>NC_132989.1:69252256-79252256 GCF_048564905.1 Vicugna pacos
GGTATTCTATGGAATATGGGTAACTGGATCTTAATAAATAAGTTGAAGGTGTTCTGCTCAAATTAATTTGAGTTAAAGTTTAGCATGTTCCCTTTATAAGATTACTCAAAAGCGTTCACTGTGTGAATCTTTAAGAGGGAAGTAGAGTATGCAGTGTTTCCCAAGTTTTATCTGTTCATGGAAACATTTTTCTTTTCACCCTATCTATTAACATCTCTTGGAGTAGTGTTCATTTTTCTAAAGTGGAAAAAAAAATTGTTTCCACATTTGAGAAATGGGAGTTTTGTTATATTTACATGGTCAATTAAAGGATAGGTTTTTCCTCCTGCATATATAAACAAGTTTGAGCCCACTCTTGTGTCTTTCTTTAACCCCAAATGCTATAGTTATTACTTGGGTTTTTTTAGATTGACCAGAGAAAGGAATGTTTCTTACAGATATTTTAGTACATAATCATGGTAGTCTGTCCACTGAATCAGGAGCCTAAAAGATTCTGTCAAATAACTCATCTGAAATATTCCAGGAAGACTGTGTAGAATAACTTGCAAAAAGTTGTGATGTTCTTAAAATACCATAAAATAGATTGTTTATATATTCTTATGTTTTTTGTGTGAGATAAAGTTAGAGGCTTTTCATGTTATTATGTACTAACACATATTCATGGTACAGGAGCTAAAAGTGGAATGCCTCCAGTTGTGAAAATGTAACATTTTAAAACGGTGTTTACTGAAAAATTCAGAAAGTCAGACGTAAAAGTGACTATTTTAATTTGAGTAAACAAATGAAGAATAAGAGAGGGGAGTGTTAGAGATAATAAACTTTTAAAACTATAGACTATAATTAATATGATACAGTGAAGAAAGATTTGGAGTTATTAGAAATTACTAATCTAATCTTAGGATAATTAAGAAAATTTTACTATATTGAATTTTCAAGCCAGATTTGCTAGGTATTAAAATTATGCTAGCTATTATTTGCTAGCTATTAAAATACAGCTCTATATCAAGCACAATTACCAAATATTATTTAAAAGTAGTATTTTAAGCAATTAAAGACTTAGAAATTTGGCTTAATTTTTTTAAATGCTTTATATGTGGTAAAGTACAAAATAAGTATACATTGAAAGTAGAACCTTTAACATGCAATAAATACCTGTATATATACTTTTAGATAGGAATGTAGTATGAAAATTATTTTCAACTCCTGCTTTTTTGAAGAGATCTTCACACATGTTTCTTCTTGAACCATTGTAACCTAATGAACAATCTTAGTACAACAAACCGAATAAACACATTATATATCGAAATAGTTTTGTATATTCTGATAATCCCAAAACCATGAGTTCTCTTGATTCTAGAGCTGTACAACTAAAAAAATCTCAGATTTGGCTCCCAAATTTTCTCAGTAGTAATTCCAAAAATAACCTGAGTAACTGGATCACAGAGAATAATTATTATAGTAAAATACCATTAAATTAGGCTTATTTTATAATTTGACAAAATTCAGGTATCCTATCCTTGTAACTATTATCTGTGAGAAGTGACAGTAATCAATCAGCTAAAGTCATTTGCATCAAATGATATCTTCTTTGCCCATTTTAGTTATGATAACTTATATTAGTTTGAAATAACTGTATAGTCCATCATCTCTGAATGTTTTGGGCAAACAACTATTTCACAGAATAGAGTGATGGTGTTGGATATTTCTTTGCTAATAATCTAGTTTGTCAGAGTCCTTCTTCAGATGCTACCTAAATTTGGATCTAAGTTGTATATAACAATTTTGGAAGTAAATTGTCAATATTAATAGTACAGATACAGTTCATCCAATGTAGTGCTGTGTACCCACCATGTTTTAGGGCCTTTGCTTTTAGTGTATATAAGATTGAATTGGCTGGTTTTGTTTTTTTGTTTCTTAATAACTACATCACATTCTTGGTTTATACTGAGCTTACAGACAACTTACCTCTTATTCCCTGAACTGCTTACAAGCCAGGTCTACTTTATCCAGTAGTTGTGTGATTCTGATGTTCACAGCTCAAACTGGGAAAAGGGTATTATTTTAGAGTGGGATGATGATGAGCTCAACCTGCTTCAGTTAGTTGCTGGTGGGATGTCTAAATAGAGGTGTTATAAAGATGGAGATATGGGTGTGGACAGAGGATTAAAAGTCAAGGGTACAGAGAGATTTGTGATTTTAGGTAATAATGAAAATTGTCAGAGTGTTTTGGTATGGAGATGAAGCAGCTATGGGAGGTGCTATTGCTTTCTCATACAGACTTAAGCAGAAGCTATTCACAGTAGTGTCTTTATAGACCTTTCATAGTATACAACTTTTCAGTCTCACTGACATTTCAAAATCTTTAAGGGATGGTTTAGAGGATTAGTGAAATAATTAAGTTTTACATTTGTGTTTTTGAATTATGAATTCCTAAGATATTAATTTATTAATCCCTGAGTCACAGTATTCAAAAAATAGTGATATTGATTTTGTATTGGCATGTATCAATTTAGCTGTTTACAAAATGTCTTCTCTTACGTGTTTATTAAAAGTAACTAAGGCATATATTTTACTTGAGCAGTGACTGTAACTTGAACCATCTCCAATTTAATGGATTAATTAATGGGTACTGGAACATAAGGTAACAAATACCATCGAATTAAACATTTAATTTTTCATTTAGGATACACAAGAAATTGATAACTTGTTGCTTCCAGTAGTGGGAACTGAGCAGCTGAGAGCAGGGAGTATGGGTTGTGGGTTGCCTTTTCACTTTGTCTTTTGTGCGATTCAAGTTTTGAACCGTGGAATGATTTTACATTTGTAACAGGTAAAGAAATTTAAATTTTGAAATTCATTTACTTTAAACATGAGATAGTATGATGTGTTAGAAAGTACTGACACTTGAAGTTAGATTTCATAATTTTAAGTCCCAGTTTCACCATTTCTGGCCAGCTGGCCTTAGGTGTATCATTTCACCTCTTTGAATTGCAGTTTCCTATTTGAAAATTGGGATGATGACAGCTGCCCTCCTTACCACTCAGTGAAATTGTAAGTTCATTTAGTAAACATATCTGTGAGGCACACTGAGAAGTGCTGATAAGAGACACATTTCCTCAGGGTATCCACTTTCAAGTGTAGAAATAGACAAAATTATAACTTACATTTAACTTATACTTTCTGTGATGAAGATAAATATGCTATGACAATTCTTAGGAAGAATCCACAGTAGTAGGTTGGGGAGTAGGAGGGGGTAGGGTTAGAGTCGTCGTCTTTCTGGAAGACAAGGACATTTGAGTTAAGTTTTGAAGAATGGGTTGGAGGCAGCCAGGAAGAGGATGGGACAGGGAGAAGACATTCCATCCAGAACAAGCAACATTTCCAGCCCCATCTCATTGTGTGTGTGTAGCACATTTTTGTTTTATTTATTTTGTTAAGACAGGTGGTCTAGCAGGTCCTTCCTTAATTTTGCTGACCGCCCAAATCTTGACTATGATTATTAGTTGAAATTTGAAAGTAGTGGAAAATCTCACTTGGGACTTTATAGTGACCAGAAAAGAATTAGAGAATGACAAAAAAAAAAATCACTGAATTTTAACTATATACATTTTACTGCATAGACCGTAAGCACTAAATCATTGGATTCTGATGTCAACCTCTAGTGCTTCCCCACTAAGGAATTAGTGAGAATTCTTAATTAAGTCAACTAAGCAATTAGCTTCTAGTTTGCAGTTTCCCAAAGAGTAGTTTTTTTCCTTGCATCCTTCTTCATATTTTTGTCCCCACATACTTTTGTAAAGACATTATTTCTTCTGTGTGTCTGGGATCTCATTACTTACCCCTTTATCTTCAAAACCCTAAAATTCACTCTAAATTAAGTCTTTCACTCTGATTTCTATAAATGCTTTCTCTCAATATATTTAGCAGAAAAGCTTGTACCAGCTTTACTTGCTAATTCAAATAGCTTCTTTCCCTAATCTTGAATACTATTTTTCGTCCTCACTGGGGAAGATACGAATTCTAAATCCATTTGATAAGAAGTTATTGAATTCCAAGTTGAAAGTAGATACACCTTCCCTGGTGCCATAATGTTTCCTTTATAGCACCATTAAACATCTTACCCCATAATAATTTATAGACATTAATGTTCACTCTCCTGTAAGTTACGGTTTAGGGGGCATTGATATTTTACTATTTAATATTTAATATCCAATATCCTATAAGTTACAGAAGTACTTTGTAAATTGAAAATTCAATATAGATAGAAGATAGTATTATTTATTATGGTTATTAGCCTCCAAGAAATACCATGATTATTAAAAACAAACACAAATTTTTAAAGTTTTACACTGCTTTAGTTTTAAAAGTGAAATGGAGAGTTTTGCAGAAATTTATATGGAATATTTCTTAGTACAGTAGAAAACATAAAATTGGGTATTACATAGGTAATATTCTCTTTACTTTGTATTTATTTGTATGTGGGTAGAAAAAAGATGAGCTGTCTCAATTTCTAAGTGATTTATCAGTTTAGAATGAGTTAGTCCAAAGTAAGAAAGCATTATTTCTCTGCCTGCAGAATAATCTGCTGTGAATTACTCTATCCCTTCATGCTTTTAGGTTCAAAGTAACAGAAAATCAAACTATATGACTTAAACTATAAGGGTATTTATCATCTCATACAATAAGAAATCTGGAGGTAGGGTGCTTTCAGAGTTGGCTAATTCAGTAGTTTAATTCCATCATCAAAGATTCAAGTTCTCTGACATCCCAGAGTGACCTGTCTTTTTAGGCTGGATCTCCTTATGATCCCAAGGTAGATGTCACACACAGGTGACAATGTCCAGGAGAGAAAAGCAATTATACCTGCTTATATCACATTCGGGAAGAACAACAACCTTCTTCTCAGAAACCCCCAGCAAATCTACTTTTAAAATGAAAATTGTATATTTCAAAGTGGCTCACAGATCTGTTATCAAAGTTGAAAATGAATAGATTATAATTACATACCATTTTAAATATGGTATATATACAGGATTACATTTCTTTCTCATTGAATCCTGTGATGCCCAAAGGATATTATTATTATAAATCCAGGTTAAATTAATTTTCTTTCTGTCAGTTACTTCATATTACAACCGTAACTACATCAGGAGGTGGGATCTGGAGGGGGGTACTTTTCCTGGAGTTTCCAGTTATCTTTCATTGTTATATTATTGGGAGAAAAAACGCATAAATGACCTACTTCTTACTCACTCCTCTTCTTAAAGATGGGCCTGTAAGACTTCATTCTCATTTAGACTGATAGTTTTCCAGGCCTACTGCATAGTTTTAATACTGGGATTTTTTTTTCCCCTTCATTAGGCTGTTGCATTATGTTGACCCTGGTTTCTTTTCTTGATTTTCACCTTCAGTTTGCTGGAGTACATCCTTAAATAAATTTTTCAGAAAGAGGGCAGAATAGATGAACTTCTGAATTTTTATACAACAACAAAAAAGTTCACCTGGCCTGTGACTTCTTTCATCATTTATCTACATGACTTACTATTTCTTTGAGATCTTAATTCACATATCCCCTTCTCAAAGAGTCTTCCCTGACCATCCTGTTTTAAATTGCGAATCCCCTGTATTACCAGTCCTTCTTCACTGCTTTTTCTCTACAGCACTTCTCACAATGTAACATGCTATGTATTTTGCTTATTTATTCTTTATTTTCCCACTAAAAATGCTGTACCACAGAGATTTCTGTAGTTTTGTTCACTGGTGTATCCTTAGTACGTAAAATCATGTGTGGCATATAGTTGCTCCTCAGTAAATAATTGGTAAAAGTAGTTAGTGAATTTTCCCCTCACTATTATTGTTATAAACCCAGGCTTTAAATCATTTTCTCTCAGAACTTTGAAAGGCTTGCTTCATTGCTTTCTGGTACCTAGTGTCATTAATGTGAAATATAAAACTTTTATAGGTGACCTATTTCTTCCCTTTTTGAAAACATTCTTTTTTTTGATCTCTGGAAATTCTCAACAATGTACATAGTTGGGAGGTTTTTTCACTGATACGTGGTTGGCACTTAGAAAGCCCTTTTATTTAAGATTGTTGTTTTTTTCCAGCTCTGGGAAAATTTATTTTTTTAATTGAAGTGTAGTTGATTTACAATATTGTGTTAGTTTTTCAGGTGTACAGTAAAGTGATTCGGTTATATATATATTTTCTAATCTTTTTCATTATAGATTATTATAAAATATTGAATGTAACTTCCTGTGCTATAGTAAGTCATTGTTGTTTATCTTTTATATATCGTAGTATGTGTATGTTAATCCTATACTCCTAATTGATCCCTCCCCCAAAAGAAAAATTTTTGTTAAATTTATTCTTTAAGAAAAATTCTTCCCTTGCTTTTTTTCTGTAATACTATCTACAACTCCTATTGATTACCAGGTTTGTCTTCTTTCTCCTTGATGTTCATTTTCTACTTTTCTCTTTTTAATTTTACATCTCTTTAATGTAAGCTTTGATATGCTTATTAGTATTTAAACAGTGAAATCTGGAGTACTCTTTTCTTTGACTAAGATTAAATACCAAATAGTAGGCTAAAATAAGATAGATTGATTTAATATTTGTATTTTATTTAATACTAGTAATGAATGACAAAGGTGGCTTATCACATTTGTAGAAAAAGGAAGTATTCATCAATAAATGATCACTAGTTTACTGGAAAAAGGCTTGGTTTAATTTCTTCTCAGGCACTGTGTATTTTAAATATTACATGATAAGAAAATATTATACATCCATAAAATTTATGAATAGGGATGTTCATCACAGTATTGTTTGTATGGGGGTGGCCTAGATGTCCAATAGCATAGTACTTTAATAAGCTGTTATGCTGGTATTATGAAATGCTTTGCAGCCACTAACAGCAACATTTTCAAAGAATATTTAATGACATTGGAAATGATAACACTGTCCCAGTTATATATGTGTGTGTGTGTGTGTGTGTGTGTGTGTATTATATATACACATGCATATACATATACAGTTGACCTTTGAACAACATGGATTTGAACTGTGTAAGTCCACTTATGCATGGATTTTTTTCAATAGATATGTACTACAGTACTATTTTTGATCCACGGTTGGTTGAATTTAAGGATGCAGAACCAGATACAGAGGGCTGACTATAAAGCTATATGTAGATTTTCAACTGTGAGGAGGATCATTACCTCTAATCCCTGAATTATTCAAGGGTCGACTGTGTGTGTATGTGTGTATAATATAAATTTTCACACATACATGTTTAAAGAAAAAGACTAGTGAAAAATATTCAAAATGTTAACACAGGTTAACCTTAGGCCCATATATGTTTCTGAATTCCAAATATTTTAGATTTTAGAACAATAAAATATATATTCACATAATAGCTTCTAGAGAGTACTACAGAGTACTCTATAATCAACATTCATATTTCTGCAGTGAAACGTGATTGTTCACATTAAGTAGGATGCATGAAGTTTATAAGTAGTTTCATGTCAGTTGAGGTCACATTCTGCTGCTAAATGAGTTTATGCCAAACTTAATTTTAAAATTCCTAAATTTTTTTTATGTTCTTGGAATTTTAGAATTATGTCCATTTTGGATCAGTGGTGGTTAATTTGGGCAATAAGATTATGTATGAATGATTTTAAAAATTTTGTTCATTATAATTTTTCACATGTTCCTGTATTTATAGAAGCATATGCAGAAAAATATTTTAGTAACAAATTTAAAACTATGACTATATATACTTGAGCTAAGTTTTCTTATTAAGCCTTTTCCTTCCCTAGAGAAAGGGAAAAGAGTCAGATTCGCCAGAAGTTGTTCATTCATTGATTTAGCAAATACTTATCCAGTAACTATACTATTTTAATAAACATAGATAACCTTATAAGTTGTCAGGGAATAATATTCAAATATAATATTAGTATCACTTCACACTCTTCTTACTGTCAGAAATTTAGTAATTCTGATAATTCCAGTTGTTCACCAGAGTGCCAAGGAGAAATAGGAAATTTTATACACTGCAGATTGAGTATCAACTGATAAAACCATTTTGGAAAACAATTTGATAATATCCAGTAAAGTTGAAGTTGTGTATATACTCTATAAAACCCCTTCCATGTCATGTGACTTGTCATCAGTACATTGATTTAAACTATTTGAAACTGGAACTTTTTCAGTTTCTCTTGCATCTTGGCTTATAGCATTTTATTTGCTGTAATTTTACATGCTGCCATTACTGGGGTCTCACTAACTGATTTTTTTTTCTTTTAGGGAGCAGTACATTTGCTATTTAATAGCTTTCTTCCTGAGCCTTTTCACAAAATACGGCTTTTTTAAAAACAAAAACTTTAGTTTTGCTTGTTTTGATACTGTAATAGTCATATAAATATTCCGCACCTTTACTTGTCAAATGTGATAGGTAGTTAAGTATCTCTTCAGTTTTGCTGGAGCTATTGCTGCTATTTTCCATAGACAGGCTCAATAGAATAGGATGACTTGGATTACTAGTCAGTGGATCTAGGCATAGAATTTATCTCTTTCATTGTATACTGTCTCAAAAATAACCATATTTTTCTTATTTGTCAAAGTTTTATGGATCATTTTTGTTCCACTTCAGATTTTATCTTATATATCTTTTTAAATTAAATTGAGAGTGTTAAAAGGCAGTAACGAGATTTTTAGACTCAACTTTTTATTCATTCAACAGACATTGAGTACCTACTATGTGTAAATTACAGATCAGAAATACAGTATGAATACAGCCTAATCCTATCTTCAAGGAACCTAGCAAGAACATAGCTAAGACTTTGTTTCAGGGTAGTGTGGCAGATGCTAAAATAGTTAAGTAGGGGTTGGATAGAGTTATGTGAGGTCTTGCAAGTCAGTGGTCAGCAACCTTTTTTGTGAAGGACGAGATAGTATATATTTTAGACTTTGTGAGCCATACTGTCACAACTATTCATTCCTGCTGTCATTGCGTGAAAGCAGCCATTGAGGATACATAAATGAATGAGTGTGGCTGTGGTCTAATAAAACTTTATGGATACAGAAATTAGAATTTCATATGATTTTCACATGTCACAAAATATTGTTTATAATTTTTTAACCATTTAAAAATATAAAAACCATTCATAGCTCTCAGACCATACAAAGACAGGTGGCAAGCCAAATTTGGGTCATTGGCTGCAGTTTGCCAACCCTTGTTCTAAGTCTTTGAATCACAGGATATTGTTGAATGTGCTTCTTTCTGATAGCCTATCCAGTCCCAGCTACTTTCATTTACTAGAGGAGTTTAGTAACCTGTCCTCTTTAGGAATTTTGAAAGTCTGATTATCTGATTATCCCTAATATTCTGAATGTAATTGTGGTTCTATTAAGATAGTGAAAACAACAGTAGTGACACCATTGCATTGATGATATGCAGGTTTCCCCGGCATGCAGATGCTAAACTCAGTTGCTTACAGGGACCAAGTATAAGGTTTGAATGTTTGGGAAACAGGGAGTTGTATAAATTGAGGCAAAGTGAATAGCAGTGCATGTCTCATCTAAAATGGTCAACGGCCACTAGTTTGATCCAGTAGTGGGAATGCGGCCCCAATATTCCCTGATGAAAAACATCTTAAGAGGAGCCAGAAATCCAGACTCACATGTTAAGTCTCCGAGTTGCTTAATTTGGTAACAAATGTATTTTGGGTTTTTTTATTCTGTCTTTTTAACACTGTGAATGTAATAAAACCATCTTCAGGTCTCATTTAAGCAGGCTGACCATCTCTATCCTAACAGGTTTCATTTCCTATTTCAAAGGAACTTTTAGAGAAATATCTATAGTGATGTACATTAATGATTTTATTTTGAAATTTTTAATTTCAGAGGATATTTTATCTTAATGCTTAAAATTATTGTTAAAGCAGTTTTAAATTAAATGCAGATATCTATACCTGATGTGCACATGTTCAGCTGTCCTTAAGTCCAGGTTTGAATGTATTGGCTACTTGCAGCTTTCCCCTGTAGATGAATTTGTGGTCACAAGCTTTTTTTTCTCTTTTTGTTGACAACTTTATTGATATGTAATTCACATGCCACAGAAATCACCCATTTAAAGTCTACAATTTGTTTGTTTTCAGTATATTCACAGAGCTATATAGCTGTCACCACAGTCATTTTTAGAACATTTTTATCATCCTAAGCCCTTTAGCTATTACCCTCCAGATTCCCCCATCCTCCTCTGTCCTAGGCAACCACTAATCTACTTACAGTCTTATAGATACACCTATATTGGATCTGTCCTGTAAATAGAATCAAGCAGCATGTGACCTTTATGACTGGCTTCTTTCAGTTAGCGTAATGACTACAAGGCTCATCCATGCTGTAGCATGAATCAGTACTTCCATTTCTTTGTTTGCCAAATATTATTCCATTGTATGATATACCATATATTGTTTGTCCATTTATCAGTTGATGGACTTTTGAGTTGTTTCCTCATATTGCCTGTTACCCATACATAATGCTGCTATGAACATTTATGTACAAGTTTTATTATAGACGTATGTTTTCATTTCTCTTGGGTGTACACTTAGGAATGAAATTACTGAGATATATGGTAACTCTTTGTTTAACTTTTTGAGGAAAAGCCAAGCTTCCAAAGCAGCTGCACCAATTCACATTTCCACCAGTAATGTTTGATAGTTTCAATTTTTGCACATTCTTGTCAGCAACACTTGTTACTATTATCTGACTTTTTGATTATAGACATCCTAATGGGTGTGAAGTGATACCTCACTGTGTTTTTGATTTGCATTTCCCTGATGACTAATGATACTGAGCATCTTTCCATGTGCTTATTGGGCATTTGTGTAATGTCTTTAGAGAAATGTCTATTCATATTGCCCATTTTTTAATTGGGTTGTCTTTTTATTACTGAGTTGTGAGAGTTCTTTGTATATTCTGGATATAAGTTCCTTATCCAATATATGATTTGCAGATGTTTTCTCCCATTCTGTAGTTGTCTTTTCAGTTGCCTGATAGTGTCCTTTGAAGCACAAAAGTTTTAAATTTTGATAAAGGCCAATTTTTGTTTCTGGGTTTTTTTGTTTTTTGGTTTTTTTACTTTTGGTGTCATATCTAAAAAGTCATTGCCAAATCCAAGGTCACCAACTTTTGCCTCTATGTTTTTTTTCCAAAAGTTTTATAATTTTAGCTTTTTAGATCTTTCATCCATTTTCAGTTAATTTTTGTATGTGGTGTAAAGTGGGAAAGGGGGTGGAAATTACAGGGTTTTAACCTCAAAAATCAAACCAAAGGTAAAATGTCTGAAAAATACTAATAAATAAACACACAAATAAGTAGCAAGAGATACATGAAACAAGACTGTCAAAATACTAATAATCATTAAGGCTGAGTAATCGAGTACATGGGATTTATAATGCTGTTTTCTCTGCATTTTTTGTTTGAAAATATCCATATAAAATGTTCTTCTAAATACCAGTTTATTTCAGTTTCCTACTAACATTAATTGCATTGGCCTGTCATCTGTATCCTTAGCATGGCTTGGTATTGGGCTATTGGTATTAGTTATTAGATAGCCAAAAGGACAAGTTTGGTTATAACTATGAAAATTTTATTTGCAATAAGAAAAACTGTAAAATCAAGCTAACAAATGAAGCTAAATTTTTTTTATCCCAAGGTTTCTTAATTCTTGATTTACTCAACATTTTTATTCTATTTAGAATTTTATGAACGATGTTTAAATGTGTTGTATCCAGATTTGTGTAAAGTTTACAGATAACTACAATGTACTTCTCAAACTTGTGTTGAGAGGCAGCTGTTGTAGAGAATGTTGAGCAGGTAAAAGTTCTTTATTGCCTCAAGTAAGCTTGCAGTTGAACAAAGTTAAAACTGATTTCCTTACTACAAAACTCAGGACCCTCTTTTTAAAATTGAAGTACAGTCAATTATAATGTGTCAATTTCTGGTGTACAGCTTAATGTCCCAGTCATGCTTATACATAACATATATTCATTTTCATATTTTCATTAAAGGTTATTACAAGATACTAAACAGTTCTCTGTGCTATACAGAAGAAACTTTTTAAAATCTATTTTTATATATAGTGGCTAACATTTATAAATTTTAAATTCCCAAATTTATCCTTTCCCACCCCCTTTCCCTAGTAACTATAAGACTGTTTACTATGTCTGCAAGTCTGTTTCTGTTTTGTAGATGAGTTCATAGTGTCCTTTTTTTTCTCGATTCCACATATGAGTGATATCATATGGTGTTTTTCTTTCCCCATCTGGCTTTACTTAGAATGACAATCTCAAGGTCCATTCATATTGCTGCAAATGGCGTTATTTTATTATTTTTTTATAATGAGTATTATTCCATTATATAAATATACCACAACTTCTTTATCCAGTCATCTGTTGATGGACATTTAAGGTGCTGCCATGTCTTGGCTATTATATATAGTGCTGTTATGAACATGGGGGTGGATGTATCTTCTTGAATTAGAGTTCCCTCCAGATATATACCCAGAAGTGGGATTGCTGAATCATATGATAGGTCTATTTTTAGTTTGTGCGGAATCTCCATACTGTTTTCCATAATGCACCAAATTACATTCTTACCAACAGTGTAGGAGGGTTCCCTTTTCTCCCCAGCCTCTCCAGCATTTATCATTTGTGGACTTTTGAATGATGACCATTCTGACTGGTGTGAGGTGATACGTCATTATAGTTTTGATTTGCATTTCTCTGGTAATTAGCAATATTGAGCATTTTTTCATGTGCCTATTGGCCATTTGTATGTCTTCGCTGGAGAATTGCTTGTTTAGGTCCTCTGCCCACTTTTAGATTGGGTTGTTTGTTTTTTTGTTATTAAGTTGTATGAGCTATTTATATATTCTGGAAATTAAGCCTTTGTCAGTCACATCATTGGCAAATATTTTCTCTCAGGACTCCTTAATATACAAATACATATCAAATCTTTAAGATTTGGCAAGTAGTGTTTTTTAAGCTTATTTGACCACTAATGTACCATTGAATAGTTTGTAAAACACTAGCGTACATATTTAAAATCATGTTATGTTGTACATAGATAGTTAAGTAGCTTGTCATTATTTGATTATTATCCTGATGTTGTCATTTTAAAAAATTTCTCCTCCTGTCTATCCTTTTCTATTACACTTTCTTGTTTCTTTATATTCCTCATACATATATATAATATATATATATATTATATGTATGTTAAACTACTAAAATGACCAGATTTTGAATTTGCTATGTTTCTCTGTAGGTATGTGTTTGTAAGACTAATAAATATTTTCAGTTAATTATGCCTTTGTAATAAATTATGACTTTATTTGTACATGTTAATAGCATTTGCAAAACTTGCAAAGGAGTGCAATGTTTAGAGAATCACAACTGTTAGTTGTATTTTGGTATCTTCCTAATTGAGTTTTGTTTATTCCAGAAAATTTAGAAAATATAGCTAAAGGAATAACTAGCAGACTTTAAAATCATTCAGAATTGTGCCACTCAGATAATTATTAGCATCTAATTTTTTAAATAAAAGTAATACTTATACATGGGGAAAAAAACCCTCAAACTGTATTGAGAGATATAATATGAAAGCCTCTCTACCTCCCAGCTAACCATCCCTATCCTAAATCATCAGGACTTTTATCCTCAGGTAACCACAAATGGTTGTTTCCCAGGTGTCTTTTGTGATTTGTTTCTTGAATACCCTTTGTTGTTTGTTTATATGCATGACAACGTAAAATATATACCTGTTTTGTACTTTGGTTTTTTCATTTTGAGATATTTCAGAATGAGAGTTTGAAGGTCACATGATACTCAGCTGTAAATACTGTTAGCACTTTGTTATATTTCTTTCCATGTGTATCACTTGTACAAGATTATGAAGGACAGGATGAGTCTTGCTTGCACAAGTCAAAATTCCCAATGAACATTTTAGTATTTCACTATTTATGCAATTTATATGGTGATTTAAATCCAGGCTTAAAATCTGACTTAAAAGTCATCCAGGTAGTGTGACAGATTTTTTTCTAGATTTGTGAACTTATTTTAAGCCCTATTAGAATATGAAAATTAAATCATTTTTTGAAATACACTTAAAAACCTTCGCTGCAAATGATTAAATGAAAACCATGCTCTAATATAATTTTTAAATTCCATCCCGGTAACATAGGTCTAGAAATCAGTCAGCAAGCCAGATGGAGAAAGCTACTTTTAGTAGGTATGGGATCGAGAGTTTTTTCTTTTACTCCTTAGATAATGTGTATATAGGAATTGCAGTGTTTTCTTGGACTGTGCTTTTCTTTTACAACTTTGATTAAACCAGAATTAGGAGAGATTACACTATTATCATTAATTGAATTTTGGTTATCTGAGGGATAATCAGTAGACCTTCATATTGCTGTCTCTTCCTTATTGTTGAAAATCTTCCTGATTTCTATCAATATCTTTTCTTGCTTTAGTAATTAAATACTTGTTTGTTTTCTACTTGTCCGTGAGAAAATCATGTCTTAATTATCTACCCCAGTCCCTCACATGAGGATGGTCAGACATAAAATTAAGTGCACAGTAAATACTTGTTAAACAATTTTGTTGAAAATAATCTGATTGTTTTTGGATTTGGCATGCAGTGTACTAATTTTTTTTCCTTTAAACTGAGCTTTTACCATTATGTTGTTTCAGGTACATGTATAAAAATTCAGAAAACATATATTAATTAAAAAGCAAGACATTAGGACCACAAAAGACCCCCCAAAATAGCCAGCAATCTTGAGAAAGAAGGAAGCTGGAGGTATCACCCTCCCAGACTTGAAGCTATACTACAAAGCTGTAGTAATCAAAACAGTATAGTACTGGCCCTGAAGCAGACATAGAGTTCAATGGACCAGAATAGAGTCCAAAAATAAACCTATGCTCATATGGTCAATTAATCTATGACAAAGGAGGCAAGAACATACAATAGGAGAAAGATGGTCTCTTCAATAAATAGTGTTGGGAAAACTGGACAGCTACATGCAAAAGAATGAAACTGGACCACTTTCTTACACCATTTACAAAAATAAACTCAAAATGAGTTAAGGACTTAAATGTAAGACCTGAAATCATAAAACTCCTAGATGAAAACATAGGCAGTAACCCTCTTTGACATTGGTCTTAGCAGTATTTTTTTTGGATATGGCTCCTCAGATAAGGGGAACAAAAGCAAAAATAAACAAATGGAACATCAAACTAAAAAGCTTTTGCACAGTGAAGGAAACCACTAACAAAATGAAAAGGCAGGCTACTGACTAGAAGATATTGGTGAGTGGTAGATCCAATAAGAGGTTGATATCAAAAATATATAAAGATCTTATACAACTTAATATCAAAAAAGCAAACAACTGATTAAAACATGGACAGAGAACCTAAATAGATATTTTTCCAAAGAAGACATACAGATGGCCAACAGGCCTATGAAAAGATGCTCAACATCACTCATCATCAGGGAAATGCAAATCAAAACCCACATTGAACCACCCCACACCTGTCAGAATGGCTATTAGCAAAAGGCAAAAAATATCAAGTGTTGGAAAGGGTGTGGAGAAAAGGGAACCCTCCTGCACTGTTGGTGGGAATGTAAAGTGATGCAGCTACTAGGGAAAACAGTATGGAGTTTCTGCAAAAAACTGAAAATAAAACAACATACGATCCAGCAGTTGCACTCTGGGTATTTATCCAAAGAAAGTGAAAATACTAATTTGAAAAAAAAAAAATATATATATATATACTTCTATATTCACTGCAACACATTACAAGGGCCAAGAAATGGAAGCAACCTGTTCATTAACAGATGAAAGAATAAAGATGACATGGTGTGGATGTGTGTGTATATCTATACATGCGCGCACACACACACATACATACAATGGAATATTACTCAGCATAAAGAAATTGAAATCTTGCCATTTTCAGCAAGATGGATGGACCTGGAAGGTGTTAATACTAAGTGAAATAAGTCAAACAGAGAAAATATTACATGATTTCACTTATATGGAATCTAAAAAACAAAACAAGCAAAGCAGAAACAACCTCATAGATATAGAGAATAAACTGTGGTTGCCAAAGGGAAGAGGGGTGTGGGGGACAGATGAAATAGGTAAAGAGGATTAAGAGGTACAGACTCCAGCTACAAAACAAATTTAGTCATGGAGTGTAATGTGCACATAGGGAATATAGTCAATAATAGTGTAACAACTTTGTATGGTGACAGGTAGTAGCTAGCTGGTCTTACTATGGTTATCATTTCATGTATAAAAATAACAAATCACTATGTTGTACACCTGAAACAAATATAATATAGTACATTATAACTCAATTTTAAGTAAATAAATGAAGGAAAAGATAAATGTTAATATATAATAATTTTGAGTTGTTTCTACATTGTAAATATAGTTATTGTAATGGAATGTATTTTTAATTAAAAATTCAAGAATTCCATGCTTTGATAGATTGACTTGTTTAAGGGCAGCTGTAAAACTTAAGAGCATGAGGATCATACATCCATGGCTAAAGTACTTCTCTTCCCTTCTCCTTATCTAGTACATTTTTTAAGTATGCTTTATATTTACATAGTTTATTGTTTCTTATGGTCTTTTGCTAGAGAGAAAGGTATTTCTTTGAAACATTTTTGGTTTATTTATAGATTGGTCAAAGAAAAAATGATGTATGAAAAAGAAGCAAAACAACAAGAAGAAAAGATTGAAAAAATGAAAGCCGAAGATGGTGAAAATTATGCTATTAAAAAGCAGGTAAAATTATATGTTAAATAATTATAACTAACATTTGCAGAATACCATATTAACAGTGTATTAACAACCCTCTGAGAAGGTCCTACTAAAGGTCCTATTAAACCTCCGTTTAAAAATGAGACTTGCCATTTAAAAATAAGGAAACTGAAACACAGCTTAAATAACTTGCCGTGGTCACACAGCTGCTCATGGCATACCTGAGATTTAAACACAGGCATTCTGTCTCTAGAATATGTACTCTTAACCATTAAGCAGTACTGCCTCTCCGGTTTTAAGTATTAAATATAAAAATGGCCTAATCTTAATAAAAAATACCTACATACTTAAGTTTACAGATATTGTCCCAAAACCATATTGAAGATCTCCAAAATTATACACACACACATGCACGCACACACACTGTACATTTCAATGGCTACTTCTGTTTATCCTCATGACAAATTTCGTTCTCCTTAGCATTGCATACAAGGCTTTTCTTGATTTTGATACCTGTTTAGCATTCCAGCCTCATCTCTTGCCAGTCCCTATCTGGATCTTAGGTGCTGCCTTTTAGTTTCCTGAACAAGCCCTATCTCATTTGTCTCTGAGATAATTGCATATGTCTGGGATGTTCTTCCTACCTCTCCTACGTATCCTTTCCTAATTATTCCCTACTCATTCTTTAAACCTCCATCCCAGCACCGAGTTAGGTGCCCCTCCTCTGTGGTTCTATAACACCTTATTTATTCCCATCATAGCATTTATTGCATATTTACTCTTGGTTGACACTTGTTTTGTAATTCCTTGAGAAAATAGAGGCTTTTGAGGGAACTCATATTCCCACCACAAAATCTATCAACTTACCTTCATCTGTACCCATACTACCTACCTTCCTTCCTATTAGAATAGATTATGTGCCCTAGCCCTTGTTACAACCATCAGTGACATCATCTCTTCTTTGTCACATCTTACATAACCTCAACAGCTTCTGACACAAGTAACCACTCTTTCCTTGAAATGCTCTTTTATATTGGCATCTTTAATAGAATGGTCTCCTGGTTTCACTACCTTTATTTCTCAGTCTCCTTGCTGAAACTCTCCCTCTCCCGTTTCTCCTCTCTCTCTTTCTCTCTTTAAATAAATAGATAAATAAAATTTGACCTTAGGAATTCTATCTACAATCCCTTCTTAGGTAATCTCATACCATCCTATAACTTTTAAGTACCATCTTTATGCCCATTCATTTATTCATTTAACCGATATTTATTGCATCTCTGCTATTTGCCAGATACTCTTCCAGGCAGTCTTTTAGACATGGCATTAAAAACAACCCAGAATTTCTGCTTACTTGACATTCATTCTGGTGCCGGTATCTCCCAGATTTATATCTCTGGGCCTGACCACTCCAGATACATATATTCAACTAATCATCTATTTAACCTATCCCTTGTGTGTTCAAAATAAAAATCTTGGTCTTCCCTCAACGCAGTTCACTTCCCCAAAACAAGAAGGTATTCCTTCTCTTATTTACCCTCCTCTTAATAAATGTTACCTTCACTTACCCAGATACCCAAGCCAAAATTTTTGGGTCTCCTTTTGATCACCAAGTTCTGTTTCTTTTTCCCTCTATTTCTTACTCTACTGCCACTATCCTAGTCCAGTCCACTGTCAATTCTTGCCTGTGCTATTGCGAAAGCCTCCTAGTTGATGTACCTCTTTGTCTCTTGATAACCCTCCATTCCTTTCATACCACAACAACCAGGTGATCTCTTTAAAATGTACATCACATCACTTGTTCCTTTACTTAAAATTCAGTGTTCAATTGGAAGTCAAGACTTCTTTTTAAAATCAGCTTTATGAACTCAAACGGTGGTTTTCGTCATGTAAATTATGTTACAAATGGTAATAATGCATAGGTAACCCAGAATTAATTCTTAAAATGGATTAATCACTTTTTTTTGGATTAATCACTTATAATGAATTTTTCTTTGGTACAAAAAGAGTGTGTACCTGAAATGTTTCCTTCTTTGGGCTATCCAAGAAGGGAGCTTTTTTAATTTCCTGAGCTTCCAAGAAAGCCTGCCTTCCTCTATGTGTGATATAGCAAAGGACATTTGTGTGTCAGATATTCTTAAATTGGGGGAGGATTTGTAAACAAGTATGTTGCTATAGTATGTCCCCCAATATGCTGACCTTTATGAATTAACTGCTCTTCATAATGTTTTACCAATGGAATATAAGTTTTTGATTCTTAGAATTATGACGTTAAATGCTTTTTGAATATATACTTCCATAAATATTCATGTCTTTCATGTCACATTTGTACCTCTCTCATTTTAATGTCCTCATTATTTTCCCACATCTAATGAGAAACATTATAACATGGTGTATCACTTATTTCATCCAGATACTTCTTGAACCCCATCAGGCTTGTTTTGCATCTTGTGTAGCTAGTGACCTTACTTAGTTTTTTCTTTGCCCTGTTCTTTTCATCACCCATAATGTATTTTAAAATAGCCCTATAGCTAGAACATGAATTGTAAGTTACATGGAATGGGAGCAATGTTTCCTTTCTAAATACAATTCTACAGATTGATAATGTCACAGATGACCACAGAATCTGTTTTATTTCATTGGTATTTATACATTGATCATCTTTAAGTAAAATCACTACTTGATAGGTAAGAATTAACTCTTTTTTGAATCCTGTGTTCTAATTGCTCTTTTAAAATATTAGCCACTTACTGGTTATATCATTGACTACATATGCAAGATGTAAAAGGAAACTTTTTTTTCAAAAGCCGTTTCTACACTCAGCCATGTTAAAATTCTTTTGTCACAGTGGTCATGGTTTATAACATGATTTCCTAGTTTCATAGTCAGCCAAGTACTTAAATTCAAGAATACCATCCCATATCTAATTACAGAATGATAAATTTTTCTGTTTGCTGCTATTCTGTATTCTGTACACCTGCAATGTATACAGTTGTCAATTGCAATTTTGTCCCAGTCTTAAGAAAACTTACCTTGTCTTAACCCCAGCGTACATGCTTTTCTCGGTTCCTTTTCCTAGCTTAGCTGTTCGGTGGCCAGCCATTCATGTTTTATATTATATGCAAGGGGAGTTGCATTGCCAGAAGCACTGCTGTGTTCCTAATTGCCTACTACTTTAAGGTCAGCAGTTGTTTCTCGACATTTGCTGATGCCCCTCATAAAAAATACCTAGGAAGCCTAGTGCCAGATTTTTTGGGTTCTCTACTCTCCCTGTATTTCCTCCTCTTCTGAGATAAATGCCATCCTCAGTCACTTGTCACTACCTTGGCTCTTCTCTCACTTGGTTCCATTTAGCTCTGGCTTTCCTAGCTCTTCTGAACTAGCCCCGTGTTATAGCATACACATACGATGCTGTCTTTCGGTCCCTATCAAACTTCTTACCTGAAATTGATTACCAAAATTGTTCTCTCCAGGACTAGGCCCAGTTTTGGTTCTTTAAAAATGAATAACTAGGCAGAAGCTTCAGGACGCTAATAGGCCAAAATACCGGTCAGTCAAAGTGTTATTCTGCTGTCCTTCCTTTTCTGGCTGCTGTATAAATGCAATATTCACATATTGCCTAAATGCTGATTTTAGCCTTCTGCTTATTATATTCCTCTTTTCCTCCAACTTCCTCCAAGAGTGTTGTATAACATGGTTTATAAATGGTGTTTTTTTTATACATTTGCTTTTTTTGTTTTTTGTTATAGACTCACAGAAAGATACAAAAAATGTTCAGGGAAGTCTCATACACCCTTTACCATTCCTCCTACAATGTAGCATCTTGCATAATTATATTATAGTATCCAAACCATGAAACTGACATTGCTATACTACAGAGCTTATTTATATTTCAGTAATTATACATGTACTCATTTGTGTGTATGTGTAATTCTACATAATTCCAACACATGTGTAGCATGTGTAACTACTACCACAGCCATGATGGAGAACTATTTTATCACAAGACTGCCTTGTGCTATTTCTTTATAGCCCCTGTCCTCTCCACCCACTAAATCCTAATTAACACTCTTCCAAGAATGTTGGAATGGAATCACACAGTATTTAACCTTTTGAAATTGACTTTTTCCACTTAGCATAATTTCTTGAGATCCATTGAGGTCACTGAGTATATAGTTTGTTCCTTATTATTGCTAAGTAGTAGTCCATGGCATGGATGTACCACAGTTTAACCATTGAAGGACGTTTGGATTGTTTCCAGGTTTTGGATGATATGAAAAAGGCTGTTGTGAACATTCATATACAATTTTTTATGTGAACATTAACTTTTTTTTTTTCTGGGATAATTGCCCAAGCAATTTCTGGGTCTTATTAGTACATTTTTTGTTTTAAGAGAAACTACCACCCTCTTTTCTGAGTGGCTGTACCATTTTACATTCCTACCAGTGATGATTGAGTGGTTCCATTTCTCTGCAATCTGACTAGCATTTGGTGTTAACAGTTGTTTTTAGTTTTAGCATTTCAACTTCTATGTAACATGTGAGGTGGGTTACATGGATTAATTTTCAATATTGAGCTAGCCTTGCCTACCTCCTTAATCACTTGATTGTAGTGTATTATTCTCTTCATTGCTGTATTAGATTTGCTAATATTTTTTGAGGATTTTTGCATCTAAGTTTATGGGAGATAATGGTCTACAGTTTTCTTTTTTATATATATTGTATTAGTCTGATTTGGGTGTCAGGTCAGTACTTATCACATAAAGTAAATTGGGAAGTGTTGCCTCCTCTTTTCTTGAAGGATTTATGTAAAATCGGTGTTAATTCTTTAAATATTTAATAAAATTGTCCAGTGGAAGCATCTGGGCTTGGAGAATTCTTTTTCAGGAACTTTGAAACTACAAATTAAACTTCTTTCATGATTACAGAACTATTCAGTTTATCAGTTAAATTTTGGTGGTTTGTAGTTTTCTAGGAACTAGTCCATTTCTTCTAGGTGGTTGAATTTATAAGCATTATGGACAATATTATAAAATTACTTACAGTATTTCTTTTTTCTCCTGTTGGTTGCAGGATTTGGTGACATTCTCTATTTTGTTACTGATATTGGTGATTTATGCCTTCTTACTTTATATTTGTCAGTCTTAACCAGAGGTTTATGATTTTTTTTTTTGGAAAAAAAAGCTCTTTCTTTTTTTCGCTCTGTTCTTTTCCTGTTTTTAATTTTACTGATTTCTGATCTTGTACTTATTATTTCCTTTCTTCTGCTTGTTTTGGGTTTGTTTTACTCTTCATTTTCTAGGTTCCTGAAATAAGAACTGAGATTTATAATTTGAGTTCTTTCCTTTTTCTTAATCTGAGCATTTAGTGCTCTAAATTTCCCTGCACTGCTTTAGCTGAATCCCACAAAATTTGACACGTTTTCTTTTCATTTTCATTTATCTATGTATTTGTTTCCTTGAGACCTCCTTATTTACCCATCAGTTATTTATAAGTATGTTGTTTCATTTCTAAGACTTAAAAGGTTTTTCTGCTATCTTCTGTTATTGATTTCTAATTTTGTTCCAATATAATCAGATATGTACTATGTATTATCTCGATACTTTTAAATTTATTGAGGTTTTTGTTTGTTTTGTGTTTGTCGGTTTTTGACCCAGGACATAGTGTACTGCGATGAATGTTTCATGGGTGCTTGAAAAGTATTTGTATTTTCCTTTCTTAGGTAGAGTATTGTATACATGTCAATCAGATCTTTTGGTTGGTGGTGTTACTCAGTTCTTTTATCTTTGCTCTTTTCTTTTTCTCTAGTACTTCTTTAAATTGCCAAGAGTTGGGCATTGATATCCTCAACTGTATTTGTGGATTTTTTTGTCTCTCCTTTTAACTTTATTATTTCTTGTTTTATGTATTTTTGAAGCTCTTTTGTTTAGTATGTACACATCACTGTTTTCTTGATGGATTGATCATTTTATCATTATGTAACACCCCTCTGTGTCCCTCATAATTTTTTTGCTCTTAAGTCTGTTTTATCCATATTAATATAACCACTTCTCTTTTTTTAATGTTTGCATGATACATCTTTTTCCATCGTTTTATTTTTAACCTATTTTATTATGTTTGAAGTGAGTTTCTTGTAGACAGTATATAGTTGGATCCAATATATGATTCTCTCGTTTTCAGCTGGTGAATTTAGACCATTCATATTTAAGTAATTACTGATATGTCAGGACTTAGCGCCCAGATTATTTCTGACACTAGGAGTCTTCTTACATCCTTAACCATTCATCAGTACCCACAAAACACAAGTCAAGTGAATTAAGTGAATTCTTTCTCTCTTTTTCTTTCTTTTTTTTTTATCTTCAGCATGGTGACTGGGTCCTAAGAGAAGGGTTTCCCAAAAGTGATTATCTAGGAGGCCCATCTGGAAGCTACAAGGCTTCTTAAGACCCAGCTTCAGGTCTTCAGTCCTAGAATGCCACTTCTGCCACATTCTATTGGTCACACAGTGCCAAACCAAATTTAGTATGGCAGGTGACTGCATAAGGGTAGGAATACAGAGATGAGGATCACTTGGGGCCAACTTGGATACTGACTGTCACTACCACTAATTCACATGCTAGAGTTGAAATCAGAGTCACGATCCTTTCAACTAGCTAATCACTCTGGGACTTGACTTTATCATTTGTAGATTGAGGAGATTAGACTAGATGACCACTTACGTCCCTTCTGATCTATGATTTTTTGTCTATTTCTATGTCAGAATATTTGTATATCTTTTTTCCCCAGCTTTATTGAGGTATAGTTGATGATTTGAAATTGTATAGATTTAAGGTGTATAACTTGATTTGATAGATATTGTGAAATATTGAGCACAATCAAATTATTCTAACTTGATTTAATATATATTGTGAAATATTCGCCACAATCAAGCTACTTAACATATACATCACCTCATATAGTTACCATTTGCTTGCTTGCTTTCATTCATTCATTCATAAAAGGATTTTTTTGACATGTTTATTAGCACTTTACCATTTTACCACCATGTAGGAAAGACTTAACCATTATTCAAGTAATCTTTGACTAATCTTGAGCTCAGTTTGACAAACTAATGCAGTTACCATTGGTTCCAGAGGTAGCCAATATCAAATATAAGATGGTCTATACATTATCATAGGTATAGGGAGCCCTGCGGGAGTGATTTGGATCACTAAAGAAACTAGAAATCTTGTTTCAATTGATCAACAGCAAAAGAAATTGACTTTGGCTTAGATTATTTCACAGACTCTTCTTTCTGAAAAAATGAAGATCTGCGAGTTAGGGCTTTTCCTTTCCAATTTATATATGTTTGATTATAAAAGAAATTGATCAGATTTTAGTTCAGTAGCTTATTCATTGTTATAATCTGAGCCTTGCTGAGCTTTCCCCAGCTTCCATTTTACCTGAATAACTTTCCCTCCCCAAAATCATAACTTGTTTTAAAAACAATAAAATATGGGTAGGACTGCATCTTGTTGTGTTCCTCCAAGATTCCTCGTACCTCATATTTGTGCCAGGATCTTGACTTAACCTCAGCCTTGCCATAGTCAGCACTAGAATGAACTGGCACTAGAATGAACTGAGTTTATCCAGATATTTTAAACAGAGGCACCAGTCATTTGAGTGATTTCCTCCCAGGGGAACACTTTGAATGATAATACTTTTTTAGTTTATTAAGGTATTTTGAGGGGTGTCTTTACTGTATAATAAAACCTTACATACTGTCTTTTAAAATTATTCCTGATAGTTGTAATTCATTATAGGAAAGTAAAGTATATGATTTATAGCCTTGATAGAGATGTGGTTTATGGATCCCAAATCATAGTTATCACTACATAATATGCCTTTGGCTCCCAGTGGCACTGTCCTCTTGAAGCAGTGTGAAGTGTTTATTTTCATGTTTATTCTCCTATATGGGTTGAAGGATGATATCTTCTCTTTTTCATCTTTCTATCCCCTGTACCTGGCATCTTGCAGATATATAGTAAGCTTATTGTATAAACTGGGGCTGTGTATAGGAGAGACTGAGCTTTGGCCCTACTTAAGTCAAAGTCCTATTTTGATAGACTAATTGAAGAGTTTTGCTCTCTACTAATGGATAGAATAATAATGGATAGAAGTTATTTTGAACAGTATTATTTAAAGTTCATTATAGTGACAACACTAAAGCTTCCCAAACAAATTTTAGAAGTATACATTTTGGCTTATCATGTGTTTGACCTAATTCTTCTTTTTTTTTTTTCAAGCATTTTTTTTTACTGAGTTATAGTCATTTTACAATGTTGTGTCAAATTCCAGTGCAGAACACAATTTTTCCGTTATACATGAACATACATGTATTCATTGTCACATTTTTTTTCACTGTGAACTTCCACAAGATCTTGTATATGTTTCTCTGTGCTATACCATATAATCTTGTTTATGTATTCTACATATGCCTGTCAGTATCTACAAATTTCGAATTCCCCATCTATCCCTTCCCCCCCACCCCCCGCCCCTTGGCAACCACAAGTTTGTATTCTATGTCTATGAGTCTATTTCTGTTTTGTATTTATGTTCTTTTTTTTTTCTTTAGATTCCACATATGAGCTATCTCATATGGTATTTTTCTTTCTCTTTCTGGCTTACTTCACTTAGAATGACATTCTCCAGGGATATCCATGTTCCTGCAAATGGCATTATGTTGTCATTTTTATGGCTGAATAGTATTCCATTATATAAATATACCACATCTTCTTTATCCAGTCATCTGTTGATGGACATTTAGGCTGTTTCCATGTCTTGGCTGTTGTAAATAGTGCTGCTGTGAACATTGGGGTGCAGGTGTCATTTTGAAGTAGGGTTCCTTCTGGATATATGCCCAGGAGCGGGATTCCTGGGTCATATGGTAAGTCTATTCCTAGTCTTTTGAGAAACCTCCATACTGTTTTCCATAGTGGCTGCACCAAACTGCATTCCCACTAGCAGTGTAGGAGGGTTCCCCTTTCTCCACAGCCTCTCCAGCATTTGTCATTTGTGGATTTTTGAACGATGGCCATTCTGACTGGTGTGAGGTGATACCTCATTGTAGTTTTGATTTGAATTTCTCTGATAATTAGTGATATTGAGCATTTTTTCTTGTGCCTATTGATCATTTGGACCCAATTCTTTATATTCATTTTATCTTGTTAAATTCCTTTAAGCTATTCTCAAGGGAAGTACATAGGGGAGGAAATAAGAATCACTTACCCAATGAAATATCTGAGTCACTCATTTTTCACATGTATTCAAACTAACAAGGTACACAAAAATAATTTAGTGGCAGTGATTAAATATTAGGGCATAATATGATTAACTGTGAAATAAAGTCATGATCCTATGTTTGAAATTTCCAACTTGTACCTTAGTAGTAAAGGAATTATCAGTTCGGCAATAGATTTTCACCTGAGGAAAGAGATATGGATAGAGAGCAGCCTTGTATATTATAATTCTTATTTTTATTTACATTGTGAACTATGACAGAACTATTAAGAAAAGGAAGAAAGTAATAAGATTTATTAAAGTTTCTGTTAAAATATAGTATGATTACCATTAAATTATGTCCTCCCATTTTATTTTAGGTGAGCTAGGTAATAAAGCTTCTTGGTTAAAGTTCAGATTTTGTACCCATTTAACTAAAGGTATTGACCTAACATTATTTTTTGTAAATAAACATTTAAATGATCTCATGTCTGTTTCTAAGACTAGTTTAAGGAAATAAAGCTTCTTCTACCACCTTTGAAAGAAGACTTATTTGAGGTCCAACATCTGACACTCATATATTTACTCTCTTATTGATTGGGTTTCCCAGTCATCTATTTGACTTTTTTTTTCTTTTTCTGTGATTTGATATGTTACAGTCCAGCTTCAGATGATGGATTTTTAAGTTCAGAAATATCCTCTAAAGTAAAGATTCCTATGTTTAATTCTGTAGTATCTGTCTTCACAAGGAATAGACAGAAGTAGAAGTTCAGATTCAGAGGGGCGCCAGGTTGGTAATTTGGATCAAACTGCATGGGGAGAATAATCTCTCTCCTAAAATGAAGCACAAGGATAAGTAATAACTTTTTATGCATGATAAGCATCAAAAATATGAACCTGCTGGTCTTTGCTTTTCATTTTTCTTTACCTCTGTCTTTCAGTGAGAACCTCCTGCAGTGAGCACACGATGTGATCAATAACTCAATAACTTTCTTCATGCAGTAATTATCTCCATGTGATATTATCTGAACACTGTTTTTCTTTATTACTCAAAAGATGCAGGAGATATTTATATAACCAGCTGATCCCATTTTGGATAAAGGTGCTTTGTGACAGCAGGAGAAATAGTTTATTTTAAATAGCCTTTTTAAATAAATGCTGTATAAAAAGCTTTTCCAGTTAATTTTCACTTAGTGTGAGAAGGTGATTCCCAAAAAGGTTTAGGTCTAAAACTTGTACTTTGTGTATTTCATAGTATGACAGTCATTCTTCCTAACTTCTAATAAGCACAGTTAAAATCAAAATATTGAATCATTTAACATAACCATAATTTATTTTCTGATTCCTCTAAATCACTCTATATATTTTCAGAGGTGTTAGCTAAACACATAGGTTCTGCCATCTCTGCATGTCTCACAGAGATTCTCTTATAGGCGGAGATCCTGCAAGAGTCCCGCATGATGATCCCAGATTGCCAGCGCAGGTTGGAAGCTGCATACAGTGACCTTCTGCAATTATTAGTAAGTAATAGTTATGTATCTTATGTTTCACTTTTTTTTTCAGTCTAATACATGGAAGGCCAAGATTTTAAATATTTAACACTGAAAGCTAGTTGGTGACATTTTGTTTGCTTGTTCAGTATATCAGTTTATTTTTAAATAATTAATGGAGTTTAAATGGTATTTTAAGTTATACCTCCAGTAAAAGTACTGTGTCTAGCATGTTTACTTTTTATTTAAACTTAGTTAATTAAATGTATTTAAGTTATTAGGGTAGGTATACATCCTAGTAATATTGTACAGCAATATCTTGAATTACTTGGTTTTCATACATGAAGATCTTTTTGGACACATTAAAGGTGAGTAGTCTGTCTAAAATTTTAAAAGATCCAAATATTTCCAATGAATTTGGGCCCTTTTAAAAAAGTTTTGGAATTCTTTCTGATTCAAACCTTAATCTATTTGAGAGAGGGGGGAAAAGAAACCCTGCAATATATAGGCAGACCCCTCATATTAACCTAGAGCTGGATAACACTGTTATCATACTTGGCTGGTATAAATGTCTTGTGATACAGTAGCAGAATCACTTTTAAAGGGATTCTAAGAAAAATGAAAAGTCATCTTATTTCTTTCTTAGTAGAGTTGAAAGCCTAATACTGTATGCAAGCCAATTGTTACTGCTGCTTGATGATAATTTGATGAATTCTATCATTTCCTTTACTAACCTCATTTTATGTTTCTAGTTTGTGAGCTAATACTTATTTCTAGCTACATAGCTGTCTCCTGATTCATTGTTCCTTATATTACAAAAATAATGTGAGGCTTTTTCAGGATGAATATAAATATGTATTCCTTGAAAGAGAATGAGATCTGTTTTCCCACCAAAATAATATTAGGACTAAATCTGTAGAAAAAAAGAAGGAGAGAATTACTCACATTTTACTTTACTTTTGACACAGAACTCATATATATCTATAGGAACCTTTTAAAGGCAGGGTAACTCTCTCTAAAGCCAAAAATGAAACTTTGATTTTAAAATAGAAGATAGACGAAAGCAGGAAATAATTACTGTATTAAAATATTACCTGAAACAGAAGCATCATTTGTGTCTCCTAACAATTTAAATACTTTTTTCTCTCATTAATCTAGTTGCTGAGAAAGTAACAGAAATTGCTTGAAAAAATAATACTGTCTTTGGATTGATATATTTGTGTTTGAGATATATTCAGCAGTATATCTACTACCCTCAAAGAGCTTGTATTTCCTGACAGAGAACAAACACATGTTTAGGTGTAATATGGAGGTTTAAGAAATTATTACCTGTAGTATGAATTAAGCAAATCCTCAGTCATTTTTGCTTTAAATTTTCATATTAGATGGATATACACACACTTTATTCCCTCTGCTCTATAACTGTTTGTGTGTCTCCATCTTTTATTGACTTGACGTGAATTGCTGACCTTAGCTGCATTTGTTTATTAAAAAATCAAACAATTTGCCACGCACATTAACTTAGATGATGTTACTTTATTTATCTATTACTGTTACAATAGATTAGTCAAAGTTTTCTGTATATAGTATGGAAAAACTCAATCTTTAAATATCAGAAAATGAAAGATACTAGTAGTTTGTTTCCTTGTAGTAGGGTACATAATACTCATTAACAAGCAGACGGTTCACTTTTCTGAGTCAAAGATTGTATTAACTCTAGTGTGACACCTTCTTTGTTGTGAGTAGTTGGAGGATTATTTTAGTCTGAATGTAAACAAATTTTTGCTTTTAGTGCATTAGTAATCTCATTTCTATGGCAATGTGGTGACAAAGTGAGAATACATTTCTTAAAATTTTTCTGAGGTTTCAGTTTAATTACTTAATGCCAATAGTTTTAGATGACCATGCTTTTTTCACTTATTGTATGAGAATATACAGTGAAACAAAACCAAACCTGTTATTTCTTTCCTTATCTGTAATGAAAGAGCACAATTGTTCTCTGGAAATTTGTAGAACTATAGTATATTTAGATGAGAGTTCAGATCCTTTTTATTTTAACTTTTGAGCTGCTTACATTGATAGTTTGTAATATCTGAGTAATAAATAACAAAGTACTGAAGTTCAAGAAGGATAAACCTAATTTTTATTATATTTCATTTCAGGAGAGTGAAAAAGACTTGGAAGAAGCTGTGGAATATAAGGAGGCACGTGTAGTACTGGATTCAGTGAAGTTAGAAGCCTGAAGTTTTTCTGTACAGGGTGTTTTTGCATTAAATCCTGGGATCCATTCCACAATTCATTATTTTTGACCACTGCTGTGTGTTCAGGTAGTATGAGAATGTGATTCTTCTTATGCAGTGCATATATTTTTCTTTGCCTAATTTAATGTGTCAAATAAATGAGTTCATCTAATAAAATTGCTTCTTTCATACTTTACAAAGTATTTTAATTAACCTTCTATCATTGAATTGTAGCTGTTTTGACAGAATTAAAGTCTCTTAGGTTCTATTTAAAGTCTGGGTATTTTGCTGCTTAAGTATGGATTAAGTTAAAAACAGGATACTTTTCTTTAAGGTAAAAATCCAAATTTTGAGCAGTTTTTTTCTGAAAAGGGTGCAATGCCTAGATAAGAAGGTAAGACCCTCTCCGTGGGCACAGCCTTATGTATTTGTTCACAGTGAAAGTCTAAGATTTCCATTACTGTGAACTAATGTGAAACATTTAAATCTTTTTCCAGAAAGACAGATTTATACAGAAAACACCAACCAACCATTTAGATGGTCAAGAATAAGATTCTTATGAATAGTAAAGAATTGAATTGGATTTTAAAGGAATAATGGCAATTGCCTGAGATGTGCTGGGAAATGTTTAACGGCTTTTCAGAATGGGAAGAGAACCTCTGATTTGTAGCTTTTGCTGATTTCTGTAGTCTTAAAAACTCCCGCTGTGACTGATTTCAAGCTACTAAAGTGACATCACTGAACAGAGTTGGGAAGATACAAGCCACCTTCAGCCATAGCCAAACGTGGATTATCTTGATTGACTAGAAAAGGCTGTTTCATCACAAAGCTTTTTCCAGTACAATTGTAAACCCATTACCTAATCATTTGAGTTTATTTTCCAAAACTATGTGGTGACTCATATTTTGTTTTCTCACATTTCTAGAAAGTGTGTATGAACCATGATCTAATGAACCAGAATAGTAACATTTAAACTTTAAAGCTCGTAATTGAAAAAAATAAGAAAACTTGAATTTTTGCTGCTATAAAATACATACCTATGGTATGGTTGGTCTGATTTTGGAAGTTGCAAATGATACTAGAAACTGTAAGATTTACTGAATCTGTCAAAAAGACCAGAGTAGAAAAAAATAATATGTTCTTTCCCAATGTTATTTCTAAAGGCTACTCTATTTTGAAGAGCAGAATATATCATTTATAAAATAAAACTTTTACATATTCAGAAAATTACTTCATCAGAGAATAACATATATCTAAAGCATTTCTAAATTGAAATGTCATCATTTTTAAACATTACATGCCATTTTTTAAAGTATTTGAGGTGGGAGAGGGGAAGAGTGAAGAAATAAAAACTATAATTACAATGTAAAATTTTATACTAAGGTTCAGTATTAGAGACTTGAGCACCAGGAGAATTGAAACTCTTTAGATTATTTTGTGGCTGATATTAAGCACCAGAACAGATGAGTTTTTTTCAGTATTGGGTTTTTGGTTTTGTTTTGGGTTTTTGGTTTTGTTTGGGGGGGAGTTTTTTGCATATTAAGGTTTTAAATAAAGTATTTAGTATTTTAATGTAAAACCTCTCATTTCAGCCTTCTGTCAAATACATAAATATAACATAGTTTCATAACAAATGGTTTCCTTATCAACTAAAGCTTGACAAGAACATATCTCCTTCCTGAGAAAAGTAGTCCTGAAGGGTAACTTTTGTGGCCACAACCCAAATGTTGGTACCTCAAAAAATTATTTTCTTGTCAAAAAGTCTAAGAAAGAAGAAATCAACAACAAGGTAGATGAAAAGAAATATATCTTGTCATATATGAGACTCTTATCTCAGCTGCTATAGATTTTATACTGACTTTCTCCAGGTATTGATGAGAAGCAGCAAGAAGCTTAGTATTCTGTGAAGTCTCATTCCTGAGAACTTTTGACCCATTCCACATACGTTTTTGTGGCCAAGAGGCACATTAAGAACAGTTATAATTGATTTAGCATTAATTTGTTTTTAAGCTTTTGTTTAAAACCTTACATCTGTGTAACAATAAGTAGAAATTCCCTAAAGTAAGATTGCTCTTTTTCTCCCTGCACCAGCACCTGACCCTCAACCAACATATAGCAGTTGCTCAATAAACATTTGTAAAGTGAAAAGCAAAACATGTCTAATCTCTGAAGTGAGAGAAAGAATGCTATGAAGGATTCCATCTCATCACGAAACACACTGAATACAGTGCTTTTCAAGCTGTTTTGATCCCAAAGCACAGTAAGAAACACATTTTCCATTGTGATCCAGTATGTATGTATATGGGTCTATATTATATAAAATAGTAAGTATCCTTAATATGTACAATTCCTCAGATTTTTTGTATTGTTTCATCTTTTTAATACTGATCATGACCACCTGCTATTGGATTATAAAAAACACTACCCTAAAATAATAATATAAAATAATACTTACAAAAATATTCATGTATATATAATTCACTTAGACAAATATGTATATATATCTTTAATACATATATAAACTTCTTTGATATGTATCCATCAACTTCCTAAGTCTCAGAGCAGTTGTCTCAGTGAATGTGTGCAAATTTACACACATTGCAGGCATGAAGTGTCATGGTAATGTGTAATCATTTAACATTTGTTAGGTGCCCTTAGTCCTTGCACAGACCAATGCAGTGGCATCCATAGAGTAAATAGACAAAACGAAGACAGGTGGCAGAATCAAGTAATAAACCTAATTTTTCTGTGTTTTTCTGAACAGCAAAGGGCACATCATTTCTAAGTAAGTAAGAATGTGCATAAGATAAAGAAATAGAGATATATGGGATGCATAAAGTGACCAAATTCAGGCTGGTTTTAACATGCCATTGAGAGTATTCCCATGTTTCAGCATTTTCACCTGGACATTCTTAGCTAATGGTGAATCAATCAATCCTACTAAATCAAGTACCCCTTCAAAGCCCTGGACAGGAGCTTTTGAGACATTTACATTTTGGGTAGGTATTACCATCTCAAGAACTAGGTTGTCCTTCCATTATCCTATTTTGTACCATGTGAATAAATCATGCAAACAGTTCCTTGGGAAGGAATGAAACTTGTAGGGAGGAAAAAAAAACTAAAATGAGGACATGTTTATGAGTAATGAAAGGTGGTTAAAATGATATATTGTAACGTTCATTTAACTTTTCTCCAATTTCTGGTGAGAAACAATCAAGGCCTAATATTTTAAAATTTTCTCTATGCCTGTACCTGTGCACTGAATCACTTCCAAATTGAGCAGTCAAACCTGGTTAATCTAAATTACTTTGCAAACTTCATTACATTACTTGGCTTTTTAAAAATCCTATCAAATTTAATAAGGACATATCATACAGCTGGTTATCACTTAAATCTTATTATTTGGTGATTTAGATAAACCAAAGACAGATTAACCCTTTCCTCAGTGGTGAGTTAGGGCCTTTAAATGTCAGAGTAAACTTGATAGTATGTGAGCAAGAGCTGTAAAGTATTTGGCATTAAAGGGTCAATCAGATAATTTAATCCTTGAGACTCTTTTGAATGCTTTAGCTGGAAAGAACTTGAACGGTTTGGAAATGGTACACCATGAAACAAGTTAATAAGTATTAGTGTACTTGAAATTTTCAAGAGTGCTTCATAAAATTCTACATTGCTCTCCACTATTAGTGCACTTACAATATGAGAAGTATTTGTTCATGTATTAGACTGTTGCATAGAAAGGTATAATTAATTTATGTTACAGTAGATCTGCACTTTATATTTTGTTTTGTGCTTTCTGTTGACTGTTGGATAGTTGACAAGGTGCTTTCAAATTCTTGGGGGGCATATGTCACAAAAGGTTAATATTTTTAATGTACAAAAGACCTTTCAAATTAATGAGAAAAAAATTCCTAGCACAAAACATAGACAAAGGATAAAAACAGAGTTCACAAAAGAAGAAATGCAAATGGATAGGTTTTTTTTAATGTTTCACTTCAGTAGTAATCAGATTCAAATTTTAAAAACAATGAAGCAAAAGTTTTAAAGATGAATACCTGTTGACTATGATAAAGTACTAGACAAAGAGATTAGATTAAAGGATGAAATAAATATTGGAAAGGAGGCATCATTTTCGTGATATGCAGTTGATAAGATATGTACCAGGAAAACACAATAGAGTCATCTGTAAAATAATTAGTAGCAATGAGAAAAATAAAGTGGGTAGCTGCAAAATGAATGTATACCACTATTATGGGTTGAATTTTGTGCTTGAAAAAGATACGTTGAAATCCTAACTCCCAGTACCTCAGAATATGGGAGATATTATCAGTCATGATGAGGTCACACTCAAGTAGGGTAGGCCTTTAATATGACTGATGTCCTAATAAGACAATGTGAAGACACAGCAAGAAGGCCATATGACAACATAGGATGAGGCTGGAGTTACGCAGCTGCAAGCCAGGGAATACCAAGGTGACACCAGAGGCTATGAGAAAGGCATGGGACAGATTCTCCTTTTAGATCCTTGGAGAGAGTATGACTGCGAACACTGTGATTGAGACTTCTAGCCTCCAGAACTGTGAGTTGATACATTTCTGTTGTTTTCAGCTACTTATCTTGTGGTACTTTGTTACAGCAGTCTTAAAAAATGAATACATAGAACCCAAAAGCTTTTCTGTATGTCATCAATAACCAAATCTAATGGAAAAGTAAATCCCTAAGGAGACTCATAGAAGACGATGTTTAGAAAAAGAACTTGCACTACATACATACGGAAAGTTGATATTCTCAAAATGTTGTTTCTCCCTAGGCCAATCTGTAAATTCGATGAACTAAAATACAACATGGTTTGGAGAGAGAAGGGGAATTTTAGGAAATGATTCTAAAATGCAATTTTTAAAAATCTTAAAGACGAAAGAACATCTGGGAGGGGGATATGAAAAGAAATAGTGATGAGGGGAAACTAGCTCTGCTCACTATCAAAAATTTATCAAGTTGCAATAATTAAATGTATGGGAAAAGAAATAGAAAATCAAAGAGAATAGAGTCCAGAAGCAAACTCAAATATATATGGATATATATTTAATATACAATAAAGAATATTTCAGACCTATTAGAATGGTAGATAAATCATTGGGATAACCATCTAACCATTTGGAAGAAAGATAAGCTAGACTTCTATTTCATCTCTCACACCAAAGTAAACTTCAACTGAGTCAAATTTTCAGTATAAAAAGGAAAAAATGTTAGAAGGAAAGATCAGTGAAACTCATAGATTAAAAAAGAATTTTTAATTGAGCATTTAAGGAAAGAGAAAACACACTGTTGGTGAGAATATTTTAAAGACGGCAATTCTCCACAAATTAATATATAAAAGTAATGCCACAATTATCAAAATGATAGAGATATATGGAGAAAAATTAATGATGAGACTATCCAAGAAAATCTTGAAAATAGAGAATTGGTAAGGGGGGAGGGAATAAATATAGGAGAGTGCAGCCTAATACTGGAACTTAAAATGACTACATTTAAAACAGTGAAACCAGTGTAAGATTAAACTGTCAGTAGAATAGACTAGAAACCCCAAGCCCACACTAAGTATATGTATCAATACATAAGTACCTGGTAGACATGGCATCTCATAGGATGGATATTATATAAATGGAATTAGGAAAGTTAGGAAAATAAAAAATGATTTTCTGTCTCATTCCAAAAAACAAAATAAAGCTTAAATACATTAAAGAATTAAATTTATGGAACAAGCATTTCTTGAGCCTCTACTGTTAGCCAGGCACTATTTTGAAGCTGGGATGTCATGGTGAGTAAAACAGACAAAGATCTCTGTCTGCCCTTGAAGAGCATACCACTCATGGATATTGACAATAAATAAATAAGAAAATAGCAGTAATGTGTTCTGTGCATAAACATGAAATGATGTGCTAGAGAACAGTTGGGTTATCAGGGAAGGCTTCCTGAAAGGTGACATTTGAGCTGAGCTCTGAACCAGAAATTCAGCACAGAAGTACACTCCAAGCAAAAGAGAACTGGTGTGAAACCTAAGACAAGAAGGTGCTCGGTGAATTCTGAGAACCGGTGAGACAGGAGCCCATTAAGTGATGAGGAAACTAGCAGAAGAATTCGTGGGGCTTTGTAAGCTAAGGAAAGAAATTAAGATTTTACTCTGAAGAGAGTCCACAAAGATTTTAAGCCAAGGAGTAATATGACTTAATTAGCATTGTTTTAAGATCTTGTTGCTCTGTAGAGACTGAGTCATAAGCAGAAGTGAAAGCTGAGATAGGGTACTATATTGGTACAGAGTTAAATGTTTTTTAAAAAGTGTGAAAAGCTAAGAATATTTTAGCTAACATTCACTCTTTGAGTGGAAAATGAATGTTTAAGTATACAAAGAAAATGAATAGATTTTGCTGAACATTTAAAATATCTATTTTTCAAAATAAATCTAAGTTACATGACAAATGACAAACATCAAACTGAGATCTACATAAAGGAAGAGGATCAAAGAAAGAATAAGTGAGGTAAGATGAAAACTTTCATTTCTCTCTTTGTTAATTAATCAAACATAGCAATTTTCCAAAATAATAGCACCAATGTATTGAATTATACATGCATATATATACACACATATATGCTGATATATTTATGATACTATGAAAAAAGCAGGTGGTATTGTTGCATTTTTACCTGTGGAAACTAAGCTTTGCCACAAAGATGGCACAATGAAATTCTTTTTTGTTTATTGAAATACAGTTGATTTACAGTGTTGTGTTAGTTTCTGGTAACAATGATTCATATATATATTTACATATAGTCCTTTTCATATTCTTTGTCATCATAGATTATTACAAGATATTGAATACAGTTCCTTATGCTGTACAGTAGGACTTTGTTGTTTATTTTTTATATAGTAGTATCTGCAAATACTGAATTCCCAATTTAACTCTCCCTCCACTTACCCCCTGCTAACCAAAAGTTCGTTTTCTATGTCTGTGAGTCAGTTTCTGTTTTGTAAAAGAAGTTCATTTGTGTCATTTTTTTAGATTCCACATATAAGTAATATCATATGGTATTTGTTTTTCTCTGTCTGACTTATTTCACTTAGCACGATAATCTCTAGGTCCATCCGTGTTGCTGCAAATGGCATTATTTCATTCTTTTTTATTGCCGAGTAGTTTTCTATTGTGTGTGTGTGTATATATATGTAATATATGTAATATACATATATACATACATACATACGCGCACACACCACATTTTTATCCAATTCTCTGTCAATGGACATTTAGGATGCTTCCATGTCTTGGCTATTGTAAATAGTGCTGCTATGAACACTGGGGTGCATATATATTTTCAAATTAGAGTTTCTTCTGGCTATATGCCTGGGATTGAGATTGTTGGATCATATGGTAAGTCTATTTTTAGTTTTTTAAGAAATCTTCATTCTGTTTTCCATAGTGGCTGCACCAAATTACATTCCCACCAACAGTGTAGGAGGGTTCCCTTTTCTCCACACCTTCTCCAGCATTTATCATTTGTGGACCATTTAATGATGGCCATTTTGACCGGTGTGAGATGATACCTTATTGTGGTTTTGATTTGCATTTCTCTGAATGTTAGCGATGCTGAGCATCTTTTCACGTGCCTATTGGCTATCTGTCTTCGTTGGAGAAATGTCTGCTTAGGTCTTCTGCCCATTTGTTGATTGGGTTATTTGTTTTTTGTTACGGAATTGTATGAGCAGTTTGTATATTCTAGAAATTAATCCCTTGTCAGTCTCATTGCTTGTGAATATTTTCTCCCATTCTGTAGGTGGTCTTTTCATTTTGCTGTGCAAAAGCTTCTAAGTTTGATTAGGTCACATTTGTTAATTTTTGCTTTTATTTCTATTGGCTTGGTAGATGGATCTGGGAGAACATTGCTTCGATTTATATCGGAGAATGTTTTGCCTATATTTTCTTCTAGGAGATTTATAGTGTCTTGTCTTATGATTAAGTCCGTAAGCCATTTTGAGTTTATTTTTGTGTATGGTGTGAGGGAGTACTCTTAACTTCACTGATTTACATGCAGCTATCCAGCTTTCTCAGCACCACTTGCTGAAGAGACTGTCTTTTCTCCATTGTGTATTCTTGCCTCATTTGTCAAAAATTAATTGACTGTAGGTTTGTGAAATTTTATTAAATGAGGCCATCTCTGTTTATGTGATATGAGGGGAAAATTCTTGGTTTTTGACATTGCCAACAAGCAACTTAACATCCATGATTTGGCTGACTTTTCCATGAATTGTTTCAAAGCATGATAAAGAGTGTATTTGTAAAGTGTTTAAAACAAAATAAAGAAGAATTATGTATGACTTTCAAGAAGGGAAGAATTTCTAAAGACACACACACAAAATGAAATACACGAAGAAGGAATTTATCAATTTGACATTAAAAGTGAGAATTTCTGATCATCCAAAGACACTGTAAACAGAGTGAAAAGATCATTCGCAAACTAGAAAAATATATTTTAAATACAGCTAACAAAAAATTTGTATGCAGAATATACATGTAATGCACTAGAAACAAATGGGAAATAGCTTAATAAAAAATAGGCAAAGAATACAAAGTGTCATTTCACAAAAGAAGGGGGACATGCTCAAGAAATATTTCAAAGGTGCGCTGCTTCATCAGCTATCAAGGACAGTTGAAACTGAGAGATTTTATATGCATTAGATTGGCAAAAAAAGGTATAACTCTTAACAGTTGATGAGCATGTAAGCAATGAACTCATACTTTGCTAATAGAAGGGAAAAGTAGTGCAACTGCTTTGGAAAGCAGTTTACTATTATCGAGTAAAGATCTCAGAAAATTCTGTATGTGTCTATATTTATATCCATATCTGTATTTTACACTCTTAAGAAATCCTAGCACAGGAGACAAATAGAAGAATGTTCAGAGGGAGGATATAGCTCAGTGGTAGAGTGCATGCTTAGCATCCACGAGGCCCTGGGTTCAGTCCCCAGTTCTTCCATTAAAATGCACACCTAATTACCCTCCCCCAAAAAACCTCAAATAAAGTCTAATTTAAAAATAAAAAGGAATGTTGAGAGCAGCATTCTTTGATAACAGCACAAAAAAACTGTAGACAATGCAAATATCCATTAACTGTAGAAAGAATAAGTAAATTTTGGTTTTTTGATGTAAATATAATCAGTATAAAAATGAGTAAACTACAGTATTGATCAACATGGATAAGTCTTAAAAACAATGTTAAAGTGAAAAAAGCAAATCAAAGAGAAGAAATAGTACTATTCTACTTATAAAAAAGATGAAAACAAGCAAAACCAAACAGTATTTTGTTTAGGAATATAAACATATGTAGTAAAAGTATTAAGAAAACCAAATTCAAGAGGATGGTTTCATATTAAGGATAGTTCTATAGGTAGTAAGGAGGGGGGGGTGCAGAGGGGAGAGGGGTGTAACTGGGTATGGTCGCCAGGGAGCTTCATGGTTTTAAGGATGGACTTCTCCTTAAGCTAGGTGGTAGGTATCTTTTAATATTATTATTTAAACTGTACGTATATATTATACATTTTGAAATAACAACTTTGTTGAGGTGTTTGTTGTCACATACTATACAATTCACCCATTTAAAGCATACAATTCGATTCAACCCACCTTGGTTGGTTGAATCCTCAGATGCAGAACTGGGCTGACTCTGGTATGCCATTTTATATTATAAGAGATGTGAGCATCCACTCAACTGTGGTAACTGTGGGGTATCCTGGAACCAATTCTGCCCCATACTGAGGGAAAACTATATATTCACAGTTATAAAACCATTACCACTCTCTAATTCTCTCATTTTCATGACCTCAAAAAGAAACCTTGTACCCAGTAGCAGTCACTCCCCATTTACCCCTAATCCCCTAGTCCTGCACGACCACCAATCTACTTTCTACCTCTACAGACTGCCTCTTCCAAACATTCATATACATCGAACTACACAATATGTAGTCCTCTGAGATGGACTTATTTCACTTCATATAATGTTTTCATTGTATGAAAACCCGTATTTCACCCGTATTGTAATATGTATCCATTCCTCATTCCTTTTATGCTGAATAATATTCCATTGTATGAACTGACTAGCTTATGGTTTTTTATTTATCAGTTTGTGAGCATTTGGGTTGTTTCCACTATGTGCATATTCTTTTTTTTTAATTGAAGTATAGTTGATTTACAATGTTGTATTAAATGTGTTAATTTCTGGTATACACGTGCATATTCTTTTGTAAGTATGAAATGCTTCATAATTTTTAAAATTTATCTAAAGGAAAAAAGGGTCCAAATCTCAGATTCAGTCCCTTAGATACAGTCAGGGAAGTGAGTGAGGTTCCTCCATGATTCTGAAGGACTGAGCGGGGAGGAGCAGGGCCTGGAAAACATCTTGCTCCCCAACGTGTCCTCAGTGCTTAGCATGGTGTCCCACCTTTAGTGACACCAACCCAGTAAATGTTTGTTAAATTAATGAGTCAGTGAGACTTTGAGCTTCTTCAACCTTTTAAACCCTTGAGAAGAGACACAGTCCCAGTGAATAATTAATAATATTAGTTACAGAACTAAAATCACAACAACGTTTACCTGCCAGCCTCTTGAACACAGCCCTCACCACTGGCAATGATGAATTGCATCACCCAGGTAAATGGTGCATCTGCTTAACCAGGACAATCACCTCCAAACAGCTCTGGCCAGTGATTTTTTAATGGCTTCAGGAAATAACTTCAGGGTGACCCTGGTGTCCTGCCCACCCTCATTACCTCTGGAAGCTGAGGGTCACCCAAAAGAATTCCTTTGATTCACTTGATGTTGCTTCTTTGTCTCTGTAAAACCACTATTTGGATTCTGGCTGCTTATAAGGTAAATGGTCTGTGCAATATTAAAAGAAATGAAAGACAGTTGCTACATAGTTATAAATACATATTTCATATTCCAATAATGATACAGCTAGTTATGAAAAATATGAAAAGGGATATATAGGTATAACTGAACCACTATGCTGTACACCAGAAACTAACACAACATTGTAATTTGACTCTACTTCAATAAAAAAATAAAAATTAAAAATGGAGGGGAGGGTGTAGCTCAGTGGCAGATCACATGCTTAGCATGCAGAAGGTCCTGGGTTCAATCCCAGTACTGCCATCAAATAAATAAACCTAATTAAACTCCCTAAAAAATTAAATTAAACTGAAAAATAGTCTTTAATCTCTTTTGAACTGTCAATCCCTTATAAATTTTACAAATACCTCTTTCCTTAAGTTATAATTTTGAGATGATAGACATCACTATTCATGTATTTTTGCTGCCCCTTCTTGCAAGAGAATTGCACATCACCAAGTTCCCTAAATGGTATGCAGATTGTGAGTACTGTGCTTAAGAACATGCACTACGTAGACCATGATGCCCTGGGTTCCGAGTCTTACTCTGTCATCTATGAGTTATATGAACTGGGACAACTGACTTAATCTGAGCTGTAATTTCTGCATATGTAGAAACAGGGCGATGTCACTACGGGCCTCAGACGATGATGAATAATGGCCCTTTGTACAGAGCTTTCCACACATTAAGTGCTTCTGTCAGTTGGGGGCCCCATCAGGAAAACAGGAACTGGAAATTCAAAAGAGAAATTAATGCAGGAATGCATTAAATGATGGAAGAAGTGAACATGATGGAAGAAGTGAACATGATGGAAGAGGTGAACAGGAGATGGTGGAGCAACCAAAGATTAGCACCTGCAGGAAGCTGCTGCCACCCCAGGCTGGAGGGACAGAGGGCAGAGGAGGTGCTACTGGACTCCAGGGCCCACGGTTCACAGCAGAAGCTGGAACCGTGGGGCATCTGCTTACAAGAACTACAGCCGGTCTCCTGCTCCGTGGGCCTGTTCTAGCTGTGCTGGGAAAAGAGATGGGGGTCTGTTGTGAAAGGAACAGGGCTGAGCTGGACACTTTGATGCTGCAGAAAATAGTTCTTACCACAAGCAAAAACATTTTTTCCTGTCTTTAACTTTATACCTATACGAGATGATGGATGTCTGCTGGATTTAGTGTGATGGTTATTTCGTGATGTATGTAAATCATATCATTCAAGTTAATCAAACCTAAGGAGGGGGTTAATGGAACTTCTAATCTACAGCCAATCATTAGTAACCTGGGCTTGCAATTGATGTCTGAAGTATTGGGATGGGGGCAATCTACTAAGACTGAGCCTTAAACTTGTGGGATCTAATGCTATTTCCAGGAAAAGAGTATCAGAATTGAGTTGTTGGAGAATTTCTTGGGGATGGAGAGGAGGAAACCACACATAGAAAATGACATCAGAACAGGAGTCATGGATGGTTTTTTGGAGCCCAGAGGAAGGAACAAACAGAAACTTGCAGTTCAGATTTCATATAATAAGCTACCCCTGTCCAAGTCACCTCAAGCAGGAGATACAATGAAAAAGCAGCAGAGTTTTCAGAAAAGCCCTGGATCACATTACTGTGTTCAGCTGCCAGTAAGAGAACACTTGACCAATACAGTTGGAAACAATAAAATAAAAACTTCAAGCATCCCACACCCTAGAAGTCCAGGGGTAGGAGGATTTGAGCTCAGGACAGCAGCTCAATGATGTGATTTAGGGTTCGGTCTGTCTTGGTCTTTTTGGCTTCATTATCAGCTAGTAGCTACTGTCTTCCCTCTGGTACCAGGATGGGTGCTGTAACCCCAGTAAGCAGGTTATTTAAATTTTCTGGGTCTCCATTTCTCCTCTGTAAAATAAGAGATGTGATTAGATGATGAGTAAAGGCCCTTTTGGATCTAGCTTTCTACTATGCCAACTGCTGCCCTGGGATGAGAGTTTTAACCCAATAGTTCTCAAACCTGAGTGTGCATCAGTCTTACCTGGAATTTTTTTCTTTTTTTTTTTTCCCTGATGGAGGTACTGGGGATAGAACCCAGGACCTCATGCATGCTAAGCAAGCACTCTATCATTGAGCTATTACTCTCACCCCTGGAACATTCATTAAGAGAATTTCTGATTCAAAAGGTCTGGAGTGGGGCCTGAGAATTCCCAAATTCTAGCAAGTCCCCAAATACTGCTGAAAGTGCTGGGCCAGGGACCACACTTTGAGAACCACTGGTTTAAGCTACCAGTGTGTCAATTTCCCTGACCTGTAAAATTAAGGAGCGGCTATTCCGTGATCACATCACTGGCTAATTGCCAAAATCCTTCGGCGAGCTTTTTTAAAATACAGACAGTTGGGTTTCACTCTTGGAGATTCTGATGCAATGGATTTGGGGCTTGGACCCAGAAAAAGGTTCTTTATTAGACAACTCCCCAGGTGATTATGAGATTGGAGAGTTAGATCATCTTTAAGATCCTCTTAGCTCCAAATTCTAAAAGCAAGATCGCCAATTTCAGCAATTTGTGTAGTTGCAAAGGAAAAACAACTGCAAAGGATGCAGCATTTTTACCTTCTTTCCTTTCAAATTCATAGATATCTAGGAATTGATATATTTTATGTATTTAAACACCTCCCCTAGCCCACTGCTGGGGATAAAAAGAAGAAGCTAGACATTATTCTTCTAGGCTCTCTAACAATCTTTCAAGGAGCAGTGAAAATCCCCCCCTCTAAGTAGCCTTCCCTACTCCCCTGCTCTGAAAGTACGTAATCTCTCCACTCTTAACTCTCTTAGCGTTTTTCCATATTAATATTGCTTATATATGTATTTGTAATCATTTATTTTTAATAATAAATGGGCAGAGTTTTCAAAATCAAATAATATAAAAGGTAGCCCCTAGCCACTTGTGGCTATTAGGGCACTTAAAATGTCCAGATTGAAGTGTGCTGTAAGGTTTAGTATGAGAAAAAGATGATAAAGTATTTCATTAATAATTTTTATATTGATTACATGTGGAAAGGGTAGTATCTTGGGTTTATTGGGTTAAATAGAATACATTACTGAAATTAATTTTGCCTGTTGAGTCTTCATTTTTTAATGTGGCAAGTGGAAAACTCAAAATTACAAATGTGGCTTGTAATACACTCCTATCGGCCAGCACTGTTCTAATATGTATTATCTTCTCCATTCTACTTTCCATCTCTTCATTTGTTCTGTTTTCTGGGAAATTTCATCAATTCCGTCTTCCAATCTGTCTATGGAAGTTTTCATTTCAGCTGTCATCTTTTTAATTCCCAAGAGCATTTGTTGACCTTTTTTAGTCTCCCTTTTATCTAGCACGTTTCACTCACTTTATGAATGCAGTAGTTTCTCATCTCTCTGATTTTTGTCATTCTAGTTCTCTTGGCATTTGATTCTATTTGTGCTGTTCCAGTTTGCTACCAGCGTCTTCATTCTCTGTTTGCTCTCCATCTTTCACCTTGGAGGCTTCCCTCAAGTGTCTTAATGCTTCTTGGCTATCCATTCATATTCAAGAGGCACCAGAAAGCTGGCTGGGAACAAATGGCTTGTTGGCTGTCAGTCTTGATTGTGGGTTGATGAGATGGAAAGCTGAACTTTCTTTGAGAGATACCCATTAGTATTCTTGTGGAAGCTTTCTCTCCGGCATTGTTTCTCCAGAGAGGATTCCTCCAGATTCCTGTCTTGGTAGGTAGTTGGGGAAAGGGAGAGAGATGTTGGGAGCCCAGTGATCACTGTCCAGTTAATTCCATTATTTTTTTAACATTTTTTATTGATTTATAATCATTTTACAATGTTGTGTCAAATTCCAGTGTTCAGCACAATTTTTCAGTCATTCATGGACATATACACACTCATTGTCACATTTTTTCTCTGTGATTTATCATAACATTTTGTGTATATTTCCCTGTGCTATACAGTGTAATCTTGTTTGTCTATTCTACAATTTTGAAATCCCATTCTATCCCTTCCCACCCTCTACCCCCCTGGTAACCACAAGTCTGTATTCTCTGTCCATGAGTCATTAGATTCCACATATGAGCGATCTCATATGGTATTTTTCTTTCTCTTTCTGGCTTACTTCACTTAGAATGACATTCTCTAGGAGCATCCATGTTGCTGCAAATGGCGTTATGTTGTCGGTTTTTATGGCTGAGTAGTATTCCATTGTATAAATATACCACCTCTTCTTTATCCAGTCACCTGGATAAAGTGATGGACATTTAGGCTGTTTCCATGTTTTGGCTATTGTAAATAGTGCTGCTATGAACATTGGAGAATTCCATTATTTTCAGCACCTTTCTCAGCCTGAGGCTCTCTGACATGTTCCCAAATCCAGATTGTCTTAGGTTCAGTATCTCTAGAGAATAAACCTGTTTCTTGGGAAAGTAGAGGTAGTCATCGGACTGGGGGTTGGAGTGGGAAAGAGTATGTGATTCAGCCAACCGTGAGCTCCTCCATCACTTCTTTTTGGTGCCCTTGGTATGTCCTTAGGTTGTAATGTCCTCTGTTCTGCAAAGTCAGTTGCCACTGTTCTTTCTGTTTTCCATTTTTAGAAACTTTAAATCTTTCATCTACCATTATCTCCTGTCCTGTTCTTGTCCTTGTGGGTTAATTCTTTTTTAATTGTGTGGTATTTTCTTAGCAGGATTTTAATAAAGAGAGATCAACACACATAGTCAATTTCCTCATCTCTACCTGGAAGCCCTATTTCTACCCTGAGCTCTAGTTATTTACTGCCTTTTATTTTCTCCTTAAGAGAGGGCAGAATCAAAGTCTGCCTTATCTTTGAATCTAACCCCTCCACTCTCTTCCTGGCACCTGTGTCTGACTTCGTATGTACTAAATGATCAATAGAGAAGGAAGTCACTTGTGTAAATTATCTATACTTTTGAATCTTACTGGCTCTCTGTGTGCCTAGAAATAATTCACTTTACCTCTCTGGGTCACAGACTTTAGACTCGAATGTGGTCTCTAGATAATTTCTAAAGTCCCCAATTAGCTTTGACATTCTAAGAATCTACCTGCCCAGTTTCTTTATCAGTTTTACCTGTTTGCTAATGTGCAGTTTATCATCAGTAGGCATCTATTGTTGTAGAGACCTGGAGAGACATTTTGCAAAGGAAAAAATTTAAATCCATCAAGGAAGAGAATAATTACTCCTATTTAAGGGACTTATAATTCATGATCAACAGTGGTGACCAAGCGTAGAGTTAAAGATTGAATAAAAATAGAAACAGTGCCTTCTTCCTGTCCCACCGGCGTGAGTCTTGGCATGTGGTGTGGGAGGATGGAGGAGGAAGGGAAGGGAAAGCTACTGGAAGTCGCTTTAAAATCTACTTGGGATTTTGCTTTTTTTTCCCGGTATGGTGAAGCCAACAGATCAAGAGACGATTATCCCTGAAAAGAGAGTTTGTTACTAAGTGTTCCTGCCACAGCATGTGGGATCACATAGGGAAGCACCAGGGTCATCAGGAGGCAGGAGGAGGGACGGGTAAGTACAGGCAAAAGACTTAATTATGGTTGTTGCGGGAAGGAGTGAGTAAGGTGAGGTAAGCTGCTGAGCAGGCTCTGGATTGAATAGTTTGATAGTCTGAATAATTGATAGCAGTCTCTGGGCAATAGGGGTGGTCCCTAGTTGTCCAGTACCTGAACCTGGGGTGATTAGGGCAAAGTAATATTGCCTTCTGGGGTGTAAAAGCCAGAGATAGGAAGTAGTTCCTGGTTCTGGGTTGGTTAGCTGGCATTTGAAAGGTATGCTTCCCATTGAGTTGTTTGCTGTCTCTTAAGAATTGGCTAGACCCTAGGAGTGTCGGTCTCTCCCTAGTCAGTGAGGCCCCATAAGCCAGAGCGTTAAAAATACAGAAAATGAGAAAATAGAGTAATACAGAAGTAGTCAAACAAAGGGTGAGCTAGAGAAGTAGAAAGTAATAAAGAAGCAGGCAATGAAGCAGGAGAGACATGGATCTTGGTAGGATCAAGTTAGTAGACCCGAGCCTCTAAAAACAAAAGTTAGAAACGCTCTGTGCTCTGGAAAACACTCATCGTAGAATCATCCTGGATGGACTGTAGGCAGAGGAGGTTGTATTAGTTGGACGTAGCTTTCTCATGTAGCCAGGAGTCTGGTGGTACAGTGTAGGGTTGATGCAGCCACTTAAGGAAGCCACCAAGGGTCCGGGTTCCCTGTCACATCCGGTTCCACAGCCTTTACCTGTGGCTTTTGTTCACATAGTCACAAGATCTACCTGCCTGCAGGCACTGAGTCCAAGTCCCAAGCAGGAAGAAAGAGAAGTTGAAATGACAGAAGGAAAATTTCAGATGTAAGTTTCCTGCTTACATCTCATTGACCAGAACTGGGCCATATGGTTTACCCCAAGAAGCAAGAGTTTCTCAGAGAGGTCATTGTTCTCACATTTACATCACTGCCTCAAGAGAAATAGAGGTTTTACTGGTAAGGATGAATCCATATGTTAATGAATTCTACTGAGCAGTGTTCACCACAAAGGGAAAAAGGAAACAGGAGCTTGTCTTCTTCAACTAAATGAGACAAACCAGATAAAGGATTTAGCACGATGACTAGCTTATGGTATGTGCTGCCAAAAAAAAAAAAAAAAGCTTGCTGTTGCTGCTACTCCTACTAGTCATGTTGTTAATAGAACATAATACTTTAGTCTTGAATTTTCAGTCCCATTCATTCAATACATGTTTATTGCACTTCTCCAATGTTCAGTCTTTAGGAGCCAGGGGTCAAGAAAGGGAATAAAATTCGATTCCTGCCTTCCAGGAGCTTACCATCTGTGTAGTTAAATGCATTATGAATTGAATGGGATAAAAGCTTCAGCAGAGGCAGCCTTGCAAGTTAGTGGAAGAGGATGGAACTTGGGAGCACATGGGTTCATTTCACAGATGAGGAAAGCAGGAGCCCCCCAGAGACTGACGGGGCTGGCCTTAGACACCCAGCTCTCTGCTGAGAGAACTAGGCCTGGAGCTCAAGCCCCCTGACACCCAGCTGGTGCCCCTTCTATGACATTGCCCTGTTGGAAGTGATTTGGAAATGCAAAGCTGGATGAAGAGACCAGAATAATATGCCCTTTCCCTTTGGGGGCTGATGGGGAGGGCAGGCCATCTCACAGAAGCATAGCCCTTGGCCCAGGAGGAAACATGACCAGAAGAAAATTGACTGAACTCCCAGGATTGTGATGATGTGTGTGTGCTGGCATGAAAATGAGGGCCCCTCTCAGCGGCAGATCAGAGAATTCCTCTGGGTTCAAGACTTTTATTCACTCTGTGGTTTTTAATTAGCAATCCTGATTTTTCCAAGGATTGCATTAAATCAGCAAATGCTTCTTGCAGAACTCCCCAGTCACTGATCTACTATGCGACAGCCTGGGTCACTAAAATGTGAAAAAAGAAAGGAGATTTGGGATCCTGGTGCTTGAGACAAGATTAGATGAGGGAAAGTGCCCTGAAATGTCCTTCAGAAATATTTTAAAGGTGTTAAACGCACTCTGTTCGCCACAGTGAACACTATGTTTGTTTAATTAAACCATACTTTATTCTGCTTGGCGTAAAGTACAGCACTAGCTTTTGTAAGGGTTTTTGGTGGTGGTGGTTGTTTAAATGATGACGTTAATGAAAATCACAGACTGGCTGGCAGAAACCAAATAAAGTCACGTCTAGAAATAGCTACATTAGCTATTAAATAGCATTTAATGTGACTAATATAGAAAGGGTGCGGTTTGCTCCTCAGCATCAGGGATGCAAAATTCAGGCTTCTGAGTTGCTGTTATAATAGTTTTGAGTCAGTAGGTGTTTAGAAGTCATTCTAATATCTACAAAGAAAAAACCCCAGTGAACCATAGAAGGAGATTTGAGTCAGGGGGAAAAAAAAAAGGACAAGAGCTGCACAGTTTGAGTTTTGAGAACTGGCATAAATTTTACCCTTTTTTTCCTAAGCATTTAGTGTTTCAGTTCAATGAAATAAAGGCCTCTTGTTCCCCATACCAATCAAGTGACCTCCTGCCTTGCTGTAATTAGTGGTAAACTTCAGTATGCAAGCTAAAAGACCACCTAATTAAAAAGTGTAATTCATTTACATAGATCACGCAAAATGGCTAGATTAGATAGCTTATGGAGATAATGTAAAACTCTTTGAGCTGCTTTGACTGGCTTCTTTCCCTGCTGTTCCTCGGGTTCTGAGAATTTTCATGGGAATGAGTTTATCAAAGTGGGAAGGGCTTCGAGGTGGTGGTTTTAGCTAATCACTGCTAAACATTTAAAGCTTTGCAATTATTTTTTTATCAATTACCCAAGTATAAAACAACAAAAAAAGTGGCCTTATCTTCCTGCTTGGTGCTGAGTGGCCTAATGTTATTAGTGAATATTTATTAAGTGCCTGTTGAGTGCTAGATGCCACTCAAAACATACGGTTATTTTAGAGCTTGCTACGATTAGCAGTGACTCTTCTCTCTGGTCCAGACAGCACTTTTGATTCTTCGGATTCCAGTGAGATGGCTGCAGGACCCAAAAGAAAGATTCTGGCCAAAGTGTTCCTCTTTCCCTTTACTCAAAATTCACAATGACAAGCAATGTCCTCTATTACCTACACTTCAAGATACACAGTACTGGACTCCAGAGCTTGGCCAAGCCCCTGGGTGACAACCAGGCAGCTGTTCCAGTGGGGAGATAGGAGAGTTCTGATTCCTTACCTTCCCTGGTCCAGAAGTTGTGGCCCTATGGTGACATCCAACTGTAAATTTTGTTCCCTTTACCTGAGTTACAAAGGGATTTGTTGTTGTTCTCCCCAGTTTATGTATGGATGCGGTATATCAGAAAAGTAATCCAACACAGCATCTATACAAAGCAGCTGCAGCAAGGGATTCATTAATACAGCCTGTCTTCGGGGAAGAAGCCCAGAGACCTTGCCAGCACCTTGCCAAAGAACAGTAGGTAAATCATCACCCTTTTTTAATTTCATCTGCTTCTCCTAAGAAGGAAAAATTGTCATGGCATCAGATGCTCTTGGGCTAACTCTGAGTGTTGTCCTGAGTGCATCTCATAACAAGAGCAAATGCCAGTTTCCTTCCCCATATATTTAACAGTATATACCATTGCGACATGAACTTTCTATAAGTCCTTAGTATCTGGGGGCTTTGAATTTTTTGACAAGGAATTCTCCTCTCTCCATGAGAGAAACTGTTGAATTATTCATGTTGGAACCTCAATTCTACAGCTTGACTGCTATGTTGATTAAATGTGTAGTTCCTAAAATTTCACCTTTTTGTTCTGTGTAAACATAATCCAAGTTTTACTTCTCTTTCCATATGCCTCAGTTTTCTCATTACTGTTTCAGATGATTGTATCATAATTAAGCACCTCAAGATTTTGATACAATCAGTTATAATAATAACAAATGTTACCTACAATAGAGGTTCTCAAACATGGCTGCATGTAAAAATTTTCTGGGAAGTTTGGGGGGAAAAATAAATTCAGATGCTCAGGCTGCACCCCAGACCAATTAGATCAGAATCTCTGGGAGGAAGGACCCAGGTATCAGGACTATGTCTTGTGTGACAAGCAATAAAAGCTGCTTGTTATATGCCTCTGAGTTTTGAGGTGGTTTGTTATGAAGCAGTATTGTGATTGCAGCTCTCTGATACACCCACTCACTCACTCTTTTATTCTATAAATACTGATGGAGCACCTACTATGTCCCCAGGGGCTTGCTAGTACTGGGGACACAGTAGAAAACATGGCCAAGATCCTTGCCCTAGTGAAGTTTATGATCATGTGATAAACCAAAAACAAATGACCACACACATAACTATGTAATATCATTTCAGGTATCAATTAGAGCTATGGAGACAAATAATTCCACAGCAATGTGAGATCAAGAAAAACAAAATGTGTCCATACCCCATATCTTACTCAAGATAAATTCCAAATAGATTAAAGACTTCAATTTTTTTTTAATAGAGGTACTGGGTACTGAATCCAGGACCTCTTGTATGGTAAGCATGCACTCTACCAATAAGCTATACCCACCACCCAAGTCTTCAATTTTAAAAATGAAGAACCTATGGGAGACCCAGAAGCCATAGAAGAAAAGATTGATAAATCAGACTACATAATACTGTAATCAAAATCAAAAGACTAAGATCAAACTGAGAAAAAAATATATAATTCACATGTACAAAGGATTACTTTTCCTAAGGTATATAGATTTCAGAAAGTCATTAAGAATAAGATCCATGATAAAATAGAAAAATGAGTAGTTTACAGAAAAAGGAAATACTGGTGGTTCTTAAATATAAGAAAAAATGAACTACATGTAATAATAGGAATGTATACTACAATGACACTGAGATACTATTTTTCACGCATCTGATTGGTAAAGATCCAGGAATTTGATGCTATGCTGGGTTGACCAGAGTGTGGGGAAATCAGCATTCTCATAGCTTGCTGGTAGCAGTGTAAACTGGCCCCACTGCTCTGGGTGGCAGTTTGCTACAAACACTGTCCTAGTGCTTCCTTACATTTTTAGGAATTTATTCCACAGATACATGTGCACATGCATGAAATGATGTGGTGTCATTTTTAATGGCAAAAGATTGGAAACAACTGAAATGTTCATCAGTAAGGAGTGGGTTAAATTAATTATGACAGCCATGGCAAGAGCATACTATGTACCTGCAGAAAATAATGAGAAAACTTTTTCTTAGTATACATATATATCTTTTTTTAATTGAAGTATAGTCAGTTTATAATATTGTGTCAATTTCTGGTGTACAGCATAATGCTTCAGTCATACATGAGTTTGCATATATTTGTCTTCATATTCTTTTTCACCATAAGTTACTGCAAGACATTGAATATAGTTCCCTGTGCTACACAGTATAAATTTATTTATCTATGTCATATATATTTATCCCTTCCCCCCCAGTAACCATAAGTTTGTTTTTTATGTCTGTGAGTCTATTTCTGTTTTGTAAATAAGTTCATTTGTCTTTTTTTTAGATTCCACATATAAGTGAGATCATATGGTGTTTTTCTTTCTCTTTCTGGGTTCACTTAGAGACATTATCCAGATCAATTTATGTTGCTGCAAATGACATTATTTTATTATTTTTTATGGCTGAATAGTATTCCATTGTATAAATATACCACAACTTCTTTATCCAGTCATCTGTCAATGGACATTTAGGTTGTTTCCATGTCTTGACTGTTGTAAATATTGCTGCTATGAATACTGAGGTGCATGTATCTGTTTGAATTAGGGTTCCCTCTGGATATATGCCCAGGAGTGGAATTGCTGGATCATATGGTAAGTCTATTTTTAGTCTTTTGAGGAATCTCCACACTGTTTTCCATAATGGCTGCACCAAACTACAGTCCTACCAGCAGTGTAGGAAGGTTGCCTTTTCTCCACAGCCTCTCCAACATTTACCATTTGTGGACTTTTGAATGATGGCCATTCTGACTGGTGTGAGGTGATACTTCATTGTAGGGTTTTTTTTTTTTAAGATTTTATTAACTTTTTAATTTTTTTAAATGGAGGTACCGGGAGTTTTTTTTTTTTTTTTTTACTGGCAATACTTATACTGAAAATTTGGAGTTACACAAATAGTTCTTTAGAACATAAAACTAAATGGATTTATACATAACAATTACATTCAGCATTTAGAAGAGGCAGTACAAAAATGTGTTCTGCTTCTACATGGATATAAATTGCATATATCCGGGAGTTGAACCCAGGACCTTGTGCTTTCTAGGCAAGCACTCTACCACTGAGCTATACCTCATTGTAGTTTTGATTTTCATTTCTCTGATAATTAGTGATACTGAGCATTTTTTCATGTACCTATTGACCATTTGTATGTCTTCATTGGAGAATTGGATTGAGTTGTTGTTGTTGTTGTTGTTGTTGTTAAGTTGTATGAGCTGTTTATATATTCTGGGAATTAAACCTTTGTCAATCGCATCATTTGCAAATATTTTCTCCCATTCTGTAGGTTGTTGTTTGTTTTGCTTATGGTTTCCTTTGCTGATATTTCATTGTTAGTGTAGAGAAATGCCACTGATTTCTGTATGTTAATCTTGTAGCCGCTACATTGCCAAATTCTTTTATCAGCTCTAGTGGTTTTTGTGTGGAGCCTTTAGGATTTTCTATGTATAGTATCATATCATCTGCATATAATGACAATTCTACCTCTTCTTTTCCAATTTGGATCTCTTTTGAGAAAACTTCATATACTAATACGGAAAGATATATCTAAATTATGTTAAGTAAAAAAAAATACAAGATGTGAAATAGTCTAAGTATGCTACCATTGGATAAAAAGTCATATAAAAAGATAAATATATGATAGATATATACATACATAGTATGTGAGTGAAAAAAGTCTAAAATGAATATAGAGACATATAAATATTTGTTTGTATATCCTTAGACTATATTAGGGAGCATACACAAAAGACAGATAATTTTTGTTCCCTGTGGGAAGAAGAATTGGGAAGCTTTGTGACTCGAACAAAAGAGAGACTTTTCATTGTTTGCCTTTCTCTAAACTTAGAATTCTAAACCATATATTTATTTATCCTCAAAATTAAAATTTTAAAAATACCAACAGAGCAGTATAGATGTGCTTGTAATTAAAGACATTTAAAATTCAAAAGAAAATATAAGGGCAGACTGTGCAGAGCAGGCAGGATTGATGAGACAGGGAAGGGCTTTCTGCAAAGAGCTGGATGAGGTTGGGGAGTGAACTCTGGCACCGCTTAGGGGAAAGAAAGCATGGCAGGCAGAAAGAAAAGCCAATGCAAAGGCCCTGAGGTGGGTGACTGGGATGCTGAGCATCAGAGCAGGGGCAGTGTGTATGGAGGGACCTGAAAGAGGGGAGAGGCTTTGGAGATGTAAGGGACCAGGGGCCTGTGGTCCTTGTAAATCATGGCAGGGGGTTGGAGTTGGTGGTGTGTGACCGGGAGACATTAGGGGCTTTGAGCAGAGTGACGTCATCAGCCTTCCTTCCCGCTCTCTGCGGGGAGTAGCCTGAAGGGAAGCCAGGGCAGAGGAAAGGAGAGGAGGAAGGAAGCTATCAAGGTGCATGGTGCTGTCTTGGACCTAATGGTGGTGACAGTGGTGAGAAATGGGCAGATTTGGGGATATATGTTGAAAGAAGAGCTGGGGTTTGTGCTGCACTGGATGATTTGAGAATGATTTCAATTCTTTTGGCTTGAGCAACTGGGTGAATATCTAGTGAGTATGTACTGAATTCTGGGCACAAATCAGACATGGCCCCGCCCTCTTGGAGCACACTGTGCAGTGGGAGAGATAGCAATGTACTTAACAAGCATGTACTTAACAAATTCAGTAATGACACTGGGGAGAGCTACAAGGCTTTAACATGGTGCTGGGATGGAAGGTAACCACAGGGAGGAAAGGGCCAATCTAGAGGGTTAAGGAAGACCTTGCCTGGGAGGTGAGATTTAAACTGTGATCTGAAAACTGAAAAGCTAGTGATATAAAGAATTGGGGAGGAGCAATTCAGGGCAAAGGGAACAGCATGTGTAAAGGTCTTGAATTAGAGGGAAAATTGTTTCATAAATTTTCAGAAGGCCAAGAGGCTGGTATGTGAGTACCAAGGGCAAGTAGAGAGATGGGCAGTAATTTTACCGCCTAGGATGGGGAGGAATTTTAGTGTGTGTGTGTGTGTGTGTGTGTGTGTGTGTGTGTTTATTTCTGAAAAGCAATGGGGATTAAAGCTTTGTGACTTGATAACACCTGGCCTCAGAATTCTGGAAACAAAGGAAGCAGACATGATTTTCTGCCAAGACGTGGCCTAAACAGTTTTGGTGTTGGTTACTGCATTATTCCATCACCACCCTCCTTTGTTTTCCGTAGAAGGAAAGTTAAGTCCTCAATTCTTTTTCTCTCTCTCTCTTTTTTTTAATTGAACTATAGTTGATTTACAATATTGTGTTAGTTTCAGGTGTACAGCAAAGTGATTCGGTTATGCAGATATATATGTATACAACTATATTCTTTTTAAAAAAATTATTTTCCATAAGTTTATTACAAGAATAGTGAATATAGTTCCCTGCACTATACAGCAAATTTTTGTTGTTTGTCCGTTTTATGTATGGTAGTGTGCAGCTCTTAATCCCATACTCTCAGTTTATCCCTCCCCCATCTTCCCCCTTTGGAAACCATAAGTTTGTTCTCCATGTCTGTGAGTCTGTTTTTGTTTTGTAAATAAGTTCATTGGTACTATCCAATCTTTTCTTAAGATGAACACCTCTCCCTTTCTCCAGATCCTCTGGCGCCCCAGGAGGACAGAGACGTTGCAGGACTTTGACACCCCGTATCACGTGGTGTCCTGGGACCCCCTTTCATGGCAACTTTTCTCAGCTGCAGGTTAGCTCATTTTGCATCCTCTCCTCATGTGAAGGAGCAAAATTTGGTACTTTTGCATTGGTGAGAAAGAACAGGGGCAACAAAATATTAAAATGAAGGGTTCCCAACCTCATGCTGAGGACATGGGGGTGTGCAGTGGTCTGAGTGCCCACGCACAATGCTGTGTGGGGCGGCCTCCACCGTGTGTCACTATCACTAGCATGGCTCCAAATTTCAGAAGGGGAAAAAGAGCAACTTAATGATGCGCTGATGAGCTGATCAATACTCTCAATTTACGTGTTTAGCTCCAGGGCCCAAACTGAAAATAGGGCTGCGAGAATCTCCAAGGGCTGCTGTGGGGCACGTCCCTGTCCCCTGAGGAGCTGCCGCTTCTTGACAAGAAGGCTTGGGGCGCCCACCTGGGGCAGTGGAGTGCTCCCACTGCTTGGGCACTCACAGACCTGCTGGGATTGCTGTAAGTGCCCCTGGCATCGGGCCTGGTTAGGCCTTTACCCCTCGTGGACACTCCAAACCTCCACCGTGGATTAGAAAAGGGCTCCCAGGCCCAATCCTGTTGTTTCCAGAGTCACTGTGGTCAGTAACTCAACTTCTCAGCAAGAACACAGGAGATGGGAATGAAAAGGGAAGATAGCAAACATAGCAGTAGTATCACTGAGTTTACCTTCCTATATGTGTTCTATGTTAACCCCTTAAGTCTCAACCTCATGAGATGGGTGGGTCCTGTGATTGCCCCCATTTTACAGATCATCTGGGGAAGCTCTGTAAGTAGGGATTCTTTTAATGAGAGTCTACACTTAATGCTTGGTGGAAATTTCTTCCCGATCCTAGAGGCTTCTATGAAATGAATCAGGGTTCATCCAGGAGACCTGAGCCCCAGCTCTAATTCTTCACTAGCCACTGTGAGACCTTGGTTCCTCTGGATCTCCATTTCTCCTCTTTAAACACAGAAATGTTAGGCACCAATCCCTAAGAACTCTTCTGGTTCCGAGGGTGTAGGACCCTTCGCGCAGCATCCTCTACTTGGTCTACATCAAATTTCACTCCAGTCCCCTGTCCAAACACTGAGTCCCTCACCACTAAGGAATTACATGGTAGTGCCTGCCCTGGGCTCACTTTCCAGGGCTTAAACCTGAGCTCAGAGCTGGAGAGGGAGAGCCCAACTTCATCTGCAATGGCTTCACTGGGCTTTTCAACCACAGGGCCATTGTGACATTGTGACACCTTACTATTAGTCTCGTTCTGGACGGCTCTACACGGAGCTGGCCAGGCTAACCCCTCCCTGAATGGGGGGCATGAATTCCAGTAGTACTGAACTCTCCTCCACAATCCAGATTGCTTCATAAGGGTACTTTGAATTGTGAAATCTGATTCCCAAATGCTATTGAACATCTACGCCATTTACTCGTTCTTTTCATTCATCCATTCAAAACTTTTTTCAACATTATTATGTATAGGGCCCTGGACAGGGCTCTGGGGATTCTGTAGAGATAGGTAAGACACTCTAGGATAGGTAAGAAGACAAAATTTCAGTCCTCACTGTGCTGATATTCTAGTCAGGAAAGAGGCAATAAACAAATAAGCATGTAGCACCGTTTCAGGTAGTGATGAGTGCTATGCTGAAAAAAATAAAGTAGGGTAAGAGATGAAGGATAAAGAATGATGGATATTTTGATCTTTGGAGGGGGCTTTTTCAGGACTAGGGAGGAGATTCAGGGAAGACCACTCTGTAGAGATAACATTTGAACAGACACTAGTGAAGAGAGAGATCTCACCAGTGGAGGTCCAGAGAAGTGCATTTTCAGAAGAAGGAACAAGCAAGGTATGATGGCCCTGAGATGGGAATGAGGATGATCAACTCGAGGAACCAGAGGCTATGTGTGTGCCTGTGGGCAGAGGCCTTCCGTCTGAGGGATGAGGCCCCACCTTCCTAATCTGACTGATCACAGGTTGGAAATCAGAATTGTGAGCCTCAGGGAAGGAATCTCACATATAGTGACTTTAAAGATGACAAAACATGGCAAGACAAGCTTACCCCTACCTTAGCAGGACCTGGAGCAAGAGCACAAAAGAGAAGACCAAATACTGTATGTCTAATAATTTAAAGTTATAAATTGACCTAACAAACTGTTGCATGAAATATGTTCTATCTTCTTAGCTTGACAAATATATCTCATAATAAGTTAGAAGTTCCAGTTTATAATTTTTGGAGTCCTAGCCCCCAAGCTCTGGGCTGGCCCTTTCCTGCCCACCAGCTGCACTCAGGGCAGCAAGGAGCCTCCCGCATGCACAAGTGGTCACCCTCACTGCCTTGTCCAAGCTCAGCTAGCATCCCATCACAATCAGCCGCCCCTCAGGCCCCAGGATGAGCATACTGCAGGTGGACTGGTCTGGGGAGAGGCCCACACAAGCCCTGAAAGCAGGAGTAGGATGGTTGGGCAAGGAATTTTAGAGTTCTGGGTGGTCTGCAGTAGTAGAGCAGGCTCTGGGTGGGCTGTGGCTGGAGAGGGCCCAAGGGGGCCTTCTAAAGCCAAGGTTAAGGGCAGGGGACACCTGCTTGACCAGGTATAAGGGTGATGCTGTAGGTAATTCCTGAATGATTAATGTCAAAACAAGCATCCTTTGTGCAGTTGTTACCTGGAGCCTAAGTGTCTGATATAAAGACACTGTTCCCCACCCTTCCTTGTAGCGAGGTGCGACCATTTGACCAAAATTGGCTTGTTCTTCCAAAGAAAGAAAGTTACTCTCCTCTTCCTCCTCCTCCCTTCCTGCTGGCTAGAATGTGACAGGTGGTGAACCATCCTGAACAGCATGGACTGGAGACAGCCTTGCAGGCAAAGCAAGACAGAGGGGACTGGGTCCCAGACACTATGGACCTACCAGGACAGTCTTGGTTTTCTTACATATGGACTAATAAATGAGAGAGGAGTTAACTTCTGTCTTGTTTCAGCCACTGTTGGTTTTGTTGTTGTTGATGGTGATCTCTTTTACAGCCGTTGAATCCTCATCCCAATAAAAAGAGTACTTTTACCAACTCTTGGAAGAAGCAAATTTCATACGTGTAAGTAGTCCTGTAGAAAGGACTTCTTTTTATTTGTCTTGAAGCCTTGGTTGTCTCCTAATCCATGTTTATTCTCTTGTAGTTCTTCCTGAATTGTATAGAGTTTGATCACATCACCCCTCAGCATGTGTCTTTCTAGTTGATGTTCCTTGAGTTTTAGTCTATCCTCATGGAGAATGCCTCTATATTTCATAAAATTCTATGACTTCAATTTTATTATCTGCTTTCAGTTAAGTGGTACCATGGGCTACTATTGTCTTTGGGCTGGGAACCTGGCCCAGAATTTATAAATGTTTACTGCATTGAATTAAACTTGAATTGAACTTCAAAAAGCAGTTTCTCTTTAAAGAGACATGAACTAAGTTCACATTTCCAGACTGCAGAGCCCAGGCTTCCATGTGCCATCCCACGTAGACAATATGAAGCCATGAAAAAAATTAGGACTTGGAGAAAATTTCTGTACAGGGATATTTTCCATCTTCTGTCTCCATCCCACCTGTTTCCTGGCCAATTCCCATATGTCTCAGCTTTGACATCACTTCCCAGGCTCCTAGACCAAGTTGCTTTCTTCTATGTTAGTATCTCATAGCCTCTGGTACTTGCTCTTTATTATATACATCCTGTTTGTATTTATTCCTCTGCTGTCTGTCGCTGTTGGTCAACTGTAAAGGCATGACTATACTCATTGTGTCCATAGGTCCCAGCCCAGTGCTTGGCTCCCAGCTGGTGCTCAGTAACAATTTGGTAAATGAATGAGTGAATGAACAAACAGCCAATGAATGAATAGACAAGCAATGAATAGCTTTATCCTGACTCTTCTCTCTCACATCCCATATCTACAAGCAAATCCTAGAAATCTAAAAAAGAAATATTTTTAGATTCCAACAACTTATTGTGTCCTCTTACTGCTCTCGTTCTGGTCCAAGCAACCATCATTTCTCCCTGGGATTATTGCATTAGGCTCCTAACTGGCCTCTCTGCTTCAACTTCCCTCCTCTCCCTCCCCCAACGACACACACCAATCTTTCAGTACCAATTCAGGAGAAGTGTGGAGATGGGGGCCAAGTCCTAAGTGAGGGCCATGCTGAAGATAATAGTTATGTCCTTCCCAGAGCAGGAAATCCATAGAGCCTCCTTTTAATGTTTTAACTACTTCAGGTAAAGACTACAGTTCTTAGTCCCCATTGAGATAGATTCTGGTCAAAGCATTGTGAGAAGAAGTGATAGATGCATTTTTGGGCCATACCCTTAAAATAGAAAGGTGTGAACCTTCCTATTCATCTCCCTGTCCAGCTGTCTGAGATACAGAGGTGATGGCAGGAGCTGGAGCAGCCATCTTAGACCACAAGATGGAAGCCAAATGTTGAGGAAGACATCACCATTGTGTAAAGAGGGCTGGGTTCTCAACCTTTTGGAACTGCTGTATCAGCTTTGGAGTGTGACAGAGAAATGAAATTCCATCTTGTCTAATCTACTCTAATTTGGGGTGGCTGTTACAGCAGCCCAATGTGTATCCTAACTAATACACCTTCCTTTCCCTAATACATCTGTTTTATAAGAGTGGGGGAGAAAGAGGTACCAGGAAATTTATATGGAAAAGTCAATATCCTTCCTAATCGGTGACTTGGGGACCTTTCGAAAATTAAAGGAGAGGCAGAGAGTAAACCCTTGCTCTAAAGCAGCCAGGAAAGAACTATCTTCTGCCCAGAAAAGACTCTCTGGTTCCATATGTTAGCATCTTGGGAAAGCCTGGGAGGGTGGAGAAGGCAGCTCTACTGCTTGGTTTCAGGCCCTAATGTGTAAAATGCCTTTGGGGAGTGAATAAGAGAATTAGCTTAAGCTTTGGATTTGGGGGCTTTAGTCGGCTTAAGACGGACTTTTAATCATCCTTCACTCACTGTGGTCCCAGTGTGTGAATTTTAATCACATTCACTTGCATCACCACCCAGGACAAGGTCTATGTATTGATGACTCACCATTGTGTGGGGCTGCTGTCCTCCCCAGCCAGGGTGCCAGCTACCCAGGGCCTGCTTCTGGAGACAAGAGATGCCAGCTGACAAGGTAATCTTCCTGACAACTCTTTGCAACATTATAACATTGTGTATAGGTTTGGATTAATATCAACTTACGTTTGGGTCAGATGGAAAATACAAGTTTGTTACAAATGAGTTAGACTGTATGCATCTGCTAACCAGTTGTCTTCTTGTAACTTACTGGTTTGGCAGTTCATTTTTGATTCTTGCCTTAGCTCCTCCCTAGGTTCAGATTTGTTGATAGAACCCCTCTGGATATTTGTATTATTTCTTCTCTGAAAGTCTAAATCACAAATATTAAAGGTTCACCTGGATTACACTCCTTCATAAACTTGGTCTGTGGAGGGTCCTGAACCCCCACCGGAAGTTGTTTGCAAATATATGCATTTTAATGGGAGGAGGTCCAGTTTTCAACAGATTCTCAAAGGGATCTCTGACCACCTACCCCAGAAAAAAAATTTTTTTTAATGTGAGAGTTTCCATCAGAGCTAGTAAGGCTGCTTAGGAAAGCAGTAATTTTGGCCAGTAAGGATTTACCCCCAAATCCTCCTCTCCCAAGCCTCCCACTACCACCAGGCAGATATGGAAGGCTTTACCTAGACAATTTGCCTCTCCTTGTACTCTTCTTTAAAAATGGGAACATTCTATAAAGTATACTACATTAACTCCTAACATCTAAGAAATTTAATCTATCAAATTAGTTTCTTCCTCAGGATCCCAGGTACCTGGGTGGGAAAAGAATCTTGATTGAGAAAGTGGGAGGGAGGGTCAGCGCACACTGAAAGAGGCTACTTCTCGAGTTTGCCTCTGCCTCTCACAGGATGTAAAAGCCTGATGGCTGCAGGCCACCGTGGCTGAAAACAAGTCAATGCTGGATGTGCAGGACTGTAAACTCCACCAGGCGGAGGATCTCTTCCTCTGTCTCCCTCTCACTCCCCAGGGCCCAACACAGAGCCTAGCACATTGTAGGCACTCAGCAAAATCTGGATGGATGAATAAGGAAAAGTGTGTCAGCTGCCTCATTAGTCACTCTGTCTGGATAATATGTTTCCTTTTTCAACTCGCAATGGTTCCAAATGATAAAACTAAACCAAGGAGAAGATTAACAATCTAATTAGAAATAAATACTGAGGTATCACCACATCTGGATATTGGGAACGTTCAGGTGTACACAACTTGACGTAAGGAAGGAATTCAGAGGCTGTCCTAAACCTAGTAACTGGAAAGGTCAGAGCCGCCCATTTAAGAAATCTTTGGAATTATTTATTCAAGACTTTTTTTTTTTTTTTTTTTTTTTTTTTTGCTATGAGCCGCTTAAAGCAGAGCTGTTGCCTTTTTAGTACTTTAGTAAAGTTTGGACAATGACGTGGAGAGATTGAGAATCCCCAAGACCCTTCCTTGCCAGGATTCTAAGCCGGTGAAGACACAGCATTTGCTGTGTGCTGACGCGCCCTCGGTGATGCCCTCCTGCCCCAAGGCACCTGCTTAGGTGACGCTCTTGCGGGGTCGAACTCATGTCCACCCCAGAGGCTTCCACATGCGCCCGGGGTTCCCTGGACCACCCCACAGGCCCCTCCCTAGACAGGGGCTCCTGCTCCGACCGGCTCCTCCAGTGACCGATGTCTCCGAAGTTGTTGGTGCAAACCGGGCGCCAGATGCCGAGCCGGCCAGACCGCTGGGGCCCCGGAGCAGCCGGCCGCCCCCTCGCCTCGCGCAGCCGCCTCTGTCCGCCCCGCCCGGCTCGACGGCGCGGCGGGCCCGAGGGAGGAGGCCGCGCGCCCGCGCAGCGCCCCCTGGGAGCCGGGCGGGACCGGCCCGGCTGCCCCTCCGGGACGGCGAGACGGCGGGACGGCGGCCGGGCGCGGCGGCGGCCACTTCGGGCGGGCGGGCCGGGCCTGCAGAAGAGTTGGGCTATTTTGTAACTGCACCATCCACCCAAGCCTCATTACCACCTCTTAATGAGACCCCTTTACTCCGTGACGTGCAACCGCTCCATCTCATTAAGGAAATCGCTCTTCAATGCTGATTATTTTATTTGCAGCCATAATTATATTTCTTTCGGCTAAATCACGGTTTAATCGAGCCCACATGGAGGGCAGCAGCACTAATTACGGCGGGGGATGCGGCGGCGGCGGCGGCGGGCGCGGGCCGGCTGGGGAGGGGGGCGGGCAGGGGGTGCCCGGGCAGCGGGCCCGGCCGGGGGCCTGCGGACGGGGAGGGGCGCGGGCGGGGGCGGGGGCCCGGGCTCAAACACAACAACTTATTACTTCTAATTCCCCAACTGTCACCAAATCACCTGCACGAAACAAGAATCTAATTTGTTAAGCTGGCATGTCTGCAGATGGAAGATCGATCTTCTCTGTAGATTTCTCTAATTGAGTGAATATAGACGCCCGGAATTAGCCGCACTCGGGCCGCGGGGAGGGGGCAAGGGAAGGGGAGGGTAGAGAGGAAAGAGGGGGAGGGAGGGAGAAGAAAGAAGAGAGGAAGGGGGCAGAGAAAAGCGGAGAAAGGGGGAGAAAAAGTGCAAGAAAGAGGAGACTGAAGAACAGGCAAAGGGAGAGAACAAGGGGAAGGAGTGGGAAGAGGAAAAGACTAACAAGAAAGAATAATAAAGAGAAAGGAAGAAGAGAGAATAAAGGGAGGAGAAAAAAGAGGGTGAAAGGAAAGAGGAAAAGGGGAGCAAAAGGATGAGCAAGGGCAAGACGATAAGGGAAGGAGAAGATAGGGAAAGAGAAAATTCTACTTGAAGAAGGCTTACTCCCCATAGAATTATACCTCCCTCCCCCAAACTTTTACCCCCGCCTAAAGTGTAAAATAGCTGGAGAAGCCTAGCCCCGGCGTCAGTCACAAGCTGGGACTAGCTGCTTAAGAAAAGAAAAAGGTTGGGACGGTGGAGCTGGGCGGGGAGCGAGTGGGGAGGGGGCGGGCGCCGGCGTCTCCAAGAAATGGCTTACAGAATTACATTTGTTTTTCTTGTGATTTTATTAAAAGTCACTCCTCATCTCCAGAATGCGTGAAAATATCTACTTTCCACTCAGATACACCGCATTAACTTGTTGGAGGCGAATTTGTTTGTTTGTCTATTTTATTTATTTGCTAGATAAGATTGATGCAGTCTTATTAGCGCTATATCTAGTTATAGAAAGAGATAAGGATGAGATGTTTTTCTTTTTATTCCAATTACTAGCCTTGTCACCTAACTGAATAACTGATATATGATTATTTATCCAGAGTAAATAGAAATCAGAAAAGCAGCGAACTTAACACATACAAACAAAATCTCTGTGTCACTCATTATATTCCGTGTGGCTAATTGGGACCATTATAATTACAGGGCTAAAGGCAAAAAAAGAGGTACGAAGTCAGAGGGCGGGTACTGATCCGTCATTGTTTTGTGCCGAGATTTCTGCGTTGAGGGCCGCGGATGCTAGTTGTTAGAAGGCAAAGATAGGTTTAAAAAAAAAAAAAAGCAAGGGACCGGCCCCAGCGCCCACGAAGAGTCATGCAGGTGGACTGCATGGTTGTAGCTTGCAAACTCAAATGGATGGGAAACTGTTTACTGCACTGGGGAAAAACAAAATTGTGTTGAGCTTGTGTATCGCCACGGGCTTCCGGGAAGGGTAGGAAATCACACTCTTTTGGAGCGAGTTTTCCACTCCTCCGTCACCCTCGGCACAATCTTGCAGCTGGAGTGAACCGGCCGTGCTCACACATTGCTCACACAGACACACAAGTACACATGTCATGCACACGCAGTCCCCGCTCCCTGCGCTTAAAAAACAAAACAGAACAAAACAAAAAACCGGGAGTGTGGGTCCTTGACTTTTAGCTCCCAGGCTAAGGAGCCACGGTCCCGTAGGCGAAGAGTCTATTAGGCCACGGACTCCGCAGAGACATCACTGAATCACTGGCTGAGAGCGGCCCGATGTTCCTGCGCTCGAGACCCAGGGAGGCCTGGAGAATGTACATGGGGCTGGGCCCATGCTTGTTTGGCTAGGAGTTAAAGGCTCTCACTCTACGCTGGAGAGCCGCGGTCCGAAGGCCAGCGAAGGGTGCTTTTGCGGCCGAGCAGGAGCACTCAGTCAAAACGTGTTCGGCTGTGGCCTCTTTTGCTGGGGATCACGAGTGTTCTTTTATGCAGGGAAGTGTGGAAGCTTCTGTCACCCCTTCCCAGAGACTTAGCTGCCCTCGCAGATCCTTTTCCTTCCACTCACCCCATTCTGAGTGAATCACCAACTGAGGCATACACCAAGCAGTCCCAAAATTTCGTGTAGCCAGAAGTGGACCACTGACCTCTAACCGGGACGGGGGTGGGGCGGTGAGGGTGGGGACTGGGGGAGCATCGGTTCTGGCACCTGGGGATTTGAGAGCTGTGGGAGAAAATGGTCACCATTGTTCCAAGTGCAGGGGACTTGGAAGTTTCCGGTTTTTTTCCTGGAGTATTTGCCCCGACCATTTATTCTGTTAGAGGTTTTAAGGGAGGCCGGAGAAACTCGATCTGATTTGCCACTGCGTTTTGGTTATTGTATATCTGGAAAAGTAAACAGGAGTGTTCAAGTCATTTGATTTGTTTTCTGTAAGCAAATAATACCCAAAAGCATGGCTGTAATTTACCACGAATTAAAATTGATTCTTTTCATCAGGCAAGAAAATAGGAAAATGTGAGATCGTTAATTATTGAGGGAGGCGCTCCTCATTAAAGGGAACAATGTTACAATTCAGCATTTAATAGCAGGAATGTGAATAATAACGCGCCATATTCCAGCCCACTGTCTGCAAAGAAAAGAGAGCAGTTTACAAACAACCCAGGCAGCCGAAAGTTACATTTAATAAACATCCAAGGCTTCTGTAAGTGGAAAAAGCAATTAGGGCTCTGGGCACACTACCCAATTCTTCAGGAGCATCTGGTATATATTTTTATTCTCTCGGTCTGTCTCTGTCTCTACAAAGAATTCGCAATGAACGCAGAAAAACAATTAGAGAGAAAATCAGAATTACAAACCTAATCAGCATAAATCCATCATTAAAGCACTTGCTTCCTGATCTCCTGCATCATCCCACCTCCCCATCCAGGTTCGCTTATATTTCTAAATCTTTCTCTGGATCAGGATGGCAAAGCAGGAGGAAGGCACAGGTTTTGTAGTTGCTGTGTTTGTAGTTTACATAATCAGCCTTCAAGATTTTGTTTTGTTTTGTTTTAATATTTATCTTTCAGAAAGCTGACTTTTCTGAAAATTACAAAGTTCTCTGGCTCAGTCTGGGCGCGCATCTCGGCAGGAGCGGGAGAGAGTTCCCTGGCCTTTAAATGCTCTTTGTGCTTTGTTAAAAAGAAGAAGGGGGAAAAAAGAGAAAGAAAAAAATGATTTCCCTGTGCATCGCCCCTTGGCAGGCTCTTGTACAAAATTCAATCTCTATTTTTTATGAGAAGTAAACTGTCTAAATAAATTTTATTAGGGGCAACCAATATATTTTCTGGTAGTTCCCTTTGTTCCACTTCTACGTGTGTGTAACAATCTAAAACCTATTTATTGAGGAAAAATCACTGGATCCGTCATAGAAAATCCTTTTACTTTGCTTTGAAGTGATTTCTGAAGACATTCTTGTCATTCCGAAGATTTGGGGGCCATTGCGCTAAAGCCTCGCCTTGTTAGGGACTTCAGTTCCCATGATCATGTGGGAAATGCCTTAAATTATCAGTAGCAACGGTCCTGACCGGCACTTTCCCGGCTGCCCGCGGAACGTGGGAAGATGACGGGGAATAAAACTCTGGTAAATACATCTCAGGCGCTGCCCAGGTGGATTCAGACATTGGCCAAAACGAGCTGCCGAAAGGGAACCGCGCGCGGGGGCGAGCATTTTACGTCCAGACTATTGTCGTTTTCCTCGCCACGCCTGCTGGCAACCGGCTCCAGACTCGCGGTCCAGCTCCAGCTTGCGCCCTCCCCACCTCGACGCCCCCACACCACCTCCGTCGCCCCTCCCACCCTCAGATTTCCCTTTCTTTTTTTTTTTCTTTCCTTTTTCCTTCTCCCCCTAATCCCCACCCCTAGATGCTTCTGCTCTGAAGTCTTGGAAGAAATGATTTAGTTTGTTTATACTGCTATAAAAATCAAGACCAATAGAAAAGTCATAAAATGAAGCGGGCTATCAATCACGCCGCAACATTGTTATTCAGCGGTTACTAACAGAGATGGATAATCCTTTGATTTCGTCCCATTGTTATTACTCTGATGTGTCTTCACATTAACTATTACACATTTATTTATCGACCTGAAAGATGCAACAAAACAGAATATACGAGCGTGTGCGCGTGGGAGAACGCTGCACGGCTCGCGGCTGTTCTGGGGGCGGCTGTGGGATGGGGACACAAACTCTTGTGTGCACACACGTGTAGGCCCAGCGCCCTTCTTCTCTCTCCAGGTGGCGGCTTCTCCTCCCTCGGCTGTGTGGGCTTCCGCGGACCTGCCTGTTTGGACGATCCGGGTGCAGCAGCTAGGCCCCCTGTCTCTTCCTCTGACACTTCTCCCCACCTCTGCCCCTGCGTTCTGGTCTTGGATATCCCCCAAGCTCCACCCAGGTGGGCAAAAACCCCTGCGAGTCCCCGGAAACCCGCAGCCAAGTGCGCGATGGGGAGCCACGTCCAGGGCGCGCGCCGCCCCCCACCCCCACCCCCAGGCCGCTATCCGGTCTCCTACCGCGCGCTCCCGGCCCCTTAGCTTCTAGATTTGGGATTTTGAGGAAGAGAAGGGAAAGCTTTTACTTGAAGAACTCTATTTGCTTTAGGTCTAGGTATTCTCCTCCCAACTAAGCCTTTCTCGAAAGGACACCAGGCGCTTGCCGAACACCCTCGCGGCTCCCAAACACGTCGTCGCCGCTCGTGCTCAGCCAAGTCGCAGCTGGCGATCCCGGCACCCCAGTTCCACTTAGCGTTGGCAGCAGCTGCGGCGGCCGCTGAAGCTCTGCCAGGCCCCGAGCTTCCAGAGAAGCGGTCTCCGCGCTCGGAAGGAACCGGTGTGGCTTATGACTGGTACTCACACGTGTGTGTGTGTGTGTGTGCGCGCGCGCGCACGTGTGTGTGTGCATGGGAAGGGGGGAAAGGGCTGCAGAAGAGAAGGAAGAGGAAGCAAAACTGCCCCAGGGTTCGCCTTGCTGCCTCCTTTGTCTCCTTGCTTGGTCCTTGTCACACACACCACAGCTAAGGACACACACACACACACACACACGCACACACACAATTCCTTTCGCATCTGCTCTCAGGCAGCATTTGCAATGTTTTGTGTAAGTCAATTGGACGGCAAACAAAAAAAGCCATTTGTTCGATATTATTTAAAACAGACTTCATAGGGCCACCCTTTTGTGGAAGCTTTATTTGCACTAAATGAATAATCTTAATTGCATCACTCTCGAATTAAAAATCAATGTTAATCAAGTTGAGAGTAGTAAATACCAGTTTTCATTGTGCCTGGATAGACGGCATTTTTCTTGTGTTGCAAATAAAAATACAAGTCAAATAACTTTAAAAGGGCATTATGTTCTTTCTGCTACAAATACAATTGAAACGGATTGTTTAGGAGCAGATCAGAAATGGTACAGAATTTTGCACTTAATTTCCTCAGTTATCATTTACAATAAGAACCTCTAGGCTTGACAGCCAAGTCTAAACAGTAGTAAATTAGTACAAATTTATACTGATTTTACTCTAATAATCGTAATAAAAGCTTATAGATTTGGCACTAATTACATAAATGCCTAATGATCTTGAAAATTACTCTGGTTAGAAATATATTACTAATCTAAACTTTGTTGTTGGCTGGCTCTGAAAAATCAGAGCATTAGAAATGGTTCGCTTCACTTGTGCAAAGCACTTTAAATTGTTCAAGTAGTTTAACATATTCGAGAGGAAAATAAAGAGCATTTAACTTTATTTACAGCCTGAAGTGGAGTTGGGAGCCGAGCTGAATTTAGAAACTTTGACCAAACGAGCGGGGTGTGGGCCAGGATGCGAGCGCGGGCCCGGCGGAGGAGCGGGAGCCGGGCGCGAAGGGTCCCAAGTGCAAGAAGAGGCACAGCGCTCGGGTCCCTGAAGCCGACCTCGGGCCCTGGAAACGCCGGGGGAGTCGACTCCTGTTTTGCGCTGGAGGCCTGCCGCGGGGCTGGGACTCGGTAGGCCCAGAGTCCCAGCCAGAGAGTCTGGACGCTAGGCGCAGGCCCCCTGGGCGGCAGCGAAATCTAGGCGAGGTCTGGAGGGCACGCTGTGCCCTTGTTGTGCTCGGAATTGGCAAACCTGCTCCAGCGGCAGGCCAGTGTTACTCAGAGCGCGCAGGCGTGGCGACTCTCGGGTCACCAGGGGGTCATGCCCTGCTCTGTCCCCTAACCTGCCTCTGCCTCAGCCTCAGGAAGATCCTAGCTCAAAGAGACAGGGCTGCGCCTTCGGAGCGAGCTGGGCAGGACAAGGAGAAGGGAGGGTGTTCCTGGAGAAAATCGCAGAGTAGAACTACCGGAGGCCGGGCCCAGAAGCCCAGGGCGAGGGCCAGGCGGCTGCTGCTGCTTTAGCAGCTGCTCGGGGCTGGAGCCGCCAGGGCTGCCGCCGCCGCCTCCTCGGGCGGGCGCGGGCGGGCGGGCGGGCGGAGTGGGGGACTCTCCGGGCGCTGACATTTGCAGGCTGCCCTCCTGATTGGTCCCCTCGCCGAGCTGCTCACGGGTTCATTCAACTGTTAAGCACCTCCCCGTCTCTCTAAAGGACATTATAATGCAAGAAGCCCCCTTTTTAACCACAAACCGAATTTTCTTTCATTTAGGTGATCTATATATATCTATATCGTGTAGCTTATAGCTTATATCTATTTTAAATAACTTAAAGCCGCTAAAATTTGGGGGGGAACAGCTTTCGCCCTGGAGCGGTGCGCGATGCTGTCTCACGCCGACCTCCTGGACGCCAGGCTAGGTGAGTGCGCGTCTCTCGCCCGGGCAGCCAGGAGAAGCACGGGCAGGAAATTGTCAATTTGTTCCTTATTTTATCTTAATGCGCCCTAAATGGACTAATTTCTTTAAAAGTAATTGTGCTGCATTAAAGTTTAATTTGATTTAACATCGTCTTTAAAAAAAATCTATGGAATATGTAGATCCAAAAAAGGAGTTGGGAAATGTTGTTACTTTTGTTTTTCTTATTTTTTCTCTTCCCCCTCCCCCTTATTAGTTTTTTTTTTTTTTTTGAAAGGAGCGATCTACCCCGTGATAATTTGTTTGGAGGTGTTTTTCTTTCTCTTCTGTTAGCGTTGATTTGAGATTTCTCTTCTCTTTTTTCCTCTCTTTCTCTCTCCCCACTGCCTCCTTCTCTCCTCCTCGTCTAAGTATGGTTGAATTTGTAAAAATCTGGCTTGAAGGAAAAGCCGCTGCAATAGAAGTGGATTTACTAAATGTGCTCATTGAGAAAGGAGAAAAGCCAAATTCATCCTCACAGGCATCCGGCCTGCAAAAGGACTCGGCATTGCCAATGGCTGAGAGGAACGTGACTTTTATTTCTCTGGAAAGAAAACTTGAATTCTCTAAAGTTTGATTCAGTGTTACGTCTAGAGCGTTTACTTGAGTTTCCTTAATGCTGTCTCTGTTGCTGGGCTCTGGGTTTCCGGTCTGAGAATCTTTGGTGATGGATGTGACTCCATTTCTCAAACACTTTCTCTGATTTGAGGGGGAGGCGGAGCTGATTTGGGTTGATTTCGGGGGGTGAAAGGCTTGGAGACTTATCCATCTTCCGAAAATGAGAGGGAATCGGCTGAGGGCCGGAGGTAGAGTTAGGCTGCCTAAGAGCAGGTGGGGCAACAACCAAGGAATCGTTTCATTTTCTTTCTTTCTATTCTTTTCTTCCCCCCACCTCCTGGTCCGAGGGTATGCTCTCGGGTTCCTGGGGTGCCAGGGGTACGGTTCATGAAAGTGTCTCCGAGGCATGTTTCATTGCCGGGACTGGGAATGTTTCTTTGTGGGGGAGTCGAAAGCATGGGCTGTTCACTACGCGACACCAATGCGGAGAGACGGGAAAAGGCCGGGAGACAGTATTCCAGCCTGGCTGTCCAAATCCTGGGGAACCTAGCTGAGCATCCCGAGAGTTTGCTCCACAGGGCGACGGTGGGTGCCGAGGGAGCCGAGGATGGGGCTGAAATCGGACCGCGCGGGGAGAACAGTCCCTTCTGGCATGGCCAGGAAAGTAGTGACCGCCATCCCCTTGCCTCTTCAGGTATGAAAGATGCCGCCGAGCTTCTGGGACACCGGGAGGCGGTGAAGTGTAGGCTGGGCGTGGGGGGCTCCGACCCCGGGGGCCATCCAGGGGACCTAGCGCCCAACTCCGATCCAGTCGAGGGAGCCACTCTGCTGCCCGGGGAGGACATCACTACAGTGGGCTCTACGCCGGCCTCGCTGGCAGTGAGCGCAAAGGACCCGGACAAGCAGCCGGGGCCTCAAGGTGGCCCGAACCCCAGCCAAGCAGGCCAGCAGCAGGGCCAACAGAAGCAGAAACGCCACCGAACCCGCTTCACACCCGCGCAGCTCAACGAGTTAGAGCGGAGCTTCGCTAAGACTCACTACCCCGACATCTTCATGCGCGAGGAGCTGGCGCTGCGTATCGGGCTGACTGAATCCCGAGTGCAGGTACGCGGGGCTTGGGCGCCAGGGTAGAAGACAAAGATGGGGCGGGAGGATTTGGGCAAAGGAAGCGGGGTCTTTCCTTCCGCTGAAGGGATCCTGGGCTGCACTTTCTCAACCTATGCGTTCCTGGGTCAAGTTAGCTCCTCCGCCAGCAAACTGGCCTCATCGATGGACAGACAGGGCCCACATCTCCTGCCAGTATAACCACATTCCCACAGAACTCTTCTAAAGAGAAGCCAGCATCGTTTGACTGCTAGGTCTCTTTCTTCTCCCTGAGAAGGGAACCTCTGGGTCTCCAACCTTCCACGTCGACCAGGCTGATAAACCGAGTGCGCAAGCCACTCCAGCTGGCGTTATTGACAAATATTTCATTACCCCCCTAATGAGTTTGTCTTAAGCATTTGGATAAATGGGAGGATGCAACATTTATACAGAAAACATGAAAAGGGAGTAAATAAGGCTAAATGGGTGTCGTTTTAAAGAAAAGATCTACACCTGGGTTTCACGGTGTAGCTTTATTCTTCATAACAACCGTCCCGCCGCTCTCTGGCAAAATACCCCTCGCTCTGATGTTTACAAAGGGTTTGAACTTTGGTGGTCTACCAATGCGCTTTGGGCGGATGGAGACTCGATCCCCTACAGCCTATGAGCCCTGGTTTTTCCCAAGGAAACTTGGGAGGTGAGGGGAATGAGGGCTTTCTGTTGTAGATATCGGTTTGAAGAAAGGACATTTGGGGCAGAAGAGATTGACAGATAGTAAACGAAATCATTACTGACCCCTTGTTCTCGTCCAACCACCCTCCAAGTTGCAAATTGTATATAACTTAGAAAATCACACCTGTAACTTTTCTGAAAATCGGGGAATAAAAGTATAGCCCAATAAATCTCAGATTTTTTCCCGCTTTTTTAAAGAATGAAAACATTTTATCAAATATTTTATGGGTAGGTGCTGGAGGTGAAATTTCAAGACGAGCGCTTTGTCTTGAGCTATCCAGGGTGCTGAAAACCTTCCTTTCCTGTCTTGGACGTGGTAGTTTCTGTTCATTATCCTGGGTGTCGATCTCTGCTCTAGCTGCTTTTACAAATTTGAGAGATCTCCATTTAACAAATTTTAAACATCAAAGATTAAATATCTCAGTTACTTTACATTTGATGTAACAAGTAAGAGACAAGGGTGTCCATAATCACAGTATTGAATTTTTCTGTCTCCATTCTGCATTTTAAAGAGAGTGTAACCTGGAAAAATAGGGTATCTTTCTGTTCTAAATCGTTAGCAAATGAATATCACTGGGGACTTAAAGTGGTTCAGTTAATAAAGTAATATACAGAGTATAACGTAGACGAATATTTTTACCCAATATAGGTCTGGGTGGTTTCATTAGTGAACTCTGGAAGCCCCGAACTATGGGCTGTTGAAATTATGCATCAAAGTCATGTTAATTGTATTGTGCAGATATATTTCATTAATGCTTTAAAGACTTTAAACCTTGCATCTCTTTTAAAATCTGAAATTGAGTTCACACCTTAACAGAAATATACAGTTTCAATATTTCCATTACCATTAATGAGAATACTGGCTTGTTAAAATCCTGGAGGTTCAAATTTCATAAATTTGTTTTTTGTCCTTCAAGAGAAATACTACCTAATATTTTTTATTTTAAAGAGTAAAATGCTGTTGCTTAACCTAGACATACTAGTAATTAGTTTGAATTAAAATAGAACTTAGAATCACAAATAAAATATAATTGGACAACTGACTTTATGAAAAAAGAGAACGAGGTCTATTAAACTTTATTAGGTCTTCCAAAGGTTAATGGCAGTGATTCTTTTAATATAAAAAGTTGTAAATGAAATAAAACACAAACTATGTAATGGAAACAGTTATTTTCAAGAAGTACACAAAAGAATAATCAAGAAGAAAGAGACAAAGTACTTTAATTGTTCTATCATAATGTTCATCCAAAGATAATAGCTTGATGCTGCTGATAGGAACAATTTAATAGAATGGCAATTTCAATATTTTAAAAAAATAATGTTCCATAGTTTAAAAAGTAATCAGATCAACATAACCTTCTTAATTAACATTTCAAAATGATTAACATTATGTAATGTAATGCAAAAATAATTTATGGAAAATGTATTTACTTCACAATTCACTGTACCATTGCTCCTTGACCAAATTCAAATTAAATAGTAATTGGTTTATGTTCTTATATGATGAGTACTTCATAGTTTTCTTTATAGTTAACAGATTGCCACACATTCTTTTCAGTATGTGGGCCACTGTACTGATTAAAAATGATCTAAACACTTAATTTATTGCAACTGTATGTTTTAAAAGATACTTTTTGATTCTAGACTAAATGATCCAGCGTACTTATTTTTATCTATACCTGGCATATATCATACTTTTAAGTATTTGTTAAAGCACCTCTACTCACTCGGAGGCCAATTCCATGTCTGATATCGCTCCTCTTTTCTGGCTAGTGTAATAAAACCATTCCTTTTATAGCATGCCATTATTAGAAACCAATTTCAGAATTATTTATAACCTGGAATGGCTTATTAAGCAGCAATGCGAGAATCATGCAAATTATGCGATCAAATGCAATATAATAAGCATAATCATTAGTCTCTAGCACGGATTAATTAACTTTCAATATTTTATTTACATAAAAACCAAATCAGTGAAATAACTTCTGCACAGTCAGGCTTGCCTTTCAATATTTTATACGAACAAAAATAATGTGCTGTAATTCCATTGACCGTGTCCCCCAAAATGGCCCTGTCACCTGCCACATCTTAATAGGGGGACAAGCTGAGAGTATTTTCTAGTTTTCTAATGGAATGAGAAATTGCATTTTCTTCCTCTCCCAGCACTATTAAAGTGTAATGAATTCGGCCCAGAGTTCACGGCTGGCTGATCGAAATGAACCTGAGATCTAGGCTTTAATACAGCTCCCCAGATTTCCTCCCAAATCTTCACATTAATCATTTGCTGGATTCCAATGAGATCTTCATAAAGCGTTTGCTTTGAGGGGGGAAAAGTAATATTCTCTCTTTCTCCCTCTCTTTCTCTATTTCTGAGCCATTTATAGGTGGGGAATTAAACGGGCTATATATTTTAAAATACATTTACAGTATGTCTATATTACTGTAACAGCAGATATCATGAAAGTGGATTTTTAAATTCCAACCTCCATTAGATTCTCACTGTTGTATTAAGCATTTTCTGAGAAGAGCTGCATTTCAAACTGAGTACAAAGTTGGCCGTGGCTGCGGTTAATATATTTCCTGGAGTTGTCATCTGTGCATTCTCAAAATCTCCCTTAGGTTTTGCCTGCATTTTAATCCGTCATGCTCTAGTTTTCAAGTGGAAACATTCACATTTTAAAAACATATGCATCATAGCTTGGAACGGAGGTTCTCAGACCCCATGAAGATTTTTTTCCCCAACCCCAGTAAGCCATGAAACATAAAAAATTTTGTAGCCATCATTTGACTACTAACCCTCAAACATAATTGAGCACGATTTTTCGATTATTTCTATAATATTTAGTTCTTCAACAGCTGTTCTTTTCTGCTCGTGCCTGAGGTTCAGAAACCTTTCTGGCAGTCGTATTTTCTACTGAAATTCTTTGGGGTAATTTCTCCTCCCTTTCTTTTTTCTGCTTCTTTCCCCACTTTTCCACCCACATCTGCCATTCTCCCTCCCTAACCCACCAACCCGTGCCCGCCTCAAACATCCAAACATTTGGGGAATCACTGACACTTGCAGGGGACTAGGAATCGGTCTTTATAGATGCGTTTCAAAAGATACGTGGGTGCGGAGTGTGAGGTGTGGGAACCTCACAGACAGAGACACCGTCCCTTTTAGGGCTCCACCTGGTCTACTTCTCGCAGTCCTGCTTTGCATGGGGAAGCCAAAGCGACCTGTGGCAGCAGTTCTCGAGGTGCTTTTGTGGGCTCCTGCGGGTGACTCTCCGAGGAAGGTCGCTAACAGCTCAATCCGCGGCAGGCCGCATTGATCCCAGCCACCATCTCGGGTCCTGCTGCTTCATTAATTCACCGCGCCACAAGCTCAAGGGGCTTTAGCAGGAAAAGGACCCAGCATCTTTACCCAATCCGGACACTGGAGTAAGCAGAAACTTGGGAAACAGGGTAGAAACCAGAGAAAGCTAAAGTAGTGGGCGATGGGAAGGGGAAGGTAGAAAGGTCAGGGTGGCCCAAAGGCGGGCGAAAATTCTAGACTGCAATGCCGTTCACATTGGTAAACAGAATGTCTCTGCATTTGCATGGGTGTGCAAAGCTGGCTTATGGGGAAGGGGATCAGGTACCCTCATACTCATGATACTTAAGCTTGCAGAATAAATACTAAATAGCTTGGATTAATGTGTGACCTTTTGGCCATGAATAGGGTGGTCAAACAGTATAGGCCAAATTCTACGAGGAAACTCAATCAGTCTCTGGGCTGCATCCCACCATCTGTTCCTTGCCCTGTCTACGCAGTCACATCCATGCAGCCCTCTATTAGCTTGCAAAAGAATGCTTTTATTTCACCTTACTTTTGTTTTCTTAAGCACAACTGTGTGAGGATATTGAAGGGAAGGCTTCTCAAAGGGTACACACACACACACACACACATATAAAACCTCCAACTGACTAGATGTTAAACTGCTTAAACTGCAAGCTTGCCAAGTGGCCATGCTGGCATTTTTTTAAATTAAAAGATCAAATTCAAATATGGGGAGGGGGGAGGTTATCTTGGTCAGGCAGCTTACTTGATATCTTTCAGGAAGAACCCTTCCTTCCCCTGTGGTAGTGAATTTGACATTCATAGGCAAATTTGTCTGGTAAGGTCTGAAATTCTAGGGTCACTGTTAAGAAAGAACTAGTAAGAGGTTTATTTTCATTTTGAGTATATTTTATCACCACATTTCCTTTAGAAAGGCATCTGGGTTTGTCTAAGCAAAATTGAATTTGATTCATAACTAGTGTGAGCTTTAAACTTGACCTCCTTTAGTTTGTAGTGGTCAGAAAATTTGCTTTTAGTTTATAGGTGAAACAGGACTGGGGGTCGGGGGAGAGGGGGTTGAGGGAATTGGAGGCCTTGTTATTTGGGATCCTCAGTAAGTTCCTGAAAATAATAGATTTGAAGACCCTGAGGCTCAGGGCTCTGGCAGCAGGTTCAAGCACACCTGCACAGCCCAGATAAAGGTGCCCTTAGAGGGTTCTGAGAATGAGGCACGGAGACTTTTGGCCGTAGTACCAATCGCTACGAATCAGAAGTCACAGTGGCGACCCAAACAACACTGTAGCTCAGTGGCACTCGTTTTCCCACACGGATCACTATATTAACCTCTCCGCTCTGTCATCCGTGGCGTTAGGGGTTTTCCTTTGTCTTTCGATTTTGAAACTGGCCATGTCATCCATGGCCCTTCATCAATTTCCAAATTTCCAGCGTTTCTGAAAATTCTATACCCCATCAGTGTTGTAAGGCACGCTATTAAGCCACATGGGTACACATGTTTATCTTCATTTGTACACCTGTGGGTCCAATCTTGACACATGCCTGCCTGCAGACCTGTGCATCTAAGCAGCGCACAGAATTTGCCAGCGTGCAGGGGCGTGCTGAACACTGCGCACAGTGTTTGCAGTGTGTGTAAGCGCTCTGTGGCACGATCACTCAGGACCCCGGAGTTGGTGCTCGGTGGATGCAAGGGGTGCCAGTTGACTCGTGGCTGGGTGTGGAGGCGTGCAGGGCCGATAGCACTTGTTCAGCCTGGAGCTGAGTGCGTGGACCTGACGCGGGTTATTCCAGGCTCAAGTCCCTGCCTCTTCTGGCCGCCCCGCAGGCTAACACTGCCCTGTGTGTCTCTCGTCCCGCCCGCTCCAGGTCTGGTTCCAGAACCGGCGTGCTAAGTGGAAGAAGCGCAAGAAGACAACCAATGTGTTCCGCGCGCCGGGCACGCTGCTGCCCACGCCAGGCCTGCCTCAGTTCCCGTCGGCCGCCGCCGCCGCAGCCGCCGCCATGGGCGACAGCCTCTGCTCTTTCCACGCCAACGACACCCGCTGGGCGGCGGCCGCCATGCCGGGCGTGTCGCAGCTGCCGCTGCCGCCGGCTCTGGGCAGGCAGCAAGCCATGGCACAGTCGCTGTCCCAGTGCAGTCTGGCGGCCGGGCCGCCGCCCAACTCCATGGGCCTGTCCAACAGCCTGGCGGGCTCCAACGGCGCTGGGCTGCAGTCGCACCTCTACCAGCCCGCCTTCCCCGGCATGGTGCCCGCCTCCCTCCCCGGCCCCAGCAACGTCTCCGGCTCGCCCCAGCTCTGCAGCTCCCCGGACAGCAGCGACGTGTGGCGAGGCACGAGCATCGCCTCCCTCCGCCGCAAGGCGCTAGAGCACACAGTCTCCATGAGCTTCACTTAATGCAGCCGCGCCTGGCCCGCTCCGCCCCCGGCGCCGCCCCCAGGTCCGCCCCGAGGCCCACGCGGCGCGTGTCCGGGCCCCCGCTCCCTGCCCGGGACCCGGCCCCAGCCCAAGCGCCCCGCCCCGTCCCGCCCCAGCGCTCAGCCCCGTTTCCGCCCGGTCTCCGCTACGTCTTGTTTGGTCCTTTCCTCTCTCCACCACTCTCTCGGGCTCACCCCAAGCCCCAGCCCGCGAGGCCTCCCCTCTGCCTGATTTCGCTCTCCCCTACCCTCCCCAAACCGACTCTCCCAGTCTCACCCAGCCCCTCCCACCGCCCCAACTCCAGCGTCTAACCCCACCCTTTCCCGCCACCCCTGGCCTCCTCGCTCGCACTCCTCGTGCTCGCGCCCTCCTCACGGCCTTCTGACTGGCGGCCTTCCCGTCCACACTTTCAACAAGACGCCTATGACCCCCTCGCCCACCGCCTCCCCTCCGGTCCTTTCTTCCCCCACCATCCCGCCTCCGCACCTCACGCCCCTCCTCCCGCGCCCTGCAAAAAGCATCCTTCCCGCCATTTTACTTGCCAGGGAGTAGACTCAGGATCTGAAATCAGACACCAATGGACTGGTTTGTGGGCAGAAACACACACACTCGCACTCTCAGACGCTACAGACACACGAGCACACACACACATACACAGTGCACCTAGGTCACACACGGACGTGTTCAAGGGACAGCACAATGTTAGGGATTTTTGTCTTAAAGGAGGACAAGCATCTGCTATCAATCACCTCATCTGAGGGCCCAAATGATTACAGTTTGATTTATCCTTGTATTCTTGCTCCGAAATCCTTTCTTTCTTTCCTCTCCCACCATCTGTTCCTTGCCCTGTCTACCCAGTCACATCCATGCAGCCCTCTATTAGCTTGCAAAAGAACTCTTTTATTTGATCTTACTTTTGTTTTCTTAAGCACAGCTGTGTGAGGGTATCGAAGGGAAGGCTTCTCAGGAGGAACATACCAGTGGACTGGGTGGCTGGAGTAGACTAATGCAGTCATGTGATGAAGAAGAGGCGATCTTACCCATTTTGTTAAGTCTTCATAAGGAAGAATAAAATAAACATATGCGAAAATTTTCCTTTTGTAAAAGCAAAAGCCACATCTCTTTTCTGGATCCTTCAGGACTGGGGTTTGTTTGCTTCCTTTTTCCGTTTCTCTCTCCTCGCTGCTCTGTGCCCTTGGTTGTTTTGTGATCGTCCTGTCGTCCCTCGTGCCCCTCGGCCACCGCCCTGGCCCCTGCCGGCCGCCGATGGTTGCACTCGGACATCTACAACCCTGCAACTTTGTACAGAGAAACACAATCAGCTCTTTCTGCATGTGCTGGTCAAATCCAAACCCAGAGAACAGAAGCGCTTTCGAAGAATGAACAAACATGTGAAATAGGATGTTTTGTGTAGATAAAGCATTCTTGTTATATACTGGTCAATTTGTGATCTGTTTTAACTTATTGTCTGTGCTTATTTATGGAATTTGGTTTTCTTAATAAATGTTTGAGCTAATATAAAGCATATTATTTGACTTTTCCGGACAAGTTTATATCGTTAAATGTAAATGGATAAAATAAAATCATTTTCTGTATGTGATATGGAGAGAACGATGGGTTTTGGTGTGACTTTGAATGGCGGAAGGGTCTCGCGGGGGAGAGGGGAAGAGAGTCCGTCTATGAGGTGCTCAGTTCGCGCTCAGTTGGCGGGATCTTTGCGTTTGGGACGCGTCCGCCCTTCAGTAGGCTTAGGTTCAGTTCCCGGGTTGCACAGCAACCTAGGTAGCGCGCTCACACCCAGCGTCCGGCGGGGCAGGCCCGGCCTGGAGTCTACGGCCTGCAGGCCGGAAGTGAGAAGGCCGAGTGGTGATCTCCTCACGCGAGCTCGAGGCCTCGCGAGGCTTTGGCCCGCTGCCGGGCGCAGCTGCCGCAGGGCCCGAGAGTGGATAAAAGCTTTTCAGGTGTGCGGTTTCCCTCCGACAGAGGAGGGGACGGCAACCCTCGCCGGGCTGCGTGCGTGTGCTGGGGAGGCTGTGGGCAGGAGGAAGGACCGCCGCGAAGAAAGCGTGAGGACCGGGAGCTCTGCCCTCCGGCGACGCCCAGAACCCCGTCCGGCCCCAGGTACGCGGTGGACGAGAAAGGCTCGGGGCTCGTCTCCCAGGGTCTGGGGCTCCTCCCCTAGCGTCTAGGCCTCATGGCCGACGGAAAGCGGGCCTCAGCCCCTTTGTGTGCGCGGAGGTGGGCTAGGCTTCAGATACCTGGGCCTTCCCGGTGGGGGAGAAGATTGCCCAGGGCCACCTGGCTGCTGGTCGGTGCCTCTCAGGCTTTCCCCTGCGAGACTGCTCTAGTTTTCTCAGGGTCCATCCTTGGTTCGAGCTAACCTCAGATTTAGCCATGTGCTCAGGGGACTCCCCCAAACTATCTAGTAGTGAAAATTGCTGTTTCTTCGGTAGAATGAGGTGGAAGGTTGCGGGTGTTTTAAACTTGGAGGCGAGTCGATATCACAGGCTTCCTTTGGAAGACTAACGAAAATCAATCTTGTGGTTTGAAATTTAATGGTCATTATAGGCATTGAGAGTGCACCCTTTCCCATGGGAAGATTTCTCATTTGGTTGCCACAGAGTAGAAACCCTAAAAACACCCTTTCCTAGAATACAATTTCAGACCACAGGGCTATATGTGAATTTAATAAACTGTTGTAATTGTTACTCAACTAAGGGAACAAATGGAATTTCCTGGAAGGTGAGGACGGAAAGGCATGATTTTCTATGATAAAGAAAAATCATTTGTTCATGTTACCTTAGGAATTTTAATCAGAGGTAAAATTGGTGGGTGGGTTCACAGACTATTTCAATTCTCCATTTTCTAAAGGGTATATTTAATATAATGTTAAAATATTAAAGATGATAAAAACATACTCATTTGGAATTTCATATAAAAATGGAACATTTCCATATTTTAGAATGCACAAAGAATGTAATCTAGCAGCATAATAACCGAATTTGTGAAGTATCTGTAGATGAAAAATACTTTTCCTTATTTTTACGTTTCGTCATAATTTCCCTTGGTTTAGAGGAGTGGTTTTTTTTTGTTGTTGTTGTTGTTGTTTAAACTTGAAATTGTGGATACTGTAATCTCGTCACATTTAAGAGATCAGTACAAATCACAGATCGCTTCACCAGTGAGCAGCATGGAAGGTTGTTTACAAGGATGCTAATTTTACAGCTTTTTTATGCTGCTATAAAGCATAACTTTATGATGTAGGAATGCAATAAAGGATGCTAAATGGAATCTTTAAAAATTGTATTTCTGAAAGGCAAGGGAAATGGGATCTTTCATTTGAAAAAAAATGGGCCAACTCAGAACACTGATGAGAAGTTACAAATCAACTGAAGTGATAGATGCTTTCAGAGATACTTATATTTCATAATATAGTGGTTATTTATCAATATTATAATGAAAGTGTACAGAGTTTTTCACTTAACCTGACTCTGGAATAATATTTGTTTCTATGGCAATAGATGTCTGTATTAAGAATTCTGAACATTTTAATGTCGTATTTGCCATTAGCATAAGGGAAGGCAACCTGGCCAAAATTGTTAAGGTTGACAGTTTAGCAAAGATAAAAAGCAGAGAATGAAAATCTCAATCACAAACCTGAAAGATTTCCGCATTTTTGAGGGAGAAAAAAACACTAACAGCAGGATAATTCTTCATATTATTTTTTACTCCTTAGCAGCAGCAATTCTGCCTCAAAACTGTTAAAGTTATAAAAATAATTACATTCGGTAAGGGAATAAAGGCAATAATGATGAATAATATCAGAGTACAAGGTAGATAAGTACAACATGTTAGATGTCCTGCCTCTAATGAATTGTACTTTTTGCTGAGTAGTCTGTTTGGCATTCAATACTGTCACCACATGCTAGCTAGGAAAAGTCAAAGTCTATTATGATGTAACTATATGATTGATTTATTTGAATACTCAAATTCATCCTTGTATCTTTATTTTCTCCTCAGTATTGGTACTAAATATCATACATGGCATACAAGTAATGGCATAGTAATGGTGTTGCACTTAGTTTACCTTTTGTTAATGATGGAAGAAATAGGATATAGGAATTCAGCCTACTAAAGATGATCTTAGGGTATTGAATAGAAAATGGGATGCAGAGCAATTTGGGTAAATCAGGGTAGATGTAAATGGAAAGTATAGAGCAAGTTGTAACTTTGGAGCAATTTATGATTGATGTCAATGACTGTTTACCCTGAAAATGAAAATGTTTTTAATTTGTGTTGTGGAATTTACATATTAATTTTTAGGATAAAGAAAAAACTTAGGCCACAAAGATGTGTCTTCTAGTAATGGCAGTAGTTAACCTGTCAGTTGAAAGAATGTAACCTTCCTTTTCTCCTTTTCATGACATAAAGGTAATCTCATCTGAGGGCACTTATGTGAAGAAATAACAGCATGGCATGGTGAAACTACTGGCTCATTAATCCTGGCATCTCTTTCCTACAGGGTTCCTTGATTAGTTAGATTCATTCATCGGGCATTTCGGAGTTTTTGATTTGTCACCATTGGCTAGGTTCACTGAGTTCAGGCTAAATTGAGCCAGAAGCAATGTTTATTAGTAATTTTGTAGTACAGGCTACCCTAATAATTCAGCCCAAATATCTCATCTGAAAAATATCCATTCACTCTCGCTTCTAACATGGGCTGCAGCTGTGTTCATAGGGAATTGAAAGAACACAAGTGATTGGGCATGTATTTTCTAAATTATTAATATGATGGCTAATAGCTGTAAACCCATCTTCGTATCCAATGCAGAAATTATGATTCATTTTAAAAATGAAAGCAGCAACAAAGGGGGGCACCCCCTGCCTGACTCTCTGCTAACTCTCATCAGTGCAGAGCGTTTGGTCCAGGAACCATGGCCTATTTAGCGTGTGGTCATTACAGAGAGAAACAGAACAATGCTTTTTGTGTTTCCAGATGCATGCTCTGTCAAAGCAAGGCATGGGTTTGTAAGACTTATTAGAAAATGCTTTTAAGGAATTTCAGGCATGAACTACATGGAGGATCCTCTTTTGGTTTTGACGATGTCATTATCAGTCTTAAGGCAGGCATAATTAGTTATTTGTGCAGTTAGGCTGCATCTTACATCCACATGATCAAATATTCCATATGTCCAAGTCTCCATCTTTAGACCACCTTGGATTTGAGATACACTTGTTGCAGTTACTCATGCTGCCACAGTTCCTCTTAGTTCTGAAGTAATTTACAAATACCAGGAAATACATAATTAATCCACATGACATATATAGTGTATGTTCTTTGTATCTTTCATTGAAATGTAACAGGGCTTTACATGCTTTTGCTTATAGTCCTTACTGAATCTATTTCAGGTGAACCCACACAAGGTCAGATTATGAACTCTAGAAGCCCTTAACACTGAAAAGATTATATGTAATCCTTATGAAATTAAAAATAAAAATACTAAATTGTAAAACACAAGACATAGGTATACTGAAATTAAGTTCTTTCTAGATTTTCTAATTGCAGAATTCTGAATGAGTTCAGTGAAATAAAATTGGTCTCTCTTTCTGATCCCCTTGTTTTATTAGTTATCACACGCTTAATCTGCTTATTAGGTACTCCAACACTGGCTTCAGAAATAACATTTTCTGAGGGTATTTATTACTTTTCCTCTAGTACCTTATATTTGAACCCCATTTTTCATTTTATAGAGCATATTATCTCATTTAAATCATCATGGCATCTTTATATAGTAGATACTATAATCTCTTTTACAAATGAAGAAATTGAGACTCAGGTTAAGTAACTTGCCCAATGTTACATACCTACTAAGTGGGAGACATCATTCTTCAAGTTAGGTCTTCAGATCTTTCAGCAACACCATTGTGTATGTAACATGTAGATACTGTTCTTATTCTTAAGGAAAACAAATAACTTCCCTTACTTAGAAGTTTAACAATCCACTCTTATAATTTCAACTAGACAGGTGCTGTTTGATGGGTTATGGTAACTGCATTAAAGTTAAACTTGGTTTCTAGAGTCTGGAAACACTTATTTCCTCCTGAACTTTACCCTCTCTCTAGAGGTTAATTCAAGATAGTTCTAGTGTGCCACCAAGAAGTTTCTTTATTGTGTGAGGAATCTTTATTAGTGGAGTTGCCTCCTTATGACACGAGCTCTGGGCTGAGGTGGCAAGAAAACTTGGGAACTAGCTCTGGGGCTACTTGGAGGTGAGTGGAATTGTACATGGAGAGGGGATGGTTTGACTGTCCACAAGGGAGGGGATCCGTGAATCTCTTGGTGCTGTAGATACGTTTCTTGTCTGTCCCTTCATGATTTTATAGAGGGATCTTTTGATCAACTCAGAATAAGCAATTTCTCATTTTTCTGTCCTCCATATGTTAGAAATGCACTGTCAATCATAGAATTATAACATATTAGCATTTGAAGGGATCTTTGAAGTCACCTGGTTCAAGTTCCCTGACCACAGTTGTCACTTTTTCATTTCTTGCCAAGTGGACTTACAGATTCTGGTTGAACACAAAACAGCTCTCTGTTTTTGGCCCAACTGCCAGGAAGAACTTCCTTTTATTGAGCTTAGCTGCCTCATGCTCTTCCTTCTATAATCTTGCCTTTTTGGGGACTTTCTATAACACATTTTAGTACTGAAATGATTTTTCTTTTTAGTCTTTTATTAATATTTATATCAGTCAGTATAACACCAAGCTATGCTGTGGTACTAGATAAACCTCTTATCTCTGGCTTAACACCACCAAGATTTGTTTCTTGCTCACACAAATTCCACTGTGAGTGAAGTGATTCTCTTGGACACCTTTCCTTTATGTGTGACTCAGTGATCCAACTTTTAATTTTGTGGCTTGACCACTTCAATATGGGGTTTCCATCATTTTAGGGGAAAGAAAGAATTGGAAGTTATGAATTTGTTCTAATGCTTTGGCCCAGAAACTTCTGCTCAAGGTCCATTAAGCAAGAACTAGTTACATGGCTTCCCCTAATTGCAAGAGGGCTGGCAAATGTAGTGTAGCATACAGATATTCAGTGAGTAGAAAATGTCTCTGCTACAGTCTTATTTTCTCTCTGGTAAACATCTTTAGTTCCCTTATTTAACATGTTTTTCATACTTTTAAGTTTACAACTATGTCTGTGTGCTTATTGGCAAGGCATGGAGGTGGGAGGTACCAGAGAAATTGATGATATTCAAGCTTTTGAGGAAATACCATGTAACTAAGAAGACAAAGAAACTGTACAAGGTAGTTTTTAATGGTTCAATCAAATAATCACCACTCTGACACATACCATAAATACAGTGGAAATTCAAAGAAGCAGGAGTTCATTGGGGATAGAATTCCTGGGCAAAGCTTCCTGAAGGCATGGGCCTTACAGGATAGCAGTGTCACCCTTTAGGATTTTTTTTTCCACTTTAGTGGAATTCCTTTGACCTTTCCTTGTAGGTCTTATTTTTAGATCAGTAAACTATGCTTGGTCTTTTTATCTGTGTTATTACTAAATTCTCCACTGTCCTCTTAAATTTGAAGCCATTGTTCAGATTCAGGTCTCTAATGACCAGGACAAGCCATGGTGGACCATCTGCCATACTCATATTAATAGCCATTCATAATCTGATAGAGTGTTATTATAGTATCACTGGTACTCCCCAATTGGGTAAATTGTAACAATGTAATTCCCTAATATCTAGCATAGACTTCAGCACGTAGGTGTTGATGCTCAACAGGTGTTTATCAAGTTGAATTTAGGTCAGATGTGTTGGTGTTAAAGCTCTCAGCTTATTGCTGTTGCTACATATCTGTTAGATCTCAGGGAGTGGTTATCACTTTTAAAATACCATATATTAAAGAGCTTACATTAAGGTGGAAAATAAACAAATCATTTCTGACAACAAGCAAAATAATATTTTCATTCCCACCAAAAGAGACCATGCTCATCCTGTGTTGTGCTCAGTGCTCACTTGGAGTAAACTAGTCACCCATGGGAGGCTAATTACCTTTTCCAAAGAACTGGGGTACCACGTAGTGTCTTTGAAAAGGTAATTTAGTAAATGATGCTCAGGTATCTTGCAAGAGTTAATATGCCACTCTTAGAAACTCCAGTGACTGGATTGTTTCCCACAACAGAGGGAGGAGCACATGCTTGCCAGGAAACTAGCCATCTTAAATTTCCCTGTTGGAAGACTTAAGAGCTTCATTTTCATTTTAAACTTGGTGGCTTCTCTGAGAACTGATTACATGCCATGAGACATTTTAGGTTTGAAGAGTTATGATGAGAATATTCTCCTTAGGCTGAAGAACTCCAAAGCAGGACCTTCAGGTTCTGGTAGGGGTTGCTCATTCTCAGGGAGATAGGTTTTTTTTTTTTAATTGTTGTTTTTTGGGTTTTGTTTTTGTGTTTTAGTTTTAGCTATAGTTGGGGACCATGAGGAAATACAGCATGGTTTGGAAAACATAGTTGTAATCCTTGCTCAGCCATTATCTGCCTGTATGCCCTTGATTCAGTCACGTAGCAGCTATGAGGTTCTATTTCCTCATAAAATTACTGAAGGTCTTTCCCAGTGCTAACTGTTTGTAAAACATAATGTTATAATCCTACATGGCTGACTAGTGTGGGGCAAGTCAATTTAAAAATACCTGTTATTCAGAGACCTGGGCTGGTCTTTGTCTAATCTGTTCCTTTTGAAGATATTGTCCTCTTATCTGGCAGGAGGGGATCTGATACTGAGTTAAGTCAGCATTGTGTTAAAGGGAGTGAAAAGGTAAGCACATAACATCGGTGGTCTTGCTGAAGAGTTACTACACTGACAACATCCTTACTCTCCTTGTAAGAGGGCCCTGGGAAGGGGTTGGGCTGCAGTGAAATTATTTTCCAGAGTAGGAAAGGAAGATTGGAACATTCAGTAATTTAATTTTCCATAGACAGATATGACTGTGGAAAGGAATCCTCATCCCTGTCCTTAAATCATTACTGCCATAGGGTTTGTATATCATCCAATAAAGTATGGTTAGCCCATGGATTTAACTTTAAAGAAGAAATAAGAAAAAAGACAACTGAGACATATTATCTATAGGAAGCTCTCTGTATTTTGGTTGGCTTGATTGGATTCAGTTAGTGCTAGTTTCTTGTGTAAAGTTAGCAATGCAACTGGACAGTTACTTAGAAGCTAGTGTGGGACAGTGTCAGCATATTTATTCAGTTGCCAAGGCAATGCCTGGTGGTTATAACCACATGGGAGAATGAAAAGAATGGGCAGCCTACTGGCTCTTCAGGTGAGCAAATGTATATAGGCCAGGAAGTATCTCTGCTCATGACATCTTTTTGTGTATGGATGAAGGCAAATAATTCAGGTCCAGAGAAAACTGGTGAAGTATGTGAAGTTTTTTGGGAGCCTTCAGCTTTCTTCTCTCCACTGATATTTTTAGAGTCAGGACCTTCTCTTTCAAATCCTTTCCCCCATTCAAAATAAGAAATTAGCTGGTAACAGTTACATTTTGATGGACTAGATTTAAAGCAATATGCTAACTCATTCATTTAAAACCCTTAATTTTATTGTGGAAAGAATGTCTTTATCTTAATCCATCTGAAAACTTCAGTGTTAGGATACAAGTAAGAGTGATGTTGGAGATCTTGGAGATAGTTTTGCCCAGGAGCATTCTGCAATTTAAGGAAGTTATACCACACCTGAGACTGACCCCCAGATAAATCTGCTTTAGTTGTTTAGGGATGCTCCAGGAGTTGGAGAAAAAGGAGTAAAGAAAAATAGGCTTCATTTGGGTGGTGGAAACATGGGTGGTTCTTAAAAAAATTATTATTTTTCAAATGGTGTATATATACTCTTTTATTTGTTGGACATATTTCTCAATAGAGAAGAACAACAATAAAAGTACCAGCTGTAATTTCCTCCCTCCCTCAGTGTCCCATCTTCAAACATCAGCTTTTTTAGAGTAACCAAGATTTTATAGATTCCCTTAGAGATAGCCTAAAAGCTTCTAAATACACAGAGACACCTGCATTGTTGGCTTTTCATAAGTGAAACTCTGGGCTCCAGAGCCACTTCAGCCACTTATCTATCTTCTGACTTTAAAGAAGTCCTCTTCCCTCACCTGTCCCTGAAAAAAAACCTCACCTCTTTTTTCTTCCTTATCTTTATTTCTCTGCTTTGAAATCCCCAGAGTCCATTTTTCACTGTGTGATATTTTGCTCTGAGTTTTTTTCCTTCCTTCCCTGTGGGAATCCACTTGTTTCCTCTAGACAGGCAGTCCTCATCCTCCTGGCCTCAAGTTTCTGCTGCCTCAAGGACGCCTGTAGTTGGGGTCAGGGCTGGGGAAGAGCACCAGCTGGACGTGTTGCCCATGTATCCCTTAGGTGATTGGGGTGGGGAGAGGAAGGAAGGTGGAGGCGTCACTGGGTGTTATATTGGAAAGTCTGACCTGGAACATGGGGGTAGGTTGAGATAGTGAAACCTGAGTTTGGGGAGAATTGGATCCAAGATGTTTGCCTCTTAACCTGTGTGTATTGATGATTAGTTTATTGACCTGAATGCATGATTCCTGATACTTATTAAGAGGTAAAATATATTTGTTGAGTAAATAATACTGAGGTGGTAATGAGGAGAAAATACCACATTGACTTTGATTCTAGGTACCAGAAAAGTGAGAGAGGAGTCAAATGATTTGCAGCATAAAAGTAAAAAACCATGTTGATGTGAGCTGCTTACCTAATTATCATGAATCACTGAAGCAATTGTATGCCCAATAAAATGCTTTCAAATGAACTTTGACTTCGTGTTAGGTAGGCTGTATCAAGGTAGGGAGAAGGCTGGTCTTTGGTCATCTAATCTTATCATTGCTGGTTAAATTATTCACACAGATTATAGACCAGGCAGTCTTTTAGCATCAGCTTAGACATCTCTAAGAGATAGGAAGCTCACCATCTTTAATGGGTCCTATTTTTTCTAAAACAATCTCCTGTTGAAAACATCCCTCCTCTAGATTATCCTTGATGCCCCACAAAACAAGTCTGTGTCCGTTATTACTTGACAGGTCTTCACATGTTTTTTGTTTTTTTTTGTTTTTTGTTTTTTTTTTACATTTTTATTGATTCATAATCATTTTACAGTGTTGTGTCAAATTCCAGTGTTCAGTACAATTTTTCAGTCATACATGGACATATACACACTCATTGTCACATTTTTTTCTCTGTGATTTATCATAACATTTTGTGTATATTTCCCTGTGCTATACAGTGTATAGCATGTTTAAAAACACATGTTTAAAAACAATGTTTCTATTCCCCTTCTTTTCCTAAAATCGATGAAAAGGTCAGAGGTTATAGGGTTTCCCAAGTTACCAAAAAACTTGTTTAGTCATCTTTATTAAATAGAAGACAAATTTAATCCATAAAGAGCATCAGGGCATCCTTATTTTTTTTCCTTTCCCAGGCATTTAAAGCAGGTTTTTTTTTGTTTGTTTTTATTCAGTATTTCTCAGTCTCGAGGGATGGCATTTAGGAATCTTGTTTTGAAGTTTGAGAACCACTGTTTTAGTTGCTGAAACTATCCAGGTGAATTAACTGTAATAAATGCTAATCTCCGAAGTGGGCCACATTTAGAAAGCAATTGAGCCTTTCTGGCCTCTCAGCTAACAGCCTTGGAACAGTCTTAAGTCTTCAACTGATTGAATACTAACATTAACCTGCATTAGCTCTCTTACTCTCATTTACAAGCTCTTTCCTTCCCCCTCTTTCTCTCAATCCTGGATTTCTCAATTCTAGTTATCCCTTCCCCCGACAGCACGTAACTTGAGTTCTCTTCAGTCTCCTCATCCTTCTTTGCTGCTGATATAGGATAGTTGTCTGCTCCCAGCATTCAAGTTTTATGAGATTATTCCTATGCTCAGTTCTTTGGATCTTATTGCTCTTCAACCTTGTTTTATTTTTCTAAAGCTTTATTTGTATACAGACATTAATGCAAATCCACATGAGTGAAATCCACTTATAATCTCTTCCTGCATCTGATTAGTTTCATTGGTTTGTGGTCCTCTTCATTCCTTATATTTGTGCTATTTAGTTTTTTAATATTTGTGACCAAAAAAATAGATAATATTTTGTATTCTGCTTCTGTATATTTTCGATATTGGGGTATATCTCCCTATTTATAGGTTTAATGACTGTAGTATTATAGTCATTTTCTAATTGTATAGTCTTTTCTGATGATACCAATCCTTACAATTGGTAATATTTAAGTATAAACATATTTATTCATTCAAAATATATTTGAATGCCTGATTTCATAGCCTCATCACACAGTTAAGCACTATTAAGATTTGATGTATGAATATGTATGTTTGTGTATGCATGTGTGCGCAGATGAGAGAGAAAGTCATTTTAAAAGACTCTTGTGTATCATGTCTTGAGTGAAAACACAACAACAGAAAAAGTCTTTCACTTATAGCTACACTGTCCAGTATGGTAACTACTATTTACATGTGGCTATTTAAATTAAGTGAAATTAAAAGTTCAGTTCCTCATTTACAGTGACCACGTAAAAACCGCAGATGACTAGTGGCTACCATGTTGGGTATCACTACAGAAAGCTTTATTGGATAGTGCTGACTCATGAAATCCTAGACCAGGGAGATACAGAATCAAGTTGCTCTGCTTCTTACTGAGATCCGTGGGACGTCACTCTGTGCTGTAGCTATGGAACTGAGCAGTGTAAATGGACAGTGAGTATCCTGAAGGTCTTTGAAGAAATGCACTTAAGTAAGTACTTACCTAGATACACAATTTCTATCTAGATTTCAAAGTAAAATTTTCAAAAATAGGTGTAAGGGGGACATAAGGAAGAAGATCTTAACGATCAGAGATACAGAATGAGATGGGTGTGCAGGTCAGGTCTAATATTTCTGTGCTTGCTGTGTATCTCTACTCGGATTCACACCAGTGATTTGCTGTCATTGATAACCAAAGAATCCTTTCATACAAGGTTTAAATTGGGTCTTTTTTTTTTAAACTTTTTTTAAATTGAGTTATAGTCATTTTATAATTTTGTGTCAAATTCCAGTGTAGAGCACAATTTTTCAGTTATACATGAACATAGTTACATTCATTGTCATATTCTCTTTCGCTGTGAGCCACCACAAGATCATACCGCAGTCTTTTAGAGTGGGTATATGAGGGATGTGGTGCAGAGTTCAGGAGTAGAGCAACTGTGATTTGAAGCACTTATACACACACTGAGATTCTCCTCCAGCTATGCCATAGCTGTTTCAGGAAAACAACTGTCTTACCACTTAACAGTTTGTCCAATGCCTGATACGAAATTAGCGGTGCTTTCTCCCCAGGGTATCTTCAGTTCCCTGCAGATCTCAAAAATGGTTATGCATCAAATGCTGTGGACCTGGTCAGATGTGCTGTTACATTAATTATAATGCAGATCATGGTTGTGATTCAGTATGCAGATGTGCATAAAAAGCCTGCAGATGTGCACAAAGGAAAAGCTGTTGAAAAGGCTTGAATACATTGCACTGGTGCCAGGCATATTTATCACAGGGTAATCACTGAGAAGGCTGATGGATTTATTTCATGACCTGGGCAGAATGATTCAATTGAGCTAGTAGAAAAAAAAAAAGTATATATACACTTTCTCCACTGACCCCCTGAAAAACAGTGTGTTTAAACATTTTTTGAAGTTTCAAATGGTGACTTAAAGGTAATCAATTAGTTTTTACTATGGGGACTTAATTTTAAAAACTGAAACTTACTTAAAATGATGACTTAGTATCATAGTTGCTGACAACATTGAGGAATCACAAACCCATCATTGACTTGGTTTATATAGCATTGACTGTGAAAGGGTATTTTTGTAGCCATTAATGTTTCTAAATTCTAAAAAATGTCAAATTCATACAAATGTAGAGAAAGTGCAGTGAACTCCCATATATCCATCACCCAGATTTAATGGTTAAGATTTTTATTCCATTTGCTTAATACATTTTTTTCTATCTTGTTTCTCTGTTTCAGTATATTAAAGCCTATCTAAAGCACTGCACATATTTATGCATCTCTGAAAATATAAACAATAAGCCATTTACAAAAAAATTTTAAGCAACTTTTTATATCATCTGGTTTATAATTACGTTTCATTGGCTAGCTCAAAAATGTCATTTTAGAGTTAGTTTGTTAGAATCAGGTACAAAAAAGGTCCATACATTATAGTTGTCTCTTACTACTTTAAAAAAAAAACAATTCAATAAATATTTAGTAAATTTATAGAGTTGGGCAACTGACATCACAAGCCAGGTTTGGAGCATTTCCACACTGGCCAAAATTTCTGCTAGCCCATTTGCAGTCAATTTCTGCTTCCACTTCCAGCCTCAGGAAACCACTGATCTGCTTTCTTTTTGTATAAATTTTCCTTTTCTGGACATTTCATATCTTAAGTCTTTTAAAATCTAACGTAGTTCCTCCTCCCTCCCTTTTCCCTCTGCCATCCACTTATTGTTCTATAGAATGCCCTGTGTTCTGGTCTTGTCTTTTTGCTTCTTTCTGGTGCCATTTGTTCCTTTATCCCTCTCCCTCTCCATATTTCTTATGAATGGAGTTTAGCTCCAGAGCAGCACTATCCAATAGAACTTCTGCAATGATGAGACCATTCTGTACCTACACTTTCTAATGGCTACATGTGGCTTTTGAGCACTTGCAATTGAGAATTCTTTTATTTTAAATTTAAATAGCTACAGTGTAGCTAGTGGCTGTCATATTAGTGCAGCTGTAGAGGCTTCATCAGATTTAGGTTCAACATTTTTGGACATGAATATTTCATAGGTGGTGCTATATGTTTCATATTGAATCATACCAGGAAGCACACAGTTTGCTTACTTTCAGTGATACAGTGGTTGATGGGTGGGTTCAAATGGTGACAGCTTGATCTCCGTTGTACAGTTCCCCATCACTACTTTATCTAATGGTTTTGTCCACTTATGAATATTGCCTGAAGCAATTACTTCACTAGTGCTTGCAAAATGGTGATTTCCTAACCTAATTCTGTCACTCTTTCCACATTTATAAGCTAGAATTCCTTCATCAACTAGAGTTATTTAGTTATCCTAAAATACATTTTGTACAACAAAGGTAAGATAAATCCTTAATTTTTATTGCCTTTTAATTGCCAATCTTCAGGATAAATAATGTATGCCCTAGTTATTTCCAGTAGTGTTCACTGAGATTTTTTAAGTATCATTATTAACTTGAGGTTTATATCTCAGTGTATTTTGATCAGTTGTTTTTGTATATTTTTTGATACTCAGAGTATCCCATATTTGGCCAATAAGAGCTCTTTTTTGTTGGCTCATATGTTCTTTTGATAAAACCATAGAGAGCACAAGTCATTAGGGAAATGCAAATCAAAACCACAGTGAGGTACCACCTCACACCCATCAGGATGGCTACTATTTAAAAAAAAAACAAACAACCAAAAGATAACAGGTGTTGGCCAGGATATGGAGAAGTTGAAACCCTAGTGTACTGTTGTTGAAATGTAAAATGGTACAGCTGCTGTGGAAAACAGTACAGTGATTCCTCAAAATTGGTATCACTGAGTGATCTAGCAATTCCTCTTCTGAATACATACCCAAAGGAATTGAATGCAGGGACTTGAAGAGGTGTTTGTGTACTCATGTTCATAGCAGCATTATCGCAAGAGCCAAAAGGGAGAAGCAACCCAGGTGGCCACCAATGGATGAATGGATAAACAAAATGTAGTTTATGCATACAATGGAGCATTATTTAGCTTTAAAAAGGAAGGAAATTTTGACACATGCTACATTTTGAATGAACCTTGACGATATTATGCTAAGTGAAATAAGCCAGTCACAACAGAACAAGTACTGTATGATTTCCCTTATATTAGGTACCTAGAGTAATCATTCATAGATACAGAAAGTAGAATGGTGGTTGCCAGGGCTATGGGGAGAATGGGAGTTATTACTTAATGGGTATTGAGTTTCTGTTTTGCAAAATGAAAAGGTACTGTATTGATGGTTGGTGGTGATGGTAGCACAACAATATGAATGTACTTAATGCCACTGAACTGTCCACTTAAAAATGGTTAAGATGGTAAATTTTGTTATGTGTATTTCACCTCAGTTGTCTTTAAAAAAGGAGTTTCATGAAGTTTTAGATGGACAAAAAAGCATGTTTGGTGTGCATGTAAGTGAGAATAGGAGTAGAATTAGAAATCTAGATATAGGCAATAATTTGAAATGAAATGTGTACAAAATCAACAAAAAGCATTTAAAAATCCATTTATATGCAAATTAAAATGAAGCATTGCTATTTTATATATTTTTCTCATATATATGTATGTTATTAAGGAAATTTGTCATTAAAAAATCCATAGTAAACATTTTCCCCTCAGTATTCTGTGCTATTTTAAACACATTTAAACCAGACTTATCTTGGAGTATCAGATCTGAAAGAGTCATATAGAGCATCTCGTTTAATCTCATTTTTAAACAGAGGATATGGGTTCCAGGAGCTTGTGTTTGTTCAAGGGTATGCAGCTAAGCAATGGTACAGCTGACAGAATGCCTTTCCAGTCTGATGTTCTTATCACTGTGCCGTGATAGTGCAGTTTCTAGTTTCCCCCTTGAAAACTGGTTCTATCTCTTGGTTTTCCTATCTCTGTCATTACCATCATTATTGCTCTAGCTGCGAGGCTTGAAATATGGGGTAATTATTAATTCCTATTCTCCTTTCTCCTCCTGTCTCATATGTAATAAATTATATGGAATTTTTATTTGTAGTATTTATCACACCCTGTATTCTCTAACTTTTAGTGATGTTATAATTGATCAGTGGGTTCAAGTGGTGACAGTCTTACCTTCATTGTTTAGTTCCCTATTAACTTTTTTCTCAGCAGTTCACCCATTGAAGAATATTGCTCTTATTCTAATCCAAACTTATTGCATCTCACTTATCCCCCTGAGCTTTTTGGTTTTCTCTCCTTTTGCACTGCTGCTTGGTTTTTCTTAATATATCTTTCTGATCCTGCTTCTGTCTTGCCCAAAAACTTCTCCATGGCCTAGCAGAAATCTGTGGCCTGCAAACTTTATTTTGTGACTGCAAAGTATTATTATTATTTTTTAACTTGAATGCTTTTAGGCAAAGCATGGCCTCACCCCCGTTTGATGACTTTCTGTTGCTTTTATCCAGCTCACTCCACCTGTTTGCACTTCCTGCTTCTTCCTATAGGCCATTTTGAGTTTGCCACCCTTCCTGATATTTAGCATGGTTTTCAATGCCCAAAATAGTGTCTGCAGTCTATTTTACCAATTTTACTTCCTATTACTCCTTTATGGGAAACCTTTATCCATTTTCTTATACTACTACTCCTTTTCTTCTCTCTTACCTTATCCAAATACCTTGAAAATCGGATCATCTCACACTTATGACCAATTTCTAGTCCTATGTTTGGAATTATTGAATAAATGAGTTTTTCTGGCACTGGTTGGTCTCATAAAATCTCTCTTCGAGAAATTCATAGATAATGGGAGACTGTAAGAGAGACTGGTGTGTTAACAGCTAACTTTAATAGTAAATAAAAATGTACAGTTGTAAAGAGTGATGAATTCTGCTTGGGAGGGCAGATACGGTAATTTCTGCCTGGAAGAGCCACACTGTCTAGCTTTCCCTGACTACTTAAAATCGTTGAAGTCTTCCCTTGTCCTCTGACCATACCCTTCATTAACACATGTTTTTTGGTTCTTTATGTCTCCAAAAGTAGGTTATAATCTCCTTGAGAACAGTGATCATACTTGTATTTTATACTTCTGTATCCTTCCCTGCTCGTATTAAGTACCTAAATTTTTGTTAAAAGTGTATCAATCAGGGTTTTTTATGAGAAGAAACTGAAAACTTACTGTTTTAAGCAAAAAGCTTTAGGGGCTCACAGAAATGAGAGGAGGCCAGAGGAGCAGGCTTGGAAAATGGGCAGGAACCAAAAGCTGCGCCAGAGGGTAGACAGCTATAATAACAATTGGCCCAGCTAGCTGCTGTCGTCTCTGGATACTGCCATCCTCACTGCATTCCTCCACAAATCAGCCCTAACTCAGCCTTTGACTTTGGATCAGTTATCCCAAACTTCAGAGTTCTAAGCAGTTCTTTCTTTGGGAGAGTAGAGAAAGGAAGAATCTGTTCTCTTTGGCACCTCAGACCAAGACATCTGGGAAATAGATTCCCCCAAATAAGAACAAGATTGATGCTAGACAGCTCCCACTGCCCCCTGCCCGCCACCACACCCCATGCCCCGACTCCTAGGGGGAAAACCAACAACAAATATTCATTACTAATGGATGAAGAATGTATGTAACCTCTGCCTTGGGAAATTTGGGGAGAGAGTGTGTCTGAGAAGTGCATTATGGTGAAGATCCTTGGGCATATGGGATAGGAAGAAGAAGGTCAGTGGTGAAGGCTTTGAGAACTCAATGTAGACAATGGTAAGGAGCAGAGTGAGTTTGTGCTAACATGGGGGAAGCAAATTAAGACATGAGGATCCCAAGGAAAATTCTTTTCGTTTTATTTAGGACTTATTCTAGTCAGTAGCTCTTTGGTGGCTCTTCCAGGAAGTGAAAGTTGGCTCATCCATTTGGTAAGGCTAGTTTTGTGTTTTTTTTTTAAGTTAAGGAAAGTGTTTTTTAAACAAAATTTTTAAGCACACACGTAAGATATCCACATGGTAAAGAATTAAAACATAAAAGGGTCTGTAGTTAAAAGCCTTCCTGCCACCCTTGTCACCATACATCAGAATTGTCTTTAACAGGTAGTCATTAATTTCCTGTATATACTAGAGATTTTTGAAATGTATTATAAACAAATGTGATTATATATTCTCTCCCCCTCTTTTGTATACAGATGGTAACTAACATTCTGTTCCACTGTTCTGTGCATTGCTTTTCTCATATAATATGTGTTAGAGAGCTTTCTACATCTGTACCCAAAGAGCTTTTTCATTCTTTTTTACGTAGTATTTCATCATATGGATGTAATTTAAATTATTTAAATGCCCTATTGATGGACATGTAGGTTGTTGTGGTCTTTGCCCATTGCAGTTAATGTGTAGAAAATGATATTGAACATTTATTGTTTGTGTTTGAGTATGTCCTTCGGATAATTCCTGGAAGTAGAATTGCTAGGCCAAACATATTTACATTTTTAATTTTTATAGATAATGCCAGGTTGTCTTCCACAAGAGTTTAACAACTTTTAGCTTCAACAATTTATGAGAATTCTGTTTCCCTCACAACTGAGGATGATTTTTAAAGATTCAACCTAGAGGTTTATGAATAGGAAAAGAGACTGAGGTGTGGGTAACATTTAGAGAAGTAGCTTCTGATTGAAGCATCAGAGACTTTCCCTACCAAAGTCTTAAGTGCCAGACTCTGTCACATTGTTTTAAAAAACTTATACAATGTATTTTCATACTGCTTTTTCCACTCTCCTGAATTTACAATCTAAATGTTTCATCTATTGAAAATTGAATATTTTTATTATGTACAGTTTCTCTGCTTGACATCCTTGCAATTCTTTTTTGATGAGGATTTAAGAAGATACAACAGCATTATACCATTTTTATCGCCGGAAAATCAGCAGTTGACTGATTTCCAACTTTCAGACCCAGTTGAGTTTGGGGTTCATCTCAGGTGGTATGTCTTGGCAAAATTAAAATTCTATGAAGGGTCAAGTTTTCACCCTAAAATTTTCCTTCTGGTAATTTAAAAAAGTAATGTAGGCATTAATACCATTCCCACCTGTTACCAGTTCCATGCCTCATTTTCATTCAGTTGTAATTCCTTTGGTTTCAAAGGGAACATTTCCCCTAGCCATCCTTATGAACTTCCACAACTCCAGTGCTGAGTTTTGCTTGAACCCCCTTTTTTTTGACAGTGTCCTTGTTGAATTTACCCTTGTCTTGGATGGTGATCAGATACAAATTATTTAAGACCTTTTTTTTTTTCATATGTAGATAGATAATATGTAGATAGAGAAAGATTTGTGAAGTAAAATTCACCCTTTTTAGATATGCAGTTCTGAATTTTGACCAAGTCACGTAACTACCACCACATTCAAAATATAGAACTTATCTTGCTCTTTTCTGTACCTTTCACCCTCCATTGCCATTGTAGGCCCTCAACAATTATTTGTTGAGTAAGCTAAATTCATCCCCAAATGCTGTCAGATTGTGATTTCAATATAATTTGCCCTTGAAGCACAGTGCCCTTAAAACCACTGTACACTTAAAAGAATTATGTCCCCCCGCCCCTCTCCAGCAAATGGCTGTTACGAAAGGCCAGCCTCTTACATTCTCTTACATTAGTGTTTTCTCATCTTTTCATCACCAAGTGCTGAAGTCCTTTTTTATCTTTCACCCCTCCTCCCACCATGAGACCTTATATTTTGGAAGATTTTATCTATAATAGAGCATTGGTTAAATAAATAATTTCCTCATTTGGTAAATCAGTCAAGGATATCAAGCTTGCTACCTAGCTAGCTATGTATCTGACAGTAAAAGCTTCTGATTAGCAAGAGATAACTGTTAACTACACACAGTACACATAACTCCTGCCAAGAACAAATAAATTTATCTTTTAGTTAACTTCATTAAGGGAATATGTGCAACTTGTTTTAGGCTTTTTAGAAACATTAGTAGTAGCTCGAGATCACACGTTACTGCAATTACACATCCCTAAGGGCCTAGAGACTTCCAGATTTGGAGTTACTTATGTGATTTCTCTTTCAGAAATATCTGATCTAAATATTAACCAAATGCTTTGAGGACTGGACTTGTGGCTTACTTAAGGCCATGGGAATTCCAAAGACCTAAGGACAGACTTTGGCACTGTGCTTCAGACTTCATCAGCAACATTAACATTTGAACCACATTTTCTCTGGAAAACTAGTTTGGGCCTTATGGAACAGAATAAAATACTACATCCACCTGGACTCTCCCTATTGTTAATGTCAGGAAACTCAACCCAAACTAACTTAGGAAAAAGGGAGATTTACTGAAACATAATTCTAAAGCCTAGATTGGTTTCAGGTACTACTTGTTGGAAGCTCAAGCATTGTTCACAGAACCTAGTTCCTCCTTCTGTGTCTCTCAGCTCTGTAACTGCTGTTTGGGTTATATTCTCAGGCAGACTCTTCCCTGTGGTTCCAGGTTGGCCTTAGCAGCTCCTGTCTGCATTTTTCCCCAGGTTCAAGTCCAGTAGAAAAGAGAGAGGCTCTTCCTAGCATTTTCCAGCAAGAATTTAATTGGATCTCATTGGCTCTGACTGAAACATGTGGTCATCTTGTTCAAGTGACTGTGCTCTGGAAAATGCACTGATTGTTCAGAGTTAGGCCAATAAATCTAGGTCTGAAGCTCCATCCAAACATAGGGACTGAGCGCTGGGATGGGGCATTCAGCAGAGGCAACTTGGGATAAAGTTACCAAAGAAAGTAGGAATGGTATGGGTATGGTAGCCCAATACCAAATGTGTATATACTAGCATTTACCTACGCTTGCCCCTTCCTGTTTGCTGGGCACTGAGCTAGATACTTTCACAAGTATAGTTTCATTAATTCCATTCTCACTGTGTCTCTCAGAGATAATTATTTGTCTCTGCTCTAAGGAGATAATCTCAGGTGAATCATTGCCCAGTTTCATATCAGTAGTAGTTGCTGGAACCAGGATCTTAGCCAGAGTCTTTCTGAATCCAACTGCAGTGCATTTCTGACACTTCCTCTCTGGTGTTAAGAAAACTTCCTGAGCAATAGCTGCCCATTGGAAAGTGATTGTAGTCTCTCCAGTTGTTTTGAAGATTGAAACACTCATCTGGATGTATTTTTAAGATGGTGAATTATATTATTTCTAGCTTATTCCTTGTGTAGTCTCATGAGCTGAGTTCATTCATCCAATAAATATTTGTAGAGTGTCTATTATGAGCTAGGTACTGTTTCAGGAACTGAAGATGAAGCAGTAAACAAAACAAGTACCCTATCTCAAGGAGCTTACATTCAGGTGTAGACAAAACACATAAGGAGATACATTATATAATATCAGATGATCAGGAGGCTTCCGTTTTTATTTAGACTACTGAAAGGACATTAGCCCTCATAGGCATTTATTTGCTGGGGCAGGTGGAGCCATGAAATTTCATTCATAGTTTGCTTAGTGTTGACTCTGATAAAACTACTCATTGATGCCAATCTCAGATCAGGGCCAGAAGCAAGGCAGAAAACTAAATGAAGTAAGTATTTAAAAGTCAGTCAAGCTATAAGGAAAGCCAAATGGATTTAACATTCATTTATTTTCAAAACACATTTTTCTCAATTCTGAATTGTCTCTCTCCCCTCGACCAGTGTCTTCCCTCCATGCACATAGAATTGTAGACTCTTTAGAGCAGTGATCCTCAAAAGATAATTTGCAGATATCTGGAGGTCCCCTTTTAGGAGGAAAGTTAAAACCATTTTCATCATAAGACTAAGATGTGATTAACCTTTTTCACTGGGTTGACATTTGGTCTGATGGTGCAAAACAATGGTGGATAAAGCTGTTCATATTTTAGAGTAAATTAGTACAGTGACACCAAACTGTTCTATTAGTCACTATTCTTACAGTAAAAAAAAAAAAGTAAAAAAGTTTCACTTAAGAACATTTTGGTCAATAAGAAATTAATTTTGCATCTCAATTCTTGAGTTAATGTCTTCAAATATTCTGGATGATGAAATGGGAACCATGCAGAGGGCCCTTTTGCCTGCATACTAAAGGTTTGAGTTGTGAGCTGATCTGGTTGCTTTTTTCATGGAATACTATTTTTACTTGAGAGAACAGCTGACAAATTGTGGCTGTTCAGAGTGGGATGTTTGGCAGATATTTTCTCAAAAATGAACAAACTGATCTTTTAGGGAAAGTTCAAGGAAAACAACTTTGTTGCCAGTCATAAAAAAAATTGATCTTTTAAGTAAGAACTAGAAATTTGGAAGACTTGTATTAGCCACTATGACGTTGACAATGTCCCAATATTTAAAGACGTTTCTTTTAGTTGAAGTATAGTCAGTTTACAATGTTGTGTCAGTTTCTGGTGTACAGCATAATATTTCAGTCATACATATACATACATATAAAAATATGAAATGCTTCATGAATTTGTATGTCATCCTTGTGCAAGGGCCATGCTAATCTTTGTGTGGTTCCAGTTTTAGTATATGTGCTGCTGAAGCAAGCACTAAAGACTTTTCTGATGAGATTGATAAGTATGTTTTTAAAATATTATATAATGAAGTGTGTCAACATTTAAAAGATCTGCAGAAGTTAGTGAACTAATATTTTCCAAATGACCAAATACATGGTGGTACAAAATCATGCAAGTTAGACGATCCATTCAAAGTTCAAGATAAACCAATATATTTTTTAATATAAGAAAGTATAAAAATTTCATTGATATGGTTTCAGATTCTACATGGCAGCTAACTTTTAAAAACCTGTCACTTGACACATTTTGGTTTTTTATCAAAGTAGACTACCCACAGCTATCCAAAATGACTATTAAAATAACTTCTTTTCCAGCTACATACCTGCCTAGGGCTGAATTTTCTTTATAAGTATACTTCAGTCAGAACAACATTATGACAAATTGGAGGCAGAGTCATTTATGAGAATTCAACTGTCTTCTATTAAGACAGTCTTTTCAATAAATTTCTTTGCGGAGAGAATACATTTATAGTTGACCCTTCAACAACATGAGTTTGAACTATGTGGGTCCACATATATGCAGGGTTTTTTTTAACTTTTTAATTTTTTGTGCGGGGAGTATTTAGATTTATTTATTATTATTTTTTAATGGAGGTACTGAGGATTGAACCTAGGACCTTGTGCATGTTAAGTATGCATTCTACCACTGAGTTAGAGTACTACCACCCACCCCGATTTTTTTTTTTTTTTGGATTTTTTTTAGTAGTAAATACTATAGTGCTGCACTGTCCACAGTTGGTTGAATCCTCAGATGTCGAACTGAGGATACGGAGGGCCGGCTATAAGTTGTACTGAGATTTTCGACTGTGCAGGGAGTCAGCACCTCTAACCCAATGTTGTTTGAGGGTCAACTATTTTTAATTAATCTATGTTATGTTAAGGTGTAATAGGTTTACTTCTGTTTCAAAATGAATTAATAAATATTTAAAAATTTTTTCAGTTTTACTTTTCAATAGCACTACTGTTGATATAACTTACAAACAAAAGCTCTTTGAGGTCCTCAGTAGTTTTTAAGGGACCAAGAAAGTTTGAGAACTCAAACTGAGAACTGCTGCCTTAAGGACCATGTTTTCCTTCCAAGGATCAAAAGATGTCTCTTAGTTCTCTACTTTTTCTTCGTAGTGAGGCTAACTCAGGAGTTCCCCACATAAGTAAAAATTTACGAGGAAATTGTTCAGTTACGTGATAGAATTTGCGTATCTTTTCGGTCAGAGTCTGATGTCTAATCATTGAAGTCTTGGAATACAAATTACTGGAGCTTCTCATTAAAATTAGAAGATTTGGTTTCAGAATTAGGCTGAGGTTTCGCTGGATAGGGAACAGGCATAGGGCCAAGAAATATCCCTGATATATTCTCCAACAGATATCTTCTGCCTCTAGAACTCCTCTTTGCAGGTGACACTACGTTTTTACCTCAAGCTCACTCCTTTAGGCCCATTACCCAAGCCACTGGTGCCAGAGTCATTATGTTGCAGTAGGAGACTCCCTAAACTCCCTAGCAGGTGGCAGGAGAGTGGGAAACCATAGCTGAAAGACAAGTGTTCTTGGTTTAAACTGTGAATGCTCTTTTCTATGGGAGATGTAACACAAGTTGTGGCTAGTTTCTATGATGAAATTACACGTGGATGGATTAGGCTTCTGTGGACTTGCCTGGGAGCCTTAGGTGCCCTGAGTTCCAAATGAAATGTTCAGGATTTAACTTTTTCTACATTGGGAACTGCTTCTACTTAAAAAATTCTACATTTTAAATCAGGATAAATATTATATTACTATAAGGACAGATACAGTTAAGGAGGATCTTACAGTGTTAGAAAGGGGTCATTTTACTCTTTATGAGACTGAATGATGGGAATTGACCCATAGGCTATGAAATTAAGCTCACATGTGGAACTTAAAACACAACAGAGGTAATGATAAAGAAGTACCTGAATTCCCAAAATTTATAAAATGGCATCATATTTCTCAGGGCTGCTGGCATTCAAAGAAAAAATAAACATTCCACAAAATTGTCTATTTTCTAGTTAAACTGATGTCCTATAACTGTATCTGAAAGGCTAAGTTGTGATTTTGAGGACACCGTGGATGAAAGAGAAAAAAATTACTACCACTAGTAACAGATGTGAAATTACATTAGATAAATATAATCATTAGTTTCAGTCTCACCCTGGTTAATTTGTTTGTGGAAATGTGCAACCTATTATTCATTAGATAATTTTTCACACATTGATTAGAAAGCCATGTCGAATTGTGACCCTGCACATTTGGGCTTACCTATCTTGCAATGTAGTATACCACTTACAATAGTGGAAATGGGGGACAAAATGTTTATCTCAAGCTGATTTTGTGCCAATAAATAAAGTAAATCAATAGCCAGTGAAGTGTGAACAACATTTCTCTGCTGTATAATATGGTTTTGGGGGCAATTTGACATGCTACAAGGGGAAACAAGGGTCTTGAACAGAAAGGTAATAAAAGCAAATCATGCTGGTAACTGTTATTGAAGTCCTGTGTTTTTCTATACTTGGGCAGCTTTAAGATGTGAAAAATAATGCACATAAAATTATAAAAATATTGAGGCAACTTTCCCCCATATTTATAAACATTCTTTCTTAGAGCTGAACTTGATTTTACTGGTCATGCACTCTATACCTGTGACAAATCTTTTCTATTTTCTATTTGATCTAATTTAGTACACAAATTCAGATAACTTTAATGTATTTATAGTAAATACAACAGAAAGATCTTCCAATTTCAAGTAGACTTTATTAGTATTCAATAAGACCTCATCTGAATTTTACTCTTCGATATTCAGGTAATTACTTACAATAATAAAAAAACCTCTCAAATTAAAAAAATATATTTTCTGCCCTGCAAAAAGCTTCAAGGAGAAACCCCCGTTTTCTCGTCTTGCACCTTTCTTACCATTCCATCCCTGCAGAACCATAAGAAAACGAATCTCTTTTCTAACTCTCTGAAGGAGAATAATGATACAAATATATTTATAAAGTGCATCTTCTTGCCAGTTTGAACCACAGATGTCTTTTAAATTAAGATGAAAGTAACACATTTTTCCATGTAATGCAAACTGTATTCAAGTAATTAATGATTAATTAAAAGCAGGTTTTTTTCTGTAGGTCAGATAGTGAAGGGCTGTGCTATGTTGCCATAGAAAGGAAGAGGTAGGCTGTTCAGTTTCTAGAAGGAGCCTCAGGCCTTCTTGGTCTAAAATAAAATCATAGCCAGGGAAACCTACAGATTCAAAGGAGAAATGGTTACTGGTGTCACAGAAACAGTGTTTTGCTGCCCAAGAATGTTATTTCCTTGACAAATTCTGTGTACCATTGTTAGAATTTGAAAAAAAAAATCATTGACCACAGACATTTTAATAATGTGTGCTGACATGAAGTATATCTATTTATAGTCAGTGACTTGATTCATGTGAAGAATCATATGTATATATTTATAGCTTGCTTTGAGATTACCCCCTCTTCCTGCCTTTTTTTTTTTTAAATTTGGACAGGGCTTCAGTCTATTTTAGATTAATTTTTAAACATCTAGATTTAAGCAGATTTGTAATATGTTATATATAATATAATGTGAATAAAGGAAAAGATTCTACTCTAATTTCATATTCCAGTGCCAGACTTTGTGAGAACCAATATAATGGAGGGAGTGTGGGTGATATAGAATGAGTGTTAGTCTGAGAATTAGATCTATATTCTAGTCCTTGCTGTCATTAAGTTCTGAAGCTTTTCTGGTTTTGGTAGACTAGATGAGTTCTAATTCTTCCAACTTTAATATTCCATGCATATAATATTTTTATAAAATAGCATTATACTATTTTATAGATGGATGAACAAACTTTGTGACTCAGATAATAGTCTCTTTTATAACCTGCTTTGTTTACATTTAAGATAAACATTTGTCTATGTCCTTATGTAATCTTTTACATCATTTATAATGGATATCATTTATAATGACTATCATATTCCATTATATAGTTTTACTGTAATTCATTAACCATCTCTCTTGCTGGACATGATCAAAGCTCTCATACCTTTCTTGTAATGCTGCTGTGGTTTATTAATTGGTCGCCCCTTTTCTGCTCTTGCCCCTTATAGTCTGTAATCACTAACTAGATATAGCCTTTTCTTTTTCATGGCAATCAAATACAACTGTCTAACCATCCTTAGAATAAAATCCAAAATCATTACATGGCCTATGAGATACTATGTAATCTGGCACCTGCCTATCTCTAAAAACTTACTTCTGCCATCTGCCTTGCTCACTGCACTTCACCCACTGTTTTCCTGGCTGTTCTCCACTTCTTTAAGTGTGTCCCAACCTTAAGGCTTTTGCTTTTGGTATTTGCTTTACCTGGGACACAGTTTTTTCTGTTATTTGCATGTTTTGTTCTTTTACTCCTTCAGAGCTCTGCTTACTAACACCTCTTCAGACAATTCTTTCCTGAGTTTTTTATCTAAAATAACATTCTTCTGCCATTCTCAATCTTCTTACCGTTTTTTCTTCATAACCTTCATTACTACCTCACCTTATATTCATTTTCTTTCTTTCTTTCTTTCCTTCTCTCTTTCTCTTTTTCTTTCTTTCTCTCCCCTCTCTCTTTCTCCCCTCCTCCCTCCTTCCCTCTCCCATTCCTTCTCTGTCCCCCTTCCCCTGCCTCCCACTTTCTTTGTTCATCTGTCATTTGTACATAAACTCCCTGAGGGTAGGACGGCATCTGTTTTGTTCATTGCTAAATTCCCAGCACCAAAAACTATGCCTAGCTTATAAAAGGCACTTGAAAAATGTTTGTTGAATGACTCCAGGTTTTGTTCAATAATTTTCTGTTATAAATGTAGTAGAGTAAGAAAAGTTATTATCTTGTTAATTGCTTTTGTTTGGAAAAACATGTTGATTAGTCTTTTCATGTGGAATGTGTGGCCCTGAGGAAATGAATTGAGAGAAAAAACAAAGACATAGCTAAAAGTACCTTGAAGAAAAATGAGTAGTAATTTGGGGCTAGAAGAAAGGAGATGAAGGGGATAGGAGGATGGGTGTGGAGAGAGAGGGACAAAATAAGGACAGAGTAAGCATGAGCAGGCAGAAATGACTGAGGGAATTTTTAAAAGAACAGGGATATTTCATATTTATTTTTAAGTTATGTAGTAATGTAAGCTTTCTTGCGCTAACCCCTGAATCTCTCCAGCACACGGTTGCCTCCTAACAGTGTTTTGTTTGGGGAAATCAAGAAAAGCTGTGTCTTATGTTTGAGTCAAAAACTCAGATGGTGATAAAGGAACAGTTTGTATAGTAGAATCAGAGTTGAACAGAATCAGAAATGAAGCCAGAAGTTACAGGGAGGCCACTGGATTGCTCACTGGAAGTAGGAAGGGGAATTGAATAGATCTTACCTGGCTCACAAGCCTGAGTTACAGAAACAACACAGTGGTAAATATCTTTGTAGCTACCTTTTATATGTATCCATGATTTACATATGGTGAATTGCTGAAACTGGAATCACTAGGTCAGAGTGTATTGGCATTTTTAAGGATTTTGGTATGTGATCATATTGCCTTCCAGAAAAATTAGTACTAACTTAAAATCTGAAATGTTTTATGAAAGCAAGTGTTGTTAACAAAAACCCCCACACCATTATAGACCTACTAGGCTAGCTATAATTTTAAAAATGGAAAATAGTGTTGGTGAGGATGTAGAATAATCAGAACTCTCATATATTGTAGGTGAGATTGTAAAGTGTAGCTGCTTTGGAAAATAGTTTGGCAATTCCTCAAAAAGCTAAACATAGAGTTACCATGTGACCCCAGCAATCCCACTTTGAGTTATATACCCAAGAGAAATAAAAACATATACCCACACAAAGCTGTGTTTCTTTTGTAGATTGTACAGAAATTTTCATAGCAGCATTAGTCATGGTATCCCAAAAGTAGAAACAACCCAGATGTACCCAGTAACTGATGAATGGGTAAATAAAACGTGGTATCTATACAATTGAATGTTATTTGGCAATGAAAATAAATGAGGTGCTGATACATCTTATACCATGAATGAACCTTGAAAGCATTACCCAAATGAAAGAAGCCAGTCATGAAAACCTTCATATTGTTGATTACATTTTTGTGAAATATCCAGAATGGGCATATCTGTTGAGACAAAAAGTAGATTAGTGGTTGCTTAGGTCTGGGGAGGGCAAGGATGAGGAGTGACAGCTGATGGCTGAGGGGGTCCACTAAAATGACATTCTTTAGTGGGGATGAAAGTGCTCTAAAATTAGATTGTGGTGATGGTTGCACTCGTCTTTGAATATATAAAAAAATTAACATATACTTTATTTTAATTTATTTTTTATAGTCAGTTACAGTGTGTCAGTTTCTGGTGTACAGCATAATGTCCCAGTCATGCATACACACATATTTGTTTTCATATTCTTTTTCATTAAAGACTACTGTAAGACATTGGATATAGTTCCCTGTGCTACATAGAAGAAATTTTTTAAAATCTGTTTTTATATATAGTGGCTAACATTTGCAAATCTCAAACTCCCAAATTTATCCCTTCCTATCTTCTTTCCCCCAGTAACCATAAGATTATTTACTATGTCTGCAAGTCTGTTTCTGTTTTGTAGATAAGATCATCAGTGTCTTTTTTTTTTTTTCCCTAGATTCCACATACTCCAAAAACTGTAAGACACTGATGAGTGATATCATGTTATTTTTCTTTTTCTTTCTGGCTTACTTCACTTGGAATGACGATCTCTAGGTCCATCCATGTTGCTGCAAATGGCATTATTTTATTCTTTTTTATGGCTGAGTAGTGTTCCATTGTATAAATATACCACAACTTCTTTATCCAGTCATCTGTCAGAGGACATTTAGGTTGCTTCCATGTCATGGCTTTTGTATATAGTGCTGCTGTGAACATTGGGGTGCATGTACATTTTTGAATTAAACATCCCTCCAGATACATATCCAGAGGTGGGATTGCTGGATCATATGGTAGGTCTATTTTTAGTTTTCTGCGGAATCCCCATACTGTTTTCCATAATGGCTGCACCAAACTACATTCCCACCAACAGTGTAGGAGGATTCCCTTTTCTCCACACCCTCTCCAGCATTTATCATTTGTGGAATTTTGAATAATTGCCATTCTGACCGGTGTGAGGTGGTACCTCACTGTAGTTTTGATTTGCATTTCTCTGATAATTAGCAATATTGAACATTTTTTCATGTGCCTGTTGGTCATTTATATGTCTTCATTGGAGAATTGCTTGGGTAGGTCTTCTGCCCATTTTTGGACTGGGTTGTTTGGTTGTTTCTTATTAAGATGTATGAGCTGCTTATATATTCTGGAGATCAAGCCTTTGTTGGTTAATTAACAGCTAGCAAATTTACAGTTAACAAGTCAATAGAGGGGGAAAATGTAATAATAAATTCCTGATTTATCTAAGATAAGGCAAGAAGGCAAAGTAAGGAACAAACAACAGATAAGACAAGTAGAAGATGTGAATTAGGCTGTAAGATTTAGACTCAGATATTATCATAATTACCCCAAATGTAAGTGGGCTAACTGATTAAAAGACAACCTGTCAGACTCAGTTTTTAAATCCAACTGTATGCCTTTTTCAGTGCCACATCTTAAATATAAGGATATGAAAAATTGAAAAGAAAAGGATGGGAAAAGATATCTCAGGCAAATGTACTCCACGAAAAAACTGGTATAGTCATACTAATATTAGGTGAAGTAGATTTTACTCAAAGAGAGACATTTCATGAGAGAAAAGTCAGTCCCACAGAAGGTAACAGTCCTAAATTTGTATGCCTCTAATAATCTTGACACATATCAAATAAGATTTATAGAAGGATAAATAGATAATTCCACAATCATAGTTGGAGATTAATATACCTTTCAATCAACAATAGAAAAGGCAGGAAAAAATAAGTAAAAATATAAAAGATTTGGACAGTCTTAACCCAATGGACATGGTTACAACCCAGGATTCAGCAAGTGAAGAATGCACATTCTTTCACTTGTGCATAGAACATTATCTAAAATTGACTGTATGCTGAGACATGAAACAAATTTCAACAAATATCAAATGATTGAAATCATGTAGCATGTTTTCTAATCATTGTAGAATTAAGGTAGAAATCAATAACAAAAACATTTAACAAAATAAATCAATAACAGAAAAATAACTAGTAAATCCCCAAATAAGTTTGAAATTCAGCAACATTTTCTATATAACTCATGAGTGAGAGGGGAGATCACATTAGGTCATACTGAGTTGTATGATAGACTAGAACATACTGAGTTGTATGATAATGCACATAAAACATTTCAAAACACACAGGATACAGCTAAAGTTGTGCTTAGTGGGATCCTTATATTTCTAAATGAATATACTGGAAATAAGAAAGACTATTAGTGAACCAAGTATTTAGCTCATGAAGTTAGTAAAGGAACAGTTATTTAAGCCCAAAGAATGTAGAAAAAGGAAAGAAAATAAAAGAACAGAAAAAGTTGAACAGAAAACAAAGGTACATAGAGAAAATCAACACAGCCAAAAGTTGTTCTTTGAAAAGACTAATAAATTTGATGAACTCCTAATATTGATGTGAAATAAACAGACAAAGCACAAAAGATCAGTATCAGCATCAAAAATGAGACATTGCCACAGACATTTAAAAAAATGGTTTTTAAAGTGATGATGAAGAGGATGTCATATACATCTTTTAACCTATGAATTTGAAAACTTCAAAAAAAAAAAAAACCCCAAATTGAAAAAATAGCTTACCAAAATGGAATCAAGAAGGAAAGAAAAAGTCAATTTTCTGTTCAAAAAATTGAGTCTTATTAGAAGAATCACTCAAAAAGGAAAAGTTTGAGATGATTTCACTGGTGAATTTTTCTTAACACCTAAGTAAGAAATATGTAATTCTAATTAAGTACGTTTCCCAGAAAACAAGGAGTGTTTTTCTAACTCATTCTGTGAGACTGGGACTAGAATAACCTTTATAACAAAACCTGACAAAGACAATACAAGAAATGAAAAATATAGGCCATCTCTCTCATGAACATTGTAGTGAGAAAGTATTTTACCTGATATAATTTACTGCCATGAAACCTGTCATGGGTCAAAGGGGAAGAATGGACTTGCTCTGGGGAAAAATTCCTTATCACACAGACCACCAGCCCATACTAGCAGTTCTTACCCTTGGCTAAGTTCCTTGCTCTTAGCTATTTTATGTAAAACAACCCACTCACACTTTTTTTGTACTTCTTTCTCAGTCTTGACCTAGTTTTCCCACCTGCTTTCATTCAGACCATCTACTTTAAGCATATCCATTGGGAAGCCCTACCCTGAAAGACTTTTAACCTCAGCTGATTCCTTTCTTTGCTTTTTTCTCCTCTTTCCTTCACCCCTACGTGCCATCTGTGTGATCCCTCAGAATGTGCTGTATTCTGTCTCCGAAGAGTTGTATGTGTTACTACATCTAACTTGCTTTTTCTGCTTTCAGTCTGGCTCCACTGTGGGTGTTGGAAAGGCAGTCAAAAAGAACCGATATACATACAAATCCAGAATAAAATATTAGCAAATCTAATCCAGCTATCTGTAAAACTAACAACATTGCAGTCAAATTGAGTTTATTCCAGGAATGCAAGATTAGTTCAACATTAAAAAAAATGGAATTCAAATGAACAGAATAAAAGTAAAAAATTACATCCAAATTGGAAAAGAAGTAAAACTGTCATTATTTGCAGATGACATGATAGTATACATAGAAAATCCTAACGACACTGCTAGAAGGCCAGTAGAGCTCATCAATGAATTTGGTAAAATTGCAGGATACAAAGCTAACATATAGAAATCCATTGCATTTCTATATATTAACAATGAAATATCAGGAGAAGGAATTAAGGAAACATCCCAGTTAGCATTGCATCAAAAAGAATAAAATACCTAAGACTAAACCTACTTAAGGAGGCAAAGGATCTGTAGTCCAAAAACTGTAAGACACTGATGAAAGAAACTGAAGATGACACAGACAGAAAGATAAAGTGTTGTTGGATGGGAAAAATCGATATTGTTAAAATGACCACATTACCCAAGGCAATATACAGATGCAGTGTAATCCTTATCAAATTTCAAATGACATTTTCCACAGAACTGGAAAAAAAATGTTAAAATTTGTATGGAAACACAAAAGACCCTGAGTAGCCAACAATCTTGAGAAATAAGAACAGCGCTGGGGGAATCATGCTACCTGACTTCAGACTGTACTACAAACTTACAGTAATCAAAACAGTATAGAACTGGCACAGAAACAGACACATAGATCAATGGAACAGGATAGAAAGCCTGTAAGTGTGTGGACACTTATGGTCAATCTATAACAAAGGAGGCAAAGATACACAATGGAGAAAAGACAGTCTCTTCAATTAATGGTGCTGGGAAAACTGGACAGCTACATGTGAAAGAATGAAATTAGAACATTTTCTAACACCATATATAAAAATAAACTCAAAATGGATTAAAGACCTGTATGTAAGACCAGATACTGTAAAACTCCTAGAGGTAAACATAGGCAGAACACTCTCTGACATAAATTGCAGCAATATTTTTTTTGAACCAGCTCCTAGAGTAATGGAACTAAAAGCAAAAATAAACAAATGGGACTGAATTAAACTTAAAAGCTTTTGCACAGCTAAAGATACCATCAACAAAATGAAAAGACAGTCTACAGAATGGGAGAAAATACTTGCAAATGATGCGACCGACAAGGGGCTAATTTCCAAAATATACAAACAGCTCATAGAGCTTTAAAAAAAAAAAAGTTACCCAATCAAAAAATGGGTAGAAGACCTAAACAGACATCTCTCCAAACAAGACATTCAGATGGCCAACAGGCATATGAAAAAATGCTTAACATCACTAATTGTTAGAGAAATGCAAATCAAAATTAAAATGAGGTATCACCTCACACCAGTCAGAATGGCCATCATTCAAAAGTCCACAAATGATAAATGCTGGAGAAGGTGTGGAGAAAAGGGACCCTCCTACACCACGATGGGAATGTAGATTGGTGCAGCAGCCACTTTGGAGGACAGTATGGTGGTTCCTTAACAAACAAAAAATAGACTCCCCATATGATCCAGCAGTCCCTCTCCTGGGCATATATTTGGAGGAAACTATAATTCAAAAAGACAGATGCACCCAAATGTTCACAGCAGCAGTATTTACAATAGACAAGATGGAAACAACCTGAATGTCCATTGACAGATGATTGGATAAAGAAGATATGGTGAATATATATACAGTGGAATACTACTCAGCCATAAAATAATAAAATAATGCCATTTGCAGCAACATGGATAGACCCAGAGATTGTCATTCTAAATGAAGTAAGCCAGAAAGAGAAAAAAAAATACCGTTTGATATCACTTATATGTGGAATCTTAAAAAAAGACACAAATGAACTTACTTTACAAAACAGAAACAGACTCACAGCCATAGAGAACAAACTTACGGTTACCAGGCGGGAAAGGGGTTGGGGAGGGATAAATTGGGAGTTTGAGATTTATAGATACTTCTGTGTATAAAATAGATAAACAACAAGTTTATACTGTATAGCACAGGGAACTATTTTCAATATTTTATAGTAACCTATAAAGAAAAAGAATATGAGAAGGAATGTATGTATGTATATGTATGACTGAAACATTCTGCTGTGCACCAGAAGTGGACACATCAAAGACTGACTATATTTCAATTTTAAAAAAAATCCCTCATACATCATCTCAGTAGATAAAGTATTTGATAAAAATCCAACAGTTTTTTTTATAAAAGCTCTAAGCAAACTAGGAACAGAAGGCTATGTCTTTAAACTCATGCAGAATATTTACACAAAATAGTACAGTAGACATCAAATGTTACTGAAATATTGAGAGCTTTTCTTTCTGAGATAGGGACATAAGGGTTTGTTCTCTCCTTTTCTGTTCAAAATTACACTGAGCTCTTAGCCAGTGCTTTACAAGAAGAAAAATAAACGTTATAAACATCGGAGAGGAACAAATTAAACTCACTATTCATAGATGACATTATTGTGTATGCACAGAATTTTAAAAGTACAGATAAACTGTTAGTGAATTTAACAAGAACGCAAAAATCAATTATATTTCTATGTGTTATCAGTGAACAACTATAAAGTGAAATTTTTAGATGATAACTTTTGCAATACTGTTGAAAATACTAAGGAATCTTAAGAAATGATATAAAAGATCTCTACAGACAAAACTACCAAACATTTCTGAAAGAACTATGTAAATAAAAAGATATACATGAATGGAGTTGGAAGGCAATATAATTTCCCCCCCAAATTATCTATAGATTGAAAGCAATCCCAATAAAAATCCCAGCAGGTTTTTTTTTTAATGCAACCCCAAAATGCTAGAAGTTTTTTTTTAGCTTGATATGCTGATTCTAGAATGAATACCTCTAACAGTTTTGAAGAACAAAACTGAAGAGTTTATGCTACTAGGTACCAAATTATAAAACTGCAATAAATATAGTAGAATGGAGTTGGCATGGTGAGATAGTACTCCTCTGAACACTCATATATAAGTGTTTGAGTATCTGTTTTCACTTTTAGATATATACTTAGGAATAGAATTGCTAGGTCATATCGTAATTCTGTTTGACTTTTTGAGGAACTGCCGAACTTTTCCATAGGGGTTGAACCATTTTACATTACCACTAGCAATGTACAAGGGTTCCAGCTTCTCCATATCCTTACCAATATTTGCTATTTTTCTTAAAAGAAATTTTTATAGCCCACTTAGTGGGTGTGAAGTGGTATCATTGTGTCATTGATTTGCATTTCTCTAATGACTAATTAAGTTGAGCATCGTTTCATGTGCTTGTTGGCATTTATACATCTTCTTTGGAGAAATGTTAAATTGTTTACTCTTTTCTTAATTGAGTTATCTTTTCATTATTGAGTTGTAAGACTTCTTTATGTATTCTAGATATTGTACCCTTATCAGATAAATAGTTTGCAGGTATATTCTCCAATTATGTGAGTTGGCTTTTTCAATTTTTTGATAATGTTCTTTGATGCACAGAAGTTTTAGATTTTTTATTCTTTTGAGGTACATTCCTTCAATACCCAATTTGTTGAGAGTTTTTATTATGAAAGGATGTTGGATTTTTGTCAAATGCTTTTTCTGTATCTGTTGAGATGATCATGTGATTTTAACCCCTCATTTTTTTGATGTGATGTATCACATTGATTGATTAGTAGATGTTAAGCCATCTAGCATCTCTGGAATAAATCCCACTTGGTGATAGTGTGTGATCTTTTTTAATGTATTGCTGAATTCTGTTTGCTAATATTTTATTGAGGATTTTTTGCAACTATGTTTATCAGGAATATTGGTTTATAATTTTCTTGTAATGTCTTTGTCTGGTTTTGGTATCAGTAATACTAGCCTCATAAAATGATTTTGAATGTATTCCCTCTTCTATTTTTTAGAAGAGTTTGAGAAGGATTGGTATTAATTCTTTTTTAACTGTTGGTAGAATTCACCAGTGAAGCTGTCTGATCATAGACTTTTATTTTTTGGAAGGTTTTTGACTACTGATTTAGTTTTCTTAGTAGTAATCTGTCCAGATTTTCTATTTTTTCGTGATTCAGTCTTGGTAGATTGTATGTTTCAAGAAATTGATCCAGTTCCTCTAGATTGTCCAACTTGGGGGCATATAATCGTTACAGTAATCTCTTATGATCCTTTATATCTGTGGTATTAGTTGTCTCTTTTGTTTCTATTTTTATTTATTTGAGTCCTCTCTTTTCCTTGGTGAGTCTAGCTAAAATTTTGTCTGTTTTGTTTATCTTTTCAGAAAACCAGCTCTCAGTTTCATTGATGTTTTCTATTTTCTTTTTAGTCTCTATTTTATTTATTTCTGCTCTGATCTTTGTTCTTTCTTTCCTTCTACTAACTTTGGGTTTTGTTTGTTCTTTTTCTGGTTCCTTGAGGTATAAAAAAAGGTTGTTTATTTGAGATCTTTCTTATTTCATATTGTAGGCATTTATTGCTATGAGCTTTTCTCTTAGAACTACTTTTGCTGCAACCCATAAGTTTTGGTATGTTGTATTTCCATTTTCATTTATCTCAAGATACTTTAAAATTTCTTTTTATTTTCTTTGACCCAGTGCTTATCCAGTAGCATGTTGTTGAATCTTCATGTATTTGAATTTTCCAGGTTTTTTCTTGTAATTGATTTCAAGTTACATACTATTGTGGTCAGAAAAGATACTTGATATGATTTCACTCTTCTTAAGTTTGTTAAGACTTGTCGCCTAAACAGTTTTTAATTTTAATGAAGTCCAATTTATCTATTTTTCTTTTGTTATGCATGCTTTTGATGTCATATCTGAGACTCCTTTGCCAAATCCAAGGTTATAAAGATTTATCCTATGTTTTCTTCTAGGGCTTTTTGTTTTAAATAGTTTTATATTTAGCTCTTATATTTAGTGCTCATTTAGTCATACATTTTAAGTTACTTTTTGTGTATGATGTGAGGTAAGGATCCAACTTTTATTCTTTTGCATATGGCTATCCAGTTGTCTTGGCATCATTTATTAAAAGATGATTTTTTCCTCATTGAATGGTCTTGGCACACTTGTTGAAAATCAATTGTCTCTAGATGTATGGTTTTATTTCTGGATTCTTAATTCTGATTAATGTCAAATGATTCTCTTTGTTTTATTAATTTGCATCTCTTGATTAGCACTGAGATTGGGCAACTTCTTATATCTTATTGGTGATACTTGTGTTCTGCTTTAAAATTGTGCCAGTTCTCCCTTTTTCTTTCTTTCCTTCCTTCCTTCCTTCCTTCCTTCCTTCCTTCCTTCCTTCCTTCCTCTTTCTGTGTAGGGTGGAATGGGGATATTGACTGGTAGGGAATATTTTTATATTGTGGTACCATTATGTTGGTTATATGGGTTGCAAATTAATTTTTCCAATTTTGGGCCATGATTGACTTACAAGTGACACGTGACTCAAGTTGGGCCAATATAGTTCTTTCCCTCAGAATACAAAATAAACTTAGAACACAGAGAGACAGAGCCTGAGAATTGTGTTCATATCTAGGCTCTGGAGAAAGATAATCTCCAGTGATGTCTTGATTTCTTTACTTCCAGTGTTAACTCTTCCTTTGAATAGGTGAAATATCCCAGTATCTGTTCAATACCCACTTATGTAAAAGAAGATTATTATGCATTCTGGGGTGGATTTATTTTTACTTCTAATCACAAAATCAAATTTTAAAAAACAACTGTAATAGCGCTCTCAAATTCCTGGCTTCGGTAATTGGTCTGATAGTGGTGCCATTAACTAAAATAGGGATTATAGGAGAGGAGGGGGGAGTAATGTTTGAGGAAAGGTAATTGCTGCAGTTTTGGACATGTTGAGCTGTGCTACCTGTAGAGTATCCAAGTAGAACTCTCCAGAAAGGGTGTGAAGTGTGAGAGAAAGAACTAAAAACAGAAATCTAACACAAACTTTTAAAGGGTAGGAAGCGGAAGAGGAGACAGTAAAGTGATTTGAGTTAAGGTAGCCAGAGCTCTTGGAGGAGAACTCATAGAATCTAGGGGTGAGAAGAACTTCAGGAGGAAGGGAATAGTTAAAGAGAACAAAGAGAAGGCCTGAGTTTCAAGGAGGGAGTAGTTAATAACTGGTCAAGTAAGATTTGGCAATGAGAGGTCATAAGTGACCTTGGCCTAGCCAGGGGCTGGAAACTAGACTGGAGAAAGTCAAGGAGTAAATGGCATGTTAGGCTGTTGAGAGTAAGGATAGAGTATTATTTTGGGGAACTTGATGTAAAAGGAAGCAGAGAGAGAAGATGATATATGGAAGGGCATATGAGGTAGAGGAGAGGGAGATTAAAGATGTGGGAGACTGTACATGTTTACATGTGAAGGAGAGGGACCCGAAGGAGAAGTAGGAAAGACAGGCAAAAGAGAATCTCATTTCCAGGAGACAGGAGAGAATGGGGCAGAACGCAGATAAAGGGGTTCTTCTAAGAAGGAAAGATAATAAGGATGTGTTTTGTCACACGGAAAATAGTTATACACTGTTTAAGCTTTGCGATGGAGTATGTACAAAGTGATAAGTGGTTATAAAGGAGAGAGCTACTAAATCTCTGTGGTATCTGGAAGACTTCATCCATCTGATGAAGTTCCTTTTGATCCAGTATAGCTGACTGACTGCCTATCTGTGTAATCTGAATACTGAGGGAACCACACGTATTTGAGCTTTGTCACTTTGTTGTCCTTGGGATCAAAGATTTTGTATACTCAATGCATTTTTTGGGCTCTTCTTCCTCTATTACATTAAAATGTGGCAAGTGATATAGAAAAGAAGTCTTGCTGACCTTATTTATACTTTTCCCTGTCTCTACACAGTTCCATGAGAAAAGTCTCAGTTCTTCAGCAGTTACCCTATGAATTGAGAATTTTCTCTTCTAATACCTCCCAACCTTTTTCTATATCATGACATACAAGGGGGAAAAAGGATAGTTTTTATCCTGCACACTGGTGGGAACAGACTTCTCTCAGCTGGTACCAGGGGCTCCTGCCTGACTGCCCTAAGGGCTTCAATACCTTGAGCACACCTTAATATACCTGTAACTCATTTGATATGCCATAGCATACCAGTTGAGATCTTCGCTAAATTCTCCTTGATAGTGTGGTACATTCTCCCATGCTTTAAATTTTTTTTAGTTTCTGCTATATGATAAAGGACTTTCCCTTCTACCATTAAAATCCTTACCCAAAGCATTCAGTGTTTAGTATGGAAGGATGCTTATATGCTAAAATCAGATGATTTATTATTCCCTTACATATCTCCTTCATAAATGTATATAATATCTTAAAGAATCATCTACATTCAAATATCTTACAGCTTTCTAACTTATCCCATTGTGAAGTTCTTTCCTGTTTCTCACTATATCAAATCTGATATAGGTGTTACAGATTATTCTTTGACTCTTTTTCTCTCAGGAACTGTAGATATTTCTTTCACAACTTAGAGTGAAAATATGTCCATTATACCAGACATTACATTGCAGTATCTACTTAACTATACTTAAGTATATTAATATATTTAAGTAAGTTAATAAATTAATAAAATTATTCATATATCCTACTAGGAAATAAGTTATCTTTGTTTTTTAATTTCCTAAGTGCGTTTTAGGCCATTCTTCCATGGACAGAAGCTTTTATGAAATGTGATTTTTGTAATTTAAGGAAAAATCCTCATTTTCAGTTGTGCATAATTTTATGTTTGGTCTCTGGAGATTAAGAAGTATCATTAACTGTGTGTGCCCTTTGTATGTAGAAAAGTTGTAGGAAGATAAGAACTTGACCTTTCTCATTTAAAGTGTAACAAAAAGAAAAATATAGGAATGTATTATGCAAGGAAATATTGAGTTGTATGGGAAATTGTGTTTTAAGACCTACTGTAGATCTATGTCGGTGTCTGTAAGAGAGGATAATTAGTGCCTGTACTCTCAGTCATATCAGACTAAAGGTAATGGGGTGTAAGAAATGGTTCATTAGGCTCTCTCAAGTACTTTTACTGTGTCCATACTATTTATACCAGCAGAAAAAATTCAGTCTTTAAAATCAAGTCAAAGCATTAGCCTTAGATTGTTCAATATGAGAAATAACATTGAGTAATGATCTCTTAAAGTCAAATGAAAAAATGGTACATAAAAAACCTACACAATGTTTATTGGCTTATACGTTACTCACACTGAATACTTACAGTGTATGACCTCCTCCCTTCTTGACTGCTGGCTCTACATCTGATGTGTTCCTAGGAGTTTGGAATGGAGGAAGAAGTGAAGTCAGAAACCAGTTTGCTAAACACAATCACTGTCCACATGAGAACTGTAAGAAACTTTGTTGCAAAATGTCTGTTTACTTGGGGTGCGATGGGGAGTACTTGGGGGTAGCAAGCAATATTGAGGCCTTGGTTCTCGCTCCTAGAAAAATTGCCTGTGGTGCTAGATATGAAAATTGGGTCAAATAACAGAGGTTGTAGTGTCTTTCTACAAACTTGTTCAAATGTTGCTCAGAGAAGTATTGAGGCAGTGGTACTGGAAAAGGGAAGGGTGGGTAGTGTCTTTGCTGGAGCCTGGACCACATCTAGCTTTGAAATTTTTGAGGTCTGTCTCTTAAACCTTTCCCCTCTTTGATCACTCCTGCTTCCTATAAAACTCCTGAGATGCACTTCTGAGCTTTGTAGTCAGTGCTGGGTGGGCATTAGTAGCTATAGTTGAAAATTCTATGCCTACTTGCAGAACAATTCCTTAGCCAACAGAAAGAAGGAGGCACCATGAAGAGTTAGTGGGGGAAAGATCTACCACAGTTAGCAACCTGGGATAAGCTGTACGTTGGATTCTTCTGTGAGTCCTTTCTGCAAGTTTAGAGAATCGGGATAAAGTTGAATAACCTGTAATTTCTGTATTGATTGAAGCCTGTGAGTGTTCTTGTAATGTTCTGAAGAACTCATTAGATTAGGAGAATCTTGCAGTAGCTATGGATAGGTCCACTACTTGACTTGTGTCTGGTTTAGTGTCTTAAGAGCCCATTAGTTTCTAGATACCCCTAAACCTTACAGGTAACTGGGCAAATGTAGTAGAAACAGCTCTATCCTGGATAAGAAAGGACCTTTGGTTGTAATTTACTTGAGAGCAGTGACATCTGAATAGTGGCTCTGTGGTACCACATGCAACGAGAAAATGCTTTTTTGTTTGATTGGCATAGGAGAGGAAGAAATGGCATAGGAAATATATAAGAACTGCTCATTCCTTTGTGCACACAAAAAGACCCTGTTTTATACATCTCTTTTGGGACTGGATTGATCTAATAAGGGAGATATGCAGTGAAAATCAAGTACTTATGGTTACTGAAAAGTTCAATTGCCAGCAGATATTTTGGTCAAAGAAGTACCAAATAACTAACTTGAGGAATTTTTAAAATGGAATTGACTACTTTGAAAAACCTTGCCTTGCTTCAAATAAATGTTTCTGAAATGGTTAAGTGTCAGAATAGTGGGGAAAATATTTCTTGATAGGCAAAATTTTCAGTACTTTTGATGATTGACTACCTTTTTACTTCACTCTCCTTAAGACTGGCCTTGTCTTCATTTACCCTCAAACTATGTCAGGAAATGGTTAGGTAAAAATTGTCAATGAGGCATGTCTGTAATTATTATTATTATTTATTAGTTATTAACAGTTCTAAATTGGATTAAAAGTCTGCAACATGAAATAAGAAAATAAAACCCCCTTGAACTAACATTTTAAATGGCTACAGCTCTTGTAAAGCAGCAATGACTGAATACTTTTTTATATAAATTTTCCCCCAGCTTTATTGAGATATAATTGACATTTAATATTGTGTGAGTATAAGATATATAGCATGCTGATTTCATACGTGTATATATTGAAAACATAATAAGGTTAGTTAACACACCCATCATCTCACATAGTTTTTTTTTGTGGTAGGAAATTTTAAGATTTACTCTTAGTAACTTTCAAGTATACAACATAGTATTGTTAACTATAGTCACTGTGCTGCATCTTAGATCCTTAGAACTCATTCATCTTATACTTGGAAGTTTGTACTCTTTGATCACTTTCATCCCTTTGCCCTATTCCCCCAAACCCCTTACCTCTCACAACTACCATTCTCCTCTCTGTTTCTATGAGCTTGAATTTTTTAGATTCCACATATAAGTGAGATCATACAGCGTTAGTCTTTCTCTGTTGGACTTATTTCACTTAGCATAGTGTCTTCAGGTTTCATCTGTGTTGTTACAAATGGCAGGACTTGCTTCTTTTTATGGCTGAATAATATTCCATTGTGTATATATACTACATTTCTTTATATATTCATTCGTCCTCAAACACTTAGATTGTTTTCGTGTCTTGGCTATTGTGCATAATACTGTAATAAATATGGGAGTATAGATATCTCTTTGAGATAGTGATTTAATTTCCTTCAGATATATACCCAGAAGTGGAATTGCTGAACCACATGGTAGTTCTATTTTTAATTTTTTTGAGGAACTTTCATACTGTTTTTTGTAGTGGCTGTATCAATTTACATTCCCACCAACAATGTACAAGGATTTCCTTTTTTCTACATCGTCACCAACCCTCTTTATCTGTTGTCATTTTAATGACAACCATTTTAACATGTGTGAGGTGATACTGCATTGTGCTTTTGATTTGCATTTCCCTGATGATTAGTGATGTTGGACACATTTTCATCTGCCTGTTGTCCATTTAAATACTGAATACTCTTGGGAGTTGCTATTAATTTACATAGAGCAGAAACGTGCAAAAAAAATTGAGCACAAGATTTAGAATCAAGAGACCTGGATTTACATTTCAGCATTGTTGCTTCCTAGCTATGTATCTTAATTTCTGAGTACTTCACTCATCTGTGAAATGGGTAGAGTAACATTAAAAAATAATATGTCTCACAATGGAAGTATATTGTTAGTTCTAAAGTGCTGTACAAATAGTAATAGGAATAGCAGTTGCTGTTACAGCATTATAAAGTGAACCTTCTCATCCCCTTTTTAGCCTGTCTTCCTTGACAATTTTCCTTATTTTTTGAAGTTTAAAAATCCATTTAATCCTTAACATATTAACCCAGTATGCCTAGAGAAACTTGGTTTTAGACTTTCCATAGTTGCTTGCAGAATTGTGTTGCCCAGAAGCCTGGCATTTTCCATGTTTATTCAGGTCCTAAGAATGCAAATATTAACCCAGTTTTCCATTGGAAAACGCTTTTCCCCACTTCACTGAGAATTGGGATTTAAACACATTAGCAGCAATTAGTACTTGAGCCAAGAATTCAGGTTTTGATAAAAACTCTGGTTGACATTTGCTCCTGGAAGAGAGAGTGAAAAATGGTCCATAAAGTTTCTATTAACTTCAAAAGCAGCAACATCTGCTGCAGTCCACAAGGCTTCAGGGTCTGCTGTGGAGGGAACAGAGCGCTGTTGGCAAACTAAGGCTCCAGCCAGCAGTTGTGTCCACAGTTTTTCTAGCTTGGCATTAAAACATTGAAGAAGAAAAGCATCAATTACAGCAAAAACTTGGAGAAGTCTTATAAAACAAAATGTGAACCCAATGTTATGCTTTAGACTGACTGAGAAAAGTTGGAAGTGCAGCTGCCTGAAATAGGTGCTGCCAAATGCATTTATTTCACAATTGTTACTTCAGTTTTTCCTCTTCTTCCCCCTTTCCCTCTTCCTTCTATTCCTCCTTCTCCTCTTCTTTCTCATCCCTTCCTATCCTTCTCCTCTACCTCCTTTTTCTTCTTCTGACTTTCTACCACAAATATTTGCATAATTCAGTGTAGAAGTTTGTATCCTGTAACTCTTTAGGATTGTTTGCTGATAGAGTCACTGACTATTTAAAAAAAAACAACACACCTTTTCTAAACAGTGCTGTGGTTTTCTCGGTTGCAAAAGTTTTCCCCCTAAAAATTCAGGGGAATTCCAGACCATTTTGCAATTAGTTAAGGACTATATTTCCTTATTTTTATTAATTTTATGTAAAGTGGGATTTATCAGTGGAGCATTCATTGACACTGACTTCAATTTATTCTGATGAAACTGACTGACATGTGTGTGTGCTGTTCATCAGTCATAATTTAAACCATTCTTAATTGCATTAAATGTAAATTAAGACATTCAATTTCAGCCATTATTTTTCATAAAACACTGTGAACTGAGTTTTAGTGGGTCATGGGATCTTACATTCAAGATAAATAGGGTAAATTCAAAACTTACCATTGATGTTCATATTTCACCCTTTGTTGACTATTTCTTTTGTTGCTTACTAGATTGGAACAATTAATTTGCTCTCTGAAGAGATGGATGGCTAAGGAAGATGTAGCTGATTTTATCATTTTTAGAGCTTGCTTATGTTTTAAATGTGTGATTTTTAAAAATCCTTAACTATTTATTTAAACTAAATTATAAAATTTGAATTGAAAATGCCGAAGAACTAGGTTCTCTGATTTGGAACTCATGCCTTTAAATATTTGGATTTTAAGAATTTAGGATTCTTACATTTCTTTATACTTTCTTTAAAAAATTACTTAGCTATGCTTATGTAAAATTTCAGCATTATGGATTAACTATAGTAATGTAAAATTAGAAACATCTGTGATATATCACATGCTATATGATGTAATAAAGCATAACTTCCTCTTTCCTCTCTACTTAACAAGTGTTGTTTTTTCCCAAATATTCTGGCTTCATTTATAAGCAACTATCCCCAGTTCCTGTAATTCTTTCCATTGAATGAGAGCAATCATCTTTTAGTCATATGATTATAGTAACAATGATAATCATTAATAGCAAATGGTAATAGGCATTTGTATGATGTCTTTTCATGAGAAAATACCTAAATTGATGAATAAAATTCACCCCTAAAGAAATAGTACAGCTTATGATGCAGAGCCTGAGAGATGTCAGGCCCAAGTGAAAAGCATGCTGTTAGCAAGTATTCATTTCTAACAGAATGATGTATCAAATTGCTATGGCTGAGAGACTGGATTTGGCTAGGTTCCTGTTGCTTATTTTTATCTAGGGAGATATGGAAACCTTTTATGGGTAGTGTTTTTGTTTCATTTGTTTTGCTTGTTTTTTAAATATCTTTGTCTCTACGTGCATTATTACACACTGGATTATTCTGAGAGAGAGAAGTTCCTAAGATTTTCTGGATTTGCCCATGGGCTGAGGCTCTATTGTAGTGTGCAGCAACTCCCTCCAGGATATGTAGATTTATTTAAGAGAACACTCTTTTGCTGCTTACCCCAGTCCATGGTGAAGGATTTCTTTCAGTAACAAACTAGCTAGAACTTTGCCATGTCATTAAATGCCTTTACTTTCCAAATAAAAGTTGGTCAACAAAGAAAAGGAAACTGTCATACTAGCCTAAGTCACTCATGTAGTAAAATTTTATATGACTATTATATACGACATTTACATTCCCATGTCAGTTCAACTGATGGAGAATGAAGTGTTGCAGCAAGTCTGGAGATGGGTAGTGATGCAATCATCCTACCAGTTTCTTGCTATTAATATATGTCTCTTATTCATTTTTAAAGATAGCATAAATGAGAGTACTGAATATAAATGGCTTTTGTAAGTCATTCAGGTCAGTGAAGCATGTCATTGTTTGCAACCTGAGTTCCATGAGAGCGCTGGTTAGTTGATAGGCACACCATATATTTTTTCTTATAAATGAAAAACACAAACATTATTCACAATGTTTAATGAATATTATAAAATAATACAATGTGAGTTTATATAGAAAAACTAGCTGCAGGTACTTAATAGTGTGACCTTACCGTGCCATCTTTAGAATATATAAAGCCCGTATAGAAAGGCATTGTATAATTTATTTCTCCAGATGTAACATTAACAAACATTTTATTATGATTTATACTTTGGCTCCTTGAAAGATGAAGTAAGTTCTTTAGTATTAGCATTGCTAATGATTTTAATGAGGCATTAAAATGTTGCAGTATTGTAAGAACATTTTTCTTTTTTTTAACATTATTTCATTAATATTTCACAGGAATTTTAATGTTAAATTGATGAAAGAACCTGAGAGTGTAATCCACAACATGTCAAAGTGCTTGAATAGTGGGAAAGAACCAGAGGTAGGCAGAGCACAGTGAAGTGGGGAGGTCTGATGAGATACCTCTGCCTGGAAACACTCCATGACATTCAGTCTTTTGTTGCTGAAACAGAGACAAAATAATTTTATTTTCTTGCTCAGGGTTTTTCTGCCACAGTCCACAGAAATCTAGCACACATAACGCAAACTGTTCGTGTTCCCAGATTAGGTGTGGAGAAGCCAAACACACAAAGAGGAGCTTTGCTAGGAGAAAACAGTCTGTTGATTGACTTCTGTGTTAGAGTAACCTTCCTTGCTGGATGTTTACAGTTTGAACCCTTCCTGCTACATACTATTTAATAATTTCTTGTGTTTTCATGGCATCTGAGAGTATGCAGAATGCTTTCATGGGTATTATATTGTTCAATCCTCACAAAGACCCTTGTGAGCTATGGGAATGTTAGGGAAAATCATCATCTCCCCCAAATCATAGTACAAGGAGTTGTTACTCGAATAACTTACAGTTACCATTCTTCAAAGTATATGGACCAGAGGAAACAGGGACCAGAAGTTTTGTCCCAAGCTGAGTTATCATATGAGTCCACAGTTCCAGGAAGAATGACTAGCTTTATTTTAGGCATTTGAGAAGGTTTAAACAGCAGGTGAATCAAGGACCGAGCAACCTTTGCAGCTGCACAGTGGGAATCCTGGTACAAAAGGGAACTGTTCTTGAATAAATTCTCCAATGTCAGGCAGAAATAGCCTTGTTGTGGTTTGGCCTCAGCAGCTGCTTTTTCTGCCTGGATCAGAGCATGGCAGAATCATATTCTGGCTGGACAGTATCAGTGTCTTGTACATTTCATTATCTGTAAGCCTGATCTTGACCTTAAGCAGCCCTCGAGGCTACACCTTAAACCTCCATACACCCAGTAAGCGAACACTTTTGTCACCTCTTGCTTTAGGAGAAGTGTGTATTGGATCTTTAACAAGGTCTCTAAGTCAGCATCGTTGATGCTAGACTCAACTCACCTGGGGGACCAGAAAAACAACTAAAAATCTCTTGCTAATGGAACCAGCTTTTTTTTTATGTTCTAGGCAGTGATTTTCAAAATGGGGCCCATGGGCTGTCCATACCTAAATCACTGGGATGGGGGTGAGGAAGGTGAGGTACTTATTAAAATGCAGATTCTTGGTCCCAAATCTCTTATGTCAGGCTCTGTAGAGGGAAATTTGGGGAATCTGTATTTTAAACAAGATTCTTAGGTAATTCAGAATAACAGTAGTTCCAAGTCTTAAATTTTTTTTTGATAGGTAGTTTAGGGTATGTATATAACATTTACTTCAGTACATGTTTAGTCTGTAAAGATACCACTTGTAAGTAATTAAAAATATTTCCATTCATGAAGTATTTGTACTCCTATTTGGAATGAGAGATTTTCACTTAACTGTACATGTTCATGGATCAAGTAGCTCTGTGAGGATGAAAAGTGGTAGTTCTGTTTCAACCCTAGCATCAGCCAGCCATCTTGCAAATGCACAGACAGTCATTAGTTGGTCTTAGTGGACAAGGTGGGAATGCAAATCTCTTCTCCAGTCGCTCAGTAACATCTACCCAAGAACCCTAGAAGGTATACAGAAAGACGAAAAGCTGAAGTGCAAGCCAGTCAGTTATGCTGTTTGTTAGTTAATATAAAAGCTTCACTGAGGGGGAGATGGCTTATTACCCTGATTAAAGTTACATTTTGGTATTATCTGTGGATTTCAATTATTCATGCTATTCTAAAACTTCAAAGCATGAGAAATTTAGAGCTGCTTGTTATTTGTTGTAGTAGAGCCACCAAAAAGTACGTGGAAGCCAGTATCAGTGTAAATAGAGCAGTGCACTCTGTCTCCCTACCTCATTTGTTTTTAGCATTTTAATAGGGCTCAAAATTTCAAAGTGTCTGGCCCAACAAACCAAGTCTGTTTCATGTACTACCATATTGGACTTTCCTCTAAATGCTGGAACTTACATTTTTTTTCCCATTGACGTGGACTGATAGAAGTGTCTTATTCCATCACATGGACTGCCATTTAACTCTAGTGACTTCTGGTGCCCCTCAGATCATGCTGACTGTCAGGAAAACCAGACCCCCAGGCCTAAACACGTGCATAGACTTTGATTGCAGTCAATTCATGCACCCTGAGGTATAGCAGGTCTGTGTGTCAGAAGTGTGTCAGAAGTATACAACATATAAACAGGATAGAAAACAAGTCACTTATTACCCTGACATAAACAAATTTTGGTATCTGCTTTCAAAAACATATTCTTTTAGACCCTATGTCCCCTGCTCCACTGCCAACTAAACACCCCCCCCCAATGTTCTGATTTAGCAAATCCCTTTCTTACAAAGAAATGGCAACAAAGGGCCAAAAATACTGGAAGGGAAATCCTCTGGGGAAATATGTGTCCTGGCCTGCTTTAATGCCCTTCAAAATGGACAGTTTGATTCGGGGGGGGGACTTCTATTTGTCATAGATTTTGTTAGGTACTCATCACTGCAACTAACATGTATACATTTAGAGTCATCTAAAGAGTTATGTAGTATCAGTATAAATAGAGATGCAAAGAGACCTAAAAGACATACAGGAAAGTGAACAGAGAACAGGTGCCTTTAAATAAACACACAAAGATTAGTAAATGGAAAAATATCTTCCTAATACTAGGCAGATGAGCTAGATAGCCACTAAAGTCCTTTCTGGTGCTAATGTTTTATGATTCTGTGGTATGTTGGTTAAGAGCTTAAGCTTTGGAAAGGCTGCCTTGGTTTGAATTTCAGCTCTTCCACTTGTGAACTGTGGAAGCATGGCAAGTTATTTAACCTCTCTCTGTTTATTTTCTCATCTAAATCTGAGTTTTACATTGAAACCCTCTAGGCATGAGGCCCTGGACTAGACTAATGAGAGTGGAAAGGACTATTCAGATGTGAATGATGTCTTGAAAAAGAAATAAGCTGGTTATAGATTGACTACTGGGGATTAAGAAAAAGAGAAAAGTCAAAGATTAAAATTTCTACTCTGAGGAGCAAAGGTAGTTGAAGGAAGGCATGCTGAGATAAGTTGAAAGCCAATGGAGCTTGAGTAGATGGCAGTTCATTTAAAAGTGCGTATCCTTGAGCAAGGTAGAACTTGGAGCACAAATCAAAGGTCAGAACTAGAGATAAAATTTTGGGGTCACTGGCGTAGAGTTGGTAGTTGAGGCCATTAGAATGAATATTCCTACTGAGGAGAATATGTGTAGAAGGAGGAGAGACAAATGCTAAGAATAGAGCCTTGGTATGATACTTATCCACTAGAGAGAGAGGCAGTAAAAGGATTTCATCCAACAAGGGAGACAAAGAAATTTGGCCATTTAGAATGCAAGACTATTGAACTGGAGGCTTTGGAAAATTTTAAAAGTGGTGATAGAACTATGGAGATCATCTGAACAGTATCCATGGGCTGTTAATGGGCTGTTCTACATGTAAGAATATGAATTACTTGTGAAAGAATGCAGTTTGATGATTGAATTATTATATTGGTTGTCTAGTAATTCAGGTGCAAGGGTTTGAAGTGGCAGACTTGTGATATAGGAACATTAGGATTTGGTAGGTCTCTTTCAGGGGATGAATAAAGTTTCCAAAGGGAGGAAGTGGGAAGGAGAAAAAAAATTACTTACTGTATGGTAGATGCTGTCTTTGCATTTTACATGTATTAACTTGTTTAACTTATTTAATCTTTACAATTGCCCCCAAAGGTAAGTGTTACTATGCACATTTTATACATAAAAAGTTGGATACATAGTTGAGTAACTCACCCAGTGAATCATAATTAGAAGGAGTGAGTAATTGGAATTCTAGTTAAGATTTCCTTATTCCAAAATATGTGTTCTTTCATACAATTTATTTAAAAATTTCAACTACATTGTCTTGAATGGCAGAAGAAATGGGAATCATCAGGTGGATCAGAAGCAGTCTACTGAAAGTGGGAACTTTTGAATTCTTGTGTTTTAAAAATTCATGTAAATTTTGCATTCTGTTCCTTACTTTATATGTGTTTATATTAATATAAAAATAATGTTTTAAATTACTTAATTTCCCCATCCAGGAAGATGTACCACTTTTTTTAGTGGCTTCAGGTATTCCATGGCATACTGCCCAGTACCTCCTGTGTGTGCACAGCACTACATCCTAATTAACTTTTAGTGCCTGGTACATAGTAGGCATTCAGTAAAGAGTTGGTGAATTAATTTACCAAAGGGTCAGTTTCTCATGGAATGGTTTCAAAAATTTGTCAGAAATGGATGAAGCTTATATCCTTTGAATTACTATGTGGTCAGGTGAAGGAATCTAAGGATATTATACATACAGGGAATCTGAGTAGTATGTGTAGGGGAGTGTTGGTTTGGTGAGCTTGGCTGTAGAGCTGTCTTAGATGAGAATAAGGTCTACCGTGTGGTTTGGCTGATCGGAGACAGAGTCAGAGAGAAATCAGAAACTTCAAAGTGAGATTTCTGAATGTTAGAAGGGCCATTCACCTGTATGTGGTGATTGAAAAAGTGGAGATTTAGGAAATTAGCCAGGCATTAATGTTAATGATAAAGTCTGATAGCTTTAAAATTTCATCAGACTAGAGATTGCTACCATGTTGTGGTCATGTATTTGTCATTCATTCATTCATTCAGCAAAAACATATTGAGCACTTATGTCAGGCACAGGGCTGGATAAAATGATGGTTGTAAAAATAAAGTAAAAGTTGTACTTGCCTTTAAGGAGCTTATAGTCTATAGCAGGAAATGAGAGAATATCTATTATACAAAGCAAAGAGCAATAACAACTGTGAAAGATGCACAAATCAAATATCAGTAAGAAGCTCAAGGAAGGGAAATTACTTCTTGGGAGAATCAGGAATTGCTCCTGGAGGAGATGATATTTGGGCTGAGTCTTGAAGGATGTTTGGATTTGGTAACTTATAGATGTACTACTAATGTGCTTACTAGTGTCTTGGCATCAGTTACTCTCACCTAAGCCAGAGCAAGTAATCTGTAGATTTAGAAGGCAAAATTCACCTGTGGGTTTTTTTTTTTTTTTTACTGTATATCTGGAATACCCTTCAGAGGTCAAGATGCCTAGGCAAAAACCACATACACCAAGATGTTATATTTTTGTCTCTAAATTTTTCTTTTTCTATAACAGTTATCAAACCATTTTGTGTTTTCTTGGAAGGAAAAAAATTTGGACATACGCAGTTTTCTGTTGAAGACATCATTAAGTAGCAGAATTTATTAACAACTATGGTTGAGCCAAAGGACACATCAACTGATTGTTAGTTCCCTGCCACCAAATGAAGATATATTATCAGTATTTGTGTTAAATATTCCATTTTAACAGTGCATATACATATTCATTAGCAGGCAGAATAACCTTAGAGTTTGCACTTTGCAAATGCCTGTTATTTTTCTGAAGTCAGAGCAGGTTCTAAAACTTTGCATTACCTCCTGCATGTAATCTCAGAGTCTGTCATTCACATGTAGAAAACTCACTTCTCTATTTAGCCCGTGGTTGGTGAGAGATAGACATTTACAGGGCCCCTCTGCCCTTGAGCTGTTCCATTAGTGCATGGAAAGCACCTTGCAGCCTGTGACAAGCGCAGCAGATCGGCACTAAATCAAAAATCAGTGCCAGCCAGGGATCTAAGCCACCATGAAGGTCACAGCCATCAACTGCATGCCATCTCAATCCAAACAAAACACATTGGATACAGGGGGATTTTCACAACTCACAATAGGTGACAGAGACTTCATGTTAGAGTAATCCAGAGCAGTGAAACTGGGAACTGACCTTTTAAGTACTTTTGAGTATTTTATCAAACTTTTAAAAAGCTGGAGGTAATTATTTATAATAGCTTACATTTTAAAACAAAACGAAATAAAACCTCCTGAGCCATGGGCATGGTGCTACTGTAACCAGGATTCTGATGAAAAAATTTTTTTGTTTTTGCTATTCATACGCATTTTTAAGAAACAAAATCATCAAAAACTTTATATAAAAATAGATTTCATTTGCCTTCTTGAACTATGTCATTGATCCAATATGAAATGAACAATTTGTGTGTTAAATTACTCAGTGTTGCTTATTCTGAGGGTTTATAATTAACATTTATGTTAGATAGTAAATATTAGGACCAGTCTGACTTTAGTACAACTTTACCTTCAGCAACCCAGTTCAACTGAATTTGAGTTTACATATTAATAGGATTTGTGTACCGTACGGTGAAGGTTTTGAATAATATAAACATTATTTAAATATTATGGGTCAAATTCCCTTTTCACCTCTAGCTCAAAAAAAAAAGAAATCCAAGAGGAAAATATTTCAAAATTAAATTGTAAATCCTCTACCCACTTGATGGGTTTTCTTTTATGGCATTCTGAGAATTAATTGCGTAGGTTAATAAGAATTGGAGAGCCAAACAAACTAAGCCAGATTTTGCTAAATTAACTTGGAAAATGCCTATGCTTTACAAAAATGAAAAACTTATATTCAAAAATTATTTTCATGGTGGAACTACCATATTAATGGGATCTGATTGAATTATATCACACTGCTGTAGGGGTGAGTAAGGCAAGGCAAAAGCTTAGTTCTACTTTTGATGAAATATCTGATAGGGAGCTAACATAAGAGATACATAGATTATTCCTAACACATTAGCTTTTGTGAATGATATTCAACAGAATAATGGATACAGAGAACAGAGAAAAAAATGACGTACTCTTTACAATCTAATCACGTTCACAGTGACCAAGACTATTTTTAGAATATGCCATTTTAGAAACAAGTTATTGGGCCCAACTAGCTCTACCACTGAGTGAATTCATGGTTAATTTTCACTATCTGGTGAAGTTTCATGAAACTGTAAAATCGAAGTAGTTCAGCAGGAGTGTATGTAATGGAAGAATGCCATCTGCTGGTGAACCCTATCAAATCCATATTTAATTAGGAAAACCTGAGGACACATGTGCTGCAGATGAGGAAGATTCAAAGTTTGTGGAAGAATTTTTTTTCTTTTGAAAAATCTACTCTCATTTAGCTGATGCATACCTGTGGTATACATTCTTCATTTTAAATTGATTACTAATTTCATGGAATCACTAGTCAGTAAAGCCTTGAAAGGAAATGGGTGCAAACGGCTTTTTTCTCTTTTTGCCAATTTACAAAGTTTCTGTGTTCATCATTCATCAGTAGTCAGCCAGTGAGTCTGTTCTGTTTAAAAGCTTTGGCTTTTAACTTAATGCATCCCATCTGTTTCTGAAATAAATTGCAATAATCCGTGTTTAATTTTAATCAATGTATTACTAAATATGCAAATTATATTAAAAGCCGTGGTTTGAAAAAGCTTTCATTTGTAAATATGGTAGCTTAAAACAGGAAGCATATCTAAAAGCCATTTAGCTACAGTAGCCTAACTCTAACACTGTAGCTGATTTATAAAGCAGATCACAAGTTGATCTTTCTCCCACAAGGGGATATGTAAAACTGTTGCATATCAGATTTTGTTAACATATGATGGGCTAGTGCTAACAGTGTAAGAGACTGATACTTCAGCAACCATGTCTTTTACATTTAAATTAAGGTAATCTTATTCCATTCTACATCTCTCTGATTTTTTTTTTCTTTTACACAACCTAACACATGAATTTGCGTGATTGGTTTATGAATCACAGTTAAAGCAATTTGAGCAAGCCTTTCAATCAATCTTAAATTTTTAGTGTCTAATTTACTTGTGATTTGCATAATTAATTGTGGAAAGGATCCTTTGGGAGTCTCTCTCCCTTTTTCCTTTCCTACCTTGTGTCTCATTCATTGACTAGACAGATTAGGAGTGATACTAGAGTTCTTTCAGGCCTGCTAGATGGCTTTGTTAGGAATCCAGAATTCTCTTACAATGCTCTGTCTGATCCGGCTCGACTAAAGGGTAATTTCTGAAAATTAAACCTGCTATCTGCAAAACAGTCCATTAACATGACTGTCACTGAACTGTGTATGTACTTTACCAAGCAGTTACCTTAAAGGAGAATTTTGAAATTCTTTCTTGTGTGCAAGTAATCAGTGTATGAGAATTTATGTGTTAGACAATCACGGTCATGTCATGTACTAATTGTACCAGTTTGGGGACTACCTAGAATGCAGCCTAATCAGTGGGAAGCTGCAAAAAGTTGCAAGAATTTTGTAGCCTGTTGTTAAACACGGTCATCACATAAACTTACATTAAAATAAATTATAAAAACAAAGGTAATGCTCAAACATCACTTCCCAGTTATTGTGCTATATTTTATTGTTATTTCTGCCCTTAAGGTTATTTATGTCTGTCTGTTATGTCTGCATGGTGAAAATACTAAATAATGATGTGCTACTGGGCATTTTTCCCCAACTACACATTTAGTAGCATCATATTGGTAAGCTTGTAATTGGCCATGGTGGGAATATTACACCAGAAAAATAGTGAAATGCTGCAAATCAAGACTACCACCCCAACAGAACTGGTTGTTAACCATTTGCCTGCAACCACTGTCTTTAATTATAATACACACCAACTACATTCACATTCTGTTACTTATTCTTGAGCTCTTCTAAGAAAGTAACAATAGTTTTCACAGACCTTTTACAAAAATCAAAATATATGTATTTGACTCCCCTGGGAACCTTAGCCCTAATTCTTGTTAAAATTTAAAAGTTAAGTTTTTCCATGGAGAAATTACAACAAATAAAATAGAAATACAGAATATCATACAAGAATATTCTGAAAAACTATATGGAACCAAACTGGATAACCAAGAGGAGATGGACAAGTTTCTGGAAACATACTGTCCACCAAGACTGAATCAAGAAGAAGCTGACCACCTGAACAAACCGATCACTAGAAATGAAATCAAAATAGCAATAAAAAACCTCCCTACAAATAAAAAGTCCAGGACCGGATGGCTTCACTGGGGAATTCTACCAAACATGCAAAGAAGAACTCATACCATTCCTTCTCAAACTCTTCCAGAAGATTGAAAAGGAGGGAATACTCCCAAACTCATTCTATGAAGCCACCATCACCCTGATACCAAAACCAGGCAAAGACACTACCAAAAAAAGAGAATTATAGGCCAATATCACTGATGAACATAGACACCAAAATCCTCACCAAAATATTAGCAAATAGAATCCAAGAACACATAAAAAGGATTATACATCATGACCAAGTAGGGTTCATCCCAGGGACACAAGGCTGGTTCAACATACGCAAATCAATCAATGTAATACATCACATCAACAAGAGAAAGGATAAAAACCACATGATCATCTCAAAAGATGCAGAAAAAGCATTTGATAAAATTCAACACCCATTTATGACAAAAACTCTCACCAAAGTGGGTATAGAGGGAACATACCTCAACATAATAAAAGCTATATATGACAAACCTACAGCCAGCATAGTACTCAACGGTGAAAAACTCAAAAGCTTCCCACTAAAATCTGGGACAAGACAAGGATGCCCACTATCACCACACCTATTCAGCATAGTCTTGGAAGTCCTAGCCACAGCAATCAGGCAAGAGAAAGAAATAAAAGGGATCCAAATTGGAAAAGAAGAGGTAAAAGTGTCACTATATGCCGACGACATGTTACTATATATAGAAAACCCTAAAAGGTCCACACAAAAACTACTAGAGCTGATCAAAGAATTCAGCAAGGTAGCAAGTTACAAGATTAACTTTCAAAAATCAGTTGCATTTCTTTACACTAATGATGAATCAACAGAAAAAGAAAGTAAAGTAACAATCCCCTTTAAAATAGCACCCAAAGTAATAAAATATCTGGGAATAAATCTAACCAAGGAGGTAAAGAATTATACACAGAAAACTATAAACCATTGATGAAGGAAATTAAAGAAGACTTTAAAAAATGGAAAGATATCCCACGCTCTTGGATTGGAAGAATCAATATTGTTAAAATGGTCACACTGCCCAAGGCAATCTACAGATTTAATACAATTCCTATCAAATTACCCAGGACATATTTCACAGAACTAGAACAAATCATATAAAATTTATATGGAACCATCAAAGACCTAGAATTCCCAAAGCATTACTGAAGAGAAAGAAAGAGGCTGGAGGAATAACTCTCCCAGACTTCAGACAATACTAGAGAGCTACAGTCATCAAGACAGCATGGTATTGGTACCAAAACAGACATATAGACCAATGGAACAGAATAGAGAGCCCAGAAATGAACCCACAAACTTTTGGTCAGCTCATCTTCGACAAAGGAGGCAAGAATATACAATGGAATAAAGACAGTCTCTTCAGCAAATGGTGTTGGGAAATCTGGACAGCAGCATGTAAAACAATGAAGCTAGAACACTCCCTTACACCATACACAAGGATCGCCTCAAGATGGAATAAAGACTTAAACATAAGACAAGATACAATAAACCTCTTAGGGGAAAATATAGGCAAAACATTATCTGACATACATCTCAAAAATGTTCTCCAGAACAGTCTACTGAAGCAATAGAAATAAAAGCAAGAATAAACAAATGGGACCTAATGAAACTTACAAGCTTCTGCACAGCAAAGGAAACCATAGTAAAACAAAAAGACAACCTACGGAATGGGAAAAAAATTTTTGCAAGTGAAACCAACAAAGGCTTGATCTCCAGAATATATAAGCAGCTCATACTACTTAATAAGAAAAAAATAAACCCAATCCAAAAATGGGCAGAAGACCTAAACAAGCAATTCTCCAAGGAAGACATACAAATGATCAAAAGGCACATGAAAAAATGCTCAATAGCACTAATTATCAGAGAAATGCAAATCAAAACTACAATGAGGTATCACCTCACACCAGTCAGAATGGCCATCATTCAAAAATCCACAAATGACAAATGCTGGAGAGGCTGTGGAGAAAGGGGAACCCTCCTACACTGCTGGTGGGAATGCAGTTTGGTGCAGCCACTGTGGAAAACAGTATGGAGATTCCTCAAAAGTCTAGGAATACACTTACCATATGACCCAGGAATCCCACTCCTGGGCATATATCCAGAAGGAACCCTACTTCAGGATGACACCTGCACCCCAATGTTCATAGCAGCATTATTTACAATAGCCAAGACATGGAAACAGCCTAAGTGTCCATCAACAGATGACTGGATAAAGAAGTGGTATATTTATACAATGGAATACTACTCAGCCATAAAAACTGACAACGCCATTTGCAGCAATACGGATGCTCCTGGAGAATGTCATTCTAAGCGAAGTAAGCCAGAAGGAGAAAGTAAAATACCATATGAGATCTCTCATATGTGGAATCTAAAAAACAAAAACAAACAAACAAAGCATAAATACAAAACAGAAACGGACTCATAGACATAGAATACAAACTTGTGGTTGCCAAGGGGGCAGAGGGTGGGAAGGGATAGACGGGATTTCAAAATTGTAGAACAGATAAACAAGATTATACTGTATAGCACAGGGGAATATACACAAGATCTTATGGTAGCTCACAGAGAAAAAAATGTGACAATGAATATAAATACGTTCATGTATAACTGGAAAATTGTGCTCTACGCTGGAATTTGACACAACATTGTAAAATGATTATAAATAAATAAAAATGTTAAAAAATTAAGTTTTTCCTACTAGTGTAACAAATTATTTAGAAAATACAGCAAATTGTTTTTCTCAGTGACTTTATTGTTTTGAAAGGAGGAAAGTTATAACATATTCATAATTTACTTAGCTGTTTGTATCTTGCATATTAATTTAGCAGGCAGTTTATTGCTGAGTTTACAAGCAATCCTGAGATTAAGTATGCTAGAAAACTAGTTTGTAGAATAAACTCACTGCAATTTTATAAATAGTATAGTCATGCCAAGGACCATTTTTGTTAAAAATAAATTTATTTCTCTATATAGATGATTTATTAATCATACCTTGGAATGCTTAATAATCAGTATAAACAAATTAAAAACCTCAGCTTGTGTTCTAAGGTCATTTTCAAACAGGAAGCAACCTCAGCCCATCCTAAGAGGGCTAATGATCTAAAAGTAAGTGGAGTCCCATGGTCTGGGGAACACAGCCCAGGTCAGCAAGGCTCTTCTGGTCAATGCACCAATCTGTTCTGCTTCCATAGGCCCTTTGTGCAGCCACATTCCCTGGGAAAGGTGGGCCATCTGCTGTTGCCTGGCCCTTATGTAAGAATTTTCTGTTTTCATTTTTCTTACTTTTTTCTGTTCTTCTTGGTCTTAAACTCACCGATAAGAAATAACTCATTATCTACTAAAAATGTAACCATGGGAAATTATCTTCCCCTAAGCAAAGAGATTTCAGGATCTGTGATACTCTATTTATAAAAAGTTTTCTTAAGTTAAATATTAATTAAAAATATGTTAAGGTCTGAAGAAAAAAATTTTGATGACTACCTGTATGTCTACTCCTATTGTTTTGTTTTGTTTTTAAGAGCATTTGAAATACCCTGTGTGCTCATCCCTTCCCTTTATACTTAGAGGTAACCATTATACTGACTTGGAGTTTTCACTTGCTTGCTTTTACTGGCCATTTAAACATATTTTTTCTTCTGTACAATATATTGACTAATTCTGCATGCTTTTGGTCTTTCTATAAAGAAAATTATACTATATATATTCTTTTGTGACTTTATTGCTTCTATTGTGAGTCACTACTTTTCACTGTCATATAGTACTTCATTGTATGGATACACTGAAGTTTGTTCAGTATTGATTACTCTGCTATATAGTAAGTCTTAATATAGACAGAGTAATTTCTCCCACTTCTTTTTTGTCATTCTTTTTTGTCAAGATTGTTTTAGTTATGCTAGGGCCTGTGCCTTTCCATATAGATTTTAGAACAATCTTGTCTTTGAAAAAAATCTCGCTAGTAGTTTGGTGTGAATTGCATGAAACCATAGACCAATTTGGAGAGATTTGGCATGGTTATTATAATGAGTCTTCCAACTCATGAACATGCTAATCTCCCAATTGAAATTTTCTTTGACTTTTTAAAATCAGTATTTTGTGATTTTTAGCATATAGATCTTGTATATGTTAAATGTATAATTTCATTTTCCTTGGAATGATTATAAATTGTATTGTGTTTTTAATTTCAGTGTTAGCATGTTCATTATTAGTATAATTGATCCTTGTGGGTCCTTTTATATTTATTTATGTTTATTTAAATTACTGTTATTTTTAGACTTATTTTAACAATTATATTTAGTGATTTTTATTTGTCCTACCTTTTCTATTTTTCTTTCTTGTCTTCCTCTGAATCAATCGCATATTTTTTTCTCATCCAGTTTTCTCCTATTAGGAAATTTTATAGGTGATTTGGTAGGTGCTCTGGAACTTGCTTTTGAGTTCTAACTTATCAAAACCTAACATTAATTACTATCTTTATCCCTCTTCTTAAACATCTAGAGTCCTTAGAATATTTTAACTCTCATCACACCACTCCTGGCTTTCATGCTTTGATTTATCTGCTATTGTTGTCATGAATTATGATTTTATCTTTTTTGTTTAGCTCCACAAACCATTAATATTGCTATTTTATAAGTATCGGTATTGGCTTAAATTTAATCACATATATACCATTTTCTTTGCATGTAAGACCTTCCATTTGATATCACTTTCCTTATTTCTGAAGAATATACTTTTGAATGTAACTTATCCTTCTATTATTCTGATTTCATGCATGTAAGACTTTCTTACTCTATACACTATGTCTCTTAACCTTTTGTTTATATTTTCTATTTTCTTATCTAGATATGTAGATATGTGATTCTGTAGCATTTTGGATAAACTACTGAAATCTATCTTCTAGTTCACTAACTCTCTTTAGCTCTTTTTAATTTACTGTAGAACTTATTCATTGGGTTTTAAATTTCATTTATTATATATTTTTATTTTTCAAATGTTATAATTCATTTTGTCTTGTTTTTTACTCATTTTAATTCTCTTATTTCACTAAAGGTATTAAAATCTTTATATTCTGTAATTAATATTCTAATATCTAAGTTTTCATAAATTTCTATCTGTTCTGTGTTATACTTGCTGGTTCTTACCAGTGCCTTGTTTTTTCATGTGTTTTATGAATTTTGGTGGCTAGGAGATGATATTTCTTAGAATAACAGGAATTCTCTGAGGCCTCTTTTGAAGGTGGGCTACTTGAGAGAGGATTTATATTTGCTCCTATTGTATGTCTGGGACCACTTTAAATTCTTGGCTTGAGGTTTTTCAGACCATTTCCATAGTGTGAATTCAGGATGCAGACCATGAGAAAGCTGTTGTGGTTATTAATACTTGGGATATTTTTCACTCTCATTTATTCTGCACTAAGGTCAGATGATTTTTCCCTGCAGTTTTCGTTGGGGGCTTAGAGGAAGGGGATTGGGATTATTTTTAGTGTAACTTTATACAGAAAGTATATTGCTTTGTGGTCTGATCTTCATTGGAGGAATCATTTATTATGCTTTATACCTTGTGCAGGCCTTGATCTTTCTCTTCTCTCTCTCAATTCTTAGGAGGTTGTAAACATCTCAGCTTAAGTTCATTTAGTTAGGTATATATAGTAATCCCTTGATATCCTTAGAGAATTTGTTTCAGGACCCCCTTGAAAATACCAAAATTCACAAATGTACAAGTCCCTTATATAAAATGGTGTAGTGGTTACATATAATCTACTCGCATCCTCCCATATAATTTAAATCATCTCTACATTACTTATAATAACTAATATAATGTACATGCTGTATGAATAGTTGTAAATACAATGTAAATGCTATGTAAATAGTTGCCGGTGTTTGGCAAATTCAAGTTTTGCTTTTTGGAACTTTCTGGGATTTTTTTTTCTTATTTTTTTATACATACACACACATATTTTCAGATTCTTTTCCATTATAGCTTATTATGAGAAATTGAATATAGTTCTTTGGACTATACAATAGGCCTTTGTTGTTTATCTATTTTATATATTGGTAGTGTGTATCTGTAGAACCCAAATTCCCAATTTATCCCTCCCCTACTTCCCCCTTTGGTAACCATAAGTTTGTTTTATATGTCTTTTTCTGTTTTGTGAATAAGTTCATTTGTATCATTTTTTTTTTAGATTCCACATATAAGTGATATCATATGGTATTTGTCTTTCTCTGACAATCCCTAGGTCCATCCATGTTGCTGTAAATGACATTATTTCATTCCTTTTTATAGCTCAGCCATATTCCATTGTGTGTGTGTGTGTGTATGTGTGTGTGTGTACACCACATCTTCTTTATCCATTCATCTGTCCATGAACATTTGGGTTGCTTCCATATCTAGCTATTGTAAGTAGTGCTTCTGTGAACATTAGGGTGCATGTATCTTTTTGAATTAGAGTTTCCTCTGGCTATATGCCCAGGAGTGGGATTGCAAGATCATACGGTAAGTCTCTTCAGTTTTTTAAGGACTCACCATGCTATTACCATAATGGCTGCACCAGACTACATTCCCACCAACAATGTAGGAGGGTCCTTTTTCTTAGGACTGCTGCTATAGTACTTGCTGAGATATGTCCACAGAATCACCAAAGCAAGACTTATTCCATGGGGTCCTGCCAGCTGCTAGAGTGAAATCTACTCCCACCCCATACTTTGTTTTACAGCATATGGAGGGTTCTATCAGGAGTCATCAGTGAGTTACCATAACCATTTCCCTCTTAGCTGGGCATCTTTTCCTTTTCCTCCTCACTGGATTGAGGTTGGCTGGGAGATGGTCTTAAAGATTGCTTATGTTTTACCTGTGTTTTATCTTGTGAATTTGTTCTCTGTGTAAAGGCCTAGTTATGTAGAGGAAAAGAACCTACTCTTGTTTCCTTCCTGTGAGGAGAAAATTAATCTTAATCAGATTGTCATAAATTTCCTTTCCCAGGGGTTGTTAAGTTCCATTTTAAAGTCTTATTAGATTCAAACTGGGTTTATGAGGACATTGAGTATTATCATTGTTACTATTGCTGTTATTATTATTATATTGGTGCATTTTTTGGATGTTACTATGTACGAGGTATTGTGCTAATTTTAGACAAACTCTTTGAAATGGGTACTATTACTATCCTCATTTTACAGGAATTTTGACTTAGAGAGATTAAGTAATTTATCTGATGCAGCAGAGCCAGGGTTCAAATCCATACTTGCTTGTAACCAGTTCTTTGTGCTGTATCACCTCTCTATCAGTATTAGAACAACCTGTCTAAAACCTTTAAAACCTTGCTATTCAGAGTGTAGTCCACAGACCAGCTGCAAAGGCATCACCTGATTGCTTATTACAGTGGCAGAATCAGCCCCATCCTAGACCTTTTAAGTCATAATCTGCTTTTGACAAGATGCTCACTTGATTTCTATGCACATTAAAGTTTGAGAAGCACTTCTGTGAAAAGGAACATTAAAGAGGCAAATTTGCTTGATTAGGGAAGGCATTCTGGTGGTAAGACATGAACTGTTAGAAGAAGGGTAATTTCACCTTTTGTTTATAGGTGGTGTGTAGTAATACCAAAAAAGTACTTCTGAGAAAAAGTGAGCAAACAAAAACTTCTCCAGTTTTCCAGGCATTACCTGATTGGTCAGTGTAATTATCTGGACCTCATTACAGAACACATAGTAGATATTCAATAAATACTTTAAACTGTTTTAAGATATGACATGCAAACCTACCCATCTGCCTTCAGAATACATTTTTAGTTCTGATCCCACTACATATTTCCATCTATTTTATACTCCAGTCTTACTAAATAATCCCTCATTACCTTACTCATTCATCCTTAGAACATACTTACTGAGCTCCTACACTAACTACACGTTGTGGAAGTAGTGTGTATTGACTGTATTTTCTTGTTTTTTGTATTCTTGATGCTTTGGCATTTGGGACCTTGATCCTAAAGAATTTGCTCCTCCCAGGGCTAGCTAATTCCTGGAGATAGCAAACAGTTCCCCTTCAAGCATGCTTTTGATATACAATCCAACCAGTCCAGAACCTGGACCCAACATCTACTCTGTCAAACTCTCATACATCAAGCCTTTATTTCCCTTGGTCCTAAAACTCCTCAGGACTAGGTACTGGACAAGTAAGGACCAGAGGCCCACTGAAATTATTGAAACTCTCTAAACCTGAACTTACTCAGTGTACCTAGCATTCTTTTACCCTTTTCTTCCCAGGAAAATTCCAGAAAAGGCCCTAGGCCAAGCTCTCCCCACTTCCCCTCCGGCCTCCTGACCAACGTTGGTGCTTTCCTGTGTGGCCCTGAACTTCTTCTTTCATCATGATCATTTCTGTGTTTTCACTAAGGTGTCTTACCATACTTGATTAAAACAAATCCCCGATACATTTTTAGAGCACAGTGATTAACAATGGTTGCTTTTATGGAACCTATGTTCTAAAAGGGGAAGACAGAAAACAAAAAGATGTAGGTAAGGCTAGTTGGCATTCACCAAAACGTCTGTACTGATTATTACAGCCAACATTTGCTTTGATTGGTCAGTGTCCATACCAGATGTTAAAATTTTTGAATTAGCATCTCTGCTAGGTAAACCCTAACCCCATTTTTCTTATCAGCTAAGTTTCTATAGAGAGTAAGAGATAAAGCAGGAACTAAAACCTTAGTCTGGGCACTTTAAGTCCAATGTTCTTTCTCTTTCAAAATATAATTCTGAACTATGTAACTGTTAAGCTTTTCTTTTTTTAAAACTTTGTTTATAATGCCGTTTTTCTTCTCTTTTTTTTACTTTAGAAATGTTATTTTTAGCTTAATTAGTACATCTTCCTTGAAGATTTCTCTGTTGTCCCCAGGTAAATTTCAATACTTTTTCTGTTGCACTTGGCTTATGCATCTGCTAGAGTCCTTATTTCATTTTGCTTCATTTATGTATCTGTCTCTTGTATTATTCTCTAAGCTGTTTGAAATCAAGGAAGATATGTATGTTGTTATCCTCAGTACCTAGCACAGCACTGCACACATGTAATAGGATCTCAATCAATGCTGAAATGAAATGACTGATTAATCATCAGGAGCCTTGCAGAAGTGCTTGCTCTTTCAAACCTAAGTCCTATATATAATTTTCCTCATAGACTAGCATAAACTTGTATGTGTTCATAGTAAGTGAGGATATTTGCATTGGGTCAACAAAATGGACTATAGCATTCTTTAGTATATTCCAAGGAATGGGAAACTGATTAGGTAATCAATTTCAGCTTTTTCTGGCTCAGACCTTGATGACCCAGGTTCACTGTGATGGTTGGTGAAATCCTTGGGCAAAAATTTTGACTATGAACTTATTTATCTTTATAAGGGCACATAAAAGAAAAAAACATTCACTGGCCCATTCTCAGTAGAACTAAGCTGGTCTTACATGAGCTGGGCAGGCAGATCTTAGCAAGGTGGCCTCATTTATTCTCATTTTCATAACCTAAATTTCTGATGTTGAAGCCTATTACATAATACTCTAATCCATGAGCAGAGACATTTTGGTTTTGTCATCTGCCAGCTATTCATTAATATTGGTGATTGGTAAAGACTAGACAAATGAGTAAAGACAATTTTTGTGAGTCTAGGACAAATCATTGAAGCTTGAGCAACTGTTTCTTTTCCTGTCATTATGGAGTTGAACACCCTTGTAGTTTTGTGACTCAAGTAACCACTGTGGAAGCTACTTGACTGGGGGGTTGTGGCAGAAAATAAAGTCTGTGTTATCAGCCCTCTGGGCTAGTCATTCTTACCTCTGAGCTCTGCCTACATGGAGGGGTTTGTGCACAATATGGACATAAGTGACATCAAAGCAAACATAATGCAATAGCTTTCCATGAGAGAAAGCTTTGTCTGACGTTAGTTTTGACATTCTAAATCTCAGTTTTATGAGAAACATCAATAATAATAACCACCCTTTGCATGGGTACAGCACCTTTCTACCCAGGCTCTGAATGTTTCACAAGCATGAAGTGTTCTGAGCAGAAGGGGAAGATGGAGTGGAAGAATCTGGCCCCAGACAATTAAGAGCTAAAATTCCTTTCTACAGCAAGCATGAAACATAAGGGGGTACAATTTAGGACAGAAAATGAAGAATGCCGGGTCCAGCTGAGACTAAAGGGAATTTGGCAAGAGAGAAATGATCTGACTCAGAGTTTGTCCATCTGAAATTAACCATGACTCAAAAAACAAACAAAAATAAAACAAAAAAACCAAACCCAGAAATCACTGGATCCATGAATATCTCTGGTTTTTGCCCATAATAGTTAGAGTACCAGATAAAGTTTAATCGTAACTACTGACTTTGCAAGCTCATCTAATATAACTTCAAAACTATTTTGTCTTAATTTCTGCACATTTTATAAATAAAGTCAAAACATTCCTTTTTGTCTGGGAAGTAAAGACATTAAAAACACCACCATCACCACCACCATGTATCATTTATTGTTTTTAGGTTTTGGTCCCTGAGGGCAGAATCTATGCCTTGTACTTCTCTACATCCTTACCATATAAATTTAATGCATAAAATTATTGAAAAAGGGAACCTTAAAACCATAAGTTCTAAATAAGAATTTGAATTCAAATCTTCTACCTGAACAATACATTTATAAATCTTGGATTTCTTGATGAACTGAATGTACCAGAAAGACCCACTTCTCCAGCGACAGCAACACATGTGATTATGTTTTCTGTTTCTTTAATTACTTAACTCCTCTCCTATATCTATTAGCCATACTAGGTAGAAGTCCAGAATCTCCCTCTCAGGACACCACTGGGCCAGTTGTCTAAAATTACTGGGGCTTACTCAGGTCGAGTTGTTAGAGCTTCTTCCAGAAGTGAGATGGTGAGCACTGTAGGTCTCTGATTCAGCATTCCCCTTGCTGTGCTTCCCCGTGTATTTGGGAATTTTCAAGTATTTTTTTATATTGACATTTAGATTAGTTGTATTGTGATCAGAGAACATCTCTGTATGGTTTCAGTCATACTCTGTATGATTTCAGTTCTTTGAAATTTGTTGAGACTTGCTTTACTGCACATACTCAATTTTTGAAAATGTTATGTATGCATTTGAAAATACGGCTAAGAAAGGACCCATATCTAGTCTACAAATACAAGCAAATGCAGTCTTCACTTTGGCATTGACAGAGAAAAAAAATCTAGGTTTATTGAATTACATATATATATGGCACTATGTGATTCATATATCTCTATCTATATATATCTCAAATGTGATTTTTATCCGTGATATAAAAAGGGCCTTTTAATGGGGTTTTACTATAATTTTAATAGACTAGAGAAAGCAATAAAAGAGTCATAGCTTATGCGTATTGGGGTGAAAAAGCAGGAATGATACCTGAAGTAATTATTGAAGTGTTAAAAATATATTGAGACTGGGATAAGGGTTGGGGAGGTGTGCCTGAAGTTAATGACTTATGTATAGGACCTTTGTAAGTGAGGTACAAGTTCAGAGTAGAAGTTTGTAAAAGCAAGGAAAATAGGATTATTGAATCCACATGTTGAATACTGTTTTGTAGTGAAGTAGGAAGAAATATTTTAAATGACTGGAATAACTGTAAAGATATTTTTGAGACAAATAAGGAAATTTAAATATTGATTTCATATTAGGTATTATTAAGGAATCATTGTTAATCTTGTAGATACGACCATATTGTGGTGACATAAAAAGTTGTCCTTATTTTTCAGATATAAACATAGAAGTACTTGGGGTTGAAACGACGTAGACATAATGTCAGGAATTTACTTTAGAATTTTGTGGTAACAAAGAGGGGAAAAAAAAGGAGAGGAAAAGCATGTGTGCCAAAATGTTAAAAGCTATTGAATTTGATCACTAGGTTATATGAAAGTGTATTATGCTATTTTATCTACTTTAGTGTATGTTTGAAAATTTTAATAAAATTTTTAAAGAAAAAATATATTCCTGGAAAAGCACTGTATCACCTTAATGTTAAAAGTTTAAGTATTTTCATGATGGATCAAATTTTTGCATATTAGAGTTTTTAAATGCCTAAAGGCTAGAAAATGAACCAGAGGATGCTAAATAAAGTGCTGGCATTTGTTGCAGTAGAATGAGCACTGGCTTTTTACAGGCTTCGAACTACCACTAACGAGCTCCACCCCACCTCATTTGGCAGGACGTTTACCAGTCTGAGTCTCAGGGTTTTTTGTTTGTTTGTTTAAGATGGGACATTGGCCTAAATGAGCTCAAAGTCCTTTTCAGTTCCTTTCATCTTTGGTTCTGAATATACTATATTTCTACTGCCTTGTTGGAACTCTTTGTTTACTAGACTTGGGAATGTATACAAGATACTAGGTTTCACAGTGAGCCCCTTAGAATTTTGGTGGTTTTAAGAAACTCCTTTGAAGTGAAGGAAGAATGCTAAGTGATCAGAAGTCTGGCTCTTCCCTAAACCCCAAGTCAGTAGAACACCTCAGTCTCTATTTAAAAAAAAAAAAATTGATGTTTTCTACTTTTTTGCCAATTCCCCTAGGAAGAGTTGATCTCTCTGTGCCAACTGTATACAGTTATTTTTATAGCTCTTACTTTGTTGTATGTGCCTTCCCCCAAGACAGTGAGATCCTTAAGGTAGAGGTTTTCTGTTTCATTTTTGTATCTTAGGTACCTAGGACACAATCTGGCATGTAAAGGGGCATAGTACATATTTGTTGAGTGAATGAAGGAATGGATGACAATAAAAGCAAACTAAAATAATTTTGTAGCATTTACTTTAATTTCATGGGACATAATGAAACAAATATGAATCCATCTTTACTATTAAGTTTAGAAAACTTTTGGGCTCTTCAGTAGAGTACGTTTACGTTGGCTCACTCACTTTCTCTGTTGCCTCCTTACTCTACCCTCCCCAATAATCCTCAGCAGTACGTTGTCTCGTAAAGGATTCATTTGATCAGAAAGCATTAAGTTGTGTCCTCCCCTTCTTAGGTAAACTCCTAAAGTTACAGTTCTAAAACTGGGGCTGGGTAGCCAGTAGGTTGGGAAGCCTTTGGAATTGTGGAGCATCTTCCCAGAGGGCTGACTTAACTCAAATATGTAGGGAAATGTAATGTAATTGGTAAATAATTTAGAGCACTATTTTATATTCAAAAACATGAATGTATTACAGGGTAGAATGTTCAATTGACACAAAATTCTGAGATACATCTTGAGATTGCAGAGAACCGTTTGGGCTATGACTGTCCTTCCCATCCCAGTTCCTGGGTAAGCATTTTATTCTTTTTGTGGTGCTTTGGTAGAAAATGCTTCAGTTGTACTAACCTAAGACATACTTAAAAACCCTAGAGTAATAGTAAGAGGAAACAAGTTATTTATTTTATTTTTAAATTGTCATATTTTCTTTACAAATGACCTGATTGTTTTGTCTTTCTGTATGAATATAGGTACCCTGCTGTTTTGAACTGAAATATAATTTATAAAAAGTGTAAGAAAACACGTTTAGTACAATCTTAGCATATATGTATTTTTTGAAATAGCAAATAATTTGGAACAGTTGTTGGTTCCTCAGATAATTAGATACCCCATTGCTCTTTAATAAAAGTATTGAATAGTTCAAATTCTTAGTTCATTCAGGTTTTCTTGAAAAAAATTGTTTTCTTAGGTTTCCAGTAAATGGGCATTTACTTCAGTCAATGGAGTCAATATTCAATGTTCATAATTCTTTTTGAACTATAATTTGATGTTTATTCTTTATATTCAATTTTTTTGGATGTAAAAGTGGATATATTCAAATCTGTTTCTCACCATTTGCAAGACTGTTGAACTAAGAGCCTGGTACTCCAGAGGTCTGTATTGCTTATAGTGACATTGAATTTAAATATTCCTAATTCAATTCAGTTAAAAAAAGTTAGTAAGCACTGAATAATGCCAGGCATTATAATAAGCATGGCACTAGTATAGCTTTCTGAATATAGCAGGTAATCAATAAATGCTCACTAACTAGGAATGGTGATGGTAATGAATACAGTACTTAAACCTGTGTCTTGACTCCATCTGCAAAATATAGTTGTTTCTCCTCATTAAAGTTAAAAAGCAGAATGATAAATTAGATGATTTCCAAGCACTTGATAAAATTTGTGCTTTAGAGTGAGAAATGTTTAGATTATTCTAAAAAGTAGAAAATGTTATTCCATTTTACTTTTCAGTTGTATGAGTTGTTTACCATTATTTACTCTTCTAATTTTCCTTTCCTTAGTTGGCTACTGCAGTTGTTTTTATTCTTTCTCAAATGAGTGCTCTGCATCTGCTGCCTTCTTTTCCTCACCCCACATCACACATTCTTATAGTCTTTACTGAAACTACACTTTTAGAATCTCTAGTGGCTTCCTTCTAGTGAAAATGATTACCCTTTGCTCAGACACCTCACACTCCCTCGTCCTTTCCAACATTTAATTTTTGTGGTCAGCCCTGTTGGGAAACTGTCTTACCTTGACTTTTATGGTACTGTTTTTCTAGGCCTTCTATCTCTTGGATGGTTCTTTCTGTTTCTTTTAAAGATTTTTCTCCTTCTGGCATTCTCTGGGACTTTCTTGGGATTTTTTTCTTTGGAATAAGCTGCTATATCAAAGGTCCAATTTTTAGTTCTGTTTTCCTCAACTCTGTAGCTCTTGTTCCATCGTCCAGCTACTAGAACTACAATCTATCTGTACGTCCAACTGGAGTGCATCTTTTCATGTTGCCTCAAATGTAAACAGATATAAAACTGAACGCATCTCAGGCTTTCTTCTCCTAACTTTTCACCTTTAATGTGTCAGTCACCTGTAGGTTATAAAGTTCTGTTGATTCTTCTGGAGAAATAACTCTTGAAATTAAACTTAGAACCAAATGACTCATCCAAAGTTACTGAGCTAGGAGGGACCAGGAATCAAGCTGAGGTCTTAGAATCAGAAGACCAAAGGCCTATTATATCCATGGTGCCTTATCTGAAATCTTTGGCACCAGATGAATTTCAGAACTTAGTTCTTTTTAGAGTTTATAAAATCATAATGTACATATGCTGTTTATAAAATAATACTCTTTGGGGGCAGCACAGTAGATATAATATTTCTGTTAATATTTTTGCAAGAAAATAATGTGAATATTCACATGGAATGTACTAAAACAGAACTTTAAAAAGCCTCATGTCAGTTTAGGTTAGATTTTTGCCACAAAATATGGTCAAGTAAAGTAAAGTGTTGCCAACAAATGAGTTATAGAAATTTTTCAATTTTGAGAGCTTTTTGGATCTTGGAATTATAGATAAAGAATTGTGGACCTGGAAAACTAATCACTTGTAATTAATGTTTGTATTTTTCATACATCATTTTCATTGGACAGATGGGCATTTTACCCCATAATTATCTGGGGAACAAAGTATTTTGTACCCTAGAAGGAACTTTAGGAGACAAAGGGGAGTGTGGTGGCAATACAAATTTTTTTTGGACTACTTACTCATAAGGTAGCTAGAGTCTCCTGGCATATAAAACTCCCACAGGTTACAGGTTGAGGACTAGAAACTCGGTTGGTTTAATGTGTTCCAGCCAGTAAGATGTCCTGGAGTCACGAGGCCTTACAAGGATGAAAGATGTATGTTTTCAGGTAGTTATGAGGACTCAAATGGAAAGTTACCCAGGCCATATGTTAATTTCTAATCTCTCTTCTCCTCTCTTCACCTCAATCCACCTCACTTTACTTTACCTTATCATATTTGCATATTAGGTCTTTAATATGCCTTTATAGTGAAGAAGTAAGAAAGGCACCAAATGATGAAATTGAATGAATAATGGATTACAACCTCAGTTCTAGGTTTCATCATAATTTAGTTTCCTCGTCTGTGAAAAAGGAGACTCAGTGAATTATTGCAGAGGTCTCTTTCAGTTCTCAAATGCCATGATTATGTTTTATCATTCCATCCTTAAATTTTTCTTTATACTCAGCTGCCTTATCAGAATCCTTACCTCAAATTCCTAAATTTTGGTAGGCTCTGGTTGTACCAGGCTGAGAATTTAGTTAGATGGGAGCAATGAAATAAGGGCATATGGAAATAAGGAGGGTTTGAGCTGACTAGGAGAGGGCGCTTTATGCATTTTTCCTCAGTGCAGAATGGTTATAACAGCTAATCATTTTTCTTTTATATAGATAGATGGGCAGAAATAAGTTTATGACAGTGATAAGTATACAGAGCATAAGGTGGGAAACTGATTATTTGGGACAGTATAGCAAAATATTGTGACCCAAAGAAAGCTTTTAGTCCAGGTAATTCCATTTGTTCAATTCTCCTGAGAAACTCCTGGATTTTTAATGAAATTTCAACAGTGTGTCAGGTACTTAATGTAATCCCCATGCTTTATATAATCTAATATAATTATAGTAACAAACCTATGAAGAGATAGAACTATTTCCATATTACAGATAAGGACTCAAAGACTGCAAAGAGTAAGTAATGTGTTTAAATTATAAGTGAGTGGCAGAGATGGATTAATATCCAAGTTTGTCAGACTCTGAACTCCATTCATTATCAGACCAAGTTGTCTGCCTTCTTTTTTTTTTTTTCTTTCTTCTTCTTCCCTAAGACTATGGTTGGGTCTTGCTTTGCTAAACAGTAACAAGCATAGTCTGAACCTACTTACCTACAAGGACCTCTTTTTAACAAATACAGCATACTCCATACTGACTGGGGACAGGGAGCAAAGTGACCTGCAGCTTTATGGGTTTCAGGTGTGAAAGCAAGTTCATTTCCAGGGTGGATCAGCAGCAGAGAGGGAGCAGGAGGGGAGAATGTGAGGAAAGGCTCAATTATATGGGAATATGTCTAGTAAATTTAGTGATAGGGATGGTCATAGTGGTGTGTAAAACACCTCCTGCTTACTCAGTTGAGTTTCTGGGCTTTGAGCTCTGTATCATCTGTTGGCATTGTATGTGTGATTTTTAGCAAATTCATTTCTTGGTGATTTGGTTTTCTCATGTGGAAAATTAAACTAACCATACTTACATCTTACTGCCTCACAGATAAAGTATGAAAATTAATGGGTTAATGCTGGAAAAGAGCTTAAAGATCTTTAGCCCAAAGTACTGCTATCAATCCCAACATAGAATCTTTTGGACTCTAGAATAATGCTTCTAAAGAGATTATTAAGATACTATCAATGCACATTTATTAGAGCAGATTTTTTTTCAAGTTATATCTGTGGTTTCTAATTTAACAAATCTGATTTTATTTAATCAACCTATATAAATGGGCCTGGAATCCAGTCAGAGTGATATTACACCAAAAGGGCAAGATAGATAATAATCCTTGTTTTCTCATCTGACTGTTAGTTCTCTAATTACGCAGTTTTTCCCAGTGAGGCCGTGCATGGGCCCTCTGAAAACAACACTGTAAATGATGTAAAGGAAAGCAATTTAGAGGCCTCGATTTTTAAAGGTTTTTTTTTTTAAACTTACTAAAAATTACAACATTTTAAAGTACTAGAAAAAAGCATATTGAAGTACTGTATTACCTTGAAAGAATAATGCTCTCTAATATTTTCAGTGAATAATCCAGGGTCTTAGATTAATTAATCTTCTGGAATTTTGAATGTAGTAGTTTTCTTTTGTGTATCTGCATGTGTTAAATAGCAGAAAATATTCCATGCTTTTTGTTACCATGAAAGTTATAAGTACATTCACAAAAAACTTTAAGTGCATGCCTAGAATTGGAAAAATTTTGACATGAAGTTTACACTTAGCATAAAAATGCAAACTCATTTCATAAAGATGAAAAAAATAAGATTTAAAAATCTTTTAAATTACCTAATTTAAATTCAAACCAGGATATTTCTATCAATATTGTTTTAGAAAAAATTAATCTGGTATAAGTCTTCATAAGAATCTGTTTTCAAATTGAATCTTAAATAATTACTTCTCAATAAATATAATTTTGTTTCAGTGTCTTAGTGCATTAAGTTGAGAGAATTTGACACAGCAGTGGGTAGATTAAATTTGGAAAGAATAAAGACTGACTTTGAGTTAAATCACAACCAGAACCTTCAACTTAATTATTATATTGATTATTTAGCAAAGTATATACAAAAATTCGTATACTTAGAAAATGATACAGTAGAATTGATTATGGTGTGTACCACTTAAGTATAGTTTGACAAGTTTGATACTATATACGTTCAAAATAATTTATAGAAGGTTGAGGTGTAAAAAATTTATATATGCAGGTACATAGAGCACAAATTTAAACAAGTTTATTTTACTGAATATCAATAACTGGGTAACACATTTTAATAAAAATTATTTTCATCTTAGTATTCATTATAGTAATTTACGATCCAATTATATTGGTCACATGTCTGACATTGAATACATAAATTCCATTATTTAATAGTAGCTGAAAAGCATGATATTCACACTTCTAGCATTTAGCTAAATATCTTGATGGTGTTTTTCAGTTTAATAAATGTAGTGTTCTTGCTTTGAATTAAGAGAAACTGAGCCTAAGAAAATCAATAATTTTTCAGAGGTCACAAAGAGAATTAATGATAGTTACTAATAAACCTATCTTTCTTACTCATTTGAGGTTAAGTTATACTGGGAATACATAGTTTTTTTAACTCGTAATATTGGATTCTTAAAGATAAAGTAATATTCCTGAAAAAAAATCCACAGTTTGTTCTTTCTGGAAGTTTTGGTTTATGGACTGTTGTATTTGAAAAATACTTTTTTTTATTTTAATCAAAACCAATCAAATTCATAGCTACTTCAGAATTAGGAGGACGTACTCAAAGTGAAGAAGTAAACACATTAAGAAAATAATATTTTTCACATCCATATTTATCATTGGAGTAAAACGAATTTCTTGTTGTTTCTGATCTGTGCCATATGAAAACAGATGACTTAGGAAAAACAAGACTGTAATGCCATCTGGGGGCTTTTAGGGACATCACAGTTCACCAGAACTAAAAATCCTGAGGGTAATTTATAATTACCTCCATTTGTCCTTCAGAGTCATAAATACCATTTATTTTTCCTTTTTCACTGTTTTTTACAGTAGTTACACAGAAAGAGTAATGGTTCAAAATGTCCTATTTTCTATTATCTACCTTACTAAGATGTTTCTTTCCTGTAGCCAGGAAATTTTTTTCCTCTCAAGAGGCAGGATGTATATATCATCAAGTGTCTAAAACTTTATATTGCATTATGATATGCAATAGGGTTACAGGGTAAAATCAAATAAGAAGAAACTTAACAAAAAGGCATTACTCATATGTGTGTATGGCAGTGAAACGATGTCCATTTTTTGGGCTAACCTTAAAAACCCATAGAAGGTTTAGTCACTCCAGCAGAGCCACCTTAAAGGTAGCATTTGAGAAGTGGTTACAGTGCAACATCTGTTTTTGAGGGGGTTCATTTGCATTGCTCAATTAGTAGTCTTAGCTGAATGCTGAATATTGTTAAGAAAAAAAGAAAGATCCTCTGTGCTATCAGGAGGTAGTATATATAATACATAAGAGATAAAAAATATATAAGAGCAGATAGACTGGGATTTCAAAATTGTAGAACAGATAAACAAGATTACACTGTATAGCACAGGGAAATATACACAAAATGTTATGATAAATCACAGAGAAAAAAATGTGACAATGAGTGTGTATATGTCCATGTATGACTGAAAAATTGTACTGAACACTGGAATTTGACACAACACTGTAAAATGATTATGAATCAATAAAAATGTAAAAAAAAAAGAATCAATAAACAAAAAAAAATATAAGAGCAGCCAATGTTCATATTTATAGTATTGTTTGTTTATTACTGTTTATTTATTTATTTATTTTTACAATTCCAAGAGTGATTTTGACTATCTGATACTTTATATATTTCCCATTTTGGTGATTTTCGGTTGCTATCGCTGTAAGCAATGTCATATTTAATTTGAATCTCATTATTATTTGTTGATTCATTCACATTCTTTTTGTCTGTTAATTAGCTATTAGCCTGATGTTCAATAAATGTGAATAAATAGGTCAATATTTTGGAGTTTTCTACTTGTCCCAACAGAAAATATATATCATAGAGGAAAAGAAAAGTTGAAATAGGCAGTAGCTAGATTTGTGGGATGATGGATTTGGTCCACTGTTTGCAGCTTTACTCTAAGGCTATTTTGTGCATATGTTCAGAGGACTCAGAAGTCTAGCTCTTGCAGGGGCATTTAAAACAAGGAGAATAAATTTGTGATGAAATCTGATCTGGTTTTTAGTCAATTGGTCATGATTGCATCTGCCAGAAGCTCTGGTGAAAGTTGGTAAGATTTGTAATATTTAAAAATGAACACCCATAAAAAATGATATCCTGTGAATCATTTATAGATTATTTGAACTGTATTACATTACTGTGGCAGAGGCTACTAGTAGTTCCTCAATATTCATCTCTGTTGTCAACAATAGAATTTATATCTGGGCATTTGATTGCCCAAAATAGAGGCTACATTCCTTAGCTTCCCTTGCAGCTGCCTGTATTCCTATGGCTAAGTTTCTATGGGTTGTAAATAGTAATTTCTTGTGGCAACTTCTGGAAAACATGCATGAGAGACATGTGGCACACACCATTTGCCTCTTCTTCATCCCTTCATCTATCTTGCTGCCTGGAGCAAAGATGCTACTCTCTGGGGCTGTAATGCAGAGGCCACATAGAGTAGATCTACATGGAAGGAGCCAGGGTCTGTGGAGTGCCATAACAGCCCTGGACCACTTTCTGGGAGAGAAATCAACTTCTATTATGGTACACTCATTTTGGGCTTTCTACAACTTGTAGCTGAATCTAATACCACCTAATAAAATTGTCATGGAAAATGCAGATTTATTTGTTGATTTCAGTAATTAAAAGTGTATTCATGTTTCAAATTAATTTTTATATAATATATCCATGTGTTTATCTACTGCATTATGTCCTTCCTTGTAATGCCACAATCATGATAGGGTTAGAAAGAATACTGTCACACAGTTGATTAAAAAGAAATGCAAATAATAAACAAGAAAAATGTTCAACCTAAAACCAAAAATGCAAATTAAAACAATGAAGTATCTTGTATCTGTTAGTAACTTAGCAAAAACATTTAAAAAAGGAAACTGAAAACACCAGTTTATTGCTTCTGGTAACATAAATTGGAAAACATCTTGGAAATATGTATCAAGTGCCAAAAGAATGTATTTGCCTTTTGATCCAGTTGATTCTGGGAAGCAGTTCTAAGGAAATAATTATAAACACTGAAAATGTTATGCACACAAAGATACTCATTGAAGCAGTATTAATAATGGTGACAAATTAGAAACAATCTAAATGTCCAACAATAGGGATTGGTTAAATAAAATATAATACTATATGTCAGACAAAATGTCAAATGATCATTGATAATGAGGATTACTTATTCAACAAATTGTATGTGCTGACACATAGTGCCATGGCAATAAATATTGAATGTGAGTGTCTACTACATTGCAGGATTTGTTCAGATTATATAATGGTGAGCAAAAATAGACAGAATGGTCTTGGTTTTCAAGGGGCTTACAGCCTTGTAGGAAAGACAGATGAAGAAATAGTTACATTATGGTTAGTGCTGTATAGGAAAGAAACATGGTTCTATGAAAGAAAGTAAGAAGGTAACCTGATGTAGGCTGAGGTGTTAAGGTAAGCAGCATTAATTAAAGGTATGACCTTTGAACTGAGATCTGCAGAATGGAAAGAAGCTAATCAGGAGAATGGATAGAAACATGTAGTAATAACAGAAAATGCTTAGGGTTGTGGTAACTGGAAAACACAGGGTACAAAAATGAATCTACAGTGTGACTATACACTGAAAAAAAAAGACTGGAAGGAATACATCAAAATGATGGTAGAATTATAAGTGATTTTTTTCTCCTTATATTTGTGTTGTGTTGTAATTACTTTTACGTTTTTTTTAAAGAAGAAATGCTATTTTCCCTTATGTTAACATAGAAAACCATTAGGATAACACATGTAGAGAAGCACTGACTCTTACAGTACAATAAAGAAAAAAAAATAAAGCTTTTGTAGAACAAATTAAAGAAAACAAATGTTTGATTAAGCAGTCCTTGATAAAGAAAAGCCTTCTGGGGCATGTGCAAAAGGTGTAAAAATTTGACTACTCTCAGTTTAAGAGTGGAGGGAAGAAGGTTTTCTACCATTCAGAGGGTCTTTTGTAACTGAAGGAGCTAGAAAAATGAATTGGAGTCATGAACATTTAAAAGCCATACTTAAAATCTGGCAAATAGTATGTGGAAATGATTAATGGTGTTTAGAAATTGTTTTGTTAAAGTATGTTTTAAGTTTTTGTGAAGGAAAAAAGCGTAAGTAGCCCTTTTAAAGGACTGGTTTAGAAAAGACTGGGCAACTTCTTTATGTCATCTCTAATACCATTTGTGGAATACTTTTTATACTTTCACTGAATGCAGGGAGGAAGGAGCCAGATGGATGAATGAGGAATAGTAATTTAGTTCCCAAGGAAACCTTTTATTAATTGGGAAAAAAGGCAGGATCAGGATCTGTAGCTATGGCAATGTATCTAGACAGCTATGAATTCTTCTGCTGTTATTTTCTAATCCTGAGAGAAGGAGGAAGTTGCATTATATATTTTAAGAGCTTATTTAGTTATAGGGTGAATACTGACCCCCAGCAACATAAGAAAAGCAATGCCACTGTAGAATTCGGGTAATCACGGGCAGATCCACAGGTCTGTAGGGTGCCAAGCAGTTATAAGACACTGAAATCTATGATTGAGGCTCAGGAATCTTTATAAAATTTCCTTAAGCCAGGGATTAACAGAAGAAAATGTAGATAAGTACACAGGCCATGTAGTTCACATGTAGAGTTCCTCACCCCAAGAATATAGAGGTGGCTCAAATCCATATATACTCAAAAGATGCCAATCACCTATGAGTGTTTTAGCCAGCATCGATGGAATAAGATAATAATTATTTAAATTCAGCCTTTAAGCTTCAGTCAAGTAGGAAAAATCATAAGCCTTTTTATTCTGTCTTAATCAGAAAATTTCCACTCCTGCTTAAGATTCCCTGAGGGCTAGAAACAGAGCTTGGCCTCTAGTAAGAATATTATTTGTGAGTGTTCAATATGATAATGCATTTATGTATTAATTACTGATTTCTATTTTTAGAATTTAAAAAATCATTCTGCTACTAGGAAACTTGAGGTCTCCATCCCAATTTTATGTCCCAGAGACTTCTAATTGTTCTTTCTCTCTTCATATCTGCTCCCAACATGCATACTCACACACACAGACACGCAAACATACACATAATTACAAACCTTGGCTTTTCTTAACTTTGGGTACATACTACAGTCATCTGGGGAATTAAAAAAAAATCTGATGTGCAGGCTGCTCTCTTATGCCAGTTACATCACATTCTGAGTGGAATCCGAGCATTAATATATTTTTATAACTCTTCTAGTGATTCTAGTGTGCAGCAAAGTTGGGAATCACTGTTCTAGATAAATAAGTAAACTAGCAAAATTGCAAATTCATTTTAGTTTTCCCCCTTCAGTCTAGCTAAAGGAGTAATCCTGTTGTTCTTGGTGTTATAAGTTACTGGCTGTGTATGTGCAATGGAATATTGTACTCATGGCTCATTAACTGCTTAAACCCCTAAGGATGGTAAAAGTAAAATAGGTGGTAAAGTAATTATAATATACATTGTGTATTTCTGATTTATGAAGTGTCTTAAATGTGCTCATCTGTAGTATTAATAATTAGGTTGGCTTCTGGGTAAGAATCCAAACTTAAGTAATGCTTCTTGGTAACCTAAATGGAGATTCAATATCTCGGAAGTTTTATGTTCCAGAATTCTAAACAGGCACAGTGATAGTAACAATAAAGCAATTAAACTCATGTATTCTTGCAACTTTCCAGCTGCTGACAGTGAGCTAACCTAAGCTGACCTTTATAACAGAACTGCAGATGTAATGGAACCATGGATGGACATCTGAACAGATTCATTTTGTTAAAAATTGCTCCATGGATCACGTGGAAAGATAATAAAAATTCTTTGCTTGTGTTGTTCAGAGATTAAATATGATACACTGTTGACTGACTGTAGTTGATTAATAAGTCATTAAATAAGAATCTGAAGCTAATTCAGACAATGGAATATGTTATGGTAGATTTCTGTCATCACCAATGCACTCATTACAAATACTATAATTATGAATGAAAAGCTGTTAGAGATTGAGACTGAGAACTCAATTTAAAATTTTGCGACATTCTGCTTAATTCCATGAAGTATACGACAAACTGTTTAGTAGGAATGCAAAATCCTTAGCTGAACAGTTCCTTGTTTGAGAGCACAGGATATATTGGTGCAGTGGAGTGTGTTGAAAAGAGGTCAACTGGAGAGAATGAACTGGTTGTGTTTGTTGGAGAGGAAAGTAAGAGAGAGCTTTAAATGAGAATTGTGCTCTAAAGAATCTTTCAGTAGGAAGTTTTAAAAATTATGATTAACACTTTATTTAATGCAGATCCTAATTAGTAAGGGTATGGTCTTTAAAATTCTAATTTAAAGTCATGAGTCAGAAAACCCTAGCTTTGGTTTGAATCCTAGCTCCATCACTTAACAGGCAGTATAACTATAGTTGTTACTTCACATCTTTGACTCAGTTTCCTTATCTGCAAAATGAAGCTGTTTCTCCTGCCAATAGCATAAGTGGTTATGAAGAAAATTAGGAGAGTGGAAAAGGATTGAAACCGGAAAATGCTAAGTAAATGTGTGGCAAACATTATTGATATCTTATGCTATAGTCATTCTCTTCTTCACTCTTGTTGATAGGACTTTAATTTTAGTTAGGAATTCACCCATCTTCCACGGGGTGAATCATGATCTGATCTAATCTAATCTGGTGATCCCAATTCCATATGAGTGATTGGTTTAGAAAGGGGGAGCTGACCCAATCCTGGTCAGTGACATGAGGAGGAAGTTTCTCAAGAGGTTTTGTTGAAGACTTACTCTCATATGTTGGCAGAGTAGCAGGATTCAGTGACAACTGTAGGTTGCCAGTAAATATCTTAATGGCTTGAATCTTAAAAATAGCTTTAATGAGGTATAAATCAGATACAACTAATCTATTTAAAGTGTCCAATTCAGTGCTTTTTAATACCTTTACAGATATATGCAGCTATTACAGTCAATTTTAGGATGCTTTTATCAACTGAAGAAGAAATCTTGTATCCTGCAGTTACCATTGCTCTGACTCACTTCCCGCAGTCCTAAGCAGTCACTAACCTACTTTCTGCCTCTATAAATTTCCCTATTCTGGATTTTTATATGAATAGAATCACACCATATATAGTTTTTTTATGACTTGCTTCTTTCACTTAGCATTATGTTTTCAAGGTTTATCCATATTTTAGCATATATCAGTATTTAATTTCTTTTTATGGCTGAATAATATTCTATTTTAATGGATATACCACATTTTCTTTATCCATCTGTCCATTGATGGACATTTGGATTGTTTCCCCCTTTAGGCTGTTGTGAATAGTGCTGCTGTAAACGTGCATGTTTCTGTGTAGACATGTGTTTTCATTTCTTTTGATATATACATAGGAGTGGGATTTCTGGGAACTCTGAAACAAAGGGAATTCCCAGGAAGATGGCAAAAGATACCCCAGGGTGAGTGACAGCTGTGCATCAGGCCTAGAAAACAATCAGTCCAGATTGGAGCAGGAAGCCATAAATTTCAAGGAGGGGAGTCTCCAGGAATAAAATGGAACTGATATCATTTAGTATGGGTTTGCTCAATTAGAGAATTAAATTGAGAGCAACAAGATAAATCTTAGGCCAGCTAGTTCAACAGAGAGAACCAGGGAAAGAGACAGTAAAGAAGAGCTGTCCTAGGAACAGAAGAAACTGCAAATACTGGCTTCCAAAACTATCCAGGCCTGAATTTTATTGGATTAGACTTTGGAGCAATATGTACCCCAGGGCATTGTCAAAAACAATTAGCCAACAACTAGTGGAGACTTACAACTGGGTATAATACCGAAAGGGGAAGAAGGTTTAAAGATCAGGGAAAGAGGCAAAGATAGTCTTGCTAAAACCCAGTCATTCCATGGTCACTGCCTCATACTGAATGCTGTGCCCTCTAATGAGGAGTAGAAGAGTTTTTACACTGTTGTGGGGAGGTGAGGTGGGGCAGGAAAGAGGATTGTCTGTAGACCCCTAATCTGTTATTTTTAGTGCTTTTATCCTTTAACATTTTTAGTAGAGTCAGGTGATTAACACACCACCATATTACAGTAGGATGCTGAATCTGACTGTATACTTACCTTTACCAGTATATTTTATACTTTGCTATTTATCCCTGTGACTAATTAGCAAAATTGGGAAAACTAATTTCCTGTTTCATTTCAACCTGAGGAACTCCTTTCAGCCTTTTTAGTAAGGCAGATCTGGTGGTGATGAACTCCCTCAGATTTTGTTTGTCTAGGAAAGTCTTTATCACTCATTTCTGGAGGACAGCCTGCTCAGATGTTTGCTATGTATATTCATGCTTCACATTTCTTGTTCCCTCTTGAGTGGGGGGATTCTTAAGATTGTATGCTTTTCTCCATCTTGCAAAGCCATGCTGTCTGCTGTCAGTCTTCTGTTTACTTACTCTAGGGCAGTACTGATTGCTCAAATTTGTGTGCTTTCTCCCAGTCCTGCAGTCTGACTGGCTTTCTGCACATGATCACTAAAAAGGCTCACTCGCACCATCATCAGAGGCATGTGTAGATGGCTAACCATGGGGTGTGGGTGAGGTGTGTGGAGCACTGGGAGGACCTCTGGGCCAGTTGTTCCTGATCATAATGGAAAAGTTTTCAGTTTTTCACTATTGAGTATAATGTTAGCTGGGGGCTTGTCATATATAGTTTTTATTATGTTAAGCTACATTCCTTCTATATCCAGTTTGTTGTGATTTTTTTAAGATATATGTTTATTGAAGTAATATTAGTTTATAATGTATAAATTTCTTATATAATGCATACAAAATTATAGTTCTACTTCTGTATACCCTACAGCATGCTCACCATCAAAAATTTAGTTTCCATCTCTCACCATATAGCTGATCCCTTTTATCAATTTCATGCCCCCACCCCCATGCCCCATTCCCCTCTGGTAACCACTAGTCTGTTCTCTGTATCTAAGTGTTTGTTTTTGTCTGGTTTAGTTTGTTAATTTATTTTGGTTTTTTGGTTGTTTTCTGTACTCCACAAATGAGTAAAATAATACAGTATTTCTCTTTCAAGAAATGGCAAGATCTTATCTTTTTAATGGCTCAGTAGTATTCCATTGTGTGTATCTGTGTGTCTGTGTGTGTGTACACATACATACCACATCTTCTTTATCCTTTTATTTACTGATGGGCACATAGGTTGTTTCTATATCTTGACTCTTGTAAATAATGCTGCAATGAACATAGGGGTGCATTTATCTTTTTGAATTAGTGTTTTCATATTCTTTGGATAAATATCAAGAAGTGGGATTGCTGGATCCTATGGTAGTTCTATTCTTAATTTTTTGAGAAATCTCTATACTGTCTTCCATAGTGGCTATACCAATTTACACTTTCAGCAACAGTGTGTGAGGGTTCCTTTTTCTCCACATCCTCACCAACACTTGTTATTTCTTGACTTTTTTGATAAAAATCCATCTAGCAAGAGTGAGGTGATGTGTCACTGTGGTTTTGATGTTCATTCCCCTCATAATTAGTGATGTTGAACATCTTTTCATTTGCCTGTTGGACATCTATATGTCTTCTTTGGAAAAATGTCTTTTCAGCTCCTCTGCCCATTTTTCAATCAGGTCATTTTTGTTTTTATTATTGCATTGTATGAGTTCTTCATATATTTTGGATATTAACCCCTTTTGGATGTATAATTTACAAATATCTTCTCCAGTTTGGTAGGTTGTCTTTTCATTTTGTTGATGGTTTCCTTTGCTGTGTAGAAGAGTTTTAGTTTGATGTAGTCCTAGGTATTTTTGATTTTGTTTCCCTTGTTTGAGTGATGCCCTCTGAGAGTGTTGATGGTGTTCTTCCAGCCACTCCCAGCCCCCAGTTGTGAGCACACTTCAGTATTCTGGATAGGATGATAAAGAAGTGGTTCCCTCTTGTGACAGCTGGGGAAACTGAGAACCCACTCACATGCTCTGTTTCCACCATGGGAGAAATCCCAGGTCAAGACGATCTCTTTTGGCATTGAGTCAAATTGAGGGAGGGAAGATGTGGGTAAAGTTTCTATTACCCAATTATATAGATTCAATCATAGATTTTTTTTGTTTGTTTCAGTGCTATGCTGGAACTTCTTTGCTGTACTCCCAGACTTCCACAAAGGCACTCTTCTCCATGGGTGATTGTCTAAATCAGTGTTCTTTGGGGGAAAGATGGTAGAAAACTCATTCTGCCATGTCGATGATGTCATTCCCTATTTTTATTTTTTATTGTGGTAAAATACACATTATACTTAACTGTCTTAGCCATTTTGAGATGTAAAGTTCAGTAGTGTTAAGTACATTCACCTTGTTGTGTAACCAATCTCTAGAACTCTGATGATTATTTTAAAACAGATTCCTTTAGAACTTCCTCCTTGAGTTTACTCAGTACTAATTTGTATGTCATCATCTGTTGTGCTCCATTTGTTTCTTATTAACATGCAAGAATCTCCTCAATGCTAATCTAAAGTCTACAGAAGTGTACTATAAGGCTCAAATTTAAAAGTTTTGAGTATCCTCAGTTCCTAACAGAGTGTCTCACAGTGTATTTTGGCTTCTTTGTCCGTCCTTATAAATTTTAGAAGCAGCTTGCCTATCTATAAAAAATCTTCTTAGGATTTTCATTAGTATTTGCCATCTGGGCCTGAATGGTTTCTTTTCAGAACATAACATTTTAAACTATAAATGCAATTTTGTTAATGGTTATAGGACTCCTTACATTATCTGTCTGAGCTAGAATGAGTTTGGGTAGTTTTGGTAGTTTGTGATACTTGAGAATTTGGTCCATTTCACTGAAGTTGTTAAATTTATGTGTGTAGAGTTGTTTATCATATTCTTTTATTATCCTTTTAATGTTTACAGGGCCTGTGGTGATATCGCCTCTTTCATTCCTTTATTGCTAATTTGTGGGTCCCCCCCCTTTTCTCTTTGTCTGTCTTGCTATAGGTTTATAAATTTTATCGATCTTTTAAAAAACCCAGATTTTGTTTTTATTGATTTCTCTATTCAAGTTCACTGATTTTTTTTCTCTCTTATCTCTATTCTGCTAGGGAGTCCATCCAGTGAATTTTTAATTTTGATTATTATTTTTAATTCTAAAAGTTCCATTGGGTTCTTCCATGTTATATATTATATTTCTTAGCTGATCCTTTCCATTTTAACATTTGTTTCAAGGGTGTTCACACTTACCATTTGAACAGTTTTATAATAGCTCTTCAAAGTCTTTGTCAGATCATCCCAGCATCTGTATCATCTTGTCGTTGGCATCTGTTGATGGTGTTTTCCTATGTGAGTTGAGATTTTCGTATTTCTTCATATGCCAAGTAAGTTCAGATTGTATTTCTACACCTTTGCAATATGATTCCAAAAAACTATTTCAAGTCCTGTAGCTAATGTTGGTAGTTTTATTTTAGTTAGCAATTAACCTGGCTAGTTCCAACCTTTCTTCTGTGACTGTGGTTCCAATGTTGGTTCAGTTTTAAAGCCAGTGCTTTAAAGATCAGAAGTGTTCTTTAGATCAGAGTAATGAGGCAGTGGACAAACACCCAAAGAATGTGATAAATTAGAAGAATAAAATTTAGGTCATCTGGGTGGCCATGTTGCCTCACTTGAAGATTGTCCTTCCAGGACTTAAATCTTGGTATTCCTGGATTTTGTTTCACTTAAGACAAATTCCTGTTTTCCTAGGGCTCGTATATTTTGGTCTATCTTCGACTGCATACAAACTCTAATTTGGGGCTAGTACACTGAAGGCAACCTTTTCTGACCCTTGGGAGTGTTCCTTTGTCAGGTTTCTCAAAATGAACACAAATATGAATCATAGGAGATCCTAGTTCTCTAGAAACTGCCAGTTAGATTGGGCAGTAGGATGTATGGCCTTTTCTTATGGTGTCTAGTACATTCTGCCTTGATCCTAGAGAGCATCAATTTTGTGATTCCTTTTTGCATGTTTACATGTTTATTGAATTTATGCATTGGTTGGGACACTTGTGGTAGGTTCTCTTTAAGAATTTACTGCTAGCACCTTTTTTTTTGAACCTAACAATCACATATGCAAATATATGTATGAACTTTTACAGACATATGTTTAAGTAGTCCCTGGACCAGTGATTCTCAGACCTTGCTACTCATCAGAATAACCTGACGAACTTTCCCCAAAACTCTAATTTCTATGCTCTAACCATAGATTATTTTAATAAATCTGGGGTGGAAGCTAGGAATTACATATTTTTCAGAAGCTATCCCGTAATTCTAATATGCAGCCAGAGTGGAGAACCACAGCCCTTTGACTACCTAAGGAAATCTAGGAGTCACAATAGAAGATGTGAAGTGCCTTTTCTTCTTTAGAGAGATTGTTAGACATTATAGCATACAGTCAAGAGCACTAGTTTTGGATTTCAGTGTAGCCACTTCCTATATGTTAGCCTTAGACACACTACCTCATCTTTCAGAGTTTCAGTTTCTTTATAAAATAGGGACTATAGGGTTACTGTGAAGATTTATGTGAAGCCTTAGCACAGTACCTCTACTACAGCACCCAATAAATACTGGCCAGATTTATTCTCATGTACACACGTGCCACTGGATTAGTCTGGATGCAAACGTCTACTGAAGTACACCTTCTCCAGCCAGCTCTTAAGGAAACCAGGGGGAGTGGGTACATTTTTTGGTCTCCAAGGCAAGTGACGGATGCAAAAGCCATCTGACAGGGAGAGGGACTGCTCTTGGCCGGCGTTTGCCCTCCAGGCTCTCGGTGTTGCGCTACACGCGTCCACCAGAGGCCGCTCGAACTACCCAAGTTCTGCAAACCAGGCGGCGCGCCGCGCGTGCTCACTCGGTGCCGCGCGCGCGCCTCTGAACCTCCACGGACTCTGTAGCTTTCGGCTGCGCCTCCCTTGGCGGCTACCCTTAACCATACCTCTGTCGCTGGGTACGGCAGCACTTTGGGGACAAAAATCTGCCCTCTTCAGTGGGCTCTGCTTAGCACTTCTTCCTTGCGTGGACAAATCTGAGGGGGCAAGTATTAGCGTCTCCGCTCGCTGCTACCCGAGAGGTAGGAGGAGGCTGAACCCGGCGCGGAGTTCGGCCTGACTGCGGCCTGGGCCCGGCGAGACGCCTTCGCTGGCCGGATGTTGCGATGGCTGATCGGCGGAGGACGAGAACCTCAGGGACTGGCCGAGGTAACCCTCTGGGTGAACCCCTCCTGCCGCCGCAGAGATCGAGCTTGCTTAATCCGAGCCTTCTGTCTTAGCCCGGCTCCCGGGTCCAGACCCGGAGAGCCGAGCGGAGGCGGGGCCTGCGGGATAGGAGGGCGGGTCGGCGTGGGGGGTGGGGGCTCTTTCCCTGAGAGTTAAATCCCTGTTCCGAGAGGAGAGGAAACTGAAACTGGTGTGGTTCAGCCGCAGGCACAAGGACTCTCAAGTAGTCTTCTCCCTGTTTAAACCCGTCTCGTTTCAACTTAACAACTATCTGACTTAGTGGAGACTAATAAGTGGTGACTGCAGCTTTACTCTTTCGGTTTATTTGTTTTCTTGCCACTTCCCAACATCAACTGATGCTTGTTCAGGGAACATGAAATTAATTTCATTGCTTGTACTAGAACAAAAAATATATAAGTATTTTAAAAAATTAATTTGCTTCAAATTGGAAAAATATTCTAATTAACTGCTATTTTGGGTTCCATAGCCACACTTTCTTCATGGGCCTGAATAATTTAATAGACTGTAATGAGATTTACATTTGAAATGTTGCAAATAAAATAATCTTGGAACCTGAAAGATATTGATATCTGGAACTTGACTTCAAATGCCGCCCGAGAGTAGAATTTGTGTTGAATTCCGTTTTATTTTTCATAGAAAATATTTGTTTTGAATGTTTAAAAAAAAACTTGGTTTGTTGTAAGCAGCTTTACTTCTCAGTTTTAACTTCCTCATATCTTTGCTGCTAAGACATATTGTCTGTTTTTAAAGAAATATTTCTTATTTAAAATTAGGCTTATTTCAGATAGGCTTAAATCCTAAAGATTATGGAAGAACTGTGGAAAATTGACTGATATATATGACAATTCTTTATTAACCTGATTATTTGATTAATCATAGAATTAACTAATTCTGCTGTACTTGGCAAGCTTTCATTTGGGGGAAGTAATATACAGTTTTCAGATTTCTTTTGCTTTTCTCATCAGGATCACTGCTAGAAGGGAGTTAGGATAAATACAAAATTACTGCTTTGAAAGTGAATTTAAAAATTATGCATTTTGTACATTTCTTCATATAAAAGTACTTCACTTTTATAACTGCTATGAATCTGTACATTATCAGAACCAATGATTTTCCCCTAATTATTCAAGAACTTTGTATCCAGGCTTCTAGTTTAAGCAGTGTTTCTCTGCTGGGATGATTTGGCAATGTCCAGAGACATTTTTGATTGTCACGATTGGGGGCAGGGTTGGATTTCTATTGGCATCTAGTGTGTAGAAGCCAGGGATGATGCTGAGCAGCCTATGGTGCACAGGACAGCCCTCAACAAAAGAATTACCTGGTCCAAAATGTCAATAGTATCACGTTTGAGAAACTGCAGTTTAGAAGGTTAAGAACACGTTTTATTATGAAATAGTACTGCGTTTGAGAAATGGGGTTAAGACCTACCTTAGAGAATTAATGGGTGAGTTATACACCATATGTGCTTTGCATATGGGATGCCACCATATACTCTGTGTTAGCAGTTATTTTTATCAATATTATTGTCCAAAGTTGAATTTATTGAATTCTTTGACTCTAAATTATTTCATTTCTTCCTTTATTCATTCTGCAAACATGTGTTGAGGGCCTATAATGAGGTAGGCACTGTTTTAGTCTACATTGTATTTTACTCCTTTGACCTGCAGTTTTTTTCTGCCAAGTTTTAACTGAGAAACACTCATTCTAAAATACTGTATTGGATTGGCCCATTAATTTTTTAGGTTAGGTTTTTTGAGGTATAATTTCCATAATACAAAATTCACCCATTTAAAAATTTATTTTGACTTGAAAATATTAAAATTTATGGTGTGGATTCATGGTATGAGAAATGTTTTCTGTTGTCAGTTAGTTGATATTAGAAGAAATACTATGTAGTATTAGAACATAATGTCTTATAGTTTTTATAATCCTGTATTCTTAGGTGTGTACAATGTAGTTTTATTCTAATATGGTCTTTTATCATAAGTCATTTTATTTCTTTTTCTCTCTCTCTTTTTTTCCCCCCAATATAAGAAATCTCCTTTACAGACAATAGGTGAAGAACAAACCCAGAACCCCTACACTGAACTGCTTGTACTGAAAGCTCATCATGACATTGTACGATTTCTGGTACAGTTAGATGACTACAGGTAAGAAACTCTAGTCCAATTGACTACTGTTTGGAAAGAGTTTTTAGGGAATTTTATATTAAAAACAATCTCAAATTTAATCTATCTTTTCTAAAAAATTCCCAAACTGATCTTTAATAACTGTTAGTAGAAATTGATCTCTGCATCTTGATGAAATATGTGTCTTAAATGTGTCTGAAATATGTATCATATCTGGTGAGTTGATAATTATTTTTGTTTGAGGTTTTTTTTTTGTCTTTTTGAGCGCTTAGAAATATTTTTGTTAGTTTAGAGGAAGTGTATAACTTTAAAATTTTGATGACAGTTATAACCATATGTTAAGTTAACTCTAAATATGAGAGACAAATATGGGAAATATTTTTTTTAACATTTTTTATTGATTTATAATCATTTTACAGTGTTGTGTCAAATTCCAGTGTTCAGCACAATTTTTCAGTCATTCATGGACATATACACACTCATTGTCACATTTTTTTCTCTGTGATTTATCATAACATTCTGTGTATATTTCCCTGTGCTATACAGTGTAATCTTGTTTATCTATTCTACAATTTTGAAATCCCAGTCTATCCCTTCCCACAAGTCTCTATTCTCTGTCCATGAGTCTATTTCTGTCCTGTATTTATGCTTTGTTTTTGTTTGTTTGTTTGTTTTTGTTTTTGTTTTTTAGATTCCACATATGAGCGATCTCATATGGTATTTTTCTTTCTCTTTCTGGCTTACTTCACTTAGAATGACATTCTCTGGGAGCATCCATGTTGCTGCAAATGTCATTATGTTGTCAGTTTTTATGGCTGAGTAGTATTCCATTGTATAAATATACCACATCTTCTTTATCCAGTCACCTGTTGATGAACATTTAGGCTGTTTCCATGTTTTGGCTATTGTAAATAGTGCTGCTATGAACATTGGGGTGCAAGTGTCATCCTGAAGTAGATTTCCTTCTGGATACAAGCCCAGGAGTGGGATTCCTGGGTCATATGGTAAGTCTATTCCTAGTCTTTTGAGGAATCTCCACACTGTTTTCCACAGTGGCTGCACCAAACTGCATTCCCACCAGCAGTGTAGGAGGGTTCCCCTTTCTCCACAGCCTCTCCAGCATTTGTCATTTGTGGATTTTTGAATGACGGCCATTGTGACTGGTGTGAGGTGATACTTCATTGTAGTTTTGATTTGCATTTCTCTGATAATTAGTGCTATTGAGCATTTTTTCATGTGCTTTTTGATCATTTGTATGTCTTCCTTGGAGAATTGCTTGTTTAGGTCTTCAGCCCATTTTTGGATTGGGTTGTTTATTTTTTTCTTATTGATCGTATGAGCTGCTTATATATTCTGGAGATCAAGCCTTTGTCAGTTTCACTTGCAAAAATTTTCTCCCATTCCGTAGGTTTTCTTCTTGTTTTACTTCTGGTTTCCTTTGCTGTGCAGAAGCTTGTAAGTTTCATTAGGTCTCATTTGTTTATTCTTGCTTTTATTTCTTCTAGGAGAAAATTTTTGAAATGTATGTCAGATAATGTTTTGCCTATGTTTTCCTCTAGGAGGTTTATTGTATCTTGTCTTATGTTTAAGTCTTTAATCCATTTTGAGTTGATTTTTGTATATGGTGTAAGGGAGTGTTCTAGCTTCACTGTTTTACCTGCTGCTCTCCAGTTTTCCCAACACCATTTGCTGAAGAGACTGTCTTTATTCCATTGTATATTCTTGCCTCCTCTGTCGAAGATGAGTTGACCAAAAGTTTGTGGGTTCATTTCTGGGCTCTCTATTCTGTTCCATTGGTCCATATGTCTGTTTTCGTACCAATACCATGCTGTCTTGATGACTGTAGCTCTCTAGTATTGTCTGAAGTCTGGGAGAGTTATTCCTCCAGCCTCTTTCTTTCTCTTCAGTAATGCTTTGGGAATTCTAGGTCTTTGATGGTTCCATATAAATTTTGTTATGATTTGTTCTAGTTCTGTGAAATATGTCCTGGGTAATTGGATAGGGATTGCATTAAATCTGTAGATTGCCTTGGGCAGTGTGACCATTTTAACAATATTGATTCTTCCAATCCAGGAGCATGGAATATCTTTCCATTTTTTAAAGTCTTCTTTAATTTCCTTCATCAATGGTTTATAGTTTTCTGTGTATAATTCTTTACCTCCTTGGTTAGATTTATTCCCAGATATTTTATTACTTTGGGTGCTATTTTAAAGGGGATTGTTTCTTTACTTTGTTTTTCTGTTGATTTATCGTTAGTGTAAAGAAATGCAACTGATTTTTGAACGTTAATTTTGTAATTATGGGAAATATTTAAATATCAGATATTTCCCAGGGATGTTCTATTTTTAGTGGAAGGTAAGGTAAGGATTTTGAATTTTTTGTTCTTCATGAAATTCCTTTAAAATATACATAATCCTTTACTTCCTTGCTAACATGTATAATGTGTTGAATATAATTGCAAATAGTGAGGAAGGTGTGTAGGTCTTACCACTGTAGATTTAGCTTATTATTGATCTGTATATCTGTTTTATTAAGCCTTTATTCAGTTACATGTTTATCCTTTGTAGTGTGTATCACAGTAACATTTAATGCAATTAATTATGTGACTGTTAAATATTTATCTTCATCTCTAGATGAGAGTGGAGGCCATTTTTTAAATTGACCACAGTATCCTTAGTACCTTGCACAGTGCTTTACATGGAGCAGGTGATTAATAGTTGTTAAATGAATGAATGACTCCCTTGGCTATTAGGTATACATGTTGCATGCCATCCTAATTCCCTAACCCAACTTCTCCTGTCCCTATCAATTACTCCACTATAATCTCTTAATTTTCTGTTTTGCCTTTGAGACTGTTTTTTTTTTTTTTCTTCCATTTTTGACTCTATGGGTGACTGCTACTGTGATTATTCCTAATTCTGGCTATCACTGCTCATGTCTTTCAACCTTGTTTTCTCTCTTCTTATGTCTTTGGTATTTAGTTGCCTTTCCCACGTGCAGTGCAATTCTGGCACTACTTGGAGTTAGCTCGAATTTTATAAGTTAAGGGCGCAACACTCCCCTCACCTCAATCACCAGCTCCAGTCTCCTGGGTTCCCAGGCCACCCACACTTCTGACCAATTAGCTACAAATTTCCACTACCTCCTCAGGTTTGATAATTCTCTAGAATGATTGATAGAACTCAGGAAAGTACTATACTTATGATTATAGTTTTATTATAAAGGGTATGGTCGGGATAAGCCAAATAAAGTGATGCATAGGATAAGTTCTAGAAAGGTTCCAAATGCAAGGCTTCTGTGTCCTCAGAACATGTCACCCTTCCATAACATTAATTTGTATGACCAATGAGGAAGCTCACTTGAGTTCTCGGTGTCCAGAGTTTTTTGGAGGGTTTCATTACATAGGAATGATTTTTTGAATTATTTGCCACGTGATTGAACTCAATTTCTAGGCCTTCTCTCCCTTCCACCCCCTCCCTACCTGCTGAGGTTAGGAGGTCAGAGTGATATCCCATGGCTCAAAGCCCTAACCCTCTAATTACATGATTCATATTTCCCACATAGGCAGCCCTCATCCTTAAATTGTCTAGGGATTCACCATGTCTCACCTTGTTAGCATAAACTCAGGTGAGGTCTCAGGGGCCCAGCTGTCTTCTAGAAACCAGGGACAAGTCCAGCCAAATTATTATATGAAAATATGCTCCTCAATTTTTGCTAAAGAGGATTTGCCTTATATATATATTACTAGCATGTCAACATTATTTTCAAGATGTGATGTGAGCCAACCAAATCATAGCATGTTAACCATAGTATAATAATCTTTAGCCTTTTTGGTAATATTCATTGTTGCTATGCCCTAAGAGATATTTGTTTATTTATTTAGTCATTCATCTTTGACTAAGCATATTTGGAAAGATAGGACGTTTGTTTTCTCGTACTATATTTAAACATGGTAACTTGCTAGGTAAGTAAAAAAAAAAAAACAAATAATTTTTAGACCATAACTATCAATATTTGGACTTTAAGAATTCTCAAAATCATTTTGTCTAAGAAAGTTAAACAGTTTACTTTCAGGGTGTGGTCTTTAAATTTGTATCTAGATTAACTATTAAGAGTCCGTGTTGATTGCTTTCTGTCCTTCAAAATGTCTTCTTGGCTATAAAATACATAGAAGAAGAATCTTCAGGAAAGGCCATCTGTAGAATAATGATCATTGTGTAGATACTGATGTTTGATTTCATTTCCCCACAGTGGTGCTTGTGTCTACTTCAGTTGTTCAATGATATAGTAAATGTTGTATAAACAGCAAAAAACTATAGATGAGTTTATCAGTTATCTATTGCTCTGTCAAATATCAGCCCAGATTTAGCAGTTTAGAACAACCACTGTTTAATTATTTCACTATTTTGTGGGATGGCAGTTTGGGCTAGGCTCTGCTGAGTGAGTTCTTTTGTCTGTGCCAGGATCAGCTGATCTTGGTTAGGGTCACTTGTGCATCTGTGGTCAACAGGTAGATTGGCTGGGGTTGGCAGGTTTATAATGGTCTCAGCTGGGATGACTGGGGTCTCTCTCCATGTGAGTTACTCAAGTGCTTGTTCGCACAGTGATGGAGTTCAAATACCAGCAAAAGGGCAAGCTCCAGTGTGAAACTCTTTCAGTCTTTTTTCATCATGTCTGCTACTCTTTTCGTTGGCCAAAGCAAGTCAAGAGCTGGCATGAATTCAACAGATTGACAAATAAACTCTACCTCTTGATGGGAGAAGCAACTAAATTCTGTTGCATGTGGTGTTGGAAATAGGGAGGGAAATTGGTGGCCATGTCTGCTATCTACCAAAGTGAATCTAAATGTCTAGAGTAGATTAATTAATAGCCTATTTTTTTACTTTTAAAAAATAAATTAATTATTACATGAATCACATTTGATCTTTGTGCTCAAGTCATTATGTGTCAAAATGTACATATGATTAGGTATGAAGTTCTTTTTATTCGGTTGCAGAGCTGAAGAACTATGATCTGTTTTGTTTTTAAAAATTTAATTCTGTAGTATATTAAAAAACAACTGAATCATTGTTGGTAAGAAAGAAAAAATATACAAACAGTGTAACTGTTATAAGTGGAAGAGCTCAGGGTTTTCATTCTTGATTTAATAGTTTTGATAGTTCAGACATATTTTTACCACTGCATATGTATGTTATTTATGCATTGTCAAATTATAGAAATACCTTTCTAGTTTTCACATAAATATATCATTATACTTTTATTTATTTATTTATTTTTTAGTTTTTATAGACATCACATTCTGGTTTTTTGGTCAGCTGTTGTAATCCAGGTTTCACGCTTCAAGTACTTAGATAATATCATTTTATTGAGAATTTTGCAGAAGGATTTTCTTGTTTTCTCGGTGGCTCAGCTAAAATCAGTGAGTGGAAAATTTTCTCAGATTGGTTTTTGAAGATACCAGATAAATCCTGTATAACCTAACAGACAGCTGCCTTTTCTTTTCTTCTTTAGAATTTTTTTGAACATGAAGTGAGGGTCATATTGATTGGGAGATCACTAAAGAAGGCTAAGCCTCAGCAAGAGTCTTCCAAAAAATGGACTGTGCTAAAATTGCATGTAATACTCTAGCATTTGACACATTAAACTAAACTGAGTTCATAACACATTTTAAGAATAGTTTTCTTTGTTGCTCATTTGACCATTCCTTGCTCCTCCAGGAAACAGACAAGGTTATGTAGGATGGTGATCATGACTGGAAAAGAATCAGGTGACCCATGAAATGCCAGACTGGAGAACAAAATGTCCACTAGGATGACTGGTGAAGCTGTACATTCACGAGAATCTAAACAAACTCAGTACAGTTTGATAATTCACTAACAACAAACAATATGTTACATCTTTAAGAGAGTATTCTAAAGCTAAGAATATCTTTCTCTCTTACATTTAGAGAATAGAAGTCAATAGTCAAGATAATTTAGTCTCCTAATACCTGGGTTTCCTAGGAAGCAGACAATAGAGTTAAGCATGCAAAACATTTGTTAGAAATACCACTGAAGGGGAAAGGGAAGAAGCGTGACTGGACAAGGGCAGCCATCCCAGACTGTGAAGCAGATTTGACAGAGTCTCTGTGAGCCCATCTTGGAGCTCTGGAGGGAGGAATGCCCTTTAGATGAGTCCTGCATTCAGGAAATAACTAGGACTCTGTAGCCTGAAGTCCTTGGACATTGACTCAGGGTCATCCAAGAACGTGCCCTGGCTTCCAGCAAGTTGCTTATGTCCCAGTGGCTGGAGGCCAACTGAGATAGTAGGACTTTAGCTTAAAAGCTAAAATGGACTCTTAAGTCAACAGGTGGTGGCAGATAACCACATTCCTTGTAGCTAGGCAGCTAGTTTTCTCTTGAAGGGGCATCTGCAAGTCAAGATCTGTACTGCCTTTTTTATACAAACTATCTTGGGATCAGTAATGGACATTGTTCTTTATAGAAGAATTCAAGCTAGGAAGAATCATAAAATTGGGATGTTACAGTTTTGCAACCTCTAATAGAATAACAAATGTAGGGACTAGTTATTAATGGCTCTTAACATCACCCACACCAAAAAAACATTGCCAGAAATTATATTTCCTGATGGGGGTATATAAACTACCTATGAAGTGGTCTTACCAAAAAATCAAATTCAAATATGATTAAGTCTCTGGATCTCTCAATTTACCAGGAACACAGGGGACGAAGGTGCACATTAAACGACAGCACAAGAAGGTAACTAGCAATATCCAGAATGTGAGAACTCTGTTAAGACAAATACTTAATTGCAGGGAAAAATTATATGAAGAAGGAATCAGTAGAATAAAAGAGACTTTAGAGATACATTAATCATTTGCGGGTATATCAACCTTATTTAGATGCTACTTCTAATACACTTAAAAACCTTATGTGACAATCAGGGAAATTTGATTACTGACTAGGTATGTGGTGACATTAAGGAATTAAGTCACTGGTACAGCTGGACATCTGCAAGCTTCCCACTTACCTCAAAAATAAGAGCAAACCAGAATGTTCCCTCTCGATGAACAGACAAATCCTCAGAGAAAACCCAGAGGGTCTGAACTGAGCATTCTCAATTCATTTAATTAAACTCTTTTATTACATCAATGTGTTAGAGAGAAGCCAGAGATGTTTCTCTAGTAGAAGTCTCTTCAGGAAACCTGAGCTCAGAATAATGGAGGTTTCCCTAATAGAAGTCACAGGGATTTTCTTGTGTTCTAATACTTACAAACTTGACATAGGTTAGCTTCCTGTTTGTTATTTGGGGGAGGGGAAAATTTACCAAAGGTTTTACCTTTGCAAATGACCATGGGAACTATGGAATTTTCCCATCTCTATTCAGGTTGTGAGCTAAAAAAGGAACCTTACACCTTCAGATACTAGAATTGTGTTATTATATACATTTTACTTAATCAAGGGAAAAATTTGATGTTCAAGTAGATGTAGTGAAAGAATCAGTGGCTTCAATGTCTATGGTTCCTGAAAATGCTTTGAAATTGCCTTCAAGTTTTCTTATGTCTGTCTATAGACTTCTCTAATTTTCTTCTAGTAGTACTAGCTTATAAGTAAAAGTCTATTTTAAGTGATAATTTTGTTATTTTTTATTTTTGGTCTCTGATTTTGTAGTAGCATTTTAACTTTATTATATTTCAAATAATATATACCATTTTAGTTGCTTCATGATTAGAAAGTACTTGTGGGTTTGGTCGGAAGTTAGCTAACACTGGGACTTCTGTATTGCCATAATACATTGTATTTATATATTTCCAGTGCTTTATGGTTGTGAAGATACTGAATACAGGAAAGTTTATGTTCAGGTATATGGGCTATCTTTTTTATGTCCTTTAAGGTTGTATTTGAGTGTATAGCACCTTTGACTTAATTGAAATAAGTTCTCAGAATAAGAACTATTAAATAAGCACTTAGGTAATGGAGAGAGGAATTACTTATGGAAATATTTTATTTTATCCAAATCTTTGTCTACCTTTGCTGTATTTCAGCCCATACTTGGCAAGAATGTGAGTACTTTCTCTGAGATGTTCCAAAGGAAGGTGTTTAAAGGGAATGATTTCTATAAACTGAAATGAGTATAAATGAGAGTTCTCAATGGATTCATAATTTGGACCCTGTAGCATTACATAATAATGTAGACTGTGAGTTCTTTAAGGGTAAGCACTATCTCATTGATGTTTACTCTTAGGATCAAGCAGGTAGACATATAAAGTTAATGCTTATTGTATGGTGGGCGCTTGATAAATGCTTCTTGAGTGAGTGAATCATCAGCTCTCACAGCAAATTTAATTCTCACAGTTAGGGAAGGAGAGGATGAAACAAGTCTAGAAGCTCTGCAGTAGGTCTTCATTAAATCATGCTCCACTTTTTAAAAACTTTTTTCATACGTATAGCTTTTGCTTAGTCATTTAATTATATAGTCTCAATGGGTATTTTTAGTCTTGGTTTCCAGTTGAGAAAGTTGAAGGTTATGTATAAGAATGAGACAGGAAAATTAAAAAAAAGGAATTTATTTTTGTATGTAGTGTTATTCTGGGCTTTACATTTTTTGAATTTCTATTTTTGTAGTGACAATATATTGGTATATTAATCATGATAAAAGGAGAAAGTGAGGTTATACTGATACTATTAATGAATCTGTTTCACAGAGCCCTTTCTATACTTAAATATTTGCTTATTCACTGGAAAAGCTTTTTTTTTAGTCCTTAAAATCTTCCAGATGTAACCAGATATTTGTTGGATTAGAAAGTGCTATATTAGATCAGTAATTATGGCAATTACTCTGTTTCATTGATTCTAAAAAGCCTGTTTTTTTCTATTTTAACATCTCTAACATGTAGATGAATCATATAATTGATGGTGTTTTTTATTTATAACTGACAGCATTTTGTCTTGATAGTAGATAAAATAATAGAATGTCTTAAAGTTGATGTCTCAGATTTGATAAATTACAGTACATTTCTAAACAGTCACTAAGTTTTAAGATCTTGAAGAAAGAACCACATATAACTGATCCTGGCATTTCCCTAACACTTGGTATGAAATCTCACTAAATATATTTTGTGCTAATCAGTAAGATTTCTCTTAAAATCTTATATTTAGACATGAATCTTTGGGTTCTATTAATTTAGAGTGTTTTAAAAAAATTGTATATTGTTATATGACAATATAGCCATTATTCTTCCTTCTACTGAATAGATTAAGCCTTATTGACATTTTAATTATTCCTTTTTTATAGTTCATTACTTCTTTTCATCAATTACAGTGTATCTTACCGTTAAGTATTCTTCAGTTAAATTTTCATTTCTGATTTGGACATAGCTGGAGTGTTTGCTTGACTGATGAGGATAAATTGATTTCATGTAAGATAAACTAATATAATGCTGCTAGTTTTCAGTTATCCATCCTAGGAGAATGAATAATTGTAGTTTGTGAATGATCTCCCACCCCTTTATTAGTTATTCTGTGATAGGGACTAATATGTAGCAAAGTCATACTGGTTTGCATTTTAAAGCTTCATGTTTCCTCTTTAGAGGAGGTGATAATACATACTGAAATGGCAAAAAAAAAAAAAGCAATAGAATATTTGAGAATTGAAAAGCCTGAATAATCCACAAACTGGGTAGTTGACCTCTGAGCAGTAAAAAATTGGCTGTGATTTCGTGCATTACTATTGAGCATTGTTTAGATTTAACTTTTGTTCACTACTGATTGAATTAAAATTTGAGGTGAAATGCTCTATATCTCATTTCTAGACTCTCATTCAATCATCTCATTGTGAAGTGAGATTCAGACATGATAAAACAATAATGAGAAGTTAAAAATCAGGGTTAGAAAAAAGTATGTATGTTCAACCTACAGTCTTCTAAGAGGGAGAAAAGCAATTATAAGAGTTTCAAGAATCAATAGAAATTGATGTTTTATACGAAGGAAAACTTAAGATTTTAAGCCCTGCCCTCCCTACCATCACTAGACAAATAGAAAGAAATCAATAGGCCTAGAAACATAAGCTATTAAATACTTATATCCAGCAACCATTTTGATACTCAAGGCTTTGTTTAAATATTCTGATTCAGAAAACGTATTTAATTAAGCATAAGAAATTAAGTTTTTAAATACAAAATGATTGTTTTCTTTTTAATCTCCACATCTTTTATATGTTTCATTTTGAAAAAATAAATGTTGGGTATAGATTTTAAAATAACTCTTTGTATGGTTTCTATCTAGTTAACTAAGAAGTTTTAAAGCTCCTTTCTGTTAAAAAAATATATAGTTCTTTATTAAAAATTAACTAATTTTGACCAATTTCCCATCTTCTGGATAGTCTCTTAGCTTCTGCAGTAGATGTAATCAAAGGATTTTTGAAATAAGTACTGAGTATGGGAGTTTTTAGAGCCAGTGAAGACAATAGCTACATATGAGATGTTGAAACTGAGCATGGGAAATTTGAACTTGAAGCTCAGTTAAGTAATGTTTTATATGACTGAGGTAGTGAGAGTGTATGGATCTCTATAGGTTAAAATTCATTAAGAAAGGTTCTCTCAGGAACAAAGTAATTTTTGTGTCTAGTGTATCAATTCTACTTCTCTCCCAATGACACACACGTGGCTAACAATGTTTACTTTAATGAAGACATTCAAGACATACTCAGATTTTGTGAAACACTAACAATCTTGCAAGGAATGGTAAGTTTTCTAAATGACATAGCTGCTAGAGGAGTACCATTTATTAATGGCTGTTAACCATAGGGAGTCAGTTATATGCAGGTCATAGTTTGTTCTCTGTATTACCACTTCTTTCTTTCTTGTTCAAAAAAGCAAACCTTGAATTCAACTGAATGAAAGTGATATTATGGGAACAACTTTGAACTGATTTTGGTTTATTAAAGAATCATTTACAAACCTGTGTACTACATTATTAGTAACAAATTACTTGATGTGCTTACAGTGTGATTTCTGTACACCACTGTGTCAGGATACTACTTGAGAACAGTGCTTCTTGATTTTACTATAATGCAGCCACTATGATGAATATTCCTGTACAATAAATTATTTTTCTTGATAGTGTTTGTGTCATGGATATCTTCTCTACCAAATGTAGATGATTATTCTTTGACATATAGTGAATGGAAAGTAAAGAGGAAAGAGAAAGTATAATTGAGTTCATCATAGCTGCAGCTCTTTTTTCATGCTAAGAAGCAAACGTTCTTTTATGTCTCCTCATTTCAGGGATTTTCACTAAAAAACAAACAAACAAACAAAAAACCCAAAAGACCAAACATTCCAAACCAAGAACACAGTATTTATGTGGAAAGACCCAGACCTAAGAACTGAGAGGAGCAAAGGAAAGATCTTGGCTTTAAATAGTAGAGTTAAAATATGTAAATATCTTTACCAAGAAAATAATAGAAGCAATGAACTTAATCTAAGAACATGATTTCTTTGTTCCACTCCTGGAATATCACTTCCTGTCAGTGTAGCTTTTCCTCAGCTTGGTTCCATGTCACTTAAGTCAGAGTTTAATCATATAATTTTAAAGCAGGGAAGAACTTTAAAGATCATTTATAAATCTCCCTTATTCTTACATGCTTAGTAGTTTGTTTGTTCTAACTCTGAATGGTCTTACTTATCTTTGAATTCTTAGCACCTGGCACAAAATTTAGGAGGTATTCTATAAGTATTTGTTAAATTAGGTTAAAGAACTTAATCTGCATTGTTATTTGTCAGTTAAAATACAATTAATAAGATCTGATGGTCTTAGTAATTGTTGAACTTAAATGTGACCAGTGACTGTTTTTTCCTTAACCTTTTTTTTTCTAACCAGATTTGCATCTGCTGGTGATGATGGAATTGTAGTTGTGTGGAATGCCCAGGTGTGTAATGATTCTCTGTGAATTGTGTCATAAAGTTGAGTATGCGTTCATAAACATTATCTGGGGATATACCTGCATATCAGTAGACTAATACTCGAAAGGGGCTACTTAGGATGAATCCATTTAAAATGAGGACCAGTATTTCATAATAGAGTTTTTTTAAGATTTTTCCTGAGAAACAAATGCCAAATTATGAAAATAAAAGTTTTTATCTTACTTAAACAAAATTTAAGTTATTGGCAACTATGCATTGATTCTGAAAATATATCAGGTGTTGATTTTTGTGGGGGGCAGTTTTTCTGTCAAAATTGTTTAATAGCATAATAAAACATTCTTCTCCTGTTTGACTTTAATAGTATTATAATAAAAGTCTTATTTTTTCAAATATATTTAAGGCTTTACCGAATTTCTCAGGACCTCTCTTCCCGATCCTTTGATACTCAAGTTACTCTCATTTGAAGCATTTATCTTCTTCTCGCCCTTGTTTGTACTGTTATCTGATCTGACTCTGTCAGATCCTCAGTTTTCAAAGGCTTTGCCTGTGATTAATGCAGTTTTTTTTTAACATTGTGTCCATCATATACATGAATTCCTGCAACCTTGGAAAGATTTGTAATGTATGTTATTATTTACATTGCACTTTTATATGTTTACTACTTGGGAAATAGTGAGAGACTGCTGGACGAAGGCATTGTATGGATGGGGATAGCTGTTGATGTTAAGAGAGAAGTAGAGTGAACACTGACTTTGTGAGTGGTTGATACAGTATTGGATATATTTGAATGTATATATAGTTACTGTATATATTTGTGTGTATGTATATATATATATATATAATTGATGTTATGCTGCCTCTTATTTTCTTTCACAGCTTTGTAACTGTGAAGACTTAGATAACAAATATTTGGACAATGAGGATTCCCTATTTCCCTGCAGATTAGGTTACTGATATTTTTATGCTTAATTTACATAGTTATATTCTTAAAACCATGTGGAAAGAATATCCTTTAAATTTCCTATAAAATATGCTAAAGTTAGTATTTTCTATTAAAAGATAAATTGTTTATGGCTACTCTTTTCAGCACTGTTTAGGTTTTATTTGGTTACTTAAAGTTAAATTATAAGATCCAAGTAATTTTAGATGGAATGTATGTATTTTCTACCTGGTGATTTTTCTTAATGTTGTCATTTAAGATTATTTAAGTTATGAAATATGAAATACTATTAACATTTTTATTGATATTTCAGACAGGAGAAAAACTTCTGGAACTCAATGGACACACTCAAAAGATAACAGCTATTATTACGCTTCCTTCTTTGGAAGCTTGTGAAGAAAAAAATCAGCTGATCTTGACAGCCTCTGCTGATAGAACAGTTATTATATCCTTAAATCCAGAACCAAGTGAAACAGCTGTGGTGACCCAAGGGGCCAGTACGTACATTGTTAGTCTTTAGCCTCTTGGGGCCTGTCTGTACATTTCTATTTTAGCAAAAATGATTTTGTTCTACCCTTCGTAAGACATTTAAAAGTATTAGGCATCTGAAAAGTAATAGACTGGAAATAGCCGGTTAAGGCTTATTATTGATGGAAACTCCATGATTGAAGCTGTTCTTTCCAGAGTTACTATTATATCAAATTACATAAAATAGAGGAAATGAGAGAATGTAGCTTTAAAAATATTTATTACCTCAGTTTGCTTTCCAATTTAGAGGAGCAAAGATGATTTGAACTAGAGAATAGTTCATACTTTTTTCTGCTCATTGTACAGCCAGAGAAACTTGATGCCCTGAACCCATAAGAACCTTTGAGCATCTGAGTCTGTCAGAAAAGAGAATTACCATCTGCAAGTATTTAACATATTTAGTATTTTAAAACAATTTAAAAATGTTAATTACCTCTTCCCCCTACATGTTTCGTTAAAAAATTCAAGATATAACAGCTACAGTCAAGTTTTATAAATTGTTTATGTGTACTAGGCATTGTTCTATTTTCATTTATTAACCCATTTAATCCTTGTAATAAGTATTTTTATTATTTGCATTTATAGATAAGAAAAGAGAGGCACAGAGGGATTAAGTAACTTGCCCAAGGTCATGCAGCCAGTATAGGGCAGAGTAGAACTCTAAACCACTTTGTAATACTGTTTTCATGAAGTATTTTCTTAAACAAATTTAGCCCTTTTATATTTGTATGAGGAATTGGGTCTGTGAAGGGCATAGCTAAATGTTGTAGATGACTAATTTTTCATTACTGTTTTTAAGGTGGTAATAGATTAGCTTTTAAAAGTCTGTGCTTATCTGACAATTCTGTTTAAATAGCTTCAAGCATTAGTGAAGTAAGATACGGAGTAAGCCCAAAGTATAGGTGTTTCTTAGGCTTCTGTAGAATCAACACATACTTTATGACACGTTTTAAATGAGCTTGTCAGCTGAAGTGATTTCTACACGGACTGCCAGTGGGCAAAAAAATTTCAAGAGAAGGTTTAAATAGGGATAAGCTATATGTTGTGATTACAATAGTGCATAAACAGGGGCATAAAATACACTTATGTTTGTGTCAGAGTAGCCCTACCACCATTGCTTTACTGGGGCAAATGTTGTTTTATGGACGAAAGCTCTTCTTTGTTTGTTTGTTTTCAGTATCAGGATAGTCTCTGCAAAAATAAAATTTAAGGTTTATTTATGTATTTAACTGAGGTACTGGGGATTGAACCCAGGACCTTGTGCATACTAAGCACACATTCTACCACTGAGCTATACGCTCCCCTCTTAAACGTAGAATTTAAAATACTTTCTTTTATTAGACTGTACCTAAGGTACTGTAATACTATTTAGAGGCAATTATTAAAATTACTATTACAAAACAGACATGAATAGTTGGGACAGCATCATTGTAAACTTTAACTGTAAATGATAGTATAGAGTCATTTCCTTTGCTGAATGACTTGTTAAAAATAATTTCAGTCTCGTTTGTTCATAGTTCCTTTTATTCATATGAATTCTAAATTTACTCGTTTTGGGTCTCTACTGTTAACTCCATTAATTAAATGCTGAGGGTAGATTTTAAAATTTTTATCAAGTGATAGTCTTAAGAGTCCATATATATACATATATTATATATACTTTATATATATTTGTATGTAAATGTGTTCTCAGATATGATAGAAAATGTATATTTTACCATAGGAAATGGTATGAAGAATTTGAAAATCATTATGCTCCTTAAGTCAAGCTAACATTGGACATTTAATGAGGAGTCTTCTAATTTATGTGTACAGGTAATAGGAATACACTGTTACTGTCTTCTTTCAATTAAGATAACAGTAGTAAACCATGCCAGTCACGTTAAGGAAGCTTTCAGTAAATGTTAATTAATGGATGTGATAGTTTTTAGTATAAATACTTTATGTTCAATGTTTATTAGATGATAGTAGACTGTTTGGGAGAATAAACCTTAAATTTTATATAGTTGCAATATTTAATGCCTGTAAAGATTCAGTATTCAGACCATTCATTTTGTTAGTATTTTCAAATAGTTAGATAGTAAAATTTAGAATGTTAAGCCTAGTATGCTAAGTTGATGAATTGATTTTTATAGTAGTATAAACATGGAATACTTTTTGCTTTATTTAGAGATTTTCTACATAAATGTGTGATGTTTGTGATTTATTTATTAGAAAAATTTTCTCATAATTAAGGTTTTAAAATTCTGCTTAGAAATTATTTCTTAACATAAATTTAGGTATGGGATTGTGATACTGGCAGACAAGTTCAGAAAGTATCATGCTTCCAGTCTACTGTAAAGGTAAAGTCTTAAGTAGATACTTAATGTTAATAATCTTTTTGTTTCAGAGAAAAAATTTTTTTAATTGAAGTACAGTCAATTGCAATGTGTCAGTTTCTAGTGTACAGCATAATGTCCCAGTCATGCATATACATACGTATACTCGTTTTCATATTTTGAAAATTGTTTAATAATTCAGATGAAATTACTTCTTCCACACATACCTACAGTTATGTGATTCTTCTAAGACTAGATTTTGGGGAGTATATATATTAAATGCTAGAATGTTTGAATTTTAAATTAGAGCAAGGGGTGAATTGCTATAGTAAGATAAGGAAAAGATAGTACATAGTATGTTTTTAGTAGATAATTCTAGGAAGACACACTACTTTCAAAGTGACTATAGCAGTAGCTGGTCTTTTTTTTTTTTTTTTTTTTAACTTTGAACTAAAAACATGGAGTTATTTGTCCCTCAGCCTCTATCTTCTGTAAGATCATAAGGATAAGACATGGCAATTAGTTCCAAAACAACATCTTTTATGGCTAATTGGCTGCTACTATTAGGTTCATTCATTTTACAAACAGATACTAATTGAGGATTATTACTTGATAGGAACTCTGTTACATGTTGGAGAACAAACTTGGATAAGACTTGGCTACTTTGTTTCCTATAGAAGAAATTACCTTAATTGTTTTCAGAAAATACCCCTGGTTTTCAATAATGTCAGCAATTTGGGGGTGGGATACTACTAAAGTAGAATAGTGTTTCCTCATTTCCTTTGAAGATTGCTGATCTCTGTATGGGAGCTAACACTTTTTTTTTTTAATGTGAAAAGAATTGCTGTGTGCCAGTGGACAAAGTATTTTATTTTTTTTTCCTGAAAGGCAGCATCTCTGGTAGCCATCTCATGCTACTCTGCTGTTCTAACTATCAATTTAGTAAAGTTTCAGGGAAGAAAATGCCATTTACTATATACTTGTTTCCAATTTCACAATGAGTGTCTTTGAAGAAGTCATTAAAGTATTGACTTGATCAAGATCTGTATGCTTTATGTGCTTTAAAAAGATGCCCTTGTTTAAATTCCTTAAAAAATACCCTTGTTATCTGACTGAGGTCATTAGGTTTCAAATGAAAATACTTGAATTGAAGGAATTGAGAGGGAGAAAAAATTTAGTGTATCTGGGAAAAATTCCTTTGGTGAGCTGTTTCATGAACTGGTCAATAAAAAATATCTTTTTCCAGTATGGTGAAAGTACTTAAAGGGGTTTTACCATACTGTTAATCAGCTAGATAGTTGTATTTATTCATGCCATGAACCTGTATCACATAAAAAAAATTATTAAATATAGCATTTCACTGAGTTTAGTTGAATGGTTCAATAATTTATCAAAGAAATTCAGATCCTTAATAAATATAAGGAATACTATTATTTATTTTTTGAACTAGTGAAATTTTTATAAGGGATAGTGTTAGCAAGGACATGGTGAAATTGGCAAGTTTATTGCCATTGAGATTATAGTTAATATGATCTTCCTGGAAGGCAGTTGGCATTATGAATGAATCTTTAAAAATGATTATATGAATTGACCCAGTGATTCTACTTCTAGAAAACTCTTTAAAGGAAATAATCAAAAATTTGGGCAGAGATTTATGGACAGAAATGTATATTACAAACATGTTTTATAAATGGTTGATTGGTAGTATCCTTTATGTCTTATAGTTAAATTATGGTAGATATATATGCTGAAAATGGTTTCAGAAGAATACACAGAATTTGGAAAATGCTAATGATAAAATGTTAATTAGCAAAGGCAGTATATTATCCTCAGTAAAATATTATCAAACCAAATTTAGCAACATCTCCAAGTGAGATTTATCTCAGGAATATGAGTTCAACATATGAAAAATAATACCATAGTAAGAATAAAGTGCAGAACACATGTGATCATTTTATTAGATGCAGAGAAAGCATTTGACAGACTCCCAACACTCATGATAAAAATACTCAACAAACTAGCAATAGATGAGAACTTCTTCAGCATAATAAAGGGCATTTTTATTAGGAAACCCCAGACGTAACATGTTACTAGTGAAAGACTGACTGAATACATTCCCCCTGAGTTCAGGAACAAGACAAAGATGTGTGCTCTTGGCATTTCTCTTCAACATTGTACTAAAGGTTCTGACCCAGGACAGTTAGATAATAAAATGAAGTCAAAAGCATCCGTTTTAGAAAGGAAGAAATAAAACTGTCTTTATTCACAAGTGACATGTTTTTCTATATGGAAAATCCTAAATCCATAACAAAACTATTAGTACTAATCAATGGACTTAGCAAGATTTCAGGATACAATCTCAATGCACCAAAATTACTGTATTTCTGTAAACTAGCAATGAACATTCAAAAATGTAATTAAGAAAGCAATTTATTTGCAGTAGCATCCAAAAGAATAAACTACTTAGAAGTAAATTTAAGGAAGAGATATGAGACTTGTATGCCAAAAACTACAAAACATTGTTGAAAGAAACTATAAAGAAAATCTAAATAAATGGAAGGAAATTCATGGATCAAATTTAATATTGTTAAGATTGCAGCACTACCCAAAATGATTAACAGTTAAACATAATCTCTGCCAAAATCCCAGCAGGCTTTTTTCCCCTCAGAAATTGACAAGCTGATTCCAAAATTCATAGAGAAGGACAGGGGACCCCAGAATAGCAAAAACAGTTTTGAAAAGAAAGAACAAAGTTGCATGATTCAAACTTCCAAATTTCAAAATTTGCTACAAAGCTGTAGTAATTAAGACAGTGTGGTACTGGCATAAGGACAGATACACAGGTCAATGGAATAGAATTGAGTCCAAAAATAAAACCTCACGTATACAGTCAATTGATTTTCGACAAGGGTGCCAGGACCCATCAATAAGAGAAAGAATAGTCTCTTCAACAAGTAATACTGGATTAACTAGTTATCTACATATAAAATAATGAAATTGGAGCCCATATCCAAAAATTAATTCAAAATGGATCAAAGACCAAAATCTAGGAGCTGAAACTGTAAAACTCTTAGAAGGGATATAGGAGTAAATCCTTGTGTTCTTGGGGTATGTAGCTTAGATATTACACCAAAGCATAGCAACAAAAGAAAAAAATGATAAATTGGACTTCATCAAAATGAAAAGCTTTTATGCTTCAAAGGATACCATCAAGAAAGTAAAAAGACAACCCATAGAATGGAAGAAAATATTTGCAAATCATATATTTGATAAGAAGCTTGTACATTGATTATATAAAAAGAGCTCTTAGAATTTATCAATAAAAAGATAATTAAAAGTAGACAAAGAATTTGAATTTGAAAGACATTTCTTTAAAGAATATGAGCAAATGGCCACTAAGCTCATGAAAAGAAGCTCAGTATCGTTAGTCATGAGAGAAATACAATTCAAAACTATAATGTAATATTACTTCACATATACTAGGTGGCTAATATCTAAAAAAGAGATAATAACAAGAGTTGATAAAGATGTGGAGAAATTAGAACTTTCTTACATTGCTGATGGGGTTATAAAATGGTACAGCCACCTTGGAAAGTAGTTTGATAGTTCATCAGATTGTTAAACAGAGTTATCACTTGACCCAGCAATCTCCTGTGTATGCCCAAGAGAAATAAAAATGTATGTCCGCGCAGAAACATCTACATGAGTGTTCATAGCAGTATTACTCATAATAGCCCAAAAGTGGAAACAGCCTAAATGTCAGTGAACCAACGAATGAACAGAATGTTGTATAACCATACACTGGAATATTTTTTGGCAATAAAAAGGAATATAGTACTGACATTAAAAAAAACCAGAGATTAGACACACTAGGATCTCTTAAAATATAAACTGCACTGATATTTTCAACCCTTTTTTTTCCCCCAGCAGTTTTAAAAGCAACCCCACCCTCAGCCCAGGAAAACTTCCAGAACCTTTTTTTTTTTTAATTCTTTTCTCTTGCCCTTGTGCTCACTCAGAGTTGATAGGTGGGGAGAATACTGTTAAAGGACTTCTGTCAACCTTGAAACAATTAATTTCCTGAGTTACGAATTAAGGAGATATTAATTTGTGAAAGATATAGAAAAAAATAAGGTCATATTTTCAGTTTTAAAAGTTTATTTTAAGCTTGTGTATCAGTTACCTGTTACTGAGTTTAAAAGTTTATTTTAAGCTTGTGTATCAGTTACCTGTTACTGAGTAACAAATTACCTCATAACTTACTTGTTTAAAACAGTATTATCTCAGTTGTTTGCAGTCAGGAATAGAAAGCAATTTAGCTGATGGTTCTGGCTCAGTGTCTCATGAGGTTGCTGGCACCTGACGGTTTGGCTGGAGTTGGAGGTGTTAGGGGCTCACATGCTTGGCAAAATTAGTGCTGGTTATTGTCCAGAGGCCTCACTTCCTTGCCATGTCGATCTTTCTCCATAAGGCTGCTTGTATGTCTTCCTCACCATGGAGTGAGTGATTCAAGAGAGAGCAAGGAGGAAGCCACCATGTCTTTTACAACTTAGTCTTTTAAGTCACACACCATCCCTTCTGCCCCATTCTATTCATTAGAAGTTGGTCACTTAGTAGAGCTGACATTCAAGGGGAAGAGAATTAAGCTCCACCTCTTGAAGCGAAAGAATATTAAGGAACTTGTGGACATATTTAAAAACCACCAATGAATGCTTGAATTTCTAAACTTACAAATATTTTACATGAATTTTGCAGTGTTTAGCTGTTCTTCGGAGACTAGATGTTTGGCTCTCTGGTGGGAATGACCTGTGTATGTGGAACCGAAAATTAGATCTCCTGTGTAAGACCAGTCACCTTTCTGATACAGGTAAAAAATCAAGGTAATTGTGAACCATGACAGACTCTAAAAAGACACAATGAATCTTCAAAGAGACTTTCCATAAATACAAAGATAATATAGGTGATTTTTCTTTTCAGTTCTGAGTATAAGATGTAGCCATATTTCTCCAATTCAGGTTAAGGGCTGTGCAAAATGTATTTCTATCTCAAACTGGAAGGAAATATCCCTTCTTTTGCCTTACCCTTTGCTTCTAACAGAATTTCTCAAAAGTGATCAAGAAAAACCTTTTCATACACGCTCTCGGGCTGTGCCCTAAACTGAGTTTGATGAGCATCCTGACACCTGGAAGCAGACCTTTATGACAATAGCATTTTCTTCTTTATTTGTGGGGTCATAGGACTTTGAGTAGATTCCTAAGGATGACCTTATTTTACAGTTGGTTTTAGTAAAAAGTTCATTAATGTGCAAACTTACTAACAAAATTCTATTTTCTCAGAATCCTGTTGACATACATTTTTGGTTTTAACAGAATAAAAATCAGTTTTGACATATTGATATCAAGGATCTTTAAAAAATTAAAATTTATTCAGAGAAAAAAGTTTAAGTATAAATGAGTAAATTTAAATGACAGTAACCTTGAAGTTTTGTGATACACTACTATTTTTGTTTCTAAAAGTAATGAAATGAACCCTTGCACATCCTAGAAAGAATACAGCCATACCTTGTTTTATTGTGCTTTGCTTTATTGGCCTTTGCAGATACTGCATTTTTTTTTTTTTTTTTACAAATTGAATGTTTGTGGCAACCCTGTGTCAAGCAAGTCTGTCAGCACCATTCCTTCAACAGCATTTGTTCACTTCATGTTTGTCACATTTTGGTAATTCTTGAAATATTTCAAACCCGCCACCAGCAGAAAGATTACGACTGACTGACGGTTCAGATGATGATTAGTATTTTTTTAGCAGTATTTTTAAATTAAGGTATGTACATTATCTTTTTAGACATACTGTTACTGCACATTCAATAGGTGACAGTATAGTATAAATGTAACTTTTATATGCACTGGGAAACCAAAAAATTTCTGTGACTTGCTTTCTTGTGATAATTGCTTTATTTTGGTGGTCAGGAAGCAAACCCGAAATATCTCTGAGGTATGGCTGTGTCATTAAGCATATTGTTGACGTCTTAAAGGTAGCCGGAACCCTGTGAGTTGAATTTACACTTCATGACTGGAACTAGCTTATCTCCACTTTGGTATTATAAAATATCAGAAAAAAATATGATATATTAGCAAAATTAAATCCGTACCTTACTAGAATTTACAATTTAATCTCTCAGTTCAGCATTTGATCACTAGTAATCTTGTTTGACTCTAGAGTGTATTTTCATGTTTACTATTATCATGAGTTATATGTCTTTATTTACATGTTCTTTTCTATTTCTTATACTAGCCTGTGGTTATCTGTGAGGTTTTGTTCCATGAATTGTCAGTAACTGTTGTGAAATACTGAAATCAGAGCTAAAAAGAACTTTTTGTATGTTAATGGAAATAACTACCTATTGTGGCAGTCTGTCTGCCTTTACGAAGTTATCTTTGCGTACTGTACATTAAGTAGTCACAGTGTGGCTCTGTTTATCAGTGTCTCAAGAGAGCAGAAACCTCTGAGAAAATCTGTCGGAAAGCTTTGAAAAGCCTTAGATTTCCGTTGTGAGCTTTTTATGATTTGGATTTTCCAGATTACAGGATGCCAGGTGGTTAGTAGTACTATTAGACCCTTATCTTAGGAAACTCCTTTCAATAAGGCTTGCTTGATTTAAGGGCTGGTAGGGCTTTGGGGGCAGTTATTATGTATTTGGAAATAAGCAAAGATAATCTTAGTCAGTATGATGCAATGGAAAGAGCCTTGGACTAGAAGACAGGACATCCATGCCCTTTCCAGCAGTATGTTGTGATTCTCTGCATTAAGTTGCTAATTCTGGATTACTGAGTTTCTAGTATTTTCATTTTACAAATAATTTGACAAACTTTTTTTTTTAACAAGCTGTTTTCTGCATCTGGAATTCCCTTGCTACCCTTTCCCCCACTCTCCTATCTCTTCCACTTCTTTATCTTGCTCCTCCCTTTTATCCTCCTCCACCATCATCTCCTCCTCCTGAACATGGGAAAATACAAAACATTACTGTTAAAACAACCCTATGTGGAGAAAAGATTTTGGCCAGAAATACTCCCTAAGTGGGTAGGTAGGAAAAACACATGAATAGAATATTTTCCAAATTTGCATGTATGTTACAAATTACATGTATATTTATAAATTACATGTATTTTATAATGGAAAAGTTAACTTTAATAAACTAGTTTTTTGCCCACATATGTGGGGGGTTTGAATATAATACATGAATTTTTAAATTCTTGCTTAAAAAAAGTAGTAATATATCTTATAGAAGTTATGGTTACCCTAAAATCATTTCATGATTCAGCTATAAAAAGATACTTAGAACTGTATAGTTAATAAGTGAAATGTGATGGAATGTTGAATTTGGTTATTCCAGTAATACAACGAATTTTGTAAATGTACTGATTAATTATGCATTATATTAATATGCTATTTGAAGGCGACTTTCTTAGCTGTTGACTGTTGGCTAACTCATTTACTGCCAGGGTGCCCACCCAGTTTTCTTAAGTTTACGTTGAGGAAAATGCTAATTTTACATCTCATTTGAGCTAGCCATCTTGTAAATGGTGATGGTGATTATCTTAAGGAGTCCCTGGTGAATAAGTTCACCATAGTAAAAATATTCAAAGAGCATATCCAATCCTTAATAAATCAGTAATGTCTTCCAAAGGTCTCACCTACTTTTCACAGAATCATTTTCCATATGTAAGCAAGCAAGGAAGTGTGATATAGAAAATTGTGTGTGCTTTAGTTCCCACCCCCTTTATGGGAAATGACTGACATAAATCTGAGAATGTTTTTATTTTTGATGTAATCCAGGAAGAAAATAATCTGACCTTTGTTTTATGTGTTTTTGAAGGGATCAGTGCTTTGATTGAAATACCTAAGAACTGTGTTGTGGCAGCAGTTGGCAAAGAACTGAGTGAGTATGACTCCTTTTTTCTTTTATTTCTTTTGTTTTAAAATTTTAAACTAGACTTGTATACACGTTTTGGAAAGACTGATCAGTTTTTTATTTAAGGGACATCTGCCCCTGCCCCAGTCTTGGCCTCCTAGGATTGTTGAAGTGATATGGAGCCTGAGACATTTTCAAGATGTTAGGTCAGTTTTTGTACCATGCTTGGACTGGCACAGCCAAATGGGCAAGGTGACCCCACTGCTCAGATGCGGGAGAAGGCCACTTACATTCCACAGTCCTCTCTGTTGCTGATCCACACTCATACACTTACTTAGCAAAAATTTTAGCCACATGAAACAACTGTCCACATTCTAGAAACGAGAAGCTTGAGTTCAGAGTGTTGGAGGAGGATTAGTTTGGGATTTCACCAAGGCAGGAGCTGTGGAATGTTTGCCTTAGGAAGCCAGAACAGGACGCCCATTTTCTTGCAGGGAGTTTACACCGTTTCCCTCGGAGCAGTGGGACAGCAGAAGGAGGAGGTAGCAAGAGGAATTTTGCAAATGTATTAATTGATTATAAACGTGCTGTTTGAAGGCCACTTTCTTAGCTGTTGTCTGTTGGCTGACATTTACCACCAGGAGCCCTCAGTGAAAAAGCCTTTTGTGCTCATTGCCTTGTAGGTGAAATTTGGGTACTGAGAAGAGAGAGAGTAGACATACTTCTTAAAAGCTACTTTTTTCTTGAAGAATTTTTCTAATGTAGCCCAGAGGGCATTTAATATTACTTGTGCTTCTTATAGAGCCAGTCTGAGATTTGCTGTGACCATCAGTTGGCATGTTTGCAAATACCATTGAGACATGAGCTAATTGTTCACCATTTATCAGCTGCTGTCTGCAGGCTCCGCTGCTTTGCAGCCAAGTTCCTCTTTCTTCAGTTAACCTTTACATGTGTAATCATGTCTGAGAAGTAATTTTCTAGACCCAGTGCTTATCCTTTATTTTCAGAAAGTAGCTTCTAAAAATATATTTTTGTGTTTATTTTTTCTTTTCCCTTCCTTGCAGAAATTTAATTTTCCCACATTTCTTACCAAGCTGGAAAGATGCCTAGTTTTTCCCTGCCTTTTTCCTCTTGTAGCTGATCACTCACTTGTGTTTTGCTGGTTTTACTCTAACTCAGTGGTTTTCAAACTTAAGGGTGCATGAGAGTGACCTGAAGGGCTTGTTGAAAACACAAATTACTGGGCCTTACTCCCAGAGTTTCTAATTCACTAGGTCTGGAGTGGGGCCTGAGCGTCTGCGTTTCTAGCAGTTCCCTGATGGTGCTGTGGTTGCTGGTCTGGGACCATACGCTAAGGACTGCTGCTCTAAATATTTTGATCCACTTCTTTCCATCTCACTACTGTTGCTCTGTTCAGACTCTCATCTCCTCTTTTGCCTGGCCCGAGGCAACAGTCTTCTGACTTACCTTCCTTCCTCTACTTTAGTGCTTCTCAAATGCTTTCTCCTCTAGTTTAGTGCTTCCCAGGTACATTCTGTAGTAGATGCTAGAGGGATCTATCTAAAATGCAGTCTTCAGAGCTGCAGCGGCAGCCTGCCTACATCAGTCACTTCCGGACTCTCAAATTCCTGACTAGTACAAAAGGTACAGTCTTGCAGAGATCAACACAGAGTTGCCAATTTTTATTTTGTTTCATGAAAACATTAAAAACCAAAAACCAGAAACCAAACTGCCATTTACTACCCTCATTTTGTAAAAATAACTTTTTAACAACAAAATAAGAAGAACATGATCTCAGAAAAAGAGTAAGTCTTTAAATTGAATACACTTAGTTTTATTAAAAAACTTATGTGGCCCTTATTTTTTCTCATTTTTGCCCCAGATGAGAGAAATCCTTGCCCTAGGGACCAATGTAAGGACACCAATAGCCTGCAAGATGAAGTCCGACTCTTCATCATATCAAATCATGCCCTCCACTGTCTCCCTCCTGCCTCCTTTGAGTCCTGCATCACTTTCTTCTTAACTCTGAACTGCCTGGGATTCTCCCGCCTGAGGTGTCTCTCACCTCTGTGCCTTCATTTCTGCTGTTACCCTGTATTGGACGTGCTCTCCTACTCATTGTCTACTTACTCTTTAAGAGCTCAGCTCCAGTATCTCTTTTTTCAAGGATGAAGACTTGGTTACCTAATACCTCCCCTCCCAGAGGTTTTACCTGTTTTTTCATAATCTCATATTAATCATTTCACTTATTTCTTTAGAAATTTCTTTTGCTTTTTGTTCTCTCCGTGCCCCCACCCTTTCAGAATGGCAGCTCCTTTGTGATTGGAACTTTCTCCTAACAGATAAGAGATTTTTACTGAATGAATGAATGAATTAGTGAATTCACTGAAATAGTAATAAAAGCAACACTAATACCTCAACAGAAGTTAGAATATCATCTAAAAAGGGGAAGAAATGAAAGTTCGTTTTGTTCAGAAAATAATTCATAAAAAATACAAATATTCTTAAAAAGTTTCTGCATTTTACTTAGTTTTATCATAAAATATGCCATTTTTCCCTATGAAAATAAATTTTATTCCTGTAAATGTACTATTTTTTTCTATTTCCAGGACCAAGCTTGTGTCCATGTCCTTGGTTTTAAATGTTTCATATCAATTTCTCTTTTTCTATCTGAGTGCTCCTTTCAACAAAGTATAATTTCTGTGTGCACCAGCTGTAGTGACTTTGAGGCTTTATTAGGTAAGCAAGCTCTCGGCTCTGAGTACTCATCCTGGTTCAGAAAGCCTGGATTTTTTTTTATCAACCTTTTTTTAAAATTGGTTATTGCCGCTCTTTTATCTTCTGATCTAATTCATATTTGTTTTATTTCCTTGAAGTTATTACACATGCAGTCGTGAATACTTGTCTCTAGAGGCTGTGTTCATGGACTCACCGAACAGTTTCATATTATCTTTTAGTACTTCGTAGTTTAGTTAGTATTTCAGGTTTGTCTCTGAAGTTTAATTAAACAATACATTGCTTGTTATTCTGCAGTCCCAATCTCAGCATCATTTGGTAGTATTCCGACCGAAGTGGAGTTTTCACTCCGCTTTGCTAAGTATCTGGAAGAATTCCCTTTGTATTGACTGAAAGACCGTCTTTTTTTGACAGCCACAGTTTCAGTGTGAATGGCTGTCAGGATTAAATAACCTTGCCAGAGATTTGTCAGCTGGTAAAATATTGTCCAGAGACAGACAAAGAAATGGGGTGTGACCTGTTTTCCAGAGAGGAATGTGAGAAAGAAGAGAGACTTTAGTAATTAGCCATCACTTGGAAAGAATATAGCCTCTGAGACCTTCCCACTTGTCAGATGCTAGTTTTCCTAAGCTGTGAGCATCCACAACACTTGGTACAGAAGCTATTATAGCACTTAATACATTGATTAGTACATGGTTTATAAGTCCCACTCTAGACTGTGAGTATTTCAGGGAAGTAACTGAAACTTATTTACATATGATATCTAAGATCCTGGAACATGGTAGTAAATGTTTGGTAAATGTTTATTTATGGAGTCACTCTGGTTGATTTTAGGTTTTCTATAGTGATTAAAGATAGAATTTATACTAGCTTAAATAAAACTTAAAGTCAGACAGTGAATAAAGCAATACATTGAGCATCTGTTGTAGTCCAGAAGAACTGTATGGCACTCACAAATTAGAAGGCATATTCTTTCAGAGGATTTGTAATTTATTAGTGTATGCCTAGGTGTCAAGAAAAGTAAAATAAATAAATAAATAAAAGCAGCTGCTGACGTCTTCACTGATTTGAAGTTAAACACAGATCTGTAGCTGGTTTTGTAGCAGTGCTCGCTGGCCTGGCATAAGTAGAGAAAGCTAATGGTGGAGATGACTTAGGGATGTCCACCAGTCCCTGGCTAAGGAGAGAGTAAGGTGGGATAGCTGCTCATGCACTAAGGGTCTAGAGAGGAAGGGAGCTTCATGATTGGTTGTGGGTTTACAAGAGTTTTCATAAAGGAACAGAGAAATCCTTGGGATTTTAGTAGATCATTTCATACGTCTCAAGCATTTGAAAGAAATATTTTAAAGTAGTGTGAAGAAGGCTGTCTTTGGAGATGGGTTTTTCAATATTTTAGGTATTTATCACTTAGTGAAATGGTGGCTTTTCGAGCAGAAATAAAACTTCATTTTTGATTGTTTTAGTAAATTATATCTGTCTTTTCATTTAGTAATTTTCAGGTTGGTAGCACCCACCGAGGGATCACTAGGATGGGATATTCTTGAAGTTAAGCGCCTCCTTGATCACCAGGATAATATTCTTTCACTGGTTAATGTCAACGGTAAGCTTATTGTTTACTTATTTATATATTATGTGAAATTTTGTACGTGTTAAGGTACCTGTTCTAAACTTCAGTCTTGTTTTGTTCCAGATTCTAGAGTTACCATCATGAAAATAATGCTATTGATTAGTAGGTGTTGGCAGTCTCTTAACGCTGAGGTTTAAGCTAGTGGAACTAATCAAGTTTCATAGATTGGTAGGTCTAAGATTTAGGCACAAGGGGCAGAATAGAGTTGGGCAGAGAAAAGGGAGGATGGAGGAGAGAGCGTACTGATCTCAGGTGCTAGCCTTAGGATGAGTGTCATAGGCTATCAGTACTAATGCTCAGTGGCATTTTGGCATTTTTGGCAAATGATTCTGGCTAGTTTCTCTTTTGAAGACCACACAGTACAATATTATATAGCAGGTTATATAAACACTTAAAGTAGAATGAACTGGATTCAAGCCAGTTGTAATCGTGATTGAATACACAGGGAATAAAACCAAAGTAAAAGTCTGCAGAAAATGGGTCATATCAGCCCTTTCTCACAGTTGTGTGTTTTGATTTGCCAGACTTTCTATTTGGCTTTATAATGACTTGAATGAGTATCTTCTGTGAGCTCAATCTGACATCATAAGACGGGGTAGGATCAAAACCCCACAAATCCTCGGATTTAGCTGGTTCACTTTCAAATAAAGTGACACCTTATATCATCAGCACTCTCCTGGGTGATCTGTGTTCTGAGGTCAGATGGGAGGGCTCCTGGGTGGCTTCAGTTGGATAGTCTGGAGGAGACTATAAGAGGGTGCTGTAAGGATGCCATGAACATGAAATAGTAGGCATACTGGACTGTACCCCCTGACCTGAGATCTGGGTTGGCGCTTTTTGAGCAATACTTTGTATGAATGAGGCAGAAAAAAAGGGGCACAGACAATGCCAAGTGTAGTCTCCATTTGTTTGCCATTCAGTCACATTTTCAGATACATCAGTGAAAATACCCCTCCTAGCTCCGAAATCTTCCCCTCTATTAGCCATCTGCTTGTACAACCCAGCTGCAAGTCTTTCTGAGGTCTAGATTGTCTGTGGTGATAGAAATAACTACGTTGGGAGCACCTTTTTATTTTACTCTGAGAGCTCTTTTCCTCTAGCCAAGAATGGCAGCACAAAAGGCAAGTTCTCATTTGGAAGTCCCTCTGACACCGAGCCCTGCTCCTAGGCCCCGGAGCTGTTGAGAAAAGCACAGCCATGTTTTGGCTGTTACAATGGTCAGGCCTAGTTGTCCCGTCTTAGAAGTGAAGCGTTGGTACCATGACCCAGCGTGATTCCTTAAGGAAGGTGATGGGACGTTACTGAGGTAGCCTTAACTTTGTGGCACTTCTTTTGCTGTATGATGTACAGAGAAGCTTATAACAGTTTAACCAAGAAAGCCTTCTTCAAGTGTTTTCTTAGCCAGCTTCTTAAGGGAAGGAAAATGAAAAGTAAAGCAGGAAAAAATTTTTAATGAAAATTACAGTAAACCTCTAGTACTTTTTACTTTATGAACTCCCATGACTGTAAAATTATGCTACAGATAATAAATAAGCCAAAAGCGTACTTAGAAATCATATATGGACAAGTAGTCTGGCAAAACTTGAAAGTGACAATGTGGCAGTTGAATTTTGTACATAGATATGTCTGCCACACTGCAGGTTTTGGTAATCCTGAAACGATTGTATTATACTGTTCCCAGCTCCACTCTCAGTCCTGCTTCTTTGTCCTCACCAATTACTGGTGAAAGATGTGGCCAGTTACTGGATTCATAATTTACAGGGAAAGTGCATTTGCAGTGAGATGGTCCTAGGGCAATCTTAGAATGGCACAACAGAACTCCCATGAATGTGGATAATGAATACCAGGTTTACCAAAGAGATCTGAATGCCTGGGCAGAGATTTTCTCAGACAGACATACAAGATAACTTTGCTTATCTCTTCTGGTAAAAGGCTCTGGGTGCTGCTTTATTTTATTCCTTTTCTTGTTTTGTATGACGGCATAGTATGGCAGTGATAAAGTATTTGTACTTGTGAGGGATGGGTAGACAAGTGTTAGGTGAGATTTTCATACTAAGTGACTTTTGACACTTGCATAGGATGAAGATCTATCCACATATACATCATTGAGGCTGTTTGGTGTGAAACATTTTGAATGACCAGATTGGGATAATTTACACAGCAGTAAACTCCACTAACTCAAGTGAATGTCAGTGTTTTGTTTTTAATGAAAAATTCTAACTGAGCTCAAGTACTTTGTTTCTATTGTGTAGACAAATCACAGACACTTGGAGGAGGTCAGAGTAGGGAGCTTTATGGTCTCATGCAAGTTATGATGCATGCGGAACTAGAGTCAAACAGTCCTCAGTCGTTAACTTCTGGTTCTTCTGTAGTTTGAGACTAGAAAGAGGAGAGAAAGGGATGGAAAAGGAGGTCTTGGAAAGATTACTACTGTCTTAACTTTCCAACTATTAGAACTAGAAGTCTGTTTCTCTCCACAGATGAGAAATGAACTTATTTCTTCACAGAGCAGATTCTATAGAGTCTGTCAATAAACTATAGAAATTGGACTTGGAACCAAGATAAAATAATATTTACCTGTATGATTGCTTATAATTCTTTATTTCTATGAGATTGCTCACCTAGTTATTAGAGATTTCTGCCCTGCTGATTTATTTGATAAATGGAATAATTAAATCATAATTACTCATCCATGAATTCCTAAATTACAAGTAACTGGATGTTTTAATACCATTAATATGGAATAATGCCAGGGGCTCAAAATAATACCAGAGACTCAAAGATAACATTTGATGTTATTTTAAAATGGCTATGCATTTATTATTTAATTTGATTTTTACAATCATCTCCATTTAATGCCTGAAAAATCCAAGATAGAAAAAGATTTCGTGACTCTCTAAAGACCACATGGCCACTAACAGGCAGAGCCAAAATTAGAACTTGGGTTTCTAGACTCACAGTGCATTTGTTGTGTTCTACCTTACTCTCAGTGTATAAGAATTAAAATTAGTTACATTTCTTTAAGATAGTTTTTAGGCTTAGCAGTTGTACATTTCCTATTAAATATATAATTTGTCTTAGTTGGCCCACTAATTTCATTTTCTTTAAAGTTTTAAAAACTTGTTATTGTGCAAGTACTACATAGAAATAGAAATAAGAATAGAAAAATGAGGAAATAAAAACATAAAAAATATAAAAATGAAAATTAAAAATCATCCAACCATATAGTATCAAGTACAGGTTCATATCCTAGGTGTTCTTCTGGGCGCATATATATATATGTGTATGTGTATACATATGGTCTGCTTTTTTTTAACAGTATGTCATGAATATATTTTTGTATTAATACAACATTTACAACTTAAATTTCAATAACAGTATTACTGTTTCATTTTGTGGATGTCTTATATATTCCATCCCCAGTTGGATGTTTTAGGTTATCTTCAGATTTTTTGTATTATGTGTAACAGCCTTGTTACATAATGTCTTTTATGTACTTTCCTAAGGATAATTTCTTAGAAGTGGAATTGTTGGATCAGTGGGTTTACGACTTTTTAAGATTTTGATATATATTACCAAGAATTGCAAAGATTATACCAGCTTATCCTAGGGCATTAGTAGTGCATGAGTGTGCTGAATCCTGATGCTTTTGCCAGCATTGGGTATTTTTCCTGTTTTATAATCTTTCCCAATTGAAAGTCAGTAAGTAGTATCTCATCGCTTTTAGATAGCTTTGATTATTAGGGAGTTGAACATCTTTTCACATGTTTACTGACCATTTGTTATTTCTTGTTCTGCCAGTTCAGGTCCTTGGCCCCTTCTTTTCTTTTGCTGGAGTACTACCTTGTTCTTAGTGATATCCTTTTTTGTTAGGTTTTTTTTTTTTGAGAGGTGGTAATTAGGTTTTTATTTATTTATTCATCTTTAATGGAAGTACTGGGGATTGTACCCAGGACCTTGTGCATGCTGGGCAGGCACTCTACCACTGAACTATATACCCTTCCCTCTTAGTGATTTCTAAGAACTCTTTATGTATCAAGTATAATAAACCTATTTTGACATATAAGTTGTAAAATTTTCCCAGATTTTTGTCATTTAATTGTATGATTTTTGTGTTAAGTAGATGTTTACTCAGCTCTTTTTCCTCAATCCCCACCCTGCCTCCTTTAGAAACTTTTAGAACCTTTTAGCACTCCATATTCATAAAAAAGAATTCACTTTTATTTCCCTTAATCCTTTAAGTACCTTTAATGTTTAATCTGTTTGAAACTTATTTTGGTATATATGAAATAATATAAAATATATATATTGGTCTTTGCCCTCAGTTTCTGGCACAAAGTTCCTAAAATCCTTGCCCAAGTAGTAAGAACATAAGGAAAATCTTCTGTTCTAATATTTGATCTGATATCTCTTTAACATAAAGGCCCTAAATCCCTTGGAATTTTCTGGGTAATAGAAGTATCTTTTGTTCTAATGAGACCACTCTTTCTTTGCTCCTGGATGGGGACTGGTCACCAGAAAGACCAAGTCATGACTAGAAGCTTGGAATTTTCACCCCCACCACCCCTATTCTCCAGAGAGGGGAGAGGGGCTGGATGTGGAATTAATAATTGATCATGCCTATGTGATGAAGCCTCCATAAAAATCCCAGCAGTACGGGGTTCAGAGAGCTCCCCGGTTGCCAAACACGTGGAGGTGCTGGGAGAGTGACACACTCAGAGAGGGCATGGAAGCTCCACGACCCTTCCCACATACCTCGCCCTGTGCATCTCCTCCCTCTGGATGTTCATTTGTATCCTTTACCATGTCCTTTTATAATAAAGTGGTAAATAGTAAGCTGTTTTCCTGAGTTCTGTGAGCTGCTCTAGCAAATTAATTGAACTCAAGGAAGGGATGTGGGATTCTTTGATTTATAGCCAATTAGTCAGAAATACAGGTAACAACCTAGATGTGCAATTAGTATCTGAAGTGGGGGAAGTCTTGCAGGACTGAGTACTTAACCAGTGGAATGTGACACTATCCCCAGGTAGATAGTATCGGAATTGAGTTAAACTGTAGGATGCTCAGCTGGTGTCGCAGAATTGCCTGGTGTGGGAAAACCCCTCACGTATTTATGTCAGACATGTTGTGAGTGTGAGAGTAAAGAAGAAACAGAAGTGTAGCTCTTCATCCGAGGTGAGGTCCTTTTATTCTTATTTTCCAAATACTTAACCAAATATTCCAGCATGAGGGGTGTTTCTTTCTTCACTGAATTGAAATACATCATCATCACACACTAAATATCTAAGTAAACTTGACTCTATTTCTGGTCTTTCTATTCTGTTAATCTTCCTGTTGGGCTTGTCTAGTTACCTCACTGTTCTAATTATTGTGATTTTGTAGAGCGTTACTACTAGGCAGTTTATTCATTTTTACCTTTAGCCTAGGTAAATGATCAATAATGAGACATACATGACCTCTGCCTAGATTTGAGTTTTGTAACTGGCTCCCATGTTGGAGAGTTGATCATCTGGGATATCCTGGACTGGACTGTGCAGGCCTGTGAACGCAACTTCTGGGACCCATCTCCACAGCTGGACACTCAGCAAGAAATAAAACTCTGTCAAAAACCAAATGACGTTTCCATTCATCATTTCACATGGGATGAAGAGGTAAAAAAAAAAAATCAAGAAAAATATATCATCTGTCTCTTTCAATAAACCCAGTTTCTAATTTTTTCAATTTAATCTCACGATGGATATAGAAAGGTATCATTCCCTATGTTCAAGTTGTGCTTTAAAATGTTTTGGTATTTTTTAAAGATTATATCACTTGCTTTATTCTCTAGTTGTGTTTATAATTTCCTTTATAACTTTGGATAGCATGTACTCTACCACTGAACTGTACCCTCCCCCTCTGCCAGGGCTCTAGATTTTAGCAGGTTGGCTAGCTGTTCTCATTAATGCTCATGGCACTGGTCCTCAGCTTGCATTGCTAATGTGCAGAGTACCATTTCTGAGGGTCAAGGGGATCATTCCAGATTTAGGCTCTGGTAAGCCTTGGGGGCATGTTTTGGTTGAGACATTGTAGGTCTCATTTGGGGTTGTAGCCTTTGAGACCGCATAAGTGTTCTTTGGTGCGGGGCAGAAAGGGGGATTTTTGAAAGGTCTGCCTCACTGGTTTACCTATTAAGAATGAATGATTCAAAAGCAAGAGCTGCCAGAATTCTAAGGACTTGCAAAATAATTTCAGAAGCTAAGTGGTATCGTGTGAGACAAGATTAAGGAACTGGAGTAACATGACCTGGATTCTCATATCAACTCTCATCTCAACTTTTTGTGTGACTTTAATCTTTTTTTTCAATTTTAATTTGTTCATCTGGAAAATAGCAGTAATATTAGCTTTTCTTATCTTAATGAGATGTTGTGAGACTGAAGTTTGATAAATATTGGTGAAAGTACTTTCAAAGGGTTAAAGTTGTTTTAGTAACAAGGTGGTTCTAATACTACATTTGGAAAAATGTTTGTGTGAAGCCACTTTACATATATATATATATATATATATATATATATATATATATGTCACTGTAGCATATGCTTTTTTGTATGTATCCTTTATAGGTCTCATGATTGCTTAAGATGTGGAGTGGAAGTAATTTTGTTCACATTTTTCAGCAAAAGAAGCCAAGTAGTTTTCCTAAGGATCTAGTATTATGTGAATGAAAACCTTGGTTGTGCCTCAGCAGCTTGTGTTGCAGGCTGATCTGCCAGCCATAGCTCCTTTCTCTAGCTGGCACATTTCAGTGAGGCAGAAAGTGATGCTAAGGGGTACAGTGTACAGAGCTTTCTCTGTGTTAGCAGTTGCATCCTTCTGCTTTTCTGAATGCTGTCACCTTTCCTTTGTGCTTTGATACTTTTGGACTTCAGAGGACAGCACAATAATTTGGTCTGAAGGTTAGGAATAGGGAAGGTACCAGTGGCTCTCTGAATTCACACCAGGGCTAGAAATCTATAATACTAGGTAGTGGTAAGTACTAGTTTTATGCCCATTTCTGAACTTCTTCCCCCCTCCCCTAGAATATATTTGTTGCAGTTGGAAGGGGTTTGTACGTGTATAACCTTCAAATGAAGCGTGTGATTGCCTGCCAGAAAACCGCACATGACTCCAGTGTCTTGCATGTTGCCAAACTTCCAAACAGGTACGAGTTTCCATATGTTCTGTAACAGGCAAAAGAAATGCATAGTTCCCAGGGGCAAAGTCACCTGGTTCTGTGGCTTGACCTGTGTTCTATTGGAAATGAGAATATCCCCAAGGCTGTCTCTTAGTAGAAGAGTTTGTAGCAGTGTATTACAAAATTTATAAGAAGCAAGATTCATATGAATTACATTGAATTTTGTTATAAGAAGAGATAATTTAAAATTTGGTGTTTATTTTAAAAGGTAAAAAATGACTTTTGGGCACTGACTTTGTACTAATTTTTTGTTTTCCATAAACCTGCCTTTTAAAATACTGTTTGATTATGGCCAGCATCAAATGGTTTTGTCTCCTTGTTGGCTTAAGCTACTAACTTAAGGCTTCCCTTTCAGGGAAGATTTGGCTGTTGAGTTTCTAGGGATGAATTATATGAAGGGAATAGCATTATTTGCTCTGCAGGATACTTTTCGAGTGAGAGGTGCCCTGAGAAGAGAAATAGTGAGAGGTGGGGAGGGGACTTCTCGGGGTATTGTGAAAGTGTAATTCATAACCTGTTTCCCTGAATGCATTTTAAAAATGGAAATGATATGTATTTCTAACACTTGAACCAATATAACAGTATAATGTTCGCCTTTCCCGAAGAGTGCTTTTACTTTGCATTGTAAAACCATGTTAAATTGTGATTTTTATCAGCTCCTGCCAAGAGCTGAATAAAAGCAGTTGAGGGTTCCACTGACTTCTTTCACTGCAAATTTAGCATTGGCTCTCCATGGTGCTTTTTATCACTGATTTGCTCTTCTGATAGGCAGTTAATCTCATGCTCAGAAGATGGCAGTGTACGCATTTGGGAGTTACGAGAAAAACAGCAGCTTGCGGCTGAACCTGTACCAACAGGTGTGTATCTTTGCTCAGAAAGGTAGTCTTGCACTTTTTTCTAAAATGAAAGACAGAAGAAAGGCAGTTATGTGTAACCGCAAGAATAACGTACACTGTGCTCCAAGTAGGCATAAGATGTTCACATGAAGCATTTGGTGATTGGGATCTAGGATTGACATCTTAATACTGCTTTACTGTAGAACTATCTGTTTCAATTCAAGTCAACTACGATTTTACTATTTTAGGGGGAACCTATTATTTCTGGTAATCTGACTGACCAAATGGCCTAATGAACTATTTACTCATTTATATGGTCTATAATTATGTCTGATATAGAAACAGAATGTGTATGATTAGGTGTCAGACTAAAGTATTCTTTCAGTGCCTTGAAGCATTATCACTAACATGGAACTCAATTTATGGAAAAACACACTTTTGTATTTATAACGTCATGAGCGCTTGATTTTCAGGTGTTTGGTTTGAAAAACAAAATCCCAGTTAGTTAGCAGCCTTTGCATGAGAAATCAGATGCTGGTACATCTGAGTTTCTTCAGGTTATTTGAAGTCATAGGGTTTTCTTTTGGAACACACATGTTGCTTTTTGTCTAACTTTTTTGATAAATCTGAGTTGTGACTCTTTTGACATTGCCATTCAGGACTTCTGTTCTCTTTGATCCCCATTGCATCTTCTCACCATGTTAACGCTCCTTCACTGGTGAGTGGATAGAAGTAATAAAAAGATGAGCAACAAACCTGGGTAGCTAAGAAAGGAAATGAAATCGTATATTGAAAAACCCTAGCATAATGCCTGGTACCATCCCCTTAGCCCTTGAATACAATAAGTGTGGAACACCTTTGCATTTGTATTTTGTTTTTCTCATCTTATGTTATTATTAAAAGAGCACAGTAATTTTGAAAATGATTGAGATGGCTGTTTTTTTCTAGGTTTTTTTAACATGTGGGGATTTGGAAGAGTAAATAAACAAGCCAGCCACCCTGTTAAAAAGCAACAAGAGAATGCCACTTCGTTCTCATTGGAGCTTATTGGAGATTTGATTGGACACTCGTCATCTGTGGAGGTATTGTTTTTAACATGCATGTAAATGTCCAGGGAATTTCTGCTTTTGCATCTCACTGCTCTTCATTCATTTGGTCTCATAGAGACCTAAACTTTCTCTCTTATCATCTTTATCTGTAGGTTTTTGCTGAATCTAAACATGGAATGGGATAGGTTATAGTATGTGCAGTTAGGATCTCCCTTTATTTATAGAGAGGCGATTTGAAGAAGGAATGTGTTGCTTCTGAAAAATGGCTTAATTACCATTATGTATGAGATGTAGGTAGGTTGCTGACAAGATGGACAGTGTGAACAATATTAAATAGATATGTGTAACGGTAGTAAATAGAGGGAATATGGAGGGTTCTGCTTTTATATGCAAAGCCTTACAGAATCTGATCCCAGGGGCCTTTATCAAATTCATGAATAGAATTTGTTCTTAACTCCCTTTGAAAGATAATTTGTTGGCTTTAGTGAAACCCAATGTCTTGATGCATATATCAAAGTAATAGTTGAGAACTGTAAGATATATACAATTTTAACTTGTTCTAAATTAATATTTATTATAGACATCATTGCCTGTATTAAAAGAGAGAAAGTGGTGAAGAGATGATTGGAACTGGTAACAGTATAAGCAGAGCCATAAGTAATGAATTTCTTAAGTTGTTCCCTGTTTTGTGGCTATGGAGGAATAAATTTTCTTCTGAAAGTGCATTTATGCTTAGGAGCAAGTAGCAGCAAACACTTGTTACTGAGCATTTCCTGTGTTTCAGGAACAATACTGGAGACTGGAGTTTTCAGAGAGATGTAAAATACAATTCTTCTCGTGGATCTTACATTTTAGTAGACAGGAAGGACTCGGACCTAATAAACTGTTCATCTAGGTTGCTTATGACGGGCCCAGATGAATAGCAGGAATTATTAGAAAATAGTGGAAGATATGGATGGGACTTAGCTGAACCTTGAAGCTTAAGGATTAAGGTAGGATTAAGACAGTCTTGTGACCATAAGCTCCCTGATGTTGGATACTCTGTCTTATTCATTCCTGTAACAGGTAGGTTTCCACTTTGTTTTTTGTTTTTTTTTTAACTTTGGGAGTTGTGAGGATGGAATGTTGTAGATATGCAAGCAAAGATAGAATCTACTTGGTGACAGGGAGCAGGCTGGCTAGTGGATGGGCACCACTAGTGGGAGATGAAGCCTTGGCAGAGTAGTTTGGGGTCAGATTATGAATGTCCTTAAATGTAAGGCTGAAGAGTTTCGACTTTATTTTTAAAATAGTATGACCCCATTAAAGATTTTTAAATGATGGGGATAACTTCAAGTGGCAGATTTGTTATAATAATGAAGTGTCAGATTCTTAGGAATTTTCCTCAGTGGAACTATTGACATTTAAGTACTTTTTAAAAGTATCTCTGGCTTGAGAAAATCTTGGCCCCCTCTCAGGTGTGCTATCTCTTTAATTTCCTCATTCCTTTTATATTTTCATCCTTACTTTCTAAGCCCAGTCTTACCTACCTGTGTACTGAATTCAGTCTTTTCCATCTCCTGAGGAATTTTGTTCTGATAGTTCCCCCCTTCACTCCTACATCATCAGCTGAGATCTTCTGTTACCTTCTTATTTCTGAGAACATGCTCATCCTGTTGTTTTATTTCTCTCCTTTATTTCACTCATCTCCTCTGATACCAGCTCTCTGCTCCTTACTCTGCATGCTGCCTTCTCATACACACTCCACTTTTCAGTTCTTAGCTTCCAGTCTATTCCTTCAGTGGGCATGACCTTCCTTTATTGTTTGGAATTCAGACATTGGATTGGTGGCTATTTTTTGCACAAATAAGAAGGCAATAAAAATGATTAAGTAAAGCAAGTCTGGAAGGACTTCTGACAAAAGTCTTAAAACCAATACTTGAAGAATTAGATAATAGTAACATTTAGAAGATACTTTGGGAATTCATGTACTTTACAAACACAGCTGTTACTTATAGTTCAGTAGTGGAGTAGTATTAACAAAGTTCTGATTACTAAAATATTAGATATTGGTTTAGCATTTGTATATCTGTATGTGACTATCACTAACACTTAAAAATAAAAATAAAATTTCTTATGAAAGGTGATAGAGTTTTACATTCAGATCCAAAATTAACAAGCACGTGTAGTTATCTAGTTACATTAGCTTCTTTCCTCCTTGAAGTCCCTATAATCAGTAATTAAAAATTGTTTTTACAGATGTTTCTGTACTTTGAAGATCATGGACTAGTGACATGCTCTGCAGATCATCTCATTATTTTGTGGAAAAATGGAGAACGTGAATCTGGACTGCGCAGTTTAAAGTTATTTCAAAAATTAGAGGAGAATGGTGACTTATATCTTGCTGTCTAGTTCAAGGAATTTGGAACACCTGTGCATGAACCTTGAACATCAAATATAGGGTAATACTCTGAAAACCAATTACCGTATTGATCACTTAAATTTTGTAATTTTTTTTTCTTGTTACACCATAAAATTCCGGTTGTTTGAACTCCTTTTTTTCTGGGCCTACAAACCAGCAAGTTGCTTATCAGATATTAGTATATTCATCAAATATAGCACAACTTTTCACTTGACTTTTCACATAGCAGTTGGTTTTTACAAAGTGAAGTTTTCAGATTTTAGTACAAATGTGTGTTGAAGAAGAATATTTAGAGAAAGATTTTTTTATGCTTAAAAAAAGGGAGGAGGAGCTGCTGCTTTGCGCCAGGACCGGAGAACGTACGTAGATCTTCTGTCAGATATGCCACGCAATGCTCATTGTCCTTTTCATATTCTTCTATTGTACTGTATTTTTCTCCATTAAGCAGTTTTCATTTTTAATTTAAACCAGTGATTGTGAACATTATTTGGTTTTGTGCAATAAGCAGGGGTAAGCGTGTAAGTCCTTCTCTCCTCTCTTTTTGGCTTTTAATTTTCCTCCATAATGGACTTTGGAGAGTCTGCCTTAGGTTATGAGTTTATAAAATTGTTTTCTTGGATTGTATACAGTATTACTTGAATTATAAAAAGGAATTCATAGATTTCTAACTGCCTTATTTCTTACGGATTAGTAGTATGATTAGTAGTATGTGATAATCTAATCTATTCACAGGGAATGATACAAACCACAGGTGAGTTTGGAGAGCAAACAGTATGGTAAGTACCTCTGTTATTAATGTCTGGAAGCCTCCAACCCATTCATGAGACTCACTGTTTTCTTCCATCTCTGACCTTAGTGCATTCAGGGAAGCAGAAACCATTAAGATGGTAGAATCCAGCAGGGACTCAGACTTGATGGCTGCTCAGTAGTTACAAGTTGAACTTTTAGAAGAATACAGCTATAACTGAGGTTGATATATATTATGTACATTTTTTTCCATTTCCCTAGGTTAGCTTTCAGTGCTATTGTATTTGCAACATCAGAAGTGATACTATGTGGCAGACCTTGTAATTTTTATTTAACAATAATACCCTTATTACCTCATTCTGTACTTTATTCACATAACACAATCAATAGCTTAAATTTTGGGAACTTTCTATCATCCTTTCCAGTTATCTTTCTCAAGGTGAGTGAGTTCTGCTTGAGCAGATGAGGCTTGTTCTTTTGCCCCCAAGACCTGACTCTGAAGGCAAGCAAATTCTAAAATCTTAAATTGGAAGTAAAGAATAAATTATAGTTAGTTATTGTGGTCCAGATAACAGTGTTTTATAACTGACTTCTCTGTCATTAATATGGTTCCCCTCAATACAGAATATTTTAGTAAACAACTCACTATGGGAGACTATACCCATTTGATAAACTGGAGGAATGCACTGTTTAGTTAGCAACTCAGTAGAAGATAACACCATAGAAGATTATACTGATAAAGAGCCGAGCAGAGCTATGCTAAAGCAGAGCTATGCTGGCAGTCTTACTACGAAATTAATTTCACATCAGAGTGAGTAAGCTTTAACATTCATATAGGAAAATGTCAGACATCTGACGAATGTCACTTACCAAATGGAACCAAAAGCAAGATGGTCAGGAAAAGACTGTCCTCTCAAGCAAGCTTCTGCAGCCTGGGCAAATTATTTAGCTCCTTAAAATGAGATTCTGACATCATGAATTTAATGTATTCTGAAAACAAAGTGTGTGACTCGTGACATAAAGAACACTAAATCAACATTTTGAAATTACGAAAAATTTAGGCCCAAGAGGTAAAATAAAAACAGCTGTTGGGAATGAAAAATGGCTGTAGGAATTTAGTTACAAGTACTTCACGAAAACAAACATTTTCATCACATTTACATAGCGCAGCATCACAGTACAAAGCGAGCTGCTATGCTGATCAGGCAAGTCCTTTCACCATCTAACAAAAGTAATTTAGATACATTTCTTTGCATGGAATTGTCATGTATGTTTCCATTTTTTGGTACAAAACATAGAAAAAAACATTGGCACATTATGTAGTGATAAGTCATTTTTTTTCTTCCCATGTACTAGTTCCAAGTGTTCTGCATTCCGATTTTCATCTGAAAAATAACTACTGATTCAGTTAATCTCTATTTATACCTCTTAGAAATGCAGCCTGGAGTACAGAGAATTTGAAAGAAAACCAAAGATTTTGTTTACTGAGTTTCTAATATTTATAATACAGAGAGAAGGGTTGGTAAAAGAGAAGGGAAAACCTCAAGTTTGACTTCATGTAGATCACAGAAAGTTGTGAAAACAGCTGTATAAAAATATGCACTTGTGCTTTAGAAGCTTTTAGCATACAATTAATAGCTTAAAATAGTATTTACTGCTTCCTCATATACGTATTTTGATATATTTACACATATCTTGCGATCTTTTTTTTTACATCATTAAAGCAAAATGGCATGATCTTAAATATAGATAGGTTAAAAATATCTGAACCTTGAAACTTCATCTATACCCTCCCCAGATATATACATCTAGATGGTACACAGCACAACATACTCCATGGACTTACACCCAGAAAATTTAGATTGCTTTAATAAAAATTTTAAACGGCAAATGTATATAAATTTTTTTTAAAAAAAAGCTTGTCCAAGGGCATTCAGATTAATGGCTTTTATATAATACTCATTATAGTGCCTTGTGACTGCCTCTCTAAACCAGAAGTAAGGGAAAAGCTCATGGATTCCCCTGAAACAAGATCTCACTCTCTTCCCCACCATGGATGGCCTTCTATTAAGATGAATCCCTTTTGTAGGAAAGAGGGCTACACAGGCTGCTGATACCAGTCTAGCGTAGGCACTCACCAGACCACGGCTATGTTTTAATTTGGGTGTCACACCATCGATTTGAAGAGCCACCTAGCCATGGAGGCTCTGAAGTTAACTAGTTTATCAGTAATTTGGTCCTGGTTGTTTTGCTCACTTTATGCGTGTTTTTTCCCCTTAGATATTATGATACTCTTATAAATTTGTCAGATTGACGCTCTGGAGTTAAAAAATCAAGCTAAACAGTGATGGTGACTTTCATGGTAAAAGATGAGCTAAACCCTAGCTGAGCTACATGGTCGTCAGCCATGGAGCTGGGCTCACGGGCACCAGGTCTTTGCTGCTTGTTACAGTGAATCAGCTCCATGGCTTGACGACAGCAGGACAGAACCTTTTGCCGTGTGTTTGTTCTGTCACTGATTGTTCAAAAGGACATTTTTCTGCATGGAACATAATTTTCTAAACCTGAACTTTGGGAACTTGAATGATTCAAGGTCAGATATTAAACATTAGCTCCTTAATCTACCCCTGTCATTTTCATTATAAAGGAAAGCCTCTTTTTTACATTACTGTGATTCACAGTGTCCTCTGTAAATCAAGAGGTCCCCTTCTCTGTCTTAGCTTTAGCTGTCAGTTGGAAGCCTCAGACTTTTGCACTTTAGGTCATCTAATGTCTTCCAGTGTTTGTAGTTATCGGCCAAATGTTGCATCAGGGCTGGCAGGTGGGCAAAGGCTGCAAGGACATAAAAGAATTAAAGCCTGTTAAGTTAGATCCCAGGAACACTTACAAGGTTGGGGCTCTGTGGGACAAATTTGGGATCAGAAATGGAGAGGTACCCTAGGTTAGGCCTTAGGCGAACACACAAGTGTGAGAAGGGTAAGTCTTCAAGCACTGGTTTCCTACATATGAACAGATCCTTTTAATTAAAAGTGGAAAAGCTGTTTATCAGTGATATTACCAAAAGAATCTGTGATTCAGAGTAGCCTTAATTTATTTTGTGTTCTTTCTAGAGTTTCCTCCAATGATACACTAAAGCTCCTGTAAGCTTTGGAAAGATGTCCTTTGAAGAGTTGAACACTTGTTTATCCAGTTATCAAACACCCATTGAGTCTTCTGTAAACAAGGTCTGTGCTGAGGGTGCAGAATGTACACGCACCCCCACCATACCTGGCCACACGTCAGCTGACTTCATTTTTTCTTTTAAAATAACATTTCATTTGCACCTTTAGGCCCAGCCTCTGTCACTAAAGGTAATTTTGTGGGTGACAAAATATGAACTATCTTACCATCCCAAGCATCAAACATGTCTGTTATGAAGTAGTCAATGAAGGAGATCTGGGACTTGGGGATGCTACAGGTATTCCGGTCAAACACTGGCATCACCACAGGTAGCCCCTGTCTCTTCTCTTCATCAGTCTGTAAGAAATAACAGATCCAGGGCTATCGGGCACAGGAGAAGCTGTCACAGGAGCATCTAGTTTCTCAGAACCAGTCTGTGAAAGTGGCTCAGCAGCCAGTTGTATAAACGAGGAAACACGCTCAGCAGGGTCCCCAAGCTGCTTATAGAAGACGGCCACCTGATGCGCCACAGGCACTGAATTCAGGTCTTTTGACTCTCAGGTCTCTCAGGCTGTCCTCTAGCCCCTCCTGAAGCACTGATCTCACAGTTCACGCCTCTTCTTCTAAAGTCTGTTTTTGTTTTTGCAAGGTCAAGACTATTTCCAAAGTAATACTACTAATACTAAGTGACGTTTACACTGAGGGAGCAGAAGCAACGATGGGTAACATTGCTGATGCCTCAGCGTGAATCACAGAACTGGCACCAACTGTACCAACAGTCGCTGTATTATTCGTTTGCAGTTTAAAAAGAAAGCCAGTTTCGCTTCAGAATGTCTTTATTAAAGCAGTGAGAATTATTAATCTTACTCAGTTTGGCCGTTGAAAATATGGATTTTTAATATTCTGTGTGACAAAATCAGAAGTACATATAAAGCCCTTGTGCTGCATGCACATCAGAGAATGATGGTTGTCTGGATGAAAAGAGCTGAGTTAGCTTCTTTTCTTCATGGAATTAACTTTTTTACTCGAAATAATGACAGACAAACTATGATTGTTCAGACTGGGGTACAGGTCATGCAGCTCTCTCAGCATATGTGTAAATCGGAGTATTTTGCACATTAGAGTGTATGTTTATATGCATATGGTCATAATTCACTGGGCTGAAATTAAGATCCACATTTCCTGGTGGTGTGTAGAGCCAGAGGCCAGCTGATCAGAGACCTCATTTGTAACTTTTTATTTTTAGGTCATATGGACTTACGAATACTACTATTTTCCATTCTGGGAAAAAGATACCACCTAAACAGGGAGCCTACATTAAAGAACTTAAAAGTGGTTGTTTCCCGTTCCCTGTTCACATACCTTGAGAGTAACTAGGAGGATTTTAAGTCTTCTCTGCGAGTCCTGGGAAGCCCAGTAATGGCCTCCTACCAGCTTTTGGCCCAGCTTGCTCATTTCAGGTCAGTCGATCAGGCAGCCTTAAAATATCCACTGCTGTTCAAGGAGTGAAGGGTTTTTTTCCCTTCCCTTCTCTTTCTAGCAAACTCAGAACTGCCTGTCCTACTTCTCTTTAATTCATGGGCTATTCCCATCCTTGAAAGCTGCAGCTGACTTACTGGGTCCTTGGCTGGCCTCTTCATCTGCCCCTGCCCACCCTTTTTAGACATCACCAGCTATTATCTATCCTGCCTCCGTGGTACATTACAGCCATGGAGACCCCCGCCTCAAATGCATTACTTGTAGCTACTTGTGACGTACCTGTCTTTCTGTCACACATACTAAACATTAGTTCTCAGAGCCTCTTCTCTGGAAGTAGGCCTATATTTCAAATGGCATATCGTCCTCTACTACTTTCTAGGTTAGTCTCCTTTAACTTCACACTGCCAAAGTGAACTATATATATATATATTGCTGCTCTTTTTAGATAAAAATTATGTTTTTCCTCCTTACTCATTTTGCTCACAATGCTCTGTTCTCCCAGAATGTCTTTCCCCATTGCTAAATGTCTAAATCCTTCAAAAAGACAACTGTAATATCATTTCCATGAAGCCCCTCTTATCTAGAAAAAAATCTTTCTGGACGCTCTGAAGACTTAACACTACCTCCTTTAGAAGTGTTTTCATTTTTTTTTACCAATGTGTGGACCTATTTATATCTGTATCTGCCCCCTGCTGTATTATGAGCTACCCAGGGGCAGAGATGTGTCTTACTCATGTCTGTGTTCCCCAGTGCCCCACAGAGAGAATAATCACCTAGTGAATGAATGGGTGATCTCCAGTTTTTGTGGAATTTCAGGGTCTAACAGTTTGAGGATGAAAGGCTACTTCAGAAGGCTCAGTTTATCCCTGTTCCCCTAGAGAGACTGGTTTGCAGCTGGCCACACCAGCCAGTTTCTTGAGTGAACCAGAATTCTCTTCCAGGCAGGGGTGAGCCATTCCTTTCCCAGGAGGAGTCATTTACTTACTTACTATGACCGGGGGCCACTCCCAGAAGAGAGGTGGAGCTTCCCTAGAGAGGCAGCATACCTGTGCAAAGTACTCCTCAGAGATCCTCCCAGCCCATTCGATGCACAGGTCCAGGGGGCGGCATGGGTTGGCCACGTCAGCACATTTAATCATCATGCGCTTGATCAGGATTTGATTTTCAGGAAAGTTCTTCCCAATAGAGTTGCGTTCACAGTCGCTGCCTTCAATCTGGAAAGCAGAATGTCATATCAGGGTTAGTTCAAGATGCTGGTGAAGCCCACAAGTGCTAACTGACCAGATGTTCGATGGTGACAAGGAATGGTCACCCAGGCAAACTTAGGCATGAGACTAGATGAAAGAGGTTTTCCCATCCTTAATTCCATCTATAATACACTGATATGTTCTTGGGTTGGGGCAACCCTCAGGCAATACAAACAGAGCTTAAAAAAAAGTCCCTGTTTCCCCGCACTTCTGTCCTCTTTCCCCAGAGGTTTTGAACTGCTAGGAGCAGGTTTTGTTTTGAATAAATTGGTATGTAATCTTAAAGGAGAGATTTCTCCCAGTTTTATCAGAAAATATGTCAAAGCAGAACTTTCACTTATTTTCAATACATTAAAGATGGGGAAACAGCACACTTACTATACTTACACCTGCCAGCTCCCTCTCTATGACTTTCTGTCCCACTCCTACCTCCTTGCCCATCACTTCCCACTTTGTTTCATTCTCTTGAGGCATGTGTCCGCTCATGCTTCCCCGGCTGCCCTTCCGGCTGGTGGTAGGGAGTGTGAGACGTTTAAGTTGTAGGGGTACTAGGAAGCAGAAGGTGGGCCAGGGCAGGAGCAGGTACATTCAGCCATGTTTAAAAAGACTGGTTGTGCACCAGTACATACCTCATGAGGGATGTGAGTGGTCAGTGGTCCTGCGCCCAGCAGCCAGGTCTAGGAGGAGGCTTATGTAAATGCTACAACAGGCCAATAACACAAAACCTGGAAGCTTGTGATTCCCTACTTTCAAAGATACCATCGAATGGATGGTGTGAAGACAGTTAATTAGCTCTTCAGAGCTCTGCCAAGCTCAAGGACTGCACAGCATTCAAGGGTTTTTGTTCTGCTTCGGGACTGCGCCTATTTATTAAACCATCAATGGGCAGCATTATGTTCTGAAGAGTGGTGGTTTCATTACTTACCGTTGGGAAGATACTGCTTGCTTATAGATACTGCGGTAAGTAAATCAACAGAGTTGGGGGCTTACTTGGATAGATGACCTTCCCAACTCTAAATTTTATGATTCTGTGTTATTTTTCCCTCTTAAATCCCCAGATCCTTGCTCCCATAAGTCCTCTGTGGAAGGAGAGGGTCCTGGCAGTGTGCTGTGGAATCCCTGGGGGATGGAGCAGAACACAGGTGAGGTGGACACTGTCCCTCCATCCAGGCTGGTCATGTGATGGGTCCTATACAGATAGTCTCCATACTGAGCATCAGGTTACTTTTAAGACAACCATTCATCATCCATCCACGTACGCAACCCTCATACAGGAGTGAGTGAGAAGTTTTTCTAACTTTATGGAGCTATGAACAGTTTTTATAGTTTCAAAGGGCAGTTGATCTCATTTTAAACAGTAAGAGATGTGAACCTTCTGTCCATGTTCCTACAACCCAAGTTTGTAGGGACCTTAAGGCAAGTCTAATAAAGTACATGAGTAAATCTGAAAAAGGAAGACGACTTGTGCTCTTGTTCTCAACTAGTCACTCCCAGTTTAATAGGTACTGATAGGCTTTTAATGCAAGTCAGCAGGAATATAATTCTTTAAAATATCCAATTTTGAGGTCTCTCAAGAGTTCAGAGAACAGAGAACTAGGGCTTTGGGTCCCCTAAATACTACCATTTATTCCAATCTCTGCTGGCTGCAAGCTCCTTTCATCCTAGCCTCTGGGTCTACCTCCTTTTGTCACCACTGGCTTTTACCTCAGGGCCTTTCTTTCATGGAGCTCAGAGTTGCTGTGGACACTGTCCACCTATTCTTGTCCCTAGGGGGAAAGAGTGGCCAGCACTTCCAGCCCTTCCTTACCAACTCCCAGCAAATAACCTTCTTGTATTCAAGAAGGGGAGATTGCTTTCAGTTCAGGGTAGGCTCAAATGGAAATGTACTGTGATGTAGCTTATAACATGGGGAATGCTTACCTCAGCTCCCATTGGCTTGTTGATGCTGTTCACAAATTTGTTCACATGTTCGAAGTGTTTTGTCATTTCTGTTGCTAAAACCATGTCAATAATAGCCTGGCGCAGTGTTCGATAATGGTTCCTAAAATAACGGGAAGACAAAAGGCCTTGTTCATAGTGTGTCCCGAATTAAAACTGTTCTTGCTACCATTTCACCACACTTCCCACAATCTAGGAGGAAGCTGGGGGCTCAGAGTCAGGAAATGAGTGAAGGTCACAAAAAAGTTAACCTGCTCATCTTCCTGCTAATCCAGGACATGGTGACACTTCCATTTTCCCTAAAGATAGCTGACCCTTCCTCATATGATTTATGAGTATATAAAAAAAGGAGAGCACCTGTCACAGGGGCACTTATTTCACAAGGTGGCTCCCTTCTACCATCCCTTGGCAATGTCAAGACAGGGAGGTGGAGAGAAGCGACAAGTTCCTTCCCTACAAGGCAGGTGCAGCAACCCGGTGAGCTGTCCCTTGACATTCAGTGCAGACACACTTATCCTTATTTCAGAGAAGTGTCATTTCTTTTGATGATGGCATTGGAAGAGTTTTTCAATTAGTGAGTAATTCTCTAAATTACAGTTAGATAGACATTGTAACGGATGGAGCAACAATCCTGCTCAAAATCACTGCCCAGTTCCTGTCATCTTTTTCTAACTTCAAGAGCCAGAATGGGGAACTGAATAAAATTGGCCACTGGAAAGAATTCCTCCTGTGAAAGTTTTAAAAACAATACTGGACACTGATGAGGCTTCAACTGAAGGTGGAATAACTGGTCTCCATTTTTCTCAGGTTCCTGGAGACAGGCGGATAGGCGCAGGCTCATGTTGACAAGCGGTCCTTGAGGCCGCGGGTGAGCACTGAGCTCTCCGCACTGCCCTCTCTCAGGAGTCTGCTGTCCAGCCTGCCCCACCCTGGGGGCCCCAGCAGCTCTGCCAGGACCTGTGGAACCCTGCATCCTCATGAGGTAGGATTTTAAGTGGCCAGAATTGAGTTGGGGAGAGACGGGGAAGGGTACTTTTCCCTTGAGTTACACCAAAGACGGGATGTCCTCCTGAGAGGGTAAAACTATCTGATACACTTATTAGCATTATAATCACTTTTTATAGAATGCTTTGCAGTGTTTAAAACATTTCATGAACTTACTGAAGACCAAATGGAGTTTAAAAAGATGAACACAGTCTAAAAAGTACAGTTAAGTTTATAAGGACAAGGTTATTATTTTACTGTCTGATACAGGGGTGTAACTGCTCTTATTTCCCCCTCCCTCCAAGAAGCAGCTAAGTACTTGGTGAAGTTAGGGAAAACGGAGTTTCCTCCTTGCACTTTACAAAGCTGAGCACAAGAGTCTGAGCACACGAACCTGTCAATATTCTTGAAAATGTTGCATTTGCTGTCCTTGACCGTGAGCTGGAAGGCCAAGGCTGTGTGGTGACTCTCCAAGACAGCGGTGTCATTATAGAGCACGGCGAGTTCACTGCCTGCATTGCACAGGAAAGAATTGGTCCTTCCCGGGTGATCCACGTCGTGGACTGTAGCAGCAATCAGAGCAGCCACCTCGTCTAGCTGATCGAGGCTTCCCTGGGGTGAGGAAGACAAGGCTGAGCATTATCCACTGGATGTTGGGGACCTACACCCATCCCTGTCTCCCGGGAGAAGATGGGCCAGGGGATCCTCTCTGACTTCCCTACAAGTTGGGAGGGCACCTAGGATACATCCCATCACACTGCTCTGCTGTGAATTATCTGGAGGGAAACAGAAACCTCAGCTGTAGTTGTAATGGATCCTAAATTCTTTTTCCAGAGTCCATCCATCCTACTTCTCCTGCAGGAAGATGCCAAACAGGCCTTTCAAAATGCATGCCGTGTGACATAATGCCATGACTCTCTTCCATGAGCAGACAGAGAAGGAAGTGGCCTAGGATCACACGTGCTACTTTGTTCGCCTACTTCTGAAAAGACTTGAGAGTGTGGCAGTAAATGGCACAGATACAAGAAAACTCTTCACGTGAAGATAAAAGGATTAGAACCAAGCCGCATGAGAGAATCAAGGACAAAAAGAAGAATCTTCCCAGGAAGACAGGCTAAGGGGGCTCTTGCAGTTAAGAACAAAATTCATCTCTGGGTTACAGGTGGCAAAGGCCAAAAAGGAGACCCTGTTTCCAACGCTCTCACTATATAATTAAAGGACACAAACCACAGTATCAGGGGATACAAATGTTTTCTCAGCTCACAGCTCTGGGAGGAAGTTATCAAATGGGCTACTGTTACCTGAGACACTGTACTTTATGAACTCATGCCTTCAGTCATTTATTGGACGCTTCCTGGGTGCTGGTCGTCATGCAGAGAGCTGGAGTTAGGGGCATAAACTGCGCTGGCACAGTCTCAGCACGTCTCGCAGGCAGTCACTTTCGTCTGTGTACTTACCTGTGCTGTGTGCTTCCTGCAGTGATTTATCAGCCCCGTAGTGCAAAGAGGGAAGTACAGATGGTTTGACAGTAACCATGAGGCCTGATCTAGTACAGGGCAGTGCTGGCCATTCAGTTTTCTGTGGGGATGGAAATGCCTGTATCTGGGCTGTCCAGTAACCTCTAGCCACTTATAGCTCCGGACACTTGAAACGTGGCCAGTGCAGCTGAGGAACTGAATGTTTCATTTTATTTACCTTTAATTAAATGTGAACTGCCACATGTGGCTAACGGCTACTTATTGGACAGTGCAGGTTGAGTGCAAGGTGTGGGCATGGAAGTCATCTCTTAGGGAGTGACTTTCATTTTGGAGCCTGAAGGATAAGCAGGAATTAGCCAGCAAAACATGTCAAGGGAGAGAATTCCAGGCAGAAGGAACAGCTTATATGAATCTCCTGTTGTGAAACAAAAAAGTAGTTTCTTCAGGAAACTTAAAGAGCTTCATTGTGGCTGAGTGAGGGGAAAAGTGGTCCCCAAGATGAGGCTGGAGGGGTGGGCATAATTTTTGGTTTTCCCAAGTTGCTTTCCTAGGCTGTGGGAGAAAAAACGGCAAACTGCTTCTCAGATGCTAACAGGTAAGGACCAGTCAATCTGAAACTCAGCCCTGAAAACCTTCCTGAAATCTGCCCCGACCAGCAGGGAGCCATATCCATTTCCAGTCCTGACCTGGAGCTGGTGGCCAATCAACTTGGCCTCAGCCCATGTGAACGGGTTTCCTGAGCCGAGCCAGCAGTCGATGCTACTGTTTTCAGCTCTTCTCAGAGATTGATTATGTAAGTATCCAGGGCAAGCAAACATGCCTAGCCCCATTGGCCCCATCACGCTGCCCATCAGGACCCAGAGCTGCCCCAACGTGGGCTGATTCTAGCTGTGTAGTGAGGCCCCAAGAGGCCCCAACTTCAGGCTTCCGGCTAGTGCTCTTGGAGTATGTTCAGTCCTGTTCGGAGTATGGGGCCAATTTATTTTCATATCTGCAATGAAGGAGATTCAAGTAACTGAAGCAGACAACAGTAGCATTAGGCGAGACGTGCCTGTCCTTCCAGCTTACACTGACTTGGACCTGACGCTTGTACAAAGGTACCAATAACAGGCCACGCCCTGCCTTTTTGATGAGCACTGTCTAATAATGCCATGCCTGATGAAACAGGGGGAGGGAAAGAAGACTTGGCTTCTTACTGGCAGATGGGAGAAGCAAGATCCCCTCTAAGGGAGGGAGAGACTGTCTGTGGAAGAAAACTTCCTCACCAAACCCGCCACAGTAGGAATTCTAAACCGCTGGAGGTGCTGACATTTCTGCATAGTGTTTTTCTTTCTTTAACTAGCAGGAGTAGATTTGTACCACAGTGAAGCAGACTGGCCAGAATGGTCTCCATTCTGGATTAGCCTTTCAAACAGTTGCTTTTCTAGGACAGTCACTTACACTCAGAAAACAACAGAAAATGCTGGCTACTCTGACCTCTCCACTTGCAGTGGTTCCTGGGAACTGTTAAGAGTGGGGAGGGGACAGGGTCTGTAACAAATTGAAGGGGAATGTCAGCTCTGGACACGTTACCTGTACGGTTGGGTTGAGGACGTGGAGCTCTGTCACAGTGACATTAAGAATTTTAGCCTTATAAAGAAATTAGGGACGACAGATGACATGGGTATTTGGTGAACACATTTTTCTGACTCTGTCAGTGGCAGCAGCTCTGGTGGAAGTGGCCTCAGGAGTAAATGCCACTTGGAGCGCCCCGCGATGGGCTATCCAGTGATCTTGGGCTGCTCACTAAACCTCTGAGCTCAGGAGTCCCTTTCACCTCAACCCCCTAGGTTCCTTGTAGCTCTGAATTTTCTGATTCTTTGGCAGAGACCGCCAAAGTTAGAAAATGTCTTTTGAATTACAAGCACACGGTATCTAGTCTTGGACTTGTTTCTATTGCTGCTATTTGAGAATTCAGTCAGACTCTGAATACATTACTAGAACAAACAATTTAAAGAAAAAATACTTATTTTAGGGGATCGTGAATAAAAGAGATCATAAAGTGACTAAGCATTCCCTAATGTATCAAGCATTTTATTTATTTTTCTAGAGTGGTTCTGCTTAAGTGAGGTTCATCTTTAACTCAAGGCTGCACTGCCTGTGGATCCCTTTGGTCTCAGTATTCATGCCCTCGGTCCTGCCCTCATTCGGCACGTGTGACCTCAGCTGTACAGTATCTCACAAGGTACAACATGGAGGAAATGAACCTGCAGTAGGGATCTGGAAGGATCTTAGCACCTCAAAGAAAGGTGCTATAGAAACACAGGCTGATAGCACCTGTATTGTCACCTTTTTTAAAAATTAGGGGACAGAAATCTTCAAAAGCATCATTCTTGAACCACTTTCTTTTCTTGCTAATGAAAGTAAATGCCAGGATCAGTCTGTGGCAACACTGAGAAGGGAACGTTCCCTCCTCCCCACTTTGGTGCCATTTCTACTCCTACCTATCCCACTACCATCCTTCTCCTTAAGTATCTAGAGTCTTAAGACTGAGAAAATTACCTCATACCAAGCATTTGCAGATTGATGTGAATCTGCTTCTATACAGCACTTCTCCAAGGGGTATCTGTATTCTAAGCTTCAATTTTAATTGTAGCGAAGGAATTACATGCTTCACGGTGCAAATGGTGGTAATTGGGAAAGAGGGGTGATAAGGACCTCTTGCCAGCTATGCATGGCGTGTACATAGGGCTCCCCCCAAGTCAATACCTGTAGATGACAGTATGGACTTCCAGGTAAGATTAAGGGACTTGGAACTCTTAAGAACTATGCAAGTCATTAATATACAGATTTACACATGTACACCTACACAGAACACACATATATGTATGTAAATGAGCAGGATGCTGAATGGCTCATTACTATGTGGACCATAATGTACCAATAGCGAAATTCTGAACCTAAAATTTAACCTCTAGACCTAGTAATCATTTGCTATAGTAATTAAATTCTGTCCTGTAACCCGGTCTCACAAAGGGCTCCTAGTAAACATTTGGAGAATAGGTTCAGGTATCAGCCAGGCATGTAAAGGAGTCCCTGTGGTGGCATAAATTATTTTAAGCATTTTTGGGGAAGGGAGGACTAGGAGAAAAGGCCATGTCATTACAACACCAAAAGGATCAATTTGGTAGCACAAAAAACTCAGATTGGTTCCAAAACAGCTGTTTGCCAGATACATTTCTTAAGATTGAGTTCTTAGATCTCCAAAACCTAGGCAAGTAACTCGATCGTGTTATCAAAATTCTACCTTTACTCTCTCCTTTCCGAGGAAGAAGGCGGTGGCGTGCAGCACGTCCGCGGCGTGGGTGGAGTTGTGGTAAGCGTTGGAGGAGTGGTAGTTGGCTTCAATCACTTGCAGCCAGGCCCGCAGAGTAGTTTCAGAACAGTGTAAAAACTCACATACTCCGAACCGGGAAAAGATCTTTAATCCCAGGTAAACCAATGGCCTGCAAACAAGAAAACAAACCCTGACTCACTGTATTCACTGCTCCAGAAATTGCTTTCTTTGTAGATACTTTATACTTACTGCACAAGCACAAGGGTATAAAAATGTGTCCTCTCCAAATCAGGAGATAGAGCATCTCCCCTTCACCAGGCACTTCCTGAAAACCAGGTGCCTCAGGGTGGTTAATCCAAATGACCTCTAGACAGTCTCTAAGTTATCTGCCTTTCAGTGGCTCTAACAACCAAGAAACATCCCTGACAGTCGCTCTCCATCTCCGCTTCCACATAAGCTCTGCACTTCCTTTGTGTCCCCTGAGGAAGTTACTGAGCCCGAGGACAAAAGGGATGGCTTGCGTGGGTTCAGCACAGTCATGTCATTTAGAGTCAAGTTATTTATAGGTGAGTAGCATTCATATCCTACAGACCAACACCCCTGGAAGAAACAGACTTCTGCAACAGAAGGGGACTTTCTGAGTTATCTAATCTTTCCCTTACCTATAGGATGGATCCAAAGAAAAGTCTTCAGTGCTGTCAGACTCATTTTTTAAGGTGCTGAGAGTTTGGGGCTGAGAATACCTGGAACCCTTGGCTCACTGGCACAAAGGAGTGACTTGGGTAGATCTGGAAAGGACACTATTATTTCTTCGTCCTGGGTCATCACCAGGCTGATCCCACATCTTACCCACTAAAACGCTTCTCCATAAAGGTTCTCACTTAAGGGGCCATAGTCCCTGCTCATTTCTCCAGCATGGAATGAAAGGCAAAACCTCCGAGGTCTTTTGTGGCAAGGATTCACATCTCCCTCAAAGTTTTCGGACGTGAAAGTCTAGAGTGTGGCCATCAATCCTCCCATGCCTGCAGACAGAGAAGCACATACCTTTTATGTGTCACAGATTCCAGTTCAAAGATGTTGAACTCCCAGCTTTCCTCATTATCAAGTAATTGAGCAATAGAAGGAGGGACGTCATTGATGGTTATTGGCATCGCAAGGTGACTGTGACTCTGGTGCACATCTGGACAAACAGATGAGGTAGGGAAGGGCGGTTAACTGTGGAATTGTGAGTGCTGCTGAGCATCTGCCATCTTCATGGTTGCCACTAGAAAGAAAGTCTTCAACCTCGAGGGGTAAAAAGAATTTCACTTCAGGGTTCCCTTACATTATTGAACTTCAAGACCCCCAAATAGAAAAATAATCCGGTTTAACTAAATTTAAATATATAGAGGTTTGCAATTCCTATTCTGACAGTGCTCAGAGAAGTAATTTAAATTAGGAGAGCTGGTTTCAAATGTAGACCACATAAACTCCAGTGAGACCAACAGGAAGTATCACCAAGGCCCTCCTCAAATAATAATCACAACACTGGGGGAGAGACAGACCAGAGACAGGTTACCAGTAACAGATGGAGAGAAGACAACTTACTCTTAGTGAACACATACTCATTTCCTGACAACCTTCTTAAGCCATCCTGGAATAAAGAGAGATGCTGTGAGAAGCATGCTTTACTGGCCATTATCATTACTCCCCCATTTCTTTTATTAGCCAGAGAGAACTGAATCCTGATTAACCCAGCCCATCTGGAACTCCAAGTTGAAGCTCAGAATCAAGTCAGAACAATAGCTACAGAGCAGAGGATACTCTCCCCTCCACGGCTTTTAGCCCCAGGAGACGGAGAAGTGAGAATAAAGTGGCTGTGACTGCACTCAGGCCTCACACCTGAGCTGTGAATTGGCTCTGTTCTCCTGCCATCTTTCTCCTGTGGCATTTTGAAGCCACATTAATGAGACCAAAGAAGTGATCTTGCTTTGGATGCTTGTTAATTTGAAAGGACCCCACTTACCGTCGTAGGGACACTGTTATTCTTGTGTTCTTAGATTTATATCCTGGGGAGCCAAAGCCATGGGCCACATTTTGGGGATGACTTAATGTAAAGCCTTTAAAAGGTTAGGCTAATTTTTTATCTAATATCTAAATTAACTTTTTTTCCAACTGTACTTTCTATCTTGCAGCATGAGCTTTGCTGCTAGCCTTTAAAAGAATTTTCTGGATTTGAGGTCTTTGGAAGGGCAGCATAAGGGAGTGGACAGAATTCTGGTGTTCTGCCATTTACTAGGTTCTTGAACTTGAACTCGTCCCCAGATGTTCTTGCATCTCCGTTTCCTGTCCCCTACCCCTGAGTACCTAATTATTTAATTCTTTGCCTAAGTCATTTACAATTGCTTATTTGTCACCCCTAGAAAGCATGTGCTAAGATTTAAAGTATTAGTGAAGGGCTCCCCTGAAGTGACACCTTGGATCTTTAGGCCAAGAGCTGAATTTTGAAAACTAGATAAATAGGTAAGTAACAATGGCCGTTACGGTCCTGCTTCTAAGGCAGGTATCACAGGGAACTCCTCTGTTTTTAACCTGCCTTTATTTCTCCTCTTGCCCAGTGCTACATGACCTGGAGAGGAAGCCCAGGAGGGTGTGGCGCAGGGGGAGGGCGGGCAGGTACCTTGTTCTAGGAACCAGTCTTCCTGCCGCAGCTCCGCAGTGGCCAGCGCCTCCTGGCAGACCCTTGCCAGTGTTCTTTAGAACTGAGGTCTACACTGCACTGGGATGGGGCAGCCAGGGCCAGCCCAGGGGCACTCAAGGAAGAGGAGGTCACTCAAGTTACGGGCTCATCAGAGACCTTTAGTAGGAACACGGAGAACTGGCCAGAAAGCAAGTCAATACTCAGCGTTTGGTGACAGGAGCAGACAGAAACCTTCAAAGTAAAACTCTTAGATGACTTGGGCCTCATTTTCTCCCAAAGAACTCTTCCGGCTTCAGCCTCCAATAAGGAGCACAAATGAATAATCTGAATTTTCTTTTTCTTCACTTGCTGATAGATGATTACAGCCAAACAGATCACATCAGAAACACTGGAACAGGATGGCTCCTTAGAATCGGCTACTTTGGGGGGTTACATGTGGTGGTACTGGAGTGCTGGCAGGGGGTGGCTTCTCCTCCCCTCCCCGTACCAAGCCAGAACAGCTCCACTCTGCTTTTACTGATTATAAAGGGAACTCCATATAAAGCTTTTACTCAAAGAAAGAATTCTACAGCTAAGATTCTGCAAACTGGTGCTGTCCTCGAAGTACCAACCCTCCCATTGTATAAAGAGTCTGAGGTCGAAGGAAGCCTAGCCCTAACCCTCAGTGGAATACTGTGCCAGGTCAAGGGGAACAAGTAAACAAGGGCCCACTGTGCATTTTTAGCCTTCAGTCAACTATCCGTTTAGTCTTTGCTGAAATAAAATTCCGAAGGACGAGTTCTGGGCACAAGTGATCCATCTGTGCTCCTGCAGCTGCTTCTGGTTAAGCTGATGTTGGCCCATTGAGCAGGTGTTTCCACACCCATGGGTAACAGTGTATGTGTTGTGTGTTATATGTATTCTGGGGTGAACCTAATGTCATCTGCCCTGTATTTCTAGTTTTCCCTCATCACTCACAGTCATCAGGCCTCCCACGAGGTCACTGGTGTGAGGGTCTTCATCTTTGGTACCCAGCTGTGGGGAGTATAGTTCTGTGGTCCGTAAAATTTCTAAAACTCTGTCCAAGGCTTCTGCTACTGTGACAGGACTATTTTCTTGGGCTGCATTGATTATATTTATAACCTAAGGATGTAAAGAGAGAGAAAGAATACATTTGAGGACATTAGGATTCTTCTTCCCAAAAGTCATACGAGTGCCCAGACTCTAAAAGAAATCAGGTGATAACACATCTTGTTGCTCACAAAGGACTAGTGCTTTCACAGCACCACTCCCTTCTTCCTGAAGCGTGCTTTTCACCCCACCTTCTCCCAGTGTTTCTCCTGCTTTGGGGACCATAATTTCTCAGGCTCCTTTGCCGACCCTTCTCCTCTAGCTCTCTTCTGCAGGTTGGCGTTCCTCAGAGATCAGTGCCGGGCCTTCCTCTCACTCTACAGTCCTTTCAGAGATGAGCTCTTTCATTTCCATGACTTTGGACATACATGATCCAGATGCCAAGGACTCTCAGATCTACATCCCAGCCCCGACCTCCTTTTTGACCTTCAGATTTATATACTCAATTGCTTGCCTGACATATCTATTGGAATATCTTGCTTACATGTCCAAAACTAAACTCATAATCTTGTTCCCCTCTTCCCAAAGCAAACATAACCAAAAAATGAAAGACAAGAGCTGTTCTACATTGCAGTGAAAAAACCACTTCTATTAATCTTGTGCTCAAACCAAAAACATAGGAGGCCCTGGGTGACATACCACTTTTCCTGAATTCTCTCCCTGCATGACAATGTAATTCATCATCAAGACAAGTTGAATTTACCCCCAAAATATTTACTGATCTGTCCATTTCTCTCCAACTCCACTACTATAATTCTAGTAGAGCTAACACCATTTCTTGCTTGGAATTCTGGAAAAGGTCCCTAACTAGCATCTTCTCTTTCATTTTTGCCAGCTCCATCCCATTCTCTGCAGGGCAGCTGGGTGTTCTTTTCAATAAACACACTTGATCATGTCACTCCACTACTTTAAACTCTCCAGTGATTTCCATCACGCATTAACTAAAACATGAACTCTCTATTACAGCCCAACTGGCCAGAATGAACTGAGCCCTGCGTAACGGTGTCACCATCTTCTCCCCTCTGCTCTCCCAGCTCCAGTCACACTTGACTCTCAGGTCCTCAGCTGCTCCATCCCCCACTTGTCCCACCTCAGTTCTCATCCCTTGCCGTGTCTGCTGCCTAGAGGCCTCTCCTCCCTCTTCTCCGTTTCAGGTCTTCTCCCTTCAGGTCTTACTTCAAACGTTACATCCTCTACAGAGAGATCCCTGACCACCCCTCTCACCAACCAAAACAGGGCCCTAACCTGATTTTCTCTCATAGGACCCTGCTGTTTTCCTTTATAGCAGTTTTTGTTACTTATAACTATGTATTATGTGTTTATTTAATATCTGTTTCCTTTACCAGACTGTAAACTCTATGATATCAGTAGTCTGCCAGTCATTACTTTATCTCCAGAATGGAGCCCAGTGCTCAGTGGCCCTGACTGCAGAGTAGAGGCCGCAGCTGCCACTCACCTTTGTGATGGGAGCCTCGATAGTCATGGAATGAATCCTCGCCATGGATGGGTAGCGACGATTCTGTAGACTTGGTGCTGCAGAGAAGTCAAGAAAATTGTATCTGGTTTTGGTGGCTCAGCTTGGCTTAAGTGCAGGAATCCTTCATGGACTGGGGGCCTGGTTCTCACAGGACTGCTGTTCTGCAGTCCCCCCACAAAGCAATGAATTCAACCATCTCTTAATCCGAAAAGGCTGATAGCTCATCCAGTACTTGCCAGGGTCTGGAAAGGGTGGTCTGGCCTGGAACTTTGATGGCAGGAAGGCTTTATGAGTCTCAAGTCCACAAGGGGAATTTCAGAGAGGGTTCATGAGATCCTGAGGCCTCATCCCAACAGCCTGATGATCCCCCAGGACTCACTTTCCTGTAAGTCGCTAAAGCCCAGCGTGGGCAGTTCTGTCACTTTCAGTCTCAGCCGCTGACCATGTAACTGGATGAGTACAGTGCAGAAGGGCAGGCGTGGGCCATGACTAGGGCGGGGGTCAGCAGGAGAATGAGCCCACGCTCAGTGGAATTGGGGCCAGGCACTCCATCCACTTTCCTGAGCATTTAGGTTCTTAATACCAAGCTCTCATCTCTAAAAACTCAGCTAATCCAGTTGAAATTCCCTCATCCATTATCCTTTCCATCTGAGATATTCTATCTATCTACACCGTCAACCCATCTGAAAATATTTCCATTCACCTGTTCTTGACATTCCTGGTCCCCATCCCTTGCGTGCCATGTGATTTATCCATCTTCTCTAAATTACGCATCTTATGTCTAAAGTCTTTGGTCCTTGCTAGTTCAGCCACTTGCCTCACACTCAGGTATCCCAGTGTGACTTGAAGGACAGCACTGAGGAGTGACCTAGTTATTGAAACTGAGCTGCTCTGGTGTTTACATGGCCTAACACACTTCAGGCCATAAAGAAACACGCATGGAGTCATTTCCAAGAGAAGATAAAGACTGTAAAAAGTAAAAAAGAATAAGAAGGCCTAAAAATTTTTCTGCCTACAGGGAAAAAAAAGCCAGTTTAGTTGTGATCCTGCTCCTGGGGGTTTTGTTCACATGCTGATGAATTCTTGAATATATTCCTCTGCCATTTTCTACATTTTAGAGTCAAGGAAGTCTGAAAAACTTCTTACCATCACTGCCTCGAGATGATATTGACTTCACATCAATGGACTCTTTCCTCCTGTTCTTGTATCTGAATGAAAGTGACTCTGAGGAATTCAGATTAGTAATGGAGAGTGATTAGTTTTCAGCTTATTCACAGGTGAAGTTTAGACATTTTTTCCCCTCATTCTCCAAAGAAAACAGGGTTACTTTTAAAGCACTGTCAAATATTTTTAATAATAAACCACTTTCCCTTCAAATCATTGGCACACACACAGTTATCGTCATACTAGTTGTAAAGTGACGCCCTTTTCTCATGGTGCCGTATCACATTGTAATGGGGCTTATTACTACAGGTTGTTTAGTTCCATGAATAAATATCTCCTTAAACACTGGAACTTGGGGGAAATCTGGGGGGTGGGGTGGTCATAATAAACTGACCTGACGGATAATACATTTAACTGGGTGGGGAAATCTTTTATGGAGATATTTGAATAAGAGAAATAAAATATTAGTCAAATTTACAGAGAGTTGAATTTATTTGAGAAACTAATTTGGACCAATTTTAGGCCCCTCTGAAAAGTCAGACCCATAGATGGTCTTCAAGGTTCTTCTGAGAATATAATTTCATCAGATGATTCAGACTGTTGATCCCAGGAAGGAAGAGAAGAAAAATTGGTTTTATAACCCCATCAATTTCACTTTCACTTTTGTACCTGTTTTCTGAGGGGATAAAAAGCACTTTAAAAAATCTATGTTTAGTCTTTGCAGACTTTGAATTTAATGTCTCAAAATGTGCTGTCACATTGATGCAAGATCTAATCAAATGATGGATGCCACCCGTGAGGACCAGGGGATAAATATGTCAGGACAGCAGGGGTGGCTTCAGAAACCTGCAGTCTCGGGGCATTTTCTTCTTGTGGGACTAACCCATAAGCAAGGAGAGAAACTTAACCACAACACAGAATTTCTCCTCACTGTGGTAAGAGAGGAGGCAGGTGTGCAGGTTTCAGTAGGGAGAATGCTTTTCTCAGACACCAATAAATGATCATATCCAAGAAAGAACAAAAAGATGCAATGCTTTTTAAAGAATTGTCTAATGAGACCGAAAAAAAAAAGTGCAAGAAAGCATAGTAGTTAAGAGAACCCGTTTCAGAGTCAAAATGCCCAAACTCAGATCTCCACGATGCCAGCTAACAGCTGTGAAACCTTGGGACTGTTTCTCCGCTGTGTCTCAGTACCCACATCTGTGAGGCGGCGACAGTTACAGCATCTCATTCATAGGCTGTTGTCAGATGTAAGTAAGTTAACTCATGGGTGGCACTTAGAACACTGCCTGCTACATAGAAAATATGTAGTTCATGCGGCCTGTTGTTAATTACATGTGTACATTTGCATATATATCTTCTTTTTAGGCACACATAGGATCATATTATATTATTGTTCTATTGCTGTTTTCACTTTATGTCTGATTCAGTTTTAAAAAGGTTAAATCAGTAGGTAAACTGAATTATATTTATACAGCATGAAGAGAAAAGCAGGACTACTATAAAATTAGCCTGAAGAATACAGCCGTAAGGCCTTGTCTTAAATTACCTAACTTAAAATATTTAGTATCCCTTTGCCTAATTTTCTTCCAGACTCTGCCTTAGTAATCTTCCTGGCTTTGGATATGAGTTTTTTCAAACCCTGAGAAACTAATAGTGGTCATTTGCACATGATTTTTTGTCTATTAGGGACTTGATAATCATATACACTGCTACCGTTTGTTTACCAAATAACAAATTAAATCTAATTTATTAAAGATTTAAGATTAAATTCAGGATTAAAGAGCACAAGAATTCCTCAAAATGTAGTTTCTAAATAAAACTAAACTAAGGAGTCTACTGTTATGGCTACAGCCCAGGCTGGATTGTTGAATTCTAAGTCATTCATTAAAAACTGTTCAAAGATGGATAATGCTTATTCTTTCTGATTTTTTTTCTTAGCTGAAATTAAAATCTTTAGCAATAGAAAAGACTAAAAATTTGGAGAAATTATTTCTTCAATAAAGGCCATTTAAATCAAAGAATTCATTTATTCATTTTTCTCAACAGATGCTTGCTGAGCACCTACTATGCACTAGACATGGTGCTTTACTATTTATTTTAAATATAGTAATTATCTCATAGAATCATTACAACAATCTGAAAGCTACATAGTGCCATCCCCATTTTACTGATGAGGAAATTTAAACTTGGAGAGGTTTTATGCGTTGCAGCGTCCAAGAGCTAATAAATAGTGGAACATACTGTGTGTTCCAAGATGGGGTGGTTTCAGTTTGTCAACGTTCTGTATTTACTGAACGGTTATGTGCAAGGCAGTGCCAGGCACTATAAAGGATATGAAAATGCTTTTAACAGTTTTTGGCACCCAGAAGCTTGTAAGTTAGTTAAAATAATACTCTTGCTGTGTTAAAGAAATAAACCAAAACATCTATGAAACAGAGACAGAAAGAGAAAAAGTAGGGAGAAAAGGAGGCTACGAAACAGTTAAATGCCAGGTACTGCTAGATACTGTATACATTTTCTCCTCTAATCCTCATAACCACAAAGAGACAGGCATTGTTAATTCATTTTACAATGTATATGTCCATGAGTGACTGAAAAATTGTGCTGAACACTGGAATTTGACACACATTGTAAAATGATTATAAATCAATAAAAAATGTTAAAAAAATTCATTTTACAGATGAAGAAACTGAGGCTCAGAAAGATCAAATGAAATTTTCCTGAGTAGGCAAAAATACAGTCCATTCTAGAATCCAGGAAAGGGACCATGTAAGCAGCTGGGGGTCTGACTTTATGCCCCAGTGGCTGGGAAAGCCGCCAGCGGGGGAGGGAATGTGCGGTGTGTGTGCAGGAAGGAGAATTTTAAATCTTTGGTGGCAGACTGATTTTTCCCTCTAATGATCAAAGAATTCCAGCTCTTTCAAATGTAGAAGTCATTAGGTCCAGTCCCCTCCTTTTATGGCTGAGGAAACGGAGAGTCAGACAGAGTCATGCTCAAGGTATGAGGTGAGGGTGAGGGCAGCTAAAACGGTGATTTGGTGCTCCTGGCTCCCAGGCGAGGGCCCGTCCCCATTTTCTCGTTGTATAGAGTTACTGACTACTTCAAAGAAAGGGAAGACTATGGTCTAACAACTTGTGTCCACTGGACTTCCGGGCCACTGTGTATTTTGAGTGTATCTGCTCTCCACGGTTTCTAGCCAGCAAAAGAAACCAGGATGGGGAAGGCATTCAGCAGAAAAGGTTGCTATGAATGAAGATTCAAAACTTTTAAAGGGATCCTGCTTTTAATCTGACTTTCTAACCTTTCAGTATCAGCACTTGGGTTTCAGCAATCCAAGTTCTGGGGTGGTGATTGTCAGTCCAGATTTCCTCCAAGTAATTTATAGACTTGAACCCACAAATTCGTATAAGTGTATAAGAGTAAAATGGAAGTACTCTCACCTGTCTGAGAATTGTCTCCTGAATCACGATGAATCTTGTGAATCTAAAGTTGTTCAGAGGTTTGGTAAAGCAAGAGAAAGAGATTTCAAATACGGTATTAGTTACATTTCCAGCCAAACAATTTCATTAAAAACTGAAAAATTCCAGAAAGCAAGAAGTTGCACAGATAGTATGAACAGATGGAAGATGTACACCAGGTGATAATACTAAAAACGCTCTGTTACAGTCAGACACTACAGAATGGCTGAGCCTGACAGTAGGGAGATGCCCAAGGGACGCACTTTCAGAGCAAGAATCTAGAGCTCCAGTCAGCTGTCCTCACTCTGACAGTCTGCAGAAATGCAGAAAGGCAAAAAACAGGATTTGAATAAGATTTTTATCAGGCTAATACGTAACCTGTTTATATTTCAGACATGTTATACATTTTTTCTGTCATATAAAAGCAATCTGAGTTTACGCCTAGGATTTTTAAAAACCTTTCTGAAAAGCTCTTCAAAGGCTCCTCAATTACAGTCAGGTTCCTAAATGTTTCTTCACAAAGCCTGAACTTTAGATTCAGTTTAGCACCTCGTTCTTTCTCATTATCAAAAACTTTCTGTGCTAATGCTCCATAAAAATCTGTCAACTGCTGAGTGAGGTCATTAACACTACAAGTGATGAATATGCTTTCCTTGGGGTTCTGCATTTCTTTTGTTTATAACTGAGGCTGTTGCTGGGCATGTCTAACTCGATCATGCTTATAATCATGCGGCTTTGCTGCTAAATCCACCTACTTCCAGTTTCTCAAACCATCACACATTTGTGGGCACTGAATGAATGGGATAAGCTAACCTGGAAAACAAGAAAGGTGAGAGTGTAGGACTTTATGAGGGAAGATTAGTTTGGTTTAGTAACATCAGCTCTAATAGTCAGAAGTTCCCTATATATCAGATACAGGTAAATGTTCCAGCTTAATGGAACCATTCAAATATAAATGTAAAACTGAAGTGTTAAAATAGGGGTTTTCTATGAATTATTCTGCACAGTCCATTTTGCATAGTAACAAACATTTATATGGCCAGCCTATGTGAGGTCTTGGTCTTACATGTGACTAAGGGCTGTGACTCATTTATCCCATAATTACGGGGCTTTTTAATTTCTTCTGTGAACTGTTTTATGTTTTTCCTTTACAAATAAAGACAGTTTGCTACAAAGCTACTGAGTGGAGTACGAATTTTTGATCAAATGAACACAGCTTCTCAGTCGGTTAGCTCAAAAGCAAGTGAACTTTAAATGCTAACTTTTCTCTTTAAGTCACAATATATCTCTCCTTTAGGAACAAAGTCCCCTGGCTCCCAGATTACACAGAAAATCCCTCTCTTGTCTTTCATTGACCTCCACAGGCCAGCTGATTGAACTGTGAAGCTCCTAGGAGGTCGGCATGGGCTTTGCTTTCAATCTTAATGGAACCAGATGAAGCCCAAGGTCCAGCAGATGCACAGTCCAACCCTGCCTGTGGGATGGAAATGTGCACTGGCCCCTGAGGGGAGAAGAGGGAACAGGCAGAGGGGAGAGGAGAGGTACCAGGTCCATCTGCTGAGGTGGCTCGCTCTCTCTCCTCTTAGGATGCTGCATTCGGCAGTTCTTGAGCTGAATACGCCACACACTCCCAACCCTCTGCCCCTGAATTGCTCATCTGCCTCTGCTGGGCTCTTTCCTGTGGACAGCAGCAGACACTGGAAATACTCTCCACTGACCAACTGACTGACTGACCATCCCCTGCTTCTCAAGCAGAGATCCTGCAGGGCTGTGTTGGCATCAGCGCCCAGGATCTTGCTTCATGATTTGCTTCATGATTTGTATGGAAAGCATCTGGTCTCAGGTTATCTATGTCTCTCTTCCAAATACCTCCCTTTTATAACCAAAGACTCACTTGAATGAAAAAGTTCTTTTAGAATTAGAATTTTCTTCTTGGATGTGTAAACCCACCTATCATTTATAACTTGGTATGAATGATTCCACTAAAATCATTTCCTCATAATTCCCAGCCAAGTACACTGAGGAAGCAAACACACAATGGGTGCTTCTGTAGTTCGGCATCCTCTGGTGGGCAGCCAGGGGAGGCCCGTGGGCCTGCGGACTGTGAGGGGAAGAGAGGAGGGAGCAGCTTGTCCTGTGACCAGCGCAGCCGCCTGTGAGAGACGGCCACTCTGCATCTGCAATCGAGTCATGACAACTCCCTCGCAATGGAGGGAAGGTCATTGCTCCTTCTGATGGATGGAGAAGCTGAGGTTTCAAGAGGTTGAGAAACTTGCCTGAATGGCACAGCTGGCACATGGCCCACCCCAATTTCAAAGCCAGCTTTCTCTAGCTCTGAAACCATCTCCTCTTTGTTACGTGGTCTCTACAGTCAGGCCCCAGAGGGAAGCCCTGTCCCAGTCTTGTTAAACTGGGGCCTAAGGACAATATCCCCTGGTTCAGTGAAAGGCATCTGTTTGAATATCACTTCCTTTGTAATTTGGGGGAAGGTTTGAATCTGTGCTATCGAGTGGTTTTGTCACATGCACACTAAAGCAAAGAAATCATAATTCAATTTCCTGTGTCAGCCAGTCTCTCTGGAGTGTAGTGTTTTTGTTTTCCCTTTTGTAATGGAAATGTGTACAGTAGTGACTAGGAATTCTGCTATCGTGTGTCCCACAGGCTTCAGCACCAAGTTTCTGCACTGTGAGTACCACTCTTGCCAGAGCTCAAGACTGGAATTCCTTGGAAAGGCCTTGGAAGCTTACAAGCTGCTTTTGGAAAAAAAGTTCATAATTCCAATCTTTCAATTATTTAAAATGCTATAGGTTCCCACAAATGTTGCTGTCCTTGTGCTAAATGCTTTGTTTACAGACACCTGATTATGCCTGGCACTAAAAAGCACAACGGGGGTGTGTGTGTGTGACTCCAGAATCATCTGATTACTCTTTAAGAGAAAAACAATCATTTAAAAACGGTATCTTCTCTACACATCCACCAGAATGTCTAAAACTAAAAAGAACTTCTGTCAAATAAGTGGAACGACTGGAATTCTCAAATGTTCTTGGAGGGTGTATAAAATTGCACAATCACTATGAAAAAGGTCTGGCAGTTTCTTATAAAATTAAACATAGGCCTACCCTATGACCCAGCTCCTGAGTCTACTCAAGAGAAATAAAAGCATATAGTCACAAAAAGATTCACCTGAGAATGTTCAGAGGAGACCCAGACAGCCCAGAAGTCCATCAACAAGAGAAATTAACTATGGTAAATTGACACAATGGAATACCACTGAGAAGTAAAAAGGGGGAAAAATTACTGATAACATACAACATGGATGAATCTAAAAACGTGGATGATGAGTGAAAGAAGCCAGCACAAGAGTAGACACTGTGTACAGCTCTAGAACAGGCAAAACTAATCTGTGGTGAAGTAAGCCTGAGCTGAGAAGTAATCTCCGGGGCTGAGAAGGAAGGACCGGAGGCAGGGATAGCTGGGAAGGGCCTGAGGGAGTGTCTGAGATGGAAAAGTTTGGTGTCTTAATGGGGTCTGGGTTCCAGAGGCACATGCATTTGCCAAACCCAAGGATGTTATACTTAAGTGTACATTTTACCATATGTAACTTTTACCTAAAAATGAAAACTGATAACAAATATTAAAGTCCAATTAGTAATTATAGACAGATAGATGGTTGAGCAAAATATTAACTATAGGACCTAGGTGGTCGGTGCATATGTATTACAATTCGTCTAACTCTTTTATATGTTTGAAAAATTTCATAATAAAATGTTGGGAAGATTTTATGTTCAACTGAGAATACAGATTGATGGCTAAAAACCGGAAGTCTGAAACATAATTTTAAAATCTGTGTAAATAAATTAGACAGAAAAAAACTCAGAACAGGCTGAAATTGAGCAAGGTGGAGTGCCATGTCACGGACCCTGGGACTCCCCGCCACAAGCCCAGGCGTGAGGATGACGTTCCACTGCAAACCACAACCGAGGAATGTAGACAGCAGCTGGCAGTTTTCGAAGTATACGATTTACCTAGGTAACTATTTAATACATTGATTTTAATACTTTCATTGATCGATTTTGTGAATTATACAGTTACAAGTGAATGTAAACCAGGATATCTCTTATGGGAGAAAAACTCAGAAATAAATATATGAAAACATCCCTCTGACTATGATATGTTAAAATCAATTTTAAAAAAAGAAAAGAAAAGAAAAACCATGAGACTTTTCAGCAATTAAAATGAGTCAAGGCCAGGATCAGCACAACAACAAGGTAGTGAGCAAATAAGTACCAGGCACCTCCTTAACCTTCACTTCAGAACCGCCTTGGGGGGACGTGAACAGCATTTGGTAGAAATGTCTGGATCTCCTTTTGTCATCACTAAATGACAAAGTCATACCAGGCATCAGTCACAATTAAAATCACCAGATACCCTGGGATGTGACCCTGGGGGGTCATTCTCAATGTGCCCTTCTCTCATCTGCATGACTAGTCCATCATCAAATCCTGGAAAATCTCACTTCTACATACCTCTGGATTACCCACTTCACTTCTCTCCACTGTCAAGAGTACAGGCTACCATCAGCTCTCATCTGAACTCGGCAGTAACCGCCCCCGACCCCAACCTAGCCCATTCTCAACTTTTCAACCAGTGTGATCTTGCAAAACTGGACATTTAATCCTGTCATTCTCCTGCTTAAAACCACATTTGCCATTGGTTAGGGTCATCCCCACTTGACAACCTGGATTTGAGGCTCCGCAGCGTGGCCTGGCCCGGCCCCTGCCAGCTCTCCGGATGCACCACTGACCCCTGCCGCTCAGTCCTGGGCTCTCAGCCTGCAGGCCACACTGCCATCCCTCTCATTTCCCCATGGTCTTCACTACCCCAGAGCCTCCTCATGTGTAACTCCTGCCCAGAAAGCTTCCCAGTCCACTGTCTTCCTTCTGCCTGTCTGTGCTCCAGATCTCAGCTGAGAGGTGCTTTCTCAGGGAAGCCTTCTCAGACATTTCCTGCCCATCCAGTCCCTCATGAGGTTAAGTCCTTGTGTCACATGTTCTCAACGGACTTTTCCTTCATTGCATTTTTTACAGTTCAGAACTTTTTACTTATTTGATGTCTGTTCTCCTTCCCAACTCTAAATTCTACTTTTAGCAGGAGTTATGTCTCACGTGATTACCTTTGCAAACTGAGTGCTAACACAATACTTGTACACAGAAGTTCAATAAATACGAGTCCATAAGAGACTGAGATTAACCAGGTTCTTCACCTTATAGCTTGTGGTGAAAACACTGTTATTAATGATTTGACTCATATTGGTCTTTGTTGATTATACTTAATACTGATGTCTCTAAAGTGTTTCATGGTAGAATATTGATAAGGAAGTTTTCCATAAAATGTGTGTATTTTTTAAAAAAGCAAATACAGTACTCCTTGAAAAAATACATCCATGTGCTCCCCTAGTGCCAAATCTATGACAGGCAAAAGGGTTGGGGTGACGGTGAGAAATCAAGGCCATCAAATAACCTGTGTGCACCCTCCCCCCTAAACCGGTTCCCGCGCCTCAGAGAGATTCTCTGTTACGTTTCTTACCGTAATCTATGGAGTAATAAAAATCGGTAGGTAGTATTTTAGAAAACAAAAGGGTTGTCCAAATCCGTACATACATTCGTAATGGAATGATAAGTGACTGAAATATTTCTTGGTTATGCAGAAGAGTGCTAGCATTGATCAAAGTTTTCAACTTTGAAAATTTGAAACAATATTGTTTCATTGTTTTTGTGTTCCCAAATCCCAAATATTATGAAAAGGGGTAAAAATCTGGTTAAAATGAAGAAAAGCACTGTTCTCTTAAATAGTCAGTGCAAGCAATCCTGAAGACTGAACACTGCTAATCAACAACTTCAGGACAAAACCAAACGTAATGAATGGAGTCTGAACGCTGGATGAGAGACCTCATCTTGGGAGCTGAGTCATTTGAGACCCGCCCTTCATTTACATGTAATGAAAATGACAGTGGGAGTGGTGTGATACAGAATTTCTTTGATCATCTTTCTTCACTGAAAACACTTTGATGAGTATTTCCCCAGACAGTACAAGCATCTGATGCATAGATCAAAGATCTTCTCTGTCTGCTCTATTTTCAAAAACTACTTAAAGATACACTTCTCAAAATTCCCAAACAGCAAACAAACACCAGTGTTACCCAAACACTGAAAGAAAACTCCTCATGCAACACTCTGGGTCCTGGTCCTCAATGGTTACCTTCACATAAACTGCTAATGCTATGGACATACTGTTGCCACTGTTTTCACGTATCCTCAGTCTGGTTTCGCAGAGCCCCGCGGCACCGAGACAGAAGGGAACTGCTCGGATGCCGATCTTGATACCTGGTGTCAGATCTCCTCACTGCAGTTAATTTTATGAACCTAGAACACTCCATACAACATCATTTCTCCCCTTTTATCTCGATGGTAATTTAAAATGTTACTTATATCAAAGCAACATGCATTGGTTTGATATAAATGAAAATACATATGAGTATTGAAGGTTACACAAGATTAAAAAGGAAAATCTCAAGTTGGTTCCCCACCCCCACCCCACCCCCAGGTAATTTGCTGTATACGAGACAAGTGCAGAAATAAGTATCTCCTCTGCTGGTATATTTTCTTGGAAAAATTTAAGCATCCCTCTCTTGCAGTGCCAGACCTAACAAGTTCAGGTCTCGCTGGTGTCCCCAGGTCTGGATCTCTCCTACCGCAGTGCTAGCGCCCACTGGCCTTACATTCAACACGCGCTTGCAAAGAGCCTTTACAGAGGGCTCCCATCACGTAGTCCAGTGATAATCATTTTTGTATCCTCATCTCACAGAAAAGCACTTAACACAAGCTACCACTCAGGCTTAGGTGTTCTATCTTTTTTCCTTTGTCCAGTTTCTCTTTCAGTGGCTTTCAATACCTACAGCATAAGCACTAGTTGGCTTCATACCTGGCAAATACTGAGTTCTCTAATACGGAAATATGACAATGATTCTCAAACTTCAGTATGAGTCAGAATCACTCCAGAGCCTGTTAAAACAGGTTTTGGGGCCCCACACCCAGTTTCAGATTCACGAGGTCTGGGGGGGAGGTGTGTGCCTAGAACGTGGATTTCTAACAAGCCCCCGGTGAGGCCGGGGTGACTCCTGACGCCTCCCTGCTCAGCGTGCCCTGCGCCCCAGCAGCACTGGCGACCCCCGGAGCGTGTTAACTCTCCCAACTCTCAGGCTCACTCTAGACTCGGAATCAGGATCTACATTTTAACATGTAATCGCTAAGTGACTTGATCACACATTTCAATTTGAGAAACACTGATTCAGCTGCACAAAGAGAAACTTTACAGAGGCTTGCCAGCAGATCTTTTGATGTCTCAGCTGTGTACACTTAGAGCTTCACTGTCTCAGTTTCCTTATGGGTTAATGGGGACCAAGGCCTGCTCCTCAGGATCTACAGGGATCCAGTGAAATAATGTGTGCACAATGCCTTGCCCACTGGCTCTCAGGCTGGTCTTCACATGGAATCACCCGGAAGGCTTGAGAAACCACACTGCTGTGCTCCGCCCCCATCATTTCTGTCTCAGTAGGGCCAGGCCAGGGCCTGAGAATCTGCATTTCCAACAAGTTCCCTGTGAGGCTGAGGCTGCAGATCCAGGGGCCAGACTTTGAGAAGCCCTGGCCCAGCCCACAGAGGGTGCCCAGACAGTGCTGGACCCCTCTGCTGGCTCCGACTGCTGAGAATCTGGACACAGTACTGCCTGCTATTTCAGGACTGATTTTAGTTTACAGAAATCATTTCCTTTAAGGCAGACACACAAGGAGCACATTTGTGTTTCTCACTTTCATGCCATCATCCCTCTAGCCCGTGTCCCCTCCCTGCTCAGCAACACAGAGAAACTTACATTAAATCGCCCCAGAAAGAAACTTCATTTTGCTTAAAGTTTCTTGTTCTCAATGAACTGTCCATGACTGAGGGCACTTTTGCTAAACACTCTGTTGTGTACACTCATATGCCTGCTAGATTCTGTCCAGAGCATGCGGGAACTGCAAAGACCTAACAGGTTCCCACTCCTGTTACCCCAGCGCTCGACAGAGTCCTTAAGCTGCTTGATGACACCAGGGCCTCGCTTGCGCCGAGGTTAGCAAAAGACAGAAGCCATCAGCAGGACCCTGCTTACTCAGTCAGGCCCTGAGAAAGCTCGCGTTGAGGCGGGGACAGCACAGGGAAAAACTGGTAACGGTGAGAGGACAGGATTATAAAACAGCTTTGTCACTGTGTCCTGAGGCTCTGAAAATGCTGTTCATTAGAATCTTTGTTTACATTTGGTGAACGATCACCCCCAGGAGAAAAAGGGCATCTCTAATTGATACCTCATCTTCTAACTCAACTCGAGGAATACTTACTGGACCTGTGCGGCAAAGATGGTCAGGACCTAACCCCTGCTCTCAAGGGACTTACTCACAGGCACCAAAAACCAAGTACTGTCACAATGACTTTGTTCATTCTGTGTTTGTTGTGCGTACACTGTGTGTCAGGCAAGGTTCCAGGCCTTGGGGATGTGACAGAAAACAAGAGAGATTCTCAGGAAACTGGTTCAGAAGTGCCAAAGACAGCATTTCACAAAGGGTGTGATGCTCAGGGGTTAAAAGGGAAGTTGAGGGCCTTCCAAAACTTGATGCTAAATAACCTCGAATCACATATTCAAGTCATTTGCCCTTCAATGTTTTTCCAAGCCCTCTGAGTTTATCAAGGAGAAAGCCTCAGGTTGGTGCTGGTGAGTCCTTAAACACCGACCCCTTTCTAAGGAGAGGGTGCTCAGTCTCAGAACTTTGAACCAACAGCAATAGCCGTCCAGATGTACCAACACCGTGGGGTTTTTTCTTATATCTGTTTTACTGATCCCTTCCGTTATGGCTAGTAATTACGGTATTCCGTTGTATGGCAGCAATTACTGTGATGATATCAAGTTTTAAAAGTGACTCCTTCTAAAGAAAAACGTTAGACATGAATAGGTCAGGTGGTGCCCGGATATGGCACTAATCAACGCCTGGAGCGAAGCATGGGAAACGGCCCTAAGTGACATGCGCATCCTCGGCCCCCCAAGTGCCCTGGCTTCTGGGGGAGGAGTCAGGCCTGGGGGGGATTAGGTTTCCTGGGGGAGACTGAGAAGCATGGCAGGGTGTGGACGGGCAGGCAAGTAGCACAGTGATGATGACTCAGTCACCTTCAGCTCTAGCACTGATCACACTGGACAGAGGTTTAGCTGCAAAAGGCTTTCTTTGAATTAACTCACAAAATATAAATCAGGTAAAGCAGAGCTGTTTCAGTTGGAAGGGCAGGTGGGGGAGGAGGCCTAGAGCTCCTTATCCCTGGCCCCTTCCTTCCTCTGAGGAAGCCGAGGGCTTCCTTTAACAGAGTGGAAGCAGAGCCAGAAACACCCCCGATTTCAGAGAGGAGTGAGCTGCCACTCAGCCTGGCTGACACTGCGGCAGGGGAGGGGGGCAGCGCTGCATCGGCTGGAGAGGCTGCAGAGTGACCGGCCAGCAGCTGGGTGGCCCTGGCAGGCCCGGCCCCCACTAAGCTGGCTTCCTCATATGTCAGATGGATGGGTCCGTGCCCAGCGGTGTGAGACGCGGCTCCCAGCAGCCATTGCCACCAAATTCTCAGAGGCGCCCTGTGCACAGCCTTGAGCTGCCTGTGCCTCCCGTGGCTGTTCCTGCCTGGAACACAACAGCCATTTCCGGTCCGAGGCTGCAAGTCTGAGGGTGGATGCCACCTGTTTAGAAATACTAGTAAATGACACCATTAACCTCATTTGGTCTGGAAACGCTCCCTTAGGAATGAAGGCACAGAGGAGTATTAAACACCCCTCCTCTGCCCTAATAAAGGGTAACAAGGTGGATGAATCAAGCAGCATTCTTATTCTTTTTTTTTTTTTAGAAGTATACGAGTCCCATGTGGCATGGGCAGTTTTTTCCCTTTCAAACAGTAAAAATCCCACTCAAGCCCAAGCAAGAGCATCGTTACTGGAAGGCTGTAGCTGTAACATTTCCTTCAAGTCAGTAATGGCTGTGAGTGGAGCTCTGTGATGACAGGCTAGTGCAGGAGGATGTTACGGGCAGATTTAATTTTCTGGGGTGGCCTGGCTGATGGAAGGGAGACAGGAACAGAGGGCATCAGAGAGTCCTGAGATAGTCTCTCTCTGAACAAAGAGATGGAGTTTTATTTCCTCTGTCCTAGCTTGCTGGCTTACAGATTTGGTACTATTAAGGCTGAAAACGTACCAGAAGAGCCTGTCTGAAATTCCTGTCTCAGAGCAGCTGGAAACCTAAACAGATTTAAAATTTAAATACTTTTTGTTAAAGTTTTGGTCCTGTCCAGGTAACAATTTATTTGCGATCATTTAGACTGGTCCACCTGTGCAACCTGGCCCTCTCTGCCTGGGGCTGTTTATGTGCAGCCCTCATCACCAGAAGGTTCTCACCGCAGCACTCATGCCCTAGGGCCCTCAGGCTCCCTGAGGAGATGAACCTACCCTCCTTGACACTGCAGGCGGGTCTGCTTCAGGACAGAAGGCAACGTGGCACAAGTGCCGGGGCCTGTTCCGCACCCTCCCGAGAGATGTCAGGAGAGGGGCCTGGAGACCCGTCAGGGGCAGCAGCACAGCATCTGAGTCATCACATACGTGGCAACTGTTCTGCAAGTTTCCTGGGAAGGAAGCTGCTTTGCCCCCAGGAACTAAAAGTCCACATTAGAAAAAAGCCATTTCTCAAGAATTAGAGACCGTGGAGTGGCGGTGTATGTGGGAGAGACGGCAGTCTGGTTCAGTCTGCAGCCTGCAGGCCGTTCAGACTCCTGCTGACCTGTCCCAAGGGAGGGGCCCAGGCCGAGTGTGCGGGGATGTGCCCAAGCGCACAGGGCTGGAAAGGGGCAGCGTGAGGGCAGAGCTACTGTGCGTGCAGCCTTCTTATCAATCTTCCGTGCTCAGAAATGGCAAATATTTCAGAAAAGTTTCTCTTAATTTCTTTAAAACATATGTGTTTAAGGCAAAATCATAACATTGTCTTGTGGGGTTTATAACGTATATAGATGTAATACATATGAAAAATATAGGAAGGAGAGTGGTAAGTGGACCTTACAGTTGCCAGGTTTCTATGTTTCACATGAAACAATATTAGCTCAAGTTGTCTGTGTGAAGTTAAGGATGTATATGAAAACTCCTAGAGCAACTATTAAAAAAATGCAAAGGTCACAAACCTAGAACAAATAATCCTAAAGTTTATATGGAATCACAAAAGACCCAGAATTGCTAAAGCAATACTGAAGAAAAAGAACAAAGCTGGAGGAATAACCCTCCCAGACTTCAGACAACACTACAGAGCTACAGTCATCAAAACAGCATGATACTGGCATAAAAACAGACATATGGATCGATGGAACAGAAGAGAACCCAGAAATAAACCCACAGACCTACAGTCAATTAATCTTCAACAAAGAAGGCAAGAATATACAATGGAGTAAAGACAGTTTCTTCAGCGGGTGGTTCAGAAAACTGGACAGCAGCATGTAAATCAATGAAGTTAGAACACTCCTTCACATCATCGAAAAAATAAACTCAAAATGGCTTAAAGACTTAAATATAAGACAAGACACAATACATCTCCTAGAAGATAACATAGGCAAAACATTCTCTGACATAAATCTTAGCAACGTTCTCCTAGGACAGTCTACCCAGGCAATAGAAATAAGAGCAAAAATAAACAAATGGGACCTAATTAAACTTACAAGCTTTTGTACAGCAAAGGAAACCATAAGCAAAACAAAATAACCTTCAGAATGGGAAAAAATATTTGCAAGTGATGCGACTGACAAAGGTTTAATTTCCAGAATATATCAACAGCTCATACAACTTAATAACAAAACCCCAAAAAACAAACAACTCAATCCAAAAATGGGCAGAAGACCTAAACAAGTAATTCTCCAATGAAGACATACAAATGACCAATAGGCACATGAAAAATGCTCAATATTGCTAATTATCAGAGAAATGCAGATCAAAACTACAATAAGGTATCACCTCACATCAGTCAGAATGGCCATCATTAAAAAATCTGAACGATAAATGCTGGAGAGTCTGTGGAGAAAAGGCAGCCCTCCTACACTGCTGGTGGGAATGTAGTTTGGTTCAGCCATTATGGAAAACAGTATGGAGAGTCCTCAAAAAACTAAAAATAGACCAAAAATTCCCCTCCTGGGCATATATCCAGAGGGAACTCTAATTCAAAAAGATAATGCACCTCAGTGTTCATAGCAGCACTATATACAACAGCCGAGACATGGAAGCAACGTAATGTCCACTGATAGATGACTGGATAAAGAAATTGTAGTATATTTATACAATGGAATACTACTCAGTCATAAAAAAGATTAAACTAATGCCATTTGCAGCAACATGGATGGCCCTGGAGATCATTATTCTAAGTGATGTAAGCCAGAAAGATAAAGAAAAATACCATATGATATAACTTATATGTGGAAACTAAAATAAAAAAAGAAAAAAAGTACACTAATGAACTCATCTACAAAACAGAAACAGACTCATAGACCTAGTAAACAATTTTATGGTTACCAGGGGAAAGAGGGTGGGAAAGGATAAATTTGGGAGCTTGAGATTTGCAAAGGTTAACCATTATATATAAAAATAGATAAAAAACAAATTTCTTCTGTATAGCTCAAGGAACTGTATTTAATATCTTGTAATAACCTTTAGTGAAAAAGAATACGAAAATGAATATATGTGTATATGTGCGTGCCTAGGACATTATGCTGTACACCAGAAATTGACATTGTAACTGACTGTATTTCAATAATCTTCTTTTAAAAATGCAGAGTTTTAATAAAAAGCTAATAGATACACAAAACAGCATTTTAAAAATTGTCCAAATAATCTAAAAGAAGTCCTGCATAAAGTAACAAAGTAGTAAACTGATAAGGATTAAAAGGAGGAGACAAGCCCACACTCTCTCAGCACTTGTGAGAACTAGAAAAAATTAGTAAAAACACAGAAGAAGAAATTAGTAAAAACACACAAAGATCACCACTTTGATCTAACTGGCATTTGTAGAACACTGCCCAACAACAAAAGAATACACATTCTTTCAAATGAACTTGAAATGTTGACTAAGATGGACCTTAATCTGACCATAAAAACAAGTTGCAAAAAATTTAAATGAATTCAAATCACACAAAGTATGTTCTCTGACCACATGGAGATAAATTAAATACCAGCAACAGAAAGGTACCTGTAAAATCCTCAAATACTTGGACACTAAAAAACACACGTCTAAGTAGCCCATGGATCAAGGAAGGACTCAGAAGGGAAACAGGAAAGTATTTCTAACTGAATGAAATGAGAACACGTAGTACAAGAAAGAGTTTAGAGAGCAGGCCTGAGGTTTCACTCTTCAGAAGAGTCTGTGTTCAGGGTTGGCCAGTGCCTGGTGTCTGCAGATTTGACTTCTGGAATGTTCCCTACAATGGTAAGACTGTTTAGCCCATTTGAGGTACTGACCCCTGCTTTCCTTCTGGGAGATGGGAATTTTGATATTTGTGGCTGGTTCTTGTGCCCGTGAGACCAGCTTTCAATAAAAACCTTGGACCTTGAGGACGCAGGTGAAAATACTGCACACACATTACTGCGGTTCTGCTGCTCCGCAAGGGAGCCTGTTCCGTGTGGCGTCGTCTGGGGAAAGGAAGGCAGGAACCCTGGAAGCCTGTGCCCGTTTCCTTCCTCTCTGCTTGATCTCTTTTCACTTTTATGGTTGTTGCAATAAAACTATAGCCCTGATTACAACTGCCTCCAAGTCCCTGAGTCTTTCCAGTGAATCTCCAAACATACATCCTCCTAAACAACCTATCAAAATTTGGGGTACAATTAAAGCAATACTTAGAGGACAATTTATAGCAGTAAATATTTATGTTAGAAAAAAAACCCCTCAGTTTTAATTTAAAAAACTAGAAAAAGAACAGCAAGTAAACCCAAAGTAAGCAGAAGAAAGGAAATAATAAAGATCAAAGCAGCAATCAATAAAACAGAACACACACAAAAATAGATAAAATCAGTGAAATCAAAAGTTTCAGGTCCAGATAAGGAATTGTATGAAAGTTTTAAGGAACAAAAAATGTCAATTATCAAATTCCAGAAAAACAAAGAAGAGGAAATATTTCCCCACTTATTCTATGAGGCCAACACAACACTAGTTCCAAAACTAGACAGAGACATTACAAAAAAAGAAAATTAGAGACTAATATCCCACATGAACATAGATGAAAAAATTCTTTATATTATAGTAAATCCAATCTAGAAATGTGTGAGAAAGATAATAGATCACATGAGGTTTATCCCAAGAAATGAAGGTTGACTAAACATTTGAAAATCAATATAATCAACTGTATTAACAGACCAAATGAGAAAAAAATTATTTCAATAGTTTTTTTTTTTGAAAAAGCATTTGACAAAATCCAATATCCACTCCTAATTAAAAAAAAAAACTCTCAGCCAACCAAGAATAAAAAGAAACTTCCTTGACCTAGAGTTATATATAGGAAACCTATAGTTAGCATCATATCTAATGGTCAAAGAATGAATGCTTCCCCCCCGAATCAGGAACAAGGCAAAAATGTCTGCTTTATCACTTCTATTCAACACTGTAATGAGGGCTCCATTCAGTGCTGTAAGGGAAGAAAAAAAAAATGAAATGTATCCAGAACACTCTTTGACATAAGTTGCAGCAATATTTTTTTAGACATGTCTGCTCAGGCAAAGAAAACAAAAGCAAAAATAAGCAAATGGGACCTCATTAAACTTAAAAGTTTTGCACAGGAAAAAATATCAACAGAATGAGAAAACAACCTACTGAATGGGAGAAAATAATTGCAAATGACATGACCGATAAGGGGTTAATATCCAAAGTATATAGACAGCTCATACAACTTCATACCAAAAAAACAAACGACCAATTAAAAAAAGGGAGGAAGACCTGAAAAGATATTTTTCCAAAGAAGATATACAGATGGTCAACTACCACATGAATAGATGTTCAACATCACTAATCAATAGAGAAATGCAAATCAAAACCACGAGATATAACTTCAGATCTATTAGAAAGTTTATCAACAAAAAGTCTACAAATAACAAATGTTGATGAGGATGTGAAGAAAAGGGGATCCTAGCGCACTGTTGGTAGGAATGTAAACTGGTGCAGCCACTATGGAAAATAGTATGGGGATACCTCAGAAAATTAAAAATAGAACTACCATTGATCCAGCAATTCCACTCTTGGGTATTTATCCAAAGAAAATGAAAACACTAATTCGAAAATATACAGACACTCCAATGTTCACAGCAGCATTATTTACAATAGCCAAGATATGGGAGCTACCTAAGTGTCCATCAACAGATAAAGAAAATGTGGTACATATATACGAATGGAATATTACTCAGCCATAAAAAGAATGAAATTCTGCCAATTGTAACAATATGGATGGACCTGGAGGGTATTATGCTTAGTGAAATAAGTCAGACAGAGAAAGACAAATACTGTATGTAATTACGTATGTGTGGAATCTAAAAAATAAAACAAACAAATATAACAAAACAGAAACAGACTCAGATCTAGAGATCAAACTAGAATATAAAAATATATGTATGTATAACTGAATCACTATGCTGCACATCAGAAATTAATACAACAGTGTAAACTGATTATACTTCAGTAAAAATATAACAATGGAGATCAAACTAATGGTTACCCATAGGGAGAGGAATTGGGGAGGGGCATGATAGGGGTAGGGGATTTAGAAGTACAAACTTCCAGGTATAAAATAAGTAAGACGCAAGGCTATGTTGTATAGCACAGGGAATAGAGCCAATGTTTTACAATAGCTTTAAATAGAGTATAACCTATAAAAATATTGAATTACCATGCTGTAACATCTGAAATTAACACAATACTGTAAATCAACTATACTTTATATTTAAAAAAAGAAATGAAAGGTATCCAGTTTGGAAACAAAGTAGTAAACCTGTCTTTTTTTAGCAGATGATATCATTGTCTATTTGGAAAATCTGATGGAATCCATAAAAAAGCTGCTAAAATAATGAATGTAGGAATGGTGCAGGAGAGAAAATCACTACAGAGAAATCAGTTGTACTTGTATATAACAACAGTGAGCAATCAGAAACTGAAATGAAGAGAATAGTACTTAAACAGCTTCCAATAATATGAAATAATTTTAAATAAGTCTGAAAAATGATAGATAAGCCCTGTACACTGAAAACTACAAAACAGAATTGAGATAAATTAAAGATAACCTAAGTAAATGCAGAGCTAGACCGTATTAATGGATCACAAAACCCAATACTGTGAAGATGACAATTTTTGCCAAACGTTGGGTTGTCATCTTAATCATAATTTCAGCAGGCTTTTTTGTGGAAGTTGGCAAGCTGATTCCAAAATGTACACAGAAATAAAAAGACTAGAATAAAAAATGTTAAAAAAAAAAAAGACTAGAAAAGCCAAAACAATTTGGAAAAAGAACACAGTTTGAGGATTGACAGTACCCAATTTCAAGACTTATAAAGCTACAGTAACCACGACTGCATTGAGATGGACAGATAGATCAACGGAACAGAATACAGCCTCCAGCAAGAGAACCACACATAAATGGTCAACTGGTTTTTGACAAAGATGTAAAGGCAGTTCAGTGAAAAAAGGACAGTCTTCTCATTAAGTGGAGCTGGAACAACTGGCTATCCAAATGCCAAAAAACCCTTTCACCCACATCTCACTCTGCATACAAAAATAAACTCAAGATGGAGCATGGACCTAAATATAATAGGAATAACTATCATCTTGTAAAAGTAAACATGGGAGAAAATCTCTGTGATCCTGGGTCACCAAAGGTTTCTCAGATGTAACAACTAAGGCATGATCCACAAAACATGGATAAACTGGACTTCATAGAACCTCTCCACTTTGGAAAACATTGTTAAAAGAATAAGACAAGCCACAGACAGGGACAAAATATTTGCACATATCTGATAAAAGACGTTTCTCCAGAATATATATGAAGAACTATCAAAATTCAACATTAAGGAAACACACAACTCAATTCAGAACTGAGTGAACTATGTGAACCTACAGTTCACCAACGAAGATATACAAGTGATGGCCAGGATGTGCGCGACTCGAACTCTCATGTTACTTGGTGGTAATGGAAAATGGTAAAAAAACAAAAAACAATTTTGAAGCAGTTTGAAAGTTCCTTAAAAAGTTTAACATGCACCTACCAAATAATGCAGGAATTTACCAAAGAGAAATGAAAGTACATGTTCCGTCAATACCTTTACATGAATGTTCACAGCAACTTTATTTGTAATGGCCAAGTCTGGAAACAACCCAAATGTCCATCGACATTTGGATGTTATGAACGAATAAACGAATTGTGGTATAGTTATACAATAGAATGCTACTGAGCAATAAAAAGAAATGAACTACTAAAATCCACTGAACTGTACACTTTAAATGGGCAAATGGTACATTTATATCTCAATAAAGGTGTTATAATAAAAAGAAATGAAATTAATAAAGGCTAGGGCACATGTGAATCTCAAAATCGTTATGCTGAGAGAGAAGCCACAATAGAAGGAGTACTATATATGCTATAATTGTATTTACTCAAAATTCTAGAAACTTAAACCTATTCTAGAGTGATCAGTGGTTCCTTGGAAATAGAGGAGGAGGAGGGTCAGGAGGGAAGGAATACAAATGGGCCCAAGGAAATTCTCTCCTCTGCACATCTAACCAGCCAGCAGAGCCTCAGCCTGCACACCCCACCCGCCTCGCTCCCCTTGTCCAGCAGAGGCCTCCACCTGGTGCCCCACGATCGCCTTCCACTCCATAAATTCATGGGAGCTCACCCGCCAATGCCCAGCCCATTCATGGGGAGACAGTCTCTGCTCCCCTTTCTGTCTCACCCCGCGATACCTCATCTGGCAGAAAGTATGGGTAATTCTTTGGTCATAACAACTCTTAAGCCTACCTTCTTTTTCACCAGTCTTTAAGACGGGGGCTACCCATGCCATTCTGTTTTTCTGTTTTAATATATCTGAGTATTGTCTACTTGACCTAATTAAGCTAAAACACAGCAGAGGGTGTCTTATTCCTTCTGGGCAGCTCATCAGGTCCCTCTTCTGTTCCATTGATCTATTTGTCCATCTCAATGTGGTCATGCCTACTGTAGCTTTATTAAGTCTTGAAATTAGGTACTGTAAATCCTCAAGTAACCCAAGATTATAAATATTTTCTCCCATGTTTTCTTTTACAAGGTGATTAACTTGTAAGATATGAGGCTGGTAACTTACGTATGAATAATTTCAGATAACCTAATTTAGTCTGAATGCATCAGTCAGCTACCTAGCACCATGCAAGGCCCTTCAAGGAAGGAGGAGTCAGGATGGAGAAGACACTGAAAGCTGCTGGAAGTGACAAGTGCAGTGGGCCAGTACCTGAACAAGGGCTGAGCTGTGTGCTGTGCCAGGAAGTACAGGGAGGGCCCCGAAAGGCCAGAGGCCACTGTGCAGGGGACATGCAGCAGGAGAAACTGGGTTCCTAAATCTCCCTTTGATGCCTGTCTGGGACTTGGGAGCCAGGACTAGACAGGGAGCCAAGAAGCTGAGCATTCTTGAGTGGAGGCTCTGGGGACAAAGCACATACCATGTCACAGGAGGGGACAAGGGGCCAAGTACTGGGACTTCAGGTCACCTGGACAGAACTTTTAGGCAACAGAGAGCCAGCGGAAGTTTTTGAGATAGAAATAAGTGATCTGAGCAGCATCTTGGGAAGATGAATCTGGCAGGGGATGCAGGATGGACTGAGCGAGAAGGACTGGCTTTAACTCGGTGCTTCTGGAGAAAGCGAATGTTCTCTGGGAGAAAGGAGATCTAAGGGACCATCCTGAAATTGCATTTTCTTCTCCAAATGCTGCCACTGAAAATGGGATGCTAAAGGTCAAGATTTCTTCAGGGAATCAAATTATTTTCACACTTGAGGAACCCTATCCTCTCGTCAGGGATTATTACTCACAAAGGCCACGCCAGCTTCACTGGCCCAGCGCATGAGTTGGAGGTGATAATCACTCTCTCGAAGGACAGCCAGGCGAGCAGCTCGTGAATGAAAAGGCGCACGCACAGATGACTCACCTAGGTCTGTGACTCAGTGTTGTTACAACCTTAGCAAGATGTAAAACTCCCTGGGCTACCATTGGTATTTCCTGAATCAAAAGTCAAGGGCACTGCCAACAAAACCAGCTGGAAAGCATGCTTGGGGCCAGAGATGAGTTCGACCACAGAGCGGGTGGCTCTTCTCCACCACCCACTCCACAAGGGCGGCGCCGCTTCGCACCACTGAACCGGGAGGAATGCTGGCTCACCTTCAGCATCCGTGTAAGGAGGAGATTCCTTCTGAACAAAAGGAGGCAGCTTCTTTTCCTGTCTTTTTACCCCTTGCCTTTTTAGGAAAGATACTAGTTTTATGTTTTCTTGGGAAACCAAATTTCAACATCCATTCTTCTCTTTAACTTCACAAATAGCAGTCAGTCTTGTCTCAAAAGCACTTTTGAAAGGTCCTTTTTCCTAGCACTTTACCTTCCCGCTTCAATAGAAGCTAAGTTAAGAGACCCCAAAGAGCCTGGATTCCCCTGGTCCCCACCAGCTTCTGTCTCTGGAGGGCCTGCTCTGGGCCCCACCTTGCACACCCTCACTGAAGGGCCCTGGCCGGCCACCAGGAGGCTGCCAGTCAAGAGCAAAGCCCAGAACCCTGAAGCCCCCCAGGTACTGATTAGGTATTTTACAGATGCTACAGGTTTAATGCTACTTTAAATTCCTAATCCAGAAAACAATCCTGGCGGGAATGACTGATCAAACAGTTCCCTCTGAGTGTGAACTGACTTATCAAAAGATATGGCAACACACACAGATGCACACCCAGCCAGGAGCCTGCCAGTCGTCAGTGAGCTGCTGCCACCATGTACAACCCCCACCCCCACCTGCCAACTTGGCCTGGAAGGCTGTGTTTCCGCAGCAGTGAATTCCCCAAGCACAGGTACTGAGGTCCTCAGGTCCAGAGGAAGAGCTGTGGCCACAGGGAGGGGTAATGATGTGCATTCTAACTGCTCTGAAGCAAAAAGAGGCCCTGCCTGAGCCTGGCCCATCCACACAGCTCCCCACCTAGGGCAGCTGTGAGGCCCACCCTGCAGCACACGCTCCTCCCGGGGGCGGGGGGCGAAGGCGCTGTCCCCTCAGCACCATCGTGCCATCCAGGGTAGCACCCCTTATACACATGCTGACACGAAACATAGCGCTTCCATGGTAAAGGGCGCAGCCAGTGTGCTGCCTCACCAGGGGCCATGGTGACACAGAAAGAAGACTCGGCGTTTCAGCCCTGAGGAGCCACAAGGACGATGGCTTATTGAAGACAACTTTTTAAAAAATTGACATTCTCATGGCCTAAAGGGTGCTGGGTGAGTCACATTTAAGTTGAAACAGAAAACTAAATGAATCCCATCCACACCATTAATTCCCCTACCAGATCCCCTAGCCATGAGACAGTGATCTGGAAGGAAAATGGCAAAGAGAATACTGTCAGCTGAAATGGTAACAAGGCTTGGGATGAAGACTGTGGAATTAATTTTTGTTTCAAGTGTCCCAAGTCTCCCTATAATCAGGAAGTCAGGTGCCTTCTGCACTGGAGATAGAGAAGATCCTGTGTCTGGGCAATTCTGGGCAGAGGGACACCTGCCTAGAACATCACTCATCCATTCTGGAAGCACCCCTGCCCCGGCCCCATGTACCCAGTGCAGAGTCCCCTCCTCACGGAGCCAGCAGGGACAGTGGCTGTCTCGTCAGCCGTCTCTAGGGCCAGTGCCTGTCCGAGAAGACCTTCCTGCTGACTTGCTGGAGCTCAGAGTCTGTGCTGTGCCCCGTGCTCCCTAGCCCAGATGCAGCCTGTGGACGAGCACACGCAGGAACCTCCACAGCTACCCAAACCCAAAGGCTTTTCTCCCGCAGGATGCAAACGCTCATTTCACAGACATTCTGTGTGCCCGGGCCCAGGAGGGACAGATGATGAAGATGTAGCCCCACGCCTGGCAGCTCCACAGTGGCCTGGCCCTGCTTGTGTGAATGACACACAGACCATCCTTTTGTCTGGCTGCTGTTTCATGATTCTCTGGTCAAACCACATACCTGTCCCCCTATAAAACATCCAGCAGGAAACTTCTCTAGGTGAACTAACCGGTCACACTGGATCCAGACGCCTCGGGGGCTGGTGGTTCTCAACATTGACAAGTACATTAGAACCCCCTGGGGAGTGCTTAGAAATCCTCACACCCAGTCTATACTCAGGCCCACTCCATCAGAGACCGGGGGGTCCAGGCATCACTGTTTCGTTGTTTTGTTTTGTTTTGTTAACTCTCCAGGTAATTCCAACGTGCAGCCGAGGCTGAGAACCGCTGTGCTAGTCTAATCTTTCCACATCCCTCCCCATTTAGCACGGGTGCTTACAGGCGCCGGGCACCACCGTTCCCCAGCGCTGGTGGGAAGCTGTCACATTCCTCCTGCAGGGATCTCCATGATCGAACAGGGACAGTGTTCCTTACGGATTAACCCTGCTCACCCTCAGCCTGCCTTCCACTTCCTTTGTAACTCCAGGGCCAGTGCTCTGTGCTTGGGCACTGAAATTCATTATGACAGTTGTAATGGTCTGAAACCTTCCGACCAACCTCTCCTAGACTCAAAGCCGTCTGAGAGCAGGTGGTGGTTTCTGTGCTTCGTACTGTAGTTCTGGTTCATGCTTGGGATGAAAGAACTCAAGCACCCATGGAATGAATGGCATGGCCTGAGACAAGCCCCTCGCTTCCGCCCCTCCTTCCCCTCTTACCTCGGGTACGTATGTCACACCTCTCAGTCCCCCATCCACAGCTATCTTGTTTGATTAAAATAAAGGGAAAAGTATTATTACCCTACTCTTCATACCATGATGCAAAGTTTAGGGATGGGGAGGTCATGAAGAAGACAGGTAAATGTACACTTCCTTCCGTCTCCTGGAGCTGGGCTCTGACATCCCAACCAGAAACTCACCCTTCACCACACCGGGGTGAGAAGTTGACTGCAAGAGTCAGATTTCTCCAAAATGGGGCAGAGCAAATCTGACGGAAAACATTCCAAATTCTTCCTCCCTTCTTTTCCCAGCAATGACTCTGGAGAAGACCATATTTACTGGAATTTTGTCCTTAGAAACTATACAAAAAATAAGGCACCACATCTGTGAAGGTCCAGCAACTGAAATAAAATCCTCAGAGATGAACTCTGCTCTGACTATACTTGAAACAAACCATCTTTTAAGCAAAGGAGCTGGCAGCACTGGGGCTGGGGATTAAGTCTGATTGGCTGCATACCCCAAAGTATGATGGAAGGGTGAACTCTGTCTGCTCCCTCTCCCTCTTAGCATTCTTCAGGGAGCCCCCAACTTGCCCTGACGTAATGTCCTCTCATGGCACGTCAGCTGCACATATAAACTTGACTTCATCAGTACACGGAGAATGGATTGGGGCAGGGTGCACATGGTATAAAAAATTTACTTTGATCTCACCAACCCTCAGGATGGCTCTGGACCCTGAAGCACCAAGAGGAGGATGTGGACCATCAGAGGAAGCCAAGCAAAGGCACCAAGGTGAGCAGCTGAGAGTCTGAGCCCAACTTGACCCTCAGCTCCATCTCCCCTCGTCTACACCACATCAGCAGGGCAGGCCAAGCCCAACCGTTCCTGCCTCTCCGTATCTTCCTGCTTCTGCACGGGATTCTTCTCCAAGGATAAATTCTATCCCACCTCAGTCAACACCTCCTCCACGAAGTTGTCCCCCAGCTCACCAAGTAAGGGTGGCCTTTCTCTTGTATGACTGCTCATACTATGCACTTGTGTTTCTTTTGTAACCGTACTGCTAAGTACTCTGGGGTGTGCATCCCTGGTTCTGTCACGTACCACCTACATGCAACCTGGACAGGTTCCTTAGCTCATCCAAGCCTCAGGTTCCTCATTTGTAAACTGGGGATCATCATACCCACCTGGAGCTGCTGTGAGGATTACAAGAGTTTCTGTATGAAAAACACCAGCATAGTAAGGGATACAAAGTGTTCAGTTCACGATACATCTTATTACGTTTGTTAAAACGTAAGATCCTCCACAAGCTCCACTGATGGAAACTGTACTGAGTGAGCCGAGCAGCATCAGCAGGAGATGGGAGGCAGGCCACCGGGACAGGATGAGCACCCCTTGATGAGCGGGGTCTGGTGTGCGAGGTGCTAAATGCACTCAGCGGGTGAGAAGAGGGGAGAGTGGCCAGGGGAACAGCACAGAGGACAAACTTGACCTGGGTCAGGGGAGCAAGAGTTCTCCAGGAGGACAGGAGGGCCTAGGAAGAGCAGGCTGGACAAGAACAACACCCGGAGGCATGAAAAGGCGTGGTGTGTTTAGGGAACCACAAAGAGCTTGGTGCAGCCGGAGCAAAGTGGCAGCAAAAGAGGTGGAGATTAAGCAGGAGTGCAGCGGGCTTTGTTTCCTCCTAAGACACCCAACCATTGCTTTTTAGACCCTGAGGAGCCACTGGGGAGCTCTTTAGAATGTGGACTGTGGACTGGGTGGGCTGATAACCCATGGCGTGCTGGCAAAGGTTTAATAACGGGCTTGCTGAAAACTGCACAGATATTCACACCTACGTTTATTACAAATTTTACTGATAAAAAGCAGCGGTAAGAAAACTATGGTCCAGGGGCCAGTCTCCTGGTTCTGTAAGTACAATCTTATTAGAACGCAGCCTTGCCTGTTCACCGACACCCATCGATGGCTGTGTTCCCACCATGGTGCAGAGCTGAGGTGAGCAGGGGCACGAGACTGTAGGGCCTCAGATATTTACCATCTGGCCCTTTAAGAAAAAAAATCTCCAACTTTCTATAAAGAAGGTGCAGCACAGTTTCTAAATAATACTAAAATATAAAATGCTCTTTATCATAAATTCTCTAGTCAATTGATTCTCACAAAATATTTCTGTTGACTTTTTAGTGGCCTAACTATGGTTGCAGCGAATGCATGAGTGGAGTTTCGACCTGAATGTGAGTTGGTACTTTCATGCGCATTGAGCAATAAGACAAAAGTAAGATAACAGATGTACAGGAGCCCCACTTACTCATCAGTGATGTGAGCAACTGCTGTGCTGATTCATATAATAGTTTTTGAATACTGGAGGAATATTTCTTCATTTTGGGGGCACTATTCACAATGAAACAGCTACAGATTTGATGTATATTTAAATTTAATCTGCATAATTAATATTTCCTCTATCACTTTCTTAAGTTTAGAAAATCAACCAAAAAATAAATTCCGGGAATTTTTAGGTTCAAGATGGTGACACAGGAGAATCCTGAACTCAACTCCTCCCACAGACACACCAAATCGATGAATATGCACGGAACAATGCCCTCTGAAAGAAACTCAGAAACTAGCTGAGCAGCTCCTACACAACAAGTGAATGAGAAAAAAACCCGCACTGAAGAGAAACAGTCTTGCCATAAAGCCCACCCCCAGCACCGCAACACACAATCAGGTGGAAGCGCACAATTCCCAGCTTCCCCAGAGAAGCAAGGGGTTTGGACGCCACATCTGGGGCCCAACTCTTAAGGCTTCCACCTAAGAGACGGACCCCCAAAACACCTAGTTTTGAAAAACAATGGGCTTGTGTCCATGAGACCCACCAGACTACAGGAAACGAATAGTTCTTAAAGAGCTTAAGTGGACTCACTGTGGCTAAACCAAGGGCCCAGTGCAGAGACAGCAAACTGAAATTCACCCAGTCTTTCTGTGAAAGATGCCTATTTGCTTATCTTAAAAGCTTCAACCTGAAAGGCAGGCTTCGAATTGCCCACACAACTAGGGGCCGACTGCTGTACTCTCTAGAGGTTGGGAGGCTAGCAGGCCTCATTCTTGCTCTCTCCCTGGCCTCATGTCACTTGTATCTCCCTGAAAGAGGCTTGTGCACGTACATGGTACCCTGGCTTTTGTGGCTGACAACCAGGAGACACCCCCTGATTGCCTGGCTCTAGTGGCCAGCAGGACTTACTTTCCCAGGTTCCACAGGACAGCAACAAACAGAGAAATAGTTCTTAACAGGCTATTCCCAAAGGGCACAGCATGGAGGCAGCACACAGAGACACCTGTCTCCCAGTCTTACCCTGTAGGAGCTATATTTACCTAGGTTAAGAGCTGCTGCCTGAGGGTCCAGCTTCCAATTAGCCTCGACCTAAGTGCTGACTAGATCATCTCCTTTGAGACACTGACATGTCTTGGCACACTTTCAACTACTTGGAACCACCAAAACCAGTAGGTGCTTCAACAACCACAAAGGTAAGAGAGACAGCCAAGAGCCAGGGCACGGCAGAATGATAAGGCTCATCTCCTAAATGAGACTGCTCCATGAAGACAGAGGGGTGGCTGGTTTTTCTAACAACAATAAAAAACCCAACACAGAGTGCCAAGAAAAGTGAAGAAACAGAAGAACATGTTCCAAATGAAAGAAAAAGAAAAAAAAAATCTCAGAAAAAGACCTAATTAAATGGAAAAAGTGATTTACCCTAACAAAGATTTACCTTCAAAATAGCAGTCATAAATGGGTCTACTGCGGTCAGGAGAAAAAGGCAAAAACAAAGTGAGAATTTCAATAAAGAGATATGGAATATAAGTAAGTTCTAAGCAGAAAGCACAGAGCTGAGTAATACAATAAGTGCACTGCAAAATCCAACAGAGGAGTTTCAGCAGCAGATGAGATGAAGCAGAAGAAAGGATCAATGAACTCAAAGGCAGGGCAGTGGAGTTCGCCCACTGAGGGCAGCAAAAAGAAAAAAGAATGAAAAAGAATGAAGACAGTTTAAGAGATTTATGGCACAACATCAAGTAGACCAATATTTGCATCACAGGAATTCCAGAAAGAAAGGGGCAGAAAACTTAGTTGAAGAAATAATGGCCAAAAAACTTCATCTAGGGAAGAAAATAAATGTCAGGTCCACAAAGCCCAAAAAGTTGCAAATAAGATGACTCCAAATAGACCTATACCAAGACACATTATAATTAAATCATCAAAAGTTAAAGACATGGGGCCCATCTTAAAGGCAGCAAGAGAAAAACAATGTATTATGTACAAGGAAACTCTCATAAGACTGAGCAAATTTTTCAGCAGAAACCTTGCAGGCCAAAAGGGAGTGGCATGATATAGTCAAAGTGCTGAAAGATAAAAAGCTGTCAACCAAGAATTCTCTGGCTGGCAAAGCTGTCCTTCAGAATTGAAGAACAGAGTTTTCCAAGCAAGCAAAAGTTGAATAGGTTATGAACTTTAATTAGACTGGCCTTAGAAGAAATGTTAGAGAGACATCTTTAAGGTGAAACAAAAGAACACTAATTAGCAACAGGAAAACAAAATATAAATCTCAGGTAAAGGTAAACATATAGTAAAATATGAAATAATCTAATGTAAAGATGGTAGATTAATCACCTATAAAAGACAAAAGTAGCAAGTATAACTTAACTACAATGATTTGTTAAAAAATACACAAGATAAATGCAGGACAGTCACATGCAAAAGAATAAAACTCAACCACCACCTTACACCATACACAAAAGTCAACTCAAAATGGATTGAGCGCTTGAACATAAGACCTGAAACAATAAAACTCCTAGACGAAAACATAGGTGATAACTCCTTGACACTGGCCTCGGTGGTGATGTTTTAAAAATCTGATACCAAAAGCAAAAGCAACAAAAGCATAAATAAACGAGAGGGACTTCATCAAACTTAAAGACTCCTGCACAGCAAAGTTAATCACCAAGAAAACAAAAAGACAACCTACCAAATGGGAAAAAATATTTGCAAATCATATCTGATGAAGAGCTAATATCCAAAATAGATAAAGAATACATACAACTTACTAGCAAAAATCCAAATAATCCAATTAAAAAATGAGCAGAGGATCTGAAGAAGACATACAGATGTTACACAAATAGGTGCTCAACATCACTAATCATCAGGGAAATGCAAATCAAAACCACAATAAGATTATCACCTCATACCTGTTAAAAACTAAAGAAATAACAAGTGTTGATGAGGATATGGAGAAAAAGGAACCCTTGTGCATGGTTGGTGGGAATGTAAATTGGTGCAGCCGCTATGGAAAACAGTATGGAGAATTCTCAAAAAATTAAAAATAGAACTACCATACAATCCAGCAATTCTACTTCTGGGTATTTATTCAAAGGAAACAAAATAACTAACTAGAAAAGATACATGGACCCTCATGTTCATTGCAGCATTATTTATAACAGCCAAGATATGGAAACAACCTAAGTATCCACTGATGGATGAGCGAATAAAAAATTGTGGTATACATATACAACAGAATATTATTCAGTCAGAAAAAAGAATGAAATCTTGCCACGTTTGACAACATGGATGAGCCCTAAAGGCATTATACTAAGTAAAATATATCAGATACACAGAGAGAAATACATATGATCTCTCTTACATGTGGAATTAAAACAAAACAAAAAAAAACAATCTTAAATTACAGAGCCGGGGGTGAGGGTTGGGAGAAATGGGTGATAGGGCTCAAAAGTAAAAAGAAAAGAGAAAAAAACCTTGTTCTCAAGTCCAGACTGAAGGAAATAGACATGACTGTTTCTAGACTATATTCTCTTGCTATAACAGACTTTATTAGGAAAATAAATAAAACTCAAATGAGGTCTGAGAGTTAAACGGTAGTAATGTATCATTGTTAACTTCATGGCTTTGATGACTGTACTTTGGTCATGTATATGAGTGCCTTTGTTTACAGAAAATACAAATAAAAGTATTCAGAGTTAATGCTGCTTCATGTCACCAACTATTCAAATAGTCAAGGAAAAAAAAGATTCTTTTTTTTTATACTGTTCTTACAGCTTTTCTGAAAGTATGAGAAAGAGAGATAGAAAAGAGAAAGAGACACACAGGTAGGCAGGCAGGCAGGCAGGCCGACCGACCTGGGCTAGGAACACCTGTATGAAGTTGATAGCACTGAAGTTCATGGTATAAGCCATGCTGATGAGTCCAACTGCTGGAGTCACCCTGCCCAGTCTCTAAGCTAATTCAGGCTGATATATATATACTAAGAGCCTAATTCTACAGTGGTTTCTTGATTCCCCACTACTTATCTGCACAGCCTGCTTGACTAGAACTCGGAAAACCTTCCCAGCTCTAGCTAGGCCCCTACACTCACTAAAGGACCTAAACCCTGCTCTCCAGAATTTCCGCCCACTGGCTGAACCCCCAAATTAGCAGCCACCTGACTAAATATCTCAATCATCTGAAAATATAGTCCAACCTGCCCTACCCACCATATCTCCCTTAGAATGCTTCTGCAGGTCCAGATCAAGCTTGAATATGGAATAGCTTTTTACCCTTTCATTTGCTAAGGTCCCAATAGCCTTCCCAAACTCCCCTTTCTAGGCTAAAATGGAATTAATGGATAATATCTCTGAAGAATTTAGGGGATGTACACAAAGGAAGAAGAGGGCAAACAAGAAAAAGGGCTGGGAGGGACGACTGGGGCAGTAGTAGCTGCACAAACCAAAGGAGAAGATTCAGAGGGGACAGGGGATTCAGCAAGGTAAGGAAGTACAATGAAAAAGTCTTTGGACCTGATCCTCGGGAAGCCACTAGGGCGCTGTGAGAGGACATCTTCATAGACTCTGGGGCAGAAGTGAAATGCTGAGCTGCTGGATGTCAGAGGTAAGGGCAGCAAAGAAGTTTTTCGAGGAAAGGCAGAGGTGAGATTGTTTGTTAAGAGTTTAAAAACGAAATATTTCAGGCATGTGGGGATCCCCCTCCACCATGTTTTAGTAGGCTAACAGAAGAAGCTATGGACTGAAAATAAAAATATGGGCAAGAGTGGTTGGGGTATTTGATCATGGGACAGAATTAAGGGGACAGGTAAAAGATTTGACTTGGAAAGTAGAGACTGTAGGGGACCCAAAAATAGGGATAGGGGATGGAAATAATACATGAAGATAGTAATTTTTTAAAAAGACGCAAATTGTAACATCAAAAACATAAAAGTAAAAATGTAGAGCTTTAGAATGCATTTAAACTTCATTTAAGTTATATCAACTTAAAATAGACTTATAAATATGTTTTATGTAAGCCTAATAGTAATCACAAGGCAAAAACCTACAGCAGATACACAAGAGAGAAAGAGAAAGGAATCTAAGCATATCACCATGAAAAGCAACAAGTCACAAAGGAAGAGAGCAAAAGAAGGAAGGAACAAAGGAATTGCAAAACGGCCAGAAAACAATGAACAAAATGGCAGTTAGCCCATACTTAACAATAATAACTTAAATGTAATGGACTGCATTCTCCAGTCAAAAAACCAAGTGGCTAAATGGATAAAAAATAAGACCCAAATATATGCTGCCTATAAAAGACTTACTTCTGCTTTAAGAACACACACAGACTCAAACTAAAGGATGGAAAAAGAGATTCCACACAAATGGAAAACAAAGAAAGCTGGGGTAGCTAAACTTATAACAGACAAAATAGACTTCAAGATAACGACTATGATAAAAGACAAAGAAAGTCATTATATAATGATAAAGGGATCAATCCAACACGAGGATATAACATTTGTAAATATTTATGCACCCAACAAGGAACATGTAATTATATGAAGCAAACATTAACAGATGTAAAGGGAGAAGTTGACAGCAATACAATAGTAGCAGGGGATTTGAATGCCCCACTTTCATCAATGGATAGATGATCCAGACAGAAAAATCAATAAAGGAACATTAGACTTAAACTATATAGTACACCATATGGACTTCAGATATTCACGGAACATTCTATCTGAAAGCAGGAGAATACCTTCTTCTTAAGTGCACAGAGAATATCCTCCAGGATAGATCACATGTTAGGCCACAAAACAAGTCTTAATAAATTCAAGATAACTGAAATCATATCAAGCATCTTTCCCAACCACACTGGTATGAAACTAGAAACAATTACAAAGAGAAAACTTGAAAATTCACAAACTGGAGATTAAATAACAGCTACCGAACAACCAACAGTCAAAGAAAAAAGAAATTTAAAAATACCTTAAGACAAATAAAAAATGGAAAATACAACATACCCAAAACTTACGGGATGCAGCAAAAGCACTTCTAAGGGGGAAGTTCATAGAGATAAACACCTACCTTAGAAACCAGAAAGATCAAATAAACAACTTAACTTTATACCTCAAGGAAACAGAATGACAAATTAAGCCCAAAGTTACTAGAAGGAAGGAATTAAAGATCTGAGCAGAAATAAATGAAATAAAACTAAAAAGACAATAGAAAATATCAATGAAATTAAGCACTTTTTTTTAATAAAATAGTCAAATCTTTAGCTAGACCCACCAAGAAGAGAAGAGAGAAGACTCAAAATCAGAAGTGCTATATAGTGCTATAAGAGATTCTCAACAAAATATTACTAGACCAAATTTAACAGTTATGTTAAAAGGACCATACACCATGATAAAGTGGGATTTGTCCCTGGGATTCAAGGATGCTTCAACATTTGCAAATCAATGAATGTGATAGACCACATAAACAAAATGAAAAATAAAAATCATGATCATCTCAATAGATGCAGAAAAAGCACTGGACAAAATTCAACATCCATTAATGATAAAAACTCTCAACAACTCTTCACAAAGATGGCACCAAAAGTGAAGCAGGAAAACCCTGCCTCTCCCAAAACAAGACTTTGAAGGCCAAGAAAGCAGTGCTAAAAGTCATCTCCAGCCACAGCCACACACCACATACCCAACACTCACCCACCCACACACACACACAATACATGTTACCCACCTTACAGCACTGAAAATACTGTAGCTCTGCAGGCAGCCCAGATGTCCTGGAAGAATGCCTCCAGGAGAAACCAGCTTTTACTATGCCATCATCAAATTCCCCCTGACTACCCAGTGAGCCATGAGGAAGACAGAAGACAACACCACATTTGTGTTTATTGTGGCTGTCAAGGCCAACAAACACCAGCTCACAAAGGCTGTGAAGAGGCTCTGTGACACTAACACAGCCCAGATTAACACCCTAACCTGACCTGGTGAGAAGAAGGCATTTGTTTGGCTCCAAACTACAATGCTTTGGATGTTGCCAACAGAACTGGAATCATCTAAACTCAGACCAGACTAATTCTAAATATAAATTTTTTTTTTTTACCAGAAAAAGAAACTCTTGACAAAGTGGGTGTAAAGGGAATGTACCTCAACATAATAAAGGCCATATATGGCAATCCCATGGCAAACATCATACTCAGTGGTGAGAAACTTGAAGCTTCTCCTCCAGGATCAGGAACAAGACAAGGATGTCCACTCTTGCCATTTTTATTCAACATAGTACTGGAAGTCCTAGCCAGAGAAACTAGCAAAGAGAAAGAAAAGGCATCAAATTGGAAAGAAAGAAGTAAAACTGTCTCTATTTGCAGATGATATGATCTTCTAAAATAGAAAACCCTAAAGACTACACCCAAACACTGTTAGAATTAATAAATAAATTCAGGAAAGTCACAGGATACAAAAATCAATATAAAATAAGCTGTGTTTTCTGTGTGCTAATGATGAACTAACAGAAAGAGAAAATAAGAAAACAATTCCAGTTACAAGTGCAGACAAAAGAAAAAATACCTAGAAATAAATTAAACCAAGGAGTTCTAAGACTTGTACTCTGAAAACTTTATAAAACATTAATGAAAGAAATTGAGGAAGACACAAATAAATGGAAGTCTATTCCAGGGTCATGAAATGGAAGAATTAATATTGTTAAAATGCCCATACTACCCAAAGCAATCTACAGATTCAATGCAATCCCTATTAAAAAATTCCAATGGCTTTTTTCACAGAAATAGAACTAACAATCCTAAAATTTGTATGGACCACAGAAGACCCTGAATAGCCAAAGAAACCTTGGGAAAGAAGAACAAAGCTGGAGGCATCATGCTTTCTGATTTCAAACTGTATTACAAAGCTGTAGTATCCAAAACAGTATAGCATTGGCATAAAGACAGACACATAGATCAATGGAACAGAGAATCCAGAAATAAATCCATGCATATATGGTCAAACTACGTACAACAAACGAGCCAAGAATACACAATGAGGAAAAGATAGTCTCCTCAATAAATGATGCTGGGAAGGAAAACTAGACAGTCACACACAAAAGGATGAAACTAGACCACTATCTTACATCACACACAAAAATCAACTCAAAATAGTTAAAGACTTGAACATAAGACCTGAAACCATACCACTAAAAGAAAACATGGGGGACAAGCTCCTTGATCCTGGCAATGATTTTTTTTTTTTTTACATTTGACACCAAAAGCAAAAATAAACAAGTGGGGATACATCAAACTAAAATGCTTCTGTACAGCAAAGTAAACCATGAGCAAAATGAAAAGACAACATACTGAACAGGAGAAAATATTTGCAAATCATAGATCTGACAAGGGAGTTCATGATCTAAAAACATATAAAGAACTCATACAAGTAAACAGCAAAAAATCTGATTAAAAAACGTCCAGAGGATTTGAATAGATATTTTTTCAAAGAAGACATACAGATGGCCAACACATACACAAATGGGTGCTCAATATCACTAATCACCAGGAAAATGCAAATCAAAACCACAATGAGATATCAACTTACACCCATCAGAATGGTTATTATCAGAAAGACAAGAAATAAGTGTTGATGAGGATGTGAAGAAAAGGAAACCTTTGTGAACAGTTGGTGGGAACGTAAGCTGGTGCAGCCACTATGAAAAATAGCATGGAAGTTCATCAAAAAATTAAAAATAGAACTACCGTATGATCCAGCAATTCCATTTCTGTATTTATCTGTAGGAAATAAAATCACTATTTGGAAAAGATACATGCACCCTCATATACACTGCAGAATTATTTATAATAGCCAAGATATGGAAACAGCCTATGTGTCCATCACTGGATAAAGAAAATGTGGTTTATATGTACAATGGAATATTATTCAGCTATAATAAAGAAGGAAATCCTGCCATTTGTAATAATATGAGTGGACCTTGAGGGCATTATGACAGATGGAGTAAGTCAGAGGACAAACACTATATGATGCCACTTATATGTGGAATCTAAAAACAAAAACCAAAGAACCTGAGGTCACAAAGAGAACAGACTGGTGGTTGCCAGAGGCAGGGGGTTGAGAGGCGGGGGGTTGAGAGGTGGGTGAAATGGGTACAGGCAGTCAAAAGATACAAATTTTCAGTTCTGAAATAAATTAGTCCTGGGGAATGTATGTACAGTGTAGTGACTACAGTTAACAATGCTGGATTGTGTATTTGAAAGTTGCTAATGGAGCAGATCTTAAATTTTCTCATCAAAAGGAAAAAAATGTGTAACTGTGTAGTGATGGATGTTAACTAAACTTATTGTGATTATTTTGCAATGTACACATATCAAATTATTATGTTGTACATTTAAAACCAATAGTGTTATATATTAATTATTTCTCAATTTTAAAAAATCTGAGCCAATGCAGAAAACTGTGATCTAGATTAAGTCACAATGTAGATTAAAAAATTCTGGTTTTTATCCATATAATCTGTGTCTTTCCTGAACAGTTTTCCTGCAATGAATTTTTCTCTTCAGAATTTTCCACGGGTTTTTGACACTGTACAAAGAATTTTCAGATGTGAGGAGCTAACAAATATATAAATATAAATTAAACATTGTTTGAAGAGGGAGGGGGTTCTCTTTTTATTGTTTGTTTTCACTACAGTGGTATTAAGACCAGCACTTAAAATAACTGTTTTGTTAAAAAAAAAAAAAAAAGTCCTGACTTGTACCATTTGTTGATTTCCTTGATCTAAAAATGTTCCCCACATGGCTGTTTGAAGCTAGCAACATGATGCCGCTGAACATGGAGTTAAAAAGACATGTGTGCAGCTCGACTTTATATGTTATTTTCACCATGCAGATAAGACAAATGTAAGTAACCTCGAGAGCAAAGATAATAGTAAAATGTAGTATAATGCACTGAAGAAGTTTTAGATTTGGAGTACTTACTTCCTATTTTAAAGATGTACTTACTTGCATGCATCTACAATTTAATTTTGAATAACGGCTTACAAAATTCCAGAAAATTAAACAATCAGCTCACACGACCTGTATGAGCTGGCGCCTGCACACCACTAAGTGGAGGCAGGGAGAGCAGTTAGGAGGCCAGTGCAGGACAACCAGAGGCCATAATGGGAGGAAGTGAAGTCGGGTGGAGAAACGGGCATGAGATCAAGAGTTATTAGGAAGACACACTCTTCAGAACTAAGTGGCTTTGAGAAAGCAGGGGGTCAGGAAAGCAAGGATGCTAAAGGTGGTTCCCAGGTTTAGAGTGGGGGTGGCTAAGTGAAAGGGAGGGAGGGTACCATTAGTCAAGCCAGGGATTTCAGCAGGGGCAGATGTGGAGTGAAATGTGGTGACCTCATTCTCATTCATCCTTGTGTATTCCCTGGGTCAAAGAGCTGGAAGGCAATTGATGCCTACTGAATAAAGGAATGAATGCCCAGCTTAGGTTCAGCGTGTGCCCCAAACTGAAAAGTTCTCCTCAAAGTGAACTAATTCCTTCTGAGGAAGCAGCTACCCACTGCTGCTTTGGAAAAAGAAAAATTTCCTATAAATTGCCAATAGCCATAAATTGCATACAAATAGGTAAATAAGTACAACTTTAACCTAAGTCAGGTATACAGTGATGTAAAAGTCCCTTGTGCTCAAGTATTTTAAGTCTCCACTGTGAGCAGAATCTTGCAATTGTCTGAATGACACAAATCATACAAAAATTCAGCCTTTGGAATTTTAGTTAAAATTCTTTTAGTTAAATCTTTTGGGAAAACCTCTCCTCCCCAAAGGCCAACACAGAATCTCCTCTTTAAATCCTAGTTGTCTGGAAACAACCTAAATGTCCATTGACAGATGACTGGATAAAGAAGTTGTGGTATATTTACACAAAGGAATACTACTCAGCCATAAAAAATAATAAAATAATGCCATTTGCAGCAACACAGATGGACCTGGAGATTGCCATTCTAAGTGAGGTAAGGCAGAAAGAAAAAGAAAAATACCGTATGATACCACTTACATATGGAATCTAAAAAAAAAAAAGACACACTAACTTATTTACAAAAGAGAAACAGACTCACAGACATAGTAAACAAACATGGTTACCAGAGGGGAAAGGGGGTGGGAAGGGATAAATTGGGAGTTAGAGGTTTGCAGATACTAACTGTATGACTGAAGCACTATGCTGTACACTAGAAATTGACACAATATTGTAAATTGACTATATTCCAATAAAAAATATATATATATAAATCCTACTTGTCCTAAATGTGACAGAGATAAAGAGACAACATTAACTTTTAAGAAACAGCTCAGCCATGTCTGCTCACCATTCATGAGCAAACCTACCTTACCTTTAAGTCACACTATCTTTTCTTCATGTTTAGGCCTCCAGGGCTGAGGCTCACCTGACTGGGGCCTCCCTGCCCGAGCGTGCTGCTGCAGGTGAGCAGGCACGACGCTTCACACAGAGGAAAACAAGATTTCCAGCTCAGACTTAGAGCTCCGTCTGTTTTTCCATCCTCCACTCCTGCCCGTTGCCACCACGGGCTCAGTGCCTTATCAATACCTACTGCCGTGGCAGAGAGGACAGGGTGAGAGACCAGACGGGGCACGGGAAGTCCATCACCGTGCAGGGCAGACCCCCGGGGCCTGCTGCCCTGCCGGCCACGAGGGCAGAGTCCCTGTGTCCACCGGAAACGAGGCAGCCTCCTCTCCCACCGTGCTCAGTGTAGGTGAGCAGGCCTAGAATGTTCCGGTTTATCCTCTCCCTTGTCAGCCTGGTGGCCCTCTCAGCTTCAGACTTCTTGGGCCTCAGGAAGCCTGTCGTGACCAGCTCCGGCAGCCACCGGCCACCGGCAGCGCCAGCCAGGCCTGAGGTTGCGTCTCCTCGTCCTCTGAGCCGGGACTTTCCCACACATGTAATCCCATCGCTGATTCCTGGTGTCCCTGTTTCCTGCTCCCTGCTGTGAGCTCCCACTCGCCCTACCCTCGGACACCCTGCAGGTACTCCATGCACATCTGCCAGGGTTTGGCTGTTTGAACGTGGTTTCTCAGGAAAAATTGTGGTTTTGCAATATCGGAGGCCTTTCTGTAAATAGCTTGGTGTAATTATGTACTAAAGCCAACTAGAAAATTTTTGTTTACTTAGTGGCTTTACCAAATATATCAACAAATATTTGGGGCACCTACTTTGAATAAAGTATATACAGACTCAATACCATGGTAATACACTGATTATATAAAATACATCTCTAAAAGTGAACATTTCAGTGAAGTCGTGTTTTTTAAGTCATGTTTTCAGTGGCAGAGCCCTTTTCTCCCACTTCCTTTTAAAAAGTCACGCTTGCAGAAACAGATTCAAAGACATAGACTACAAACTTGTGGTTGCCAGTGGGGAGAGGGGGTGGGAAGGGACAGACCCGGAGTTTGAAATTTGTAGGTACTGACAGGTATATATAGAATAGATAAAAAAATTATACTGTACAGCACAGGGAAATATATACAAGATCTTGTGGTAGCTCACAGTGAAAAAGAATGTGAAAATGAGTATGTGTATGTTCATGTATAACTGAAAAATTGTGCTCTACACTGGAAATTGACACAACATTGTAAACTGACTATAACTTAATAGAAAAAAATTTTTAAAAAAGTCACACTTGAACGTGAGCCTTGGGAGAACACGGCAAATATTCTTTGTAATAGCACATAAGACATATATCGGAAACTCTACATCTAATAATAATTTGGGACTAGACAGGGCTGCATCTTTAATTTCCTATGTCTTCCAAAGGTTATTGTATTAAGGAGTAAAAGTTAATTTTCAAGATACCTTTCTAATATCTACTGGGCACACACAGTGGCCTGAGGTGAGAACTGATCTAAAACCATGTAAGATTAACAGGCCAATGGGAAATGCAGAAAAACAGTGTCACTGTCACCCTTATCAGTGGGGAGACAGCAGGCAAGTTCAGGAAGATTTCTTGGAGGGAAGAGGAGCTGGATTGAGCCCTGAAGGCAAGGAGGCTGCAAAGGATTTACACCATTCAAAACATGCAACAAAGGTAATCAAGACAACAATAATTTCAAGAATGATACATGTTACATATTTTGGGGAGAGAAATGGGCCAGATAACCTTCAAAGACTCTGCAATTATGTGTACTCATGGGCAGGAGAAGCACATCTCTGGGCATATTTGGATCATTTGATCTATTTGCCATGTAATGCAATATTCAACAAAAATGAGGATAAAATTAATATGCTAGTAAAATCCAAGTAGAGCCCGTTAGATGCTGAGGTTCTAGACAGATCAGAAACCTGAAGAGTGTGTTTTCAGGATGCAGAATCATAATGGTGTTAGAAATACAAAGTGGCATCAGTAAGAGGTGTATTGAGGCTACAGAAAAAATTCTCCCCACCTTGTTTCTATGGATACTTCTATTTAATGCAGGAAATAAAAAACAAAAGAAACCACGTGGCCTCTCTCAAATATTGGAAATGCAGGACACACTGAAAACTTGTTTTTATCACCAGGGATCAGCAGTGACCATAAACCAGGAAGTGACCCTACTTATCCTTGTCTCCTGGCTCCCTGCACCTGCCACCCTCTTTCCGTTTCACCGAGAACGCCGTGGCATGAGACCACCTGAATTCTAAGGCCCCTGTTCTGCACCCTCTGAGGGGAAGCCCCCAAATCATGACCAGGCCTAGCAGCCAAGCCACTTGCTAGGAAGGAAAGGAGTAGGGGGAGCCCAACCTGGCAAATGTGGAACAAGTAGAGGCCGAGGGACAGCAAGGGGCAAGATGTGCCCAAGAGAAGGCCATTCTGCAGGTGGCAACTGGAAAGGTCCCAGGGGCAGTGGGCGGGAGGGCAAGGTGCCTGGTGCTCCCCACTCTCCACCCAGCAGCTCTAGAAAAGTAACAGCTAAGTTTTTGCTGCAGTTTGAAAACTAATGAAAGGTGCCCCCACATCTCCCCAAACAAAAATGTTCCCTGAAGGTCTGCTTAAGCGCCCATCATGTAAGGGGACAGCATGCCTAGCGGCCTGGGGCCAGGGTGATAGCCTCCTTTCCCAGGAGGCTCAGTAAGTCTGCTGCTGACTCACTGGCAGAAGCTAGACTGTGCGCACAGCTCTCTGGCCCCTTCTATCGCCTGTAAAAGGGTGTGGGGACCTGGATTTCTGGTGAGATTTGGCAGGGGAGGGAAGGGCGAGACCGCCAACAGAAATACTGTGTAAGCCCCAAATGCAAACCACAAATATAGCTTAAAATTTTCTAGTGGCTGCATTAAAGTAAAAAGAAACAGGTGGAATTAATTTAATATTTTAAGCACAACATGTGCAAGACGCTATCATTTCAACCTGCTGTAATCAGCCTGGGACTGAGATATTTTTATGAGCTAATGTACATTCTTTTTCATACTAAGTCTCTGAAATCTAGCACATGGTTTACACTTGGAGCACATCTCCATTTGACGAGCCACATTTCAGTCTGGGACAGGCAGGCCCAGGACCTAAGTTGGGCACGGCTGGAGCAGAGCTGGGGATCCTCTGCAGCACAAAATCCGGAGCAGCCTGAGTCAGGGGCCTTGTGCTTGGGAGAGGGGCGCTGGAGGGCAGAAGTGAAAACATACTTTCCTGACTATTGTTAAAACGAGAACAGACCCTGCTGATGAACTCATGATCCAAATTCACACTATCCGCATCTTGAAGCCATTCATCTTATCCAATAGCTCTTCAACTTCAGACTAAATCAGAAGCTCCCAGAAATGCTTGTTAAAACAGACTGCCCAGGGTCATTTCCAAATTTCTGATTCTGCAGATCTGGCTTTGTAATTCTAACAAATTCCCAGAGCCACTGCTGCTCCAGGGAACCACACCTGGAGAACCAATGATGTAGTTTAACCTCTGGCCAGTGAGTAGCCTCCCTAGACAGCTTTTTCTACTGAATGCTCAGTCCACTTCTACTTGGTTACCTCCCATGATGGTGAACTCACTACCCACTAAGGCTACCAACTTTGGTCAATTCTACTAATTCTTTCCTGTATTGAGTCTAATCTGATCCCTAAAAACATTCCACTGATTTTGCTTCAGGGCACAGTCCCTCCTTCCCCACCTGAAGTCTTCAAGAAGCTAAAGATCTACTCCTTCCCACTTCTTACTTCCCACACTCTGACAGGCTTGGTCTTATGCATTATTATTAAAGTTCTATTTTTCCTTAATCTTTACAACAATTTCAAGATTAAATAGTTTACTATAAAACAAAATACAGGCTTCCACTGATATCCACAGGGGATTAGTTCCAGGACCAATGGTGTAATAGTATGAATGAACCCCAAAAAGCTTATCTCAAAACAAGATTTCATCACTGCAAATTTGGCCAATTCAGCCCCTATTTCTGCCTCTACTATCCCCAAATAAATTACATGTGTGAAAGTGCTTGTAAAGCAGTGACTTTTAAATGTCTATCCCCATACTGAGGTCAGGCTGTGATGGTGCTTACATGGGTTTGCACCGACAGAAACAAGGTTTCCACTAAGCCAAGCTTATTCACGTTAAAAAGCTAACCTTCACTCAGAAATAGCATCCTTCCTATATTTTCCAAGGCTGAAACAACGTTCCTGTCACGAGGAGGTGGTCAATGAAATTCCCAAGGCAGGCGCCCTGTTGTCTAGCTCTGGAAAGCCCTGTGCAAAATCCAGGTCAGACACCATGGTCTCAGTCCGCTGTCACCCAGCCTTTGTCCTGGAACCTCGATTACTCAGAAAGCAGAACGCTTCCTCTAAGCCTGGCCGTGACGTCTCCTGCCATAGCCCATGGAACACAGGCATCTTCCCTGGGGCTGCCCGTTGGGTGGGCTTTGATCCCTGACCTCATAAGAAAACCACTTCCTCTCACTGGACACAAAACATCTTCAGCTCCCCGTGTCTTCCCCATGGCCTGTGTGTCGTCCCTTCATGAGAAGAGGGACCAGGTGATCCAGTCTGATGGACACTACCTGCTGCAGCCCCACACTCTCTCCAGGGCTCCAAGGTTGTCACTGGCTGCTGCCTTTTGGGAATGCCGTGCTCCCCATATTCTCATGGCCAAGGCCTGGAGAAGTGACAATGGGGGCTGCAGTGCAGTCGGGCTCGGATGGGCACTTTAGGGGTGGCAGTGGTGAGCCTCTCTCTGCTTCCACCAGGCCAGCTTAGGAGGAGTTGGTATAAAGCTGGGGTCCTGGAAGCCTCCTTTTCCCCATGTGAGTCCAACCCCTGGACTGTGGTTGCAGATCCCTGAAATTCCCCAGTTTCAGCCACGTATTTGGATTCTAATTTGGACCACGTGAAAAGGCCAAAGACAAGGGGAACTAAGTCCTCATGTCTTCACTGGAATAAAGAGGTTGAGACAGACTCTGGACCAGGATGCAGGGGTTGGCATGAAGGCGAAGGGTGTCCAAAGAAGTGTGTGCACACACGGAGTGTGGCCCTTTCGGAGGGCCTGGGCCGATGGTCCCTGGCCTAAGAAAGTGGAAAACCTAAGAAAGAAAATTCTCTCTTAGAAATGGGATTGGCAAACTTTTTCTGTCAAGGGACAGAGAGTAAATATTTTAGGTTTTGCATGCCACATAGTCTGTGTTGTACTTACTCAATTTAGCCGCTGTCATATCAAAGCGGCCACAGGTGCTACCTAACAAAGAACGTGGCTGTGTGCCGATAAAACTTTATTTACAAAACAGGCCACACTGGGCCTGCAGGTTGTAGTTTGTTGCCCTTTGTCCTAGATGACACGTGAAAAATCCTAGCCAGCATCTCCTGGTCCTGTGTTTTGTGCTTCTCCGGGGCTGGGTTCCCACCTCCCTGTATTGTGCTCTAGAAATGTACTCTGCTTATTTGTCCAGGGCCCCCGTGGCTTCCAGGGCAGAGACTTTGTGTCCCAGGTGCCAGCACAGAACAGGGGCTTAATACACAGGTGGGAGAAAGTTTGTGAGCGGTGGAGGGGGAGACAATGTTTACAACAGACAAACCTCACTGAGCATTTCCAGCCTCCTGGCGAAAAGCTGCAGGTTTACACAGGAAAAGAGATCTTTGCTGACGACAAGCACCATCAGAAGACAGCAGTCTGGCTTACAGTTTCACTCCTCGTTAAAATGCAAACCCAGGGGCGGATTTTGACGTCAGGGCTAAACCCCAAAAAGCAGCACCCCTGGAGCCGCCTGCAGATGGGCTGCTCCCACCCTCCAGGGAGCCCCTCCCGTCACAGACCCATCACCAATCACTTCAGCCTCCTCTGATGAGGAGGAAAAACACTGTGGCTGGCCAGAGATATAAAAATCCTTTGTTATTGGAAAATCTAAATGTCTCCCTAGGCCTGTGCAGCACCATTAGGTGACGTCAATGGCTCAGGATATCTGAGCCTGGTATTTCCACCCTTCTCAGAACAGCAGCTAATTTACAGCAATAAAGACGTTTCTATTTAGAGCCTCAGAAAAGAAGGGGTGGCCCCTCGCTTCTGCATCCTTGAGTCCTGTGTTAAGGGCTTGTCTGCTGTCCCTGTGAGGCAGGCAGAGTTTACAGGTGACAGGAGGCTGGGACCAAGACATTTAACTCCAGTCAAGCTAAACAACAGCTTGAGGGCCTACTACGCGCCAGGCAGCCTGGGCACACAAGGACAAGCAGAGCCTGGGGGACCCTGCTGAAAAGCAGATGGCAGCTCGGCACATGGTCGCCATGACAACGGTGGGAGTAGGGGCGATACAAAGCAAAGAAGGTACTTAGGGGGCTTGAGGAGGGAGATGGAACTTGATGTCTCTCGGGCTGGACCCAGGAGGACTGGTAGAATTTGCGCACGTGGAGCTGCAAGGAGACTAGCGACAGATCGGGGGGGGGGGGGCCGTTCACTAAGTGAGAAAGAGGAAGGAGGAGCAGCAGGGCTAGGCGGGTGGGGGGGCTGCGCCTGGTTTTGGACGTGGCCTGTACTTGGCTCATTTCTAGCACGGCTGTGAACGAGTTCAAGTGGGCCCACGTCCTGCACTGCGGCTTCAAGCCCACGGCAGGTTGGTTTGCGCTGCTTGGGGTCAGCAGTTTGTCTCTAAAAAGCCACCAGGGTGTCCTGTGATTCTCCCTCCACCCATGTCACCTCTCATATAGACCTCATCCTTCCTCCTGGATGTCTAAACTGAGCTGTTGAGAGAATTTTTTTTCCTATGAAAGTCAAGTCCCTTCCTTTCTCAGAGGTCTCCAAGGACTTGCCTCTCCGCGTGCCTTTATGGCATTAAGTGAAAATTTCCTGACTCCAGATGAAATGCTCAGTGCTGAAGGAGGCATTTTATGCTGAACTAAAGTACATGATTGCTTTTCTTATTCTGGAATATTTCTCTGATGTTCTTAAGAAGAACAAAGCTGGAGGAATCACGCTTCCTGATTTCAAACTATGTTCAAAAGCTACAGTACTCAAGACAGCACTGGTACTGACATAAAAACAGACACATAGATCAACGTGTCTATAAATGGAGATCAACACAGAGCCCAGAAATAAACTCACATATACATGGTCAATTAACTTATGACAAAGGAGTCAAGAACATACAGTGGAGCTAGAACAGTCTCTTCAATAAATGATACTGAGAAAATTAAACAGCCACATGGAAAAGAATGAAACTGGACCACTATCTTACATAATACACAAAACTTTACTCAAAATGGATTAAGGTCTTGAATGTAAGGCCTGAGACCATCAAACTCCTCAAAGAAACCATAGGGGATAAGCTCCTTGCCATTGGTCTTGGCAGTGATTTTTTGACACCAAAAGCAAAGGCACCACATCAACAAGAGAAAGGACAAAAACCACATGATCATCTCAGTCAATGCAGAAAAAGCATTTGATAAAATTCAACACCCATTTATGATAAAAACTCTCGCCAAAGTGGGTATAGAGGGAACATATCTCAACATAATAAAAGCTATATATGACAAACCTACAGCCAGCATAGTACTCAACGGTGAAAAACTCAAAAGCTTCCCACTAAAATCTGGGACAAGACAAGGATGCCCACTATCACCACACCTATTCAGCATAGTCTTGGAAGTCCTAGCCACAGCAATCAGGCAAGAGAAAGAAATAAAAGGGATCCAAATTGGAAAAGAAGAGGTAAAAGTGTCATTATATGCTGATAACATGTTACTATATATAGAAAACCCTAAAAGGTCCACAGAAAAGCTACTAGAGCTGATTGAAGAATTCAGCAAGGTAGCAGGTTACAAAATTAACGTTCAAAAATCAGTTGCATTTCTTTACACTAACAATAAATCAACAGAAAAAGAAAGTAAAGAAACAATCCCCTTTAAAATAGCACCCAAAGTAATAAAATATCTGGGAATAAATCTAACCAAGGAGGTGAAAGAATTATACACAGAAAACTATAAACCATTGATGAAGGGAATTAAAGAAGACTTTAAAAAATGGAAAGATATCCCATGCTCCTGGATTGGAAGAATCAATATTGTTAAAATGGTCACGCTGCCCAAGGCAATCTACAGATTTAATGCAATCCCTATCCAATTACCCAGGACATATTTCACAGAACTAGAACAAATCATAATAAAATTTATATGGAACCATCAAAGACCTAGAATTCCCAAAGCATTACTGAAGAGAAAGAAAGAGGCTGGAGGAATAACTCTCCCAGACTTCAGACAATACTATAGAGCTACAGTCATCAAGACAGCATGGTATTGGTACCAAAACAGACATATGGACCAATGGAACAGAATAGAGAGCCCACAAATGAACCCACAAACTTTTGGTCAACTCATCTTCGACAAAGGAGGCAAGAATATACAATGGAATAAAGACAGTCTCTTCAGCAAATGGTGTTGGGAAAACTGGACAGCAGCATGTAAAACAATGAAGCTAGAACACACCCTTACACCATATACAAAAATCAACTCACAATGGATTAAGGACTTAAACATAAGACAAGATACAATAAACCTCCTAGAGGAAAACATAGGCAAAACATTATCTGACATACATTTCAAAAATTTTCTCCCAGAAGAAATAAAAGCAAGAATAAACAAATGGGACCTAATGAAACTTACAAGCTTCTGCAGAGCAAAGGAAACCAGAAATAAAACAAGAAGAAAACCTACGGAATGGGAGAAAATTTTTGCAAGTGAAACCGACAAAGGCTTGATCTCCAAAATATATAAGCAGCTCATACGACTCAATAAGAAAAAAATAAACAACCCAATCCAAAAATGGGCAGAAGACCTAAACAAGCAATTCTCCAAGGAAGACATACAAATGATCAAAAAGCACATGAAAAAATGCTCAATATCACTAATTATCAGAGAAATGCAAATCAAAACTACAATGAGGTATCACCTCACACCAGTCGGAATGGCCGTCATTCAAAAATCCACAAATGACAAATGCTGGAGAGGCTGTGGAGAAAGGGGAACCCTCCTACACTGCTGGTGGGAATGCAGTTTGGTGCAGCCACTGTGGAAAACAGTGTGGAGATTCCTCAAAAGACTAGGAATAGACTTACCATATGACCCAGGAATCCCACTCCTGGGCTTGTATCCAGAAGGAAATCTACTTCAGGATGACACCGGCACCCCAATGTTCATAGCAGCACTATTTACAATAGCCAAAACATGGAAACAGCCTAAATGTCCATCAACAGGTGACTGGATAAAGAAGAGGTGGTATATTTATACAATGGAATACTACTCAGCCATAAAAACCGACAACATAATGCCATTTGCAGCAACACGGATGCTCCTGGAGAATGTCATTCTAAGTGAAGTAAGCCAGAAAGAGAAAGAAAAATACCATATGAGATCGCTCATATGTGGAATCTAAAAAACAAAAACAAAAACAAACAAACAAAAACAAAGCATAAATACAGGACAGAAATAGACTCACAGAGAGAGAATACAGACTTGTGGTTACCAGGGGGGTGGAGGGTGGGAAGGGATAGACTGGGATTTCAAAATTGTAGAATAGATAAACAAGGTTACAGTGTATAGCACAGGGAAATATACACAAAATGTTAGATAACTCACAGAAAAAAAATGTGACAATGAGTGTGTATATGTCCAGGAATGACTGAAAAATTGTGCTGAACACTGGAATTTGACACAACATTGTAAAATGATTATAAATCAATAAAAAATGTAAAAAAAAAGGTGGGAAGGTAGTGTAGTGTAGTTTTTCTCCAATTTTCTCAGTTTTCATCTAATTTAAATATAAAAATAACTTTAGGAGAAAAACATCGTATTTCTACCTGTTACCCCAAATATTTTCTAGATTTGAAAACATTATCTAGTAGACTTTGATCTCTGAGAGTGAAGAAACTTTTAAATTTATCTGTTTATTAATTAGTCAATAAATAATAATACAAGTGTTTTGAAGGAAAAAAAAAACAAAAGCAAAGGCACCAAAACCCTAAATAAACAATTGGGACTGCATATATCAAACTAAAAAGCTTCATGTGGCAAAGGAAATCAACAACAAATCAGGAAGGCAACCCACCAAATGAAAGAAAATGTTTGCAAATCATGTATCTGATAAGGGAGTTAATATTCAAAATATATAAAGAACTCATACAGCTCAATAGCCGAAAAAAAAAAACCAGTTAAAAAGTGGGCAGAGAATCTGAATAGACATTTTTCCAAAGAAGATGTACAGATGCCCAACAGATACACAAATGGGAGTCTGATATCACTAACCATCAGGGAAAAACAAATCAAAACCACAGGGAGATACCAACTCATACTTGTCAAAATGGCTATTATCAAAAAGTAAAAAAAAATAACAAGTGTTGTTGAGAATATAGAGAAAATGGAACCCTTATGCACTGTTGGGAATGTAAATTGCTGCAGCCACTATGGGAAAACAGCATGGAAGTTCCTCAAAAAATTTAAAATGGAACTACTATATGATCCAGCAGTTCCATTCCTGGGTATTTATCCAAGGAAAATGAAATTCTTAACTCTAAACAATACATGCACCCCCATGTTTACTGTAGCATTATTTACAATAGCCAAAACACAGAAACAACCTAAGTGTCCACTGATGGTTGAATAGATAAAGAAAATGTGGTTATATACATATATAGTGGAACATTATTTAGCCATAAGAAAGAAGGAAATCTCGCCATTTGGGACAACATGAATGGACCTTGAGGGCATTATGGTAAGTGAAATAAATTAGACAGAGAAAAACCAATACTTTATGTTATCACTTATATATAGAATCTAAAAACAAAAACTTGAACTCATAGATATAGACAACAGATCGGTGGTTTCCAGAGGTGGGGGTTGGGGAGTGGTTGAAAGGGATGCAGGTCAAAGGTATGAACTTCCAGTTATAAGTCAGTCAGTCATGTACAACATGGTGACTACAGTTAATAATACTGTATTGTATATTGGAAAGCCACTGAGAGTATATCTTAAAAGTTTTCATCACAAGAAAAAAACCTGTACATATGCGATGACAGATGTTAACTAGAGTTACTATGGTGATCATTTCATATATGTACCATGAACCTTTTTCTTTTAAAAAAAAAAGCATATGGACACGGATCATTAGGTGGGTTGAGACACCAGCAGGAAGCCTTGGGCAGGCTCACTGCTCAGCCCCCTCCCCTTGGGAGCTGCCTTCTCACTATGGGGAGCCCAGGTATTTTTCGTCCGGCATCCCCCTGTTTACTGCCTTGCCTGACCAGGCCTCCTCCTGATCCCACACCACCCTCCAAGTCTCTGACATGTTACGCTAAAATGGCTTACACCCTGAAACCCTTCATATCCTTGAGAGACACTGTCCCTTCTTTATAAATCTTCATCTAAGTCAAATGCCATATTTTGTAGGTTTCAAAAAATAGATGATTGGTGGTATGTATATTACCAAAACATGGTCTATTTTTGAAAACCTACACATACACATACACACAGTGGAATACTACTCAGCCATAAAAAAGAATGAAAATTTGCCATTCGCAACATGGACTTGGAAGGTATTATACTTAGTGAAAAAAGACAGAGAAAGACAAATACTGTACGGTATCACTTATATGAGGAATCTAAAAAATGAATCAAATGAACAAGGAAGAAACAGACTCACAAACTAGTTGTTACCAGTGGGGAGAGGGAAGGTGGGAGAAGTAAGATGGTGTAGGGGATTAAGAGGTACAAACTACTGTGTATAAAATAAATAAGCTACAAGGATACAGTGTACAACTCAGGGAATACAGCCAATATTTTATACTAACTATAAATGTAACATAACCTTTAAAAACTGCAAATCACTATGCTGTACACCTGAAACTTACATATACATCAACCATACTTCAAAAAAATGAATATAAACAAAAAGATTCTTATTTAAAAATAGACTATTGGCAACGATGCTTGTTGAATACTTTTTAGCCAACAAACCTTAAAGCACGAAGTGAAAATACACATAATCCAGTACTAAAGCATAAATCAAACAGAAAAAATACGAATACCATTGTTGTCCTCTACGATCAAACTAAAAAAGTTCTTAAATACAGCAAGGGATTAACATTCTGTTACTTCAGAAGACAACACTCAAATGCACTGTTCTGCATGATGTAATGGTTTAAAAACAACCACAGTACTAACAGAAATGATTTTTGGTTTTGATACGAATTTATAGGAGAGAAGTGCCCAAATGCATACATACTTTTAAGAAATTAAGATAGACTATTAGAACAGTTTTTTATTTGGAGGAAGACTTTCATGCTGTCATAAGATGTAATGGTCCTGAGTTGCCCAGCCGCAAGCCAAATCCTAACTAATGTGCAGTATTAATAAAGCAGAGCAGGCTTGCAGGGGATCTCTGCTCTTACTATTTGTCTAAGGAGACTAATTTTGCCATAAAGCTTCTTAATTGGCAACTACGGTAAGACATGGAGAAAGCAGCAGAGAGCAGTAGTGAGAACGCAACGCGCAGTCAAGCCGACAAAACAAACGAAGCAAAGGGAACACGGTACCTGCTTATTACTGTCGGTGGTACAACACAGTTTCTTGAGGGAGACAAAATGCCTAATTTTCCTAATAACATAAACAATTGGTTATTAGTGAGTCAGAAATGAGATGATTCAACAAATTAGCGACTGAAAACATTAACAGAATCTTTCGGTAAAACTCCAGGGTCCAATCGAGGGCAGATTTAAAATTCCAACAAAACCCAACCTAAAAAAACTGCATTTTTCACACACAGCCCATGCATGCCTTCAGAAACCGGGCTTCCCTCTTAATCAGAGCCAGCTCAGAATCACTGTCCTAATGGGCACTTCATTTCCTCCCCGACTCCCAAAGCCTGGCTCCTTGGCAGTGTCAGTGATGGGATGAAATGCTACTCCAGATAAAATGGGTTTTAACTCTGCTGACACTAATACTCTGATGGATTATATAGAGGCAAAAGGCAAAATACTCATTTGGGCAAGGACCAAAGTTTATGGTTGCTGTTTCTGTATTTAATATTTCATATTCATTCATCGCCTGGTCATCATAATGATGGTGTTTTTTAGGTAGAGAAAACCCCTCTTATTTTAAGGTCATGGACAGACTCCCAAAACAGCCTGTGGTCTTCCTGCTCATTATCACAAGGAGACCGCGAAAAGACTGCAGGAGCTGACTATGGAATATTACAGTAACGTGCAAGGAACTCAGGTAGTCCTAAGAGTCAGGCAGGGCTCTCCTCTTCTGGTTATGGGCACCAGTTTGAAGCTGGTGTTGACCTTTGGCTCATTCACAAAGGCTCCTCAGTGAGGTACTGTTAAGGAATCCTGTTTGGCACCAGGAGCCTTCTCACAAAATTTAACTGGAAGAAGGAAAAAGAATTGCATATTTTACTTATGTCTGCATATGAACAGGCAATCTGGGATCAAGTGGGGTCGGATCGCCTCAGCTCCGGGCAGACACCTCTCTCCCCACAACTGTGACCTCCGGGGCTCTCTTCCTTGTGGACCAAGCCTGGGTGCCCGGAGACAACCAGCACAGAGCCAGGGCCTCCTGAGAGAAGGTCGGCTCCCAGGACAGGGCCGAGGCCAGGAAGCCCCCTGTTTTGTGGTTGTCGCTATGCAGGGGGAAGGCCTAGAAACTGAGCTCCTTCAGGAGTGCGGACGAGGGAGCCACAGACAACCAGAGGAAGGTAGACAGTTGAGGTGATGCTTCCTAAGGCCCATAAGTGGGAGAAGAGGGGGCGCTGCTGTCTGAGGGGTGCTGCCGGCCGCATGGAGGTATCCCTGCCTGCACTATGTACGGACCTAATCCTACTGTATGTGTGGGTCTAACACACTTGCATTTCCATACACAAACCCAGCGCCCACATGGGCCCCTCAACTGGTAGAGTTTAAGAGTTGGCTCTCACCCTCCTTGGCCAATCACTGGAGTGATCTTCACATGCTGTTGGATGCTGTCCCCCGATTTCCGTCTGGCATAGTAAACCCCCTGCCACTCCTACACAGACAAAGAGAGCTCTTCAAGTCCTTCTGTGCAGGCTTAGAGCTGCTCCTACAGAGGGTCTCATCCAGTTCAGCAATAAAGTTCCCACAGGCTTTGTTACATTCCACACAACACTGTTCTCTAGCTGCACCCACTGTGACGCTGATGGCAGGAGGCTCACGGTCACAAGGCATAAAGACCACAAGACCACAAGTCCAGCGCCAGGCCGCCACCCCTGGGTTCCAGGACACGTGAGCAGTGGGTGAAGTTCCCGCCCTCAGCCCTATGGGCGTAGCGGCACCAGGTCCAGTTGCCTCCTTTGAGGTCTTTCTTGAGATCTTTACGACAACCTGTGAGCTTGTTATTGTCACCCTTAATTTACAGATGGATAAACTGAGGCTCAGAGATGCTAATTAATTTGCCCAGTGGATGATATGATTATAAATGTGTATCTCTTTACTCTCCTCAAAGCCAGCCATCTTTTACCATCCTATGGGGCCTCCAGACATGACTTCTCTGGGTTTAGTCTGGCTCCTGGCAGTTTCCATGGATAAGGCAAAGAGGGCCATGAAGATTTCTGGACCCTGGGGCACTGGCTGGGATGAAGAGCCTGGTGAACTCAGGGGGAGTCTATGGCACCCCCACTATTTCTGGGAGGGAGTGGCTGAGTCAGAACCTGAGATTCTCTGCAGGCTCTTCTCACCTCCACACTCACACAAGATGGCCAGCTGGGGGCATACTGGGGTCACCAGAGTGTGGCAGTATTCTCCTGGCAAAATTTTTTTGGAGTACTTGACAATATCCTGCTTCATTTTCAATCTCACTGCCCCAATTTTTCTTTTATTAATTTTGGCCATCATATATAACCCAAATCTATTTTATTCCTGTACAATGGTACCTCATTAAATGAATACCACGCTTATCTAACTACTTCATATCAGAGAAAGCATCTGAATGCTTAAAAGAAAGTGCCCAGGCAATTCCAGCTCTGAGAGCAATACTCCTGTGGAAGGAAGGGCTTGCATTCACACCACTGCCTTTATCTGATGGGATGCAGTGGAGGCTGCCGAACAAACTGATGGGGTAGGGAAGAGCAATCTATACATCTCTGTCAAACTGTGATGAGTAAAGAGAACAGAAGAAGAAAAGCTGACCGAAAACTGGGCCTATAAAACATGTAAATACTGCTATTAAATACTCCTAGTCCCCCAAACACTGGATAACTAAAAAACATAGAACAGCTCTCTGGGTGGAACTCTGCCCAGAGATATGTATGATATTCCAGCAATGACAGGTGGGATATAGTCACGTGAAGGAAGGAATTTCCTTATATAAAATCATCAGATTCTGCATCATCACGATAAGCACCAGGTTCGCTTGATATCCAAAATTCACTCAAAATCTAACTCACTTTGCATACATAAAAATTTTTCACTTAATTATAACGGTATTCAAGAAGCCAATCTTGAAGACATCAAAACTCGAAGAGCAAAGCACTGGGGAGGAGTCTGTGGACTGGTTTGGTCTCACCCACCTTGCCCTTCTTGATGCAGGTGTTGATGGTGTCGAGAAGGTCTGCCCGGTTCTTATCGCTTTTGGGGAGCTCAGCGAGTTCTTTCCCCAGGAGCTCGCCCTTGGGGTAGCCCATCATCCTTTCGAGGGCTGGGTTGACATACTGCGAATGGAAAGTGGTTTCAGGTCAGGGAGGTCCGACAAGTGCCCTGCAGGAACGCTGAGAAAATGTGCTGAAATCTCAAGTCCCCTGGGCGAGTGCTCACGCTGACCAGTGCCCCGATCCAAGCGCCAGGGGGTTAGCTGCCTCCCTCCTCATCAGCCACACGCTCATACAACTGCCATCCCAGCTCCCTGGGGCCTCTGGGAGATGGGAAGAAATTCACCAGCAGAAAAAGAGCGAGAAGCCTTTACCTAGCAGTTCCAGCCTCTGGTGGGCATATTCATCACTGCCCACAAAATAAGAAAAAAACAGAAAAAAAGAACAAATAAAAATTAACTAGAACTCCACCCAACAGATTGTGGGTTCTTTTTGTCAAATCTCTTCATGGCAGCAATTTGACCTTTCATATCTAGATATTAATAGATGAATAGATAATGGCCACTGTCTATTAACCAGTGCAAGGCTTGGGGACACTTCCAGTCTAACTGAACAATCGATTCAGTTAAAAGGCTTGGGCAGGAGGCAGCCCTTTCAGTGCTGGGCACAGCCCATGAGTGAGGAGGGGCCCTCTCCACCCCTAACCCAGCACATTCTGAGGCCAGCAGACTCAGAGATTTCTTTCCAAAATTCTGCCCAGAACCCTGGAATTTACAGCCATCACCTTGGCTGGCTCTTGGCTCCTGTCCCCACCCTCCAATTTCTTCTGAGTGGAGGGGACAAGTGATGAAGAATGTGGGGGAAATGTGAGTGCACTGCACCTAGGTCATGGATTTCTTTGGGCACGACTGACATCCATCCATCTGCTGCTTCAGAAAACAGTCTTGTAAACTGATCACTCTTGCCCTCCACAGTGATGATAGCAGTGAGGAAGGAACCGGGAAATTCAGGGACACTGGGGACCTCCTGTCTCAGAAACACAGCTTCTATTAACACAACTGACCCCGGGAGTATGAGGGGCTGGGAGGCTGCTCTAGGGCCCTTGGCACCAGGCGTTATGGGGGCCACTGAAGAGGAGGGGTGGTGATGCTGTCTTTGCTGATCTCCTATCACTTCCATGTGGTGGTCCTCAGAGCCCTGCCTGGGCGGGGCAGCGGGCGTGACCCCTGCTTGCCTGGTCGAGTTCAGCCCACAGCTCCCTGGCCTGCCCTGCAATGCTGCTCAGCCTCTCACTGCTGGGCCCTGGCCCATGAGCTCTCTGCTTAGAAAGCCTGCCCCGTCTCCTTGTCTTGTTAACTCCAACTGACCCCTCTCCTGCTCCAGCCAGCTGTCCTTGATCCCCTTGCCCAGTCTGAGTTAGCGCCACTCCCACCACTCCCACTCTCTCCTGTGCAGGCTTTGAGTGACTTATTACACTCAATCTCAAGTTTGATTTTTTCCCGTCTCTCCCCGCTAGACACGAAAATCCTCAAGGGCAAAGGCTACTTTGGATTTGTCTTTGGACACTCAGCACTGTTTAGTGGCTATCTGATGAATGGATTTGAGCATGCGTTGTTTTCCATCTTTGTTGGCTAACTTCTCCTATATGTGTTTATTCGGCTTTTGCTACTAGGTTATAGATATGGGTAGAAATCGTGGCCCTTTGTTCACGTTAAGGTTCCTGTCCCCTTGCAATGCAGTAGGTACTCCAGGACAGGAACTCTGGGGTCAAGGCACCTGAGTTCAAATCCTGGTTTGTCCATCACTAGCTACATGACTGTGGGCAGGTTACTTATCTTCTCTGGTCCTCTGTTTCCTCATCTGCAGAATGGCTACAATAATGGTACCTGGTTCACTGAACTGTTGTAAGAAATAAATGAGTATGTGTAAAATGGTTAGTACTGCATCTGGCACATGATAAGCACCATGTAAGTGTTTTAAAGCAGATGGATAATTTCGATGGAAGGATGGGTAGATGGATGGATGGGTAGGTAGATATTGTTCCTAAATTTTAAGTGCTACTGCCTGACCTCTGAACATCTGCACTAAGAGGTACATGCCCTGGAAAGTGGCATTGCTCCAAAGAGGACTCTGGTGTTGAGTGAGAACATGTATGAAGTAGCTCGTTCATGATGACCTATCTTAAAATCCACAGCACAAAGGTCATTTTGATTTCCCCCTTACATATAACATCCTCTATTCAGCTTCTTCCTCCTTCCTCTTGTTTTGAGTTTTGTATTCAGAATGCTGGTGGGTTTGTAAAGGGGTCTAAAAGCGTTCCCCAAGAAAAAAACCTGCAATCAGTATAGTTTCCCTTGCAATACAGGGACTCCCCTTCCCAGAATCCCACTGTTCTCAGCCCCTGCTCCTTCCTGTTCAGTCAAGGCTGGCAGGGGATTCATATCATGCGACACCATCACTGTGTCACCTCTCCCAGAGACAGAGGTTTCTTAACCACCAGGTGCTAACTGTAGAACGAAGGGCTCAGTTGCCTGTTAAAGGAAGGTCTGCAGGATTACCAGTGGGGAGGGCTGGTAGAGACCAGAGATGCCCTTCTCCTCACCACTAACACCACAACCCGGCTTCCCTGCAAAAGAGGGAGGCGCAAAGCAAACGTGTTTCACGAACAGACCGTACAAGTCCAGATACAAATCAGGGAGCTGTGGGATTTGTGTTTGGTCTATAAGGGAAATGTGTGATTTCTCTAGGGTTCAGGATGCAGATTTGCAGGCAGGAGGCCCAGTAACAGGTAGCCTTCAGATCCATCTCATGGGCCAGCCAGAAAAACCAATTCCCAAGATACAGCCAAACAGGGGGCCAGGTAGGAAGGCCCTGGAGTCAGAAAGACAAGGCTGGATGTTCTGGTTCCAATATTTACAGTTGGGACTTTCCTTGGAGAAGTTCCTTGGCCTTTCTGGGCCTCAATTTCCCCATCCGTATGATCAGGCACTTACGTCTCTTTCATAGGATTCCTGAATGGAGATGAGATGGCCTCACAAGTGTGATGATAACAGGGCCCAGGTGGGCTACTGATGTCACTGACTCCGTATGAGAGCAGGGTGTGCCTGTGTGTGCGGTGGGGGAGGGGGGTCTCACCGTGTGCTGGACACTGTCCTCAGTCTCTAGTGATGGCACCAAATGCACCTCACACTCGGTGCTACTATGGAAACCAAGTGCAGGCAGGCTACAGCCCATCAGTGGAAAGCCTACATTTCAGAGCATTTTTTAAGAGTAAACATCTTATCTTCTGACAAACAATAAGAAATTTGTTTCAACAAAAGTTTGTCTGCTATATACATTTCCTTAGGAAAATGGCTTTAGTATTATATGAGTGTTTTATAATTGGAACACCAAGTGCAGGGAAATAGATGAGGACCGCTGAGAATATTCTGCTCCCAAAGGCTACTTACTTATAAGCATTTACTCTACCATTCTGACATACTTCTGTGTAAATAATCTCTCACCAGATAGTCTAAAGACTTGGCCCCATCTCTGTCAAAGAAATTGCAGGTCCTGATCTGAACTAATTTTTATTCTTATTGCATGTCTAATTCTTAGCTTAGGTCTACCAGATTTCCTTGCACACTTTGATGTTCCTTTCCACAAAGAAAATGTGCTGAAATGTGAGAATTATGGCAAAGCGCTTGGAAAAGGGTGGCTCAAGCTTGAAAGGCTCTATCTTGATGTCTAAAGATACAAAGTATCACTGTACCTGGATCACGTGGTCATCACTTGTTATTTCTATGGCTTCATGACAGTGGTCTAATGCTGTAAACACTGAATTACAGGCCCTGAAAGTGGCAAAAGATTAATGTTAGTTCTGCTAGAAAAGCATTAGCATTTCATCTGTTAATTTATCAAAGTAAACAGTTCCTCAGATTCATTTAAAACCATGTACCCTTTGGTATTATGTTTTGGAAATAAAAAGAAACCTAGTCTTTCAAAGTAAATGAATAAAAAACAGCATGTATTTCTATGTATATGAACGAGAAGAACGTAATCCAGCAATGTCTTCATGGATCATGGCACAGACCACACGTGTGCTGAATAAAACCTTCATACTGACACACAGAACAAGGGGGCAGGCGACAGCCTCGTATGTCCCCGATGTTCTCTGTCAACGACATTCTTCTGTTCCGTTCACAGTGTGGTCATGGAGAAGTCAAGTCCCCATCAGCTAGGAAAACCGAATTAAGCCTAAATTGGATCTGAGGTATTCTGGCCCTCTGCAACAGACACAGAAACATTTGTTCTCCTTTCTTCTGTAATCCTAGACAAACAAGCCTTTATGGTACTTCGCTTTCGGCCACACCCACCAGCGCGATGAAAGGCAGATACAGAATTCCCCTTGCCCGGTCAATTGTATAGCTCTCCAGGTGGGCATTTTCTTGGTGATCTAACTTGTATATCCGGAATATTTGAAATCATTTCAATTTCTTGGTTAAACTTTTAACTACCTTCCAAATCTACAGCACCTCCAAATACAGTAAGTTATTTACTCTCTAACCCAGCAAGTACGTGGCTAGTTACTAGAGCTTTGTCATTTGTGCTGGTTGTTTAAAGACTCCCAGCAAAGGCTTTCTTACACATTACCTCCATTCTCCAAAAAAATGTTAACTGGATTGATGCTTCTTCTTATAAAACTAACTCTTAAAATGTTATTTATTTCTCTATTTCTAAGGCATCTAACCTTGCCATTGTGTTCTGCACTGTTTACTAGGGAGAGGACAGAAAAAACTGGGTGAAATCTGGTTCAGGATTTTGCCAGTTATGGGACCTTGGGCAATGTTCTATCTCTGCTGGCCCTCAGTTATCTCATCTATAAAATGAAGGTAACATATTTTACAGGTTGTTTTAAGACTCAGATAGTTAATGTGAGGCATTTCTCAAAGTACTAGGGACAACAGAAGAATTTAACACTTGGTACTTATCATTCGTGAGATGTCAGAGTAATATTTCTTTGTTCTCTAAAGCTTTCAAAGGCTGTTGATGAAAAGAAAAGTGCATCATAACCTATCTTTTCTCATGAGTGTACCTGAAATACCAAACCAAGAACTGCTTTCAATGGCAGCCAGGAAACCTGCCCAGGAAGTGAGGGATTTTAGCCCGCTGCGGGTCCCAGCAGTTGCAGAGGTGAAGACTCGGGTGTGGGAGGATGAGTGAAATACGGAACCATGACGTAGGTGAGTGGAGGAGAACACAAGCCTAACCCAACTGAGATCCCTCACGGGTGCAGGATGTTTTCTTACTTAAACGGATCCAGTCTATCTAATGTGACCCGTATACTGTCCTATTAGCATTGCTGCATTTGTAAACATGATCATTTAAAATCTGAGAATAGAAATAGGACTTTATAATTGTTAAAGTCATTACTAAACTACCTCTCACGAAGAGGCAAGAGCTAGTCTTAGCAGAAGTTTTTTCCAGGCGCCTGAGTATAGAACCTGACTCAACACCACAGGAAAGCGTTTCCTGTCCTCCCAAAGTATACAATGTGTGGGCTAATTCCTTAGCTTTGACAGCTGGATAATTAAGTGCTAACACATTTTATCAAATGATAAATTCCTCTCTGGCCCAAGTATCTTCTTAAAGTACTTGTGTGGCTCAATTGAATATGTAAACAGCTCCTTCAGAGTATGATTGTTCTTGTCAATTCAAGAGGCTGCCTTCATACAAGATCTGAGCTCCAAATGCCAACATTTATCTATTAGATGCTGACTACAAAGCACACACTATCCAGTGAGTATAATGCCCAGTGGGACAAAGCAGATTCTAACTAACAGTCGACGTGAGAGTATACTGGCAGGACCAGAGACAATCACTACTGGACTATAATGTTGCTATCTAGGCTTTAAACCAATTTGGTTGATGGTTCTGTTTAACTAAACCTGCAGCAAAATGAGGTAATTAATTTGAATCATGTTCCTAGAGTTCAGGAATTTAATTGCTTATATTAATGATTAATACTTGTCATATGGAAGAACGTTCACTTTATTAATTTCCACTTCTTGGGAGCCATGGAACTCTGCACATCCAATGTGCTTTTATAGCCTTCAGGTTGAAAAATTGGAAAACTGGAAAAAGCACAAGGGCAATGGAACCTCAGCCTGAAAACCCACGTAGTGCAGGAGATGTAACCATTTCCCCCTTTATCATCTTAAAGGGCCGTAAAGTTCCAAGGGGGAAAAGGCACACATCACAGGGACCCAGGCAGAAAGTCTACAAAGAACACAATGGTAAGATGGGGTGCAGAGTGGTTACAACTGAAAGCAGGATGCCTGGATTCTACTCCGGCACTGCCACTGACATATGGGATAGCTATGATCATACCAAGTCTTCCTGGCTCTCAGTGTTTCCTCTGTCAATTGTGGCTGGGGTGGCTGGGTTATGAAGCCTCCTGTGTCCCCACTAAAGGCACTCTCAAACCTCTGCTCAAACAAAATACCACCTGCCCCGGCCCAGACCCACACACAGAGAGGCTGCCCATAACACGAGTAGGACTGGGCAAAGCGGTGGCATGCAGGGAGAAGATTCTGAACACAAATCCACATCCCCGCAGGGGTGTGGGAGTGGCAGGGAGGGGACCACGGACTTGCCACTGGTCAGCACCATTCCTGGGCATCGATGCAGCAGGGGCTGGTTACTTGAAGCCACACAGCCCGGTTTCAACTCCTGTAATGCACTGGCTGCCCCACAGAGCCCATGTGAGGATAAAATGCTCCATAAACATCCGTTGGTAACAAGAGATGTAGTGTTCCATGGAACACAAAGTCTTGCCCATCAGAAACTGATTCTTTCTAAAACTGAAGACTGCTACTGTCTCAAGACTTGGAATAAAACAAACATGATGATTCGGGTGTAATTCCTAGATTACAGGTGTCAGATTGCCTAATGATGAAATGATAGCTCATCAGCTCAAACTCCCAATAAATAGCCAGATCCTGTCTGTATTTTGGTTAACAGAGTTCTTTTCATGAAAAAGCAGCATGAGAACATAAGAGATAAATGGTCATCAGTTAGCCTGGATTTCCCTAGAAATTCCCCATTTCATGAATTCTTCTGTTCAGTCAAGGAATTCATCATATGTACTCAGAAATGTGACTTCTTTCTATCTTTAAACATTATTCTTATATAATGGAATTTTTAATTTAGGTGTTTTATGTTTGATCACACGTTTTTTTTTTCTTGGCTAAGTAAATATGGTTGCCAATACATGAAGACCCGGACAGAAGTGTCTGCCTTCAACATCATCCCTGCAGTACAAACTGTCCTTGCAGAATTCTAGTAATGCCACATATTTAGCTGCAGCTGGGGGTGGAATTTGCAGGGGAAAGTATTATATAATTAGACTATAATTATTCTGGCATTGTATAATAAAGAGCCTCATTTCCCCTGTCTGTATCAAGTGACAGTGTTGCCTGCCAGCCTCTGGGGTGCAGGTAGAGTCTTTAGACGTCCCTGAATGCCCTAGGGAGGTGGGGAGACCATGGATGGGTCACTCTCCCCGCTATCCACTGAGCCCAGATCTTGAACTCCCAGGGAGAGCCAAACCACACACACACATGCCCTACTCCTGCATAAAATGGGCAAGAAGTTAAAGGCAGCTGAGGTACAACCAACCAAAAATAATCAAAAGAAACTGACCACGTAGCCCTCCTCTGGCTCCTCCTGGAGAGGGAACCTGCCTTCCCTTCCCCTCTGCAGGGGCTGCTCCTGTGCTGGTAGCTCATGACTTGAAAGAGAGGCTCCTCGCCAGCCAAGCTTAAGCTGGCGTGGAAGGTGAGAAGATCAGTGTTCTGGGCAAACCCATCTTCCCGGGACCACTGCTGCCTGGGCCAGTCCCTTCGCCCGCTTCACACTGATGTGTATTCACAACCCGAGCCTTTCCATGATGACCTCTACAACGGGCCAATGCCCCCAACCAGCTCCAGGCACCGAGGAGTGAGAAGTTATGGGACTTACACAGTGTTAGGTACTTAGAACCCTGCCGAGTTCTGAATCTGATGAGACCTTGAAAAATTTTCAGTGCCCTGGCTCTAAGCAGATTTCATCAACACGATAACCCAAAGCCCTTTCTTTTAGCTCTCTTGCTGGCTGCTTTATTTCAAATTGCCAGACCTGCCTTTGCCCCACTGACCGTGGACAAGGCGACTTCTGACATCTTACATGTGCCATCACGTTTAACATTGCCTAAGAAAACTAGAGCCGCCATTTAAAATAAAACAAGGGAATTCCCTATCAGAGCAATAAGGTGGCTGCTGTTCATTTTTGTTGTAGATACCACATGGTTAAAGAATTAAACCAAAATGAAATCCCTTTTTTCTAATTCTATGTACTGCAAAAACAGCTAAAATAAAAGTATAAATTCTTTTTACCCTCAGTAAAAGCAGCTGAAATCCCCAGGAATAAAAGCAATTAATATACAATTAAAAATCAGACATTGCTGTAGTAAAGGCAATGTGGTTTTCTTAAAAAAAAAATTCTGTGAAGTTCTCTGAAGCTAATAAATCATGGTTACAAACAAACCAAGGGGATTTAACTTTCACTCAAAAATCTTTGGCAATATCCTTTACCAAAGAATTCCAACCGGTTTGAGATTCTTCTTTAATGCTTTCTCGCCTAAGAAAGGGACTGTTTATCCCCACACCTTGTTTCTTAAAGCTCTCTATCCACTAAAAAGTGACCTCCCTAACCGGGATGAACCCCAGAAGAGCCTGCCTCTGTGGGTCCGTGCCAATCCATTTTGTTTCCAAGGAACAGAGAATGGCCAAGAAAAATCAGGTTTAAAAGGGGTTTTGTTCTCTTTGAAGGCAAATTAAGTAATCAAGAAGTATAAGCATTGCAATGAGATGTTATCTCACTTATTTTTCACTGAGCCTGAAACCAGCGTGACATCTCAGTTGGCCCAAGACCAAAGCCAGGGACCTTCTGGCTTCCTACAGGCTGGAGCCACTTGGGACTGGCCTCCCAGGGGCCGTGGACTGGGAAGAGCCTCTTCTTTCCCCTGCTCCCTCTCTGGGCAAAGCAGGCCGGTTGAAGAAATCAGGGTCCTGAGAGCATGCTAGAAAGGACCTGAGCAAAACCTGGCATGAGCTAGAACTCTGATATTCCAAGATATCCCAGAAGCAGAGCATCCCACTATCCAGAGTTCCGGCCAGCCCCCAGACACTCAGAATCCCATCCCAGCTGTGAGCACCAGAGAGAAGCTTGCTCTTAAAGCACTGGGTACTCATGAAGAGACTTCAAATCAGGGGCCACCAACAGGCCTCCTGAAACTGCTAACATGGATACATAACAGTGATCATGGTTAGCATAATAAATACATCCATTGGTTTGCTCCTATCCATAACAATCCAAGGAGGAATTTATAAATGTTGAAAGTACTAAGTAGAAAGTGAGCCTCAAAAGGCTATTCTTAATCTCCATCTAATTGTACAGCAGTTAAACAGTACTTCTCCTAGGGTATAATTTTAAAACTGCTGCAAATAGTGGAAAATATTGTCAAAAGGAGAAGTGCTTCCCATCAATTTTATTATACCAAAGGGCTCCCAGTTTAGACTCTGCCGTTTACCAGCTACCGTTGCTTGTTTAACAGCTTCAAAATCCCGGGATCCAGCTCAGAACCTGTGAACCTCAGCCTAATGACAAACTTTTTTCTACAGAATTGTTAACCTCACATTCATCCTATTTTGCTACATACCTTAACTTGAACTGTGAGCGAACTTCCCCATGTTCTATTTGGATCAGTTCATTATAGCAAGCAATTATGCTGTTATTCTCCATAAATCTCTGGAAGAAAAAAGCAAAGATAATACATAAGACATATACAATTATTTCTTAAATAGTCAAAGAAGCTTAAGAGTTTTTCCCACCTCAGATAACTGTTACATAAGACAACTAGTAGGTAAGATGAGATGAAATCAAACAGTTGTCAAGGTGTTTGAAATGCTTGTTTAAATGTATAAGAAACAACAGAACAATTAATACTGGACACTTTATAACAAAGGTGGGAAAAACTTCATTATGAACACTCACAGGGAAATAAACACACAAGGGCTAGAACACCTCCCCGACTTTGTTTATTGCTGAAACTCCTGTGCTTTCTGCTGCCCTAAGGAAAATCTTCTAAAACCTGACCCTGGACATGCTCAGTGTGTTCCACACTATGAGCGATCTCTTTTGAGGGGGGAGATCTGTCTTTGCTTCCTCTTCATCTAATGTGCTCTTGTCCCTCATACACACACACACACACCCCTAGCGTGGATTACATCACCCTGGGGAGCACCTGCGAAGTCCCTGACTTTCCCTGTGCCTCTCGTCCCCACTATCCCAGGGGGAAGCTGGGAAGGGCTAAAGACAAAGGGGAAACCTCGAACACACAAAGGAAATATTTTCTATTTACAAAGCAAGCTTAAACGTGTAAGGTACAGGCTGAGCTTCTGGATGGGTGGAGATTGTGGGTCAGCCTGTAACTGAGCTGAGCGGTGTCAGCTGATGCTTCATAAAGTGCAAAAAAGGATCTGTGATAAAATACGTTTTGAAAAGAATGAGATAAACTGTTAAGTTTCTTTCTTTAAGATGGAAACTTTAAAAGTAGACTTCTGTTGTCTGTGTCTAACTATAAAAGTAATAACATTAATTTTAAGGTGTACAAAACACAGAAAAATACAAAGAAAAAACCCTCAGAATCACTGATAATGTCATAAGCTGGAGATAATTAATTTTGGTTTATTCCCCTTAGGCTTTTATTTTGTCTCTTTCTTTAGGTCTAAGAACTTCCATTGCAGTGAGGATCAGTCTTCTGTAGGTGATGGTTTTTCAACACTGCAACACTTTGCATAACTGGCACTCATTGTCTTACAGACTATTTTATTCCATTGCCTTATCTTTTGGGAATTTTCCAGACTAGTTAACCCATAAATCCAAAATAAATTGAATGAACCAAAAAAGCAATGGTCTTCAAACTTCAACATGCTAAGAACCACCTGGCATTTGGTTACAAATGCAGATTCCTGGGCCCTGCTGCCAGGAACGTAGGCAGGGGTCTTCAGTACAGGACTCCCCCATACGTTTGGATGCGATGTGGCCAATGTGCACTGCACATTCTCGGGGGAGGGAGGAGGAGCAACAGAGTCTTCTCTGATTTCCCAGACTTGACCACAGAAGCCTTCTGCCACGGACACCTGTTAAGGGCTCTGGGACACTAGTGTTCCATGGAACAGTTTGGGAAATGTGACTCTGGTGGGCCTGGTACAGAGCTGGGAGTTAAACACCAAGCATGTGCATCTTGACTTGGTAAGAGAATGAACTATGCAAGTGAGTCATTTTGAGCCTGTCTGCTCTGCAAAAATGGAGAGAGTATCAAACCTCTCACCTGTAGATGAAGATCAAGTAAAGCACCTAGAATGGAGCCAGACAAATAACAAACCTCAGTTCTCCACTCCCTCCTCCGAGGGAAGCCTCTCCAGGGAGGAACTATTTCCAATGCTCAAATCCCTGACATGCTTAGCGCACTGCGCTGCTCACAGTAAGTGCTCCGTAAATACTTGCTGAATGAACTCCAAGCATCATTTCAGGTAGAAAAAGGGGCCCACAAAGACTGACTCCAAACAGCTACAATTGCCCTTTGCTAAGATGCTCTTCCTAAAAGGCTCAGGGTGGACTGAGCACCACACAGCCAGCCACTCATGCATAGCTACAGAGGCTTCAAGGGGAGCTGCTGTGGAATATGTGATGGTACAACGTGTTCCTGGATCCCCACTCAGGGACCCAGAGACTGAAGCGCTGGCCAATTAGCTAGTAAGGCAGAGCTGAGTTTCAGCAGATGATTTAATACAATCAAAACAACTCAGAGATGGGAAACGACTTTACGGAAGGCAAGGAGAATAGCTGGCATATTTGGAAGGGTTCTTGGGCAGAAAGTTGCCAGAGACAAAATTTTGCCCAAAAAAGGAGACCAGCCACCTGGAGAGCAGCCTCAGCTGACTCTGTGCCCCAGTAACTCAGGACCGGAAGGAAGCCTGGTAGGTTCAGTGTGCTTCTCTCCGCAAGAGCCCCAACTCCTTGGGGGCACCCTGACCTAGCTGGCAAAAGGCCTCGATCAGACCCAGCACAAAAAAACACCCAGTGGTCCCTGACAGGTACTGTTTTTCATGCTTCCACAAAGGGCCTGATTCACGGTGGATGACTGCAGGAAGCAGCACCCTATCTGGACAGACGGAAATGAAACCTTCTAGAGCAGCAAAGAAAGGTTACAAAATGAATTTAAAGGAGATAAGGGACCTTCCGTAATAAATTTACTTAACATCGTTTGCACTCCAAGGGCGCACATGTTTCTCCGAAGGTTTTCTGTGAGTAGACCTGCAATCTCAGCCCCTCAGATTAGATGCTACCACTCCAAACACCACCAGCCTCCTCAGGGTTGGCCGGAGGTAGGATCACTCAACTAAATGTTGAATTCCAAAAGGATACTGGACAGCAACTGCAGCGATGGGGGCTCACTGCAAGAACCTACAGTGAGTCACGCCTTCTCCAAGGTAATGGGAAACCCTCCATGCTTACATTGCAAGAGGTCCTGCCTCAGATGTGGAGGACAGTGCTGGGCTGGGATGCGTGGGTGCTCAACGTTACACAGAAGATCTATGAAAACTGAATAATCAAGTCATTTCTCAGAAAATGAATAAGTAAAGAGGTCCCAGCCACAAGGCTTCTGGGACGATTTTTCTTTTGCAACTGTCCATTCCAAGACTCAGAAGCACTGCATTATGCATTCTCATAAGCACACAAGAACGGCATCCAGAACCAAACGCCAGCCTCTGAGAGATGTGATGGGACAAGAGGAAAGTGTTAGGGAAGTGAGCGGCATTGCTGACTGGAAACTTTCATTTCTATCACCGCGGACCATAGTGCTACCTGGAATGTTTTATAGAGCACCACTTCTACACTACAGCACACAAAAAAGCTGCATGATATAGGCAATTTCCATTTCTCTGTGGTCAACAACAAAGGGGATTTTTTTTTGAACCCAGTAGCAAAGCACCATTGCTTAAAGCACCCAAAGGAGTTTGTATAATTCTCAAGGCACTGGCAGTCTGCTATTTTTGAAGGAAAAGGAGGCAATCACATCATCTATTTGAGACTTGGATTATTCTTATCAAAAGACCTTAAGATACCAGGCAAACCTAGTTATTTAGTTTGTTGGTAAGTCTCAGAGTAACCAATCTTAATCTTCTAGTTAAGTATCAGTGTTATTCATGTAGCTGTCAACGAATTTTTCTCTGCTAATGTTTTTGGTTTAAACCAGGAGTTCACAAGATACTACAAGTTACTTGCTTGAGTTTAAATTATTAGCAAAAGTTGCATAAGTTAACAGTGGATCTCCACTCTCTTTTTCCCCTCAAAGGATAATCTTTTTTTTTTTAAAGTAGGAGACATTTTTTAAAATTAAAAAAAAAATACAAGCATATAAAGTGAGGTCCTCCATGATTTCTCTGTAAGGATTTGTTTTCTTTTAATGTTATGAAATATATTTCCTTAAACAACATGCTTTGATTATCTTTTTCCAACCACCTTTCTCTCTCTCAAACTGACTCCATCATGTTCTTTTCGGTTTCATGCACAAAGCCTCGCCTCCAACCAAACCTTCAGACTGTCCATGAGATATTGGGTAGGCCTACTTATTTAGTGTAAGTTTCCTTGGAGTAATCAGTCTTCAAGTTGAATTTCAGGGCTAGTCATGTAGTTGTCACTGAGAATTTTTCTCTGGACATTTATGGTCTCAATGAGGAGCTCATGGGATGCTGCTGCTGTCATGGGCCTATCCCAGGTTATAAGCTCTGGCTGAGCCTAATGAAAAAGGAGCCCTGGGTACTGATTTGGTGGACTAACTATATATAAACTACACGCACACACACACTAACTGAATGGACCGATTTAAATGAGATTACTTTGGGACTACAGAATTTTGACCTGATACAATAAATTTTTATGCCATTACATATCTGTAGCTGATATATGAAGTTATTAGAGAAAAGGAAAAACCTTGACTAGAGGGGAGCCGTTACCATCCCAGGAGAACAGTTACTTCCTTTCCCTCACAGTCCTGGAGCCTCACGCCTGGAACAGTTACGCACGGCTGCTTGGTTAAGGTTAGGTGTCTGTACTTGGGCGGGGGGCACTAGTTCATCTTCTACGTACCCGGTTGAAGCCTGCGTGCAGAAGAGGGAGGACTGAGGCCTCTTCACAGTCGCCTGATCTGCAGGAAAGCAGAAAATGGGGTCACTTAGCAGATACAAACCAGGACCCTCATGCTGAAACACGGACAGAGTGATGAGGCGAGCAGGGCGTCGGCTCTGAGAGTGACTTCCTGACCACACGTGCCCATGGAGCGTGGCACCCTTCAGTGACCGAGACTCCCACACCCGCCTTCAGATGCAAATAAAACACCAACAGTAGAGGGAACTTGAGCAGTGTGCGTGAGGGAAAGCACCACCACATACACCTGAGAGCCCTCCCCAACTCTGGGCTCCGGGGCAGCTACAGCGAAAGTCTCACAAAGGGGCAGGAGGCGCAGTGCTCATCCCAGAGACCACCGTCCTCCCTGATGTCCCCAAACCTTCCGAAAGCACAACTCCCACTCCAAGACCTAGCTGGGTCCATCTCTCAGTGTGAGGAAAGCAAGTGGCCACCACAGGCCGCAGCGCCCCAGGGCCAATGGGGAAGAAGTGGCATCAGGAAAGCCAAGTTAGAGGGGAGAAGAGGAAGCAAGAACTGATTATTGTCACTCATGTCACGGGGAGGTTTCCTACGTGGAGCCTACAGTTTGGTCTCAGGAGTTCAGTTTGAGTAGAGGGTGGGGGTCGGCTTTTCCTGAAGTCACGCTGTAGCCACGGTTCCACCTTTATGAGAAACGGTGTTCCCGAGTCAGCCAGCAAGTAACATGGAGAGGGGACCTTAGAAAATAGGGAAGAAAAATGGGATAGTGAAGGTTGGGTGGAGAAGCAGGCAGACAACAGGAAGAGAAACCCCAGTGCTTATCTGTGGCATTACTTGTAGCCCATTCCTGCCCGACAGGGAGGAGCCAGCTCCCCTACCCTCTTTCCTCCTCAGGAACTCATGATTCCACCTTCTCTGAATGAGAAATCAGGAGAGGCACAAAAAGGGCTGCAAAGGTATTAATGTTCTGTGTCATCAGCTGTGTGGCACAAGCTCAGCATTCATTTTATTATCAACTCCCTCATATATGAGATATTTTAAAAATAGGAAAAAAAGTGAAAAATAGTAACAAGACATAGTAAAGCATTACTTGTCAAGGACACGTACACATACACATTTTTGCTGCATGAGTTGGAAAACAGGAAAGTTCTATTCCTGGGCCCATGGAAGCAGCCAGGCTTGCAGAAATACTGTGTGGCCTGGCACCCACTGGTATCCATGTCAAGTCTCCTGGACCCTATGAAGATCTCATAGTCCCCAGAAGATAAATCCAAGCTGAAGCAGGCTAGTCCCCCATCTCGGTTCCCCTTATTCTTTCCCCTTGAGATCCCGTCTCCTATCAGGAGGGTGAGGTGGTAAGGAAGCACTGGGGCAGTTTCCTCACTTTCCTTGGCCCACAGCCCGTGGCAGGTATCAAAATGAAGAGACTCAGCTCCTAACAAGAGACTGAAGGAACAGCAGGGGAGGAGAAGTCCTTGGTTAGGGCAAGACTTTGAAGCCAGGATTTCCCACTGTCCCAGCACGGCTTTGGAGTGGATGTTTCAAATTTCTCCTGGGCTGGGCCTGCTTGAGGGAGACAGTCTCTGAGAGGCTGGCCTGTCAGCTCCTTCACTGCGGAATCTGGGCCCATCACCACAAGGGGCCAGGTCCAGTCGGCACTAGGCCCTAATTAAGGTCTTATTCTCTCTGAAGCTAATGATGGCCATTAAGTGACTAGAACATATTTGGATACTTGCAAAGACTCCAACCACTGTAGCTGTCCAATCAATTTTTTCCTTCCAGGTCTTATTCTAAGTGCTGGCCATTTCAGACAACAAACACAGCAAGCAGCTCCTCATTCCAGTCTCGTACCTACAGCTAAATCCCTCTTTCTTCATTCCAACACTGGCCTGCATCCAGCTGCCCTGCCTCTAACCACGTAACAGTCCCAACGTAAACTGCACAATCCTTTTCTTGCAGTGGCCTTGGCGCCTCTGCTCTCGTGCTACAATTTGCTTCTTCTTAAGGGAAAAAAACAAGCATTCTCCCATCTCTTTTCTTCAAAAGAAAAACATAAGTAAGCTGGAGCCGTGTTCTCTCCTGATCTCCTCCTCCCCAGATTTTCTGCTCATTTCTAGCATATGATGAGTGATCATTTTTTTCCTGAGGTGTATGAGTATGAGCTAACAGCGATTAGGTATGATAGAGAGAAAAATGTAAATGTTTCTAGAAACTTGCAAAACAAAGAAACCCCCCAAAGTAAGATCTAAAGTTGCTGAAGCCAAAGACAGCGCCCTTGCCCTGCTAGCTCAAAGACTGGATTACACCAGACAAATGTTTCAAAATGAACAGTACTGCTTCCAGCTGGGGCGGAAGGGGAGCTTACGCTTGTGAAACCACTGCGAGGATCACCGTGTGCTCGGAGGGATTTGTGGCCCGGATCGACCTGCAATGACAAAGCGCCAAGTCAAACCAGGTGACCAGGCCTTGTTATGTTAACTAAATACAGAACTTCCTCCTAGTGACAGTGGCACAAAATCCAATGCCCCTCTACAGGAAAAGTCTGAAAACACATGGAATACAACAAAGAAAGATGCCCGTGTGGATTAGGACAGTCTCTTTGTGTTTTACTGAAAAAAAAATTTTTTTTTTTAAACTCCCAGGCAATTCTCCAATAGGTCAGAGCTGCCAATTTTCCACTTCAAAAACTGGCAAATTCCACTTAAATTCCATGTTTTCTGATTGAAATTCCACTCTGCAAGAAAATTGGCAGTCCTACAAGTCTCTGGTTATCAGTTTGTACTTGGGGACCTAATTGGGTTGGATCCTTTTTCCTTTTAAAATAGTACATAGTTGAGAAAGTTGACCTTTTAATAAGGATTGCTAGCAGCTGGATATACAAGGGCAGGTTAAAGTGTTAAGAACCATATAAAGAGCCACCCACATTTTTTGGCTGTACTGTTACTTGTGCTTCAATGCTTTAAACAACTAGGTCACCAACTCGGGCAGAGAAATGTTGTGACATATAACTGTCACTATAATGACACCTGTTGTACTGTGACCACCTGTCTACAATTTGTTTATTCGCTAGGAATTTAACAGGATTAAAATACCCAAGGATATAGATTTCTGAGGTCCATGAGTCTTCTTAGAAAATGCGCTATTCTGCAACTCAGATTTTGGATTATTCTGGACAGGGGTCATGATCTGGATGAACTTTTAGTAACGGGCCACATACCTGAATCTTAGAACAAACAAGCATGCCTGTTTTGATCTGTCTCCTTGGGCTAGCCTCTCCTTCTTTCAAGATCCCCCAGAAGGGAACCATCACCTTCCAAAACAGAAGGCTCAAGGCTGCTCCTGAGTAATTTGTGAAACAACCTGTATTTGCGTTTCTTTCTAGCTACTAGCATTCCTGCTCCTCTCCCCTTCAATGTGTTTGCACCACTGCTTCCTGAGGACAGCCAGCTCACAGTGCTTCACCTCTCTGACTCCAAATTTTCCCCACCTTTCTCCAAAAACATACCTTTTCCATGTCCTATTCCTTGAGACCTCACTCTATGTGAATAGAAGGTTCAAGAAAATGACCAGCTGTCATCTTCCTGCAAAGTGAAGTTTCCTTTTTTGCATACATGGTGTTTGAATAAGCTCCTTTGCAGAGAGTGCCTTAACTCACTATAGGGCAGCAGGAGTTAGGTCAGGCCCCTCCAATGCCAGCACAGACTACTTGCCAGTTAGCCATCCCACAGAACAGGTCCCTGAACAGTAACATGAAGCTACACTTATTTCCTACCTGGGAGCTACCGAATTCTCAGCAGAAATACCAGTAGCACCAAATGAGAAAAATGCACAGCATTTCAGAGGTGCGCTCTCACCTGCAGGGAACACTCAGCTCTTCCCACCTTCTTCCAGCCTCTTCTGCCCCAACAAGATGTCCTGGGTACACTGCTAGGCTGCATCCTGAGGGGTGGGACTTAGGCAAGAGGCCCAGACACATTATGAATGTAACTGGGCAGGAGCTCATACTCGCTCAGCTTCTTTTGAGAATGGCTTCTGTGTTTTGGGTCCCTTCCTGCTATTCACCTCTCCTCTCTCATTCCTCCAAAGAGCTGGTGTGGCCAGAGGGACCAGGACCCCTTCCTGGTTGAGAGGATTAAGGGGGACTGGGGACAGGCAAGCCAGAAGTCCAAGGAAGCATGCTAAACTAAGGTCTAGTCTAGCTCCAAAGCCAGGGATCTCGGGCCAGAGACAATAAAGAATGCATATCTGCTGGGGATGGGTCCCCACTCATCTTAGGGAACACATGTGGGCAGGCCAGCACCAGCAATCCTCAACATGATGGGTAACGGTTGGTAAATAAACCAGCAAACACGTAATCCAGCTTCTGAACTGCACAGATGCCTCATTGTTTTCCTGTGCAGCTGAGACAGAAGTTCCTTTATCATGAAACAAAACTACATTTCTTTATATTCAAGGTAGACTACAAAGCTTATCTACTAAAATTGGACCTTTGCCTGAATTAAAAGAATTCTTTCTATCAACTTCTTTTTACATCTGAGGCCTATCTTAAATCATTCTATATATGCACAAAGAATTGTGGTATTTCTGCCAGAAAATCAATAAGAAGTGGAGACAAAGAAAAAGCAGACATACTTAATTATAGGGGACCCAATTCTAGCCTGAAAATCATTTTATATATATATTTCTTACTACTAAAAATATAATCCAAATATTTTAAGATACATATTATTTATTAATATATATAATAATTAATTAGGCAAATGTTTCTATGCAGGAAGGCAAGATTATTTGAGACTAGTAAGACATTTTTAAGATAGGTTCCTTAAGAAAATTTCTTCTTTGGGGAACTGAAAATGGTCGAAGACTAGTAGGGCAATGTCTTTAACAAGAAACTTCTTTTAGTCCACTCATTTCTTTCCAGGGTACCAGAGGTTCAAAGAAGCCAGTTCCTTACCTTTCATTTCACTTATTAATATTCAAGACAATTCCAGCTCCATACATAATTGGACACTGCCCTGCTCTAGCATTTAATTAGTGACCTCTTCCCGTCCAGCTTCAAAGCATTCCACTTTTGCTAAACGGATCAGTTCATCCAGAGCTCACTCTGATGACTGCATTTCTGTAGGAACAGGCAAGCATTTCCTCCCCAGAGTGCAAGCATTTCGGTAAACAAGCAGAGGGTGGAGGTGGGGGTTGGATCCCTGGAAGATTTTCTGCTGGTGCAAAGTGGCTGCCTTCCCTCCACAACTGCTGCAGAATCCACCCGTCTGTGTCAGGCATGGAAAAATGTCTATTTCACACATTTCTGATGTTCATTTTGGGACAGAATAATTAAGATTAAAATATCTGGTTTAAATCCAAACCATATCTGTGTAATAAGAACTGTGTGAATTTCAAAGTTATTTTTGTGTGAAATATGAGCAATACTCAAGGGGAAAAAAATACCCTGAAGTTTTCAGTGGAGCCCAGCTCGCACCTCTAAATTCATCGGAACTCAAATGTGGAAACATGAAAAAGGCCGTATGAGGAGCTACAGCTTTCCTCACAGAAATCCATGTCTATTGCTTAGAAACATCAATACATATTTTTAAATATTTGAGATGGAACAAAAGACGTCTCTAAATGAATTTCATTTTAAGCTGTTAAGTGAACATTTACCAACATATTAAGATAACTAAGGTACCTGCACACTGCTTCCGCATCGAAGTTTCGAGTTTGTCTGTGATCGATGACAATAATTTCATGATGTTTATCTAGAAAGCATTCCAGGGCTGACTCTGGAGTCCGAGCAATATTGCACCTGTAGCCGGCTCTGTCACAGGCCCACCAGAACCCATCACTCTGACTGTCTTCCTTTGCAAAGATCAGCAAAACCTGGAATACACATACGAAAAAAGAGGATCTTAACAGAAGTTAAGAGACCATTAAAAACAGGCCAACAAGATACTGATTTAAAGTGCAGCCTCTGGAGAGAAGCTCCCTGCATTCAAATCCCAGCTGGTCCACTGATTCAAGGGTGTCTTTGAAAAGATAGTTCATCTCTTCAGCCTACAGCTTCTCGACCATCACACGTGATAAGAACTGTGCCACAGAAGTGGCCTATGAGGCCTGAGTGAGCACAGAATAGGTGCTCCATCACTCTGCTGCTGGCTGTTATCCATCTGTAATTTCCTTTTGGCTTTGTTTTTAAATAGACTGAGCAGTGAAATGATAACAGGCTGATCAACACAGGTTCGACTGCGGCGCATATTCACTTATTCGGTTCCAGAGGAGCGGGCGCTGGCCTCGAAGTACCTGGAGGCCACTTCTCTGAAATAGCACTTAAATCTCTACCCAGCCACAGAAAGGATGGGAACGCAAAACAACCTCAGAGACTAATTGTAACACTAAACACTTCCCCGATCTGGAAAGTGATGATGAAATGTGAAGCGACTGGAGCTAAGGTGAGGAAACTTGCCTCTTTTTCGCTTCACTGAAAAGTGTAGCCCTGCTCCCTTGAAAGAAGGTAGCCATACTTCCCACCACGGTGTCCTCATCAATCCCTGGCGGCCAGAAAGCCAGAGACAGCCACACCCCCACTTCAACTTGTTCATTTATGTGTTTATGGTCCATCTTCCCCACTAGAACTGAGCTCCAGGACAGCGGGGACCTGTCTGTCTTGCTCCTGCTGTGACCCTGTGCCCAGCCCCGGGCAGCACTTAACTGCCTGCTCAGTAAGTATTCAGCGAGTCAAAGGTAACTACGTGTAGGCTTTCTGCAAAATGCAAAGGGCTTTACTGTCAATTGGAGTGAGACTACCTCACAGCAGTACGTCCAGTAAGAATAACATACAATAATCTCAAGATATTGATAAGGTGTTTAATATTCTTCTCCATCCACTTCTGGTTTAAACAATTAGGAACACAAATGTGGTTTCTGTTCCTCTAGGCCCGTAGCTAATATCACTCTTCATGAAATTTGGAATGTTTCATTTAAAACCAGAGACAAGACAAACTGTCCAATCATTACCACTACATTTAAAAAATGCTTTACTAATTGAAAATTGACAATATATAGAAAAACAGAAACAAGAGTATAATGAACCTCATGTACCCATCACCCAGCTTCAGCAATAACCAACTCCTAGCCAGTCTGATTTCAGTTCTTCCCTACCCACTTTCCCAACTCGTACTAGCTCGCAGCCAATCCCACATATCATTTCATTTATATGCATCTGTTAGATTCTTTCCTAAAACAAAAAACAAAACAGAAAAACCACAATACAATTTCACACGTAAACGTCTCCAAAAATTCCTTATCATTTCACATCTGAATGTATCATAAATGTCATTTGTTTTACACTGTTTGAATCATTTCCTGTTTTCTCAAATGTCATGTTTCCAGAAGAGAAATAATATTTTCCAGCATGATTTTGACATTTTCTTCTTAACACATGTCTTGAAATCATGTACCAGTAACACATGAGGCAGCCATGCTTATTAAGGGCTCACTCTGGGCAGAGGCCACTCCTCAGTCCAGACTGGCCCCAGAAACCTCAGCCACAGAGCTATTTCCAGGAAGAAATGGGAGGTGGCTCTTTCAAGAGAAGTGGAGGGCTCAGGGGGAGCTCTTGATAGTGAAAAGAAAGCCTTCAAATGAACTGTTAACAATAGAGCCACAATGAAAAAATTAGGCAGAATGAACTGGTTTGTATGAAAAGTCACTAGCCCTTTACTTGATGTGGCTGTGGTTTTGCATGAGAAGCTCAATATGCAGAGCCTAAAAGTCAGAAAAGGGGACAGAACTTCTTGTCTCATCTGCCTGGCTGAATTATGGCCTGCCGAACAAGAATCACAATACTCTGTATTTCCTGTATGCCTCAGTATTTGACTAACACAATAAGAACCTAACTGTATTCCTATATTAGACATTGCTACGGATATTAACCTCATATGTCTTATGTGCTTTTAAAAGACTAGAATGTTCCACTTTTGGAAAATAGTATCATTATTCAAATATTTCCTGAGCACCTACTACGTTCCAGATACTGTTTTTAATTGCTTAGAGCAGCCTGATGAACAAAATAAAGGCCTCTTGCATTAGGAGTGGAGGGACAAACAATAGGCATAATAAATACGCAAACAATGTGGGATGTTAAAAGCGGTAAGTGCTGGGAAAAACAGCAGGGCAGGATGAGGGGCTCTGCAGTGGGTGTGGGGAGCAGCATTAAGTAGGGTGAGGTGGGTAAGCCTCACTGAGAAAGTGACATGCAAAATACAAGGAAGGAAACAAAAGTCAAGTTGGTAACTGAAGAAAAAGCAGTCTACCAAGAGGGAACAGATCCACTGGCCCCTACAACGGGACGCATGCCTGATGTTTGCAAGGAACTGCAAGGAAGCCAGTGTGACAGAGGCGACGGGGAGCGGGCAGGAGAGGAAGTCGAGGTCACTGCAGAGGGCTACACTGTCCTGAGGCCTTGCAGGCCATTTTAGGAACGTACAGTAGCTTTTACATGGAAACTTACAAACGAATTGACAGTGGCCACTCATAGCAATCATTCCTTGTTCATTTCTGCATTTCTGATGCATTGACGTCTAAAGCCTTGCTGACCCCTGAGGGCTGGCCAACTCTCTAGTTCCTAGAGATGGCAAACAACTTGTCCAGGATTGCACTTTTCACGTGCAAACCAGTCCAGAGCCCCTACCCCTACCACCTCTATCACCGCCTAACCCTCTGGACCACTATCCACTTGCCCTAATCACTCCTAGGCCAGGTACCAGACAGCTGGGGACAACCCTTCTGCCCAACACTCCTCTGGAATGATGCAAACTAGCCAAACCTGTTTACGTTACCTCACCCCTTCGCACAGAAACCACAATAAAGGCTCTTGCCCACATCTTCTGCCTTAAACTCCCTGCCTCTGATCAAAGGGAGCTTCCCACAGTGGTCCTGCACTGCCTGCCTCCTCCTCTTGGGAACTGGGAGTAACAAACTGACCTTCAGTGACAGTCTCTACTAGCCTGCTGGCCTCACCCCACCTGAACAAGAATAACATCTACATTTTAAAACAAGTATATTTATATTACAAAAGCATTCACTAGAGAATTTCTCCGGGTAGTGCTCAAAATTCTTTCCATTTATAAAAAATTAATTCAGAAAGAATACTTTTCAATAATTCAGCTCCTAAGCAAACTGAAAATCTATGGGAATAAAACATACATAATTTTAGAGTAAAGTACTGTAGTAATCACCTTTTTTTTTTTTTTTTTGATGACTGCCTATCTCTGGAAAACTATACCTTCTCTAGGAAAGCAGTTCACCCAAGGAACCAAAGCTATACTCTCTGTCCCTACTTCCTAGGCCACTGCTGGGCTAGGAATATTGTTTCTGGGAATCTGAAGTTTGAACAGAGAGACACAGAGGCTGAGGATTAGGACCCATGGCTCATTTATAGTAGAAATACTGAAGGAAGAACCTTAAATTCTTCTCTAAATACTCAAGAGATACCTCAATGCCACCCTTCCTAAGCCATAGATTTCCAATTCTCCCTTAGATTCTGCAAGAAAAAAAATACACTATCTTTCTAATATATTTCTTACTCATTTACTATTTTGTATAAGGCAGCGTTACTGGCAACCAAAGAATATAACCCAAAGAAACTTTACGTGATAAGAGTCTCTCTTCAGATATATCATTCTATGTATCAATATTTAGTTTCTTTGTAAGACATGGCCATTTGTAAATATTTATTGACCATTCACTGAGTAAATCCCATAAAATGATTTTGCAAAATATGTTTTAAAAAATCATTAATAAAAGCATACAACTAAATTTAATTTATAAAGAGTTAAAATAAACTCTTACTTGCTCTAAATAATATGCGGAACATTCTTTCAAAAAATCCTTTGGATGACCCATCACACAGCTTGTTAAGAACTCAGAGTAAAAAGCTAACAGAGACAACCATGGTCCAGTCTCTGCCCCAGAACCCAAGCAGGGGAGGGATTCAGGTAAACAGATAGGTACCAAGAGACACACTAATAAGTGGTGACCAAAGACAGAGCATGGACATGGCACCTAGGAAAGAAGCTAGGCACAGGAGAACGGGCAGCAGAAAGTGGTCTGGTTTATCACCCACACTGCACTGCTGTAAACACAGCAAGAGAGAAAACAGATAAAGAGCAGCTCTGGGACAAAGCCTGGGACAATGAGGAAACGTCTTCTGGAGCAGATCTTGGCCGCCGTGGGACCTGCTCAGGATCAGAACACAAACATAGGAAGTTCTCACTTTGCACAGTAGTGACAGACCATATAAATGACCATGCAAAGCAATCTTAATGAATGATGGCAAAATGATTGTTCCATGATGTTTAGAGATTTTGTCAAAACATAAACTTTCTTATTGTTGGTTATAAATTGATAGGGAAATGGGAAAAAAGTAAACATTTATTCAGTGCACTGTAATTTAAAATATTAGAAACAGAATTTAAAAACTTTTAAACTCACTGAGTAGTTTGAACAGTGCTTGCCTTCTTCCAGTAGGATAAATTATAATACAGAGCAAGCCTCTTTTCTATGTCTTGGCGAATTATAAACTCCTACGTTTGCATTAGCTTCCAATATTTTATCCTCTGTACTTTCAATGTCATGAAATACCTCCAGAGTTCCTTCACTCAATGTGCATTTTTTTTTCCACTGGCATCACTCCCTCTGTGACATTTCATCCTTTTTGTGACAACCACTTTCTTCAATGATTTCAATAAGCTTGCACTGACTAACTTCCTATGGCTCCTATGCAGAATCTCTCACAGGCAGCAGTGTCCACATTCCCACAGTCAGCTATTTCTCCCCTCACTCCATTTACGTTGCCATTTCACTTCCAGCATGATCGCTTCCCACTTCTTTCTACACTCTCATCTTTTGGGGCTAACTCCCTCTTTCAATGATCAGTTTTTGGGTAAGGCCACGTGAGTTATCACGGAGAGAGAAGGTGGTAACACAACTGCACACTTTGCTGTCTGTGCTTGAACTGACAGGCAGACACTTTCAAAAGAGTGATGTGATTGGTCACTGTTCAGGCTGCACGTTTGTCTCTGACCATGCAGCACATGTTACTTATGCAATGCCTTGTGGACTGAAGAACTGGCAGCAAAATCTGTGCTTCAGGCAATTATTCAGTTAACACACCAACATGACTGCAATCTTTGGGTCTGGTACGATTTAACCCTAAAATTGGTGTACGATGGAACTGCACAAAGTGAGGGCTACCAGTACAGCTCTTCCAAAGTAGCTATGAAGACCTCAAACCGCCATGCAGGGCCTCCCTCTATTTCTACCTACATCTTCTCGGAACCACAAAGTTTAACTCATCTTTCACCCCCAGCCAGTATGATGAATTAAGGGCTGATCCTGGGCAGGGCTCAGAATGACATACAGGTGTCTGGCCTAAGAGGCTGGAGAGGGGTAGCACCCAGATGGGAGGTGATTTGGGGAGGGAGGAGGCCCAGGGGCAGGAAAAGGGACCATGACTCTGAGGAGTCCTCAGAGCAGGAAGGGACTCGGGAGTGATCCATCACCTCGACTCAACAGGTGAGGGGTCGGAAGTAAGCGATTTCCCCCAGCAAAGCGGCGGCAGAGCTGGACCCACAGGTCCCAACCCCTCCTTCAGCGATCTCTCCTCTTGCTTTGCTAGAAATCACCATAACCATTTCTTTGACAAGGTTCATCAAGGAAGTACTGAAAATTATCTTTTTGAGGATAGCAATAAGCTGTTTTTGCTAGCTAAGTGAGAAGAAAACTATATCCCTGGTGAAGGCTAATTATGACAAAGATGGAAAAAACCTAACTTTTCCTGAACTTGAAGAAGACAGCACAAGTGTTCATTATTATTAGTCTTCTTTCTAAAAAAGGTATGTCTGTGTCTCCAAATGGATTACCGATACCTATTAAATATCTAATTAAATATCTAATTTTCAGAATACTTGGTTTGGCTTTAAGCAAAAGCCAGGCAATGAGGAACTTCTAGAGTAGACCACATATACAGATCATCTAAGTTGTACCACATAATACTAAACAATTGGCCAATGTGATCATAGGAGGTATCAATTCAGTTGGGGGAAAAACGGTTTGGGAGCTTAAACGTCCCTAAGAAAGTGATGCTAACACATCTCGTTGGGGATCTGACGTTAACTAAACTGTGAAATTTGTGCAGATTGGAACTATGCGAACTGAGGGCTTTGTCAAGCAGATACAGATTTTTTTTAAAGTGAAGTACAGTTGACTTACAGCATTATGTTAGTTTTAGGTGTACAGCAAAATGATTCAGTTATACACATATACATATACATGACAGTTCTACATATATACAGATACGGTTATATACATATATATATATACACACAGTGAAGCTATACACACACACACACACATATATATACACACATATTCTTTTTCAGTTTCTTTTCCATTATAGGTTATAACTAGATATTGAATATAGTTCCCTGTGCTATAGAATAGACCCTTGCTGTTCATCTACTTTATATATAGTAGTGTGTATCAAGCAGCTATAGTGTGATGAGAATTTAGGGCCAGCCATGATACTGAAAGGACTTTAAATATACTCTCTCATTTAACAACCCTTCCACAACTCTTTGGAGGTGGGCATCAGCCCCATTTACAGACATGTAAACTGAGGCATGGAATGGTTAAGAGACTTGTCCAGAGCCACACAATTAACAAGATTTGAACTGAGGTTGGCCCAATCCCAGAGACTGTGTAATCATTAAGTAACACACACTATTTTCACCCCCTAAAATATTGGGCCAAAATCCCTAACAACTCTGTGGTTTTATGAAACTGGCTGGGTAGAGGACACAACTTGGTACCAGTAGTAAGGGACATGCTGACCACATCAAGTTACTGAGTGTGAACATCTCCATCACTCCATTATTTCAGTTAATATGTGAAGAACAGCTCGAGGCCAAAGGATCTCCAATCCCTAAACACAACTGAAGAATAAATTTTAAAGGAAAGGAGGAAAAATCTTAGGCCATAGCTGTGAAGATCTGTTTCCAAGGCCAACTGGAAAGCTCAGTGTGCAGGGAGTGGGGGTCATACTCTAAGCAGAAACGTCAACTCTACACACAGGGAAGTCAACGTGCTCTAGGCACGGATGAAGAAAAGGCTGTTTGACTTTCAGATGGTATCATGTTGATATAAATCAGCCTCATAATATTTCTCCTACTTTTAATTTTTTTCTTTTTTGCCAAGAATGGAAAATATGACTTGCTGTGAGTCACAGCCACTCACCCAGCAGAGCTGTGCTCTGTAATACCACGAGACACTGCCACCCGCTCCACTGCTAACAGCGCTCCTGCCAGCCCATGTCACACATCCCTGGTCCCGAGGTGGGAGCAAATTTCCCCCGGTGAACTCAGAAACGCACCCTCAAAAGTAACCACATCCTGGAATAGTCTTACCAAGTTAGTTCCTCCCAAGTCCTGAGGGCTGTAGCCTGATGTAGCTAACATTTTCAGCATAGCAGTGAAGTTACAAAATTGGTATTTTTCTCCAAGAAAAAAAATTTAAACTAAGGCTCCAGGACATGATTTAATTTTTCTAAGAGAGGTGCAATGGCGGCAGCAGAAGCACGAGAACATGTGACTAGGTATCACTGCCCTACAAGCTGGAACGTTTTAGACAGTAAAACCGACCAGCCACCTCCGGATGATCAGGGCTCATCGTGCGACCCCCCTTCCCCCGCAGCACCTGGTGTGGAGACTTGGGCACACAGGCACACCACAGACTCCTACTGGATGGATCAGGGAGAGAAACTATGCTTGAATGAGGCCCAGTAGTAAAGGCATCCTTAGTTCCAAGCTGAGTTTCTTGTCTTTAAAAAAGAGGGAGTCTTAATCATTCTGTCCCTTATTCAGAGAGGGACCCTTGACCACCTGTGTCTGCTGTCATGGGGGTCAAACTCATGTGACAGGAACCAGGCAGGGTACATGGAAGCACTGGAAATATTCCACCTCTTGTGCCGGGTCATGGGTTCACAGCATTAATTTCATTATTGTACTTCATAGCTCATGAGCACAAATTTAAAATATTTTGTTTTGTTTTAATATGCCAAAAATAATAAGTCCAAAATTATAGCTAGTTTTTTTGGGATGAAGAAATGGGGCCATTAGGGGATATTTAAATACTACAAAGGACTACATCATATCTGACAGGACAGAAATATAATACACTTGAAACTTTGTTATAAAAATTGACTGCTAAGCAAACACATTGAAAATAACTTAAGAGTAGCAACTAAAATAAAAGCATAACCTATAGCTTCTAGAACAGGAAATAAAAGGTAATTCTGAAAACTGTCAATTTAGCAAAAAGGAGAAGAAAAAAAGAAAAAGTGTATTAAATAGAAAATACTATTAAAATAAGGCCAATTGTATCAGTAATCACACTCAATGATCAGATTAAACTCACTGATCATCAAAATAGGTTTTAGAAAAATGTAACTGTGTACTGCTTACAAGAGGGATATTTCACATAAAGTTATAAAGAAAACTGAAAATGAAAAGATAGAAAAAGACACAGCCGGAAAATATTAACCAAAGAAAGCTGGTCTAGCCATATTACCAACAAATAGAAATTAAGGCAGAAGTTTAAAGAGGGACACTACATAACAATAAAAGAGACAGCCACCAAGAACATGAAATAATCCAAAACTCGGATACACATTAACATGATCTACTCAAAATATCTGAAAATATTAAGAAATATGGAGGATATGACATAGCCATTGCAGTAGAAACTGACAGAACAGTCAAAAAATTAAGATAGAAACATCTGAATAGCATCATTAATAAAGCTGAATTAATTCACAGATAGAAAAACCCTTTATTCAACAAATAGAGATACATTTAAAAAAATTTTTTTGTGGAAAGTTTCAAAACTGACTACATTATTAACTACCAAACTAGTTACAACAAGTATGGAAGAGTCAGTAACAAAGGCATCACAGTAATCCACAATGGAGAAAAGAACATATAGTCATTTCAACAAGTGGAGCTGGAACACCTGGACATCACTATGGGGTGAAAAAGAGCCTTGATCCCTTTACTACACCATACATAAAAATGAGCCTGAGATTGACTTATAGGTCTAAAAGTAAAATTTAACAACAAACTTTCCAGAAGAAAACAAAGTATCTTCAACCTGGGATTAGGTAAAGATTCTTAGAAGACAGAAGGCAATAACCATCAATAAATTAGACTGCATCAAAACTAAAATTTGTGCTCAAAATTTAGCTATGAAAATGAAGAGAAAAGCCACAGATCGGGAGAAAATATTTTCAAAACCTGATAAAGGACTTGCAACAAGAATATATAAAAAACTCCTACAACTCAATAACTTTTCAAAAGTCAACCCAATTAAAAATGGGAAGGAGACTTAACTAAACAGTCACAAAAGATTTTAAAAGATGGCCAATCAGCAAATAAGAATTCAACATTATTAGGCATGGAGAAGTTAAGTGACCGTAAGACAGTACTACTCACCCACTAGAATTAAAAGACTGACATAACTATTACCAAGGATTTGGAGTAATCAGAACTCTCATGTTGCTTGTAGGAGTAATTTTTAAGAAAACATCTAGATGTATCTTATGAAAGTAAACACACCATTGTTTTGAAGGTTCTAGCAGGACAATTAGGCTAATAAAACAAAAGGCATTCAGATCGGAAAGAAAGTAGTAATGATACGATCTTGTACATAGAAAATCCTGAAGACTCTACAAAAAACCTGTAAGAGCTCATAAATGAGATCAGCAAGATTGCAGGATACAAACTCAAAATACAAAAATAAATTTTATTTCTACATCCTAGCAATGAACAACCCAAAAATGAAAGTAAGGAAACAATTCTGTTTGCCAGAACATAAAAAAAAAAAAAAAAATTCAGGAGTAAATCTAACAAAAATGTAAAAGACACACACTAAAAACTACAAGACATTGTTCAAAGAGGTTAAAGAAAATCTAAATAAATGCAAAGACATCTTATGTTAATGGATTAGAACACAAAGTTGTTAACATAATATTCCCCAAATTGATCTACAAGTTCATTACAACCATTATCAAAATCCCAGCTGGTGCTCCCACACCACCTGAAGTTAACAAGCTGGTCTCGAAATTCATATGAAGATTCAAGGGACCAAGACAACCAAAACAATTCTTGAAAAATGAGGAAGTTGGGGGAGTCACACTTCAGAGTTCCAGAAATCAAGACAGTGTGCTGCTGGCATAGGACAGACGTGTATCAGTGGAATAGAACTGAGAATCTAGAAATAAATCTCACAATTAGTCAGTTGATTTTAGAAAAAGACGCCAAGACAATTCAATGAGAAAAAAATATTCTTTTAAACAAATTCTGCTGGGACTACCAGACATCCACATGCAAAAGAATGAAGCCCTACCTCACATCATACACAAAAATTAAGTCAAAGTGGATCACAGAGCTAAATAAGAGCTAAAACTATAAAACTCTTAGAAGAAAACAAAGGAGTAAATTTTTATAATCCTAGATCAGGCAATAGATTCTTAGATAGATACTAAATGATGAAGAAAAATTTCAGAATGATGCCTACTGCCCAATACCTTTCAAATAAAATTTAAAATATTCAAAACATAGTAAATATTATTAATGGATACATACAGATATGGAAGAAATAAATACCTATCATAATCAATCTCCGAATAGTGGTTACTTTTAGGGAAGAGAGAGGACGGTGAGGAATAAATAGGGCTTGAAAACTATTTGTAATCTTTTGTTTCTAAAAAGAACTCAAACAAATAGGGCACACTTGCCAAAATAAATTTATCATATTTGGAAAAAAAATAAAAAGAACACATTTGAGAAAAGTGGGTATGGGCATTCCATGAATATTTGAAATACTTTACAATTTAACAAATTATATCTTACAAGAATGAGACATCCTTACCATCCTTATCATAAGCATTCATTGCCAGTACAGCGCAGGGTGAAAAATGAAGGTAAGTTAAACTAACTGATCTAAAGCCACACTAATCCCAAGAGAGATTCTGGAAATTACTTTGGGAATCAATACTGACATAAGAACCTTTGTCAAGTCTGTGCCTCCAGAATGAACACTGGAATTTTCCACTTGTTTGTATCCTATACAAATAGTTGCGGCTTATGTTTATTTTAATAAATTCTCTCTCCCTCTCTCTCTGCTCCTAAATTTGTTTTCATCAAATTTTCCCAAGCTGAAATCTCTTGGTTTTTTTCTTTTTTTTCCCCTTTCCCTAGGTTTGCATTTCCTTTTTCCAAGCGACAGTAAATTATTTTCTTTTCCATTTGCTCATAAATCAAACAGTACATTTCTTTGGTTGGTTTTCACTTTCTTCTACATGTTAATTGGTTTGTTTACGTCTTTTCTGCATCTTCACTTGTTCGAAATACAGGGCTAGCATCCAGGTGCTAACAAATTACAGCTTTACAAGGAGGAAGGTGGCTTGGATAGGCCTCCCATGCGATGGGGATTTAACAAACCCTCTCACACCTATTTCCTCAAAGAGGGCAGAGGGAGAGGCCGTGGGAGGACATGACTGCTGTCCTTGTTAGAGGGAGGTCAAGGCTGCAGGCACAGGCCCTTCTCTCCCTGCAGCCAGTTCCCCTGGTCTTCCAGAGCCCAGTACGCTGCTTGGCTCAATTACAGGGACCAAAAAGAGGCGCCTTTGACCATCTTTTCTTCCCAGCCAACAACAGGCATCATTATCAAGCACCTTCCACTGCCAGGCGGTGTCTCAGGCACCCCATGCTTCTTCAGATTACTCAAATTCCCTGTGAGAGAGGCACTGCTATCTGCACTTCACAGACCAGGCACTGGGTAGAGAAGTGAAGCAACACAGCCAAGGTCACACCACTGGTTAACGGCAGAGCCAGGACTCCCAGCCAGCTGCGGCTGACAGCAAAGCCCTGCCCTTAACCACATGGCTTCCCTTTCTGGCTGCAAAAGCAGCAGCAGCACATGGAACAGACTAGTTTTGTGGTGGAAGAGTTGTTCTCCCTCACAGCTCACCATGCAATCTACCTACCCTGTTATTTATACTCAAGATGGGACAATGTTTGTCTTCAAGGAAACAAGGTGATGCCTCAAGTATAACATTAATGAGAACAAGCACTTGCACACAGATACATACACTGACACCGCACATGGATGCACGGGCGTGCACGGCGGGGCAAGGACAGCTATCTGCTGTGTGTAGCAAGAGGAGAGCCCTGAGACGGTGCTCATACAACCACATGCTCTGGAAACCAAGCCCCTACGAGGAAGCGAGGCGTACCTGGATAGGATCCTGCGTCAGTCTCATGGGCCCGATGCGCACCTCCGCAGAAGAGACCTGCTGAATAAAGGACAGCACGTGAGCCGTGGCAAGTCTCGAACTACAGGAACTGACAAATTCTTCCTTACACTGGGTACGACATCATGCCACTTTGCAGACGCTGAATAAAAGGATCCAATTTATTGACATGGAGACGGTTTATAAAACATGTTGAGCACAACCCTGGTTTTGTAAAAGAATATTTACATTTATGTGCACTGAAATTCTGGGAGGATATATATCCCCAAATGCTAAGTGGTAGGATTTCAGGTTATTTTTACATTAAGTGCATGGGGTTTTACAATAAGCATGTAGTCGTTATGTCAGAAAACAACCCAACCATTATTTACTGAGCATCAACTCTGCTGGGCACCATGCCAGGCTGTTATTATTCTGAAATTCAAAAGAGTAAAAGCTTCTCTCATATGAAGGGGCTAAAGCATTTCTATGATTTAAGACCTGTCCCGATATTTAAATCTCTGTTTTTTTATCTTCATGTTTTAGTGTGAGGAATACACAGCTTACTCTTACCCATGTTTACCGTGACTAAATTACTTATTTCAGTTGTGTCTCCTCAAAAAAACTGAGTGACACAGTACCAAGACCACGGGGAGCTGAACTCCGCCCCATGACTCCAGGAATGAAGGGTATGTGTTCACTGGCCAGCTCCATCTCGCTACCCGCAAGCACAGAGCCAATGTTCGTCTTTATTTTTAATTACTTTACTTGGATTTCTAAAAATGACTTTTCTCTAGACAACTGGACGGAGGTCTTGGCCTCACCTCCACGGACCCAGGTTCATTCTTCTCTAAGAGGCTGCAGTTCGTTGTGCCTCTACTTAGAAGCCTGGCCCCATGAGTCGAATGGGACACCTTCAAGAGGACCAGAGACACTGCCACAACCCAAGGGTCAGAGGACGCTTCGTCAGTTCAAGGGAAGAGCAGAACTTTCTTTACATTAGACTTTGAAGACTAAAAATTTCCCTTTCTCCCTTCTTGCCCTTTAACTCCCGGTGGGCAGGGTATGAATCTTCTAAACAAGATCACGAACTGCTGACATCTTTTTCCTCTGTAAGGCTGATCCCTCCGCCCCACCCTCTGTGGTGGGGTCTCAGCAGGGCAAAGCTGGGCTCTCCTGCTCTGCTCAGGGAGGCAGCCTTCCGACAGGGGGTCCTCCTGGCAGGCCTGGCCCCACTCCGCCAGTCCCTGAGCCTCTGACCAGCGATGAGTTCCTTCACTGTTGCACTTCAGGCAAAAGTGATAGACTCAGGTTGCTTTTCTCTAAGCAAAACCATGTCCTGCAGGGTTTGTCCTGATACCAGCGCTCAGTGGATGCACACAGCCCTACGAATTCCACTGGAAGAGGAACATCACAGACCTCCAGCATCCCCAGGACTCTGCCCCCACCCACCACAGCTTCACTCTAAAAGCCAGAACTTCTTACCTGAAAGAGACACTGCTTCAAAAGCAGGGCAACCGCCAGCATTCTGCTTAAAAGCTAGTGATTAAGAAGTGAAACCAAACTGGTACAGAAAGACAAATGTGATTGATCATCTGAGATATCTCTGCACCCTTCCTTCGGCCACTCTTGGGTATACAGCGTCCACTACACACCCCTTCCAACAAGGCCTCCTGTGCTTTCTCCAGTGAAACTGAGCCTAAACAGGGACATCCAGGGGCAGAAAATAAATGAAATATGGAATCCATAAAAGTTTAAAAGGAATAGAATAAAAAGTGACTTGCTTTGGAAGGCTAAGGGACTGGGGGAAGGGAACTGACTGCCCAAGATATAATGATAATTCTCTCCTAACTTACACATTCCTGCGTACTTAGAAGAGACCAATATGTGCATGACGTTGTTAAACAGGCCATTTTAACTCTTCCAGGAGAGCATGTGATGACTGTGTGAGCCTGTCTGTCCTCGGCACTGTGCTAGGCACTTCCATGAGAGTGACCTTGGCGGGAGTCAGGCAACAGCCACTGAGTGACAGCATGGGGTCTGAGAAGCAACCTTCACTCTAGAACACCCTTTATGTGCTGAAAGACAGGAAAGACCCTACAGCTCTCTCCTACAGCCACAGGAGATCCCTGCCTGTGTCCAGGATTTTAACCTCTGCCTGATCTAGTCAGCAGGAAGCTGCCACCCTAGGCAGAGTCCAGGAGACAAGCTGCAAGGCCGGTGAGCTTTCTCCCAGACCCCTGGCCTCTCCCTCCTGCACCCACCCCCTTGCAGCCCCCCCTCCCTGTGCTGTCTCCCTGGTAGCTTAGGGGCCTCGGCTTCCCAGCTCCTCTCGTCCTGACCTACACTTCCCTCCTCGCCTCTTGGCCAGCCTTCTCCTTCTTGGTCTGTGCTCCCAGCCATCAGACCTCGTCTTCTGTGTCCAAGAGAGGTCAGCCATCCCAACAGAACCGGACGCCCACCTGGTGGGCTCTGCAAGATGGCCCACAGCATGACCAGCAGCAGGTATGGTCACCGCAGCTGCAGTCTGCAGAGCTCTCCTTCTGACCCAGGAGGCTTAACTGCCTGCGTCCCACCCATTTGGAGAAGAATCATGAACAGAATCATGATCAGAAACAGGAGACCCCTTACTGATGTCTGTGTAGCCAAGCCAAGATTCTCTACTTCAAAGAGTGGATTTGTAGCAACTGCAGACACACAGATCCTCAATTAGTATATTAGCTCCGATTCCAGGAAGTGATCACGTTTGCCAAGGACATAGACGCAAGAAGGAGGTGGGGGCATAGGTAACAGAATTCCAGCTCTGGAGAGGAGGATGGGATGAGAGTGTGAGGAGGCAGACGACTCCCAGCCACTCCGACCACACAGCTCTGCCCCGCGGCCCAGGGAGGAAGCACTGCTGGTCGACAGCGCCGTTTTAACTGTCTATTATATAGCGTGTGTCAAGTATTGATGTGTACACACGTGTGTGCATGGTCACATACACACATACATGTATATATACATGCAGTAGGGTCACCAATTCACCTTCAGATGAGCTGGCTCTTCAAGAGAAGAAAAAAGTCCTATTTGGAGCATTTGCTCAGTGTATGGAGTAACTACACTCACCTTGGCTGATCTCAAGCTAGCAACCTAGGTCCCTGAATGTGCAAGTGGGAATCTATGTCTTCATTCCAAGAGGGTCTGTGGGTGGCAAACTCATTCAGGCTTCACTGATCTGCAAATTTCTATTACCCTCTTTTGTTTGAAAGTTTAGCAAGATACAGAATTCTGACTGACAGAAATTTCGCCTAGACTTTGAGGCTGAGAGAAAAGAGGTCATCTTTCTGGTTTGGAAGGTGGGGAGATCAAGGAAGTCTTCATGAAGATGAGTGGGTCATGAACAGGAAGAAGAGGAGACTGGGCTGGGAGAGGAATTTCCAGGCAGAGTGGACAGCAGAAGCAAAGGCACGGAGAAAAGAATGCAAAGACGCTCACTGGGGAGAAGAGTCTAGAAAAGCTGGATTGCAGAGCACGAAAGGGAGACTGGGCTGGGGTCATCCTTCTATGATTCTGGAGGGGAAATCCCTTTAGATTCTGTAGGCACCAACCACACTGCAGGTTTCTGAGCAGAGGATTAATAGGATCAGATTTATGACTTGGGGGAAAAAATCAAACATTTGGTTTCCCTATTTTCTGGATAGGCAAAAACAGAGAGTTAGCAAAAATAAAACAAAGACACTGCTATGAGTAGGAACTACAGCAGTGAAAGCAAGTGCAGAAAATATACTGCACCCATCAAGAAAATAAATGACCCCCAATGCCCGCACAGCTTGGCCTCATTTCAAACAAGCAGGAACGCCGAGATGAAGCCCAGCTGGCGCAGGTACACAGATGAAAGAGACTGAGTCTTGAGAGAAACCAAGGCAGTTCAGATGCTGGGTCACCCGAGATGCACCACGTGGCGGGGAGGGACTGCCACAGCTCTCGGTAGTTTCAGGAATTGGGTTCAATGACCTGGACTCAAGTCTTAGCGCTTCACTTAAACAAGGAGGAGGGGAGAATTCAGGAGAAGGGGTTGACCTTGAAAGGCCTTCCTCCCTCATCTGCTCAGTACAGCCTACTCACCCGCAAGCGCCCCCCTCCCCGCCCCGCAGGCTGTTCAGGCCCAGTGGCACCTGGACAGGACTGAAAACTCTCCTCCAGGCTTCTCCTGCGCTTCCAAGGCTTTACTGTATTACTCATTTCAGTATCCTTCTCCCGGGCAAGGTTGTGAGCATCTTGAGGACCCAGGTGTCTTGTTCATAACTGTATCCCAGCATCGAGAAGGTGCTCACTCGATGCCGATGCTCAATAAATAAATGGAGTTGAATGAAACTTCCCAAGATCGCAGATTTTAAGTCACAGAGTCAGCACTGGGACTTCATCTGTCCTGACGCCCAGTATGCTGCTGCTCTTTCTTTATGTGCCGAGGTGAAGAGCATTAGTTCTGACTGCACTGCCCACCTTTCTGTTATGGGTTTTGGGACTTTATTCCAATTTTGCAAATAGATCCAGCACCTGGCAATCCCTGCTCACATCGTAGCAGTCTGTGCTACTGCTAACAGGGCAGCTGCCAGGGCTAAGAAGAAGGAAAAGGGGAGTCTGTCTGCGTGGGTGGGTAGGGAGCTTCCGTAACTTCTACCTTCCAAAGATGAGCTCCGTGCCTGAATCTTCCCTGACTTCTACAACTCCATGGGAATCCCTTCCTCCCCACCATCTGCTGTACTGAGTGTTCACGCACAGGTGCTCACACACACAGCTCAGGGCAAAACCGACTTCACTTCATGAAAGGGGGACTCCATCGTAAAGATCATTTTTATGTTTAAATGCCATGAATCAGCTCTGCCTGCTGCCCTGGTGGCTCTGATTTTAAAATAATATTTACATCTCTCAAGGTGTCCCCTGTCTACCCTTGACTCCCAGGCCAAACTTCTTTCTTTATTCCTTTGAGCTCTGGGTAAGCAACAGTTCTATTTGACTTGTGCCTGTTAAATGGGCCCAGGCCTGCCCTCTGGCTTTGGGCAGAAGGCACCAGCATTGCAGCCTCCACATACCCCACCCTGAGGCCGGGCATCCCTGCTCCAGACTGGGGACCCCTGGCTCACCCTGCCTCACCTTCCAGGCCCACCGTCCTCAGAACATCCAAAAGGCTTTCCTCCTCCTGTCTCTTCTCAGCCTCAGGCCCCAGTGGTCAGCTCTGCTCTCACACCAGTCTCCAGCCTCCACCTTGCTTTGACTCCAGCCACGCTCTACAGCCTCCTGGCAACTCTGCTGCCCTGGACCTGTCAGTGCCCAACAGGTGGTACCTATCCACCCCTTATCTTCCTGCTTCCAATTCTCTGACCTACAAGTTCTCAACATGGCTTTCATAATAGAAATAACTGAAGAACTTCTTAAATCTATCAATGCCTGGGACCTATTTCAAACCAAGAGAATCAGTATCTCTAAGGATGGGGCCCTGGCCATCAGCATTTTAATCTTTTCGGGTACAACTAGGGTTGAGAACCACTCATTTATTCGTCCAAGCAGACACGTCTATTGTCAACTTTAGACTCTGTTACACATTCATTTATTCAACAGGTATCAATGGAGCACTTACTGTGGGGAAGGCACCAAAACCCACCTGGACTCGGCCATCACACCTGAACCCCAGACACCCAGTTTTTTGCAGATACACCCTCCAAAAACACAAGATTACCACTTAGGCAAGAGGAAAATACAGTCCTTTGCATTTGATGAATTATTCCCCCCAAACAGTATCCCTAAATTAGAATCAAAATAAAAAAATTTTTATAGTCTTTTTTGGTTACATACACACACATTATATATGGAAGATTACTCATAGTCATGAGATGCTCACAGTGGGTAGATCTACTAAATTTGTTTTATGCTCTGCTGTTTGGAACATTAATTTGGCAGCATGAGGTTTTATCACATAAATACAAACATAAATATCTACTCATCAAAATATACAACCATAAAAGATTAATTACTTGACTTTAAAACTTCTGTTCACCAAAAGCAAAAAAACACTAATAAAATAGAAGAAAAGAGGTGGTAGCCTAGAAACGACATCAACATTACAAGAAACCAATGAGTATTAGTAACCGGAATGGAACAAAACCCTTAAAAACATCAGTAAAAAGACAACCAAAAAGAAAGCTGGTATATCCAGAAGGAACCCTACTCCAAAATGACACCTGCACCCCAGTGTTCATTGCAGCACTATTCACAACAGCCAAGACATGGAAACAGACTAAATGTCCATCAGCAGGTGACTGGATAAAGATGTGGTATATTTATACAATGGAATACTACTCAGCCATAAAAACAGACAACATGACGCCATTTGCAGCAACATGGATGTCCCTGGAGAATGCAATTCTAAGTGAAGTAAGCCAGAAAGAGAAAGAAAAATGCCATATGAGATGGCTCATATGTGGAATCTAAAATTAAAAAAAAACATAAATACAAAACAGAAACAGACTCATAGACATAGAATACAAACTTGTGGTTGCCAAGGGGGAGGGGGATGAGGACAGACTGGGATTTCAAAATGTAGAATAGATAAACAAGATTATACTGTATAGCACAGGGAAATATATACAAGATCTTATGGTAGCTCACAGAGAAAAAAATGTGACAATGAATATATGTATGTTTACATATAACTGAAAAATTGTGCTCTACACTGGAATTTGACACAACATTGTAAAATGATTATAATTCAATAAAAAATGTTAAAAAAAAAGCTGGGCAAAAGATTTGAAAAAAGAAATTCTCAGAAGAGAAAATACCAATATCAAGAGATGCTCAGTCTTCAGTAATCAGGAGAATAAAACTTTCCAATTACAATGAGTTGCTATGTCACAACCAGCTTTTCTTTGATCAGCAGGGTAGTAGAACCAGGAAGGCACAGACTATCTGGCATGGGCAAGGAGGAGACCCCCACGAAGTCATACACCATTGATGGAGGTGTGAATTGGTTCAGCCACACTGCAGAACACTGGGGATTTCTACTAAAGACAAAGAAATGTACGTCCTACAATCCACCTCCTATGTGGCTTGATCTCTAGCATACATGAGGAGGCACTTACAAGAATATCTGGAGCATATTTATAACCAAAATTTGAAAACAGCTTAATTTACAGTCCATGGTGGGAGGGTATAGCTCAAGTCGGGGGAGGGTATAGTTCAAGTGGTAGAGTGCATGCTTAGCATACACAAGGTCCTGGGTTCAATCCCCAGTACCTCCTCTAAAACTAAACAAGTAAACCTAATTACTTCCCCCCACCAAAAAATTAAAAAAAAAAAGGTATGTCCACAATCCATTATTGTATACTACTAGAACAATTAATGTATCGAGAAATATCCATACAATGGAATCTTATACCACAATGAAAATAAATCCACTAACGCTATGCATTCAGAATGGATGACTCAAACATCAAGCAAAATAAGCCTTAGAAGAATACATATGTTAGAAAACCACCTATGGTTTTAAAATGTTTAAAACAATACTGAATACAGTTTAGGAATATATTATAATAGTACAAAGAAATGCTTATAAGTTCCCAGTTGAGGGAGGTGGTCCTGCTGGTGAAGAAGGGGGTGTATTCAGGGAAGAAAATACCAGGGGCTTCGAGTATTGTTCATTATCCATTTTTTTTAAGCAGTGAATAGTGAGTACATAGATGTTTACAGAACTATATTTTCTGGTTGGTTGATATCTTAAATACCACAAAATAAATTTAAAATACAATTTTTTGGGAAAAGTCTATTTTGTATTTTGGGGTTAACATTCATTGAGCAGTAGTCACTATATAAATATTCTATATATGCTATTTTTTTCCTAGTAAAGCCTTTATTGGGTAACATAAGATGCTGTTTTTAAAATTCCTCAGAATATGGATAGAGTTTCCCTGAAACTTGGTAAAATGAAATCATAGGAAACGGGGCTGGGACTCAGGGGATCTTGTTCAAAATTGCTCTGTGCCTTGGTGAGAAGAGAGAACTGACAACCCACTCTCCACATGCACCATCCCATGTAACAGGCACAGCAGTCCCACTGCCTTAAAGCTAAAGAAGTTAAAGCTCCAGGGTTGCACTACTCATTCGAGGGCTGGAGTTGAGATGCAAGCCCAGACCTGCCTTACTGGGACGGAGTGTCATGCATTTATATATTCACTTACGTCTCACTTGTTCCAGAAAGGGTTTAAGACGGTAGGTATACAAAGAGGCTTTAAGTAAAAGCTGTAAAATACTTATAAACAAGGTGTGGAAGATCTGGTCGAGCACAGGGAAGATGAAGCAAGTGGGGAGATCAGTACACGTCACATCTGTCACAGCCAATGCAGTCAGTGCAGTGAAGGAGAGACGTGACCCGCAGGTGCCCCCAGGCGCTGGACCAGACACAGCAGTGCGCTTTGCAGCACCGCGCCTCATGATGCCCCCCACCCCGTGCCGTCCCCCAGTCCCCACTGTCACTGCTGGGGACAAGGCTGTTCTTTCTTAAGAAGTACTGCTACTATGTTCCGTGAGCCTCACTGGACGAGTGGAGAAGAGGATGATGAATCCCACGGTGCTTGGACAGAGGCCACCTTCTGGTTAGCACTGAAATGGTCATTAATGATAAACGCAGATGACATCCCCAAGGCCTTCAGATCCACACAGACAAGGTGGCCAGCAGAGTCTAATGGAGCAGCAGTCCTCCGCAGAAGTATCAGATGAAGGAGAAATTATCTAAATAACATAGTCGTTTCATCTACAGCCATCAGAAAAGAACTCAGCCTGCTGTCAACTATGTGTTAACAAAGGAAGAAAAAAAAAGATCTAGTACACAATCCATGAAATGGCGAGCATCCGAAGGAGGCTGGCACAAGGACGCCTCAGAGAGAATTAGCTGAGGGGGGAAACCCTCATGCACTATAGAATTATGATTATATCAAAAGGCTTTACATCTTAGGGGCCGTGCAAGACTCGCAGCGTCAAGCATTATTAACCTAACAATTCAGCCGCGGTGTCACCGGGCCGGGCATGTGTGTAAACATAACACCGTTTCCAGATTCCAAAGGTCAATCCCAGAGCCTGACTTGGAGAACAGAGGAATTTAAAGGCAACTGCAAAACGTGACATCCTTCAACTAACTTCCTTCCTTTTATTAGGGATATTACTGATAATAGAAACAGCCGGATGACTTCAAGCCTTTAAAATTACATTGTGCAACAGAGGACGAGCAAAGAACGTCGATCTCTGATTACTCAGGAGGCAATTATCCGGACTGTGGAAAAACCCAAGCACTTTTGATGCTGTTCCATCCTGCTATGCCTTCTCCTTAACATTACATGAATTTGAGAGAAAGTGGGGAGGATGATACTCAACTCAGCCAGTTCTGCTACATGGTCAGCAGTTCTGGTAAATAGATTTGATGGGCAAGGAAACAGAAACCATCTGCTGAAAAATGAGTTTTAGAGATTTCCTGTGGATTTCAATTATCCATGCTGCCGCTGTTCTCAGTATTACCATTGCTAAGCTCGGACTGCCTTAGAGAACCAGCAGCCCAATGTCTTCCCTGCTTGGCTCCGGGGGAATCTCACACTAGAGCCCCAGTGACCGTGAAGCGACTCTCAAGTTTCAGCCACATCTAGTACCACACCAGAATTCAACCACGCTCGCTTTCCTGACTCTGGCGTGGCAGGGCCACTCACACGGGGTGGACTGCCACCGTCAGACCCTGAGTCCACGGATTGCAGGGATGCCAGGGGTGAAGACTCCGTGTGGAGTGTTGACTCCCATTTAAAAGCTAATCCCATTTCAACAAATCCCATTTAAAAGTAAGAAACTGGTGAGAAGTCACCCACAAAATGCAAATGCCCACTTTTTTGAAAAGGAATTTTACTTCCCTGGCAAAAATGAACAGTCATTCGTAAAATGCACAGTGCACATCCTAAAGATGTAAAATCTAATGATCTACTGTATTGCACAATTCGAACCACAACATTTTTAGAAGCTTACCATCCAGACAGCTGCCCCTGAGACCAGCAGGCCGTACCCTGGAAGGCCCCGGGCCCTGCATCGCTCCCCGCCCCTCCACCGCTTATCTATCGAAGGCACTCATGGCGGGGGCTGGGGGGCAGGTCCTCACTGTGCTTGGCCCTCTGGGTCCACCGCAGCTTACATCAAAAGCCAAGATGCTCAATAAAAAAAAGTGAAAAAAAAAAGCTAAGGTGAATAAAAAAAAAAGAAAAAAAAAGCCAAACCAAGGTGGTAACACCAACACCCACAACCTTATTTCTTAAAAAAAAAAAAAAGGTATTTTTTTAAGATTCAGGGAGGAAGACAGGGGAGCACCGTGAGGGTGGAAACTCTACGGGCGTGTGGCTGAGCTGAGGAAGGGTGCCCAGGGCAGCGCCCGCCCTTCCCCCAGAAACCCAGAGAGTCAGAAAGAGGCAGAGAAAGAGAGAAAACTCTCAAGCCCAGCAAAAGATTAGGTAAGTTCCCAAAGGTCATTTTCTATTCAACCGAAATACATTTCCTTACTTTTTATCCTATCTTGGACCCTCGCACAGCTTCCTCTTCTCTTGGCTGGACAACAGGCTGAGTGACGTGCTCTCGTCTGACTGAGGAATGGAAGCAAAAGGCTCCCGTTTGCTCTTATTTGAAAGTTCTGCCCACGTGCTCCTTCTGATGAGCCTCAGGCTCTCACCTCTCCGTGCTCCTGTTAAATACCTTCACCTGAGAGCACAGCGCTCTGCAATCAATTCAACAACGGTGGTAAGCAGCAAGCCCGAGGTACTTGCAGGGTGCCATGGAAACTCAGGCGAGATGCACGTAGCTCCCCGTGGGAATCCAGGCAGACTCCTAGGAAATCACACCGGAGTTCAGTGATGGAGGCGGCGTGAGGCTGCGGCAGGTGAAGACCGGTGGAAGGGGCAATTCAGGCGTCAGAATACCACGAGGAACAGTAAAGGACAGAGTTGCTGTGGACGACCACAAGCAGTGTGGGTCTGTGGATGAGACAATGAGGCTGGAGAGGGAGGTAGGAGCCAGGTCACAGGTCACAGCCCTGTGTAGTGAGAAGCACAGGCTTGTGAGGAAGACAAAGGGGCAGCCCTGTTGGATGAGTATTTGGTTGGATCATTCTGGTTGAAGTGTGGAGAGATTAAGGAGGTCCAGACTGGAAGACCAGAAACCGGAAAGGAGCTGCTGCCATGATCCAGCCCAGTGGGTCTCAAAGTGTGGTCCCTGAACCAGCAGCAGCAGCACCCAGGACTTACTAGCAACGGAAAAGCTCAGGCCCACCCAAGACTTGCTGAGTCAGGAACTTGGGGGTGGGCCCAGCAAGTGTGAACTGACTGGCTCTCCAGGTGACTGTGATGTTTGCTAACGTTTGAGAACCACTGGGTAGACAAGAGGCGAGTGGTGCCTGTACTAGAAACAGAGGTGGGGTTAGAAGCGGATGAATTTGAGGCAGGTTTAGGTCATAAAATCAACTGAGATGTGTGGGCGAAGGAGGGGAAAGAGGGAAATTCAAGGATTTTGGTTTGAGGGACTAGGTGGAGCTGGCAAGATGTCAAGCAGGCTTGCAGGGGGATGATGAGTTATGTGCTGGATGTGTGGAGTTTGAGATGCCTCTGGGCCATCCAACTTGTCAGGCTGTGGGACAAATGAGAAGGAAGCTCAGGGAACACCACCACCAGCTCAGAGGAGAGGTGGTTAAAAACATGCCATCACTCAGCAGGAGACCAGAGGCAGAACTCTGGAGACACCAGTATCAGAGGGCCAAGGAGAGGCAGGGAGGCCTACAGAAGAACTAGAAAGAGGAAAAGAGAAGAAAAAGGGAAACAAGCTGGCTGTCCCTCCAGTACCTCCACAGGGCAGAGCAAAGTAGGTTTTGTCCTCCTGACTTAATATTAGGGTATCTCTTTACATAACTCACCAGCATCAATTAGAGAAAACCAATACATGCTTATCTCAAGAGATGCCAACGTGGCATTTTGATAAAATCCAACATTGATTTAAAAAGTTCCTTTACTGACAGCCTCCCTCTTCTCTCTTCCCAGGGGTCCTGACTCCTGTTTGGGGATCTATGTGGTTCTAAAGAAAACATGTCAATTTATACGCCTATGGCTAACTATTTGATTTCCCCGGCTGCAGTGACTGGTGAGAGGTAGTCAAGTGAGTTAGGCCGGTCCAATCAAAGTTTTATCTCAGGAATTTTGCTAGTAATGCTGAGAAAAGGCTGTTTCTCTCCCCCTCTCTTTCTCTAATTCTCTCCCTGGTTCTCAAAACGAACATTCCTTCAACAAATGTTGGCTGACAATCCACTATATTCTAGTCAACAGGAGGGGGCAAACATTGCTTACTACTATACAAGCTAATAGACAGTGCGATTTGGATTTGAACTCAGGCTCCCTGCCTTCAAAACCTGTGCTTTCACATATGACATCACATGCCAGACTACCTGAGTGTCGTCAAAGAAGACTGACATAAATGGAATGATATGCTACCTTCCCGGATGGGATGCCAGGATTTAAAAAGTGTCAGGTCTCCCCTAAATCAAATAATATGTTAATTTCTATAAATATCCGGGGAGAGCTTTTTTAATTTGTAAAATGATTCTCTAATCCACATGGAAGAATAACTGCCAGCACTTGGCTAACAAAATTATGAAAGAAGAGTTACTTTGCTCCGCCAGATGTAACAATAGATTTCAAAGATAAACACCAAAACGGTGTTTGTAAGTGTGGTCCTAGCAGAGTTTGATGAAATATAACAGAAAGCTTAGGAACATACACACAAACATGAACATATATGTGAATATATACACTTTTCAGTTCTTAGTTTTTTTGTTATCTTTCATTGATCCCTCTGTTAGTACCATGCTGTTCTAAAAGTATGACTTTAGTGAACAGTAAAAGTGTGATTTTATATTAGTGGGGAAGAAGTGAATAGATAATCCAATAATCTCAATAGTAATAGGATAAATGGTTAACATGTGAAAAAAATTAAGGTAGCTCCATGAATCATGATATATATCCAAATTACTTCCAGATGAATTAAAATTTTAAATGAAAAAAAATGAGAATGTTGAAAAAATATGTAATTGAACACATATCATTCAAGGGCCTAGAAGGCCCTGCTAAGAATAATATCAAAGACATAAACACTGAAGGAATAATTGTTAAATTTTTAATAATAAAAATAAATATATAAAAAGCATAATAAATATAAAAATACAAAACAAAGAAATAATATTAGTAATATATGATGGAAATGGAGTTAGCATCCTTACAAGAGTTTTTAAAAACTCTAATCAGACAATTAGAAAAAAGGCAGGCATCCCAATTTAAAAATGCAACAGTATGAAAAAATGCTCAATATCACTAATTATCAGAGAAATGCAAATCAAAACTACAATGAGGTATCACCTCACACCAGTCAGAACGGCCATCACTCAGAAGTCCACAAATGAGAAATGCTGGAGAGGCTGTGGACAAAAGGGAACCCTCCTACACTGCTGGTGGGAATGTAGTTTGGTGCAGCCACTGTGGAAAACAGTATGGAGATTCCTCAAAAGACTAGGAATAGACTTACCGTATGACTCAGAATCCCACTCCTGGGCATATATCCAGAAGGAACCCTACTTCAAAATGACACCTGCACCCCAATGTTCATAGCAGCGCTATTTACAATAGCCAAGACGTGGAAACAGCCTAAATGTCCATCAACAGATGACTGGATAAGGAAGTTGTGGTATATTTATACAATGGAATACTATTCAGCCATAAAAACAACAACATAACACCATTTGCAGGAACATGGATGTCCCTGGAGAATATCATTCTAAGTGAAGTAAGCCAGAAAGAGAAAGAAAAATACCATATGAAATCGCTCATATGTGGAATCTAAAAAAAAAAGAACATAAATACAAAACAGAAACAGACTCACAGACATACAAACTTGTGGGGAGGGTGTTGGGAAGGGATAGACTGGGAGTTCAAAATTTGTAGATACTGACAGACATATGTAGAATAGATAAACAAGATTATACTGTATAACACAAGGAAATACATACAAGATCTTGTGGTAGCTCACAGCGAAAAAGAAAATGTGACAATGAATATATGTATGTTCATGTATAACTGAAAAATTGTGCTCTACACTGGAATTTGACACATTGTAAAATGACTATAACTCAATTAAAAAAGTTTAAAAAATGCAACAGTAAAGGACAGGAAATTCACAAAACCAATGTACAAAAAGACAGGCTGTAAAAATTATGCAACAATGCTCAACCTGTCAATCCAAAAATGCAAATCAAAACTAAATTCCACTTTTGCTCATCAAATTCCAAAGATTTTACAACAATAATCCTCAGTTGCTGTTAAAGGTCTGAGGAAATCAGTATTTTCCTTGTTGGAGGGAGAGAAAAACTGTCCCAGTGACTCTGGATCCCGTAACAGACACCAAATGCCTTCCTGGGCCTGGGAAACTTAAGCGGTTAGAACCTTAAAATGTTTTGAGACTCTTTAAATTGCTGTGCCCTTTCTTCTGTTTATATATCTACTATAATACAGGCATACCTCATTTTATTGCACTTTGCTTTACTGTGCTTCACAGATACTGTGGGTTTTTTTTTGTTTTTGTGTTTTTTTTTTTTTTTTTTTTTTTTTACAAATTGAAGGTTTGTACCAATCTTACATTGTCAGATAATGGTTAGTATTTTTTTAAGCAATATTTTTGATTAAAGTATGTAACTTTTTTTAAGACATAATGCTGTTGCACACTTAGTAGACTACAGCAGAGTGCAAACGTAACTTCATTATGCACTGGGAAGCCAAAAAACCGGTGTGATTTGCTTTATTGCAATATTCACTTCATTGCAGTGGTCTGGAATCGAACCTACAACATCTCTGAGGTATGCCTGTATTTATCATGTAATAATTTTGTCGCCATAACCACAAACTGTTGGGGGCAAGAGGACCCTAGGACACAGATGCCAACTCTCTACAACTGTAGCCAGAGAACCAGTAAATGATCAGCTGTGACAGGATGCAGCCAAGCACCCAACACCCAAATCCATCTGCTCCAACCAAGACTCACAGATATTTGGTGAGTGGGTGTTTAATTTAATATATCATTAAAAAGCTAAAAAAACCCTTGGTAAATGAGAGATTACTCTGCTCTCTGGCACAAAACACAGGCTGCTGGAGAACTAAGTTGTCAATATTGCTATTTGGTTAAAGGGTTTTAATGTAACATCAAATCTGGAACTCCTTTTCCCCATGTGTCACTGGGGGTTAACAACACATGCCCCTTGGAGAGGGCAGATAGATGCTGGGTCTGTATTATTCATGGATGTATCTCCAGTGCTTGGCACAACAGGCAGCTGATAAATGATAGATATGATGATGATGATCACTCATTCATTCTTTTGGAAAATCCTTACTGAGTCCTGCAGTAAGCCAGAAGCTGAACAGGGGCCTTACATTTGTAATCTAACTTAATAAACTGGATCATCCCAACATAAGTTCTCTCTTTAGCTTGTATTAAAATGGAGTCCCAAAACATCTGACTTGCTCACATGAAAACACAAATGTCAACTTCTGGATTAGCTAACTTTACCACCCCCTCTCCCCCCAGTATCACAGGAAATCAAGTACTGCTCTACATCTTCACTTCACTATCAAATCGTCTCCTAGACTCTGACCTCGTGGTGAAGGATGATTTCCAACAATGTGGGAACTGGAAGGCTCCCAAGGGGTCCTCATCTTTAACCCTTTCATTTTACAGATTACCAGATAAGGCTTAAGAGGGTATGTGGCATGTTCAAGGTCGTACACAAGTAAGATGTCACAGTGGGATAAAGTTGAGGTCTCCAGGCGGCCAGGCCAATGATACTTCCACCCTGCCCCACTGTTTCTTCCTAGTAACCACCAACAGGCTTTCCCTTCTGAAACAGAGGCAGAAAACACCACTTCTTCAGCCCGTTCAAAGTAAAGATATTGGAATAGATGAATTTATGGGCACCTTCATTCACAGTTTCTAGCTCATGATTCTGCTTATAATTTAACATACAGACCTATAAATATCTACCATGTGCTTGAGAGAATGGCAGGTAAAACACAAAAGTTAAAAGCCCTTCTGAGCAATTCTGAAAGAGATTATGAATTATTTTTAAATAAAGAAGATAATCATGAGTTTAGAAATTTTCTCAAATGCCTCACTTTATCATTTTCCTCTACATCTTATTCTCCAGAGCCTTCTGCAGAATCTGACATAATATGCCCAGCCATAAAAGAAGGCAGATTAATTAAGCAGTCTCTGAAGCCACTCTACTAGAACATATGTCTTTTGGTGTGGACTTACGTATTAGCCAAAGACAAGATATAACTGGCAATGTAGAAATTGAGAGAAAAAAAGGAAAGCAATGAAGGAGGGAAGGGGAAAGCAAGTAATTCACTGCCCACAGATCTGTAGTCTAAGAAATGCTAAAATAATAATTTCAAGGTCAAGGAAATGACACTAGTAGAAACAACTATTACTGAGTGAATGGAGAATATCAGAAGTACTAAATATAAAAGTTTATTTTATCTGGGTTAATATAAAAGAATACATGTACAAGGTAAAATAATAAGGCTTTTCAAAGATAATATAGGAGACTATCTTCATGATGCTGAGGTAGGGAAAGATTTCTTGGACTACCTTAAGCTTCTATTTACCAAAAGATATATTTTTCATTTTCCAAACTGGGATGATTTTTAGAAAGAAAGGGAGCAAAATTAGTCATTACTCTGGAAGACTAGGCATCAACTGGGACAGTTAAGGCACAAATTGGGACAGTTAGGCGCAAATTGGAAATATGATGACACTACTTATCTATCATAAGTAAATACCCAACAGGAATGCACCTTTGTATGCATCAAAAGATATGTATAAGAATGTTCGTAGTAACATTTATAATAGTTGTAAATGGAAACATCCCAATGTCCATTAATAGAATAAACAGTGGTATAAGCATGCAATGGAATACTACACAGCAATGAAAATGTATTAAATACTGAAACACACAACATGGATTCATCTCTGAAATGTAATATTAAGCAGAAGAAGTCAGACACAAAATAACATATGCTTTATGATTTTACATATAAGGCTCAAAAACAGGCAACACTACTGTATGACTTTACAAGTCAAAATAGTAAGAGGGAATTATGATTGAGAGGGGTTTCTGGAGGTACTGCTTCTATTTCTTAACCTGTGTGATAGTTACAAATATGTCTACTTTGTGATAATTCATCAAATAGTATATTTATGATTTTCAAACTTTTCTGTTTGCATACTGTTTTTCAATTTAAAAGTTTATAAAAAAGAAACCTAGACCTAAATGTAAAAATGCAAAACTATAAAACTTCTGGAAGATAACAGAAGAGAGAATCTAGATAACTTTTTAGAAAGAATACCAAAGTCACAACACATAGAAGAAGTAACTGTTGCTATGCTGGGCTTCATTAAAATGGAAAACATCCATCTGCTCTGCAGAAGACAACATCAAGAGAATGAGAAGAAAAGCCACAGACTGAGAGAAAGTACTTTCAAAGGACACATCTGATAAAGGACTGTTATCCAAACCATACAAAGAACTCTTAAAACTCAACAATATGAAAAACAACCCAGTTAAAAAATGAGCAAAAGACATAAGCAGACATCTCACCAAAATAGATATAGAGATGGCAAATAAGCAGATGAAAAAATGCTCCACATTATATGCCATTATGGGATTTCAAGTTAAAACAATGACATACATACATCTATCAGAATGCTGAAAATACAAAATATGATCAATACCAAATGCTAGTGAGGATGTGGAACAACAGGAACTCTCATTTATTGCTGCTGAGAACACAAATGGTATAGTCATTCTGGAAGACAGTTTGGTGGTTACTTATAAAACTAATCAAACTTTTACCATACAATTCAGCAATCATGGTTTTTGGTATTTACACCTAAAGGAGTTGAAAACTTATGTCCACACAAAAACATGCGCCTGAATGTTTAGAGCAGCTTTATTTATAACTACCAAAACTTGGAAGCAACCAAGATGTTCTTCAGTAAGTAAGTGGATAAATAAACTGTGGTACATCTAGACAATGAAATACTACTCAGTGGTAAAAGGATATATAGTCTCAACCATGAACATACATGGAAGAACTTTAAATGCATATTACTAACTGAAAGAAGCCAATCTGAAAAGGCTACATACTATATGTTTGCAATTATATGACCTTACGGAGAAGATAAAACCATGGAGACAGTAAAAAGATCCATGGTTGCTAGGGGTTGGTGGGGGAGGATGAATACGCACAGAACTGAGGATTTTTAGGGCAATGAAACTATTCTGTATGATATTACAATGGTGGATTCGTGTCATGATACATTTGTCAAAACTCTACAATGTACAAGAGCAAGAGTGAACCCTAATGTTCACTCTTGAAGCTGGAGGAATAAACCTCGCAGACTTCAGACAATACTACAGAGCTACAGTAATCAAAACAGCATGGTACTGGGACAAAAACAGATATATACGGGATCAGTGGAACAGAGGCAGAAATGAACCCACAGACTTACAGTCAATTAATCTTTGACAAAGGAGGCAAGAATATATAATGGAGTAAAGGCAGTCTTTTCAGCAAATAGTGGTGGGAAAACTGGACAACGGCATGTAAATCAATGAAGTTAGAATACTCCCTTACACCATACACAAAAACAAACACAAAATGGCTTAAAGACCTAAACATAAGACAAGCACTATAAATCTCTTAGAAGAAAACATAGGCAAAACATTCTCTGACATAAATCTTAGCAATGTTCTCCTAGGGCAGTCTACCCAGGCAAAAGAAACAAAAGCAAAACTAAATAAGTGGGATCTAATTAAACGTATACGCTTTTTCACAGCAAAGGAAACCATAACCAAAACAAAACAACAACCTACAGAATGTGAGAAAATATTTGCAAAAGATGAGACTGACCAGGGCTTTATTTCCAGAATAAACAAACTGCTCACACAATCTAATAACAAAAAAACAAACAACCCAATCCAAAAAAGGGCAGAAGACCTAACCAAGCAATTCTCCAATAAATACATACAAATGGCCAATAGGCACATGAAAAAATGCTCAATATCACTAATTATCAGAGAAATGCAAATCAAAACTTCAATGAGGTATCACCTCACAACAGTCAGAATGAATGGCCATCACTAAAAAGTTCACCAATGAGAAATGCTGGAGAGGGTGTGGAGAAAAGGGAACCCTCCTACACTGCTGGTGGGAATGTAGTTTGGTACACCCATTTTGGAAAACAGTACAGAGATTCCTCAAAAAACTAAAAATAGACTTACCATATGATCCAGGAATCCCGCTCCTGGGCATATATCCAGGAGGAAACTTAAAAAGATACATGCACCCCACTGTTCATAGCAGCACTATTTACAATAGCCAAGATATGGAAACAACCTAAACGTCCATTGACAGATGACTGGATAAAGAAATTGTGGTATATTAATACAATAGAATATTACTCAGCCATAAAAAATAATAAAATAATGCCATTTGCAGTAACATGGATGGACCTGGAGACTGTCATTCTAACTGAAGTAAGCCAGAAAGAGAAGGAAAAATAACATATGAGATCGCTTACATGCAGAATCTTAACAAAAAAAGACAAATGAACTTATTTACACAACAGAAACAGACTCACAGAAATAGAAAACTTATGGTTACTGGTGGGGAAAGGGGGTGGGAAGGGATAAATTGGGAGTTTGAGATTTGCAGACACTAACTACTATATATAAAATAGATAAACAAGTTTATACTGTATAGCACAGGGAACTGTATTCAATATCTTATAGTAACCTGTAATGAAAAAGAATATGAAAAAAAATATATGTTCATGTATGACTGAAGCATTATGCTATACACCAGAAATTGACACATTGTAAACTGACTATACTTCAATAAAAAAATTTTTTTAAACTTAAAAAAGAAGAAAAAAGAGTGAACCCTAATGTAAACTGTGGACTTTGGGTGATAATGATGTGTCAATCTAGGTTCACCAACTGTAAAAAATGTACCCTCTGGTGGGACAGGGTGATAATGGGGAAGTCTGTGCACACGTAGGGATGGGGTGGGGTATATGGAAACTCTCTGACTTTCTATTCAGTTTTGTTGTAAATCTAAACTGCTCTAAAAAATAAGGTCTATTAAAAAATAAACCACTGCAGTGCTTACTTACATAATGTAAAAGACATGCAAAAAACTTGTATTCTCATCAATAATATATTTACACTTTTATTATTAAAATACATTTCAATTATGTGGAACTTATCAAACTCCTAGTCTGAGGGAATGAAGTGTTTATCTCTGACCCAGCTTGGACAGCTCTGGGGGAGTCACCTCCGCAAAGGAACCCGTAGCAAGCACTTTCTAAGGTCAGTGTCATAACACAACACTTTGCTTTTATGGTTCCATCAACTGGGGATTCAGAACAGGCTGAGCCTCAGCCTTCTGAGGAAGCCTGGCTCTCCTGCCACATCCGGCTACTGCCTCTGGCCACCAGGCAGAGGTTTTGATTTCTAACTTTCCTGAGTCAGCTGGACATTGCTCCATTAGGACTCAGAATTTGCTGTCAGGGAAGATGACTCACAGCTAACAGCCTTTCCTAAAACTCCAGCTGCAGCTCTACCAGCGAGTGTCACTGGCACTGCCTTCTGAATGGAAGCAGAAGGGCCCAGAGGGTCCCAGGGCCGCCAGGAGGGGCAGCTCCCAGGAGCACAGTGTGAGAACACCCTCCAGTACTCTCTCCCATCTGACTTCCAGCCAAGGATGCGTAATGACAGCACGACTGGACCAGCAGACAAATTCAAACCCAGCTGGCACTGGCTGACTGCCAGCTCTATTCCTGTCCAAGGGGCAGCACAGTGTGGGGGTGACACAGAGCCTGCCTAGAAGTGTCGGTACTCTTCACACAGTCAGTTGGTCACCTCGGGTCTGGAGCTCCGTGTGTTCTTCTGGGAGGGAGGGGAAGAGTCCTTCATGCTGTCCCTTCTTGGGAAGGTGCATCCCACAGGCCACAGGGGAAAGGAGAGAGGCTGGGATCACAGGGCCAGGCTGGGGCACTAGCCCTGCTGCATGGCTGGTGCTTGGGGGGACGAGACATGCTTGTGTCCCAAATCTCAGCGTCTGCCTCTGTCCCAGGGCAGTCTTGTGTGTGTGTGTGTGGGAGGGGTACTCCAACTCTGGAGCCAGACTGTCTAGGACTGCATATAGCTCTACTTGCCAAGGGACCTTGGGCAATTACCTAATCTCCTTAAGGTTCCATTTCTTCACCTCTAAGTTGGAAGCCACAGCACCTCTTGGGTTGTTGTGAGTATTAAATAGGCTACTCTACAAAGTCCTTAGCAGAGTGTCTAAAATGCAAATTAACCAATAATTATCAGCTGCCACACCAGTACCCCCAGATTCTGACCACCTCAGACTCTACAAATGAGTCCATCTGGCAGGTGGCAGCATGTATGTGTGTGTTGGGGGAGGCACTATACAACAAAAGCAAAAATTACAGTGGGTCAGATGACAATCAAATGAATCCCCAAATCTGGAGCTGGTGGCTGAATAACGTCCTCCAAAGAGATCCAGGTCCTAATCCCTGGAAACTGAAATTTACTTACACAGCAAAAGTAATCACCTCTTTGCAGAGGTGATTAAGTTAATGATCTAGAGACGGGGAGGTTATTCTGGATATCAGGGTGGGCCAGAAATGTAATCACAAATGTTTTTGTAAGAGGAAGATTTGACCACAGAAAAGGAAAAGGCAATGTGAGATTAATGTGGCCACAAGCTAAAGAATGCTGGCAGTCACAGAAGCCAAAAGAGGCAAGAATGAATTCTCCCCTAGACCCTCCAGAAAGTACCAGCTCTGCCAACAACGTGACTTTACTCCGCATGACTAATTTCAGACTTCCGGCTTCCAGGATTCTAAGAGAACAAAGTTCTGTTGTTTTAAGCCATCAAATCTGTAGTAATTTGTTACAGCAGCAGTAAGAAACTAATACGTTAGCTTGGAATCCTGCCATGACTGTACATCCAGCCAGCAGAATGGAGACCTGGGGGAAGAATGCTGGCAAGACCTTCTCAGGGCCACAGCCACATCAGTCAGGATGCAGGGCTGGGATCATGCATCAGGAAAAGCCAGAATGTGACCAGGAGCTGAGGCAGGGACCAAGTCTCAAGGGCAGAGCTATGATGGAGGACAGCAGGGGACTGGCTGTCTTCCACACCCAAGCATGCCACACACAGGCTGATGGCAGCAGGCACGAATCCAGACCTTGGCAGGAGGACCTGCACCTATACACGGCCAGCCTCAGTCAGGATGGGCTCCAGGCCTGCTTCTCAAAGTGCACTCTGGTACAGGCCTGGGAACTGTTATCCAACAGCAATGAGACAGGACAGAAACTGAGAATAAATGCTTATAAACTTAGAGCAAGTTGGCATCACCTGCACATTTTTGGAAATCTAATTTTTTTGCTGTTGAATCTTCTAATAAAATATTTCTGCTTGTGTTCTGTGTGCCTTTTAAAAAAGTCACTTTTCTAATAATCCATCCTGATTGTACTTTATGAGTGCTTGTTTGCAATAAATTGGGAAACACACACACTCACAACACTGGTCCTTTACCACCGATAGGGCTCCGACAACCACAGAGCAGGTGTCTGCAGGTGGCAGGGAGGAGGCCTCCGGATGCACAGGTGTGATCCAGACAGCTGTTCCAGGGGAGGGTTTGCATATGACGGCCTGAAACACAAAGGCCAGATGCCTAGAGGGCAACAAGAAGTGCAGGCTCCAAGAGCTCTCAGTTCTTCCGTCCCCTGCTTAACACCCATCACCTGCCCTGCCCCAGCCTTGGAAGGGTCCCATCAATCAGGTGATAAAGAGTAAACATAAGGTTCTCAAGGCCATGCATTTTCTCACCACGGCTTTCCTGCTTAATTAGGTGTTTCCAGTGTATCTGCACTTGCTTGGCGCACATGAACCCAGAGCTGGGGTGCGTGCTGGGCGGCAGGATGAAGTGCACCCAGTGGGAGACATTGCTACCCAGAACCCAGAAAGGGGAAAATGACTACTTGTGCTGTACAAGTCGTGCCCAGGCTGCTCAAGCTCGGTGCGGTAGGCTGTTCTGCATCCCTTTTCTCACTGGTGCCTCCAGATACGCCCATGAGACTAAGATTATCATTCTTGTTTTACCGAAAACCCAAAGCTGGCTCAGAGAGGGTTCCGGGTAATAAATCAAAGTAAGTCTTCAACTCCCACCTTCATCATTAACCATCTGGGCAACTTTGGAGTTATTGAACCTTTCTAGGCTTCAGTTTGCATATTTGTAAAATGTGGACAGTAATACCTTCACCACAGGGTTCTTATAATTAAGTAATTAAAGCAATGTCTGGAAAACACTTGACACTTAGCACCTAGCCCAAAGTTCCCAATAAATACTGACTTTAAAAAGCAGGGGTGGGGAGAGGGGAGCCACAGCTAAGGCGTGAAGAAGCTCTAAAGACAGAGATTAAAAGAACATAGCACTAAGAACATCCAGAAGGAAAAATACAGAATAAAATAAAAGTGACTGGCATGGGAATAGCAATTCTAGTTCATCATGTACTGCATTTTGTAAATGCAACAAAAAGAATTATCCTGTTTACAATCAAATCATCAAAGAATTGGAAATTTGGAATGAAACAAGTTTATTTTTTTTGGTGGTGTCTCCCCAAATCTAAACTCCCTCTTCTCATTTTTATTACAAACACACACACATAAGGGCTCCACATAATCAACACTTATTTAGTCCAATGTGATATTAAAATATAATTACGGATGGAACAAAAACAATTTAAGAAAGCAATTAAAATGATTTCACAAGCTACAGTATATTTGTTTTACGTCAGAAGTTTATAGAAATTAAAGCATGAAACTGAGCACTGTCACAGTCAGTAGTAACAGGAGCCACAAATTTCGTATCTTCATAGTACTTATTTCAGGTAGGTACATTTCATTCCCTGTATAAACAGGGCATTTTTTGAAGTACCAACTTAAACAGGTGTTAATTGGAAAGAGAAATTTAAATGATGATTGATTCAGAATTAATATGCCAAACAATCCACTCAAATATTTGAAAAGCTTCTCTCTCTTTAAAATAATATGGGAGAGTCGGGAAAGGGCACAGAGTTTGAAATACGGCAGATGATGCGGACCAGCAACAAATTACCAGCACTGCACAAGAGCCCCTGGACCTCACCAGGCTCAGCATGGATGAGCGAATCTATGAAAACGGGAAATGACAGAGAGCTTCAAGGCAGGTTACATGCTTACGATCAACATTTAAATATGACATTGGGAGATGAGGAAGGAACTGTGACAACTATAGAAACTGATGAAGAAACATATGAAGAGATACATAAATCAGCAAAAGGGAATATTCTGATGCTCTTGGTCTGGGGAGATGGGGTTGTGCTAGTTGACCCGTCATTGAGAGGTGGATAAAACAAAGAATTACCCTGTGTGGGAGATAGGAGACTTTGTACGATTGCCTATTTAAATGCAGAAGATGCTCAAAAGAGAAACCTGCAAAGATTCTGATATTAAGAAATGACCAAGAATTCTTCTGTTCCTGAAATAAGCTGATTTAGACAGAATTCACAAATTCTTAAGCTAAATGGCATTTTAATTTTTCTCCAACTCCTCTGATAAATGTGATTACCAAGATGCAGAACTTTTCCAGGAGTTGATTTGCTCTGTTGATTTTTTCAATTTCTGGGTTTTTTTTTTCTTTAAATTAAATTTGATGTTTCCTTTTTTGATTTTTAAAGCAAAAAATAAAATAAAATAACATGGAGTCTTGCCATGACCTCAAGGAGAAGTCTTTGAAGAGAACTGGACTCTTGATTTCCATTTCATGGGAACACAACAGATGAAAAGCTAAAATGGACAGTCCTGAGCAAGACCATCATTAAGGGCTAAAGGATATGTGATGACTTTGCCCGAAGTCAGCAAGGTCGGGTTCCTACTTACCAGAATCTCCCTGGAGCATGGAAGTGCAAGTCAACGGCCCAAGTTCTGAACAGAGGTCACAAGGGGATTTTATCTATAGAAGAGATGGTAAACTTGGGCCTTAATTCAGCCAACTGCATTTATGGATGAGGTAAAAATCAGAAGCCACAAAGCCCCAGTGATGGTCCCAGGCAATGGCAGCTGAGAGCTGTAGGCTGAGACAGACAGAAACGTACGAATGTTTGGTGCCTAAGCGACCAGCACTGGTGACCCCAACAGCCTCCAAATCATGGCTTTCCAGCCTTGGGCAGTGGTGGAGGTTCACCAGGCTGGCCCTGACTCAATAAGGACTAGAAACAAATGACGTGGAGGCTTGAGACAATCATTTAAGTAATTTGGGAAATTCATACCACAGTTACTATACTCATATTTTGAACTTCATTGTTTCACATAACTAATTCAGCCCAAAGGATAACATACACATGTACTTGCTTCAGTTCAGAGGATGACAGTATACATACTTACACATTTTATATCATTTTTAAGTACCCTTTGGTGTGTTCATAGGATAATAAGTACTTTTAACATTTCCAGTCTTTTTTGTGGTTAGATTTTTTGTTTCTTGTTAAGATACTGAAATGAAATTTGACATTTTATAAAATATCTTGGAAGCACTGTGCATTTGGGACACAAAGAATTGCAGTCCTCATAACAATTCTCACAACATGTCAAACCCAACGTTTACCGTGGGTGGGATTTTACAAGTTCACAAAGTAACTAAGGGAAATTGTGTAGCAATTAAAGCACTTAAAAGCAAATCCGTAGCTTTTTCTTGACAGTCGCTGGTAGTATTTCAGCTGAGTCAACATATTTCTATCTTATTCCCAGGCTTCACATACTGAAGAATATTGCCCCCCAACTGACCATAAGACCACCCTCCCAGCCTTTCCTACAATTTGCTGATAACCCAATGATGTTTGCATCCTTGTGGGAGAAACTCATAGACGTTCTCTTAAAAATTAAAGATAAGTTAACTCATGGGCCCAAAGTTACCTTAAGTTTAAAAAGGGCAAATGGCAGAAAAGTTAAAACAGAGTAATGGCCCAGTTTTTGTAAAAAAAATAAAATAAAATAAAGATTGTATGTAGAAATTAAACTGGATCTGTCACTGTAGGTAAGGAGCAAGTAAGAGTCACTATTCAGGAGGGACAAATTCCAAATTGCTAACAGTGGTCACCTCTAGGGTGGGGCGGCAGGAGTAGGTTATCAGGGAAAGAGACTTCATATATATGTATGAATGGGACAAAAGGACAAACAAGTATGGATATGCATACATATTTTTTTAACCTGGTGATAATATGGGTGACTTTTACTTTTCTTCTTACATTTCTCAGTATTTTCAAAAGATTTTGTTTTAAAAGTAGGCCAGTAGATTAAATTCCTGACCACATAATTTCATTTGGTTGTCAACAAAATCTCTCTCTCCCTCCGAAACATTTGCAAGGACTTTAAACGGTATCACAATCTACATGGCTTGCTGAGGTGAGGTATGCTCTTGGGCACTCAGGTCTATCAACTGTGAAAATCTTAAACTACTGATGTTTTCATAAAATATTTAAGGTGGAGATCTTCCGACTATAACATCTAAATACGTGTTACTTTTCCATCTATTATTTCTCAGTGAGAACTATGCCTTTTCTAATTATTTGATGAGGGTAATAATTAAGATATTTGATGAAATCAGGAGAGCAAATTAATCTTCTGAATATACAAATTAATTGGAAACCTAAATGTCCCAGAAATGTCAAGCTGTGATTTGTTTCTCCATGTGTCCAATACATGTAGCAGGGATCATGGCACAGCATGGCTGTATCACCAGGAAGACGACAACTGAAGCTCGTAGCTGCATCCCCAGTGCTGAGCATGGCACCTGGGACATGTTAAATACTCAATAAATACTTGTGGAATGAATAAATGAATGATCGGCAATATGTGAACATGTCCACGGCAAGGCAGAAGGAAGCAGTGGAAAGAGTGTGAGCTTTAGAAGCAGATGTTTGAGTTCTAGCCCTGCTACGTGCATAGTAGTGCATGACCTTGAGCAAAGTGATTAACTTCTTTGAACATCAGTTTCTTTACCTGTTAATGGGGATAACAATACCTCCCAACTTCCTCTGGTTTTTGTGAGGGTTGATTGAAATAATATACGTGTACCTAAACATTAGCCTTCATTAAATGGCAGTTCCTTCCTTTTGTGGATACTGAAACTATTGTCTAGAGATGGAACCAGCTGGCATGATAATGTGTTCATGAAAATCAAAATTTATTATTTTATAATATTTTGTCCACCTAGAATGTCTTTTGCCCTGTTTCTTCCTATCAAACCCAGACCCAACCTCAAGATCAAGCTGAACCACAACCTTTGCCTCAGAGGAAAGTAGACTTCTATCCCTTACTCCCATCCCAGCCAAAAGCGAGTTACTCTCCTTCAGTGAGCATAGTAGCCCCCCTCTCTTACAGCAAGAGTTACACTGCTGGGTTTATAATCATTTCTACCCGTGATATCTCCCCTCTTAGGCTGTCAGCTCCCTAAAAGACAATTTCTGGTTCCTGAAACTGGCATCTTCAAAAAGCACTGTTTGTAGTGTTTTCCAGGTAATATATGTTTAGGAAAATTTTAAAAACTAAATTAAGACAACTGATCCTATTTTCCCACAGGAAGAATGATATAATAGGCTATCATGTACCTGTTCAAGAAATTGATTTGAAATAAACTACAGATTGAATTAATTCTACAGATAGAAGCAAAGATTCAATAACTATGAAAATAATTATACATTAATAAAACAAAATATCAAAAAAATAGTTACATGAATGGTAAAATTCAGCTTCAGGTTCTATAAAATGTATGTTAAAATGGGAACCACACATTTCAGTGATCACAAAGGCTTCAACATAGCACACAGACATGTCTGTGACCTAAAAAGAAAACGCTGCCATGTCATACATTTGTTCTAACTCCTATAATCAGCTGTAACAAAGACAAAGCTTTCTTAAAAGTCGAAGGATACGGATGAGCTAGTTTCCTTAAAATGATGTCTTCTTTCTTCCTCATCTTATAATCACCCTTGCAGCAAGCAGAGCCATTCAGAACCATGCCACTGCCCCTGCCTGGCCTTCTAGCCTTTCCCTTCCCAGCACAGAAAACTCTTAGTCACCACTTCAAGATGGCTCCTGCTGGGATCTTGGGTTACCTTTGCCCCCTTTATATGGTGTTACTCCCTCTCGACCACATGTTCTTCTACTCTCAACTACTTTTTCTCCTCCTCCTGGGCTAATTATAGACACTGGTGCCTATCGAGCACTTACTATGTGCCAGGCACTATGCTAAGTCCTTTGCAGATTATGTTCCAGCCCCCGCCTTGCAGATGGCAGATGGGAGCACACAGAGAGTGGTGGCCCAAATCACAAGAGGGTTGGGGTGGTCAAGGAAGTCTTTTCAGAAGGAGGTTTTAAAGGATGAGACAAAGAAGAGAGAGGAGGCATGGCATGTGCCAGGGGCAGAGAGCTGTGAAGAAACAGGACCTGTTCAAGGCTGAGAAAAGATCAGCCAGCTGTGCTATGACACCCCGAGAGACTAGGTAGCTGAGAATCTTAGAACAACCAGAGTCAACCGAGGTTACCCGGGCATTCTCTCTGGAGAGAACAATTATACAGACTTATCTGAAGCCATTACGCAGTCTTGCTTTAACCCATGAATTAACAGGTATCATAACATTTTAGAAGTTTTCTCTCAACACAGCCCATCATATTCCTATGACTGCTGTTTCAATCCACCCTCCAGCCTCTCCCGTCCAGCCCCCTGCTCCCCTGACCTCCCTCTCAGCAGGGAGCCAAACCAACGTCCTACACCTGGGGATAGCAGGGCGCCGAGGTTCAGACCAGGGTTCTCAACCTTTCTCAAGTACACCCACCACTTGGGGATTTTGTTAAAATGCAGGTCGGTTTCAGTTGGTCTGAGGATGGGGCCCAAGAGGCAGCATTTCTAACAGGCTTTCAGGTGCTGCTGTTCCGAGGACCACACTTTGGGTAGCAAGACTCCACCTGAGCAGATTTTGCAAGTCACAAAGACTGGAGTTACATCCCACCTCCCCCCACCCCATGTCCCCTGAATAACCAGCGCTGAGCCCCAAGTTGTCTCATCTTAAAATGTGACGTGGCTGCTGTGAACATTAGGTGAGAACGTATAGGAAGCATCTGGCACCTGGTCAACCTTCAGGACACGGCAGCTCTTACTGGTGGAAGTGAGCACCTTTGGGGATATCCAGCTGCCGCCTTAGTGTCCTTTCCTTTCACTCCCTTCCACCTCTTGATTCCACTCCTTCCAGCCTACTCCTGGGCCACACCCTCTCTAATATTCCCTCTTTTACTAATATTTCCACTTGTTTTCAAAAATGTTTATCTTTCACGTCCTGAAAAATAAACTTCTCTGTGACCTTCAGTCACTACTTTCTTTGCTCCACAGTTCAACTTGAACTTTGAAAGATTCCTCTACCTGCCTCTGCCTCCCCATCTCCATCCCAGCCGACCACACTCTCCGCTGTCCACCACTGATCTCAGAACATGGCAACCCTATGGTCTCTTATGAATTGTCATTACGCTATACTTTTCTTATTTCCTTGAATGACCTTTGGTCTTAGTTGAAGTAGAGTGAGTTTATAATGTCATGTCAATTTCTGGGGTACATCATAATGTTTCAGTCATATATATGCATATATATTCCTTTCCATATTCTTTTTCATTATAGTTACTATAAGATATTGAATATAGTTTCCTGTGCTGTACAGTAAAAACTTGCTGTTTATCTATTTTACATCTTTTTATTTTACATGTTTACATTATTTTTAGTATCTCCAAATCCCAAACTCCTGATTTATCTCTTCCTGCCCCCTTTCCCCACTGGTAACCATGAGTTTTGTTTTCTATGTCTGAGTCTGCATTTGTGTCTTTTTTTTTTTTTAAGATTCCACATATAAGTGATATCATATGGTATTTTTCTTTCTCTTTCTGGCTTACTTCACTGAGAATGAAGATCTCCAGGTCAATCCATGTTGCTGCAAATGGCATTTTTATTCTTTTTTATGGATGAGTAGTATTCCATTGTATAAATATACCACTGCTTCTTTATCAAGTCATCTGTCAATGGACATTAAGGTTGTTTTCATGTCTTGACTACTGTAAATAGTGCTGCTGTGAACACTGGGGTACATATATCTTTTCAAGTTAGAGTTCCCTCTGGACATAGGCCCAGGAGTGGGATTGGAGTCTATTTTTAGTTTTTTGAGGAATCTCCATACTGCTTTCCATAGTGGCTGCACCAATCTACATTCCCACCAGCAGTGTAGGAGGGTTCCCTTTTCTTTACATTCTCCCCAGCATTTATCATTTGTGGACTTTTGAATGATGGCCATTCATTCTGACTGGTGTGAGGTGATACCTCATTGCAGTTTTGATTTGCATTTCTCTAATAATTAGCAATATTGAGCATTTTTTCATATGCCTATTGGCCATTTGTATGTATTCACTGGAGGCCCATCACTGGAGTGGTCTAGGAAGAGGCAAAGGCAGGGCCTGGCCATTTAAATGCAGTTACCACACATTCCTTTACAGTTTGGAGTCTTTTCCACTGGGAGTTCGGCCAATGTTCCCACAATGTCATTACCTCAGGGATTCCATGAACGGTGCTATCTCTCAGGGCTGACTTGATTCCTGAGCAAATGGTGGGGGGTGGGGGTGGGCAGTGAGCCTCCACTCGACATGGGGAAGGGCACAATCCTCAGGAGATTTTTGACTTCCTGTGTGACTCCGAGCCCGCCTAACTCCCACCTGGCTGGTGAGGTATCCCAAGGCAACCGGAGCGGCTCGCAGAGAAAGCCTGGAGCTGCCAGCCTTGCCGCACACCTCAGAGAGAAGTCATGTCCCTGGTTGGCTCTTCCTTCTGCCTAAGGAGCTCTCCACATGGTCCGATGAAGTGAGCTCTCCTGGTCTCACATTTGGATGTTTGTAGGGGTTGGGGCGGAAGGTTTAACAGCAAGAGTCATCAACAGTCACTATGCTCTATGCACAGGTATCCCCAAAGGACCACATCAAGCAAGGTGGCTAATTGAGGCTGAGGTTCAGGAGTGCTAGGAGCCCTCGACCAAATACCTCATCATGTCACCCGATTTCTTAGCAGGTGCTAGCACTGGGGCTAGGAGCACAAAGGAGAGGTGGGAGTGAAGGGTTAGGAGGAGCATGGGAGGAAATGAGATGCTGATAATACAAAGGCAAATGGAGCCGCTCAGTGATCAGTAGCGGTCACTCTTCTTTAGCCAAAGCACCTCTCCCCTTCCTAAGGCCCAGCCATCCTTCTTCCACCAGGTTTTTTTTTTTTTTTCGTTCTTAATATGGAAAATAAGGATAATCACTAAACTAATTTGGTGAGTAACTACACCCTGTTCTGTAAGGAGATCTCTTCAAGCAATCTGCTCACTGTTTATGTGTTTCAGGAAATCTCTTATTCTGATCTCAAATGAAACAAGCTCCCAATCCACCTGTGGACAATTCATTTGTTCACTAAAGACATTGCCCTCACCGGAACTCTTGTCTGACAGCTTTTATAAACAATCTCTTTGTAATCATTTCACATCATGTAAGAAGTCTTATGAAAGTTGGGTGAATTACAGCTCATTGTCTGGAGACTGGGTCACCATGAAGACTGATGAGGCATGTGAGAAACCCTGATTAAGATCTTGATTAGGGGCAAGAACAGGGATCAATGTAAGAGTTGGTGAGGGATGAGACACAGCACAGTGGCTGTGAGGTCAGGTGGGCACAGTGAGGGCCTCTGGGAGAGAGCCCTGTCTCACCGCCCACAATATGCCAGGTGGGGGCTCATGGCAGGTCCCTTCAGCCCAGGGAGGGACAGCAGAGAGGGAGTCACAATTTCCAAAAGGAGGCAACGCTCTTACTTGAACCCACTGTGCAACATTTTCTTGCTATTTTTAATAGTGATGCTAAACCTCCAGGAAGTGGGAAGAGGTGAATGAATCACTCAATTGATCAACAAGCAAATCTGATGGCAAGAAAACGTATCAGGTGGGCTTAAGGGATATAGGATAAATCAAATTCCATAGTTACTTTCAAAAGCTCATGATGAGCATATACGTTTTGATGTTTTGTTCTTTACCAAGGTTTTGCAATAATTATTACTGAATGCCTACAAAACTAAGAAAACAAGGATGAAGACTATAAATGGCTCTACAGAAATCTGTAGGTCATCTCTCTTTTTCGGTCCATTCAAAGGCTTCTACATTGGAAACTGTACGTCCTTACATTTACATTTATTCCAGTGAACATATTAAGGAGAGAAGCTTGAGGAAAGGCCGAGTTCTCCATTTGATTAAAGACTGGCTCAGCGTGTGGAACAGAAAACTTACAGATGACTTTGACCAGGTTTTCAGAAGCTCAGTTTAACACTACACAACATCTGTAATTTGCCAAGCAGAATTCTCCAGAGAGAACATATTCAAGAAATAATAAGCAAGAATAAAAAAGAAAGAAAGAAAAAGCCCCATGCTTCATCCGGAGGGCTGAAGGCAGGGTCCCACAGACTTGAAGGATTATGAGGTAGGAAGAGAGAAGGAGTCGATTCTCATTAGTCCCAGTGGTCCTGTTCTATAAAGTCACTGCAGACACCGAATTAATAAATACCGAACCACCGCTTCTAGGGGAAAGGCAGTGTTAGGTTCCTATGAACCTCTGGTCATATTTTTGTCAACCGATTGACACAGAACCTTGTTTTACATGTGTTTCTGCTGAAAGCTGTCTTGTTTAAAACATTGTCCATTCATGACATCAAGCTCATGGTGAAGAGTACCGTGCTCGTGCCTGAGTGGAGCCCATCAAATGCACATCTTTCCTTCGGGAGGCACACCACAGCTTTCCTGCACTTAGGGACACCAGACAGCACTTGAGCATGATGCCTGGGGGCCCACTCAACAGTGAAATCACCAATGAAGAGGACCAGAATGTGAAAACATGACACTGAGCAGATTGGGAGAAAAGGACACTTGTTTACAGTCTGGGAGCAGAAACAAGAAGGCAGAGCAGCCCCTCGTTCGACCTCAGCTGGGGACTTGCATGTCAGATGACCCACATTTCTCACTGCTCTGCCCATGTCCACAAAGGCCCACAAAAGCACTGCAAGTATTGGTTTTGGGGGTTACAAAAAACCTCTCCCGAGTAGGTAAATACAGAGTGCATAGGTGTTGAGGATTGACTGTGCCCCTCGCCCACCTCAGGGACAGCGCCGCAATGTCGCAGGCTACTCAAAGGCACGAGCCCGCTCTGCGGCACCCCCCATGCTGAGGGGGACGTCCCCTTATTCCCTGAGCAGCCCGATCAGGGCAGAGTTGGAGCTGAGCTCTCTGAAAGGCCTTAGGAGCAGAGAAGTTCTCACTCCAGTTTCCGAGAAGGTACTCTTACCTGCTCCCTAGAAAAGAAGGGGAAATGGACTATTCTCTGTCTACACATCTTAATCAAGGACAATTTGATCTCAGAAGGGCCTGCAGTTGAAACTTCAGCCCATTTTCCCTGCAGGATATTTAATCTTGAGAGAAGTGCCTCTTTATCAAGCATTTTGCCTTTTCTAATTAAATTCTGGAAGAACACCCAAAGAGCTACTCTCCTTACACTTCCCGAGCATGAACAAACAAGGGATGGCCCAGATGGAAGAGGGCTCTGCGAGAGAAGGCACCACTTAGAAGGGCCACTTAATGAAATCAAATCATGAGCTTTTCAAGAGGCCTACAGTTTTGGAGAGAAAAGACAGTGATATTTTGCAAGTGGGAGTTTTTAGAAATTCAGAGGTGACTGGCAATGTTTAAAAAAAAATAAGATTAGGATTAGAATTAAAAATACAATAAAAGAAAACATTGGACAGAGTACAGAAATTGTTACAGTAAATACAATAAATTAGTTACTGTGGTTGAACAACAACAACAAAAAACTCAGTTCTGAGCTTTTTGGCAGCAAATAAGAAAGGAAAACATTTTGACACATAAGTTTTCATCAACAGATAAGCATCAACATATTAGACTATCTCATCTAGAAAGGATACGTTTTGTGGGTGTCAGAGTCCAGCAGGTATTTCCTGTGCCAGTATCAGAATTATTTGTGATGTCTTGGTTTCTGGGTCAGCTCGTGTTCTATACGGCATCACCCTGGCCAGACAACACGAGTGTCATGAGCTGTTGCTCACCAGATGAGTCAACTATCATACTGGCTCCTACCTAAGGTGCAGAGCGAGAGGCTGCCTTGTGAGAGATCTTACAAAAACACTACCCACTGATCACTAACAATATAAAAAAAAAAAAAGAATCTGTTGAGAACAACAATCTGTAAAACCGGAAGATCTACTGACTTGCACAAGCAACCAGAGAGGTCCAGGAGGAAGATGCATTTCAATGTCAAAAGAATGTCCCTGGTAAGAAACAACAGTAAGCTAAAAGTATGATTAGATTCCCTGTTACATTTTTGCCCTGGGAGCCAATTCTGGACAAAACGGTTTATGGTTCACCTGAGTGAGTTGTTTCACCTACTGAACAAAGCTGCTCTACTGTTCGTTCTATCTTACGATTACGCATAATAACCTAATTGCACCTTGTGATAATGATTTTAAGGACCTTGATTCCTTTCAGAACAAATATAGGTTTGATGACTAAAAACAGTAATAATTACCCACAGGACGTTATGATGAACCTGGTTACGTTCTCCTAGTTGAATATACCTAACTTCCAGGCACTAAACTCTACTCCCCCAAATGTCCCCCACCTGCCCCTCCTGCTAAGCTGAGCAGACTCGCATTTCCCAGGATGCTACAGTAATCAAGCTTCCTAATCAGGGTATTTAAACCTGGTTCATACCTGATGTGGTTAATAAGTGCTCATTTTTACTCTCAAAATTGTCCCCACTATAATTAAAAAATAAACAACACAGTAACAAGTGTTGACAAAAATGTGGAGCTATTGGAACCTCATAGACTGCTGATGGGAATGAAAATTTGTGCAGCTGCTCTGCAAAACAGTCTGGTATGTCCTCAAAAAGTTAAATGTATAGTTACCATATGACCCAGCTATTTCACTCCTAGGTATATATATATATATATACACTCAAGAAATTATGTCCATATAAGCTCATACATGAATGTTCACATTGCAGTATTCATAACAGCCAAAATGCGTAAACCTCCCAAATGTCCATAAAGTGATGAATGGATAAATAAAATGTGTTACAGCCATACAATGAAATATTTTTCAGCAATAAAGAGGAATGAAGCTCTGATACATGTTACAATGTGACTGAGTCTTGAAAGCATTATACTAAACGAAAGAAGCCGGACACCAAAGGCCATACAGTGTATGAGTCCATTTATGTGAAATGTCCCAAATAGGCAAGTTTATGGAGACAGAAAGTAGATTTGTGCTTTTCCGGGGCCAGGGGTGGGGTGGAAGCGAGAGGAAGCAAGGCAGGGACTGCTAATGCATATCAGGTTCCTTTTTTGGAGTGATAGAAATGTTCTTAAATTGATGGTGCTGATGATTGCACAACTTTGGGAACATACTAAAAACCACGGAGTCATGTACTTTAAATGAGTGAATCATACAGTACGTAATTTATATTTCAATAAAGCTTTTATAAAAAGTAATACGAAATCAAATAATAATATAATAATAATAACAATAATAAACCACCCAGTAAGGAAGTTAGTTCTCTGGTTACTCTATACAGCACCAAACACAGGGTACTCAGACACCAATGGGGGCCAGGGGGCTGGGACACCTTTAGCAATGACCAACAGTAGTGGAACCTCCTCAACTTTTAATAAGCCATGTGAATAAGCTAATTACCATATTCTCAACTCATCCTATTTTGATGGGCAGGGGAAGGACACAGGATGGTGGGTTTCTGTAATTTATTCTTTCAGTATAGAAGAGTCAAATTTGTTCTCTGTGAAAAACTACTCACCAGCATCTACAGCAGCATTTCAGAAATGAAGTATAGAACATAAAGGTTTGAGCACTGAGAGGTAAAAACTTTTACTCACTTAAATGTGATCCAAGAAACAAAGGTTTTTATTGACTTAAGTATGTTCCAAGAAAGCACACTGAGAATTAGAATACATTATTTAACCCACTGCAAGATCAGCATTTGAATACAATTTCACACTGATCTTAACTCACTAAAGACAAACATTTCCTATTCTCTGACCAAAAAGTATTCTGCCCTCAGCTCTCACTGAGTCTTTGCCCCCATTCTACTCACTACTAATCACTCAAAAATTCTCCTTGATCCACTAATTATTTTGCTTTGTTTTCTCCATCTTGCTTCTATTTTGGTGAAAGCTTACAGCACTGCCTATGAAGCACGTATCTTAGAGTCCACTCATCCGATTTCTATGAAGTGACAACCATGCCCATTCCCATCAGTCTCCAGGACAGCCTTCAACAATTACCATTGTATCAGAAGAAGAAAAGAAAGAGTGAAGTCTTCTGTTGAGGATATTACATCACATGCCAAGTGAAATGAAAAACTCAAGAGGACTAATTCTTGTAAAATCAGTTGAAAAGTGCCTAAGTGGATGGAGCAGGCCCCTACTCCTCGACAGAGAGGAGTCTCAAGTCCTGTGGTTTGCAAAACAGATTCTGGGCAAGAAATCAAGTGGCTCCTTCAAGTCCATCTGGCCTCCTCTGTCACGATGGGGTCCTTCCACCAGTATGTTACAACAAGGGCAGTAAAGACAGAAGTAGAAAACCAGAGGGCACAATTAATTCTGCATATAGAATAAGAAAGGTAATACAAGGTACTGAATTAAATATAATCAGAGAAATGTATTTTGTACACAAACACTGCAGACAGACACACAAGGTAGGCATCTGATAGCAATGTATAACTATAAAGTAAGGAAGTCAATTCTGGTGTAAGGGGGACACAATCAACCCTGCTATTTCCTACTCTTGCATAATCACGTGTTTTAAAAATGAACACCCGCATCATGCCTCCAGCAGAGATTAGTTCTTCGAAATTGCAGTAGGGGTTGAAAAGGAGAGGGACACCTATTTTTATCTCTTGGTTCTATTTTTCCGAAGTTATACTGATTATGCTTAACAGCCACACAGGAAGACTGTGGACGAGCTAATCAATGACCACGTTAATACTAAAGAACATGTTAAGGAAAGCATACGAAGGCTCCTGTCTCCCCTTCTCTCTGGTGCCCTTTGTTCCTTCTGTCCTCCTGCTTCTCTCCATTCTCTGTCAGTTTTGCTCTTTTCTTCCACCAGATGCTTTCACTAGCCCCACCTCCATTTCCACATGCAGGATTTTCCCATCTTAACTGGCCACAATATAGACACGAAGTATATTGTTACTATTTATACAGTATAAAGCAAGTAAAGACATGCATTTCCTGCTACTATTTTCAAGGCACAGGATTTTCATTTCTAAAAATGTTTTTCATGTACAAAAAATGTAGCCTAACTTATTTTATACACAGCAAAGATGGAGAGAGGAAAAATGGAAAACAGGAGGCTGTCAGCAACCTGGATCAAACGTTACACAGGAGTAAAAATTATTCCACTGTGACCGTGAGACACGTCTCCAAATCCACGCATGGAAAATCCTCTTTGCTGCTGAAGCAAATGTGGGGTAAACTTCTAAAAGTTAGGTATAGGACCCAGCCAAACACCTGGATTTAGAGGACACGAGGGCAGTCTCTCTCTCTCTCTCTCTCTCTCTCTCACATACCCTCGAAGGGACCTCACTGGAATCTCTCTCTCAGCCATCACCCTGCATGGCACAGGTGTAGTGTGTGGAGCAAACCCACTGGTCGACAGTCTGGGCAGCTCCCATGAGACAGAAAGGGTTTCAGGCAACGAACAGACAGATACCCTCTAAGGTGCGGAGAGGGAGGGCTGCAAGTCTAGTTGCTAGCCATCAGTTACCCTACTTTGTTTAAATGCTAGTGATTAAGTCGAAACAAAATGGCATAAATGACAGCAAAACATAGAAAAATAAATGTGGTTCCCAGAGTCTGGCCAAGCCGTTATCAATCAATGCTTCCTTTCATCTTGGTTTCCAATACGTACCAAAGAGAAATATTTAGCAATCTTTTCACTTCCACTTCTCGAAAGGCCTTGGGCTACCATGTAGAGATGATCAGATCTATCCTTTCCCCACTCCATGGAGACAACATTCTCACCATCACATCTACATGCACTGTACAGCGAGTTCCTGTCGTAAGGACTACAGGCTGGTTTTAACCTTCCTGGGAGAATTCTAACAGAATGACTTCTGACTTTGTTAAGCTATTAGACTTTTCCTAAATTTTTAAAAGGTCTCAGGCCATTTTTTATTTCTGGGCATTTAAGAACAAAAGAATACAGCTATTTTTCAAACAGATTTAATCAGAGGTCTCTTCACCATCCTATAGAATTGAAGGATGGTCTTGATCAGTTGTTCCTAGTTTGTTTCTTTATCTACATTCAGTATCAGAACAGTCATGATTTTATTTTTCCCCCCACTTTTCTGATGAAGAAACAAGATACTTTGGGAAAATGTACCAACGATTAAGAAGTGAGCCTCAGTGGAAATTATTAATAAAATGCCCAAGAATATATTTTTACTATGAAATTAATTAATATTCAAATCCTAGGAAACTGATGTCTATGGAGGTACTTAATATTTCCTAATTTACCAAATCATTAAATTGTATATCAAATTTTTCCAGAAGCATTCACATAAATAGTGGCTAATTTTTAAACATCACTTTTTAAAATGCTCCTTAGAGAAAGAGACCTCTTATTTTCCAAACCAGATGGTAAACAGATGAGCTAATTTCCAAGAAAAACTTTAAATTCAGCAAGATTTTAAACTTTTACAGCCATATTAGAGCTTTTCAAATGATTCTTGAACAAATTAGCCGGTTCTTTACATTTCAATAGTACAGTTAAGTGTAAATGAGAGCTTTATTTGTATACTGAAACTTTTTCCACATGTAACAGGATATTAAATGGCCGAAAGCTGAAATAAGACTCACCACACTATAAACTCTCAACTACATAAGACTTGGCAGAGGGTAAGACAAAGAACCACCAAACTGCTCCATGAGAGGAGGTATTTAGTAACCAAGAAGTTAAAAAACCCTGAAAGGGCCAATGTCCCATCTTTTACCTCTTATCATCTTTGCCCAGACCCTGAGAAAACTGCAGGAGGAGGTGGAGTAAGGATAACCGAGATGAAGGAACACACAGCCTCTCTTGGCTGCAGGTTGTCAAGACAAGGGCAGCCTTGAACTGGAGGAAGCGCAGAAACACTGAATTGGATGATGAGGAATGGGAGTTTTGATTTAGATCAGATTGGACTTTTTAATAACTGAAAGTGAGACTCAAAAGCTGTGACAGATCCCTGAGATATAATCCAGAGATGCAGCAGAAAGATCTAACAGAACAGGTTTGAAAGAGATGATGGGAGAGAAACAAATCTGTTTTCTGATGGCATCCTATCAGGTCCAGCCTGTTTTTAAAGTGTAGGGCTCTCTGTCATCTACTGTTTTCAGTTTTAGGCCATGGAGAAATCTAAGAACACCTAATGATTAAATATTAAATCAAAGTTACAGCATGAAGCAAACATGTTTGCTCTCGAATCCCATTATGTGCTTTGTAAACCCCTTACCATTGTCCACAAGGTCTTATGTAACCTAGACCCTGCCTGTCTCTCTGGCCTACCATGGACCATGCCTCAACTCACTCTGCTTCAAACACACTGGACTGCTTTGCATTCTTCCAACACTCAAACTCTTCCTGACCTCAGGACCTTTGCATGTACCTTTTCTTCTGCCTGGAACATTCTTCCCCAAACTATTGAGAAAAAGGTGTTGAAATCTCTGGATATAAATGTAGATTCATCTATTTCTCTTTTCAATTCTACCAGTTTTTATTTCAATGTATTTTGAAGTCTTATTACTACATGCATAATTGTTTAGTTTTGTCATTGATTCACTGGCACCTTTTTGATTATGAAGTGATAATATTTATCACTGATAATATTCTTAGCTCTCAAATTCATTTTGTTTGATATTAATGTAGCTGCTTCAGCTTTCTTTTGATTAGTGTTAGCATGGTGTCTATCCTGTTACTTAAAACCTATTTGTGTCTTTATATTTAAGGTGGGTTTCTTATTGACAGCATACAGTTGAGTCTCACCTTTTCTTTCATCCAATCTGATCATCTCTGCCTTTTGACTGAGGTGTTTAGACCACTGACATTTAATGTCATTATTGATATGGTTAGCTTTAAACTATCAACTTGCTCTTTGTTTTCTACTTGTCTCCTCTGTTCTTGGTTGACATTTTCCTTTTTTTCTGCTTCCTTTTGGATTTAATAAGTATTTTAAAAAATATTCAATTCATTTTATCTTCTATGTTATTTTATTAGGTATATCTTTTTTTTGGTGGTTGACTTATCACATTCTTTATTCTTTATTGTTCAGTTCATTTCTATTACCCCGGCACCTGGAAAAATGCCTCAAACCTAGATGAGGTTCGATAAAGTGCTGTTGAATAAATTGGTAACAGAGCTAAGAAAAATACAAATTTTGGGTTCAAAACATGGAATATTTATTCTAGTTAACAGAATTTCTAATCAAATAAGGACTATTCCGAAAGCTATATACTTCAACTTTTTTATTGTTTTGAGAGTTTTTTCTTCAAATGCAATAGTTGGCTCTTCATGCCTTCCAAGTTTAGTGTATTAGAAATAACTCTGTGGTAACTCATTCTTATTATTCTAAACATCTGTGAAGTTGATGTCTCAACACAGAAACAGCAGAGAAGGTATAGAATGGAATAAACCTGTACAGAGCTCATGATGCACCCTAGATGTTATTTATTTAGTTTTTCTCTTTTTTTGAAGAAAATCTTAGTGTGGCATGCTTTCTCTGTAATCTGCCTTTGTCCTTGACATAGACAGGAAAAAATTCTTCCAGCTGTTGAAGACAAACGGGGCATACTTACTATACGGTGAAATAGCGTTAAGATGGAAAAACCACTTCTGTGTCAGGCTGATAGAAACCAGTATAGAATTTAAAAAATGAAATTGAATCAAATGAGATTACAATAAGAATAGTAATGTACTAGTAAATGTTGAAGGCATAATGAAATTGCCCACACACTTAGATGTAGTCAGGACACAATAAGTAGACCACACAACGCATTAGAACAGGTCCCACAAGGGTTACACTTCTTTGTGGTACAAAAAATATGACTCCATCCCTGCCTTCATGTATTATTTCCAGTTTATGATTCTCTAGGGCAAAACTATTCTGAAGACATGAAAACAGATTACCATAACTAATAATTAAATGATGATAAATGGCAAATAACTGTAAATAACCCTTCCTGCAGAGATAAAGGATACTCACACAATTAAATTGTACCTTGTCTGAACAAAGCTTTTAAACAGTGATTAATAGCAAATACAGTATGGAGATTCCTTAAAAGACTAGGAATAGACTTACCATATGACCCAGGAATCCCGCTCCTGGGCATATATCCACTAGGAACCCTACTTCAAAATGACACCTGCACCCCAAGGTTCATAGCAGCATTATTTACAATAGCCAAGACATGGAAACAGCCTAAATGTCCATCAACAGATGACAGGATAAAGATGTGGTATATTTATACAATGGAATACTACTCAGCCATAAAAACCGACAACATAACGCCATTTGCAGCAACATGGATGCTCCTGGAGAATGTCATTCTAAGTGAAGTAAGCCAGAAAGAGAAAGAAAAATACCATATGAGATCGCTCATATGTGGAACCTAAAAAACAAACAAACAAAGCATAAATACAAAACAGAAATAGACTCACAGACATAGAATACAAACTTGTGGTTGCCAAGGGAGCGGGGAGTGGAAAGAGATAGATTGGGATTTCAAAATTGTAGAATAGATAAACAAGATTATACTGTATAGCACAGGGAAATATATACAAGATTTTATGGTAGCTCACAGAGAAAAAAATGTGACAATGAATATACATATGTTTATGTATAACTGAAAAATTGTGCTCTACACTGGAATTTGACACATTGTAAAATGATTATAAATCGATAAAAAATGTTTTAAAAAATAACAAATACAGATCACCTTCTAAATCTGCAAATCCCTGCTACAAAGAGAACCCTCTATAAACTTAAAAAGTTCAAGGAATCAGTTCAACTAGCATTTTCTCTGTAAACCACAGCAATGATGAACACCATTAGCCAGCAGGTATTCTCATGGAACTTCCAGAAGAGGGGATAAAGTGGGCTCAGACAGGGTCCTTGAGCGTTGGTCTCTTTGGGGCTTATTTCTCCTTCATGATGGGACCCTGCTGGTGTAGTGGTATGCAGTGCTTGTATCGTAACATTTAGGTCACAATCAACATTGAGTCTGCGTACGCGTGTGTGTGAGAGGGTACAGGTGTGCATATGTATATGCATACATAGATATATGGAGGAAAATAAACATGAGTGTAGTCCTTCATTTACTGATGGGAACACAGAACCTCTCCAGATACCACTAAACTCCTAACTAAACACATGCCAGGTCTCAAGCTGATCTGTACTACAACCACCTCTACCACCTATTCCTTCCCAGCACAGTCAGGCAGGCAAAAGGAAAAAGTAAATACTCAAGTTAGGAATCAACAAGGAGGCCCCCGACTTCCCATCTCTGAACTCACTAAATGATTCTAAAATTTGGAAAGCAAGAATCAACCTTCTGCTGAGGCAGCTGAGGTGTAGCGTTCTTCAGAGGCTGGAACAGGTCATGGCTTTGTGCCCTGTGATACAGGGCATCCCTTCCAGGCACCAGGAAGGCAGATGACGTGCATCCACACATACACGTGCACATGTGCTCCAGGAAGGGGTGCTGCATCCCCCAGTTTACTGTGAAAAGCCCACAATCCTGCTGCACCTGGAGAATGGAAGGCTGGCTCCCCCACTCATGGGTGTCAAGGCTGGAGAATAAAGGCCTTCCTTAGTCATCACTGAAACATGTACAGTTCCTTCTCCTTTTTTGACCAAGGGCGGTCCCCAGCAAGGACTGCCAGGTCTTCCATCCTCTCCAAGTCTGACACTGCCTGAGAGCCTTCATAGCCTCAGTGAAATGGTGCTGAGGGCATCCGCCCTAGGAACAGGCAGAGAAAACCTACTATCCCTGAAAGGCGACTCAGCGCCTAAAGGGAAGTGACCAAACTGACATCAGGTGGGTTTCACTAACAGGAGAGATGAAAGAAAACATTAAAGAACAAAAGAATGCAAATTCGCAAAATAATATAATTAACATCATGTAATTTTTGTATTAAACAAAAATATTTCCTGAAGCTAAAATTAAAAAAAAATTTTTTTCACTTTAAATTAACTTTTATTCATTTTATTTTATTTTGCTTTTGTTTTTTCTTCTACTTTTACTGATATATAATTAAGTTTTCTTAAACTTTTAAAGTTGAATAACCTAACTAAGAATATTCTCTCCCAGGAACAAAATAAGTAGGCTGGAACAGGAGTTGGCAAACTTTCTGTAAAGGTCAAGTTAGTAAATACTTTTGACTTTGTGGGCCATATGGTCTCTGTTGAAGTTGCCCAACTTTGCCATTGTAGCATGAAGGCAGCCATAGATAATACATACATAAATGAGTTTGGCTGTGTTCCCATGAAAATTTATTTATAGAAACAGGTAGCAGGATGGTTTTGGCAAGCAATCTGAAGTTTGTAGATCCCTGGTCTAGAAGGTCAAATAAAAAATCTATCACAACACGGGAAAAAAAGGAAAAAAAAATAGATCAGATACAAAAACTAACAGTCTTCCCCTGCACTAACATTACTCTTTAAACAAACAGAAAACCAATCCATACATGATAGCAACAACAGTTATAAAACTCAGAAAGGAAATTGATAAATATTAAGAAAATTATACACTTAAAAAAATTAATATTTAAAGTTGAATTAATATAAAAAATTCCAATCCAAATCCCAACAGCGTTTATAGGAGAAACAAGAGCAATTACTTCAAAGTTCTTATGGAACATTACTTCAGATTTGCCAAGACAATTTTGCAGAATAAAGAATAGTGCAGGGAGATTTTCTCCACCAGATATAACCATATTATAAAGCCATGGAGAGATAGGTATGGCTCAGTGGCAGAGTGCGTGCTTAGCATGCACAAGGTCCGGGGTTCAATCCCCAGTACCTCCATTAAAAAAAAAAAAAGGCATGCAGTAGTGGCACGTCCATGAAGCCTGCCCTGCCTATAGCATAACCAGAGACAGAGTGCACTGAAAACTTCAATTAACTCACACAGAGGGAAACGAACATCTGAAAACAGCAGAAATCTTGCCAGAGAAGACAGTCAGGTGGCCACTCCTGGTTCTGGTAGCAGAACGGATGAAAATCACCTCCAGTGTGGAAATACTGAAAAAAGTCTGATACTTGGACACCAGGGAAATGAAAGGAAGGGCTGGAAAGTCAGTGGGACCAAAGATGGAGGTTTTGGGAGACATCACTTCTGGAGGGAGGGAGATGACTTGGAGGATCACATCCCTTGGATGCTTGATGGTGAGGGGAAAAAAAGGAAGAAGCAAGCAATAGAAATTAAGGGTCCTTTGAAAAGAAAAGAGATTCACAAAATCAAAAGACATATCCCGTGCTGTCCTCTCCCCAAAAGGCACCATTTATTAAACCGACAGTTCCCTGCACCGAGAGAAGATGCACACAAGCTAAGAAACCTAGTGGGCTGTCATCTCTGCCCGCACAGAATCACCAGCTATTGCTGGTCCAGCCATGAAAACATAAGACACTTCAAGATGAACAGAAAACTGCAGGCACATGTGAAATCAGCCAACGTTGAAGAATTTATTGTGATGAAAAGAAATTAATTCCAATTATGACTCTTTTCATTTCAGGTTATAACTAATGTTCCATTATTCACCTGTATTTTAGAAGTAGAAATTAGATACAAAAGAAAAACAAAACAAAACCCAAAAGCTCAAAAAGACAGAAAAAAAAAGGAAGATCAGCTCGTTTCTGAGAAAGGCAGAAGGAAATGAAGTGCGTCATTACACACCTGGCTCTGGGGGTTGCTGTAACAATACAGTGACTAGAGAAAAGAGGCGGTGAAAAAGCCCATTAGAGACGGGAATCTTAAAAGAGAGCGTCAACCTATCATTCTTCTGAGCAATTATTTCAATTTTTTAAATGACTGAATTTTCTAAATTGGAAAGCATTTATTCAAGTAGTTCTGAGATCTTTTCTGTCTACTTTTGAGGCAGTTGTTCACTGTGATTCTCTTCTGGGCATAATTCATATTTATTTTTTAACTTAAGACTTTCACAATGTCCAAGGTATCTCTCTATTTCTCAAGACTTAACACTTACAGTTCTTTCAAGGAGTTCCATCATATATAATCTGGTTGCTAAGCAACAGGGTTCTTTTGACGAACTGTCATCACAATAGAGAAGGACTGGATCTGAAAGGTACAGAGTAAAATCTTTCAAGTAAAGATACAGTCGTATAGATTATTCTACTTATTGATTCCACAAAACTTCCTACTGCCTTATTTCTTTTTGGTAACCTTTTAGGCTTCATTAATGAAAAGAATAGGAAAGCATACTTCATACTGATGGTAATTAAAACTCATAAAACATGGAATACTCAAGCTTCATTAGAGTCCATCTACAATCATATTAAATCCATCCACTGAGCAGTTAGGCATATGTCAATTTAAGTTAAGAGAAAAATATTTTCTTTTCCTATTATGCATTGTGTGACCAAGGATATCACTTAAGATTGCCCTTCCTGTAACGTTCAATATCAGTTTCACACCAGGACTGTGCAATTAAAATGCTAGCTGTCTCAAGCTTTTCCTCTAAAACTCTTGCTCCAGTCTTCCAGGCTATCTTCAGAGGATGATGTCAAATGCAAATGTTGAAACATAACAATGTTCACTGTAAGTTGTCTTCATGCCACTGAAATTTAAAATGAATAAAATAAATATATACATGGGGCAATCTTCAGTTTCCTTTTCTCTCACTATTGGAAGATTTCTCTAAGAAGCAGAATGAAACTGTTAATATTTTGAGTGGCTTTTGCCAATAATTCTGAAGGCTGGTGCTTTGGAGATAGGAATTTGGATCTGAAGATGTGAACGAAGAAAACTGTTAAGAAATATGTATCAGTAACAACAAGAGGCACCTATCACAGTCAACTATTTTTCTCTCCAGCCTGACTTGTATTAATAATTAATTAGGCATCTCCACGTACCAAGTGGTACCTGACTACTGCATTGCATTATCCTTTAAAATGCATATCATTTATGGTAGGATTGCAACACACTTGGAACACTGTTTTCTTCATGATTACTTTGAGCCAAGACATTCATACATGAAAATACAAACTGCCCGCAGAAGAATGCTTGATGATGCCCTAACCCAGATGTTCACCCTGATGATGCCCTAACCCAGATGTTCACCTGATGATGCCCTAACCCAGATGTGCACCTGGTGATGCCCTAACCCAGATGTGCACCTGGTGATGCCCTAACTCAGATGTTCACCTGATGATGCCCTAACCCAGATGTGCACCCAGCGAGTCAGGAGACTGAAGCCTGCTCCTTGCACACTGAGTAATCTGCTGGCTGCCTTTTCTTGGCCTGTGTTTATAGAAAAAAATAACTTCTATCACATAAATGATATTTGCTCTCTAAAAGTACAATGCTTTACTCCATAAGAGGATGTGATTCCTAGGTGGAGAGACCAGACTTGGTAAAATGTGACCTCAATGAAAAGATTGAAATATAGAATTATTTGCTCAAATTCTAATGCTTTGAAGATGGTAATAGAAAAATTAATGGAAATATTGATCAGAAATATGATTCTTTTCTACCAAAGCACCAGTTTTCAACCATTCAAAAACTTCTCACTCCTCAAAGGCTACCTCTGCTAGAAGGCAGGATAAGACAGTTATATCTACACCTCCCCCCCAAATAAATATAGTGCCAACCCTTTTGTAGTTATCTCCCAAAAGGGAAATGTGCAGAAAAGGGCTCCCCAAAGGATATTCCTCAAACAAACAACAACAAACACAATTAATAGGGCCACCAATCTTGTATCAAAGTCAGACACTCTAATAATGGGATACTAGGAAATTAGGAACAGCTTTCCCAAGAAAGACAACTAAAAATACTGAATGAGCTATTTTACAGTATCCTCTTACAAGCCTCAAAGACGTAATTGCTACAGTGAGGCATTACCAGGCCCAATTCTAGAAGATTAGTACCCAGCAGGGTAAATGTACTACGCAGGAGTATTTGCTAATTTAAAATAAAGAGCTGAGAAGCTGAGCTTCTTCTTTTAACAGTTTCAAGGGGAAAAGAGGACTAAAGTATCAGCCAGGGGCTACCAAAGGTGGAAAACATAGTGAACCACCCCAGGCTCATCTGTGGTCCCAACAGTGACTGGGGGAGGGAGTGACCCCCAAGGGAGCCAGCCTTGGGCAGAGTCCCAGCTAGTTTGCACCAACTAGGTCACCCAGGGAATCTCAAGTCTTGAGCTCAAATGAAGCCAGTCATCACCACAGTCCCTCACCCTTGGCAGAAGCAAAAGAAAAGCCCTGTGAAGGAAAATCAGGCACATGTGACAATATAAATAAGAAAACCAATAGCAACAAGAGAAACAGAGATAGCTTTCGAATATTGAAATTATCAGTTATGGACTCGAACACAACTATACCTACAAAACTCAAACAAATTAAAAGCAAAGCCTGAATTTTCAGTAGGGAATTGGAAATGATTTTTTTAAGAAGCTGAAAAAGAACCAAATAAAAATTTTAGAATGAAAGAAAGAATAATCAAAATCAATAAATTGGTGGAAGGATTTAACAGCTAAGATACAAGTGAGCAGAGAATTAGTAAATCACAAGATGTCAGAAAAACTATGCAGAATGTATCACAGAAGAAAAGATGGAAGAGGGACAAGAGGTGTGGTGGAGGCAGTGAGAATGTCTAACATACATTCACTCAGAGTTCAGGAAGGAGAGGAGTGAGAAATGGGGGAGAAGCATCATGTAAGGAGGTCACAGCTGAGAATATTTTAGAACCAATAAAAGACATCAATCCATGGACTCAGAAGGACTAATGATTCTCAAGCAGTACAAAGAAGAAACCCCCACAGACACACATCACAGTGAAACCGGAGAAAAACAAAGATAAAATCTTATGAGAGGCCAGAGGGAAAAACAGATGACCTTCAAATGACTCATCCTCAGAGTAGACACTTTTCAGCAGAGACAAGGGAAGCTGGAAAGACAGTGGGATGATACCTCCAATATGCTGAAAGAAAATAACCACCACATCAGAATTCCCTATGCAGCAAAAATATGCTTCAAGAATGAAGGTGTCAGTGACCTAAGCATCCACTGACAGATGACTGGATAAAGAAGGTGTGGTATGTATATGTACAATGGAATATTACTCAGCCATTAAAAACAATTAAATAATGCCATTTGCAGCAACATGGATGGACATGATTATCATACTCAGCGAAGGAAATCAGACAATGGCAAGTATCATATGATGTTACTTATATGTGAACTCTAAAATATGACACAAATTAATTTATTTACAAACCAGAAACAGATTCACAGACATAGAAAACAGACTTACGGTTGCCCAAAGGAAAGCAGGGAGGGATAAACTGGGAGTAATGGGATTAACAGATGCACACTACTATATATAAAATAGATAAATAACAAGGATTTACTGTATAGCACAGGGAACAATATTCAATACCTTGTTATAAACTATAATGGAAAAGAATAAAAAAATATATATATGTACAACCAAATCACTTTGCTATACACATAAAACACAATACTGGAAATCAACTATAATTCAATTTATAAAAAGAATAAATGTGCAATAAAAATATTATTTAAAAAAAAGCAGAGTTTGCCAAAGAAGACCCACACCAAAGGGGCTAAGGGGTATTCCTCAAGCAGAGGAAAAATGATTCCAGGTGGAAGGAATATAAAAAGGAGTAACACACAAAAGGGACATATGTGTGTCAACCCAAACAATACAGACTGCAGAATGCACTTACAGTATCTCACGGGGCTTACCATACACAACACACAAGACAGCAACAGCATGTGAGCCAAAAGGGGAGATAAACCCTCTATGCTCTTGGAGGCAGGAGCAGTGCTAATTCATTTTAGACTTTGATAAGTTAGAGGTGCATGTTCTATTTTCTCTGGTAACCAAGTAAAGAAACACATTAGCGGGAGGGAGGGATCAAATGATTTTTTTAAAATATAATCCATCTAAAAGAAGGCAAGAAAGGAGTGAAACATAAAACAGATGAGATAAACAGAAAATAAAACAAGACAAAAAGTGGTAGATTTTGACCCAAATATATCAAATTACATTAAAATATAAATAGACTAAAAAGAAAGTTTGTATGGAATCACAGAGCTTTAAAACTCACAGAGGCTATAAAGTTTTTCTAAATTCCAAAGTTCATCTCAATCTCCAGTTTAACCCCGCTATTAGGGTAACATTTAAACTCCTTAGCATGGCCCCTTGTGAGGATTAACACAATCCTATCCTGCCTCATTTTTTTATCCCTCATGGCACTCCCGTGGCCACCACACAGGACAGGGCAGCTATAGATCCCCCCAGGGGCTGTTAAATATTCAGTAAAATCTAAAAGAGGAGAAGAACTTTAATGATACTGTATGGTTCGAGATTATCTTGGTAAATTAATCACTTGAAATATCCTGTTACTGGATAATGAACCTCAACCAGCTATGATGCAATTTCACAAGAGCAGAATCACGTCTGTTGCACTCATTTTTGTGTACTTGATACCAAACACGGTGCCTGGCACATAACAGGTGCCCAGCGGACACTGACCGTGTGAACTGTGTTAATGTGCGACTCGGCTCAACTAATGATTCTCATGGGCTCACATTAACTTCTAAGTACAGGAATGAGAGGTGACAGCTGGAACATGCTAATACCAGTCAGTATTCACCACCTCCTCTGGACGGGACCACCACCATGGCCATCACCATCCTAGCTGATTGCCTGTAGTTCTTTTTACAAGCAAGGCCCTGTTCCTAGAAATTTTTCACATATTGAATCATTTAATACTCCTAAGAACCTGGTGAGATAGGTACTATTACCATTGCATTTTATAAAACAAGGAAACTGAGGCACAGAAAAGTTAAGAATAACTTGCTCAAGGTCACAAAGCAAACAAATGACAGAGCTGGGATATGGCCCTGAGTGGCCTGACTCCGAAGTCCATGCTCTCAGCTGCGATTGCTGACAGCTTCCCCAGCCATCAACGTTGTCCGTAAGAACCCGTAATGTGGCTGAATGATGTTACTAAAGATGGCTGTTTCATCAGGAGTACCTATATTATGCACTGTTAGAACTTGACCCAAAAAGAAAATACATCTCACAATGTGCAGCCAAAATGCACTTGCAGAATCATGGCAGGTCTCCTGTAGCCTTTCACCTCTTCTCTCTGCACCCGTGAAGAGGGAACTCGGTGGCCCAGGACACACGGCTTGTTCTCTGCAGATGTCAGGGAAGCCGGAGCCCACCGGTGGCCCAGGCTGAGAAGTCAGTACGAGAACGATTATGAATCATTCAAAACTGTAAAGAGACTGAGACGTCCCACACCCCACCCAGATTATGGACCTTGGAGAGGTGACTATTGCTGGGCTGGCAAGAATGCAGAGGCTGTTTTCACATAAGAAAGCAAGAAACCTCCTCTGCTTTCACTCCAGGAGAGTCAAGTCGATGAAGAGGGGAAGGCACCTCAGAACCTCAAGAAGACTTGTTCTTTAAGCAGCAAAGCTGGACACCTTACCCAGGTCCCCATCCTCACAGCTCAGTGGCCCACCTCTCCCCTGAATCACCAGAGAGGGAGCAAGGGGAGGGGAGGAACTGGGCCCCATCAACAGGGAGCAAGGATTTCTGACTCACACGACCTTGTTTCAATTCCCAACTTTAAAAGAGAAAAACCTTGAACAAGTTATTTTACCACTGTGTATTCATTTGTATCTACCTCACAAGGTTGCTGTGAAGACAAAAACACAATAAACCCACTAAAGAGCCCAGCACGGAGCCTGACATGGAGCAGACGTGCAATATATGTGAATTTCTTAGACCCCCTTCCAGTCTGCCCGCTCTTACCCTTAGATAACACTTTTATTGTGTTGTTCGTGTTCATGATGTTTTCTGCTTTAAATGGAGGCACTCAAGGAAAGCAATGAGGTAGTAATTATATAGTGAGGCCGTGTGCACACAGCCTGACCAACAGAAGGAAGCTCTGTACACATCTTCTGATGCAAGGCCTGCACCAGCTTGTAATTGCTGTTTTTGTTTTCACAAACCTTTATGTTTTCCAAAGAATCCAATCCAAGCCTGCAGACACGTCAGCCAAATGAGTTCTTTTGTGCTGAACACTTGCCCCCAGAACTGAATTCCTCTCATTTTCATCAGTGGAAAATGAAGTGTTTGTAAAGTGGCATGCTTCAGGGGACCAAAAGCCAGAGGCCTGACGGCCGATACATCTGCACGGTGGGAAGGCCTTCCCCAGTTCTCCTGACATGACCTAGTAATTGCTGCAAATGCGACATGCTGGGTCCCACACATCTCTGAGACAGCCATTACTTCAGAAAATGCTGCCAGGTAAATTAAGGACAGAGATAAGCCTTAGTTCTAAATTGTCTTCACTGCTGCTGCTTGAGTGACAGCACTTGACACTGAGCCCTTCTTCTGCCATGTGGAAGATGTGGCCAAGACGGGTCAGAGAATCTGAGCCATGTCCTTAAGTTTACACAGCCCTGCCAAAGAGTCAAAGGCCTGGGCTGGGGTCCGACTTTGCCTCTCATATGCTGTGTGGCCTTGGACAACTCATTCAACCTCTCGGAGCCCAAATTTCCTTCCCTCTCACAGTAACACAGCACAGCTATGAGAATTAAGGAGTTTATGCTATACTTTTTGTATAGAAAAGAATTAAATGCAGTTTTTCCTGTTGTAAAAATATGGACTACTATACCTGCTACTTATTTGGATATAATTTACTGTTAGTGGCATCATTTGGTGAATTCTGCTTCTGTCGTTGAAGATGTAAAGACCTTTCCAGCCAGATCCTAGTATGTCAATGGGAGAATACTGAGAAATGGTGTGTATCAGTCAGCTCAGGGCACAGTAACAAAAACCACAGACTAGGTGGAGCAAACAACAGCAATTTACTGTCTTGCAGTTTTGGAGGCTGGGAAATCCATTTTCAAGGTGCCATCAGATTTGTTTTCTGGCAAGAATCCTCTTGTTGGCCTACCACCTTCTCACTGTGTCCTGACATGGCAGAGGGGGTCAGCAAACACTCTGGTCTCCCGTCTGACATGGACACCAGTTCTACTGTATCAGGGCTCCACCATTATGACCATATTTAACTTTACTCACCTCCCTAAAGACCCCAACTCCAACAGAGTCATGGTGGGGGAAAGGGCTTCAACACAGGAATCTGGGGACAGCAGGGCACAATTCAGTCCACAGCACCATGTTTGATGTGTGACTTTCCAGAGATTTTCTGGCATACCTAGACATCCCTTTCCCCATAGACAAACAGGATTCTGCAAGTGCATCCAAGGTCCTGTCTGGGTGGCTATAAAGCCCTGGCTTCATCACAGAGTGGACATGGAGTCTTTTCCTGTAGTGATGATGTAGAGTGGGGTGCGGAAGTTTGTGTCACCAAGGCCAGTGATCAGGTTGGGGATGGGGAAGAAATAGCACCTCACTAAGCAAGCTAACTTAATTTGGGGTTTCAATTTGATTACTGAGGATATAAAGTGTCCCACTGAGCATACAGCTATGCTCTCTGTCTGAACAGAAAGCTCCCAGTTCCTCAGCACCCTGGCCAAACAGTAACGGTAATGACTTCAATCAATACTGGTTGGGAACTGACCACAACCCCGGCACTGTTCTAGGCCCTTGGGATCCAACCATGAATAAAACAGGCAATAATCCCTGCTTTGGGAGAGCCAGCAGTCTGGTTAAAGCTTATCACCTCTTCATCTTCCATCCCTACCCAGAACGTTCTTTAGTTTCAGAGTCAGAGCCGGGTTTGGAAGCCTAGAGAGAGACTAACTTTGGGAACGTTGCCTCACCTCTCTGCACCTGTGTGTGCAGCTGGCCGGTGGGGGAAGGGCAGGCGTGGCCTATGTGCTGTTAACCCAAGTACCACCATGTGAGCAACATGCCTTGGATTTTTCTCTGTTTGGTTGCTTGGAACCTCAGACTTTCCTGCATGGGTCCCTGGACAGCATATTATAGGCATGGGGGAATAAGGAAGCCAAGGGAAGGAGACAGAAAGGAACCACAGTTGTCAGCCTGAGGACAGTATTTCTACCTTAATTGAGGGAAATCAAATCTCTACAGAACACTGGCACCCAGGGATGGGAAGGGACATGTTTTAGCCTAGACTCAGGAGGACTTAGCCCAAGTGTCCTGACACCCCTCCCCAAGACAAGCACAGTGCAATCTTCAGGGATTTTGTGAAGATTAATGATGTTGTGAGCAGAACACTTAGCCTCAGACCTGGCATGAGGCACGTGCTCCGTAAAAGTGGTCCTGATGACTGTGCGGGGCAGCCCTCACACAGGACACATGCCCAGGAAGTATGGCCCTATCTCCCCACTGGCATGAGGGTCATGGCTGTGGCCTCATAGGGCCATTGGGGATGCAGTCATAGTGATATGATATAGAGAGAGGTCCATAAGAGAACAACAGAGCCCAAGCTGGGGAGACTGAGGACTCCAGCATATGACTGAAAGGCCAGCATCACAACTCTGAATGGGCCCGGAAGGAGAGCCAAGAGCCTCATGGAAGGGCCAGGGTGGGGAGCTGCTGGCCCAGGAGGAAGAAGGGAAAGGTATGCCTGGGGTCGGGGGCAGGCACCAGGGCCTGTGCTGGGGCCAGGTCTCAGGCGGCCAGAGGGTCTCATAATTCTGAGGGTGGGGCACTACCCAGAGACACCAAGTTTTGGGGGCTACAAGGGCCCTATCGTACTTGGCCTAGAGAAAATGTCCATGACACAGGCTGGACATCGATCATCTTTCTGTGTATTATGTGTATATGTAAAGCACTGGTTAAGTGTTTTGCATATAAATACAATCTATATAACAACCTATGAGGTGGGAATTATTATTATTCCCATTTTACAGTTGCAGAAATGGAAGCACAGACAGGTAAAGCAATTAGCCTAAGGTCACACAGGTGGTAACGGATGGAGTTGAAATCAAACCCAGAGTCCGAGGTGCTCTTACCAGGAAGTACACCATGCTGCTCACTGCCTCTCTCTCCCATATAAAGCTTAGTTCCTCTCCTCAAAAAGCTCATCGTTTTCCAATCTTCTCCAATAGACCACAGGCGGGCACTTTTTCTGTAAAGGGCCCAACAATAAACATTTCTGGTTTTGCAGGCCACTTGATCTCTGTGGAAACCACAGCACTCTGCCATTGTAGTGGGGAATCAGCCACAGATAACACAGAATGAATGAGTGTGACTGTGTTTCAACAGAACATTATTCATGTTCACTGAAACTTGAATTCCATATAATTTTCACCTGTCACAAAAATGTTCTTCTATTTTTTTCCAACTATTCAAAGAATGTAGAAGTCTTTCTTCAGCCATGAGCTGTACTACAACAGGCAGCGAGCTGGATGAGGTCCTCGGCCACAGGTCGCAGACCCCTGCAATGGGCGCACCTAAGTCCAGGACGCCCTGCGCCGTTCCCCTCCCTGACCTCGGAGGGCTGGGAGTCCCCACGAGCAACCAGACTGTCCTGGGCCCCACCTCTCACACAGGCCCTGATGCCCACAGGCCTAGTGATACACTCAGCCTTCTTAGATCGGCAAGGCGGCCTTCTTAGATCAAGCATGTGGTGCAGCCAATCCACTCAATGACCTGAAATGCACTGTTATTTCTATATTAAGACCAACTGAAGAGGAAAGAAAAAAAGTAATGGAGCATCACTCATCATCAGGGAAATGCAATCAAAACCACAATGAGACATCACCTCACAACTGTCAGAACGGCTCTCATCAAAAAGAACACAAATAACAAATGTTGGTGAGGATGTGGAAAGAAGGGAACCCTTATACACGGTTGGTGGGAATGTAAACTAGTGCAGCCACTAAGAAGGAGAGTTTAGTATGGAGGTTTCTCCAAAAACTAAAAATAGAACTACCAAAGGATCCGGCAATTTATACCACTTCTGGGTATATATCCCACAAAAACAAGAACATTAATTCTAAAAGATACATGCACCCCAATGTTTATAGCAGCATTATTTACAATTGCCAAGATATGGAAACAACCTAAGGGTTCATCAACAAATGAATGGATAAAAAAATATGTGATACACACACACACACACACACACACACCATGGAATAGTACTCAATCACAAAAAAAGAATGAATTTTCCATTTGCAGCAACATGGATGGACTTGGAGGGCATTATGCTCAGGGAAATAAGTCAGACAGAGAAAAGACAAATATTGTATAATATCACTTATATGTAGAAACTAAAAAAAACCAACAAACTAGTGAACAAAACAAAAAAGCAGCAGACTCAGATACAGAGAACAAACCAGTAGTTTATCAGTGTTGGGGGGAAGGTGGAGGTACAAACTGTGTGAAGTGCAAGACAGGCTCAGAGGTGTATTGTACAACACAGGGACTACAACCAGTGTTTTGTAATAACTATAAATGGAAAGTAACCTTTAAAATTTTATGAAAAATAAAAAATTTTTTAAAACTTAAAAAGAAATGTATCCAGTCTCTTCTAATGGTTTACACATGGATTCACTGAAGACAGCTCTAGGACCCCCGCTATTTTGTTTGTTTTGGTCTAATATCCCACACAACTAGTGTCCTTTGAAAACTACTTTAAAACATGCTGATGTGAATGAAATACAATTAGTCACTGTCTGTTATCTCCTCCTTAAGTGCCTTTGCCAATGACATCTGGTCACATTTCTTTTCTCTACTTCTCTGTGTAATTAAGGGCCCTGCACCAACGTTTTCTCTCCTTTACTAGATAATTTCAGTGTGAAAAAATAAAAGCCAATACCTTCAATTAAAATAGCCCAATCTCTTACCCTGTGTAATTTTAAAACTTTCCATATGTCTTTGTAACAGACATGGACTCCTCCAGCCTTCGATCTGCCGTGAAGATCTCAGAAGAGGTTCAACACCTTCCTCTTCAGAACTCTCATTTTTGTCATAACCCAGGCTTGTCTCTCCAGAACCCTCTTCCACTGGGGTGGCTTTTAAAGCATGTTTATTCATCCCTGCTACTGGCCCTTTATCCCCTGGGAACGTGATATTTTGTACCAGGTACTCAAGGAGAAGACCCCAACAGCATCACTTGGACTTCAGTCCAACCAAGTGCATCCAAATTTAAGTGGTTTTGCTTCCTTCACCAGTACCTTTTCTGTGATCCTTCCATTTCAACACGCTTTCCAGTGACAACACAGAAGTCAAAATAAGGCCATTTCTCACATTTTGTTTTAGTCAGTCAACTGAGAGTTTTTCAGAAGGGCAATTTAATATTAATTAAAACTCAGGGCTCACAGGAGGGCTTGTAGACCAGATTCAACTCACATAGAAAGAAAATAAGCGTAACCCACAGCATAACCTGGTGCCCTTCTGCCTTGTTACTGGTCAAATGATCCTGCGCCAACATCTTCTCCATCACTGGGGGCTAGTTATTAACATATTTCTAGTCAAATATTCAACATAAAATGTTATAACCACACTAAAAAATTATTCAAAACCATTTGAGTTTCAATTAACTAAGCAAACAATTATGTAAAATTTTATGCAAATGACCAAATGTGTGAAAGGAAATAAAGAAAAATATTAATTCTTACCTCTGAAAGCTCCCTGATTTGCATTTCCACAAAATAAAAAGATTTTGCCTTTCAAATACAGATTTCCAAATATGGAGGAATGAAATATTTAAGAAACCTTTTGAATATTACAGAGTTATACCCAAACAGCATTTTGATAAGTATGTATGCAAAACTTCCTAAGACGTGACCAGATTGCTATTAATTTCAGTAAACGTGCACTGTTTTTTTTTTTAATGTAAAAATGAAGAATGAAGAAGAGAAGAGTCAGACAGTTGCAAACAGGAATTGCCAACAACAGAGGAGATGGCAGCCACTTTCCACTTTTACTCCGGAAAAAGTGGTCTTTTTTGAGGGCAGTCAGTAGCACAGCGGCCCCAGAGGGGCAGCTCTAGGATGAAACACCCAGAATACCAGGTAATATACTGACTGTAACTCCAGCACACATGCATCATTGCTCTTCTTTGGTTAAGTGCTGAAAGTAGCCCATGACAACATTCAAGTGTTTGTTCAAATACTTTCATTGGCAGAAAAATCACAGTTCAAAGTGTATTGTTCTTGAATCTCAAGGAATAACCTTAATTGATGCTCAATATGAATCGAAATGTTGAGAGTCCAACAACACATAAAAAAGATTATACATCATGACCAAGTGGGGTTCATCCCAGGGACACAAGGCTGGTTCAACATACGCAAATCAATCAATGTAATACATCACATCAGCAAGAGAAAGGACAAAAACCACATGATCATCTCAATCGATGCAGAAAAAGCATCTGATAAAATTCAACACCCATTTATGATAAAAACTCTCGCCAAAGTGGGTATAGAGGGAACATATCTCAACATAATAAAAGCTATATATGACAAACCTACAGCCAGCATAGTACTCAACGGTGAAAAACTCAAAAGCTTCCCACTAAAATCTGGGACAAGACAAGGATGCCCACTATCACCACTCCTATTCAACACAGTCCTGGAAGTCCTAGCCACAGCAGTCAGGCAAGAGAAAGAAATAAAAGGGATCCAAATTGGAAAAGAAGAGGTAAAAGTGTCATTATATGCTGATGACATGTTACTATATATAGAAAACCCTAAAAGGTCCACACAGAAGCTACTAGAGCTGATTGAAGAATTCAGCAAGGTAGCAGGTTACAAAATTAACGTTCAAAAATCAGTTGCATTTCTTTACACTAACGATAAATCAACAGAAAAGGAAAGTAAAGAAACAATCCTCTTTAAAATAGCACCCAAAGTAATAAAATATCTGGGAATAAATCTAACCAAGGAGGTGAAAGAATTATACACAGAAAACTATAAACCATTGATGAAGGAAATTAAAGAAGACTTTAAAAAATGGAAAGATATTCCATGCTCCTGGATTGGAAGAATCAATATTGTTAAAATGGTCACACTGCCCAAGGCAATCTACAGATTTAATGCAATCCCTATCCAATTACCCAGGACATATTTCACAGAACTAGAACAAATCATAATAAAATTTATATGGAACCATCAAAGACCTAGAATTGCCAAAGCATTACTGAAGAGAAAGAAAGAGGCTGGAGGAATAACTCTCCCAGGCTTCAGACAATACTAGAGAGCTACAGTCATCAAGACAGCATGGTATTGGTACCAAAACAGACATATGGACCAATGGAACAGAATACAGAGCCCAGAAATGAACCCACAAACTTTTGGTCAACTAATCTTTGACAAAGGAGGCAAGAATATACAATGGAATAAAGACAGTCTCTTCAGCAAATGGTGTTGGGAAAACTGGACAGCAGCATGTAATAAAACAATGAAGCTAGAACACACCCTTACACCATATACAAAAATCAACTCAAAATGGATTAAAGACTTAAACATAAGACAAGATACAATAAACCTCCTAGAGCAAAATATAGGCAAAACATTATCTGACATACATTTCAAAAATTTTCTCCTAGAAGAAATAAAAACAAGAATAAACAAATGGGACCTAATGAAACTTACAAACTTCTGCACAGCAAAGGAAACCAGAAGTAAAACAAGAAGAAAACCTACGGAATGGGAGAAAATTTTTGCAAGTGAAACCGACAAAGGCTTGATCTCCAGAATATATAAGCAGCTCATACGACTCAATAAGAAAAAAATAAACAACCCAATCCAAAAATGGGCAGAAGACCTAAACAAGCAATTCTCCAAGGAAGACATACAAATGATCAAAAAGCACATGAAAAAATGCTTAATATCACTAATTATCAGAGAAATGCAAATCAAAACTACAATGAGGTATCACCTCACACCAGTCAGAATGGCCGTCATTCAAAAATCCACAAATGACAAATGCTGGAGAGGCTGTGGAGAAAGGGGAACCCTCCTACACTGCTGGTGGGAATGCAGTTTGGTGCAGCCACTATGGAAAACAGTGTGGAGATTCCTCAAAAGACTAGGAATAGACTTACCATATGACCCAGGAATCCCACTCCTGGGCTTGTATCCAGAAGGAAATCTACTTCAGGATGACACCTGCACCCCAATGTTCATAGCAGCACTATTTACAATAGCCAAAACATGGAAACAGCCTAAACATCCATCAACAGGTGACTGGATAAAGAAGAGGTGGTATATTTATACAATGGAATACTACTCAGCCATAAAAACCGACAACATAATGCCATTTGCAGCAACATGGATGTTCCTGGAGAATGTCATTCTAAGTGAAGTAAGCCAGAAAGAGAAAGAAAAATACCGTATGAGATTGCTCATATGTGGAATCTAAAAAACAAAAACAAAAACAAAAACAAAAACAAACAAACAAACAAAAACAAAGCATAAATACAGGACAGAAATAGACTCACAGAGAGAGAATACAGACTTGTGGTTACCAGGGGGGTGGAGGGTGGGAAGGGATAGACTGGGATTTCAAAATTGTAGAATAGATAAACAAGGTTACAGTGTATAGCACAGGGAAATATACACAAAATGTTATGATAACTCACAGAAAAAAAAAAGTGACAATGAGTGTGCATATGTCCATGAATGACTGAAAAATTGTGCTGAACACTGGAATTTGACACAACATTGTAAAATGATTATAAATCAATAAAAAATGTTTAAAAAAAAGAAATGCTGAGAGAAGAGTGGCTAGTTGCTATATATTTCAACCGATCAAAAGTAATTTGAGGAGGTAAAAAGACTTATCATTTTACCTAGGACACAGAAATGATCATAGTAGGAATAACTGCTAATATTTATCAAGCAGCATTTGAAGACTGTTATCTACATTACCTCACGGAATCACATGGCACCTGTATCATGTATGCAGTATCATTATTTATCTCCATTTACCCATGAAGGAATGAAGGTCAGAGAGGTTCAGCAGCTTCACCAAGGTCATGCAGTTACTAAGCAACAAGGCCAAGACTGGAATTCAAGTCTGTCTGATGGCCAAGGCCAACTCTCAACTCTCAGCCACCTTCCCTCTCTCAGGGGATAATGTGTTCTTAAAGCAAAGTTCACATTAGCTTTTGGATGATTTCTCTGGGGACATGGGAAAGCGACATTGATTTGCTCAAGAAACCACAAGCGTCTGGCCAACTTGCATTTCAGATTCTGCATTTAAATTATCATTTAAAAAACAGAGCTGCTATAGCTGCTCAAATGCCTCTGGAAAAGGCAGCAACAAGGACCCATCACCCAGCTCACTGCCACCACAAACAGCAACAGAACACTTCTTATGGTTTAAAATCTTCCTTAACTTGTTTCAACACAAAACTTGCGCATGGCGCATTCCTGTAAAATATCTAGAGATTCTCGTTCTGGGTAAGGTGTAGTAAGCACACTTTGTCTCTCCAATCAAATGCAATTATAAAACCAGAGGGAATTCTGGTGGAGCAGGTATTTGAGACCCTTGAAAAGTCAATAGTAGCAGGTAGATAGGAGAAGACAACCAGAATTCAAAGTACCTTTGAACTGGTGGTGAGTTGACCATTCTTCCTCCACCGGTATCCCCCTTTATTCAATGCAGCCTTAAAATCATCAGTGTTCTCAAAGAAAAGTCAAGAAGAAACCCTTGGTGGGGCAATATTCTCCATTTTTTTCATCTTTTTCCATTCTCTCTCATCCCTGCCTTCAAGCTGCCCCATGACAGCAGAAGTAGCAATCCACAGGAGACTAAAATCTAAGGAGGAGACCTTTTCTCTCCAATCTGAGAAACTGTGGTCTGGAGAAGGTGGACAAATCCCTGTTAATCTTTTTTCTAACTCCATACTCTAATCGCTTGGCTCCAAATGTGGTCACAGTCCCAGCAAATGTGCAGTAGAATGAGAAAGTCCCAGATTTCTGGCCAAAGGGGAGAAAAGCAGAGCCCCAGGGAACTGGAAAATATCAAGAAATGGCACAGAAGAAGAGCTTGCAAAAGCAAAACCATAAAGTTGTTTATGTACTCCTGAGGTCATCTCTAAGTTGCACACACGAGGATTTTACATTAAACAGCATACCATAGTCTTTGAGAACTAAACTATGAGACAGATCATCTCCCAGGTCATAGACTGGCCACTGGGTGGCATACACACCAGACGTAAGCAAAGAGCACTGTGAAGGCTTTGAGAATGGAACTGAATGATACTGAAAACACAACCCACAGAAAACTGATTAAAAACTTGTAGCCTAAACCCAACTAGGTTGATTCCTGCTGGAAAAAAAAAATGAAAACCTACCGTAAGATTTAATAAAGATACAAAGTCTCACTGTGTAATATAACCCAAAATTTCTGGACATAAGAACCAGGAAAGTCATAACTTGCATGGGAAAATACAATCAAAAGATGCTAACATCAAGTGACAAAGATGCTAGAATTATTTGACAAAGACTTTCAAGCAACTATTATTAATATGGTCCAACAGGTAAAGGTTAACGCTTGAAACAAATAGAAAGGTAGAAAGTCTCAGCAAAGAACAGAAAATATAATAGAGAACCAAATGGAAATTATAGGGTTGAAACATAAAATGACATAAGTAAAAACTAATTAGATAGAGTCAGTGAAGATGAAAGAGTTGGTGAACTTTAAGATAGATCAATACAAATTATCCAATCTGAACAACAGGCAGAAAAGACTGAATAAAAAATGAACAGAACCTCAGAGACCTGTGGAACAACAACAAAAGGTCAAATATCATGTCATGAGAGTTTGAGAGAAGAGGACAAAAAAAAACCTTTGAAGAAATAATGGCTGAAAGCCTCTCAATTTTGGTGAATTTTGGAGAAACCTACTTATTTAAGAAGCTTAGCAAACTCCAAACAGGAGAAACCCAAACAAATCCATGTCCCAAAACATGGCAATTAAACTACTGAAAACCAAAGACTATAAAAAAAATTCTTAAAAGCAGCCAGAGAAAATGATGCATTTTTTTATAGGGCAACAATGAGTCAAATGACAAGATTTCTCATCATAAACCATCCAGGGCAGAAGGAAGCAAAGAAACATTTTCAAAAGGCTGCAAGAAAAGAGCTGTCAATCCAGAATTCTATATTCAGTGAAAATACCCACGAGGAACTAAAGTGAAATAGACTTTCTCAAGCAAAGAAAAACTAAAAGATCAGTTTCTACCAGACCTGCTCTAAAAGAATTCTAAAGGAAATCCTTCAGACCTAAGGGAAATGTAACCAGAACGAAACTTGGAAGATCATGAGCAAAGGAAGAGAAACAAATTAGAAGTATCTATGTGAATACAACAGACTATGATTCTCCCCTTGAGTTCTTTAAAATACATTTGACAGTGAAAGAATTATACAACTGATGGAGTTTTTAATATATGTAGATCTGGTAAAAAAAATTATGCAAAGAGAAACAGTCAAAAACATAACATACAAATTAGAAGTGAATACTAACAAGTTTTCAAATAATCCAAAGAGAGCAGGAAAGAGGAAATACAGAAATGAAAAATAGAGGAAACAAACAGGAAACAAATCAAATCTGTAGACCTAACTTGAAACATATCAATAGTTATATTAAACATAAATAATCTAGACAAATTAACTAAAAGAGATTATTAGAATGGATTGAAGATACATGACCCAACTATATGCTGTCTACAAAAAGCGCACTTCAGTTACAAGCAGGTTAAAGTAAAAGGATGGAAAAAGACTTACCATGTGAACACTAATCAAAAGAAAGGAAGAGAAGAGTGGCTGTATTAATATCTAAGTCAACTTCAGACCAAAGATAATTACCAAGGATAAAAAGGGACATTACATAATGTTAAACAGATCAATTCACCAAGAAGACATAACAATACTAAGCAGTAATCATCAAATGACAGTGCTGCAAAATACACAAAGTAAAAACTGCCAGAACTGAAAAGCAAAATAGCCAAAGTCACATTTATAGTTGGGAACTTCAACACTCCTCTTTCAGTAATCAATAAAACTACTAGACAAAAAAATCAGCAAGGCTATAGAAGAATCGAACAACACTATCTAACAGCTGACATTTATGGAACATTTTCCCTAGAAGATACCATCTCATTTCTTTCCTTTCCTTTGCAGAAAAACTTCTCAAAATCGTTTTCTAAATGTTCTGTCTCCAATTTCTCTCCCTTATTCCCTCTTTAAACTGCTCTAAGTAGATTTCTGTCTCCATCACCGTACTGAAATTGTCCTGGCCAGATTCACCAATGACCTTCATGTTTCTAAAACTAATGGTCCAGGATCAGTCTTCATCTTACTCCATCTATTTAAGCAGCAAATGACATGGTTGATGACTTTCTCCCCTTGGAAACACTATTTTTCACTTGGCTTTCAGGTCACAATACTTTCTTCCCCCTACCCAGTGGCCACTCATTCTCAGGAACTGGATTTCTCCTCATCAACCCAATCTCTAAATGCTGGGTGTCTCAGGACAGTCCAGTTCTTGGATTCCTTCTTCATTCTGTCCACACTCACTCCCTTGGTGATCCCACTCAGGTTCATAGCTTTAGGTGTTATCTATGTACTGATGACTCTCAAGCTGTGTCAGTGGGTAGGACTTTGCCCTTAAACTCCAAACCTGTACATTCCACTGCGTTTGCAACATCTCCATAGAGACATCTATAAGACAACTCTAACTTAACATAGTCAAACCTGATCTGGGTTCTATCATCTCTTTTTTAAGAAGTACTTATCACCACCTCAGGAGTTTTCCATTACTCAGGGCCAAAATCTTAGTTCATGCAGGACTCCTTTCTTTTTCTCAGCATAGTGGCAATAAAATGTAGTAGTTGAAATTATAGTCTGGATCCAGACCCCCTGGGTTAGAAGCCTATTTTCATCACTAACTATCTGTGACACTACACAAATTACCTAATCTTTCAGTACCTCAGTTTCCCTATCTATAGGATGAGAATAATAACAGTGCCCACTACCTCATAGGGTTGTTACAGGGATTAATTGAATTAATATCTGTAAATTGTTTAGTGAGAATGCACACATGTTGGCTATCATTTTAATATCATCCTCACCATCTCATGCTTTCATACTTACTCCATCAGAAATTATGTCACTCATATAACTATTTGGAATCTGACCACGTCTTACCACTTCTGCCATTACCACTCTCACCCAAGCCATTGACATTTCCCTTCTGAATAATTCCAATGAGCTCCTAACTTGTCTCTTTTAGATTATTCTCAATGCAGCAGGCAAAATGACCCTTGTGAAATAAATCACTCTTCTCGTCAGAACCCTCTAGTGGCTCCCGTGTGGTTCAAAGTAAATGCAAGAGTCCTTGTGACAGACTAAACTGATATGTGATGCGCCCCCCCATCTCTCTGAACTCACCTCCCCCACCGCTCCCTCTCATGTATTCATGCCAAAAGATAGACCCGCTTGTGGTTTTCTCAAAACACCAAACACATTCCAGACTCAGGGACTCCCTCTGTCTGGGATACCCTTCCTCCAGACATCCACACGGCTTGCTCCCTCATCTCTTTCCAGTCTTATCTCAAAAGTTACCTTCCTGAAGATCCTCTCTGATAATACATCACAGCAACTAAGGGCCCAGACTCCACAGCCAGCCTGCGTTCCAATCCTGACTTTGCCACTTTCTGATGGTGTGAGTTCAGCAAATGACTTAACCTCTCTGGGCTTCAGTTTCCTCATCTTTAAAAGGGGAATAATAACAGTACCAACCTTATAAGGTTGCTGGGAGGATTAAGTGAATTAATATAAATTGCTTAGGATGGTATCTGGTACATGGTGAGGACTATATTTATTAAATCTAAGAAGCTATGCATTATAAGACACACCATTATTTTATTGGCCACTTGAATCATGTCAATTAAAGTAGTAAATGCTATAAATTATAAGCTGCATCCCAAGTTTAGAGCTGCAAAATGTTTTTTGAAAAAGTGCATCTGAACATCAGTGAAAGGTGATGTAAGTGTGTCATTTCCTTTTCCCTCCTCGAAACTGTCTTCCTCCCTAACACTTATCACTAACTAACATACTTGTCTTAGTCAGTTTGGGCTGCTGTAACAAAGTACCACAGACTGGGTGGCTTATTAACAACAGAAATTTATTTCTCACAGTCTAGGGGGCAGAAATTCAAGATTAGGGACCCAGCATGGTCGAGCTCTTCATTAGAACTCTTACGGGTTGCAGACTGTCAACTTCTAATTGTGTCCTCACATGGCAGAGAAGAGGGTGAGAGAGCTCTCTAGGGTCTCGTTTATAGGGCACAAATTCCTTTCACGAGGGCTCCCCCCTCATGACTTTATTACCTCCCAAAGGCAAAGGCCCTATCTCCTAATACCATCACAGTGGGGATTAAGATTTCAACATGTGAATTGCGGTGGGGGGCACAAACATTCAGTCCATAACAATATTTATATTTCATTTACTTACTTGGTTTTTCTTGGTAGTCTCCCCCTACTAGGGTGTAAGCTCTAAGAAGACAGGAACTTTTGCCTTTTCTTTTCTTTTTTTTTTTTTTTTTTGCTGCTAGGACCCAGTATCTTGGACACTGTGTCAAGCAAGAATGAATGAATGAACGAATGAATGAATGAATGAAAATAGACTTCAGTCAAATGCCGCTCAGTGAAATATTTAAATTGGCTTGTTTCCATTGTCAATCTAAGGACTCATGTCAAACTTTTCCCCCTTAAATACAAAAAATGGAAGCATATTAAACTTGGAAAACTGAAAAAAAGATAATTCGGAAAGGTCTAAAACAAATGAGCAGATTTATTTCCATGCAATAAAAGTCTGTTACACACACACACACACACACACACACACACACAGATGATGAGTGGGAAATTAAGTCCCAGGAGCTATATCTCCATGGAGGCAGGTGAACCAGTATAAATTCTCTTTTCAACTGAGTTCTCCAATCCTGACTCAGCACTTTCATTTGAAAGTTTATTCTAATAAGCTAGTGATCAAGTTAGCAGCAGCACTCATCACACCTACAATGCTAGAAGGTTTGTCCGCAATCTACAGAAGGGGTGGCTCTCTCTTCCTTGAGGGCCCTTTTAACTACCCGCAGGAAGTCGGGGCAGACTCTGCTCCAGAATCTGCTTCCAGGGAAGTGGGGGTATCTGGGTGCTTAGCAAAGAGACCAAGCAGGGCTATCACTGTCACCCTACAGCCTGCTCTTGGGGGCAGAGAGCTGGAGAGGGTCAGGGAAATGTAAAACCCAAGAACAGAACCCTGGCCACATCGCTGGCACTCCCAGTGTGGGTGTGCTGTCTTCCCCCTCACTTCTAAGCTCAAGAGCTAGAGTTGGTAATAAAATCTCACAGCAGAAAGCCATAGGGTGAAGTCACAGTTTTCTTACTCTGAAGACAAGGAGGAAAACAAACTGATTAGCTCCCATCACTTCTCACAGCTAAGCCCTGACCAACGTGTATTACATTGCCTGCGAAATCTTCCAATTCAAAACACGTGCAACTTGCAGCTGCATTCCCCTTAAAGCTATGGGGATTTTCATATCACTTTTTAAAATTATTTTTAACCCCTTCACTCTGGATTACAATTTTTTATCATTAAAAGAGATAAATTAGTCAGACAAGGCAATGATGCCCTTGGTTTCCATGACAACCCTTCACAAAAAAGTTCAACCTGCTGCATCACCGCAAAGCGCTTTGACAATCATTTCCTAGCAACCCCATAGGCACTCAGAGCCACAGACCTTCCTCTGCCCTTTACTTGGACCTAAGAGAATTACACACAGAATGACAGAGAAAGCAGGTCACTCGGTTACCACCACCATTTCAGGTTGGCATATTTCATCAGTGTATGAAGCAAAATAATTTGCAGCTGTGTCTGCAGGGAGACATCTGCAGCTACCTGGAGGTCTCCAACACAACGTACCTTCCCCTCGGCCAGGGGCTACAAAAACGCTAAACGAAATTCCGCCTTGACTCATTTGATTTGAAGACAAATGACTGCTTTGGAATAATTCGCTAACATCTAGGCACTAATCAGAAAAGGGGGAATTTAAAAATCACCCTCTGCCAGTTATGAATGACAGAGTGACTTCCCTCTGCTTTAGGTTTATCACAGTACAATGATATGCACCAATTAGGAAAATAAGCAAAAAGTACGAAGTTTAGGAGACTTCATAACGAAGCTGCCAGCTAAAAGAGAAGATTTTACATGAGTAAATGTGAAATAGAGTGGAATTTCTTTTAAAAATGAGAAACAGACGTTTTTCTATACTTGCACTATTTCTCAGGGTTCTCCAAAATAACACCTTCTAAAATTAACAAAAAAATAGAATATGCTGACTGCAAAATAGTTGGTTATTGTGAAAACTGGTATTCAACTGCCCCCCCAGAACCCCTCCACACTGTCTGCCCTGCTCAGTACCCAGGAAGGCTCACCTCTGCAGGCGCACCACCAGCCTCCTTTCCCAGCTGGCTTCACGTTGGTGCGGTCAGTGGGAGGAACTGGCAGGCAGTGGAGGGCGAGGAGAGACTGCGGTCGGGGCATTTCTTCCCAACTCGTCCCTGCTTCGGTGCCCTGGCCTGGCAATAGCTTGTGTCTTTGTGAGCACGGCTCCTGCCAGGGGCCCCGCAGTGAGCAACGCTCTTGCCTCTCCCAGCCCCTTCAGCTCTAGGGCTGGTGAGACTTCGCACGGCTGCTAGTCAGGGCATCTCACCGGTCTCTTGTCTTCCCTCATCTCTGCTCACATCTCCTCTCCATTTAAGTCTTTTTCATTAGAACCATATGGGGTGAACTGTTTCCCCTGGGACGCTGACTGATGCATCTTTGACAACTGCAATCAATTCTGAATTAACATGTAGCAAAATCTTTTGTCACACAGCTCCCTTTTGACATTATTACCATTATTATCATTCCTACCTTCTCTGATTATCATACAAAAGAAGCTAGAAAAGAAGGTGATTTGAAATTCCCTCCTTTTAAGCCTAAATCCAATTCAGTCTACTAGAACCAGGGAAGGGCAGCCTAAAGAGAAACAGAATGTTTCCTTAGGAACTTTATGTCCATCTACAAAGCAATGCTATGTCATCAAAATAAGACGCAGGAAGAACCGGAAAAGTAGGAAGGGCAGTTTTCCACAGACATCCCCCAAGTCCTTTGAGGTAAATCTTCGCGGCCTGGCTTGTTTGGCTTGCTGTATTGCGAGTTCCAATACCGTCAGCTGCACCTGCATTCATACGAGCAGGGAGAATATGTATTCCAACACAACTGCACATGAGTTTTGCATGAGCCACTATTCGGGAATTACCTTTACACTATTCCCTTGAAATTAGCAAGACAAATATCAAGAACCAACACACACTGTGCGACTCATTGTGCCCAAACCAGAAACTTGGCCTCACATTTAATTCTAGTGTTTCCAATGATTTTGTGTTGACACTTAGCTTCTGAACCAAATCTAAATCTTAGTTTCTGTGTTTGTGAAAATGGTGACCATCTCAGTTCTTATTGTGAGATCTGAATGGCATGTGCTCAATGGTGCCTCCTGTGGCGGCAAAAGGCAGTGCCGCTTAACAATTCTTGAAATCCCAACTCGTTTCTCTTTCCTTAAAATCCTACTGATTATTTTTCTGAAACTGGAGTGGGGCAGTGATTCGAACATGTAAGTTTTTAAAAAATGCACAGGCTGGGGCCCATTAGATGTGATTCCAGAGCTCTGGGATACAGGCTACAGGGGATTCTGGAATACACAGGTTACGGATGTACAAACGAGTGTAAAGCCCAGTGTGGGAGTTACACCTGTGCTCTCTGCCGTCCTGAGCTAACAGGCTGCAATGCAAATAAAAGTGACAAGGAACACTAACAGTTATTCTGAGGATCCCCTGAATCCAGCAGAGAACTGAGACCCAGACTCATGTCAGACTTCACCTATGGTATCTTAATTCTTAAAAACCCTGGATTAGCCACTAGGGGAATATGTACCAAAACCTCAGTAAGATCCACTTCATACCCACCTGAATGTCTATAATAAAAAGGATAGACAATACCCAGTGTCGGTGAGGATGTGGAGAAATAGGGACCCCTCACCCCATAGGTGCTAGTAGAAATGTAAAATGGTGTGGCTGCATTGGAAAACAGTTGATGGTTCCTCAAAAAGTTAAACACAGAGTTACCATATGGTCCAGCAATTCTGCTTTTGGCTTTTGGTATATACCCAAGAGAAATGAAAGCATATATTCATACAAAAACTTTTATAGGATGTTCATAGTAGCATTATTCAAAATAGCCAAAAAGTGTGAACACCCCAAACGTCCATCAGTGAGTGAACGGCTGAACAAAATGTGGTACATCCATACAATGGAATGTTACTGGGCAATACAAAGGGATAAAACACTGACACATGCTACAACATGGGTGAACCATGGAAACGTTATGCTAAGTGAAAGAAGCCAGACACAGAAGGTCACGTATTGTATGAGTCTAATTCTATGAAATGTCCAGAATAAGCAAATCCACAGAGACAGAAAGTAGACTAGTGGTTGCCAAGAGGTGGGCTTAGGGAATTGGGACTGACCGCTAATAGGTAAGAAGCTCCTCTTGGGTGTGATGGAAATATTCTGGAATGGGACACTGGTGGTAGTTGCACAACATAATGAATATACTAAAACCCACTAAATTGTACACTTTAAAGTGGCGAATTTTGTTATATGAATTATAACTCAATTGAAGAAAAAGTCAGTGAGGTGATACTTTGTACCTAGTGTTCCGAAGCAGTACTTGCACTCAAAGGCTGGACTCCAATATTCCAAGCACTAGCCAGGACTGGAGGGGCTCCCCACCTATGGTCTAGGCGTCCTAAAATTCTAACACCAACTTTTCTTTTATCAAACTGCCTGGAAGAAAAATGAATTCTGGATTTGATTCTATCTCCTATCACTGAGGCATATGGTTTGACTAGAAAGTAAATTTACACAGTCATATCGATTACACTGAGAACATTAATGGGGTAAAGATATTTGGAGTTCAGCTTTCCTGCAGTCAGTCACTAAACTGACAAGCCTACATACATACTTGCAGACCTCTCCCTCCCACCCATCCTTTCCATCTTCCCATTTCTCTCTCCTCTGCTCCCCAGCAAGGGTGTTCTACCAAAACTAAGCCAAAACCTGGGCATTATTCCAGATTGTTCCATCTCCCACATCTGCCTCATCCAGACATCAGATAACTTCTCAATTTACAAAAATAAAAAATGTATTCCCTCCTCTCTACTGCACTACTTCAATCCAGGCCCTCTTTATCTCTTGCCTGAATTATTGTAAAAGCTATCAAAATAAATCTTTCACAATCTTCCTAGATCAAGAAACCGCAACTCTGTGTCACTACCGTGCTTAAAACCCTCGCTGTGATCCCCTTGGTAAAGTCCTCATTTTTTAGCCAGGCAAAGGAGAAACCCCAAAATCTGGTCCTTGCCTTTATCTCTGACCCTTTTGCACATCTTCCACCCACAGTGTACACTGAACCATTGGACGGTGGTCTTCAGACATACCATCCTATTTCACTCCCCCACCAAATGTCTGTGCACATTATTCCCTCTCTTTGGAATTCCATCCTCCTCTCCCCTCTGCCATATACACACAAAGTTAATTCTTATATATCCTTCAAGGTGACACTGAGACATCACATTATTTGAGAAGCCATTTCCATGCCAGGCTGGGTTAGATGCTCTTCCTTCTTGCTTCTGCAGAACCCTACCTCTCTCAGACATCACCCAACTGCAGTAAACAACTGTGTAACAGGCAGACTCTCAGATATCCCCCAATGATTCCCACCTCCTAGTAGTCACATCTTCATGAATCCCATCCTCTTGAGTGTGGGCTGGCCTAGTGGCTTACTTCTAATTGATAAAATACAGCAAAGATGATGGGACGGTACATCTGTGATTAAGGGACACAAGACTGACTGCCATCTTTCTAAGAGACTGTCTCTCTTGCTGGTTATGATGAAGCACGCTGCCATGTCTGAGACGTCCATGTGGCAAGGAACTGAAGGGAGCCCATGGCCAAGAGCCAGCAAGGAACAGAGGCCCTCCATCTGTAAGCCACTGAGGAACTGGGTCCTGCCAACAAGCATGTCAGTATTTCACACTTTGTCATTATATCTGTTATGATGATCTGTGATCAGAGATCTTTGATGTTATAATTGCAAGAAGATTATGACTCACTGAAGGCTCAGCTGAAAGTTAGCATTTTTTAGCAATAAAGTATTTTAAATTAAGGTATGCACATCGGTTTTTTTTTAGACATAATGCTATTGCACACTTACTAGACTACAGTATAGTGTTAACATAACCTTCCTATGCACTAGGAAACCAAAAAGTTTATGTGACTTGCTTTATTGCAACAGTTGTTTATTGTAGTGGTCTGGAACCAAATTTACGGCATCTCCAAGGTATGCCTGTACCTATTTTTATGTCACTGTCCATCCCGACTAGAATATAAACTTTCCTAAGGAAGGGATCATCTCATTCACCACTGTTTCCTAAGTCTAAGACAGGTACTTGATGCTCAGTTAGACACTCAATAAATATTTATTGAACTGTCACTGAATTGAACCAACCTACCCTAAAGCATCTGTATGTTTGACAACCAAGCTGCCTCAGTTTGAGAGCACCACCTGGTGGCCAACAGAGGGAACTGTGACCCAACCTTGCTACTCTCCTAAACGAGGCAGATGGCCTGCTCTGGCTTCCTTTGTTAGTGACTCACAATGAAATTCTCGACCTTAAAGAGTATCTCCTTTGGCATGCACAGGCAGACATCTACTCTTTATATCACTTTCTCTGTCTTTCAGTTTCCAATCTGCACCCCCAAACTCTCATTCTCATACATCTTCGCTCTCTCTCAATAGTGGCCCTGCTTCTTCCTATCTTTCTTCTCCTGCCCCGCCCCAGCTTCGTCACACTTTCTCACTTGCTCATATACAACAACTCATGAGCCAAGGAACCACCCTGAGCATTGCAAGTTGATAAAGTTGATATATTTGTATAAGGAAAAAAACAAGACCCATTTACAAATGATATTAACATAAGGAAGCACTTTAGGAAAAGCATCTGTAGATCAGACATGCGATTTTATCACAAAAAGAGAACCATGTTTTTTACGTATACAAAAGATGTATATTATACATCTATGGATTCAGTTTCTAAAATGAAAAAAAAAACCCTTGATTTTAAGTCTTGATGATTAGAAATTAAGATATTAATTATGTTCTAAGTCCTCATGAAGATGCAAGGAAATTCTTTAAAACAGTCAGGGATGCTGAGCCCCCATGGGTGCTGTGGGTTAATGTCTGAGGGTGCTGACAGGGTTAATGATGTAACCCACAGAACTTCAAGGTATGTGGAGAGGCAGACGTGAATGTGAAAAGGCAGTCACTGCTCTTCCCAAACCATTCAGCTGCCATGAAAAAGCGAGGAGGATTACAGTACCCAACAGACATTTACCATTGAGAGAGGACCAACCTCCTCTAGAAAATTTGTCTCAGAGACCTCACACCTCCATGAAAAGGAAACTATAGCTGGGTTAAAAGCAGGAAAAAAGCAAGTTTTACTCACTAAGAACGCTCTGCTGGAGATTGTAAGCTTGAGCTTGAACAAAGACTATATTACTAAACAAGCAATTCTCCAAGGAAGACATACAAATGATCAAAAAGCACATGAAAAAATGTTCAATATCACTAATTATCAGAGAAATGCAAATCAAAACTACAATGAGGTTATCACCTCACACCAGTCGGAATGGCCGTCATTCAAAAATCCACAAATGACAAATGCTGGAGAGGCTGTGGAGAAAGGGGAACCCTCCTACACTGCTGGTGGGAATGCAGTTTGGTGCAGCCACTATGGAAAACAGTGTGGAGATTCCTCAAAAGACTAGGAATAGACTTACCATATGACCCAGGAATCCCACTCCTGGGCTTGTACCCAGAAGGAAATCTACTTCAGGATGACACCTGCACCCCAATGTTCATAGCAGCACTATTTACAATAGCCAAAACATGGAAACAGCCTAAATGTCCATCAACAGGTGACTGGATAAAGAAGAGGTGGTATATTTATACAATGGAATACTACTCAGCCATAAAAACCGACAACATAATGCCATTTGCAGCAACATGGATGCTCCTAGAGAATGTCATCCTAAGTGAAGTAAGCCAGAGAGAGAAAGAGAAAGAAAAATAACATATGAGATCGCTCACATGTGGAATCTAAAAAACAAAAACAAAGAAACAAACAAAAACAAAGCATAAATACAGGACAGAAATAGACTCATGGACAGAGAATATAGACTTGTGGTTACCGGGGGGGGGGTAGAGGGTGGGAAGGGATAGACTGGGATTTCAAAATTGTAGAATAGATAAACAAGATTACACTGTATAGCACAGGGAAATATACACAAAATGTTATGATAAATCACAGAGAAAAAAATGTGACAATGTGTATATGTCCATGAATGACTGAAAAATTGTGCTGAACACTGGAATTTGACACAACACTGTAAAATGATTATAAATCAATAAAAAATGTTTAAAAAAAAAGACTATATTACTATTTTACAGTTTAAGAGAACTTAAGGGCCCCATGAAATTCTCTATATGATAGCTAGAAGTTAATGCCCCAAAGCAGATAAAAAGGCCTTTCTGGGGAAAAAAAATTATTTTACTATTGTACTAAAAAAAAATAGACTTCATAATATGAAGAGGCATCAGTGTAGGGCCATTCTCTGCAGCAACACTTATAACAGCAAAAAATAATGATAATAATCACCAAACTATCAATATAGGACTGGATGAATAAGCTATAGTACAGCCATATGGTGGAATATTATGCAGCCATAAAAAGGAATGAGGACCATCTTTATGAATTATGATGGAGTGAGCTCTAGGATATATTGTTAAGGGAAGAAAGCAAAACGCAGAAAAGTGAGTTAGTATGCTACCATATATCTAAGAAGTGGAGGATATAAACATACGGTTGTGTATAATTAAAACAACAGTATAAAAACTATAAACATTTAAAATATAGTTACCTATTTGATGGAGGGCACAGAATGTAGACTATAGGGATAAAATCTAAACTTCTCTGACTATATCATATTGTAAGGATTTTACTTTGTAATGTGTAAATGAATTACATTATTGTAACAAAATTCAATTTAAAAAAGACCAAATCAAAAGTAAAATGAAACAAATGAATGTAACTGTATTGAATTAATCACCAGTTCACTGCCAGTAGGATTGCTACATAAAAAGAAAATGGTTCAAATGACTTAAAAACACAGTAATTTGCCTGTTCATCCCTAGCAGGATGTACTGAAATGTAAAAATACTGGGGAAAAATACTAAACTACTTCAGTGATGATTCTGAGATGGTGTATGTGTGTGTTGTGGGAGAGAACAAGTGAGGAATTATCTTGGTGTTGTTAAGAACCAACATTCATGCCACAGGAAGAGGGAAAAAGAAATGTTAAGAGTAATGAGGGTAAAGACATGGTCCTACATTCGAACTGGAAGTATAAGTATAAACTCATGGTGCATTTTACCTTTAAAAGTATTTATTTTCTGGCTATGTCGACTTAAAAAGCCAGGAGGCAATGATCAGTCCATTAGCAATGATCACTGCACAGTCCAGATCATGTCTCTAAGTACCACCTTTCAGGAGAAAAGGATTAGGTTCCTGAGAGAAATGACTGATTCTTTATCAGGGATTGAACACAGTGAACCTGGAACACCCCGTCATACCACGAGGCAAGAAACCTACCAAAGATAACCAGGAGCCAATGTGGCTGCTTCCAGTGACCAAAGATAGAACAATTGAGCATCAGTAAGAACAATAACTGCCTTAGACTGGGACACAGCTGACATTTATAAACTGGTAAGTGGAGAACAACACTAAAAATATCACTGGTTATCTCTGGACAATGCTAGGGAATCAAACCACTATTTTGAAAACGTGAAGGAAAAGAGAGGTATCAAGCATTTACCCTACCTTTCCCATATGAACTGTACCTCAACTCATAATCAAAGAGTCGGTGAGGGGGAGCTTCCTCTTTACAGAAGCATTCCAGAAGTGCTGTGGGAAGAACTAATCACAGACTTCCGCAAACCTTAATGTATTCATGGATCTGGGCAACGGTCATCGAACATCGCAAAAACAGAGAGAAGCAGACGTTACATGCCTCCTGGTGGAGGTACACAACACTACCTGTGACGGAGCCCGAATAAGTAAGCCTGAATCCAACCAACACATATACTAATCTCACTACCAATATACTGGGAATACAGGGCCAGAAGAATGTGGTGCATGGTGCCACAGGAATGGAATCAGCAAAATCCAGACTGTGGGGAAATTCTGCTGGACAAATGACCCAATTTCTTCAACAATCAAATTTTAAGGGGAGAAAAAAAAAAGAGAAAGGGAGACCTACAGATTGAGATACTTAAGAAACATATCAACCAACTGCAATTGGTGGGTCTTATTTCAAACATGATTCAAGCAAGATTATTTTAAACAAAGACATTTATGAGATCATCAGGGAAATTTGAGCATTATCTTGGTGTTTGATAATATTAAGCAATTATTTTAATTTTTAGATATGCTAGTAGTTTTTTTTAAATAGTCCTCATCTCTTAGAGTTACAGGCTGAAGTAGTTAAAGCTGAAATAATATGATGTTTTAGATGTGCTTTAAAATAATGCCAGAGTAGGGGGGAGAGTGGGTGGTATATATAAAAGAATAGCCTTAATTTTGTAACTGTTGAAGCTGGCTAATGTTTGCATAAAGTTTCGTTATACTATTCTATTTTTGTATACATTTGAACTTTTCCATAATAAAAAACGCTAAATGATGAGCCTTCCAAAGTTGGCTTGTGTCTTATTAGCACTTCTTGAGAGTTATGTTCTAAGCTAACAGCGGTGTGTGTGTAACATCATTCTCAAAGACCTCCATGAGGCAGTTACTTTTACTATCTTCCTTAGAGGAAGAAAGTGAAAGTTAGAGAAGATTTGTCACAGAAAAAGGTAAGTGGCACACATGAGATTATAAGCTAGCTCTCTCTGACCAGAGACCCCAAGTGTCCAGTGGGAAAAATGGAAACTACTCTACATATGTGAAGTAGAGAGAGACAGTGTAGAGAACTGTTTACAAGGTGTTGGGGGAGGTACAGAAAGGCAAAAAGAAGATGGAGATGAACTGGAGAAACAGAAGGTGAAAGGGTAATATCCAGAGACCAGAAACTGTCAGCACCCTGGGCAGGTACCCACAAGCCCCCACTCATACTCATCAGTGACGTGGGCGCCATCACTGTGAAAGCTGTACCACTGCCACTTAGCAGGAGCCACTGCTACTGTCCCTTCCTTTCTCCTACATCCCAGTTTCCTACCAAGACCTCCTACCTGCACGATCTAAGAGCAGACCATCTGGCAAAGGAGCCTGGAAGATGCAGTTTGCAGGCTCTAGCCCCACGTAATACAAAAGAGAATGTGGAAAAGCAGGAATGGAGCTGAGAACCAAGAGACAAATAACCAACACAAAACTACTATGCTGTACTTCTTGTTGAGTTACAATGTCAAGTTGTAATTACTTGATTTAGAACTCATGAATCGGTGAAGGGGATTAAGAGGTACAAATTTCCAGTTATAAAAAAACAAGTCATGGGGAGATAATGTACAGCACAGGAAATGTAGTTGATAATCCTGTAATAAATTTGTATGGTGACAGATGGTTATGAGACTTACTGTGGTAATCAATTCGTAAGGTATATAAATATTGAATCACTATATTGTGCACCTAAAACTAACTTAATATTAGGGGGAGGGATAAAGTTCAGTGGTACAACACATGCTTAGCATGCACAAGGCCCTGGGTTCAATCCCCTGTACCTACATTTAATCATAAATAAATAAACAAATAAACCTAATTATCTCCCCCCAAAACAAACAAATAAGAAACAAACAAAAAATTAAAAACAAACATTGTGTATTTCCTGCTGTGAGAACACAATATCATTGAAAATGTATTCTCCTCCACTTCCACCCCCTAAAATTGAGCATAACTGGATCAAACCTCTGAATCTAATGGCAAGTTTCTAGCAAACACAGAAGGAAGGGAAATATGTCATATGCATGCCAGAAATGCAAAAAGCAAAATGCAGAATCTGGGAACATCGACAGGACAAACAACCCAAGGTCCTCAACAAGGCAGCTGCAAGTGGGAAATGAGAGGGACAGGGAACCTCAAGATTAAGAGAGACTTAAAAGACAAAGCAACCAATCACAATGAGTGGGGCTTATCTGGATACCAACACACTGTAAAAAATAAGACAATTAGAAAAATGTGATTGATACTAAGTAGTTACTATAGACTGGATGTTCACATCCCCTACCCTCCATTCATATGTTGAATGTGATGATACTAGGAAGTAGGACCTTTGGGAAGTGATTAGGTCATGAGGGTCATTAAAAATAGTATTAGTGTTCTTATAAAAGAGATCCAGAGAGCTCACTCACCCCTTCCTGCACGTGAGGACACAATGACACGATGGCCGGCTGTGAAACAGGAAGCAGTTCCTCGCCATATACCGAATCTGCTGGCCCCTTGATCTTGGACTTCCCAGCCTCCAGAACTGTGAACTGCGAGAAGTAAATTTCTGTTGTTCACAAGCCACCCCATCTGTGCTATTTTTGTTATAGCAGCCAGAACTAAGACAGTAGTCACTAAATTTCTGGTGTAAAATGGTTTTGTGATTTTTAAAAAAGAATTCTTAGAGTTAAAAGATAGAGATGGAAAGATGTGTAGATGAAACAGGAAATAAGTGTCTAAAAGAAACGAGACACTTCAGTGCCTTTGGAGGTGAAGTAGCACAATGAAAAGAAGATGGGGTTGTGGCAGCAGCTCTGCGTCCCTGGCTGTGGGGTCCTGGTCAAGCCATGGGAGCTCCCTGCACCCCAGCTGTCCCCCTACCAATGTGGGGCAAAAATGCCACCTGAGCCCCTCACCTCCTCAGAACGCCAACCATCGCTGAGGATAACGACTCCCTGAGGGGACTGTCCGGGCCCCTCCTCATCTGCTTCATCACCTTCTAATTAAACCCGCTTCTCCCAAAGGACACACGTACAACCTAAACGCTAGTTCTAATTCAATTTTATGTTTCTCTCACAACACTGTAAATATATTCCAAACACATAATGGGCTAACTCCTTTTTCTGGGCTAACCTAGAAACCTAAATGCCACATATAACATTGCTTCCAAATGAAAATTCTTTCCCAACACCAACTAGATGCTTAACCAAGTAGTTTTGTCATATGATCTACACATAAAAGTGACAGCTGCCTTTTACATTAATTCAAAGCATCTCCTGATTCTTTTTTCAGATTCAAAGTTCTCACCCTGGACACACAGAACTGGTTTTAGCCTTTGGCTCCACCTCCTTCTCCCCTCTTGGAAATATCAAACAAACAAAGGGGAGGGGACAATGTGCCTGAAGCACTCCTCCCTGTCACTGTCCCCGGGGCAGGGTGGGGTGAGAACAGCGGTCCCTTCCCCTCACCAGCTCCTCCTAAAGGGATGAAGATGAAGGCCCTGTGATCAGCCAGTCCTGAAGTCTCACCGTCCTCGTGGGCCTGATCACTGCAGGGAAAGGTGCCGGGCTTTGACCGTGGTGGAAGCTCACCTGGGTTCCACATGTGGCTGAGCAGATGGGCAAAGAGGCCAACCACATGGACAAGAGGGCCTGCAGCTGTCCTGTGTGTAAGGAGTCCCAGAACTGGCTTTGCAGACCCAGCCTTGCAGACTGGGAGGAAGAGGGTAGAAAGCCTCGTGCAAGGCTGTCTGCCTAAGGCTCCAGCCCAGAGCAAGCCACCACTTCCCAGGGCAGACATAACACAGAGAACCTGTGTTTGCCCAGCCTCTGACAAAGCTGAGCCTCTGTTCTGTCCTGACTTTATGTGGCCATCTTGTTTTGGTATCACTCTCTGGAGGGAGCTCTGGAAAGGAGATATTGCAGCCAGAGTTTGCATTAGATTGCAGGGAAAAGAGAAACTTTTAGCTCCAGCTGCTGCTCAGTTCAAAACACCACTGAGGCTTCTGAAGCATCAACCAGCGGAATGCCTTTTGCTTTCCTCCCAGTCAGCCAGCTTCTCGGCCAAGACTGTTGATCAGTTTCTTAAGCTGAAAATGAGGATGTCTCATATGACCTAGAGACCACTTGTGGGTGAGGTCTGGGCCGTCGGGTCACGACCGGTCTTCATAAAACGGTCTCCATGTGGCCACTGCTTGTGAAGCTCCCTCAGCAGGAACTCTGAAGTGGACAAAAGCCCCAGCTACCCTGAAGTCATCACCTTCCAGGCCCAGAGCTTTAATGTTATTTGTGGTTCTGACGTCAGCAAATGGTGCTTTTCTTTTTATCTGTGTTAACCTGTGTGATGGGTTATTAAAAAGTCTTCCTGTAAAAATTTCCAAAATGCAGGGTCTTCCCTCTGTTGTGTGACTCACACAGGGAACTAGATCCCTGCAGCTAATCATTATACCATCCTCTCTAGGAGAAAATGGGCCTTAGATTCACCGTGCATCATTTTCTCCAACAACATACTACCTGAAATGCCCCAGCATAAAAACCAACAGAGCTTATGCAAAATGGTTTTAAGCCCAATTATAGACCAAGGCTTCAGGTTACAGGTTTACACCGAAGGAGAATTCCACATGGAACCACCCGAAGATGACACCAAGGCCCTCAGCTTTAGAGGCAGCAGCCTTATGCAGGTCTGACAGTCATGGAACCCAAATGCTGGCTTGGGCCTTCGCCTGGAAAGATTCTACTGTGTCATCTCCTTTGCAAAGCCCATTGATGCAGACCAAACCCAGCAGTTTCCAAAGCTTCAGGCTAACACATCTATATATAAATCCAGTTAGTCACCTACAATGGCCAAATCAATCTACTGGAAAGTGGGATACATCTTCCAATAAAGAACAAATTATGTGTTTCAAAAATATTGAAATCTAAATAACCAAAATCTCATTTTAATTACTAAAACAGAAAACACAGCAGCCACAAGATTATTAGCAGCTAGTATTTGTACAACACTTAGTAAGTGCCAAACACTGTGTTCTGCTGAACAAGATGGCAACTTGTTCTGCCAAAGCATCTCCAGTTTGTATGTATTTTACATTCTCCACTCATCTCAAAACAGTCCAGTTTAAGCTAATGGAAGGGGTGACAGTGGATCTGTAATAGGAAAAACCTCAACCACAAGGCCCCCTGATGGCTCCTCACCCCCACACATGTTCATCACCTTTCTGCTCTAAACTATAGTCCAGTACCAGCCACGCTTGGGCCTTCAGGCCTGTTGTGAGAGGCAGTAAAGCTCAGTGGTGAAGAACTCTGGAGTTGGATTCAGACATTCCTGTATTCACATTAAAGCCCTCAGCTTTGTGCAATGTATCGTTCCTCTTGCAGCCTTGTTTTCCTCATTTGTAAAATGGGAATGATACTTTGTAGCTCAGAGTATTTTTATGTAGATGGGATAAAAGGACACAAAGTGCTCCACAAATAGCAAGACAAATAACAGCTAATGCTACTAAGATCTGTTCTACAGACCTTGCTGCGAAATGCACAAGCCATACAAGAAAATCTGAATCGCCTTGGAAACAAGAGACAACCATGACATATTTTCTGTCACTGATGGATTACCCAAAAGTAAAACTGTCTCCTGATTTTTATTAAACCAATCACAAGCTTCTAAACTATTTTTTCTGTGAACTGTCCCTGAGGAGGTAGGAAGGAGGAGCTGAAAAAAGTTATGGTAATAAAGAAAGCATCAAAATTCTAAATAACAGCTGCTTGTATCTGCCAAGGGGATAAGAGAAAAAATGGGAAGAAGCTATCAGCAACCACATCTAGACTAATCTATGCGGCAACTTATTAAAAAGTGGTGTTTTCCATTAAAACATAATAACTATCCAGGCTTCCACTGTAAGATAATGGTCACACCCGTGTGTTTTTTTTTTTTTTAATGAACTCCTGAACTCATCTGAATATCTTAAAATGTTTTAAATATGCATATTCTTGAGTAAAAAACATCAGCTTGTAAACACATAGTAAAACTCATTTATTAACATTTTGAGGCTGTGGAGAGGAGATGAAGAGAGTAAGAAAGTACAAACAGCAAAAATATAATAAATTGGCTAAGCTGGGTTCCTACTTAGGGAACTTCTTACTTAGAAGGAGTGCTTTCAGCCCCCACACAACCTCTGGGCTTTGACATCGTGGGGAGAATGAGCAGTGAGCAAGGTATGGGGGAAATGATAGAAACACATCTGTTACAGACTAATTCCTGTGTTGCAGCCCTAGCCCTGATGGTATTCTGAGGTGGGACCTTTGGGAGGTAATTAGGTTTACATGAGGCTATGAGGGTGGGGCCCCCATGATGGGATTAGTGTCCTTCAAAGAGGAATAAGAGAGACCAGAGTTCTCTCACTCTCTGCCATGTGAGGACACAACAGGGAGACAGCTGTCTGGAAGCCAGGAAGAGAGCTCTCACAAAACACCTTGATCCTGGATCTTCCCAGCCTCCAGGACAGTGAGAAAGAAATGTCTGTGGTTTAAGCCATCCTGTTTATGGTATTGTGTTATAGCAGCCCAAGCTGACTAGGAAAATGTCTGAGCAGAGTCAGGGTGGAGAGTGAACTGAGAAGGAGAGATGTTTACAGCCAACAACTTAGAGGTCTCCCAACAAGATAAATGGACATACTTTAATATTGTTAATCATTAAACAGGAAACATAAACAATAAATTAAGTGGCCATTTAAAAAATGCCATTATTTCAGACAATTATCAGAACTGTCCATCTCCATTTGAGCTTCCCAGAGTATCTCTAGTGATACTGACCATCCGTTAACAGTGGGTACAGACAGCCTCCTGGGGTGTGGTCAGGGTGTTCTCCCCTGCTCTGGAAAACCTCTGTCAACAGGCTTCCTTGCCCTCTGGTTTCCAAATGTGTTTGACAAAGATGGTACCAATGAAAGGGAAGACAACAGCATGGAGGTCTTTACTACCTTGCCCCCCCACCCCTGTCAGGCCACAGACCTCTAATCACTGCATTCTTCCTTAAGACCACAGCTTCTGAGGGCTTCCCTGTCCTACAGGTTTGGTTTCTTAGGTTCCCATGACCATACCTTCCTGTGGCCTCTTCTAGGCGATAACAGTGCCCTCTTTTTCTAGTCTTAGAATACTCCATCACCATTTGTGGATTTCCCTTCATCCTGCCAAAACATCTGAAATAGCCCCTTCATTAGATTATTTTCAATTAAACCTTTGTCAGTATGCAACCTGTTTCCTGCCCAGACACCATCTGATCAGGTGCAAGGAAGGCCTGGTTGGTCTTGCCTCCCCTAGGTGCAGGGTTTACTTACAGCCCTCTGACTAGTCACCAGCATCTCCTACGGGCCCTGAGCTATCTGTACTCAGCAGAGAACCCCAAACAGAACAGAAAAGTAAACAGCTTCTGTTCCTCAACCAGAAGTCCCGGTCTAGTTCCACAGCTGGTCACCTTTCTGAGCCCTTGATTTCTAGATTTTACTTGCCCATCTGGCCCTGAAGTGATCACCTTTTCCTCCCCATCCCTGCTGGTTTCCTAGACTCTGGACTCTGTCTTCCCACCCGGTGCTACAGGGCTCACTCTCTCCCTCCCTCCTACCCTGTTTCCTGGCCTTAGCCCATCATAACCGGGTACCACAAGGATCTGCCCTGCCTCATCAGCATGTCCTATCCTGCTGCAGCCCATGTCCTGCCTCACCTGTCCGCCAGGGTGAGGTTCAGGAGAAAAGCATTGTCCCTGAAAAGTTAGTAGCTTGCTCTGTTACTTTCTGATTTGAGAACTTATTTAACAAAGTCTAAAGGGTGAATACCTGATGGTTCTTAAAAATCAGTGTAACTATTGAAGAAAGAAGTGAAAATTAGGGAAATGTGCTCACTGGCTATAATTCAAGTATTGGAAGAAAGGGGTGGAGGGACTAAATTTTGATGAAATGAGCTATGGAGGAAAGCAAACTTGGGCTTTACTACATCAACCTGCAAGACTCCTTGGGCTTACTAAACTTTATGCTCTATTTTTTAAAACAAAGTTTTTAATGGTGAAAAGGACTAGCAAGAAATTCAAGAGCCGAGAGATGAATGAGCCTGTATGATGTCACATCAGCTCCCATTTTAAGCTCTTCCCTTGCCTTGCAATATACCATCCTGCAGGACACAGCTCCAACAGGGCAGAGGAATGGGAGGGACTGTGGTGGCAAAGCAAGACATCAGGACCTGCAAATCCCAACAGATCCTCAGGGGAAGTCGAACCTCAAAAAACGACAGTGGGCTATGTGGTCCAGCCCTCTCCCCACTTACAGACTTTTCAGCCAACCTTGGAGGCGCAGAGCCTGAATAGAAATGACAGGTGGCCCATGACAAAAGTAAACTAAGGTAAAGGCTGGGCTATGACTAGTACTCCAAATATCTGCAATGTGTTACAGTCCAATCTGCTGGAGACGGCCCCATCTAATTCATGTGGCCAACAGACAGTTTAATTCTCGTAAAAGCTTGGTTCTCAGCAGGAGGGACGATATAGCTCAGTGTAGAGTGCGTGCTTAGCATGCACAAGGTCATGGGTTCAATTCCCAGTACCTCCTCTTAAAAAACAAATAAACAAACCTAATTACCCTGCCAAGAATAAATTAAAAAAAAAAAGCGCAGTGGTTCTCGAAGTGTGGGCCCCAGATCAGCAAAACTAGTATCCCCCTCCTCAACAGAAGCCTGTTGGAAATCCAAACTCTCAGGCCCCACAGGCCCCACCCAAGACTACTAAATCAGAAACTCTGGGAGTAGGACCCAACAATCTGTAGTTTAACAAGCCTTCCAGGTGATTCCGATGTACACTAAAGTTTAAGAATACTGACTTAGAGAGAAAAACTGGTATTTTTTTTCAAAATAGCTCTACCCTCCCCCTAAATAAAATCTCATTAATTATTTACCATAAGGCCATAAAAATATCTATTTATTTTCCCTTTGTATACAGTCAACTTGGGATTATCCTCACTGATTTAGAAAGCCATGGAACAGACGATACAGATGTAATTAATCACTGTCTTGGGCACACCTTTCTGCAATAGATTCTCTGTCCTTATGAGGCTTTGCTTACCAAACTTCATGGATATTCTCTGAATCCCTAGTACCTACAACAGTGTCTAGAACAAATACTGGCTGGATGAATAAATGAGCCCAATGAATGGAGGAGAAAGGGGGAACTGGCAAAGCACAAAATCATTTGGAAACTAACCACCTCCCCTGTCTGATCCGCAAAATAGTTAACCTACACAGAGATGGCTGCAAGTTGACTGAACTGTCAATAAAGACTCTTCTACAACTGGCTGTCTAGTTTCGAACACCTCCCCAGCCACCGCAGCTGGGATGAGAAAAGAAGGCCTGTCAGAATTCCTGGATCATCTCAGTGAGAGGTTCAACCATCTCCTCTCAGGATTTCTGAACAAGAATTACAAAACTGGCACAATACCAGGAGTAAGCATTCTGCAGGATTCTCCTGTTGGAGAACTATTTTTAAAAAGGCAAACAAGAGGGAGACAAATTGTTAGTAAGTTGCATTTTTACAGCAATTGGAAGACAAATCTAACTTCTTACCAGAAATGGAAACTCGTATGATATCATTGTACTGCACATGAATTATTAATGTTTATCATTTTTTTTTTGTAAATTAGGTATTCAGGAAGGTTCCTGTCGACATCACGTTTGACATCATAATGCTTCATCATTCTAAAAGCCTAATGAGATGAATTATTGCTAGAAAAGAGCGAAAGAGATCAAGCACACATTTCTGCACTCTCGGGAATAACAGAGACCAAGGAGATAATGAAGATATGGTTTATAATTGATGTATAAAAAGGAAATTTAAAAAAAACCTATCACAACCCCACACCACTGTAAACAAGACCAAATGGCAAAGACTTTACTTTTCCACCTGACCATTTTGAAAAAGGGAGTGGGGTGGGGGAGGTGGAGAATGACTAGCAACTATCTCAAACTCTTAAGGTGAAAGAATTCTTACTGAAAAAAAAAAGAAAGTCATATTTTTATAAAATTATCTCATCCACAAGAGTATGAAACCTGAAAACTAAAAAAGATACTATAACACTGAGTTGCAAGCCCTAAAAGGATACTATTAAATATATTAAAGCAATTCTGTGATAATAATTCTGGATGATTTGCATAAATAATAATGCTGGTCTCAAATTTAATTTCAAGTCTATAGTTTTGGAGTGCTACACATGCAAATTAGTGTCAAGTGAACCCAACCAGGAGTTATATTCCTAGCATTGCTAATGGGTTGGGATGAATTAGGCTCTTATTTGGAAATCCTGTTGATAAAGTGAAGTAAGTTAAATTCCTATCCAGGTCAAGCTTTTTTAACATGCCAGCCAAGTAGCAATGACATTTATACAAGTTCAGACTAGCTGCTAATAATTGGGACTCATTTCCCTCCAGTTTTCACTCCATTTGGTCTCTAAGTAGCCTCCTGAGGGAAGTAGTAAAACATAGAGAATGAGTTCATTCAGTATTCCTTCTTTCTTTGAACAAACATGGAGCAGCTGGAGTTGCCAGGTACTAAATCGGGATTCGTGCTACTCTGAAAGGCAAAAATACACAATTTCTCTTAAGCAACCAAAATGAGTATCACAGAGTTCATAAGTTGTCACAATTCTGAACTACTGCTTCATGTCTTCAAATTTCCTTTTCAACCAGAAGGCAAAAGGATGGTCTTTAGTGATAGCATTCTAATTGAATTATTTCACTAAATATAACATTTTATTCCCCTGAAATTGCTCCTAATGGTAACTTTACATGAGCCAGTGTAGGGGAAAAAACTTGACAAAAGAAAAATAAAGTATTCAGCACACACCTTTACAACAAACATTCAACTGGTAGGTTGTACTGTCATGAATCCAGGTCTCTAGTTTTCAGATATTCTATTATTATACAGTTAACACTCAAAAGCTAGAAGAAAAGCATACACCTGGCACATAGTAGGTGCTCAATAAATGGTATTTTTCTTATAATGATGATTATATTATCATATCATATGATTATTACCAGAGAAACTCCCTAACTGTAAATAAACATCAGTTAAGCTTTATATTACAAAGTCAGATGCTGTTAAACTAAGCTCACTAAAAGAATCTCTCGGTCTTCCAAACTGAGCACATGTCACCCTCCTCTTCACCCCTCCACTGAGAGCTGACTTTATCCAAGGAAGACCAGGAGCCTCCTCACACTAAGCCAACTGTTGAATAACTTTTCAAATATTAAACATAACAATTGTGCCTTTACCAAATAATCCAGGGAAGGGATCCTTGTACCTTACTGAGCATGTAAAAGCTGTGACTCTAACATTAACAGTCATAGAGATGTATTTCTTTTCCTCTGGACTGTGGGATGTGCTACTGTCTTTCTATTTGCTATAAGGATAAAAGGCCCAGTGGCTAGATTTACACAAAGAAAAATCTCTTGAATTTAATAGTGTTTTGAGAACACACAGGAGAGCATCGTTAAAACAACCATTTTTCTTCTGGCATTAAGATACATGTAGTGATTGCTTTAATCACTTAATTTTTTTCTAGTTCTTCAAAATTCTACTCTCCTGAAAGATAAGATGTATGTGTAGAATGAATCTTCATCTCCAGACAGCTGCACTGCACTGGAAGCCACTTCCCTCACTGTAGCTCAGCTGAACCTCCAAACTCACTGCCCGGTTCTCTCAATTCTGTCCAAGATGCAGCCAACCCAAAGAAGTAACAAACAACAGGTTCCACTCAGATCCTCAGCCTCCGTTCCCTTCCTCCATCTCTCCCCAAAACAGAAACTCTCTCATTTATTCACAAATCCCCACACACGGTCCCTGTGGCTGAGACTCCTCGCAGCCTGGCTGGTTTCCCCAGGTAAAAATCTGAACACGAGGGCACTATAGTATCCCTGCACCGGGTCTGCACCATTCACCTACCAGGCATGCAAATCCAGCCCGGAGCTCAGATTTCATTCAATGGGACTCGCCATCGAACGCTCTCCGTTATACGCACTCCTCCTCCTGAGTGCCCAGGCATTCCCCACTCGATGAGAAACGGACCAGCCCACCTGCTTCCCTTCTCGACCCTGTCTCCCAGAACCAGCTCCCAGGAACCCTCCAGGGGTCTTTTCTGCTCGCATTTCCTGGGCCCTTGTCACCCTCCACAAATGAAAAGTAAACTCCTCTTTAGTGACAACCTCACCAAAACAACCGCGTCACGGCCACTCAACTCCGCCGGAGCCCCCTACCCGCGCGAGCCCCGCCGGACGGGGCGGGCGGCCCCCCACCAGCCAGCGCCGGCGCCCGGCGTTTACCTTGACGCTGGTGTAGCTGGTCTGGGTCTCGGCCTCCGCGCTGCTGCAGCAGTGGCGCCTCCGGCCCCTGCAGGTGGTCGCGGCGAGGGCTGCGGAGCCCGCGCTGCTGCCGCTGCCCAGCTCGGCGCGGGCCCTGCGGACGCGGGTGGCGCCGCGGGGCCTGGACGCGCGGCTCGGGGGGATGGCGTCGGCGGCGTCGGTCTGGACGAAGAGGCCGTGCAGGGGGGCCGCGAGGCCCTGCGACACGCTGGTGGTCTGGCGGGGCGAGTTGGACTCGTCCGAGTCCCGGCAGTAGATCACGCCGCTCTGCGAGACGTGGATGCTGGGGGCGCAGCCCATCCCTCGGCCGGGCTCCCCAGCGCGCCCGCCCGCGCCCCGGGCCGCCCGGCCCCAGCGCCGCCGCGGCCACCTGCAGTGAGGGGGCGGGCGCCTCGGCGGCGGCGGCGGGACCCGGACCGCGCGCCCCCCGGCCTGTCTGGCCGCCTCTCCGTCGGGCTCGCCGCGGCGCCCCCCGCCGAGCCTCCCGGGGCTGCGCGCGTCACCCCAACTTTCCCTTCTGGGCCATCTTCCTTCCCGAGCAGGGGAGCGCGCACACACAGCGCCCCGCGCGCACCGGCGGCCGCCACCCTCCCCGCCGCGGCGCCCCAAACGCGCTCCCCGTGCCTCCGCCCTCCCCTCCGCCCTCGGCTCCGCTCGGCCAGCGCCGCCGCCCAGCTCGACCTCGTCGGGCTCCCGCGGCCCCCAAGGCCAGAGCGCCGCCCGCCTGCCCGCCTGCACCTCTTTCCCTACTTTCAGTCCGCGCGCGTCCCCCTCCCTCGCTCACACCCGCCTTCCTCCGCGGCGCCCCCGCCCCGCGGCCGCCGCCTCCCGGGCCCCGATGCGCCCCTCGGCCCCGCCCGCCGCTCCCCGCGCTCTCCCGGGCTGGACCGAGCGTGTCCGCCGCGGGCGCGGCAGCGGGCACTGCGCCTCGGCGCTCTCCCCTCCTCCGCTGTCCAGAGGCCTCGTCCCTCTGCACCCGTCCCGGGCCGCCCTCCGCTGCCCTAGTCCCTCTTCCCTTCGTGGCACACACCGCAAGCTGTAGCCTGAGGTGCACCGCAGTGAGCCTCTGGCCTTTGACGAACACGCTGTAACATCCCTGTGCCAAACACCAGAACGTCCTGTAGGGACCCTCCAGCCCCAGCCCACCCGTCTGACTTGCTCGCCGCCCACTACAGAGCATTAAGGAGAGACTTCGTGCCTCTGTCGTCCCCTCCTCCCCCCAACACGCTTAAGGCTGAGTTGGATGGCGACCCAGTCTTCAGAAGTCCAGTCCACGTCTACTCATCCTCTGGAGGTCATGCCAAGGGAGGGGAGGCCCTGCAGAGGACGAAGCACTTAAACACACAAATTCCCCAAGAGCCAAAAAAAGAACAAAAAGATGCCGTCCGCGTGGTTCTTGGCTTTCTCCTCCAGAGTTTTCACCTCTTCCTTGGGTGTCACTTAAAATTTCCCCCTGGCTTCTACTCCATCCAGCCTCCCACTGTCAACTGCTCTTCCTCGTAACTCCAGGCTGGACAGTCAAAACTGCCTCCGCTCACTGCCCCGTGTAAGGCATGCATAGCTTCACGCAAGGAGAGTACGTATACCTTCAGAAGAAGGCTACTTACCATCCTCCTCATGTGAAATCTGAGTTAGAGCCCGAGGCACCGCTGCCCATGTGTTCATTGGTTCTTTGAGTGATTCCTGCCTGCTGCTACAGTGTCACAGAGGAGAAATGGGATGGCCCAAGGAAAGACTCATCACAGTTGCTTATAAGATCAAAGGCACGAATACCAAGTCCTAGTGCAAAGCACAAAGAACTATCCAATTTGAAATAACTTCTTTGGTTCTTCCTGTCCTTTCTTGCCGCATAATATCAAGTTTGGGAGTAACTGGATGAAGACTCCAAAGGGCAGCTTCTAACCTTCATAGAGAAACAAGGTGTCACCCCAAATCCCAAATTCAGGTACACAGAGGACAGAGAACTAAACTAACCTAATCTAAGTAACCTACTATGTCTTCTGTTTCTCTTCTCAGTTTGTGTACAACTTTCCACCTTTTGGTCTCTTTAAAAAAAAATGATGATGTGATAAAGTTTCTCTCTAGTTAATGCAGAAAACGTGCATGCTATCTGTTCTGACAGACAGGCAAATGGCTCATAGAATTTCCATGCACGTTGGGCTCCCCAAGAGGCAGATTCTGAGATGGTGTTTAGCAAGCAGAAGGTTTATTAGCACATTCTTAGAATCAACATCTGGAAGGAAAAGAGAGGGAGGAAAGCAGGGAGAGACGGCGGAGATTGAGAAGAAGGAGAAACTGAGCGAGGATCCAGTCTCCCTCAAAGCCTCAGGGACCCCTGCAGGGAAAATTCTGGAGCTGGATGATGCTTCAGAATTGTGCTGAATTGGGTCTAGGGGGCCTTTATACCCTCACATGAGTCAGCAGTTACTTGCAGGCCAGGTGGCCCTCTTCAGCTGAGGCAGTCCCCTTCTGAGACTGACAGCTGTGCTGAGGACGTTCTGCTGACACCACTCGCTCAGCTGGAGGAGTAAGTCCTTGACCAGCATCATAGCTTTGACCACAATTCCCTTCCAGTTTGCCGGGTCCATGCTTCCTTCTCCCTATCCATGCTGACAAGAGTATCACATTCAGTGGTTAAGACTGAGTTTTAGGGACAGTCATTCATTTGAAATAGGCCTAAGCCTGACAGCTGCCATCTCCTCTCCTTCCAAGGGACCATTCAGAATCCGGAAGAACATCATCAGAGTCAAATTCCAAAAGGACTAGTCTCCCTCCCATTCCCTGATGCCATGTTAAGTGAGGAGTCAACCATCCCTCAAGCTGCTCTATGCTTCCCTGACAGACTCCATTTCAGTCATTATCTTCCATGCAGCTACCCATCCAGGGCAGCCTTTCTTGACACTTAGAGCCAGGCTAATTCTCATGCCCCATGTCGACTTTCTCAGTTTTCTCTAGGAATGTGGTTACTATGATGAAACCTCCCAGAGAAAAGGGCCAGTCACTCACTGAGGCTTTGCAGGTAGGAAGACTATGATAAATCAGAAATTACAACCAATCTTCTGGTGGAGAACATTAGGGGCTGAGTCACGAAGGGACAAGTCATGCAGAACCAAATTTAGGTTGAACTTTCTAAAATAAAAAAAAAAAAAGCCTTAAGAGGGTAAATAACCTCCAGGTGGCTACTGAACAGGACTGAGCGGCTTTAGTAATTTAATTTAATAGTTAATTGACCATTTCATATGGGCAACAGTGTCTTTCACTGAATGCGACTCTTCCGTAGGAACTGAAGAGGGAATGGGGGGCAATGCACCAGGTATAAATTTTTCCTCCCGAGCTGCCAATAGTTTCAGTACCTTCCTCAGACACAGCTTCCCCTGCCAATTCTGGCTCAGTGGAAAGAAAAAAAATAATGTATCCTCAAAATCTCCACCAAGTGTTCTCAGTGGGAATGTGTAACCTGCCCCCCCCCCCCGCTGCTGGGACAGATCTGGCCCCTGAAACGTGCAGAAGCGTGCAGGTGGAAGAGAAACAGTTGAACTGAAATTGTTCCCTGGCTTAAGCTCCGAGGCCCGAGTTCTTGCTCATGTAAGTGATTTCTGGACCAATTCCCATGTCACAATTTCAGTGCATCCAGGATAACAGCAAAGTCTACGCGCTCAGACGATGCAGATAAAACGTAGGCTCCAGTTACAGAATAAGGCCAGAAAAGCCAACATTACCAAAAAAAAATTGAATTAAGTGAAAAATATTTAGCTACAGCCAATGTCCAAGAAACAAATCAAAAAGCAAACTAAATCAGAAATGTCTTCTAAACCTCAGAAATGTCCAAGGTCAGCTGAACGGCTTGTGTGTTTTATACTGATGTCAAGTAAGAGCCTTATTTCAGAATTATGACCCAGAAGCACTGCAAGACCCTGAACAATTAAGGTCCTTTCCCACTCTAAATTGGTATAACTCGTCCAGAATTCCTCTAAAGAAGAAGAAAATGTGATGAATACATTTTGAGTGATTCTTAACCATAAAGGTTAGAACAACAGCAGCTTTCTGATTAATCTTTAGACAATCAAACATTTAATCAACCAATCAACCTTACAGAGCCCTGAATTCAAATTATATTCCTAATGGTGGAGCTTATTGGAAATCTAACCACCTGACAAGTGAAACGATACAGTTTATTAGGTAGCCTGGCACAGTAGAGGGTTCACTGAACTGAGAGTGAGAGGGCGCATCTGAAACTAGTGCTGCCTTTTATAGCTGTGTACCCTCGGGCAAGTCACTTAACCTCTGGGCCTCAATTTCCTACCTCATCTCCAAAGTCTCTAAATCACCAGCATTCGGGGATGCTGTGAAATTTTTACTTTCTTTTATTAAATTATTTCAAATTTAGAATCGTGGCATTTTTGAACTGAAAAAGAAGTCCTCCACTTAACTGCACGTTAGAATCACCCTGAGGAATTGGTCAGGAACACAACAGCTCCCTGATCATCCCATCCCAGAGACTTGGATGCAGGGGTCAAGGACAGGTCCAACATCTACCCTTTCAAAGAAGGTGAGTCCAGTGTAGTCTTTCCACAGCCTCTTTTGGGGACTAGCATAAAAGCCGAAATCCGTATAAGAACCTACAAGATCTTACCTGCTGTGGCCCCTGCCTAACCTTTCTGAGCCCTCTTCCCTCTCACCCTCATTCTCTCTGCTCCAGTCACACTGACCTCCTTGCTGTTTCTCCAGGAGACTAACAGTGTTAGCCAGGTGCCCTTCCCTCTGCCCGTTATACTGTTCATCAAAAAGGACATGGCTACACAGATGTAGAAAACAAACTGTGGTAACTAAAGGGGAAATGGTGGGGGAGGAATACATTAGGAGTTTGGGATTAACATACACACACTACTATATATAAAATAGACAAACAACAAGGACCTACTATATAGCACAGAGAACTACATTCAGTATCTTCTAATTACCTATAATGAAAAAGAATAGATATGTATGTACAACTAAGTCACTATTTATATGCCAGAAACTAACAGAACATTGTAAATCAACTACACTTCAATTAATTAACAAATTAATTTTTAAAAGAATGTGGCTAACTTCTTCACTTCCCTTAAGTCTCTGCTCGAACGCTGCCTTCTCGACAACTCTTGTTTAAAATCACAACCCATATCCCTCCACTGTCCCCCACCATTCCTGATTCGTCCCCATCTGCTGTTTTTCTTATTCCATTTCTTTTCTTATCACTTTCCAACTTATTATATAATTAGCTCATCTATTATCATGTGTTTTGTCTATCTTCCCCCACTAGAATATAGGCACTATTAGGGTAGAGGTTTTTTCGTTTCTTATTCACTGATGGATCCCAAATCCCTAGAACAGTGCCTGGCATAGAGTAGATGCTGAAATATTTGTTGAATTAATGAATGATTTTTTCTCATTTCTTCCTTTTCTTCCTTTGTCTTCTTTTAACTGTTATAACTCAAATTTAAGGGGTTTTTGGCTTTTTTCTTTACTAAGCAGAGTTTTAGTTTCTATGTTTTCAGTTTTTAAAGTCAGTGAATGCCATGACCTGATAATCTTCCTTTTGATAATATACATCAGAAAAAGCCAAAAGAATGAAATAACAATTTATACAAAGATGTTTGTAGCAGTGCTATTTATGATGATGAAAACAGAGATAATCCAAACAGCAAACACTCACGGAATAGCTCAACAAACTACACTAATGGTCAGAATACCACTATTTAAATGTGTAGAGATTAAATCTACATAGCTTATATAGATTAATTGCAACTATGGGAAATGCATGTCTATCTGTTAAGGTTTATAAGTGAATGTAAAGTGATATAGATAAGAAACTGGAGCACAACAGATTTCTTTTTATGAAAAAATATTTTAGTCAATACAAAAACAATGTAGATGAATGAGCATAATGTTTCTTAATTTCCCCTCAAAAGTATTTTAGCTAAGTATATTCTATTTTATGGACTTCCAATGATTTTTTTGTCTTTCAGACAGAAGGTAAAGGATGGAAAAAAATTAAAGAAGGGAGAGAGTCAAATTAATTTCTCTGTTTTTGTTACAAATTTCTCTGTAATGTACAAGGGAAATACAAAACCAGATGCCCAGAGACATAAAGGAACAGAGACTACAAGAAAATGAGAAACAAAGAAAGACATAAGGAATTGCTTTCATAGTGAAACACTCCTACCAGGTGGCTTTACAGATACAGCTCTTTTAACGGTGTAAAAATAAATTGTATGTTTAACTGTAAGTGTATCACATCTTGGACCTTTTGCCACAGATCAAATGAAATTTAGGAGGTGATATGGCCCATAGAATAGTTTCCACATGCCAGGTGTAGAATATGCAAAAAGAGATGAGATAGGAAGGGATTCAGCCCACCTGTGACCACCTTCGGTTAACATCGTCAAACATGGAATCCACTGAGCACTTGGCCCTGAATCTAGGTAATCAAAAGTGATCTGACCTTCCTACTAACAAGAACACCACAGGGAAGGTCTGGATCAGCTCTGGACAGGAGACTTCAGAATCCTTTTGCTACCCGTCCTCAGAATTCTCCTGATTTAAATAGTCAGGCTGTGAGAGATGGAATATGCACTTCCAAAAATCTTACAAACACATTTCACAATAGTATCAGGCATAAAAGGATATACAAATGAAACACAAGGCTCAGTCCTACTCCAAAGGAGCTTCGAGAGCAATCAGGGAGAGAGGACGTACACACAAGACATGTCAGAGCATTATACATGAGTTGACACTCTAGGCATGAGAGAAAAATGAGTGGTACTGGCAATTCTTTTTCGTAGTTATGACAATTGGGGAAGGCTTGCTGGAAAAGGGAACATGACAGCTGGACCTAAACCAGAAAGGCTTTCCAATTGAAGGGAACAGCATGAGCAAAGAGACAGAGGCAGAATTCACCTTGGTGGATCCAGAAGACAGTGAGCAAGGAGATACGTAGACAGTGTCTCCTGAGGTGAGGATGGTAAAACTGGAAGAAAGAAGACAGAAAATGGAAGACCCTGAAACTTCTCCTACATGTAGTGGAAGTCACCGTAGTTTCCACCACCCTTAAGGAAACTCCTCATGTGAAAAATCTAGATTTAGAAAACGCATCTACTGTCTTGCAAAATAAACTTGTGTTTGCCAAATAATTAAACATTAGCTTTTTAAAAAAAATAATAGTAGACTGCATGGCTTTCTGAATACTCTTCTATAGCATTTTGAGTTTTTTGGGTATTCTAAGTCAGAGTACAATTATTTATTTACTCTGATTTGACTTAAGATATACAATATATAAAGCAAAACACATTTGTTTCTAAATTAGTGTGACATTTCCTCAATGCCTCAGGGGTAATAGAAAAGGTTGTTTCCTAAGCAGACCCTCCTTACTTGTACACACACTTTGCTGGGCTCCAAAAGAGTCCATTACAGTAGATGATGCTAAAGTCATTCATTCATTTGTTCATTCATTCAAATATTTACTGAGGGGCTACCATGTATCAGACACTAACTAGGCACTGGGAAACAAAACAGAAACAGTCTCTTCTATAGAGTTTAGAATACTATGGGGGGATGAGAAGGGCAAACAAACAATAAAATTCTCTGGTAGTGGTGAAGCTTGTATAGGGATTTAAAATACGCTGATGTGATAGAGACACGGAGGCTGTGGATGTTTTCTCAGAGGTGATGGCATTTAAGTGAAGATTCTCAAAAAAACCTTATCAAAGGAACGTCATTCTTTTCATCCATCCATCCACCCATCCACACAGTGAGAACACTGAGCACCTCACCAGTGCCAGGCACTGTGAGGGACACAAAAAAGGAACATCTCAGTACCCACTCTCAGACAGCTCCATCAGGAACACACACACACACACACACACACACACACAGGTGGAGAGAGAGAGAGAGAGAGTTAACACTTTCTTTGAGAAAATAATCCCAGCCCAGAGGGAAAGACTGCTGTGGGTGGAAGTGATGCAGAAGATGTCACTGAGGAGAGGGAGTGTGGTGCTTAGAAGAAAGGGCGGTATTTGAATAAGTGGAAAAGAGGACATTCCAGAGAGAATATGAGAGCAGAGGCCTGGGGGTGGGAATACACACCGCATGCCTGAAGAACAATGAAGTAGGATATTCAAGAGGTGTGTGGCATTGGGGACGAGGACAGTGTGATTTTGGCTGACAAAGGAGGCTTGCACCCACCAGGGAACCGAATGACAGACCAAGGAGTTTGGTAAAATTCTAGTCATTGGGGATCACCGAGGTTTCTCAGTAAGACTGTACCTTAAAACTGCTGTTTTACTGCCATGAATCTGACTGCATACTCAAGAAGGACTGGTATGGACTGAATTACGTCCCCACACAAATCTGTATGTTGAAGCCCTAATCCCCATGGTGGCTGTATTTGGAGACAGGTCCTCTAGGGAGGTAGTTAAGGTTAAATGAGGTCATGAGGATGAGGCCTTAATCCAGTAGGGCTGGTATCCTTATAAGAAAAGGAAGAGACAGCAGAGACACTCCCTCTCTCTCTCTCTCTCTCTCTCTCTCTAAGAAAATAGTCTATTTGCCAAGACTTCCTTGGGCTTCCCTGCAGTCTGGTCTACACAGGGATATGAGTCTCGTGCTTCACGTCCAGATTGCTAAATTCAGTCTTCTGATACTTCTGCTTTGAGAACAGCTTTTGCGCCCTGGGATTTTACCTCTTAACTAGCTAAAGTACCCTCAAGGCTGCAGCTCAGCCCGAGGGCCCTGTGTTAGCAACTTCTGTACTTGTGATGTCTTAATCTTCTCCCTTTGGCTGCTGGGGCTGTGAAAGGAGGTGTTCTCAAAGGCTTTTGGCAGAAAGTCTCTTCCTTCTTAGAGTCTGACATTTGCTCAGCAGAGTGGCACCTCCCGTGTTACACCATTAAACATCTCCAAGGCAACAGCAGCTGGGGGCATGACTGATTACTTCTTCATACCTCATATGATGTGGCTTATAATAAATTAAGTCAGATATAGGAGCCTTTCCGGGGCTCTCCACACCAGCAGCTGTCGAACTTTAGCATACATCAGAATTGCCAAAAACCCGGCATGCAGGGTCTGAAAACTCTCATTCGTAACTGATTCCCAAATGATGCTGTCGCTACTGATGCCAGGTCACACTTTGAAAACCACTGGCCTATGTAAAGTCAGGAATTACAAAATAGTAACAGCAAACAACAAACAAAACAAAAATAACAACACAACAAAAAACACCCTTCCCTGTGTTATTTTCTGAAGCATAATACAACTTGTGCACGAACCTGAATGCATAGTTTCATTGCACAAAGCAATGCCGCAAAGCACTATCATCCGGCAAAGTGTAAGAATTGTCAAGTTGGGGGTTTCAGGGATGCCTCTCCAAGACAGGGACTTCAAGATCTTCACCCTTTCTGAGATATGGGAACATGGCATGGCAGGGCAGTGGAGGCGGCGGAAGAGGGGGGAACTTGCAGAAGTAAACCTTATATTTAAATGCACACCAGAACAACTATATAAATGCCCAGAAGAACACTTGATTTCCTTTTTTCTAATACATAGTGTTCAAGCCTAGGAAGACAAAAGTCCACTAACTTTTAGGAATCATAAATAAAGTTCTAGGAAGCAGTATCTTAGGGAATGGGAGGAGAGAGAAAGTGTGAACTCCATCCAGTGCAAGTACAACAAAGCAAAAAAAATTATTTTCATAACACTGGCTGAATAACAATATAATAACAATGGCTACCATTTAGGAAGTGGCCTACTATGTAAGTGCTGGACTTTACATGCTTTGTCTCTGTGTCCAAGTCCTGTATGTAGTATATATCTCTATATGCTTCTCTTCTTCTACATTGGGTATGAAATCTTTCAACATCTTTCTGTTCACCATTAACCTGAACTTCCACCTAGCATTGCTAAGAAATTACTTGATTTCCCCTAAGCATGAAATCATCAAACTTTTATATGTTATAAAAATCTTACATAGCCTTTTAAATATATATATATACTTAAATATATATGTATATATATATGATTTAAGCTATACATACTGCATTTCTCACCAAGATCTAAAAGATAAGATTCAGGAGGTTTTTATGGCTGAATAGCATTCCAGTGTATAAATATACCACATCTTCTTTATCCAATCATCTGTTGATGGACATTTAGGCTGTTTCCATGTCTTGGCTATTGTAAATAGTGCTGCTATGAACATTGGGGTGCAGGTGTCATTTTGGAGTAGGGTTCCTTCTGGATATATGCCCAGGAGTGGGATTCCTGGGTCATATGATAAGTCTATTCCTAGTCTTTTGAGGAATCTCCATACTGTTTTACACAGGGGCTGCACCAAACTACATTCCTACCAGCAGTGTAGAATGTCATTCTAAGTGAAGTAAGCCAGAAAGAGAAAGAAAAATACCATATGAGATCGCTCATATGTGGAATCTAAAATAAAAAAATACAAACAAACAAACAAAACATAAATACAAAATAGAAACAGACTCATAGACATAGAATACAAACTTGTGGTTGCCAAGGGGGTGGGGGGTGGGAAGGGATAGACAGGGATTTCAAAATGTAGAACAGATAAACAAGATTATACTGTATAGCACAGGGAAATATATACAAGATCTTATGGTAGCTCACAGAGAAAAAAATGTGACAGTGAATATATATATGTTCATGTATAACTGAAAAATTGTGCTCTACACTGGAATTTGACACAACATTGTAAAATTATTATAAAATAAAAAATGTTAAAAAAATAAAAATAAAAGATAAGATTCAGATCCTTCTTAATTGGGGATCTTTTGAAATTTCCAACATAAAAATCAACTTAAAAGAAAAAAAAAGCCCTAGACTTTAAAAATGAAAATGACACATTAGGAGAAATGTAGTATGAGAACTGCCTCATGTGTTAAATTAAGGTATAAAACCAGGACTTAAGATTTTCCTTCTCTTAGCACTGCTGTGAGAGATAGAGCCCAGCCACAAACTCTACACATTTATAAGATATTTTAAGCACTAAATTGCAGAAAATTTTGTAAGAAATTCCGTTTATTACAATTCAGGTGGCATAAATTCCCACATTTATTGTAGTTCTAATATATTTGTCTAAATGTACAAGTACAACACATATATAATACTGAGTTAGAGATGGCACATCTTCAAGTAACCTCTATTCTCAGGAAATGCAGGAAGCAAGACTTGAATGGCCATTCTTAGAACTCCAGCTATGAGAGGCTTAGAAATTTTCCCTGGGAAAGGTCTGAGAGCCATTTCAGAGCCTAAATACTGCATCAGAAAGTCATAGGAGTTCTATTAGGAGTGGGTGTGTGGGAAAAGGAGAACGGGCAGTCACAGGGACCGCTGTGGGAATACAGACAATGTTGCAACAATAAATAAACAATGTAGTGCAGTTCTTCCAAATTTCTTTGCAATATCCATAGTTTATATTTTAAATTATGTAAGAATGAAAAAAAGAACACAAAACATCTCAGAGTATATCTTCAAATAGAATAGCATTTCAAGATGGCAACCTTTTGTGTAGGATTATGAATAAATATTTGTAGCATGGACTTATTTCTAGCTATAATGAAGAAATTTATCCTCCTTCCATTAACAGCTTAAAAAACAGATAAAATGCATGAAACAACTATTTCCAGATACTGAACACTAGGTAGCTCTAGACTGTCACCCCTGAGAGAAGGGAAACAGACAAGGTTTACAATATTACCTCAGCTTCACCTCTGGAGACACACTCACACCTTGGAGCAGGGACGGAGTCCCAGGCAGAGTCCAGGGGTGTCACTGATTTGAGGTAACAGAAATCAGAGTTTGGAGAGGCTCATATGGCTGGAACTCATGGGACAGAGGTTCATAAAGAGGAAGCTATCTATACAAGGAGCACTGAGGGACACTTGAAAGTTTACTAAATACTAAGACATGCATGAGTAGGGTGACATTCCACAGACCAGGAAGAGAGTGACTGGAAAGCAGTAAGCTGAACAATTCAGAGCTCACGAAGAACTGGGAGCCATCCAAGTTCTCAGTAGCCAGAGTAGAAAGTCCTTGGTGATCACTCAAAGAATTTAGTAGAAAACCCAGTGGGTCATGCTTTAATAAATACTAAGGCTAAAGAATGCTTAGAAAAGACTACTCCATACATACATTTAAAAACTTAAAAAAAAATCCTTTAAAGAATCAAACTGAACCAAAATTAACTTAATTGTCTGCCAAAACAAAACCCAGTATTCTTTAAAGACAGTAAAATCTAAACACTCAACAATGTAATGTTCAAAATGTCTAACATACAATCAAAATTATTAGGTATGCTAAGTACGAAAATATGGTCAATAATCATAAGAAAGATCAGTAATGGAAACAGAAATAAGAGAAATATTAGAATTAGCAGATAAAAATATTAAAAGAATTCTTATAACTATTGTCCAGGTATTGAAAGGAAAACATAAACAATGCAAGAAGAGAAATTTTAAAAAAGAAGAGATTTTTTTAAAAGAATCAAATGGAAATTCCAGAAATGAAAAATACAAGATCTGAAATGAAATAGTCACTGGATAGGACTAAGAACATATTAGACACTGTAGGAAAAAAGATCAATGAACTAGAAGACATTCTAATTAAAACTGTTCACATTAAAGCAAAGAGAGAAAAAAGCAAAAGGAAAATTAACAGAGCCTCAGTGATTCACAAATCTAAGAAATCCAACAGATCTCAAAAAGGGTAAATCAAAAGCAAACCATACCAAGACATAATATAATTTCTGGAAATACTGATATAAAGAAAATCTCACAAGGAGCCAGAGAAAAAGGACATAATAAATACAGAGGGGAAAAAAACAGGAAGGATATACTTCTCATCAGAAACTATAAAATTCAGAAGAAAAGGGAGGGATATTTTTCAAGTGCTAAAAGAAGAAAACTATCAACCTGTAGGCAGGAAAAATATCATCTAAAAAATGAAGGTAAATGAAGACTTATAAATGAAGAAATATATATTCAAAGATTTGTATCCAGAATATGTAAAGAATTCTTAAATCAATAACCAAAAGACAAGTAACAACTAAAAACCAGGCAAAAAATTTGGAAGAGACACTTCACAATACAAGACATTAAAATGGCCAGTAAGCACATAAAAAAAAACCCAACACTCAGCATCATTGGTCATTAGTGAAATGCAAATAAAACCACAATGAGGTATCACTATACACCTACTAAAATGGCTAAAAATGCGAGACACTGACAATACCAAGTAACAACAAGGATGTGGCGCGCCTAGAACTCATGCACAGCTGACAGGAATGTAAATTAGTACAACCGCTTTTGGAAAACAGTCTGACAGTTTCTTATTAAACACATACTTACCACACAACCATGAAATTTCACTTTTAGGCCTTCACCCAAGGGAAATGATAATCTATGCCCAAAGGCTTGTCTAGAGCATTACTTAAAAATAAGCCCCAATCTGAAAGAAAAAAACCATAAATACAAAACAGAAACAGATTCATAGACATAGAATACAAACTTGTGGTTGCCAAGGGGGCGGGGGGTGGGAAGGGACAGACTGGGATTTCAAAATCTGTAGATACTAACAGGCATATGCAGAATAGATAAACAAATTATACTGTATAGCACAGGGAAATATATACAAGATCTTATGGTAGCTCACAGAGAAAAAAATGTGGCAATGAATATATGTATGTTCACGTATAACTGAAAAATTGTGCTCTACACTGGAATTTGACACAACATTGTAAAATGACTGTTACTCAATTAAAAAATGTTAAAAATAAAATAAAATAAAATAACAGCCCCAAACTGGAGACAACCCAAATGCTCATTACCAGGTGAATAAACAGACTGCAATACATCCATAAAACAGAACACAATGCCATGATAAAATGTGACAAACTACTGATATGCACAGCAATATGGATGAATCTCGGAATCATAACACTGGACGAAAGAAGACAGACACAAAAGGCTAAGTGTATGATTTCATTGGTATGAAATTCTAAGAAAGCTAAACCTAGCCTACTGGAATGAAAAGAAGAAGAATAGTGGCTGCTTGAGGTCTATGGTGGGTTGAGAACTGACTGGGCAGGTGCTCAGGATGGGAAGACAGGACTGTTCTGTACCTAGACGGCGGTACTGATTCACGGGAATATTCTGCGATTACATATCTTGTCCAAACCAGCTAACTGTACACTTTAAAGGTATATATTTCATTGTATATAAATTATACCTTAATAAAGTTTATATTTTTAAAAAAATACTTGCAACATTTGCCTGATGTTATGGACTGACGTGCGCCCCCCAAATTTAAAGGTTGAAGCCTTAACCTCCAATGTGACTGTATTTGGAGACAGGGCCTTTAGGGAGGTAATCACGGTTAATGAGGTCATAAGGGGGGGCCCTAATCCAGGAGGAATGGTGCCCTGATAAGAAGTGGAAGAGACACCATAGAGCTCTCCGTGTATGCACAGAACAAAAGGCCATACGAAGACCCAGCGAGAAGACAGCCATCTACAAGCCATGAAGAGAAGCCTCCCAGAAGCTAACCCCGATGCCACCTTGCTCTTGGACTTCTTGACTTCAGAGTTGTGAGAAAATAAACATCTGTTGTTTAAACTGCCCAGACTATGGTATGACCCATATACCTGAGTGTCAAGCACAAGAAAATAAACTCATCATTCCTTACTAATCATGTTATTCTTGGCCCTATGTACCTTTAGCCGAGTGACAGCTTTCCGGAGGATGTATTGAGAGACGGGCAGTTGTTTTAATTCTGTAGAAGGCCTTGGCCACCAGGTCAGACAGCCAGTGCGTGCATGAGACCCGAAGCGATGGTGTGACTTTCACACCACGAATGAAAGGAGTCACTGAAACCAGACCAACAGTGCGGCGCTGAGTGAGAGCACGCTCACAGGGGCACCTCCATCACACTCAGCTGTGGGTCAGATGGGCTATTAGGGAAAGACTTGCTTTCTCTGGGCTTTTGGTTGTGCCTCACTTGGCACTGGCACCAAATCCTTGGATGGTGGGCTTCTCTCTCTTTTTCTATCATCCGATTTATCAGATAAATTTCTGCAACCAATGATTCCATTAGTTCTCATCTGTCCACTGATTACAGTTCATTTATCTGGAGCAAGACTTTTCTACTAACAAACTATGAACCACCTTTCTCCTTGAAAACTAACTTAGGGGCGCTCAAGGTTGGTTACAAGGAAAGGCTTCCAGGGGGAGGTGGGCCTTTGTTTTGACCACAGCTTCACCCTAGCGCCCCTCAGCCTACTCTCAGTACAGCAGCCAGTGTGATCCTCCTACCACTGAAGTCAGGTTCCATCAGTCCCTTCTGGCTCAGTCTCTACAGCGGATGACAAGGCCCTCAGCAGTCTGGCCCTTCACCACCTCCTGACTTCAGCTTTTGCTGACCACACCTTGCTCACTCTCTCCCACCACGTGGCCTCCTTCTGCACCTTGAACATATGGACACGCGCTGCTCCTTCAGGGCCTTTGCACCTGCTATTCCATCTGCTTCAAATGCTCTTCCCGACTATCCACACAGCTCACTCCCCATATGCTTTAGTCCTCAAATGTTACCAGGGAGGCCTCCTGTGACCCCCACCCCATCTCAGGGAGTCCTTACCCCACTTTCCTGCTTTAGCTTCTCCCCAGCACATCCTGCCCCCTGACTTGCTTTCTTTCTTTGTCTCTCTCATTGTTTACCATCTCCCTCCACCAGAAGGTCAGCTCCAAGAGGAGAGAAACTTTGTCTGGCATGTGTGGGATGCTCAGTAATTACTTCTTGCGTGGACAATGGAGACCTGCTCCTTTTAGAGATGAGAAATTGGAGGGGAGAAGCAACCATCCTTGGCTGCCTTCATCTTCCTCTGCCGCTTACAGCTCTCTCTGGCCTCCAGATCCTGTGCGGACAGAGACAGAGAAAAATCCTGCAGACATATGCCCCTAAAGGCAGGGCTTGGGGAGGAACAGGAAGACCAGTTACATGTGGGCCAAGGCCGGAGGCCATCTGGTGTTTGAGGCAGGCAGGGTGGATAATCCAGGATCCCTCCCTCCCTCTTCCTGAGGGCTACCCTTACCACCAGGGCTTCCTCACCAACCACCTAACTCAACTAGCACAGCATGACAAGATGCTGGCTCTCTCAGCCCTCAGGCCACCCATGCAGGGCCTGGAGCAGACAGAGCCTTGCCACCAGCTCCGGCCTCCCAGACAAAATCATCATTGTCTTCTATGTGCTGTGGTACAAAAGGGTGGGGACACAGTGCTTTACACTTCCTCCAGACAGCCTCCCCCAACTCCTTCCACTCCCCACCACGTCCCTGCTTCTTTTTCTCTTGTGCAATCCCTGCAGCCACGGAACACGTTCTGCTGTTGCAGAGATCAATGGGTGAGCCATGGCCTTTCCAACAGCCCGGATTCCCACAGTGTGAGTGACGGCATGTTGGGAACTTCCGGTGCCTGCCACATGAAAAGGTCTGAAATGTCCTTCTTTAACCAGAAAAGCCTGCTCAACAAAAGACAGATGGTGAAAATATCTCGGTGGCCACTGTCTCTTAGAAAAAGCCATTCTGAGATAAAACTGAGTGTTTCCACTTGGAGACATAAAACTACGTATTGCAAAACGATGCTCCTCAGGCAGAAATGCCGTTCAATGGCTTGCTGGACAAAGAGGCTCATAGTAAACACTTTTGTCAGTATGATTTATCTCAGTCTTCCTCATATCATCCCACCACCAGCCAGGATAGGACCCAGAACTCTCCGAGCTTCTGAAGCACTCTTGGGTTACTAAGGGGATCTTTTGTGTAGTTTTTAGAACAGAGGGGATTTGATGAGGACTACATGAGGGACTGAATCTTCCTCTTCACATTGCATTCCACTGCAAGGAAGACGGCCTTGAATTTTTTTTTAAATGCTAAATAAATGGAACTAGAAAAAAGATCCTAAAAACTTAGAAAAATCTTTTGTTTTCCTATTATTTCATCAGCCATGGCCTCCTAACACACGTACAACAGTAAAGAACTCATGCAGTGGTAATGCATTTATTAGGCCACTTTCTTAGCAAAATGGCTCAACTGCTCTTAGTAATGCTCTCTCTCCATAGAGCTCACTTTGCAAAAAAAAAAAAAAGCAACAAAAACAAACCCCCAAAAACAAAGAAAACTAAACTGAAATTGCATCATTCTTCCAATGACAAATATTTGCTTTATCAATATCAAATTTATACTCCGTGCTCTATTTCCTTGACTCTGTGTAACTGTGAAAACAATAAATTTTGTCTCAATGCCAAATCACAGTGTAAGCTTTTTGAAGTCATCCTAATCAGCAATTAAACTCAAGACATGTATTATCAACAATGCACGTATCTTGATTGAAAAGCTGAAAACATCAGAGGCTAAAACTTAGGAGATGCATTCACAGGCTATGACAAGTGCGTCACAACCACTGCCTGGCCAACAGCAACTGATGAGGAGCTGCCCCACCAGCAGGCGTGGTCACAGTCCTGACTGGTGATCAATTTACAACACACTTGACTTTTCATCTAGCACTGCCCTTCCTTAGCTTCCTAGTCAGAAACAGGATTGGAAACAAGGAAGCACAGTTCATGCTGTCCCACAAGAAGGCCAGCAACCACCCACGATGCAGAGTCTCGGCCTCCCTCTGCCACGTGGGGGATGCACACAGTTGCCAGGGGTGAAGTGTATGGTCCACCCCAACCCAGAGAAGCCTCTGCCTTGGTTTCCTGTTGGTGTCTACATTGCTCGTCTTGTAGGCCCAAGACCACAGGACAACTCCAAGCTCCCCAAGTCCCAGTGCAGTCCCAGGAATCTAGAGTTTCACAATAATCAAGATAGGTAATCCATGCCAGGTATAGAGCAATCCACACTTACTTTAACTCCTTATGTTTCCAGGGAAAAGTTGCTGTGAGAAGGCCAGTTAATGGGAAAAGGCACCAGGCCTAACTCTGAGGTGCCACTGACCGCAAAACACACCCTGATTCCCGGCTCACTGAAATGGGCAAGGGTACACCTCAGAAAAACTGAAACACTGCTTTCCTGTATCCCTTTAATTGCCAACCTGAGTTGCCTCAGCTGAAATGGAAATCATAATTTTAATGGCCTATTTAAGGATATAGTCTCCTGTGTTCCTTTTCAGCTTTGAAATTGAACTGTGAGCCTATGACTTTACGCTCCTGCACTGTTGGCATTTTAAAATGGCCACACAGTGACTATCATGCCAAGGCACACATGGAAGCCCTGAGAACTCCCGTAGCTGAGCCTCTGGGCTGTCAGCGCCCCTGGGGTGAGGTCCAGGGCAGGGCACACTGGGCCTGAAAGGGTCCATGAGCCTCTGAAGTTGCAAAGTAATAATAGCCCCCATTTTGACCCCCCCTAGTACATGCCAAGTGCTTTAATATATTATCTCATTTAATTGGCACAAAAACCCTGTGCCTAAGTATTACTCTTCCCATTGTGCACATAAGGAAACACTGCTGGTAAGTGGCGGAGTTGGGATTGGAACCCAAGCAGCCTGCTCCAGGATTCCTGCTCTTAACCACCAGAGATTGAATACCATCTCTCACCTATAGTCACTGGCTCATTTTAGATTCAATGCCATTATAGAAGGTTACTTGATGCAAATAGTAATAATGGGCCCCTTTAAATAACAATCAGGGAATTAAAAAAAAACCCAACACTTTTTAGTCAATGGGGGAGGGTGTGATGGGAAGAGACAGAGGATTCCACGATGTGGCTTCAGAAACATATTGTCCTCCTCAAATAAAAAGAGGGTGACTATTCCTCAGGAAGTGCCATCTGACCGAGGCAATGTTATGGGCTGAATGGTGTCCCTCCAAATGCATAGGCTGAAGTCCCAGCCCCCAGTAACTCCCAACGAAACAGGATTTGGAGAGAGGGGCTTTAAAAAGGTAATTGCATTAAATGAGGTCTTTTGAGAAGGTCCTAATCCAGTAGGGCTGTTGCCTTTATCAAAAGAGAGGAGACAGAGAGAAGACCCAGAGAAGAGAGAAGATGGCAAACGGGAGCAGAATGTGCCACTCCAAAATATGCCTCTTCAGCACTAGGATTATTCTGAGCTGATTATTTCTTTAAGAAACTGAAGATACAGGAGAAGCTCTGAAAACAGTAGAATTATCCTTCTGTAAAGCAAATTTACATTAGAAAGGCAGCCTGTATGAGGAAGAGAGCTATTAGCAGAGATCACTTATTCTCCGGGGAGACTTATCTGCAGGGCAGGACAATCTTACCCAAAGTTTCCTGCTCTCCCCTCCCCTACTTTGAATGGCCTTCCCCACTTTGAAGCCCCAGACCCCTATCCCTTTCCTTCCTTAGCTCAGGATGGTCTGTAAACTGCAATCACCTGGCCACCTTTGGAATCTCATTTCTTTGTGGGACTCCCAGAAGAGCATCTGTATATGGATGTAATTAAAAAAATTTTTTTTCCCCACTGTTCATCTGTTGGGGAGGAGGAGGGTCTCAGCTAAGAACCTAGAAGGATAGAGGGAAAACGATTTTTTCCTCCCTCCCCTACACTGGCCACGCACAAGCCAAGGAGGCAGGCCCTCAGAAAACACCAGCTCTGATGCCACCCTGATCTTGGGCTTCCAGTCTCCAGAACTGTGAGAAAATAAATCTCTGTTGTTTAAGCCACCCAGTCTGTCACCCTTGTCATGGAAGCCCTAGCAAACTCCTACGCAATGCTCTGCATTTACCATACCCTTTCCTCTTTTTGGATACAGGAAAACAACAGGTCCCAGTCTCCATGCATTGGGGTGAGGTCCCTGTGACTAATTGTGAACAGAGGACTACAAACAAAAGAAATACGCTTCATTCCTGGCCCAAGGGACTTAAGAGTAGGCGTTAATCCTCTGTGGGTTCTCTCCCCTCCACGGCCATGGGCCACGGAGACTACGTTTTCAAGGTGGTACAGTTACAAGATGGCACAACTTCCTTCACACTGGCTCCCTGAGTGACTGCGTGGAGCAGGGCGCTCTACTCACCCGCTTCAGACACAGAATGTGAGTGAGAAATAAGCTTTTTTTGTTTAAAGGCACTGAGATTTAATTTGTGACTACAGCAGAGCCAAGCCTTATCTCACACACAAATCAACCTCAGAAAAGCCAGGGTAACAGAAATAGGTATTTCAGGAGTTTGTGTGCCATTAAGTGAACCCATATTAAATGTCTGTTTTTGTAGGTTAAAAAAAGAGGTCAAATATGGACAATTTTATTTGTTCTTCTTCTAATTGTACATATTTGCAGAAAAGGCCTTGGAACCAACAAATCCTATCACCCCTAGTTTACAAATGATACCCCTGAGACCCATTCAGGTGTCCTGACTGACCAAAAGCCCAAAAACATGTTCACAGAAGAACTGGGCCCCACACTAGAAATTACATTTCCTTTTGTGAAGGAAGGCAGGTTGGTAGCATCTATTAAAAAGTACATATTAAATAATAACCATGCTCTTTCTTATAACAATTCCACCCCTAGAAATTGATCTACCAGAAATACCTGAACAGGTGTGCAGAAGTACATAAATAAGAGGACCCACTAAGCTAGCCCTGTATGTGATGGTAAAAATTTAGAAATAATCCAAATGCCCTCTCACAAGGAGCTGGTTTAACAAATGCTTCATCCATCTGCACTCAAATCTATATACTGTCATTAAAAAGAAAGGGGTCAATTTCTCTGCTCATATTAAAAGATGCCCAAATCAGATTAATTAAAGCAAGAAAGAATACCTAGAAAAAGAAAACAAAAATACCACTCATCAGAGATTAATATCCATCCACAGAGGTACATGAAGTACCCAACACTCAAGGGTCACTTTGAGCCCTCCCCATCGCCTCCATCCTGTATATTACTTGGTTCATTGTAAGTGAACCCAAGTAGCTGGTCTAGAACTACCACCTACCAGCTGGGTGATCTCAGGCAAGAAGCTTCAGTTCCCCCACCTGTAAAGCTGAAACAAGTTATAGTACTTGCTTCAGAAGTTGTTGACAGGAGTCCATGAGACTATGTACACAGAGTACTTAGAACAACTCTCGGCACAGAGTAAGTGCTTTTTAGATATTCACCATTATAGTAATGACGGTGATACGCATCTCTGGAACCTGAAGAAACAAGGTTTCTTTAGTTTGTATCATATTTACTTCTCCTTTTTTAATCTCTTTTAAGATATTATCTTGTCAGGAAACATAATAAATCATCCTGCTTATTTCTCTTCCTGAAATGAACTTAAAGGGCAACACTTTTTAAAGCAGTGCTTACCCCAATAAACTCTAGCAATGTCAGGCATTCCAATACTTCATGGAGCTTCTAAAGACAATTTCATTATTTCATTAGCAAACTGATAAACTGCTTTCCTGAGACTTTAATATTAACAGAGTCATTCCCAGGTAAACAAATTGCTTATCAGGTATAACCCAAGGTGTCTCCATGACGTATGTGGTGCACTCAGCCCTCTGCTACTGGGGGATCAATCTGAGCCTTCTCCTCCACTCATTTTGCTAACAGAGTGGTTATGGCAAAGGTCTTTCAAAGGCACAAAAAGAACCTTTTACATAACCACAGTCTACCTTAAACAGGATTTTCTATTTGAGGGCCTTCTGAGGGCATTCTAAGTATTAACTCAACTAGCTAGGCGTATTTCCACAGACATTGAGCCTGAAAGATCTGTGCAGCGCTAGAAACAGACTGGAATTAAAATAGAGTTCACCCACAGTTCTGATCCAGTGTTTCCTTGGCCCATGGATGCTCTGTGGAACCAAGTACCATTTAGACTGCCAAGAACCAGTGAGCATGGATAGGCTATGTAAGCTGGCAAATTACTGCTACAGAGGTGCCCAGAATTAAAGGATCTTTTTGAGTCTTTTGTGGTAGCCCAGACAGGTTGTGTGGCTTGCCCAAAGTTTCACAGCTGGTCAGTGGTACAGCTAGCTAGGTCTGAAACCCAGGTACTGGCTCCCCAGTAGCCATGATCCTGTAACTGCTGGCAAATCATCATTCTTCCCTTCTTGCTTCTTGGAAAACCAAGCAAAGTGAAAACAGCTCACTCAAGGTCAGAGGGGCGGTCAAGCAGAACTGGCAATGCCAGCCAGCAGATTATAAAATCCTAGAGGTCGGGTCCTCCGCACCTCACCTACCCCGCAAGCCCTGTGTAAATGATTTTGTTGATTGTCTCCGAACACACAAGTTTAGAGGAAGTTTCTCTTCTAGATTGGCACTATGTGTTTAACTTCAGGTTCTACACACACGAGTCTGTTATTATCAGAGCAGGCACGCCCCCCAGTGCCCCGACCTGGCGGCTGGCAAAGGTTGAGGGGAGAGATACCCACCGCTCTACCGAGGCGGTCTTGCAGCCCTAGCTACTCCAAGCTCGCCCACAGCAACTGTCAGCGACGTTTTTCTGGGGTTGGCAACCTGGCGGCGGTTAACTGGTGTCCGACTGAGCCGGAAGCAGATGGTTGGTCACTAGTCTTGAGGGTACAGCTGAATACATCTAGCTAGGCTTTATAAAGACTGGTGCACGCCTCGCCCACCGCAACAGTCCAGGGACCGCGTCTACTTGATCCTGGCAACTAAGGGCACTTCAGGTGACATTGAGACGCCCACCAGGTCGCCCCCAAGTTCGGAGAGGCAGCTCGCCTACGAGCTTCCGCGTTGGATGAAACGCCTTCCCCTGCACCGCAGACCGTTCTCACCTGCACTTTCCTACGTCCCACAGCGTGAGCACCTTCTCTGCACCCATGTTGCATCTCCCCCACAGGAAGCGGGTGCTATATGGCTCACGCTCCGTCTGGGTGCCCAGCGAGAGCAGTCTCGGGAGCTGCGCGCGCGTGTGTAACTGGGTCCTCCGGATCGCGAAGTCCTGGGCGCCAAAGCGAGGGCACCCAGGCTTCCTGGGCCCAGATGCCCCTCCACCCATGCCCCAGGGCTGGGGCTGGCTGTGGTTCACTTCCTGGGAATGCAGGCAGCTACGCAGCCACTGGAAGCAGGAGGAGCAAGGCAGGGGCACCGCGATGGCACGGAGACAGCGTGGGAAACTAGGGGCGCAACAGGAGTCACTGCAGCTGGTCCCAGGTAGCACCAAGGCGGGTGACGCTGGACAAAGTACCAGCCAGACGCGGACCACGCTGTTGGTGGGCAATTGTATTATTTGGAATTATAAACCGGACGGTTACAGCAGACACTTGAAGTGTTCCCCTCCTGGGAAGGAAGAAGGGAGTTGGGCACCAGGACATGCAAAGGCTGGGGGTGGGGGGATGGGGACAAAAAGCCCCTCCCTAACTGCAAGGTGTCTGAAAGGGGTATGGGGACAGCTCTGAGTGCGGAGCTAGGAGGGGGCGGGGCGCGGGACGTGGGTCCCCACACGCGGGGCTCACCTGGAGGGCGCTCGGCGGGTCCATGCCGGTGGCAGGCGGCTTCTGGGCGCCTCGTCGATGCCCGTAGTCCGCGCCGCAGCCCCGCACAGAGGGCACAGGGCAGCCGCGCCCCGCGCCCCGCGCCCCGGGCCTCGCGCCCGCGCGCAGGGGCTGGTCGTTCCGAGGGACTCTGGCCGTAAGCCTGAGCCTCTTTGCGCCTTCACTCCCCAGGCACCTCCCGAGGCCGGCGAGTGCCTGGGTCCTAGCGCCCCTCGCAGAGTGTGAGCCCCGACTTTGAGCCCGCTTAGCGCCACCCGCCCCAGCCACTTCGATCCGGATCCCGGCAGTGCCTCTCCCGCGGCTAGCTCGAGGGAAGTCCAGTCTCGCCTGTGATGCCCAACCTGGCGCTTCTTGGGACTCCTCCTCACCATGCCTACCCTTTTCCACTCTCTTCTCCGTGCGCCTCTAACCACCCCCACCAAAACACTGAAGGATCGGATCTGCCTCATTCCTCAACTCAAATTCGTATACACTATTATTTTAAAGAGATCCTAAAGTCAAAGACACTAGTCATTATAAATGGACAGATAGACACACACACACACACATACATACATACATTCCGTTCTTCCCCAAAGTTAAAGGAGCACTTTTGTGTTCAAATGAATTTGTAAACAACACCTGATTAGGTGTATGTTGTAGGGAGGGGTGGGCCGGTGAGGGGTTATTGTTCCTCAGCTTTAACTGTGGGGATAATTTACTAAAGTGAGTCAAACATGAATCGAGCCAAAGGTACAGCTACCCTTACCACCCCTTCCTAATCTGTTTAGGCAGCTGGAATCAAAGGCCTGAGCAGATACTATGAAGCTTTCAGACACTTTGAAAAAGTAAAGAATCAGACCTAATTAAATGCTTCAGCTATAAATAAAAGCCACCTAGCTGGTGGTTATTATCATGGCTGCCCCATACCTGGCTCCTTTGGGGCGACGAGATTTCTAACAGAGACCCAGGGAGCATTTGCAAAGTCCTTTCCCCTCTCAGCTGCCCACAGGGCTGAGTCAGTCTAGCCAAAACCAAGATCAACAACAGCCATCTTTTCCTGCTGACTTTCTCATCCAGACAGGCTGATGAGATTCCTAATGGCAGAAAAGGAAAACAAGTCATTTTTAGAAGTAAAACCTAGTACATAGGACACAGAGAGAGACAAAGAGAAAACTATTATATCGGTGTTGGCCATAATCTATAGAGGCAACCAATTCTGAAGAGCTGAAAGCCTTCTACCTCAAAAGCGCTCCTCTCTGCATGCGCAGACTCTAAGATGGCCTCCAGCAGTTCCCCCACCTCCTGGTGCTCATGCCTTTGCGGATCCCCTTCCCTTGGATGTGGGGGAAACTGTGACTTGCTTCCTATCCATAAAGCAAGGCCAAGGTGATGGGGATGTCACTTCAGTGATCATGTTATATAGTCTTGCTAGGAGACTCTCTCTTGCTGACTTTGATAAAGCAAACAGCCATGTTGGGGAGGTCCATGCGTCAAGGAGCCCAGGGGGCCTCTGGCCTAGAGCCAGTAAGAAACTGAGGCCCTCAGTCCAACAAACTGAAAAGAATTAAGTCCTGCCAACAACCAGGAGAGCTTGAGAGTGAACCCTTCCCTAGTTGAGGCTTGAGATGAGACTGTAGACCCAGCAAACTCAGAGGACCTGGTAAAGCTACTGTCAACTTCTGACCCACAGTAACTGTGAGATAATAAATGTGTGTTGTTTAAGACACTGCATTTGTGGTAATGTGTTATGCACAATAGCAAATCTAATACACTTCCTCCTGCCACAGATGGAAAAGTGAGGCAAAGGAGACAAGGTAGAAGGGTTAAGGTCATTGAAACTAGCAGCATAATCTATCATTATTTCACAATCATAGCCTTTTAAGGCCCTGTATAGACAAGGAAAAGCACAACAGCAAAGGCATCAGGAGGTGAAAGATCAAGTTCAGGTTGAGATTTGGCAGGGGGGGAAAGCAACACAACTTTAAGAAAGTCTGAGGCAAAAATAACCCAGCAGGTAAAAGGCCAGCATGAACGACTCAGGGTAAATCAACCCAAGCAAAAAATACAAATATTTTCAGAAAGAAAAGGAAAGGACAAGGAAAACAAGAAAGAGAAAAACAATGACAAAGAAACAATGGAGGGGGAGGGTGCAGCTCAGAGATAGAGCACATGCTGAGCATGCACGAGGTCATGGGTTTGACCCCCAGTACCTTCATTAAAGAAAAAATAGTAATGATAATAGGTAAATAAATATTACCCCCCCAAGGGACAATGAGGAAAGACAAAGGCACCGAATTCTTTGAATCCCTTTTCTAATTGTCTATAGAAGAAAAACAAAAGCCATATTATTCATCCCTGTAAGTGAGGGGATTTTCAGAAGAGCTGTTCAAGAAGTCCTAGGAGTTCCCCTGTGCACGGTACACTCTTGTGTCAGCCAGCAGGTTGTCCGCTGTTCCCGAGATTTTGCCTGAACACAGACAGTGTCTCAAATCTATTAGCCAGAGTTCTAAGGGTTCACATTTCTTTGCTAGATTTTTGGTATCTTTGGATGCCAAGTGTCTAAAAGTTTTCTATTCCACCCCTGCTCCAATACAGCAAAATAGAGCCCAATACTTATCTACTTCATCCTGCTGTGTACCTCGAAGGGGATTATGGAGTGATGTATGCTGAAGCAAGAGGAAGGAAACACAGAAGGAAGAGAGGAAAAGACAAAAGGAGAGAAAAGAAACCAAAGGCACAGAGTTCCCAGTCTAGGTGGGGAGTGGCTGGGAGGTCTCAAACAGCACCACGAAGCCCTGCTCTCACTCTTCCCATTGCCCACTGGGCACTTCTCTGTGAGTCCCACCAATATTTCACAAAGTTTCTGACCCAGGAAGAATCATCTCCCCACCAAATCTGATTCCTGGTGGTTAAGCCACTAACTCTCCCAGTGCAAACCACTGCCACCTGGCTTTCCTTCTTCCTCGCTCTCCAGGCCAACCAGCCACTTCTTCCACTGTAGGGTCACTGGTCTGTCCCACCCTTTGCATCCCTTTCAGCAGGAGTGAAACAGTGCCTCTCTCTCCTCCTGGACTAAGCCAGGTGAGTAGCAACAGCCAACACGGTATGATTTGTTGGAGTTCAGCCTGCTCCCTGCTCATGCCCGTAATGTCTCCTCCACCCAGATTTTATAGGACTTGTAATTTCCTCAAAAGTGTTTTTTTTTTCCTGATTGACTCTGTATTGCTCTATGCTAAAGTTTAAAACTGTAATATTTCTATTTGTGGTGACTCTTTGTGCCTGTGACACCTTCACAAGACTGTTTATCCGACACTCCTTCTCTGAAGGGCAGCTTAATGCACTGCTAACTCAGGAAGAGCCGGCCCTTCTGGGGTGAGAGCAAATGGGCAGCAAAGACCAGCTGTACCCATCCCACAGCTCTGCCTATGGCCCTATATGTCTAGCTGTTTGGAATACGAGCGGGAGTACGGTCGCTTCTGGTGGGCTGTGTGGCTGTTGGCTTTTGGTGGCCCCAGACGCGTAACAGAATCGATCTGTTTCAGGTCTATAACTCAACAAGTAGAGGTATAGGGGAGGAAGAAAGCAGTTCTCTTGCAGGGAATAAACAGAAGCCTGACCACTCAGGGCTGGAAGAGCAGCTGTTATGTACTGATAACAAGACATTGGTTCTACTGATGAGGTTAAAACAAGTGGCGCACACCATTTCGGTTCCTTTGAACATACTATTGGTCACTCTTCTCTGACGATAGAAGATGCTGCTGCTGATAAGCTGGTGCGTGCATGACTGACACAGTATGAAACACCAGTACAATCAAGTGCTATCAATCTTTTTTTTTTTTTGGAAGGGTTATTTAGGTTTATTTATTTATTTTAATGAAGGTACTAGGAATTGAACTCAGGACCTCCTGCATGCTGAATGTGCGCTCTATCACCGAACTGTACCGCCCCCTGCCCCCTAAGTGCTAATAGTCTTTGATAATTTCTAGAGAAGTTAAGTCCATGGTTTGCTTCCCATGGCCATATGTGCATTAAACTCTCTTTGTAAGGCCTCCACCCAGTTGGTATAACATTATTCCATTATCACCATCCCTATCCTGAACCAAGGGAATACATAAACAGTAACATTACTGACCTGACAATAGAAGAACAGACTCTGAGAGGCCCCTTGGTGTCGGCTGTGGCCCCTTCACTCTAAATATGTGAGTAGAATCAGGATCCTAGCCCCAGTCTTCTTTCATCATATTGAAATCTCAGCCTGAAGCCAGCAAAGTTACTCTGAGGAAACCTGACACACCTCCTACAAAATTCTAGACCAGACACTCTCCACCCCGTATCCCTGTCCTTGGGAGGGCTCAAGTCAAAAAGAGAGAGGAACAGAAAGTTTTGAGTAATCCTGCAGTTGTCACAAGGATGAGCATTAGCCCTGTGGCCTGGGGGTACAGATTTGCAAAGCTTAAATGTGGGCTAGGAAGTTTAGCATTATCAATAAAGTCTCTCTCCTTATAATTCATCAAACAGGAGGCCATAAGCATAAGCTTGCACTTGAATCTGAGGAGAGGCCACTGTGTCAAGATGCTGCTGCATATTCCTTTAACTGTGTTTGAGAGCCGAGCCCCTCCTCCACTCTTCATTAATAATTACACCCACTATCTATATAAAATAGACTGTAAACAAGGTGAATCCATTCTGCTGGAGGGAAGAGAGATAATTAACATGAAAAAATTAAAAAAGGAAAAAGATCATATTATCATGAGCTGAAGATAATGAAACAAACTATTGCAATAGAAAGACTTACGCGGAGATGACTAGTTTGGGAGATCAGAAAGGGCTTCTCTGGGCGGGGATGTTTGAACTGACACGTGGATTATCTCAAGGAGCTGAGAATGCAAAGACTGGAGGGGAGAAGATCCCAGGGAGGGGAAGAGCAAATGCAAAATCCTTAAGGCTTGGTGAGTTCCTTAAGCAAAATCCTTAAGCTTGGTGTGTTCCAGGAAGAGACGGGAGGCTGGCAGCCAGTGCGGCCAGGGTACAGCAAGAAGGCATGTGAGAGGGTTAAGCAGAGAAGAAACACGATATGATTTGCTTTTGGAAAAGATCACTCTGGCTACTGTGTGGAGAATCAATCCTAGGGGTTTGCAGGGAAGCAGGAGGCTGTTGGAGCAATCCAACGGAGAGATGGTGATGACTAGGGAGAAAGCGGTGGAGACTGTAGAAATGGTCGGGTTTGGGATGTATGGTTTTGAATGTAAGGCTGACAGGACTAGTGATGGAGTGCATGTGGGAAGAGGAGGGAGGGGAGAGAAGAAGCAGCAATAATCTCTAGGTTCTTGGCCTGAGCAGATGGGTGAATGGTGGCACCATTTACTGAGATGGAGGAGCGGGAGGGAGGAACATGAAAAACATGGGTGGGAAATCAAGAGCCCTGCTTTGGCCTTCTTCAGTTCGCATCTCTATTAGACATCCAAGCGAAGATGTCAATCAGGCAGTTGGATCTGTGCATCTGGAGCTCAGTAGAAAGGTCAGGGCTGGAGGCATAAATTTGAGAGTCATCAGTGTGCAGATGTTACTGTAAGCCATGGAGCGTGTAATCAGAAAGGGCTGAGAACCAGACTCTGGACCTGCCAACTCTGAGCAGCCCAGCAAAGGGACAGAGGAGCTGTGGCCTGTATGGTAAATAAGAGGAAAACACACACAAAGAGAATGACACTATTTAACCGACTCATCCACTGGTAAGAAGAGTTAGAAAATGAAGAACTTCTGAAAGATTTTACATAAGGACTAGATATGGAGATTTGTTATAAAGATAAATTTGGTGGTGGATGAAAGCATGGGTTGGGGAAGACTAATGGAGGCAGAGAGACAATTAATAACAATCCAGAAGAGCGGAGGAGAGCCTGCAGTGCAGCGCTGGCATCAGGGATGGAGAGGAGGGGAAGAATGGAAAAGAAACCCAGGCACAGAATAGGACTTGGAAACTGAGAGCTGTGAGTAGGCGGCTTTTGGATGCTGGTACTTTCCAATAAGACAGGCACTGGTTGGACCAAAGCAAGCACTCGGGTGTGCAGTTCTGAGTATTTGGGGTCTGAAGTCCCTGTGGAACACATGGGGAAGATATCTAGCAGGTGAGAGACAACAGGTCTGCAGGTGACGAGAAATGTTTGGGACGGAGCTAAAATTTCAGGCATCATCAACGGAAAGATAAGACAGGAAGCTCTAAGCAGGAGAGCTGAGGATCTAGTGTCAAAGGCTTGCAAGAGGTGGACAGAGAGAGGAATGAACACGGGAGATACTAGCAGATGGCCAGAAGGGAAGGAATCTGCCCTCTGGTCCCCATGTAACATTTTCTAGACCAAGGACATCAAAACCCTAAACACCCTAAAGACTGCACATGGAGAGAGTCACTCCCTAATGGAACTAGTGTCCTTACAGAAAATGAAATACAGTTTACACACACGCACTTAACCCAGCAAAATTGTCCAGGTCTGGATGTTTTATCCTCCTTTAAAAAGTAAAGTGGAGGGAGGAAGGAATGAATTAAAAACAAACAAATAAAAAAACACTTCTAACTTATCTAAGAATTAAAATATATTTTAATCAAATTCTCACAACTTTAGCAGGCTTTAAATAAAGGGGGCAAGATAGATAAATTAAGAAATCATTGCCCCTTAGATTTTGACCAACATTTGATTTCTTATTTCCTCTTCTGCTCCTCCTCCCCAACTTAATTTTTTTCCTCCCATCACTAGTCATAATACTCAAGTTAAAGACAAGAATGTACTGATTAACAGAAACCTCTGGGGGAGACTGCCAAGATGGCGGAGGAGAAGGACACGGTGCTCACTCTCTCCCACGAACACAGCAAAAACTACATCTACATACGGAACAAATCTCACAGGACACCTACTGAACTTTGGCAGAATAGCTCTTACAATCAGAAATACAAGGGAATTCCTCACAAAACCAGATAAACGACAAGTTTCTGCTGTATAGCACAGGGAAGTATATTCAATATCTTGTAGTAACCTATAATGAAAAAGAATGTGAAAATGAATGTATGTATGTATATGGATGACTGAAACATTACGCTGTACACCAGAAACTGACACAATGTTGTAAACTGACTATACTTCAATAAAAAAAAAAAAGACTTCATTTCTGACAAAAAAACAAAAACACCACTGGGAATGAAGCAAATTTGTATCAAAACTGTTCATGCCTATGTTTTAAAAACAGCCAACTATCTTTGGAAATCAGGTGGATCAGAGTTAATATGCATCATTCAAGTCCATAACAACATTTTGGAGACCTTGTACCCTACATTTGGTTGCTAGGGGCTAAAAAAACAAACCAACAAGCATGGCTGAACAAATCTCCTCATGTACCTTCCATTTGTTTGCAAAGAGTTAAAAGGTAAATAGTCCTGACCCTCCAAAAAACTTCTGCAGTCAGTGAGGTTTATGTAGATGGCCCCCAGCCTCCCTTCCTGTACCTGCTCCTTCCTCTCTCCAATCCAGACGTCTGCTTTGTGCCCTCCTGACCTCTTGCTCCTCCTCTCCACAGTGAGGAACTCTGCCCGAGTTCACTGATTGGCTTACGGCACGTTGGTGTGAATGCAGCTGAGTCTAAGTGTTACTGCAACCAGGAATTTGCTTTACAAGACATCCACTTACTCCTGACTAGGACTTAGTTCCTTACTTCCTTATTGAGTGGTGGGGGGAGGGAGCAGGGTTGGAGGCTAGAAATAAAGTAAACAGTTAAGACAGTCCTTCAGGACTCAACTTACCTACTCTGAGACCTCCAGCCTGTGGAGGGAGCCCCTGATTGCTCCCTGCATTCTGCGTCGCCAGGACCAGCACTGCAGTCTCCCATGTGGGGCCTGTAGCTCCTCCCAGACCTTGCTCCAAAGAGCTGAAACTGTATCTGTCTTAGTTTTGGATTCCCAGACTAAAAATAAGCACTCAATTAATGTTCACTGAATAAATAAATGAATGAATGAATTAAGGTCGGGACGTGGGAGTTATAATGCAGCCCTTTGAAGTGGCTGGGAAAGACTTGAAAGATTGAAACGAAAGACTGTCCTTCACCTCCCTGGCACCATTAAAAGGCCTTTCTTCCCTGGGAGGTGCCAGAGGCTTTGACCTAAAAAGTACTGGCAGCAGAAAACCAAACACTGTCATGATCTACTTCTCCTGGGTCTGAGGTTAACTCCTGACCCCAACTTTGGGTTCTCCTGACCCAAGACCCCAGATGCATGTTTTACACAGCTTGGTGGTCTTGATGTTTCTTCTATCGTGTTATTCACATAAATGATTAGTGGCATCTACTCAGCTCCAGGCACAGTGCTGAGAATTGAGGATTCAGCAATGAAGGAACACAGCCCAATGCCTGTGTTCACTAACCTTGCAATCCAGTTGAGTTACTAGGTAATGAACCATCTCAGCCAAAGACTCCTTCACCAATCACCCATTCATCTTTCCATCCAATCTATTCCATGTTTCTTAATTTTTATAAATTCCTGAGAACAACAGAGGTGTTTGGAACATATATGTTTAATGAAGGCTTATTGTCATTTGGGTTGTTTTGGAATCATAGAAATATTAAAGCTAAAAAGGACTGTGCTGGATAGTCTCTGTTTGCCTCTCCAGATGGGCTCTCCAGCCTTCCTCCCTGACCCTGTGCCCCAGGAGGCTGACCTGGGGGGAATACATCATGAGCCCCTTGGCCTCTGGCTTGCAGTCAGTTGGGTTCAGCAAGGGGAGGCACCAGCACGGGATGGAAGCCCAGCAGTAGCTGTGTGTCTCCATGGCAACATAGAGCTCTTTCTGAGTTCCAGCTTCTGCTGCATCTCCTGGCCCATGACCATCCTTCTAGGGATGTGTTACCATTGGCCTACGAGTGGTAGGTACCAACTTCTCGGGTCTCACTACACCATGGAAACTGCACTGTCCCCTTGATGGTTTCTCTTAACCCTGTCCATACCCACCTACACCAGTGTAGAACAAGCCTTCGTCTGCTCTCTGAAGGGCCTCTGATACAAAATTTCTTTCAACTTCTGGAGGTGGAATCACCAATTCCTAAAGAAAAGAGTCTACTTTCAATCTGTAGCCTTTACAGCTGTTTGAAGCCACATTGTAATTTCATTACTATCAGCATACACAGACTGGCTTTTAAAAATATATCCCATAGGTCTGACAAAATTATGCCAAGACGAATGTCAGGCCTGAGATGCCAACTAAAATCAACATACAAGGAACCAAGTGACAAGTGCTTGACACTGCAAATTCGAAGAAGTCACAGCCGGTGGAATCAAGTTCAAACTTTGTTTGAGGCTGACGTCTACCAATTCCAGCTCCTTCCCCAACTCATACCCCTAAAGGAGACAAAGTACCATTTCCCAGGGACCTCCCGCTTCTTTTGTTCACAAACCTCCCTCTGCCTGGAACACCTCTCCCCACCCTTGATTCTGTATGTCCAAACCCTTTCCACCCTACAAGGTCTAGTGCAAAGGGCTTCTCCATAAATGGTCAAGCTTTCTATGATTTCACCAGTCAGAAAATAGCTTTTTTTCCCCTTTAGCTCCTTGGAGCATTTTGTTTGTACTCAATCGTATCACTTATGACCCACTTGTGTTAGAATTATTTGTGTCCAGGTGTTTTTCTGACTCCTACGGCTTGAAGAGTCCCGAGGGCAGGACACGGTCTTACGTATCTTTGTTGCCCCCAAAGGATCTACTGCAGTGCTTCAAAAACAGAAATTTCTAACTGTTTGTCGACAGACTAACTAAATGAATGAATTAACAACCAAAATTACTTTCACTTGGAATGGTGATATAATTTCCTCTGAGTCTCAGAAGACCAAACTGTATCTCACATTTGCAACCAGAAATAGCAAATTCATAAAAGCAAATGGCACTATATTTGATGAGAAACATTTTTGGATTGTTTCCATATGTGTTTCTATAGATAACGATTTATGCAATATTTTAAATCAAGCTCAACACCATGTGGCCATGTATCTTAGAAGCACATAATGATGACTTAGGTCAGAGCTTAAAACAATAACAAAAAAGTTCTTAAAGATTGTTCATTTATCCTTCAGTTTGGTTCATTCTCTAGCTGTTTCCTTTCCAGGCTTGGCTCCCGTGTCACTTTCTGACTGTGACCTCTGCCCTCCCAGGCAGAACTGCCCGCTCTCTCCTGAGTTTTCGTTGCCCTCCAAACAGACTTTTGTCATGGCTTTTACCCCACTGCTCTGTGTTACTTATGTGTCCATCGCCCAGTGAGACTAGGAGCTTCTCCAGAGCAGGGACCCAGTCTTGATCACCTGGTCCTGTCTTCCCACACCTTGCACAGAGTCAGCACCCAGTATACGGACTCGGGACTGAACTGGCCTAATGCCAGTTGTGCACTTCGGCTCCAAAAACCCAACCCATGCTCTCCTTGGTTTGAAATCCTGTGACACTGATGAATTGCATGAGAGGTTGGAAAACACACCCACACACACCTGCTCTGTGGAAGTGGTATCCAGATCTAGAGCCAACTGTTTACCTGGATCCCGGCTTAGGCGTCATGCATCCCTTCCACACGAGCTCTTTTTGCTTGTGGTTCAGGACAGCACCAGTTCAGCAACACGTCCTTCTAGCTGAAAAAGGGAACTCGAGACAGGGCCACGTCTCGAGTCAGGGAGCGGAGGGCATTTGATCTGTGCTCAGCCCCTTGCATAGGTTATCAATTTAAGTCCTCACAATATCTCAGGGCCAGCGCAGCTCCAGCAGCCCCACGTGGCGGCAGGACATCTCCAAAGGTCAGTGGAACCGTTGTTCTTAGACATGCCACCCCTGGCGGTGGCTCTGCTGAAGTGAGTTTCAGGGTGGCGATGAGGGTCAGATTCATCTGTAACATCACCCCGAGCCACTGGTCCCTGAATTCGCTGCCTTGAGGCACACAGGCCCGCAGATCTTTACCACACTGGAGTGTTTGCACACGCCACTCCCTCTGCTCACTCGTCTTCTCCCCTACTCTCCTCACCTGCCTAATTCCCACTGATCCGCTAGGCCAGTGGTTCTCAGAGCCTGGTCTCCAAACCAGCTGTCTCAGCATCACCCAGAAACTTACTAGAAATGCAGATTCTTGGGACCCACCTCAGACCTCCTGAAACGGACACTCTTGGGGGTGAGACCCAGAAGCCTGTAATGTAACAACCGCTCCAGGTGATTCCGATGCATGTTAATATTTGAGAAGCACTGTTCTGGGTTTTAACTGTCACTTCCACAGAGCGATCTTCCTTGACCCCAGCTCCCCATTACTTCTCCCTCATGATAGCTATTCCTTTCACAGTCTGCAAATGTAACTGTTGGTGTGTTTCTTTGTTTAAAATGTGTCTTCCTCACCAGACTCTGAGCTCTACAAAGGCAGAAACCACTCAAATAAATGGGCGGTGGTGGGGATCAAATTATTTGTTTATTGGTAGCTTGGGTCAGTAACATTGTCAACAAGGAGAGCAAAATTCTCAGCTCTGGGATTTTCAGATGCTCTGTAGATTTTGACCGCTCTTGCTTGGAGCCACTCTGAAGTCAGCACAGATACCTCAGTGCCTCTGTTAACCCAACAACTCACTCTTCTCTCTCAGGCCTAATGTACATAATCTGGAATCAAAGATCACTTTCCACCTTGACTTGGTTAGATAGGTAAGATGTTTGGACTTCAATTTCCTCACAAAAATAATTTTTTAAATGCACATATTTTTCTCTCCGTGGCTGATGAAACATCCCTCTTGACAATGTCACTCAGTGCTTATCTTGGCCAGGTCGTCACATGATGCAGGAGTTGTCACATGACACGAGTCATCGCATGACACAAGAGTTGTCACATGACACAGGAGTCATCACATGACATGAGAGTGGTCACATGACAAAGGAGTCGTCACAGGACACAAGAGTCATCACATGACACAGGAACACCCAGAACAACTCCCAGAGGATTATGGGTAGCTGGCTGCTGGGGCCCATTATGGGGGTTGGGGGACAGAAGAAGGGCCAGGGGCCTTGTACTGGGGATTCTGGCTCAGGGAAAAGTGTCCTGTGGACCCTACCTCAATGTTCCCTCCCCCGACCCCAAGACAAAATCAGGTTCACATGAACTTCCAAGGCAGACCTGAGACAAAACAGTCCTGGCAGAGCCAGCCCCATCCCCACCCCAGCTCTGCCCTGGAGAGCACGGTGAGGACCAGCTTAGCCTGTCTCCATGTTCCTCAGCTCTTCCCTTCCAGCACCTGCTCATGAAGACAGTTTCTCTCCCATACTGTGGCCCTGAGTCGGGGGCTCACCTGCCCCTTCGCCCCACATCTTCATCAGCACAGTTGTACATATGCAGTCAGCCTCCAGGTTCCCAACCTTCACGGCCTATCACAAAAACAATGCAGAGAAGTGGAACCACCTGGTTGGCCTGAGACTTCAAAGCAGACCCTCTCTTTTATTTCAGGTCCCTGAGGATGGGGCTCTCCCATCCTCAGCCAGAAGGCGAGCAAGCCCCTCCTATGTGCTCAATGCCAGGGACCTGTTCTGTCTTCCTAATCTCATTCAACTCCCACAGTAGTCCCATGTGACAGGCTCAGTATCTCCCTTTTACAGATGTGGAAACTGAGGCTAGGAGAGTGTAAAGTACCTCCTCAAGATCACAGAGCTCATCAAGAAGTATTTGAACCCTGGACTGTCTCAAGACAAATTTCAGTCACTTGTACCAAACAACTCTCCAGTGAGCCTCAGGAAAGGCATTTCTGCTTGACATCAGTATCCCAACATGGAACCTAGAGCTTGTCCACTTACACCCTGAGCCCAAGGAGTCCACTCAGTCCTTCCCACCTCCACGCGTTCATTTCCCACTGCTTGTGTGACTTCTGTAATTTGGGGCTGATGGAAATGGCCCGCGTCTCATTGGCATCTTCTCGCCCCGGCCCCCACCTCCACCCCAGCACCAGGCAGGACGCACTTGATGTAGTCGCCCATGAGGAGCAACTGACACAGGCTGATTAAGCAGACACAGGCCCCCCGACTGGGCTGCTGCAGGCGGAATTCTGAAGGCCTGGCCCTGCGCCGCCACACCCCTCCCCGAGGGTCAGTCAGGGGCGAGATACCAGGACAGCTCTGGAGCTGTCCTCTCTGGCTCCCCGCACTGTACTCCTAGACGCCAGTTTTCTCTGTGCCATTTTTACCTTAATCGACAGAAAAGTGACACAGAAGTAGAAGGCAACACCAAGTCATGCATATGAACCACAGGAGCTTCAACACAACACAGATCCAACGTTGTTGGTGCTACTGGAAACCTTTGTTTCAAAAGCAAAACAAACAAAATGTGAAAAGTAAATGTAGTGAAAACTCCCTGACACCCATGTCTAAATATCCTGTCCGATTTCAGGTGACAGGAGCTGGAGCTCTGCAGCCCCTCAGGGCGTGACTGTCCTGTGCTTCTTGGTTTTGAAATCCTCAGACTCTGTGGGTTATAGTAACTCGGAAGGCCTCAGGCCTCTCTTATCAGCCGTCTGCATCAGAACCCTAAATAACAAACATCTTCTGAACTGAGAACAAGGAAGTCGAGATTTCTCCAGGGTCAGAGGCTGAAAAACATTGTTGAAAAGCTGGCAACAGGAGGCTGCACTGACATAGTGGCAGGTCTGCAGGGACTCAGGCGGAGCTTGTATTTCGGAGCGGGAAGAGGCTCCCACGCTAGAGACACTGCATCTGGAGATGAAGCCGTAGGAGGTGATGGAGGGAGGCTGTTGGCAGGGCTGAGGCCCCCCAGGCTCAAACGAGGAGTATAGCCCACTCTGTTCACTTGCTGGACACACACGCCACTCCTCCACCCTAGGCATACCTCCAAAGACTGCTTCGGCACAGGGGGCAGAGCTCCCCCCTGCCCTGGCCGAGGAACCCTAATTGCTCCTGCCATTCTTTGATACCCTCTGCTCTGGACCCTGTCCTGTCCCTAAAGAACAGAAAGCATGGGGCCCACCAGGGCATGAGCAGCAGGGTGGTCCCTGCACAGGCAGTTCTGGGTCAGGGAGCTGGAACCACGCTCTTGGTGCCACAGCCCAGTTTCATGCCCAGACGGCAGCCAGGGCTGTGTGCCAACGCTGCCGTGCGGCCTCACTGCTCCCTGGCCTCCCTCCAGTGCCTGTGCCAGGAAGGAACAGCCTGTCACCAGTGAGGATTGGGCAACGGGATGCCTCAAACCCTGACTCTTTGGGCGGCCATGTCCTATAGGAGCAGGATCCCTTCTGTCCTTTGTGATGGTCAGTTGAGCAGTTTGAGGGAGGGGCAGGCAGGTGAGAAGACAGAGAGACACTGTATCATGTAGAGACCCTGGCTTCAAATTAATTTAAAATATGGTTTTCTAGGCTTGTCATCACTCGTGTCCTAACAGAGGAAAAAAATACAATGGAAAATTAGATCCGGTGTCACAATGTCATGGGTATAAATAAAATGAAAGGCAAGCTTGACGTCAGTAATGAGGATTCTCACATTCCACTGTGCTTCCTCCTCATCAAATATGCAGCTCAATTTACTCCCTCCGGTGGCGGAAACCGGTTGGTGGAAACAGGTGGGGGCTCTGACGCTGCAAGAGTCCCCAATCCACCAGAGTGGGCCTCACTTCCTGTGCTGGGTGTTTCCTGGGATGCAGTGGCGTTCTCAGCAGATGTCACAATTCCTTCTGCTCATCCCCTCTGCTTCCCCCAGTCTACACTCTTCTACTCAAATTTCCCTTCCGGGGGCGGCCAGCTTGTCCCTTCACCAGACATCTTGGGAATCAATGAGGGGACATTTCTCTCCCTGGAGAAGAGCAAGGAGTGCAGCTGAGGGGAGAGCTGAGGGCCCACTGGCACAGGGTCGGGATGGGCACAGGTGGTGGTCTCCACGGCGCCCTTAACTCAGATATGCCGCTGAAAAGCAGTGTGCAGATCAGCCTGGGGGTACCGATTCATATTTTAAACATTCTCTGGACTATGATGATCTAAAGGACCCCCATGGTAAGTAATTCTGTAGTATAAACACTCTTACCTGTCAAGTTCTATCTTTATAAATCCAGCGATTCCTCTATTAGGTTTTTCTCAAAGTATCAAGCATCCTTGTACTCCAAAGCCCAAAACAGACTTGGTCTGGTGTACAATCTAACACACTTTTGTCATCAGAGGCCATCCGACTTCAAAGAGCACTGAGGAATGGTAACACACAGAGCCACACTTACAAATAAACCGATACCTGTTAATACAGGGGCAGGGATTGGTGTCTGCTGTTGTCTGGTTTTATGTCTTGAATCTTAGCGAGTATCACTGATCAAGGATGACTGTGGAGTCTCTTCCCAATTAATAACCTGCGAGTCAAACACTGAGATGTTAAGTCTTTGTTCTGAAACTGCTATACATTCAACATGAAATGGTGGAACTGTCCTCTGTGCTGGGGACCACGCCGGTGCTGGGTGTACCAAGATGAGTATGACCCAGCTCTGGACATTTCTGGTCTGATCTGTGAAGGATGCGATTAGCAGCAGCAGAGCATGGGGGAAAGAGAGTAGCCTTGGGTGTGTGACAGATGAGTTTAAAACCCAGTTCTACCCCTTCCTGGCTGCTCAACTTGCCCGCCTCAGAGGAAGGTGCTGGTCCTGGCTTCCCTCCTCCCCTACTCTCCAGTGCTGCATCTGCTGCCTCCAAAGGAAATGTAAAATGGGCAAGAAAATCACTGCTGCCTATACACGCTAGGTAGCGTTCATTCTCTCACCCACCCTACAAGCGCACATGCGCACACATACACTCATGCGTGCACACAGGCTGCTTTAGACAGGTGTGATTATTCCAGGACACGAATTACAATGCTATTTTTAACACAAGAGTTCTAACTCTGCTCCCACTTTAGAAGAAGCAGATTGGACTGACAATGGGCTGAAATGGCATTTGGTCATTTTCCTCTCCACGCACACTCAGCGGGGCAGGGTTTGGTAGCACCCAGACCTCGGACACTTCTCATTTTGTGTCTCATTACGGCTGCCGAGGATGGCTCTGCGGCCTGAATTCAGAGGGACCTATTTTATAAGACATGTTTCTGAGACATTAGGTTTTTTCCTTTACCATAAGAATCTCACGGGGGAATATGGTTCTTCAAAAAGTGTCATTCCTTTCATCATCCTTCCTGCTTCTTCTCCCCAGGCTAAGTATGCAGCACCCAGATACCACTCCTGGCTTCTAGAACTTTCTACAATAGTTCTTGTCTGTTTCAACACCGTCCAAGTTCTCAACCTCATGTCTCAAAGCTCACCCTTCCTGTACCCCTTCCCTCCCACACCTGCTCTCGGCTAGAGGGACATGGGATCGCCCAGAGGTGAGACGGAGATTTTGTGCCAGCTGGGTGCACATTTGGGGGTTTGGGGGTTTTGTTTTGTTCTTTGTTGCTGTGATAACTCAGGAAGCCCAACTGTTTGTTTCAGATCCGTTTTAGGGCTCTTGTCCTGCCAGAGGAGGGGACAAAAGAGGAGGCAGCAGCCTTGTACTCTGTTTACAGGTTGGATGTTCCACTAACACTCGGCGTTTTGTTCATCTCCTTTGGACCCAGCTTGTCCTGGTTCACAAGAGCCGAGTGTCAGAATTTCAGGAATTTTGCCAGATGGTTGTTAAATACTGTCATTATTAAACGTTGTATTACATATGCATACAAGCAAATGAATTATATTTTAAAAAACGGTAATCAATACATACACCTGACCGCTCCCTAATTATTCCATTACACTCACCCACCTCTATGCACTTGACGTTCTTTATGTCTATTGGGTCTCTACAGTGTGAATACCACACATGGTGTGTAACTGCACATCTTTTCCCAACTCTGTGCCCAATGATGTCACACGGGTAGCTCGAATGCAGCCATGGTGGGTGGGAGTATTCACACTAGAGAATTTGGCAAATGCTACAAATCAGGGCTTTATGTATTACCTCCTCTTCCATCAAACCAGTTGTTAAGCATTCATCGGCGAACCATCATTTTGCCCCCAACTAGTCTCAGAGCCAGACCTGTGATCAGCTAGGAGTGCTAACGTCCAGCTGCATGGGTGTGAGGAGAGGTCTGCAGAACCTCCCCAAAGCTCCACCTGTGCCTCCCCAAAGCCGCTTTGCCAGGATAACTTCTGACGCTCTCCAGACACTCCTGCTGTGTACTTCCCCCACCACGGAGACACCTGTGCCCTTCCCCACCCCCAACCCCCACTCTCAAAGGCAACGTGCTCTGCTTGGGGTGATTCTGTTAACGCCAACACAATTCTGGGGAATGAGAGTCTGCCGGCCTGGAGGATGGTGGGGGATCTGAAGTATAAGAGGGGAGAAGCAGCAGCAATGGAGTGTTTGGATATGAGGGTACTGCACATACCATCGGTTCTCATTTGGTCCCACAAGTTGACTTCAAAGCTGGGAGATGAGTGGTTCTCCTCAGTTCTCCACTATAGACAGTTTTTTGGCAGACACATACTGGAATTGCTGGGTGAAGGACTGAGCAAGTACAAGTAATCCTCTAACTTTGACCTCTAGATTTCAATACACTTAGCTTTTTTTTTTCCCACTAGTGAGTGGGTTAAAGGGCGTTGTCCTTAGAAGAATATACTGTGTTTTACACTTTAAAAAGCCCTATCATGTTTATTATTATATCTAGCTTTTATTTTTTTAATTCAAGTACAGTTGATTTGCAATGTTGTGTTAGTTTCTGGTGTACAGCAAAGTGATTCAGGCATATGTGTATATATATTCTTTTCCATTATGGTTTATTATAAGATATTGAATACAGTTCCCTGTGCTATACAGTGGGACCTTATTATTTATCTACTTTATAAAGAAGTAGTGCGTATCTGCTAATCCCAAACTCCTAATTTATTCCTCCAACCCCCTACCCTTCCCTTTAGGTAACCACAAGTTTGCTTTCTATGTCTACATACAGCTTGTAGAATGACACCGTGAGAGGCGCAGTACATACACTACTGTCCCCATTATGAACAAAAGATACAGATGCCACCGGACTTAGCAATGCCCACCAGGCTAGTCTGTAAAAGAGCTGGGATCAGGTCCCATAGTGCCAGCTGGTTTTGCAACTGTTATACCTTACAAAGGTAGGAAGCATGACAAGCCAACAGTTTTAAGTGGAAGTCAACCAGGGAAGTCAACCATGTACTATTTCCTCTTTTTCTTCCTCCTCCAAGGACTCTCCGGTCAGCCTTCCACCTGATTCCATGGCATTGAGCTATTTAGAGGTTCATCCTGGCCATGCAGACCATTTATTTACCCGAAAGTGAGATTAGAAGTTGACCTTCAGGGTCCTTAACAGATGACACCAGAGTACAAAGAAGAAGACCACAAGGCCACGGGACCACAAGGCCACAGGATCCATGCCGAAAGCTAGAGCTGGCGCAGAAGCCCTGCTTGCAAAACAGCGCAGAGTTCTTACAGTGGGAGTTCACATACCATAAACGAACAAACAATTTTTTATGAGACTATGGTTTATAAATTCCCAACTCAAAGACTGGATGATATTAAGTCTTAATAATTTGCTGGCCAGTTGGGCAGAGACTGGGAAGAGGGGAAAGGAGAGAGGCCAGCTTTTGCAAAACAGCTGCGTACCCAGTCCTTGGGCCAGACCCAAAGAACTGGTGAAAAGAAACTCCTTATTATAGCCTTGTGAGAGTTTTTGTTTTATAAACTGTGACTGGAAAAATTTGTATCAAACTGTTAGTAGTGGTTATTCCAGGGGAAATGAAGACTTTTTGAAAAGTTCCACTATCAACAGTTTTCAGTAGATAACAGCCTCTCTTCAGTCTTCTTTACACTTTCAAAAGCCCTATGATAACACCTTCAATTTAGAAAACACACAGCCTTTGCTAAGTGTCCTTGTCCATTGCTTCAACCGAGTCACATCAACACTCTATATAGGAATCCTGTCCTTCAATGAACTAAGCCCAAATCCCCCCAAAGACAAAAGAAGCACAGAGAGAGACCTTCCACTGAGAGGGGAGGGACTGCTGTGCAAGCCACGTCTCCAGCTCCCTCTCTTCCTGAGTTGCTGTGTCTGTTCAGGGTCCTCATAATTTCAGCTCTGACCCTCGTTCCAATTACAAAATCGAGTTTAGAAGGCTTGGTGTTTACATGCCTGCCTCATGAGTTAAAATCAATGGCAAATGGCTACTCTGAAAAGTAAGACAGAAATCATTTTAATGTAACTTGCCCATGAGTAAGATTAATGCTCCCTTTTAGCCTGTCTTCTTTATTTGGAACCAAGTATATTTAGTCCTTTGGTCTGGTTAAAGCAAATATGGAAATCAACTCTTCTTTGTGCAAATAAGTCAATTACTCCTAAGAAGTATTGTACCTGGTTAATAATTCTCTGGGACCCACCTACAGACTTGTATCCTAGGAAAGGCAATTTACAAATGAGACCCTTGTGATTTGAAAAAGTGGTTCATTTTCTCTCTACTCATCGGTGAGAGCAGGGCCGCCGCTGAATTATTGGGTTGTAATGGGCTGGCTTCCCATTAACTTTAATACTCCTGTATCTGCATTGCTCTCACCAACTAAACATGACCTCACTATTAAAATCAAGAATATTCTCACAGGTGATAAATGTGTTCATTATCTTGGTCTCGGTGATCATTCCACCATAGGTATGTATATCGAATCATCACATTGTACACTTTAAATATATACAATTATATCTGTCAATTATTCCTCAATAAAGTTTGGAGAGAAAAAGAAAAAAAAATAATACTCTCACTAAACCCAACAATGACGTCAAGATGATTTGATGGGGAGAAGTGGATGGCTTAATTATATTTCAACATATCATTGGGGAAAAGGAAGAGAAGGAGAAAGAAAGGGAGAGAGAGAGAAGACAGTATTCACAGGGCACAAAATAGAAAGGATATTAGCACTGCTAAGACTGCTCAGCTGTTTCCAAGGCTGGAAAACAGAATAAAGGGATTAGAATTTACCAAAGTGTCTAAACTATTTTAATATTTAGTAAATAAAGCATTTTAAGTTGGGGGAAGGGGGAGATAGAATATCAATAAACAGTATTAGGATAATTTGCTAACATTTTTAAAAAGTAATTTGGGTAGATTAAAGATTTTAATGTTTTCATTTTAGATTTAATTTTATTTTAATTTTTGATGAAAATTTTAACATTATAAAAATGCCAAAAATTATAAATGAATAGTTGCATAATGTTGGGAATAACAGTGTTTTTCTAAGAATAACACCAAAGGCAACGGTGTAAAGAAAAAGACTGATATATTTGACTTCGGTAAAACTGAAAAAAAATCTTTGTATATTAAAAGTATCCATGATATGAGTCCTTTGTCAGATACACATGTTAAACATATTTTCTCACAGTCTGTGACTTGCCTTTTCATTTTATTATTTATTTTGAGAACACAATAGCATGGATAAATCTCAAAAACATTATGCTTTGTGAAAAAAAGTATATATTGTAGGATTGCATTTATGTGATGTTCTAGAATAGGAAAAACTAATCTAAAACAATGGAAATTAGATACATGTAAAATGGCACGAGGAAATTTTTTGGAGTGACAGAAACATTCTATAATATTTTGATTGTGGTCATGGCTACATGGGTATATACATTTATCAATGTTTAATTGAATTGTATACTTAAAGTGGGTGCATTTTATTGTATATAAATTATACTGCAATTACATTGAAAAAATTTCATTATAAATACCAAAGAAAATGACCACTTCTGAGAATATTTGCAACATGTAAGGCAGACAAATTTGTGAGGTCTTAATATACAAAGAATTCTGACAAATCAATAAGAAAAAAAATAAACATACTAATAGAAAATTGGAAAAGCAGCCAAAAGAGTAATTCATAAAAGAAATATGAATGGCAACTAAGTATGTAAAAGACTTCAACTCTTTAAAAATCAAAGAAGTATAAATTAGAATAACAATATAATTTAGTACTTATATTGATTTTTTAAAATTAAATACTTGGATATGGTGAGGGCTAGGAGAAAAAGACATTTTCAGATCTCTAGTGGAGTGTACTATCGTCATAGAAGAAAAACTGTCACTGTATACCCAAAGCCCTTTTCCTATAACAGGATGTCTAGATCCAGGGACTATGGGTGGGCGTGCCAACCCATGATGGCTGGAGAACAAGGGGCACCCCTGTCACCAGTCTTAGGATGGAGTCATCTGATGGACCAGCTAGGCTACATCCTCTCCCCTGAGCATATGCAACTGAGTCGCACTCAGACCAAATAGCGTAGGGAAGGACTTCCCAAGAGGAGGAACAATGGACGGGCTAAAAAGATACAGATTTGACTTCAGGAGACAAGCAGGCATTCTCTTACCTCCATGCTCAGACTCTCCAACCTTGTCCTGCTGGGGCCACTTTCCTGTGTTACGAAATGAATAAGCTGTCAAGTGAGTCAACTCAAGTCTCACATGATGCTTGCCATTCCATCATTCCCCAGAGGGGACCAGGAGGGATGGTGCCTCCTTCTTGACTGTAGTGGGATCTGTCTTCCCTTCCAGGTGATGTGTGGGGGAAGAAAAAGAGTAGGAAGAGGCCACTCCTAAAGGAGTCCCAGAAAAGGCTTATTTCAACCTAAAAATATGCATATGTATAAAATGAGTCTGCTATGGGTGTCAGCAGAGGAGTTAGTAAAGGCATTCCACCCATCAGCCATCCATTCCAGGCTCCAGCCACAGGAGCTCAGGGCGAAAGCATTGACCAGATGCCTTTTTTCAGTCCATACTAATCACTCTTTTCTTTAATTCCCTGCTGCAGTTTTCATCAGTCCTCTAGTGACCTCCAAGTTGTTCTTGCATTGTTTCAAGGAATTCAGCATGTCTCCTTAACTAGCAGGGAAACCACAAGTCAAATCCTAGCTCCTCCTTTAAGCCTCCCTTGATTACCCTAGTCTGGGATGATCTCTCTCCTTATCCCTACCATTTGTATCAGCAATAATCACATTCTGGTTTCTGGCAGATTTCCTTTTGTTGCCTCGAATTACTTTATATTTTTAGCATCAAGGTCTACTCTTTGTGTACTCACATCTTTCCTCCCCCCAGATATACCTGACATTTCTTTACCTCCCCAGCTGCACGCAGCACCCCGTGCTAGCCAGCATAGCCTAGTGGCTCAGAAGTCAGATACCTGGATGTGGATTTCAACTCCCCCACTTACTAGCCGCAGGACCTTAACACATTACTGTGTGTCTTCTTTATCTATAAAATGAGGACAAAAGTGGCACCGCTTCACTGGGCTGTAGTGAGGGCTGAGACAAAGGCACGGCAAGGGTTTAGCAAAGTGCCTGATGGGGTCTAAGTGCTCGGTAAACGTCAGCTATTAGTATGTAAGTGCTTAGTCAATACCTGCTAATTGAACGGCTCTAATGGGGACAGATGTTAGGTAAATAGAGGGCTGCTCTAGCTTGGTGTGAACCCCACGCTGTCCTGAAAAGAAGCAGCAGAAACCTGAAGACTTTGTGTAACAGGTTCTGCAGGCGGGTCAGATCTCAGGGGTACCTCAGGTTCTGGTGGAGGAAGATGAAATGCGGGGAAGGGGAAGCAGAACTGAGGTTTTTAAATTGGGCAAAGGACCCAAACAGACATGACTCCAAATACATACAAGAAGCCAGTAAGCACATGCAAATATACTCAATACCATTAACTATGGGGAGATGCAAATCAGAACAGCAGTGAGTTACTGCTTCACACCCCTGTGAATGAAAATACTGCAGGCCAGATCAGTAAACAAAGACTGCTGAAGCCATCAAGTCCTCAGCCACTGCCGCCACCCCGCCACAGTGAGCTCAGGGTGCAGACATGCAGGCAGCCCGGCCTCTGCAGCCACCCACGATGGTGACCTCTGAGGGGACTCAGAATGGGAAAGGATAGGGTTCTGGCCCTAGATGGCTGGGTGCTTGTCAAAGGAATGATTTCAATGAGCTCAGATGTTTGCCCCTTCCCATATGACACAGAAAAGCGCTAAATTCTTTAACTTGCGATGTCTGGTTTTCTTTAACAGTAATCTTAAATGTTCTGACTACCTGGTCTTTGTTGTAAAACTCCTGTATATCCTAGTTCCTCCCCTACCTCTTCAGAGCCGGCCCTCAGAGAGATTGAGAGGCTGTCATCCCAGGCTCAACGGGGTTCGAGTCCCCAGAAATGTCCGCCAAATAAAACGTAGCTCTCAACTTTCAGAGTGCGCATGTCCTATAGTCGACACCCCCTAAGGTGGCTATCGGAAAAAAACAAAAACAAAAACAAAAACAGATAATAACAAGTGTTGGTGAGGACAGAGAGGAGCCAGAACCCTCATACACTGCTGGTGCAGCCACTTCGGAAAACAGTCTGGCAGCTCCTCAAACAGTTAAACACAGAGTTACCATATGAGCCAGCAGTTTCACTTCTAGGTCTGTACCCAAGAGAAATGATAACATATGTTCACACAAAAAGTTGTACTAAATGTTTTTAGCAACATTCTTCATAATACCCAAAAAAGAAGTTATTAGAATATTAATTCAATCAACAAATATTTATTGAGTGCCTAATTATGAGCTGGGAAAATAAGATATTTCTGGAGGGATGGTATAGCTCAGCAATAAAGTGTGTGCTTAGCATCCACGAGGTCCTTGGGTTCAGTCCCCCGTACCTCCATTAAAATACACTAATTAACCTTTAAAAATAATAAATAAATTTAAACACTTTTCCTTCCAAGAAAGAAAAAAAAAGAATAAATTTCTTTTCTTAGAGTTAATTGAGTGCGCAATATCTAGTGTGTGTCCTCTCCTCTCCGGATCTATCCATCACGCTGGTACAGTTCAAGCCTCAGTGGCTTCTGGCCTGAATCCTCATTGCCTCTTGACTAGGCTTCATGCCCACCCTGCTGTTTTCTTTAGCAATCTGTACTGAGCAGAGTTGGTCAGGTGAGTTTTCTAAAATACCTGAATACTCTGTTCCCTTTCTGAAAATCTTCAGCGGCTCCCCACTGCCGGGGCATTCTGTCCTTCCTGGAGCTCCATGCTCATGTGTCTCCCATTTCCAAGTGTATTTAGGACACTCTGGATCTTTACCTAGCAAATTTCTTCTCCCCCTTTAAAAACCAGCTCAAGTACCAGCTCCCCTGGCAACCTTCCACACCCATCAGACCCCACCCAGAAACACAGAAATGACTTTCTGTATTCATGTGGAGTGAATTTAGAGTAGGGGATTGCAGTGACGGAAAACACTGAGTCATCCACCAGGGGAGAGTGAGACAAACCAGACATTTGCACCAGCAAGAAGCTGCTACTGCTCCGAGGCTGGGGTGGGGGCTGGGGGGCAATCAGAGGAAATAACCAGAGCCCAGAGGCTGTGATCACCCTGTAGAAGCTGTACCCCAGTGGGCCTGTCCAGCAGGCGGTGGAGTCATGGCTGAGACCCAGCTGCTGTGAAGAAAAGAGAGACACGCTGAGTTGCTCTCTGCTACCCTCCAGTCTAGTACCACTGTCTCCCACTGGAGGAACCAACCAGCCAACACTAAGCCTGCAGGGGCTCCTGCTGTCGCCCCCAACCCAACGGAGGGCAGAGGGCAAGACGTGGATGGAGGGCTCCTCTTCCCAACAGGCAGACTGTCAGTGTCTCTCCCCTGCTCCTCTCTGATCCCATCTCTTTTATAATCCTGGTCCCACTAGGCTGTGAGTTCTGCTTACAAGTCTGTTTCCCTTAATAGACTGTAGAGCTCGACTGAGTAAGACAACGGTCTGATTCATCTTGGCGTCCTGAGCTCCTGGCACAATTCACAGGACGTAATTGGCATCTTATCTTTGCTGGATATCTGCTGAGAGGAAACTCCTGGAGTCACCTCCAGCCAGCTCCCCTTTTCCATCTCCTGGTTTGATTCACCTACAATGACTGAACTCGCACCACTAAAGAATAAACAAGGAAGAGTTTGGGGTCCACTCATCTCTCTGGGTTGATACCGGTTTGAATACTCCCAACAGCAAGTCACAGTTATTATTCCCCCCGAGAGCACCATCAACCTAACAACCTTCTACCCTCCCACAGCTACGTGAAAATTACCCAGGAAAACTCCCCCAGATCTCAAGATATCTTCCCTCTACCACCCAAGATGTTTCCAGGCCACCTCTCCCTGCTGTTAATCAGTGTGTGCTCAGGGTTAACAAGCTAATTTTAAAATCAGCTTAAGCAAAACATAATCAGGAAGCTAAATTAGCTGCCCCCATCACCAAACTGCATAATGAGTGCCCAAGGAGAAGTTACTTCATTGTCCACTATTTTGATTAGCGATGTAACGTCGTTTCTTCCACCCTTGCAGATGGTACTCATGAATGTAGAGGGAAATACCACAGAACCTAACTTCTGACCTTGACTGCCTGTACAATGGTTACTAGAGCAGAAAAATGGGCTGTTCTTGCTTTTCTTCTCTTGAATTTATGACACCAGCCTAGCTGTGTTATAACAAGGGGGAGTAGAGCACAAGACCCCTCTAATTATAGTCAGACAATCAGGGTCCAACTCTTGGTTCTGGTTCACTGCTGGACAATCACAGGCAACTTAAGTAGCCTCTGAGAAGTCAGGTTCTTCACACATACAACGAGGATGAGGATGACACTGACCTCCACGGCAATGAGAGCCAACACATGCTTACTATCTGGTTTCAAGCAATTCGTGTGAATCAATTTCTTGAAGCTTTACCACCATTTCATGAATTACCTACTACTATTTTCATTTTACACACAAGGAAACGAGCACAGAGAAATTAAGTAACTTGCTCAAAGGATTGTAAAACTTGAGTGTGATTTTTACATTGAAATCATTAAGTGCCTGACTGAAACATTGTAGGTGCTCAATTAATGTTTTCCTTTACGAAACCCCCTCCCTTCTTGCCAAATTAACTAATCTTTATAGAAAGGGATTTAAAAAAAAAATGAAGCTATTTGTTCACTCCCAGCTCTGCACTCATCGTCCTCTGTGAAGAAGGAAACAGCAGACTGTATCAGCAGCCCCAAGTCAGCTGCCTATGAGCTGGACCTGGCCTGCAGCTACACTCTGTTACATTGCACAATGTTTACCTTTTTATTAAATAGTTGCCAATATTTAAAAACCAGTAGAATTCTTTGTCTCTCTCCCTCTCACACACACACATATGCACATTTCAGGGTTTTCTTGGAAAATGCACCCACCTGGCTCCAAGGGCTCTCATTTCCACAGGTCAACATTCATCTCAAGTTGAGCGCGGCCACTTCCTTTTACAAGGGACAAATATTCCCCAATTTGCCACAGTCCCTATTTCTCACAGCTTCACGCAGAAAGGTGGGTCTACAACTTCTGGACTTAACTTCCTCCCACCATGAAGAGTCTTTGAGTCCCTGACACCTGAAAGCATCTCCCAGAGGAAGCAGCCGCTGTTGTGCACCACACCTTTCCACTGAATGTTGTTGTCACATAAGGTGACCAATTCATCCCAGTTTAACCAGGACTTCCTTCTTTTTAGGCTGGAAGTCCTGCACCTGAAGAAAGTCCCAGGCCAACCAGGTTGGTCATTCACTGTGTCATGTCACAAGCTCACCCCTACAGTGGCCCCTCCTATCTGGGAGATGAGAATGCTGGACTGCATGCTCGTGCTCCTGAGTCTCCTTGGGCACCTCTGCAGTGTTAGAAGAGCCACGGGGGCCATCGGCAATTCTGGTCAATGGCAAGGAAGGTCGGGAAAGAGCCAAGATTCCACCTGGCCTCCCATTTTGAACAATATGAAAGTTTTAACTTTGGGGTTTTTTTTTTGACCCAAGGAATATATGTACCAATTCAATTTTTCAATTACAACACGTTTCTTTCTTAGTTAAAAAAAACAGCTTTATGGCTACAATCCATATCAATATCAAATCTGGCTCTTCTGCAGATGGATTAGAAATTCAAGTCAAATCCACCCAAATAATAGCGCTAGGGTTGAGAAAAGAGAGACCAACCTTATTAGCAAATGGACAACATTTTATTAAACAAAGTGCAACTGGATTCAGAGGCCCAGGTGCTAAAGCCAGAAGCAGAAAAATGAACAAATGAATGAATGAATGAATAGACGGCCCAATATCTGCCTGCCTCCCCACAAAAGGGCTGTATATTGCCTCAATGAAGGAAGTAACTGCTTTATAACAAAATTAAATAAGGGACACTAGTAGAGTATGTCATTCATTCATTCAGTGCACAAATAAGAGTACCTACCTACTATGTGCCAGCACTATTACAAATAATGAAAGAGGGAGATACTTGGGAAGTCCAACATATTTACTGATATTTAAAATGACCTTTATTTTATTTTTTCTGATTATAAAATAATAAATTGCTTTTTATAATCCTGAAGTTAAAAAAAGGAATAAAAGCCATCCTTTAAGCCAGGCTTTCTCAACCTCGGCACTTTTGACACTTGGGGGTGGGTAATTTTTTGCTGTGGGCACTGCCCGGTGCACTGTAGGATGTTTGGCAGCGTCCCTGGCCTCTACCCACTAGAAGCCACCAGCATTCCCCCACCTCCAATCATTAATACCAAAAATGCTGTAGGCTTAGTAAATGCCCCGCCCTGGGCAAAATCACCTCAGATTGAGAACCACTGCTTTAAGCAATCCACTTTGCTACACAAAGGGGCCTCAGAGGTGAGCCTATGGAGAGACCCCCTTTTTCCTCCAGGCAAATAAGCAGGAGATTTCCTCCTGGAAGAGCCCTGGTACTCCCCCCGCCCCGATGCCCAGACACCAGACCCCAGAGAAAGGCAGTGCTGTTCCGGGTCCGGCTGGGGGGACAGGGCAGAGGTGGGGCTGGGCAGTCTTGGGCTCCGCTAAGGGGATCAGTGAGCTTCTGGAGCTTACGCTGTGTGCGTCACGGAGGCTGATCCAGGCCGTGCCCCAGGCCTGCACTCCTCCAAATGAGCTTTGCTAACAACCCTGAAAGAAAAGCTTCCCCTGTGCAAGGCTTAGGCACCCACATGTAAGTCTAGCAGTCTGCGGCTGCTGGAAACCGGGAGGATTAAATCGTGCCTGTCCATCTTGAGCACCGTTGTGAGAGAGTCCCCGAAGCTGGGAGCAGACACGCCTGCCTGCCTGCCGGCGCCCTGCTGTACAGACCATACAAAGGGTCCATTGTGTACAACCTCATCTAAGACAGAACCAACCAACCTGCCTGGCTGTTCAGCCCCAACCTGGGCTGCTTCTTCACAGCAAACCCCAGTCGTATAGAAGCGAACATTTTCAGTTGGGAGAAAATGTCAGTGGGAGCCCAAGTCAGGCACAACGTTTACAGGTACCTTAACCTGGGTCCTGGCTGCTTGGGACACAAGGGAAACTAGTCTTTAGTGTTACCACCGGGGGACTCAGACTCGGGTTCCTAATACCAGGAAGGGGAGCCGGAAGAAGAGGGAGAGGGGGAGAGAATCCAGCTTCTGCTTTCATCTATTCATTTGCTAAGCACTTGTGGAGTCCCTGCTATATGTGTCTGGGGAGAACTTAGTTTCAGATGGAAACTTTCAAGGTTCACAAAATCAAAAGCTCCCAGAGCCTGGCAGTAACATAAATGAAGAGACCATGTTTATACCGCACCTAAAGGGGGCGCCACCCCCAGCTCCAGCTGCCTGTTGCCAAAATTACCTATAAGCCAGTTTTGTCAGATCTTCTGGATTTTCATGAGAAAATGGAAAACAGGATTTCTATGTAACTTCTTTTCATTTTTAAGCATAGGCTGAAATTATCAAATAAAAACCAAACCAAAAATTCCTATATGGACAAAACTGACCCAGTCTCTGAGCCTTCAAACCGTAACTTTGGTTTTAGAGATGGTAGAGAGAAGTGGTTAAGAGTGAGGTACCTGGAAAGGGTAAGAAGGGTGCCTGGTTCTACCTCTTACTTGCTGTGTGACTGTGGGCAAGTGTCCTAACCTCACTGTGCCTTGCTTTCCTCATGTATAAAACGAAAATGTAAACTATCTTGCAGACTTAAAAGAGAGAACACATGTCCGTGACTGATTTATAACAGCTTAACAGATGTGAGCTATCATTTTTACACATCATCTGGTCTACTCTCCTAGGAATCTCCATATAACAGTCTTTGCAGTTGAACGTTTGATCACTGCTTAAGTGCTTCCTGAGACAGGAAGCTCATGGCTCCTTAGGGAATGCCAGTTGTATAACAATCCCCAAATCTCAGGGGCCTGATCCAACGTATATTCACGTATTGCTCAGGTCCCAGTCCAATGTGATCCACACATAGGGTGCTCTATCCCACCCCATGCCTGGTGGATCCATGCACCTTCCATGTGGTGGCCCTGCTATCTCCCAGGATCTTCCCAGAGTCATCTTCTGGGTTCTCTGTTTTCAGCCCACTAAGAGAGGTGGGGGATGGGGAGAGAGGGAGAGAGAGAGATTGAGAGAGTATCAGGTACATCACATCCGCACATTCCCGTCTGCCAGGCCCTGGCACAAGGTCCCAATTTCATTGTAAAAGAAGCAGGAACATGAACTGTTTGTCTGTGTCCAGGAAGAGAAAGCAGCGTCGGTGAACATCTAAACAACCTCTGCCATGCTCTGCATTCACATAAACACAATCCTGCAGACTCAGAATGTCTGCCTATTGGTCCCTGTCTTGCCCTTCAGTGCAACACACACAGGACAGCAGGAAGACACAAGCCTGGGCACAAGTAGGTTTGGATCTTAATCTCAGTTCAAACACTTGCTAGCTTTGGACCTTGGGCAAATTATTTAAATTCTCTGTGGCTTCAATTTACTCATTTGAAAGATAAAGACAGTAATTACTTCCCTTGGTTGCTTTAAGGATGGAGTAAGATAATGTATGTGTTGGCAGGTTGCATAATATCTGACACATTACTTAGAAGGTGCTCAATTAATGCTGGTGTCTCCCCTGGTCCTTTTCTACATGGATGCTTTTCAGCTATTTAAAAATGACTATAATTATTTCTGTAAGTTTTCCCTTCTCCCAGTGTCCTCAGCTATTTTCATTGTTTTTATATGATATTATTGCCAGCCCCCTCACTCTCCTGATGGCTGTTCCATAGACATACCTCAGTGTGTCAAGGAACCAAACAGGATGCCTGCCTTAGTTAAAGTCTGTCTGAAAACAGACCCTGAGATAGGACTTTGGTGCAGACAATTTGGGGGAGAAGTTATCTTAGGAAACAGAAGTGAAGGAAATAGGGAAGGGAGAAGAATCAACAAAGGAGTGGGTTACAGCTGTGAGCAACTGGGGTTCAATCCCATGGGGGGCTCTGAGAAACCATGTAGAAGATACCTTAGAAAAGCCCCACATTCTGTGTCCTGCAGGACGGGAAGGCGGGGCATTTATCTATGAAATTCTGTTCTCAGTCATTCCTGCCTCCAATCTAGGGATGTTCACTGTCTTGAAATCATGGGCTGTGTCTACATGTAGCTGAGCAGGCTTTCCAGACTTCTAGAAAGCAAAAGTAAGAGACACTGTGCTGTGAGCTTGAACGGGTACCGGCAAAATACATGGCAGTGTTCACCAGGGCTACCCTGAAATTTGGTGGCTGAAGGGTGTCGTCCAGTGCATCAAAAGCTCTGCTCTGGTGCCTCTAGTAAAAATGTCTGGAAGAATCCACCCTCCATGTTCATAAAGACTGTATCTGGGTGTAGGGATCATAGTGATAATTTTATCTTTTCAATTTGTTTTGTTTGCTTCCCCTAGGAACATGTGATGGCCAAGAATAAATACTATGATCCAAGGTAGGGTCCGACCAGGGCAGAGAAAAAGATATAATAGCTCATTAAAAGTAGACTGAGGGGAAAGAGAGAAGTAAAACTGCTTATGTTCATGCATGATATCATCTTGTGCACAGAAAATCCCAAGGAATCCACATACAAAATGACTAGAGCTAATAATGAGTTTAGCAAGATTACAGGATCAATATTTTAAAATCAATTTTATGTCTATACTAGCAATGACAATTCTGAACATAACAAATTTTAGAATTCTATTTTCAAAGCATAAACAGAATAAAATATTTAGGAATAAATCTAATAAAAGAAGTTTAAGACTTATACACTAAAAATTATAAAACATTACTAAGAGAAATTAACGATGACGCAAATAAACCAAAAAACCCCTATTTATGGGTAGGAAAACTCCTTATTGTCAAGACGGAAATTCTCCCCAAGTTGATCTGCATATTCAACACAATCCCTATCGAAATCCCAGCAAGCTTTTTTTTTTTTCTGGTAGAAGTTGACACACTGATCCTAAAAATTATATGGAAATACAAAGTAGGATCAAAACAATTTTGAAACAGAAGAACAAAGCTGGAAGACCTATATTACCTGATGTCAAAATTCACTAGAAAGCCACATAAATCAATACAGTGTAGTATTGTGCATGGATAGACATATAGATGAATGGATGAGAATTGAGAGTCTAGGCATAAACTCTTGCATTATGGTCAATTGATTTGTGACAAAGGCACCAAAATAACTCAATGGAGAATAGTCCTTTTTCAGCAAAAGGTGCCGGGTCTATTGCACATCTACATACAAAAACATGGACTTAGGACTTTATCTCACATCATATATGAAAATGAACTTGACTGTATCAGAGGCCTAAACATAAGAGCTAAAACTAGAAAACTTCTAGAAAAAACACAGGAGAAAATCTTGGTAACTTTGGATTGAACAAAGAGTTCTTAGATATGACACCCCAACGATGACACAAAAGAAAAAAATGATAAACTGGACTTCACCAAAATTAAACTTTTTCAGTTTAAAAGACCATTAAGGAAAAAAACCTTTTTTTTAATAAGCCACAGACTAGGAGAAAATATACAGGATCACAGATCTCATAAAGGGCTTGTATACGGAAGAAATGAAAAACTCTTATAACCCATTAATAAGCTTGCTCTTTCTAAGCCAGCAAGGGAGAAGGGGTCTCCTCGAAAGACGAATTGCAATCTTCTGTAACATAATCACGTACACATAATCACATATATCCAACTGCCCTTGCCAAATTCTACTAGTTAGAAGCATTTCACAGATACCACTCACGTTCAAGATGAGGCAATCATACAAGGATGGAAACTAGGAGGTGGGAATGTAAGGGCTACCCTAGAATCTGTCCATCAGAGTACACCCTCTAGTCCTCAATGATTTGTGTCCCTTACACTTGAAAAATACATTTATTCCCTCCCAATTTCCCCAAGAACCTCACACCATTACAGCATCTGCTCAAAGTCTAGAATCTCACCATCTGAATCAGGTCCAAGTATGGATGAGGCTTCCTGAGTACAGTTACTCCCAATCTATAAAACTAAGGACAAGCTATCTGACTCCCAACACACCCAACACACAATAGAGAAACAGGTACAGTAAAATAGTTATAGACTTTCCGCTTAAAAGGGGAACTGGGAAATGGAAAGTAAAAAAGGAGTTATTGATTGAAGTCATTTTGAAATTCAGCCTAGCAAACTCTTGCCAGAGTTCTTTGATTAGATTCCAAGGCCAGGGAATAATCCACAATCGGTCTGAGTTCTGCCCTCTGAGTTATGTTTCCTTTTTCATGAAAGGTGGCACATTTGCAGTGGAGCAGCTTTATCATCCTGCTTCCTGCCATTAGAATTCTGGAGATCCAACAGCCTCCTTTCATTTTATACTCTTTCTGTCCCTTTCAGTTTAAGCTGGCAGTGCTCTGACTGAAGTAAATTTCTTAAACACTTGGTGGGTCTCCTGTCAATTTCCCTTACCCAAAAGCAACATCAACAGTTCTTTCTGAGACAGGAGCCCCTTTACCTAAGGTAAAGATGCTGAGATGGTTAAGAGAAAGCTCAAAGAGACTTTTTCAAGGCCTAATTGTGTGAGAAGTTGTATGAGGCACACCCTTGATCTCTAGAGAGGGCCTGTAGTGTGACTAAATACTATTCTGATCCCTTGATCTTCCTGAGGTTTTAACAAAAGCTGTACAATCACCATTTGGTTTTTTTTCTAGGCCAGGGCTTATCTCTATGCCGCATGCTCGGAAGTCATTTCTTAATTTTAACATCTTTTGTCATCTGGAGAGACTGAGAATTTTCAAAATCATCAAGCCCTAGTTCCTTTTTGTTTAACAAGTTTTCTCCTCAATTTATCTTTCTCCTTGCATTTTACTATACACAGCAAGAAACCAGGGGCACCTTCATCACTTTGCGTGGACATCTTGGCTAGGTCACCAAGCTCATCAGTTTCTTGTTCTGCTTTATACATATTTGCAGGAAACAACTTTGCTAAGCTTTCTGTTACTACCTAACAAGGAACCCTCTTCCTCCAGTTTCCAACACCATGTTTCTCACTTCCTTTTGCACCCTCACTGGCAGCATCCTCCAAGTTTGAATTTCTACTAACAGTCTGTTTGAGGCAACTCAGGCTTTCTCTACCACACTCCTCAAAATTCTTCCAGCCTCTAAGCAGTTCCAAGTCAATTCCACCGCTTTAGGTATTTGTTACAGCAGCTCTCCACTTTCAAGTGCCAAAATGTAACCTTGCATTTTGAAATTTAATTGATTAGATCTGTTAGAATTTTAAGTAAATGGAAAGGTTTTGTATGTAAGAAATTTCAAAACCCAACACCTCCAATGTGAGCTACTCAGAGATAATATTTTTTGCTTTTGAGTTTGACAAAATTACTATATTACTAGGAAAGTAAAGAAATATGAATTTTTAAAGATACTCTTTCTTTAGGAGAATATATCAGAATACACATAAGAGTACGTATAGTGATAAAGGAGAAATAAATTTAAATATATTAGTACTTTATAACAGTTTAAGTTTAAATATAATAGGGTTGTAATCGTTGTGATGATTCATATGTATGTTTCTACTTTTACAGGCATTTGTAGCATTTAAAAGATTCAGAGAGGATACTCACGATTTCAGGAGACTTCAGTTAGTCTGTAAATTAATGTTTAAATGTCTGGAAAATGTTGTATTTGTTAAATTCCTAAGTTTTAATATTTCAGTCGTATAAGGAGTGTTAGGCTTCTTAGAGGAATACCATTTAATCGACTTATACAATTACTAAATCCAGTGTTAAAGTACAAACAGCAGTGATTGTGCCTCTACAGGTTCAGAGGCCCCTCTGACATTAAAGAATTTAATCAGATGCACGCATTCCAGAATGATTCGTGCAGGAGACACAGAAAGCAGCAGAATTAAGGCGACAAGACCCAGGACCCCGTTCCTATCAGCTATTTGAAGGAAAAACCTGGTTGGCAGCTCTGTAATGCTGCTGTCCTGACGCCCTCTAGTGGTTCAAGCCGCGAAGCCCACCTTTCCTGAGCACGAGGAGAAAAATGCTCTATTGCTAGGTCATCTGGCTCTCCAAGAAGTTTCCCCTGATTAGCCAGACCAAACAAAAACTAAAACAACATAATTTCTTCTGTCAACGTTCTTGTGAGATATTTATCAGTCTTTGCACGAATACTTCCTGCGTCGCTAGGCGCCTCATTCTGCTTTGAATAGCTCTAATAATTGTAAGATGCTTCCTTCTTTTCAGCGGACACTCCATCCCTGCAACCTGTGCTCACTGGCTCTGTGTTTGCCCTCCGGAGCTGCAGGGCACAATTCTAGTCTACCACCTGACAGCACTTGAAATATTTGAAAACGGCTTCTTGTCCTCTCCCTGCCCCCAGCTTATCGTCTCCAGGCCAACGCACGTGGTTCCCTCAACTGCTCCTCTTTTGACCCAGTTTCCAGGTTCTGTCCCAATTGCTCTCCTCTTGGAGGCATTTCCGCTTTGTCCTCATCCCCTGAATGCACACTGGCGGCAAGAACGGCCTCCACCCCCGCCCCCAGAGGTGGCCCACCTGGCCCAGAGGGCGGAGGGGCAGGTGCCCCCCGCCCCCGCCCCCCTCTCCTCAGTGCTGTTTGGAGCAGCCTTCTCCAACGATGGCTGGGAGGCTGCTATTTCACTTGTCTGCATTTTCCCACTTGCCTTACTTTACCCTCTTTGTAGCCCTGCAGTATTTTCTGTATTCGGACAGAACTCATCAGTTCCCCAAATAATACTCTATGCAAACCATCCGGACAGAGACCAGGTCTGGATGAACTTGCCTTGCTACTGAGCAGAGCCTGAAAAAACCTCAAGAATGACTTGCTGTCTTGTGAGAATGAAGCTTGGTACCTTGAGACTGGATTCTGATCTTCACGTCGGGGACATCTGACTAGCCTAAATCCCTTCTGCTGTAGCTTAAGCTCATTTTTTCCCCCTCTCTTATCTCTCTCTGTGGACACAGAGAAGAAAGACTTGGTGTCAATAATGTAACATCACTTTATAGTCTGAAGACTGATATTCAGTCTACTCACACTTCTCTTCTCTGAACTAATGCAGACTTTTCCCTGAAGGGCTATTTTTCAAAACCTTTCATCATTTACTTAGTCTCCCCTGGCTCCTTTCCAATTTCTTTGTAACATCCTACACTTATGGGCCCCAGGACCGAACAGTATGTTTTAATGACTGATATTGGCTATAGATTAAGAATTATATCTGTGAAAATATTTCCATTACAACATAGCTCATTGTACAAAGATTTATATACCTAAGGAGCTCCTGGCAGGCACATAACAAGTTATTTTTCCAAACTTTCTTTGTAGTCCAGTCATTTGAAATTCGGGCACATTTTCCCACGGAAACAATGATCTGTCTGGTCCCTGGGTCCCAGGCCCCAGCCAACAAAAGTCAGTTTAGGTCACAGAGCAGTAAGGATAGCAGGTTGAACTTAGAGAAGAAGAATTCTCTGATCTTAAGCTTCAGAGACTCAGGAAGATGCAATGGGAATTTCTTCCTCGGTGTCTCAGCAGAGGCTACTCTTTGGGAACATTTTGAAATGGGTATTTTCCCACGTTCTTTCCTGGCTCTCTCCCACCTCTTCGGGTCCTTACCCCAGCCTCCTCGTTCCTGAAATCCTAATGCTGCCAGAAGTCTCCTGGGGTGCTGCCTCACTCAGCTGTCCCTACATCCCCCACTGCTTCAGTACATCTGAGCTCCCCTCTCCCATGACCCCAGCATCCATTCCCTGAGGAAAGCCAAGTTCAGGTGAGGTCAGCATGACAGGCTTCTCACCAGATCAGTTGCATGAATGAATTCTCAATGATACCTCTGTTTTTAAATGGATATCTTAGATATTCAAAAGATTCTCATTTGTGCAATTTCAGGCAGTGTCAGAAAAGGAAAAAATACAGGTTATATGAGGGAAGATTTTGGTGCATATAGAAGCCATTATAGTAGATACACTTGTTCTGCCCAATGGGAGCATATCCCAAATGGTACCTTCTTTCCACGGATCCCCTCCCTCCATTTCTGAATCTCAGATTATAGGCTCCATGTTGTTTTTCAGGAGTTCCAAGATTTTTTGAATTGTTTTTATTTTGAGAAATTGCTATTCTTTTAAGAAATTGAGTGAAAGCAATGGAACAAAAGAAAAAAGAGCACATACTGTAGGATTCCATTTATATAAAATTCTAGGAAAAGCAAACTAATCTGCAGTGATAGAAAGCAAACCAGTGGTTGCCCAAGTTCAAGGGAGGAAGGAGAAATGGAGTACAAAGGGGCCTGAGGAAACAGCTGGAGGTGATGGAAACGTTCATTGTCTTCATGTGGTAAAGGTTTCATGGGCACATACATCTGTGAAAATGTATCACACTGTACACTTAAAATATGTGTAGTTTCTTGACATCATTTTCACCTCAAAGAAGTCGTAAGAAAAGAAAAATTCAAGAAGACTAACATGTATGCAAACATATTTTTTCTCAGAATTGACACTTATTAGCAGTTTATCATCTTTGCCTCAGTAGTGTTTATATAAAAGAAATGAAATAAAAAGATAATAGTGTTATCTATTGAACACTATTTAGCTAAATAATTTGAGTTAAATTTAAAATTAAACTTAATTTAACTTAAAACCAGCCACAGTTCTATTTCTTCACCCCAACCGCTAGAAGCAACTACCATGAATTTCGTGCATATCCCAATCATCTGTGGTCATTTTACATGGATATATGTGTTCTTAAATAATACATCTTATTTATGTGTCTTTTAAAATTCACATAAATAACATGTACATTTCATTCCACAAATTTCTTGTTTCTTACATGAGGCTATGAGTTGACATTACATAGAGATATTTAATGTATGGATGTATTATGTTACATATAGCTACAAACCATTCCTTCTAATGCCTGTTAAAACAATTGATATCCTAATATAATGGAATATTATAATTCATATCACCATACACTAGGATATTATGATAAAATTCATATCACAATACAATATGAAAATACCACATTTTATTTATCCACTCCCCCTTTGATAGGCATTTCAGTTGTTTTCAATTTTTCATAATTACAAGCAATATTATAATAAGCTGCAAGGTTTTGGAAACAGATCTCACGGTATATGCAGTAGGAGTTACGGGGTAGTGGCCACAAAGTAAGTGTACAGATGGGTTTGCTCTGAATCAGACACTCGTAAGGCGGCATGTGCCACTTCAAGGATCTGCGGACTCCACAGAAGTAGCCAAAGGCAAATATGACCCTTTCTCCAGATTGCAGCTGAACGAAGTGCCTCTGTGATGTATGCTACAGAGCTGGAGATGATTCAGAGGACAACTCCAGTGGCTCACAGAGATTAAATCTGAGTTGGACACACTAGGGATCCAAAGCAGATGACCTTCAAGGTGGAGCAAATGACTTTAGCAACAAGCCATGAGCAATTCAACTGCTGTTTAAATTCTCAAGGCTTTTCATGTTAAATGAGCATCAGAAAATGCAAACGCACTGCTTCTAGATTCCTGTTGATATATGTGTTCCCACCCTGCCTTGCTTGTCACAGTATTCAGATCCTTTGGTTGTGCTTAGTTTTTACTTTCTTGATTTGGTAAAGTCTCGGTGGAGCATGTTAAAGCCTCCATTTGGAGTGTGTTTCTAACAAATTTTACTTTGTATATTTTGATGCACTGTGATTCAGCATATATAGATTCCCAAATGTTAGGTCTTTCTTGTGAATTTTACCTTTCATTCTTATGTAAAATTTTATCTCAAAGGTGTAAAGAGAACCTCCTGGATTTCAGTGGACTAAGATGATGCAGAAGAGTCCTCCTTCAGCTATGACCACACAGAAACACTGGACAAATTGGCACATATATATGAGAGCATTAAGCAGGGGTCAGTGCCACTGTAGCTTATGCAGGGTTTGGACCAGCTGGGGATTTTAACACCCTTGCAGGCCAATAAGATGCTGCTTCCCTGAGCAAGGAAGGCAGTGGAAATCGGTAATCAAGCACTCCGCAAAATCTGAGTTCCCAAGGGTGCTATTACTGGCAAAACCAGGCTCAAACAAGTTTCTTTGTCTCCAGGCTATAGGCGAAAAAAGAGGTTCCTCCACAAAAACTTGAAACCATGCCTGTATCATACAATGACATGGGTACTGAAATTTTCACTATGAGACAGAAATACCAAGCTGAGACAAAGCGTAAAAGGTAGTTGAGAACTGGTGATATCTCCAGGACTTCAACAGAAGCAAACTTGCAGCCACAGTGAAGGGACAATCTAAGAATCCCAGGCACACAGTCCTTCCTCAAGAGAAAAAAAAAAAAGCCCTGCTGAATATAAGCTCATAACAAAAATTACAGATCACTGAAGGAAACTATCCAGGGTCCGATCGTGAAATTAACATGAGAATTAATGCCCCAAGAAGTAGAGAAAACAAATCAAGCTATAGATGACTATAAAGTAAGTGTGTTTCAGATGACTTAGAAGATGAAAGAAGGATGAGAAAATATAATAAAAAACAGGTCATGGAAAAAGAAAAGGCAGATTTGGAAAAAAGCCGAATAGTTCTTTTATAAAAGAAACATATCCATTGAAAGACAGAACTATATAGATTTATTTAATAACCAAGTAGAAAATAAGAAAACTGGAACTAAGGAATGTAGCACAGAGATAAAAATGGGGGGAAGAATGAGGAGTTGAAGAATCACAAAGGACAGACTCATAAGTAACAGAAGGGATATCAGACAGGAGTTACAGAGGAGTGAACAGGAAATTGCAAAGGAAGTGATAATGACAGAGAATTTTTTCAGAATTGACAAAAGACAGGGTTCTTAGATTCAGGAGTACTGTATCTCTTAGATTATCTCACAGAATCTATTGCGTAACAAACCACCCCCGAATCCGGTGGATTAAAACAGCCACCATTTATTTAAGTCATAACTCTACAGGTGAGCAACTTGGGCGTGTCTCTGCCGAGAGATTACTCAGGCGTCTGCGGGGCAGTGGCCTTTACTCACTTTAGCCAAATGAGAAAGAAAGAGGAAGAGAAGGGGCCATCCCTGGAGGCCTCCCTGTTTCCCTTGGCAACTATCAAGCTGAAGACACGTTAGCCTCACTGTGCCCAAGGGCCTGTGTGATCTGATTTCATATTTTGCAGCTGTGTTTTCAAATGGACTGTTGTGGAGCACGTTCTGCCCTTTTGCACAGATTGTGACAGATGTTGACTTACTGGGAACAACTTGGTTCCAAGAGGGAAGTTGGCGTCATTTACATTAATGACTTGATATTTCTCTGCCTCTGTGGCAAGCCTGGGGTAACTAACTGTTAGTTTTATCTATGCCCACTTCACCCTCCAAATTCAGCTCCAAATATATAAATAAGAATCTGAAAAGAAAAAAATACGTATCTGTGTATATAGAACTGAATAACTTTGCTGTACACCTGAAACCAACACTGTAAACCAACTACACTTCGAACAAACAATCACTTTGGTCAGTGCTAAAATTTGCTCTTTGAGGACTGCAGTGCTAAGACTTTCTTTTTGGGATTTTGGTTAATGTTTAAAAGAGTCAACAAGAATTGTATTTCCATTTAAATAATCATGTAGATTGATGAACGGGCAAAGTAAGAAAGATAGGGCTGGATTGTGAGAAATAAAAGCAGGTAGAAAAATGGATGATGCTGATTAATTCAAAGGAGAAAACAAGAGGGTTTTCCTAGGGCTTCCTACAGCATGAGCCTCTGTTCCTCTCAGCCAAGAAGTGGAAGCTAGAAGGTAATCTGTTTTTCCTAAATAAATTCCACACTAGAGTCTTTGATAAACAAACTCATGGGAAATAAGGAAAACTTGTCAATGATCACAACAGACTTTAGAGTGAGAGCAGCCCATTTACCTCTGTGCTGGAAACGCCTTGTCCTGGAAAGGGCTCTCTTCACACAACTGTTCTACTCAAAACACACAAGCTATTGGGCAAAGGAAAAAAAAAAAAAGCAAGAGGGCCAAGAAGGTGAAGTGTCACTTGTCCTAAGAAACTCCTAACTCCTACTAACACTTAGGACCTGAAAGCAAGGACAGAGGGTGCAGGGTTAGGGAGGGGTGCGGCACTTCAGGATGAGAGGGGCTAGGGAGACGGCATCCTTAGGCTCCAAATTTCCACGGATGGTACCTCTCTCAGATATTCAGATTCCTCATCCCCATGAGTTCCCCTGGACTTGTCATATCAGAGGTTTGGATACACAGTTTTGAAAATGTGGTCACTATCAGCATGGGCAGCCTAAGTGCCACCAAAGTGGAAGGAGTTTCTCCTGCTACCTGGGCAACCACTTACTTTTCATGATTTCATGGGCAACACACCTGTGCCTTTGCTCTGGGTAGTCTATGGATTTGGTGTCCCACTTGGCCATCTCAGACTCTGAAGTCTCCCCTTTGCTTTAATAATAACCAGTCTCTAGCTCTACCACCACCTCCACCACACCCTACTTTAGTCCTCCTGTAAGGGAGAATAAGACCCAGATTGAGAGAGACATACAAAATGTGAGGGCAAAGTACACAGAGCTCATAGCTAGGGCCAGAGTGTGACTTTCTGAGACTTCGGTGAAGTGGTCTTTTCTGCAGAGGACACAGAGGGCACTTGCTAACTCTGGACTGGCCACTGCTGTTCCTTACTTGATGTTAAGACACTGAGGAGCAGGAGGCAGTCTTCTTTAAGGCAGTGGCATCAACACAGGTCTGACACCACCACTAGAAGAACATGCGCAGAAATTCAAGTAAGCTGCTTCCATCTTGACTCTGCCTTGGCCAGCCCATGAACACTGGAGCACCTCATATCTATCCCCTCTCTCCCATCTCACTGAGTCCACCTCAACCCAACTACAGTTCCCAGCCAATTTTTGAAAAGACTGTTTGGAAAAGTGTTCTTTCCTAGCCTGATCATGCTTTCTGCTCTGGGCGTTCAATCCAGCTGCATCTATGCACACCTGCACTGTTGGTTCTCCAAATCCTCCCAGGCCAGGCTCTCCTGGCATAATCTACACAAGCCACTTATGAATTAGGCATTCACTCTTTTAACATGAAAGGAGCCTGAGGGAGACTTTCAGTTTTAAATGGTAGAGAAAAGTTCTTTCTTTTTCCTCCTTCCCCACCTCAGCAACAAGTAAAATGAGAAACAGACATACACATGCTGCACTGATAAAACCAGTAGGCCCTTCTGTTCTCCAGACACAATATATGAAGAAGAAGAAAACGGGAAGATTCTGGCCTGAGCAGAGTAGAGAAAGGTGGGACTTAAGAGCCCACCGAGAATGAAAGCACCAAGAAGCAAACTGAATTTGCAACGCAGGACCCCTGAAAGGCTGAGGACTTGAGGCACTTGTTGGAGAGGGTTAGCTGGTGAAAATAGGGACATTCATTCAAAATCCATTTAATTTGGTTCTTATCCTCAATCCAAACAAAGAGATAAAAACCCTTCCTTACATATATATTTTTGGGAAAAAAATGAATCAGAAAGCTTTTAGTATGATGGAAGTTAGATTCCAGAGTGAAAATACTGAATGATGCAAATGTCCTCCTCATACCAGCTGCAAAAATGCCAGAAGCTTGGCTCAGATTGGAAGATTCTTCTCTCTAGACATTAATGGTCCCAGAGGTGTCCAACAGACACTGACATCTGAGTCCCCCCGCCCCCAGAAATAGCCAGCTTAATGCCTTAATACACACGGCAGTGAAGCCAAGGGGTCACAAGCCCTCCCCAAGCTCACAGGCTGTCCACTTAGCTGGTTAATGCCTAACTCTCAAATAAGTAAGAGGAAGTTCACCAATGTCAAGGATAAATAAACACATCAAAGACCAAAAAGCAAGAAATAACAACCTTAGATAAGAAGAGAAAGTGCATTCAGGAAATAAAAACAGATACCATAGAAAACAAATAACTAGAAAATAAGAATGAACTCTTGGAAATAAAGAATAAGAGAACTGAAATTTTTAAAGTTGATAAAAAATGTTGATGATAAAGTTGAGGAAGTTCCCAGAAAGTAGAATAAAAAAACAAAGATATGGACTAAAGAAAAGATAGGAAAATAGAAGCTTGATCCTGAAGGTCCAATATTCAACTAACAGTAATTCCAGAAAGAGAAATTTGGAAAGAAGATTTGAACAGAAGAAATAAGATTTCCTCTAACTGAAAGTCCTGAGTCCCTTAATGGAAAGGGACCCCCAAGGATCTAGCACAGTGAACAAAAACTAAACCAAGTCATAGTATATCAATTGCTATTAACAAAAAACGCAATGGGACAGAGCCTCTGAGCAGCATCAAGAGGACATTAGACGTACAAGAGATTTCCTGGGGGAAATACCCATGAAAGATAAATAAAGAGCAAGAGTAGACGGGAAGAACCTTCGGATCACAACGCAGGTCTGAGCCCTGTGAAAGCAGAGTGGAAAGAGAGGCTTGAGTAGGAAAAGCTTCAGACCCAGAACAGTTCTGAAAATGTCTCAGCCAGGCCGAAGAGGAGTTCGTGAGCCAAAGACTGTTCATGAGAGGGGCCCCACCTCAGGCAGGCACAGCCTGGCTCTAGCACCCTCACCTTCCTTATTCAGTTGTTGGCTGGAAGCTGCCTAAGGGAAGTATGGCCTCTCTGTTCACACAGTGTTGGATCCAGAGGTCTGGCAGCTGGGCTCTCAGACAATTATGCTTTACATGGCAGACTACCTTAAAGGGACATCTAAGCAGTGCACCTCTATGACCACCACAGCCCATTTCTTGTCCTGGACAGGTCAAGTTCTCCATGGTTCCTATGGGCCTCTTTCCCAGGGGAGAAACTTAGAAGAGGGAAGTTATGGGGAGAACTACTGCTCCTAATGCTGCCATTTGTCTTGAGGTCACAGACAGTCCCCATTCTCTCTCACCTGCACTGCCCAATCTCAATTCCCCTCCCCATCAGCTGTCATTTCTGCAGCTTTTGGTGGCTGACCTGATGGGGTGACCCAAACTTTCATTCTAGAGAGGTCTTAGTAATCACCTTCCTTTCAGGCAGAATTTGTTGCCTGTACCTGTTCGAAGATTGAGCAAGGGTGGAAAAAGGGATGTCCATGAGGATCACTTGAGACCCAAACACATTTCCTCCTTGCCCCCATTGTGTAAAAGTAGCTCCTCCTGCTCCCGCTCATCAGAGTCAGTTATGTCTGCCTAGAGGATGACTCCTCTTTTCACCTGCTGGTCATTGGCTATAAGACATCCAAAAAGCCAAAGCAGATAGTTTAAGCAGACCCTTGCTGTGCCTCCTGTCAAGAGTGCACTACATCGGGGTAGCAGGACCTCTAGTCCCTCAGAGCCCAGAGTTGTGGAGACAGGAAAGATAAAGTTCCCCAGTGAGTCTTTGGGACTGGCTATACATGGTACCACTCCTGCTTCCACCATTTGGTCCCCAGACCCATATATTCTTCCTACTGAGGATGCACATAATATGGAGAACTTGATTTAATGTATATAATGCTCCCTGAAGGACAGGACCCTATCCTTTCAAGGTATAATTATAGCCAAACTGGAGTAACAACTGTGCCTTAGAAACCACTCCAGTGCTTTATGAAGCTTGCTCCTTCTAGATGATGCTATATGTGAAATGACCAGTGGATCCCACAGTCACGAACCTACTCTCATGCCTCCTTTATTATGAAGTGGGTCTGCTGTTCGACATTATGTTTCATGACTAAGACCAAGCATTCCATGACTCCTCAGACACTGGTGCTTGCTGAAGCCCTGTGAGCACCAACAGCAAAGCTACAGCCAGAACAGGTATCCAACCCCACGAGGATGGACTGCTGAGCCTTCCAGCATAAAGGGGGCCCAACGTGGTAGACTTGCCACTAAGTAGCCAGTTGGGAATGAAAAAGTTTGATTTTCCAACTCAGCAATTCCTTGGCTCTCTCATTCCATTGACATTTTCCTTGCAAAATGGCTGGTTCATTTAAGAACTCATCTCTTTTTCATAGTCCTATTTTGTGCAGCTAAATACAACTAGCTCACACTTTCATCATTTTTTCGAAGATCTTTCAGCACAAATGCAAATATTTTTAGGTGAACGTTCTAACTTCCAAGTTACTAAATATAAAACATTTCATCCCTACATAACACAGATCTATGTTTTCTTTCTAGCCTCATTTTAGGCTTCTTTTGCCCACCGCCCATCCCCAAATCAATGCCACTTGTTTGTTCCTTATGTCTGTATTCTACCACTTATGCCAATTTCTAATACCAATTAGACACCAATTTCTGACACCAAAAGCTATTGCCATAAAATGCTATCTGACAAACATCCAAAACCTCAGTGGCTCAAAATAACCACAATTTATTATCATTGATCTGTGAGTCAGCTGAGGGTTGGCAGGTCTCAGCTAGGCTCAGCTGGGCAGCTCTGCTGACTGAGGTTGAACGTGGCCAGGACTGATTGGCTTTGTTCCATGTATTACTCATTCTTCTCCTAGACCCAGTGAATTAGTTATTAGCATGTTCTGTTGCTTCTGATGACAAAGCATGAGTGAGCAAGCTCAACCACGTAAGTGCTCTTCAAGCCTCTGCTTGTAGCATATCTGCTAACATCCCATTAGCTGAAGTAAGCCACACGGCCAAGCCTAGAATCAAACAGCAGGGAAGCACACTCCATTTATCTAAGTGGGAGTGAGTGGGAAGAACAGTGAATATTTCTGAGCAATAATCTAATCTACCATATATGCTCTTGTGGATTTTTAGATCAGCTCCAAAGAGGAAAATCATCAGGTACAAAGATTGGGAATTAGAATCGCAGGACTTCTCAGAGCAATACTAGAAGCAAGAAGACATGGGAATGCCTTCCAAATTCTGAGAGAAATGATTTTAAACCTACAAGTCTACATCCATCTAAACTATCAATCAATCATAAGGCTAGAATAAAGACATTTTGAGACATTCAGAGTCTCAGTTAATTTACTACCTTTCCTCAGGAAGCTCCTGGAGAATAAGATCCACCAATAAGAGGGAATAAACCAAGAAAGAGGAAGATGAGAAACACAGGAAATAGGAAACCCAGCACAGGAGAGAGACGAAGGGAAGTTGGCTCCTGACAGCACATGGAAGTTCCATCCTGTTGCACAGACAGCAACAAGAGCAACCTGGGGCAGAAGGGTGAAGGGCCCCAGGGCTCACTGCAGTGTGGGGAATCATCAGGTACAAAGACTGGGAATTAGCATCACAGGACTGGATAGGGAATTAGAATTGTGTGAAAAACATATAAAATGCTATTGTGGAGAATGAGAAAACTCAAGTACATACACAACAAAAAACAAAGAAATGAAAAATGACACACACTAGCTTTAGAAAAATAAAAAAAGATGCGTATGAATAGAAACATAATCATAGTTCACTATGGTTCAGCTGTAGACAATATTTCATATTAAGACAGTCATAAAAATTGAAATATAACTACATGGGGCAACTGGGAAGAAGAAAGTAAAATCCTTATCCACCAGAATAGAAAGTTACTAGATACTATCCAACATCAATAAATCTGGAGAAAACAATATAATACATCTCATTTAGCAAAATGGAAGAAATGTACTGAGTCTGGGAAGTGGAATTAGAAAATATGAAGAGTGAGACAGGGGTTGCTCTTTTTTGTTGCAAGTCTTCTATCAATATTTGACTCTTTTGTGAAAATATGTGCATATATTATTCTGATAAAATTTTTAAAGGCCTAGGGAAAGGTAATACAATAAGCCTGTGTAACACTTCGGTGAGAGCACATTTCATCCATTTTGTCATTTATTGGGTAATCATTTATGCTTTGTTTCAGGAATCAGGATAAAGGTTAACACTGCACGGTGTTTAGTGATTACAGAACAGGTTTGCATGTATTTAGTCTTGTGATTTAATTCTCACAACTCTATGAGGTTGACAGAAAAGCAAATTTACCACGATGCTAATGAATCTTAAGCTTCAGGACCCCTCACTGAATGGACAGCTTCCTAACTCCAGGAAGGGGCCCTAGCAATATGTTTGCATACACAAAAAGACCTTTTGTTAAGATGATGGTTTCTTTATACTCCAACTTCCAAAGCAACATACTTCCCCTGATATGGCCATGGGCATTACTGCTAAATAATTACACATTTTGTATCCATGCAAACTGTATTCACAATTTTGAATTCTTTCGTTTAAAAAGGGGTTCCTCCAAAGAGTAGAAACTTCAAGGCCCATCAAACTCAAATCCACCCCTGGATAAGTATTATCTATCCTGTTTTACAAACTGATGAATGAGGTTAAGTGGCACTGCCCAAGTATGCACATCTGGACTTAAATTCAGACATCTGACTGTCCAAATCCATTTTCTTTCCACTACTCCATAATTCATCACTAGATGGTAGAAGCAAGGTTAAGAGGCATCAGTTCCTTTACGGGGAGAATCAGTCCTGGAACTTGGAAGGAAAGGTGGCAAAACTGAGCCATCAGAATTCATGTGATACTGTTCTGGGTAACAGGTGGTGGTGGAAGAGACAAAAGGAAAATTCACTGAAGACACATCATGATGACACATAATTTTATCCTCAGCTGGCTCAGCCTAGTGGTTGGAGAGCAATTACACTAAGATGCTTCCCGTGAGACACAATCTACTTGGAGTAGGAAGAGGTAATCTCCTTCTTCCAAATATCTCTTATTTCATCCTGGCCTCTGGAAGACAGATCTTGGTATCTCCATAATGCATCTCTAGACAGTGGGAAGAGCCTGAGGCAGGCTGAAGTCAGAGGTCAGGAAATCAAAGACTCGTAGAATTGGAAGAGACACTTGGGGTGATTTAGCTCAACTCAATGAGAGGAGGCAGGCCATAGTGAGAGGCAGCACACGTGGTTAGGAGCCTGGCTTGAACTTGGCTTCTATCTGGGTGGAAGCTGTATGATACTAAGGAAGCTATTTAACCTCTATGCCTCTGTGTCTTCACTTGTAAACTAGAGATCGCAAAATGAGTCCACAGTCCCTTATCTAGAATTCAGAATCCATAAATCTAAAATTATTTCAAAACCTATTTCATGGGAATTGCCAATCTGAACTCATTCGGCAGCAAAGTCTAGCCCAATTCATGTACAGGAATTTATTCCACTTAATGTAAAATTTGTATGCCTCACCACAGAAATATTAATGTATTTGACAGTGCCATGGAGTGCTTTCCAACTTAAGGTAGATGTACCATGCACCTTCCTAAAATCCAAAGAATTTTAAAGCACATCTGGTCTTAAGGCTTTCGGATAAAAGCCTGTGGATCTTAAGTGCCTACCTCAAAGGCTGTTGGTGAGGATTAAATTAGCAATATAGGAAAGGTGCTCAGAGTAGCACAGGGTGCAAAATAAGGGCTCTAGACAGGTTTTCTGTTATTACAGGGAACCCCCTCTATGACTATATTCCTGAGAGATGTTATCTGGCATTTATCTGGCACCTAGGGTGGAGAATTCACTTCTTTATGAGACAATCTAGTTTGAATGCTGGATATTTCTAATCAATCTAATCTCATAATATGCTGACATTTGCCTTTTTCTGACTTCCCCTCACTAGTCACAGTCAGATTTCAATACGGCTTTCGCAGACAGCGCTGTGTCTCCCCGGGTCTTCTTCTCCCCATGGTTAATTGTTCTTCATATATTGCTCCCAGACCAACCTGTTAGCTCTCCCCCTGATGCACTCCAGTTTCCCAATATACCCTTTCAGATGCAGTGCCCAAAACAAAAGCCAGAGGTCCATATGGGTTCTGACCAGCGTAGAATACAGTCCACATTTTTTCTGTGCTCCAGATTGTGAAAAACAACTGCATCTCAGCATGAAAACAGAAGTGAGAAGGGAGGAGATGTGGAAAAACACAATCAAGGCCATCACAGAGTTTCATCAGAAAACCATACTAAAAAAAATTCAGTTTCAAAACAATTTTTTTCCAGTTTCCCTGAGCTGAGATGGAAAACAGTGAGCAGCCTAGACTGATCGAAATGCAAGAGTCAAACAACGCAGAAGTAAGACTGGTGACGTTATGCCAATTCATTTACTGAGAAATACAACAGACAGGAAGGCCGGGGCCCGTGTGAGGGTCACAGACCATAACCCACAGTCTAAGAAGAACGAGCCATCTTCCAACAGAAGGAGAAGAAGCAGAGCTAAATAAAACTCTGACAAGTATCAACAGCAATTTACAGTGAATTACTGAGAAGCAGGAGGACACTGCCCCCTCCAGTAGGCACAGCTAGACCCCTCCTCATCCCTGGCCTTGACCCCCTCTGGTTAAAGAGAACCTGAGCAAATAAACCGACTGGAGTGGAAGAAATCCATTTCCAGGGTAGGCAATGCGATCGCTCACTCCAGCTGTGATGGGGACAGTGAGAAAAACATCCTTCTCTTGCAGTGCCATCCCGGCTACCTGCAAAGAGTGCCTAGAATTCTAGATTCTTTGGGGTTTTGCTAAAGACCCCCTAAGAGCTGGCTGGCGGGTACATAGCGATTCCTTAGTCTATTCTTTCTACTTTATGAAACGTAAAAAATTTTCCATAATAAGATGTTTTGAAAAATTCTCAAGCACTTGTAACTTTTTAAAAGAATGATGACAGTCTAATAACTGAACCTGTCCTCCTGTCCCCATAGTGAAGGTATTTTTTGAATGAGAAGCTACCTGCCTTAATAAACTGGTCAGGAAAATGTTAGTAATTTTCATGTGGACATATTAGATCATATAGTTGGTTATATATCTAACAGCTGAACAGGGAAATAAACTATTCAGAGTTTTGATACTGAAAACTGTCTTCAGGATGTCGGTGAATGAGAGAGCTATCAGGTTAAAGTCTGGTTAAAGGCAAGGATGTTAGTAAGTCTGGGAATCTCCAGCCTGGCTTCTCCTTTAGTCCACTGAGAAATGGATTTGTGAGCATGGTCCTCAGACCCAGAGCAAATCCAGTATCAGAACCACACAGATAAAGAAGGAGTCAGGAAAATGATTAGATGAATAGACTTCAACCTAGTTCTGGTCAAACGCATGAAGGTTGCAAAACATTTCCAATTCTCTGATGTCCCTTCCTTCAACAGGTGAAGCCTAATTCCCTTTCCCTTGAGTTGGGCTGTACTTAGTGACTCAGTTCTAAGAAAAAGAATGTGGTGGAAGTGACAGTGTGTGACTTCTGAGACTAGGTCATAAAAGGCATTATGATACTTCTCTCTTTCTTTCTCGTCACTCTTTGGAGGAAGCCAATGGCCATGTCATAAGGACATTCAAACAGTCCTACAGTGAGGCCCATGCTGTGTGGAACTAAGGCCTCCTGCCGACAGCCATGCAGTGAGCCACCTTGGATGTGGCTCTTTCAGTCCTAAGCAAGCTTTTGGACAGATGCAGCCTTGGCTTGAAATACTGCATATGATGTCATGAGAGACCCTGAGCCAGCCACCCAGTTAAGTTGCTCCTGAAATCCTAACCCACAGAAACTGTGGGTAATAATTACTCATCTGTTACAAGACCTTAAATTTGGGGCTCATTCTTTATGCAGTGATATGTAAATAACATAATACTTCCTCTGCAGCGCTCACATCCTCTTGTTTGACTCTTAAGTGGAGCACTGCTGCAGGTGACCGTTCCTGCATAGGCTTTGGAGCCTCCCACCTCAGCCCACGCCGGGGACCTTTCACTTCATATACTGGGGATTCTCTTAGGTGTGTGGGACACCTGCAAGCTGCCCTCTAGCACTCACACAATGAGAAAGGAACCGATGGATAAATGCTTTCCCTTTGATCACTCAGGCATTAGGTTCTGAGATGGCTTTTATAAGACTTCTGAGAAGGTTCGGGCAAACTTGAGCACCAGCTGCTCAGTTGCCTCTAACTTTTCTATTTACCCTGCCTTTTATTACGACAATTTTCAAACAGAGAAGTTGAAAGAACTTTACAGTTAAAATCCGTATATCCACCACCTAGATTGTATAACAGACATTTAACTCTTTCCTTTATTACATGTCTATTCATTTATCTATCCCTCTGTCCATCTATGAATACATCTTATTTTTAAATGCACTTCAAAGTAATTTGCAGACAACAGTACATTTTACCTCTAAACACTTCAGCATGCACCTCATTAATGAGAATTCAATACCTTTATGATTTTTTTCTTTAAAGCAAAACTTCTATTCAGTGAAATGCAGAAATCTCAAGTGTACCACTCATTAGGGCTTGAAAAATAGATTCACCTGTGTGACCCAAATCCTCGGAAGACAGGAGCGTTTCCTTGTGCCCATTTTCTGTCAGTTTCCATTTCTGCACACACACCCCCATACAGACCACTGTTTCGATTTTTCCTCACCTTAGATTAGTTTTGCCTGTTCTGCACCTCCACATAAATGGAACAAAAGAGTACTCTTCCATGTGAGGCTCTGTCCCCCAACGTGTTCTAACATTTATCCGTATGGTTGTATCAGTAGCCTTCCTTTTTATTACTGCAGGAACATGCCAGTTTGCTTATCCATCCTTCTGCAAATACGCTGCTTCTAGTTTTTGACTGTTATGAAGAATGCTGTTGTGAACATTCTTACACAAGTCTGTGTATAGATATTTCCACCAAGTATTCAGGAATGGAATTGCTGGGTCATAGAGATGTACATTTAGTTTTACAAGAAACTGCCAGGCTTTTCATAAGTGGGTGCCCCATTTTACGTTCTGACTGATAATTTATGAGAGTGCCAATTATACCACATCCTCAACAACATTTGCCAGTCTTTGTAATGTAGCCATTCGAGTAGGCACCCAGTAGGTGTCTCATGTGATAGGAATCTGAATTCCCCTGATGACCAGTGATACTGAGCACTTTTCCATGTGTGTATTGGTCACAGTGTATTAACAGTGCATTCTTATTTGACCTTTCCACCTTCCCTGTTGCACTCTCCCAATACTCACTCCTGGAATCCAGTATCATTTCTCAAGTAAAATCCTGTTCGTGACCCTTTATCTTGGCTCTGCTTTAGGGATATCCAGCCTAAGATTCCCACTCCTGTGAAAACAGCAAAGATGATGCTTCTCTGTTAACAGGTGTGCTTCCAGGCGATATGTTGGGGAGGAGGTTCAGAAAAACGTACCGCTGACTAGGAGTATTCTATAAGACCACGTGCAGATAAGTTTCTGTATCCTTTACAATCAAAGAAAGCCTAATTCTCTATTGTCATTGTTAGAATCACTAAGATGGTCATTCACACTAAGTTCAAACACAAAGGACACTGGTCTAAGAAACAGGCAGGGAAATGGCTTAGGAAATAAAATTTTTCTTCCACCCATCACTTAAACGTCACATAAGACCCAGGCCAGCATCTGAATGGTGGGCACCATCCTTCCTCTGCACCCAGAGCATCCTGAAGCACCTCATGACTTCCCGGCACCCAGGCCCAAGAGAACCAGGTGAGAGAGACGCCCCCGTCACCCTCTCCTCCAGCCGACCCTCCGCTCAAACTCTGCCCCAGGATCTGGGTCTTCTATCACAACAACAAAAAACCTGCAAGCTGAACTGAGGACTCTAGACTTAGAGACAGAACAACCACCTAGAATAGTACCTGTACACGTGCACTCAATAGTTTTTGACTGAAAAAATAACAAGTGTACAAATGAATGGCTGGATATTTCAGCAACAGTTCAAAGCAGAATGTGGCAAATGCATGACAAATACAATGACTGATACAAAGTTCAAGTTCCATGGGGAGGGCCAAGTATGGAAGAGGAAAGTGTACATTCCTCCAGCCCCGCAAGCTGGTCTGGGAGCAACCAAACCCACAGCCTCACTCCTCCTGACCTGGCCCAGAGACCCGCACCAGTGCCTAAGGCTCTGAGGAAGCCAAGGAGACTCAGGTGATGGTGGACACAGGCGGTGGCAGCTGGGGTACCGTCACACTCTCACTGCCCCAGCCAATACAGAACAGGGTGCACCCTGGGACCCTGCGAGCTGTGACCACACAGCCTGGGTCCAAGTCCATAGGGGTCACAGTCACAAAGCCACCAAAACAGAGCAAGAAGAGCCTTTCCCCTCATGGAGGGCCTGGAAGTAGCCTCTGCCAGGGTGGCAACTAACAGCAGTTTGGAAAGTGGTTCTCGGGGTGGAAAGCTGCATGGTCCTGCTCAGGAGAAGGATCTAGAAATCTGTGGTGCAGAGAGGTTGGGGTGACAGGTGGTGCCTGGGGCACAGGCTGAGGATGTGACAACTGGAAAGGGTACCATTTTCTCAGCAGCAGAAGAGGAGGCTGAGGTGACAGAGGCAGAGCAGGTGGAAGAGGGAGACATGGAGGAGGAGAAGCCAGCAGGTGAAGACATGGACCAAGTGTCCTTGCTGAGATGTGCCCTAAGTGTAAATTCACACTGGACTTCAAAGACTTAGTACAGATAAAAGAATGTAAAACATCTCAATTTTTATACTGATTACATGTTGAAATACTACTTTTGATACACTGTATGAAATACAATATTACTTAAAAAAAATTTTAATATGGAAGAAATCAGTGTGCAGGGATGGGCATGAAAGATTTATGGGAGTTGAACAATCTGAACGGAGCCTTGAAGGGTAAGTAGGATTGAGCTGGTGGGAGAAAAGGGGGACAGCCTGTAAGAAAGGTCCCAGCCTGTGCAGACCCGAACTCCTTCTGAGAACTCACTTCACAGCTGAAATTAAACCTCATTTTAGTACTGAAAAAATAAGGGACACTGAAATCAGTAGATCTGGGTTAAAAAAAAAACCCACTCACAACTTCTTAGTGTTGGATAAATCACTCAATAAATCTGTGACTCCAATTTCTCATCTACAAATAGGTATCAGAAAAATTCTACCTCACGTGGCTCTATCAATACCTAAATTAGATAGTATGTTAGAGTTTTGTTATAAAGCACCTTGAAATGTATCATTCTCACTTCTCCTCCACTGTTTCTGTATTGCCACGTCTTCCCAGCAGTTTATTTCATAAGACTTCCCAGCAGTTTATTTCTCATTCAACGTCTGTGTGTAGTCAGGGAGGCCAGTGCACGTTAATGTATTTTCAAAAGTTCCCCTTCCGAATACAAGTCTCTCCCACAGATATTAGGCTCTTCTAGCTGACTCTGAAGGTAGGGGGTCTCTGCATAAGAAAATGGACATTTCCCATCTTGCCGAGTTTCCCGCTCAACTCACGGCAGCACCATCCGCCCAGGTGGGTCACCCTGACAGCACTCCCTCAATCCCCGTATCGAATCTGTGAATAAGCCCTGTCCATCCTGCCTCTCAGACATCTATCATTTCTCTGGCTGCCACCCCAGTCTAACGTTCATCTTTGCCTGAACTACTGCAACAACCTCCTAGATGCCATTAAATTTCTGACAGTTGCCCATCTCTCTACAACTATCCTTACTCTGCAGCCAAAGTGATTTTCTCACTGTTAGGGGAAAAGCATTCACCTTGTACCATTCAGTACGATATTAGCTGAAAGGTTTTTGTTGATGCTGTTTATTAGGTTAAGAGAGTCCCCTTTCGTTTCAAGAGGGCTGAGAACTTCTTTGATGACTGGGTGCTGAATCCTGTCAAATGCTCTTGATGTGGTACATTATAGGAACCCTGCCTGTTACCGTGGGCTTAATGGGAGACAGAATTGGAAGAACAGGGGAAGGTGGTATTTTCTGAAATAATTGGATGCATTTTGGCTAGTAGAAGGGGGCTGCCTAGGGGCCATCTGGAGGTCCCTGCTGGCTCCGTGATTCAAAGGCAGCTGGGTACACGGCACGTCCTTTGAAACTACCGATTCCATCTTGTTCTGTGCATGACAACTGGGATCCATTCTCTGACCCTAAGAGTACCATCTTAGCATGCTCCAAGAGAGTTTTGCTTGGTATCCATTCCCTCTGCCTTACTGTCTGTTAACAAACAGCAACTGTGACATCTCCAACATGAAACTGGGGATACAGTTTACCTACTATTCATTGGCAGTACTTGTAATTAGCTATTAAACTCAGGTGCCAAATCCCAGTGCAAATCTCTTCATCAGAGGACAACTAATTAAACTTGATGTTCTTATTAGAAATCTATAGTTTCCCTAACCTTCCATTCAGGCCATGGATTCCATGTGATGAGCGTCACCTTACAATTTATCATTATCAGTCATATCACTTTATTTTATCTTACAGTACTTCATACTACTTAAAATGACATCTCTTGATTTTTCAGAATGACACGTTTGAAGGACAAAACAATGGTCATTTAATAATTAAAGATATCATGAAACAACAAAAGCAGTAAAATATATTTAGAAATTCATTCCTATTTTATTAGCTTTGAATCATTTTCATGTTCTCACTCTCTTGGCCATCGTCCCACATGAATGATGCTCAAACCTCAGGATGCACTGTCTCTGCTGGCAAACAGTATATGAGCAGATTCCTGGACCCTGACCTGCGACTGTGATTCCCCAAGTCTGGGAGCCCTCCAGGTGATCTGGATGTCGGTGATCCATGAACACCTTCGGAGAGGCTCTCACCTCTGGTATGGTACCCGCCTCGGCCAGGGACAGGACAGTCTGTGCCTCTGCTGAGTCCACAGAAAATTCCCAGGCAGAGGTGGGTTTGAGCCAAGCGTCCAAGAGAAGCCTCAAGGGTAGACGTATCACGAGGTAGCCACTACACGTCCACCCTCTGTAATCTAACTTAGTAAGGCCCCACAGCCCTGGGAGTGAGGTGCAAGGTCACCATCCTGATAGGAGTGAGCATCACTGAAATGGCTGTGGACAAGACTCTTCGGTCTGCCTTTAGAAAATGCTTAAATATTTAACTGCCTTGTTGTCCTCCCCTCCCCACTGGCCAAAGTCACCAGGGATTCGTCCTTGTTCCTGGACACAAATCACAACAGTAATAATAACCCCCTATATTTTATAATGAGACAGAGAGCCACTGAATTGCAGGACCAGAAGAAATCATTGAGACTGCCTCATTCAACCCTTTCAACCCAGAGAGGTGAAAAGCAGATGACGTGGTGGCAGGGCAGAGAGTCCTGACTCTCAGGCCAGGATTTTCCACTAGAACTTTACAAAATCAGTTCACATCTTTGAATCATTAATCTATCTGCCCTGTCTGTGCCCCTGCCTTAGAACAAAACTCAAAATGCTCCCCTAGAAGACAAATAAATCACAAGCAACCAACCAAACCACACTGATTCGTAGGGTGGAGTGCGGGCTGACAGCTGCCGGGGGCCGGCCCTGCCCAGGCTCCGTCTCAGCAGTGATGTAGCTAGCTCACCTGCCTACAGGTCTGAGGTGACCGCCCTGAATGGTCATGAACTGAAATGAACAATAATGACCACCAGAAAAGAACTGCTGACAATAAACATCTTCTTTTCTTGAACTCTGGGCATGAAATTTTGCCAGTAAAACAACAAGTAAAAATAAGGTAAATGTTTTTTTTATGGCTGAGTAGTATTTCATTGTATATATACCACATCTTCTTTAACCATCTGTCCATGGACATTTAGGTTGCTTCCATGTCTTGGCTGTTGTAAATAGTGCTGCTGTGAACACTGGGGTGCATGTATCTTTTCAAATTAGAGTTTCCTCTGGATATATGTCCAGAAGTGGGATTGCTGGATCATAGGGTATGTCTATTTTTAGTTTCTTAAGGAATCTCCATACTGTTCTTCATAGTGGCTGCACCAATTTCCACCAACAATGTAGGAGGGTTCCCTTTCCTCCACACCCTCTCTTGCATTTATTATTTGTAGACTTTTGAATGATGGCCATTCTGACTGGTGTGAGGTGATACCTCATTGTAGTTTTGATTTGCATTTTTCTAATAATCAGCAATACTGAGCATTTTTTATGTGCCCATAGGCCATTTGTATATCTTCACTGGAGAACATAGCCACTTTTAAAAATATACACAACACCCCCCAAATCAGAAACATCTCAAATGTCCATCAACAGGGAAATGATTAAACAAACCGTGTATACCTGTGTAATGGAAGAAAACTCAACAGCAAAAAGGAAGAATCCACTAATACACTGCAACAACACGGATGAATCTCAAAAGCACTATGATAAAGAAAGACACCTGAAATTCTAGAGAATACAAACTTCTCTATAGTGACAGAAAGCAGACCAGCAGTTGCCTGGAGGTGGGAAGAAGGGGAGATTAACTGAACAAGATATAAGGGAATGTTGGGGGGTTATGGAGATATCCTGTATCTGGACTGAGATGGTGCTTAAATGGCTTTCAAAACCCACCAAACTGTACATAAAATGCAAGTGTTTCGCTGTATATAAATTATACTGTAAAATTAATTTTTTTCTCTTTTTAAAAAATTTTTTTGGTGGGGGGGTAATTAGGTTTGTTTGTTTGTTTATTTTTAATGGAGGTGCTGGGGATTGAACCCAGAACCTCATGCATGCTAAGCATGTGCTCTACCGAGCTATCCCCTCCCTCCCCCTTAAAATTTACTTTTAAAAAACAATTGTCACCTACAGTGTAGGATTGTAAATGGGGCTCTGCTACACCGAGGACCCTCCAGGCTATCACGTGCCTCTCCAGCGGTGGAGAAGACTGGTCTCTGTACCTCCCTTGGGAACATCACTTATTGATGGCTCACTCCGTGCCAGATGCTATGGTGAGAGTTTTCCACGTGTTAGCTCCCTCATTTCTTACTATAACCCATCAGGTGTCACTCCTGTTATGCCAGTTTAGACAAGAAAAAGCGAAAGCAGCAGAGAGGCTAGGAAATGGCCCTAAGCTTTCAGAGTTAGTACGTGGCAGGGCTGAAGCCAGGCACGTGATGTCTGGCCCGTGTTCTCCACCTTTCGCACCTTGCTCGTGAATGAGCTCTGCTCCCTGCCGCTCTGCCCGCCTACCCTCAGCCCCCTGCCAGAGCTAGCAGTCCACACAGCCAGGGTCAGGCTCAAGGATGGTGCTCAGGGCAAACAGGACTCAGACCTGGAACACAGAGTCCTGTTCTCTCGGCCCCAGATCCATCAAGAGTGCCCAAAGTTCAGAATCCTATTTAGTCATTTTCTCTGTAATTCAAATACAGAAGTACTTTTAAGAGAGAGACAGCATTCTGGCTATTCCCCTGTGCTATAAATATGTAATTTATGGGGAAAATGGGAACTCTGTGTCACATTCTAACTGAGTACTATTCGAAGAAAGGGGAAAATCATCCTATCCTATTGAGTCATGGGGAAAAATAACTATAGTATATCATACTAGTAAATAGGAATGTAAAAACAGCTTCTGTTTGGAAGGGCAGATTGAATGTTAATATGGCCTTGAGTTTATTTCAAGTATTTTTCATTAAGTATTTTCATTTTTTAGTTTCATCTTTGCAACCTGATAAATTCCTCCCAAATTAAACCAAGGTCAAACGATTTTAGATGCCAACTTGAAAAATCTTAGGGTCAATGTGCTCAACTCCCTCTGAAAAAAAGAAACCAAAGGCAGCTGTTCTAGGAAAACAGGCTACCGTGACATGTAGGTTATCAGGCACTAAGCAACAGGACCCCGGAGGGTGGGGCCGATGGCTGTTTTTCCCTCCCCAGAGCACAAAGTACAGTGCATGGTGGGCTCATCATTTTTCTCTGCCTAACACGCCTTTTTCCAAGAGGAAGCAGTCCTCTTCACTGCCTTCCCCCAGCGCCAACCTCTGGTCAAGCGAGAGCGGACAAACCCGGTTTCACCTGACCAAGCAGGTGAGGAAGGCAGCCAACGCTGAGTCTCTTTGAGTCCTCTCCCAAGATCTTTTCAACTGAAACTGAAGAAAGCAAACACAAAGAGGGCCATGAGCCAGGAGCTGCAAGGCCTTGTGGGGCTGAGAGGGGAAATCTGTCTGACAAATCACCCTCAGGCCTCTGACCCTCTGAGTCAGCTGCTCCTCTAGCCACCAAGCTGGTGCCTTCCAGGGATTTGTTACAGGAGGGGTCACCCATCCTAGACAAGGCACTGTTGGTCTACGAGGGACCCACAGTCTACTTTCATTCTGCTCAACGCCAAGCTGCAGTCACAAAATCAAAGAATTCTCAGCTCCATTTATGGGCGGGTCCCGGTATCTCACATAATGCATCTCATTTAATCCTGATCACAACCCGCTGGACGAAAGTACGACTATTACCCCATTTTACTGATGAGAAACAAAACCAAACAGAATATGAGGTTCGAGTGTTTTCGACCTTAAGTACCAAGCCCACATTCGCATCATCACTGGCCTTTTCCCATCACTCTGAGGGCAGCACTAACACTGCTTGGTCTACCTCTGGACTCCTCCCTCACCATCCTTGTGTAGGCATGAACTACAAAAACAAATCTAAAAGCTTGATTGAAATGTTCCGATTTTTTTTTTTTTAAATGGAGCTGGCAAGCAGGAAGCTGTGCCCAGGATCGGAAGCCTGCCCGGCAGGCCCAACAAACTGGAAATTTCATCCACATGTAGATAGTGATTCTGCACACCTGCACCGGGGAGGGTGCCTGACGGGACAGTAGGGGAAGAGCCTCGGATTTCTACAGTACGTGCCTTTTAAAAAATGTATGTCTATGGTAGTAAAATAGACATAAAATTTACTATTTTAACCCTTTTACAATGGTTGGTTCACTGGCATTGAGTACAGTCACACTGTTGTGCAACCATCACCACCACCCAACTCCATAACTTTTTCATCTTCCCAAACTGAAACTGTGCCCATTAAACACTGTCTCTCCATTCCGCTTCCCCCCAGCCCCTGGAACCCACCTTTCTAAAGCGTCTTCATGAATCTGACTACTCTAGGTACCTTATAAAAGTGCCATGATATACATTTTGAGTTTTCAATCCCTCCATGTATATCCTGAGACTTATTTTTTTTTAATATCTAAATATTTTTATTGTCTTGGGATGTGGAAAATGTTTTTAAACAGAAGAGCAAGGCATAAAATATAACAGAAAAGTGTATGTGTGTACTTATACACACAAGACATAAATGTCTCATCTCATTTATACATTGTATATACGTAAATAACATATACACAAAACATAAACATTTATATTATATATATATCTGTAACTACATAAAAAGCAAAATTTTCCCATTCTCCTCCCCTCTAAAAATACCACAAATGAAATTATACGGGAAATGATTACTGAGACCTATTATTTGCCCAACACTGTGCTAAGCTGTATGAGGTAGGGGGATACATAAAATATGAGATCTGACTCCCACCACTGGGATCATTAGAGTTGAGCCGTGAAGGCAAGGCAAGCTTCCAGGACACAGGGTGTACGTACATGATACTAACTTGGAGGACAAGCAAAATTGAGGTAAGAGACCCTGACAAATAGGTATAGTCTAAGAAGCCTTTTTTTTAACTGAAGTATACTCAGTTTACAATGTTGTGTCAATTTTTGGTGCACAGCATGATGTTTCAGTCACACATGCACATATATCTTAAGAAGTATACATAAAAGTAGTGACTTGAGGAATGAGAATGACTTGTGGTTAGGGAGAGGGGAAGATTTTGGATTAATTAAATCACTCACATATCCAGGCAGCCTGGATCATCCGAAGGTGACCCAGGCAGAGCAACAGGCCACAGCGTAATGACTTGGCTTCTCTAAAGATGGGATGATCAACCCTCCATCTGTGAAGCAGACTTCTGCTTGTAGCCACAAACCACACATACAATGGTTTCCTTTCCCCCTACTGCAGAATAAGACACAAAAGAACATCAAAGGGTTTTGTTGGCTGGTGTTATTTTTTTTTTAAATTATCTCAGAAAACAGCCAAACCAGCTCTTTTGTGCAAGTCTGTCTTTTTCCTTTGGCAAAAGGAGCTAGTAAGAACTTCTGAAACTTGTGTGGAATGTCTGACCACCAGGGTCAGGTCACATCAACCTTGACCACAGTAGGAGATAGGGACCCCTAGAGAGATGAGCCTCCAGGTCCTCACCCTCACAGTCCCACCAGGCCTTTAAACCGACCTCCCAGCCCTGCCAGCACTTTGAGCAAGTGTCCAGTGGAGCAGCAGCCGGACAAGGCTGTCTGTGCAGGGTCGCCTCCCCCCTCCCACAGCTCCTCCTGCCGGGTCTGCTTTCCAAGCATAAGCTTTAGCGAGGGGCCCTGTGGGCAAGTGAGAACAGGAAGGCCTGCCCTGCTGTCGCTCATACCACTTTTTTGCCTTTTCTATCCTGTCTTCCCCCGCCCCCTTTCTTTCCTTCAAGATGTGGCAGTAAGAAAACAGAAGTCCTTACTTGGAGACATAAACATTCGTAGTGTGTCCCACAGCACAGAGGTTTGGTTCTGACCGTCCATTCAACTGTATGTACGTTAACAGAAACTGCAAATGTGGGGCTAAGAAAAGCAGTCAGAAAGTGCTCCAATGTCTTTACGAGGCATTTTACAACCCCAGGAGAAGAAAAATGGGAAGAGCCACAGTGCCCAAAGGATCTTAAAGATTCCATTTGTCCACAGGAAGCAGAACTGTCCATGACATGAGAGATCAGAGAATGGTCTTCTCTCTCAGTCCTACAGAAAAAACACTGTGGCATACAGTGGATGACTGTGGTCGATGACATTATGATACTGGCTCTGATAATGAATGCTATGGAGCTATGTCCTACAAAGCACCTCACAGAAGGCAGAAGGCGTGACCGGAGAGAAAGTTCATTAAAAACACATATACAAACCAAAAGGGAAAGGGGAGACATTACTACCAACCTTACAGAAGTAAAAAAAGAATACTATGTACAACTGTACACCAAGACATGAGATAACTGGAAGAAATGGACAAATTCTAGGAAAAAATAAACTACCAAAACTGCCTCAAGAAGGAAAAGACAATCTGAGTAGATCTATAACCAACAAAGAGATTGAATTAGTAATCTAAGAAACCAACCATAAAGAAAAACTTAGGCCAAATGGTTTTTCTGTTGAATTCCACCAAGCATTTAAAGAAGAATTAGGACAAATTCTTCACAAACTCTTCCCAAAAAATCAAAGAGGAAGAAATACTTCTCAACTAATTTTATAAGGCTATATTACTTGGATACCAAAACTAGACAAAAACATCCCCAAAAAAGAAAACTACACACCAAAAACACACATAAGAATGTACCAAAAGAGTGTGGTCCAAGTACACAGCCCTATAATTTCACGTTTTCGAGGCAATCTCCATAAATAATCCCCTCAAGCTAGGTTTTTGATAAGGATTCGACAGCAGATTTCAAGGCTATCATCTCTGGCAAGAATCTGGAGAGTAAATATTCTGCAGTAGCAATGAAACACAGGTCCTTCTGCTTTGCCAACTTCCAGGGCAGGGGATAGAAATGAGATCCTCTTATTTATTCATTGTTAAATGCAGCATGAAGGTTCGGGGAACTGCTACTACCAAAGTAAGAACTAAGAGTGTTTTTCTTGCTGAAATTTGAAGAAAGTGTGGAGCAAAGGAGAAGAGTTATTAGATATTTTAGGTGTATTTTATATTTGATTTAAACTTTAAAACTACAGAAAAAGAGATCTCAGATTACAGGAAAGTATAAGCATTGAATTAAATACAGAAGAGACAGGATACTTTTCTCTGGACTTAAAAAAGAAAAATCCCCAAAACTCATCTTGCAAGCATAATAAACATAATTCCAGGAGTTCCAATTCTACCCTTTTTTAGGTCTTGGTTAAATGTTGCCACTTTCAAGAAGATGCAGCTGTTGTCAGTTTAGTGTGGCACTTGAGGGTTTCCTCTTACAGCATTTTTCACTTTTTTCCTGGAGTTGCACTTGTCTTACCATCTCACTGGAGTGTAATCTTCTTGAGGGCAGGAATGGCCCCTTGAATGAAGATTCTTTCTTAGGTTTAGGATAGTGCTTTGCCCACAACCAGCACCAATGAGAACTAATGAAAATACCATGGATCTCATTACATGGTCAGTTTAAGGCCAAATGGATTTTTAAGGTACTCAAAGTAAAAAAGCCTCTTGTTAAAAGGACTGTTGGGTACAATAAATTTTAAAATTTGTTTACAGATTAAACCATGAATAAGAGATGGCTTTAATCTGATTCATTTATACTTGCTAGATACTTTTCTTTTAATCAGATGTCCACAGCTGTTAAGTATGGACATCTTTCAGGAGAGAAGAAAAGTAGTAACCTAACAGTTATCTTCACCTTGCAAAGTTATCCCTTTGAAGACATTCAATCAGTTTCTTCTTCTGAAACCATTCTTGGAATGGTAAGGAGAAACTCCATTAATGGACTTTGAAACTTCAGTTTATGGAAAGAATGAGGTTTACAAAAAATTGCTTGAACCAAAGTACGTAAGGTATTATTTTAACCAGTTATTTACTCTGCTTCTTTCAAAAGGATTATACAATCTCTGCCCATTGTCGTATGATTGGCAGGGCTTCCTTAGGAGAGGACTATACTTTCTGGCACCGGTGACAGCTGGCTTTGTCATGTGATTAGCTTTGGTCCATAGGATGTGAGCAGAATTGGGGCATGGGGGCTGTTTTCAGTTTTAAGAGCAGCATGTGCCAGTGGCGTATAAGAGCTGAAACTTGGCAAGCCATTTGTTAAACAGTTAGTAGCCTGAAATCCATCATGGAAATAGCAAATACTACAAATCAGGGCTCCCCCTCCCTCAAAGTTGGTTCCAGCACACGATGAACATATTCCCAAAAAGCTGATCTTTCAACCTAGAGCCTGGAATCAAGGACACTGGTGGAGCAGAGCAGAGCCAAAGCTGCCTGCAGCAGATATAATGTGCTTGAGAAATGAATCTTTGTTTTTGTAAATCACTGAGTTGGAGGGGTTGTTTGTTACTTCAGCATAATCCACCACAAACTTACTGATACACCACGCTAATGTTAACTAAGTTTTAGTGAATACCAGTGAGCCCTACTTTTATCTGTCCAAACCTTGGTTCAGGTGATTTTTTCCTAAAAACTTGTGCCATCACATACCTTGAATCTGAAAGGATAAAAATTACACTCAGAGACTCAAGCCCAGGAATCCAGGTCTTGGAAGATTAATATAAAGATACACATTCATAATTCCAGTTTTAAAAATCACTGAACTACTGCATCATGTTTAAACCGTGGCAAACACAAGTCTGTTGCTTGTGGACCTGAGTGGTTTGAGAGTGACTCGCCAGCCCTGTCAACTACAGGTCACGCATTACCTTCCCCTCCTTTCCCTCCAGCCGTAGGAATGGAGCGCTGTGTCTTTAAGGGGGACTCGCCCGGAGGTTTCCTCACAGGACAAAATGTCTGCGAGGATCTTGGAGGTGATCGGCGATCCCAGGCTCGCAGCTCTCCTCCTGCTTCTTCGGGGGTGATGGGGTGAGTGTGGGCTGCGAGATGCGAGATACGAGCTATGAGGTACAAGATACAGGCAGTGCGTGCCCACCAGGAGGCCCGGGATCCCGGGGTCCGGGATCCAGCTGGGCTGGGGACAGGAGGCTGCCTGGGGCTGGGGGCGGCAAGGTGAGCCGGGGACTAGTCCCAGGCCTCGGAGATCGCAGAGAAGCCGGCCACCGCAGACCCGCAGACTTGCTGGTGCCCCGGGTGCCGGGCGTGCCCTTGGTCGTGGTCAGGGTGTCTATTATAAAAGATGCATTGGGACCCGGGATTCTGCATAAAGGCCCCGTTTGCTTTCTTTCTGCATCTCATTTTTGCTCCTCCTCTACAGTCTCTCTTCAAAAAAGTTATTTAGGAATATTGAAAATCATGTGCTCTCTCATTATTAAAGCAGCCTGTTGTAGTCAGTCCTTTAACAAGGCCAGTGGTTGGGTACTCCTTCTCTAATTGTATTCACTTTGGGGAGACACCAAATGCAAGCCAGACACTCAGACAAAGACCCCTTCCCCCACCTTCACTCCCACAGTGCTCAGACAAAGGAATTTTCTGATCCCACCAGAGCATACAGGAGCAGTTTGCTACAACTACTTAAACTAACCAAACGGCCCAAACCTTACCAAGCAAAGTTGAAAGAAAAAAATACCTGCCCCCATCCGAACTGCTGAATTAGTCAAGGCTACAAACATACGGTGTTTAAGAGAAACTACTGCAGAAATAGCTTAATACAGTGGCATAATCAGGGTAGTCATGTTCTGTACTTCCATGAATGTAATTATTTATATACTGTTTTTAGCCAAAAATAGCTTGAGGCAACCGCCAATAAAAAATATACAACAATGTATGAAAAGACCAAGAGCCAAAACTAGGTAATTCTTAATTTAAAAATCTTTGTGTTAAAAAGGCCCTCAAAGTAGGGCAGCTTTAAATCCCTCTAATTCAGATTAAATTATGCATTTCACAAGATAAAAACAGATCAACACCCTTCTTTTTAGGAACATATATATTAAATAAAATAGCATAGACCTGAAATAAAGGTCCATTTTAGGATAGAACACTTCACAATTTTCATTAAATAAAAAATAGAGAGAAAGAGAGAGAGAGAGAAAGAGAGAATGTTTCCCAGCCTTTTAGCTAATGGTAGAGGTATCTAAAAATTTGGCTTATGACATTTAGAGAACATCTCTGATTTACCAGATAATTGGCTGTGGGTCCAATACATTTTATACAGTTCATTTGTAACATTTTTCCAGATTTTTTTTTCACACTTAACCTTTTATTCCCTAACCCAGGTATCAATGCTTTACAATTTGGAAGCATTTTTATTTCATCTAAGCCTTCAGCCTGGTGATTCCAGACTAATTTTTCTAATTGTCTGGATCTGTTTATAGATTAATACATGGCAATAAATTAATATTTCAACAGAGATGGATAGGTAACATGAATTGTGGTTTCACTGATACCTCAGTTGTCAGGCTAATTATTTGTTTTAATTATTATATTCTGCTTTGATTAAAAGTTACTGGTGGATAAAAATGTTTTTAGTGTTTTCACACCAGTCTGTGTGGATTTCACATTAGTGTGAATTTCTCACCTAAGATCCAGTCAAGCTCACCTACACATACTTGTTTATAACTCTGCTGGATTAATCCAACTAAAGTGAGTAGCCTAGACTGTGGAAGGATAAATAGAGCTTTCACTCACCTGTTATTTCCTTTTGAGAACATTGTCTGGTTCTCTGGCCTTTAGCCTGCCTGCTATTTTGTATGTCTACAAGCATAGGTATAAAACAATAAAATTAACATTTGTGGGTGGTGTGTAGGATGATTCTCAATGTTAGAGTCATACATTGTGTGTAACCATCCATATTTACACAAATTATTCATCCAGGTTCTGATCTCTTCCCTTATTCTCTATATCGGTATTCAGGGAGATCATACTGAGGAATCTGGATTTTACTGTGATAAGTTTTTAGAAGAATAAAACTTCTTCAAAGAACTTCAAATGCAGAGGTAATTAATGCGAATGTCTTACCTTCTACCAGCTTAGACTTACCATCCTTCCAGATAGTGGATACCATAATAAAACTCACATAGGACAACTCAGAGGCATCATACCATCAAATACTTCTCTCTCCCCTTCCATGAAATAACCAAAATCTACTTTTTTTCATTCTTTTTCCCCTGAAATTGGACTCAAGATTTCCATTTTTAAATTAATTTCATGCTAGCAGTGCTTTTATTTAGCTTCAAGAAATTTTACTTAGAATATGAGCTTGGAAGCCTAGTTAGACAACTATAGACCTGGAACATTTATTTGTTAGAGTCAGCACTAACAGTGCTGTGTTTTAGAGAGTCTGATACTAAGCAAGGTGGGGAAGAGAAAGGATACTTAAGCAGGTGTGTCTGCATAAACGTTTGTGTTGGAGCCGCCAAGCCCACCCCTCCCCACTCCTCATGAATAAACCCTGCTCTGACCTTTGCCATGGGTGTCAAAATCTTCAAGCATCTCTCCCACAGATGGCAGGCTTCCAGAGGGCAGGGACTATGTGGTGCTTCTCTTGGCATCCTGGGCAGCAAGCACGTGCCTGGCCCTGAGCAGGTATACAAGGAGAGTTTGAATGAAAGAGTGGGTGGAGTGAATGGACATGAAATAATCACATTCCTTAGCAACTTTATGGTCGTGTAAAAATTGTTTAAGAACAACTAAGGGGGCTCTTATTTTTCATTTTTTTTCCTTTTTTTCCTTTTTTTAAAAATTAAAGTATAGTCAGTTTACAATGCTGTGTCAATTTCTGGTGTACAGCATAATAGTTCAGTCATACATATACATATATATTCATTTTCATATTCTTTTTCATTATGAGTTACTGTAAGATATTAATATGGTTCCCTGTGCTATACAGTATAAACTTATTATTTATCTGTTTTATATATAGTAGCTAGTATTGTTAGCTAACCATACCAGTCAACAAACGTTAGGTTTGGGGCGGGGTACTTGGTGAGAAAGAAATGCCTCTCACAGGACTCCAGCTCACTAGGCCTCCCTGTCATCTCCTACCTGAGTGATGAGTAACCTCATTTGCATGAAGATCAGCTGAGGACGTGAAAATAAATTTGGTCAGGAGTGAGGAGGTGGATCTGGTTCTTTCTTATTTGCTATTTGTATTTAAAAATCCCCAAGAGAATTCTTCCAGCTTAAACTACCTCCTTTATTAATTAACAGCATGTTAAAGAGAAAAACAGCACTGCCTTTTAGCCACTAAGATCTTCATGTGGACACATTTGAACAGTACATACTGGGAGCTTCCTTTTGTTTTGCCTTAAATTGATACAGCACTGGAAAGGCCAGCAGTGACATCATTTGCATTACCTGATTTCAGCCACCTGTTTATTAGGGACAGCTAATCTTATCACTCCCCTTGATAGATGGGGAGGTAGAGACTCTTGGTGAGCTGGGGCTCATTTCACTAAACGCAGTGTCCCCTCCAGTCTCCAGAGTTGAGGCTGTCTACCCCTGCCTGAGCTCACATGCCTGAGGATTGCTTTATAAAATTTCTTTTATTTATGTAGAAACCCCATCACATACATACTCTACCTAAATGTATACACATGATCACGTGCCTGCTTTCTTAGGACCATTTTCTTTGCCTTTTGTCTACCTCTTCCCCCTTCACAGCTGCCACACTCTCAACCCATAGTGTATCTTCTTATTTTTCTTTATATATATATATACATACACACACAACACACACAAAATCTTTTATCGATATATCCCACACAGATCTACATATTATTAGTAAGAGTGAGATCAAATTATACACAGTTTCCTGCATCTTGCTTTTCTCCTTAAACAGTTTCTCCAGAAATGCCTCTAGATCATCTGGCAGAGCTCCAATCCATCCTTTTCAATGGCTGCATAATATTCCCTGGGGTGACCACACATTATTTACCCAGCCATTCTACCACTGATAGGCATTCCCTCATTTCCAGTTTTTTTGCCGTTCTAAGTGATACTGTGATAAACATCCTAATACATGTTACTTAATGTATTGATGCTTTTAGTTCTGCAGAATAGATTCCCAAGAGTGGCATCCCTGATTATATCTATTTTTAATTAATAGAAATAGCCAGATTGCTTTTCCTAAAAGCCTTCACATCTCCATGAGGAATGCATGAACATACTCTTTTCTCTGCCCCCTTCTAGCTTTGCCTGACAGACCTCTTCATTTTTGTTAGTCTTGATGGATCTAAAATGAGACCTTGTTGTTACTTTAACAGCATTTCCCCGAATATAAGTGATGTTGTGCATCTTTTCACCACTTCCCTGGACATCTGGTTTTGCTCTTGGGTCATTCGCCTACTCATTATTTCTTGCCCATTTTTCTGTTGGGTTGTTGATCTTTTTCTTTTCAGTTTGTAAGAGCTCTCTGTGAATCGGGGTTGTGGCTGAAGATTCGAAGACTTCTTTCTCTTCCAAGCTCAGGTGGATGACAAGGAGCTTCTCCCCCTCTGCACCATAGGGATGGTTGAAATGGGTTTGCTTAGCAGAGCTTCTAGGAAGGCTCTGCTGGGAATGACTTGTGGCCAGTTACTGCAGGTCACTCTTTAGAGATGGAGTCTGAAAAGAAGGCTCTATTGAGTCAGACTGTGGCTGTTGTCGGAGGACTGAGAAGGTGAGGCAGTTCTGAACCATGCTGCCTTCCACCGGTTAAGACCTCCGAGAGCGAAGGCCTGCCAAGACAGAGGATGCCCCTCTGCTGGCCTCAGAGGGGCAGCACTCTCCTGGCCGACACTTGTGGTGTTGCTTGTCCCTGGCTCAGATCAGGCTCTCCACTGACTCTAAAGGATTAAGACATCAAAATCAGTGCTTCTTATCCTTCTTGCCACCTTATGTCTTATAACAGATGGCACTCCTGGATGTGGCACTCCTCTGGTCATCCCAGATTTTGAAGAAACCCAGAGACCTCTTCCAGGGAGGTAAAGCATGACAGTAATGGGTCACCTCTGGCACTTTTAGGGGCACATCAGTAATAATTACTCTTAGACTTTTTGGCACGCGTAGCAGAGTCTGCAGGTTAGGTACAATTTTCAACACCCAGCTCAAGAGAGTGTATCAGAATGTAAAGCAATGGTCTTACTATTATATAAAAAGTTTAAATCTCTTTTCATTTATAAAGTAAATATAGAGACTCATAATACTATTCTCTCCACTTTTGTGTATGTCTAGTAATTTTTTAAAAAGGCACTCTAGAAAGATAAGATTCTTATTGTAGAAGCAATAGAATTCTAAAAAAAAGAAAAAAGTAGAAAAAAATTCAGGTAAAGTTGGGTAACAAAAAACATCTTTTAGACTAAAATCTGGTTCTGTTTATGAGCCGTAATGTTTGCTAACCATAAAAAAGTTCACCTTGAAGGTGGTCGGTAACCCCCCTACTCATCCCACCACTTTGGCTTTGGGGACTTTAGGGATTTAATAAATCTCTTGGGGGAAACACAGCCTTTCATTTCTAAAGATCTTTTATACTAATTATCATGAGTGACCATTTCAAATCAATGCCTATGATATCAGAAGATATGTAAATAGCTATTTCTTTAGTTAGAAGAAGACTGGTACTTATCTTGTTTGATGATTCTGGTAAATTCGTTCTTTATTTTAAAATTTGAGAGCTCTGTTAAATGTCCTGCCTGATCTCAAGTGGACTTCCTTGGTGGGAAGAATAATGAGGTTTAGAAGATTGTGACGCATCTGTAACAAGACTATTAGCAACTGAATTACTAAACACTAAATACTATTGCAGAAACTTATTTTTCCTGTTCTCATCTTTGTCTTCAGTCATTCCTAGTTGCCTTTAATAAGAGAGATTCTGGAACTTCATTATCTCCCCTGCTGCTGGTTCAAAACCTGACAGCAGGACACTGGCTATCTCACTGTGCGTTTTCCCCCCACCTTGGCTTGAATCTTCCCCCTGAAATAAGTTCTCAGAAGAGCTCCAATTCTGTCTCTTACTATTATTTTTAAACTTTCAAAGCACATTTGTCTAGAATCACACTTTGACCTTTTGTGAAGTTATTTTTTAAAGAAGAAACTTCACTTTTTCTATTCCCCCTCGTTTGACAGGTTATCACAGTGGGAAACGTTTTCTTACTAGAAAGGACTTGGCAGTGATAGTCACTGGGTTGTGCTTAGATCCCTTTAACTACAGATATTTGTTGGACAAAGCAGGCAGCTATTACTTCTATTTTTCTTCCTTCATTAAAAGAACTGACCAAGTTTTTTTTATCTTGCTAATACATAGAGAGGGCCATTTAGTTGGAATGAGCCATATAGGAAACTAACTTTATGACTGAGGCACCTATAAGAAGGTCAGAATAGTGAACACCGGAGGGACATAGCACTAGCCAGTATTTCTAGTATCTACCTTTAAAGCTATTTCGTTGAATTCCTTTTACTCTGCTGCCTGCCCTCTGAATTTTTCTCCTAGCACTGCTGATGGCTCTACAGAACTCAGAAGTCACACTGCAGTGTTCCTACCTGAGAACTTGGGTTGGCTGGAAACTCTGAGGCAGTGACAGAGATCCCCACCCCCCAAGGCCCTCAGGACATGGCCCATCATCTAATTTGAAGGTAAAAGTTTAGAAGGCTGCTTTGGATATTGCTGTTTCCTAAATGTGTATATTTTAAGAACATTTGAAGAGTTTTTAGGACTGACAATTTTCTCATCAGCACATTGTTTTTAAAATCACAAAAACAAAGTTTTTTTTTTTTAATGTTGGAACAAGTTCTCTCCTCGAAATCTAATTTTAAAAGGCTGCTCGGCCCTGGCACTTTCATCCCTAAAGTCTATGAAACAAAATTTTCATTCCTAAAACTTACCCCCCCCACTCCTTCCCAAAGCTCCTTCCTTCTGCAACACCGTGAGAAGAATTCAACAGGAAGCCTTGCTCTTATTCAGAAAAGACAGTTTTGTTTTGTTTTTTTAAGACCTCAAAGGATACTAGTTAAAACTCATATGTACATACGGCACTAACTTAGCTTATTCTTATCAGATGCTTGGCTTCCCAATTTTTGTCTCAGTATTTAGTAGCTGAGGACCCAATGAATTTCGAAGATAATTCCTAGCTAAGGAAAGAGAGACTAAACATTTTTAGCATTTCCCTCTCCTGGGGAATCAACAGTTAGTAGCACACACTGAGAAAGACACGCAAGTATCTACGCAAACTAACCACAGGATTTTTACCTGTGGTAAGAGGGAGGCGTGGTTTCTTCACAGGCTAACTCTAGTCCTAGAAGTTGTGTGTCGGGGCGTGTGTGTCGGGTGCGCGTGTAGTTTTGTGGTCGTCTTACCCCGGTCTCCCTCGGTGCACAGGCGCTGCACGGAGAATGAGGTGCGACGAGCCGGCCTCGACCATGGAAGAGAGCGGCGGGCCGGACGGGGCCGCGGGCCGCCTGGGGGCACCGTACTCCGAGGCGTGGGGGTACTTCCACCTGGCGCCGGCGCGCCTGGGCCACGCGTCGGGCCCCCGGGCCACCTGCCGGCTGTGCGGGGAACAGGTGGGCCGCGGCCCGGGCTGGCACGCGGGCACCCCGGCGCTGTGGAAACACCTGAAGAGCGCGCACCGACGGGAGCTGGAGGAGAGCGCCGCCCGCCGCTCGCCGCCCGCCGCCCCCGGCCCCGCCGCGGCCGCGGAGGGCGACTGGGCGCGCCTGCTGGAGCAGATGGGCGCGCTGGCCGTGCGCGGGAGCCTGCGGGAGCGCGAGCTGGCGCGGCGCGAGGCGGCCCTAGAGCAGGGCGAGCGCGCCCTGGAGCGGAGGCGGCGGGCGCTGCAGGAGGAGGAGCGCGCGGCGGCCCAGGCGCGCCGGGAACTGCAGGCCGAGAGGGAGGCGCTGCAGGCGCGGCTGCGGGAAGTGAGCCGGCGCGAGGGCGCCTTGGCCTTGGCGTCGGCCGGGCTTTGCGCTCCGCTCAAAGAGGAGCCTGAGGGGGACAGGGACGGCTACGTCATCACGAAGGTCCTCCTGTAGGTTTTGGCAACTTCCATCCCCACCAGGCCAGCCTACTGCAAGTGTGGTCCGCGGACCCGCGAGCGGGATCTCAGGCCCGTTGCCGCCCTGTCGAATGGAGATCGCCAAATGCGGGGCTTTGAGAAGCACTCTGGAAGCCAGAGCAGAACCCAAAATCACTAACTCCTTGTGGTGCTCTGGGGTGCCTGGGAGTGCAGCTGCAGCGGTCTTCTTTGCTGGTGGCCTTCAGTGACATCCGTGCAGGGCGTGGTTTTCCTCTGACTGCCTTTGGAATGAGAGCTACAACAGCCCCGTGAACCTAGATCACCCGGAGTCATGTCCACTTTGTACCTAGTGACTTTGAAAGGACAGAAGTTTCCTTACACACCAAAGACTATCACACTGTGTGCCTTTACACCAGCCGGGGCAACCCAGGGTGGAGGGTGCACGGAAATGAGGATAAAGCATTTTTACCCAAAAAGAGTTTACTTATTACTTTAGTAAATCTTTGATGAGTAGTCTTTGCCTAGCATCAAGTTCTGAACAGTAGGCTGTTGAGGTTCCATGACTGGTCACTACCCTGTCTTTTCTTGTGCCTTATAAAGGCAGTCCCGGAGAACACCTTTTTACTCCCCTCCCCAGCTTGCCTGACAGTACCAAGTGCACCCTATCTTGCCTCCGCCATCTTTCCCGTTTCAGACCCAGTGGCAACTGTGGTAAATTTCCCTGCTTATCTGCCTTACTCCTTCTGTCACCTTATTAGCAAGACATGACCTCATCCCTCCTTGTTAGGCAGAAGCTTCCTTCCCAGCATCTCCACAGTCCTTGTTCCCAGGCCAAAGGAGAAGGCATCCCTCCCATCGGAGGCCACTTCTCTCTCCTGTTTTCCTCTTCCACCTTTATTGGGCCTTTTCCTGTCTCCTCCTCTCCCTTTCTTCAGACTCTTCCTCTTAGCAATAGCCTAGTCTCCCTTGTACTGAAAAGAAAGACTTCCCCAGCCTGGATGCTCCCAACTGAATACCATGCAAACAAGGAGTGTGGAGCAGTCCTTGCTGCCTGTACTTCCTCTGCATCCCTTACCCCTTCACTCGTGGTCAGCTTTCCATGCTACACTGGACCTTTAAGAAGCCATTACAGTCTCCCAGCGGCTGAATATGATGATTTCTTTTCAGCCTTCACTTTGCTTATTCTCTCCCTTCTTGAAATTTCTCCTTTGGTAGATGGAACTTGCCTTTCGTCCAGAGAATTCCTTTTCCTGATGTAGACGGGTTCCCAAATAATTTTTCTTCAGGTCTCTTTTTTCCTTATTTTTCTGAGAATTTGAAAATTTTCAAGAATCCAGAAAAAGCTGGAGAGCTAATACAATGAATACCCACATATATCCTCCAGTTAAGCAGCTGATAACATTTTGCCATATTTATTTTTCTTCCATCCACCCCAAACAGGCATGGCATTTCATCTCTAAATATTTCAGCATGTTTATCCCAATAGCCTCTAATATAGAGTCCTTAATCAAAATTCCCTAATTGTCCCAAGAGTATCTTTTTATCTTTTCTAAAAAACAGGAACCAGTAATGCATGAAACAGGATTCATACCTTACTTTTGATTGTAATGGGAGTTTCTCTTAGTCTAGAATAGCCCCCTTACTATTTTGTCCCATGACACTTTTGAGAGAGTCCCAGCCATCTGTTATATAGACTGTCCTGTATTCTGGATTTATCTAATTGTTTCCTTTGGCCAATTTATGTACTCATTCTTGACTCATCTACCTACAGAGCTACAATTATCACCTCTGTGCCAGCGACTCCTGACTACCTTCAGCCTGAGTGTTCTTCCCAGTCTGTCCATGTCCAATCCCCTGTAGCACATCTCCCCCTCTACTTACGTATCCTGCCACTGCAGATGGAAGGGGTAAATCTATTCAATTCTGCAGCCCCAGCCCTCATCCAATAACTAAAAATTACTGGGCTCTTAAAATGTATCAGGTACATCTACATGTATCAGGTGCATCTACATGTATTATTTCACTTTATTTCCTTAGCAGTTCCTTGCGGGGTATTAATACTATTCCCATTTCACAGCTCAGGAAACCGAGAGAAGGGTTAGGTAGCTTGTACAAGATTACGGTTGTAAATAGTAGAGTTGGGATCCAAATCCAGTCTCGACCTCCAAATGCCATGCTCCTAGCTGCTGTATGGTCTCTCTTGTTACTCAGTCACCGAGCTGACACCTGTTTTCTTTCTAGCTCCAACTCCAGGTAATACCATCCATGACATTAATATGTACTGAGCATTCACTGTGCCAGAGCTGTGCTGAAAGACGCTTTACAAGAATAACTGCCTACCATGTGGCAAACCCTTAATTACGCTTATGCACATTTTGTAGAGGAAGAGACAGGCTCAGTGGAGCTAAGTAATGTCAAGGCAGGGTTGGATTTGAACACTAGTCTCGTTGAATCTTAGGCTACTGCGTCTATTTTTACAAATTATCACACCTGTCTTTCTTCTGATGCCACCTGCCAAGCTCAGGCCCCATTTATCATTCACCTGGGATTCATCTTCCCATCCTTGTCTTCCCATACTGTCCCCCACCTGACACTCAAGTTGGCCAAAGGAACAGTCCTAGGCCAACAATGATTATTCTCTGCTCAAAGGACCCACAATCACCCATCATCTACTGGCTTTGACCTTGTGGCCTCACATCCAAGTCTTCTTCACCTCCAGGCCAGTCTTATTTGTTCCTCCCCTACACATGCTGTATACAAAATGGTCTCCTTGTTCTTCTGATGTGTCCTGATCTTGGCACCCTTGTGCCTCTGTTTGCCTTTCCTCTACTTAAAAAGCCCCTTCAATCTCTGAATATGAAAAATCCCATCCATTTTCAAAGACCAAGCTCAAATTCAACTTGGCTGCATGAAGCTTTCCTGGATTCCTCACCATTCAGAGATGACTCTTTACTTCTCTGGACTCTCATAGGATTTTGTATGTCAAAACCCTTAAAAAGGCCATCTAGTATGTGGCTCTGGGGTCTTACCTCCTGCCAAACACTGAGCCCTTGGGAGCAGGGATGGAGTTCACTCATCTTCTACTCGCACAATGCCTTGCCTGTAACAGTTGCTCAGTAAATATTTGAGGCATTGAACCCACTCAGTGTTTTAAAGATTTTTGAGTTTCCCCAAATTACTAATGTAATTATTCATTTATCTTTAATTATCTGAGTAGAATTCCTAAGAGAAAAAAATAGCCCAAAAATAGCAGTAATAATTTTTAAAAGCCATTTAGTCAATGAAGATTTAATAAGTTTCAGTTACTAGGCAGACTGGTTTGAATCCAATCACCTAGCATGTCATTATCAAGAATGCTTTTCTTAAAATTACTTTTTTCATTACACAAGTAACACACATGCAATGCCCCAATCTAGGAAGAACAGCTGAAAAATACAATCCCCCAAAGTTCTGCCGCCTTAGTAAGACTGCTATTAACATTTTAATGTATTTTATTCTTTTGTCCCTTGCAATATTTATATTACCCTATATAACACTACAAGGTATTTCTATTAAGTATTGGAATTTAACTTCTTCATGTGGATCTGTAAGTTGGGCTGTAAGACCTGAATCTGGACTTTTTGGAAGGAAACAAAAAATTACTGATGCTACCCTTCATTTTCACCAGTTGTTAGAACCATTAAAATAAGCAAAGATTTGACTTTTACAGTCTTAACTGCCCCCTCAAGAAAGATGGCTAACATAGCTTGTTCAGGGTATGGGGAAACCAATTAGCCTGACTGATGACTTAGCGCTGGTTGTGGAAGTTACACACTTTTTTACACTTTTGTATTGTAATTTTTTTATATCAAGCATAAACTACTCTTAAAATAAAAAATAAAGTTACTTACATTTTGCAAATGAAAAATCCTATCAGCATTCAGCTTCCTTATTTAAAATAAACAAAACCTCCAACACAAAAACTGGTACAATCTGCAATTCCAGAAAAGCCTAGAAAGAAATGGCAGCCCTTGTCCTGTCCACCTCCATCATCTGACAGGAGAAAAATGAGCCTGAGTGCCTTGTTCGGTATGAGGAGATAGTAGCTATGATGGCTTACCTGGCTCCAGCCTCCTCATCAGATACTCTGCCTCTTTGGCCTTGAGGGTTCTGCCCGCTCACCTGGCAAAGCACAAGGGCCATTAGGACCAACTGGCTTAGCTGGCAACCTGTCAGCTAAGCGCTGGGATTTGAGAGCACAGAGATGGGCTCCGGGGACTGCATCGGCCTCTCTTGCTGTGGCACAGTCTGCTTATAATGAGAGTTGTCACTGCTAATGGGTGATGGTGACATGCCTTGCGTACACTGGCAGAGCTTCCCTGATGTATGAGACTAGGCTTGCTAATAGCCCCACCAGGATGCTGCTTTTGAGAGCAATGCACACAGTGGCAAAGTGGGTGGCTGGCAATGGGATGCAGAATGCCCTGAACCCAGCTCCTGAATGCCTGCCATGATGTAAAGTGATCAGTTACTTTTTGGGGTTGAAACGTGGCAGGGAGGAGGGGAGGGGGCAAAATGGAATAATGACAACCAAGAGCTCGGGCCCTTTATGCACTTAAGTTGTCATCCTTAGAGGCTGGAGAAACGATGGGCTTGGCTTGCTGTGAGCTGACTTTCTTCTTTAAATAGCTGCCCATGTCCTTCACATCTTGGAAGCAATTCATAAAAACTGGGCTTTTGTTTTGGTGCCATACACTCATTAGGGAATTCTTTCTAAAGATTGGATCTTCCTACCTTTCCACAACCTAAGTCTGCTTCTTTGTCTGGAGAAAGGATGAGGTGCTCATTAATGTCCTCTTCGGCTCTAACGTGCTACGATCACATAAAATACAGTGAAACATCAATTATCCTTTGAGTTAATCCGTTGCTCTGTTCATATTTTCTTGCTAACTGCAGGTTGAGATGTTGAAAGTCACATATGCATGCTTATTATTAAAAATAATAGTAGTCTACAGAGCTACAGTAATCAAAACAGCATGGTACTGGCATAAAAACAGACACATGGATCAATGGAACAGAACAGAGAGCCCAGAAATAAACCCACAGACCTACAGTCAATTAATCTTCAACAAAGGAGGCAGGAATATATAATGGAGAAAAGACAGTCTCTTCAGCAAGTGGTCTTAGGAAAACTGGATAGCAGCATGTAAATAAATGAAGCTAGAACACTCCTTTACTCCATACACAAAAATAAACTCCAAATGGCTTAAAGACTTAAATATAAGACAAGACACGATAAATCTCATAGAAGAAAATATAGGCAAAACATTCTCTGTCATAAATCTTAGCCATGTTCTCCTAGGGCAGTCTACCCAGGCAACAGAAATAAGAGCAAAAATAAACAAATGAGACCTAATTAAACTTACAAGCTTTTGCACAGCAAAAGAAACCGTAAGCAAAACAAAATGACAACCTGCGGAATGGGAAAAAATATTTGCCAATGATGCGACTGACAAAGGCTTAACTTCCAGAATATATAAATATCTCATACAACTTAATAAGAAAAAAACAAATACCCAATCCAAAAATTGGCAGAAGACCTAAACAAGCAATTCTCCAATGAAGACATACAAATGGCCAATAGGCACATGAAAAAATGCTCAATATCACTAATTATCAGAGAAATGCAAATCAAAACTATAATGAGGTATCATCTCACACCAGTCAGAATGGCCATCATTCAAAAGTCCACAAGTGATAAATGCTGGAGAGGGTGTGGAGAAAAGGGAACCCTTCTACACTCTGGTGGGAATGCAGTTGGTGCAGCCATTATGGAAAACAATATGGAGATTCCACAAAAAAATAAAAATAGACTTACCATATGATCCCACTTCTGGGTATTTATCTGGAAGGAACTCTAACTCGAAAAGAAACATGCACCCCAATATTCACAGCAGTACTATATACAATAGCCAAGACATGGATACAACCTAAATGTCCACCGACAGATGACTGGATAAAGAAGTTGTGGTATATTTATACAAAGGAATACTACTCAGCTATAAAAAAGAACAAAATAATGCCATTTGCAGCAACATGGATGGACCTGGAGATCATTATTCTAAGTGAAGTAAACCAGAAAGAGAAAGAAAAATACCATATGAGATCACTTATATGTGGAGTCTAAAAAAAAAAGACACTGAACTCATCTACAAAACTGCAACAGACTCGCAGACATAGTAAACAATCTTACAGTTACTGGGAAAAGGGAGAGGAAAAGGATAAATTTGGGAGTTTGAGATTTACAAATGTTAACCACCATATATAAAAATAGATTTTTAAAAAGTTTCTTTTATATAGCACAGAGAACTATGTTCAATATCTTAAAATAACCTTTAATGAAAAAGAATATGAAAACAAATATATGTATGTATATGCATGACTAGGACATTGTTCTGTACACCGGAGATTGACACACTGTAACTGACTCTACTTCAATAAAAAAAATAATAAAATGCAATATGGAAAAAAAAATAGTAGTCTATCACACATTTTCTTCCACAGAACTGAGGTACCAACTGTATATGATTCACTACCTAGAAGTGAAAATGTGTATGTGGTAATGAGCACGCTCTCCCATACCATACTTTTTGCCCTCACAACACCCTGCAGGCAGGACAGGTATAAGCTGTCCGTGTTTTACAAGGAGGCGCCACATTTCACCAAGGTGAAGTGGCCTGCTAAAGACCACATAGCTAGTAAGTGGCAGACTGGAGGCTCAAGCTCTATCCAGGATGCTGGTTAGACCTGGGACCAAACAGTTGCACATCCTTCCATGACTCTCTTGCAGTCCACCTCTTCACCAGTGCCAGGACCTCTGTATCCTGGCCTGAGTGCTTGCTGAAGTGCTTGGGTTAATGTTGGCTCTTTCCCATCCAAGAGTTCTTGTGCTGAGGTAAGCAATGCAGCTTTCCCAGAGTAAATGAGGTTAGTCTTTATTAGTTTCCTACAGCTTCTGTAATAAATTGCCCCAAACTTAGTGGCTAAACACAACACAAATTTATTATCTTACAGTTCTGCAGGTCAGAAGTCTGAAGTGGTTCTCAAAAGTGTTGGCAGAGCTGTGCTCCATTCTAGAGGTTCTAGGAGAGAATCCATTTTCTGCCTTTTCCAACTTTCGGAGGCTGCCCACATTCTGTAGCTGTGGCCCCTTCCATCTTCAAGGCCAGCAAAGACCAGTCTTTCTCACAATGCACCACTCTGCCACCCTCGTCCACATTTAAAGCACCTGCTCCTTATCTTAAATTCAGTTAGGCAGCAACCTAACTCTACCTGCAATCTTAATTCTCCCCTGCTGGGTAATGTACTGAGTTTCCGGGGATTAGGATGTAGACACTTTGGGGTGTGTGTGTGGGGGGGGGGGGGTGGCAGACATTTTCTGCCTATCACAGCATTATATTGCCTCGTCCATGTCTGGGGGTTGTGAGAAAGGCATGTGCTTGATGGGGAGACCCTCTTCCTCAGAAATCAACACTTTACTGGGGGTCCAAATCTTTCCTCCTTGTATCTTGGTCTCTCTGCCCAGTGCAGACAGTACTCATAGACTTTCCTGAGAAAGATACTTGGAAGGTGAGGGTGCCTCTAGGAGGCAATTAGAGGCCTCTGTAGTTCTGAGAACATTGGTAAATTTGTGGGCTGACTAGGATCTGATTGACTAGGAAGGCTGGGTGGTGTACGTGAGGAGTTGGTTGAGCCTTTGAAGTCAGATGTGAATTAAAATCTAAGCTTTCAAAAAAAAAAAGTCCTCAAATGTTATGATTAGTCCACAAGTTGAAATATAAAATCTAAGCTTTCCAACCACCTATGTTAGGTGCTACCTTGGCAATAGCCTCAACCTCTCTGAAATCCAGTTTCTTCATCAGTAAAATGGGGATAAGACATAACTTACAGAGTTGTTATACTAATTAAGATGTTATTTAGACAAATTCTAACATAGTTTAAACTCAGTAACTATGACTTCTTTCTTTTTCACCTATTTACCTGAACAGGAGCTCAAAACCAATCCAAAGGACTTCAGGAAGAGCAAGTTCTCTGGGATGATTCCTGAGAAGCTGCACACACAAAGTCATTTTCCTTCATAACAGAACTATTTTTCTATCAAAATATACATTTCTTACCTGGTTTGTCAAATAAGTGTATCTAGTCAAAACTCAGTATGACTTGTAACTACAAAGTAATCTGACCAATTTCACAAGTAAATGCATCAAAACTTATCCATCTAAGCACTTTTTGCCTTCAAACTAGCCAACTTTGAAGACTATACAATCATTCCAAAAATGCTTCCATGCTTAAAACACTTCTGGAACTCTTAGAGTAGGAGTAGCTCTCAGAGTTTCTGGTACATTCTGTAAAACATCCTAATGTTGGCAAATATTCATCTTTCCAGGAAAAGTTAATTTTTTTAAAAGAGCTGGCAGTTATTCAGAGCCCAGTCTGGTGAATATAACCAGATTAACATTCCTGGCTAATAAGGTGTAATTATAATAAAGCGATGTAATTGTGTGTGTGTGTGTGGTTCATAAAGTGGCCTTGATAGTGTTGTATATTAAGGTTAAGTAAAGGTAGCATGGTCGCAGGAGAGATTAAAGCTCATTTTAGTCGGTTTATGATGTGAATGAATTCAGATAGCACTGGGAGTCATTACATATTTAAACAGTATTAAATGTTTCTTTTTATGAAAATCTTAATTATGACATTCTCTGAAATCTGATTTCATAGTATTAAAATGAAGGCTTTAAGGAAAAGCATTAAATGCTAATGAAAGCTTTATTATTTCAGTATATATTCTCCTGGGCCTTTGGTCAAGGTAAGTAATGATCAGATGAATGAGCTGGCAACCTTCCTGGCCTTGGAAGTCTACTAGTAATTGGAAGCTAAGTAACACACTGTGACATGTTTAAATGTATTTAATAATATTCCACCAACTTCTCCCTCTCTTGCTGTCTGGGCAATGAAACACCATGGCATTTTAACACAGATGAGGAAAGCTAGCTTTTTGTTGGAAGAATTTCTGGAAGTTATCCTTACTCAGCAGACAGAAGACATTGTTTGCCGCCATCACATCAGCCTCCCTGAGTATGTCTGCTCCTCATCCTCCAGGGAAGTTTTGATTTAAATGTTCTCCATCCACTCCAATTTCCAACGATCTGATAAATGTTGCTTGGGGGGGGGATGAGGGTGAGGAGGGGGGATACTTCAGTGCTCTATTCTTCAGACTTAGAACCACAAAACTCCAATGTCTGAGCAGGCAGAGTTAATGTAATCTTCAGGTAATTAGAGGAGATGCATAATTTAATGAGGGGCTGCAGTCTCAGTAAGGTTCTACCACTGTGTACATATCAAACCCTTCAAAAACATGAGTAAAATATTTTGAAGGCAGAATTCGTAAGATTTCCCAAAAAGGTCTGGTTTACAGGCAGATCTGAAAACATTAAAAACCACCACCACAACAAACTGCTCCTTCGCCCTCTACCCCAAGAACTTTGGATTTTGAAAAAACTTTGAAATGAACAGAAACTACTTTGGATTAATACTCTTTTTGGAACAATCAAGACCTTCATGCGACCACTTGGGCTTTGCATTCTACCAAATACTATCTAGAAATACACATAAGGTCCAAGGCTGCAGCAAGTCTTGCCCAACCTGGGTGCTGCTGTCTCCCAGTGCCCAGAGCAGCGCCGGGCCTCTAGGAAGTGCCTCAAGGCTATCTGCTGAAGGAATGCACGCTGCTCAAGGATTCTTACAGAGAAGCATCTGTAATCTAGTTCTTCTTCGAGTTCTGCCTGTAGCTCCTCCGCTCCCACAGGGTACTGAGGGCCAGGGTGGCCTGCCAGATCTCCCTAGCACTTTCTCCAACGGCTGCATTTCCAAAGTCATGCAGAATCCACCCATTCTTTGAGGATGATCGTAAAGGGTCCCCCATAATACCTTCCACCCTTTCTCACAGTCTACTGTTTACCAGTCTCCTGTTCATTCTCCAATATTTACTAAGAATTCCAGCTCCTTATGCAGTCTTGTCCACGTATCGTCACCTCAGGGAATGAAGACGACCTAGCCACTTACTCACCTCATCTGTCATCTTCCCTGACTTCAATAACCACCATCTCCACTCCGGGATTCTCCTCCTACAACCGCACACTTGGTACTGATAGCACAACGTAATTAATACAATCACTGATATTGGAGGGCTTATTATGCACTGGACACTGCTCAGTGCCAAAAGGCCTTCTCTCATTTAAACTTCCCAACAACTCCATGAAGACATTTAGATAGAGGTTTAAATAAACTTTTACATGTCATTTAGTTCAGGAGTGATTTCCACCCAGGTCAGTCAGACTCTTAACCATCCCACTGGGATGAAAAGAATCAAGATTTAAACCCCAAATCTGCCACTCTGGCACACAGAGTTTCTGACCTTGAACAAAATAAAAACCTAAGTCTCAGTTTTCCAATTCATAGAATACTGGCAGAAATAAAGAATATATATTAAGTACTTCCTTAGAACAGTGCCTGACACACCACAAATGTGTGTTTCATCCATCCTCCCAGCAAACGCTTCATGAACACCTCCTAAGCATCTAGTCCTATGGTAGGTACTGAAGATACAGCAGTGAATAAGACGATCAGGGTCCCTGCCTTCACAGGTCTACCCAACCCCTGCTGGGTGCTCAGTAATAAAACACTTGATGGAACAAGCCCTCAAGGAGGTCTGCTAGCCTCTACTCTGCCTCTCTTCAATCAGCCACACGTAGTCAGTGGATTACAAAATCAACTTAGCGGTTGGAATCAGTGATTTGGAAAACAAAAACAAAATTGCATTACCCAAACTAATGGCTAAGTATTAGTATACAAAACCTGTTACACATGCACACACAGACACTCACCTACTGAGCTGTGATATATATACATTGTATTTCTTAACATAGATCATGGCCAAAATGGTTTGAAAGCCATTGCTTTATACTCTCCAGTAGCCTCAGTTCCTTCCATGTATCCTCTATCACATAAAACTCTATTCACATTCAAGCCACTTGCAGATCCCCAGGACCACTCTGCTCCTCTATTTCTATGCCTGTAAGTGCACAGAGCTAGACACCAGGAATGCAGTTGTAAGAAAAACCAAAATTGTGCTTACATGGTATTTAAGAATCTAGACAAATATTACACTAATCACACTACATAACTGCTATGTAACTGTGATATATATATAAGTAGTCTAGATGAAACAAATATGGACTTTCAAGAACATGTACCAAAGGCCATTAGTCTAGGGAGAGAAGAGAGACTTCCCTGAAGAAGAATCAATCAGCAGAGATCTAAATAATGTCAGAGTTAAGTAGGGATAAGGGTAGAGGAAGACCATTCCAGACAGAAGATAGGCAGGCCTCAGATGAGAGAGGACCTGGCACGTTTGAGGAACTGGAAAAAAGGCCAGCGTCCTGGAGACCAGAGAATGAGTGGGAAGGTAAAATAGGACAGAACTGCAAAATCTGGCAGTGGCAAGACCAGGTGGGGTCTTATGGGCTAGGATTGTGTTTTCTGTCCTCACAGTAATGGGAAGCCATGGGAGGATTTAAACAGGAGATGATGAAATAGGATTTGTAAAGACACTACGTCTGCAGTGTGGAGGATGGGACAGAGGAAGGAATGACTTCAGGGGGACCAGTTGGGATGCTAGCAGAACAATCTAGATGCGTAGTGATAGTAAATTAATTTAACAGATTGGAAATTAGGGTGAGGAGGAGATGGGGTGGTGGGAATGAAACAAGGACTGACAGTTCTAAGTCTGGGCTTGCACGCTGGACAGATGGTACTGCCAGCTGAGAGTGCACTGGAAGAGACCAAGTTTGGAGAAGACTATGGGTTCAGTCTTGGATAAGTTGCATTTATGGTGACTTTGAGCTGGACATGTATCCAGCAAGCCATGGGAGTATAGTTGGTAAATGAAATTGAGTATATGAGCATGAGGAAAAATACCTGGAGTTCAGCCCTGAAGGTCTCTCCACTTCCTGGCAGTGTATTCCTACTTATTATAAATGTGTAAGAATATACATAGTTAACTACACAATTTTACCTGCTTTAAAGTTCAAATATAGAAATAATAAACATTGTTCACTCCTTGAGTAATTAATATTAACAATTTTCTATGTACCTTTTTTTAATGGGATTCTGCTATACATACTTTTCAACATTCTGTTTTTTAAAATCAGCAATGTAATAATATTCTTCTCCATCAGGGTACAGACAGTTCTAGCTTACTCATCTGACAGCTAGAAAGTAGCACAAAGGACGACTGCATCACATTTTAGCCAACCCCCAGCCCCCACTGACAGACAGCTGGGTTATCTGGCAGACAGCTGCCTGCCCATTCAATATCTACTGTCTCCTTTCAGCCCTGCTCAGTGAACCCTGATTCCAACAGCAACATGTTCAGCCCCAGGTGATGGTTCATGATTGGGTTAAGCCAGCTGAGATCATCCTTTTCAACTTCCCTTGCAGCTATGGGCAGTCATGTTATCAGGTTCTGGCTAAGGACCCCAAGGAGAAGTCTGTTGTGAGAGTTTCTCGGTAAGCTTTTGCTTTCCTGATAAAAGAGAACTAACACAAATATGGCTCTCTTTCCCTTTTCTTTCTGTTTCGGACATGAATATGATGACTGGAGTTCCAAAAGTCACTTTGCAACTACAAGGCCATAAGCCAGCACTAAGAGTTGTAAAGCAGAAATGCAAAGACAAAGCTTTGGCCCTGATACACAGAGACACACACAAAGCACTGACTCATTTTAAAGAATCCAAATATATTTCCACTTAAAAGCTTGAGAAAGTAAAATGAAATGTTTTACTCAAAGATTCAAGGCAGAACTGTAAGTGATGCCCTACAAAAATAAGAAGCACACTTGGAACAACACAGTGGGGAAAGTACTTTCAACTGTTCCTGAGAATGCCTTTAGGTAAGGGGTCCAGAAACGCCTTTCTGGCTCCCTCCAAGCACATCCCTCTGTCCCACACCTCAACGAGCTGGCCTTTGTACATCATCTCTGACACCTCTTGCTTCCCCTTGTTAGATATTTATTTCTTTTGTCTGATATCTGAAAATGTGCCAAATTAAGAAATAATCTTTTACGTGAAAAGTTGGAAGGCGTTTGATTTGGGTGAGCTGTAAGTTTTTATAAGTCTACAACTAGAATAAGTGAAATATCAGACGTAAAAACTTTTGAAAGGCAAAAAAACCCCTCTTTTTTTGAGAAAAAGTGCTTCCTAACTAATTCTAGAAAATGATTTGTGTTATTTTACTGTAATGGTGATGGTTTCTTCTGTTCTTAATTTTGTCAGCTTCTAATGTTCTGGCAAAAAAATAAGATTAGATTTCTCAAAATTCAGCAACTTACAGCTCAGCTTAAAATAAACATTTAAAAGCTATTAAATTAATAAATTTATACTGTGTGAATAAACTGTAATTTAAAATATTAGACACAAAACAATTTTATGTATAACTCAAGTTGTACACAATCCACATTTATGCTTCTAAACAAATAGAAGCTCACATTTGTACTACTTTTACAGTTTACAAAGTGCTTTTATATACATTTTCTCATTTTCTATTCAAGACAAACATGTGAGATTAATATTCTTATTTCCTAGGTAGAAAGAGAACCAGACATTATTCAGTGCTTTAATCAGTATACAGTATAGCCCTGAGACTTTAGATCTGCAAAGGGTTTTAATAATGCAAATATCACATGTATTTCAATTTTTATCACCATTTTCAAGTTTCCATTTTCTTAACAAAAGAAAACAATGAAAAAGTTTTCCACAATCCAATTTTAAAAATGGGAAATATATACACAGTTGTATACTAACCCAGTGCATGAGAGCTACCAGAAGCAAGTTTACTGAGAATCCTATATTGTTACCTATATACATGGCACCAGTATCAGAACCACATTTAGACAAGTAATTTTTCTACTTCAGAGAAAATACTGCAGGACACTCCTACTGCCTCCAAGCCTAACGTACATATATATGTGTTAAGGTATGCAGGTCGCCAGGAAGGATATAGAAAAATACTTAACCTAAATTTGGAGTTATAGGACCTCTGATTATCCCATCTTAGGCCTCTAGTGGACTTGACAGTTGTTTGGGCATATGTCTCATCTTTAATAATACATATTTTTCTTTTCACACCCCACTTTGTTCATTAAGTATCCTGTTACCATTTAGACTAGAAATTCCAACAAGGAGCCTTTCTTTCTGAATTATCTTCCCCACGGTGTAATATTTTCCAGAATTTTCCTTTCCCATTTCTAAATCTTTCTAAATCTTAAAGATATTTCTTTATAGCAGATGAAGGAGATATAGTTTATATTCACTGCAAGAAACAGCTCAGTTCCAGCATGGATTTCCCAGCAAAAAGCTGAGAGAAGAGCTGAACAGAGAGGAAAAGAACAGTGATGACTGGCAGGGCAGTGACACCTGCATTCGGACAGCTGCAGTGCAGGGCTTCAAAGATCTACGGTTGTCCCTCTGTTACTGCGCTGCCAATCTCAGCAGGAAAATTCTGGCTGGTCATGAGTTCCAAGCAGACCAGTATCCTTAAATCACAGGTTCAATGAATCACTCTTCTTGATGCTGTAATGTTTTTATTGTAAAATTTTATTATAATTTATTTGTAATTATGTATAATGTTTTATTGCATTTGAAAATATTTTCAATAAGTATCTTGAGTTTGAGGCCTAGGCTAGGTAATCCTTTTGCACTAGAAATCAGATTTCTCCAACACAACTCCATTGCCAGCAATGGGATTTATCAAAACTACAAATGCCAGCACATTGAATATTTCAATACTGTACTCAATTGTTCATATCTAAATATTTCAGCTATGGAACAAACCAAAGGCGAATGCTTAATATATAGTACAAATCAATAGATTCTTCACAGAAGAAAACAATGAAAGACTAATTTTCTACAATATGTCACCTGTCCATTAGTTCTTCAATAATATTACCTAGGTTATTCCAAAAATAATAAAATTTACACACCACTACCCATGTTTTCTCAACATTTTCTATCTAAGTTCTCAAGGGCATAAACAAGAATGCACAAAGGCAGAATCATTTTTATACCTTTTGATGTTTCTTTTGTTGTACATCTTAAAGTAACGAGTATTAAGGAGACAAGGACAAATGTTCATTTAAGTCATGTCAGTGGTTACATGAATTTTGCTTATATGGCTAGTTGCTCATATAGGTCTTGCAAATGACAAAATAACAAAGTTTGATAAGCTCATCCATGCCCTGTGAACTTGAGTCCACTCACAGCGTAACTGGATTCAGTCACTATTAGTTTTTAAAAATGTTTTTCAAAAGCTGCAAACCACACTTCATTACACAAGTCTGAATCATGAAAGGGTAAATTGTGACACCTCCCTCATGCCACTGACTCTTGGCAGGAAAATTTCTGCAAAAAAAAACAAGAGTTTCTAAACTCTGTAAAAACACTTACTTGTTTCTATGACTGACCTTCACTCTACAGTCCCTTTGACCCAAGGCACGGTCCCTGGTGCATCTTTTTGAGATTTTGTTTCTGGGAAGTTTTCAGCAAATCTCTCTCGTGCTTTTTCCCAGTTCTTTTTGCTTTTGTTTTGGAGAAGGTGAACATCTTCAATTGAGGATGGTTTGCCTGTCCCCAGGCCTGCGTGTGACCGCCGAAGTTGAAGCTGGATCTATTACCAAAAGTTGAGCAGAGAACTTACTGTAGCATCTAAACACATTGAAATCTTCTGTATCCAAGTTGTACTTTAACTATAATTCTGTGATTTAGAAAAGACTGATGCATGAGAAAAAACTGCCAAATGCATCAAACACATACAGGAATACACACATGGCTGTACATGGGGCTTACATTCATTTTTCTACATTGTCTTTCTTGTCAGTAAATACAGCTGACTCTATGGAAATAAGAGTTCTCCTTAAACAGCAATCACCAAATTTCACTGAAATGCTGCAGAATCAGTCTGTCATCCACTCTAACCAGAAGCGAAGGCAAAGGATGTATGTATTTAAACCTACTGAATTAGCCTCACCTAAGTTAATGAACAGGTAGGTTAAACATTAAGTGTCATAAAGAGAGACTTTGATTGTTTATTTTCATAAAAGGAGGGGAAGACTTCTCATTATTTTGAGAAATATCATGAGCTACTTGTTACTGAGTGTCTAATGTAGGTCAGGCACCATCCTAGGGGCTTTATTTTCAGACATCCCTGAAAAAGTTCTCATTATCTCCATTTTTACGCATGAAAACTGAAGCCCAAACGTGCCCTAAGTCACAAATCTAGTGCTAATGCACATATTCTAACCTGACTACAAAACCCATGTTCTTCCCATTGTACCTCAATGAAATGAGAAAATTTACATTAAACTCACATTGATGCATCCATTATTTCTTTAGGTATCAAGTAATTACCAAGAAAGTTCTTTAGTCTTATTACTTTGTAAGATTTCTGTGAAAGAGAATCTGAACCTCTGACGTACCACGGGACAGCAGAATTAAAGCGCTGTGTGCTTTCCAGACATTATTTGCTACTGCTTGTTACATGTGATGAATCTTGAACCTAAAACAGATTCTCCAGCTAGTGCAGAATCTGCCTGTTTGTAAAGTAACACTGTGATCGTCCCTGCATGTTTAGTACCAGGCATAGTAAAGAAGTCATTAAAAATAACTAAGAGACACAGAAGAACCTCTGACTAAAACATTTACTATCTTAGTTCGTTGAAAGAAAAAACTCTACGAGGGTTCCTAAAAACATTAAAAAGAAAACAATGCATAAACATATATATATACACATACACATATATATATTTGGTAACTGTGATTGCCACAAAGACAATAATCGCATCCTTTTGCTTGCAACAATACTCCTAGCACTTAAGGCAATGCCTGGCATATAGTGATTACACAGTAAATGTATGTGTTGTAAGAATCAAGAATGAAAGAAAACATAAGTCTTACCGGAGTTTTCATTCCTCCACCATCCTTCCCTAGGCCCTCTCCTTTTTTCCAACCCATCTTCTCCAACATCTTCCGACCTTTGTTGCTATCGGTAATTTCACTTTAAAGAAAATTAAGCTGACAGTTGATTTCTAAAAAAGCTATTTAAGTCACATTTATAATTAATTAGTGAATTAAAAATAATTTGTACAACTACTTAAGAAAACTATTTGACATTACCTAATAAAGTTGAAGATACACATATTCTAGCCCTACATATACTGCTTAACAGAAAAGCACATACATGGTGCACCAAAAAGACATGGACAGGAATGTTTATGCAGCAAATCTAATTTTAACCACAAATTAGAAACAATCCAGATGTCCATCAGTGGTAAAGTGGATAAACTGGGGCATATTCATACAAAAGAGTATTACACAGCAATGAAAATAAAACAGACCTAACAAAGTAATGCTGGACAAAAAGAATATCGACACAAAATTAATACTAAATTACTCTACTTATTTAAAATTCAAAAATGAGTGAAATTAATCTGATGCTGTTGGAAGGAGGAGAGAGGAATAGTGATTAGGAAGAGGCACTGGAATGGTAGGTTTCTGGGGTCACTGATAATTTTCTATTTCTTGATCGAGACGTGTATTCTGCAATGTGTTAATCTTATGTCATTGGTACTGATACTTTTATTTGTGGATGCAACATCAATAAAATAGTTAAAACAAAATGAAACTAAGCCCTTATTAACTATTTGCATTTTGTTTTACGATGTTATGGTGTGCTAATTAAAGGGTATTTTATGTTCTATCACATTGTCTTTTCAGTTCTACAGAATACGTTAAATCAGCTCTTCAATAACAATAAACCAAGCAATGTCAGACCAATGTGTTTCATTTTTATTTCTGCCTTCTAATTTAACTATAATGTAATCTTCATATTCTCCAGCAATTATTTTAAAAACACTAGTCATGTTGCTTCATGTACCTAATTTTTAATACTGTATTTCATCAAATCTGGCTCCACAAATTGTAAGATGCACTGTTATTTTATGTTTATCAATGTTATTTTGCTAAAAGAAAAAAACTGAATCAAAGAAAAACAAGTAAGAAAAATACTATTTCAGGGTCAAGAACAAAAGTTGTTGACTATTAAAATAATGATTAAAAATTATCAGTCCATACCAACGTCCTACTAGCCCAGCCTTCTAAATATCTAGTATATAAAAGTATGCTCACTCAATTGAGTGACTAGAATGTTAGCCATGCACATATATGTGTCTAAGTTTGTATGTGTTAAATATGTATGTATACATACTCACATATGTGATCAGTAATCTTCCAGGGAATATAAGAATTCTAATAATAGAGAAAAATGTAAATAGATGTTGAGTTTCCATCTTGTTCTGAATCATTCCTTTCAAGGCCATCTATCAGATTATACAGCCCTATAAATCAGATTAACCTACGAAAGTGATTATGGTACAAAGAATGTTTCAAGCAATTAAAATTTAATACTTACGAATGAATAGATGCAGGAGCATCATCTCTTTGGAAAGTTCCTTCACTTCCAATCTGCTCCCTACGTTTTCCAGCTCTATCTTTGTATTTTGGATTCTTCAATGCCTTTTCATCTTCATAGTCTGTATTCTTTATAAACACGAAATATTTGAGAAAACAAAACTGATAAATTAAAATATAATGTCCATATATTTGCCTTGCTTAGCAAATATGATTCAATGTTGTCCCTATTAAGCAAGCTATTATATAAATTAAGACATTATGTAATTGAATATTTTTATTCTATCCTCTTTAAAATGTTTATTTCAAGTCATTTCAAGTTGTGTTACAACATAAGTTGTATACAGAAGATAATATAGAGCATATACAAATTGTAACATATTATCATAAGATAATTTAGTGAAAATACAGTATATTTTGCATTAATACTGTGTACTCATATTCTCATATGAACTACCAGTATTCAAAGAAATATGCAGAATCCCTGGGGTTGGAAAAAAAATCTATTTCTCCTTTTCTCTAAGGAACTCCAAGTTCCAAAAGACTAAAATAGTTTGATACTGTTCATTGGAAGAGAAAAATGTTTAGTCTTTAACAAAATGGATAAAAAGCAAATACTGACCATAGCAGCTTTTTGCTCCAACATAGCTTCATTTAATATGATTAGTCACCTGACAAGTATTTTCTGAGTAGAGTATGTTAAGCCCTGTGCCAGGTGACAGAATGCAAAGAAGTTTATAATCCTGAAGCGCAGACACACACAGTCTTTGGCATGTGCAGCATGACCGGCTCAACAACACAGCTATGCACAGATAGGGACAGTGGCACCAAAGGGGTAGGCAATTCAGCTTGGAGCTTCAAAGGCAGCTTTTCTTTCCCTTTGTTATTTATTACTTGATGATCTTTACACAAAAAGTACAACATTTATCCACAAAGAGGCTAGGGACTGCTAGAGCAATGCAAGGAAAGTACCACAGAAGTTTTTACTTAATTTTGCTTTTAAATAGAGAAGAAAAGTATAGAACCACCAACCTTAATGGGTATTTGCCCAGAAAATGATATAGAAACTGAGTTAAAATTTTTGAGAAAGCATTTTGGCAGCATCTTTTCCAACATGTTCATAAAGTGTAAAAAGCAGTGGACAAATACACTTAAGATCTAGCTTCTACTTCTAGCTTTGTCAGTTAGTAGCTGGGGGGACCCTTAGCTTTAGTTTCTCCAAAGTAAACTGACAATATTAATTACTTTCCTGGTCTGCTTATGGGATTAAATTGTAACTTTTTTAACTGCCTCACTGAGGTGTAAATTAACATACAATAAATTACCCATTAAGTGTACAATTAGGTACTTTTCAGATTTGTGTACACTATAAACCATCACAATTAACATCATAACACATTCATTTCCCACAAAAGTAACCTCATCCTTTGTAATCCATCCTTCCAGACCTATGCCCAGTGCATCCTTCCTCTCCTGTATCCAGGCAAATACTTATCTTTCTACCAGGATACATTAGTTTGCTTTCCTAGAACTTCATAGAAATGGAAGTATACAACATGTACAGTTGATTCTTGAACAACATGGGTCTGAACGTCGTGGGTCCACTTACACACAGGTTTTTTTCCAATAGTAAATACTACATTACTACACAATCTGCATTTGGTTAAATCTGCAGATAGAAAATCCCGGATATAGAGGAACTGTGGATATGGAAGGCTGAGTACAAGTTATATGCAGATTTTCAACCAAGGCGAGGGTCCATGTCCCTAATCCCAGTGTTAAATGGTCCAACTGTACTCTTTTTGTCTGGCTCTTTCACTCAGCATAATTATTTTGATATTTGTCCATATTGTAGCCTGTATCAACAGCTTATGCTTTTTTATTGCTGAAGAGAATCTGACCATGTAGAGATAACATAGTTTGTTTATCAATTTATGATGGACACGTGAGTTTTTTTCCAGTTTTTGACTATTAGAAAAAAAGCTGCTGTAAGCATTTGTTTACTAGTCTCTGTATGAACATATGCTTTCATTTCTCTTGGGTAAACACCCTGAAGTAGAATGGTGAATCCTAAAAGTGTAATTTTACTTTTAGAGAATCTACTAAACTGTTTTCCAAAGCAATCATACAATTTTATATTCTCATAAGCAGTTATGAGGGTTCCAGTTCCTCCACATGCCCTTCGTATGGCCAGTCTTTTTAACTGGTTTTAATTTGCATGTCCCTAATGATTAATGACACTGAATATCTTTTCATGTATCTATATGCCATCTGTGCATCTGCTTTGGTGAAGTGTCTATTCAAATCTTTAGCTCATTTTTTAAACTGTTTTCCCTTATTGAATTTTGAAAGTTCTTTACATATTTTAGGTATAAGATGCATGATTTTTATCAGATAGATAAATTACAAATATTTTTCCCAGTCTGTGGCTTATCTTTTTATTCTCTTAATAGTGTCTTCGGAAGAACAGAAGTTTTTGAGGAAGTGCAATTTTTTTTTAAGAATTGTGCATTTGGTGTTTTGGTGTTAGATATTCAAAAAATCTTTGCCCAACCTTTTTTTTTAAAGGTTTACTTCCAGGAGTTTTTTAGTCTTAAGTTTTAAATTTATATGTATAATCTATTTTGAGCTCATTTTTATATGTTATGAGGTATGGATCAAAGTTGTTGTTGTTGGTTTTTGCATATGGCTACCCAATTGTTCCAGCATTGTTTGTTGAAACAAGACCATCCTTTCTCCACTGAACTGCTTTCACATCCTTGTTGAAAATCACACATATACACACAAAAACACACAAACGAGTACACATTTACCTACATATCTATCTGTCTATGTAGGTCTATTTCTGGACTCATTATTCTGTTCCATCAACATATTTGTTTTTCTTTATGCAAATACTATATTGTCTTTATTACTGTAGTTTATAGTAAGTCTTGAAATCAGGAAGTATAAATTCTCCAACTATGTTCTTCAATGGTATCATTTTAATGTTAAGTGTTTTCAAAACCAGAACTGGCTATTCAAACGTAGGGTATCATCATCACTCTTCTACTCCAACATCAACAGTTGCTGAGGTAAACAGTAAACAACTAACAGGAATTACATAAATCTCAAAATCATTCTAAATAGCTCTTTTTATATATAAAATGGACTATACTTATTTAAAGGCAGTTTTTCACAAAACCAGATGCACAGTTTAACACATGCAACAATATTTAACATCCTTACCTGCAAACCATATTTTACTCGTATTTTCTTTAATTCTTTTCTCCTTTCCAACTCTTTCTCCTCCTTACTTAGTGCTGGGCCAACTAAAAGGAAAAAGTGAGTTTCGTTTAAAGAAAAAAAAACTAAACTAAATCTGTTATAATACTGTTTATTTAATAACGAAAAACTAGTAGTATTAGTATCCCATCTGCAGATTAACCAAAAGTCCAAATAAACTAATACAAATGGATCTTGGATTGTGATATATCCTTTCAGCATTTTAGTAATTAAATCGACTAGGAAAATAAACCAAAATCCACAGATTATAGAAATGATACAGTTTAGATACTGAAAGAAACACTGAACATCTTAATTTTTCAATAATTATTGTAACAGAATCCCAAATGCATAAATATTGTGAATTTCCAAAAGAACATAAGCTTATGCAAAGGAACAACCACAGAACCCAAAATTTGTATTATTGTATAATGTGCCATACTCATTTTCATAATCCAGCATCAGAAAACAAAAAATTCACAATGAACATGTATAGCTGAGAAAAAAATGATGTGAAAAAATTATTTCTTAGTAGTTCAAAGTATCTCAGTTTTCAAAGCCTCAGATGAGTAGGTTTAAAGCAAGACAGAAATCTTTGACAATGTTATTTATTATAGAAAATGATATATACACAGATGATATATCAACAACCTAAGTAGGAAAGCAAACACATCAACCAATAACTTTTAATACCTTGGCTTATTATTTTTTCTACGTTGCTATTTTATAACAGAGTTTAACCGTGGGTAACTTTTTCATATCAGTAAATAGATGTTAAAGGAAAACCAATCTTAATTTAATTATGTCACAATTACTCCTCTGAAGGACACCTAGCTACCACTGCAGTGCTGCTTCAAAAGTCTATAAACCGAATTAGCAAAAACAGAGCTAAAGATGATCATTCCTGAAAAGAAAGTAACCTAATGCTATAATAGCACAGCTGAATTATTATATCAAAAAATCAACTACAATCATAATCTACTAGCCTGGGTCTCAAATTTCAAATACATGTCATTTCTTAGGCTCATTTCATAATATTAACTAAAGTATAAATGTATCACAGCAGAGTATTCAATCAATTAGATATGAAGCTGGTAGCTAATTGATACTTTTTTAGAACACTTCAGTGAATTAAGGAGAAAAGTTATCATGCCCACATGTAACAGTAAGTTTCACATACCAAAAGGTTCATCTTTCTTATCAAGACGAAGGTGAGCTCTAACCTGCCCTGGTTCACAGCCATCACAGGTATCACTGCCAGGGTGAATGTGAAAGGACAACACAGTCTCTCCAATTTTCACTTCATCTCCATGCTCGAGTACATATGGGTCACATTTAGTTTTAGGCTAAAGGGGAAAAAATTACAAAACAGAAATCCAAGAGTTAAATATGACTATTTTATTTTATATCTACTGTTAAGTAATGTCTGATTGTAACAAAAAAAACATTTGAGACAGTTCTCAATAAGAGACATATACACACACGCTCACATTTCCACAACTTAAGGATGATGCATAATGTTCTACCAGTGGAGAAGACACCTGAACTGAGTAACTTTTAATTTTTATATTATCACAATCTACTTATCTCCCTATCTCCATGCCCAATCCCATCAGAGAAATACCCAATCCAAACTTCAAACAACCTGTTACCAAAACAAGTACTCATCATAGTCAAAAAGATGAAGTGTTAAGAGAATAAGTGCATCATATTTCCCTTTTCCCCTCTTCTTCTCTCTGGTTAATTTAGGGTTTTTAAAATTCTTAGAGAGTAAAAATAAGACTTCCCTCCTTCCATTCCATACATTATCTTATTACGTGCTAAGCACTTTGCCACATGTTGGAGATAGAAGTTACCTGAACAAAGTTCCTGTCTTCAAGGAGTTTCCCGTTTAACATTTCCATTAAAAGTTTTAAAAAAGCCACATACACGAAAACAGCCCCTAACATTGCAATAAGAACTTTCACTCTGAATCACTTTAAAATGCATTTATCTCTAAAAATAAGGGGTAGATATGTAATTAGAAGTCAAAACTCAACAGTCTAGTACTCACTTACTGTATACTTTTTTTAGCCCTTTCTAAGAATTCTCTTCCACATAACACATTTGGGCTTGAACACCAATCTGAACTAAACAATATGTATAATAACTATGGCCCTCAGGGATAAAAAGTTTCAGTTCAGTTTTTTAAAATAATGTGCAAGTATTTAATTACTATACACTCACCTGAAGAATCTGTTTTCCATTAACAATTGTACCATTTTGACTGCCTTGATCCACAAGGACATAACTTTGTAAATCATGGTCAAAATAAATTTCTGCATGAAACTTAAAAAAAGAAACCAGGTAATTATAAAGTATTACATATTTTTTTAAACCACAGATTAAGAATTTCTCTATGATAGGATGCAATAGATTTTAATCTCCGATAATTCAACTTTCACTATTTTTAACACACTTGATTCTGAACACAAAAGTATTATTATGCTTTTGGTAGAAATGTGAGGGCTATAGGAGAAAAGGTTACCTATAATTCCACCTATAATTATCATTAATAATTCAGTGTGTGTCCTACCTTTTCTACTTGTATAATATAGTTGAGATTATACAATACATACAATCTGAAATAATTTTTTCACCTAAGTATTTCTCCATGTCATTACAAACTCTTCTTAATACAAAAGGTGATCTGAGGCATTCAAGGTCATCTTCTCAGAGAAGTTTTCCAGATTCCAGTACTCAGGACTAATCACTCCCTTCTGTTTCACAGCACTTTGTTTATATAACACTTATATGAAGTTACTGCATATATGATGCTACTGCATATGTAAATGTCACTGTACTGCTTACAATCATTGCTTACAGTAGTTTACAATTTGCTTACCACTTAGTACATAATATAGTGCCTCACATATATTGGGCATATGTTCAATATGTCTACTTATACTGGATAAAAAGTTGCAGAAATATTTACTTTAAAATTTCACAGCAGCGAGGGTATAGCTCAGTGGTAGAGAGCACGCCTAGCATGCATGAGGTCCCAGGTTCAATCCCTGGCACCTCCACCAAAAGTAATAAATAGATAGATAAACCTATTACCTCCCCCAACACAAAAAATTAAAAAAAAAATAAAATTTAAAAATTTTCATAAACAATACACTGTTGGTGGGAATGTAGAACTGTGCAGCTGCCTTTGGGGGTTGGGGGGATCTGACAGTTCCTCAATAGGTTAAAGAGAGTTACCATATGACTCAATAATTCTACTCCAAGGTTGATATCAAGAGAAATGAAAACATATATCCAAACAAAAACTTGTACAAGGATGTGCACAGCAGCATTATTCTTAATAACCAAAAATTTGGAACAATTCAAATATCCATCAATTGATGAACAGATAAACAAAATATACTACATCTGAACAACAGAACATTATTTGGCAGTAAAAAGAAGTGAAATACTGATGCATGCTACAACATGGACGAATCCTGAAGACATGCTAAATGAAAAAGTTACTTACAAAAGAATACATACTATATGATTTGATTTATATGAAATGTGCAGAACAGGCAAATCCATAGACACAGGAAGTAGACTGATGGTTGCCTAGAGCTACAGGGGTTAGGAGGAAACAGGGAGAGACTACTATTAAGTATGATTTTTTTTTTCATGGTGATGAAAATGTCCTAAAACTGACTGTAGTGACGGTTGTATAACTGTGAATAAACTAAAAACCTCTGAGTTATGCACTTTAAATGTGTAAACCATATATGGTATATAAACTGTACCTCAATAAAGCTGTTTAAAGGATTCCATAAAGGTATTACAAAATGTTTTGAACACACAAAATATATTTAACCTGTCTACCCATAACACAGCTTTAATAAATTTTGCCATATTTGCCTCAGATATTTAAAAGAAAATAAATTATTATTCATCAATGTGTACCTCACTCTGTCTATCCCTCACCCTTTCTTTCAGAGGTTTGATGTTTATTTTAATCATGATGCAACTCTTTATGCTTTTACCACATAATGTATGTATCCATAAAAAATGTTTATTTTGTCTAGTTTGGAATTTGATATAAGTGGAAAACATACTATGTGAATTTTGTATTGAGATGTAATTTATAGACAGGAAATTCATGGGTCTAAATGTACAGCTTGATGAATTCTGACAAATGTATACTACAGAATATATTTCATTTATTTTGCTTCTTTGACTTAACATGATGTTGTGAGGTATACCCAGCTGTTGCGCACAGCTGTGCTATTTTGCTGAATGGTAATACATTATATTGTAGTACCATAATCTACATATACTTCTGATGACAACATCTAGGTTTCTTCTAAGGTTTTACTATTTTTTTAAATGTTGCTATGAACATTCTTGTACATGCATCCTTCTTGTGGACATGCCAAGTGTTTCTCTGGGGTATACACTTAGAAATGAAATTGCTAAGCCATAGGACATGCAAGCCTTAAACTTTATTAGAAAAGGCCATATGATTTTCCAAAGTGGTTGTACCAATTTATATTCCCAACAACAGTCTGTAAAAATTCTTAGTTACACTGTATAGTCTTAACCAACACTTGGTATTGTCAGAATTTTTCATTTTTAAAAGCCTAATGGGTATGAAATGAAATCTCATCACTGTAATTATAATTTGCGTTTTTCTGATTACTGCTGAGGCTGAAACCTTTTTTTATATTAGCCATTTGGATTTCCTCTGCTGTCAATTTTCTCTTCATGTCCACCATACATTTTTTTTCAATTGGGTTGTTTAGAATGACAACTGTATCAAAGGATTTACTCCAAAGAGCTGTTCTAAATTATGCCCTCAACAGGAATGATATTTAATAAATATCATTTATTTAATATAATGAATAAAAACTGACATCTTGGTTTCACTTGTATTTCTTAAATTACTATAAATACTGAATGATTTTCAAATGTTAACCATATTTCCTCTACTGTGAACTGCTTATTTATGTTCTTCACTCATTCATCTTTTGGTGTCACAGTGGGTTTGAAAACTAAATTTGCATGAGCTTTTAAAATATAAAGGAGATTTATTTTGTCAAATCTGTCCTGACTGTCCTAGTTTGCCTTTTAAATTTGTTTCTTAATATATAAAGAACTTCAGGCTTAAATTATTCAAAATTACCTTGTCTTCTGTGATTCTCACCCACATCCCCCAGTTTTTTTTAAACTTAGAAGATCCTCTCCTACTCACTGGTTAAAAATTTGTTTGTCTTTCCTATAATATTAAGTGTGTGTGTAGAGGGTTAATTTAATTTTTTGCTATACCTGGGTATGTGTGATAATATACCGTCAAACTGATTTCACACAGCTAACAAATTATCTACCCCACCAGATGTTTGTTTTAAAGAAAGAAAAAACAGAAATGCCACCAGAGAACTACCTATTTTTTAGACTGGTGTGGAGAAATTTCCTATTTAAGTTACAGACTGGGTTTTCTTTGGATGCAGAAGAATCAAGGGTCATAGGAAAGTTTTAAAAAAGTAAGATAATTAAGTCAGAGTTAAGATTATGAGGATTTCCCTCCCTCTAAATGAGCTGAAATAAAGTAAAAATAATTATACTTTCAAACTAGTAAGAGGAAACAGGTTCCATCCCCAAAAGCCAAAAAAATCACAGTATGTATTTTAGAATCATTTTAGAGTCTTTTTAATAGAAACAAAATGGGGATGATGAAAGGCCAAAAAAGAAAAAGCGAAAAGATAACAGTCATAAAAGGAATGGGTAAAATTACAGAAAATATAATAAGGAAATAAGATAAGTATGAAGTATCCAGAGTTTTGGCAGCTAAACCTTTAGTTTTTTTCTATTTATAACTTAAGCTGCAACTCTGTTCTTGTAATTTATTTTGGAAAACCCAATTTTTCTTTTTCCTGAAACCATTAGAGATTCAACTAGGAAAAGCTATAAAATGGAGAGCCCTGGATGGTAGAAGACAGACTGTTCCTGAATTGTAAAATACTCTGGACTCAAAGTAACCATGCACTAAAGTAGCCTGAATCTAGGACTGATTTATTTTTGAACTGCCATAATATCTAGCATATGTATTTCACTCAATAAATATTTGTTAAATGAGTATTACCTTAATACTTAAATTAATACACACTTTCTACTCCTGCCCCAGACTGTTAAAAATTAAACATAATTTAGTTCATCCAAATTGTGATAAAGAATTTTTATTTTCTCAAGCAGTGGAATAAACAAATCTGCATTGCTTTCAGTTCCATTACCATACTATTAACCTTTCTTTTTAATGGCAAAATCCCTCAGCTTTCTGCCATAATAATGATTTATAAAAATCACATTACGGGGCTCTATATGAAAATTCAAAGAGCTTACCTTACTGACACCAACTTCAGGAATTCGGAGAGTATGCTCCATATCTTTTTCCCTGCAGAGTTAAGTAAAACGTCTTTAATAATTTTTGAAGCATATATAAATGGTGCACTTACAGTGACACAGAATTTTTTTTAAAAGATAATTTTTTTTTTGTTTTAAAAGATGTTAGAAATAGACTCACAGACATAGAAAACAAACTGTGGTTGCCAGGGAGGAAAGAAGGGAGGGATAGACTGGGAGTTTGGGACTGACAGATACACATTACTATATGTGAAGTGGATAAACAACAAGGACTTACTGTAAAGCACAGGGAACTATAGTCAATTTCTTATAATGAGCCATAATGAAAAAGAAACCGAAAATACATAGATATATGTATGTATATGTATAATTGAATCATTTTGCTGTACACCTGAAGCTAACACTGTAAACTGACTACACTTCAATAAAAAAAACTTTTTAAAGGAAAAAAAAAAAAGGAAACATTAAACTACAAGTCTCTCTACCACACTAAATCTGGCTTCCATAATTCTACTCTAAATTTCCTATTTAAAAGGAGGTTCCAAATTACTTTCATTCTTTGGTACACCTGTCAGAGGCTAATAAACATCCAATGGGATAAAATATTCTTTTTACTAATGTCAATCATTTATTCCAGATCTATTGACTATGTTTCCACTTCTATTACTACATGTAAGAGGAGTATACTATTCTCCAAGAATTCAAAATTAAGATAGCATATGGAATCTGAATTAACAATACATTATCTTTCCAGTTGGGAAGAAAGGAAGTTATTCTATTCATGATTAAAACCTACCTCTCTCCAAGCTGGTTATGATTTACAAAGGGGTAAAGGAGAAGAATCAGTGAAGGCCAATACTGGGAATAAGTAATTTAAACCTAAAAAGGGCAGTATGAAAAGTAAGAAAATAACAAAATCTCTGTAGACGGTATCACCAATGGGGACAATGATATCTCCAATATCTCCAACTGACTTCCAAAAGCAAGTAACAAAAGGTTAAGTGTCAGTAGTATTTTCTGTGTGGCAGAGAGAGGGATGTGGGTGTTATCTTTTGGCTACTGAACAAGTACCATGCACATTTAATGATTAACTGTTCAAGGGGAGAAGGGTATAGCTCAGTGGTTAAAGCACATGCTTAGCATGCATGAAGTCCTGGGTTCAATCCCCAGTATCCTCATTAAAAAATAAATAAGTAAATAAATAACTTAATTAACCCCCCCCAAAAAAACCCAAATAAAAAATGTAATTAAAAAGTGAAAATGAAATTAAAAAAGAAATTATTAACTGCTCAAGAAAAGTACAAACCACTGGAATAAGACAAATACACAAATACAATATTAAACACTTTTACCTTCCAATTGTAGCAGGGTTTACAGCTGTAATAATAAAAAGTGATCCTGTCTGCAATACAGGTGATCTAATAACAATTACTCTAATACATGGGGGCCAAATCTTTTCTTCATCTGCCAAAGAAACATATGGGTAAATATTAATTCAAATGGTATGGAAAAAATTAGAAATGTCTAGGGATGAGAAGGCTAAGTCATCCATAAAATAAAACATACTGATCAAAACTCTTTTCTGTTTAAAACAACCTTCTTGAATTCTGCTAATGACATAAACAATGAGTAAGACAGTAAGTAAGAAAATGCTCAACCTAAAGATATTAACATCTACCACACTGTAAAATAATCAACTCTCTCTCAAGGTCTTAGAATTTGAAAATACCCCCAAAAAGCATTGTTATACTAAGTAAGAAAAACTGAGTCTGCCCTTAAAAAAAAATTTGACAGACATTCCTTAACAACAGAATAAGCTTATACACACTAATATGAAATCCTGGGTTTTAAAAGTATGTCTCTATATCATCAAATAAAATAAATAAAATTTGCCATAATATCTATGTAGCTGAATTTATGGACTACTTCTAAAGGCAATTTGCTTTCCCTCCTTCAATTACAAAAGTAGATGACAAATATCTAATCCACTAAAATAGACTTAATACACATTTTAGGATTAGAGAGTAGGTAACTTGTGTTCTACTGATTAGACCATCCAATGCACTGAAAGGTCCAAGTACTAAACTAAATCAGCTCACTTTTTGGCAGATATGGGTCACTAACATTTGTAACTATGTTGCACTTTTATAATGACTAGACTGGGTTATATATGTAAAACTAAACAATGGTGATTTACTCACCTTCATCTTCAGTATCTTCTGCAGTTACACTGTCTTCACTGGTAATGTCTTCATCGTAACTGTCCTCAGTCTGAGAGTCTGTTATTTCACCTTCTTCTGGCTCGCTATCAGTGTCTATGATTTTCTTATCTTTAAATGAAGCCGAATTATAAATGTTTTCATTAAGAGGAGATTCTGTAGTCTTTGTGCTAACTGGAACAGTAAACACGGGGGAGCCGTTTTTGTAATGAATATTTATTTTGGCCTTCTTTTTCACATTTGCAAAATCTTCTCCTTCAATACAGCTTATATGGTCAATACTGGATGTTTTTTGATCTTCTGAATTCAAATTCTGGAAAGAGGTGGGAAGAAGAGAGAATAATCTTAAACATGACCATCATATAATGTTTAATGTTAAATGTTACAATGAGTTAGTGAAAATGTATGTACAGTGAAATAACAATAGCTATTATCTCTACTGCCTCTTCCTCTCATGTTCCCTTTCTCATTTAATGATGCTACCATCCATTTACCCAAGTCAAAGTCTGACATGCCCTTAAACACAACATTGGTGCCCTTAAACACCAATTACCAAGTGCTATAGACTATGTTTACAATTTATCCCAATTATCTCCCCTTATCTATTCTCAATATCTTAACTGTCTCTGTCTAGTACCTCATCACATATTGCTTGGACTATGTGACAGCGTAGATCAATGCTGTCCAATAAAAATATAATGCAAGCTATATTTGTACTCTAAAATTTTCCAGTAGGCACATTACAAAGGTAAAATGAAGCAGGTAATCCATTGTGTTATTTTATCTAACCCAGTATTTATAAAATATAATTATATACATAAATTAATATTTAATCAATATAAAATTATTAAGGAAATATTTTACATGGATTTTCTGTACTAAGTCTTCATAACTGAGTGTAGTTTACACTTACAAAATATCTTAATTAGGACCAGCTGTATTTCAAGCATTCAATAGCCACATGTAGCTGACTGAACAACGCAGGCCTAGAGAATACAACTAAACCTAAATTTTCTTTTTGAACTTTGAATCAATTATCAAGTCAACATACATAACATAAAAGTGGCTTTAATTAAGGCAGGGATTTAAAGATCCAAATATACCTAATGTAGCAGAACTGAAGTTTTGCTAAAATTTAATACTTTATAGAGTTGGTCTGACGATACACAAAAAGTACAGCTGAATCAGTTACATCTTTCATTCTAAGATTCTAACATATCTGGCATAAGCCTTTTATAATTTATTATATATGCTTATCGGGCATGCCTTAGGACAAATGAACAAATCTATTACTTTAACCTTAGAAGAAAGTTATTTTCCTCTGGTGTAGAGCACACTCTGAATTTTCTTTCTGCCTCAGAGCAACATGATCAAGTATATTCATATGTTCTATTATTTTATAAAATAAGAGAGCATCTTAAACACATATTTTTAATAGCAGTATAAATTCAGTTTGGAGACTGGCTAAACACTCAGACAGCGTGATAAACTGGATGTAATTTCAGCAGCACGAACTCACCAAGGACAAGAACAAGGGCAAGAACTAAAAAACTCTGAGGAACTTTAAAGCCATTGTGAATTACAGCCAAAAAATTTCCCTATCTAAATATACCTTTTAAAAAAAGCAGTTTCCAATCTTGTATATTTTATTATTACTACCTACAGAACAACACATGCAGAGGAAAAATAAGTGAAATTGCAAGAGGTGTTACTTTTTAAAAACTATCTGTCAGTCTAGAACATTAGATAAATATTCATTAAAATATAAGAAAGGCCTAGGGCCTACATGTAGGCATTTAGGTATATACACATATTTCAAGTTACTTATTCCAATCTCCTCACCCTACCTCCTTTCTTCCACATATTCTATGCTTCTAAAAAGTAAGGCTCAAAAATATCTTAAAACTAAAGAAAAAGATAAGGATGTCCTAACCAGTCGCTGCCCACGTTTCACAGCTACGTCTGAGAATCCTTAGGGACTTCTCAAAATTCCATCAGGTATTTTCTTAAGTCCCTGTCCTGAATTTAACATATTTTTGAAGAAGGATGGTAAAGATGAACAATTATAGGAGCTAAGCTGGACCAAAATCTCACAGAATGCTTTCAAATTTCATTCTCTAGCTTGTCAGGAACAGTCATTTGAGGACCTCAATATGTTCTTTTCTTTGTTAGAGAAAAATAGTTCCATAATGTATCCTTTCTAACAGTTCAACCACTGGTAACAGATATGAGTCATTAAAACAGGTTTTAAAGCAAAAAATCACCTTTAGTATTTTAGTTACATACTCTTCAATGCCCAGGTATTGTCAGTGAAAATAATAGAGAAATAAAAACAAATCAAATAGAGAATTGAGATAAAACTTCAAGAATAGGGGAGGTAGCCAAGATGGCAAAGTAGAAAGACCCTGAACCCACCTCCTCCCATAAACAAACCAAAATTACAACTACTCACACAGCAACTATCTATGAGAATAACCTGAACATTAGCAGAAAAGATTTCCCAAACTAAAGACATAAAGAAGGAACTACATGAGATGGGTAGGAGGCATAGAGACCCACACCCCTGGGTACTCCCTTCCACACTGTGAACTGTGCTCTGGTGGTTAAAAAAAGACAAGATTATCAAGCGTTCTGTATTAACAGTGTGGATGCAGAAAATTTTTTCAGATGGATAAAATGTTTATGGTACAGAGGTAAAGTTTCCTATGCAAAAAATTGTGTACAACTTTCTATGCAATACTGATTCTCATCTGGCATATTCTAATCAGGCTGTAGGCCAATAAAGTTTTTGGATTACTTAATTAGTAATATCAAAACCTGTTAAAAAATAAAAAAAATGGAAAGAATATCACAGTGACAGAGGTCCTTCCCAAGGAGCAATGAATCTGAACCCCCAGTGGGGCTCCCCATCGTGGGAGATCCTACACTAGAAAGAAAGACACACACACACACACACACACATATACACACAATGGAATATTACTCAGCTATTAAAAATGAAATCTTACCATCTGCAACAACAAGGATGACCCTAGAGGGTATTATGCTAAGTGAAATAAGTCAGACAGAGAAAGACAAATACCTAATGAACTCACCTGCATATGCAATCAAAAAAACAAAAGGAAAACAAACTCAGAGAACAAATGCATGGTTGCCAGAGGGAGGGAGTTGGAGGTGGAGGCAAAAGAGATAAAAGGGATTAGGAGGTACAAATCTTCAGTTATAAAATAAATTAGCCGTGGGAATGTAACATACAGCATAAGGAATATGGTCAGTAATACTGTAATAACTTTTTATGTGGCTACACGATGGTTACTATACCTACCATGGTGATCATTTCATAACACATATAAAAGTCAAATCACTAAGTAGTACACCTAAAACTAATGTAATATTGCACATAACTATACTTCAAAAAAAATTAAAAGTTAAGTATTTAATAGTTGCCAAACTTCACGAAATGCCAATATAGTAAATAAGCCTCCTTTCCTACCTATAAACCACCAACCTTATTCTGTTTAAGGAGCAGAAATAAAAGCCTTGATAAAATTTTATTTTCCTTCTTTAAATTTAACATTGTATCATAAGCATTTAAAGAGTTCCCCTCAGTATTTATAAAGACTACAATTTTAAGGCCTAAATGATGCTTTTTTAATTAAATGTACTATCATTTTCTTTTTTCCTTCCATTTTTATTAAGATATAAGTAACTGACATATAGCACTGTAGAAGCTTAAGGTGTACAGCACAATGATTTGACATACATCAAAAATGACTACCTCAACTAGTTTAGTGAATATCCATCATCTCATAATGATAAAAAATAAAATAAAGAGAAAAAATTTTCCGTGACAAGAACTCTAAGATTTACTCTCTAAATAACTTCCATATATAGCATACAGCAGTATTCATTACGTTTATCATGTTGTATACTACATTCCTAGTACTTATTTATCCTATAACTGGAAGTTTGTACCTTTTGACTACCTTCATCCAATTACCCCTCCCCACCACCCCCAGCTAGAGTAACCACAAATCTGGTATCTTTTTCTATGAGTTTCTTTGTTTTTGAAGTTATCACTGACCTATAACACTATGTTAGTTCCTGGTGCACAATATAGTGGTTTGATATTTCTATACATTACAAAATGATCACAATGTCAAGTCTAGTTACCATCTGTTTCTACACCAAGATATTATGTTATTATTCACTATAGTCACCACACTGTACATTTCATCCCTGTGACTCATTTATTTTGTAACTGGAAGTTTAAATGTACTTTCATCCTCTTAGTCAATAACTGTCAGCCATCTGAACCCTTAATTTTCTTCTGTTCTTATAAATATTGCTATATAATTATACAAAGGAATTTTTCTTTGGATTTTTTAAAAAAATTAATTACTAGAAACAAGATTTTCCAATTAAATAATATGAACACTTTTATGGTATTCATACAATCTATTTTCCCAAAAGGTATCAATTTACACTCTTTATAAATATGCATGTACCCTATATTTGCTAGCAATGGATTTTTTTAATGTTTGCCAACATCTGCAAGATACTGCTCAACATAACTAAAAAAGTTGAACTTTCACCTACATCTACTAACAAACTATGTTCTTCTTTTACTGTGAATTGTGCACTGAAATTAACTTATCAATTGAGGGTCTGAATGTTCTTCTTCCAAATTCTTTAACACAAGAGTATTTTATCTTGCCCTAAATCTATCTTTAAGAAATTTTTTCTATTTCTAGTGACTGAGAATTTGTGAAAAGTCCACGTATGCCCCATGTGAAAGCTTACTGCCTCATAGGTTCTGGTATCTTATTGTAATGAGGATGCTTGAAATACAGAGTTACTAAATGATTTTTCAGTTTCTTGAAAAATTTTGGCTTAATTATAGTATCACTATTATGTACATTTTAAAAATTATGAAGACATTACCTTCTCCTCATTTGCTGTAGAAGAATCAGGATCCTTTCTTTTCTTCTTCAGTTTTTTATCTTTGTTTTGTTTTGTTCCAGAACTCTGATAAGGCTGCAAATCTACTCGAGAATGAAATTGGTATCGACCACTTTCTACATCACAGTAGTAATAAATTCCCGTGGAAGGATCATAATATAGTTGATTTTCCTTTCAAAATCAAGAAAACAGTAAGTTCTATTGATGTAAGATGAAATAAAAGTAGAAAATTAAACTTAACAAAATACCAAATATATTCAGAAATACATAGTACATGTTTCTTTTAAGAACTCCAGTATCTTCTGAAGATAATAAAGAAAACAGAATGAAAAATGTTTGTAATTTTCCAAAACATTTTACCATTCAATACCTGTTCTAATTTTCTTAGTGTGAAAAATGAATACACTTAAATACTAAATTAAATCTCATGAAACTGCCAATATTTGACCATTTTTTTACTTAAAGAAACAGTAGCTTCATATGGTTCAACAAGAAATCTTTTAGAAGTTATGAAAAACAAGGCATGCATCAAAAAAAGCTGACCATATAAAAGCAATTTCAGACTCATTCTCCATATGATTACATGATAATCGTTTGCCAGTGTAAATCCCTAAACTGTTAATGTCATGAAACAAAGATTTGCCTTTTAACATTCATGACTCAAAGCCCTGAAGAAAAATTTGAAAATTAAGCTCATAAATAATACAACATAACATACTATATAAAGAAATAAAAAAACTGTCTTCACTATTTAATTAGTTCTACACTAAGTAACTAAGTAAGACTTACAAGTAAAGCAGCTATGCAAAATAGAATTTTGGTAAATTATGGATAAAAACTAGAAAAATAAAATTAAGCATTCATCTGCATTTATTAGATACTGGTCAGTACTCTATAACCAAGATTTAACTGAACAGTCTATATCTTATTCACATCGTAATCCATACAGATCAGATCTGGAAACATCTTACAATATACTGAGATTAAGCAACTGAAACTTCCTGAAAAAGAATAATTTATTTTTCTGACTGTTGATACTACTGCAATTTATTGTCTTTAATCTATTTTGTAGATCCTTTAGAAAAATATTAAGAATTCTATCTTTCCCTTAACTGAAAAACTGAATGGAAGCTTTCTAATCTTTATTTCCAAGGATAACAGAATTTTTACAACCCAAATCTTTTTAATGTTACGTCTTTCAGTCCAAAATATAGACATTTTCAAATATTTAACAAATTTTTTATTTAATTAAAATAAAGTGAAAACTAGGACAATAAAAATGGCAAAGCAATGAGAAGTCCCTACTTCATTGAGGACAGTTATAAAAAGGAGAGTTTAACCATTAAATTTCTGGGTATTAATTAGCATTGTCAATTAGCATACTCCTATGAAATAGTATTACCTCTTAACAAAGTATTTACAAAGCACTATCCCAAATGCAAACTGACAAGCTAATGAAATTCCTTATCTAACTAAGATATTTACCATTATCATTATATTTGCTAGGTTAGTTAACAATAGTTTCAATAACTGGAATGGTGGATATTTGCTCCACTTTGGGGCACTACATTCTTTAATTCCTGAGGACCAGATCACACGCCTAGACCACTGAGATAGACGTATGTGGTATCTAAGTTCCATCATCTTTGTCATCAAAACCTGAAAAAATCCAATTAAGTACCAGACCTTCAACAGCCATAACACTATATGATGAATAAAGAACTTTATTTTCTGGTTCTGTCCTAGTCAGCAGTCCATTACATTTCTGATTCCATACTAACTTCCTACTTCTTACTGTTAACAGATTGATCTTTAAAGAGTGAAATGTTTAAAAGCCACAAAAAGTAAAACAGTGACTAATAATAAACATGCTATTGTGAATTCAAGAAAAAGACTGTCTGTGGCCTTAAATGGATTCATAAAGACATAAGTATTCGAGACAATTTTTTAAAAATCTTACCCCAAGCCTGGAATTAACAGTGTTACTTCCTTATAAATTCTATGAAAAAATGTTTAGGTTCTTAAACAATTTACAAGATGTAGTTAATTGCTTTTATTAATAAATACTTTAACATTTTTATGTTACTTTACATATAAAAGATTATTAGGCCTCTCTAAAATATTTATCTATAATAACACAATGAACTTATTTAATTAAAAATCCAAAAGTGCAGTTCCACAAGCTATTTTATAAATCTTTACCTTTATCAAATAGTTTTGAATCAAACATAATTTTTAAATGCAGCTTCCTGCTTTTCTTAATTCAGGTTTTAATATTTGGTATTCAAGCAGCTAAGAATACAATCATACATATTAATAGGTCTGAGATACTTACAGAATCATAATAAAATCCAGTGCTGTGATCAAAATACAATCCAGTATTCTCATCATAACTAAATCCAGTCTGTGATACAGCAGCTTCTGCTGCAGCTCTCAAACTTTCAGCTAATGAAGAACCTTCTAAGGATGTATCTTCTGTTGCTAATGCAGATGCTGGCTCCTAGATAAGACAAAATGATGTCAAATAGACAAAAACTTCCTCGTGTCAACAGAAGTTAAAAGAATTTGAAACACTAAACAGACCTAAAAGAGACTGAATAATAAGACCTCAATTTCTGCAATGGAAGGGGATGGCTACCAATTACAATCTGATCCACTGATTCTGACCCAGTTTTGAAGACACTAAAATTGAGTGAGTGACCATTATATCAAAAATAAATGCCTGATACCATAGGGAAGCAATCCACGAAATACAGACTGAAATAGTCTTTAAGACAAATGATCTGGATTCTTCAATAATTACTGGTTCAAGAGGAAAAAATTTTAGAAAAGAGATAGAGAAGGCCATAAATTATATGAGATATACAACACATCAAGCAGTTACACTGTATGAAGCTTACTGGTATCCTGATTCAAACAAACTGTAGAAACAAATTTATAAAACCTTCTGGGAAGTTTGAACAGTGACAAGATATCTGACATAAAGGAAGCATTAAAAAAAAAACAACTGGTGTGAACGTAGTATTGTGGTTGTTGCTTAAATTTTTTGTTTAAGTCAAAACATACTGACAAATTTTCTTTAAGTTTATGTATATCATACATTTTTGGAACACAACAGAGTAGGAAAACAGTTACACATAAAAACAAGTTCTAATTTTTGTTTCTCAAAAACTGTGTTATTCACTGCATAATTACACACAGAATGTATACAACCCTTATACATGTTGTGATGAACCAAAGAATTGTCTATTTTTCTACATAATAATAGCAAAGGACAGGTTCTTGAGTATCAACAGTTTCAAGTTAAGCATTCTATTACCTGTGAATCTGAGGCAAAATGGTCCTCTTGCCCACATTTAACATTTTCTGTTACATCAGTACCAGCATAAGCATCATTTTCTATGTGTGACTGGCCTTCAGAATTAAAAGTAGAAGCTTCGATATCCTGATCTTCCTGAACTGAGAATTCAGACACTTTATTTGAAAGAGTAACATCTTTATAGTATGTCTGATAATAATAATCTGCAGCAAAAAGAAATGAAGTGATATCACATTAGAATACTGTATATAAAAAGGACTTAATTCCAAAACATTGGCACTGAATACAAAACAACACATTGCAAACAAATCATATTTTTATAATTACACACATTTGAATAGATTAAAATGGATGGTGCAAGTACATCTGCAGAAGTATTTCTCTCTGATTCTAATATCACCTTCAGTACCCTAGCTATCAAGCTAAAAAGAAAAAAAGGGTAATGAGATTTGGATTTTCCACAGCAAGAGTAAAGAAACAAAACAAGTAGATAGCCTGTGTTCTGTCCAAAAAATTAAAAAAAATAGCAACTCTTAACAACTTCTAACCATACACCTTAGTATTGCTAAACATCAAATGACAGTGGACATCAAAGCTTGATTTTTCTGACAAATTTCTCTTATGATGCTGACTTTTTTAAAAAACATAGTATCATACAGATATGAAATGTTAATACTATTGCTTTATTTAGCAGTTTAGCTAAACTGCATACTGAATAAAAGGAAAAATTTAATGGGAAAGATCATTCTTTGTGATCCTTATTAATTAAAACTCAGCTGCTCAGTTATTTTGCCTCACAACATAAGGGCACTGATGAGGCCATGGTTGTAGGCTCATCACTTTTACAAGGGCCTAAGAGACTGACACTGAAGAGATGCTACGTGGAATGCATCAACAAGAAAACACATGCTCCTGGTCACAAGCAAGGCCAGATTAGAGTAGGTGGCTTACAGCACAGCAAAAATTATTCACTGAATGTGACACAGAAAGCATGTTAACATTATTACGTATTTATAGGAATGACAATACATTTCTACTTTTCCACTAAAACAGCAGATTATCTGAAAATGCCAAATCATACGGAGAAAAGTCAGCACTGCAACAGATCTCCTATTTATCAAGAAGTATGTATATTTTAAATCTAAAGGGAACTCCAGGTTAGCATGATTTGAATGTAAGAATATTAGGGTTATCTTCACTATAAGCTGAATACCTGAGCTTGACCAAGGAGGGTGGTTCTCTGTCTGTACTTCTACATCAGATTTTTTACTATCCTCGTTTCTTCCACAATGGAGTATTTTACTGAGCTCTTCTACCTGAAAGAAAATAAGGCCTTAGGAAAATTAAACCATACAACAATCTAACAATATACACACCATTCCTCTGAAATCATAGTAATTATTTTTCTTAGTAAAAATTTGAAGAAGTATCAATAGCAGCTAGTTTCCTTTTCGGAAAAGCTCAAAACGCTGTAACTGGCTTTCACTTTTTACATTTGCAGAAGGAGACGGTTTTATTCTTACATGCTCTTGCTAAACCTCAAAATTCCCCTCCAGAAGTAAGAATGACTAAATTAGTAGGACTTTGTGAATGGGATCCTTAATTTCTAACAAATAGGGGTGTCTTTATACCAATATTTTATTCAGGCAGCAGTTCTCCCTAAGAAAAATTAAACTGTTGATTACCTAGTGTAATTCAGTGTTCTCCACCTAGAAGTACCCATTCACTTAAACAATGCCACTCATTAATGTATTTTTTCTTGAAATAACAATCTAATAACTAAATAACTGCAGCAGAAGGAAATAGAGATGACTGCCTCATAAGGGGCACCGGTCTTCCCTGTGCCTCAGTGAATGCCAAGGCCAGAGCAATAGGGCAGGAAAATATCTATAAACAGATGAAGAGCAGCCTCATCAACACCTGAGCCAGACAGAATCTCAGAGTGAGATGAAATCTATCATAAGCACAAAATTAACTAAGAAACAAACTTTTAAATATTTCTTTAACAGTACATAAAGCTTAAAAGAGAAAGGTGGTAAGACTGATTATATACGGATTACCTATGCACTTCACAGAACTATCAGATCTGCTGCTACTACCAGGGCTGGAACTACAGTAAAATAAGCAAGACACCTAAGGGTACAAATTTAAGAAGGAACTCACAATTTCATGTAAATATAGGCTCTGTACCTGAAAACGATGCCCCCTTAAACTTTTCACCCTAGGCTACTGATTGCCTTGCCCTTGTCCTGGCTCTGGCTACTACCACTACTACCATAAATAAGATCATTTATTTAATATCTGCCACATGCTAGGCACTGTATTGGTTCTTTGGATAACATCTCATTCTTAAAACCACCTTACAAATCTCCAACTTACATATCAGAAATTTAAAGAGATAAAGTAACTTGCACAAGGTTTTTTTTTTTTTGACTCCAAAGCCTGTACATATGGTATTTTCCCACTAGATCACTCTCAGTTCTCAAGTCAAATTTTTACTGCTCCAGATAAAATACTACTTAGTCATTAGGGGTGGCAGTTAACAACCAAACTCCACCCACCACCAGGGGAGGATGACAAGGAAGACAGTACAGAGTTTTACTACCATCAGTAGACTCAAGGCTTTCTATGCATCTCAGTTTTTCATACTAAACTACTATCAAATTAATACTAATAACCAAAATGCTTGCTCTTCAAAGATTAGCAAAAACATTTTCTTTTAAGATCTTTATAGTAAGCAATATTTTAACAATTTAAAATCATAAAAGAGGTTTTTTTTTAAGGCTATCATAGTTTGCTCTCCTTTCCCCATGGTATTTGGAGTCTCCTAGCACAGTCATTATGCACTGTACATGCTCAAGAAATAGTTGTGGAAAAACACACACACATTTTCTATACTGTCATAATGTTAATAACTCTATACAAGGGGCACAGAAACTCAGCAGTTATTTTCATTGATTATTTGATAACAAAGCATAATAAAGTTTGATGATGCTTCAATGCTCAGCTTACATATGTGGTTTTAGGATATATACTAATATATTTCAAAGGATAGACAACAGCTTAATTGAAATTAATAATTATGTGGAAATAACTTGTCTGGAAAGATTACAACTGCCCAAAAACATCAAGCTGGAAAAAATATTTTGCTTTTTAAAAGTTTTTAAAAATCTAAGTGTAAAGATTTGTCCTTACTGTATGTTATGAAAACGGAGTTAGCTGTTTAGTGTCTCTAACTCCTTACTTCCACCAGACAACTCAAGATAAATGCCCAGAACAACCTTATACATATGGAGCGTCCAACAGCTTGTAAAAGTCTGTCCACATTTAATTTGATTTAACCTTCACCAGTGTGGTCCTAGCAAACTCATCTTATGGGCAACTAAGGCTCAGTATCGGTTTACACATCTAGTGAGTGATAAATGGGACTGACTGAAATTCAGCGCTTTAACAAACTCAAAAGATACCTAGAAAAAATATTGTAAGTGTGCGTACTGCCAACGGAACTTTGCAAGTGAGTGAGAATGAAGACTAAAGTACTACAAGCCGGCAGTAACTGCAGCTCACGCACTTATCTAAACCGAGTACCCGACTTCTAGGTCTGTTCCAAATGTATTTGGAACAACAATCGTACTGAACTTTTAATTATTTCAGGTACCCAGTAAAGTAGCTCTGGGCCCGAGGTTATCAGAGACTTTTGCCTGGGGCTGGAGACGGAAGGCGCACCTGGGTGCGGAGCTCCTGGTTGTTGCTCTCGGCGCTCTGGTACAGCCGCTCTGTGTGGTGCAGCAGCTTCTCGATCTCCCTCACTTGCCGCTTGCAGCTCCGCAGCTCGCGTTCCAACTTCTCCACTTTCCGCCTCAATTGGGCCAGTTCAGGCTCGGGGGAGGGAGGTGGCGACGGAGCCTCGGAGGCCATGGCGTCCGGTGCAAGGCGGCCCGTGGGCGCGGAGGGTCTGTACTCAGACTGAGGCGGACGCCGGCGGGCCCAGGGCCCACGGGAGCGCGCAAGCCACGAAAGACGGCCTCAAATCCGACCGGCCGCGGCGGCCTCTGGCCATGACGCCCTGAAGCTTGTTACCTGTAGCCGAAAAGGACTGCAGGCAGCGAGCAAGGGGACAGAAAATCAGAACAGCTCAAAACCCCCGGCTTTAAAACAGCAAAACTTTATTGGTAACTACCTGCCCCAGCGACTGAATGAGCCGCAGAAACGTTGGAGAAATACGCGGCCCAGAGCAGCAGAAGCTAGAAGGATCCGGCGTCTCTAGGCTGAACCGGAAACGATGGCACCGGCGGTGGGCGGGGCCGAGACGGAAAAGGAAGCGACGGGAAGCGGGAAGGGCCGCACGACGCACACGCGCACCTCCCCGGCCAGCTGCTGGAGGCTGGGGGCGGTGCTTGAGACCGTGCCGAGCATGTGTGAAAGCGCCTCCAGTAGCCTGGGAGAAATAAGGAGAGGAGTCTTCTGCGCGCTTTCTGGTCTCAAGCTTTTTACTTTTGCTCACTTTCAAACCGTTTGCAAACTTTTTGCATAGAGTTCACTTCCAAGCTCCTCGTTTTACAGATGAGAACCATGAATCTCCAAGAAATGATTTGCCAAGATTTATAGAATTAATGCTAAACCAGGGCTGGAACGTAGTGTTCTGGTCTTCTGCTTACTTAGTAATTCTGCCGATTCCGTGAGTTTAGACACCCAGGAAAAGAAAGAAAGTTACTCTGACTTGCAGAGAGGAGCATCCCTGGAGGGAAAATAAGCAGCAAGATTCTATGGAAGCAGGAGAAAAAGATTCTCTGTTTCAGTAGACCTATTTGATGTTTCGTCTACGGGTAACTGGCATTTGTTCACCAGCCTTTAAACTGAGGAGGGTTTCTTGGAACACACTTCCTTCCTTAGCCAAGGTCATTTAGAATTAGAGCCTGAGCTCGGAATGCTGGGCCTGAGACCTACAGAGGTCGGCGGCTGCCTTGCTGGTCTTTCCCAGGGCCCAGCACAGCGCCTACCACAGAGCAGTTGTCCTTAAATATTTTTTGAACGGGAGAATGCTGTTTGATGGCCTAGTTCAGTAGCCGCTCTGTGCGCTTTTTGTCCCGTGCACCCCGTACTAGTTCAGTGAGCTCTCCAGCGGAGACCTGCTCTTTCTATGTTCTGCACACATTATTCCCTAGGCTTTCAGAACCGTTCCACAAAGCACCCTATAGTCAAGGAGACAGTGATCGTCTAGCCATGAAAGGATATATAATGAGAGAATTCAGTATGTTCTCCCCAACGTGGAATAGACAAGTACTGCCAAAAACAAACAAACAAAAAAACTGACTTACCTATGCATTATGACTCTAATCAAGAATTTATCCAAATCTTTTCAAATAAAAGCTATAGTTTCCACTTTCTCCACCTTTGGGAGTTAAGGAATCCCATAAACACCGTAAGGTAACTTTAAGGTAGAGGGCACTTCCTAGCTCATTTTACAGAGGAGAAATTTCGAGGTTTAACCATTAATTATAGGATGAATCAATAAGGTTATTAGCTGTTACTTGAAGCAATGTTTCTTTGATTTCTCTTAAAGGTAATCCATTTAATACTAAATTCTGACCTCATGCTACAAGTCTATATAGCTTACTTATGACCATTAGTCTAGAAGAAAAATGACAGTTTTTTTGAGAAAATGAAAAGCCTTGTATGTCAGATAGGCATTGCATTAAGATGCTAGTAACAGAACTTAGTCTTCTACAGTGGCTTATTAAACAAATTAGGAGGTTATTCTGCTACACTAAAGAGATGGGCTGTCTGGAACTGGTATGGTGGCTCTACCAGATCTTTAGAGACCCAGGCTCCATCTTCCTGCTCTGCTATTCACAGAGCTTATTTCCAGCTTCTAGGTCAACTCATGGTACAATATGGTAAGGGACAAGAAAACTTTCCCAAAGCCCCACCCAGTGACTTCTGTTTGTATTTCAATACCCAACTCTTGCTGCAAGTGGGGCTGGGAATTGTGTATGTATGTGTGCTATCTAAGCTGGACACATTATTCTCTCTAATAATAAAGGGTTCTATAAATATGGAAGAAAGAGATAATCCATGTTGAGTAGGTAAATAGTCTTTGCTACATCTACGTTTCAGATCAAAAGACATTTAGTATAGTAGGCAGGTCCAGTGACCTAGGAAAGCATACTACTTGATATCCTTCACAATTTGACTTTGTTTTGTAATGTTTTTCTTAGTTATTATTTGGTACCTTGGATTGTAATCATACTCCTTAGTTCACAACACATTATCAATATCAGCCCACGGGTGGCTCTTTTTCTGGTTTTGGTTCTCTTTTTTGTCATTTTGATTTTGGTTTTGGTTTTAGCATTGCTCTGTATCTCCACTACCTCCTTTCTGTCACTATGAGCACCTACACTCACATGTCTAATATATGTCCTTAAATATAAAGCTATGCTTATCAAGTATGTTTCCTGCATATTTCTTTTACATAAATAGTATTTGGTTTTAAATCTTATGCTGTTTATTTTTTGCACACTAAAGATGTTTTAAAAATTCGTATACACTGCTATATATACATCAAAGTGCTACATTGTATTCCAAGGTACATGTATATCACATTTTATTTATCCATTACCCTAGTTGTCAACATCTAACTTTTCTCCAATTCTGTATTAACACAATTATTGCCAAAATGAAAAACCTTGTTATACCACTTTTTTGACCTGTGCATTCATTTCTCTGAGATATATCTAGCAAGACATGTGATCTCTGGTTCATAGGGCAAACATTTAATTTCACCATGTTCTGCTAGATTGCTCTTCAAAATGGCTGGACAACTTTGCCACCTCACCAACTGTGGACAAGGAGTTCTGTGTCCTCCACATACTCTCCAATACCTAATATTAGTCCCTGTAGTACTTTTCACTATGAACATGATGAGGTATTTCATCGTTGTTTTAATTTGCAATTCTCTTGATTATCAGAGAATTTAATATACTTGTTGAAATGGCTATTTAGACTTTCCCTTTTGTGAACTTCCTATGTATAGTTTTTTCTTATTTCTTTCCTATTCTTTTGCAGTTCTGTCTATAATCTAGATAGTAATCTTTTATCAGTTTTAGATACTGCAGATGTCTTCTCCCAGTCTGTCACATATCTGTTAAATTCATTTATGGTGTCTTTCATTGAACAGAAATCCTTAATCCTTTTTATGGAGTCAAATCAGTCTTTATTTTATTTACGTTCATTTTATTTTATATGTTTTATGATTTGGGCTTTTGAACCTTATTCGTGAAGCCTTTCCCCACCCCTGTCATATTTTCTTTTATAATGTTGTAATTTTAACCTTCACATTTAGTTCTCTACTTTAACTGGAGGGATTCAGATGTATTTTTCCCACAGACATTTAGCATCTATCAAGTTCCCGTATCTGGGTCTCTGTCCGAGCTCTCTGCTTTCTTCTGTTTGTCTACTAGCCAGAACATTTCTATATTCATCACTTTGGTTTCATAGTGTATCGTCATATCTGGTGGGGCAAGTTCTCACTCTGCTTTTATTTTTGAAAATTGACTTATTCATAAACCTCTATTTTTCCATATAAATTTTAGAATGGGTTTGTTGATTTCCTTAAACAATCCAATGGAATTTTTATTAAGATCCCATTGAATGTATAGATTTATTTGGGAAGAATTAACATAAAACTTAACTACATTAAGATATCCACATACATTCTTTTTTTTTTTTGGCTCCACTATTCATTCGTTTTTGTACTGTCATAGAGTTTTAATACTTTTTTTGAAAAAAATTCTTGGGCATTCTTTCTAAGTTATTTCCAGGCACTCTTGTTTTATTGTGGCATTTAGAGGAAACTGTCCCGTCACAGTGAAGGATTTTAAAGACTTTGAACCAAGAACAATAAATACAGCAAAAGTGACTTTAGTTAAGGAGGTTCTGTTTGTGGAAGTTGACAAAACTGATGTTGAAGAGGTTTTGGCATTCCATGACCAAAACCTGACCGGTGAAGAGTCATCCAGGAACCAACTGTGAAGCACTCGTGTGGGCTTTTGCTACGAATGACAGTGCTGTGATGACTGCAGAAAAGCACGACTTTAATTCTGAAAGGGCACGTTGGTTTAGGGCAGGTTTGCAGGGTGTTTTGAGTGCCTACAAAGAATTGTATGATAGGAAAATGCAGGAGGCCAAGCAGTCATGCATACTATCATATTTCAAATCTTTCACGTCAGCCGCATGAACCACTGCAGACCACAAAACTCAACATCAAGGCAGGCAGACACAGAAGGTGTAGACGTTAGTGACCTGCCTGCCCTGATGGATTTAGATGATGGGATGTTAGTATGTGACCCTCCTCCTCGCTCTCCTACCTCTTCTGTACCTCCCACCACCCCAACCTCCCATGACTCAGCCTAACACACCATCATCCCTACCTCTCAGCCTTCCGGTGGGCTTGCTGTCTTCCCTATTCTGATAAGTGAAACTCTGCTGTGTATACATTATTTCTACTTCATCTAGCCTGTGTATTTATCATATCACTCCTGCTTTTACTATAGGTTTTTGTTATTTAAGGTTTTATGTATGATTTGGTATGATTTGGCAGGTTATTTATTGCATCTGGGATCACTCAAACATTTTTCCATATAAATGAATGGTGATTGCTTCTTCACTTTACATGATTTCTACTTATGAAAGCATTCATAGGCACACTCTACTTTCAGAGAGTGGGAGAAACCTGTATTCCACAACAGAGGAATCCTATCAATTAATTAAAACCTGACTTATACCCAATTTCTTTTAAAATATCATCAATTCTATATTTAATGAACACTCCACTGGTCATAATTTATGTTGAATCCGGTGGGTAGCAGACTCTCTACTAACTGATCCTACTGTTTGATGTCACACAAGAATATCTGGGGAGCCATAGCATTTCAGTAGTCCTGATTTATTGGTCTATATTACTTTTGGTCAATTGACCATTACTTATTTCCTTTCCCTGGAGACCCTGGAAAAAAATGGTGGGTGTAACACTAAAATCGGGGTAATGATAAAGGAAGGAAGCCAAAGGAAACCAGGCAAGCCTATCTTCTCCACACCCAGCTGAAATTCTTACACTCCTTCACCTTCATCGTATAAAAAGCAATGATATGTGTAAAGTGCTAAATTTAGAACCTGGTACATGGTAAGTTTGCAGTGGATAGTAATTATTATTTTCTATTATTGTTTCACTTAAAAATACTTATATAGTGCTTGCTGTGTACCAGACTGTTCTAATTACTCTACAAAGATCATTCATTTATCTGCTAGGCACTGTTTTAAGCACTGTGCAGATATTAGCTAGTTTAACTAAAAATTCTCATCACAGTCCTGCAAGATATGTACTATTAGGGACATCTCCTCCATCTTACAGATAAGGCAATTATAGCCCAGAGATTAAGTAACTTCCTTAAAGATAGTGCAGCCAGTAAGAGTCAGAGCCAAGATTCAAATTCAGACAATCTGCTTCCAGAGACAGCATTCTTAACCTCACACCATCTATTCACCCCAAGTTAGCACCATCATCAATTAAAAGTGGTCCATGAGGCATTAATGTATATGGATTTGTTAGCTGATTATTCACATTTTTTCCATCCAAAATATGTTTTCATAAAATGTATATGTCACTTTTATAAAGAGAATTATATTTTAAATACATAAGTAGGCTTGCTAATAAAAAAGTATATATGGAATCATTCTAGAAATGTTAAAAAGATTAATTGGACAAACATCTGTAAGGAAATTTAAGGAATCAATAATTCCATGTCTTCTTATGAGACTACTATAAAAAATCATTCCATTCCTACTTGCTTCTCAAATTAATAGAATGACCAAATATGAAAGCACCTGGTAAACTGAAAAAAAAAAGAGACAATCTAATAACTGTAGAATTTTAAGTTTTAAGTTATAATTATCTGCCTTTATACCTCTACAAATTCAGAATAGTGTTCGTGTGTATGTGATATAAACAGACATATACATGCATGCATACCCTTGGAAAATTTTTCAAGAGTTATATAATATTCTATCCATGTTGATTGCTACTGGGAAAGTAAGACTGCTGATCTGAGAGGGACTTAACTTCTGTCAAATCCTTTTTACTGAAACCAAATGACTTGCAGAAATAACATAAAACACATTTTGACCAGAAGGTGGCAATGAAAGCATTGATATTTCAAGAGGCAAGAACTAACTTCTGGCAGGTGTTGCATATCCAAGGAGACAAAATATTGCCTGTAGGTTCTGATCATCCAGATCCTATGAGCTACTCCTAATCCCACCCCACCCCTGCCCTGGAGGATCCCAGGCTAAGTCAAGACATGATGGGGACATAGTGTGCTAAGTACTGCCATCAGAAAAGCAAAGGGCTCTGGGGGGCAAGGTCAGTTATCTGAAAAGTATAGCCCCATCTTAGGAGCCTCATTTAAATTTGTTGCATAAGTGAAATGATTACTGGGATATTATGGTCATTATTGTAACTCTTTGATGAAGTTTTTCCAGGTACCAATTTTACTGCATCTAAGAATGTGCTTCCTTCTCTTCTTCATCTAAGGAATGGCAAAGAAATACTAGGAGAAATTGGGTACCCTTTCATTTGGCCCCCTCATTGTTCACCCTAGGCAATCAAAAAGACCCTGACAAGACTCCCTTAATTCTGGAAAGTGCACATTAGTGTTGTCTGTAATAGACTGAGCCTGGGGTTAAAGAAAAATTATTCTGACACTTGTAAGAAGACTTTATTTGGGACTATTTCCGTAGGTGTAGCTGCCAAGACTACTGCAATAGGGTAAGGAGATTGGACTCAACTCTAAATACAAGAACAAGGGGGGATTTATAGCCAAGGAATAGGTGTCGGGGGTGGAGCGTGGGGGAGGGATGGATGGAAAATTATTTCAGGAACTCAATGAAAAGAGGTATATCGGGGTATGGTTTGCATACTGAAGACAATCTCACAGGCAAGTTGTTTACTATCGCTAGGAGCTAATTAACCCTAGGAGGAGCAGCCCCTCCCCAGGTCTGCAAGACCCGAAGATGTCAAAGCATTATAAAATATAGGAAAAAAATGTTAATATGATTAATACAAAGTGCCTTGCTTCTAGCTTCTAAAATACTATTTCTGTCAACCAACCAATTACCTCACCAAATGAAAAAGCATTGAATCAGCAAGATCATCTTATTTCATCTAATAATAACATTTAGTTAGTTCCTTTTATATGCTACCTCTTGTGCTAAGCACTTTATAATTTTATTTGATCCACATATGTATCTTGATTATAGTGGTGATTATACAAATCTGTACATATGATAAAATACCATAGAATTATACACAAAGTACTAATAAGAAAAAAATGCATATAAAAACTAGTGAAATTTGAGTAAGACTGTCTAGTTAATTGTATCATGCCAATCAATTTCCTGGTTTTGATAATGCATTATTTACATACGATGTCCCCATTAGGTAAGTGAGGTGAGTGGTACATGAGACCTCACAGTCCTATTCTTGCAACTTCTTGTGAATCTACAGTTAATTCAATTAAAAAGTTAAAAGCCATTTGAGGCCAATACTATTATCATCCCCATTTTACACATGACGAAACTGAGGCTTGGGGAAGTTAAGTAATCTGCCTAAGATCATTCAGCTAGTAAGTGACAGACTGTGGTTTTGACCCAGAGCTGATGCACTGTCAAGCTCCCTTCAATAGAGAGTATCTTCAGATAAAATAGTGACTCCTGTTACTCATAGAATGTTCTAGGTTCCAATATGGTCTGAAAATATGTCAACAAATTCAATTATACTACAGTGCTAGGGAGTTAAACAGCAGTGCACTTAAACATTAGTATAGGAATTGTGATGGGTTTGCATCAAGAAACGATGAAATGATGACATTGCACTTTCTGGGCTTCTCTCAACAAGGAATTGTAAAACATCAACACTTTTTGTTTACTATTTTAAACACCAGATACCAGACCAATAGTTATATAAAGATTTTGTTCACTTACCAAGAGAAATCTTAGACCTGAGTCACAAATAAAAGACAATGCACTGATTTTATACAATTCAATCCTCTCTAATGGCAAAGAAATTGGCAACATATTTCCAGAATTCTAATTCCATCAGGGGTAGATGAATCATAGCATTTTCTAGAAGACTTTTCATTTCATTTAGTCTTAATTAAGTGGCAGCACATAGCACTGGATCAATGGAGCGCTCATGTCTGATCTCAAGTTCTACAAAAATGTCAGAAACACAAGGTAATCATAGATCCAGTGCTTTTTCTTTAATATATTATCTGCCTATAGAATTTAATCCATAAATTATGAGTCAATGATCTCTACAGCTTTACTAAACGCTTTGTGTTATTTCCTAAACATTTTCAATTACATTTTACCTTTCGCTATTTCTTTTATTTGGTTTAGTGTGACCTAGTCTTACTGGACTCTTGATAACTGGATATCATAATCCAAGAGGCCTGGGGCAAGCCATGTTCAGTGTGATGTGAGGCTGTGCTCTGATCAGGTTAACAGATAGGAAGAGATCATGATGTGCCCATCTCAGCATGTGACTGCCATAGTCCTCATCTTCTCACCCTAAACTGTCTCTACAGGGCAGGTTTTTCCATACCAGGGAAGGGGATGGTGGTTACCACTATAGGGAATGGCTGCTTGATGATAAAACCATCACCAGCTCCACCCCGGCCTGGCTGCCTGCCAGCAGTGAGGAAAACCAGCAGAGCTTGTTTCATAAGCCAATGACTCAAAATAAGGTTTTTAGAAAGTGCTTTATGGTTTTCTATGTAAAATGCTACGCAGGTTAACTGATGATCACTTTCAAAGAGGACTGAAAAAAAGTAGAGAAAAGCTAGTATGAAACCATGAACATGTCTGAGTATTCTAAGGAATTCCCACATAACAAAGTTATCTTCATTTTTATCCTACTCGTTGGGACTGATTTCAAGTTCATGAATGTTTCTTTACTGGTGTTTACTGTTTAGTGTTTCTTTACAATTAACATGGAGTTTGAAGACACCAAGACACTTCTATAGACAATGAATTCTACTCCAGTACAAAATGTCATAGGATGTGCTTGGTCACTTTGAAGCTTCTAATATATTCTCAGATACATTTTCATCTATGTTTCAAAAGAATGAAGCAGATTTAGTAAGTATAGTTTTCTTTAATTGTATTCCACACAATTTTGTTGAGGATCCAAAAAAGGTCCTGTGCAACGAGCCACCAGGCAATTCTCCCTGGTCATAGTGGAGTAAAGGGTTGCTGCAACCACACAGGATGTTGTGGGTTCCTCTGATGCATTGGCCTGAAGCTGAGAAGACAGCAGAGGCCAAGAAACAAGATCTTAGCTGGCTTTGTAAAGATAAAAATTAGGAAGTAATGTATACAGAAATACAAAGTATATCCACACCATGAAATACTCCGCAGCTGTCAAAATGGGATAATATATGGATATATTGATTGTCTTTCAGTGCATATGGACTACATACTTTTAGTTAAAAAAATCACTTTTTAGGTTTTTAGATAAATTGTATGTATATACTGTATAGCACAGGGAAATACATACAAGATCTTCTGGTAGCTCACTGTGAAAAAGAATGTGAAAACGAGTACATGTATATTCATGTATGACTGAAAATTGTGCTCTACATCAGAAATTGACACAACATTGTAAACTGACTATAACTCAGTAAGATAAAAAAAATTTTTACACTGTAGTATGATCCTATTTCTATATATGTTTACATATGTTTAAAAAATAGCCTGGCCAGATAAACACCATCATATATAAGGGTGTTATATATGGTTGAAAGATAATGTAATTTTCTTTTTTTTTTTTAAATGGAGGTGCTGGGGATTGAACCCAGGACCTCATGCATGCTGAGCATGCACTCTACCACTGAGCTATACCTCAACCCCCTGCCTTTTTATTTTTACTTGAGTATACTTACTAGGTTTTTAAATTAACTTTTATTAGCTAATAAAACTTTAAAGAAAGAAATGAAAAGAACAAGGAGCTGGTACTATAGGAATCTGAAAATTAATACTTAGTTCAGCTGCCATTGCTCACCCAAAAACCACTCAGCAAATGCTTATTATCTTTCTACTACATGCACGGATCATTGCTACGTCCTGATATTTAAATATGTGTAACAACATCTCTACTGTCAGAGACTTAATCTTAGTAGAGGTAGAGGTACACATGTAAGCAGCCAAATTTAACCCAGAGGCAGAATGATAGACACAGAAAAAGAAGAAACAGTGCTGTGGGAAGACAGAGGAAGTGCTCAGTGGCTGCTGATGAGACACTGACAACCACAAAACAGAGGACCAGAATGAGAAGGTCACCCAGTCACCTGTAGGAGATGCTTTGGAAGGGAGCTAAAGCTCCACACCCAAACCAAGCTGAGGGTCTCCGATGGTAGAACAAAGTCCTGTCTTCTACTTAAATCAACCACCCACTTTGTGCTCTGGCTTCTAAATAGTTTTAGGTGTAAATTTATCAAAAACAAGCAGGAGGTCTTGTACTGTAGATGTCTGGTATTATGCATTCATCAGGAAATATATGGATGTGTTGTCATTTAATAGATGAAATATATAGCTCATCACTAGAGCCAGTGTGCTTAGCAACATGCCCATTAAGTGGGACAATGGCTAGCAAGCTGCAAGGATGCATGGAAGACTTAATTCAGGGACAAGATTGCCTGGCCACCAATTTTGGGGAAGAAGATGGTAAACTTCTTCATTGTGGGGACTCCAACTGGGCTGAAGTGTTTAGGTGCCCAGGCAGTGACAGTGAAGGCCTGTAGCTGTGGATAAGGCATGGATCTCACCATCAAACTGCACCATCTGCATTCCGTCAGTGGACTAGTTGTTACTCAGTGTCACACACTCTGACTTCTCTCCCCTGCTTATCTCCTGTTGTTTCATATGGATAAAAACGTTTTCTGCTCAGTTTCAGGCTCTGCTGCAAATTTTCCTCTGTCCTTGGAGCTCAACTGCATGGTTTAAAAGAAGATGTAAATAATTACCTAAATCAGCATCCACAGGATTGTAATAATGAATGTTCTCTTACAAATAAACAGCTGTATTATTTGTAAAATGAGTGGGGGATTAGCAGATGAGTGTCAGAGTATCAACAATATTGTAAGAACATCCAATAACTGCACTCTAGTCTCAGCCCATGCCCCCTTTGTTGCTCATCCTGCTCTCCTCAATTAAGAGGCTCAGGAACCCTCTTTATATTTTGTCAATGCTAAATGTATACATATTTTGTGGCAAAACATACAGACTGGAATCATTTTCTGATATGCATAATACTGAGTAAGATGTCAATTGTAGCAATTTATTAAAGGTTGAATTTTCCTGTTTCAAGGAGTGAAGCTAAATGGGATAAAGGTGTAAACAAACAAGTGGCTAAGATTTGTGAATGCAGCACACCTAGGGTTTATTCCACAGCGTCGAGTCCTTTTCAACCACTAACAATAAACCTGTCCATTCTACTTGGCAAGCAAGCCGATCTCTTTCCCACGCTGGTGAGAAAGTGTTATATTGCTATTCACCTGTAGTTAAGTATAACTCTTAAAACTGGAGACAGCTCATCCATTTCTATTACAGCTTAACTTTCCACTAAGCTGTAAGATAAGCACGGATATGCCTTTCTTTGTGCAGTGGGTATTTTCTTGGGGAAAGTTATTTGACAGTTGGATTGTTTCCTCACTGAATTGCATTATGATTTCATCAATGAGTTTAACAATTCTTTTTCAGTTGGCAATAACTTAGTTTTAAAAATTTTAACTGTTAAAGTTTTCTGGGAGACTATTTATTAAGGGCTGATCATACATATCTATGCAGTTTTTTCATTACTGGGAAGGACATAAAAAAAAATGTAAAATATGGTCCCTGTCCTCCAATAGCCTAAAATCTAATCATGGAAGACACAGAGACTTTAAATAATTGATAAACAAAGCAGGAAAATAACGGTTAAGTGCAGACAACACTTTAAAAGGGAGGGATTGGAGTAATATGAAAAAAACAGGTCTCCAAGTGGACCTGCATGACAAAGAATATTTAAATAAATGAAAGGGAGGGCATTTTAGGCAGTGGGCTAGCCTGGGTACATATCTAGAGTCACTATTGGATCTGACTATATTTGAGGTGGTAGGATGTTTGGGAAATAGAAATACCTTATAATGTATGCAGTGAGTTACCCCATATATTAGTTTTCCATTGCTGTTGTAACAAACTACCACAAACTTAAGGTTTAAAACAACACTAATGATATGATCTCACTTACATGTGGAATCTTTAAAAACAAACAAACAAACAAACACCAAGCTCATAGATACAGAGAACAAATTGGTTGCCAGAGGTTGGAGTCAGGAAGAGGAAGGAGGGTAGACGATGGTGGGTGAAATGGGTAAAGGGGCTCAAAAGGTACAAACCTCCAATTATAAAAATAAGTAAGCCACAGCTATAGTTAACAATAGTGTACTGCATATTTGAAAGCTGCTAAGAGAAATCTTAATAGTTCTCTTCACAAGAAAAAAACTTCTGTAATTATGTACGGTTATGGATGTTAACTGGAGTTACTGTGATGAACATTTCACAGAATATACAAATATCGAATCATTAGGTTGTACACTTGAAACTAACATAATATTGTATGTCAGTTATACCTCAATTAAAAACCACCATTGCACAATCTTACAGTTCTGTGGATTAGAAGTCCAACATGGGTATCACTGGACCAAAGTCAAGGTGTCAGCGGGACTGTGTTCCTCTCCGGAGCTCCACGGGTACAGCCTATTTCCTTCCTTTCTCCAGTTTCTAGAGGCCTTCCACATTCCTTGGCTTGTAGCCCCCCAACCCCATCTTCTAAGCCAGCAGATTGCATCTCTCTGACCATTCTGCCAGTTACTTCCTCCTCACTCCACAACCAGGAAAGCATTTCTATTTTTAAGGACTCATTGATTACATTGGACTCACCAGGCTACTCTCCCATCTTAAAGTCAACCTTAATGACATCTGCAAAGTCTCTTTTGCCATGTAAAGTACCAAAGTTTTCTTTAATCCCCCTTTTTTCCATTCCCATTCCTGTGGTTTTAGTCTAGGTTCTTATACTGGACTTGGGTTTATAGCAATAACCTGCTAATTGCCCTCCTTGGAGGAGCTTCTCCTCCACTTCAATCCTATGCACCAGTTTCACACAGATCATCTTAAAGCACTGTTTAAAAAAAAAATTCAACTGACTAAATTTTAAAGATCTTATTGGCTTTACTCATGATTCAGGCAGCATCCAATATAAAGATCTTAATGGCTTTACTCATGAATCGGGCAGCATCCAACCTAACAGATAGAACGGAGCTCCCAGAAGCTGTGCAAAACCAAGACTTTTATAGGCAGAAGGGAGCAGGAATGAGGACGTTACACTAGGCAAAAATCAGGCTGGTTATTGCAAGGTTACTGTCTCAGGGGATGGCAGGGGTCTAGCAGGCTGATTACCTAACGAGTGCTGATCAGACAATTCCTGATTAACTGGTTAAAACTGCATTTCTGGGAGAGCTGAAACTATACTTTTGCAGCTATTCATATATATTCTGAATACACATAAAGCAATCCTGAAGGGATACCCCAAAAAACTGTCAGTGAGCTGAGAAATGGCATGCAGCCGTGGGAGTGGGCATAGATTGACTAGGTGGGTGAGTGGAAAGGAAACTTGCACTTTTTCCATCTTATGCTTTTTAATATTGATTGAGTTCTTATCATATTGATGCATCCTTTTAAAAATTTTCAAAAGCTAGCAAATAACTTTCATTTAAAAGGACATATTTTTAAAGAAAAGTTAGATTTGCAGAGAGAACTTCAGGATTATTTTTTCTCTACCCAAACACAACTACTATTCAGAATGAGTAAAACGTTATTTAAAAAAAAAAAATCATACCACCACTCTCCAAAAAAGTTTCTGAAAGTAAAATTGGTTAGATGCCCCTGTAACATTGTCCTCTAGAGTTTTCCAAGTGCTGGACAAACAGTTCCCATTGTGGGGCAGCAGACTTCTGGGCAATCAACAAGAAGGTGACCATATACCCATTAAGTGCCTGTCCTGCCAGGTGCTGGCTGGGGAGAAGGGGGAGCAAAGAGGGGTAAGTCCTTCTCTAACCCACAGAATCCTGCTTATTCTTGAGATTAAGAAAGGTTAATGATCGTGGGGAGAATGCTACATTTATAACCTGGCTAACACTGAGAGATTAGAGTCATGATGAATTAGGACTTGTTTCCTCCTGGGAAAACAATGCCTAGGTACAAATGGAGAAAAGTACTGTAAGATTTTAATTAACATTAAATTAATTAAATCACAGGATCTCACTCTGGAGTCAGATAACCAGGATTTAAATTCAAATTCTGCCGTCTTTTAGATGCATGGAAAAGTTTGGAGAAGTTATTTGACTTATCTAGGCTTCAGTTTTCTCATCTGTAAAATGGAGACACAAGAAGTACCTACCTCCTAAGGCAGCTGCGGCGACTGAAGGAGATAGATGAGTTTACTGTGTCCTGTGGGATAGTTCAGCGTCCCCAGTAATCTGGCTCCCCAGGAACCCCCAGATCAACAACTGTCACATGAAGACCTCCTTCACATTTGTCAGCAAATGAATTAGATGACTGATACAATCTAAAACAATTTTTTTGAATGTTTAAAGAAGAAACAAATAATTGCAAAAGTTTGGAAACAACCGAAATATCCACTGTTTTGGCTAAACAAAGTATGGGATACCCATAAATACGGAATGCTCTGCAAAGTAGAAATAATTGAGAAAGTTGTCTAATCTGATATTCAAGGAGCCCTATGACATATTATTAAATGTGAAAGGGAGAAATACAAAAACATATCCATATTTATATGTTCATAAAAAATTCTACAAAGATATACTAGAAACTAATAAAAGTGCTTAGCCATGAGGATGGAGGATAAGAATTCAGTCAAAAGGGTGATGAGAATGGGAGGGACTTTTTTTAATGTGTGCGTTTTTATATATTTAAAAATTGTTGAGTCATGTGAAGGTAGTCCATATTCAAAAATAAATTAAAAATTTAAAGAAAAACAAGGAGCTGGATTATTGTTGTTTGTGCTATGGTCCAATGTTAGAGGGAGGTTTTTGCTTTAGGTTGCTTTTTTTTTTTATTTATTTTCTTAACAGTTCATTCAAATTCAAAATTCAAACAGTCAAAAAAGAGTATAATGGAGAAAAATTTCCTTCCCACCTCAGCTACAGAGTTCCCCTTCCCTCAGGCAACAAATGTTTAAAAGATGCTTGAATATAATGGGGTTTTTAGGTATTTAGAAATTCAAAATGTATTTGCTGCTATGATTTCAAGCAGATTGAGCTGCAGTGGTTTTAGCAAGTCAGGACTCTCTTACAAAAAGCTAACTCTTTCATTAAATCGTCTTTTCTTGTATTGCAAATAAGGTGCTGTTAAGAGCACCTGACAACTGCAGACAACACAAATACGATGTTGGTAAGAGGCAGCAAAAAGTGACTGCCACGGAGGTCAGTGGCATAAAGGAAATACTCAGAAGATGTTCAGACCGCAACAGCTGTGTGTCTACTTCTGCCAGCTTTGCTTGCTTCAAAGTCTTCGTGCGAGGGAGCTGTGGAGAGAGGGCATGATGTCCAGGATCTGCTGCTGAGTTCATCTTCAGGTTACAGTATAACTCCTGATTGCCCCGGTCCACAGAAGTTCAACCCCCCAGCCCCTCCCCACCCCAGGCCTACCAGAGCAGTAGAAGGGTTTCCAGTGCAAAGGATCCTCATAGAGAAACTGGGTTGTTTAAACCAGTGCTTCTCCAAGTGTGGTCCAGCACATCAACATTACCTGGAAACTTGTTAGAAGTGCAGATTCTCCCCACGTGGCCCTTCCAAATCAGAAACTCTGGGGGAAGAGGTGCTTTAACAAGCCCTGAAGGTCATTCTGGTGCAGGCTACAGTTTGAGAACCACCCGTTTACAATCAACATTTTCTCCACTTCCCTGATAAGAATCACCTGGAGTTGGAGGAGGGCGGTAGGAAGCTTGTGAAAAATTCCTGGTACGAGGTCCCACCACAGACTTAATGAGTCAAAATATTCTGTAGAGAGGCCTCAGAGTCTACTTCCAGGGACCACTGAGACACTGGCTTAAATGATTCCTATTACTGGCTGCATGAGGTTAGGAAAACAAACCCACCTTACTCCCTCAATGTATCACATGTTTCTTTTTCTCCAAAGCCAACATCCAGGCTGGTCTTACAGCTCCAACAAGATTCTTTCAGATCATCTAATAAATAGCAGCCTCTTCAGGGACATGTTTGGCATCTCTGACCTGCGGTCTACATCATAGAACGCTAATTCAATAGTAATCAGAATAAGGAAGTACAGGAACTATATTCAATATCTTGTAGTAGCTTATGGTGAAAAAGAATATGAAAACAAATATATGTTTGTTCATGTATGACTGAAACATTATGCTGTACACCAGAAATTGACACGACATTGCAAACTGACTATACTTCAATTTAAAAAAAAGATCTCAGGAAAAAAAAAAGAATAAGGAAGATCCTTTGCTTGGCTGACACCCACTCCCACAATCAACCCATTGATAATCCGCCTAAGACCCACTCCCTAGTGTTGTCACACAGAAGGGGGGGTCCTAAGGAATGAGACTCAAGGCGATGAGTTTAAGTGGAAGTGAAGGAAGGACTTGGGAACATGGTGCTGCTTATTGCCCTGGGTAACCGAGGAGAGAAGCTTGGGAGGGAAGTGTCAACAATTTCCTCCACTGAGTCACATCCTGCAGGCAGTTGAGTGACTGCCTCGGTTGCTTTAAAAGGAAGAGAACTTTCCCATGCTCAGCCCTCCACCCCAAACTCCCTCCTCCCCGGCCCTAAAGCGCAGGGACACGCAAGGCTGCTGGGAGCATGTTTTCTCCATCTTAGAACTGAGTGAGCACCACACGTTGAAGCTCTTTCCTGGCAAAACCCAAAGCGCTCATGCTTGGCTGGGAAAGTGGCAGGGAGAGGAGGATGAAGCCCTCAGGGAGTCGAAATCATCCCGGGTGGTGACTGCAGTGAGATGGCTCAGCCACAAGCTCAGAGGCAGGGGCCACCCAGTCCAGACGGCTGGATGACAGCATGGTCATCAAGGTGGAGGACAGTAATACGTAACTGAAAGAATAACTTTATACCTCCTATTCCTTCTGTTGCCACAAATTCAACCTTTGCACCGCAAAAGCCAGATTGAGACTCAGAGACAGAGTTTTGGAAGAATTAAAAAAGGACAGCTTCACTGCTTTGCTAGGCAAAGGGGAGTCACAGCAGGCTCGTGCCTTAGAGACTGTGGATTCATTTTGGGGTTGGGGTCTTGAAGTTTTATAGAAAAAAACTGGATGCGACAGAAAAAGTGACAACAAGCAGGGCACTTTACAGGGTGCTACTACATTCCCCTTAACCTCGATGACTCTTTCTGGGGTCAGGGTAGAACTGCAGAGGGTCTGGCCATTCTTCTGAGATTATCAGCCCTTCTTCCTGGAGCGTAGCCTCTGGGTTAAAACTATTGTGAAGAATGTAAGGGAGAAGTCTGGGAGTTAGCACAAAAGCAGCAAGGCAGAAAAAACAAATTACAGGATTTCCTAGACAGAAAGAATCAGCAAACAGTTTTAGCATCAGAGAAGTTAGTTCATTTCCTACCCTCAATTCTACACACTGTGGAACAGTCAGCCTCCAGCAGTTTTCTTCCAAGTTCAAGTGAAGGAGTAGCAAACTGTCTTTCAGGGTACAGAGGCCAGTTTTGCAGCAACACAAATACACTTAAGAAGTCAGACTCCAGCTTGCTGGACTGGAGCATGTGACCAGAGAGATTCCAAGGATGACACTGTAGTCCCTGACAAACATGAGCAGTTAAGAGCATCCCTGTGGCAGGAAAATGGTCCACAATTGTCGAAATCAGCCAGTGTTCTGAACAGCAATTGCCATTCAGTGTTTCTTTCTCATTGCACCACTGACCACCACTCTTCAGTCGGAAGTCTAGAGGCCTATTTATTCTCTGCACATTCTGTTACAGTCAGCTCCATTTAATAGCAGAAAGGAAAAAAAGGCATGATGCAGAAGATAGGACAGGGCAAAAATGTAATGTTTCTGAAGAGCCCTGATGGGGCGGGGTGAGGGGGTCAGCTAATGTGTGATCCCTTCGGGAGAAACACCAAGAGTAATCTCAGCCTCCACCTGCTGAGTGCATTTTGCTGTTCAACCTGGACTTAAATCATCTTAAAACACTGTTTTTTGGTTTTTTTAAAACCCGTATTTCTAGGCCACTTTGTTGTAGGAGGAAAAGAGCTCTCAAGTTGAACATGGAGTCATACCACTGCAGAAAGAAGTCCAACTATGAGATGCTTCAGGGCCTCACCTCAGGCTCAGCCCATCTCAAGTTAGACGGTAGGGAAGTTGGGGCCATTATTCAATAATACCTTTGTTGCCTCATTCTATGCAACTTCCTACAGTTCACACTGAGAGGACTAGCAATATAAAAAAACATTTGAACAAAGAGAGCAAAGGGTGGCTCCTAAAATGAATGTAAACTCGATGAGGACAAGGAGCTTAGTTTTGTTTATTACACTGTTGGACACTGAATGTTTCTGTTCCCCACAAGTTCATATGTTAAAATCCTAATCCCCAAGGTGACAGTAATAGGAAGTGGGGCCTTTGGGAGGTAAGTAGGTTATAAGGGCGCCCATGACTGGAACTAGAGCCCTTAGAAAAGGGACCCCTGAGACTTAGCCCACCCCTTCTGCCATGTGAGATTACAATGAAAAAAACAAACCAGGAAGTGAGGCCTCACTAGACAGACAGGGAATCTGCCAGTGCTTTGGTCTTAGACTTCCAGCCTCCAGAACTGCGAGCAGCAGATTTCTGTTGTTTACAAGCTATAAACATATAAGTTTATGACATTTTTGTTCTAGCAGCCCAAACAGACCAAGACATCCACGATCCTCAGCACCTAGAACAGTTCCTGGCACATAGTAGGTGCTCTACAGGTGTTTATTATATAGAAAAGGTTGATACCCTGGTAAAGAGTAGAAGCCAGCACTCCTCAAGGTCAATGACAAAAGGCTACAATGGGCCTTGCCCTACCATGTTGATACCTGTTTCATTTGTCCAACCAAGAAGGACCAGCAAATACTTACATCATTCATCTGTTTGTATGGTTTTCATGAAACTTCTTTGCACTATTTTTCATCAACTGTGCCATGCTTTGTCACTATGTGTATATATATATGTTGATTTATTGTTGTTTTTTCCCTCACACTTGCTTCAAGGGCTGCCCAGATAGCCTGAGTTCAAATTCCAGCCCTGCTACTCACTGAGTAGCTTGGGAGAGCTATTCGGGAGTTCTGTCACAGCTTCCTCATCTGTCCTCATCTGTCCTCATCTGTAAATGGGAGGCAGTAATAGTATAGCTTGTTACTCGTAAAGAATTCAGCATAGCACCTTATACCTACAAGTTCTCAGTGTAGAGAAACCACTGTTTTATTCTCTCCAGGTCTCTTCAGGTAAAATTTTGCTTACACTTGTCATTCATTTCTAGAACAAAACACATCCAGACCTGTGGTGCATGACCCCCTCACCAGGTCCAAAGTTATTGTCTTTCTTCTTTGTTTATTGTTATTGCTTTAGGGTTTTTTTGGGGGGTCTTCATCTAGAGAATATAAACATGGGGTCTCACAATACACTCAAGTAATTCAATTAAGCAAATATTTGTGGAACTCATATCAAATGCAAGGCAATCTTATACAAAGTTCTGAGGGACTTAACTATAACCATGAAACAGTTCTCACTCTTGGGTTTAAACAATAAAGTCTGTTGAGCAAGATAGATGAACGCATCTCATGATATTCCTATATAAAAATTGGTGAGGAAAGGATTGTTTATAAAAGATTATCACATTGTCATTAATTCCCTCCAAATGCCTCTTATCTACTTCACCGCTAACGTCATAATGTTATCCTAAACATCCGTCTCTGACGTTTGCTTCACTGCAGATATGCTCTGGTGAACTGAGAAGTAAATTACATGATCAGAGATTATGCTGGATGTCAGCTAAAAGAAATGAAGGTTTATTTTCTGATGCAAGAAATAAAGTGACAGTTCCATAAAATAGAATATGTTCTCCTTCCAAGCTCACAAGGATATAGAGCTATAAAAGGAAGGGCAATTTCATGTTGGCTCTCTGATGAATACCCTGTAAGATTTTACTTTAAATTTTATTTCAAGAAATCTTTATAGGTCTGTATTGTCAATGCTAATTTGGGAGTTTCACTGTAAGCACTAATTAGTTACTCAAAACCTAAAGTAGCTATGTATAAAATGAGCGGAAATGCCTTTAAATGAAAAAGTTTTATTACCTATTATTATAATTTTTTTTATGAATATCATTAGCATTGTACAATGCTGAGTTCTAAATACAAGCCTTCAGTGGCAGGTGGTTAGCCAGTAGTCTATAAACTTGGGGGTTTTGAGCGCAAATTCTAGTTTGGTCTTAACTCACGATCAATCCCTCCACAAATCTTAAGTTTGCCCATGTACTAAGTGGAGATACCCATAGTCTCCTGATTCACAGAATCTCTACACATCATAGAGACTAAATAAGACGTATGTGAGTTCTTGATAAAGTGTCAAAAGAAATACAAAGAGTAGTAATAAGTCACCATACCTATAGAGCACAGCATGTGCACCAAGCCACTTGAGTCATCTCAGTACAGCATCTGTAAATACCATGCTATTTTGAACAAAGTATATCCGGAAGATGAAGCTGCTTGTTACAATGGCGTCTAAAGAAAACCCTGTTGACCCATACTATATAACAAATGTTATACAACATGTTTAACTTCCCTTAATAATCAAATCCATCACCCAACATATATGACTGCAAGTCTCTCCTGTGACAGCACAGCAGGGGACAAGATAGACAAGGCCCCTGTCTTCTTGGAGCTTACACCCTGGTGGACAACTCCCTGTTGACTAATCTTTTTCAAGCTTGAAGGTGCATATGGATCATCTGAGAATTCGATTTAAATGCAAATTCTGATTCACAAGGCCTGGGGTGGGGCCTGAGGGTCTGCTGATCTAGGACACCACTTTTGGTAGCAAGGAATTAGGTAGCCAATGTATTAATCTTCCAAGCAACATGATGCCTTAACTAAATGAAAATACCTTACTTAAGAAAAGAGCCCTTGAGGGCTGGCAATAATTTTCAGAACTTCAGGCAGCTGGTGTTGGCAGTGGAAGAGGAGACATATATGTGAGCAAATCAACTTTTTGTAACCTCTCAATAAGAGGACTGGCTCAGAAGACACCAGGAAGGGCAAGCGCATATGCGATGCTCTGCTCCAGGTTCTCCAGGAGGGAATCTTTACCTAAAGGAAGATTACTTTGATCAACAAGTATACTGATTATACTGATTATATACATCAGGAATTTTCAACCCTGGTTGCAGCACCTCCAGAGCAATCTCTGGTTGTGGTAGGACCCAGGCATCAGTACTTTTGAAAATTCCCCCAAAAGATTCTAATGTGCATCCAAGATTGAAAGCCATTATCTTATAGTATGGGGTTTTCAGAACAGCTCTTAGTTCAGGAATTTTTATTTTCTTTCAAGACAAATTATTACATTATAACTAACTATGACTTATTTTTGTATACTTTGTTTAATCTTTTTATATACATATATTTGCAAATCAGGTAAACATTCCCTTACATAGAATTTATCCTCATTTTTAGTTTAGAAAATATGACTACCATATGGAGAAATAATATTCGCAATGTAAATGGAAAACATTTAGTGTCATTGGCACATAATGGGTTCTTTAAAACCTTTAAGGAAAAGACAATCACTGCAATAGAAAATTGGTCAAAAGAAATGAACAGGCAATTCAAAAAGGAAAAATAAATGAGCGTGACCAACATGCAACTTTTAAAAGTTTAACCTTATTAATAATGAAAAAGATACAAATGAAAATAATGAGACTCATAAAAGAGAGCAAACAAAAAGTTTGGAAGTAACAAACTATGAAAGGAAAGGGGAACTAAAAGAAAAGTATTATCAATATCCTTAGAGAAGTAAGAGAATATATTATATTTTTATAACACGAATAAGGTAAGTACTTAAAGGTGTACCTTATTCACTGGGATCCTTGCTATTAAAGCCTTCAGACACCATAGAATGAACTCATTGCCCTGAGGCCACCATGCTGGGAAGGGGCACATGCAGAGACCATGTGGAGAGGCCCTGGGAAAAGATGCCAGGCCAGCCCCCAGTTACTCCATCCCCTGATGTTCTGGCTCCAGCCACCATCTGATTGCCACCACAGGAAGACGCTAAGCCGCAACCTGGCAGTTGAGTCCATCCCAAATCCCTTATACACAGAAACTATGAGTGATAATAAAATGATTTTATAGTTTGAGGGTGATTTTTAAGCCAGTGATAAATAAACAGAGAATTCAGTGCATGGAAATTGAGTGCTGCCATAACAAAACCCTAAAGCAAGAGTCATTGGCTTTGGGGCGAAGTGCTGTGCAGAACTTAAAGGCCCTTGAGAAAACCATTAACAGATGTCTAAAAATAAGAACCAATTCAGAACCACCCCACTGAGTGTCTCCCAAATGCCCAACTCACAGTAGCCTTGAGTTAATACAATGATTATTTTTGTTTTAAGCCTATAAGTGTTTGGATGTTTTGTTACACAGCAGTAGGTAATAAGGACACCCCACATCTGATACCAAATACTCGACTGATTACTGTTCAGTAGGAGAAGCAGAACCACCATGAGTTACACATAGGATCTGGACGTTAGGTAATTGTGGGAGGTGGTTAAGCAATCTATGTAAGGCTGCAGCTTCTGCTTCTGATGTTGGCTTGAAACTGGCACACCCAGCACGTGGGAAAGAAGAATGGATATGAAGCGAGGATGAACTGGAATCTGTGAGAATAACCTGAAACTCAAGGATGATGAACTGAACAACACACTTGTCTCTCAAGATCCCCTACCTAAATGACGCAGACGACCTGCAGAATAAGCTCCTGCCCTTCAACACAGAGTTGCACGTCCAGCTGCCTCAGGATTCAGGGACTCCAAAGGAGCCAAAGTTGCTGAAGGCCACGTGCCACCCCACCCTAACGAGTCAACCAGCTGACTGGTGACAGTATGCAGGAGCTGCAGCAGCACCTGGCTCCACGTCACCCCACAGTGTAACAAAAGCTGCATTTCCACCAGCCATCAATTCCACACATAAATTTCTCCAGTGACCCAACTCTAACCAAGGGCCATACAGGGAAGGGAATTTCAGGAAATTTAGTTCCAGCTCACTTGACACCATGCAAATGTACCGCAGGGTCAACCAAATCAATATTAGAAGCACATTTATTGACAAGGGAGATATTTACAAAATATAGTTTAGGAAGAAAAGCGAATTAGAAAACAGAAAATACAATGTGATTCCATCTTTAACATATTAATAATATTTGTAAGTATAGAAAAAGCTTGGAAGAGTATTAGTGATATTAGTAAAAGTATTATTTCTGCATTGATGCAGTTATTCACTTTTATTTTCTTTTATTTTGCTCACCTACTTTTCTTATCCGTCTGTAATCAACCTGCATTATTTATGCTAATTAAGAAAAAGGTTTTAAAGTGGTTTAGGACTAGGACTGCAGGAAGACATACTCTGGATTTTTTTTTTTCTGAGTCATTTTAATCAATTGAAAACTCTGAAATCTATTTGCATGAATTCTGAGCTCAAAACAACACACATACACACACACACACACACACACACACACACACAAACCTGATTATGAATTAGGAGAGGCAATCTTCCTCAACACCATTCTCTTGTCAGAAAGAATTCATTTTTCTGAATCAGGGGAAGCTAAGGTGCCAGAGTTCCAAAGACAGAGTAAGCAACCTGGCCTTCTTTATTGTTCGGATGCAATTTCTGCAGCCCAGAGCTCAGATGTTAACTTTTTCTTTACTTTTCATTCTTTTCTATTCCTGTCAACTCCTTCTTTTTTTTCTTTCTTATTCTATAATCAGCCAAAATTGTTGCCGGCTTCATTCTTTGTGCCGTAACTCTTTCCTGTTGTTTTAATGGCCCCCAAATGGAAATGTTATGATTTTAAGAGACAGAGAATGGTCACAGGGATTTTCTGTCCCTTTTTTTCAGTGCCAAGCAGCACCTGGTGAGAATCACATTTTTGTCCTCTTCTTGAAGGTGAAAAACCTCCATTATTTCCATCTACACAGTAATCACAATATAAAGCTTCCATCATATAAAGTTCTAAGCCCACTAGAGGCAGGGTGGCTTTGCTAAGTATGAAGTACTTATAAAACTGCACCCTCCACTGGGTTGTACTGTAACTGAGAATAGCTGTTTGTCCTAGGGAGGTGTGTGTGCGTGTGTGTGTGCTCACGTGTCTGTCTGCAGAGACACAACTTGCAATACCAAAGTCACCTTTGAACACTTTAAAGAATGCAGGGGCAGGTCCACAGCTTCCACAGGAAGGAGCCCTTGAGTAAACCTAACGTGCCATTGCTCATTCTAGATGGTTGTGCTGGGAGCCCTTCCCTTGTAGTATGACTCTTGGCTGGATAATTCCAAATTAGGAAAAAACCCAGCTAAGGACTATTATCAGAAATTGTCAGGGAAGGTAAATCAGTCCCAGACTGAGACCATCCCTAACGGTAGTGTGTGAGATTTCCCTGGAGCTGGATGGACATTTGAACTGTGGAAGTCTGGAGAAGACGCTCCCGTAGAAAGTCCTGGCCTGAACTCTGAGCACGGGGAGGAAATGGAGCCCTCTGAAGGGCTGAATTCTCCGAGAGTTTTTCTTCAGACTGAAGGAGGAGTCATATTTTCCACAGTTTTCAATTCTTTCCAGCATACCTTTTAATTCCTTTAACTTCCCTCACCCATTGTGTTCATTTTCCAGGGCCGCCATAACAAAGTACCACAAAATGCGTGGCTTCCAACAACAGAAATTTATCCTCTCACAGTTCTGGAAGCCAGAACTATGAAATCAAGGTATTGGCATGGCCATGCTCCCTCTGAAGGCTCTTAGGGGAATCCTTCCTTGTCTTTTCCTAGCTTGCTGGCAATCTTTGGTAGCTTCTGGCTTCTAACTGCATCACTCCAATGTCTGCCTCCATTGTTAAATCGGCTTCTTCTTTGTGTGTCTCCTGAGTATCCATGTGTCCTTTGCTTTTATAAAGACATCAGTTGTTGGATTTAAGGCTCATCTTAAGCCAGTGTGACCTTGTCTTAACTAATTACATCTGCAAAGACTCTTTTACTAAATAAGATCCCATTCTGAGGTTCCTGGTAGACATGAATTTGGGGGGGGGGGCACTATTCAACCCACTATACCTAGGAAAAACTTCAGCTCAGTGTGGAGATGCTATGGAGGGAAGTGAAAGAGAGAACCAGGAGGGGAAGTGAGAGCTGCACTGCCCTCCTAGCCCAGGTCTCAGCAGGCATCAGGTGGGACAGAGGCCACAAGTCCCCTGGACCACGACCACAAATGAGAAGGGAGAGTGACAGGTGGCCGAGATCAGGAAGATGCCTCCGAGAGACCTTGAGACAGCCCCTCTGCCTTCTCCCACACCAAGGCCTTCCCCACAAGCAGTTGCTAAAATGGAAGTTGTGTTCCTTTTTTTAGTTTTCCATCTATAGTCAAAAATCACTGAAGCTTAACAAATAATGAAGAGTTTCAAACAATCCTGAATAGCTCAGTGTAGAAGTGTTTGTGTGCCGTTTGGGGTGGAGCTGCTGTTGAGAAGAGATAACTGAGAAGGTGGGTTTCCCTCTCAGGGCAAGTGCATCAGATGTTTGGTTATAAGTGGTCAGAAAGCATACTTAACAAGATGGGGGTATCGATCAGGAAATAATTCTTTGCTGGAAACAGGGCAGTCTTTTCCAGGAGTAATTAAGATGGTGTCACTTGATACCCACTCCAGGGAGAATCACTCTGCCAGCACAACATCATTAACCCGGTATCATGGCAACAGGCTGGTCATGGGTTCTCCCTCTGGAGCTTTCTTTTATTAATGTGTCTGCAATTCACAAATTACAGCTTGCTCCTTCAGTTGTGTTTCTCCAAACACAAGTGACAAGTGGGAAAAAAAAGTGAGGTCGATTTTATCATTTAGCACAAGCCTTCAAGAAAAGCCAAAACAAATAAACCAACCATTGGCTAGTGACACTGAAAGGCAATCTCCCTTCCCCACGCAGGCCCTGGTACCCTCGTGGTTCATGGACTGTGGGCACCAGCAACTCTCAGGGGCTGTTGGAAAAAGTAGAGTTTCAGATCCCAACGCAGAGTCAGAATTTGCCCTTTGATCCCCAGGAGATTCATAATTCACTTTATTGTTTAAGAAGCACTGCCAAATACAAACTTCCCTTTAAATTATACCACCACCAGCATCTGTGTACAAGGCTTTTCTCTTTTGAGGCAACATTTTCTTTTTCCTTAGCCTTGGTGACCTGATAAGATTTCACACAAAAAGTAGAGAACAGTCACTGTTTTCTGAAGCAAGAGAAAGGGTTGGCAGTTCAGCTTATTGTAAGAAGGTGATTCCAGTCTGTGCAGGTATTTTGTCTCCAGGCTTCCCTCATGCCCTGACTAGTTAGGAGGCCTGTCCCTCTGACCCTGAGCTCACCGGGTCAGCTCAGAGACTGTAGGCTGTGAATCAGGGACCATGTTCCAGCAGTATCAAATGGAGGAGGCTTTGGTCTAGAAATGCCGCCTGGAAACTTTGCCAAACAAAAGCTCGAAAGCAAGCTTTGTTTCTTCTAGGCAGGACGCTGGGTCAGGCCTTTACGTTCCCATTCATCATGGCAACGAATTTCCTGTCTAAACCTTGACCTAAGAATCAGTGCAAAAATGTTTGGAGAGCCAGAACACCAAGTTTGAAGGACTTTCCTCCATTCCTAACAGACATATGAAATATAACAAGCCAGATGCTAGATATCCTGAATTGAGAAAGAAGAAGCAACCCAGATACTTCCATTAAAAAGCAAATTAAAAAAAAAAAACAACCATTGAATTATCTACATATATTTTTTCCCAGACGTTGAACTTTTTTTATGTGGGGAGAGGAGGAGGGAACAGGATGGGTTGTAATAGAAGAGGTGAGGCGGGACTGTAAAACAGAATAAAAAATGATGGGGGGAGAGTATCGCTCAGTGGTAAAGCACGTGTGTAGTATATGCAAGGTCCTGGGTTCAATCCCCAGTACCACCATTAAATAAATAAACAAATAAATCTAATTACCTCCCCCCTACAAAAAAAAATGATTGATAATTAGGAATGAGATGAATCAATTTTGCCAGGAATTCATCTTGACAAAGGAATATGAATTACTTTCCCTAATGGATGTGTAGCTTATGACCTTGTGTAAGTGTTTAACCTCTTTCTTCCTCAGTTCCTTAATTAGTAAAATAAAGACAATACTACCTACCTCTCCGGTTGTAGTAAGTGTGTCGTAAGATTGTTGTAAGATTAACTGAGATAATAGATGTAAGCCATTTCACAATGCTTCGTATTATATAATAAACACTAAATAAATGTTAGACTTATTACTTGTATAGAGATGAAGTTTACTCTGGGACTAAAAGATGTGTTAGTGCAAAAATTTAGTATTAATTAAATTAAAATCTACATACACAAAGATGTGAAATGAGGAACTGAGGTACTTTACTAGATTATTTAAGAATAAAAACAAAACAGAACAAAATAACTACAAGGGGAGTTAGCAGATGAACCAGGCCCAGGAGAGTGACTTAGTCTCTCCAGGCTGGTATAAGAAAAATACCACAGGGTAGGTGGCTAATAACAGCAAACAATTATTCCTCACAGTTTTGTAGTCTGGGAAAGCCAGGGCCAGGGCGTGAGCAGCTTCAGGGTCTGATGAGGACCCTCTTCCTAGATGGCTGTCTTTTCTCTGTAACCTCAAGTGGCAGAAAGGGAGGGGGGCTCTCTTGGTCCTCTTTTACGAGGACACTAATCCCTGTCTTCTCCCAAAGGCCCCCCCTCAAGGTACCATCACACTGGGGGTTAGGATTTCAACATACAAATTTTGAGGGGGACTTAAACATTCAGTCCACAGCAGAGGGGTTGCCTTGAATTACTAATTTTGTTCACTTACATTCATTTAATGAATAGAAGTGATCAGTTATTCACAGCATCTTTATGACATCACTTTCTGAAGTAGTAATTTTCAAGAGACCTCTTTTAAAAATCTGTAAAGTCTCTGAGAATATTCGTCTTTTACAACGAGGAGAAACAAAATGCCCACCTACCATCCAGTGGCCCTCTCAGATGTCTGAGGAAAAAAACCTTCTGAGTTTTTTTCCCCATAATATTCTGTTCTTGTCTCATTACACAGTTACATTCCAGATGTTTCTGCAGCCTTGGGTAGAGCACATTTTATCAATGCCCTGAGGAAACATATTGTTCATTCATGCACGAGGGAGAGTGCTTTCCAATTAAAGACGTCACATCGGAAGAGTCTTCCAAATTGGTTTCATTGAGAAAAAATGAAGGCGGCTAGAAGCCTTTCACTTGAGATTTGACAACAGCCAGAAAACTTTTGTTAATCATGAATGTTAAGTAATAAGATTTAATTAGCACGAGTTATAAATAGAATATTGCTTGGAATTTACATAGGCATAATCTTCAGTTTCTGTGTAACTGTTGGCTGTTCTTTCTACAGTTCCTCCTAAAAATGGGGCAATGATGACTCACAACCATTTGCATCATGGACTTTTCTTTTCAGAAATAGCTTATTTGGGTGAGAGCTGGGTTTTATTTTGGCCCTTTCTTCAACACCTGGTTCTCAGGTAAGTGGACCAGGTGATGCGGGGAAGGTGGGAGTGAATCTGTTGGTGTCCACTCCTTGGTCCTTTTGTGCTCCTGTATATGAGGTTGGTGTAAATGTGACCAGGAAGCCATACAGAACTGTGTGGAGAAGGAAAAGACATAAGCACCTCAGACCCACCACTAGTAAACAGGGATTTAGCAATAGCTTTGCTTATAGCACATTATGGCTGGGTCCAAGGCAAAGATTTGCAGAAAAGAAGTTAGTAGTATGTAGTGTGTTAGTCAGGATTCTCCAGAAAAGCAGAACCAATGGGATGTTCCCTTTTCTTTAGGAGACCTCCATTTTTTTTTCTCTTAAGAACTTCAACTGATTGGGTAAACCCCAGCTACATTATAGAGGGTAATCTACACTACTCAATGTCTACTGATTTAAATGTCAGTCTCATCTAAAAAATACCTTCACAGCTACATCTTGACAAGCATTTAACCAAATATCAGGGTAACATGGCCTAGCCAGGTTGACATACAAAATCAGCCATCACATTTGGTCATGCTGAGAATTGGAATTGAGACTGACTGGTTATCAGATCCTTAGACAAATGCCCTAAAATCACCTTGAAGGGTGTGTTTTGATAAAGGAGTAAGGACCAGAAACCTTTCAGTGTCGCTGAAGTCTGGCAGAAACCCTGTGTGATAGCAGTGTTTCATGCTTAATTCTAGTAACAGCCTCGAGCAGGTGGTGCAGTAATGAAGTGGGCAGGCTCCGAGGTCCGATCCCTGGAGCCTGCATCCTGACTGTTGCTTTCTGTGTGATTGGACGCAACTCACTTTCATTTCTCTCTGCTTCAGTTTCTCCTTTTATAAAATAGAGATAGGTTTAAATGTTCTGATTCATGGGAAGTTTATAGAACAGTGCTAGAAACTTACTAAGTATTCAATAAATATTAATTTTTTTATTACTTAAGTTAAGAATAAAGCCAAACATTTTCTTAATGTTTGACCATCTTAGGAACAGTTTTGTTGTTGTTGTTGATTTTGCTTCTTAGCCTTAGAGAAAGTTATGCCAGCCTCACCCTTTCCTGCCTATATCCTGGGGTTGGCATTTCAGTGTCCCCTAAGGGGCACTCATTGTAAGCAAGCTGTTTTTCATCAGGAAGGCCAAGAGAGGAAAGATTTGCAGAGACTCCTGTTAGAAAGCCCAGACATGATGGGTGGAAGATTAGCTTTCACCGAGCAGGTGTCAAGGTGGGGCAACAATTTTATGAACCCTGCAAATAAACCACCCCATTTCAATGAATTGATGTAGCAGTAAGACCACTCTAAGAAAAAAAAATCTAACAATTTCATGTTACAAAAACATTAAATGGCCATACTATCCAAAGCAATCTACACATTTAATACAATCCGTATCAAATTACCCTGGATATTTTTCACAGAACTAGAACAAATAATCCTAAAATTTATATGGAATCACAAAAGACCCAGAATTGCCAAAGCAATACTGAAGAGAAAGAATGAAGCTGGAGGAATAACCCTCCCAGACTCCAGACAAAACTACTAAGCTACAGTAATCAAAAGAGCATGGTACTTGTACTGAAATAGATATACATATCAATGGAACAGAATAGAGAGCCCAGAAATAAATCCACAAACTTCTGGTCAATTCATCTTTGACAAAGGAGGCAAGAACATACAATGGAATGAAGACAGTCTCTTCAGCAAATGGTGCTGGGATAACTGGACAGCTGCATGTAAATCAATGAAGTTAGAATACTCCTTTACCATTAACAAAAATAAACTCACAATGGCTTAAAGACTTAAATATAAGACAAGACACAATAAATCTCTTAGAAGAAAACACAGGCAAAACATTTTCTGTCATAAATCTTAGCAATGTTCTCCTAGGGCAGTCTACCCAGGCAATAGAAATAAAACCAAAATAAACAAATGGGACCTAATTAAACTTATTAGCTTTTGCACAGCAAAGGAAACCATAAGCAAAACAAAAAGAGAACTTACAGAATGGGAGAAAATATTTGCAAAAGGTGAGACTGACAAAGGCTTAATTTCCAGAATATACAAATAGCTCATACGACTTGATAGCAAAAAAAAAAAAAAAAAAAACCCAATCCAAAAATGGGTGGAAGACCTAAACAAGCAATTCTTCAATGAAGACATACAAATGGCCAATAGGCACACGAGAAAATGCTCAATATTGCTGATTATTAGAGAAATGCAAATCAAAACTACAATGAGGTATCACCTCACACCAGTCAGGATGGCCATCATTAAAAAGTCCACAAATGATAATTGCTGGAGAGGGTGTGGAGAAAAGGGAACCCTCTTATGCTGCTAGTAGGAATGTAGTTTGGTGCAGTCATTGTGGAAAACAGTGTGGAGATTCCTCAAAAGACTAAAAATAGACTTACCATATAATCCATCAATCCCATTCTTGGGCATATATCCAGACGGAACCTTAACTCAAAAAGATACATGCACCCCAAACTTCATAGCAGCACTATTTACAACAGCCAAGACATGGAAACAACCTAAATGTCCAACAGCAGATGACTGGATAAAGAAGCTGTGGTGTATATATATGTATATATGTATACACACACACACACACACACACACACACACACACACAATGGAATACTACTCAGCCATAAAAAATAACAAAATAATGCCATTTGCAGCAACATGGATGGACCTGGAGATTGTCATTCTAAGTGAAGTAAGCCAGAAAGAGAAAGAAAAATACCATATAATATAACTTATATGTGGAATTTAAAATAAAAAAAGATAAACTAACTTATTTATAAAACAGGAACAGACTCAAAGACATAGAAAACAAACTTACAGTTACCAGGAGGGGAAGGGGGTGGGAAGGGATAAATTGGGAGTTTGAGATTTGCAGATACTAACTAATATATATAAAATAAACAACAAGTTCATACTGTATAGCACAGGGAACTATATTCAATATCTTGTAGTAACTTGTGGTGAAAAAGAATATGAAAATGAATATGTGTATGTTCACGTATGACTGCAGCATTATGCTATACACCAGAAATTGACACAACATTGTAAACTGACTATACTTCAATAAAAATACATATACACAGAAAAAAAACCCAGAAACAAAGTAAAGAGGGGTGTTGACTTAGTAGTATTTCCTTTGTTGTTCAGGACCTCATTTTTGACCCCAAGGTGTCTTTTACAGACCATATGCTTAGTCTCAAGCCAAACATGGACAAGGCTCAGTCAACAGTAAATTGCCTTCAGTACCAAAAAAGTACTCAGATTTCGGCAAACTGTGTCTATGAGAGTTTAAAGTTTTTGTTGTCCTTGTTGACAAGTACATTCACTGTGACAAAGACATGGATTCTCAGTTTTCTCGGAGGACAGTGGGGAAGGGATCCCCGAATCCTGCTTCCCTATCAGGACCAATCAATTAGTGCTGTTCCTGCAAACACTGCAATTATACCTCTGCTCAAAATAAATGCAATTCCACAGCCCAGAGTTCTCCGAGCTCTAAGAAGTCTAAAATAATGTATTTCAGCATTTGGTTCTGTACCACCTGAGAACATTACTTTCTGATGGTAATAAGGGAGGGGACTGTTTCGGAACACAAAGCACAATGTTGAGGTGCCAACATTCTGAATATATTTATTCGTGTTTGTATTTACGGATGCAAAACGTTTCCCATGCTACAGTGTTTTGTTAAAAACAAGGTGTAACCAACCAGTGAATAATACTAGGTACAACGATTATCTATTGTAAACAGAATAATAAGCAGAAAATAAATAAACAGATTCAACTACTTTGATATGCACAGACATTTGTTTTCTGTATAAAACTGGTAAGAACGCTATCATTTTAATTTCTTTGTAGTCTTTTCCCTTGAGATACAATTTTTCATTACACATTTCTTTGCACTTGCCTTACCAGCTCAGGTTTCAAAGAAATACAGAAAACTGTTTTTCTACCAAAGGGAGGGGGGGCTCATTTTCCACCATGTGGTCATTTATACATTACAAATGAAAAAGAAGCAAGGTACAAAAATTTGTGTGTGTGTGTGTGTGTATGTGTGTGTGACAGAGAGAGAGATACGTGCTCACGGTTGGGGGTGTGTGCGTGAGAGAGAGAGAGATACGTGCTCAAGGTTGGGAATACTGATTGGTATGGAAGGCTCTTAACTAGCTGGTCATCAAAATCATATATAATAGCCATTAAAAACTCATTTAGCTAGCAGCGTGGAACTCACTGACATGGTTATTCAAAGACTAGACAAACAGAATTCCTGGATACTGTTTCCACTTGGGTTTTCCATTTCATATGGTTCCAGCTGGCGGTACTCAAAAGTCACACGATTTATATGTTTTCCACTGGAGACCAAGCGCACCACCGTGTTGTCACAGCCAATTTTCATCTGGGCTATAATTCATGGAAAAAGTGAAAGTTTCCCAGCAGTTAGAAACCACACAGTCGAACCATTTCTGACCAAGAGATCATTTAAACACAAAGAAAGCAAGGGGCTGCATCTTCCTCTCATGTACTCCAACCAGGCATCTGCCATCAGGTGGAACGTCTTTGTTTTCACCTTTATTATAATATACAGCTGACCCTTAAACGATGTGCAGGCTAAGGGCGAGGACCTCCCCACGGTTGAAAATCTGCATATAGTTTATAGTCTGCCCTCCATTCCCACAGTTCCTCCAGATCCGAGGTTCCAGATCCTTGGGTTCAACCAGCCGGGGGTCGTGTAGTACTGTAGTATATACGGTTGAAATAATCCGCCTACTAAGCGGACCTCCGCAGTTCAAACCTCTGTTGTTCAAGGGTCAACTGTATAATTAATTATAGAACAGTGAAATTGAACTCAGCCTTACCCCTCATGGGCAAGAACACCGTTACTCAAATAAAACTGGCTGCAAAGAGGTAAGAAGATATCTCTTCGTACTTTTTATGTTCTCCTACCTGCAAAGCTTTGGTGGCAAAGGCAAGCGTCGGTCCATCTGCACCATTGCCGTAGTTGTGTTCTCAGTGGGGGCAGTACTGCCCTCTAGGGACAGGTTGGAAATTTGCAGGGGCAGATTTTGGTAATATCTAGAGGTGCAAATGGCATTTAGTGGGCAGGGCTAAAGGATGAGGTGTATGTACTGTGAGACATTTACGTTGACCAAATTAAGAAAAAAAATCACCTGTTTATTTTTTTGAGCCTAGATAATAATTCTGTCTTATGTATAAACAAAAAATTATTTGCATGGTTTAGACATACACTGAATAGACTTGTTTTTGTTCTTGTTCACCTGCAAATTGTCCCTCTAATTTTTTTCTGTACTTCTTATATGGAATGACTTTTGATATCCTTACTTCTCTTAAGCACAGTCTTATTCATTATTTTGAGAAGCATCTGGCAGTGTTTATGTATCTTCTAGTGCAGATGTGCCTGAGCAGTTATGTATTGAAGCTGTGTGTGGTTTTTAGGCATCCTTTTAACAAACTTTTTCAGCTTTACTGAGGCATAATTGACAGAAATTGTGTGTATTTAAGGCGTACAATGTGATCACCACAAGCAAGCTAACTAGTGTTCATTACCTCACATAGTTACCACTTTCTTTTTCTTTTTTTTTTCATGGAGGTACTGGGGATTGAACCCAGGATCTGTGCATGCTAAGCACACACTCTACCGCTGATCTATACCCTGCCCCTAACAATTTTTTCTTTTTAATTCTCCACTCCCCTCCCTCCTGGCAACCATCTGTTTGTTCTCTGTACCTATATGAGTCTATTTCTGTTTTGTGAAACTCAGTATGTTTATTAAAATTGCTTTTATTTCTCCAGTCTCAAGCTGGTTCCTGAGGCAAGATCTGTCTGCCCTACAGTAATGCTTTCTGCTGTTTTAATTTTCTCAATCTCCCCCCCCACCACTTTGTCTCTATAAAGCCTCACTTCTGAGAAACATTATTATCATTGTATAACAGGTACTTTACAAACATGCATCTGGGTTTAAATGAAGTAAAACAGCCAGATGCAGTCATGTAGGTAAAAGCCAAATTGGAGACATAATAAATATAAATCCTAAAATTATTTTAATATAGGCACCAGGGAGTCTAGGTTGAGTTTCTATGAGGAGGTCCAAAGTTAATTTTCTTTATCTGATTTGGAAGGTCATTCTTTTCTGATCTGCCTCTGAGCTTTGATCTACATAACATGCTTTCTTTCCTTTAGTTAATGTGCATATCATTTGTTTATTATTTGATGTAATTCCTAATAAAATCCAACATAATGGCCAGGGTACCTAACAGTTCTTCATTGTCTGAGCAACTTAGGAGGGGCTCATGGAAACTTGTGAGTGAAAGAAAAAAGTGAACTCTAAAATGAACCAATGAGTCAGATAATTCAAGCCTTCAAATCATCTTAAGATGGGTTTCAGTTATCTAGATAATATAGGCACAAGTGGTTTTTTTGGCCTCAGTCACACCTTTTACCTAAATCGAGTGGTAATATTCATGTACCAAATTACTGTGACTCCAATTATCGAAATTTTAAGGCACGAGTGTGCTTCAGCTCAGTCTAATCTTTTAATCCAGCTCAAATGCATCTCCTCACAGGTGCCCTCTGGTGACATGGAAGGATCCAGCCCCTCCGGGAACACACACAAAAAGGCGGAGGAGCCACAATGAACCAGCTTAAACCGGGGCTCAGCTGTAAATTAGCATAACTAATCCCCACCTTTTCAACAAAGTGGGTTTTTAGAAATCTTTTCCCCTTACTTGTGCATATTAATTCTATCTGGGAGAAGTTTGTTTAGCTCAGAGAGAGGAAATACTAGTGGGCAGACCTGTAATTCAAACAGGTAACAGCCGATGAAAAGGATGTCTGATTTGTAGCTTCATTATTTAGTTGGTTAGTGATCTGTGGTACAAGAGAGGAAGGGGACCACGGTAAGAGATGAAAGACTCTTCTCCTGTTTCACTTTTGTCTCTTTAAAAGATAACCCCCATTCCTTATCTGAAGTCCAGATATGGGAGTGACCTTCACTGAAATGTTTTAGGCAACCCTCTCCCTCCCCGCTTGGACTTCGTTAATTAATTCGTTTTTAAGTCAGCAATTCCCACCCCCCTGACCCCACCTGAGCCTAATCAAATGCAGACTCTTCACTGATGCATAACAAAGAAGATCTGGTTCTGTCTGGCATGCTCTGTGCTAAACTGGGCCTTTATTACTGGAGACCACTTTAAGATTTCCGAGTTTCCCTGTTTCTGCAGTGGTGTTTCAGAGGCTGGTTTTGCTGCTGGAAGTTGGGGACATTCAGCAGTTCTGAGAATTTCTAATAAAGCGTATCATTTTTTAATGTATCTACTAGGAGTAATACACACAGATATATGGTAAAGTTATTTAGGTATTACTTCATTACCACACTAATTGATGATACAGTCACTATTTGAACCAGTTTCGGTCAGTTTTCAGTTAGTAGATAAACTCTTTAGTCTCTAGAAGATGAAAGCAGGGATCTTCAAGAAGGTGGAAAGAGCACAGAACCAAAAAGTTTTGTCTTATTCATAGTTTTACCTGCGGCCAACCTTAAACACACAACCTTATTACTTTATACGTTTCTCTCCCAATGTCAGATGTTGTGGTCACACATTCTCGATACTGTACATCGGCTCAAACGTAAAAATCCTCACACTGGCTCAATGCGCAAAACAGAAGTTTTTTGCTGCAACTTGCCCTCCCGTGGATAAAAAATTTGAGGTGTTTTATTGAAGGAAACAGTCTTGACAGGCACATGAATAATAATTAAAGCAACATCTCACCAGGGCCGCGGAAGGGATAGCAGAGGTCAGCTAAAGGCGTCATCTTGGAGGGATCCAGTCCAGTTCCTCCCAGCAGCTCCACGAAGTCTCCAATTCCCCCACAGCCTGCTGAGGACTTCTGAGAGAACCAAGCAGCAGAGGAAGATGCATTTAAACCGATTAAGGAAGTTGAACCATTTTATCAATGGTAAGTTGGTGAATTCACTCCGTCAGCCCTAGACATCCTGGCAGTGCTATTTAATTTAAAATCCAGGACCCCGGAGATTAAAAGACCTTTAAAAGAAAAAAAAAATCCAAAGATTTGCTTTTCTAAATCAGTTGAGTAATCATGTTTTTAAAATGCGTGTGCATTCAAAAAAATTTTTTTTTATAAGCTCAAGGACTAGAATGATGAAATGGGCATCTGTAAACGCCATATGAGATGTATGAAAATTGAATCTGAAAATGCTTTGCTTTTAAAACCATTTGGACACACACACTGAATTATTGGAATTTCTTAGTGCATGCAGTCAGAGTTTTTATAAATAGAGCTTCCACATCAGTTCTTCCTTCAACTTACCTCTTTTCCTCTTCTTTATAGAAGACTTTCTCTGCAGACAATCCTTATCATTTCTACTGATAAGGATTTAGATTAGTTTTTAAAGAATATTAAAGAAAGAAGAGAACTCTAATTTGGGGCTCAAATTAGCTAGAGTTACCATCCCCTTTCTCCGTCCAACAAAATAAATTGATTTCTAGCTACTCAAAACAAGAATCTATTCAAAGGCTTTGTGTAACCCACTGTAACCACCTTTTCCTGCTTCCCTTTGTCCTTTCCACACAGTCTCGTCCACAGCAATTCCCGTGCATCACTTTCCCACACAAACAAAGCAGCCCCTCTCAGTCCCAGATGTGGCACTTTGCGTCGCCTGTCTCCTGTGATTAGGGCTGGCCTCATGGTCCTGCCGCCCCCCATGCCCATAGGGCCCACACTTACATGGGCCTAGTGCTTGGCTTAATGCTGTCACTGTCTTGAAATTCTTTTTTTGGGGGGAAGAGGGGCAGGTAATTAGGTTTACTTATTTATTTATTTTAATGGAGGTACTAGGGATCGAACCCAGGACCTTGTGCATGCTAGGCACGTACTCTACCACTGAGCCATACCCTCTCCCCTTGAAATTCTTAATTTTAATAAGGCCCCGGCATTTTCATTTTGTACTGTCTTCTACAAATTACACAGGCGATTTGCCTGTGATACTCTGATTCACTGAGGCACACTCATCAAGAGATCCAGTGGAGGGTGGCAAGGTGCTTAGAAGTGAACCAGATAGACCCTTCCATGTAGGGACAAAATCTAACCCAGAGAATGTTAAACACACACACACATGAACACATCCACCCCAACATTTGGGAGATACTGAAATACAACTAGCACTAAACCATAAATAGAAAAACAATACGACAGCAACTGCTTGGCTAATGAGAAGAAGCAGGTGGGAGACATATTTTTAAAGCACCAACTGTGTGCTCAGTTCTACAGTTAGGTCATTTACACACAATCTCATCAAATGATGAGAGGGTTAATTAGCCCCACTGTGTATTGGGCCCATGTTCTTGTATGAAGAGTTGAATAAGCCATTTAGAGGTAAAGGGAATAAAAAACCTAATTGTCTTTCCCTTGAGCAGAGGATGTCCAGGGGGAACATCTCAAGACTAAACTTTCCACCTGGTTCTATAGGTTCCAGATTTCAGCAGGAGGAGGTGAAGGGGGAAAGGCGGGCTGGGGAGAGGGAAATTTGAAATAAGGAAGCTGGGAAGAGGTAGAAGCTAAAATAAGGGGAACAAAACAAAGAAACAAGGAAGTTGGATGCACATGCTCCTTGGAGTTCAGTGACTTTTCTATTTCCAAACCTCCCAGCTGTTCTTATAAACAGTGGCAGAAGCTGAATTGTGTAGGGACCTCTAGGGTTCACACCTTAACAGTGATCCTCAAGAGTTCTTTGCTGAGGTTCCACCTCCCTGGACTAAGTCACCACCATCTCTTGCCTAGACTATGACAGTGGCCCTTTAGGTGCACTTTCGCTTCACTCTGGCCCCGACAGTCCATTCATCATCATCTGTGGAAGCCAGAATGACCTTTAGGTAATCCTCTCCCTCCCACCTTGGACTTCATTAATTAGTTCTGTCATGAGGCCAGCAACTCCCAACCGCCCTCACCCCACCTGAGCATAATCAAACGGATTATGTCACTTTCCCGCCTGAATTCCTTTGGTGGTTTCCCACTGCCCTCAGAATAAACCCAAACTCTTTAATGTGACCTGCTGGGCTCTCCACGCCCTTGCCTAGCCCATCTCCCTGATGCTGTGTCGTATCATGCCCCCCCACCACCTCCTCCGCCGTATCTTTCCTTCTTTCCATCTCTAGAGCTCAGCAAGTCCATTCCTGCCTCTGAGCCTCTGCACTGCTGTTCCTCTGTTCCCAGCTCTTCCTGTGGCTGCTGGCTCCTTCTTACCTATCACTCAAGTCTCACTTTAAATGACTCAACCTCAGAAGATTTCTTTACTGACTGTCTTATCTCAAGTAGCTGCCCACCCCTCCTTCTACTCCCTTGTCCCAGCCACCACTCCACTTCATTTTCTGCAGGACACTCACTACTACTTGAAATACATTCTATCTTTGCCTCTTCTCCCACTGGAATGCAGGTTCCACGTAAGCAGAATGTGCTTTGTTTGTTGCTAATTTCCAGCATTTAGATTAATGCCTTGCATATGGTAAGCACTCAAAAACAAACAAAAAATCCCTCAAAACTCTTGTAAAGCAACAGATACATAGAACCCTGCAGACTTAACATTTTTTTAAACAGTAGGCACTAAGATGACTCCTTGTAGCCAAGAATAACTAAAGTGCAGACCCCCCAATCTATCACACTTGCTCTCTCCTTTTTATACATCAAGAATGATATACAAACAATCTCAAGCCAGTAAGGCTATGCCAGAGACATCCACTTGTCCTGGTGTTTATTAAAGCATTATTCTACAACTAAGGTCCAACTTGAAAATAAAAGTAGGCACTGCCCTATGAATTTAGGACTTACAGAAAATTGGATCTACTGCTGTTCTCAGCCCTAGTCCTATTTATTTGGTTTTTGCCGAAATCTTTATGATCAGGAAATATGACTATCTTTGATGCCAGCAAATGCATAAGCTATCTTAACCTTGGCATAAAAGAAAGTAAAAGGAAATGAAGATGACTCAGCAGACACAAGCTACCAGTGCAAATAAATGTGGTCAGGCTCACCATTAGTTGTCAAGTCCATACAGAAGTTCATGGGGAAAAAAGTTGATGGGATTCTCAGCTAATGTTTGGTTGCAAAATGTATGGAATTAAATGTGATAAAAAAAAAACCACTTCAAAACTTTACCACATTTTGCAATATAAAAATCCAATTTCGTATTTTCTGCTACACTTAGCATTCCTTCATAACACAGCTCTGTCGATGAGATACTTCCTTCATGTCAAAAGAGAATTCCAATAATCAGAAAAGCAGCTGTGTAGATGACTCACACTAGGTTCTGCTAGGAGAGAATTTTTGTTAAAGAGGCAAGTACAAGAGAGTTCAATTGTAATTATATGCCACAACTTCACCAATTGAAAACATTCCTTACATCACAAGAAAGTACTGAGAGAGTCAGAAGGGGCACCTGAGTGTGCATCCTGTAGCACAACGGAAATAGAAGAGGGGTTTATTAAAGCAGTGAGGACAAGCTCATGTGAGATGCAACCGTCAAAGAGGAGGACGGACCATTCCAATTCACTCAGTACAAGTTTGCCCTGTCTGATTACTTTTGCTCTGATAAAATTGGAGCCTTAGGAAGTGATTGGAAAGCAAGGAAGTAACTCACCTTTAACTGCAGACCATTTAAGTGTCCCAGGGTGAGATCAGATATTTTGATCACCACAGGATAAATGATGGAGAAGCTACAGTTGCGATGCTGATGTGGAACTACCAGAGTAAACCTTCCATTTGGGGTCTGGGAGATGACGTTGCAGGCTTTGTGGAAAAACAAAATCACATTTTCACTACTTAGTATGCTGCGCTTTTATAAAAATCTATCTTATCCTTATTCTAAGTTCCTATTCACCGTCTAGGGGCTTGTGGCCCCAAAGAGAGTACATATCACAAAGGCAATTTGAAGACTGGAACGAGTTGGGAAATAAAACCATCAGTCATGTAGGGACATTATCAAGAGTCCCTGGGCTGCAAGGCATCTTCTAATCTTAATCTCAGGGGGTTACCTTGTTAATAACAATCATAAGACATAAATTAATAACCAACAAAGCAATACTAAAAAAATCTGAAAAAAAAAATATATATAACTGAATTGCTTTGCCGTATACCTGAAACTAACATTGTAAATCGACTACACTTCAATAAAAAATAAGAATTAAAAAAAAATAACCAACCAAACAATACTAGCTGGTAGAAGTTCTAGGAGCCCTTTGTTAACTAGGGTTCAAGGTGGAAGTCTGGAAGAATCAAGGCTTAAAGGTGAGGCCACAACTCAAATCCTGTCTGTCTGAAACATTTATTAACTCAGCTTGGAGCCATATGCTACTTTTTAGATGATAAAGTAAATAAATAATAAAAACAGTTACAAAGTAGGCTGAGAAAAATAGAAAGCAGGCTTATGTCTGATAAATATTTACTGGGCATTAAGTGATAAGTTGACTAAAAGGTAAATGTTTAATGTATAATTTACTCCCAAGACTTTCTAAAATCTTGTTTTGTATCTCAAAACAGACTTACAATAAATTTATTCTTCTAGCTATGAAACTTGAAGCATCCGAGTTTGTACTTTTTTTGGGCCAATTACTGGGACAAAAGTTTCTGACTGATCAGAATATGTCCGAACTACCTCTTGCCTCCTTCTTATATTTTTGATTTCACTTAATTTTGATAAGGAACTGAAATTCCTTGATGATTCTAGAAGGTTTCTGATTTCTACCCAAACAGGATATAGGAGAAACAGTACATATATCCTCTAGGATTATTCTGCTCCAGTTCTCGGAAACAGCCTTTTTGTAGGGCTTCTTTCAAAAAAAATTTTTTTGTTTTTTAAAAATAAAAATTGGAAAATTAGTCAGTGTCTTATTTTTGGCAGATTAGGTATGCCTCATTCTTCAGCCACATGAAGTGTTAATATTAGTATTGTATGCAACCAAAAATGATGATTTTTTCCTAATTTTTTATAAAAATTTTCCTCTTACTGGGAAAAAATAAGTGGATAAATGAATGCATTTTGGTTAAGATAATGTGTTTTAAGCCTGGACTATTGAGCTTTATAGCATCTATTTGTGTATCCATCAGAAATGAGCTAAATTAGAGCAGTGATTTCAGACTCAGAAGGCAACATTGAGGCCTTCTGGTCCAACCCTCTGCTCAGAGCATGAAATCTGTCTACACATTCCAGATATGCCGTCTTTCAGCATTTGCCCAAATACCTCTAAGACTGCAGCTTCATATCTGACCCCTTAAGCTTATCCAGGTCAATGGAATGACTTGGAGGGATTAAAGTTTGTCACTGAATGCATTGTAGTAGAGCAGGAGATCAGAATAAGACTGGAGAAAAAAAATAGAATTCTATCCATCATAAATTGGTATCCTACCTAGCCTAGGAAATAAATTAAAAACTGATTTGATTTTCATACTAATGAATAGGAAATATCCTTTAGGTCATTTGTAATTACAAAAGAATTTCTATTCATATAATTCCTCCACTTCAAATTTCTTAACTTTGTGCAATGACACTACCTTTGAAAAGCAGATTTGACGCTCCCTCCTCTCAAATCCTGCCTTCTAACTGAGAAGACAGGGAGTCCACTTACGAAAGAGGTTAGGATCTGTTTTTATGGTTAATGTGAATCCATTTCCTGGTTCATGAACCCGGAAGAAGACCATGGCCACGTTCTGGGAGGACCTGATGCTCCTTCGGCTAAGACCACTCTCACAGAAATCTATGTACCGCTCAGTTGTGGGCAGAGGATGATCCTGGGAACTGGGGAACTTCTCCCCCTTGAGAATCCAACCATCAAATACCTTCCAACAAAAAATACAGACAAAGATGATCACTTTCATGAACTCCTGAAGTCATAGGTGTGCTGAAAAGGGGAAAAGGTTACCCAGCAATAAACTGTCAGTCATAAGTGAAGAATTGCCAGCCTACACCCCCCTGAACACTTGCTTTCCATTTGTATATATTTTGACCATGAATTGTTTGCAAGTCATTTTTTAAATTATTTATTGCTCCCCCTTTATAAACTCTAAACTTCCAAAGCAAATAAGCTTCCTTAAACTTTATCATTTACCTTGGTAAATGAAACTACAGACAATACACATTTTTGTCTTGTTCATATTTTCCACACATCCTACCTTCAGAAGAATTACACAGGACCGTAACTCGGGTTTCGGTTTCTCTCTTTCCTTGTTAAAATATAACAAAATATCTCAAAAATAGACAGCAAGAAGAAAAATTGGAGCAGCAGCTTTACCTACCTGCCAATGGTTACACACACCCATTTCCCTCATTTTTTCCCTCTTATCACATATTCAAATATCGAGAACTTCTTCAACACTTAGACAATGATGGCTGGTATTCCAGTCAGGACTTTTCCCCTTCATTTGTTAAAGTGCGCAGTTCATCAGACAAAAGGTCAGAGTTTATTGACTTTACTCTTAAAATCACCACAGGTCCCCAATTTAATGAGCACAACCTAGTTCACGTTAGTAAAATCACCAGCTACAAAAATTACTTCACCAAATCAGCCCTCTTCTATTGCGTTTGACAGTGTCCAAAATAATTCCACTTTGGGGTTTTAATCATGTTCATTTTAATTGGACTGTAAAACTCCAGCAGCCACCCCAAGCTGACCCGTTAGACTTACAGAAAACGACCGGGAACGGGCATGCTGGAGGGGGGGGGTCTTATTCTCACCTCCCACCTGCCTCAGACTAGATTCCTTCTCAGCATCCCTCCCAGCAGCCAGTGCCCTTCGGTTCCAAAATCGGGTCACCCAGGCTTTGAAGACAGCCTCTGGGAGCCTGGAACAGCTTCATAGAGAAAGGGACCAGCAGGAGCGAGGTGGGCTCGCATCTCAGACGTGTGGGGCCGGCTTCTAACCGGGACCCGCGGGCTCAAGGGACCCGAGGGCTCGTGCTAGTTGGTTTGGACCACTTTTCACCTGCCCCAGATTGCAGCACAGGGGTTCGCGCGGCGAGTTCAAGTCTTTCGAAACGCCCAGGACTCAGAGTGCACAGAGGGGAATTTAAACCACTGCGACGTCCCAGGCAGCTGGACGAGGTTCGAGCTGCGTGGGGTCTCGGAGCGCGCCTCGCCAACTCCGGCAGCAGCGGAGCATCTAATTACCAGCGTCCCCGGCTCCCCGTGCAGCACACCGGCGGCTGGGGCTGCACCGGGCAGGGGCGCCTCACCTTCAGGACGTCCCCGCCCTCACAGTCGATGGAGACTAGGTCATAGTGGATGGTGATGAACTCCTCGGGCTCCGCGATGAAGAAGGCGGCGCAGTGTAGCTGCGGCCGGTCGGCGGTGAAAGTGAACTGGCCCTGGAGGCTCAGCATGTCCAGGCACCCTGGGGAGGGTAGAGGGGCTGAGGGGCCGCGGCTGCAACCAAGGCGGTGCCGGCCCCCAGCAGTCCGTCTCCATGCGCCAGAAGTCCCAGCTGCGCCCGGCTCCCGCGTCCCTGGGGACGTCACCCCAACTCGCCCCAGAGCGCCTGCCTCCTCGGACAGATGTTCGCGATGGGAAGCGCACCCCTGGCCATTGTGGCCAGCCCCTTCCTGGCGATGCCCGGGAGTCGCCTGCCCTCTGCGCAGAGCCCCCACCTCCCCACCTCCCCGCTGCCCGAGGATGCGAGCCCAGCAGCCCGGACTCACGCAGAGCGCGGCGGTACAGCTGCCCCCCCGCCAGCTCCCGCTTCAGGTTGGCGCTGAAGAGTAGGAAAGGGTCCTGGTCCGCCGCTTCTCGCAGCTGGCAAGGAAAATGGGTCAGTCCGGAAAAGTTTAAGGGGAAAGGGGACCGACCAGGAACGAGGCGCCCTCACTGCCCCGCAGCAGAGAGAGTAAAGTGACGGGGTCAGCGTCTCCCGGGTAGAGAGAAGGCGGGAAGGTGTAGTATCAGACCAAGGTATCCCCAGGCGCCAGAGGGAAGGAGGAAGAGGCAGGAAGGGAGCCCTAGGGGAAACGAGGGGAAACGGGGCACAGTAAATAGAGGAGGAAGAGCTAGAGCATAGGCAGCCTGCCCACCCCTCAAAGCTGGACACTCAGGGAAGGAAGGTGTGATGGGTCAGCCCGGGATCGCTCACCTCTAGGTACCGGCTCTCCCCTCTTAGAGCCATCAGGCAGATCAGGATGAAGTGACATCGAAGTTTGAAAGCAGGAGCCATGCCGGCCTTGCCTCTGCAGCTGGTGCTTTCTGCTCCGGAGGGCTCCAGCTTTGCTTCTCACACGTTCGTCGAGGCTGAGAGCTAGAAGCCGGTAGGGTCTCTTTGCTGGGTCTCTTTTATAGAGCAGTGAGGAGGGGAGGCTCTCTGCCCCTTAACTGATCTGAGCTCAGTAACCATGGGTTACCCTATCTCAGTGACAAAGCCCGCAGTGATGACGAGGGTCCAGCTCTCAGCTACAAATTTTCAGAGTGGTCCAGCATTATTCACTGGCAATGACTTCAGACACAACTTAGTGAACTGAAGTGTGGGGGAAAGAATCTGGCAGGGATAGAGAATAAGGGAGAGCATTTCACTCGACCTGCCACAGGCTGAATTATCCTTGCCTGTGGATATGCAGGGAATTTTCGATTTTGCAAAGCCAAGTGACAATGTTACGCATGCATAAAATACCCAAATACAAATAACCTTATCATGCAGCCTTGTCTCATAACCTCGAATGGAAACACGCTGAAAATTGTCAGAGAATACAGTATTCATGCAATTGCTCATGTCTCTCAGGAAGAAACTTGAGGCATTTTCAGCTCCAAAGAGAAGCTGAAAAGACACCAAAGTCTGATTTTGAAGAATATTGCAGTAATGTAATTCAAGCTCTCTTTCTGTCCCTTGGTCTTTACTTTATCCTGGTCCAGTTTCTTGTAAGCATTTCCCTAGTAGAACGCTAACTTGTGAGTCTGTGAACTCCTGGATTTCCGCTATCAGGTGGCCTGAATGTATACAGGATGGACACACTCCTGGGCCAGCTAACTGTGACCATGACCTTATTATTCTTCTGAACCACTGAAAGCTGGAGTCATTCCATTTCACGCCTTCAAATATCTGGATGGCTTTCATACTCTGGTAGAAAGAACTGCCGAGAAGCTTTATTGAAACTGCTCATCAGCAAATTTACAGGGCTAAACAAATGACTTAGAGATCCAGAAATAAGTTAAGCATGAGATTATCTTTACTGATTAGGTGAGAAGAGAATTGCTTCTCCTTTATGTCCAAAATTGTAGGAAATGTGAGGATACTCCACTTTCGGCTTTCCCACCCCTTTGCAGTCTCTGTGCTAAGCAAGGCAACTACAAATCCTAAAAACATTCATGTTTTTACCTCTGCCTGATGGAGAACATGGCTACTACCCATGTTTTCTTTGCTATTAAAATTATTACAAATAATAAGACCATAATGTAGGGTTTTAACTCAAGGAACTGGTTACACATGTAATGTATAAATATTCAAAATTAAGCTGTAATTTGCCTAGTGGTGTCAGAACTTGATATTTGCATATTTAAGACAATTCTAAGTTCTGAAGGAGCTACCTCTTAATTGTTTAAGCAGGAGGCCTTCCTACCATAGTCCAACCTTGTCAACGATCCTCAGACCATAGACAGCGTGAAAAAGAAAGGCACCCAAAGGTCATAAACACTGGCCACCATGCCCTTCTTCCCCTCCTGGGACTGTTTAAGTGTCTGAATTTTAGAGAGGGTATAAAGAAACTTGAGAGGATTGAAAAAATAAAAGAAAAATGGCTTAACCCCAACTTGCTTGGCCTCACACAGGCCAGGCCTGTTTCCCACCCTGTTTGTGCCTGGAGGAAAGCTCCAGCACACTCATCCCCAATGCCATGGGCCCATTCTCCTTTCCCAAAGACCTAGTCATAGCCTTGGCCTGCTCCCAGCATGCAGCTGTTGATCCCACTCTGGGGGTCTGGCTTTGTTAGCATCGCCATGGAGACATTCTTCTCCAAACTGCTCCTACACACATACACACACACACACACACAATAGGTGACAGTATAGGGTAACATAACTTTTATACACACTGGGAAGCCAAAACATTTATGTGACTTGCTTTACTGCATGATATTCACTTTATTGCAGTGGTCTGGAACCAAACCTGCAATATCTCCAAGGTATGCCTGTATAGGAATTAAATATTATAATATATGCCCTACATGGAGGATAGCCTTAAATGACAGCTATTATTAAATTATATCAATACTATTATAGGACTTTCGCACTAGTCTTATCCAATGACAATGTTTTAAGAGTGCATGTAGAGGATATGTTTTTCATCTTATTATTAAATTCGAATGAATGACTTCATATTAGAACATTAACAGACTTTAAAAGCCATAGTTAGAAAAGGAGAAATTATATTCACAGAATTGCATTTCAAAAGACTAGCTGGGAATGGGTCCCATTAAAGATGCTGCATTATAATGGAGAGTGGCTTAGCTGAATCAGAGAGAAAAGCTAAAATGTAGAAAGCAATGAAATTGAGAAGATTGGGAAAGGGGAAGGTTGAAGTTATAAAGCAGAAACAGAAGATAAGGTACTTTGAAACTACCCAAAGAGAATAATATTTTGATTCCATATCAAGGATTACTGAATGACATCATCTGTTAAGCCTCTGAAACACTGGGAATAAGAAAGCAATGATTTGGCGAGAAGGCTTCCGAACAAACAGTGATGATGGCAGGAAAGAAGAGAGATTAAATGATCTGCCCAGATGATCACAATGAGTCAGAAACAAAGTCTAGGCTAAAAAGATCTCTCTATAGCCAGCCAGGTGATCAATCCTGCTTCAAAGACAACAACCCTGGACATTAACCCCCCAAATTATAATTTAGGTTTTAAAGTAACTAGCAGCAAAAAGTAAGACAGCACAGGTCAAAGCAAGACACCAGCAGATCAATAACAGCGAAGGAGACGGGGAGGTTATTCATTTTGTGCAATGGCTTCCTTGACTTTGGAGTGACATTGTTGTCTAAACTCCCTTCAGGCTTCCTCTAAAATATGCCATGACTAACATCTAGCCAGTAGATCAGAATGAAATGCCATTTAATAATCCCTCACTGCCTGCATCAAAGGGAAAAGTACAGCCGGGTCCAGAATGGGTGCGTTTGTCATGAGGTCGTGGTGACGTGCATGGGCACGTAACCTCAGCCTCTTCTCTGACGGAAGAGAAATGAAGTGTAAAGAGTCTCATTTCTTAGTGCCTTAGAATAGATCTAAAGGAGAAAAGGCTGCCAGTTACGTGGACTGACACGAGAGGTTCTAAATATGGAAAGCAACAGAGAAAAGTGCAAGCGAGGCAGTGGTGAGCTGTCTGCGGTGACTTCTTAGCTCACTTTTCTCAGACCTCTGCCCGTGGCCAGCCTGCCCCTCGCTGCTGCCAACCCTTCCTTCCTCCCTCCTCTCCCTTCTTTTCCTCCCTCCCCTGCATCCTTCCTTTCACATACTCTTTAGCAACAGATGTAGCTGCTCTAGACTTACAGCATTTTATATACACACCTGAAAGCCTTTCCCATATTTTGTTATTTAAAAAAATTTTTTTTGCGGGGGGTGGGGTGGGTGGGTAATTACGTTTATTTATTTGTTTGCCCTTTAAAAAAATTTTTTTTGCATAAATAAAGTTTATTTATTCATTTTAAGTGGCGATACTGGGGAGTGAACCCAGGACCTCGTCCATGCTAGGCATGCACCCTACCACTGAGCTATACCCTCCCCACTGTCATGACTTTACTATGTCTGTCTTCAGCCCTCAATGTAGACTCCCAGAAGTCTGCCTCTTCTCATCTATCTCTATCCTCAGCACCTAGCACACACACAACTGGCACGCTTGGCTGGTGCTTAAAAGCAAGTTGACAAAGGGGCTTCTGCTTCTCACAACTAGTTTCAAATTTAAGAACCATCACCACTAAAATGTTAGCTGACAACACCCAAAGATGTGGCATCAGTCAGGGAATGAGAGTCAAACGTAAAACCCGAGGAAAGGAAAGGGAAGTGTGGAGGTGCTGAAACAGGTCCTGGAGTCAGTTCTGAAGACCACAGACAGCTGTGCGGGGTGATTGTGAGAAAGGGAGGGGGAGCCAAGGGACAGGGCTGGGACTCAGGTGGGGCAATTACGGCACTTGCCTGGGGCCCAAAAACTCATCAGCAGGCTACAAATATAATAATGCAATATAATGTAAAAGGACAATTAATGCAAAAAACCCATGATGAACAAAATATCAAAGTGTTAGACAAAGAGACCAATGGTCTTAGTAACTCTTCCTTTTGCCTCAGGCTCCATTGTGGCTCAGCACAGCTCTGTGAAGGTACATTAAGCAACACCCTGCATGAGCAATCAAGAATTTCAGGGATTGCATTCTGGTTTCTGTGTATGCTAGCTATAGAGAAGGAAGGCTCTGGATTAGGTGTCCCAAGCCCCGGACCACTGACTAAGAGCTCGGGCAAGTCATCACTTCATCTCTAAGAGGGAGACTGGTGTAATTTTCAAGGTCACAGCAGGAAACAGATGGCGCTTTCAAGGGGGCAATTTGCAGAGAGTTTAATATAAGGACAATACAAAGGTATGGGCACCGTGTAGGGAAATCACAAGGGTACAGTGTAATAGCAGAGAGGAGCTGTCATCCAGCTTCTTGGTTGCAGGACTGGGAGAGGAGAGTGAGAAAGAACAAGAGGAGTCAGTGGAAGCTGTCCAGCCCCAGGGGCTACCAGGTCTCTAAGGTCCTGACATGGCTTTAAAACTTGTCTGCAATTCTTTGACATTCTTCCCACGAAAAGGTGGAATCTGATTTCTTTCCCCTAGACTATGGCCCAATGTTAGTGACGTGTTTCTAATAAATAGGCAAAGTGACATGTAATTTCTGAGGCTAAGTTAGAAGAAGGCAGCATGCCTTCAGCATGGCATTCTTTCTCTCTCTCCTGAGACATGTGCCTTCGGTGCCATGGGCTACCAGGTAAGAAGTTTGGCTACCATGAAGCTGCCATGCTGGACAGACCATGTGGAGAGACCACACAGAGACAGAGGGAGACCCTTGAGAACCCCAGCTGATTCAGTCCCCAGATGTTTTGATCATCACAGCCCAGGTACCAGCGATGGACTGACGAAGCCCTTGAGGCGACCTCAGTCCCAACCACCATGTGACTGCAACATCATGAGAGACCCCCAAACCAGAACCACCACATTGAATATTTCCCAAATACCCAACCCACAGGAAACAGGAGAGATAATAAATGACTTGTTTTAAGTCACTAAGACTTGTTCTGGCTGCTATGATAAAATATCACAGACTGGGTGGCTTATAAACAACAGAAGTGTATTTCTCACAGTTTTGGAGGCTGAAAGTCCAAGATCAAGATGCTGGCAGATTCAGTATCTGGTGAGGATCCACATCCTAGCTCACAGAGAGCCGTCTTCTTCCTGTGTCCTCACACGGTGGAAGGGGCAAGGGAGTTCTCTGCAGTCTCTTGTGAGGGCACTAATCCCATTTATGAGGGTTGCACCTTTGTGACCTAGTCATCTCCCAAAGGCCCCACTTCCATATACCATTATATTGGGGATTAGGTTTCAACATATGAATTTGGTGGGGACAATAACACTCAGTCTATAGCAAGGCCCTTTCCATTTATAACCTACACTCTTTGAGGCTTCAACTTGGGGCCCCAGGTGCTCCAGCTTTGTGACAGCCTTTGTCTGTGAAGCCCTTGAGCTGAATCACCATCTTCAAGGCAAGCTCCTTCTAGGCTGAGTCAACATCTGTAAAAACCAAGCTGGCTGGTGCCAAGCTCAGCTTGTGGGGCACAGTTAGTGGCTGGACAGCAGATGCTAATCAGTCCTAGAAAAAGTGAATGTTGTGCCCCGGCCCTGAAACTAGCTTGCTCTTACCAGCTGGATGTTGGAATTATGTATGAAAGATCAATAAACATTGCTCCCTTTAAAATGCTGACATTTTCCATTTTTAATCCTAACAACTGTGCAAACAGAACAAGATTCTGCCAAGGCATTTAAAGGGAAGGAGGCCATCTAATATTGACGAAATCAGTTTTTGCCAATATAATAATTATATTGGAGGTCCCATTCATGGTTTTAAATCTTACAGTATAAAAACTGAACTGAACACTAAACAACTTCAGGGTTAGAAAGTGAACATGCAGAGTCAACTGGAAAAGCTTTCAATGGCTAAGACCAGAATAATTTAACTAGCAAAACAAATGAAGTATCATTGGATTATAATCCAGTGTATAAAATAAAGTTCCATGAGTCCACATTGATATAAATAAGTGACTGAATAAATTAATAAATGGGGAGGAGAGAGAACTCTCCCATGCAGAAGAATTCCAAATAGCTTATGTCAATATGCTGCCGTCAAGGAGGGGAGCATAACTCCCCACTCCTTAAGTGTGGGATGTGCATAGTGACTTCCTTCCAAAGAATACAGTGTGGGAAGGAGATGGATGGAGAGCAACTTTAAAATGGAGAAACCTGACAAACACTATCTTAGCCAATTCAAGGTCAACACTGAGTCATTTCACAAACCACACTGATGGTATGTATCCTTGATACGATGTGATGAAAATGGCACTTTCCTCTCTTAAGCCCATAACCCAGTCTAATCACGAGTAAAACATCAGACAAATTTCAATAGAAGAGCATCCTATGATATGCCTGATCAGTACTCCTCAAAACTGTCAAGATCATCAGAAACAAGGATGCTCTGAGAAAGCATCACAGCCAAGAGGAGCCTAAGGAGAGATGACAACTAAATGTGATGTGGTATCTTGGATAAGATCCTGGAACAGAAAAAGGACAAAAGGCAAAACTAAGGAAATCTGAATAAACTACGGACGTCAGTTAATAGTAATGTATCACAACTGGTTCATTAATTGTAACAAAGGTACCACACTAATGTAAGATGTGAAAAATATGACACTGTATGTGGGGTATAGGGGAACTCTGTACTGCCTGCTCAATTTTTCTGTAAATCCAAACTGTTCTTAAAATATAGTCTATCAGTAATAAAATAAAATTTCTTTTAAAAAAAAAAGTAAGCATTCATACATGGGCTTTCTAGCATCAGAGTTTATTTGATGTCTGCCAGAAAAGACCTAAAGAAATTTTCCTTCCAATATGTATTGGGCCTTCCCTTCTGTCTCTTAAAAAGTTGTCTCAATTTTATTCATCCCTGTTAAGTCTTGTCTTTTCCTCAGCCTGCTCTGCTCCTCCAGCCCCCACCTCCACCATGCTGCAGAACCCCTCCCCCACTTAGGTCATCCCTATTTTTCACATCTAAAGATTACTTCCGTTGTTCCTTGAATTCTCAGCATTATTTGACATTTTTCCTTTTTCTTCTTTTTGGAACTCTTATTCTTTTGGTTTTAGGTAAACTTAATTTTTTGAGAGTCAGACATATATCAATTTTAAAAACATTGGAAAAAATGAGTTAAATCCCAATGTTATTTCATATTATTTCACCCTTTATATGGTAGATATAAATTTGCAGCACCAAACTCAACAGTTGATTTTATTTATATCTTAACCATTAGAAAGGCAGAGTCAAAGAAAAGCTAAAAGGTTTTTTATCCTTACAAAATCTTTTTTCTCCCTGAATCTGAAATATACAATTCTAAAGAAGCAAATCATTTGTAATTGTCTATGGGACATAATAATTATGACTTAAAGTTATTGGTTGTGTTTTAGGAATGCAGCAAAATGTGGGAGACAAAGATGCATATCCCAAGATTTCAGGTTTTGATCTAGGATTTTTTTTTGCATGATGAGCAAAGAAAAGGATAAAGGCACATTCTGTCAGTTTAAAGACATGAACTGCTGGAACTGGATATTTGTATGGTGAAAAAAAACCCCAACTTAAACCCTACCTCACACCACACAGAAAAACTAATTTGAGATGGCTAGCAGATATAGACATGAAAGCTAAAACTATATAGCATATAGAAGAAAATATGGGAAGATATCACTGCAACCTTGGGATAGGCAAGTAATTCTTATCTTACAGAAAGCACTAACCATAAGAGAAAAAACTGATAAATTGAACTTCATTGTAATTAAACATTTCTACTCATCAAAAGATACCATTAGGAAGATGGAAAGACAAGCCACAGAATGGGGTAAAGTACTATTAACTCAGATATCTTACAAACCGTTAATACAAAGAAAACAATTCTATTTAAAAACAGGTCCAGCAAAGGAAACCATAAGTAAAACAAAATGACAACCTACGAAATGGGAGAAAGGCTTGATCTCCAGAATATATAAGCAGCTCACACGATTTAATAAGAAAAAAACAAACAACCCAGTTCAAAGATGGGCAGAAGACCTAAACAATCAATTGTCCAGGGAAGAAACACAAATGATCAATAGGCACATGAAAAAATGCTCAATATCACTAATTATCAGAGAAATGCAAATCAAAACTACAATGAGGTATCACCTCACTCAAGTCAGAATGGCCGTCATTCAAAAATCCACAAATGACAAATGCTGGAGAGGCTGTGGAGAAAAGGGAACCCCCTCCTACACTGCTGGTGGGAATGCAGTTTGGTGCAGCCACTACGGAAAACAGCATGGAGATTCCTCAAAAGACTAGGAATAGACTTACCATATGACCCAGGAATCCCACTCCTGGGCATATATCCAGAAGGAACCCTACTTCAAAGTAACACCTGCACCCCAATGTTCATAGCAGCACTATTCACAATAGCCAAGACATGGAAACGGCCTAAATATCCATCAACAGATGACTGGATAAAGAAGCTGTGGTATATTTATACAATGGAATACTATTCAGCCATAAAAACCAACAACATAATGCCATTTGCAGCAATATGGATGTTACTAGAGAATGTCATTCTAAGTGAAGTAAGCCAGAAAGAGAAAGAAAAATACCATATGAGATCACTTATATGTGGAGTCTAAGAAAACAAACAAACAAACAAACCCATAAATACAAAACAGAAACAGACTCACAGACATAAAGTATAAACTTGTGGTTGCCAGGGGGACGGGGAGTGGGAAGGGACTAGGATTTCAAAATGAAGATTAGATTAACAAGATTGTACTGTGTAGCATAGGGAAATATATACAGGATCTTGTGATGGCTCACAGTGAAAGAGAATGTGACAATGAATGTATGTATGTTCATGTATAACTGAAAAATTGTGCTCTACACTGAAATTTGACACAACATTGTAAAATGACTGTAACTCAATTTAAAAAATGTTAAAAAAAAAACTGGTCAAATGGCTTGAATAGGCACCCCACAAAGAAAGATCTATGTCATCAATAAATACATGAGAAGGTGCTCAATGTCATTAGCCATCAGGAAATGCAAAATAAAGTCACAGCAAGATACCATTTCACATCTACTGAAGGGCTAAACTTCTAAAAACCTGACAACACTTATTTTTAAATGTAAAGGAGGATTGTACTGTATTTATATAATGGGAAAATGTTCAGCAATAAAAGGAAAAAACATCGAATCCATGTATGAACATGGATGAATCAAAAAATGTATCACGTAGAGAAAAAAAAAGGCAGACACAAAAGAGTACATGCTGTGAGTTTAGTCTATGCAAAACTACTTTACGGTGGGAGAAATCAGAACAGTGTTTGCCTCTAGGGTTGGGAGATTGGGCACAAGGACATCTCTTGGGGGAAAGAAAATGTTCTCTATTTTGGTTGGAACAGTGGTTACATGGTGTATACATTTCTCAAAACTCATCAGATTGTTCATTTAAGATCTGTGTGTTTTATCATTTAGAAATTTGTCTTCAGTTTAAAAAATATTGGGGTGCAGCCATTATGGAAAACAGTATGGAGAGTCCTCAAAAAACTAAAACTAGACTTACCATATGATCCAGCAATCCCACTCCTGGGCATATATCTGGAGGAAACTCTAATTTGAAAAGATACATGCACCCCAATGTTCATAGCAGCACTACTTACAATTGAAGCAACCTAAATGTCCATCAACAGATGACTGGATAAAGAAGCTGTGGTATATCTATACAAGGGAATACTACTTAGCCATAAAAAGAATAAAATAATGTCATTTGCAGCAACATGGATGGACCTGGAGATCATCATACTAAGTGAAGTAAGCCAGAAAGAGAAAGAAAAATACCATACGATATCACTTACATGTAGAATCTGAAAAATGACAGAAATGAATTTACTTACAAAACAGAAACAGACTCTTAGACATAGAAAACAAACTTATGGCTACCAGCAGGGAAAGGAGGAGGGGAGGGATAAATTGGGAGTTCAAGATTTGCAGATACTAACTACTATATATAAAATAAACAACAAGTTTCTACTGTATAGCACTGGGAACTATATTCAACACCTTGTAACGGCCTATAATGCAAAAGAGTATGAAAAGATACATATATGTATAATTGAATCACTAAAAAATAGTATTGGGGGATAAAAATCATGGAGGAAGAAAAGATGTGTAATACATTTAAAAGCTTCATGAGCGATATCAACAAATTTTGGTTCCTCAAGGAAGGCTGTGACTTGGAGATCTGGGGTAGAATAACAGGAAATCAGAAAAAGAAAGTGAGAAAATAGAGGAAACAAAATAGGAATGAAAAGAAGAAAAGGGAAAAACACTGGGAGGGAACAGGTCATGCATTGCACCCCCTTAGTCTTCATCCTAGAACTATCTTCGGGGATAGAGCCAACATTTTTTTGAATTGTAATATATGTAATGCATAGAGAAAAGTGCATTAAGTGTACATAGAAAGTCTAAGTAAGAATAATAAAATGCATTACCATCCTTATTCCTACCACTCGGTGTTAAGAAATTGAAACTACGAGGATTCTACTCCCGCTGCAGTTCCTTCCTCCCCATCTCAGGGAGGTGATGCCCCTGATATATGTATGCTGCAGTGATAGACTGATTTTGAAATCCAGAGGAGCAAGCGTAACTGTAGTCTGTAAAGAAGCCTCTTCCAACCTCTCATCTGCAAGGGCAGGAGTCTCGCCTCTGGTGTCCTGCAGCTGAGTGGAAAGCTCTGGGAGGGCTCCGAAGGCGGGACTCACTGAGCATAAGATCACTTCTCATTCTGTTCTTGGTACGGTACTCAGACTTCCACCTGTGTCTGGCGTCCATGGGACAGAGACCCTCTCCAGAGAATAAACCTCCTTCTGTGAGGGTGATGGAGAAGGGGCTCAAGGGCTGAGGAATGACAAATGACGAGAAACCGTATTTTGAGATCCAGCAGGCTCTCAGATGGCTTTTACCAGTGCTCTTTATTTTGGTACCGTCACCGCCCCCTCCCTCTGCCCTCCCCATCAAGCCCAGTGCCCCCAGCCATCCCCAGGGAGGAGTCTGCGGCAGGAAGCAGGTTGATTCGTAGCTTGCCTTGATTAGACCTTGTCTCCTTCCTAGCTCTCTGTCTCTCTCTTCCCCTCCCACCCCTGGTGTGTGTGTGTGTGTGTGTGTGTGTGTGTGTGTGTGTGTGTGTGTGTGTGTGTGTTTTAGAGGAACTTTAATGGAGTTTCGGGAAACAGTGAAATTGGATGCTAAGCTCAATCTTCCATCCTCAACCTCACAATCATAAAGAATATTAATTTTCTTCTGTACTACACAAAAATATATGTTCAAGATTAAAAAATTGATACAGGTAGATAAAAAGGAAAAACCATAAATCACCCTGAATGCTACCACGTAGATCTAGCCATGATTAACATTTTGGTATTTGCATTTCCAGATAGATGCACACATGATTTTCCTCACAAAAGTAAAATTTTAGTGCATATCCTATTTTACGATATGATCTGTTCATGTCGTGTATCACAAACTTTCTTTTGTATTATTAAGTGTACTTTTCCTACATCATTTGAATGATTGTATACATTCTATTGGCATGATAACCAATACTCTATTGTGAACATTTTTTTTGTTTACTACTGTATAATTTACTACTATAATCAAACCAATGCATACACTTAAATCCCTTATTTTGATTGTCTAGACTTAAATAGATCCTCACCATGGAATCTCAAAGATGATATCTCTTTGCTGGGATCAAGGGTAAATCAACAAGCCAGGGAGAAGGCAGTACCATTTGTAGTATCAGAGGAAAGATCTATCAATTACTTTTCATAAAGTCATGAACACCCAGAATTGGATGCCTCCTACCGGCCTCACTCATTGCCCTCCTTCTGACTTAGAAGAGAGTTTGAAAGGAAAGGAGTAGAAACATGAGGCCAGACTGAGCCAAGTGGCTGCTTTCTTTCTGAAGCTGCAGTGGTGGGTTCCAGCTCACTACATATGGCAGCTCACAGCACACTTTTCCTGTCTCTAAAGACCTCTGGGTATTCCGAGAGCAAGAAAGGTCAAATTAATCTCAGTGATGTGTCAAATTAGTAATCATATTAATTCCATATTGTCACCTGCTCTTTGGTAGGTTTGATAAGCCACATGTTAAATTGATTATGCAAATCATCTTAGGTAAATTAAAACATCTGTTCCACACATCACCAGATTTCAAGGTGAAAGTCTTTCTGAAGGTGAGTTTTCAGTCCCCACACTACACATGATGTCTCTTTTGGCTCCTCTGTGCATCAGTTTGCCAGCATCTCAGCTCACCATTGGATTTTTTCTTTCTTATGCTACACATTGGGATGCTACATTTTCACAGCACAGATGATAAGCTGGTTTGTTTTTCATACATAATACATGTTTACACGATCCATGAAAGTGGGAATGAAAAATACGGCATAACTATAAGCGATTTATCTTTTTGCCTCACAAAATGGTAAGTCATGAGGCCACAAAGGAGATAGGGGTGGACATACTGGAAATCATTCAGGAAAGTCCAACAGAATATTTAGGCTTTGAGATCTCTTGGATCTTGTTTACTCATTTCTCCCTTTTAGTGAGTTCACCCAGCCTTGAGTTCATTATTCTGCCTTCTTTCTCTCTGCCACCATCATTTCTTAGTTCTATTTTCAATACAGAAGAAGGAAGGAATTTTGAAACTCTAGTTTAATAGAAGAATCAGCCCAGGAGCTTGTTAAAAATACAAAGGTTGTCATTTAGTAGGACTGGGGTAGGGGCCAGAAAATTACACCTTTTAAGTGTGCAAGGTGATTCTGATGTAGTGGTGTATAGTCTGCATCTGGAGAAACACTTGTGTCGAGGATGGTTAAGAGCATGGATCTTAGACTGTGACACTGGACTTGAATTCTTCCTCTGCGACTTATTCCCGTATGGCCCTAGACAAGGTATTTAATATAAGTCTCAGTTTCCCAGTCTATAAAATGAAGATACTACTCAGCACATTGTACACCTTAAACTTACATAATGTTACATCAGTGATATCTCAATAAAAATCATAATAAAGACATATCATATCACATCACTTATATGTGGAATCTTAAAAAATGATAAAAATGAACTTATTTACAAAACAGAAACAGACTCATAGACATAGAAAACAAACATATGGTTGCCAAAGGGGAAAGAGGGGAGGGGTAAATTAGGAGGTTGGTATTAACAGGTCCTATATATATAATAGATAAGTAACAAGGTCCTATTGTATAGCATAAGGAACTACATTTAATATCTTGTAATAACCTACAATGGAAAAGAATCTGAAAAAGAATATATATATATATATATGTATATCTCTGAATCACTTTGCTGTATACTAGAAACTAACACAGCATTGTAAATCAACTATACTTCAATAAAAAATAATAATAATAAAAATAAAATTAAATCAAAAATAAAATAGGAATACTACAACATGGATGAAACTTGAAAACACTATGCTAAGTGAAATAAGCCAGACACAAAAAGACAAGTATTATATGATTCCACTTATATGAGGTTCCTAAAATAGGAAAGTGATAGAGACAGAAAGTAGGATGGTGGTTGCTGGGGGTGCGTGGGGATGGGGAGCTTTTGTTTCATGGGTACAGAGTTTCAGTTTGGGAAGAGGAACAAGTTCTGGAAATGAATGGTGGTGATGGTGGCACAACAATGGTAGTGTATGTAATACTACTAATTTATACATTTTAAATGGTTAAACATGAAAAAAATTCACATTCTGTGTATTTTACCACAATGAAAAGAAAGGTGTGGCCATAAAGGAATGAGAAAAAATTGACAAGGTGTATTATTTTAAAATGGGGTGAATCATTCTATTAGGTAGTTAGATAAGTGGGGGCACAGGGCAGGTAGGTGGAGGAGAGGGAGGATGGTCTGGAAGATGACGTTGTGCCCGCCTCCAGCATAAAGGGACTTCACTTCTTCTAAATGAGTGCCAGCAAGAAACTGATTAGAACCTGACAGCCACGACTACGCAGCAGGGAGAAAAACTTAACCGGACATGACTCCGTGCTCAGTGTAATATAATTAACACTGTGGTTTAGGCCCCCATGGTTTTTGCTGTGTACACCAGGGGTAAGGACATGCACAAAGAAACAAACATGGCTAGGCATTCCAGGGGCAAGAACCGTCAATCAATCAAAAGACCACCTCCAAGCCAGGGTGTAAGAGAAAGGGCAAAACAAGGACCACCGCTTTTCCTCCCTTGGATGCGCCCACCTACCGTTCTTGGAGGTGGACTTTTCGTTGCTTGAATAAATCCTTTAAAATCTTTCACTACACAATGCAATCTGTCTTCCATCTGTAATCTTTCAGGTATGACAAGAACTGGGGTCTTTTCTGTTTCCCCTTTGGGTAACAATTCCTGCTCCCTAAGGCTGTTGTGAATCTTGAGTGACATAACGTATGAACAGTGCTTCTTACTTAACACAGGGCCCAGGATGGAGCAAAGGTTCAGCAGAAGGTAGCACCACCTGAGACCCCGTCCAGCGCATGGCAACAGGGCATGAGGTGTCCTGGGAGGGGGAGTCATTGTAGACCAAGACTCATCACATGTGGCCCAGACTTGATCAGATTGGTGACAGTGACATCTCTGTTCTCTGCAGTGTGTTCAGAATGTCTGGGGTGACCCTCCAGTCCTACAGCTACTTCTAGAAGAGGCTGTCCCCTACTCCATGGGATTCTCCCTGCTCCACTGCTCCCATCAGAGGAAATAAATACAGCTCCAGAACAACATTCTCCTGTTCAAGCTGTCCCGTGGGAGGTGACATGCCACCCAGCAACACAGTGGAGAAGAGGAGAGGGAAGCCTTGCCCCAGGGACCCCGCCGCCATCTGGCTCCTCGCCTGGCTTCGGTGAGTCATCCCACCAACCACGCAGGTCATGAGCGGCTGCTATGATCTCACCTCACCTCTCTCCCCTCCCTCTCCTTTGAATCACCTCAGTTCTCCACACAACTTAGCGAATGGTTGACTTTTTATAGAATACACGCTTAAACATTCTTTCAAAGAAAACTCCCACCGTGGCAAACAGCAAGAACTAAGATTGTTACACAAAATTAAATTTAATAACAAAAGCATTTTTTGTTTTTCCTTGGGCTTCTTTGAACCCTGATGAAGCAAATATAATTTTGACTTCTAATTAGTTTTAGCTCCCACTGATACTAAGCTGCTTTGTTTAACTGTTACAAAGAATAATTAAAGGCTTTTCTTTTTCCTATTTTTTCATCTTTCTTCCCAAACCCTACTGGCAAAGAAAAAAAAAAGTCTCGCTTCATTGAATTTTTATTTTTAAAATGTTGATGAATAAATAAATGGCTTTTGTTTGGAAAAGGTAATGATGAAGTCATTAATCTGGGGGATGGAGATGAGTGGGCAGCCCAGCAGGCTTTGTTTTCCCGACAGGAGTTTCATAAATGGTCTTCACTTCTGTCTTATCAGGGTAAGGACACAAAATCTCATGTTGTTGAAAGCCTAGGGGAAAGCTCAGAAAAACATGTATTTTTCAGCTTAACAAAATGTCACTTAGGTTGTGCCCATAGGATATCAAAACAACTGGTCAGTCCTGTGTAAACACTAAACCAAAACCACTGGCAAATCTTACATCAATTTGGTAGGGAAAAAAACAAGAGTTAACATTCATGCTTGAATTTACGACCTACTGTTTTGAAATATGCAGACACAACACAAGTAACCTTTGAAAAACAAGTGAAATTGTGAAAAGGTATATTGGGAGGACTTGAGGTATAATCTACATATGCACACAAATTATAAACGAGTCATTTTAGAAAAATAGACAGTACAGATAAATGTAAAAAAACTGTCAAATAACTCACAGTTTCACCTTCCAGGATTAACTACTGTTCTAGACTTGAATCCTAGTCTATTCCTCTGTATCTCTCTCCACAGATGTATGTGTGTGAATGTGAGTGTGTACATACTGGTGTAACAGGGAAGAAAAGATCTGACTCCATATTAGATCTGTTCCTTTGGCTCTAACCCTGTGCTCTGTTTTGGGTGTTTAGTCATGTTGGTTCTGCAGCTTTTATAAAGGAATGTTCCCGATAGCCTGAAATATACAGGAGCGCCCATTCTCAGGCTCTGATCTTTAAGGGTATAACACTTTCCATTCATATAGAGATAAAAGTTGCAGAACAGAGAATAACATTTGTCTTGTTGGAGGTTTAAGGAAAATTATGACCTGACCTAGGTGGACAGTTGCAAGAACAAAGGATTCCAGCACCAAGCAGTTTGCAACAGCACCACACCCTCGACCCCTTTTAGTATAAGAGGAGCCAGATCAGTTCTGACTTAGGGAAGATGGTTCTCCAGGACATTAGTCTGCCATCTTCTCAGTCTGCTGGCTTTCTGAATAAAGTCATTATCCCTTGCCCCAACACCTTGTCTCTCAGTTTATTGGCCTGTCTTTTGGCAAGCAGAATGAGTTTGGACTCAGTAACCTTGGCATCATATTTTATGGATTATGACTTAGATGTACAAAAGAAAAAAGAAGAAAAGAAATTTTCTTTCTTCCCTATAAGTGATCTCATCTCATTCTCAAGATTGTACCTTGCCTCTGGGTACCAGGCTCCCACAATCAGGGGCCTCCTAATTGCAACCCCAGGGTTCTCAGTTTCCCTACCCATCAGGTCCTCTTCACAGCCCTTCTCCAATCCCTGCCAAGGTTCACCAGGGGGCTGGAAGTGAGGATATCTCCTATTATGGGCTGAATCTTTGTGTCCCTTTCAAATTCATATGTTGAAGCCCTAACCCCCAGCAGGTTGGTATTTGGAGGTGCAGCCTCTGGGAAGTAATTAGGTTTAGAGGAGGTCATGAAGATGGGGACTTGGAGATGGGACTAGTGTCCTTTTAGGAAGAGGAAGAGCGATCAGGGCTCTCTCTCGCCTCTAGCCACATAAGGACACAGTCAGAAGCTGGCGGTCTAGGAGCCAGGAAGTAGGTCCACACCAGAAACTCAATCTGCAGCCACCTCAGTCTTGGTCTTCCAGCCTCCAGAACTATGAGAAATAAATGTCTGTTGTTGAAGCCACCCAGCGTGTGGTATTTTGTTACAGCTGCCCGAGCTGACTAAGACGCCAGATTCCACCTATGCAGCTGAGGGCCATTTATTCACATCCCTGTGCCTTGGGGGTGATCCGTGAAGTGTGATAATCCTGCCTCATCTTGGACATGTTGAGAGGAATGACTGACTTAACATGCCAGAAGCTTTCTATCTCTGCTAGGTACAAAACAGAACGCCACAAATACTAGTTCCTGCCTCTGCTTTTTCTCTGCCTAGAGAAACAGACTTAGTGTAGTTGAAGACTGTGTGTTCCCTCTCTCAGGAGTTAACTGAACTGCCAAGGAGAGGCTCAGTGCTTAACCATAAAGAGAATGGATCACTTTGTCCAAGTTTAAGGTATCAGTGCATTTGGAGGGCTTTTCATGCCCTCCCCCCAACAAATCACTCTTCATGAAAAGCCACTGGCCCCGTGACAAGCAAAAATACTGTGTAAACTGGAGGCTTAACTGTCTGTTATTTTACTCCCTATTAACTACTAGCAAGTCCATAGGTGTCAAACACGCGTTTTAAAACTCAGCCTTCAGAACAGCCTCGTTACCCCACCTCAAAACCACAAATGGCATTTAGCTATGCACAAAAATACATTAATATCAATTGAGTTTTATAAGTTTGGGTATTGTTTTATGACTCTATTTAGGATAAATGTGAAAGCCACAGGTTTAAACAACAACAACAAAAAGGAATGAATGTCTCTACCTTAAATTAACATCTTAGACAGAAAACACATGAAAAGAACTGAGTCCCCAACTGTTTCTCCATCGTGGATTGCAAATGATCATTGAGTGGATCCAAAGGAGCCCCTTCAAGGCTAGATCAGACTTTCTTCACTTCTTTGCAAAGGTCTATAAGTGTGCGGACCTACCAGCATCCTACTGGCTCTGTAACTTCAGGCCAGGAAGCTCTTAACTTTGCAGACCCCATTCTAGTTCTTCTGGATATCTCCCAAATTAACTTAGCAGTCGATTTCCTCAAAAAGTCTGCCAGGCTGTATTTTTAAAATATCTTTTCCAGTGGACTCCTAAACCATCCTCTAGATGGGTAATATGCCTGGAAATTGTAGGACCGTAAACAACCTTCTTCTCCCTGGGTCCCCCTTTACCTGAAGTGTACTTCAGACATAATGGTCAATTGCTCAAAAATATCAGCGGTGAGTCAGACCCAGCAATCAATAGAACAGAACCCCGAGGTATTAAATAGAGTGATGATCTAAAGGTAGAATTTTAGTAGCCCCAGCTGACATGCTAAGCAGGAATTTTCAGAGCCCAGTGATGGTATCTTTTCTAGGGTGTCGAGATCTCAGCCAAGAGCTTCCTGCTGCAGATTGAACAGGACAATTGATCCACATTGCCCCCTGCCCTAAACAACCAAACCTTCAACTCTATGGCCCTGAAATCCACACTGCAAAATTTGTGCCTACTGACCACGGAAATTCAGTTAGATTGGGTTTAAATGGAATTCAGAGCTGAGTTCAGTTGTGGCTCTGCTCTGCCCCGAGGACCTCAAGTGTGTCATTTCTGTGGACCTCAGTTTCCAACTCAGTGAAATGCAGGCTTACACTAGTCAGGTCCCTAGACCAACCCAAGCTCAAAAGCCAGCAGAGAGTCTGTTCAACAGAGAGATCCCAGCCAGTGCTCAGAGAGGCTGGCAGAGCCCAGACTGGTCTTCACAGATGACCTGGCTCTGCCAAGATTTTAGGAAACTCTGGATTTGGAGCTCGCCGGGTCTTTCCCAGCCCTCAGATTTCTGATTTAAAAATGTAAAACTATTGTGGGTAAGAACAGACAGATGTCTTTACAGAAAATACCTTGCCATGTTATAGGAAAAGCAGGCCAGCAGCAGGTACCAAGGGCATCTTAGGATGCCAATGCCCAAGATGGTTTTATTACCATTCACCTCTTCACACAAAGGTCCACACATGTCTCCTTTCCTTTCATCTACTCCTGGTAGCTTCTGTTAATTGCACCTTCTTCCTGCAGTGGGAGGGGGTTGGCACCCCTCTCTCTGAATTGGTAGCACGGTTTCCACGTGAGGAAGCCTCACCTGTGAATTTTTTCTGGCAAAAGAGCACAATGTGCATCTAGCTTCTCTCTGCCATGTGAAACTCTGGGATGGATATCTAACTCAAAGGTCAAACTCTCGTGTGTGTTTTTCCATGTGTTGGGAGCACTGTTCAGCTAGGAGCTTTCCTTCCACATCCAACGCCCTGTAATTTTGTCTCCGCAGCATCCATCAATGAGGTTGATGGTAAGTTCCTCCTACTGTGTCTCAGATGCTAATAGTGGAGGAAACACAAGAGCCAGCGGAGTCAACCTCTAACCCAGTAAGTGATATTGAGACTTTACAGAGGATTATAGAGGCCCATCTGGATATGAAAAGAGCCCTTGTTTGCAACTGAGCCCAAGCTGCTCCACCTTCAAGTCATTTTCTATCATTTTGATGGGGAAAAGGAAGCTGTGTGCAGCTTTGGCAGTTTGCTACTGTCTGCAGTGTAATTCCCAGTTCGGAAAGAAAGCAGGGATACTAACTAGCTTCCCCCTCAGAACCTCTGTTATTACCGCGTAAAACACTGCAGAGGACAAAGGATTCTCCCTCCCACCCTGAAGATGCACAATCTCGTTTTCAAGATGGGCTCAGAAGGCACAAGCACACCACCACTTACATTTAATTCTGCCAAGTCAAAGATTACTTGGGAAGCAATCAAGTTCTAAAACTTCAGGCATCTTTTTACTGCTTGTACGTCCACCTCCTCTGCATAGGGGGGATGACTGATGGCTCAGCTCCAGGCCTTGTTTGATTGGTAATCGAAGGACCAAAAAGCCTTCTTTTATAGAGGTCTCTATTGTGTGAAAACGACAGAGGTTTGCTCCAAATGCTAGGCGCTGCTTCAGACAGGCGGTGCTATTCCAGGCAGACCCCCTCCCGAGAGTGACACTGTTCAAGGATGTTTTCCACTTTCTGTAGCCCGATGAGCACTCAGGAACTTCCTGACATCACGGGCCCACACAGTCACTGGAAATCCAGCTGGTGGCTCTGAAGTGTATTTCTTGCTGATTATTATAATGTTTAAATCGGGCACATTTAGTGTAAATATATATACCGCTCCAGGTGACTATTTGTGCTCTACATTATACTCAGACATACAGCCTTGCATGGGAGGTGGGCAGGCATGTTCGTTCTAAGTGAGGCAAGTTCCAATGAGGGAAAGCACTGTGTACATCATTACACTCGCATGAACGCCAATGTGGGACGAAGTCTTAACAGTTGATTCAGCTCCTAATGCCAACGGAAGTAAAATGTGCATTTCAGGAAAAGAGCCACCAGTGGTCAGCAAACATGTGAAAAGATACTCCAAAGCATTCATAAATTTTAAGATGCACACTTTAAAGGCTATTATATTGGCAAAAAATAAAGTTGGATAATATCCAATGGTAGTAAAGATGAGGAAAAACAAGACTCACACAGAGATGTTGGGACTCTAAACTGGTATAAGGTTTTGGGATGGAAATTTGACACCATAAATTAAAATTGACACAATAAGTCAATTCCAGGTTTAGGAATTGATCCTGCAGACCGACTTTACTGTGGACTGCCTTGTGTCCCCTCAAAATTCATGTGGTGAAGCCCTAATCCCTGTTGTGACTATTTTTGGAGATGGGGCTTTAGGAGGTAATTAAGGTTATACGAGGTCTTAAAGGTAGGGCCCTAATTGGATAGGACTGTGGCCTTTTAAAAAGAGGAAGAAGGGGGAAAAAGAAAGAAAAGAAGAAGAGAGAGAGAGACGTGAGGACACAGCAGGAAGGCAGCTGTCTGCAAGATAGGAAAAGAGGTTCCATCAGGAACAGAACTGGCACCTTGATCTTGGACTTCTCAGGCTCTGTCTAGAACTGTGGGAAAATGTTTCTATTGTTTAAGACCCTAGTCTATGGTATTTTGTTATGGCAGCAAGAGCAGACTAACTAATATAGACTCTCTAAAGTTTGCACAGGTATGTTTAAGAATTACCACTGTACCTCTGTTTGTAACAGCAAAAAATGGGAAACAACCTAAATGTCCACCAACAGGAAACTAGAACTTTGACACAATGGAAACATCGGGCACTGAGAAGCACTAAGTGTAAAGTTTGATCTTGGTATGTAGTCAATTTCCAATTTTTGACCTAAGCTTCCCCTTGGCTGCTGGAAGATCAACTTGCCAAATGATTAGTTCAGTTTCATTTCTGGCATTCCCAAACTTGTGTGTGATTGTGAAATTGTGTTGTAGCCACCTCATACGTAGGCAGACTGACAATGTCAGGAACACCAAAAGGCCTGCCAGTCAGAACTTTGGTGACTGTCTATGAATAGCATATGGGACCATGCTGGATGGAAGCCAAACTGCAAATCTCATGTGTTTTACGTTCTGAAACTCTACTAGAGGGATGAAATAGGAGTTATTTTTCATATAGATATTTAGGCATACCTCAGAGATACTGTGAGTCCGGTTCCAGACTACTGCAATAACATGAATATCCAATAAAGCAAGTCACACAAATTGTCTGGTTTCCCAGTGCATATAAAAGTTATGTCTACACTATCCTGTAGTCTATTAAGTGTGCAACAGCATCATGTCTTTAAAATACCATGTACATACCTTAATGAAAAAATACTTATTGCTTGTTCATAGCAGCAGTATATACAATAGCCAAGACATGGAAGCAACCTAAATGTCCATTGACAGATGACTGGATAAAGAAGTTGTGGTATATTTATACAATGGAATACTACTCTGCCATAAAGAAGAATAAAATATTGCAATTTGCAGCAACATGGATGGACCTAGAGATTGTCATTCCAAGTGAAGTAAGCCAGAAAGAGAAAGAAAAATACCATATGATAACAGTCATATGCAGAATCAAAAGAAGAAAGAAAGAAAAAGAACACTATGAACTCATCTACAAAACAGAAATAGACTCACAGACACAGTAAACAATTTATGGTTACTGAGGAAAGAGGGTGGGAAGGGATAAATTTGGGAGTTTGAGATTTGCAAATGTCAGCTGCTATATATAAAAATAGATTTAAAAAAACAAGTTTCTTCTGTATAGAACAGGGAACTATATTCAATATCTTGTAATAACCTTTAATGAAAATGAATATGGGAACAAATATATGTATGTATATGCATGACTGGGACATTCTGCTGTACAGCGAACATTGACACACTGTAACTGACTGTACTTCAGTTAAATAAATAAATAAAATTAAAAACTTATTGGTGAAAAAATGCTAATCATCATCTGAACCCTCAGTGAGTCATAATCTTTTTGCTGGTGGAGGGTCTTGCCTCAGTGTTGATGGCAGCTGACTGATCAGGGTGGAGGTTGCTGAAGGTTGGGGTGGCTGTGGCCATTTCCTAAAATAAGATGACAATGAAGTTTGCATCCTTGACTGACTATTCCTTTCACTTATGCATTCTCTGTAGCCTACAATGCTATTTGATAGCATTTTATATAATAGAACTTCTTTCAAAATTAGAGTTCATCTTCTCAAACCCTGCAGCTACTTTAACAACTAGGTTTAAGTAATATTCTTCTGTCACTTTCATAATCTTCACAGCATCTTCACCGAGTTGATTTCATCTCAAGAACCACTTTCTTTGTTCATCCATAAGAGGCACCTCCTCATCCATTAAAGTTTTATCATGAGGTTGCAGCAATGCAGTCACATCTTCAGGCTCCACTTCTAATTCTAGTTCTCTTGCTATTTTTACCAGGGCTGTTTCTTGTTTGTTTTTAATTTGTCTTCTTCTGCACATACACACACACACACAAAGTCTCCAACTTAAGGAGTGAAATGTCAGATTCACGTGTGCCAATATCAGTACACGTATAAAATTTGCAAAATGTATTCATTTTTTGCTCTTTCTCAACTCCATCTTTGCGGTAGCGGCAGTGGTGGCCATGGTTCGGTCGCCAAAATGCAGCTCTTTGTCCGTGCCCAGGAGCTACACACTCTCGAGGTGACCAGCCAGGAGACCGTCACCCAGATCAAGGCTCATGTAGCCTCACTGGAGGGCATCGCCCCAGAAGATCAAGTCATGCTTCTGGCAGGCACGCCCCTAGAGGATGAGGCCACCCTGGGCCAGTGTGGGGTGGAGGCTCTGAGCACTCTGGAAGTAGCCAGCTGCGTGCTTGGAGGTAAAGTCCATGGTTCCCTGGGCCGTGCTGGGAAAGTAAGAGGTCAGACTCCCAAGGTGGCCAAACAAGAGAAAAAGAAGACAGGCCAGGCCAAGAGACGTATGCAGTACAACCGGTGCTTTGTCAATGTTGTGCCCACCTTTGGCAAGAAGAAGGGCCCCAATGCCAACTCTTAAGTCCATTGTAATCTTGGCGTTTCTCTAATAAAGCCACTTAGCACCCCCCCCCCGCCAAAAAATTATTCATTTTCCAAGACACTAAGTGTATGTTAATACTGTATGGAAAGACGGCCTCTAAACTTGAAGCTGCTTAGGTGAACTTCAGGATTTTACAATTTTCTTGGGCCTTAACTTTCAATTATCCTTTGCTCATACCAATATGTGATGACCAAATTTCTACCATTGGGAATTTCTAGTAGGGATGTTTGCTAATAACCCCTTTAAAAGATTGTTTCTTGCTTATCCTTGTGGAGCTCCAGCGTCCAGCACAGGATAACTTGCTCTCTCTCAGTGAAGGGGCAGATGGCTCTGTTATTTGGTGGTGCTTCAGCTGTCCAGTGGAAAAGCTTTATAATGCTAGTGATGTGAGCAAAGAAAATCCTTGGCCTTCTCAAGATAGGTTCACTTCAAAAAACATGTGCTTAACTCCTCTAATTTGTGGGTGCTGTGCTAGGTGCTAGGCTGAGAAACACAAGCAGAACAAAGCAAAGGAGGATGTGGTAAAAGGAAAGTGTGGCTGCAAAGTGGCTTCAGTTGTTGTTAAGAGTGGGGTAAGGGAGAAATAAAGACATGCAAAGCTGAAGTAGTGGAAATCCTCCAATAAAACTGAAATTGAACTGAGAAAAAAGTGGCTCTTTGAATATAGTTTTAATTGCAGTCTACAAATTTTTAATGTGGCTTGCAGGCTGTTGGAATTGTAATTTTCAACTGCCTTCAAAAATGGAGATTTAAAATAATGTCTGGTCTCACTGAACAAGTTTGATATCTCAGTTGCTCTTGGGTCAATTGGCTTATAGACTACCTTCACACACACACACACACACACACATTTCTTATTAGATTTTCAATTTCCTAATTTGATTCTACTGATAACGCTTAATATCCAAGATTCATACTACTGTACCACAGATTTGTTTTCACAGCAGTAAGTCTTCTTTTTGATTCCACTCAAAACAAACAAGCAAACAAACATAGCACTTTCTTCTATAACTGTTCATCATTAAATCATCAGAAATGAGATTAAAGTATAAAGAAGAACTTACAATCGCCTATAATGCCACCATCCGTGGTGAACATTTTGGTGGGTTTCCTTCCAGGCTCTCCCCTAGGTAGATGTACCGGGATATTGGAATTTTGGCTGAGATCTCAAGATAATAGATGCTACATTCCAAAGGAAAGTTGGCAAACACAACGTAAGACTTGCAAAAAGAGATGGTAGAAACTCAGAGTGCGCCCTTAGCTGATACCCACCTCCAGCAGGTGACAAACATCAAAGAAGATGAGGAGATGGGAATCCGAGAAGAAGATTCCTGGGATGGGTCAGTCAAATGCTGAGGCCCACACTCCTCTGGTGACCAAAGACCTCTTTCTTTCCTCCGGAGAGCAGGAGAAGTCCTTTCCTCAGGGATAATTCCCTTTCTCTTGACATTTTCCTTGGAGGCTTCTCACATAATTAACTTAATAGCTCAGGCTCTTGAAAACAAAAGCTAGAAAAGGAAGTGGTTTCCAGGCAACTTTTGATTTCTACACCACCATTACAGGCTTTCCCTTTGTAAGGAAGCCTTTCTCTTCTTGACTGGAATAAAGAAAATGAAAAATTGCAAGTAGAAACAAAGAAATATCTTAAAAACTCACATTATAGCACTTTTTAAAAACAATAAATGCTGGAGAGGGTGTTAGAAAAGGGAACCCTAAAAAAAAAAAAAAGAAAAAGAAGAAAAGAAAAGGAACCCTCCTACACCACTGGTGGGAATGCAGTTTGGTGCAGCCATTATGGAAAACAGTATGGAGATTCCTCAAAAAAACTAAAAATAGACTTACCATATGATCCAGCAGTCCCACTCCTGGGCATATATCCAGAGAGAACTCTAATTTGAAAAGATACATGCACCTCAATGTTCATAGCAGCACTATTTACAACAGCCAAGACATGGAAACAACCTAAATGTCATCAACAGACAACTGGATAAAGATGTGGTGTACACACACACACACACACACACACACACACACACACAAGGGAATACTACTCAGCCATAAAAAAGAATAAAACAATGCCACTTGTAGCAACATGGATGGACGTGGAAATCATTTTAAGTGAAGTAAGCCATAAAGAGAAAGAAAAATACCATATGATATTACTCATATGTGGAATCTAAAAAAAAAAAGGACACAGATGAATTTATTTACAAAACAGAAACAGACTCACAGACATAGAAAATAAATTTTTAGTTACTAGGGGGGAAGAGGGTGGGAAGGGATAAATTGGGAGTTGGAGATTCGCAGATATCAACTACTAAATATAAAATAGATATTTAACAAGGACCTACTATATAGCACAGGGAACTATATTCAATATCTTGTACTAGTCTATAATGAAAAAGCATGTGAAAATGAATATATATATGTATGACTGAAACATAATCCATATTCCAGAAATTGACACAATATTGTTAACTGACTATACTTCAATTAAAAAAGAAGAAAAAAACATACTAGTATCATACCAAACATCCTGTTGTTTAAAGTTAACATTATATAGTGGACACTTTCCATTAGAGTAAATGAAAAAAAAATAGAGTAAATGGTCTTTGAAAACGTAGGTGTAATGACTGCATAGTGTTCCATTTCTTGAAAAGAAATTCTGAGAAAGCTGAAGAAGTCAAGGGAAAAATATCCTTTTCCAGTAGCAGGCAGCTCATGGCATCAGCTTCTGCAGCTTATGGGTTTTATCCAGCATACTCTCCTGGGTTCAATCCCCAGTACTTCCATTAAAATAAACAAACAAACCTAATTATGCCCCCCAAAACCCCTACTGTTTTAAGATTCCAAATTTTAGGGGAATATTTAGAAACAAAAACTGCTCTAAGTAAAAAAGAAAAAATACACAAAATCCTACAATGATTTCCCGTAACATTCAGGATAAATTGCAAATTTTTCACATGAGCACCCAAGGCCCTTTTCTGATTCAGAGCCCTGTCTATTTCTCCAGCCCCATCTCCTGCTCTTGCACACCCCGCACCCTAGGGTGCCCCAGACCACTGGGATTCATTCCCCCCAACATGTCCTGTTGCTTCATACCCATGTGACTTTGCCAAAGTTCTCTCTTTAACATCCTTCCCCCATTTCTTTGCTTCTGGAAAACTCTCCTTAACGCCACTATTCATAAGGGAAACTAAAGTCTGTTTTTGCTTTTGTTGAATGCTTTCTAGCTGTGTGTACTGTCAGCCACATCTCAAACCCAGAGCCCCAAGCAGACACAGGTTATTGTCTTCTATAATCCTTGTCTTCCAATAATGGCATTGGGAAAACGTTAAACGTCAGAATGTGCTAATTCAGAGATGACCCTTGAGTGTTGGTTAAAGTTGATTTAAACTCAAGCAAATGCAAAAGCCGGTACCTCTGGGTAGAGAAAAAATCAGTTTTGCCTCCTACAAACTTATTAGAAGTAACTAACACACACACAAAAGAAAGGCTCTCCTTTACTCGAAAAGAGCTTTCGGTGCAACATCTAATTCTTATTCATTTGAAACGTAATTTGACACATAAATTGCTTTTCCTCACTTTTGATCGATTTTTCAAAATACCTTGAAATGAACATTGTTTTCCCATTTATTTTTCTCTGTTGAGAATGTCCTTCCTTGAATAGAATGTGAGGAGATTTTTGCATTTACTTTTCATGATTTAGTTAGCTCATTTTAGAATATGTAAACTTTGGACCAAATTAAACGAAAAATTTAAGGCCCCTGAGAAATATTCAGTCCTTCCTTTGCATAAGTAGTACGCCTTCTTGTAAGAAAAAAAGCCCAGACAACTCTGAAATGTATTCCACTTTTTCCTTTTCATTTTTTCGTCCACACTGTTGAGAGATAGGAGTAAATAAATAACAAGAGTATACATTTCTTTTCTAGAATGTGCTGATTTCTAAATTCTGTCTTATCTGCTCAAAACTGGCTTAAGGGAGATGAAAAATACTGCATTGAAAGAAAAAAGTGGCAGGTCTTAGCACTAGAAAATCAACAACTGGCAAGTTTTTTCGTTTGTTTATTAAATATTTATCATGCACCTACTATGGGCCAGGTAGGGAGGTAGGCACCTCTGTAAGCAAAATCACTTGGATCGAGGTCATTAATGTTACTAATGATCTCTATCTTTGCAAACCCAAAGGTCAGTTCTCTGTTCTCAACTTACTCCTCCTCTCAGTGGATTTCACCCTCCTTCCTTCTCCAAAGACTTGCATCTCTGGGCTTCTGAAGCACACGCTTGCCTGTTTTTCCTTCTAACCTCCTGGCCATGCCTTTGCTCTATCACTGGCTGGCTCCTCTTTCTCCTGAAAGCTAACTTTTGGGCCTTTCTTCTTCTCTAATCCACATTCTCATCCTAAGTGATCTCTCGTTCTGTGGTTTAACATCATCTAGATGCTAATGACTCCCAATTCTGTATCTCCAGTCCCCTCTTTTCCCTGAGCTCTAGACCAGATCCTACATCCAACCATCCATGTGATATCTCCACTTGGATGTCCAATAGGGATTTCAAGCAGAACAATTCCCCCCCATTTTTCCCACACAAAGCTGCCCCTACCTCAGTCTTTCCCATTTGGTAAATTGTATCATTTGCTTGACCAAAAGTCTAAACGGTAGGAATTGCATTCGGCTGCATGTAACAGAATCCAACTTAACCAGAGAGCAATTTTGTTTGTTTGTTTTCACATAAGAAGACCAGAGGCAGGCAGACCAGGGCTGGACAGTGGTTCCTCAAAACCAACGATGTTCCGGCTCCTTCCATCTTTTTTCTTCACTGTCCTCATGGTTGCAGGATGGCAGCCCCACCTCCAGGCTCACATCCACATGTCAACGGAAAGAAAAGGAATGAATTAACAAGGTCAAGGGCACAGAACTTATATGGGAATAGCAAACCATTTCCAGAAATTCTAAGCAGACTCCTGCTTATCTCTCAGTGTCCAGAACTGGGTTACAAGCTCCACTTTAGATGCAAGAGAGGCTGGGAAATCCAGCTTTTCAGCTGAGCACAGTGCTACCCCGCACAAATCAGGGTTTGATATATGGAAGAAAGGTAGACTGGATACGATAGGCAATAGCGGCACCCACTCTATCGTCCTGGACTGCGCGCTCCTAACTTTCATCACAAATCCCTCGGCAAGTCCTGCCAGTCCCACCTCCTGAAGACCTAGCAAGTTCAACCACTTCTCTTCATCTCCATTGCTCAGAGTCTGGCCTGAGATAACGGCATCTCTCACTCAGACCACAGCACATGGCCTCCGACCTGGTCACCTCTTCCACACTTGCCCTCTCTCTGGCCCTTTCTTCACACTGTAGCTGTGTACTTAAAAGTACGAATGTAATCACATCACTCCCTTTGTTAAATTCTCCAAAGGATCTGTTATAGCGTGATTTCCCCTAAGCAGACCCAAGACAAGCTGTTTATCTGAGAGGTGCAGGACACACAGGGTGGGGCTATGCAGCGAGACCAGGGAGGGCAGGCGGCCTGGGGAAGGTGTGGTACCTCGCCATCCTCCCCAAGGGCCACTGCAGCTCAGCCCAGGGGAAGCACTGGGAAACGGTGTAAAACCCTTGCTTCAGAATTACACCACCCCAGGGGCAGGGAGGATTTATGTACCAGCCCCAAAGGTTGCTGGTCTCACTCTCTTGGCTTGAGCACCCAACCCTGAACCTACCCCTTCCCTGACCTGATTCACCGCAAAGCCGGCACTTCCTTCCACTTATTAACCTTTCTGTTTACAGACCTTCACAGTTTCTTCTGTTTGAAGCAGAATCATAAGAGGGTGCAAGAGTCACTTTATTTCTTTAATAGGATAAGAAGTTCAAAATACAATTTAAGGATGATGGGTGTTCACCTTAGAAATTTACTAAGTTCTATTAACAAAATAGAAACAGACTCACAGACGTAGAAAACAAACGTATGGTTACCAAAGGGGAAAGGGCAGGGAGGAATAAATTAGCAGTTTGGGATTAACAGACACACACTACTATATACATAATAGATAAACAACAAGGTTCTACTGTATAGCAAAGGATCTACATTCAATAGCTCATAATAACCTGTAATAAAAAAGAACGAAAAAGAATAGATATATGTGTATAACTGAATCACTATGTTGTACACTAGAAACCAACACAGCATTAAAAATCAACTATACTTCAATAAGAAAAAAGAAATTTGCTAAGTTCTAGTCTCATTCTAAAGTAGTTAAATTTCTGTGATGTTCTCTTTGATAGACAAAAAATGCATATAACATCTTTAATAATACAGGAAAATGTCAAGTAGGGTGTATAAGGCTTGGAATATTTCTTTAAAGGCAATATATTATGGTATATATCACCTGATGATACTAGCAACTAATTATGTGCGTATGGTATCTGCATATGGCATTACTGTGATGGCGGGTATAGGTGAATGGTGAGTGAACAACTTTGGATATATTTCTGCTTTAGATTAGCTAACTACTTGTCTTTACTTTCCTTTCTTCTTCAATTGTTCTACAAAGTAATCATTACAAGCAACTGTGAGAGCTGCCACCATGACCACGAATTCATTAAAATCCACTTCGTTGTCCTTATTGGCATCCAGGTCCTGCATTATCTTATCAACCAACTCGGGATCCTTTCGGCACTAAAAAGAAGAAGAAAATTTCTAACTCCCAGGCTTTGAGGTTCATAATGACAACTGAAATCTCATCTTCCTTTTAGCTACATGAAAGTTTTTAGTTCCATTTTTAGCCTCTAAGGCAATTTCCAAGAGCCTCTTTGCAGGTAGGTGAGAACCAGGCACACATTCTAAATGCGGCTAGGCCTTGGCCCCAGGGCCATACAATCCTGTCTCAAACCAAAACACCAAGAGGAGCAAACAGCAGCACATCCAAGTGAGCAGCTTGTGCTGAACATGCATTTACATCATAGGCCAAGGGGCCAGGCTGGGGGCGGGGGGCAGGTGGGACATGGAAAGCTGGAAGCTTTGAAGCCAAAAGGGACAGTGAGTGGCTCTGCCCTTTGCCAACAATGGGATATGGAGGAAATCACTTAACAATTTTAAAGTTCCTTATTTATCAAAAGGGGAGAATTATATTTCCCCACAAATTTGGAACACACTTCAACACACTTTGGAAAGTGCTTAGCACCAGGTTGTTAGAATTAGCAAATAAAAATACAGGACAGTTGGTTAAATGTAAAACTTTCAGATGAATGATGAATACTCTCTGAGTTTGAGGCCCCAACATTGCATGGAACATACAATATTTTATCTGGCACCACGCCTGACACACAAAAACAGGGGCACCCAATAAAGGGGAGATCTTATAAGGGAGACACCATTTTATCAGGAGGAAGGAGAGGAAGGAACCCAAAGAGGAGATCAGCGTTCAGAAAGGGTGGGATTGTGAAGCCCCCACCTTCCCTGCGATTGGTTGATGAGAAATGTTTCCAAAAGTGTAGTTCATTTCCTCCAGGAATTCCCCACTGTCCCCTCATTAGTTGCCAAGCATTTAATAGCTGGAAACTTAAATTGAATTGCTCAAAATCAAGTCAATCAAAAACAATGATAAACTTCACTTGAATAAATTGATGTGCCAAATTTGATCTACTGAGTCCTGGACTCCAAATGTTACATAAGACCATAGCCAAACTGAATTTGGGGGGAAAAAAAAACCCAACAGTCCAGGGGACTCCTAAAGTTACTTAAAAGGTATTGTAAGGAATTATTATGTTAAAATTTTTAAATTTTAGTTTCTTCTTATAGAGGGTAGGAGAAAAGAGGGTCATAATTACAATTCCTATTGTCTTAGTACTGGGTTTGAACAGAGTAACATCACGCCAGGCTACTACAGTGCTAAAAATCAATTCAAGGCCGCTCTATACATCCCAGAGTAAGCATTTTTCTCAGAGAAGGCTCCAAACACCCCATTGTAAGGATTCACGTGTGGATGTGTTGAACTCCCAGCTGTTTTGGGAGGTAAACCTGTTTGCTACCCAACTGGTCCCTGGCCAGACATACCATTGCCAGCAATCCCAGTCAGCTTGTTGGCTAACAAACTCTCCAGGTATTTGTCCTTCACTAGAAAATTTGCCACCACAGCATAAAGTACCCCAGGCTTCATTTCTGGCCCCAATCGCACTATTTATTCATTTACAGACAGCTGGACAGAGCTCCAGGTATAACTCGTGTCACTAGTTGTAATTCTAACTCCTGGTGCAACTAGATATATCTTTGATGGCTGCACCAGGATGTTGAATACTTCTTGAAAGCCTCAAATATCTCTTATCACACCTGGAAACTCTAACTACAGCACGACAGGAAAGGGCACATGCCTCCAGGCACAGAAAACAAAAAAGATCTCTAGTTTTTGCGTCCCTGTATTTTGCATCTCGATAGAAATTATACTGTGCGTGTGGCAGAACACAGGAGACTACATACACAGAGGCCATGCCAGGACCTGCGCCACATCCACCCTCGATTGGATGGGGAGAAAAGCCGACTCACCGAGAGGAAGTCCGTGAGCTCTTGCTGCAGGAGCATTTTCAGCTCCCCCTTGTTAAGCTTGAACCTGTCCCCTTCCCTGCAGGAATAGCGGTGGAAGATCATGATCATGGTGTTCATGGCAATCTCCAGCTGGGTGGGCATGCTGGTAGCAGGACGGATCCCTCTGGCACAGGCCACCAAAGCCAGGAGAAATCACTTGTTCAGACTAGGCGGGCGGGTAAACAACACTTTCATTAAAACAGAACATTGCCATCCCCAGGTCATCCCACTCCCCAGGTGACGTTTGTTAAACCGTGATCATCTTCCATTACCCGGGGCATTCCGCCCATCCCGGGCAGAGCGAGCCGCAGAGGAGACCTTTGCTGGGAGCCCCACTCCCTGACAATGGCGCTGTTTCAGCGCATTTGAAAGTTAGCAATCAGACAACAAGCACAGAGCCATGGTAAAATACAGGTTAAAAGGAAACAAAAAAGGAAGAAAATACATTACTTTGTACCTGTTCAGCAGCCGCACCGCTCTGGCGACAGGTGTTTACAGTTAAACTAGAAGTGTTCATACAAGATGGGGGAGGTCCTGCCTCTGCACACCTGTTCCCGAGAAGCTGAAATTGCCAGTGATGAGATTCGAATGGAAGGGCCCCTGAGTCTGTTTTTAATCACGAGAAGGAGCAGGTGTGAGCTGCTGCCCCAAGGGCCATCAAGGAAGGGCTGGCACCCACTGTGTGCCCTGGAGGAGAAGGCAAACAGGAAAGAGAAGCCTCGGGTTACCCCTCATTAAGGGCAGTGTGGGTACAAGTGCTGTCTTGGTAGGAAGGTGATGGCTGGGAAAACTAAAAACAGAGGAGCAAGAAAGGCTGGTTCAAACCTGGAGCCTCCTCAGCAAAGCCAACAGCTGGGTCAGGGGTCAAGGGACTATGCTGAGAGCAGGCTTGTTAAACTAACAGTGAGTTGTGCAGCTGTTAAAAAAGAAAAAAGAATGAGAAAGTGCTCTGCCAATTTAGAAAGGAAAAAAGCAGCGACTCAGGGTGTGTAGGAAAAAAATAAGAATAAGGATACGTATGTGTGCATACACTTCAACTTGCCTAAGCAATCACTGCAAGTGGCAGGTGTAAGGGCGCGTTCAGATGATCACGCACAGAGCAAATGTGACGCTACGTTTTACGAATCACCTTGACTGTCTCAACTGGATGTGCTTTTTTTCCTGAAATTAATGATAACTTTCTATCATTATTTCATGAGTTCCTTGATTTTTGGTAAAGAAAAAAGTTAGGAGGCTTTTTAATGTGTTGTACAACTTTACTATTGTAATCTGTTGGTCAATATTTGTTACTAAGCATTTCTGTGATGTGAGATTTTAATTCTGGCAGTGAGTTTGGAAAGTTCTTGAAAGCCTATGTTTTCTAAAATAAGACAAATGTCTTCTACATGTCCATTTGCTTTTTATTACAATTTTAAATAAGACACTCATGTTAATTAAAAAGGGGGGGAAGAGGGTAGAATGGAGTGGTTGGGAGAAAGATTTCTCATTTACATCTTTTAGACTGATTTTAACTTTTTTGGTTAGGGGAATGTATTGCATAGTCAAAAAAAAAAACCCGAAGTCTGTAGAATGAGCCCTCGAAGCTGTGCATGCAGGAATCCACAGCAGAGGGATTTCCAAGTGAGAGAAACTTAACAAAGAAAAAGTCACCTGGGAAAATCAAAGCCAGACATTGGCCACTGTGCTTTTAAATGCTGCCTATCCTCTCAGGACTGAACTTTAATTATATGGGAAGCAAACCAGTGGTATCTCCTTTGTACTTCCTTTCAACCAGCCTGTTGGGATGTGCCCTCAATGGGCCCACCCCCACCCTCTCACCAGCCGATGGTCCGCTGGGACCTCCGGAGAAGTCCCCAGGGCTGCTCTCACCGTACACCCAAAGCCCAGTTCTCACAAATATGTTTAAATTAGTTTTTTTAATTGTTAAAGGAATAACGCATGTGGTAAAATAGTAATATTCTGCATACTCAAGAGTATAAAACAAAAGTAAAACTCTCTCTGCTATTTCCCACTCTTGTCCCTTTCGGTTAACACTTTCCTGTGTGAGAGGCAGGCTCGTGATGGTGAAAAGTATGACTGCCTGGCTTCTGCTCTCACCTCTGCCACTGATGAGCAGTGCAGTCCTGGGCTGGTCTTTGACACTCTGTCTCATTTTCCTAGTCTGTATAAATGGGATCGCAATAGTACCTACCCAGCAGAAAGGATTAAATGAGTTAAAACATGTGCCTGGAATATAGTGAGTGCTTTGCATGTACTGGCTGTTACCCTTACACAGAAAAAGGATGTGTTTCTCATTTATTTAACTGTGTATAATATTACATATATATCCTTAAACATATATATACACATATATATACATGTATATAAAAAATAGCATCAACAGGTAAGCACCTTGTTTATTTAACTTAATATATATCAGCACATATAGACTCTATTCTTCACTGAAGTTGCATTTTATTCCAGTGGATGAATGTCCCTACATATATAGTCAAGAAATATTTATCAGGCACTGGAGTTATGCCAGGCCTTGTGTAAACAGGACAGAAGAAACTCGCTCTCTGAGCAAATCTTGTTGCTGTTTTTATTGGGGCTGTGTTAAGTACAGAGGATGCAGGGAACACTGATGTCTTTTTATGTTGGGTCTTCCACCCAAGAGCACCCCTATGATTCTGTGACCACACTTCTCTGAGTCCCCTCAATTTTTTTTCTCTTTTTAATGGAGGTGCTGGGGATTGAACCCAGGATCTCGTGCATACTAAGTATGTGCTCTACCACTGAGCTATACCCACCCCGCTGAGTCTCCTCATTTCTGAATGCACTTTCCCCTCTTCGACGGCCAAACGTCCTCCAGCGATTTCAGCTGTTACTGTAACTGCAGTCACTTCACAAATCATACTTTTTGGCCCAGATCTCTCAGCTCCAAAACCACTTATCCAACTGTCTGCTGGACCACATTCATACCAGAATGTCCCACAAGCTTCTTAAACTCAATGAGAACCAAAGCAAAACCCATGCTTTCTCCCCACCCACACCTGCTCCTCCCGCTGTCTTGACCGGCTCACTCACCCAGCTGCTCCCGTCACCCAGCGTCTGACACTATTTTCCAATACCAGTTGAACCCATCCATATCTCTCCATTCTTCTCCACCTTTGGGACTTGGCATCTTCTGCTCTCTATTACTGCTCTCTCTACTCACAATTCTCCATTCTGAGCTCCATTCTGGGGTCAGAGTAGTTTGTCCAAAACACAAATCGCCAGCCACCCACACTCCCGACCATTCAGGGGTCTGACCTGCCTACAAACTGACTGAAATGTCGTGCTCCCCCAGTCTTCTGTTCTGGGCCCACTGCCTGGAGTGCTAATTCTGTCTAGTCCTTAAGGCTCAGGTCAAACATCTCCTCTTGGACGTTTTCCCACGTGTTTCCCGATTCCCCAGCCCCACTCTGATAGGTGCCCACCTCTGTCCTCGCTGTCCTCCAGAGCGTCCCTGTTTCCTTTTCATCATTCCATTCATCACACCTTCCTGTAATCACTTTTTTTGGTCTGCCCACATACTCCCCACTCTCCAGACTTTGGGTACCTCGATGGCAGAACTGACATCTGGTTCATCCTTATACTTTACGGCATTTAGCACAGGATCAAGCACATGGTGGAAATGCTCAGAAATCTTTGCTGATGGATTGGTTAATGAGAAAATGCTTGAGAGAGGGAAACTAAGCTCTCCAAAGAGTTGAGCCTTGTCTGGTTTTACTGTCTAAAGAATTATTTGATTGCCTTTATTCACATACAAAATTTGCTTCAGAGACAGATAAGTCATTTCAAAGAATATAAAGAGTTTGAACTTTGAATTCACTATTTTCAGGTTAAACTGCTGAAGTTATAAAGACACTAAAATGGGTAAGTCTTACGGAATATATGGATCTCAGCTGTATTATGTTTAAATCATATTCAACCACAAATTAATCTACTCGGAGAATTCAGTTGGCAGGCAAAAGTCTTAATAGATTTTTTAAACTGTAATGCTGTAATCTGATTTGAGAGATAGGATGTGGCCTATGTATGCTTTGCTCTTGGGGTTTGAAAGCAAGGTAGTTTCTACTTGGTTTCTGCCTGTCCTTGGCAGAGCTAGATATTTCCTTTGGTATACGCTGCCCCTTAGTGTCAGGCTGAGGAACTGCATCTGAAAGCTCTCTTAATTCCCAGGAGATGCTTGAAATTGAAAGTCACAGGGCCTTTCTTCAGAGGCTTATCTACGATGTAAGCCAGTCCCAGCCTCTGCCCTCCAGGAGCCTTTCAGAAACAAACATAATGTCAAAAGGCTCAACAGGGCCCTGTCAGGCTAGGGACACAAATTTCCAGGTGATGTGAAATTCCAGGGCGGGCACGGGAGACATACCTGTTTATAGCCCAGAGGGGTCCTCCAGCAGCACCTTACTTCTCTATGAATCATTAGTTTTACTTTTTAACTTCTGGTGTGAGTCATAACCCTTAGGGCTAAAAGGTAGAACTTTGCATCTAGGAAATCGAGTGACAAGAATGAGAGAATGGAAACATCAGATTTGGGGTAGTTTAAAGGTAAGGATGATTTTAGAGCCACTATGGAGAACAGTATAGATGTTCCTTAAAAACTAAAAACAGACTTACCGTATTACCCAGCAATCCCACTCCAGGGCATATATCTGGAGAAAACACCAACTCAAAAGAATGCACGCACCCCAGTGTTCATAGCAGCACTATTTATCATAGCCAGGACATGGAAGCAATTTAAATGCTCATCAAGAGATGACTGGATAAAGAAGTTGTGGTATATATATGTATGTATGTATGTGTGTGTGTGTATATATATATACATATATATATATGGAAAACTACTCAGCCATTAAAAAGAATGAAATAATACCATTTGCAGGAACATGAATGGACCTAGAGATTATCATACTAAGTGAAGTAAGTCAGAGAAAGACAAATCTATGATATCACTTATATGTGGAATCTAAAAAACAAAACAAAACAAAAAAAACAAATTACTTACAAACCAGAAATTGGACCCACAGGCATAGAAAACAAACTATCATTACCAAAGGGGAAAGGGATGAGGGAAAGGATAAATTAGGAGTTTGGGATTAACATATACACATTACTATAATAAATTAGATAAACAACAAGGTCCTACTATTTAGCACAGGGAACTATATTCAATATCTTATAATAACCCATAATGGAAAAGAATCTGGAAAAGTATGTATGTATGTATATCTGAATCACTATGCTGTACACCTGAAACACAATGTTGTAAATCAACTATACTTCAATTTTTGTAATTAAATGAAAAAATTTTAAAGTAATGATTATTTTAGAGAAAAAAAGCAAGTGTAAATCCAGAGGTGGGATGCAAAAAGAGTAGAGCTGTTGGAAAGTAGGGCTTCAGATGTGGAGCCTGAAAAAGAGGAAAATGTGAAAAACTGATCATCCTGTTACCAGGGACATGACTGACACCCTGGGGCAGTGGGGACAGGGAAGGAGGGCAGAGAGGGCGGTGTGCTGAGCCTGCCATAGATTCCTAGAAGGGTCTCTGACTCTGGGCCCAGGTCAGAATCATACAGGAGGCCAAGCTGCCTCCTTCCAAAGTTTCCAGTTTTGTCTTTTTAAGTAACCTGACTCAAATATTCTGTCACTTTCATAACTATGACATGGATGAGTTTAAGACCGTTATGTGGGTTAGGAAGGAGGAGTTACAAAAGGGCAGGAGGATGTTTTGGGCACGATGGCTATATTCGTTATCTTGACTGTGGTGATGGTTTCACAGGTGTATACATGTCAGAACTTAAAGTATGCTTTTTAAATATATGCAGTTTCTTGTATGTCAATTATAACTCAATAAAGCTATTCAAAGAAAGAAAAAAACTTTCCCAGAATCACATAACTAGATTACAGCAAGCTGAGATTCAAACCTGTTTGTCTGACAAAAAATTAAATCCTGCAGCCACTTAAAAGTAGAATTATAAAGACTACAGAAATACAAAAGAAAAAAAGACTACAGAAATGTCAAAAAAAATTTTTAGCAAAACAAGTGAAAATAACAAAATAAAAATCATATGTATGCTATAATGGAAAATTTGTGTGCAGAAAGAAAAATAGGGAAAATACATACAGATTTAATAGCTCTTTAGTAACATTGTGGATGATTTGAAAATTCTTTAATGCTGCTGTTAAATTGCATTTTCAAGTAAAGCATCAATTATAATTATACACTATTCAAAATTGTTATCTCCCTTCATTAGGCAAGTCTTTTAAGGTATAGTGTTGAATTGCAAAACTTAGCATATAAAATTCTAGACTCAAAATCATCATGTAATTTTTTTTACATACGTATAAGAAAAGATAAAGGAAATATGCAGAAATGTTAATAGGTTTTTTTTTAAGGGTGATGTTTTTTCTTTTTCTTGTGTTATTCTTGGTTTTGTAATTTAAAAATATTCAGTAATGGCCATATCTTACTTTTATAACAATAAATAAATAAATAAAATGAGTTGTTTTAAAAATCGCAGGGCTGACAAAGCATTTGAACCACCGGAATACTGCCTTAGCGCTAATCCCCACAGACCTCCCTAAGGCACTTTCCGGTTTATGAAGCCCTTCTCACACACCCTATTGAGCAGCAAGTATTCGCCCAGGTCTGGATACAGTCTGTGAGAAATTATATAATTCAGGACAAATGCTTAAAATATTACTAAAAAAAACACATTACAGATACTTATTAAATACTTAACCAAAGCTCAGGTGCGTGACCTGGCTGCGCCCCCTTCTGCACTAGAGGACAATGACAACCTTGGGCCAAATGCCCTTGAAACTCCTTTTCCTTTTAAAACATTTTTGATTCCAAAATTAGTTTAAGGATCAGTGCGTGTGTGTGTGTTTGTGTCTGAGTGGGCTGGCGTGAGATTTAAGAAGAATGACTTCAGGAAACCATGCGGACAGTGAGGTAAGGGAAGAGGTCCCCGAGGAACTTCCTCCCCGCACCGGCCACGCCTTCCTGCCAGGAAAGTCAGATGTCTCTGGTCCAGCAACTGCAGAAAGGCGACTTCCCTTCTCTCTCCCTTAAACCATGTGGCTTTCATTCTGCTGAATGAAACAAGAGGATTCCTGCAATTGGCTTCAATATACTCCAGTGGGTGGGAGGTAGGTGATCTGGCAGGAAGGGCACAGAGAACACATGAAAACTGGCCATGAGTCAGGGGCCAGTTGAAGCTGAGTGCTGGGTACATGGGTGTTCTTTAGAGTATTCTACTGTCCTATTTTCCATACAGTTGAAATTTCCCTTTTTTAAAAAAAATCGGTTTTATTTATATTCAGAGGCGGTACTGGAGATTGAACCCAGGACATCATGCATGCTAGGCACGCATTCTACCACTGAGCTATACCCTCCCCGCCAGATGAATTTTCCTTAACTAAAAGTTCATGAGCACACACACACACACACACACACACACACACACACACACAATCCCCATCCCTGTCAGCATGAGAAAAAAAGTAAACCAAACTGGAATTATCTCCCGAGAGGAAAAGAAGTAGCTTAATGGCACTGAGTATAAGGAGGATGATTGACAGAGGAGAAGCTGCCACTTGCTTTTTGTCACTGATGCCAAAAAATGAAGAAGAGTAACTTAAATGATATTAAAGGAATATTTAAAAGAAAAAAAAACCCTAATCATGAGAGCTGTTAAATGTTGAAATAAATTACTAGGAAGAGATAGCTAAGGATTCTTTCCCTGCAAATAGACAGCGAAACTGAGCTATTTATACTGATGGCTAAGAAGGAGGACATTAATGCTTATTCGTTGCCCAAAGTTATTCTTAGGCCAAGAAGGCAGGTGCATCTTGGTCTGACCCTTAGGCAGTCACTGTGACTATACTGAGCTGCGCAGGTAGAATGTGTTGGGCCAGGTGGCATCCATGCCACAGGCCTGAACCGTAGCTCACGTTTATTGTCAGGCCTAGCTGTCAGCAAGTCCAACAACTGCACTTCAGCAAAAACTTCGCCCATTCTCAGCAAAATTTCAGTGGAAGCCAGCCTTCAAAACGTCCCCCAAGGAGTCTTGTCTCCCAGTATTCACCCGCCCACGCTGAATGGAGCTGACCTGTGTTACCAATAGGATATTGTGTGTAACTGAGGAGGCTAAGGCAAAAAAGACATGCTGGCTTCCTCTTTACTTGCTCTGGGATCACAGACTCTGTGGGATGTCAGCTGCCTTGTTGTGAGGATACCCAGGAAGCCCTATGGAGAGATCCACGGGGCAAAGAACTAAGAACCCAGCACCAACCTGTCAGACACATGATAAGCCCCCTCAGAAGTGGGCCCTCCGGCCACAGGCACGCCTTCAGATGACGGCAACATGACCTTTTGGGAATCCCCGAGCCACAACCACAGCTACACAGCTTCCAAATTCTGTTCTATAGGAACTGTGCGAGACAATAAGTGTTTTACACTAAATTGGAGGTAAGTTGTTATGCATCAATAGAAATCTAATATAGCTGGTTAGGTAAAAGTTTAGTCTTTTTTATACAACTCTTCAGAAAAATGGTGCAATGTAAGCAAACCTGTTCCTTCTATTAGAAGTTCTCAGAAATAAAAATGTGAATGGTGAGATTCTCATATGTGGTCCCAGAAAGGACACACACCGAGCTCCTAAAGGGAGAGGGCACCATTTCCTACTGTCTACGGCACCTTTCTCCACCAAGCAGGAATGACAATCTATGGGCAGTAACAATGGCTTCTCTGCAATGACCTCCTGAACTATCTTAATAGAGTTAATATAGGGCTTTAAAAAAAAATCGCAGTTTAACCAAAAGTCAGTTTCTGCTCCAGAAATCATCAACTCAGATCACCAAGTCGTATCACTTTGTCACTCCTCAGTGTCCTTGAGTAATATCTGCTTTATTAAAGTTTCTCTGATTATTTCTGAAGCTCAGCAAAGAGCACTAGTACTTGTCATGAGACTGTGATCTGCACCCCAGAACTCCAGCAGCCTTTTCCCAGCCCCTCCCCAGCTCCCCACGGTGAGCCGCTGAGTCATCGCAGAGTCTCCAGGGAGAAAGGCTTCTCCGTTCTAGCCTCCTTCAATAAAAAGCAACCTCAAAAGTTTTCTACCTCTGAAATTTCATCTGTAGCATAGCCATTTTCCCGCTATTTTCTGTCACAAATGAGGTTAGAGTTCCTGGTATAGACCCAGCATCTACACTGGCTGCAGTAGCAATGGCTGCGAAGTCAAGCGGGGCAAACAAATTAAAGCCTCTGGTGCTTGGTGGCCACAGTGAGAATGGTTTTCTCATCGGCCAATTCTGCAGGGTGGTTTGGACATCATCCCTGGAAGATGCACCTCAAGCACTGTTTCTCCACAGCCCTCGTAAGAGTTTGAGAAGCTGCTCATACTCATTTCAGTGAATTTTGCTTCAGCAGCTAGAAGCTGGCTAGCTTCCATTGCCTGTGGTTCAGAAACCTGACTGATGTGCCCCATTCAAGGGCAGCTCTGCTAAGCTGGTTGAGTCTCTAGGGAGCCCTGCCCTTAGTCCAGAAAACAGCAGACTCTCTCTCCACAAAGATTTTGATAGACTGGATTTGCCAGTTTCAGGTTATGTTACAAACTTACCCCAAAAGTCCCAAAGCTTAATTATGGGTGGATCTTTCTAGACCAGTAGCTTACCTGGAGTTTGGTGTTTGCTTCCACGTGACTAAGGCTCGTCACTTTCAAGCAGAGCTGGATGGGGTGCCGGGTGTGAAGATCCCGCATTATTTGCTTTTCTTTCTGGCTTTAATACTATACGTCTCCAAAGACCTGGATTCCAGAAAAGGTTTTGCTCATTTTCAGCATGCTAACTCCTCTTTCCAGCAGTTCAGAAATAGGTTGTTGGTGGTAAAATTGGCTCAGATACCTTAATCTTAGTCAACTCTGAGTTCCCAAGTTCATATAATAATGATACACTCCTCCAAGTTTGATTTGACTTCTGATCATATGGACATCATTTACCTTTCTCCAGCCAAAGCAAACTGTTTTGGCTACAATTAAACAATCTTTTAGATTTTTTTAATTCTATGTATCCATCAAGTTGAGGCATTTCTCTTTGGAGGTTACGACCTTATAAGGATTGTTTCTTATGTGTCATCCCTCTAAAGGAATGTGAGTTGAAAAACTCTTGTCTCTACTCAGTTATAAACATATAATTGTGAAATAAAAGTTCAGAGGCTACTTCTGAATAATTTGTGTTTTAGACTCTGTCAGAATTAGCCCCCGATTGTTATTGTCTTTGGATGATGGACACATGAAATCTCAGTTGGATCAGCCATACCCCCCAACACACTCTTGACATGATGCTCCGGAGCCAGTCTGTGCCAAGCCTGGACGGGTGAGAGTAGATGGCAGAAGACTGAGAAAAAATAAAGGACTCTGTCTGAAAGCCCTTGGGTTTCACATACTTCCAGAACTCCATCGTGATTTACTCAAGAGAGGCTCCACTTAAAACTCTCAGAAGATAACTGACAAATTGAAACTAGTCCTGGCAGGTCCATCTTTCAGCAAGCAAAGGTTTTTTTTGCTTCCAATTCTGGTTAGATAAGAACTTCCAGGAAGCCCTTTTAAAAATTGGGTAGGGAAATGACAGACACAAATTAGATAAGGAAGAAGTTCCTAGGAGCACATGGAGTTAAATTTTATTATAAATTACATTTTATTATTCCTAAAAATCTTAGATAGGAAAGTTTCTGGGGAAGATTTTAGGTTCGGTTATTAAAAACAAGAATGGGATAGATCAGGGAAATTTTTACCTGAAGAATGACGTCTCAGAGGGAGTATGTTTGGAAACTCAGATTTCATGTGCAAGTCCTTAAATTAGTGGGCTCTGCTTGACACTGTTTCCAATGCCTGTCTGCCTAAAGCTTCTACTCTCTTGGTTTCCGTCACTTCTTGCTGTGCTGATTCCCTCCCCCCCTCCAGCTCTCTAACTCCTCCCTCGGTGTTCTTTCCTCAGCAAGAACCTTTAACGCCAGCCACCCTTTAAATGTGGGTGTGGACAACTGAGGCAGTTTCGTCTACTGTGATGGTTTTACCTACAAACTATGTGATTCCAATTCCAACTCTGACCTGAGATCTGAAACTCCTGAGAATCATACCAGGATGGTTTTATTGGCACTCATCTAGAGTACAGAGCTACAATTTCTTGTGACACGCCAATGTTTTTCATAACCCATCCATTTACATCTTTGCTTCTATACTTACACTCCCAGGAGGAGACAATAGATTGTTTATGGCTTTCATTGCTCTTTCTTTGGGCTTGAATTGATTATGCACTTAACTAGTTATGATGTTTATGTCAGCACATATCAGAGTAACCAAATAAAAGTAGTTTAAACTTTATAAGGACATTTGTTATCTCACACAACTAAAGTTGGTTATTTCAGTGTTTCAGCAATGTCAAGGACCCAAGACCTTTTGTCTTTGCTTCTCACTATCTTCTGTATGCTGGTTCTCAACCTGGGCTTGTCCCCTGATGGTGACAAGGTGGCTGCTGCAAATCCAGACATCACATCTTTGGACCATCTATGGCAGATTATTTTGAATTCATTCATTTCTCCAGATTTTCTATATTTTCTAAAATTATCCTTCTATAGGGTCAGTTTGGTGGAGAACTAGGTTTGCAGGCTGTATCAGATGGGCCTCCCTTAGAACTGCTTAAGCAGTTGTGCCTAGAGAAATGCTACTTGACTCTGCTGAGGAAGCATCTAGAATCAATCTTAGATTTGTACCTACTCTGAAGATGGATGCTGTTTGAACATACCATTCCCTCTCTTTGAAGACTCAGGAGAAATTTCTGTATGGTCTTTGTGTTAAGAAGAGCCCTGATTTGCTAAAGCAGTTATCTTATGGACTTGATAAATTGCCTGGCTGATAAGATGTTCTCTTTTTCTTTGGCTGCTCAAAGGCCTAGCATCAAGTCTGTGAGCCACCTAGGCCAAATACACAATTTTTCCATCTGTCGTAAGCTCTAATTCCTACAGCAGAAGCCATGCTCAAACTATTTGACAACAGGTACAATAAAGGCACAGATCAGAATGGGCAGCAGGTGTAAACAAGAAGCATCAGGCTGCCTCGAGGGGCAGGCAGCTGGTGTAGACAGGTGAAACAGAGCAAGAGTTAAAAAGGAAATCTCAATGTATTTTTGTTTTTTTCACATTTGATAGAGACAGGAGTTCAGATAAATAGTCCATGATGGTAAATTGGACGGACACTCACCTCAGTGCTGGGGATACAATAAGGAGTGGCAGGGACTGTGGTAAATTGGAGAACACACGCCCTCTTAAGATTAGTGACTGCTCCTCAGATCCAGATCACTGTTGCCAGATTAGAATATGGCTCAGAGCTTCCAGAACTTTCAGTATTTTAGAAAAAGCCAGAAGTCCTAGTTTTTGAGAACTCCTAGATTTTAAGACACACTCAAAGAAAGAAAATTTTAAAAGCCCAGCCAGAGATAAACAGACAAACATTAACAGGCCAATGCAAGCAGTAAAGTCCAGCTGAAGCCAGTCAGCTTGTGACTTCTGCTTTCTGCTGTTTATTTTGTATTCACCTCTCACCTTCCTCAGTTTTACATTCCTTTCTTATTTTTCTTTCTTCTTTCTCTTCTACTTATAGTATTGTCCTCTATTTTATGTTTCCTGATATTTCACTTTAAATCCTACTGGGGACAGAGTCGAGTATAAATAAACTAACCACAGGACCTCTCCCCTTAGATAGCCTATCTGCATCTCAAACTCCCTCTTTACACTAAATTAAACCGACCGTTTTCACTCCCTTGCCCCCTCACTCCTCCTCTGGAGGATCCCGACGGGACCCTCCTCTGCTCTCTCAGTCAACAGCAAGACCCCCACTCACCTGATGCCTGAGCCAGAAACCAGAGTGTCCTGCTATTTCTGGTCCCTCCTCCTCTCATTCAGTCATTGCCGGGTTCTACCTCCCGAGTCCCCCATTCCCTCCTCTCTAAGGCTAGCATGGTGGCTCAGCCCTTGCTATTTCTGGCCTGAATTACTGTAAGAGAGAGGACTCACCTCCTGAGCCCGTTTTGCGCTTCTTCAAACTCAGCCTCCAGGATGCACACCTGACCCCCACCCTCCCTTAACCTCGTGGAGCGTCCCCACCATCTCCAGGTTAAATGTAAGCTCCGGGACGCGCTGCTGCGCGTCTCACCTGCCCCGTCTACCTCGCGTGGAGCACACGGCTCCGGGGACCTTGCTGAGCTCAGGCAGCAGTCCCCAGGGAGGCCTCCCTGACATCGCTCAGCTCCCCAGAATGTTCGTGCCCTCCGAGTGCTCCTGTGCCGCCTCATGCTTTCCTGTCCCCGCACAAGAACTGGGTTAAAGGGAAATAATAGCAGCTAACATTAATCACCACATCCTCTGACCAAGCACCATTCTAGGCAATTTAAATGTATTCATTCATTTCATCCTCAAAATTCGTATGAGGAATTATCAGCCCTGTGTTCCTGATCATTAAGTTGAGGCAAAAAGAAATTAATAGCTTTCCCAGTCACCACCGTGGTTAAGTGGGGATTTGAACCCAGGGCATCTGGCTCCAGGGCTCTTGCTCTTCACCACTAGGAGGCGCTGGTGGTGGTGGGGGTCTATCTCAAGCAATTTCTTGGGAGACGCAGAGCCTTCCCATTGTTATGCAGAGATTTATGGGCTCCAGCTCATAAATGATCGCTCTTCCTGCTTTGTCTCCTGATAACAAACAGCATACCTGCCCCGCCCTGGGTCTGGACTCCGCAGCCACAAAGACTTTCTCAGACCTGTGTGACTCCCAGCCAGGGCTCCGGAATTCTCACTCTCCACCCCCTGAAATCAAGATAAGAGCTTTCTCCTTACCTCATCTCCCCAGGAGGCAGTTTTAAGTTAAAAAAAAAAAACAAAAGTGGAAGATTCTAGTTTCTAAAGTTGGTAGTTGCAGTTTGAGGAAGGAGGGCTCTGGGCCACAGGGTGGGGGCTGGGGAGGACAAACAAGTTCAGAGGGTGGTTGCCATGGGGATTCCTGCGTAAAAATTTCTTTACCTTGGCCAAGAGGAGAAAGAAAAACCGGGGGAGAGGAACCCGAGGGAGGAGCCTGACAGTGGCGCAGAGCCCCAGGGTTCTGACATGTCCCTTGTCCTGCACAGTCAGTCCTTCTGGCTCCTGTGACCATCCTGGCCTCCCGCTTCCCGCCCACATAACCCTGAGAAACTCAGGAGTCATGTCCTCTCCAAGCTGAAACATCTGGAACAACCTTCAGGCTGTGACTTTTGGCCCTCCTAGATCTGCTCAGCAGATTTTACTTTTTTTTTTTTTTAACATTTTCTTTTATAGAGTTAAAGTAGATTTTACTTTCTTTTGTTCATGCCTTCCCAGACGCCAGTTGCAGATCACTCCCAAGAAGACGCAGCTTCTCTCCGACCAGCCAGCGCAGGGCATGCCTGGACTGGCAGCCCTGGCCTAAGATGGCTCTTGGCCTGGAGAACCACCACTCTTAAGAGGAGAAGGGGGCAGACGCCAGTCAGAGTGTCCAACACACAACAGTATCTCTAAAGAAAAAACTCCAGGATAGGTTCTGAAGACTGAAACATCTCTCTAAAATAACCATTCTAGCCCACCTGAAAAAGAAAATTAAAGGCTCCAAACTGTAGGATTATGGAATGATAGACCCTGGGGAGGCCAGAATGAATGCATGGGAGCAGAAGGCACATGTGAAACGCCCGCACTGCCAGTTAATGATGGATCCTGTCGGAGCAGAATTCCCAGGCACAGCCAGCCACATCCTGATGTGGCCTGGGGTCCTGTTCTTCCCTGTCCCCAGGAACATATTAAGATCACCACAGAGAGAAGCAGAGTGATAAGGATTTTTATATTCATAGTTGCTTTCCATAAAATGCAAAATGAACAGATGTGTAAGAGTTCTTGGGTCAGCAGTCTTTTATCTCCCTCGAGGCTTTTTAAATTGCCGGTGGAGTGCAATTAGCAAAAATCCAGACCGTGGGAAAATCTACAAACAAATAACCTGTTGTCTTCAACAAACAAATTGCAAGAAGGAAAAAAAAAAGAGAGAGAAATTAAGAGTCTTAAAAGATATTCATCAATTGCAACATGTAAACTTTATTTGGATTCTGTTTTCTGGTTTTTTTTAACTAAAAAGAGAAACTAATTATGACATTTGAGACAAGTGGAAATTTGAAACAGAGAGGATATTTGATATGAAAGGATTGCTTGTTTTTAAGGTATGGTTTTTAGATTCCTTTTCTTTTAGAGTCACTGAAACATTTACAGGTGAAATAATACTGTTTCTGGGACTTGCTTCAGAATTAATGGGATGGGGAGGCAAAAGGGGTAGAATTGAAGGATTGATGGTTCTTGGTATTGAGTGATGGGTACACGGACACAGATCTTCCTTACACAATTCTGTCAACTTCTGTGTGGGTACAAAATTCTCCATAATTATGAATTTTTTAAGTAAAAAAAAGAGATTCTGGTTTTAACTTACAGAAACTATCATTGGAATAAATACCATCATTTCACTTTTTGCCCTGAAATTTTTTAAACTGTAAATTCTGATAATTCAGCTATATTTTAAACAAAATCTCCCATCTATAAAAATCTTTAGTTGGAGGAATTTTCCTTTCTGTCACCAGTAAGAATTAGATACAGTCCCCTCCAAGTGCCCAGGTGGCTTCTGAAAGAAACACAGAGCGTAAGGCTTGGCTAAAACTGTGCTCTTGGGATTAAGTAATTAAGTCTAGCCCATGCTACATAGAAGCTCTAATTAAACCCTTTTATGTACTGAAGTCATGCACCCCAGGCTATGTGCTGAAGCAGGAGGGAGGACCTCAGACCTGAGCCAAGACCCGATGCTGAGAATTAATCCCTCATCTGCAGGTGAGCTGGCTGGCGCCCAGGGCTCAGACTCTGAGCTATTGAGTACCAGCTGTAGGGGATGCAGCCATGCCCTCTTATTCTCTACAGAAGAAAAGAAAGAAAGAAAAATAGAGGATTTTCTAGAACAAAGGATGTTCCAAATGGAACAGAACTTTTCTGCAACTCACCCGGAAGAATAATTTAGGTTACCTCTCAGAGATAATACAAAGAGAAATGGGACCAGATTTCCCAAGGCTGGCACCTTTCAAGTGTCACTGCTTAAGTGGTAAAGAGTGGCAGGAGAAAAATATGCCCAAAATATAAAGTAAATAAAGAAGGAAAGACACAGCGTCATTTCTCCTAAGGTGCTCATAGCTCAGCATGATCATTACATTCAAAATTTGTGACATTTAGATTGGCAAATATTTAAGACTGTGAAAACTCTGTGTTTACAACAGTTTGGGTCAAAGACACTCACACTTCGTTGACACATGTAAATTGGTACACATCTGAGGAGGGCAATTTATCATGATCAAAATTACACATACCCTCTGACCCAGAAATTCTACTTCTAGAAATACAGTGTATCCTAAGACACTCCCACCATCAATATCTCCCCGTCAACTGGACCATTCCCATCACCATATTCCAAAGATAACAGATCACTCTCATTGCCTCTCTTGCTCAACATTCCTCTGCACCCTTTCACAATTAAACTTGTTGTATGGGATTATCTATCACCACTGCATTCAATTCCTTACTTCTCATTCTTTCTTGAACACACCCCATTCTGTCTTCCTATCCCCTTCACACCGTGGAGACTGGTGGTCTTGTCAAGGTGACCAGTGTTCTCCAGGTGGTAAGATCCAATGGTCACTTCTCTGTTCTCATCTCACTTGACCTGTCAGTAATATCCCAAACGACTGACCACTCTCTTCTTTATGCCCTTGGCTTCCCTGACAGCATATTCCCTGGCCTTTCTTCCTGCTCCAGAGGCCAGTCCTTCTCAGTCTTCTTTTACTGGCTTCTTTTCTGCTCAAAAAGTTTTAAGTACCAAAGGCCTTTGTCCCAGGTCCCCTTCTATTCATCTATTATCTTCCTTAGGATACCTCACCAAGTACTTTGCTTTGAAAGTGCTAGTGATGTGGCAAACACTCAGATCTGTATCTCCAGCCTTGATCACTATAAAAAGAAAAATCTAGAATCAGATATCCAAATGTCCTCCTCAGCGGTTCTACTTGAATGTTGACAAGCATCTCAAACTCAAGATGTCACGGCCAAAATAGAACTCTTGACTTTCAGCCTCCAAATTTGCTCACTCCTAACTATTTCAGCATCATCCATGGACAATACGGTATGATCTTTGATTCTTCACATCTTTACCTTCAAAATACAGCCCAAATTAGTTCCCTTCTCTCCATATCTATCATCATCCTCATTCAAGCCAACATTATCTCTTGTTTGCGTTGCTGAAATTTCCTAACTGCTTCCCTTTTGTCCTTCTATAATCCATATTCTGTAGTAGCCAGCGACTCTATCAGTAAAACGGCCCTATGGCATCCCACCTAGAATGAAAGTCAAGATCCTTATTCCCTTACAAGTCCCTTCAGTTATCCAGCGCCTGCCACCCTCTCCAACCTGCTTGTTCATACTCTCCTTCCCCTCCCCCACTCCCATAAAGCTTTTGCTTGGGATCTTCCCATGGCCGGCTCTCTTGTCCTTTATATTGCACCTTAAATTTCACCTTCTTAGAAACCTTCTCTGATAATCTAATACAATACACTCTTAGCATTTACCCTCTCTCAGAATTTACCATGATTAGATATTTTTCTTATTTTTGGTCTCTGTCCAATTAGAAAGCTAACTCAATGAGAAAAGAGATCTTGTCTATTTTGTTCTCCACAATATCCCTCACTGCTTTGAGCATGATTTGGCACATAGTACACGGTGGAAGAATGTTGAATAAACAAGTATATAAAAACATAGAAAGATACTCACCCAAGATTGCTTGAACAGCACTACAAGCAGAGCAAAACCCTGGGAACAACCTAAAAGCTAGAGGATTCCTTAAATACTAGCACATCCATACAATGGATACAACCATTTCAGATAATGAGGTCAATCTATAAATGCTGATATGGAAATATTGTCCAAGATGTGTTCATATACATAGTGGGGCAGCCAGCCTTCATCGTGGACCCCAGTCATCCTCGATTCCTGGTATTTATGCTCTTATGTAGCCTCTTCCCAAAGTGAATTGGAGCTAGTCTGTGTGACCAGTAAAGCGCAGATGACGGTGTGTGTGACTTCTGAGGCCAGGTTCTAAAGGGCACTGCAGCTCCTCCTTGTTCTCTTGGCTCACTCACTTTGGGGAAAGCAACCTTTGTGTTATGAGGTCACTTGAGCAGGGCTGTGGAGAGGAACTAAGGCTCCTGCCATCAGCCAGCACCAACTTGCCAGCCCTGTGAGAGAGCCACACTGGAAGTGCTTCCCCCAGCCCCAGTCAAGCCTTCAGATGACGGCAACCTCGTGAGATGCCAAGTCAGAACCACCTGGCTGAACCGCTCCTGAATTCATGACCCACAGAAACTGTGCAAGTTAGTAAATGTTTATTGTTGTTTTGAGCTATTAAGTTTTGAGGGTTGGTTTTAAATAAATACAGCAGACATAGGATAACTCTTCTTTCACTTAAAAAAAAAAAGCATATAGGTACATATACTTACACAAAAAATACCTGAAAGGACTCACAAAGGGAATACCTGGGTTCTGGCATGGAGGTAGAGAAGGGATATGTCCACTTTTCAGCACATGCTCTTACCTTCTCAGATTTATTTACAAGAACCACTTATTACTTTTATAATTCTTAACAGTTTGTTTTTTAAAGGGTTAAGCATACCAGTGTTAAGAGAGATATGCCACAATAATGGCCCTTCCTAAGTCTTCTTGTCCTTTTGTTTTCCTTGACTTTCCCCCAATCTCAAGACCTGGCTTTAGAACAGGCTCTTCTTTAAAGGCTTTCCAGGAGCCCCAATACTTGAAGGATTGGTTGCGTGCTTTTGTTTTTGTTTTTTAAAAACAAATTAATTTCGCTGAGAATATCAACCCCACGCCTAAAATGCTGCTACAGAGGGAATCCTAATTTAAGTATTTGCACTTAATAAAGCAATAGTGTTGCAAGAACTGTGGGATAAAAGAATGAACCACTCCTACTTGCTGGGTGCCAATGGCTTGACTGGCTTGACGAGAGGTGACGATGGAGCCCACAGGCTGTGGTTTCTGCAGGAGGAGGTGGCCCGTAACCCTGGCTGTGCCTAATTTCTCACCAGTAAAGACAGATGCTGGCAAATATTCCACAGATTGACTAACAGGTAGAGGCAAAGGCAGCTCATACCCAAACCACGGAACTCGTCATACTCTCCCTCCATAAAGACAATTCCAAAGTGAGTGACTCCAATTATTTACATTTAAACAGAACAACCACCTCAGTGTGGGTTCAAGTCTTGGATAAAATGGAGAACTGGATCTCTCAGGGGTTTGGGTTTTTTTTTTTTTCCTTCAGAATTAGGGGTTGGGGGGACACATGCCTTTGACAAATGTGAAATCAGAAACTTTGCTTTTTAAGACAACATCCAAACTCTGCAGCACAGATCCAAGATTTTAATCAGTGAGACCAGGGCACAGAATGATGAACTGTACCTTTGACTTGGTAATATAATCCAGTCCTCTCAAGGCCTCCAAGGGGTTAAATTTACAGGAAAAAAGTTGTCATCACTAAACTATGCACACTGATGAGGTTATAGCCTCAGGATTTATGAAATCTTGATAACCGGGAAATTAATTACCTCTGGAACTCCTACTGCAAACAACTGAAAGGGCTACAGGGCAGTACCCAGTAAAACTACACCAATCAAGTCAGTGTAGCATGTGTCCCACACAGTGGGTACAAATCTATATTTGCTTCCAAACTAAGAGAACCCTCTTTCAGTCAATGGGGCCAGTGGACTGCAACACATTCAAATTTTCAGATAGTTTAGAAAAATCAGACCCCAGTAAGACAGGGAAGACAGGAGCAGACAAGCACATCCAGGGCACTTCCGCGCTCCAGGCCAGAGCTGGCCTGATTCAGGCAGACCAGGGCTTTTATGAGCCGCTCCTCAAAGGTAAAAGAAACAAAAAGGATGTGGAAAGCGTTTGCTTCGGCCAACAAACATTCTTAGAATTCTGTTTCTCAAATCATTTCTCTTATACTTCTTAAGGTAGGTTCACAGACTTGGTGAACGTGTTCCAAGAAAAATAACGCCTTCAATAGGGTGGTGATTACATTATGATCGTCCCTGCATGGAATACTACCTGGTCACTGGAAACAATGAGGCAATCAGTATGAATTGATTTAGAAATTGACACATACATGCACATATATGTATTTACATACACATACGTATTCTTATTTTAAAAGTATGAAATACGTTATTTTCTATAAACAAATTATGATAAAAATGGGTTCCCTCTGAGAGATAAGAATGGGCCTGGATAGCAAAGGAGTACATTTTTTATTTTATATATTTTTATTTAGTTTGATTTTTTTAAACCATCAGCATATATTATGAAAGTGACAGATAAAGAAGTGGCAAACAACTATAAGGAAACAAACTGGACAACCTAGAAGAAATGGACAAGTTTCTGGAAACATATATTCCACCAAGACTGAATCAAGAAGACATAGACCACTTGAAGAGACTGATCACTAGAAATGAAATAGAATTGGTAATTAAAAAACCTCCCTGCAAACAGAAGTCCAGGACCAGATGGCTTCACTGGGGAGTTCTATCAAACATACAAAAAAAAAAGCTCATACCAATCCTTCCCAAACTCTTCCAAAGGATTGAAAAGGAGGGAACACTCCCAAACTCATTCTATGAAGCCACCATCACCCTGATACCAAAACCGGACAAAGACACTACCAAAAAAAGAAAATCACAGGCCAATATCATTAATGAACATAGATGCAAAAATCCTCAACAAAATACTAGCAAACAGAATCCAACAGCACTTAAAAAGATCATACACCATGATCAAGTTGTATTCATCCCAGGGACACAAAAATGATTCAACATATGCAAATCAATCAATGTGATATACCACATTAACAAGAGAAAGGATAGAAATCACATGATCATCTCAATAGATGCAGACAAAACATCTGATAAAATTCAACACCGATTTATGATAAAGACTCTTACCAAAGTGGGTATACAGGGAATATATCACAACATAATAAAAGCTATTTATGACAAACCTACAGCCACCATAATTCTCAACTGTGAAAAACTGAGAGCCTTATCACTAAAATCTGGAACCAGACAAGGATGCCCACTCTCACCACTTCTATTCAACATAGTCTTGGAAGTCTTAGCCACAGCAACCAGGTAAGAAAAAGAAAGAAAATGGATCCAGATTGGAAGAGAAGAGGTAAAATTGTCACTATATGTGGATGACATGATACTAGATAAAGAAAACCCTAAAAGCTCCACACAGAAGCTACTAAAGCTGATAAAAGAATTCTGCAAGTTAGCAGGATACAAGATTAACATATAAAAAAAAGGAGGAGGGGAGAGAATAGCTCAAGTGATAGAGCGCATGCTCAGCACACAAGAGATCCTGGGTTCAAGCCCCAGTACCCCTTCCAAGCAGAAATCAGTAAATAAACTAAATTACCTCCCCCTCATTAAAAAAAAAATCAGTTGTATTTCTTTTCACTAACAATGAATTAGCAGGAAAAGAAAGTAAAGAAACATTCCCTTTTAAAACTGCATCAAAAACAATAAAACACTTAGGAATAGATCTGACCAAGGAGGTGAAAGACTTATACATGGAGAACTACAAAGCACTGATTAAGGAAATTAAAGATGACTTAAAGAAATGGAAAGATATCCCAAGCTCTTGGATTGGAAGAATCAGTATCATTAAAATGACCATACTGCCCAAGGCAATCTACAGATTTAATGCCATCCCTACCAAATTACCTAGGACATTTTTCACAGAACTACAACAATCCTAAAATTTATATGAAAGCACAAAAGACCCAGAATTGCCAAAGCAATACTGAGGAAAAATAATGAAGCTGGAGGAATAACCCTCCCAGACTTCAGACAATACTACAATGCTACAGTCATCAAAACAGCATGGTATTGTCATAAAAACAGACATATGGATCAATGGAACAGAATAGGGAGCCCAGAAATAAACCCACAGACCTATGGCCAATTAATCTTCAACAAAGGAGGCAAGAATATACAATGGAGGAAAGACAGTCTCTTCAGCAAGTTGTCTTGGGAAAACTGGATAGCATGTGAATCAATGAAGTTCAAACTCTCTCTCACACCATACACAAAAATAAACTCAAAATGGCTTTAACACTTAAATATAAGACAAGACATGATAAATCTCTTAGAAGATAACATAGGCAAAACATTTTCTGTCATAAATCTTAGCAATGTTCTCCTAGGGCAGTCGACCCAGGCAATAGAAATAAAAGCAAAAATTTTTAAAAATAAATAAGTAAAAGCAAAAACTAACAAATGGGACCTAATTAAACTCATAAGCTTTTGCACAGCAAAAGAAACCATAAGCAAAACAAAATAACAATCTACAGAATGGGAGAAAATATTTGCAAATGATGTGCTGACAAAGGCTTAATTTCCAGAATATATAAACAGCTCATACAACTTAATAATAAAAATACTAACAACCCAATCCAAAAATGGGCAGAAGACCTAAACAAGCAATTCTCCAATGAAGACATACAAATGGCCAATAGGCACATGAAAAAATGCTCAATATCACTAATTATTGAGAAATGCAAATCAAAACTACAGTGAGGTATCACCTCACACCAGTCAGAATGGCCATCATTCAAAAGTCCACAAATGATAAATGCTGGAAAGGCTATGGAGAAAAGGGAACTCTTCTACACTGCTGGTGGGAATATAGTTTGGTGCAGCCATTATGGGAAACAGTATGGATATACCTCAAAAAACTAAAAATAGACTTACCATATGATCCAGCAATCCCATTTCTGGGTATATATTCTATATTCTAATTCAAAAAGATACCTGCATCCCAATGTTCTTAGCAGCACTATATACAATGGCCAAGACATGGAAGCAACCTAAATGTCCATCAACAGATGACTGGATAAAGAAGTTGTAGTATATTTATACAATGGAATACTACTCAGCCATAAAAAGACTAAAATAATGCCATCTGAAGCAACATGGATGGACATGGAGAATGTCATTCTAAGTGAAGTAAGCCAGAAAGAGAAAGAAAAATAGCATATGATACCACTCATATGTGCAATCTGAAAGAAAAAGAAAGGACACTATGAAATCATCTTCAAAACAGAAACAGACTCGCAGACATAGTAAACAATCTTATGGTTACCAGGGAAAGCAGGTGGGAAGGAATAAATTTGGGAGTTTGAGATTTACAACTGTTAGCCACTATAAATAAAAATAGATTTTTAGAAGTTTCTTCTATGGGAACTATGTTCAATATCTTATAATAACCTTTAATGAAAAAGAATATGAAAACGAATATATGTATGTATATGCATGACTGGGACATTGTGCTGTACACCAGAAATCGACACATTGTAACTGACTGTACTTCAATTAAAAAAAAAAAGTGGCAAATACCAAAAAAAAAAGTTTTCTACTGGATCAGCCCATAGACCACCTTGTGAGGCCACTGTGAGCCATTTGTTTCTGTTCCCTTTGATCCTGTGTTCACCACCTTTTGCTTCCCTCCCAAAAAGAAAAATAAAGACAACCCCACAAGCCTGCTATGAGACTGAAAGCAGAGTCAGCAGGCAAGGAAGGCAGGGTGTATCTGGCACTGGCGGGAAAGCGGGCAGATCAGAACTGAGATCTCATCAGCAGTCAGAGAACAGCAATAATGCTATGAAAAATGTATGAGTGCATGTGTGTGCCAAACACCAAATCCTTGTAACTCTATAAGCAAGATAGTATAAACTTTATTCTACAGATGAAGAAAAAGAGGCACAGAGGAGCATCTTCCCTAAGGAGACCAAAACAGAGAAATGATGGAGTCGGAATTCAGCCCTGCCTGGCAGTTCAGGGCCTGCAGTCTTGGCCACTAGGCGGTGCAGCTTCAGTACAAATTAAAACAAGAATGAAATTTTTGCCCAATCACATTGGTACCTTTTCAAAGGACTGATAGATCAGGTGTGGAAGAGCATTTCAGGACATAGGTGCAAACGTACTTTTTGGTAGAAGAGTAAATTGCTGAAGGCAGTTTGGTCAGTGTTACCGAAACTTACATCTAACTTGTGACCTGGCCTTTTTACTTCCAGGAACTCATCCTAAAGAAATACAGAGGTGTCTGCATACAGATATTCAATGCAGCACTCCTTTAATAGGAGCAAAAGAGAGAGAGAGAGAGAGAGAGAGAGAGAAACAATTTCAGGAGCCACAGGTAGGAAAATGACTACATTCATCACAGTACATCCAAAATATTAAATAGTCTGCAGCCTTTAAAAATGGAGGTCAATCCAGAGATGCAGGCATGGAAAGAATTCTAAAATGTGGTTAAAGGGAAAACAGTAATTGCAGAGCACTGTGTACAGCATGGACCTATTTATGTAAAAAATAAGGTGTGAACATCACATCATTCCTTCTTAGAAGGGGAGTGATGCCATCGCTTCCCTTCTCTCTCTCCTTCCCTCAAAAACAAAAACAAAAAAGCAAAACCCACGCAGTCAGAAATGAGTCATAAAAAGGCGACATGTTATTTATAAATCAGTCATACAATAAAATAATTATTTTAAAAGGTCACAAATGCAACAGTTGTATAAAGTCAACCTGGAGTCAAGTACCTCTTCAAATACATTGCAAATCACCTCTATTTTAGTGTTCCTTTCCAAAGCAGATGTGGTTCAAACCCAGTCATGGCTTTGTAATTTCATATTTGATAGCAAGTCAATAAAGCTGACAATAAACAGTCCAACAATAATTTTTTAAAATACCGAGTGGTAAACGCTCTTCTTAGTTGCGAAAGAGTCAATTACTCAGACAGCCTGAAGATTTCACTGAAGTCAGTAAAAAATTATATGAAATTAATTGTTCCATGTTTAAAATCCTCATTGTATTTTCCTTGAAGTGATAATAATGCATACAAAAGGGCTGATAAAGAAATAATAGAAAGTCCCAGTAAGACAAGCTTCATTATAAGCTAAACATAAAAGAGACACACAGCATTCTGCTTGCTTTTCTTTTCAAAAAATACCATGGCCCCTTATCAAGTGGAAGAGCACTACTTAGACCAGTGGTTCCCAAACTTTGGTGTGCACAAGGCTCATTAAAATGCAGGTTCCTGGACCCTGTTCCCAGACTCCGAGCTCACATTCCTGAGTCTGATGAATCTGCATTTTTAAACAAGATCCACAATGATTTTGATGAGGTGGTACAAGAACCCCAGAGACCATTCAAATTCTACTGTCCAGTCCTAACTGGCTACCAGTGGTTGGACACCTGATTCTGGACCTCTCCCTCAGCTCTCTAGTATCCTCATTATAAAGCCAGTCAATTGGACTGATCATCTCTGAGGGCCCTTAAGCCCTAACAAGGCTGTGACTGACCCCACATGTAAAAGAAATGTAGTTTCAGCTAAGAACTTAGTCTTCATGCCAAGACTAGGTTTTGCAAATCACTGAGTTTCTGTCTTTTCCTTCTGAAAAGTCTGCTTCTGTCAGTTTCATTTCTGGGAGCACCTGAGCAGAGGAATTCTGAAACTGACTTCTCTGTTAATTTGGGGCACTTTCCTTATGCAAACAGGGAAGCTCCCAGCAATCCTGAGAGGCGCTGCAAATACATGGTATGTGGTGAGACCTCTGGTTATAGAACACCATTAACATCCCTGTAACGTTGAGCAGGCTCCAAATCCTCCAGCACAACTTCCGTTGGAAGACCTGGAAAACTCAATAGGAGGTTTTAACGCTTGTTGAACTTGAAGAGTAAGAGCTGGATTTCCTAGAGAATTTCTTTGATGTGAGGGATACTTGCATCCGCTTTACGGTACGGACACTCCTGCAAAGAAGGGCATTCTTTGCATGATCCCTGAAGTCTTGTGAAACGAAGTAATAGACAAAAGGGTCAATGCAGCTGTTGAGGGTGGAGAGGCAGAGGGCAACGATGTACAGGGCGTAGACGTGGCTCTGGCCCCAGTTTTTAATCAGGAAGTAGTGCACCACGAGCAGAAGGTTGCTGGGAGTGAAGCAGATGAGGTACATGGCCAGGACAGTGATGATGAGCTTGATAGCCCTCTGCCTCTTCTTTCCCGAGTTTTCGTCCATGGTGGAAGACCGGAGTGTCCTGATCATCAGCACGTAAGCAGAGGCTGTGAGGAAGGCGGGGAACAGAAAGACTCCAATGGCCAAAGAGAGGAAGTAATTGAACATGTCCCCCACCAACACCTCCTCAGGCAGAACATCATGACAGGTGGTGATGTTAAGGGCGGGGATGTTGATGGTCTGCTTCACCACGTACAAGGGGATGGTCACCAGCAGGATCAGGAGCCATATTCCCAGAGAGACACCAATGGCAATGTTTGCCTTCTTCCTGGGGTGCACCATGGGGTTCACGATGACCCAGTACCTCTGTACGCTGAGGCAGGTCATGAAGAGGATGGAACAGTACATGTTGCCATAGAAAAAGCCAATGAGGACCTTGCAAAGAGATTCCCCATAAATCCAGTTGTTGCCATGTATGTGGTAGGCGATCTTCAGAGGGAACCAGATAATAGAGAGGAGGTCTGCCAAGGCCAGATTGGCCATGTAAATCACAGCGGGGTGCTTCTTCTTTGTTCGGAAAAGAAAGACCCACAGGGCCATGCCATTACTCGGCAAACCGACCACAAATACGATCGTGTAGACAATGGGGAGAAAGACAGTGGTCAGTTTGCCAGTGAGGACGGAGGTAGAAAACTCATCCACGGAGAAGCCGGGTAACACTGTCACTCCTTTCCCTGTGATGTGAGGTGGGCTATCAGCCTTACCAATGAGACTTCTTCCTTTAGAGGGTCTACTGTTTCCTGTACGAGAAAGGCAAGGCAGATAAGGGTCATTACAGAAATCAGAGTTTCAGCAGGAATGCTGGTTTGTGCAAATAAAAGTATGTTATTTTCTTCTTTTTTTTTTTTCTTTACAACCAGTATTTTTTTTTAATTGGAGGGCTGTCAAATATATCTGGAATATAACACTGATTTCTATGCATCTCGAAAAAACTGACAGTATTTCCACTTCTTTTTACAAGCTGTCCACACTCATGAGTTCTTAACTGTTCTTCTAAAGGCCATCTATGTTTCTCTGACCGCAAGACAGGATCTATTCCTGAGCCCAAAGTCCAACCAGTGAGATTCCCAGGGGAACAAGAGATAATTCCTCTCCAGCCACAAGGACAGCCTCCGTGGGCAGGGATGCGCCGCTCCTGTGTGGGCTCCATGGAAACCTCCCCACGACGGCCAGCTGGCAGGCCAGCCTTCAGCCTCCAGGTCACTAACAGTGGGTACACTATCTGTGTTCAGACAAAGTTGTATTCTGACTTTCAAGCAAGTACCAGGTAAGCTTTAACAACTTCTACTCTCATCCCTGTATCATGAATGCAACTTTACAGACCACAAAAGCGTGGCATAGCCCCCTCCTGCCCCAGCCAAGTGCTCGTGGACCAGCAGAGGAAAACGGAGGGACAATCTGAGGACACGGCAGGACCTTAGTTTAATCTAGGGGAACAGTAGCCCTTCACCACGGCCTCACAGTATCCAGGGAGGAGGTTAAACCTGCTCACGAGTATATCTGATAATTTGTACACTGAGTTATCATTTTTTCCTCTTCCACCTTTGTACACATATTCAGCAAGATGATTCATTACTATGAAGGCTTCCCTATTAAGAATTAACAGTGAGGGGGAGGGTAATAGCTCAGTGGTAGAGCATGTACTTAGCATCCATGAGGTCCTGGGTTCACTCCCCTGTATCGCCATTAAAAAAAAAATTAACAGTGGTTACTGTGGGTAGAGGATGACAGGGTGTGCAGATCAGTACTTCACTTTTCATGTAGTGGAATGGGTAGCCCCCCAAATCCAACCCCCTAGAATCTGTGATCATTGACCTTATTTAGAAAAAAGGTTTTTCTAGATGTTATAAGGATCTTGAGATGAAGTGATCACCCTGGATTATCCAGGTGGGCCCTAAATCCAGTGACAAGTGTCTTTATAAGAGAAAGGTAGAGGGAGATTTAAGAGAGAAGGAAAAGACAGAAAGGAGAAAGCAATGTGAAAACGGAGGCAGAGACTGGAGTAACACCAAGGAAAAAGCCAAGGACTGCCAAGAAATGCCAACAGCCACCAGAAGCTGGAGGAGGCAAGGGACGGATTCTCCCCCAGAGCCTTCAGATGTGCCCGCACCTTGATTTCAGACATCTGACCTCCAGAACCGTGAGAGAATAAACTCCTACTGTCTGAAAACAGCAGCTTGTGGCCACTTGTTCTGGCAGCCCCACGAGTTAAAACACTTAGGACAGACCTATCTCGTCCCAGTTTCTTTTATAATTGTTTTACAAGAGCATACATTATTTTAAATTTAAAAAATAAAATAACATTCCCACATATGACCGTGTTCGTCAAAACTTGGCTATAACGCACAGTAAGAAATATATTCTGTATGGTAACCCAGTTTCAGTACATATAACCATAACGGGAAAAGTTTCACAAAATTGTAATTACCCTTATTATGCAGGGTACACGTTAATACTTTCCATTGTCTTCCACTTCATTCTACAAAAAGCCAGTCAACACCTTCTACATTGACTTCATGACCCACTTAACATGTTTTTCAAAGCCACTTAGCAGAGTGACCTATTTTGATCACCCCAAGGGAACAGTAACAACATATCTATAGACATGAAATATCTGTGGAACTCGCTCTGGAAACCAAAATAGCAAAGGCCCCTGCATGAGAGTATAGGATTCTTTAATTCTAGGGCTGTCATAATTCCTTTAGCGTCCCCACAGCCCCTGGCCTCGCCCTGGACCCACACCAGGTGTTCAGCACAACTGGGGTGGACGGAAAAGCTCAGTGAGCCACACTACAGAGGGACGTGAGGGAGAATCACTATGCCCCGCGCTCCTGATCCTTTCTTTAGAGCTCCAGCCTGGCCCAGTTAGTGCCCAAACCACACACAGACAGCAGCAGGGGACTGCAGGAGGACCGCTCTACAAATTAAAACCACCTTAATACACAAGCACCAACGCTCAATAAGGGCTCATCTCGTGTGTCCTGCATTGCTTTCAACACTGCATGTATTAACTTACTTTGCCTTCACAGCAACCTGATGAGCAGGCACTATTATTAAGAGCCTCATTTTCTAGATGCACAAAACGAAGCACAAAAAAGTTGAGTAACTTTCCCAATGTTGAAGAGTTGCTACGTAGGAGAGTCAGGATTCACGCCCAGGCAGCCCATTTCCAGAATCCCCAGTTCTAACCTCTGTATCCCACTGCCCATCTCTGCGGCCCTGACCTGAGGTTACACGCTAGAGTCCACTGAGACTGACCTAACCTGTGTGGTGGATTCCACACATTTGTTCTCAAATGGAAATTTTTTTTTAATTGAAGTACAGTCAGTCACAATGTGTCAATTTCCAGTGCACAGCACAATGTCCCAGCCATACATAGACATACTTATGTTCGTCAAACAGAAAATGTTAAATGTCCAATTTTACCATTTAAAAACTCCCCTCTTGGAATCAGCCCCGCCTCCAATAACTTATACATTTATTTGTATTAATAGTAACATATTCTGGAAAGCTTTCAGAGGTGTGAGAGAATCCTATAAATTCTCCATTGGTCCGAAAAGCGTTCACCAGCTCTCCAGAGAGACTGGACACTGGACCCGTGTTCTGGGGACTCATCCATTCAAAGAGCTAGGACATCTGCCCCAGAAATAGCCTACCAGAGATTAAGGCAATGAATTAGGCTGCATTTCGGCAGAATGGAGGCACCAAGATTTTCTAATTTCTAATTAAAGCTTTTTCCCTTAGTACCAAAAAAAAAAAAAAGTTACATAACTTGCTCTATGAAAGAGAAGAAAATCTAAGCATTCATTGTCCATAGTGACTCACATCACAAAAATGATAACCAGAGGGGTGGGTATAGCTCAGTGGTAGAGGGCATGCTCAGCATACACGAGGTCCTGGGTTAGATGCCCAATACCTCCATTAAAAAAAAAATATATAGATAACCAGACATTATTTGCCTCCTAGGACAAGAAGCACCTGTGAAGTTACCTTGCAAAAAACAAACTCGAATCTCAACAAGCTTCTCAATCCAACTGTCAAATTGATTGAAATAAAGGGGACAATAGGACATGTTAAATAACACAAGAATGTAGTCAGCAAAATCCAGGCTGTAGAAATTGCTGCAAGACAAGGACCTCATTTCTTCAAGATATAAATTACAAGGCAAAGAATAAAATAATAAAGAGCTGTGGAAGTAGGACTCGCAGATTAAAAGATTCAAAAGATGATATCATTATTTTTAAATTCTTTTGATGTTGATAGTCTTGTAAAGCTCATGTTTTTCCCTTTCTAGGGCTAGATGAGATTTACTTGTCTGTTGTATGAAAAACTGATGATCAGGAAAAGCTCTTCATTTTGTGGACATGGAAAGAAAACAAATACTAAGATGGATTATAATTTTAATTCTATAAATAGATTTCTGAACCAATATCAAATCTAGATTAATGTATCCATAAGATTCAAGCCATTTCTATTTAATCATTTCACTACCCTAGTGTCATAACCTGTTAACCAGTGTATTATTTCCTAGCTCTGAAACTTGTTTTTTGATTATCCAGCCTTGAAATTAAATAATTTTGAATAATAATAAAAAAGACAGTATCAAACTTAATATGTGGACCCTATTTGGACGCTGATTCAAGTAAACTATTAGAATACAATTGATGACATTTATGAGACAATTAGAAATTTGAACACTATTTGATTGTTTTACACAATTTTTGTCAGTGGTTATTATGTGGTTGTGTTTGAAAAAGAAATGACCAACTTTTATGAATACATCCTGAAATATTTTAAGATGAAATTATATCTGGATTTATTTCAAGATTGGACCCCTCCGACACTGTTGGGGGGATGTAAAGTGGTACAGTCACTGTGGGGCACAATCTGGAAGTTCCTTAGATGGCTCACCATAGAGTGGCCATATGACTCAGCAATTCCTACTCCTAAGTACATACTCAGAAGAAAGGGAAACATGTGCCCACAGTACCTGTACAGGAATGTTCATAGCAGCATTATCCATAACAGCCCCAAAGTAGAAATAACTCAAATGTCTACCAACTGATGCATGGATAAATAAAATGTGGTTTAGGCATACAATTGAACATTATTTAGCAATAAAAGGAAATGAAGTACTGACACATGCAGCAACATGGATGAACCTTGAAAAGATTATGCTTTTGAAAGAAGCCAGTCACAAAGGAATATGTACTGTATGATTCCATTTATAACAAATGTCCTGAATAGGCAGATCCATAGACAAAAAGTAGATGAGTGGTTGCCAGGAGCTGGGGAATGGGGCAATTGGGAGGTGACGGCTAAGGGGTGGGGTGTTCTTATGGGGTAATAAAAATATTCTAAAGTTGATTTTGGTGCTGAATAGATAACTGTGAATATTATAAAAATGATTGACTGGTAGACTTTAAATAGGTGAATTGTGTGGTATGCAAATTATATGTAAATAAAGCAGTTAAAAATGAACACAGGACAAAGAGCAGGAAGTAGGCTAGGGCACAACTATTAAAGCTGAGTGGGGGGTTTGAGGGAGTCCTTATAATAGTCTGCTCTCTTAGGTCTAAAGTTTTCCATAAAAACAAACACATACCAGCTCAGGAAGGTTCATGTAGACAGGCATCCAAATCTGTTTTAGGTAACAATACTATACTAAAGAGAGGAGAAGAGCCAGACATACTAAAAAAAGAAAGATGGGCAAGGATTCAAAGAGAGAAAGAAAAACTTCCTGAAAATATTCCAACACCCAACCTTGAATGGGCTCAATCTAAAATACCATTCATAGCAGCTGTGTTCACTGTACCAGTCCCAGAGCGCACAACCAGCCCGCTGCTTGTTATAACACTGGTAAATGTCGAGATGCTGCCCAAATGTTCCTGAAGCCCTTTCTGCTCAGTACATAGACTTTTACCTCATCCAGTGTGCTGCACCACTCACCAAAACTCACAGAACTTGTCTGGAACTGATGCTACCCCAGTTCCCAACCCAATAAGCCAGATAAAATCATGTCTAGTTTAGAGTGAAGAAATTAAATGTACATATGAAATTTAAGCACATATAAAGTATCTGGCTACAAAAGCACCCCCATTTGGGGGCTATAATCAGCAATACTTGCCCAAGTATGCAAGAATACAAACCCACAGATGCTCAAGGCAGCAGCCCCCACCCCAATTACAAACAGGAAATGAGCAATGTTCCTCAGCCCCCATTCCTAACTTAGCATATCCCCAGCACAGTCTCTAGCATTAGTAGTAGACACTACATTATCCAATAAATATTGAAATGGAAAGACAGCCACAATATACTGCCACTTGAAAAAAGCAACTGGCAGAATAATATGCTTCCATCACTAATAATAAAATTATAATTTGTTTGCAAATCTGAGGTCTAGAAAAATACCCACTAAACTATAAACACCTCTGGAAAGGGGAGAACTTACTTTTTTTGCCATACGTCTCTATATTGTTCTGATTGCATTTTCAAAGAACTGTAAATTGGTACAATCTATTTGGAGAGCATTTTGGCAAAACATCAAAATTTTAAGTGTGCTTGCCCTATGGTCCATCATTTTATTGCTAGGAATAAATATTGCTAGCACAAAAATACTGTATTACGAGAATATTTACTAGAATATTATTTATCATCCTAAAACAAAAATGCTAGTCTCAATGTCCACCAAAAAACAAAAAAGGCTTGATAACTTATGGCATTTATACAACGAGTAATATTTTCCCTATGAAAGTATGGACCGATTTTTCCATACTGACCATGAATAGATCTACCAGGTTAAAAAAAAATTGCAGGACAGAATTTATAGTATTAGCCTTTTATTGTTATGAAATATATGTATTTGTGCACAGAGACGTCTGTTGAGAGAGAAGAGAACAGGGGCTGTTCAGTTTTTTTAACCCTTCTGATTTGTACAATTTTCGGGTTAAAAAAATGGAAGTAAAATTTTTAACTTTAAAAACACTACTTGTTCTTTGTTATATTAAGCATCGTTCTGGGGCCCACCCTCCCTACCAAACCAAGTCCAGAGCAGCTACTGTATCTGAGTTAACTCTCCTCTTGTGCCCTTTATCCCCTCACCCCAGATTTCTTCTGCTCTTGACCTTTGGGAGCACAGATTGAAAAATAAAAAGCTCCAATTGCCGGCATCCCTCCCTAGGTACACTTTAGGCCATTTTCATGTGTTCTCTGAGGAGGAACTGTTTCCCTATCAACACCTGCCCACCTAATAAAACCCTATGAAAGTCAAACACAGACTCCACTAAAGAATCACCCATCAAGGTTAATTAGTAACTACGGGGCCAGCAAGGGCACCAAACACAAATTTAAAGTCCCATCTTCAGGTTCATTACAGTGTTCTCTCTTATTACAAAACACTGGAAATATCCCACGTGTCCATCAGCAGAGGGCCAATTAAACATTACATCATCTGCTAACATTTTAGAGGCATTAAAAATGTTTTATATTTACGGACATGCTACTGATGTTTATATAAACACATACTTGTACAAAACATTTCTGTATTTGTGAATACATCTTTATGCATTCTGCCTGAAAGCATGGGAAAGACTAGAAACCAAAATGTTAGCAGTACTTTGGATACTGAGGGCGTTTTAATTAACATCACCCCCTTTTTTCGGGTTCATTTTTCCCCTCCAGTGATCACATGTGACTTGTATAACTAAAAACCAATTACAAAGAGAACATGAGTTTCTGTCTCCAGGAGGAAAACGGGAATGACGAGATTATCAGGACTTACCAGGTCTGTGACAAAAGTGGGAAGAAAGAAATGCCTGAGAGAAGCCAACTTAAATGCCCAACTGCCATCACCAGGTCACTCTGGGCAACTTACTTCGCTTCGTTCTTCACTATTTATTGAGGTCCTTTAGGGAATGAGACTATGCTGGACCGTGGCAACGGAGGTACCACTAGGGTCCCTGGCCTCCTGGAGTATATGATCCAGAGGGGCAAAGATTAAACATATTTACACAAATAACTATCAATGACTGTTATGACAGGAAAGAAAGCAGGGGCCTGGCGGACTGTTTTCCTTGCTGCTCCCCCCAGTTCAGTGGCCCCCATCTGTAAAATGAGAAGGATGTGCTCTAGGCTGAGTTCCCTTCCATAAGGCAGTCTTATGTGGGTGAGACCTTTGGGAAGAAAAATCAAACCAACTATCTGTCCTGCAGCCAACTGAGGAGCACACAAGAGGGTCAAAATCAAGGAGGTGAACAGACAGCACTCAGGGGCAGAAGCACTGGTGATGCCTTACTTCTTGTTCAAAATCAATTTAGTTTCAAGCTAGGAGGAAAGCTCCATCCGCCTCAAGTCTCTGTTACTTAGCTGACCCTTTAGGAAAGTTACCCTGCCAAAGAATAAAAGTATGTGGAGGAGAAAAACAAACAACAACAACGAAAAAAACAAAGTGCAACATTAAATAGTTCTGGTTAACAAGTAACTTCATTTTGTTGTTAAATTAGGTCCACATTATACTCCGGGAATCCCCCCAGCCCCTCACTTTGTAAACAAGAACAAGCCAAACACTCAGGCAAGCTTCCTGTAGGAACCATATGAATCATCAACATCCACATATTTTTTTTAAAAATGTTTGCGCATACTAAGCTTTGTTCCTAAATCTTAAGTTTATGACTTTAAAAGACAAAGATAAACGGACATGTGTTCATCACAGTTTCAGTACTTCGTGGAAATAAATAAATGCCTTTATTCTGATGCTGACAATAAAAAGTGTACCAGTGGTGCAGTTTTCAAGCATCCACTATAATACCCTTTTTCTGTAACTCCGGAAGGAAAAGAATCACATTCTACAATCTAATTCAAATCCACAATGATCTGCTTTTTTACAATGTATTTATGAAGAGGATAAAAGTGAGAAACTGCCTTTTACAACAGGTCTGCAAATTTCGCAGGGAAGTTCAAAACTCCCTTTTAAGGCAACCCTGGCTACCACAAACAGTGGGGCGTCCGTTAGCATCACAGTTGGGCGATACCAGGCCAGACAGCGCCCACGCCCTCAGAAGCCTGCTCAGCCCGGGAAATTCCACCCCCAGCCGGACAAGTTAGAGCACACCGGCGCAGAACACCTAGGGCAGCACACCCGGCGCATCCGGCCGTGGCGCACAAGGTGGCACCGAAGTATCGGGAAACCCAGGGCCGTAAAGTCACTTGGTCGAATGTAAGGCAGGGTCCAAGAGGTTTCATTCGTTAATCTCCTCAATTGGCCTAAGACTCAGGATGAGCACTAGTCATCTCGAGAAACCAGCAGAGTCCAGCTCTGACTTCCATGCTCGAGCCATCCACTGTGCCAGAGGAGCTGTGGGCCGACCCCAAAGAGCTGGCTCCGAAAAGCGAGGGAGAAAGTTCCCTGGCCCCGAGCTCCCACCTACTCCACGTCTCTGAGCCGTCAACTCGCTTCCTCCGCGGGTCCCGCAGCACCAGCCCGGAGTCTCAAGAGTACGCGAAATGCACCTCAATGACTTTTGTGTTTGCAAAGAAAACCCTGGGGGCGGAGAGGCTAAGCCCTCTGGGTAGTCTGTAGATACGAGCACTCCTTCCCCTTCCTTTCCCCTCCGCAGACTACAGCCTTTCCCGGTTGTCCCAGCTGGCTGCTCCCCTGGCGCAGGGATTCCCCTGTCAAATCAGCCGAGAGGAAGCTGTGGGATACAGGGAAGTGGTGGGGGGCGCTGCAGAGCACCTTTCGCGCACCTGCCCTGCTTCCACCGCCTGCCCACCACCCGCTCCTTAGCGGCACCAGCCCTCCTTGACCAAGCGTCTCACCTAGGACAGTGCGATTGCAGGAGGCAGAGGCCGCCAGCAGGATGGCGCCCCCCAGCAGCCACGCCGCGCTCAAGCTTCGCATCCTTCCAGCAGCCCCGACGCCGGGAGGACGGAGAGTTGGCCGCCACCGATTCGAAACTCAGAGTCCCACTCGCCGATCGGAGAGAAAGCCACCCTCTCACCTGCCCCTAATTGGAGCCTCTGCGCGCGCCTTCCAGGAGCTGGATAAGTTTCAGTGAAACCCAAGCCGCTCGGCGCACCTGTGCGAGGCCACGCCCCGGGGCCGGAACGTGCAGCTCTGCCGCGCCGTTCGAACGCCCGGCGCCGGGGCCCCGCCCCCGCCCACCTGGCCGTGCGCTACGGCCCCGCCTCCGCGGCCTGAGGTGCGCCAGGGTGAAGTAGCTGTGCTGGAATGCAAAGGGCTGGAACGCTCCGATCGCGGGATCACCCAAGCCTGGGCAACGCCTAAAACTACATTTAACCTTTAATTACTCCCAGGGAGCCAGCATTTCCACCCCGCTTCCTCCCCTTTCCTAAATGGCAAAAAGCCAAGACCCGAGCTCACTGAAAATATCGTTCCGTTGGTAACTGGGGGAGTCTTCCCAGTGTCCTGGGCACTGTGGGATGAGTGGGGAGTTTCTAATCTGATTGGCAAGGGGACGGCTGCGGACACCCACGAACGTGATGGGGAGCCGGAAGGGGGTCAGGGATCTGGGATTAGGTTTCTGCTTTGCTGTTAACTAGCTGTGACCCTAATAAACCTCTCACCCCCTTCTAGGCCCATTTTCCAGTCTGCACAGGGGAGCAGGGGCGAGGAAACAGCTGTAACAGCTACTTTAAGTGCCTTGTGTAAAATGATTTCTGGTTTAATCCCGGAAAAACCCAAGCAATAAGTAGGATTATTATTCCCATTTGACAGACAAGGAAATAGAGTTTAGAAAGGTTGGATAAATTGCCCACAGTCACTAGACACAGTTTGTAAATGTCCATCACGTGTAAAACTGAGTCTGTGACTCTCACTTCCATCTGTTAATCACTGAACTATAAATGCTTCCACCGGTCCTTTCCACACTGGCATCCCATAGTCCAAAATATAAGCAGTGTGTATGTATGTGGAAATATATAAGAGGGGGTGGGGAGAGGAGTGTAAGATTGCTGATGAGTGTAAAGGGCCTTCATCATACTTTTTACTTGCTTTACTGTTATCTATTTAAACTCTTAGGTAGTGGAGGAGCAGAAAAAAGAAACCTGAGTGCTTTCTTGAGATATTTAAAGGATTAGCGTGTAGAAGAGGATTAGACATGTTTTGAGTAGTTCCAGAGAGCAGAAATGGGTAGAAGTTGCAATGGGGGGACGGATCTGGGCTCAATGTAGGAAGAGATTTCTAACAAGTCCCATGGTTCCAGTGCCAGTGGCTTCCTGGTGAGGTTAAGAGCCTGGTCACTACAGAGCTTGATGCAAAGGGCCAGGCATCTGCCTGGCAGGTTAGAGAGGAAGTTCCCTCCCAGGATCAGGGGCCACGTCGGGTGAGCCCAGGTAGTCTCTTGAGGGCCTGAGCCCTGAGAGTCCATGATTCTTCCTAGAAGACCAAAGTTTGGTGAGTCAATTGCCAGTCACCATCATTAATTGTTGAACCACCATAAACTGAACGGCCATCTTCTTGGGCCTGTGAGTTTCTAGGATGGTGCTTACAGCTGGTTAAGCCCCATGTCCTGTAGGTTACCTCTCAGGGCCACATATCTTAGCCTATGCCCTCTTTTCCTCCCAGGAAAAGGTGACTCTGGAAGCAGCATCAGGGACTTCCCCATCCTGTCCAGGAGACAGTTCTGATAGGGGTCAGGTCACGCCTGAGGGTCTTTCTCTAAGGAAGAGATTCAATCCTATGATTTGAATCTCTGTGATATCCCGTCAGTCTTTCCGAGCCTCCATTTCATGATCTGCAATGTATTACTCTTACATCTATAATCTGCTGGTTGTGAAGATTCATTTTGCTCAGTGTCCATAAAGTGCTTCTTAACACAGCTCTTGGTCTCTAGGAAATACTCTAGAAACAGTAGCTACCAGAAAATGACCACCTCAAGGGAGAATCTTCCTCTTTTCAGAGAACAATGCATCCGGGTCCAGCTATTTTCAACTTGAATTTTCATTAGTATTTGATGGAACTACGCTTTGAATCCTCAAAATTCCCAAGAAGATATTTTATTGAACAATGCTATGAGTTAATTATCTCAAGAATGTGGTTTCTTCCAGCAGCCTGACTACATTCATTTGAGTCAGTCTGCAGATGTTTTCTCAGGACTTGGGGGTGAGAGGATTTGGTTTTTAAATTTCAGTGACTCCTTTGCCCTGAAGGGCTTGGGCAGCTTTATGACTTTGTGGAAGAGTACAGAGAAATAACCACAGGCACTGCCAGGCCGCCTGGCTTTCAGGGATTGGGAACTTTGTGCAGTTTCCCACCCACTACAACTCTAAGGAAAACAAGGTAGGAACGAGGGGAGGCCAAACACGGAGGGAAACGCCATTTCATTCAATCATTTTTATAGTTCTACATTTATCGAAACTCTGAAGAAGCAAAGACATAATCCCTGTACTCTTGGGTCCCCGTCAAACATAGATGGAGGAAAGGTTACATTCATTCACTCACTCGCTCATAGAGCGAACACTCTGGACAAGGTTAGGAGTGAACTTTGCACAGTAAATCCCTTGGTCAATTCTCAGTCTTCATGTTACTCAACCTGACAGTGGAATTTGGCACAACTGACCTCCCTCTCCTTCTTGAGTGCCACGTTCACTTGGCTTCCTGGACCACTCTTGTCTTGATTCCCCTCCGACCTCAGTTCTACACTCTGGAGCAACCCCAGGTTTGTCCCTGGACTTCTTTTCAATATACGCACATTTCCTTTGGTGAGTTAATCCAGTTCTGTGGTTTTAAATACCATCTTTTTGCTGATGACTCCCAAATTTGTTTTCTCAGATTTCTCCATTCCAGACACATATCATATCCATCCAGCTACTCAACATCTCTACTTGGACTGTAGACACATCAAGCATAAGTTCAAAACTAAATTCCTCATCCAACCCACCCTCTCACAGCTTTTCCTTCTCCTTAAATTGCAACTCTGTCCCTTGAGTTGCTCAGATCAAAAATCCTGGAGTTATCTGTGACTTTTTTCTCTTATATTCCACATCTGACCCATTAGGGAAAACTACCTTGAAAATATATCCAAAGTACCACCCTGGTGCAAGTTACCATTTCCTTTCACCTAGATTATTAGAGTAGCCTTGTGATCTGTCTCCCTCTTTCTACCCATAACCCTCTACACAGTCTTCTCTCAACACAGCAGTCAGAGTTAACCCTGTTAAACTGCATCAGTTCAGATCACTTCCTTATTTAAAATACTGAAGTAGCTCCCCACTTCCTCTGTGGACAAACCAAAGTCTGTCAAAGGCTTACACATCCTGCCCTCCTCCCCCCCCCCACACACACATACATAGACACACACATACACAAAATCCCCTTGACTTCATTTCCTCTGTTCCCCTCACTCATTCTGCTCCAGCCACGCACACCCCATTGCCATTCCTTTGCCTGGAATGCTTTTCCCTCAAACACCTGCAGAGCTTTCATCCTAACTTCCTTCAGATCTTTGCTAAAGTGCTACCTGCTCAGTGGTGCCTTCTCAGAACACCTTATTTAACATTATACTCCCATCCTCCCTCCATACTTTGTTTTCCTCCATGGCAGGGATCACCAGTATTGATATTCTACATGTATTTATTTATTATCGTGTTCTCCCACTGCAATGTAAACTCCATGAGTATAGAGTTTTTTGGTTTTGTTTTTCAGTTTGTGGCATTTTTAAAAGGATTTGTAAATTAATCCAAAGCTGGCAACTGCCTCTTATATACTCATTTCTATAATGTCAAGTTATTACTTAAGTTCCAGTTTAAATCACTTTTCTTAAAATGCAGAAAGGCAGATATCTAAAACACTGCAAAAAACAACTTTTAAAATGTGGAGGACAGAGATTTTTGACTGTATTGTCCAGCTCTAGAACAATGCCTAGCACATAGAATGAGCTGAACAAATACTTGTGAATGAGTGAATTTTTATATCTTGTACACCTACTAGCTTTCACTCACTCAGCTAGAGGCTAAGATTGCAAAGATTCACATCTCTACCTCCACTGAGCTGATGGTCAAATATAAAGAGAGATGTGTAAGTCAGTCAAGTGCTGGGGGGAGGGGTTGGTGAGTGATGTATCATTCAAAGGCTCTGGACACAGGGAGAAAGAATGACTCTTGCCTGGGGGAATCAGAGAAAGCTTCCTGGAGGAGGGGGCATTTGAAGAGGACTTTGGGGAATGAATAATTCACCAGATGAATTATTTAAAATGAGGCTAGCTGCTGTAACACATAGATCTCCAAATCTTAGGGATTCACTGAAGTAGATGTTAATTTCTTACTCAAAGAAAAATCCAAGTCTAAATTTGGTGAAGGTTTCTCCTCCAAGTAGGGATCAGTGAGCAGGCTTCTCCCAACTTGGGATCCTGCCACCTTCAACTCAAGGCTTCTGAGGTCCCTACAGAAGGAAAAGAGCGTGAAGGATTCCATGTATTCAGTTTCCACAGCTCTGGCCTGAAAGTGACACACAGTCACTTCCGTGTTCCATTAACCAGAACTCACCACACATGGCCACGGGCCACTGCAAAGGAGGCTGTGTGCCCAGCAGGAAGAGGAAAGGAGCTCATGGGACAGCTAACCACTGTCTGTTACTCCAAGCATAGTGGATTAGAGACAGGCGCCCCAAGAGAAAGAACAGTATGAAAGTGTGGTATGTTTTGGAAACACTGTGGTGGGAACCCAGAGAGTGTGAAGGAAAGTGGCCAGAGATAACACTAGAAAGGTAAGTTGAGAGTTGTGTCTTATTCAGGGGACCTGCTGAGGACTCGAGCCCGGGACGCAGCCTCTCAGATCTCTCTAAGAGACTGCTCTGGAGAGGCAAGGGAGGAGCCAGGATATACAGGAGTTTTTGCAGCAAAGACCAGGTAGTCAGTACATTAAAAGATTACTGTTAATTAAAGAAAGCCTGATATCTCAAGTTAAGGAATTTAACACTTTTCTATGTATGGGAAGGTGCAAAAATCTGGGCTCACTGAAATCATTCCTTTGATGTGCATCTAGCTCTCCAGAGCCAGGATCCCATTCTTTCCCATGCTGAGTCCCCTCAGGTTGCACTGTTGGAAGTGGCAGCAGAGGCTGGGCTGCCTGCTTGTCTATATCCTGAGTTCCCTCTGCTCACTGTCCTGGGTGGCAGTAGTGGCTGATGATTTGACGGCCACAGCATCCTTTGTTTACTGCTATGGCAGGCAATATTTTTCAATCACAGACTCCCCTATGAAGGGCTTGTATTTACTATGAAAAAGACTTTGGACTTTAATCCTGAGGGCATTGAAATTGAACCATCCTGCCTCAGCCCTATCTTCACATCCCTGAGATTGGCAGGGTGGCCTTTCTGGGACTACAAGAAAAAACTCAATCAAATAGGAGCTGGAGGTGGAAGAACTAGGGAGAAGAAAATGGGAGAAGAGAGATTCACTCCTACCACAAATGCTGCCCACATGAGCATCTCAGTCCCATCAGTCAACCCCTCCCCATCTTTTTAATCACCATGTGGCATAATCATTCACCCTCATCGTATGCTTGTTTCATAAGTAACCACAGGCACAGACGCCATCGCCTGGCTCTGCTCCCCCAGCCTTACCCCTTTTCCGAAAGGTGAGATGGGACTGCATTTCTGTTTATGCTCCTCCCTGTGATGTGTCACACAAGCACACCTCCAGCCCAGTTGGAAAGCCTTGTAGCATTTGTCCTTAAAAATATTTCCCCCAACTGCTTGAATGGTGGAAACAAAAAATCTAAAAAGTTAAATAACAAAAACAAAAAAAACCCCAAAGATCATCAGCCTAGAGAACAGCTGGTAGCTAATGCCTGAAATGAGTAACATTTGAAATTATTTCTTTGGGTCTGGCAAGCCTTCGGGAAGCTGGAGACCTCCATCACCACACCAGCCTTTGCCTCCCATCCCGACCCCTCCCTCGGCTCCGCCGCTCCCGAGCTGAATGATGCTCAGGGCCTCCCTTCCTCACACCAGAGGCCTTCTAAGGGCCCCTCCAGCTCTAACTGATGAGGTGAAGTAAACTAACACTTCAGAGAGATGACTGGAGAGTGTGGTGAGCAAGGCCTTTCTGGAGGGAGTCCAGCGTGGGGCGGAGGCTCCGGGCTGACTGTGGGACCAGAGAGCGGGGACAAGGACAGACCCTGCCACCTTGCTCCACCCCAGGGGGCTCTCAGTGTCAGGAGGAGCCAGAACTCCCTGGGCTAACCACCAGGAATGAAAGCCACCAACTCAATTTGAAAGAAGGCAAACTGCTGGCTTTTCTTGTAAAATCTGTTACAACAGCCTCTTTAGATAAGTGGCCAAAAAAAAAAAAAAAAAAAAGACATTCAATGCCAGAATATAGCTGTTTTCCAATGTGGTTGTTCAGTCTCCACCACAAGCCCCACCCGCAACCTGTGGTGGTTCATTTTTATCGTCTCATCTAAAGAAGAAATGTTTCCTCTTTCTGAGGACACGTACAACTCAGGCTTATTAAGTTGATTCTAAGAGAGACAATTTTTGTGATGGGAAATACAAAAGAAGGAAGGGAGGGAAGGGAGGAAGGAAGGATCCATAGGTAACTGCTCTGAAAGGTTGGATCAACATCTTTCTAGTTAGAGAGCTATCTTTTTAAAAATGGAATTAAGATTGTGTTGCATAACTGTCTTATTACTTAGTTTTCCCCATTCGACATCCTAGGATCATCTTCCCAAAATCTTAAATATTCTTCCACAGCACCATTTTTGGTTGCTGTAGAATATTTCATCTTCTCAGTAGATCTTAATTTATTTAATCCGTTGTAGCATATCCAGATTATTTCAGGTTTTTGTCGTTATGTTTTAGGTAAGACAGAGATAAATGTATCCTGATACATACATTTTTCTTTTCTGCAATTTCAGATTTTTTCTTTTTTTGATTTTGTATTTTTTATCGTGGTAAAATACATGTAACGTTATCTAAGTGTACAGCTTAGTGGCATTAGATACATTCACAATGTTGTGCAACACCACGAATATCCATTTAGAACTTTTTCATCATCCCAAACAGAAACGCCCTATTCCTTTAACAACAGCTTCCCATTCTGCCCTCCCCTCAGCCCCTGGTAACCACCATCCTACGTCATCTCTATGAGTTTACCTGTTCCAGATAACTCCTGTAAGTGAAGCACACAATATCTGTCCTTTTGTGTCTGGCTTATTTCACGTAGCATAGTGTCTTCAAGGTTCATCCACATTGTAGCCTGTGTCAGAATTTCATTCCTTTTTCAGGCTATTATTCCACTGTACGTATAGGTCACATTTTGTTGATCATTCCTCTGTTGATGGACACTTGGGTTGTTTCCATCTTTTGGTTATGGTGAATAATGCTGCTATGAATAGAGGTGTACAAGTATCTGTCCAGCTTCCTGCTTTCAGTTCTTTTGGGAACATACCTAGGAGTGGAATTGCTGGAACACATGGTAATTCTATGTTTAACTTTTTGAGGAACCACCAAACTGTTTTACGCAATGACTGCACCATGCCTTGAGCTAGGTAAATGAAAAATGAATCTGTTCTAAAAGCCTCATGTCAACTTGGCCTGGAAAAGTCTAATGTCCATATTTCAGGATGGTGGAACCTCACTGGGCTGTGAAATGTGGGTGTCCCCCCTTAACGACAGGAGCAATGGAGAACTGGTGGCATCCAGGAGAGGGTGACCGAACAGGACCATGTCAAATTAAAGTGGTGAAGGGACTGGGTGCTTGGTCTGGTGAAGATCAGGTGTTTCCTCTCCACAAAGACCTGTCTCCAGGGCTATGAGAGGCTGTCCGGTGGCAGAGTAAGCAGACATTTCTGCAGCCATGGAGGTAGAAGGAAAGCTGGGAGAAACACCCGGAGACCGGCTTTGGCCAAACACTGCCCTGAGGCCGGGAGCCCTGGGCGGCGGCAGAGGTGGTAGGGGGCTCCTGGGAATGGTCATCACTAAGGCCCCGGGACCCTGGGAAGCCAGGGAGAAGACAGCACAGAGCAGTAGCTCACACTTCCTGGGATTCTTTTATTGTTGTTCTGCTTTTGAACAAATGGGAAGGCGGAGCTTGGAGGGTTTTTTGGTGAAAAGTATCTCTTTCCTTTTTAAAAAGGAAATCAGGAAGCACACAGTCTCAATACAAATAGCCAAATAATTGCTGGATTATGAATTTCATTTTGATAAATTTAAACATTAATCAAAATAAACTATTTAAGAAGAGTCCTCTTACCAGAAACGTTTCTCTAGAAACTGGAGGTGCAGAAGAAAATGGGATCAGAGATAAGAGTTCTGAGGCTGAAAACTGCTTATTCAGGTGTCTTTATGGCTTTGGATGCCTTACCAGGAGGCTCAGTGAACAACACCTGAGCGAGCACACAGCTGCAGCCCCTTGAGGATGCATTTCTTCTTTAATTGGACTCCCATTTACCACTTCTTTCTCAGCTTTGCTTCCTTTCTAATTGTTTTCTGAGTCCTTTTTATTTATTATTACTAGTAATAGTTACTAGTGCTGTCCAGCAAATATTTCTGCTTCTCCCCTTCAGCGTGTTGGGCATTGCTTCCCCCTAGATTATTCGTTTAGGACAAAAAATTTTTAGAGATGGGTGGATTTGCTACATCCAAAAATTCTATTAATTTTAAAAGTTTTCCTGGTTATTATCAAATTACCATTCAGGAAATTACCCTTCAGGAACACTGTACCAATTTATAGTCCTATCAGCAGTGTGTGGGTGTCCATCTCCTCACATCTTCACCAGCACTGGGTGTTACTGTTTTGAAAAATCTTTACTAGTTTGATATCTGCTCTAATTTTAATATTTACTTACTCAAGGAGCAGAGTAGGGCAAAGGATTTTTTCCCGAAGAGATAGGGAGCTGTGATTCTAAAGCATAATCTAAGCACACAATCAGTAAATATTTGTACAAATGCTATGTGCTGTTTTTCATCAGTTACTTAATTGAGTGGATATAGTGCTGGAATAAGAGACTTGCTTCACAGGCCTTTGTACTTACTGGCTACGGACAGTAAGTAAGCAAACAGAGGCCTCTGAGTCTCAGATTTCTCTTATGTGAAATGGCTGTTCAACCCACAGGGTGGTGTGACAGTGAAACAAGAAAATGTACATAAAAGTCCTTTAGAAACCGTGAAAGCACTATGCATGACCCGACGATGCTAACTGTTGCTACCGTTAGCCACGGTGATAAATCATGTTATAGCTAACCTTAAATAAACCATGTTGTTTTTAGACAAACCATCCCATTATCCCTAGCCGACCAAAGGTCTTCCCTCTGCAATCCAGCAGGATTAGATGACCATCAGCCCGGAGATAGGACAGACTGTCCGGGTGAGAGGGAGAGAGTTTAGAGCCACTTCCTAACAGCCCAGGATCTTACAGCTTCACAAAGAAACCAGATGCATGAGACAGATGCAACTGCAAAAACCAGTCAGGGATGTCAGAGGAGGAACCGAGACCAGCGTGTGGCCTCAGTCCTGCGCGGTGAAAAGCTACTTGTGTTCGCGCCAGGGGCCAAGCCCCACCAAGGGGTAAGGGCTAAGAAGGAACCGTTGCCCTCAAGCAGGGCCAGGCTGGGGGGTCTCTGTTCTTGGCAGGGGCTGGGAAGAAGCCTGGGATCCCTGGCGAAGCTGTGGAGACTGACAAAGGCCTGTGGGCAGCTGGTAAGGAGGGGGAGGGGCGTAGATAGACGGGGGCGTTTGGATTTACTATGAAAGACGACCTGGGGGCACACAGGCCCAGAGAGCAGAGTTAGTTGCTGGCAGTTTAAGCACAGCTCGGGGAACGCAGAGGAAGGAGGGGCTGGGAAATCTCCGAAAGGGTAGGGCGGTGATTCTCAGCTGCTCAGGGCAGCAGAAACTGGTTTGGTCCTGTTGTTTAGCGTTTGTGAGCTTCTCATTAGCATCTGAAGGAAGTGCACAGAGAACACTCACCAAGCCTTTAGAGTAGAGCTCAGCCTGCTGGGCTGGGAAGGGGCGTGCAGGGGCAGGGGCAGGGGCAGGGGCGGGGGCGGGGGTGGGGGCGGGGGCGGGGCGGGGGAGCCTAATTGCTCTGAAGACGGCAGCCTGACTTCAAGAATCCAGTGATCTACGGGACCCTAAGAAGGAACCGAATCCCTTTCCATCCCATCTAAAGCCGAAGTCATTCTATTGATAAAACTTCCTAAGTTCTCAGCTACTTCTCTCATTGGTTCAATATAGAAAGCGTAGTAATTTTGGAAAGAAAGAAATGATTGTAACAGCAATGTTGAATTATTAACTCACTCACCCTTACCTATATCGTATGAAATAGAAACTAGTCTTGCCTTCTTGTTAGAAATAAAATGCTTGCGAAGTAGTTTCAGAAACAGATGCCAAACTCATAACCTGGTAGCAGAGGCATCCCCGTAGTGACACCAAATGCTTGTGTTACCAGATGCTTCCCTGAGTTTTTTGCACTGATTAGAAATTAGGTGTTTATTTCTCAGGCATGAAAAAAAAAATCAGGCAAGTTTTTGGCTTTGGAGCCCAAGGATGGCAAGGAGTTGTGTCCAGGGATTCAGGTTTATGTCCTCAAAGAATCACAATGAGGCACTGCATGTGTAAGCACTGCATGCTCCCGTGAGAGGGAGGAAGATGGAGTGGACCAGGATGGAGTTTAAAGCACAAAGAATCCCAGCTCCATCCTGCCAGCTCCAGCACCTGGGTTATTTTGAAATGAAACTCACTTTGGAAATGCAAATGACTCACCAAGGAGTTTGGCGTGTTGGCTTAAGACAAGCTAACTGTGGCTTTGAAGACCTTTTGGGTTCCGCTGGGTTGGTTGCTTTTGGAGCCAAAGGAGATGGGGAGCATAAAGGGCTTAGTAAAGTGTCAAGTGCTAAAGGAACATTCAGTTTTAGAGACAGTGTTGAGTCTTGAATATTTCGAAGCCCACTGAACTAGCCAATGGAAGAGACAAGATTTTGCATGGACTCTATTCCATCGGCCAGGGTAGACACAGTCTTGATCTAGAGCTGCTTCTATTCTTAAAATCTGATTTCCTGTTTCTCCCTGCCCCTCTCCTCCCCGACAGCACCACACAGACTGGGGGCCTCTGTTGGGCAGGGTTCTGTGCCAGACTGAGTGAGCCAATGACACTGCAGCTGCATGGGTCGAAGAGAAAAACGGACCTGCAGCCCCCAACACGAAAGCCACCTGCAAGCATCAGAGATAATGCAGGGTGAGGTTGAGGTGGAGGAGCCAACAGGGCCGGGAGCTGAAGTGGTGGATGGGAAGAGAAGCTCAAAGGTCAAGATATCCCAGAACCGCAGGAAAAGAATTGCCTATTGCACTGTGCCCAGCGGGCTCCCCAAACAGCCCTCCAGGCTGTGGCTGGTTCTTCAGACAGTAAAATCCCTCCTTCCAAGATGAGTCATTTCCATTTCCAGAGGGAGTTTTATTTCTGAATAACTGAGCTAGACAGAATAACTTAGAGGCTGCAGGGCCTCACTGGTTAAGAGCTAGGACTTCTGGGCAAAACTGTTTGGGTTTGAATCTTGACTTCATCTCTTATATGCTGTGCGACCTTAGGTAAGATAATTAACCTCTCTGTGCCTGAGTTTTTCTTACCTGTAAAGCAGGGCTATTACTAATAGCATCTGGTTCTTAGATTACTGTACAAACTACAGTAGTTAATCTGTGGCAAGTTCTTAGAACAGGTCCTGGCACATAGTTTCTTTAAAGCTTTAAAAATACAGATACTAATGATTATATATAAAATAAACAACAAGTTCCTACTGTAGAGCACAGGGAACTATCTTCAATACCTTATAATAGCCTATAATGAAAAAGAATATGAAAAGGAATATATATATATGCATAATTGAATCTCTGTTGCACACCAGAAACTGACACAACTTAGCAAACTGACTATACTTTAATAAAAAATAAATGAAAATAGATATTATTTTATTAATGTACTCCCTGACATGATACATGCTCTGAGAGTAAGCACCCTATCTGAGTTTGCTTACAATTGTACATCCAGTGTTTAGCACAGCAGACAGTAAGCACTCAACGCTCTAGGTAAAAGGGAGCTCCCAAACCCTTCCTGGACTCTACACTACAGCTCCAGCTCCACCCACCCAAGCAATAAAAGGCACACTGGCTAGCAGTTAGCAAAGCCAAAGTTACCCCAAGAGCTGTGCTGCGACAGAGTTCCCTGTTCTCAGACCCCCAGACTTCTCCTTGTCTTTACCAAACAGGATGTGGGGCCCAATCTTATTTGCCTGGAGGAAGCACTCCGTCTCCGAGTCAGGAGGGTCTGCCCAGGTTAAGGTGTGGGCCGAGTGCTCTGGGTCTCCCACACTCCCCCGAGGAGGAACAGTCAGCAGCCCAGACGGCTCTGAAGCTTGTGGGCAAAAAGCCAGCCTCCTTCCCCTGCTCTCTAGGCACCTGGATCCTTCTGCAGAGATTTGGGCTGGATGCATGTATATCAGAGAGCGAGCTCCCGCCCAGAGTTTCTTCCTGAAAATGTTGACATCTCCCCCTCAGCTCACAAGGTGAACAGCATTTGCAGGGCCCTGCTCGGCCCTCTCCAATGGAGAACTCTAGTTGGGACCAAAGTAAAGTGACATGCCACAGTTCACTAAATCCAAGTCATCTTTGACATGAAGTCTTTTATATTGTATGTAGCGCTGAGAAAGAATAAATACCAACACTTAAACACTCCACTGATTTCAAGATTTACTGCAATTTCAGAGATGCTAAAATATGAAAAAAATGCACCTGAGAATTGATGAAAACAGTGCACCATTACATACACACAGCAGGAGGAAAAGACGCATCAGAGAACGTTCACATGTTCCACCAACAAATCTCCCCACAATATACTCTGCCCTCCCTCTTTTGACAATGGGTGAAGCACCCATGCTCTCGTCTCTGCCAGCCCCTGCACATGTGCACTGGGTCCCGTCCCCTTTCAACTACTTACGGACACATCACTCTAGCAACCCCCACTTGTCTCCTCCGCATGTTTAACTTTTTCCTCTCTACTGGTTTGTTTCCATTGCCTAAACCTGTGAAATAATGTCTTTCTTGATCTCTCTCTAGTTCTATTCGTGGCTGCACTTTACACAAAGTTCCTTAAAAGACTCGAGACTTTCTGGTCAAGATGACGGAGTGGTAGGACCACAAGCTCGCCTCTCCTCGTGACTACAACGAAACCACAACTGACTGCTAGACAACCATCAAAAAAAAGACTGGAACCTAGAGCAGAAGATTGTCTTCGACTGGAAACATAAAGAGGGAACCACAGCAGGACGGTAGGAGGGGCGTGCTCAAAATATAATTGGGCCCCATACCCTCTGGGTTGGTGGCCCACAAGCGGAAGAATAATTAAGTCGCAGAGGTCCTCCCACAAAAGTGAGAGTTCTAAGCCCCACATCCGGCTCCCCAGCCCAGGGTTCTGACATTGGGAGGAGGAAGAGACCCCAGGACATCTGGTTTTGATGTCCAGTGGGGCTTAATTCCAGGAGCCCCACAGGACTGGGGGAAACAGGCTTCACTCTCTTGGGAAGCTTACGTAGAATCTTGAGTGTGCCAGGTCCAAAGGCAGAGGCAGTGACTTCATAGGAACCTGGGCCAGGCCTGCCTTCTGGTTTTGGAGGGTCTCCTGGGGACACAGGGGACAGCTGCAGCTCACCCAGGAGACAAAAAGCTGGTGGCAGACATTCCAGGAGTGTTCATCTACATGAGCTTTTCTGGAGGCTGATATCTTGATTGGATCTTTAGCACCAAGACCTAGCCCTACCCAACAGCCTAAAGGGAAGCCTCAGGCCAAACAACATACAGGGTGGGAACACAGCCCCACCCATCAGCAGACTTCCTAAGCCACAAAGGCCTCTAGACACAGCCCTACCCACCAGAGATCCAGGACCTAGTTTCACCCAGCAGTGGGCAGGCACCAGCTCTTCCTGCCAGAAAACCTGCATAAGCCTCTAGTTCAGCCTCATCCACCAGGGGCAGATACCAGAAATAAGAAAACAACAATCTCAAAGCCTGTGGAAGGAATCCACAAACACAGGCCAGACTCTGCCCTGGGCCTGGCTGGACACTGACAACAGAGGAGTGTACTACTGGGACACACAGGACGTCTCCCACAGAGGGCCACCTCTCCAAGGTCGAGAAACATAACTAAGCTACCTAAAAATACAAATAGAAAGATAAACAATATGAGGTGGCAGAGGAATGTCTCCCAGGCCAAGGTACAAGATAAAATTCCAGAAGAAGAAATAAGTGATGAGGAGATAGGCAATTTATCTGAGAAAGTGTTTAAAATAATGATGGCAAAGATGTTCAGAGAACTCAAGAGGAGTATAGATGCACAGAGTGAAGATTTTTAGCAAAGAGTTGGAAAATATAAAGAGTACCCAAACAGAGTTAAAGAATAAAATTACTAAAATGAAGAACACACTAGAAGAAACCAAGAATAGACTAAATGAGGCAGCAGAAGGGATCAAGGAGCTAGAAGACAGATTAGGGGAAATCACTACTGCAGAACAGGAAAAAGAAAAAAGAATGAAAGGAAATGAGGATAGTTTGAGAGAACTCTGGGACAACATGAAGCGCTCTAATATTCACATCATAGGGGTCCCAGAAAGAGAAAAGAGAGAGAAAAGACCTGAGAAAACTTTTGAAGAGGTAACAACTGAAAACTTCCCCAACTTGGGAAAGGAAACAGTCACCCAAGTCCAGGAAGTACAGAGAGTTCCACACAGGATCCACCCAAAGAGGAACACACCAAGGCACAAGGCACGTAGTAATCAAATTGACAAAAATTAAAGATAGGGAGAAAATATTAAAATCAGCAAGAGAAAAGCAACAAATAACATACAAGGGAACTCCCATAAGGTTATCAGCTGATTTTTCAGCAGAAACTCTGCAGGCCAGAAGGGAGTGGCACAATATATGTAAAGTGATGAAAGGGAAAAACCTACAGCCAAGAACACTCTGTCCAGCAAGGCTCTCACTCAGATTTGATGGAGAAATCAAAAGCTTCACAGATCAACAAAAGCTAAAGGAATTCAGCACCACCAAACCAGCTTTACAACAAATGTTAAAGGAACTTCTCTAGTCATCAAACCATAAGAGAACAGTGAGAAGAAAGAGAAAAAAAAAAAAAACTGAAAAAGATTGCTTTGGCAGTTTGGGGTCTTTTATGGTTCCATATAAATTTTGGAATTGTTTGCTCTAGTTCTGTGAAAAATATTGTGAGTTCTTTGGCAGGGGTTGCACTGGATCCGTAGATTGCTTTGGGCAATACAGCCATTTTGACAATGTTAACGCTTGCAATTCAAGAGCACAAGGTATCTTTCCATTTCTTTGTATCATCTTAAATTTCCTTCATCCATTTTCCACAGTTTTCAGAGTATAGGTAACCTTCTTGGTTAAGATTGTTTCTAGGTATTTTGTTCTTTTTGATGCAATGGAAATTTTTATACCAGTTATAAAATTCTGGTTTTTGAAGTGGAAAAAAAAGTGCATGAAGGGCTGCAAATGGCAAAATAGCCTTCTTTCTTATGGGTGAGTTGTATTCCATTACATACAGATGCTGCATCTTCTCTATCCGTTCATCTATTGATGTGCACTTACGATGCTTCCATGTATTGGCAATTACAAATAATTTTGCTGTTAATGGCGGGGTGTATGTATCTTTCTGAATTAATTCTTATTTTGTGATTGGCTTTATTCCTTTAATAACTATGTAAGTTTAAAGAGCTAAAGCTCTAAACATTCTTAGAGACAATGAACAGTACATATATGTAAATTTGAAAAATATGTGCAGTATATTGTGTATATGTATTTACATGCAATATATTGTATATGTGCAGTCAAATTGTAACAATTCTACCTAATAAAAATGAAAAATGAAAAAAAAAAAAAAGAGATGTGCACTCTTGTTACCTTCTCGTCCTCTCCTCCCAGGTTTCCTTGAACCCTGATGGGAATACCAGGTTTCTGTCCCCACTGCTCCATCTAAACAGATTTCTGTCTGGTCCCCAGTGACCTTCCATTGCCAAACCCAAGGGTTGACCCTAGTTCTTAGCTTCCCCTCATCTCAGCAACAGTTGGTTTCCAAGATACTGCTCCCTCTTGGTTCTCCTCATCTCTCCCTGGTCCTCCTGCATACACTAAGGACCACGCCTCTTCTCTATCTGCCCTCACTGCCCTGGTGACCTCACCCAGTCCCATGGCTTTAATTACCATCCTCAATTTAATAATTACAGCCCCCAGCTCTGGCCTCTCCCCTGAACTCAGGGCTTATATATCCTGATAGCATCTCAAACTAATATATCCAAAATTAAACTTTTGAATTCTGACCTCAGGAAGTCTTCTCCATCTTAATAAAGTTTTTCTAGTTACTTTGGCCAGAAAACTTGGAATTTCAAATCATTCATATCATCCTTGACTATTCATTTTCTCTTGCATCCGATCCATCAACAAATCCATCTGGATTTCAAAATCTCCAGAGTAAGATCGCACCTCACAGTTACCACTGGCTACCACCCAGCCCAAATCCACCTGGGCTATTGCAATAGCCTCCTACCAGTTTCCCTTTGTCTAATCTGTCTCCTGCATTCTATCCACAGTGATCCTTAGAAAGGACAGCAGACCCTGAACCATCTCTGCTCGAACTCTCCAAGGCTCCCATCTCAGGCAGAGGAAAAGCCCGAGGCCTCCTGCGGGATCTAGTTCCCGGCCCCTGTGGGCTCCCCGCCTCCACTCTTCCCTCTCTTGGTGGGCTCCAGCTGCACTGGGCTTCCTGCTGCTTCTAGAATACACTGAGCACTCTCTCTCACATCAGTTTCTTCTCCCCCCCACCCCCCAGAAGTGAGCCAGTTGCTCACTGCCTCACCCCTTTCAGATCTTGGCTCCACTGTCACCCTGTCAGCGTGGTCTTCCCTGACTGTCCCCCACAACGGCCCGGCTCAATATCACTTCCCCTTACTCTGCTTTCTTTTCCTTTACAGTCTTGTACATCTATTTGGCTTTTTGGCTGTATCTGTGGCCTCCCACTTGAACTTAAGCTCCCTTAAGTCAGGGATTTTGTTCCCTGCTGCGTCCTCAGTACCTGGGATGCTGCCTGGCACATGGAGCCGCTCCGAGAAGGTTTATGGAATGACTTCTAAGGTGGAAGGAAACTATGCTTATGCAGAAATGTTAGGAGCATGATGATTTTTCCTATTCCTTTCCACAACAAAGTCACTGGGAGTTAAAAGAAAGGCGTAGGCATAAGTGTTTCCTGGAAATTGCCTGAAAACCCAGAAAACAGCTGCCTGGTTAATTTTATAAAAAGATGCTGTCTGAAAGCATCTGTGTGAATGTGCTTGTGCAACTGGAGGAGTCTGGCCAGCCCTCACAAGGTCACTGAGATGACCCAGTGGGTCTCTGCAGCCAAGGATCTCCTCCCCTTCCTCCACCACTCCCAATCCCTCACCCTCTTCATCTCACTGCCTAAGGGGCCTGGCCCTCCTGGCTCAACTTCTCTCTCGTTTTCCCCACCAGGTCTCTCAGTGTGCACCCTTGACTCTTTCTACAGACCCTTCTTAACCCATTTATAAGCTTGCGTGGCCCCATCTGGGCCTATATGACCCCTCACCAACAATCACCCCCACCAAGCACCCTCCCCTACAACCCCTGCTCCCAACCAAGGCTGGGGAGCATTTGAAAGCTGGGACCGAGTCTTACATTTGTATCCCTAACCCCTAACACAGTTCCTGGCACATCACAGGTGCTTGAGAAATGTTTGCTGAATGACTGAATGAACTCTCCACTGGGGATAGGCTGGCTGTTTTTCACAATTTCCCTGACACAGACTGAACTTATTCTTAGCAAAGCTCTGCTCACGCCCTACCCTCAAGCAGCATTCCCTACCCACTCATTTCTATACACACACACACACACACACACAGGGCTAGCCTTCCATGGCTAACTCAGTGAGCAAAATATGTCAGCTCAAAAAGCATTCATTGTCTATTAACAACATTCTAGTGCTCAGCAGCTGATAAAGTGAGCTGGTGGTTGATTTCTTGGCACATTTCATCAAATACCATTTTATTCTATTCATTAGGCCCTTCTTCATAATTTCAAGCAGTGCACATCCTGCTGCCAGCGTTTGCACTGCACAGAGGATCACTTTCTGAGAGAGGCCATAAGGCACTGCGTGTGCTTGTGATGTGGTGTATAAGGGCTGGCAGACTTCCCGGTCCACCCTCAGCTTTTCCTACTTACTAGCTGCCTGGCCTTGGCCAAATTCCTTCCATTCTGAGCATCTGTTCCCTCATCTATAATGCAGGGATAATAATAATTTCATTCAGAAGGCTGATGGAAAGATTCAATGAAAGCACACAGATCATGCTCAGTCAACAACAGCCATTGTTATCGCACAGTTTACACCCTCGCTATGAGTTACTACTTTATGTGGTATTGTGTTGCATTTTCTAATTTGTCATATATGTAAATCACCTCTTAAATGACCGTTCAAGTTCCTGGAAGGCATGGATCATGAACAAATAGGAGGCCCACCGTGACCATAGAGGAATCCAGCTGTCCCAATTGCATGTGTTGATTCATGGTTCCCCAGGCTGCATCTTTTTTTACCACTTGGCAGGTCTTTTTCTCAGACCAGGGGCAGGGAAGAGGGGCAAGCATTTCTCATATGGTTACATAAAGATGATGTATATGTGAGTCACCGTGGCTGATGGGAGCGTGTTGTGGGGCGGGAGGAGTGTACAGGAGCCCTTTGGCCCAGAGCTGCCTTTCTTTTCCTCGTCAGCTGAAACGATTGATTGGAAGCAAGGTTACATCGTGCACAAGGCTACATACAGCCCCGGCCCTGGCTTTCCACGGTGGCTCTGTCTCTGTCTAACTGCGTATACTTCGGGTGAGTTATTTCACCTCCATTTCCTTCTTTGCAGAGTGAACGTGGAGATAACAGTCCTACTTTGTAGGACTACGGTAAGAATTAAATATTAAGCACCAGGCCCTCCGTTAAGGGTTCAATATGTGGGGTCTTTTTATTTTCATGACAACTTCTCTATTCATTTGCTCCAGTTCTGGGGCAGGTCTTAGAGTCGGACCACCAGTGGATGTGTTTTAATACTTCTGGGCCACAGAGGGACCTATCTGAATGCCACACGGGGCTTTCTAACTACAGAGGCTTGCTCCTGCCTTGTGCCAGGAGCCTCCTCTGCCCTGCTGGAGTGCCCAGGCCGCCCTTCCTCCTATGTAACCTTACTGCCAGTTAATCATTCCAGCTGTTGGCGGGTAGCTGGGGCACCAGGAAACGCCAAACTTCCTATTGCTATTATTTTATTTGTATTTCTCAGACTAACCTGGCATGGGAATCAGAATCTTAGAGTACAAGAGTTTGTGGGGCAGGACCTCTGAACAGTGATAATGGCACAGGCGTTGAAGGCAGACTGAAGCTAGGCTGGGAACCTGGCACTGACCCTCACTAGCAGGGTGACCTGGGGCAATGGCCCAAGCTCTCTGGCTCTCGCTGCTCAGAGTCAATGCTTGTTAGACACACGGAATCTCAGACCTACTAAATCAGGATTTGAATTTTAGCAAGATCCATAGGCAGGTAATAGAAATTTTTTAAAAATTAAAACAAATATTTTAATTGAAGTATAGTTGATTTACAATGTTGTGTTAGTTTCTGGTGTACAGCAAAGTGATTCAACTATATATATTCTTTTCATACTCTTTTTCATTATAAGTTTTTTTTTACATTTTTATTGATTCATAATCATTTTACAGTGTTGTGTCAAATTCCAGTGTTCAGTACAATTTTTCAGTCATACATGGACATATACACACTCATTTTTTCCTTGCATGTTATACACCAGATATTTACCAGATCCCTATTCCGGCAGAGTATTTTTGAATTCAGTTATCAGATTTCTTACATTATCCTTCTAAATTAAAAACAAATCATTTCCTTGCTTTTTGTTGTTTGTTTCTCCATTCACTATGGGGCCCAGAGGGAGGACGAAATATGCAGGAAGTGGAGGGAGAGGAGGCAGGGAGGGAACCTTCAGGGCAAGAGAAGGAGGAAGCAGATGGGAAAGAGGTAGAAGACAGGCGGGAATGAAGATGAACCTGGAAGAGGAAGCTGAGGAGAATACAGGGAAAAGGCAATGAATGCAAAGATATAAAAAGGTATAAGATTATTTTTATACAGTTATATAACCATGCACATTATGCATAAAAAAGCCTGGAAGGAAATATGCCAGTGTGATAACCGTGGTAGAGGCAGATCACCCCCCCTCTTACCTGCTGTGTGCCAGACAGTGCTCTAGGGTGGGCAGGATGCTGTTCTCTGCCTCATCGATGTCGGCACGGCCAGGTGACTGGCCAATGGGAGGTGGGTAGCGGTTCCACTATGCTAGATTCAAGTGAAGACCTCAAGAGGCATCGTGTTTTCTGCTAACCTTCTTGCATTCTTGTGATCTTCCATGCGGGAAAAAATATCTCCTGGTAGGTGCTGTTCTGAGAAGACACATGCAGGTGAGCAGACTTAAGCCAACTCGGCCTGAACCCAAGCCCAGCCCAGCCCAGCCCAGCCCAGCTGAGTACTCAGAGCCTCAGCAGATCCAAGAAAGAGAAAATTAATGCTTGTTGTTGTCAGCTGTTGAGATTGTGAAATTAGCTGTTATGCAGCAAAAACGGATTCATTGTGGTCATCTCTGAATGATGAAATAGTTTATTATTGTTTTCTGCCTTATCATTTTCCATATTTTCCAAGTATATTTGAATGCGCTTGCTTTACTATTTGAGGAAAAGAATAAATAAAGCATGAGGAAACATGCGCTTCTTACTAGGTCCTTCACTGTTTTGATACAAAATCAAACGTATCTGAACTGTATATCCAAAGAACATAATTTATGACAGTTAAGGCAACTTTAAAAGCACCAGGATGCTAATTCACACTCATTTCCTCTCATATCTCTCTCTGCACAGTTAACAATGAAGTTCACATTTCTGTTACTTTAGCATATATTGTGTTTTGAAAGAGCAGCTATTTCCAAGATTGTGTTTTAGGATCTGATTACATCATATACAAAGGCAAGCTCGGGGCCCTGGGAGATCTTATCCAACTTGAGAGAATGAACACAAAGCTAGTTCCTGTCAAGGGTTGATTCTCTAGAACCCCTGCCTTTTCAATAATCCTTTGGCTAGATTTTTTTTTCTTTATAGATTATTTCTCGTTCATTATGGGACATAGGGAGGTGAGAATAAAGTAAAAGGGGCGGGAAAGGAACCATGAAAGAATTCACGGAGGAGGCAGATGGGAAAGAGGAAGAAGACTGATGGGGATGAGGACAATGAATTGGAAAGAGGAAACTGATGAGAAGGAGAGAAGTGAGGAAGTGAGACAGTGGGAAACCGGGAGATGCCAGGGCTGCAGGCGGAGGACTAGCCAAAGGGGCTTCAGATACCTGCTGTCACTTGGTTCCTCACTGTCCACACCTACACTGTCTACACCCACACTTACTGTCTGCATTTGCACTAAACCGGTGCCACAAAGCCAAAGGTGCCCTGAATTCCAGCCCTCCATATCCTGGCCCACCCCCACTCCTCTTTCCTCCACTAACCCACCTCTCCCACCTGGGTCTCTCTGACCCCCGCTCAGTCCCTCGGTGTCCTGCCTTCCTGCATTCTCACTTTGTTCTCCTTCCAGAATTCTCAGCTCCTCTTGGTCCCGCCAAATTCTGACCATCCTTCAGGTCCCACACAAGCCTCGCCTGCTCCCTGAAGTGTTCCCAGCCCACAGGGAGGGGGCCTTTCTCTCAGCTCGGGCCCAGGTCTCTCCCCTGAGCTCCAGACCCATACATCTGATCTTTCCATGGGTGTCCAGCAGTATCTCAAACGTGTCTGACTTTCCCAAACCCTGTTGATGTCAACTCTGCGAGGCAGGGCTTTGGTGTGGTTTGTTCACTGCTGTGTCCTGGCACACAGAGCAGCGCTCCGCACCGAGCAGTCACTCGGTAACTATTAGCTGAATGAATGAATGAGCTCCCACAGCAGCGACAGCCAGGAGGACACCATGTGCTTCCAGCGCACTGCACACCGATGTTGCTTGGCTGTCTAATTCTCCCAGCTGGACTGCTAAAATCCTGTAGGATCACAGACCATATGCCTTTGTATTCCTCTGGGTACTTAGCACAGAGATGTGTGATTCATTCACTGATTAAACAGCCAAGTACCACAGTAGAACAAGCCCATGACGAAAGCCACCTTTTTCAAATCCCGGAAACCACATGATAACTCATGAAAAGAATCTACTTATTCCTATCCAGGGATTTTTAAGAACGTTGGCTTGAGCCCCATCTCAGGTCAGTGTAATACTTTTTCTTGTTTCATTCTCATCAGTCTTTAATTGGGTGTGTTTTATCTACATATCCAGATTGTGAGCAGGCTCTGAGTCTCTGCCTGCTCGGTTCCCAGCTACAGTGTGCCCCTCCAGCACCATGCGAGCAAGTGGAAGCTCACCCCAGCCCTGCTCCTGACCTTGAGTAAAAACGAAGGCCGTGTGGTGCTGGACGCCCATTGCCCTGCAAGTCCCTGCGAGGCTGAAAGCAAGGGCTCTGATTTGCTGGACTGAGTCACATTTCTGGCATCCTTTCCCCCCAGATGTGTGTCTGCTGTTTATCTGAGTGCCCCATTTCACAACCGCCACAAGACACAACAGGAAGCAGATGTCTGGAGCTGTTCCGTCCACTCCAGTTTCAGGCGTTCTCACAGCATCACTCTTTGACACAAAGCGGCTCCACGTCAATTCCGTGGGCTTCAGGAGGAACTTTTTCCCATGAGAGTTATTGCTCTGGCCGGAGCGGACTTTGTCTTCTGCCTTATTTGCTCTCTGCATGGAATTGCCATCGGAATGACTAACAGTCACATCATCACTACATTATGAATCAATTAACTGAAAACAAATTCATTTCCTGAGACAGCCAGTTTATTTAGCCCACATCCCCCCACCTTTCTCTTTTTAAAAAGATTATCTCAGCACGAAGGAAATCCAAACTTCCGACAGTACCTTCTGCTGTGTTTGTCAGGAGACTGCACACCCTGATTGGAGGGATTAGTGGTTATTCCTGTTGCCGGTGTTAACTCAGCCTGTCCTAGTCCAATCCTGGATTTATTTTCAAAAGACAAATGGTTTTCAGGATTAATTTCTTTGCCTTTCACTTCTCTGTGTGATAGATGACTAACATTGCGTTCATCAGCTCACCGATCGCCTGGCTTGGTTTTTTTCCCCTTGCCTTTTTCTTTTTCTTTCTTATTTTTTTTCTTCCTTTCTTTTCTTTTTCTTTTGTTCTTTTTCTTTCTTTCTCCTCTCTCCTTTCCTTCCATTTTCTTTCAAAGATACAAGTTTTTGTTTTAGAGATACGAATACTTTCATACTTCCTTCCAATTCTGTATGAGTTTCTCTTGGCTGCTGTAACAAATGACCAGAAACCTGGAGGCTTAAAACAACGCCATCCATTCTCTCACAGTTCTGGAGGGCAGAAGTCTGAAATCAGCACGACTTGCTGGAAATCAAGGCATCGGGTGGGGCTGCATCCCCTGGGAGGTTCTAGGAGAGAATCTGTTCCTTCCTGCTTCTGGTAGCTCTAGGGATTTTTCACTCTGTGCCCTTATGACTCCAATCTCTGCCTCTGTGGTCACATGCCCCGGCCCGTTCTCTATGCGTTTAATCTCTCTTTGCCTCTCTTGTGTAAAGACACTTGTGATGGCATTTAGGGCCCACCTGGATAATCCAGGATGATTTTCCAGGAAAATCACACCTGCAGTGACTCCTTTTCCTTATAAGGTAACATTTACAGGTTTCAGGGGCTGGGATCTGATATCTTGGGGGCCATTATTCCACCCACCACACTTTCCATTCCCTGCTTCCCACAACGCACGGAATATTCTGTATCTCCGTGAAAAGGTTGATGGAGGAAGATAAGAGAAGAAAGAGCAAATCTAAAGGAGGGAGAAGATAGATCAGGCTTTTCTCGCTTGTTAAGTCCTTCCGGCAGCGCGGTGGCCCTCCTGGCGCGGGTTCCTGCTTCTGAGGGAAATGTTGGACGGTGGGAGGTACTCCGCTCTGCCAGCTGGGGCGGGCACACAGCTAGCCCCTTCCTTCTCCCTTGGCAGCCACAGCACTGACATATGACACAGTCTCATCCAATCTGATGTTCTCACTTATGGGGTTTGACTTTTGAGGGTGTGAAGATTCTAACCAGAGATTATTTCCAGGGCAGCAGTCAGGGAGTCAAGGGTCAGGAGCAGCACCTGCCAGCATCCAGGGGCAGCAGCCTCCATCCAGGCCTCCTGCTGTGGCAGGATTTGGCTGAGTTCTCTGCTTTTCTACTTCCCAGGGTTCCTGTCCACTTCACCCCCGGTTTTCCAGCATTCCTATCCATTCTGGGAGCTACGACTGAATAGACTGAATACCTCGCATTCCTTTTCTGTTGAAGTTAGTGTGAGTTGGTCTCTATGCAACCACGCACCCTGACTTAGAAACTCCCAGCTCTAAAGCTCTTTTACAAAGCTTGGCAGCCCCTTCCCTAGAGGACAGCACGGGAAAGGCAGGGGAGTCTGCGATGTCCATGGCAGGACCGCTGGGAAACAATCAAATGTCTGTGTGATTTAAAAAAAACCCCAAAAAACCTTCATTTTATGAATCGCTGTGCAGAATTCAGAAAGAAGGAATGTGTGCAGTCCTCAGCTATCAGACTATACATCCTTTAAAAAAAATTGTAATGCTCTTTTTACTTATCCTGCAATGGAATTCATGGTAACTTATCTATTTATATAATTTAAAACGGTCAATAAAATTTTACAGAAGAAAATTTGTATATAAATCATTATTTGTGTGTAAAATAATAATGTAAATTATTAAAGGAAATAATTAGTATATAGAAATGTGCTCTTCAACACGTAAACGCAAGCATATGACTCCTTCAGAGGATCCCGCAAATTTCTAACCTGGCAAATTTACAACATTGAGAACTATGCCCTCCTGAATGAGGAGGGCAGATCACAGAACCAGGCATAGAGCAGATTCAGTGCCTTCCGAGAAACGAAAGCCACAGGCGCCCATCTACGTACACGTCGACTTACGTACAGAACGGGAACCGAGAAGCTTAACATGCCGGGGAAATTACCTCTGCAGAAGGAGGGGCTGGGGAGCGGCGAGGAGGAAACGGGGGCCTTCACACTGTGTCCCCTTTTTGTATTCTTTGTATCTTTCATCAAATTAATGTGTTACTTTTGTCATTTAAAAAACATAAGAAGGAAAGTGGGGAGTGAGTGAGTATAGCTCAGTGGCAGAGCACATCTTAGCATAAATGGGTCCTGAGTTCAACCCCTGTATCCCCATTAAAAATTTTGAAAGAAGGAAAGAAGGAAGTAAGGAAGGAAAGAAGGACGGAAGGACGGAAGGAGGGAAGGAAGGAAAGAAAAGAAAGAAAAGAAAGAAAAGAAAAGAAAAGAAAAGAAAGAAAGAAAGAAAGAAAGAAAGAAAGGAAGGAAGGAAGAAAGAGAGAGAGAGAAAGAAAGAAAGAAAGAAAGAAAGAAAGAAAGAAAGAAAGAAAGAAAGAAAGAAAGAAAGAAAGAAAGAAAGAAAGAAAGAAAGAAAGAAAGAAAGAAAGAAAGAGAGAAAGAGAGAAAGAGAGAGAGAAAGAAATCAGTGTGGCACCGGGTGTCACAAGCAGTGTGGGAAAAGCCAGATCAGGAGTGAAGGGAAGGGCTGGGCTAGTTTGTGATGAAGACTCTGCAGTTCCAGGGAGGAGAAGAGCATTGGCTGTTTTCTGTCCTGGTCATTAGAATGAGCGTGGCAATTAGAGGCCATGTGATCCTGTGCAAGGTCACCTGCCAGGTGTACTATCCTGAGGTCATGGTACTCCCTTATTTATAGCCTCACAGTGTTGTTTGTGTTGCCATTACTGCACACCTGGGTGGAAACACCTTACCTGTGGAGCTGTCAGCTGATGCCAAACAGCCAAGTTTCCTGGTGGTCCTGCCCCCATCACCTCTCTCCTTGTAATTCACTTGCACTGTGGCAATTTGTGAGCCAAATACCTGGAGGGCCTTTATTCTTTGGTTTCTTCAACTGACATTCATTGACTGGAAAGTGAAATAGAACATTTTGTTTGCCAAAATCCAATAGCTTTGGAAATAGCATTACATTTAAATTCCTGCTCTACAACTTAATGAATATTCTCTGAGCTTTCCTTTCCTTATCTGTAAAAGGATAAGATACCTACTTCATAAGGGTTATTAGGAGTAACAAATAAAATAAGATAGTGTATGTCAAGCACAGGTTAAAAACTGAACAGGAATTTCAGCTGCTGGCCACCATAAGGAAGGCAGGATCTGGAGCTTGAGTTCAGCCAAGCTACCTGTCCGCTAAACCAAACATTAGGAATCTTCAGAAGAACCTAACAGAGGTCCAGAATTTCTACGGTTCATGATTGTATTGGTCTGGGTTCTCCAAAGAAGCAGAACCAGTAGGATATCTAATAAGGAAGTGGCTGTCACCGCTCTCACACAGAGAGCTGATGGTGTCATGCAGTCTGAGTTTGAAGGGCTGAGAACCAGGAGCTGAAGGTGTAAGCTCTAGTCTGAGTCTGAGTCCAAAGGAGAAGACTGATGCCCAGCTGGAAGACCATCAGAGCGAATTCCCCCTTACTCTGCCTCTTTGTTGTATTCAGGTCTTCAGTGAACTGAATAAGGGCCACTTGCGTTGGGGAGGGCACCCCTCTGTACTCAGTCCACCAATTCAAATGTTAATCTCTTCCACAAACATCCTCAATACTCTTTAACCAAATATCTGGCCCTCTGTGGCCCAGTCAAGTCGACACATAAAATTAACCATCGCCACAATATCCAGGATAAAGTCCAGACTCTCACAGCAGATGGGGGAGTTGGGGCAAGTTTGTTATGAGGAGGATTCTTGGGCTCCACCCGAGACCTCCTGAATCAGAGCCATTGCTCAAAGAAACCTGTGTTTTAAACAAGCCCCTCAAAGCCTCCTGATTTACATCATAGTCAAAGTACTTCAGACTTTGATGAGATCTGGCAGTGTGGGCCTCACACCCAGCCTGAAGGATGCTAGGAATACAGTGACAGTCACACATGTTACCATTTCCAAGTGGGGAGCGGGGAGTTTACGTGGGATGTGAGTGCCGATCCACCGGAGGGCAGAAACCAACCTGGGTGAGTCATGCTCTGGGTACACCCCCTCACTCTCCTGCACTGTGGCATCATTTCACAGACTTACTGTTCAGAGTCTAGATGACAAAGGACGGTGCTGGACTGTCAGTGTTCTTGGGTGAGTCATACTTCACTTCACTGCTTACTAATTCCTCTTCCTCCTCAAACTTGCTTCCTTCACTCTCCTGAGGGCTGAGGTGTTTTTTTTTTTTTTTTCTTAAATCATACTCATATTCTATGAGTGGGAACCTTTTAGTCTATTTTACTACCAAGATTTCCCCCTCCCCACCCCTTGTGTGTGTGTGTGTTTCTGAACTTTGGAAAGCTTTTATAAAGTTCTATGTGATGTAATAATCTTTTTTCCCCTCACAGTGAGTCCTGCCTTTAAATATATATACTTAATTTTTTAAATGGATGTAAAATTGTTCAAGTGTGATTTACCTACAAAAAATGCACAGAAATATGCAACATCATGAATTTTTACGAAGTGAATATGCATGTATAACCAGAGCCCATATCAAGGAGAGAACCTTGCAAGACCCCTCATGCTCTCCTCCAGCCATTAGTCCGCCCACAAAGGTAACGTCTGTTCTAACTTCAAGGAGGATAGATGTGTTTTTTCTGTTTTTTAACTCCTGAACTTTGTAGAAGAGGAATCATATTCCCTGGCTTCTTCTGCTCCTCATTTTGTTGGGACACTCACCCCCGTGGTCGCCTGAAGTTATCATTTCTTCCTTCTTACTGCTGTACACTGTTCCCTTTTGTGGATCTATTGCCAGGATAGATTTTTATCCATCCTATTTTTGCGGGCACTTGAGTTTCCAGTTTCTGGCTGTTGCAAATAGCGGGAAGCATAGTTTTTAGATCGAGCCCTGGTTTTAAGAGCGAGTGTAGATATTCAATTTGAAAAAGCAAAGTCTGTTTGTTTTGGCAAATAATAGAAACAGATGAACATTCCACAGATTCCTCTGCTCACCCTGAAAACAGCTACCAAGGTGGGAAGTTGCAAAGGGAAGGGGGGAAAAGAAAGGGGATGCAAAGCAGAGAATGACTTACAGTGCCTCCTGCCACCCCTATTTGCTTCTCCAAGGCAACTCCTTGCCTGTACTGCTAATCCAGCCTAAATTAGTAGCTTTTCAAAGCAGCTGCTGGGCATCCAAGTTGACTCATCTGTGATGGATTTGTTACCTGGCCAACAGACCAAGAGAGGAGTGGGCTGTCAGCCAGTCCAGTTAAAGCCCTGCAAAGTGCTATCTGGTGTTTTGACCTTTCCTCCATGGGTCAGAAAAGATCTGTTTCCATAGAATCAGGGAAGGCTTGAGCCAGAGGAACCTAAGGGTGCATCTAGAGCAGCTCCTCATGTTACAGATGAGGAGACTGAGTCCCAGAGAGCTGAGCGCTCAAGGTCACACGCAGAGTCATGGGGTGAGCTGGGTGATGATGTGGAATCACATCTTCAACTTCAGGCTTTGTACTTGTTTGGGTTTTGTTTTACTAGGACCACATGGTGGACTTACATTACTTTTCCATAATATTTTGCAATATGATGCTGGTTGCTTTACTTTTCTGATTTCTTGCATTTGGGGTAGTTTCTCTTGTTAAAATGTTACTACTCTCTTCCATGCCTTTGTCATGTTGGTTTTGTTTTGTTTTCTATTTTACCCACCAGCATACAATCAATGATAGTCATGTGGCCTGGATAGTGGGGGTGAAACCCAGGTGCTGGAATCCCTGAGGAATGAGGAGTTTTCAACAATCAACCAAACAGTAAAAGAATTAACACTCTTTAAAGATTTGTGGTTACATAGTATGGAGACTCCTTAAAAAACTCAAAATAGAGTTACCATGTGATCCAGTAATCCCATTCCTGTGCATATTTCCAGAGATAATTATAATTTGAAAAGACACATGCACCCCAGTGTTCATGGTAGCACTACTGTAGTCACGGTAGCAACTTCAGTGTCCACAACAGATGAATAGAGAAGTTGTGGTGTATATATACACAATGGACTACCACTCAGCCATAAAAGCATAAAATGATGCCATTTGCAGCAACATGGATGGACATAGAGATTATCATACTAAGTGAAGCTAGGAAGAGAAGTATCACCTGATATCACTTATATGTGGAATCTAAAAAAAAAAATGATACAAATAAACTTATTTACAAAATAGAGAGTCACAGACATAGAAAACAAACTTATAGTTACCAAAGGGGAAACAATGGGGAAGGGATAAATTAGGAGTTTGGGATTAGCAGACACAAACTACTATATATAATATAAATAACAAGGTCCTAATGTAGAGTACAGGGAATTATATTCAGTATCTTGTAATAACCTATAATGGAAAAGAATATAAAAACTGTATGTATAACTGAATCACTACGCTGTACACGAGAAACTAACACAACAATGTAAGTCAACTAAACTTCAATTTAAAAAAAGCTGTGTGGTTATGAATATGTATATGTGCTCACAATATGTTAAATGCGAATTACAGAACTGCGTTGTATGCTCTGCTTCAGTAATATGTATTTCTGTGCATACAGGAAAAGGAAAGTTCTGGAAGGACATAAATGTTTATGTTTTTGACCAGGTTGGTGGAATTATGGGTAATTTTAATTTTATTTTAGAATTCTGATTTTTTTTCTACAATCAGGAAAAAAACTGACAAGGTAATAAAAAGAAAACAGTACTTTTCAAATTTCCCCTGTCAGAGCCTTACATCAACTTCAAGTGGCTCTTGGGTACAATTTTAGTGGCTAAATTGGCAAAACCAACCAACCAACAAACACTCACTAAAAACATGAAGTAGGTGGAGGTTGGTTTTGGTGCCTCTGCTCTTACTATGCCTCACACTGTGTAGCCCACTGAATAGCACACATCGCGTTCAATGTTCAGATTAAGTTTGTTATAAGCATTGTTTAGTAAATGCCCACCTGCTGCTCAGTCTCTCGTTTTCCTAGATAGGTAGCAGGACCATGACCAAATTAGGCTAAATACGAAGCCACATTTTTCTGAAGCCCACTCTATAAATATTCTGGTTGTCAGGAAGTCACCAAGAGCAAACACAAAGGTTAATGAGACGAAATGCCCTCAAGGAGTCACTGTCCTAAGAGGAAGACACAGGCAAGTAAACAATTAGTCTAGAGGACTAAGTGTTGGGATGAGTTTATGTAAAGGATGGTGTGGGAACTCTGGGGTGTGGAGTGGTAAGTAGAGGGTTGGGGACCACACCCAACCCAGGCCTGTGGGAGAGTCAGGGAGATTCCCACAAGTGGTGCCTGATCTGATTTGCCATCGCACAAGCAATCAGTTCTACCTTCCCTCAGATCAAGGCATGCTGCCACCATGCAGTTGTTAGGAGCCATTTTTGACTCATTTTCTCCCTTAAAGCACCCACTCATCACTAAGTTTTAAAGATTTCTCCATATTGTTCTAAATACAAATAGTTTGGGGCTTCTAAGACCTCCTTAGTGTTTAGTGTTTCACTTAGTGTTTCACAGCATGTGCCCCACACTTCACTCTTTGTTCTCATGGTGTTGGTCACCTAGGTCCTGTTCCTGTGTCCTTATATCCTTAGTATATATCCTAGAGATTTGAGAAACTATAAAGTCTCTAGGATAAATACTCAGAAGTGGGTCTCTGGGACATGGGGCATGCATATACCTAATTGCATGAAGTAAACCAGATTGCTTTCCAGAATGCTGTACTGATTTGCACTCCTAATAGGGCATCCAGTCTGCAGAGGAGAAAGAGTGTATCAAGTGTATACCAGCTCCTTAAAGGCCTTGCCATGGGTGTGGTACATACATTTCATTATGAGAAGTGGTCCCTGTGGGCCGTTTAACCACAAGGAGTCTGGGTAATGTAGTCCTGGGCTGGGCAGCTACTTGCCCACTACAAATCAATCACGGAAGCAGGGTGATGGGTATAGCTCAGTGCTAGAGCACATGCTTAACAAGCATAAGGTCCTGGGTTTGATCCCCAGTACCTCCATTTAAAAAATAATTTAAAAAAAAGAGAAAAAGCCAAGTTCATTGAAAAACAAACAAACAAACAAAAAAAAAATGAGAAATCAATCATGGAAGGAAAGAATGGTTTTCAAAGGGAAAATGGCCTTGTGGGGCTTTGGCCTTAACTCTGAATGAGAGGAAAAGCCATCTGAGAGTTGGTGGCAGACATTATATTTCACCCCTAAATACTTCTGCATGCATCTCCTAAAATAAGGACACTTTACATAATCACAGTACCATTATTAGAACATCAACAATAATATTCAAATATAATTTAGTATCCAGTCCACATTCAAATTTTTCCCAAATTGTTATGTAAATAATTCTGGAAATCATATTTTTTGATTAACACATGTAAACAAATGGTGATCTAAGTGGAGTCCCATTTCTCCAGGCACTATCTTCCTATTTTCATAATGTTTTTTGTTTTTGTTTTTAAATCTCATTCTGAATGCTGCCCAGGAAGATGCAGTGCGCCAGCAGGACAGTAGGGGGCCTCCACACGCCCATTCTGCTTTTTGCCAAGCTTGGTGATTTCCCCATCGAGGAACGCGTGCCCAGGAGTCTGTGTAACTCTCACTCTGTCACATCTGCGTAGGCGACTTCAAGGTGCACTCAAGACCCCACAATGTCACCCATTTCCTTATGGGAAGTCATAAAGACTTCAAAGCAAAATTTAATTTTATTCCATTAAAAAGCCAGCATAAGCTATGCATGCTATTTGGTGATTTTCATAACTGTCGCTGTGAAATCAAATAAACAAAAAGGTATAATTCATTGAGCTAAATGATTAAAGACAATGACCATAATAACTTCAAAGATGGATTAACAAGTCAAATCGCCTGTAGTTAGCCATAACTCAACCATTACATACAAATTTTTAAAATATCAAAGCAGGGTGGGGTGTAGATGGAGTAGGACGACTCCCAGGGTGAGCAGGGGCTTTCCTCCTCCCAGGAGCACACCAAAATTATAACTACTTACAGAGCAACTATCTGTAAGAATGACCTGAAGTCTAGCAGAAAAGATTTTCCACAACTAAAGATACAAAGAAAGCACATGATGAGAGGGTAGGAGGGGCAGAGACGCAGCAGAGTCAGGATCCATCTCCCTGGGATAGACAACCCACAAATGGGAGGGAAATCACAACTACAGAGGTGCTCCCCCAGGAGTGAGGGGTCCAGTCCCCACACAGGGCTCCCCAGCATGGGGGCCCTGCATTGGAAAGATGAACCCCTATGATGCCTGGCTTTGAAGGCCAGTGGGGCTTTCGTACAAGAGAGCCAGAGGGCTGTAGGAAACACTCTACTCTTGAAGGGCATGTGCAAAATCTCACACACTCCCAGTCCCAGTGCAGAGGCAATAATTTGAAAGGAAACTGAACCAGACTCACTTGCTGATCTTGGAGCGCCTCCCAGAGAGACAGGAGGCAACAGGGACTCATCACGGGGACATAAATGCTGCCGGCAGCAATTTAGGGGCGCTTGTCCTACCAAGAGGACATGGAGCTGGCAGGCACCATTTTGGAGTCCTCCCTCTAAACTATTAGTGCCAGGAGCTTACCTGCTCACCAGTGGGCTGGCACTAACTCTGGGGCCCGCATGGACCACTCAGCCATCCATCCTGGACCTAGTATGGTGGCTGCTGGCTCACTGGCCCAGCCCACCAGCAAGCCAGCAGCCAGCATACTAGGAGGGCCACACAGCCAAATGGCTAGGGGCCAGCCCCATCTACCAGCACCCCCACTGGAGTCACCCCTGCACAACAGAAGGGCCCCTACGGCCCACATGGGGTACTCCTGGAGCATACGGCCCTGGTGACCAGAGGGGCTGTGCTCCTAAGCCTCTAGGATGCTTCCTACCTAAGGCCACCTCTCCAAGTGCTTGTATCTCCAGGAAACATAACCAACTTACCTAATACATAAAAATAAACATAGTGAATTAGGCAAAATGAGGAGACAGAAGAATACGCTCCAAACAATGGAACAAGACAAAATTCCAGAAGAAGAACTAAGTGAAGATAAGAAATATACCTGATAAAGAGCTCAAGATAATGGTCACAAAGATGCTCAGTGAACTTGGGAGAAGAATGAATGACCACGGTAAGAATTTTAACAAAGAGAAAATACAAAGAAGAACAAAACACAGCTGAAAAATACAATAACTGAAATTAAAAATACACTAGAAGGAATCAACAGTAGGTGAGATGATACAGAGGAATGGATCAGCAAACTGGAAGACAGAATAGTGGAAATCACCGAAGCTGAACAGGAAAAAGAAAAAAGAATTTTAAAAAATGAGGATAGTTTAAGAGAGCTCTGAGATGACAGCAAGCGTACTCACATTCACAATATGGGGCCCCCAGGAGAAGAGAGAGAGAAAGGGGCAGAGAACTTATCTGAAGAGAGAGTAACTGAAAACTTCCCTGACCTGAAGAAGGAAACAGACACTAGATCCGAGAAGCAGAGAGTTCCAAACAAGATAAACCCAAAGTCCGCACCAAGAAGTCCACACCAAGACACAATATGTTTAAAATGGCACAAATCAAAGATAAACATATTGTTCAAGATAGGCACCATATAATTTAATTTGCCTTATGTTAGGATTATTCAATTCTTGCACAGATTTTTTTTTTTTTGGAGTTTCTAACTGCATCTCTAAATGAAAGAAAAAAACATGTCTTTGCCACTAGTTTTTTGCCCCCTCCCCACCCCTGCAGCTTATTATACTGCCTACAATCCAGTCTTTTTTTCTTGATGGTATTCTTCTTGCAGTCCAAAGACTTTCTTAAGAATCTGCATAGCTCTCATTCTGGCTTTGTTCCTCCACTGCTTGTATCTCATATCTACTTTCCCTTTGGGTTTCTCTCCTTTTTACTGGAGTACATCCTCAAGTAACCTCTTACAAAAGGGTATGTAGCAAACAAACTTTATCTGCATTCTGAAAGTGTCTTTATTTGCCTTAATTTTTGACAGATGTTTTGGATGAAAGGGAATTCTAGATCCTAAATGATTCTCCTACGGCATTTGGAAAATCTTGCTTTTTGGCATTCTGTTTTCAGCCTCTTTCTCAATTTCCTCCTTCCCAAGTGCAGGCTCCAGTCCAAAACCTTTCTGGACAACTGTCAGGCAGAGAAAATTGACCCCCAGCTGCCTGGAGCCCCTCGTGCACAGAACCCCACACTCTGTTCTGTCCGCATGTTCATGGCCTCTTACTATCTCCCAGAAATTTATTGAACTCTCTCAGTTGCAGATGCCCAACCCATCCCTCATTCTGACTATAAATTTACACTCAATTCTTTATCACTTCAATAGAATCTCAGGAAAGAAGGATGACAAGAGTACATACTCAGATCACCTTCTTGAATCAGAACTTCACATAAATTTGTTTCTTTCTTGCCCTTTTCATCCTCAAAAAAATGATCAGAGCTGTACTTGTCTCTGATTTGCTGAATACACAGAAACTAATGACACCATGTTTATATAGCAGTTTTGCAAACTTAGCTAGGTCTTCAGATTTCAGAATTACTGAATAATTATCTGATGATTAAGGCTGTAAAAGAAGTATACGAGGAGGGAGTGCCTCCCACAACTCAGAGGACACAGCCCTGATTATTTTTCAGAACAAGCATTTATTAATCTGCAAGCTTCCTGTAAACTGCCCTCGTTATAGGAAAACCATTGTTCCCGTTTCTGATAAATTCATAACTTCCAAGAGAAAAACAGATACCAGCATTTATATTTACCACCACCAACCGAAGCGCAAAGCCAGTGAGGAATAAATAATGCCAATTAACCAAGTCTTTATGATTCACAGGACCCTTTCATCGTCAATTCTGATGATTTATTCGTCTGGACAAAAGCTTTGTCTCAATAAGCGTGGTAATCATGACTATAAAAGGATGGCAATGTTTAGTCCCCCACAGAGGGTATTTTGGACTTACCTTTTTTGCAGAACTGAGGATTGTTCCAATTTTTATATTATTTGGGCATGGAATCTTATTTGAGATCAATGATGTTGGCCATCATGTCACAGCTACAAAAAATATTATAAGAACTACAGGTATCATGAAAGGTAATGAGTAGCAGTACTCTGAACCTAACATTAGCAAGGTCCACAGATGATTTAGTAGAGGTTTGCTGCTTTTCTGTAAGAATACCTGAATATCATGTTTTCATATTGATAATAACATTTTAAAAATAATATAATATATGCATATTGTGGCTGATTGGATGACCACATTAAAAATTTTTTTTGGTAGGGGAGGTAACTCGGCTTTTATTTTGAGGAGGGGAGCAGGGAGGAAGTAATTAGGCTTATTTATTTATTTTAATGGAGGTACTGGGGATTGAACCCAGGACCTCGTGCATGCCGCACATTTTCTACCACTGAGCTATCCCCTCCCCTCCTTACATTTTAATTGAGTTCTGCCCAGAGGCTGCTGAGTCCACATTTCTCTTTGTGTTTGGATTTGGGGCTCCAAACTGTTTTTGGAATGAATAAGAGAAGAGCCAAGGGGAACTTAATAAGGTGATGATGAGATTACGCCAAATGATGCCAGGGCAGGCTTCATGAATGAAGGCTTGGATGTGGTTCCAATAGAGGGAAAAGGGTGAGAGAGAATGGTCACCACATGGCCCTTTGTGGTACCGATGTGCTGAACTCAAACAAGAACCTGCACCATGGCAGCCAATACCCAGAGCACTACCTCTTGTCAGGAATAGAGGCCCTGGGTCAGACTCCCGGGTTCAAAGCTCGGCTCTGTCCTCCCTCAGATGAACTTCCTCAGGAAATTCATTTAACCGCCCTGGGCCCACTGCCTTTCTTAGTGATATGGGAATAATAGTAGAACTTACGGCTAGAGCTATTTGGGGGTTAAATAAAGTCATTTCAAGTGCTCTGGCTAGGAACTCAGAAAATATATCAGCAGCTATTATACTTACTACTCAAAGTGGAAATTCAGTGTCAGTTAAAATCCATCTCATCTGACATGTTACATCAACATTGTTAAATTGAATTAGGCCGGGTAATTTTAGTTTTGTTTGTGTTTAATTTGTGCATTTGTTTTTATAGTTGGATAAGCATAAGATATTTATACTTACTTTTGTGAAAGTACCATTGTAATAAAAATTATTCCAGCCAACATTTTAGGTGCCTTTCTCAAGATTTTCTAGAAACTCTGATCTTTATATATATATTTTAGATTATTTTTTAAAATTGAACTATGACTCAGTTACAATGTGTCAATTTCAGGTGTGCAGCATAATGTTTCAGTCATATACATACACACGTATATTCGTTTTCATATTCTTTCTCACTATAGGTTACTGCAAGCTAGTGAATATAGTTCCCTGTGCTATACAGAAGAAACTTGTTTTTTGTGGTCTATATTTATAACATGTGTTTTGTAAGAAGAGATCTTGTTATTCTTTTCCTTTAAAGTTTTTTTTTTTTTTAGGAAGAAATTAGCCATTGCTGGGTTGTTATTCAGGGGAGTGGACTGTGAGCTTGTTTAGGGGATCTGGAAGTGGAGGGCTGGTTCTGGGCCTGGTGGGCAGCAGATGCTTGAAGCTCCTCTGATCCTGCCCCTCAGTGCATACAGTGGGGAACCAGGAGACCAGTGGGGAAGGGGGCTCTTGGTACAAAACCAGACTTTGCACTGACAATGACTGGTGCTGGCCCCTTAGGACTGAGGGGGCGCCCCTGGAATTCCTGGACCTATCCAGGAGAGGGATCTGGAACGGAAAGACAGACTTTCTCATTCCAAGTAGGGTGGGACCACCAGGTCATATTAGTTTAATTATTAAATAAATACAGTGAAGCTGGAAATATACATTGTGCATCCACTAAATTTTCTGTTGATGACCCCTCTTCCTTAGGAAGCTGAGTTGGGCACAGGAAGTGGATTTGTCCAGGAGCAGCCGGGCCACTACTGCAAGGACCCCTTCTGCACATGGTGCTGCCTCCTGGTGGTGGAGGCAAGACTTGTCCCATCCACGAGTTCAGAGGTGGCAATGTAGCCCCAGCCCTGCCTTCCGGCAGGGAATCTCGCCTTCTGTTATTCTTGTTAGACCCTTGTAACCATTAACAGCCTCACCATAAATTAATTAGGAGGGTTCAGATGAAGTGGAAAAGCTCATTGCTTCTTTGGGAAGGTGAGTATTGCATTGTTAAGAGAGGGTGGAAAAAAGTGGGCTGAGTGACAAGGAAATCCTTTGAATTGTCTGGGGGAAAGACTATTTTTTGTTTTGTTTTAAATCAGTGAAAGGTACAAGTGCTGTCAGACACCAGTCAAGGAACACAGCTGGTATCAGCTTTGCTGGGCTCAGTGTGGAAAAACTGAAAATCTGAAAATGGCCTGCGGTACCCAGGTTGTAATACCCCTGGGACACGTGCACATCTTTCTCCTTTGGAGAATTCTCCTCTGTGAGTGGGAAGGCTGATCTTCAGACAGTCATTCTGCTATTTTGCTCATTTGTGTGGCATCTTGGGTACTGTTCAGGGTCTCAATACCAGCATGCGTGGCACATTTTAAAGCCTGTGTTCACTACAGCAGTTCTCAGACAAGACCCCCCCTCCACACATACCTCACGTGGCTCCGGACCAGCTCTAGAAAGGTCCTTTGTATGAGGAAAGGCAACCAAGTAGGTAAATGTGAATCTCTCCCTCACCCTCCACCCACTAAACGAATAAACCTTGGTTCTGGCTAGTTGCCAACAGTTGCAAATTCCCCAGTTGGGAATCTTTTGCCAAGAATCTTGTCTCCTGTCATTTCAACCCGGGGTGGGGGTGCAAGGGACTTGCACGTCAGTAGCTTTCAACAGCAGGGTGTGCAGGGAGACAGAGGGAGACCCAGGCCCCTGTGCGTCCTCCCTGAGAACCTGACAGAGGTTAGGCTGACACCCAGACTAATCTCTGGGGCGTTCAGCCCCAGAAGTCCAGGCCAGACCAGAGGCCAAGGGCAGACCACTGGCCCTCCAGGGAAGCCAGCTCATTCAAATGCTATGTAAATGTTCCCTAAAAGAATCTGACCCCAGGCATGAGATTCTTTCCTAAATCAGGGGATCTGCAAAGTGGTTTAGAGCAAGCCAAGTAGCGTCAGACTTGAATAGATGACCTTTTGAAGAATTGCAGTTTGGGGGACAGAAACTCATTGCTTTGAAAACAAATCTTAGCAGAATTTTCCATGTCAGAGCCATCTTCCCTGGGCCCAAGTCCATCAGATGTGTAACTTGAAACACTGTCCCCATCCTAACGCAGATCAGGCGGGGAGTGACTAACAGCTCGGGCCATCAGTTTCAGCACAAGCTGCACAATAGCACGGTGCAAGCTCTTTGTGGACATCCCCGAGTAGATGGGATGCTGGGTTCTTTAGGGTCTTTGTCACTTGTTTCCCAGAGGAACAGACACCTTGGGAGTTGACCAAGTGCAAAGAGTGTGAAGTGTTCTGTAAAATAAACCCTCCAAACCCAGGACTCACCTGTCAGGAGCTTGGCCCCACCTCACAGAAGTTGCTGTCCTTCTCGCTTCCTCTCTCCCTTCCTGCCATCCTTGTTTCCTTCCTGCCTCCCTTCCTTCTTTCCAGGTGGTTTAAGAAAGTCTTAGAGGAAACACAAAGGAGGATGAAATAAATCACATCCTTTAGCAGGTGCTTCTTGATCTGACCCTAAACCCTCTGCCTCTGAACGGGAGTGAGATGCAGCTGACTTCTAGGTCATTCTGATACCAGTCACCCCGATGGCCTCAGTCAGGGGCCTCTTCAGAGAACACTCTAACTTAGTGGGCATATATGTGCTCCTCTGGTTCCCTAAGCAGAAGGTAGTCTCCTTATTATGTGGTCTCAAAAAATCAAGTTACTCAGCAGCATCTGAAAACATAAAAATTTGTACACCCAGGAATATTACATTGGCTCAAATTTTTACTTTTTTTTAATGTTGAAAGTGTAGTTTTAAAATCCATTTTAAAAAAGGCTTTGCAAAGGCAATTCTAGGGGAGCTCCTGCTGTCGATGGGAAGGTGGCTTAGCTTCCTTGAAAATAGGCCCAATTCTGTTTACAGGACAAGTGTGGAACACAGCAAACACTGGACCTGTCATGCTGGCATATCTGTTACTGATTGGTTACAGGAGGCCTTGAATTGTCAAAGCTCCCTGTTAAAGGGGACTCTGCTCTTGTGGATGTGTGAAGTCAGGGCTCCCTCCATCCTGTAAGTGTACCCAGCAGGATCTGGGGAGAGGCTGACCTCTCGCCATCTGGTGGACACTCATTAATTCTACTGCTGTTCTCGGTTGCTGCTGGGAAGAGTGAAGAGAGCAGGGGCCGTGGTGCTCACCTCTGGACGCCCACGGAGATGTTCACATTTGTGCTCATGTCTACGTGGTGCTCAACCCCGGACACCTCTGGACACCCATGGTCCTCATCCAACCTTGGCCCTCACCCCTCGCCCTCTCTTTCTGTTTGAGATGAATGGACATACCTGCTTGTGTAGTCATTCAACATAGCGCTGGTCTCTCTCCTTGGGTTTTGGTGGTAGTAGGATATGGAAATCCTTGGCTTCCTTGTGCATCTTTGAAGCTACAGAACTTAAAGACAATCATGACAGAAGTTGGATTCAGTCTTTCAAAGATGAAACTGAAGACAGCTACAAAAGTACAGCTTTTACATCCACTCTGTGCAACATCTGGAGGAAGAGAGGATGTCTCTTCCTTTTCAAATCCAGGAAACTTCTTTCTCAGTGGTTTCTAGGATACTCTCCCTTGTGCTTCACTGGCCCAACTCAGGGCACGTGCCCGTTCCTGAATAACCCCTGGGTCCAATGGATGGCATGACTTTTAGACTTCTCGGGCCCACTCCACGGTCTGGGGGTGGGGTCAGCCTTCTTTGAATCACACAGGCTGCGTGGGGTGGACATAGCTTCATGAAACTTGGTAAAAATCTGGGGCCTGTTAGGAACAGAAAAAAGAAGAATGCATGTTGGGCTGGTGACCAGAATTATCCACCATTATCTTCTTAGATCTTCTTGCAGAAAAAGTTTTCTGGTGTTTCTTCTTCTACTGGGCACTGACAATACTGACAGGAATAGTTATTGTATCTTACTGTCTGCCCAGGCTATGTTTTACAGATACCTTCTCATTTTAATCCTGAAAACAGTGTGGTGAGTGCCTGTATTATGGTCCCCACCTTATGAATCAGGATGCCAAGGCTCAACGGACTTCAGTGACTTGCCGAAAAAGGCAGGACTAGTCAAGGTGGAGACGAACTTCAAAGTCTGGTTCCCGGGGATGGGAAGAACATCGAACCACTGCTCACCTCATGCCAGCAGAGCCTCGCAGCTCACTGATTCTTCCTGGCTGTTGACCTTTTACCTCAATTCCCCTTTGACAACCCTCCATGGCCACAGTGCCACCTTGCCATGTCCCCAGACAGCTCCACCTCTGGAACTTGGAATTCTTTTTTTTTTTTTTAATTTTTACTTTATTTTACTAGGGGGAGGGAGGTAATTAGGTTTTTATTTACTTGCTTAATTTTTTAAATGGAAGTCCTGGGGCCTGAACCCAGCACCTCGTGCATGCTGAGCATGTGCTCTGCCACTGAGCTGTCTCCTCCCCTCTTTTGTGACTCTTTCTTTTGCCTTCTTTGTTCACACCCTCTGGTGTTTGGCTTTGTCCTTTCCTGCTCCCCCATCAAAGCTCCTCTTGACCCGCTTTACCGCCCGTGTTCCCTGTCTCCCACCCATCTTCCTAACCTGCCAGCCCCTGCTTCTTTTCCTTCTCTAACTTGCTCGGACTCCATGGCAACCACTTCATTTACATGCTCATCAACCCTTCCATTTCCTCACACTCAGTACCCCCGGACTGTCCTAGCCTTGCTAATCCCCACCCAGGAATCCATCCTACGCAAAATTCCCATGCTGGAGTTTCTTTCTTAATGCCTGGGGAGAAAAGTCTTAATTCCTGTTTCTAGCCCAGCTGGACACCTGGGGCTCTTGTCAACCATGCCTGGTACCCAGGCTCTCCATGAACCCCTCCCACAGTAGATGACTGGACTACAGAAGGGTCCTCCTGCCTTTCTGATGAAGGGGCCCTCAGGGGGAAGCCATCGCTGAGTAGAGGTCCCCCTTTTACCCACACACTCACCAGGCAGGAGCTGGGGGCAGGGCAGGCTTGGCTGAGGAAAGGCCTGAGGCCATGATGATGGCGGATTGCCCACCGAGGAACACGGCAGGCAGATTCTGTGGTGGAGTGAGGGTGGAATTTCCAGGAGAAATGACAAAAATTAACACCAGGAGAGCAACTCCTACACGAGGTCACTAATCTTGTGGCTGAGCTGGTGGTGAAAGCTGTGAGGCTTGGGGCCAAAATGGGGCCCTGGGAGAGGTCAGGAAACCAGAAGAGCCAAGAATGAGGAAGACTGGAAGGGGAGATAGGTGACGGAGGCTCAGAGAAATTCTGGAAGCAGAGTGAGGAAGCCTGCGGCATCTTCCCAGGCCTGGGCCTGTGCAGGCAGTTCCGTTCAAGGGCAGGAGCAGACAGTGGTCCTTCCTCAGGTCGCCTCTGGACGACCCTCAGTGTTTACCTTTCCTCCCGCAGTCTTCCCGATTTCTCACTTCTTCAAAGCTCCTCCTTTCCCGGGTTTTCATTCCTTTTCTTTTCACGAAACTGTTCGGAGTTTTTTTTGTCCTAAAATACATTATAAGCTAAATTCAACTCTGTCTCATTTTCCAGCACCTCTGCTCCTTCCCTTCAGAGTGGGGAACTTCCTTCTCTCGACCCTCCCCTTTCTGTTCCTACCTCCCACGCCGCTGCGGACATCACACCCCAGTCCCCTGGCCCAGTCCGGTGCCTTTTTCTGGATGGCATTGTTCCCGGGCCCTTAAAGCTTTCGACACCCTCTCTTGGAAACCTGTCCCCCTCAGTCTTTATCACACCACTGTCTTCTGGTTTGCCTCCTTCCTCATTGGTTACTGGTCTCCTTTACGAAGTCTCCTCTTCCTTCTCCTGGCCCTTAAACGTGAATGTCCCCCCACCCCCAGTTCTGGCCTGTTATTCTCTCTTTTCGCTCCACATTCTCCCCCAGTGCCATCCCACTCACGTCTGTGGTTTTAACTCTCCCATATGCTAATGGCTCCCTCAATCTATGAGCTTTGGCCCTGGAGTTGGGAATCAGTGTGCAAAATTTAAAGGAACTGAGTAATCATGATAAACACTATGTCTATAAACATATCATAAAAAATAAAATTATGCATAAAAATTCATGATGAATAAAATATCAGAATTTAAATAAAGACAGGATCAAGTATATGGAGCCACACTGGAACCTGAAACAAAAGGAAAAATCCATAATAATGATCTCCAAACACGCTAGTAGTCCCTCCCCTAGATTAGTGGGTCTCAATCATGGCTGTGGGTTAGAATCCCCCCTTTTTTCCAGTTTTATTTTTGTTGAGATAAAATTCACCATTTTCAAGAGTACAATTCACTGGTTTTTAGTATATTCATACTGTTGCACAATCAGCACTGCTAATTTCAGAATATTTCTGTCACCCCAGAAAGAAACCCCATGCCCATTACCCACTGATTTACTCTCTGTCTCTGTGGATTTACCTATTCTGGGTATTTCATGTAAATGGAATTACAAAAAAAAGTCACTCAGCATAATGTTTTCAAGGTTCGGCCATGTGGCAGTATAAATGAGCATTTTATTCCTTTTTATTGCTAAATATGGTCCATTACATGGATATGTTGGGGAGATTTTTAAAAAATAGTGATGCCTGAGCTCTGTCCTCAGTGATTCTGATTCCATTCATCTGAGGTGGGGCCCAGACACCCTTTTGTTTTTCTTTTAAAAAGATCTACTCCTCCCCCAGGCCAGCCAGTGTTGAGGACCACCGCCCTGGACGGTGATCCAAGCCTTTCGTCCTTAGAACTCCTATGGGAACTGTCACATACCTCTCTACAGTGACATTTGTCACTTATTGGGAAGATGATTTATGTGCCTTTCTTTCCCACTAGACACTGAGTTTTCAAGTGCACCAGACATCATGTCTTGTCCTTTCCTGTCTCTCTCCAGGGCTTTGGTCTCTGCTTGGCCCGTGGTAGGCGAACAAATAAACTCACTGAATAAAAAGAGTGGATGAATAATGAACTGTGGACTTCACTGCCTTGTTAAATGGTATGCTGAGTGTGTAACATTTCCTGTGTGACCAAAAGTCATGATGACAAACATATACTGTACAGATTGTGATGTGCTAACGCCCCCAACGGGCCACCCAAGTTAAGAGCAATACTTATTATCTATCTTCTGCCACCATTGTAACCTGCTGGTGGCATCAGCGAGGAAGAACAGATTTCCAGTGAGAACCAGATAAGCGAGATTGAAAAACTTTAACAGATAAACAAGGACCTACTATGTAGCACAGGAAATTATATCCAATAGCTTATAATAACCTATAATGGAAAAGAATATGAAAAAGAATATATATATGTATAACTGAATCACTACTCCAGAAACTAACACAACATTATGAATCAACTATACTTCAATTAAAAAAAAAATAAGGTGCACTGGAATTTGACACAACATTGTAAAATTATTATAAATCAATAAAAAAATGTTTAAAAAAAGGAACAAAATCCATGAGAAACACACACACATAAAAGGAAAAGCTGAGTTATATGCAATGAAATCTAAGTGACCAGACTGTTCTAAACATGATTCCTACCTTTCTTCTCAAGTGAAGGGCTCTGTAAGAACTATGGAAGTTATCTGGGTTTGACGGATGGCAACATTCTTTGTATTTTTCTTAGGTTTCATTTTAGAAATCTGACTAGAGGGTAAGAACAAACAAGCTGCCCATCTGTTGATCTTGTACACATCCCATCATTTGAAAGACGCTGCCTTGGATGGTGAGCTGAGTGGGAGGCTGTGGCTGAGGAGTCTCCCGGTTGCCCCACGACTAACCGTGCCTTCTACCCCGTCCTCAGAGCAGGCTGACTCTGGGTTTGTGGCCGAGCTGCCGCGTGCAGCATTGACTCTTCATCTTCGATATGACTCATGACTTTGTTCCAAAACAAAATAGCCACCTCAGTCCTGCGGAAGAACATCGCATACCCTTATTCCGTTACTATGAAATTAAATCCTCCTCTGCTGTATCTCAATTCCTTCTAATAAAAGTTGAGCTCCTCATACTTGCTTTTCCTTATAAGTTAGTCTAATGATCTTCTGCAACCTCAACTTGAAACTGTCAAGTCTTCTTAATTAACCACTAGACCAAAAAAAAAGGGAGGGGGAGTCTCAGAAAGATAAGAATGAGATATCACTCTTCCTCACAGCTGCAAGAGAGACATCAATTCAATATCTCCAAACTAATACTAAGACCATTATCCCCAAAATGTCAAACTGACACCATTCACAGAGGACCAATCTTGCTCCCCTGTTTCCTATAAAGATGTAGTGACTATTTGTAAGTGTTACCAACGAGGGAGTCTTATGAAATAGTCTGACTTCAGAAATTTTTGCCAGGGCTTATGAAAGAAATCATTAATCTCTAAATAGAGGTTTGTAATTGGTTGTCTTACTTGGTAATTTGCTGCCCTGGAAATGATGTTGTAATTGAAGCCTCTGTTTCCTAAATGGTCTAAAGATGCCTGTAAGATCTATTTGCCAGATTCGAGTAGTCTCACTCCCATGTCCCTCTCCGTCCACACGAGTGGAGGTAACAGAAACCTGTGACTCTGCTACATTTCTTACGTGACTAGAGTGTGAGGGTCTAGGTCTCATTTAAGTGAATTCTTGTGGCTGCCTGTGGAGTCTGGTCCCGTGAATTCCCAGAAGCCCACAGCCCCACCTCTTGCTTTTCAGAGTTAACTCTAGTGATTATCTAACATGCATCTTCACAACTTAGGTGTGTCCTTCCTGCTTTGCCTTTGATAAGGCCAGGCTCTCTTTAGGTGGCCTCTTTGGCTCCCTCACAAGTTTCTGCAGGGACTGTGTGAGGTGGCAGTTCCTTCCTGTGTCTCCGTCAAGAAGGCAAACGTATCCTGTATGAGGAATCCCTTTGGCCACATCAGAAGTAAGACCTCATACTTGTCCCAAAGTCACTTGTCCAACAGCACAATGATCAGCCAAGGTTCAAGGAAGAGGCAGAAATGGCTTAGGAGGAGCCAGGTGACACAAAGACTTTCAGAACCTTCATAGGACATCCCTTGGCTGTTTTGGCATCTTTTTCCTTTTATGATCATAATTCCAACAAGCTTGATTATCTGTCTGATTTCCAGCTCCCAGCAGACTCTAGTCTGCTGGGGAGAAGGAACGGAGCTGCAGGAGGCAGGCACACCACCACGTCTGCCTGCAGGTAAAGGGGAAGAGACAATAAAAAGGCAGTGGGGAGGGCACAGCTCAGTGGTAGAGCGCGTGCTTCACATGCACGGGGTCCTGGGTTCAATCCCCAGTACTTCCATCAAAATAAACAAGTAAATAAATAAACCTAATTACCCCCCAAGATAAAAACCAAAAAATAAGCAAAATAAGGTATTTTTTAAAAAGAACTATAATAAGAAGCACATGCAAAAGCTCAGAAGTTCCAAAAGCCGACAAGCTTGCTGTTGAAAGCAAATCACTCTACCACCCCCATAACAGCTGTAACAGAGAAGGTTAAAATAACTGACACTCTTATGATGCCGCTTAGCCATGAGGACAAGATTAAATTACGTTCTATGCACTGTGTCAAAATATTTCAGGAGGGCTAAAGTGAGTTTGGGGATTCATAAAATGCAGCAGATGCTGTCAGTGCCCTGCTCACATTTTTTGAGCCTCACTGAGTCATTATCTTCTGGCTGACTTCCAACTGTCCATGTGGTCCTGCTCAGAAGTTGAAAAGTGACAGGGAATTAACTCCCCCTCACCCCAGGAACTGCAGTCAAACAGTAACACTCAGATGCTGGTGTATAAATATATCAGCTCCCTTGCCCGTCAAGCAGAATCATTTACACCGTCTCCCAGGTTTAAGCTCCAGGAACCCTCTGGAGTAACTAGGTTCCTAGTGTACCCTTTGGTGGTTCCCATCTCCCTCCTCCATCATTTCCCCACTTCCCTGGAAGTGCTCCCTGGACTTTCCAGATAAACTGTACTCACACCCTGTCTCGGGCTCTGTTTCCAGAAAAATTTGCACTAGCATAGAAAGTTAGGCTACAATTAAGTGAATGTTCATGAATTTGAAACAAGATTTTTTTCTCCAATGCTGCACAAAAATGAAGGGTATGTAAAAAGACCACCCACTTTTTCCCTGCGTGTTTGCATTCTCTATTTCTTCCTTAATATATGCACGTATTTCACCCCATCCCTCTTTCCTCCCCTCTGTCTTCCAGCAATTCAGCTCAGATTACCTAGGGACAACCAAGCATTTTCCTTTCAGTTCTCCCAGGCCTCGTATCAAACAGTATTTTTTAAAAACCAGCCAGGTCCACTGCATTCAGGTGTCTCCTAAAGTTTAGCAAAATGGCCCCCAAACCTCAAGCCCCCTTCACAAGAAAGACTGAACAAACCTTCCCTGGGCAGACTTTTCCTCTCTTGTCTGTGAGAATCTTGGTTTTCGGGCGTCGGCTGGATGGAGATCAGAGCTCTGAGGCTCCTGGTGCTGAGCTGCAGGCCGTCCATCTCCCTGGGGGGACACAGGAAAGCAGGAGGCCACCGGGGGTGCACACCCTTTGGTCCTGGGCCCAGTTCTGTGCTGCAGAAGCCTCAGTGGGCCCACTCGTCCCATCTCGGGCGCGCAAAGCCAAGTGAAAGCCGTGGTCATCACCCCGGAGAGAGAGGCTCAGGCTTCCGCTGTGCTGTAAGCCTCTTCTCCTTCTCAGGGCAGCAGCCACAGTCACCAGCAGAGCACACAGTCTTCATGGCATCTCCAGCTTGCTCGGTCCTGAGAATCACCCGGAGCACTTCTCAGCATGCAGCTTCCAGATGCTGCTCGTTCAGCATCTCGAGAGAAGCCCGGGCATCGCTGTGTTTCACAAGACCCACAGGTGATCCTTATGGGCGGGCTCACTAGGGAAACAACGGGGACCAGAGAGGCAGGAGCAGCTTCCAGGTAGACGGCACCCAGCTGGTCAGCTCTGTTCCCTCTCACTGACAGCCCTCACACCCACCCAGAATGTAGAGAAGGGAAGGCACTCCTAGCATGGGGGCTTGCCACGGCCTGTGATGGTTCTGAGACCCCAAGGAGGCTCTAATCCAGACAAGATGTGTCTAAAGTGACGCTCACAGCCCAGGCAGACCTTGTAAGTGGCACTTCCTCTTGGGTTTGCTATAGAGCAATGGTTCCCAGTTGAGCAGAGGGTAGGAGTGAGGAGGCAGAGGACTGGAAAGGGTAGAATTTAAGAACTCTTCTTCATTAGGAATTTCTTTGATTTGTTTTTCATCAAAGAGAACTTATTTAGACATTTCTGGAATGTTAAAAGGGTGTGAGATCTTAATGTTTCTCAAAATGGCACACAAGGGTGAAATGCTTGCGGTTGACTGGGATAAAAGAAGTCCGACTGGCTGAGGGCAGTTCTGGAAGAGCGGGACCTCCTGACACCCAAGCCCTGTACTCTGCTCCTGACTCACCTTCTCCAGCCCATTTCCTTCCACCATCTTTCTAAAACTCAGATCATGTAAGTCAACACTCTGCTCAGAGTCACTGAATGGCTCACTGCTGCCCCTGAGAGAAATTCCGATGACTATGAATCTCAAGATCCCTCTTTGGCCTCACCCCAGCTTTACCTCCTGACTGCTCACCATGAGCCCTTTGTTCTTGCATAGGAGTCAGGCTACTGGAGTTCTCAGAACACAGTAGATATGATCCCACCTCTGAACCTTTGCCCTTGCTGTGCCTTTCCACTATTTCTGTCCCTGGAGAGCCCCGACTCATCCTTTGAATACCTTTGCTTTGAGTCCTGCTCATCTGCCTGGCAGAATACACTGTTTGTGAAATGAGACATGTTTGTTGAGAAGTCCGTGCATAGTCTTGGTGAGAGGTGGTGGGGTCTGAGAGCCAGCAGCACCTTGGCCTGGTCCTGTCCCTGGATGGGCACAACTGGTTGAGGCATCCTTTTTTTTTTTCCTTCCTTCTTTCCTTTCTTCCTATTGAGGTAAAATATACAAAACATAAATTTTATCATTTAAAATGTTTAGTTCAGTGGCATAAAGTACATTCACATTGTTGTGCAACCATCACCACCAACCATCCACAGAACTTTTTCATCTTGCAAAACTGAAACTTGATACCCATGAAACAATAACTTATCATTCCTCCAACCCCTATCCCCAGCCCCTGGCAGCCACTGCCCTGCTTTTTGTCTCTATGAATTTGACTGTTCTAGGTACGTCACATTAATGGAATGGTATTTGTCATTTATGTCTGGCTTATTCCTCTTAGAATAACATTTTCCATGTTGTAACATAAATTAGAATTTAATTCCTTTTCTAGGCTGCATAATATTCTACTGTCTGTATATGCTTCATTTTGTTTATCTGTTCACTTGCTGATGGATGTTTTGTTGTTTCCACGTTTTGGCTACTGTGGCTAATGCTGTCATAGACATAGGTCTACAAATACCTATTTGAGCCCCTGCTTTCAGTTCTTTTGGGTATTATAGTCCCACCAAGGAGTGGAATTGCTGGATCATATAGTACTTCTATGTATGATTTTTTGAGGACCCACCATACTGTTTTCTATAGCTGCTGTACATTCCCACCAACAATGCACTAGGGTTTTCATATCTCCATGTCCTTGCATTTTAATTTTGTTATTGTGTTATTTTAAATAACATTTGCTTTCTCCTTTTTTTGATTACAGCTATTCTAATGGGTATGAAGTAATATCTCGCTGTGTTTAGATTTGAATTTTCCTATTGATTAATGATGTCAAATCTTTCTTTTTTGAAATATCCATTTTATTGAGGTATATTTTATTTTATTTTATTTTTTAATACTTTATTTTTTGCCTTTTTTTGGGGTATGTGTGGTAATTAGGCTTATTTATTTATTTATTCATTTTTAACATAGGTACTGGGGATTGAATCCAGGACCTCATGCACGCTAAGCATGCGCTCTACCACAGAGCTATACCCTCCTCCAGAAGGAAGTTATGTTTTAAAACAAGCCTTCTCTTCTTGAAATGCTTGCAACACTTTCAGTGTAAATCACTAGAATTTTGGCCAAGAAACACATACCATAAGGGTTTCTCACCGTTTACTGTTCCTAAGAAATCACTAGAGGTACTTTTTTTTGTTTTGAGAGATAAAACTGTTTTAAAATTTACATATATGTAGTGTTCATTTTTCTAAGAACAGTTTAGAGCTTTAGCTCTTTAAACTTATATAATTATCAAAGGAGTAAAGCCAACCACAAAATAAGAATCAACAGAATATACAGTAATCCAGTCATAAAGGACAGTCAAATGTGCTTACACATATTCAAGAAATCAATCATCTAAGCTGTAAGTAATAAGTAGTTCACTGAGGTGTAATTTATGTACACTAGATGGCACCCATATTTGAGTGTGAACAGTTCAATGGATTTTGACAAATATATACACACCCACGTAACTACCACCATAATCAAAACACATAACATTGCTATCACCCTCTCTTGACCCTTTACTCCACTTCCAACTCCAGGCAACCTCTGTCACTATGTATTAGTTTCATTTCCTAGAATTCCATATAAATGGAGTCATTCAACATACACTCTTCTGTATCTGGCTTCTTCCACTCCACACAATATGTCTGTGATTCATTCACGTTGATGAGTATATCACTAGTGTATTCCTTCTTACTGCCAAGTGGCATTCCATTGGATGGATACATCACAGTTTGTTTTTCCATTCATCTATTGATAGACATTTGGTTTGTTTCTAGTTTTAAGGCTGTTATGAAAGAAGCTATTACAAACATTCTTGTATAAGTCTATGTGTGGAATATGCTTTCATTTTTCTCAAGCAAATACCTAGGAGTAGAATTGGAAGATCATCAGGCAGGTGTACGTTTAACGTTATAAGAAACTGTGGAACTTTTTTCCAAAGAGACAGTGCCATTTTATATACATGTGCCAGTAGCAAAATGGAGGAGAGTTTCAATCGCTGCGCGTCCTTGTCAGGGCATCCATCCTTCCATCTGAAAATCCCTCTGACTTCCTCTGGCTGAGCTCAGAGGGTCACCCACGATGGGTCCTCAACTATGCCTATGGGCACCAGTGGCAAATATAAAGGGAAAGGACAAAGTGGGGAAGAAAATGCAGCATTATATGTGTAAGTTTGTATGTGTCTCAGAACACGGAGAGGGCTGGTAGCCCCAATCTGATGTCAGCGGGCAACAATTTACACAAAAGAGACCTGTCCCATCAAGTACTAGGATATGGCAAAATCTTATCTCCAAACCTATAAAACAGGTTTCAACCTGTTAAGTGCATTTCTAGACTCAACGAACTATGGCTGGTCACTAAGTATCACTAAGTCCTACCTCTTACTTCCTAGAGAAGAGAAATGCTCCGTTCTTCTGCCACGCTACTACATGCCAACCAGGAGGACTAAATGGGGTGGGCCAAGAAATGTTAAATGTCTGAACAATTCCATATGCATATTAAAGTATTTGAAAATTCTAGTTAAAAGTTTTTTTTTTTCTAATCTGGATGAGGCTACTGAGAGCATCTGAGACAGAATTATCCTAAGGAAATAATTTCAGTTACTAAAGTAAGCAAAATAGCAACTGAAATTAAATTAAACGGGAAGCAGAAACCAGTACCACCCCTGACATTTGTTTCCTAAACCTTTCTTAAAGGTCACTTGGCAAGCATGACTCCTTGGATTTTAAAAACCCAAAGATTAGACTCAGTACTGAAACACTAAAAATAATCTCAAAAAAACATGTGGACACAGAAGGGTGAAAACCATCCTTAATCACACCACTTTTCGAGCAAATTTTCAATTAAAATGATGCTCTTCTTTGGTAGCACTTGAAGTGTTGTATTTCACATTTCCTTAAATATTCCCCTGGGGTCCCCTCATGGCACAGATGACAGCGGTAAGGCAAGGCACATGCTGACTGAGCAGAGTCTAGGACCCAGGCCTTTGAGACGTTTTTATAATCCCTTCTGTTGACGTTAAAAAATAAACAGCTGAGAGGGGAGGGTATAGCTCAGTAGTAGAGTGGGTGCTTAGCATGCATGAGGTCCTGGATTCATTCCCCAGTACCTCCATTAAAATAAATAAATAAGCCTAATTACTCCCCCCCAAAAAAAATTAAAAAAAAAAGCAACTGAAAGATCTTCAGAAATCATGGCTATGTTGTTATAAAAGTACAATACTCAGAGGCTAAGCTGTTTCTTTAAAGATCATTACTACAATGCGCTTTTGGACACTCAGTGCAGTAGATTTCAGTGGCCTCTATTCTATGTCACTCCCTGAGCCACGTCTCTGCCCTGTGATGCTGAAATTCCTCTCACTAAAGAGGCAGTGCCTATTTCTCCATCTCCTAGAGTCTGGGATGGCCTCGTGTCTTGCTTTGAATGTGACTATCGAGTAGATGTGCCATTTCCGATCCTTGACCTCATGATGTCCTGTGTGTTTCCTCTTTTCTTGCTCCTCCTCTTTTGCGGCGAGAAGGTACCAGGACCAGCGTGCTTGAAGGGGGAGACACCTCTGGAGCACATTATGTCACCCCAGTCATCCCAGCCGAGGCTTTTCTAAACTAGCTAAGAGATGCCCAGATAGGTCAGCAGAATGACCTAGTTGACTAACCCAGAGCATGAGCAATAAATGCTTATTATTTTGCGCCTCTGAGGTTTAGTGTGGTTTTGTTACATACAAATACCTGACTGATATTTCTACATCACAGGAGTTCTTAAAACTCACAGATACAGTTTAAAAATAAAATGGCCTATTGTGCACTCTCCTTTTGTCCCCTAAAACTGAAAATGGGTTTCTAGATTTTTCTAGAAAATATATCTAACACCATACTCAGGAGGCTGTTAACTGTGGTTACCTCTGAGGAGAGGTCAGGGGTTGAGGGGAATTTTCACCATACATCCTTTTGTTCTTTGGAAATTTGAAACATATGAGTATTACCTATTCAAAAAATGCATTAAAAATCCTACCTGAATACAGAGCATTAAGTTGTATCTCCAAAGGAGAAGGCACCCATTTCTATACACAAGGCATAGTTAATGATAGAGACAACTATTTGTAAGGTGAAATCTTTCAATGGATATATCAGATCTTTAGAGTCAATATCTAGGGGAACATATCTAGAGAATCTTGATACTCCAATAACTTTGCAGATAGACATGCTAATCTACAGTAAAATTCTGAAGAACTTCAGCATCTTAACAGATAAACTGTGGTTTCCTGCTTGCTGACCACAAAATAAGCTGGGTTGGAGATTTCTTTTAAATGCTACTTCTCTGGTTCTCAACGTTTTGTGTGCATAAGAATCACCCCACCTCCTGTTCAAAATGTAGATGGTTTAAATCCCTACAGAGATTGACTGTAGGTGTGCGGTGGGGCCCAGAAATCTGCTTTACAACAAGCAGCTCAGATAATTTGGCAGAGACTTCATTTTGAGAAACATTCAACATAGTCACTACTGTGTGGTTCTATCAAGTACTCATGCTGCCTTCATTGTACAGAAGTAACAGGTGTGTGAGTGCCTGATTCGTTCTCCCCAAATAGGAGATCATTTAATTTGATAACTATATTAAAACAAGGAATAAGTGAAATTAAAGAACCAGCAACTTGGATCAAGGAAGGCAGAAGTAAGGGAAAGAAATAAAGCCCCAGTATTTTTTTTACAGGAGCTTGTGGAAGAATTAATCAGATTGTTCAAATATTAGATAATAATATGTGGGTTACAGACATAAATTAATTTTAAGGATAAAAGGACTAATAGTTATTCAACGAAATCAGTCAAAATTAAGTTTTCTGCTTTGTTATGAACAGATGACAATGAGCGGTCCTTTTGATAGAAGTATTAAGTCAATCAGAGGAAAAAGTCCAGCTCTGGTTATAAGTCTTAACAAAATGCTGTACTGAACATTCTGGTAGCAGATGGGGGCAAATAAAGACATTTTTGTAGATTCACCGACATAGAAAACAATCTGTGGTTACCAGAGGGGAAAGTGGGGAATGGATAGATTCTGAGATTGGCATTAACAGACACACACTACTACATATAAAATGGATAAACAACCGGGACCTACTGCATAGTGCAGGGAACTACATTCAATAACTTGTAATGAGTTGTAATGAAAAGAATCTGAAAAAAAATATATCTGTATAACTGAATCGCTTTGCTGTACACCTGAGACTAACACTGTGAACAGACCACACTTCAATAGAAAATAAGAATTAAAGGCAAAAAAAAAAAAAAAAAAAGAGGGAGAGAGAGAGACATTTCTGGCTTCAGAGTCTGGCTAGTTAAAAATGTTTTTGTTTTCAAGTTTTAGAGAATTACAGGGTTTCTCGAGATGATTTAGGAAGAATCTTGAACAGGGCAAATGTAGGCAGAGAATCTGAGAATTTTCTAACACTTTCATCTCCTGCTTGAATAACACATTGAGTCATGAAATACAAATTGTGGCTAGGAGGTGCTCAAGGTGTCTGTTCAAAAATGAGAGCAGAGGTAGTGCTGTGCACCTTCGCATACTGGGAAGAGAATAAAGAATGTGGTGTTAGAACTAGTTTGTTTTTCTGTTTGAATATTTGATTTTTGTTTTGTTTTAATGTGGATAGCTTTTTTGTTAGAGAAGTAGCCCATACTCAGGAAAGAGGAAATACATAAAAGGGAACCAGCCACCCTACACTCCAGGTTAAATGCTTGTATTTTCTCCACTAGCCTTTGCTAATGAACCTCAGATGAGTCCTTTTTCCTCCCATATTGCTGGTTTCATACTACGTGCACATAATTGTGTCTTACTTTTAAAAAAATTAAGTATGATAAACACTTCTCAGTGCCATTATGTATACTTAATACAGATCATTTAAAATGAGTGGAAAAGTCTTTGGAAGCAGTCCTCCAGGGTAGATCATCTAGGTGGTTTCCAGTCTTTAACTAACACACAAATAAGGATGCTATTAAAAAACTAGAAGTCTATTGCTTTTTTGTTATTTGAAATTATTTCTTGAAAATAAATTCCCAGAAGTCATACAACTGGGTCCAAGGTCGTGTGCATTTTAAGGGTGATGACATTTTGTCAAATTGCTCTCCTAAAAGGGGGAGGGTATAACTCAACGGTAGAGTGCATGCTTAGTGTGCATGAGGTCCTGGGTTCAATCCTCAAAACTTCGGTTAAAATAAATAAACAAATAAACCTAATTACCTCCCCCCACCAACAAAACAAACAAACAAACAAAACTGCTCCCCTAAAGCTTGTCCACCAGAATTCTCTCACCCTTGCTGGTACTTACACTTTCTTTTCATCCTTCCTTATATGGCTGTTTATAGCCACGACAGAAAGAAATCACTACTAATTAGATGGATGCCAGTGCTATCTTGTTCCAAACTGCAGCTATCTGGTTACTGCTGAGATGCAACACTTTACCCATACAAATTGTAGTTCCTCTTTCACCATTTAGTAGTTTTGTAAAAAATCAACTTGTAGGAGGGCGTCTGTAATGAAGACTTTACTCCAGGTTGACTGTATGTGCTGCAAATAGGCGTCCCCAGAGTTGACTTCCTAAATCTTTGTTTTCTCCCAGGCACAAGCGGAGTCATGACTCCCCTCAGGATGACCCCTCGGCTGACTCACTTCCCTGAGGATTTCCAAAGCGGCTCATTCCAGCACCATCAAGATCCAGACTCCTGATGCTGACTGGCAGCCCAAGCATGTCCCCCAGGTCACCATTTTTCAGCCAGAGCCAGAGCCAGACCCAGACCCAGACACAAGACACACATCACAGCTGCTCTCTGGTAGCCAGGCCCTGCTACTATCTGCCGGGCACTATCTTTACAAAGGAGAGTCGGGAGTCGCCACTCTAAACCCCCAGCCTCTTGTGAGCCGGTTTTATGTACGAGATTAGAGCCTTTTAAGCTATCTTTCCCCTTAGAAAAGAACCCACATACTGTATAGCGCAGAAATATATACAAGATCTTGTGGTACTTCACAGCGAAAAAAAAAATGTGACAATAAATATATGTATGTTCATGTATAACTGAAAAATTGTGCTCTACACTGGAATTTGACACAACATTGTAAAATGACTATAACTCAATAAAAAATGTGAAAATAAATAAATAAATAAAATAAACACACACACACATGAATAAACATCAAAAAAAAAAAATAAAGAACCCACAAGGGGAGAAAATACACAGCGAGATAGAGATCACCTAAAACAAATTTTGATTAAGCACTTATGCTTCTGCTACATTAAGAAAATGCCCCGGAAAATGATTTTAAGGATATGAGAATCGAATCTCTGAGTTTCTGGACCTCTGAGCTGGCCCAGTTTTGCCTCAGGGCCATCTCTGAGGGCCCTGCTACTCAAAGTGTGGTCCGAGCATCCGCACTGTCAACATGGCCTGGGGACTTGACAGACTTGCAGCCCTGGCCCCAGACCTACTGCATGAGTCTGCAGTCGACCAAGACCCCCCAGATAATCTGAAAGCTTGTTAAATTTGAGAGGCGCTCTCTTAAAGCAGTGGTATCAGCTCTGCCTTGTACAATCAAATCTCCTGAGGAGCTTGAATACAATGTGGATGTCCGGGCCCCGCCTCAAAGAATCTGAGTCAGAGGGCCAGGACTGGGCACCAGACTTGTTTAGAAGCTCCCCAGAGCTTCTTTGTGCAGTCAGAGATGAGGACTGACACTAAAGTTTCTAAAACTTCCTTCTAACAAGGCAGAGTTGATAAAACTCTAAAATTTGAGGTCTTCAGATTTTATGCTTCTTAAATATTACAAATTATGATTAAACCCCAAAACCAGCTGGCTCCTGGAAAAGAAAACATTAAATACATATACACACATGCACACGCGCACACACTCACACACACGTTGGAAATGGCCATTTTCAAGAGCGACTAGATATCTCGAGATAAGAAAGTAAGCATCAAACCCACACAGAACAATCGAGGTCTTGCTGTTAAATGCGTCTCAGTATTGGCAATCCCCGTCTTGGTCGTGTTTTCATTCCCCAGCATTGGTCACACAGCAGCACGCTGAGATGACCCAATTTTGCGGTTGTTAAGATGGGCACAATGGCGGCACTGGCGCGGCCACCACCCGATCGATGTGTTCAGGCTACATAAATGCAGCTCTCTCTCCAGTGTTCCTGAGTCATTTCTTAAAGTGATGACCAGCCAGCTGGGTAGAAACACACTGTGATATCTGAATTCCAAGATGCTGCTGAATCTGACCTCTGGTTTTCTGTTTCCAGAAGACCAGTGGGCAGCCCCCATGACAAGAAGCATGGAGTTTACTGTTCTCTTTATAGAGACGCCGCCACGGGTGTGTCACAGCAGCTGGCTGGAACCCCGCCCTCACACAAAGCTTCCCGACCGCTAGGCCACCCTGGACTCAGCCGTGAGGCTGCCAGAAGCCGTAGGTGGTGGCCTGTAGCTGTGAACCAACTGTTTACCTTTGTGCCTTATAATTATGGCCCGTTTCCATGTCTCTTTGAAGGCAACAAAGTTGGGAAATCTTGCCTAAGGGCAGAGTTCTCAAACTTTGAGACCTTAATACACTTAAAAATTATGAGGACCCCAAAGAGGTTTTGTTTATGTTGGTTATATCCAGTGATGTGCTGGCATCACCTTGCACCAGCTCATGAGAATTCAGTATTCAGGAATTTTTCAAGCCAACTGTTCAACCGTTAGAAGCTTGAAACTGGCAACAGAGGGAATATTACACCACGGAAATCGGCAAATGCTATACGTCAGAGCCTTTTTTCTTTCTCTGGAGGTTAAGTTTAGCAGCAAACCCCTGATTATATTTACCATATTAAACATTAAAATGGAGAATTTTTGAAAAGATTTCTTTCATTAAAAATAAGAATAAACCAGGGGGGAGGGTATAGCTCTGCGGTAGAGTGCGTATTTAGCATGCACAGGTCCTCGGTTCAATCTCCAGTACCTCCATTTTTAAAAAAAGGAAGAAATAAATAAACCTAATTATCCCCCCAAAATAAAAATAAGAACCACACACATATATATACATATATACACACACACACACCCCCACACACACCAAATACGGTTTCCCATATTTGTCACAGAGAATTTTTCCCCCAAACAAGAACTTAATGGACAGTTGCCTTAGCCTTTATGTCTGCAAATCTCTTAATAGCTGGCTTAACAGGAGTCAGATTTTCGTTCTCTACTTCTGTGTTTAATTCGTTGTGCTATCACACGTCACCCAGCCTCCGGAAGACACAACTACGTGAATCAGACCAAAAAAGGGCAAACTCTCTTACTGTTTCAAGATGGTTCTGATCTCATACATCTCCGGAGAGGGTCTCAAGGGCTCTGAGACCCACTGAATTGGAGCATTTCTCCTCTCTACCTGATTGCAGCTTGCTTAACTGCACCTCCTTCATAAAACACACTCAGATTACCCCGTGGTTAATTGTTGTCCACATACGTTTGGTCTAGTCATTGTGAAAGGAATAGCCACACAGCAATGCCAGTTCTGCTAGGAAATTACTGTCGATGACTGTTTTCCCAGTTCATTTCCCTATGGCACCAAGGGGAAGAGAAGCCACTGTGGCAGGCTGAGGCCTCAGAAAAAGGCTTGGTCGTAAACACTGCTTCATTTTTTCCATCTACTCTCAGAGCTCAAGACTCCCTGAAGGACATGCCAACATTTTTCTTAACTTTTTAAATTCGGAAGTTATAACCTAAAATTTTCCATGTGTATATTTAACAATCAAGCATTCCATTTCCTTTTAAAATCCTGTTTTTCACTTGGTGGAAAAAAAATCAAAATTTTTGTGTTAAGAGAATTCAAGTGTTTTTTTGATTTCAAATATATTTTGAAAAATAACAAGAGAAAAGCTTAAAGGTCACTTTCTGGTTAGAGTGGGGATCCTATTCCTAGTGGCCATATGCTGGGTTGACTTCATTCACTATTTCTCGTCTTGAAACACTGGAGAGAGTCCAGGCCTCAGAAACTTAGGCTTATGTATTAACTTTAAAATTCTGTGTGCTAACAGAATTCTTGTTTAATTGAAATAACGTCTCTATTGATTATGAATCTAAAAATACGTTACCAGAATTTTTTATTTTCATCTCTCAGAGGTAATTTTGCCTTTAATCCTCTTCCCCAGGGAGTGTTAGATGGCAAAGGACTGTCACTCAGGGGTAGCTCTTCCTTGAGTTTCAACATTTGTGTCTTCCTGGCTCAGACATTTGTTTCTTTCCTCACTAGGGAAAAGCTGCGGAGCCTAACCACGATGCTTATCACCCAGGAATCTGAACATTTTCTCAGTGATAGAATCTTGAATTTTCCTAAGAAGGGATTAAAAAAAAAAAAACCCGAAAGACACAGAAACCTAACTACCCACTGCCTTTGGCAGAAATTGTGATTTTCCCCTCCATTTGTTCTTCCAGTTCCATTCTCCACACCCCAAGCAGCTAACCATCATGAACTACATCACCCAGGTTCCCCTGACCTCTGTGTGGTGGTTAAAATCAGGAGCAACAGGAGCCAAGAGATCAGAGGGTTGGGGGAGAGGAGGTCTGTATTCCTTCCCCCACCAGCTCGGAGCCTGGGGTGGTAACAGCTTCCCCTAATTGCTAGACCCTGGGGCGCATCACCAGTTCTAGTTGGTTCCCTTAACCCTGGCCACCCTTCTGCAAGTGCTCTTCAGCTAAATCCTTAAACTGGCCTTCCTGCTATGCTCTAAAGATACAATACAATTTTATTCCCAAAAGATACCAAGCAGACTTTCAGGTTTATTAATACAGGTTACATACATTTTTTAAAAAAGAATGTTAAAAACAGTGACGTAATATTTTGTAAGTACATACTGATAATATAGTAATGATAGTCTTATTAAGTCAGAGGTATTTTAATATAAAAGAATGAATAAACAGTGACAGTATATTTCCACTGAGTTGGATAAAATGAATACAGTAACTAAATTAATGCAATCAATGTTAGCTTCTACTTACAACACATACACAGTTGTAAATTATTTCATGGCTGTTGGAAACAGTTTGCTCTTTTCAATAGGTAAGTATTTGCCTTTTTGTCTGTTTAAAATGCCAACATTTTTTCATAAGGAAAAAAGATCTATTTCAACCTAATTTTCAAATTATTTTGTCAAATACATGAGGGTATTCTGTACTTGATACTCATCATGGGGTTGAAAAATGCTTTTAAAATCATCTCATTAAATCTTAAGAAAAGTGGATGGGAAATACCGAGTAAGTTTCCTGGATTTCAAAGCCAACTCCATTTTCTTCTATCATTTCTAATCAGACTGATGTAATCGATTTGCCTTTAAAAATTTGATTTGAGCAATGTATTGATAAAGCATTTGTAAGTAAATAGTGTCCAATTAAGACAGATTTTCTTAAAAGTCCAATTAGGACTTATTTTTAAAAACACACTTCCTGTACTGTATTATGTTCTCAACTCAAGTTATAACCATAGGAAGCAGTAACCCAAATATTCAAACATCTTCACCTGCCAGGCCTTGATTATGTGCAACTTGCTTGGTGACATCTGGCTGAAAACACTTCTTTACATAATGACGTGTTTCCTTTACACGTATCACACTCTAAGCATCTATCTACTTTGTTCTTCTGAAGAGCAGGTTTCAGTTTTACTCAACTCCACTCGCCCAGCACCCACCCGAGTGCCCAGGGCACAGGAGGGGTGTGTTTGCTGCAGGGGTGTTTCCATCTGAGAACGGTCTTTGTAGCATAACTCCTGGAAGTGAACAGGGCCTTCTTTCTCCATTCTTAAAACGGGCAGAGAAATCTTTTATAGTCATTATCTCTTGAGATAGCACATCCCACTTCGCCAGCTTCTAATGAGCATGATAAGTTCATGGCCAGCCTTTGAGGGAGTCCCAGGAGGAGACAGCGAACATGGTGGTCCTGATCCCTCTGCTCTCTGAACTGGCCCAGTCTTGTCCCTACCGCTTGGAGTCCTCCATCCAGGGGCAGGTTGCTCTGAAAGCCAACCTAAGGTCACTGGTGAGACCTCTGCTCATTCTTGGTTTACACATATGGTGTGCAAAATAGGAAAATGCTACCCACAGCATTTGTTTTCATCTGTTTTAATATTTTTAGGTTTCAAACTTTGATATGTTTCAAATGAAAAACAGCAAAACTTCTACACACAGACAGGACTAAGTCTCAGCCCTCAATAACTTAAACATCGCTGTTGAACAATTTCAAAATACACTTATTTGCAAAAGCTATGTAAGTCCATACGACAGAACCCCTCACTATTGACGGACATCTGCAGAATTTCAGGGCTAAACTTCACCAAACTAAACTTTGCATATTAAATCAGAAAGCCAGAGTTTATTTCCATAATCTCTGGTGGAAAAAAAAGAGGGTTTCAAAGTGCCTATTCTATACTGCACTGCAAACAATACAAGTGTGTATACACACACACACACCTATAATAAGGCATCTAAATACATCAAAAAGCAACATTCAGTTCTTGTTGTAGCACTGGCAATGTTCTCTAGGAACATTCCTGTTATGTTTTCCTGTAACTAACAAATATATATGCTTAATGGCTCTAGTAAGGAGGCATGCAAATCATACATCCGCTGTTTTAGATGGTACAGTAAATACTTTTTTTGGCAGGGACTAAATAGAATCCTCAGGTTATTTGCTTTTTTCACCTTTTCTTTTTAAATCACTGTCGGTCCCTTTTCCTAAGTTAGCAGCTTCTTGTACATGCTGCTATTCAGGTTACTAGAGCAGGTATCCACTTTACTAGCCATCAACTGACCACTGCTGTTATAACTGCTGGGGTCCGAACTTTCTTTGCAGCATAAGATGCTGTAGAGGTACCTCTGGCACTCGGAGGAAGCATAATAGTAAATCAAGGGGTCAATGCAGCAGCTGATGCTGCTGACACAGACACAGAGGAGGTAGGCGAAGTAGGCAGCCTCCGTCATGGAGTTACGGGAAAGGAATGCATAATGGAGAATCAGAAGGATGTTGGTGGGTCCGAAGCAAATGATGAAGATGCAGAAAACGGCAGCCGACAAGAACAACGCCCGGGACTTCTTGGTCTGGTTGGCCACCGTGGAAGAGCTAAGACAGCGAATGATGGACACGTAACAGACTGTGGAAATGGTCAACGGCACGAAAAAGAAGACAGCAGAGAAGGCGGAGAAGTAATAGGCGTAGAAGCCCTCGAGCAGCGTTTCGTTGAGCACGTCGTGACATGTGGTGATGTTGAGCCCCGGCACCTGGCTGGTCTGCTCCTTGAGCAGCAGAGGCACCACTCCCGCGATGGCCATGGCCCAGATGGCCAGACACGTGAAGGAAGCCCGCCCCAGAGTACGCCAGGACAGCGACTGGATGGGATACACCACAGCCAGAAACCGGTCAATGCTGATGACCGTCATGAGCATGATGGAGGCATACATGTTACAGTAGAACGCTGCAGTGACGAAGCGACACATCGCAGACCCAAAACTCCAGTCACTTCCGGAAAAGTAGTAGCTGATCTTAAACGGGAGCACAGACACGAAGAGCACGTCTGCCGTGGCCAAGTGCAGCATGTACACCACGGCCGGCTTCTTGACCTTCATCTTCAAGACGAACACGACGATGGCCATGATGTTTAGAGGAAGGCTTACTACGAGCACGCCGGTGTAGACGGAGGGGATGAAGAGAGTCAGCCAGGCGCTGGTCAGATAGCCCGAGGCATCATTTGAGATGAACACGTGGGGTAATTTCTGAGGAGGATTGCTTTGATTGACGGAGCTTGATCTGCCTTCAGTGAACTCACTCTCATTTCTTTCCTCCTCATCCCTCAGTGGGATTGGTTCGAATCCACTGGGTAAATTCCTGAGAAAAAATGACCGGAGATGGAAAGTACTATTTGTTGCTTCTGGCTCTGAAAAACAAAATTAAAAACATGAATGAAAACGGCAAAAGGGACAAGGGGAGAGTACATTTGACTTTTGCTTTCTGTTCTCTTCCTAGGAGAGCAGATGGTAAAGAGCAGGAGATGTGCGAAGGATTACAGACTTTGTCAGGGGATTAGCTAACTCGGAGTTTTGTTTTGGCACAAGCAAACATTTTTCAAACTCTGCTCCCTGGAGGGACAGAGGTGAATGACATACTTTCCAAGTTCAACCCTGCAGACATCAGGACAGGCTGATGCAGAGGAAAAAAAGCCGTGACGTCTTTTCTATACGAGCCACTGTCTCTATACACAAACCACTCCTAGGCTATTTGACGTCTCTGTCCTCCATAGGCCTTCATGCATACATTTTCTCCATTTAGTTTGTGGCCATCCCTTGAAACTCATCCTTCCCAGTGGAAAAACCCACATAGACAGTTGAGGGGACTTCATTTATGTTATAAAGCTAGAGGCAAAATCGTGTGGGACCAGGGGTCCCATTTCCATGACCATTATGCATGCGACAGGAGCTTTCCTTACTATTTTTAGAGTGTTTACACAGGAGAATGACCCAAATCTCTCATCATATTTGGGTCCAAACTGCAGTCCCTCTGGTTATCTTCTAAATATAACTGCTAGGTACCTACCACTTCAGTCATCTTCCTGTTCCTTCCCCAGCAGGTCAGTGGAGAAGCAGATGCTCTAGGCCAGTGGCCTTCTTCAGCTCAGCTCCAAAGTGCTACGTGCATTGAGGGAGATGCCAGGCCAACCAAGCTCTTCTGAGCATCAACCCAGGAGTTAAAATAAAGGCTCAGAGGCAAAAGAGTCCTTCTTTTCTCACCCTCCTCCACCAAAAACACACATTTGTAATGTTCATCAAAGAAAGGCAACACTGAGCCACTGGAACTCAACCAGCTTTCCCTTCCCGGGAGTTTTGCTAACGTTCTGTCACTGAGGAGACTTGGACAAAGAGCCTTCACTGGGCCTTGGGAATTGGAGGAACCAGGGGAGAAGCCACAGGGGGAAAAGGATGAGATTTCTATCACTGGGGTGTTGACCACAAACGCTGGACCCACAGGCCACTCAGAAGTGGTGCTGTAAGTGGTGTAGTGAATGCTGGCTGGAAATTGGGTCGGTATAGTGCATTTTTAAGGCCTTTGGTTTTATTTTTCAGTAGTGAAGGCTTTCTGCAAACAAAAACTGACCCAAAGAAGCATTACGCGATAAGAGAGAGATTTCTGATTCTGTAAGGTCCTACCAGACCTGACCACCCTCTTGACAGAAATCACAAACTCTGGGTCCCTTTCCTCCCCCAAATCAATGACCTAAAGGCATTTAGGTTCACAGGGGGGTACTGGGGAGGGGAGGGATGGATTGTGAAAGAAAGGATGGCAACTGATAGGTTTCTTGTTTTCAGTGGCTTTTAGCTTAAGAGAAGGCCAAAGTCAGTGCCACAAAAGATGGCTGAAACTCAGGTCGAAAACCAGTCTCAGGGGCCTGAAGGATCAACCAGAGGGCCGAGGTCAGGGCCACCGACGTCCCTGGAAGGCGAGGAGAGGATCCCAGGAAAGAAGAAGAGAGGGAGAGGGAGCCCTGGATTCCAGCGCAAGCTCTGCCCCTGGCTCTGCCGATGCTAGGCCTGGCTAGGGCCTGTGTGCTTAGGGACGGTGCGGAGCAGCTCTGCTAGACTTAAAAGAACTGAAGGGATAACTGAGCTTTTTGCTCAGAGAGGGAGAGATTGCAGTTTCAGTTTGAGTCCAACCAAATTAGCTGCCTGCTAAAGCAATAACACCAAAATTCAAAATCACCCAATATAGAAAGAATCAGGCAAGTATGATCCATCTCAAGAAAAAAGGACAGTGAATGGAAACCAATCCCAAGAGGACCCGGATGTCAGAATTAACAGATAAGCATTTTAAAAGATGTGGTGCAACTATACTCAGCGAAGTGAAGAAAAATATTTCATTGAAATGAATGAAAAAAATAGAAAAAAGGCAATGAAACAAACCAATGGAAATTCTAGCTAGAAAATAAAATGCATTTTTCCAAAATGAAGAGCAACGCTAGGGAAGCACCAATGAGAGATGATAGAAGGCTCGGATGACCTCAGCAAGGTCATGAGAGGGTCCCCTGAGGTGAAGGGGTGGCCCGACAGACCCGTCACAGGACAAGGACAAACATGTGCAGTGGTGAGCCTCTGAGTGCACATACACACATCTAGACTGTTTCCCAGGGTGAGGAACCGTTTCTGCTTCATCTTGGAGTCTCCAGTACTTCGCCCTGCACTTAAATTGGCTTTTCATCACAGATTTGCATTCTAATCCTGGCTCTACCAGGAGTCACTTAACCCGTCTGAACTCAGTCTCAGCATCGTTAAAATGGGATCCCAGTGTCTGTCTGGCCTACAAATCTGGCAACTGGGAGCATCACATGTGAAATAGGACATATGTTCACTTTGTAAACTTCAAAAATCAATCAGTGTAAGAAATGATTATCCTTCCCCTCCCACTTCAGTGTAGCTTGCTTTTTGCTCACTCTCAATTATTTTCTTTTATTTTTTAAATTTTAAAAGTTTTTTTCTAATTTTTTTTCTTTTGGGGGGGCAGGGGTTAGGTTTATTTATTTATTTATTTTTAATAGAGGTACTGGGGATTGAACCCAGGACCTTGTACATGCTAAGCAGGCACTCTACCACTGAGCTATAACCTTCCTGCCCCGTTATTTTAAATTAAAATGGAATCTGTGTTCCTCTTCCCTCCCTAAACATTTAGCAATGTTTAGTTTTCCAGGGTGACATGGGACATGAGGGGCCTGTAAGGTACCTAGTCCCAGTGTTCAGAGCCGTAAATCAAATTTCACATTCACAGCCTTTTCCACAAGTATTGCTTCCTTCCCCTTGCGACGCATCTAATTCACTCTGCATCGTGACCCTGGCACATGGAGGCCCGACACTGGTACAGCGGCCCCAGTGGGAGGTGAGGCTACCCTTGAGGTCATGATGAATGTGTGGGAGCCGGAAGAAGAGAATGAATGGGTTCTGGCATTTTCAGACCCACAGAGATATGCATCCTCGAAAGTGCTGACCCACAGGAACCTTAAAATAATGCCCAACTCCCTGCTGCAGCGTTGGGAACCTGGTCAGATTAAGGACCCCCATCATGCACGGAGGGGAGAAAAGCACACGCGTACACACACGTGTTCACACAGTGGGGCGTCAAGACATTCCTGAGAGGAGTGACACCACTTGAAAACTACTGAACATTCATCGCTAAGCTCTCAGAGGCTATCACTTGATCTGAAAGGCTTGACTCTAGTTAGTACTTTGGAAACAAGTATTTGTTTTCCAAAATTTCCTCCCTGGCTAGGCCTTCTTGGGCAGTACGGTGTTTAAGGTCAGAAGCGCTATACCCACTGGAACAGGAAATTTTTCTAGGCTGGAGCCCAGGAAGAATGCATAATCCCGTGATTAAATATCATCGCCTAAGGTGTCACCTTTTCTTGCCACCACAGGTTTGGTATTTTGGCTTTTAAGAAATTAAAGAACAACAGTAAATTTTGTTTGTTTATTTAAATATATACCAGCATCAAAGAAAGGACAAAACCAATTCCAGGTGATTAAATGTATCTAACTAGCTCAAGCCCCTCAGGCTGAAATTTGAGTTTGGGTATCTTGCTTTTCCTCTGGTCCGAGCACAACTCATAGGTCAAGGAGAACGTGTACAAAAGGCTCTCGTAACTCATCTTCTGTGTTTTTATTGTTAAGCTGTGGTTTAAAAAAAAAAAAAAAGCTCAGGTCCTAAAATTGGTTCTTACGCTTCCTGTTAAGTTTCACCTAATTTAGGTATCTCTAAATGGCTTTAGAGTAGTTCTGTTATTGAATATACCACATGGCTAATGAGTTTAAATGCGGACTAACTCTGGAGATTTTTAAAAATTAGTACGTCAGGCACAGTGCTTTTTCTGACATTGATGAGATCTGGTCTGGAAGCAGAGTGGTGACCAGATGGTCTTTCGAGGTCCCACGTGATCCTGGGATACATACCATGTCAGCGTCCCACCACTTGCCAGCCTTGTTTCTGACTCAGAGGTCTGCCCTAGAGGACTCATGCTTTTGGAGAATTAATAAACTGGAAGTCCTAGGACCTTGTCCACATTCACACACTCAGCAGGATAGTTGTACCCTGCACTTCGCCGTGAGTGAATCAGCATTAGGGGCTAAAGAGAAATAAAGAAGAGGATGGTGGGAAAATGACACATACCAACTCCATCAAGTGGAAAACAGTAGCGTTACTGGAATCCACTGCTTCAAATGCAAATGCTTGCCACGGAAAGAAATGTTCCTTAAAGAAATGGCTGGTTACAGATTGCAGGGTGGGGGAGGAAATACACCAGATGGGCCTTGAATGTCTTTAAAGAACATTAGGGTCAGGTCACAAACACTCTGAAGTCAATCCAAAGGGGCTCCCCATTGGCTGAAGATCACTAAAAGAACAATTATGGGAATGAATGGAAACACTAGAAACACGTCATAAATGCTAAGATCCACGAGTTCATAACGACGCTCAAAGGAAAGTAAAACTTTTTTGTCACCTTTAGAGGAAATGTAGGGTCTGAAAATCAGTAAATAAAGGAAGGATTCAAGCATTTATCTTGCCTTTTCTAGTACATATTTCAGGGAAACCAGTCAATGAGGGAAGTTTCTTTAGAAAGCAATTCCAGGTTATAAGCACAGAAACACTAACAGATTTAGAAACACCTCTTAAAGCTCTTAGTGAAAGAATGAATTTAGCTCAATGATCATCAGTGGCTGTGAAAACCATTAGGTGAAAGGATGGGTGATGGGGAACTTTCTAATGGCTGGATGAAGCTGACAACACCCGAGTCCGCTGAGTAACCTTAAGATCTCAAAAATAGAGACAATCTGGAGGTGATGGAACAGGAAGAACACAGCAGCACTGCTGAGGAAGTCTTGCAAAAAAAACCAAACCTGAATCAGGGTTAGCTTCCAGATGTACTACAGTACAGCAAACGCAGAGGAAAGAAGGGCATGGTGGGCACCCTACAAGATGCAGCTGGCCAGGCCCAGGACGCAGGCAAGTCTAGGAGACCAATGACCCAGTTTCTCTGATAAACAGACTTTAAAAAAGAGAAGGGAAGCCATTACAGGTTAAAAGAGATTTAAGAGCTATAGCAGCCTGATGCAGTGGTGGGCGTTGTTTGATTCTGATTCAAATAAACCGACTGTAAGAAGCATTAAGAGACAGTGAAATGTGAACATTGACTGAATAGTACATGACACTAAGAAATTGTTCAGGTGTTATCATGGTATTGAGGTTGTGTGAAAAAAAGAGTTCTTATCTCTAAGGACATGTACCAATGTATTTATGGATGAAATGATAAAGTGTCTGGGATTTGCTCTAAAACTGTCCATTTGGGGAAAAGGAAAGTGAGGGCATAGATAAAACAAGCTATAAAGGGTAACTGTACTGTTCACTTTCGGGCATGTTTGAAAATCTCCATAATGAAAAGTGAAAAAAAAAAAGACCAAATATTTTATGCACATTTACTTGCCACTAGAAACAAAGGACAATGGTTTTTGTTTTGTCTTAGTTTTGAAGAGGAAAAAGTTCTTGAACATTTGCGTCAACATAGTTTTACACTGAGAGAATTAATTTGATACCAAATCCTCAAAGGCTTTTCTGGAATATGGAAGAGTTGGTGTTTGAAGAACACTTAACATTTGTTGAGCACCTACTATGTGCCAGCTACTTCGCTTACCTTACCTCCTGTAACTCTAACATTTTTACGAGATAAGCCCCTCATTTTATGGACAACATGGAAGCACAGAGAGGCTAAGTAAGTAATCCACAGACACCCAGCTAGAAAGTGGAGGAAGCAGGACCTGAACCCAGATCTGCCTGGGTCTAAAACTCATACCCTTTGAACCACATACCACATAACCCTGTCTCTTTAAAAAACTTGTGAATTCAGGACCTAAAAGAGTACTCTTTTTTTTTTCCTCTGAGTATTTCACTTAACAATGAATCTGCCCACCCTTTTTAACTGGAGCAGGCAGCACACGGCCACACGGACATACAAGTGAAGCTGATGACTGGCACAGCTGTTACTTGGGAACTCAGGAGTCCTGCTGACCTTGGCTTCACACCCACCACATGCCAGCAACCCAGATCTCACAGACAGGACGGATGTACTAGAGACACATTCAAGGACAAAACCGAGAAAAAAATCTTCAAAATACTGTTGGAGATGAGGCAGAAGCAAGAGCAAGTGAACAAAAATCTATGTTGTGGAAAAGCCAGAATTAAAGATAAAATAAATACAGAATTAAGAAGAGACTGCCAGTGTCTAAGGCTCCTCTCCCATCCCATGGCCTGGAGCAGGGACTCAGCAGAGGGCACAGGAAGGCAAGTCTGGGAGGAGGCGAGCAGAGGGCAGGTTACAGGAAGTAAAGACAATCAGAAAATCTAAATGTCGGCACACCTGAGGCCAGAGCAGGCACTGAGAAGTGTGTGGGCCCCTCCTGAAGGCAGGGCCTGATGTGTGGGGTCGGAACACTGACGTGAGGGCCTCTCTGGGGAGGACTCTGAGTCCCCCCGTGCTCCAGGCCTGTTCTCCACCACGTTCCCAGCCCAGGCCCCAGCTCCCTGGAAATGCTGCCGTCTACTCTCCCAGACCCTAAGTTAAAAGGAAAACTAACTCACAATACAGGGTTTTAATAATCACCAATCCCTCTGGAACCAAGCTGTCGCCATCCCCAACCCCGCCCAAGTCCTACTGCAGATTGTAAACGTGAACTCAAACAAAGTCTGTTTTAGATATAATACAAACCATCACAAACAGCACATCCTGGAAAGCAGGACTCTTCCCGTAAAGCCAAGAAGGCCCTCAGGTCTGCTGCCTGCGGAGCAATGCACTGCACCTGCTGTGCTAGGTTTTAAATGACGGCAGAGACTTGACAGTGGTTATGAAATCAACGTACAGGACTGTGAGGAGCATTAAAAAAATGGAATGTGCAGAAAACACTGGCATGCATAGCACGTGGTAAAGGTGAGCACTGGTTGATGAAACCTGTTTCTGTACACTGCAGACCATGCGTATTTACCGCACACACGTTCACTATTGTGCCGTCATGTAAAGCGCATGTCTTACAGGTCCTACTGCTGGTTAGCAAAGAAGAAAATACTGGAAACATCCCTTTACAAGACCATAATACCTGATTTCTAATCCACCATAGACTTGAAGTATAAATAGACTAGATTAGATTACATCCTTCCCTAAAGTTCAATAAATGTGTTTTGAAGTGCAAATTATAGATTATTCCCGTTATTTCCAACAGCAAGTTCTTTTGATAGCAAATAAATGTATAAAGGCCTGTAAGGGCCTTTCAAGTGGAGCAACATCATTGGATGCCTTGGGATGGAGGAAAAGGAGGTGTAATTTCTTGGGTTTTTCTAAGTACCGTCACAGGGTCAGTGTGGGAGAGGGTGTTTGGGGGAAGCTCAGCCTAGAAAGAAAGAGAGAGAGAGCTATATATTCTGACAGTTTCAGGCATAAGCAAGAGAGGGTGGAAGGCAGAATGAAAGAAACCACAAAACAAGGAAACAGAAAATTCTCATCGTTGAAACTGAATCCTCGATGCTAGCATCGCAGTCAAAATAAACCAAGGCCGGGTTCCTAGTGAGGCTCCTAGGGTATCTTGGGGAGTATCCTGTAGCAAACCCAGGGTCCTGGTGACTCCATGGGCTCAGTGGAACTCCAGAGCAGGCTCAGCTGAGTTCCAGTTTGCCAGGGTGACAAGGATTGGGGTGACCTGACTGAGGGAGGAGAGAAGGGGCAGAAAAGAGCACAGGGCAGACAACCAGCCAGAAGCACTTTGGAAAAGGAGCAAACTCAGAGCTGCTGAGAAACACTGGTCCACGCAGACATGAAGGGCTGGGAAATGCTGAGCCAGAGAGATGGAGGGAGGCCTGGAACGGCCACTAGCAGAGACGCCATGGGAAGACTCCCGAGACATGGCAAATGCCTCAAAAAGTGCCCTCAAAAAAAGGAACAGTGGTCACATTGGCAGAGAGCTGACCATCATGATATGTCCTATAAAGATGGAGCCGCATCCACTAAGGAAGGAAGGAAGGAAGGAAGGAAATAATGAGTGGATGAGAAAGAGAGAGAAGCAAGAAAGGAAAGGCGGAAGGAATTCAGATAGAGACTGCAGTAGAAAATTACTTGCTGACTCCTAAGAAATTTGACTTCCAGGGGTTTCTGGTGGCCTTAAAGCAGCACCACTGTCCAGTTTTGTGTCTTCTGTTGGGCTTCAGACCACAGTCTCCCAGTAACAGCCAATTAATTGGCTCAGGCTTTGACACAGACTATGACGCTTGACACGCATTCCTTTTCTTCTCTCCCTCCCAAAGTGGTCCCGGCATCCAGCATAGATAAATCAGCCAATGTTATTCAGCTATCTTTCTGCCTACACCAGTGCTGCGCATCTTAGGATGCACCATTCAGGTTGATGAGGCAGTAAGAAGTGTGGCAGAAACAAGTCTTCACTTGCTAAAAGAGGCCAAAAATCTTTCCCGGGGGGGGGGGGCACTGTGAGGAAAGGTGATGACCGTAGATGCCACATTTGTATAAACCTATTCTCTACCCCACCATCCAAATTGCAACCAAAAGTTTGTGTTCTTAAGAGCTTGTCCCACAATAAAATTACTAAGTGATATCTGACATCAGTGTCACCATACAGTGATGGAGTTCTCCATGCATCCCCAGACACCCCAGGAGATAAGGCTCACATTATCCAGACACAGGCCAGCAGTTGCTGCAGAACTCTGGGCTCCTGTGTGGGGCTCTGAATTTTCCCAGAAGCATCACCTCAAAACACCCTGAGCAAAGACAGAGAATAGAGAAAAGGGTGTCTCTATCACCTCTTAATTTCCATGCGCCCACACTCTGGTGTAAAAACAACAGAGTACACACTCTTTCACAGATGAGAAAAACACCTAGAATTTGTTTGTGTGAAAAAGGGGGGGGGGCTGAAACCTTAAAAAGTACTATCGCTATAAAGAAATAAAAACATTTTTCTCCCTCACTTTCTAAATAGCATCTTTAAAAACAACCTCTCTGCTCTGCTTTTCTTAGGGAGGTTGGAAAATACATTTACTTATTTGCTCAAATAGCCGGATACTTAAAAATACTACACTATTAGTAATAACTGTATTCTAGGTGAGCAACCTCTTCCTGGCACCAGATCAGAAACTGAAATGCTGAAATCCCATAGGGTCTGAGAGAGCTCTGAGGCGGGGATCTCTTAACTCATTGGGAAGACGAGGGTCCAGATAACAAACAAACAAAGCCTCCCAGCCGCCACGACTGCCTCGTGGCCACCCAGTTATCGCCCTGCGCCCGGCTCCATGAGCAGCTCCCGCACACAAGGCCCGTGCCAGGGGCCGCTGCTACTGATTTTCTACTAAATGTGCCAAGCGACCAAGCTTTTCGCTACACCACTTTTCTCGCCTGTAAAACGTGCAAGAAAAACAATTCAAACAAAACAAAACTTCAGCGGGAGCGCGGCTCCCCACCTCATCTTGAAAAGACCTGAACGTTTGTTGGTGGAGCAACGTGAAACCCTTTCTTTTTGGGGCAGTTCTGGAAGAAACAGGCCACACAGTGACAACAAGTGCAACGAGGAACCTCAGGCTTCCCCCGAGAAAATCCGACCCACTCCTCCTCCATATCCAGCACTGCCACAGGCCGGCTGCATCCTCCAAAACCGAGTGCAAAGGGACATGAGCTGAGCCCCAAGTGGGGTGGGACGGGCACCCCACCTGGATATGAGTCGGGGAGGCTCTGATCTCAGCCCAAACGTCTGTCTGGCTCCCAGACGACGCTGTGGCAGAAGGTGCGGCTAGGGGCACCCACTGGGTCCCAGCGCGTTGTCCCTTATCCTCCAGCTGCCCCATTCTGGCCCGGGCCCCTGCTGCGGGCTCGAGGGAAGGCTGGGAGGAAATGCCGGCGGCAGCTCTTACCTGCCTTTTGGCCTGGGGTGCGGGCCGACAGCAGAGGGCCGCAAAGACTGAGCCCCGCGGCGACCACCAGCAGCCACCGCGGCCCCATTGTCCGGGGGCTCGGCGCGCTCGGCGCGGCGCTGCTGCGGGAGTCCGGCCGCGCCGCCGGGAGGCTCCGGCTGCAAGCTGTCCCTCCTCGCACGGGTCCAGCGAGGGGCCGGGACCGGCGGGCAGAGAGCTCGCTGCCGCTGGGCAGGAAGAGACGGCTCGGTGTCGCCCGGCGGCTCGGCGAGTCTGGCGGCGCTGGGCAGGACAAGGGGCACTGGGCGCGGGGAGCGGGCGGGGGCGGGGCGCGCGGGCGCCGGGCCGGAAAGGGCGCCCCCCAGCGCCAAGGTGCGCCTCCACACGGCCGCCGCCCGCCAGGCCCGTCGCTAGGCTGACCTCCCGGCTCCGCCACCTGGCCGCCCGCCCAGCGCCCCGGTTGAAGGCCACTGCCCCGCGGGGGAACCCAAGAAAGACGTTGTTTCCTTGGTCTTCGCCTTTGATCAACGAAGCTATCAGTAACTGATTCTGGTGTGGTCCTTGGAACGGGCCGCTCAGCCTCTCCTTAACTCTCCCGGGGAGCAAAGACGTTGGCAGAGAACCTTGGATCAGGGATGCGCCCCAGGAGCCCTCCCTGCCCCCAGGGCCAAGCACTGGACCTCAGGCCCAGCGCTGCGGCCCATTACGTTTGAAAGTGACTTCTGTTTTGTCATTTGAGAATAGTGGATTGAAACGTTTACACTGTAGCGACAAAGTTGTCCGCTGATGAGAAGGGGCATCCAGGTTTGAGCAGAATTCTTAGTATTTCTCATTCGCTTCTCTTTATTTCGCCACTTCGATATTGCATACGTGGGGCACATATTTCATCGACAAGCTGACTGCGAGTGGAACTAATCATCTGGTACCAAGAGCAGCTGCTTCTCCCTCGTGCTCCGGCACGGCGGCAACTTTTTCCCTTTAACAAGAGCTCTCAGCTCAGCCGCCCGCTAGAACCACCTGCGCGGCTTTGTCCAGGAGGTGAGCGGACTAGCTGTTCCTACGCCCCGCCCAGTACTGGGCGCCTCCTGCGAAAGGGATGCCCGGAGAGCGAAGTGCCCAGGTTAAGTCGTAAGGGCGCTCACACTTCCCCGTACCTGTTAACAGAGTGGCCGAATTCAAGTCAGGCCAGGGAACACTCGAGCCTGTGGCTAAGGGCCCCCTGGAGGGCAGCGGGGCTGAAGCTCCGCAAGGAGGCAGATTATTTTGCTTAGAGAGCATTATCTGGTGAGCACGTCTTTCAGACCGCAAAGGGAAATAGGTCCCCTCAACTGACCGTTTCTGGGAAAGTTTACCCGCAGCCCCTTCTCCTCCCAGATGTGGGGGTGTGTCCTGCACCCTGTGGCTGATAAACTGTTACTGAGAGTCACTGGTCAGGGAATTGAGACGAACACGGACGACGTCTTTCCCTTCAACCAGTGGAGAAAATACAGCAGAGACCATTTCCTTCTTATTTCCCTCATTATCCTCAGAGCACAGAAGTTGCTCGTTTACAGAATAATCCAATTAAATGACGCTATTAAAAATTTTTTCCCTCTTCATTCTCCAAGGAAAACATAACCAAGAGTAGATGTGAACTGTTAAGATTATTTATTTCTCCACTCTCTATTAACATTCTATTTATCTTTTATCAACCCTAAGATGCCTCTGATTTTAAAACATCATTTGAATTTATGTACCACGAACAAGAAAAAATGCTGCCAATTAAATCACTGCTTGTAAGAAACATCTCAATTTCAGGATTGTTTAAACATGAGGAAAGGACACCTTGAGACAGGAGGGAAGGGGGCAGGGCACAGCCACTCGAGGAATGACAGCAATTTAACACCAAAATGGTAGAAGATTCACCAAAATGGTGGAAGATTCAACTCCTAGTTGGCTTTGAGGATTAAGAGGTTTGACTTCTAGGAGAACTTGAGCTTCATTATATGCTCATTGTAACAGCGTGATAAGTAACATGTCCGCAGGTGTGCGACAGTCCCAAGGATAACCGCAGAAGGCCAAAGAACGGGCGGTGGCCCAATTCCTGGGAATCCCAGCCCTCTCCTCAGGGTAGTTGAAATGGTCCCACTTGTAGGCGTGTGAAGCTACTGAGCCCATAAAAACTGATACCACCACTCCTAGCGCCCTTTTCTTCATTTCCTCCTCTTTGGAGATGGCCCGCACTCTGTCTATGGAGTGTGTACCTACTTTTATTTTAACCTAAGCACCCAATTCCCACACCTCTTTCCTTGCCTTTCTCTTGCCTTACACTCTATGCAGTATGTTTCTCTCTAAATAAATCTGCCTTTACTCAACTGTGGCTCACGCTTGAATTCTTTCCTGCGTGAAGCCAAGGACCCACACATGGCGGGCATGTCCCAGGGGCTCAACCTAGACCCCCTCCTCACGCCTGACATCCGTTTTCCTGCATCAATCTCCGAATCAATGAAATAGAGTGTAAAATATAAAACTAATTAATACATGTGGCAAAATATTATAATGGTTCAAGAATACAAAATGAAAAGTAAAAGCCTCCCCTTCTAAGAACCCCATCTCCATGATGACCACTGTTAAAAGTTTCTATCCATCATTCAAGAAATTGTAATCCCACACAAGTATATACATATATATATAGCCTTAAGATAAAAAATGGAATAATATTCTGACGACATTTTTAAATTTTGTGTTTCATTGGTGGAAAATGTTTTTTAACCATTTTATAAAACTAAAGTTTAAAAGGATTTTTTTTTGCTTAGTTCTTAAAACAGAATGTACCTCTATTGATGGAAAGAGGCTGCTGAAAAAATGCAATGCTTAAATTTTTTTTGCATATTACCTAAAATACCCTTTAGAATGGGGCTGAAATACAATGAGCAAGTGAGGAGAATGGAACAGAATGAGGTATTTCTTCCTCACTTCAGTGTTTTTTAAGATTGTGGATTGCTAACTGAACAGCCACCAAAAACTGAACTTACCTTCAAAAACTTTAGCATGCTCAAGTGCAGATTCCAGGACCCCATCTCAGACCTATGAAATCAGATTCTACATTTTTACAAGCACCCTCAGGTGATGGTAGTGTCTGAGGGTTTCCAGACCAAAGTTTTGAGTAACAACGTTCTAAGACAGGGTTCTCTAACTTTAGCATAGACCAGAATGATCTGGGAGACTTGTTAAACCCCAGTGCTAAGCTTCATCGCCAGAGTTCTACATTCGGTCAGTCTGGGATACAGGCTGAAAATTAGCATTTTTAACCAGTTCCCAGATGACGCACTGAGGCCACTGTGGACACACTTTGAAAACGACTGCCCTGAGAGGGAAAAAGAGCTGAACAAGATTCCATATAGTTTGTATTACTTTCTTTAACTTACACAATGTTTCAAACACAGAAAACTCTAGGGCCTAATACAACACCTATGGCATTACAAAAAAAAATTTATCTATCTATCTATCTATCTATCTATCTATCTATCTATCTATCTTATATGGTCTAAGCTTTCTTGCTACCCTTTTTAGATTCCATTCTTTTTTCCTGCCTGAAAGAGTAACTTTCTCATCCATATTTTTGCACTTTTAGTACATTTGTGTTTCCTCCCAATTTGTTTTATTTTTAGTATTGCTTTGTATGTTTTAATATTTACACAAAGTAACATACTCTAGGAATACTTCTGCAGTTTACATTTTTTTAAGATTTACCTGTTTGATACATGTATATCTATTTTTTAAACTATAGTATTTCCTTGTAATATATATCACATTTTATTCTTCTCAAGCTATTTTATCTAAGTTTTGACCCCACTTTTATTACCAACATAACTTATTTTTGCTTTATTTTCCCTTAATGAATCTGACCAAAGGTTGGAAATGATCATTTCCATATGTACATCTTTTTGTTTTGTTGCTTTTATCATTAATTTTTAATTTTTATTTTTTTTAACATTTTTTATTGATTTATAATCATTTTACAATGCTGTGTCAAATTATCATTTATTTTTAATGTCTTTAATTTTCATACGGGCTTTTGATTATTTCCTTCCACTTTCTTAGAATTTACTCTTAATTCCCCTAACCTTTTGAACTGATTGCTTAGCTTGTTAATTTTCATTTTTTTCTCCCTGAAATGACCACTTCAGCTGCATTTTATAAATTTTGAAATGTACATATATGCAATTCTGGTCTAAATATTTTGTCAACTTCATTCTATCTTTTTCAATACCTAAGTTATTGAAATTTTTGACTGGCTTTTTTTGCGTGTGTGATTAGTGTCTAATTTTGTGTTAGAGTCTATTGGTGCTCTGTTTTCTCTGTGTAAGTTTTTTTTATACTTTTTGTGTGCTCTTTAGAGCTTGTTGAAAAAGATAGCAATCTCTCTACTTCATTTGTTGCATGTCACCCATACCTAAACCTTTTTGTTGACAGTTTTAGAGCAAATATGGGCAGGTTCCCTGGAGTAGAAAATCCACCTAACCGGAGATGGCTACCCAACATGTTAATATTCCTCAGAAATGAAATCTCATGATTGCAGCATCATTCATACTGGAACCACTCGATACTGGCTCCCATCTTTCATTCTCTCTGTTTGAACTTGTCTGGCACCAATCGTATGAGCCATTAGCTATCCTCTCTTAGTGTTGGTGGTATTTAGTAGTATTTTAAAGCAAATGTGTTATCCAAATTGGTGAAAGTTTTAATCCCTAGATCCTCTGAAAGCAGTTTCAATTTAAACCCATTAGATGACCTGCCTGCTTTTGCTCTTCCATTACCACTCCTCTGTTTGAAGCCCTCCAAAGACAACACTATATCCAAGAACTTGCCTTAGTAATTTCCTTTTGGAAATTATATGAAATGAAATCAAGTTGTATTCGAATCCAATAGATTCTGTGCAGATATCTCCACATTTGTTTTTTTCAGCAAACAGCAGGTCTGTAATCAAGTTACAGGCTTACCAACAGGATTCCTGTTTCCGCCTTTTGTTGATAAAAACCTGCGTTGGTATTTTGGGTTTAGAAGTAAAGTTAATCTTTTGTAATGGTTCAACAATCCATTTCCACTAATTATACCATGGACAAAATGGGAGAGTATCCCTGTGGTTTGGGGTGTGAAGAAAAGGTCAAATTCAGTACCTGTTAAAAAGAAAACAAAAACATGTTTAAGTTACATAAGGTAAACCCAGTATCTTTCACTTCTCATATTTGTTCATTTCTTTCTGTGTTAGGGTTCTCTGGAGAAACAGAACCAATAGGATACACACACACACACACACACTCTCACATATATAAGAATAGATTTGGGGTGGTATAGCTTAGTGGTAGACCGCATGCTTAGCATGCATGAGGTTCTGGGTTCAATCCCCAGCAGTTCCTCAATAAGAAATAAACCTGTTTATCCCTGCCCCCCAAAACGCTAAGAATGAAAAAGGGGATTTATTGTAAGAATTGGCTTACTTGCTTATGGAGGCCAAGAAGTCCCACCATCTGCTGTCTGAAAGCTGGAGAATAGGAAAGCAGTGGTATAATTCAGTGAGTCCAAAGGCCTGAGAACCAGGGGAGCTGATGGTGTAGCTCCCAGTCCAAGGCCCCCTGAGAATTGGGGGGCTGATGGTGGAAGTCCCAGAGTCTGAAGGCTTGAGAACCAGGAGCTCTGATGTCCCATGAAAGGGGAAGATAAATTAATGTTCCAGCTCCAAGGAGAGAGAATTCCCCTTTCCTGCATCTTTGTTCTATTTGGGCCCTCAACACATTCGATGATGCTTGCTCACGTTGGTAAGGGTGATCTTCTTTACTCATTTTGCAGGTTCAAATGATTATCTTTTCTGGAAATACCCTCACAGATATACCCAAAAATAATGTCATACTGGTTTCTGGGCATCCCTTAGCCAGGTCAAGTTGACACGTAAAATTAACCTTCATACCTTCCAGTATATTTTGGCTAAGAGATTTCATACTCTAAGAAACAACAGTAAGGCACTCTAGAAAATCAGTATGAGCTATTTGGAGAGAGCATATGCATTGTTAAACTGAGAAAATCAGCAACTGTCCCAATCATACAAAGGCCAACCTAAAGTCATACTGGGATTCCTGAGAGGCAGAGGTGATGAAACAGAGCAGGACCCTGTGGGGGTCCTCTCTGGGACAAATCCCTTCTGTGTCCCCTGTTTCTTGTTTGTAGGAAATAGCCTTCATTCAGCCTGCTTGACCTTCCCTGAGTTCCAAAGGGCGGATTCAAACAGTTGCTAATCAGGGAAGGGAGGGAATGCAGAGATGAGGGAGAAACAGTCAAGAAAAAACAGTGCAGCCTTGGGGCAGAGTCCTGGTTCCTCCTCAAGGGATACACATAACAAAATATCTGTGAGTTCTTCTGCAGGAACCAAGGCCCCCACCTAGGTGGGGGATGGTAACTTAGGCTGAGCACAAGATTCCTGGAGCACCGCTCTCTTACCTCAGCACCAGCCAATCAGAAGAAAGTCACACACCCGGCAGCCCCCACCCCACATTTTGTCTATAAAAACTTTCCCCGAAAGTTTGGAGTTTGGAGTTTCTGAACATGAGCTTCCCATTCTCCATGCTTGATCTTGCAGTAAACCTTTCTCTGCTCCATACTCTAACATTTCGATTTGTTTGGCCTCACTGGGCCTCAAGCACATGAACTTGTGTTCGGTAAGAGTGGGGTCTGTCCCCTCAACCCACTGCAGGACCCCCCGCTGGGCCGCCACCTCCCCACCATTAATAAGGCACTGGCGGGCTCTACACCTACAGCAGTCTATCCTCTGCAGCTCAGACGGCTCTAGCGTCACCTGTTACTAAGTCCTAGTTTCTGTAACAGAGGTGATGGATTTTTCAAAGTGCTGATCAGCAGTTAGACCACCCAATACTCACCAGAACCTCTCAAAATACAGACAACTTTCACCATTCAGAGTTGTGTGGTTTGCCTCTCGGAATGTGTGAGGACTACCACAAATCCTTACTTAACCACAGCCCAAGTCATAAAAATTACATCATGAACCTCTAATTAGGGCCTAACCCCACACAGATATACCAACATACACATTACGGTTCTTGTCTTTCAGTGACAGAAGGGAGATGTGTATTAAACATCAAAATTCAAACGAGTAAATTTGAATCTAATTGGCCTTATTCAAAGGTTCAGGAATCAGGCAGCATCTCACTGACCACTAGGAGGGCACTCCAAGAGGGTATTTCCAGGTAAGAGGAGGGTGGGGGCAAGAAGTTATTGGCAAAAGAAAAGAAAGGATTGTTTCAAGTCAGGTCATCTTTTTTTAGGGGAAGGGAGCCACAGTGGCCTTTGTCAGGCAGGTTACCTCAGGGTGGATCAGGAAATTTAAGACTATCTTAAAGGTTACATTTTGGGTACGGGTTAAAACTGCTATCAAGTCTTGGTTGCTGTCAGGGGAGGGGAGGCGTGGGGCGGGGGATGAATCCATTTTGGGTGTGTAGTGTTTTTTTCAACATGTGTCATGCCAGACAAAGACCTCAGTGATTTGGTCTTTTTTCTACAGCACGAACTTCTAAAACATTAAAGTACGCACAGGCTTTCCCTCTCTTGGAGACCACTAGAGCACATCCTTTGAGAGTTGCTTGAGTCCTGTTAAGTACTTTTTTGCCTTTTGTAAGTTCCAGGCACCAGAAAAGTGGAGTTTGGGGGAGCTTGGTTCCTCTCAACTTTCCAGAACGAAGACCATTTTTATAACGGTGGAAACATGATCAAACATATATCAAAGTACAGGAGTCAGCGATGCAAAAATCAAGTTATCCTTTCAATTGCTAAGTCTTTTAAAAGCAAAAAAAAATTTTTTTTCTTATTCATGAGTGGGAAAGAAGCCCCGGGGAGGGAGCTGATGAAGGGGAGCAGTGTGTGCCACCCCAGACTGGCCTCTTTGGCAAAGCCTTATTCTGAGGAATTGCGGATGTAGGAGCAGCTCTGAGAACAGAAACCAAGTTACCCTTTGTGAGGGAAATTCACGTGAGAAAGGGGGCTTGGCAGGAAGAGCACTCTTTCTAAAGACGACCTTTTTTTTTTCACTCCCTGAGAACTGCCCGCACCCCAACCCCTCAGCATCTTTGTCTTCAGCTGAAGGTAGTGTTTAAGGTAGTGGCTTGGGCCACGTGGGGGAGTTTTACTCAGTTTTCCTGGGCATCGCCTGTGTGTACATGCAGCATCCCTGTTAAGCAACTATTTGTTTTTCCCTCCTGTTAATCTTTGATTCCAGGGGGCCTCGATCAAGAACTCAAAGGTACGGGGAAAATTAAATTATTCTGCCTTCCCTACTACAGTGGCTCAGGGTTATAAAGAACAACAGTCCTCTGGCTTGGGTGAGGGGGTGGTTCAGTCCTCCTGGGAGAGGCACAGGCCTTGGCTGCAGCAATCTTTGCGCCCAGGCCCCCGCTGGCTTCTGGTCCAAGCTCCTTGTCCTCCTTACGTGGCTTCTTCTCAGGATCACTCATTCATATCCCTTAAAGAGCTCAGACCAGTAGGGATTGGCAGTATCTTCAACAATAACCTTGTCCTGTGGGCCAACAGAGAGGAAGCACTGACAGCTTTCCTTGGGGGTGCTGGCGTGGTATAAAGACCTTTATCCATACAAGTAACACTCACGCCTGTCACTCAGTGTGGGAATTAGTTAAGACAAGCCCCTTTTAGAGGCACTGTGAAAGGCTGGTTTTGCCTCCAAACATCTTTCCCTAATTTTGGCTCCTCCTATACATTTCCACTAAAAGCCTTTTCTGGACCATGAAGAAGGAAGCTTAACTTACCTCCTACCGCCTGTCGGTTCCTGTTGCTCGCCTAGTGCTAGCTGTAGGGAAGTGGGAGGTTTATTCTCAAGATGAAGCTTAACTGTATGTTAATTTGATTCCTTTCCCAGAAATCTGTAGTAAGGGGAATGTATTAAAAAAAATCACATCTATAAACTGTTAAGACAACAAGCATTGTTTCAAGGTATTTACCTCTGTCAGAAATATGTATAGCCTGAAACAATCATTAGCCGATTCTACTTTTTAAACTTTGAATTTTCCAAATTCTGTCAGTCTTACCTTTAAGCTCATTGTGCCCAAGAGCACAAGCTAACCCAGCTTACTAGTACTTGGTAATCCCCACAGAAAATATAAGCCTGTTGAATGAACAGAACACAAAGTGCTGGGTTGGGGGGTTCCTAGCCTGAGAGTTTGGATCACTGTTAAGGTGGAGACAGCTGATCGGTCCCCAAGAATCATTGCTTCCTTTCTTTAGGTAGTGGAACCACCCCCTTCTCTACCCCACGGTTTAACCAGGCACAGGATTGCCTAGTTAAGGATCTTACTTCCCCGCCTCTCTTGATGCTAGTTGTGGCCGCATAAGTTTTGACTAAGGGGATGGAAATAGAAATGACATAAGGCACTTGAAACAAGATGACTTGATCTGGACTTCTTTCCCTCTTCCTGCTGGCCAGGAATCAGTGACAAGGACAGAGCAACTGGCCAGCTGGGATCCCTGGATAACCCTGTGGGACTGCTCACTTACCTCTGAGAAAACAACCTTCTCCCTTGTTTCAGCAACAGGGTTTTGGATCTTTTGGTCACAGCAGCTGCCTCTTGAAGGGAGCAGAATTTGCCACCCCCAAACTATGCCTCTCTGGTATAAGGATTACTGCGAGCTGGTTATTTCTGACAAATAGCAGACATAGCAGAAGCTCAGAAAAGCAAGTAAAGCTACCCTTTTGTAAAAAAAAAGACATCGACATTTGTAAGGGAAATCTCCAATTGTTCAGGGTATTTCTCTCTCTGTACCAGGAAGAGAAGGATGACTAAATCCCTACAGACTTATCACTGGAGAAGTCAGAGACTTCCATCTGCATAACCATATCCGCACTTACTGTGCTTTGCCTGATTGCCTCCTGTAACTGCTCCCCCAGCCCCCCACATCTTTTGTCTTTAGCTGGAGGTATTATTTAGGGTGGTATCTAGGGCCATTTAGGGGAGTTACTAAGTTTTTCCTGTGTGTCTCCCATGGATATATGAGATATATGAGTTATTAAGCCTCTCTTTGTTTTTCTCCTGTTAACCTTTTATTATGGGGGTGGGAACGCTCAGTCAAGAACCTAGAAAGGTAGAGGGAAAATTATTTTCCCTCCCCATAAACTCTATACCTTAACCAGTACAGCTACAGATGTATTACAGTCAACCCTTGAACAATGGGGTTCGGGGGTGGGGTGGGGGGACAGGGTTAGAAGCCACCCCCGACCTTCTGCACAAAAATCTTGAGTATAACTTTTGACTCCCCTAAAATTTAACTATTAATAGCCTACTGTTGACCTTAAGTCTTAACAATAACAGACACACTTGATTAACACATATTTTGTGTATCATATATTATATACTGTATTCTTACAATAAAGTAAGCTAGAGAAAATGATTATTAAGAAAATTATATGGAAAAGACATTTATAGTACTGCACTGTATTTATCAATACTGTAAGCTTATTGTCTGTTTACAAAATAATTCGGGTCTGTCAGTACCAACTTCAATATTGTCTTACATGATACAAAACAGTGTAGGTGTTGTACATATTATTAAAACTAGCTATCAAAAGTGAAAAGATGTAAAAAAGAAATTTATGTTTCTTCACAGTTATTTATTTAAAAAAAAATCCACATATCAGTGGACCCGCACAGCCCAAACCCGTGTTGGTCAAGGGTCAACTGCACTTCTTTTCCCCAAAAGCCCCACCAAGAACCTTCTCTCCACTAAATGATTCGGATTTATTCAGACAACTTAAAAGTCAATTGAATGTAATTCAGTAACATTTATTTTACATAAAACAAATTTTTCAAAGAATACATTTAAAAAGCATCCAGATACTGATTTTATTGCATTACAAAAAAATTGAGAGGCACAATTGAAATATTCCAATAAATTGTGAGGGGTGGAAGTGGGGGTCTATGATCACTATCCACGTTGTTCCTTAGTCACTTAAAGGCTCTGGGGACAAGAGTCTCTTTCATGAGGCAGTAGTGCACTTCATTTAGTAGGAATAAATCACATAAAATATATACTTTTATACAGAAAATGTTACTGTTTTGTCACTTTCAATTACTTATAAAAACTTCATTTTGAATTGCACAAAAGTTCTCTTTAAAATCGATAACTCCCAGAAGGCAGGGCTTAGAACCAAGTGTCTATCTAAATAATTCATTACAAATAATTCAGTTTCCATTTCTCCACAGATTAAAAAAAAATCTATGAAGAGTTACATTATTCAAATGGGACATTTAAAATTTTTTTCATAGGAAAATAGGTTTACACATTTGTCCCTAGTCAGCTAGAAGTTATTTTCTCCCTACTTTAAAACCAATCACGGAATGTCCAACGTTTTAAATCAGAGTACCTATACCAGAGTATAACGTGGCCATGTTTACATTAATTCATCTTGTGTTTCATTCTACTGCAGTATCAGATTATCAAAAAGGCACATGGGTACATTCTTCAGAACAGTTTTGGTCTTTAAAAAAAAATCACACGTTTATAAGCAGTGATTTCAATCATGTTTAAAAACAAAAATACTAAACAGATTCAATTCCTAATCCACGTGATAGAGAATCCATGATTGTGCAGGCACTTCACTTCCCATAGAATTTCTTATTCAGCAGGTATATGAGAAGGTTTACATTCACTTTAACCTTGTCAAACATTTTCATTACAGCTACTCCTTCATATTGCATCTGAAGTAAATCCTGAAATTGTAAGGAACATCAATCAAATCTCCAATCTGGCATTTTGTCCACTTAAAACACACCCTAGAAGAATCTGTTGACAAAAATACGGTTCAACTGATCCAACGAGGTGGGGGGTTCTTAAATTTCAGTATGCCCCAGAATCACCTTGTTTGAAAAAACAGGCTAGTTAAAAGAGATTGCTGGGCCCCACCCCCGGGAAGCTCTGATTTTGTCTCCCTAGGGTAGGGCCCAAGAATCTGCATTTTAACAAGTTCCCAAGTGATGGTGCTGTTGTTGGTCTGGGTGCCGTACTTGGAGAATTATCTACCTCGATGAAAGAAAAAAGATTTTTAGAATTGATAAGGACTGTATGGAAGAGAATCATTACCATTAAGTTAATATTAGATATAGAATTCTAAGTTTAATTTTTAATTGAAAAACTCAGCACATACATATCACAGCAAGATGAGGTATATCCTTTAGAATACCCAGTGTTTAGTTCTAAAGTGGAGCAAGACAATTCATTGGGGAGCAAAAAGAGTATGAGAACTCCTATTTATTTTTATTTTTTCCTCACTCCTTAAACATTTACATTTTGTATATATTTTATAAAGTACGTTTTGAATAAAGTGGTAAGAGCATGTATACTTCATAAATTAAAAAGTACGTACAAATTGGGTGACATGATCTGCTATTCACTGATAAAACTGTGAGACTGAAATTTGGAGACCACTGTGCAAAGCACCCCCTTCTAATCTAGACTACTTCCTTTCCAGTATCGAGAACAAGCCCTCATTCTCAAGTAAGTTTATCATTCTGTGTTTCAGTGCTGCTGTATAAACAGAAGGAAGTAAGCTCTCCTGCTAAAATTAATAACTGGGTCACACCAGCCATACTTAAGAGACTTAGTAGTAACATTTTACAATAACATGGGACGGGAGGCCTTTCCCAAAGACATCATTTCTGAACTGCCCTAGACTAATGTCCAGGTTTTATTTTCCTGTTTCTAGCTCTGGAAACTTCTTGCTTCTTTTTTGCCCCTTGCTTCTTAATGACTATGCCTTGTGTCTATAGTAAGCAAGGCTGTCTGCAGAAGCTGGAGTCATCTTTGAGGGAAATTTGGCTCTTGCCAGATTCTTCCTCCAGCTCCTCAATTATCTCCAACTGCTCCCAACTAAACCCCTACATTATTTAGGTATGCTTCTGGGATGGAAATTCCAAGGGAATTGAAGATATTTCATCAAGAATGCTTATGCCTATTAAAGTGTAATGGAGATTCACTTTGCCTTTGAGAAAGGCAATATCTATAAAGTCTCTTGGAAAAGAACAAAGCCAATATGGTTTAAGCTGAGAAGGAATGGTGTATAGAAGGGAATTAGCTGGGCCTCCAATGTGGGGGACAGAGGAACTAACGCACTTGGGGTTGGAAGACCAGATTTGAGCCTCAGCTCCACCATTTGCTATCTTACAACCTTGCAACATCATATAACTTCTCTGAAGTTCTGTTTTCTTCTGTGTAAATTGGGGCTAACATGGCCAAGATCATAGGCACGTCATTGGGCATATGAGATCAAGGAAAATGCAAACTCTTTGTAAGCCATCCTTGTTTTATCAAGACCAACTGGAATCCTGTGAGAGAGGCAGTGGAGTAGAGTGATGAAGGGTTTGGAGTCCAGCTGCCCCTTCTATAATGTGCTCTCTGAACCCCAGCTTTTCCTCTGGGACAGGAAGAATGCCAAGCCTGAAGCCCTCGATAAACACTGGCCATTATTTGTACAAGCAGAACATCTTCAGGTAAGTCACACCTTCCTGTTGTGCATATGCTATAGGATAGAATTAGGATGTCATCGGCAGGAACTGAGGAAAGAGTAGGCTGAGGAAAACCTAGAAATATGATGTCAGAAGGAAGGAATCTCCCTTTGTCCTGTTAGAAACAAAATCCTTGACTCACCCTAAGACCTGGCCATCACACTTCTCTTTGGTAATTCCTTCCGTAATATATAATTACCTGAAAGCCGTGTGTGTGTAAACAAAAGTCTGACTTGGTGTCTAACAGCTACTATATGCAGGGCTGGCTCAGTGGGCATTCGACCTGCACTTAGTTCAATGCTCTTGAAATTCTCACCAATTTCAAACAAGGGGCCCTGCATTTTCATTTTGCACTGAGCCCTGCAAATTATGTAGCTGGTCCTAATGATATGTTAATGGCTTAAAAAGTCTGGAGCATATGAGCCACCTGCATATGGCTAAGGAGTAATATTTCACAATTGTGTGTCTAAATGAATGGCGTGAATAGCTAATCCTACTGCCAATCTTTAACAAAGGAGCAAGTGAAGCTTGGTATTAGCACGAGGGTTAAAAGAAGTCCGATGGAATTCCTGATGCCTCTCTAAACAGGTGTCTCCTGGTCCCTGTGACTCATCTCTCTGGTTGATGTTGATTGGCCTTGGCTCATTTCCTTCTTGGCAGTCACATGATATGTCTTTGCTGGAGAAGAACCACTAACCAAGGTGTATCACCACAAGCACATTCTCTTCTCTGCCCATATTTATCTAAGTGTTATAAAAGATAACTCAAGACTTTCAGTTAAGTTTTTAGATGGATACACTTAGTGATATTTAAAATAAGTTAGAAAACAATACTGTTTACTTAAGTATAATTTTCATAATTACATACATGGTATCTTCAGTTTTCTCTCTGAACTCTAATTTACTCCATTATCTCAATGTCCTTAACAAACCCATTTAGCTCCTTTTTTTTTTTTTTTTGAAGCTGACAAGGAATGCTAGACAGAAAAGAAGGGCCTTGCTATTTTACCATGGGGTGGGGGTGTAACTTCAGAAATCTCAGCCACAGGCTAAGCAGGCAGTGAGGCTAGAACTTACATCACGCCCAGAGGCTTATCATGATGATTCATGCAGACACATGCAGAGGCCATTTTACAAGTAGTTTGGGGCCCAGGAAAATAGGTGTTATTTCCATTTAAAACTTTTTTTCTGTTTTTTTAAATGGAGGTACTGGGGATTGAACCTAGGACCTTATGCATGCTAAACATATGCTCTACCACTGAGCTATACCCTCCCCGCAAAAAACCACACAAAACAGAAAAACTCAGTTACTTCTCTAAATTGATCTTGTGCTAAGGATTAAAAAATTGAGTGTAGGTAAACATTTGCTTGCACCTTCTATTTCTTTTTTTTGGTGGCACATAAACTGTTCTCCCAATTTTTGTTTAAGTATGTTTGGCTTAAATGTAGTTCTTACGAGAAAACAGCAATAATTCAGACTGCGAACACCATTTTTTCTACTTACTGATACCTGTGATCCCAAATATTTAACAAATGAAGTTAAGAAACTGATGTAAAAGTAATTCTAGGAAGGAAGAAAGAAAGCAGGAGAAATGAAATCAGGAAAGTTCCAATTCTGGGCACATGCTGTCTTAGAAAGAAATGCAATTTCCTAATAAAAGGAAACTTTCTGGCTTTTATTTAATGGCTCTGAATACTTTTTATGTATATGATTCTTTAAGCTTCAAAATGGAAACATGGCTTAGAAAAACTGAGTTCTATGGTTTACCATCTAAAATGTCTCCTATTATAAAAGTCACCCCAATTTGCAGAAATCCAAGTTTACCTGAATATTGAGCTGCACCTTTTCCATCTCAACACCCAGGAATTTTGATCTGACGTCGAAGATGCCCACATCTTCAGTAGATATGATATCAAATGTAACATTTTTAAACCTAGTGAAGAAAGGAACACTTACATATGCAGAACTGCAAATACAGACTTAAAGCTGAAACATATTAATGGAATCCTAAGTTACCATTCTTAGTGAACAGCCTGCTGGGAAAATCCTAAGGAAGTTACCCAAAACCTCCATCATCTTTCCCCGACTGGGCTCACTGGAGCATGGTTTAATGCCTCCTACTGAGATCTGTAGCTCACAGAGCACTGAATTAGGTGCTTTATTACCAAAGAAAAGCAAACTATGGTCCTCGCTCTTGAACAGCATAGCATATAGTTGGAAATATCTGAGATTCACAGACTGTGAGAATTAAATATTGACCTATACTGCTGATGGGCCAGTTAAGTATTTTTGATGATTACTTTTACAGAAACTTCAGAGAGGAAGGAGCATTTTCTCTGAGTCGGTGTAAGGCAAGAGAAGGTTTAATGGGATAAACGGAAGAGAAGCCAGGCCCTGGGGGAAGCAGGAGTTACAGAGGAGACACACCGTGATTCCGGCTTCCATGAAAGACAAGGGAGTGATGGGGCACAGGGCTGATGGTCCCTTTAAAACAGAGAACCCATTAGTGCCTGGTGTGGGTCTCGGGAGGAGGGTTGCTCCTTCACCTTAAATGCATGTGGTCAGAGCACAGTGCTGGAGTGGCCCTGAGCCAGGCACTGGCACGGCCTGTGGCCTTCCAATTAGAAGGGTACTGTTGTGCAATTGTAAATAACTCTCATCTAGCGAGACCAAAAGGCAGCCTTTCATTCTCACAGCTATGACTCAGTTCTTCTGGAGGGAGAGGGGAGGCTGGCAAATCCAAACACACTGGATAAGCCACACTGGAAACACCATTCCTTGATCAGCACCTCACACGACCAGCAGCAGCAGATTCTCAAGGCCTGATGGGAAGACTAGAGATCATACTTCACGTGTTCTCCCCTGTCATCTGTGACCAAGGGGAAGCCCTGAGAGGCCAAATGAAGCTCTCTTCAAAGGCCACAGGGCACTGAAGACGTGTGAGTCAGATCTGATGTGAGCGACCAGAGGGCGTGGGGGTTTGTGCAGATCCCGGGTGGCACTCACTGGTTTGTCTGGAGGTCGTCTATATCCAGGAGGACACCCTTCTCATGCAGCTTTGCTGCCGTGTACCTCACTGGCTTCGCTCGCTTCGCCCCTTTGGGTTCTCCTTTCCCATCGAGTTTGATTGATCTCCGAGTGTTTCTGACAAAATATGAACAAACCATCTGTCGCGATGACGGCAAACCCCAAAGTTCCTGGCGGTGCGATAACCATGCCCAGAGGGCATAGCACCGGCACAGCTGGCCCCCACTGCATCGAACGTGCAACTTTTTACTGCGTGACAGATGGTGACAACTTTCCCTAAGCAGTGGAACCTCACTCCTGAACTGTTTAAGGAAAAGCTATTTTGAATGTGACTCAACTTTGAATTACAGACTAGTATTTTTCATAAAACTTGAACTCTGTTTTCTCAGGTATATTGAACCATGTGGTTCTATTAAGTCATTTTCCAAGCAGCTTTGGTGCAATGACATGAACTGTGCACATACTCCTAAGTAAAGGTATCACTAGAAGCGCTCTAATTTAACAAATACTATGTGGCCATCCCTGCCCTAAGTGCTTTTGAAATACTGCCTTGCATTTACAAAATTAACATTTCCATAGTGTTTTTTTTTAAATTAGTTTTTGTCTTTTTTTAGGGGGAGGAAGTAATTGGGTTCACTTCTTTATTCATTTATTATTATTTTTAATGGAGGCACTGAGGATTGAATCCAGGACCTCGTGCATGCTAAGTATGCACTCTAAGCTATACTCTCCCCCATTTACACAGTGATATGAAATGAATTTCTTTCTTCTGTACTATTTCATTTAGCTCTCATAACAACAGTTGTGAGGCTGATACTCCTAATTCCCTTTTAAAGATTGAGGCTTCAGACAAATTCACTGGACTGGTTCAAGATCACACAACAAAACAAAGACTTGAAATCCAGCTCACCTGACTGCAGCACTTGTAAAGTGCCTTGAAGTTCTTGCAATAAATATGTAAAGAGAGCCCCTAACAACCTTATTTCTACGAACTATTAGCTCTATTGACTTCTTTGCTCCCAGGGATAGCGTAAAAATAATTCACAAGGCTGCAAGCAAATGAATTAAAATTCAGAACTAGTGGGGTCCAGATAAATGAGGTTTAAATTTGGTTATTTTCCTTTATCAAATCTTCTATGATTAATGCTGTTGATTTTTCCACACAGCACCATTTCCTATTGTCAATTGGACTACAAGGATTACATGAAAATATTGCATTACATATTTAAATAGGTAATTAAATTTTGATCAGTATTGACCTTAGTCTAGTGATAAGAATAATTATGAACAAAGACTACTCATTAAAAGTGGCTATACTGTGTATAAAAAAATCTGTAATATGTATGCTAATGGATAATAGAGTACTGAAAAAATTTTGTCTTTTGCATCAATAATGATTTTTAAAAACCACTAAGCAATTTAAAATGATTAAGCCGCACTGTGCAACAGCAAATATCTGGCATTATCTAACATTATCAAGTATATAAAATACTGTTTATTGTAAACATCCCCAAGGGTAGCTGATTCTAGTTTTTGGTTATATAAGGAAGCAAAAAATTTGCTACCAAGTCCAACCTGACAGCCCAGGACTGTAAAAGGTTTGATACCCCATATAAATCATGACATTACAAAAGAACATATGATTTTAACTTACTTTCTTTTTAAGTTGTCTAAACAAGTCTTTATGTAGGTGTCATAATAATTAATTTGCTCCTCAAAAAATGCTGCCTTCTTGTTAAGTGCATTCAGGGTCTGCTGCAGTTTGGCCAATTCAGCTTTTCGAAGCTTTCGATGGATTCTTTGATTTCGAATATCCTAAAACAACAAGTAAAGGCCATGGTGTGAGATTTAACCAGGAGTTTGTTTTATAATATGGTCCATTTGGGACAAGAAGAATATCTAGTGTTAAATCACTGTTTGTGACTGTTAACTTGTAGTTTATTTTAGTCACTTCACTTTAATCTCTCAACACCAAAGTGTCCCCTTCCTTTTTACTTCAGAGGTGGGAGTGTCCCTATTTCACTTCAAGAGAGGTGCTAAGGTTTACTGTTTTCTTGATGGAAAAGCAAAGAAGCAATTTTAGAGTACCATTCAATTCATTTAAAGAGAAACAAGGTTTTAAAGGAGGGTAATAACTCAGTAGCCGAGTGCATGCTTAGCATGCATGCACGAGGTCTTGGGTTCAATCCCCAGTACCTCCATTAAAAAATTAAAAAAAAAAAAAAGAGAAAGTATTTTAAAAAGGGCACAAGGAAGACAATTTTGTCTGAATATTCTGAACATTCTACTTTGAAGAATACTTTATCCTGAGAAGGTTTACATTTCATCACTACATTTTAGAAATAAATTTAAAAAAATACATGTTTTAATCTGAAAAATATTTCTCAAGATTTACTAAAAACAACTGGGGTCTCAAGACTGATGGAAAAAATTCAACACTGATAACTAATACTTGGATTTAAATGACGTTCCTTGAACATAAGGTTAACCAAATTGCTTAAAGCTTACAAGAGACATGTTATATTTAAACTTCCAGACATATGATTCTTTTTCTGTAATTTGAATTGTAAATTATGAAAAGGTTTAATTTAAGAAAATGGTGCCTATTTAATATTATTTTTCTCTGTGAAGAAATTAAAAACTCTTCCTCTAGGAATCTAAAGACAGATAGACACACCCTTCTTAAATAAAAATTCTTCATTAAGTAGAATCTTTTGGGCGGATACTTTCATAACAGCTTTTTTCTCTTTCTGAAACAAAAGCATCAATTTCTCTACTACATATTCCCAAAGAGGAATATTTTCCACCCTAGCGCTATAGAAAGAAATGCTACTTCCCTTGAGTCACGCAGGCCGGGAGGAAAAAACCTCCTGCCGGAGCTGACCCTAACTTTCCATGGAAGAATGAAGCTGTGTACATTTCTCTCCCAGAAGGTGAGAAAATTTATTTTTTTCTGGTCACGTAACTGCCCTTAACCTCCAGATCCATTTAAATTTGCATGTTTGGATGAAAAGAATGAATTTTTTTTAACCCAAAATATATACTTCCTTATCCTTGGCAAACAGATCTAGCCTTTTCCTGTGATGTTTCCTTGCACTAATGTGATATTCTTTTCTCAGGAAGTTTCTCAACTGTAAAAATACCAGATGAGAAAACAGAAACTAACTTTAAGTCTGAGCTGTATTCAAGCTAAACTGCTTAGAGGCAAATTCAGGGAAATAGTTACCATCTCAGCGGCAGGCCCTGTGGGCGACTGGACGATATGACAACTAACAACTCATGAGAGAACTCTCCTAAAAGTGTCATCTTTAAATCTAGTAGGTATTGCTTCAAGCAACAGACGCAACTCCTCTATTTCATTTCCTAAGCATTTATGTCTGGTGCATTTCAACTCTCCTAATGACTTATGGGAGTTGCAATTATTCTCTATTAAAAGTCATCAACTGCTGTGAAACCTTAAAAAAAACTGTAATATTGAGGAAGGCAGGAATCATGCATCTCCAACTATGAATCTCTCATGCCACCTCATAAGTCCCAGCACGTGACCAATGATTAGAACACGTCTGCTAAGCGAAAAAGAAAGAATCCTCTTTCCAACAACCTTGGCAATCTCATTAAGAATGTCCTGGTATTTATTTTTGGATGACACATGTCCAGTCTGTTCCAATGTCCGAAGATTCCTCTGGATTTTCCTCTTCTTCTGCTCGAGGGGCAGCTGTGCATCTTCAGCCATGGACTGGCTATGGTTCGCATCTTCAGGAGTCCTTGAATCGATAATGGCGCGGCTCACCATGTCTGCGGCATGATCTATCTCCTGGAAAGGGAATATTGAGATGTTCATTCGTCTCTGATTTCCTATCCTCTATTCAGAAGCTGCACAAGGCAAGTTAATGTCAAAATGAAAGGAGTCTTCGAGCCAAAGTTCAGAGCCCAGAATCACAATATGTTCTTCTTGGGTTTTGAAGTAGGTCTTTGGTAAGGAATTACTTCGTCTTTCTGAGGAAACTGAGGCACAGACATATTTCTAAGTGCCTAGAGTTAGAGAATTAGGAGGTGCAGAGCTATACTTGATCTCTGAAGTCTGTACTTTAGGGATTATGCTACATTTGGGGGAAAATAAAATATTCAATAAGGACTAAAATTTTCCTACTCAATTAATACAAGTCACTTAAAAATATTCAAACTTTACAATGGAATACTATTCAGCCATAAAACTGACAACATAACACAATTTGCAGCAACATGGATGTTCCTGGAGAATGTCATTCTAAGTGAAGCCAGAAAGAGAAACAAAAATACCATATGAGATCGCTCATATGTGGAATCTAAAAACCAAACCAAACCAAACCAAACCAAAACATAAATACAAAACAGAAACAGACTCATAGACATAGAATACAAATTTGTGGTTGCCAAGGGGGATGGAGGGTGGGAAGGGACAGACTGGGATTTTAAAATGCAGAATAGATAAACAAGATTATACTGTATAGCACAGGGAAATATATACAAGATCTTGTGGTAGTTCAGTGAAAAAAAATGTGACAATGAATATATGTGTGTTCATGTATAACTGAAAAATTGTGCTCTACACTGGAATTTGACACAACATTGTAAAATGACTATAACTCATTTAAAAATGTTAAAAAATATTCAAACATTAACAAACTTCAGATAACCTGACATTTTATACAGAATTTTTAAAAAATTAAAAACCATGACAGGATGATTTCTTGGCAACCAATTAAATTAAGAATGATTCAGGAAAATTATGTGTAGGCCTGGTATGAAGTAACTAAATAGATAATTTTGTTAGCGTTTGTCTAGGCAGTGGCAGTTATTGAAACTGAAGCAAAACACTGAAATTAATTCAGAACAAACAACATAATGATGCATTTTAAAGGATGCTGGTAAGCAATTTTATGGAAGACTGTTAGAAAACTTTACTTACACCAGGATAATGGTGCTCTGACCTAATGGACTCCAGATGGTCGCTTCTGAAGCACTTGGAAACAGTTTTAACATGTGAGACATTTCTTCGTTTCTTCAAATTAGCAAACACATAAAATATGGAAGGTATTTTTCTACATCCTGTCGACCACAACGATCTCTTATGTGACTTATCTGCCCATCCACTGGGCAATATGTACAGTCTCCATTTTTAGGTCATCCATTCTTTTCATCCCTTATTTCCTAACTCAGTGTTCAAAGCTTATGATGAACATTCAGAGCTTTGAAAGACCCAGAACGATCTAGCTAGTCTAGGACAAAATCTTTCAGCATAAACTCAGTGCTGCATTTCTCTATTTCATTCCTGGTGACAGTCCATGATTTTATGTATAGCTGAACTCGGGTGAATTCCTTACGTCCAAACTGAGATCACTGTAAATACCTGGCATGAAGGTTCATTAATAAAATCAACTCATACCTAAGGGGCTTATTATTTTACACTCTAAGGCCAACTACCTGTTTTGTAGTTGCTGGTGTCTCCAAGATGTCCGTCAACGTGCTCCCTGGTTGATTCCGGATCACATCAATGATCAGCTTTTTGGTTCTTACAAAATAGAGAAAGAAGAGACAGGCTTTCAGACAGCAGTCTTAATGCACAAAGATCTGTTTCTCCTGAGAGAGTGCACAAACACATACAAAGATGAAACTTCAAAGAGAATCCCTTAAAATTAAACTGCCTCGCAAAATGTCTGCTGTAAGGCTCCTGAAAGTTCGTGAATGCTTGATAATCAAATTCTGGGTTTTATATACTTGGTGTTGTCAGGTTATACCATCAGTAACATGGACACAAGTACATGTCGTAGGATTCCTTATCTAAGCACCTTTTCTTCTTTTTCGACTGAGAGCACTTTTTCATCAGGAGGGACTGTATCACCTGAGACTGTGGAGGATGCAGGAATGATACCTAATGTTCCCTTTTCCTGACTTTAAAAACATTTAAACTTCTGAGCCTGTTTAAAACATCATAAGCCTTTCCTGCTTTGAGAAAGCTAGGGAACACTGTGAGGGCCACTGGGGAGTATAAGTCCCGTGTGGGCTGTGGAGTTTTGGCTGCTGCCTGACACAGCAGCCAGGAGGATGGGCGTACCTCAGGTCTGGTGGAGAGACTGACCCATCGGCATGGGTCCTTGTCTTCAGATGGGAGCGAACAGGAGAGCTGCTCAGGAACAAGAGCTGGAAACCCGCCCCCGTTAGTGCTAAAACCATCCATTTTTTCATATGTGTTCTTTACGGTAATCAGCCACCCCTTCCTATTCAAAGATCAGGTTACGTAACTATGTGAGAAGATTTTAACATAAAAGGCAAAGAAAGGGTCAAGTGTGCTCACTTTTACATAAGAGGGAACATTATTGGACATTGCATCCCTTCCTGAAAAAGGGGAATATACACAGAAGTTGCCTTAAATTACAAACAGGTCTAACCAATGTCTGAAGTTTCACTCTCATTGCGTTTAACCTCAGTTCTTTCCAAGGTATTATGTGACATCACTGGATGATGAATTTCTTCCTCAACTCCAGCAGGAAATGTTCACATGGCACGAAAAATGGAAAATTGAAACAAACCATTGTTCGTGTTTTGAAGCATCGGGGCAACTGCTCCCTCATGACAAAAGGAAACTGTCAAAGTTATGCCAAATATATTATTTTTGAAAAAAAGATACTATCCAGTAAACCATGTGTAAACATTGTTTTTCTCCTTACTTGCTGCATGTCTGTATGAGAAGAATGATCACAACCATTTCCTCTGACCTTGACCCTTCCCTGCCGGGGGTTTATGGGCTGTCTGGGAACGCACAGAGAAGTGCTCCCCCGAGAGTCAAAGGTGGGCACACGGCTCAGTACAGCCACGTGGGAGATGGCACTGTTCCCAAGACGGCTGCGGCTTAGAGAGCCAAGTATGGTTTCCTTCCCACACAACTCCCTCCTCCAGTCATCACTACAAATGCATTAAACAGGAACAGTGAGTTAAAAATAAAAAGCTTTGGGTGATTAAAAAAGATGTAAACACAGTGACTGTCTCTTATTTGCAGTAATATTCTAGGAACAACTTAACGATACATGCTTCCAGGAAACTCCCAGCTGGACTCTTTAGAGAAGCTATCTGATGACCGAAATGACCAGGGTCATGGAAGTGTGTCCTGCCAGGGACAGAGAATGTCCGTTTGTTCAGGGGTGGCTAGGGACCAACTGCTCACAAAGCCTTTCTCTTGAATTTCGACTTTATGTCAGGCATCCACCGGAATCCACTGCCAAAGTTCCACCTGAGACGTCTTACATGTAAGTAAGCATCCAGCCTCAAGGCAGGGAACTCACCACCTCGTCCTGCAGGATGCCTGATGGTTGAGGACAGTGAGGTCAGAAAGATGTAAGGTAGAATCGGGGCTCCCGTTGCTTACTGAGTGTGTGGACTGGTACAAATTACATAGTCCCTATAGGTCGTTTTTTTTTTCCATTTATATAACGGGCAGCTCTCAGCAGACTGATGTGACGACTGAATAGAAGGCGCACATAAAGCCTCTGACTAGGGCCTGACACGTGGTCGGCACTCACGTGGTCACTAAAGCTGTGCTGCCCAAGATGGCAGCCACTGGACGCAGGTGGCCAGCGAGCACCCAAGACACCGCTGGTCCAAACTGAGATGCGCTGGAAGTGCAAACACACACCACGTTTGGAAGGCTTAGTACAAACAAATGAATGTACAATATACCCAATATATCACCAACAAGTTTTTATACTGATTACATTTCCAAATGACAACATTTTGGATATACAGGAGTAAATAAATCTATTAGAATTAAGTTCACCCGTTTCTTTTTAAAACATGGCTTCTAGAAAATTTAAAATGACTTGTGTGGCTCACATTAAATCTCTTTTGGAGAGCGCAGCATTGGAAAGTCCAATTTTAAATGGGAAGCTCACTCTGAGAGGCCAGCCTTCCATCCAAGGGCAGTCCACTCACGGGACTTGCTGAGTCACAGGACTTCAGCACTGAGGGGGACCTTTGGGAAACACTCCCATCTCTGGTTTTACAAAGGAGGCAACTACAACCTAAGAGGTTCAATGGTTACACAAGGTCACACTCTATTTTCTAGACTTGCAGAAAGCATGCTGACTTCCCTTTCCACGTCATCAGCCTCCCATGAGCCTACAGAAAGTGCTACAGTTGTGTCTCCAGTCTGTCTTCTATTACCTTTCTTTTTTGCAAGTGAAACCCCTCAATTCCTTAAATGTCTTCACAATAGGATTTATTTTAATTAAAAAAAATTTTTTTAATGGAGGTACTGGGGATTGAACCCAGGACCTTGTGCATGCTAAACACATGCTCTACCACTGAGCTATACCCTCCCTGCAACAATAGGATTTAAACAGAGTTTCTAGTCCTCCTCACATATCAGTTTTCCAAAGACTTTAAGACACGTCCCTTCCCCACCGCAAAGCAAACACAATATTCTAGGTATGGTCTGACCAGCATAGATCAACTAGTTGGAATTTTGGCTCTGTGGCTGAATCTGTTAAGACAGGCTGATCAAACCAAGGACTCTGCCACCTTCCCTCAATGAGGAAAGTTAAGGGGAAAAAAAAAAAAGAAATACACCAGGGAGTTTATTCATCATAGTTGTGCTCAAATCCCACTGTCAGTAAATGAGATCACATGGTGCTTGTAAACTGGTGTGGCCCCTTAGGTTTGGCCGTTTCACTCACAGGGTGTCTGTTATCACACTCTGAGGAGGGTCATTCCTGAGCCTCCCCCTCTGCCACCTGCCTTCTGTACAGTGTGCTCGAGGCTGAAAAGGAATTAGTGTTTGTGGAAGCTAAAACATACTTCCAATTGTTTAAAATTTGAATAACACGATTACACATTTTTATCACCAGACCTCAAATATCCCCTTAGCTATGAATGCTCATTCCAGTCTGGATGAAAAGCAAAGAAATCTTCCAGATGGGATGATGGATGCCTAAACTGAATTATGTGCTAGAAAAAAATTCTTAAGAGATGACGACTTAAGCACTCAGGCAGCTAAATACGATTAAAAACCACAAATATGACCTTCTACCTACACACATACTTCTGTAGAAAAACAAGCTTAATTAAGGCCATACGGATCACATATTTTACGCTGAATCATAAATTACAATGAGAGAGACTAATGGTTGTATAGTTCTTTATAATTTATCAGGTGTCACTGTGAGAGTTCATTTACTCTTCATAGTCCTCCCTCCCCTTTCTCTCTCCCCTCTTCTCCGGGGGATGGATGAGGAAGCTAATGGATAAATGATTTGCTTAGAGTTCAGTGGCTAAGGTGTGAGATTGGGGCTGTAATCCCAGGTCTTCCTAGGACGCCTCCACCAGGCTTTATTCTGTTTGTTCTTTTAATACCACCATGCTTGGTAGTATTGGCAAAATAGCAATAGCCCAGACTGAGGCTCTCTAGCCCATGAACCTAGGGAAATGACACGAAGAAAATGTTTCTTCCTATTCCAGGATGTGCCTTCACATCCCTCACCTCTCTAAGTCATTCCTTCTCTTTGGTCTGGAAAGATGCCCCAGCATCAGTTATGCAGTAACTGCTCTATCATTCCCATTGTTTATTCTAAGACTCCTAAGGGCACAAAGAGCACTGACCTTGCCCCCAAGTTGTAAAACCTTGTGATCAAGAGTGTAGACCCAGAAAGATTTAAGATGCTCTGGGTTTGAATCTGGGCTCCACTTCCTAGCTGTACTACCAGGAAAGGGTTTTTGTCTGCTCTGTGCCCAGTTTCCTCATATGTAAAATGGAGGTGCTAACCTCTACCTCTTGGAGTTGCTGAGAGTATTACATGACCTACATGTTACTATATTTGTTATCTATATCCACATCCGTATCTTTACCTTCGTGTATAGCTGTGTCTATAGGACAGGCCCTGGCACATGGTAAGCACCACACAGGTGTTGGCTAGAGTTATCATCTTCATCCTCATCTAATTATGAATTTCATAAGAATTATGAAACTAGCATGGAATCGAATTTACAAGCATAAGGGTTAACAGTGCCCCAAATTCTGCTCCTGCAGGAACCCTCATGAAGATGAATTAGTCGTCATTAGAAAGCTAGTGATTTTGTAATTAATAAGAGGTGGGCATTTCTCAAAGTTAAAAACACAATCTCTTTAACAAGGAGGTGAAACAGTTTGACAGAGAACACTCAGGTATTTTCATGTCTCAATAACTCTGCATCCCATGATTGTCTACTTCATAGTAACTTCTGAAAAGCACTGTCAGTTTGGTTCTTTAGAACCAAAGAGTCTCAAAAACTATATTGCATGTTTTAGTTAGGAATTGGGTGTATTAGTTTGGAAGAAAGTCATCCCTAGTCAACCTGAGTTTTCAAATCAGTATTTCTAAGGGTGTATTAATGGATATCAATGGCATTGTGGATTTAAAGCATGTCAGTAACTAGGTACTTGCTTCCCCTAATTTTAGACTTTAATTTTCTCGGCCCAAAGATAGAGACTTAGTCTAGACAGCCTCCAAGCTCTCTGTCAAAGACACATTTTATAATTTTCTGTTAGCATCAAGATTTTGAAATATATATTTAAGGTGTACTGTATCTGGAAGTAAGTCTTGCCTCACATCATGGAGCAAACTCTACTGACCCTTTGGGCGACACCCAAATTCCACTTTCAAGAAAGGCTACTTGGTCAATCTTCATTTCAAGTTGTTACTCACAATGATCACTGGGCTGCTTGGGGAAGGAGTCTGCCAACAGCAGGATCTCAAAGTATGCCCAGAGGAAGCTTTCTAGGCCTCAGTGGCCTATGAAAGCAGTGAATTATCAAATCTATTAAAACCGTGGCTCCAAAGCCATTTTTGTGTAAATGGAAAAGTTGATCCTCCAGTTCACGTGGAATGGCAAGGAACCCAAGGAGCCAAAAGTATCGTGAAAAAGAACAAGTTGGAGGGCTCATACTTCCTAATTTCAAAACTTGCTGCAAAGCTATAGTGATAAATACGGTGTGGTACTAGTGTAAGGACAGATCAGTGCAATAGAATTGACAGTCTAGGAAACTACACGTGTACGGCAAATTGGCTTTTGACAAGCGTGCCTCGACCATTTAATAGAGAAAGAATAGTCTCTTTAAGGAACGGTAAGTGGACAACTGGACACCCACACGCAAAAGAGTGTTGTTGGGCAGCAACCTTACACTATACACAAAAATCAGCTCAAAAGGGATCATGGACCTAAATGTAAAAGCAGAAACTACAGAACACTTAGAAAAAAACAGAGGAGTAAATCCTCATGATCTTGGATTGGGCAATGAATTCTTACATATGACACCAAAAGCACAAGAAACAAGAAAAAATAGGTAAACTGGACTTCACTAAGTTAAAAAACGTTTCTACAGAAAAGGATATTCCCAAGAAAATAAAAAGACAACCCAGAAAACGGGTGAAAATATCTGCAAATCATCTAACGTGTGTGACATCATGTGTCAAAACACATAAAGAACTCTTACAACTCTGCAACAAAAAGACAAACAACCCAATTAAAACATGGGCTAAAGCCTTGAATAAACATTTCTACAAAGAAGATAATGCAGATGGCGAACAAGCACATGGAAAGACACTCAACATCATTAATCATCAGGAAAATGCAAATCAAAACCAGTGAGACACTACTTCATACCTACTAGGATGGCTACAACAAAAAACAAAACAGAAAATAAATTTTGGTAAATCATGGAAAAACTGAAACTCTCGTACCTTGTTGGTAGGAGAAGCCAAACTCAAAAGGCCACATATTGTATGATTCCAATTATATGAAATTTTCAGAATAGGCAAGTTCATGGAGACACAAAGCAGGTGACTGATTGCCAGGACTGGGGAGCGGGGCCTGAAAAGATGCCCCAGGGGCATTGAAGAATGACAGCTTAATGGGTATGGGGTTACTTTTGGGGTGCTGAAAATGTTCTGGAACTAGGCAGTAGTGACACTTGCACAACATTCTGGAGATACTAAATGCCACTATATTGTATACGTTAAAAGGTCAGAATGGTACATTTTATATTGTGTGCATTTTACCACAAAATACAAAAGTAAATAGATGAACAAAATCCCTGGCTGGCTCGGGACGGTATGCTGATGAAAGAAGGAGACAGTGTTTGCTTCCAGCACACAGCTGGGGGGAGTTGGGGGAAAGACACAGAGGGTCTGAAGCAGATAGGACAAGGTACCAGGTCTCCCTGGCTAAGACACATTGCTGCCCAACATGTCTGACCTTCATGGTGTTGCTTTTAAAATGTGAATTCCAACAATCTGCAGAACCACAGAGAACATGAGACTTGCTCACATTCAGAAGTAAGTATAAATACATATGATGTTCAGACTACTTGATATTTTAGACTACTCAATTGTGATCTTCATTATTTAAAATTTTTTTTTGTGGGAGGGGAAGGTAATTAGGTTTATTTGTTTATTATTTTTTATCAAACAGAGTGACTGGGATCGAACCCATGATGTGCATGTTAAGCATGGGCTCTACCACTGAGCTATACCCTCCCCACCTTCATTCATTACTAATGCAGACATTTGACTTGGCTGCATTTCGAAAATGGTGTTCAAATAACAGACAAAACGAATTATGAAAAAAATTTCTTCCCATTACCTCTAAAGGACAAAGCTTATGAGATCATAGGACACTCAGCCTAATTTAATTTGCATGGTGGAACCACACAATCTGTATTTCCAGTTACTTTGGTAATTGGCACACGCTCTGAAGAACCCAGGGAGCTGCTTTTACAGTTTCCCCCCTTTTCTCTGCTGCCCTGCCCTGGGTTGGCGCTCTGCAAGTTCAATCCGGCTTGGTCATCAGTTGTCTAAACGAACTGCCTGAACTCTTATGAGGCCAAGGTTGTGTAGGAGTCCTGCAGGCTGTCCTGGGTCCCACAGGTGAGCTCTGCTCTCCATCAGACTCCAGACCTCTGGAAGGCGGGGACCATTAGTGGCTTGCTCAGTGCTGTATCCCCAGCCTCAAGCGCAGTGCCCTAGACACAGAGTAGATACTCAAATATTTGGCTATATGAACGAAGGAGCCTTAGAGATCATCTGAGTACAAAATAAACAAGCCTAATAGAAGCAGCACATATTGCAACACAGCACACTAAGTCCCCCTCCACATTTTTTTTTTTTTTACCATTTTTCAAGAGTGAGTATGTGGAAATGTGGGGAAAAAATCAACGAGAAATGAGTGCCGTCTGAAGCATGTCAGTGGCAGAACAGAAAGCTCCTGCCACAAATGAAAACAGCCTCAGAACTCAGGACATGCAGCCTGGAAGTCATGTGTCAAGTATGATGTAAATACTTATTTCCTTTTGTCCGCATTTCCCACCTCACCCCAACATGCAGCTGTCCTAATGTGCTAATGCACATCCTTTTGTTTATGTTAGTCCTTAAAACCTGTATTGTTTGGTAAGCAGCTGTTTTCGGTTCATGGGGTTTTGATTTATGGTGACGGATCATTTTTTCCTTACTCTGTGTATAAAGGACTGATGTGGAATATCTGGAGGCCTTGACAGAAAAGAATACAGTATTGATTAAAAGTGTGAATGCTTCATTTGAAATCTTTGAGGGCAGGAAGTAGGGTATAAATAAAGTCAAACTTGGTCAAGATATCCAGGCTTAGTTTAATAGGAAAGAAGTCTAATAAATTAGATAACAGCATTACGTCTTATCATGTGTGCCTTTTATACCACGAAATAAATTTGGTTCAAGGTATTTCCCTCACTAACCTTTGGACCACTCTGAAACAAATATTTCCCTTCAGTTACCTGAGGACTTTCACAGGCTGAGCCAGTCACTTCATTTCTTTCTTTCTTTCCTTTTTTTTTTTTTTTTTTTTGCGGGGTATGGGGCTGTTAGGTTTGTTTGTTTGTTTGTTTGTTTGTTTAAATGACAGCACTGGGGTTGAAAGCAGGACCTCCTGCATGCTAAGCATGTGCTCTACCACTGAGCTGTACCCTCCCCCACCATCACTTCATTTCTTAAAGGAATCAAATTACTACAAGGAAAACAAAAACAAGACAAGCTTTAGGAAGTATGATAATATTTAGTTCCTTCTTAAATTATAAAGAGTCTATTATCCTTTGGTTAGATGTCTGATGGATAAATATATTTCAATATTTATATATTTTTAAATGAAGCATTTGAGGATGTAGCCTTATCTGAATTTGCATGGTTTAAGGCGCAGGATTAGAGACATGCGTTCTCTAAACCCCCAACTTACTTGATCATGAGGCTCTGGCCGTCTATTGCTTCACCATCCCCTAAGTCGTACTTGCTTGTCAAGAAAAGGGAAATCTCTGTCTTGGCAAGTTGATTTAATGTGTTTACCTTGTCAGGGTCATTGGGGTCCACAGCTCCTTCCCCTGTAGAAAACAATACATATTATTCTTCTTCCAATTCACTGATTGTGATGGTGGCATCAACCATGGAAGATAAAGGTTCTGAAGGAAATACAGGCTCAGCAGTTGAACAGGAGATCATGGTCTTCAGAAGACACTACATTCCAATATACTTAAAGTGGTTTTAAAATCTTTGATTTACATGTGAAAATCACATGGGGAACAGGTATTCAAAATTTGAAAAAATTACTAAAAGAGAGAAATGCTAATAAAAGAAAACTTTGGAGAACATAGCAAGGAACTTCTAATAAATTTTGCTCTTTTTCTTTCTTTATGATTGACGAATCCTTTATGATCTATCAAGAGCTTCAAGAATATCAAATTGTTGTATAATCCACGAAACTAAGAATTACAGAATCTTTCCTGTAGGAAGAGGCTAGTGTAGTTATTAGCCTTTAAATAAGCCTAAGTATTAAAATAAAGAAATTTTTTTTGCTCTAGGATAGGAAAACCAACCCAGCAGTCAAGCAAGCAACCAACCAAATACAAACCAGAGGGTAAGCAGAAGGAAGAAGCCCTTACCAAGAAAAGACTCCACATTAGGTACCTCTCCCAGCAATTCCAACAGTTCATTCAGTAAGTCATTCTTTTCAGGTGCAATGGCATCCTGGTGTTCCAACAGGAGCTTTATATAGAAAGCAACACACATAAAAAGAAATCAATTCACACAGGCTACCATGTTTACATAGTGAATGTTTATTGAACAAATACTGTTTCTGATGTTTTTATTTTTAATTGTAGTAAAATACACATAACAAAATCTACCATATTAACCATTAAAAAATTTTTTTTAAACTTTTTTTTAAGGGGGAGGTAATTAGGTTTACTTATTTATTTAATGGAGGTACCAGGGACTGAACCCAGGACCTTGTGCATCCTAAGCACACACTCTTACCACTGAGCTATACCCTCCCCCCAATCTTAACCATTTTTAAGTGCAAAATTCAGTAGTGTTGTACATTAACATTGTTATGCAACCAGTCCACATAACTCATTCATCTTGCAAAACTGAAAGTCTATATCCACTAAACAACTCCCCATTCCACCATTCTATTTTTTTCTCTTGAAATGTGGCTATTCCAGATATACCATATAAGTGGAATTATACAGTATTTGTCCTTTTGTATCTGGTTTATTCACTTGACATAGTGTCCTCAAGGTTCATCCATGTTGTAGCTTATGTAAGGATTTCACTTCTTTTTAAGGCTGAATAGTATTCCATCGTATGTATATGCCACATGTTGTTTATCCATTCATCTGTCAACTCGGGTTGTTTCCACCTTTTTGACTACTGTACAATGCTGCAATGCACATGAGGATACAAATATCTCTTTGACTGCTTGTTCTTTTGAGTATATACTGAGAACTGGATCTGCTTTAATTTTTTTGAGAAACTATCATACTATTTTCCACAGCAGCTATACCATTTAACATTCCCATAGTATAAAAAGGGTTTTAATTTCTCTGCATCTTTGCCAACAGATTTTCTGGTTTTTGCTTTTATAGCAGCCACCATAATGGGTGTGAGGTGGTATCTCGTGTTTTTTCTTCCCCGTCCAAATCAAATGGTAGATTTATTGGCTGTCTCTGTTATTACAATGAGGAAAAATCATTATGGTTTTTGATTTGGATTTCTCTAGTCATTAGTGATGTTGAGCATCTTTTCATATGCTTGACAGCCATTTCTACATCTTCTTAGGAGAAACATCTATTCAAGTCTCTAGTTCATTTTAAAATTGTTGCTGATGTTGAATTGTGGTAGTTCTTTACATATTCTGGATATTAATCCCTTATCACAATATGATTTGCAAATATTCCTCCTATTCCATTGGCTGTCACTATGTTGATATGTCCTTTGATATATAGCTGTTCATTTTAAAATCAGATTATTTATCTTATCATTAAATTGTAGGTTTTCTTTATATAGTCTGGATATAGGTCCTTTAACAGATATATTACTTGCTGTTATTTTCTCTCATTCCCTTGGTTGTCTTTTCAATTTCTTGATGGCAATGTTTACAGCACAAAAGTTTTTAATTTTGATGAGGTCCAATGTATCTGTTTTTCTTTTGCTGCTTGTACATTTGGTGTCATATCTAAGAAACCAATGCCTAATCCAGAGTCAAAAATATTTACTCCTTTATTTTCTTCTAAGAGTTTTATAGTTCGAGCTCTTTCATTTAGGTCTCTGATCCATTTCGAGTTTATTTCTGCATAGGTTGGAAGGAAGAGGTCCATCTTTATTTTTGGCCATGTGGATTTCCAGTTGTCCCAACACAGTTTGCTAAAAAGACTATTCTTTTCCTATTGAACTGTTCTAGTACTTGTCAAAAACGAACTGACCATGTATTTGAAGATTCCTCAATTCTCAGTTCTATCCCAGTATGTATATCCTTACACCAGAACCACACTGCCTTGATTAGTTCCTTCTCCATTCTCTTCTGATCTTTAAGATTAGTGAAGGAGACAGTATCTGTTTAATGTTGAATTTCCCTTAACATTTGCTGATACTTACTAAGGATTTTAAGAAAAAAGGAGGAAACCTCAGACGCATAGCTTTAAGGAAGCAATTCTATTCAATTACTGTTTCTATTATATTTACTTTAAAAGTTTCTGTCCATTGCAAAGCATGCTAGTTCTGTTTTTCTACTGTGGTTAGAAGTATTTCGTTCTAAAGCAAAGATATCACACACTTTTTTTTTTTAAAGGAAAGGTGATTTAAAGAAAGATGTTACATAAATAATAGAGATGATACAAAGACACAGTGAAATCTAGTCCACAGGTTATTTTGGGCGAAGGTAAGTTAGAGACAAGAAAGCAAGATGGATGAATTTATGTTCCTGTTCTCTGCAGAGATGGGACAGCTGACTTGACTGTTGTCCTGGAAAGGGCTGACTCAGGCAGCCAGCTTCTCCTTTGACATGTTCCTTAGAGAACAAGGGACAAGCATGTGGCCATGGGCTTGGCAGGTCGTGCTGTGGCCAGACTTGTGTCTGCATGTGAATGCCTCCTCGCTTGAGACAGACAATAAACAGGGCAGTCTTTCCCTGCAATTGCATTTCTCCGGCGTTACTACATCTGCTTCCAACCTAACATGTGAAGGAATTCCAAATCGGTTACAAGTTATGTTTCCCAGGGCTGGATTCTGTTTTCAATTCTTGTTAACAAAAGGAACAGACCATTTCTCCTTAAAGAGTAATAGCCTAATTTAATACAGTCACACTGTCTCTCTGCTCTCCTTGGGAAAGATTCTCTCTTTCTAAAAGAGACCTTGCCACAGCTTTTCCTGCACGAGGCTGTTGCCCTCAGCACATGTGTGGCCAACATGGGGACATTTTTTTGAGACAGATAATTTGCCATAAAAATAGATAAATGGGTTGTTGCTCAAAGATGAAGGAGTCTACTTGTTCATTAGAAAATTATTTTTGCAAATAGTGCAATGCTATGATTTTGATTGTTTATACAGACGGAAAACAAATACAGCCTCTTTATTTAACCAACCAACTCATCCCCTCAGCTGGTCACTCAGACCTGCCTTCGTTTCGGGTCACTCAAAATACTGATAGAGAGCTTGTTGCAAATGTTACGAAGGTTAACTGTCCCAACCCTGAAAGAGGGAAATCAAAAGCAGATCCAATCTTTCTTCTTAGCTTCTTAGAAGAGCTTAATAATGAAGCTGGAAATTTTGAGCAGCCTATTTGCTACATGTTAGTATACCTGATTTGGTGGGAGCAGGAGCAGGGGCAGGACCTTTGAGAGGTGTGTATTTGTTACGCTTTCCCCTAGTTGTGTGTATAATCGGAAGCTAGCTGTAGCCTTAACCAGGGCTTCTTGATCTTTAGTGTGTATCTGAGTCACCTGGGATCTTGCCAGAATGCAGGTTCTGATTTGGGAGGTCTGGGGCAGACCTCTATCACGTCCTCTTAGTTTAGAGATCCAGAACTATTCTTGAAAAGGTTACATTTTTAAGCACCTAGATGTTTCAGGCAATAAGTTTCAACTGGTCTTAGACAAACAAACAAACAACCTCTCAACGCTGAGAAAACTGCCTGCCCCCCAAATGCACTTAATACAGGCAAATACAGGTCGGTGGTGGTGATGTGTGAACCGGAGGGAGACGTTATGACACAGCACAGCCTGAAACTGTCAGCGTCTAGGAAACGGGGGTTTCCAGAAAGACAGAAGGAGTTCTTAGCTGGCGGCTACTGTTGGGTGCCTTCTTTTCCCCAACCTGGAGCAGACTGTTTATTCCTGCTCTTTATGCCCAGATATTAGAAAAGACAGAACATTCTCATTCCTCCAGAAAATTACTGGAAAAGCAAAGAGAATTCCTGAAAGGGGAGAACAGACTGTGAGGGTCCGGGCAGGGTGGCCTTGGTGGGTGGGGAAAGTACTGAGGCTCCCTCTGCTCAGGGCTGAAACTGCACGTTCACCATCTGACTGCACGTGGATTATGAAAGAAGTAACCTTTCCTCATTTGGGGAAAGGAGATTTATTAATGCATGAAAGTCAAGGAACAAATCATCAAATTTTGTTTAGGGTTAAAAATATTCCTACGAACACATGCTTACAGTAATCCCCGTGGAAACAAAACATTTTCAAAAGCAGATGTCTGGACCCTGGGTCCACTGCCGAGACCCTCCTCCAGCCCCACTTACTGAATGGGTGCTGATGATTTCTTCAATTGAAATATAAATGACCGGCTTGCTGACTGTCACCACATCTGTGTATTTATCCATATTAAACTTTTCTTCTGGTTCAGGGACATCACATGCTTCTTTGAAATATTTCCTAAAAAAGGAGGGGGGAAAAAGTCTTAAGACAGAGTCAAAATTGTGAGTTAAACCGCTTTATCAAAACAGTCAGGGAATCTTCAGTGATGGCTAGTGCTTTGCTCTACCCCACATCTCGGGGAACTTGTTACAGCATCTTCCGGGCTGGCTCCGGACTGCAGAAGCCAAGTTCCCATTTCCAGATGTTAGACCCAGGTCCTCAGACAGTAAGGGCCTCAGGCCCTGTGACTGACTCAGTGTAATCAAACTATGGGCAGGTCATTGAAAAAAAAAAGAAACTATTTAAAAAAATAGCCCCTGAAAGTTAAACAAAAATGTCGACTGATGCTCCTTGATCTAAGAATCCAGTCTTTTCAGAGAAAACAATCCAAAAAGCAATTATGAAATGTGCCACTTTAATTGGCACAAACTCCTAGGCCGCCAATATCCGAACAACCTTTCAGAGCTTCTGTTACCAATTTGACAAAAATTCAAGTTAAGCCTATTCTACTCTTAGTTGATCCAGACAACAGTTGTGGGCTGGAAAGACTGTTAAGACTAGACACAAACACATGGAACAACACTTTCCTCCAGTGCTCAGACTCTCAAAAGTCTGCTGTTTTCAGCTACAGCAAATTTAGAGATAGAGAAAAGACAGGTATGTTGTGATCACGGCTTAGGGGGAATCCTTTGCACAGGCAGAGTAGGTATTTTATTCTATAAATCTGTAAATGTTTCATAAACCTGAAATTATCCTGGGTCTATTACCTAAGGGCACCCAAGGCTTGTACACCACAAAGAGCTCTGTCTTCCCACCCTCGGGCTGGGGGAGGTTAAATGGTGGTCATGTCCCACGTGACAACTAGTCTTCCTGCACTGTTTGGAAGTGCTTTTTTTTCTTTTCTTTTTTTTTTTCCTTTGGGCTATGATCTTTCATAGGTTGCTGAGGAACACAAAGGATAAATTTGAGTGGAAGAGGGAAAAAGAAAGATAGTATTTAAGAGATGAAGGGGGCTTTTGGTTTTGTTTCCTTTTACGTGAAGAAGACTTGGAAACAGGTGTCGGGTGGGAATAATCTGAGAAAAAAAGAAGTAAAAAGAGCTTCTAACAGCAGATATCTGCAAGAAATGGATGTTACTTTTTTGGTCAGTGAGAAGACCTAAAATGAGCAGCTTGAGGAATCAAAACTTCCCTGAGTGAGAGGATTGGGGGAAATTTTCTCACAAGAGATCACAAATTCCAAACAGAGATTCATGATCATGAACTACATTCGTCAGGAGATAAATCACTCATCCAGAGGAAAACTGACGAATGGGAAATTATCATTTCCAGGGGTGGCGTGAAAAGGGCCACACTGATGTCACACTTGTATGACTTACTGACTGAACAGTGGGAAAGAGAATACAATTGGCAAGGTGACTGTGTCCCCTCAGGGTGCCTCAGGGTGAGAGAATCCTCCTGTGAGACTGCCTCCCCCCATGTCCCCGTGGAATGATCAGTCGACACAATTCAGAAAACATATGACGTCAACAGACTTACTTTACATGTCTATTTAAGAGATGTTTGAGAATAAAACAGAACATACTCACACCCAATCCTCAACAAATATAAAAGCTGGATTTTCCCAGCCTTTCAAAACCAAATACTCAGTTTCCTAGTACCGTCTGATGCAGATCAGGCAAGCTTTTCCTCAGTGGACAAGTACTTAAAAACCAAACCAAACCCTCTTTTTAAGTTCAGAAAGCAGAAGCTAGCTATTCTGATATTGTAATTCTAAGTACTATACGCCCATAGCCCAGCAAAAAGAATAAATATTTCATTTTGTCAACAGTAGAAATCACACATATGGGGATGACTCAGTGGCACAGGGGCGCTGGGGGCGGGGGTGGAGGAGGGGACAGGGAACACCAGACAGAAGTAATCTAGCCTCCTCCCCCCTCCCCCTTCCTCTTTGGTGCCAACCAGTAGAAGAAACCCATGCAACCCCCCGAGATTCCTGCCCGCACCCCCAACTCCAGCTCTGGACACAGAACACACATCATTTGTGCCCGCCATCTTGTACGTTTCTCCAAAGGGAATGAGCCCTTGTACCTGAACTTCTGATACGTCTCTGATAAATAACTGTTCATAGATGAGAGATGCTCGTTTTCTCCTTCGAAGAGCTTGTTGGAGGCTGCGTGCTGAAGAACCTTGGCCACGGATCCCAAGTTTCTCCTCTGGTCAGAATTCACCTGCCCCCCGGCCGTCATGTCGATGATATCAAAGCCGTCTGGGGCTACAATGGCTGGGTTCATGTACCGATAGTACAGGAGGTTTCCGACAATCTGGTGTGACGCAGAAGAAAAGACTATTTTTAAGAGAGAAAACTCAAGACTTTGGAGGGTTTTTAAAAAGTGAATATTAATTGACGTTTCCCAAGAAAGCAAATTATCTTCTGATTCCTAACAAGCAGTTAAGTAAAGTCAGTGAATATAATCATACATGACTAATATAGATAATAAAATTATTTTTGATAAAAAATATGCCATTGCCCCCAAATGCTCTAATATAAAGAATCTCAATAATGGGTATGATCTCCAAATTAACCTCAGGATAATCAACAATCTTGATAGCCATTAGAAACAGAAGACCTGTAGCTTAGTATAAACAGTCACACAAGGGGAAACATTTTACAAAATTGGTGTGCTGGTAATTTTGGCTCATACCCCCAAAAGAAGCTACAGTGAGATTCACCCTTGAAAATCTACCTTTAATAGCTCATCTTCTGTTGCATCGGGAAATTTCTCATGGATCGAATTCTTCAGTACTTTGGCTATATACCTCAATCCATAACTACATGGAAAACAGATGACAAAAGAAAATAATGGAAAAGGCTAAGTGAGGAAGAAACACGCAGAAACTGTTGCAGTCAACTAAAGCCGAGCAGTTTCCCTAAAAACCAAACACAAAATGAGATGGTAACGGAATCACAGGACCGCCATGGATGACAGTAACTGAGTACTGTTTTACACTGTTCCCTCCCCGGAGAACAGCCATGAATTACAAATGCCAAAGTCAGCAAACTTTCAAACTATTAAGTGCAATATAAGGGAGAACTCCTATCTTCACTACCGGGGTTTATTTTACATAACATTTCCAAGAGCTTTCAGCAAAGAATGTTACAGTGGTGACATGTACGACTTACGGCAGTAGATCCAGGGAGGAAATGATAGAATTCAGGACTTTGTCTGTGACCCTTCTCAGGTTCTCGGTGGACGCCTCCAGTTTGTTTCTCACTTCTGGGTAAGTCAGAGCTTGCTCTGTGGTCACGTCGTAAGGCAGCTTGCTGAAAACACAACACACAGGGGCTTCCAGTGAATTGGGGGCTTAGGTACAAGGATCTGTATCCTTGCCAAGCTGGTTCTATGGTCAAGCTCTGTATTGTGAATGGGACTTTGCCCACCGACTCCAATGATAAAATATTAGCTGGGGGTGTGGGGGGGTGGAGACCCTGCATGCCCACATGGAATCCTCTGGCACCAGTGAAGCCAGGAGACTCCAGTCTCCATCTGGGCTCTTCTGGCAAAAATAACAGGCAGACCCAGGTAATGTAGACCCAGCTAACTTTCTCTCCCTTTTTTTAATTACAAAAAGCAATATGATTTGCAGATACTAACTACTATCTATAAAATAAACAACAAGCTTCTACTGTATAGCACAGGGAACTATATTCAATATCTCGTAGTAACCTATAATGAAAAGGAATATATGTATGTATATGTATGACTGAACTATAATGCTGTATGCCAAAAATTGATATAACATTGTAAATGGACTATACTTCAATTAAAAAGAGCAATATGTTCTTTACTATAAAAGTTGCATAGAAACAAACAAGAAAACAACACTGACCCAGATAGAACCACTTTCCCTATCTTACTGCACTACATACACCTTTCTAGGTCCTTCTCTGCGCATGTCTGCATATACAGGCCTCACACGTTCCTGGGTGTAATGCAGTTTGTATATATACACATCCCATACAGATCTTACGTGTATGTGTGTATATATGCTCAATTTTTTAAAAATAGACAATGAGTTACTGTACCAAACTAAAACTGAAACCTATACCATAATGTTTTCCCCAGGCCAACGAATATATTTCTATACCACCATTCCAAATAGCTGCTTACTACTCAAATATGTGTTATACAAACATTTATTTAACAGATTCCCCAAAGCTAAATATTTTGACTTTCCCCAGTGTTTGCTATTACAAATAGCGCTGTGACAACCACCCGTGCAATTCTCTGTGCCTATCTTAATCACTTCACAAGGCATCCTTTTGCGGGACCTGGGATGGCTTAGGTCTACAAACCACCACCCAGAAGAAGTCAGTCCCAGCTGGCTTGTGTATGCTCACATGTTCAAGTTAATCACTTGGTAAAATGTGAAAAAGTAGGTATTATCAGGTGAAGAGAAAGTGTGTGCTATTTCTAGGTCTACGGTTAGGAACACACAAAGAAAAACCATGGGAGAGGACTCTGGAAGTTGTGGCTTTGGGAATCAACTGGTACCAAAATTTGAAAACACCAAGTACTGTCAAGATGAGCAGGAGTCCAAGAATGCGGTCTGCGTGGGTAAGTTAGAGGGAGGGAAAGATATCTCGGATTGGAAGCTGACTTCGTAGAGTCAATTCTGTTCTTTTGACAGAGCTTAACAGAGTTTAAGAGTATGTATAAATACACACGTGTGAAAAAGATCATGAAACGACTGAAAACCAGCGTCGCCCTGGCTTTGCTACCTGGCTTCTCCAGTCTGTGTTTCTAGCTGATTCACCCAGGCCTTGTACACCTCCACAGGGCTCGTGTTGATGATCAGGGCCTTGTCATCGATGGTGTCCTTCAGCACCGGAGCCAGGAGCTGGCGCAGCGTGTTCTGCCCACGGGCACCTCTGTTGAAGCTGACCACCATCTTGATGACTGTTGGGTTCCCAGTAACTATGTCCTGGACCTGGTCCACCTTTGATCTAGAAAAAGCCCAAACCAAATCAAATGGTTTGACTCTATGGATAGAGTTTTCAACAATGTATATTCTCTCTGGCCGGCGAAGGCTTTGTGGGGCTGTATTTTTCTCCAATGGAGATTTCAAAGACGGTATGTTTTAAAAGGAAGCTGTCATTTGTAAGATGAGTGGTTCTTATTCGAGAAACCGAAGGATCTAAAAACAAGTTCTCAGCTTTAATTTCAATCAAGAAGGCAGAAATGAACTAACAATGGATCAAGACTAATAATACTGGGTGACATGTTATAAGTATCGCACCCCTCTTGTTACCAAATTTCAAAATAACTTTCTTGATTGAACGAATTCTTTCTCTTCAAGTCCCACTCAAATTCACTGCAGTGTGACGTCTAGCGACATCACGTCGCCGGGAGAGCTCTTCTTGGCTTCCGATTGCCAACTCCTGTGACCTTCCCTCCGCTCCTCCCATCCTCTCCGTGCAAGCTCTCACCCTCCTCCAGCTGGACCACCCTCTCCCTTACCCACCTCCCTTCCCGTTAGAGTCTGACAGTGCTGTATTCTCGTCCTTGTCTGATCTGGTCATCCTTCTGTTCCCTTCTCTAGCCTCGATCCCAACATTTTAATTGTCTTCCTTCACTTCTTCCTACATGCGCTCCCCTCAGATTTCATTCACACACGTAGCTTCAACTACCAACTTCCAGGAATCTATCCTCTGATCTCAATGTCTAATTCCTGTCTCCTTCCTGGGAGCTGATCTTGAATTTCCAATGTTCTGCTGGATAGATCCACACAGCCTATACCTGTAGCTCAAATTCAGTGTGCTGGAAATCTAAACCTCAGTCTCTGAACTGTCGCTCCAATTTATGCTGCTCATGCGCAGCCAGCAGATCAACCTTCTCAAAACGTGAAGTGGTCGTGTCAGTAAACTCTCCTCAAATACCCTTCACCGCTTCCCAGGAAGTAACGAGAACCTCAGTACTTGGGCCCGGACGCAGTGTCTCCCATGATCCGGCCCAACCCATCTTTCCAGCCTCACTTCCGGGGGGCCGCTAGTTAAGTCACTCTTGGCTGGACTAATCTACCCTCCTTCTCGCACCCAGGCCCATGCTGTTTCTATCACCATTCTGCTTAATTTCTCTTTTCTGTTTCTTTTTATAAAAACGGTAGATATTCTTCAAGGTGTTGGGTCAATTGCCTTCTTTTCCATAAAATCTTCATCGACTGACCTAGTTGGAACTTTTCTTTCCATCCCTCTGATCTGTTCCACTGTGCACATCATTCCTTTAGCACTTACCTTGTTCTACTGCATAGCAGAGCTTATACACACCTTGAGGGCAGAGCTAATATTAGCCTGGCTAACAGCTTGAGACCTATAGGACTAGCATCGCTTAAGGTATCAGGAAGTCAGGAAGGTGGTTAAGATCCATCTGGTTGGCTAAGGGCATCTTCTCATGTCCCCCTCACCTCCCCACATTCATTATAACTACCAACACATTTTTTCATATTAACTGAGTCAGAAAATAAATTAGCAAAAAGCAGCTTAAGTTCCAGGAAGAAGGAAAGACTACATAGCAGAAATCATTACCCTTATCTGTTGATGGCTTTATTTCCCACATAAGTCTACTTAAGTCAGATTTTCTCATTGACTTTCAAAAAGCTTTGTATACCTGCAAAATCAGAAGTGAATTTAGCAGTAGAAAAGGTATCACTGGCGGGAGAAAGCTGTACCTGAATACTTTTATATTGACGTAGAAGGTTCTCAAGAAATTTTCAGTACATATAAATAACTTCAAAGGATAATTTTTAAATTATTTTAGTAAACCGGAGATAGCCACCGCTAACAAAAGGATCTACTCATTGGTAGCCTTGCACATGTACTGACGTACGTACTTTATTTCTTCCTCCAGAGCAGTTTGAAAAAGCTTGAGGAGTAGATACTCTTCTCGCTGATTGGATGCATAGTTGTACAGTGTGAAAATCACAGTGTCCATAAATTTGGTTGACTTGTTCTGTGGCATCTGGAAGATCAGCTTAGCCAGGTACAAAGGGTTGGTCTAAAGGAAAGAGGGAAGAAGAACCACCCCCCGAACTGTATGTTAATAAATTATTAAAGCAGAGAAGAGCACCCAGTTCCCTGCTCTTCAAAGACTCACTGTGTATAAAGCATATAGTATCTGGCACACACTAAGACTGTAAAAGGTAGCAGCTAATATGAGTACCATACCACAGGAAGTTGTATTAGAAAGTTACGGTAAGATTTACACTTTATACACTATATAATGACATATGTGATGAAATATGTACACTTTACACCAGTCACCATTTGGAGCCACATGTTAAAATTTATTGTAGAGACACAGAAGAGAGAGGGGGTGGCCGAGAGATCCGGTATCCGAAGAGACAGGTAAGAGTAGACCAAGGGCCCGAGGAGGATCAATGAATGAAGAGAAGGAAAGACATCCCATAGTCTGAGAGTAGAAAGAAAAAGAAAAGGACACATTTACATTTGGAGACAGTAGATGGCCATGATGTTTTAGAAGGAGTGAGCTGGGGAGGTGAAGAGAGGGGTGAAGGTCAGGCTAATTGATGGGGGAAATGCTAACCGATAAGGAAAAAAAAAAGGACAATTTAATACTAACTACTATATATAAAGTAGATAACCAACAAGTTTCTTCTGTACAGCACAGGGAACTATGTTCAATAGCTTGTAGTAACCTATAATGAAAAGATATGAAAAGGAATATATGTATGTCTACGTATGACTGAAACATTATGCTGTACACCAGAAACTGACACATTATAACTGACTATATTTCAGTTAAAAAAAAAGGACAATTTAAAAGCCTTGAGAGCTCTGCTGAGGATGGTCTAAGAGAGGTAGCACCAGGCTTCGTGGGAATGTGATTTTTCTCCAATAGCTACACCAAGCAGATGGAGATGAGAAGAGAAAGAACAGTATTTACATTACAGAGAAATTTCACAGTCTGGCTCTTCATTTTCTGATGAGGAAAAAAAAATTTCCATACACGGAAACCAGTATTTACCTAATATACTCAAGCAGTTTGGCTTTAAAGTTTTTAAGAAAACCCAAATTCTAGTTTAATTTACCACTTGGATTTACTTTCAAGTTCGTGATGAATGGCTGAAATTTTATGATGCAGCAGCTCAGGACAACTTTTTCCTTAGACTTCCGGGGTGATTCTTTTCCCACACTAAGCATGTGGGATTATGAGAAAGGAAAATTACTCTAAAGCTGAAGAAGCCCACTCCTTATTCCTCTCAGATGACCATTTTAGGCTCATCCTGAAGAGACAAGCCCACAACAAAATCTACACTAGCTGACCTGCTGCTTCGGCTAACATTTCCAAGGGCGAGAGGGCTCCACACTGTTTCCTCACTGGTCTTGGGTTAATGTCATCAAAGAAGAGAGAAGAAAAGGTGAAGAAAAATACATGATTTCCTGACACTTCACTCGGTACAATGGTCATGCCCTGGTTCTATCCGTTTTGGATTGCTGAGGGACTAAAACTTGGTGGAATTATTCTAAGCACACCCTTGTGCTTTTTCTCCTTTCCATTAGTGAGCCTCCACTTACATAACAGGGTAAACAATAGAAATCTGAGGCTGATGACTACATTTTCACTTTCCCAAATGACACAAATTCAATCAAAATGCAACACTAGAAGACTAAATCCTAAGAAGCTTCATATAATCAGAAGTTCATGGAAATCAAAAATGATAAATGCTGAAGATTAAACTTCCAACTGGTGGATGACTACTAACCTCATTTCAGCGGGAAAAAAAAAAAAAAAATCCTTCCCTGCCTAGCGGGAGTCCTCTTTCTTTCTGGAAAAGTAGCTGTTGCTAAGCAGTGGATTCAACAGACAAGTCTGTTTCAACATTTTTCCTTCTATGCTGCCACCTCGTGGACATCTGGGGCACTACACCTGTTTTCCAATCTATTCCAAGTAGAGAATTCTCAAGTCTATCAAAATCAGTGTCTCTTCTCCTAGCGGGACTTAGCCACATCTCGTTTGTGGTTTGGGTAACGTGTTCTCTGTGCACCTAATGCCAGTGATGTCCTCAAGCAAGGATTCAAGCATCTCCAGGCTTTCATGAAATCACTGACAGCAAGGGTGGGGGGGAACGATGCCTGACTTTCAAAAAAGAACTGCTGATCCAGCTCTTTTGGGAAAGTTTTCCTGCTGAAGGGGAAACTTTGTTTCTACCTCTCACTATCGCTTCCTCTGTCTCCGTTGGGACTCATTGTCTGGGCTGGTAGGGCAGATGAGGTCAGTTAATAATCAAACAAAACACAAACCGATCAGAGTCCAGCTGTAACCAGTTCAACTTAGTTCTCACCCACACTCTGGAAGCAATGGAAAGTGACTGTTCATTTGGATCATAGTGATGCCACGGAAATAATGAAATAAAAAATAAATCATATTTCCCTAATTCAAACTCTCTTCAAAAGAAGGGCAGGCTGGTTCTGGTACAGACCTGTTTTTCATATACTTTAATTTTTTCATGGGTGACAGCTTACGTTCCTATTAGATTTATACTGCTTTTGCAGATAATTGTAGTATAATGTAGTCATGAAGGGCATGAATAAAGTCTGAAGTCAAACCACCGGGCTTCCTTGCTTTGCCATTTACTGGCTGTGTCTCAGTTTTCTCATATGTAATATGGGAATAACAGTAAGAATTATTTTCTGATGGCTCCCAGGTAGTAAGAATTAAATGAGATACTGTATATAAAGCATCTAGACTAGCACTTGGTACTTAGTAGATGCTCAGAACATGTAAACTATTATAGCTTTAGCCTGGGAGGAGATTCCTTGGAAACCACGGATGTGGAACACAGCATTTACCCAACACTCACAGTGAAAGAAATTGTTCTCACCTGTAAAAGATAGAAAAGCTGCTGATATGTTTCCAGTGTTTTTCTCCTCTCCTTACTCAAACTTTTGATCCCCTGGTTGTCAGTGTTATTCAGTATTTCCATTTCTCCACCTTTTTTCTTATTCAGTTTCGTTCTGTGTGAAATTACATCCTGGAAAAAATTTTATGAAATTACTACTTTTAACTCTAGTACTCAACTTCCTCCCCTCACAGACACCCTGAGACACACATGGTTGGAAAGACTGATTTTCCACATTTCCCTCATGAAAAAACAGAGGGAAGGACATCAAACAAATTAAGGAAATCCAGCTTGCAGGTGAATATTGTGTTCTCCAAAGTTGCGCACATTTGCCCTTAAGGTGTAACAGAGGTCCCAAGACAATTCAATAGGGATAGGATAGTCTTTTCAGCAAATGATGCTGGGACCACTGGATATCCAGGTTCAACGGAAAGAGGTCAGGCCCCTACCTCAACCCATAAACAAAAATTAACTCAAAAGAGATCAAAGAACCAAATGTAAAAGCTAAAACTGTAAAACTCTTGAAAGGAAACCTAGGCAAAAATAGTTGTGATCCTGGATTAAGCAACGGCTTCTTTTGGGCATGTGTTTCATAGTTTATTTAATTACATTCCTCTTGATGGACAATTAGTTTCTTTACATGTTATTACTACTTCAAAGACCGTGTAGTGAACCTTCTTGTATATGCATCTTTGTGCATGTGGGCAATGGTTTCTTAGATAAGACACCAAAAGCACTCGTGACAAAAGAAAAAAATAGATGAGGTGGATTTCATAAAAATTAAAACCTTTGTGCTTCAAAGAACATTATCAATAAAGTGAAAGACAGCCCATAGAATGAGAGAAAATATTTGCAAATCATTTATTGGATAAGAGGTTCGTATCCACAATATGCTATAAAGAACTTCTACATCTCAAAAATAAAAAGACAAACCACCCAATAAAAAATGAGCAAAGAATTAAAAAAAATTTTGCATCTAAGTGAGTGAGTCTGAATGTGTCACTCACCTCATCCTATTCAGGCTTTATTTCATTTTTTCTTTTTTGGGGGGAGAAGGCTAATTAGGTTTACTTATTTTATTCATTTATTTTTCAACAGAGGTACTGGGGATTGAACCCAGGACCTCATACATGCTAAGCATGTGCTCTACCACTGAGCTATATCCTCCCCACCTAGGCAAAGGATTTGAATAGACATTTTTCCAAAGAGGATCTACAAATGGCTAATAAACACATGAAGAGACACTCAACACTATGAGTTATTTGGCAGTTCCTCAAAAGTTAAACACCAGTTACTATATGACCCAGCAATTTTGCTCTTAGGTATATACCCAAGAGAACTGAAAACATGTGTCCACACAAAAACATGTGCATGAATGCTCACCGCAGAATTACTCATACTAGCTGAAAAGAGGAAACAACTCAAATGTCCATCAACTGATAAATGGACAAAAAAAAGTGGTATATCCACATAATGGAATGCTATTTCTCAATAAAGAGGAATAAAGATGACTGGATAAAGAAGATGTGGTATATTTATACAATGGAATACTATTCAGCCATAAAAATCAACATGATGCCATTTGCAGAAACGTGGATGTTCCTGGAGAATGTCATTTTAAGTGAGCCAGAAAAAGAAAGAAAAATACCACGAGATGGCTCATATGTGCTAAAACAAAACAAAGCAAAGCAAAACATAAATACAAAACAGAAACAGACTCATAGACATAGGATACAAACTCGTGGTTGCCAAGGGGGTGGGGGGTGGGAAGGGACAGACTGGGATTTCAAAATGTAGAATAGATAAACGTGACTATACTGTATTGCACAGGGAAACGTATACAAGACCTTGTGGTAGCTCACAGCGAAAAAAAATGTGGCAATGAATATATGTACGTTCACGTATAACTGAAAAATTGTGCTCTACACTGGAATTCGACATAACATTGTAAAATGACTATAACTCAATAAAAAATGTTACAAAAAAATGAACAAAGTCTAAAATAGCCTGCATGGAAAGCAGTGTCTTCCAGGCATAGCCAAGTATTGCTTTAAAAAAGAAATGAACCTTGGAGAAGAATTTGAGAATATGTGGAGAGTGTACTGATGATAGATGGTAACTTACAGAAAGTGGAAGAGTAGATTAAAATTATGATATGCTCAGTGAAGTATGTGGTTAAACTTCTGTACAATCACCACGTATTAGTTATGTCCTTGGGCAATGTACTTAACCTACCTGTGTCTTAAAATCCTCATTGCAAAATTAGGATAAAGAGAGCTGCTTTGTAAAAAAAAAAAAAAAGAATAAAGTACTAATTCATGCTACAGCATGGGTGAACCTCAGAAACACTATGCTAAGTATAAGAAGCTGGTCACAGCAGACCACATACTGCGTGATTTTATCAAGACAAAATATCCAGAAGAGGCAAATCTACAGAGACAGAAAGGAGATTAAAGGTTGCTGCGACTGGGAGTTGGAGTGAATGGGCAGTGACTATTAATTAATATGGGTGTTTTTCCTTCAGTTTTTAAAATTGAAGTGTTATTCACATACTATAAACTTCATCCTTTTAAAGAATACAGTTCAGTGCTGTCCAGTATAGTCACGAGGTTGTGCAACCATCACCACGATCTCATTCCAGAACACTGTCTTTGGGGTTTCTTTTTTGGGGTGAATGCTCTGGAGTCAGAGAGAAGTGATGGTTGCACAATTTTGGGAATATACTCAACACCACTAAGTTGTAACCTTTAAGAGATGAATCATATCTTTTCAACTGATAAAAGCAATCGCAAAAAAAATCCGCAGTGTAGAAATTAATTAGAGATGGATTATTTAACAAAATTAAGTTTTGCTTCCTGCCCCTCCCCCATCATGCCCCTTTAACCATTTATAGGGAATCTTGGGAAATGGGTGGCTGAAAACATTGTCAAGGGGTTACCTCAGGCTACTGTGTCCCCTTCAGGGGCTTAAAGGGTCATGAACAAGAGTAGGTCCTTTACGAGGAGATGTCTACCAAACATTTTTATGGAGACCCACAGTAAAAAGTATAGTTGAGGTCTTTATTTGACACACACTCCCCCACACACTATATAAAACAACACTTATTCTTACTGCTGGGACACACTGGTATGTTCAGTTGGCTTTCATTCTACTCCTTTTGTTGTTGTTGCTGTTGTTTTGGTGGGGGGAGGAGGTAATTCGGTTTATTAACTTATTAATTTTAATGGAGGTACTAGGGATTGAACCCAGGACTTCACCCATGTTAAGCACACGCTCTGCCACCGAGCTGTACCCTCCCCACCCCTATTCTATTCCATTGTTAAAGACTGCCCATGTGACACACTAAACTGGCTTCATGACCCGCTAACGGCACATGACTGACATGAAAGCCACGGCTCTAGAATGCCTCCTCTGCTCCTTAACACTGGGACACTGCCCCACACAGCAGGCGGCAAGAAAGTGGTTTTTCCTACAGCTTCTTCCATCTGCTTCCCTGAGCTCTTAGCCCGTCCTCCCCATGAGGACCCTGTTTGCAGCCAGTATCAGGATGCTCCACCACTGCTCCTGACTGGGGGCCCGCCGGGCACCGCAGGCAACACACGCTTTGCTGTCCATGTACTGTTGGCCATCGGGCATCCCCACCCCCTGTCCACCAAATGCCAGCGGGGTTCTCCGAGTCATTTTCACAACAAAAAAGGTGCCTGTCCCCATTTCTAACTATCCCTGGGGCTAAGAACTGCTGTATAGGACAAGCTCAAAATCTGCCTGCCTCCGGCAGCCCCTTCTCCCATAGCTGGGGTCAGCCCACGCGGAGGGGAAAAACCCCTGGGGCCCCGAGGCTAGACAGTTCCACGTGGTTGCTTACATCCATTGCCTTCTGGGTCTGTGACTTCATTCTCTCTCATTCTCAGCTTAGAGAGAGGCAACCTTGACTTCATTGACTTCTGTTCCCCTAACTGTTTATTGAGGTAAAGAGGGGAGTCTGATTTGCATTTCTATAGAAATTTTAAAAAGGTGACATTTCCCCCCTTATTTCACAAGTACGTAAAACACATTCAAGATGAAGAAAGGAAGTGTAGTTATCTCCAGATGGAGGTGAAGGAGAAGCCTAGGCAGGCAGTGGCCTGACAGCCTTGGCTGTAAGAAGTCTGAAGCTATCACTAGACTACCCAGCTTACAGTTCCACTGAACCCAGGTGTCTCCTCTTCAAATAACTGGTGACACGGAGATCATTCAGTTCCCTCAAATGCATGGAATACATTGATTATCTTGATATTAAATATATAGAGGGAAAAAACTTGGTATTTTCAACCTCCCCATCAGTGCCCCTCTGCCTAACTATTTTCAGTGGAAGTTGCTCTGGAAACCGGAGACTCTTCCTTCATGTTGCTGTAGACTTCATCTTTAGGGTAATGCTTTGTGACACACACAGAAGACGAGAGCATGGGGTGCCAAGCAAGCTCTGGCACAGAACTAAATTCCTTTGCATTATTAATAGATTTGGTGAAGATGGGACAGGAAGGGTCATGGAGGAAAGGAAATAGCAGAGTCAAATGCTGAGCCCTGGAGGGGAAGCTGGGAGGGGAGGGGAAAGCGAGCAGCTGTGCAGAAGGAACAGCCTGTCTGCTGGAGATCCGAGGGCAGAGCCGTGCACTTGAACGTGCTAAGCCTGTCTTTCCTCTTCCCCGTGAAAGGATGCCTGGCTCACAAAATCTCTGGTGTGAACGGAGGTTTGCTTTGGGAGTCTTGAAAGGGACAAAGGCCAACCCAGACAGGGGTTCCAAAGAGAGGCACATGCTTTTTATTAATAGAAATTTAGTGTCCTCTATTTTTATCTATAAATTTTGAACATTTGAGGAATACCGGTTTGAAGGAGCAACAGTATTTAACTTGTTCATAATATTCCCGCATCTCGATGTTGCCCTAATTGCCACCATCTTTCCCCACCCAGGGTAACAGGGTATCTGCATGCAGGTAGTATGCTACAGTATACACACTTTTGGAGAAGGTGTGGACTGGTACAAATGGCTTGGGCTTTGGGGTCATAAAAGTATGGGTATCTGCAAAGCATGATATGCTTTTGACCTTGCTCTCCAAGACTCAGCTTCCTTAAAACCTATAAAGTGGGCTAAATAATAGCATTCACTGAGTTGCTGTGAGGATTAAAAACAATCCATGAAACACACTAGCACATTTTCCAGCAAGAAAACAAGGCTCAGAGAGGTTAAGGAGCATGCCCAAGGAACATGCTAATATAAGCAGTGAAGTGGTAAAATTAAGAAACAACATGAATTTCAGTTCTGGGTTTCGGGCAACGCCGGCCTGCAAGTCTGCACTTACATGACACGTCATACTCATCAGTGGGAATTTTAGCAATTCAAGATTAACTTCAATTTCTACTTAGGTTTTCCCTCAAGCTAGTTTGCGTCTATACCTCTCTTCCTCCCTAGTCCTCCAAGAAACTTTGACTTCAGCTACTGTCTCTGTTTCTAAACTTTCCTTTTGCCTAAAACCAGCATTAGCCACCTCACTTGCCCCCTAACTGTCTGAGGTTTCTAGAAGGAATGCCAGCTTTAAAGAACTGTTAGACACACAGTTACAAGAGAGACCTAGAGTTGCGAAGAACTAAGATACTTCTTTTAAAATCTTTTTATTCATTTAACTTTTTAAAGGGGGGAGGTAATTAGGCTTGTTTGTTTGTTTGTTTATTTAAATGGAGGCACTGGGGACTGAATCCAGGACCTCAAGCGTGCTAAGCAGGCACTCTACCCCTGAGCTATACCTTCCCCTCTATAATCTTTTTTTCCCACTTAACACATGCTGGTTGTTTAAAACATAAGTTTCCAGAAGATTAATTCTATCATGCAAAGAAAAATCACTTAATTTTTTTTCCTTTTAGCTTAAGAGTATCTATTTTTTATAATAAAGGAACTCAAATTGTTTTACGTACTATTTTCTTCTCTATTATACTGCAAACCTTTCCCCATCCTTAAATATTCTTCAGAAAAGTTATTTTTAGTGGCTGTGTAACATAGACATTAGGCTGGTTCTACTGTCCTCTGTTGTTTTTTGGGTTTGGGTTGTTTCCCATTATTTCACTACTATAAATAAAGCTTCATCTGCACTGTTCTTATCATCAAACCAAAAATGCTGCTATCAATGATAAGACCAAAGAGTACACATTTGATAATTAGTTTAACTTCTAATCAGTGTTTGATAAATACTTGGTGCTTGAAAATATGAGTTAAAAAATTAACTTTGTTTCACAAAGTTTTCATTAAGGATTTCTTAATGCTTTAAAAACATCTTTAACATTCATAAAGATCTGAAAATCTGCCACAAACTACATATTTCTACTATTTACTCTTCTGCAACTAAGCCTTTATTTTAAAAGGCAAGGCATTTCCTGTTTACAACTTTATGGAAGGAGGGCAAAACAGCTGTTTAAGGCTATAAAAGGCAATCTCTGAAGGACCTTCTGGAATATATTATACTTTAAATGTTTTCATGTGTGTCAAAGAATACAAATGCTTATTCTTTTTCGGTTAATGGAGGTACTGGGGATTGAACCCAGGACCTCGTGCACGCTAACCATGCAGACTACCACTGAGCTATATTCCCGACCCACTACAAACACATTTATTTAAAAGAAGACTCAAGTACTATTGTTTTTTTTTGGATTAAAAAAAATGAAAGGTTAAATGCAGAATATTCAAATTGTAGTTTTATTTCTTAATGTTTAGAGAAGATGATCATTTCCTCAGCAAGGAAATAACAACTCCTTATTTTCTCTGCATCGTTTGCTGGTATCTGTGTGAGGACTGGAGACAAGGGGCTCTTAGCTGGTAGCCTCCCATGCCTGCCCATCTCCTAGTTTTCCAGAACCTCACCGGAAGTTGGCTTTCTACCTCTGACCCAGGGAGGTCTTCTCCAAATATCCAGAAGGTCAGCTTCCCCCAGCCTGACCTATCAGTTCTCTGAAAGTTGACGTGGCATAGGAGCAGAGACGTAGAGAGAGGTCTTACCCTAGAAATCTCCCCTTCTTGGGTGAAAATGACTTTTCACGTGGTTTTAGGGACCTCTGACATCGGCAGGTTTCTCATAATATAAAACTACTGCATTATTTATTTAGGGGCTGTTATTTGGGAAACGCCACCCTGTAGGGCTCATTCTGGAAATGTGTGTGGGGAGGTTAAATTAACATCTTATTGATTGGAGGGAGTGGGGGATGAGAGATGCTCAACTGTCCTGCAGTTTGTAGGATGGTCCTGTGTACATAATTGTCTACATCTTGCATGGCTGGATTTCTTAATGTCCTGCTGGTCATTTATGCAGGTCAAAATTCTGTATGTAATTGCTTGAACCTAGAATCTAATCATTTTACACATAAGCACAATATATATCCCTTAGAATTTTAGTATAAACTTAATTTCCTAGGACAGCGGTTCCATGTCAAGTGGCAGGGGTGGGGGGAAGACCACACTTGGCTTATTCTGAATGTCACAAAGAGCTGGTCTTCACTCTTGGAAAATGAACTCGTGGGCAGTTCCACCATCCACCTGACTGGGCTCACCTGAAACTCTGTCAGTGGTTATTCTGTGAAGAGGCCCAAGCCTCAGGTGACTTCATCACACCTTCTTACCGTTGTGGGCCCATGTATTTTCATATTGAAATAGGCATTTTTTACTACAAATTAATTTCTTTTTATTTCTCTTTTCTGCTTATAGAAAGGCTTTAGTCTTGTTATGAAGGTACAGATGAAAGCAGGCTTTATTTCATGTAAGTTTCCCTTCTGGATGGTACCAAATGTTATAAAAGGGGGGCATACAATTTTGCAGCTCTTAGAACCATTCAGTGGTAATAAAAATGGTAAACAGACTTTGGACCACTCCTTCTGGACTCCAGGTGAGCTGAGCTGAACCCAGGTATTGTGGGCAAACAGATGAGCATCTTCTCTGTTCTAAGAGCCAAGAGTCCCACGAACCCCACTGACCTCCAGCGTGATCCTGTTCTTCACCAGGAGCCCAATCTTAATGTCCATCAGGTTCAGGTCTTTCTCAAGCTGCTGATTGCCCCTGATCTTGGTCACCACCTCTTCCCTTAATCGTGCTACCTCCAGCTCCTCCTGAAAATCCAAGTCACTTTGGTCCAACAGGTGTACAAATTTGCGGATTACTGTTAATGGTGGGTTTTCAGAGCCAACTGCAAGGAAAGGAAAGGCATGCTTTAACTGGGCATGTTTGAAATGATCATTAATAGGAAAGAAACCAGGTCTTTCAATAAAGCATCACCAGAAAAATATCGCAACGGAAGTACCTGGTCTCCAGGGTGAATCATTGTGACTCATGTAAAATCTGGACAAGGAAACTGATCATATAAATAAATGCATGCCACTGATAATGTCTGGCCTCACTATTTCCCCAGTATCTAACACTCGTTTATCAGCTCTCTCTTACACTGCTCCCAGGATGCATGCACTGAGGAGACAGTTCTATCTATCTGTGACTTATGGATGAGGAACCTGGGAAAGAATGCTAATGTGAGTTGTCTTGGCTCTGAGAGCTTGTGGCTGAGCCAGATAAGAGGTTTCTGTTCTTGCAGGAAGCAGAAAGTGTTTTTTCTCAGCTCAAAAACCTTGGGAAAGGAGCAGGAACTAGGTGAAAGGTGAATTAGAAAAGGCCAGTGAGGGGAAAACTATGAGGCCCAAGAGGAGCCAACGGAATGACCACTGGAACACATGTTCTACTTGGCAGAAACAAAGCACGTTTAGAAATTGAAACTAGGTCACTGTCCTTTCATCATGGACAAGGAAGGCACTCAAGACCCAAGAGACCAGGCTCAGGGGCTGAGAAATGTATCTGTATCAATTCTACAAGGGCTTTCCTTAGTGCTTTCAACTCTAATGATGCTTTAATCCCCTGGCACTCTGACTTGGGGGGAAAATTTTTTTTAAGGTGTTTAGTGAGACCTACTCTGGGTAAACTCTAAGAATAAACTATCTTCAGTGTTTAAAAATAAACAACCTTCAGTGATGAATGAGTAGATACAGTGATACAAAGATGACTTGAGAGAGCCCAGTCCAGTGGTGGTAACCTCAATATCCATCCTCTCCTTTACCTCGAAGGCCCTACTCAAGCTCCCTTTTACTTCCAGCTTGGCTCTGCGGTGTTCTGACTCTACAGGAATAAAGAGTTCAGCTGACAACACAGACAATGAACAGCATGAAGCCAGCAGGAACAGCCAAATCTAGAGTCATCGGTAGTACTATTGTGCCACTTCTGATGGTCTTTCTTGGCAGTGGTCAACGAAAAGCCTTAGGAAGCTTCAGAGGTTCGGTTCTGACTCCAGGCTGCAGAATCTATGAGATAATAATACCTCATTTCCACTAGATTCCAAGTTATCTTGGGTCACGCGTGGACCCTTTGTTTCCTGATCCCTGAAGCATGTGTGAATTTATTTTCCTTCTACTTCAGCAAGGATATTGCTGGTGACATGACCACTTCAGAAACAGCCTGAGCCACACACCGTTCCTGTAGCTCATTCATGCAGCACAGCTGAGACCATCTCATCTGTGTCTAAAGTTCTCTCCCCTGCTCCTAAGGACTGTGTATCCTTTTATGTGCTAGTAGGCCTGGTAGAAACAAATTAGTATTTTAGCTTTACTAATCATTCTGACTCCAATTTAGTAGTTCCTCTATCAACCGTCAGTTTTTTGGCATCTTTGTGATATCTTCGCACCACTTTGTGGCCCTTTCATTTCAGGGAATTGCACGACTTTACAGTCAGCCCTTAAAAGTAGCCACGTTACAGCTCCGGCAACTTCCAAACCTGAATACATTCAATGCCCTTCCAGAGGGAATGGGTGAAAATGGATGACGACAGACTAAGAAAAGTGATCTATTTTTCAGCTTAAATAAATGCCTCAGTTTTATGACTCCATGTCTTAGTTTTATGCTTAGTTTTCTCAGTTCAGCTTAAAGATGCTGAACTGAGAATGAAGTGAGAATTTACAGCTTGGTCACCACAAAGCCACCTATTTGCTAAAGCCCAGAGCAGCTCTGATCAAACTTATTCACTAACATAGTTTCCATCTGCCTTTTACGCTTTAACAGGGAATCACCTCGATTTCTTAATTGGAATTTCTTTTGTCTTTGTAACTAAATACATTTTTTAAAAAAGTAAGTGAGTGATGGGCATCACCACAGGTAACCACAGAAACATGCCTCCTGGAAGGAAATGAAAAGCAGCCTGTGTTCATCTGGAAGATTTACCCTTAAATTACCTATTTTAGTATGTTAGGGCTCAGAAAACCAACCCTCTATTCAGCCTCCTTGCAAAATACTGAAGACACCTGCACCTGACAGATAACGCCCATCAATTCCAAAGTGGAGCCGCGTGGCCTTGAAAGACCAGTGACCTTTCCTCAGTCTTTGTGTTGAATTCTGGAATCTAGTGGAACGAAGTGTGTCCAGTGGATTCCACAGGCTCAAGGCAGAACCTAGCCTCTGAGGCTTGCTGAGACTTTTCTTTACCAAGTAGCAGGGAAGAGGTTTCCTGGGCCATACACTTCACCCTGTAACTCAGACAGGGTTTAGAAAATAAAGGGTGTGGGCGGAACTACTTACGAGGCACTGTGCTAGGAATAGTACTAAACAGTTCTTTATTTCTTTCAAAGAATAAAAATATGAAACAAGGCAGTCAGAGAGAACATAATGCCACTTTCATCACTAAAATACACAATGTGTGTGTGGTTTTTTTTTTTGCCCTCTCAAAACGAATCTTGAATGATCTAAATACGTTAAGAACCTGAGCAGTACTAATAAACCTATCAGCAAGCTCTGCTACACTTAATCTAGGACACACCCTTTATCACACATTCATGTGATAATTAGAATATTAAAAATCAAGCATATAAAGAACAATCTTCACTACGTAAAAAAAAAAATTAACAAACATATGCAGAGTTGGGACTGAAAAAGAGCACAAAATGTGAATGCTATTTCTGGGTGATTCTTTTATTTTGCTGTTTTCAAACTTTCTACAAGTGGCATATACTAGTACTATAAGAAAGAAAAATTTAAAAACCATAGGTACTGTGAGAAGTCCAGAGTGAAATTACAGGAAGATGTCTGTAAGTTATCTTTACGAGAGGAAACGATGTGCTTTTCCCCTTCTTACTCGTATTTCCAAATTTCTTACATGACTGTTTTATTCTTAAAACGAGAGGAAAAAATCATTGGCCACTAATACCTTAAACAGTATTCAAATACATGTTTATTTTCTAGCTAACTCTTAGGCATTATATTCCTGAGTTTAGCTCAAATTTAATATAAAAATATCAGCATTTATGCTGACTCCATTTTTTTCTAATTGAGGTAGTCAATTTACAATGTTGTGTTAGTTTCAGGTGTATGACAAAGTGGTTTGGTTATGTATATGTATGTGATATACATACTCTTTTTCAGATTCTTTTCCATTATAGGTTTATTACAAGATATTGAATGTAGTTCCCTTTGCTATATAGTAGGACCTTATTGGTCCATTTTATATATAGTAGTGTGTCTGTTAATCCCAAACTCCTAATTTATCCCCCTCCCAAGTTCATTCTTTTTGAACAAGTCCTATCTACTCCACTTAGACAGAAAGGCCCATCTCCTGTCATCCCTTTGTGTACTGGTTCAGAACCTGAGGCCTGAGACGGTCAAAACCTACTGGAAATAATGGACATCTTCTATCCTTGCAGTAGCCACTGAAGTGACTCAGATGGAGAGAACGTGTCCTTGCCGGGCTTATAAGGGCTACTTTGTTTCAGAATGCTCCCACTTACCCAGTGTTTTGTAGTCATCTCTAGCTTTGTTTGCTCTCAACAGAGACTGTATTTTCACAATTTCATTGCTCTGCAAAAGAATAAGACGAGTCATGACCTTCCAGAGTTCCATCTACTCCACTACTTTAAAATTTAGACCTATTGAAGAACAGACACTATTTAGAACCGACAGTATTTAGAAATGGCGTCTTCAATGTTTATTTTTGCAATCCTTTTGAAGAAAGGGTCAGATAAGTTAGCTAAAAGTATAAACAGGATTGCAAAGGGACTGTTTAAATAAAGACGTCTAAAAAGGGAAAAGAATTTTACCACCAAACATAGATGGTCCAATCTATGTCCACGTATCTGTGCTTTAAAGATCTTGAAAAAATTCCTCCTTTGGGCTTCTATTTAAATTACTCAGTTAGCAACAATAAAAACATTATGAGCCAGTTTTGGAACATCCTTCATTAGAATCTTTTCTCTTTGACATCACTAGCTCACACCACTTTTCCCTCATGCCTTTCCTATCCAGTCTTGGATGGTACAATCTCACTCTGAATATGAGTTATGAATAAAAAAATGCGAGAAGCCTCCAAAAATTACCGTATTGAGTTTTACAACCTGTACTTTCCTCCTAGTGTTCGATTCTACCATTTAAAAATCATTTGATGCTAACATTCAACAAAGTATTCATTTAGTTCATTCTCAGTCAGGAGAAAAATCCACACATGTGTCTCTTACATGATCTCTGAAATACTGCAGTCGTGAGAGGTAATTCTTTCGTGCTGTTACCATCCGGAACCAGGACTGAATCTAAAAACCAGGTTGTTACATAGAGAAATCAGAGCAATTATCAAACAACTTTTAATATCACTTTTTGCAGTCTTTCTAAAAAAATAGCATTATTTTATTTGATTGAAAAAAGTAAAAATTAGCAGCCTACTGAATAGTAAACATCTAACGCCTAATATTCATCTCCTACTTCTTTCCTTGCTTTTTCTCCTAGGGGTTCAGAACATTTTACATGTAATGGTGGGGAAGGTAATATGGCTCTTTGTACCATTTTGCTTCAATCTTAATAAGTAAAAGCCAAGCAGGTAAAGCACTTTGCTAAGAGTTGCAATGGGTCAGGGATCAAACCAAACTAAGACGAGGGTTGCTTTTAACATCCCTTAAATGCACCCAATATTCTTCAGGTCTTTCCAGGAAAATATTTCAAGAGGTCTCATGAGGGACCAACTGTGACCCACAGTTTTCTGAGAGAAGAGGCATGTGTTTCATGGTGAGCACAGGACATCTTTTCATTCAGGAGCTAATAATGCACAATGGGGTCTAGACCATGTCATCTCGGTCTTCACAGTTTCAAGTCTTAATGAATCTCATCTATTCCCATCTCTCTTCAGCCCTACTCTTCTTTCATCTGGATTTCCAAGTTGTTACAAGTTCACAGCTGTACAGTCCTTTGGATTTTGGCTCTGGGAGCGTGGGCACCCCAGTGCCTGTTCTTTCTCTAAGCTCGGAGCAGCCCGCCTCAGGGGAAGCTGGGTCAGATGGCCTACCACCCACATACAGCCCCTAACTGTCTCCACCTCCTCTTGTCACTGGTTTGCATTTGCCTTACAACTAAGGTTTGCACTGTTGAATTTGAGCATTCTAAATATTATTAGCGAATAGGAGGAACATAAAATAAAGCTGGGTTTCCCCTAGATTTTAACTAATCAACTGGGACTTTTTAGAGAAAGGTCATTTATTATAAAGGACCAGAGATAATACATATGTTTTAATGGACTTGCTGAAAGATGATCCGTTAAGCGCGTAGTGGAGGTAAAACTCAAACCCAGGACTTGCTTCTGACTTCAAGGCTCGTACAGAGTCTGTCTTCCAGAAGCAAAATGAAAATGAAGGGAAAAGTTTATGTCAAGCACTTGCTCAGGTAAGAAAGGCTGTTTACCTTCACGATAGAAGGAGTATTATCAATGAACATTTGTCGCCTGCGCATGTATGACGCCCGTTGTTTATGTCCTTTCCAGAAAGCCTGTGGAAAATAGAGTTAACGGAATTACTTACATGCAGCTGTTTGTTTTAGAAAGTGCAAGAACAGAGAGACACTGAGCTGGCACACTGTCGGGGACCCTCCCCTTCCAAATCTCATCACCTCTGGGGGCGGACATTGAACTGGACAGAACGCACTAGCTCACGGGTGAGGCTTCTCCCAAGCTGGGGAAAGGAATTACCAGGTGGAAGCCCAGTTTCTGGTTCAGAAGCTTAATTTTACCAAGGCCCTGGGTGATAAGAAGTAATAATAAAATGGAATTGCCCTGAAACATACCAAGAGATGAGCTGGGTAATGATGGAACTGGGTAACAATATGCTTCAAAATAATGACTAACAAGTAAGTATCTTTACTCCACCAAGGGGCCCACTGTGAGCCCACCTAAAAATGAAGATGCTCTACTGACTCGTGACCCTCACAGGAGTGCTGTGATTGAGCTTTTATTATTTCATCTATTTTCACATAAAGTTTAATGATGCTTCATCCAACAGAGCTTTACTAGATTATCACCATTAAAGAGAGCATTGATAGGAAACATTTGCAGAACGTGGACACAAACTGATATCTTTAGAATGATCAAATCCATAGTTATGTTTATTCCAATTCATTTTGGAGAACTTTTTACTGAAACATAGCTTTGTAACTCACTCTAATCCCCTGATTTTGTCTTTCAAGTTAGAAAAGAAATGCAAGTTCTATGTTAAAAAGGACAAACATAAAATTTAGTTATTTTTATAAATTAAAAAATTATAAATTTCTTTTTATGTCTGCATCTATCAATCTGCCTCAATCCTTCTTCTTAAAAAAAGAATCTGTGGAATTTTATTACCATTTGAAAAATTATACACTTTTTAGTAATGATTCAAAACAGTCAGGTTGGAATAAAAGTGATCAACTGAGCACGTGCTCCAGAGTTCCCCTCTCAATTTAAATCCCTAGAAATGACAAAAATGCTTAAAAAAAAAACCAAAACCTTAGTTTTGAGATAATTACAAACTCCCAGTAAGCTGCAAAAAATAATACACTGAGTTCCATGTACTCTTCACCCAGCTTTCCCCAGTGAAAACATCTTAACGAATATGCTTCTAAAGCAATCCATCATAGTGCCGGAAAATAAGAAGGCGTATGGGGCCAAAACTATGAGGGATCCTGGAAGAGAGAAGGCAGCTTTAAAACCAGCTTAGATGGGGAGTGGGGTTTGGGAAGAGTACAAACGAGTACAGCCTGTTTTTTGAGGGCATTTGGTAGCATCAAGGTGGAAATTATTTAGCCTTTCATCCAGTGTTTCTAATTTTCAACATATTTAGCCTAAGGAGATACAAGCACCTGTGTAGAAAAACAATATAGAAGGATTTTTCTTGCAGCATTCTTTGTAATAACAAAAATGTGTAGAGAACAGATATTTACAAATAGAGCAACAGTGATAAACTGAGATTGCACTCATCTGATGGCAATGTTGGTTCTCAGTGGTGATTCACGTGTTTCTGTGGCTGACACTGTTTTAAAGCACAGAGGTGCACATGTGCAAATAGTATTATACACCCCATTTCTCAATCCAAACTGAAAGGCAAACCAGGAATTAGGACTAACCCAGGTTCTCATTCCACTTTTTTGGAATTATCTCAATCCCAGAAACGCTATTAATCTCTATTAGCTCAGATTCACAAAGACTCTAGACAAGCAGTCTGTCACAGTAACACATGATGCAATGCTGAAGCATTTTTGCACTGGTAGAAAGAACCCTCCCGTCTATTCTGTACTGTTTTCAATGTACTAAGGATTTAGGGCTCACCAACTGCCAATGGTACTTTCCTGAAGATTTCACTTTATGTTCCATCTCTTTATCGATTATGTAGATTTTTCTGGAATCTACACATATTTTATTGTTACCTTTCCAAACTAAGGCAACTTGGCTGGGTTTAGGTTTTTGGTCTATAGAAGCAGAATATTACATGCTTATTTTATTTGTCAAAATTTAACATTCTTGTTAGTTTCTAAGTTTTAGTTCCATCAGGACTGGCTTTTCTTATTCTGAGCTAATAACTGAACTCCTGTGCAAAGTCCAGAGATTGCAGGCTCTTCTACTTAGAGGCTCTTTATTAATACCAATTATAGGTATAAAGTTGGGAGGAAGGAGCAATTGATAAAATGCAAAAGGAGACAAACTTCTAAACCATAAAGCCATCTAGAAGTAACATTTTATAGATAATTACAAACAGAAGGCATTTACAAAAACATCAATCTCTTGACTGGTATGAGAACCTGACAGAAAATGTATAATAGCCATCTTTTTGTTTTGTTTTTTGTTACCATAAATTAGCGTTTTCTGTGTAATGCACCTACAACAAAGGAGAACTGGGGGAACACATCTCAAAATAACAAACGCTATTTATGACAAACCCACAGCCAACATAACACTCAGCAGTGAAAAGCTGAAAGCTTTCCCACTGAAGTCTGGAACAAGACAAGGATGCTAACTCTCATCACTCCTATACGACATGGTATTGGAAGTCCTAGCCTCAGCAGTCAGACAAGAAAAAAGAAATAAAAGGGATCTAGGAAATGCGGCTTGCTAAACTGGTTGCTTTGCTTGAAAATTGGGCACCCAGGCTAGTCATATTGAAATTACTATCTTTTGAAGCACAAATTCTTCTGTGATCTCTGTTAGCCAAGAAAACCCTAAACATTTATCTCTTTTCCCTCTCTGCTTAAAGGTACAATCTCATGACCTACAAGAGCAGTCAGCCACACTGTGATGAAGAACTGTCACATAAAGTCACCCCTTCCTCCCAGCCCCAGACTATGCCGGGGCTCCCAGGAATATGCCCTTGCTTCACATAAGCTCGTTTCTTTTTCTTGGCCCAGATACTTGTGGCACTCTCGGATCTGGAGTTTAATAATTTAGTAATTCCCAGGGCTAAGTTTGGGTGTTTATCACTATTATGTTTTTTCCTACCAAGTGGCATTTCAGCTTTCTTCAGTTCAAGAAGAAGAAAAAATACTGTAGCTAACTATTTTTTCCTATTTTGATTTTTCTGATCTCTTTCTGTGCCATACCAGCCACCTCAAGGTTGGCTCCCCGCTGCCTGCGCTCTGAGTCACCGTCTCTATCACCTCATCATTTCTAACACTTGTTGGGCACTTACTAATAGCTGCGTATTGGGCAAAGGCTGTTAGGTGAATTACCCCATTTAACCCCAACCACCCTGCAATAAAATAGGTATTATCATTTTCAGATGAGAAAGTGTATTTTCAATCATGTATTCTTTTCCTTTGTTATCTGTGTGATTTTTCTCAAGTTCTCCATGTGTTTCAATTACTTTCGGTGTCTGTTCTGCATTTTGCAGTTACAAGTTCACTGACATTCTATGATGTCATTATTTCTCTTCCTCTCTTTAGCTGTCAGTTATCTTTTCATTTTATTGTGCTGTCTTGTTTCATTAAGTTCACGTGTCTTGTTAGATTTCTTAAAAGCACAAAGCAGTTTCAGTATAAAATTTTCTTCTGTCTTCTGGAATAAGAGTTTTTTTTCTTAATTTCTATTTTTTGGAGAGAGGAGGTAAGGGGTACTGGGGATTGAACCCCAGGACCTTGGGCATGCTAAGCATGTACTCTACCACTGAGCTATAGCCTCCCCTCCTGGAATGAGAGTATTCTTAAATGCTTACTTCATTCGTATTTTGCAACTTATATCCACTTTTTTGATATAAAATTTTCTTTTTTGCTGAGATTTCTTTTCTGGCTTACTTCTTAAATGTAGGCCATTTTATCAGGGCCTTCTTACTGGTCAGAAGCAATCCGGCTATACAGATTCTCTTTGACATCCTTCCGTGTTTACTTGGGAAGCTTTCGAATTGTCCCCTAAGCACCTGAGACAGAGTATTGGTTGCTGATGACTATTTTCTATGGACCATATCCAATTTCTTGGGAGGAGACCGAGGGTGGGAACCTGGTGGAGCCAGGGTGTGGTTGCCCTCAGTCTGGGAGCTTTCTCTCTGAATCTGCTAAGACTACTGTGTCTGGGGCTGGTCAGCCAGCTAAGAAGTTTGAGTTGTTCCATGGAGGGGAACAGCTGTGAAATCTTCAGATTTCATGTCATTCTCTTAATTCAGAGTGAGCCAGCCACTTTGGCAAAAACTGAGATTAGCCTGATTCCCTTCGGCTGATGGTCTTTCGGTTTTCTGGGTCAGCCCACATTCACCTCCGGGCTACAGCCTGCCTTTAGACCCCATGCCCTCCTTGTTAGAAACCTGTCAGAAGACTAGGAAAAAAAGGCATCACAGGGTGACTTCAGAGTGCGATGGTTCCTCTTCAATCCTGCTTCGTCCACGGAGGTGGGGGAAAAAGGCTCCATGTCACTGTTTCTGTCCTTACCCCAGCTCTCTTGTGACCTCAGCCCTGGGTCCTAATACCAGGCAGATTTTATGCTGGTGGGCCCTTCGGAGGATCCCAACTCTAACACTGCTCTGGGCAGACTGGAGAGCTTGAGGTTGGTCCACGTTGTGTCTCACTGGCTGACACTCTCCAGATTTTGTGCAAAAGTAGAGCCTTTGCATCAGGGTAGAAGACTATTTTTAGGATTTTGTTCACTTCCTGTGTGTTCTGCCTACCATCTATTTAAGGAAGGAATAAACTGGAAAACTTACTGGTTCACCTAGAAAAATCCTTTGACTGTCAGGTTTATAGAAGAAATTCCTTTTATAAAATTAATCATTCCTGCCTTATAACATTTTAAGCTCTGAGCAAATTTAGACACTTGAGCACCTATCATATGCAGGACACAAGAATACAAAAGTTTAAAAAACTCATTTTCTGCCCTGCACAAAATTATAGTTAGGTGGGGAAGCAGGTAAGTACACCAATGGTCACAAAAGAGAAGCTCTTCAACTTAAAGACTTTCTATTTAGGAAATTTCATGGTTCCTGGCCAAAGCAAAAACCCATCGAATTCTGCTCATCAGGAACAGTATCTCTTTGGAAGCACAGAAAAGGACAAACACCTGGCCTTTTGCAAACCAGCAAGTGGTTGGTAGAGGATGCTGGAAGGAAAACAGAAGAGAGACATCTACAGTTTGGCAAGTTCCTTTCCTGCCAACCAGAACATCTGGACAAGCCATGTAAGCTGCAGAACAACTCACAACAAAAAGGATGGGAATGAGGATGTCTCTTGCAGGCCTGAATGAAGACTGAGAGATTTTATAAGGGAGAAGGTACTCTTGGAGATGCTACATCTATTTCATTAACTCTTCTGTTCTTTAGAAACTCAGACACCCTTCAACATTGATTAAGTGCTGAAAAACACAATTCGTAAAGCACCTGAGGTCAGAGAGTACATGACACAAGGATCTCAAGCTTTTTAGAGAAACATGATTTCAACTCTGATCTCAGGTGTTCCTCCGGCTCCAGCTCTTCACAGTGCCCTGAATACTTTCCAAAAGACCACAGGTTAAAAAAAAATCATTTAGCATCTTGCCCATCTCACAGCCTTTACTGATTAAGGACAAAATCTGCAGTCAGATTTGTTTCTTAGAATGCTGGTAGCTGACTGTCCTATTATCAAATAATACATTTCCGGGGAACATGACAGTTTTCTGTAAAGAGTGGTAGGTGATTCACATACCTGTATTTTGACCACATGTTCCTCTTGTTCATACAAAAATGATTTCCTAGCTTCAAACTCTTTCCTAAGGAGGGGTCCTGAGCTTGTGGCTTGAAAGCGAAGAAGCATATCTTCGGTTGCAGACCACATCTTCTCACGGATGTAATCTGTTGTGACTTCCTCAATAATGTCCTGGCAAGAGATATTTCTTATGTTACACTTCACACAATGGGTGAAAGGAGCATATAGAACAGCTTCTGGAAATGTTATCTTTCAGGAAATGACATGGAGAGCTCTTTCTGGCCTGCTGTACAAACAGATCTGACCAGAGCAGAGTGATGAACGGGCTTAGCTTCTTTCTAGCGACATGGTTTTGGAATCCTCTAGCTCTGTGCTGAGATGGTTTGAGAATGCAATTGAATGGTCTCCGGATGTGGAAGCGGAGGGGATGGATAATGCTGGCAGGGACCAGGAGTGAGGCTGGGCTCCACAGAATGCGAAAGGGACAAGGGTGGTTACAGTTAAGAATAGACACCGCCTCCTCCCTGTCCCACAGTGCCCCTGAAGATCTCAGGCTTCTCTGCCCCCTTTCTTGCCACGGACAGAGAAGACAGACCCCTGCACCGAGATGGGGAAAACTCAAATTTAGGGGAAAATAAAAGACTTGGAGCAGAAGAAAGGGAGTGGGAGAGGAAAGACAAGTGCTATTGTAGGCAGACAGGGAAACCTAGATAAATGGGGGGAAGAAAAAGGAAGAAAGGGGATTGTGAGACGTCTTCATGTAGATAATGAACTGGGTTTATTTTTACGTTCTGTGAGAGATGCAAGCAAAGACTGGACTCACTGCTATGGCTGATGCCTCTTATTTAGTGCGATTGGATTCAGAGGATGGGTAATTTAAACAATCAAAAGTGAAATCATATAAAAGATGCATAAATATCATTAAGAGAAGACATATGTACATTCTCAAAATCAGTAATTTTAGACTGTGTGGAATATATATGTATTTTTTTTTAACAGCATAGACTCTCCACTTTTTATTAATCCTGATCCTCCATTTCACAAAGTTATACCGAGGGCATCTTTAGATGTCACGTGAGCAATTTTTGGCTCTGAATTTTAACTCTTCAATGCTGCTTCTTCACAGTTTGAGAAATCTTTGCAACAACAGGATATGCTTTTTAAATATTGGCCATAATTTTATTTTTCAACAAAGCAGCACTAATAGTTCTTTGCCACAATGCCACTTTCCTGTAAGATGTGGGAACTTTGAATCTGTGAAATTAGTTAATAAATATGTTTTTCACTATCTTCTTGTCATTCAGGATGTCTGTGGTAATGTCAGCCCCAAGCCACAGTTTTCCCTCCGAGTTTTAGCACTGGTGATTCTGTCTCTTTGATGCTGGTGACTTTGAATGGTTCTATAAGATCTACATTTATGTGTTCTGTTTTTTTCAAAACAGAACTCAATTATTAGAAGTATCTTTTCTTTAAACACACTACAAAGCCTGGATCCATTTTCACATCTTCTGGGTCCAACTTCTTGTCTCAAGTCCAAAGCAATCTAGGCGAACATTCCTTCAAGAGTATTTCTCCCTGGGAAGCATTATTCACTTTAAAAGGATCTACATAGCTTTGTTGTAGGCTGAGGTGGGGAGAAAGAAATGACATTTTGAATACTGACAACCAAGGAATCACCACTAAGTGAGCTTCTGTGTCAGGGAAAACCTGAAGATTGATTTCTCAGGATAATCTGCTATCCTAAACAAGCTGCAAAAGCTTTCCTCCCCCCTTTCTGTTTGGTGTTGTACATCATATGGAAAACATTCTAGAAGTTAGTAACCAGGCAGCTGCCTCCAAATGTAGTTTCTCAAGACTTGACTCCATATCCAATCTTTAAACAAATTAGTTCTTCCCATCAATTCCCTGATTCAAAAACAGAAGAGCAATCACACTTATCTTCATATAGTACACTTTTCCATCAAACACCAACCTCCTACCTCAATTTCTTTTCCCATGAGCCATGATTCTTTCGGCAAGTAGGATTCAGGTGCGACCCAGGAACCCTCTTTTGCATCGATGTTGTAGTAGTAATCATATTTCTCCCGCACGGTGAATTTGAGCCATGAACCTTCAGTAGACACTGAAGAAAAAATTTGTTCAATTCTAGAGAGGAACATTGATCTCTTTGACATTAATGTAGTTTCTTCAATATAAAATAATTGAAAGAACATGTTTTTTTTTTACCAGGCATTCAGAGAGTCTAAGTTAAAATAATCAGAAATGACTCATTAAAATGGAATGAGTTCTACGTACTCAGTGGCATGTCTCTGCTAAGCCAAAGAAAAAGGAGGAGAGAGTCATGTCTAACGTTAGCACTGGATCTCAAACTTTTCAGGATAGGAATCACAAATGGTCAACAAGAAGGAAAAGCAGACAAGGAATGGATATCCCAGGTAGATATGAACAGCACCACAAGTAGAAGAGACCAATGAGGAAGAACCCTCTAGAAATACTGGTCTACTAGAAAATATACTGCATAGTCAAATTAGGATGATCACAAGTAATCATTTTATTTTTAATCACCAGTAGATGTCATATTCACAAAGGCTTTCAGAAGAATGAACACCCTTTTTAAGGCAACTCTCTCACTGGGAAGGAAAAAAGGCAAATAAAATGGTATTGGCTGTACAGATTTGTGAGTATACTCCAAACATCTGACTGGCACAGCTTAAAAGAGTAAATTTCATGGTATGTGAATTATACCTCAATAAGAAAATCAACTGTATTTCCCTGTTAGCAAAACAAAAACAAAAACAAAAACATAAACAAAAACAAAAAAACAAAAAACAACCAACTCCAAAATGAAATTCAGAAAACAGTATTTACAATGGCATCAAAAACCGTAAAACACTTAGGAAGAAATTCAACTAATGAAATGCAAACTCTATACACTGAAAACTACAAAACATTGTTGAGAGAATTAAAGAAGACCTAATTATAAGGAAAGACATACCATGTACATGGATCAGAAGACTGAACACTGCGGGGTAGGGTAGAGCTCAGTGGTAGAGCTAAGATGGCAGTATGCCTCAAATTGAGCTAAAGAGTCAATACAATCCTTAGCAAAGTCCCAGCTGACTTAAAAAAAAAAAAGAATCTAAAGTATCTCTCTGGTTTCTGAATTGGGTATCTAGGGACAGTTTTACTCCACTGACCAAAACAGGGCACATGGGAAGAAAAGGAGACAAATTTAGGGAAGAGAAGATAAACTAAGTTTCAGCCAGGATGGATTTGAAATCATGACGGGTTGTCTCTAGGAAGTCGCCCCCTGCATTAGCACAGGTATACAATTCTTTACTCATAATGGAAGAGATGTGAGGGAGTAAACAGGGCCTTGAGGGTGACCAGATGCCAAGTAAGAGAGAATGGCTGGTAGCCTTGTTTGCTTCCATTAACAGGAAATCTGCTGGCTTGAGGGGTGGAATTCCCAAGTTAGAAATACATCAGACTAATTTAAAAATAAATACATAGGGTACTTTTGGACAAATTTCCAGTTGAACTAAAAAAAGATTTTTTTTCTTTCATTCCACTTCTAAGGCTCTATACTGCCAAAACAGTTTCTTAAAGATGAAAAATACTATGTAAATGACCTATGATACAAACACACATCAGCCTAGCAGTCAGGAGACACTTTGATCCCTGACACTAGGACATAGCAAGAGCTCAATAAAAATCTATTAAAGAAATGATGGCTTGTCTCTGCCAAAAATTCATCCTTTTGGGTTTGTTATTTTCTCCCTCTGTCCAAAATCTCATAAATGTAAGTTTCTAAGTCTGAAAAAAGGGGGGGGGTGCAGGAGTTTAAACTCATAATCTAAAAGATACTCTATAGAGCTAACATTTCATGATCTGCCATTGGATTGAATACTTGCCAAGATTATTGAGCTAATCCCTTGGAGGCCAATTCACGGCACTTTATTTTGTATTTTCAAAATTATTCTTTACTCCTACTTAATATTTTACAATCATATATCATTTGTTTCAAAAAGGATTGAGAGAAATATTAGTGTAAAAATCAGGGGGAGGGTATAGCTCAGTGATAGAGTGTGTGCTTAGCATGCACAAGGTCTTGGGTTTAATTCCCAGTACCTCCGCTGAAAAAAATTTAAAAATTAAAAAATCAGTTCGTATCACTGGAGGTATGGATCAACAGCAAGATCTACCGAAAGCACGGTGTTCTTTATTGTTGTATTTTCTCAAGTCTATGCCACCCACACAAAGCCACCAAGTGAATCATAGCTTTCAAAAAAACAAAAAAAGAAGAGAGACATCTAAAAAAATTTCCTTTGCCATAGAAGATAAAACATATTTCAGAAATGTTCATTTAAAAGCAATATTTGTCTTAAAATTAAGAAAATAAAATGCCACAGAAACCATCATATTCAAAATGATATTTAGTTGGTGTTAAATGATGAAGGAGCTTACCACTTTCAGATTTTTGCTTTTTTGCCTTCGCAAGGGCATCATAGTACCTGTCAGCACATTCAGGGATTATGTCATTTGGATTATCAACGGCAGGCTTCAAAACAGACAAAATATCACTTTGTTTTTCCTTCTCCAAAAACTGATTAACATCAACGACCAGTGTAACCCCTGGGTAATGAGAAAGAAATGTTTCTGTTAATGGTTATCTTGTGCTCACCCTAGAGGCATGCAAAGATATAAGTCAACCTTTTAGGAACGCACTGGTATTAAACCTGTTGACCCTTTGAGAGTATGTACTACATATGCCCGAGACAGTCATCAAGTGTTCAGGTTGTGGGAAAAATGTATTTCCTCAGAAGTATAGTTTATCCAAAATCGCATTATTTCCTGGTGACTCTTGTGTGGTATCAAGGCAGTAGGACTTGCCTACTACAGTGATCTGTGAAATGGGGTGGACACACACTGACAACAGATATGCAGCCCTTATGCAAGTCACTAATCAGTACTGGAAAACCAGCTTTACAAAGACATGTATTTATTTTAGAACAAGTGCAATGCTATCTAAGCCATGGAAATGCTGGCATTCTCGTGTATAGTGCTAGTATACTTGCAAGATTGTTGTTAGCAACCCAAACGAATGTTCTAGAAAGACAAGAGGCACAGCTGGTGGAAATGTGCAGTGGAGTCCAGAAACTTCATTCTGGAGCCAATTTAGACACAGAAAGCATGTTATCCTATTTCAGATCTCTGCGTCTCCTCATAAATAAAACCGCATTGGACTCTTGGTTGCCTGTGGTCAATTTTTTATTATCTACTTTTCCAGGTAAGAATATTCTGGCCCAACCAATGGAACCTACTGTCTTCACAACCTGTAAATGTACTGAGTTCAAAAGGTAGAATAAAAAAATGGAAGAAACCAGGTTAAAGTACTTTTGAGATGAAAAAAAATCTCGATGAAGAGAGATGGGTATTTTTCTTTCTTTTTTTTTTTTGAACAGACACATCATACTCTACCATACAAATGCTAAATAGTATATTATTATCATCCAATTATGTTCACACGTGCATAGAACTGTGAAGGCTGACGTGTTAAGTAAAAGAGAGTTTGACTTTCAACAGCCATGAGCCCAAGTCATGTAAATCTGGAGGATCACGTAAAGACTTTCCGTGGCCAACTCCAGGTGCTGCTGAACAAGTTACAGTGGTAAGTTCTTTCATTTATAGAAGTTACTAGGAATGAGTGAGCTGCCCCCCTTTTCCTCTTCTCAAGGACAGCTTTGCAGAGTGAGAAAAATGCAGTACTGACGTTTGAGAAGTCTGTGGTCTGAGAGAAGTGGAAGAACATGCAAACGACAAAGAATTCTCACATCAATTACCTCTGATAGCTTCATCTAACCCAGTGAAATGCTATTTTCCTTAAAACATGGGTATTATAAAAGCATGCGTTTCTTGCAAACGTATGTGTCAATGTGCAAGGAGTGGGTCCATGGGTTAATTTTCCAGATAGCTGAAGTTTACTCCTTTATGTACCAGCCTTCATCTTAATAGAATCACGTTCCAGGAAAATCTAAAGCCCTGGAAAGACCCCTAACAGAACAGTTTACATCCTACTCATTTTACCCACAGTCCCTGGTACGTAATAGGTACTTAATGTTTGCTGAGAGCTGCCAGAAGAGTCCTTCACGTCATGAAAATTATACTGTGCTCTAAGACAGTGAGTGATCATTTAAGGACTATGGAGGTGTTTGGGCTACTTGGCTCCTGCACTAAATGGCCTCAAATTCCTCTTTTTAGTTTTCCTCTAATGTTATTGTCAGCTACCAATTCTTGCTCCTGTTTGAGTGCCTGGATGGGGAAGCCCAAACATCTAACTTCTTGCTAAATCATAGATTCTGATGGACTCTGAGTCGGGAAGAGACACAACCAGCAGATTAGCCTTATGCCTAAAACAAGAATAAAGAGCCTCAAAGCATCTGTCCAAGAGGTCTCCAATGAGCTGAGAAAATCAGTTCCAGTGGACAGGCTTTGAGACATCTATTTTGATGGCTTTTCTGCTTAATCTGTGGGTTGTGATTAAGTTCCAGACAATTGAGGATGTCAGATAAATGATATCCAGAAAGTTTCTGCTAAGGAACAAATTAAGAAACCTACCCCAAATCTCCTAAGAGGCCCTGCAAAATGTATGCTTTACATCTTAATCCACATACCAGCAGGGTTTCTCTAAGGCACGCATTCTCTAAAGAGGTGACATAAGCCCCAGTAGGGCAAAACCTGGTTCTCAGGAGGAGAGAGTAAAAAAATCTTTCTGCGTATAAAAGCTCAGATCTACACATGGCACATAAACTGGTACACGATATATCTGTGGTATTAAGATTTCATGGTGAAGATCAATTAGGGGAAAAAAACGAAAAGATTCCTCACGGTGCAATAGTGAAAAAAGGTTGAAATACATTGCTCTAAGGAGTCAACTGTGGAGACAAACCTACTTTAAGAAAGCAAGATGCTTCAGTGAAAATGGACATTGGGCCAAAATGAAGGAGTCTTGAGTTACTCTGCCCTTCTAAATCTTGCCTCTAGTAAAATATATGAGCCAACACATTTTCTTTTATCAACTTATCTGGGAGTGGGTTTGATACTTGCAACATGTGACCAGAATCTATTTTCAAGTCTTCATACAAAGGATGAAGAATGCTTTCAAAAGGAAGATTCAATTCCTTGTTGCAAAAACTGGAAGAGTCTCATCTCAGTTTAAGAATATAGGGTTTTACCTTTAGAGCATCTTTTTGTTGTTATATATCATAGAAGACAGTGTATCAACTCTTTCCAGGGAGAGGACAAAGGTAGAAGAAAGGATCTTTAATGTGCAAGTGTGGAGTACAAAATCACATATATTTGAAAAAAATCTCTTATATTCACAGTAAATAGAACCGTGAGTCTCAACACAATCAACTTAACATTCACAGGCCAAATATGAAAAGAACACAGAATAAAAGGAATAAAATAACATCTAAACTGGTTTGAGCTCTAAGAGAAAAAGTTGTAAACATTTTAGGCTATTCAAGTGTCTATATTACAATCTAATTTCTTAAAAGAGTTTCTTCAAACTATGGCTGTCTTCAGTTTTACATATAAATTTAAATCTCTTGTGCACACAGCTCAATTTTATTTTATTTTTTCTTAAGGATTAGAATGTTACAACAGAAAGACTTCAAAAATCCTAAGGGTATAAAAAATCAGGTTGGAGAAATACACATATTTTTCCAGGCTAAGGAAATCAAAACCAGATGTTCCTCACAGATGCCTGCAATGTTTAAAAGCACAACTTTGGAGCAAGACTAGGCATCTCAACAGCATTCTATGACCTGATACAACAGGATCGATTCTAATGACATCATGAATGGACAGGTTAATGAACTATGCTTTTAGGAATCTTGTTTTAATTTATGTAGGTTATTTCTACATGTAGGGTGTTAGCATATCAATCTTGAAGGTATTTTAGATTGCCCTGGGAAGTTTCTTATTATTCCTCTATGAAAACAGATGCTTAAAAAAAAAAAAACAAAACAGAACTATTTCAGCCAACGTGGGGATTCTGCCAATTGCTGAGTGTGTCTATTCCATTTATGGGTTCTGGACCTGGGGAAATAATCTTAGGGTGAGTTTGAGGACCCACTAGACCTACGGTGGGATGGATCTGAGCAATACCTCATTGATTGCCTGATCTTCATAAGCCCCTACTCTGACTGGTGGACCACAGAGTTTTGGGTCTCCTGGAACTAGTGTCAGTTCAGAGCCAGTGCCCAGTAATCTCTGAAAAGTCAGATTATGTCCTTTCCCCCAAGCACAGTCACCAGAGCAAACAGTCACAGGTCTCTTTGGGGGAAGCCTGGGAGAAAGATGAAGAGTGTAAATGTCGGTCATGTAGCAGAGTCCTATCCCAGTGGGACTCAGCTCAGCGCCCTCTTCATTTAAGGGGTTCTGGGTCTGCAAACAGCTGAAGTCTGGGAATTGATGGAGGGGCCATAATTTTCTGTTCTTTATGATTCAAGATATACTTCTATTCACTTGACCTCAAACTCTTCTTCCGTGTGTATAAATCAAGTAACAATTTAGTAGACTATTTATTTCACTTCTAGGAAAATCAGGATCAATCAGCAAATTTCACAGGACTCTGTGAGTCAGATTATTCTGATAACTGCTTTGACTCTGCTGTCCATTACAGGAACCATACCCACTTGTCTTTGGTGATTAAGTGCTGCCACCTGCCCTCCACCAGCCTGCCCTACAGACTTTGGACTTGCTAGCCTCTCCACAATTGAATGAGTCAATTCCTTAAAATAAATCTTCACCTTTCTTTTTTCATATATATGTGTGTATAGATAGATACTACATATGGTCTATATTTTCCAGAGAAACAGAAAATACATACATACATACATATATATATATATATATATATATACACACACATAAAGCTACATATGTAATTCCGGTTTTTTTTTTTAAGAGAAAAATATGTATGTAGTTCTTTTTCTCTGGAAAACTCTGACTATCATAATGGAAGGCATAGAGGAGAACACAGGCATTTATTAAGCAGAATAATCTAGTTTTCTAAGAATCAAGACAAAAAAACGATCAAATTATACATTAAGAGTTTGGAAATTATTTTTTGCTTTCTGGATTTTGTTCAGCAATCATCTTGATTTTGAGATCTCAGCAAAAATCTCAGATTTTTGAACTGCAAAAAGTAGTGAAACTAGTAAATCTAATTTTTGTATAAATATGCATTAAAAAACAAGGTCATAGCGTATAGCACAGGGAACAACATTCAATATCTTATGATAACATAAACTGAAAAATATGAAAAGGAATATATATATATATATATTCATGTGTGTGTGTGTATAAAACTGAATCACTATGCTTTACATCAGAAACTAACACAAGATTGTAAACTGAATATACTTCAATAAAATTAAATAAATAAATAAAAAGCAAAATGGAAAAAATATGCATTCAAGAAGTAAAGTTGGTAAGAGGGTCCCTATCTCTTCAGAAGTTGAAAACTGCATACTTTTCAAAGGTTATGAATTCAAATAAATATTCAGACATAACCAGACACAAGCAAGGCAAGTTGGAGCACAGCCAGCAAGGGGGGCAGGGGCTTACATTGTTTTGCTTTGTCCTTGTCCTTGTTGGCCTCATTGACCGCATGTTGTATCTCATCCAGCCAAAGAATTTTAGAAGCACTTTGAGGGTCCTGAGAATATTGTCATGAAATAAGAGAAAAAATAGTGAATGATGACAAAACAAAATTGATAACTGCTTTTCAGCAGCCATTTTACTATAATTTTCCCAACTCTTATTAGCAACTACCAAGCACCGTCACATATAGAACAAGCTACTGATGAAACAGACTCCAAGTCGGACCACTTCTCCCTTCTCCAGCGCCACCCCATCAGTCCAGCCCACCAGCGTCTCTCACTAGACAGCTGCATCCAGCTCCTATTTCCTTTTGTTGCTTCCAAGTTTGCCTCCTACCATGGTGGTCCTCTAAGAGAACCAGGTGATCTCTTCAAGATGGACATCTCATCACATCACTCCTTGGCTTCAACTCCTTCAAAGGTTTTCCCCTAGAGTTGGAAGGAAACAACACTCCCTTCCCATGGACTGTGGGGATCCAATGATCTAGCCCTGTTGAGCCTTCTGCCTTTACCTCAGTCTTTTGCACTCCCTGTCCCAGACCTTCACACCAGCCTCCTTCAGATCAAAACATTCTACCTGAGCTGTGTGGCCGCTATTTTTTTTCTTTTGTCACCTCCTCCAAAAAAAGCCTTCCCTGCTACCCTGGTCAATCAAATACTCTCTCCCCCAACCACTCAGTAATTGTGGTTCCCAGGATGGCCCAGTGTTCCGCAGAATACTTTCAACCTGTGGGAAACAACGCTACTTGACATGGATTAGACACTGGGACGAAAATAAAAACAAAAACATCTGAACAGAAACATGGTGATTACCCTCAAGGAGCTAACATTTTATTAGAAGAGACAGATGCATTAAAACATAATTATTATACAATGTGATCAGAGCAATATTAGTTGTAGATACATGATAGAAATAGCCAAAAAGGGATTAATTTACAGTTAGGGGTATTGAGTTGCAGGGGAAGAAAAGACTAGTTAAGGATAGCTTCAGAGAGGAAGTGATAGCAGCAATCAAAAGGTATTGAATTATCTTTACTATTTTTGACTTTTGGGTTGATTCTGATAATCTTACTCCAAATGTGGTACTGGCATATACTGTAATTAAAAAGGACTTCCAGACAACCCCATTTCATATAAACTTGCCTCAGATTATAAGTAGAATTTTTAACAGTAGAAATTCAGTATTTTTAGAGAAGATGAAATAGTCCATTAAAAAAAGGAAACATTCACATATTTGTATGAATAAGTGTCATGTACTATAGCCCAAAGCAAGACTATGATGAACAGAAGGTAGGTTACTGGAGCCCTGGAGAATCAGCTCCATCATTTACGACTCAAGATGGATGGGGGGCAGGAAGGAGAAACAGCACTCCCCAGCTTCTCCGGCAGGCTTCAACCGTATTTCCCTCAGAGCCTATCAGGAGATGATATACAAAAAAGGCTCTGAAAATGAGATAAAATATCTGTTATTTCTTCCTGTAAACTCTGGGCTCACAGAGACCATTGGGGAAGGCTTGGCTCCTGCTTCCACAATCACCTCTAGCTAGATCTGCCACATGGGAACCACCAGCTGTTAGCACGATTCTCCATTTCTTGGGAGAACGAATACGGAAGGTTCAAAGAGGAAGCAAGATGGGAAACTGAAGACTAAAGGAGGAAAGAAGAGACAAGGGAGCAGGAAGTCTATTTCCTCTGTTCCTAAGCCAAAGAGAACCCAAATACTCCCCAAGGGACAGCCTAAAAACCACGCTCCACACAAGTTCATGTCTGTCTGTCTCAGTTTTTTTGAAGAGTATATACCAGATTCCTTCATAACTTATCACTGGAGAAGATGCACCCTAGAAACTTTCACCCAGATGAGAAGGAAGTTACAATCCCACCTCAAAGCAGAAAGTATCCGTTTTGTAAGCCAAACCCAAGAGAGGCTTTGCAAATCAAATGAATTTAAGTCAAGAATTTAAATCATGACTCACTGAGCTGAAGGCTGCTAGAGGTATATGCCAAACCAAGGGTAAAAATCAAGTCCTACCAGTGTGTAAGGTCCCCCTTTCAACTGCTCTCTAAAAGCCTGGGAATAGTACATTTATGGGATGGCCACGGCTATACCGCCAGCTAAACATGAATTACAAACAGGCCAAGGCAACGAACTAGGCCATCTGTAAATCAAGTAAAAAATTCCTGAATTTAGATGTTTCCTTGAAAATTTTAACTGAAATAAGTACACTCTCTTCAGTATTTTGTGTTTTTTTTGGTTACTATTTCTATAATGAAATAACATTCTATCTCAGTTTGTCCTACCATGTATTATTTGGCTGAAGTATTAGTGACTTTTGATTGTGAAACTCTTGGTGTGATGAAATTTAATCAAGATGTGAAAAGTTCACACATCAATTCCTTCCAGCCTTATTTCTTATTCTTAAATCTTATGAAATTTGCATTTTCTGATTCTTGCTGCATTTTATAGTCAACAGGCTATTGGGTGTTCTGGCTTAGTGTTTGTTTTGTTAATTATAGGAAAATTTGTTACAATGCAGTTTTTTAAACTACATTATTAAATTATATTCTCCAGAATATAACTACTTTTAAAAGCTTATATGCTACACGACAAAGTGAATGTGCTTACCATTACTGAGTTGTACACTTAATAATAGATAACATAGTAAATTTTATGTTATGTATATTTTGCTACAATTAAGAAAAAAAGCTTATGGTAAACCTGCTCACCAAAACCCATGGGATAAAGGGAATCACCTGCGTTTTAATGTTGTTTTATGATTTTAGTTTAATCAAATAGTATTTTTTTTGCAGGAGCCCTTTTTATCTGACTCTATAGGATTGTTGAATGGCTCAGAATATATTGAGCTGTGGCAAAACAAAACACTATGAAATCAAGTTTTGGTCAAGCACTGACGACAAATTTAGACCAATGTGACACTGATAGAGAATATTCAACGTAGTCAAGTGCTTAAAATAATTTTAACTTAAAAAAAAGTTTCCTTTCCATGATTCACTGAATCTACAATTATGTAATGAATTTAGGAATTAAGATTTGAAATAGCTGGGAGGATAAAGGGAAGGATAATTTCTGACAGCTCAGTTACTAAATAGAAATTATACTCTGGAACTTCATTTTTAAAATGGGTGAAAATGAGATACGGGACAGACTCAAATCAAACCGCCGCTCAGCGTCTGTTCCCAGCTTATTTCTGTAAAGGACTATTCCGGGCATTCATCCAACACACGTAAATACAGTGGGTGGGAATTACAGCGTCAACCCAGAATGGACTACGAGGGCTGGGTAAGAGTTAAGTGACTTTTTCCGGGGCTAATTTAACACACTCAGAGGCTCAGCCTGAGTCATGCGCACTGAAACATGAGTGCTGTCACACCCTTTCCCTGCAGAGGACACAGGCAAGTTTCCTGTCTGCAGAGCACACAGGAGAACACACTTGTCCAGAGGGAACCAGGTTTCCATTTGGTGCCAACACATGAACTGAGGTGAAACCGTACTTCCTAATTTTATACATTTGAGAAACAGGACTCAGATCATCAAGATGAAAGCTGTCATCTTCGCAGCAGTTGGAACACTGCTCCTGTCGCGCACTTCTTTTCAAAGCGGTAAGCTCTTGTCTCACGGGGAAGAATGGGGGTGCTGGTGTGTGTCACAGGAGTCACCTGAACATTTCACACAGACTGCACCCCAACAGGCAGAGCCTGATTCTAGTTATTAAAAGGTGGACTCCTGGAAGTGAACAGATATAGTTTGTCCATTCTGTTCAAATCTTGTCAGAGACGGAGTGTTCTCTGCTGGTATTTAAACATTTGTGGCAGAGTCAAGACTTCAGGGCTCTACAATTAGGCCACGAATCCATTTTCTTTATAAGGTTTTGATTTTCTGAAAATTTCCTCTGATTTGGCCAAGATAACATTTTTTCAAGAGATTAAAAAACAATCCTCTGTTTATACCTCCTGGTGAGGCACACATGGGGTAAACAAGAGTACTTCCCAAAAGACAGAGGAGTCTGCTTTCAATAGTAGTGATGCTAATGAATTAGTAATTCCCCAAAGAACTATGTGTTTCCTGTCACTCAATAAAATGTTAGCCTGGGGGTAGGGGGGGTGGTATAGCTCAAGTGGTAGAACACACGCCTAGCATGCACAAGGTCCTGGGTTCAATCCCCAGTACCTCCTCTTAAAAAAAAAAAGTTAGCCTGTAACTTTGTGCTTGCTCCAAAATTAACCAATTTGGGACAGGGGTGTCCACAAACTGGGGTTCTGCTCCAGCCAACTTTGTTAGGAGCTGGAGAGAAGGGACGAGAGAACAATGGATAGGGTGAGGGGACCAAAATTAAACAAAAAACAACCTCTACACAGGAACGCTGTTTACACTGCTAGTTGGAATTGTGGAGGTGACACTACGAGTAGTGTAACTCATGTGGGATTTACCGGTAGTATAAAAGAGTGCTCTTTCTGGGAGTGGATGAACCAAAATGAAGCAGAAAAGCAAAAGAAAAGAGGGTTGCGGAGGCAGTTCCTTTAAGGCACTGGTGGGGTCTGGGGAAGTGAAAAAGGTGGGGACGGGTTTAAAGGCGACAAAGTGAAAGGCGGTGAATTTGCTCTCTTTGAGAGGGTTTGGGGAGAAATGTGAACAAGAACCCATTGTCTAGGGGCTGAAGGCTGCACCCTCTGGATTAGTCCCTCTCCAAGGCCTTTTCCCAGGCTGGAAAACATTTCAGAAACATCATGTAAAATGGAACTCTGTATAAAAAAATTCAAATAAGTAAGTTTTATATATGTACATAAAACTTAACAATGAGTACTATTAGAGGAAAACCAGCCTCTAAGGAATAAAAGAGTTATTCAAGCTGACTCACATCCAGAATTCTCATGAAAATGGAAGCAAGCCTTGTTCACAGTCACTGTAGCATGTTTGGAGGCATGATGTCTTGCTCAACCACTTGGATTTTCGGAAAACTGACAAACATCTGGTTTCAACAGCTCTCTTATCAGATCTTGAAGGGAAATAGCATGTTCTTCAGTCGCTGTTTTCCAGCTTTGTGCCTGTCTGTAAAGGCACTTCTCTGGGTGATGTCAGATGCAAGAATTTTCCAAAATGCAAAAGTGAACAGAAGGATTTGTGTGGCTGAACTCAAATGTCACACAACAAGCCTTCCAAGTTCACACTGAAACACAGGCATAGGGGAGTATCACTTCCCAGACTTTTCTTTCCTTTTCTTTAATCTTTCCTCCCTTAAACGACACTGCAACACCTCCTCATCCTGGCTTGTTCAGGCAACACTCTCCCTCTGTGTTACACCCCGAATTCAGCTTTGCAACTTCAAGGTTATGAGGGAGGCTTCGATTTCACCTGGGGGCGAACTGGGAGAGGTTAAAGCAGGAAGAGAAACTGGCTTTGAATAGAAGAACCCTGCTACTAAACATTAACCTCAAGTATTCAACGTGTAGGAACTCAGAGGCCACACGGAAAGCCGTAACTGGCAGACGGCAGCATTTTAAATCCTTAACTACTGGGTTTGTATTCAACGCAAAAGCCTATCTTAAGGTAACATTAGAAATTTGAGAGAATCTGCTTTCTCTCCACATCAAGGATTAATTTATGGAAAATTACGTAAAGATCAACAGGTTTGAGTATTAAGGTTTACCTTGTTTTTGAAACTGATCTTTCAAGAATTAGGATTAGTGTCAACATGCCACGGAATGCCAAATACTTACGGCGTGTAGTTCTGATTCTATCCTTTTTAAAAAATTTCCAACTTATTAGATCACATTACTGGTTTCTTCTTCTGATTTTTCTTCCTTTGTCCCCTTTCCCCTTAAAATCTGGCATTTCCCCTCAAGCCTGTGTGTGAGTTCTTTGTCTCACATCTCTCCAAGGCCATTCAACTACTCCCACTAAATTAAACTCCGGTCTCTCCACAGACTAAAAAATCCCTACCTCTCGTTTGGGTTCCTGACATGCTGGTCTCCTTATTTAAGTCTTCTAACCTGTCGTGGGACATTTTACATACTAGTAGCTCACCAGCAATTCAAGCTCGGGAACACTCAAAAGTGAGACCTTTAGCTTCTCCCTGTGTGGCCCCCCCAACCCCCTGCCCCGTCCTCCTCTCCCCCAAGTCATCTAGAGTACAGCCTTCCAAGTCACTTTTGCTTCCTGTTTCTCCCGCACCGTCTCCATAGCCAGTTGGATGCCAAGTCCCTTTAAGTCTCCATTACAGAGTCTCATGTGTTTCTCTTCACCTCTCCACGGCCACTGCTCTAGCAACTTGAGTTTAAATGATTATGGTAGCTTCCAAATCAGGTCCCCTTGCCTCTTAATTTCTTATCTTTTTAGTCTCTTCTCTATACCATCACCCAAGTCATCTCAAACACAAGTCAAATCACAGTTATATTAGTTTCCTATTGCTGCTGTAACAAATTCCCACAAATGTAGTGGCTTGAAACACAGATTTATTATATTTCTGGAAATAATAAATCCTAAAATCAAGGTGTCACCAGGGCAGCACTCATTCTGGAGGTTCCAGGGGATAACCTGTTTCCTGGCTTTCATCAGCCTCAAGAGGCATGGGCATTCCTTGGCTCACGGTTCCTTCTTTCACCTTCAAAGCCAGCACCGTAGCATTTCCCACTATCTCCAACTTTGACCCTCTTGCCTCCTCTTGTGAGGAGTCTTAAGATTACATTTGGCCCACTGGCCAACCCAGGATATTCATTCTATCTCAAGACTCTGAAGCACATTTGCAAGGTTTCGCCATATAAAGTAACGTATTTTCTGGTTCCAGACATTTAATGGATGGGCTCTTTGGGGAGCCATCATGCGGTCTACCACAACAGCCATCCCTCTATTCATAATTTTGTCTGTGTGCAACCCAGCAGCATGAATAGGCACATGATTTCTCAGTACAGTTTAGGAGGCCTTCAGAGATTTGGCTGTAACTTACTCTTTCAAATTCGTCTCTCAGATGCACCTTATTTGCACAAGACAATGTATTTCTGTGCATCTTCCCCATTAGTCTGAGAACTGAAGACAGGGATGGTGTTTATTTAAAACTGTATCACTGGCATTTAAGTGTGCAATAAACATTTGCTAAATTAACATATCTGACATTGCCAGATGTCATGTCGGCCTACACAATGCCTTTGCCCATTTGTCACCTACCAGAATCTTTTGCTTCTATTAAATTCTCTCTCCTTATAAACCTTGCTCATCTTTGTTCATCGCATCTCTTCCTCGACATTCTGCTCAAACATCTAATCTATTAACTATCGTCTGGATGCCTATACAGTTTATAATCAATACATTAGCCTCTGAGGGTCTGATGTGCTATTTTTGTTTCCTCTGGCAGTGCTATAAACTCCTTACATGCAAGGAGTTGTCATCTAGTCTGTGCTCCCGTGTGGGTGAGTATGGTGCTGGCGCGTAAGATACACCTTAAGTGCATTCCTGTTGATTACCTGATCTGTAACCATTCTTTTAAATAAAAATGACCCTAAACTCTACAAACACTGAAATTTTGTAGCATAAAACATTTAGTTTTATTGTCTCCTGAACCACAGATATGGTTCAGTAACAAATCATACGTTAATACTTCCTTTCAATTACAGGGATAAAATATAAAGCAGACAACTCGGCAGAGCCAACCTTACCTATTAAGACTTTCCGTGGAGCTCCTCCAAATTCTTTTGAAGAGTTCCCCCTTTCTGCCATAGAAGGCTGGACAGGAACCACCACAAGCATAAAAATTAAGTGCCCTGAAGAAAGTGTTTCAAATCTCCACGTGAATAATGCTACCATGGAGTACCTGAGCAGCTCCTTAAGTACCAGACTGATACCTGCCATCTACATCCTGGTGTTTGCAGTAGGTGTGCCGGCCAACGTGGTGACCCTGTGGATGCTCTTCTTCAGGACCAGAACCATCCATATGACCATCTTCTACACCAACCTGGCTGTGGCAGACTTTCTCTTTTGTGTTACACTGCCCTTTAAAATAGCTTACCATCTCAATGGGAACAACTGGGTATTTGGAGAGGTCCTGTGCCGGATGACCACAGTCATCTTCTACGGCAACATGTACTGCTCCATTCTGCTCCTAGCCTGCATCAGTATCAGCCGCTACCTAGCCATTGTCCACCCTTTCACTTACCGTGCGCTGCCCAAGCGCACCTATGCCTTGCTAACGTGTGGGCTGGTGTGGGCAACGGTTTCCCTATATATGCTGCCACTTTTCTTTCTGAAGCAGGAGTACTACCTTGTACAGCAGGACATCACCACCTGCCATGATGTCCACAACACATGCGAGTTCTCATCGCCTTTCCAACTCTACTACTTCATCTCCTTGGCATTCTTTGGATTCTTAATTCCATTTTTGGTCATTGTCTACTGCTATACAGCCATCATTCGGACGCTTAATGCATACGACCGTAGATGGTTGTGGAATGTTAGGGTGAGTCTCCTCATTCTTGGGATTTTTACCATTTGCTTTGCTCCGAGCAACATTATACTTATCATTCACCATGCAAACTACTACTACGACAACACCGACGGCTTATACTTCATCTATCTCATAGTTTTGTGCCTCGGTAGCTTCAATAGTTGCCTAGATCCATTCCTTTACTTTCTCATGTCGAAAATCACAGATCACTCCACTGCATACCTTACAATGGTGAAATCATCTTAGGGAGCATGGAAAAGATATTTGTGAAAACATACATTCTTGGGCTAATATATGCATAGCGCAAGGAGCTCTATTCTCTAACTCCATTTTTGAGCTCCTAAGAAGTAGTCCCTCCAAATAAAACATGACACGAGCACTAACTTGCAAAAAAACCCAAAAAACAAAAACCCACTATCAGTATTTTAAGAATGTCAATGCAAGAGAAAACATACCACTGCTTTCTTTACGGCAACACACACATTTGCCTGAGTGGTCCTTCAAGCTCTCTAAATCTCCATCTTCCCTACTTCTAAGTGGTTTCTACTTTAGACGATGTGGAGGAGGAGGAGGATGGAACAAGGGGCAAGGGCGCAGCACGGGGAGAAGTTAAGATCTCAGCTTTTGGTATCTGGTCTCATTTTTAATTCTTCTGCCTCCTTCACTCCCATGCTGGTGGCTGCCTCATCAGCTGATTCTATGTGTGTAATGTCTCTCCCTAGGGTCCGTTATCCTGGTCCCATCTTTGCCTCCTAACCATTCTCATCACTGCCAGTCTATCCTCCATTTACAGGGCCACTGCCAGATTAATCTTCCTCAAACATCAAACTGAACACATCACTCAAAATCTCCAGTTCAGAAACCTCCACTGACTCTCCACTGCTGTGGACAAGTGATAAATGTCTAGCTCGGCATTCAGGACTGAAGTTCTAACTTGATTTCCCAATAAACCTTGCATGTGACTCAGGCACCAGCCGAGCTGCTTGCTTTGCTGTGATCTTGATTTCACCTCTCTCTGCCCCTGCCTCTAACTGAAAAGCTTTTTCTAACATGTTTGCTTTAATTCTTTCCATCTCTTGAAGTCCTCAAAGGACCATCCTTCTCTGACTCTCAGTCTAGAAGTTCATTTTTCTCATCTCAACCTTCAAAGCATTTTGTGGTATTTTTATTATGGCATTTACAGATAGGTCATTTATAAACAAATATTAATTCCATAAACACTTATTAAGCATCAGGGGTAGTAGAGGGGCTTGTCCTCTCCCTCCCCTATGCTCCTTTCTGCTACACTTCATGTAGCAATGCTAGGCCCAAGTCTTCTCAGGGTCTCTGGAGCCCAGCTCCATGCTGTGCACATCATGTGGTTGAATGAATGAAAGACTAAAATCCCAAAGCATCTAAACAGCATGGAAGCCAATTAAGTTCATACTGAGAAGGCATATTCTGTATCACATGAGACGACATCATTTTTGGTTGGCCACGTTAGAAAAAAAAAGAAGAAGGCTAAGAATATACTCAGGAGGTCATTTAGAAATTTAAGATAATGGCTCCATTATTTTGGTTCCTTATACATAGTTTTTAATGGAGAAATAATACTCTGTTATAAACACCCAGTATATTCCTATAGGTAAATGACAAAATTTCCCTCAGTTTGGAGATTAAACAGGAGGTGGGATATTAGTGGTTAAGGGCACGCAGGATTCCTGAGATGAATTTTCAAGTCTGCAGGAATATGCATTGACCATATACTTTGTAGTGACCACCAAAACAATAAAAAGCATATTAAATGCATATTTTTGAGTTTGTAGAGTTTCCTATTTCTTTGGACTTAGGTTAAAAAAATGTACATGATGATTACTTACAGTGTGTATGTGTGTGTGCGTGTGTGTGCGTGTGTGTGCGTGCGCGCGCAGTTACATGAAGGGTAAAAATCAGGTAAACACTAAAGTCAGCAAGAAGAACAAATCTAAAGCAAGTTTCAAGCTGACAAAATGTTCAACAGGAGAATCTGGCTTCTGCAAAGTCATCAATTATAATACAGTTTTACCTACAGAAAAATTCAGCAATATTCATTTGTTAAAAGCACACTTAATTTTTATGCAGTAAATATGCATACAGCAAAATCTAACCTTCTTCGAGGGTATAATTCATACGTTCTCAAGCAAGGCCTTCCATTTAAAAATAGCTCACAATTCACTGTCTCCAATGAACAGACCTAGGAGGTGTGTTCTCTGGTAAGTATATGTCAACATGCCCCCTACTCAGTCCTTCCCCAAAAGAGACAGAAGGAATTTGGTGCCTAGACAAGGTTATACTTGAAACACTATTAACCAAGGACCAAGAATTCTCACCAACTTACATCACTGTTCTCAATCTTTCATCAGACTGAGCATCCATTCTATTAAGATGTTATCCATTGTGACTTTCAATGGCTGTACACTGTGGCACATGCTTTACCTCGTCTTGAAAACACCAGTAATGTAATTTTCCTCTATTTTCCCAAGGCTAGACCTCTGGTAAGCAAGGTACAGGAATAGCCCCGTAAAAAAACAATGGAAAAATTCCAGATATTAAAGCAGCAGAGGTTAAAAAACAGAGACCCCACCAAATAATAGAATCAGATTTTTTTCCCCCCTAGGGAAAGAGAATGGGCTGAGAAAAGAAAGTTTGAAAATTAATGGGAAGAGAAAGAAACATGTGTTTAAAAGTAGCAGTGTAACCAAATCAGATTCACTGCTTGGAATAGTAGCAGTTTTGGTCTCTTAATTACTGCCAATGTAGTTCAAGCCCCTAATTTATAGGTCAGAAGTAGTTTAATGCCTGAGCTCTAATCCAGATCCCTTGGCTCTTATTAAATGCTCTGATTACACTATTAAAGCAGTGCTTTCACACTTAGGCTGGATGCCCCACAGAGAGCTGGCAGAGCACAGACACCCAGGGGAGACTCCGAGTGCCCTGGACAGGTGCTGTGGAATTCCAACTTATCTACAGCCCTTGGCCTGGGGTGCTCAGGAGGGGACCGTCCCTGCCTGCCTATGAAAGATTTGTGAAGTCCAGCTCACCTCAAGGACAAACCCCCATGTGGCTGTGGGTAGAGAGAAATCCAGATCTATGTCTGTCTTTGCCCATAGGTCAGTCTTTCCGCAAAAGACCCAGTAGGAATTTGGTGCCTACACAAGGCTATACTTGAAATATCATTAACCAAGAACCAAAAATTCTCACCAACTCACATCACTGCCCTCAGTCTCCGTGTGATGTCTGTGTCTGGTACCCAGCAGATCCCAGCTTGTGGACAGAACAGACCGTGTGCCTACGTGGCAGCCAGCAGTGCCCAACAATAACACCAGCTACATTAATTAAGCACTTATTTTGGGTGAGCTGCTTCATTCTAAATGCATTTCACTTACACACACACATACATCTTCATAATTAACTGTACAATTATATGTTAATTGATAAAATATTTTAAAAATTACTACAGAACCATTTAAGCCTACTGTAATCCTAGAAGGCAGGCACTATTAGTCTCAGTTTGCACAAGTGAAAATCAAAGCACAGAGAATTTTGGTGACTTGACAAAAATCTCTAGCTAATTTGTGCCAAAGCCAAGACTAGAATGATGCCTGTCTATCTCCCAAGCTAGTAACTTCAGCTTCCAGTGCTGTGCCATGTGCTACGGCCTCAGCCACAGCAGTGGGAACAGAGGCGGCAGCTCAGGCGTCCTAGCTGACAGGGTCCTCTCTCCTCCCCCTGGGGTGCGGGGACATGACGCCTGGCCGGAGCCTCACCCTCCCTCCCACTCACTGGCCTGGCACCGAACCTGAGCCTCAGGTCCCTTCACACCAGCTGAGACGGCACCCACCCCCACAGTGGCTGCGAGGCTCAAATGAGCATGACTTAGGTGAGGGCATCCATGAAGCACAGAGATAATGCTGCTGCCACCCCTGGCGGAGGGCAAGGAGCACAGACGGTCCCACCATGGGGGGGGGGTATTTCCTTCAGCTCTGATGAGGCCATTTAGTAATGTGGAATGAATAGGATTTATATTGTTGTTTTTTCACTGTTACTGAATTTTAATTAATTAATTAATTGGTTGTAGGTAATTAGGTTGTTCATTTTTAAAATTTTTTGTGGGGGAGAATTAGGTCTGTTCGTTTGTTTTAATGGAGGTACTGGGGACTGAACCCAGGATCTCACGCGTGCTAAGCGCATGCTCTACCACTGAGCTATGCCCTCCACCCCGAATTTTTATTGGGGAGAATTTTCTTTTTCCTTAGGTAATACATCACAGGCAATGGTTCAAAATGAAAAAGATTCAAAAATACATCCTCTTCTTCCCTAGCCACTCAATTCTCCTCTCCAGAGGCAACCACTTCTCTGTATTCCTAGAGGCTGGATGGTGTCAAAATATTTCTAATGATGCGAGGTGAAGTTAGTTGCTGTGAAGGGAACACCTGTATTAGGGCGGTAGGTCTTGTTTCAGAAACTAGAGAAGTTACTGGGGGAACTGGCCTTTTGTGAGTTGTTTACATTGTTTTTTGAAAATCTAAGAACACTGAGTAACATATGCACTCCATAAAAAATAAAAAATCCAAGCAGTACGAAAACAGAGTGAAAAGGAAGTCCCATCGACACCAGCCTTCTAGTTCATCTTCCAGAAATATTTTATACACAAAAAGCATACATACATGGACCCATTTCTTTGCATGTGGAAGCCTGCTTTTTATATTTAGCAATATCCACTTATTCTTTCTGATGGCCACACAGTATTTCACTGTATGGATGTACTGCAATTTATGTAACCAGTCCCCTCTTGATGGACACTCAGGCTCTTTTTGGTTTTTCACTATTATAAATAATGCGGCAATAAATGTGCTTTTCCAGCTGCCTTAATGCTCCACAATACAGGTCTCTGAATCAGACCAGGGCATAGTCCAGAACTAATTACTTCATGGATAGCTTTGGATAATTTACTTCGTTTCATTATCTGTAAGATAATGATAATGATACTTAATTTATAGAGCTGTTACAAATTATTATGTGGACTGTATGAGATAATATATATATATATATATATATATAAAGTACCTAATATCATGTTTGCAAATAGCAGGTGCTCAGTAAATGATTGCTCTAACCAAAGATGTTCTTCCTGTTCCAGATGAGGCAGTTCCTGGGTTCTAAAGACCTATACAAACGAGACACCCACTTCTTTCTGATTGGGTTTGCACCCGGGAACACGGCAGCTACAAGTGGCTAGGTCCCACGTGGCATCAGTGACAGGTCAGAAAAGCCTCTCCACTCAGCCCAGTAGTCTTGCAAAGTGGCTACTATCTGTAGCATGTCTCATAACGACAGTACAAACTGTGCAGCCACATAAAACCCTCTGCTCTTCCATGGGACCTGGCCAGGTCAGCTTCCTCCCATGCCTAGAACAAACCAAGCTGGTACCCACCTCGCTCTGCCATTAGCTGCCTGCATCATCCTGCCTCCCACTCACACCTAACCGACTCTCTCTTGTCTTTCAGGAACAGCTCCTGTTCCTTCTCCACACCTCTTAGGATTCCAATTCCCAGAAATTCTAACCATCTCTGACACTTTGAGCATTTCTTGTTATGACACTGCCACATATTCACTTCTATTGCTATTTAACTGTTCTCTATGAGAATGCCTCATAGAGCCTCAGTAACTTCTAAGCATCTTGAGGATAAAGATAGAACATTCAAATGGTATCACATGTTCCCTGTATCTCCCTTTCCCCTACTGTATGCTACATACCACACTCTGACTGCAGTATGTGCTTGGTAAATATCCAGTGACTTGCACTGCGACAAGAGCTCACCCACAGCTGAGTTTTTAGTCAAAGAGTGGAAGCAGTTGTCAGCTCTGAAGCTGGTTTGCTCTTCACATTTGACACCAGGAAAGTACCAGCCCTATTAACTTCCAATCTGATCCAAATAGCATGTCTGCTATTTGCAGACACGATATTAGGTACTTTATGTACATGTATATTATCTCATACAGTCCACATAATAATTTGTATCTGCTCTACCAATTAAGTATCATTATTGTCATCTAACAGATAATGATAACGAAATGAAGTCTAAGTAAATTATCCAGACAGACACAGATAAGCAGCTCATGAGCTTTAGGAAAAATGGGGTAAAAAACCTTCTCTTACCCCTCTCCCTGACCGGGTCTGTAAATTTAGAAGAAACACACCTACTAAGACTTACCATGACCTTCTGAGTTTTAGCATGGTACAAAACATCCTGGTAGTGCTGGGCAGAGTCTGGGTCCACATCTTTAATCTTGGCAGTGGGTAACAGCAGACTGTCTAAGGTTTTCAAAGGATTTCCTTCATCAATGGTTTCATTGATGTACCCTACAGCTACAATTCCTAGAAAATGAAGAAAAAATTTCCTTTCAAGTTGCAGCACATTGTAAGTTTTCTAGAATCACCTACAGCAAAGATTGTGTTAGAAGGGGGCGGGGAACCACACACACAAACTGTGAGAACCAACAAAAACGGCTAAGGTGTACACAGCAGGTCAACGAACAGAACTCAGCTGTGTCTCTACACACTTGCAATGTGCAATCTGAAAATGAAATTAAGGGAGAATTTCATTTATAACATATTCCAATGACAAATACAATTACAAAAAGAATGAACACTTGGGAATAAATTTAGCGAAACAAACACAAGACATACACTCAAAATTACAAAACACCACTGGAAAAAAAACCTTAAATAAATGGAAAAATCATCTCACATTCATGGATAAAGACTTAATATTGTCAAGATGGAAATACCCCTCAAACTGATCTGCACATACAGTGTAACCTCTATCAAAATCCCAGCTGACCTTTTTTTTTTCCAAAAACACGAATTGACCAGCTGATTCTAAAAGTCATGTGGAGATGCAAGGGAACAAGAAATAACCAACACAACGTTGGAAGAAAAATATAGTTGGAGGCCTCTTTCCATCTGCAAAACTTACTGCAAAGCTAAAGTTAATACCATCTGATACTGACATAAAGACAGACATACAGATTAATGAAAATAGAATTTAGAGTTCAGAAATAAGCCCTTACATTTACATTTACATTGATTTTTGACCAAGGGTGCCAAGACAATGCAAGAGGTATAAGCAATAATCTTCATAACAAATGGCACAGACAACTGAATGTCCACATGCACAAGAATGAAGGCGAATTCCCTACATCACATCATACACAAAAATTAACTCAAAATGGATCACAGACCTAGACATAAAAGTTTAAATTATAAGTGTTTAACCTCTTAGAGGAAAATAAGAGCAAATCTTTGTGGTCTTGTGTTAAGGCCATACTTTTCAGCTATGAACACCAAAAATATAAACAAAACAAAAAGTGAATACATGAGACGATGTAAAAATTAAACCTTTCAGAGGTACAAAACTATTATGTATAAAATAAACTACATGTACAACGCAGGGAAGATAGCCAATATTTTAAAGTAACTATAAATGGAGTATAACCTTTAAATATTGTACATCTGTAACTGATACAATACTATACACCACCTATTTAAAGAAATTACACCTTTTACGCTTCTAAGGACACCATCAAAGAAAGCAAAGACAACGTACAAAATGGGAGAAACCACCTGCAAGTCCTGTATCTGATAAAAAACTGTATACCTGATATACGAGCACACCAGACATACAAGGAACTCACACAACTTAATAAAAAAGAAAACCAATTTAAAATGAGTAAAGGACTTGATCAGATATTTCTTTAAAAAGGATATACAAACTGCTAATAAGCACATGAAAAGATGCTCAATATCATTAGTTACTAGGAAAATGCAAAAATCCAAATCACAGTGAATACCACTTCATACCCACCTGGATGGCTACAGCAAGAAAGACAAACAATAACAAGCCTTGTGAAGATGTGGTAAAACTGGAACTTTCATACAACGCTGGTGGGAATGGAAAATGGTACTCACCTTGGTAAACAGGTGGTTCCTTAAAATATTAAACACAGAACTGCCATATGATCCAGCAATTCCATTCCTAGGTATATACTCAAGGGAACTGGAACCATATGGTCACACAAAAGCTTATACATGAATGTTTACAGAAGTAGTATTTATAATAGCTAAAAAGCAGAAACAACCCAACACCCATCAACTGATGAATGGATAAACAAAATGTCCATCTACAGAATGGAATGTTACTTGACCTAGAAATGAATGTGAAATACACTGACACATGATTCAGCAGAGACGAACCTTGAAAACATTATGCTAAATAAAAGAAGCTAGACACAAAAGGCCACGTATTACATGATTCTATTTATATGAAATATCCAGAATAGGAAAATCAATAGAAACTGAGTATATTAATGTTTGCTAGGGGATGGGAGGAGGGGGAAAAGAGAGTGACTGCTAATGGGTATGAAGTTTCTTTCTGGAGTGATGAAAACGTTCTGAATTTAGATAGCAGTGATGGTTGTACAACTTTTTAAACACATAAAAAATGAAAACACAATAAAAGGGTAAATATTATGGTATATGAATTATATCTCAATAAAGCTGTTATAAAAAGGGAAGATAACCTGACATACACGTAGCAGCAGAGATGCTCCTTTCTAGTGCAACCTTCACTAGACAATAATGCCAAGGTATTGGATGATGGGACCATAGAATATCAGAGCTGGAAAAATGTACTACAGAGATGTACAAAAAGAAAACTGAAGTGCAAAGAGAATTGGATATACAGTCTATAATTTGGATTATTCTACTTCACCACTCCGTAAAGAATGCCAAAACAGAGACAGTTCAAAATCAAACAATTCCCTACAGTGTTAAGTGTTAGCACAGTGACTCTCCAGGACAAGATAGTTCAATGCTATCCAATGGAATGTTCTGTGATGATGAAAATGCTCTGCACTTCGGCTGTCCAATATGGTAGCCATTAGCCACGTGTAGCGAATGAGCATTTACATGTGGCTAGTACGAAGGAAGAACTCAATTTTACATTTTATTTAATTTTACTTAGTTAAAATGGTCACATGTGGCTGGGAAGTGTAGGCAGGTTCCATAGAAATTAACAAAGTCCTACACGTTTGGGGATATTTTTAAGGTTCAAGTATGGCTAGTTAACATCATGAATTGTTTCTCTAATGCTAGCTGGTAAAATAACATCTGGAGCCCTAATTCATGGCTGTACTAAACGATGAATAAGTACAGCCACCAGTTAACTTTCTACCATCTCTATTACACCACAGGGTCTTAGGACAGAAACTATAAGATCTAGAAATGAAAAGCACAGAAGCCAAGCTATGGAATTGGAAATTTTTGAAACTCTAGCAAAAGGGATCTGTGTGGAGGCCACTTCTCAATACCACCTTCTTCTTCTTCTTCTTCCTTCTTCCTTCTTCCTCTTCCTCTTCCTCCTCCTCCTCTTCTTCTTCTTCTTCTACCATTTTTAATTGAGTTATAGTCATTTTACAATGTTGTGTCAAATTCCAGTGTAGAGCACAATTTTTCAGTTATACATGAACATACATATATTCATTGCCACATTTTTTTCCACTGTGAGCTACCACAAGATCTTGTATATATTTCTCTGTGCTATACAGTATAATCTTGTTTATCTACTCTGCATATGCCTGTCAGTATCTACAAATTTTGAAATCCCAGTCTATCCCTTCCCACCCCCTGCCCCGTTGGCAACCACAAGTTTATATTCTACATCTATGTGTCTGTTTCTGTTTTGTATTTATGTTCTTTTTTTTAGATTCCACATACGAGCAATCTCACATGGTGTTTTTCTTTCTCTTCCTGGCTTACTTCACTTAGAATGACATTCTCCAGGGACATCCATATTGCTTCAAATGGCGTTATGTTGTCTTTTTTTTATGGCTGAATAATACCACCTTATTCTTAAAAATAAACTATCAACCAGTCATAAAATGCTATAGCGCATTTACGTATGAGCGCATGATACTTGAATATATGTACCCAAATGTACACATAAACACATAGTCACACACTAACAGGGGGCTTCTGTTTCCCAGGTTAGTGTGATGGACAAGAATTAGTAAGGAAACTAAACATTAACAAGCACAAAGCTTACAAAATAAACATTCTTAAAGCCAAACATTATCTCATTTTGTCAGTTATTTTTCATCAAAAACCATCATAAGCCACTTACAAATGTGATATGCCATGAAATAGAATACATACTTAATAAAAATTTTAATAATTTTTAAGAAGCATCTTTATCTTGACATTCAAATTAAGGTAAAATATTTAGCTAAGTATCTTCTGAATAAATGACCCCATAAAGACCATTGTTAAGAATGAAAAGATTTACCTGTAGGAAGAAAGGGACCATCTAACATGCCTCAAAATTATTCCAAATTATAACACTCCAATACATATGAAGAAAAAGCAAAAATATTTCTCTAACATGCAAGCTACGTCATCTCAAAATACTGGAAGATCAGGAAAGTCTAAGGACTATCTACGTACAAGGTATTATCATTTTACCCTGCAATATTTATAAACTGGAGAACACAGAACACTTATGTCATTCTCAGGACACTCCCTTGGGTAGACCGTTCTAAGTACTTTTAAACATCCCATCCAAAAATGACCTTTACCGAACTACATCTGAGAAAGAGAATGTGTTCCTAACAGTCGATCACCTGGGAATGAGTGCATGCCAGCTGACTTGATTGAAATCACCTGCTTAAGTTTTCGGGGCGTTTCTAAGAACACAAGCTGCTGATGTCATAGTAAATGACCTCACAGGAGCTGAAAAGCCTTCCCAGAAGCCCTCTGGGCACATCTGCATCACTTTCTCTGTTGACAAGTAAAGAGAAAATCTCGCGTGAGCAAAGACTGCTGAGCCTCAGTCCATGGCCCACTTCTTTAAATCACCATGTGATACTAGGATATTCTAGTCCAATGAGAGAGTGGACATTCCCGTTTTGAGACAGCTGATAAGGTAATCAACAAAGAATGGTACCTACTAAATTTCAAAAGCAATAATTAGAAGGAAGAAAACCTCCTTGTTTAAGCTACATGGTTAAAATAATACTCCTCTATGGCTCAACTGGGAGAAGTGAACTCTCCATTAAGAAATCAACAAAGCATCCAAGTCTGAGGAAATGCATTTAGCAGCTCCTCCATTAAATTCATCCTCCATATCTACCATTTCCTATTACCTGCATGCCTCACCCACACCACAACTCAGACACAGGAATAGACCTTGGAGTGTGTGGCAGGGATGGGGTGGGGAGAGTAATGTACTTTCAAGATGTCCATGAAAAATTCTCAGTTCCTTCAGATGATTTAATTTCTATATTGCACAATTCATGCCTGCTTGCAATGCTATACATTTTTATTTATATTTTAAAGCAATTAACTAAATATATGGTATCAAAGTCAATACTTCAAGAAATGTAAACAAAAATACTCCATTTTCACAAAACAACAATCCAAAAGACAGAGAAATTAAATCTTTTGTATTAAGGCCCCCCAATTCTGGAAAGGATATATTAGTCTCTAAAATAATTACTCTGGTGATGACACATGCTCTTCATGCCAAGATGCTTAAAAGAAATGTGAAATGTCCCATGTGTGGTATGTCCCATGGAGAATAACTTACTAGTACAGTCACCTAGATAAATGTCATGCAAATGCAGAATTTTTTGCTTAAAAATATCCACCTACAAAAGACCACTTCACTTTTAAGTTATACTTATGTTACTGTTTTTCTTTTCCTGGTAAAAGCAAAGGCACTATATGACAATCTGGGACAAGATGGCACCTCCCCCACCCCCTCTCTTTTAATCAATGTCAAGAATGAGAGTAAAACTACACTTGTTCAGCACTGAGAACTCACACCTTCACCTGTATAAGCAGGACATACAGAAACCACCAAAGCAAACCTGGTCTGCGGGTACTGCCAGAAAGAATTGGGAAAAAGTTAGAAAACAAAGATGGAACGTGATCCTGTGTTTTTTCTACCCAAAGAGAGGCGTCCTACCCTTACATGGTACCCAAACCGCTGCTGCAGGAGACTGGGAGTGTGCAGCTGGTGGTCAAGGAGCAAAGCAGAAGGGTAGGAGGCTGGGGGACTGAGTTTTGTAATGGGACACACACACCAGTGCTGTCCGCCATTTCCCCTTCCTCCTCGTCACTAATGATGCTGAACATCTGCTTAAGTTAGTGCTCCCCTCTTAACTAACATCTGGCAAGCCACCAGCTCCCAATGTGTCAGGAAAGAGCTAAGTGGCTGGTGGGGAAGCCACCTGACTGCAGGGATTTCAAAATGATTCACTGAAAGGAAAGGCAGAGAGGCAGCAGAAAGTCATGAGGTCACAAAAGAGGACATTCAGATCTGCACACAACTTGAAAAGGACGAAGTGAAAAAAGTGTTCAGGAATCAGTCTAACAGTGGCATCTCTGGTACACCACGTCAAGGCAGCACACCTGGACCCTGTTCTCTATTAGCAGCCGAGAATGAGATGTTCAACAAAAAAATCAAACCCAGCGTTGATTTTGGGAACAGTGCTCATAGGATAAATAGTCAAGAAAGAGAAGGAAACTATTCAAATACAATTAACTAACAAAGTCAACAAATACCTTTTATCTCAAGAGTGATTCTAGTATAATAAAATATGACACAATATTAGAAGATCAGAGTTAAGACCATACCAAGACAAAGTACAGCAAAACACCATAAAATTTGTTTACATTTATAAAGAATAAGTGTAGAGCTTAAGCAATTTATGAATCTTTTTTTAATACAATTTTTAAAAGTTGCTTTCCAGTTACAACAATATTAAAAATACTGGCTATGTTCCTCACATTGTACAATACATCCTTGAGCCTACTTTACACCCAGTAGGTTGTACCTCCCACTCCTCCACCCCTATATTAGCCCTCCCTCCTCCCCAGTGGTAACCACAAGTTTGTTCTCTCTGTGAGTCTGCTTCTTTCATATTATATTCACTAGATTGTTGTACTTTTTAGATTCCACATACAAGTGATACCATACAGTATTTGTCTGTCTCTGTCTGACTTATTTCACTTAGCATAATGCCCTCCAAGTCCATCCATGCTACTGCAAATGCAAAATTTCATTCTTTTTTTATGGCTGAGTAGTATTCCATTGTACTTATATACCACATCTTTATCCATTCATCTGTTGATGGACACTTAGGTTGTAAGACCATACCAAAACAAACTAGAACAAACCATTGTAAACTTTTAAGGAAGGATCTGCCTATTCTACTGGCAAACTTGGAGCTAGTGAGTTAGAAAGCTAAGTCAAAGCTGGACAGTAGAATGAAGGTCATTAGGACACTAATAACCCTACTCCAGTGTCAAATTGCTCAGAGAAAGCCAAAGAAGATAGCAGTGGTTGGTTTGCTTTCATGATGAAAAAGCCAGCTTGAAGCTTGAATTTGCTAATTTACATTACAGAAAAGGAGCAAATATACTGATTGCCTAAGTTACATAGCTCCTCATTCTTCAGTCTATTTACAAGTAAGAGGCAAATAACAAGGAAGTGAGCTGACATTTAAGAAAGCACGTCTCAGGGCATCTTTTCTTGGGATTATCCACTTTCATGCTGGGAGCTCACAAGTTCTAGAAACACAGCAAATCACCATGACTTGTGATCATAAAACCACAGTTAGAGTGTGTTGCCATGTCTTCTGAGGGCAGGAACTTGTGTTGTATTTCAGAGAAATGCTCAAATCAAAGGTCAAAATAAAGCTAAGTGCTTAAAAAGCTGAGTTATTGAGAGCAGTCATCTCTCAAGTACCAATAAATAAGAAAATATTAGGACCTGTATTTATGTGTTTTTATTCTATCCTTTTATGTCTTTTTATGTTTGCTTTGTAACATTTATGGTATGTCGAGACAGAATTACAGAAATAACATTTAAACATAAATGCACACATACATGTTAGGGGAGTATGTTCAACCAGGGCTCCATGAGCACAAATTTACAGCCCTAATTCAGAGAACTATGTTGTCCAGAAACCTTACTCTCCCGCTGTAACTAGAGAAGGGAAGTGTTCCATACTTACGGTCATTTTCTTCTTGAATTTCAATATTAACCATATCAATACAATTCTGAATTTCATTCCAGCTTAAGTTATCTTGCCCTTGGGATAAGGCTTCCTTTTTAATGGAGAGTAGTGCATTTCCGTAACTGTAGGAGAGAAACAGGCATGATACTCATCAGGGACATTCACTCTTTGTTCAAGTCATGCACCTTAAATTTGACACAGGTGGCCAAATGGGATGTGCTGAGGTTAGACACCATGTCAAATTGTCTTGTGCAGCTTTGTCACCATACACTGAGCTCATTGCTATTAATGGTGTTTTTTTTAAAAAAAATATTTATGTACAAATGCTGTTTAATGAAAATTCCTTAAATTCCAACCTCATACGCAACTCAAGTTTTCAATTCTGTGAAATTTCTTGTTTTTTAGTTACTAATTTTCCTTCCTTTTGCATGTCTTGGCTCTGCTCAGTCTTCAGATGAATGGATGATAAAATTCAGAATTACCATGGTTCTCAATCTTTCCATTGACAGTCTTCCTTTTCTTTCTTTCCTCCCCTCCCCTCCCCTCTCTCTTTCTTTTCTTTCTTTCCTTCCTTCCTTCTTTCCTTCCTTTTTTCTTATTCTTTCTGCAAATTCAAGCCTTGAGAGACCTTTTCTGTGGTAACCCTAACATAGCTGGGTTACCTTGTGGCTTAATAGGTTCAATGACACATCAAGTAAAATGCAAATGCAGTTCCAGAAACCTTGCTGAGTAACACACAACTTCCCTGTACGTTTTCTTGAAGAGATGGTGCAGGAGTTGAACCAGAATATTCTAGAATTCCTCTTCACCTGCCCATTGCTCCTCAGGCTTTCAGGTAGCTACTCACAACCTCTGCTCTGCGTCTGCTCACTGTCACCTCATTTCTGACCCCTGATCTCCGTGCTCTGCACAGCCCTCTGGAAAACAGAGTTTGCTCAACACTCCGATTATTGTTCTTGTCTTGAGAAATTTTAGGAAAAAAGATTATCCATCCTGACATATTACTAAGAATTTTTCATTTCTCCATCATCAATTCTCCCATTCAAAAGTGATAGAGCTTATGTCATAACCACAAGCTAACCAGAGTGAGCTCTTCCAGGCCCAAGTACAGAAGCTCAATAGTTTAGTTTGCTTTTCATCTTTTTTGTTTTTTGGAGGCAGTAGGGGAGGTCATTAGGTTTATTTATTTATTCATTCATTCATTCATTCCAATGGAGGTACTGGGGATTGAACCCAGGACCTCATGCATGCTAAGCACACACTCTACCACTGAGCTATCCCCTCCCCGCTGCTTTTGCATCTTTACACCAGGGCAGTAATGACCCATCCTCTATGGACATATTGTATCGCTATGCAGTCTGACCTCTGAATAGAACCTATGGAGATGCTAATAGTAGAGGTTTAAAAGAAGTAACATCACACGGAGTCTAAAACTGTTTTCCTGGTTATGACAAATTTTCTCGAAGTTCTGCCCACTCCAAGATGGCACTGAGGTGCCTTCCACTGAGTGCAGCTTGAAAGAGAAAAACATCATTCAAAGTAGGAAGCAGTGGTGATGACTCATTTTCTGCGGCTGAACGAGGCATCATCAAACACAGGCCCGAAACTGCCTCAATGTCCCGTGTGAGAATTTCATCTTATCAAGAGTATGGAACCTAAGAAAATACTCTGCCCTACTTACTAGTAGCAATATATAATAAATAGCACTAAGCACAGTAACAGCATGGGTGAACGGCAACTCGCACCAATTCGCATCCCTTAGAGGCGGGGACCATCCTGTAAGAAAGCCCAAAATCCTTACGGGCATTTCACATGCTTGACATCTAACGATGAGCCCATGGGGATAAAATGAAAAAGCTTAAGAATGAAAAGAGAAATTAAGGAAAACCCACAAACACCCATCATTTCTTTAGAAATGAACAAACACCAGCCAAAGGGAAACGATTTAAGGAGTAACACAACTGAAATCCACAGGCTTTCCATACAAGTGTTGGTCTCCAGTACAAAAGGGATCCACTTGGGAAAATATTCTGTAGTTTACCCAGACAGGTCTAGGTCTCTTTCTCCCCATCTCTCTCAGAGCTCTCCTGGCCTGCTGCTACGGAAGGACTAGTAAGGGTATCTTTCTAACAGACTTGGGGAGCTTTGAGAGGATTAAAATTCCAATTTCATTCCACAGACATTTATTAAGCACTAATTATGTGCAACACCTGTGGCAGGCATTATAGGGAGATTAGGAGGAGCAAGATGCAGCCTTTACTTCAAGGAGCTTTCAGTCTATTAGGCGGGATGACAAAAACTCAGAAAGTGTATAAAAGCAAAGTGCACGAAAAGCCATAAAAGTAGAGACAGTCTGTCAGAGTAGAGGTAACGGGAGTTCCAAGGAAGAAGTGAAAGGAAATGCTTAGTTCTGGAGGACCTTGCCTGGGACAGGAAGTGAGCCATGCAATTCATTCTCAAAACTGTTCTGCAGATGTGGAGTAGGTGTTTCTGTTGTGGGGGTTTGTTTTTGTGCTTTATAGATGAAGAGAAAGGGGCTTGGCTAGGAAGAGTCAAACTTAGATATCCTGGGCTCCAAGACTATTTTCCTCTAATCACATCCTGCTAGTTCTCAGAAGAGATGCCATTAGCTGGGGTGGGAGAAGCATGCAAACTGTTCATGGAAGCATCATCTTTGGCAGGGAGGCCTTGAAAGCCCAATGCCATGCCAGGCAGAGATGGGTGGCAGGCACCGTGTTCCCAGTGGGGAGAGGAGCACGCAGAGGAGCAGATTAGCCAGAATGAACACAGTGTATCCAGATCCAGCTTGTCTGGAGTGCAAAATAGAAGGAGGGATGTAGCTGGAGCAAAGGGCAGAACATGCTCAGAGAAGGAATCTGTTCTTAATTCAGATAAGAACAGGAGACAATCAAACAGAGGTGCATTATAAACATAGTTACATTTTAGAACAATTAATCTGGGAACAACGTATGCCTAGAGCCAATGCCAACCCTACGTTACTCTTGTGAGAATCGGACAAGAGAACCTCTCTGAGAAAACGCAGCCCCAAGGGTGGATGCCATGGTAAATTCGTAGAGACTCTGTAAGAGCTCATCAAGGTGGCCCTGCCTAGTACCCATATACTATGAAAAACTTGTACAACCATAAGGGAGAAGCCCAGTGTTCCTTAAACTTGAAAACCTGCCAACTTGGGCTCCCAAGAACTGGGTTAAAAGCTGACATGGAAACTGAAATGTTGAGGCTCTGGAAGATGACTTGGAGCCAATGTAACGGTCAATAGAAGAACCAAAGGGGACCCTGGAATTTCAAGTCAGCATTGGGTCATCCAGGTGACTCAGAAAGTGCTTAAATCAAATTTTTAAAAGATTATTTAAACACAATTTTTTAAAGTTTTTCATACAGAATACTTGAACTCTGAAGCTGTATCTGTGGCCCCAGTTGAAAAACCACAGGAATAAAAGTAGTTCTCAAATAGGGCATAGGACCATTACCTTAATGCGCTATTTGCAAACTGGCACGGGAGCAGAGAGGAGTTTTAATAATACAAATAGATGACCTGGAGAGAGAGGGTACCATCATTTAGAGGGCAATGGCCAAGGATGCTCAGTCTGTGGGACAGTCTTGATAATTATGTCATCAACATGCCCTATGTCACTGTGAGGCTTCATTAGGGAGTGACCAACTCTGTCTTCTCTAGCACTGAGAGGCAGCAGCAAAGCCTTGTTAAGTAAGAATCTACGAGGACAGAAAAGACATAGGAAGACCAGTTGGAGGTTATTACGGAAGCAAAGGTCTAAATGAGGTGGGCACTGGGAAATGGAAACATTATGCAGAGTTATCATGCACAGGGATTGGCTACTGTCTAGGAGAAAAGTGAGCAGGCTATTCACAGCACTAGGGTGCTCCACAGAGGACAGAGGAAAACTCAAGTCAACGTGAGGTTTCTAAGCTTGGAGGAGAGGATGTACCATTAAACATAAACAGTGGAGGTAGAAATAAATTACTTTGGAAATAGACTTACATAAGTTATAGGAAACAGGTAGTCAAATTTAAGACATGTAAGAGCACTGGTTTTTCTTAGATGACTAAAAACAAGGAAAATCTGTCCTCCTACTTTTGGGCCATTCTCTACATAGACAAGCGGTCAAAACCATTTTTTAAAAATTGAAGTCTCTTTTATTTTTCCTGTACAACTGTACATGACCCCAGAGAATCACTCAACCTATCTCCTTCAGAAGTTCCAGAACCAGCATCTGAAAAGTTCTTTTGTCAAGATCTGTGAAGACATCTCCCCCTGGTGGTCACAAGAATCCAGGATGGAAATTCACTTCTTTTAACTTGGGCTTTTGTCTTAGTCTCTAGTTGGGCTCCTTATTCCTGCCCCTTAATTTTCTCTCTAGATCTGCTATAGTGTTTTAAAATTCTATCAACTGTACTATCTAGTAGCCTATTTCAGGAACATGAAATGAAAGACACTAAATTGTTACCCACTGCCATGATCCACTGTGGTCTCAGTATTCCTTTGGTTTAGCCATCAGAAGAATAGGGTTTTGGGCGCAAATGCCCAACTTTGGATCCATAAATTCAGATTTAATTTCCTCATCAGTAAAATAAGAAAACTGGACTGAACGATTATTAAGGTTGCTTCCCACTCTTCTATACTCTGTTGTCTCCAAAAGAAGCCCAAGAGAAAAATATACTTTCAACTTTTATTTTCAGCCTATCAAATTCTTTTTGCTAATGATAAAGTCAGTCAGTAATTGCCACAGGATAATCCTCCTTAGACTTTTTGTTCCTCTACAAGGAATACTGCAGAGAAGAACTCTAATATTAGAAGTACTCTTAGAACAAAGCAGACTAGCTTTCAAGAAAATAAGCATGGATATATGGATTTCTTCAGCAAGAACAAATCCTTCGGGGGAAAGTGTACTCAGTGGTAGAATGTATGCTTAGAATGCACAAGGTCCTGAGTTTAATTCCCAGCACCTCTGTTAAAATAAAACAACAACAACAACAAAATAAAATAAACCTAATTATACCCCCCCCTTTAAAAAAAACCCCAAAACAAAAAACAAGAACAAATCCTTAATTTGTGAGATCTGCCAAACACACATTTCTGCACCGAAAGGTTTGGAAAATGTTCCCTTACCGATCCACATATGTCTCGTCCAGATTGTTGAAACCCATTGTTGGGCTTCTGAGTTGATTTTGCACAGACACAAGATCGTTGCTTTCCAAGGCCTGGTTTAGTAAAGCAACAGCAGACAGCATTTCCACTGCAATCAAGAGCTCCTCATGGGCCAAGTAGTTCTGTTGGAAAACACATGGCAATATAAACTCTACCTTGTGTATGTGGTGGGGGCTCAGAATGCACACTTCAAAGAACAATGGAAAGTCAAAGATTTTGAGAACAGAGAGGGCTTTCTGGCCACCTATCTTTCACTGGCTTTAAAGAACAGGTAAATGAGCTTATTTGTATCAAGAGTCGGGGAGGGATAAATTAGGAGGCTACAGTTAGCAGATACAAACTACTGCATATAAAATAGATATACGACAAGGTTATACTGTATAGTGCAGGGAACTATACAAGATACCTTATAATACCCTAAAATGGAAAAGAATCAGAAGAAGAAAAAAAATATGTCTAACTGAATCACTTTGTTATATACCAGAAACGAACACAACATTATAAATCAACTATACTTCAATCAATCAATCAAAAAAAAATCCCAGTAAATGGCTTCTGGGTTTTCCTTTGATCATTTCAGGGACTGAGTTAACTACAACCCTTAGTTATGATTCCACAAACATCCACATTGCCATGGCTGACTCCTACTCCCAGCTATATTGGCTGCTTACAAGCTCACTCTTACCAAATTATTAAGTCAAGGATTAGATAACATTATTACTGTCCTAGAGTGAGGTAAGATTTTAGCATAGCTAACAGTTTTCAGTTTGAATTATGAATAAGGATAAGAGGGGAGACTTTCAACTAAAGGTTATAATCCCAGAAAAGTAAATCAAATTTTTAAGCCAAGAATATTAATTCTATTCTTAAAAAGTTAGTCTAAGTCATATTTTTATAATTGGGTAGAAAAATTTAAATGTACTCTAAGGTATAGATATTTGAAGAAATGTGAGGTAAAGCTTTAAGTAAAGCAAGTGAGGATTTGGCTTATTTTAAAAGTACATCTCAAATTTCAGAACATCTTCCTTCTTCAACATTCTCTTCCATTTAACTAGTTTATATTGACTTGGCTCAACTTCAAAAGGGTTATTTCTTCCATCACATTGAAGGAACAGAGAGGGAGCATGGGAAAAAAAAACAACCCTGATATCTATCTTTACATTTAGGATATTATAGATATAGTTAATATATATAATGTAACATTTATATTAAAATGCATTATAGCTTTCTGAGAAAGCACAGAAATCTCCCAGCAAATCGATTTTAGCTTAACAAAGTATAATTTTACCTTCCAAAGCAAATAGGAAAAAGGATTTTTTTTTACAGGAAACATGTAAGTTTTACCTAAACATCTTACATTAATGCATAAGGAAAGTATCAAATTACAAGTAAAGAGCAGAATGGAATCATTTGAGATTTACCACAAATATCTGAAGTGGTACACAGCCGAAAGGATAAGGACACACAGAGAAGAAATGGTGTGCTGAACCACTGTGGGCTGAGTACTGATTATTTGGGGATGAATGACCATGCTGGAGCCGAGGCAGCCTTGGACCTCACAGCTAGAGAAGTGGGGGACAATATTAAGAAAAGAACCTAAGTGAAATTTTAAAAAATAACTTATTTTTCTTTTATTACAAAATACAGTTGACCATTGAATGACATCGAGATTAGGGGCATCGACACTCCATGCAGTTGAAAATATGCATATAATTTATCGTCTGTATAAGCGGTTCTTCCATATACTGGTTCCTGCATATCCAAGGTTCTGCATCCTTGGATTCAACCAACTGCAGATGGTGTCGTACTATAGAATTTACTATAGAAAAAAATCCACACATAAGGGGCCTGCACAGTTCATACCCCTGTTGTTTGAGGATCAGCTGTAGTATCTTTCTGTTTATAAAACATAGTAAGTCTTCATAAGCAGGGATAAGAAAACAAATCCTACTGCCCAAGTTCTTTAATAATATAATAAAATAATAATAATAAAAGTGATACACACTTTTATTAACTTTTAATTTGTGTAAACATTCATAGAGATTTTGGGGTTTTTAAAACTATTTTTCTTTTATTATTGTTAAAAACAAGATAACGCTGTATATTTTAATCTCATTTTTCCACCTGATAGTAGGAAGTGTGATCTGTTATCAGTTAAACATGTGGTTTGTTTCTGGCTTCCCTGTATCACAGACAATGCTGGGAAACATCCTTTTGTGGCTACAACTTCCTGATCATCTTCTTTAGGCTTATTTCCTGGCAATGTAATTGTCAGGATAACGGGTAACAGCCTCGGATAAATGGATTACTAAGATCACCCTCCAGAAAGGTTGCATCTTTCTGGATGCATGTTCCAACCATTGTGTGGGGGACGCCCACTGCCCCAAACTTATACCTGCGCTAGGTAAGAGCTCTCTACTAATCTTGATCTCTGAAAATAACTGTATTTTGCTTTACTTTCTTGGTGGAGCAGTATTGCTTCTGATTTTTAAGATACGATGTCCTTCCATGTTTCCTTAGAACTTTAATTTTTAAATTATTTGCTGCATTTAACCTTTTATGTGAGAAATTTATTCTGATATGTATAGTGAGGTAATGTTTTCTTTCCCTAATGGTTAAACACTTGTAAGATTTCACTCCTTTTCCTACCTTTTCGAAACCCTAGCTCTTTCATATACTAAATTCTTGGCTCTGATTCTAGCACTTTTCATCCTGTACTAGGATAGAGCTCCTATCTACTATAACCTTATATGCTTATTACTGTTAGCATAGTAAGGGGCATACATTTACAAACATCAAGGCCACGGTGCTAATGTTCTTGGTTGCAGATATCTAGAAATGCAGATTCAGAGCTTATTTCTATATCAAAAAGGATTACATATTTTTTAAAAAAAATATTTCACTATAGTTATTAAATTATCCGAAGTTTTCCAAAAATCCCCCAGAGAATAAGAACAACCAGTTTTCAACACGTATTTGTCAGAGTGTGGCCGCATTTCCTTACTGAGCTCAGATTCCAATAGATGAAAAGCAGGAGTTAAAGAGGAAGGTGGCCGTGGAACTGGCACAAGGAGGCCAGTGAGACCAGGGACTGGCACAAGTTAAAGACTCTACACTCCCACTCACCTTTCCTAAACACCCTTCCTCACTGCTTGGACTCAGAATTCACATCTCTGTACCCGGAACCTCCTGTGACTTACCATGGCGTTCTGTTTCTGGAGGTTGAAGAGCTCGGTCTGATACATCGCAGCAGCAAAGGGATACACAGCAGGCAGCTGGGCCTCGGGTTTCTCCAGTGCAAGCAGCGTATTCTCAGGGTCGCCTTCTGGAATGACAGCGTTGATGTGGTCCACCGCAGCCAGCCCTGAGGGTGGGGACACATCCATCAGATGTCCGCTTTTCCCACCGTGGCCTGACCCAACCAGCCCATCTTTCCGAGGATTAGAACCTAAGCAGTCACTTACTGTGAACTCTGAAAAGCTGCAGTTGAATAGTAGGCAAAGGCTTGGAAATGGCAGCTTGTATTTGGAAGTCAGCCCAATCCTTGAAGCTAGTCCCCACAAGAACCTCACTACTGAGGGAGCTGGAGGTATGCGGTCATTCCTGTCTCGTGTGACTTCCCTACCAAATCCTTCCCTTCGGGACCAGCTTTGGTCCCGTCTCTTCCATGGAGCCTTCATGTTGTTCCAGTTCCTGAGGACTTCACACCTTGGGACTCCCCACAGTGTTTAGAGCTGGGCCATGTACAGCCTGCAGGCATTGCTCTTTAATGCTCTTGGTGTGTTCGTACTGCCTCCTCGAGGAGACTAAAGCGCTGTGAAGACTAGAGCAAGACTTGCTCTACTGCTGTACCCTCCCTCTGAATCAGCACCGTGGGAAACCCCCAGGGGACACCCAGACACACTGCTGCTTAATACGGATGGTATTAGCTCTCCAAACATCCTCCCTCATCTCTTGTGCTCTGTAAAGTGTGATTCTTAAGGAAAAATAATTTCAGGTATTTTTTTTAAAAATTACAGCCAAAATTCGTATGATTAAATAATTCTGTGTTAGTATGTTAGTCCTCCCTTATTCTTAGGGGATATGTTCCAAGAATCCTAGTGGGTGCCTGAAACCTTGGATAGTACCGAACATTTTATATACATTTTTTTCCTATCCATACATGTCTAAGATAAAATTAAATTTATAAGTTAGGTGTAGTAAGAAATTAACAACAATAACTAATAATAAAATAGAAAAATTGTAACTATACTATAACAAAAGTGGTCTTTCAAAATGCCTTTTTTTCTTCTTTCATTGTGGTGTAGTTGACTTACAATATTATATTATTTATAAGTGTACAACATAGTGATTCAGTATTTTTACAGATTATACGCCACAGTTATTACCATATGATTAACTATACTTCCTGCGCAGTACATTACCTCCTTGTGACTTCTTCATTTGATAGTTGGTAGTTTGTATCTTTTAATCCCCTTCACCTATTTCTCCCATCCCATCCACCTCCCCTCTGGCAACCACTAGTTTATTCTCTTTATCTATGACTCTTTCGGTTTTATTTGTCATTTGTTTTGTTTTTTAGAGTCCACACATAAATGAAAACATACAGCATTTCTCTTTTTTGGTATGATTTACTTCACTCAGCATACACTTTGGAGTATAGCTTGAAGTCAGGGAGCATGGTATCTCCAGCTTTATTCTTTTTCTAACGATTGCTTTGGCAATTTGGGGTCTTTTGTAGGTCCATACAAATTTTAAGATTATTCTGGTGCAGTGGAAAATGCCACAGGAGTTTTGATAGGGATTGCATTGACTCTATAGATTAGTTTGGGTAGAATGGACATTTTAACAATATTAATTCTTCCAATCCATGAAAATGAAATATCTTACCATTTATGTGTGTCTTTGTTCTAGGACCCACTGTGGATACCAAAATCTGCAGACTCTCAAGTTCCACAGTCAGCCCTCTATACCCGCAGTTCCACATCTGTGCATTCAAAACCAACCTCAGATCATGTAGTACTGCTATGTATTTACCGAAACAAATTCGTGTATAAGTGGACCCACACATTCAAACCTGTGTTGTTGAAGGGTCAACTGTATTTGCCTTTACTAGTGAGATTTCTTCTTCATGTATTTTCTTATTTCTTGTTATTGCCCTTTTTGTTGGGGGGTGCTTAAAGAAGAGCCTTTAACAGTTCTTGTAAAGTCAGTTTAACGGTGATAAACTCTTAGGATTTACTGGTCTGGGCAATTCTTTCTCTTTCAGTTCTGAAGGGTAACATTGCCTGGTAGAGTATCCTTGGTTGTAGGTGTTTTTTCCTTCAAGCAATTTAAATATATCATGCAACCCCCTTCTAGACTGTAAAGTTTCTGCTGAAAACTCAGCTGATAGCCTTATGGGGTTCCTCTGATTGTGACTCTTTCTCTCTTGCTGCCTTTACATTTCTCTCTTTAACATTTGCCATTTTAGTTGCGATATATTTTGACGTGGATCTCTTTGGGTTTATCTTGTATGGGATTCTTTGTGCTGCCTGGATCTGGATATCTGTTTCTTTTCCCAGGTTAGGGAAGTTTTCAACCACGATTTCATCAAATACGTTTTCTGCCCCTTTCTCTCCTCCTTCTAGGACCCCTATAAATGCTAATGTTAGTACAATGATGCTGTCCCAAAGGTCCCCTAAACAATTTCTATTTTTAAAATTTGTTTCTTCTTACTGTTCTGGTTGGGTGAGTTCCACTATTCTGCCTTCCAGGGTGCTTAGGTGTTCTTCCCTGTCATCTAATCTGCTGTTGATTCTTCTAGCATATTTTTCATTTCAGTCATTATATTCTTCAGTTCTGACTGATTCTTTTTTATTTTCTAATCTTTTTTCCTCTATTCTCCCAAATTCAGTGAGGATTTTTGATTGTTATTTTGGATTCTTTATTGGGTAAGTTACTGATCTCCACTTCATCAGGGTTTTTATTTTTTCACCTCCCCATAGAATTTTATCTTGTTCTTTCATTTAGAACATATTCCTCTGTCTTCTCATTTTGTTTGACTTTCTGCATTTGTCTCTATGAATTAGGCAAAACAAATCTCTCTCCCGGTCTTGATGGTGTGCCTTACATAGAAATGTCCCTATGCAGTCTGCATGTGTTGGAGCCAAAGGCGGGCTGGGAGGCATGCTTGTGAGGCCTTGGCAGGCTGGAAAGAACACTAGGCGCTTTCCAATCTCCTGTCTCTGTGCTGGGACTCAGAGCAAGTAAGTATGTGTGTGAGCCCTTTAAGAGCAGAGTTTTGGTTTCCAACAGCCCTCTGGCTCTCCTGGTAGCAAGCTCCACTGGTTTTCAAAATAAGTTAACAGGGCTCATTTTCCTGGTGTTTGTCCCCAAGGCTGGAGCACCCAATGTGGGGTTTGAACCCCTTGCTCACTAGAGAAGACCTCTGCGTTTGTGACATCACTTTCCGCTTGTGGGTCACCTGCTGGGGGTGTAGGTCCTGCCTAGATCACTTCTCTTCCCCTTCTATTGTCTTGATGTGATTTTTCCTCTATATCCTTCATTGCAGAAGAGCTGTTCTAGTCTTCAAGTCATTCTCAGAGAGACTTGTTCTATATGTAATTGTAGTTTTGGTGTGACTGTTGGAGGAAGCGAGCCCAGGGTCTTCCTACTCTGCCGTCTTGATCTTGTCTCCTTAAAATGTTTTATTGTACAAACTGAATGCCATTTCCATCTTAACTAAGCACTTATCATGACAGTTTGAGGTGAATCAGTAAGATACTAACTAATAGACATAAAATAGATAAACAACAAGTTTCTACTATATAGCACAGGGAACTATACTCAATATCTTATAGTAACTTATGGTGAAAAAAATATGAACACAAATATATGTATGTTCAAGTATGACTGAAGCATTATGCTGTACACCAGAAATTGACACAACATTGTAAACTGACGATATTTCTCTAAAAAAATATATAGACAATAAAAACAAACAAACAAAAACAAACTAGCACGAATTTCTTTTTCCTTCTTCACAATTTCATGGATAGATGATTTATTCTTACTGTAGATCTTAGTAACCTCACCAAACAATTTTTGTTTCTTTCCTTATTAATCAAGAACTTTCACCTTTTCACTTAAAGAAAACACTTTACAGTTTCTCTTTGGCGTATTCAGATTGCCAGCATCACTACTCTTGCACTTTGGGGGCTATTATTAAATAAAGTAAGGGTGATGGACACAAACATTGCAATACCATGATGACTGATATGATAACTGAAATGGCTACTAAGTGACTAACAGGCAGGATACACTGGACAAAAGGATGATCCATGTTCCAGGTGTGATGGTGCAAGATTTCATTATGCTACTCAAAATGGCATGCAATTTAAAAGTTATGAATTGTTTATTTTTGGAATTTTCCATCTAATATTTTCAGACCACAGTTGACTATAAGTAACTGAAACTGCAGAAAACAAAATTGTGAATGTGGAGGAGGGAGCACTGTAGCATTTAAGCTTAAAAAAAAAAAAAAAGGGCCCTGATCACAGAAATGCCTTGGTTTACATTATCTGACCCAACCAGAAGCGCTGTGACGTCTCTACCAGTTGTAATTGTTCAGATTACAACGACCTGAACTTTAGTGACCAAACTGAGGGTGCTCAGAACAGTAGATGCAGCATAGTTTCCAGAAAACAGAAATAGAACTGCTGACCAAATGGAAGAATGAGTGATGAACTTTGCCACCAAGCAACAGCAAACTGAACAGAACCAGCAGGATTTTGCCCTACCATGAAGGCTTCAGGGTAGCAGAAATAATACAGACTCACACATTTCTACAGCCTTTCGAGGATTAGCCTGTCTCCCTAAGACATGACTAGACTACAGCTAAGATTATTCCAACCCTTCCTAACATGACAATCTACTGTCGCTACATTCACAAGGAGCTACGCTCAATGACCTTTCTACTGAAACACATCATTCAATAGCAGGAAATACTTACAACTAACACAATTTTTTCATGCCCCACGCCTACAAAACTTATACTAATTCTAAAGAACCCTAAGAACCCCAAAAACTTTTTCCTATTCTTAGAATTAGTACAATAAATGAAAGAATTCAAGAAGGCAAGGTCAGTGGTCGTTTGTCATGTCTGCTGTTCTGTTAAAGTCATCCAAGGCCTTTCAGCTGTGTCTCTGATTACTCTGAAAAGGATTTTTGCTTCACCTTTGAAAACTCTGTTATATGACAATAGGATGGTAAAATATTGCCAGAAAATCATATCCTTTAAAAGTACTCTTAATTAACCACTCTTTTACACTCTCTGCATTTAACAAAGTCTCAAGCATATAGGTAATGAATGGAATGCATGTACCAAACCCTGAAGTTAAATGGCTGCAGTTCAAACAAAGCTGAAGCCTCTGACAACAGATGTGACATTACCACCAAAGTTGTCACTACTGTCATTACTATAGCTGCTATGAATGCAGACACTTTAACATTTTAATAAGCTCTATGGTTGAGGGAACACTTGTCAAGTAGTTACACTGACATTTTAAAGCACACAATTGTCTCGTCATGTCACTCAAATATGCTTTAGAGAATGTTTTCAAGACTACTTTTAGTTCTACCGGACTATCAGTTTTCCAACGGGGAGAAATGAAAAACTTCAGAATAATTCTAGTCTACGTATTGAAAGCCATCAAACATTGCAATGACCTTCAGAATTTCAGCTGGTTATGCATTAGTATAGATCACCTCATGCCATTTGTTTAAAAGTGGGGAAAAAAAAAGTACAGCCAATTTGCCGTCAGGAAATTATGTCACCGAGTAAAGTACTAAACCATTTATATAAGACATTTCATTTAATGTGAAAAAGAAATCAATTTTAGTGGTTATAAACATTTCAAAAATAAAGGATGGCAGAAAGCTCGGCAGCTATTTCCTCACTAAGCTCGTGTACCTCAGATGTGTTACGGGCAATATTAATGTCTTCCCGTAATTCACTTCTGTCAAGCATAATGAAATTCTCAGCTTTCAAACAGAGCAGAAAGAGAAACCTGTAATTGTGCTTCAATGCATCATCACTAACATGCTCAAAATTTAATAAAAACAAAAGAATAGGAACTTCCATCTCAAAACTGTAAAATGTTCCCTAAAAAAAAAAAACAACTTATCCCATGCCAATGGAGGGAAAGTGCTTAATGCGTAAGAGGTCTTATTTTGGGTGATGGAAATGTTTTGGAACTATATAAAAGCAGTGTTTGCACAACATTGTGAATGCACTGAATGCCACTGAATTGTTCTTTTTTAAATGATTAATTTCTAGACTGCGAATTTCACCTCAGTAAATTATTTAAATGAAAAAATTTAAAAAATTTTTTAAAATCTAAAAAAAGTTACCCCAGAGCTCTTAGCAGTTGTCTGTAGAGGTAAATTCTCAAGCCCACTCAGTTGTTAACTCCTAGACGTTTATATCCCTGGGCCTCCCTGATTCCTGTTTGAAACCTTTAGAATATGTCTCTACCAGCAACTTAGGAGCAAACTCCTGGGCAACACCTATAGATGTGCATTTCCTTGAAAGTGGTAAGAGCAATAAAGAACATGCAAAGCTCATCTAGGTGGTTGCATTGAGGGCAGAGTTTAGGACTATTGAAATTAGTGGGTCCAAGTTCAAGGCTGGCAGACAATTTACATGCTTTCTTAAATAGGCCAACGGGTCTTTGATGTATTAGTTTTCTGGGTATATATGGTTATTTTGGTTAACCTGGGGATATAAATGTCAAATAGAATTCCTTACTGCCTCAAGTAAAAATAAAATTTTATTAGAGAGAGAAAAATGATTAATAAAGAGATTAATGTACCTAAACTTGCATATGCTTATTTTAATTACCCAAGCTTGCTGTTCTTTACAGTCACACAACTAAACTAGGTACCAAGAAGCATCGTCCTGTGTGAGTCCATAGAGTCTCAGGGATATGGGATTCAAACCTGCCACCAGGTGATTTCAAAGGCCTGTCAAGTCTTACTTACTTACACCAAAGTTACACAAGCTGTAAGAAAACAATTTTTACAAACTGCTGACTAATGACTGGGAAGTAATGAAAAGCAGAGTTGTCAATAATAGCTTTTACACTTTCAGTCTAATGCCATCACATCATCATGGGCAAGGAACGGCAATCTTTAAGTCATTATCTTTACTAAATAACCTTCAAGATTAGCTCAGTCAGGACAAATATGACATACACTGTACCTATGATGAAACAGGAAGGTCCAGTCAACTAGCTTCAAGATACTTGGAGATACTTTGCATGGACTAGGGCCAAGATCAACAGAAAAGCTCCAAGGGAAACTCAGATGATGCACCAGAATTAAGAGCAACAGTGACATTTAGTGGATTTTTCATCACATAAGGCAGTTTTACAAGAATACAAGTTGAGAGTTTTGCTGAGTATCAGACAAGGAAAACTTGCACCTTCAACAAGCATGGTTTCCCTCGTACAGTCTGTTACTTACTGTTGACTTTATTGACATTTTCTTGGATTTCTGCTTGTGTCAACAATTCTTCATATGCGTCTCTTTCTTCTTCTGAAATACAGTTGTTCTGCAAAACAAAGTCTTCACTGATTTCTGAGGTTCAGTGTTTCCAAAGCTCAATATTCAAAAGCAAAAACTTAAAGAGTGATAAAAAACCATCCACTAATATTCATGTGAATTCAATACAAGCATTTAAGAGTGCCTGCTTTGTGCGGGGCACTAGGGCTAGACATGCCAGCAAGGATTACAAAGATGAACAACAGACCCAGTGACTTTCTGAAAAAGCCTAACTGTCTAATGTGGAAAACATTAGATTGGACCACTTGATACTGGCATTTTTTGAAGATCAAAACCAGTTGAATATTGGCAGGGGGGAGGGTATAGTTCTGTGGTAGAGTACATGCTTAGCATGCACAAGAGCCTGGATTCAATCCCCAGTATCTCTGATAAAAAAAAAAAACAAAAACAAACCTAATTACCTCTCGCCCCAAAAAATGAAAAAAAAATTAATAAAAAAGAATGATTAAAAAAACTAGTCTATGTGAAGCTTTAAAATAAACAGCTGAATATTGGCAATTTCGTTTGATTCAGTCTAACAAAATCAAGAACATAAATAACAAATAGACACAGTAGAAAAGAATATATTCTAGAAAAGTACATACTTGCTTGGAAAGAAAAATCTAAAGAGACAACAATGGAGGAGGGCCTAGAGGAACGGAGTAATGTTCAAGGCAGAGAGGAGAGGCAGGCTGTAGACAGAAGGGTTTGGCCACAAAGGTGGGAAAGCTTGGCACGTTGGGCTATCGCACAGAGTGTGTGTCCAGGGTTAGCTAAAAAGATGGGGAGGTAGGCTGGGTATCCTGGAGGGCTTTTAAAGTCAACTGAAGGACCTGTACTTAACTCGGTAGGCAGCAGGAAATCGGGGGAGTTTCTGGGGGGATGACATCCGATCTATAACTAAAGATGAATTTTGCAACCTGTCGTCCTGAGAAGCGTTGGCTTGGAGAGTGACAGGAAGCAGGGAGATCCATGGGGAGGGGCTGCAGGAGTCCTGAGACCAGGTCAGGAGGGGCAGGGCCGAGGCAAGAGTAGTGACATAAGAAGGTGGGTGATGGAGGTAAGCCTGGCAAGGAAAGGCAACAGAACACAGAGAAGGATAGGGCCGAAGGGACATAAAGAGAACTCCGAAACAACGTGGGAGCCATTCCAAAGGGAAGTCAGCAAGGGGCACGTGTGTGAGCAGGGCCGGGGAGAGATGAGCACCCTTCTGATGTGATGGGGGGCAAAGCCAGGGGAACCCAGAGATGAAGGCATCCGGAGGAGCTTTAGTGGGGCCTGGGACCAAGATGGCAGCTCACTTCTTCACCACCACCTCCATGGAGGAAGAACAGAGACAGGAGTGATTCAACATCAGACTTGGGAGAACCTCCATCTTTAGAGGGAGGAAGAAGAGACATTGAGAGATGCTGAGGAGAAGCATGTAAGGCGAGGGGCGGACAGTGGAAGGTGGGCGGGGCAGGGAGGGGCAAGTGTGCAAGATTCAGGCAGAAGCCACCCACTGAGAAAAGATTAAGATCAAGTGGCTACTCTGGGTAATGGGGCTGAAGCTGACAGGGCAAGAGTTTCAGGAGAGGCAGGTTGGCAAGGAAGTGGCATCTCTGACTGCAAAGTTTTCAGTAAGACAGGAAAGCAGGAAATGAAGTCAGGGTCAGGATCAGCTTGCCTTGTCAAGGAGGGAAACCACCTCCTCAAATACAAAGGTAAACTACGGGACAAGCACGAGGAGAGAGGATTCCAAGACACCTTCTCTAAACATCACCATACCCAAGTATCAGCCTTCACCAATAGACCTGAAGGTAAGTTGGCTAATACAAGGTCTGCTGGCGGGTGATGCCCAACGAGAGAACTTTAGCTGCTGCTTCTACACCTTCCAGGTTAAGTTTACAACATCCTCGCCACCTGTAATAGTCATCATAAAAGGAAACCTCATTCCCCTACAGAGTGCCTGGCGGTCTTTCATTCCACCCAAACCAACTGCCTGTGGCTACAGAGGCCACAGCCAGTTGATTTAAAAATATCCCTTTGTAACATTAAAGCTTTTCCAAATTGGCAACGCATCACCAAATTTATTCCTGTATTTATCACTCAGAATCGAATTAAATTACCTTCAGCCTTGCATTTTCCTCTTTTCTCTTTTTGGCTTCCCAGAGTTCCTTCTGATACTCCTGCGCGAGGTTGTCATCCACTAAAGTTAACATTGCATTTGGGTTTCTTAGCGTTACAATGGTCTGCTCTGCTATTCCTTTTTCAATAGCTTCATTTATGGCTATAACAGCAGCATGTACTGCAGAGCACAGAGAAAAAAAGAATTTTATTGGCAAAAGACAACATGGACAGGTGTACTGACCCTGTGTAACTTAGGCAGTTTTGCTTTCTTCCTTGGGGCCCCAAAAAGCATGCTAACGAAGAGACTTCAGACACATCACAGAACATCCCTCTGACAACCTCTCCACCCGCCTGTCCATCCTGGGTCCCATCTCAGCATCTTCATGTAATCCTTATTCATTTATTCAACTTGCACTCACTGTCTAAAATGGAACAAGCACTATGGCAACCACTGGGGGCTTGAAGGGTGACATGGACACTTTGAAAGTACCACGTTGCTTCTAAGAGATGCCTGTAATTTAACTTGTAACATGGACACTGTACGTTGCCATTGAAATCTACGGACATGGAAAGCAGAGCAATGTTTTGGAGAATGAAGATATTTCCGGAACCTCTTAAATCCCATTGCACAAGTGCACGTCTAGAGTCCAAAGTCAATTACTTGGTTATGTTCTGATGTGCTCAAATTAACCATCTACAACACATAAAATAAAAACTTCTAGGGTGCTGAGAGTATCTTCTAAATGTTCTATTTCTTATAACCAAAATCTTGTCACCAAAATAAAGAAGAGGTCTAAGTCATGTCATTGGCACGTTTGGATCTTAAGTAGACTTACGTGCAGCCTCATCCACCGACAGTTCATTAGCCAGAATACCACCTATTTTGCTGAAAGCTGGCATCTGTATTCCATATTTCTCGAGCTCCTTTCTCATATTACTGATTTCCTCCTCTGAAAAAAGAATGACAACAAAAATCACCGAAAGCCATAGAGATGGAGGCAGGAGTAAGTATATTCATGTTAAGAAATGTCTTCATCAAGAGGACAGGGTTGACACAGGAAACTAACTTACGGTTACCAGTGGGGAAGGGGGTTGGAAGGGATAAACTGGGAGTTCAAGATTTACAGACACTACCATATATAAAATAGATAAGTTTCTACTGTATAGCACAGGAAACTATATTCAGTATTTTGTAGTACCCTATAATGAAAAAGAATATGGAAAGGAATATATGTATGTTCATGTATGGCTGAAACACTATGCTGTACACCAGAAATGGACACAACATTGTAAACTGACTATACTTCAATGAAAAAATTAAAAAAAATTTACAGAAAGATGAGGTCATTTCTAAACAAGAATCTTAGGAAGAAGCCAGCCTCAGTTTCTCATTCCATAAACGTGGAAAAAAGGAAACCCAGTAGAGTACGAGCAAGATAACAAGTTTTGTCCTCTGATCAATATAAAGGAAAAAAAGAGAATCAATAATACCAGAATGAAAAAAACTATTGCTACATTTTCTTCAAAACCATATTGTAAAAAATTACCAAGATAAAGAATAGTACCTGTAAAGTCTACTTTGCCCAACAAATCCTGGATCTGGGGTGCTATTCCTAGTTTGAACAGATATAAACTGAAAGAGAAAACATGAAATTATCAGAAATTTTATCATCATAAATCTTAGTGTTAGAACACACATAAGTCTTAAGGGGTTTTTCAGTTGAGAAACACCCAAGAGATCATCTCATTCAATCCATTCATTTTACAGATGAAGAAACTGAGTCCCGAGGTAACACAGTCCCTAGTGGGACCAGGACTAGAATCCCAGTCAATGTCCCGAAGACTGGTCCTCTGTAATACACAGTGCTTCCACTGGGTCAACTAACCTAACCATCAAATTGCAGGGAGAATAAGGGACACAATTAACACAAAATAGCAAGTAACAAACGCAATAAACATTTCTTTGGATACTGCTTACATGGTTTTATTTTGTTTACACTTTAGCTCAAATTATGTTTTCCTTTTCATTCCTATATATGCCTCCAAGTACCATATACCTCTTGAGGAAATATTGATTTTATACACTCTGAACCAATAAATTGAGTAACAAGACTATTAGTGGATGGAATGATGTTAAAAACAGATGTGGGCTTATTACTAAGTGGAAGATGCAGAGGAAAGTGTATATGTTTTTAACAAAAATTGTTAGGAAGTAATGATGGTACCCCAGTAACCTGCCCATAACCTCACCCAAGGAGCTGAAGTCTGACCCCTAAATTCAACCAAAGAAGATGAAAATATATGGTATGTGATTTCTCACTTTGTCACTGAGTCATAGTTTCTGTTCCATATTTACCTTAGCTTCAAGGTCCCAAGACTAATTCTACAGCCCAACTGAAAAATTCTGTATTTACTTAGTATCAGTTTTGATAGATTTATAATTTATGAGATTTTAATTAGAACTCAGAAATTACACATAACATATATGGGAAAATGAACTGAGAATGATTTTGATGGCTTAAAATATTTCAAGATTGTCACCTGAGATAATGATGTGAGATGAATCTCACGGGTTTATAAAATACAAAATTTCATTAAAGGAGTTCAAGATCAAGCCTTCTCAATGGTATTAAAACAAACTCCTAAAATGTGTGATTAATCAATGTAAGCAGCGTGTATTAAAATTGGATTTTTTAAGATCATTTCTGTAAAACTCTATTAAAAATCATTTAGAAAAGCAATACACGATCAAAGTTAAAAATCAGTGATGAAGGAGAAGGCTCAGCTCAAGTGGCAGAGTGCATGCTTAGCACGAACAAGGTCCTGGGTTCAATCCCCAGTACCTCCTCTAAAAGTAAATAAAGAGATAAACCTAATTACCTCCCTCCCCCCCCAAAAGTAAGTAAATAAATTTTAAAAAATTAGTGCTCAATGGTTTAAAAAAATCACAGAAAATCACCACCCAGGGTTAAACACTAAACATTTTGATATAAATCCTTTTAATGTTTCTGGAAATACCTATTCCATAAACTCACACACCATTCTATAAAATGAATGCACTGTATTAACTTAGCCAATGGTTGAGCATTTGGATAGTCACTAATTATACACTGTAATAAATAATGTTGCAGTGAGCCTACATATAGAGATGTATCTTTGTACATATATCTTATTTGTCACATAAATCACTAAAAACAAAACTGTCAAAACTGAAAGGACATACACATAAAGCTTTCAGTATATTTTATCCAATTGTCTTCTTAAAAATAGATTATACTCATTTACTCTCTGTGACTGAAGGGTTAACAAAACCCCTTCCCCTTCTGCAATAGAATGTGACCTTTAGTTAACTTCCTAGCTCTGTTCCCCCAGGAACCCAATAAAAATACACAGACAACCATATTATGAAGCATCATTGCTTAGGAGAAGAATAACCCCTGATTGATAAATTGCATCTTGACTGGAAGGAATTATAAACACCTAAGAAGCATTATATCTATCACATGTTCTTGAGTTTAATGACTCTTATAACTGGCACACTTCTTGCAGGAAACTGGGAAGCCACGCTATGGAGCTGTTACAATAGATACTGGCTTCTGGGGGCCGAAGTTCTAAGCCAGGGAGCCTTCTGCAACTACTGATATGAGTCTCACTCCTTAGCACTGAAGTTATCACCTGGCGTGCCAAACAGAACAGCTTCTAAATGGCCTTGTGGACAACTACATGGTGTGTCGTAAAGCCACTCACTGAAGAGCAAACACTTGATGATGTCTTGCTGGCAGGCTGTAGGTCCTAGATGGTTCTTGCCTTCTGAGCAAGTACTACCCAACATGGTATATACCAGGCAGTTGTAAGAGTCTGAATGCTTAATCCAACCTAAGAACCAGGTGATGGGCAAGGCCCCACTCTATCACCAATGCAGGAAAATGCCATTTTCTTTGTCCCCTTAACAGCACAGGATTCTAGCAATGAAAACCTTACCAATCGATAGTCAAAACATGTTATTTAAGTCTGCATTTCCTCTTGTTCACTGTGAGGGTAAACATTTTTCACACAAATTGGCCATTTCCATTTCTTCCAGAAAATGCATATTAATGAATTTTTGAATTTTAAAGATCATATTTTGGGGAGATTTATCTTTCTCTGGTTTCCCCTTCTATACCCTTAAAACCACAACCAAAGGACAAAGACCAAATGACATTTCAACGATATGGTAATTTTCATTTTACTACTGAATTCTAGTATGATATGCCTATCTTATTCCCAAGGGAAAAACATACTAGACTCTGACTGTTGTTCAATGTAAAACAGACATTACGTATTCGTAATTCAAAGCTAGAAAGACAGGCTACATTCCTTAGTTTAAATTCTAAGTCTTTAGAGATTATCAGGGATATAAAACTATTTATACAGCTCCTGAAGACTTTACTACCAAAGGTTCATGGCAAACAAGTCATTATAATTAAAACTACTATGATAACATTTCCAAAACCATGATATTTTATGAACCACTTCTTGTACGATTACATGGGAAAAATATTTCAGTTAAAAGGGAGCTTATATCATGTGGAACAAAATAAAACGTCAGCCTACTCACCTGCTACTTTCTATTAACAGGGACAACAAAATTCAATAGAATTAAACAACTAGGTATGGTAACGCTACAAAAGAACCTAGGAAAATAAAATCAAGCCATACATGAAGAAATGAAAAGAGATCCATAAATGTTTAAAAAAGTACCACTGTTACCACTTCAGTTCTTTCACGGTAACTGATACATATTTTCCTCTTCCCTTTTACAACTAAATTAAAAATACACCTGAACTAGTTGACAAAAAAAAAAAACCCTACAAAATAATTCAGTGGGAGAAAGTTTGAAAATGTGACAGTAAAATTTAAGTAGGAAATACCCATAAAAATGTCTTCTAACAAATTTTCTATAATTATTTCAATATTTAATCTGTTGTATTTATCACGTGTAGTACTTAAACCAATATTCTGCTAAAGTTTTAACAGACTTTAAACTTATATTCTTGCATCAAAGCCTAAGCTAATGAATACCTATTATCCTTAATATATTTCCACTTCTACTTCCCCACCTATATAATGATGATATAACCTAGAATTTTAGATATATTCTTTTATTTTCATATTATACACCCAAAATTTAGCTAACTAAATTTTATTAGTTTCTTTTCTATTATATTCTATATCCCATTTTCCTCTTTTTAAATTTTATCTTTGGTTTTGTTATGTATAAGAACACCTGCTAAATACACTGAATGAGTGCACATATTTTATTATTTATTTATACCATTTATTATTATTATTATTTATCTTATTTATTATTTTATTATTTTCACTTGTTCCTTGGGTGTTGGTTCTGTTTGTTGAATCTAATTCCTCTTTCATAGTGTTGGTTTCCCTTAAATGTCTGGCATTTCCTGATTTGGGGCTCGCCTCAAGGTCTGAGACTTGCTGTTTGTCACAGTCGACCGCAGGTCCCCATGACAGGAGCCATCCTGGTGGGGGAACAATGGGGCTGATGCCCGGAAGGTACCTGGTGTCTTGTTTTCTTAGATGGGGCTCCCTGGGCCTTCCTGCAGTCATCAGCTACCTGGGATACTGGAATGCCACCCTGCCATCAGCGTCTACACCTGCTACTTTAGACAAGGATCAGAAGGCTTAGCGGGTCTAAGCCCCATCATGCTGGCTTCGGGGCTCTCCTTTCCCGTCTCTGCTTGGAGCATGCCCCACAGTATCCCTGAGCTCCGCTGAGTTTCTCAGTGGTTTCTGGGCTGTGGTCTCTTCTGCCTCGTTTCTCAGTCAATCCAGTCCTCTCTGTTTGCTTTCTGTCCGAGTTACTTAAATTTCTGGTTAATGGATGGCATTCTTTCTTATTGCAGATAATTTTAAAAAACCTATTATGTTAACAATGGCACGTAAGTTTTGTAATGAGAGTAAGACAACTGTGCTCAAAGATCTTGAAGCAACTGTTTTCATTGTATCTCCTTTATCTGGTCATTCATTTAATACTATTTATGGACTACCAACTACACAGAAATAGTTTTCTCTACTACCCTGCCCCTAAAATAAAGGTAATGGAGGCTTCCGCAAAACATAGGTTTGTTGGTAATATGAACCAAAATAATCACACTAAACAAAAGTGTTAATTTCTCCCTATGGAACTAAAGAAATTGGACGGCTATTTCTGATTATACTTTTCACTTTTACTGTACGCTGTAATACTAATACTAACCTCACGATGAGCAGACATCCTGGTTTAACTAAAAGCTACCACAAGGTGGTGCTGAGAAGTTAGTTACTTTTTGGATAGAATGATCTTCAAATTTAGATTTATCTTAAATCAGAGATTTTCCTAAACTCGTCACGATCAGTTATCAATCTCATTTGCATTAACATTCTTTCACCAAAAATGTTTTCTTTTTTAACACTAATGTTTATTTTTTATTTGGCTACAATTTTCAACATTGATTTGATCTCTGACGTAGAAGTTTAAACCATTAGCTTTGAAAAGATGACTTTTCATAGCGTGGGAGCTACATACCAAATCTCTGTGTGGGAGATATTTCCAAGCAGATTATTCAAAGGTGCAAACGTTTACTAGGAAACTGTAGTTATCCAGTATTCCCATGCTGAAAAGAATCAGCAGGAGTAGCCCACTCCTTCCCAAGTATTTAAATTCAAATGAGGGCATTCATCACCTGAAGTATACAGCAAATCTAGAGTCTTAGACTTAAGAGGGGGGAAAAAAAGCAAGCCTGTCCAATCACCAATTTCTTGGAGCTCTTCAACATTGAATTTATTAAGCATCTTTAGTGCCTAACAGCGAACACAAAGAGCTGAGCTGAGCGTGTTCTCAGGGAAGCTGAGGAATTAACGTCACCATCATGTCCCACTCTAAGAAAGCACTCAGTGTGAAACAGCTAGCCTTTTATCCCATCAAAAGTTACAGCCAGCTTGTGTTGCTGACAGAGGCTGGCTACAGAGGAGTTGCCCTAAGGTAGCCAAAGCCTCCCTGCCCTACAGGCTCCCATTTGTACAAACAATATTCGTTCAAGTACAGGAAGTAATAAAGAAAGTTAAAAAAAATACTATTGGGTTTTTCCTACTACTTTCAATACGCACATGAAGAGGTGCTACAGTAATGAAATGCAAACTCAAAAGGCAGAGGCTGAATTCATTTCAGCGTCTCTGGATCACATCACGTGCAGTTCATTTTACGCTCTAACATGGGAGACGAATGTTTATAAATCAAAGCCTCATGGCTGCCCAGAGAGAAGACAGAACTGGAGTCAGAAGCCCCGGATCCTCGCCCCAGACGGGCAACAGCTCGATATGTGACCGAGCAAGTCACATAACCTGATCTTTCAGTCCCCTCATCTGTGAAATGAAGGATCTGGACTGAAATAACTTTCCAAGATTCCTCCAGTTCTGAAGTTCCATGCTTTTTCACTTGAAACATCCTAACTATAACAGCTTAGACGCCTGTGCTCAAGTTCAAGTCTGATGCCACTGTTCTTTTAGTTTTCTTAGTGGTATGGAAATATCTGACTTCTTTCTGAGGCCAGTGACTGGCTGCCTCGGTAACATTGCAGGTTCTGGTGCCACACAGCCTGGTTCTGATCCCAGCTCTGCCCTTACCAGCTGTGTGACCTTGGCCAGCCTCTCTGTGCCTCAGTTGCCTTACTATAAAATAGGACTAATAACAGTACGTACAGAATAGGGATTACTGTGAGAATTAAATGAGATTATATCTGTAAAGTACTTGAAACAGTGCCAGGCATGTATTTAGGACATTATGCTGTACACCAGAAATTGACACATTGTAACTGACTAGATTTCAATTAAAAAAAAAAAAAAGAAAATTATGAAACTCAGAGAAAAACAGAACATTAAAAAATCTTTTAAAAAAGTTCAAGTAGGTGTTCATCTTCTTTTTTATTATATTATCCTATTAAATACACGTTCTATGTAAACACTTATCAAGAACCTACCACAGTGGCTTCCCCACTTTCAACACTAAGAATCTTCTACTGTTTCCCCTTACTGACTCTACGTTTGAAATGGTTTTACCTACAGAACCAAATTATGTTCCCATCTTAGATGCGTGCATCGCTATCAATATCATGTCCAAATCCAGTGTTCTCTACCTCATTTTCAATAAAAAGCAAATGGAATCCTGAGGCAATCTTATCATCAGGATATTAGTCCATTTAAACCAACTGAAAGGTTAAAAACACAAACTCCAGAGATCTCACATTGGAATCAATGGTGTACATGCTGTGTGAGGTGACAAGACATGGTTCACAGCCTCAGAGCTTAGACTTTAGTAGGGCAGAAAAGTAGAGCCATTATACTAATTTGTGACAGGAAGAAGGGGAGGAGGGATGGGACGAAGAGTGGAGAGAATTTTGAAAGATATGGTAGGTGCAACTGCCCTCCTTCACCTTAATCTCAAATCCTGTCACCTCTAGATCTCCCTCCTGAGAACCCCGGATTACAGTCTGTCCTTCGGGTTAAGGAAATATCTCTAGGAAGCTTAGTTATAAATGCAAAGGTGTTCTCTGTCAGAGATGCCATCAATCTGGAATAAGGCATCAATTGGTTTCTTAAGAGGAAAAGGGTCCTGAGGGAAGGGAGTATAAAATAAGAAAACACATGAGTTAATTTTGAACCTGAAGAACAGGTTCAAAGGCAACCAGGTTGGCAGAGCAGCTGCCTGACCTTGCGGGAGAGCTGGGAGAGGAGACTCTCTTCACAAAGCAGTCAGGGTACTGAGAACAGCCGGAAAACCGGAATTGGGTCTGTGACAGCCGTTTTCATAAATCCAAGCCCTGAACGTGCACTATTTTGGCATCATCACTGCGCCTGAGCACAGGGCTGCAGGACAGACACATCTTTAGCTTCTTGTCGTCAGTGTAGTAAAATCTTAACAGTCAAATGAATTTTATTCAGGAAGAAATGCAGAATTCAGAACCCTCATCTGTTAAGCTAGAAAAATTCTTAACAAACACATGACTTTAAAAGGATTCCCTGGAGGGTAGTTGATTTCACGCCTTAAAGCGGGAACAATCGCCTTAAGTAATCAGGACAGGATCGGAACATCCTGTTGTGATCACCAAGCAAGGATTTTTCAAAGAAATTTCAGGGCCGTGCTACAAGGACAAAGAAGCTGGTTGGAAAGAGCCCCCAGTACCAAACTGCAGCAATCCGGTCCACCGAGAAAGAAGACACTAGTCTTGGTTAGAGCTGAGAAAGGCCTGGAGTTCAAAGGAGGATGGGATAAAGTACACCAAAAGGAAGTTGCAATATAGAGATAAAACAAGACACACCTAACATATATGTTCATTTGAACATTGGGAAGTGTCATTAAAATACAGGTGCTTTGTTTCTTCTATGTCTGTCTATCCTGCATAGATATATACTTGTTTTCATACTATTTATATCACAAGAAAGAATAAAGACCAGGAACTCTGAGTGAGCCAAACAGTCCTAGAAAACCAAGGAAGTGTCCCAAGGTAAGGAAGGGCCGAGGAGCACAGGCGGTGACACAGCCAGGTGACAAGCGGGCTCAGCCCTGACGGCCACACTCAACGGTCAAGCCGAGACAGGATCCACAAATGTGAAGTGGTATCAGCTAAACGGCCCAAGAACCCAAGAAGCATTAGGAAGAGTCCACCCCTCACCTCCAGAATGCCCAACTGATTTCAAGGAAATACTCAAAAGGCATACACACGCTTTTCATAATGTTAACAGACCAAGCCAAAGCATCATGACGACAGGACGATGAGTTGCGTGACAGCGGCCAAGTGTGCCATGGGAGTACATCGTTTCTGGTGATGGGGGTGGAGACAGGATGGCAAGTAAAAACCTGTTTGAAAACCATATACAGAAAAATGACAAGGTTTGGCTGATTTCACAAATCAAGTGCAGCTGATGTCCGGTGGCCAAGGTTAGGCTCATCTTAGAAAAAACCCAAACCACACCAGGACACCGACAACTGATTAGTCAGAAACCAGATCTGTAAGCTGGGCAGGTTTGAGGAGATACTGTTTCTGGTAACTATGTGAACTCTGGGTAGGTAACAAAATATTATAGCCCTGGGATGGGTCAAAATTAGTGAGTAAATAATGAAGAAATGAATGAAGCTTGTAGTGCGGATCTTCTAGAATAGGTTTAAGTGCGGTAAGTTTGTAATAATGTATCTGGGCATTTTGTTTGTGTTTTAAGGTATGTGGCATGTTCAAAAAATTAGTCTGCTAAATTTAATTGTTTGAAGGAATTTAATTTTATAACTAATGCCTAAACATTAACAGTTGCTTAATATACTGAGCAATAAACAAGCAAAAAATGCTCTTCCTCCAGACAGGAAAAAAAATTAGGAGCAGTAGCTCATTGGAAAGGCTCTCATTCTTGAAGTGGTTCTTATTGCACAGGCTTTAAATATTCCAAACAAAGCCACAAAAGGAAAACACGTCATATACACATTTTAAGTCTGAAACACCAAGATAGTTACCGTCACTGTCACTTTGGTGCTGAGATAATGGACACTTCAGCTTTCCCTTGATATTCTTTCTCAATTTGTTGTTGAACCCAAGTTTGTGTGCCTGCTGGACACACAGGGAGGCCAAATAAACTGAAACATCAAAGTCTGGAGCAGAGAAAGGCTTATTGCAAGGTCCAAGCAAGAAGAACGAGCGGCTCGTGCTCAAAAGGCCTGAATTCCCCAGTGGCTTTCAGGCAAGGGTTTTTAAAGACAGGGCTAGGGGGCAGGGTCATGGGATGCATGGTCAGCTTGGATTGGTTGGTGGTGAGGTAACAAGGTGAAATTTCACGAACCTCAACCTTATGCTTCCAGTCTGGGGTCTACATGCTTGTGGTCAGCACGCAGTCATCAACCTCCAGCTGGGCGGGGGTCTTGGTTTCTACAGACCAACTCACAGATGTGTGTCAGATTGCTGTCTACATCCCTTCAGGAGGAACCAGGGGTCCTGTGTCTCTACTGTCTAATCATTAACTGCTTGAGCCTGCTCTCTGGAACGGGAGAAGACCTAGGAGATGAAAGCTTTTTTTTTATACTAAAAGGAAATGGGGGACATGGAGGGGCTTCTGTACCCAGGAAGGTCCCACAGGGTCCTACTTGGTTTCACACCCCTCAATTTTCTTGGATGCTCCTCAATCTTGAGGGGGAGCAGGTGCAGGACAAGAATGGAAATAAGAGAGGTTTGGATAAGGAGGTTATCATAAACGTGACACAGGAATTCGGTTTAGGGGACTCAGTTTCAAATTTTCCAATGTTTTCCACAAGGAGCATATTTTTCATTTTAAAAAATGAAAAGATAATCAGCATTTCTTTGAAAAACAGCACGAGGCCACCCGTTCCTGAGGTGAGTCTGTACACGAGGCAGAGCCTCAGGCTTCCCTGTGGAGCTGCTGTGCCAGCGTCGGCTGGAGTCTGGGCTTGGGAACACGCAGCTGACCTGACCGAGGGCGTGGTGAGTGGTGCCAGGGCCCTAGGGTGGGAAAGCATGTGAAAAGGCAAGGCTGGCAGGAAAAGGGAAAAGTAGCTGCAAGCAAGAAGCAAAGGGCAAGGACCCAGGGCATCTCAATGAGGTTGTTAAGCCCAAATCAAGAAGACAGGGAACAGAAGACACGTTGGCAGGGCCAGGGATGAACTTTGTAGATCAAATCAGGTCCACGGGCTGGAGCAGGAGCAGGAGGAAGGCGGTGCCTGGGCACCTGGGGGATCTCCCTGCTGGCTCCTGACCTATAATCAGAAATTCGGACCTGCTTCATTCCCTGTCAGGTACTGACCACTCTCTACACCAGCCACGTTGCTGCATCTGCAGCCAGGGTATAATAGCTGAGGACGAATTTGTTCACATTCAGCATCACTTCTAATCATGCAACCAGGGCAAACTCACTGTACTTTTTAAAGGGCTCTGCTACCCAGCTTCCAAACGTGTCTGGCACAAGTGGGCAGAATATTAGCCTCGTTTGAGTAACCGACCTCATTCTAAACCATAGTGGGAAGACTTTTTTATAGAAAAAACTTTACATACACCTGAGACTTCTCAGCTCTCTATCAAGGAGCAGGCATATAGTAAGTCAAGAACCGAGAAAAGTGACGGAGATTCTCCAAGGGAACACCGTTTATTAGGTCAATATTGTTTTTCAAGATCCTACTTTGAAAGGTCCTACTGAAGGTCAGATCTAGTGAAGGACACTCAGCAGGAATCTGGACAGTCCGAGAAAATACCACACCAACATTTTCACACAATGGGCAGTGATAAGCAAGAAGCTGTCTCTTTGTTTACTGAGCTATTCAAGCCTTTGTTAAAACTACAGCTAGCTTACATTTGAATGCCTCAGGGCAGTTCTGCATAACGTCTCTAGAACAGTGACATCACCAGAAAGGAACTTAGTGCACCACTTCTTCATAAACTGCTTAATGTGAACACCCCAGGTGTCCACTTAAGGCAGTCGATTTAAGCTTATACAAGATACCCAGGAGCAGGCTCCAGATTTGGAGAATAGCACTCTGATGCATGGATGTGATACTGATGAACTAATGGCTCACTTAGCAGGTCACAAAGTGCTAAGAATCATTCTAAGCACTGAAAATTATTTGAGAACCAATGTTGGTCAACACATTTGATAATATTCCTCAAAATGAGCACTTGTGCACCAAAGGCTTTTAGAAAACCTGCTGAAATAATGATACAATAACAACATATGAGGGGGCAGGCACAGAAGTGGTTTTGTTCCCCAGTTGATCTAAATTACTAGAATAAAAAGAAGTCACAGAATAGGCACCTACATTTGCTCTGTATTTCTAACAACTGTCATCATCCAAAGAAACCTCGTAAATACTGACAGGGTGGGGGGGTCAAGTTATCTGATATAATCAAAATTCTTCTTCAGTAAGCCAGCATTACAATGAATTATTATAAAAACCTGTGGAGAGGAAAAAAGCCAGGAGGAAGTTAATAGAAACCTCTAGGCTGAAGACTGCCCACAAAAATCATTGCTAGTGATATAAACACAAAGCAGATGTTCTAAAAGAAATTAAAATTTAATTAGATGTGAAGTCTTCCAGCTATTACCTGTTTGCACGCAAGACAACAGCCATAAGCTGGATTTTTAGAATCATTTTTGTTATCATCTAAAAATCACATTTCTTCTAGGCCAATAAGGCAAAAAAAAGATCTGTGAGCTAGTAGAATTTCAACATTAAAAAAAATTAAGATATCAAACAATCGCTTTACAACAATGAATGTATCTTGATTTGATTTATTTAAGGCAACTTCTAGGCTTCTTTAAACTTATAGTGTAAGTTCTAAGGAACAAAAAGTCAAAAGACTTTTTATAGTGAATGTATTAGTCTATGCTAAGAAGTGAGCCACGTTAATAATCCTGAGTATCAAAAACAAAATTATGTCCATTAAAGCTGCACATTTGATCTACTTTGGTTATATTTGTAAAGCAGATTATAACTCAAGACTATGGACGCACATTCCTATTAGAATCCTGGAAATTTCAGTTGACATTTTCTGGTTATTACACTTATAAGTCTTTCATTCATTTTCTGGTTTTCGATTTTAAATTAGGTTAAAAAATATTTTTCAAGTTCAAGGATTTGTTTTTATGGGGCAATTATTTTAATTTTATACCAGTAAATTTAGAACAACTCAATCTAAGAAAAAGTTCTTCAGATTGTTAAAAACAAACAAACTTAAGAGGCCCCTTTTAAAACTGAAATTGTGATTTTGTGTAAATTTACTTCCTAGATTTTTAGTTGTATTTTTTTTCCTACCTCAGTGCATGAATACAATATATCATCCTTGGTATGTTTTTCCGGTCATAGACATCTGTTGTTTCTGGGTAAAATATCTGGAAAACAAAAGGGAAAAATCTGTTTATCATACGTTGCTTTTCACTATTACTTTAACTCTCTCAAACGACCTTACACTGATGAAAAGGAAACTCCGTTGTACCTTATCCTGTTCTCCCTGTGGACCAGTCACTGCATCTGGTCCCCTGCCTGCCAGCGCCTCCTAGTGGCTCAGAAGAGTAGGGGGGTCAAAGTCAGTCACTTCAAGAAGGCTTTGTCCACAGGGCTGGGTGGCAGTTTCACTCCACAAGGCTTGAGTTTGTGTAGGCTTTGCTTTCTGTATCAGAATCACTCCTGTGACTGCCCCGAGGTCCCCGGGCCTGAGAAGGGTGTCCCTTTGATAGTATTTTATTATATTGTTAAGAACTTGGCTACACAGTTCTACAAACGTGTGTATACACACATACACATGTATTACTTTAAGCAGAAAAAAACATCCGTTTTCAGTAAATAAAATCTGTAAAGTAGATAAAGTATGAAAGAAAAATACCTATAATCCTACCTCCAGACTGTCACTATTAATATTTTGGTATATTTTCTTCCAGCCTTTTTCCTGTATGTCTCTGATTTTTTATGTTTATGTATGTGTGTACTTGAAAACCAAATTGTATATATTGTCAACCTGTTTAAAACATTTAATAGAACTGAACTGTTTCCCATCCCTTCCATTTGTCTACAAGAACATTATTTATAATGGATATATATGATTCTTTCATATTTTCAAACCATAATTTAATCAGTTCTCCATGGTTGAACATTTTGCCCAGTTTTGTCCCTATTATGAGTCACTGCCATAAACATGCTTGCATTCTCTGAGCACCTGATTACCTCTTTTGGATAAAAATCTATGTATGGAGTTAGTAGGCTGAAAAGTCTGGACACTAAAGCTTTTAATACATACTTATACTATTCTTGAGTTTGAAACTAAAACCCTAATAAGAAACAGATTTTAGATAGGGCACCAAAAATGAATAATTAGGATCAAAGCTTCTAAGATTAAGATAAGCATATTGGAATTACTTGCTTTTGGTAAGTATTTTATAAAATTTGATACAAAAACTAAAATTAAATCATGGACCATATGGTAGTAGTTGATACTCAAGCACAATTTTCTCCTGGACATTGAGAAAAGCTAAGAAACGAGAAAAGCAAAGTTTCTTGAGCTACAAATGTATACTCACTGAGGACTTACATGTCTGTAGCTTATGAAATTTCAAAGGTCTTTCTAACTCGCTTTTAACCCATTTGCTGTTAAAGTTTCAATGAGAAGAGGATTCCTAATTCAGAAGAAATGTGACGAGATTTAAAGTTCTATTACATATACAGGGGATGACTGTAACTCCCCTTCTCCTCTTTAAACGGAAGCCTTTTACATTGATATGTCTCCTGGAAAATCATTATGAATGTGTCTTCTATTATCAAGGAGATGGGATCAATTTATAGTTCACTAAGATGTTTTCTTCAACTTCGTAACCCCAGTGCCTAACATGATGCTGAACACAGAGCAGGCACTTCATATTGATACATGATGGAATTAATTAATACATCTAAGTCAATTCAGTCCACTGCTGTTTTCTCATCCCAGCAATGTAATGTATCACCAACTTCATAATAAACATTGGTATTAAAACAGAAACTGTTACACGGATCACTTGTTTGGCTTATAATCAAAATAAATATGGCCCAACAGACACACAATTTGAGAAGGTTTAAATCAAACCTTTCAAACATAATAAAATTATCCTAATTTAACATATCTTAAAATAGAAAAATACAGAAAAATAGCATGTGAACTTCTTTATTAATTTATCATTTTACGTTATTTATATTTATATATTACTTTCTTTATTAATCTGTTTACCACTCAGCCCATCAGTACTTGCTAAATGGCAACTTAGAAGTGAATTCTGTTTTATAACTATTGCCCAGCAGGGAATAGCACTCAACGTTCTCAGCAGTTTAGAAGGGAAAAAAAAGGCAAAATAAAACAGTTCAGCACTGACTACTGCAAGATAAAATGAACTGAGTTAAAACAGATATGAGCACAAATATATTAAAAACTGGCATTCATAATTTACCTTTACATTAAAGAATCCTTTGTTTTTGTTGGAGGGTGTTTTGTTCCACAGTGATTTTATCATTTTATAGGCCAACCAGCAATATACGATAATTCCAGTAGCTGCAAATTCTCACCAGCATTTGGTAGTATCATTTTTTTTTCAAGTTGAAGTATAATTGATTTACAGTATTGTGTTAGTTTCAGGTGTACAGCTAAGTGATTCAGTTACTCATTTTTTTTCCGATTATTTTCCATTATAGATTATTCCATGATATTGAATATTGTTTCCTGTGTTACACACTAAATTGGGGTATTTTAAATTGCAAACCTGGATTAATAAGAACAACAAGTCTAAATAAGTCAGTAGCCTATCTTCTTGCTGGATCACCTTTTTTTTTTTTTTAAATGGAGTTACTGGGGAATGAACCCAGAACCTTGTGCATGCTAAGCATGCACTCTACCACTGAGCTATACTCACCCCCTGGACCATTCTTAAATCATTTCTTTAAAATAGCTGTACATACTATTCAAAAAGTTCAAAATCACAAAACTATGGAGATGGAGAACAGATTAGTGGCTGCCAGGGGACAGGGCTGGGAAAAGGATGCTATATAAAGGTCAACCTCCCTGTGGTACCTGTATCTTGATTGAGTGGAAGTCACTCAAATCTATTCATGCATAAAACCACACACACACACACAAATAAATGCATATAGAAATGGTGAACAGTGAATAACGTCTGGAGCCTAGTTAACACTGACACATTAATGTCAATTTAATGCTATACTACAGTTATGAGCTTCCCCATCGGAGGAAGTTGAATGAAGTTTACACAAAGATGCACTACTGTTGCAACTTCCTGAGATTCTAAAATTACTTCAGAATAAGAAGTTTAAGAGATAGTTCTATAATTTCTACCACATGTAATTATTTCCTCATTTCCTCCACTTGTCTACGTGTCTCAGAGGTGTAAGGGTGCATGCTCTTTGAATTTAACAAGCTCTGAACGTTTGCTGAATGAGTTTTATTTGGAAGATCTATTTAAGGAGTAAGAGTTATAATCACTTAGCCATGAAAATTTAAAGTGACACTATGATTTAGAATACTTTATCAAAAAATTTATAATTATAATTTATAATGATACAAAATATCCTGATACAATGAGATATGGAATCCTCAGTATGAATACCAACACCAACAAGGGAGGTGGCTATTCTAAATCAACTACCTACCAGCCAGAGCTTGTTCTGACCTTGCTTACTTTGTGCACACGTTGACCTGACTGCTCTCAATCCCTACACAGACTTCATTCTGAATTCTGGCCATATATTACTTTGAATAGGCTTTCCATATTTCTGTTCTCACGTTTCTCATTCCTGGGGCAGTAAGGACATCTGTTGCTTTAATAAAGTTCAGTCTGCTAAATCACTTTCCACAATAAGGTGTTTGCACTTCCCCTTCTGTCTTCCCAGTTCAGCTTACCTTGGGTAGACCAATAGACTCCATCGCTCTTAACCACTGGACCGTGTTATCTGTGTGTCGAAAATGAAGGCCGGACTTCTAATGTGCGGATGGGTGGCGGTTAGTGGGGTGGGAGATGGAAAGAAGCGAACACACAAAAAGTGAGTCAAAACAGTACTAACTTTTTTCATCAGTACGATGCTTTCAATTGTATTTCTCCTAGAATACCGTTATTAAAGCTCACATAAATCTGCCAGAGACATGATGAAGCAGACCAGACTATCTCAGAGTCACTCCAACCATGTGGGATGGACCAGTTTCCAGAATTCACATGCTTGAGGTAAGTCTGAGCTGGAATCTCAAAGACCATTTACTAGGACATCTTACGACGTTTTACGGGACATGTGTGCACATGCATGAGCAGGTGTGCACACGGTGCCAAGACGGGGGAAACCATGGCTGAGAAGCCTAGTGACTTCAGGAAAATAGGATTTTTAGAGGACTAAGTGCCATTTTGTGTGGTTTCTGGTTCTGACAAAACATTTTTTCTGACCATGAATATAGTATGATTTCTGTAAAAAGCCTAAAAAATGTAGAAAAACACAAAATGAAAACAAAAAACACTCCACGATTCAGAGCTAATTTTAGTGTTTATTCCTTCCACAATTTAATCCTCATCGCAGCCTTAGACAAGAAGTAAGCCTTCAGCGGAAATACTTTTTATAAGACCTTTATCTACCCATAGAATTAAAACAGGCTATGCTATCCCTGCCCTACAAGCCTCATCAGCCAGCCGCTATTTCCTGCACAGTCTGTAAATACAGTATCCTTGTCACTGTCCCATGAAGTCTGAACCATTGAGAGCTTTAAAATGATCTTATATATTTAATTAGTTAAATGTGTACCACAATGCTATTTCATTTTTCTTTTTTAATAAATGTCCAAAAAAGTAACTACAGCAAGCATCTTCACATAACTAACATCCGGTGGTAGATCATCACATTCAGCAAGTCCAGCCCTTCCCATCTTCTGCAACCTTCTACAAACGAACAGCTGATGTAACAAAACGTATTTTTGTTGTTGTTAGAATAAAGTATAAGCAAACTAATATCTGACAAATATCTACACGTTTTTGATAGTGGCCACTATTTATTGAGATTGATCTGTGTGTGTCAAGCACTTTACATAAATTATCTCTGATTTTCAAAATATCCTGCAAGGTAATTACCATTCCCATTTTTTTTTTTTTAAGAGATGAGGGTAAACCTGGCCAAAAAGATGAAGTGATTTGCTTAAAGTCAAACAGCTGTTAAGGGGCTGAGCTGGGATTCAACACTAGGTCCCTCTGGATCTGAAAACATCCCCTGTGCTAACACTCCCCAGGGAAGAACACAGGACCCAGTGGTCATGGGATTATTCATCAGAGGGAAGAAATTAGCTAATTACTATGAAGTAACTAGAGGGTGGGGGAGAGGAGTGGAAATAGGAAGGACAGAAGGCGATGAAGAGACAGCCCAGACAGTTAACAGCCGGGCAGTAGTGTCTGAGGGTAACTTGGCATCACAACTTCTGCAGAACACAATTTTCAGATGTGGACACTCTGTGACCATCGAGGGACAAAACAGAGGCAATCCCCAACCACATCAGGACAAAGAGGACCCTCGACACCACAAAGTAACTCAATGTCCCCTCTTCCAACCCAAGATGGGTGAGTTATTTCTTGACTGAAGACAATTTAGTTCCTATTCAATATTCTCACCTCCTGGATAAAAATTACCAAGACACCAAAATGATCCTGCTTCATGACAACGCCCCAAAGATAACTGGTCCTTGCTTCCCTAAATCCTTATTAGAATCACTCAATACAAGGTCAAATCTACACTCAATTCCTGTTTTCTCTTCCTCATAGCTCCGTGGGTATGCACTTTTTCTCGGCACAATGAGTTTAAATAAATGCGATTTTGATTGCCCCCAGATGGGTTTCTGGGGATCTTTTGGCTGGTCACCTTCGACAATCCAAATTATGTAACAAAAAAAGCCCATCCATTCAGTGGTTTCATTTAGCTAGGTAACCCCAGCAAAGTTATAAATCTCCTCAACCACAAAGTGGAAATTGTATACTTCTTTGAGTTGCAGAGATTAAATGGAGATATACATAGAGCACTTTGTTGCAAAGTGCACCAAATAAATCAATAAACATTAGCCATTATAATTATTATGCTGTAAGACTGGGCTTGAAACTTTTATTCACCTTTAAGGTCAGAAAAAAATGTTTAGCGCTTCATGCAAGAAGCACTGAAGAAAAGGGAAGTTATCTTGGTTGTTATTTCTATGGTAAATGAATCGGCAGATTTCAAACTATCCGTTTTAAACACTTGAGGAATGCTGACTTCAGAATGCTTTGGTCCACATCTGCATATGTTCAGTGAGCGAATTACAGTCACAGCTCCAATCTACGAGGTTTACTTCAATTAGAACAAAATTGATCTTCTAAACAGGCTTAAAATAATCTTAGTCCATTATAACCATTTTTAGCTTGTTAATTTTTTTTTACCAGTCCTATACTAAATATTATTAATGTATTAGACTGGATGGTAGACCATAGTCATACTTAGCCGAAGGCTGTTACTGTCCATTTATCTAATTTCTTTCAAGTATTAGATTAGAAACTATATGCTGATTTTCTACTGCTGAGCTATTCCAGCACCAGCAAACAAGATTATTGTAGTTTAAATTGAATAGATGAGGTATTATGGAAGTCTTCTTTGGATGGTAAATTCTTACATATTAAGATAAAGCGTTTTAGAACTATGAGGTAGTTTAAAGCCAATAATTATTTTAATTTGCTTGTCTTATAGACGAGGAAAGTGAGGGCTCAAGTATTCAAGACACTGGAGTGGACCTAACTTGTTGAGCTCAGGGTTAAGACTAGCTTGTAGGATTCCCCGATTCCAAGCCCAAATACCCTGGTCAATTTACTGCTTCCAGAGCCTCAGAACAAACCGCATCTCTAACACTTACAGTGTGCTTCCCTCTGCCAAGCGCCGTGCAGAGATGATCTCATTTGTTCCTCGCAGTATCTCTGTAAAGGGTGATACTCTTAACTACTTTCCCACTTCACCTCGGAAGAAACTGAAGCTCACAGAGGCAGTGAGTGCTGAAGCCAGAGTGTTCTGGTTCCACAGCTCATACTACTAACCACTATGTATAGGCCTTCCCCATCTCAGGCTCACCCAAAAACTCATCAACTGTTCATTTTAAGTCTCCCACTGCCAATGCACTGTCTGGAACGACAGTGTTTTTGGTCTTTGAACTTCCTCAGGCTGAGTCCTCTACAAGGAATGCCCTTGCTTCTTCTCCTCTTTCTCCTGGTCATCCGAGTTGGCTTGGGAACATTCATCCTTCAAACCCCACCATGGAAACCTCCCAGGCTTCTTCGCCACCCCGCCCTCTTTAGAAAGGACCACACTCTTCTGGCTTGTCCCCCACTGTCCACCAGTCATCTTCTCTTCACTGCTCTCTACCCATTTCCTGTCCCTTTCCAGGATTCCCTCTTCATTTTCTCTCTTGAATCCATTCTCTTCTTGTCTCTGCAGGCCATTGTCACCCGTCACCTGGACTAATTTCCTCTTTGCACTCTGCCTCCACCTTCATCCCCTTCCAACGTATTCTCCACACAGCGGCAGCAATCTTTCTAAAGCACAAACTGTACCACGATGCCTCTGTCAACAATCAACGGCTCCCTGCCATAATTAGGTCCTCCCTGTGTGACTGAGTCATCTGTCTCTGCTCCCCCCAGTCACATTTCTCACCACTGTCCCTCACCAGAGCCTTTCAGCCACTCAACCTGGCCAAGCTCTTTTCTTCCTTGAGCCTCTCACAAATGAGCCCCTTCTCTCTGGACCATCCTCCCCTCTCCCCTCTGTTAACTCTGCACATGGATGAGTTTCTTCTCATTCTTCCAGCCTCAGAGTAAGCGCCTCCTCAGAGAAGCCCACTGCTATCTGTCAATCACACTGGCTTTAATTGTGTCCTTTATACACTTATCACAATTCCCAACTGTCTGCTTCACTCAGTCTGTCTCCTCAACTGTAAGTGCCACGAAATCACGTGCACCCTGCTCCCCACTCTGCCTTTATTGCCCCGAACAGTGGCTGCTGGCACATGGTAGGTGCTGGTAAGCACTGTGTGGAGAAGTTAGTTCTACCCTGTTTGTATTTCTATCTTAGTACAACTTTATCTTCTTTCCTTATAACTTTATTAAAATTTATTATATCAATGTCTACCTGTCTATCAGCACAACACTTTTCCAACCTTCGTACTATATAAGAGAAAAATCACCTGGGGCGATTATTAAGAGTGCAGCTTCCTGGGTCACTGGCTAAGATCCTGCCTGACTCAGTAGTCTAGGGTGGGGCCCAAAAGTTCACAGTTTTACACTCATGAGGTGGTCCCAGAGGAATTTTCAGCATCACATTTAGAGGAAGAGTCTCAGTCTCGAAGTACCTTGAATCAGTATCAAATAAAGCACAGAAGACAAGAAAGAGAGCCCTGTGACTCACTAGAAACGACTGTCTTTCATTCCTTCACCGACAGCTATTTCTCTAGCACCCACTGTAAACCATTCACCAGGTATACGGCTGAGGAGACACGCACAGTTCTTGCCTTCCTGACAACACACTCATCATAGCATGCTGTGGTGTGTCCACAAGGGACACTGTTAGGTACCACAGCACACATAGCATGAGCATGCAGTGCAACCCTGGAGCGGGAGGTAGAGATGGTCAGGGGAAGAGTATGCATCATTGGAAGGCCTAACTCTCACATTGAGGGCATCTTCCTAACCCTAAATCAATGAGGGACCAGGGCTGGGCAGAAGCTGGCAGACAAAGAGGAGCAGCACGGAAGCTCCCATCTGGTTAACTCAAAGCCATCAGCACCAACACTGAGGCCCTGAGATTTGGGCCAGAGCTCTCCCCTCGGGGACACACTGCCTAACAGGCGGGTCGCATTTCACGGCTGCAGCCCAGGCTAACCCTGCAGCACAAGCCAGGCTCACTGGACTCGTGGTTTCCAGATGGCACATCAAGAGGGGGGCCCAGGTTAGCGAGCGTTCCCTTGGGTTTCTGCATCTTTGCCGCAGTCCCGAGATTTAGTGCTCTCTGGGAAGGACCACGTGACGGGCTTTAGCCCCGGAGAAAACAAGAACTGGAAGCTAAGTCTCCCGTCCACTGCTATTTGCCTCCTTTCATTTCTGTGAAAGAAATGAAATGGCCTTAAAATAAAAATTTATGATTTACATGGCACATTGGTAAAAAATTCCCATTCTAGGACATGAGGAGTCGCTTTCAGGGATTTAATAAAAGAAAAGAAAAAAGGAAAAAAAAAAAAGAAAAGCCTCTTTTCTCCAGTGAATTAACAGAGGGGTGGTTCCCATTTGTCCCGTGTCTTCTCCCACATCACAGCTGGCATCAGCCCCCCTCCACCTGCCACCTCCCTTCTTTCCAGCCCTCTCCCAGCAGCCTTTCCTTCATGCACCCCAGCTGGGGCCTGATGGGATGGGGGACGGCAATACAGAACACTTCCCCCTCTCACCACGTTTTGCTCAGCGGTGTCATCATCTGCCTAGACTCTACGGTTATCTTATTTTGTAACAAGAGATTGGAAATCCTTCCCCCATCTCCATTCCAAAGAGAAGCAGCTATTTCTTCAAATAATAGGATCTCCGATGCCAGGAGAAAATTGTACCTGTTGAAATTGCCATGAGGGGTCCACAGCTGAACTGAAAAGAGACACCTATATTCAAGGTATATCATGTGCCAGGAGGGGAAAGAATTAGCCCACCCTCTGCTCTGAGCTTCGCCTTCCCTGAAGGTCTGTCTTTCTGGTCTGATTCTCACTGTCCACAACATCAAAACAAAATACCCACAATTCCTTTTTGAGGAGGGCTGGAGTCAACTACACTTTAACCCTATCATCAAGTCTACACAGCTGTTAGTGCTCGCAGACCTAGACAACAACCATTACAGAAGCAATGAAAATAAAAGAAAAACCGTGCTCTAAAGTGTAGACAAATGTCAATTTATTTTGTGACATAGGGATACAAATAATTTTTTCTGTGCTCTTCAACACTTTTGAAATAAGTCTCAAAATTAAAAAACAACACAAAACAAAACAAATTTTGGCTTGCTAAGTCATTTGTGTCACTGAGATTTTGCAAAAGGCTGAAATTCACTCCAGGGAGAAACTCCTAGAGTGAAGAAACACAGGACTTAATAAACTCAAACTTATTTTAACATATGCAAATACTTTTATTCATAACATTATTCAAGGCAGAAAATTTCGCTCAGTTACCTTTTAGACTAGATCATAAAAAGAGACTCATCAAAAAAGATGTCAATTCATTTTGTCTACTGTTAGCCTAAATAATTACTCAAACATTTGCTCTGAATTCAATATACATATTTTAAAGATAAATTTGTCTCAGTAACAATTGAAGGGTAGTGTGACTCATGCAGCAAATGGAAAATTATTCCATTTTCAACTATACTTAACGTTGTCCTTAAAAAAACTTTTAAGGATACTTGAAAATCTGCAGATAAAAAATACTGATATAAAAAAACCAAATACAATATATTAAGAAAATAAAGAATCAACTTTCAGAGAAGTTTTAAAATCCCTGGTCTGAAATGGACAAGAGATCAGATATTCCAGGAGGCAACAGTACGCATTTTAAAATTCCCTTTTGAAGACCCCCATAAGGAAGGGACTTTTTAGGTTGGTGTTTACCTTTTCCTCCTTCGCTTTTTAATGGAAAATTTCAAACATGGAAAAGCAGACGAAATAGTGTAATGAACTCATTTGTACCCATCATCTAATCTCAGTGATTATGAGCTCATAATTAAGTCTTGAATCATCTGTCCACCCTCCTCTCAATTATTTGGAAGCAAATCATGGATGTATCACTTCCTCTGTAAATAAACATGTATTTGTAAAATATCATAATTTCTCAAATTAATACAAGATGGGTGTTTATTTTGGTTGGGTCTGCTCCCCCATATGCCTTCCCAAATTAGCCATGAAATGATTCTTGAAACTAGTTGCAAACAAGATTAGTCATATTTTGTTTTAAACACCAAATGGAAAGGAGTTCTTGACTATTCGGTGTTAGTACTTCTCTTTATTTTTCTTTTCTCTTTTTTTTAAATCACATTGGCCCTAACTCTTTAGGGCCACAAGTTCAAGCCCCAGTGGGTACTTTCTTCCTTGATGAAAACAAAGGGGTAATAAACTGTGCTGGTGGTGAAAAAAGGAAGGGGAGAGGGCCCCCTCTTTTACATTTACTGGCACTAATAAAATAACCTCCATGAAGGAATAATGGGGATGGGGGATGGGAAGCCCCACAAATCAGAGGTCCCTCAGCCTCAGCCCAGAAACAGAAAAATGCTTTGCTTTTAAAACTGCTGCTGCCTCAGGAATGATTATTAACAGGCTTCAAAGACCAAGGATACCCCCGACCCTACCCCCAACAAAGTTCTATAGAAACACTAGAAGAAAGGAAAGGACAGGAAATACTGAGCTTTCACTTTAAGCTGGAAGCCCAAACCAATTAGATCTCACTTACCTTATAACGTGTTTGTTCCACATCATAGATCTTTTTCTCCGATACCATTTTGGGTGCAAAGAACTTGGCTAACTTGGCAAGGTAAACTCCATTCCGGAGCCCTTCTTCCAGTTCAGTGGTTGGTGGCAGTTCTTCAACTAAGCAGACTTCCATCCACCTAAAGAAATGAAAAAAACCTTGAAGTGACTCCAGTTGGGTAACTTTCTATAAATGAGGAGCTGCGGTATCTCACTACCTGTGATGGAGGCATTAACAAAGGGAGAAGGACCCGAAACATCTTTAGGGAAGAGAGGACTTTCTGGGTGGGACAAGGATTCGGAACAGAGATGCACTGGGGGACTGCAAGCCCAGAGGCACTGAACCCACCACCGCGCCAGAGCTCGTCAATTCACCTTTGTCTGAGTCTCTGCCAATTCTCTTTTGTGCCAAAGAGGAAAAAAGCCAGCCCATTTTTGTATGTGTGGAATTCATCTTGCTGACGTTACGGAAAACACAGCTCCAAGTTTATGAGCCCTTAGTGGAGGACATTCTTGGAGGGGTTAGGCTGGGGGGAGAGCATGGTCCAGGGTGCGGCAAAATCTGCAGTTGCCTCACTCTGGAAATGACTACCAGGAAAGGTAGGAAGGCATGGGAAAGGGACATCAAAATTCAGAAAGCAGACACAGTCTTCATTAAATAAGAGACATTCCTGTTTTCCAATACCAGGAACTTATTACAACATGCTTACCTTTTCGGGAAGTTATTTACTGGGTTCTGGAAAAGTATTTCAGAAAAAGATCAGATTAAATCTTCGGACACTGTGCCGGTATTGGGGAACGGAGAGCACCAAGTTCATTACCGGCTCAAGGACACACAGGGGGAGGGGAGCTAGGCCAGTTCACATTTCATGCAGGTGTGCTGAGACTGCCTGGGTTAAGAGGACACTGCTGTTCCTATCCATCTCGGGGAACTCTACCTACTCTACGCCCCAAGAGGCAGGAGTGCAAGCTCTCACCTCCGTGCCACTGACCCACCACCAGATCATCAGCATTAGTGTGCGCACCACTCCCATACAGCCACTCCCCTTGGAGGGTCACTGACACGAACGCGGCTGATCCTGCCAACACCTGGCAGTCCGTGGAGCGCTGTTCTGCAGTGTTAACAACTGATCCTGATCCAAGCAGCAAATGCTGTAACACGCCTGACTTGCTTGTAGCTCTGGGTACCTTTTAGAAGCTCAAAGGGTCCCTAATCAGCAAGGACTATTTACTGACCACTTATTAGGCAAAATAAAACACGGAGTATATGAGAAAAACAAACATAAGCCCTGACTTCAAAGAGCATTAAATATAATTGAGAAGGCAACACCAGGGCAAGGAAAACCCAGAGGGCCGCGTGAGGAAGGCTGTCGTGCCCAGTGCCATGTGTTAGTGTGTACGAAGTAAAGGTTTGGGAAGGAAGGAGGGTCACGGGGTTATCGCTGGAGCAATGGGGAAAACAATGAGAAGGTGGTGGGGCCTGGATTTGGTCTAGAAAAAGGGAGTATTTGGAAAGGCTGGGGGAGCAGGACAGACTAAAGCCATAAGGGAAACATGGCTGACTCACAGGGCAAAGCCAGAGATGGCTTTGGGCCTTTGGGGTTTATGGGGAGAACGGGAACAAGGCCGAGATACACAGGGAAGTCAGGCTCCAGAGGACGAAGCCCAGGAGGAGACGGGATGGTACTTGTTGCTACAAGAAGCAGGGGGCTCTTGACAGCTTCACAGCAGAGGATTGACAGGCTGACAGAGCTAAAGAGGGAAAATCAGTCTTGTGTGATGACTGCCCCAAAGACAAAGCGCTCTGTCAGGCCTTTCCCGTCACGAGTTGCTGAGGGGCTGGGTTAGACAGGAACAGGTGGCAAGGGACGAAACCCAGAGACATTTCAAGAAAATGGTAACAAGACTAGGTGACAGCTCAGAAAGGGGGTGAGGAGGGGATCAAAGAAAAGAGAACATCACCAGCCAGGGAGAGAGGCCCCATGTGGAGGGAGCCCTCGGCACCAGGACTCAGCCCCTCGCCCATCTTGTGACCCCAGGCACGTCCCCCAGCCTCTCTGGGCCTCAGTTTTCTCTTCTGCTAAAGGTGCTGGAGGTGGGAAGGATGGGATTTAGGGTCCCTCCCTGCTTGAACATCTTAGGGGGACTGGGGAGACTGGGAGAACAAGGAACCACAAAACAAGATGATGAACATGGCTTTCACGTATCATACACAAGGCGAGCGAGGGTTACTTGGTTATACAAGCCTTGCTTCCAGTGAACTCAAGTAAGAGTACCGCAGGCTTGATACATTTTCAACAAGAAATTAATAACAACATTGTCTTTTGGTAAAAATCTGGTCAAGTTAAAAGCCACTGCACTAGACCAAGTCTCTAATCTAAACAACCTACCAATTACAGCACACATGAAATAATGTTAAAATACAATCTGTTTTCAAAAGGGAAAAAAGAAAAAAGCCACAATCTGTTTTCAAATACTTACCTTGCAAAAATTTAAGAAATTGTTTTTTGAATGACAATATGTAATTGCTTTATAATAATCCCATAATTGAGGGTAGATGTGTCAAGGGTTGGGGAGAGAGAAACTGACAATTTGTCACAGAAGTGCGGGGAGATACACTGACATGTGGGACCAAGGAGCAGGAGGCTAAAATAAAAACAGCTCGGAAGTGTGATATTTTATACTTGCGTCTTTTTTAAATGATAATTACATTAATTTTTGTCTGTATTAGAATATGTGTGCAGTTGGCTCAAAACACTAATTCTTACAAAAACTTAGGTTAACTATAGCCTACTTAAGAGGTAGTCACTGTTAAAGTTTAAGACATCATGAAGGGCTCGAAGACAAAGGCCACCTCTTCTTCCTTTCTATAATCTCTTTGTCCTGGAAATATGGTTCCAGACAGTGGGTACCCAACAGATTGTCATGACATAAAAGATTCTGACTGCTTACGAAAAGTTTTCCAAGCATCACAGTTACATCACAAAATCTTTTAGGGAATGGCCAAAGACCTGTAAACGTTCCATTTTTGCAACATCAGGCATCCACGGAGCTATGTCCTTTTCACTATCTGGAGAGTCAAAAGAAGACGCTGCCATCATCAGTGCTGACAGTGTTTATTAAGCACTATTTTGTTCTAGAACCTGGATTTAATACTTCATGGGGATTATAATTTAATCCTCAAAGTCACCCCAGAAGGAAAGGTGCTGTTAGGACCACCATTTGCAGATGCTAATCAGAGGCTCAGAACAGCCCAGGCCATACAGCTTCTAATGGAAAGACATCCAAAAGCTGTTCTAATTCCAACTTTTAACTCTCACGACTCACCAAACAGAAGAGCGCAGTCCCACAGCCTTGTGTAAAATAAAAGTGATAACAGGATATCCCAGTCTCCTTCCAGAGTCAGAGTCAGGGCGCAGGTGTGGAGATGCACACACTGTCACTCTTCAGTGTAAGGTCAGGGGAGAGCATATTCACCGTCAAAGTTGAGCAAATGCCCTGGGGTTACATTTATTCTTTTAGAACTCCCTGTCAGTCACCTAACCTCACAACAGTAACTGATAAGCGGCCTGGGCAGTGCGCCTTGAGGGTGCTGTTGCAAATTCGTGTGGGCTTTGGGAAGCTTTGAGCCCATCCACATGGAGTCACCTCTTGGAGAACTCAGGCAAGCCCAGACAGGATCTCAAAGGGTCTCCTCATAATACACTGCCTGGAAACTTATTATTAGTCAGTATATGATCAATACACATTGACTGAGAGCAAGACCATTCTTCTAGAACAGCCTGGCTCCTTAACACTGCCCTCATGGTATTAAAGCAATGTTAAGGAAGTAGGACTCTGAGATGCCAACTTCTAAACTAGAACACGGTCATCGTGTGGGCTGAATATCCTTTGGATCTCCTTTTCAAAAGCGTATGGGAAGAGAACTTGGAGCACGGGTACCAAATGGTTCATCGCAGGGTCTAGGAGAGCTGGAGGTGGCTGCTGGCCAGGGGCTGCATCTCCCAGCCCCAAGGTATCAGTGTGGGGCTGAGCGGCTGTGCTGGGGGCACAGAACGTGAGAGGAAATGGTGTGCTTCGCCCTGAGTCATGCTCCAGAAAAGCCTCCCAAGGCTGGGCCCCCAGTCTCCCCTCCCCCGTCTGCTGGCTGGATATGAAGGCCCAAGGACCACAACAACCTTGAAAGAGAAGAGGAAGAACTTACACCAGCCCGGCTCCTCTGTGTATCCCCTAATCCTTGCCTTCTGCCACTGAACCTTACATGAAGAATTAAACTCCTACTGTCAACCTCAGTGGCCTATCTGTCATATAAGCCACTGTGACCCAACCAAACCAATAACATTCGCTGTGTGATTTTTATGGTCTGTTGGGGGTCAAACTTCCTGTAACTATCACAACACAGAAGCAACTGGCCTGATGTTCAAGAAGTCTGGCTCTGCGATCACTAGCTGGATGCATCGGAGCAAGTCACTTAAAACTCTGAGCTGCATTTCAGTCCATGAGTCTAAAATTATCAATGGAACTCTATGTGACACTAATTATGCAATATGATCTTGTTTTGTTTAACAGCAGCTTTACTGAGAGACAATTCACACACCATACACTTACTCATTTAAGATGCACAAAGCAATGCTTTTCAGTATAGGCACAGGACTGTGAAACCACCACTTAATCAATTTTAGAATATTTTCATCACTCCAAAAAGAAACTCATTAACAGTCACTCCCCATTTACTCTCAAATTCCCAACCCTCTAAACTACTTTCTGTCTACAGATCTGCTTATTTAAGGACATCTCGTATAAATGGAATTATACAACATGTGACTGCCTGTGATAGCTTCTTTCACGTACCATAATGTTTCCAGGTTCATCTATTGTATAGAATGTATTAGTGCTTCCTTCCTTTTTATTGCCAAATAATTTCTACTATATAGATATAGATCATATTTTATTTATCAGTTTATGGACATTGGGTCTTTTCCACTTTTTGGGCTATTATGACTAATCCTGCTATAAACATTAGTGTCCAAGTTTTTGCATGGACATATGTTCTCATTTCTCTTGGGTATATACGTAGGAACAGAATTTCTAGGTCATAAGGTAACTATGTTTAATCTTTTTAGGAATGTCCAGACTGTTCTCCAAAGCAGCTGCAACATTTTACATTCCCCCCAGCCGTGTGTGAGGATTCTAATCTCCCCACCTCCTTGCCAACAGGCAGCTATCTTTTTGATTACAACCATCCTAGTAAACACAAAGTGGGATCTCCTCTTGGTGATTTTAATTTCTCTGATGGCTAATATTGAGCATGTTTTATGTGCTTATTGACCATTTGCATTATTCTCTTTACAGAAATGTCTTTGCAAATCCATCACCCATGTTTTAGTCACGTTTTTGATAATTGAGTTATAAGAGTTCTTTATATATTTGGTATGCAAATCTTTTATCAGACATGATTTGAAAATATTTCCCCATTCACTGGGTTGTCTTTTCACTTTCTTGATGCTCTTTTTGGAAGCACAAGAAATTTTGTGTTTTTTAATTTTTAATTTTGACAAAGTCCCATTTATCTGTTGCTTGTACTTTGGTGTCATATCTAAGAAACCGTTGCCTAACTGAAGGTCACAAGTATCTACCTATGTTTTCTTCTAAGAGCCTTAGAGTTTTAACTCTTACAGTTAGATCTTTTATCCATTTTGAGTTTTTTTTTTTGTATATGGTTTGACATAAGGGTCCAAATTCATTCATTCTTTGGAATGTGGCTATCCAGTTGTCCAAGCACAATTTGTTGAAAAGACTATACTTTACCCCATTAAATTGTCCTGGCACTCGTGTTGAAAAACAATTGACTATAAATATGCAAAATTATTTCTAGACTCTCAATTATACTCCAATGGTCCATACATCTAAGATTTACGTACAGATAGTACATCAAGTATGTACACATGAAATAAAGCTAGAATGACCTCCTATGTTATCGAAAGCCTGTCTTCAAATTTGACCTAAAACTCACCAGAAATGAAAACTGGAACTGGCCTGTGTCTCTTCCTGCTGCCCCTGGATTTACTGCTTCTTCCCCATTCCTTTTATTGGTTATTCCCACTGAACCACAACGCCTATCATGAACACCTCATCCCAAACCAAAGGTGAAGCTATTCCTTATGAGCATCTTCAAGGTCCTCAGAGCACTTCATTTTCCTTTCCAGGGTGGAGGACTCTTTCTTATGGGTATGACTGGCTTTCTCTTTTCTCTGCAGGGAAAACCTGGATCGTTTACCAGGCACAGAGAAACAAAATAGAGGTAAAAGGACTTTCCTTTCTACTGTTCAAGCAGATTCTTCAACTTTTTTTTTTTGCTTTGAGTTGAGATGGTTTGCATAAGAAGCTCTGTGTGTAAATGTACAAGGTCTGATCCAAGTGAGACAGGGAGAAGAGGAACGTCGGAGGAGGATGCTGGGAGGGGGATGAAGGGGAGAGAAAGGTGAAATTTCTCCAATTTTAGGTTAAAGCTAAGGAGAAAAATAAAATGTTATTTTGTCTTGCAAGAGACCAGAAAAAATTTTTTTAAACCACTTCATAAAAATCCCAAGACAAATGCTCCATTCTGTTGTGCTACTTTGTGCCTTGCAGAGCACGCGAAAGCTGTTTCGTCGAGGCATTTGCTATCTGAGTTGTTATTCAGGAAATCACCAGCTATAAATCCTGGTCTCTATCATACAGCACTGTATGGAATAAATGTCCCGAAAGGAGAATTGCTGGCCAAAAACCAGAAAGTGTGTTTTTTCTGCACAAACTCTATTTTAATGCAGTGCTCTGATCCACAAACTCTCAAGTAGTACAAGTCAATTTCTCTCCCTTAATGTTTTGAAAATCATCATAGGAAATATTTTATGAAAGATTAAAAACAAAGACCAGATATTTTTATGGGTAAAGTATAACTGGTTATCTTTTGTGCCAACAAGAAGTTAACATCGCAAGTTTGGACTAGATTAAGTTCTCAAGGTAAACCTTTTCATTTACTGGCAGCTGATGCAAAACTGTTACCACAATTCCATCAGCCTTATTAGCTCAAGGGACCAGAGATGCAGACAAACACATGCTGCACGACTGAGGCGGGCATCCATGGGCCCCCACCGCTCTCTCCTATAAAACTTACTTGGTTCACTATAAGAAAATGATGTGGGAAAAAAGAAAAGAAAAGAAAAGAAAATGACATGAAATGTTAAAACAATGCTAATTATTTTCTTTAGAACACAGGTTCACTATGAAAAAATCAGTACATGACTCCAAGACCTAACAGGAGTGGAGAAGGCTTCTGAGGACTTCTTCCTCATTCTCTTCTTTAGGAGGGAGATGATATAGCAGAATCCGTAGAGTTTGGAACGCATTCCATGAATCCTGGCTCAGTGAGATGCTAACAGTGTCCTGGGAGGACAAGGGGGACAAATGAATTTAGAAAATGTTGCATTCTATGATCTCGCTTAAGGATTCATAAGTTGCGTTTGCATCCTGACAGCTCAGAGAATTCCTGAGGCTGGGAATCAAGTTTACTTTATTTTAACCCAGTGCCTCCCCAGTTTTTTTGACCATGGAACTCCTTTTTCCAGAATACTTGGTAACATTCCATATGATGAGATGAAAAGAAACTGAGAGAAGAAGTACAATTTGGGGACTAAAATCACGGCATTTGGGGGGGTCACACTTTCTGAGTTCAAATACTATTTCCAGCACAACACCAGTGATTTCTCTGTAAAAAGAAGGGTTTTAACAGTATCTAACCTTGGAAGGCTATTGTAAGGAGTGAGTAGGAATAAAATGTTTAGCACTGTCCCCGGCACATAGAAAAGTCCAGCAAACATTAACCACAATTGTTATTGGCGTGTCCCCCAAGTTTGAATCTGTCCTATTCCCTCACCAGATGTGTAACCTTGACAGATTGATTAATCCAATTAATATTTTTGAGCATCAAGTATTTTCCAGACCCATTTCCAAGTGGTGCATCAGGCAAAGCCCTTCAGTTTACTGGGCAATAAGTCTTAGATTCTCACCAGAATTAGGATGGCATTAGTTCAAAGTGGTTTTGAGGATTAAATCCTAGCAGACAGCTGGCACCCAGAGGTCACTCATATAGTTTCCTTCTCTTTACACCAACCATTTTTTCAAAGAATATCTTGGGCAATTTATTTCCTAGAAAATAATACTTAATACATGATTGTTACCCTTCTTCCTCTCTGTTCCCTTAGATCTAGGATAAGGAAAAAAGAATTAAGTGGAATGGCCTGAGGCATTGATGGATATAAGAAAGACTGCAAACCTTGTAGCCCATTTGTAATAGGTGTGGTTAACTTTTGAAAAGCATTTGAAATTTTGAAAAGAATTGTTAATTACTTCATACAGTACAGTGTTGCACAAATATATGCTTTATTCCTAATTCTTCCAAACTCCAGTCACCAGCCAGAAAGTTACTGTACTTCTGATTAGGTTTGGCCCAATTACTCATCTACCTAGGATGTATAATACTGATATTAGAACATGCCTGGAGAGAGAGCTGGTCTGGCATATACAAATGCACAAACACAAAAAAGACACATACATGTGCTAAACTTCCAAGATCGGCAGACATTTTATAAAGCTTATAAAATAAAACCTTTAAAACCCCAAACAGGTACTTATCTTTAATGTTACTGTGCATTAAGCAAAAGGCTGGTCCTAAGCTTCAACATTTGGTTGGGAGGGGAGAGACAGTGAGAGAGAGAGACAAACCTCAGGAGTTTCAGTGTCATGGTTTTTGGCTGATACCTTAGCTCAAGTGATTCCAGTGTTAAGTATTTAACAGTGCTTTAATAATACTTTGACAATTTTTTTTCATATACTGGAAAAAAACAAAAAGCTAAGTGTACTCAGGATAGCCAGCACCTAAGTGGGGATTACAGAAACATGTATGCTCTAAAAGAAATGTTTAAGCAGGAAAACATAGAGCTTGGAGCCTTCGGTGTCCAAAGACCCAGGGTGAGCATGAGGTAAGTCACACCTCCCTGGGATCCTCCACTGCTCTGTGCCCTCTACTGGTGTCCAGTATATTGTAGGTTCTCAGCTATACAGCCTTCTCCCAAATATGTATGAGCAGTTATCAAGTATTGGTAGAAACTTTATGGAAAGAAACCTGATAATATAATAGTAAGTAACTACTGCACACCTGTTAAGTGTAGGGCATGGAGTTTTATCAGCTTTTATTTATTCTTCCCATAACCCAGTGAGTTATCACCTTTCTTTGAAAAATTGAGTCAGACACTAAGAAAGATGAAATATTTTGCCCAGGATCACATGTAAGTGGAAAAACCACAATCTGATCCCAAATTTCACCCTGGAAGCTGCACATTAACCGACACACTATACCACTTCTTGAAGGAATACATCAGGAAACTTAAAACACAGGCCAGAAATTTTACTCTGTGAATATAACTTAATAAGTACAGCTACGGTCCATGACTTTTAGGCAATGCAGAAACTGTACACAGCTGAAGTATCTAACAAAAAGAATGTTCATCCACTGCCAACAATGTTACACAGCCACTTATTTTCATGGAGTATTTTAAAAAATGGAAAAATACTGATGGTAAATGAACAGAAAAGGAGAAGATGCAAAATTATACAGTAAGATAACTTTATTTTTAAAGTTACATACATTTAAATAAATATATACAAACTGGAAACATATAGCAAAATATTAGCAGTGGTTTTCCCCACTTATTGGCAAGGTTCTTCATCTTTTCCTGTAACTTAATTTTTATCATAAACATGTATTTTCAGTAATAGAAAATAATGAAATCCAGTATGTTTTAAAGTCCAGTGTATAAAAATCATGAGCTTGTCTGCCGATTACATCTAACACTTGAGCCAAAATGGAGTCTTGTGTCAGCAAACATTAAAAGAACACCATAAGGATGGGGTGATGGGTGTAATATAGGGGGAAAGGTAGTTTGTCATGAGGGGTGGAAGCAGTAGAAGACAAAAAGACACTCAAAAACTTCTTTTTTAAGCCTACTGGTTGAGACATGTAACTAATTAAATTCCCTCTTAAGGAAAAATGTTAAGTACATCTATTTTTTTCACGTATCTCTAACCATGTTAACAGCCTGGTTTTCAGGCTTGGAAAGTATGAATGAAAACACAAAACAAATAAAACATTAACAAATCAAGAGTTCAGCCTGGATCATCTGTGCCACTGATAGTAATATACAAATGCAGAGAGAGAAATTGAAGAAATTGTTGAACAAAAAAGAACCAGAACTTGATGATTTGGAAAATTCTCAACCTATCAATATTGCAAAAAATGAGAAACCACGTTCTGCTGAGAACACATGGGGTGTAGCTGGACAATCAATGCATGAAGAATGTGATGCATGGATTTCATCAGTCATCTCAGTAAAAGCCAGGAATAGAGATGGGGTTATACCAGCAGAGACACTGCCCATTTAGACTAAAGGGGACAGAGGCAGGGCAACAATGAAGGAAGGAGGTCAGACCCCTGGGAGCTATGTTATCTACCCTGAAGGTGATTCAGAGACTGAGGGCTGTCACTGCTACCCGAGGCCCAGACTAGTCTCCTCCTTGGTTTCAAAGGGCAATGCTGTTTCTTTCCGGGTTTTGGTGAGCTAGGCCGCTGCCCTCTGTGGGTCTGGAGGCAGGACCATCACCCCAGTGGGCCCAAGAGGCAGAGCACCAAGCAGATTATTCTGGAGCCTTAAAATCGAATGGAATTTGCCCCGCTAAGTCTTAGGACTTGCTTGGGATCCATCACTCCCTTTCTTCTTTGTAATACCTCCCTTTTAGAATGGGGGTGTGTATTGTATGGCTGTCCCCACCTTACATTTAGAAGCACAAAACTGGCCTAGTTTCAAAGGTTCACAGCTAGAGAGGAATTCTTGCCTCAGGATGAATCATATCTCAAGTTTCACCCACACCTGATCTAGATGATTTTTTGGTGAGATTGGGGACTTAAAGTTGATGCCAGAATGGGTTAAGATTTGAGGGCTTCTGGGACATAGATGAATGCATCTTGTATATGAGAAATACAGGAATTTGGGGGGTGGTCCAAGAGGCAGAGCATTATGGTCAAAATTGTGTCCCCTCCAAATTCATATATTGAAGTCCTAACCCCCAGTACATGAGATTGTGACGGTATTCAGAGGGGACCTTTAAGAGGTGATTAACTTTAAATGAGGCCATTTGGGTTGGCCCTAATCCAATGACTAGCGTACTTATAAGAAGAGGAGATTAGGACACACACACACACACACACACACACATACACACCAGGGCTGTGTATGCACAGGTGGAAACCCAGTGAGGACACAGCAAGAAGGCAGCCACTGACAAGTCAAGGAGAGAGGCTTCAAAAGCAACTAATCCCACAGACACCTTGATCTTGGAGCTCCAGCCTCCGGAACTACGAGAAAAGAAGTTTTAGTTGTTGAAGCTACTCAGTCTGTGCTATTTTGTTACGGCAGTCCAAGTAAACAATATACTGGCTGAAACAGCAACTCCCTGCATCCTCTAAAACCTCTCACCCGATTTTCTTTCTCTTTATTGCATTGATTACTACCTGGCAGATTATATCATATTTATCAGTTTGACAGAGTCACCTACTTAGAATGTAAACTCTGTAAAAGCAAGGACCTTGTCTGTCATTTGAGAGGCATACAGCACAATGATTAAAAACACCCACCCTAAAGGCAGATGCTTGAGATTGAACCCAAGCTCTGCCACTTACGAGCCGTGTGCCTTGGGGAATGGACTGAACTTGTCTGTGTCTCCGTCTCCTAATCTGTATGTTGGGGACAGTCACAGTACTGCTATAGAGGGCTGCTGTGAACTGATGGAAGCAAAGCACAAAGAACGGTGCCTGGTACATCATAAGCACCTGTAGCGGGAGCCGTCATAGCTTTCATGGCTCAGTGCTGTAACCCAGGACCACTCTGCCTAACTGCCAATGTAAGTCACTCTTCACATCTGTCCTTCAGTGCTATCTGTCTGCCACACGCACTTCCACGGGGCAGCAACTAAGCCAGCATTTTGCTATGTCAAACATAGCTCCTCTCGTCACAGTCGGTCTCATCTCCTTGGCCGATCCAAGCTGCTCCCCCGCCCCAGTCGGTTAAAACACACATCCTCTGTTGTTGCCTTACACAAGTCATAGGCTTGCATGGTACTTAGTAGGGGCTACACAGATATTTATACTTGTTCACAAGCCAGGTTTCCACTATATGTTGTTGTTTCCACATGTCATATATTTATATACCTTAGGGGCTCCCACGACACTGATAATGCCAACCACAAATGACGACAGCTCAGCACTGAGCAGGTATTTGGCACCTCCATGAATGTATTGTCACGTTAACCTGGTAAGATCAGTGTTATTTCCCTCTGAGAGAGAAGGAAACAGGCTCGGACACTTAGGAAACTTGCACATAGTCATACAGCTAGTAGGCTGAGATTCCAGTCCAGATTGTCACCTCCGCAGCACACGTGCCTGTCACACCCCACTCTACCCTGACAAATCATCTAAGAGGAAGGCGGTGAACAGGGCCTTAGCTCACTGCCCAGGAAGGTTCACCTCTTAAGCAGAAATTCACAGTGAAGCTGTCGCTAAACTGAAACAACCCAATTTGTATTTTCATAGACCCTGTTTTCCCAAAGCAAGCTGTCCCTACGCTTTAATATAGGATGACAGTAAACTCCCTCTTGGGACTGGCTGGAGAGGCTGCTGTCACTTTCAGAGGCATCTGTGGGGTGGAGCTGTGCACTGGATGCTGGGTTCCCTAAAATCTGGCTTCAAATTTGGTTCTGCAATTTGTTAGGTCATGATTACCTTGGTGTGCAACCATCTCCCTGGATTACAGTTTCCCTTTTCAGAGAACTGGACACAACACCAGCTACCTCATGGAGAAGTCATGAGAACTAAAAGAGATGCCATCTGTGGAGTTACCTAGTAAAAAAGTACCCAGCATATAATAGGTGTTCAGGAAACAACTGTTGATAAAAAGGAGAAAAGGGAGGTAGGCAGGTGAACATCAGTTTAAAGAATGATGTCCCCAAGGAGCCACCAGATAGCACATGTTCTCCAAGGAGCATCTTCCCTACGCACCTGAGCAGCCTGGCACACTGAGCTGAACATGTAAGATGCAAAGTCCTCTGGGGCATATGACACCCACAGCAAAGCCAGTGGGCCAAAGTCCCTTGGGGAACTGAACTCAAAAACTGGACTCTGTCTACCTGGCTTCCTTGGAACTCGCTGCAGGGTGAGATGAGGCTGTAATGTTGTTCATAGGCAGTGCAAAGAAAGCACCTCACATTTTGCAAGATAAGCACAAGCTGGGAGCAGAGGAAAAGCAAAGAAGAAAGAACCAAAAGTACTGGGCAACAGTTTCCTAGTAAATCAACACTCATCTGAGGCTTCCGCACAAATTCGGGCCAAAGTAACAACTGAAGACTTGATGAAGCAGATTCTCCTTCCTGGGTTTGGCAGCCTTGTGCACATGATCTAACCACAAAATAATCACTGTTCTTGCACTTTTAGACATTTCTTTGCCCCAATGTAGGCAGGAAAATGAAAGGGGCAGGCTAAATAAGATGATTGTAAACTTAGCTGATTTGCCACACTCCGTCATAAGCTCAACTCTCCTTTTTACAGCCCTTTCCTACTTCCTAGCCAAATATTCAATGCGGGATGGTTAAATAATGGACATTCTGGGACACCAAGAGAAGCCCATAACAAAAAGCCAGGCCAAATTTCAAAACAGAAGACATATCATGGGCCAAAAGTGCATCCAGGAAGGATTTCCTTCCCTCTCTTCTTCCCCTTAAACTACAGGTCTCTTGTGCTCAAAGTTAACCCTTGGTGGGGAAGGTATAGCTCAGTAGTAGAGTGCGCACTTAGCATGCACGAGGTCCTGGGTTCAATCTCCAGAACTTCCATTAAAGCAAATGAAAATAATAAATAAACAAATAAATCTAATTACCTCCCCTCCCCAACAATGGGGGCAAAAAGCAAAGTTAATAGTTTTCTGGTGATGGGGAGTAAGACAGAGAGATGAAGAGATGAGGGCTGGTTCTTCTGCAGTCTAAAAGATCAAAAAAGAGTGGCTCTTAGTAGGCAGCAGTCAAGTACAGCACGAGAAGACACGACTGGTAAGTTGAACTGTGAGAAATGTCATTTCGGTGCCCGTCATATCACAAGCCCCGTCCTCCCTTAGTGGCACCCTGTGCCCAGCCCCTATTGATTTCCCCCACCTCCACCCCCAGTTGTACCATAGAAGTGACAAACGGGGACTCACTAGATGCCATCCATCATCGTCACTAGGAGGAGAATGAAAAGAATCCAACATATGTTCTTGCAAATGCCTCCCTTTTCCCACTCCCACACCCCTCCTCCTCGCCGGTGCACGATCTTTACAAGCAGCAAGCCACTGTTTCACAGCCCTTCAGTGGAAATGGACAGGGAGCAGTGGGGACCTGTTCTCTTTCAGATATGTGTCTGCATTTCCAGGTCACAGGCTCCCCAGGCCAGACTGAAGCAGGGCTTCACACCAACTGGCTACTGACAGCAGAGGGACCGATGACTAAAGCAACACTGCGCTCGTGCCAGGAGGGATGGCGGAAGAGAAAGGATGCACAATTACAGGTGGCAGATGGCCCTCTCCCCAAGATGTTCTCAAGACAGAGGACCTGGAGTTCCTTATTTCTCTGTTGACCATCATGACACTTGATAAATCAATTCCTATGGCAACAGCTCTAAGTCTAACGCTCCAAAAATAAAAGGATGTTTTAAATGGAAGACAGATACTTGCATTCATTCCTGGGAATAGAGGGAGAGGCAGAAGGTGGCAACTTGCATCATAAGCTATAGAACAGTTTTACTCTTTGACGCTGTAATCCCCCACTATGCATCTATTCCGGCTAAAAGAAGAGAACAAAAGCAACAACAGAAAACCAACCATACGCATGAGGCTACGAGTTGCAGTGATACTGAAACACAAAGAACTGAAAAGCGGTTTCCCAGAAGAGACTGAGAAGTCATGGTCCATAATATAGATGAAATACGTAGCCATTAAAATTTATGATGACGACTTAGCGAAATGGAGGGATGCTGACGTAGTCAAGTGAGTAAGACAATGGTACAAGTATACATGTGCTTTTTGTTATAACTACTCTGGGTGTGCCTGCATTTGAAACATTTAGAGAAACTGATATACTAGTTTGGTGGAATTCTAAGATTTCCTGATTTGAGAGCAGGGGGAAGGGGGAATGTCTGTCATAAACAAAAATTAAGACAAAAAAAAATTGGGGTAAAAGTCACCACACTTGCTTCAACTAGTTTTCAAATCTCAGTTCTGCCACACGAGAAGAGGGTAGCAACATCACATCGCACATCGCGCAACAAGGATGCAACTTTCAGAACTTACGGGGGAAAGCTAAGAAACAGAAAGAGATAGCCAGACTATGTGCAGGACTTAAAAATACTTGCATGCAAGATGCGGTACATTACCAGAAAACATGCAGGCCTAAATGATGTATTTTATACATACCTGAATGGATGCCTACGTGAGGGAGGGGAATAGGGAAAAAAGGAAGTAACTCTTAGGGGCTCAGCACAAACCCGTGGCCACCACGTGACCAGCGAGACCACGTGTCATACCCCTGAGAAGTGGGACTGGCTCAACCTCTGCACCTGAGGTCAAGGAGGGCCAATCACGGTTTGGAGATTTTGGAGTCAACTGCTACAATTTCAGGCTACTGGAATTTCCTCTCCAGGACACGTTCCACACTCCCGAACAGTGGATGCTTTATATGACAGCCGTTCTTTTTCATCCCAGGCTCTAATTTTCCTTCTATTTAAAACAAGATTAAAAGACCGCAGGAAATCGTCATTACTGAAAAATACTCAACCATGTTGCCAGTCGTGTCCACAATTTTGTCACACGATTACATAACAACTGTATAGTAATATGTGTGTATAATTATAAACTTAGTAATATAACCATATGTAACTACTCCGAAATGACCCCTTATAGGCTACAAAAGAAACAAACAGCAAGAGTGCCTACATCTGGGGAGGGGAACCGGGTAAGAAGGAGACATAATTTTCACTGTGTATTCTCTTTTGGACCTTTTAAAATTTTGTATTATGTGTATGTATGAGCAAATAACACTTTTAAAGCACCTTCTTAAGCAAGTACTCTCCTGATACGTGTAATATTACAAAGTAAGCTTAAGGAGTAAAATGTTCCAATTACACCAGAACCAGCAAGAAGCCCACCTAGCTCTCCTCTCGAAGCTGCACCCAGTTCCCAGACTAGAGACCTGGAGACCTTTCCTCCCAGATCCCGCTCACCGGCTGAACCAGCCGCAGCTCACCAGGTGGCAGCACTCGCTGCAGTGCCCGCTGTCTGCCTGGATTCTATATGCAGGTTAATAATTAATGAGAGCCCTGCCACCCAGGGTATCTTCCCAGGACCAACGGCAGGCAGCCGGGGACTGCAGTTTCTGTCAAACTGTCCCCACCCTCGAGTCTCTCTACATTTCTTGCATCCAAGAAGTATAGATGCCCCTGTGATCCAAAGGCAGGAGTCCCTGGGGGCTTCAGAATCCTTCGCCAATGAGGCATGTCAAAAAGCTGTCTTTTCTTAGAAGTCAGTTTCTTTACCGTCTGCTAGCTTCTGAGTCAGAGCAGCAGCTCCCTGGGGCAGAGCGGACTTCGAAGCAGGACGTGGGAGGAGGGGCGGCCAGGCCAGCACTGCCTTGGACCCGCTAGAAGCAGTTCCTGTGGGACCCACCCCCACAGCATGTTCGGGATCTGGGCACCCTAAGTGCCATCCACAGTGAAAGCCTTTGAGATGGGTAAGAATTTCCAGACAGATAATTAAGTACCATTTCGCTTGTCTAACAATTTTGTCATTGGTCTGCATTGAAACTGACAACTGAAATAGAGAAGACTTTTTTTTTTCTGTGGGGAACCCTTACGGAGAGGGGAAATGTACGTCCACACGAATAACAAGCAGTCTTGTCCTACCCACCTTGGGGAAATAGAAGAGCTTTTAAGGGCAAAGGGCAAGAAGAAGCCAGAAAACAAATTTCTGTGTAGTAAGAAAATCAGAATTCAAATTCTATAGCTGAATACGATGTCCAGGTAGAAAAAAGTACACAGGCAGGAAAAGAGTGATGGACACAAAGCGAAAATGATGAAAAGCAGGAGACACACACACCACGGGTTCCCCTTCTGATAGGAAGCGCAAACCATTGGGACTAACAGTGAACAAAAAGGTTTCCAGCTTCGTTGCCCAAAATAATGAGAGAATGTCAGGGAAGGAACTTAGAGAATGGAGGCTGGGAGACAGGTCAGCCTAAAGCACCCAGACACATCATCGCATTCTTCTTCTACCGCCACCAGCAAGTTCACGTAAAAGGTTCACCTCCAATGAAGTCATCAGCGACCACACGGAGAGACAGGCTGAAAACCACAAGGAGAATCACGCGAAGGTTTTAGGGAACAGGAGCTGGTTATAAGAGAACACTGTTACACCCTGACGTTCTTAGGTTTCAGGAAACGTGGCTTGACGGACAGTATAGCCAGCTCTGTGCAATAACAAATCATGCAGCGAGGGCGTTCTGGGGCCGGCCTGGGTTTCACAATGCCTCCATTTCATGCTGCAAGGCAGCCTCACCTAGCACCTCCTAGTACTGATTATCTGTGAGACACAGGATCTGAAGCCGACTGGTTACCACCTTTACAATCTAATATCTATAGACACTGCTTAACTGTATTTTCAGACCATGGACATAAACTATGTTTATGTCTTCAGCCATAACTCCAGCATATCACAGAATATTAAATGGATGGGAACACACACACACACACACACACACAGAAATATAAAGCAAGCCCCTGCATAGGTGTAAAGCAGGTTTCTTGATAGGATCCCTGGTGAGCAGGAACAAGTAGCAGGGACTCAGAATTAGGTGGCAACACTCGGAAGAAGAGTCAGTGTGCCTGATGCACATCTAGAAACACAATCTCAAACAGTCCCAGCTAAGAAGAAACTCTCAAATGTAAAGAGATGGTGAACCAGTCAGGACCAATCTATTGGCAGGACCTAACCTCACGGGGCTTGAGGCATCAAGGATAGGTAACAAGGAGATGGCAGAATTTATCTGGAGAGAAGGCATCAGTGGAGGTATTAAGTAGCTAGGTAGAGCAGAGGTATTAGCCACTTCTAATCACCTAAATTATTAACATAAATTGGAGTAAATCCAGACTAACTTTAGCCTCTGAAAATCCACTCCAGCAGGGCTTGCAAACAGATGACTGTAAGGATGAGGCAGGTTCCAGCAAAGGACGAAGTCAGCAGGGAGGGGGCTGCGGGCTCCTCCACTCCAGCCCACCCTCTGCCCTGTGTGAACACGGGCCACTGGGGCCCCACCTGCAGGATTTCTTTAGAAATGGGAAATCCAGGTTTTTAACGAGCTCTTCTGATTTTTAAAGGCTCAGAGATAATTAAAAAATAAACACTGTATGTCTAATGAAACACATCTTCAACATTCATAACATTTCAAAGGGAAGTGAAAATATGGCCCTTGAGTGTGTTTCAGATAGGTTACGGTTGGCCAGGAGTTTACAGGGTTAACAGCTGTTCCTTCTCAGTGTGTTCTTGAAAAGCAGAACTAAAAATGAAAAGGCAAGGCATTATATTGACATAATGATTAAATTTAGGATAAAAATACATTAGAAGAAGAACATAAGAGGGATATTAGGGAAATGCCAATCAAAATCACAGTGATATATCACCTCACACCCACTGGAGTGGTGATTTTTAAAAAAAAAAAACGTGCACAGAAAATAACACATGTTGGTGAAAACCTAGATAAACTGAAACCCTCACGTGTGGCTGGTGGAAATGTAAAATGGTGCAGCCACTGTGGAAATCAGTTGTGTGGTTCCTCAGAAAGTTAAACATAGAATTACATATGATCCAATGATTTTACTTTTGGATGTACACCCAAAAGAATGGAAAACAGGGACTCAAACAGATACTTGTCTACCAAGGTTCACAGCAGCCAAAAGGTAGAAACAACCTAGGTATACATCAACAGATGAGTAAATAAAATGTGGTATATCCAAACAATGGATTGTTATTATTCAGCCTTAAAAATGCAATTCTGACATACGCTACAACACGGATGAACCTTGAAGACGTTAGGCTAAGTGAAATAAGCCAGACATGAAAGGGCAAATACTGTATCATTCCACCTACAGGAGGTGCCTGGAACACTCAAATTCATAGAGACAGGAAGTAGAAGGGTGGCTGCCAGGGGCTGGGTGAGCAGGAAAGGGGAGTTAGTGTTCCATGGGGAGAGTTTCAGTATTGCGAGATAAAATGGTTCTGGAGGTGAAAGACAGTGATAGGGGAACAACACTGTAATTGCGCTTAATGCTTGTGAACTGAACATTTCAACATGGTTAAAATGATAAGTTTTCTGTTATGTATATTTTACCACAATTAAAAAAAAAAGAGTAACAGGAATATACTTAGAGAAGATAGCCAAAAGGGGCCTTTCTTATCTGCAGGCTTTCTCGGCAACCAATATAGGAACAAGGATCTCCCTCCTTCCCCAAACCACCCCTCAGATCTCACAGCCTGGCTATGGCTCAGAGGAAGTGTTGTGACCATCAGAATCTTGCTGCTTTTCAAGGATCTTCCCCAGGGCCATTGTGTACGGTTATACAGGTGGCACGCTGTGCAAAGGATCCTGGCTCGGGGACCAGCCTGTGTTCCACTGACCAGACCATGAGTCTGGAGGAGGGGACGCCTTTTCATTCTCACACAGGCACTCGAGGCTATTGGTGGCCCTGATCTTCCCTAACCTCAAGCTGGAAGGTCTTCCCTTCTAGCTCCCTATTTCTGTGCCTTATACACCCTCTCTTCTCACTGATCCCAGACTGAAACCACAGCATCCCTTTCTGTTCTCATTCCAATCAACAATGAGCACCCTTCACCTCTGTGCTTCTGCCTCACTCCAGCTCTCCTCTCCACTCCCACTGCCACTTACCCTAGTCAGGTCCTTTGACCTCTGGTCTGGACTCTGACCTCTGACCTAGTGCTCCATACCTCCAGCACCCAACCCCTAGATGATCCAGTTTCCATGCCGGTGCCAGATTAATGTTCTCCAATCGAGGCTCACCATTTCACTCACACACCTCCAGTGGTGTCTCTTTTCTCTCTTGTATGTGTTGAATAAAAGAATGTAGAAGTAGCTTACTCACCCTCATTGTCAGCTTCTACTATTCAAAGTGAGAATGTCAGTTTATTTCAATTGTCCCATTGTTGGGTGCATGTGAAGCAGCAGCTGCGATTCAAACAGTCTCTCCAGGGGGCTGGGGGATATAGCTTAGTGGCAGATGCAGGCTTAGCCTGCATGAGTCCTAGGTTCAATCCCCAGTACCTCCAGTAACAAAAATAAAAAATAAAAAATGAAACAGTCTCTCTAGCGGAACACACCCTAATATATTCAAGTTACTAGCAAGGAGTCAGAAGATTGAAACTGAAGAAAACTTGAAGAACCTTGAACTTCCTATCCCCATAACTAGCTAAATGGTGTATGTCTTAGTGTCTTAGTTTCAGAGGCTGGGAAGTCCAAAACCAGAGCACAGCATGGTCAGGTGAGTTGGCACACAGCTGGCACCTTCTTGCTGTGTCCCCACATGGCAGAAGGGGCTAGGGAGCTCTGTGGGGTCTCTTGTGGAACAACACTAATCCCCCATGCATAAGGGTCTCCTAACAGCATCACCTCGGGCAGCAGGATTACAACATATGAATTTGGGGAGGACACCCTAGCAATGTCCCCAGAGACCCCTACAGCACCTTCTTCAAGTGAGATATACTGAAGTCCATGACTCAAATCCTCCACCAGTACCAGTAAGTTTGAACCTGGTTCTGCAGGAGAGGATGCATGGGAAGAAAATCCCAGGCACTAGATGGTAGTTATTTCCACAAGGAGAACATAATTTAAAGATACAGCTGAGCAGGATTTCCCCCTTACTCTCAGAATTACAGCCAAGGTCCCACAGCTGAGGACAATGGGGTGAAGTACCCCACTTAGAAAGCCATGAACACTCTGTACACTGCCCTTGTTACCAAGAGGTCACAGGACCAGTCCTTCTAGCTGACATGGCCCTTCCCTCCACCCAGCCCCCAGGGGAAGGGAGAATAACTGATGAGGAGGGCACTTTCAATGGCAGGTTACTAACCCCGACAAGTTAGGAGGATGGGCGGGGTTCTAAGAGAATCTCTAGGAGAGACTGAAGTCCCTGCAAGAAAAAGAAATAGGCACCCTGTTCCTTATCTGGCTGCTTGTGGAGTTGCCAAAGAACCCACAGGCTCACCCTGGGCTGGCGCTGCAGCAGCATGGAGACATTAGAGAGTGGGCAGAACTTGGCATCCACAACCTGGACTAGGGGGGACGCCCACAAACACAGAGACTGGCACTCATTCCTGAGCCAGAGATCAGGAAGATGGGAGGACCACTGGAGGAGCTCCATGCAAGCACAGCTTAAAGGGATCCAGGTACTGCACACCAGGAAGGAAGATGGGGTTCCTCCCACTCCATTCCGTTCTTTAAGACACCTGAACAAGCGGGTGGTGACCCTCATAGTTTGCATAGTTTCTTCTGAAGGAGTGTTGAGGTTGGCAGGACAGCAGCCTTAGGGCTGCCAGGCAGCTGCTGGGCCAGCCAGCAGGACACTTGACTCCAAGGAAGAGCTGGGAGGATGAACGGGGCATAAGCACGTAGCAATGACAAACGGGTGAATGAAACCAGATCCTGTGCCGAGGAGGCTGGGGTGAAGCTAAGCGCAGCCCAGGAGAGCCACACACCTATCCACACAGAGACTCCTCACCCCAGAATGAACCAGAGGGACACACCTTCTCCACAACCGAGGACAACTACTAGACCCTTGCTCCGTTTCCTGCCACACAGGGAAGAGCTGGAGCTCTGAAGAGAGCAGAGAGCTTAAATCGGGCAGGCGATGTGGAGGCTTAGAAAGACTAAGAGTTATAGAATAAACCCAGTATCTCATCCAGAGGCTAGAATGGGGGATGTGACAGAGTCGAGTAATAAGCAGTGCCTGGAAAAAATTAGTCATTTCATGCTGTTAGCCTCAATGAATTGAGAGCGAAGCTCCTTAAGGCACCAGCCATACTAACAGTAGGGTTAAATACATACAAATTACAAGCTGTCCCTAAATGAATTGTGCATAGTTGAAAACCAGTACGGTAGGATTGCACTCTAACTGGAGGCAGGCAGGCGTCAGCCACGGGATCCTCCTTGTCATTCTCCGGGTGATGGGCTTTGGCTAAAGGCCTCTGCCGATCCCTGCTGCCCCGGAAAGAGAAGGGCTTGGACCGGCACTCAAACCTTACCCCTTCCTCCCAGGTGCTGTACCAGGTGAATTCTCGTGTATGCAACAACCACTATGCAACAGGCAACAAGCCCTGCCAGGTAGTGGTGGGACGCCCATATTACAAGTTACTTCACTCGAGTGTTACGTCCACGGACTAGGTGATGGGACCAGGATTCAAACTAAGCGTGATGCTAAAAAGACTCAGGCTGGTCCTGCCCCGCTACACCAAAGCGCAAAGGCGCATGAAATGAACTGGGAGGAGAGCTGCAAATGTCCAACCGCAGCAGCTCACCAGCAGTTCAAACATGCAAACATTTTAATTCACAGTTTCAAATCTATAAAATCTGATGTTGTGACAGCTTATTACACATATAAACACGAAGTCAGTATGTCCACCTCCTTCCCTATTAAGTCCCACAAAGGAACACTAGTGCTGAACAAAGTGCAGTCTGACCTTTAGTAGAAAGACAAAAGCACTATTGAAAAAAAAAAAAAAAACCTAGTTCTGAACAGAATACACCAGAACTCTCAAACTTGCCAAGCTGCCTGCGCTTTGGAATTTTGCAGTGTTTAATGTCAACTGTCCAGAACTGGCCTTGTGGGTCTCTCTGAGAGAATACATTAATACCATCATTAATACCCAGCTCTACAGGTAGCATTTTAGATCCTCAAAAGTCCTTGGAAACCCACTGTACTGTACACTACTCAGGAAAGGCCTTTATTAACCTTTGAAAAGCATTAACCAGAGGACTTATCTGAACCAAATTATCTCAGTGTCCAATCTCCTTGCTGGTTGAATCACTATGCAAATATCAGGGCTCTGAGTCACTAAAAATTGCCGAAAGGAACTTGGTTTAGTCCATACAATATCTTTTTCCTAGAAATGTAGGCTATCTTTTAAAGGTGTTGTCAAACTTTGCCCTCCAGATAAGTCCAGTACCCAGCCCACCAAGTCAACTTAACACAAATAAAAATGGCGGCATCCAATTTCAGAATATCTCAAATTATCAAATTCCACAGCCAGTATTCCTCCCTCTGTGTTATTAGCAGATAAAACTCATAAGTATGCATTATGCTTTCAGTTTTCATAGTTAAAAAAACTCTAGTAAAATTTTGATACTTCTAATGAAAAGCTTAGCTAGTTTTCAGAACCATTTTCTAGATGTACATAACAAATGGAGAAGGATCCTAATGTTTCAAATCGACATGAAAAGCTGTGTCACATCAATTCCTAACATTAAAAGGTTTAAAAAAAATTTTTAAATCCACAATTTGACAGGAAACTTTTTGCCCAAACCAGTGGTCCTCAAAACTATTCAGGAGAAGGCTAGTTAGGAAAATAGTATAAAGATTCCTTAAAAAACTGAAAATGATCCACCAATCCCACTCCTGGGCATATATCCAGAGGACACACTAATTTGAAAAGATACATGCACCCCAATGTTCATAGTAGCACTATTTACAGTAGTCAAGACATTGAAGCAACCTAACTGTCCACTCATAGATGACTGGATAAAGAAATTGTGGTATATATACACAATGGAATACTACTCAGCCATAAAGAAGAATAAAATAATGCCGTATGTGGCAACATGGATGAACCTGGAGATCGTCATTCTATATGATGTTAGCCAAAAAGAGAAAGAAAAATACCATATGACATCACTTATATGTGGAATCCAAAAAAAAAAAAGACACAAACTTATCTATAAAACAGAGACACACTCACAGATATAGAAAACAAACTTACAGTTACCAGTGAGGAAAGGGAGTGGGGAGGGATAAATTGGGAGTTCAGGATTTGCAGATATTAACTACTATATATAAAATAGACAAATAGCAAGGGTCTGCTGTATTGCACAGGGAAATATAGTCAATACTTTGTAATGGCCTATAATGAAAAAGAATGTATGTGTATATATGTGTACATATATATAAATATATATATATATATGAATCACAATGCTTTACACCAGAAATTAACACAACATTGTAAATCAACTATACTTAAATTTAAAAAAAGTTAAAAAAAAAAAGAAAGAGAGAGAACGCCAGTTAAATGGGTACTATTTATCATCCATTTGTCTTCCAACCCTCTCTGCAATTTATCAGTCACAACTAGCTAGGTCGGCGAGGGCTGTGAGCCACACAAGCCTGCCACTGTGCCTGTACCACAGGAGTCCCCAGACTCCTCTGAAACAGGCAGAGAGGAGCGTCCTGGGCACTGACTCCAGCCATACTACCTCACAGACCCAAGGTAGTCAAAAGGCAAGGACCCCACATTCTGTTTAATCCTCAGCTGTCACCAATTTCAAATTCTTCATTTCTGAACAAAGGGTCCATGTGATCATTCTGCAGTGGGCCCTGATCCTGCACAGATCTGATTTTTTATTTTAAATGGTACTGAGGTTTGAACAATAAAAAGTCTTTATCTGTCCTTTATGATTGGAGTACCGCATTCTGTTGATTCTTATTTTGTAGTTGGCTTTATTCCTTTGACAACTATGTAAGTTTAAAAAAGCTAAAGATCTAATCTGTTCTTAGAAGCAAAAATTAGTACACATATGTAAACTAAAAAAAAGGTGCAGTATACTGTATATATGTATTTAAATGCAATATAATGTGTATGTAGAGTCAAACTGTAATAAAAAAAAGTAAATAAAAAAGTCTTATTTTCTACCATATTTGTAGCTTACAGGGCTTTTATTCTACTTTAAAAAAACAAAGATGCCAATATTTTTATACTTCCGAATCCAATAAAAGATCAAGTATCCTTCGCCTGGATCACTGCAAAAGGTTCCTCAATGATTTCTTTCTGGGTCCATTCTTGCCTACCACTCCTCTGTCTCCACGGCCAAAACTCTCATCTAGGACAAGCCTAATCTTGTCTTGTCCTTAAGTGGTATCCACTCTCTAGAGCACCAGGCCCAGAGCCTTCCCGTGGCCACACAGCTCTGAGCTCCAGGCTGACTCCTTGGCCTCACCCTGTTCTATGCCTCCTGCATCCCTGTCTCACAGGCTTTCTTTCAGCTTCCAGCATGTCCCAGCCTCCATTCCTTCTCATAACCTTTGCACCTGCCGTCCTCTTTGCCCTAGAGACAAATATTCCAATCTCTCTCTGTCCAAGGATTTAGATAAAATCAGGTAAAAATTCTGGATTCAAGCCAACAATCATTGGCTTTGATATTGTGAAAGAAACACAAGAGGAGTTTACAAAGGCTTAGAGTTCTTAGTAAATACATTTTTCACTCACAGTGTGCTTTGGGCCACTTTCTTAATGCTGAGGACAATGAACCTCAATCTCACTATGAAACCCGGGACAATCATGGGGAGATCTAGGGAAGATCAGTTTTAAAGTTCTTCCTATCAGGTTAATCGTGCCTTAAAGGCATCTTTATGATCTCCTCTGGCCTCTTAAACACAATGTTCACAAACACCTTGGAAGGGTTTTGCGAAAACAAACTACAAAGTATTAACGGGACATCATCAAAGAAGACATACAGATAGCAAATAAACATATGAAAAGATGCTCCACACACGTCATCAAGGAAATGCTAGTTAAACCAATAGCAAGTACCATTGCACAGGTATTAGAATGGCCAAGCCAACTGCAAAGACGTGGAGCAATAGGAACTCACATTCTTTCTTGGTGGGAATGCAAAATGGTACAGCCTCTCTGGGAGACAGTTTGGTGGTTTCTTACAAAACTAAACACATTCTTACCATGTAGTCAGCAAGTGCGCCCCCTTGGTCTGTACCCAAAGGAGCTGAAAACTTATGCCCACACAAAAGCCTATACACAGATATTTACAGCAGTTTTGTTCATAATTGCCCAAACTTGGAAGCAACCAAGATATCTTTCAGGAGGTCAACGGATAAATAGTCCGTGGTACATCCAGACAATGGAATATTATTCAGTGCTAAAAAGACATGACTCTCAAGTCATGAGAAGACATAGAGGAAACTTAACCTCACAGTGCAAAGTGAAAGGAAGCCAACCTGAAAGGGCTACCTACTGCATATTTCCCACTATATGATATTCTGGGAAAGGCAAAACTATGGAGACAGTAAAAAGATTGGTGGTTGCCAAGGGGGTGGAGGTGGCAGTGAGGGGTGTCATGAAGAGGCGGAGCACAGAGGCATTTTAAAGCTGTGAAACTACCCTGCATGACACTCTGATACGAGTGCCCAGGACTCATATAACAATGGACACATGTCATTATATACTCGTCCAAACCCATATCATGTGCAACACCAAGCATGAATTATAGTGTAAACTTTAGACTTTGGGTGATCACGATGAGTCACTGTAGGCTCACAAACTGTCACAAATGTACCATGCTGGGAGGAGGGTGTTGATAATGGGGCAGGCTGTGCATGTGCGGGAGCAGGGGGTACACGGGAAGTCTCTGCCTTCTGCTCAGTTTTGCTGTCCATCACAAACTGCTCTAAAAAAATAAAGCCTTAATTTAAAAAAAAAAGTATTAAGGGGGATGAATTAAGGGCTCATCTGGAAAAAGAATATCTAATACACATTCTTTGAAGAAATTTTAACTATTAGAGCTGATAAAAGATTCCTACAACAAGTGTTTAAGTAAAAATTTCCCTTGCTGGAAAGAGACAGACAGTTACGAATAAGTTGCTACAACAGTTTTCTCAGGAGCTTTAAACGTCCGAACACTCTCAGATTTTAGTTCTGCCTTTATTTAAATGCTCTGACAGTACACTAATCACAAGATCTTGGGTGTCCATTGCTACAAAGAGCTTTTCCAGAAGAGCAGCATCTTCTAGACAGAGAAGTCACCTAATCCTGACTTTCAGAATGTTTAGCAAGAACCTGTGTTTCTCCTCCACCCCTTTCAACTTTAACTGGTTCTCTGAATACTGTTAATTCCAGTGGCCACAGAATGTGCTGCTAGCTTTTCACAACAGTGTTGAGGGAAGTGTCTCTCCATTTGAGGAAAAAAGAAAATTAAGTTAGAGTCTTACTGTTCACAAAAATATTCCAGATGGATTAAGGTCCTAAACGTTAAAAAATTTCAACTATGAAAGCATTAGGAGAAGATATAGGGGACTATGTTTACAACCTCGGAGAAGGTAGGGCTTCTTAAGCCAGACACAACAAAAAGTCTTACAGACGAAAATTACTCATGGTGCCTTTGATGTACTCCAATTTCCCAAAGTTAAAAGACAAGGCCAGGCTGAGAGAAAATGTTTGCCACAGAACAAAGGATTACTACTAAGAAAATAGAAAGAACTATCAATCAATTTTAAAAAGTCATGTTTTTCAATTGAGCCAAGGATACTAAGAAGCATTTCATAAAAAAGAAAGAGAAAAATGCCTAATAAACTTAAGAAGAGCTGCCTTTAGTAAAGAAAAAAATTAAAATAGTGAAACAGGTTTTTCCTTTAATAGATGGTGAAAAAATTTCAACATCAACATGATGAAGTACTGGCAAGTGTGTGGCCTGTACCTGAGACCCTGTGGGTGAGCAATTTGACAGTCTACTATCACACAGCCACTATGAGCCAATGACTGCCCTCGTTTCTAGGGAAGAGACAAATCCATGTAATTCGGACACTACACTGGAAGTTTGAACTATAACCCAAGACACTGAAAATATCAGATAGCAAAGTGAGTTATAAAATAGTCCATCCTGGAAAACAGGCCAAAGGGAAATAACAAAAAACCAGACTTGAGTCTCTCTCCCATAAAGGGACCCAGAGAAAGCTCTCAGGGAGGATTTCTTTGGAAAGACCTGCTGTGAGATCCCCACACAGCTCCCTCTCCCTATTAGGAGAAGGGTAGAAATATCACCTTCCAGCCTCACACGAAGCCTTTCAATGAGACCAGTTGGGGAGTTTCACAGGAGTCGTCCACAGTTAAGGAAGCACATGGATCTGGTGTCCGACTCCTACCCTGGAGACCGAGAACGTGCCAACCAAGGGGGCTGGGACCTGGGAGTGGAGGAGAGCGGTGTCTGCATCGGGCCTGGCCCATCCTCTCGGAGTCCGTTGGAGCAAAGAGTGTTAGACATTTCCATGGGCCAGGCATGGTCACAGGCAAGAAAGCCAGTTCAGGGCTTGTCTGGGTCCAGATCTCAAGGGCTGTCAAGGGGCAACATGACCTCAGGAGGCAGAACCGGTTGGTGGGCCACTAGGCTCCCAGGGGCAGAGAGGGAGTAAAGGATGGGGCCTTTGAAGAACACCCCATGAGAGAGTCAGCATGAACCCTCTACCAGGCTTAAGGAATGGAGGTCATCTCACCCCAACATCAGTCACATAGACGTTCCTGTCCCTTTCGCCATCTTCCCACCCCCATCCTCAGGAAAGCACAGCAAAAGAAAGATGCTGATCTGTGTTCTCCAAGATGCATTAAATTTTTTTAAAAAGGCAATTTTCATTAAAACCCACGTGGATTTAGTGCATTAAGAAACACTTTATGAACTTCATATACATAAACACATACAAAATAGTATAGAAAGACATAAAAACTGTTAACCATGGTTACCTCTGGGGAAAGAAGTGGTAGTGAGTGTTGGGGAGGGGTGATGTCAGATGGAAAATTGAATTCATCCATATTACTTTAAAAGACAAAATGTTCATATATTCCTTGAATAATTAAATGCATTAAAAAAAAGATATTGTTCCCAAGAATAGAGTCCATATGTCGCTCTTAACGTACTAACCCTGGATCAGCAATAGCTCTAGTCATTAGGACACAAGCAAACCCTTGGGCTCTATTATAAATGTCCGGATGCCAGGATTTGGCTTTCTTGACCACGTGCTCCCATTCGAATGAATTCTGCACCTGAGGCTTGCGTGTCAACTGTGGACCTCAAACTCTGATTCTTCTCAAAGAAAACAAGGTTCACAGCTGAAGTGTCATTGTTTTCTTCATTTTATTTTAACAAATCCCTTTTGTGGTTTCCTCTGTCAGCAAGAATAGGAAGAAACAGAGCTTGACCAGAAAACACTAAGCAAACTAAGGTGCACATCCAGAAATAAACGGACACCTGGAGAATGAAGAACCCCTCAGTGGTGAATGAAAAGGGAAATGAGAGGAACTTGAAGTTGTTAAGGTCAAGATCCCTCCTGTGGGTGTGGGTGGGTGTGTGTGTGCAAATACACACATTTGTGTAACACAATTTGTTCTGAAACAGAAGAAACCTAGTACTAAACCACAGTTTGTGAAATCCCCTGACAAAAACAGTACTTTTAACCAAACACCAAATATAGACCAAACCATTATAGACCAAATACCTTAGCAAAGCTGATAATCAGTGTGAAGAAACCAGCTAAGAAAATTATGGGTTTTGAAAAAGACTTTTGGAAATGAATGGTGTAAGAACTATCAGTTGCCAGGAAAAGGGTGGATGAAGTTCCCTTTCACACTGTTGCAAACCTATAGCGGCCTGTTGTTTGTACCGTATTTCTCCTAAACCCATATTCTATGTTACACACCAGGAACTGGTACCTTTCAGCCTATGGGTCAAGGATATTTTTCATATTTTCAAGTGGTTGGAAAACCTTGAACAAAGAATAGAGTTTCCTGATCCATAGTTTATATGACAATCAAATTTCAGTGTCCCTAAAAAAAGCATGGTCGGAACTCTGCCACATGCATCTGTTTTTGTATTGTCTGCAGCTGCTTTCATGCTATAGGGCAGAGCTGAGTCATTTCAACAGACTCAATGGCCCTCAAAACCATCTGACCCTAGGGGGAGGGTACAGCTTAGTGGTAGAGCATGTGCTTAGCATGCACAATGTCCTGGGTTCAACCCCAGTACCTCCACTAAAATTTTTTTAAAAATTAATCAAAAAAACCTCATCTGATCCTTTACAAAAAAGGTATGCCACTTTCTGTTCTAGACCAACTGAACACTCTACACTCCCATTTGCACTAGGCAAACATTACTGATGGTTGCAGAAAGCTACCATTCAGCTTCTTTTATACGTTTGAGTGATTATCAGTTGCTCAGAGATGGCAAGCTCTTCTGTATCTGCCTATCAACTAGTGTTTATTCAACGAGACTTCTCAGGCTCATGCCACTTCAAAACATCCTTGATATTTTCCATGGGACAAAGAAGCCCCAAATAGACACACAGCTCTAAGCGCATAAAAATACTCATCGATGTTGAAAGGACAACAAGCAGTATCCCGGGAATCAGTCCCCCACAGCTTCTACTGGTTTCATGTGTTATGAATTTCATATTAAAGCATACTTTAAAAACAATCATTTTATGCCTACCTATATTATTCTGTATACTCTGCAGTTCCACCTAAAAATTATTCAGTTAATTTAGTTTGAAGATTACTCATGCGCGACAACCCTCATTCATATGTTAATTACCAGCTAAATCAGCTTCAAGAAAAACAAAATAAACTAACCAGACATCAGTCATCCTTCCCTTTCAGCATTCTGATTTCCTCTCAGCATCACCCCACACTCCCATCTGCCACCTCAAAACTACCCTCTCCCTCATTCTCAGAATCACACATGCCCTCGCCCAGTCATACTATTCACCTGATCCACGGAGCTCACTGACTCACACCCCTGGCTACATCTGGGGCAATTCTACTCCAAAGCCTCTTGATGGTGCTTTTGCTCATGTCTAAATTACCTTCTCGTCCCTCCTTCTGCAAATCAAATCTGGCCTTTAGAACGTCACTGACCAGGTCTTTAGATCAGCCCTTCAATTCCTAAAAGCAAAGAGTCTGCCATGAGGAAGACAGGAAACTGAAAACCAAGAGCACGGGACTGTGTGCCTTAAGTCTAGACAACACACACCAGGTCTCGGAGCTGCTTCGACCCCATCACCCTGGCCCCCCGCAGCCCTACAGCAACCTCCTGGAAAACTTGCCACAGGAAAAGGATGCGCTGAGCAGCTGCCACAGACACTCCAGTTGTCCAGAAGTTAGTGTTCTCATTGTGAACAAATCACTACCTTGAACTTGGTTTTTATGAAATCAGTTCCCTGAGCCTGGAACAGTGCTGAATGAAGCAGAGGAACACTGAGTTTCTGGTTCTGTAAAACAGACACACAATGCCAGTGACCACATCAACGCTCTATCGCCTCCCACAAGATGTCTTAACTTGTGGCATCTCTTGCCTGCTTCTAAATATTTAATGAACCCTTCCTGTGTGCTGTGATTTGCTAGGGGTTGTAATATATAAAATAAGCAGAGCAGAGTCCACTCTACTGAGGGGCTTTAACTTGCTGGGGAAACAAGATGTACGTGAAAAAACACAAGACCAATATAAAACCCAATCTACCAAATAACCAAAATGGGTGGGAGAGGCAGTGCGAGAGGGATGCAAGGCTGCTGGCGAAGCTGTGTGGGCCAAGACCTCATGGCTCCAGGAAGGAAGAACAAAACCAGAACTAAGTCTGGGAGAATGGACAGGATTTGGCTGAGAGATAACCCCCCAAGTGAAAGGACAGAAGGGCATGAGGGGCATCTGACAATTAAAATTAAAAAAGAAAGAAAACCGCCTTAATGAGGCCAAAGATCCACACTGGTGACCAGAGAACAAGATGATTAAGATACAAGGACATCACCTGAGGGCCTGATGGCCAGCGAAGCTGAGACTTGACAGGGAAGCAAAGGGAAGCGTCTTCAACAAGAGGAGGACATCATGAAAGCAGCATTCGGGGAAATGTACCATCTTCCTTCTGACTGGACAGGTTGGATCAGAAGAAAGAAAACTGTAAGACGAGGGGGTGAGTTAGCAGGTTACTACTGGATAAAGCACGGGCTTAGGTACTTTGAAGTTTAGAGTAGCGCAAGGAAAGAGTCAAAAATTACAAGCAGCCAAGATATGACTTGTGATGAATACAGATCAGCCGTTTCCTCCCTCTCCCGGCCCAGAACACTCACCATCCACAAGCAGTCAGGAAATGGGTTAGTAACAATAAATGATCACCACAATGGCCCATGCCCAGGGGCCCCCCAAGGTCCTAGTTACACCTTCAGAGAGTCACATGACACGCAGGGTCTTCATCCTGGTGATGTAATACATCACTGTATGTTGAAAATCAGTCATCTCTGCACAGCGTATTTGCCAATTCTCTGTAAACTGCACCACCTTGCTTTTCTCATCCTACCAGGGAACAGTTTGCTGTATTTGCTCTTCACCCCTCACTCCCGCTGCACGTCAGCAGAGTCACAGAGAAGCAGGTGAGGTCCACTGTGGGCACCACGTGTCAGAGGGCTGGGCTGATGGAGGGTCCCTGGTGGGGGTGAGGAAGGCCTCAGTCCCCGCAGCTCTCCAGATCCGCACAGCCCTTAGGAGGCAGGACACGCCCCTGAGACAAGAAAGCGCACACCTTCTCGAAGCTGTTTAGACACCGTCTCCATCTGTTCCCTTTAACAGCTTCCTTCTGCCGATGCGAAGCTCTCCCCCTCTTATCTGGCTTGAGTTACTGCCAGTTTGTTTTCCTAAAGATCACTATCTTGGCCAGACGCTGGGAAATAAGTGAGACGACAAATCTGGTTTTGATGAAAAGGAGCCATTAGATGGGGTGTTAGTGTTACTCAAGGGACAAGGAAAGGCAAACGGCCTGGCCTCACGGACCTCACACCCCAGCCAATGGGAAGGATCAAACGCCACAGTCTCCTGCCTTTAAAAGCTGCCAGAGAAAAGGATGCTTGCCTGGCACCGTGCATGGACCGGCTCGTGGCCTGCCAGAAAAAGAACTCATCCTTGTGCCCTAGAGGTACGGCTGCTTAAGGAAAGAGTCAGACAAAACTAGGATTGCCACGCTTCTGAGTTTCCCCTTAAGTCAAGTAATAAAGCTAGACCATGCCTCATGTATGAAACCAGTCTAACAGAGTAACCAGACTTTGGGGGGCTCTGTAGCATAGGTGTGAGCCAAGAAGACAGTAGACCCCTGCCTTCTAGAAGCAGCCAAGACATGCACATACCCATAGCACATCAATCACCAGGGGACCTACTGGTGCCCAATGGGCAGGAGGAGGGCCAGGCCACTTCTGGTTAAAATCTTTACAACTAGCAAATAGCTATCTCTTTGCAAGCAAAGGCTTTGGATCATAAGGCAAAGAGAAATAATTCCAAACAGAATCCTTTTCAAGTATTTTAAAATGCTTTCTCCCCTTCATATGATACCACGATGCACCCTTGACACCCCTGAAGGGTGAACAACCCTTAAGAAACTCTAAAGGTAAAAGGAGTTTTCTGTTCTCGGCATCTGTGTTTCCAGCTCCCTTCCCTAGTGGAAAGTCTGCCCCAGTTGTCAGCAGGTATAGTGAGCATCATTTTATCCTATAACTGCTCAAAGAAAGCCAGCCAGAGGACCCAGCGTGCCTCAGGTCACCACCTTGACACAAGCTGTTGGGCTAGGATGCTCTTCCGACGCCTTCCAATGACTCTACAGAGTAGGTACTTCACCCACCCCCTACAGATGGAGAAACCCACTGTGTGATGTTAACTTGGCCAAGGTCACAGGGCCAGTAAACAGCCAAATTAATATTTAAGCCAAGTTTCTCTAACCAGGGGGATCTTAATTTGAGATCCACGAGCTTCTTGTCTGAGGACTGGGATGTGAAAATAATTACATTGTACTTTCCATTCACCTCTACCTGAATTTAGCCCTTTCCTTCAATTATGAATTTAAGCAACTAACCACAGTAGTTATTGGGAGTATATATTTTCAAGAAATAAATTTTCGTATCACTTTATAGTTGCTATCAGTTTTAAAATACTGTTTACACACAACTTAAGAGTTAAGAGCACTCAGTAGATCCATCACTAGAGTTTCCTGGTACACTAATAAAGAATCACATACCACTCTACCATGCATTTGTTTTCTTAAATATTTTGGTAACTGTTTCTCAATACGATTGGCTTCCTTTGTAGTCCTATTCATGTTACATAAAACATAATTCTCAGAGGAGTTCTGCAGACTTCTCTGACTGCTAAAGGAGCTCCCGGCATACAGAAAACTTAAGAACGTCTCTCTTCATTTCCCCACCCAGCCTGCCTCTTGCCTAGTTCTCTCCTTTCCCAGACTGTCTTAAAACGGTTCCCCACACAGAATTTTTTTTTCAAAGCTATCACTGAAGATTCAACCACTAAATCAACGAACACACTGTCTGCTATTAAGTAGTACTTATAAATTTGCATGGCTCCAGATTTTTAGTCTCAAATTAGCTTTAAGTATGACGGGCCCAAACCCAGCTTATCATCATTTTGCTGACATGAATAATGACACAGGTGCTCCATCTAGCAGAAATCCTAGAACTGCTTCATAATCGCCTGCCAGCATGAAACAATCTCCATCAGCAAATAACGGAACAATTGGTTAGAAACAAAACAAAAAAAAAGCACTATGATAAAACAACAGTAAATCAACCCAGAGATGGCTGCTAGACTGCAGCCAAGATTCTCTGGGTATCGAGTAACATCTCTCTCATACGGGAAAATGGGAAGAAAGACAGCTCTCCCCTAAATCCAAACTTCACGGCAGTCTCACGGGACGGTACTGCAACAAGACGCCAGATTCACATGCGTGATGGACAGGAGTGTGTTTCCTCAATGAAAATGAGGTGGAGGAAAAGAGAGCTTCCTCGCTGAGTAGGTTGGCCCAAGGCGTGCATTCGTGATAGGCTACAGTGCAACCACAGGGGGTCACTGCCCTGATGTTACCATCGAAGTGTAGAAGATTAGTAAGCAAGAACAGCATATTTCGGATTTCTACCAGTGAGTCCTTCATTGCAAAATTTCCCCCTCAATCTTGAAGGAGGCCACTTATATTAACTTTTTTTTTCAAATCTTCCATTCATAACACATAAGAATGTGCATGCCGGGGTTATGAGGGACAAGGATTTCTTTAAAATAAAAGTATTTCTTAGTTGATCCAACTGAGCCGTGATATCATTTCTTCCTCTGGCTTGTTGAACTGTGTTTTCTTGATTCTCAACAAAGAAATTCTTTGTGGTTCCATGTTAAAAGCGAAGTAAGAAATTGCGGCCTCCGTTATGCCCAGACACGTGGTCCTGTCGGGTCAACACTGCCTTCAGTTCTGCTTTCCCACAATCACAGTTTTAGATTGTGCGTCATGGGGTTGGTATTAGCTGATTCTCAAAAACAGGGTGCCTTTGGAGAACGGCAGCAACAGAAGCCCTCGCAGGGTCTCTAGAGTTGGGAAAAGATTGTCAAATGGTTTCTCCGTGCTACATCCGTCAGCCCAGGCTTTGTGGGTTCTGGAAAGCCAGACGCTGGGTCCATGTCGCATAGGTAATAAAGTCACGGCACACAAAAGTCGGGTGGAGGCCGGGAGGCAGGCCTTCAGCTATGGCGCTGCGGTTCCCTCAGCCCCACAGGCTGTTTGATCCCCTGCGTTATCAAGACCAGAGATCTGCTGGACCCCACAGTGAATCTGCAAGTGGGCTGTCCTACGCCCGACAGGGTGGCCTCCTCTCAGTGAGGGACCCAACCAGGCTCACACCCGCCTCTGAGCAGGTGCCCCAGAGTTACAGATTCCTAGAGAGATGGTGTGGTGTGTAGGCTCCTGCTTGAGTTTAAGATTTCTTAGACCTATAGGTTAAAAAAAAAATTACTGGGCAAAGGGCACTTGGGATCTATCTCATCTTGTTTGCCTCAAAAAGCAGGTAAATAGGCCCAGTGTAGGTACAGCCACCTGAATCAGGATGTATGTAACAAGTCTCTAACATCCTGAACCCTTGCCTCACCTTTGTTTCCTCCTAATCATCCAATTTAAGCCAATTAAAAGAGATGCAATTATTAATCAGGACCTCTTCACTACTTAGCAGATGAAAATTTTTCTCTTCAAAGCACTTTAGAAAAGTAGGTTCCAGAATAGACTTCTGATGATTCTCCCATTCAATTCAGGACTGGATGATGAAAGCTGAGCTATTACTGTAGAGCTGATTGGACAGAAAGTGATTAGAAACTCCCCCAACGTATTATACTTGCAAGCTACATTTTCGTCTCCTGTTCAGCTGGGCCTTGTCTGTCTGACATCTGCAGACAAAAGTGGATGCGTTTTAGAAAGATGTGAAAAGTCTCTGTTTGAACACAGGTAGCAAGAATTTGATACGGCAAGGTCTCTAATGAACAGAGCGTACAGTATGGTTCAAATACCTCTTCCTTTGAAAATTAATACTGAAAGGAAATGCCTGAGGTTGCTAATTACATTTCTTCTCCTTTTCACATCAGGGTATTACATGCTTCTCAGAAAGGCATTCCATTTATAATGGAGACGGATGGTGGTGACAAGAAAAAAAAAATCATCTGTTTAGTTGGAAGTAAAGAGAAATATCAAAACATAAAATCACAAGGCCAGAAAGAAACTTAAAAGATCATCTATTCCCAAAACTCATGTTTCCTGACCAAATCAAGACTCAAATAAATTAAATGACTTATCCAAGCCTGCCGCATTGACGTCCAAGGCACACAAGAACCCAGGTTTCCTTGGTTAATGACTGATCTTCCCAGTCTACCCTACTGTCAACTCTCTATCAAGGTACACAGTAGACAACCTTGCAGTCAATGATAAACATTTGAGAATGAATCAGAGTCACTCTGCAAATTCCTTTTGCAGACTGCTTAATTCCTCTCCCTGCATCTCAACCAAGTCTGCTTCCAACCTACAAAATTTAGCATGAAATTCTTTGACTAAGTCAAAGAAACAAATGAGAACATCTTTTACTTCTACAGGCAAGAGCACCGGAGACCCAAACTCACGGTACTAAGCTGTTACATTTCTAGCGAACTATGCCAACCTAGTTTGACAGAAGGAGAGAGCAGAAAGCAGCAGGACTCAGCTTTCTTTCCTCTCTCCATGTCTGCAATAGACACAGCTCCGGAGTGGAGGAGTTCCTGTTCCCATTCAACAACCCGAGATGCCTGAGAACAAACCCATACCATCACTTGGGAGAATGATTTCACTGTAAACATGTTAGGGAGGCTCAGTAGATGCATTTTAAAAAATTATCAAATTTTTTGGTGAATCAGACAAATAAACCAGAGGAATGGATCTCAAAGCGGTCCCCAAACCAGCAGCCTTCATGACTCCTGAAACTTGGTAGAGAATGTAAATTCTCGGGCTACCCTAGATCTACTGAATCAGAAACTCTGGGGGTTGGACACCACACTCTGTTTTAATAAGCTCTCCAGGTGATTCTGAAGCAAGCTAACGTCTGAGACAAACTAAATTAGAACATTCCAAAGGTTCCATTGACTTGTGCTGATGGACTGATAACCCTGGCACACAGACATGCACACGATGGTCTCTAGTTCCTAATGCTTTCTCTGCTGGGGCCCTGAAACTTGTGCAAAGCATCAAGTTCATCCAAGTTAGATCACTTTCTGGCAACTGCCTATGGCAGACGCTGCCTAAAAATGAGTCATTTTCCAAAAGTATGGAGGAGTTTTATGAAGACAGAATTTATGACTCAGTTTTCTATTGTTTAAGTGGACAACTAGTCCTAACCATCACAAATTAGATTTTGCCTGCTTTCCCCCAAAGATAGAAACTATAATTTTACTGAAGAGGAGAGAAATAGGAAATAGTGACATGAGAACACTCTCTGCTCTGTTGTAACTTACGAGAAGCTGGCTTGACGATGCGATTGGCACACATGGTCTCTGTCCTATCAAGGGGGACAGTCTATCATTAAAGGCCCAGGTCCAGCACTAAATAAGATGGAAATCTGGACTAATGATTGAGTTTCCTGGTGTTCCTATTGCAGTAAAGGAAAATCAGATTTTTAAAAAACATTTTTTATTAGTAAGAAAAATAAAAAATGCTTGAAAAGAAGGCATTGGAATCAACGTATGTTTCTACTTTTAAAATAGGTAAGAACTGCAAGACACTGACAGAAGAACCCAAAGATGATCTAGATAAATGTAGAGGGACCTACCATGTTCACTTAATATAATTAAGATGTCAACTCTCAAATTGATCTATTATTGCTCCAACACAACCCCAGTCAAAATTCTAGAATTTTTTTCAAGTATAGACAAGCAATAATGAACTTTACATGGAAAGGCAAACGGGTTCAAATCGCTAAACAACTGTGAAAAAAAGGAAAGCTAAGGGACTCAGACTACCCACCTTTAAGACTTAACTGTAGTCTCGGCAAAAGGAGAGACACATAGATAAGGGGAACTGAGTCCAGAAATAAAGGCATGCAAATACGATCAACTGAGTTTGGACAAAAGTACAAAGGCAGTTGAGGGGGAAAGGGCAGCCTTTTCAACAAATGGTGCTGCAACAATGGGAAATCCATAAGCAAACAAATGCGCCTCCATCTGTACTTCACATCTTATGCAGAAATTAACTCAAAATGTATCACAGACCTAAATGTAAAACATCCAAGTATAAAACTATTAGAGGAAAAAAAAACACAGAGAGAATCTTTGCGACCTTAGGTGAAGAGCTTCTAGATAGGACACCAAAAACACAAACTGTAAAAGAGATAAAATTGATAAGCTGGACTTCAACAAAATTAAAAACTTTTAGTCTATGAATGGCTCTGTTAAAGATAGTGAAAAGATAAGCTACTGACTCAAAAAAAATTTGCTAATCATATGTCTAACATAGGACTGGTCTCAAAATGTATACAGAAGTCACAAAACTCAGCAATAAAAAGCCTAATTGGGGGCAATGGGGGTGGGAAGGGATAAACTGGGAGTTTGACATTTGCAGATACTACTATATATAAAATAGATAAACTACAAGTTTCTACTGTAGAGCACAGGGAACTATATTCAATATCTTGTAGTGACCCATAATGGAAAAGAAAATGAAAAGGAATATATGTATGTATATGTATGACTGAAACATTATGCTGTACACCAGAAACTGATACTCTGTAAACTAACTATACTTCCATTGTAAAAAAAAAAAATAGCCTAATTTTAAAAATGCACAAAAGATTTGAGCAGATACTTTACCAAATAAGCACATGATAAGATGAGCCATTAGGAAAATGTCAAATAATAAATCACACGGATACACTACCACTCACCTATTAGAATGGCTAAAACAAAAAAATCAAAAAAAACTGACAATATCAAGCAGAACAGCTAGAATTCTCATACTTTGCTGGTGAGGATGCAAAATTGTACAGCCACTCTGGAAAATTATTTGGCAGCACCTTATAAAGTTAGGCACAAGCTTTGTCCATATAACCCAGCAATCCCATTTCAAGATACTAATACTAAAGAAACGAAAACCTACATTCACATGAAACTCTGTACATTAATGTTGATAGCAGCTCTATTCATAGCTACCAACAACGAAAAACATCCCACATCTTCTCCCAATTACAGTTACCTCCCGATGATGGACTACTACTCACATTACACACAACAGCATGAATGAACCTCAAACACAGTTTGCCAACTAAAAGGAAGTAAAAGCTAGCCTCCAAAGGTTATTGCTTACTGATTCAAATCATATGATATCCTAGAAAAAGTAAGACTATGATTAAGTGATTGCCAGCGGTTCGGAACAAGGGGAGGGTCTGATCACAAAGGAGCAGTACAAGGGAGGACGTAACTGCTCTGTATCTTTATTGCGGCGGTGGTTACTGAATATAACAACTGTGAAAACATGTAGAACTTTACACCAAAACCAGTGAACTTTAATGTATGTAAATTTAAGATATAATAAAAATGGGTTTCTTAGGATAGTAGACTTAGTATCTTATGTCCTCTGCTATGTGAGTAGATCTTAGTTTCAAAAATAATAAATTTCTAACAGGAATTTCCCACTTCAAGAAGTTTTAAATATGTGTATACCAAAAACTTGAAACTCAATCATTTTAATTGACCAAAATTAACACTGAACCCCAAAGTCATTTTTGGTTAGCTAAATTCAAATCAACAATTTAAAAATTCTCCCAAAGAACTTTCACTACTCTCCTAAAAACTGAGAATCAGATGACAATATTCCGAATGAATCTTTTCTGTGTTCTACCAATTCCATCAATAGTTTTTGGAGCAGACAAATTCAAGGTGACTTGGAGCAAATAACCTCTGTTCAGTGGCTACTGAGTATCAGCAGGCAGAATCGCCTCGTGTGAACGTAAGTTCAAGTTGAGATTCCAAGCTCTCCCCACTTATACTCTTTCTCCCACTTGTACGGCACCACCACCATTTTACTGAGTTCTTACTATAAACTAGAAACTTTCAATAGGTTTTCACTCTAATCCTTACAGAAGATCATTTTCCAGTTGAGGAACTATTTGATGATCACACAAATTCAGTAAGCGATAGATAGATCTAACTTCTGGATATTGCTACCCAACTTTCTTCCCCAATCCTCAGCTCCTCCAGTGGAATTAAAAAGGAATGAAAACCTCCAAACTGTCCTCTTTACAACAGATTAGAATGTAAAACCACGTAAATACATCATTGTTATTTGCAAGATATATCTTCTAATTAGGAAATGAAGAGTTGACTCCAGTTAGAGGGAAGTAAATTTGGGGCAACAGTGAGCAAGTTCAAAAGGGATGTGTGTGGGTGTATCCTCACCTCCCTGAAATCCTGCTGCATGGTTGATGAATATCTGTGAATGCATCCAGTGATACATAAAATCAAAGAATATTCTGGAATAAAGGTATGCAAGATCCCTAACGTATTTCCTGTATCCTTTAAGAATTAACTGCCTCACGGGGGAAAAAACTTATTCTATCTTCCTTGGTTTAACAGACCACTGAAATGACTACTGACCACCACTACTTGGTCTCTGGCCGCCATTTTCTTCACCAGCCATCTTACCAACTGTTTCCTCCATCTTCAGCTGCTTAGGAAATGTACATTCACAGAGAAGAGGGCCACTATCTGGCCTTCCATATGCATTTTTTTTTTTAAAACAAGCATTTACCAATGGAAGCATCTTTGCCTATTTTTAAAATATAATAATGTTTTCCAGCACTGGGAATAAAATTTCAAGGTAAGACAGCAACTCTTCTTGGGAAAGCAACCAGACAAAAGTGACTACATAATTTTCTTCTCTACAGAGAGCACCACAACTTGCAAAGGAGGTCTATTCGCAAATGTTCTAAGATCTAAAACACAAATGTCAAACACTCACTTAACATCTTCTGCGATTATTTCCTGCTCTACTTTAAAGCACTAAGAATGCTTTGGACAACTTTCCATCTCTGCCTACTAGCACCTTTAATATCGTTAATGTTTCTACCATCCTAGAGAATTAAGAAATAACTTTGAATTTAACTATAATCCAATCTAGACCTGAAATTTGATGAGAGACATCAAGTTTGATGGGAGAAATATCTTAAGTCTTTTTTAAAAAATAAGTTATGATTTTTGTATGTCAAATACAAAACCTAAAAAATATGGACATTTATCTTTCCTCTAAACAATAAAACATACATTAAGACAACCTAATATTTTAGTAACTTTTTTGATAGTCAAATTGCATTATTGATTAATACTGAGTTTACAGTCAACTAAAATCTTAAGCCCATCTCCTACATCTGACTATTAAACTGTACCTTCTTTAGAAAAGATCACCCCCTTGTTCCTCAGTGAGAACATTTACATCTCTAAATCCATTTCTGTTCTGATTTTCCTGCTGATATCTCTCTTGACCTTTATTTTTAAAGAAACAAAGGAAAACAACACAAAACAAGACTCTGATTTTTCTCAAAGCACAGCACATTCACTATTGGAGTCCTGCCATTTACCATGCGGACATCTCTCAAGTTGAAATGCAACTTGGTGAGATGTGCTTTGCTTAAACAATTTTGAAAGCAAATAAGAATCAAATCTGGTTCTACAGGTGCATAATTCTCTATCTTCTTCTCACTTCTGCCCTCAAGCTGTCTTCTTTCAAGTCAACTATTGTTCTTCAAGCTGAACTCTTAAATGTTGGAGGTGAAAACCGAGCTACTAAGTGTTTCTAGCTCACCCCGCCTTTGACTTGGGATAAAGAAAAAGACCTGGGAGATAAATACAAATCATTTTTACTCAGTTGAAAGTCTTTTACTGGACTTATGCCGCAAAAGTTTAAAAAAAATTAATTGTAGAAGAATCACTTGGCAAATAGTCACAAGATTCCCCAATCCTGAAAGAATGTGAACAGTTATCAAAGCCACAGTAACATTTAAATATCATTTGCAATCTTCTACTAGGAAAAATAGCAAAGGCACTCATGTATTATGCAACAAGGATTTCTTTTGGAAACGCATGTAGATAGATTTTTGATTGGTTCAAAATGTACTGACAAAAAATTGTGAATGCCAATCTAAATTCTTAATTCAAGACACAGTAAGGCAGCCAATAAGTGGCAACAGACCCCAAATAAATGTGTCAGTAATCTAATACCAATATATTACAACACTTGTATCAGAAACACCTCAGCTGCTGTCCTTGTGTATCACACGGCCTGACACTGGTCATGGGTTTCTCTTTCATGTCACCTAACAGCAGGGTCTGGATACAGAGACTGGGAATGCATTCTTCTAGGACCTGCCATATTCAAAGCACTCCAGTGACTCACCAACAGCGGTGGAGGAAAAACACAAGTCTTTACCATCAAATAATGTAGACCAGCTGTGTGGGGGGGGGCAAGTACAACGTAGTGTTTAACACAAGATCATTTGAACAAATGTCAACAAAAAGTTATCAACAATGTGCTGATAGAGATCACTTTTGATTTCAAGAGACAATTGCTTCTAACAAGATTTCACAGAGTACAGACCACCTGATACAGATGTTAGAGAAACTGAGGTAGGAGAGGGGAACAGACAACAGTTTGAGGCCGGGGAAGTGACACCATCAGGGTGACATTTCAGGCAGATTCATCTGATGGCGTCATGGAGGACAGGCTGAGAGTAGGTAGACCAAATGTAAGCAGCCAGCATTCTGGCACCGAGACAAAGACAGAGAAAGCATCTATGGAAAAGTTCATCAACAGAGCTAGCAGAAGGTCAGGTGCAAGGTGAAGGGTAGTGGAATTTTAAATATGACTGACATTTTAGAACTTGGGTCAGTAATTTAAAAAATGAAGAAAATCCTGAAATTGGAGAGGAAGGCTTGAGGATTAGCTTTTGGGGAAAAAAAAAAAAAGACTTTTTTGGAGCAGTTTCAGGTTTAGAGAAAAATTAAGGTAACAGTACAGAGATATCCGACCCCACCTCCTAGTTTCCCCTATATTACCATTTGTATGAGAGGGGCACACATAATACACTTGATGAGCCAATCCTGAGACATTATTACTAACTAAAGTCCATAGTTTACACTAGGGTTCACTCTTCGTGTTGTACATTTCATGGTTTTGACAAATGTCTAATGACATATATCCTCTATTAACAGTATCACACAGAATAGTTTCACTGCCCTAACAATCCTCTCTCCCTCCTCAGAGGCCCTGGCAACATTGATCATTCTACTGTCTCCATAGTTTTGCCTTTTCCAGAATGTCATGTAGTTGGAATACATAGCCTTTTCAGGCTTAGCTTTTTGCCAACTGGCCCAAGAGCTTCCACTAACTCATCCACCATGCAGATAATACTTCTGTGGCTCACTTGAAAGATGGCAAGTTAGTGACCTTCAGTATCACAAATGCATTTCATAAGGAATTCTTCGACTTCCCACATTACCCAGACCCACCAATTTAAATGCTTTAATATGCTAGATTTTACCTCTGCCCCAGACCATTATCCTCATTACAAGTGATACTTTGATGACAGACAGACCTGGGCAGCAGAGCTTTCTCTGTCTGCTCTGACCTTGAGCAAGCTAATCTCTGACAACTCAGGGGCTTTTTGAAATGTACTTTGGGAACAATACCATGTTCCTCAAAGGAGTGCTATAAGGACTAAGATAACACACCTAAAATATTTAACACAGTGCCTGGTACAGAGGATGCACCCAATGAACAGTAACTATTAATTATTTCATGATCTCTGTAACTTTTCTACCAATGAAGGAGCATTGAAACTAGCTAAGGTGATGAGAGTTCAAAGGTCACATTTTATAACTCATATACATAGTAAATAGCTATTCGAGGCAAAACCTTGCAATCATTAGGAAAAACATTTTTTAATGAAAATTATGATATATAGACTCTTTGTGAGTCTAAAAATCTGTGAATAACCACAACTTCAGTTCAGGCTCCAACATTTGAGAAGCACCCCAGTCTCACTATAGTTCTAATTAGCTTTTTTCCCTGCCTAATTCAACAGATGGTATCACACACCTTCAAGTTTGGTTTCCTTCGAGACTGACACCAAGAAGCCCCAGTTACGCCTTAAAGGTCACCAATAAAGCAAGCAATTAAAAAATTTCAATTTCGTCCATCAACAGATGACTGGATAAGGAAGATGTGGTATATTTACACGATGAAATACTATTCAGCCATAACCACCGACAACATAATGCCATTTGCAGCAACATGGATGCTCCTGGAGAATGTCGTTCTAAGTGAAGTAAGCCAGAAAGAGAAAGAAAAATACCATATGAGATCGCTCATATGTGGAGTCTTAAAAAAAAAAAAAGCATAAATACAAAACAGAAACAGACTGACATAGAATACAAACTTGTGGTTGCCAAGCGGGTGGGGGGTGGGAAGGGACAGATTGGGATTTCAAAATGTAGAATAGATAAACGTGACTATACTGTATAGCACAGGGAAATATATACACGATCTTATGGTAGCTCACAGAGAATAAAAATGTGACAATGAATATATGTTCATGTATAATTGAAAAATTGTGCTCTACACTGGAATTTGACACAACATTGTAAAATTATTATAAATCAATAAAAAATGTTAAAAAAATTTCAATTTCATGTAATGGAAAGCGAGCTTCTACAGCAAAAAGATTAGCATGTGTCCACTTGACAGGAGAGGTCGGGAAGCCCCAGGGTTGCCTAGTGGTTTTTAAGTTTTGCCTCTGACGATACAAAAGCCTTGTGCAAAGTGTGACTTCCATATTTGGAGCCTGCCTTACACTCTCTGGGTGGTGGATATCCCAGCAACTATCTTGGGATATAATTCAAGACTGTCTGCTTTAATAGCAAATTTTATCTTTTGGCGAAGGGTCAAGTTCCACTAAAATTTCTGTCTTCAAATAGTTTGTCTTTCCAACTCTGACAGACAATGGAAATGAGAATAGAAGAACGCAACTCCAACGTACCCAAGAGATTCTCTGAAATGTAGTATGCTCTTGCCCTAAGCATTTCTATAAAAGAACCATGTGCCAAACATCTCTCTACGTTTATTTAAGGCAGACACTGTACTGCAGTTACCAATACTACATCGGAAAAAAAAATCTTTTTTAAATCAACGATTTCATTTAACATTCAGTCAGGTAAAGATGTTTAATTTATCATTTAAATCGATTCAGTGTAAAAAAAGGAGCTCTCTAAATACCTTTTCTCATAATTTTAAGACATGAAAAATTGTTAGCAGCCCTTAGTGGGGAAAAAGTTAACTCTTTATTCTGCACTGAGTGTCTGCCATGGGCAAAGCATGGTGGATACAGTTCTCATGTACTGCAGTATGAGATACCCCATCTCTGCCCTCAGCACCCCCAAGTTTAGGCTGAAAGACAGTCAAGTAAGGACAAGGAATTTCAACACCAGGTGACAAGTACTATAATAGAGGTAGTCTATAAGGTGCAATTGTGTCTTATTTTTCTCACTCAACATATAATCATAAACACTTTCTGGGGTTATTATACAGTCTTTCTAACCATCCTTTGTAATGTCTGCCTGGCTAGATTAAATACAGGCAACATTTGTGTCATTTCTAATTCTTCACTAGAATGAGTGATGCTATGACAGGCACGCGGCATTCACTGAGTCTGAGATTGCTTCCTATAAGAGTGTAAAGAGAGTTTAAAGAGAAACATCAAGGCATTTTACATATGTGTGCATGTATCATATATTTTTAAAATATACACACACACGACTATTTACCAAAGGACTTCCCCATAACTGCAGGGGGATCAGGATACTTAAAGCAGAGGTGCAGGTGGGGGCTTTATACTTGTTGTGCTTTGTTTTGTTAAATTAACAGGTACAAAAGGAATCTTACCGGTTTGATGTCATTTTGTAGAACTGAGCATGTTGGAAGCCAATTAATCTTCTGTGAACTGGCCTGTCCTTTGCCCACTTAACAGTAAGCTCTTGGGTTTTTTCATATAAATTTGTATGCATCCCCGTTAATCTTTACTCAGTTCCAGGACGTGGTCTTTAGCTGTTGGAGGGGCTGTGAAGTCCATCCTTGTATCAGCACACCATGCAGTCTTCCCTTTCTTCAACTCTTGCCCTGCTTCCAGCCTAGTACAAACTGGTGCTAAGTTTAGGCAATTATGAGTAAAGCTCTGTAAATATCTGTGTGCAGGTTTTTGTGTAGACGTAAGTTGTTAACGCCTTTCGGTAAATACCAAGGAGAAGAATGGCTGGACCGTATGGTAAAAATACGTTTAGTTTTGTTAAAACCTGCCAAACTGTCTTCCAAAGTGGCTGTACACTTTTGACTTCCCAGAAGCAATTGAATGAGAGCTCCTGTTGCTCCGCATCCTTGCCAGCATTTGGTATTGTCAGTGCTCTCGATGTTGGCCATTCTAATAGGTACTTAGTGTTATCTCCTTGTTTTAATTTACAATTCCCTGATGACAACATGATATGGAATATTGATTCATATGTTTATTTACTATCTATGTATCTTCTTTGATGAGGTATCTGTTAAGGTCTTTGGCCTGTTTTTTACAGGGTTATTTTCTTATTTTGGGTTTTAAGAGGTTTGGTTATATTTTGGATGGCTGCTTCTATCAGATCGGTATTTTGCGAACATTCTCTCCTGGTCTATGGCTTGTTTCCTCACTCTTTCGCCATTGTCTTTTGCAAAGTAGAAACTTCTAGTGTTAATGAAGTCCAGCTTATTATTTTTTTCATGGATCATGACTTTGGTGTTGTATCTAAAATGTTACCACACAAACCCCAGGTCATCTAGATTTTCTCCCGTTAACTTCCAGGAGTTTTATAATTTTACATGTTACATGTGAGTGTGATGCACTGGAGTTAACTTCTGTGAAGAGTGTAAGGTCTGTGTTTAGATTCATTTTTTTGCACGTGGATGTCTAATTGTTTCAGCACCATTTGTTAAAAAGATCACCTTTGCTCCGTTGCATTGCATCTCTTCCATCAGAGATCAGTTGGGGTGGTCAGCATCTGGGCTCTCTGTTCTAGCTCCGCTGCTCTGTCTGTCTGCTCCTTCACCAGTGAGTGCCCCGCTGTCTTGATTACTGTAGCTTTACAGTAGGTGTGAAGTTGGGTAGTGTCAGTCTTTCAACTTTGTTCTTCTTCAAGATTGTGTTATGGCTAATTCGAGGTCTTTTGCTTCTCTGTATACACTTTAGAATACGGCAAGCAATAGCCACAAAACAACTTTCTGGGATTTTGATGGGGACTGCGTTGGTAAAGCCGAGAAGAACTGACATCTTGACAGTATTGAGTGTTCCTGTCCATGAACATGAAATACTTCTCCTTTTATTTAGTTCTTTTATTTAGCTCATCAGAGTTTTGTGGTTTTCCTCATACAGATCTTGGACTTACTGTTAGATTTATACCTAAGTACTACATTTGGGGGGGGTGCTAATGTAAATGGTACTGTATTTTTAATTTCAAATTCCAGTTGTTCATTGCTGGTGTATAGGGAAAGCAATTGACTTTCGTATATTAACCTCGTATGCCACAGTTTTGCTATAATCATTTATCAGTTCCAAAATACTATCTACATTTTTGTATAAAACAAAGAAAAATTGAAGAGACAATAACTTTTTTAAAAAGATGTTTTAATACTTTCTTTTCACTTCCTATTCTGGAGAACGCTGTTTTTGTCTATTGTAGCGTCCAGCGGTCTTAGCTATTGGGTAAAATTCAAATAGGACAAACAGACGTGTGCTTGATGGTCAATATTTTTTCCATTAACTTCATGCTTGAGATAAATACACGCCACTACCTTCTGGGAAAAGACAGCAGCAATTATAAATCACTGACTAAGTGCTAAATGTTTTCCCATGTTGGGAACAAGGAATCTACCGGCAGTGAACTAGATGTACTCAGATAACGGGTGAGCACAAGAGTGAAAAAGTGATTGAGAAAGAGTTAATAAACTAGTCCTTCCTCCTGCTCAACCACTAGGTCTCTTAGTTTACTTTCCCAGGGGCAAGAATGGATGAAGAGCTGAGGGGGGTCCAGGCACGTGAAAACCTGCAGTGCTTTCATGGATCACAGAATACTTTGGACACTTCCTGACTTCACACTAGTCACCTGCCCATTCCTGCTCTGGTGCTTGTAGTATGAACAGACTGCAAGGCACTGAATGTGTCTATTCTTAAACTTCAAAGGCTAGTGCAGTGCCTGGTGTGTGTAAGGTGCTCACTTTATGCTTAACTAAATAATAAGGATCTGCACATGTGTACAGCCAAGACCTCATTACACAACTAATGACAGGTCCTGTTCAAAGTGCAGGGGCTGCTGAGCAGGAGGGGCAAGGGAGAGGAAATGTTCACGAGAGAGAGGCATGAAGTTGGGTTCCACCCAGCACGTTGCTTGAAACATGACAGGTGGTCCAGTTCTTGGGTGAATCAAAAGGGTCTGAAAAGCTAAAAACTCAAACGACAGGAAAGAACTTGAAAGCAGGTTGATTAAAAGCTACAAGCCCAGAGATGGGGGTAAACCTGTGTGGCTTTGGAGGACAGATCATCCCAGGAAACAGTGGAAGGTGGACTTGGAATGTCACTCAGAGGTTTGGCAGCAGAATATGTTGATCCAATTCTCCAGTTCCCCAAGCTTATTACTTAAAAGGAATTTTGTAAAAAAGAAACGACCCTGAAGAAATCAGCACCTATAAAATGCAAATCTCTTCAAATCCTTTTTGAATTTCCCTGAGGAGAAAAAGCCCTGCTCCTTTCTCCTTTTACCATCACAAATTTATTACTAATAAAATCTAACAGCGGCAGCTACCATTTCCTCCTCAGGAGAGTCAGTGGTGGGAGCACAAAGAGCTTGCACTTGGGGGACTCGCCAGCCATGGGGTGACTCCCCACTGTGCCTGGCTTCCAGAGTGGCCTTGGCAAGCTCCTTAAGCTATTTGAGCACTGTTTTGAAGATCAAATGAGATGACGTATGTAAATTACTTGGCCCAGTGCCTGGCCTTCATTCATTCACTCAACAAGTAACTGACAAGTGCTTACCTTGCGCAGGGCCCTGCTCTGGGCACTGCACATGTGCTGTGAGCAAGGACACAGTCATTCTTATGGGAGCAAATCTCTCCCAAGGGAGCCATACAGACCCTAAGAACTTACACTATGGAGACGGACCTCATCTGAGCGTCAAAGGAAGGTTCCTCTAAGGACATGGCCCTTATGTGAAATCAGAAGCATGCTAGGCAGCAGCCAGGAAGAGGGCACTTTAGCAACTGAGGCCTTGTGCGAGGGCTCTCAGGTGGGAAGGGTCCACCTAAGGGACAGATAGAGGACCAGTACGGCTGGGGCGGGGCACTGCTGGAGATGAGTCAGGGAGACAAGGATCAGATCACGATGGGCCTTTAGAGCCACATGAAGGATAGAGATTTAAAAGTCACAACTGACAGAACATGAGCACTACTAAACAGAGTGTGAGGGAGAGATGGTGGTGGGGACGCCCAGGCTGCAAAGTGGAGTGGATGATGGTGCTTTTCACGTGAAGATGACACAGAGGAGACCAAATCTGTGATTCTGTGGTTGAGCAAAAGGTTTTAGTTGGCAGGGGCTGTTACAAAATCATGAGTTTAGATATGAACATTCCAAGTTTGAATTAGTGCAGAGAGGTGCAGAATGCTGACTGTTCAGTGACAGATCTGGGGCTGCGAAGTGGCCTGGGCTGGAGACAGACATTCAGGATTCATCAGGAACATCTATCTAAACCACAAAGAAAAAGCACAGACTGAGGAGAGAAACAAGCCGAGCACTGAGACTTGAGAACTTCAACATGTAAACACTGATTACACAGTAGCACACAAAGGTGGGGAGAGTGGCAGTAGAATAGTGGTAATAACAAGAATTAGGGTATAACATAGGGAACCATATTCAACATCTTGTAATAACCTTTAATGAAAAAGAATATGGAAACGTATGTATGTATATGTGTGACTGGGACATTATGCTGTGCACCAGAAACTGACACATTGTGACTGACTATACTTCAATTAAAATAAAAAAACCCAAGCCAAAACAAGAATTAGGAAGGCAAAAAAGACCATACAAGGGGATAACCCAAGCAGTGCAGAGGCATAGTAACTAGCTCCCGAATCCTGGCTCACTTCAAAGGTGCTCACCGGAGCCTGCCCCCACCCCTCACCCGAGACAAGACTAGTCAACGGGAAGACAGTGGCAGAAGGCTGAGGAAAGGCAAGGGAGGGAAGGACAGGGTAGGGGGAACACACCCACAGCCTGACGCCCGAACATTATCCTGATGTTGTTTTGGAGAGCATGCTGCTCTGTCAGCACATGACCTCCAGAAGTCTGTGCCAGCTCGATCGTTCAGGGATTCAGCAGTGTTAGGAGGCCATTTGGAAAGAACCCGGCAATGAGATCACATCTTTGGGACGAAAGAGTCTAGGCAGACGTCTCCAAAAAGCACCCAACAGGAGAACGCCTGTCCCACGAAGTAATACCAGTCTAGCTGCAAAGAAAAGCCACCTTGGAGACCTCCTTGTTTACTAAGACTCCACGCCAACATAGGAAGGCAGGGCATCAGAAGTCAATCTGTACCACAATCAAGTGAATTTATAAAATTAAAACAATGATGCAAATGAACTTATTTACACAACAGAAAGAGACTCACAGACATAGAAAATAAATTTAAGGTTACCAAAAAGGAAAGCGCAGGGAGGGATAAATTAGGAGTTTGGGATTAACAGATACACACTACCATACAAAAAATAGATCAAAAACAAGGTCCTACTGTATAGCACAGGGAACTACATTCAATATCTTGTAATAACCTATAATGAAAAAGAATATATATATATATACACACATAACTGAATCACTATTCTGTACACCAGAAACTAACATTGTAAATCAACTATAATTTTTTAAAGATTAAAAATTTTTTAAATAAGAAAATAAATATTTGATAATAAAAGAAGTAAAAGTCAGTCTGAACGTCACATTAGGTTTATCATATTTGAGTGACCTCTCATAAGAAAGTGTTCTGAGATTCTCCAACTTGTAATAATAAATTATCTTTTATTAAACACATTAAACTATTTGTATGTTGCATTATTCCCACAATCAAAGTTTTGAAAATCCTATTTTATTTCAAGCACGATTAACTGAACTGAAAATGATGACAGCATCACTTAGGCTGGACACCTGCAGTGCAAGAACTCAAACATATATCCAAGTGGTGCTCACCTTCCTCCACTCCTTCTATCGTCCCCAGCACGTGGTGGTGGCCGTTGGCATTTAACAGCCATTTGAAAAAACCCTAATAGTGTTTTGCTATTCGCCAGTCCCAGCAGTGAATTTCCATACCTCAAAAAGATACTGCAGAGAACCCGAAGGTGATGTTTATCTAAATGACCACTTTGTTGAGCTGAACCACAGCTGCCTCACTAAATGTAATGAGAGCTACACTGCAACACATAAGAACTAAGAATTATTTACAGGAAAAATGCTTTTGTACCTATACACACAGCCTTCTATTTACGCCCTACTTCTATATACATCTTCGAGTTCAGTGGATATAACCAAGGATGCCATGGCAACCGTACCTGCAGAATATACTGAGCTACTGCATCTCTGCAAACTGAGGCTCTGCTCTCTCTACACACAAGCAGCACGGCTTGCGACTTTGGAGTCAGCTTTGAGCTTGACATTGTCGCTGCCCCAGCAACCATAGCAACCATTTCATTCTTCAGGAGACTCGACAGGGCAAAGTCTCCATGGGGAAAGCAAAGGAGGAGAGCAGCTCCCTCCCAGGTGGCGCCATCATTACAGATGCACACCTGGAGAAAACAGAGCACAAAAGCTCAGACTTCACTCCGTTGCAGCTGGGGGTGGCCAGGGGGAGAGGGGTGAGAGCCAGACAACACAACACAATAGACACCAAAGAAAAGCAGACTCTTTACATGTACTACTGTTCAAACTGTCAACAAACTCTCCTCTTTTTCCCACATTTCTTATTGAAGTTTGCCTTGGTTTGGATTTTTTCTGGCCCCAGCACCATCTAAGAACTACCACCTAGTCATCTGTGCTATTGTCGCTTAGAATTAAGCAGAAATACTGCATGTAACGGCCAATTCCTTAAATGTGTATTGCACTTCCAATATGTAGCCCACAAGGCAGCCTGGCAGGGGTAGGAATGGCAATAAACTTGGAAACAGATCTGGGCCCCAATTTCAGTTCTGTTGATTAGATTGCCTTGGGATCTACTTAAACATGCTGAAACTCAGTTTCCCCCATCAGTAACATGAGGCACTACTGCAGCTCAGAGGGTGTTGTAAAATGAAATAAGATGAATATTTAAGGGGGTGCTGGGCATATATGAGGTTACCAGTAGCAATTATCATCCAGTAACGCTAGTCCATGATCTGTGATTACTAGAAGCTCTGAAGAAAGCAGCCTTAAACGATAAAATGGGGAAAATGCTTATGAAAAAGTAAGAACAAGAACACAATATAGAAGTCCATAAATAGAACTTACTTGATTTTAGAAAATGAGATAAATGAGCAGTCAAGCTCAGAGGGGTTCATAGACACTGGCAATGCTCTAGCTCCTCGACCGGGTGATGGGCACCCATATATTTAGTATCCCTTAAGCTGTGCATATATGTTCTATGTATTTTTGTGGGCAAGATATGTTTAACACACAAAAATATCTAGTTAAAAAAAAGAGAGGAGGCAAAGACATCAAAATGTCATTATTTCTATCAGGTTGTAAACAAAATGTATTTTCTTTTGTATGCATTTCTCCATTTTCTAAGCTAGTTCTATAAAAAGAACAAAATGTTTTGTATGACAGTGCGACGCTGACAAGTCCTTAGCTAGACACACAGTCCAGCTGTGGGAAGAAGGCACTGTATTTCCCCAGGTGCTGCCTCCACTGGCGAGCAAAGGCAGCCACTCTAACCAGTGTCTGCAGTCACCTTCACTTAATTAGGAGCTGTCCACACTTAGGAAGTGGGGGCAGGCAACGGAAGACAGTAAAACAAGTGCTTCTAGGTTAAAAAAAGAGAGAGAGAGGAAATGAACATTTGAGTTGTTACTATGAGCTTTGGTCTCAGTATGCTCAGGTGAACAACAAGGGTATACTGTACAGCTTGGGGAACGATAGCCATTATTTTTTAATGACTTCAAATGGAGTATAATCTATAAAAATATTAAATCACTGTGCTGTACACTCAAAACTAATCTATGATTATAAATTAACTATACTTCAGTTTTAAAAAAGCCACCTTCCTCTTCTTCTGCTATCCTCTGCTCATCCTCCTGCCTTCAGAGTTTCTCATCCCATACTGCAGCAACTCTCCTCGTTGGGGGTATGACCCCAGAGATCAGGCATCTTCCAGTGTAACATCAGGATGCACCAGCATTCTCTCTTCCACTGATTCTGGATTTCAGGTCTAGACTTTCAGACACCCAGATCCAGTGGGCTTGAAGGAGATACACCAGGCGAGCACAACAAACATCAAAGTTGTGAGAGTAAGAGGCGTGTCAGGTCCAACATAAATTACATCAATAGTTGCCACTGAATGCTTACCAGATTTAGGGACTACGCATAAGTTGTCATTTAACCCTAACAAACCTATGAGAAGGTGGCCTCCTGCCTTCCTGAGAAAACTGAGGCTTTGAAGTTCAGTAAAAGCCCAAGGTCACAAAGCCAGAATGTGGAAGAGCCGGGATTCAAACCGACTCCCTGCTCATTCATGAAAGACGTCTGAGTTTTGGAACAAGGAGGTCTTGGCTCTATTTCTGTGTAACACAATCATGGCAGGTTAAGACCGCAAGCTTTCATTTCCTTATTTGCCAAATGGATCTAACACCATCTGCTTCATCTCCACAATTTAGATGCATTCATTCACTCAAGAAGAGATGTGAAAACACTCCAAAAAGTTATGAAGCCCTCTGCAAATGTGTGGCATTAAGAACAATGGGAAAGTGTACATACATGTTTATCCAACCCAGTGTTTGGCAAACAGTTCGCCCAAGAGAACACTGAAGCATCTCGTTGTTCTGAACTGGAATCTGTCCATCATGCACAATCAGAATGTGCACGGTGAGGACTACATGATCTCTTCTGTGAGAGTTGGGAGGTTTGGTTTTTCTTCATACAGGAGTTCCACACTGTGGGATGGCCCAGGACCTAACAATGTCTTGTTAAGTTTGGTCAGCTGGCCACTTAGGATATGCTGAGTAAGTGCAAATTATAAAGCACTCCAGAGTCTCCAACCTGCAGCCCCTAGAAGTACTGTAACATAATGGTCTATTCACAGTAAGAGAAAGTTCTGTTATTCATCAGGGCTTCTTAACTGTTGGTCAGGGGTGTCATCAATCACCCTTCTTTGTCTCCTGGATTACTGATGTACCTCCAAAACATTACAATTTTGCATTTGAGTACACTCATCTCAAACAGCAATCTCATAAGCATAGGGCTTTTATGATACTCATAAAATTCTTAGCATTATTCACCAACATTTTTCTGCACAGGGAAGAGCTGACTAATCATCTGAGTAAGGAGGGGGGCCCAGCAGAGGACACAGAGTGCCACACTTCTCATCTGGGAACGCCAAGTTAAAAGCAAAACAAATGGCTTTTATCCACCTAGAGAATAAATGAAAGTTTAAAGCTTAGCAATGAATCTGGGTGAGACAAAGCAATGTTTAGAACTTCTTATAAAGACAGCTCAAAAAATAAAAGAAAGAAGTGCCACATTTAAGAAAAGATGAAAAAAATTCACCTTTGAAGCGATGGTTCCATTACCCACTACTTACACAATAATGAGTCTTCAGTCCCCGAAAAGCTCCCTGGGTTGGAAGATCTCAGATAACCAGAGTCTTCAAGGAAGACAGCTGTGTCCTCAAGCTCCAACCACAGAAGGAGGCACTACTGGCCCTTAACAGTTAATATTAAACAAGCAGAGTGTGGCCTCATCTTACTTTCCAATCAGTGTTATTAAGATACAAGCCAAATCACTTCCTAAAACAGAACCCTGGCTTCTTAGTATGAAACACAACACACGTGAATGTGAATACCATTTGCAGCGAACAGTCCCTGCCACAGGATCCCCCTTACAGTGTTAATGCTTTGTATTATTCGTAATCTCCTCCCCGTGAGTGCAAGCAGGACCTGCGATTTGCTTCTAACCAACAGAATGTGACAAAGGTGACATACCGTCACCCCTATGATTACAGTGCCTTATATAGGACTGTATCTTGCTAGCGGACTTGTTGTTATAGTCCTTTCTCTCCCCACGTGCTTTGAGGAAGGCAACCGCCACGAATCTTACAACCCCAGGAAACTGAACACTGCCAGCCACACCTGAACAGGGAAGTAGGTGCTTCCCTCGTTGAACCTTCAGGTGAGAACCCAGCTCCAGTCATCACCTGATGGCAGCCTCCAGAGATCCTAAGTAGAGGGGCCAGGTAAGCCACGGCCAGACTTGAGACCCACAGAAACTAACAGATGATAAATGAGTGTTATTTTAAGCTGCTAAATTTAAGTAACAGAAAATAATCATTCTTTCTACAGTGAGTAAGCACTTCCTAATCAACAGTTTTCAAACTTGGTTCTCTTGAAAGAAATGCTGTCCTCCTACGAGGTTTCTCCTCATAAGAGGAGCCCCATGTTCGCTGAGTCACATACTGCGCTCAGTGCTCTACACACACTACCTTCACTGCTTCCACGACAGTCCTACGAGGAGAGTGACAGCTGAGAAAACTGCAGGTCCAACACCCAAGGCCCCCCAGCTACAGCCATGATCCCAATCCAGGACCATCTAACTGAGACGTCTGTCTGCTACTGTTCCACACTGTCTCTATTTGTTTCTGTTTTAATAACCTGTAAAATAGTATATATTTACACCAAGGACATTTCATCAAATTACTTTTCCTTGTTTAATCACTGGGGAAGGACCTGTAAAAGAAAAGTCATCATTAAGGCATTATAGGAATGGGTATTCTATTAAGTACCTAAGAATTGCTCTCACTTCTACATACTATGCTTTGTATTATTATTTGTATTATATTTTTCCTGATTATGGACATGATATCAACTTATTATAAAACCTCAGGAAATTTTTTAAAGTTATCAAGAAGAATTATAATTTTTGAACTGGCAATAAATGTAATTAATATTAAAAAATTCATACACTTTTCCAAATACAACACATGTGCTGAAGAAATTATTTGGCATGATTCTGTTTCAGTTACACAGTATCATTAGACTTCACAAACTTAATTTTTAATGACCCCAAATCCAAAAATCCATCATTTGTGCTTACAACATTTAATTAAAGGGACACTTATTCCTAGTCACGCAGTTTGCTTGTAATTTCTTTCTCACTTCTGTAAATAATGTGGGAATAAACATTCTTGTGGAGGAATCTGCTGAGTCATAAAAATATTTGTTGCCAAATCACCCTCCCAAAAGATTATATATTACTTATACTCCCACACAAGAGGTGTGAACGCGCGTTTCCCTTAACCCTAACAGTGGCGATCATGTTTTAGTCTTTGTCAAATTTGATAGGTAAATGGGATGTTTTTATAATTTGCTTTTCTTTGATTAAGGAGTTGGGAAAATGGTTCATATGCTTACTTTTTTTAGAATGTGAAATATCTATTAAAGTAGGCACAAAAAAAGCTTCAACTGAATGTTCTTCCCTTATATACTTATTTGAAAAAGGCTCTTTATGTATTAAGATTAATCTTTGTCTTACATGTTGCAATTTTCTCTTTCTCTTTTCTTTCCTAATTGATGCTCAGAAATTTTTGTAAAAACATTTCTTAAAAAGTAACCTGATAAATATCAAGGTACAGAACTGAAGTCTAACATAAGAACTCTCCTGACCTGAGATAAAATAGAAGTTCATGGCATGTGCCTTTGGCGATCTTCAAATTTTCAGGATTACCAATCACCTCTTCCAAGTACAAGGCCACTTGAGAGGTCACAAAAGTCCCTGAAAAATTCCCTGTACTAAGTGCTGAGAAAACAGAGATGAAGATAATGGTCTCTTCCCTCAAGGTTCTTACAATAATCAGTCCCACGAGAGAGACCGTTTGAGCTGTCAATGTCATCTCTGAGACAAAGTCTGGGCAAACTTTTCCTTTCTTGATGTTAAGCCATTACACAAGCTTTAAGAGGATAACCTTTAAAATTCTCTGTCCAAGCAGATACTGAAAGGACCTCTAGTGGAAAATCTTCAGTGATGATGACCGAGGTCAATTACTCAAGTCTCCCATCAGGCAGGTGAAGCCTCAGGAGGCCTACCTTCCCCTCCAGAGTTGTGTTCACAGGAAATCCTGACTACAGTCCTCAGAGAAGTGGCCTCGGGAAGTTCCTAAGGCATGAGCAGCTATGTCCCGATCATGTGTGGCACCTACCCGTTCCCACCGAGGGCTGACCCAGCAGCTGGCCCGGGACGGCCTATCTGTGTGGCCAGAGGGCTGTCCCGCCAGCCGCTGCGTTCAGCTCTGCTCAGTGAGGATGCAGGACTTCGCTGCCTAGAGTCTCTCCCAGGACTTTGAAATGGAAATGGGGAGAACACTGCTGAGTTAGAAGGGACTAAAATAAAGTAGGAAGAATCCCAAGAGATCAGTGGGAGCAGAACTAATGGCAGAGACCCAGAGTCAAAAATAAAGAACACGCTGCTTCTAGGGGAGGTCACTTCCACATTCTCAAACTCTGCTCCTGCCTGCTGTCTGGGACCCCAGCAATTCCTTCACTCAGCCCTCCAGGATCCAAGGCGACCTGAGGAATTCTGTCCCTTCAACCATAAAGAGCCTGACACAGCAACTGGCGCTGCCAGGGCTCTGTCTAACAGACTCAGGCCCTTGGGCAGAGCTCACTGCTCAACCATCAAACTTCCCCACCCCTGCGCCCCATGCAAAAGCATCAAGATCCGGAACAGACCATTCACACCCTAGGCTGGCGCCTCTGAAGACGGGTTAGACCAGCGGTGCACAACCATATTTTCATGGCTTGCACCCAGCCCTAGGAGTCTTTTCAGATTTTTTTTCCTCCTCATTGCCTCCCGATTAAATTTTAATACCACAGCTATATCGCCTATTTATTTATGCACTGCATGTATATCTATCTGTTAAATGTAGAAAAAAATTTTTGACCTCCCAAGAACCAATGTTTGCCCCTGGGTGTACATAATCCTATTGAGAAACAAAGAGTTATACAATAAAAAGGTATAAAAAAACAGCACTTAGAAAAAAGGAGTGTTCTCATTTATAGAGGGGAAAAAACCCAAACCTCTCTCGCAGTCTTCAGCTAGGAATCTAAAGAGGTCCCAACTCAGCTTTAGAAGTGACCTGTAATATGGCAGCCTATCTAATTAAAAGATATCCAACTTCTCCATTATGATTTCTTGAATTTCCTTCAACAGCTTTTTTTTTTTTGATGGGGGAGGAGGACGAGTTTGTATGAGTGCGTCAGTGTGTGTGTGCATAAGAGAAAAACAGGTAACAAAAACAAACAAAAAATTCTCAAACTCTTGTGGTCCTTTTACTCAATTATTTCTGCAATTATTCTTTCCTCATCTTGTATCCTATTACATGTTTGTTTATTTTTTATTGTTATTGGAGGGGGCAGGAAGGTGTGTATGTGTTTAGTTCCAGAATTAATGAAATGAGTGGGAAGGGGCATATACAATTGTGGGGGTCACTGAAATATTCCCCAAGGCGTTACGATGGAGAACTCATCACTGCTGTCAGGAATAACTGAAATGCACCAGAGAAGTAAGCCAGAGGGCAGGCGCTTATTTGCTGGCACTGGTGGATAATTACAGTGAAGTTCACTTCAGCCTGGCTGATCACAAATCCTCTGTGGTACCATATGAACAGACCCTTTTGCTGGGTAAAATGTCTTTTATTTGACATTTTCTTCTCTAATTATTGTACATATTTCATTAAACTCTGCTCTAAAAATTTCATAGAAAACAGGTCATTTGAAGACAAACAAAAATTAGGTAAAACATCGAGAGAATTTAGACCGTGACAGTATCAGCTCCATGACCAAAACCCATTTATCAAGGGAAAAAAGTCAACTAGGCCTTATGAGTAATAGCAGATAAAGCACAAATCATTCAACAAATATTTACTAGCTACTACTTATCGGACTACTTGGTACCACTGTTCTAAGCATTTGTGATCTCGGTCAACAAAAGAGATGACGACTCCTGCCTTCAAAGAGGGGCGGAGAAGTGTCGAAGGGTCTGACGGGAAACAATAATAAATGATGTATTGTGTTTGGAGGCAATTAGTGTCACGGACAGAAAAGGTACAGTGGAGTCAGGGGGATGGAGAGAGCCAAGGGTGGCGGGCTTGGGGACAGGCTGCAATTTTCAATAAGGTGGTTTGGTGACATCTGAGCAGACTTCCAGGAGGTGAGAGGTCAGCCTTGGAGACATGCAGGGATGAGCATCGAGGTGGATCTGAGAAACAGCAAGGAGACCAGAGGGGGTGAGCAGCGTTGGAGGAGAAAGGACCAGACAAGATAAGGGGCGGGGTGCTTGCAGACCACCATGAGGACTTCGGCTTTCATCTGAGTGGGATGGGAGCCCCTGTGTGTTTGTGGGAAGAGAGTAACATGATCTGACTTGTGATTGAAAAGGATCAGCCCGGCTGCCAGGTGGAGAACAGAGGGTGGCGGGGTCAAGAGAAGAAGCAGAGAAACCAGCTAAAAGACACACCAGACAAAAGGGACTGCAGCCGATACCATCAGGAAGACTCTGAGCAGAAGCTACTCAGGCAGCACACAGAGGGTATTATTCATGTCACAGTGAACAAAGGCCAAACCTGCAATCTGGGGCCTTAGCATCCTGCAACCTTGCTGGCGCTCATCTCACTTAACTAATACCCACACGTTTTGCTTTGGGCTGTCATTTTCTCAGGAGCCACATGATACTTTCTGGTGAAGGGACCCTACTTTACTTACCTTTGAATCCTCACTGCCCGCCCCACAGGACTCAGTCTTGTGGACTGAGTGGAGAGTGGACTAGTGTCTTCTTAGGCTGGGCTGCCTCCTACCTAGAATATTTTAAAGGCCTCCTTCTCTGCCCACAGTCTCCCTCCCCTCTCATCATTAAAACTGTTGGCTGCTTTTACTTTGCAACTCCAAGACTGTCACACACACCTCTGCATGTCAGGATAGCAGGGACACATCTCACCTAGCTGGCAAGGCTTCCAGGATGGGCTTCTCCCCTACCTCGCCACCTTCCCTCCCACTGCTAATTCTGGAACAGGAAATCTCTGCTCCAACCTTTTGCCCAAATACCTTGCCCTTTCCCAAGGCTAATCTTTTCCTTATGCTCCTCCCCCTCCTCCCCCCACAGCTTAAAAAAATCTTATTCATCCAAGGCAATATCTCAGTATCACCCTTTCACTCAAGACTTCTGCCACCCAGGTGACTGCTCCCACCCTGCCCTCTGGGGACAGGAGGCATGAGCCACTCCCTCACATTCAGGTGAGAGCACGTCTGAACACAGTCCATGGGGTCACGTTGCCCTGACTCACTTTACAGCCCCACTGGCCACCTGCACAGCAACCTTCTCCCAGGAAAGGCCTTATTCACAAACCCGAGAAAGAACCTCTGGGGCCAAATGCATTTCAATCTTCTCTGAAATCCCTTTGCACAGCCTCAGCAGATTCCCATGGTGGGTACTGACCAACCACCCGCTCTTATGACGTTATTACAATGGTGATGAACAGGGCTGTGTCTTATTGCAGACTTTGCTCTGCGTGTGTTTCAGGGGCCATGGGAGTGGCAAAGGATGGCCAGGGAACAAGACAACAGTGACTTCCCAGGGCAGAAAAGCACATCGGGTGTTCTAGGAGTTGAAGAGGAGGCAGGAAGTGAAAACCAGGGTGAGCTTCTGGAGGCAAGGGTCCAACTCAAATGTCCTAAGGGACATGTCAGAGTCAGTGTTACAAGAAGGGAGAGGAGGCACGTTCCAAGCAGAGAGAACAGTGCGTTCAGAGGCATACAAATCAGGCAGAGAACAGAAGGAGCTCACTTTGCCTGAAGGTGGGAGGCACAGAGACAGTAGGAAAGGGATGGACGGGACTCATGTTTATTGCTGAAAGTCAAAGGCTCGAGTGCTGGTCAGGATACAAAGAGCAAAGTGAGGGAAAGATAGCAAATTATAAGACAGGGTCATGCACATCCTTTCAAACAGATGGCAAGCTCTGTCAATTCTAACATTCTTACCAACGCTATTTCATACAAGTCACAGAAACTGTATCGTTTCCAATTTTTTCACAAAGGAAATACGAGGGGAAAAATGCATCTTCCTCCGTCTCTCCCATTATATTCCATCTAATAAGACTTTTCAAGGTTTAGCAAGCAATAATGAGACAGGAGGGAAGGGAGCAGGGTGCAATCATTAAAGGAATGACATAGCAATTGAAATTAGGTCAAAAACTGGTTAAAACCTGACTTGGCCCAAGATGGCAGGAGAGTTGGCTAGCAGTAGACCTTAAGCCTCATTATCTGCTCGCTGTGATACATTAGCGTACTAAATGACACGCCCGCAAGTCCCATGACAGGTCCTAGGCTGGCCTTAAAAAGCCAAAAGTGGGTGGGGCCCAATTCCTAGGAATCTCTGCCCCTTCCCCAAAGAAGCTGGAATAATCCTCCCACTGGTTAGCACGTGAAGTTACCAAGCCCATAAAACTAACCATCCAGCACCCCAGGGGCCTCTCTCTCTCCTGCCTTCTGAGACGGCTCACATTCTGTCTATGGAGCGTGTGTTTCCTAAGCTGTTCCCACTTTCCAAGACAACCCCATCTCTCAGGGCCACCACTTTGCCTTCTGAGATGCCTGCACTCCGTCTATGGACTGTGCACATCCCTGAATAAACTTGCTTTTGCTTTCCTGGGATTTGCTCTTGAAGTCCTTCCTACAAGAAGCCAGGGACCCTCACTTGGCTGGGTGCATTCTGGGGGCTTGTCTGAGACCTGGGACATGGCCATCCTCTTGCATCCCATTTTCATGCAACAATTAAAACACACATACAGATTCAGGGCTGATCTTCCAGGAAGCAGCAAAAAAACATGAATAGTTTCCTCATGTCTATACAAACATGACACACAACATGGCAAGAACAACACACAAGAGAGAAAGCAAAGTTTGCAGAAGTAGAGGAAGTAAAACCATTATAAACCATAAACTAATCACATCACACTCACTACTATATAAATATGTGATAATGCCATCAGAAGCCTCCAACTGATAAACCCAAGGTCTTAAAAAATAAAAGATAAAATTCTTAAATGCTATGTATTCTAGATGTCATATTCATGTCACTGGATTTTTTCATTTTACTAGACTTTTTCCATTCAGGGGTGCTAAGGAATATACTTTTAAGCTCATATATTCAAAGAAAAATGCTCAAAACTATTCAGCCCTTCGGTCCCAGAGCCTTCTTAACGTAATCCGTGCATCTTAAATATGTTCGGCCAAACAGATATGATATTATTTTAAAAATGGAAGAGTCTGTTTGAAAGTCAGAATAGGAATAAAGTAGTATTTAGAAAGAACATCTTAAAAGGATCTAAAGTATATACAGTGCCTGCTGGCTATTATAACAACAACAAAACAGCTTTTATCTTTTATGCTTGAAGCCTCTTTTCTGCTTGAGGCCAGATTTCTGGCCACTTGAGTGGTACTTTGAGGTCTTACGCAGTTATTACTGAATCTTTCATTCCCTTCATGTCCACCTCATCGCTTACAAATCCTAATGCTCTCTAAAAGCACTCCACACACAGGACATTAAGTTCCACAGCATTTTATTTTTAGATTTAAAATATTCATCAAATAGTGGCTTAACATAATTCACAGGTAGATACTGAAAAGAAAATTGGCATTCCAGGGTGATAGTAGCTTATTATTTCAGAAATTAAAAGCTAGATACAAAGTCATCTTTTCTCTCTCACATTACTAATAATCCCATAATGATAAAATTTCTGGTAACATTTTATATTGTTAGAGAGATAAAATTCTATAGTGGACCAGAGCAGCCTAAGTGAATCATCTTCAATCTTTCTGCATATTTTTAAAAGATGTGGGGAGAAATTTTTTTCTCTTCAATGCTTGTAACATAAAACCTGTCTTCTTCCTGGGAATTCCACAAGAAAAGAGGTGTGTGGAAATTTGCATTTCAATGAAAACCGCTGCTTGGACTAGTGAATTGTTATTTCCAAGCAGCATGCTCAAGTTTGAGGCGTGCAGCTGAAAGACCAAGGGGGAAAACAAATTTCTTCTGTATAGCAAAGACTATATTCGATATCTTGTAATAACCTTTCATGAAAAAGAATATGAAAATGAATATATGTATGTATATGCACGACTGGGACATTGTGCTGTACACCAGAAAACTGACACATTAGAACTGACTGTACTTCAACTTAAAAAAAAAAAAAAAAGACTACAGTGGGCCGCCAACAGAGCCGATTTCACATGGAACGTGAGAGCTAAGAAATGTCCTTGCAGCCCAGTTAACCGAGTCTCATTTTACAGTGACTCATCCAGAAGGTGAGTGGTGCAGAATGTTGTGTGCATGTGTGGTGTGTCTGTGGAGTGTGTTGAGCAGGGGTGATAAGAGATGCGAGAGGTAGGACTCAGAAATCATCCTCCTGGAAACCATAGCTGAATTCAAGCTCTAACAGACTCAACCAAATTTTATCAAGGTAGAGTATTATTTTCAAAAACAGTACATGGAAGAGGTTGGGGAGAAAGGTAAAAGGGCATCTTAACTGGCAAAAGATATTCCTACAAAATGTGACTTCTTGACCTGGGAAGAGGCAGAAATAAGAGTGAGGTCTAGAAGACAACGCTGCAGAGCTTAAAGCAGGAAACAGATACAGGGGCCACTCCAGACGAGATCCGTGTGTGGTGTGTGGAACCAAGGTGGCCTCTCTGCTCCCACGCGGCCTTTCTTCTCCAGAACAGCTTACCCAGAGCTCAGACAGTTCAGACGTGGATTTCTTGCAAGGCTGCCGCTAAGAGGCACGGAAGGGGGGGGGGGTGAAGTGGTATCAGTCAGGCGCAAACTGCAAAGGAGCTTAGGACACCGTGGAAGGCTGGCCTCACATCTCGGGGTCACTCTTGTCCTGACATTGGCCTTGAATGATTGCAGCACCTCTTATCATGGGTTTCCTAAGTAGTGGTGAATCACGCCTGCATCACAGGACCGCTGTAGGACTGGATGTAAGAATGGATGTGAAAACCTAGCTGGGGGCCTGGCTTTTCAAGGTATGTGGTATTTATTAGCTCCCCGTCCGTTCTTCTCAAACCCACACACCAAGGGAATCTGGAAGCAGAGACTTTGGCCTCTGGCTTTGAAGCTAACAGATGGCTAATCTTCCTAATACAACATAGGCTGCTGGATTAGTCTGGCTTTACAGGGAAAGGGCAAACCCACAGCCTCTTCCTCTGAGGCAGCCCATACCTTGTACCTTCACACCTCCCTCACTGAGGCAAAACGTCAGCAAACTATTCCGAAAAATGACCTTAATAGAAACAGGATGGATGCCAGAAAGATGAATTACTGACTCTCACTCTCTCTTCCCATTCCTTAAACTGGAATGTTTTCAGACCAGCCAAATTTTATTTCAGCAAGCTGACCTTTTAGTTTATTGTTATTCAGAATCAGAGACTCCTTGGTAGGGCAATTACCAAGTTAGATCCTACCCTACTACCTTAGGGCAATCTTAAAAGATAGGTGCTCATTGAGATTCCCCTCCCCACCCCAACGGTTATCAACCATTAACTCAGTCTGTAAAAGAGTAAAGGTTTGACTTTACCTGTGATTAACAGACACAAACAACCACTGTCACTGAGGGTCGGATACTAAAGAGTAAACTAATTACCCACTAACAAAAATTCCTCCTTCCTTTCACCTTAATTTTTAGTAATTTAAACAGGATAAGGAACTGACAAGCACTAGACACCAAGTCCCTCAGGACACCGTGAGCAAACTGCTGAAAACAGTTTTTACATCCATTGTTACTTCCAGCCCTCAGAGCAGTCCCGTGACGTAGGCGTTGCTCCACACTTAGTTAGGAAGCTGGTAAGTGGTTCCATCATCACTCAAGGTCAGGGGCTAGAGAAGGGTGACCCCCAGACATGAGGCTGGGTTCCCGCCTCCTTGTAACTCCACAGAGCCCTGAATTCCTGATACAGTGTCCTCCCCTCTCGACTCAGGACTTCCCAGTAGGGCTCTTCCATTTTGAATTGTGAAAGCACTGGACATGCTCCGTATGTTTGAGTGTATCCTAACCACTGTTGCCGCTCAGCTTTGGGTTTTCTGTTCGTGAGGAAGTCGCACTGTGAGGCCTCCTCACCGGGACCCAGTAGAGAACAGACTCAGTGACTGGCAAACGTGCCCCCTCCCCAACCCACTCCACCCACAGGGGAATGTTCTCCGTTCCCAGCCCTCCTCCACAAGGAGCAATCCTGCACGTTCTCAGAGCTGCAAGTCAATACAGTCAATTCCTGAAAAGTAAGGAACCAAGAGCAACTGAGATCTTTGCGGCCACATCACTCGAGTGCTCGAGTGTCGTCTCTTCTGTCTCCCTCTTACAGGATACTTGTGATGGCACCTGGGGCCGACTCAGACAACCCAGGAAAATCTCTCATCTCAAGATCCTTAATTTCATCACATCAGCCAAGACACTTTTTTTTTAAATAATGTAACATTTATAGGTTCCAGAAATTAGGACCTAAGGTCTTTGGGAGCCATTATTCAGCCTACTACAAACCCATACCGATCAATAATTTATAACACTGTTCAAAATGTTTTGTTTTGTTTAAAGGTGTTTTTAAAAAATATTTTTGGTGTTTTTTTTGGGGGGGGGGAGTAATTAGGTTTAGTTAGTTAGTTAGTTTATTTAATGGAGGTACTGGGGATTGACCAGGACCTCACACATGCTAGGTACGTGCTCTACCACTGAGCTATACCTTCCCGCCTTAAATGTTTTGTTTTTAACATATAAAAGTAAAATTCACCCAAAAGATACACAGTGCAAGTTAAGAAGCCATTGTAAACTGTATTCTCATCTACAGTACACATCTTCCCCAAATTCTCTATCTTCCCAATAATTCCATGAAGGCAAATTTTATGCTTACTTCAGAGATCAGCAACCGATCTTCCAGTGCACGTGGAAGATGCGGGGATAGCACACTCTTATGTCTACACATCCACCTGACAACTGTTCCAATTGACATGTTTGACAGAACTATGAGAAGGCTGGGTCGGTAATACTTTACAGAGAACAAAATCAGGCACAGAAACCAACAGCGGGAGTCAGACGATCTCTCTTTTGTTGTAACAACATAAACTAACGGAAGAATCACTTGAATGACCTCACAGGGTTCTCTGAGGACTAAATGAACCATAAAGCTCTTTACAACCAGCAGTTACTGCATCCAAGTGACCCGGGCTTGCTCTGTTTTTCCACTATAAGGAAGCCAGCTGTGAGGGAGACTGAAACTAGGCAAGTAGGTGGGTTAACAAGCATCTCACTGGCTTGCCTCTTTCTCAGTCACATGAACTGCACGCCCTTACCAACCTTCAATTTTTAAACTAGCAAGGACTAGTCAGATTTCACAAACACACTTCTCGATGAAAGCACACTGTTCTTGTCTTTAGACTAGTTTAGGTCTCCCTTTGATATGCACTTAGCATCCTCAGCCTTCCCTTCATGTAAGTCATCTGGACAGTTGTTCACAGTGAGAGCCACAAGGGTAAGGATGGCAGAAAATCCAGCGTGTGCCCTGGTACGTGGTGGCACAGGGCAGTCAGGCAAAGCTAATGGCCTACCCAATATCTATCTGTCCCCCTTCTTCTAGTTAATATGCCAGTTCTTGGTTTTTTTTTTCTTTTTCTTTTTTAACGGCGGTACTAGGGATTGAACCCAGGACCTCATGCTTGCTAAGCATGTGCGCTGCCACTGAGCTATATCCCTCCCCTAACAATGCGCTAGTTTTTAGACGAGCAAGATGCTACTCAGAATCAAGGCATTTTCCAGCCAAGATAGCTGTTAGTTTTCCAGCCATCACAGGTACATACTACATATAATTACATAAAGTACATTATTGTAAAAATATCCTCACTGCCCAGGCCATGTTAAGCTGCTTCCTTGCCTCTTGGCATACCTCAACAAAATTCACAAGGAGGAGGGAATCAGGATTTTAATTTCCCTCCAGCTAGTCTGCAACCTTAGAACACGAGATTATTTCTGACACTACAGAAGGAAGACATCCTGCCCTCTGCTGTCTAACCCCACTGCACAGAAGGCAGACTTTGCCCGAGGGCCACGTGGGGACCTGCGTGGAGGGATGGAGCTGTGCGTGGAGAAGTGGGAGGGGGGCTGTCACATGATGGATGCTAGCAATTCTGACCCTTCAGCAGCCAGTTCACAGCATCCTCACGTTCAGACTTACATGAGCATAGAAATAAAAGCCAATTCTAGGTAATAAATGATATTAAAAGGTGAAACTTTTGTCTTCGAGTGACACTAATTGCCCTGTCTTCAAAGTGACAATACTAGATACTACTAAACACACACACACTCACCCCAGTCACGGTGAGTAAAAGCAGCACCACGGTACTCGTGGTGCCTCGAACCGGGTTTGGCAAGGAGTAAGCACTCAGGCAAGATAAAAGCTGGTGACTAGTTAAAAACTTAATCATCTTCTATTCCAGATCGTTTCCAGGTTAAATGATTACTAACCTGATGGTGACAGAATGTTCTTAGAATAGGTATGAGAAGGAAAAACAATGAAGAGAAGGAACAGCTCTTATCTCTTATAACTGCACTTGTAATGGTGGCTACAGGGGCAAAATGGTAAATTACTTTGGAGGAAGTTTAAATGCAGTCATCCTTTATATGATGTTCAAATGTATCATCAGCTTCTTTTAGATGGGTCTTGGTCACTTTTGAGGGTGTGGTAACATTCGTTCTACGAAGGGAACGCTTTGTTAAAAAAAAAAAGTCACTAAACTGTAATACTCCTCTGCACTGCCAAGACCAGTAATACATCAAAATTCCAGATAATTGGCAAAATATTCATTTAGGAAACTTCCACCTCATCACTTGATAGATGTTCAGCAATACTTGGTCAAAGATAACAGAAGCATCTAATAGTCTGAAAATTGAGCCACAGGGGCTAAAATTGATGTTTCAGGGGGAAAATATGAGTTTATTTCAACACAAAGCAGTATATTAATATAAGCCTGAAACATAACTAAGGAAAGCTAATTAATCTTCTATGGTTAAAATCACACGGAGGGAGGGAGATAAACTGGGCAGAATTGTAAATCCATGTTTTACAGACCCGAGCAGAATTTAAACTGATACTATTCCTGTATAGGACGAACATGCTGGAACCACAGGAGAGTTACTTTATTCAAAAGATGGCTAAAAATTCCCATGATAAGCTATTCAAACTATAGACCTTTTGTACTTTTAGTTCTTGTCAACTTTTTCCATGAAGATTCAGCTGAACATCTTTCTCCCAAAGCTAATTATTTCTCTACATTTTAAAAGCAATCTACAGTTCAAGTATATTGGCCTTTGCCTAAGTACAAATTCTCAATTTCTCTGAAGTTACTATAGCAACTCTGGCTAATTTGGCCTTGGCTGCATTTTTAGGGGCAGAAGAAGGTGAATCTAAACATTAAGGGCCAAGTTTACGAGGAAGTATTGTACCAGCAAAGTGGAGAACCAGGAGAAGGGTCTATCCTGGGAGAATCACTGCTAATCTTCCTGCTAGGCTGTGAGAAACTCAAGGTTAAGATCCGAGGTTAAAATGTACTTTATGTCAAATATCTAAAATATAATTGGTTAGGATCAGCCTTCCCCCACCCCCAGTCCAGCAGCTACAGAGAACAGGAGGCGCCTGACAGCGTACACCTGCTGTCGCACTGGAGTCACGTCCAGGGCTGAGCAGGAGGAGTGCCTGGCCAAGAACAGGGAGGAGGCTCAGGGCGGAGAACCGCCCACAGCTGCTCTGACACCCAGCTCTGGACATTTCTTCCATGACCACAGAGATATTCAACCCCCGACGGGCACTTGTACTACACAGAGAAGCGATTTCTATAAAAACCCCAAACACTAGGACCCCACTTCGGACTTTCAGAACTAACTCACGTAAATGCAAATACCAGTAGTTTTCACTTAGAAAAAAAAAAAGCAAGGAAAACTCTAAGACTTGTTTATTCCCGAATGCAACTAAAATGCAGCAAAGGAAATACTCTTTCCTTACCACACCAGAGGGAATCAGAACCTACCACTAATGCAAAGCTATTACAGGTAGTGTTTTGTTGTACGTGTCTATCTGCGTGTGTTATTGAATAAATCTTTACACATCCAAAGGGCTCAAAATATTCCACAGAAGGATACTTACACAGAAAGCATCATTATTTGGAGAACTGGGTTCTGAACTCAGCTCCAAAAATTACTTCAGTTTTCTTGCCCCTTTGACCATAGCACCCTATCTTAAAGTGTGAAAGGGAAAGTAGAGATAAAAACAATTTTTAAAAATTAAGAGCCCTTTATAAGCCTGTTGCACTGAGCCACTGCTTCACAGGGTGGAGCAGAGGGAACTCCCTCCATATTCTGATGCCTACCAATGGAGTTGGGGGAATATTCTGGAAAGAAATGAACGTGCAGTGCTTAGAGTTGAGAAGGAAAACGTCAAGCAGAAGGAGAGACTCCAGACACCGCTCCCCACCTGAGGGGCTCTCCAGAGTCTCCCGCACACCTGCCCCTCCCACATCTGCAATGGCAGCTGGACTAGATTATTCCTATAACCCAAGGACAGTGCTGGCACTTGGGTGACACACCCCCCATAAGCCTTTATAGCACATGGAACTATATGGTCTATTTGGGGCTTTTTGAAGTTTCAGTTTGCTCTTTCTTTGGGGCTTAACTGAAATTTAGGTTTTAAACCAAGAAACCAGCCAATGGAACATCTGGAGTTCGAGCTGAAAGTCATTTTTACCAGGACACCTTTGACAAGGACTCGCTGGAAACCAGGTGTCCAATGGAGTGACAGGAGAAGAGACTATGACCAATGGACAGCCTCTGGACCCCAAGCATTTGCACTCCTGACACCCAGGAGTCAGGCAGGCTCCTCCCCTCCACCCACACTGCAACCCCCCATTACCTGAATAAAATAACCACAACGCCTACTTCTAGAAGGTTTCTCAGGCGGGTAGAAAAGCTCTGATGATTATTCCTCTGATTCCTGCCCACCCTGTGCCTCCTCCTGGTGGGCCTCTGAGGGGCTAAGGAGTTGTCTACTTGGGGTCCTCTCTCTGACCCCCAACTCTGCTTGGCTGGTAGGGGGTGGGGTGGTGGGTGGAGAGAAGAGGAATCAGGACCAGCATACAGGGGCACAATTTTAAGACTGGGGCTTGGGAAGAGAGGTGCACACCTGTGCTTGACCTACAAGGGAGGTGGGGAGCTGAGGTGAGCCTACACGGGCTTGCTTTCAGATGAGGCACTGTCCTGCTACAGTGCTCCGAATGGCTAGGAGAAAACACGCAGCCTTTCATACGCACCTGACTTAGAGAAGGTCAGCTTCCCCGCTACCCAAGATGGCAGGTCAAAGGCTCAACACTTTTTAATCACCTTACTTTTCCAGCTGAAGCAGGTGATATTTCTGATAAGAATGATATTTAAAAACTAGATTTGTTCTGCCAACACTGGTCAAAGTATTTCTTCTTTGGATGCTTTACTTCAAAAGGGTTTAATTCACCACATGTGCATTTCCAGGTTTAAAAAGAAGTTTCAAAATACAGGTAACCTCCTTGGTTAAGTTTATTTCCAGGTATTTTGTTGTTTTTGATGCAATGGAAATGTTTATGCCCGTTATAAAATTCTGGTTTTTGAAGTGGAAAAAAAAGTGCATGAAGGGCTGCAAATGGCAAAATAGCCTTCTTTCTTATGGGTGAGTTGTATTCCATTACATACAGATGCTGCATCTTCTTTATCCATTCATCTATTGATGTGCACTTACGATGCTTCCATATCTTGGCAATTATAAATAATTTTGCTGTTAATAGTGGGGTGTAACTATCTTTTTGAATTAATTCTTATTTTGTGGTTGGCTTTAGTCCTTTGATAACTATATAAGTTTAAAAAGCTAAAGCTCTAAAAGTTCTTAGAAACAATGAACAGTACACATATACAAATTTTAAAAATATGTGCAGTATATTGTATATATGTATTTACATGCCAATATATTGTGTATGTGCAGCCAAAATGTAACAATTCTACCTAATAAAACTGAAAAATGAAAAGAAAAAAAAGCAATTTCCTACTCTTCTAATGCTATAGAAGAGGGGCCTATATCTGAAATATTTCAGAGGTACTGAAAATATAATTTACCAAAGGAAGTTTCCACTGCTAGGCTGTCTAGATATATTCATTCTCCCCCATGTAAACCTGTTCCACCTCTATTTATGCTAGACAGGAAGTAAATGTGCAAGCAGTATCAATAAAAAGCAGCTGAAGGCACACATTCTTGGACTAATTAAGTTGGGACGCCTGATTCACAGCTGTTCCTACTCCTGAAAATGTTTTTGGAATAAACAATGGTATTTAAGACGTATTTTGTTCCACGTTTCAACGCCTTATAATTTACACTGACATAGTGCTTGACTTTTAGTCTGCTTTTCCCATCATAGCACTATGATGTAGGTGTGAATGGTATTCCGGATCCATTTCACAAATAAGGAGGCTGAGACATTGACACTGTGCTTTACTTATAGTCACTCAGACACTAAGAGAACCAGGACCAGGGAAAGCAATCAACTCTAGTTCACACACCATCCCAGAAGGACAAAGTCAGCAGGTCATCTCCACATGTGACCTTCAGTTGAAGCCAAATCACACCACCAAGCCTGCTAATTTTATTAAGATAATGCTGCTCTGATAACCAAGACTTTCTACTGCTTCTGCAGCTGTTCACAAGGAAACTTCCTATAAAAGAAAAACTTAGAAAATGTTTGCCTGGATAGAAAGAGAGCATCCTTAACTAAAGTGAGGCAGCTAAGCATAAAGGCAAAACTTCTAAAAGAAAAAAAGGACCAGCAGGGTGATGGGGTTCAGGGCATGCTACCCCCAAATAAGGCCTCTTGGCATATTGAATATTTTAAGCTGAAGGAGTTTGAGAAAACAGCAGAAGCAAGAAGGTCACTCTGCCCTTCCCCCCATCCTTCTTCCCTGAAAGAGGACGTAAAACTCCCATGTGACAGTTGCCCTCTCCATAGCCAGAGGAAAGGAGCACCCTCCTCTCCAAAGACAAACAGATGCCAAGAAGAATCTGAACACACAGGCCTTGCGAAGTTGTCCCCAGTTTACTGCACTTATACTTCTTAACCTATCATATTTCTACACAACTGCACACTCTTCAACAAACTTAATGTAAAAATACACAAGAATAACTGTTTCTGTATGTCTTCAGTCCCTTAGGAAGGTTCTCGTATCATGGAAAACTTATATTAAATGTGTATGCGTTTCCCTCTGAAAATTAAAAACAAAAGAAAGAAAGAAAGAGAGCACCCTTCCTGGCCTGTTAACAGCAGACACTTTGTTTTTAGCCCCAGTTATTAAAATGTCGGTATCAGATCGACTCCCTTCTTCCGCATGTTTGTACCACCTCCACCTCCTGCATCACCACCCTTATAATATTAAGCACTGTGGACAGGTCTTAATTTAACTCTGGAGTCTAAAAATAGAGCAGCCAATTTTGTTACTGTCCATCATTAAGTCCTTTATTAAATAAGAGACAAGGACTAAAGAACCAAGAATTTGCTGCCCACAGAGAGGCTTGTTGACCAGTAACTGACTTGCTTATCATGACCTTACCAGAGTCCATACTTAGATTCCTATAAGTATCTTGGGAGTTCATTTCTGTTCTAAATGTGAATATGGGAAGGAAATCAAGGGAGAAGAAAATTAAGTTCACTTCTTAGTGAATTCTCAACTTTTACCCTCTTACAGCTTCCCGTGTACACCAAACACATCTCTGCACCCTGGCTCGTCTTCGCTTGGCAGAGTCAGCAGTTCCTTCAGAGGCTCCCCCGTAGACTAAAGCATCAAGTGAACAGAGCCGGTCCTGTTCAATATGCTAGCCCCCAGTCCGTGAGTCTACTGAGCATGTGAGGTTTAGCTAGTCTGAACTGAGATGTGGAGAAATAAGACAGTTATCTATCTCATTAATAGTTTGTACACTGATTATGTCCTGAAAAGATATTTTGGATACACTGGCAAAAATAAAATACATTAAAGTTACTCTCACCTGTTTCATGTGGCAACTAGAAACCCTGTCACTCCTGCCCCCCGACTGAGCCTGACCACGTCACCTTTGCTCTGTCTAAATCCAGCCTGGGAGGCACATCAGGAACATGACGATAACACTCCTTACTTCATCTATCAGTTTCTCAAAACCAACACACCCAGGTCCACACCACATAAATGAGTTTATATTATTGTCCGACTTAGCCGCTGGACTTCTGAGCATCCCTGTTTACCATTTATGTTTGCCAAACCTTTGCTAATTCATCCTCGAATCTGCCTTGTTGGTGTGTTTTAGAGTGTAGGTACTTCTGATCCACAGAAAGCCGATTTCAATCTATTTGTGCAGAATGCATTGTCAGGAGTGGGGGCTCCATCTGCAAAGAGGTCCTTTAAAACTCCTGTTCCATTATGTCACAGACACAGCAGCGGCTAGACGAACCACCCCGTGGAAACAGAAGGATGCCAGTCCTGCAGAATCCATGGGTAACAGAGCATCTGTTGAATATGAGTGCCACTGTCTGGGGACCACCATTCCCATAATAAATTGCCCAAGCACAGTCAGCTGGTCTCCATTCCCCCAAAGGAACCCATACAATTCCGAAGTGAAAAATCTTCAATTATCAGCAAGAGCTACTAAATGGAGACAATCGGCACCCCTCGCAAGGCTCCTCTAGGCCAAACCACACTGGACAAGAAACCTAAGGCAGGACTCCTGAGATCACCACATCACTCACGCAGGTATCTGGGGTCATGATATAAAACAGTCTTACTCTGGGTGACAAGATTTTAAAGTCATTTCTTTAAAGTGTGTGTCACAAGCAATGAATTATTAATAAACTAGTAACAGGAGATCTCTAATGGGCCCCTATCAGAGTTAAATAAATCTCAACTTCGTACTGCCGTGGTTCTGGTCTCCGAATAACTCCAACAGCAACACTGACCCATAAGCTCTCTTCCAGCTCAGTCATCTGTCTCACTCAGGCCTACTAAGCAGTCCTCATACACACCCCCAAATCTACTAACTTCTTATGGAACTCTTCACCTGTTACAAAAGTATAATTCTCCTATATTCTCAGTTTTTTGTGTACACTTGCCCCACCAGTTGTCTTTACGACACTGGCTTTTCCTTCATAATATCATTCCCATAAACCAGGGATGGTGGGTGGTTCCCCCAATTTCCTTAACTCGTGGGACTGAAGAAGGGAGGGTCATTCATCACTAGTCAAACTTTCTTCCAGGCCATGTCCTATCACCTCTGTTCCAAGACCTCTCCCTCCACCTCCCTCCTGTCTCATTCCCCAGCCTCCTGCCACTCTTCTCCGGACCTCCAGGACTTTCCTTTTTGCTATAATATAATCACTGGGGACCTCCCACACTCGCCTCTGCTGGGAGGCTTCAAGAAGGTGGATGGTCTTGGAAACACCCCAAGGCACAGTTCAGAGACTTCCTCCTCTACCTAAAGATTTCACCTCCATTCTACTTAAACCACACACAAGCTCCGCCACGCCTTGGACCTTATCACTACCCAGAAATACTCCACCTTTAAGATCGAGGCTTCCAAATCTCTAATTGTAGCTTTCTGTTTACTTGCTTCTCCACTTCCTTATTCTTTTAGGTCCTGCCCTTCATTCTCATCATAGGTGGTTCCTATGGCCCTGCATCCTGGCTTCATGAGCCTCCTTGTGGGCCTCAAGGCCACCCAGTGTCAGCAATGCTCACATTAACACCCTGGGGTCCCTGTCTCTGGGACTTTCTCAGAGCCAACATGCCTAGTTACCCTGTTCATTTTCTCTCATCTCGGAAAAATGGATAGGAGCATGCTGATGGGCCCCATGAGGAAAACTGAGAACTCCGGTTGTCTCTTCAAAACTGCCCCAAACTTCACAGACAGGCGGTTCTTCCATCCCGTCCTGGCTGCTGCACCATCACTTTTCTCTACAGCACCTCTTTTCATTCCTCCATTTCCCCGTCTTCTCACTTCGGCAGATGACAACCCTCAATAGCCTTCCTCTCCCCATCTCGTCACAGAGGAAGCGGTGTCTGTGTTCTTTTCCTCTTTTCCTCTGAGCTGGGGTAGGAAAGCGGGAGCTGCTAAGAAAGCACCAGTCAGAGACGCCGGTCTCTTCTTCCCGGAGAGAAGAAGAGACCACCGTATGCAGAAACCTTTACCTGAGGGATCTGCTAACATGCAGACTCCAGGGCCCCAGTTCCTAGAGATGGATTTGCAGGGTCCCGGGTGACCCCAGAGCCTGCATGTACACAAGGACCTCTGTAACCCTAATGCAGGTGGTAAATGAATTTGAGAATCACTGTTCAATGTCACGCTCACTCAGGTGATGGAGCTGCCTCAAATTCTGCCCCCTGTGAAAGACCAGAGGCAGGAACAACCGTGTATTACAAATTATTTGAAGAAAAAAAAATCAACGAATATTTAAGCCAAGCAAGACTGAATGAGGGGAATATGAAAATGACAAGAACTGTGAAATCCTGAATTCTCATTCTAGCACCTAAAATGGGTTCAAATTTCTCAGAGAAAGGTAAAGATATATGACAAAAATGTACAAATGGCTAACTCCTCTACACTAAGAATTCAGTATTTCACTAAGAGCAAAGTTAAGCTAAATGTACTAAAGAACATAAGTTTAATATTCATTTTTGTTTTTGTATATTTCACCACTGAGCTTTCTACCAAAACTTTTTTTTTTTTTAAATCAACATGACAGAGAATCATGAGATGAAAGAACAGTTGTCAACAGTCAGGAGATCTTTGTTCTAATCCCAAACCTACAACAACTGCCACCAACGATTAGTTGACGAACTTCTCTATGCCTCAGTGTCCCCAGATAAGAAATGGGGATTTGCACTCTTAGAGGAAAACAAAAATGTCAGATCAAAAAAAAAAAAAAAAGCAATGGAAGACCATTCCACAAATGGAAGACAGATACAATTCATTCTGTAACAAGCTTCTACCAGTATTTCCCCCCTACCAGCCTTCCTTGGAGTCCCTCTACGCCTTGAATAATGACACTGTTTTATGACTTCCAAGCATCACAGTATGAGGCAGCATCTGGTGGGGATGTTCACAGAGGAAGGAAGAGACCTCAGCGGTATTTGCTATTCATACCTTTTGATGTTTCAACAAAAAAGCAAAGCGTTCTTTCAAACCAGTCATAATAGTGGCAGAACCAAAAAGACAATCGGTGAATTCAATGAAGAATCCAGACCTAATACAGAAGAAAGATGCTCCAAAACGATCTTAGGTGAGAAGAGAATAAAGTCTGCATCACTGACAAGTGCAAATTCCTACTGCAGCTTTAAGAAGAGTGATAGAAAAGAGACAGACAGAAAACGGGGAAGAAGGGAGGGAGAACACAAGGTAAATTCTTCCCAGAACAAACTACTAGCAGTAGTTGCAGTCAAAAACAAGCAAGTGACAGACAAGAGAAAGAGAAAGAAACAGAAAAAAAAAAAAAAGACAATGGATGGCAATATTGTGCTAATTCCACCAAAACTCAAGTGGTGAGAACTGATCAAGGGCCAGAACAAAGCCAGTCCACAAAGAACCTAAAAACCAAGACCACCAAAACCAAAGTTTTGAACTTTATTGAAGACATGATCAAAATATATTAAGAAATAAAGAAGTGCAACAGTGTTAGTTTTTCCGCACAGAGGTGTGGAAGTCAGACAGACCTGAGCTGGAATACTTTATGTCTCCTGTGGACTGTGACCCTAGACAAATTATCTAAGTTTTTCCAGGACTCAGTTTCTCCATCTATAAAATGGGGATAACTCCTTATAAGTTGAGTCCTTCAGGCACCACATCCAGTGAGCAGACACTCAATGTGATAAGATAACCCCTGTAGTAAAGTGTGTTTGAGACCATGAAAAATCCCCAACACCTCCCAGCTCTCCAACTTCAAACAGCCTGAGAAAAACAAATGTGAATTCTGAGACCAAATGTCAGTTGCTCAGCTTCTCTTCGTCTGGTGAAGATGAATATTGATTATTTGTACTCACTTGAGAAGTGATGCTTTCATCTGTCAGATCACACCTGACTGGCTGGCCCCTGTCCCAACATAAACCCAAGGCTAGAACACAAAGTATACGAAATTAAAAGCAAAACAGCCTCCCAACTGTGTGTCCCCACCCCAGGGGGCTGACAGGGGCCACACCAAGCGTCCTGCTGAGTGCTGTCAGATAAGCCAAGCCTAGATCTGCCCCAAAGCATTTGACCTCCCAGCATCCTCTATTTCCTAAATCCAGTCCCACGTTGAACCCTGCGGCTTCTCCCTTTACAACCTTAATGTCTGTCCCTTCCACTCCAGCTCCACAATCCCTGGCCACCACCCAGCTGAACCTCAGCCCCTGAGGCTCCAGCCAAAAGCACCACACCCTGTTAGGCAGGGCTGGCTGGTGCCTCTTATTCCAAGGAGACATCCTAGGAGTCCCCCCTTGCCCGGGAGACCCCCGCTGACCCCCTCTCCTGGCAGGTTACTCCCTCTCCCTACAGTCGGGATGTGCCTTGGGGTGACGAGTCCCAGCCTCCTGTCAAAAAGGTCCCGAGCCCCTTGCATGTGACCCCTGAGGTCAGCTGGTTAGAAAGCAGCCCCAGTCAGGCCAGTCCCCAGGGACAGGCCCTCCCTCTCAGGAACCAGACCCTGAGAAGGGCCCCTGTTCTCAATTCAGCTGCGCCCCCCGCCCCACCAGCCCACCAGGGGCTGCACCAGGCAATCCTGCACTTCACCTTGTCCCCCTGGGCAGCAGAGGTGAGGGCTGACCCAGGGAGAGAACAAGGGGGAAGGAGGAAATGAAGAATTACCATAGAAACACGAAAGTTGTTTATGGCTTGAAAATGCAATTAAGAATTCCTTAAAATTTCATTAACGTTTTATAACGAGCAACAACATGTCTCTTAATAAGTTGATTACCAAGAAAGATGTTTCCCTCTCAAGTCCAAGTTTCTATGAGCTTTGTTTATGAACACAGCCAGGGCAGCATCCTTCGGAATCAAGACAGTGAGGTCCAAATGTGTAGAGGAAATCCAGTGGATTCTCCAAAGCATTCCTAGGTCAAAAGATTCCTTTTCCTTGAGTACGGGATCCCAAGTAGTTAGTGTTAAGCAATCCCACACTCGTGGCTCTCCCTTGCTTAAACCTTTGAAGCATTTCTCCTATCAAACCTGATTCTCTAACTCACTACTAGGTAAGGGCAGAGCTTGAGACTTGATCTAATCAATGAGGCGTCCTTTTGGTGCCTGAGTTGTAAGCACTGACACAAAAGGAATCACACCCGTGTTTTGTTTCCTTCCTGGGGCACATACGAAACTGTCCCAGACTCGCTAATACAAAGAACAGCTTGGCTCACGTCGAGGACGCTTTGAAGATAGTATTTCTAAACAAGCCCATCACCAAGGGAAGGCCTTTTCGCTTTGTTTATTTTCAGAGGTGAGACAGAAGAAGCAAGCACAGCAAACAATCTGAATGCATTTTCTCTTTCCTTAAAAAAGGAATATTCTATTTCAGGAACTTTCCTTGGGAAACACAATAGCAGCCCCATTCATAACTACTTGCTTAACTGCGATTTGCAAACTCTCTGTCCATTTCTTACCAAGATTCCCTCTCCCATTCCCTGACCTTCCTAACAGCTCCAGTTGGGTTTCCTTCCTCAATCCACCCTCAGTTCCCAAAGAGAACCTACCACTTTCAATTTTGCACAGTTGTCCTAAAAAACTAAAGAACTGAAATTCTTAAAATAGGTTTATTTTCATCATTCAAATATATTTTGCAGAGATTAATATGAAATCTGCTCAGCAGTATTAATTCTTTTGGAAAAGTAACTCCTGCAATTTAAACAGTGTGATATTTGGCATCAGAGAAAAACTTCCAAAAAAATTTTTAAGACTTTTTTTTGGGTGGGTGGGGCAATTAGGTTTATTATTTTTTTTTTAATGGAGGTACTGGGGATCGAACCCAGGAACTCTTGCATGCTAAGCACATGCTATCACTGAGCTATACCCTCCCCCAGAGAAAACCTTTCAAAGCCTGTATGAGTAGCAGTCTCACCTGCACAACCCCATTTCAGCAAAACTTGCACAGCAAAGAAGCCATCAAGTTAGCTGTCAGGGCCTACCTGAAAAGAGAACTTAAAAGTCCATTTAGTATTATTTAATATGGTAGAGAAATGAAAGGCTTAGTTTAAAATAGCTCACAACTGAAAAACATCAAGGCATAAATAACTGTGGTTATCATCAGCATTTAGACCAAGACATCACCTAATTCCTGATGTGGTTTCCAACAGTAATAAAGTCCGTTTTTCCCCCTCAAAGTACCCTTTCTAGGGTCAATTTCAAAAGGATGCATACACATCCTGCAGAAGGCAGCTCCTCAGATGGCCCCCGTGATCCTCACCTTCCTGAATTCATCTCTTTGTGTAATCTTCTTCCCCTGAGCACAGGACAGACTTAGTAACTAGATTCTAATGAATAAAATACAGCCAGCTAGGGGACGTCACTCCTGAGAACAGGTTACAGAAAGGCTGGTTTCTTTTCCTACTCGGAAGTAGCGCGCTCTGGGGCTCATTCAGACGCGCTGGTGGAAGCCAGCGCCATGCTGTGAGCTGCCCTGTGGAGGCCCGTCTGTCAAGGGAGGACTCTGGCCAACAGCAGTGGAGAACTGAGGTCTGCAGTCCCAAGGCCTGTCGAGAACTGAACCCCGCCAACGTCACTGAGGGGGTCTGCAAGCGGGTCTGCCCTGAATCTTGAGATGACTGCAGCTTTGTGAGTGACCGAGGGCCAGGGACCCAGGAAGCTCCACACCCATTTCTGACCCTCAAAAATTGTGACATAAATATCTGTTCTTTCAAGCCACTAACTTTGAGAGTCATTTGTTACACAGTCATGAATAACTAATAAAAATGCCAAACAGCCTCTGCCTCCAGACACAATTATAATTAGCTCTCCATGACATCATCTAAACCCTTTAACCCATTTAGAGAAACACCCCCTCAGGTGAAGAGCTACTTTGTAAAGCAATTATCTATCTTTTTTAGCCCTAAAAATAAGTGTTTTTCATTTTCCCTTCATTGCCATTAATATTAGTATTTTGAGGATTAATTAAGGAGTCTATATGTGCAGACTTCCTAATTTTATAAACCATAAGCAATAATTTCAGCCTTAAGTCATCTTAATAGCCAAGTGACCACTTCCTCTCTTCATTCACTCATACATTGAAATATACCCTAAGCCCTTTCCTGGCTATCTTCTAGTTTACTGTGGTGTCATTAAGTTGTCTGGAATTGCTAGCTTCATAACTCACTGGGTCATGAAGAACTTTACCATCTAATTGTAATAGAGAATTTTCCATTGAGACAAATATCAAATTTTATCTTGAGGTTGGCAGTGTAGCCAAATCATCTAGAATCCTGTCTACAATGAATCTAATTTATATCCTACTTGTTAACTCCAGGAGAACCAAAACATACAGGAAATAGAATGCAATCAATCCCTATTAGCAAGGAACGATAGTAATTCAATGCTGGGCATTAAGTAATTCATTCAAATATGGGGGAGATATGTCACTGATACCTTATAATAGGGGGATCTGACTTAGATGGAGATGTCAGAGAAGGACTCTCTGAAAAAGTGAGCTGTGATCTGAAGACAGAGCAGAGGCTCACTCCATAAAGAACAGGAAAAGGGAAGAGCACTTGCAAACATCCCGTGTAGGAGGGAACTTGGAAATGAAAAGGAGTCAATGTGGCTGAAAAATAGGGCAACAGGGAACAGGACGCACAATGAGACCGTTGAGGCTGTAAGGACCGGACTGTGCAGAATCTATGAGTCCCTAAAGGAGTTTGCTTTTTAACTGAAGAGCATTGAGAAACCACTGGTGGGTTTTAAACATCATTGGCCACACCAGATCAGAATTTTGAAAAGATTCATCTCTGCTGAAGGACTGAAAGGGACCAGAGGAGTGCGGAAACCAATTAGAGACCACTAGGGTAATCTAGCAAGTGACACTGGAAGCCTGCAGTAGGCTGAGGGTGGGACAGAGAGGTGAACACAGCAGAGAGATTTAGGAGGATGGCAGGTTAGACACAGGACGATACTCAGGCACACAAATACAGAGACATTAATACAGCAAATGTAAGTGAAGAAAAGGATTTTAAACCCAAGAGTAAAAAGCTTTAACCACATAGTAGTGAGCATTTTGAGCACAGAATTATTACTTGCTTGAGCTCCATCTCCCAAAGTGGCCCTGTTGTGTCTGTCTGCACACTGTGGATGCTCAAAACAAAATCTGTAAAATGAATGGTGTTTAGACATCTCATATATGTTTGGATTATCTTCTATATGCACTTTTTCTGCTAAATATCATTTAATCGTATTTAACAGCTTTCCTGGGAGCCTCTCTCAGCCAGGCCTAGCAAAGGAACTTTTCTTTACTAACATCTTTAATGAGATATAATTTATATACCACACAATTGGCCTTTTTAAAGTGTACAATTCAGTGGTTTTTAGTAGACTCAGAGAGTTGTGCAACCGTCACCACAATCAAGTTTAGAATAGTTTTGTCCCTGCAAAAAGAAACTAATATCCATTAGCATCACTTCCCGCCTCCCCTCCCACCAGCCCTAGGCAACCACGGATCTACTGTCTGTCTCTCTGGATTTGCCTATTCTGGTCCTTTCATATAATGTAATCACAACAAAACATGTGGCCTTTTGTGTCTAGTTTCTTTCATTCGGCAGATTTTCGAGGTCCATCCATGCTATAAGTACGTATCAGTACTTCATTGTTTTCTTAAGATTTTTTTTTACAGTAGTTTTAAGTTCACAGCAAAATTGAGGGGAAGATACAAAGATTTCCCATATATCCCCTGCCCTCAAACATGCATAGTCTCCACCATTATCAATATCCCCCACCAGCATGGAGCATTTATTTTAATTGATGAATCTACATTAACACATCATAATCACCCAAAGTCCACAGTCACAGCACGGTTCACTCTTGCTTCTACACATTCTGTGGGTTTGGATAAATGTATAAAGACATGTATCTATCACTGTGGTAGCTTAAAGAGTATTTTTACTGCCCTAAAAAATCCTCCATGCCTCTCCAGTCATCCTTCTCCCCTCAATCACTGATATTTGTACTGTCTCCATAGTTCTGCCTCTTCCAGAATATCATATACTTGGAACCATATAATATGTAGCCTTTTCAGATAAGCTTTTTTCCACATCCTATATGCATTTAAGATTCCTCCATATCTTTTCATGGCTAGATAGTTTATATCTTTTTAGTGCTGACTAATATGCCATTGTCTGGATGCACCAAAGTTCATTTATCTATTCACCTACTAAAGGACATCTTGGTTGCTTCCAAGTTTGGGCTATTATGAAAAATGCTTCTTTCTATAAACATCCATGTATAGCTTTTTGTGTGGACAGAGCCTTCACTCCATTGGGTAACATAGAAACAGCACAACTGCTAGATCATATGGAAAGAATATTTTTAGTTTTGTAAGAAACTGTCACACTGTCTTCTGAAGTGACTGTATCATTTTGCATTTCCACAAGCAACAAATGAGAGTTCTTGTTGCTTCACATCCTTGCCAACATTTGGCGTTGGAAGTTTTCAGATTTTGGCCTTTCTGATAGGCTTGTAGTGGTGTCTTGCTACTGTTTTAGTTTGCATTTCTCTGATGACATATAATATGGCGCATTCTTTCCTATGCTTATTTGCCATCTGTATATCTTCTTTGGTGAGGTTCTGTTAAGATTTTTGGTCCATTTATTAATTGGGTTATTTTCTTTTTGTTGGGTTTTAAGAGCTCTTTATGTATCTTGGATAACATTCCCTTATCAGTGTGCCTTGGCAAATATTTTCTCCCAGTCTGTGCCTTGTCTTCTCATTCTCTTGACATTGTCTTTCACAGAGTAGAAATTTTAAAGTGTAACGAAGTCCAGCTCACTGATCTTTCTTTCATGGATCATGACATTGGTGCTGCATCTTAAAAGCCACTGCCATATTCAAGTTCATCTAGGTTTTCTCCTTTTTCATCCTCTGGGAGTGTTACAGTCTTGCATTTTAGACATAGATTTAATCCATGGGAGTCAATTTTTGTGAAAGGTGTAAGGTCAGTGTCCAGATTCACTTTCTGCATGTGGATGTGCAGGGGCTCCAGCAGCATTTGTTAAAAAGACCATCTTTGCTTCACTGCATTGCTTTGCTCCTTTGTCAAAGATCAACTGACTATACTTAGAGGGGCCTATTTCAGGGCTCTCTATTCTGTTCCATTGATCTATTTGTCCTTTTTTTTTTTTTTAACCAGTACCACACTGTCTTGATTACTATACTTTTATTAAGTTTGAAGTTGGGTAGTGTCATTCCTCCATCTTTATTCTCCTTCAATATTGTGTTGGCTACTCTAGGTTTTTCACTTCTCCATATTAAGTTTTTTTTAAAACTGACTCTTAACAAGCCTTTCTTTTTTTTAATTTTTAATTTTATTTATTTTTGGAGAGATCATTAGGTCTATTTACTTATTTATTATTAGTTTTTTTTTTTAATGGAGGTACTGGGGATTGAATCCAGTATCTAGTGCATACTAAGCATGTGCTGTACCACTTGAGCTACACCCTCCCCCTTCCATATTAACTTTTGAATCACATTGTTGATGTACACAAAATAACTTTCTGGGATTTTGGATTTGGATTGCATTGAATCTATAGATCAAGTTGGGAAGAACTATCTTGACAATACTGTCTTCCTATCCATCAGTATGGAATATCTCTGTTTATTTAGTCTTCTTTAATTTCATTCATCAAAGTTTTATAGTTATCCTCATATAGACCTTGTATATATTTTATTAAATTTATACCTAAGTATGTCATTTTGGGGGCTACTAATGTAAATGATGTTGTGTTTTAATTTTAAATTTCACTTGTCCATTGCCAGTTTATAGGAAAGCAACTGACTTGTATGTGAACCTTGTATCTTGGAAGCTTGTTGTAACTGTTTATTAGGTCCAGGCTTTTTTCTTCTTCTTCTTTTTTTAATTCTTTCAGGTTTTCTACATTGTCAATCAAGTCATCTGTAAACAAAGACAGTTTTTATCTCTATTTCCAAGCTGTATGCCTTTTATTCCCTTTTCTTGTTTTAGTGCATTAGCTAGAACTTCCACCACAACATTGAAAAGGAGTGGTGAGGGGAACTATCTTCGCCTTGTACCTGATTTTAGTGGGAAAGCTTCAAGTTTCTCACCACTAAGTATGAGGTCAGCTATATGGTTTTTGTAAACAGTCTTTCTCAAGTTGAAGATGTTCTCCTACATTCCTAGTTTCCTAAGAATTTTTAACATGTTGGATTTTGTCAAATGCCTTTTCTGCATCTGTTGATACAATCATATGGTTTTTCTTATTTAGACTGTTGATATGATGATTTTCAAATGTTGTGTCAGCCTTGCATATATGGGGTAAACCCCACTTGGTTGTGATTATAAACTTCTTTTTACACATTGTTGAGTCTGATTTTCTAATATTTTTTACAGCTGAATAATGTGTGTTTCCTTATATGGGAATATCACACAGTTTATCCATTCATCAGCTGATGGACATTTGAGTTGTTCCCATTTTTTGCTCTAATGAATAATGCTTCAGTACACAAAACCTGTGTGCAGGTTTTTGTGTAGTCATAAGTTTCCATTTTCCTGGGGATATACCTAGAGGTGGGACTACTGGATTATATGGTAACTCTGTATTTAACTTTTTGAGGAGTTTCCAGACTATGCTACAAAGTAGCTTCACCATTTTATAATCCAAACAGCAATGTATAAGGATTCCAATTTCTCTACATCCTTGCAAACACTTGTTATTATCAGTCTTTTTGATTATAGCTATCCTAGTATGAAATGGTATCTCATTTTGGTTTTGATTTGCATTTCCCTAATGACTGATGTTAAGCATCCTGCCCTGTTCTTAAGGTCCATTTGTATAACTAATTTGGAAAAATGTCTATTCAGAAACTTTGTCCATTTTTAAATCAAATTTTTTAAAAGTTTAAATTATTTACTTTTTATGCTGAGTTGTAAGAGTTTTTTATACATTCTGGATACAAGTCTCTTATCAAATATATGATTTGCAAATATTTTCTCCAATTCCATGGGTTGTCTTTTCAATTTCTTGATGGTATCCCCTTGAATCAAAAAGGTTTCATTTGTATGATGTTTAATTTATCTATTTTTCTTTTTTTGCTTTTGCTTTTGGTGTCTCAGAAACCATTGCCTAACCCAAGGTCACAAAGATATACTCCTGTATCTTCTTCTAAGAGATTTATAGTTGTGGTTCTCACATTTAGACTAACAAACCATTCTAAGATTTTTTAAAATATGGTGTGAGGTAGGGGTCCAAAGTCATTTTCATGAATGTGTATATTCAGTTGTCTCAGCAACATTTATTGAAAAAACTGGATTTTTCTCCCACTGAATTGTCTTAATGGGATGATTTTTAGGTTAAATTAAGCTTGCATTCCAGGGATAAATCCCACTTGTTGGTATATAATCCTTTTTATATGTTGCTGGACTCAGTTTGCTTGTGTTTCATTGAAGATTTTTGTATTTATATTCATAAGGGATGTTGGTCTATAGTTTTTTTAAGGTATCTTTGTCTGGTTTTAGTATCAGAGTAATACTGGTCTCAAAAGAAAGAGTTAGGAAGTGTTCCCTCCTCTTTTATTTTTTGGAAGAGTGAGAAGTGTTTCAAGTAACAATCTTTTTACTTGTGAGTCTATTCAGATTTTATTTCTTCCTGAGTCAGTTTTAGTAGATGTCTTTCTAGGAAACTGTAGATTTCCTTTAGGTGAGCTAATTTGCTGGTGTACAATTGCTCACAGCATTTCCTCAACATCTTTTTAATTTCTATAACATTGATAGTGATATCTCCCTCTGAATAAAGGAACTTGTGAATGGTCTGAGACAAATGATCACAGCATTTTAAAATTAAGAAAACAAAAATTAAAGGTATGCTAGACTACAACAATTCTGAATTTTTTAAAATTCTGAGTTACAGGACATATAAGCTAGATATCCTTCCAATTCTCACCTCTGGAAGGAAAAAATGGCACAAAGACAGAACCCAAGATGTTTCTGGCTAAAATGCACTAAAATCAGTTCAACTGAAACAAACAAGAAATAGTTTCCAGCTAAACTTACACATTCTAAGTGTACCATTTAATAGAAACTCAATATTCTAGAGAAACTACACTCACATGAACACATGCACATGCATGCACTATAACAAACCCAATATGATGAATTCCTAAGGCATTAACATTGTAAAACAATCAGGCAATATACCCTCTTAAATCAGTAACTTTTTGAACAGAGACCGATTCGCCCCTTCATTTATTTCTTGAGTTCGGGACCATCAGAATTCTGTATACTATGCTTTCTGAAATCACAGCACACATCTCTATTAACAGCCATAAAATTTTTACATACTCTATGACCAAAAATCAGCTTCCCTGAAAGTCACAAGAAATGTTCAGATCTTAATAAAAGTTTCATAAATACATATTATATCTAATCTCTTCTTGGAAAATAAATTTATGAAAACCATCTAAGAGAAAAAAAAAAACAACTGTCTATTTTGCAGTCTTTTCTTTCAATGAAACTATTTCTGAGATTCCTAAGGAAGCTTTCTTCCAAGAGCATGGGTTAATTGTTATGCTGACTCTTTGTTTTTGTTTTTCCTTCAAAATTCTGCGACATGTTTCTATTATTCCTTTTTAAAATTTTTTTTATTTGTATATACATATTTTATTAAAGTATAGTCAGTTTACAGTGTTGTGTCATGTTGATTCTTGAAACAAAATTCAACTACAGAATTTTGACAACACCAAAGACGATGACAAGCTCCCAAGCTATCTTGATACAACTTTCATCCATTCAGAAGAAAACTATGCTTAGGTTATCACCATACACTTGATCAGCATTATAGTCTACAGAAAACTTGTACCTTTTTTATTTTAGTTGAGATCAGGAAATTCACCCCAGTGACTCCCCATCTCACACCCTCTCCTCTGTGTGACACTGCTCCCCGCTTCTAAAAACCAGGAGGCAAAAAACTCAATACGTAAAGGGTGTGTCGGGAGGAAGTCTGCACTAACTTTGCTTAAACGTTTTCATTGGAAGCATGCTTGTTTTGGATGTCTATGAATCACTCCCCTTAACTAACTTTAGCAACAATTTGACTAAAAGCATGTTTTTAAACATCTTAGACTGATAGTCAATCTTCAGTGACCTGCCACCTATCGACTTCACAGCCATGTTTAATAACCTTCAAAACTTAGCCTTTAGAGCTTAGAGTTACAAGACACTGTTAAAACATTAAACAACCCTGGAAAACCCTCTTTTAAGCAATTTTCAGGCCAAATTAGTGCATGTGTCACCGAATGTTCTAAAAAAACACTGATTAAAACCCTCATTCTTCTAGCTCTGTAGGTCACTATTTACCAGAAATCGGAGATAATGAATGCCACTGACTATTAACTCAATGTTTGCTTTCTGTATAGATAAGCGAGCCAACGTACCTCTCCACGGAACAGCACTGTCGCTTGATCACAGCACAAAGCAGTAAATCAGAATCTAACTCCTGGCCCGGGGCGCTGACGTACTAACCCAGTGAAGGGCAAAGTTCTGATTTCCCTGATACCGAAGAGGCCTGAGAGCAAGTACTTTATCTTCACTTTCTCCTTGGAGAATGTAAACTTACTTGTAATCTAAAAAGCCTAAAAGGATCAATGTGATTTTAGAGACAAGTATCCGAAGTGGACACACACCCATGGGTTAAAAAAGAGATTGCTGTCATAAACCCACTCTCCAACTTAGGGAACGATGGACTTCAGTCCAAAAAGCTGTTTTTCTACTTAGCACTTAGGAATACATAATTATATATTAATTTAAAATAATAGTAATAATTATAATCATTGGGGGAGGATTGGGAGAAAGATATGAGGAAGCTCAGGAGGAAAAGGAAGTTGTGTTTAAGTCGCTGCTGCTCCTCCACATCCAAGCCAGTGAGATGAGAAATTCTGAAATAATCCGCCGTTTGCCTCGGGATTTCCTGGGAGGCTGGGGGAAGAAAAAGGAACAGCTGCCTCCTTAGTGCTTTGACCTTGGCTGTGGTAGCAACGTTTTCTCAATTCTGCCATTTACAAAGCACAGGTGGTTCTTCTCCCTTACTCTCAACAAGATTGCACACGAGTTATTAACAACACAAAACCCCAGATCTCATATCCAAGAGAAGGTACACAAATAGGCTAAGTCTGAGTCTTACCTTTTGGCTTCCTCCAGGTGGCACAAATATTCATAAGCAATATTCTGCCGCCTCCTCTCATCCATCTCCTCTGCGGAGAGTCTTTCATCGTCCACAATAGCTAGAAATAGAGGATAACATCACATCACTTATAAAGGCTGTGTCCATCAAATAGTGAGACAATCAGCTAAGAAACACTCATAGACAGCTCAACACCAAGCACTGAGAGGTGGGGGTATTGAGACACCCAGCACAGGAAGAGATTTGCCTTTGTATTTGACAATGTTATACTATTTCTAGCAAAAAAATGCAATATTGGAGTATACGATGACATTAAATAATAGAAGAATAGCAATCAGATTTAAAAAAATTTGTAGGAGAGGTAACTAGAGTCGTCTGTCTGTCTGTCTATCTCTTTTAATGGAGGTACTGGGGGTTGAACTCACGACCTTGTGCATGTGAGCAGGCACTCTACCACTGAGCTGTACCCACTTCCCTTGCGATCAGACTTCATAGACATGATGCCATAGGATTTAGATAGACTCAAACTAATTAGAGCATAATCTATGGCAACAATTTTCCTCAACAAGCCTGCAGAATTGGCCCAATGGCTCTGCTTGGACCATCCCAGAAATTCTGGGGTTGAACGAAGAATCTGTAAGTACCCGTGCTCTCCCATTCCTAGAGGGAATGAAGGCTTCTCACCCAACCCAAATCCTATTTTACAGATGACAAAGTCACTAAAATTCATCCCTTGCTTGTTTCCTGGCCTTTACAAGGCTAACTTTCCTGGTCCACAGGTATCCAAAAGAAAAAAGCCATGAAAACAGCTAGTGAGCAGAGTTTTCAAGCCCACACTTTTTACTCCAAAACAAGCCTGATTTATAAACTGCCACACTTCAGCCCTGCCTTTCTGTAGAGAACGCGGGGCCTCCCCATTTCCTGACTGCACTTCCTCCGCCCGCAGCCTCAAGTACCCCACAGCAGCCAACGGTCACACCAGCCAACTCTTCGCTGTCTATTTACATGACAACACTCCTTGCTCATAAAAAGGACTCCTTTTCCCTCTACAGTCCTGAACTTTATTTCTGATGGTCATAAAACAAATTTGGTTTCTCATTTGGCAGACTACTCGTCTAATGAAGACAATGTGTGTGAGCAGCAAGGCTCTGATCACATGGGGCAGGCATGTAGGTCCCCAGGCAGCGTTTCCTAAAGGAGAACCCTGGTCCCAAGCAGAAGAGATAAGGATGTGAAGGTCACCCCTCCATCCCTAAGAAAGGCCCATCTCATGCCTACTGGTGAGGCATCCAAAATATCAATTTGGCAGACAAAAGGGATTAAGATCTCAATCTAAACTCTTACTGGGCAAGGACCATGCTAAATGCTTCAGATCTAAAAATGATACCAGGGGAGGGTATAGCTCAAGTGGTAGAGCTCATGCCTAACACACACAAGGTCATGGGTTCAATCCCAGCACCTCTTCCAAAATCAAAAAAACCTAATTACCTCCCCCCACTAACCAACCAACCAACCAATCAAGCAATCAGTCAAAATAATACCAAACCCTCAAAGAACTCAAAAGAAACGGAAGATTACATTTACATCAATATAAAAATGACAGTACCATAAGCATGGAAATATGTACCAGATGCTTATTTACTGAGCATTTATTTTTCTTCAAGGCCATAAGCAGCATTTCCTATGCAGCGTTTCATTGAAGTCTCATGACTCTCTATGGCAGGTACACAATCTATCCCACTTTACCTTTGAGCAAACAGGCTGAGAGGCCATTTGCCCAAGTGAAGAGCAGAAACCTCAGGGCTAGAAATATTTGGATGGGATGGAGGAAACAGGTCCAGAAGAACTTGGGGAAATGTCTTTGTTAATGGATGATGAAGAAAAAGAACCAGCAGCAGAGGCCGGAAGAGTGCTGGGACAGGCTGGTCTTCAACAAAAGTAGGGCCAAAGGAGCAGGAGTTCCCATACCCTGTCCTTTTCCCCATACCCTCATCCTACGACTCCCAAGTTTGCCTTGTGGCTTTATTCCTTAGAACAGAGAGATGGCATCCCAGACCATCAACAGGGGTCAACCAAGATTTGTATTTGTCAAAATCATCTTCTTTTTCTTAACAAGTTGAATCTGATCTCAACTTTAGAAGAGAGGACTCAGATTTAGGACAAGTACCAAAGCTCTCAAACAACTCTCCTCTACACCTCCACTCCAAGAGTCCAGGCCTTTGACATACCTCCCCTTGAATTCTTGCAACAGCCCTCAAACAGCCCCCTAGCCACCACTCCTCCTCCAGCCATTCTCCTCACTGTCACCAGAAGCATCTTCCCAACACAGAGTCCTGCTGACAATAGTCTCTCTCCAAAGCTTTCATGGAGCCCCCATTTCCTACAGAACAAAGTTCTAAAATAGAACATACTCCCTCTCCTCCACTATATGAAGCCCCCATTTCCCTGTGGCACCACATCCCAGGCTCACACCCCTCCCTTTCAAGTTTGAGTTCTTCTGTTCTCCACCATCTCTCTGCCTGGAAAGCCATTCTCCCAGCTGTGTGTGACATTTCTGCATCCCCTCAAGCAAAATTCTGTGGATCTCGAAGTCAGAATCCATCCCCTCCCCTCAGCACATTGGTCCACGTTTTAGCACATCACTCGTCATGGCGGCCCCCACTGTAACTGGGTCACATCTCCCTCTCCAAACTGGGGATTTTTTAGAGGAAACAAGTCTGTTGCTTAATCTTTATGTCTCCTTCACGTCTAGCGTGGTTCCCTACACAGAGTGCACTCAAATATTTGCCAAACAATTACCTTTTAGTGAATCTTCACTAAGTGACCTAACAGTCACCCCACAGTGAATATACTTTGTAGGTTATGATTTTCTCATCTTGGGTTTTCTTTGGAGATACCTGGCATGCCCACATAGCATTGTCTAATCCTCCATCTCCACTGTTCCTAACAGTTAATCTCCAGGACGCCCCGTGACTACCAATTTCTCATTGGAATTTCAGTCTAAAGACAACCTCCCATTTTTATGGTATCTTCAGACATGTTAAAAGCCTGAAAGCAATACAAAACTCCTAGTTGGAGTCCACTTGCTCATTCTACCCTCCCCAACTTGTCAGTGTGAATGTTGGGGTCACATTCAAAAGAAGGCATTCTCACTGCACCCTTCCCTCTTGGCTGCTGCTTCCTTCCAGCCTCAGCCAGCCCACCCAGGAAGAGGCAGACGTGCCAGCAGCACTGGTCCCCAGGCCTCTATAAGCCATGCAAGATTCCAGCAACCCCACTGAGGAGTATCAAACTCTGACATCACCCTGTCCGAAGAGAAGATCTGACTTAACATTTGAATTAAAACACACCCCCCCACACAAAGCTTTAAGTTGCGACTGTAACATATTGGCCATGGCTGATGGAATTCTGACTATCTTTGAGGCTCAACTCAAAGGCCACTTCCTTCACAAAGTCTCCCCTGATTCCTGTTTACAGTCCTTTCTCCTGGTGCTTCCTATACTGCTCAGTTTACTAGTAAATTCCCAGAAGACATACGTGTGTCCTCATGGTGTCCAGCATGCTTCCCTGCACAGGCTGTATGTTCCATAAAAATATCTGATGAACAAATAATCTTTTATCAGGGTATGTTAATAAACAGGCTTTAAAATATCTATGTGGGGTAGTTTCATTTGCCTACTGACCCTGAGTAAAATAAGAGTGTAGTCACCGATGGAGCAAATACAGTACCATTCCATAGACTTCACTTGGCTAATGTTCAATTCATAGATTCTATGGACAAGGCATGAGTCAAAGCACCAGGGACAGGGCAGTGAGCAAAACAAAAACTTTCTGTCCTCATGCACCTTCTTTTTATACATCTCTTCCTTCCCTCCTGACCACATACCTGGCCACTGCCCGTCCAACCACACACACTTCAGCCTCACCTTCCTTCCTTCCTGACCTATCGTCAAAGCATATGGCAAGATTACAAGGGAGATAATGTCTCCATCACCACAAAAGCAGATCCCTCTGGGCCAGAGGGGTGGCCTGCAAATATTTCTGCATTAGTCAACATTTACTAAGTAGCAACTTCTGATAAGAGCCACCGGCATGGATGAGAACCCTGACATTTAAACAGCCATCATGCAGCAGAAGAAACAACTCGCTTAAGCCTGACTCTGCCCCCTATAAAGCACTTTTCCATGTTATTGTGTGGTTTTCATACTCTCCCCGAAAGACAGGCATTATCTCTGTCTTACAAACCAGGAAATGGAGTCATGCAAGGGAAAGGGACCACCTCTGGCTACTCGCTGGGTCAACAGCAGAGCCAAGGCTGAGTCTGAGGTCCCTCAGCACCTCAATCCCTGCTCTTTGTCCAGAGCCACACTACTGCTACATCTGAGTGAGCCGCGAAAGGCGCTCACCACCACTAAACCCAAGGGAAGATCGCTTAAGACTGCCTTCGGAATTGCTTTTATTTTAAAGCAGACTGATTAACTGAGACTTCTTCTAAAGTCCATCTTTACTTGCTGCCTTGAAACTTAAGAAACAGGAGAACATTGAGGGAAACAACTTCCTAAAGTCTGAGCAACGCACGAATTCCCTTTGTAATGTCAGCTGACGTTGGCTAAAGACGGTTAGGCAAGAACATTCTAGGGAAATCACAACACAGGGCTTATTCAGAGGTTTAAGCAACAGAATGAGTTGGTAGGAAAGGTTTTGAAATAGAATTATAAAATTAGAGACAGGAGGAACCTTAGGGAGTTCATTTCTCAAAGAACATCCACCAAATCCACTCTAAAAATAGCCCGAGACCAACCTTGTACATTAAGGAGTTGGTATGGTCGCTTGGTCCCCTGGGCCACTCTACTTGCTCCCTTCACACATGCACACCAAGGTCACCATCTCCTTTGTATTAAAATATATCCATTCGTTCAACAAATACTAGAGGGGCTGCTTTGTGCCAGTCTCTCCTACGGACTGGACACAAGTGACAAGTATGACACACAAAGTCCCACATGAAGTTTTCATTAGACTTAAACAATTAAAACTTTGGCATAATTACAGGATGCTTAGGTAAATGGGGATATCCTGGAAGGAGGGTGGGCAGGAATCACAAAACTAGGGTTGGGAATCTCCATTTTATAAAAATTTAAGGAAAAGTGGATTAAGAATATGATAGGAGTCATCAGTTCATAGAAACATACCACAGCTGAGCATTTTATGCACACATTGTTATTCGGTGTGACTTAAAACTGCTGTAAGGAATCCTGAATATCCTCAGGTATGTCATTCAATTCAAACATGTACTGAACCATCCTGGGAGAGTTCAGACTGCCCTTTACCTGGGGGAGTACACCTCCCAGTACACCTGGGAGTCTGGCTATCTTCAGACTCTCAGAACATATAGGATGGCTAGCAGATATAGGATATCTCTTATAGGATGTATACCCCAAGGAAGTGAATTGATTCTGAGACCCTAAAACTGGGGCAGGGTACAAGGGCAGGAATTAAAAATGAGAGAACCCCAAGTCCAAGATTTCCAGTAAGCTGATACTGAGTCAACTGACCCGTGATATATTTTGGCTTCATACCAGCTTCCTGAAGTATTTCACAGCTATTTAATCTTATGCTTTAAAAGGACCACATGATCAGACTTCCCTAAACTGAATTTTCTTTTGAAAAATAGGCAGACCTGGGGTTGAAGTTACTAGCAACCTGATACATATTCCCAGGCACCCGAAAGAATCTGAGTCAATAATAGATATGGTCACCCCATCTGTTAAAACACCGAAGGTTACATGAAGCCATGACAATTATGAGACGCGGAGTGCAGGGGCTCACATCTCATCCATCTCCACATCCCTACCAAGTGCCAGGTGAACAGTAGGTGTGCAGTGAAGTCTGCTAACTGGTGTGCTCAGCCTTGCGCTTACTGAAGGGCAGAGATGCTATGTCCTCCACAAGTCTGGTCCTACCAGTCCAAGCCCTGATGGTAACAGCCGCACTGTCCAGATCCCCAGGGAAGGTGAACTGTATTTGAAGCCTGCCCTCCACACCTTTCCTGGAACTTCTCCTCCATCATACATTTCTAAGAACTCTGTTAAAAATCAACACACAACTTTAGGTTACACATGGCTGAAAAGGACTGTGGCCACCTCCTCTAATCAGACAAAGCCCTACATCTTCAAATTCAGCATTAGACGAACTTCCTAGGAAGGCAAAGAAGGGTAACCAACAAACTACACATTTCCTTACAAGAGCTAGAGTCTCTGGCTACTGATGTCATGTTTCCAGTAAGGCCCAGAACAGTTAGTTTCTTTGTTATAATTACTCAGAAAAATGAGAAACATTTGAGGCTTTGGGAAAAGTTGATCCCTTCCTGCAACTATGTTTTTAAATGTACACAGCTTTAAGATCGACATATGAAAAAGAGTTCTTTGATCCTACTTTGATACAAAAGGTCCCAAACTCTTTTTCCCCCAAGAATGTGATCAAACTTGAGCACCTAAGATGCCACCTGTTTCTAGCAAGCCTAGATCTCAAAACCCAGGACACCTTTTTAGCACAGGATCTCATTTCTAAAACTTGCACATGGGAGTAAAATTACTTTTGGTCCACTGTGCAAACTTGAACAAGATTGTTTTGTTTTTGTTTTTAAGTAATCTAGAAGCTCAAAGCAGACCATGAAGATGTTAAGTTCCACATACAGAGGTGGACCAACCTGTAGTCTTGGAGGGGAGGGAAGGGCCTATCTAGGACTTTGCTCAATTTGGGAGAAGAATTAAAAGCAATGATTCTTAGATTTGGGATTTCTTAATTATAATTGCAAAAACATTTGGGGGAAAAAACACCTCTTTTGCTACTAAGTAGGCACAGGGAAAATTCCATTTGTTCACTGCCTTCTCCTACACACTTCGTCACCCCCACACAGATCTCAGTGAGGAAGAATGGAGCATCAAGTTTCCAAGCCCAATTTAAGAATTTTTAACCCCAACAGTTAAAATTACAGAAGGAATTGTAAAATCTTTAGTCTGGATAAGCTTCTACTAATTTTAAAGGGATGGAAAGGAATTCAACTCATCTCAATTGAATATGAACTTTTAACGCTTAAGATGGTCAGTGCAAAAATGCTCCAAATTTTTAAGAACCAGCCCTAAAATGATTCCTCCCTGTTTTCCACATCTAATGAATATTTTAAGGACATAGATGATTACCTAAACTTAAATACCCTGTGGGAATGATGATAGTTTGCAACTATTAAACAGACTTAGCAGGTTATGTAATGACAGTTCCAAGGAGCAACAAGTCACTGCCCCTATCCTCTCAAAAAACGACTCCAGATAACCCAGAATATGAGAGGGTATCTCCACAAAGCTAGGGGTCTTAGAAGACTTAGAATGGGGAGGCTTGGCCTAAGGTTTCCTTGACCATTAGGAGAAAAACGATAAATCACAAATGGTTCAAAAGTAGTGCAAGAAAACAAAGCAGCCTGTTGGTTGCAAGCAGGGCTTTTTCCCATGTTTCAAGTGCATAGACTCTATTTCTCTCATCCATGTGAGCCCTTCGTGATACATGTGTGAAAAACAGCAGACAGAAGGGATTAACACATAATGAGCACCTGCCATGTGCCAGATACTCTACATATATTATCGCTTATCCCCCTTTAAGACACGGATTTGAATCTCTACTATGCTGGTGCGAAACAAACCCACAGAGGTTGGGTCATTTAGGTTTAGGTAATTCTAACGATCCTCATGAAAGTTCAGTGGCAGAACTAGTATCTGAAACCACTCTGATTCCCCAGTTCTGATCTTTCTGCTTTACTGGAGTGCCACTGCTTCCCTGCATAAAAATGTTCGATGACTGGGCTGGTGGTGGTCAGGCCCTCCTGAGGGTGTTGTTAATGGTGTTACTGATCTCTCACTAATGCAGATAGATCAACGTGACTTTCTTTTTCCTGCTGGAAACCATGTCAATTAATGCTATTCTCTTGAGAAAGTACAGACAGTAAAATTATAGGCTTATTTCTCAGAAATGCACAAACCTCAAAAGTAGTCCAACAAAGGAAAAAAAATCAAGATAACATTCAGCACTGTGACGTTAGACTGCATTGGGAATGCAAGACGTACAACAAGGCCAAAATAAAAACACACAAAACTAAATGACGCTACTTACAAGATACATCACATCATAAGCCAGGTCATGTGGCAATAAATGCTGAGAACACATTTGAGAAAATATACCTCTTTTTTCCATCTGAGGCACCCTCCTCCATTTCACTCTTCTTCTCCTGCAAAGAGTGAATTTCTGCCTACACTGACAAAGATGCGTGATTTAAAAAGGGGTGCAGCTGACAGGAAAGAGCAGTGGCTTTGGGCGCCTGTAACACTGTCACACCCAGTTACCAAAGAGCTAACTTGACACTCAGTTGCCTCAGCTGTACAAAGAGAGTAATTCCACTACCCTCATGAAGCTGGTGTAGTACTTTTTTTTAATATTTTGAAGTCGCAGATATTTCAAATTATTTAAGCTATATTCTAATATAATCAATTATTAAATAAGTTATAAGATAAAAAAACTTAGAGACATGAATCATAAAGACAACAGATCATCAGCTCATCTTTCACGGATAATGGATTACACTCAATCTTCCCCTCACTCAGCAGCTGTAGCATCTATCTCCCAGGTAACTTGCAAATTGAATGTATTTGAAGCCATATAAGTTTTAAAAAGCACCACAATTTTAATTCCACACACACGTACACATAGTGTATATATGTATTTGTGTGTATATACTGCTACAATGATTATATAAGATGTTACTATACATACTATAATCAAAAAGAAAAAAGCCTAAAAGGAAATACTAACATGTTAGAGCATTTGTTTCCAAAAGGAGGGCTTTGGAGGTTTTTCCTTAATTTTTTAAAAATTATTATTATTGTAGTATAGTCAGTTTACAATGTTGTGTCAATTTCTGGTGTCCAGCATAATGTTTCAGTCATAATATACATAGATATATTCGTTTTCATATTCTTTTCCATTATAGGTTTCTACAAGATAGTGAATATAGTTCCCTGTGCTATACAGAAGAAGTTTGTCGTTTATCTATTTTACATACAACAGTTAATATTAGCAAATCTTGAACTCCCAATTTATCCCTTCCCAACCTCTTTCCCCCTGGTAACCAAAAGTTTGTTTACTATGTCTACACAGAAGAAATTTGTTGTTTCTTAACCTTTTTGACTCTTAGACATTTTTCCCATGGCTCCACACCATTGACATGTATAGATTTAATTATCTAGATCAGAAGTAACAAAGGATTAAGTGTGTTTTAATATTCAGTTACAGAAAAAAATTTAAAACATGATAAGGAATAAATCTTAATGCCAAATCCACTGATGAAGCATGCCTCTCATGCACCTATGACCCATTTAAACTTCTGGAAAATGATCACAGACATTGAAAATTTACGATAAATATTCAGTCAGCTTTACTGGGTAAAACCCACACACACAAGTTCAAAGACAGCAGAGGAAGACAACCAAGGACACGATATTCTGTTGGAAGGTCTAATTGTCCATCCAGCTTGGGTATGGTCAGCTACTGAGAGAGAATGGGGGGAAGAGGTAAATGAAAGGGAACGAACAGAAGGGGACCTAACCTGGAGGACGAAGAGAAGGCGAGCCCATGTGATACGAAACCTGACAAGTCTTAAGGAGAAGAAAAACACGGGTGTGCTTGGCAAGCACACAATTTGGCAACAGAACGAGCAGGATGAAGAAGAGCACGGTACGGGGGAAGAAAAAGGAAGCCAACAAAGAGCAGCCAACTCATTTTGTGACTTCAGATGTTGGAGGTGGAAACTGCACGTGGCACAGCACCAGAAAGTCACCCGACGCGCCGATTTCCAGAAAGACAGGTTTGTGTAATTCAAGGGGAACAACACAAAGGCGTCCCACTGTCGCAGGGATACACGAAGGAGCCAGCGTTAAACCTCAACCTAAACATTTAGAAGAGAAGTGTAATAAAACAGACTCAATTAAAGGCGAGGACATAGAACAGAGGGGTCCTATTAATGCAAGCATATGCTGTTTGTTAGTGACTGTGAATTAACACATGATTCAGGACAGTCGATTTTTAAAGTGTGCCAGAAATTCAGCTCTCAGATGGATCATACTATGCAAATGGAGGTATGTTGGCAATACAGTCAAGGAGAGAGAATACAGTCCAAGTTACTTTTGGACAAAAGCAGTTCAGGCTAGTTTTAATGAACAGGGAGCTTCTCTGGCTTTTAAGCAGGACATGAAAACCAGCGTCCACTCGCACATTTAGGGTTTATGGGAGACTGGAGGACGCCAGCATCAAAGAACAGGACTTCTACCAAATATGTTGTGCTCTTTGGTTTCACAAAAGTCATCTGTATTTATACATCAAGTGCTACCACTTCAGTTAGCTCATATGACTGTCACAGCTCCATCAGATAGAGGACCAGTACTATTACATCCACTTGACTAAAACTAAGATGCAGTAAGTGCTTTGCTCAAGATCCCGGGCTAGTAGATGACAGAGCTGGTTTGTATTTCAATCCAACTCTTGGCTTTGGTTTAGTTTTTACTGAACTTTCGGAGGTACCCTATTATATAAAGGCAAACATATTTTTATTCTTTAAGGTCAACAATACAGGGAGCAGTAGGAGGAAATGGAATGGCCGGTGTGGGAAGGGAGTTGAGTTGGCAACAGTGGGTGAAGCTAAAGTCGTGTTTGCAGGCTGAGGAGAATGTATACAAACCACGATTTTGTAAACTACTTGGAAAGTGTAGAAAATACCCTGGGAACGGCGCTCTTGTGGGAAAGAATTTACCCCACTTGGGCAACAAAGCTGAAAACATTTTGGTTTTGGCTTGTTGTGCACTTTTTGTTCTAACATGCTCATAGAAAGGACAAGATCCCAAGTTGAGAAAAATGGATGTTCTGAGAAACACAATGAAAGACACCAAAGTCTTCAGAAATTAAAATTCTTTGGTCCAAAGCTCAAAAAACTTTATACAGCGGCCAGGAGAGCAACCACCTTAAATATAATTCACATTCTTCTGCTTCAGACTTCAATTAATAACTGATCTCCTTCTGACATTTCTTTTCTGGCTGGGGACTGTGCCATGGTACTATACGTAAACCCCTGTGCAGGCTGGTCTCCTGCAGATCAGAGGAGATAGCCAAATTGTGTGTCAGCACAGGTTCCTTAGAGGATTCGAATACACTTTCAGAATTAAGTCATTGTTTCTACTCCAGACATGAGAGCCCTGCTAGCATCTGTGCAGAAAATGTTCACATTTATGAAGCTAAGTGAGGATGGAAATTTATTCTTATGACGGGTCCACTAGGTACAAAATGCTGGCAGAGAATTATGGAGATGCAGAGTCCTAAAATGCCTTCCAAGTGGCTTATAATTAAAACCAATAAATACAACAACAACAGAATGTTTCTTCTGGTAAGTGGCAAAGTCTCTAACTAGTGGTTAAGTTGTCACACTACATATCAAGGGTGGAGAGAAGGGATGAGATGAGGTGGGTGAAGGGACTCTGTGCCCCTCACAGTCTACAGTCTAACAGAAAACACACTTAACATTGGAGAAAAGTCTGGAGCATCTCTGAAGAAAAGACAAACTAACAATAGGACAAAGAGCAGAAAAGCCAATGGGAAGAGAAGAGATTATTCAACGACAGGATTAATTGGAGCCAGTTTTCTAGATTAAGAGAGTTTGAAGGCAGGTGTTGGAGGAGGGGGGAGAAAGCTGAGAAATGCAACCAGAGAGGACAAGAAAGATGAGAAAGCTGCACGTGCACTTCAAGATGCACCTCTGTGCTTTGTCTCCTGTCCTATCCCTCAGCCCTCAAAGTCTCCCCTCCTCCCCTCCCCACCTTTCCATAAGTCTCAGCTTCTGGAACAGGGAGACGGTCCCGGATGTTGTACAGCTGTCCCTCAGCAGGGCAGCCGAAGGGAGTACAGGTTGTGTGGTAACAGTGGGAAAATCAGATGACAGCTCATCGTCAAGGAGCGGGGCAGAGTTTCATCTGTGGACAAAAGCTCTGGCAACAAAGGTAGCCTGGCACGTCTAACAACCCACATCACTTCCTGTGCAGTTCCAAAGAAAGTGCAGTGGGCATCAGCTGTAACAGCAGTGACATCAACTACTGTCATTACTGTTAAATTCTCAAACCAAGTTCCTCACTTTACCAATCCACCAGTATCCAGAGTCAACAACACTGCTTTTTCTTGGAGGTGGAAGGAACAGCCCTAGGTCTGCTCTTCAAAATCCTTGGTTCCCTGTCTCCTCTCCCAGTGCTCCGTCCACTGCCATCCTGACGCTCTATCTGGCAGAGCCCGGCGCAGCACACCCAGCGCTTTTGTGCTCTCTGAGGTGGGCTCCTCTGGCATGGTCTCGGGCAGCTCCAGGCCCTCTCCTAACTCAGCCTTCCCTCCCCCTTGACATCACTTTGAGAAAAAAAAAAAGGCATCTTGAGGTTGAGGGGTAGGGAGAGAGATAAAGAGTAGAGAAAAGAAGTCGAGAAAAAACAAAGAAGCCTGCGAATCACAGCGTGTAGAATGACGTAGGAGAGGACTAGCAGAGAGGCTGGTAGAAACAGCTGGTGAGGCTTTGGCTCTTTGACAGCCACACTTCCACAGCCCCCAGAGTATTTCCATGACTCGGTTTTTCCCAGCACTAGTGTTCCCGCATTTAACCTGCAACAATCCTGTGACGCTGGTATTCTTCCCATTTTACAGATGTGCAAACGGAGACTTGGGACAGCTTAATCATTTTTTCCACAATCACAGCCAACAGGTGGAGAGCACAACCTGGCAGTAGTCCGATCTTAACTGGCAAGCTGCCTTCAGGAGAGGCAAACCTGTCTTTCTGAGCCCTCTCTGGACCTCCACACAAACTGAAGCTTCCCACAGTGCGTATTAATGAGCTCTTCTGTAGGAAAATAACCCTAAATGCAGAAGAGAGTAAACACACAGAAACAACTGGAGGTGAAAGGAACTGTGTCAGGGCTCAGCTCAAAGCCCAATAAGTATGAATTGTCTAATTTCAGTCTCACTCTTAAAAACAATCATCCATTTTGCATTCTACTCCACAACTGATCTGTGATTCAGTATTTAAAATATAAGGAGTTCCTGCCTCCAAACTTAGTAAAATCGGCATTCTAGGCCGAAGTGGTGTGTGGACCGTGCTGGCACTGGGGTGCACCCCACCAGGACCGGGTGTCACAGCATGGAGAGCTCAGGCAGCAGGCCAGTGTCCCGTGTACCCGGTGCTGATGCCAGCTCAGCTCACGCTTGGCTGCATGTGTGCAGGCGGCTTAGAGAACCAGCTGGGAGGTGTCACTCCTGGGGAGCATCTCGTCCAAGGCACTCCACACACCATCCCCGCAGTCTGGCTCTGTCCCTGATTACCACCCCTTGCTGTGATCCACAATGATGTGACCCCCCTTAAAGCATCGGTGCCTGCAGCATCCCTGAGACCGTGCTCACCAAGTAGGGGAGCACATCAAGAGGAAAAAATGCGGGGCAAAGAGAAACCAGAACTTTCTCATTCCATCTGGTTTCCCACATCTTTTTTCAGGGATGGGCTAGTTTTCAGCTGGATGTTCCAAGTCTGTTCCACATTCAAGTTGGACAGTGCTCTTGGAAGGTAGGTTTCCGCCAATTTAGTAGATAAAGCAGAACAAACTCATTCTGTACACGTTCCAGCACATAAACCCGAAAGTTCCTCGGTTCTAAATAAGTACTTGGCATGAGCCAAGGCACCCAGAGTAGTCAACAGTCATGGGTGGATGGACCTAGAGATCATCATACTAAGTGAAGTAAGCCGAAGACATATCATACGATATCACTTCTATGTGCAATCTAAAATAGTGACACAAATGAACTTATTTACAAAACAGAAACAGACTCACAGACATAGAAAACAAACGTATGGTTACCAAAGTAGGGGGAAGATGATGCAGGGGATAAATTAGGAGTTTGAGATTAGCAGATGCAAACTACTATATATAAAATCGATAAGCAAGGACCTACTTTATAGCAGAAGGAACTATCTTCAGTATCTTGTAATGACCTATAATGCGAAAAAAGTAATAAAGAATTTATATATACGTATAACTGAATCACTATACTGGACACCAGAAACTAATACAACATTGTAAATCGATTACACTTCAATCAACAACCAAAAAACCCATAGTGACAGGAAGCAGAATGGTGGTTTTCAGGGCCTGCAGAGAGGGGAGAAAGCATAGTTAGTGTTAAATGGGGGCAGTGCCAGTTTGGGAGCGTGAAAAAGTTCTGGAGATGGACAGTGGCAATGGTTGTACAACAATATGAGTGTACTTAATGCCACAGAACTGTCCACTCAAAAATGATTAAAACGGTAGATCTGTATATGTATATTTTACTACAATCAAAAAAAAACTGCTTATACAGCACTTTCCACATACCATGCATAGTTCCAACTTCTCTGCAAATGTTAAGTCATTTCATCTTCACAACCCTACGAGGTAGGTTCTGTTATCAAGATTATCATCTTCATCATTCTCCTTGCCCAGTGTCCACAGCCGGCAAGAGGCAGAGCTGAGACACACAGGCTGGCACTCCAGCTCCATCACCTCACCCTGGACCACTGCTCTGCTGCTCCTCAGCGAGACAGACAGCTGGGCTGGTGGGACTCACCCATCAGTTCACACAGGCACAGAATAGCAGATCCCAGTGCTTATGTACCACGGGGAGAGCCCTAAAGACACCCGACCCCTTAAGCCTCACTGTGATGAATTCAGGAATATCCCCAGGGCTCACCAGAAACAGATCTCAAATCGAATTTAGCCTCTTTAACCAATTTCATGGAACCACAGAATTTCAGAATAGGAAGAATTTCATACGAGCATCTCTCTGGTCTCATTTTCTTTTCCAGAGAAAGCTACTGCTAAACTATACCAGAGAAGCTATGTTTTCTTTCTTATATTTCTTCTATTTATACTTTCTTTTATTTCCAGAGAGAACATAGAACTGATTGGTCTGTGAAAGAACACAATTCCAGGAAGCCACAAAGATGATGGTTCAAGGTCTGGGAGAAACCACCTTGAACACGTCACTTAATCCTCTCTGGGTTTTACTGCCTCACTTGCCAAATGGGAGTACTTCTAACTCTGTCTTCCCCTGAGCTTAATTTATCAAAAATACTTTCAAAAATTTAAAATGCTATTCTCCTATTTCTATCCACTTGCAGGCGGTGAAAAAAAAAAAGATCTAAATAACATACTTCATAGACAGATCTATAAGCATCACACCCAGGTCTCAAACATTGCTCCTAGAGTTCTCACTAATTCTTTACACATGGTTACTCATCCAAACAAAGGTAATGATGAGACGTTCACAACTTACATCGTATTTCACCTCTGCTCAAGGAAAACGTCTTTTCCTTACTGTCAGCATTCTGCATACCTCTCCCGACTTCACAGTGGGACAAGAGTAAAGCAGACCAGACAGGAGAGACATGATGCCGAATGTGAACCCTTCTAGCCTAGGATTACAGTTTCTCCACTTTCCTTCTCAGTATGTTCTTTTTGTGTGTATTTCTTAAGAACAAGGGCATGTTATTATATGAGCTCAGTGTAATTATCCCATCAGGAAATTTAACATTGATACAACACTACTGTCAGATCCACGGTCTATATTCAAGTCTCACTGCTTGTTCCAATAATGTCCTTTATAGCTTTCTCTACGTTCCATGCATTTCACTGCCTTGTCTCACTTGCTTTCTTTAATCTCCAACTGTTATCAGCCCTTGTCTGTTGATCTTACGTTCAAGGATTACAGACCTTTAATTCTGTGGAATGTCCACCAGTTTAGGTTTGTCTGATGTTTTCTCATGATTCAGCCTGGGTTATGCACCTTCTGCACTTAAATACACAACAAAACTCAAGCTGTAGGCTTTTCACAGACTCAAGTCAGGCGGCATGTGATGCTGGCTTGACTCAACACGGGTAACGTTAACTTCACTGGTTAAGACGACGTTATGCCAGGTTTCACCACTAAACGCTATTTTTTCCTTTGTAATAAGTAAGTGACTTGACAGGAGGGAGACACTTTGTGACTATGTGAATATCCTTTTCCTCATAAAACTTTCGCCACTAAAGTTAGCATCCATCGAAGATTTTCTAACTCCATCATTCCTTCTATTTTGAGGCCTTCCACTGCAAGGAAGAGCCTCCTTTCTCATTTGTTTACATCTGTTTGTGGATTTTATATTCAATCCCATACCTACATTTGAAAAATCAATATAAGGGAAAAAAGCACCAAAATGACCTTAAAAAATTTTTTAAAAGTGTCAAGAAAGTACATGCATCTCATAAAACTGAACTGGCCCAATAAATGTGCTAAAACTTCAGCCATGGAGTCTACAGCTGATTCCCTGCTCTGTGACCAATACCTGGGTGTATTTCAGATATGGGATGCTGTGTCCCACAGCAGGTGCCATGTGTTAATTCACCAGGCTTTGTGCTAGTGGTCTGACATGTAATTACTGATCTTTCCAGCAACCAGCTAGACAGATGACCTAATTTACACGGGGGAAAACATGTCTCAGGGAGCCAGGGACTCGCCCACAGCCCTGGGGCCAGGCAGGCTGGACTCAGGTATGTGGGTTCCAGAACCCATGCTCTTCCACATACAGTTCTGTCCCCTGGGACAAAGCTGAATATTAAAGTTCATTTACCATAAAAACCTTTGCTTCCAGTCACATAACTATTATATTGAAATAAGGTTCTGTAGTGAGCAGGTGATTTAAAACTAGAAATTATTAACTTGGGGATGTTTTCTCACTATCTATGGTGGCACTCCCACGGTACAACTTTCCAGAAAAAGTGGGCAACCAGGATATGGTGTATTTAGGCTTCCACTGTTTAAAGCAGAATGAATTTGGTCTTTAGTTCTGTTAGCATATTGTCAGGCAACAATCGGCTACAGCTGAGCAGTGACTCAGGTAGGGAGATGTTTACACACACTCCTCGTTGAAACTCTTCATCGCGAAAGAAGGTAGCATGAGTGGCCAGGTGCCTTTTCATACCCGCCCTGTGGCTCTAAAACTGCACCACGCAGTCAGTGCACTTTGTGTGACAAAGGACTCACCTCCCTTCCCCTCCCCACTGCACACGCAGCGTGCACACAGCTTACGTGTTCAATACTAGAGCTCTTCGGTGGGTTTGGTCAACCCATAGGCCTGTACCATGACAAAGACTATCAATGTTATAACCCAGTTTTTACTGTTGTACCATTTTCATTCAAGGAAAAGAAATCAGACTATTGGAAGTTAAGGAAGGCTGTGGAGAAAGGGGAACCCTCCTACACTGCTGGTGGGAATGCAGTTTGGTGCAGCCACTGTGGAAAACAGTATGGAGATTCCTCAAAAGACTAGGAATAGACTTACCATATGACCCAGGAATCCCACTCCTGGGCTTGTATCCAGAAGGAACCCTACTTCAGGATGACACCTGCACCCCAATGTTCATAGCAGCACTATTTACAATAGACAAGACATGGAGACAGCCTAAATGTCCATCAACAGATAAAGAAGATGTGGTATATTTATACAATGGAATACTACTCAGCCATAAAAACTGACAACATAATGCCATTTGCAGCAACATGGATGCTCCTGGAGAATGTCATTCTAAGTGAAGTAAGCCAGAAAGAGAAAGAAAAATACCATATGAGATCACTCATATGTGGAATCTTAAAAAAAAAAACACAAACAAAGCATAAATACAAAACAGAAATAGACTCACAGACATAGAATACAAACTTGTGGTTGCCCAGGGGGTGGAGGGTGGGTAGGAAGAGACTGGGATTTCAAAATTATAGAATAGATAAAAAAGATTATACTGTATAGCACAGGGAAATATATACAAGATCTTATGGTAGCTCACAGAGAAAAACATGTGACAATGAATATATATATGTTCATGTATAACTGAAAAATTGTGGTCTACACTGGAATTTGATACAACATTGTAAAATGATTATAAATCAATAAAAAATGTTAAAAATAAATAAGTAAATAAATCATACCATGGGTTTTTATTTTTAACTGGAAGGGTTGGAAGAAGACAATTACAACATCTCCTACTGAAAATCTGAGGAACAGAGTAGACCAAAGAAGGTCTTACAGCCCAGTCCCTTTTTAAAAGCTCCCTTAATCTTCTCCATTGGCTTTAGCCAACTGTGTGTTAATGTTTCAGCTGGAGGGGCTCAGATCACGCAGACAAGAATTCAGCCTCATCTACTGAGTAATACAGGCTTTGGATCCCAGGGGTTTTTTTGGCAGTTCCTTTCCTTCCTCCCATGGCCAATTCCCTAGCCAACGGGTAGGGCTTTTCTGCTCCCCATTTCATGGGCGAAACAGCTCTTCCTGATTCCTGGAGTTAATGCCAGGAGAGCTCAGTACCATGTCCCTATTCCGCATATGCCTGAACTTCATGCCATGTGTACCATCCTGGAGCAACTCCTACTCAGCAAAACTCGGGCTTTGAATGCCCTCTGTCTTTAGGACACATGGGGATCTCTTTCTTGCTTTCTCGAGTGAGGTGCAAGAGGGATGCTTGTCTGCAGCAGTGGGACCAGGTTAACCAGAAGGTAGGGAAACAGCAAGCAGGAACAACACTCTGCAAGCGAAGACACAGAGGCACAAAAGGTAGTGCCTGAATGGCAAAGGGCACCTGGCTAGTTAACAACAGAACCAGGAGAAACCACCCCAGACGTGTATCTGAGACCCACCGGATCCTCAGTATTGGCTTTGGAAGACACAGCATTTTCAGAGCAGCACCTTCTCCTCTCAGCAAGCTCCTTTCCCACCAGGGCTTTAATCCCTTCTCCTTCCTTTGGTTCTTTTCCTCATACTCCATGACTTGGATACGACCTCTTCAAAAGTAGGTACTTCAGGAGTTAATTTCTACATTCTTTCCAGGGAAAAAAGTTCCCTGAAATGTGATGACCAAGACATACAGGGGAATGATGGATCACAGACAGGAAGGAAGAATCAATGGGAGTCCCAGGATGTGAAGATGATGGTGATGCTCACTGGGATAAAAACATACTAACTGCGACTGAGCTCATATCATCGTGCTAGACATCCCCCCCAAGTGCTTTACAGAATTAATTTAATCTTCACAAAAGCCATGGGAGGTAAGGACTATCATTTCCAGTTACCAATGAGAAAACCAAGGCATAGACAGAGTGGTAGTTCTTGGAGCCTGGATTGGCACCAATGAGTCTGACTCTTAACCATTAGGCTGTGTTGTCTCACAGACAGCTCTGGTTGTAAGGCAATAAAGTGTGGCATACCCTGGAGTCTGGTCACCCGAGTCAGCCCCGAGGTCCTCTTCAAGTCACGAAAATGAATAGAGTCAGGACCCACTCAGATGAGACTCAGGTAATGCGATTAAGTTCTGGCACTTATAAATCAAGAGATCACCCACAGAATAAATATTCTGTCCTTCAAAATAGTCAACCCGAGAAGTTCTATGTTCACTCCAACTACTGAGCACATTTTGCATGCCTCTTTTGGAGTGTCCTTCAACTCAATTACGTATTTCTTTGACATGTCCTGATACTTGGTCCTTAAAGATGTTTGCCAACCACCTGTAGTCAACTTGAGTCAAGCCAAGGAAATAAGGTGGCAAACTGAAGGTTTATTGCTTCTATTAATTATTTTTCCTTCCTAGATGATAAAATGATTCTAATGGCAATTCCAAAGGAAAGTAATGAAAAATTGAACTTTTGGAGTCAATTTGAAAGATGTCATTTATTTAAATATATAAGAACTAGATTTTTAACCTCATAACTCTATAGTTGGATCTAACAGGTAAGAAACTTGTTTCCCTTGAGTTTCTTCTCAATTTGAGGATGACAGTGAAAATCTCCCAGCCACCTACTGTATAGCACAGGAATATAGTTGTATAGCAGTTGAATATAGGAACTATATTTGACTTCTTGTAATGAGTTGTAATGGAAAAGAATCTGAAAAAATATACATATACACACATACATAAATATACGTATCTGTATAACTGAATCACTTTGCTGTACACCTGCAACTAACACTTTAAATCTACTACACTTCAATAAAAAATAAGAATTAAAAAAAAAGACTCTTCCAGTCACTAAAGGCAAATAGTAAACCACTGAGTTTAAGAATTAGGCTTTGACATAAGATAGGCTGGATTTTAATCTCAGTTCTGATATTCTCTGATCTCTAAGTTCCAACTTCCTCATTTGTCAAGAGAGATAATATCTCATTAGTCAGGGAACAGAAAGGAAGGCATGGTACTCAAACAGGGGGCTAAAAAGAGTTTAATGAAAGCACTACTGGCAAAGGCATAGACAAGATATGGGAAATTATCAAGGATCACGGGGTACCTGGGGGCTAGCAACAGCAGAGACCCATCACCTCCCCTAGGTCTGAAGGGAAAAGAAGAGGGAGTAGTTGCAGCAAGAATTCAGCTGCAAGAACAGGAGCGGGAGGAGGGCCACCCCACAGGAACCCAGCACCACCCCCAACCCGCAGCCTGGGGGAGGAGAGAGCGCAAGGCAGATAAATACACTAATTTATCTCCACAAAGCCAGAGGGCAAGGGAGCCCATATGTTGTCCATAGTGGTTGGCCTCCAAGGGCACTGAGCACGATGGATCAAAGAGGTGAACACAACATTCAGCCCACTGTCTCTTACAAAAGTGTTGTGAGCCAGGCCCTCCTAATCACTTTCTCGATGTCTCTGTTGGTCGATGGTAAATGCTGTAAGGACAGGAAGTACCCATCACTGCCAGGCCAGAGGACAGCACAGCTCCTGGCACGGGGTAAGTCACTCCTACTAGTTTTCATTATGATACTCTTTGAAATAACATCGTTGAGATAAAACTGGGTTGCTGTACAACCCAGGAAATAAGCAGAGGGCTGATACCTTTAAAAATACAGACCCGGATCTCCATCCTAGCTTCTACCTCGTTCTCTCGAGAGGTATGGGATGCTCCGAAAACACCCACCCCAGAATATTAGCTGAGATATAGATCGTTTTAAACCTTATTAAAGCCATAATCTTTTCTAATTCTCCTGAATTTCCCCAATTTGATTATAGGGATAGAGTTAATTCCATTGGGGAGATAATAGAAGCTGAAACGTTTCAACCCAACATGAGTATGTCCACTCTTAATTTCTACTAAAGCCATTACACAAAGGTCACTTGGAATCACCACGCATCTCAGGAACTGCCCTGTCACCGAGAGGGAGGCTTCTCAGTAAAGAGAAACAAGGCAAAAATTGACAACAAAAAGACTGGTCTTAAACCTTCCTGGTAACTACGGTGCAGGCCACGCAGACTCATGCTCACTTGTGCAAACTCCACATCTGCTGGAGCTGTGCATATAATAAAATGCAGTAACAGACCCAGAAAGAAAGCCATTCCCTCTCCTGACTTACAGCAGATTGCCAAATAAACTTTGATAGAGTTTAAAAGTTAAAGTCTCACACAACAACTCCTAAGAGCAATACAGGAATATATGTAATTTTTTAAAAAATTTAAACAGCATAGAACTAAGAGAGTAACATGTGAGTTCTCCTTCATACTAACACCCACCCAAGCTCTCCTCTCATCCGCGTTAGAAACCCCCATGAACGGTTTCGTGCAACTCCTGTAAGAGTGCTCTCTAAATCTGTATGTATATATGTCACATTAAAATCAAACATTAATGGATCAGTGAGTATGTTTTTCTGTAAATAATTTTCACATAATAGATGGGACATATTCCCATGTCAGTACATATAGAGATAGAGCTAACTTGTTCTTGTTTTTTTTTTTTTTTAAACGGAGGACTGAACCCGGGACCTCATGTATGCTAAGCATGCACTCTACCACTGAGCTACATCCTTCCCCCAACCTTGTTCTTTTTAAAGGCTGCACAGTATTCCTAATATAAATATTTTTTACTTTGTTTAAGCCACTCCCCAATTGCCAGGTACTTAGGTTAATTTCGATTCTTCTACTCATTTCAATTATTTTCATTAATTCTTTACAATATATACAGCTCATCCTTTTTCCCCCCATTTACAATGAACTCATTTTTTAATACAGCTTTGCTGACTACTACTCAAGTTAATTTTCTATTAAATCAGTACCACAGTGTAGTGTGGGCTAAATAGTTTATGTGGTTTTTTTTAATTGACTATAAATTCTGGTTCCTTCTATTAGGAGGTAGGGTCTATGTCCCATCCCCTTGAGTCTGGGCAGACTCACAATGGCTTTGAGTAATAGAGGGGGCCAGAACTGATGCTGTCCGACTTCTGAAGCTAGATTATTAAAAAGTCCACGCAGTTTCCTCTTAATCTCACGGAACCCTCCCTCTTGGAAGCCAGCCACCATTCTGGAGGAAGCTCAAACCACAAGGAGAGTGTACCCGTAGGTGCTGTGAGTCTAGCCTCTGAATTGCCAAATCAGAGAATCTGTAAGCATAATAAGATGGCAGTGGTTTTATTCTACAAAGTTTCAGGGCGATTTATTTAGCACTATATAAATGAATCAGTCTACACAGGTCTGCCTGCCTAACTGAGGCAGGTGACCTTTCTCTCATCCCAAGTCTTATTACTTCTATGATTTCTTGCTGTAAAGACAAATCCAAAGGTCTGGACTAGAGCCTCAAATTAGTCTTTAAATCACTGAATCAGCTCTCCTGTCCTCATCTATAAACAAGACAGAGTTACATTCTTCCTAGAGGGATGTGGTGAAAGAACCAAAAAAAAAGTGTTGAAACCCTATACAATCAAAATGTGTGTGTGTGTGTGTGTGTGTGTGTGTGTGTGTGTGTGTGACTTTTCATTCAGCTAGCGCAACGATATTCAAATGCAAATCCCCAGTAAACTTGGGATTTAAAATTTAGTCAGGATCTCTGGACTTCTGCACAGAGAGTGTAAGCACTGATTTATTTCAATTTTCCCAAAAGACTTCCATAGATTGGCATTCTTCTACTTTTGAAAAATTACGAATAGCACATATTTACTTTAACACCCTCCATCAGGGTGATTCTGTGTTAACTTTAACATCACATCAAGTAACCTATTTTTTAACAAATAAGAAATCAAGTAAAGACAGATACAGAAGGGAATTAAAAACTAGAAAGAAATATGACTAAATGCTCTCACAATGGTTATATCTGGGTAATGGAATTAAAGAGTCTTTTGCATTTTTCTTTACCTTTTAGGGTCTTTTGCTGGGATAATAATTTATCACTTCAATACTTTCTGTTAATTAAGCTGGTTCAGTAAGCAATATAAAGACAGCACCGTACTTGCAGACTGGTAGCCAAACCCCACCCCCAGCACAGAACAGCGGGTGGCCTGGACCCTGCACCTTCCTTGGCATCACCAGTTTGAAATGCTGTGCTCACCTCCCACAGGGCCCAATACCACCTCCCACTTCCTTCCCCGGTATCAGCAGACCTGCAGAAACAATGGTTTCAAGATAAGACAGCACCAACTGCTCTTCAATCCCCAGCAAAAGCCTCCCGTGCTGGGAGGGTGCAGGCCAGGCCTCCTGCCCTCCCTGCAGAGTTGAGCACCTGTAAAGTTATGCCAAAGCCCTTCGGAGGGGCTGCTGCTCCTGTGCGACTGTCTGCTCAAACCAAACCCAGGGAGCCAGCAACCAGCGCAGAGTGCAACACGGTCCCACCTGCCGCCTCTCTGGAGCTGGCTTGTCCCTTCAGTGCCCAGTCAGGGGGTGCAGCCATCTGTCTCGGGCCGTCCTGTTAAATTGCTTCTCACAGGTAAGTGGCCACAAGCGCTGGTCCTCCTGCTGCCTGACGGCCTGCAAGGCTACAGACGGGCTCAGGCCATCACGTCCCTCACACAGAAAGGTCTGTGGACAGCCCGAGGATGACAGATTGCCACAAGCCTCACGCTGCCCCTACTCAGAACGTTGTGTCATCCTCCTGGACCTATCTGCCAATTTTTCTTTAACTGTCAAGAGCTGGTGTTTAATCGAGGCTCACGACTCAAAGTGTGGTCTCCAGACCAGCCGTGCGGGCATCACCTGGGAACTCGTCGGTCTGCAGGATCTCAGGTCCAGCCCTGCCCCCTTGAATCCTCAGTTTACTCCGATCCTCAGATGATGCAACTGCACGGTCAGGTGTAAGAAGTGCTATGCTGGAGAGCTCTCATTTAAAACGTAACATTTTTCTCAGGATAAAACCTGTTACCCTAGTCATGGTAGAAATTTTGCAAAAAGAGTTTTCCCCGGTGGGAAAAAACATAATCCCATTTCCAGCAGAAAGACCTCATTATTCATGAACTCATGAAAGGGGAGGGGGAGAGAGCGCAGCTCACTTTATTTCAGAGCCAAATCCAGGAGCATGAGAGCGAGGCTATTTCATTTTAAATCACCACCCACGGCTGCAAACCCTAATTGGGCCAGTAAATGGGATTACAGAAGCCGAAGGTGGGAGCTGGGCCAGAACAAAGCACAGCATCACAAAACGAAACATCTACTTTTGTTTCTTCACCTGTAGCAATGAATCTCAACAGAGGACATCTGGCCACGTCTGGAGACACTTTGGGTTGTCACCAAAGGGGGCATGACCTGCAACTAGTGTGCTGGGGAACTCGCTGAACATCCGACAAGGCACAGAACTGCTCCCCACAACCAAGAATTATCCAGTCAACAATGTCTCAAGTATCAAGGTTGAGAAACCCTGACCCAGAGAATTATCTGTTTAGTTGTTTTCTCTTCGCTCTTGGTGCCCCATCACCTACCGCTCGCCCTGCCAAGAAACCCATTCCCAGTCCAAGGCCTGCACGCCCCTCGCTTAATGGTTTTCCACCCTTGGCTCAGAGAGGAGCTGGCCCCTGAGTGTGTGACAGCCCGGGACTGCGGAGCCTGTCCTTTCAGGAGGAAGGGCCCCGCGTGTCCCTTGCTCATTAGCCATGCAGCGCAGGCCTTTGGTTACCCATTATACAATCCTGGGTTGGGGGGGGACGCTCAGCCATCCTCTCGCCCAGCTCTTCGGTGTATTAAAGGGGCTGCATCCTAGACGACTCGGCACACAGACCTGCTTCTTTATACCACGGAGAAAAGGAGATAGGACTCACGAGGAATGCAGAGGAGAGAAACAATGGCACAGACCCCAGCGTCTGAAGCCCCCAGCAACTGCTGAATGGCAGTGCTCTATTTTTAGCTCAACTTTCCTGAAAAGGTTCCCTGCTTTCCCTTTTCTCCAATGCCCTGGCATCTTCTCCAATGGTTTTGGCTTCCCCTCTCCTCCAGAGGTTGCTGTAAAGACTCTGTCTAGGAAAGGGAAGCTCATTTCACAGAACAGAGAAAGACCCATCTATGGGCAGGGGACCATCCATCCCAGTTTGCCCAGAACTGGCCCAGCTGACATGCCTGCCTTGACATAATTACTAGAACCCCCTGCTCCCCATAAAGGTGTCTAGGTTTGGACGACGACTTACACTGTAAGCTTTCCTCTGGGGCATGCTATTCCCAGGGAGAACAAAGCTCCAGGCCTGGCATGCTTCTGCAGAGCACAGTAAGCCACAGACCTGAAAGTTAAGCTCGTGTGCAATTATGTCTAATTTGGCCCTGGCTGGTGACGCGCCAGCTGACCGACATTCTGCCCACTGGAAACGACTGGACGCCAATCAAGGGAAACCCAGAACTGGGCACATGGCTCTCATCTTGTGACTCGACGGTCTCAAGAGCCAGGTTACTGGCACAGACCATGGGAAAACCTGCTCTCAATCCACCCCATGAAGTGAGTTACACAGCAATTTCCAATTCGAATTCTGTCCATCCTCCAACTCCTGACACCAGCACACATGAAAAGCTATTTCCATGTGGTGCACAGCACCGACGGAGCCCCTAGGCTCAGGGAGAAGGTAGCAGAAAAGCCAGGCCAGCGAGATGATTGACAGGCAATCCACTTTCACACCAGCAACTTCTACCCCAGACTATATCATCCAAAGTGAACCAAGTCCAGATGGGCAAGGACTTATCTCACAATCAGAAGGAATAACACGAAAACTCCTGTGGGTGCCCCCCTCCCTGTGTTTAATGATGACAGGTCTCTCTAGGACAAATAAAGACTACAAAGCAGGACACACGGTTGTATCTAAAACAACTGTTAACAATGGGATCCTTTCTCCCAGAGGATTTAAGTTCTAACTTTCCCACAGTGTATTCTGCCTTCTCACTTTATTACATAAGCATTTCTCCACATCATTCAAAATCCATCAGTTCACTTGAAGTTGTCTGTGGTTCTCCAGGGGCAACATGAGCAGTGGTCTGCTAGTCAGACTTCAGAAGTTTATGTGTAACAGAAGGTAGTAAATAAAGAGGATGAAGAAGAAAAAGGAAACTAAAGCAATAAAACTTTAATGAAGACTCCATTTCCCAAAACAGTCTTGGTCACGGGTGTGATGAGTTTCAAACCCCTCCTTGAATCCTGCTGGTGTAAGTCAAGAGGGCAAGCCTTAACCGAGTGAGGACAAGCTCCAGATGGATCGCACACAGCGGAAGAAACAGCAAGGCAGGCAGGGCCTTGGCGTCACTGCAGACAGGAAGGCAAGCTGAGGAGGAAGGAGCAGAAATGGTCCAACCACTGGTGCCTCTTCTGTGTCTAAGAATCCGTGACTTCATGGACACCAAGACCCTCCATCCGCCCAGCTCTCCTTCCCTCTCACCAGTCCCGCCGGCGGGGATGAAGGCCTATCACTCCGGGCCTCAGCTCACTGTCTCCTCGTCTGGAATGCTCCTTTTTCTACCTGCCAGGGACAGTGATAAGTGCTTCACATGTGCCATCCCATTTTGTCCCAATGATGCCATCAGCTAGGCACCATGATGTCATTATCTCATTTTGCAGGAGGGGAAGCCAGAGCTGAATGGTAGCAAGTGACAGAGCCAGGGCTCTGAGACACTGTGCCTGCTCCCCAGTCAGAAGGTTGGCTCTGGGAGGGGGAGAGTATAGCTCAGCGGTAGAGTGCCTGCTTAGCATGCACGAGGTCCAGGGTTCAAACCCCAGTACCTCTGCTTAAAAAAAATTAAAAATTAAAAAAAAAATGAGCCTAATTACCTCACCCCACCCCCACCTCCCCAAAAAAGAAGGAGGAGGTCAGTTCTCTAAGGGCAGAGATCAGCCCAAGAGACTCCTTTGTTGAATGAGCAGTTCCCTTACATCTCACCTCCTTCCTGGAAGTATCTGAGCAGGTTAACAAAGGTAGGTATGTTAGGGGAAAACGTATAAATACAGGCAAATGAAATTAAATAAAGGAAAAAAAAAGCAGACAAGAACGATGAAGGCAGAGGTATATAAATACACCAAAACAACACATAAGCCCTTCACTAATTCTACAGATAAGCTCCAGATTTGGTCCTGTGCTTTCTGTCAGCCAAAGCAAAAAAAACAGAGAGTGGATATTCATACACTCGAGTTAAGGATTTATATCAGAAAGTCCTGTTGCCATAGAAATTATGTTGGAAACAATGTACGTGTCAGCCATCCAGCCTGACCAGAGGGCTTCTAAATGGGCCTACTTTCTGCTTAACTGTTAGCTAAACCTGCAGGCACTGCAAAGTAAACTTGACAGAAGCATCTCTAGAAAGAACCACACACTTCCCAGTTCTCTTATTCAGAATGTGCTGGGTAGATTTTAAGTCACTGAGAGAGGGTTTAAATTATCATCACGGTGTTCTCGCTCCTAAACACTGCCGCGATTACGGCTCTTTCTCTCCCACTAGGTTAGCGCCCATCCCGGCACCACTGCCTTCTGACACTTCCAAATCCCTTCTTTGATCTCCGCTGCTTCTGCACTTTTCCTTCCTTCATCTGTTTTGGTGATGACGTCTCAGCTTTGGTGATGACCAAGCACTGACTTGATAGCAGGCACCAATCAACCCCACTAACTCACTGCCTCTCGCTGGCCAGACACATCACTGTTCATGATTGGCCGAAGACACTGTGCTAAAAAAAATTCTGAAATTCTTCGTTGTCCCAAACGTAATGGCTGTACTGGGTTGAACAGTATCCCCCACGAGATTCACGTGCGCCAGGAATCTCACAATGCAAACTTATTTGGAAATGGGGTCTTTGCAGATGCAGTAAATTAAAATGAGGTCACACCTGCTTTAGGATTAGAGGGAGGCCCTAACCCAATGACAGTGTCTTAGAAGAAGAAAACACTCAGGGAGAACACCGTGTGACCGTGGAGCCAAAGATTGGAGCGATGCACCTAAAAGCCGGGGAACCCTAAGGATTGTTGGCAACCACAAGAAGCCAGGAAGAGGCCGGGAAGGAGCCCCAGGAGAGCCGTCAGACAGGGTAGCCCGGCCAGTACCTTCATTTTGGACTTTCAGCTTTGAGAACTGTGAGAGAATAACTTTGTTATATTAAGACACACAGTTTGTGTTAATTTGTTACAAAAAGAAACAAATACAATGGCTAAAATGCTTTACCCAGGAGACATGGTACCAAGTCCACAAAACTGACTTTCTAACTTGGATCCAACAGGCACAGGAAAGCACAAAGCCTGGAGTCCCACTGCCTGGGTTCAAGCCTTGACTCTGCCACTTACTAGTCCAGGGCCCTTGGGCAAGTTACTTAACCTCTCTGTGCCTCAGTTTTCCCATCTAGAAAATTGGGATAATGTTACCAACCTCAGAGAGTTATTATGAGGATTAAATTGGGCGGTTGACACCAAATGCGGAGAGCGGGCCTGGCACATATAAGCACTAAATGTCTTTGTTATAATCAGCGTCACTGGAGGTGAAACTGACAGGAGAAGGGAGAAGCCAGTCTTCTTAGAACTGTATACGCAAGGCCTGCCTCTCGTGGTCCTGTCCCCTCACAGCAGGCACGAGAAACCATGGGGTGTCTGTCCCGCGGCTGTGCCCGGCAACCAGAGACCAGGGTTAAAATCAGGCTCTTCCACTGACACAGGATTGTCCAAGTGTCAATACTTCCAAGCTATTCTGCTGAGCCAACATCTTCTCCTGTTAAATAACCCTAGGAACTCTACAAACCACCCTTACCACGCATTCCAAATTCATCATTAAGAGACAACAACCTGGCTACACAGAATTAGACTGCTGATCTTGTCATTCTCAGCTCATTTCCGACCAGGGAGCAGAAGAATGGCCAGCCTTCCAGAACAGCAAGGTGCCTGGTCCCGGCCCCACCTTCGCCAGGCACAATGAAGCTGGAATCCCCCCAACACACTTGCTTCACCTGGACTCCACGGCCCCAGCAGTGTATGAAAATGACCAACACAAAGGCAATTTAAAAAATTTAAAAAGAAATGACCGACACTCACCCTTCGGAAACAGCTTTCCCTTACTTTCAGTCCTTGCTTGTTCTAGAGTCTTAGCTCCTGCCACCTTTCACTTTGGTTACGAATCAGCACGATACAAACCTCGGGCTGCCAGTCACAACACAGCCAAATGGAGCCGCCAAGTCTAGTAAAACAGTAGTAACTCATTCCAAATGAACTTACTTACAAAACAGAAAGAGACTCACAGACATAGAAAACAAACTTATGTTTACAAGGGGAGGGGAGCAGGGGAAGCGGGGAGGGAGGTACACTGGGAGTTTGGGATTAGCAGATACAAACTACTATATATAAAATAAACATCAAAGTACTATTGTATAGCACAGGGAATTGTACTCAATAGCTTGTAATAGCCTATAATGAGAAAGAATACAAAAAATATATATATAACTGAATCACTATGCTGTACACCAGAAACTAACACAACATTGTAAATCAACCATACTTAAATAGAAAATAAATAAATTTTATCCACTAAGACCTTGAAAAAAATAAAAATACTAGCATTCCAAATATGACTTCCAAGCATGACTGGGATTATCTAAATAACACCATTGAAATTGGTGGGAAATATTACATTAATAGCTTGCACTGAACATGTGTCTTCTTGGTACCAGACACCAAGCATTTTCACATAGATTAATTCATTCAATTCTGACTACTATTATTATCTCCATTTTACAGCTGAACAGCATCAATCAGGGAAGTGAAGACTTTGCCCCAGGTCACAGAGCTAACACAATTGACCCTTGAACAACACAGGGGTCAGAGGCATCGACCTTCTGCACCGTGGAAAATCCACATATAATTTACAGTCAGTCCCTCCATATCCATGGATTCAACCAACCACGGACAGTGTAGGATTGTAATACTATCAAAAAACATCCACGTGTAAGTGGATCTGACCAGTTCAAACCCGTGTTGTTCAAGGGTTAACTGTATTTGGAGGAGCCAGGTGAACAAACTAAAACAATATTCTATTTTTAAAACTCTATACACCCCAGAGAGGCAACCAGTTACCTCCCTCTGCACTACTCATAGAGCCCCAGGGCAACTTTTTGTGGATGGACTCATACTATTTAAATTACCAACCACAAATTAAACTCTCTTAAAAGTGACGCATAACGTAAACGAAGTACCACATGCTGGCCCTCTCCTGCACACCACCTGAGGTTGCAAAGAAGTAAATCTGGCTGCAATTAGACATTGGTCTTTATCCTCTACGCAGAAGAGGAGGGTCTGCACATGCCCTTGCAGTGGTCATCTGGAAGCCTAGCAGCCTGCATTCTGAGTTCTCCCTTGCACTCAAAGGTATTTTACCCTTCCAAGGCTCCTTCAATTCACTTAATTGAAAAGTGAGAGGTGTGTGGTAGATCCCCAAAAATTAAACACAGAATTATCACACGATCCAGCAACCCCATTTCTGGGTATATACACCAAAAAGGTGAAAGCAGGGACTCAGACAGATACGTGTACACCTATGTTCATAGCAGCATTACTCCTAACAACCAAACGGTGGAAACAACCCAAGTATCTATCCATCAGTAGATGAACAGATAAACAAAATATGGTATATACATACAATAGTATGTTATTCAGCCTGAAAAAGGAAGAAAATTCTAATATATGATACAATTTGGATGAATCTTGAGGACATTCAGCTAAGTGAAACAAGCCAGTCACTAAGGGACAGATACTGTGTGATTCTACTTACATGAGGTACCTAGGATAGTCAAAATCAAAGACAGACAAAGAAGGGTGTGTTCCAGGCAATGTGGGGAGGGGAGAATGGGGAGTTATTGTTTAATAGGAACAGAGCATCAGTTTGAGAAGATGAAAAAGTTCTGGATGTGGATGGTGGTGATGGTTGCACAGAAATGTGATTGCACTTAATGTCACTGAGCTTACACTTAAAAATGGTTAAAATAGGTAATTTTATGCTGTGTATTTTATGACAAACACATACACACAGAATAAGGGGTTTTAATTACTTCCATGAATTTCAAAATTTGGCTGCACACTGGAAACTCCTATGGAGATTTTTTTTAATGCCTTTAATATTTTTTAAATTTTAATATTTTTAAAAATATTCATCACCAGTAGTAAGAGGTTGGACACAGAAAACCCCCAATGGGATGCACTGGGACCATCACTCATGAGGCAATCACACCAGGAAATGCACCTGGTCTTCTTAGGGAATTCAATGTCATTGAACTGATAGGGAGGTGGCAGCCCTGTTCCAGCCTGAGCAAGACAATATGAGAAACCTGACCAGACCCTGGATCCAAAAAATGGCTAGAAATACAGTTGAGAATCTTAGTGTAGAATTTAAAAGTGGATGGTGGACTTGAACACAGGGTACCGGTGGCACTGACGATGTGGTCATGGAGGACAAGGTCCTTGTCGTTGGTACGTAAGATGGATGCAGTATTTAGGGATAAGCTGTCACAGTGTCTGCAGGTGGAACAGTATGGCAAGATATTAACACAGTGAAGCTGAGTGAAAGGGATGGATGTGCAAAATACGGTTCTTTGTGGTTTTGAGGGTTCAAAAACTTTTTAAATAAAAAATATCAAAACCAAACAAAATAAAAATATCTATGCCAGAGCTTTACCCCAAAACAAGTGAACAGAACACCTGAGTGATGAGATGCAAGGAACCAGTGTTTTCCTTGTGAAGCTCCTCTGGAGATTTTAATGAGCAGCCAGGTTGACAGCTATGAATTAGAAGAGCTCCTAACAGAGATGTGATATTATGGCAAGTGTAACAGTCAAAGATGTGCAGTTACCCAAAGAGGGTGGCCTGCCACTGATACCCAGCAGCCCCGAGAAGTCCCAAATGATCCCAGATGCCCTGCCTTCCACCCTTCCTTTTCTTGAAAATAAGCCACAACATCTCAACTCTATAAAACCATGAGCTCTATCAACAGACTAGAAACAGCTGCCTTCCCAAGCCTCATCTCCCTCCGCCCCATCGTTAAAAACAGATTTACCCTGTTTCATAATACAGTTTCCCTTTATGAAACATTCTCCTACAGCAGGGGCCTCAAAGACACTACTCTTGAAGTCTTTTCAATTTTGAGGCACCTACTATCCACTTGTGTTTTCATGACTTACACTTCCTAGTAAGACAAATGCTCAGATAGACCAGGAAGAATCTGGCCAAGGATTATATACTAGGATTCAGAAAATCGACATCTTGAAGATGTTGCAACCGAGAGCCAGAATTTTGCCTTCCAAGCTGGAGGAAGGGAAAAAAGAAAAAGGAAAAAAAAAGAAAGAAAGAAGAAGAAAAAAAAAAGGCTCACTTCAAACATGAGTCCCAAAACAGCCTGTGTCACAAAACTGAATCTGCACTGCCTTTGAGGTAGATGATTAAGTGATAAGCCCTTTTCAACACTAATAAGACTACACCAAAGAGCTATTTAAATAAGTGACTAAATTACCTCGCCCCACACATATATACATACATTTGAACAGTTTTCAGCATAATCTCCTGTACCTCACACCCTTTTTGAGGTCAACACAAACCCATTTTTCAGATATAGGCGGAAGCTCAGAGAAGTCACCTACCATGTCACACAGTAAGTGGCACTTCCATCTAGGCCCTCAGATGCTAGATGCTGCCCTGGCCATTACTGCACTCCAGTCTCTCATCTTTCCAAGGTGACAATACTTCCATCACACCGCCTCAGTTTTACCACATAACACAGCGGCCAGTAAGCCCACAGACTAATCTTGCTTTGTCTGTGCACTGGTCACAAATGTTTTCTTCCCAGTTTGAGTGGCTAAGGGAGCAAATGCCATCTCCAGTTGAAGGACACTCCAAAGCTTCTTGATTTTATATAAGGCTCTGGTCACACTTGACCCTGAAGGCATCTGGTCTGCAAATCCTGGGTAACTTCCATCACATACACAGGACCAAGGACTCAGCACTTCTTGTTGAATTAAAAATAATAATAATAATGAGTGGTCTACCTCCATAAGGCTCTTGAGAGTTCTCCTCAGTCAAGAGAATAATCCCCTACTTTTAAGTCAACTACTTTTACTTCACTGTGGACACTACTTCTTGATTCATCGCCTCTTACAAGTCAGTTTCCCACACACTTTCCCTTCACCAATTGTAAAAATTTGGACCAGCTACCGCCAACCAGGGATTTTTTTTCTTCACCACCCCCTACTTCACCTTGTGTATTCTTAGGGTTTTTATCCCGTCTCTCCCCATCTTTATCTCAACTACAACAGCTAAACAATTATGTAGTCCTGGACCTCTCAACACTGTCTTTCAATCTCTGTCTCTTAATCTGTCTCTCACACAAGCATGTGTGTGTGTACTCACTTACACATACACACACACACACACACACACACACACACACACACACACACACACACCTGGAAAGTCAGATCTCCACTGAATTCTTCCAACAATAACATTTGTTTTTCAGACTCTAATTGTCTCACATCAAAGCTTACAACTAGTGATAACATTGGATCTTGGACAACAAAGGGTAATTATTAGAGCTTTTCTCAATACAAAAACATTTTTAGAGTAGAAAATTCATAGGAAAAAAACTTTTTTGGGGGGGTTTACCCATTATCTCATTACCTAGAAAGAACTACTGTTGACATGTTGAATGATTTATATGCCAGACACTGGGGATACAGCAGTGACCAAAAGACAGCTGCAACACAGAAGAATCTTAATGTTATTCTAATGTTATCCATATTATTCTCAGAGTAATCAATGTAGTGTACTATTTTTCAAAACACATTTGCTGTAGTTTATCTGAAAGATAACACAAGGTAAAAACAGTTCCAAGAATATTCCCACCTTTGCCCTCGGTCTCTCTCCCCAAAAGCAACCTCTAAAAAGATGTTGGCATAACCTTCTAGAGATATTCATGAGGACACAGGTTAAGTCCACCATCCCCGTTGGGCTGCTGGATCTTGTTTATCCTACTCAACAGATCAAAGGTACGCATTTTCAGAGATTTCAAAACTACTACAAAGAAGCCCATTGTTAAGTCCCAGTTCTTTCTCAGAGTTCACTTAATCAAATGTGAAAAGTTACAACCAGAGCCTACTTTGAAAAGTAAGAGGTAAGCACAATCCCCTAACGTGCTGGTCAAGTCCAACTGACAACAGCAAATATCACACTGGAGAACTGACGAAGCAAGCTCTGGCACTGTCGCCAGAGTCAGTGCCAAGGCAACGAAAGGACTCACGTGCCCCTGGTTCTCATGGACGGGTAACTGTATCTTTATATATTCTTTTTAAACTTTTTTCCTTTGGAAAATAAATTAGTAGATACAGAACAAAAGTGAGAGCCTATTTGTATTAGCTGTGGAATGACCATTTCTTAGAAAAACTTGCTGAGAGTTCCCTAAGAGCACGTCTCTGGGAAGCCGCCTTCCTGGATTTGAGAGGGGAGGAGCAGAGCTCAGGGGGTGGGTGAGTGGAGAACTCGGATCCCACGAGGCTGGATGACGAGGTACTGACATCTCGGCAGGCCCCTCCCGCCAACGCTGTGAGGCCTGCCTGGGCAGCCCAGGGCAGAGGCGGAGGACGTGAACATGACAGACATAGCCCGGACCAAGGCAGGAACCAGCCAAGCGTGACTGATCCCAACGCTCCTTTTGGGGGGAGTGAGGCGAAGAGGGGTCGGTAAGAACTATTTGCAAGAAATTTGCCCAAATTAAAAAAAAAATCTGGTAGAAAGAAGGGGAGACAGAATGAATGAGTAATTTGAACATGGGGACAAGGGAAGCAGCCTAGACTCATTTCCAATGGCTCCAGCCTTCCAGTTATTCCTATAAATTGAGTTCACTGGCCCATGAACCTGAAGTTTCACAATCTTTCTAGTGGCAATTAGGACTGAGGGCTGTCAAATGAACCCAGCATGTTTCCTCCTCTTCCTCAACCTCCTTCTAAATCATCACAGCACTAGGTTGACCAGATGTTTGGAGGACCCAAGCACCCAAGCCAAACGCCTCAGTCTGAACCAGGCATAAAGATAAACACTTATTTCAAGTAGCTCCTTCCCTTATGGATAGTATCATGAACCCCTGGGCTTTCAAGTGCACAGCAGTGACCAACTTAACACTGAATGAGACAACACGACGCTTAGTGACTGCAGAGTGACAATTCCTCACCCAGGTATACTCACGACAACTCCACAACCACTCCTAAGATGACAAAAAATGCAGCACAGAAATCCAACCCCCATCCAGCTTTATCTGTTAACAATGAGCAACAGAATATGTTAGGCTTCTCTTTTTAAGTATGTATGAACAAGGATTAAGTTTATCTCCACCCAAATTGATAGATGGTCTCCACCTCCATATAGGTAACTGTGTTCCCTGAACATAGTTGAGTATATGCGCTCAAGACAGCCTGGGATGTTTATGTCAACTGTATCTCGATTTTTTAAAAAATGTATATGGGGCCAGGATTTTGAATTCACTTTCTATTAAACATGAGAAAAGGGTAAAGAGGTGGGGAGACAGGCAAGGGGCAGGAGTGATGAGGGTGATACCACTGTCGCCACCCCCCTCCCCCATTCAAGGGCTGACTCTATGGGGACACATTCTGAACATGCATTGAAACATTTAACCCTCTGAGCATGTGCCTTGCCATCCACATTTTACAGGTGAGGAAACTGAGGCAGAGAGAAATTAAAATAGCTTGCCGAGGTTCCACAGACAGTGAAAGCAAATCTAAGCTCAACGTGAAATATTTGCCTGGCAGTCAGACTCTGGCGATTACCTTTAACTTAACAGATAACAGAAATAAGTTCCTCATTGAGACAAACAGTACAGTGCAGGCACGTGAAGCCCTGTACTGTAACAACATCAAATATCTACTGAGTGTCTTCTAGGTACCAGGGCTCCAGGTTACCGGCTAGGCACAGAACCTAGCATCACTTAAGTATTTCAGACATGTTGCTTCAATCATATGTACATCAAGTCCATTGACATGGAGATGATAAGGAACTACATTAACACTACGTAAGATTGAATTCAGACTGGTAATAAAATAAGAGCAGTGAGACAAAATTATCAGGAACGAATCTGCCTTAACCTGTGAAAAATGGTGTAAAAATGTCTTCAGAGATTTAGTAGTAATGGAGAAAAGAGAACAAATAAAAGTCATCTTCTCGAGGGATCGTAAGCAAAAAAATCATGGGACTGTCCTCCTATTTTTAATTAACAGAAAAATAAACAGATCTATAGTTTCCTGTAACGCGGGGATGACCTGGGTGCACTTAATCCTACAAATAATATCTCTGCTAACATATTCAACTGTTCTAAAAATCGAGACTGAACAAACTTTAAGTTGCCCTGGAGGAAAAAAATGAGGGGAGAAGACATCTTTCAACCCTTACTGTCCAGGAACCCCTTGCAAGGATCAGAGTCCAGCGTGGCCAGGACTGGGACCCTCCCTTTCACACAAACAGGTTCCCCAGCTCACTCAGCCTGAGCTGAGCACCACCTGCCCCTAGAAATCCTTCAGGAGTTGATGTCACTTAATCCCTAGTTAGTGGAGATTTGGGACTTTATCTTGTAAGTCACAGTTGTTTCCCAGAAAGGAAAACAGCAACCTTACAGCCATACCAAAACAAATCCTATAAAATAAACACAAGCCTGTAGCAAAATCAATGTCGGGGTTTGTACGCAGTACATGTGTGTGCCCAAGTCAAACACAGAAGGAATTCTGTAAATAAAGCCATCGGAACGCGCCCACATGTTTTCACTTACCGACCTACAAGCATGGTGGAGAGGGTAATCAAATACTAGGGACGTGTTTTCACCCTTGCACTAGAGTGGTACATCGGAGTCGCCTGGACGGCTTATGGGAACTTTGCTCGGCCTTGTCCCCTCCAACCCCCCACACTAGTTTCTGATTCCGAAGATCTGAGTCGGGCAGGGAATTTGCCTTTCCAGCAAGTTCTCAGGTGATGCTCTGCTGCCACTGCAGCCCCAGGAACTGCTCCAGGAAAACCACCGTACTGGCTGGAGAAACAGCTGTCAGCGCCTCTGGGCCCCCTGGCAAGAAGGGCCCTGCCCAATCCATGACTGGAAAATGAAGGGAGAGTCCAGTTAGAGTGAAGTCAAACCTGAGAGCCTGCTAAGGAACTGGAAACATGGCATTAGCCACTTTCAACAGAACTGGGATGTCTGTCATGTGATGGCACTAAATCTCCAGTGAAATTTGAGAGGGAAAAATTGCCATTAAGTAGAGATTATGAGGAAAAGAGGGTAGAAGAAATCCGACCTCCTGCATAACGTAGTTAATACCCTTGCCCTGCTGTAACTACACCCTTTCTGATCTGTTCTGGAAGCATTTACCTTATGAAATGGCCTGGAGTTAGCTGTCTGTCTCCCTGGCTGGAGTCAGCTTCAGCTCCACTGAGGCTCCACTCCTGCCTCTCTTTGTATTTGCCCGTTGCCATCAGTTCCATGATCTTCACCATTGTTTAGTAACTGCCAGCCTATCCTAAGCAAAATGACCTGACAAACCTGCCCTTTCAAAATAATTCCCAAACCTACAGGCCCAGTGAAGGGGCCTCTGCACACCACACACGTCCCCAGACCTCACCCATCCTCCTACTGTCTCCAGCACCAAGCATTCCAGCACACCCACCCTTCCACCAGCCCCCAATGCACTGCACCACTTGCTGATAAAATCTAATGACAAGTTAAAAAAAAAGAAAAAGAAAAAGGGCCTCTCGAAGAACCAGATGCTTCAGTGAGAGACTAGATTAAACCGCTCTCCTCAAGACAGTTCTAAGTGCCTTTCGTTGCCTACAAATAAAGGATTTCATGATAAATTCCTCTTTAGCGTCACTTCCCTTCCACAGCACCGACCCATACATCAGCCCCACCAAAACACCCACACAACAGATATGCTGGAATGCCTTGCAGGTTCTCCTCTGACTTCCCTCAAGGTCATGGTCACAACCTTCATGAAGTCTTCCCAAGTGCCCGTTCAAATGCATTGCTCTCATCTTCACTTCCGCAGAACTTGGAAGTGCCCTAATAAAAGTGTAAGCATTATTCATCATCTTCCAGATTCTCATATAAGCTGTAATCATCTTAGTCATTTTAGTCATTTTTCCTCCATCCGTGATGTGTCTGTTGTACGCGTTAGGTGCTCAGCCCAACTGAAATAGCTACAACGTGTTTAGTGCGATGTGTTTAGTACAGGAGAAAACCCCAAAGCTACTCAGGCCGTTAATTGCCAAGTCAGGATTTAAACCCACATCTACTCAACACCAAAGCTTTCACCACTTCACTGACACCATTCTGCCTTTCCAGGGAGAAAAATAAAATAGAACTGTCAAATGAAAAAGTTTCAGCTCACTGGTCGGTCAACCCACTGCAAACTTCTGCCTGATTTCTCATCAACCCCAGACTTGAAGGCATGGTCAGTATATGTAATAATGTGTATTTTGCAAATTATTCTATTTGGAATCACCGGAGCATGCTGCTGTATTATGGAAAAGCCTTTCTTTCATTTCGGTGCCTCATAATGCAAGGGGATGTCTCTATACACACACAAAATGTTTGGACGGAGCCTGGATGTACTCTATAAAAAGCTCATGTGTTCTTCAATGCTTTTCCTTGGGGGTAAAAAAACAAAATAACCTTTGGAGGATACCATGCATCTGCTTTTAAAATAGTACACCCTCCAATCAGCTCCCGGTTTCTAAAGTTTGATAAAAATCAAGACCAACACTTGAAACAGACAGAAAAGCAGGGCGAAACCCCTATGACGAGACGGGAGTCAACGGCCGGTGAGAACAGGCTTCAGGGTCTGACATCACGGGCTTCCACCTCTGTCACCAGCCAGTTGTGTGGACTTGAGATGGTATTGTGGCTTTCAGCCTCTTTGTGATAAGGGAAAACCACTGGCCCTCTCGAAGGTAGTAATGAGCAGATGGCAACATCCAGCACTTGATAAATTCACAAACTTAAATTTCACACCCTAAGCCGAGCCCCTAACCTGCAGGACTTAGCTGACTCAGATCAGAAGTGGAGTGGCCTTTGTTTCTCTTTTAGTTACCATGAAGATTTTGTAAGCCCTCGATCTACCTTTTCAATAAAATAAGCTGTTAAAAAAGCTTATGGAATGGGGAGCTGAGGGGCAAACCAATGGTTCCCTAGAGAAAAGGCAGTTTGCTAACACCTTCAACAACACTAAGGTCTACAACAAACCCGGTATTACAAGCTTAGACTCTCCCAAACAAGTCATTTTGGCTAAAGGCATGTGTAATTACAGTAAAAGCCTACCAAAATAACACTTAAGCTGCTGACCTTAAAGATCGTTCTGAAAAGCTCCACCAAAACATTAGCACATGAAGGAGGGACTTGACTTTTTGCCTCCTGCAGACTGCATCGCAGGACAACGCTGCAGACATCCCTCTGCCTTCAAAGGAAAGCACTGATAGACTGTTAGAGCCGAGCGGTCCTCAACACCAGATGGATTCAATCCTGTTTCACGCACCCAAGTTTAACTACTTCAGAACTTCGGTGTCTGGTACTGGTAAAGGGCTAAGAGGTTTAGTTGTGTTGATCCCCACCCAACACTCCAGCTACCAGGGGATTTAGAAATCTCACCATTCAGACAAGAGCATTCATCCAAAGCTCAGAGCATCGGCCAGAACCTTCCCCCCACCACCCCGCAACACACACATACACACACCCACTCTGGGCTTATGTTGCACTCTTTAAGAGAAACATTGAAACATTAATCGAAATGAGTTTTACAACGTTTCTTATGAAAGGAAAGAAGTTCTGCAGAGGGTAGAAAATCACAATTCCTGCCACAGGCACACTGATGACTGACCCACAGGAGGCACTTAAATGTGGATTGGACCATCAGGGATGAGTGAAGTCATCTTAGGCACAAAGCCCCTCTTTGCTGTCAGTGGTCTTTTTAACTCTCAAGTAACTGGAACAAAACTTATGACAGATCACGGTGGGAACGTGTTTTCAGAATTACTTTGGCAAATACATCACAGTCCATTACAACAGCACCAAAGCTATTGGCAAAACATCCCTAAGCATAAGCTTCATTTAAATTTCAATTTGACGGTAGAAAGATACTCTGGTTGTAATATAATATTCTATTTATGTCTTCACCCTTTTCCTTTTTCCACATCTTCCCTGAAGAACTGTGTCAGTGAGCTTTGTTCTTTAGTAACGTCTCACAAACTAACTTCACAGGTTGCCAGAGGATATGGCCAACATGGAAGGGGCAAGGATTAAATGGAAACGGTCTATTTAAATTTAATTCAGCCTTCCAGGGTGTCCATCAGGAAGACTTCAGCCACCTCTCACGTCCAAAATCTGAGAAGGGAGCCTTCGTGGTGAACTCATCGAGAAATCCTTCAAGAACAACTGACTATGTAGTATTATACAGACACTTAGCCTCGTGGAGAGGACAGCCATCACATTAGCCCCAGGCTGAGTTAATTTACTTTGTACAAAGATGTCTGACATCAATGGCAATTTGAGGAGAGGAGAGACGGCAGACTCTAAGACCAGACCAAAAACAAGCTTAAGACAAACTACAAAAAAAAAAAAAAGGTTTTAAAGTTCAGTCTCAAATACGCTTTACTCAGAATGTATGCCACTGGAACGGAAATTACCACCAAGTATAGGGACTCCGGTTATCTTTAAATGTCAGGAATAAAGCCTGCTTGGTATAGTTCAGGGTTTTATTGAACCTGTATTTATCAAACCCACAAACAAGAAAAAGCTCAGCTCTACAGTGTAACATAGCAAGCACAATCCTGCGTCCTGCTTCCTTGGCCTTCCTATGAAGAACTCAAAGCACTATTTTCAGTCTTGTGTTGACAGAAGGCCCAGAAAACCAAACACCACCAGAAATTTTACATTCTAATATATCATACTGTCTGCTTTTGCATTTAGAATCAATGTTAGGTGGTATCTATTAACACAAAGGTGTATTCCACTAGATGTCATTTTAAAAATAAACTATGAACATATATCATTCGTGAATGTGGTATCAAAATCACAGACATGTTCATTTTAAAGACATAACAGGTTACTGTATTAAAGCCTTAATATTTCAGGGTGGCCATAAACTGCAGGAATCAACAAATGCTTTCCTTTTTTTTTTTTCCTTTATGATAGGTGACCAAAGAATGCCAGCACTTCATGAACTGGGGGAAGGTAAATGGGAGTGATTCCAACAAGATGGAGCATCACCCATTACACCAGACTCGTGAGAAAAGCTGGACGATGATTTCCAAAGACAGTGGTCGTGAGGAGTGCTCTTCATGCTTGCGGACCTGAACTCAACTGCTGCTTCTAGCGCTCTCTAAAACCACAGATGCATTCCATGAAAACCAAGCGCCATCACAGATGCCCAAGTGGGACCAGTGGAAATTTGGCATTAAGGCACTGCATTCACTGCAACTTTGCCCAGCACACTGAACCAGGGAAGGACAACACACTTAACAGATCGTGGTTTACAACGGGATATTCAAACCCATTTTTGAAATGCATACTAAACTAGTTTCCACACTTTGTGGTCATCTTATAAACTGACACAGTGAAGCTACCACATGATCTGGAAATTTGACACATAAAAGACTTTTACCAACCTGAGGATGGTTGACACCACCCTGGATGAGCACATCCCAACCCAGGGAGCTTTGCCATCTGTGTGGTTTAGCAACGTGCAAACTAAGGCCGCCAAGGGCTGCACCGAGTTAACTGTTAAATTGCATTTCCCTAGAGTGCAGAGGCTGCAGCTGACTCCTCACTGCATGACACAGAAAAGGTCATATGGGAAAAAGAACTTCCCGTCTCCGATGCTCCATTCCAAGACTTGTGGGAGGAAGGGAAGGATAACCAAGTTGACCACTCACCTTTCTTTATCAGGGAAGCCTGCGGCCCTCACAACCAGCCAGAGAAGTACAAAACATAACCCTGCATCAAGTTATCACCACCTTAACCCAAACCTGGTACCCTCGCCACCAAAGCCAGCCTGGACAAAAGATTAACCTATGATCCTCGACCATGGGTCCAATGGCAGCGCCAACTCTGCTGAAAGAAAGGGCGCCAAGTTTCTGTTTGTTTTAAAGGAAATACTTCCTGGCGCATGTTTGGTAAAGACTCTGAACTCTGTACACGAAGCCACGTGGTTGGTGCTAATCTGGTTCTATCCACTCAGGATCCGCCAAAGCAACCTCTTTCCGAGGGCAGTCCCCGGCTGGATAAACGACACCATCTCGTTCAAGTCACGCGGGCTCCAACCGGATCCCGGAGAGCCCAGCGCCGCGTCGCGTTCTCGTCACAATCCTCCTGCGCGCCGCACAGTCCCCATAGGGCCAGACTGGGGCGGGGAGGGGAAGAGACTGGGGCCGGCGATGTCTCTTTCGGCTGCAAGAGGAAAGGACTCCCACCTGTGGGGCCCAAACTGGTTCTTGCGGCCCAGGTGAAGTCCGAGGGAGCGGGGTAGGAGGAGACGCCAGCCCTTCCAGGGAAGCCGACGTTGCCACTAGCAGAGTGCGCGGGCACACTACTCAAGAGCCCACCTGTAGCCACAGCAAACAAACTTTCCTCCCCTTCTGAGTCGGAAGAGTCAGGTCCCTTACGCCACCCCCTGGCCCGAGCCAGCAACGGCCAGGAGCTCCGCGGGCTCCTCACCTGATACCCCGAAACCCCCAACTTGGTGTGTCCCCGGGCACAGACCCAGCGCTGCCTCGCGCCACGGTGGGGTGTGCGGAGTAGAAGACGGGGGTGCCAGCCAGGGATTAGGAATTCGTGGGGAGAGGCGAGGACGCCGCTCACTAGTTTTTGCAACTCCAGCTCCCAACTTTGCCAGCCACCCAGCTGCCCTCCAGTCCCCTCCGCGGCGCGCACCCAGCTCCCTCGGCTTCTCCAACGCCTGCCTTGGGGAGAAAGCTCCCCAAAGCCGGCGGAGCCCCGCGCGCCCGCTGCACTTACAGCCGTAGCGGGGTCTCTGCAGGGACGGCTGCTCCTCGTGAGGCATCCTGCGCGGCTCCGGGGGCCCGCCCGGGGCGCGCCCCCCGCGGCTCCCCTCGCTGGCCAGGCTCGCCGCTCCGCGCCCCGCCGGCGCGCTCGTATCCGGCCTCTCTCTGTCCTCCCCCGGCGGCCCCCGATTTGGCGCCCCGCTCGCTCCGTGCTCCCTCGTCAGCGCCCGCTGCTGCCTCCGCGCGCTGACACTCGAGCAAAAGTGAACTCTCCTCCCTCGCTCGCTCCGGGCCGCCGCCGCCTCCCAGGCAGGTTTCCTTTCTCCTCCAACCCGGCCCCGTTATCCACCGCGGTGGGAGCGCGCGCCGCGGCGCAGCGACCTCTACCGCGCGCGGGGCGCAGCGCCCTGCCGCCTGGACCCGCCCCTGCCCGGCCCGTGGCTGCAGGAAGGCGCCGAGCGGGCCCTGGGCCGGGATCCCCTGCAGCTGGGGCTGGCGGCCACCCCGCCTAATTTTTCACTTGTGGAGCGTTTAGAGGGTGGAAGTGAACCTCCGCGGACAAGAGCAAGAAAAACCGCAGAAGACATAGGCAGCCGCAGCCGCCCAGGCTGTTGCTCAGTTACAGAAGGACAAACAGCGTGGTTCCTTTTCCTCTGGGGAGATTGCGCGCTGACTTTTTTTTTCTTTCTTTCTTTCTTTTTTCCCTTCTAACGTTGCTTCTGTGACTCCTCGTCTACAAAATACAGGGTTCCCCTTTCATGACAAGAAACTGAGAGCGTGTGTTTGCCAAAGAGACGAGATAAACACTTCTCGTGCAACCACTCAACTGCGAGTCTTCCTCCGCTCACCTTTGGCCCGCTCCCCTCCCCCAAGTACAGAACTACCGCCCAGCCCAGCTGGGGTCGCACACCACAAAAACCTTTTCCGGCTAAGTTTTTAAGGAAATTAAACTGCATGTGGCAGTCTTAAAAGGTGGTTTGTTTTTTTTTTTTAATGCAGTCACCTGGAGCTATTTTTCCCTTGGTGCGTCAGAGTGATAAGATCTGTAGGAATGTGTGACTTTTCTCTACCTGTGTCCTCATCTGCTCATCAAATGTGGAATGTGTGGGAAACCAGATGGCTGGCCAAAATAAAATAATTGGGGTAGAGTTATGAGATTATTTCGTTGGAGAAAGGGTGATATAATGACACTAACCATTTCTAAGTCTGCAAAGATACAGAGAGAGGCCAGCTGTTTTCCATTTCATATGGGAGGTGCAGTTCTCTCACCTGCTGAAACTCAGATTCTGGCCCCCACCTCGGGTTCCAGTTACGTTGCTCTGGGCCGGGCCGAGAATGTATTAGGAACAGGCTGCCCGGTGATACTGACACTGCAGATCTGTTAGAAGGTAGGGACAAAGGATCTCAGTTGGACTCAGGGCTCAGTTTTCTGATGGGAGGGCAAGGGGATTCTCTCCCAACCTCCTCTCCCCCCACCCCATTAGATTCTCATTTGGTTGGATGGGATGGGGGGGTCTTCTCCCTTAAAAAGCAAATGCCTCGTATTATAAGAGCAATTCAAAAGTGAAATGTCCACATTTCAAGGCACAGCACCCTGTCTGTCACTGTTCATCCAGACCGGGTCATGTTCAAGGGGAATTTCCTGTGTTTCCGTACATGCTGAATCGGTTATCTCAAGTTCATTTCATCTCAATGATTCCATGAATTAAGTACTAACAGTTAAGCCCTTACTCACACATATCACTTTTCAGTATGAGTGTATGATACTTAGGACCCAGAAAAGTGGTAGTCTTTAGTATTTAGAGGTAGGAGGAAAATCAGTGTAAACAAGAATGGTCAAGGAAGGTGATAGCGTTTGAACGTATGGCTTGCGGTAGACCTTCAAAAATGGGTAACAGTTGGATAGAGAATGTCTGCTCCTGGAAGATAGGCAAGGACAAGGGACAATGGGGTGGGGCATGAAGTTGGAAGAGGGTGGAAGCCTCAAAGTTGGTATCAGATCATGGAGGACACTGAATATCAAGCTAAGAGAACTGGCTATTATAGAAGCATTTGAGAGCTCTTAAAGGTTCGGGCGTAGGAGCTGCATGGTGCAAGGGAATTTAGGGAATGGAAATCTTGCAGCAGGTTATAGGATGGATTCCAGGGGGGCAGCTGGGGGGTGCTGACACCTGATGGAAGGGGCTGTGGCAGGGGTAGAAGTAGTAAGGAGAGCTTCAGTGAGGTTGACACCAGTAAGAGTGAGAAATGGGGAATTTTAATATGAACAAGTTGGCACCATCAGCATTTATATCGACATCACAAATTGTAATAAGTAAATATCTGTTAACAGTAGGAAGTGAAGATTAGAGCCTAAATAGGCGGTCTGCAGAAGAGCAGCTCTAAGTTCACGTTCCAGCTGGTCAGCTCTTCTTTGAAGGCTCTGGGGAGGTTTCAGAGCTCTGTCATGGCTAATGTTTCTATGGAGAACTTAACGCTAAGAAGAAATTATAAAAGCAAATGTTACTTTTTTTTTTTTGCACATCCTGAAATTAATCTTTGGGATTTCAGTCTGCATTCACTGGGTATCAGTACTATCTCACAGATCACTTCTCTGCAGAACCTCAGAAAAAAACATGTCTGCAGAATTCTGGGCTATTTTCTCTTAGGGTTTGACATTGGAGAGTGATTCAGATAAATACAAGGCAATGTGCCAGCTTACTTTGCCATCTCACTGTGCTTGCAAAAATATTAAAACAAAAAGTAAGGCCATCTAGTGAAAAAATGTTTTTTTAATAAAGCAAGAAGAGTTTTTTTCTTTAGAATAAAAGATGACATTGGAAAACTAGTAGACTTGGTAAAACAATTTTTAAAGCAATATTATTTTAAAAATGATTGTTTTCTGAGACCCACCTCTCTCCTTCTGATTAGTTGGAAGAAGGTGTTTGGAAAAAAAATGCATCTTTGTTTTTATAACAATAACAGATTATTTTTATCAAGACCATCAAACAGGATTTTAAAAGTATGAGTAAAGATCTTGGCATGCAACTTTAACATTCCTTTCACCTTTGAAATGATTTGGTTATTGTCCAATAATATCATGTTATTGATCATTTTAACATATTTACCAGAAGAGTGACCCATGTGCTTTCAAAGCATCACCCAAAGAAGTGAGGCATGAAAAAATGACAGGAAAGAAATCATTCCAGCCTTTTTCAAAGTCCTAGGAGACTTTGGGTTGTTAAAATTCTCTAATTCATTCCCTGTTCCGGAAAAAGAGAGATTCTGAGAAGGAGCAAGAAGTACACTTAAGTGCAAAGGAGACCTCTATATCCCAAAAGGGAATTGTTACAGTCCAACGTCAGATTCAAAAAAATAAAAAAATAAAATAAGAACAGAAATAAACCTAACAGTCAGTGTTTCAGTTCTCAAAAACAAAAGTCCCGTAGTAGTGTCAGGGTAGAGAATAACTGTAGAACTGATGGTCTCTGCATTGTTTTATGGTCAAGGAAACAGAAACAGAGAAGTTGCAGGATTTCCATGGTGATAGAATAATAGAGCCATAGTGACATTCCGGGTCTCTGCCCATTGCCTTTTCTACTGTTCATGTTTTTGTTTAATATATACATATTTTCTTTTGATGAAGTCCTTTTTCACTTCACTAAAGCCTATAGTTCTGGACAACTTTCAAACATTTTGTCAATGTTAAACCAGCAAGACTTCTTGGCAATCTTGCCTTTTTCTCTTTGCTTTTAAAGTTCCAAAGAAATCAAAGCAGGGAGAGACTGAACTTTAATATTGGTAATCAGTCAATCAATCAATCAATCCACACACAGTTCCATTTTCATTTTTCCTATTTCACAGTTTCTGAAAGTTAGAATTCCAGGGACTCTGAGAAGGTGATCCCCAGGGTAGCCTAAAATGGAAATGAGGAGGAGGAAAAAGCAACATTAATTCTAGGTGGCCCCCTTCACTGTTTATCCTCTTTACCCTGCATTAACTTTCTCAATTGCATTGATCATCTAACATAGCATAGAATGGATTATTTGTCTACTGTCACCTCCCACTAAAACATGAGCTTCTTGAGAGCTGGGACTTCATCTTATTTTGCACTGCTGTGTGCCCAGGACTTGCGGCAATGCCTGGAATGTAGTAGCTGCTCAATTATTTTGTTACAATCATGAATTTCCTAAATCCTGATATGTACCAGGCACCATACTAGAAATAGTTGTAACTTTCAACCTGTTAACAACTCTGTGAAGATCTGGTTATCCTTATCCAACAGTGAAGAAACAGACTCAGACTCTCATAGGTAGTACAGTAAATGGCAGCGCTGAGTTTACCTGAATCCAAGCTTTTTCCCCAGCACAAAAACACATCTCCTGTTCTTCAGACTAATAAATTGAACAGCAAATTTCAACAGGCTCACCTTCTACTAAACACATGTTCCCTTTTCCCAGGTGAATGCTAAAGGAATTGCTATAAATGCCCCAAATTACCATCATCTATTTGCCATCACAGAGAACTAGGGATCTGGGGTCCCATTTGTGTCCGGGCACTACTTCTGACTGAAGTTTTACTAATACGCCTCTGCATGTCCCTGTTGGTTTTATACGTATATAATGAGATAAGATCTGAAAGGTGCTTAGCTACATCTACTTGTAAAGTTGTCCTGAATCCATTTTTTTTTAAATTATTTGTGATTTCCCATTAACTATAACTTCAAGTGTGCTTTATCCTCATCTCAGATTGATCTATCTTTGGCAGTAGCTCTTGGTCTCAGCTTTAATTTTCTCTGCCTGACTCTTATACTCCCTTCTGGAACATTCTGTCTTCATTGGTAGATGAGAGGCAAACGAATTTCCAGCCAACCAAGGAGAGCTTAGATATTTTGAAAGAAGTTTCACTGTTTATCAGAGAATAAAAATTAAGGCACTCATTATGTTACCGACCTGGGCTCTTAGGCTCTTGTAATCAAGAGAAATTGATAAGAAGCCAGAGGAGAAATTCAGGCAAGGCTTTGTTGGGGCTCGTGCTGCAGGAGGGAGTGAGAACATGAAACAGGTGCCCTCCTGGCTCCCTGAGGAGGGCAGGCTGGTCCCTTAAATGGGGTGAGGGTCGGGGCGGATTGGTGTGTGGAGCCTAAGGGCTGGCTTGGGTGGTCTGCCCACCCCAACTGGCTTGGTGGTACTGTGTGCAGGGATCATGCACAATACCCCAGTTTTGCTCAGGGCATCTCTGAGATGGCAGCTGATTTATGGCCTTTTTGTGTCCTATTTGTAATTGCCCTGACCATGCATGCACACAGTTACGTATAGTCCCATATAGCTTCTTTGTATTCTGTTGCTCGATCAGACATTTGTCCAGGTGCAAGTACTCCAGTAAAGGGTCCCAGGTCCCAGCCTAACTCAATTCGGCTGACAAAAATGAAAATGTTGAACAAGCATGGGGAATTAGGAGTTCTCATACAGTGCTGGGAGGTGTCCTTTCAGCAGTCATTTCCAGGCATAAGTTGGCCATCTCTGGTTAAGATAAAGAGGTACATTTCCTGAAATCCAGCAATTCCACTTCTACTAAGATCCTTTAGAGAAGCTCCCGCATACAGGGAAGCACGTACAAAAATGTTCACTTCAAGGAAAAATTGGAAACAACCCATCATTTAGTGGCAGAATAAATGCATTGTGATGTATAAAAATTTGATAGTGATTGATAAATACATGATGCTATTTATGAACAATTACAAACATACAAGATAATATGACATGATAAATATAGAGACACATGCATGTGGTAGAAGAATTTAAAGAACCATGCACAGGAAGAACATACCAATCTCAGAGTAGCAACAACCTCTGAGAAACGAGGGAAGGGAATGGAAGTCGAAAAGGTAGACAAAGAATATCAAATATATCCATAACTTTTAATTTCCTTTTTAAATGTGAAGCAAATAAGGCTTTTGTTGTATCCAGTTAATTTGTACGTAAGTAATTTTTTATCCTCTATTTCTCTCTCCCTGTTTGGAATGTTTTTCAAAATATTTTTTAAAAAGAAACATACATTCTGTTAGTATAGTCAAAATGAAATGATGTCTTAGTTTGTTGGTTTACCAGTTTTTTAAGCTCAGATTCATTTGATTTGGTGGGGAGGGGGGAGGTAGCCAGGTTTATTGATTTATTTATTTTTAGAGGAGGTACTGGGGATTGAACTCAGGACTTTGTGCATTCTAAGCATGTGCTCTACCACTTAAGCTATACCCTCCCCCCTCATTTAATTTTCCTGATTAAGGCAAATCTCTAAGTCTTATTGAGATAAACATTGATGGTGGCAATTTGAATATGCAAACATACACGTTTTGTAGAAAGGTGCTTCTTGTCTGGTGTTGGGGTTGTGGCTTCTACCCTAAAACTCAGCTGCCCCCTAAGGGGCCAGTGGAACCCACTTCATGACGACCAGCTTCTCCATTTAGGGCCTGGTTAGTGACTCCTGGTCTTCCTGGTAAAACTCAGTAAGGGATAGCTCTTCACTTCATGAACAGGTGGAGAGTTGACCATAGGACTGGTCTATTGTCTAATTAGAAATTGCCACTTTCACAAAGCGCTACTTAAACATTTAGGAAGGGCTCCCTTCATTTTAAAGCCTTGTTTTTTCTTTTTATGGTAGCTAACCAGCTGCTAAAGCTCAGTTACTCAGCTTGTTAAGAGTTAACGTCACATCTGGATCTGGTCAGCCTGAGGCCAAGTGTAAAAGCCAATAGTGAACCAAGGAACACCATAGCAAGGGAGGCAGATGTCACCAATGCCTGCCTTTTGTAATACTATAAATACAACTGTCACCTCAAACTCAACAGGTAAAAAAATCAGAATCAACCAGTTCCACATCTCCCCTCATCTACCAAAGAATCTTTCCTCTGATCACCATACCCAGTTAATACAAACATTTCTAGTCACTTAGATTTTTGAGCTTTTGAAATCAATCTTTTTGGATTCCTCTGGGACACTCCTCAGCATCCAGTCAGCCTGGATGGTTTTTTGTGAATCTCTCTCTTGTTTGTTAATGTTTCTTTATTTCTTCTTTGTTCTCATCATTACCACAACCACTAGGTTCAAGCTCCTACCCGGGCTTTGCCAAGGGCTAGTCCTGTGTTTTTGGTTTTTTTTGCACCCTCCTTTGAGTAGCAAATGCTACCCTATTTGCTATTTATGTTTCTATTGTTTTCCTGATACAAAAAAAAAATTGTTAGTACTTGGAGTATCCAGATTTCACCTTTACTTCCCAAACAGTAAATAAAAGAAATAACCCCAGAGGGTCCAAGATAGCAGTGTGGAAAGTTACAGCTGTTGAAAGTCTGCTCATCTTCCATGTGTTGAATTCCAAGCTAGAATTTTCTTCCTACAGAATGAGAGAAAATTGAGAGCTTTCATGGAATTGGAATTTGACCTTTGTCTCACATACAGTAGGTGTTCACTAAAGACAATCGTAGAATCTGTCTGGGTCTGGGCAAGTGATGACATCAACAACCAGGGACTGCCTACACAGACAAAGATTGTCACGTGGTCTCTACAGTTTCTAAGCCATGTCAGTAAAGCCAGCTGGCTTGTGAAGGCTTCTGTCGCAGCCAGCTCTGGCTGCTGTAACGTAGACTGGGAGTTTAAACAACAGACATTGTTTCTCACGGTTCTGGGGGCTGGAAAATTCAAGATCAAGGTGTCAGCTGATTCAGTTCCTGATAAAATTCCTCTTCATGGTTTGGAGATGGCCATCTTCTCCTTAGGTCCTCACGTGGCCCTTCCTTGGTGCATGCATGCTGGGGAGGGGAGGAGAAGGGGGAGATGGGGAGAGGGAGAGAGAGAAAGGAAGAGAGAGCAGGGAAGAGGAAGGGAGAGGAGGAGAGAGGGAGGGCAGGAGTAATATTGTATATATATGTGTATGTAAAGTATAGTAAAAGTATATATAATACACATTTTTTCTAATAGTTGTGCATTTATTTTCATGTATAACTAGCACATGAACATGGGACGGCATGGACATATGGCTTAGCACAAGAGCAAATTAGTAAGTGAGTAAAAAAAAATATGCTGAGTTAAAGACAATATTAAGGAAATAAGAGAATAGGAAGTCCTTGTACGATAAAATTGTGGGGGTATGTAAATGCCTGGAGTCTGGGACTCCCTGCTCGAAGCTTTAGACAAGAAGCTGTGCTCTGTTCTGAAGTCCTAAAGAGGCCCTACAGAGAAACTCTCCTGGTACTCAGAGCCTGAGGCATCCTCATAGGAGCACACGGCATGAGACGCCCACAGGCAGGAAAGCACATTTTGTTCAATGTCTTCATGCCCTACACAATGTCTTACAAGTTACAATGCAACAAAAGTGATTTTCTTTAAAAGGGAGAAAGAATCTGCTAGGTGTGACCTTGGGGAGGCAGTGTCACAGTGTAGCCTCGAAGGCCACTAAAGATGCTTTCGAACCAGAATGCGAGTCACTGGCCAGAAAAAAAGGAGAGAGAGACAGACACAGACAGAGAGGAAATCTCCTGTGGCTTTCCTTTTTTTTTTTTTTCAAGTTTATTATTATTGAAGTATAGTCAGTTTACAGTGTTGTGTCAGTTTCTGGTTCCTGGGGCTTTCTTAAGTGCTTGAATCCCATCACAAGAACCCCATCTAATCTAACCCTAATTTCCTCCTAAAGGCCTTGGCTCCAAATACTATCACACTGGGGGATTAGAGTCCAATGTATAAATCTGGGATGTGTGTTGGGGGGAAACATTCAGTCCATAGCAGCTTCTTTTCATCTTCCTAACATGTCTGTATTCTAAGCCTGTTGGAGTGTGACAGTTATTTTACCAACTCACAACTTCTATAGTTTAGGGGGAATTTACTGTGAACAAAGACCACTTCTGCAGAGTAAGGATGGTGTTGTTGAAGCAGGAACCTCCCGCTGATCAGCCCCAAGGTCCAGTGGGGGAGGGGAGGCCCGACAGCCACCACAGACACCCTGCTTCAGGGTCTGTCATTTTAAACCCTTAATGTTTATTGTTAGATTTCACAAAACCCTCAACCCTTCTTCCCACTCTGTGACACATTGTCTAGTAGTGTTTATTTAAATTATCTTAAAATGAATTTAAATTGTTTTCACTTTGAGAGTGAATACTACAATCTCTTGAAAGAATTGAAGACATTCCAGGAGATAAAATTAAACAAAATAGACAGAGTTAGGAATTTATCTTTGGCAAACTATAATGTTAACTTCAAGTGTCCTTTAAAATGTGGTGAATTAAGCTCTTCTGAATGTCTGGAGTTTATAACTTCTCAGAAAACTTGTTAATTAATATAAACTTGTGCCTTAAAACAATGTTTTGTTGAAATTATATGAGGTGCTCTTTCAAAAAAGAAAGAAAGCATTTAGCTGGAAATGCTGGAGAGATGATCTGTCCCATTAGGTGAAGAGTCCTTTTCTATATGTAATAAAACTTTGACCAAAATTTTGAAAACCTGGCCCCAATTCACATGCAAATCCATTTCAAGATTACCAAAGATGTGCCCAGAATTCTAAACTTCCCACGGGCCAGAAGATCCGAGCTCATTTTGATTTTAACTCTGATTTTTACACTAAGTGATCTGTAAACAATTTAACAAATAACACTTTTAAAGCTAAATGACTTTTTCAGTCTTCATTCTATTTTAACATTATTAGATTTTTTTCTAGCTCCTCCACTGAAGTTAGTGCTTCTCTGCAATAATGCAGATGTCAGTAGAATTCTGGTCACCCTGGATATCCATCCACACTGTAGCAGGGTCTTAGTTTTGTAGTACTTAGCCTCAGAACTTAGGTTTGGAATTTTTCTCTCATTGACTTCCCTTGATTAAGTTGTTTAGTCCCTTAAAAAAATCCCCAGGACCTAGTGGCCACGGGCCCACAAAGGGGAGAGGTCATGCTTCGCTCTCCTCCTCCTCTGTCGTCTTACACCAGGAGGGCACAGAGTCTCCTCCTGTGATGCCTCTATTAGGCTTCGCTGATGCCTCTGATGAGAGCCCTATTTCAGAACATTAAAAAAAAAAAAAAAAAGGAAAGAGAAGTGCTGGTATATAAAATTACTATTTCCAGGTAATTTTCATTTCTTTCTCAAAGAGTACTTGGGTCTCCATGACTTGGAGCGCTTATAAAGTCATCTCTTGTGCTAGCTGAACAACTCTCCAATTTTATTCACTGTTTGTACCCCCAGTGCTTTGCATACAGTAGGAATCCAATAAATATTTGTCATATCGATGGATGAGTAACTTCAATCTCAATTGTCTCAAAAATTAATTTCTCAGTGCATCCTCATTATTTGCCTCCCTCAGACTGGGGTCCTTGAATCAATTTCTTGCCTCTCTGTAGGTCTTTGATGCCAACAAATCTTGTTGTGAAAGGGAAGTTTAATAAAATTCCAATGATCACACACTTAAACAGCACCTGGTTGCGGGAGAGAGCTAAATCTTGGTAGATGACCTGTATATAAATTAGCAAGTACCTGCATTGCAGTATCTCCCGCCCAGAGCAGCAGCATCGCAGAATTATATAAAATATTAGCAAGGAATTCAGAGAGAGAAAGGGGCAATGGTGACATCTCTGGGAAGGAAAAAACACTGTGGAGCCTCTTGGCTTTCAATGCAAGACCGTTCATTCAACCAGCCAACCAGTTCAACTGCCAGAAATAGTCTCGTGAAACAAGACGAAATTATGGATTTGTCTTTCCTAAGAGCTGCCCATTGTGGACAGGACCCTGTGGTGAGAATGAATCCAGCTGGAGACGAGCCCTGTGGTAACAGTAGGTCATCCTGCAGAGGCTCCAGCTCCAGAACTACAACAGGGAGCAAAAGTTACAGCAACACGTTCTAATCGCTCCAGCGTCTTGGGACCAGGGCAAAAGAGAGGGGTCAGGAAAAACCCAAGCTGCATAAACAGAGGTAGAAGAATGATGGGTTATGCCTAAGAATAGAAAAGGAAAAACCATAGGGGTCATGGGAGGCTTTGAGATGAGTGTAGCATCGACAAAACCGTCTCGTGGGGCGGGGTGTGATGCTGGTTTCCTCCCTGGCATAGAAGACGAGAGAATTCACTGTGCCGTGTCCTTCCTCCAGCAGCAGCTTCAAAATGATTACTGCAAAGCTGTAAGGATTAGGGGAGAATCCAAAGGGAAGGCATCAACATGGTTACTTGCTTGGGGAAAAAGAAGCCAGGAGAGGGTTTAAGAGAATCATTCTGCTTCTTAGCATGGGAGCGGGAGAGCCTGATACTATGAGAGGGGAAGATGAGCTGGGAACCATGGCAAAACTGTGCCCTGAATAGTGTCCGCAAAAGGAGCTCTAATGCAACGAATGAAACCTGGATGAGAAGTGGGCTGGACAGGCTACACCCCTGCCCAGGGCTGGACTAGCGGGAGTGCTTAGCCTGCAGGCAGCTGGTCAGCCCGCCTGTTGTTTGGTTCTAATTCTCATGCATCCTGTACTTAAGCAGTGGCTTCTCTCTAGTTCAGTCCCCCTGCATATTCAACAATCTTCCTGACATCCCCTTTGTGGGGATACCACGCTAAAAGTCGCCGAGGGATAGAAAGAAAGGAGTAGAAACCGTGTGCTGTGTGCTACAGCTCCTTTTTGGTTCCATGTTGCTCTTGGCCTAATTTTTATGCAAATCTATATCAGTCTGAAAGGCCAGCTAGGTCTAAATAACCTAGGCAAAGGAGTCAGAGTGGGATCGGGGAAAGTTACTCTATTCAGCTAGTCGATGTTGGGATATTCATAAAAACACTATTTATACGCTTAGCGTCACAAAACAGTGGTTCAAAACTAGAGCTGAATGAAGATGCCAACAGAAGGGAATTTTAGGCAAAAAGAAAGGCTCATTTTTATCATCTAAATATATTGCGTATATTATTAGCTAAAGTTCATTTTCTTTCTATTGCTGAGCTCCTGTACAGCTAGAATTTTCTGAGATAGCAAAGGGGTATTCAGAACAGAGAAATATGTCTTATTGTCCTAAAAGTTGTCTGTCCAGTCTTGCTGCTTTTAAAAGTTGCAGAGAATCACACTCTGTGAGTTCAAATACTTCCTTTCAGGCTGAATAAATAAACTTGCTTCCAAGTCAGGATGAGCAGACAGTTCCGAACACTAACCATGTAATGGCGTTCAGCATGAAGTCCTGGCTGTGATCTGTGAAGTCAGCGGTTAGTACATTCTGAACCTTTAAAAAAAGACGAAAGGGCACAATTCAACCTGTAGCTTCCAGTATAAGTGATGTTTATTTGCACATAACATTCTCTATTGTTTATGTGTATATCCACATACCTTGCTGTATCACTTAGTAAAATATCAGGAATTTTACTCAATTAAGTGTCCCTGGGCATTGAGACAGTTCAGCTATGGGGCATCAGGTAATCAGAGGTGGGATGAAGCTTGAAGAATTCAAGTGTCATTTCACACTGTTGCCAGAGGGCCTGTGTGAGTTCCACCAAGGGAAGCGAGCGCTCTAAGGAGAAGGCTGTTAGAGACCCTTGGTCCCCAAGGACCTGAAGCCTGGTCCACTAATTTTATGTAGGAAGAAACAAGGCATAAGGCTTCTGGAAGATGAATGATGATCTGACACTCTTGGTTTTGTGCTTTTCCCCTGTATAATCATTTTTCTTCATGAGCAGAAGGAAATCAAATAGGCTAAATACCTTGCCCAAGGTCATTCAGGGCCTTTGTCCAAGTTCAAAACATTGCTGGCTTGGGGATCCACCTGCAACATTCCTGACTAATAACCAGGAGGCAAAGGTCTCCTCCAGAATTAAGCGTTGCCTCTCCAGAGGAACTTTCTTAGGGAAGCTTTATGTTTTAGTTTTGTTTGAGCTGGAAGAAGAGGAAAAAGGAAAGAGTGGATTGAACTGTTTTCAGGGTCAAGCTATGGATCTGAGATATAAAAGGCTAACAGTATTATGCCTGACTCTAGGCTTAAAAGGTTTGATTAACTGTTAAGAAAGATCTCCTGCTTAACAGACACACTACTATATATAAAATAGATAAACAAGGACTTACTGGATAGCACAGGGAACTAAATTCAATTTCTTATAATAAGCTGTAATGGAAAATAATCTGAAAATATATGTATGTATATATATGTATAACTGAATTGCTTTGCTGTACACCTGAAACTAATATCGTAAATCAACTACACTGCAATTAAAAAAAAAAGCCTCTTGCTGGTTAAACAATATGTGGTAGAGCTGGGAAGTGTGCCTTAGCTCCCCTGGAAGCAGGTATGGCGCTGGGCAGTCCCCTCCCTCACTGCTCCTAGTAGCCAAACGGGGCCCACAGATGTTTCACTTGGCTTGCATTGTCCAGGCCCACAGAGTGTTTGAAAATAGGATTAAATTAGTTGCTAACATGTATAAAAGCCAGGCGGTTTCTCCCTTCTTCTAAAAAAAGAAAATTCAAAAAATAAAAAACAAAAACCTGGCAAGTGGGGCCCATATTCCCATGCAGAGGCCACAGTCAGCCACTGCTGTTTTATGTGGGACACAAACCCCCAGGTGAGCCAGAGCTCCTGCCCTGGGCTACCTGCCCTGTCTGTTCCAGCCTAGCCACCTTTTCCCTCCCCTACTTCTTTCTTCCTGCCCCAAAGCCATGACACCTGGTGGTTCAGACTCTCCCAACCCAGCTCTGCATTCCTACCCACCCCGCTGACGCTGCTGTATCTCAAAGCCCTGCCTTCTCCCGGTGGCATCAGCAAACTGGACCATCTTACAGGCCAATTAATGCAGTGCTTAAATCTTATGCTCTCAAAAGGCACTCCTTCATTTTCTCCTGGTCTTTTTTCCTGGACCTATTGGAAAGAGTACAGTAGTGTGAATTTCAGGCCAGGGGACTGGCCAGGTGGAGAGATTTGGGTACAGGTGAGCCGCCCATTGTGCCAGCCCTGGGGGTTGCTGCCCTTTCTTGAGATGGAGACCCACCCAAGATTGGAGCTCTGTAATTGGTGGGGTGGTGGAGCAGTTACACCTCTCCCCAGAGCCTCCCCAGGAACGGAGAGAAGGCCTCCCACCCCCACCCCCACCGCCACCTCTAGAGGTTCCCTCCAAGGAACCTCCCTCCAGGCCAGCCTTGACTGAGGATCAACATCTAAGGAGCCTGTCAGAGCCACCTGTGATGCCAACCGAGGCATCCTGGCCAAGAGCCAGGCACTGCTTAGGGAAACACACAGCTCCTCCCTTGTCCTGCAGGTACAGATCCAAGGTCATACCGGGCTGGAGGGTGGCCGAGGTGAGGACGGGCATGGGCTCCCGCAGCCCAGGGAGGAAGGGTGCTCATTTATTACAGCCTTTCTCCCTCCCCAACAGCTGGCCCCGATCTGTACTGTGAGCATCAGTTGGACAGCTGGCTTAGTTCCGACAGCTCTTCCTTCTCCTTCTCCCAACTTCTAGCTTTAGGAAGTACTTAACAAGTCTTGTGTTTAAACGAGACCAGGGCAGGGGCCTGGGAACACTAAGGAACAATAGGCAGGGGCGGTGACCTCCCTCATAGTCCCCTAGACTTTGTTCACAGCCCAGAAGGCACTGTATGAACTTGGAGAAATCATCCTGTGATATGAGAGACGGCAAGAGAAGGAAGTGAGAGAGAGAAAGAAATGAACATAGTTTGGAAACAAGTTCCTAACGCTAATGTGTCCCTGGCAAACATTTATAATTTCCCTAGGTTTACAGGAATAGGAGAATTAAAGAGCTTAATTTCAAGTTATGTCATTTATTATCACTCTATACACATGGATTCACAGTCCAGATTTAGATCCAAAAGAAAAAAAGTGACAGGAAAACTGAGAGCAGGCAATTCAATGCTTAAAAATAAAATGGCTAATTTGCTTAAGGGTGAACATTTTGATTCTATAGGGAAATTATTAGGTGTCAGAAATGATTTGCACGATGTCAGAGCATATTTACTGAGTGGCTGATAAGTGCAGAACCTCTGCTTTCAAAGAGTTTGTCATCTAACTGGGTTAAGAAGGCATGGGTAGTGGAAAGGACTGATAACAAAATTACTGTTTGCCAAACACTATCAAAAGGTTGTAGGAATAAGGACATTTCTTAGCAAAAAGCAGTGCTGTGAGTTTTTAGGACAAAGAAAAAATGAAATCCATCAGGGAAGGTTTTGCTGAATTTGGCATTGACAACGGTTTACCTTCTACACAACAGCGATCTAGGGTTTGGCCAGACAGGAATGGTATTTTATTTCTAACATCTAGCAGACACTCAGTGTGAGTGCTCAATTCACGCTTTTTGAATGAATGAGTGAATGATTGAATTCAGGTAAAGAAAGCAGACAGGTTTTACTGTTTTAAGGCCTTCCTTTTAGGCACATTTCCCAGCCGAGGCAGATGCTTATCAGAATCACAAGCCTTCCCCACATTTGCCAAGACACCCCTCTTGGTGAGACTCCTTTGGTAGCACAAGCTTGGAAAAGCAATTATGCGACTTACAGCCATGTGACCCTGGACAAGTCCCTGCACCACTGAGCCCTGGACTATCACGCGTCAAGCAAAAGCCATTTCACAGGGTTGCGGGAACATCACAGGAGATGGTGCAGGCAAAGCTCTGAAGACATGAACCTGCTTCTGTACAACTTCCTGATTTGCATATAAGAAAATTGCACACTGACCTGCGCAAGAAGGCTTCTCTAAGTACTTTTTTTTAAACTTTATTTGGTACTTCTCTTCCCAACTGAAAAAAAGTTCGTTCATGGGAAAAAGGAATTTTCTGGGGAAGCATCCACTGGCATGACAAGCAGGAGAAGCATCGCAGAGGACTTCCGGCTCCAGCCAAGGGGCCCTCGGTAAGTGGCTCCCGCCGCCCCACGACGACGTCAGGGCGGAGAGGGTGAAGTCCTGCCGTGGATGTCGTGAACGTCACGCCGCATTCCTCTAGCAGCCGCCCTGCTCGCTACGGTGCCCCATGAGCTCAGCTCCCCTCCACCTTCTGCTTTGCTGGAAGCAGGCCATGGGGTGGCTTGTTTGCGTGCATGAGCTTATCAGTAAAGAGAGATTTAAGTGCACAGGTTCGAAATGGGACTGCACACAGTCTGGGTAACTGGTCACGGACACATCTCTCTTCTCCGTGGTCGCCACCATCAAACCAGTTTGTTCCACCATGAAGCCGGGGGCCTTAGAAACTCTGCAGCCACGGAAGATGACATTGCTCACTGGAAGAGACCCAGAGGGTGTGACTTCCAGGAAGTTCTCGCAGCCTGAGGGGCAGGGCTGCCTCTTGCCTTGCAGAAGGAGGCAGGGAGCCGAGGGGGATACGTGAGGCAGGCCAAGTTGGGCCCTGGGGCGCGCTGTGTGTGTGTGTGCGTGTGTGTGTGTCTGTGTTTGAGGGGTGGTCTGAGGAATGCTGTCAGACTCTACTGTCCCCAGTCCTTCCCCTGAAAACTCCTGGGAACCAGAAGATGGAAATCAGATGATACAAAAAAGCAAAGCAGACCACCCACCACCCAAATCCCTCTGTTTACAAATCAAATACATGAAATAAGTGAATACGCATGCTTCTGTTATTTTGGGGTGGGGGGTGGAAGAGAACACGTATTAGACATTCAGTCCTCAGTAGAGAGGTAGGGAGGGTGGTGGTTAAACTTCAAACTGTGGTTCCACCCTTTGCTAACTGAGTAATTTCAGTCTAAATGTCAGTTCTCTCACTGTACACGGGGGATAATAGTAGTACCAGCTCATGAAGTCATGATGGAATGAAATGCGATAATGTGCAGTAAACCATAGCAGGGTGGGTGGCCCGCTGTGAGCGCTCAACAAACAGGAGCAATTATTATTAATAATATATGTTAGAAAGTAATCATAATATATGTTAGAAAATCCTTATTTGTCACGTATAACCGTTATGGTAGGAGACTCTGGGAAACCATCTCCCTAGGGGCTTCTGAGGGCTCAGTCATCAAATCCCACCTGGGCTGGCAGCTCCCAGGTCAGAGCACAAGGAGGCCATCGTCCATCCCCCCATGGCACACTGTCATCTTCCCCAGGCTTCACCCTATGCCAGCTTATTTGATCTTTACAGTAACTCTATGAATAAGTGTTCCTTTTCTCATTTTATGGAAGAGGAAATGAAAGATCAGAGAGATCCCCAAGCTCACCCCCTTAAATGCAGAGCCAGGACTAAAAATCTAGTTCTACTCGTTATAAATACTGTGCTCTTTTCATCAGCCAGTGTTAAAAATACAGACTCCCTGGCCCTAAATCCCTAATTCTCAGAGATTCTGATCATTGGCCAGGACATTTTTTTTTAAGGGCTGAGCAGCTTGGAGAATTCCCACTCTTGATCACACAGCTTCTTCATTATCTTGGATTTTGCAAATAAATGAATAGAAAGTTGGACATAGGAATTTAATAGACAGCTGAAAAACGGAGTTCCAGCTTTGAGAGGGGAGGAAACAGGAAGCTGGGAGCGGGCATGAGGATTCCTGGAGGACTCCAGGTGAGCCCAGTGGCGGTCAGCACGCGTCCGCAGCCTGCGAAGACTCGCTTCCACTGCGGCGAGCACCCTGTGGGCTGGGCACTGTTTCAAGTACATTCACACACAGTTCCGTCTCATCCCCACGACTGCCCTCTGAGATCATCCAGCTCCATTTTAAAGACGAGAAATGTGAGGCACAGAAACTCATGTATGTGAGGCCATTTATTTTTGGTCCCACACACACACAATGAATTCACCAACTTGCTGAGAGACACAATGAGGACCAGTAGGTGGGTCAGAGACCAGTGGGTGAGGGGAAGGGCAGGACTCCCAGGGGCCTGGAGCACACCTGTGGCTGCCTCCTCCCTTCCATCCCAAGAGCCCAGGTGGGCTTCACTCCTGCGTCAGGCCCCTCCTCCCACCATGCTTGGGGTTGCATGCCTTTTGGTCTCTTCCAGAGCCTTCTGGAAGCACTGATCACTGGCCCCTTTTCTTCTCTGTCCTTAACCTCTTCCCCTATTAGTTGTTTCTCAGTGACCTGTGAATAGGGTCAGATAAGCCCCACTTTTAACCGTTCTTCCCCTCAGTTTCATATGCCCTAAATCTCCTAAAACTGATTTCATCGCTCACCCAACCCCAAATCTGCCTCTTCTCCCCTGTGTCCACCATCTCGGTTAATGACATCAGCATCCACTTGGGTGCCTGGGCCAGACATCTGGGCATCATTCTCAATACCTCCCCCTCCATCACTCTGTCACCCAACTCACAGCCACGTTGTAGATGGTACCCTGTAAGCATCTCTCACATTCCCTCCCCCATCCCTCCACTGTCACCGCCTTCAGTCACCACCATGTTGCATCAGCACAGTGCTGCCTGGACTGCTCTCTCCTTCTCTAGTTGTGCCAGCCTCCCCCACCTCTCGCTCATCGGTTCTCCATACGACAGTCAGAGTGATCTTGACAAACATAAAGCTGATCCCCTGCCGTTCCCCTGCTTAAAAACCCACAGCGCCTCTGTTAAGCCCCAGGTTAGTGGGACACAGGCCTTTGGTGATACAATCCTGCTCACTTCTCCAGACTTACTTCCCTCTCCCCCCAGGATCCTCGCCCCTGCCCACCACCCAGCTGGGCTAGTTCTCCTTACCCTTCAGTGTGGTTGTCCCCTGGCCCAGAAATTCTCCTCCAAACTCTCCTGTGTGCTTAGTCCCTGGTACATTTACTCATCACATGATAGTTGCCGGTTTTTCTATATCCTCAACTAAAGCACATCCTGCTCCTTGAGGACAGGGACTGAGTCTTAATTATCAGTACTTATTCTCCACACCATGCCTGGCACTCAGTTAAAGCTCAGTAAATACAGGTTGAAGGAGTGAATGACCCAGCAAGGCCATGAGGAGCAACCAGAAGCTCATCAGAGGACTTCAGGGTTCAGAGTACACAGTGTTCTCCTCATTTAGGGGCCAACCTGGAAGCAGAGATGGACTGAAATGGTCCAGAGGAAGCCCCTGAGAGCTCATACTTGCTGAACCAGCTTTTCTGCTAAACACTTGCTGTTAATTATTTTCTCTTAATTCCCATAATAATCCTTTAAGGTAGATACTGTTTTCCCTCTCATTTTACTGATGAGGAAACTGAGGCTCAGAGAAGACAAATAATTTGCTGAAACATGAATGGACCTAGAGATTATCGTACTAAATGAAGGAAGTCAGGCAGAGAAAAACAAGTATCATACGATATCACTTATATGTGGAATCCAAAATATGACATGAATAAACTTAGTTATGAAACAGAAACAGACTCATAGGCATAGAAAATAAACTGTTACCAAAGGGGAAAGAAGAGGGGAGGGATAAATTGGGTGTTTAGGATTAGCAGATACAAACTACTGTATATAAAATGGATAAATAACAAGGTCCTACTGTATAGTACAGGGAACTACACTCAATATCCTGTGATAAACCATAATGGAAAAGAATCTGAAAAAGAATGTGTATGTATGTATAACTAACTGAATCACTGTGCTATAGATCTGAAACTAACACAATATTGTAAATCAACTATACCTCAATAAAAACAATAATAATAATTTGCTGACAGTCACACAGTGGTGATGCCAAGATTCAAACCCTTGTCTATGTACCCTTCTCTATGTTACAATTTAGTTCTACAGTCTCCGTCTGCAGTACAGGGGTCTGTCACTCACACGGAATCTTTAAGGAGTTCCTATGACTCCACATTCAGGGCTAAAACCAGGAAACAGCTTATAAGGGAGGACAATTTCCCACCAGACATGGTGTGCTCGAGCTAGAAGTCTGGATATCTTTGCTTAGCATCTAGACAAACTTAGATTCTGTAATCTTGGAATTTGAGAGCTGGAAAGGACCTTAAAAATTATCTAATCCAGTTCCCTCCTTAGACACATGAAGGAACCAGTTACCTGCCCTAGGACACTCACTGATTGTCCCAACCCTGTGGTCAAGCCGTGCGTGTCTTGCCATGTTGGTGCTTGATTTTGTGTGTTTAAGTCTTTTAATAAAACAGCCCTCTTAAAACTTTAAACTGCATTTTGCTTTGTCAGAGGAAGGATTTCAACTTCCTTGATGGCCAGATGTCATTACAACAGTGGGCCTGGACCAGCTGGAAGCAGGAAGTTCAGGGGAAGTAGGGGCTTGGGTGAGATGGTTTCGATGGTGAGGGAAGCCCAGGGAGGGGGAGGTTGGAACTCTTCCCCAGCTCAGCCTTCCTCTCACAAACGTCAGGGAAAAACACAATGGGACTTCAGACAGTTTTGTTTAACACATACCTTGTAGTAGGAACAGAAGGAATTGTCCTCAAGCGCTTACAATCCAGAGAGATACATAGGTGAGTGCAGTGATTAGAAGCGATGAAAATCTAAGGGGAAAATTCTCAGAGGAGAGTTCCAAGGACTTTGCCTTGGAAAGTCAGGGAAGGTTTCCAGCAGTAAGTGGTTCCAAACTGAGCTTTGAAGGAAAAACAGAAGAGGAGGCAGGCCATCTAGGACAGAGGGAAGAGCAAGGGGGAAATTGGAGGGTCTGAGTAGTAAGGAGAGCATAACTGAGAGCAGTGCAGCTCCAAGTGTGGGACACAGGCCAGCAGCAAGAGCATTTCCTGGGAAAGTGTTAAAAATGTGGTTACTGGGCCCCACGCCCAGACTGGCTAAATCAGAACGGCTGGGGTTGGCCCCCATGATCTGAATGGCTTAACAAGCCCTCCAGGTGATTCTGATGCACCCTAAAGGTTAAGGCCACTGATTTCGATTATTCTTCATTAAAGTCCACAGCATCCTTGCTGCCTTGGTAAGGCTTTGGGACGGCAGGGATGGGTGCAGACAGAGCATGGGTGCCAGTGGTTCTGAAACACCCCCTGGGCTCTGGTCCTTCTTGGACGCAATCAGGCATCATATATCGCATCATGTACCTTATGGAGGCTTCGCCCTCTTGTCTGGGAGGCCCTAGAGGGCCTGGCTTCCCCATGATTCTAGGTGCTGACCGTGCCAGTACCAAGTGTCACAGCCACGTCTCCAGAAGCCTTGTCATGTCTGCCATGTCAGTGCCCCAAGAGGGTTCCTTCCTGGAATTCTCACTTTGTGTTCTTGATGACGCAAATGTCACTGTCACATGGACCCTCCCAACCACCTGATTTGAAATCCACAGACACACCTGCTCCAGACACTCCCTGTACCCTATCTTACTTTGGTTTTTCTCTATCATATTAATCAACATCTACCCTCTGCTTTTTCATTTGTTTCTTTTCAGTCCTCCCAGCCTCCAATAAATTGTGTGGTTCATGAAGGCAGAGGCTTGTGTTGTTTTTATTTTACTGCTGTAGTCTCCAGCTAAGACAGCCTGGCACATAAGAGGTGCCCTATTCACCCAATGAATGAATGGTTTACATCATGTGATTCTGCACATGTGGCTTCAGTTACAATTGATTAAGCCAGGAATTGGTCCCTAATCCAGTTGCAGCTTCCCATTGGTCAGCCAGTGGGCTTGGAGGGGGCCTGGCCTGGGAATTTGTCATGGTGACAGGCTGAACCCATCAGACGCCAATGTCGGGGAGCTAGTGAGACGCAGAGAGGGATGCTGACAGTCAGATGGGACGAAAAGAGGGGCCACAGGGAAAGGGCAGCAGAAGCTCAAGGCAGAGAAGTAAGGGAAGTGGAGATAGAGAAGACCTGAGTCATTCTGAACCGTAGAGAAACCCCAGCCTGATAATCCCAGTGGAGAGCTCTGGAGCCCGCGGTTGAGATAGGAGAGCTGCTGGGGGGCGGCCGGAACTGCTCTTCTTTCCCAGATGATGCCTGGGTGGCCTCGCGGCCCAGCTGTAAGCCTTCTCCTTTAGTTCTCTGCACATCCTTAAAACAGCTTTCCATCAGCTAAGATAACCAGAGGGAGGGGTCCCTGGTCTCTTGAACAAAGGCACCTGGGCACCAGCCCCGCCCCTTGCCCAGTGGCTGGTCTGGGCAGACGCTCGCTCCCCGCTAAGGGTGGGGCTTCGGCGGGTCTGCGCCCATTGTGGGCAGCAGTGTTCAGCTGAGCTGGTCTCTTTAAAGCGTGGCCATGTGGAGGGGAAACTTGGGCAATTTCACTTTAAACAGGCCCTTTCCCTTTATGACTATGCAGGGAGAAGGTCAGGGAGAGGCCTTGTTGCTAAGCCAAGTGTGCAAACAAAATCCCATGTTTGCTGTTCCAGTGTGGCCTTGGAGCGGCTCCTCTGAGGCAGGCTGGGGGTGAGGCGGGAGTCAGAAGGTGGATGGTGCTCGGCGGGGAGGAGCATCACCCCAGCTCCCCACCCCCTCAATCGTTTGTTACTTGATCCACCTCTGGGCCTGGCACCCCCTACCCCTGCCATTTACTGTCCTGTGTCATTTCCCAAGGACAAACATGGAAAGCTTCCCACCTGCCCAGATGTAAGACCAATTGTTCTAGAAATTCTAAAACATTTTATTTTGGCTCTGCTCAACATTGGAATTGTTGGGGATCATATATTTTTCTTAAAAAATTTTTTCTTCTATTTCATTTTTTTCTTGATGGAGGTACTGGGGATTGAACCCAGGACCTCGTGCATGCTAAGCATGTGCTCTACCACTGAGCTGTACTCACCACCCCCATATGTTTTTCTTAAGTGAAAAGCATTCTATCCAGATGACATGATAACAAAAGCTCATTTATTCCATGAATATTAAGTTCCACTAAATATTAATATCTAGACTGGATGTTGAGGAAATAGCAGTGATGAAACAGAAATTCCTGCCCTCACTGAGCTTCTGTCAACAGGAAAGGCAGTGAGTAAACAAATACTTATAAATGTGAGGAATATTATAAAAGGAGAAGTATGAGCTACTATGAAGAAATCTTGAAGAGTGTGAAGAAAGTGTTCCACACAGTGGAAACTACGTATCAGTAGGTCCAGGGTAGAAACAGAGATAGAGGTAGAGAGAGAGAGATTGGTGCTTAAAAAAAAAAAATAGAAGTCCAGTAAGGCTGAACTGAACAGAGGGAACTGAAGAGACATCAAATACATTCTGAGGAGAAATAGAACAAGCTTTGCTCTTTATACTTTCCAAAATCTGGCACTTGACAGACAAATGACCTTCTCTTCCCCGAACCCCAAACCCTGCATGACGTATGGTTTTACCAGTTCAAAGCAAACAGAAAACACACGATCATACTCTGAGTGTCTTTCATTGTCCGCAATCCATTTAGAAAAGTTGGCCACGTAGCCTGTCACCTGGGCCAGTTCCATTGGTCCAAGGCGGGGTGCCTGACCCCAGAGAAGCCAATCTGTAAGTTGGTCAGTGGCCTGTGAAGTGGCCTGTTACAAAAGATTTGTGGAACAGAGGCAGCCTATGCTACGTGGTGATGGGTGAACCAGTAAGAATTTGAATTCTTATTTACACGGGCCTTTGAATATGAAACATCAGATAAAGTCAGTCAGTAACCGTACGAGCAGGAGAAACACAGGCAGCGAGCTGCCGAGACAACAGAATGGTGAAATCCTTGAGTAGGAAGCTCCAAAGCCTGTTGCTGAGGGTCTTCTGGTCCCCAAAGCACAGCTCCATCTCCATGAGGCTTGGCTGTGCAGCTGAGGGTCCTGTCTTTCTATCTGTGCACGTGCCCCTACCACAAACCTCACTTCCCGGCTCCGGCTTCTTACCCTGGACAGCCCAGCCCCATAAAGTGGGCAACGATGTGTGAGTGAAAAAGCTGGCTGATTTTTCACTTTTATACCAGTTACTTAGGTAAGAGCCTGAGAATCAAAGTTTTTCTGGCTTTCCCCATTTCCTACCAGTTTTCTCTTTACTTACGTTTTCAGTATTAAAAATAGATCCATGGTTAAGCAAATAGAATGCATTTTTTCAATATGGAGAAAAGAAAGCTGTATTTGAAGGAATCCAGCCCTCGCTTTCCCTAAGTGAGTGTTCACTCTCCTATTTGCTGAGAAGCAGGGTCTCCTGTGCCCCAGGTTTGGGTCTTCTCAGCACTTCTCATTGCCGAGCTGGGAAGGTCATCAGTACTGACACTGATGTTTCCCGTGAAACATCTCGACCCTCCAGTAACAGTACAAGGTGGAGGGAAAAATGGTCCTAATATTGCTGAGTACCTACTACGTGCAGGCAGCACATCAGTTGTCTTTAGAACAATGCTAAGAGGAAGGCACCACTGACTTCATTCTACAGGTAGCAGAAGACAGAATCAACATTCAAATCCAAGTCTCTCTCCCACTTCCCTGATCCTTTTTGCTGCACTGTGCTGCCTCATTCATTCATTTAAATTTATATCATACAGTCCCTCCTGGCTGGGGGGTATATAACTTTAAAGTTGCTTGTTTGTTTCATTTATTTTTGAGGGGATGTAATTAGGCTTATTTATTCGTTTGTTTCAGTGGAGGTACTGGGGATTGAACCCAGGACCTCGTGCATGCTAAGCATACACTCTACCTGAGCTATACCCTCCCCTAAAGTTGAAATTGTTCTCAAGAGGTTTGTGATGGAGGCGAGGAATCAGACAGAGCATTCATGATGAAAAAACTGAGTGACAAGTGCTATTCTAGATGTGTGCCCTGGTGCCCTAAAGGCTCAGAGGAGGGGCAGCTCCATCAGCCTTCAGGGGCTGCGTGGTGTTGGTCAAGGACAATGTCTTAGAAAAGATAATCTTTGACCTGAGTTTGAAGGATAAGTTGGCATTAAGCAGATAAAAGAGCAGGGAACGGCTTTTGAGGTCAAGGGACCAGCACAGGGCTGAGAAGGCATGACCTGTTCAGGGAATCACAGACATGCTTTTTTCATTATGACTAAAGTACTTCTGAACGTTGTGTAGGGTTGCCAGATAAAAATCCAGGTTGCCGGGTTAATTTGAATTTCAGATAAACAATAAATCATCTTTGAGTAGAAGTATGTGCCTTGCAGATTTCACCGGTGTCTGTTTTTCTTTGCAAACTCTGGCAGCCCTAAAGTTAGGGAACAGCAGAAAATAAGGCCAAGTTGGTAGGCAAAGGCCAGCTTGTGCTTTTAGCGAAGGACTTGAACTTTTTCCTGAAGGCCATCCAGTGCTATCCAGGAACTTGACAGAGGGGAGTGTTATGGTCAGACTTGCATTTTAGAGAAGTGCGGAGACTAGATTGGAATGGGCTAGGTAGGAGGCAGGAGACCGGTTAGGCGGTACGGAAGCATGCTAGTTTTCCTGTAAACATATTTCCCCTTCTTTCCTAGTGAGAGAGTTCCACCTAAACCCTGGCTTCCCAGCTAAAGACCACTATTACAGTCTCCTTTGCTGCCATGTGTGTCCAGTAGTTTTGAACCCAAGTGTCACGTGCTACTTCTGAGTTTTGCCATTAAAATGATTGGGTGTGTGCCCTCTTCTCTCTCCTTCCCTCAAGCTAGAACTTGGATGCGTGGGAAGTCAGCCCCACCAGGGGGGCAGGGACCATGCCCTAGGGTCTAGGGGATGGTAGAGCAAAAAGGAATCTGGGTCCCCGAGTGATGCTGAGAAGCCCACCTGCCATTCCACACTGGAACACCCCCCTCCTCTGCACTGTCATCTGAGAGACAATAGACTTCTACCTAATTTGAATCTCTTCAGTTTTTTTTAAGTAATATTTATTTTTGTTACTTTTCTTTTTTTATTGAAGTGTAGTTTATTTACAATGTTGTGTTAGTTTCAGGTGTACAGCAAAGTGATTCAGTTATACATTCTTTTTCAGAGTCTTTTCCATTATAGGTTATTATAAGATATTGAATATAGTTCCCTGTGCTCTACAGTAGGTCCTTATTGTTTATCTGTTTTATATATGGTAGTGTCTATCTGTTAATCCCAAATTCCTAATGGAATAGAATAGAGAGCCCAGACATAAACCCACACACACACGGTCAATTAATTTATGACAAAGGAGCCAAGAATATACAGTGGGGGAAAATGGTGTTGGGGAAAGCAGACAGCCACGTATAAAAGAATGAATCTGGACCACAATTTTACACCACACACAAAAATTAACTCAAAATGAGTTAAAGACTTAAATGTAAGACTGAAAACCATAAAACTCCTAGAAGAAAACATGGGTGGTATGCTCCTTGACATCTGTCTTGGTGATGATTTTTTGTATTTGACACCAAAAGCAAAGGCAATAAAAGCAAAAATAAGCAAGGGGGACTACATCAAACTAAAAAGCTTCTACACAGGAAAAGAAACCATCAATAAAATAAAAAGGCAACCTACCAAATAGGTGAAAATATTTGCAAATCATATATCTGATATCAGATAAGGGGTTAATATCCAAAATATATTAAGAATTCATACAACTCAATAGCAAAAGAACAAACAATCTGATTAAAAAATAAGCAGAGGCTCTGAATAGACATCCATCTTCCAAAGAAGATACACAAATGGTTAACAAGTACATAAAAAGGTGCTCAACACCACTAATCATCAGGGAAATGCAAAACTGAAACTACTATGAGTTGTCGTCTCATACCTGTTAAAATGTCTGTTATCAAAAAGAAATAACAACGGTTGGTGAGGATGTGGAGAAAAGGGAACCCTTGTACACTGTTGATGGGAATATAAATTGGTGCAGCCACTATGGAAAACAGTATGGAGATTCTTCAAAAAATTAAAAACTACTATATAATTCAGCAATTCCACTTCTGGGTATTTATCTGAAGAAAACTAAAACACTAACTCAAAAAGATACATGCACTCCCACGTTCATTGCAGCATTATTTACAGCAGCCAAGAATGGAAATAACCTAAGTGTCTATCAATCAATGAATGGATAAAGAAAATATGATATATATATCTTTTTATGGCTGAATAATGTTCCATTATATTTTACATATATGTATAAAATGGAATGTTATTCAGCCATAAAAAGAAGGAAATCTTGTCATCTGCAACATGGGTGGATTTGGAGGGCATTATGCTAAGTGAAATAAATCAAACAGAGAAAGATAAATACCACATGATCTCACTTATATGTGGAATCTACAACAAAAAAAACAAAACTCAAACAAACAATAACAGCTAAGCTCATTAGATACAGAGAAGAGATTAGTAGTTGCCCGAGTCGAGAGTTGGTGAAATGGGTGAATGGGATCAAGAGTTACAGACTTACAGTTATGAAATAAGTAACTTGTGAGGATGTAGTGTACAACACGGTGACTGTAGTTAACAATAATATACTGCATTTTTGAAAGTGGCTAAGAGAATGAATCTTAAAAATTCTCTTCACAAGAAAAAAACTTTTGTAACTATATATAGTGACAGATGTTAACTGGACTTACTGTGGTGATCATTTTTCAGTGCATACAAACATCAAATCATTATATTGTACACCTAAAACTGATATAATGGTATAGTCAATTATACCTAAATAAAAAGTAAACAAAAATTGCTACAAAAATTTTAAGCATTTGTTTATATATAAAGAAAAATATATCATTTTCACATATCCATAATGCAGAAATGAGTGTCACATTGGAAATGGTAAAGAATGGTTTTTTGTACCAATTTTTAATTAAACATAACTGCCTACTCACCAAAAATGGCTTTTGGTCTTCTTGACAAACTTTTAGTTGCTATAATTAGCATTATACTCAGCCGAAAATGACAAAACTTTATCACAGTTAGGAACTCAAGCACTTTCTATTTTCTTGCTTTGCTATCCTCAATTTGGCTTCCACCCCATGGTCTGAAATGATTGCTTGAGATCCAGCCATCATGTCACTGTTCCAGGTAGCCTGACCTTTCTGGAAGTTATACATGACACTTCTGCTTACATCCCCTTGACTAGAACTTAGACACATGGCTACTTCTGTCTACAAGGGAAGTTGGGAAATGTGGTATTTATTCTGTGCCTATGTATCTAGCTAAAAGCAGGATGTCTATTGCTAAAAAAGAAGAAAACGGATTGCTACTAGAAGTGGCAGTTAGGGACCTCAGGGGCTGGATGATATAAATATTCAAAAAGAAATGCTTTTTAAAATTATGCTGTAATAATGATAATGACTTTCCTAAAAAGGTCAAGTGACTTTCATTCATTACTACAGGGCACAACATTGCCAATGGTCTTAATGGGGAATAATTTCCCCAAGAGAAGCTTAGTGGGAGACAGAGAGGAATGGACTCTCAGAACAGAATAGGGGCTCCTGTCCAGCCTGATTAGCGTCAGTGGGCAGAGAGAAGAAAGGCAGCCTCCTCTACAGCAGTTCCCAGCACCAGTTGCTCAGGTCACCTGATTCTTATCTCTTGGAATCAGGACAAATCATGAGTTTTGATGACTTGAAATTTGAGCTGTGGGGAATTTAAAGGAACCTGCCGTGTTTGAAATCAAATGAACACACTGGGGTAATGAAACACATTTGCATCCTTCGGAGACTGAGCGTCTAACCCCTACTCAGTTTGCTGGGCTCCAGCCTCACATGGTGGGCTAGAGCTCTGTATTTCTTACACTAGAATTTATTCCATTGAAAATAAAGATGAGCGGTCAGAAATAAAATGATGCCTTCAGTTGCTAGCAGCAAGTGGCTTTTAAATGAAGCTTATGTTTCCCCAAATTAAACTATAATCTGAAAACTGATTCATTCATTTTCTCATTCATTCACTAGGTCAAGCATTGCTTGGAAGTCTCTGAGCACTTGGCAGGTCTACAGAGATGACCTTGAAAAGCCTGGTCTAAGTTGGTAGGTTTGCAAGCATCCATGATTTCTATCAACTTTGTATGTTTCGTGGCTTTTCATTCAACTGAGGAAAAGCACTGAGTTAGGAAGCTGGCATTCATGTCAGCCCCCATGCACCCTTGGGCAAGTCTCAAACATTTTGGGGTCTAGGTTCCTCAACTGTATGCTTGATGGTTGAGTTAGATAAGGGGTCTCAGGTCAAATTCCTGCTGTGACTAGGCATGTGACATTAGTAACAGAAGTGGACCTGGCTTAAGAAAGAGGCAGAGGTCTGTTTTTCTTTCCTCTTAACTCAGGTTCAAGAAAAATGACAGTATGAGGCCAGTGATCAGTGGTCCCCAACACTCAGCTTCAAGACCAGAGAAGCTACAGGGAGCCGTGGGGACTGGGGTAAACAGCAGAGGACAGGCCCCTCCCAGGTGGGGCTGCCATCACTGATCTTCAGTGAGCAATGTAAGCTAAGTGCTGCCAGGTCTTTGGAATTTTCAAGAGAATTGAGAATTATGGATTTTTTTCCTTTTCCTATTTTCTGATTTGGGGGCAACTAATTCAAACCTTTAAACAGCCCTGTGCCAGGCAATCCTGTGCTGGTCAAACCAAACAAATTTGGTTTGTTGGGCTGCCCAGTTATGGTTTTTGGGTTACACTATAGTCCCTGGAGCAGTAATTCTAAAGCTGAGATTTCTGGACCCACCTACTAAGCGCTTCAGCAGGTCAAAATCCCCAGAAATTACTCATGAAGTTTTGTGAGTGTACAGTTTTGGCAGGGAGACGATTTATAAGTTTCAGCAAAGTGAAGAAACCATGACTAGCAAACTTAGAAGATCCACCAATCAGCACAGGTTTCCAGCCCTTATTTTCCAAATGCCAAACAATTCATGATAATGTAATCAGACACTCAGTTCACTCACTCATTCAACATAAGCTACTGACATTTACTACATAACAGGCACCTTGTAGGCACTGGGAATAGAGAAGCGATTAAAAGAGACCAAGTCTTTGCTCTCATGAAATGTACATTCTAGTTGAGGGACAAAGATGATATCCGTAAAAGCAAAACGGTACCTCTTGTGTCAGGTGGTGATGAGGTTCATGCCAGTCAAAAGGAGGGAGAGTGGCAGGGTGGGACAGAGGGGCATTCTAGGCGGACTGAAGTGAGAAGGGTTCTCTGTTAAGATTCTACCTGAGCAGAGACCTGGCTGACATAAGAGAGCAAGCTGTGCACTTTTCCAGAAGAGCATTTCATAGGAGGGTGAGGTGAAGACAAGACCCGAGGCAGGTGCAAACAGCAGTCTGTTGCTGGAGCAGCAGGGTTAAATATACGTACTAGTGGGGTTACAGAAAAGACTTTGAGAATTTTTAAAAAATAAAACAAAGAATTCCTTCAAACAACTGGCAGTAGTTTTCTCTCTTTATACTAATGAAGCCCAGTTTTAAAAGCAGATCTAGGAAACACACACCCACTCCTAGCCAGACTGCTAGGCACACACCCACTGCTGGCTGGTGCTATAAACTGGCTCCATCTTTCCTGAGAGCTGTCTAGTAAATTTAACTAGAGCTGTAAAACTGTTCACACCCATGACTTGGTCACTTCACTCTGGGGAACATTTCTAGAAGGCAAAAGGGAAAGAAAAAATAAACCTCCAAATCTACTAAAATGTCCTTAGCAGCAACCTGTATAATACACGTGAAAAATTTCAAACCATCTTAATCCTCAAAAATGGGATGAAAGTAAGCAGGAATAAACAAATAGTGAATTTCACCATGCTCGTTCTATAAAGCTGCTAAATGACACATGGGGACAGTATTAATGAGTGGAAAGGTACTATCTGAAAAATGGAAAGCGGGAAAAAAAACGAGCTGTGTACTTGTGCTCATCAGAATTACAGAAAAGGTATTGCTACACAGTAACCAAGACCAAATGAGAATCTGGAGGGCTACAAAAAATCTCTTGTTCAGTCAGATCTCTTTCTGGATGGAGTTGCTCACGTTCATAATGATCTTTAATTTTTCTTCTGCTGTTGGGTAACACGTCAGATTTTTTTAAGCTGAGGTTAACCACCTGTGAAGTACCATCCCTTTATGATGCCGCTGGAAGGGACAGGGCTGTTCCGCAGGTGCTGAACTCACCGTGTGATGGTGAGAAATATGCAAGGTGGGGTCCACAGGGGCACAGCCCGCCTTGCACCGTAACTGGAGCTCTAGGACAAAAGGTCATGGTTTTAGTATCTGCTCTACGGAGAGACCCACTGAACAGGACAGAAAACCGACACAGCTCCCGGGGAGGCAGCTCGAACTGTAAGCTGCTGTTTCAACTGTTCTCTTTGCTGTGACAGTTCCCACACCCTTCCTGGTGTAGCCCAGCATCTAATTTTGTAGTTATCTCCTTGTGGGCAGAGAGGGTGCCTGGCTTACAGAGTTCCAAAGAAAAGCTCTTGCCTGGTCCACGATGAGCTTTGAGACGTGTTCTTGTCATTCAGATCAATGGTCATCTCTTCAGGGAGGGCTTCCCCGGCCTCCTGATCCAAAGGAGCTCCTGTCCAGTGATGGGGGACACATCACCCTGTGTTACGTTCTGGGTATTAGTCCTGTACACAGTCTTACAGAATCTTGTTAACTTACTTGTGTGCTTCTTTATTGTCTGTCTTCTCTCCCCATTGTAACTGTAGGCTCCAGGGAGGACCATGTCTGTCTTATTTCCTATTGGTGCCTATAGTGATCTCTGGTTCACAGTAGTTCTTCTGTATTTATTTTTTTAGTGAATTAATAAAGAGACTTGAAACAATCAGCAAAGTGGGGTCTCTGGACCTCTGCAACTCATCTGGATATCGTTTCTCAAGCCACCCTGAATGAAGGGGTTGACACTGGAAAAGGAGATGAACCTTGGCTGCCGTGTTCATTAGCAACCCAGCAGGAGTGGTACATTATCTGGGGCCCCAGGAAAAGAGCTGCTCTGGGGAGCAAGGGGTGCCTGTTTCACTTCCCTCCTTGAGAAGCTCCCTGTATTCCCACATCCCCTTTCTTCCTTATTCCTTTCCCTCCCTTTGCTTCTTCTAGAAGCTAAAGGCTAGCAGTCAGGTAAGCCATAGTGGACAGGAGGGAAATCTCTCTCCGTATCTTTTCCTCCAGCAGCTGCAGGGCCCTTAGAGAGGAGAAGGGCACCCATGGAGGCTGGAATGTGGGAAGTGGTCACCCAGGACATGCAGATTTGTGGTTAATTCTTGCATCATTTTAAACAAACGGCTTGCAAAGTAGCCCAAGGGGATAAAATGTCTCCTTCATTCCACAAAATGGAAACCTAGAATGTCAGGGGGAAGTAAAGGTCATCGAGTGGCCATCATCAACGGAAAGCTGATTTCTGTTGGGTGGGCGTGGAAATGCTGTCTTACTAGCACACTCGAAAGCAAATCTTCAATAGGCTACGTGGGGTTACTGTCCTGCAATGTCTGAGACACTGCTTCACAGTGTGTGAAGGAAAAACAGCGGCGATTGAAATGAAGGCTAAAAATCCTTCTCTTTCTACATATTCTTATCATGAGACAAGACTTACAATGATTTTTTTTCCTGACAATTTAAACTGGATTGTTGAAAATGTGCGTCCCTCTGATAATCATCGCTCACGTTTATTGAAAACTCAAGTGTGTGCCTGGCATAGTTCTAAGTGCTTTATACGAACTCACAATCCTTAGCGGTAGTTACTATTCTCTTTTATTGATGAAACCACGGAGGCACAGAGCAGTTAAGCAACTTGTTTGAGGTCATCCAGTTAGACGTGACAGAGCCAGGAAAGAGATCCAGAAAATCTGACTCCAGCATCTATGCTTTTAACCTTTAGAGAGAGGGCTTTAGAGGGAGAATCCAATTTTCAATTATGTTGACTTTTTATAAAGCTCGACTTATGTAAGAGTGCAATAAAAGTTTGCAACCAAGAAAAAAAATAAAAATAATGTACGTAAAGCACCAACCACCACAGAGTGGTACAGTGTTGGTGTCCAGACACGTGTCACCATTGACTTGCCATGGTGTCTCGCCATGTGCTTTCTCCCTGTAAATTACTCATTTCCTCCAGCACAGTTACGTTAGCTTGATCTGCTGGGAACTGCTGCTCCTGGGTCTTTTTCTCAGTTCCAAGGAAGCAAGACTCCTCTGGGTGTGGTTCATCACAGCAACACCTGGGGAAGACCTGGACAGCCATTCTGTGTCTGGGCATCTCTCCTCCAGCAGGACAAATGGCAGAGCCCTTTGTAACAGAGGAAGAGGCTCTAGTTTGGTAGTGCCAGGACCGCCACGCCTCATCCTGTGTACTCAGGACAGCGGGGGTCAGTAAGGCCCCAGCATCCTGGTTTGTGCCCCACTGCTTCTGCCCCCTTCCCTTCCCGGCTGCCAGAGGCCCTCCCATGGAGCTGGGCATCTGGGGACTCACGCAAGGCGCTGTGCAGACTGCCTTCACGGGAAGCAGAGCAGAGCCGAGTTTGGGGGCCGTGGGTGAGTCACTCAGAGTTGCTACCAGGGTCACCACACACCCAGGTACCTGCTATGCATGCCAATGACAATAGAAAATAGAGATCGCCTTGTGAGGAGTCCTGTGAGACTTAGGCAATGCCGGGACTCCACCCCATCTGAGCACGCCCAGGACATCTGGCTCCCATGACCATGGCCCCTCAACAGCCTCCTGTGAAGGGAAATGCAGACCTGCCTCCAGCAGCAGGTTTGAGCCAATCATGCTCATCACAGTGATACCATTTACGGAGGATTTATGGGCCGGGCACTTTGCATATACATTTTCTCAATACTTACAGGCTTCAGTGAAGTACAATCAATCATCATGTCCAATGTGTAGCTGCAGAAATGAACACCCAGAAAGACTAATTTCACTTCCACCGTGCACTCATAGCTGCAAAGTGGCAGAGTCAGGATTCAAACCCACATCTGTGTAAGGTCAAAACTCAGAGGATGTCACAGACAAGACGTTATACAGAAGCCACGATGCACATGAGTACACACTGCCGGCTTTCTCTTACGTGAAGTTCAAGAACAAGCAAAACTTGTCTAAGACTTGAGAGAAGTCTGAATAGTGGTTACATCACTAGTGGGGGTGGTACTGACTGGATGCGGGAACTCTCTGGCTTGATGGTAATGTTTTATATCCTTATCTGTGTGATGGTTGTGTGAGCGTATACGTATGTAAAAATGATCAAGCTGTATACTTGAGAAGTACTCTCTTTACCATGTGTGTGTTATACATCAATTTTTAAAGTGTATAAACACCGACTCAAAAGTTCAAAGAAAATAAATGCAAGACTTTTGAGGGTACAAAAAACCCTCAGAGGAGTGTTTCCCATAAGCTAATGAAGATTCAGCCTCAGAGCCCCCTGTTTGCATGGGTCCCATCTAAGGAACTTGGAGGGCCATAGCAATGTGCTCACCTGGTCATATGCTATACAAAAATTTGCAAAACAAAAGCCAAGTCGCAGAATTAATAGATTATGTCCTCAGTTACCATTTCCTTCTACTTCGTCTTCACTCCCTCAGACTCACCCGGGTGGGGGGTGGAGCTGGGCAGCGCGAGGACCTGGCTGAGAGGAACTTGAGTTGGGCTACGTTGACCTGGGTTTCGGTGGGTTGCACTGATGTGGCTCACAACCACGTCTGTGACTGTTAGGTCGCCCCGAGCTGTCCCCCTGAAGGAAGAGCTTCTAGGAATACGACCGCCCACTGTGCCCACTTACCTGGCCCCGCGACTCCAACATACCAAGCCAGAGACTGGACTGCAGCTATAAATGTGGCCTGTGTCTTCAGCACCGGAAGTATGTGGAAATGGAGAAGAGATACGAAACTTTCAAAAAAATCATTAGTAATCAAAACTAACTTTTATCTTTCTGTTCTCTCTATAATGATATCACAAAACTGTCATCATATATAAAGAAGCAATCAAACAGCATGCAGCCAAAAAATATAAAAAATTATAGAGGTGTGTCAGGCAGTGAATTAACAAAAAAAATTATAAAATTTTTCTGGGTTTTGTTACAGTCTGTGATATTTATCAGTTTAAAAAATTCTATAACTTGTGGGGGGTTTCTTTTCTCCTACTAAATAGTTACTTTTGTTGCTAATTTTTTGTTTAAAATTTCACATCATTTTTCCTAAAGAGGACTCCCCAAACCTGGAACTGATTGTGCCCAAACTCATAAAGTTCTTAGCATCAGAAGGTCCCCCGGTCCTTAGTGTGGACAGAGAAATGGGGCTTGGAGGCCTGGAAAAGCCTGAGCTCCAGCACTTGAGAAAGTGCCACAGGTGTCCTCTGACGTAGATGGGAGGCTGCAGGGGCCCTTGAAGGCAGGCAGGAGGCTGAAGAGGGTGCAACTGTGCAGCGAAGCCCCCAGGAGAGGCCAGTGACCAGCCTGCAGTGGGAAACTTCCAGTGTTTTCAAAGAGCGAAAAAGGGCTGAGGGAACCTTACGTACCACTTAGCCTTTTGTACTGTGCAGTGTGTTTCTATACAGCCCCATCCAAAGCTGAATTTGCAGATGAGATTTCCTTGGACATCTTGGTCCAAAGGGAATCTTGGTACCACCTTAGGAGCAAGGAAGCAGAGGTGAGCAGGTGGGAGGAGCGGGGCTGCCACACGCATGGTCTGCTCTGCCTCCCCATGGGCTTTTGGGCAGTGGACACAGACATATAACCGAAGACAGGTGGCTGCCTGTGCACTCGGAGTCAGGGTCGGATCATACTGTGTCCTCTACGATCCCAGGTCACACCAGCTCATTCACTCTGGCCCCAGGGCTGGAGCTTGTGTTTGCTTCAGGAATTTGTCTCCTTTGATTTTCACTTCTCCACCTGGTGTCTGGACTGCAAATTACAGGAGATGACGAGGCATCTGCTCTCCCCCACTGAACAAAGAGACCGTGGTGAGCATAGGCTGACGTGGGCTACCCCAGCTCCGGGAATGCTTCTCCTTCTGGCTCCCCTCACAGCCAACCAGGGCACAGGCTGCTGGAAGCTTCACAGGGACAGGCCCACAGAGGCCGCGGTGCAGGGCGGGAACGATGCACCCATGGACTCCAGGATTAGAGAAAACGATTGCACAGAGAGAGCAAGGTCTCATTTGGAATTCTAATAAGCAGAGAGGCTGAAGGAGGTGGAGTCACTGGTCTAAGGACAGCCTGACACCGGCCTCGCAGCCTGGCTAGCCTGTGCTGGGGTGTCCCCCAGCGTTCTCTGTTTCTGGCTTATGAGTGTGGGGATCAAGGATTATTCCTCAACTCTCTCTTTATGTCCCTCCACTGAATGAAGAGCCCACAAAAGAGTAAATATAGACACACAGCCTGCACCACTCTGTGACCACAGGCACACTGACGTTCTGTGTCTGCATATACACACAACACAATTCTACACACAATATACACACACACTAAAATCAGTAGCATTTGGGATAGCATTATGGGCTGAACTGTGTCCCCTACCCGCCTTCGAATTTTATATTTTGAAGTCCTAGCCCCCAGTACCTTAGAATGCAACTGCATCCTTTAAAGAGGTAATTAAGTTAAATGAGGGTATGAGGGTGAGCCCTAACCCAAAATGACTGATGCCCTTCTTAGAAGAGGAGATTAAGACACACAAGTACCAAGAGAAGACCATGTGATGGCACAGAAAGTCACCCATCTAAAACCAAGAGCGAAGCCTCAGAAGAAACCAGTCCTGTCTACACCTTGATCTTAGACTTCCAGCCTGGAACACTGTGAGAAAATTGATTTATGTTGTGTAAGCCTGCACTCGTTTGTGACACTTAGTTATGGCAACCCAGCCTTCAGTGATGATAAAATCTGCGCTGTCCAGTATGGCAGCCGCTAGTCCTGTGGTCACTTAGCTCCTGAAACGTGGCTGAGTGTGACCGAGGAACTAAATTCTCAATTTTAGTCATTTTAAGTTTAAGTATAAATGGCTATGTAGGGCTGTGGTGTTAGTATGACTCTAGAGTTCATGGCCCTGGTGTTTGCTTACCCGATGGCTGCCTTCCCTCGTCCTTGCTCACTAAGCCCCAGCTTTGTTCAGGCAGTCAGAAGCCATGTGCTTTGGGGGAGTGAGCTCCTCCCAAGCTCCCTGGGGGGGGAGTAAATCTGACTTGTCTAAGCCAGGCATGGTCATTATATTCCCTTTGCTAGCGATTAGTTTAGGAGCAGGCGAATGATGCCAATCCAACCAAGGAGACAGACGGGAAAGTCCGCTGGAGAATTCTGAGAATGTTCTCCTTGATCTTAGACAGGATTGCAAAGAGGGGAGGGTCCCTCTTCTGGCCCTTGGATTTTTGCGTGAAGATCTGATGTTTAGAACTGCTGGAACCACTTCACTCCCACAAGGGGACAAAAACCAGTATGCTGAGAACGGCTGACCTCAAAGACGGAAAGAACCTGGGTCTTCAGTGATGGTGTTGCCAAGCCACATCACAACAAACTTTGGGATGGTCCTCCCTCCTTTGTTATGTGTAATAACAATTCCCTTTATTAGTAAAGATATTTGAAGCTGGGTCTTCTGCTAGATGCAGTCAAAAGTATTCTTTGGGGATTAGCAAATCCATGGCAAGCAGTTCATGTTTTTGCCTCCAATGCCAATGCTATAATATATAGCACTTTTTCTCATCATTCTTCTCAAACTAATGTTCCAAGCAGACACTACCGATCGGCTGGAGTTAACACGCTAGATAAAAATCGGTTTGCCATTCCGGCTCTGGGGCAGAAGGACACAGCATGTGTTCTGCCGCAAACTCCCCCACAGACATTTTCTTCCCACGGGTCCTGGCTAACAATTAGAAAGTATTCCTGTAAAATCAAACAAGGCACCAAGACCCACGACATCAGCCCACAGAAACAATTCAAACAAGCCTGAATCAAGGGAAACAGGTTTTCTTTATGCCCAAGAACGTCAAAAACAGTACTTATTTTTTTAAGGGTCAATTCATGCTTGGAAGGGAAGTCAGTCACACAGCAATCTTTATTTGAATATAATGGAGCAAAAAATGCTCTTTTATTACTCTGATGTCCGTTAAATATCTTTGCAGCTGTTACATGAATGTTAGGTGCCTGGCACACAAATGTACACACACTTCCACAGTTGAGAGATTTACGCTGCGCACGAGTCATCCCACACGAAGCATGCCCTCACACAAGGATATGCATGGCCGTCTCGGGCATTTGTTAAAACACACTTGGTCAAACATTTTGGCAATACGGCAGGAAAATGACACAGAGGAGCATACCAGAAAGATGAGTTCACAACAGGACCAGCTGTACTGAAGATGAAAACTCCAGAAACCTGAAACAGAATCTATTGGGGTTCACACATGCAGCACATATATACAGTACACTTAGGGTAATGGGAACATTCATAGCGGAAGGGCTTACAGAGCAGTAAAAACAGAAAAGAAAAGAGACAAAATGAAACACCCAGACACCAAAATCAAGGAGAGGACCACTGCCAAGGTCTCATTGCAAAGGAGAGTGGATGGTTCGTTTAGCGTGTGTCCAAAATGGAGGTTCACTTGAAAGAAAAACGCTCCTAGGATTTTATTTACAGTATCCAGACATTAGTGAAGGACATACGGTCTGTTCAATATGTTCCTGCTTCAGGACAAGGAAACATAACCGCATTTTGGTTGCTGTGAAAGCACTCATCAAAAAGAACAATTCTTTTTTTTTTTTTCCTGTTTGATTTAGGACATAGATTCAGTACAATTAATGGATAACAATAACAGAGGAAATGAGATGAAGGCAATCTGTCCAGTTCTATCCAGGCAGGCCTGGTGAATGTCAAAAGCAAGGAGTTTCCTTCTTCAATGCCTGCTTGGGTATGAGGGGGGAAATACTGTAACTTCAAACAAATTTATTTTTGTTTGCACAGCGTAAAATAGCCAATTTGCTGTACATCCTCCCCGAAGGAACAATACACATAGAGAGTGGTGGACTCTCTGCACTGCGGGTCTCACTCTGAATCGGAACAAATACAGGAAGAAACCCTTTGTGAACCGACACGAGTCTGGACTTGCTAAGTCTTTTCCTTGCATTTGTGGACAGTGCTGGCCTCCAAACCAAACCCACAGGACTCGACCTGGCGTGACCTGGGGCTGTGCGGTGGGGGGCCACGCACTGGCCAGGACTTCAGGTGGTGGTGTGCAGGCAAACCACTGTCCAGGGGGAGGAGTCTGATTTCTAGCCTTTGTCACTATCCATGGAGTACATACTCCCACCATGGCCAATTTCAAGCTACCAGGGTGACGTCACTGAGCCTGCAGCTGGAAAGACGTGTTCAGTAGCCCAGCATCACACAGTATTTCTACCAGGCAGACACAATAGGTGTAGACTACCTCAAGGACATAGCTATGCAGTAAATGCAGTAAAATAATTAGAAAGTTTTGAATGCTTATTACCTTTGTTTTTAAATATCATTTAATTGTAAGTTTACATAGTTTAATTTTTAATAATGGCTGTTTCTCAACTGGCTCACAAAATTCCTGAAACAAAGGGCTCTGAGGAACTGATCTGTGCCTGCTCCTGCACACCACAGGCTTTCGATGACTTGGCCCCCATGAGCAGACACTCCAGGCACCTGCAAGCTGCTTAGGACTCAGCACCCCAGCTTCTAGCCGAGGCACTAGCTCAGTGTTAACCCCTGTCTGAGTCTGAACAGAGGGCTGAGGGCTGCTTTCTCCTCCTCCTGGTTCTGGGCCCCCTTGGCTTGAAGGGAGCACCAGGGTGGTGGGGTGGGCAGAGAGGGGACGACCTCTGCAATTTCAGCATTGAAATCTGAGTGGAGCACCCAGCCCTCAGCACCAAGTAGGACCATCGCAGGCATGGAGAGCTGTGGCTACCTCCCCCAGGTCAACTAATTCTGGAGACCTCGCTGCAAGCGTCCTCCATTTCAGGAGTCAGGCGTCGAGCTCTAAGACTTCTGCCCCAGACATGGGCCTCCTTCAGATCTCAGGCCAGTAGTGCCCATCCCATCAGGCGCAGGAGTTGGGAAGCAGTTGGAAAGCTTGCCCAGCCCAGGGAGCTGCGTCAAAGCCAAGTCTAGAGCTCACAGCCCTGCACCGAGTCCTGCTCTCCCCTTTCTCCATCCCCTGGGCCTCCGCAGCACGTACGGGGCGGCACAGCCCTTAGTCCGAAGGGCCCCGGTAAAGCCTGGCCTCGCTCTCCAACACAGCTGGAGTCAAGAGGTGACGGAGGAAAGGGGGAGGAACAGAAGGGAGAGAAAGGAAGTTAGTGTGCCCTGACTGGAGGAGGTAAGGACGAGAAAGCTAGTGGGTGACAAAGGAAATTGGGATTCTGGGAGGGGAGAGTAGGGGCCACTGACAACCACCCTCTCTCTGCTCTGCCCTCTCAGGCCCCAGACCCTGAAGGTCCTTTGCAGCTTCGGGACACTTTTCAACACCAAGCACTGGTTTTAAACAGAAATCTGAAAATCGCTACTGATGGTCAGAACTTGTTCTCCGGGTGGCTTATCTGCTGAAAGGAGGGAGGGGAAAAGCCACTGTAGGTTATCTGTAGACCACTGACTTTGTCACAAGCCTTCAAAGTCAGAAAGGAAACCCCCTCGGAAGCTGAGGCCAGGGACATGGCAGGATTTGCTGACTCTGCTCTGGAGAGAAAGTCCCAGCACTGCTGGCTCTGGAACACACTTCCCAGCCCCCACCTCCAGTTTCAGGCCATGAAAAGATGCCCCAGAAGCACTTTAACAATGAACACCTCTACAAAGTTGGGGCTAGCTTTGCTGATGGTTCTTTTCCTTGAATAATACCTTAGCGTGGTTTCCTGCCAGGACATTTAAAGACGTGGCTCTTGGACAGCTCCATTTTTCTCCTTTTCCAAGTACAAACTAGATAGGAGTTCTTTCAACAAAGGCCAAGGAACGGAGGGCCTTTCTCCTCCTGTCAGAGACACTCCCAGCTTGAGTAGTTCCTGCAGTGTCCACGGTAGGTTATTACTTCTTTCAAATATGGAAAAACAATGCTGTGTTATGGGAAGGGTGTCGATATGAGACCCCCAATTACAGGTGCTTCTCCTTCATCCCCGTTTCCCTGCCCTTATTCAAGTCCCACCAAGGGCTAACCACCTGCGCACAGCACAGCACCTCCACCTAGCACGTGCCAGTTGCTCAATAAATAGAGTAATCACACGAGATGACAAGAGGTCAGGGAATGTTCTGCCCAGCTCCTTCCCTGACCCAGAGCTGCTAGCCTGAAACTAAGGCCCACGAACTATCTCCTTGTAACTCGCAGTCCTGGGATTACTAAACTGGATTGAGCTCTTGTTTGAGAAAGACCGAAGTCAGCCCTGCCAATGGTTGTGTCTGGTTGGTGAGACACTATTTACATTGTATTGATTGAGGAATGGTCAAGATTCAGAGCAAAAGAACATCATATGGAGAACTGTCACTCCATATCTGAAACAGTGGACACACGATACACCTAGAAGATACGATTTTGTCCATGTTACACAGATTCCAAGAGAAGCGTTTCTCAAAACACACTTTGCTTGGCAGAAACCAAAGTATAAAAAATGTATATATAGTCCATTTCAGAGTGCCCTGTGGTGTAACTTTCTCTTTATTGTTGCAATCTGACTGGTGTTTCTGTAGGTTTGATATCTGGACTAAGTTCAGCATGATATGGGGGTTAATGGAAAACCAAACATACAGCCAACATGCACCTTAACAATCAACCAACTGTCTTTTTACAATGTCAGGTGAAGGCCAAATTCATACACTTCTGACTTCAGAGCCTTTAATGCATAAACAAGTGAGGTGCTTTACTGAAGAAATAGTTAAAGGCCATTTTGATATTCAACAGAAAAAAATTGGAGAGTATCACATTCTATTTTGGTTGGCAGAGGGAATCAGAAGCTATTTCCACGGAGTGCTTTTGAAATGATCCCAGGGTTAGAAAGGTCTCAACTATGCCCTAATCCCTTCACTGGAACATTCTCAGTAACTTAGACTGTCCCTTCTGTCACTACGTTTCTTTTCTCGCCTCTCCCTTGATATCTCAAGACATACAGAAAAGCATCTAAGCAGTTTTGGGGACAGACCTGAACTTAGATTTGGTGAGATTGGTAAATGAAGGAGCATTTGCCAATTCAGGTGAAGTCACTTAAAAACTCTGTTTCTGAAGGCCCAGGCCTACATAAGACCGTGTTTCAAGAAGAAGATGGAGTAGTCAGGAGAGCTCTAGGATGCAGCCCCTGTGATAGTACTGTGATCAGAGTGTCTTCTAACTGTCTACATCTGGCAGGGTGGGGCCCTTTCCTGGACAGGCACTGGTAACTGTCAGACCAGCAGTGGATGGAGATAAGGCTCAGGACCCTGAGAAGCTGACAGCACAAACAACATGGGAACCATGTTCCCGCCTATTCCACAGGGGCTTCCCAAACAGCTTCCTGAGTTCTTGTATGATTGCCTATTTCCTAATTTTTCAGTTTCTAAACTAAACCCTTTTGGTGCTTGTAAAGATGAGCTCAGCATCAGAAGACCGTAGAGAGTAAGACAAAGCTACTTTCCTGAAAATCCTCTAGAATCTCGAACTAGTCCCAATAGCAAACTGGTCCCAACCCTTTACTCTCTAGATGCGGAAACTGAGGACCAGAGATGTTCAATGACCTACATTCTCCTCAGCAAGATCTGGGTCTCACTGTTGGTTAGTGCTGGAGCTTGGGCTTGGACCCATCTACTTATCCCCCAGGGTCAGTCCTCTGGGTGGAAGATGAGCCCTGCTGCCGGCTCTGGCTTCCAAGGCGGCAAGATTAAACGTGTGCAGGGTAAGATCCCCTGCTTGGGGTGTTATGTGGTACAGGACTTACAGTTTGGAGCAGATGAGTTTTTTCCCTACTGAGAGGACCCAGCAATGATAATAGGATTCAGGAGCATTCTGGGTTGATTCAAAAGGCTATAAGGACATTTTAGAAAGAAAAGGAGAAATAGAGGAGCAAGTGGGATGTTTCCTAGGCTTTCCTTCGCACACCTACTCTCATTTTCTTTCACCTGCAGGTGAAATGAGATGCTGGTTGCATGTCTGTGAGCCAACGGCCTGCTGCACTGATGGGACTGAGAGTGTCTGTCTAATCTCACAGCTGTATCTCAATCGCGCTAACCCCAGAACAAGCCCGACAGGCCACACCGCATACTTGGGGAAGAACTTGAGCTCTCTCGTACAAAATCAAGGTGACAGGAATGTGGGAGGGGGGCAGGGAAAACCACATGAAAGGGAGAAAAGGTGGTGGCCAAGAAGGTTTGTGACCACAGACTGTCCAGAAGGTTAGAAAAGATCCCTCTTGGGCCACCCGGGAGGCTTGGATTAGGTGACAAGGTCAAGGAAGGTCACTCTGAAGGGGATGCCTGATGGCAGGTCTCATCAAGTGGGGTTTGGGGTTCTGCTGGCTTCTCCTATTCTGACCCCAGCCGGGGTTCAAATAAAACTCTACGTAAACCCTGCTCTGGGTATTTTCTGCATTTAGAACTACAACAGACATGTGAGACATTTGTAAAAGGAAAAACAGTCCAGTAAGTAAAGTTAACTGTTAGGGGAGACTAGAACAGCGACATTCGTGCACGTTTCCAGTTTTCTTTCGAATAGGTCGGCAGAGACACACATGTTACTTTCGCTGTTATTTCTGCACCTGCCGCATTCAAGTAAGAATCTTGCTCAGGTCCCCGCATAGGTCTTTTTTAAGAAGATAAATCAAGGGGTAGGTAGGTGGGGAGACACATACATATGGAAGAAGACAAACGTACAGGGTACTGGCGTGGGCTGTTTGACTGTTACCTTTCTCCTCCAATAATATGCCAGGAGGCAGACGTGAGAGTGAGTTCTGTTTCTCTAGCTGCTCTGCTGAGACGGTTCTAATAGATCTCGCCTCATCTTGATCGATTTTCCTTCCTCCTGCCACTTGTGCAGTTTTTGGTTTGAGTTTTCCTGATGTTCTGGCCCTAAGCCCACATCCCCAGGGAACTCTCCTCTCTCTTCCTACCGGCCCCCCACACCACTGCCCCCCTCCACAGGCCTGAATTACATCAAGGGAGAGTCGATTAATGGCTTATGTTAATGAAAGAAGCTTTTCACAGAGTCTGAACTCTGCAGTCTGGAGCTTTAGAGGGATGTTAGGAAGGGGAGAGAGAGGCAGAGTGGCCTCTGGGGTTAAGACATCTTTGAATGTAATGACTCCTGGAAACAAAGGCTCTCCCTTCTTGGAGGCCTCCAGGCTGCCCTGTTGGAAATGCCTATAATAAGCAACAAGGATAACCTTTTAACAAGACAGAAGAGTTTTAAAAAGGAATATTGTTTTAATATGGGATTTATTCCTGGTGGCTGGTCGTCACTGCAAGTCTACACGGAGGCTTCAGATTTCAAAGAAGATGAGTAAAAAGGACCAGCGTGGAGGAGGGGCAGCCCCGAGGGGTGAGAAGGTCACATAGCTGACAGCCCGTGGGAATGTCTTGCTGACCTCTCTCTTTCAGGCCCAGGCAGATTCCGGAGGTAAAATGAGCAGCCAAAACCCACCAGGAGACGCTGCCCTTGTCTGCCGGAGGGGCCCCTCGGAACACAGCAGGCTGTGATTTCACACAGAGGCGGCAGCCAGGAACACGCTGATCAGCGCCCCAGCCCAGAGAAAATCTAGCGAAATGGGACCCACTTGGGTGATGCTGATTAGGCCAATGTCAATTCCCCGGGGGCACCAGCCCTCTGGAAATTGGTACCCAACCCTGAGGTATCCTTTGACATTGACACATGGCTTTCGGTGTGAATTTCTTCCTCATCTGCAACTTACAACAACTTAGATGACTGACGATCTTTAGACTAGAGAGTCTGGATGAAGGGCAGACTCAGGTGGGCAGACCCTGTTTTGAGAAAGTGGCTTTTTTCCTCTGTGACTCCGCTATCTGGCAAGATCAGTGGCAGCTGGGAGTGGGGCGGGGGCGGGGGCGAACGGAGGCAGAAGATCTCTCTGAGCTCTGACTTTTCTGACAGTCTGAACCGCATGCCACAATCACAGACACGATTACGATCACTTTTTCTCCTGTTTTTCAGAAGCTTCACTGGGCTCTCTGGCAGAAATCTTGCTTCTGCAGCTCACTCAGATCTTTGCTGCTAACGGCAGTGCCTCTGTTTTTCTTGTCAGCAGAGTCACCTTCATTGTCATGCCTGAAAAGAGCCCCACCCAGCTCTGTTTGGTACCACATGGCTTTTTTTGAAAGGCTCTGCTGTAACAGCAAGAATTGCTGGGTGTCCTTTTCTAAGTAAACAGGAAATATCACTCTGTTTGAAAAAAAAAAAAGAACCCCTCTCCTCAGCACAAACGCAATAATAATAAAATGCCAGCTTATCTTCCCTGGGAATGCTGAGTTAGGGGCAGGATCTGCTTCTTACAGCAGCCCAGTCCTCTTCTTAGCTTCTATATTTTCAGCGAGCAGAATCTCAGGATGACCTGGTGGACTGGGACATCTGAAAAATGCTTCCCCTGATTTTGGGGAGGCAGTAGCATCCTAGTTAGGAAAGACAACAATGCATGGAAAAAAAAAAACTGTGCAAAATCACATTTAAGGAGCAAGATGGTATACAGCTGAATTTTTGTCACAGCAAGAGTTCGTGTTCTGGTATTTGACCACCTTCCTCGATCTGAAAAATCTGGAGCCTTGAGTCATTCAGGAGCGTTGACACGGGGCAGGAGACAGAAACACTGGACGGATGGCTTTTTTCCCATTACATCAGGACCTGGGTTCGTGTGTCAGGAAGGCGCAAACCCACCAGTCCTCCACACACGAGCACAGTGGAGGCCAGCAGAATGGGGATTGCTTTGGTGATGCTGACCAGGGAGCCGAATATTAAGTTTCCAAGGACGGCCGCTGCTTTGCATAGTGCATTCAAGAAGCCAAAGCCTGTCGCCCTGCAGAGGAAAGAGACATGGACAAGGTTGAGAAAGTGGCTTCCAAGAGTCCAACTTGAGACACAAATGTCTTCCAGGGTTATTTTCAATAAGCTTCAAGTAGACTGTTTTGTACATCCTTAGAGCAAGGAATCAAATGCTTGTCGGCACATTTGGAAGCAGAGAACCCCAGCTGTTGGTATTCAGCCCTCTGTTGACTTTCTTACCACCTCCAGCTGATCCTTATTCTGCCCGTGAGCTGATTGTGAAAGAGAAAGGACATTTCAGGGAGTAAGAAATATTTCTTCTCTCTTCCAGAATTAAATTAAAATGTATGACAATGTATTTCTCTAGATTTTATTTTTTTTTACTCTCCATTTACTCTTAGCCAAATTCACATGTGAGGTTTTAAAAAATTGAAGCACATGGAATTTTCAGAGAAAATCAAGGATGCCTGGGTTGCCCTCTGCATCTTTCTGGTTCCACGGAGGTGAATTCTCGTGCTCTCGTCCCAGAGGTTTTTGGGAGTAGGCAGAAACTGAACACAGAGCTGGGGGGCCACCAATGAGCTAGTGACACATTTTTGCAACCTCGGCAGAGTTTTATGTGGGAAATCAAGCCCAAGAAAATATTATAGGGGAGAATCAGATTGTTGGCCTAGAGAAGATCTTGCTTACTCCGCTGATATGTAAGATGAGCAGCTGGTATATAAATAAGACACATCCCACTTCTTAAGACCTTCTTTGGAAAAGAAAAACTTTACTATCTATGTATGTTGAATGTACTTTTACTGTCGTCTTCTTAGCGAGAAATTTAATTTTGTTCCTGGGCGTACTGATACAACTGACATCATGAGATAACATGGATCTCCTCGGCCTTTATGCCAGCCTCCTTCTTTTGTCTGTCACTGGGTACGTGTGTGTGATGAAGGCACACTGAACACAGGGCAGGTGTTGGACACACTTCTCCCTCCGGAGGGAAATGCACTTTATATGCTGTGAAATGCAGCACTTAGTACACGGCTTTCTTTGGTTGACTTGCAAATTTGTAAGTGTGGGTTTTCCTTTGGCCAGAACGGCAGCTCCTCACCCTGATTTGTGCCGCCCCAGCGATGCTCTCTACAGTGTGTACATATTTCCTGTGGGTACCGCCCAACCACGGCCCCTCCCACACCGCAGGAGAAGAATAAGCACCCCTCTTGTGCAAAGAAACCGAGCCACTGACTTCACTGGCCAGAACCGACCTTTAAAAGGGTAGCAAGCACTGGCTTTCCTTTTTGGCCAAGACACCTCGAAAGTCAAGTAAGCAGGCCCCTGCAGTGTGGCAAAGCTGCCAACTGCTGGACTCCTGGAAGGGGTGTAATGAAATCTCTGATGGAGAAAAACAGGAACTTCTTGAGAAGAGGGTAAGCTAATTTTATATTCTTCTTCTTTTTGGTTTGTATTTAAAGAAAGAGACTAGTAATAGCAACCACCACCAGAAAGAGAAGACTGAATATACTGATAACTATTTTCAAATGAAATTGCTTGAGGCTACACATTGGGGACCACAGAAAACTAAGTAGAACACATGTTATCCACGGCCTCCCCATCTCCATGGAGACGCCATGAGGCCAAACTGGCTGTTTTTTTTTTTTAGTTAATAAACTTTTTTGGGTGGTTTTAGGTTTTTTAAAAAAAATACTGAGTGAAAAGTAAAGAGAGTTTCCGTACACTCTCTCTCCTCCTACCCCTATTATTAACATCTTAGTGTGGCACATTTGTTACAACTGATGAGCCCATCTTAATCTATTATTGTTAACCAAAGTCCATAGCCTACATTACAGTTCACTGTGTCGTGTATTCTATGGGCTTTGACAAATGTATAATGACGTGTATCCACTGTTACAGCATTGTACAGAATAACCGTTTCGCTGCCCTATAAGTCCCCGCAATCACTGACCTTTTTACTATCCCATAGTTTTCCCTTTTCCAGAATGCCATCTAATTCAAATTATATAGAATGTAACCTTTGCAGACTGGCTTCTCTTACTTTTTTAAAACTACATTTTAGTTTCTAGATTTTAGAGTCATAAACACATCTCATGGCAGTGAGATGAGCTGTGTTGTTCTGGGGGAAAATGGCCAGGGTGTATGTTGCTGATAAAAGAAAACCTTGTATGAAGAAGTCTCGATGCTAAAATTGCAGAATGAGCCACGCAGAATTTAAATCTGTGTTAAAATAAGCACATTTTTTACACCAGAAATTAACACATCATTGTAAATCATCTATACTTCAATAAAAGACAAACAAACAAAAAATGACATTTTCCCTAGCTCTGAATCTCTGGTATAACTCAGAACAGGGTATAAAACACAGGCAGCGACCTCCTTACATTGCTGAAACTCTAACAGAGGAACAGGCGCCTTCCTGAGATCTCCAGGCGGCACCAAGAGAGACGCATTAGGAGCAACCTGCATCTGAAGCTTCTAAAAAGACAACCAAATCCTTATTTCCCGAGCCTCCATTTTCATTTACCAAGCAGAGGTAGTTCTTCAGACGAAAATCTGGTCCACACAGAGGCACACAGCCTCCAGAAGTTAGTGCTGGCATTAGAGAAAACGTGACTGTCCTCTCCTTGGGTAAGTAAACGATTTCCTCAAGTAATTTCATCAGGAGGGTATGATTTTCTGAGCATGGAGGCATAGTTGTATTCGAAAAATCATTCTCAAAGTGGTTCTCCCTTGGGGGTTATCTGTTTGTAAGTAAATCAGCTTTTAGTTCATTCAGTCCCTTGTTCTTATTTAAAGGAAGGCCACTCACTTCTGCAGACACCCTCAACACGAGTCACTTTGTGCTCATAACATCCTTGGAGGGTGGGGAGCTCAGAGCTGGCAGAGCCCTGACCTGACTTGCTGGCTTCTTAGCAGCAGGACAAGCTTTGTGTGAGTTTAAGATGTACGCAGGGCTGAGAATCCTGCAGTTCTCTCAGAGAGAGCCACGCTTCTGAATTTGTTTAGATTCACTGTCATATACTGAAAGAAATGACAAAAGGAGACATCTACTCGACCCCTCCAGCAAATGGTTTTCATTTCTGAATTCCCTTCAGCGTGCTTCCAAACATATCTAATTTTTGCAAATCACAGGATTTATATAACTTTGTTTTCTGCTTTTTTCCCAGTCGTTAATAAAACTGTCCCACATTGTTTACGCTTTGTTTAAAATGAAACGACTGAGCATAGAACCATCATTTCCGTAACCACATCGCTGGATAAGGAGGAGCTTTCCAGAGTTGGGGGGACATCAGTGAGACTGCAGTGAACACCTTCATAGAGAGGACCACCTGCCTTTGGATGTGTTCACTAGGGAGTTCCCAGCAGTCCAGCACAGCCAAGGGACAATGCTCACGATGTGCCATGGAGGGACTGAAGACCACAAGGCACACTGTGCCTCAGAGGAGAGGAATCCATCAAAGGCTTCACCCAGCCTCTTTTCCCTGCTCCTGCTGTCTTATTCACTCAGCTTTGCACAGCTACCTGCTCCAGGGGCCACCAGCTTCTCACGCAACCTGCATCGTTTCCTTTTCTTCCAACTCTCGGTTCGACCCTTGAGAGCCAAGAAAGCTCTCCCTGCTCCCCTCCTAAGGGCTGGTTTGTACCAACCTCAGGGCTCTCCTGCTGGAGTTTAGCCTTATTAGGTCCCTGCCACATCTCTGGGGTGGGGCTGTGTGGCCTTTTACATTCATTACTCATCACAGCTTCCTTCAGGACTAGCACACGGAGGCCTAGGCCTAGACATGAACTAAGGCATTTCCTGAGATCTTCAAAATATGTAATGGGCATCTTAATGGACGTTTGTTGGCCCATATTTGTTTACTGATGCCAGACTATCATCTTGCTTTTGTGGAGGAAAACCCCCTAATTTCACATTCTTAAATCATGAAAGACTGAATGCAGTTGCTCTCTGATCTCGAAAGGAAGAGGAAATTTGTCTCATCTAAGTAAGTAGTGAGTGTGTGTGTGTCCTGTGCGTGTCCTCCTTAACCTGGGCAGATGGCATCTGATACCACTGCTGGCACAGCTTTCCCTACTCACACACAAGTGGACAAGGACTCACCTGAGAGCTGTGAGCCCACAGGAGTCCCTGGCCCCAAAGTAGCACCCCCACCCCAAATCTCCTCCCAGCCCCACAACCATCAAGCCTCATCCTATTGCAAATTTCTATTGAAATGCAAATACATTCATGGGCAGGTAATAATGGAAGCCTTTGTATCTTATCATCTATGTGATAAACTTAGCTAGGAAGTGAGTCCCTGGGCCAGGGTAAATAATGACAGGATGAAAATGAGCCCTGACTGGAGAGGGTATAGCTCAGTGGTAGAGTGCATGCTTAGCATGCATGAGGTCCTGGGTTCAATTCTCAGTACTACGGCTAAAAAAAAAAAAAAAAAAAAAAAAGAAACAAGAAGGTGAGCCCTGAGAGACAACCTGGAGTTCATCTAAGGCCATGGTTGATGAGCATGGCCGTACACCCCAAATACCAGGAGAGATTCTTAGAAACTGATTACCAGAGCCCCACCCGAGACCTGCTGGGAGGGGTCTGTGTGTCACTGACTAGGTATGCCCATGCTGGGAGTGGCACTGCAGAGTCACACACCTGGGTTTGAGGCTAAGGGACCCAGGACAAGTTACTGTCCCTCTCTGTGCCTCCTCTTCCTCCCCTGAAAATGGAGTGAGACTACCCACCCTGGTAGAGGTGGAGTGGTGACTGAATAAGGTTAAATGAGACGACCTGAAGACTCAGCACTGCACTGGACCCACCCTTCATCTCTCAGATGAGAAGACCAAGCCCCTAAAGCTTCAAGGACTCATCTAAAGTCCCCCAGCTGTGTTCTGGCAGCATCTGCACCTGGATTCAGGTTTCCTCCACATTGTTGATGGAGAAGGGGGAGTAAAGGAGGAAGAAGCTTCCAATAGGCAGTGCTGTCTGGGGCACAGGGAGCTGACGGCTGCAGGATTGGGAGGGCACAGGCTGGGGATGGACAAAAGGGAAGAGAAACACAGAAAGGCAGCCAGAGAGAACCAAAGAGGAACGCGACCTCATTCACGGCTGTTCCAATGAGCTTACAGTGGAGAGTGGGGAGCAAGACCCCATATTGCCATTAACCAGCTGGATTTTAAAAAGCATCTTTCTTGGCTTCTTTCTTTCTATCATTCATTCATTCATTCATTCACGTGGAGTCATGGTAGTAAATAATGAAAACAAAGTCCTGCTTTCAGGAAGCTCACATTCTAGTGCATGACAGATAGTAAAAAGATGTCCACCCTAACACCCTATCATCATGTGATCTGGGAGGTAATTTGCTTTAAAAGTACTTCAGTATAATTTACAATAGCCAAGACATGGAAGCAACCTAAATGTCCATTGACAGATGATTGGATAAGGAGATGCGGCACATATATACGGTGGAATACTACTCAGCCATAAAAAGAAGGGAATAATGCCATGTGTAGCAACAAAAAAAAGGAAGGCAAAGAGACATGAATGGAGTGTAGTTTGGTTAGGTTCGATGATTGAATGAATGCTCGCTTCAACTCAAAGTCTTTAAAAACTTTGTGAGGTCTTTATCTTTGTGACCACAGATGCAGAGTCACCTCATTTTATGTCTCAAACAACGGAGGTACAGTTATGCTGAGTGGTCTCCCTGAGGTCACCCAGCTGGCCAGTAAGAGATCCAGGACGAGAGAACTTCATACTAAGTACGTCAGAGAAAGACAACTGATATGGTATCACTTATATGTGAAATCTTAAAAAATGAGACAAATGAACTTATTTACAAAACAGAAAGAGACTCACAGACATAGAAAACAAACTTATGGTTACCAAAGGGGAAAGCTGGGAGGAGGGATAAATAGGGAGTTTGGGTTTGGCAGATACAAATCACTATATATAAAATAGATAGACAATATAGCACAAGGAACTATATTCAATAGCTTATAATAACCTACAATGAAAAAGAATATACGTATGTATAACTGAATCACTACACTGTACATCAGAAACTAATACAAAATTGTAAATCAACTAACGTTAATTAAAAAAAAAAAGCACTTCAGTATAGAGAGGTTGTCTCTTAACCCACAGAATTTAAAACATGTTCATCAGGAATCAACAGGCCAGAGGTCATGACTCAGGGCTTTAATTGTCATTTTAGAAATCTGCATGAGGAGGTTTGTAAATGAACACGGGGCTGAATTTTCAGGGTGATATGAGTGCTTGATATGCAGTTAAGTGGGAAGAAGATTCTGCCCAAAGCACAAGGGGTGGACAAGCATCCTCCAATCTCAGCAGCCTCCAACTGGTGAAATGACAGCCTTGATCCAGACTCCAAACTCTAGGGCCCACCAGGCCCTGGCCTCGACACTTACAAGGCACTCTGCTTCCTGCCTGGCCCCAAGTCTGATGGTCTTGCTGTCAGCATGTCCTCATACCCGTGGCCCTTTCGTGCAAGGGCAGAGAAATGGGCTTCCCTGGTCAAGGACAGGCTGTAGGACTGTTTCTGCGTCCATCTGCACATGTGGCAGGATTTGCTGCCATTGTGATACACCACTGGGAGGCGAGGTGGTGGGTGAAGGGGACATATACTCTCTACCTCCTTACCCTCTACTTCTAACTGCCAGAGACAAAAAGGGTCTGACATTTGCTGAACAGCCAAAGTGACTCAGGTCACATAGAAATTAAACATACACAATGATAAAGGCTATTTAAAAAAAAAGGAGGGCAAAGAGACATGGATGGAGTGAATGATTACGTACGATGGTTGAATGAATGATCGCTTCATCTCAAAGTCTTTGAAAGTGAAGTGAGGTCTTTATCTTTGTGACCACAGATGCAGAGTCACCTCATTTGATGTCTCAAACAACGGAGGCACAGCTATGCTGAGTGGTCTCCCTGAGGTCACACAGCTGGCCAGTGAGAGATCCAGGACGAAAGAACTTCAGGTCTGAGCTCCAGGAGGGAGCAGGGAACTTCTCTGTCTAAACCAACATAGTCCTAAAGGGAGGGACTTAGGTTGGTGAATTCTGGGCAGATGTGTTGATTTTGGCTCATCGCGGAAGAGGCCCGTCCCACAGTGCTGGTGACAGCAGCAGCTGCCCAGAGGGAGCAGCGAATTGCAGGTGGGAACAACCAGGGGTTTACTTTCACATCCTTTCTGTGGTCATGTCTGAAAATGGGCATGTGTAAAGGGGAAGGAAAAAGGAGACCAGAGCCCAGAGAGTGGCGGGAGAAGGCTGCTGAGAAAATCCCCGGGGGACAGGCCTCCTGGCCTGAGGGATTCTGTGCGGAGCTGGAGGCCAGCAGGGAGAGCCTGGGTTTCATCACTTACAAGGTGGGAGCTCCTTGCCCTGAGCTCCGCGGAGGAGTGGGGTGAGAATGGCTCTGGGCCACAAGGACATAGGAAGTGTGGGCAAGGAAGCTCCACCACAGGGTGGCAGCAAGAAGTCACTGCATGGATGCAGGATACTTGGGCCAGAAATGAGAATCAAAATGAGCCAGAGCATGTGCTCTGCAGATCTTCCTCCACTTATGAAGGGGTTATATGCCTCCAAAACCCATCACAAGCTACAAGCATCATAAGTTGGAAATGCTTTTAATACACCTAGTGAACATCATAGCTTAATGACGTGCTCAGAACACATGCATTAGCCTGAAGTTGGGCAAAATCATCTAACACAAAGTCTATTTCATCATACATTGTTGAATATCTCATGTAATTTATTGAATACTGTACTGAAAGTGAAAAACAGAATGGTGGTATGGGTGCAGAACGGCTGTAGGTGTATGGGTGGTTTACCCTGTGAGCCTGTGGCTGACAGAGCTGCGACTCCCTGATCAGCATCACAAGGAAGTATCACACGGCACATCGCCAGCTCGGGAAAAGATCACAATTCAAAACGCCAAGTACCGTTTCTACTGAATTCATACTGCTTTTGCCCTATCATACAGTCAAAAAACTGTATGTTGGGAACTGTCTGTGCTTTCCTAGCCCAGGTCTGTGGAAACCCTAGATCTTCTTACCTGAATGGGGCTCACCCACCCAGACTCGACCTCCTGCCTTCTTAGACCATTATTCCTCTGTGGGCCCCTGTATTCTGTTTCCTCTGACTTGAACTACTCCCAGGCCTCTCTAACCTACTGCTTGAGCTCCGCACCGTGTCCCCAGCCCAGTTACCAGGAGAGTCACTACCATAAGCGCTAAAGAACACAGGGCTGGCTGGTTGTCTCCAACACACATACGCACACCCGTCTTGACTGTCCCGATGGTTCCCCTCTCTTTATAGGTGGGGCCATTCATCTCCCATCTGCAGATTCAGCCCTGCTTGGGGCTCAGAAGTCAACTGAACCCCAAGACAGCATCAAACCTGGGCCTGTCTCAGGATCAGCTGCTGTCTTGGATGTGAGTCTGGCCACTGGGATTTTGCCTTGATGCCAGTGAGCAGGGCCCTCTCATTACCTTTGTGCCAGTGATTTAATTGTGGCCGTAACCTCGAGCACTAGAAATAAATTTCCCTCATTGTTTGAAACAGCAGCAGCACCTGCCACAGCTGATCACTACCCCCTCCTTGAACAGCTTTCTCCACTTGCCTTCCAGGACCTCACGAAAGCCTGGACTTAGCGCTTACCTTCAGCTCTGAGCGCCTGATGCTCCTTCTCAATCTCCCTTCCTGGTTTCTCCTCATCAGCTTGACTTCTGATTTTCGTAGTGTCTCAGGACTAAGTCCCCAGAATTCCCTTTTTTGGTTCATACTTTGTCATTTGGTGGTCTCATCCACCTTGACTTTAAGTTGCATCTATATAATGAAAGGGCTCAAACTTTTATCTCCCACTTAGACTTCCCTCTGAACTCTGGTCTCATGTACTACTTGGCATCTCCACTTCCATGTTTAATAGCATCTCAAACTTAACAAAATTGAACTCCTGAGTCTTCCTCCTTCACTTCTGCCTCCCACAATCTTCCCCCATGTTAGTAAAGGCAATTCCAGCCTTTCAGTGGCTCTGGTCAAAAACCTTGAAGTCATTCTGAGTATCTTTTCCCCTTCAAACTTCACATTCAAACTTGTGGCAATCCCCATTGGCCTTCAACTTATTTTCAGAATCTAACCAATTCTAACCACTTCCACTGGCACCATTATATCTTGCTACAGTTACTGTAGTGGGCTCCTAACTGGTCTTTCTGATTCCACTTCAGAGCCTCAAAAAAAAAAATATGTGTGTGTATATATATATATATATATATATATATATATATATATATATATATATTTGAGGTATGCTTGATTTATAATATTGTGTTAGTTTCAAGTGTACAGCAAAGTGATTCAGTTACACATATACATATATATTTATTTCTTTTTCAGGTTCCTTTCCATTCTATGTTATTCCAAGATACTGAATATACTTCCCTGTACTATACAGTAAATCCTGTTGTTTATCTATTTTATATACAGTAGTATCTGTTAATCCCAAACTCCTAATTTATTCCCACTCCCTGCTTTTCCCTTTGGTAGCCGTAAGTTTATTTTCTATGTTTATAAGTCAGTTTCTGTTTTGTAAACAAGTTTATTTGTATAATTTTTCAGATCCCATATGTAACTGATATCATGTAATATTTGTCTTTCTGTATCTGTCTTACTTTACTTAGTATGACAATCTCTAAGTCCCCCTATTAGACTATATTTCAAACACAAAGCCAGTTCTCCTTTTAAATATAAATCAGATCATGTCACTCCTTAGCCTGAACCCCTCCAGTGGATTTTCATTTCACTCAGCATGAAGATCAAAGCCTTTTTAGTGTCCACCATGACCTTATCACCTCTAATCCCTCCACCTTCCTATGCTATTCCATTCTGACAAGCTTATTTGCCCCTCTTCCAACTGGTCTCCTACATTTACACCTCAGGACCTTTGCACCTACTATTGCCTCTGCTGAGAATATTCTCTTCTCAAGTATCTTCCTGGATCTTTGCTCAAATGTCACCTTTACAGCCACATATTCTTAGACCATTCTATTAACAACTGCAATTAAAATTCTATTAACAATAAAAATCTCCCTTGACCCCACCACCCTCTATGCCCCTCTGTAGCTTAATGTTTCTTTATAGAATTTAGCACCATCTGATAGATCTATTTTACTTACCTAATTTTTATTGACTGTCTCCCTCAAACTAGAATGTAAGCTCTGTTTTGTTCACTGGTGTATCTCAAGAACCAGAACAACTCCTGCCACATGATACCTGTCTCGAAAGCACTGTTTAATGAATTAGTGAGTGAATGTTCAACCCACAACTCAGGAGTCTTTCTGGCATCTAAATGTAAATAAATATTCAAATGCCTGTCAGCCCCATGTTGACATGAAAACCCAACACGTCCAAAGTGGAGCTGATTATCTACCCCACCCCAGCCCAAACCTGTTCTTTCTCCTGTGTCCCAGGCTCAGAACTGCCATGGCCATCCATTCAGTCTTGTGGGACTGAGATTTTTAACTGTGGGATCTGATGCTAACTCCAGGTAAGATAGTGTCAGAGTGGAGAACTGATTGGTGTTGGAAAAGACACTTCATATATGGTGTCAGAGAGTCTCTGACATGAAAAAGCTTCCCTGAGTTTTTGTTCCAAGAAACTGATTGGCCATAAACAAATTGCATCTTCAAGGATCCCACTAAAATAATACAGTGGGGATGTGCTATCAACCCCAAGTTCTCACAAATCTGTAAAGTAGATAAGCTGATGGTTAGGGTCCTTCTGTAAGCCGACAGGGTAAGGGGTTCCTGGAGAAAGAAAACAGGCATGGCTTTCTTGACATCAGAGAAGCCATTTTTAAAAAATCAACTGTACTTCCATTAAAAAAACAAGCAAACAAACAACCCATTTAAAATATGAGCAGAAGAACTGAATAGACATTTTTCCAGAAGAGGAAAATGCAGATGGCCAACAGGAACATGAAAATCTACTCAACATCACCAATATTAGGGAAATGCTAATCAAAACCACAGTGAGACACAATCTCACACCTGTCAGAATGGCCATCATCAAAAAGAACACAAATAACAAATGTCGGCAAGGATGTGGAGAAAAGGGAACCCCTGTACACTGCCAGTGGGAATGTAAATTTGTGCAGCCACTATGGAAAACAATATGGCGGTTTCTCAAAAACCCCAAAACAGAATCACCATACGGCCCAGCAATTCCACTCCTGGGCATATACCTGAGAAAAACAAAAACATTAATTAAAAAAGATTCATACACCCTGCTATTAACAGCAGCACTTTTTACAATTGCCAAGACACGGAAGCATCCTAAGTGCACACCAACAGATGAATGGATAAAGAAGATGTATCACATATACGCAATGAATACGACTCACCTATAAAAAAGAAGGCTATTTTGCCATTTGAGACCCTTCATTCACTTTTTTTATTTTTGCACTTCAAAAACCAGAATTTTCTAACTGGCATAAATATTTCCATTGCATCAAAAACAACAAAATACCCAGAAATAAACTTAGCCAAGGAGGTTACCTATACTCTGAAAACTATAAAACACTGATGAAGAAAATTGAAGATGATACAAAGAAATGGAAAGGTAGCTTGTGCTCTTGGATTGGAAGAATCAACATTATCAAAATGGCCGTACTACCCAAAGCAATCCACAGATCAATGTACCTCTGTCAAAAACTCAAGACATTTTTTAGAGAACTAGGACAAATAATTCAAAAATTTATATGGAACCATAAAAGACCCCAAATTGCCAAAGCAATCTTTTGTAGGACTTTTTAAAAATTTTTCTCTCTCTTTTGTTCAGAGAAGCCATTTGACCTAAGCCATTGTGTGATCTAAGTCTGGCCTAGAACAAGTCTCAATAATCTCAACAGAACAAAAAACAAACTGTTATCAGGTAAGAGAAGTAACAATAGCAAAGATAACAAATCAGTTGTAAAGACTCCCAGTTCTGTTTCAAAGGTAAAACCCAGCCTGAAACCTTTGAGCTGTTTTGCAGAATTCAAACCCCCCTTAGGCGCAGACCCACCAGATCACCTGGAGCCTAAGGGATGTTGATGTTGACCTTTTCTAACCCTCAGTGACTTCAATCAACTAAAGCTCAGCCTCTGCCCACGCCCCTTCATGAATATGCATATACCTATAGCTTAAAACTTCCCCAGCTTTGCAGCTTTGGGGAAAAGCTTCTTTGGGAGAGATGCCCAACGTTCTCACTTGCTGCAAGTAACAAATCCTTCCTTCTCCCCATTTTTGGCTTGGTTGTGTCTTTTGGCTCTTGATATCCACCAAGAGGCGAACTCAGTTTTTGGGGAACACTTCTACCCCTTTCTCTGCCCCTTAAATTCTCATGTGCCAATCAGTGTCCATGACCTTTCTAACCTGGGGAAATGGCTAAAATGTCATTGGGCATCTGTTTAAAACTCTGTAATCATTATGTTATGCTTGTCTCTGATACCAAGGTTTTGAGGAGTGAAGAACGGTATTGATATTTACACAACGGAAAAGTGTAGTAAGAAATATATTTGATCTTTGTCCCTGGTTTCTAGCACAGAGCTCCTGAAACCTGAGTGATAGGAGTGTCTTCAGTTATTCATAAGAAGCCCCTTTCATCACCTCGGAGTTTATGCTAATGAGTGATTTAGGGAGGGGTGGGTTACTAGAAAGAGTGATTAGAGGTTGGAATTGGGAGAAGGGTGAGAAGGGCTGGAGATTAGGTTCTATGAAAACTCTTGAACAAGAAGATTTGATGAACTTTCAAGTTGGTGAACTCTGCCTAGAAGTACTGAGAGGGTGGTGCACCTGGACAGGGCACAGGAGCTCCATGCTACCCCCCTCATTACGTTGCCCTGTGCTTCTCTTGTGTCTGGCTGTCACTGAGTTCCAACCTCTTATAATAAATAGGTAAACATAAGTAAGTGTTTCCCTGAGTTCTACAAGCCATTCTGGCAAATTATCGAACCCAAGAAGGGGGTTGTGAGAACTTCAATTTATAGCTGGTTGGTCAGAGGTACAGGCGATAACCTGGCTTGTGTTTGGTGTGTGAAATGGGGGCACTCTTGCGGGAATTGAGCCCTTACTCTGTGGGATCTGATGCTAACTCCAGGTAGGCAGTGTCAGAACTGAGTTAAATTTTAGGACATCCAGTTGGCGTCCCCTGTGAGTTAGAGAATTGCCTAGTGTGGGGAAAACCTCACATATTTGTTGGTCAGAAGAGAAGTATTGAGAGTAGATGGGAAAAAATAGAGCTTTTCCTACAACAAGTGTTTGCAGTTGCTGTTTTGTTCTAATCTGCAGGCACAGAAAAGTGCTGGTCCATAAGTAAAGATAATTTTAATTACAAAATTTCCTGCCTTTTAATGAAGTGATTTAGGGTGTGTGAAATAAAATTCATATTTTATGGCCAGACAAGAAAAATTTAAACATAAAACATCCTTCTCCGCCTTCTGGCCTCCTCTCTCCCCGCCCTGGGCATTGTGTATCTGCATTACACATGGACCAAACCTCCCCCATGGGCGAAAACCTGCTCAACCACAAAGAGCAAGGTCCTAGCATCAACAAGACAGCTCCTTAAAAGACGACATTCCTCTTTGATCTTGTCAGGGGTCACATGACCCACCAGGATGCCACTTAGATCTGGATTATGCAAACTGTCAATAACACATCATTTGACGGACAGCCCTCTGTTTCCGAAAACTTACATAACTGTGCCTTGACTTCTAACCAGTGGGACAGTTTTCAGAGCTTTCTGAGATGCTCTTCTCAGGTTATAATCCTCAGATCTGGCTTGAATAAAATTTCCTATTTGTTTCTTAGATCAACTGATTAATTTTTCATGGACAGGTAGCTCATAAAAGACACAAAATTAATACAAGAGGAATACAGGAGGCAAATCAGGATGAGGAGAAGAGCAAACATCTGGACCGTGCAGATGTGACCTCGACGCAGCTCTCCACCTCCTGACTGCACAACAGAGCAGGAAATGTGAAGAATGACTGGTTATTATCATAGGAAGAGAGGAGACAGAGCTGCTCCCCAGAGCGGGTCCTGCAACTCCCTGCAGACTGAGCGGTGGGCTCTGCATAGAGGAATGGTGCACTGCGGTGGGAAGTGTCGTGTTCTCACTGGTGCCTTCACAGTAAATGCAAAAGTAACCCCGACCGAGAGTCAGAGGTTTAACATTCAAGGTCACATCCGTACAGTGGTTGACAAGTGTGGCTTTCAAGTGCTACAACTTTCATGGCACTTAGACTATATCCTAAATCATGTTTTCCCACTGGGATGTGGATAGGAGTTGTCTGCTAAATGGCTTAAGAGGTTATTTTTTAGTTTAGGGCCTGGAATCAGAGTGTCCCATTCTGATCATTAAGGACAGATTCTAGAAACTGGGCAAGGAGTTGGCAATGTTTTCAAGTTCTAGCTTGAAAAATCGCAGCCTCTGACCAGAATTCTCGCCAGAAGGCATCCTATTCTGCTTCCACAGGGAGGAGAGGCTACAGAGGACCTGCACACAGAGCAGCTGGGGTTTTCCTCTAGCAGCTGAGCCACAGATCAGCGGAGGCCACCTTATGTGACTGGGAGGAACACAGCAGAGGTGGAAGAGAAAGTTTTAGCCTGAAACAGAGTAGAGGGGCTGGCTAGTTCACCATGGCCCTGGGATGCAGCTCTGGAGGACAAGCGATCTCTCCATCGCTTAAGGAAGCAACTTCCTGCACATGATCTGATAACATCAGCTTAAATGCTGGAGAAGGTCTGCTAGCAGGTGTGGCTACAGTGAGACTGCACCTTGCTGATTTCTGAGTCCTGGCCCAGCTGCTGTGCTCCAAAACACATCCCTGTATTTTGCCGCTCCGGTAACTGAATGCAACAGGAATATGATGGCAGACTGGTGCCCGGGACAGGCAGGACTCCTCTGAAGGTGACACTCACAGCCTTGCTGAACCTTCCTTAGACAGCTTGCCAGTGGTCTGGGATGATTCCACCCACCTGGTCTTCTGTCCTCGCTCCGCCATGGGGCTTGCCTTGTGGCTCTCCCAGATTTCACTTCCCTCCCCGTTTTCTTTCACACAGGCGTTTTCCCTGACAAAACCTGTGCATGTTTAATCCCATCTTGTGCTCTGCTTCTCAGAGGACCTGAGCTAAGACACAGAGCCACCTCTGTTTTTATCCTGGTTAACGTTTAACGTTTCCAACAACAGAAACACAGCAGGTTCACGTTTCTCATAGACAAACCTGCCCAGTTCATGGTGTTTGTTTTTCAGCCAGGTTTTTGCCACAGAAGAATACTCATCCTTCCTACCTTCCATTCCTACGGCAGAGGGATCAGCTGCTGATTCATTTAAAACAGTATCACACTTTCACAATGTAAAACAAAAAGTTCGCAGGCTGTGACACAGCCTTGCTTTATCCATTGAGGGGCTTTTTTTAAACATCTAGTTTAATCCACATCTGGGCCCAGTTTGAAGGATGAGAAAGCAAGCAGATTGCAGAGTCTTAACCTGGTTTTGGCAGCACCCTCATCCCGAGACCTGCGGCATCCATCCCAGGAGCTTGCCCACGAAAGAGAGTTAGCGTTTGTTGAACAAATGCTGGACACAAACGGTGTGTACAGTTCCCTTCTGAGACTAAGTGGTCAATAGAAGGTTGCTGATTAGAGTATTTGATGAGCAGACATTCCTAATTGTTTCAGATGCTCTGCAGAGACATGGATACAGGAGTACCTATCAGCTCAGTGACAGATGTTCCAGAAAAAGAAATACAAGTTAGAGGATGGGCAGGAAGAGAATGTACCCCACTGGGGACGATAAGTAAAAGGAGGGACTCAGGATTGGTAGAAAAGTGGTGTCCCAAGTGTCTCTGTATCATCCTAGGGAAAAACCCTCCTCCATTTCAGAGTCCAGAGAATCCTGAGTCCACCCTCTAGCAGAGAGGGCCTCCAAGGTGACAAAGCATGCATGGAAGAAAAGAAGGCAAAGGCCATTTGTCCTTGCTCGTGTCAAATGCCAAAACGGGGCTTCTATGCTTTTAATGGCTCAGCTGCTGAAGCTCTGCCCCGAAGCCCTCCCTTCTAGCCCTTTTTCTGATACGAGGCGCAGAGTCTCTGTTTTGGGAACAGATGTATAATTTTCTTCTCTTAGCAATCTTTTTTCATTAACTGGAAATGTGTCAGGCTTTCCTGCAGCAGATCAGGAAGGGCAAGAGGTATGTTCTAGAGACCTCTTTGTGGTGCCTTAATGCAGAGCTCATGCAGACACTTGCAAATGGAAGGTAAGGACCCTCTTAGGACTGATAAGCGGCCCCGAGAGCCTCTTAGATGCTCTCCCTCACTGCTTCATTATAGCCTTCTCATGTCAGTAGCCAGAAAACTAAGGCATGCACACAATTAAATTTTTTCATTGCTTTCACCGCCCTATTAACCCCTGCTAGCAACTATATTCCCCTACATTTTCTTTTTAAAAGATACAAGTAGATGTAGAAAATAAATAAGCTACAAGGACATACTGTACATATTGTTTTGTAACTATAAATGGACTATATCCTTTGAAAATTGTGAATCACTATGTTGTACACCTGAAACTTATATAATATTGTACATCAATTATACCTAAAAAAAAATCAAGTAAAAAAACTTCAAAGCCTCACCTTGTCTAATAACTTACCTACAAATACCCATATATATATATATACTCAAAAGCCTTCCTAGGCAAACTTACTTTTGATTTTCTCATACCGCATTACAGTCAAATATATATATTTAGTATATATATTTAATATTAATATTGAATATATATATATTTAACCACATAATACCCGCATACATTGCTAAATATAATCTAGCTGTAAAAATTGGGGACAATTCGAATACTTTTCCTATAATTGTTCCAATGCAATTATTTAGCATTTCATTTATGATTATCCCTGGTCAGCAATCATTATGTATCTCCAGGAATATTTGCAAGTTGAGAAACTAATCTCCAAATTGTTTTCAAAGTCATAACATTTTTATGGCACCAAAGGTAATACTCAGTGAAGAAATAACAATGTTTTGCCTCATTAAAAAAAAATAAGATACAGGTAGAACCTACAACTTTGCAAGCCAGATGTCTTTTGGATTTTTGCTTTCTTGGAAAAATGACAGTTTGGCTTATTTTCTCTGACTTTTCTGGGATCCTGTGGGGCTCAGAGTGCCCCTTCCTAGAGGTCCATTTCAACATACCTTCGGTCTGTGGGGTACAGTTCCACGGTGACCACATCAAGAGAGTTCCAGGCTGAGATGGTCAATCCGTTGTACAGACACAGCATGCCTATCATCATGGATTGGCTGGTGCCAAACCAAAGGAAGAAACAGCTGATCCCCGAGAGCACCATGGAGCCACCTGCAGACAAAAGGCCAGGAAGTTTCCCATCACCATAGTAGAGCCAGGATGCCTTGGGTCTTTGAGATCTTGCAGCAAAACTGAATCCCAAGAGGAAGCTGCGGGCTGGGTTCAGGTACCAGTGTGTTCACCTGTACGTAAGGTTTGCCTCTACCTACCTTCTGAAATCAGCAAGCATGAAATGTGTATCATCAATTACTCAGCTATGTAAGCAGAAAAATACACATTAGTCATGCATAATTAGCTCTGCAGTCTGTTAACTCCCAGAAGCCGCTCCAATGAGATGTAATTACACATAATTTTTACTAAAATTTAGTCCTAATGGAAGGTCTTCAGGGATTTCTCCTCACCTCCGTGGGATGCAAATCCTCAGCGGGGTGGGAGACTACAATGAGAGGCAGACTCCCTCTAGATTGTAGGGGCAGCTCTTGTATTTTACACGAAACCAGGCACATACCTAGCATCGTCAAGCGCCCGATTCTGTCCATCAGGAGAGCAGACACGATGTTCCCTGGCAACACGGCCAGTGTCCCCAGGAAGTTGACAAAATAAATCCAGTAGGCACTATAGTCATCATCAAAGGTAATCTGGCATCCTGTCTTGTTGTGAGCAAATGAGCAGTTCTGAAATTCGCTGTCGATGAATTTATATGGCTCAAAATCTGCGTATACAAAAGAAAGACAATTCATCAAGCTCTCCACAGTTGTGCACCAGTATAAGAACGTCTGTTGAGAATTCAGAAACGCATCATGGTATTGTAAATTCCTTGAGGGCTTCAGGGCCTGGCCAAAGCACAGGGTCTAGTCTAGGACCTCACATTACAAAGCAGCTGAAGGAAGGAATACCTTTGTTGAATAAAGGGATAAAGAGTCCAGTTATCTTCTGATTTCTTATGGTTGGTCGTTGCTAGTTACATGACTTGCTTACTCCATTATGATGTGACTTTGTTCTAATTATCATGTTACACAAGGACTATTGATCATTATAGTACTAATAGCTTCCATACTATAATTACAGAAATAATTTGTTTTCAAAATGTGTATCAATCAGCTTTAGTATTGCCATTTTATGGGGCTCTGAGGCAGTGAGAAGGAACAGGACTTTCCTGGGGTTCCTTGAGGCTGAATTGATAACTGAGGGTCTAAGTGGGGGGATCCACCAAAAAACAAGAGTCAGCCTCACTGGAAGATCACTAGCATTCACCGCTGACTTTTTTTTCTTGAACTTGGGTCTGCCCAAAAGGGGTTGCGGATGATGCTGAGTTCTGCTAAAAGGCAGTGAGAGTCAAAATTGCTGTTGTCTTTGCTGATCAAGATCTGCCTAAAAAGCTGGTCTTCTGAGGTTGAATGGGTTGGAAGACAGGGAGAGCACTGTTTAAACACATCCCAAGGTGCCTGGCTCCTTTCTCACTTAGAGTGAGGCAGAGCTGACTCCTGTCTGAGCACCAAGAAGGCAAGGCTGGCAACAGGGTGGCCCTGATACTCCTGCCAGGGTCAGGCTGTAATTTTGGTCTCATGGGACAGACAGACCAATCAATGTATGGGGGTGGAGATGCCTGGGCTTGGCAATCAGATAAGCCTGGGCTCAAATGTCAGCTATGTTCTATGACTGTGGCCAAATTACTTAATTTTTCTAAGCCTAAGCTATTGTGAAAACGAAAGGAGACAATGAGTGTCTAATAACCTGGGGTAGGAACCAGCATACAGTAGGTGCTCAATCAATGTTTGTTTCCCCTCTTTTTTTCCCTGGGTAGTTTTCCAGACTCCATTAAATGGACTGGATAAAAAGACTATCCGACTGAGCAGAGCCATGTGTCATCCATCTCCGCAGACAGAGGTTCGGGAGTGCTCACTTAAGTAAACATCAGATTTTGAAACCAGGGTTATCAAAACAAACAAAGTACAGGTGAATTCTCTGCTTTAAAAATGATTCATCACAGGATTTTCCCACCGACCTCCCAACTTGAAACTCAGGAAGTTCCAGCTGCATTAAATTTGACAAAGACAAACAATACAAGCTCAATTTCGATCTATCCTGATGGAGGGAGTCCATTCATTCGCACTTCAACCTCCATTTCTCCCATGAGCCTCTGCCCACACCTATCACCAAGCGGGTATTACATTTCTGCCAAAAACTAGGCCCTCTGAAGAGGCCCCAGGGAGGGCTAAGTAGCACACCTACCTGTGTTGTTAAAAGAAGAATTAATAAATGTGCAGTTCTTGAAGTAGATGTCAGCTGAAGTCACATCCTCAAAGACACAGGACTTAAAATCCGAATCTTTGAAAGTTACAGATTTGAGCTTGATCCCTTGGAATCTGTCCAACACACAAAAAGATTCACATCAATAACTGTATCCATCAGGGTTCAAGGCTAAGTCAAACAAATCAGTGATGTGACGTCCCACTATAGACTCTCTTAATTAGAAAGGACATTGGCTTTTGGATTTTCTAAGCTCTTAACATTTCCTCTCTTTTCCTCATGCAGCGTGCCCTTTGGCTATCTCATTGCTCACCAATATGATTTTCTACCAGAAGAAGAGATGGCATTCAAAATAACTTCATTTAGCTTTTGGCAATGTTGGTAAAAGGTTTTGTGGAGTATGCAGTTGAAAGGATTGAGTATGAAGATTACCTGTGGCTATTGAGTCTTTATTTTTCAACCCTATCCTCTTGTTCCTTCACATATGCCTTTATTTAAAAATTCTCTACTTGGGATTAATAGCTCTAACTGAGGATGTGCTCCCATGCTAAGTTTTAGTGAAAGTCTGTCTCCCAGGCTGAAAACTTAAGGCTTCTTCATTCCAGTGTAGGGATTTCCAATTATCTTGAAGAAAAGATGGGAGAATTCTGCTTTATTTATGTGAGGAATGATTAACTCAGGGGTCAAGAAACTCATAGTTCATATACACATTTCCAAGAATAGTTTTCTTCTCACAGCCAAGAAGTATTCCTCGAACCAAATAGAATGGCCGTGGCTTTGCTTATTTTTGGAAATGTATAGAATTATGAAAGCTCAGATACATTTTTGGGTGATGCAAGGAGAAAGGTGGAGATGCCAGTAGTCCTAATGATCCTAGTATCTTAGAAGAGTCTATGGTTCAGACTATCCGTGTTGACAAGGATGCCCAGGAGACATACATAAATATTCATCAGAGTGCGTGGGTAATTTGTTAAGAGACTATGGATGTATACTTAGCCAGTCACTGAAAGGAAAATGCTAGTTCAAATGGAAAGAAGTTATATAAAATACCACTCTTACTAGGGCAGAAACGGACTGATGGTCCTAGGCAAGTGACCTCACTGACTTAAAAGCAATCCACTATTGAGTACTTTCAGAATTGTTCCCACCCTAATACCAGACGGCATTTGTCAGCTCAAAGTGCGCTAAGTGCCTAAGCGACGGACTACCTTAAAAAACAATCTTACTTCAACCCCTACTCCAGGGGTTCAGAGGAAAACCATCTAACCATCTAAGCCATAACTCTATCCACTAAAGGAGGGGAAATAATGACATATTTTAAGAGGACCACTAATTTCCTGAAATGGAACTGAATTTAGAAAAGGGAAACTTTTTTTTTGGAATGGATACTATACACACAAAGAACACAGGGTACAAAATTCAAAATGTGGAAAAAGAAAAAAGTAAGTCTTTTCCCGCCATCCTCAGGCCACCGAGTTCTTTCTCCCAGAGATAACCGCTGTTGCCAGTTTCTCGTATGCGCTTCCGGGAGCATCCTGCACACAGGCTCCTGGCAAATGAGACGCTATTCTACACTTTGTTCTCCTGACAGTCTACCTGGGAGGTCATTCCCTATCAGCACATAAAGAACTGACATTTTAAGATGTTGAACAGGAAAACTGTTTTTTAAAAAATGAGTTTTACTAGTGGTATTTCAAATTTCCTTGAAAGACACACAAAAAATCCTATCACCTTCTAAAATAAACATATATTTCACAAGGATTTTAATGCTACTAAAATTATTAATCATTACATTACTAAAATTATTAATAATTATATTGCTAAAGCAAAAAATTTCTCCGTAATGACTGAATATGCAGCTTAGAACTGCTTATTAAAATTAGGACCATCAGAGACACATACACACTAGAAATTTGTAATGGAGTAACAATACTTTTTAAATACATGAAATAAATTTTCACCCTAGAATTACAAAGCACTTGACCCCAATGTTTCTGCTGAAAAACAAGTACAGATTCAAGTCAGTATTTTATGTGGGAGAGTGAAGGGGAAACCATACGGCTTGGATAAGGATTCGGCCAGTCACTGAATTGCCCATCCAAACAATGAGCTCTGAGCTGGTGACTCTGCTCTTCATTATACAAGCCACAAGTATCCCACAGAATTATTTTTCATCCTTCCAAACTGGTTTTTGCCTTGGGAAACTTGGGTCAATTATTTTAGATTTTCACTTTTATCACTTTTGAAATTAGGACAATTTCCTAAGAATGATATAAACCAACAGGAACTCCTGCCAGCAATTATCTGCTCAGACAGCAAATCGTGGGTAGAAACAAGAACCTGGTCCATCCCTTTCCTTCTCTGAAAGAATGAACCAGAACCACCTTTTTGAGTTCGTTCTCTCTCCTCCAGATTCCATACTCAAAAACGTCCTTTGCTAACTTATTCTGTATTTTCCAAGGCCCTAACTTTGGGGACTCTTTCCTGTTCTCTAATCGAAAACTATTCCTAATACAAATTAACCCCGATTCATGACTCAGTAGAGCGGAAAAGGCAGGCATATCCAGAGACAGAAAACAGATGTCATCAAACTACACGTCAGATTTCTTCTCTGAATTAAATAACATATAACCTATCTTATTTTCTCATAATCTTCATGTTTCTCTGCCATTGACTTATTTTGCTTGATTTCCAAGGCTTCTGTGAATGTTCTTTTCATACCAGTCGATGATTCACTCCTTTATAAATGTGAGCAGTTCAGTTTCAGAATCAGTTGTAAGTGAAGTAACTGATAAACATGCACGTTTTCTTTAAAGGCTATTTGAAGTACTCACATTCAGTCTGAAAAATGCTTACATGTACAAACTAAAACAAACAAACAACCAACACCAAAAAACTATGCATGATTTAGTGCCGTGAAAGCTAATAAGAAATACATGTTTGAGACTAGGTAGAAAATTAAATTATTTAGAAGTTTCTGGACCTGACATTGTAGTATTCCATTCCAGAATTAATCTGATTCGCCATTGTAAAGTTAATAGTGACATTCGAAACAAGTTTCTGGCTATTTCTCAACACGTTCAACTGCAGGTGTTTAATGACATCAGGGAACCAAACGGATAATCCGTAGTACCTGAAAGACAAAGAAATGTGAGTTTGTAAAGGCGCCAGAACACTAGTAGCTATGACCATCTCCCTGACTTTTTCAGAGAGGTGGTGGCTCCCAGAGAAGTGCTTCTGATTAGGACTGGCCCCCTCTAGCATTACAAATCATCAAATAGTTATCTGCACTATGCCTCCCCACCACAATTAAGCCTGCAAAAATCAAGTAAGAGGAGTGGCCTGGGTTTACCTGGAGAACCCCAGGTCTGTAATTCCTGAAGCCCTCTTTTGGGAACAGACATGCATAAGAAGGCCATCCTGTACCAGCACGTGGCATCTTGCCTTGATGTTTTTCTCATCCCCTCAGGCTGCACTGAAGAACCCCATCCTCTAGTCTGGTGCTACAAGCTCTTGGGGTCCAAAAACTGTAAGGGCCCTTAAAGAATGACCTCTTTATTAGTGGAAATCTTTCTCGGTTCCTACACTACTGTGGTACTCCTAGCCTAGGGGCAGAGCCCCATGCTCAAAGAGGTTCAAGGCTGGCAAAAGGGCCCTTTAAGTTATTCATCGGAAAAGCCAGGTTATTTCCTTCTTTCTGCCTCTCACCTCTAATGTGTTATTCTAACAGGTTACAGCTCAGTCTCTTCAGAATGGCAACTACTAACCACACATGGTTACCGAGCAGTTAAATGTAAGTATAAAATATCAAATTTGAATATTTACAAAAAAAATATAAAATGAAGTCATTCATCATTTCAGATTGATTAAATGTTAAAATGATAATATTCTGGACACAAATGAGTGAAATAAAATACATTATTAAAATTAATTTCACTTGTTGCCTTTTTCTCTTTTTTTTTAAATGTGACTGCCAGAAAATTTAAAATGACACATGCATGTGGCTGACATAATCTTTTCACTGGACAACGCTGCTCTAAATTGGTGGTTCCGAAAGCAGCGTCCCTGGACCACCAGCAACAGCATCTGAGAATGTATTAGAAATGCATATTCCCAGGCTCCATCCAGACCTGCTGAATCAGAAATTGGAGGGTGGAGTTTTCCAAGAGATTCTCCTGATGCGCATTCAAGTTTGAGAACCACTGCTCTAGTTTATCCCCAGTTACACTGAGTTCCAAAGGGGAACAAGTGCTTATGAGCATAGCTTTTGCAGACAGACATGCTAGGTTTGAATCCTGGCCTTACCACTTACCAGTGGTGTGATCTTGGGTAAATTAGTTAAGCCTCAGTTACCTTCCTGTCTCTAATATCAGAATGATGGTGGTACCCACCTTCCTGGGTAGTGCTCACATTAAATGGAATGCAAAGTATGTAGCACACAGTGAGTGCTCAAAAGACTAAGTATAAGACTAAGTTTGTATCATCACTGTTGTCATCAGGATTCTGAAATATCTCTGCCCCAGGATTCCATAGATTTCAACCCTTTTTCTTCACAGATCATAAAATAATTACTGCAGGGGTGTGAGTGGTGTCCACTGAGTAAGAAATGACTCGGGATTAGCAGGGCTCTCTAGTCACATTCAGAGGAGAAAAATCTTTAAAACCAGCAACAAGGAGGGAAGCATGATAACCTAGAACACCCGTCATCGATAACATGAAGGAGTTTCAGCTAATTTTTCATTTATTCAGCAAATGTTTACTGAATAGCCACCGAAGGCTAAGCACTGTTTGAGGTTTCAGGGACATGATAAGGAAATCACAAAGCTTAAAATGTGGTCCGTAATAAGTAAACAAAGTAAACGAACCATACCTTTTGCCCTGTAACTCTTCACTTTTATCTTGCTTGTCTTTGCATGCAGCCAATGTGTAGCACACAGTAGGCATTTAATACTTGTTATTTTTCAGCCTTCTCTTCCTTCAGAGATGAATGGGTGTTTTAGAACCTGAGAGGGAGTTACTTTGCATCTTCTAAATCAACCCTCTCAATTTAGAAATAAGGATCTAAAACTTAGTCATGTCCCCAGGTCACAAGAGAACACCCCCCACTTTCTTTGTCTCTTCCTTTCTTACAACGCACAGCACTGGGAAAGGCTGGTCATCCGTGATGACTTGCTGTTTTAATTTAGGGATGTTAAGAAATGGAACTTACAGCATCAATACTGGGCTCTACCAGGCACTGAGAGCCTACTGACCTGAAAGTACAGGGTGCCTACCTACCTGCCTTTTTAAAACAGCAACTTAGGCAAAAATTGAGTTGCATGGACATTCTAAAGTGTGTATGTCAACCATTAGCAAATAAAATTCTGAAATGTTCTCCCAACCGCCTCTTTTCCTAGAGCATAGATACGGTGATTTCACCCATTCGACAACAACTATTTATTGAGTGCTTATTATGTGCCAGGGCCATGTAACAGTGAGCCAACCAGTTTAAAATCCCTCTTCTCACAGACCTTCCGAAGGGGGAAGACCGAGCTTTCTTTATTCTTTATAGAATTAAAAAGCTCTTTGTCAATTAGAAGATGGAAGTTGCGAGGGGAAATAATAAAGCTGAGAAGGGGACAGGGAGCCCCGAGGGGCGGCAGTTTTTAAAAAGGTGCTTCAAGGAGGTATAACTGAGAAGGTGACATCTGAGGAAAGACTGGAAGGAGGCACAGAAATGAGCCAGGCCACAGCTGGAGGCCGAGCAAAGGCGCGAGGTGGGACGTGTTCAAGGAAGTTCTGGCACGTTCCAGGAAGAGCAAAGAGCCTAGTGCGGTTGGGGTCAAGTAAAAGAGGAGAGGAGGGTGGAGGAGTCACGGGGGCAAATCATTCACAGCCCCAGCCGACTTCCTAAACACTGTTGGTTAGCTTTACAACAAAATCAAGAAAATGACTGGCTTATGGAAACTGTAATTGTCAGCAAATCTAAGCTGGAAAAAAAAATTCTTTCCTAGAGGTTAACAGCATCAGTCTAAGAAAAGAAAGCAGTGCGATTGGGAGTTACAGTGTGGAAATGGAAAGACTTCACTCACCAAGGACTTAAATACCACTTACCCAAAGGACAGGGTGAACCAAACAATGGTGAGCTTTATGGTGTTGTCCCGGACTGGGTAGGTGAAACATCGCATGAAAGTCAACCAAATCTGTGGAATAGTAGAGAGTCAGTTTTCTTCTGCAGTAACCTAGTCAATCCCATTCTTCAATCCCCTCCAACAAATGATTACAAATGTTGAGTTTTCTTTGGGCTGGATTATTTTAAGTGTAAAATGTAAAAGCTAAAGGCTGTAGGAACCCAAATGCTGGAATTTTCATTTGTTAGTCTCCCGGAGGCCAATGGACAAAGTAACTCAGGATTTCAGCACAGCCTGTCACTGCCGAGACTCCCTGTCTAACACCTTCCCTTCTAAGAGGGAGTATCTTGGCTACCCCACTGATCGCAAGGGGATCCTATTACCCAGTCCCACTCCAGGAGTTAGGCGTCCCGGGCAGAAAGGGGAAGAACCCCGTTCATGGGACTGGTTCAGTCATCCCTGATTCTGACTAACCTCGAGCAACAAGCTGGCCCCCAAGTCAAGGCGGGCTTGTTACTTACTCCATACAGTTCTGTGCGGATCCGAACAAAACACCTCCTGTACCATGTTCCCGTGTCACTCTCAATTTCAATCAGCTCATCTATTTGTCTTGGGGTTTTGATTCTGTTTACCTGTAAAGAGCAACAGAGGGCAAAGTGCTGAGCTGTCTTCTCTAAAGTTGCAAAGTTTAAGCCTACAATTTGTTTTTAAAGGAGCCAAAGCTGACTCCAGCAGAAAGGAAGCAGGCATTTGATACAGAAGCAGGTATTCGAATATATATGAGACCAATGGTGTTAGTATACAGACTCAAACGGCACCTAAAAGAACTGAATAAAGGATGAATGGGAGGGAATACCATAGAGAAATGGGGGAGGAACAAGTAGTAATGGAATAATAGGAAGCCAAAATGCCCTTCTCTGAATTATTACTAAGAAGGCATTCATTAGCAGATAAAACATCTAGATAGATTCGATTTTGGATTAAGAATTACTTTGCTTGACTTAGCAGGCACAAGGTCCTGTGTTCAATCCCGGTACCTCCAGTAAAATAAATACATAAAATAAACCTAATTCCCACCCCCACAAAAAATACAAAAACAAACAAAAAAAGAATTACTTTGCTTGAAGTAAAGTGACTGTACACACTTTTCTTTGGAATCTGTCTATTTGATGAATTTGGCTGCTAAATTTGGAATCTACAAATTTGCCTTAAAGCTTTCCAATCAAACTTTTATTCCTAGAGCATCCCTGTGACCTTTTCTTCTTCCTCCCGCACCGAATCCACAATGACTGGTCATCAAACACCCACAGGTGACCATGAGGCAAGGTCCAGCGAATGAGCTTTGACTGAAAGCATCAACACTGACTCTTTAGTGACAGACGAAGAAATGATTGAGGTTCAGCCTGAGAAGCTGTATACATGTCTTAGTCTCCCTTTGCTAAGGACAAGAACCAAGAGTCAGGAGAAGCAATGCTTTCAACACAGAGAATGAAGCCTGAAAAGAGACAGGAAAAAAAGGAAGAATGGTTCCTTCGTGGACCTTCCTCATCTGAACCTGTTAGTCAACATCCACCTGCTTTTGATACACCTGAGAGCAGACACAGAAATGTGTACACATGTTACCCCCACCAGGGATAATTTCTGAACAGATCTTTTGGAGAGTCTGCCAACATCTGAAGCAGGACTTCTATTGTAAGAATCCAAGAGTGGCTTCTGACAGATGCAATTTGGGGACCCTTGGTATTTTCAAATTATACCAGGTGGGCAATAGCCTCTTCCTGACTATGTAAACAAAGATGTCTGTATTTAATGAAAATAATGTCTGAGTTAAATATGGGATTCCAAATAGAGTCAGTTCCAAATCAACCATGTAGGCATTATTTTGTGACACTACAAAAGTTTGTTTTTTTTTAACCAAAGGGTATTTTTTTAATTGAATAAAAGATTCTTTAAATTCTATAGTGCTCAACAATTTTCAAAAGTTTCACACAGATGATTTTATATAATCCCATAATAACTCAGTTTTTTTCTCCTACCCGTATATTGCCCCTCCCCACTGGCAACCACCAGTTTGTTCTCTATGAGTCCACTTCTTTTTTGTTTTATTCATTAGTTTGTTGTATTTTTTTTTTAGATTCCACATGTAAGTATTTTTGTCTTTCTCTGACTTATTTCACTTAGCATAATATCCTCCAAGTCCATCCATGTTGCTGCAAATGGCAAAATTTCATTCTTTTTTATGTCTGAGTAGTATTCCCTTGTGTATATATGTATACGTGTATATATATCTCTGTATATCACATACATTCTTTATCCATTCATCTGTTGATGGACACTTAGACTGCTTCCACACCTTGAAAATTATAACAAATGCTGCTATGAACATTGGAGTGCACCTATCTTTTTGAATTAGTGTTTTTGTTTTTTTCAGCTATATACCCAGGAGTGGAATTGCTGGATCATATGATAGTCCTAAAAATAGTTTTTTGAGAACCACCATACTGTTTTCCATGGTGCATGCACTAATTTACATTCCCACCAGTGCTGTACGTGGGCTTCCTTTCCTCCACACACTTGCCAGCATTTGTTCTTTGTGTCCTTTTTGGTAATAGTCATTCTGACTCAACATACTGCTTTTGGGAAGTTTTCTCTTCTCCACTCATCAGGGTTTGTGCAGTCTTACATTGGCACCCATGGGGAGCCAGGCCTGGCACTAGACCCTAGAGACACAAACACAGAACATCACACCCTCCAAGCAATGACCTCCAAACAAATAGAAAGTACTCTAATAGAATCCCTATCCGATGGGAGAGACGTATTATACAGGAACACCCAAGCTGACCTGAGAGTGAGGCTTTGTGGACTGTGGAATTTGAGCTGGAGCTTATGGAGAAGTGCGTCAGCTGCCATGTGTGTAAACTATTTGAAGGGCATTCCAAGCGGGAAGAGTACCATGTGCAAACGTCCTGAGGTGTGAGAGAAAAGAGGGTGCTGGAATCTACAAAGAGCTTGGGGTTCCTGAAGAACAGTCCAAAGGCAGGGAGCAGTGAGTAATGAGGGCTGGACCAAATCAGTGGCAATAGGGTAGAAATTAAGGGACAATGATGAGAGATATTTAGGATGAAGGATAATAAGACACAGTAATTTCTTAGATATGATGGAGATAAAGGAAAGAAAGAGAATAGTTTTCAGGGTTCTGGTTTGGATGGTACTGGTAGTACTTGCTGTTGAATTCTGGACAAAGAAGAAGTTTGGAAACTCTTAAGATGAGAAATTCAGATTTAGAAATTCAGAATTTGAAGGGCCTATTCAGTACCTAGGAGTATGCCCACAAAGCCCTCCAACATGCATGTCTGGTGCACAGCAAATCTGCCCAGTAGGAGCTAGAGATCCAGGAGGTAGCTGAGATCAGCTAGGGCGAACGTGCAGGCTTAAAAGAGAGGTTAGATGCAAATAAAGCCCTGAAAAACAATATTTAAAGTAGGCACACAAAAAGAAGAGCTTAAAAAGGAGACCTTGGAGGAATGCATGTAAATTCACTGTATTGTAGATACAACAAGGAAAAAGACATATGTCATGGTGGAATCACGTAATGACTTCGAAAGTCACATATAAATGACTTGAGATTACCCTTCCTTTTAGAGTGTTCCCACCTTATTCCCGGCTAACCTTTGTATAGTCATATTAACATGGTTGGCCATGAGTGAACTTGGTAACTCAGAACTTCTGGAAGGAAAAAGCAGGTTAGCAGGGCAATGAGGCCCTACAGAGATGCCTTCTCAGAAGTCTTGGGTAAAGGGTTTATACTCATCTGCCTGAGAAGGAGTAAGAGACACTGAGTATCTAAATGATGTCTCAAGACTTCCCTTGCCTTATGGTCCTTTAATTTTAAAATAATTCCTCCTCCACTGGGCATCTACCGAAAAGAAGAGCCTGCTCAAAGGCTTCCAGAACCTCAGTGGAGGACATGTGTTACTCATCCTCATTTCTCCATTACACAGCATAAAAAATTTTGCTAATTAAGAATCCGTGATAATTTGGATAGAGGCCAGACTGAAGTCTGTCTTTACATGATGAAAAATTCATTTCCTATTAAAAAATGAAATGAATAAATAAGATGTCAGCAGACTGTTTCAACAGGAACCATTTCACATATTTTATGAACTATGATTGATATTATTTAGAAGACACTGAAGATCTTACATATATCCCCATTAAACTTATTTTAGACAAGAACTTTTTTGTTTAACTGTACCATGTCAAAGGATTTAAAAATCCAGTGTTCTTTCCAAAACATTCCATGCATCCAATTTTCATTCATTTAGACTAGCTTTACATTGAGAATAAATTTTGCGTCTAGAAGATGGGAGAACATTCCATGCGGAGGGAACAGCACACACAACAGCAGAGCAGGAGGCTTAGGTAAAACGGCAGCAGGAGGCACCGAGGATGCGTGTGGCTGGTGTAGCCAGGGCAGAGTTTGCAGTCAGGCGTTTTCAGAAGAAGTTGCTGGGCCCCTGGCCTAGACGATCACTGAGAAGTCAGACTCACCGTGAAGACCTTCTCAGGCTGACCCCGTGCTCTCATGTTTGTGTCATGAATTAACTTCAGAATCATCCAGGCTTCATCATGTTTTCCAACCTAAGAAATATGAGTAGACACGAAGTACCAGGACGTGAAACGCACATACTCACTGATTTCCCATAACCACGTGGTACTGTCAGATCAAGGCGGGTGTCAGAGCGCAAATGCATTTAGGTTCAGCCCACTGGAACATACAGACTACCTGGACATCCCTGAGGGCACCAGCAGGTCAAGGGATGTGCCTCTAACTAGAAATAGCGCCCGTGGATAGTGACTTTCATTTATAAAACAATAAGCCACGTTCTCCTCTTTGAGGGAAATGACTTGATTGAGGAGGAACTTTGGTGCTTTCTGGCCACGAGGCAGCTTTTTCACATGTTGGTTGTTGAAATAGTGTCTCCATGACACCAAACCCTCCATAGTTTCATAATAGGAAGGGAAAATGTACCTCCCAAAGAGGAAATGTACTACAATTAAAGGGAACTTGTTCCAAGGTACAAGGCTTCCTTGAGTATTTGTAATAACGACTGTTACCTCCAGCAAGAACCGTGGGCTTTCAGGCATGAACGTGAGGGCCACCACTGAGAAGACGCAGGGGAGAGCGCAGACGATGACGAACACACGCCAGCTGTGGAACTGGTAGGCCGACCCCATGCTGAAGCTCCATCCTGGAAAAGGAAGAGGGGAGGAGTGAAGGAGGGCACCCCCCAGACCGCCCGCGGGCAGAGCCAGGCCTCCGCGCACACTGTGTCCGCACCTCCATTTACTAGTCCCATCTTACCACCCCCAGGAGAATGAGCTGATCTGGGCTTTAGCCACAGTGACCAGCTCAACGTGGAGACCGCCAACAGCAGTGCTGAGGAGAATGGTGCTTGGAATCAAAGAGGTCTGGGCCCAGGGATGGGGGTGCATGCGTATTTCGGTACCACCAAACTCCAAAGGCCAAGGTGATTGAACTGGGGACAGTACTTTTTCCAACAGGCCCCTGTGCTGGATGTCTTCTGTTTGCTTCTCCAGCCCATGTTCCACTCTCGTCCATCCCCATGTGCCAGGAGATGGCCCCTGATCGGCTATACCAACTGGCTCTCTTGCCTTCTGGCTTCCAGTTGGGTTTGAATAAAGGAGCCCTGTCCTGGCAGGAGAACAGAGGGCGGGAGCCGGGTTCGGGATATTTATTCCCCTTGCTTCCCTCCCTGCTGTGCCCAGCTGCACGGAGGTGTGACAGTGGGTATGCTCCTCTGGCACCTTCTCCCGAAACCACAGCTCTTGTCAGTTTCTGGAACTCCCTCTCTGCTCTCACCCTCTGAGGCATAAATACTGCAAGGAACTTTTTTTTGGGATAGAAAAATTCTTTAATCAAAACAAGTTTACATGTTGACACTTACGGCTTAACAAGAATAAATCTGTCCAAATTTAAACTGTATTAAGGACCAAACAGATACCATGTAACAGCAAGCATTCCCTCAGAACAGTGGGTCCTGGTTCCACTGTAAGATCTCTGAAAAGCAGAACTCCAGCTACTGAAATAATTCAAACTTTTCAGCTATAGGTAAAAACAATTACCCATGAGATCAAAGCTTACAATGCTTGTCATGTGCAAACACTGGTATTAAGCCTTTTTCCCATGTTCATAGTTTCCAGACATGAAAAGTGTCTTTGAGCTACTGCAAACTACCTACTGATCTAATATTCAAAATATCTTAGAAATGCTATCTGTAAATTACCCTTAAATTCTGTGTTAACTTTGGTTCACTCTGATTCAATATCTGGTAATAACGTATAATGAAAAAGAATATGGAAAGGAATATATACATGTATAACTGAACCACTATGCTGTACACCATAAACTAACATGACATTATAAATCAATTATACTTCAATTAAAAAACAGGGGGGTACAGGATGCCCTTCTGCTACTAGCCCCGGGGTGCTTTATTATTCTGAACTCTTTTCCATGAACCCTCTCTGAGGGTGTCATTGGTTTCCTGCCGGCACACTGACCAGCACAATTATTAAGAACTGGCATGTGCCAACCTTTCCATGCACATGTGTCATACACTAGATCAAGAGAATTTTAAATTTCTAAATAGTACTTGACTATAAAATAATAAAAACAAGCCTAATAGGATACCAACAGAAATCTCTTTAAGAACTAAAAGGAAATCAATATTTGAATGGATTTAAAATTGTGGAAAGCAAGAGCCAACCACGATTCTAAATGAGAAATAATGAAGCATATCAAATCTAATTGAAAACAGAGAGATTTATAGAGGCAAAGATGAATTATGTGAGGCAAAATTCTTTTTTTTTTTTTTTTTTTTGCAATGCTTGGTATTTAGAAGGCTGCTGTGAGCAGAAATCAGATAGTCTGTGTTTCATCCCTGGGAGAGTGGTGTAGTTCTTCTCTGTTCACTCCGGAGTCAAGTGAGATTCTGGAGGTCACATGAGTTCCTCAAGGCTGCCCAGCTGAAGTTATATACAAGGCTCTTCCTCACCAGGATTTGAGGCAGAAGCTTCCACCACACATGTCCTCATGTCTATGCTTACGTTTAAACACAGAATTTGTTGATGAATGAGGTAAACACCAATGACATGCTACATCAGTCTTAGATTAATAAACATTTTCTGGGAATTTAATACATAAGGATTATGTGGATTACTAAATTAACTACATCATAAATCTAGGAGGGGATGTCTACTCTCAATGTTTTATGTAGCAGAAGTTCAAACATCTCAAATATCTAAAACACAGAAGAAATTCTGATGGAACAGGAAAATAACATACCTTGTTCACTTCATATTTGATCTGAGAGCTTCATAGAAAGGACTTCTTTTCTAAACGCTCTAGATCCTATTCTTTTATACACTGCACGCAAATGAAAAAGCTTTGGATGGCTGAGTTCAGCAAAGGTAATGTTTTAAATTCCAGGCTACAGCACGGTCCATGAGGAAAGAGTGAAGACGAAAGAGAGAAAGCTCTCTGGTGTCTCTGCAATTAAAATAATTGCAGCCAGAAGATGCAGTTTTATTTAAAAAATAGGATAAGTTATTTACTCAAGGAGAAAGTCACACTAGTGGGTGGAGCAGGAACCTTCTTGTGGTAGACAGGATAATGCCCCCATTGCCCTCCCCAAAGATGTCCTCTCCTAACTCCTGGAACCTGTGATTATGTTACCTTACACGGCAAACAGATTTTGCAGGTATGATTTACTTAAGGATCCTGAGACAAAGTTATTATCCCATATTATATGGCTGGGCCCAACCTAAGTACACAGGTCTTTATAAGGGCAAGAGAGAGGCAGGAGAGTCAGAGTGAGAGGAGGAGATGTGATGAGGGAAGCAGAGGTCAGACTGGAGAGGGTTTCGACGATGTTACAGCACTGGCTTTGAGGATAGAGGAAGGGGCCACAAGCCAAGGAATGTCGGTGGTTTGTAGAAGCTGGGAAAGGCAAGGACATGTAACTGCCCTCAAGCTTCCAAAGGGAGCCTCCAGAAGCCCTGCCAACACATTCAGACTTCTGACCTCCAGAATCATAAGATAATAAACTTGGGTTGCTTAAAACCAGTAAGTTTGTGGTGATTTGTCATAGCAGCGATAGGAAAGCAACACACTTCTCTCTGTAGTTAGAGCGCTGCCATTAACTGGATCAACATACATTACATTGGAGAATCTTGGCTCTTCTCTATGAAAGCTCAGGCTCCCTGCTTTTGCTTGGACTTCTCCAGGTGCCTCTCCAAGGACTTCAGGCTTCCTGACAGCAGTAGAAACATTACCCTTCATCCTAACTGCTCCTGAGTATCACATCAGTCGGAAAGACACCAGCAGCAACGTCATCCCATTTACCAGTTTTCAGCCTATAGAGGAAACGACCATGACCAGCTACACTCACAAGAGAAGAAGCTGGTCCAGAGTCCAGCTCTCAGCCTAGAATGTAGTTTCATCAGATGTAGATTCTTCTGTCCACAGCAGCTGAAGTTCAGCCTGCTTGTTGCTGTTCAAGTCCTTCTCTACTTTATTAGCCATGAAGTCTGCCTTCTGGTCCCTTGCTCTGTGTGTGTGTGTGTGTGTGTGTGTGTGTGTGTGTGTGTTTGTGTGTGTGTGTGTGTTCACACCTCTAGAGCCAACAGAAACTGGTCCCCACCTAGGTTTCTGAGCTTGTCTTCTGCAGGTCCCCTCGCTCACTTGGTCCATCACACCAACCTGCTGCCACTTCTCTGAACAGACGAAGCTTAATTTCATCTTAACGGCCCTGCCTTATTTCTTAGGAAGCCTAGTCATGCACTGAAAGGATGGTGGTGGACTTGAGCCAACATTTCTATGGTTTCTGAAGTGAGAGGGCTTTTTTAGTACCTCTTGTTCTCCATGGAGTCCCGTTGGAGTCTTGCGTTTGATGTTTTCCCTGCCCGGCCTGCTCTGTGTGAGCATCTGCACACATGAACGCTTCCTTCACACCTTCCATGTCTCAGTTTAAGGCAATCACCTCATAGAGGGCTGAATACCCAATCACACTCGTATCACCAAGGCCCGTTTTATTGTCACCATAGCACTCATCGCTAACTAAAGCTATGTGTTCATTAATTTTTTTCAAATTTACGATCTGTCCCTCTCCCCACCACGAGAGCAGGAACACTGTTTTTGTTACTTACCAGTACACTCCCGGTGCCTATAGCAAGTCCTGGTCCACGGCAAGTGCTCTTTAAATGTTTGTTAAATGAATGTGTACACACACACACACACACACACGCATACTCCTTTGTGTGTTTACATGTTCATGAACATGTGCAGAATCACTGCAGGCTACTAAGACATTAGTTACTCAGGTTTTCTTTTGACTTTTTTCCCCCTGAATTCACACTAAACAGCAAAACAACTTTGATCTACTTTTTCAAATAAAACTTGTATACAATAAAATTTATTACTTTTTAACTTGCATTGTTCTATGAGATTGATAAATGCATATAGTCACGTAACCACCATCGTAATCAGGATACAGATTGTTCCATCTCCCCAAAACATCCCTTTCTTCTGCCCCTTTGGAGTTAACTCTTCCTCCATTCCTAACCCCTGGCAACCACTGGTATGTTCTCTGTCCCGCAGTTTTGCCTTTTCCCCAACATCATATAAATGGACTCGTACTGTACCCAGTTTTAAATTCCGGCTTTCCACACTTAGTATAAAACACTCACGCAGACTGTTACACATATCAACAGTGGGTTCCTTTTCATTGCTGAGTAGTATTCCATCATGTGGATAGATATGTTTGTTACCACTCACCAGCTGAAGGACAGTTGGAATTTTTCCACTTTTAGGGGATTATAAATAAAGCTGTTATCAATATTTCAGACAGGTATTTTTGTGTCCCAAAGTTGTCCTTTTCTCTCTTGGGCAAATACCTAGGAGTGGGTAAATTGAGTCATATAATAAGTATATGTTTAGCTTTATAAGAAATTGCCAAACTATTTTCCACAGTGGCTGTACCATTTTGCTTTTCTGTCAGTAGTGTATGAGCGTTCCAGCTACTTCACCCCTTCCCATCATTTTTTGGTCAATTTTTTTTTTTTGGTTAAATTTTGACCATCATGGTTTTAATTCGCACTTCCCTCATGCCTAGTGATATCTTGATTTACTTTCTGTTCATTCATTCATACTTTTCATTGCCAGTCACAATGCTGTGATATGCAGGCTGATAAAATTTATTCTCTGCCCTCAAGGAGTCAGAGTCCAGAGAAGAGGCAGATTTGCTACCATACACAATCAACAGTATGATTCATGCTAGAACAGGTTCTAAAGAAACGGAGCAGAGCAGCAGCAGAGATGTCTACCCAAGGGAGTCTTCTTTCAAGAGCTGTAGCCAAATTTCTTGTCTGATCTGGGCCCATGAACAAAGAGAGTGAATTCTTACAATTCTAACACTCAAGTTACAATTGAAATCAGCACTTAAGAGGAGATCAGCCAGGACTGACTGTGCCATGCCTGATCCCCAACTCTTTCCTGCTGTAGTACAACCATCTGACCAGAGGAGAGGGAGAGAGGAGAGCCCTAGAGGTAGGAGGGAGTCTGAGAAAAGGAGTTCTGTTGCAAGGATATGCCCTGGGGGTCGGGGTGGGGGAGGCTGATGGATGATATCCTGTGGCCTGAATGAGGGATAGGCACAGTGAGGATCTTGAGAAATGACCCTGCAGATGCTTTGTAAAATGAAAATACCATTATCTAGATTAAAAATGAATGAAAGAATGAAGGAGTGAAACACTGACTGTCGTAACTACTCAACCATGAATTCTTGGGACCCCTCCCTGGCTCCATTTCAAGATGGCTTAAATTTGAATATGAGAGTGACACCAAACCCAAACCACAAGTCTGGAAGTGTGGAGACAGCAGGAAGTGAAGGACTAGAAGGTGATACAAGCCACATGCAACTCGGAAAGCGGCTGTTGCTGTAAGATACTCATGTGCACTTAGTAAAAGGGATTCTCTTAACTGAGCTCTTTATATTGGCACCATGCCTTTTTTGTCTTGGAAAAAAAAATGGTGGTTCTGTTGTCCTTTTGACTTTGTTTAAAATACCCATAAAAATGTCATACTGAGCGATTTATCTATACATAATGTAAATTCCATGCAAGGAAGGACCTCAATTAAGGCATTACCGAAAGCAGTCACTGCATCACGCTAATCAGCCCGGCGCTAATAAGAGCGTTATGTGTCTTGCATGATAATCAAGGCCATTCACTAGGCTCAAGCTCACGTGCTCTGTGACTGCGGAAACCAGCTGCCTCCCCAGCTGCCTGACTAACTGCAATCTCTCAAGGTGCCAAGGCAGAAGTGTGGGATGCGTGTAGAAGAACGCTGCTTTCATGTTCTTTTCTGGGCTCTGTCCCTGAAGTGCTGCTGAATTAGCACCTACTCTACTGATCTGTATTTGGTTGCTAGTTATGTGATTATTAACAATCACACAATCTTTGGTAAGAAGACAGATTTTAGGTGCAAGACACAGATCCAATGTTCTAACACAGTAGTATTAATTAATTACTATTAATAAAAAATAAATTATAGGTGAGATCAGTTTTCAATAGGTAAGAAGTAAGTCACCTATATTTATCTGTCAGTGGTCTTCACTCGCCAGGCGCAGAGCCAATTAAACTCTCTTTGGAAAAGTGACTCAAAATCCATTTTCTCAAGTGGCCTACGGGCTTAGGAGGGGAACAATGACCAGACGACTTTCTGACTTTATTCCTACAGAAATAAAACTTTACCCCCTCAACTTGGTTTAAAATACAAACACTATCTAATCAGCATGAAATGTTAATCCTCAGGGTGTCATGCACCTATATCATCTGTGACTCCGTAAGATTTAACCAGATGCAGCTGGACAGTCCCTGTGGCTGATATCAGCAGAGATTTTTCACCTTCTTCTCATTTGTTAAAAAAAAGGGGGGGGGAAGGTGAGAATGAGGGGAATAGATAAATAAACTATAGTACAGCCATGCAGTGCAAGACCATATAATAACCAGATTTTTCTGAACTGATTTGGAAACTTTCCAAGTTATACTGCTCAGTGAGGGGAAAAAAAAACAAACAAAAAACACTTCCCCAAACAGTGTACACAGCAGTGGTTTCATTTTGATACACATATAAACTGTATCATCACATCTAGAAAGCAAGAGGGAGAAACAGACACGCAACTGGTTTACATGGCTACTCAAGGCGGGAGTGGGAGCTGTCCGCGGACTTTCACTTCGGCATCACTTCTTTCATTTTTGAGCTTTGTATCACTTTTTACTCAAAGAGGGGAAAAACTTGTTCAAACAGCTGAGCGCCTTTGCTTTTTCTGAACTGCAAGTTCTGGTGGGAAAAGAGAGACGATAAGGAACTGGCATGGTGATGGTGACACTATTCAGCACGTATATGATTTTCAGAATTAAACTAGTGTTATTCATTCTGATTGTGGCAAATCTAAGCGTTGACACTACAGGGTTCATTTATGGAGAGCAGTGAAAAAGGGCTCTGGCATCTCTGGGTGGGAAGGAAAATGACACTCACAGACCTCTCCTCTTTAAACCTGTAACTCTGGTCAGATTCTGATTTTGGCTTCTCAGGCCAAGGCCATGGCAGCTTGAGCTGTGACGGCATGAGCGCTATTGCCAACAGTGATACACAAAGCGATTACACACACGCACACAGAAGTGCGTGCACAGTTCTGTAGCACATAATCCCGCCCTCAAGAAGTGAGAGCCAATTCAGCTGGAGTCATACGGCCCGGGGAGAGGGTCCAGCTAACGGCAGCGGCCATCTGCCTCTAAGAGCAGGCCCAGGCAAGAAGCTGACCTTTCCTGCTAGCTTCTCTGTTTCTGTTTCCGAGCCCTGGTCCTATCATTTGGGACGCACAGAGCCAGCAGTAAAGCGCAGAAGGAAGTCACATTATGCCTCTGGTTCCCAAGTCTGACTTGCCATCCTCATCACGCTTTTGAAGAAGCAAACTTCCTGGTGGCTTCTGAAATGCAGAAATTCGTGGGCTTATTTTTCAGGGTATATCTGCTGTGAGTGCTTCAAATATGGAAAGAAAGAAGACAACCTTCCCGGAAAGAGTTACTGGTAAAAGCATCTACGACTCATTCAAGCATGGTCCTGCCCAAGCTTTAGGGAGAAAAGTATTGAGTCCAAGGGTTTGAAAGAAGCTGACGACATAAAACGTGTATACATGTGTGTATTTTAAACAAAGGTCCTTTGGAATTCTCTTTTGTAGATAGACAATAATATAGTATTAGTATTATGATAATGTAGGTCAATTAAAATTTTAACAAAGATTTTTATGTAAATATATACCACAATAGCCTTTAGCATAGTCAAATTTTGACCATACACAAATGAAGCTTATATCATAAATGCATATAAAGACAGCTCATTACTCTATAAATACACATTGAATATATTTATTATTGTATAGCATTTATAGGCACACACTAACTTTCCTTCTCTATTTTACTCACATATTTATTTAAAATGAGCTGTACGTGTTTGCAGACTTATATTAATATATAAACTCTTGCATAAACTGGTATCTATGAATAAATAATGATAACTCACTATGTTCACCTTGTGAACAGGCATAGTCTTAAGAAACTGAAAAGCAAACAAAAATAAATATTGGGAATGCTCATGTTAGGTAGAAAGTTGGACAGACTCTAAAGTCCATTCCAGGGCTAAGGGTCTCTCTGAATCTAAGATCTTGTGCTTGGACCAGATGAAGCCACAGGAAAATCTCCCTTGAGTATATAGACCCATTGTAAGAAATGGAACACTTTCAAAATTGAACCAAACAAAACAAACTTGTAAGCCACAGTGTGCACTGACATAAGTACTCAAATGTTGGTAGAGGACTTGCAGCAAAATGATTCTTCTCCGTATTAGCAAATCAGTCAGCTGTCCTTAAAATACTTTTGTTTGTTTGTTTTTTTCCTAAACAGTGCTCCATACAACCTCATGGTCCCTATTCTCTTTGAAATCAAGATTTCTATTTGTTCTTTGCACATAGTGGCAGCAACAGATTGCTCATGATCAACAAAAACTCTCTCCATTCCCAGAGTTTTAATGACAGGACAAAAAGGCTAATGGAGTCCATTCTTGGGTCAAAGTCTTTCTCCTCAGGGAGGGGATAAAGAAGGGGCCATAATATTTCCAGTGTTGGGACAACAGAGGTCAGCCTGAGAGTTCTTTGTTGCTGATGCCAAAGGTCACGCTCGTATGTCTCCTCTAACTGTTGACCTCTCTACCTGTTCCTGTTTTTCCAGCCCCATTTCTTGCCTTGTAGCCTCTGATCCAGAACAAATAACATTTGACAAGTGAAACAGCTGCTTAACTCATGATGCAGGCTCAAGATGGCCCTTAGAGTTTTGGTGTTTATGTCAAAGAAATTCTGTTCTAATGGGCTGGGAAATAGATGTGGCCACAATGACCTGGGAGCTCAAGGAAGGGAACATCACACTCTGCTCCCAGGTACAGTGGGTGGAAATCTGACTCTGGAGAGGTCAAAGCTATTAGCCCCATAGCCAGATACTGCTCATGGAGATCCAATTTAACTCCACCCAGAGAACAGCCGTCTGATCATCTCCAGTCCCTGACATTGACTGTCATCAGATGTTTCCTGAGAGGCCCCAGCCCAAGTGGAGACGCTCAGCCTTCCTTCGTTGACCTTCCAGACCAGAAGCGGGGAGCCAGCCTCTACTCTCCTCCCTCCCTGTGTCCAGTCAGTCACTGAGAAATACGATTCTGTTTGCTGAATTTCTCCCAAACTTTTTCCTTTCTCTCCATCACTGCTTTAGTCCGGGCCCTTATTCCTCAGCTGAGTCACCCTAATAGGGCTGGTCTGCAGCCGGCACACACTGCTACAGTACTGGAGTGTGCGTGTCACGGTTACTGCCCTGCATCCTGGGCCTTGGATCTCTCCATGGTCCGGCCACAGAAGGGTGTGCCCTGGCCCAGCACGGGCTCAGGACCTGGCTCCAGGCGCTCTGCTTTCCTCCCCTCCGACTGGCCAAACCCTGTGGTTAAATAATTTTAATATCACCTCTCTCTTTTTTCCTTTGTGAACACTGTATTAATTTTTTTATTAGGTGTAGTTGATGTACAATACATAAGTTTCAGATGTACAGCATAGTGATTCACAGTTTTTAAAGGTTCTACTCGATTTATAATTATTATAAAATATTGGCTACATTCCCTGTGCTGTACAATGTATCCCTGTAGCTTATTTATTTTATAAATAGTGGTTTGTATCTATCAATCCATTATCACACCTTGCCCCTCCCCACTGGTAACCGCTAGTCTGTTCTCTGTGCCTGTGAGTCTGATTCTTTTTTGTTATATTCACCAATTTGTTCTATTTTTTAGATTTAACATATAAGTGATATATACAGTATCTGTCTTTCTCTGATGTACTTCAGTAAGGATAATGCCCTCGGAGTCATCCATGTTGTTGCAAACGGCAAAATTTCATTCTTTTTTATGACTGAGTAGTAGTCCACTGTATGTGGTATATATATATATGTGTGTGTGTCTGTGTGTGTATATATATATATATATATATATATATATATACACACACACATCTTCAATATCCATCACCTATTGATGGACACATAGGGTTTACTTCCATGTCTTAGCTATTATAAACAGTACCGCTATGAACATTGGGGTGTATGTATCTTTTCAAATTAGTTCTGTTGTTTTCCTTGTTTTATTTTTTGGATATATACCCAGGAGTGGAATTGCTCAGTCATAAGGTAGTTCTATTTTTAGTTTTCTGAGAAACCTCCATACAGTTTTCTGTAGTGGCTGCACCAACTTACATTCCCACCAACAGCATACAAGGGTTTCCCTAACCTCCACATCCTCACCAACATTTGTTATCTGAATACCACCTCTTTTTAATAGAGTTTCCAACCTGCCCAGTCTAGTCTATCTTCCATGGACCTTTAAGAGATTTTTCCATGAGAAAAATCAGATCACATCACTCACTTGCTAAAATCTTTCAGTGGTTCTCCACTGGCCCTTCAGAATAAAGTCCAGATTTTTTTGTATGGCCACAGGGCCCTCCAAGACCTGGCTCCTGCCTATCTCGCCAGACTCATTCCTCAGAAATCCCTCCTTGCGCCCTCTGCTACCTGATGGGTAATATCCTTGCATCTTTACCCCTCCCTCCCCTTGTCAATTTGGAGAACTCCTAAACTTCAGTCTTCTATTAACCAAGTACAGAGGAACATCTTCTATAAATTCTTCCAGACAGATGAAAAGGTATTCACTTTCCCCACTGGTCTATCCTGGGATCCACTGAATTCCCACAGCCCTTTGCACAATGCCTGACACAGAGAGAAGCCACAGTAGAGAGTGATCATTCATCGGCAAGTCTGTTCCTGGAGGGCAGAGACCATGTCTTATTCAACTTTAGTATAAAACGTGGCAAAGATTAGTCACTCAACAAATGCTTACTCAATTAAGCAGTAAAGAACTTCTCCTTGGATTCCTTTAAAATCAGAGTTTGCCCAACTACCTTCCAAAGTGAGTTTTTGGAAACTCATTTATTATATCTCCTAATTTCCAAATATATGGAATTTTGTTTTGTTTTGGTAACTGATTTCTAGCTTGATTTCCTTGCAGTAAGAGCTCATGGTTGGTAGTTTTTTGAAATATGTTGGAACTGCTTTACAATACAGGGTATGGTCCATTTTTGTTTTTTCCAGCTTTACTGAGGTATGATGGACAGATAAAAAATGTGTATGTTTAAGGTGTACAATGTGATGATTTGATATACGTATAGCTTGTGAAATGATTAACATAATTAAGTTAATACACATATACCTCATGTCACTTTTTTTTTGGTGTAGTGGAAACACTTAAGATCTACTCTCAGCAAATTTCAAGTATACAATACAGAATTATTATCTATTGTCACTATGACACATATAGAGCCCCAGAACATCTTATAACTGAAAACTTGTACACTTTGAACAATATCTCTCCATTTCCCCCAGTTTCTAATGTTATAACCTGTCAACAGCCAGTTGGAAAGGGGGCTTTCCCTTAGAGCAATGAGTGTATTTTCTTGTGGACAAACTTAATACCTCCTCGACACATACCAGACTTCCTTTCGGAAAAACAAAACTCTCAAGAGTTAAGCTAATATGCAACGCAAAGGGTCCCTTCTTACAGCACATCTTTAAAGCAGGTTTCATACAGCTTATTTGAAGATAAACCATAGGAACCCACATCAGTCAATTGCTGGCAGAAACCCAATTTAGTCTTGCCCATCCGTGATTGATGACCCTGCACGAGACAGACAAATACTATTTCTCCTCACTGCCCCCCACACCCTTCCCCTTTGTTTCAAAATGTCAGGCATCTACCCAGAGTTAAATTTCACCTTTGCTCCCTGGAAAGGCTGACTGCTTGGGTCATTAATCTTGGCCCAAAAAAGAAGTTCCTCGCTGCTACCGACTGTGGAAATGATTGGTCCTGGTGCATCGCAGGGAAAGGCTGTCTAGGGCTATGGCGCCAGAGAAATCAAACGCAGAGTGACTGAGTCTGGGGTGAATGCAGCAGTTTTTCATTCAACATCACCTTCTCTGGCTGCTGCTTGGGAGAAATGATGTAATAAGACAGGGCGCCGCACTGACAAAGCACTGGGAGCACAAGCAGACTGCTGCCCCAGCAGAGCGGCTATCAAGCCAGCTGTGACCGGAATGCAAGCTCCAGCACAGACAGACTCACACGTGGACTCTCTCTTCTAATGACAGCACACCCACTCCGGTTATAGCTGTGATGAAGGATGGAAGCTTCGAGTACCAACGTACATCACCTTGTTTATTAATACACCAACAATCCTGCTTTCCCTGCTCTGGCCGGCCCACCCGAGCCCACCCAGGGTGGCCAGATAAGATACAGGTCACCCCCAGTCAAATTTGATCTAAATTTTTTTTCTATAAGTATGTCCCACAACAATATTTGGGACATACTTATACTAAAAATTATTTGTCGTTTATCTGAAATTCATATTTATCTAGGCACCCTATTTGCATTCCTACTTGCTAAATCTGGTAATCATACTTCAGGAGATGTCTGGCAATGTCTGGAGACTTTTTTTAAACTTTTTTTTTTAAATTGAAGTATACTTGATTTACAATGTTGTGTTAGTTTCAGGTGTACAGCATAGTGATTCAGTTATATATATTTTTTCATTACAGGTTTCTACAAGCCATTGAACAGGGTTTCCTGTGCTATACAATAGGACCTTGTTGTTTATCAATTCTGTACACAGTATAGTAGGTTGTATCTGCCAATCCCAAACTCCCAATTTGTCCCTCCTTCTTCCCTTTCCCCCCGGTAGCCATGAGTTTTTTTTTCTCTGCTTGTGAGTGGGTATCTTTTTGATCATCGTCTGCCTGGGGGAGGAGGGTTACTGCTGGCACCTAGTGGACAGAGGCCAGGGATGCTTACAGTGCACAGGACAGCTCCTCCACCCGCAAAGGGCAACAGTGCCCAGGATGGGATCCTGCCGTAAACAAGTCACTGTGCCTGTCTGCGCCACAAGCACTCAAAGTTAGTAGAGCCAAGAAGGGTATTTTAAAGCTTGTTTTCAAATAGAGGTTCAGAAACAGACTTCAGGAGACTTTAGATTTCAGGCCTGTATGAATGCATTTTGTTTTTATGTTAGTTTTTTGTTATTAATTTATAAGCTCTTTTGATTTTTTGCTATAAAATTATCAATAGGAGTTGTCATTTTTCTCCTTATAGACTTTCAAATACACCCTAAAGAACAAGTAAAGGTGGCACATGATAAGAAGAACAAAGAAATGCTCTTTCCCTGGGGTTTGCTAGAGAGGAGCATTTCTCATCAAAGGCTTTCTGATAACACCCACAGCTTATAAATGGTTATTACCACAAAAAGAAAAGGTAATAACCATCTATTTCCTATGGCATTTGTATTCTTGTTTCTTAGGGTGGGAAAGTTTGCTCTTAAAACTCCCTGCTAATCCTCAGGAATGGGGAAACAGCACCCTTAGTAAAAGCACCTGGCTTCAGCCACACGCGCCCCGACAAGGTAACTGCCACAGAGGCGGGGCCGCTCAGCGGGAGGGGCCCACGCTGGGTTCCAAAGACCTGCACTCAGGCCGCTGGGAAGCTTGTATTCTCTTCGGGTCCCACGCAGCTCCTGCCTCTTGGGGTCCACCTCTCTGTTCCTGTCCATCATGGTGCTCCGTGATGTCACGGTCACCAAAGTCACTGCCTTCCCTCAGCACTCCCACCCACCAGCCACAACCACTCACCGCTCCTTCCCTTCTGCAAGATCTCTTCCCTGACCCTGCTGGCTAATTATCCAGCCTCCGGAGGATGGCTCAGTAAAACCACAGCAACAATCATATGCTTTCCTGCAGCCTCAACCTTTCCTCCTTCCCCGTCGTTTCTAGAATTTGCCCATTGGTGTCTACCTGCTGAATAAATAGTGTCAAGGTTCCCTCTTCCCTAACTTGAGCTCCATTAGGGTCAAACAATCCCTTCGAAGACCTCTGTTTTAGTTTACTTGTAGTTCTTTCTCACTGATGTTTGTACTAAAGAAGGATGAGCTAAAACTGGAGGGAACAGCATTACCTCCCATGGTCCCTCTCTCCTGTGACTGGCCCCTGGGCCAGGCTCACTCTCTGGTGCTCTTTTCCTCAGTCTCCTTCCATCCCAGGTGGCTCCCCTCCTGTAAGCAATCAGAGTCCTCGTGGGCACACAATGACCACCTTTCAGATGTGCTCAGATAATACACTCAGCTTAGGCTCTGCTGGGACATGGCTACAGCCCCCTTTGTAGACTTAAAAAGTGAAGATTTAAAAAAATCTGCCTTAACACCAAATTACCATTGTTCAAACTCATCCATTTTCAGGGTGATGCAAATTAAAACCACGAGATACCACTCCACACCCACTTCACGCCCACCTCGTGTTGGCCAGGATGTGGGACAACCAGAACTTTCAGACGTAACTGGTGGGAGTGTAAAATGGTGCAACTTTAGCGAACCGGCAATTTCTTATAAAGTTAAACATACATCTACCATGTGATCCAGAAATCCTGCTCCTGGATACTTACCCAAGAGAAATAAAAATGTATGCAGAGCTGAAGCTGCTCAAAAGACTTGTAAAAGAATGGCCAGAAAGAAGCCTTCAGGAAAATTAAAATTAATCCCTCCTCTCCCCTCATAAAAATCCTACATAAACCAGGAGTCAACTCAGGGGACTGGAGGAACACATGATGTGAATCTATATAATAGGAGACTATTTTACAATAAAAAGGAATGAACTACAGACACACGACACAGTATGAATTTTTAAATATTGTGCTGACTGAAAGACACCAGAAGGTTCTATACTTCATTTCTACAAAGTTCAAGAATGGGCAGAACGAATCTTGGACTACAGAGATCCGAACAGTGGCTGTTTCTGGGGTGGGAGTGTAGAGACTGACTGAAAATGGACATGAGGGAACTTTTGGGGGAGATGGAAGTGTTCTATTATCTTGATTTGGGTGGTGGTAACATGGATGCATACAACCGACAAAATCCACTGAACGGTACAATTAGGATTCTGCACCTTTTTGTATGTGAATTATAACCTCAGTTCACAAAGAGTGGCCAGGTGACAGCAGTGGCAGCAAGGTTACATGCTCCAGGCAGAAGACTAGTGACTGCTCTGACTTGGAAGCATTCAAATTGCACAGCTTTGGGCTTGGCACTATGTCAACTGCTTGCATCTGAACAGACAACATTCTTTTCGCTCTTCACAGCACAGGTGACCAAAGGCCAGGCAGGGCTCAGGTTCCATACTGAAGCTCCTTCCACTCTGTTGGCCAAGCTCTCCTGGAGGCAGGTAACTCCTGGAGGGGGAGTTCTGAACCCTGGGGACTAAGGAAGCTGGGGCCACTCCTCCTTGCCAAAGGGGGATTTCCTAAAGCTATTGCCCTTCTGACCGTGACCAGGCTGCCCAGAATGGTCCCCAGCAGCCATCCAGATGAATCACATACAAACCCCAGCCTGCTTAACAAACCACGCACAGTCCAGAGTTAGTTCCTAAGGGTTCAAGCCACAGAGCAGGCAGTTCGACTTTTGTGACCTCAGCAAGTACCTCCCCTCCCATCATATCCCTCAGTGCCAAACTCCACCCCTCCACACACAAGCTATAGAGAATATTTAGCCCCAGGGGCAGCAATAATTATGAGATTATTGAATGAGATTACATGTTCATTAAGAAGATTAATAAATAAGAAGGCAAAGCAAGGGATTTCTTTGCTTAATTCAGTGGCTCTCGAAGTTTGGTGCCCATAGAACACTTGTGGAGGTTTCTAAACAGCATGGATGTCTGGAGGTGGGGGTGCTATGAAGTCTGCCATCTGACTTGGATAAACAAAGGGTACGAGTGCTTTGATACAGAGGTAGAGTAAGGAAGTTTGGTGGGTTTTTTTTTTCTTTTAAAGGTTTTCAGAAGTCTAGCAGTTATTGTCATTTGGCAGGGGGCAAGTTGAAGTTCAAGTGAAATTTTGGAGACCGGTAACAAGAAGGGACTTGGTCAAGTCTGCTTTATAAATGCTTTTGACTTCTGAGAACAAAGTGAAGATGTGAGCTGGCCAGTTCTTGTTAGTTTTAGGAAGGTCTTCAAAAGATCGACACAATGACATTTTTAAAAGAGGCAGATTAAAAAAATATTTAGGAATGGGCGGGACTCTGGCTGGGAAACGAATTTCCGTGGAAACTGCTCTCCTTCAGTCAGAGTCCAATGTGCACAAAGGCAAACCAAAGTGGGTTTTAAAAAAATACCTCATGAGCCCTCTGATAGTTTGCAGAGGCAGCAAAGGAAGGAAAAGCATCTGGCATTAAATCGGGACTGGTGTGAATCGCAGAGCTAAAACGCATCATTTTAACTAACAGTGAACTGTGATGAACCCTAACCGACACTGGGGGGCGCTCTGGGTTCACAAGATACACAGACAAGGCGCTTCTAAAACCTCTTCCCAGGTGGCTTTTACCTGCAAATCAGAGGGGCAGCTGGCATCAGTTCAGACAGCTGGGGCCACGAAACCTGTTGTGCTTTTTCTTTCCTGCAGGGGTCTTGGGCACGTGCATTTGAAGTCAACTGCTGCATTCATAAGCGCAACCTGGCAAGGTAGCCACCTGGGGGGATACATACATCAACTGGAAAGGCAGGTGTCTTCCAGCTCTGTGGGCCACAGACCCAGCGAGGGGGGCCGAAGCACAAAGCAGCCTCCATGAGGGGTGGGATACAAGGTGGAGCCCTGAAGGACTGGAGGTCAGAACTGTTAAACATGGAAATCCTTGCCCACTATTTCATAAGATCCCACACATATTCTGTTTCCCTACCTCTTTGCAGGTTTTGAGTTTTTAAAAAGGGATCAGAAAAAACAACCCGACAGGCTCCTTTGTTTCTCTGAGGGAGCTGAAGTGACATAGTCTCTCCTCTGGTGGCCCAGGGCTCAGCAGAACCAAGGGAACGGGCTGGGGGTAGCCTGGGGTGACGGTGCTGATGGACCTCACCAGGTGCAGGTGTTTGGTTTTCATGGGCACAGGAGATGGAAGGGTTATTTGAAACCAACCCACAACCTGGGATGTAGGTAGGCAGGGTCTCATAGAGCAGAGGAATGCCCACCTACCTGGACGCAGATGCAAGCAGGGACAGTGGGGCCTGAGGGCAACTCTGGGGTCACAGTGAAGAAAGAAGTGTGAGTCTGTGGGGACCAGTATGAGAAAAGGACTCTAAAGCCCGGACTGAGGGAAAGAAACACCATGTTGGGGCAGAGGACAGGGACAGTGAGGACCCACCGGTCTGGTGTCCAAACTGCTTGATATAATTACAACAGAGAACTGCAGAATACATTCATGAATCCATGTCTGGAAAAACAGACTAAACAGAAACGATTGAGCTAGAAACATATCTTCAGAGTTAAAGCATTATGGTTCTGACAATTCCTGGCAGGAAAAAAGCTTTCTTTTATCTGAAAAAAAAATCTTTTGTCACTTTGCCTTATTAGAAATTAGCGAGGGGAGCCACAGAATTTAATAATGGTCTTGAATCATATTAAAAGTGACTATTAGTATTACCTTGAATCACTGTTTTTCCTCTTTCCACAGAATAGGGAAAAGCTCAAAATCTCTGGTTAGCAGAGCATTTCCTGAAAGTGAGTACTAAAAAATTATAGAGAAACTGAAATCCACTGGGTGGGAAGGCGGGCTTATAAAAGCAAATAAAAATCAACCCTGAGAGCCTCATTTGTCTGATAAGACGTGGAAGAGGGTGGACTTGATTCAAAAGGATTCTTTTGATCATTTTCCTTTATCCCGAAATAGTTTTTGTTGTTGTTTCCTAGTTATAAAAATAATACATTCTTATGTGGCAAATTCAAGCAATACAGAATATAAAGGAAAACAAATCACCCTAAGTTTCATCAGCCAAAGATGAACATGATTAACATTTTGGATTTAGCACAATTATTAGCATTTAATTAAGCCATGAGATTTAGTCAGAGTCTTGGCAAAAGTAGAAGCTTCATTCGCTAAGAGTTTGGAAATATGAATCTTGGGTCACAACACACTGGGGGCAATCTGCGTATGTCACACCTGCATCGGACGATGCTGTTGTTAAAGAGGGGACAACGGCACTGAAATGGAGTCACCTGTGCTAAGTGACGCTGACACCAAGCACAACTGCAGTCTCAACCTCCCCCAAGAAAGTGATCTAAACCAGTCAGTCTGGAATTTCCCGGTCGCACTAGCAAGGTAACCCCTTCCATCCCTCAAAGGAGGGTGACCCAAGCTGGAACTATCCACTCCTTGCAGAAATGTCCCTTTCCTGCCCATTCTCTTTCTATAAAAACCTTCCCTTTTCTGCAGCTCGGCGGAGCTCTTAGTGCCCGACTCATGAATCATTGAGTAAAGCCAATTCCATCTTCAAAATCACTCAGCTGAACACTTGTTATTTAACACCTCGTGTACCTGAAAACTTCCATAGAACACAGGCAGTTCATAAGGACTGAAAGAGCGAGATCACCGTAAAGCTAAGTATGGAGTTTGCAGGCACGCTTGTGTTAGGTCTCGCTCCACCTGGGTTCTCAGAACCCACTTCCGCCAACTCTCTCAGGCATTTAAGAAAAAGAAGTGAGGAACTAATACTGTTTGTTATTCTGCTGCACTCACTGGCTAGATTTGTAGATGCATTACATTTCTACCTCCTGCCGAGTCTGATGGGGAAGACAGTCCAAATTAAAAAAAAAGATCAATGAGAATATTCTGCAGTAGTTTTTCATTTTACATTGGAAGAAAGTAGTTTTTCATTTTACATTGGAAGAAAGTTATTTTTCCTTTTTACAATAAATGGGAATAATTGTTTCTAAATTAAGTTATGCCTTAGGCACCATCTGTGTGTTCTACAATTCAACTCAGTTCTATCGGCTCAAGATAGCATCAGATTCCACAGGCTGGGGGAGGGTATTGCTCAGTAGCAGAGCGCATGCTTACCATGCACAAGGGCCTGGGTTCAATCCCCAGTACCTCTGTTAAAAAAATAAAAATAAGTAAATAAAAATAAATGTAATCCTCCCTCCCTTCAAAAAAAAACCAAAAAGACAGCATCAGATTCCACAAGTTAAGGGCTCAGTCCCACAAGACTGCCCTCCACCTGTTCCCTCCCAGCTTCAGGTGCCAAGCCCAAGCCCAGATTGTCACCGGTGCTTCTGAGCGACTGGCTGTAGACTGAAGGACCCTCTCCTCAGGTTCAAGTATCACAGAACCCAGAGAAACATTCTACCTATCAGATGACCGGTTTACAATGAGGCATGACTCAAGGACTGCTAGATGGAAGGGATGCAGAGGGCAGGGATGGGCAAAGGGCTCAGTTTCCATGCTGTCTCCCAACATGCCACTCTCCCCAAATCTCCATGTGTTCACCAACCCAGAAACTCTCCGAACTACATCCTTTTTAGGTTTTTAAGGGGGCTTCATTACATAGGCATGATCAAGTCACTGGCTACTAGTGACTAAACTCAGTCCTCAGCTCCTCTCCCTCCTCTGCCCACCCGAGAGGGGGCGTCGGGATTGAAAGTTCTAATCAGAAGGTTGGCTGTACTGGCAACCGGCCCCCACCCATCCTTAGGTGCTGTCCAGTCTCCTCATTAACTTAACAAAAGACACCTTGATCACTCTCATGACTTAAGAAATTCCAAGGGTTTTACGAACTCTGTGCCTGAAAGGCGTCAAACACCAAATATATATATATATTTCTTTTTTTAAATATTTCTCATTATGGAGTCACAATATCATAGTGATAATGAGTAACATTTATTTCACATGGATTAAAATCCTCATGCTAAGAACAGTAATATTTTGGGGGCCTAAGAGGAGATGTGGTGGGGAAAGGAAGAAAACAGTTGCAGAGACACTCAACTCTGCGCTGTCTGCACTCATTCTCTTCCAGGGAAACAGAGATGGATGTGGAATCAAACAAACTCTATGATCATCTAATCCCCAAAAGGCTGAGAAACTATTCCCCTCTCATATTTCTAAACTGACATTTACATTTTCATCACAGCTCTGGATATATCTGGTGCTAAGGGTAAGTTTTCTGCCATATTGTAAATAATGGCAACGTGAAGTAAGACCATGATGTCATTCTTAAACACAAAGCCAATGGAATCTAAATACCACAGCAATTTGGAACTGTCACCAGCCACTTAATAACCACAAGGACAAGCTCTTGATTAAAAGGAAAGTTTACATGATTCCCCTTTCTCCTTGAACTTGAAATTCCACTCCACTTTTCCCACAGGAGTCCAACCTAATGTAAGTATATTGTTATGCGTGAATCATGCAGTTATGATTTTATTGATCAGCCTATTATACTTTTCTGCAACACACGTTCCAAGTTTAAAATGTAAAATAATATCTTGTGGCTGCAAGCTCTCTTAAGTGGATAAAAAACACGACATTGACTTGGCTTTTATTACAATTATTACACATATGATCAACATAACAAAATGTATTAGTTTTTAAGTTTTTGCCAATTTTTAAACTAAAAAAAAAGAAAGTTTTGTTGGGAATGTATCTTTTAATAACATGAAATGAAGCTTTTTTCTCCCCAAACGAGTTCATGTATCCCTGGGTATTGCTCATTGCTAAAATGAGACAGTTTATCACTAATTCTTACGTAAATAAGTTAATGTGAATGGAGAGTTCTACTTACAGCTATATCATTCAGTTCTGTAAACTCTTGAGTTTTCTTAGTTATCTATTGTTAATCTACCAGCTTACTTGATTAGATCTTTCAATTTTGTTAAAAGCAAAGGATTAGAAACCACCTGACTGCAAAAATATTTTTATTACTTGCTCATTAGAACCACTTTCTCACCTCTTACACCAACACTCTGAAGAGCCCCTTATTCAGAATCTAGAGGTTACCAGCTGGGGGCGCTAGTGAGCATTGCTCTTCTCTTGCAGAGCAGAAGGGTGTGTTCTCAAGTAGAACAAATTAAGGAAAGACTGCTCATGGAAGTGGAGTTTAAAATTTTTTTAAATTTTATTTTATTATTATTTTTTTAATGGAGGTACTGGGGATTGAACCCAGGATCTTATGCATGCTAAATATGCATTCTACCACTGAGCTATACCCACCTTACCCCTCAACCCCCAGAAGTGAAGCTTCTTAAAACTATCAGCATATGTCCTCCTTGGACAGTGAGTTTGCATATCTTGGTATGAAGAGCAAAAGGCTGTGGAGTTAGTCTGGTAACAGTCTTAGTTCTACTGCCTAACTGACCTTAAACAACGTACTCACTCTTTCTGAAACTCAGTTTTCAATAACAATAATGATGATGATGATGATAAAACAACAACCTTGGGTGAGTCTGGAGACTTGAATGAGGTAACGGAAGTGAAAATGCTTTGTATACTGTAAAATTCTGTATCAACGTTAGATACTGTTGTTTTCATTACTGTTTTTGATACCAGTGAGCCAAGTGTAACAGCTAAGACCAGGACTCATGTACACAAGTGATACCAATTCCTGAAGTAAGAAAACCTTCTTAAGAAATTCAAAACACTCATCTCCTGAACCTCAACGATAACATAACGAGCAGGTGTGTGGCTAGTTCTAGCACTGGATAGCACTGGGTCTCAAAGTGTGGTCTCTGAGCCACCTGCCTGAGTACCACCTGGGAACGTGACAGAGGTGCACATTCTCTGGCTCCACCCAGATCTATGGAGTCAGAAACCCTGGGGGTGGGACCCGGCACCCTGCGTTTTAACAAGTCCTCCCGGTGACTCGGTTACATGCCGAAGTCTGCTGTGCAGGATGCTTCGAGTGTGGGGACCCTACTGCATTTCTCAGCATAGTGGGTGGCATAAGAACACAGACGGAAGTACTTAAAGTGAATTAGTTCTGCATCAACACGCCACCGAATCCCCCAGAGATGGCAAGTCCTCTCATTTTATAGCTGAGTCATATGCTGCAATCGTATGCAATTGGTCAGGGTAAACAACAGGACCTCAGGGAAGGGGGTGTGAGGTCGACTCAGGAGTTTTCAGAGTACAACCTAGGAGCTCTCACGATACACAAGCTAATGGCTGCTCTTCTTATGGGTGAGAATGAGAAGTCCCTTTGGCCTCTGCTTTTATAAAGGAAGAAACAGGATTAGAGGAAGAAAAATATCCACTAAGATTTCACAGGCGATTTGGCTGCGCCCACCTGGCTACAAAGAACTGGGTTTTGCTCCTGACGGTACGGTTTTCTGTTTCAGTGCTGTGCCAGGGTAGCCTGGTCCTCCTCCGTCAGTTCCCAGGCTCCTAATACGGATCCGGGAAGGCTGTCTGCTCAGACAACCCCAATCATATGCAGAAGAGTCTGCCTTCAGTGGGGCAGAGATGGACCCTAATCCATTACAGCTCATGTAAAAAGAAGGAAGCCGGTTTTCCAGGTGGACAAATAGCTCCTTTTCCCCAGTACAACCTATTTAATACAACTAGGAAACAAGTGGAAAGGAGTGGTTCAGAAATACTGAATGTTAATGAGGTCTGGATGCTGTTTCCACAGGATGCTTACTTAGTACCAAGGAAATACAGTAAAATGACAGGCACAATCCTACACGAGCGCTCTTGGGAAGAGAAGCAAGCTTTCAGACAGAGCCTCTCTGATGGGCTGACTTCAGTATAGCTTTTAAAAATATTAAGAGTTTTCAGTTAACAACATACATAAGAAACAAAAATCAGGTTAAGTAATAGCATGTTAGGCACCTTATTTTTAACCTAGGTTTGGACTTTTCTCGATCAAATTTGATCAAACAAAAAGCCAAAATAACAGAGCGGAGAGTGGGGCCAAGATTGGGCATCTGTTGACATTTCTTTATCAAGGAGGTAACCTTTGCAGCGTGGGAACACAAAGAAGAATTACAGTCACCAACCATTTTATTTTCACACCGATTTCTGCTTCTCGGAGGAAGTGACTTTGGAAGAGAACTCAAAGGTCTCTCTGCAAGCCAAGTGCTCCAAATAGAATGTTCCAGTGGTGCAGCAAAGGCCACAGTGGCCCGCTGAGGGTTAACATTAAGTCGATACCATTGGAAAAAAAATCTCATTACGAAGATTGTGGCACAGAATTGAGCTGCCGTATGGCTGACTGAGCGAGACTTGGGAGATTTATACACCCTGGGCTCTGCAGAGGCTTCGATTGGGTCTGGCTCAGTGCCACCGCTGACACCACACAGAAGCACAGCCCTGTGCGTCAGTGACAAAGCCACCCGTCATTGCTTCACAACAGCGGAGGGAGGCAGTGATGTCCAAGCCCCGCCTTATCAGACAGAGAGCAGTACAAACGCATGTTTTAAGAACCAGATAAATCTATTTCCAGTGTATTTGTGTTAAAGTGAGAAAATTAGTCATCTTGCTAATCAAATAAAAGCAGCTGCTGGTATTATTACGATTATTCAAAAGCCTGGGATATTAAAATGCCACTCAAATTGGCTTTAAATGATAAGGTTACACTATTTTTCAGAGCCCACATTGAACATTTAATGGATAATGGGACTGCATCATGCATCTTTCTAGCTTACTTCTCATGGTGTTCTGGGTTTTTTTTTTAAAACACTTGGTAAATAAGAGGGAAATGTAGAATTAATAAATGTTTTGCATCTGGCATAGGATATTTACTGTTTATACGAGTGCATAAAAAAAGAATGGACTCGAATAAACAAAACCTACAGGCACTTCCAACCTAATGATTTTATAAACTCAGAACACCTGTTAATTGCTCCATCCGCTTTGAATCATAATACATGGTAATTAGGTTTATTTATTTACTTATTTCTAATGGAGGTGCTGGGGATTGAACCCAGGACCTTGTGCATGCTAAGCACGTGCTCTACCACTGAGCTATACCCTGCCCCCCAAAGTACATGGTAGAAGCGATCTTGCAAACCACCTGCATGTGTGGTTTTATTTGTGTCCATTAAAAAGAGACCATCTAAGTCCTTTCTCCTTGTGTCTTTATAGCTGATCTAGAACTTTATTTTCCTTCAGGCTAAATAGTGATGGAACTCTTTTTTTTAAAGGTTGCTATTTTCCCTGAGTGGCCCAGTTGCAGTCACAGTATCACCCCATGTTTGTTCCTAATACCTGCTCTTTCTTCCCAGCATAGAGCTCCGGGTTAACACCTCTTCATTCGGTCATTCAACAATTATTTACTGAATGCCTACTATGTGCAGGGCCCTGGGCTGGAAAGGTGGCTGCTGTTACGGGCTTAACTGTGTCTCCTCAAAATTCATAGGTTGAAGCCCTGACCCCCAGTACCCCAGAATGCGACTGTATTTGGAGAGAGGGCCTTTAAAGAGGAAATGAAGTTAAAATGGGGTTGTTAGGGTGGGCCCTAATCCAGTATCACTCGCGTCCTTATACAAAGAGGAGATTCAGACACAGATGGCACAGACGGAGAACGCAGCAGGAAGGCAGCCGTCTACAAGTGAAGGAGGGAGGCCTCAGAAGAAACCAAACCTGCCAACACCTTGCACTCGAAGGACTTTTAGATTCCAGAATTGTGAGAAAATACATTTCTCTAATCCAAGGCCCCCAGCCTGTGGTACTTCGTCGTGGCTGCCCTAGGAAAGGAGCTCAGCTGCCTGATGCACACCCAGGAACTATGCGTCTGAATGACTGCAGGTGGTGGCTGATAACGGAGGAGCGGGAAGGCCAGGGCCCTCCACGCTGCGTTCTCCCTGAAGAGCAGCACCAGCCCTGCAGCATCATAAAGGCAGAACTTTGCCGTCAGTAGCTCTGAACCCAGAGCTCTCCAAGGCTTTGGACAACTCATTTCCCACCTTCAGTCTGGCCTTGCCCCTCTTTTTCCAGGCACATCGCTGTCACCGTCAGCAGATGTCTCCTCAGAAGTGGAGGGACTGGCTGAGATCTGCCTTGAATTTCATGCTTTACTGTCTACGGATTTATAAAGCACCAACATGCACATCGTCTTTGATTTTCAAGTTTAATCCGAGAAGCTGATGATAGTGGCATGGTGGGGCCGCTAGGTGGTTGAACTGTTATCAGTTTTAGTGTAAAAAGAAAAACTACTTTTGGCCCACAGGTTTTCAAAATTCTGACTTAATTCCAAATCAAGGGTACCGACTGACTACTTTTCTTCTCAAGAGATTGTGAGACTCAGTCTAGTTCCCAGACGTTGTCACTGTCCTCCCCTTGGTTTGTAGCAGTCTTTTCTGTCACCTTCTGTGTGCCATTGGGTAGTAACTGGAAGAAGAAACAGGCGCCACCAGCAGTGATAACTCATAATCAGAAATAATCCCTCCCAGGAGAAAATGAGCTGTACTCATCGCAGCATTTTTTCCCTACTTCTCTTCCATAATTCATGGCATCCAATTCCATCCCTAGTTGTGGAAAGGAAAGGTGGTTTTAAGTGAGTGACAATGACTGACTGCTAAGGAGCAAACGTGGTGAGTGAATAATGTTCACACAAACAATCTCACCACATGTCACGGGAAAACATGACTGCATCACAATACTTACCTGCAAAATTTCAGGCTCACATCTGTTGCACGCGGCAGGTCATGAGACACAATCATTGTTCCGACTCGGTTGCTTCCTCTTGTCTTTAGCATGTTCTTAGGTCACTCGGCACTCTGATTATTAGAGAATCCTTCTTCAAGGTGTGCCAGCATCACTGGCCTCTGTTTTGCCAGTAAGGAAATGAGGCCAATGGCGCTTAAAAGATTCTGCGTCTCTGATTTTTAAGGTCTGGTCCTTCAGTTTCCATTCTGGAAATATGACTGGTGTCGATATACCGCTCAGCAGATGAATCACTGCTAATCATTTCCTTGCTGGATCATTTCAAAGGAAAAGGACGTCACTTGATTCTCTTTGTAGCCTCCATCCTTACCATCCATCCACGAGTCCTAATTCTGTGGTGTTTCACCAACTCAGGCTCTAATTTTTAAAATCATTTTGCTGACACAAGTCGGTGGTGATAGAGTAAAAAATACCAACATGCGTGTGTGTGTGCATCGGGATGGAGAGAGGCGACGACGGTGGGATGCTGGGTTTTTGTGCCTATGGGGTGGGGAGGTGGGGAGCAGCACCACTCTGTCTTGCTTACTTCGGCATAAGCTGGGTCTCTATCGAGTACTTCAGAGCACTCCCTCACCCACTCTACCCCTCTGCCCTGATTTTCCAAGAAAAGCATCCCTTCTGCAGTCTGGAATCCTTTCCATCCTGCCACAGCCGCAGGTCAGGTGCAGAAGGGGTGTGTGTGTGTGTGTGTGCCCAGAAGATGACTATTTACAGTCTCAAACGAGTCAGATTTTTCTCCTGAAGGGACTGAACTTGGCCGGTTGTTCTGACACTCTGTTGCAACTGAAAAAATATATCTAGGTGCCTGTCAGAGTGAGGTATTCAACAATAAATAAGAGAGTCCCCTGGGTAGGAGAAAAACAAGTCTTGCTTCAGTCTGATGGCACAAACCAACCACGTAAAACAAATATTTATGTTATTGATGGTCATTTTTCTATTTAGATCAATACTAGGAAATTTTGACTTGCCTCCTGGTTTCCTGTGCCAATAATTTTGGCCAAAAAAACCACAGGTCTTACACAGTGACAAGTGAAGGAATCCTCAGGGAAACAGAAAGGCTTAGACTCACACTGGGGTCTGGAATATAAATAACAGGAATTGCTTTGTTTTTGTTTTTCTCTTGTGGTTTTTTCCCCAAACACCCAGGAGCTCTCAGGATGCAATCACGGACTTAGGAACTTGACATTTGCTGATGGCGGTGGACAGAGTGTACATTTAAAGCAAACTTAAAAGGTCTTTGAAACTGTCTTTGAAACTGCTCCTAACCACCATCTCTAAATGCTGGAAAACATCATTTTATGTTTTGTGTGTACAGTGTATTTTAAACATACACACACCTAACTTTCCACTTTCCCCCTTCCCTGCCTGCCCCACCTTGCCTTGTAAATGGAACTAAGGTCCTTTTTTCAGTTTTTGCTGCAGTGTTTTAGTGAGCCCTTTAGTAAATTGTCTTCTCTGATTAATCACATGTCTCTTCCTGGCTCCAATACTTCCATCCTTTAAGTATCTTTAGATCAGATGCCCATAAATCACACAACGCCCCCAAGCCAGCTATGAATCGCTCACAATTTGAATTAGCATACAGACTTACCAGCTGCCGTTAGCAGAGACGACAGGAACTGGAAGGACCACAGCTGACCAAACACGTAAGACTGAGCTGTGGTCCTGGAACCCTGTCTACTCACAACACTTAAAATATCTATTCCTCTTAAACCAGGGATGTCAGTGAATTTATGGAGAAGAGGGCTGAGCTTACTGTGTCTGAATGTCTCTAGACTCCCATAAAAATGGCCTCCTGGTTACTAATCCCGACTGCTCTTCTTAGCTCTCATCCACTTCGATCCCCGAGAAGCACCTGACAAGGGGACACAGCACCCTGCAGGGTTACCGCACTGTCCCGGTTCCCCATTCACACCCTGGCTTCTCTGTTATAACAGAGTTAGTCCTTTCCCACCAAGGTTCGGCTATTAATTCATTCATAATTTATTTGTTTATTCCAGGAATATGTACTGAGGGCCAGACGCTGGAGAATCAACAATGAGAGCTTTCTGACCACATGGAATTTACAAATTAACGGGAAACACAAATATAAATACTTAGATAGGAATCAGAACACAGCACAACAGGTTGAAGATGGAAGACACACAGGGTGCTCTGAGGACTTCCAGTTGAGGGGACCTAACCAGTCTGGGGGGACCAGGGAAGGCCTCCTGGAAAAGCTGACATATATGGTGGGTTCTAAAGAAATATGTGTTTTCTTACCAGGAAAAGGATGCATGCAATGGCACTGTTCAGACCCTGGGTCTCTTACTTACATGAACTCTTCGTGAGCGTGTGCACTTCTGTGTCTATATGCCTCACCTATCCCGCTAGACCTAGGCTGTCCAAGGTGGTAGCCACTAACCACAGGTAGCTACTGAGCCCTTGAACATGGCTAGTGTGACTAAGGAACTGTATTAAAACTTAAATTCAATAAAGTTAAATAAAACTGATGCTTGATTCAGTTATTAGAAAACTGATAAGTATGTTTGGAACAACTTGGGTGCAAATCTACGATTTCAGCTGTAAACTTGATAAGATATGAAATACAAAGCAAGCATATTCAATGAAAACTTGCATCCAAATTGAGATTTGCTGTATATGTAAACTACATCCCAGATTTAAAGACTGGGTAGCAAAAAAAGAATGTAAAATAGTTCATCTTTGTATGCAAAGATGTTACATGTTGAAATCAGATTTTTTTGGATATTAGGACAAATAAATTTTGTTAAATTAAAATTAATTGTATGTTTACTTTTTAATGTGGTTACTAGAAAATTTAAGATTCCAATAGATAAACAGCAAGGCCCTACTGTATTCAATACCTTGTAACAGCCTACAATGCAAAAGAATATGAAAAGGAATTTATACATAACTGAATCACTATGCTGCATGCCAGAAATTAACACAACATTGTAAACTATACTTCAACAACAAAAAAACAAACAAACTAAAAAGATGAGGGAAAAACAGACAAACAAAAAGGTTCCCTATGTGGCTCACATTATATTTCTATTGGATAGAGCTGGGTAGACCTTGACCATTTGAAAGTAGGGACTGGGTCCCACTGAGCTTTCACGTTGGCACTATGTTTCGTGTATAACTATATGTTAAATGAGTAAGACATTCTACACGTGGGTAAGTCCGCATCTACAGACACTTCTTGTGACATTCATTCCACAAGTATTTTTGGAGAGCCTACCATGCCAGTCCTGTTCCAGACCCAGGGGGACATGTACCCAGCACGTGACAGGGTGCTCACCCCCACAGAGTTCCATTCTCACTAGAGATGAATGTACATTATACATCAGCGTAGGGGACAGAGGCGTGGGCTGGGAATGAGTTTGCTGCTTTAGGTCAGGTGGTCAGGGATGGCTGCTCCAAACGGCAGAGACCTGAATGTGCAAATACGGTGAGGGTGAACCATGCTCGGCACGCACACAGCCCAGAAAGGCCAGTGTAGCTGGAGTCCCACGAGTGAGAGAGAGCAGCAGGCTGTGAGGTAAGCCAGGGACCCAATGAGGTAGAGCCGTGCAGGCCAAGGCAAGGACTCGGACTGTACTTCCAAGTGTGATGGGAAGATACAGCAGCCGGAGAGCAGGAAGTGCCTGGATGAACCTACATTTTCAGGATCACCCTGGTTGCCTGGCTGAGAATAAAGTGGAGGCCACAAAGGGGATCAGAGGGCTCACTTAGGAGGCTTCGGCGCTACTCAATAGCCATTTATTTAACATCCCAGGGTACGTGCAGCAGAGAACTAGGACGAGAGAAATCTGTAACCCTGCTGTGCATCTTACTACATCTTTAAAAAAAAGTCGCTCTTCACAGTGACAAGCATTACAATGAGCCCACAAGATATCACACAGACTGTCCCTGTTCCCAGTCCTTGTTGTGGCCGGAGAAGCCTTAGAGGGAAGTCTCTCAGCTACTTAAGGCAATCGTATCCTTTCAGTAAGTATTTGCTGACTGTAGAAACTGACTCAAGAGCCCTGGTGAAGTCCTCCACCGGAGGTTTGCAGGTGGCTAACAGACTTATTACGGTTTTAGAAAACACACATTTTCTAGATACAGTTCATTCCTATCGCGTAAATGTACCACAGCTATACACACACACTGCCACCATTTACTGAGCACTTGTACGGTGCCTCAGTCTGCATTAAGCACTTCATGTGGGTCATCTTACGTAATTCTAGTAATGGCCCAATGAGTATGTCCCACCATCTTCATTTTCTTGATGAACAAAATGTTCTAAGGTCGTGTAGATGGTTGTTGTAGAGTGTGGCTTCAAGTCAGTCACATCTGGGTTTCAGTTCCATTATCTGCATGACCTTGGAGATTTTTGTTTCTTCATCAGTAAAACAAAAAGCTTTGTGTCCAACATGAAGCCACAAAGCCAGTGTTTCTCAAAGTGTGATCCACGGACCACCTACCTAAGAGTCACCAGAGTTCCCTTAGTAAGAGTACCAACTGGCCTGGGGTCTGAGGGTCTGCATTTTTAATAAGCAGTGAAGACATTTAATAAATGTTTATTTGGCATCGACTTGTAGGGTCATAACTAGGATTAGTATACTTATTTAAAAATTTGGTCATTGTACATTTATATGTTACTTCTCTGAGGTACTTGGAGCTCAACAAAATCCTTCATTTAGAGGCAGCGTCATAGTTTGGTTTCCCGTGAAAAGAGCCTGAGACCAGGAATTGAATGCAGGTAGTTTATTTGGGAGGTGAGCCCTGAACCAGGTGTGAGGGAGCAGGCAACATGAGAGAAGGAGGGGAAATATATAAAGAGTTCACGACTGAACTGGGTACTGCTACAGGCAACAGCAGCTCAGTCCCACCAGGGACCTAAGGAACCACACAGAACGTGTCACAGAATAGTCCCTCCATAGGAGGCGAGGCTAAGGCAATTATTCACCACCTCCTGTTGTCTATTAGTTGAGAGTTGGCTCCTAGGAGGTAACGTCCTTGCATTTTATGGCTGAATCTGTGTGGGGCTGAGAGGTCTTTGGAGAGAGCTCCGAAGTAAAAATTAGAGAGACCCTCAGTGGGAGCTTGAGTTGGAAAACCAGTGATGTGCACTGTACTGTCCACGCTGCACTTATGTCAGGGGATCAGGGATATGGACCAGGAGATAAAACACATCTGCTTCCGGCAGAACTCACACAACTGCTGCTTAATTTAATTGCTCAGTTTGGGGTAAGGGATCCGGGAATGCAGTCTTTGGCTGGCAGAGAACCAACTGCGTATTCGTTCCCACACATGCCACACTTTCATGCTGTGGTGGAGCTAACACAGCATCTCTGCAGAAAATGAGGAGTCTTCAAGAAAAAGGAATAGAAGCTGACATTTAGCAGGAGGGGTCTTTTGATGAAAGAGACTATCTATTGCAAGAACATATTGCTGTGAGCCACCCCCACTCTCCACCCCTGGTCAACAAGCTCCTTTTAGTCACAGAATTTTCTGTCACATTTCTGGTGCCTCACTCTCAAATGCCAGTAGATAGCTGAAAACGTCCAGATGCCTACAGGAAGTGTCCAACATGAAGAAAACCGCAAGAGAAAAAAGAAACTCAGAAGAAAAGGCAATGCAGGAAGAAAACATTGCTCACCACTGCCCCCTCCCTCCCATAGTCAATAGCCTCAGAGCTGTGAGAGGACATAACACAGCCATGAAACAAAAAACAGCAACAAAAAAGGGCAAAGAACACACACACACAGATCTTAGTAATTCAAAAAATAAATTAGTAAGAGAAGACTCAATAGAATGGTTGGAAGATAAAGAAAGCTCCTAGACAGAGCAAAAAATAAACACATGAGCAGATGAGCAGTAGGAAAGAGGTGATCAAAATACTAGAAAGTCAATCCAGGTAATTTAACACCCAACAGACGGACATTCCGGAAAATGAGAACAAAAAAGGGGTGAGAGGCAATCGCTGAAAAGAAAAATTATATAAGGGAATTCCTTAGGAATGAAGTACACAAGCCTTCAAACTGAAACGGCTTGGTAAGTCCCGGGAAAGTGAGAAAAAAAAGAGACACATGAAGGCATACTACCATCATGACACCATGGATAAAAAGATAAGAACTGACAGACAGAAAATACAGGTCATATATAGAGTAAAGGGACTGAGAAAGGGATCCGATTTATCAGCGATACTGCACGCTGGATGACAGTAGAGCAGTGTCCTCAAACACTCTGAGGCAAAGTGACTTTCAACCTAGAATTCTATACCCATCCATACCATCAATCTAGTATATGGTATAATTAGGACCAAAAAAGTGAAGGTCAAAAGGTCAATGGGGCCTGAGAACCTGGAATTAACTCAGGAGAGTAGTGAAGTCCCAGGATGACAAGTATGCAGAAGACCCAAGAAACAGAATTTCAGGGACTCCAGGAGAAATGTCTTCAGTAAAAAAGTGGTGGACACGATTGAGTCATCTATTACATTTTATCAGGCTGAACAATATATCGAAAGGCTGTAGATGTGGCAAGAATTCATTAAACATATACAAAGCCAGGCCAATGAAAATATAATATAGTCATTAACCCCAAGAAAGGCAAAAATTATATAAGAAATCATACTCCAAACACCACTTGGTTCAGCAGGAATCAGATCAGTGTAAATTCTGCTTACGGATTTAACCAAATATTATGAGTTAACTGTATTGAGAGCATAGAAGGAGAATTTCAGGGTGGGGTCGGAGTAGAAGAACACTAACTCTCAATTTCCATGCAAGCCACAGATAATATGTAACACAGACATGTCAAGGGAACAACAATACATCTACATAATTTACAAAAAGCTAGGCAAACACAGAGGAAACCACTAACAACTGAAAGAAGTTGCCCCTAAGGAGGAGGAATGGAGGGAGGGAAAGGGCAGGTCAGAGAACTGCTTCTTGTTGTTGTTGTTATAATCTTAGTGGTGTCTGCTTTTTAGGATGATGGACAAATGCTACTTTGATTAAAAAAAAATGTATTCTGAAGCTCACAAGTAACTTTCTCATGCTATCTGTTGTGCCAGAAAGCCTGTTTAATTTGATACAGTCGTCCCTTGGTATCCTTAGGGGACTGGTTCCAGGATGCCCTGAGGGTATCCAATTCCAGGGATGCTCAAGTCCTTTATATAAAACAGTGGAGGATTTGCATATAACCTAGGCGCAGCCTCCCATATCTTTAAATCATCTCTAGATTACTTATAATACCTAATACAATGGAAGTGCTACGTAAATAGTTGCTGGTACGTGGCAAATTCAAGTTTTGGTTTTTGGAACTTTCTAGAGTTATATTAAAAAGTCTTTGGGTGTGCCGCTGACATGGTGAGTGGGACATCTGCCACCTAAAAAGTGATGTCATTTCAACCCAGAGGAAAAATGGACCAGCTGAGACAAGGGATTTGTTCCTCTGTAAGAAAACACAGGCCTTGCTACAGAACTCTGCAGCACGTAGTTTGTAGGCTGAGATCATTCTGTCTTCTAAAACACACACATCTTTTCATTTCGTGTAGGATGGACTGAGGGAGACAGCTTATGTCACCGTTTCTTTTCTGCTTTAATCAATTTAGATGCGAGAGGCATCATGCTCGTCTGTAGCATACACAATTAATGAAATATACCAAATGCATCTGTGAGCTACCTAGAAAATAAATGCAGATTTGTAAAATTATGTTTCTCTCTCAATCTGAAAATGGGTTAACAGACATTTTATTATGTTTATACATATTTTTAATCTTAATTCATCTTTTGCACTAAGCAAATGCCATGTGAAATTGATAGCCTGAGATTTTCAGTATAAGCATTCATAATACACCTCAATGACAAGATTTTGTGTCCTGAGTTTGTCATATTACAAATAGTCACACTGTGATACTGTTTGTATTTTTCAATATTGATTGGATTTTTATTTTTCTTTGTAACTTTAATCTTTCCCTCCACAGATATGTTTAACATCATTTTACAATGGTCCCGACTTAGACATGTTCTCTCTCAGCACTGTGATGCAGAAAGCTCTGCTGTGTGTCCTTTTATACATTACCAACTGCTGCATATCGTGTCTTAGGGAAACCTGTAACAGGAAAAAAGTCTAACGAAGCCTTGCTTATTTTGTCAAAATATTTCATGGCATCCTGGCATTTTGCTAAGGATATCCACTTCTTTGACGTTGTGCCTTTAAGATATCGTAACATGCCTCATCACTATTCTTTTTGTTTTCATTTTTTACTGAAGTATAGTCGATTTACAATATTAGTTTCAGGTGTATAGCAAAGCGATTCAGTTATATACATACATACATACACACATACATACAAATATATTTCAGATTATTTTCCATAACAGCTCCATTTTCTAAATTTACTTTTTTTTTTTTTTGCCCTTTTCTCCATGGATAACTCTCCCCTTTGTTTTGTCTTTTTTCTGACTTCTTTGTGGAAAAACAGCACTTTAAATCAAAGGGCACTTAAGTGATTTGATCCTGAAAAGCCAACTTACTAACCACAGAAAACTTACAACATGAGCTGGCTTTAAAAGTAAAGTAAAACGTGAATGCGTTGCCATTTACCTGTGTGAGTTCTTCCATGTAAACTGATCAAACACCTCAGCCTTAGGAAATACAGTACATAATTCTGAAGTCAGGCCAGCACGTGTAGCTGCTCAGGCTTTTGTCTCGTGATTACAGTCACTGCAGGAGGAGCAGTGTGAACTCACTCACCTGGGTCACCTTTCATTACACGTCAGGCCAGCAGAGGCTGCCCTTTTGATTGGCTATAATACACTGCAGGAAGGAAGCTTCAATTTCCTACTAAAGTCTGCACCAGAGGGAGAAGGGAAAATGAGCAAATCAATAACCTTTCCCCTATAACGAAACTATGATTTATAATGCTCCTAAAGAATGCCAAGATGCTTGTTTTTGTTTTTGTTCTGTTTTGTTTTTAGGACAGTGGCAGTGATACTGTGGGCAACCAATAAAAACAGAAGCCTGAAATCAGACAGTAATTTGCTGCTCACACCACTGCTTTATTGAGCAAGCAGAACAGTATGTTAAAATAAAACACCATCAACATTCCCCGTCAATTGGTATTCCACCAACACCCCCATAAGCCAGTGTGCTCCAACTGTGGATTATAATTTCAATAAAACCCTTGTAAAATAAATAATGTGTCCCGTCACCTAGATAATGGCAACATCCTAGGGTCCTCAGCTTTCTTATTCTTTCCCCTCAGCATTGTTTTATGATCTACGGTGTTGCCGTCATTGTTTCTAATTGGCGCAGAGTATTCCACCACCGTTGGCATACCCAGTCCCCTAGCGATGGACAGACCGCTCCAGCCACCTTCTTTCACAAACAACATGGCTGTGAACAGTCTTCCACATGACCCCTTACTGACATGAATTTCTCTGGGCATACAGCAGGTATGGAGTCTGCTGGGCCACAGTGTCTATATTTACACATTTGGAAAAGCATCATCTGACTGTTTTTTAGAATGACTGCACCAGCGTATACTTTCCCACACACTTCAAAAAAATCTCAGTCGAAGGCCCCCCAACTCTAAACCTCCTCCTCTTCCTCACTTTCAGGTTTTAATCATCAAGGCCCCAGCCTCAGCATGGCTTCAAAGAGAGGAAGGGCTTTGTCTCCTGCCATTTGACCCTCAAGGGATACAGGCACTGTGTACACACTCACTACTCAACACATATCCTCTCCTCTGCTGGGTACTGTCTTGCCCTCTCTAAACAGGACAAGATAGGAGGTAACTGCACATTAGACTTGGAACTTTAAGGCTCAGAACTGGAAAAAAAGGGATTTGCATGCAGATGCGTACGGAAGTGGAGAGAGTCTTAAAGGTGAGAAGGTCACTTGACATGGCTCCTGGTAAGTAACCCCCTGGAAGAGTTGCATCCCAAGGCCAAGTGGAAATAAGACTGCCTCACAATAATGTAAATCAACTATACTTCAACCAAGACAGACTCAGTCATCTTTATAACCTCCAAGGTACCAGTGACGATGCATGACCCAGATTGGTCCATAATGAGTGTTTTAATGAGTTGAGTCACAAAGCCACGTAATAAACAGCCTGGTCAGTGATGTTTGACTCCTCCACATGTCTGATCCAAGACAACTGTTCCCAGTTCTAATTAGTCTCATTAAATAAGCTTGTGATGTGAGGTTATTTTCTTCTGTTGTGAATCAGCATTTTTAGGAACGGGTTCTCATCTTGGTGACAGTTGTAGCTGATGGGGTTTGAAGGGGACTAACTCATTTGTTCCAACACGTTTCACTTAGCTCAAACTTCTGTAGGAGCAATTGTTCAAAACTGCAGAATTGCAAAGAGCCAACCTGTTGTCCCAGGTTTTGTGATTGCTAAGCTAATGCTTCGTTATTGTAATTTAAAGTGGTTCTCAAACCTCTCTCCCTCTCCGTCCCTCTCTCCTGTTTTTCTGGACTGTTCCAAAGCATCTTCAGTGGCCTTTGTAGGCTCTCCTAGGGATCCAGATTGCTACAATTATTTGAAGTGTCAGCCATTCATTAGGCATTGAATGCTCAGGGAGACTTTCTCACTATTGAGACTCAATTCCAGCCAAATCAGATCTACTTGGGCTAAATTTCAGTCTGTTTAGTGGTGTGATGGGGGCAAAGTCCTGGGATCCATTTCTTTGTAGAATAACTTAGACTTACACACACGCACAAATGCATTGGTTCCATGATCCTCAACTGATTTCCTAACCCTTGTCAATCATCTCATGAAGATATGCTTTGAATTGGTGATAAGACAGGACAAGGGAATATACAGATGGCTGAAACAGCTCATTCTCTTACTACTACTGGAATGAACAATGAGCAAGAAGCTTATATGGTTAAGATCTATAGTAACAACCCCACCCTGCTTTAGCCCACACTATTTTCTTTCACCAGATCTTGCCCCTTTAATTTTGCCAGATTTAGAATCTGACCACTCCATGTCCCCACCACACAGTTCTCAGGCTGCTTTCCAGCCTCTTTGCAAGTGTCTTCCCAAAGCCTCAGGGTTGCTTTTTGTCCTGTACACTCCACACTATTATGGGCAGCACAGCTCAAGAGTCTGCTGAGGAATAAGCATAAGAATGAGAGAGAAGAGGCAAGATAGCGGAGTAGAAAGACGCTCGTAAGTCACCCTCTCCCACAAATACACCAAGACCCACATCTACAGACCCACTCAGCCAACCAGAGCACCTGCGGAACTCCGACAGAACATCACCCTCTTCAAAAGATAAAGACGCCAAAAATCTGCCCACCCGCAGAGCGCCGGCCCAGGGCGGAGCAGCGGGGCTACCGGCAGCGGCGCAGGCAGAGGGAGAGCGCCCCCCCCCCCCCCCCCCCCCCGCCTGTCGGGCAGGAACACAGCCCCTGACCGAGGTGCTGGGAGGGGGCACGACCCGCCCTCCTGCCTGGCCAGTCTGCAACATCTGACTGCGGCATCCGGAGGGGCAGTGACCCGCCCGCCCGCAGCAGAGGAGAGCTGCACCTGACCCCGTGTTAGGAGGAGGTGCGATCTGCTTGCCGACAGGTGCTGGGAGCAGCACAGAAGAGGGCGCCAACGGAGGGCCTCTGAAAACAAGCTGAGCTTCCAAAACAGGACGAAGACAGAAGGACTTCACATTAAAAGCACACAGACTCCAGGAGAACACCGACAACCCCCCCCCTTTTTTTTGTTTTTTTTTTTTGTTTTTGTTTTTGTTTTGTTTTTTTTAAATCTGTTTTTACCTGTTCTATTTTCAATTACTCTCTTAATTTTTACTTCTTAATTCATTTCTATTTCTCTTGGGTTTTGATGTCCTGTTATTGATTAGACACAGGCTTCAAACACATATATTCATCTCCCCACACCTTTTTTTTCTTTTTTCTTTTTCTTTTTTTTTTAAAGGTTTTAAAAGGATGTCTCCACCCGATTAATACTCTGCTTCAACCCGCTCTTCTATTATTCATTATACACTGTTTTCAAAGCCTCTTTCTCCCTTCTTTTAAAAATCTTTCTCTTTCTTTTTTTTTCTTTTTTTTCCTAAGTTCTATTCCAAAATAGGCATTAGATAGATAAAATCCTTAAGATCCAAAATAGACAACTGATACTCCATAAACCACAGTGCCAGAGAGGTATGAGCAAGATGAAGAAGCAGAGAAACCTTTCCCAATTAAAAGAACAAGAGGAATCCCCTGAAAGAAAGATCAATGAAATAGACATCGACAGCCTACTAGATCAAGATTTCAAAAAAGGAGTGATCAAATTGCTGAAGGAATTAAAAGAGATAGTATTTAGAGATATAAAATATGTCAAAAATCAAATTGAAGCTATAAAGAAGAGCCAAGTAGAATGGGTAAACTCATTGACAGAGATGAGGAATGATCTAATAGCTGTGCAAAGCCGACTAGTTAATGCAGAGGAACGAATTAGTGATCTAGAAGACAGGGCAATAGAAAGCACCCATTCAGAAGAACTACAAGATAAGCAAATAAAAAATAATGATAATAGCATAAGAGACCTATGGGATAATATAAAGCATCCCAATATTCGCATAATAGGGGTCCCAGAAGGGGAAGAAGGATCAAAGGGGATTGAAAAGGTTTTTGAAGAAATCATGACTGAAAACTTCCCAAACTTAAAGAAGGAATCAGATATCCAAGTACAGGAAGCTCAGAGGGTCCCAAACAGGAAGAATCCAAATAGACCCACACCAAGACATATAATCAAGATGGCCAGAGTCAAGGATAAAGAAATGATTCTAAAGGCAGCAAGAGAAAAGCAAAGAGTGAATTACAAGGGAACCCCCATAAGGCTCTCAGCTGATTTCTCTACACAAACACTACAGGCCAGAAGGGAGTGGCAAGATATATTCAAAGCCCTGAATGAAAAAAAGATGCAGCCTAGGATACTTTATCCAGCAAGACTATCCTTTAGGATAGAAGGAGAAATAAAGAGTTTCACAGACAAAAAAAAGCTGCAGGAGTTTGGCAACACTAAACCCATGCTAAAAGAAATATTGGAAGGGCTATTCTAAATAGAAAAGCAGCAGGATGCTACAGAAATGAGAAACTCACAACTGGAAAGGTGATAACTCATGAATTACAAATAAAACACGAAATTATAAAAGAAGACATACAAATCACTGAGAGTGGGAGAGGGAGGCAGGGAAATATAGAATTTTTTTTCTTTCTTTTTAAAATTTTTTTAACAGTAGGATGGGTTTGAGATCATGTTATTATCAGTTTAATAAAAACAGTTATAGTAATAGGTTAATAGATTTACAAAAAAAGGTAACCACAAGTCAAAAATTTACAAGGAAGTCACAAAAATTAAATAAAATCCATGATAATACAAAGGAAAATTACCAAACCACAAAAGGAAGAAGAAAGGAACAAAGAGGATATACCAATTCAACTGCAAAGATAAGTTCAAAATGCCAATAAACACACATCTATCATTAATTACTGTAAATGTTAATGGACTAAATGCTCCAGTCAAAAGACATAGAGTGGCAGACTGGATAATAAAGCAAGAACCTTCAATATGTTGCATACAAGAGACCCACTTTAGGGAGAAGGACACATATAGATTGAGAGTGAAAGGATGGAAAAGGATATTCCATGCAAATGGAAAAGCCAAAAAAGCAGGTGTTGCAGTACTGATTTCAGACAAAATAGACTTTAAAACAAAGGCCATAAAGAAAGATAAAGAGGGACATTTTATAATGATTAAAGGAGTGATACAAGATGAAGATATTACACTCGTTAATATATATGCACCCAATATAGGAGCACCTAAGTACATAAAAGAATTACTAACAGAGATAAAGGGGGATATTGATGGGAATACAATCATAGTTGGAGATTTTAACACTGCATTAACATCACTAGACAGACCTTCCAGACAGAAAATAAACAAGGCAACAGAGAAATTAAATACTACAATAGAAAAACTAGATTTGGTGGATATTTTCAGAGCATTACAACCCCCAAAAATAGAATATACATTCTTTTCAAGTGCACATGGAACATTTTCCAGGATCGATCATGTACTTGGACACAAAAGAAACCTCAACAAATTTAAGAAGATAGAAATTATCTCAAGCATCTTTACTGACCACAATGCCATGAAACTGGAAATCAACAACAGAGAAACAAAGGAGAAAAAAAGAAAAGCATGGAGATTAAACAATATGTTATTGAAAAACAATGGATCAATGAGGAAATCAAAGCTGAAATTAAAAAATACCTTGAGACAAATGATAATGAAAGCACAAGCACTCAAAACCTATGGGACACAGCAAAGGCAGTGCTAAGAGGGAAGTTTATAGCGATACAGGCCTTCCTCAAAAAAGAAGAACAATCTCAAATAAACAAGTTAACCCACCACCTGAATCAATTAGAAAAAGAACAACAAAAAGCCCCAAAAAGCAGCAGAAGGAAGGAAATAATAAAGTCAGAGAGGAATTAAATACAATAGAGATTAACAAGATCATAGAAAAAATCAACCAAACCAAAAGCTGTTTTTTTGAAAAAGTAAATAAAATCGACAAACCTCTGGCCAAACTCACAAAGAAGAAAAAAGAGAGAGCACAAATTAGCAAAATAAGAAAGGAAAATGGAGAAATTACAACAAACAAAATAGAAATACAAAATATCATACGAGAATATTATGAAAAACTATATGGAACCAAACGGGATAACCTAGAGGAGATGGACAAGTTTCTGGAAACATACTGTCCACCAAAACTGAATCAAGAAGAAACTGAACACTTGAACAATCCGATCACTAGAAAGGAAATAGAAATAGCAATTGAAAACCTCCCTACAAATAAAAGTCCAGGACCGGACGGCTTCACCGGGGAATTCTACCAAACATACAAAGAAGAACTCATACCAGTCCTTCTCAAACTCTTCCAGACGATTGAAAAGGAGGGAATACTCCCAAACTCATTCTATGAAGCCACCATCACCCTGATACCAAAACCAGGCAAAGACACTACAAAAAAAGAGAATTATAGGCCAATATCACTGATGAACATTGACGCCAAAATCCTCACCAAAATTTTAGCAAATAGAATCCAACGACACATAAAAAAGATTATACATCATGACCAAGTGGGGTTCATCCCAGGGACACAAGGCTGGTTCAACATACGCAAATCAATCAATGTAATACATCACATCAACAAGAGAAAGGACAAAAACCACATGATCATCTCAATCTATGCAGAAAAAGCATTTGATAAAATTCAACACCCATTTATGATAAAAACTCTCGCCAAAGTGGGTACAGAGGGAACATATCTCAACATAATAAAAGCTATATATGACAAACCTATAGCCAGCATAGTTCTCAACGGTGAAAAACTCAAAAGCTTCCCACTAAAATCTGGGACAAGACAAGGATGCCCACTATCACCACTCCTATTCAACATAGTCCTGGAAGTCCTAGCCACAGCAATCAGGCAAGAGAAAGAAATAAAAGGGATCCAAATTGGAAAAGAAGAGGTAAAAGTGTCATTAATATGCTGACGACATGTTAGTATATATAGAAAACCCTAAAAGGTCCACACAAAGCTACTAGAGCTGATTGAAGAATTCAGCAAGGTAGCAGGTTACAAAATTAATGTTCAAAAATCAGTTGCATTTCTTTACACTAACGATAAATCAACAGAAAAAGAAAGTAAAGAAACAATCCCCTTTAAAATAGCACCCAAAGTAATAAAATATCTGGGAATAAATCTAACCAAGGAGGTGAAAGAATTATACACAGAAAACTATAAACCATTGATGAAGGAAATTAAAGAAGACTTTAAAAAATGGAAAGATATTCCATGCTCTTGGATTGGAAGAATCAATATTGTTAAAATGGTCACACTGCCCAAGGCAATCTACAGATTTAATGCAATCCCTATCCAATTACCCAGGACATATTTCACAGAACTAGAACAAATCATAATAAAATTTATATGGAACCATCAAAGACCTAGAATTGCTAAAGCATTCCTGAAGAGAAAGAAAGAGGCTGGAGGAATAACTCTCCCAGACTTCAGACAATACTATAGAGCTACAGTCATCAAGACAGCATGGTATTGGTACCAAAACAGACATATGGACCAATGGAACAGAATAGAGAGCCCAGAAATGAACCCACAAACCTTTGGTCAACTAATCTTCGACAAAGGAGGCAAGAATATACAATGGAATAGACAGTCTCTTCAGCAAATGGTGTTGGGAAAACTGGACACCAGCATGTAAAACAATGAAGCTAGAACACACCCTTACACTATATACAAAAATCAACTCAAAATGGATTGAAGACTTAAACATAAGACAAGATACAATAAACCTCCTAGAGGAAAACATAGGCAAAACATTATCTGACATACATTTCAAAAATTTTCTCCTAGATGAAATAAAAGCAAGAATAAACAAATGGGACCTAATGAAACTTACAAGCTTCTGCAGAGCAAAGGAAACCAGAGATAAAACAAGAAGAAAACCTACGGAATGGGAGAAAATTTTTGCAAGTGAAACCAACAAAGGCTTGATCTCCAAAATATATAAGCAGCTCATACGACTCAATAAGAAAAAAATAAACAACCCAATCCAAAAATGGGCAGAAGACCTAAGCAAGCAACTCTCCAAGGAAGACATACAAATGATCAAAAAGCACATGAAAAAATGTTCAATATCACTAATTATCAGAGAAATGCAAATCAAAACTACAATAAGGTATCACCTCACACCAGTCAGAATGGCCGTCATTCAAAAATCCACAAATGACAAATGCTGGAGAGGCTGTGGAGAAAGGGGAACCCTCCAACACTGCTGGTGGGAATGCAGTTTGGTGCGGCCACTATGGAAAACAGTGTGGAGATTCCTCAAAAGACTAGGAATAGACTTACCATATGACCCAGGAATCCCACTCCTGGGCTTGTATCAAGAAGGAAATCTACTTCAGGATGACACCTGCACCCCAATGTTCATAGCAGCACTATTTATAATAGCCAAAACATGGAAACAGCCTAAATGTCCATCAACAGGTGACTGGATAAAGAAGAGGTGGTATATTTATACAATGGAATACTACTCAGCCATAAAAACCGACAACATAATGCCATTTGCAGCAACATGGATGCTCCTAGAGAATGTCATTCTAAGTGAAGTAAGCCAGAAAGAGAAAGAAAAATACCATATGAGATCGCTCATATGTGGAATCTAAAAAACAAACAAACAAACAAAAACAAAGCATAAATACAGGACAGAAATAGACTCATGGACAGAGAATACGGACTTGTGGTTATCAGAGGGGTAGAGGGTAGGAAGGGATAGACTGGGATTTCAAAATTGTAGAATAGATAAACAAGATTACACTGTATAGCACAGGGAAATATACACAAAATGTTATGATAACTCACAGAGAAAAAATGTGACAACGAGTGTGTATATGTCCATGAATGACTGAAAAATTGTGCTGAACACTGGAATTTGACACATTGTAAAATGATTATAAATCAATAAAAATGAAAAAAATAGAAAAATTAAAAAAAAAAAGAATGAGGAATAAGTGGACAACACAACTCAGTCTGGTGTCATCTGTAGAAACCTGCTCCAGTGTTACATAAAAGATCAGGCACTTCCTAAAGAAGAAGCATCTTCCAAACTTGAGAAGAATCCCTTTAGGAATTATTCAGAGTCCCCCATTGTGCCTTCAACATCCAACTGTCCTATTTAACAAGCTATTTTTCTAACAAGCTATTCTAGGCAATAATTGTGTATCTTACAGAATTTGTTACATAGGCATAAGCTCATTGGGGTCCAGTTGTGCTGAATGGCCACATTTGCTAAGATGCTACAACTGTGTCTTTAACTGGGATTGCCTTGAGACCCTCTGAAAGCAACTCAAGAGCAAATCTAAGCTCAATTTTGACAGAGAGACAGCTGCATACAATATAAATACCAAATCAGCCCATAAGAGAATAGAAACTTCCAGGTCTTTCAGCCTCAGTGCCTCTCCTGGGAGGTTACGTAAAAATCAAAGTTAGGCTTATTCCCTACAAATGAAAGAATATTGCACTTGTAGGAAACAGATGGGCAGCTCTACAGCCTTTCACCTTCACAATCTGGGCAAGTGAAGGGAGTATGCCTTCTGGGGACCCCAAAATGCAGATGGCAGGAAAATGATATCCAGGTTCTGCTGCTTGTACCCTAAGAGATCAGGGTAGCCTTCTCTATCTTTTCACAGAACTGTAAACATCTCTTGCCCTCGAAGCCATTTCAATATTATTGATGGAAATCTGGGGAATGATCATAGGCTCAAACAAGGAACATTTTAATGATGAGGACAATGTTTAAGTCCCTCCAGGTGAAGGTTAATTTAGAAGCACAGCAGTTAGTTACCAAGACTTGGTAATGGTGCTAACTGAAAGCCTTGGATAAAAGACCTAATTAGGTTAATAGCAAATTGAGCCCAGTAAGGGTATTTTCAGGACAGCTCTTTTCAAAGACACACACACATGTGTGCATTTTGTCTGGTTCAGAATAGAGAAACCTGCAGAGAAGTGGGGGGGGGGGATTCTTACGGAGCCATAAGGCTATCATTAAGATCTTATTTTAGAGAAAAAAGATCAGTGTTTCACAGTTAAGTTTTGTGGTAGGTAATTAATAAAAAAAAAAATCAGAAAAAAAGAAAAAAAAAACCCAATGCCTTCAAGGGGAGGATGCTTTTGGTAGCTGGAAGGCCCTTTTTTTGCTAAGACCACAATGGGTACCGCTATGGACTGAACTGTCTCCCCCAAATGCATGTTACAGCCCTCGCCCCCAGTGTGACTGGATCTGGAGACAGGGCCTTTAGGGCATAACTGAGGTTAAAGGAGGTCGTAAGGGTAGGGGTCCAATTGGATATAAGAAGAGGAAGATCCTCCTCTCTCTCTTCCATGTGAGAACACAGCAAGAAGACAGCCAAGAAGAGAGTCCTCAACTAGAAATTGAATCAACTGGCACCTTGATCTTGGACTTCCCAGCTTTCAGAACTCTGAGAAAATTTCTGTACTTATCAGTGGTATTTTCTCACGGCAGCCTGAGCAGAGCAACACTGGTAAAGCATCCAAGTCTGGAGCTGGAAGCTGGGCAGAGCTGGATTCCTCTGCTTAAGAAGAGAGAGTGGGGTGGGCAATGCAGTTAGATTCCTGGAGGAGGGAGACAGAAGCCAGTGAAGTCGAATGCTGTGTGGAGAGGGAGAGAGAGAAGACATAATGTAGCCTTTGCAGGAAACATGAAGGTCAAATGAGGATTTATGAAGTTGTAGGATAAAAGGTGTGTGGTGTAAAAACCTCTTCTGTCTCTATGACATTTTCAGTAAGGTAATTTTTAAAATAACAGAATTCTGAGTGTGATTGGTTTTTCTTATGGCAAATAATGGAGGCTTAGGGCTTTAGAATGCTTGGCAAGGGGAGGTGGTGACACCATCACTTGGATAGATGTGGGGATGGATGGTTGCCATATGGGCCACACAGGCACGCTGCAGAGACCTTAAACACAATTCCAAATAACCCTCTGGGTTGCTCCTTGAGAATGCTTCTGAGCTTTGTCACGTCTGGAGAACATTTTGAAGAAATGAGAATCAGAAGACTGGTTCTAATCTCCAATCTTCCATTTTCTGCATGACTTTGGGAAATGACCACGTTCCTATGCAACAGGCTCTCCATTCCAAAAACGGGAATAACACTTACTGTTGCTTTTGCGCACAAGATTATTAGAATCAGGAAGATATATGTGAAAATGCCCTTCAAAAAAGTAGTACTAATTTTGTTTTCTGCTTCTTATTTTGAAATAGGGTCACAAGAAATTGCAAAGATAGTACAGAGAGATCCCAGGTGCCAAGATCCTCAGTGCTTAGAAATGATGAGGTCTTACATAACTGCAGTACACCACCCAGAGCAGGAAAATGACAGGGGTGCAATGTGTGTGTTTAGTCCTTCGTCATTTTATCACGTGTGGATTTACTGTAACCACCTGCAATCCAGGCACTGTTCCACCAACATAGTGGTCTCTGGGGGCAACTCCACCATAGTCACCCCTGCTTCTCTTCTCCTCCACCCCGAACCCCCGCCAGCCATCAATCTGCTCTCTATTGCTATCTCTGTCGTTTCCAGAATGTTCTATCTGTATATCTCTTGAGATGGGCTTTTTCACTCAGTAAAGTGCCCTTGAGGTCTATACAAGCTGTTGTATCAAACGTTCATTTCCTTTTATTGCTGAGTAGAATTCTATGGCAGACATTTTAGTTATTTCCGGTTTGGGGCTATTAAAGATAAAAGTGTTATGAACAACCACGTACGAGTTTCTGTGTGGACATAAATCTTCATTTCTCTGGGATGAATGCTCAGGAGTGCAGCTGTAGGTTGTATGTTAGGTATGTCTATTTTTTTTTTTAATAAGAAACCACCAAATTATTTTCCAGAGTGGTGACACTATTTCGTGTTCCCGCCAGCAATACATGAGACATACAGTGCCTCTTAATCCTCACCAGCATTTGGTATTGCTATTAATTTTTTAAGCTAATTTTTGTACTATAAAATGTATTCACTATTCCTTTTCAAGACAAACCTTAACATCAACAGCTCTTGGAGGAGGAACTATCTATAGTAAATGAAACCAATTTTTCTGTTTTTATTTGTTGTACATATAGGTGCCACTATCTCTACTGGATACCAGATTTTTCAGGATTTGTGGAAGATACAGTCTGCTAGTCAAGCTGGGATTCACGTTTGCTCTGGGGAGGACGCAGGGGGTCTGGTCAGCTGTGATCTAAGGACCGGGGGAGTCTGGATCGCTGAAATGCTGCAGAAGACTCACCTGCCCACAGCTCTCTAGAGCCTTGTACCTACATTTTCTGGTAACCAACATTTAAAGGCCACACTAGACCCAGAGATTATCATGCTACATGAAGTCAGACAGAGGAAGACAAATACATATGATATCACTTATATGTGGACTCTTAAAAAAAAGGCCCAAATCAACTTATTTACAAAACAGAAACAGATTCACATACATAGAAAACATATTTAAGGTTACCAGGGGAGGAAGGCTGGGGCGAGGGGGAAGGATAAATTAAAAGTTTGGGATTTGCAGATATGTGCTACTATATATAAAATAGATTAACAACAAGGTCCTACTGTTTAACACAGGGAACTATATTCAGTATCTTGTAAAAACCTATAATGATAAAGAATATATATATATGTATATATGTATAACTGAATCACTATGCTGCAGACCAGAAACTAACTCAACATTGTAAATCAACTATACTTCAATAAAAAACAGGATTAAAATTTTAAATAAAGGCTACACACTAGACCAAACTATACCCACCTTCACATGGCCCCAGATCCTCCTCCTGACAAACGTTACGTGTGTGCCAAGCACCTTACCTGAGTGAGGGCCTGGGATACCTTGTCTGTCACATGTTGGTAATTACATTTACTAACAGCAGGTGGTACCACTAAAGATTGCATCTTGCAAAGAAAACACCTCCCTCTCGCGACTTTTGAAGAATAATCAAACCAATACCAAAGCTCCCTGGTGCACCGGAAGCTAAAGCTGTGTACTTTGAGCTAATTTTTCTTAGACTGTAAGCGTTCTCTTTGGGTCCAAGTGCTCGAATTTTGAGTTTGCTGACGGCCCTGCCAACCACTAAAGGAAGGGATTCCCTTGGTTCCTGCTCTTTTCTAAGCTCCATTCTCCAGCTTTCCCAACCATTCTATGAGCTACTCAGTGGCCTTTCAATAAACTCCTGCTCTGGTTAAGTTAGCTAGAGTTGCTTTCTATTACCTGCATCCAAAAACTAATATAAAAGGGCCAGATTTAAACTTCAGGTTATAAAATCCATGAATATCCTTCCAAGATTTTCCAGAGGAGGAGTGAAATGATGCAGTGGAGATGGCTGGTTATCCTGCAGTATCCACTCTATCCTGGATTGCATTCCTGCTGTTTGGAATAGGAGACGCTATCCATTTCCAAGATGTTCTCGCAGCTAGGTGAGGTCATGTGCTGATGTACTGGCCAATGAGATTTGAGCGGATTTGTGTGGGACTTCCAGGGAGATTCCTCATGGGAGTACGGACATAACCTTTTTCACCCTTCCTGGTCTGTGCTGCCAAGATTGTGGCCCTCCTGGTTCGAATGTGCTAAGAATGGTGGAACTGTGAGATAAAAGGAATTGGGACCTCTGATGATGACCATGGAGCTACCATCTCCACCTCGGACTGCCTCCATCCAGGCTTCTTTTATGTGACAGAAAACAAATTTCTATCTTATTTATGCCTGTTTTTTTTTTTCTTTTCTATCCAGTCAATCCTAATCTTAACTCATACAGATGGTAAAGAAATGGAAGGTGAGATTCTGGGAAGAACCTAGGGTCCACTGGTTTCCTAGGATTCAGAAGAAAGCATTCATTGATTTCCAGCTTCTAGGCTCACACTACTTCAAAATTATGGTAGCTGCTAGACCTGTCAATAGGTGGTGTGACTTACTATGCTAATACGGAGTGATAACTGTATTTTGAAACAACTGGTTTCATTTATCCTATTTATTTCATTTTCTGCATTTAAAAGCATTATTCTGAAAGGAGGTCTGTAGGCTTCACCTGACTACCTGACGGATAGATGGCAAACCCCAGCTCTGCTGTGTCATCCAGCAGCCTTAGCAGCACAGAAGCCTCAGCTCCTCACATCAATACACGAGCAGGAAAACTGCCACATATTTAAAGCCCATTTCTCCACTTCAAGATCATGTGTGTAAGATGTGAAAATTAATAAGGAAAACCTCAACTAAAATTAGAGTCAGGAAGGCGTGTAAAGGGAGCTCTCACACATTATCACTCCCCACCATTTGCTTGCGCTTGCCTCCATTTGCAAGCCCCTTCCTTTTTGGTAATACAAGGAAGAAGGGTACCTTGTATCACCAAACAGGAAGAAGTCTACTTTACTATCCAGAGGGAAGATTTTCCTCACCTAGCAACAGCCCAGCCAGTGAGAAGGGCCACAGCTCAGCCAATAAGAAGCCATCATCACCCTGAACTCTCACTTTCTTCCAATGAACTTTCCTTTGAAACAGCCCCTCCCAACTCCCCTCTTTTGTCCATAAAAATGCTCTCCTCCTTTGTCCTCTGGATTTGCCAGTGGTCTGCCAGAGTTTGCATTTTCCCAACTGCAATTCCCCTGGAGATAACCGAATTTTCCTAGTAAGACAGCTATTTTTATTATGAAAGCTGACAAAAATAATGTGCCTGGTACAATGCCTTGGACATAGAAGGGTCTCAACAGGTGACTGATGCCCCTTCCTTTCCTGGAAGTGTTTAGACTTTAGCCCCGTGGTGACAGGCTTGATGCACAATAGGAGAAGCAGGACCTCTGAGTTCACTATACGGACCTCAAAGGTCAGCGTGAGAATGTTAAGAAGCACTTCCCAGAACCATGCAGAACTCTCAATCCATCAAGGAAGTAGACACTCAAGGGAGTAGACATGTCTTTTGGGTCAGTGGCAGTGGGCAGGTGTGTTGGGGGTGGAGGGGCTATTTGCACCCAAGCTGATAAACATGTTTTCCCCAGGTGATGCACCTAGGATGAGGAGAGAGACGGGAGGGCTGTGGGTGGGACAGCTGGCTTGTGGCTGAATTTAAGAATTCGAGACTTCTGAAATACTTGCTTCTGGGTACCATGAACAACAAAACACACTCACTACAAGAAATGGCCACTTACACTATGATAATGCCTTTTTGATCACACGTCCATTTCTGAAGCCCTTAAAGACTTTATCATTACTATTATTATTTTTGGGCTGATATATTTTATGACTACATGGGAAAACCGAGCCATGGAGTGGAGGAAATCTGAGCCCAAGGGTCATTTTGTTGAAATGAAAGATGGACTGAACCTAAAATGGACAAATTAAGAAATCATATTGGTGTACACTGATGTACCAAAGTGATTCCCAATGTCTTACTCAGACACCTGAGCACAAAATCATCTGGGCCTGTGACATTCAGTGAAGTATGGCAAAGCTGGCCAGCACAGCTGGGGCCGCCTGGTGCCTGCCTGTCCTGGCTGAGCTGGTGCGTGGGCCCCAGCTCTCATTTCAGCAACCCACCCCACCCCCCGCCACCCTGGAGAGGGCGCAGAACCCTGTGGCATGCCTTACAAGTTCCACGCCTGTGCCTTTCCCCTTTTTTAGCCATCTTCAACACCTTCAAATGATAAGTGAACAGTTAAGAAAACATAGTTAGGAAAAGGCGAGTAAAATCTTTTTAATATTATAGTTCCTTCTTCCTTCCCCCAACCTCAACTTAGTCCCACCTGTGGTAAGAAGACTATACATAATGAACACTAGGTCAGGCACTGTGCTGAATAACTGCATTATGTGTATAGTCCTTTAGTACAGCAACCTGTTATGGGTATTATGCCCGTTTTATAGATGAGGAAACTGAGGGCCAGAGAGCCTAAGTAACTGTTTCAAAGGTGACAAAGCTAGAGAATGGCAGAGCTGGCTTGGAACCAGGGCCTGTCATATCTAAGCCCATGCCATTAACCACTCCGCTGACTGCCCGTGTCCAGACTGTGGGACAGCTTGCTGCTGAGACCGAGCTTGGCTCTGGGATGTCCACGTAACCTGCAGGTCAGCTGGTGATGTATGCCAGCAGGTTAGGGCCATCAGACTCCTGTCCTTTCTACCTAGGGAGAGGCACCATGGCTTTTAAAATGGGTCTTTATATAGGATGTGCCATTTGAGTATTAATTCATCCAACAAATAAGTGAATGGAAGACTCTGATTCACTGGGTTGCAAGTAATCGAGGTTTTATGATATTATTTTTTCCTTGATTGTCTCTTATTATCTTACTTTTTTTTCCCCCTGTTTTTCATTTCTCTGATTCCTCTGATCTCACCCTCTAGGTGAGGGTTACGCATTTTACGCATTTTAGCTCATTCTACCTCTTTTTCTGTAGCTGAGCTCACACTGGGCTGCACTGACAGAGTCCTGGTATCCCATGAGGGATATGAACCTGAAAGCAAAAACAGCGCCCAGTTTTGAGCACTGATTATGAACGTGTTAGACTTTAACATGATCATTACATTAAATCCCAAATGCTGACGTAGGAAATGCGGCTGGGGGAGGGGAGCGGTCCTGAAAAGCTCAACAAAGCTCACGCACCCAGAAGCAGCAGGGCTGAGACTCACAGTAAGCCATCACTGGCACCTCCTGCCCTTGGCCACAGTGTCTTCCTTCTTGTGAGCAAAATGTACGTAGTCTTCCCTGTTTCCTTCTTCCACCAGACAGCTATCTGACCATCCCCTCCCTCCCTTCATCCCAGTTCCACCATCAGGGAGAAGAAATGCATTAGCTTCGCACATCTTGTAACTAAAGGAAGCAGAAGACGTCTGATAATTCGGACAGCCTGGGGCAAATGTCTGTTTTTAAGCCCAGACACCACACTGTTGCTGGAGAGAGGTGGGGATGGGATGGGCTCGGGTTTCATGGGCGCCCCCAGCTTGGCCCAGAGAGGTCTGCAGCGAAGGGTGGGAGATGGAGGTGGTGGGGCTGCTCTAACGCTGAGCCTGGCCCCGTGTGCTACGGGCTTTAAGAGCTGAGGCATTTGTGCTGCACCAAGAGCCTTCCCACGTGGCTAACTGAACCTCCCTGCTGCACACTGTCGTGCACAGGGCAACACCTCATCTGAAGTACATAAGAATTTAAAAGAAAATGACGACAGAGGGTTTAATGGAGCAGAGAGCACTGTAATCGGGCAGCAATGCCAAAGCCTGGGGCTAAATGAAAGCTCTCAGCCACGGAGGAAAGTGCCTGTGATTCAGCTCCTGGTCGCAGTTTCCCCTTAAGGCACTGTGGCTTCCATTAAACTCGGAAGTGTCCTGATTAAAAGTGGGTGTGGGGGAGGGGAGAAAGGCTGAAGGTCAGCCTTTGCAGCTGTGCCATCTGTTCCCAGACACTGTGCTTGTTCTTTTGTGAACTGGAAGCGAGTCTCCACGCTGGGTCAGAAGTCACAGGCTTGAGAAGAGGTGTGGGGTCAAGAGGAAGCACACTTTCAAACACCTGCTCTCAGGTGCTGCAGGCACCTGAGCTTTGAAGCACGGGCGTGTCCTTCTGGGTGGGCTTCTCTCCTGCCCTCCCTCACTTTGGGGGGACTGCTGTTTGCCACGGGGTTGAGAAACAGTCCAGAAGCTCCTGGCTAGAAGGATCTGGTCACAAAGGAGGTGATGGTGAGGGACGGTGCCTGGTCTGGTGACATCTGCTTCCTAAGGTCTTGTTGGAGTGGGAACCTTCAGATGTTGCTGACCATCTGTCTCCAGGGATGGTTTCAGCTCCAAGAGCAGTAATGTGAAGTTAAAGCACATTGCTCCTGGATGCTGGTGTGGGCAGGCAGGCAGGCAGGCCAGGTGCATCCAAGGTCCATCAGGAACTCCTGGCACAGCCCACATCTTCATTCGCCAGCCCCTGCAGCAATCCAAACACCTTTTCTGGGAATTGTATCTAACTTCCTAATCCTTCCAGGTTTCTTTTCAATATCCTCAGTGACCAGTGCAAGGTCTATTTTGCATCAGAAGCCTGTCTGGAGCCAGAATTCAGGTCTCATGGTGTCAGGCTCAGGCTTTGGGCACTGGCTGCGCGGCTACAAATGCAGAAAGGTGATGCCCAGAAACACACAAGAGCACTTGCTTTCCCCACGACTATGTGGATCATTTATCCCTTTATCTTCTTGCCATGTGGATGCCAATTATTGATTCCTTCCCTCCAGAGAAAATCCTACTATCAGTGTGAGAAGGGCCAGTACCTGGCTCTGAGCTGCTTTATTATGCCCTGAATTCCTTCCTTGCTGGGTGAAAATTCAATACACTGTACAGGAGGCAGAGCTCAGAGATTTCCTGAACAAAAGAGGATGGGGAGGCAAGGACCTGCATGCTCCTGCTGTTTCTGTGGGCTGTGGCGTCCTTTATACCCTGCAGAATTTCAGAGGGAAAAGAGAGAGCTTCTCATTTTTTTAGGGGCTGTAGGGCAAGTGGATGGACTTTTAACTCTTCATCTAGTTTAAATCAAGTAAAAAAGATGTGTCATTGGAAAGAAGAGATATTTAGATGTCCACGTTACTTTTTAAGTGTGATTCTGAACTGGATGAGCAGAAAAGCCCTTTAGTTGAAACCAGTAATACTGAAACTCACACACTGACTGAGTAAGTCAGCCACGCAGGTCAGGTCTGTGCTTTGCTCCCATTCACAGCTGCCCTGTGTCTGTATGATGAAGTCCCAGGGCTTCGGGGATCACCCACTGGGAGAAGTACAGAGCTGACACATCCCAATCCAGGCTACACATGAGAACCACTGGAGAGCTTTAAAAATGATTGACGCTGAGTCCACAGCACAGAGAAACTGATTCAACTGACCTAGGGTAGGACCCAGGCATGGCTATGTTCAGGGGGTGGGGGAAGTGGTAAACTTCTATTAGCAAGTGCTTATGAAAAAGTGTAACTTCCATACAGTGACATGCACAAATCTTGAGGGCCCAGCTAAAGGAATTTTTATGCATAAATACTCCTGAAACCCACCCCCTTCTGACTACCAAACAGAATGTCATCATCTCCCAAGAGTGTCAGCACAAGACTTTTTCAATTAAACTCTTGTATTTTAAAACTCTTCAAGTTGCAAGGGTATAACAATGAACTCAGCATGGGTATTTTAAAACTCTCCCCTGTGATTCTAACATGCAGGCAGACTGACAGCAGTAATTTGCTGTTTTTGTCACGCTTCTGGCCATGGAAAGCCTTCAGGAAAGCATGGGCATAAGGTTTTAATTTTCTGTTACTGATTTCTTAACCAGGTCATTACTACTTCCTTCGAGATAGAAATTAATGTCAGCCCCAGACACACTTAATTTTGTTGCACTTGGATTGTCTTTATAACTTTTCATCCATTGCGTATGATTCATAACCTCTCTCTTTCTGGCTATATATGATTTCAGTGGCTCTTTCTGCTATAAATAAGAATATCTTGTATGTGCTTGGGAAAAACAAAGGTAGAGATCATGCTAATATTTTGTGGGTCGGCCGCTGACTGTTGGTGGGCAGGGCGAGAGACAAAACCTGGTGTCCTGCACAGGGTTCCTCGTGGTTCGAGGGCAGGGATGTGAGAAAGGCAGGGGACTGAGAAGCCGAATACCGACCGAGGAAACAAAAACAAAAGGAATCATGTCCAGACCTGGTGGAAATGCGCAGAGGCCAACCTGAGTTATGAGTTAAGGGGGGCCTGTGGGAGATTCTGAGATATGATGGGAAGGGAGGACCAGGGAGGGGATAGTAATAAAGCCAGGAGCCATGAAGCTGTGCTTTCACCAGAGGCTGAGACACAGAACACAGCAGCCTTAGAAGGAACCCAGCTGCCCAGGACAGCTGCCAGGGTCTGCCCTGTGTGAGGACCTGGAAGGGATGGCTGGGGGCGAACCTGCAATTGTGACCACCTGGAAGAGGTACCTTATTTTAAGTTGCACAAAAGCTGCCTACGGACTCGCAGAGGTTCTGGGGGCCAGCCCTGGGTACAGCTGGGTTCTGCCAAGACCCTGCATCTCCTTTTTGTCTCCCGATACACAGTTCCTAAGAAGCAATTCCTTACGTGGCAGCTAAGTGACTTTTTTCCCCGGAACAGTGAGTGGAATGGAGCAGCAGTTCCTCAGGTTCCAGACAGAGGAGGAGAATCTCCTTCAGTTCCTTGGATTTGGGCAGAAGACAGGACTCACGGTGGATATAGGTAACTGCCTGTAGGGAGGGCATCTCTGGCCCAGAAGTGACCAAAGAATCTAACATGGGGAACCCATCACACTCAAATGTTTGGCAAAGACAAGTTCTCTTCAGGTCCAGTAGCCCATTTCTTATGTCTTATGTTTTTTTTTTTTGGTTGTTGTGGTTAAATACGATTTTGGTTTGCATAGGAATTTTTAGGTTTATTAAAAGAAAGAGTGTGACAACATGAATTTGGTAGCTCAGCATGTAAAAGAAACCACAATGCATCGGTACGCTGCAGTCTGCCTCGTCTTTGATTTTAGCAATGAGTTAAATTCACCGAAAGTTGTTTTCTAACAGAACTATGCTTTATAATGAAAAGTTGCTCTGTTCTTTAAAAAAAAAAAAGCAGGAAGATAGAAAATGAGCAGAGTGAAGTTTTGAAATCTAATTTTTTAAATTGATCCGATTTTAGCTAGAACAAAGAGTGAGTTTTTGAAGTCATGGTGGTTTTAATTTATATAGTATTCATACTTTGCCATCTTCAGCCTGTTTGTGTACACTCACACACACAAATATAACCAGAACACCCCCCCCACCTTCCTGCTATATTGACTTCAATTCCTAGATTCTGTTAACTAATCCCAGCATCTCATTGTTTGTGGGTAAAGCAAGGAGGAGCTTGTAGCTTCTGAGGACGAGTGCTGTCCAGAACATGAAACCTTCAAGTATCTGAACAGTAAGTGCTTGGGAGAAACTGAGGGGATCTGCAGAGCAAGGACGGTAGAGTCACCTCTTAAGTTCTGCAAACTGATGGTCCGTGACAAGTCAGGATTCTTCCTGCTCCCATCCCAGTTCTGAGCTGCCAGAACAAGTGGGGCTGACGTGGGCTGAGCCTTGGACTAAGCCCAGAGCAGACAACTAAAGGCACCCGTGTGTGTGCCTGATGCGTATGAGTTAAATCACTCAAGGTTTTAAGAACAACTGTGTCATGTTGTCTTATATGCTGCTTATGATCTGCGTATCCTCTGACCTCCACTTACATGGAGACCCCAGAGCTGATAGCACAAAGGAAACAAATGAAAGCAATGGCTTTAAAAACAGCAAAATGCAATAGTATCTGGCAAGGATCATTAGCACACTCTTATCTTCTACAAATCTCTGTATGGGGGACGGTAGGGGAGAAGGTCCTAGACATTACAAAAAGGAGAAACATGACGATGACAGTGTTGTTCTTAAATCAGCATTTATGAGAGAGGGAAGGGATGGGAACGGAGGCTGAAATAAAACAAGGTGACCGTGCGGCTGGTGCGAGGCCAGCCTCTTACCATAGTGCGGGATGATGGCCCAGGCCATGGCAGAGGCATAGATGCCGCCGATCATCCAGAACATGCATAGCCAGCTCAGATGCTCGCCCCGCTTCTCTCGGGCCAGCACTTCCGCAAAGTAGGAGAACACGGTGGGAATGGCTCCTCCAATCCTGCCAAGAGGTACAGAGGATGCATGAAATCAGGGCCTGTACAGCCTGAACCACAAAGCACAGAGCAAAAGCAAGTTCTAGGTACCCATGCTCGCCTTCTGTCCCAGTATGTCAAGGAATACGTATTTTCTATCATTTAGTAACTTTAATCTTAGAGTCTCCAGGTTTTTGTGTTTTTTTGTAAACAAAGTTTATCCTAGGAAGAGCAACTAACTGAGAGATAAAATCATTTTAAAATTTACATGTATGTACTGCACTTGAACCTGCAATTAAGCTATGTTACCAAACGGTGGCAGGAGTGCCCTACTCATGTGCTTTATAGAGCTTAGCTTAAGATCTCCATGGACTTTATGTTCCTTGTTAAATGTTCTACATATTTATCAAAAATTATAATATTGGGTATAATCTAGGAATATTTTAATTAACACATTTTTGAAAAAGAGATACTATGATTATGCCCTGTCCATGACATGGGAACTTTGGAGGGCTGTCTGCAACTTATACTTCTACCCCACAGCATTGGTCCTGGAGCCCAATGTGGCTGATGTGTTGGCAAACACAAGACCAACAGGGTTGCTTCCCAGACTTGCGCAGGTCCCACCCCGTCCAGCAGATACTGCTGAATGAGTACATGTGGAAAAGGCACTGGGAGAATCAAATAAAGAGCTGTTGATTTGGATACCAATACTATAATGCTTCCTTCCAGTCAGGATGATTGTAAGAAATACTGACTGATCTCTGGACAGAGGATATGAACAGTGACCTCTATTCAGGTTAAGGGTTCTCAGATGATGGCCTGTGGAATCCAAATTTTGTTCATTCTAGGGAGATGGGCCATGGATCACATCAGAATTTCAAATTTGTCTTGACCCCCCAGTTTTAAGAGTCACTGCCTAAGAAAGTATGGTAGTATGAGGGAAAATTACTTACTATCATCCCAAACAATGTGTGATTTCTTAAAATATACATTTTAAAAAAATGTGCAACAATATAAGTGAGTTGCAAAGACAATATCTAGTGAAACAGTTTTTAAAATATGTGCTGATTCCTTTATGTCCCAATTTCTGTAAGGAAAATTGCAATTGACATTTCATGTAAATTTGAAGTCAATAGCAACCCATATATTTCTCCATTTAGCAATAACTGATTTCCTTAGAGCCTTTGATATGATAGAGAAGTACTGGCAGCGACCTTAGCAAATGCAGTTAAGAGAAAGGCCATATTTGTAGCAAACTAGATGCACCAAATGAACAACGTCACTGCATCTACTGGTAGGTCGCAGCGCGGCACCGTTTCATGAGTTTGCCCCAGTTTATAGAGATGCGGTAGTTACCTCCTGCTGGTTCTGGGCAGACCACTTAGACCAGTGTTTCTTAATCTGTAGGCTATGAATTAATTTAGTTACTGTAAACAGCATTTTAAACAGCATTTCCCAATTGAAATGGGATGGACCTAGAGATTATCATACTAAGTGAAGTCAGCCAGACAAAGAAAGGCATATATCCCATGATATCACTTACATGTGGAATATTTAAACAATGAGACAAATGAACTTATTTACAAAACAGAAAGAGACTCAACAACATAGAAAACAAAGTTATGGTTACTAGAGGCAAAGTGGGGGAGGGATAAATTAGAAGTTCAGGATTAGAGGATACAAACTATTATATGTAAAATAGATAACAATGCTCTATTGTATAGCACAGGGAACTGTATTCAATAGAGTTGTAAAACCTATAATAGGTTATTACAGGTTAATAGCCTATATTGAAACCTATAATGAAAAGTTAACCTTATAATAACCTATAATGAAAAAATATGAAAAAGACTATGTACATATATATATGTATAACTGAATCATCATTGTGTTCTACACCAAAACTAACATATTGTAAATCAACTATACTTCAATTAGAAAAATTGAAATAGAGATGAAAATATCTGTGACACTCAAGTAATAAAGATAAGTATCATGTCATAAAACTTTTCTCTTACAAACATATTTATAATATTTGCATATGTATATGAGTATACATATATAATTATGTAAATATATATGTATATAAAAATGTATTGTGTTTCTTAGTAAGAACTGCTATTCAAAGAGTTTTAAAAAATAACTAACTTAAAGCATCTCTGTCTGTTCCTCTGGGCTATGAACGCAACAGTTCTTCCTAAAATCCCTGTAAGTATGACTCCACACGACTTCAGATGCAGCGCATGGGAATTCAGCACCATCACAACAGGGGTAGCCAGCCAGGTTCAAGTCCATCAACCAGACCCTCAAACAGGAAACAGACGCATGTGGTGGGCAGTCAGAGCTGGTGCTACAGCACAGCACATCAGCTCACAGTTCTCTTCCTGGCTTCTTGAGGACCCCATACCATGCATGGGCAGCTAGCTGAATTTAAAAATTCAACAAAGTTTTGAACAGATTTGAAATGGTCTCATTACAATACAGTTTTAATGGGAAGGAAAACCTCTCTGTCATAAATCATTTAACGCTTCTCCTTTTGTCATTTCATGTGAAGAATCTGTTTCTCTGCACCATAAAGTCCCAGATCCCTAATCTGTGCCTTCATTTCTCAATGCATAGAAAGAGTCTCAGTTTCTCCTGATTTTTCACATCCTAATTAATGTTTCATCAGGATATTGGACATCTTGCATGTAAGAGATATAACTCATACTTCGTGAAAGCACAATTGTGTGTCAAGATATGCCAGGCTGCTCTGAACTAAGATGAATGTACTCCAGGGTGGCTAAAATGGCAAGTGGGAGATTGTAGACTTGTTTGTTCGTTTTAAACAAATCACTGTTGCATAAAAGAACTCCAACTTTCAGGGGCTTTTAAGCAATCCAGCTGGTTTTGATTCAATGCTTCTTTTTTAAAGTGGTTATTTTTGCATGGATGCCTCTCAATATCTATAAAGCGGACTACAAGGAACTCTAAAATCAAGGGATAAATGAAGAAAGAGGGAGGGAGTCTATTTAAATCCCTTGCAAAGTCCTTCAGACTCAGACTTAAAAAACAATCCAAGCATTCACATTTCTCATTGTAGGCTCATCGTCTATTTTGGGGAAAATATTACTCCTCAACTTACTGTGATGTCCTTCAAGCAGAGAAAAAACATTACGGCGTGCTATATAATATTATCAGTATTTCATATCCCATCAGAGTGCTTACACACTGTTTACGCTAGAACAAAGGCTCTTTGAAGATGAGGACTACATTGTATTCATCTTTGAACCTCCTTTACCTGGCCCTGGGCACGCACTTAAGCATTTACTCAGAGGAACTGAATTTCACGAAGACTCTCCAGTGATGGAGGCGGGATTCCAAGCCTCCTGAAGTAATCTGCTCTGATGACCTAAACATATCCAGTGAATGAAAACGTGACCTGAAGTGTTGGAGGTGCTGGAATGGCAGTTCTGAGAGCAACAGAGCCCCCAGAGAGTTCTTGAACTGCTCTGTGTCTCAGCTGTCCCTCTCCATCACCAAATCCTATTTTTAAAGTTTCCTGTTACTACTCTACCTCCATATTTTGTGTGCGGGGCTAATTCATTTCCTTATTTGTTTTACTGTACTGAGATACAGTTTCTGAGAATACTTGAAGAGATAAAAATATTTAAGTGGTTGTTCTCAAATTTCCATGTATCAGTGGTTATTAAATAGGGCTGATTTTGCTTCCCCTCTCAGTAGACATGTGACAATGTCTGGAGACATTTTTAGTTGTCACAACTCAGAGGATGCCATTGGCAAATAGTAGGTAGAGGCCAGCCAGGCACACTGCTGAAAATCCTACAGTATTCAAGGCAGCACCTCCCAACAAAGAATCATCCAGCCCCAAATATTAATAGTGCTCAGGCTGAGCAACTCTTGCAATGGAGACTTACTATGGAAAATACAACACTTTATATTTAAAAGTTAGAATACAAGTCATAAAATGGTTATCTTTTATATTACCTGATAGGTAACACATGCCTAAATGCAGTTGACACGGAGACCTTTTAATGGTTCATTACATAATGATGTTAGCTTCTGCTGAAACTTGCTCAAGTTCATTTTTGATGGAATATTTACATAGATGAAGCAATTAGATCAGGGTGATTTATAAAATTTTTTTCTCACAATCAGATATTAAGTCTATCTTCTTAGCTGCCATAAAGGATCAGATCTTAATTATCCAGGGTAATAGGAGACTCAAAGGCAATAATAATTGAAATCCATGCCCTATTATAGGTGGAAAGTAGCTGAACTGACACAAATGAAATAGAATGTTGTTATCTGGAATTTCAGAGTTGGAGCTATTCCCTAAGTAACATTAAGTTTTTACAACTTTAATTACAGATATATTAAAAAAGTAAAAAAAAAAATCTGTATTAAAACACACTACTAGAATAAGTTGGGACCCCTCCACCACCCAGTATATGTGTGTGCGCACATGTGTGGGGACACACACAATACATACCTCAAAAGGTCTGCAGTACTTTTTGCAATACTCAATTCTAGGCATCGAGTAAATAGCATGAAACATACTTATTTTCCTCAATAATAGACAAATTCATGAATGAGATGTTGCATACGGCAAAAAGCATATCGGCTTTTACAGACAAAATTTCTCCACTGTTGGGAACATGGGACACATACGTTGAATCAGTTTAGCACAGCGGATGAAGCACAATGCCAAACATGACTGCACAAACCTCACTGGAAAACTGGGAAGCCCAACTGTCTTAGGTCTGCAAATTTCACAGCCACACCTCGTGTTACCCGAGTCCCGATGCAGCTCAGTGGTGGACGGTGTTTGCACCTCATTGCACTGATGCATGCTGACTGAGGCAAAGGTGGGGAGAGGTTTAGGTTTCTTCAGTGAAGGAGGGAGGTTGTAGATAAAAGGGCTAATCCTACTTAAAATGGATCGACTGATGTATGACATTTAGGGGAGAAATTATAGAATGACAACTTCTTGTCCTAAGGAGGGATTCTACTGAATAATTCTGTTCTGCTTTAATTTTCCAGTGAGCAGGTAAAGAAGAGTAATTTCCTTGTAACTTATTTCACCATGTGATTGTCAGCTAGTCCATTACCTCAGCCTTCCATTTCCACTGGGAAATGGGGTATTAGGTGAGACTATAATTAAGGAGGAAGTTGAATAACCACTGTAAAGTCACGTGTTTCATACAGATAGTAAGCAGGGGGCAGAGTCCACAAGAGCTGACTCTGGTGGCTTTATTACAACAAGTATTAAGCATTTATAAAAAGACTAGTGAATGGTGTAATCTATGTTGGGAATCACAATTACAAAAACTTGCATGAAAAATATCCTTATAATCCTTACTCAGAATCAAAGAGGAAGGAAGACATGAACTGCCAGACAAGTCGGACACCAATTCGGAACCAACTCATTATGATACAAACTGGACCCAGGAATGAACAATCAAAGCAGCAGCCCCAAAGATGGAACTTTTTGGTGACTTCCTTTTCATGGAAATAAACAGACTATCACAGAGGCTTAGATGAAAGAAACAGATCTAACTGTCACTGAATGGGCTGGGGCTGGGTTGGCACAGAAAATAAGATTGCTGTATGGATTAGAAGGCACATGATTATTATGAGTAATCAAGAAAGAAATAGGAGAAGAATGCTTCCTCGTAACAAACCAATCATCAAATCAGAAATGGGAATCCGCTATGCCCAGCGGTGGTACTAAAGGATGGGTGATTAAGGTAGCTTTAAGAGTCTCAGTTTAAACTTGACTGTCTTAAGAAAATTAAGACATAATCATAAAATTTGGGTAAAAGCTGTATTTCAGTCCAACTCCCTTAGCCCTTGTTTGCAATCAGGTCAGCACCCTAAGTCCAAACCTATACAAGTCTGCGTATCCAGAGCAGCAGACCTGGTGCCACTGACGGAGAAGGTGTATTCATAGAGCAGAATTCTAATGCTGTCTTGAAAATAAAAACTAATCTTGCTATTGAGAGAGCTGGAAGCATGCATTCCCACAGCACCTAAATGGTGTCATGAATAAAGATGGTGATGATCATTATGATTTGTAAGAAACGATGGCAAAATGTATGCAGACTTTTCCAGCCACTTGCTGTATGTATCTACTCATCCATTCCTCCACTCACCCTCCCACTCCCCTGCCATTTACTCATTGACCCCTCATCCTCCCATCCAGCCCCCCACCTAACCAAACTCTGACCCAGGCACATCAGCCATTGCTGGAGGTACAGGCACAGAGACCACAAGTTCCTGCCCTTAAGGTGCTCACAGAGTCAATTTTAAAAAGTGCATGTGCCTAGTATCTCACAATTATACATTTTGAGTCTGGGAGATCTTTTGCTGTTACTCCTTTCTTAGGATCAACAGTACCTTTGCCAAAGGGTGGACTAGGAAATAAAGTTTGTCCAAAAGGTCAACCATTGTTGGAAATTCTCATAAAGGGCATTGACTAAGACAGTGCTTTCCACTAGAAATACCATGTGAACCACATATATAATTTCCAATTTTCTAGAAAAGATATTAAAATAAAGTGAAAAATCAGATGTAGTTACTTTTAATATTATTCATTTAACCCAATATATTCAAGTATTATCATTTTAACATATAGTCAACTTAAAACATTATTAATGAGATATTCTGCATTCTTTTGTATGTGTTAAGTCTTTGAGACCAGTGCTATGTATGTTGGCACTTACAGCACATCTCAGTTTGGCCACATTTCAACTGCGTGGTGGCTCTGGGATGACCTGCTGGACAAGACAGGCCTAAGGGAACAGACCCACTGTTTACAACTTAGGTTTGTGATTATTTTTGGATTAAAGATAATTTAGTCAGTTGCCTTATCTTCCATATTGGAAAAGGTCTTTGCATTCTGGTTCTTGGGGTCAGACCTTCTTGAACTGATCTGTTCAAATTATTCATTTAGTGTCTGTCATCTATCAGGCATTGTGTTGTATAAAATCACAGACATTTCTCATTGAATCTGAGACAGCACAGCCTGGTGGTTATGAGCATGGAGCCAGACTGCCTGGGTATGGCTACAGCACTTACAATGTAACTGTGGACAGTTACTTAACCTCTCTGTGCCTCAATTTCCTCATCTCATCTATAAAGTGGGTAGGAAAAATAGTATCTTCCTCATAGGATCACCGTGAGGTTTAAATGAGTCAATGTTTTTAAAGTGCTTAACACAGCATCTCTCACGAAGCAAATACTATACAGATGTTTGATAAAACACATTTTAAAAGTTGCAAAGTTTTAAATGAGTCTGCATTTTTCCAACTAGATAAGGAAGTAAAACCTTATAGTTTAGAATCAGACTAAATCAGAAGACCTGGAGGGTCTACTGAACGTTTGGAAGTCACTTAATCTATCTGTGCCTCAATTTTCTAACTTAAAAAAGGCAGAATATTTTTGCACACCTAATTATTAAAAAAATACTGTGGATATAAATGAGATTCTACAGGCAAAACACTTCGAAGAGTTCTAGTTAGTGGTGATCATCTCTACGAAGCCAAGGTATTCTGGTTCTCATAATTTTATAGTTAATGGATGGGTACTGCAAATAGCTATGAAGAATGCATCTGTGAGGCTCCATCTGCAGAAGGAGAAATGACTCTTCATTCTCCTACCATTTACACATGCTGACATTTTGTTTTAATTTCTGTTGCTGGTCTATTTTTCTCCTGACCTTTATGCTTAGCAGTGCCAGGCCCCCAGTGAGAAGCTCCCAACCCTGACATTGCCCGGCATCTGAAGCGTTATCACTCCCATAATTAACAGTGACTGGAAACAAATAATTTAATTCTGGGCAAATGAAAATGAATCAATGGTGTCAACTCCATTTCCCATCTTCCTAATTTTCTGTAACAAAAGAGGAGAGGGAAATGTCTGTTCCCTGGAGTGAGATTCACTTAGGAAAGTGAGAGACAGCTAAATAACTGGTGATGCCCCACTCCTCATTCCCACAAAACACTGTTGTCCCGGCAGGAAAATCATTCTTTGTGCTGAATAAATAAAGTCGCACAGAATATGGTAGCTGGACATATTTATGTTTCTAAGAAAATATACTCATGACTTAGTGTGTTGAATTAAGAGGAAAACACATTCAGAGGGATGCTCATCTATCACAAAGCCAGGTACACCTCAGGCTAAAGCAAGAGCTCCTTTCAGTCTCCTTTACATGCAGGAACAGGAGTACAACACAGCGCTGCTAATGATGCTTCAGCAAGGTTAAAGCAAAAGCCTGTGGCATTTGCAATAAAATCCACACAAAGGCGTCTTAACCTTGCATTCAGAATGCAGTTTACTTGTTTACAGAGCAGCTAGTTCGAAAGGACTTCATTGCAACTGAAGTCCTCGCTGTGTCATCCCTGGTTCCATCACTGAACCTTCATCTGTAAAACCAAGGGTCTGGACTGTGACCCACAATTTCTCTTCCTCCTCTGAAATCCTCAGTGTGTGGAACTGGTGGACAGGCACTGTACCGATGTGGAGATTCTGTCATTTGCTATGTCAGTTCCAATTATGCATTCTGGAACTGGAATCCACAAGGTAGATTCAGGGACCCATTGGACCCACTGTGAGATGGATCTGAGCTACAGCTCCACTGATCACCTGACCTCGTTAAGTCTCTACTCTGACTGGTGGAACACAGTGACATTTTGGGTCTCCTGGAATTAGTGTCAGTTCAGAGCCAGTGTCTAGTAAGCCCTGAAAAGTCTGATTATTTCCTTTTCCCTCATTCAGTTACCCTGGTAAAAGGCTATAGGTCCTTTCGGGGGAAGGATGGACAGTATAAACATTCAGCAATGTACAGAGTCCTTCCACCAGAAGACCTGGTCTCCCCTTCCTCCAAGGGGTTCTGGGTCTATAAACTGGCTCAAATATGGGAATTGATTGAGGGGTCATGACTCTGCTTTTATGATGCAAGTTAAACTTCTGGTCACTTGACTTAGAATGCTTCCCCTTATGCAGATCAAGTAAGAATTTACTAAACTTCCCATCTATTTCTCTTCCAGGAACACCATCGTGGAAGGTCCACGCTGGTCAGACTGTCGTACTGCTGCTGTGACTGGTGTCCTTTACAGTAACCCCGCCCACCTTGCCTTGAGCAATTAAGCAGCAAAGAGCAGGCAGACATATCATGTCAATCTCTGCCCTCTTGGAATTCACGTGCAGGTGGAAAATAGAAGTAAACACATAAGAAGCAAGTGTTTTCAGACATCGGTCAGTGCAACCAAGAAGACAAGACAGGGGTCTGCGTTGAGAGTCCCCATGAGGGGTGGTCTCAGGATGGTCCATATGAGTTCGCCAGAGCTGAGGGCTCTGGGAGAAGCTCCTGCAAAGGAGAAAGGATGGCAGGAGCGCGGCTCCCGGGAAACGTGTGGAGCATTGGAGGGTCTGAGCACCACAGGCCCATGACAGAAGCATTCCCAACATTCTGAACCTTATTTCCTTGGTCAGCTAGATTTCCTCAGTTTAAAAACCAGATGGTGGGGAGGGAATAGCTCAGCGGTAGAGCACATGCTTAGCATGCATGAGGTCCTGGGTTCATCCCCAGTACCCTTAAAAATATATATATATATATATATATATACACACACACACACACCTAATTGCCTCCCTCTAAAAAATAAAGAAAAAGAAAAAGAAAAACCATGTCAGATGTAGGTGAAGGGAGCTGTCTCGTAAGGAGGAACAACAGGATCTCTTATTTAAGGTCTCTATGGTCAAAGTCTTAACGCTTTGGCTTAAGGGTTTTTTTTTTCTTTTTAATTGAAGTATAGTTGATTTACAATGTTTTGTGATTCAGTTATACATACGTGTATATATATGTATTCCTTTTCATATTCTTTTTCATTATAGGTTATTACAAGATACTGCATATAGTTCCCTGTGCTATACAGTAGGATGGCTTAAATTTTAATTAAGAAAGTTTAAATAAACACAACATTGTAAACTGATTATACTTCAATTAAAAAAAAAGAAAAAGAGACAGAAAATGAGGTTTAAATAAAAAGAGACCATGTCAAACTATCAGCTGCTTACATGCTGAGGTCAGAAGTAATGGGTTTCAACATTATATGCCTTTAAAACGAGAAGAAGCTTCCAGTGGAAACCGGTTTCTTGTTCATAGTTTTCACTGTTTTCTCCTCCTTCTGTGAGTCTCCCATGCCCATTGCTGTTACCTCTCTTCGGGGACTGACTAGTTCTTAGTAGATGGAGCTGCCTGAGTGTCTTTCCTCTACGACCAGTTGGGAAGCACCTGGGGGCCAGGGCTCATCTATATCCAAGAAAGGTCTCTCATGGTTTCAGGGATAGAGCAGATGCAAAAGTGTTTGTTTTTGTTGTTTTTTGACCTGAACTGGAATGGAATTGGAGAAAACTAGAGACTCAGCTGAGACCACTCCAAGATCCAGAAACAGGGTGCCTGGATGAACCCTAGAGCTGCTGAGAAGCTCTCTGTCATGGAGGCCACACTCCACATGTGACATGTAGGTAACATGGACCAGAAACTCAGCCGAGGGTGAGAGATCACCTTCTTCATTTCCCTTAGCAACCGCATTTCTCAGGGCCCCTCAGCTTCTGGACCCCACAAAGTTCCGGGTGTTTCGCCACCTGGGCCCAGGCGAGTCAGCCCACACTCCTCCCCCAGCCCCGCCCCCGGCCTTGAGAATCTCCACCTATCCCGGGGAGCAGGGATGCGTCCTTTTATGCGCCTGTTTTCTCCCAAGTCTTTGCCCATGATTTCTGTTTCATTCCTGGGAAAGACTTGAAATTTCGAAGTCAGAAAGGAGCCTCCTTTCCCCTCCCTCTGCGGTCACTCTGAGACCACGAGCACAGGACAGCTTAGCTGAATGAGCAGGAGGAAGAGCAAAGAGAGAACAGGGAATGCCAAACAGGAGGTGTGTGTGTGTGTTGGGGGGGTGTTTCTAGATATTACACCGCATTTCCTTCCCTACAGTGTACTCTTAACACATTACCTCACTTGATCCTCAGACTCCAAGGTAGGAATATCAAGTACTGTTATTTCCCTTTTACAACAGATGAAGCAGGTTGGAGAGCCTGAGGAACGTTCTCGAGGTCTCGTAGGAAAGGGCAGGGGTGGCGCGGACTTGGGTTTCTGGGCTCCCAATCCTATGCCAACTTTGCAAAGGCACAAAGTGGATAAGCCTCTGGTACCACAATTTATAGAACCTGGCTGAGTTAGCAATGCACAGTAAACTGTATTATTTGGAAGTCTGCAGCCCTGAGCTGCTAGCTGAAGAATGATTTCTCTGCCATCGGGAAGAGGACGATGTCATGAATATACCCAAGCAGTCTGTCTCTGTATTGCCCTTGAATTAGCTTCCAGGCAGTCCCTTATTTTGGAGTATTTTGCAGCCACCAGAATGGCCCTTTTCTCTGCCGTCAGTTGGGTTGACCATGTCATCATCCAAACTGGCACGTAAAATTGCCGTAATAATTTGACCACAGTCAGGTACTTTTGAATCTGGTGTTTCCTGGTTAAGGCTGCAAATGGAAAGGACAGGAAATTTCAGAACTTAGGTGATTAGCCTTCTCCTGACAGGCCTGTGGTATTACATTGATAAAAGAAAGCAGAAGGAAGCTTTGCTGGTGGCAAGAATGTCTTATCCCATGGACCCTGAGAAGGTTCTTTAACAAACAGACCCAAGTAACACCTGTTCATCCTCAGGCATGTCAATTCACTCGGCACTAGGTCTGCTGTAGTCCCTTGAATCTATGAGCCAAACTACCTCCCCAAGGACAGCGGATGCAGCTAGTCTCACACAGAGCTCGGAGCACCAAGGGTCCCCTCCGCTGAAGAAAAGTCCCCTTTCCCCATCGTTACAAAGCAAATTATTGGTTCTGATCATTCTTTTCCAAGGAAAAAATATTTTCACACTTTCCCAAACTTTCTAACTCTCCTGGTTTACTGGAACGGTTTACTGGAGTGTCTTCACTTTAATAAAGGAAAGCTTGTGAGATTTGTGCAACTTAGTAACATATTTGCATTGCCCACCGTATGCAGTGGGCATCAGAAGGAGAGGCCATAAAAAGATAAAAAAAGAAATCAGAAAAATCTGTGGATAATCCAACAACCTCAATATGTGCACAAATCTCGTGGTAGCAAGTGATATAAAATTTTTTCAATGTTTTGAATGAATTACAAAGGTGACCCATTAGTCTGCATGGAGAAATCTTCATACTCTTGAAGTAGCCCACTTATACAGTCTTTCTCTCTGAAGCCTTACATTCCTATTAATCTTAGCTCTGGTTTTAAAGTACTGCTGCATGTAATTAAGAGAGATGGGATGTAGCTTTCTGAACTTCTCTTTTGGCAAAACTGTGCTTTGCTGTGTGGGTACCACGATCATCAACCACTACAGCTGATCTGCTTCTCCAATTCATAACCCAGCACTGTCTCTTGCCCTTTCTTCATTCATTTTTATTTTATTTTGTATTATTCCTGTAGATTCATCTTATGCTAAGAAAGAATGTCTCTAATGAAAACAAAGTTCTCAAGCATGAATCTGAAATTTTCTATTTTCACTATTTGTTTTCTTGGACTCTCCTAATTGAGCTGTTGGATTTTCCTAAGCTGTGTGATTCACTTTGTCTAGGAGTAAGTGTTTCAAGATCGTTAAAGACGATTACACTATTGGCTATACTACGCCACTGCACTTGGTTAATAGGGTAACTCCTGTTAATTCAGCAGAAGTCAGAAACTTCCAAAAAGAATGTACTGCGTCTCAAGAAGCAGGCTTCCCAACTAGTTAAACATGCTGTTAAGATAGATCAATAAAACAACATTTATTTGAGATATTCTCATCGTGTATTTAAGAGCATGCTTGAGTGGTTCAAATCTTTAATTAGTTCATAATAGGTAGGACCAGAGCTGTTTCTTGCTTAAATTCTCAGAAGGAACAACATTTATGATTGCACACGGCCAAAGAAACAGCATTCCGTTAAGAACAATCCCCATTTCCGATACCTCATTTTATTGTGTCTTGTTTTACTGTGCTTTGCAGGTATTGCGTTGTTCACAAATTGAAGGTCTGTGGCAACCCTGCATTGGGCAAGTCTGTCAGCACCGTTTTTCCAACAGCATTTGCTCACTTCAAGTCATTATGTCACATTTTGGTAATTCTCCCAATGTTTCAAAGTTTTTCATTATTATTATGTTACCATGGTGATCTGTGATCAGTGGTCTCTGATGTCATCACGACAACTCTCTGAAGGCTCAGATGATGATTAGCACTTTTTAGTAATAAAACATTTTTAAATTAAAAAAAAATACTCATTTCCTAGACATAAAACACTAAAAGAATCGGCCACGAGAATACAGATGTGTGTTCCCTTCTCTTCGGGATTTAAAGGTTGATAATTATATTTTTAACCAGCATTAGGGCTCCTAAGGAAATGCATTAAGGGATAATTTCTTGGTAATGAGGATCTCGAGAGTAGAAAACATGTACATTATGCTTTTATGTAGAATAAATACATTAGCATAAAATATGAAGGAGAAAACCTTACCCGAATCCAGAAAGTAAGCGACAGAAGAGAAAGAAGCCATAACCTTGGACAAATGACGAAAGGAAGGCAAAGAATCCGTTGATAGACATGCAGATCAGAAGAGACTGCTTCCTTCCCGCTTTGTCCGCCAGTCCTCCCCAGAAGAACGCCCCCACCATCATCCCGAGGTACACTATGCTGCCTGCAACACACAGAAAACAAAGAAACACGTCAGAGATTGGGAGTAAACATCACATGTAACAGCAAATGAACAAGGGACAACGTGCATTCCAGAATTCCGCGTAGGAAAACCTGCCTTTAAAAATAGACCCTTTCAGACACACAAATCAGATTTCAGCTTGGAAAGCAAGCCCTGTGGGCTACCTTTGGGTGCCATGGCCGATGGCAAGGGCAAAAGACGAAACAGTCACATGCTCACCAGCCTTGTGGGGATGGGTGCCCAGTGGGCAGGCATAAGGACTCTCCATACAGAACAGTTCTGCAGTTTGACTTACGGCTGTGTCACCTTTGGTCCAAATGCCCAGCTTAGTACCATGACAAGGCCAGGATGAGAGACTGAGTCAAAATGGATCCTCCAGACTGCTTCAAATCTCCACTGTAGCAGATGACCTGGGCCAAGGCCAGACCCTTAGGGAACCTCTAAAAGATTCCATGGGTTCTTTCTCTCCGATCCTTCCTGAAAGCCCTGGCCCTTCCTTGGGAAGGAAAGGAAGTTAGGGAAGGTAAGATGACAAGAGTTCATCTTAAAATAGTCTCAAATCCTCTCAAAAGGAAAGCTTTTTCTTGGAGTCAGGAATTTAATGAGCCTAAGGAGAACGGAAGTCACTGTTAGTAGTCTGGGAATTGTCTTTTGTGTTAGGTTTTTGGTCTTTTGTTTTTATTGAAGTATAGCTGCTTTACAATGTTGTGTTAGTTTCTGGTGTGCAGGAAAGTGATACAGTTTTACATATATATTTTTTTTCATATTTTTTTCCATTATGGCTGATTATAAAATATTGAATATAGTTCCCTAAACACGACATTGTTGTTTATTTTATCTGTAGTAGTGTGTATCTGCTAACCCCAAACTCCTAATTTATCCCTCCCCCACTCCCTTCTCTAGTAACCATGTTTGTTTTCTATGTCTGAGTCTGTTTCTGTTTTATGAATAAGTTTATTTATATCAATGCTTTAGATTCCACATATAAGTGATATTATGTAATATTTGTCTTTTTTTTTCTGACTTACTTCATTTAGTATGATAATCTCTAGGTCCACCCATGCTGCTGCAAATAGCATTGTTTTATTATTTTTTCATGGCTGAGTAGTATTCCATTGTGTGTGTGTATACACACACTTTTTCTTTATTCATCTGTTGATGGACATTTAGGTCTCTTCCATGTCTTGGCTATTGTAAATAATGCTGCTATGAACAATAGGGTGTATATATCTTTTTGAGTTAAGAGTTTTCTACAGATACATGCACAGGAGTGGGATTGCTGGATCATATGGTAATTCTATTTTTAGTTTTTTAAGGAACTTCCATACTGTTTTCCAATATGGCTGCACCAGTTTACATTCCCACTAATAGTATAGGAGGGCTCTCTTTTCTCCACACCTTCTCCAGCATTTATTATTTATAGACTTTTTGATGATGGCCATTCTGACTGGTGTGAGGTGATACCTCATTGTGGTTTTGATTTGCATTTCTCTAATAATTAGCGACATGGAGCATCTTTTCATGTGCCTATTGGCCATCAGTATGTCTTCTTTGGAGAAATGTCTGTTTAGGTCCTGTGTCCATTTCTTGATTTGTTTGTTTGTTTGTTATTGAGTTGTATGAGCTATTTTTATACATTGGAAACTATTTTATACATTGGAAGCTCTTGTCGGTTGCATCATTTGCAAATATTTTCTCCAACTCTGTAGAGGTTGTCTTTATGTTTTGTTTATGATTTCCTTCCCTGTGCAAAAGCTTATTAGTTTCATTAGGTCCCATTTGTTTATTCTTGCTTGTATTTCTATTGCCTTGGGAGAGACTGACCTAAGAAAGCATTGCTACAATTCATGTCAGAGAATGTTCGGCCTAAGCTCTCTTCTAGGAGTTTTATGGTGTCCTGTCTTAAGTCTTTAAGCCATTTTGAGTTTATTTTTGTGTACAGTATGAGAGAGTGCTCTAAATTCATTGATTTACATGTGGCTGGCCAGCTTTCCCAACTCCAGTTGCTGAAGAGGCTGTCTTTTCTCCGTTGTATATTCTTGCCTCTTTTGTTGAAGCTTAATTGACCATAGACGTGTTAGTTTATTTCTGGGCTTTTTAATCTGTTCCATTGATCCATGTGTCTGTTTTTGTGCCAATACCATGCTGTTTTGATTATTGTATCTTTGTAGTATTATCTGAGGTCTGGAAGGGTTAAACCTCCAGCTTTATTCTTTTTCATCAGGATTGCTTTGGCAATTCTGAGTCTTATATGGTTCCATATAAATTTTAGGATTATGCATTCTAGTTCTGTGAAAAATGTCCTGGGTAATTAAGACAGGGATTGCATTAAATCTGTAGATTGCTTTGGGTAGTATGGATATTTTAACAATATTAATTCTTCCAATCCAAGAGCATAGGATATCTTTCCATTTCTTTGAATCATCTTCAATTTCCTTTGTCAATGTTTTATAGTTGTCAGCATAGAAGTCTCTCACCCTCTTGGTCAGGTTTATTTCTGAGTATTTTTTGATACAATTTTTAAAGGGATTGTTTTTTTACTTTTCCTTTCTGATATTTCATTGCTAGTGCAAAGAAATGCAATAGATTTCTGTATGTTAATCTTGTATCCTGCTATCTTGCTGAATTTGTTAATCAGCTCTAGCAGTTTTTGTGTGGAGTTTTTAGTGTTTTCTATATACAGAATCATGTCCTCTGCATATAGTGACAATTTTACCTCTTTCCTTCTAATTTGGATACTTTTAACTTCTTTTTCTTGTCTCACTGCTGTGGCTAGGACTTCCAGTACTATGTTGAACAGAAGAGGTAACAGTGGGCATACTTGTCTTGTTCCAGATTTTAGCAGGAAGGCTTTTAGCTTTTCACTGTTGAGTATTATTCTGGCTGTGGGTTTGTCATAAATAGCTTTTATTATGTTGAGATTATGTTCCCTCTGTACCCTCTTTGGTAAGAGTTTTTAATCATGAATGGATGTTGAATTTTATCAAATACTTTTCCTGCATCAATTGAGATGATCATGTGGTTTTTGTCTTTTCTTTTGTTGATGTGATGTATCATATTAATTGATTTTCATATGTTGAACCATCCTTGTGTCCCTGGGATGAATCCAACTTCATCATGGTGTATGATCTTTTTTATGTGTTGTTGAATTTGGTTTGCTAACATTTTGTTGAGAATATTTTTGCATTTATATTCATCAAAGATATCGGCCTGTAATTTTCTTTTCTGGTAGTGTCTTTGGTTTTGGTATCAGAGTGATGGTGGCTTCATAGAATAAGTTTGGGAGTGTTCTCTCCTCTTCAATCTTTTCAAAGAGCTTGAGGAGGGTCAGTAAGAGTTTTTCTTTGTATGTTTAGTAAAATTCCCCAGTGAAGCCATCTGCTACTGGACTTTTGTTTGCAGGGAGTTTTTTTTTATTATTACAGATTTTATTTCACCTCTATTATCTATTTCTTCTCGATTCAGTTTTGGTGGACTGCATGTTTCTAGAAACCTGTCCATTTCTTCTAGGCTGTCCAATTTGTTGGCATATAATTGTTCATAGTATCCTCTTAAGGTTCTTAGCATTTCTGCATATCAGTTGTTATTTCTCCTCTTTCATTCCTAATTTTGTTTTTTTTGGGGGGGGGGGTCCTTTCTCTTTTCTTCTTGGTGAACCTTGCCAGAGGTCTGTCAATTTTGTTTACCCTTTCAAAGAAACAGCTTTTGGTTTTATTGATTTTTTTCTATTTTTTATATCTCTATTTTATTTATTTTATCTCTGATTTTTATTATTTCCTACTTTCTGCTGACTTTTGTTTGCTGTTCATTGTAGTTATCATCGCTTTTACAAAAACTTTTTAAAATTAAAAAAAAATTTTACATCTGTATACTAGCTTATTTAAGTGATTTGCTTTCCAACTGTGATTTTCTCTTTCCTATAAATTATTGCTTCTTTTCTATTTAGAAAAGACTTTTCAGTATTTCTTTTAGGATAAATTTAATATTGCTGTATTCTTTTAGTTTTTGCTTGTCTGATAAATTTTTTACCTCCTGTTATTCTAAATAATAATGTTGCTGAATAGAGTATCCTTTAAGTTGCAGGGTTTTTTTGCTTTTAGGACTTTGAATATATCTTGCCAGTCCCTGCTGGCCTGAATTGTTTCTGTAGAGAAGTCAGCTAATAGCCTTATGGGGGTTCCCTTGTAATTAACACTTCATTTTTCTCTTGCTGCTTTAACTCTTGCCATGTTAATTATAAGATGTCTTAGTGTAAGTTTGTTTGGGTTCATCTTGTTTGGGACCCTCTGTGCTTCCTGTACCTGGATATCTGTTTCCTTCTTTAGATTTGGGAAGTTTTCAGCCATAATTTCTTCAAATATATTTTTTAGTCCCTCTTTTCTTCTCCTTCTGGGATCCCCATTATGCATAGCTGGGCATGCTTTATGTTATCCTATAAGTCTTGTATACTGCTTTCTTTTTTTTAACTTGTCTTTCTGTCTGCTGTTCTGATTGGGTGAGTCCCATAATTCTATCTTCCAGATCATCTGTTATTTCTTCTGCATTTGTTATTTATTGCCTTTAGTTCAGCTTTCATCTCAGCAAATGGGTTTTCTAATTTTATTTGGTTACTCTTTATAGTTTGTAGTTTTTTTTACAGTAATCTTCATCTCTATTGATAGCCTTTCTTAATTCCATCAGTATTTCTATTACCTCTCTTTTGAACTCAGGTTTATTGGATTGGAGAGGTCTCTTTCATTGCTTGTTCTTTCAGCAGAATTCTCTTGATCTTTTAATTGGGAATGGTTCCTCTGTGTATTCATTTAACTTATATATCTCTGACTCTAGAAGAAACAGTTATCTACTGTGGTCTTGAAGGGCTGTTTTTACATGGGAGCATCCCTGTGTAGCTGGCATGAGTCTAATATTTTTGTTGCAAAGGCTGTTTTTAGTATGGATACCTGCCACATCTTTCCTCAGTCTGTGCTGACCACTACCCCCCTAATAGTGGTGTTGCAGTGACCAGAGACTACACTGGATATTAAGCAAGGCCTCCTCTTTGCTCTGTGGTTGTCACAGCCCTGATGGGGGCTTGAAACAATTTGGGAACTGTTAAATGCATCATAGTTGGCTTTGCTTTCATAAGGAAAACACATGGAAAATCAAGAGTTAGATAAATGTCCCTCTCAGCATCACTAAGTTCACATTTGAATTTCCTAATTCACTTGCTTCTTCTGAAAAACCAAGCCCCCATATGGTCTGTCCAGAATCTTTTACAGGATGCAGTAATATTAGGTATGGCAAATGTTACCTACAGGGGGTTATCTAAAAGGTTGTGCAATGTTTAGGGGGAAATGGCATAACTAATAAATAAATGTTTGGCTTTAAAAAAGTTGCCAACTACATCTTAAATCCATTTCTGCTTTTTCCTTTGTGTCACCAGAGCACCATTTGACCCATTCCTTCTCAAAGGCATGTTCAAGATACTCAGCAGCATCTCAATTATAAGCTAAAAAAATATTGCTTTAGATTTTTGAGAAATAGCCTATTTAAACATTCACCCCAAATTCATTTGCTTAACACACAGTTAATGAATCAATATGAGACCATTTTGAGGAGTTTGGTGACCCCACCTCAGTGATATGCAGCTGTTGCTTTGCAGATAGCTGAGTACAGACAGCTACAGTGAATCAGGAATGTTGGAGCAATTACACAATAAAACAAAACAGAAGCTGTTTTTATTTAGACCAGGTACTGCAAAGAGGTGGGTGGTCACCCTTTTCCTGGGTTGTGGTGGCATATTTTTCTCTGTACTACTGGGCTGACATCATCCTTCTCAATAAAGAGATTATTCATATCATAAGGCCCAATGCATATCAAGAAGAAAGAATATATCCGCACAAGGCAAAAGAACCCCAAAAGCAGACAGATTCACCCAGGAAAATGCATATGCAGCATCTCTCTTATTTACGGCCTAAGAGGCTCAAGTTTGCCACTCACCTCTCAGAAGAATGGTAGTAATTATGCTTCTTTTTAATAATGTCTGTCTTTAAAAATGCCTACAAATCAGAAAGTGAGCTCCCATACACCAGGAGTGGCCCGTGGCTGCTGCAGTCTAACGACCTGGGAATCTTTCTTGTAGTTCCAGCCCCAGGAACAACAACAACAAAAAAATGGTCACTAGCAATTGCAGAACCCTCACCAGTTCTAAATGTTTGCATGAGTTAACTTATTTAATCCCCAAAACCACCCTTTGAGGTTGATACTATGGAAGTGTGGTTCATTGGTGGGGAACCTGAGGTACAGGGAAGTTAATGATTTGACCACAGAAAAGGGGTAGGGGGGACTACATCCCCATCTGTCAGCAGTTCTTTGCACAATATCATGATTCCTTTAACAACCCTGACTGCCCTCCTGTGATAACATCCCCGTTTGTCCAGGCTCCCGTGTGATGGGTACCACTAAAATTGAAAGCGGTACCTCAAATGTCTCTGAGGTGCCTTCTCCCTGAGCACCACCCTCATAGAATTAGAGTTAACTCTGCTTAGTGGAAAATTAGATGGGAAGCTAGGGGGAAATGGTGCTTTGTCTTACCAAAGCATGTGACAAGGGATGTACAACCTGTCTCAGACATTCCAAATGCGCACGTCCCTAACCCCTGGTTGGGGAGTAAGGGAGTCAATGCTGAAAACAGCTGGGTGGTGCCAGAGCAAAGATGAAGACTTAATCACTTGTTAGAAAGAGAAGCTCTTATATATAAGATATCTAAAAGAGACAAACTTACAGAAGCAGAGAGTAGAATAGTGGTTAACAGAGGATGAAGGGAGGGAGAAACAGGAGGTTTTAGTCAACAGGCACAAAGTTTCTACACAGGATGAATATGTCCTAGAGATCCAGTGTATGGTATACTGCCTGTAGTTAACAATACTATATCTGGATACTTAAATTTTGCTAAGATTATAGATCTTATGTTAAATGCTTTTATCACAAGAAAATTAAAAAAGAATTTGTTCAAACATAATATTTGCTTTATGTTTAAAATAAAATACATAATTTATATTTTTATTAATAAAAATTAAATAATAAAACTATTAAAATTGAAAATTTATTTGATTATCCCAATGAATACAAAATAGTTGATAAAATTTAAAATTTATTATCAGTTAAACTCTTAAAAAACTAAAAAAAAAAAAAAAAAAAAAAAAAAAGGAGAGAGAGAAGGCTCTTGTACAATGTTCCAAAGAAGTTGTAACTCCCTTGCTTTCCTGGCACAAGAGGGATGATGCCCCTATAGAGTGGGTCTCCATATTCCGTTGTCCCCTTCAGGGCAGTCACCTGCAGCCACCTCTTTGCTAAGCCATATCAGAGCTTTATGAAGTGATGCTTCCAGTACTCTAAGGGTTCATAACTGGATGCTAGATTTCTCCCACCCAACAGTAGCATGAGGACACAACCTTACCCTGGAAATTTCTCAAACCTCAGAAGTAGTCAAGTCTGAGAGACCTGAGCTTGCTCTCGACTCTTGTGACTGAGACAGCTTAGTGACTTGACAAGGGGCAGAACACCTTCATTTAATATTAGTATCTTGTACTTATACCACTTGAAAATAAAACTTAAAAATAATCCTTATTAGGGGCCTTAATATATAAGAGTAAAATTAGAATAAAAATGGTCCATCCTTCAAGGCCCCTAGATACCCATATATGTATATATAAACCCAGATAGGCTTACATAGCCAATAAGTAAAACCACATAGAAATGTATAAAATGAAAAGTCGTCTTCTCCCCTACCTTTGATCCTCTTCCCAAAGGTAACTATTATCAGTTCCTTTTCTAAATCTTACAGAACGTTTATACGTATAAATATATAAAAAATGGATACCCTATGGGAATTGCCTATGAAATACATGTTTTCCCCCTGTGCAGTGTTTATCTTTTCTCGGCTTGTGTTTAGGATTTCTAAATTAAGCAAACCAGAAATAAATCTGTCAGAATTTCAAAACTTCTTCAAAATATACTTCATATATTTCAGAAAAACATTCATTATCAGCTAATACAGGAAAATCAAATGGTTATTTCTCCATCTCCATTATTTCTATGCCTAATGTAAATACACCCCCATCTTCTTAAAAGAGAGGCTATTAAATTCAATTTTAAAGAATTTTTTGAGCACCCACCATGCCTGACTTTTTCTGAAGTGCTAGAAATATAAGGATTTATAAGTCATGATCCCTGACCTTAGAGGAGGGGAAACTTAGCAAACGTTCTCCCAACCCTCACTCTAAGCCAGGAGAGAAGGGAGACACTTTCACAGCCACTAGTTTTTAATTTTTAAAAAATTTTTATGTAATATTTAAAGGTTATTTCCATTTACAGTTATTACAAAATACTGGCTATATTCCCCATGCTGTACGATACATCCTTGAGCCTGTCTTACACCCAGAAGTTTGTACCTCCCATAGCCCGCCATGTTGCCCCTCCCCCGTCTCCCCACTGGTAACCACTAGCTTGTTTCCTGTATCTGTCACACCCATTATTTCACACAACCCTCCCAACAACCCCACTGATCAGGGCCACCACAGAGAGGGGCATCCAGGCCATAACCTGGCATGGCCTCCTAGGGGCATATGACCAGGACTGAACAGTGCTAAAGTGTGCACTCAGGTACCTGGGCTCAGGATCCCTGAACTCCCTTTCTATTCCATCAAGATAGCTTAAGAAGCCCATAATTCAGTGAGGGAGACACAGGCACATAACTGAATGAGCCCAGTCATGAGGAGTGCACACTGATGGAGGCGTAGCTGGGAGCAGAGGGGCGGGAGGTGGCTACTAATTCTGACTGTAGCCTCCAAAGAGGTTTTGCTGAGACGGGAACACCTGAGACGATTCTGAAGGATAAGAAAAATTTCAAGATAGCATGAAATTCCTCCATAACTGACAGGTTTAGAAAAATATATATACAGATTCAAGCTGTATCTCACTTCTATTCTGGCTAAAAATATGTTTCAGATCCAAAGGTAATAATCTGTGCCTACATTGGATTACTATTGATAATCAGACTGTTCCATTGGGCATGCTATGCCCAGAATTAAGCCTACCCAATAGCTTATTTGAGACGAACAGCACAGTTAGAAGACATATTTTTGATCATGTGATCTAATTAAACTTCTGACTGTCAGCACAGGCATGATGCAAATAAAAGTGGAAACACCCTGGACCCCTCCCTTGTTTGTTTGCATGTTTCCATTTGTCCTCATGACGTCCTGACAGGCAGTCCTTGAAAACTCAGGGCAGGAATGAACTCTTGACGTGGACCAGCCATCTCTGCTCTCCATTCCTCAAGATGCTGCTGACGGTCAGAAGTTAAAAGTATTTCCGTTCAAAGTCCCTCAGTCTACAAGTGGGAAAACTGAGGCTGAGAGAAGCCAGTACTTGAAACCAGGTGTTCCAGACCCTTGTTCCTCAGAGTGTGACCCTTGGACCAACAGCACTGGCACCCTGGGGGGAACTGGCTAGAAATGCAGACTTTAAGGCTCCACTCCAGACCTACAGAACAAGAGTCTGTGTTTGAACAGGGTTCCCACAGGATCTGTGTGCACTTTAGAATTTGAAAACACTTCTTAGGCCGGTGTGCTTTCCATTAATACACATAACGTCAGGGGAGGGTATAGCTCACTGTTTGAGTGTGTACTTAGCATGCACGAGGCCCTGGGTTCAATTCCCAGTATCTCCACTAAAAAAGATTTTTTTAAACTAATAAGTAAACCTAATTACCCTCCTCAAAAATTTTTTTTTAATTTAAAAAACACAAAGCAACAATAACTTCTCTAATACATTTTTAAAAAATGAATGTTTCTTTTTTTTTATTAAAGTATAGTTGATTTACTATGTTGTGTCAATTTTTGGGGGGGAGGTAATTAGGTCGGTCGGTTGGTCTGTCTGTCTGTCTGTCTGTCTGTCTATCTATTTTTTTAATGGAGGTACTGGGGATTGACCCCAGGACCTCGTGCACGCTAAGCACATGTTCTACGACTGATCTACTTTTTTTTAAACTTTAGTTTGTATTTGTCTAATATATTTGAGGGGAGGAGATGCAGGCTACAGAATATTTAAACTCCAAAGATCAGAATAAGCAAGGTCTCCCTGCATGAGCTGGAGATCTCCAAAGGGCAAGGAGAAACTCTGTGCCTCCAAGGATCTGCCTTCCTTAGGACTAGTAGAGGAAGACCGCCAAAGTGGAGAGAGGCCAGGCTGTGATTCTCAGATCCTTTCATGAGTCGAACGATGACCTTAATTCAGTTGGGCTTCCAGGAGGTTGAACCTGGCCTGAGAAATAAATGTGACCTGAGGCTCACTCGCCCCTCCCACCAGAGCTCAGGCTCTGGCCATTCGTGGCCAGCCAGCTCTCGGTTCAGGTCTGTCAGAAGACAGAAAGAGGCCCCAAGCATGACCTCCCCATTAAAGGTCTTTTCTAACATGGGGACTGATTCTACTTTATTTAATCATACCCTCATTTCCCCTGACAAATATCACATTTCCATTTCAGTCTCTCTGCTGTGCTGTTTTTGATTCTTTCTGACAGTCCCTAAGGGGGCACAAATTTTACCCCCAGCACCACTTTAAACCACATTTAAACTAAACAGAACCATTTGAAGAAATGGAACAGTGTTTTTCTCATAATAATTTTAGCCAATAGTTTTCTAAAAATTGTTTTAAGCACTTCCGTTATCCATGGCTGATGTATTACCCTATAATTCATTACACCATTTATCTACAGACTGATTTTCAATGAAAAGCATTCTCTGGTAGTGTTCTGAATCCAGTGATAAATAATCTCTACGAGGCAATGCTCATACTCACTCACCTTTTAGACGAGGATTTTTCTTAGGTTAAAACAAAATTTTAAGTCAAAGTAAAACAAAAATAAATCAGTAAGAGTAAGAATGACAGTTCTGGAAGTGGTTGTTGACAAAAATAATATAATATGATCTATTGTATTCACAGGATAAGAAAAAAATGCTTTATTCCCTCAATTATGCTCATTATTTTTTAGATATCACGCAAGAGGCGGATGCATTTATTTCCCCACAGGTAGGGTTTTCTCCCACAAACTTGTGTTATACCTGTAGTAGAAGCCCACTTAGCCCATTCTTACCTAACCCACTTGATGGATTAACCAACCTACCTACAAACACACTAAGAATTATTCCCTATCTTCCTTCTACTTCCACCAGCCGTGCTTTAGGCTGTGTTTATACCCAGCCTGCTTTGTGAGTTCTGCTGTTATTAGTTACATATCTAATTAAACAGGAGTCACAGAAATCACGAGACATGAGTGTGAGAGGAACGGGAGCCACTCCTAGGAAAACCAACTTAAAAAAGACTTGGGGAAGGTTGAGTTGCAAAAGTAAATATCTCTTTAATACATTTATTAGATAAATATATGAAATAAATATCCTTGTATTAAATAAATATTTATTAAATAACTATTAAAATTTATTAAGTTATATGAAATAAAATTGTATTAAATAAATGTGAGCAATCCAACTCTAAAAGACCGAGAAAAATCATAAAAATGAAAGATTCTGTGCTTCAGTTGTGGCATATTAAAGAAGTTAAAACCGAAAAATCAAAGCCACATGATGGAGATGCAAGAAAGATGACGGGGTGCTTCATTTCAAAGCTCCCCACTCAAAGGGTGTCTTTGTTTCTGCACGGGAAGACGGCCAAAGGGATGCAAAACCCTGTGTTAAAACACAGCGCTGAAGTCCTTTCATGTATGTTGCTGCATAATTTCCTGCTTTAACCAACTTTTCCATAAACTGATCAATTACCAGTCCGGATTTAATTAGATAATGGGGTTTCTACCTTGCCTCAGAGGACCCCTGAATACATGCTTTGCTTTTAAAGAAACCAGGTTTGCCGAGCCATTTGAAGAGTCACAATTACCCACTAAGTGGTTTATCTTATCACTGAAGGCAACACAAAAACAGCATCCCTGAAGGTCAGTTCCAGGGCTCACAACCTTCCTTTCCCCTACTTCCTCAAAGATTCCTTTCTTTTCACTGTGTACTGGAAAATTCCCTGGAAAGAGGGCCAAGACATCCAGGACTAGTTCCGGTCTCCCTCTGACTAGCTGTACGCCGTCAGGCTGTCCTTTCAGCTTCCTCCTGTCAAATGGTGGGTGACGGTCAGCTCCGCAAAGCTAGACCAGCCTTTCTCTTCTGTCTGTCTCGGGGAGGGAGGAACCTGTCTTCCTTCCTGGCCCCTTATGGGTCCTCCCCACCTACTCACTGATGTGGAAGCTCTCACAGCCGCTGCCCAGGAGTGCTTACTGCTCCTGGACCCCAAAATGATGGGCAGTGAGTGAAGCCACCCCTCAGCCACACCCCACTGCAGTCTGTAACAGGCTGATTCCAGGGATCCCTGTGCCTCCCCTGCTGCCCTTGCACCCACTCAGTTCAAAGAAGGCTGCAGCATCCTCTTTATCTACAATTTGTTATTTCTCATTATTACTGGTTTTTAAATTCTGTGCTTGAATCAGAAATAATAACATAAAATCTCAAGTTCAGTACTTATTCTGTTGGATTCTTCCGTTGAAAGTGCTAAGAAGTGGACTCATTATTAAAGCAATGGGAGTTGAGATGGGGAAAGCAGAACTGGTCTTTTGCTGGTTTTTAACCAAATGCAGTATCTTTCATCTTCATTCATTACTCTTTACCACACTGAGCTTTGTGTCAGGCAGCAAGTCGTTAAGAGCCCAGGCTCTTGAAACATATGGACTAAATCTGAATTTTTGCTCTCCCATTGACTTACTGTTTGATTCTGGGTAAATTATATTATTTCTTTGCACCTCAATTTTCTCCTCTGTCTAATGGGGTTAATAATGGCACCCACCCCACAGGGTTTTTGAGGGATTAAATGGGTTAAAGACTAAGCACTGTGTGAAACAGGCTGTTCAATAAACAGCAACAACTAATATAACTATTGGTGTAAGGGAAAAGGGGAGAACAGAATGGTGACAGAAAAGAGACAACAGGAAAAAAGGAGGGGCCCTGGAGTGGTGTGCAAAGTGAAATTACAGCTTTTGGCCTCCCTCAGCTCAAGCTCTGAAAAGAAGCCACCTGAAACAGCTCTGGAAGATAAATCTAATTATTTACATCTCAAAGACTTATTCTTTTGCAACTTGAAACTATTTAAATAATCAATAGGTTTCTCCTAAAACCAATGCTTCACTTTTTCCAATTACTGCTATTTTTAGTGGCCACAGGTAAGGGTCCTCGTGTGTAAAAATGCACCTGTAGACTTCAGGAAAATCAAATAAAAGTAAAGAAAGTAATAATATCAAAGGCATATTTCACAAATGAAAAAAATAAAAAACCCTTTCTACTTTGCAATGGAGAACATTTGCAACAAAAGTCTGTTCACCTTTGCCAGAAAGCACTGTAAATGTCAGGCAGTCTACAGCACATCTCTGGCTTTACATCTGGAAAGTTTGACGTTTAAGTCCATTGGTCCAGGCAGAGACCGATGTAGCTGCTTGTTTAGGGAGAGGGAGGCAAAGCCACATCAGGCATCATTAACACTTGTTACTTCAGTCCACCTGGGCACTAAATAGCCTGTGGTGGCCCAAAGGCACTTCTTCCACTGCCTTCAGGGAGCCAAATGCAGAAGGAGAGTCTTGATAAGAAAGCCCAATCTATTCTCTAACATCTTTCCTCAAATGGCCAGTATACAGCATGCCCACTGGATAGGAGAGACATATTTAAATATTTTTGCATGAAAAAGTATGTTTGCATGTATGGCTCTACAGGTCCCCCTAAAAGGGCAATTACAGCCCATTTGGTGTTTAAAACAATAAAGAAACAAGTCCTAAGAATCAAGAGCATTAGAGTGTTGCTGGCAATTAGGTTCTTGTTGCAGAAAGAATTCAGAGAGGAGACATGGAGGTTAAGAAAGTAAACTGAGGATTTATTAAGGGACAGATAATACACTCTCAAGGGGAGAGCGGGCAAGCTCGGGTGAGCAGCTGTGCTGAGTTTCTTTGGCAAGCTGATTACACAGGGTGTAAAAATGAATGGGCAGAATATTATTTGGGGAGGGAAGGGTCTGGGGTCATATTCCCTGATCTCTGCCCTCTCTCCACCTTCCCAAGTGAAGGAGGAATTTTTGTCCTTATTTAGTTTGGGTCCAAAGTGTATGGCATCAGTGCATGATGGGTACTTCTAATCTGCAAGGCTAATTTTATTGTAATGAGGGCATAATGAGCAAAAGATTCGATATGGACACTGGAGATTCCTGCCTTTCCCCACCTTTCTTTGCCTCTAGGACACCTGTCGCCCCAATCCAGAGGTTCCTGCTTTTCTCTGTCTGCTCAAGGACCCCTGTTGTTTACATGAGGTATGGTTTCCTGCATTTGGCCCATGCCCCTCCTTTTTTTTTTTTCACCCAATTCCTGCCATTTGGCCTGCGTCCTCCTTTCTCTTGCTCATCTCTAGCTATCTGCCTGTTCTAACAACAGTGAGTCACTTTGTGGTGCATCACAGATACCACACATCAATTCCACACCAGTGGGATCCCTGTCTCCACAAGCTTCCCCCACTCCTAGGCCAGTGCTGGGGCAGAGAGGTGGTAACTGGATCGAGCCCTTTCTTCAATACCCCATCCCTGAGCCAACCAACAAGGCTGGTAATCGTTAACTCCACACCTCTTAGCTGAGCTCCTGCGGTGAGCCAGGCATCTTGCATGGTACAAGGAAAGGGGAGGGGGGAGAGCGTGGAGCAGTCAGGGGAGCTCCACAACAGGAAATAAGCCAGGCTCTCACTCTTGACAGCGCCCAGCCTAGGGCAGTGGTTTCAGACAACAGCTGCGCATCAGACTCTCCAGGAGCATTAAGGAAAAGAACACTGGTGCCCAGGCCACAGCCAGAGATTCTGGTTCTGCAGCAGGACTTAGGCAATGGTACTTTTAAAGGGCTTCCCAAACTATACTAATATAAAACCTGGGCTTGGAACCTTTAGTTTCCTGGGAGATTAAAAACATGCAAAAAACGAAGTACCACTAAATGAAACACATTATATAATTAAGGTGAGTGTGTTATGCTTAAGAGGAAAAGAGAGAAGCGACTTTGTTAGTTCCAGGGAATCAGAAAAGCTTCCCATAGAATGTACTCGTGGATCATGCCGAGTTTTGAATGGTGAATAAGAATTCTCCAAGTAAGAAGGGAAAGTTCCAGGGAAGGAAAGAGGCTTAAGTTCAAAGGTTTGTGGGGCTGTCAGAGCACAGCACACCAAGGGGACTCTAGATGGTTCAGAACGGGTGGGATGCAGAGTTCATGTGCAGGGGAGAGAGTGGCGAGGGATGAGGCTGGTAGATGAGATGGCAGCTGGCCTTTATCCTTTGGGAAACTAAAAACCCGACTGGACATCATCCATGCCTGAAAAGATCATTTCTGCAGTTCTGTGAAGGATAAACTTGCAGGGTGGGGAGATGGAGCAGGGAGAGGAAGGTAGAAGGGTCCCAACCGTGGTGAGGCAACCAAGTTCTGAGGTGCCCTGAGCACAAAATTTAAGGAAGTGCTCACTCTCAAGCGCCAGCTCCGCACCTGCATGACCCTGAGGGTGACTGCTTCCTTAAGTTCGTGCGCCAGGCACCTCACTCTCCTCACCCTGATCCCAGCCCTGAAAAGAAGACCAGTGGAAGGAGTATTACTGAGAAGCAGCAGGGTGAGAATGAAGGCAGCCTGATCTAAGGCTGGGGCAGTAGGTTTGCAGAAGATGGACAAGGCTGGACGTACTTTTCGTCATCAGAGTCCACAGTTCTTGTAAACTGAGGGGTGAGGCAAGGAAGAGTGGGACTTGACACTGCGGAGTCTGGCTTGGGACAGATCACAACAAAATCAATTAAGAGAGGGAGTACAAGAGGAGGCAGGCCTGACACGGCCAACAAGTGAGGAAGTTCACATCGGTAACCATCACTATACTGTGGGTAACAGGGCAGCACAGGCGATACATGCAAATCCACATCAGTAGAGCCGATCATCAGGAAACACTTCATGAAGGAAGCAGGGCTTGAGCTGAGCCTCAAGGAAACAAGAAGGATATGACTGAGGAGGCAGGCAGGATGACGTGCTGATGTGCAGATGTGCACAGCAGAGCTGGGAGAGGTCTGCAGTGGGAATGCGCCAGAAGGTTGGCAGGTTAGCAGAGTAAGCGGTGACATGGAGTGGCTGGCTTGAGCGTGAACAATTAAGCTGGAGAAGTTAGAGAAAATCCGTAAGTAACAAACCAAAAAAAATTTAATTCATTACATAGACAAGGAGAGCCACTGATGGGTTAGTTCCTGAGTAAGGAAGTAACACCATCAAAGTACTAGTGTGAAATGACCAGGGCACTTTAGAGCAAGATGGGCCAACTTTTTCTCTAAAGGGCCAGACTGTAAATATTTTAGACTTTGTACGTGCTTCGTTAGGACAACTACTCAACTTGGCTGTTACAGCGTGAAAGCAGCCATAGACAATATAAAGCAAACAGATAGGGCTGAGAGAGGTAGTTAGGCAGGCTTACTGACTCTGGCTGATTACCCACAAGGGAAGGAAAGTGCCAGGCTGTTAAGAAACGGGTTGTTTCTCTTATCCCACAGCTGGCTCCTTGGTTCCAAGGTCATGGCCATACAACAAGATATTTTATGCTCCACAACTGCTGCATCAATCCAAGGACCCCAATATCTTTTTTCTTCTTTTTTCCCACTGTAGTTTCTGTTTTAGGGCTGAGCTCCACAGGAGGAAACAGCCAGTAACAGAAATGATTGGCACCGCTGGAATGAAGATAACGGTGGCAGAGCTTTCCAGTAAAGACACCATGGTCCAGCTGGGGACTGGAGCGCTCTCGATCAGTTACCTGACAGATAGCTCCCCACTCCAGGGTTTTCTTTTTTGCTTTCCCCCCACTTCTCTCTCTGAGCAATAAAGCAGCTCTTTCTTTCACTTTGTCCCTCTTCCCCCCCATGAGAATTCTTTGTCAGTTAGGGGGCAAGGACCCACAGGTTTGGTGGGCTTCTAATTTGGGGTCCCTGTATCCACTAACAGGACCATGTTCCAGAAAAAAAACTCTTGACAAAAACAGGCAGAGAGAGGGCCAGATTCAGCCTGTGGGCTGTAGTGGGCACACCCCTGCTTTAAGGAAGTTAGCCTGAAGCTGTGCTGAGGGCTGGTGTGTGATGAACGAACAGGAGCGTGGAAGGATCTAAGAGGCAGCACAAAGCTTAGCGCCACAGCTGGGGTGACAGAGAAGAAACGTGCTTGGGAGGTGGCAGCTCAGAGCTTGTGGAATAAGGGGTTTCTCTGCAAGGACAGAGATCCAAGGATCAACCCTTGAGAACCAGCCACACTGAGCGCAGGAAAAGAAGTCAGAGAGAAGAATGTGCGGGCAGAGACGTAAGAAGAGGGGGCTGATGGAGGAGAAGGGGGACGGCTGCTCCACGGGGCCCAGAGCCCAGGAACTCAGAAAGGACTCGGGCTCGTCTTGGAAGAGGGCACCAGTGGTCATGGAAGTGGCAGTGTCCGCGCAGCAGTAATGATGAAAGCAGAGGACAGGAGACTGCAGCAGGGCGGTGAGGACGTGGAGGCGGGGGAGACGCCAAGCATAAGTGCAGCTCACGGGAGCAAAGGGGCACGACGCTGCTGGACTGGGAGGAAAGCTGGAAGGAGCGCTCCAGCCCAGGAGGGCAGTGAAAGAGACAGAGGAAGAGCCTCAGCGCGTTGACACGGACACGACTGCTCTGAGACCACCGCCACAAGCGTAACAGAGACTAGCAAAGGGCCTGTGCTACCAGGAGTGGGCTGTTTTGGAAGAACAGTGCTGTCATGTGTCTTATTTCCAGAAAATCCATGAAAAACAGGCTCATGAGAAGTTTATTAACCTCAAGTTTAAACCTAGCTGCCAGCAATAAAAGGACTTTTTTCAGAGATGTCTCTTTTATATTAGCACTGTGAACAAAGAAAGCAGGAAGATCCAAAAGGAACTGTAGAGGAACAGAATAAGAAAATAATTTCTGAATGATGTCCATGTTACATCTTTTGATTTTTTAAAGCAATAATTTAAAGCCTGGAGGAGAAGGACTTCTGTAGCTGATCTCAGGCCATTTCTAGACCCTGGGGGTGAGACTGTATGGCAGGAAAATAGGTCTGAAAATGGGCTCAAAGATCACACCGTGCTTGATCAGTACTGATGCAACTGATGACACGAGTCCTCCAAGAGTCTCTCTTAGAAAATTACATGTACGTTTCTTTGCTGCTTGTTTACGTTTAGGTGGCAGATACTACAATAAAAACCAGACTAGATCACAATCGATTCCAGTAAAGATCTAAAGAAAAAACTCAGTAGTCCATTTCTCATGCTCCGAGTATGACATTTTTTCCTCAGATAGGCAGGTTCCTAAGCTGTCATCCCAGAGCGGTGAGTGAATGAATACTGGGACTGGCCTTGGACGAATGGATATTGGTCCTAATCCATTACTGCTGGAAAAGCGGAGGTGAATTCAGGGCAGCACTTCTTGACACCTGAGATTTATTTTGTCATTAGGGATGAAACATCACACGAGGGTTCCTCAATCCCAAACTGTCAGACGTACATGTGGGTATTTCAGGGAAGGTCACCCAAATATTCAGGTGTTGATCTACAGTACTGAGCTGCTATTTACTGGATGGTTATTCTTATTAGGATTATAAATGATTTGTGTCTAGCATGAGCAGTTTAGCCATCTGCTTCTCAGACTAGGAAGGGAAAAAATGAGGTCACTTTGAGAGTAAGAAAAAAGTAGGAATTTTAGTCAATTATACATTATGGCTCAAAAACAAACCAAAAGAATGTTTAATTGATTTTATTTTCTTCTCTAAGACAAGGCATGTTAAAAATCGACCCTCCCCACATCCCCCAATGTCCCTTAAACTCACCATAATCATTTTTATCTTTGAACTCTTGGACCTTATGCAATTAACCTTACCTGAACTATCTTTCTCTTGCCTTTCATCCAAATCCTGTACCTTGAACTTCACCTCCACATTCTTTGTGAGGACGCCCCAAAACACTTGAGTTTTCATAAGTAACTTTGACATATTCTCACCTACATTTGGATATGTATTCTTTGTTAGTATATTATGTGCATCAGTCTTACCTCTAGAACTAATTTTCAGTGTGATCCCTGGCAGGTACCAAATCTTACAGCATCTTATTCTGACAGTCCATGAGACTATGTTGTTTTAGGCACATTTCAAATAATCAGTAAAACCTAGCTAATTTCATTTGAATTTAACTAATGAGGTTTAACTGCTTTCCTGCAGTACTTTTCCACAAACTAACACCACCATTCTGTCAGCCTAGTCTTCATAGCCAGCCAAATTATCTCACTACCTAGCAAGTTGATTTACCTGGTACTGCCTTTCTCAAGCCCCTCAAATTCCATGTACTATTGTTGACAGGACAGGTTTCCAAGCAGCATCAGCAGTGTCTGGGAGCTGCGTTAACTGCGTTCACATAAAAGAACCAGTTAAGACATTAACTATTATATGTAAAATAGATGAACAACAAGTTTCTACTGTATAGCATAGGGATCTATAGTCAATATCTTGTAGTAACCTATAATGAGAAAGAATACGAAAAGGAATACATGGGTGTCTATGTATAACTGCAACATTATGCTGTACACCAGAAATTGACAAATTGTAAACTGACTATACTTCTATTAAAAAAAAAAAAAGAAAGAAAAACATTATTATTTCCAACCTTCAGTCCACACAGGATTTACCCAAACCTTGGCTAATTGGGTAATGGTTTGATACAGACAGTGGATTCCCTTGGTGCTACTGGGACTTAACAGTTTTATTCTATCTTCCTTGATCCAGTAGTTCTCTCAGCTTTAGAAACAAAATCCTAACTGACAAGCCTGAGATAAAATACATCGACTTAAGTTTTTGTAACACCCCTAATTTCTACTTTTTCACCACCCTGCCACAGTTTTCAGCCAACAACTAAGATGCTTCCTCAGAAAATTACATCCTGTTTAGAGGCTAAGTACAGTGCACTAGTCACAGAGATCTGGGCCAATCTTGTCACACCAGTAAATTGGAGTGACAACCATCATATGACCACAGTAATTCTAGGGGTAGGAATGCTTCTAAATGGGACCACTAACCAAATGTCACCATCTACTAACCAGCCAATGTCCCCACATTAATTCATTTTTAACACCTGTTCAGAATTCTCCCTCAAAGGGCCTGATGGGACAACTGCTCATTCTTCCTCTACCTCATCCAAAAAAATGTATTTTATGCCTTTATTTTGTGATGTTTTTCTTTCACACTGTTAGTAGAACTGTCTGACAGGGGAACCCTGTTAGGTCAGCAATACTTCAAATAACAGTTTATTTAAATTAATAGCGAAAATAGGGGGAAGCTTGCTAGGGTACTTACCACAGCTACAGCAGCGCCAAACAAGTTCCTCAAGATTTTGTTACAGCAGAAGAATGAACAAAGCAATGACGTCTGTAGTGCAGCCCCAGCAGCGCAGCCCCAGCAACAAGCAGGCCGAGGCAGGGAGCGAGCGGGATGCTCCTCCGCAGAGTTAGATGCATCCCTGGAGCAGCCCTGCAGCGCCCTTTCAGAGCTACCCAAACTCCCAGAGCCTTCCCATTTTCAGAACAGGTAGACTGTTTTATGTTTATGAGAAAATATCACGAGAGCCTTGGTTCTCTGAACTATATAGTGCTTTATTTATTAGAACGTCATTTAGGGGAGAGAGGTGGGGGCTGACAAGGAAGGGAAGATGTATTCACCTCAGGACACCAGAAAAGCAAGCAGAGGGGTTCAGAGAGCGAGATGGCTTAAGAAGGTGCTGCAGATAGAACCAGCCGCCTCCTAGGGCCGACCTGCTGGATAGGCGCCAGGCGTTTGGTCACACGGCTCCATTAGCCTCCATGACACCATCTCCAAAAGGAGATTAGGAATTTAGCGAATACTTTTTCCCTTAATTAATCCCTATGGATCTGTCGCATAAACATTTCTAAAATGTTATGGAATCTTCTTACACTCTCTGCTTTTCTGCTTGCCTGCTTTGGTTTTGGGCCCATGTGATTACAGGAGTTTTACCCATTGTTGCTGACCTGGATCCCAGGGGAGAATGGAACCCAAGGTGAGTACTTCTGGTGGGTGAGGGGGTCTGGCAGTTACTAAAGCAGGGATAGGGCCATGGGGTGCAGAGTCCTGGAGGTCAGGAGGCCAGCAAGGGCGGCCCTGGTGGGAACCCTCCAGCGAAGAACAGTCAGAACCCAGAGAAGGTAACTGAGCTCACGGATTTTGGTTCTGCCCAAAAGAAGTCCATGATTCAAGCGCAGGGTCAAGAGGCCCAGAGGCATTTGAAGCATGTATTCAGGAAACGCAGGGACCTTTCACCATGCGTCCTAGCCAGGACTCACAAACGACTGCCTTTCATTGCAAGGAGAAAGCAATTAGAACAGGCGTACACATATCCTGTGCCTGGATACCATGAATGTGGATTCCACGAATTCCACCTCAAACGTAAAAGCAGTTTTCTCTGTCCCACATACTGATTTCCCATTTTTCCTGTATCATTTTAGGACCCAAAAGTGATGTGAAGTGCATGTTCTAGGTTGGGATTTTTTTTTTTTAAGTTAGGAAGAACTTACTTGGCAAAGATTCTGATTCCAACTCCTGGGTCTAAAGACTTCACCATCAGCCACTCAGTGGAGGAAGACTGCATGCCTTCTAGCTGGACTCTGACACTTGTTAGCCATGTGACCCTGGGCAGACTAATGAACCTCTCTGGGTACCAGTTTCACTGTATGAAAAGAGGACTAATAACAATACATTCCTCATTGGGTTATTAATGAGCTAAAATGAGTGAAATCTTGTAAAGTGCTCAGAACTATTGCTGGCACATGGTAAAACCTATGTACGTGTTTGCCACTATTACTATCCTGGGCTTCCCTGCTCGTAAAGACAAGCTAAAGCTATCTTCCTTTAGCTCAGAGAAATAAGATGAATGCACGCATTCAACGCAAAGAGTCATGGCAACTTGGGGCTTTTCCCTTCACACGAATCAGTCACATTCAAGGCCACAAAGACTCAAGGCCTAGGAGGATAGAGGTAAAAGGGGCATGAGATATTTAGTCAACCTACTCATTTTACAGATGAAAAACTTAAAGCTAAAACTGGCTATGGTCCTAGAGTTAAGTTTCACAACAGAATCAGGAACAGAATTCCATGAAGTGAATTTGCCAGGGTCCGAAGGTGTAGGTTCACATACTAATATTAGGCGCCTATCAGGTCAGCATTACTGTTGTTTATTGTCAGCCCTGTCTGTTTTTCTTTTCAGTACAATGATCAAATGTGAAAATGTCTTAAGCTCTGCAGAATAGCTCACATACAATTACGGAGGGGTTGGCTAAGGGTGGCACAACTTTGATGCACAACTCATTCAAATAAAATTCACATGACTTGACCTCCTTTCATTGTTCTAATTCTGCATCATGTATATCAAGGAGAGAGACTGTGTCACAGATAGCCATGCCCAAGCACCCCTCTTATAAGAACCCTTTAACTGGTCAACTTGACCTTGAATGCTGAAGTCTATTTAAATGGGCAAAGAGCTCTGCTGTAGAAAGCTTGGCCAGTGGTGTTGAAAACAGTGAGGTTTGTGGATGCCTAAGTAAGGGCTCTGCTGTTGGTCAACACAAATCCAAATCTTTTCTGCCGCTTTGTGGAAGGAGTATAAATGGGGAGCATACACTGCTATGTTTCCAAACTTGAAAGTGAAGGCGGAATAACCAGTGAAGCATTTTTGGAGGCAGCATTTAAAAGGTGCAGCTGTCCACTGGTCTGATCCCAGCTCATGGAGACCTGCAGGATTTATTTACCCCAATATCAAATGATGACTCCTACAAAGGTGCCTTTATTTGAATTTGTTGCAAGTCCCACTCCTTCTATCACCTTACAATCGGGTCTGGGCTAAGCAATGATATTGAACTGCTCAAATAGGGGTTTGTTGATTCTAATTACAAACCTGGAGAGAAGATGTCCAATTTCTACTCCTTCCCTCCTCCAGGCCTTCAAAAGCCTTTGGAATTTGAGCCAAACCACCTCAGATGCCACACTGCCGGGATGTGGAATGCTGCTGTGCCGTGTGCCAGGTCAAATGACCAAAATCTCATTTACTTTGAAAAAATGCTCAAAACTCTTACCCATGAGGGTATTCCCACCCCTACCCCTTATCTTCATGTCTATTCTGGGCATGAAATGAACACAAGATACTGCAGGGCAGAAACTGTATCAGGAGACGCAGGAAGAATAGCGGGCTTGAGGCCCTGGGGTTAGCCAGGGACAGGTGGAGGAGACGTAGGCACCCACTCCCCACCGCCCCCTCCCATCTTCTTTCTGGCACACTCATTCTAGACTCACACCTGTGCTGCAGCTATCATGATCCTGGTCTGGGCTCTGCAGCCTGGCCCTCTACCTCTCACTCCAGATCTGGACTCTGCTTTCTGGCCAGTCTGCCCTACTCCCTTTCTCCCTCCCCTGGGCCTCAACTTATTCGTTCCCAGTTCCTGAATCTCCTCAGCCACTGGTTTGGTCTTTTTGAATTTGGTCTTAACCCAACAAAAAACAAACAAACAAAACCCCCCCTAGCTCAATCGACACTACTCATACTATTCAGTAATAAGTAGGAATGAATGATTAAAACATGCAACCACTGATGGGTGTCCAGGGCATTACGCTGAGGGTGAAAAAAGCCAATCCCAAAAGGTTACCTGTGGTATAATTCCATTTCTATAACATTCTTGGAATGGCAAAACTGCAGAGATGGAGAATAGAACAGTGGTTGCCAGGGGTTAAGGCTGGGGAGATGGTGCGGCTATAAAGGAATAATGCACACAAATAACAACATCAACAACAACAACAAAACCCAAAAGACTGACAATACATCAAGGTTCTGTAAGATGTTGTCCTTGAAGGAAGCTGGGTGAAGGGTACTAAGACAGCCTGCACTCTGCCTTAGAGGGTGTATCTCCCTGAATAAATCTACTTTCACTTTACTGTGGCTCACTCTTGAATCTTTCCTGTGTGAAGCCAAGGACCCTCACTTGGCAGGGCGCATCCCAGGGACTGCCCCGAGACCTGGGACATGACCATCCCCTCTCGCCCCGTTTTCCTGCAACAATAGCACTCTAAAAAACTAGTCGTTCTCACATGACTTGAATGCTTCAAGGACTTTAAGAAAGGAGGTGGCTGGATCGTTCAACTTGGCAACTAAGTTAAGGCATAGACAATCCCATCCTGGTCTGCTGAGGGAAAGGCAAATATGAGTGAACACATCTTCCCAATTCTCAGAAGACAGGAGAGTAAAAGTTATTGCTGCTCAGTTCTCCGGCATCCACAGCTGTCCTGCTGGACCTGACTCAAGGGCTTCAAAGACATTTTGCTTTGCATTTGCAAAGGTTTATTTCCTATGTATTGAGGGTGAGTTTACAGAAAATCAAAATGAATACATGACAGTTCATTCATCCTTCTTCATACAGGGAAGAAAGTATGAGGTTCTAAAGGTCAAAGAAGGTGTTGGACTTGCAGTAAGACATTGATCATGATGGTCACCATACGTCTAATTTAGTTTTCACTGGGAAAAATGTTTAGCTTTTGATCTGTGTGAGAAAAAGAAGAGGAGATCTGCTTGTGAGGGAGGAACCACAGGGCTATTGAAGAGCCAAGACAGAGCTGGGGCAGGGGCAGGCCAACAACACTAGTAAAGTAGATGGTACCATTAAAGAGGGTTGTACACCATCTGGGTGACAGCACTCTTCAGACCTCAACCCGAAACTCATGGGGAAAATTATTAACAAGCAGAGCTCATTTATAATATTCAACATATGCATAAATATTGATTAGAAGAGAGAATAGTTGGGTATAGTCCACCATGGACACATGCATTTGTTCATTCAATCACCAATTCCACAAACATGTCTTGAGTAGTAACTATGCGCCTGCCAGGCACTGATGACCCAAGGATGAATAAACACAGAGCAAACAAAGAACATTTCCTGGAGACACTGAACTTTGACACTGGTTCTGAAGTGTCTAAGCCAGAGGCCTCCACACTGGGTTCTTCTGAACTCTGGTTCAGTGAAGTGTTAATAAAGGTGCAGTGAAGTATTTACATTATCTTCAATGAAACAAAGGGTTTTACAGTCAAATCACTTTTGAAATGTTGCCCTGATTGTCTCAAATTTGTGTATTAATTGTTCTGAGAAGTCCTGTACTAAAGACTTTAATATCTCACAGGATCCAGTTTGGGAAACATTCCTCTAGACTACAGACTGATAAAGAAGCGGGGGGATTACAGACATTCAAAGTGAAAAGACAGGATCAAGCAAGTCATATTTCTTGTCTCATGAAACACTCCCAATGGCTCAATCCACGTAAGCCAGTACATCTCCAGAAATGTCACTGTTATCCAGTTATCTGATAACAATGCCATATGACATGTATTTTTACCAACTTTCTTCTGCTTAAGATATACAGAGATGGCTCATGTTTCATAGAATCTCTGCATCATGGAGGGCTGATCCTGAAAGGACTGTTGTGAACCCTCTGATACCACCGTCTCATTCTGCAGATGAGTCTGGACAAGGCTAATCAGTGACCCTATCCTGAAGAAACTCTGGGCTCTGGTTTCCAGCTGAAAGGCCCCCCTGAAAGATTACTTGCCTTTTATGTGCTCTATAGAGCATTTATTGTACTGTGGGCGCTAAATGATAATTACTAAGTTATTAAAGGCAAATACAGTATTTCTAACATTACTATGTAAAAATAAGAACAATAATAAAATGTACAGCCATTTGCTTGGAAGCATTCATTGAACATTTCAGGCCAAAAAATAAGGGTGTACTAGGGCAAAAGACGTTGCATGGCCTCAAGAATATCACTATCTGACAGTACCTCCTTGCATCACCTTGTCAGTGAGACTTTTTTATATCTTTGGTGTTAATCTTATTAACCTACTGGTACAGAACTTATTACTCTGAAAATAGCTTTTCTCCCTTTCTAAGCCAAACTTATCCAAGAGCATCAGTCTAAAGACTATAAATAGTCCAAGTAAAACGATGTGACATGAAAATGTAGGCTACGGCCAGCAGAACTAAGTAATAGGTTTCATTTAAAATCAGAGAACTAGGTGATAAGATCCCACACCACTTTGTCCTGGATTTTACAGTCATTAAAGTGACACTGCACACAAGGTAGAGTGCATGCTTAGCATGCATGAGGTTCTGGGTTCAATCCCCAGCACCTCCATTAAATAAAGAAACCTAATTTTTAAAAAATCCCAAAAGCACAAAAGCAGATTAAAAATGAGTTGAAGACTTGAATAGACATTTCTCCAAAAAGACATACAAATGGCCAACAGGTACACGAAAAGGTGCTTAACATCACTAATCATCAGGGCAAGGCAAATCAAAGCCATAATGAGATATCATCTCACACCTGTTAGGATGGCTATTATTTAAAAAAAAAAACACATACATACACATAAAAGATAACAAAGGCTGGTGAGAATGTAAAGAAAAGAGAACCCTACAGCCATTACGGAAAACATAATGGAAGTTCCTCAAAAAATTAAAAATAGGACTACTATATAATCCAGCAACCCCACTTCTGCATATACACCCCAAAGAATCAAAAGCAGTATCTCTAAGGGGTATCTGCACTCCCATGTCCATTGATAAGGAATGGAGTTTTTAAAAATGTGGTATTTACATACAGTGGACTATTATTCAGCCTTAAAAAGGAAGAAGAGCCTGTCATTTGCTACAACAGGGATGAACCTGAAAGACATTATGCTAGGTAAAATTAGCCAGACCCAGAAGAATAAACATTACATGATCCCTAGTATACCGGGAATAAAGCAGCCAAACTCATAGAAGCAGAGAGTAGACTAGTAGTTATGAACAGCTGGGGGGTAAGGAACTGGGGAGGTACTGATAAAAAGGCACATAGTTTCACTTACACAAGATAAATAAATCCTAGAGATCTCCTGTCCAGCATGGTGCATATAGTTACTAATATTGTATTGCATACTTTAAAACTTGCTAAGGCAGAGGTTGTCAGAGATGGGGAGGGAAATTTACCAGTACTGTTTAAGTGCTAGGTGCTTCTCATACATTGTCTCTAACCCTCACAGCAACTCTCTAGGATGACATTTCGTACTAACAACCGGCTGTAAGCTGTTTGCAGTTGGCTGGTACAAGGACAGAAGAAACGTTTCAGGGCACCCGAGGTCAGCTTTAAGTAGTCCACGACTACTAGCAGGTCACTAAAACAGTTTGAAAAGCTTCGCCTCACTTAATTCTTATCTGCCTGCTAACACCCACATATCAAGAACAAAGGATGAGAGGCTCTGGAAAAGTGATGATCTCAGTCAAAAAGGAAAAATAAAAGAATCTACAAGATAAGGATACTGTTTACTTTTTCTTTCCAGATTAGTAAACTGAAGCACAGAGAATTTAAGAAACACGCCCAAAGTCACACAACTCCTAAACATCAAGTCTAAGATTCACATCCAGCTCTGCCTCCGAGTCTTTGTTCATTCTGTGCTTCTTTCCATCACATCCTAATGGAAATGTGTAACCGGACATTTTAGATCAGGTGCATGGAAATCATCAGAAAGTCTAGGGTTGCCTCTATTAAATCTTCCCAGCCCTGCCCTTCAGAGCACCAGGTGTTCCTTCTGTTCAATCTCCCTGCTACAGCATCTGTAACTAATTAGGTGCCCTTATCCGACATACGTCTGTCTCCACCTCCGGCCTGTAAGTGACCAAAAGCAAGGATTCTGTCTTTGCAATTCCAGCACCTAGTCTGGAATCTGGCACAGAGAAGGCATTAAGTAAGCGTTTGCCAGATGAGTAAGAAAGGTAATTTGCATCACAAACACACACAGACAACAAAGCCCCAAGAGCTAACTAAGTCTTGGGGAAAATCTCTTTAGGGGGCAAAGAACGCAGGAGGAGTTTTAGGGAAGTTGAGACATCCAGGACAGCCCAGGGTTACCGGGCTCAGTTTCCCAATGACTTCCCACCAAACAAAGCAATCCACAGGATGAGAAAAAGCTTAGGGAACGAGGCTGCTCCCAGGAACTCGTTTCAGACTCTGAGCTGAAGTGCTGGGGGTCTCTACCTAACAGGAGCAGCTCAGAATGCCCCAGGGGATGAGGAAGTACCTTCCCCAACTGGGGAGAACCTGGAAACCCTCTGGCCTTTCCCATGGGCTTCCCAGTGGTCCATCTAGGATGCATTCCCATGTCACAGCTACAGAATTTATTTCTCTCTAAGCGGGGAAATGGCATCTCTGGGGGAACAATGCATTGCCTTGTGACTCTGAGAAAATATGACCTGTGATCTCAGACACCATATGATGTGCAGTAGAAATCTGCAGGGGCCACTATCACATGACTATCAACTGCATCTCTACCTAGGTCCCTACACTGTGAAAGTCGTGTGCCTAGTCGGGGAGGGAGGCAGGGGACACGAAGCCTCTTTACCGATGTAGCAGGAACCCAGTGAGTAAAGCTGTGGTGTGTGGTCTTAGCAGATCCTCTAACTTATTCATTTTACCACAAGGGAGTGGTCGACTGGTAGCTACCTCTCCCCCTCCGCACACCTGTCCCGAGCAATTGGATACCACTGTATCACTGCTACTTGACTGCTTAAATATGAACATTACAGCAAGTTCATTTTACTGTTGAATCCAGAGGTACCAGTAACTGACACAGTTTTCAATTTGGAAAAATAAATAAAATGAGACGGCAGCAGCTGACCCAGTCCATTCCCGGTTTGCCAATTTATCTCCTATAGATATTCCGGATGTGATTATTGGCACGTGATGACGCAGAAGGACTAGCTAATGGCTACAAACCTGCAATTATTTCCTTGCAGAAGATGATTAATATTTTTTCAGCTGCTCCAGTCTATGGTATAATTATGTTATTAGAAGTATTATCCAAAACAAATATACCACAGTACCTTATGACCAATTTCTAAACCCTGATTTGTTTCTTTCCCTTTAAAAATATACATTAAGACTCCATTTAGCAGTGAATCTGATGTCTGCCCTTTCCATTCTCAGAACAGTTTTCTCATTGCCACGGCCAATGTCCTTTTCTCAGTAATGACCACCTCCTCTGTCCTAAAACCCCTTCTGCTCTTGGCCTCCAGGCAAGAGACTTCCTGCCTTTCAAAACATTTATTTTATGACTTTTCTCCTCTCACCTCCCCAGCATTCACTAAAAGTCTGTGTTAGCCTCTCCCCCACCCTCTCCTGCTCTCCCCTCCAACACGCCCTCTTCTCCTGTGGGCTCTGTATCTCTATCCAAAGATGTCCCCAGTGCCCACCTCTAGGGCTACTTTCCCCATCAAGCTTCAGAACCCACTTCCAAATGCCTTCTTGGACAGTTTCTCCTGAGCAGCCTGGTTGGCATTTCAAACTCACCAGAGTTCACTGGGTACCACTTACCTCCCAGGCACTGTGCTATGTGCTAAGGCTAGTCTGTGAATGAGACACTCAGTTCTTGTGCTTGCAATACAAGTAACTAAACTCATTTCCCCTCCTATGCATGGGTTCTCCCTGCCCCCGCCCCCAACCAAGCCCAGAACTCCAATTTCTGTTTAAGGCACTGGCACCCAACAGAACACATGGGCATGAAGCCTCAGTACCATATGCCATGTTCCTCTCCCCGGCTCCCATGGCTGGTCAGTTGTGAAGGCTCAGGAATTCTCTCGGAAACACCCTCTCTCCCCTCTAGTCCTTCTGCCATCACCCACTGTCAGACCCTTGACCTCGCTCCTCTCCAATCCAGTTCAAACTCCCAGTCTCCTAAAGGAGGGTGCACACCATGTCCTTGCTCTGCTAACACATCAACCGCTCCCCACTCCACCAGAATAAACTCCTGTAAACCTCGTCCTGAACAGGTAGGTCCCCACCCAGCTTTCCAATTGCTCCCCTCTATGTACGTTCCACTTCAACAAAATTGAACCACATTTGATTCACAATACACAATCCAAGATCTCCGTGCTTTTGTTTACTCAGCCTGGTCTCTCTCTCAGAAACATCCTTTCTCCACCCGTATCTCTGTAAGCACAAATTCTACCCACATTCAAAGCATGGCTCCAATACCACAGGCTCCTGAAGCCTTTTTAAAATCCATGCCCCCCGAAACAGAATTCATCTCTCTGTCCTCTGGTTCCCATATCATTCTGACGACAAGTGTCTTGTGCCTTGGGTTTTGTCTGGTTGACCTTTGTGTTTGCATGATACAGAGTGCAGCCCAGTGTCCTGAGACTCAGTGAGAATTCGATAAATGAATGGATAAGCCCCTGCTAGTGTTCTTTCTGTGTGAGAACTGCTAAATTTTGACAAGTGGCATTAGACAAAGTCATCTCTAATCTATTCACTGGAAACATAAACAGATAATTAAATAAACAGTCAGAGGGCACTGAGGACCCAACCACCTCATGTATATGTCTGCCTCCACTCTCGTGTGTATGTTCACGGATGAATTGATTCCCACAGCAGGACTTCCTTTTGTCCCCGTTAGCAGTTTGGCTAACTCTTTCAGCTTTCAATCAGTTCTTCTGACACAGTAGTATTTTTAATATTTCTGACTTAACTAGATTTTGCTGAGGAAACTAAGCTACTCTCAGAAAAGCCATTAAATTTCATGTTGATAGGAGAGGGAAAAAACCTGCAGTCACATTATAATTTTATCACCATGACTCTGGCGCTGAAAAACTATTTCCACAAAGCAGAGACACACTGTGCCCTGCACATCTGGGGTCCGTTCTGGGCTGCAGAGCTGTAAATGTGGTTAGGGGCTGTGACGCACCCCCCACTGTGTAGGAGAAAGACCAGCTTAAAGAAGCCAACATCCATCTCAGGGGAGAAATAAACAACTGTGCATCCTTCAGCTGTGGATAAGGTATTTACTTTCTGGAAAAAGCTTTCCCTCAAAAATGGCATATAAAACTCCCTTGTCCATGGATATTACTGTATATTAATGAATAAAGAAGTCAGTTCCATTTACAACACGACTCCCCCTTCCCATTGTTTGAAATCGTAGCATCATTTATAACCTCTGCTATCACCACTGCTGGGGACTGCTGCTGCTTCTCCGCTGGGGGGCCGAAGACAGGGCTGCTCAGCGTGGAGTTCACAGCCAGCAGTCAGCATCAGCTGGAGACTGCTAGCACAAAGAATCGCAGACCCCGCTCCATGGGTGCTGCACCAAAAGCTGCCTCCTCAGGGGACTTGCCTGCACTTTCATGTCTGAGAAGCGCTGGTCAAGGTCACGGTGTTTCTGAAACTTCCCTTTGAGTAGGCATGGCTTGGAATGCTTCTGAAACCTATACAGTTTCAGAGAGTCAGCCCCTAGAACTGATTCAGAATATATCTGGGATCAGATATAATTTTGCTTAAATGAGATACTGAGATTGTTATGATGTATACAATGCCTGACACACAGAAGGCAGAGAACAAACTTTAAGCCCTCCACCCACTGCTGCCATCACCACTACTAGTAGGGTTACTGGATCTAGCAAATAAAAACACATAATGATGGCTACTGTTAAAAAGCCTACACATAATAAATGCTGGAGAAGGTGTGGAGAAAAGGGAACCCTCTTACACCATTGGTGAGAATGTAAATTGGTGCAGCCACCGTGGAGAACACTATGGAGGTTCCTAAAAACACTAAAAATAGAGCTACCCTATGATTCAGCAATTCCAGATGGGAGAAAACTCTAATATGAAAACATATATGCACCCCAATATTCATAGTAGCACTTGTACAACAGCCAAGACATGGAAGCAACTTAAATGTCCATCAACAGATGACTGGATAAAGAAGATGTGGCGTGTGTGGGTGTGTGTGTGTGTGTAAATGATGGAATGTTACTCAGCCATACAAAAGAATGAAATAATGCCTTTTGCAGCAACATGGAAGGACCAGAGATTATCATTCTAAGTGAAGTAAGTCAGACAGAGAAAGACAAATATCACGATATCATTAGTATGTGGAATGTAAAAGAATGATATAAATGAACTTATTTACAAAACAGAAACAGATTCATAGACATAAAAAAACAAATTTATGGTTAGAAAAGGGGAAGGGGGGATAAATTAGGAATTTGGGATTTGCAGTTACTAACAACTAGATGTAAAACAGATAAACAACAAGGTCCTATTGTTTAACCCAGGGAACTACAGTCAATATCTTGTAATAACCTATAATGATAAAGAATATGAAAAAGAATACTTACGTACAACTGAATTATGTTGTACACCAGAAACCAACACTATATTGTAAATTAACTATACTTCAATAAAAAAGAATAAAGTATAAGAAAACATGAAAAAAATTACTCCCAGTTAAATTTGAATTTCAGATAAACAAATAATTTATAAATATATCTCAAATATTGAATGAGACATACTAATGTTGAAATATTATTCCTCTGTCATTTATCTCAAATTCAAATTTAATTGGGCATCCTGTATTTTATCTGGCAACCCTCACCATCTCTGACTTTGGAATATCTGGGGGAAGGAAGTAAGTAGTAGATAAGACTGGAAAAATAGATTAGGTCCAAATTGTGGAGGGCTTGAATGCCATTCTAAGGAGTTTAAATCAGTCTATACTTAACATTTTTGAGCAAGGACATGATGCGACCAGAGCCCTCCTCCTCTTACTCCCAGGAATGACCAGAAGAGCAATGGCAATACAGAGGCTGCAGGGACAGGAGTCTCCATCCCAAAGACCCTTGAGGAAGGGAGACCAGAGGATCGTAGTCATGGCCAGTGATTATGTCACAAGGAATAAAAAAGTTAAAATTTCAAAATCTTATATTTTGTATTAATACTTCACTCTTAAATTATTTATTTATGTCCTAAACCATAAAAATCATTTAAACCATCTATTTGACTTTTTAAAGGAATAGCTGGTGCACAAGAGAGCTTCCTGCACTTGGAGAAAAAAGATACCTAGTAACACACCAAAAGCCAAACTTCCAATGTCCTTTGTGAATGAAAAAACGTTACAGCTGCTACTGCTGCCCGGATGGTGAGCCTGAGGGAATTTAGGATGGAAGCAAACACAGTGCTGGCTATCAAGCCCTCAGCATTTCCCCCAACAGTGTCCCTGAGGGGACTCGGAATTGGAAAGAACAGGACACTGGCCCTAGACAGCTAAGGTGCATATTAAAGGAAAGATTTCAATGAGCCCAGACTTTTGCACCTTCCTTAATTTTCATTAACTTGAGATGTCTTTTTTCTTTAACAGTAATCTTCTGATGTTCTGACTACCTGGTCTTTGTTGCAAAACTCCTATGTCTCCTGGCTCCTCCCTTACCTCTTTGGAGCCGTCCCTCAGAGCTATGGGAGAGACTGCCTCCCAGGCTTCAAGTCCTCAGCAAGTCCGGCAAATAAAACATAACTCTCAACTATAAGGTGGTGCAAATTTTTTCTTCAGTCAACACGTGTATCAGAACTTAATTTTCTTCTTTTTAAAATTTCTTTTTTGATTTATTTTTTACTTGGCTTTTCTTGTTTTGTTTCCTATTGTCCAATTTCTTTGTCATCCTTCCTTCCAATTTTTGACGTCACCAACCACCACAGGCTTGCCATTTCCCTCTTTAACTCAACAAGGGAGAGAGGCTGACCCCGCCTCGAGGTGGAGTCTTCCTTACACACTAGCTCAGTGACTGTCAGGAAGCATCGGGCTGGAGAGTGCAGCCTCGCTTATCACAGAGTGGACTATACTGTGTTCCCTTGTTCCACCTGAATCCCTAGAGGAAGACTTCTCTGTGCGTGTAGAAGCCAGACCGGAGGGAAGGGGGCAGGGCACGACCAGTGAAGGACTGACACAGCAGTTGAGGACGGGACAGACTGGTTACAACCAAGATGGCAGAAGATTTGACTTCCAGTAGACCTTGAGCCTCATGCTCACCCACAGGCATCATGATAGGTCCCAGGCTGACCTTAAAAGGCCAAAGGCAGGCAGTGCCCAGTTCCTGGAAATCCCTGCCCATTCCCCAAAATAGTTGGAATAATCCTCCTAGTTAGCATATGAAATTACCAAGCCCATAAAAACGAACAACCCCGCACCTTATGGAGTCTTTCTTTCTCTTTCTCTCTCTCCCTCTCCCTCTCCCTCGGAGATGGCCTGCACCTGTCTATGAGTGTGTATCTCCCTGAATAGACTTACTTTCACTCCACTATGAATTCCACTCTTGAATTCCTTCGTGTGCCAGACAAGAACCTATTCTCCAGCAACAGAAGTATCTTTGCTACACCAACCTGAATGAACCTACATAAGCCAATGATGACAACATAATAGGTCCCTGAGTGTTGGGAGGGAAGTTGAAATTGAAGGCCACAAAGGTAAACTGGATTCTCAAATCTGGAGGCAAAAATATCCTCCCCAAATATGCCCCACCTCTTGCTCTCTCCCGCCTGACAACGGTACCACATCTCTCAGGAGAAGAGGAGAGGCCTCTTGGGTAGTCACTGAGCACGGTGAAAGGACCCTGTGCTAAAATCTTGACTGGGAACTGAAACTTGACCTCTCCCCATCGGTTCTCTCCTCTCTCTGATGGGCGTGTTATGTTCGTATTAACTGTGCTATCGCGTCACATGACTCCCGCCTCTGCAGAAAAGGAGGGGTTTCCTTCTCACTTCGGTTCCTGTAAATCCCTCCCAAGGGCCAAGATATTCTTGATAATGATTTTACTTAAAATAATTTCTTCTCGTCTCTTTGGACGTTAAATACCCAAATGTAAATACCAAAAGCCATCAGGAATATCATTTATTTTGTGTATTGATCTTTGGTTTTCAAACACTACCGAAATAGTCCCCAAATGTACGTTTCTCTGAAATACAACAATAAATATTCGTCTCTTAGAAGAAAGCTATCTCCAGCACTTACCTGAAAGTGCCTTGCTAACATCTGCACTAAGCAGAGCAACGTTCAGCTTTCACATCTTGTCCTCTCGATTTCACCAAGCGCCCACTGAATGTTAAGCAGCACCTTTAACTTCTCTGCGAGCTGGATCTTATACCAGGTACCTGAATAGAACTCCTCTCCCAGGCACTAACTGAGGGTGGTGTGGGAAGCAATGTGGATCCAAGCAATCTCCCCTGCAAAAGTGCCCATGGTGAGGTTCAGTCCTGCTCTCCGTGAGCGCTTCCCTGGGTGTCTGGAGAAAAGCCAGTCTCCTTCCCTTCCCTCCCTTTCTGTGATGTTGAGACAGGATGGAAGGGGGCAGGGCACAGCCATTCAAGAAATGTTACAGCAATTAACATCAAAATGGTGAAAGATTCAACCCCCAGTCGGCCTTGAGGCTCAAGATGATGAGAGATTTAACTTCTAGTAGATCTTGAGCTTCATTATACACTCATTGTAATATATTAACATGGCCACAGGCACCATGGCAGTCCCAAGGCTAACTACAAAAGGTCAGAGTGGGAAACGGCCAGCTTCCTGGGAATCCCAGCCCCTTCCCCAGGCTACTTAGACTGGTCCTTCCACTTATTAGCATATGTAGCCCATAAAAACTAGCAACATGGTGCCTCGTGGCCGCCTCTCTCTCTCCATTCGGAGGCGGCCCCACATTCCGTCTATGGAGTGTGTACCTACTTTTAATCTGAGCACCCAACCCTCACATCTCGTGGCCTTTCTCTTGCTTTTCAATGTATCTCTCTGAATAAATCTACCTTTACTCAACTGTGGCTCGCTCTTGAGTTCTTTCCTGTGTGAAGCCAAGGACCCACACTTGGCGGGGCACGTCCCAGGGGCTCAACTGAAGCCTGGGACACAGCCCTTCTCACGCCCCACATCTGTTTTCCTGCATCAATGTGGCTAGGAGGGTGTGATGTACAGATGGGCGCTGACCATTCCACCAAGCCCCAGCCTGGCCACAGTGCAGGTGGTGGGGTCTTTTTTAAAAATTGTGATTATTATTCCAATTTTTTAAAAACTGAGGTACAATGTTGTGTTAGTTTCATATTCTTTTTCATTATAGACTATTACAAGGTATAAATCCAGTTCCCTGTGCTATACAGTTGGATCTTATTGTTTATCTATTTTATATACAATAGTATCTGCAAATCCCAAACTCTTAATTTATTTGCCCCACCCCTGGTAACCGTAAGTTTGGTTTCTATGTCTGTGAGTCTGTCTTTGTTTTGTAAATAAGATCACTCTGTTGTTTTTCAGATTCAGGGTGGGATCTTTTGTGTGGGTGAGAACTCCTTCATCAGTAACTATCAGTCTGTTGTCCTAAAGCAGAGCCTTCTCTCTCCCTTTTTAAATGGTAATTATATTGATGTCAGTTACTGAGGACAACAGTGCAAAGTTTCTAGAGAAGGCAGCTTACTCAGAACGCAAGACTGAGACAGGCAGATGAGGTGGGAAGAGCATGAAGCCCACCACCCAAGGGCACCCATCCTGCCCTCCACCCAGAGACTCTCCTTCGGGGCTGAAGGACAGCACTGCTTTGATATGCCTGCTCCTCTGATCTTAGATTTGGCTCCAATTCTTGCCTTTGAGATGCCAGACACACAGGTTAGTGTTGGAAGGAAAACCCACGTCTGATCAAGATCAGATCTGGAAATCCACCCCCCGCCCCCAACATGTCCTGGGGCTCTGGGCCTCGCATCATCCAAATTCTCCAACTGGAGTCTCTGGAGCAGCAGCCTGCCTCCAAAGGACGCAAAGAGGAGGCTATGCTCTCACACTCATCTCTAGACAAAGGGCAGAGCGGTGCCTCTGCAGAAGCCAAGCAACCGCCAGTCCTGCTGAGCCAGACACCAGCCCCAGGTGGAAGGGACTTGATCACACTGATGACGGGGTTTCCATCCCATTCCTGGGAAAGAAACTTCCTGGTGTCAGATTCTGGAATGAGTAAAATAAGAGCCTTAAGACAATGAAACCAATGATTGATGGAAGTTGTAAATATCATTTCCTGTTCTCCCATCACCACCGAAAAAAACCTCATCAAACCTCATGTGCTCCCTGGTTAGGAATGGGATTGAAGAACCCTGACTGAAGCATTTTTCAAAGGCTCAGAGTCCCTTTTAGGTCTAGTCTCCCCAGTTTTATTGCTCTGAGTCATTAAAAGGCAGTCCCTCATTTCTCAACATTTCCTGAATATTTTAAGCTAGTCTGACACATGATGTGCTAACGTGAACCTCATACTAATCTCACTGTACTTCAAATCCATCAACTGTAACTGCTCTGAATGTTGAGAGTTGTAGTGGCACTTTAGTTACACTTTACCCTTTTATCTTTTTTCCTCTTTTGAATATTCTGAATCTGCCCTAAATTCTTGGAAGAGTAAGATCATGGTTTCTTATCTCCCGTCTCCTTTTGAATCCCCTCGGGTTCCTCACTATCTGATGTAGATTCCCAATTCCAGGTACAAAAGGCACCTCTATGTGACTGGGAGAAGGCTCATCTGGGTGGATGAAGGACAAAAAGGAACCACTTTGGAAGAGAAGAATTAGCAAGTCTCCCCTTTCTCTACGCTGGTGGAGGCTGCCCCCAGCCAGGGTGAATGGCTTGATGAGTAGGAGGGCTGGATCCCAGGCCCTTCACCACCAGCCAGGTGCCTTTGTGCAGGTCCCAACCTGCACAACTGTACATGGCAGCCCCACAATGTAAGTTGGCTATGGAAAGTACTTTCGTTAGGGTTTTTAGCAGTTTCTCAGCTGTCAGCTTCTCTTGTTTTCAGGCTCTGTCTTGAGAGTGAAAAAATAAATTTAATGGCAGAAAATAAGCATATTTCAATATTTAAAACTATTTGCTCATTCTTAATATGCACAGGAAGACTGAGTTTTTTTCACGGTGGTAAAATACACATAAAATTTATCAACTTAACCATTTTTAACAGAGAGATGTGAAAATAACTTAAAGATCATTATGTTTTATTTTTAAGCAAATTCCTTACATTTAAAATTTTTAATTGGAAGAAGTCATTGTTTCCCTCATCATTTTGTATTTGATTAGAGACCTCAGTTCTGAAACTGAAGGTAAGAACTATACCCAAGGACCTCTTTTACTATTCCTCTCACAGTCTTAAAGGCTGGTAAGAAATTTCAAAGTTTATGGTAAGAATGTCTGTTTGCAAATACGTGAGTTGGGAATACTTACATCAGCAATTTATCAGACTAATCCTTCAACAGGAATGTAATCAAACAGTTTCCTACGCTTTGAAGTGTTCTGTAGGAAACTTAGGTCCTATAAAAGCTCTTTTTATGTGAGAATATTGAGACGTTAGATTTACCATGAAAAGGGGCAACTGTGTCTTGATGTTTGGAATTAAAATCTGTAAGTCTGTATAATTTGTATTTGGCTTGATCCAGTTACTGGGTGATTAACAATTCAGATTGCCTTATTTAAACTAAAGCCCACAATTAACAAATTCCCTAAGCCAAGTTCTCCAGGGACTTCAGGGTGAGTCCCAGGCTAAACAGGGATGTGTAAATTCAATACTTTCAGTGGATCAGAATCCTCATCCAGGAGCAATTTAGTATGTAGGGATATAGGGATTCAGGATGCAAGAATCAGCCTTCAGGTTCAAAGCTATATTGTGGGAAATCCGTCAGGGACCATCTGAGTGACAGAAGGGCACTTCCTGTCACACTTTCACAGTCCCAGAATGCTATTTATTGGCAAGTTTCAGGAAAGGAACTTGGAACTTCTGTTCACTCCTGTTCTATAAAAATGGATCACAGACTCTTTGGATGGAGGGATCTTTTCAGGCTACTTGGTCCAACTCCATTCCGGTGTCAGAAACCTCTCCTCTCTCAGTAGGATGTTAAAGACCTGAGCAAATAAGATCCAGGAATATAACGGCAATGAGTTATTGAGTCTTCTTTTCCAATTTGGCAATAATGAATCCAAATAAGATTTTGCTAGTGTTGGTAGACAGGATGTTCTCTAGGAGCCAGTAAGTTTTTAATTCCAATTAGGATCACTATGACAGCGAGAGGCTAAACAGAGCCAGAGGGAGCGCCCACAACAGAGATCGAACCTCCCTCCAAGATGCAGAGGCAGACGGAGAGGACAAAGGGATTGGGCAGCCTACGAGCTGCTGATCCTGAAACCTGCAGCATACACTGTTAGGGTACAAAGCTTTGGATCTTAAAATTTAGAGCACACCCAGATGCCAAATGATCAAAATCTTGGAATAAAGCTAAAAGAGGAAAAACTCTGCATCACTCTTTGTTATCAGCTTGGATATGCTGGTCTACCTGGTGGCACTGGGCAGAGAGGCTGCACACCCTGAAAAGACTGGCTCCACACACAGGGAGCCAGTCACTGAACTCTGCTTGCAGTCTAGTGGCAAACAGCATCAATGGGACTAAAAAAAGGGGATCTTGGAAAATTGAAGCTGTCTTTCCCCCCCAAAAAAACACAGACATCTAGATAGAAAGCAGCTAGAAATTCCAGTAGAATATTTCTTCTTCTGTTAATACCTAAAGGAAGAGGAGAGCATTTAGAGGGATGGAGAAAGAGAAATTAGGTATGAATTCAAGTCATATACATCCAAGTGGCCTTCAAGGAGAAACTACCCCTTCTATAAGTGGCAAAGAAAATTAAGAGAATGAAAGAGAAAGGGAATTCTGTGCATTCCAAGGAATTCCACTCCATCCAGGTAAACACTATAGAAGACAGGTTAAAAGACATGCTTAAGGTTACTAGAGATTTTCTTCTGTTCTGTTTCCTATTGTGTCTCTAGAGTTTAAAACAGTGCTTGTCACATGGTAGGTGCACCATAGATTTTTGTTGAATGAACATGATAGTTGTCAGTGGAAGATACAGGAATGGCAAATAGTCTGACTTGATATGATTAACAGCAAAGTATTGAGTAAAATAAAAATCATTGCTCCATTTCTAGCCAAAACTATACCCTAAACTCACAAAAATCTGTATTTATTCTAAAATTATTCAGAATTATTTTTAGAGCTTTAAAGACGATCTAGAAATGAAAAAAAGTCAAGTAATATTCCATTCCTACATACAAATATATTCTTCTTAATGCTTTAATGTTCTTGGTCTATCCATGTTTTTGTCCAACATGCCAGTCAAATCTAGCCAATACTGTAGATGGAGAACTAGCATGTATTGAAGATGGGCAATTTCTCTGCGAAACCCAGAAGTTGACCCTAGCAGCCCTTTCAAGGTGATAGCTACCTCCTCCCAGTCCTGGTATGGACCTTGGTCCTACATGTTCACAAACTGGACATGTCAGCACACCAAGGACAGAGCCATCTCTCAGAAGTAGCCTCCCAGTAGTCAACCTCACCATAGATTGGTGGAAAAAGCCTGATTAATTAAAATAGAAAACAGAACTGCCAAGAAGACTGGCATCCTTTGGGAAGCACATTCCTGATGGGCAAATTCTACAGAGCTGAATTTGAAATCTTCATGTTGCTTTAGAGCATGGAGTTAGAACAAGAGGTCTTAGCTGTAGGATTCATGTCTTCACAAACTCCAGGGCAAGACTGCCTAATACAGCCTTCACTGCAGTAGAAATAGATGTGGCCCTCAAACCAGATAGGTTAATCCTCAGGTCAGGGCACCCCAACCCTGAGCAGCATTTAGAAGAGCGCTGGCAACATCCGCATCTACTACTTCCCCTTCTGTGTTCCTCCAATACTGATGAATTCTCATTCAAATAACACATTCCTACTTTACATATGTCTTCACTGGGGTCTCAAAGTGTAAATGATTTCAGAGATATCATTCATTCATTCAACAAATATTTGTTGAGATCCTACTATGTATCAGGCACTGATCCGGGCAGAGGGATACAGCAGTGAACAACGTTGACAAAAACCCCTGATCCCAAAGGGCTTACATTCCTTCTCTTTATTTTAACTTCTGCCATTCCGCCTCTTTAAGAGGGGGACATTATCACCTGGTGTACCTTGCTAGGTATTTAGCTCACAGCTGGCGCTCAACTAATGCTTACTTAATGAAATGGTCTTGCTAGCTCCATTTTTCTTAACTCGATTCACTTTTTATCCTATAGTAATCTGGCTTTGTCCCAACTACACCACTAAAACTCCTGTCCTGAAAATCACCCAGGCATGTGGAAATTGATAAAAGATAGAAGAAACACATAGTGGATGTTTAGTTATCATTTAGTTCTGGTTTGGTTATCAGGCATATTTTGGTTTAGACTATATTATTCTCCATCTATTCTGTCCACGTCAACACTTGGCCATGATAATGTTTTAGTTCGTAAAAACTACTAAGCTTTGTAACCCCCAGCAAGAAAGCAGTTGGACCAATAACGGTTGGGCTCTGGATCTATCTGGTGGGTCTTACGAGCAAACAGGGCCCTGAGAGAGAAGCCAGCCTCTCTGAAGGGAGGAGGGGTCAGTGAGGTGCTTGCTGTGCTCTGATGGCCGAGAGCTGGGCTGGGGCTGGGGCTGAGCTTTAGGCTGAAATGGACCCGCATCTTTCCTGTCTAGGGTTTTCTTAGAACCCCACCTGTCCCCTTCTATAACCCTTGGACAGGACCTAAGATGTGCTGGGAAAGGCTCACTCACACAGCATCCTCTGTAAGGCACAGCACTGCGGGGTCGGGGCGGGGGGGGTGCTTTACACCTGTGCTCCCCTGTGACGGGGGCCGGGAATCTGGAGGACATGTTGTCACTTCACTCAACACACAGACTCCTCCTGTAAAAGGAACTTACTGGTCTTGCACATTTGTTTTGAGAACCAGTAGCAGCAGGTGAAAAATTTTATAATGCTAGACCAGAGAGGCCCATTTCAACCTTTACTACAAGACCCTGCAGCACCTAAGCAGCACCTAAGAATCACACACCCCTTCCCTCTGCAACTTCCAGATCCCCCCTTTCCGGGATGCTTCTCCCTCTCAATCTCCTTAATGACATCTTCCTCACCGTCACTCCCATAAATAGTATCAGGCAGGAATCCACCCTCTCCCTGGTTAAGGTCCTTGGCAGTTTCATCTTACACGAGATGAAAACGCTCAGCACTTCAGCCCAAATCGGCAGCAGCCCACTGGGTTCTCCTTTTAGGACACCCCCCAAATCTCAAAGTGGTAAGTCTAAAACGACACCCTTCCTCTTTCTCCCCTGTCCTAAAACCTGTACTCTGCGTTACCTGACTAGATGAACTGCCTTCCTTTCATCAACTGCCCTCTTCCCGCTGCTTCCAAACTAATCAACAACAAAATCCCTGCTGACTCTACTCCAGGAACAAGCACCTTCCTTCTACTGCCTTAGTGAGTCCTTATCCCTTATGTGGTCAACGAGCCTGAAGTCTCTTTATCTACACTTCTCTTCTGGCTATTGATACTTGCTTCCTTGTCCCGGAAGCATGCAGACATCTGTCATTTCTCCATACTAGACTACAACTTCCTTGGATACACAGACCTTGTCCTTTTTTTTTTGGTCCTATTATCCCCTTGGTAACACTGTGCTTTGCACATAATAAATGCTCAATTAATGGACTTTGTCGATTGAAAATGGATTATCTTAAAGTGATGGTACTTATTCCTTTAAAGAACAGCTCATCAGATAATGAATTAAATATTTACCCTAACCTCTTCCCAGCCCAAACCAAGCTGTTCTATATGCACACAGACCAAATGCACGGACACACACATGGTGTGCCCTTAGCTGCCTGGAAGTCAATCTTCAAGCAAACACAAAGAGAGGCTCTATCTCCCAAATAATTAAAACATAAATTGGTTAATGTTTCTCGTTTCTGGTCTTCCTTGAGGGAAATGACACAATGCTTAGTAGCAAATGAGAAATTACTTTGCAAATCTATCCCCTCCAAAGGCCACCAAACAAGGGTCATGCAACTTTGTCTCGCATTTTGATCCCACTGCAATGACTTAGTGTGGTAATTATATTACAAAGCCATTACTCAATGAAATGAAAATGGCAAAACAATTTACATGCTTGTCTTAAAAAGATGCTGTTAGAATGCAATTAAAGTGAAATTGCAATGGCAAAATAATTGAAATGTGGGACTGGAAGCACAGTTGTGGGACTGTAATAGAAAAGAACAAATCTGATTCCATATTAGATCTGTTCCTTTGACTTTAACCCTGCGCTCTGTTTCCCAGGCTTAGTCTTGCTGGTTCTACACCTTCTGTAAAAGGATGTTGCCTACAGCCTGAAATACAGGACAGCCTATTCTCAAGGCTCTGACCTTTAAGGATATTAAAATTTTTCCATTCATATAAAGTTGCAGAATAGAAAATAACGTTCGTTTCGTTGGAGGTTTACAGGGACACTATGATCTGACCCACGTGGACAGCTGCAAGAACAAACGATTCCAAGAACAAAGAATTCCTACACTTAGAAATACATCTCCACAGACACCAAGAAGAAGTTTGCAACAACCAAGTATAACCACTCCCTTTTCTAGTATAAAAGGAGCCTGAATTCTGACTTGGGGAAGATGGTTCTCCAGAACATTAGTCTGCCATCTTCTGGGTCTGCCAGCTTTCTGAATAAAGTCACTATATTCTTTGCTCCAACACTTCATCTCCTGATTTATTGGCCTACCGTGTGGCGAGCAGAATGAGTTTGTACTCAGTAAGAACAATTAAAATGCTTCTGTGGGGGACTCACAACATGGAGTGAAACGGCACACTTATGGGGACACATTTTTAATTCACTAAAGCAGGCATCGTTTATGGAGGGACGAAAATATCCGTGCTCAGTTGTTCCACAGCATTATCTACACTGGTGTATGCCACCTAGGGGTGTGTAACATCATCAGGGTTTACGGGTTTATGGGACAGACTGATAAGAGCATCACGTGTAACACTGTGCTTCCATTAGGCACCGAGAAGATGAAGGCACGAGGGTAAGCTTAGCTCAGATCTTTCTGAAATGATTCCAATACAAAAGCTAGGGTCATGACATGAAAAGACTGTTATTCTAACTTTAAGCCTGCAATTATTAAATGTCTGTGGAGATGTATTTCTAAGGCTCTATCTTCTTAAAACATGCTACTGATACATTTCGTTAGCAAAATCTTGATAAATATTTTGATGCCCAGGCTTACAGTGGGAATTCTTGCTCACTAAAGAAAAAAACAAAAACAAAATACAGTGCTACATATGAAAGCGATTTGCCTAAACGACTGATCTGACCAATAACTGAGGACTCTCCTCCGAACCGTGTTCTGCATTTTGATGGCTGAACATGCAAATGAGTCTACTAGCAAAAGCCACACACTCTATGCCCCCTGGCCCCTTCCCTTCGCCCCTCCCTTGGACCCATGTCTTCCAGTTAGGCAATGAAAGAAGCAAATACTAGGAGTGGGTCATATAAAAGAAACAAGGGTTAAAGGGATAAGCTGTCAATTCTTTTCTCATGCATGTTTCTCTCTTGTGTTGTCACAGAGCAGATTAGTAGATGGTATTTAATTGTTTTTTATGCATCAATGATGATAGCATTACTGAGTAAGAGTTATTCACTAAACGACAAAAGAGCTGTACACGTCTGTTTGTCAAGCTTTAGCTTTAAAAAGTCCCTTGGAAATAGAGACGCCGATATTTTTTCTCTCTTTCACAGACTGTGAAACACAGAAAGATTTAATATGCACACAGACATATTCTCTGAGGTAAGCGCAGCAGAAGGGCTTTGGAAAGCCTACCAAGTGTTTGCCATGGGCCTTAAGTTTCTGGGATAGCCTGCCGTGTGCATGGTTCTTGGCCTTCCGATCTTCCCTCCCACAGGGAGGTAAGTGGGGGTGTTAACTACAGCTTGGCGACAACGTGAACCTTCAGTGCATGGTAACTGTAACACAAAAATCAAACCTGCTCTCCAGATATTTAATAGAGAGGTCATGTTATTTTAACACATATAATTTAAATACTAATATGATTTGAAGTAGATTTTTAAGTCCTATGAGGAGAGGAAGTTTTGCCAGTGTAGACACAAAGGCACAAACTTTGAAAAAGAAAAAGTCATTTAGAGAAACCTCTATAAATAAGGGTAGTTGAAAAAACAAGGAAGCAAACATTCAGACAGATTACAGAAAAAATAAAAATCGGCAGGATCCCGAAAGTATTTAAACCGTAGTATTATACATAAAATTTGAAATCTGGAATTTGAAATCACATTTGTCAGAGCTTTGTAGAATTAACCTCTGTAATTAGACAAGTATCAGACAAGTTTCATATCATGGCTTTATTAACTTCCAAGGGCATATCTTTGGAAGTAAACAAAGGAGAAATAAATGCAACGTTCTAATAGTGTTAAGTTAAAATGTACTGCTCTAAGTTACTTTAAAATGCATAAAAATAAAAGTGGGACAGGTGAATATGTGAAGTTAAAATGTACTGCTCTAAGTTACTTTAGAATGCATAAAAATAAAAGTGGGACAGGTGAAGATGGTTAGGTGATGAAGAAATCGAGTAAACGTTAACTAAAGAACCTGGGTGCTGGGTGTATATGGCATCACTGTACAATTCTTTTGATTCCTTTGCATGTTTAAAATTGTTCAAGTGTTGGAAAAAATGCAGGGCTTCGTATGAAAAGTACTTATTCTACATGTTAACAGTGTTCGACAAATAAAGCAGTTCCCAAATGCATCTCTGAATGTCACACTCACCCAGCCACCCGGATCCGGAGTCTGGTATGCACAGGTCTGTCTCAGCGCTGGGCAACACGAAGCCCACGACAAACACCTCCACGCCGTCCGCCATCAGGGCCATGCCCAGGACAAAGAAAAGGGTCCACTGAAAGCGGCCGTGGCCACACTCTTGGATTATCAGCTCATACTGCTGGGCTAGTTCTTCCTCGTCAGCTCTCCTCTCGGACTCCAGCTCCCGGCGGTCCTTGTACTCATCGCCCTTGGGCTGCCCCACTGACACGATGCTGTCTTTCCCTTGGTTCATGCTGGGGATGCCCTGATACTCCCCTTCGTAGATTTCATCATCTTCGTCGTGACCCTCAGTAGCTTCACTGGAGCCTTCATCATCGTTGGCCTCCCCATTGTAGGTTTCTCCGGGTGGGTAATAGTCATCTTCCTCTTCCTCGTCCTGGAACCGACTATAGGACCTCTGGGTGTACTCATCCTGGGCCCGATCCACTGCTTGATTCACTTTCTTTACCGTCTGTTTCTTCACCTCTCTGGCAATGTCCTTGGCACCCTTCATCAGGGAAGTCCTATCCTTGTAGGAGTCTTCCATCTTATCTCAACAGATTGTCCAACGAGAAGATGGGAATTTTTCACAGCCTCAGGTCAATGGTTCAGTCTTGACAGCATCATCCACTTTGGGTTCAAAACGGAACTGCAAGAGAAGACAAAGCACAGGAGAGATTTATTATTTCTTTCTATGTCTTTTCCATCATCTATTTCTTGGTCTCATTTCACTCGCCCCATAGACTAAGTCACAGAATGAGCTTTTCCTTTCTTTTGAGCACACTGTTTGCTGGTTCTCTGCTCAAGTGTGATCAGCACTTGGAGTACCTAGGGTTTTTGCTATTATTATTATTGTTTTGTTTTTAAGGAACTCTGTCTCCTGGGTAACTTTGCATAGAATACATAAGCACTCCCCTGAAAATACAATGAGACACGCTGCATCTTTATAAGTACAGCCAACATATTTCAAAAGTGCTAGAAACATAGACCTTGACTGAGAAAAATAATATTGCTCACAGATACGTACACACTCTGCAAAGGCAAACCCAGAATAACAGAAGAATCCTGCTGACCTCATTTCCCCACAATGGAAAAAACAAAGCAAGCAAGCACCGCTATATGCAAGGCTATCAAATCATACACAAGCACTCCTCATTTTACTGCATTCCGCTTTATTGCACTTTGCAGATACTGCAATTTTAACAAGTTGAAGATTTGTGGCAACCCTGGGTCCAGCAAGTTTATTGATGCCATTTTTGCAAAAACATTTTGCTCATTTTGTTTCCCTGTCATATTTTGGAAATTCTTGTAAAATTTAAAATGTTTCCATTATTATCATATTTGTTACATGATCTGTGATCAGTCGTCTTTGATGTAACTACTATAACTTGCTGAAGGCTCAGATAGATAATTGTTAGCAATTTTTTAGCAATAAAGTATTTTTTAATTAAGGTGCTTTTTTTTTTTTTTAGATATAAAGCTACTGCACACTTAACTAACTACAGTATAGTGTAAACATAACTTTAATAAGCACTGGGAAACCAAAAATTTGTGTGACTTGGTTTATTGCAATATTCACTTTATTGCAGTGGTCTGGAACCCAACCCGCAATATCTCTGAAGTATGTTGTAAATATTTATAAAATACACTTTCGTCCTACCTTCCTAGTATCTTCTTCCAATAAATGATAAGAGACTCACGCGGCACCCAAAGCTGACAGTGAGTATTTTCCCCTAGTACGGCAGTCATATCCATAGAAATCGGCAGTGTTCATCAAATGATTTCACAGATACTTTGGATAATCACTGAATTATAACATGGGGCTTGTCCAGTGATGGGGGTGCCCTTTCAGAAACCACCCACAGGCCAGCAGGGACAGGTCAGCCACATGCAGTGTCCCTTCACAACTGACCCTGTAAGAACCCCAGGCTTTGTCCCTACCTTCTCCGTCTCTAGACACTCCCCCACACACACTCCCTCCCACCGTGTCTGACTGCCACTCCAGTTAGCTGCTGTCCTGGAGACCGAGTCAGCAGCCTCCCATGACCCATCACTAGGTTTTCTTTCTCACGGGTAGCTCCTTACGTCTTGACTTACTACACTCTGGCTGACTTCTCTCACTCCTCCACTGGGCTGTCTCCTCCGGTGGCCCAAGTAAGCCATTGTCAGGCCACCTTGTACATAGATGACATGAAGGTGAAAAAATCATTCCCCCCCCATCATTAATTCCCCAAGCCCTGCACTGCAGCAGCATCCCAAACACTGGTTTATGTAATGGTCAATTCTACTTCGTTCTTTTGCACTCAGAGTAAAACACTTGTAAGCAGCTATTATAAACATATACTAAAACTGCTCGTTCAGACATCACAAACAAACCCAGCAATAAAGACAATAGGATGTTTGTTTATAAACGAACTGTACATCATTACCGTGGAATACCAACAAATGCCCAGTGGGCAAAACAGAAGCACGGCCCTGCTCAGGCCGGTGTTCTGGAAAATGACAAAATGAAATGAAAACAAGCATATGATTACAAGGCTTTCTCCGGAATGTCTTGATGAAGGGTGTTTCTGTTTGTTCTTCTTCTCCTTTCTTTTTTGGAGAGCTGAGGGATCCAGAGGAGAGTTAGATGGGAAGGCAGCGAGAAGAGTGGTTGAGGATGGAGCGCTCAGAAAGTTAAGAAGGAGGCAGGAAAAGAGAGAAGGGAAGAAGGGAGAATGATGGATAAATGATGCCGCAGATGGAGAGATGTTTCCTAGTTTAAAAATGAAAAGTGAAATTAAAACATTTCACACAATAAATAAAGCCAACTCCTCTACCACCCAGAAATCGACGATCACATCAGACACTGCACACCAGCTGCTTCTTGGGCACAACAGCACACAAATGCCCTTAAAGGGGATCCAAAGACTGGAGAGCGAGGACAGACCCTGAACCACTGTAACACGCCGCCGCGAACCGTGCCTGTTGGCAATGGGAAGCTTCCGCAGTTGCTCTTCCTAAGAAACAGTAACTAAACTGACTGCGTTTGGCTTTCCTGCCTTTGTTCCTGGCCGCGGTCTCATCACGTGCTTCACGGGCTCGCACCCCCTCACATGGTCCTTGCGTGGGAGCCACCTCTATGACAGAAAGCCGGCCTGGTGTCCTAGAAAATGGATGACTCTAACTCCCTAAGTGATCTAATCACACGCGCAATGAAAACAATTTTTAAAAAATTAAACGGTTTGGTTTTCGGGGGAAAAAAATGCTTCTTGTACAAGTCTATTTGACTCTGAGGCAAAACAAAGACCATGTGTATGTAAGTTCCCCAGGTTCCTCAAGCCAAAAAGTGAGGCTTCACTCCATTTTCAGATCTTAATGGAAGAGACCGGGTCTTACAGTTTGTAGTCTCACTAAAACAAAGGAGATTTTTCAGTGCTTTTGCATAAACAAGGGCAACTATGAATACTTATTCAAAAATTCTGTTTAAATCCAGATGTCTGTAGATGATGCCACGGGGGAAACTCGGTGAAGGGCAGGTGTAGGGCATCTCTATTACTTCTTACACCTGCATGTGAATCTAGGACCCCAAAATAAAATGATAAACAAAAAATAAGTTTGTATCATCTACACTATGCAATCTTGGAAAATGCACAAGATGTTTAGCTAGTGGGAAGGTTATTCAGGGGGCAGAGTTGTATTCTATGGATATTTCCCTTTCTGGTAAGTGGAAAAATGCAAAAAGCTAGGCTCATCCCAAAGGTCACTAGGAAGATGGCAGACCGGGATCTGTGTCAGAAGGCCACACCTGCATTTGAAGCAGCAGCTCACAGGTGTGGCCCGTGCACCAGGTGTGGCCCACTCGGACATCCATGCGCAGCTGCTTCTCACATTATCAGCTGCTTCTCACGTTATCAGCGTCTGCAAACACCGTTCCTCCATTTGGGATGAATCACCCAGTAACACCACGTACACGTGCCAAACGCCGATTTAATGAAAAGCGGGTTGAATGGGTGCTTACTCTGTGCCAAGCATTGTGCTAAGAACTTTATACACACTCTTGTATTCTTTTATTTAATCCTGACAATCCTATGAAACAGGTATTATACGGTCCATTTTACAGGTGAGAAAATTAAGGCTTAGCAAGATTAAATAAGTAGCCCAAGGTCACAAAGCTTGTCAAAGGCAGTGCTGGGACTCGAGCCCAGTGGTCTGACCCCAGAGGCTTGCCCCTTTTCCCCATCTGCCTCACACCGTGCGCCCCTGAGGTCTTAATAAGTGCGGCAGCGTTCTTCCTAGTCATTCCAGTAACCTGTCTATTTCATACAAAAATGGTTCATAGCCTCTTTGCTAACCATCCTATAGGTTCTGAAACAAGAATTACTGTGATACGTTTCACCAGTGATGGGCTTTCTATGGATAATAACCTTAACATATGGTTTTGTTTGTTCAGAAAAACTAGCCCAAGATGTTGCTTCAACTTCAAAAGATAATACAATCGTGCTAAATAAGATGTCAGCAGGCCAGGAGGGCAGGAAAGAAAACAGCAATGAAGCTCTAACTCTCAGGGAAGCTGCCTCTTCTTTATTCAAGCCAGTACCTTGCCAGGAAACAAGGACAATGATGTACCTTACACTGTGCTGAGGATTAGATGAGACGGTGTTCACACTGCGTCCAGGACAGAATTCGACATACATTAAGTGTTTTTAACTTGGGTTCCCTAGACAGAGCCTGTGATGAGGAGTCGGGTGTGAATCATTTATTGCAGACAAGCTGGTAAGGGAGTGGGAGAAGCAGGGTGGAGTGGGAAGGGGACAATCGATGCAGGGCTGCAATTCTGGGCAGTGTCCTGGGGGGCAAGCTTCAGCTTGAATCTGCAGAGTGATTCAGGAACTTAACTCGTGTCTCAGAGTTCTTCCCACTCAAGGCAAAAGCGCTGGGCTTTCCTGCTCCCGCACCTGCCCACTGTTGGCTAAGTGCCCCCCCGCCCCACCCCGCCTGTCAAGGATGGACACAGGCGCTTCCAGCTCGCTGCATCAAAGGCAAAGTGCTTCCAGCAGCTCAAAGGTGGACCTGTGAAGAGATACAGGTGCTGGCTGATGGACGCAAAGACACACTGAAGCCAGGAGGAGAGCTCCAAGACAATGAAAGGAATCCGAGAGTATTTGGTCAGAATATTAACAGTATCTCCTACAATTAGCATTTAATAAATGCTTGCTTAGATGCCCTGCTAATCATGCTAAGTGGCAGGACCCACAGGTAATTAAAAACTACATTTAAAAAAGTAATTTTTTTAAACTTTTTTTTAACAGGGGGAGGTAATTTAGGTTTTATTTATTATTTACTTTTTCAAACAGAGATACTGGGGATTGAACCCAGGACCTTGTGCATGCTAGGCACACATGCTACCACTGAGCCCCAAAACTACATTTACAGAAGCAGCTGTTACAAGTGAATAGTATTTACAGGAAAGCTTATGATATTTAATGATCGGCACAGTCAATGTGCGTGACAATCATTTGGCACAAATAATAGCTCACACACATAAATGAGCGTTATTCTGGCAAAAAAAAAAAAGTTTTAGTTTTCTTTCTTTGATGGTTCATGCCAAATAGCACATAGCCCCGACCACCAACTATTTCAAAACCATCCTACACATGTTCCCAGGATGCACAGACTCCACGCACACACGTTTCTCCAGTCTCCCCACACTGGGCCCAAACCTCCAGTCCTTTCTCTGCTTTTCTTTCCTCATCACCACCATGACAAAAGATCGCAGCACCACAGCAAAAGATCTTGGGGAGCTCCTCCTCCCCCATACTTTCTAGAATCCTCTGGATGCTGGACAAGTCCCTCATTTTAGTAACTCTATTCAGGCACCTTTAAAGCCACAGTGCACTCAGAGCAGTGACAGCAATAGTAACAGCTCACCTGTCAGGTGCACCACGTGTTAAGTACTTCAGAAGTATTATCGCACAACAGCAATCCTCACAACAGTCATATATGGTAGGAACTCTTAAACCCCCATTTTACAGATGGGGAAACTGAAACCCGCCCAAGAATTCAAACCCAGACTAATGCTACTCCAGAGCCCAACCACTTATCCAATATATATACCACGTCTTAGTGGAAATGGGAGCCTGAGATAGAAACAGAGGTCTGAAGCAGCAGAGCTGCAACAGAAGACAGCCCCCACCTCCCACGTCTAGATATATACGTGCTGATCTCTGGTGTGTTGGGCGTACTAGATAACAATCCTCTTCCCCTCTTAAATTTGGATCAAATGGAGACATTCAACACAGCAGACAAATAGTGATCACCTGCTGCTGATGGAGAACTGAGCCGACACTTCATCCCTAAAGTCACGCCTTCTCCCCAGGTGGTCCAGGACGCTGGACTGAGCAGGGCTCCTTCGGGGGCGGGATGTTTGGGGAGCTTCCCAGTGCTGAAGGCCTGCAGAAACAGCACCTCCCACAGGGCTGATGCCCGCAGGCCAAGGTTGTCCCCCCAGTTCCCCAGAGAAATCGCTCCTTCTTTCCTGGGGAGGAGGGAGGGTACCTATGGGCGGGGGGGGGGGTTGTAAGCTGTTTGTCTCCCATCTGTCTCTCCTGGGGAGCACTGGACATTCCTGTACCTGAGTGGAAACCCGAGAAGTGGGGAGTAGCGTTTCACGTTAGCTCTGTGCTGTATGATAACAGAGTGCACCAGCCACCCTGATGAGGGCCGTGTCACTTTCCATCTCTTACGGACATAAGACCAACCACATGTGATGACATTAGAGCAATGCCACAAAATATTAAAATATTAAAAAGACAAGGACATGAACATCTAAAAGTTGCCATAAGTCCTGATATATTTTGAGGGATACTATAATGCATCACTCCAAACTAATATAGACATTTTAATTTTTGATGAATGTCAGAAAGAAAGGCAATATTTACTATTCATAACCATCCACACTGCAAGTAGGGCTGATTAGAAACAACCAGATACTTCTTCATTAAGGCCGTCTCATGTATGTCTGAAAATGGTGATTTTTTTTTAAAGGTTCAAAATCAATTTTATCGAGGTATAAATTAAATTCAATAAAATGCTCTGTTTTTTTCATGATTAAAAGAACATAGTTGAAGAGATTTGGTGCAGTATACCATCTATATTATGAATATGCTTATTCTAGAAGAAATGTTTGTTGAAAGGCTTATTCAACACAGGTTTGGAACCTCTGGGGTTTATATAAACTGTCCAAAAAAAGATCAGCATGCTGAGCTCTGCACTTTCATGGTCTGGAGCCAGGCTCTGGAGACAGCAGGAAGATTAGAAGATGGGCATGGCCTTGTAGGAGCTCTAAATACCATGTAAAAACATCCACATCACTACTTTATATAGCCTAACCTTGTGAAATAGTAATGAGAGTTGAAGGTGATCAGCATTAAAATGCAGAATCCCATAACTGCAGTGAGACAGCATTCTGAAAAGAAACTTTGGGGAAAGAGGAGAACGCATTTTGAGATGAAGGAATAGATACTGATGCATCATCCCAGCCTGCTCAAATCTTTGACAGCAGACTTTGGTCATTTAAGGATGCCTCTGGCCCTCCAACCTCTGAACTGAAGTGTAAGTATGTGTAAATTACCATTCTTCAAGGGGCAGTTCAAAGGCCACCTCTTTCATGAAGTGATCTCCTTTCACTACTGCTCAGTCTCTCACCTCCTCCCTGTTACGCATAGTTGGTCCCATCCTGACATTCAATCATGTCTTCCCTTCTGGTTAAGTGCCATGGTCTTCCCTATTGGAGTGGAACCTCCTTGAAAATAGGAACCCAGTAAAATGAAAGAGTATAAAGCAATGTTATTAAATGAGGACATAAGCACTGTATGGGGCTGACTCCCTGGTTTCCCCCTTTCTCCAGGAGGGAGTTGTCTGATCAGCATGTCCCCAGTGTGCATTCTGCAACATATGGCTCTACTCCATGCACTGAAAGGAAAAAGATCTATGGTCAAATCAGTTGGGAAGTTTCTATCTCATATTTTATAGATCCTTCTCTAGGAGAGCCACAGTGCAGCTTGTTATAAAGAACCTTGTTTAAATATGTTACCCAACTATTCCCCAAACTTTCCTAATAATAGCATGCCCCGACCCTCAACATGACACCGATAAGCAGTCTTCATTATACACTATGGGAAACACTGTGTTATGATAAATGCCAAGATCCTTTCTAAGGTCTCTGTTATAAAATACCATAAAACTCACTAATTAGAATTAATTGAGGGAAGCAGGATGAAAAACAAAGTCTACATTAAGATAATATTTCTAAAATGAAACAGTATTTCTTTCAAGCCTATCAAAAACTGAAATTAAGTTTTTAAAAAGTAATCTTCTATGATTTTTAAACAAACTGGCTACAAAAATTAAGGGTATTTAGCACATCTGCATATTTTAAAGGAATAAGTCATTCAAAGAGCCAGGAAATGTTAAGTATGTTAGCATTCCTTTAATGCAATTTTGACACAATAAATTTGCTCTATGAGGAACAGCTCTCCTAAGCCAGGATAAACTGGCCTCAACAGTCGTCTAAATCTCTACAAATTCCACATTATTGAAACCTAAAGGCCTTACCCAAACAACAAACCTGCTTATATATATATATGAACTTTTCTGAAGGTCCTAGACCTCCTGGTAGAAAGAATATTCTCAAATGAGTCAAAGTAAGCAACAGCCTTTTGAGGAAGTATCTGAATTCAATTTAGTACAGCAATATTCATTCTGCTTACAAAACCAAAACATGATTAAGAAATAACTGGAAAATTCAGAAAATCACAAAAAATAAAATAAAATCATATGTATTTCTACCACCCAGAGATCCTCACTTCCAATCTTTAGGCTACACAGATGCTTGAGCTTATGATTAATTTAGATCTCACTGTATATTTGGATGTAAAGCCCTTCTCAGGTTACTCTGTTATCTCTAACTCTTCAGGTGTGAACATGCCCGTTCACTGGATTAGTAGTCTCACTCAAATAGTGCAGGACTTCATTCCATGTTTAGTGAGCATATTTTCTATAGCAGTGGTTCTCAAAGTGCAGTCTGTGGATCCCCAGGGAACCCCCCAAACCATTTAAGGAAACTGTGAGGTCAAAATAATTTTCATAGCAATTGAGAGATGTTATCTAACTTTTTCACTTTCATTTTTCCCTGAGAGTATACCAGCATCTCCCAAAGGCAACATGATATGTGGTGACATCTCTGATGCTCTGATGGTTAATGGATTGTGCACTTGTCGTTTCTTGTGTTTTAAAAGTTTTAGTTGGTAAATATCAATAGACACAACTTATAAAAATGAAAGCTCTTTTTGTCCATAATAATGTTTGAGAGTGAAAAGAGAGTCCTGAGGCCAGATCAACAACTCAGAACTACTGTATTTGTTCTAATCCATTTTAGTTTCATTGTTTAATGTTTAGTTCTGGAATTTCTTTTTGTTATATGGTGTGAGGAAGGGACTTTTAAAAATGAATAATCAGGGGGAGGGATAAATTAGGAGTTTGGAATTGGCAGATACAAAATACTATTTACAGAATAGATAAACAACAAAGTCCTACTGTATAGCACAGAGAACTATATTTAATAGCTTTTATAACCTATAATGAAAAAGAACATGAGAGAGAATATATATATAACTGAATCACTTTGCTCTACACCTGAAATTAACACAATTTTGTAAATCAACTATACTTCAATTTTAAAAAATGAATGACCAAATATCTCAGAAACATTTATTAAAATGCCCCTTTTACTTTAGAGACAAACTTCCTATATGTATTAGTATCTCCCCAGTTTTTAATTCTGCTCCATTGGTAGTTTATCTACTGTTGCCCTCAGACCATTTGGACCATTTGGCTTTAATTTTTATCGCTTTGTTAAAAGTTTAATATCTATCAGTAAATGGACCCTTCATGACTCATTCTTGGCAAATATTTATTTGTATTTCATCTACTTTCTCCTCCAAATGAACTTTAGAATTACTTAGTCATTTTTGAAGAAAATTTTCATTAGAATTTTCACTGGAATTGTACTAAGTTTGTACATGAATTTCAAGGTAATTAAAAGTCTTAAGATGTTTCTTTCTCTTTATTCAAGTCTTTTATGTAACTGAAACTTGGGCATTTTCTTCTTATTGTGCCAGTTATTTAATGCACAAGATGCATATACACACACATAAACATATACAGTTGAATTTTTAAAATTCATTTATTTATCTGTTCATTGGTTTCTCAGTCTGGCCACACACTTCAGTTTCTGTCAGATCATTTGGTGGGCCAGGAAGTGTGCTGTCTCCTCCACTAAAACATCAGCCTCAGTGGGAAACAAATCCACTGCATTTCAATCGTGGAGCAGAGCAGATGAGCTGCAGGTGGTGGGTCAGATTTGCTTGAGAAGGATTCAGAAAGGGAAGGCTCTGAACCCTGCTGATAGTACTAACTCAGCTTTCCCCTCTCCAACCTTCTGTAGACCTGGATGCTTCTCCCGCAAGTGTTACAAGGAGCAACTTTGCAGGGGAATTGGCAAGCGGACTAGGGTGTCTGCAGGGGAGCCCAGGAAGGGTGCAGTGCTCCTGGATTCCTGTCCCCAAGTAGCTACCAGGATCCTATCACCCCGAAACCAGATATCTGAGGAGCATCAAAACAATCTGCATTAAGCATCATCAGTTACAAAACTGTCATACACAATCCCTACTCTTATATAACTGGGAAACATCCGCTTCCATTAAATGATGAAAGACATTGTGGCAGGTGACTTCCCTGGCATGACACAGGGCCATCAGATCTGAAAGGGACCATCTGTGATTGTGGTAATAAGCACTCAGAGTGAATGTGGTCAGTTCTACTTCTTTCACCAGGACAAATACATCATGCGAGGGAAACTCAAAGACAAACATAGCCAGGAACTGAATTTCTTCCTGGAAGCACATGGGTTAACATAAAGGCTCTCCAGGGCTGGGAAGTGCAGGACAAAAGAGACTTCCCTCAACAAGTCTGCTTATCTCCCCTGGGATTAAAAGGAGACCCAAAAAGAGCCAATCATTCATTCAACAAGTATTTTTTATGCCCCTATTTTGTGCCTGTCACTCTTTGAGGAGCTAAAAATAAGAGACTGAACAAAACACACAAAGTCCCTGATTGTATGGAGCCTTCTTTCCAGTGAGGAGCCAGATAACAAAACAAATACATAATTGCATGCAATGGTGAGTGCTACAAATAAAAACAAAGCAAGGTAAGGGGTGAGGGCAGCCCTGTCCAGCGGAACTCCCTCTGATGATGAAGATGTTCTGTATCTGCGCTGCCCAACACAACTAGGGTGAAAATTCACATCTGAGTCACTAGGGCTGGCTAGCAGCTGTCGCACAGGACAGTATGGGCTTAGAGAGCGCAGCAGGGGCTGCTAGTCTAAGAGTGGCCCGGGTGGGAGCCTCTAAGCAGAGGAAATCTGAATAGAAGCCTAAGGCCAAGGTATAAGCCATGCTGCTTGCCAGGGGCTCAGAGCCTTACAGACACACAGACCTGTAACGGCAAAGGCCTCAGGTGGAGGATGGCAAGGAGACCAGGTGCTGAGCAGAGCTGGGAGGAGTGACTCGAGAAGCTGGGGACAGATCAAGGCTTTGAGGCCAGGGAAGGAGCCTCAGGCTTTACTCTAAGTGGGATGGGTCTAGAGCAGAGGATCTAGAAGAATGTAGCTTAATAAAGCCCTGTTTACCTGAACACTGGAAATGTCTCTTTTCTTTTACTGTATCTCATTAGCCCTGTTCTTTCACATCTGTTGTCATCTTTATTCTGACTACAATCAGCTGATAATGAATATGACAACTTCAAAACAAAGGCAGCATTTATTAAATGTCTTTAAAGATGGGTTTGAGGAAGGAGGACGGCTGGAAGAAAAGTCCCTCAGGGCAGACAGAGCAATCAAAGAGAAAAACCCAGGTCTTAGATGTTCCCAGTAGGTACATAATAAGGACCCGTGATCATATATCCCTCTCCATGTTCACTCAATCTCTCATCAGAGCTATTACAAAATGAAACTAGTTTCAGTTTCCTCTGCTTGTCCATCACTGGAATTAGAAGAAAAAGAAATAGGCTTGGGCAATTTATAAATTAGTCATGTCTTGCGTATTTTAAATTTGGCTACAGAGCCAATCAAATACTTACGTTGGCTAATTATTTAGACCCAAAGATGGAAAACTAAAAGAGTCACTTAATCCACATTCCATCTCAGTGGAACAAATACTTGCTCATTCCTGACTATATATAGAAACTCCACCACATCCCTTGAGCAAACAGGTGTCCTTGGCGTATTAGAATGACCTAAATGATTAGACATAAACAGTGATCTTGTTGGCATCAAACATGTATCTGGCTTCCAATACTGCTTTTGCGACACTAAGCATGTTATCTATGGTCTCTAATCCCCAACTGCATTATCTGTAAAATGGGAAATAAAAGTGCTTTTGGGAGGACTAAATAAAATCACAACAAAAGGCAACACTTGGCCCATGGTAGTTTACCTGAAATTAAAGAATAGAAGAATGTCATTTATAAATATAATTCATCATCCAGTAGCAACAATGCTTGCAATTTCCTGTTTTGAAAAGAAAAATGACTATTAAAAGTAGGTTGGCTGTGCTCTTCTCCAGCCAGCAGCACAGGCTGGGGACTCAGGACATGGCAGAAGCCGTTTCAGAAAAGACTCACCCTGGGGGTTTACGGTTGTTGCTGAGATACACACGGAGGTTTAGCTGCAAGGAAAGCTCCAAGAAGAATGATCACTGGTCAGCTGTCTTCTCTGGGCAAGTCAGGCAATGTGATTAGCATATTTGCAGGAATGTAATGCAATTTAACAGCAAGTTGGTCTCATTCATATTACATTAATAACAGCAAAACACTGTCTCCTGGACCTCAGTTTATCCCCTTGGATGTCACTAGGAGGAGGGAACAGACATCCCCCCACCACCACTCCACAGGTTTGCACTGTTCTCCCCTTAATGCCTGGAAATGACGTGTGTGCTCTTTCTGCTTTGCCCATTTTACTTAGTAAACATTTCATTTGCCAGGTTCCTAGGATTTGGCTACAAAAGCAGCAGCCTTTGTTTACTTCGGCACCTCCCTCCGAGCTTGTGATAAAACCCCTAGAGCATTACCCCCATGGGACGCTCTACTCCTTGTTCCATTGCTTGATGCCTCCAGAAGTGGGGCACGACACTCCCTCCCCGCCTCCACCAGCGCTCTGTGGCTAAATGCAGGTGCGGCTTTGAGAGCAGGTGTCTCAGTAGTGCTCGAGTCCCCACAGCACGATCCCTGAAGCAAGACGACTGGAGTGTTCATTGACTCCGTGTTCCACACTCTGCCCAGGGTTCTCTTGGTACGAGATACTTCTGCATGGTCAAGACAGCCTCGGAGAATGGGTGCTCTTGCCTCTTTTCCAACAAAACCTGCTCCTTTACTGTCACTGGGGAAAAGACCTGCTCAACTAATCTTGCGACGTATCAATAAATGGCTAAGGAGTTCCTAAAGTACTCCTCCCTTCTTTGAGGTACTTCTCTTCGAATGCCTTAGTCCAAGGAACTGCATAAACTGTGGAATTTCAAGCTCAGTAATCGGGGGGTGGGGGATAAGTTAGACACTGGGAGACAGGAGTATTTCTTGACTTAATCCTCCCAAGTGGCTACTGAATATTCCACAAATGTAGGAGAACAGATATGGGCTCAAAGCAATACTCACAAGTGAAGTCAGAATTCATCTATCCACCCATCAGACTACTAGTTCTTTAAAGAAAGAGTCTGTGTTTTGGTTCCTCTCATATTCTTGGTGCCCAAGGCAATACTGGACACTCACTCAGATCTAGATAAAAAAGAGTCAGTGAAGGAACTTCTCATTCAAAAGGCCATTAAAGAAATAACTCCTGGGCCATGGTAACATTAATCTAGTACATTTTTTTAAGTATACTCAGTTACAATGTGCCAATTTCTAGTGTACAGCATAATGGTTCAGTTAGTACTTATTTTGAGTGCCTGTGACACACATAAGCTGAGGGGTGGGAGAATGTGGTAGGAGAGGGGAGACATGTGAGCCCCGTGAGGAGGAGGTGTAGCCTCTTCCTCCTGAAGCCGTCCTCTGCTCGGACTCCAACCTGTTCCAAAAAGCTGGAATCCACGGCATGCTGTGGGGCATGTTGTCCACACAAAGGACCAGGACAGAAGGAGGAGGGAAGGACCATTCCACTAGTCTGTTAGAAGGCAGAGTGTGGACTGTTACAGTGGATTGCATTTTGTGATTTTCTGATAGATTTTTTTTTAATTGAAGTATAGTTGCTTTACAATGTTGTGTTAGTTTCAGGTGTACAGCAAAGTGATTCAGTTATATATACACACACACACATACACACACATATATATATTCTTTTTCAGATTCTTTTCCATTATATGTTATTACAAGATACTGAATATTGTTCCCTGTGCTATACAGTAGGTCCTTGTTGCTTATCTATTTTATATATAGTAGTTTGTATCTACTAATTCCAAATTCCTAATTTATAAACCCCCTTTCCTTTTTGGTCACCACAGTTTGTTTTCTATGTCTCTGAGTCTATTTCTGTTTTGTAAATAAGTTCATTTGTATCATTTTTTAGATTTCACATATAAGTGATATCATATGATATTTGTCTTTCTCTGACTTACTTCATTTAGTATGATCATCTCTAGATCCATCCATGTTGCTGCAGATGGCATTTTTATGGCTGAGTAATATTCCATTGTGCATATATATGGAATGTATTTTAAAGCAATGTCAGTAGGTGTGTGAACCAGACTTTGAAAGACTCATAATGAAAGTGACAAGTGACTGGACTTTAACAGAGTATTTGGGATATCTGGGCTCTGAGGACCAGCCCAATACATCTGGAAAGAAACATACAAATAAATGCATTAAGTGAATCATTTTCCTTCTAAGTGTAAATGGTTTCATCTGTTCTAAATTGAATTTTTTATATAACTGAGACCTTTTTGTCCTAATGATTTAAGAGATCCTAAAAGGTTCTTTAAATATAAGCAGAATCAATCAGGCTCATCTGCTCCCTTCACCCCTCCCCAAAGTTTCCTCACTTGGTGATTAATATGGAAACTGCAATACAGGCATGTTCAACTCCCAGTCCTTACCTTCAGGAAGATGCTTTTTGACCTGTCATCTGTCTAGCAGAGCAACGTTTATAAAGTAATTTCACATACATTATCTCATTTGATCCTTGTTTATACTTAGAGTGGATTCTACAGATAAAGAAATTGAAGATGAGGGAGATATAGGGACTGGCCTGGAGTCACAAAGAGCCAGTTCCAATGTGAAGTCAACTCTAAGCTTCTGGCTCTGAATCCTGTTCTTTTAGCCGTAAAGCCACACTGAACTTCCAACACTCACGATCTTAGCACTGTTATGGCAAGCAGGCAAACTGTGCCTGCTTTCTCATGTATTTCATCCCATCCTGGCCTCCCGAATTCAGTTTTCAATTTCTCTATAAAATGCATATAAGGAGGCAAACTGAGATCAACAGAGTTCCAGGTTGATGTTGGGGCTGGCGGGCTCCTAGGCTGGCTTGCACCCCATAGCTCACTTCTGCACACCAGCCTGAGCCCTGTGACCCATCAGCACAAGTTACTACAAGTCAGAGGCCATGGGACTAGTCTTGACTGTCCAGTCCCAAATGTTACCTCCACAAATCCTGATGCTCTGCTGAATTAGATTAATTGTGCCACCAGGAACATGCCTTTGTTTGAGAGAATACCCTGCCTACTAACCTTACATGTAAGCACAGCAATTCCACCCAAGTGCATTCCTGTTAGTTCTGTACTGCCAAGGATATTCACGCCCACAGCCCGCAGTCACGGAGGATGCCTACGAGTGATACTCCACGCCTTTGATTTCAAGCAGAGGTGACTTTTGTGACACTCATGCTAGACAGTGTTTCGCTATTTGGTAGAGAGACACCAATTAGATTTGTTAGGTGATTAAAAATACTGTGGGTGGTCATTCCTCTGAACAACAGTTGGTAAATGCAAAAAATTCCTAATTATTATTCTATTTCTATGGAAAATCAAAGCTGACTTAAGTCATTGTGTCTTGAAATATCTTTTCTGGGCACAAACCATTGTGTTGGTTTCCTAATAAGATACATCTGAAATAGAGACAATCCTAGGGACTCCACTGAAAAGACCATGACTAATAAGCAAGTTCAGAAGTATATTAGTTTCCTGGGGCTGTCAGAACAAAGTCCTGCAAACTAAGTGGCCTAAGACCATAGAAACTGATTATCTCACAATTCTGGAGGCTAAATGTGTGAAATCAAGGTGTCAGCAAGGCCATGCTTCCTTTCAGATCTGTTAGGAGAGAATTGCTCCCTGCCTCTTCCTGGCTTTTCATGGTGGCCAGCAATTCTTGGTGTAGCTGCATCACTCCAATCTTTGCCCCGTCACACGGTGTTCTCCTTGTGCATCTGTGTCCAAATTTCCCTCAGCTCTATTAGGATCTACCCTGATGACCTTCACTTGATTACATCTGTAAAGACCCCATTTCCAAACAAGGTTACATTCACACACAGCTAGTACAGCTTTGGGCTTCAGCATATCTTTTGGGGGGGGGATGCACAACAGAACTCACATTCTATTAGAAAACTGACTGTATATGAAATGAACCCATATTTGAAAATACTTAAGCTTGAAAACAAAAGATGGTCTTTTATGTCCTAAAAGGTTGAATGATTTTAAGGTTACCCAATGAAAATAAATTTTTCAAGCTGCAGGATACAAAATCAATATACAGAAATCAGTTGCATTTCTATATACTAACTATGAAATAGCAGAAAGGGAAATTAAGGAAACATTTCCATTCACCATCGCTCCAAAAAGAGTAAAGTATCTAGGAATAAACCTACCTAGGGAGGCAAAGGACCTGTACTCCAAAAACTATAAGACAGTGATGAAAGAAATTGAAGACAACAAACAGATGGAAAAATATACCGTGTTCTTGGATTGGAAGAATCAATATTGTTAAATGGCCAAGTCAATATACAGATTCAATGCAATCCCTATCAAATTACCAATGACATTTTTTTGGAGAGCTAGAACAAAAAAAATGTTAAAATTTGTGTGTAAACACAAAAGACCCTGAATAGCCAAAACAGTCTTGAAAAAGGAGAGTGAAGCTGGGGGAAATCATGCTTCCTGACCTCAGACTATACTACAAAGGTACAGTAATCAAAACAGTATGGTACTGGCATAAAAACAGACACATGGGTCAATGGAACAGGATAGAAAGTTCAGAAATAAACCCAAACACTTATGGTCACTTTATCTACAAGAAAGGAGGCAAGAATATACAATGGAGAAAAGACAGTCTCTTCAATAAGTGGTGCTGGGGAAACTGGACAGCTACATGTAAAAGAATGAAATTAGAGCATTCTCTAACACCAGATACAGAAATAAACTCAAAATGGATTAAAGACTTAAATGTAAGATCAGATACTATAAAACTCTTAGAGGAAAACACAGGCAGAATACTCTTTGACATAAATCAAAGCAAAAATTTTTTTAAAACCAGCTCCTGGAGCAATGGAAATAAAAGCAAAAATAAACAAATGAGACCTAATTAAACTTAAGAGCTTTTGCACAGCTAAGGAAGGATACCATCAGCAAAACAAAAAGACAACCTACAGAATGGGAAAATATTTGCAAATAATGCAACTGACATGGGACTAATTTCCAAAATATACCAACAGCTCATACAGCTTAATAAAAAAAAAAAAGCAACCCAATCAAAAAATGGGCAGAAGATCTAAACAGACATATCTCTAAAGAAGACATCCAGATGGTCAACAAGCACATGAAAAGATGCTCAACATCACTAACTGTTAGAGAAATCCGAATCAAAATTACAATGAGTTATCACCTCACACCAGTCAGAATGGCCATCATTAAAAAGACCACAAATGACAAATGCTGAAGAGAGTGTGGAGAAAATGTAACTCTCCTACACTGTTGGTGAGAATGTAGCTTCATGCAGCCATGATGGAAAACAGTATGGAGATTCCTAATAAAACCAAAAATAGACTTACCATCTGATCCAGCAATCCCACTCCTGGACATATATCCAGAAGAAAATATAATTTGAACAGACACATGTACCCCGATGGTCACAGCAGCACTATTTACAATAGCCAAGACATGGAAACAACCTAAATGTCCACTGACAGATAAAGAAGATGTGGAACATATATACAATGGAATACTACTCAGCTACAAAAAGAAATAAAATAATGCCATTTGCAGCAACATGGATGGATGTGGGGATTGCCATCCTAAGTGAAGTTAAGACAGAAAGAGAAAAACACCATATGATATCGCTTATATGTGAAATCTAAAAAAAAAAAAAAAAGACACAGTTGAACTTATTTACAAACAGAAACAGTCTCACAGACATAGAAAACAGCCTTATGATTATCAGGGGTAAATGGGATGCGAAGAGATAAACTGGAAGCTTGAAATTTGCACCTCCTGGGGAGGGACAGAAATGTTAGCTGCCTTGATTGTGGTGGTGGTTTCATAGCTGTATATATCTATCAAAATTCATCAAATTTTATATCTGAAATGTGTTGCTTACTGTACAGAAATTATGCTATAATAAAGTTGTTTTAAGAAAAACAAAATTATTTTAGCCAAGACATGAAAGCAATCTAAGTGTCCACTGACAGACGAATGGATAAAGAAGATGTAGTGTGTGTGTGCCTATATATATATATAGACACACAATGAAATACTGCTCAGCTATAAGAAAGAATGAGATAATGCCATCTGCAGCAACATGGATGGACCTGGAGATTATCATACTAAGTGAAGTAAGTTAGACAGAGAAAAACAAACACCATATGATATCACTTAAATGTGGAATCTAGAAAAAGTGACACAAGTGAACTTATTTACAAAAGAGAAATAGACTCACAGACATAAAAAACAAACTTACGGTCACCAAAGGGGAAAGGGGGTGGGGAAGGGATAAATTAGGAGTTTGGGATTTGCAGATACACACTACCATATATAAAACAGATAAACAAGTTCCTACTATATATCACAGGGAACTATATTCAGTATCTTGTAATAAACCATAATGAAAAGAAAATGAAAAAGAATATATATATGTGTGTATAACTGGATCACTTTGCTATATACCAAAAACTAACACATTGTAAATTATCTATACTTAAGTTAAAAAAAATTCATATCATATCATATTCAGACAAAAAAGATTTTTCCTCTATAGAAAATAGATACATAATTCTCATAGAACAGAAAGATTCTTCCCCCTTTAATACAGTGATGCACAGAATTTCAAGAACCCCTGTGCTTAGAAATATATGTATATATTTAAATATTTCTTTAGAGCAAGTTCTGTAAATGTTGCCAAAGTCTCTCACTTGCTGAACTGGAGATTCTCTGCTCCCATACTGCTATCCGTGTCTCTCACTGTGACTCTTCCCAGTTTCTTTTTCTCAGTCCCTCTCTTTATGTCCTCCTCTATCCCCACATAAGGGACATCACTCTCTTTTAACTGACCACCTTTTAGAACAGAAGTTATTTTAGCATTTTCACATTATTGCTTAATTGTATGTCTTTGTTATTACTTTTTAAAAAGCAAATTTTTTATTGAAGTACAGTCAGTTTACAATGTATTAATTTCTGGTGTACAGCATAGTGATTCAGTTTTATATATATATTCAGTTATATATATTCCTTTTCATATTCTTTTTCATTATAGGCTATTACAAGATATTGAATATAGTTCCCTGTGCTGTGTAGGACCTTGTTGTTTATCAATTTTATACACAGTAGTGTGTACCTACAAATCTCAAACTCCCAATTTATCCCTCCAAACCTTCCCTTTTCCCTGCTGGTAACTATAAGTTTGTTTTTTATGTCTGTGAGTCTGTTTCTGTTTTGTAAATTTGTATAATTTTTTTAGATTTCCATATATAAGTGATATCATATGGTATTTTTCTTTTTCTTTCTGTAAAAAGCAAGGTTTTTTTTTAATGCCTTCTAAATGCTTTTAAAAAGATCCTCAAGTTGCTTTCACATCACATGATTTGCTGTTGATTCCCTACCCTCTGCCAATTACGGGTCAGTGGCCTTAAAAAAAGTTCCCTATACTCAGTATAGACAAACACTTTCAAAAAAGAATCCTGTAAAACAAATATCTTCAACATTTGCCTGCTGTGTTGCATAGACTAAATATGAGTGATCTTTTCTTGAAATGTGGTTTTTGAATACTCAGGTATAATGTAAAGTTTAAAAGGATCTGTAGATATTTTACTGATTCAATAATTCAATATTATTTTTAAATGGTTGATCTTAACAAAACACTGTAAAAAAGTAATTCTTTTGGGAAAATTGCTCCTTTATGGGTCTTCAAATACTCCTCATATATCTTATGTAACCAATTCTTAACCACCAAATACAATATCAAATGAAAATGCAATTAAAAATAATCTGAAAACTATAAGGCATTATTTGTATGTTACATCTACACAGTATATGTGCAAAATCTGACATTTGTGCCAGTTCATTATTTTATGGCAGCATTTCCTAAGAGTGTTCAGTAGGTCAGAGAAATATTAATAGGTGTTATTGTATATTAGACATATAGAATTCACAAAAGCAACAAGGTCTCATTGTTGGAATTCAGCAAAAATTTAGTCTTCACATTTTGCAACACCCTGTTGCTCTTGAGTTAGAATATTTCAAAATTTGTTACTGATGTCGTTTTGGGATCACTTACTGATTTTCTTAAGAAGCCTAATATTCAAAATATTTATTTTTCCATTGGCTTACTTGCTCATTTCTGGCAGTATTTAATCTTTTTGTGTTCTCATTTTTGTGGTCTACTTTAACCTAGGGTATAGCATACTTCTTAAAGTTCTACTGGTGATCTGTGAATACATTCATTCTTTTAACATTCTGCAGATATTCACTGCCTTTCTGCTGTGTGTCAGGCACTATTCTAGGCACTCGGGATGCAACAGTGACAAGCAAGATCCCTGCCTTGAGAAATTTTCATGCTAGCATGCGGAGAAGCACTTAAACATACTAAAACAAGTCACACAGTTTATTAGAACATAATCTATGTTATGAAAAATAAAGAGTAAGGTAAGGGGGATTGAGAATGGGGAGGGGGTAGGTTGCAGTATTAATTAGTGAATTTGAAGTTGGCCTTATTGAGATGAGACTCTGGCAATGAATTAAGTGAGGTAAGACTCATCCAAGAGAGTATCTGGAGAAAGAATGTTCATGGCAGAGAAGACAGAATGAAATTCCCAAGTTAGGATCATGTTTTGTGTATCAGAGGAACAGCAAGGAGGCCAGTGTGACTGGAACAGAGTGAGAGAGAAGAATGGGGGATGAACTCAGAAAAATAACAAGGGTCAGATGATGTAAAGCCTTGTGGACATTTGTAAACACTTTGGTTTTTACTCTTGAGTATGATAAGGACCACTGTAGTGATTTGAGCCAAGAAGGGAAATGATCGACTTCCTTTTAAGAGATTTCTCTGGGTGCCATGCTAAGAATGGGTTTTACAGGACAAGAGTAAAAGCAGAGACCAGGGAGGAAGCAACCTCAGTGACTCAGACGGTTAAGACAGGGATTGGAGGGCGGGCAGCAGCAGAGGTATTAAGAAACAGACAGATTCTGGATATAATTTGAAAGTAGAGACACAGAGTCTTTCTGATGTGGCTAGTGAGAGGAAAGAAAGGAAGAGGAAGGATTGATTTTCCATATAATATGATGGAGTAGGCTGCAGAAGCAGCAGGTTTTGGTGGGGGGTAGGGAGAAGGGATCAAGAATTCAGTCTTTGGACAAACTAAATTTAATGCATTGATTAGACATCCAATGAAGATGCTGAGTGTGTGGTTGAAGCTCTGGGACAGAGGTCTGGACCAAAGTTGGATACACTGGGGAGTCAATAGCATTTAGGTGGGTTTTAAAGCCCTAAGAATGGATGAGATCACCACCAAGAGAGTGAGTGTAGGTAGAGAAGAGGGGAGAAGAGAGGGAAAGACTGTACCCTGGATCACTGGAAGGTTACGAGGTTTGAAAGAACAGGATCAACAAGCAGAGTAGATTGAGGAGTAAACTATGTGGCAGGAGGAGTGTAATTTCATTGGAAATTAATGATGAGAGTATCAGGGAGGTGTGTATCATCCAGGATCCAGTCAGGAGACTGCACTGAGAGAGTTAAATGTAAAAAATTATTAAGTATGAAATTGCTAACCAGGTAACAGAGAGGGTGAAAGAGAACTCTAAGGTATCATGAAGGTAGAAACTGCAAGAAAAAACTACCACCTCTAGGGCTGGAGGAACAAAGAATGAGGTTTGAATTATTAAATAAGCTGAAAGGAAGGGCCCTGCAGAGCTGAGCTCAGTCCCCTGAGAAGCAGGCACTGTTCAGCTGGTGCTGGTGCTTCTGAGCTCAAAAGAGGGACCCCGTGGGTCTGGGAACCCTTTTCTAAAAAGAGGCTGTCAGCCTTCTGGTGCTTACAACTGTGAGAAGACTGTGAAGGGGTGGGGCATTAGTTTTTCAGGGCTGCCACACAAATTACCACAAACCTGGTGACTTAAGACAACAGAAATTTATCCTCTCACTGACTGGAGGCTTGAAATCTTAAATCAAGGTGTCAGCAGGGCCATGCTTCCTCTGAAGTCTCCAAGAGGGAATCTGTTGCATGCCTCTGGCAACTCTGGTGGTTGCCAGCAATCCTTGCTGTTCGTTGGCTTAAGAACACATCATTCCAATTTCTCCCTCTGTCTTCACGTGGCCTTCTTATAAGGACATCAGTCATCAGGTTTAGGGCCTGCTCTAATCCAGTATAACCTCATCTTAACTAATTACATCTGCAAGAACTCTATTTCTAAATCAAGTCACATTCTGAGGTTCTTGGGAGACATGAATTTTGAAGGGATACTGTTCAATCCAGTACAGCCAGGTTTTTCAAGCACTGGAAAAAACTGCAATCTGCAATCATATGCAGCAACAGGAAGGAACTGTCACTTCTGGGCTGAAGATGGTTTTTAAGCCATGACACTCAGAAGAACCACAGGCAGACAGAAAGGGAAGTAAATGAGAAAGAGCAAGCCCCTTCTTCCTCCACTAGCCTCTCAGGCTCCCTCTAGTATCTTCTACTGCAGAGCCTAACAAGGAGCCATCTCAGAAATCTAGTTTGCAGTCTCATCTCCAGTAGTTCAAACACAATTACAGAAAGGTAGGTGTGGGGCCCAGAGACAACATCTCAACAATATCTTAGCACACGGAGGGAATGGTCAACTGGGTCAAAAGTTGCTGATAGGTAAAGAAAAACGAGAATTGATAATTGTCCACTAGATTTAGCTTCAGTTGTCCCATGATCAAATAAGTTCAGAAAATGCTATTCTAGGACTTTCTGTTGGACTGGCCAGGCATTTCAGCACGTTGGCCAGCTCCTTTCCAAACGGGCTCAGCCAGTTCTGACATTAGAACAGTTAACAGCCATCATACACACGAGCTCATCTACCAAATGCTCACAGTGCTACCCACAGCCACCACATATGCTGTCACTGCCTCTGCTGAATTTTATTTTGATGTCTGCAAATGAGTTAAAATCACCTTGGAAATGAACATATTCCTAGGGCCATCCATAGATTACTAGACTAGAGGCTACCAATGAAAATCAAGTAACAGGCCTAGAATACCATGAAAATTCAGTTCCCTTCCTCTTTCCTCCCCTTCTGTAATTTCAGTAAGAAGTCCCTGGACGATTGAAGCAAGTCCTTATGTTTTCTTAGTCTACCTCTTTGGAGGGTGACAGAAGCAAGTAAAAGTAGTAGAAGTTGTTTTGGTAAATCTAGAGCAAACTCAATGTACATTTCCGAGCCCTAGATGCATCCTCAGTATCTCACTGACTTTGTGGGAAATATTTTCTGCTCTTCCTTAAAGTAAAATTCATAAAACATGCTACTTTCCTGATTACTTAAAAGTACATAATACAAAATAAAAACAAAGAGAAGATAATATAAAAATAGCGTTCAACTACGAATGAAGAAGCTTGGATCATTTTGGGTCATTTGTTTTTTTGTTTTGAGCAATCAAGACCATCTTTGTAACTAGTTGTATAGCTTTGGGCAAGGGTTTGAGCAGCTTTTGGCTGTTTTCTTCAGCTATTACTGAGAAAACTGGCATAAAGGATCTCAGAAAAGCTCTCAGCTTTTGCCTTGTATTACCTAACTACTAAAACTAGCATGTATGGTTGTCAGTGTTATAATGTGGTTACAATGAATTTTGATAGTGGAAATTAGTTGAGGATTTTACTTCAATGTGTAAATTGTTACTTTTTTATACTTTTCACAGAAAAATGACAGTACTCAACCAATGTATAAGCTAATAAAAAAACCAAAATACTGAAAGTCGCATTTGAAAGAAAATGCCTTAGTTGTCTATCACTGTTACTTGTTGTTTATTTAACTCGATAACTTTATCTTCTTTCTTAGAAATTAACCAGTTGTCTAAAATAGAGTCCTGACTTCTTTGTATTATTTCTATGACTAGAAACAGAAATATCATTTTTTTTTACATTTGTAATACATCTCTCAGTGTCCAAAACCATCCAGAAGAGATTTTGCTAAATGCAGAAGGTGTGGGGAAATTCATCTAACAAGAATTCCACTAGAACATATAACTGGTCAAACAAAACTGATAGAGAAACAGTAACCATGGGTATTACTTAAATATCTTAATTTGGAATGGTATGTTGCTTGCTGATTAATATCATGGAAGAAAATCAGTAAATTTGCTGAAACCAGAAAATAATCCAAAAAAGTGGGGGGGGGGGTACTTCTGCCAGATTCTCTTTGGGGTGTGTGTGTGTGTTTGTGTGTGTTTAGTAACCATTTCCATTTGGTGATGGTTATCAACCTTCAATGTAAGGTTACAATAGGGATAATATTCTCATTTAATATATGAAGCAGAAAATTTAAAATTACTTTGAGACTGCTTGCAATAATCCATTCATTTTATTTTTCGTGCAGAATACACCTATTTCTTACACTAAAGAAAGGCAATGAATAGTCTTATCTGCCTATGGCTGCATAGATCTCGTCAAGAAATGCAGAGTGAATTTTTTCCCACTATTTTTTTTTTGGACCAGAACAATTAATTGCTATCAACCTACAGATCTCCACTTTAGTGTCTCATTACTTGAGTGTCCAGCAATCAGGTGCTTTGTGTCACCAACACTCCAATTTCCTAAACTGACCTGGAACCTTTAAAGGTTTCTCGAAGACTGGTCTTTGGACCAGCAGTTTTGATACTACCTGGGAACTTGTTAGAAAAGCAGAATATTAGGTCCTACCCAGACCTACTCAGTGAATCAGAATCAGAACTATAACAAGTGATTTGTACGCACAGTAAAATTTGCGAAGCACTACCCCAAAGTATCAACACTCATATTTGTTTCCATCCTGATAAGAGTTCCTTGAGTAGGAAAAAATGAATTATAGGTAACAACCAGGAATTGCAGTTGAGTCTGCCCACAGCAGTGTGCCATGAAATTCATAAATTAAAATGGATGAAGAACTGTTTATATAGCCACTTTTAACTTAACCATCTTAAGTGAATACAAATACCTACTGAACATCTATACAGAATATCTGTGCCAGGTAATTAGGGTCATCATATATCCCAGATTCCTGGGACAGTCCCAGTTTACACCTGTTATCCTGGAATAATTATTAATAGTACCCCAGCACCTTTTAAACTAAAAAAGTCCCCTTTTGGACAATAAATTATATAGTCGCCCTAATTAAAATCTGCTACAAAACACATCCATTACAACCTCCCCAAAAGATTTAATTATAAGAATACACAACATTTCGGCCTCTCTAGTCACCAAATTCTGTTCCCGTTCAAAACTAATAAGCTGAAGAGAGACACTCCACTGCTGAAATAGCAAGGCAATCATTTTCTATTTCACAAACAAAAAAGTAGTGGTTGTAATCTTCTCATTTTAACTTATTAATTTTTTCTTATACCACTAGCATTTGATATGGCTTATCTTTAGTAGAATCTGGTTACAATTTGACTTAGAACACACCTACTTTTTTTTAAGTTTAATATACGCTTTTGGTGTTGCAGAAAGGGGACTCTCAGGACTATCAGAACTGTTAAGAGCATCTCTGTCTCCATGAGTGAAAACACCGTTCAATAAACTTCCTACCTGCATGTGCTAAATGGTCAATAGGCTCACTGCGTACCCTAGAAACCTAGATGAAGATCAAGAAAACCGGACACTATCATTCAGTGGCTTGGGTGAGCACGTGGAAGCAAACAAACACCAAGGAGAAAGATGGAAGGACTCCATGGGATTCTAGGTCGACAGGTAAAGAGCATGAAACCGCCATTCACTGGCTGCAGGGCAGAGTGTCATGAGATCAAAACACAGGTTTTCTAGGAATGAGCTCTGGGGAAGTCAATTCTGCCCTATTGATAAGAGAAGAGCAGTGCCTGGAGGAGCTGAGGTCAATGAGCAGGAGCTCAAGTCTATCCAGAGGGCAACGGGGGCGGGGGGAGGCGTGCCAGGAGACAGGAGGAGGCTACTGAAGACAAGGATTGGAGGTGCCAAGGGCAGAGAAATCAAGTCAGAAACAAATGTAGAAATCTAGATTATGTGGAAGAGCAACCTGGAGAGGAAACATTCAATTGTTTTAAAGTCTTTTGTTAAGGTATAATTTATATGCAACAAAATTCACCCTTTTTGGTATATAGTTCTGCATATGTTAACAAACGCGCCACACATCACAATCAAGACACAGAACAATTCTACCACTCCTAAAATTCCCCAAGCCCATCTGTAGTTAACCTTTCCCCTAAATGCTGCCCCGGCAACCTTTTTTTTTTTGCCATTTCCAGAATGTCATATAAATATAATCATACAGTATGCAGCTTCTGTATCTAGCTGCTTCCACTTAGCATAATGCATTTGAGACCCATTCATGTTGCATTTACCAGTAGTTTGTTCCTTTTTTAAATTAATGAGTAATATTCTATTATACAAATGAATCACAATTTGCTTATCCATTCACCAGCTAAAAGACATTTGGGTCATTTCTAACTCTTGGAGATATGGATAACGTCCATATAAACATTCACATACAGCTTTTTGTGTGAACATAAGTTTTTATTTCAGTTGGGCAAACATGAAGGATGGGGACCAAAGGATCATACAGAGAATAGATGTTAAGTTTTATAAGAAACTGCCAAACGTTTTTCCAAAGTAACTGTTGCCTTTCCACCAGCAATGTTGTAAGAGTTCCAATGTTCTTCATTTTTGCCAGCGCTTGGTATTTCCAGTTTGTCTTTTTTTGTTTTAGTAATTCTGAAATAGGTATGAACCTTGACACGTACCTGTTCTAATCTCCCAGGAATGAAAATACAGTACAGTAAGTTCCCATTAGTGTACATGAAATGAAAAACAGGCATACGTGTAGTTTTAATTTGCATTCCCCTAATGAGAAATGATGTTGAACATCTTTCCTGTGCTTGTTTGCCAACAATACATCTTCTTTGGTGAAGTGTCTGTTGAAGTATCTTGTTCATTTTTTTTACTGGGTTATTTTCTAATTTCTGAGTTTTGAGAGCTATTTGCATATTATACATACATGCCCCTTACTGGATAAAAGTTTTGCAAATATTTTCACCCAGTCTATGGCTTCTCTTTTCATTTTCTTAATACTGTCTGAACAGAAGTTCTTAATTTTGATAAAGTCAAATTTATCAAGTTTTATTTTAAACACACCACGCTTTTGATTTCATATCTAAGAAATGCTATTCCAACCCTAATTCACAAGTATTTTTTCTTATGTTTTCTTGCTGAAGATTTATAATTTTATGTTTTACAATTACGTCCATGATCAATTTAGAATTAAGTTTTGCATATAGTGTAAGGGATGGATCAAGGGTTTGGAGGTGGTGGCTGTTGTTGTGTTTGCACTTAAATACTCACATATTTGAGTATCATTTGTTAAAAAGACAATTCTCCATTGAATTGCCTCTGCACCTTTTGCAAAAATTAACTGACCGTGTATGTGGTCTATTTCTAGACTCTTATTCTTCTCACTCTTCTGTATGTCTGTGTGACACTGTGCTGACTTCTGTAGCTTTAAAGTCTCAAAGTCAGGAAATGTGACTCCTCCAGCTTTGTTTTTTTTTCAAAGTTGTTTTGGCTATTCTAGTTCCTTCATCTTTCCATACACATTTTAGAATCCGCTTGTTGATTTATATATTTTTTTAAAAAATCCCAGCTGGGATTTTGATTGGGATGGATGACAGTTTGGGGGAAATCAGTATCTTTACTCTACTGAGTGTTCCAATCCATGAACACAGTACAGCCTTCCATTCAGATCTTTGATTTCCTTCTTCAGTACTTTGTAGTTTTCAGCAATAAAGATATTGTACATATTTTGCTAGATTTAGAACTAAGTATTTCTTTTTGTGTCCTATTATAAATGGTGCTGTTTTCTTAAATTTGAATTTTCAACTGTTTGTTGCTGGTACCTAAGAAGAGTATGACTGACTTTTGCACATTAGTTTTGGTAGCTTTTTGTGTAGGTTTTCTGGTATGTTTCATGTAGTACCATCTATAACATTAACGGCATCATCTGTTAACAGGCAGTTCTATTTCTTCCTTTCCTATATTGCATGCCTTTTATTTCTTTCTCTTACTTTTTGCACTGGCTATGGCTTCTAATATAATTTTGACTAGAAGTGGTTAAAGCAAACATGTTTGCCCAGTTCTTAGAATTAAGGGAAAAGCATTTAGCCTTCTATCATTAAGGATTATCTTAGCTGTGAGTTTTTGTAGATGCCTTCTATAAGGAAGTTCCCTTTTATTCTGAGTCTGCTGAGAATATTTTTCAAAAAATCAGAAATGGATGCTAAATTTTGTCAAATACTTTTCCCAGGTCTATTCTGTTGATATAATAATTTACATTGACTGATTTTCAAATGTTGAAACAGCACTGCATTCCTAGGATAACCACGGTCGTATGATATATTATTCTTTTCATAAAATTCTTGATTCAATTTGCTAGTGTTTTGTTGAAGGTACTTTTGTCTATGTCCATGAAGATGCTGGTCTGTAGCTTCCTCTTCCTCCTTTTCTCCTTCTCCTTCTTTTTGGTAATGGCTTTGTCTAGTTTTAGGAGGAGGGTAATCCTGGCCTCATAAAATGAGTATATCCACCTTTGCTACATTCTGGAAGAGCTTATGTAGAATTGATATTATTTCTTCCTTACATGTTTAGTAGAATTCACCAGAAAACACATTAAAATTTAGTTGTACCAGTTTCATAGAACTGTGAGGATTAAATGAGAATGTGTATGAAAATAGCCCAGGTCCCATAACAAAGAGCACCCAGACAATAATAAATGTTTGCTATTAGTATTAGTCTATGAATCCAACTTAACATAAGTAGTTAGCACAGTGTTAGAACAACAGGCCTGCCCAGTGAGGAAGCCACAGGCTGACATGCACCCAGCTAGGTTGGCCAGAAGCAGTTATGGTAAAAACCCTAGAGATCAGTCAAGATCTGAAGAAAAAGGCCTTAAGGTTTCTTTGCTACAATCATTATACATCCATTTAAGATACATTGTGAAGGAGCATTAATATTTAAAAAGAATTTCAGCATTATACAATTTGAAACATATTTTATTTTGTAACTATTCTCTAAATTTCTATACATCCAAGAAAAATTTGTTGCTATTTACTAGAGTCATAAAATTATAAATGAGCTTAGAGGCAGGTGAATGATATAACCAAATTCCTCTCTACTTTGTCTACTTTGCATTTTAGTGACTACAAAAAGGCATGAGGACTAGACAAAGAAAGGTAAATAATGAATTAAAGGTGCCATAATTTTAGAAATCTTAGTGGTTTCCATTACACATTATTACACACACTCCGTAGCTTCCTTATACCTCCTTGTATGGTTTTGCAGACTGAGACTGTAACAGAACTGGAGAAGGGGGCAGTGAAGCACACCAGGTGCTCTAACAAAAAGCACCTGTGTAAATGCCTATTAGAATATTAATGAGTCAAAAATGAAAAACAGAATCTAGCTCTTCCGAATGCTAAGGCTCCACTGGCTATGAACAGAGAGGACTCAAGCCCTGACAGCCCTAGGCTGGTGATAATCACAGAAGCACATCAATGAAAGATGCTGCTGAAGTCAAGGTCTTGCTTCCTGTTTGATTAATAATGAACATTTATTGAACACTGCTCAGCAAGGCTACAAGTAAACCATCTAAGACAAAAGAGTCTCTATAATGCTCTTAAAGAGCTACACAGAATTCACAGATTCCCTTGTTGTGGGGAGAGAACCTGAATTTTGAAGCCTCACAGGTAGAAATCCATTATCTATAGTTCTGTGACCTCGAGCAAGTAGCATATGCTCTCTGGGCTTCAGTCTTTTCATTTCTAGATGCATTACCCTCTACTGATTTATCCTACAAATATTTCTTGATTGTGCCAGGCTCTGTGTCACCTGCTAGGTCCACAAGGATGAAACTTTAAGACTCAAGATGAGGAAATGAGCATTCACAAAACAGTAGCAAGTGTTGTCACTGGAGAAGGAGGTGGTTCAGCTGCACGTTGGAAGGGCACCTAAACTGGACCTGGGAAGATCAGGTTAAGATTTTCCTAAGGAACCTACCTTTAGGTGAGCCCTGAAGGATGCATAGGAGTTAGTTAGGTGAGCTGTGGGGTGAAGGGTGAGAGCATCCAGGCAGGTGAAAGGCTCAGAGGAGGCAGATGGAGAGCATGGTGCCACTGGGACCTACAGAGCTCACCATGGCCCTAGTAAGGAATTGCTAACTGAACTCAAGACAGTGAGGAGTCATTCGTGACTTTTAACATGAAATGCACATGGTGGTCCGTGTTTTACAGATAACTCTGGTAGAACAATGGATTGAAAAGGGACAAAACTAAGGCCAAGGGGCTTAGGAAGCTATTGCATTATTCCAAGTAAGAGATGATGGCGGCTGGGACTTAGGGTATGACAGAAACTAAATAACAGGTGCCTAGAAGCATGACTGTTATGTGCTAGGAACCCAGAAAATGTCAGTTGTCTTCTTTCTTCTTCTTATAATCTGTCCATTGTTTTAAATGGAATTGTCCAATGTTCCAGTAGCCATCCAAGTAAGACCCCTTTCCAAAGAATAAATTACAAATATTCTTCATAACAGATAGTTTCATATGTCATTAGGGAAGAAATATGTTCTATTTTATGTCTATTTTTAGGTACCTCAGGATGAGATTTCTAATAAATGCTGATGTAAATGCAATTTCTTTGCAACAAATTTGTTAGCACATCTTAGTTATGTGTAATAATAAATTTTATCGCTAATATTAGCAGACTCTCCAATCACTGATGATCAAATCAACTGTGTAATGTCTTCATAGAGTTTTTAAGTAGTATTTTCAAATTATTTTGATAGTTTGGTAGTTTCGTTTTCTATTTGTCTCCTTCCCTCTAGAATGTAAGTTCCAAGAGAATAAGGACTTTGTTCTCTGTTCTACCTCCAGGAGCTGGAACAGGGCCCAGCACTTAACACAGGTGAAAAAAAAAAAAAAAAAAAGACCTACAGGCTAACTCCTTCACAGAACGAATGAAAAACAGGGGTTCATCTATATGAAGTAACTGAAATTGCCCACTCCTAACTGGCACGTCTACCTCAAGGCTCTCCCGACTCTAAGTCTCAGCTACGCCTGATTTCAAATTCATCTTTTTAAACGTATAGTTCTAATAAACATCATTCCCTGCTCAAATTGAGCCCAAACTGCTGCCTCTGACCTTCAAGGAGTCCTACCCACCCTTGGAGCTCAACCTCCCAACACTGCCCAAATTCCAGTCCCCACAAGCCTCTCTCCCAGACCAACAGGACCACTTGCCTCCCCAGCTGCCCCCAGGACATGCCACCTCTCCCTCAAACACCCTGCATTTCCCTCTCTGCCCAATAAGATCCTGCCTGCCATTCAAGTTTCGACTAAAAAAATAATTGTTTTTGAAGTTTTTCTTTATTTCTTAAGCCCACAGGTCTCAACTAGGGTGCTTTCGCACACCCTCTGCTCCTACCCTGAGATATCTGACAATGTCTGGAGACATTTTTGGTTGTGACAGCTGGAGGGGAAAATATTACCGGCATCTAGTGAGTAGAAGCCAGGGGTGCTGGTAACCATCCTATAATGCACAGCACCACCCCTACAACAATTACTTGGCCCAAACATCAACAGTGTGGAGACTGAGAAACCCTGCCTTAAGCAAACGTCCTTCTACCACCTTCACGGAGCTTGGGACCGCTTTCACTGAACTCCCACTCTTTGTTCTATGGAACATCTCTGTGCCTTGTCAGAACCAACCCTCCCAAGTCTGCGTGTCTGAGATCACAACTCATTTTCCCTAATGAGCACGGCATATCCCTTGCACAAGGGAGATGATCATTTTGTTGACCAAAATTGAATTGAAACTTCTATTTCATTCAATTTTCCACTCATCTATTTTCTCCTGCTCCCTGTTCAGAAAAGGTAAGCATTGTCTTTTGTGCATTTAATCCTTTAAATAGTTAAAGACTGTTGTTAAATGACTTACCTGTTTTCTTACCTCCAGATAAACTTTAGTACCCTTTACGATCTCATAGGAGAGAGTGCCCTTTAAGGGCAATAATTGGGGCTAAATTACTGAATGTAGTTTTGATGCTAGTTTTCATTACATACTGTGAATTTATTTCATTTAGCATAGCTGTGGCTTTTGAGCTAATAAACAAGTAAATAAATAGCTAAGCTTGACCTCCAGCTGAGTTAAAAGGCAGCCTTCCTAAAATCAGGACTAAATAGTAAATGCCATGATTTATCTAAAGCACCTCCTTTTCAAATTATCCTAATATTTAACAAAGCTAATAAACGTTTGCTGATTTTATAGTTAACTGACATTAAAAGTACTTGCTGAGCACTTTACAAATAAAATATTATGGCCAGTATGCTAAAAGAGTTGTACATTTTGAGATGTTTGGCACATTTTAAATCTGATCACCAGCTTCCAATCTTATCTCTTCTGAGACTTGAAAAATCTACTAAGCTAAGGAACACACACAGACACACCCTGCTTCTTAGAATTACACTTGGAATTTTGAACAAAAAATTCAGCTTGGGTAAAAAGAAGGATGATCCAACATGATCAGAAAAGATCATCATAAATTCCTTTCACTATTACTAGAAGATAAGCTGAACTCTCTTGAACATAAACCCAAATGGCCCTCAGGCTGGCGTGAGAAGCTGTCACACTGAGAAGCTGGACATCCCAATTCTCAACGCTGTCAGTCAAAGAGACAGTGAAAACCGCTATGAAAGAGCATTTCGTGTTGTCATATGTCAGCCAGATTGAAAATCAGTGGTTAGTTATCCTTTGAGGGAAGGAGGAAACTCCTCCAAGCAGAAAAGCACAATGCGATCAGAAGACCCTGGGAAGGCACTTAGCATTGTCATGGTTTCCTGAGTGAAGATGTCACAACCCATCACCACCATCAGAGGAAATGAAGACACACACACACTCTGCCAAGGGACACGCACATACCAGCTAATATGGCCAGCGGAAGGTGCAGAAGTAACTTCAAAAGCACCACAGGGAGTCCCAAGAGCTCAGATACACACTTTATTGCACTTTAATCTTAGGCAAAGGTAGGCAAAATCTGATCTGCAAAATTGTGCAATACCCAATTTCAAAACCATCTACTAAATGAAAAAAAACCTAAACCAACAATCAAATATAGCATGAACTATTATTTTCCATCCCATTTAGGAGCTTTACTAAATAGAACACAATGGTGCATCAAACGTCTGCCGTGGTAATGAACACAGCACTGTGTAATACGGTAATAAGAAGGGAATGCATGACGCCAAGAAGTCGGGAGCGAATGAATTTATAATCCATCACAAATGTCCTTTTAGTCTTACTCAGGCCCCGTCATTGTGCAGTTCCGGTGGAGCTCCAGTGCCTCCAAATTTTCCACAGCCAGCAGGTTTCACTGGTATCAGCCCTTGAGAAGAATCACGTCATTATCCTGATGTTAAATAAAGCTGCGTGTATAAGATGGCCTGTGTCTTAAGTCTCATATTCAATCATGTGAGTCACTGGTTTTTTCCTCAGACTTGCTGAGAAGTGGATGTCAACCTTCACTGGTTTGGGTTTTATTTTGTTTTGTTTGTGCTCACTGCCTTTGAATGTAATCAAACCTTCTTGTGCACACACATCTGTATCCCAAAAGACAGGCACGATCATTACCTATTGAGGTGCGCAGTAATGAATGTTTGAGGAAACAATTAGCTATAATGTATTTATCAATAACTGAGGCAAGCTCTGCCCCAACAACACGTCCTCTGTGCGCCATGGATGAAGAGTGGGATGCCATTATCAATACTCCAACTTCAGATTAAAATGCACACAGAGTGGCAGATATTTTGCAACCCTGAGTCACTTTTTCAATGCCTTGTGATTTATTCCTTCTGAATTACCCTTACGTCAACTTCATTTGATAGGAAAATATTCATGTCTTTGAACTATGGACTGATATAGGTCACCAAGCTTTCACTCCCTCTTTTGTCAGTCTCTTCTGGAAGCAATTGAGAGGCCTCCCACTCTCATACACAGAAGACTCTGGCAGGGCAATCCCACAGGATACATCGTCTGGCAGTGACCTCAGAAAACAACAGTATTTTTAAAACAGAGTTAGAAAGAAACCAGCAGATTGCTATGGGCATCCCGCACGGTTGTTGGATCTTTGAACACATCTGTTTCTTCTCTCCCCTAAGCCTCCCCTGTTCTTTCACATCACTAATCAAGATTAGAGTAACAGAGTAACACTCAGTGCCTTCACAGCCCAAATCCTCAGACTGCTTGAATTTAGGGTAAGCCTCAAAAGCGAACTATGATAAAGGCTTGTATATTCTCTGCAGACACACCATTTCCATAAGCAGGTCCAGCTCACGCTCCATCCCTTCATAATCACCACTAAAGAGAGTAAAGTGGTAGTTGTCACAGAAGGAGCATATTCCCATCAGACACAACGCTAAGATGGGAGAGCCCTCCCTGCGTTACAACCTACCCCTTCTCACCCCTGAATATAAATCGGTTTATTACACACAGTGCTAAAATAGAATTTAGGGCAGTCCAACAGCACCTACTAATAATGTATATTTTGCAATGCCTTATTAAATAATTTTCATAGATGAAATAACCTACCTGTACACATAATACCCTAATAGGAGAAATAGAAGAAATAATATATTTTAAAATATGTCAGTGTCCCAGTGTAATAGCTCTAGAATACAAAATGAAGACGAGATGCTTGCTTCTAAATGTAGAATTATCATGAATGCAAAAAAACCCCAATGTAGACAAACAGAGGTGAGCTTATTAGCAAATTAAATATCACAACTAGTGTTTGTTACCACTGGTGATGTGATTTTGGAAATGATGAACAACTCATAGTAAGATTTTACATAAATAAAACAGAATCTTCCCTTGATTTATAAGTCGCTTCACTCCTGGAAAATATACTATATATAAAGACTATATAAAAATACTTGTGTTTATATATAAAACAGAAAAAGATCTAAGCTTAAATTATTAGAAATAAAATTTTCACATAAACGGATCTCTACTAAGACACTGGAAAGCTGTGCAGTAAGTGAGGCAATGACTTGTTATGTGGAACTGTCCTATGTGTGGGGTCTTTGGTCAATGGAATGTGGTCTGAAGTGACCAGTTCTGAGCCTAGAATTAAGAGGCATCACATTTCCATTCAACTGTCTTGTACTTCTGCCATCTCCATGCAAAAATAAAATGAACTAGATAGCCAATTATTCCAAGTAGGATTAAAAATCTGAACCTAACCTGCAACTTAGAGAAAAGCCAGGAAAGCCAGCTCCCAGACAATCCATAGAAGCATGGGTGAAAAGAAATGATTATTATTTTCAGTTACTAACTTTTGGAGTGGCTAGTACGGCAGCATGATGTAGTAATAAATGTCTGGCAAATACTTTCCCACTCAGCACAGGGGAGACAATTATGGTTAAAGGAGAAATGGAAAAGTCAATGAGAAATTCATGATGCTGGACAGGGAATGAGTGGACACTGGGAAAAAATGGGTGGGATCCAGGGAAAGGGTAGAAGTTAGCCAGTGCTATATAAATACACAATGCTGAGTCACTAGCCGTATGAGTCGCCCGATATTAGGAGAACCCTCCACCAAACCACACCAAGTGTATCTCCTGAGCTCACTCCCCAACAATCACCTTGAAGGACAGAACAGGCAAAGCTGGCCAGAGCCATAGATTCACATAAAGGCAGACAGAGATGTAACAAGGATTGAATAAGACCCACGGTTTTTGCAAAATAAAACCTCTGTCATCAAAGTTCAAATCATGGTTCATTTATCCTTTGAGATTATAAACACCGATAGCATTAAATAACCGATAGGCCCGCAGCAAGCCCATGCGTATTTCATTTCTAGCAATATTTTTCCCTTAAAAGAGCTGGTATCTTCTATAAACCTGGCTTCTATCACTTTGATATTTTCTTAATTAATTAAGTGTACCTGGCATTCCATCTTGTTACTAATGTTCTGATACTTTTATGGTTGTTATTCAATGATAAATAAAAGAAACAACGAGTTAAAATGCATACAACCACAGCAATGATTCCGAGTTCAAATGAGATAGGAAATGCTTTTTAAATAATTCATATATATTTTTGAATTCAGATAATGCCACATGACTCTGTAAAGTTCCTAGAATCTCTACAAAAAAATTAACTGAGCTTCTAACTAGATAAAGCAATGAATAAAATACAATTAGATACAAGAATCACAGAGTTCACAAAACAAAAACAAAGCAGTGCTTATAAGTAACAATGCAATAAATTTGACAATCTGGATGAAATTGACAAAAAAAATTTTTTAATGCAGTTTACCAAAACTGACACAAAAAGAAGCGGAAGCTCTAGGGCCTTTATCTATTAAGAAGAAATGATTTTCCAATTAACCAGAGGCTTAAAGGCATTGATGAAATTCTATATATATTCATGCAAAATTTTAGCAAATTAGAAATAGAAGGAACCTCATCCAATCTGGTAAAAGTGGAAGTCAAATGACAAAACAGCTCCTGATAGACTCAGGCTCAGGTCACAGACAGAGCTGTGCTGCAGCCAAGAGCGTGGACCAAAGCAGAGACAATTCTCTGCCTCTGGCACCTTGTGGACTGGAAGTTTGGACATTTAGAGACGGCACCATGGCATAGCCATGACATTCTCGTGTCCATCGGCACTAGTAAGGCTCTGCTAAGCAGTTTCCCAGATGGTGCGCATGGAGAAAAAAAAAAAAAAAAAAAGGACAGGACAGGGAAAGCTGTGTTAGGCACTTCCAGAAGATTAAAGTCAGGATAGCAGAAGAGGGTTATGTGTGGAAGGGGCATGCAGGGGGCCACTGGGGCGCTGGGAAGAATCTCTGTCATGATCTAGGTGCTGGTTAAAGAGAAGTACTCAGTCTGTAAAAATCAATTCAGCTATACCCTTTTAATACGCACATTTAATATACCCTTTTCTTTCTGAATATTAAACTTCAGTAAAAAAAGTTTTAAAATATTTTCAGCCCCTATGTGTCCAGTGCCAGGAGTTACAAAGATCCCAAAGACCTGGCCTCTTTCCTTGAAGTTCAAGGTCCTCAGAGTCTAAGGATCCCTGAGTAGAAGGACTCAGGAAGGCTCGTACAGAGAGGCCATGATGACACAGTGTGAAAAGCACTCCTACAGTGTGGCCACCATGGGACTGGAGAGTCAGAGAAAGAGGCCCAAAATCTGCTGTGGAGAGTCATGAAAAGCGACTTCTAAGCTGAGGCTTGGAGGACAGGGAGGAGCCTTTTTCATGGACCAATGTGCAGATGTCGGGGGTGGGAGGAGGATGGATGGTGGGAGGGAGGACATTCCAGGTCCATGGGAAGAGAAGATTAAAGAACTGCTCATCTCCAGTCCCCTCAAATACACAGTCACAGTAGAATGAATAATGTCTCTCAAAGCAAAACATGCTGCATATGAATACAGGCTTATGACAGCTGTTGGACACATAAGATTCATTGAGAATAGAGGTGGGGAAAGGGGGAGGTCCTCAGCTTTCACAGCCTAGCTTAGCAATGAGCAGTCCTTCACAAGGGGCACTGTATTGAACACTTATAGGTATGTGCCTTTCTTCGTTCAAAAAGAAGATAGTTTTATTGAGTACCAAAGTAATTTATGTTTTCACAACTACGACTACCTTACTGGTATTACGGACTAGAAAAGTATCCATGGGAAAAACTGGCACTGCTTTTTACCACTGGAACATTAATTGAGACATATTTATATTTGTTTAGACACATTGGAGAAATAGCATCATGAGGTCATCACCTCCACACTGATGTGGCCAGTAGGAAACCCAGGCTGCAGATTGAATTGGGTACTTGAAATTAAATTTTGCCACCTTTACTAATGCCTTAGTGATAAAACCAGTATGTGCTTATGTTGAAAACTCAAATGATTCAGAAATATATCAAGTAGAAAGTGTCAGGTTATCTCCAGCTTTTCCTCCAAAGATAATAGTTTGGTCTTTATCTTTCTAGACTTCTAATGTACCTTAATTTTTAAAATAGTGATGTACCATATATTCTGGTCAATAAATTGCTATGTTTTTAACTAATAACATATCTTCAAAATAGTTCCATGTTAGTACATACAGGTTCACTTCATTCATTTCAATGGCTTTGTAATAATTCATTATTTAAATGAACCATAATTGATCTGATTACCCTCTGGTGAACATTTAGGTTGTTTCTAATTTTTCACTACTGCAAATAATGATGCCATGGACATCTTACAAAATTCTGATGATTTGTCTGAATATTCTGGTACCTCTGAGCATGTCTGAAAGGGAGGGACTAAGACGTCTCCCAGGCGAGAACTCGTCTCAAGAAAAAGGCAATTTCAGACCCACTATTAATAAGCCTAGGACAACGGGCCGGTGTCAGAAGGGACAAGTGATTGTGAATATAGGACACTATGTCACTTGATGTGTCCTCTCACCAGCCCCCATGCATTCACACAGTCTCTAAACTCCCCAGGGACGTGAAGAGCCCATGATGGCATTAGCAGATTCTATAATGCTGGACTCAGGGCGTCCTGGGCGGTGGGTGGCAGGTCTGGCAGCACTGTAGCAATGCTGCTGCAGAGAACTAGGGGCAAGGACTGCAGGAGTCACTCCTGAAGACTCAAAGCAACAGAAAGGAGTCTTTAAAGAAGGCTGGGAATCCCCAACCAGGGTAGGAATAGAACCAGAGAGATGACTGTAGAAGCTCCTATGGGTCTATGCTTCCACCTCCACACTGATGTGGCCAGTAGGAAACCCAGGCTGCAGATTGAATTGGGTACTTTAAAAAATAATAATCTTTTTACTTAAATTACTTTTGTGTTTACTGCAGCTCATACTGTGTTTAATGTGCATGAACTGGGGCATGCTGCCACATGATGAAAATAATAATAGTACGAGGTCAAAGGTGAGAACGGCCCCACAGAATCATCTGATCATCACTCCTTAAATACAAACCCACATGAGCACAAAAATGGAATTCGGGGGTAGGGGAAATGGTGTGCTTAGGACTATTAAAAAGAAATATTAAAATGAGCATATTTTAAAGCAGGCTAGTCAGAGTTTGAAATGACAAAGTGGGTCAGCTGCTCTACCCACAGCCAGAAAACAGCGCTGTACCCTGCTGCAGAGGCTCGGGTGCTGTGTGACTCATCAGAGGGACTGTGAGCAAAGAACAAACATCTTAGATATTTCTCTTAGGAAAATTTTGGCCCCCAATATCGCTGTTTACCTTGTGTGAATCTGCAGATTTTACAACCTGAATTTTGGAGGAAATGGTGTCTGCAACAAACTGCTGCTGTTCCCGGTTTTTCTACGAAGGCTGACAGGGAAGTTCAAGGTCCTGGTTCAGCAACCACAGGAGCCGTGATGGGGAGGGAAGGTCCATGGAGGTGACCAAAGAAAGGAGAACTAAGGCTAGTTCTTCCAAAGCTCCGGATGCTCAGTCAGAGGTGTGGACACACTGGGTGGTTGCAGTCAGGTGATGACAGTCACGGTGTAGCGCAAAGGACACTAAACTTGGTTCAGTCAATTATAAGCCATGTATCTGGAGAAAATCACAAGTTCCCTGAGTAATGAGAGGCCCCAGGGTGATTATGAAGACCAAATATAATGCTCCCCATGCACATGCTATACACAAATGTGCACAGGCTACCAGAGTCTGCTACATAGCTGGCAAGGTCCAACACGAAAGGAAAGCATGGGGTCTCTTGCCCACAGAATTTCAAAAGGTGATGGCAGAGCATAAACACAGAGCCCTTCTTAGTGTGAGACCCTGTGTGACTGCACAGGCCACAGGTCCATGCAGCCAGCCCCAGGTGTCACCATTCCACAGTTGAGTGCCAAGAGCTGTAACTACAGAGCTGAATACCCTCGTGTTGGGTAATATTCCGGAAACATTCAGGATTGCATTATAATAAAAAGGAAGCAGGATTTCATACATTGAAAAGGAATCCTTTCATTTTACAAGACAAACATTGGAGGAAGAGAAAAGACACTGTTAGTGTACAGTACCTACAAAGCAACATGCTTGGAGCTTTATGTATATTTTTCCTATTTAACCTTCACACACAATCCTAAAAAGTAGATAGTAAAAACTACCTTTTTACAGCTGAAGAAATTAAGGCTCTGAGGGGTTAAGAAACTTGTCTATGGTTACACTATTTTTCTCCAACCACTCATTAATTCTCTGGTAATATTTACTGAGCTCCTTAGACACCAGGGAGAAAACAGCAAGACAAGACAACAACCTATCCCTCATCCTGTCCTTCACCTCCTGGAATTTAACAGTTCCGTCAGGAGAGATAGGTATTAATGAAAGAATCTCATTTTTGTTTAAAGGGAAATGGTAAAATTGATGAGCTTTATAAACAGAGTCGCCAGATTTAGCAAATAAAAATACAGAATGCCCAGACAAATTTAAATTTCACAGCAAAAAAAATAAAGTTTTAATATAAGTATGTTTCATGCAATATTTGAGACATTTATGTTAAAAATGAATTCAAATTTAACTGAGCATCCTCTTTCTCTGACAACCTTATTTACAAGGAAAAGTACGCTGTGAGAGGGAGAGGGAACTTTAACCTCACAAAGGAGGTTTAGGAGGCTTCCCCAGAAAGAGAAGACTGGACTAGAATCTGAATAACGTAAGGCATCAACGTGATAAAGGCAGGCTGGAGCAGGTGGTACGGCTGCCATAGCAAGAGGGGACTGATGTTTAAAGATTGCCTGGATGGGAGAGGTTTGGGGGCTATGCAAAATGAGGTTATGGAAGTGAGCAGGGGCCAGACCATCCAGAAGGCCTTAAGGGCTAAAGTTTTCAGTCTTTATGCCACTAGACTGAGCAGTCACATGTGATGTCCCTCTGCCTATGCCTATCCTTCTTTGATACCATCTACATAACTGTCTCCACAGAGTCCTTCCCAACCACCTACCTCACTCACTCTACTCTGACCCTTACCAATGAAGTTTGTCATCTTGAAGTCTGTCTTGCCGGCTAGAACGTGATTTCTCTGAAAGCTTCAAGTAGATATTCAATAAATATTGAGAACAACATAACCTAGAAAGTCCATGCATTCTGGGTCCCTGCCACACTGCCTACTACTAGTTCATGTGTTCATGCAACTGTGGTCCCCAGACAACAGCATCCAACCCACTTGGCAGAGCCTGATGAGCAGCACACTCTGGGCCCACCCATGAATTCACCCATTTAGAACATCTAGGATGGGGCTCAGAAATCTTCACTGAAACAAGATCCCCAGGAGAGTTTAACACATGACTATTTGAGCACCCTGATCTATTACACTAGTCTAGGATTCTAGTTCAAAGGATTTTCAAATAGTGGCAAAAAACAGAAGGCACTCAGTCTAACTTGTTACAAATCTCATTGTGCTCTTGAACTGTAAGAGGATCCAAGTGCTATGAGAAGACTAACGCCCATCAATATAGATCTTAGTGTCTGGTCTTAATCATTTGTATTGCAAACTGTCCACGGGAAAAGATACAGCAGGCATTGTGTGCATTAGGTGGTCATCAGAAAACACTGAAAATATTGTCTTGTTAAGCTGATCAACGTATCTGCTTTACAGTAAGCTGAAATCATTATTTTTCAAATTTAGTCTTTTTAAAATGCTTTAATTCATACTCCTCATGGCATAATACAAAATCTAATATACCAATTACTTTACAAAAACAGAGCCAGCCCATAGCTCCATGTAGAATTTCAACACAAGTTAACCAAAACACTTCTTATATTCTGTTTATAAGAACAGTTCAAATTTAAAATAACTCATCATATTTTTTTGTATTCCACACAGAGGAAGACAATTATAACCAGAAAGGACCAAACCATCCCCTCCACCCCTCTCCACTCATTTCACTGTGTTCACTTCTTCCCAATAAGGGAAGCCATTGTTACAAGAGGTGCTTGTGATAAAACTGAATGGTGTCCTCATACCCCCTTGCAACATATTTTCGGCAAGAATTATAATGGTAATTTCGTCCCGCACTGTTATTTCCATGGTGTCAAATAAAGAAGCTTCAAATTCTATCCATTGCAACATTTTACTCTGTCTGCTCAATAGAGCTGGAATTGAAAAAGCAAAAACAAAAATAATTTAGCAATGTTGTACCAAAATTGTACCAATGCATGAAGCTGGGGTGGGGAGACTACCTCTCCTAGGTTTGCAAACAGACTTCATTTAAATGACGAAGTTTGTGTTAAACGAGCAATGATATACATGTTGTAAACCAGGGATCAGACAGAACCCCCAGCAACGTGGAACCAAGAAGCACTAGTGAATTGTAGGCTTTCCCCTGGTGCAGCCACATAGAATTAAAAAGGGCATTTTAACTTTTAGTATTCACAGAGATCTACCATAATGCATGAGTAATATGAATAACAACACAGTGATCTGCTGAGGAAGACAATTTGACACATCAATTTGATGAAATATGTCATCAACAAGTTTACCTCAGAATAAGACCTAATATCTCTAATTATAGGAAATGGGTTTTCTGGTAATTGTGGTCACATAATACACTGTGTATTTTGATGCCTTCTGTGGTAATCTTCTTGAGGGTGGAAACTGCATCCTTCTCTGAGGCACCTTTGACATTTATGGAATAGGGCAGCATTAATAATGAGTAGGATTTTTACCTAAAAGCTTGTAGGCTAGTCTGCTGCTCAGACCAGAGAAGCTACTTTTAACTGTCATTGGGTCATGAAAAATAAATTTGATTTCTCTACTGTATCATCAAAACACTCAGATGTAATCGGAGCTTTTTTTCCTTTCTTTCTTTTTTTTTTTTTCTTTCCCTTCTCCAGACAGGCAGCAGCTAATGGCATTTGATCCTATATTAGACTGCTAGGAAAAGTCTACTGTCTGCATCTGCTGACATTGAAGGCCAAATTTCATTAAAGGAACAGTGCCTGGGGAAGTCTCCAGACTTTTTAAAAAGACAAGTGTTTTCCTTTTCCTTAAAGGGACTTTGTTCCATAATATTTTCCTTTCATAAAGAATTTGTATGTCTAAAACTCTCTGAGACTCTCTTTTGTCCTCAAAACAATTCTGGAATAAGAGCTAGTCTCAGCTATTTTTCACATTTCTCGAATATGGAGGATGAACTCAAGAGGGTAAGTAACTTGTCCAAGGTGACGTAACACAATGCTTGGGAAAATGAGACTAGGATCTTTGTCTCTGGGCTCTTTAATTACTGCGTTAATCCCTTCCTCCCTCCCTTCAACATCCCCTATCCCACCCCACCCCACCCTCTCCATCCCTTTTGCCACATATAATGCAGATTTGGTGTCATTCTGTAAAGCCAATAGAAAAACCTTTCCCATTAGAATTTCAGAAAGTGAGGTCCTTTTTTTGTTTGTTTTTTAAATACATAGAATGAAACGTGGATTAGGCTTTTTATTTTCTACCAGGGAATGCATTTGTAGCACTGGGTGTTTTTTCTTTTTAAAAAACATTATTTTTATGTTATAAAAGAGGCATGAGGCACACTGTTTTGTAAGCCTTCCTGAAACCCCACTCAGAGGCCAGGCCTCCTGACAGAACTCCTGACGAATGGTGAAGGAATGGATGAGCACTACAGACTGAGGAACAGAATCATCGAAGCTTTCACATGAAAACTTGCCACGAGCACGAGGTCCTTCAGAATTTGCCACTGAAAATGAGTGGCTGTCAAAGAGATTAATGCCAAATGCTCCTCCAGGATTAAGGATCAGAATTAAACTGAAACAACTTTCTCGCGTTGTCAGTTAAGAATGAAAGGAGCAGGCGAGACAGGGGACCATCAGGGTATCCCTGTCGTGGCGCCTTAGAAGGCGCCCCATCTTTTCGGTCCCCCGGGGAGCGCTCGGGCGCTGCGGCGCCTTCCCGGCACTGCGGCGCACTGCGGAGCCGCCCGCCAGCCCGCAGCCTCGGCCCTGCGGGGCTTTCCGGCCGCCGGGCGCCGCCGCCCGCCCCCGCCTCAGTCTGCCCACCCCCTACCCCCCACCCCCGGCCCGGTGGCCTCGCCCGCTCGCGGCTGTCCGCGCCGGCTGCGCTGCAGGGCATCCATCACCCGAGAGCCTTTTGACGCACAGTCGCGCGCTCCCAGACGGAGAATCCGCCGCCTCCCCCATCCCCCACTCCCACCCACCCCTCGCGGGTCTGCATTTGCATCACTCGCACACGTAGCTGGTGACGCGAGAGCCCCAACCCCGGGCCGCCTGGGCAGCACCTCCAGCCCCTGTGACTCAGCCCCTCCCCAACCGCCCCCGAGCGCCTGAGGTCCCCGTACAAATGCTCTGGGTTGGGCATCTGCGGCGGGGTGCCTGCTGCCCCCCTGCCAAGTTCATCACCAAATTCCGCAGTCCTAGTCGGCCCAGACCCGGGTGGCCCCCTCTGCACGCTGGAGAAGTCTTCCCAGTTCTAGAACAGAGGCGGAGGGGAAAGAGCCCGCCAAGAGAAAGGGGTAAAGTGTTTGGGTGATCGCCTCCACCAGCCTTCATTACCACCTGAAATTACCTCACTAATTAGTCTGTTTACGCGTCATGGCCCCTCTCCCAGCTGAGCCTAACCGGTGGGTCTATATTGCGGCGCCTGGCGCACAGTAGGCGCTCAATAGGTTTTTGGTGGATGGAGGCATAATGTAGTGAAGTACAAACACTTAGAAACAGCCCTGCAGGTTTTCGTGCTCTCCACCCCTCGCTTGTTCTTGCGAAGACACTAAACAGGGGCTTCGGGGATTTATGTGGAATAGTTTTTAAATCTCCGATGTTTCTTTTAGGCTCCGGCAGCGCCTACTGCGGCTGCCTCCGCTCTCCCGCCACTCGCATGTCTGCAGAGGGATCCCCGCCTAAAAGTTGAGCCCAAGGCTGGGTTGGGGGCCAGGGTTTCGGAGCTGCTCGTTTTGAATCAACCTCCCCCTGCCCGTCGAACCACGCAAGCAAAGGACCGTGGAGGTCCCCGCAGAAGGCGGGCGCGGTCCCCTTAACCAGGCGGCTGCCCACCTGCCTCCCCAAGGAATCTGGGATAAAGCGCGCCCGCATACCCTGACCCACCCCAGGCAAACCGGGCTCAGTGCATCTGCTCTCCCCTTACTTCCAAGGTCCCGCTACAGAAAAGGCGCCCGGCCAGACCGGGCAGCACCTGGCACCTGCAATCACTTCCCTGTGGGCAAGTGGGGCAAAGTTGCTCTTCTAAAAGGCTACAAAAAGTTCCCCAGGCTGCTGCGCCCGGCGTCCGGGTCGGGAAGGGAAATCCCCCCACGGCTGCCGGGGTCCCTCACTCACCGCTCCAGCCGCCGGGGACCCCCTGCCCTCGCAGCTTCTGCCGCGGCCGCGCGGGCGTCGCTCGGACTCGCTCCCCGGGGCCGCCTCCGTCTGACACTCTCTCCTGCAGCGCACGGAGTGGTGACTCCTCCGAGCGTGTCAGCGGCGAAAGGAGGGGCGCGAAAGTGGCTCCCGGCTTGCACGCTGCGGTCCTCCGCCGCCGCCGCCTCGCCTCCTCCCCCCGGCGCTGCAGTGCCGCGCGGCGGCGTGGCGAGAGTACGAGCCGCGCGCAGGGAGGGAGTCACGGCGCGCGGGGGAGGCGGGAGCCGCGCACGACTCCGTGCGGGGCGGGCTGACGTCCGGGAAGTCGGGGTGCGAGGCGCGGCAGTGGTGCGGGATGGGGGCAGCTGGGGCCACCCTCAAGTCGCAGGTACTTCTGGAGAAGTCAGGGCTCCGAGTTCGCAGCAGGAGGAAGGAAAGGGCAGCAGTCTTTAATTAGTCACAGGGTGTGACTCTGCGTTGCGCACCTGGGGGCGGCGCCCGGGTCTGGTCCCGCGGGACAGCAAGGAATTCTGAATGGTGGACCCGGCTGGCGCCAGGGGAATAAGAATTTGCCTCCTATTTCTGGGCCTGGGACTGATCTATTAACTTTGATTTGGCTTCCAGGGAGCCGCCAGGCCGGGCTAGGAAGCCCATTCCCCCATGGCCACCCCAACGCTGACTTACAAGTCAAGGCGAAGCTTGGGGCGCAGCAGGAGTAAACAGGAGGAAACTTTGCCGGGCGCCGGGGGTCACCCCAACGGCAGATAGGGCCAGACAACGGGACTCACAGGCAGACATTGGAAATGGCCTTTTGCGGGGGAAACCTCTCTCTCTCTCTCTCTCAAAACACGCTAATTTTGTTTGTATTTTCAGAAACATTTAGCCCCTTGGCGTACTGGAGACCCCAGCTCGAGCTTCCTCGTTTCAAAGCGGCGGGGTCCGGTGGCTCGGGAGAAACCTGCGCCGGCGAGGCCACACCCAAAGCTGGCGCAGCCACCCTACAGCGGCGAGGGAGAGCGTCGTCTCCCGCCGGCCTCCGGCCGCCACCCCTTCCCCCTCCCCAACCTCACCCCACACCTCCTGTGCTGCCACCTAGACGCTGCGGAAGGTGGGCTTCCCTTAGTCCCGGACCCACTCGTCTCCGCGCTCACGAGGAACCAGTGCAGGGTTGGAAGCCCCGCGCAGGCAGGTGTCTTCCCCCATCACTGCTCCGGTGATGGGTGACCCGAAGCGAGACAAAGCACAGCGCCTATGCAGGCTGCTGGGGGTGGAAGTTTCACACACACACACACACACACACACACAATTTGCCAATGTGTTCGTGTAAATATCCCTGGACGATTGATTGAATGGATGGATGTATGGATATGAATGTAAGTATTATATGTACATGTGCCAGGAAGGGGAGATAGCCAGCACCCCAGGCAGCCTCCTGCCCAGAGAGACTCGTGGGGATGAGGCGGCTCACCCAGAGCGGTGCTGTAATGCAAGCTTTCCAGCTTGATTGGTGCCACTATGCCTGATACTGTGGAGGGAAGAAAACAGAGACAAGCCTTGGCCTGTAACTTTCCCTTCTCTCCACCTCAGACGCTCTAGAATGTAAATTATGATCCCCGAGTCCCACTGAGCCTACACTGGCTGCACTGGTATTTGAAAACCGGCCTGGGTCTTGTTCAAAAAGGCTTTGCAGTTTGCAACCATATGTGGTGCTAAAAAGTGGTCAGGAAATATGAAAATCAGGGAACATGCTCATTTGCATTTCCTGGATCCTTCTACATTAACAAATTATTTAAATTAAATATGTAGGCTAAAATTATTTTGTTGTTACCATGAGAAGGAAAACACACCCCATGGGAATACCTATAAATCCAGCATTGGAAATGAAATTGTGAAACTTTAAAAAGTCATAAATCTTATCCAGATTGCTTACTTATTACATACAAAATTTTGAGCTCTCAATTGCAAAATGTGCTAGTAATTCATTGGGTTCCCAGGTGGATACCCTCTTGAGAACTTCCCCCCGAATGTCACAACGTAATGGATTGTTTCTCCAGTGATTTAAGTTCAGAAAACCAAGTAACACCTTAAAAATGATCCACGTGCTCTGTACTATTCTCTCTCTCCCTTAAATCATTCCCCTGTGCTGTCCATGGAAGATGTTTAGAGAAGTATATAAATTTTTCTTGCTGCTGAGTTTCCATGTCTTGATGCACTTGAAGATAACAGCTCCTAGAGGAAAATTCCTGCTTATGTGTTGCAGGAAATGTCCGATTTAAGACCAGGTAGTGTTGAGGAGGGTGTTTAAAGGTTGTGACTCTGGAGCTCAGCACACATTTCCTCACGGTGATGTTATTAGGCATAGGCTCCTCAGCTTGCCCTCCAGAACCTCTCTCATTCTAGGGCCCCACCTGGTGCACCCCTTGGGCCCCATGCCTATTGGATTCAGCATTCAGAACAGTCTTCTTCATACCTTCAGTGTATGACATGTTTCTCCCCTAAAACACTTGTCTTGTGGGAGCTGATGGAGGGTAAAGGGGGACACCTGCCCTGTCCCCATAAAATCCCAGTGTTCTAAAGTCCCTACTCACCTATAAATCAGGAATTTACTCCCCAGTGCAGTGTGTGCTTGTGATACCAGAAAGCACACCATTAAAGACACCAAAGGAGTATCCAAGATCTGTCCTCACGTCCACAAAGTGGTTTCAGTAAAAATAATCCACACGAAGTACAGATGCCATGGTGATTAAATCTGATAACATACTCAAGAAGCACAGTGCCTAGCACATAGCACAGAATGAACATTAGTTCCCCTTCCCCTTTTAGGAGCCAGAGTGAGGTTTTTCTAAAGGCTGTGCCATGGAGCAGTAGTCCTGTAAGATAGGTCTACAAGCTCAGAGTAACAACCAGCTTCAGAACAGGGGTCGAGAGAGAGCCTCATACACGTGGACCAAGGCCACACCTCTCCAGTTCTCCCTACTTCTGTCATCCAGGATCCAGAGCGAGGCACCACCACCCCACCCTTCTCACCCCCAATGCTCACAGCTTTCCCAACACTCTGTGTCTTGACTTCTCATGAAGTCCTTAATGCCTATTTGTATCAGTTACCACAAGCAGCCCTGGAATCTCAAGTGCCTTTCTCACCCCTACATTCTAATGCTCATATGGCTCAGCACATAGTACATTTTGTCCCTTTCTCTCTATGCAAGTCCTGAAACCCTAGGTCTAGGCCTTCTGGGATGCACAATCCACCATTAGCAAAATGCCCTTTATCCTCAGCCCCTTCTCTGAGTGTTCCCTTCACGTCCTGCTCTCTTGGAAGCCTGGTTCTCCCCACAGGAGGCTGCTCCCCCCCACAGGAGGCTGCTCCCCCACAGCCCTCTCAAGCGACGGCTGTTTTCCCTCTCCAGTTCTCCTGTCACTGTCAGGAGGTAGAAAGGTGATGTCCTTCTTGTTCCTCATTGCATCTTCCAGAACATTCTTCATCCCTTCTCCCTCAAACCTGCAGCTTTGAATCTCACCCCATCACGTTATTTCACCCACAACTTTAAAAGGTTACTGTCATGCTCAGAACTCCAAGTCACTCTGCACTTTTCCTGACAATTTTAGCTCCTGACTCCAGCTCACACCTTAAACATTAATCCAGCCTTAATCCTTCCAAATACACACACAGATGTTCATTCCAGCCAGTACTACTCTGAGTCCTGAGCAAGCAAGGACCCTGTGCTTTAGAATGCTTTACTTCAAAGTAAAAAACTTCCAAATTTTCATTAAATTACGAAGTCAGTTTAATAATGGGCTGGTTATTTTCCAGGGCATTGGCAGAAGGAAGTGCACGTACTTTGTGGAGGAGCCCTCCTTCCTCCTAAACTTCAAAAAAATTCCCTCAAATAAGTTTTTAATGAAACTTAGAAGCACACAACTGAACACACAAGGAAAGATGACACCATGAGGGAGAGCCAGCAGATGTAACAGAAGAAACTTCAGTCCTTCTTTAAGAAAAGATTTCACAAGTTGTAATTATTGGTCACAATTCTTATTTTACTTGAAGAAAAATAAAAGAGAAGGTTAAAAATAGTGGCAATCAATACGAAGCTATAAGGAATGACCAATCCTATCTGAAAAGGCACCAAATTGACCTTCTATTCAACTCTGCTGGTTGCCTTACCAACACCCAATCCAACTTTCACACACATATACACATCTTACTCCCTCCTTAGAGAACCCTGATTTTATTGAGGGGTCGGCCATTTTTTAATTGCACACATATTTAACAACACAGTTTTATGCAGAATACTAAGCACTTTTCTTCATATTTTACAGAAGGGCTTAAAATAATATGGATCTTCTAGTAAAATTCATACTTTTCCACAATCAGCTCTAACTCCTAAATAGGTGGATTGTAATTATTTTATTTTTAATTGAAGAATATGAAAAGGTGGATTATAATTTGTGTAGAGTTTAAAGCCTTAATGGCAGTAGTCATTATTATGATTAATAATAAGACTGAAAAGTAAATCCAAGAAACAATAAATACAATTTTATATGGTCTCATGCGTCCTGAAGGAGGTGGTACCCGAGTTGGAGGACTTTTTTGCTATGTCCAAACAACCAAGTATGTGGAACTTCAGTGACTACAGCTTCATGAATCCTAAGACCCCTTCCTGCTAGACATATGGTACCAATCTTCACTTGATGGCCAGGTCTTTTAAGATCTCTAAAAACTATTACAAAATTGAAGTTTATGCCTCTCTTTCTAGCTTCTGGGTAAACTTCTTTTACTAAACTAGTCAATACTTTCAAGGCTACATGCATTCAAGTATAGATCTGCAGCTTGCTGGACCTCAGAAGAACGCGCTCAGTCCACTCTGCCATTATTGGTGGTGAAGTCCTAAAGGGGCAGAGGCCAGCATGTCTTCCACCGGTGACTCCACCACCTTCTTCTTCCTGCTGCCAGCAAGATGCTCCCTCTGACCTCTGACCCCTGCAGTAAGCCATCATCTACCACTTTTCACATGGCCACGTGCTTTAGGGATTGGCCTCAGTACATCTGAATTGGTCCAAACCAGTCATGTAATCCCATTCCAGTGATTGGTATGGGGGCATAGACATGTTACACAGTTCTGGCCAATAACGTGTGAAGGGAACACTTCTAAAGAGCTTTTGGGAATGGTTTCCTCATTTCTGAAAATACAAATGAAGAACAAAAGATTCATTTCTGTTTTTAGATATTATCATGCCAAATTGTGACATTTAAAACTTCTACAAGTGTCCTGTAGTCATGCAGGGGTGGTCATCCAATGACAAAACACATGAAAGATGTTAAGAGCCAAGTGAATTTCAGAGAAGTTGAGCCAGAGCCCTGTACCACACCTGGAACAGCCCTATCTCTGTTGTGCAGTAATAAATTTCCTTATTTTTAAGAAAGCACTTCAAGTTACAATCTTTTCCTCGCAGCTGAAAGCATGCTTATGCTTACACTCTGCCCAACTCTAAAAGAGTACCTGGCACATGGTAGATTCTCCACAAATGCCTACTGATTTAAATTGAGCTGGGTGTCAAGTTCATTTCTATTGAGAAAACAAGAAGGATGTCTCCATCTGTTGGTCCCTCAGTCATAGATTGTGTTTGGCAAACATTTGCTTAAAGCCAGAATGGCTTCGGGATCTTAACAAGCAAAATGGAAACTTCAGGAGTCCAGATGGAAGGCTGAAAATGAAAAAAAAATTAGTTCAATGAAAGCTCAGATCTGGAAGAATCTTCTGTTCAGATTGCCAGGGAAGGAGCTGCCCCAGGCAGGGCCAGAAAGAGAAGAGCTGAAGAGGTCTCTAGCCTCCTCTGGTGGCTCAGAGGGGTAGGCAGCGTGTCACTTAGGCATGCTTAGGGGAGGGTGGAGATGGGGAAGGGAGTGGAAATGCCCACAAGAGACTTCCCTTGGTAAAAAGAGGCAGAATTTAATGTCTGAAAAACTTTCCTGCTAAGGAGGAGAGAGAAAAATTAAACGAAGCTGTAAGCTGTTCAGAGCTGTACCCTGGGTATCCTCTGTGGGCCAGTGACCCCGCTAAGCAGTTTGTTCCCATATGTATCCCTTATGTATCGTCTAGAATAAAGATTTGTCACTCAGAAAATGTTTAGCCTCATTGTATGTGACTACTGGTAAGACATAGTGGGGAGGTTGTGTTCCTGATGTCTCAGTCCCAGGAAGAGGATCCTCTGATACCCAAACAGGGGTAGAGAAAATGGGGGCCACCTCACACAACAGTGTGGCGTCCCAGCCATTGATTTGGAGACACCCAGCAGAAGCACTGCTGTGAGTAGGCAACTTGCCTGCTCCAAATTGCTCTCAATGACTGCATAGTGCCTTGGAATGAAGTGCAAATGCCTCAACCTGTCCCTGTGTCTCCTGTCAATTCCCACCACAGAGCCTTCAGCACAGAGCAGGCACGGAATGACAAGGCGGCCAGGATGACTCGGCCAGTCTCTGACCTCAGCCACGCCAGCGCTTGCACAATGGGCCTGTGAACCCTCAGCCAATGAGGGGTGGGAATCAAGGGGTGTATATTTCAATTGTCTTGCCTCATGAGGAACAATTCTGAGGACTGTTCTGTACAGCAGGATAGCGCCCAGGTACCCAGAGTGGTACCCAACAATTTACTGACTTTCTTCCCTTCTTTATCTGACTCCCCCACCTGCTCACTGTATTTTATGGGATCATCTCTCCTGTAAACCACACATACTTACACCCTAACCCCACACTAAGACAATGGGCTATGCAAAGCCAGCCATAATCAGCCCCACACTCTGTCAGCTGTTAGGTTCAACTGCACTGATGGCCGTCATCACTTACCAGTGTAACCGAGCAGGACCCTTACGGGGCCTTCCTGGGACAGACTGCTCCCCCATACCCTCTGCTATAGCTCCCCTCTGAAGGACCCAGGTAAAAGTACCTCGTGCATATATCCTGAGTTTTTCAGGTACTGAAAACTACCACCAAATGTAAGAAATTAACTGCTTTATGATTGTAAGCACATGGTCCCAAGACTTGTGCCTAAAGATTGATAGTGTTGACTGCCTTGTTACCTCAACATCAACCAATCAGAGAACTGCATGAGCTGATCACATACATGGGAAGTTTGGGGTTTTCTTGGGCATGACTCCCCCTCCCAGCCCCTACTCCCTGTTCTCCTTGCTCAGACCTGCAATAAAGCTTTCTCTGCTGCAAACTCTGACATTTCGGTTTGTTTGGCCTCACGTGTGCGTCCGGCACATGAACTTGCCTTCAGTTAACACCAGCTTGGTTGTCAGTAATTCTGCCTCATTTCCTACAGCACCACAAACTTTAGAAAGCCCACAAACTCCAAACACAATGCCTTCTACATGAGAGGTGCCAAATACAAATGTTGAATAACTGTTCAAACATTTCATTAACCTTTTATATTTCTTCTTGAACTACTCTTTCCAAAGTGAGACTTATCCGGGGTCTTTCCAGATGAGGGAATGACAGCTTCAAATTCTGCAATGCCTTCTTTGTAGGGGTAAGAACACCACCATACCCTGAGAAACATCTAGCATCCCTACAGTTTTAATGTGATTTAAAATTGAAAAACAAACAAACAAACAAACAAACCACAGCTGCCCACTTTGTGGGAAGAGTAATCTCTCTGAATATTTTTCTTTCAAAAATGCTCTGAGCTCTATAGCAAGGATTCTGGATCATGTCTATCCAAGTGATTTATAGCTCAAATATGAATATTCCCATCGGGTCTTTCTCATTATCACTGGCTGGATTTTCCTTTTTAACATTTGACCACAAGTTTGTTAATACACTGAACTCTATTAAATTATTTTCCTGCTCAAGGGAGAATTATCGTTTCCACGTTCAGAATTTGTCTTGCATAATCTTCCTGCTCCAAATTCGTGTTCTGACACTCAGCTTTTCCATTTTAATAATAGACATGCTGATTTCCCCATATGATCTAGCTATTAAAAATGCATGCAGTGTGCTTTCAGGAAGTTAGAGTCACTTCTATTTTTAGCATAACCCATAGGTATTGGTGATGACCAACTCTGGGCCAAGAAGGACTTTTTATTTTAAGAGGCAGCAACACCATGAATGTTAATGATGGAAAATTTTGGTATTAAGAGTTGATCTATTTCATGTTTTCTCTTTCTCTACACTTAGACTAAATCCATTGCTCACTGATACAAATATTTTTAAAACTATTCATTCTTTTGCTCCATTCCTAGTCCCAAGAAGAGTTTTCTGGGTGCCAAATTAGCCATTTCCTGCATAAAAGTACATCGTATATGAATATTAGATCTCCCCATGATACAGCTTGAACTCATTTCTGAATTTAGTGGCAGCCCAGAACCATAGGTGCTTTAATAACAGGGCCCAAGGGGTCAGGTAAAGCTTAATGTCTGTTCCCACACACTTCCAGCAGTTCTCTGCAAATCCCTGGGAGGTAGCTTCCCACCTTCATGAGTGATGCAAAGTCAAGTTAAGCTCATCCCAGACAACTGTCAATTTCAAGGGAGAGAAGAGGATGTCTCGTTTGGGCATTAAGACTAAGTGGTAGTTTATCAAAAGTTCAGTGTTTGGGATTGTGGGGCACTTGCCTGCTCCCGGAAGTGCTGGGGAAGAAGCTTCTTTCCACCCCCTTTCATTTACCTCACAAGAGGCAGAGTCAGGTTACTAGTGGGCGCCTTAGAAGTATGGTGGCTCCATCTTGCCCCTCTGACTCGCTACCTCGGATGTCACCTTCATGTTGTGAAATTCCTATTTCCAAAGGGTAGCTCATTTCTGAAGGCTTTCTGGGGATGTAGGCTCAGGTACTCCTTTGAAGAAGACATTTGGCCCAGGATTTCCATTGCAGAGATCTCAAAAATACTTTTCTTTAAGTTATCCCAGAGGCAATGCAGAAGTGGTACAGTGAGAGGGCGTATTCCAGATCACTGGTTCTCAGAATGCTCAGTGAAGAGATTCCCTTGGCCTATTATCCAGACAGTTTAAGACAAAGAGATCATAAAACACAGTTTTCACAAGGTACCAGACGATGGCTGCAACCTAACACACAGATCAGATCTCATCTTGGTAAAATGCAATTTCCAAGGTCACCTTCCATGAGTCACTTTTCTAGAAGAAGATCAGACCCAGCACCCTGGGACAAAGAGCTTAGACATCAGTGGGAATGGTCAGTGGTCTTCGAGGAGACTGTGCTGAGATGGAATCCTGGAGAAGGCAGGCATTTGTATTCTTATTTGCAAAGGACATCAGGAAAGAAGAGACTGAAGTACGACCATCACAAGGTGCTATCTGTATCCTTGGCCTCAGGGACAGTAGACACTTGCCTGGCAGAACACGGCTTAGGCATGAGATCAAAGGCACGGATGCCTCTGTGGTGAGAGGTAAGGGAACCTCCTCTTCCTCTCACCTGGAAATACCTATGCACAAACAGGGCACTTGTTGATGATCCCTAGAGCAAGGGCAGCAAGTTGGCAGGACCCTGCTTAGAACATGGGCAGGTGGGCAGCAGAGATCCAGTAAGAGATTAAGTTGGTGAAGTTTCCCAGGAACTCAGGGCACTATGCCTGGTCTTCTCTGCCAGGATGACAGAAGCCTAGAATCCTGGATGTGGGCTAGGGCCCTGGGGCCTTGGGCTGGCCCTGGATATGAGGCAAGACTAGATTCCAGGCTGCAGAAAATGAGGGGTGATTTGAGAGGCAGCTCCCAGGAATGCAGCCAAAGTGACAAGCCAGCAGACAGTACAACTGAGACAATGCTCCAAAGGGACTGCACAGAGCTAGAATCCAGGTACCAGGCCTATGACAGCACGGGGTCCACAAAACACAGAAAATGAAGCTGAGACTAACTTAGGTTCCCACTCTCACACCAGGCCAAAAAAACAAAGTGCCAGATTGGAAGAAAAATGAGTCAGTCAGAGTTCCAGGAAGAAATGAAGAGCCAGGTCTGGGAAAGACAGGAGCTAGGAGATGGCTGATTTCTGAGAAGCTTCTTTCAAGGGTTCTATCTTTGGAATGATTCAGCTGCCTCTGCCTTCAGTCCTCTGTGACTAGCCCGGGATTCTCGGGAGAGTCTGAGTGGGCCACTGAAGGACACGCTGACCAGGATCACAGGGAAGGTGAGACTCAACCATTTGGCAAAAGGAAAGTTGAATGCGGCTCTCAGAGGAACAGAGAGGCAGGGGTTCTGTGCAAGGCAAAACAAGAGATATCTACATTGGGGCATCTGAGTGACCTCCTGGGGCGTCAGAGCTTGAGTGGAAGAGAGTGCAAGGTGGAGAGCCCGGAGGAGGGGTTGTTCCGCAGCACTCTCACAGCCCCCGCCAGCGTGAGGACGAGGGGAGCTGCCCAGACACACGGAGCGGCCATCAAGTCAGACAGATGGCCTGTAAGACGGCAGCCCCTTCCTCCTTGGTTCAGTCTCTAAGCATATGGTGTCGATGTAGAAAATCTGCATCCCAGATTCTTGGCAGACAGTGATTATAACTATTTATTTTTTATCAAGAGCTCAATGGTAACAAAAAATATTTATGAAGGGCCTGAAGACCAGGCATTGCATCCATCTGATACTTTGAATGTTATACTTGTATTATGTCAGACCACCTGGGAGAGCTACATACCTGAGATAGGTTTTTTCCTTTCTTTTTCTTTTTGTTTTTTTGCACTTTATTTTTTGTTGGACTTTGCCAATTTTGTTCATTGTACTTTGATAATATGCCATCATTCTACATATCAGGATATTATAAGACACAGTCTCATTGGTGTATGGTGGGGATGGTGGTGAGGGCTTCAGTCACTAGGTCAGGCAGCACCGCCTTTAAGTAATCCCAAGGGAAATTTTCTTTCAATTTTTACTATCAGTAAAAGTATACTAAAACCTCCTAGGCAAATGCTTTATTTTATCCTAGTTATACTTTAGCCTCTTATACAGGTTTGGGAAAAACTCCTCAGTTCTTGGAGTGTTTCAGGATTTAAATAAATAAGGATATATACGAAATTATTTTTTCAGCCTTTTTAGGTCAGATAATTGCTGTTATGTTAACTATTTTGAAGGTTGAAAAAATTCAAAACTATCTAATAATTAACTATGAAACTAGAAAACTGTGATAAAAAAAACTTCACAACAATAATAACAAAGAGAACAAAAACTACAAACCAACCTCAATCATGAATACAGATACAAAATTCCTAAACAAAGTGCCTGCAAATTGAGTTTGGCATAATGAAAAAAAAAAAAAAAAGGAGTAAACTATAACCTCATAGGTCTTACCAAAATGAAAGCACAGTCCAGTATTAAGAAATGTGTTAATAACAATCATATTCACATAAGAAAATCCTATGATTGTATCTCAATATGTGTTGAAATGTTAATCCTTACAGTTTCACACCCACTCTTGATTCATTAGAAGTCTAGGTGTAGAGAAATATATTCTCAAAATATATATATATATATCAAACAGACAGCCATATTATTATTGGCGAAATACTGGGACATTCCCATTAAAATTAGGAGTGAAACAAAGAAATCCATCATCATTATCATCATTGTTTATCTTGGTTTTATAGGTACTGACCGTGGAATAAAAATATGGACCAAAGATTTGAGACATAACCACATGAAAAAAGGAGGAGGAACTATCATTATATGCAGATGTTAAGACTGAATATGTATAAATATCAAGAAAAAAGTTTAGTAAAATGGCTGGAAGTCCATAGCTATTCTGTATATTGGCAATAACTGCTATGAAGTATAATGGGAAAAGAGCCTATTCCCAAAAAGCAAGAGAAAGTGTAAAATACTCAAGAGTAAACTTAGCAAGAAAACTGTGGGAACTACATGAATAAAACCAAAGTTTTACTAAAATACGTAAAAGAAAAATTGACTACATGGAGACACATAATCTTGAATGGAAAATCTGAATATTGTAAAGATGTCTGTTCTTCCAAAGTCAATTTATAGATTTAATAAAATACAAAATTCTTAAGGAATTCTGGAGGATGTTATAAAACAACTGTAAGTGTATCCAAATAAAATAGGTAAGAATTACTCAGGCATTTCTGATATACAAATGGCCAATAGGCACATGAAAAATTGCTCAATATAACTAATTATCAGAGAAATGAAAATCAAAACTACAATGAGGTATCACCTCACAGCAGTCAGAATGGCCATCGTTAAAAAGTTCACAGATGATAAATGCTGGAGAGGCTGTGGAGAAAAGGGAGCCCTCCTACACTGCTGGTGGGAATGTAGTTTGGTGCAGCCATTATAGAAAACAGTATGGAGATTCCTCAAAACACTAAAAATAGACTTACCATATGATCCAGCAATCCCATTTCTGGGTATATATACTATATTCTAATTCGAAAAGATACCTGCATCCCAATGTTCATAGCAGCACTATATACAATAGCCAAGACATGGAAGCAACCTAAATGTCCATCAACAGATGACTGGACAAAGAAGTTGTGGTGTATTTATACAATGGAATACTACTCAGCCACAAAAAGAATAAAATAATACCATTTGCAGCAACATGAATGGACCTGAAAACCATCATTCTAAATGAAGTAAGCCAGAAAGAGAAAGAAAAATACCATATGATACCACTCATATGTGGAATCTAAAAAAGGGGGAAAAAAGACACAAATGAACTCATCTATAAAACAGAAACAGACTCACAGACATAGTAAACAATCTTATGGTTACCAGGGGTAAAGAGGGTGGGAAGGGATAAATCGGGAGTTTGAGATTTACAAATATTAACTACTATATATAAAAATAGATTAAAAAAACAAATTTCTTCTGTATAGCATAGGGAACTATATTCAATATCTTGTAGTAACCTATAATAAAAAGAATATGAAAATGAATATATGTATGAATATGTAGGACTGAAATATTATCCTGTACATTAGAAATTGGCACATTGTAACTGAGTTTACTTCAATTTTTAAAAAAGAATTACTTTGGCATTTTTGGTAAGAGAAGAATGCTGAGCACCTATTCCCCAAATACAGTAAGGTACATTAATTAACTCAGTTTGACGCTGGCATAAGGAGAGTTTGTAAAGTCAGTGGAGTCTAACAAACAGACCCTATCATATAGGGATTTTAAATAAATCACAAATAATAATACTACCAATTCAATGAGTGCTTCCAAAGCCTACTGTGGAGATATGATTAAATAACAAGGGAACATTTTTTTGGTATGTGTCATTAAAAACAACATAAATAAAATCAGGAAGAAACTGGTAAATACTTGCACCAAATATGAAAAAGATCGATAGACTTGATAGCCTTCATGTAAAAAACACTTGTACAAATTATTAAGGAAAAAATAAGGAGAGATTTGGGGGAGGTGGATGAGTGAAATAGGTGAGGGAGATTAAGAGGCACAAACTTCCAGTTAGAAAATAAATGTCAGGGAGAAGTAATGCATGGCAGAGGGAATTTGGTCAATAATAGTGTAATACTTTGTATGGTGACAGACAGAAACTAGACTTATCATGGTGATCATTTTGTACAAAAATATCAAATCACTATGTTGTACATCTAAACTAATATGACATCACAAGTCAATTATACTTCAATAAAAAAATAAATAAATCCTTGGTAGATAAACGGGAAAAGGAAATAAATTGGAAACCACTTAGCAGGAACTACATGTGGTTAATGAACAAATACTCAACATCACGAACACTCAATAAAATATAGTTTAAAGCAACAATACATTTTTTGTCATCAAAAATTATAAGTGAAAATTGTTTATTAACTATTTTAGATTACATCTACTTTAAGAATTTAAAGCAGTTAAAATATAAATGACATAAAAATTATTTTTAAGGTAAGAAAATCAAATCTAAGCCAAAATAAAATCAAGCAATACACCTTCTGTAGTACTGGAAAATGAGCCACAGCCTGACTTCTGAAATCTCTGGTGGACAAATAGAGAAGGAAACACACGGAATTGTTGGGGTCCATTTGATTAGACACACAAGTTATTTAATAGGGACACAGCTTCCCCTGGCAATGAAATCTGAGAGCAATTTCTCTCCTATGTTTTCCTAAAAGGTCAGTAAGTGACAGACCATGTCTTCAACAGCTCTGGTACAAAGAGAGTTGTGTATGCTTTTTTTCTCACAGTACAACTTGATGTGTTATTTTTTAAAAAGGAGAGGAGCATGTGAAGATGAGACAACACAGAACAGAGGTTATAGAACGTCATGAAATGTCCTTTCTGATAAACCCCTGACGGTGGTGCTATTTGAGGATTTAAGGAAACAATTTTCAGTATATGCCAAAAGCTGTAAATCCATTTCTACTACTTTGATGCAGTAATCCCCTTTCAGAGTCTATCCTAAGATGGACCTTAAAAACAGAAAACATCCCAAAGCTGTTCAATGCAGTATTACTTACAATTGTACAAAACTGGAAACAACCTAAATATCTAACAGAAGACCAGCTTAGCAAACTATGGTGTGTACACCATACAAACATTTACAAAATATCACATAATCATTCAAATGATATAATGAACAGTTTCTAACAACATGGGGAAATCATTAAATTATATGAAGAGAAAAACAGAGGGTATAAAATTGTATATGCAGTATGATCTCAATTACATGTACTATATACTTAACAGAATCACTCATTTACTTTATATTTTTCCATACTTGTTATAAAATAAGAGATACTTCTTTTTAATCGGAAGAATGAACTTTAAAGTTCATAGAAGACAGACGGCTTTTAAACAGCTGTGATGACTGGGCTTAGGGTACCCACCTTGATACTGTTCGATCTCTATGCCTACGAGCTGAGGTAAGGATTCTATCACGCCTTTGATTTTCAAGATTTCTGGTTTGCTGTCTTCTGACAGATGTTCAGTCCACTGATGTGGAGGTTTTGATGCAGGATATTTAAACATTTTGCTTTAAAAAACTATATTCCAGTTCATGTTTTTAGTCACAGGTTACTGTTGGGTAATATATTCTAAGAATTTTATCAAGCAAGAGACACTATTATATTTCAAAAACAATAAACGTTTCCACTTGCTGAAGCTACAGACATTGAAGGTTCAGATCAGTATTTATTCCTCCTTAAAGTCTTGTTTTTGTATTATAAACAATAATTCTGAGGGACCAAAACAGTCGGAGAAATCTCTTTCTGGTGAAGTTTGAAGTACGATATTAAGTAAGACCTGTTCACAGCATCAAAACCAACCTTTCACATATCAAAGCCTAATAAATTACATGGTTTGCTTTCCTTTTTAAGTTTCTTTCCAATGTAATACGAGAAAAAGAAGAGGTGAAAAAGCTTTCCATGTTGTTCCTTTGATTATTTATATTATTCTTAGAATTATGTTGTGTTTGATCTTAAAATCACTTCAACAACAGAAAAATATGAACAGCGAACAGCGCATGGTGATGTTCGCCGATCACTGATATTTAAAGGAGGAAAGGTTTGGGAAAGGTCCATCTCAAAGTTCCAACTGTCTCAATCCACTTCCTGCCAAGATATAAACTGGGTTTCTTCTCTGAAGGATCCAGGGAAGGAGGGTAAGGATGAGGGCCTTCCGTGAGATCTGAGTTGCAATCTCCTGATAGGCAGGAGCAGTTTCTTCCTGATTTGCTCTAGCAGGACCTGGTGAAATATCCCACAAAGAGGAACTTTTAATAAATGCTTTGGGGGATGATGATGGAGAAAGTGACATGCAATATGCAAAACTAAAACAGAGATGCAAGCTAGGGGACCCATTTCATGCAGAAGCAACTACTTACATAACAGATGCACTGCACATATTATTGATTCTGTGTCTTGTCTTATTTTTGCTAAGGTCACACTTCAAGGACAGCTCCTGCACCCTGGGGGGAGCCCTGCTGAAGGCAGGACCCCACCTCCTCCCATGTCCAGGGCCTGACCTCCATGGTTCTCTGAAGAAGACCTTTACCTTGAGAGTTAGCGTCTGCTTTTTCCTCCAGTCCTTTCCCAGACATCTATTCCATGCTCTCCTCCCCCATCCTGAAGTCCAGTATTAGCTTTAATTCCTTCTCCACATTGTGTGGTGGTTAGGGCCAATACGGTGGTGATAGAAAAGACTAGTGTGGAGTAAGAGCACATGTAGTCGTATTTATGCTGCAGCATTCTACACTTCTCTGTTATTTCCCTTCCTTATCATCTCACTCCTTTATTGTCATTATCCACTTTATCCTTTTTTTTTTAGTTGTTTATGTGTGTTTTGATTAACAGCGCTCATAGGCATCCAGGGTTACATCTGCCTTTCTGAATCACTCTCAGGATATCATACATAACTGTTTAAAAATTGTTTCTATCTCTTAGAAACACTCAAGAGTTTTGGGTTTTTTTTTTTAATCCTTTAAGAATTAAATGCAAATCTCTGGCAGAGGCAAGGTTGTAAAATTGTAGTGTTGCATAAAATTGTTATTAAAAAAACCTGTTCATTGCTGTCTCTCTCACAGTTCTTAGCTGTAAACAAAAGAGTATGAGACAATTCAATCAGAAAAGGAGGGTTAGGTAGCTTACAGTATCTCTGAGAGGACCAAAGGATGAAGCTTACAGTCTACACAGTGGGAGTCAGTGTCCCAACCGCACTTCGGGATGCTCCAGTGAAGATTTTACGGCCACCAACATGGGCCACTGATCTCATAACACCACTCTGGGTGGAAGGTCAGAACCTGCAACCACCACCTTTGCAGGAAATGGCTCTCCTAGTGCCTGCTTTCCTACTTTCTTTTCTTCTGAATCAAAGCCTTTCATAATGGTATCCTGGGGCTGGCAGACCTGAGACACATACCTGCACCTTCGCTGCAAGGGAAGCTGAAAAGAATTTCTAGCTATTCCCTGGGGGGGGGGGACATAAAATATACGAAATCTCACAAATACAAGGGACAGCAGAGCAAGACAAGTCAATAGGTGTAAACAATTCATCAGTTCCACGAAGGGGAGAAGTCTTGCGAAGGGACAGTCACTTTCTGATTAGATATGTGCAATCACGTCTGATGATGCCTGGACATTTTATCATCCTGTGTAAGGCAGGTTTTTCTAATGGGCTGAGAGAGGAGTTACGGAAACTACGCAGTGTGAAGGAAGCACTTATGTAGCTGGGAGGCAGGGCAACATGGCAGAGAAGTGGGATGACTCGCCTCTCTCCCAGGGTGTATATCTGAACGCCTGCCTCATGGTCAGAAAAGCCCACGCAACTCAAAGGAGATACGGCTTTGTTCTCTCTACCTCTGGAAGAGCTTATTTGGGCGTAATTTAAAGCAACTCCGATAACTTGGCTGACTGCCATGGTAAGAAATGTAATACTGCTTTTGATACTTTCATCTTCAAATTGACAAGCATGTGACGTGGTCCTCAGTAAAGAGCCTTTCCCACATCTCAGGATTTTCTGCCAAGTCACTGGAGTAAAGTGCTATAAAGCAGTAATAGAAGTTGAACACAGGAAAATTACGTTGGTTTGTTTTTTTTTTTTAGGTACAAAAAACTCCTGATACCAAACTCAGGTAACCACCTATCAGACCCCTCTGTCCTTCTCTCTTTTCAAAAATTACTCTAAAAATTGCATCATATAAAACACTTGTCCAGTTTTTGTAGACAAAGATGACAGCAGGTTTTATAAATATTTTAAGGGCCATTAAGTTAATTGCCTCAGGGATAAGAAAACTCAGGAACATCTAAACTATTTCAGTTCAACATTCCTTCCTGGTTTCATATACTAAGAGGGTTAAAAAAAGAACCAAAACATATATAACTCCTTAAAAAAAAAAAGCATTGTCTTTGTTTTGCATTTGACATGGATATCATTCTGTGGGCTACCTGACCCTTTTTTGCAATTCTCTTGATGTATATATATTTCACAATGTCCGTTTGAGGAAGATAGTTTCAAGTGAAGGAACACAGTAGTGTAAACTCACAGGTTTCCATGCCTCTGTGTAGCCTATATAATCATGCATGTGGCAGGGCCTCAATACATATTAGCTGATGAAGATAATGATGACTGATTCTTTATCTCAAAGATTAGAGCACAGACGGTATAGTCTATTACTGCACATGTTTAGATAACTCTTACCCAGAATACAATCTGGGGTGAAGGGAGGGCAGTGTTTCATCTCTTTCTTTCTGACACGGCTATTTTGTAAACCAAGCTAAGTTCCCTGCTAGAGTAAAGATGACAAATCTAGGCTTTGAGAAATTATTAGAAAATAGGAAATAATTTCAGTTATTTGTTTCTGGTGAGAAAAATAATAGAAAACATTTACATAACCCAACATTCCATTATTTATCAAAAGTCAGAATATTTGTGACTGTTTACAGAATTCTGAAAGTTATTTATACCTTCATGTCAAAGCATTCCAAACTTGAACAGATGAACAAGATTATAAAACAATATTATAATCAAGTTTTATAAAATCTACATTTTTTATCTTAGTATTCTGAAGTGATCTTGAAGCATTCTTTTTTATATTTTAAAATGTGATTAGATTTGCTTTGTAATACTAATACCAAATTTCAACTTCTAGTCCCACTCATAAGGCAAATCATTTTCCAATTTATTGTGTTCCAAATTTAATTGTGTAATAATGAAAAAACAGAATATTCAGTACTTGTTGGAATACTCTCCTTCAGCTCTTAGGAGGTTCCTAGTCTGTGTCTATATTCTATTAGGCACTTAAAAGTATGTCTTTACCAATATTTATCTCTTTTCACTCTAAGCTGTTGCTTCATAGACATGAGAATTTAATTAGCTATGACAGGTGAAACAAGTAAACCTGATGTGGTTCTGGGCAGGGTTCGGATATGTAATAGGACTGGACAGGAGACAATTAGGTTGGAGTTTTCCTGGCAGTAGACCACCCACGTGTCACAGTGAGCTCAGGACTGATGGAGAAGATCTGGTGCACCCCAGGACAGATCAAAGATCTGAAATGGGCTCCCCTTGGAAGATGGCTTAATTTTCACCTCAGACCGAGAATCACCTGGGTTATTCGTGGTCATGTCACTTGAGGTCGCTCAGGGGAAGGGACACCTTCAGGATGCTCCTTGGTACCTTTCTTGTCACCATAGCCAGTTTCCTGTCTGCACTTGCATTTCTGCCATTAATCCAGACATAATGCCTGGCTCATAGCAGATTTATCCAATAAATAAATGCAAACAAGAGAAGAAATCAAATATGCTTTCAGTGTAGAAGAAACTTTAACAATACCTTAAAGAAATGTTCTATCTAAAACAAAAATATGATCATTAAACAGTCCCTATAAAGTATTTCTTTAAAAGATACAGCAAATAAATACTGAATAATTCAAATTACTCATAAGCATTAACCCAGTTTCAAGGAAAAAAATTTGTCGTTATTTTCCAAAATGGACCATAAACCTTGATCAAGATTATTAGACCAATTAGTGAGGCTTTAACTTAACCCAGAATAATGACAATAATAATTACAGCCAGTCACATTGCTCTGTAATTTTACATTCATCATAGTCCCTGATAATCATCCAAACCCAAAGTGATAGGAACTCATACTCATTACAGGTGAGGAAACTGAGTCTCAGAGACTGTGTAGCTTGTCCAAGGTCACATGTCTAGTTAGCAGCAGAACCAGAATTAAAACCTCTTACATTTAACCTGTGAGAGAAGGACTGCAGCTCTGGTTATACCATGAAGCTAGGTTTATGTAAAATGCCTTCAGCCTTTTTCCTTCTCATTAATTATTAATAGTTTCCGTCTCTATAGTATCTTAATATGTAACACTGTGAGTCTTACCACATCCTATGGCATTTATAGGGCAGATAGTGGGATCTTCCTTTTTTAATTAATTAATTAATTAATTAATTTGTAATTGACGTATAGTCAATTTCCAATGTTGTGTACAGCATAATGTTTCAGTCATAATGCACATACATCTATTTATTTTCATATTCTTTTTCATTATAGGTTACAACAAGATATTGAATATAGTTCCCTGCTATACAGAAGAAACCTGTGTATCTATTTTATATACAGTAGTTAGTATCTGCAAATCTCAAACTCCAATTGATTTCTTCCTATCCCCTTTACCCTCTGGTAACCATAAGGCTTCCGGTTGATGTCATATGCTATTTTTCTTTCTCCTTCTGGCTTACTTCACTTAGAATGATGACCTCCAGGTTCATCCATGTTGCTGCAAATGGCATTATTTTATTTTTTATGGATGAGTAGTATTCCATTGTATAAATATACCACAGCTACTTTATCCAGTCATCTGTCAATGGACATTTAGGTTGTTTCCATGTCTTGGGTATTGTATATAGTGCTGCTATGAACATTGGGGTGCATGTATCTTTTCAAATTAGAGTTCCCTCCAGATATACGCCCAGGAGTGGGATTGCTGGATCAGGTGGTAAGTCTATTTTTAGTGTTTTGAGGAATCTCCATACTGTTTTCCGTAATGGCTGCACCAAATTGCATTCCCATCAGCAGTGTAGGAGAATACCCTTCTCCACACCCTCTCCAGCATTTATCATTTGTGGATTTCTGAATGATTGCCATTTTGACTGGCGTTAGGTAATACCTCATTGTAGTTTTGATCTTCATTTCTCTGATAATTAGTGATACTGAACATTTTTTCATGTGTCTATTTCCCATCTTCTTTTTACGAACAGGGAAATTGAAGCTCAGAAGTTTTGACTTGCTAGAGTCACACAGCTGGTATGGACTCAGAATACATTGGTCTTTTTATAATACACACTGCCTCCTTGAAGCACATCTCAAAACTAACAGACAATGAATATCAAAGAGTCACAACTGAATTACTTAAAACAACAACAATAAAACTAAATAAAAAACACTGGATATCTGACAAAACAATAGTTCCAGACCAGAACTAGTGATAGAAACCTATTTTTTTAGGTTATAAAAGACAAAGTCATTGTAAAATTATTTCCTGCAGAATGATTTTGGACATTGAAAATGTCGCACTTGGTCTTTGACTAGTTTAGCACAGATAAGAACAGATCAACCTCACAGCATCACACATCAGTCAATTAACTTTCTCCCAGTCCATGACTAAAGACTGAATGATATGTGACCTCTAAACCATAGCATCAAAATATCTGCTATTTGATCTGAAGGCTGGTACATTCCAGACTAAAATGCATATTTCTCTCATTTCAATTCCAAAGACTAGCACTGTACCACAGAGCTTATGTCAATCAGGGAGTTTTGTTGAGCAGTGTGGCATATATATTCATGACCTCAAGTGTTGAACTGAGAAGACAAATGACACCTGAAACAAAAAAAGGTCAGCTTTCTTCAGGCACAGATGCTTGTCACAGATTTCAGAATCCACAATAGTTATCTGAAATTCTTGAGTGTTCTACTTTTGGGGGGCCCATATTAAAAGTTAGGAATTAAAATATCTTGTACAGCCTGCAGTCTAAAACAGGCTTGTAAGAGTGTGATATGGAACACAGGGGAAGTCTTAAAATCTCTCCCCCATTAGTTAGTAACAATGCCTGAAATTCCACTGAAGTGTTTTATTTTTCTGGGACTAATACTTTAAACTTAGTGTATTGTTAATACATATGATTATAACGATTCAGTACAGTATCAATACATACTATTATAATAATGTAGTATTATATTATGTATAATATATGATATAATTTATAATATAAACACTCCAGGAGAGGTTAATAAGCATTATTATGCTAGCCAGAATGTATTTCATGTATTTTACTTTGAAGTAGTAGCTACTTGAGAATTAGACTCTGTTGGAAGAAAGATTTCCAAGGGAGAAACTGTAGGGACTGAGTTTTAATAAGGACCTTTAGTGGTGATGACAGACCTTGGTTGGAATCCTACTTAGAGAGTCTGAGAAGTCAGCAGCAGAATGTGCTGGACCAGTGCCCTGGCCATCAGATGGGTGGACAAGGAAGAAACACAATATACATGTATTCTTTCTGATCCCAGGTTCCTGGTACCCATAGTACTGGGGCTTCAGAGTCTTAGGATATATTGATACACACAGCCCATCATTCCACTGAAGCCAGCCTAGGGTCTTTTATTATTCAGTTATCAGCCTTTTCTAAGTTTTAACACTACAGTACCTTATTTACCTTCCAGTGATAGCCTGCCCTTGGTAAGCGCAACTCACATAACAAATGAGACAGGAGAATCTTAATGCTTGCCCATAATCCCTGAATATGAATGTATTTAAAGCTTTCTCAAGCACAGTGATCTCAAAAAATCAAAAGGTACTTAATCAGTAACATAGCTAAAATCAGATTCAATGTTTTAGAAAAATGAATTTAAAAAATTTCTCAGACTTGATGGGAAGAAAATAAAATTTCCAAGAAAACCAAGCACTAAAAGTTTTTGGGTTTCTTTTTAGTTTTTAAGATGACCTCCAATGGCTTGAAGACTTGATCTTGCAGGCCAAGATGCTATTGCAGGGGGAAACCTTGGCTGGGGGGAAAACCTGAATTTGGCATCTATGTTCCACAAATGGACCAAGTGGCCACAATTCAGAAAAAATAAATTGACCCATTAATCTGCTGACAAGGAAAAAGAAGAAAGTTCCCACTTTTTTTCTCACGTGTTTACTTTTTCAAAGACCAAAAATTTTTTTCAATATAAAAGGTAAACACCCAGAAATAACTATTTAGTTGCTATTTTGGCTTATTTGTCTTTTTGTCTGATGCCTAGATTTTTATACATTTTTTAAAACTTCGTTTTAAACAAGATATTTAGATAATTGCAATCATTTTGTGACCTGCTTCCCTCACTTAACATTTAGACAGAATTCTTTCCCATTATATTACAAATTATGTAAACATCCGTTTTCATTGCTGTGTTGAAAACAATGCACAATCAGTTTGCTAATTTTGAGTGATTTTAAATGTTTTACTATCTAAGTAATGTTGTGATGGTCATCTTTGTTGACTAAACTCTACTAAGTTTTTGAACACATAAAATGAATTTCCAGAAGTGGAACTACTGGATCCAAAGGCATAATCATCTATATGACACATGTTGCTAAATTAAATCCTAAAGGATTGTACCAGTTTAGTCTCTGACACATTTACCTCCTCTATCTTTGATAGCTCTGGGTATTATCACGTAAACATTTGCTGCTTTGATAAAGAAAAGTGTTATTTTGTTGTTTTTATTGGAATTTTTCCATTAGTAGTCCTGTTGAACTCTTTTTTTGTGTGTGTATTAGCTAAGCAGTTATATGGCATTTTCTGTGAATTTCTTACTTGAATATTGAAGTTCGTATGTCTTCTTAATGGCTTGTGAGAATATTTTAGAAAGATAACTTTTTATTTGTTACATTTGCTGCAGATTTCCATTGCTGAGTTTATCTTTGTGTTGGCTGTGCTTTTAATTTTAAAAACTACAAATGTTTTAAATTTGCATGTGGTCATATGTATTTACACTTTGTGATCCAGCTTGCTTATTATTATTTTTAATCTAGACAAGTAGCAGGGAAGTTTAGATACTTTCCTCCCCGTGGCTTTCCCTTAAAGAAGTAATTTACCTAAATTTGATGAGAAAGAAGAAGATCACATATTTCCAAATTTAAGATTCATCTTGGTTTTACTCTGTCACTTGGTACAAATCTGAATTGTTCCAGGTCACTTTCTTTTGAGGTTTTAATTCCAGTGCATAGAGATGAAAAGCCATCAATGAGAACAGGGGCTTATAACCAGATTTAAATGCCAGAGTTTTAAACGCTCTGGTGGATTTTGATGAGGAATTGGGGGAGGAATACTAAGTGGTAAATCCCTTACAGGAAAAATTGAAAAAGAGGAACAAAGGAATGGACAAACGGCTAATGAACAGAAGACTGAAGAAACACTGTCTTATCTCTGCAAGTTTTAGCATTCTCCAGCCCTCGAGGGTGACCTCCATTTTCACCTGGGATTCATCTTCTTTGGTTCGGAATCCCTAAGGCTCTGACTACGGAGATACCCTAGAGACAACCCCAGGATTTTATATATATATATATATGTATATGTATTTTTTTAAATTTTATAATGTATATAAATTTTTTAATTGAAGTATAGTCAGGATTTCTTTTTGCACATTCTTTCCCACTTGCCAGTGACATCTTTCTGCTAGGTTTGTATACTCCTCTCTAACCTCCCTACCTCCAAAGGTCCACATGTTTTATCATGAAAGGAAACAACATCACAGTCCTTGTCCTGTGTTGGGATCAAATAAATAACACCCTTCAACCTTCAACATTTTAATGAATATTAATTGGATAAGCTGGGCAGCATTTAACCAGTATCTATAATATGAGCGATGGTACTTATAACAAGAGCAAATACTGACTGAGTCCTTATTGTATGTCAAGCGTTATTTTAAGTGCCTTACATATATGATTCCCTACGATGACTCAATGAGGTGGGTACCCTTATTGGCCACATTTTACAGACGAGGAAACCAAAGCCCAGAGAGGCTGGATAAATGGCCCCAAATCACAGTTAATGAATGAAGGAACTAGGCAGGATTCAACCTGGGCTGACTGGCTCCTGAATTTCTGCCCTGTAGGGTTAGGATATACCATTTGCCTGAGAATTCTGCTCTGCCTTGAGTAGAAACAAAAATACCACTAAAGCCATGAGACATGACTATTGAAGCCTTTGTTAGAAAATAAACATGAAAATTAAGCAAAATAAATGTATAGTGAAAACAGCTTACTGAAACACCTGCTACCTCTGCTGCTCCGGGGAAAGTATTTAATGCAGAAAATGCCCCAAAAAGGAAAACAAAACAAAAAAAACCTCCACAAAACCCAATAACCCCAACAAAAAATAGAACAATTTGTTTCCTCTGGTCTAACTTACAACCCGAAGTGATATATTATTTGTGTAATTACAATATGTTAAATAGAATATTGGTACTTTGGAATTGAGCTCATCTAGACCAACCCACCACCAACCCACTACAGAAATTCCTTTTGCAATAGTCCGGCCAACCATCATTCAGCCTTGGTGGAACACCCACACTGACATAAGCTCACCAAATGTAAGACGGCCTCTTTGGTGCATAGTTTTCTTACATGAAGATGAAATGTGCCTGTTTGTGAAGTTCAGTTATACATTCATCAAATGTTTACTGAAGTCCTCTGCATGTCAGCCTCCACCATGAAACAGGCTCTGGGAATCCATTAGGAACTAAAATAGACACCTTGTTTTCAAGGAGCTTACTCTCAAGCACAATATTTTTTTAAGTTAGAGTTTTGCTTGTAACCACTGCATTTCCATTAATAGCATAATAATTTTTCTTACCAACCTCATACAAGTTTCATAATTTTTTTCCTATTGATTTACAATATTGTGTTAGTTTCAGGAGTACAGCATAGTGATTAGCGAGGGGTTTTTTTTGCAGATTCTTTTCCATTATAGGTTATTATAAGATATTGAATATAGTTCCCTGTGCTATACAGTAAATCCTTGTCAGTTGTCTATTTTATGCATAGTAGCTTGTTATCTGTTAATCTCATACTCATAATCTGTCCCCCCCGTCCACTTCCGTCTTTGGTAACCATGTTTATTTTCTATGTCTGTCAGTCTGTTTCTGTTTTGTATATAGGAACATTTGTACTATTTTTTAGATTCTACATATAAGTGATATCATATAGTACATTTCTTTTTCCATCTGACTTATTTCAGTAAGCATAATATTCTCTAGGCCCATCCATGTTGCTGCAAATGGCAATACTCCATTTTTATGGCTAAGTAGTATTCCATTGTATATATATACCACAACTTCTTTATCCAGTCATCTGTCCATGGACGTTTAGGTTGCTTCCATGTCTTGCCTATGGTAAATAGTGCTGTTATGAACATTGGGGTGCATATATCTTTTTGAATTAAGAGTTTTCTCTGGATATAGGCCCAGGAGTGGGATTGCTAGATCATAGAGTAGCTCCATTTTTAGTTTTTTAAAGAAAACTCCATACTGTTTTCCATAGTGGCTGCACCAATGTACATTTCTACCAACAGTGTAGGAGGGTTCCTTTTTTCTACACCTTCTCCAGTGTTAATTATTTGTAGCCTTTTTGATAATAGCCATTCTGACCACTGAGAGGTGACACCTCATTGTGGTTTTGATTTGCATTTCTTTAATAATTAGTGATATGGAGTATCTTTTCATGTGTCTGTTGGCCATTTGTATGTCTTCTTTGGAAAAATGTCTATTTAGGTCTTCTGCCTATTTTTTTATTTTAAAGCAATCAGCTAAGTGCTTTCACCCCATGTTGAAATAACCTAAATGCCTTCAACAACAGAATGGGTAGATACAAGGTAATCTAATCACTCTGCAGCTACGCTATGGAATATTGCACAACCCAAGAATGCACAAGCTACAACCACAGGTAACCACATAGATTCACTGCACAGACATAATGTTGAGAAAAAGCAGCTTGACAAGAAAGAGTGCACACTACATGATTCCATTTATAATTATTCAATGTTCAAATCAGGTAAAACCAATCACAATTATTAGAAATCAGATTGTGGTTACCCTTGGATAAACAACATCCTTTGGGGGCTAGTGACTGGGAGGGACATGAGAGGGCTTCCAGGGTGCTGGGAATGTTCTGTTTCTTAATTTAGGTGCTGGTCACTCAAGTGTGGTCACTTTGTGAAAATTTATCAAGCTGTACACTCAAGATTTTTGTACTTTTCTGTATGTACATTGCACTTAAAAGTACAAAAAGAAAACCATTATTAGAAATATTAAAGTCCATCAGGCTTAAGAAGAGCATAGGTCAGAAAATGGAAAGAATCCAATTCACGTTCTTCATCAGAATGCATATAAGCCCTCATTACAGAAGATGAATTGGAAGAGAGCCAAAGCATTACCATTAATAAATACAGTCTTGGAGAAATATAGCCCCAATTTCCGTAATGGGAAAAGTCACTGGCAGAGCTCTGCCACGTAATATGAATGAACAAGGGTAGTCACATTCAGACCTTCCCCAAGCTCTGAGGAGTTCTGCTGCCCAGAGTCCATCTGAGACAGCATCACCAGGGCGGCTTGGGTCCAGGACACCCCCTCTTCGCGGGAGGTCTTTCTGGATCATAGCCTCAGGCTTTTTTACTTCAAAAATGCTGACTTGGCAGCTCCATTTCTTATTATGAGAGCGCTGCTGTATGTTCTTTGCATTTTATTTGAATGCTGTAGTATGTAGAGGGCACACTGGCTTTTAGAAAATAAGTTATCATTCAGCAGGAAAAGCTTTTATGGTTTTGTTTGGGATAGCAATTCTTTATACAATCGTATGGATTTGACCTGAATAGTCAATGTTTTGAAACAGACATACACTCATGTACTCAGAGTTCCCTCAATAGCATACTCTCCTCTCCTCTTTTCTGCTTATTTTTTAAGACCCAACTCAAATGCCACCTCCTCGTTAAAGCCTTCCACAAAATCCCTTCAGAATTCACTGTGTTCTCATTTTCTTCTATTGAACTTTGTGTCTTTATCTTAGCTTTTCTAAAGTGAGATAACTTGATAGAGCGGTATGGTAGCCTTGAATTACAAAGATCAAAGTTACTTAATTTTTCTGAGCCCAAAGTTTCTTTTTTTTCCAGTTATGGAATCTGGTTATTTTGAGGATCAAGAGCACCAGTAACACAGCTGGCAAAGAGATCAAAAGCAGACATTTGATTCTACCTCACCTAGGTCTATTTTTTTCAGCTAACATGCATCACCTTCTAATATGTGATAACTCTCATATATTAAGTTTATCATTTAGTATCTGTCTCTCTCCACTAGAGTGTAAGCTCTACACACTCCTTGTCTGTTTCATTCACAGGTGAGTTCCAAATGCCAAGAACAGTGCCAGCAACGTGGTAGGTGCTCCACAAATATTTGGGAAATGAATGAATGAATTCCTTCTCACCCCTCCTGCAGTCCCACCCAGAAAGCCTGGTAGACTTATTAACATCACTAGCTTTAAGCTTTTTGAGGGCAGGAATGCTCCTCAATGCAGCTTTTTTTAGCCCCCATAGAGCATGGCATAGTGCCTTGCGAACTGGACATTACTGAAAACTCGATAGCAAGTTTCCGAGCTATTAACATTCATACATAAAAGCAACATAAAATAGATTTAAACAATGAACTTTAGATCAGCAAAACCTTTGCATTAGTGGCATAAAAAGGCATTGATACCTTAGCCCACACTTAGCATCTTGAGTCACAGTAGATGAATTTATGTGTTGTTTGGTTTAAGATTACAACTAAGCCACTCAATACTATCAATGTAGACATGTGAGAGGAGAGGGAAGAAATCAGAGCCAAAAGAGAGAACTGCTTGGTGTTATTAAATGAACTTTTTCCTTTTTTGTTTATTTACAATACAGAAGGAATGGCCTGCATGTACACATAAAGAAATGAAACAAAGTATTTGGACAAAGAACTAGAAACAATAAAAATATACTAAAGTGATTGTACTCTGTGGTATTTGGCTTACACTGAATAAAGATTTGCAGTGTAATTAATCTAACACTGTTTCACTTAGAAAATGCAATATGCTTAGCTGTGTCATCTTGGGAAAATCACTTAGCCTCTCTGAGCTCCAGGTTCCCAATTTGGGGGAAAAAAAAGAGAGAGAAAATGAAATACACATTGGCTCATATACTGGAGTGGGGTGCAGTCTGGGGAATTGTTACTAAGCAAAAAGAAGTATATTTGGGGCTTTCCTAAATTCTCTAAGAACTAGAAGGTGTACTGGTTAATTATTTGGACTTTGAAATCCTGTAGCCTGAACCCGAATGTGGGTTTCACTATGTGCCACCTGTGAGTTACTTACGTCAACTTATGCTCCATGACAGCCAGATTTCTCTACAGCAAGTGGTAAGAGATGAAACTGCAGTCTTTTACATCTGAATCTCAGAAGGGACAGCCCATGAAGTCACTGATTACACAGACCAATCCTAGTTCAGGAAGACTACACTAGAGTGTAAATACCAGGAGCTGGGGACCAGTGGGGATGTTCTTGGAGGTTGGCCACCACAGATGGCACAAATGGCTGGGGGCTGGTAAGCATCTCTCTCTCCAAGTAGGAGAGATAGAACTACCACACAGTCAGCTTCCACATAGCTAGCTTGGGCTTCCTTACTACATGGCCATCTCAAGGTAATCAGGTTTCTAATAAGGCAGTTTGCCTCAACCAGAGTGAGCATTCCATGGCAAAACATGGAAGCTTCTAGTCTCCCTAAGGCCTGGGCTCAGAAATACTGGAAGCTACATCTGACTACATCCTATCGTTCAGAGCAGTCACAGAGTCTGCCTGGTTTCAAGGATAGGAAAATAGATTCCAGTCTTTCGTGACAGAGGCTGTTGGATCAGAGAGATCAATCACAGCTATTGTTGGGAACACAATCCTCCACATGTGGTGAAGACAGAGAGTGGCATTGGTTCTTTGGAAGAGGTTAATGCTAAGCTAGGTTTGACACAAATTGAGACCTGGAATTGGAGAGAGGAAGTCCAATGCCAAGAGCTGTTCAGGGGCTGAATGTACTGTAGCTATAATGAGAAAAGCAGAGCCATGGAGGCCAGAAAGTGTGAGTCACTTGTGAGGATGTATGGAAATGTAGTTGGCAGGAAAAAGAAAGTCACATCAGGGGCAGACCAGAGGTAGAGACAAAGATAACTGCCAATAGTCCTGAATGATAAACTGAGAACCCAGCCTTAGAAGGAAACGCTATAGATTTTGGAGGAAATGACACTTTTAGAAATACTTTTAAAGCAAGAAACTTGACATTGATGAGATATTTACCACATACCACTCACTTGGCTAAATATTTTAGATACTTTAGTTCATCTAATTCTTATACTAAGGCTATAGGGTGAGTATATTTTCTTCATTTTTTTAGATGAGGAAACTGAAGCTTAGGGAGTTTGAGTAACTTGCCAAAGTTTACAAAGCTATTAAGTACAGATCTGGGCTTCAAACTTAGGTCTGTTTGAAACTTCATCCTCTCAGTTGCCTCATTGTTACTGTAAAGTCCCCCCAAAAGAAATCTTTCAGGTGTTATGAAGAAGAGGCACTTGAATGAGGTAGACCCAAGGGACTGACTTGTAGTCAAGATGGCCATTACGTCCATTACATCCAGAGTAACTGACCATGTGAGCAGCACCACGGACAGAACCAGGTGCTGCTGTGAATATGCAGGCTGCATGTAACACAGGGTATAGCTCGACTCTCCAGGATCACAAGGTGGGACAAAGGAGCGAGCCTGTGTAAACATGGGCTGAGGGAGCTAGTAGAGGAAGCCAGAGGAGCTGTCCTGGGTGCAAAGGCAGAGCAGGGGAAGTCTCCTAGACTTGAGAGGCGTTCCCATAGGCGAGGACCCTAGATCCTCCACCAACTGTGAGTATTGTCTTCTTTGACTAATGCTACAGCTTTAGAAAGAACTTGTATAGAGCAATGTGGGAGGATGAGATCCCCACCAGAGAGCCAGATCAGCCAAATCTACTCTGGCACCCAGTGGAGGTCAGGAGGCGGGTGTTGGTGATAAATATTTATCTAGACTGCCCTTACAACAGTGTTTAAGCCCTCCTCTTCCCTTTAGACCAAAGGCTAGAGAGCTCTGCCATGGTCCTTCTCTGGTTGCACCCCTCTGCAGGGGAAGTCTGCCAGATTAAAGAGATGTGCCCACGTGGAATCCATTCCCCACCTCCAAATACCCAGCATTGCAGAATTCCCTGCCCAGGTGTCTTGAGCTTGCTTTCAGGGTTCCTACTGTCCTCTTAACTGAGGCCTTCTTTTCTTCCCTATGGTGAATTCTGCCAGTGCTCTGTGTACCCTTCAGACTAAGGGGGGCACCCAAGAGGCTACGGTTTAGCTGGTTATGGAGGCATAAAAAGAGCTTGGACACACGGCCTAGGATGTCCACACACATTTGCATGAGCACTTTGCAAGGAAGGAGAAAGCCAGAGATAGGAAGAGAAGGAGGTCTGACTGGGGCAAAACTCAGAGAACTTGAGGTTCTAAATCTGAACTTGGCCTTCCAGTGAAGATAGGAGAATGGAGTATATTTTATCTATCTTTGGTTAGCTTAGCTGTAACTTTAAAATTTTGGATGTACAGAGCATAAGCTTTGACTTGTCTTCTTGCCCAAGCCCCAGAGGAACGGGCCTGTGAATCCTGGCACAAGCTTGAAGAAGCTGTTTATTAGAACTGCTCTCCCTCTCTGCTCCCCCACACCAGCTCCACTCACTGGTCCCTCTGCCCAGCAGCACACACTCCAGCTCTGGAAGCTTGATGACAGCAGTTCCTGACCATGTGCATTAAGACAAGTAGAAAGTTGCCTATTTTGGAAAGCTATGCTATCACAACTTCCCTACTTCCTGAAGCAGATAATTTTTAACTGTGCTGTATCTCTAACTTTTCACTTTGAAAACAGGACCAAAAGAGTAGCGTCCAGAATCCCCACAGCCTTGCAAGGTAGCCGGCACGGCAAGGTTATGGAGCTGTGAATGAGGGCTTAGCTCTTCTCACCAGCCCACTCCTACACCATCAACTTTCCAGAGGTGGAGGGAAACTTGGCTTCCACACTAACTGTGTGCAAATGTTCACATTTAGCTCACTTGCTTTACAAGGCACATCCAGGATTTAAAATGTTACCCCCAGACTGCATCTTTCTTCCTCCCCACGGTTGCTCTCTTTGTGCCAACTCTCTTACACCAGCCTACAAATGTCATTCAAAAAAGTCTTCACAGAATTTAATATTGTACTTATATTCAAATGAATATTTTAATTTGGTACCATTTTTGCATCTTCTACCTGATGATATCAAAGGCATTTTCTGTTGCATTATTCAGTATTCTTTGAAGAAAAACCTATGCAAATTCCTCTTACAATTCAGTGCCAGGAAGCAGTTCGTTTTACTGGAAGAACGGGAATGATTCATTTAAAGTGATAACAACTGACCTTTTAAACCATTTTTTTCTTCTTCTTTTTTTTTTTTGCATTGACTATGAAGAATCTCCAAGTTAATCTGAATACTCACAGTAATCATCTGATTCTAGCTTCCTGATTCAATTATCTTTTGTGTTCCTTAGTCTAGTCTCACTTATTCCACCTTTATTTTTTAACTATTCTGTGTGTTTAAGTGTGTTTTACTGTTGAATGTTGAAGATAAAAGAGTTAATTCTTTTGTTTAGAAGCAGGTAGATGTATATAGCTTATTATAAATAAATAGATGTATATAGCTTATTATAAAATATAAGTAAGTATGTGCATACTTACTTTACTATGCTGTCTTTGTGTACAAAATACTATTACTAACTCTTATGAGAATATGTAGCTTGAATTTTGGTAGCAGTGAGTCGAAGAGTGACATCCGTTTTCTCTTTGTTTCCTTTAAGTTATAAAAGTCTACAGAAGAACCAGCATATATCCACATGGCCTAGCAGAGGTATTGCTGTAGCTCGAACCACGGACATGATACCCCTTAAGCAGCTACCTTTCAGTGTCTTGTCAATGCAAGGAGGGTGTTGGACCAGTTAAGATCCCTTCTGGTTTCAGTATTTTCTATCCCATGCCCTGAACCTTAACCAACTAGAGGTAATAAAACTGCACACAAATGAGGTAACCCCTGGTTTTCCTGCTTGGTCATCTGACATGCTCCAGGAGGGTTAGCCTTCCTTCCCGGGGAGAAGACATGTAGTGTGTCTCCAGGATTGCGACAGCAAGAGTTGAAGATATGAGTCATGTCACAGGCAAGAACCAGTCACCATTGCTGAGGGCTAATCAGGAAGCAGAGGACAGGGCAGGAGCCCATGCTGACCAAGCCTGTGTCGAGAATTGGGGCCTCATCAGTCTCATTCTTCCTCCAGGGTGTGGCCATACCTTCTGCTGACCCGAATGCTTAGCCCTCTGTAAAGCAATTGCTAAAAAAAAAAAAAAAAAAAAAAAAAAAGCTAGTATCATTATAGAAACACTAAACTGAGAACCCTTGAAAATGAAGCTTTGTATAATATCTCGTGCTGCCTGGAAGAGAAGAAGCCTAATTGAAGTTTCTCATGTGCTTATCTGAGCATTTACAAAGCAAGGCTGCATATTTACTCAATCATATTATTCTCCTGAGCTGTTACACAGTTCTTCATTAATGCAAAGGGGAGGTGATGTAGTCTGAGCTGCCTTGCAAAAAGCTCTAATCTTCTCAGAGATATTTCACAAGCTATTCAAGAATTATGCAAAATATAAAAGGCTTTAATTCCCATCTTACTTGTGTACCATCAGTTCAGGGTATATTGAGAATGTTTTTCCTTTGTATAAACTAAGAGAGGTTCACTTGCTCTTTAGGATTCGTATTTTCAGTGAATGATGTGAGTGACCAGTGATGTGACACAGTTTCCACATTGTTATCACTTTACTGTGTGCCTGGAGCTTTATGTGCCCTATCTATAATTTATATGACAATTCTGCAATATAAATGTTATTACCATCACACCACCCTCATTTTGCAGATTTTGAAACTGAGGCCTATAAAAGTTAAGTAGCAAGCTCAAAGCCACATGCTAGGTAAGTGCTTGATCTTGGAGTCTGGCCACGATCTGCCTGGCTCAAAACCCATGGTATTTCCACTATGGAGCACTTTCCCCAACCATCAATCCTGCTACTTCCAGCCTAACAAAGAACCTTGCATTCACTCATTCATTCAAACATCTGATTTGCACAATTAGTGCACTAGGTCTTGTACACCACACAAGAAGAGGAATAAATAATAAAATACAGTCCCTGCCTCTAGAGAAATCACATTATTTTCTTTCATGCAACAGTTAGTCAATAATAGTAAAATAGCAGTTTTCTTTGAATATTTACAATTAAGTATATCATTTAGCAATATGTATCTATATTCCACCTTATCCCAAAGGGAAGGTTTTAGGAGGCTCCTTTCAAACACAAAAGCAAATATATTTAGAGACTTCCCATTTCACTAGATTTGCTTTGGGTCTTATGAAGTGATGAATAAACTACTTTTTACCTTACTTGGGCTGGGCTATGAAGATACAGTTCTGATAACACCTCAGGAAATTCAGGGCAGCAAGTCAGCTTTTGGGAGGCTGAAAACCAAATGGTTGGGAAAGGTTCTGGGTAAGTTGCTAAACTACTGAAGTACTTCTATCCCTACTGTAAAGAATATTACAGGGGCTGAACTGAGCAGTAGATGTAATTAATATAATTTCTAATGTCAACTCATTAACTCAAGCTGATTACTATAGAATGTCACTTTGACCATTAACAAATGGGCCTCCTGTTGCAGTGTGACCTAGGTAACAAGAGAGAGATTGACTATACTAACACCTCAGGCAGTCTTTTATGGGTTAGGCAATTTTGGAATATAATTGCCATTTTATCAGTAGACGCTTGGAGAAAGCACCTTGAAAGCCAAGTGCAATTTCATATTTCCTGAAACTACAATTCACCTGATGATATTGTCCAACTGCAGTCAGGTAACTGAGCCTGGGAGTAGCCCTTGGCAGGCACGGAGGAGCTCAAAGTGACAGTGGCAGTTGGGGAGAAGGCAGGGCTTGCCTGCTGTTCTAGAGCCAGTCAACAGTATTGTGGGAGCCCAGACAGAGGGACTGGTGACATGGGAAGTGGGTGCCATTATTGGCAGAGTTGGAGATGGAGTTTCTCTGAGTCCAGATTGTGTGAAAAGGACCAGCATCAAGTGTATCCCTAGCTGTGATGAGCAGGGAAAGTGCCCAGTGACTGCAACAGAATCCCAGGAAGCAGGGACCCAAAAAGAGTCAATTTAATGGGGAAGTTATTAGAAGAGTTTGATGCAGTCCCTTTACCAAATGGTGGCTCAGACAGATGCACCATTTAGCCAGGGACAGCCAGGTCAGAAAAAAGCCCACACCTGCAATTTTTAAAATTCAACCAATCATTTCAAAGCATTAGAATGATTTGCTGAATAACCTGCACCATATATTTGGCTTGGTGAGCAGTTGTATGCTGTATCATTTAGTTGATTTAGAGAATACAGGAAAAAATTTTTAATGTTTGATTTATATATTAATTTATATTACCAGGCTAATAAATGTTGTTAATTATTTTGAATATCACTCATGGAAAGGCCCCATCCTGGAGCCAGCAAAAGCTCCACCGGCTGTCCTCACTCCAGAAGGAGGCGCATTTGTAAACGAGACTGCCCTGAGAGAGCCAATCAGAAGAAGGCTGCCAACAGAGATGATCACACTTGGTGAAGTGAGTCAGACAGAGGAAGTATCATATTATATCACATATATATGGAGTCTAAAAAAATGATACACGTGGACTTATTTACAAAACAGAAATAGTTTCACAGACATAGAAAACAAACTTCTGGTCACCAAAGGGGAAGGTGGGGGAGGGATCCTACACTTGACCTTAGCCAAAAGGCTGAGAAGCAATGAGGGAGGGATAAATTGGGAGCATGGGATTAACAGACACTAACTACTATATATAAAATAGATAAACAAGGTCCTACTGTATAGCAGAGGGAACTATATTCAATATCCTGTAACAGCCTATAATGCAAGAGAATCTGAAAAAGAATACATATCTATGTATAACTGAATCACTTTCCTGTACACCTGAAACATTGTAAATCAACTAAACTTTAATCAAAAAAATAAATGAAGGATACCAAAAAAAAACATTTTAATAAAAAATTTTTAAAAAGAAGAGGGCTGCCAACCATACACAGGATGCCTCCTAGAATTGTGCAAAGTGATGGCTCTGAGCCATATATGCATCCTTTACTAATGCAGATTACATCATTATTAGAGCAAATCAGCGGTACTTACTCCTATGGGTCCCTTTCATTGCTAAGGTCATAATCCGCAGGTGACAACTACCTCTTTGAATCCTTGATCCATCACTTCTAGAATGCTCTGTGGTCAGTGAGTCTGCGAAGTGTTCCAAGGCTCCTTTCTTCTCCAAAAGCTCTTGGGTGTGATTCCTAGTCTTTAGACAAATAAGGGGGGAATCTTTTTAAAAGGAATTTTACAGGAATAAAGGAAACCAAGCCTCTGAGCAAAGCAGTCGGTCTTGCTGGAAAATTATTAAACCAAACCAAAATATATAGACATTCTTTCCTATATAGGGTCCCTAGACAGTAGCCTATATTAAGAAATAAAGTATTTTCTAGTTACACAAAATTTCCTAGGATTTAAAATAAGAAATAGGTCATCTTCAAAATCCTTACCTTTAAAATGATTTTCTTGACCCTTCAACCCTATGAAAGAATCACCATAGAATTTGGGTTTAAGGTAGCCTGGATGGAAATCTGGCTTTGGAATGGAACGGCTCTATTCAATCAAGTTCTAAAAAGAAGGGACTGATGCAGAGACTAAACCCACTTCGAGAACCTGCTCTGATTGCAGTTGCTGGTTGATGGTTCTACCCAGAGTTCTTGTTAAAAGATGCCAAATTGAATTCTAAGCTAACATTGTAATTTTTATCCCAAAGCAAACATCACATGGGAAAAGGCATTGTAATGGATGGGTTGCAGGTTAAGCTGAATATTTTAAAAGCAAATTCTTCTTGGCCCTGTGGAGGGGCCAAATATTTGTTTACCTACCCTTGAAATTACATGTGTTTTCTGAATAGGGTAGATTAAAATGGCTAGAGACTTTGTAGTTGATGTAAGGGAAATAGTGGGTTTGGGGCTGGTTGGTTGGTTGGTTTGTTTGTTTTTTACTCTAACAAATGCTGTTTGAGCATTACAGTCGGATTTAGAGCTTTCTCAGATTCTGGCTGAAAAATCACTGTGATGCTTGTTAAAATGCAAATTCCTGTGCCCCACCTCATACGTAGTGAATGATTCTCTGGGAATGGAGCTGGAGAGTCTGCATTTTAACAAGAATGCAGTGATGATTAAGAACAGTGAGTCTGAGAGTATCTGTTCTATAGGACAGGGACTGATGACATTCATTCATTCATGTTACTCATTCTGCCGTTTGTTCACTCCACAGACATTTATTGAGTGCGTTCTCCTGAGTGCTGGGAGTTTAGGATAAACAGAACACAGTTTATGTTCTCCAACAGCTTAAGGTCTAGGTTTAATTTGTGCTAATATTTCTCAACTGAAGCAATATTGCCCTCCAGGGGTCATCTGGCTATTTCTGGAAACATTTCTGGCTGTCATGACTGGGGGTGGGGGTGGCATCGAGTGAATAGGGGCCAGGAAGCTGCTGTAAATTCTACAGTGCACAGGACAGTTCTCTCCGTGGCCAAAATAAAAATGATCTGCTCCAAAATGTCAGTAGTGCTGAGGCTGAGAAACCCTGATTTTCACTGTACTGCTTCACTCAACCAGGACAATCACTGGAATCAGCTAGAAGCTTTGCACATACCCACATCCTCCAAATTACTGTCTGACAAACGTGCATCTGTATTTAAAAGTGGAGCTGGAGCGTGAATCTGTGGGCCATGATCGCTAGATGTTAGAGTTAAACAAATCTCGCTTTACAGTGTGAAAAACAGAAGGAACTTTCATCTGTGCCATAAGAAGTCTCCAGTGACATGATCTCGTTACTCTACCGACATGAGTTTATAAATAAAGACATGTTGCCAAACTGGTTGTGGATTCTCTCTACAGTCCCAGCTAACCAACAGTCCAAGTGTTGCTTAATAAACAATTTACCATTGTTTAAAAAAAAAGACCATGAACTTCCACTTCCAGCCAAGATGCCATTTACAACAGAGATTACATTTACCTTCCCATCTGAAAAAATAATGACAACAACAGCAACAGCAAAACCTAGATAAAATATACAAAAAAACCGTTTTCAAGACACTGAACACAAAGTAATGAAGGACAGAGATCCTGGGAGACAAAAACAAACACGGTGAGCCTGATGAGTGTTTCCAGCGTGCTGCCTGGCGAGTTTCTAAGCTGTGATGCAGGGAGGGAAAATGCAGGGGACACCCAGCACACTTCCTGAACTCCGGAGACATTGCTCAGAGCTCAGGGAGACCAAGGTGGCTCCATTTTGCCAGATAGAGGACCAGAGAGGAGAATGCTGTGCAGAGAGAGAACTATAGACATCTGCCAAGGAATCCCCTCAAGGATTCAGCTGAGTACTGGTCACCACCTGCATGTGAGAAACCACTGGAGGCTGGGGAAACACCCACCTGAGAAGATTAGAGGTAACAGTGCCCAAAGCTCACACAGGACATGGAAAAATGCTTGTTCCCACCAGCCAGGATGGAGAGCCTCATGATTCATGGGACGCTGTGTAGAGCACACAGAGGATCCTGCCTCAGCATCAAAACACAATTAACCCTAGATGAGCACTGGACCAGTCCCACCTGACATCAAACTCTTTCTAAGTGACTCCATTTCTGAATGAAGCTCAGGAATACACACTGACACAGATGTGGTAATTAGTAAATAAGAAAACTCAAAGAGTTATTATAACTGTATTCCATATGTTCAGAAAGTTAAGTAGAACTATGGATGATATAAACAAAATTATACAATAGTATATTACAAAGGATAATTATGACCAACTGAAATTTACCTTAGGAATGCATGGTAGGTTTATCATTTAAAAATCAGTCAATGTAATTCACTATATCAACAAATTAAAAACAAAGCATCATTTGATTATGTCAATTCATGCAAACAAAGGCATTTAACAAAATCCAACATCCACTCAGAATAATAACTTTTAGCAAACTAGGATTAGAAGGGAACTTCCTCAACTCAAAGTAAAAGACATCTACAAAAACCTACAACTTACGTCATACCTAATAGTGAGTGTTTTCTCCCCAAGGTTAGAAACAAGTTGTTCTCATCACTTACATTCAACATTGTACTGAAGGTTCTAGCCAGTGGAATAAATAAGGAAAAAGTAATAAAGTGTACCCAGATTAGAGAAGAAGTACAATTGACTTTATCACTGAGGACATAATAATATAGAGTACTGATGCATTCATCTGTGTGGACTCTCCAAAGTCTGAGAGCTGAACATTATCCAATTACAAGACTTATTATAAAGCTACTATATTCAAGACAGTGTGCTGTTGGTGGCAAGACAGACAAATACATAAATGGAATAGAGAGTCCAGAAACAGACTTACCCAAGTATGGAAAACATTTTCGACAAAGATATAAAGGCAAATCAGTGGAGAAAAGACAGTCTGGAAAAATCTAACAGTTTGGTACTAAAACAACTGGGTATCTATAGCAAAAAATAAACTTGAAATCCATACCTTACACCATATGCAACAATTGGATCACAGACCTAAATGTAAAACTTAAAATTGCAAATATTCTTGAAGAAAACAGGAGAAATCCTTTGTGACCTTTGGTCAGACAACATTCCTTAGATGTAACCAAAAGTATGATCAATTAAAGAACAAACTGATAAATTGGATTTCATTAAAATTTAAAACTGCAGTTTCTAGCAAGCACTGTTAAGAAAATGAAAAAGCAAATGACAAATTGACAGAAAAATATTTTATAATCATGTATTTGATAAAGGACCTTATATCTAGAATACACAAAGAATTTTCAAAACTCAGTAAGAAAGCAAAGAACCCAATTTTTTTAAGAGCAAAAGATTCAAAAAGACTCTATACCAAATAAGATATACAGATAGAAAATAAATACATGAAAAAATGCTCAATATCATTAACCATTAGCGAAATGCAAACTAAAACCACAACAAAATGCCACTACATATCTATTAAAATGGCTAACATGAAAATTATTGATTGTACCAAATGTTGGCAAGAATATGGAAGGAACTGGAAATCTCATACACTGTGCCTGGGAGAGACGATTATACAACCAGCTTGGAAAACAGTTGGTAGCTTTTTTGAAGTTATACACCTATCATTAGACTTAGTCATCCCCTTCTTTGGTATTTCTCCCAAAGAAATAAACATATGTCCATGCAAAGATCCATACATGAATATTTAGAGCAGCTTCATCTGTAATAGCCAAATGCTGGAAACAATACAAATGTCCACCCACAGGTGAATAGTTAACCAAACATTCGTATATCCATGCGATGGAAAACCACCCAGTAATAAAAGAAATGGACTACTGGCAAACATTACAATATAGATAAATCTTAAAGTTATTATTCTGAGTGTAATAAGCCAAATTTTAAAAAGTGTTCATGCTGTATGATTACATTTATGTAAAATTCTGAAAAATGCAAGCTAATCCATAGTGGTAAAAAGGAGATCAGGGGTTGCACTTTGCGTGTGTGGTTTGTGATTCTGCTTTATGAGATCGCTTTCTGGGTTTGCTTTTGTTTTTTCGTTTTTCCCTTTACGAGTCTAATTTACTCCCAATCATGAAAGTATTTCCACTTAGTAGTTTCTGCTTTGCTTTGATTCTGCTGAGGGCTACACATAAAGGGTTTCACTTCTCTAAAATGAGTTTTGTTTGTTTTCTGGAGGTACAGAATTGATGTTTTGATTTCTCACAGGACATTTTTTCCCTCTAAAAGCCCTAGCAAAAGGCATACTTCTTCATCTTTTATCTGTGTTGATGGGAAAGTGAATTACTTCTTATCGTTGAGGGAACACAGTCTAGAGTCCCAGCCTTCTGCAAATGGCCTTGGGTCCAGTTTCATACCCTGGGCAGGCTCCAGGCTCCTTTTTGGTACCCATGTTCTTGCTAAAGCCCAATCCTCAACCACAGCCCCCGCTGTCATGGCAACTGTCCACATCCAAGTCCAGGTCCCTGAGGCAACTGTTCACTGGTACAGCTTTGAGGTGTTTGCCTTTCTTCACTTTCACTAGAGATTTCTATCTACTTTGGATGCGGCTGTCTTTAAAATATTTTCTTTGTTGTATTTGAGCCAATATTTCCATGTATTTCCAGTGGGAGGATACAGTGGCAGAGTCTGTTTTGTCCTGTTACTCTGTGTGTACTTGTCTAAGTGCCTCAGCTAGACTGTAAGGACCCTGGAGGGTTGGGGTCATGTCTTAGACCTTTTAGCACTCAATCTCCTACCTACTAGATCCTCAAGAATTATTTTATGGTGAATAGTACTGTGCTGGGCTCACCAATGTTCATTGGCTGGAGGGTGAATAAACGTAAACGGGAAAAAAGTCTTATTTTGTACGCTTCATTGCATCTAACGCAGTACCACCTACAGCCTTCTTTTAATAGCACTTCAGGGCTTTGTGTGTGTGCATGTGTTTAATTTCTACTTGAAATATTTTTGCATTTTTAGATTAACTGTTCTCAATTTTTTTCACACCCAATACACCTGAAGTAGACTATCATTTCCAGTTGTAACTGGCTTACCTACTTGTCACTTTGGGTTGCAATGGGTGAGACGGCTTACAAAAGAACATATCAGAATGCTGGGAGAGATGTGGAGTTTTAAAACTCCTTCTCCACCCAACTCCCACCATTCTGGTTGAAAGTCACTGCCTTAGCCATCCAGGCAAACTTCTGAAAAGTTCTCATCTAAGCTAAAATTTCCCAATGTTCATTATTCATTTTTGCATCAACACATGTTTGGAACAGTCAGGCATGAAGGAGCTTTAATGTTTCGACTGGCTTCCCCAAAGCCATCCAGAAGCCTAATGGAGTAATACAGCACATTTGGGCCATCTGACTCATTTTTCTTAATGTGCTATTACACACACAAGCTCTTGGTCACCATAAGGCACTTCTCTGGGTATCCAGCTGCAAGTATGTATTAAACAGTGTTGCAAATCATGCATGTAGAAATCAATGGGCCTAATGTCTCAATACAGGGAATAAAGACTTGGATTTTTTTTTCAAAAACACAGAATTTTACCAGATGTGATATTTCAGGGATGTTTTCCTAATACAACCATTGTCTTACAGGGGAAGGATTTCCTATGTGATATGATGCTTAAGGTGTTAGGCAGAGCTTCTAAAAGCCCTGCTTCCTTCTGCGATGGATAAACAGCCCAGCAGTTTGTGAAAAGGCATTATGCCATCTGAACATATTAGTCCCCTGGCTACCTCGCTCAGACTATCTATGCACTGTCTTGCTGAATGTTTGCTGGCTTAATTCCCAGCCAGGAATGCCCCACAGCCATCTGCTCTATCTGTGGCACCCTGCCTATGTGCCAGGGGGATAGAAATCTCTCCCCAAGTACTGCTTAGGTGTTTGGACTTCTATAGAAAAGCAATGTAGAAAAATTATGTGCTCAAGGCACGTGGGCTGTTTCTGTGTTGTGATATTTTATTATATTCTGCTTTCCTGCATTTTTTAACTGACTCTACTAGTTGTAAACACGCACAGATGGGTGTGGAGGGACGAAGGAAGAACGGCTGCCTGAGGGTAGTGATGGGTAAAGGGAAAGCCCGGAGTGAGGAGCTATATCCTACCTCTGCTCTACCTTTAATTGAAGGCTTTGAGCAAGTTACTTCTATCTTTTATTTTCCTTATATTAAAAAAGAAAGGCTTTCCCACAAGCTTGAACTTAAAAAATGGCAAAAATTGTAGCATCAGAAAATAAATCCAAGGGGGAGGTTATAGCCCAGTGGTAGAGAGCACGCTTAGCATGCACAAGGTCCTGGGTTCTATCCCCAGTACCTCCGTTAAAAATAATAATAAATAAGCCTAATTATATCCCCCTCTACCAAAAGAATCTGAAAGATAAACAATTGACTGCAAAACAAAAGCAAAAACCCAACCAACCAAACTATTAGTAATACTTAGGGAAAAGAGTTAATGTCAATAACAAACAGCTCCTACAAATTGGTGAAAATAAAAAACACAGATAACCCATAAAAACAGTCAAAGGACATGACAGGTTTCATGGAATATGAAAAGTAAATGACCAATAAAGAAGTGACAACATGCTCACAAATGGTCAGAAAAATTAAAAAGCAATGCAGTATTGGGACACCAATTTTTTCTATGCACCTGACTAGCAAATAGGAAAGAAAAAAAAGAATATTTAATAACCGGTGCTGGTGAGAGTGGAGGGACACTTTCGGACACTGTGGTAGGTATTTGGATTTGTGCAAGCTCTTAGGAAAGTAACTCGACAACATTTATTAACTCCCCCAGCAATCTTGTTTGTGGTGATCCATCCCACAGAAAACATAAGCAATATTGTATAAAAATACATAGGTGGACATTTTTACTGGAGAGTTGAAGAGAAAAAAAAATAACCTGAATCTCCATCAATAGAGAAATGGTGGAATAAATTATTCTATTTCAGTGGTTCCCAACTGGGAATGATTTTGCTCCTCAGGGATACTGTGCAATATCTGGAGATATTTTTGATTGTCACAGCTGGGGGCTACTGGTATCTAGGGGGTAGAGGCCAGTGATATTACTTAACATCTTACAATGCACAGGACAGCCACCCCAAACAAAGAATTATCTGGCCCAAAATATCAATAATGCTGACGTTGAGAGATGTGCGAGGGTATGTGTATGCAATGAAGGTGAATCCCTGAGAGAAGTTAAAATATTTAGAATAATCTTAATATTCTATTTTAAAAAATATATTAGGAAAGAACTCCAAACACACACACATACGCATATTTGCATGAGCATGGTGTAAAGTAGGGAAGCATTTTTACCAAACTGGTAACACTGTTTACCTTGGGAAGGACCAGGAGGAGAGGTATGGGAAGAAATACTGCTCCCCCTCCCCCTCTGCTCACCCAACACACACAAACACACATGAGCTCCTAGTCTCCTGTTTTAGGATGGTTGGATTGGAATCATATGGGACTGCTTTTAAAATTTTGTATTTCCTGACCACAGTTTAGATTTCTTGGATCAACACCATGGATCTCAACATTTCAAAAGCTTTTGGGTCCCCCTCCACCGCCAAACTGTCCTTCAGAAAAGATGTAGCTGACTTCTATTTAAGTTCTTACAAAGTGTCTCCTGCCATGCGGGCTCTCTCAATTACTTAATTTTGGCAGCAAAGTCATGTTTGGGGGAAGATGTAGTAGCCTGAAAGCCAAGAACAGTGTTTATAGAGGTCATCTAACAGAATCTCATTACGTCCTCACAAGGCAGGGAGAGGGAGCTCTGCCCACTTCATCCCCTTATAAGGGCACCTAACCCATCAGAGGGGCTCCACTCCCACGACCTCATCCAAACCCAATTAACTCTCAAAGGCCCCACCTCCGAAAACCATCACATTAAGGATCAGGACTTCAGCATGTGAACTTGGGAGGGACACAAACATTCAGTCCATTACAATGGCCCTGCAATGAGCAAGTACCTCATGCCTTTGCCTTCTGAGGTAAGACGAAGTTTCTTAGCAGAGGATTATATTTTAGCTGGTGCGAAGGAGAGAAAGAGAAATTTTTTGTTGTTTGTTTTTTAGAAGCAGGTATGGAGAGTATTTTTATTAGACTTGTAACATTTCTCTAAGAGCATAAAATAGTAACCAGTTACATGATTCAGCTTAGGAATATGTATTTTATACAATTTATAACTCTTCACAAATAGAAAGTCAGTGAATACAATGTGCTGAATCTATGCTGATTCAATTTGAGGAAACTTTAGTATAAACAAGTTTAACAAAATCCTTTAGATGTAATTTCTTTTGGGTTTACTGCAACACTTTCCGTTATATTGTATTTCTTGTAAATTCCAGTAAGTCCATCTGAAATCTCAAACATATTATTTTGAAGAGAAATTATTATGAACTGGTCATTTGGAGATTTTGTTTGTTCCTATCTATAAAATGCAACAATGGACACATTTTTTTAAATTGAAGTACAGTCAGTTATAATGTGTCAACCTCTGGTGTACAGCACAATGTCCTTCCCAGTCATGCATATACATACATATATTCATTTTCATATTCTTTTTTATTAACAATGGACACATTTTTGAAATCAAGGGCTGCATCAGTCTCATCCATGACGTACAGGGGAGTGAGTTTGCAGTGATGAAGAGCAAATACTAAAGCCAATGAACTAAGCATTTTCTCTGCTCCTGACAGGTTGGAGATCTTTTTCCAACTTTTCTTAGGTGGTCGAACACTGAACACGATTCCTTCAGAGAAAGGATCCAAGCCATCTATCAACTCTAGTTCAGCCTCACCTCCCAAAGCAAGCATTTGGCAATTTTCCTTTAATTTCTTTGTTATTACATAAAAGCCTGCCATGAATTCACTAAGCCTTTGTTCCAAAGATTTTCATATGCCTGTCTGAAATCATCTCAGAAAGGGGAATTGTTATGTGATGGTTCTAGCAGGTGGTATAGTGAAAACACTCTGCAACGCTAACTCAATTTGCTGTGATATGTGAGATGGCACTGGTGAAAAAAAAAAAACAGCAGTGTAGGTCAGAGGCTGGGCCTTGTGATGCTGCTGTGTCTACTGTTCTGTTCTCGCACCTGCCACCCATGAAAGGTCAGATACTTGGGAAGGTACTTTGAAATTTTAAGGCCAAGAGGGCATCTGTTGATGCACCAGGCAAGCTGAGAAAAGCAAATCATCTCTTAGTGCGCTAATGACGCCGGTGAGGGAATGCAGCTGTTAGGCATTAAGCACCAGGAAGAGTGGGAGGCACAAGAGATCTGTCTTGGTGAGCCTGCAATCTCTCAGCCTAGCCTCGCCAAGGCTACAAAATGGTATACAGCACATCACTTTGACCTTGGCTCCCTGTTCTGTTCAGTGGGATTGTTAATGCCCGCTGAAGTCCTTGTTAATGAAGAACAAGGACTAGAAATGATCCAAGAAAGGCTGAAGAAGACATAAAATGGTTTTAATAAATTCAGTGATTTTAAGGATGTTTATTTTTATTTTAAGAACAAGATCAAATCACTTTTATTCACCTACAAGATCTTAATACAATGAACGTCCAGTTAAAAGCTTTCATCGTGATTCAGTATCAAGGCATTTTTGAATATTAACTTATGAAACTAAAAACTTCCAAGGGATTCATGGGATGAAATGAAAGATAGAGAAATTTCAAATGGATTATCAGAAAAAAAATCCTCTCAATTATAAAATGACTTTCCAGGAGTGCAATGAAACTGCTATTACTAGGACAAATACATAAAGGATCCTTAGACCTGTCCTGCATCACTTGTAATTTCATATTTTTCAAATTAAGTTCAGTTTCCCAAATATTAATTAGGCTCTTACCATGTATAGGGCATCTTGCTAGGTGCTGAGGCTAGTGAGATAAATGTGAAACAGGAGAAGATAGGACATGAGAGTTGCCATGAAGGCAGCTAATGGGATTGATAAAAATCAATCTGTTATCGTTGTAATTGAATAGAAACACGATGCTACTAATGGCAAAATGCAATTTGTTTCTAGAACGAACAAACAATTGTTATGATCAAACATTTCCTTCTTTCTATGCTTAGAAATGTTGCTTTAAACTCAAAATTCATATATTGAAGTTTCATAAAATAGAAGAAATCAAGTCACTGAGTATTCATGGTAAATATATGGATTCAAGAATTTAACAATTTGACATAAGTTGTATTATTATTTATTGGGGTAAATAAAAACTGTAAACAAAAAAACCTTATTAATCTTATTAAAAAAAAAAACACTGCTGTCTTATGCCCTTTTTGGCCAGATACCTAACCAATGGCCTCAGACCATCAGCTGAAAAACCAAGCCAGTCACTGGAATAGACCAATGATTTCTTCATGTATCTACTGTACTCACTATATTAGTTAGATTAACATTAGCTGCTGAACAAATTAATTTTAAAATTTTAGTGTCATGACACAATAAAATTTTATTTCTTGCTCACTTTCCAGTCCAATGTTAGTGTTTCTGGTTAGCAGTAGCCTTCAGTATGGTCATTCAGAGACCCGGGTTCCTTTTATCCTGTGCCTTTGTCTCTTGTAGCATCTCAGAATCTCCTGCATTCAGCAGGCAATGTGGAACGGGAGAGTGTGGGAAAAGCACACCTGCTTTCTTAACGTGTCCTGGCCTATGAGAGACACCTAGCATTTTACTCACATTCCACTGGAAAACCGTCACCTGGCCATACCTAAATGCAAGGCACACTGGGAAATACAGTCTAGCCCGGTGCTGAGGAGGTGGAGATGGAGGAGGAGAGGAGTCAGTTTGGTTAACGGCTAGCCACACTCCACCCTTTGGGTCCTCCCACAAAGAGAACACACTCAGTTGCAAGGGAAAGAAAGTCCCAGTCACTGATTCCAGGGCTAAGTCCAGGGTCTCTAGGTGATGAACTGCCCTCACCATCAGGTTTATATGTGCTACCTAATGATCCAGTCACCTCTGAACTAAAAGAGAGATTTTTCTGCCACTCCATTCTGTCCAACATACAATGGTTGAACAGGGACAGAATAACAGTAATAAAACTCCCGTCCAGAATAATGAAGAATGGAAACATACTATGGTCTCTCATCCATAGCAATGATGAAATCCTACAGACATTTGTGAGGTATCCTGTGACTTGGGTAGGGAGAGTCCTTTGATGTGACCCAGATTCTTCATTCTGGAAGGAACCCCCTTGCCCACCATTCTTCCTGGCCCCTTCATGAACTTCTTCCTTCTCTGTCATCCTCCATGGCCATGTCTGAAATAGGCACCGAAGGCTGTGCCTTCCTAGAAAGCCACACAGCCCACCTGGAGCTAGTGGAAGCTCACAGCCTCAAAGGTTGTTGTAAAACTGTAATAATCAAAGGTTTTTCATTCTGAGCTCATAGTTTTTTGGCAATACAATTCCCACAAAATCTTAGTAGGCTTTGGATTGTTTTTTTGCCACTACGTTGTGGGTTGTTACACTGCCTTGTTAACTGGAACACTATCATAGACTTAGCTCAATGACGTGACTCATACATCCTTCCATTCTAGAGTCTATCCCTAAAAATGTAGTGTAATCCCACTATTTACTTGTATGTAAAGAATTTGCATGGACATCCAATTATCCATGTCAACATTTCTTCAGATCCCTTTCCCTTCCCTCATGTTATACTGTCTTTTAAACTTTCTTCTTTACCCTCCCCTTTTTACCAACATTCTCTTAGTTTTCTCCGTTTGTATGGCCTTCTGCTTTGCTTCTCTTTTCCCTCTAATTTTTCTCTTATTCATGCATAAAAAAGATAAATCCTTCACCCCAGGTTCTTGGGTTTTCTTACCCAATTAACCTAACTTATATAAGGCCCAGAACACTATAGGAATAGGGATATAAAGCAAGTAAACCCCAGACTTGACACTGAAGGTAGAGTGAAGGAAATGAGGCAAATAATACTCTTGCAGGAATAATTTTTTTCCCCATGGCCTTTGCATGTTTATTATCTTTCTCTACTGCCTCTCTTCCCTGAAGGAACATACACATGTTTACTCAACACAGCGCTGTTGCCCATCGTTCTTTATTTTACCATCATCTCGAAAGGAGGGCATATCCCTCTTTTTTCCATTTCTGACACTCCATTTACTTCTCAACCCATTGCAATATAGCGTCTGCCCTCACACGCCTATCAGAATTCCTCTAAGACCACCAAATGGTCAGCAAATTGCTACAATCAGTAGTCTCTCTGGAAAACGGGATACACTGATGCTGTCCCCTGGAAACTTTAGTTCCTGACTTCCAGAACCTCATTTCTGCTGCTCTTTCCTCTTTTTGTTCCACAGATGAAGCAGTGATCCTGCCATTGATTCGATTCTCTAATGCTAGTCGCCTCTCTCTCTTAGTCTCCTTTTCCTCAAGAAAATTGGGACAAATTCCCCAAGAGTAGGTGAGAGTTTAATTAAGTGGCAACTCCTGATGCCACACTGAAAGAGGATCTCTGCTACAGATCGGAAATCCACAAGAGCCTCCAAAATCCTCAATCTTTTACCTATTTCACATTGAGTTTTCTATTTATACAGCATTGCACAAAGAATGGCAGTAGTTTTATCTCCCTGTTTATTTGTGGAGTTTAATCCAGTCTTTGGGGCACCAATTATCAGTTTAAAACCTCTTAGAGTTGATGTACAAATACGGTTTCTCCTTTGAATTAACACTCAGAGTTCTTGCAAAAAAAAGAGACATACCAACCTCTTTAACACTCTTCCCTTAACTTCCTTCTCCTGCCCTTTGCCATGCCTAATGCAGTCATTAAAATAGCCAACTTTACTGCATATCCTATTACCTTTGACACACTATTGGAAAATCAACTATTGGCCTGAAAATGGTAGATTCATTCTCTATGATTCACATGTTGTAGAATTTGGATCTTAAAATTCAAGCAACATCTTACAGATATCACTGTTTTAATTAATGCCATTCCACAAAAACCTTTTCAAAAACATAGTAATTTTTCTATTTTTTTCCTTTAAAAATACCTTTACACTCATATTATTAGGAAGACATCTATGGAGATCATACTTCTTGAAATTAGAAGGGAACCATAGGCCCTGAGATTAGGATTATATGAGAAAATGTTCTTACTCTTTAGTAAAGAGCTGTATCAACTCCTGTCTCAAGTTACAATTTGGTATATGAAGGAACTAGAGCTGAAGACAGATTTCAAGCGTAATTTGAGAGTTAAGTTGCAGAGAACAGTGTCCACTGTTCCTAGTTTAAGATGGAGGGATTTATTACACTCTGTTAAATGGTTTCAGAATCACTGCAACAGCTGAAGAACAAGATTCTTGGGTGAGTTCTCAGGGACAGTCCTAAATTCACCCAATAGAACTGGATCACCCAGAGACCTGCTACCTCTTCTATAATCAGAAAGCCACCAGTTCCAGAACAATGCTACCACCGCCACAATCAGGTGGCAGTATAAAATCACGAGCCTGCCACACCACAACCATACACATGAGCAAAATGGATGCCTCATGCCCCACCTCCCAAAACCCACACAACTTGTGACTGGACACTGGGCTCATAAGCCCTACAAACTGAGCTTTTTGGCAGAAACAGCAGGATCAGTGTGGCCTTCCCCTCACTGCCACTTTCCAAATCTCGCATGAGTGCGTCTGACTGGCACCTAAGTCACATCCAGAAGCTCAGCTGCAAGGAAATCTGGGAGAAGGAGACATTAGCCTTCCTCTTAGCTTCTTATCCACCCTACCTGGTTAATATGGAAAAAATTCCTAGAGTGAGTGTCTATAGTTGGAGGATAAACAGTTTTCATAATGGCAAAATAAGAAATTCTAAAAGAAGCACTCATTTATACTATGAAGATTGATGAGGACATGCTAGTTAAAGTCCAATTTTTAAAAACTCAGTGACAGAAATTATAAACATTAATTCATTACTATTTATAAAGTCTCAGACCCAGTGGAAGGGCAGGTTTTGGTTAGGTCTCAGATGACATACTCAGTAGAAAAACAAAACAATGCTGAAGGTAAAGCCAGAGGCAGACAGAGCCTTCCATGGAGCCAAGGAAAGAAGGGCAATGAGAGCTACACAGGTCTGATGTCAAGTTCATTTTATCAGGATGACATTTTAGGGGGTATATTTATAATCAAGTGAAATATAATTCTCCGCCTCTCAATAATGAAGGAGAAATTACTGCAGAAAGCTTGGTGAATTATGACAATAAACACAGCTGCTTTGAAGGAGCTAACGCAGGTGTGCATTTTAGTCATGCTAATGACACCCATTGCCTTTTGCTTACTGAACTGGGCAGGGAGATTCCCTCTGCCTGTGGAGTGGAGCAGACAGCAAGCCATGCCCTAAAGCTTTTCTACAACAGTGGCCATTGTAACTGTGCAGCGTTTCATGTAGTTATTCAATAACAAGCGAACTGGATTCAGGTTGCAATTTATTGAGTACCTTCCGCAGCCCACGTTGAATAAGGTGCTCTACATTACATCATCACAAGACCCCTGGACGGCTGGCATTATTTACCATTTACTCCATTTTACAGATGAAAACCTCAGGTTAAGAAAGGATAAATAATTTATACAAGGTCAAGGAGACAGTAAGATACTCAAATATATCTGAATCTCAAGTGGAAATGTTAGTTTTGCTTGTCCAGCAATCTTCCCCATTCTTGTAATTTGGCTGGTTTGACTCTGCCACTCCCGGGATTGATGTGGGACCCAGGCAATGATCAGGCCGTTGTGTCCTCCTGGGCATGGTGGCCAGAAGTGTCACATGACATGACCACAGCCTATCATAGAGAATTGCATGGCTTTTTTTCTAGAGAAAATAAAAGAGAAGGGTTTTTCTGTCTTTCCTGCTACGCTGGGATTTTAAAGGCATACACATATAATGGCTGGCAACCTCTTTCTACCAACAGGAGAGAGTCTGCTAAGAATGGGACCAACACAGTGGAAAGCAGAGAAGAGAGATGGAGAGAGACTGGTCTGATGATGTCTTTTAAGTGTCTAGATCCAGATATCCCTGAACAGAGAGAACCCATGGGCTTCATTTCTTCTGTTCTATGTGCAATATGGGTCAGGATTCTGCTCTGTAGAGTTATTCAGGGATGGAGGCACCCCCAGTTTGTAGCTGAACTACCTCAAAAACTTAGCTTCCTCATCCACTGTGGCAGAGCAGGCAAGGATGAAGGACTCTCACCCACTGTTAAGTATTCAGGCTAGAAGAAACATACATCATTTCTGCTCCCAGCCTCAGGCAAAATTAGTCACCTTGCCCCAACTTTAACTGAAAGAGAGGCTGAAAAATGACAGTGGATCACATGGAATGCTTGGAGAGCAGTGTCTATGTCTTCTAGGGTGTCCAAAAGCAAAGAAGAATGGAGTGGAAGTCACTGTGCTTTGACCAGGGTGTAACTATATTAAGTTTATTGGTAAATCTCTCATTTATTCATTACTTCATTTGGGCTTTTTTTCTTTGGGGGGAAGATTTTATTTTTTTGAAGTGATTATAATTTATTAAATTACAATGTAGTTTTCAAATATAGTAGTTGCAAATTCTAATGACTTTCTTCTACCAAGTACAATTGTAATAGTTTTTTAAAAAAATTTTTTGCAGTAATCCAATCATAAAGGATAGTCAAATGTGTTTACACATTTAGGCTTTTTAAAACACGAATTTCTACACCAATCGGAGGGTCTGCCGTAAATGTAAAAATTAAGGTAATCAATGACTGTGGGGTCTATGTCATTACATCTGGTAACTTGCATTGGGGTGAATATGTCTTTTGTCAGGTAATTAGGCAGCTAACGCCATCTAAGCTGATAAGGGGCAAGTATGTGTGTGGAGGGGGTTGGTGGGTAGTGTTCAATGGATATCCATCCTCCGTCTTAGCAGAAGATGGGTGTGCCTGCTTGATCTGCCTCATCTTACTGGATAGGAGATGGACTATTCAGACATGAAGAGTGATTCACGAAACCCTATGATGTATTTTCACAAAGCTATGGAGACAGCAGAAATTTTTGTCTTTGTTAAGTAGTCTGAATTCTTCAGACTGGTCTGAATTTTGCCAATAATTCTTTTGTGTGTGGGGTGGGGGAGGTAATTAGGTTTATTTATTTACTTTTGGAGGAGGCACTGGGGATTGAACCTAGGACCTCGTGCATGCTAAGCATGCACTCTACCACTGAGCTATACCCTACCCCCCTGCCAATGGTTCTTTAAAAAGATGGTACCACCCCTTATGGAGTGTTTTGAAATTTTGTGGTGGTATGTTTTGTGAAGTTTTTTGTTTTTGTTTTTGTTTTTTGTCTTTTGAAATAATTGAGAGGTCTTATTGGCATTAATAGGTAGGAGTTCTACATCTTGGGACATTCACAAGTTCCTATAAGCATTTATGTTTATCACCACCTGAGCCTAGATAACCAAAATATGCTTTACATATAAACAGAAAAAACACAGGGGGTGTGAACTGTCATTTTTATTATATTTTCCAAGAATGCAACTATTGTGTAAATGGAAGGGAGGTTGCACTCTGTTTTGCTGAGTCTTATCAAAAATTGCTTTCTATTTCAGAGATTCATGTTACCCCTGGCAACACTGCTAATGATATTTACATTCATAATGGTTCTCTACATACATGCAAACACCTGACATTACCACCTTTTTTAATGCAGTCACACTTGCTTATTTAGATATTTGAATACATACCATTATAAAATACTTCCCTTTTCTCTCTTTTTACTATACTTAGAATATTGGTTATTTTTCAAAATTATAGGGTAGTCAATAGTAGTATCTAGCAGTTTAATTTTATAATAATAAAAAAACATGTGAAATATTTACTATGAAGGGATTGGATCTGGAAAGGTTGAAAAGCAATGTGTTAGGACATACGGCATGATGTTTAAAAGCATGGGGTTCAGAGTTAAATAGATCTGAGCTTGAGCCAAGTTCTATATAACCTCAGGCAAACAGTTTAACTTCTCTAAACCTTGGTTGTCTCACCTCTGGAATGGGAGCACTATCTGTTACATTGCTTATTTTGACAGCTAAATGAGATAGATGGTTAGCTTGGTGCCTAGCCCTTAGCAAGCAATAGACAGGTTACGGCTATTATTTCTAAGTTATTATTACTGATACTAATAATACTTAAAACTCAACACAAAACATAGAAACTGCTAGAAGCCTCAGAATCCTAGAGATCTTACCTGGTAATGTCAAAATGGCCACCTTCCTTTTTCTCTATTTTCTCTGAGGTGGAAGGCGATGTATTTCCTCAAATTCTAGCTCAGCCCTGTCAAGGCAGCTGTGGGGAGTACAATTTTTGTTGTATCTAAATAGAACGCCTGGACTTCTTTGTCAGTATCTTTTTGCTTTTTTTTTTTTCCTCTTAAGAAACAGTTACTTTACCTAAGCAAAGCTATCAACTAGCAATGCACCATCCACCCACACAGGCTGCCATCTTGGTGAATGTGAAAGTAAAGCTCATTTGTTACCTGCCTTCAAGAACTGATTTCTTTGAAAATAGGCAGTTCTGCTCTTTAGGCTGGAAATGTGTTTCTACTTTGCTTTAAGGTGAGACATAATACAAGGTATGAATGATAGCATCTGTAAAATATGCTTCATGAGATCAGCTATCTAGACTAAGTTGAGTAATTCTCTTTAGAACCCCCCTCTTCTTCCTAAATTTAGTATTATAGTATGGCTACTAATTGCACAAAAGGAGACATTTCCAATGCCTATCCAAGACTTTGCAGACTTGAGACATACTACCTGGACTCTTTTTCCCTAAGAAACTGTATGATGCCAAAGAAAATACACTGATACTGAAGTTTCTATGTTTTTACCCCATTTCAGTGTTAAGAGTCCAAAATAGCTTTAATATTATAAAAATAACTAAAACTGATCTTTTAAGTTGATTTGATTTCTTATTTTTTTCAAAAGTTGACTAACCATTAAAGGGTTAAAAATCAAAGAGGGAGGAGGAGGATTCCTTAAAGGATTTCAGAGCTCATTTTTCTTTCTACCTAAAAGCTGTTCTTCTATAAACTCTCTTAAGACTTAAGGTTGAAATTTTCTAAGATTCATCCTGTTGAACACTCACATTAACCAGTTCTAAGAAAATTGTTGCACTTCACAAGCAATATCATAATTCAGCCATCTTTTCCCTGAATAATTAGCAGTGAGTGATCACCCACTCTGAGAAACAGGGGTGAAAGTGTGATTGATCCCACAGCTGGGCTCTGCACCCTGAAAAGAGCTTGGAGAGAGAGAGGGCCTGGGGCTGGCTCACCCTACATACTGGGCTGCAACTAAATCCCTTCTGAAGAAACAACATTCTCATTCAGGAACTATGTATCGAACTCCCACTACATAACAGGTGCTGTTCTAGGTACTGAAGCTACAGCAGTGAAAACCAAACCAAATTAAAATCCCTGCCTTAGTAGAGTTTGTAGTCTAGTGGGAGAAGACAGACAATAAGCCAAATATATGCATTTGATATTGTTTTGGAAGGCAATAAAACCTAATAGAAAACGCAGGGAAGGGTACTGGGAATACAGTTTTAGTAGGATGGACAGAGTGGGCATCACTGGGTGGGTGACACCTGAGTAAAGACTTGAAGGGGCTGAAGTAGTGCGCCATGGAGAGCATTCCAGACAGAGGGCTGCTTCCATGGAAAGGCCTGTTTGGAGAACAACACAGAGTCCAGTGTGGCTCAAGGGGTGACTGAGGGGCTTGTAAGGGCGAAGCCAGGCAGGTCATGGGATCCCGATCCTCTGGGGCCTGCAGACAATCCAAAGGATGTTGGCTTCCACTCTGAGATGGGAGTCACTGCAGAATTTTGATTAGAGGAGTGACATGATCTGAATGAACCTTTAAAAAGATCATTCTGGATAGAGAATGGCCTCTGTAGGGGAGGAAAAAAAAGTTTTCCTGGACCTCTTTTGATTCAGTGGCTGAAGCCCAGTGAATTATACTGAAAAAAGACAGGTTAGCAGGAGAAAAGCATACAAATTTTATTTGATATTAATTTTTATGTGACATAGGGGCGGGCTGGGGGATTGCTTCCAAGAAAAGAAGACTTAAAGAAGTAGATGGTCCTGAGCGCTTACACACCATGTTTAACAAAGAGTAATAAACTGTGGAGACATGACAAGACAAAGAAAAAGAGTTTTTAGGCTTCCAGGGCCTGCAAGCTGTGGGAAGGTAACAGTGGTATCCCCCACTTTTTCAAAGTTTGCTTGATGCCGCTGTGTTTTTATGAAAGGCTTGCATTAGTACCTGTTTTTACTGACTGAAAGATTTAAGATTTCACCTTTATCAACAAAGGCAAAAAGCGAAAACAGCACTCAGCATTTGTTTTACAAGCGCTGTTAAAAAGGCAGCAGGAACCCCGAGCAGTGAGAGTGGCACCGCCAGCTCCTTCCCCAGGACCTGCATCAGCATCTCAGCATCAGCCTCCATAGCTTTAACTGTGTCTGCGAGCATCCGTGCTTTATCTCAGCTTCTTTTGTGCATCCATTAGGAAGATGTGTCCTAAGGTCACTGCTTCTTTGCTTTATGTCATTTTGGTTAAGGAAAGGCTTCATAGGGAAGCTCTACTTTCAAACAATGAGGGAATTCCGTATATGGTAGAAACGAATGGAGGATGAGGGCTATTGTAGCAAGGTTTGTTTGTGCAGGTCCACCTAGGCACCAACTTCCCATCCTCTCCATGGCCATAAAACTTCCCTGGAAGAGGGGATTTAGGACAGTCTTCTTTTCTCAGGAGTTTCTGCTTTTAGTCACGTAAGGAAAGCTCCTGGAAGGTGTCTTTCTGCATCTGTTGAATTTCACATGCCTTCAGCTTAAAATAACTCTGCTGCCACAGTGGCGTATTTTGGGGTAGTGTATTCTGATCCCTCTCAGCCTGCGCGGGGACAGAGACGGGAGCAAGGAGCCTCGTAGGAGGCTCCTGCAGTAACTCAGGTGGCTCCTGCAATAACTTGGACCAGGGCAAGAACTGTCAGGCAGGTGAGGGATAGGTGGGTACTGGACATGTTTTGACGGCAGAGCCAGCAAGATTTCCTGTTGTGTGGAGTTGGGGTGTGATAGACAAGAGTCCAGGACGACTCCAGAGCTTTACACACAGGCTTCTGAATCATCAGGCTAGTTGGGAGAATGAATGGTCTCCAACTCAGTTATGTGAATTATTCCTAGAATCCATTTGGCTCTGTAGATAGAAGTTAAAATTTTCATCCTCAGAGCCTTCTATCTCCCCTTGAATAGTCTCTGAGCCACCAGGCCAGGTCAGCACAGAGTCATGTTCCACACCAGTGATCTAGGATGCAGCCCTATATCGGGTTTGAATTCCACAGGTTCCCCTGCTGAGACAGACAAGGGTTCACCCTCAGAAGTCTCTGGTGTCTTTATGACTTCACCTTAAGGGGACGTTTGAGTTCCGACTTCAGTTTTGGTTAAAAAAAAAGGAGGGGAGGGGTAAATGAAGCCATTCAGTTATTCTGTAAAGAATGTAAGCAAGAGAGGACATTTCCCTTTCATCACTGGTCTGGGAAACACTCACCCAAGTCCTGACTGCCAGAACCTAAAAAACCCTAGAAGCTTGCCTGCGCCCTCAAATGGAAAGAATAGCCTTTTTGAAGCCTATGTTAGGTTTCTTTTTCATTTTGTTTTGTTTTGTGAGCTTGCATTTCTGTAATTATGGGTGATGTTTTATTTATTTTAATATGCATATTAGCCACCTGCATTACTTTTTTTGCAGGTCTATGTTCATTTTTCTAGGTGATCAGTTTCCTTTACTGCATTGTAAAACGTTGTAAAAGGTCTTTCAGTGTATTGTATGTGTCATATATATTGTATAACAATTATATATATTAATGTTGCACCATGTATTTACTCATATTTTTCCAATTTCTAATTGTTTTCATTAGGTTTCTTTACTGGCCTTGACCAAGGCAGCTTCCCTGTTCCCATGTTCCCAGGAACAGCAGTCAAGTCATAAGAGAATTTCTTTATCAACTATAGGTGAGGAAAGCAAAAATATTTAACACTTAAAAGTATTAAGGAAAGTAAAAATACTCATACTTAATACTTATACTCTGAACTACTACAGCTAATTTCCATAAGTTGTATGAGATGGGAGACCACTTGTTAATTTGGAGACAAAATTGTAAAAGGTCTTTTAAGTGTTCTATTAATGAAAACTCTGTGGGGAATGAGACTGTCCTGGTCACTCTCAGATCGCTAGCATCTTGCAGAGTGTCCTAAACAGAGTAGATGTTCAATAAATAGTTGCTAAATAAATGAATGCATGGGAAGATGTTCCCAGTTTCCTCTTAATTTTGCCAATTTACCTTAATAAAGTACTATAATAAGGTAGAAAGAACTCTGCTAAGGGTTACCACGATATAAACACAAAAGGAAGGGAGCTAACGCTTACTGAATACCTACTGGATGCCGGAGACCAAACTAAGAACTTTCCACCTATGTTATTTAATTCTTCTGACAGGTACACTGTTAGTTACATGTTATCACTGCCTTTTTACAAATGAAGAAACTGACTTAGAAAATTTCATTAATTTGTGCAAGCCCATTCTGTCTGCTTTCATATTCTGTGCACATTTCACTACACCCTGACCTCAGGGAACTTACAGACTAGGAGATTTGCATGTCTACATAGAAATAATGAAGAGAGAGAGAGAGCGTGAGAAGAGCCTTGAGAAGTTCAAGTATACATCACAGGAGATCAGCACTCAGACTCTGGAGTCAAACAGCTTAAGATCAAGTCCTTCTCTGACTGCGCAGCCTTGGGGAAATTACTTAACCTTGCTGTTCCTTGATATTCTCCTTTGTGGACTGGGAATAATAATAGCATGAACCTCTTGGGGTTGTCCTGAGAATTAAGTGAGTATATATATACACACAGTAAGTGACATGCACGTGTTGATGATGATGATGATGATGATTAAGAAGTTTAGGAGATACTTCAAGGAAGAAATGGTATCGTAAGAAAGAGTAGAATTGGGGTAGGTAAGAATTCAGGGGAAACTGCAAACACACAAACTAAAACAATGGAAGGCATGGAAACTGCACAGTATCAGAGCAGCAACAGTGAGAGTTTGGCTGGAGTGTGGACCAGGGACTCTCCATGGGGCGGTGTGCACAACATGCTCTGAAGTTCTCCGTCAAACTACAGCCCCAGGGCTGAGGTGCTGACTGGCCCCTCCCCAGGAAACCGCCCGGACTCCCCATACCAGCGAAGAAGCAATCAGGGGACGGAAGCTGGGATGGCAGAATGAGATCAGAGCATAACCCCAACGCCAGGTTCAAGGATTGAGCCTTATTTTCTGCATACATTTTCTGCCACTGAAGAGCTGTGACAGTGAATGCTATCATAAAAATGTTCCCACATATGAAAATGTAGAACAATTCCAAAACAACAGTATCAACTGTCCTCTATTATACACTGTATAAAAAACCATATTATGTAATAAAAAATTATTTTCCTCCTCACATAGCATCTCCTGTTGAAAGCAGGGAAAAGGAGAGGGTGCACAAAAATAGATCATGGAAACCTCACAAATATGAAGACAAGGGTTTAGTAAAGATCAGAGCTGAGGATACAGTCACAACACATGGATCCATGAGGCTGGCCACTGAGCACAGTTTTCAGAAGCTGACACTCTCTCTTCCTATTACAAAAAGGCCAAATATTTGGTTTTCCCTAAACAAAAACATCACTGTCCTTTGAAGAAGTCAAGTGCTCAATCATTAAGAATCACTAAGAGGCTAGAGATATTGAGGCAATGGCCCCTTCCATGAAGAGCTTGCTTCTTGGTTGAGGGAAACAGTTGAAGTCTATGTTTGGAATAAGTGAAGGTCACTTTTTCACAACAGCGTCATCAACATGCACAAATGAGTACTGTACAAAGCTTAAATGCCAGGGAGACAGCACATAAAGCAGTTAAGATCAACGGGATTAATCTTGGAAGGCCTCCAGGAAGAGGTGCAGTCCTGGCTCATTTAAATCAGAAAGTTCAGATTTGGAAATGGTTTCAGGATCAGATGGATCCAGAGACTCAAACAATGTCATCGGGTCTCTGACTTTTCCTCCATTCTCTGCTTTGCTCATCCCTGCATGGTTTTATTCATCAGCTAATGTTTCGAATATTATCTAGGAAGGGACTCAAATTTGTTCTCCTTCAGCCACATGTCTATTCCTGGACGAATCAGTCTGCCTGTGGGATGGGATGCACAATCAGTCAAGGCTGGATTAGGAGTCCCCCTAGAAGCCCTCGGAATCATTACAGAGGTTCTCCAAAAGACAGCATACTGTCGGACAAAATCCACACATGCCTAACACAAATATTCTACAAATCTAGAAAACCATGAAGGGTATATAGAGCAGAAACATACAGTTATTCATGAAATCATAGGATGCAAGAAATGAGAATAAGGCATATTTAAGCAATTTTGTTTCGAGACAAAGAAATACAAGTATTACCAATAATAATTTAAGGCTTTGATTCAAACATTTATATGTTTAGCAGCATAACTTTTTTCCTCCTAAAAGATATCTTCTTATATGAAGTCTTAAAATATAAAACAGTAAAAGTGGAACAACTCCAAAAGTGAGGTTGGACATGGCCCCTACCTTGCCTTCTACTCTGAATGTGTATCAGCCACAGGTCACTTTAGAGAAACCTGGGGTGATTTAAAAACCTACTGGCTTATGGGAAACTTAAAGAAATTGTTCATATAAAGGCCAGTACAAACTGAAAGCTTAAATGGCTTCCAGAAGGATTTAGAAATTGTAATGAGCAAACCTGTAGGTGTACCATGGATTATAAGGACAGTGAAGGAAATTGCTGGTATGTCGCCAACATTGTGATATTTGGGTCATGCTCCTCAGGCCCTCTGACAAGGTGTCCCTGATGTCACTATGAGCACAATGCTGGCTTCATGCTCCTGTGGTTTCTCTTACCCTAAAAAGAGTCCTTACACTGTCAAGTTCCACTTCCAAACTTAACTAGCTGGGTGACTTGAGCAATGTGCTTCACTGTCTGAGTTTGTTCCCTAATGTGTGAAATGGGATTCTAGGCTGTTATCCTGGATGATCCCTGTCCTGTCCTGTTCCCTTACCTTTCCAAATCCCTTGCCTTCCATCCTGTCAACCGCAATCACCACAGGTCACAGTTCAGTCCTGTTCATCTGGTCTACTGCCAACGGCCCTGTGAATGCTCGCTGTTGCCAATATTACTTCCTAAATGCCTCTCCTTCTCTCCTTTACACCCACACTGTTCAGCTTCCAAGGAACCAGCCTATAGGACACCACACCAGAGGGCTGATCACACAAGGAGCACACAGTAGGCCAGTAACTACATTTTCTTAGTCACTAGTGTTATCAAGAAATCTAGAGAGACCGTTAACTGTCAGATACGAGCCTTTTTTGATTAGCACAAACCTCAGGGTACGGGTCTCAGTATGACTAAGAGCAAAACAAATACTAACATAAATATGGATTCTGATATTGAAACAAGGATTCTGCAATGTACACCGTGTGCAAAGGACTAATCTGCATGCTTTATGCAACTCATCTCACTTAATTCTTACAATAATCCTAGGAGGTTGCCCTGTTGTTCTTCCCACTTTAAAATTAGGAGACTGACACTTAGAGAGCTTCACTGCTTCCCAGCATGTTCACCTGCTACGTGTTAGCAGCCCGGGCAGTCAGTGGCCAAGGCAAGAAATGAGTTTCACTTACAGCAACCGTGCGGTTTGAAGGAAAGAAGAATTTTTGGGTAGAGAGGGTGGTTTAGCAATGATCTGGCTACCATTCCAGGGGTTCTTAAACACAAACATCATTATCCTTAGAGGTTTTGCTGGCTGCCTGGTTGACGGAACTACCAGATTGCATGATCCTTTGATTTGGCCCTAGGAAGAGTTGAGATAGAACATGGGATAGGGATTCAGTCTTTGACTTTGAGCCATTAACTCTTGCTTCCCCTTCCTGTCTCTTCAGCCAACCTGAAACAGCCTGCAGCTCTTCATGAAGTCCACTGAAGCCACCTCTTAACCCCAGATTCACCCTCTGCTTCAGACCCTCTTGTCTCATGTGGTTCCTCAACTGAGCCTGTGCACTTAATTCTCCCTTCCATCCTCTTCTGATGGGCACCTCAGACGGTCTGTCCTACTTTTGCTTCGGTTTTTTCCCACGGCACCCCGGAGTTCTCACAGCTCCACCCCCACAGTTTCGGGAAATGGGACATCTTGGCTCAGATGCCCAGACCTCATACCCCAACTGGCCTCTGCTCTTCTCCTAGGGCAGTCAGACAGGCTGGGCTTGCTCACCACTTGGTTCTACTTTTGAGGCTTGCAAGGCTGCAAGATTCATTACTTAATACTGACTTTTGCCGTTTTTCTACCCCTTCTCCACCCCAAGCCCTAAGGTGTTCTGGGCGACGCTGCTTAAAGAAATGGCATTACTGTTCCAGAATCCTACAGGCAACAAACTAACGGAAGCAGAGGCTTCTGAGGTCCCCGAAACAGTAAGTGGCAGCAGGAGAAACAGGCTAGCAGTCACAGCTGCCTGTCTATGAATTTCTGTTTCTGAAAATTCAATTATTATAATATCAGTACATGAACGATCTCACTCATCTCAACCTCCCACATCATCTCAGTGTCAGCTCTTGAGATACGCTGCATATTGAAAAAATAATAATCAGATATGAAATTTTTACTGAAATGTAGGCCACACTCTCACCTCCTCTTGATGTTCCCTCTGGTTACTTTACCAATTAAAAAAACACAGAATGGGTAGGTGGTGTGAAAGTAACAGGTCTCTTAATCATTTTTATCCACACTTCTTGAAAAATTTCCTAATTACTGTCCTCCCAACTTGGGTAACAACAAGTTCCATGCAATTTACTTTTAGCTTTTCTGATGCTTAGCTATTAATGTGTGGCCAGAGGCAGATTATCATTCACCAAGAGGCCTCACCCTCCCCTGTTATTTGTGCCCCTAGATATGTTTCCAGTGATTGTTAAAAATATATACAGTATTAGAGATTTATTGAGATAGAACTGACATACCATACAGTTCACCCATTAAAGGGTACAACTGAATGGTTTTGAATATATACACAGACTGGTATAGCCATCACCACAATCAGTTGTGGAATATTTTCATCAACCTCCCCTGCCAAAACCCAATACCCACTAGCTGTCACTCCATCCTCTTCTTCCCCCCAGTGGTTCTTCAGTTGTCACAAGTGAGCAGCAGAAGTTATGGAAGAGTTTTGATTAGCTCTTCATTCAGATTTCAATCCCAAGTGCTCCTAACTGGGCTGGGGGAGTGGTACTTCCTTCCGGGAAGCTCAGGAGGCACTGCATATGAGCAATTCCAGTGCAAATGACTAAGAGTGGTATTTTAGTACCCACGGCCAAGAATTTGTCCAGAGGGACACAACTACTTGTAAATAGAGAATTAAAATTTTTCCTTTTTTCCAGAACTGGAAGACAGGTTTTGAAAACTCCCTGACAACATTCAGTATGCAAAATTATTTTCCCATGGCCCTCTAGGCCACCCTCGGTACCATTCCTCTCTCTTAGTGCTTTCAAAACTCTGGGCCCTCTCACTATGCTCACCGACAAGGGTCCCCAGCCTTGGTGCACCACCAGGCTCTGACACAGTTCCACACTTCTCATACGTATTTTCTGCTTGCCCATTCCTCGTCCCCCATCAGAGCTAAACTGCCCTCATCTTATTTCTTCTAGGCACTCATTTTGTTCACTGCAGTAGATGGTATTAGGTTAATATGTTCTCTTAGTTAACATAACATCTTAACCTTGTGTGAAGACATCACTCTGAAAGCTGTTGTTCTATTTAAACATGACAATCAATGTTCTGAATAATTGTGTGGGGGAACAGGAGTGGGTAGAGAAGAGGAAAGAAGAAAGCTGTGATTCTTTTAGGACTTAAGTGCATTTGAGTCACAGGTCTGTGCCAGAGGCCAAAGTACAAATCTGGTGGAAGAGCAGCGAGTGAAACAGCTCCCTCACCAGGGAGTGTGACCTCTCTGGATGTGCCATCATATTATTCTCTGAATGTCTTATTTTTTTAATTCTAGTGTAGCCTACTAGAAATAATTTTTAGTGCTAATTAATGCTCATACTAAATGCCTGTTAGGGATGGGTTTGGTGTTGGTAAATGTGGGGTCAAGATGCTAAAGCAAGACTTCTCAACTTGAGTGTGCCAAAGAATCACAGAGAGCTTGCCTGGATTTCAATTCTTGGGTCCCACCTCTAGAGTTCCAGTAAGTCTGGGGCAGGCCCAGTGTCATTCAGGCTCCTAGGTGGTTCATAGGCCACACTTTGAGAAACAAAGTGCCAAAGACCCTCCAGACAGGCAGAATCGTTGCATGATGCAAACTAGGAATTAGCAGGTGTGGTGAGCTTCTCCCTTGTCTTTCACACATCACACTGTTGTACTAAAATTTCCCTCACCTTCTGCCAAGTGGCCTATGTAGCTGAGCACCCATCCAGGATCCAGTCAAGATTCACACAACATATTGGGTTATTATGTCTCATTATTGTCCCCAGTCTGAAACCCAGCCTCCACTGCCCTTGGTTCTTCGTGATGTTGAATACGCTCTAGCGTCCAGGTCAGTTGTCCTACAGAATATCCCACATTCTGGATTCTTCTCTTTTCCTAGAATTCTGTTGAGGTCTGACATTATTCATTTATGCACACAGCTGATGGTGAGTACCTTCCATTCCCATGACGTCAGGGGAACATGATGAAAGGTCATCCCGTGGAAGGTGATGGCACAGGTGCAGTGTTCTCAGTATTTCTCCACTCACAGGGGGACCGTCTTTTTACAGGGGGAGATTTTACTTTCACTGCTCTACTGCTAGTCCCGCCCGAGTCTCCACTCCGCCATAACTCACAAGGTGGCCCTGATATTTTCAATTCTCTACTATGTATGGATTGAAGAGAATGGTACTATTTCCTGTCTCCTAGTTACGTTGCAGGCTTGAATTATAGATTTTATTTTTTCTCTTTCTTGATATATCTGCTTTTTGGAAGATGTATGGAGAATTAGAAGTCCTGTCATTTTTCTGTGAGCGCTTGGAATTGCTCAATGAGCTTTTAAGGTCAAGTTTTCTTTAAGCCTCCAAGGGTTTGAGCCAGACATGAGCTATGATATAGGCACTTGACTTTGCTTATAAGGAAGTATTTATAGTGAGGCAAAGCTTGGTTTTTTCCTATATCCAAGATGAAAATAGACGGTAGACAGGCAGTGATTGATAGTTCTTAAAATGAACACAAAAGGTAGTTATTTTGTGCTTTTATTTTTTCATATTTTGCTTTAAATTATTTGGTGGCATTTCCAGCTGGCTATTATTATATGAGTGATTTTATCTTTAATATAGTTTATTTCTATAAAGAAATCTTAATCACCTGCAGTTATGTGCTAATCTGTGCTGCCAATAAATCTAGGAAGCAATATAAAATACTCTTAAAATCCTCTGAAATTCCAGACCATGCCTCACTTTAGTTGAAGGTAGTCATGGTACAGGACTGGGAATAAAGAGAAACTTTCTCATATATACAAGCCAAAGAAATAAAGTAATGGCAAGTCACCTTAAATCTTTTCTGGAACAAGGTTGGGTTTTTAATTCAATTTTTAAAATTAATTTATCAACACCAGATGTTCCTTCAGTTAAAAGCATTTCTTGTGAAGAACTGAGGACAGTCACAAAGCCGTTGAACTCTTTAGCGGTCTCCTCTGATCCTCTCACTTCACAGGTGAAGAAGCCAAGGCTGGAAAAGGCAAGCAACTTGTTCAAGATCATGCGGCTCGTCCAAGACAGACCCAGAGAGACTCAAGTCCAGATAAAGGCAGAAGTACAGGAACATAGCAAGGACATATAGCCAATGAGACAGGTCTTTGAGATCCTCAAATTATGCCCCAGAGCTGGAGGCAGAACGTCTGTGAATACAGCTGGCTCTGCCTTTTGTGCAGCTTTACCCTGGGGGTGTGGGAATGTTAATGCATCGTGCCCAAGATTTCATCTCACATCTCACTGTCTATCTGGCTTTCTTCTGTGGACTCTCTCCCTCTAACCTGATCACATTATAGACATGATTTACCCTTTTTAATTTGTTCATGTGTACCACTGAAGACTCCTTTTTGGACCCAAAATAGCAGCAGCTCCAAGTGAGACATTAAAATCAAATGACCCCGTTAAGCACAACCAGTCCTTGCTGGCCTTATAAATCACTTTCAGAGAATTGTAGAGCACCACTGGGATTTTAAGGAAAAATCCTCAGAGCCATTGACAGAAACTATATTTCTGTTTTTCTCGTTTCCTCCTTGGGTTGAAAAATTCTTTGTGCTTCCTTTCTCCTTCAGGAAACCAGGACATCCATCCACGTCTGGCTATCGGCCCAGGAGAGATGTGCCTGAACGCATTATGCTGAAAGGGTTTCACTGTGTCACTGCACTGGGAGATTAAGTGGCCAGGATGACATCACACAAGAAAACTGGAGTAAGAACTGTCACCCTCCCTAACACAGCAACTAAGACAGTAGATGTCTTTGACCTAGACAATCTCCTCTCCTGAAGGAAAGGGAGCAAGGAGGGACACTCAGGTAACCAGGACCAGAAATTCCTTCTACTCTTATCAGCAAAGGCTTCAGAGGAACATATTATATTTAAATAAACTGATTATGGGGAAGAATCTGAATTTCTTTCAGTTTTATCAGGATGTAACTGACATAATGTGTAAATTTAAGGTGTACAGCATAATGACTTGACTTACATATATCGTGAAATGATTACCACAGTAAGCTTAGTTAATTCCATCATCTCACGGACACAAAAGGAAAAAGAAATGTTCTTTTCCTTGTGATGATAACTTTTAGGATTTACTCTCTTAGCAACTTACAAATATACCATCTAGTAGTGCTAAGTATGGTCATTATGTTGTACATTATATCCCCAGTACTTATTTATCTTTTAACTGGAAGTTTGTATGTTTTGACCATCTTCTTCCAATTCCCCTACTTGCTGACCCCCACCTCTGGTCACCAATTCTATTTTCTTTATTTGTGAGTTCAGGGTTTTGTTTTTCGCTTTTGTTCTGTTTCTGTTTTTAATTCTACACATAAGCAAGATCACACAGTATTCGTCTTTCTGTGTCTGACTTATCTCTCTTAGCATAATGCCCTCAAGGTCTACCCGCTTGGTCACAAATGGCAAGATCTCCTTCCTTTTTATGGCTGACTAATATCTCGTTGTATATACACACATACATCCATACACGCAACCACAGTTTCTTTACCCATTCATCTGTGGGTGAGCACTTAGGCTGTTTCTGTGTCAATGCTGTTGTACATAATGCTGCAGGGAACACGGGGTGCAGACCTCTCTCGGATGTGGTTTGTGCTTTGGGAAGGACCTTCCTGACTATCAGTGCCCCCCAATAACTCCGTCAGAGCACATTTGTCCTCTAGGCCGGTGGCGGTCTCATGGGCGTTTTTCTTACCAAGATGAATTTTTCTTTCCGTTTCCCGGCCATCTGCCCTGAGCTAGGGGATTTTCACTCAGCTTGTCGTTATTCCTCACTCTGCTTCTTGTTTTCCTGAGGACAAGCTGTGCTCACTTTGCATGACAGAGCACGCTCACAGAAGACGGCTGTACAAGCTGGAACCACGCAAAGTGATCTTATCCATGAGAGAAAATTACAGTTGCTCTGTGATCTTTACAAATTGTTGTCTGGGAGATAACAGAAAGTATATATTGGTTTCTGTTCCTGGTTCCTGGCACAGAACTCCTGGAACTCTTGTCATTTCCTAAGTGATAAGAGCACCAGGAGCATCTTTGTTCTTTTGAGGTGACTCTGGGTGGGCTCTAGATGGGGGATGGTCACCAGAAAGACCAAGCCGTGACTAGAAACTTGGCATTTTCAGTGCTGTCTCCATCCTCCAGAAAGGAGAGAGAGACTAAAAATAGAGTTAATAATTGATCAGGCCTAGGTGATGAAATAAAATTCCAGTAGTATGGGGTTTGGAGAGCTTCCTGGCTGGTGAACACATTCACGCTGGGAGGGTGACTCACCGCCTCCACAGGTACAGCAGCTCCCGCATTCAGGACTCTTCCAGGCCTCGCCCTAATGTATCTCTTCACCTGGCTATTTATCTATGTCCTTTATTGTATCCTTTAATTAACTGGTAAACAGGAATAAATGTTTCCCTGAGTTCTGTGAGCTGTTTTAGCAAATTAGTTGAACCCAAGGAGGAGGTCACTGGAATCTCCTGTCTACAGCACAGGTGATGACGTGGGCTGTGCATGGCCTCTGAGTCTGCGTGCGTGTGTGGATCTGCGGAGCTGGGGGCAGGGGGAAGCAGTCTTGTGGGACTGCACCCTTAACCTGTGGGATGAAACTCTCTCCAAGGAGAGAGTGTCAGAATTGAGTTGGATTGTAGGACACCCAGCTAGGGTCAGAGAACTGCTTGGGATGGGGAAAAACCTCCACACATTTGGTGACCACAAATGTCACAAGTGAAATGTTTGTGTGACTAATTAAGGAGACACAAGAAAAACTCACAGAAGGGAAAAACCCAGTTCTCCCTTCCGTGTAGGGACCTTACATAGAAGGGAAAAGCTGAGTTTTTTCACGTACCATTGTATAAGCATGAAAAATTCTTGCTATTGGTAATAAATGTATAAAGAAATAAAAGAGAGTAAAATTTAGTACACTGTAATTTGAAACATTACAAACACTGGGGCTTGAACAGCTTTATTTCATTCTCTTTATATCTCAAAAATACTCTTTCTCAAGAGTAATTTGAACCATTATCGCCTTCTTGTTGTATAATTTATGAGAGGAGCAAACGTCTTTCCATTGCCTTGGCAAATCATCACAGTCTTTTTAAAGTTTGCATCAGACTCCAGTGTTTTATCTTTTGCACTTTCAATGTGGTGAAACTGTCTCCAAGTGCTCCTTTAATGTGGAGTTTTTTGCCCATGTCACTTCCTCTGAGATACTGTCATCTTTTTTGTCACTGCTGCTCTTTAAATTTATGTCAGTAAATTTTATTTGTTCTTCTGGCTACAGATCTAGAGTCTCCTGAAGAGCAGCAGTGTGAACACCTCCATCGTCACTGCAGTGTCTTTAATTCCAACTCAGTTTACATTTCACTTTCCACATCATCACATCTTGGTTTTTGCCGCAGTTTATCACCGGGAGATCAGTTTAACACAACTACGCTTTGCTACCTGTGGTTGAACTAACAGACAGGCAGTGACCGAGCACTGGCAGACGCTGAAAGAAGAGGCGTGATTGGTCACTGATCAATGTATTGATCTGTTATGCACGCAGTGATTTGTAGACTGAAGAGCTACCAGTAAATCTGCACTTTATGCAATTACTCATAGTTATTATAGTCGGTAAAATTTGAGCTGCATTGTTGGGGACTGATGTTATTAACTAAACCATGGTAGTATGAAAACCATGCAATATGTGTCTGTATGTCGTATTTTACATGGTTTTCATAGTCTTGATATAGCAGGGTTTGTCCTGCTTGGGCAAAACGGAAAAACTATGTCAACAATCTTGCTCTTCCTCAACTAAGGAAGTTGTTTACACCTCTATCTCATTAAAAACTAGCCCAAACTAACTGATCTGAATAGGAGACTGCAGCATTAGAAAGATGTGAGTCACTTCTTCACAAATTCTTCTAGTAATATTACACAAACCCAGCTGAAATCCCAATGGGATTTTAGGGAGAATAATTTTAATTTTAAAGTTTGTCTGGAAAAATATACGGGAAGAGGCAAGAAAAAACTTGCAAACAAGGATAATGGGAAAGGTTCTGTCCTATCAGATATTAAAATAATATCTAAAGCTATAATTAAAGTAAGGAACTAGCACCAGAATAAGCAAATTTAGTATCTGATAAAACTGGCACTCCCAGTCAGAAGAGAAGAGACAGACTAATTAATAACTGCCCCATTTAAAGAAGTAAGGAAAGGAGTTCCATTCCCCTGGTAACCAGCAAATGGAAGCTGAAGCAATGAGAAACCACATTTAACTACCAGACTGTTAAGTATTTAAGAGAACAATAATTTCCAACATTGGCGATGCTGTAATCAGAGTGCCAACTGTCACATTTCTGAATGATAATATGTATTGAAGCCTTTAAAAGGTGCATAGCCTTTGACCCAGCACTTATGAGGAGACAGGCTCCTGGACAAAACCCTGTGAGTGGCTTTTTGGGCCTGACCATGGCAATTACAAAGGCTTTCTCTGGCAGGCCTCCCCACACCAGGCGTGGGGCACAGCCACTCACTGTGGTCCCAGGTGAGATGCACTCAATGACCCAGGTCCTCCTCGCTGCTCAAACTCTTCACATTATTTCCATTGCAAGCCAAGGGCCTTCATCCCTGAGTCTCTGGGAGGCCTTGGGCGAGTTCTTCAGGTGCCTTAGCGGTGGCCTCCTCATTGGGGGAGCAAAGGGGAAACCTGGAAGACACTTTGCCCACCCTGGCTCAGCACTCAGCACTATTCCACTCCTACGTCTCCTCTCTCAGGCTCCCCGTGATCCTAGAGCTGATGAAACTGCCCGAGTCTTTTGTTTGGGGCTCCCTTCACAGTGAGACAATCCCCAAGGCTGCGCAGATCCACCTGACCCTCCACCAGGGCGCAGCCCCACCAGGAAAATTAAAGATGGAGGGTCAGTTCTTTGTCCAGCTCTAGCCTTTTACTTCGACTATTGCAGAAAGTGAGTAAAGCCTTGATTCTAACTTTAATTTGGGCTCATTATTGCTTCATCTTGTGTCAAACGCTTTAACATTTAACAGCTCAGCTGTCTCTCCAGGTCAGCTAAGCCCCTGAGAACTTACATTCCAAGGAAATAACAAAATGTGCAAAGTGCTATATAAAGATGTTCAACACAGTATTGTTTACAATGGGGGAAAGCTTTAAAAACACCTAACTGCTCATCAATAGGGGACTGATAAAATAAATTAAAATGCACGTATATATTGAAATATCAGACAACCACTAAAAGTCACATCTTGATTTATATTTTTGGCATGGAAATATGCCCCTGAAATAACGTCAAATAGAAAAAAGTGACAATATGGCATGCATAGTAAGATTCCATCTTGATTTAAATATGTGCACATATCCATGCACCTGAGCTCACAGATAAAAGTCTGGAAGGATGGTAATACCACATTTGTGTGTGCTTACTCTGTGCAAAGAGTTTTTCTGAACATTTTATGTATATTAGCTAACGTAATTCTCAAAAGGTAAGTGCTTTTGTTATACTCATTTTATAAATTAGAAGTTTGACGCATGCACTGTTAACAACGTACCTGAGTTTACAGTGATGGAGCTAAAATTCTAATACAAGCACTCTAACTCCAGAATCAACCGATTCTGAGTGTGCTAATTAATAAAGCAGCCTCATCAAGACAGAATTAGTGGTAGTTGCTGGTTAGTGGGGTTGCAGTAGTCATTACTTGGTTTTTATGCTTTAATATTGTTTGAATTTTTCAAAAATATATTACCTTTATCACTATTGTCATTTTGTTAAAGAAATGAATACAGTTGGAAGTAGCAGAATGTCAACATTAGAATAAACAAATAGGAGTCTCATTTTCTTACATAAGAAATCTGGAGGTAGGTAGCCCAGGGTTGGTTTACCTGCTCAAAGATGTCATGAAGCATCTAGACTCTAGCTTTCTGCTCTATCATCTTTAATGTTTTGGCTTTTGGCCTCATGGTGGCAAGACAGAGAGGGCACCTTGAGACATTGTGTTGAGTTTCAGGTAGAAGAAGGGGAAATTGATGAAGTAATCAAGGAAGTGTCTTTGGATGCACCCTCAGCAGACCTGTGTTTACATCTCACAAGTCAAAGCTATGGTACCCAAGCTGGAAGCCATCAAGAACCAGGAAAGCTCAGATTTTAATCTTACTTGCAAGCTAACAAATTAGGCTGCCATCATTTCATGGATGCCCCAGAAGGTATGAGGCTCCTGGGTCAGAGACAGAGAACTTTGTCAGCTATAGCACCGCAGGCAGCATGAGCTTTGTGTCTGCACTGATTCCCCTTGCCTCCACCCCACCCCAAGCCACAAGGGCAACGTGCAGGCAGGTCCAGGTTAATACCGAGAACCCAGTGGGTTTGTGTCACAAACGAGAAATGCTCAGTTTAGTAGGCCGCCATCTTTTAAAAGGGTTGCTGGCCAACATGCCCAGCTTATGCCTTGGAAGAAAACTATCTTTATTACCCTGCCCTCTGCCTCAGAGGAAGATGCTCTATCTGCCAAGGCTCTTCACCATACATACTTCCTTAAAACTACAATCCCCAACAAACTCTGATACAATCCTTCTTACATACAAACTCTACTCACCACCTGGAAAGGCCTCTCAAAATCTTACCCAAGTATAGCATCTGGCTCAAAGCTCATGATTTTGTGATCTGCATCAGGCTAGATGTGGCTCTTCTTTATCCTGAGACTTATGAGCAACCGGAGTATTGATACTATACATCAATATGACCATGCTCTTTAGCAAGAGCAACTACTTCATGACCCCTGACAGGATGACAACTGCTAACAGATGGCATCAACTGTAAGACACAGCCCAATTTCAGATACCACAAAATATGGCGAAAAGTATGTGTTATTGTTGATGGACTATGGAAAGTTTCACAGCTATCAGCACATAGAAGGCATTTGAAGCCATGGGACCATTTGACATTGCCTAGGTAGTGAGCGTACATAGAAAAGAGGTTGTAGAAAAAAGCCCTGAGATACCTCAATATTTAGAAAATAGGAAGGTGAGAAAGCCAGCAAAGAAGAGCGACAATGTCCAGCAAATGAGGTAGGAGAAGAACCAAGAGAAATAGTGTCAAGGAGTGAAGTGAAGAAGTCATCTCAAGAGGAGGGAGTGGCCAGCTGAGTCGGATGCTGTTGACAGAGTAAGAGTAGGACCGAGAACTGACTCTTGGCTCATAGCAACATGGGGATCATTGGTGACCTCAGCTAGAGCTATTTCAGTGAACCGGTAGAGGCAAAAGCTGGATAGCCATGAGTTCAGGAAAGAATGGGAGGTCAAGAACTGTGAAAGGTGAGTAAAAAGAACTTTTAAAGGGAATTTTTTGGCAAAGGGGAGCTAACAAATAGGGCAGTAGCTGAAGGGGACACCAGGCCAAGGTATAGCTTTTTAAGATGGACTATACAGAAGAATGTTTGGATGCTAGCAGAAATGATCCGGTATAGTGGACGAATCTGATAATGTTCAAGAGAGGGAATAAATGCGAGGGTCATGTCCTCAGCTAGGTGAGAAGGATAAGAGCCAGGAAACACATGAAGGGGTTGGCCAGGGGTAAAAGCCAGGACCCCACACCCATTATAACAGGTGTGGGAGTGATGCACGAGTTGGTAGATGTGCTGGTGGGAGTGTTCGCTTCCAATGACTGTCTTCTCAGTGAGGCTCTCCTCCAGCCTGCTGAGGGTGAGGTGAGGGCTGTTCTTTGCCAGGAACAGAAGACATTCACCAGAGCCTCCAATAATTTTTTGGTAGAGTTTCTTGGGTTTGGTAAATAATTTATATTCATTATTTATGCAAAATATGTTCAGACTGTAATTAATAATTTTCTTCCACATTGCAATGCCCATCCCTACCATTGTTGCCTTTTCATTACTGTGTCCAGAACTGCTATGCTAAGGTTAATTGATGACTTCTAGCATGCATCCTAGATTTGCTTCTGAAATTAACAGAAATGCTTCTTGTGTTTCTCCACTGAGTGTGAGACAGCTGCTATTTTAGAAAAGCGCTACCATTTTAAATTAAGGAAGTATTCTATTTCTGAAGTTTTAAATTGGAAACGTGGGCTTTTTATCAAATGCTTTCTGGGTATCGACTGATCATATAATTTTTTCTTAAGTTCCTGATATACTATGCTAATAGATTTTTTTCCCTTAGATAACTTACTGGACTTCATCTCAGTTATTAAGAAATGACCATTGAATGGAATCTGGGAGTGGATTTTAAGTTTGAAAAAAAAGCACGGTATTGTCCAGTTGGTCGTGATGTTTTTGTTGTGTGAGTTCTCTGGGAAGACCCTGGAGGAAGGAATGTAATCACTGAGATTGAAATCTGTTTGAAAGCCTGTGATCGTTATGCAGGCAGCATCCTCTCAGCACAGTTCATTCCAGTCTAATTACAGAGAAAATTATGAATTAACAGCAGTTGATGAAGAGTTTAGATCCCACTTTTTCCATTGTCACATCCAAGCCATGAAACTACAGTTATCCCTCCGTAACCACAGGGGATTGATTCTAGGACCTCCCATGGATACCAAAATCCGCAGATACTTAAGTCCTTATATAAAATGGCACAGTATTTGCATATAACCTACACACATCCTCCCACATACTTTAAAATATCTCTAGATTACTTATAACATCTAATACAATGTAAATGCTATGTAAATAGCTGCTGGCAAGCAGTAATTCAAGCTTTGCTTTTTGGAACTTCCTGGAATTTTTTCTCTTTTAGATTATTTTCAATTCACTGTGGACTGAATCCACAGACGCAAAACCCATGGATACAAAGGGTGACTATACAAGTCTTTTTCTGTACTCAGTAAACGGTCTTCACATTTTTTATTTTGTGATTATTCCCACTCCTTAGAGAAAGAGAAAAAAAAATCTAAAAACATCTGTTTAAAGAAAAAAAATGGTATTAGAAGAAGTGAAGAGCAACTTGGCCTTGATCCATTGCTTTTAAGCAAGTCAATATTACACAAACAGATCAATTCTATTTTTCACTTTGCATACAAACTTCAATTAAACTATACCTATCATTTAAATGTGCCCTTCAAATGAGCCATTGCACTATTATTCCTGCACTGTTTCAGTAAGTACATTTGCATCCTAGCTCTTTTGCAGTGTTGATTTAATGTTAGTGACTTGAGATTACAGTTACTGACATTAAAAAACCTTCACCGTTGGAACCAGAAAGCACGATACAAGCTTCTCCCCTCTTTGTCTATCGCACAGGACAGCTTAACGCAGGGCTGCAAGAAATAGAGAGACTGATGCTGCCTGCACCTCACTGCTCATCTGAGTTTACCGAGTCACTGTGTAAAGACAGCTGTGCTCTGAGGCTTTCCCCGGAGCCTCACCAGTCCAATTCTCTCTCTGTGCTTGTGATGCTGCATCCCAAGGCTCTGCATTAAAGCATAATTAGAACAGGCGTTCCCCCTGGAAGCCAGAACGTCCTTTCTATTGCCAGTTCTTAGGACCAGAGGGAGAGGTTTCAGGATGCTAATTCCTCTACAAAGTGTCTTATCCTGCTATCGGGGAGCCTGAGAATGCTTAAGAGATTCACACCCAGTGCACAACATTATCAGATTCAACACGGGACATACAAAGTAGATCTCAGGCATCCTGTAAGTTTAAAATCAATTCCTACACGAATTGGAAATATGATGTGTCTATAGACATGTAGCTCGGGTTTGGTCGTTTATATCTGAGCTCAGTTGATGAATTCACAATGCCACCTTTTCCTTTAATTTTAGGCAGACAGCAAATTGACTTGAGTGGCAGCTGCTGCTATCATTTAATACTTTCCAAATCATCAAATGCACACAAATAGTTCTTTTTTGCCAGATGTACTCCCGTGATCCTACCTGAATTTATGCCCCAGCAAGCTGCCGTATCTATATTTGAAATGCACCAGCCTGTGGAAGTGCTGTGGTTTTCTTGATTTGGCTTTTTAGTGGCACCACCTCAGGGTAAAGTGCTGCATGCTTTCTGGTGGAAAAACCCTTGGGACAGCTGTTGGAAATAATGGAATGTCAGTGGGCATCCCATCAGTTTACAGGAGTCAGCAGGACAGCAGGGGTTCTAGGGACACATTATATGGCCTGGATCCCTGCCTCTGCTGCTTTCCTGCTGCATGACTTTGGCAAGTTCCTTGGAAGCCTCTCTTTTTCATCTACAAAATGGCAGTGATAATAGTATTTGCTTTGTAGGGTTATGAGAAGAATTTTATATAGCTATAGAGCTAAGATACAGATGAGACAGACAGACAGACAGGGATAGGGTTATAAGGAGTGTCTCCCACAGGGTCTGGCACAAAGTAAACACTGAATGAGAGAGCTGTGATGATGCTGTAGTACTGACATAATTAATAAAGAGTGGCCTATTAAGGGAAATGTCAGAAAAGCAACTTAGATTCTTTTAAGCTACCTTCATTTTTTCTTCAAAGATGTATCTGTGGCTGAAGCCATTATCTCAGGTTGTCACCAAATGGAATAATCATTCTTCTCATCTGACCCCGAATAACAGTGACTCCCCAACCACGCTCAGAGGCCTAGGTCTCCTCTCTCCTGCAGGTCCTTCCACCTTTGGGGGATCCTTTCACCTGAATTGCAGGAACAGTGAGAGCATGTTGGAATGGTGGCAGTGGTATCACACCTCCTGTAACAAGAGCTGTGCTTCCCTTCTATAAGCTAAATTCACATATGTGTATAATAATGTATTACTTTTTATATTTTAAACAATCTGAGTTTTGCATGTTGCCTTTCCACTAAGCAAAAATATACCTGCACTGGACACAAAACTGAATCTGGATGACACAATTCAGTATTCACCTAGATACAAAAGCCAAGTATTGATTGGGATCTGTAATTGGAAACTTAACATGTTCATATCACTATCCAGTTAACATAATAAAATGTCACTATTTAGATTACACAGATTTGGATTTTTAAAAATCCAGACAGAGTACTAAACCAGGTATGCAGACCCAAATAGCATATAGAAGATTGATTTTTAAACTTTCGTGGCCCACTGAATATTTTTGCTGTGGATCCTTTCTCCACATATCTGGAAGATCTGTAACCAGACGTGAGAATTCATGGAAGAAGTTCAGTCACATTCTAGGTTGAGATTTGCCACTGGTAAGTGGTGTTGCGTGTGGGCATAGGATCTCATGAAATTTTTCTGAGAAATTCTTCATCCTTAGCCATGTCTCTGGAGAGAAAGAAGTCATAAACTTGGACACTCTGAACTAGGCTATAATTTGTCTTTGTTCAAAACACCTTTTTAAAAAACATGGGCCATTCCAGTTAAACACGCACGTACGTTTGTAGGATAGAATGTTTACAATAATTTACTACAATGCTACTGTGGACCAGAACCACTTGAAAGAGGCCCAGGGCAACTCAGGAACAGCTGCCAGTCTAGACCAGATGTCATGAGAGTTTATTTCTCTGAATTCTACTTTAAGGGTCTTCCTCCTCATTGGTTTCGTCTATCCCAATGATCTCCTTTGAGCCCATGATGGAACTCACATTTAATCACCCCTGTCTTTATTTTAAGATTCTTATTCTTCACTGGCAACAAAAAGTCTCATATTGATTTGAACTTTTTTTTCTGCAGAGGTTTCATGTAGGTTTAGGTTGGTCAGATTTACTTGAAAATGAAGATGTTTGTATCTGACAGTCTGACTAGTGCCCTATTTGCTCCATATGAAGTTTTTTGAAAGATTTCCTAAGGATATTGCTGGATAATTTTGGTAGAATCTACTAATAGGTATTATATTGTCCATACCTGAAGTAGACTAGGCTAGTAGTTTGAGAACACATGCCTATGAAGCTCATTTAAATATACACAGATGTATTAATGACAGTCTTTCGTAGGTATTTAAAACAAGTCAATGTCTTCAAGGACTTATACCAGGACTTATACTTGCAATGAATCCCTTAAAATGAGTCACTAGTTTATCTTGTGCTTGAAAATAATGAAACTATGTCTGCTAGAAAATTAAAAATTGCCACAGTGGTTTTTATTAGGCTCCTACTCTGAAAGAAAACAATTTCTTAAGTCAGACTCTATACTAATTTAAAATATTAGCAAATAAAATTACTGGCTAAAACTGGAGTTTTGCCTTGAAATTTAAGGGTGTGGAAAATTAAAATATATATGCAGAAATTTAAAAACCTAATTATTAACTCAGGATCATTAATAAAGACAATAATAACAATAATAATGGAATCAAGCAGGACCCCATGGGGGTCCCCCAACCCCTACCTCTTGTTTGTAGAAGCTAAAGTCTCCCAGGTCTCCCTGAGTCACAAAAGAACAGGCTCAAACAGCTAATGATTAGGCCGATAGAGTCACAGATTCACTGATGACATACCTGAGTTGTTTTACAGATACCGTAACTGCCACCAGAGGGAAAAAGCTGCCTGCATGATGACATGAGCTGCTCCATCCGGCGCAGCACTGCATCTACGGCCAGCACCATTTGAAGAACTGGCCTTAAGAGAATGAGATTAACGCTACTGCTTATAATGATCTATATCTTTGTGTGCATCAAAATAATTGTAACTTGTTCTGTCCAAATATGTAAGCAGGCAACTAAAGCTGTCAGCAAAGAGATGCTTCAACCCCATGTTGATATCTTTCACCCTAAGATCTCGACACCCTTTCTTAGCATGAAGCCATTACAGAAGACAGGCCTTTGCCCATAATCCCATAGAAATGGAAAGATATCTGACAGGGGAGGATTTGTAAGCAGCTCTTTGCAGGAAACCACCCTCAGCAGGAAACCCCTTTCGCCTTGTCACTTTAGCTAAGCTACACTGTAACTAACTTTTAAATCAGGCACTCCTATGCTCTACTCATCTCCTGCCCTAGCACAACTTCCAGATCTTTTGATCACATACTATCTTGCCTAACCTGTTGGTTCTTTCCATAGATCAAAGTAGAAATGGGGAGTAAGTAATCAACAGATAACCAGATCTCTTCCCTAGCTTCCCCTTCAGTATCTCACAAACATTCTATATGAACAAACTGTGTGAACAAGATAGCATCTGAAAAGAAGACCACAAGCCTGCAACACAAGCCTGCACGCAATGAAGGATGGCAACCACTGACCCTGTATGTCAATGATTAACTGAGATTACTTCCCCTTTTCCCTTTAACAATGTCCATGGTCAAGCAGAATCTTCAGGGTTGGTTTTGGGGGGACATGAGTCCACCTACTCCCCAGATTGCTGGCATTCTGATTAAAAGCAACTTTCCACCAACATTTGCCTCTCCCAAGTATAGATTTTTTTTTAATTGAAATATAGTTGATTTATTATGTTGTGTTAGTCTCTGGTGTACAGTTTAGTGATTTAGTAATACACATAAACATATATATATATTTAAAATATATATATAATCTTCTTTATATTCTTTTTCATTATAGGTTACTACAAGATATTGAATATCATTTCCTTCAAGTATTGATTTTTGAGTGGCAAGCAGCTGGCCTGAGTTTGATTACAGTAATAATGTAATACAATACAAAAACTGAATGTATAAATGATCTTCCTCTTAAATATTAGTATTAAATTTTCAGCCATAATTTATTATTTGTTCATGGTTCTCAATCCCTTTAAGAGCATATAATCCCATCTTCCCTCTAAAAATTATTTCTTAAAAAATAGTACAAATAAGAGAGAATAAATCTTCCTAAAGATTTTGTCATCTTTCATAAATGCTCTTGGATTCATATGAACTGAAGTCAGTCTATCCATCATCACCAAACACTATGAGAGCTCATACTGTATACTAGACACCATGTATCATTCATTCAAATTATACATATTCATTCTCTCAGCAAGCACTTATTGAATATGGACTCAGTGTCTCCCTTGATAAAGACAGACAGGAGAGCTTACTGTTTTGCAGAGATGTTCCATATAGTCTTTCCTAATACTGATCTATGGCTAAATAGAAACTAAATCAACTGGACAATGTATTTACTATGTCACCTATTCAAAATGTTCTGCATATATCAATCACCTTTCTTCCCTCTTTCAATTCATAGTCTGACCCACCTGGAGAACTCATTTCAGTATCTACCTTCTCAGAAAATCTTTTCTGGTTGGTCACTTACATATCTAAACATAGTTCTCACCCATCTCTCCCCTTCACATATATTTATAATGTGTATTAATCTGAATAATTAATGTTAAATTTGCAAAAACCATGAACAAGCAGAGTTAAACTCAGTGTCCTAATCCAACAAACACCAATTCTTGCTCATGTCAGGGACTGATGTGGTCTGGTTCCTTCTCCATCCTGTGGCTACGCCATCTGGAACACGTGGCTCCCAAGGTTGTCTTGGCAGGAGAAGAGAAGGCATAAAGAGGACTTCCTACTCTTGTCTACTTGGGACTGGAAGCCACACGTTACTTTTGTTCACATTCCTTTGGCAAGAATTAGTGAAATGGCCCCAGTTTAACCACTATACACTCTTCCTGTGTATCCAGGGACAGAAAAGGTGTGGAGGATGTTGTCTCCACCAGAGGCAATGATTTACATTCTTACATGCTTCTGCTTAAAAAATAAAAAATATTATCTGACCTTGACACTGACACATCCTTTTCTCTAACCTATTAGTGGTACATTCACTCACTCATTCATTCAGAAAATACAGACTGCATGGCCACCAGCAGAGTAGAGGGAGAGCTGCAGCCACACCAGGCTGCAAACTCCTCCGACATGGAGACCATGGCTGTTATATTATGTGCCTCATTTGCCTATTATGAGCTCTCAAAAATGTGTGCACTATAAAAACTTGTAAATGTGATAATCTAATATGATTTTTTAAACTGAAGTTTAGTTGATTCACAATATTGTATTAGTTCCTGGTGTACAGAGAAAGACATATATCATAAAATAATCTAATATGATTTTTGTAGACAAGGGAGTTTATTTTTCCATTTTTTTTAAACCTTTGGGTTTATTTCCTGAAGACCTAACTCAGCACTTACTGTAAGTTCCTGGGAAAGTAACTCACTAACTAGTTTTATACCAAGCCACCAGAAATATCAACATTCAATGCTAGCAAAGTTCTAGACAATAAAGACATGCAAGAGTCTGGACATTTATTTAAAGAAGGCTGAAGAATCATTTGCAAAATGGACTTGAAGTCAAACATCCATTTTTATATGTCTTCTATGTTGTTTCCATGTTTTGGTTATTAACAGCAAACACATTCCCCCTGGCTTTACTATTTTCAGTTTCATTACCCCTCAAAACAGCCTGCTGACCCCTTCGTCCTCCGTCATTTCAGGCCTTGTGTGTATCCCAGGCACTCTCATACAGAGTGGGAAAGTCAAGGGAAATGGGACGAGTAATAAGGCAGTATTTTAAAGAGCATTAGTGGTGTGCACCCGATTACTTCTTTTTCCCTTTAGGTCAGTGCTGCTGGGGACAGATCAAGTGCTTTAACCGTAGAGTTTCCAGGGTGAGAAATCCAGGACTTCATGGAGCTGTGCTGCTCTGGCATACTTGCCTTGAGGCACACAAATGTGAAACATTTCTCACCAGGCCCCTTCTCTGTGCTAATCAGCTTAAAAATAAAAAAAGATTATGTGGCCTCATGATTGACCCACTCCACCCCCTTCCTTTCCACACTTCATTTTCTAAACTACCAGTAGAGGTCATTTGTAATTAGTATACTTTATCATTCATTCATTCAACAAATATTTGAATATTGAAGGCCCCAAGGTAGTATGGTGAAGAGGTCAGAACACCAGTTTTGAAGCCAGACAAACCGTCTTTGTACCCCAGTTCTGATACTGGTTGGCTGCGTGATCCCCGGCAGGTGTCCTTACCTCTCTGGGCTCACTTTCTTCATCTATAAAATACAGCAGTTCTTGCCTTTGTACCGGCAGTTATCTCTTCCCAGATGTTCCTCCTGCAGAGAAGCCCAGGACTAACTCAATCATCTCCTTCAAGACCTTGATCAACTCCCATTTCAGGGACGCCTACTCCACCACCTGGTTTAAACATTCAGCCACCCCTGTCTCCAGTTCCATTCTCCTGATCCTCCTTACCCTGACTTTTTTTTTAATTGAAGTATAGTCAGTTTACAATGTTGTGTCAATTTCTGGTGTACAGCACATTGCTTCAGTCATATATGAATATATATATATATTCATTTTCATATTCTTTTCCACCATAAGCTACTATAAAATATCGAACATAGTTCCCTGTGCTATACAGTATTTATCTATTTTATATATACCAGTCAGTATCTGCAAATCTCGAACTCCCAATTTATCCCCTCCCACCCCAGTCAGAATGGCCATCATTCAAAAGTCCACAAACGATAAATGCTGGAAAGGATGTGGAGAAAAGGGAACCCTCCTACACTGCTGGTGGGAATGTAGTTCGGTGCAGCCATTGTGGAAAACAGTATGAAGATTCCTCAAAAAACTAAAAATAGACTTACCATATGATCTAGCAATCCCAGTCCTGGGCATATATCCAGAGGGAACCTTAATTCAAAAAGACACCTGCACCCTCAATGTTCACAGCAGCACTACTTACAACAGCCAAGACATGGAAACAATCTAACCCTGACTTTTCAGATTTCTCCCTAGCACTTATAATGTGCTAGGTACGTCACTTACTTATTCTATCTGTTGCTTGTTGTGCATCTCCCCGGGGCTAGACTGTATGTACCATAAGGGTAGAAATCTTTGTTTACAATGTATCTCAAGTATCTAGAATAATCCCTAGCGCATAGCTGGAGCTCCATTAGTAATTTCTGAATGAAAGAATGTTCTACCACCTGAGAAGAGGAGCATCAAAGAATGGGTTTATTTGCAGAAACATGACCTTTTAATCATTTGAGTACTAAGAGGTTCATCAAAAAGGATAATTTTTTATAAATTAAACATAGTATATATGTCTTATTCATTTGATCCTCAGTAATAATCTTAACTGTGGAATATATACATATATTTCCTGAGGAGTTTCAGATACTTGCAGAAACTCAGGTAATTAGTAATTACTGAAGCTCAGAGCTTATACCTGTGTGCTTTTTCCCACCACATAATGTTGTACAGGAGCAAAATAGTATGGCCATCTTCAATTTTTGACAGCTGAAAGTATGATTCTCCACAGAAGACCTTAGTTTACTTGTTTCTTTCTCATCTTAGACAAATGTATTAGATTTAATGAGCTATTCAAAACAAAGGCTAAGCATAAGTGTCAATCGTGACTAACCTAGAAGGCACTTAGAATTGGATCATAAAAAACTCCCAGCCATTAGTTCACTTAGTTATGGACCGGAAAAGTTTCCCTATCTGCCATACTTCCCCTCACAATTTGTATTGAAGACAGGTACTCAATAATGTGGGAAACACTTGGCTTCAAGAAGCCAGATTGAGTGCAGTTGTAACGGGGTCCTTGCTTGCATAGTGGCTCATTGTGTTCAGAAGCTCAACACAGGGACAATTTTAGCCACCCCCCCCTTTTTTAATGCTCCTTCTGAAGCTGACGCTCTGGAAAGATTTAATATGAGAATGTTAATCTTTTGCCTTTATGTGTGAGCATTTTTGATGGTCAAGTAAAGCTATGCTAGGTAACTGGTTTTTCTTATTTCTCTGGAAAACTGGAGATAATCTTCCAGCACATGGAGAAGCTCTTCCTATGTCTCTAGCAACAATATAGTAGTACGTAGAATTCAAACACTCAAGTCTAGAATAAATGTGTAAAATTCTATCAGGAGGCCCACCTCAAATCCATTAGGATAGCTACTATCAAAAATAAAAAAATCAGAAAATTACAAGTGCTGGTGAGAATGTGGAGAAACTAGAACCCTAGTGCACTGTTGTTGAGAATGTAAAATGGTACAGCTGCTGCGGAAAACAGTATAGTGTTGCCTCAAAAAATTTAAAGCAGAATTACCACATGATCCAGCAATTCTACTTCTGGGTATGTACTCATAAGAACTGAAAGCAAAATCTCAACTGGATATTTGTACATCATGTTCAAAGCAGCATTATTCACAATAGCCAAGACACTGAAGCAATCCAAGTGCCTATCAATAGATGAATGGATAGACAAAAAGTGGTGTGTGTGTATATATATATAAATGTACACACACACACACACACACACTGGAATATTATTCAGCCATAAAAAGGTAGGAAATTCTGACACATACTACACACTGATGAAACTTAATGACATTATGCTAAGTGAAATAAGCAAGTCACAAAAGGACAAATATTGTATGATTCCATTTATGTGAGGTACTTAGAGTAGTCAACATCATAAAGACAGAAAGTTGAATGGTGCTTGTCAGAGGCTGGGGAGCGGAGAAATGGAGAGTTTTTGTTTAATAGGTATAGAATTTCAGTTTTTGCAAGATGAAAAGAGGTCCAGATATGAATGGTGGTGATAGTTGCATAACACTATGAATGTACTTAATACCACTTTACTGTACACTTAAAATGGTAAAGACAGAAATTTTATGTTTATCCGTTTACCATAATAGAAAAAAATTTGCTTAAAATTCCTTCCATGAGGAGAGGAATCAACCTGCTCTACTTTCTTACTCCATAACGCTCTGATCAAGAACTATCATCAGTGAGAGTCTAGTGTCTCTGAGGCCAAGGTGCTTGGTTTGAACTTCAGGCAGGCAGTGAGCCCCAGTCTCTTATGGCCACTGATGGTGCCCTTCTTCCTAACTTCTGCTCCCACAGTGAGTGTGCCCCTGATTACAGGCAGGAAGAAGTGAATGTGCCTGCATATTCATGATCTCTGCATAAAAACAGCCGCGTGCACATGTACCTCGAATCTGTCATCTTAAATATTAAAAAGGAGAGTTTTTATTTATGTGTCATATTGGGCTCCACCAGTGAATATATGATTGTAATTATGGCTTTCACTGGGAAGCTAAAGATGTTTAAATTCTCTTTCTATCATCTTTTTTCTTTTAACTAGTTATAAAAATTGCTTTTATTATTGCAAAAGAAACAGAAATTTCATGATAAGAATTGAATACAAGTATTTACTAACTTCCTTCCCACTCCCAAAGCCCATTAAAATGATAGCAAAAGAATAAAAAAGGAATAAATATATAGCAATATAGAGACTAAGAGGAAAGTCATGAATGAATGAAATGAACACATTTCTGAAAGACAGAAAGTGGAGGAAGCATGTTGATTAGTAGAACATGATGGAAAAAGCCTTACCCAAGAATATTCTGGAAGGGGCTCTGATGGAGGAGGATGCCCAGAGAGGCTCTAGCCATGGATTCAGCAGGTATGAAGGTTAAGAAATGAGAAGGGGCAGAAAACAGGGAGGGGGGAATTTACTGAGAGCCTGACAGCAAAAGACCTATATCAGTGGCTTCACTCTCCTATTTCATTAATTAGTGCAATATTTACAACAGTTGCATATAGTAGTCAAGAGGCATCTCATAAAATTAAGTAATACTTTCAAGTTTGCATTTATATAGAACTAAATGTAATAAGAATGGAAATGTATAATTCTTTACATTGGCAACTAGATGGATCTTGAAAACTAAAATTGCAAATGGTTTGTTTAAAATAACTTAATGTAGTGTAATTAAAATTTCAAAACAGATTAAATTTCAGGTTTAAAAATAGTTTTTAAATTGATATTTGTTAATTATATTTTATAATTTTGAATAAAATAAAAAATTTAAAACATACACAATAATTTGTTTCTATTTTATATTTATCCTAATTTACATTTTTAAAAAATATGCTAATTACATTTTACATTTATATACACTTATCTTCATTTTTATTCCTTTAGATCATTACTTTCAAGAGAATACAAATAATCTAAAAATCTTGATTATGACAAGATAATCAGTGAATTTGCTAATATGAAGGGAAGAAAAATAAATTTAATGGAATACATATAATTTATGAATTATGTATGTCTGTATTACTTATCCAAATAGCACCAGCCCACTGATAGAACATATCTGGGGATATGTGCAAAAAAATAATTAAACCAAGTCATCTCTGATATCTGCTGCCTTTCAGTCATATAGAAACCATGACTTTACATATATTTTTCAATTTTACTGTTATGAAGGTATTTTGCAAGGTAATATAAGGGAGCATATTTTATTTAAAGATGCTTAATATGTAATTTTAAATATTTAGATCTATGATGTATGGGCTTCCATTTGTAGTCTTGCCCTGGCCCACAAATATTAGGGGTGGGCCTTCAAAGAGGCACAAGATAGAGCCCCTGGGAGTCAAATCAGCCCACTCAGACAGTTCAGTGGATGTAGCTATGATTGTGGTGAGTGCAAAGTGGTGTCAGAGTACAAAGGAAGGGAAAGACCGTGTCCTTTCATCTTTGTATCTCTAATGTGAACACTCCAGAAATGCTTGGGTTTGGATAAATGAATATGCAGTCATACATGAGGTACTTTCAAACATAAATACAATAAATAATAGAACAATAAATATTAGAAACAGACTGTAAAAAGTCATGAAAGAGCAGAGCAATAGACAGTGTCTGGCACTTGACATTGTTATTATAGAATTTACTCATGAGTTCTGAGTTTGTTGATATTTGACTGACCTTCAAGGTCATATAGAAATAGCATTAGGAAGAATGAGAATTATGGGAGGGGGGGGTCATGCTGGCAAGAAGATTCTATAATCCCACGAAACTACTCTTAAGCAAGTTTCATACCTTAAGCTTGAATATCATTTCTCACTATAAAGTCTTTTCAGCAAATTCACTCTGCCATAAAAATGTGATGTAGAAGCATTACTGCTAATTTTGTCTGAAGAAGAAGTAATGATGCTCCAAGTCTTTAAAAGAGTATTGATTTTTAGTGCAATTTCTCATTTCTTTGTGAAGAGGACTGGTCTTATATTTCTTTTTCCCCTCTACAGGAAAGAATGACATTTGCAAAATCGGGTATTTCTATATTTGGACTGACAGGAGATAGATGAGACTGAGGATATGAACAATGGAACCCACAAAGTAACAATGAGGTAACACTGTCTGAAATATATATTATGTCATCTCTCTGGATTTACGTAATTGATACTTCTCCCAGTGATCACAGAAGTTAGACTAAATCTTTGAGCAGCAGTACCATTCCAAGGATGTGTCTGTGTATCTTTCATTGATAAGCCTCAACCCTAGCTGCATAGAATCCCTTGGGGAGCATTTTAAAAGTGCTAATGTCATATTCCCCGCTCCCAGAGACAAAGGGAGCTGAGAACTACTGCATTAAGTAGGCAGGAATTATCAGTTCTAACTGTTTTAACATCTCATGAGAAGTTAAACAGGGTAAGTGTTGAGGCAATTGATTGCCTCCAGATTGTATCTGGGACTTCCTTAGAAGGAGCACAGAACAAAGGAAAGAAGTTCCAAAGAAGGGCTGTCATATGCAGATGGCAGGCAAAGAGAGCTGGTCTCCTCTAAGAACAGCCTCCACCTGGCCAAATAGCAGAAAATGAGAAAGACGTCCTTTACCTGCCCGTCCTCAAGGCAAATTTGTTCAACTCTGGACTTCTTCAGGTCAGAAACCCTGTCTTCTTTATCCTTATGTCACGAGCAGCCACCATGGTGCAAACAGTAGGTGTTTAATAAATAACTGGTGAAAGAATGAATAAAAACTGATGTTAATAAGGAACTCTTTCTGTCACAGTTTTGGTGTGAGGGCTGAAAAGGTAGGGGGACAAAACAGTTGATAGAAATTGGCCCACGTTTGCCAAAGGGAGCTGCAAGGTCACCTATAAAAGGAAGTGTTTTGAAATTCTTATCCCAGTATACACTTCAAGAGTATCAAATGTTAAGGGTGAAGAGGTCAAGGAGAGGACTCCCTTGGAGAGAAGTGCCGGTATATGCTATGAACACCCCACCCTACTGTGGGAGAGGGTGAAGGCCTTCCTCCACTACAAGCATAATGAGAGATGCTTCCAGGAGAACCATGGGGAACCTGATACACATCCCCTGAGCCTAGAAGACCAGCGAAATCTACACCTGAGAAACCTCCAAGGCCAGAGGCAGTGACTGGAATCTGCTCACTTGAAGAATGAGGACGACTGGCCAGGTAGGAAAGTCTGCACTCCAGAGCTTGTCAGGGCAACAGATGCAAGAATGTCTTCTGGGAACCGGATGTGGTCCAGCTGGGGGCTGCCTTAAGAGTACTGTGCCCACGATATATCTGAAGTAAGGAAAGGGAAAAACCTATAACCAAGAATACTCTACCCAGCAAGGCTCTCATTCAAATTTGATGGAGAGATCAAAAGCTTTATAGACAAGCAAATGCTAAAAGAATTCATCACCATGAAACCAGCTTTACAACAAATGCTAAAAGAACTTCTTTAGGTGGAAAAGAAAAAGCTACAACTAGAAACAAGAAAATTATGAAATGGAAAAGCTCATCGGTAAAGGCAGACATGCAGTAAAGGTAAGAAGTCACCCACACAAAGACTATTAGGAGGGTTAAAAGACAAAAGTAGTAAAAATCATCTTGATTCACAACATGCAGTTAAGGGAGACACAAAACAATCAAATGTAAAATACGATATCGAAAAAAGTAATGGTGAGAGGAGGAGAGTACAAATGCAGGGTATTTAAAATGCATTCGAAATTAAGAGATCAGCAACTTAAAGCAATCATGTAGATATACAGACTGCTATACCAAAACCTCACAGTAACCACAAACCAAAAAGCTACGATAGATACACACACAAAAAAGAAGAAGGAATCCAAACACAACACTAAAGACAGTATTTTGTAGTAACTGTAAATGGAAAATCATCTTTAAAATTGTAAAATTAAAAAAAAATTTAAGTTGCTGGTATGAGAAGCACAAATACTCCCCAGTGGGCAACTAAGAAAAATGGTGAGAGAGCCCACTCCTACTTTAACTTCTTGGCTCCCAGACCCATGTGTTCCGCCTACTGAAAACACAGTACCATATAGTAGTTATTACGCTGACAGCTTTTGGGTAACATAAAGTAGGACCACAGGATACTGTGGCTCCAAGTCCATTGCTGTACCTCCATCACTGCAACATGGTTCCCTGATTCACAGCATTGTTAATAGGCTCCCATGAGAAGTCAGATACTCCATGTAATACGACTGGCTAAGGAGCTGTGGGGCGGGGAAGGAAAACCCACATCCAGAATATGCATTGATTCTAGGAAGAATGAATTGCTGTCTCCTCCAGGGTGGCAGGAGTCTGATGTAATAAACCTGCCACCACATCTCCTCAAGGTGTGGTACCATAGCAAGGACTCAGCATCCATCTCTGCTGTTTACAGGTCGGACATTCAGCCACGGCCATTGCCAGAGCATCTTCGGGGATCCCATGTTGCTGGGCCCCTGGTAGCCTCCATCCCTGCCACCATGGCCTCTAAATTCACTGACCTATTGTGCAAGCACTGGAGTGACTAGACAGAGCCCCTGGCTGACTTCCACTGGAAAAGCCTTCCTCTCCATCTGGTTGATCTCTGGTTGATACTGATATGAGAGCCAATGGGAAAGAAAAGAAAACTGTTGGAGAAGAGTGTACTGGAAATCAGAGGAAGTGAAGAGATTCTTCAACAATGTCAGATGAATTATGTTGGTCAGGGTTATTTCAATTTTCTGTACTTCATTCTGACTAAAAGCAAGTTGGGATATCAATCTTTATTCCTTTTTCACTGGCTGTACTAACTGAATCCCTTAGGTCATAATAAAGACTCTTGAATATTTTGGGTTACATGAGCATTATTCCTTATTATTTTTACTACTGCACACTGATCACTTGAAAAGATTTCCTTGCTTATGGGCGGAGCAGGGGAGATAACAATTTGTTTTTTATATGCCCTCACTTCTTTTGCTGTAAAATGAGCTCCGTGATGAAAAGGTTCTGTGGGATACCATAATGGTGTACAAGGCTTTCTGTAAGTCCACAAATAGTGCTGTTGGCAGAAATACAGTGACCGAGAAGGCAAATTCATATCCAGAATGAGTGTCTTTTTCAGTGATAACAAATCACTGCCCTCTCCTTGATGGAGATAGATATAATTTTTCTTCTCTGTGCAAAGAATCTCTAGATGGTCAGGTAAACCCCTAGATTAAGATAGTTGCATTTAACTGGAATCTCCTTTGTTACTTCCTGGTTTGACCAAAACATCCCCCATGAAGCACAGGTTGGGGTTTCCTTGACATGGGATATAATCCAGGAAGACTCTCCAACCTTGAAAAATTTTGGAAACCTTAGATCTGAGAGAGCCTTGCTGAAATGAAATAATTTTTTCATTCAGCTTAAGAAGCCCTGGCAGTTTCCATCTCCCAGCAGGCGAAAGCAAAGTGATCAATTCTGCAAAGTATCTCTACTGAGAGCATTTTAATCAGCCAGAATGAGTACAGAGCAGCTGGCTCGCCACCAAAAATTCTCAGACATGTTTACACCCAATTGGAAAACAGTAAACACCGGGCACCAGGCCAGGTCCATTTGGTGTATTAATTTCTTAGTCTAAAATAGATCGTAGAGGCAAACATTTTTTCTACTCTTATACACAAGAATACTTAGCCCTTTCTTCCTACCATCTAGACTATCTGAACAGAACTAGCTTACAGTAATCAAGATAGTTTTAATATCCTATGCCATTTTTGTATACGAATCTACAAGACCAAGAATAGAAAGGGACAGAGAGAGAGGATGGGTGCTGAGAGTCAGCAGAGGGGAAGTTCATTTCATCTCCTTACCATTTTTGCTAATTTTTATGATAGGATCATTCATTCGATACTGAACATGTGACTATAACAGAGACTTCAACAGCAAAGCTTATGTATCTAGATGAAGGCAGACACCATGGAAGGAACGTAATTATTCCAGGAATACTGCCATTGTTCAAAACTATTTTTGAATTCCTTCTTTGGAATGTCTCTCAAGGCCATTGGGAAATTCAGTCTTATAGACCCAACTCACATTTAAGAGTGAAATATTTCTCAGTTTATTCATTCATTTGTATCTGGCTTGACTCTGAATGATGTTTGGCAGTTTCAGAAATTAAAATCCACCCTCAAAAGACATTTCACCATCTCTAAGGATTCTCAAAGCAATATGTATATGAAGGATAGTCCAAGTGTAAGTTCCAAATACATCCTGACCAATTGTAGCATCATTGAAATAAGTATTTAGCCATCTAAGGGACTGCTCCAAAAGAGGCAGTATCCTTTTGGATGCAGAAATTCTCATGTTTGTTAAAAATTAGTCTTATTACTTTAGTAATATTTATAAATATTAGTAATGTTAGTAAAATTAGATAAAATTGGTAATACTTATCATTTTATAATTTATCATAATGCGGAATAACTTTCCAATTCTTTCCATCCATATGGGGTCTTTTTGAAAACCATAGTATATGTGAGTTTTGGCAATTTATTAAACTCACTGCTGATGGCCTATTTCTCAGATGTGTTCTCTTCATTCTATCTTCTCGTTTAATTCAGTTCAACTATGTTTATTTTCAAAACATGTTCCATGAAACACTGGATCCATAGATAAAGCACAGGCTCCATAATGGAATAAATTTAAGAAATGCAGCCTACTGTATTCCCTCCTAGACAGCCACATGTATGTAAGCACATCAGGGGTGCCCCAGAGCTCAGTTCTAGCTGATATTTTGGGGGGTGGGGTAAGTCCTCCCAGTCTTGAAAAAACCTTGCAAACATAAAGAACATAATTTTCGGCTCCTTTTAATAAAAGCAAGATCAAGGAGGAGATAAATGTTACTTAGCCAAATCACGCCCAGGATGACTACTTTGTAAGAAAAAAAAATTTTAAGTTAATAAAAGATTATACCCTTCTTATTTGAGATAGGGTGTTTTGGTCACTAGGGAAAAAAAAGTTTGCTGTAGTTAGGTACACTTTGCCCTTGGATAGCTCAGGAGAAAATGAGCTGTGGCTGCCACTGGTAAGGTGACGACACTCATTATCCTCCTTTTACTCTACAGACTAAAGCACATGCCCCACCTTCCCTTTCCACCCTTGTAACCAGCAAAGCCTGGGGAGAAGAAATCTTTCAGCCTCCTTCCAGTGTAAGGCACCAGACTTTTTAAGACACGAGGAGAGTCTTTAGGACTATGATGCCTCCCTGGCGTGGAAAGGGGTGGAGTTTTCCAAGGGAAGGGATGGAGAAAATAGATTGTAGGTTGTGGGTTCTGAATTGCGACTGCAGAAAGAGAAAGCCAAAGTGAGATAAAGAGGAATATGGAGTGAGTGATCACTCTAAAGAAAAAACTTGGTGACTTCTCTTTCCTCAGCACCACTCCCAGAGGGACTAAGTCAGTTGGATCAGAACATAACTCATAATTCTCATGCTTTATATTGATTAAGATGTCCCAATGGATATTGATGTTTATTCCCTTTGGCACCTCCAAATTTTTCCTGTTAGGGGAAAGTTCTCAGTTGTATAAAACTGTGTGGGAGTTCAATTAAAGAAGCCAAGAGCAACCCAAGACCACCTTTCCCCACCCCTGGAAGTTGAGGCATGGGCACCAACAAGACTCAGCCAATCAGTATCTCACACTTGGATCTTTCAGTCTTAAGCAAACTATGCAAAGATAAAAGATTAGTAACACACACTATTTTAAATTTTTTTAAGCAAAATACAGTAAATTTCACTCATTTTATTATTCAGTTCTTCCAGATCTCACAGGATGGAGTCATATATCTATGACCATAATTAAGACACAGAACATTTCTATTCACCCCAAAAAACTCCTCCATGCTGGGCCTTTGTAGTCAAACCCTTGCCCCAGCAACCGCTGATCTGATCTCTGTCCCAACAGTTTTGCTTTCCCAAAATGTTACATAAAATATGTAACCTTTTGAATCTGTCTTGTTTCACTTCGGATAATATGTTTAAAATTCATCTATTTTGTTAAGTGTATCAGTGGTTCACTCATTTTTACTACTATGTAATATTTCATTCTTATTCATGATAATGAAAAGGACCTAGAATAGTTTATATTTTTTCAAAAAGGGAGACTTGTACAATCTAATTTCAAGATTGACTATAAAGCTATAGTCATCAAGATAGTATGGAATTGGTGAAAGGATAATCACATAAATCACAGAACTGAGTAGAGATCAGAAATTAACACATAATAGGCAATTAATTTCTGACAAAGATGTAAATGCAACTCAGTGGAAAAAAGATGGCCTTTCTTATAAAAGTGCTGGAGTAATTGGCTATCCATATGCAAAAACCTGAAACCCTTACCTCTACCTCACACCTTATTCTTTTAATATTCGTATGGTCTATAGTGACATCTCCTCTTTCATTCCTGATTTGGTAATACGTGTCTTCTCCCCACTGCCCTCTGGTCAATCCATGTAAAGATTTATGAATTTTTAAAAATCTTCACAAAGAACTTTTAGTTTCACTGGTATTATTGTCTGCAATTTTTATTTCTCCTCTAAATTTCCATTTTTCTGCTTGCTTTGGGTTTCTTTCTTTTTTTCCCCCCCTAGTTTCTTAATGTGGAGGCTTGGATACTATAAGGGCTTTCCTTTTTCTAACATAAACATTTAATGCTATAAATCTTACCCTAAGCACTGCTTTACCTGCCTCCCATAAATTGTGATGTTCTTTTCCTTTTCACTTTATTCAAAATACACTCTAATCTTCTCTGTGACTTGTTTAAAATCTGTTTATTATTTACAAGTGTGTTATTTAATTTCTAAACACCTGATGATTTTCCAGATATCTTTTAGTACTGATTTCTTATATAACTTCATTATGGTTAGAGAACATAGTTTTTATTATTTTAATTCTTTAATTTTTAAAGTTTCTTCTATGATCTAAGATAGGAACTATGTTAGTGAATATTTTGTATTATTAAATGTATGTGTTTTACAGTCGTTGCCTGAAATTTTCTATAAATATCTATTATATCAAGTTGACTGATAACCTTGTTCAGGTCTACAGATACTATATTTTTCAGTTCTAAAATTTATGTTAGTTTCTTTTTTTTTTTATAATATCTACTTCTCTACTGAGAATTTCTATTTTCCCATTTATTTTAAGAGTGCTCACCATTTCTTCATGGAGCATGGTTATTATAGCTACTTTAAGTCTTTTTCTGGTAATTCCAACATCTGGCTCATCTTAATGTTACCCTCTGCTGATTCTGCTGATTATCGTTTCCTGGGATTTGGTGGGTTGTTTTTGTTTTTGCTTGCATGTTAATCATATGTTTAAAATTCTTTATATATTGGATACTTTTGGATCCGATAGTGAGCATTTTGAATACTATTTTATGAAACACTGAGTCTTATTAAAATCCTCCGGGGACAATTTAAAAATGGGAAGAAAATCTGAGTAGACATTTTTCCAGAGAAGACATACAGATGGTCAAAAGCACATGAGAAAATGCTCAACACCACTAATGATCAGGGAAATGGAAATCAAAACCACAATGAGATATTATCTTACACTTGTCAGAATGGCTATTACCAAAAGGACAACAAATAACAAGTGTTGGTGAAGCTATGGAGAAAAGAGAACCCTCATGTACCATTAGTGGAAATGCAAACTGGTGTAGCCAGTATGGAAAATAGTATGAAGGTTCTTCAAAAAACTAAAAATACAACTAACATACAACCTAGCAATTCCACTCTTGGATATTTTTCCAAAGAAAATGAAAACACTAATTAGAAATATATATGCACTCCTATGTTCACTGCAGAATTATCTACAATAGACAACATATGGAAGCAACCTAAGTGTCCATCAATAGATAAATGGATTAAAAAAAAGTGGTATAGATATACAATGGAATATTACTCAGCCATCAAAAGAATGAAATCTTGCCATTTGTGAGAACATGGATGGACCTAGAGTGTATTATGCTAACTGAAATAAGTCAGACAGAGAAAGCCAAATATTGTATAATTTAACTTATACTTGAAATCTAAAAAACAAATTAATCAACAAACACAATAAAACAGAAACAGACTCATACATACAGAGAATAAATAGGTGGTTGCCAGAGGGGAGAAGAGTAAGAGGGCGAGAGAAATAGGTAAGGGAGATTAAGAGGGACAAACTTCCAGTTACAAAATGAATGAGTTATGGGTATAAAACATACAGTGTGGGGAATATAGTCAGTGATTACATAATATCTTTGTAATATCTTTGGTGACAGATGGTAAATAGACTTATCGTGGTGATCATTTTGAAGTGTACAGAAATACTGAATTATGGTATCATGCACCAGAAACTAACATAGTGCTGTAGGTCAGTTATACTTCAAAACAAACAAATGAACAAACCTATAGAAAAAGAGATAGATTTGTGGTTACCAGAGTTTGGGGCTGGGGTGGGGAGAATTGGATGAAGGCAGTTGAAAGGTACAAATTCCCAGTCATAAGATAAATAAGTACCATGGACATAAAATACAACATGATAAATATAATTAAAGTTGTTAAGAGAGTAAATCCTAAGGGTTCTTATCACAAGAAAATTTTTTTCTATTTCTTTAGTATTGTATCCATATGAGATGATAGATGATCACTAAACTTACTATGAAATCATTTCATGATGTATATAAGTCAAATCATTACGCTGTACACCTTAATTAAACTTATAGAGTGCTGCTGTATGTCAACTATATCTCAATAAAATTGGAAGAAAAACTCTTCTAGGGAATCTAATTTTTCTTAGCAGACAATCAACCTGGCTTGTTTTGAACCACAAAGTCTACCTTGCCTGCTGTGGGTATCAGGGTATTAGTTCCAGTATCAGTCCATTTTTAAAACCTTCACTATGCTGTTTGGGTCTGCCTGATAAAGACCTGGAAGTTAGATCTGGTCATTGTATTATATGGCAGCTTACTTCTTGGATTCTTTGTCTTTGGGTCTGGTCTACATGTGCCCATCTTGGAGGTGAGCCTGGACCTAATGTTGGTTGGTGCAGATAATTAAGGTATCCTCATCTCCAGTCCTCTGTATCTGGTGTTTCAATCACACTTTGGTTCACAGTGACTTGTTTTTCCCAGTTCCTGGCCAGAAAGATGGGGTGCTAGCCTCCTGTGCTTTTGTGCAGTTCCACATCATGGGTGCTGCCTTCAGAATAAAGAAGAGAAGGAAACAAGGGGGAAGAATAAGAGGACTTCCTCACACTTTTTGGATGGGGGCCCCTTTTTCCAGTTCCTTTAGCCCAGAACTCAGTCTTCTCTTGGGGTAGAGGTGACTTCATCAGAGTGGTGGCAGTGTGATGCCATGACTGAGGCAGGCTCTAAGTCAGGAATAGACAGGAAAAAATATAAAAAATGAAAGAAAAGAATTTTCCTCTGCACTTTCTGGAAAGCAGGGTCCCTTTTCCTTGTCCTCTGGATAGAAAGAGATATTTCTCAAGTTTTCCTGTCAACACTTGCTTTCTGGTTGCACGTGTCAGCTGGCCCCCAGTTCAAAGCCAGAAGTCAAAGAGGGAAAAAAACCCAAAACGTCAAACTCTTCCTCGCTACATGCTGTTAATCAAGTTTTGACCTCAGTCTCTGTTTCTCATATTATTGTTTACTTTTCAGAGTCCTCCAGTAATTACCTTTTCTATGCTGTCCAGACTTTGAGCTGTGATCAATGAGATATGCTGTAGTCTACACACTACATCTTGGCCAGCAGGGGAGTTTCAGTAACAAACATTTCTTTATCCAATCAACAGGGAGCAATTTACTTGGCCTGCTGACACATGTATCAGTGAAGGCATTAGTAACAACTTGATTATCGAACACTAATTTCCCAGGATACTTGCTCAAAGGCCAAAAAGACAACATGACTTAAGCTACACTACACTCACAAAGCCACAAAAGTGGATGTGGACAAACCATTAGCCTAAGTAGGAAAGCAGTTTCCCAGTTCTCAGTCAGCTTTATGAATTAGTTCTCTTGCTATTTTGTTTGTTTATTTTGCAACAATTCACGTCCTGCACCATTTCTTAATATGTAAAAAAAACATTGATACACTTCTGCTCAAATAATTCTCCTATCTCCACAGATCCTCTTGGCAGCAATAAAAACGCAACATAAAATAAAAGACTCCAAATGAGACTTTTAACAAAACAAACAAAAAAGGAGGGTCTGGACGTACTCTTAGGGAAAAGACTATTTAAAGAATACCCATTTCCATATTTTAGGACAATAAAACTGAAGCCAAGAGAGGTGATGTGTTTTATTCAAGGTCAATCATCTAACTCCTTGTTGCTCATGTTTCAGAATTTAGTATAGCAGTTACAGATGGACTAATTCATTTTAAGAAATGCTGCTTTGTGATTTGGAGGTTTGTAGATTATAAATCTTTTCCAATGTTGAGCAGACAGGTTGGAAAAACCAAAGACTGAAAATAGTAGGAGTAAAGAACAAGAAAATGAATGAGCTGAAAGAGGATGGAATATTACATCTTGAAAAAAAAGAGGAGGAGGAAGGAATGCAGAAAAGCAGAAAAGATTTGTTTTTGTGGAAGCATTATTTTAAATTCCATGGCAAATTCTATCAGGAACAAAATTTTTGCCATTTGGGAGAAAAGTCACATAAAAATAATACCCACCAACAGTTGTACCCACCTAAAAGCCAGTTGCCAATTAAAAAGTACTTAATTTATTTTATTTCTCTCTCAAGCAGTATCCCAAACTCTAGACTTCTTCATCCACACCCCAGTGAATTGTTAGTTCAACTCTGTTCCTGAAGTGTTTAGTCTTTGTTAGCTTTCACATTAGAATACGATCTTGCTCATGTAGATAATTCTGGTACTAACGGGCACTTCAACCAACCCTGTGCAGAGGTAGCCAAACTCTATTCCAAGTCAGATTTCTTAATTTGAACGACACAATACCAACCTTAACAACAGTTAATCCAGTATCCTGAAAATAGAGAATGAATAAAAGTAACCTGCAATGTAACCTGATAAGCTAACTTGTTTTAAGAAGTTACTGACCAGAATACTTGGTCTCCTTTTCCAGAGTACTTGAGTATTAAGAGGGATATCTAGCTGCTATTATGCTTTAGTCCTTAGAAATAAATTACAAATGGTGGGAATATATGCATAACATGTATCAGTTAGGGTATAAGATTAGGTCCAGCTATAGAAAAGGGCAAAGAAACAATAGCTTAAACAAGTCAGACGTTTTTCTCTCTGTCACATAACTGACTGAGGTAGGCAACCTAGGTTAACAGAGCTGTTCCATGGTGCTGGAGACCCTAATTCTTTCTGTCTCATGGCTTAGCTAGTCTTAGCACACAGCTCCTATCTCACAGTCTAATGTAGCTGCTCCAGCTCCGGCCATCACATCTAAATTCCACCTTGTGGGTAGAGGAGAGCAGAAGGAAAGATCATATGCCTCTTCTTTTAAAGGCACAACCCAGAATGCATATAGGTTCATCATTTATAACAATGTATCTGTGTCTGTTTTGTAAATAAGTTCATTTGTCTTTTTTTTAGATCCCACATATAAGTGATATACAGTATTTTTCTTCTCTTTCTGGCTTACTTCACTTAGAATGACAATCTCCAGGCCCATCCATGTGACTATACTTCAGTTAAAAACAAACAAACAAACAAACAAAAAATAATGTACCACTCTGGTGGGGGGTGTTGATAATGGGGGAGGCTATGCATCTGTAGGGGCATGGGGTATGTACATGGGAAGTCTCTGCATCTTCCCCGCAATTTTGCTGTGAACTGAAACTGCTCTAAAGAAAAAAGTCTAGGCAGGCAGGCAGGCAGGCAGAAGGAAGGAAGGAAGGAAGGAAGGAAGGAAGGAAGGAAAGAAGGAAGAGAAAGATTACAACCAACTATAAAAAAAAAAGAAAAAAGTAGAAAAACAGATGTAAGATCTTAGGGAAGTAATAAAGCAAACACAAAATTACATTTAAAAAACATTCTTGTGACCTAAGGGTCATCCACTTCATTTATAAAGTAACAAAAGATTAAGAATCTCTTGCAATTTAAATCCATTTAGTCATTAAACCTTCCAACCTTGTTTTCCCATCATGAAATAGTGCTGTAACTCCTACAAGAATTATTTGCCCTTTCCTCTAATTCTCTTTTAATGATTTGGTACAAGGCAACTCTAATAGGCAGGAGGGCAGTCACACTTTGAAGAAAGAAACACACCCATTAAGAAGTAAATCAAGTGTGACAGAGATCTTGTCTCCGAGGTATCAGATAGAGTCTTTGTGAACTGTGTATGGCCCGCAAATTTTGTTGTGAACCAAGAGGACCAATAACTGCTAGGAAACAATTTTAGTCCCATCAAAGCAAAGTTATCATATATTAAGAAAAACAATGCCTGAAGGCACAGATGAATGAAAGAACCAGACATTACTTCAATGGTGCCTGTTAAACATATATAGAACGTGTTAAGCACAGTACTGGTACTAGAAATCACACAGCTGAAAAAGTGAGGTTTCTTTCTTTAGGGAACTTACAGTCTTGAGGGGAGACATCCTTGTACATGTAATTTCAGCACAGGATGATAATTACAGGACTAAAGTTCACTTCCCTGGGAAGAGACCTTAGGAGGAAGTAGGGCAGGGGTGTGGGAAGGTTTGCTGGAATACACAGGGCTGAATTCAGACTTGAACTGAAAGACAAAGGAAGGCAGGCGAAGAAGAGGAGGAAAGACATTCAAGCTAGAAGGGACAGTTGAGTGAAGGCATGGAGACCTGAAAAGACATGGTGCAGGCTGTGTGCGACTGCCAGAGCAGGGCAGAGGTCAGGCTTGGAAGGGAGAGATTTGGGAGTCAACTGCGTTTTAAGTAGTGTGATACTTCTGGGATTTTGTTCCACCTGACCTATTAAAATCACTGGACAGAGCTATATGCTCTAGGGGTGTCCCGTACGAGGGCTGCATGGGTCCTCCTGTTGCGGCAGGTTGATGCTGTGGGTGGTCTGGCAGGTGTGGCTGGCACCCTGTCCTGTTGGTTGCCAGGCTCTGCTTTGTGCAGGTGCTGTGGCTGCTGGTGGGCTGGACTCGGTCAGGAGGCAGCTGACCCAGGGGGTCCCAAGCCTAGTGCTGGCCCACTGGTGGGTGGAGCCAGGTTCTGTGGTGGGTGGTTGCAGGTCCAGGGGTCCTAGATCTAGTGGTGGCCCGGTCATCGGTGGGGCTAGTTGCTGACATAGCTGGTTGCAGGATCTGGTAGGTCCCCAAACTGGTGACAGCCTGCTGGTGGGTGGGTACAGATCCTGGGCAGGCTGGATGAGGGGCCCTGGTGTAGGCTTGCTGCGGGCAGGGCCAAGGCCCAGGTGGTTCTGAGGCTGGTGCTGGCCTGCTGGTAGGTGAAGCTGGGTCCTGACATGACAGACTACAGGGCTGCAGGGTCGTGGGGCTGATGTTTGCCTGCTGGTGGGCAGTCGGGTCCTAGGGTCTCTGGCTGCAGAACCTGGTGGTCCTGGAGTTGGTGTGTCAGCCCAGGGCCCATGCGGTCCCAGGGCTGATGCCTGCCTATTGGTGGGTGAGGCTGGTCCTGGGGCAAGTGCCAGCCCACTGGTGTGTAGGGCCGTGTCCTGGGTCCTCTGGCGGACAGGACCAGGTTTCAAGGCAGCTGTGGGCTCAGAGGGTCTTAAGGCAGCCAACCTGCTGGTGGATGGGGCTCTGTTCCTGCAGGGCTAACTGCCTAGCCTGAGACTAAGTACTGGTGTTGACAGGCAGGGCAGGGCCAGGTCCTGGTGCCAGTGAGCTAGAGGGAAGACTACAAAATGGTGCTTGTCAGGACCAATGCCCTCATGGCAGAACGACCTCCCAAACAACTGCCACCAGTGTCTATGTCCCCAGGGTGTCTCCAGTTGTCTCCTGCCTCTCCGAGAGACTCCAAAATCAGCAGGTGGGTCTGACCCAGGCTCCTTTCAAATTACTGCTTCTGTCTTGGGTCTTGGAGCATCTGAGATTTTGCGTGCGCTCTTTAAAAACTGGAGTCTCTATTTCCTACCACCCTCTGGCTCTTCTAAAATAAGCTCCACTGGTCTTCAAAGCCAAATGTTCTGGGAGCTCATCCTCCTGGTCCAGGACCCCCAGGCTGGGGAACCCAATGTGGGGCTCAGACTCCTGGGTCCTTGGGGAAAACCTCAGCAACTGGAATTATGTTCCTGTTTTCGGGTCGCCCTCCTGGGGTGTGGATAGTGACTCTACTGCCTCTCTCACCCCTCCTGCCCACCTCATTGTGGTTCCTTCTTTATATCGTCAGTTGTAGAAGAGCTTTTCTGCTAGTCCTCCCGTCTTCTGCGTCCATATGTGCTCTGTAAATAGCTGTAGTTCTGGCCTGTCTGCGGGAGGAGGTGAGCTCGGGATTTGCCTGCTCGCCCACCTTGGCCACTCGCTTCCACTATGAACATTCTTAAGCATGTTTTCTTTTGGTGAATGCCTTTCTGTTTAGCATATAATACAGGCTGTTCCCAACTTGCACAGTACCACATAAATATGCATAAATTTCAGTTGCCACAGGTTAGTTAAATAACACCAGTTCCCCAATAACACAATTTGAATTTCAGTTAACAATGTATATTAATTGTGAGCAACTGCAGAAAGTACAAACTTCACTACTAACCCTTCAGTTCGGAAGTCACTATCTAAAAAACGAGATGGACATCATGATCAGAGGTCAGCCACGGGTTCTGAAGGAAGCCTATAATCTGTTATTCAGTCCACTCACAGCAAAGCCTATCACAGTGTTACCTCTTTGTTTCCCAGTAATAAACCCATGCAACGTTTTATAAAAATGGATAACTGGAAAAGGGAATTGGCCAATGAAGGGGAATGTGCAAAAAAATCAACAAGTGGTAACGCTAGAGGTGAAATATGAATCAAAAATAAACGAGGAAATAGCTGATCATGGGAATGTTGACACTGCCAATATCTGAGGCACTAGATATGCAACCAGAGGAACTCAGCAAGGGTGAACTCATCTGCAAAAATGAAGAAACGGACTATGATAAAAAGGAGGAAGATGTCTCAAGGAAGTGACACCAGCAAAAACCTTTACAGTAAATGGACTCTCAGAGATGTTTCACAACATTGAAAGCATAAAGAATGAAATGTTGGGAGCCAGACTTTGGAAGGAGAATGACAGCCACTAAGGCAGAGAAAAGATGCTCACTCCATATACTCCGTACACGCAATATGACAAGAAGACAATTATTCTTCAAACTATACTTAATAACTTTCTTACAAAGAAACAAAATGCTTTAATTCTCAATGTTTCTTATGTAATAATTTATAGTGTACTGAATACATGTTAGTTTTACTGTCTTTTTCATTTCCCTATACAAATGTGACAGGAAGAGAGTTTTTAATGTTTTGATGAAGTTTTTGAAAGATCACAGAACAATCATCATTTCCCCATTGATTATTAAGATCATTTTGCATAGTATCAGCTTGCATGGGCAAACTTGTATCCCACACTACTGTGCAAGGCAAGGACTGCCTGTCTTAAGGAGTGTAACTGACAGGGTAACGCACATTTGACACGCTGCTCAACTAGCAATCAATTCCTGTCATAAACCCCTGTCCTAGTGTGGCAGCCTTAAAGACTATGTTCCAATGAGGATCAGTAGAAGTGTAAGTCAACTTACGTCCTTGTGAATTAGTAAAGGTAAAGCAAAACGAAGAGTGAGTAATTATTAGGCACTAGCTCAGAATCTCAACATCAGTAAGCTTGTCGCTCTGCTCATAACATGATGTCTGCCTTTAGCTATATGAACTAAGGCTTTGCCGAAATAATGCATCTTTTCACTTTGCCTGGTCCCATCCCATATGTCACTGCCCACAAACTTCTGACTAGACTAGTCCTTTCTATATAAAACTGGGCCGTACTTTATAGCAGGACCTACGCCAAAAACAATGACTACATGTCAGTGAACTTTTAAATACTATTAATAGTTAGAAATTAATTTCTAAAAGCAAAAAGCAAATATTAGATACAGTAAACTAGCAGAATCAAAATCTTTATTGAAAGTGTTTCCCAGAATTTCCTCTGCCCAAAATGGCAGTGGGCCTGTAAAACCATAGGATGACTGAAAACAAACAAACCAAAAAACAGAGGTCGGTCTGCAAAGGAGAATTGTGCAGATGTGCAAAAAGAAGCCGATGTAAGACACCCTGGGGCTCTGGAAAGAGAGAGAGAGAAAGAGAAGCTTCAGGGGAGGGGGAAGGTGTAGTGTAGCTCAGTGGTAGAGTACCCACTTAGCATGCACAGCATGCATGAGGTCCTGGGTTCAATCCCTAGTACCAGCCTTGAAAGGAAGGAAGGAAGGAAGAAAGAGAGAGAGACAAAGAAAGAAAGGAAGGAAGGAAAAGAAAAGAGAAGCAAAGCTTTAGACCTTCCCTGTTCCCTAAAGGCTGAATTGTATGAGTTTTCTAACTCCTAGGGGGTTTTCAATAAATCCCCTCAATTCTACTCACGCTTTTGTAACAAGTTTCTGTTCCTTGTAACAAAACATACTCCAAGGTCACACTGCAATAATATCTAAATAATGTAGCGTAATTCAAACGCCACATGCACCATGCATAAAGCTCAGTTTTTAATAAATAGCTATAAATTTAATCTAACCCAAAATTTTTCATTTCTAAGTTACAAAGGTATATCATGTATGGATAGTCAGTGCAAAGAAACTAAAAGATACAGAAATGTACAGAAAAACTGTGAATGTGAAAATTCCTATACTTCTTCACCAAAGACTGACTCTCCCCATGCCCTCCCTGGAATAAACACTAGTAACAGCCTTTCAGATCCTTTGTACGTCTCTATGTATATAATGTCACATATGTTTTAACATAAGAAAGATAATACTGTATTTACTCTTTATAATAACTTGCTTTTGAAATCATTAATATGTCTTAAATATATGTCAGTCAATTAAGACCTTCTTGATGGCTTTTAACAGCATCTCTTATGTTAATAATTATACCCTTAATTATACCAATAATCATTACCCTTTCCTTATTGATAGTTGTTTCTAACTTTACAGTATTTAAAATTATGCTGCAGTGGTTTATACATCAATTACTGTGCACATGATTTAGTATTTCTGGAGTGTAGATTCTAAGAAATGGAATTGCTGAGTCAACTTTCACAGAAATTTCCCTCCTATTCCAGTATATAAGAGAACATATTTCTTCTACATTCTAACCAGTATCAGACACTAAATTTTATCAATTTTTGATGAAAAAAGCTGATAAAATTTTTACCAATATGGTAGGTTAAAAAGTTCACTTTTGTTTTTTTAATTCTTATAATTCAAAGAGCAAGCACAAAATAAAGGTTTTTTTTTTACTTAATTCACTTTTGAGTGTCACATTTGAATACATGGTTTCATATTGTGAAGCCGAATATGAAATTTCAACCATGTCTAAGAAAAATCAGTATATACACTATTACATTATAGGTAAGATATTTAAAAAGTAATGAACCTATGGGCATTTCTTGTAAGAAAACTTGCCACATAGTTAAATATGTTGGTAACATTTCTATATGTCAGTATTTTATAAGCATTGACTATTTTTCCATAATGTAACAAAGGTTAGTACACAAGATACAGAGCACAAGATAACTGAAAATGAAAAAAATTTATTTTCCTTAGTCTGCTCCTGTCCATCATTCCAGCACCAGTGTACGCCCACTGCTTCTTCCCTGATCCTCTCCACCCTCGAGGAGGGGAGAACACAAGTACAAGTGGCCTCCCAGTGATCACGGATCCTCCCCAACTCCCCATTACTATGGACTAGGACTCAAAAGCAAAATTAATAAGACAATGACACAATGAAACTGATTTCTATAAGGTCTAAGTCATTCCAATTTCCTTTCTCAAAATTTCTTTATGTTTTAAAACAAGGAAAGAAAGAAACCAAAGGGAAATTTAAAGCAAACTCTTACAAACATTAGCCACTATATATAAAAATAGATTTTTAAAAAACTTTCTGCTGTATAGCACAGAGAACTATGTTCAATATCTTGTAATACCTTTAATGAAAAAATATGAAAATAAAAAATAAAAAGAAGCAAACTCTGTTTACTAGGAAATAAAGCAATGTCCTTTGGTCTCAATGGACTGTTATACAACCAGAGCCTAATGAAGTGGAGGATTAAGAGTATTGGTTGGCCTGTAATCAGACCATTTGAGTTTGAATCCCAGCGTCCCCTCTTACCTTGAACAAATCACTTTCATCATCTAAGCTTCATAAAATGGAGATAATAACAGTAAGTACTCAATAGAATGGTTGGGATCGAATGAAAATTGAATGCAGTCATCCTTGTAAAATTCTTAGCCTCTGTCTGATATACTACCTACATGCTAAATAACAGTACCTAAGTTTCACTAGAATCGAATAGTGATCCTGTGTTTTATAGGAAGGCTGTATGTGGCCCAAGGTGAGAGGGTCTTCCCAAAGGGCTATGAAAGTACAGGGGAATGAGGTGCCCTCACTGACGCTGGACACAGTGGTATGAGCAAAGCGAGGTAGGCAAGGTGGGACTGTAAAGCATAAAGAGATCACAGACAGAAACTGGAGCAGACTGCTGTAGAAGAAAGGAGGTGACTGAGACAGGAAAGGGAGGCAGGCACAGCAGCAGATGGCCTGGAACCCAGACAGTTCCCCACTAGACATAGAAGGTACTTGCCTGTATCAAAATATTCAGCTGAGCAACTGGCAGTGGTGGTGTTGGTCCTGCCCCCAGGGCAGCCCTGCCCAGTCTAGATCCCTGAATGGTGATCTCAGGGTAAGTGGCCATGGGCTAGAGGTACTCAGGTCTTCCCTTAAGCATTCTCCAGTCCATTCACTCATTCAGCCATTATTTACTGAACATCTATGAAGGGCCAAGCACTGGGCTAAATGTGGAGGAAACACTGAGTATATACTGGTGAACAGACAAGTAAATACATAATCACAAACTGTGAACAGTTTTATGGAATAAAAGAACAGAATAAGAGGAAAAATCTAATTTATATTGTTAGGTTAATAATGATGGTGGGAGCAGGCCAAGGGAAGGCTTCTCTAAGGAAGTGATACTCAAGCTGAGAACAGAATAGCAAGAATTAGACAGAACTGGAAGAAGAGCTTTCATGAAGAGGAAGCGTCAGGTGCAAAGATCCTGAGGTAGGAACGAACGCCCAAGAACCGAAAGTAGACTCGTGTGTGGTGCTGAAGGGCACCAGTGGCATGAGAAGAAGTTGGAGAAGTAGGTAAGGACCAGGTAACAAAGGGCATTATAATTCACTGTTGCAGGATGGGTTCTGAGATGGAGTTTAGCTTGTAGGATGTTTATTAAAGGGTTCCCTCTGGATCAACATCTGCAAAAGAGGGGAAGGAAGTAAGCAAGATGGGCAGAGCAAGATGTGAGCTGAGGTTCAGGCCCAGATGACAGCTGCAGCCAATCCCATGTTCAGGTAGAATGGTCCTTCAAGCTAAGGTTCCCAAGACTTTACACCACTGCATTGACCCGTGATTGGATGTGGGCCACCTTGGGAAGGGTAGGACCTGGGGCAAGGGAGCTCCCTGCCACTAAAGCGGCTGACAGTTAAAGGCATCTACTGATAGCATTCCCACTAGCCAGAGCAAAATGTCCTTTTTTGAAGGGAAATCTGGCAGGACAACACAGTGTTTACCACAGACATAGTCTTGGAAGTTGGGATTTTATTTCTGCGCAATGGGAAAGCTGCCAAAGGATGGGAGTAAAGTGAGTAACATGACAACACCATGTCCAGCAGCATGAGCAGTATGGCCGCGGTATGGAGAACAGATCAGAGAGGGTAGGCTTGCAAGCAGAGAGACCAGTCAGGAGGCTGTTGTCCAAGCAGGAGGTGATGAAAGCTGGGACTAGGATGGAAGAAGTGGAGACGGAGACAAGTGGAGGGATCCAAGGCGAATGGAAGGAAGAAAGGAATTGGTGAGGGCTTACATGAGTGAGGAAGGGCAGGAGCAAGAATGCCTGGATGGAGCCTGCTCCCTCAGAGTCCTGGGAAGTGTCACTGCAGCCCTGGAGGTAGGGATTCTTCCAAGAAGTCAGCCAGTGAGGGACTGTTACAAGCACTGCCCTTGGGAAAGGAAGTGATAAGCAGCAATGATGTGTTAAATGAAAAAGAGAAGTTAGCACTCAAAGACTTACTTCAATTTGCCTTGGAAAAAGTAAAGAAATCTGGAAAGCCATAATCAATTCAAATTTAGAAAAGATGAGAGAATTAAATTCTTCTATCCAATATGAAATCCACTGACATATTATGGGAGGAGATACGCAAAATCAAAGGTTACGCAAAAGAACCTAATATTCTTTAAAACATAAATTTGATCCATCTAAGCAGTGTTCGCAGGGTATTGCAAAGAGAATTTAATTGTTTGGGGACACAGCTTTGAACTTGCTTTCTTTCAACAACAAATTAGGCTGAATGCAGCCTCAGCCTCCTTTTGACACTAATATAATGGGCCAGCAATGAACTGGCCCTCCAACAAAGGAGCAGAGCAGCATCTGTGGAAAAAACAGCGCTGCTTTTGAAACAAAACTCTGCCAGACAAAGGTTTGCTCATGCACTACAGCCTACAAAAGTGAGAACAACATTACATGCTGTTATCAGGGTACTTTTTCTTTTTTATTTTTTGGGGGGGGAGGTAATTAGGTTTATTTATTTATTATTTAGTGGAGGTACTGGAGACTGAACCCAAGATCGCATACGTGCTAAGCATGCACTCTACCACTGAGCTATACCCTCACTCTTTTAGGGTACTTTCAATCATCTCCACTTTGAACCATAGCATTTTAGAGCAGGAAGGGATCGTTAAAGAACGTATGATTCAACTATTCCAAATTATAGATGGAAAGACGGAGACTCAGAGGAGTTGACTGTTACGACCACATAGATTTGTGACAGGACATGAACTAGAATCCAGCTTTCTTACCCTCCGCACTTTCCACTACACCCACTGCCCTTCCAATGATTAGAGATGTAAGAAAAGCTGCAGAGAAGCGCCTCTCTTAGCCAGTTACTCCTAAAACAAGAATTCTCTTAGGACACGACAAAGAGGGTTTGCTTATTGTGACTCTTCACCAAAAGAAACATTGTCAAATCAATATAAACGGTCCACAAGTATTTAACATTCCATTCTCAAATGTGTCTTTCTCTTGAATGTAGATTCTATTTTCATTTTTAAATTTTCCTGAAATCTCCCTCAGGAGAGTGCTCACACCCATGAATTTCCAACTTTCATATCATCAATTTGTAGTGTCTTCTTTCTTTTTCATAAAGGTCAGTGAACAAAAATTGCATTCTGAAATGCAATCCCCTGGATTACAAACCTTCCGGAGAATTCTGTCTGGTGTTCAAGCCATCACACACGCTGCAGAACCAACTGCTGACCCATAAAGGAAGTACCATGCTGTAGAGACCTTTTGTACTGTTCTTTTTGTTAATAGACCCAGTGAGCCTCAACTGAATTCAGTCACAAATTTCCAGTGCACCATAGCTGGATGTCCACAGAGGAATACATGCCCTTCTAGGATATTGTAAAACTTAAAATTGGTAACTTTTGTCCTTTTCCAGAATAACATGAGGAAGCGTGAAACGTTTCTGCTTGCATTTACAGATTGTCCCCTTCCCGAAAGTCTCCACACCGCACCTGAGAGTATTTTAATGGGTGTTGCCAGATCTGGCAGGGAGAGAGGAGACAGACAGAGTGGGGGGGGGGGGAAGAGGGGGATGGAAGAGAGTAGAATAGAGGTGAGGGGAGGAGTGGGGAGGAGAATAAAGAGAAGGAGGGCAAAGGAGGAGCAGAATAGAGGGAGTGGGAGGGAGGGGAGTAGGAGGTTGGAGGGAGAAAGGAGGGAAGAGGGAATGCTTATGAAGAACAACTCTCATCAAGCTTTTTCTTTCCTTGTTTTCTCCTAGAGGCTAAGAAGAATTGGCGGAAATTCCCATAAAAATATGTTTTTGTTGGTATGACATACAGAATTTTGATGGTAAAAGTTCTGATAAATACCAAACATACACAATTGGTCTGTCCTCAGGACTTCTACAGTTTTTAGGATCTAGTCAATATTTTACAAAATGTAATTTGCTTCTCTTAAAATAAAAAAGATAATGACCATGTTCAGTGAGCACCCGAAGACTGAGAGCAGAGTACTAGACTAAATAAAATAATTTATATAAAGTGATTAGCATGGTACCTGGCACTTAGAATGAGCTAAGCAAATAAAAACTTATCATTATTTGTGTAATGGTGCAACCCAGTAAAACTTACAACAAAATTAATTGGACACAAATGACCTGTATATGTAAATATTAGGGCACGTGGTAATTAACCATAAATGAAAAGTTCTCATTACGTTCTTGAAATTAATATTACCTTTACAAAACCAGACCCAGTTTTTTCTATTTTAGAACTCTGCATCTTCATTATGTCCCATTATTTACATTACAGACCTAGAGATTATTACTAACTGAAATATCATATGATATCACTTATACGTGAACTCTTTAAAAATGATACAAACGAACTTATTTAAAACACAGAAACAGACTCATAGACATTGAAAATAAATTTATAGTTACTAAAGGGGAATAGAGGGAGAGGGATACATCAGGAGTTTGGGATTAACGTACACACACTACTACATGTAAAATAGACAAACAAGGTCCTATCGTATAGCACAGGGAACCAGTTATATTCAACATCTAATGAGAATCTATAATGGAAAAGAACCTGAAAAACAATATACATAAGTATATGTTTATATACATGTATAAGCATAACTGAATCACTTTGCTCTACACCTGAAACTAGTACAACACTGTAAATCAACTATATTTCAATTTACAAAAAACAGAACTACCTTATGATCCAGCAATTCCACTTCAGGGTATATATCTAGAAGAAACAAAATCCTATGTGGAAGAGATGTCTGCATGCCCAGGTTCACTGCAGCATTATTCACGACAGTCAAAGGGGCCTCTGGGGCTCTCTCAGACCGTCTGCCCAGATGCCTCGTGCTCTATTTCTGTTCTGTTGCTTTGCTGGATCCTAGAACTCCTCTAGGTGCTTGACACATGGCCTGGCTTCATTTAGAAAGCAAAGCACTGCCTTTGGAAACTCACAACTGTATGTGGTTTGGAACACACACATGCCTCTGATCTTCCACACTGGGTTCAGCTCCATTTGGGAGTCAAAGCACAAGACCCTTCCTCAGAGATACTCACTGGTATCAAACTCTTTTGCTCTGCAACTCTCATCTCCTACCCCAAACTGCAGGACCCGTAACTCCTCTCCAACAGGAAAAACAAGCTCTGACATCCACATGAATTCTTTCTGTGTTAATGATAAGACTTTTATGCACCGAGTCCTTCAGAATCTTAGCTCTTGATATTCAAAAATCAGGATTTTGAAATCAAAACTTTTTCTTCAAACTGACTCAAGTTCATTTTGAACCTCAAACCTGAGAATTGATTCCTTTTTTTTCCTCTCTACTATAACACTGCTTCCCAGAAGAAACTGATGCCTCTGGTCTACTGTAATTTAGGGGCGAAGGGAGGCAAAGGGATGAAAAGGAACTACTAAAAGGAATTTTTTAATGATTAACATATTAAAATGTTGTGTCTTATTCCTCAACTGTGAGGACTGCTTACCAAAGAATTTTGGTCCTTTATGGCCATACACACATTTAGTCTGACAGGAATGCAGCTTATAAGTACTGCTTTGACTCACATCAGCCTTTTTTTCCCTTACTTGTTGGCAATATCTGGCTATACATAATGTATGTTCATCAGAAACATTTGGTCTTCAATATTATTCATGTGACTTGGATTCAGAGCCACCAGATCTACGGAATACGCAGATAAAAAGTAGAGCCAGCCTATTCAGCATATTCCAGTACTAGCCAGGAAAACTCTGGCACTAAGCAAGAAAAACAAAAATGGGAAAGATGTATGTGTTTAAGAATTATGAATTGGGTATCATTCTTTGAAGCAAATATGAAAGCAAAAATTACCAGTAGCAAAGCTCATTAGTTCTTTCAATGTCAACTGAAGTGCCATGAATCCCTTCTGTCTTCCCAAGAATGTTTTGTTACACTTGATAATTTTATCTTATTGAAATTAACTAAAATAACTCTGAAAGAAACTTCTATTATACAGCTGCAAGCCTTGGAGCAGATGTAAATTTGGGAAAGCTCAGTGAGGATAATTTATATCCGTGTCAAGCTACCCTGGCCTGTAATTCTTTTTTTTAATTACATATAACTTTGATCAAAGTGAATATTGCTATTTTCTATCAAGCACAGTTAAATGGGACCTATATGGGAGTCATTTCAACCTGAAACTCAAAGAAGCCCTGATGTTAGTGTTTCAATAATTTCAATGTTCAGTAATTTTGTACAGAGTCCTACTGTCTCTGGCTTAGATATGAGTCAAAGAAAGAAAAAAGAAACCCAAGTGGTTCATAGAAACCTAAGATTGAGAAGTCATCCAGTTCATAAGAAGGGTCATATTTCAAACCAACCCAGGGGATGATAAATCATTCTGGTTTTTTTTTTTAAAATAACCTTCTCAAATTGCTTATTCTTAAGAGTCTATGTTCTTTGTGTTTAAAAAAAATTTTCCTATTCATAAAATCAATATACATGTTTTTAAAATGTACATAATATTGCAACTCATAAGGAGGAACTCTCCTTCTCCACCCCTATGATACTGGCACCCACTGCTAATAAGTGAAATATAAGCAGAGTTTGACCCTTGAGTCCATGGGTGTACCTGGGGTTGATCTGTTCAACTTCAGGGGCTGCCCTCCGGCACCCTGTTTGTGGAAGACTGGGAAGCCTGCAGGACGGAATGCTCCACGATGAGACTGATCTGCTGAGAAAAGCCTTCGTTGCTGGAGGGAAGGAGTGGTTCCAGGTGCTGCGTACGTGGTGTACAGGACTTGTGCGTTTGATCGCTCTCAGCCCTGGGAGTGGATGGGGGCACGCTGTGAGCAGGAACTGTAAAAGCAATTTCTCTAAACTCTGACACACTGGGGCCCAGGCAACACCGCTTTGAAACCCTTTTAGAGATTATGACAAAGGAGAGCATTCTGTCCTGGGGCCCTAAGGTGGCTTGAGGACATCTGTGATGGGCCTGGTGGAACAGAGGTCTGGCCTCAGTGCCCACTGGGCCAGCCTCCCTGGTGAGCACATGTGAAAACCTCCCACCTCCAGAAGTCTGAGGTTTATTTGGAACTTTGTTTTTTCACCCCCACCCTGGAACACGTCTCATAAAAAGCTTAAGTTCTGTTTATTGCAGGAAAGAGGTAGAGCCAGGGAAATAAGAGTTTTTACTATTAGTGAAAACTCATTAGTCTCTACAGGCAGGCGAGAGCTATGAAAACTCATCAAATCATCATGATTTTTCATGTTACAGGAATTTCATTTTCTGGGGTGCTTTGTACCTTGCTTTCTTCATTTCACACTATGCAATGAAGTTTCCTATTTCATTAAATATTTTCCCTCAAAATGTGTTTTGGTTTTCTCCCAACTCGCAGATTTCCAGTTCTGATTCAGGTTGACCCTCCTCCTAAGTGAAGTAGCTTGATAAATTGGGGGGCAAACAACCAGACTTTGAATTAGAATATTTAGCTCTGAGTACCAGATCTATCACTTACTGCCTGTGTTATCTAGCCCTTCAGTTATTTAATGTATAAGTGGGAAAAATAATAGTATTTCACAGGACAAAATGGGGATTAGTGAAATATTTATAAAGTACAAATATTTTAAACATCTATTATTTATCTATGTTTTTATAAGACTTCACACAATCCTTTTCCATGGCACACATTCTGTTTTTCAGTGATCTGTTCTCATGTCCGCTTCTTCCACTAGACTGTGAACTTTCTGAAGGGATGAAGGACTTGCGTTTGTATGCCTGGAGCCTACCACAATTTCTGACCCACAGCCAACACTAGATGATTACTTCTTGAATAAATGGATAAATAAATGAACGGTACCAGATACCATCTTATACTTTACAGATTTAAAAAATAACCTCCTATATGTTATCTTATCGAATGCTCACAGCAATCTTTGGCACAAGCTTGGTAGATACATCAGCCTCTGAAACAAAATGCTGGGGGAGCCCCAAACATCTGACACCCTCTGTTCTTTGCTGGTGGTGTCTTCGCTGTTGACAGATAAAAGTGGGCCCAATCTTTAAACCATGGTGTTAGTACCACATCTTTGTTCTCAGTGCCTCGATATGCTCTCCTCCTTCAGAGCTCTGGAAGTCTGCTCTCAGGATGCCTGCTCTGCCCTCAGCCCCTTTCTAAAGAGTCCAAGGATTTTTGCTTAAGAAAGTGGCTATAGCTAATTCCTTAAACTTGTAAGCCTACATCTTGTACTACATATATCCATCACTTGACTATATGTTTTGGACCAGGAGAGGGACCTAATCGCAGCAGTCTGAGTGGTAGATGAGGAGCCAAGAAGAGGCACTCGGAAAGGGCAGCCTATAGCTCCTCACACACAAAATGATACCAAGAGCTGTCCTGCATCAGACATTTCTGTGATGATCAAGTTCTTCCTCTAATTTCTCAAAATTAGCTTTTTTTCCCCTTAGAGTCTCCGTTTTCACCAAGATGCAACATTTGCTTAATTAAAAAGCCACAGAAAGTTATTTGTCATTGAAGTGACAATAAATATGTCACTAGCATTCTGTTCATCTTCCTATAAATTACAGAATACAAAGGAAAAAGAATATAAAGCTGCAGCTTTTACTTCTTCTAGAGACATGGAGAAGAAATTTGTTTGGGTTTACTGCCTTCATCCAAGTGTCGGAGTGTTTTTTGGGGCAATTGTTAGAAGGCTACTGTTCTCCGAGTAGCACAACATGGTACAATCCCAGCTCCCACAAGTAACTGGCTCTGTGACCTTGCATAAGCCACTTAGAATATCACTTATGTCTTCATTAAACAAATATTTTTTTCCAGTTTTACTATGTCCCAGGCTGTGTGCTAAGATCTGGATATAGTGGCAAGTAAGATACAATCATTCCCTTCTTTGGCCTTATGATGTAGTAATGTCTTCAGCCTCAGAATAAGGCAGTAATAGCTACTTTCCAAGGTTGTGATGTTTATTACATGTAGAAAGTTCCTGATTCAGTGCCAGCTCTGTGGTAAATATCCCTTTAATGTTATTTCTCTTCTCATTTCTCTTTTAACAGCGTTCCAGCTATATTTCACTCTGGATATGGCTCTGTATCTAACTTCAGCATTTCAGAGTTTATATACAGACAGACAAAAATGCTATGCATACCTGTCACATACTCATGCTACCTTCTAGTGGCTAAGTTTTCTACTTTTTTTGTTTTTTAATTTTGGATAGTAGCAGGGAGTAAGGTATTGTCCTGGACATCTTTAAAAGAATCTTTTTAGATTTAGCACTTAAAATATGCTATTTTTAAAGTCTACCTTAATCTTTATCTTAAGCAGATGTTGAAACAAGGATGGAAGTGCCAATAGTTTCACTGGGAGGTTAAAGAAAAACCTGTTTCTCTACGCACAACACTTCTGACACCAAATGTGTGGGTTTACCAAACCAAGCAATTCTCCAATTTTCTGCAACCACCAACTGCATGTTCTATAATTTAATTCATTCTAAAACTCTACCTGGAGTTAATGCAGACACCACTGGTGAAGAGCTGAGTCCCACAAGTCTGCCCCTCACCCCCATGTCAGGTGCCAGTTGCAAGTCTGGGCCTCCCATTCTTCTGACTGACTGGTTATAAATTGGGAGTTCCCATGACTCCCTCCTCCAGTTCAATAATTTGCTAGAATGGGTCACAGAACTTGGAAAACACTTTACCTACTATAAATTTATCAGTTTATTATAAGAGAAGTAACTCAGAAAGAGCCAGATGGCAGAGATGTATAGTGCAAGATCTGGTGAAAGGGCACAGAGCTTCCAGGCCCTCTCCAGGCACCATCTTCCCAGTACCTCCACGTGTTCACCAACCTGGAAGCTCCTGAAACTCTTAATTTAGGGGGTTTTTATGGAGGCTTCTTCACATAGGCATGACCGATTACTGACTCAGTCTCCTCCCCTTCTACCCTCCCCAGAGGACGGGGGTTAGGGCTAAAATTCCAAACTTCCAATCAAGATTTGGTCTTTCTGGTGACCAGCAGTCATCCTAAAGCTCCCAGGAGCCCACCCAGAGTTACCTCATCAGAATAAAAGATGCTTTGTCACAACAGCAAGATTTCTCCCATGTTGTATATCTCAGAGGTATGTAATCTCCAGGTTTTGTTCGAATCCTCAGGACTATTTCTGAGGAGAATCCAGGATCTTTTTTTTTTCTCCCGGATGTTCAGATGAGGGATGGTATTTCTAAGAGCTCTGTTCCTGAGACACAGGGCAGGGAAGGTTCACCAATCTTGGTTTCCTCCAACTACTTTTCAACACATACAACCTGCAGTCCTGGAGCCCAGGAAGTCTCCAGGAAGTTCAGTGGAACCATTCCCACTAGAAGATGGAGTCTGGGATCAGTCTTGCCATGCTACATATATGCATGTGCATGCAGCGAACTTGGACACTCACAAGCTTCCAGAACTACAGCCCCCCGCCACCCCACAAATGCCCTCGTGTCTGTCCTTCCGGTCTTTCTGATTATCTCCCCATCTTCCAGCACCTTGACCTAAGCCATTTATGAGCGCACTTGCCTCAGACCTGAGATTGTTTTGCTCTAATTTATACCATCCAGTGTAGGTTGGATCTTTTCTTCCAAATGCAGTAGATTATGTAGAAGCATGATAACTTCCCTACCTGATTTCAAACATGGTCAATTTCTGGAGACTCCAGAGTTATGTCCCACTCACTGGATCAGATACTGGGGTCTTCAACACTGATCAAATACATTTTCACCCTGCTCCTTAAGACACTGTCATTTGGGAAACCCTACCGAACTGAATTCCTGGGCTGGGTCCAAATACCTGATATCTTTCTCTTCCACCAACCTGCTCCTATGGTCCAGCATGTCTCACAGAAAACCTGGTTTGAATTGACTAGGAGTGGACAGAAGCCTGGTTTGGACTGACCTAAAGCGGATCAGGGCCATTCTTGGATTCTCACCTTCATGGCTTCCACTATATCCTAAATCAAATGTACTCTCTCGCCATATGGGAAAGAGAGAATTTGGCCAATACAGAATTTACTCCAGTCCACCTGGCTTGATCTTCCTCTTGGGTAATGTAATTCTGGAATATAGTCCAAAATCTATTAAGCTAAAGTATATTACTTTGGCTTTATTCTGAAATAATTCTGCAGAAATTTTCTGCAGAAAACTTTTTAAAACATCTGCCTTTTTCAGTTTGTTTTCTCTCTTCTACTTGGCTGAATGTTACTTAAGGATGAGAAGGGAAATAGTGGGGCCTTGCAGTTTCCATCCAAGGACTTCCACTGAATAAAGTCTAATGAAATGATATGAACAAAAACAAGGTCACAGTTGATCATATTCCATACACTGGATACACCTGATCCAACAGTATCATAGTTTTTGACATTTTTCACAGCCAATGGATATGTTCTTTTTTCCACTCAGTAAGGAAATGAAACTACTTGAGAAACATGAGAAAAGATGGAATCAATCAAGTATTTGCTGAGCCTGCTGTGTGCATTTGTTCACTCATTCCACAAATATTTATGGAGTGCCTGCTCTGTGACAGTCACCGTCAGAGATGCAGCAACAAGTAATAGGGCATAATCCTACAGCTGTGGGGTCGCCTGGGCAGGACACACTTAGATTAAACAGGGGTAATTCTTGTGTCTGTGGATGGACCATCCAGGCTCCATGGTACTCTGGTGGTGGTGGTGGTGGTGATAGTATGATTCTTTGTGATTTTATGTCTTTTGTGAGGGGTGTGGAGAAATAGGTCTAATTTTACCAACTGTTATGTTGGGAAGTCAAGGAGGATAAATGAAAGTGATAAGAGAGAAAATAATTAGTTTACACATTTAGGAGAGTGACATCACAAAGATGGTAGCATTGGTCATTCCCAACTTAGCTTCCCCTCACAAGAAGAACAACTAACAACTAACATGGACAAGACACCACTGAGAAAACCCTAGAACATACTTAACAGTGGCTTGGGCTTAGAGGAAAAAACAGGCTACAACTAAAGGTCAAAACGTGTATTTATTGCTATGTGTGCTCTCCTAGGGTCCCAGCGGTGACTTAATGGAAAGAGACTGAAATCCGAAACAATTTTACCACTCAACAGCAATGCTAAACCAACAAAATGCCTCTGAGAACAAACCCTCCTCCTCTACCTTTAGCCCACTTGTTGTCTCCCTCTTGCAGATGACTCTCTCCCACAGGCATACCATTTTCCAGTCCTCACACTCCCACAGCACATCAGCAGAAATGAGTGTGCACTCCGCAACTGCAATTAGCCAGTCGCTGAGACCGTGCAGATCCACTCACCTCCCCCGTTCAGACTAAGTGACATTATAATAGCATCTGTGGGACCAGAGAAGAGGCAAGCAGAAACACAGATGCTTCTGCCGCCTCCAGATAAGAAGAGCAGTCCTTAATGTCTTACCAGGGTAACAGGGAGAGCATTCAGGACCCTGACACACACAGATGGGCCATCATTTCCAGTCCAATCTGGCCACATCTTGCTGTGGTCAGCACTGCACTGTGGAACAGTGTGGACCTTCAGGAAAGAGGAGTAGAGGGTTGGTCAGCAAAACCAATTTTGGAGCCAATGCTGCTGCCTCCAACTTCTGAGTTTCTACATCTCTGCCCAGGAGGGACAGTATCATCCACCTTCTTACTTCCCAGCACAGGAATAAAATCACATGGCATAATATGTCAGTGTGTTTTTGCAAATCGAAAAGCATGATGCCTATAGGAACCACTAACACTGAATGACATTGTTTAATATCAAAGGGGATTTTAAGTACAAAATGACGGAACTTTGCAGCACTTAATTATACAAGATGATACTGAAAATCTCTGCACTGCTGGAGAAGTTATCTAGCACCTGAAGAAGGATTGTCAGAGGCTGACTACTGACAATGATGGATCTACAGAGTTGGAGGAGCAGATAAAACAGGGACAGACAGAATTATGGAAAAGGCTCAGTGGTTGGCATAACCAAATCCAGATGTCCATGGAAGGAGAGGAAGGGAAATTGTTGGGATTAAAATCCTCTAACAAGCCCTGAGTTGCTAGTCAGGTAAGAGTTCTCTTCCCAACCCTGCAGCCAGAGCAACTCGCAGGTAACCAAATCAAGGGGCAGGTTGGGTCTCACCATTTCCCTTTTCACCTGGCCCATACAACCAATTCATGTAAATTATTACTGGAAACACCCCAAACATCTGCCAACTGACGAATGGATACAATGGAATATTATTCAGCTATAAAAAGAAATGAGGTACTGATACCTGCTACAATGTGCATGAACCTTGAAAACATGCTAAGTGAAAGAACTCAAACCAAAGGGCCACACAGTATATGATTCCATCTGTATGAAAAGTCCAGAACAGGCGAATTCATGAGACAGAAAGTATATAAGAGGTTGCCTTGTGCTGGAGGAAGACGGGAATGAGGAGTGACTGTTAATAGGTAGTCTTCTAAAGGTGATGAAAATCCTCTCAAATCAACTGTGGTGATAGTTACACATAATCTGTGACTATACTAAAAACTACTGAATTGTATATTTAAATAGATGAATTGTATGGTATATCCCAAAGAGCTCCATAAAGCTGTGATACAAGTCATGCTCCTTCCTGACTCATTCCCAGCTAACACTAGCACTCTCCAGTTGAGGCCAAGAGCATCACACAGTTAAATCCCTCTTTCCCAGGAACGTACCTACTAAGAGAGGAAAAGGAGCAGGGACAAGGCAGGGATAGGGCTCAGAGACCTTACTGAAGGTCCATGGTGGTGGTTCTAGGTTTTGGCTTCCTCAAGGCATAAGTTTAATATTCTGCCTTCCTTCAAGCCTTTATTAAATTACAGCAATTTAGATATTTTGCTTCATCTGTTTTCTTTCCTGGTTTCTCAGAATCAGACTTAAAAAAACAAAAATGAACCATCCACCTGACTTCCAAAATCTATGATGGTTAAAAGAGGCTCCGTCTCAGCTAGGGCCAACCCTGGTCCCCAGCAGCAACGACAAGCTGACATTTCTGCACAAACCCACAGCTATGTCACCTTTGCTCTCACATACGTCAGATAACAAGTGTCCCACCTACCGAAGGCAAGTCATTCCTATTACGCTCTCTCACAGGGCTCTCTTCCTTCTTAGCACTCATCTCAGTTTTCTATGGGCGTTTGCTTATCTCCGCCTCCTCCATTAGCCTGCAGGTGTCACCACAGTGTAGAAACCTGACAGTGAAGCCCACCACCTTGGCCACTGCACACTGCACCTGGCACAGAGCCTGGCAGAGGCCAGACTTTCTGTGAGCATTTGCTGAAGTATAATCGAACCCTGGTGTGCCGCTTTGGAGGCGCACCAGGATCGAGAGCACCTGGTTTCTCTTAAGTAAGATTTCATAGTCAAGAGTCAGAGCGCCTCCACTTGTCTCCTTAATGAGAATGCATTTCCCCCAAGCATTCCTCCCCTTGGGTACTACTCTTCTTTTACGTGATATAGATAGGGTTAACCATACAGGCTTTGGGGTTGTTATTATGGCCACTTTGACTGGTTCAAGGTTGAGCACATGACCAAAACTGAGCCAGTCAGAGTCTTCCTGCAACTTCTCCACCAGCACTTTCTGGAAAGATGCTCTCAGACAGATTTTTTCAATATCAGCCCTGTTCAATTTTTGGTCAAGATAACTGTCTGCCTTATGCATTCTAGGACATATATCAGGCATCCCAAATAGATTCCAATAACATACCCTAGTTGTGATAACCAAAAAACGTTTCCAGAGATTGTCAAAAATCCCTTGGGGAGGGAAAAATTAACCCCAGTGAAGAACCACTGCTGTAAGACGTGCCTGTGCAAACAAAATAAACTGGCTTTGCCTGCATTCATGTCCCCAGGGGCTCCTGGGAAGGAAGTGTCCAGGAAGAAGCCGTCAGCAAGAGGAGAGGATGAGGTCAAGAGAAAAAGAGAAGGAAAGCTGAGGGACGGGAAGAGACCTAATGGCATCTTCTAAATCTCACTTGGATGTGAGTTTTAGGTTATCTCTAACTAAGCAGACTCCTGACACGTATGTCGACATGTAACTACCTTCTCTGAAGCCAAGTATGACACCAGCATCTCTTCCAGAGTCACATTTGCCTATCCTAAGTGCAGGTGAGCTGGTTAAAAAGGCTCATGATCAGCCACAAACAGACACAAAAAAATGCTATCCACACGGGCATCTTTAACAAGTTTTGTATTCTTCGTATCTTTTTGTACAATGTGGTACACAAAGTCACTGTTATCCAAAAGTAATTGAAGGATAACATGTATGTTAGTTTCTAAGAGCTGCCTTCACAATTTACCACAAGCTAGGTAGCTTAAGAAGTGGAAATTTCTTCTCTCACAAGCCTAAAGGCCAGAAGTCTGAAATCAGGGTGTTGGCAGAATTGGTTCCTTCTGGAAGCTCTAAGGGAAAATCTGTTCCATGCCTCTCTCCTAGCTTCTGGCAGCTGCCAGCAACCCTTGGCATTCCTGGACTTGCAGCTGTATCACTCCAATCTCTGCCTCACATGGCCTTCTTCCCTGAGTGTCTGTGCATATGAGGTCTTCTCTTCTCATAAGAACATCAGTCATTGGATTTCAGGTCTACCCTGATCCTGTATGACCACATCTTAACTAATTATATCTGCAAAGACCCTAATTCCAAATGAAGTCACATTCTGAGGTCCCAAGTGGATGTGAATTTGTGGAGGACACTATTCAATTCACTACAGATGGCATAACAATACCTTATGTTAGAAAACTTTACAGCTAGCATTTTTAAGAAAAGACATAGAGCAGGAAGGCACATGTTACCTTTTTTTCAAGGATGCCTGAAGTGAAGAACTCTGAGCTCCACAGAGTAAGTTAGAGAACCACCTTACAGCGTCAGCTGGGAGACTGGAGACAGGTTGGATTGCCTATCTGCAAATCACTGTGCCTTTCTTTGCCTCTCTTTAGTAGTCTGCCTCAAATTTTATCTGCAGCCTTAGCACGAGGGGCAAAATGCTGGTTATATTGTCTCAAGAACCATCTTAATTTCCATTTGGAATTCTATCCAAAGCAATATAACACCACAGCCAGTCAAGAGAGTTGTTATTTCTTTTTCAAGTTTATTTTGCAACATGGGTATGCATTTTTAAATGCATGTATTAATAAAACTGCCTACAAGATGATTTGTCCCAGAGGATAAGAACAAGGACTCCAGCAGAGTACTAGCAGCCAAAAGCTTGGCATTTAAAAGTCAGTATGACCAGAAATTGACACAACATTGTAAACTGACTATACTTCAATTAAATAAATATATAGTATATATAACCAAGCAATTGACAATTGAAAGTCTCCATAGATAAACATGTTTCTGATTTCTTGGCTCAAAAGCTACTACTGAGAAGCTTCAGCTTCTGATTCAATATCCAGGCTACATAGGAGAATAATACATGTATCATTTGGAGTTTTCAGCCTCTTGAGATCTAGGTAAAATTGCCTCGTCTAATACAGTTCTTGGCCTTCAGGACTCCAATACTTCTCCAAGGCAAGTGGATCTGAGAATCCCTGGTGTGTTTCCTCCATCTCCCAGGGAACTTTCTCACCTGACACCTCAATATACTCAATCAACTGAGACATGAAATCAGTTCACCTGTAGTTTTTCATAAACAAAATCTACATATTCTTACCCAAAATATTCTTAATTTTTTAAGTATCTGGGATTCCTAGAAAGGGTTCTGATTGTGGATAGCGCAAGAAAGTGTTCCAGAAACCTCTATGAGCCATTCCTACTCCCACAGTTTTTGTGCTCACCTTGCCTCTAAGAGCTCATCTTTTGTACCCTCCCCTCTCAGAGACCAGGCCCTTATCCTCCATCCTTCCCTTCTCTTCACCTCTTCTGTCACAAAAATGACCAATACAGCCCTCGCCTCATTCAAGTGAGTCCGCCATCTTTACTCAAGTTCTGTCACCTGCTGATACCTATGCCTCTGGTCTCTAACCTTCTACTCCAAGTACTTATTCAGGCATTTTTCCAAATATAATCCCCTCCCTGAGAGAAATTATCTTGCCAGATTTATTAAAAAAGTACAAGCTTTTTTACCAAGAGAAAAGAAAAGAATTATAAATCTGACTGTCTAAGTACCTAAACCACATAAGGAGCCCATAGTATGTCCCAGGATGAAAGAGGGACAGTGTTGCAGGGTGGATTTAAAGTAGTCACTTGGATGGAAGAGGGACGGTGTTGCAGGGTGGATTTAAAGTAGTCACTGTCTATGGAACTCTCCCCTGTAAGATCTTGGCTACCAAGAGAGCTCGCCACAGTTCACCTGAGTAGCCTCTTTTAGAGATCTTCCCATCAAGCAGGTCAGTAAAAAGGATAGTGACTGACATGACATAAACCACAGCAAGACCCAAACCAGGGGCACTGGACAATACACGACACCAAAGAAGAAACAGAGCCCACTAGCCCCTGAGGTAAGGACTGGCATGTTAGTGCAAGGCCAAAATCAAGTCGGAAGAATAAAAGAGGTCAAATGTTATAAAAGGCAGGTAAAAGAGTTTTAACTTGGAGGCCAAAGTTTAAATCTGGGAAGCAGCTCAAGCAGTAAAACAGGTGATCAAATTTTATTGTGGGGGTCAGAGTTTATCTGGCTAAACTAGTTCTAATGGGCCAGCATGCCCAAGCCATTCTGGGCCTGTGACTTATCAGAGTTACCTCCTGGCACCAGACAGATCTCTACAACACAAAATGGGTGGTGCCAACTCACAGTCTAGACACAGCCCTAATAAAGACAAAAAGGGAGAAGAAAATTTATTCTACAATTCAATTATGCCAGTCGATGGCACATTTCTTTCCCAAGTCACAAACACATTTACATAGTCTGAGACTGCGAGGCAGATACCTCAAAAATGAACTTCTGGATAAAAGAAAATGGATTTTAAATTGCAGAGGTAACATTTCTATTTCATGCCATCTGTTATAACTCAAGTTTCCAGCAAACAGATTATTCACCAGAAATGATGCAAAACAATGGAGGTCAAAATTATGTTATAAGAAACAAAGATATTAAAAAATGATGATAAATAGATAACTTTAAAAGTAATGAATCAATTTTTTTAACTTAAAATGTACTTAGAGATTATTGATTATGCATCAGTGTCCTTGGATGGGCTGAAATGATGATAAATTGAACATTTTCCTGAAATAAACCTAGAAATATGACTGCACATTGTACCTATTTTACAATTTTTCTAGCACTAGTACTAAAGTATGGGCATTTGCCTTAAGAATGCTCTACTCTGCAGAGTCCCTTTGAAATCCGAGATGGTGGATAGAGGACAAAGGCTAAGGATTAGGAATCCTGGACATTTTGTGTTTCCTCCTTGCAGGCACTAGTCTTTGAATCTGATCGATACCCAGAATCTCAAAGTCCCTAGTTTTAATTACAATCAATTCCAGTTGCTGATTTGTGTCAGAAAACAATTAGGACTCCCTAAATTAGGGCTGGTACAAGTACCTCAGAATCAAAAAGAATCAAAACATTCAGTCGACCATTCGGTGTGGTTAGGAACAAGAAAAAACAAAGCAAATAGGGTGAGATGCCTACCATTCATCCACTCAGCAATGTTGTCCAGAGAAGGAAAGAATATTTCAGTAACATCTCGACTCTAATCTCTACACATGCCCAACCAAACACAAAATGGTAAGGGAAGATTTCTTAACATGACAGAAGCGGTCCTTGGGTGTCCTCATTCACCTGCACTGACAGTGATGCAGACGTCTAGCCCATGTCAGCAACAAGCCTTGTCCCACCCACACAGTGAGCAGGTCCCAGAGTCCAGAGAAATGAGTACCACTGGCATCCTCGCTTAGGCAATTCCTACGCTTGTTTTATTAAACATCACAAGGGTCTCATCACAGGGGAGACTAAGCAAAGTGGCATATACTCTGCAGACCCCCAATTCAGGGGACAGCACATATATTCTCCAAGCAGGGGATCAACCTGGTGGCATCTTCCCAAGTGTTATCATGACATCACTTTTTCCACCTTCTCCTTTCTTTTATCAGTGGTGGAATAATGGAAACAAAAACAAGAAGTGTGAGCATTTGGAATCGTATGAAGGTAAGCATTGCCTTTGAAGGCTGCTAGGCTATTGCCACCTACTCCCAAAAGCAAGGCTGTTCCCACATACTTCCCCCACTCTGTCTAACCCAGGAGGAGAACAAAGGTGACTGCACGCTATCCTATGACTTCAACGCTGAATTCTGTATATAATACAGATTTGCTGCATGGGAGGATGTCTGCTAACATTCGCTCCTCTTCTGAACAAGCCTGCTTTGCACCTGCTTCGCAAAACATTGACCTAGGCAGACGGAGGAACAGTGGCACACTCCTTGAGTTCTGACTTCATTTTCATGCGTAACTTAAAGCCTAACTTGTGTATGATTTTCATTAGCCAGGAACATGTGGCTCTCTTTAAATGCAACACGTTAGACAGCTCATAGGAAGTCAGGCGTCTCAGTTTACATATAAATCTGCAGTTCCTTAACTGTATAACCCCTAAACTTTCTAGGCCTTTCTTTCCTCAAAATTAGGGGGACTGGAATGCATTAGTGATACTCAAGATTAACCAGGCATTAGAAGCATGTGTGGAGCTTACAGAAACCCAGATGCCACTGGCCAATCCACTTAACCCAGCATCTCTCCAGCAGGACCCTCAGACGAGCGTCAAGCTTCCTTTCTGTTTTGCAATCCTTGAATGCTATGGCAATTGTGAAATGATTTATTCATTCAGAGTATACTTACGCAGTGTCTACTATGTGCCCGGGTTTTACAGGCTGAGTTGTGTCCCCACAAAAGTAATGTGTTGAAGTCCTATGCTCTGGTACCTCAGAATGTGACTGTATTTGTATTGCATTTAGAGATTGGGTTTTTTTTTTAATTGAAGTAAAATCAGTTTACAATGTGTGTCAGTTTCTGGTGTATAGCATAATGCTTCAGTCATACATATACATACATATATTCCTTTCCATATTATTTTTCATTATAGGTTACTGTAAGATACTGAATATAGTTCCCTGTACTATACAGAAGAAACTTGTTGTTTATCTATCTTATATATAGTAGTTAGTATCTGCAAATCTCAAACACCCAACTTATCCCTTCCAATCTTCTTTCCCCCCAGTAACCGTAAGTTTATTTTCTATGTCTGTGAGTCTGTTCTTGTTTTATAAATAAATTCATGGGACATTAGGGTGAGTCCTAATCCAATATGATAGTGTCCTTATAAGAAGAAGAAATTAAGGACACAGGTAAGCACAGAGCAAAGACCCCATGAAGACACGGGAAGAAGACGGCCATCTACAAGCCAAGGAGAGGGGTTCAGAAGAAAGCAACCCAGCTGACACCTCGATCTCAGACTCTCAGGCTCCAGAATTGTGAAGAAATAAATTTGTGTTGTTTGTTACCCAATCTGTGGTACTTTGTTATGGAAGCCCCGGGAAACTAATACACCGGGTAATATGCAAGATTCTGGGTGCCACACAGGGCAAAACACAGAAATGGCCCCAGTCCCTGGAGTTTAAGGTCTAATGGAGAGTCAGATAAGAAATAATCACATGTTACAGTAGGTCCTAGGATGCTCACATCCTGGCTGCTGTAATTGAGAAGAAGACAGGTGCAAGTTAACTTACTTTAGAAAACTCACTTTAGATAAAGAAGGACTCTCTGAAGCACTGACATTGAAGCTGTCAAACTGACACCTGCAGGAGGAGAAGGAGGCAGTCACGTGAAAGCTAAGGAAAGAGGCTTCCACTCTGAGGAAGCAGCAGGTGCAAAAACCCACAGAGGAGAAGGAAATATGCTTATTTGGCTTACAAATGCCTAGTGGCCAGAATGGAGTTCATGAAGAAGGAAGGAAATGACATGAAATGGGGCTGGGTTAGTGGATGGTGATGGGTGGGCAGTGCATTAAAATCCATAGTAGAGATCTTGGATTTTATTCCAAGTACAAAAAAAAAAAAGCGATTGAATTCTGAAAAAATGTACAAGTGCATTCAGCTCAGGCTCAGATAAGCCATGCCTATAGAATAATCTTTTTATTGGAATCACAAGGTTGTGACCAAAGCTTTGCTACCCTGGGTTGCAGTGCTCAAAAGTGCCCCTTTAGTTCTTAAGAGTGATAAATGACCCTCCTTTGACAGGTTCGAAATGTACACAATGGACTGAAATGAAATGTTAAAAGTAAAAAGAAATGTACTTTTTAAATTTGCTATAGCCAAACACAACTTATGAGATCCTTTTTCAATAATGATAGAACAAAAGTATATTTTATTTTTCAAAAAAAAAACACAACTGAATGCTTTTAAGCAGAGAATTGACATTTATGGGTAATGGAAAGTAAAATAAGGCTCCTGCTATCTCAGTTTTGGCTGCAGCACAAAGGCAAGAGACATCACATTCTTAAGTCAGATCCACACTGATATTTCAAAGTAGGGGTCTAAAAACTGGTTAGATGACACCTAAGGTCTTCTCCCACATTTTGTATATAAAGAGATGAGGAGCTGGAGATTAAAGAAGAGGGTTTTTTTTTTTTAAAGGATTTTTGGAGAGAGCTGTAGGAATGTCCTAAGCCCAATCATATACTGCCCAAAACACTACATGAGTCCACTATATTAGTGATGTTACTTTGCTTGGGTGAGCAAGAAGCAACAAGTATATTGGAGGCCTTCTTAAAGTACTGAACTCCAGAGGATGGGAGATAAACTGAGATGATGCAGAGTCCTGCCCCATCTGTGAAGATTTTAGGGGTCCAGTGGTCTCAGGCATGCCAGGATATCCCCTCAAAAGCAAAGGACAAATTACTACATCTTATACTTCCCACCACCAAGAAGGAATCACCGTGCCTGGTAGGCCGAGGCTGACTAACCATCTCGGTTTGTCCAGTTCTGGGTCATTTCCTGAGGTGCAGGACTTTCAGCACTAAAACTGAACAGTGCCAGGCAAACTTGGATGGTTAGCCTTAAAGGCCTCTTACTTTTTAAAAGCCACCCTGCGTCAAATCTCTGTTCATGCAGCTAAAAGCATTCTACCTTATAGTACCTCCAAAGTCTCAGAGAGACCCTGGCACAAAGTAGAACCTCTGCAAATGTCTGCTGACTGAGTTGAGCTGAGTTGAACTGTTCATCGAGCAAACAGGAAGAGCACCTCCATCTTTTATATCCTAAGTGTCTAGCACAATCCCCAGACCAGAGAAGGTGTTCGGCAAATATCTGCTTAAAGCCAGAATGGCTTCAGAATCTTCACAGGCAAAAGAGAAACTTTCGGAGTCTGCATGGATGGCTGAAAATGAGAAAAATTAGCTCAGCGAAAACTGAAGTTCTGGAAGAATCTTTCTGCTAAAATGAACAAGGAAGGAGCTGGCCCAGGTAGGGCCAGGAAGAGAGGAGCTGAAGAGGTCTCTAGCCTCCTTTGGTGGCTCAGAAGGGATGGCAGTGTGTCACTTCGGCACCTGGGGGAGGGTGGAGAAGGGGAAAGGAGCGGAAATGCCCACAAGAGACTTCCCTTGGTAAAAAGAGGCAGAATCTGTTACTTGGTAACTTTCTTAGAAAGAAGAGGGATGAATCAAAGGAAACTCCAAACTACCCTGCCTGTACCCATTCCATTAGCTCGTGGGAGTGATGGCAGCTGAGAGCTCTCAGCCAGGTCTCTCTCCGGGACTTGGTCTCAGCTAACTACAGCTGACTTACTCAAGGTCAATCCCCGTTTCTGGGAGCTGCGTGAATACAAAGACTTGTCCACGCAAACAGCTCTAGGCCCAAGCCTCTGTCTCCAACTGGGAACAACTCTGACAGGCCATCCTGGCTTCAGAACTGCTCGTAGGATTGACTGAGGCTTGTGGCTGCAATGCAGTTCAACACATTAACTTCTCCCTCTTTCCTTTGTTCCCACAATGGTGTTGCTCTCGAGAGCGTCTCCCATTGACTACGTGCACGCAAATCTCCTCCAAGTTTGCCTCTTGGGGTCCAAAACTAAAGGGTCTGAGATTTCCAGTCTATCTGCAAGCTAACAAATGAATCTGCGACAGGCTCACAGATTCCGGAAAAAGACATGAAACTCGGGCCGAGGGCAAAGAACGTTATTATGACTCATGGCACAGTAGCCAGCATGAACTTCATGTTCAGATTGATTTTCCTTGCTCTCCAAGCCCCACAGGGTGATACAGAACACAGAGTACATTTGTGTCCCTGCCAAGGAACCCTAGCTTAGGAAACCCTCATATGTAAATGGGGTAACTAGCAAGTCTGCCTACCCTTTATCCTGGAGGGAGACATTATATTTATTCTGCTGGTCAGGAAACAAATCTGCCTTCTGTCCTAGAGGCAGACACACTCTCTAGCTTCTAAACCTGTTTGCCATATAAACATCCTTGAAGAGATAGTTTAGAACAGTAACTGACAAAGATGTGCAGAAATGAGAGATAACCAGGGACAGCTGTCCCCCAGCACTTGGGAAACCCACCTTGTGCTACACACACATACGTACACATGCTCGTGAAGCTATTATAATTTCAGCACTCATGTAAATGTTGTCTCTATTAATTTTCAGAGTAGTGGTTTTTTTTTCATTTTCAATTATGTATTTGAGACTTTTTTCTTTTTAATTTAATTTTACTTTTGTCTATATGTACATAGTTTTAAAAATCAAATAGAACCGAAGAACTCATAATGAAAAAGTTGTTTCCTACTCAATCCCCCTCACTACTATTTCCTGTTCTCAAAGGTTAACAACTTTCAATTACCGTAGCCAATAACTCTGGTATTACCTTCATAATTTTAAAAAATACTGATCATGTCATTTTTGTCTATTATTCTTAAATAGAATCTATTGCTTTCTTACAGAAGTCAAGGATTTAACTCATATCAATTGTCATATACACAAATTTTTCCTCTTCCATCCTCTTAGTATGAATGTATTAAGTAATATTTTTAGTTACACCCACACACAATTTTTATATTTTCAGGATTAAATACTATTTACCAGAGATTCAAGGAAATATGACCATAATCCATAATCATATGACCATATTTCCTTCCTTACTGACATCTTTCTTGGAATTAATTACTTTTTTTCCCCCCATTTGGCCTAAATTTCCAAGTGCTTCCACTGCCTTCGAACAGCTCCATAAAATGTCTCTCAGCTTTTTTCCATGTGGTCAAAGCCGTCCAATAATCTACCAGTCCAATTATTGCTGAAGGCATCCTTCCTGCAATGTCCTTTTCCAGTCTGGGCAGGTTGCTCTCTAGGCCAGCTAAGCCACTGCTCTCCCTGGACTCCAGGTGTATTAGCTAGGAGAATTTCCTCTACTTCTCTTCCTCATTTTGGTAAAGTAATTATCCTCCAGTATTTGCCTGGAAAACGCACACAGGAGGAAATTTTGTAGTCCCTGGAGGCGTGAACGTGGCTTTTTTTTTTCCTCTCCTTATATTTGAGTAACCATTTGGATATTAAATTTTTAAGAAATTATTACATCAAATTCTAGCCCCTAGAGATCCCTTTAAGAAATCTGACATCTTCCTACTTCTTAATCTTTTGTGTGCCGTCTGTTTTACATCTCTGGGAGAATTTAGTATCTCTTCTATCTAAAGAGTATCTTCATTCACGTAGTGGGCCCTTTCAATCTTGAAATGAGTCTTTCAGTTCCAAGAAATTCACCTTGATCATATTCTCTATTTAATTTCTCTGTTCTCTAGTATCAAAATTCTGTTAATTAAATATTGTACCTCCTGAACATATCCTTTAATTTTCTTATCTTTTCTTGACTATTTGTATTTTCTATCTTTTTTTATCTTTTGTTCCTTCTAGAAATGTCATTTTTATCTTCTAATCCCTGTCCTGAAATTTAACTCTTTGCTCTTATATTTTTAAGTCCCAAGAGTTTTTCCCTCATTCTCTGATAGTACTTTTTCTTTCTTTTTCTTCCTTTTCTCTTTCTTTCTTTCTTTCTTTCTTTCTTTTTTGTTTGTTTGTTTTTTACAGCATCTTATTCTTACTTCATGAATCATTTCCTTTAATCTTCCTGGAATGATTATCAGTTACAGGTTTCTTTCATTCCTCCTGCATTTACACTGCCTCTTTTTCTTGTGTGTTTGGGCTTTGTATTTCATGTTGGAGGGGATCTTCAAATGCTGGATGATACTACACTGTCTATTATGATTAACAGTAAGAATTAAAATGCCAATTGGGAGCTTTATATGAATGAGCCAGACATGCCAATACGAAGGTTTTAATACTGTTGCATGAGGGGAGTCCTAGCTTCTCTAAAAAGGAACTCTAAAGTGTCAGTATCTGTAGGTACTTTTTGTGATTTGTTTTCAGGCTGGCAAGTTTCCCCAAATGGAACTGCTCTAGTCTCCTGCCTGAGAGGCTCAGCATTCTAGGAGCCAAGACGACGAAGGGATTGGAGATGAGTCTCACCCTTCAGTTTATGGACTTTCACTTAATCCCCTCACCCTATTATTAGTACAGTGCCACACCACCACAGCCATCTGCATTTAGTATCCCTGAGACCTGATCTTATATGGCTCATGATCACTGGACAGTGACCCTCCAGCCTTCTGCTACGGGCTGAATTGGCTTGTTGACTAGTTGAGTGAGGTAGGAGAAGGAATCTGGAAATCCAGCTTATGCTTCTAAAGGCTTTCAACTAGTTTTCTGTTTGGGCTCTTGCCCTGTAATTGTGCCTTTGGAATATCTGGTGTCTTCAATTCCTGAACCTTTCTAGGGTTCTGTGATGCAAAAATTCCTTTCTCCTTATTGATTTCTCCTTTACCGGCACTTAAGTTTCAGCTCTCTCTAGCATGCTAACTTATTTACATTTATCCATTTGCTTTCCATACTCCGAAGTTGTGTTCATTATCTCTCACCGCTGCCATCCTTCCATTCTCATTGTCTTTGTGGCTTTTCACCCTTGTTTGTCCTTTGACTGTTACTTAAGTAGTGGGGAGGGAGTCAAGAAAAACAAATGTGTTCATTCTATCATGTTTAATAGGAAGGCCTGGCATGCCATCACCTTTTCATGCCTATGATCTCTAAGGTTTGTGATCTAGGCTTGAAGAGATTTCAAGGCAAAAAACTACTCCTTAAACTCCTACAACTTACCAAAGATTCAAAGTAATCTTGTCTGGTTCAGAACACATACATATTCATGGCTTATACAGAGGACACAACTAAAGATTACATAAGCTAGGAAATAACAGTAACAAACTCAACCGCATGATGCAAATAAGGACAAAACTAAGGGCCTCCCTTATTCTCTCTCTCCCAGGGGATCAATGTGTGGTACTTGCTGTGAGTTCGCTGGAGGTGGTAGGAAACCAGTCCTAAAGATTTGTGGAGCAGACTTGAAAGCTCTATCTTGCTGGGAGATATGTGGGAAATGAAATAAATTTTGAAGAGTTAAAACCTTCAAAGACTTAGAAACAGAAGCATTTGATAAGATAACCTACATATGTAAATGCTGTAAAGAACTGACTAAATAAATAAATAGTATAACTGTAGAAATGCTGGCCCCCCAGAGAAGGAAAGCCTTCAGTGAGAATTTTCATCTTCCAGCAACAATTTGCTCACTTATATCTTTTTTTCTCTTGTTCAGATTCACTAACTTAGAGAGCTCTACTCCCTCCCTCCTCAATACATGTCACTAAAGAAAATCATATTTCTTTAAATACGTTGTACCAGTCAGACTGCTTGTTAGTTCAGGGTGACTTTCTCTGCTCTTCCAGTTCCTGCCGGATAATAACCTTAAAGCCAGAAACAGGAGTGGAATTGCCAGGGGCGGTGGGCAAAGGTCAAGAAGTAGGGAATGGTAGGCTAGAAAGTGACAAGGACACATGGAATAAAAAAGGACTCAGAAGGTGACTGATGTACGGGGAGAAGGTGGGGGCTGCAAGAAAAGGGAGATACAAGGAAGGGGGTGGAACGAGCAGAGAGACCACACAACAGGGCAGGGAGCTGGTGCAACGTGAGTAGAGGGAAGACCTCAGAGCAGTTCCAGAAAGGAAACACAAATACGCCCAGCTCTGTTTGTCAATGTCTGTGGGCTGTCAGGGTTCCAGGGATTCAGATTTGAGGAACACTGACTCATGGACCTCAATTCTCATGAAAATGCCTCTTAATCATGAATTACCTTTGCAAAACAAAAAGGTGTTGACTTTCATCTGGTTAAAAAAATTTTTTTTAACTTATGTAAAAATACGAAGTTTAAAGAAACATAGAACTTGAGAACCTAAACACTAGTTTGAAAGCTATTGTCATAGGAAGCCAGGGAGAGGGTCCACAGAAGTGTTGCCTAAGAAAGGCTCAAGTGTGATGGGCAGAGGACAAAGCACACACTGATGTTCCAATGAAAATAGGTCGCTGGTGTTTCCTGCCTGACTTGTTAATCAAAAAAGTAGGGGTGTAGGAACAGTGATGACAGGGGACAAGGCAGGGAACAGTAGTAGACATAAAGAAAAGGAGTGTGACATTCTTTCATGATTTAGCAGTCTCCAAAAAAGTTGCCAGTAATCCTTAGAGTCATAGGCCAGAAAGGACTCTTCAGGGTCATTTAACCTGGTCTTTTACTTCAGATAACCTGGTAGTCAAACTATCAGGGGGAAAAAAAAGCCAAGTCACATTTAAGTTCCAACCTTCCTTTGATCAGCAATGGAAAAAACCAGTTGTCACAGAGTGTCAGTTATCCAAATGGCAAATTCAGCTTTCTCTACCACTGAGCAAACATTATTATAAATATAGCTTGTCTAAACACCTCTGCTGAGGATGCCTTGCAGTAAAGAAAAGAAATTCTGCAGCCCAGGGCATTGAGTCAGAATTTGTACGCTGTACTATCTAACTGCAAACAGAAGCAAGACTGGGAGTTGCAGCACTGTTTGGCCACCAACCATTCCACAGCCACGCTCTCACCTGCTTTGGTCATGGAGCAGAGACCACTCACTACGCATAGACGCCCATGGGATACTGTGCCAAGGACACGTGCGATGGCTCTAGGGCGAACTGGGCCTGAGAGCCGTGCCTGGAGTCTGACAGGCCTTTGCTTGAGCCCTTTCTCGCAACTTAGAGCTTTATGATTCCAGAAGAATCGGGAAGAGAGAGAAGAGGGTCTTAAACAGGAAATAATAGTACCTGCCTCATAGGGCTACTGTAAAGGTAAAATAAAGAAATATACGTAAAATACTTAGTAGAATGCCTGGCAACTCCTCCAAAAATTGTTCGAATGCCATTAACAGCCACAGTAGCAGCACCAATACCAGCAATGGCTTTAGAATCCCTATACTGTAAGAATTTATGTTTTATGTAAGGCTTACAGGGGCAATTGCATTAGAAAAGGGAGTTTGGTGGGGTGGGGTCTTAAGCTGTACCTATGTAGCAAGAAGATTTATAAGGCAGGTTTATGTGGAATGGTTTAGCAGGAGGCGAGCCTCTCTTGGCACTGCCACTTACCATTACATTATTGCTTTGTCCTTGTAATTACTATGATGACTACTACAATGTCTGATACTGGAGGAGACATTTCTGGGTGCTATGCCTGGAGAGAAACAGCTTCTGAGGACTGGCACTTTACATCAAAGTCCCCCGTGGTCAGTGATGGGACACAGGGCAAGAGAACTAAAAGGAAATAAACAACGAGGCACGGCACTTCACAAGAAATACAGGAACATCGTAGAGCAGAAGTATGGGTGGCATTAAAACAAACCCGATCAACAGGACTCCTCCAGAGTCCCAGGAGCTTTCCATACAATATCTTATTTAATTCTCTCAACAATTCTGTGCTGCAAGTATTCTCAGCCTCATCTTTAGAGAGCCAGACTTCTGGCTCTGCTAATTATCAGCCATTTAATCTCAGCAAACCATGTACCAACCTTCTCCCTCAGTTTCCTCATATTTAAAATGGGGACAATAATTTACCTATTTTGTAGGGTCCTTATAAGACTAAGTGAGTTAACGAATGTAAAGCATCCAGATAGCGTCTGGCACATAATAAATGCTATAAAAACTGAGGTGAATATCATCTTGTAGATGAGTAACTTGACATAGAGAAGTTGAGGAATGTCCCATCAGTGCAAAACATTAGGCATCCCTAGAGTCTAACTAGAGTGAGGTGGGGGAGGGGAGGGGCGATGGGATGATGAAGGGGGGTATTTACTTGGTAATCCCTATAATTTGTTTTGCCACAAAGAGTCACACTTTGGAACAATGAGCACTTAATTTCTTGTCTGTATCACATCCCTAGGATAAACAATTTCTATAAAATTTTCACATGCTGACTCATAAATGCATTACAGGCATTCAAAATAGCCTTTGTTCTATTGTTCACTTGCTTTTGTTGCCTTGAATTTCAAGTATTATTTAGCATCTTAAATGTCACAAAGGTTTTTACTATTATCACTAATTGTACTGAGAAGACCCAATACCACTTGCACACTGGAATGAAGCATGCTGTTACTGAGTACTAGACAATATTTTTTAAATTCATCACTTAGGTAAGTTTGCAACACAGTCAACAAGCACACCTCAACTCAGTTTTACATTATGAAATAGGAATAACCAAGTCCATCAACCCTGTCTAGGAACAATCAAAAAAGACAGGTCTTTCATGAATGGATATATTGAGCCATTATTCTATGACCTAAGGATGTTGCTTCTGTAGGGTATTATTCAGCTATGTAAAAACAAAGTGTATTATTTATTATTAGAGTTAAAATAGTCTCTAATTATACCCAGTTTGAGATCAATGACATAAAGGCAATTATGGAGCAATCAAGCAAAATGGCATTGTTGTCAGGTTCCACTTACCATTTCAAAATTACCACATTAGCAAAAGTCAAGCATTTGTTAGTGCTGCTGCAAAGCCAAGCAGATAGTTCATTCACACGGGCTCCTTTGGAGTTTCTAAAGTTATGCTCATACCTGGGGAGCATGATTATTCATGGTGTTATAAACACCGTGAATTTTCTGTCTGCCCTCCCCCCACAAAACCTCAAGACTGGAGTTTACCTTCTCAAGTTTAATAGAACCTAAACTCACTTTTGTTGAGCCCCAGTCTTTATTAATTTCTTTATCAATCAGAATTTGCATTTTCTTGCATCTTCTTCAACTATCAGAGTGACCGTGAACATGCCATTGAAGAGAATGTTCAGACAATGGTTGGCTCTAGTTAATGCTATTTCCCAGTTAGCAAGATAAACCAGAAATATATCTGAAAAATTCCGTTGGTTGAAAACCTTTCTAAAATATATTGTGTACTTTCAAGATTTAATAAGTACACTAATAAAAATAGCTAACACTATGTAGTACTTACCAGGGACCAGTCACTGTGCCTTACATATATTAACTCATTTAATCTTCACTGCAAACAAGAAGGAAGCTACCATTCTTCTCTTCATTTTGCTGAGAAAATGATTCATTTCCTCAGATTAGTTGGCTTACCCAAAGTAAAATAAATTGTAAGTCAAGTGAGGATTTGAACCCGGCACTGGCTCCACTCATTTAAGCAGGACAGTATATGGTACGGCCAGTGGAGGGTTTATGTTTACTTGTAGTAGCTCCTTGGGGATTTAATATCTTATACTGTGTCAAGACCACCATTGTGGACATGAATTCTCATTGAGGAAAATGTAAATAAAGTAGGTGTAAGACCTGTGTAAACTGTGGGTGCTGGGGAAGGGAGGAGGTGCTATAGGGCTTGAGCTAAATTAATTTGGGGGCTTTAAAAATTGTTACAGTTTTCCCTCTGAAATCAAGTCAGTTCATATTAACTGGAAGAAATAATAAAAGTATTAAAAAAGAATAAATATTACCAATTGTTCTTGCCATTAGTAACGTGTTAAATGATGTTTTAACAGTCTTTTTCTATACCGTATGGATGCATTTAAAAAAATTAAAGGCAGTTTATAGTACAGTGGTTAAGTGGATTCTCAGAAAGAGACCACTGAACCTCACATCTCTAGACTTCAGCTTCATCTGCAAAATGGGTATAAGACTAAACTAACACCCACTGAAGGATAGGCAGATGTTCCATATGAAATACTGAGCACGACGCTTGGCAGAGAGCAAGCACTCAACAAAAGTTAGATATTGTTTTAATATCAGCAATACAAAGCGTTTTCAACTTGCCTTCCTACCCAAGTCTAGATTATGCTGCAATAAATTTCCTCCTAAATACCTCCTTTGTTATCATTTGATTTTTTCCCTTAGGATAAAATTTCAAAAGTGAAATGGCTGTTTCCAAAGATATAAAATAAATATTCTGAGATTTTGTATATTTCCAAATTGATTTCCAGAAAGATCTATTATCTGAGGTCTGAGAACATGTGAATCTGTGGGATTAAAAATTATGAGTCTTGCTTTTTTTTTTTTTTTAGATTCCACATATGAGCGATCTCATGTGGTATTTTCCTTTCTCTTTCTGGCTTACTTGACTTAGAATGACATTCTCCAGGAACATTCATGTTGCTGCGAATGGCGTTAAATACAAATACAAAACAGAAACAGACTCATAGACATAGAATACAAACTTGTGGTTGCCAAGGTTGTGGGGGGTGGGAAGGGGCAGACTGGGATTTCAAAATGTAGAATAGGTAAACAAGATTATACTGTATAGCACAGGGAAATATATACAAGATCTTGTGGTAGCTCACAGCAGAAAAAAAAAAGTGTGACAATGAATATATGTATTTTCATGTATAACTGAAAAATTGTGCTCTACACTGGAATTTGGCACAACAATGTAAAATGACTATAACTCAATAAAAAATTGTTTAAAAAATTATGATCATTTCTCTTTTTTTTTTTTGAGAGGGGAGGGAGGTAATTAAGTTTACTCATTTATTTACTTTTTTTTTTAGAGGAGGTACTGGGGATTGAACCCAGGATCCTGTGCATATTAAGCATGCACTCCACCACTTTGAGCTATACCCTCCCCCCTAAATTATGATCATTTCTAATATTTGCCAACTGACTTAGTTAAAAAATGGTGACACTTTAGATTTATTTTATACTAATGCAATTGAATTTTTATGTGTATGTTGAGCATCTATACTTCTGTGAAATTGCTGTTCATGCCCTTTGTCCTCGTTTCCACTGGGGCCTTAGTGTCTTTCTCATTGCTTCATAAGAGTGCTTTCTGTTTTCACTTATTGATTCATGTATTCAACCAATATTTATTATTGGCACCTACTCTAGGCCAGTTTTATAACCTTTGTTTCACAGATTATGACATATTTTGTTTTCATCTGCTTTCATATTTTGTACATAATGACTTTGATGTACAGGTAATTTTAAATTTTAAGTAGTTAAAGTCTATCAATGATCTCCTCTGGCTTTTGACTTTGGTACTAAAAGGCCTTATCTAGAGGCCATATGTAAAATCTGTGTATAATTTTCTTAATGATTTTATTTTTCATATTTAAATATTTTAACTATCTGGAATTTATTTCATGGTAAGTTATGAAGTAGAAATCTAATGTAATCATTTTTTCTTTTTAAATAGCCAGTTGTTTGAAATCTATAAGCTTTATTTCGCTAAAATACTTATATCAAATATAATATTCTTCCATTTACTAGGATATTTTTCTAGTTTGCCAATTCTCTTCTATGAATCTATCTATACTTTCTCATTCTAGGGTCCTACTGTTTTAATTATTTCTTTTGAAAATTACATTTCAATGTCTGGTCTCCTCTATTATATTGTTTTTCCCCAAAGACACTCTTCCAGGGGAACTTTAGAGTAATTTTGTTTGGGTATAAAAATAATAAAATTAGGATTTTAATTGGAATTAGTTTAAGGAGTTATACATTAATTTGGAAAGAACGTATATCTTTGTAATTTTTATTCTTCCTAGTACCAAACATGATGTCTATTTACTCAGATCATTTTAATATTATTGAATAAATTTAGTATATGTTCTCATATTGGCCCTACACATTTCTTATTAAGCTTCATCCAAGTTATTTGGTGTTTTTGTTCTATCACAAATGAGATTCTCCCTTTGTAATTTCTACTTACTTGTTGCTAGCATGTAACAGAACAATCTTACCTTTATATTTATTTTTTAACTGGCAACCATAAGTTTCTCCCTTACTTTGGGGATTTCCTAGGTAATAGTATTATCATTTGCAAAGATCATAAAAATAATTTTTATTTCTCTTTTCCAGTATTTATACTTAATTTTTTTCTCACATAATTGTAACAAAAACTTCTTCAAACCAACAGTGGTAATACCAGGATTTTTTTGTCTTCATCTTCTCATTAATTGCAATCTCTTCATTGCTTCAGTATCGACCATGATAGTAGACATGGAATTTTTTACTAAAAAAAAAAAACTCCCTCCCATTTCTACTTTCATTAAAATGCCTTTTCTGTATCTATCTGGATGATCATATACCTTTCTTCCTTTGGCCACTGATGGCATACTGCATGAATAGATTTCCTAATATTAAAGCATCCTTTCAATTCTGAAATAAACTCCACCTAATCTTGGCATATTATTTTCATATTTTGCTGTAGAATCAATTTTTTCTACCACTTTAAAATCTGTATTTATATGAAGTTATTTTGTCATTTCTTCTGTCATATCCGCCAGATTTTGACATGAGGCTCATGTAAAGCTTGTTTAAGTAAGTGGAAAAGATTTCCGTCTTTTCTGTGCTCTACCACAGAATGAACAGAAGGAAAAAACTCTTCTCTAGATATTTAATAGAACTTGCTAACAACATTTATGTACATGTGACCTTTCCATCTTCTTAAGATATAACATTTTATTTTAAATTCCTCTCTCAATGCCTGTGTAGTAAAATTTTTCCGTCACAATCTTTCTTCCTCAGATATCTGTAATGGTTACTCTTTTATCCTCAGGCTTTTGATAGTAGAGAAACCCTGGTGCTTTTCTTTCCTGGTAGATAATGTTTTTAAATGCCTATGTATAGATTTCTTTTTTAATTTTTGAAAGTCAAAATATTTGCCATAGATGTGTCTAGGTGTTGATCTTATTTAATATTACCAGAACTTGTAGATCTCTTAATATGAAAACATTTAATGTTTAGTATTTGTTCAGCTCCAGAAAGTTTTTTAATCTTTTTATTTCCTGATTGTTTCTTTTTCTACATATGATCTGTTCTCTTTTCCTGAAATTCCTATTAACGTATATTAGATCTCCTGGCTCAGTCTTTCATTACTTACCTTTAAAATTTTTTCACATTGTTTTCATCTCTTTATTCCTCTGAATCCTGGGTGGAATCAGGGGTTATCATTTACTTTATTGATTGAATTTTCTGCAACAGCAAATCTGATCTTCATTTAGGTTTTAAATATGACAATCAATTGTTTTTCTTCTGTGCTCTTCTTTCTGACCTCAGATGGCTTTTCATGATCACTGTATTTTTGTAGCTGGAACAGCCTCTTCTCTTTCATGTTAAGATCATAAATTAAAAACTTGAACTTTTCCCCTCTATTCTGAACAGTAACTGAACTTCATAAGAAGACATCTGCACTTCAGCACAGCCCCCTCCTTTTAAACAACAGTATCTTTTTCTACATGTGATGGCTTTTGCCTGATTGCTCATCCTTAAAGAGGGATCTGTACTTGTTCAGTACTTGGAAGTGAGATGGATTCTGTCAAAGATCATTTAGGTCTTTGTCCAAATCTTTCAGATTCAGATTAAAAATGAAGCGAAAGATTGAGACAATGTAATTTTCCGTTCTGAGTATAATACTGATCCGCCTGGGTCACTAAGCCAGAGCTAAAGCCAGAGGCGGTCACAGCAGGAAGAATAGTCCTCAGGCTGGCGCTGAGCTCGTGTCTATTGGACAGCCAGGAATCCGCTGCAGCAATGCCCCAGTTCCTTGTTTGGCACGTTTGTCCTCAGGAGGAGCCAGATGAGCCTCTTTGGGACAGATGTCCGTGTTTAGTGTTAAGCCAGGACCAAAATCATTCCCAGCCCCACCAAGTGTGGCAGGTCCCAGGGGCACATGCCCTCTCCCTGTTACCCAGTGCCAGGCCACCTCCCCATGAGTCCCCCTACATAAGGGATGGAGAGGAGGTTCTACTGAGAACTATGTTCCCTGACATCCCAGTCAGCTAGCAGAAAGCCTTGATTCACATTAGCCCATCCTTCACTTCAGTCTCCTCTGCCCTACAGCTGACAAACTTCCTGGCAAATGGGGCCATCCTTGCATATTTTCCATCATCAGTCTCTAATATTTCTGTTTGACTATTTTATAAGAGTGTAAGTGGAAATCTAAGGAAGCAGGAGGCTTTTTGTCTGTGCTCCGTGAGTTTCTTATCCAGGAACCCCTCAGTTTCTTTCTAATCTGCACTTAGGAAAGTGGTAGTGTACATTGCTAATGGGGATGAGGGGAAAGCCACATCAAGTTTCTCTAAGAACATAAGGGAAAGTTATCTTCTTTACTAAAGGAAACCAGACAGACAATTTTTCTACTCAGCCTGGTGATCTTCACAAGCAGTTTGTTTTCCTCCTCTCTCTTCTTGATTTAGAGAAATAATGCAGAGAAACTCAGATAAAGGGTGTAGTGGTAACTGCACATGGATTTTTCTAATAGACTGGACTTGCTAACGATCGAAATTTAGTTCTTTTTTTCAGCCTAAGCTGGCAGGACATATTTCTTCTGGCTGAGACAAAAGGTTACCACTAGGTACTGAAAAAACACAAATCTGATTTTTGATAGAATTCAGGCTGAATTAAAAAGAAACATTATTAAAGCAGTCCAAGTATAAAATTATTAGAGATACGAATGATTAAAGAGGAACATACCCAAATGTGTTTGGCATTTCTTTCTAACTAAAACTTGCAAGAAAATAAGTATTTACTTTCTTGGTTGCTCTTTTTAGGTTTAACTGTTTTAATAAAATACTATTTCAGGTAAATAAAGAAGGCAAACTCACAATTGTGATAGGAATCTCTCAAGCAAAGTCTGCACCACGCGATTCATGCCAGGAACCAGAGAAGGCTCTTCAGGAGAGTGCTGCCAACAATCGTGGCCATGGAGTAGTGGTGGGAAGCAAGTATGGTGAGTGGGTGCTCTGGAGCAGAAAGATGGTCTCTTGGCTCCATTATAACTTCCCTTTGATGTCACCATAACCCAGTCCTGGGACTCTGTGTCCTCACCTCCAATTCCCTTCTCAACCCTCAGCACCATGACTTTCAACTCTCAACTCATGACATAACAGCTTTTTATTGGTGGGCACAGTGAAGAGAAAGTTTTTAAATGAGTCTTGATGAACAAACTGTTTCAGTTAGTTCATTATCTCCTCTTCCAGGACCAAGTATTTTCTGAAGCCAGCAGCTAGGTTTCTTTAAGTCTGATCCCAGTACCATTTAACACAAGACTCCCTCCAGTCTTGCCCACTTCTGACCCACCTAACGTACTGTAATCAAGTGCTCACTTCAGAGAACAAATGTCTTCATGTTAATCTCCTGCTTTTATTTTTAAACACTCCTTCATAAATGGCAGAGGAAAAAAGTCTAGTCCCTAAAGAGTTTTATATTCAAGTATTTTATGAATTGGCTCAACCTCATCATTCCTGGGGGACTTCCCTGGGCCCTGCTGGCACAGGCTAGCTAATTCTCACTGCTCCTTCAGAATGTTATTTCTTACCCTCTAACAGACCCAGCACACCCCCAGCTGGGTTATGCTGGGATTTAACTGTGGTTATCAGCCTGGCTGCTAGCAGAGGAAGTGGGTGGGCTCTTGAGGTGAGCACTGCCACCATGCTGGACGGGACTTGGGCAGTGTGGATATGCTGCCCCTGCAGCTCTGAGATTTCAAAGGGGGCCACAGAGCCAAATTTCCCAGGGACATCCACCCAGATAACATCATCCTTATTTCAAGGTCCCAGGTTCGCCAGCCAGGGAAAGTCAGTGTAAAAGATCTGCCTTGGCTGGCAGTTTCTGTCTCTCTGAGGATCTTGATTCTAACCATCCAGCCTGGTATCTGCTCCTCATCTGTGCCGGCTTTCGCTGCAAGAGGCCACAGCAGATACACATAGATACTATTGTTAAATAAATGAATAAATGAATAGCACTGAACTAGCAGTGGTTTGGGATTCCACCACAGAGGTCATTAAAAAACTTAAGTTTTGTATTACTTCTCAACAAAGCAGAGAATACAGATGAAAATATTAGAATCAATTTTTCTAGAAAAATATTCTCATTATCTGATAAATCATAACCATGAAGTATCAAACAAAGTATGTTTTTATAGTACTTCTCATGTCTTTTGTAAAACAAGAAACTGTAAATAGTATGTATAGATTACTACATTAGAATTATTTCACATAGAATAAAATAATGGGGAAATTCAAAGTTACATTGTTTAGGGTTAATTATAAACCATTTTTAATGTAATGGGCAGAAAGTTGAATATGCCCAAATTTATATTTGTCATGCATTGAAAACTAGAAGCTTGATACACTTTAAAGAATCTTTAGTAAGCAAATTGAATTAGCAGAATAAAGTAACAGAAAACATAATGTGGGGTTCTGGAAAGCAATAGGAAGACATGACATTTAACGTACCTAGAATACTTGGGCACAAAATCTTGTTTGGTAAATGAACTATAATTTCACTATCAGAATGTTTGTCTTTAAAAATATCTCAGGCGTTAATATCACCAAGTGAATCAGAACCAAATAGTTGAGCAAAACCTCAAAATGTGAAGTCAAGACATTGCATAAAAACCTTTCTGACCCAGAGTAGCTGAAGGTAAAAAGGAGAAGTGAAAAAACCACAAGTGAAAAATAAATGGCCCAAAACCTCTTAAATGTTCTATACAAATAATCAGATTATTTGCAAATATAAGACCCCTACATTTCCAATGTTAAAAGCAAAGGTAATAAGTACTCAAAAATTATGCCTTTCTAATTTCACAATTTTCTGTTATCTATGCCCCTAAGACAATACCTGCTGTGTCTCTACGGTGGAAATGCTGTTTAATGTTGTGCTACTATGCATCTCTACCCAACTCCGCGGTCAGTAACATCACGTTGGTAGCTTGAATTCCACCATGGAGAGAGTATCTACAACACAGAAACTGGAGAACACTATAAATCAGAGTTTTTTCTTCCTTCAGAGACCTGGTTGTTAAACATTTACCAGCACACCCTGGCAACACTCTTTCAGGCCGTAAAAATTTAAGAAAGGTCTCAGTCTTCCCTGACTCAGGACCGAAATCCTGAATATTCTGGAATCCACACCAGCTGACAGGTGAGGTCTGAGTCCACACTAACAGTGTTCGGTATGCCTGCTCTTTTACTGTTCCTGGAGCCAAGCACTGCATGGTGCCAACATCATAAAGAGTGAAAAAAATTTTTTTAACATTTTTTATTGATTTATAATCGTTTTACAATGTTGCGTCAAATTCCAATGTAGAGCACAATTTTTCAGTTATACATGAACATATATATATTCATTGTCACATTTTTTTCTCTGTGAGCTACCATAAGATCTTGTGTATATTTCCCTAAGCTATACAGTATAATCTTGTTTATCTATTCTATAATTTTGAAATCCCGTCTATCCCTTCCCACCCCCCGCCCCCTTGGTAACCACAAGTTTGTATTCTATGTCTATGAGTCTGTTTCTGTTTTGTATTTATGCTTTGTTTGTTTTTGGTTTTGTTTTTTTTTAGATTCCACATATGAGTGATCTCATATGGCATTTTTCTTTCTCTTTCTGGCTTACTTCACTTAGAATGACATTCTCCAGGAGCATTCATGTTGCTCCAAATGGCGTTATGTTGTCGGTTTTTATGGCTGAGTAGTATTCCATTGTATAAGTATACCACCTCTTCTTTATCCAGTCATCTGTTGATGGACATTTAGGCTGTCACCATGTCTTGGCTATTATAAATAGTGCTGCTATGAACATTGGGGTGCAGGTGTCATTCTGAAGTAGGGTTCCTTCTGGATATATGCCCAGAAGCAGGATTCCTGGGTCATACGGTAAGTCTATTCCTAGTCTTTTGAGGGATCTCCACACTGTTTTCCATAGTGGCTGCACCAAACTGCATTCCCACCAGCAGTGTAGGAGGGTTCCCCTTTCTCTCACAGCCTCTCTAGCATTTGTCATTTGTGGATTTTTGAACGATGGCCATTCTGACTGGTGTGAGGTGTTACCTCATTGTAGTTTTGATTTGCATTTCTCTGATAATTAGTGATATTGAGCCTTTTTTCATGTGCCTATTGATCATTTGTATGTCTTCCTTGGAGAATTGCTTGTTAAGGTCTTTTGCCCATTTTTGGATTGGGTTGTTTGGTTATTTCTTATTAAATTGTATGAGCTGCTTATATATTCTGGAGATCAAGCCTTTGTTGGTTTCATTTGCAAAAATTTTCTCCCATTCTGTAGGTTGTCTTTTTGTTTTACTTATGCTTTCCTTTGCTGTGCAGAAGAAGAGTGAAAATTTTGATCCAGCAATTCCACTTCTGGGTATTTACCTGAAGGAAACAAAAAGATACCTGCACCCCTATGTGCACTGCAGCATTATTTACAATAGCCAAGACATGGAAGCAGCTTAAGTGTCCATCAATGAACAAATGGATAAAGAAAATGTGGTACATATGTAAGAATACTATTCAGCCATAGAAGGAAAAAACTCCCATCATTTTCGAACAACTGGGTGGACTTTGAAGGCTATGCTAAATAAAATCAATGGACAGAGAAAGATAAATACCATATGATCTCACTTATATGTGGAATCTAAAAAATGAAGAAAGAAAAACCAGTAGAGAACATGTTGGTGGTTGCCAGGGGCAATGTGTAGGGAGGGGGAAAAATGGGGGAAAGTGGTCAGAAGGTACAAACTTCCAGCTGTAAGATAAATAAGTCCTGGGGATGTAATGTACAGCATGGTGACTATAATTAATAATACTATAGTATAGAATTCAAAGTTGCTAAGTGAATCAATCTTAACAGTTCTCATTGCAAAAAAAAATTGTAACTGTGTGGTGATGGATGTTAACTAATTTGTTACGACACTGATTTTGATATATATATATATATAATCATTATGCTGTACACCTGAAACTAATACACTGTTACATGTCAATTATATCTCAATTGTTTTTAAACGAGTAGAAAAGTTGTTCTGATCACAAGAACCAGGTTTGCACACCATCCCACCCTATTACCATAATGTTTTCTCTTTCTGAATCTACTCAGAGGCTGTGGTATCATTGTGCAACACAAGAAGAGAGGGATGGAGAAAGATGCCTTTCATCTTGGGACAGTCAGTCCTCTCAGAAAGGGTGGAGAAAGGATGAGGACAGGTTGCTTCAACCACAGTTTCATCTTCTCCAGTGATAGTTGCTGGGGCAAACTTTTCCTGAAAACATGAAAAGGCAACAACTTGCCACAGCAAGAGCTTTTTCCTTGTAAAGTCCAGACAGTTAAGCCTATGTGAAAAATGCCCTGGTTTCTTTATTTGCAGGATACTTATTTCTCCTATTTATTTTCTTACTTGCCAAATAATAACCCTGGTCTTATTAAGCCAAAGGACATCCAGTTACTTCCTGATCTGTGTACAAATGTTTGTTTTGTCATCAGAAAATTCCCCACACTAAATAACCATGCATTTCCCAAAGCTGTCTGGCCATCCATCTAGGGCCTAAGCAAATGGCATTGTACTCACACAGTTTTTCTCTAAACGAGATCCTCCCCCAATAAAACTGATTTTTTATTTTACTAATATATTTCAGTTCTTCCACCAGCAAGATAGGTCCATAGCCTCTATGTTAAATTAACACTGGATGTTCAGGGTATTGTAGGGATGGCTGGGGCCGAGGAAGGAGGGTAGAAGAATGTAAAGTGTGCTATATTCCAGGTCAAGCAGAGGAAGGAGTCTGAAATTAATAATGTATTCTTGACTTTAACTTTAGCTGTGTTAATTAGATTCTTTCAGGTAGCATGAATAGGGAAATCAAGTAATGGAAACTTATTTACAATACAGCAGAGCCAAAATGTATACAACTTCTATATGAAATTCAAGTAAATAAAGATGATTCAGACCCTCCTCTTAAAAGAATTTAAGAATGTCCTCCAGTGGTATTCCAAAGAGTTGCTGGTTTTTCTCCTGAGGACATTAGATAAACTCTGAGAACTTAAGTGCTTTTGTGTATAAAGAGACAAGAGACACAGATTGATAGATATCAGGGGTCTAATTCTTTAATCTGAGTATCATTCAAATGATAAATGAGAACTTTTGTGACACAACAGAAGTGAACCTCCTATCCTTAGTCATGTGTATTCAGTCAGGAAATTGCTATTTCGCCTTGAACAAACATAGACAATTTCAGATCCATGACAATTCATCCAATATTAGACTTCTTCTAAAAAAGCAAAAGGATTCAATACATTTACATTTGAATAAATATTACTGACTACAGAGCACAATTGTGTACTAGACTAAATGGATCTCGGAGCTTATACGATCTGCTATTTTATACTTACTGAATAGCAAGATGACTTCATTACTAAAATAGGTCATCTATTTTCAAATTACTGCTAATACCATATATAACGGTGAAAAATTAAATGCATTTCTCTTAAAACTGGAAGGAAGACAAGTCCCTTTCACCACTCCTATTTATCACTGTACTAGAGGTCCCACCCTGTGCAAAAAAGCAAGAAGAAAAGTAAAAGGCACACATATTAGAAAAGAATTAGTATAACTGTCTATATTCATAGATGACATGATTGTATACATAGAAGATCCTTAGGAATCTACCACAAAAGGTAGTAGGAGTATTTGTTAATTTAATAAGCTCACAGGATACAAGGTTAATATATAAAATGAACTGTATTTATCTCAGCCAGCTATTAAATTGGAAATTGAAATTTAAATATCCAATGCCATTTACAATAGTAAAAAAAAAGCCATAAGATACTTAGGAATGTTTTTTAAAATATCTGCAAGATCAATAGATGGAAATCTACAAAATACTATTGAGAGAAATTAAAGAACTAAAGAAACAAAGACAGATATACTGTGCCCATGCTTTGGATAACTTAGTATTGTTAAGATACCAGATCCCCCCAAATTTACTATAGATTCAATGCAATTCCACTCAAAATTTCAGTAGGATTTCTTTTAATAAAGTTTGACAAGCTGACTTCCAAATTATGTGAAAATGCAAAAGACATCAAGTATCCAAAATAATTTTGGAAAAAACAAAACAAAATAAAACAAAGCTGAAGGATTTAGAGTATTGGTAATCAGTTTGCAAACACTTCCTTTACATCCAACCCACTTCTAAAGTCCCATAGATAGTATGAGTTTTACGTCATCCTGATTCTTTGGTAGTATTACCAAAAATACTACAAGAAAAATAATACAAGAAAAAGTCTCCCATGCCCTTTGTAAAGGGCATATAATTTCAGTGTCTGTGGGGTTTTATCCACACACTCTAAAATTTCTCCAAGGTGGGTGTCCTACAATTCAACTCAGTTGTGCCACTATGTCCCAGAAACAGTGTCAGATTCCACAGGTTAAGGGCTCAGTCCCATAAGACTGTCCTCCACTTTAGATGCCAATCACAAGTCCAAGTAGCAACTGGCTATAGATTAGAAGTTCGAACAACCCCTCCTTGGGTTCAATTAATTTGCTAGAGTGGCTCACAGACCTCAGAAAAAAACCCTTTTACTTAATGGATTACTGGTCTATTATAAAAGGATATAATTCAGAAACAGCCGGATGGAAAAGTTTCATAGAGCAAGGTATGGGAAAGGGCACAGAGCTTCCATGGGCACTAATCTTGCAGCAACTCCATGTGTTCAACACCTCAGAAGTTCTCCAAACCCATCTTTTGGGGTTTTTATGGAGGCCTCATTACATAGGTATGACTGATTAACTCATTGGTCACTGGTGACTGAACTGAATCTCCAGGCTCTCTCCCCTCCCTAGATGGGGGACAGGAGGGTGACTGAAAGTTGCAACCCTCTAATTACATGGTTGACTCCCCTGGCAACCAGCTCCCATCCTTAGGTGCAGGTCCAAAAGTCACCTCATTAACATAAATGCAGTTTTGGTGGAAAGGAGTTTGTTATGACTAACAAGACACCTATTTCACCTTTATAGTTCTGAAGTGATTTCAGAAACTGAGGACCAGAGACCAAATATTAGGCTAAAAGATGCTCCAATTTCTCTTATCACTCAGAAAATTCCAAGAGTCTGGGGAGCAGTGAGCCAGAAACCATGGACTAAGACCAAGTTGATATTTCTTATAAACCACAATATCACACTTTCACATCCTAGCCTGAGGTGGAACTCCTAAGCCACTTATTTTATTGTTACATGTGGTCTTATGAAAAGAATATGGTCTTTTTAATTCACATAGAGATGAATTTAAAACTTGAACTCAAAGGTTTTAACTCAAAACTACACTTACTAGCTAGTAGCTAATATGTAAAATATTATCTAGTTGGTAGAAACCTTTTAAGATATCTCAGTGAAATATCCTTTCACAGTGTATACATATCAAATCATCATGTTGTACACTTTAAATATCTTCTAATTTTATTTGTCAGTTATACCTCAGTACAGCTAGAAAAAAAAGTATATTTTGAAAGGTTAAAACCAAAGGTATTCCACAGAAGAAGAATGAGCTAATCTTATATAACAACTTCTGCTAAAATTTCCTGGGTCACCTTGCATGGCTAGAGCTGGAGGCAGTGACCCGACCAAAACTGAGTACCATTCTGTGTGCTAGCCTGGGATTTAACAATTAAATTCTCACCAGTGTTAGGTAGTCATAGTAACAAATTGGTCATTTTGTTCTCAGGAATGTAAAGTGACGGTACACTTAAAAAGCTAATTTCACATTGTTGATTAAAAAAAATAAGAAGCTGCATTTCAAAGCCTATCTCTAAAAGCCTAATAAAGACGTAAGTATTTTGTGGTTACTAAAATGAATACTTTCCAGAAGATGTCATCTGTTTTGCATGTGTATAACACAAATTGATGGAAAATCAACTTGCTCAGAGGAGAAAACATAACCACAGCAATCACTGGAGCTGCAAGCGCTTGTATTTACAAAACATGTATTTTGATTCAGTGCGTATAATTAATAAATCATTCTGCACAGAAAGAAATACTTAATAATCATTTGTTGGTCTACTTCTAACATCTGATTTTATCTATTAAATCTGCTTAATAAAAATGTACAGTCAATAGGGAAACAGCAAACATTCCACTCAGAGTAGTGATCTCTGAACTTCTGATTTCTACCTTCGTTAGGACAGGGCTCAACTTCCATTCATTGCTATATTTTCTGAATGTCACTGTGTGTCAGATCCTGTATTAGGAACTGGGGATACAGCCATTAATAAGAATTTTGTGGTCTCTGTCCTTTAAAAATTTACAATGTTCCAGAAAGACAGACATTAAACAATCATTACAGTGGTGATTAGGGCCACAAAGAAGTACAGAGAGCCATTAGTGTTACAATAAAGGCTAATCTGGACGCTCCCACCTAGGAAACGAAGTTCAAATTGAGGCTGGAGGATACTCAGTAGTTAACAGGCTCTGTGAGCATAGAACACTCACGACATCAAAAGGAGAAAAAGTAATTGACGCAATTCAAGCTAACTTCATTTCATTACTGCTCATCTTCAGATATCCTAAACAGTTTGATGATCTAAATTTATTGCATTCAACTGTTTTTTTGGAACATCCCTGGATTTGATTTCTTTTTTTTTTAACATTTTTTATTGATTTATAATCATTTTACAATGTTGTGTCAAATTCCAGTGTTCAGCACAATTTTTCAGTCATTCATGGACATATACCCACTCATTGTCACATTTTTTTCTCTGTGATTTATCATAACATTTTGTGTATATTTCCCTGTGCTATACAGTGTAATCTTGTTTATCTATTCTACAATTTTGAAATCCCAGTCTATCCCTTCCCACCCTCTACCCCCTGGTAACCACAAGTCTGTATTCTCTGTCCATGAGTCTTTAGATTCCACATATGAGCGATCTCATATGGTATTTTTCTTTCTCTTTCTGGCTTACTTCACTTAGCATGACATTCTCTAGGAGCATCCATGTTGCTGCAAATGGCGTTATGTTGTCGGTTTTTATGGCTGAGTAGTATTCCATTGTATAAATATACCACCTCTTCTTTATCCAGTCACCTGTTGATGGACATTTAGGTTGTTTCCATGTTTTGGCTATTTTAAATAGTGCTGCTATGAACATTGGGGTGCAGGTGTCATCCTGAAGTAGATTTCCTTCTGGATACAAGCCCAGGAGTGGGATTCCTGGGTCATATGGTAAGTCTATTCCTAGTCTTTTGAGGAATCTCCACACTGTTTTCCATAGTGGCTGCACCAAACTGCATTCCCACCAGCAGTGTAGGAGGGTTCCCCTTTCTCCACAGCCTCTCCAGCATTTGTCATTTTTGGATTTTTGAATGACGGCCATTCTGACTGGTGTGAGGTGATACCTCATTGTAGTTTTGATTTGCATTTCTCTGATAATTAGTGATATTGAACATTTTTTCATGTGCTTTTTGATCATTTGTATGTCTTCCTTGGAGAGTTGCTTGCTTAGGTCTTCTGCCCATTTTTGGATTGGGTTGTTTATTTTTTTCTTATTGAGTCATATGAGCTGCTTATATATTTTGGAGATCAAGCCTTTGTCGGTTTCACTTGCAAAAATTTTCTCCCATTCCGTAGGTTTTCTTCTTGTTTTATTTCTGGTTTCCTTTGCTCTGCAGAAGCTTGTAAGTTTCATTAGGTCCCATTTGTTTATTCTTGCTTTTATTTCTTCTAGGAGAACATTTTTGAAATGTATGTCAGATAATGTTTTGCCTATGTTTTCCTCTAGGAGGTTTATTGTATCTTGTCTTATGTTTAAGTCCTTAATCCATTGTGAGTTGCTTTTGTATATGGTGTAAGGGTGTGTTCTAGCTTCATTGTTTTACATGCTGCTGTCCAGTTTTCCCAACACCATTTGCTGAAGAGACTGTCTTTATTCCATTGTATATTCTTGCCTCCTTTGTCGAAGATGAGTTGACCAAAAGTTTGTGGGTTCATTTCTGGGCTCTCTATTCTGTTCCATTGGTCCATATGTCTGTTTTGGTACCAATACCATGCTGTCTTGATGACTGTAGCTCTATAGTATTGTCTGAAGTCTGGGAGAGTTATTCCTCCAGCCTCTTTCTTTCTCTTCAGTAATGCTTTAGCAATTCTAGGTCTTTGATGGTTCCATATAAATTTTATTATGAGTTGTTCTAGTTCTGTGAAATATGTCCTGGGTAATTGGATAGGGATTGCATTAAATCTGTAGATTGCCTTGGGCAGTGTGACCATTTTAACAATATTGATTCTTCCAATCCAAGAGCATGGAATATCTTTCCATTTTTTAAAGTCTTCTTTAATTTCCTTCATCAGTGGTTTATAGTTTTCTGTGTATAATTCTTTCACCTCCTTGGTTAGATTTATTCCCAGATATTTTATTACTTTGGGTGCTATTTTAAAGGGGATTGTTTCTTTACTTTCTTTTTCTGTTGACTTATCATTAGTGTAAAGAAAGGCAACTGATTTTTGAACATTAATTTTGTAACCTGCTACCTTGCTGAATTCTTCAATCAGCTCTAGTAGCTTTTGTGTGGACCTTTTAGGGTTTTCTATATATACTAACATGTTGTCAGCATATAATGACACTTTTACCTCTTCTTTTCCAATTTGGATCCCTTTTATTTCTTTCTCTTGCCTGATTGCTGTGGCTAGGACTTCCAGGACTATGTTGAATAGGAGTGGTGATAGTGGGCATCCTTGTCTTGTCCCAGATCTTAGTGGGAAGCTTTTGAGTTTTTCACCGTTGAGAACTATGCTGGCTGTAGGTTTGTCATATATAGCTTTTATTATGTTGAGATATGTTCCCTCTGTACCCACTTTGGCGAGAGTTTTTATCATAAATGGGTGTTGAATTTTATCAAATGCTTTTTCTGCATCGATTGAGATGATCATGCGGTTTTTGTCCTTTCTCTTGTTGATGTGATGTATTACATTGATTGATTTGCGTATGTTGAACCAGCCTTGTGTCCCTGGGATGAACTCCACTTGGTCATGACGTATAATCTTTTTTATGTGTTGTTGGATTCTATTTGCTAAAATTTTGGTGAGGATTTTGGCGTGTATGTTCATCAGTAATATTGGCCTATAATTCTCTTTTTTTGTAGTGTCTTTGCCTGGTTTTGGTATCAGGGTGATGGTGGCTTCATAGAATGAGTTTGGGAGTATTCCCTCCTTTTCAATCGTCTGGAAGAGTTTGAGAAGGACTGGTATGAGTTCTTCTTTGTATGTTTGGTAGAATTCCCCGGTGAAGCCGTCCGGTCCTGGACTTTTATTTGTAGGGAGGTTTTTAATTGCTATTTCTATTTCCTTTCTAGTGATCGGATTGTTCAAGTGTTCAGTTTCTTCTTGATTCAGTTTTGGTGGACAGTATGTTTCCAGAAACTTGTCCATCTCCTCTAGGTTATCCAGTTTGGTTCCATATAGTTTTTCATAATATTCTCGTATGATATTCTGTATTTCTATTTTGTTTGTTGTAATTTCTCCATTTTCCTTTCTTATTTTGCTAATTTGTGCTCTCTCTTTTTTCTTCTTTGTGAGTTTGGCCAGAGGTTTGTCGATTTTATTTACTTTTTCAAAAAACCAGCTTTTGGTTTGGTTGATTTTTTCTATGGTCTTGTTAATCTCTATTGTATTTAATTCCTCTCTGATCTTTATTATTTCCTTCCTTCTGCTGCTTTTTGGGGCTTTTTGTTGTTCTTTTTCTAATTGATTCAGGTGGTGGGTTAACTTGTTAATTTGAGATTGTTCTTCTTTTTTGAGGAAGGCCTGTATCGCTATAAACTTCCCTCTTAGCACTGCCTTTGCTGTGTCCCATAGGTTTTGAGTGCTTGTGCTTTCATTATCATTTGTCTCAAGGTATTTTTTAATTTCAGCTTTGATTTCCTCATTGATCCATTGTTTTTTCAATAACATATTGTTTAATCTCCATGCTTTTCTTTTTTTCTCCTTTGTTTCTCTGTTGTTGATTTCCAGTTTCATGGCATTGTGGTCAGTAAAGATGCTTGAGATAATTTCTATCTTCTGAAATTTGTTGAGGTTTCTTTTGTGTCCAAGTACATGATCGATCCTGGAAAATGTTCCATGTGCACTTGAAAAGAATGTATATTCTATTTTTTGGGGTTGTAATGCTCTGAAAATATCCACCAAATCTAGTTTTTCTATTGTAGTATTTAATTTCTTTGTTGCCTTGTTTATTTTCTGTCTGGAAGATCTGTCTAGTGATGTTAATGCAGTGTTAAAATCTCCAACTATGATTGTATTCCCATCAATATCGCCCTTTATCTCTGTTAGTAATTCTTTTATGTACTTAGGTGCTCCTATATTGGGTGCATATATGTTAACGAGTGTAATGTCTTCATCTTGTATCACTCCTTTAATCATTATAAAATGTCCCTCTTTATCTTTCTTTATGGCCTTTGTTTTAAAGTCTATTTTGTCTGAAATCAGTACTGCAACACCTGCTTTTTTGGCTTTTCCATTTGCATGGAATATCCTTTTACATCCTTTCAGTCTCAATCTATATGTGTCCTTCTCCCTAAAGTGGGTCTCTTGTATGCAGCATATTGAAGGTTCTTGCTTTATTATCCAGTCTGCCACCCTATGTCTTTTGACTGGAGCATTTAGTCCATTAACATTTACAGTAATTAATGATAGATGTGTGTTTATGGCATTTTGAACTTATCTTTGCAGTTGAATTGGTATATCCTCTTTGTTCCTTTCTTCTTCCTTTTGTGGTTTGGTAATTTTCCTTTGTATTATCATGGATTTTATTTAATTTTTGTGACTCCCTTGTAAATTTTTGACTTGTGGTTACCCTTTTTTGTAAATCTATTAACCTATACCTGTTTTTATTAAACTGATAATAACATGATCTCAAACCCATCCTACTGTTAAAAAAATTTTAAAAAGAAAGAAAAAAAATTCTATATTTCCCTGCCTCCCTCTCCCACTCTCAGTGATTTGTATGTCTTCTTTTATAATTTCGTGTTTTATTTGTAATTCATGAGTTATCACCTTTCCAGTTGTGAGTTTCTCATTTCTTTTCATCTAAACTTGCAGCATCTTCTAAATCAGTGCTATTCAAATCATGGTCCACTTAGCAGAGCATCAGCTTGTAGAAGTGAAGGCTCTTGGTCTACACCTGTATTAGTATCCTAGGGCTGCTGAAACATTTACAATAAACCAAGTGGCTTAAAGCAACAAAAATGTATTCTCTTTCAGCTCTGGGGGCCAGAAGTTGGAAATCGAGGTGTCAGCAGGATTGTGCTTACTTCAAGTCTCTAGGGAAGAATCATTCTTTGTCTCTTCCAGCTTCTAGAGGCTCTAGGTGTACCCCGGCTTGTGGTTACAAAACTCCAATCTCTGCCTTCACATGGCTGTTTCGCTTGTATGTCTTTTCCCCTTCTCTGTGTCTCTTATAAAGACACTTATCACTGGATTTAGGGTCCACCCCAATAATCCAGGACGACTAAGATCACATTCACAAGATTCCATGGGATAGAATCTGAATATATCTTTTTGGAGGCCACCACTACACTACACATTAAATCAAAATCTCTGGGTACAGGGCCTAGTGATCTGTGGGTTTAACAAATTCTTCAGGTGATTCTTTTTTTAAAAAAAACTTATTTTTATTTTAATTATTTTTAAAATTTTTGGATAGGAGGTAATTAGGTTTATCTATTTGTTTATTATTTTTGGTGGAGGTACCAGAGATTGAACCCAAGACCTCATGCATGCTAAGCACACACGCTACCACTGACCTAGACCCTCCCTCCCCTCCAGGTGATTCTTATAATGCTAAAGTTTGAGAATCATGGGACCAACTCCTTCCTACTCAACTGGATCTACTGTTAGCTTCTCCTAAATAACTCTTTCTTGCTGCTGGTCTCAGAGAAAGATCTTTACTGGAAGCATGAAGTTCTACATTATGTGAATGGTGTCATATTCAAGTAGTTATTCCAAAAAAAAAATTAAACTTTTCCTTTTCTCATAAATAAAAGAACATTAACTTATGGCTTCATAAGAATGTCATAATATTAGGGCAGACCACTTTCTACAGAGGGCATTCCTTATGTGGCAAAGAATATGGAAATCAAATGATAAGGATTTTCAAGAAAAACAGAATTAAACAGCATCACTTACTATGTAAAGAGTATTAAATCTCTTCAAATATTAGAAATACAAAATTTTGTTCCTTCAGAAAATCATTACCTGTCATTCCTAGCAGTTATGATAAAAATAATAAAAACTACAAACATGAGATTTTAATGTTTTTTTTTTATTTTGAAAGAAAGAAAGAAAGAGGAAAAGAAAGAAGGAAGGTATACTATGTCCTACTCCCATTATCCCTTACAATTTGCTCTTATTCCAAGGTCAAGCCTGTTACCCATTTTATAAATGAGCCAGGCCTAAGGGCTAATTATATTCTAAAAACCGTTTACAGTGGTCTTGAAATGTCAAATGAAAATCTTTTAAAGTTTTCTTCATCTTTACAAGCTCTTAAAGATTCTTCAAGCATTAGGAGTAAAAAAAAAATTCTTCAAGCATTAGGAGTAAAAAAAAATTCTTAAAGCACTGATTTTGTGACGCAGTTAAATTCTACTGTTTATAGTTTTAAAACAGAAAAATTCAGTTTTCATATGAGAGATGGATAGAGGAGAGATCCAAAACAATCAGGTAAGATTGAAAAATCTAATCCAAGCATTTTATAGGCACTCAGAAACACACACTAGGAACAGACACACATGGACTTCCCCATAAGCATGCACACACACTGTTGGAAAATACAAGGTATGACGGTATGATCTTATACCTCAGGATTATTTTTGTCCATGTAGACCATGGATATCTGTCCCCCTTCTATTATAAAACTGTATGCATATGAGTATGATTGTGTTCTGTTTGCCTCCTCCTAATCAGAACTGCTCTCCTGAGACTTCATTCACAAACGTCTGCTCTTCCATTCATCCCACTAAGGTCTAGTTTTTTTCCTTTCATTTGGGCTTACCCTATAGGTAGGACCTGCTTTAACACTCCCAGCCATCTCTCCAGAGCTCCTTGCCAGTTTATTCATTCACCAACTATTTATTGGGTACCTACTATGTGCCAGACGCTATGGATACAGAAGCGAATAAGGAAGTTCTGCCCACATGGAGCCTTCTTTCCAGGTGAGGGGTGGAAGGGAGGGCGGGGAGAGGGGGAATGAAGGAGTGCCCTAAGGTCAAGAATACGATACTGTGATTGTATTCCAGACACTGTGTGCCAAAAGCGTGGTATATTTTATTTCAAAACCTCACAACAACCCTGTGAAGTTGAACATTTCGTATTTCTGCAGATGGGGAAAATCGGACACAATAGAATCAAATAATTTGCCCCCAGACAGAAAACCGATTGCCAAATTAACAGGGTGCAAACATGATCACTTTATTTGTATATCAGTTAAATCTTTTTTCCCAATCTGTATAAAGGGCAGCAACTTAATACAAGTAGTTCCTGGATTTTCTTGGTCTAGCAGGGATTCTTCACTGGATCAGTTCCAACTTGTAATTAAACCACTTACCTGGTTAAACTTTAGAGAGCTGAATGTTCTGTCTTCCTCCATTCTTCTCTCTGGAATATTATCTGAGTTCAAGGAAGCACACAGGAGCACTACAGCATTGGCAGCGTACATGTCACCTCTGTGAGGTCCTGTGTCTGCTGGTGTCTCTGGCAGTGTAACTTTTCTGTCCTCTTGGCTTAAGGTGTTCAGTGCTTCCTCAGGTAGAGCTCAGAGCTCTTGACCATCAGCTCCTCATTGCTCTCTGGTGCTGCCAGTCCTCTGGGTTCAGTTCCGCACTCCATCTTGTCCCTGGCTGAAAGCGCAAACAGCATTCTTTTGGTGAAGACCTTCTCAACCCTGTCAGGTGATTTCCTGGCAGGTGGGTTTACCAGCTCTCCCTCACAGCTAATTTCTGTGTCCCCAGGCTGGGGCCCCAAGAAAAACTGGGTCTCAGGATCCGGGGGAAAAGTGGTGTGTTTTTGATGGGGAGGGGAATGTCTCTGGTCCACTCTTTTCCTTCTATACCATTCTGCCATTTTGCTGAGACAGCATGGACCAAGGGATTTCTCTCAGAAGCTTGCAATTGTGCCAAATTTCACCTGGGATGTTCCTCTCTGGGATCTGGAGATATAAGGAAGATTTGAGAGGGTGCAGACATACACTTGGGTGTGAAGTCAGTATATTGTTTCTACTTTCCTTTGTCCTCAAACTTCCCCCTCTCCTCTAGCCTGGACTTCATTTATTAAGTTTGGGGATTGGCAAGTGAAAACAAACATGTTCTTCCAGTTACTCAAATCTGTTTCTGGTCTTTTCTATCTCACAATCACCTCAAACTTGGAATCAAAGAATAAGTCAGCCTTGTCCTCAGCTGTGAATTATTCCTACATCACAGGAGTTCTTTCTGTCACATGGGGAAAAGTGGGCAACTATACAAGATGGACTTGAAATAGTGCACTTGAAATAGGACAGCAGATAATGATTTGAAATATTATCCTGCAACACTAACAATAAATGTTTAACAAAATTCTAGCTTTTGATCACTTCCTCCTTCAAGTCAGTGTACATGGGTAGACAAGACTGTAAAAAGTGAAGTTATGTGCTAGGTGTCCACTTAGACTCCACGTTTTTTTAAATAGCAACACAGATGTTCGATTAACAGCAAGAAGTGGGATCAGGGACAGAAGCAAAGAGAACATTCATATCGTACAAATTTTGATATGCAGTTAAAAAAAACAGATTGGTGATGTTTGAAAGCATTTAGAATCATTTAGAATGGAACTGAAGATTTTCATGATTCTTCACAAGTTTCCATCCTCAATTTTTAAAAAAAAGAAAGACAATATAAAAAAACAGAAAAACAGCAGGGGAAAGGACAATGTATAATCATTTGGAAGTCTCACTTTGTTCAAAGAGAAATAACGATCATAACAAAGGTGGCTTACCTTAACAGAATTTAGAAAGGCAAATAATTTGAAATAAAAAGCACCAGGGTGTTTAATATGCTGAGTTGCTTAGAGAGTGGTTCAATGCAAATTAGCTGGATCAATGTTTCCCTGGCAGAGAGGTAATTACATTTAAGAAAGTTTTAAAAGGTGGTTACTAAGCAACTACATTCAGCCTACACACATTGTTCATCATCTCTGGTAAATTATAGAAAATGACAGCCTGTCACTATAGAACAGAGACATACAAAATTAGAGCATTGTTACTCTATGTTCCTCCTACAGGAGTTAAGGTCAATTATATCCTTGGCACAATGATTAGGTTAAATAACTACAAAAAGTATTAAATGCTAGTGTGTCACACGATGAAACTGTGTAAAAAACCCAGGAGTTTTTCAAAGAATGACCCTTGTCAGCAGATACAACCCTCCCCTAACCTGACTTCACATTGTACTACATATATCAATATTATTCACAGCTCAACTCTTTATTCTCTCTAGTAAGAAGATGATGTTCTTGGAGTCAATGCTGTTTTGATAGTGGTACCATACTGACTGCCTAATATTCATGTGAATGATACTAGTGTATGTCTTTTTCTTACAGACCTCTTCTACCAGACTCACTTAAAATTCTGCCAGTAAAGTGGCATGTTTCGAGCTGCTCTTGCTGTGACAGAAAAGACACAATGTGAAGTCAGCTCAGAAGGGGGTTGTACCTGCCGACAAAGGTCATTCATTGAAAAACTCCTGGGCTTTTCATACATTTTCCCCATGACACACTAATATCTAATACTTATGATAGTTACTATCGTGCCTATCTCTTTAGATGGAAAGCTCAGTACATAGCAGCAGATGAAATCCAAACACCGCACTGAAGAGCACCGGGAAAGCATCTTGTTTCTTGGGTAACAAAATATTTCTTTTAAAAGTGTATGCCACGAATTAAGTAATCATTGGACCAATATAAACCAGATAATGTAAGTGTTCTCAAATTTGGGGAAAAACCTATTGAACAAATGTATTTTGAAGTTTTTTTCATGCCTGAATTACAAAAATAATTCCCGTGATTGGATAAAACCAGGTCTCTACTAAGTTACACATTGCCATTTCAAAACGCACCCTAAAACATACATCTTTAGAAATAATGCATTATTTTCTTGTGCCTGCTTCCCACTCTTCCCAGCCGATAACAATCAGGTTCAGATGGACATAACGAGCAGAGTGGCTCTTTCTCACTATCCAGCACCGACCATTTCACACAGTTATTTGTCTCTAATGGTGGGTCTCACCATCATGACGGTAAAATCTCTGAGGGAAGAAGCTGTTCCCCAGCCTCATTCATTTCAGCACATCCTGTTGCCAGGGAGGACACTGTTATTTACTGTGACCTAGAAAACTGGGTCAATGTCAAAAGCAACAAGTGAACTGGAACTGAACGAAAGTGCCGGGGGCGGGGGTATTGCAGAGCCCACCCTGCCTTATTATGGTCCCTCCCCAGGGCTACATGAATTTCCTTTCTCTTCATTTCTCCTTCACTGCATCTCTACTCAGTAGATGTTCTGCTTTCTCATAGTTTCTGCCTCTTCATAACCTTGGTCATACCCATGGCCTTGTCGGTATTCTTTTGTCTCTACCTCTTACTTCTAACTAGATAATTCCTTTGCATTATTTAAATTTTTAAAACAAGAGAAAATAATTAACCCCGTTTATCTTTTGGAGCCAGACCATGTTATAGACCACTACCTAGGCTATGGATTGTGTGATGGTATTTTAAATGTATCGAAAATTCTTGGATACTCCTTCCAACCAGAGATAAGGGCTAATGTCTTCTCCCCTTGAATCTAGGCTGTGTGAACACAATAAAAGGGACACTGTGCAGGTTTCCAGGACAAGCCTACAAGAAACTACTAGCTTGCTCTTGGAATCCAACCATCATGCTGTGAGGAAGCCCCAGGCCACATAGAAGAGCTGGGTAGGTGCTCCAGCTGAGGTTCCAGCCAACAACCAGCATCAACCACCACACATGTGTGAGTAAGCAGCTTCCAAATGACACGAGTCCTCAGTCATTCAGTCATTTCCAGCCTATGAGTCTTTCCAGCTGATGCATCAGACATCATGGAGCAGTGACAAACCATCCTTATTACAACCTGTCTAAATTCTTGATCCACAGAATCTGTGAGCATAATAAAACACATGCTTTATACCACTAAGTTCTGGAGTAGTTTGTTATGTACCAATAAATAACTGGAAAATATTTTGGTACTATAACTACATTATCTATAACTGTATCAGTTACCAATACACTTTAGTGGCTTAAAACAACAGTCACCTTCTTTTCTTTCCTGTTTCTGGGGGTCAAGAATTTAATGGGGGGCAGGATATAGCTCAAGTGGTAGAGCATGTGCTTAGAATGCACAAGGTCCTGGGTTCAATCCCCAGTGCCTCCTCTAAAAATAAAGAAATAAGTAAACCTAATTACCTCCCCCCACCAAAAAATAAACCTAAATAAGGAATTTAAGAAACCCTTAGCTGGAGAGCTCAGGGTGTCCCGTGCAGTTGCAATTAGATGAAGGCTGGCAGCAGAAGACCATCAGGGCTGAAGCAGCTGGTGGCTGGCCAGGCACCTCTCTTTGTTCTGAAGTTTAAGGGAGAGAAAATACCCTCATTCTACATATACGTTTCCTGAGATACCCACTCCCAACACAGTCTGAGTGACTGTTTACAACCACAAATTTGCTAATCTTCTAAAAATAGGAAGGCAATCCGAAATCATGATCGACTACAGCATTCAGAAAAAAATGTCAAGGACTGCTTTAAAATCTGCAAGCCCGTGTCTTCAATGATATGAGTCTTTCTTCTAGTCTGTTCTCCTTCTGCTCTGCTCCCATCTAGATGTTATTTCTTATCCCTTTAATATGGACTCAAAGGGACTCGTGGTAAACATCAAAGCACTCTAAATACAACAAAGAAAAAGGTTTTAAAATTTATAGCAATTTTTGTCTACAGAGGGAATATAAAGAACCGTCTTTTAATCATGAAACTCTAGACACATATTTGTGATCAAGCAGCATCTACAAATTTGTATTCTGCATTTTCTCTTAGTATTATAAGCTTTTTTGTTATTATTATAATCTCTTAAATCATATTTCTCTTATTATTTTCTATAAAAATTAGTCAAATGAAGAGAAAAACTGAAGTAAATATCTAATAACGTAACTATTTCCATTTTTCCTCACCTTACTATTAATAAAACATTTTAAAGTTGAATTAGCCAGCAAATTTGCCTAATTATAACTCTGTCAAGATAACCACTTCCTGTTATTTTAAGTTTTTTCATAATTTAAGACATAATACATAAATTTATGAGTAAACTTGGGTTGAATGTGATTGTTTTTTTCTTTGTTACCTCTGAAATCCCATTAAAATGAGAGGAAAAGGAATTAAAAACTACAAATCTACAGGGAGGAAAAAAACAAGGAAATAATTATAGTGTATGAGAAATGTCAACACCATCTGGAAACTGAAAAATAATAAGTGAAAAGTAGCCTAATAAGCCAGAGGAAAAATAAGCCTGACTCTGACATGGGAAATCCAAAAAAGGAGTAAGCGAATTATGTGTCAAGACTTGATAAGTTACAGAAACTTGCAAATTCTCAAGAATTGGATAAACCAGATATCACTGAGTTCAACAGTTTAGGTTGGGCTGAAAGCAAGAGGGTTAGTTGAAAATCTTCATAAGGAGTAGATAGGACCCAATGCCCAAAGTACTCTAACATCCCATTTAGACATCCCAAAAGACCAGAAATCAGAAGATCTCTTTGATTTGGGCAAGATCAATCACAACTGAGAGCAGGGATGAGATGACTTACTGAAAAAGTAATTTTGCTAAAATGTCAGTACTACCCAATGCAATCTACAGATTTAATGCAATCTCAATTAAAATCCCAATGATTTTTTTTAGAAATTAAAAATAAAATCCATCCTAAAATTCATATGGAACCTCAAGGGATCCTGAATAGCCCAAATAATCTTGAAAAAGAAGAATGAATTTGAAAGTCTCACACTTCCAGACTTCAAAACTTATTACAAAACTACAGTAATCAAAACAGTGTAGTGTTGGCATAAAGATAGACATGGAACAAAATAGAGTGTTGGCATAAAGATAGATCAGTGGAACAAAACAGAGATCCCAGAAATAAAACTTTACTTATATGGTCAAATGATTTTTGACAAGGTTACCAAGACCATTCAATGAGGAAAAGGCAGTCTTTTCAACAAACGGTGTTGGGGAAACTGGATATCCACATGCAAAGGAATGGATTTGGTCCCTTACACCACATACAAAAATTAACTCAAAATGGATCAAAGACCTAAATGTAAGACCAAAAAATACAAAATTCCTAAAATAAAATATAAGGGAAAGGTTTCATGACACCAGAAGGTAAGGTAAGGATTGGTAAGGATTTTTTTGGATATGATATCAAAAGTATAAGCAATAAAAGCAAAAACAGATAACTGGACTACATCAAAATTTAAAAACTTCTTTATTTCAAAGGACACACTCAACAAAGTGAAAAGGCAACCTACGAAATGGGAGAAAATATTTTTAAATCACGTATCTGGTAAGAGATTAATATCCAGAATATAGAAAGAACTCCTACAACTCAACAACAACAACAAAAACTGATTAAAAAATGGGCAAAGGACTCGAATAGACATTTCTCCAAAGAAGATATACAAATGGCCACCAAGCTTATAAAAAGATGCTCAACATTACTTATCATCAGGGAAATGCAAATCAAAACCACAGTGAGATATACCACTCACCTCATATCCATCAGGATAGCTGCTATAAAACAACAACAACAGAAGTAACAAGTGTTGGCAAGGATATGAGGAAACTGGAACCCTTGTGCATTGTTGGTAAGAATACAAAAGTCACTGTTGAAAACATTATGATGGTTCCTAAAAAAACTAAAAGCAGAAATACCATATAAGCCTGCAACTCCACTTCTAGATATATAACCAAATGAATTTAAAGCATGTTCTCAAAGAGGTATTTGTATACCCATGTTCACAGTGGCATGATTCATTCACTATAGTCAAAAGGTGGAAGCAACCCAAATAAACATTGGTGAATGAATGGATAAACAAAATATGTTTTATATATGTATGTATATATATATATATACATGCAATATTTAGCTTTAAAAAGGAAGGAAATTATGACACATGCTACAACATATATGAACCTTGAGGACATTATGCTGAAACAAATACTGTGTAATTCTACCTACAAGAGGTATCTTGAGTAGTCAAACTCATAGAATCAGAAAGTAGAATGGTGGAGGCCAGGGGCTGAGAGGAGGGGAAAATGGGGGAGCTTTCGGTATGAAAAAGTTGTAGAGATTGGTTGCACAACAATTTGAATATACTTAACACAACTGAACTGTACAAATAGCTGAGATGGTAAATTTTATGCTATATGTATTTAACCATAATTTTTTACAGTTTTTAATGGAAATGTAATCATAATGCATTACATGGCTCAGCAGTGGACATGTACATACCTATTCATAAAAGTGTAGCATTCATTATTTATTTACATAAAAATTTTGACAACCACATTTGCAAGATAGAGGAAGCTTAGTATGGGGGAGGATGTAAGCAGTTCAAGAGAACAAAATTTTTAACAGGACATCAATAGATAAAGTCAAATTGAAAAATCAGTAGGGTAGCATAAACACAGTATTGAAAAATAAAAGATAAACATCTGTGCTGACATTAGAGTAAAACCCTCTGTTCTATAGTTCAGCTTTCACCTACTCTCTTCTGGGTAATAAAAAAGGTATTTGATCTCCACAGGCTATATTCTCCATGTTGCCATGTCAGTTGAAGACAACGAGTTTGGCCAATGGATAGTACTGTCCAGAAACTGAATGGCAGGAGGAAGAGAAAAGATAGAGTATTTTTTTCCTCCTTCCATGACATAGGTGCCATTTCAAGCAGTGTCTGTGTTTTACCCATGGCTCCAGCTCCCACCAGACAAGCCTCCTCAGTGGTTCCAGATTCTGCTTGGTACTGGGCTGAATAGCACCTCTTTCCTTCACCTCCCAGCCTAGGCTTCCTGATATTGCACATCTTTGATTTGCTCACTAACCTCTACTTGGCTTCTTAGCTTTTCCATTACTAATTACTGCATTAAAGTTCCTCTACTGTGAGAATTTTGTTTATGCCTAGCATATAGCTGAAAAGGTAGCATTCCCATCCCAAGTACAAGAAAAAGATGGATGAACTGCAAATTCATAAAATTTCTTTAGACCACCAAATAGCTGAGATCAAAGGGCAATAAATTAGGAAAGGCAAGATCTTCAAGGAGACGGAAGCATCGGCTTGCTTGTGGCAAAGTATAGGAGAAGGAGACACTGGACACCATACAAGTGGGCAAGAAGAATTCAGCTAAAATTCTTAACAATTTACTTAAGGGCCAGCATGGACTAGTGTGGTATCATAGAACCCCTGGGAGTTTCAGACATAAGTGGACTTCATGTTCACTTGCAGTGCTTCTACACAGACCTCCAAAGGGTGCTCATGAGAAAGATTAGGCAGGGTGAGAGACAAGAGATGGCTTCCCTCAGTTGAATGGAAAAGGCACAAAGCTCACTTGAACTCTTTTTCTCTGTGGAAGTCACTGGGGGAAGGGCAACAAACCCTGCCACCCCCAGTGGAAGGTGATAAGTAAAGGATGCACATTCTAAATTAGAAAACAACCTCTAAAAACAAACAAAAGAAGGACAGCTAATAGTCAATAATGGAGATAAATGAAATATTATAAAATACTCAATTAACTCCCCAAAAAGAAGGAAAAAGGAACAAAGAACAAAAAAACAGGTGGCTTAAATTCAGCCATATCAATAATCACACTAAATATAGATAATCTGAACATTCTAATGAAAAGGCAGAGATTATCAGAATGAATCAAAAGAAATCCACAGATAAAGTAAAAGTATAAAATAAAATATACCATGCAAACATTAACTGTAAGAAACTTGGGGTAGCTACATTAACACAAAACAAAGTAGAGTTCAAGGAATATGAACAGACATAGAGATGAATTTCATAATGATAAAAAGATAAATTCATCAAGAAGACATAGCAATTCTAAATGGGAATGCACATGATAATGCAGATTCAAAATACCTGAAGAAAGCTGACAAAACCTAAAGGAAAAATAGATAAATCCACAAATACAGCTGGAGACCAACAGCTTTCTTTCAGTAACTGATGAAGCAAGTATACCAAAAAAATCAGTAAAGATGAAAAAGACTTGAGAAACACAACAAACTTGACCTAATGGACATCTATAGAATACATCAAAAAATAATAATAAACCTTCTTTTCAAGCACATTCAAAACATTCACCAAAATAGATCATTTTGGGGGCCATAAGATAAGGATTACAATCACAGAGTATGTTCTCTGACCACAAGATAATTAAATTATAAATCAGTAATAGAAAGACAGAAGGAAAATCCCCAAATACCTGGAAATTAAACAACATAGTTCTTAATAACACATAGTTTAAAGAAGAAATCAAAAAGAAAGTTAGAAAAGATTTCAAACCAAAGTTCAATCAAGGATAAGGCTGAAACAGAGGTTAGAGGGAAATTCATAGCTTAAGATGCTTGTGTTAGAGAAGACCTAAACATATCAGTAAAAATTATAAAAGTTCTAGAAGAAAACACAGAAAAAACGTTTACATGTTTGATACAAGCAAAAATTTTTAGGTAGCACATGAAAAGAATAAACCATAAGAAATAATAATAATAAAGTAGACTTCATCAAAATTACAAACTTCTGTTCTCTAAACACACCATTAAGAAAACAGACTGGGAGAAAATATTTGCAATAAGTAATGTTTAATTTTATGTGTCAACTTGATTGGGCTAAGGGATGTCCAGATAGCTGATAAAACATTATTTCTGTGTGTGTCTGTGGGGGGCATTTCCAGATGAGATTAGCATTTGAACTGGTGAAATGAATAAAGCAGATGAACCCTTTCCAATTCTTTGTCCATGCAAAGAATTGTACAAGAATGTTCACAGAAGCTCCATTCATAATAGCTGAAAACTGAGAAAAATCCAGAAATGTCCATGTGTTGGTGAACAGGTAAGCTGACCTACTCTTGCCCCTGCGCCACTGTGTTCTAATAACTAGTTTGTAATAAGTTTTAATACCTTGTCTGACAAGTCATCACTCCTTACTACTCTTTCAAATTTTTTTTGTGAATTCATGTATGTTTTCTTCCAAATTAACTTTAGAATATTTTTTTCAATTCACCCTCTACTCCTATTTCAAACTCCCATGAGTCTTAATTTAAAGGGAAAAAAATGAACAATACTGAATCTACCATCCTCACTTTTTCAGGTGCACCTCAAGAAATGATACTGCTCTTATTGGTTATCTAACCTATACCACAGCTTCACTCCCAATATCCCACCTTCAATTTTTCCATTCGTAGAGCTGTATTCCAGAGTTTGGGGCCCTGCAGGTGAAGGGACTTGCTGTCATCACAATGCTTCACCATGTGCTCTGGGCCAGTTCTTCATGGACATGATCAGAATTAGAAAGCAGGATGTTTGCTTCCTTAATTGAATTCAGGGTCAAGCAAGGTGCTAATTGTCAAGGATCTTTCGCACTATGATGGCGACAACCACGAGAACCAAAAAGCTTCACAGAAGGCAAAATGTCCTCGGGACGCAGAGAGGCTGTGTGAGCAAAGGGGAGAGATCTCTTCACATAAGGAAAAAGCAACACGATAAACTGTAACGTTCTATATAAAAATCCTGATTCAATGTCTTGTATCTTCTTTCTAACAAACCCCAAGGCCTGGAAATTTGCTGAACCTGGTGCTTGGGTGACTGAGTCCAATTCACTTCACTGCTCTTGCAACTGCAAGGTTTAGAACACCTGGAGCTTGTATTTTGTAACCATATTCCTCACATTACCTACTACGTGGTAATTCTTTTTTAGCTAAGAGTAGTACATGCTGAAGAAACTAAACAGAGAAATTAATGTAGAAATGAATGGTGGGGCAGCTCTCTATTCAATATTTTACTGTTAATTATAAATTTGCTGCATAATTTCAGTTCCTAAGGAAGCTTAAATTTTGTTCTAATTATGGGAGACGAGTGGTGTGTATCAGAAGCAGCTGCTGCAGAGAGAGTTTTTGCTAACAGTCATTTCCAAATTATATACACATAAATGATTCAGCTTTTTCTTTTCACTTCAACTTTGATGTGTGTGGGTTTGTAATTTCTTCACATACAATGTAAAGAGAACTCAGTTAATCTCTCAAGATTTTATCATGCCTAGTCACTTCATTTTCTCTAATCTATGAATAGCTGTGCAAGATAACCCAGCTTAAAATCACTTTTTAAAATACAGGCATAGAAGGAAGGATAGAGAAGGGAAAAAGGGACTGAGGGAGAGGAAAGAGGGAAGAAAAAAGATGAAAAAGGAAACAAGGAAGGGATAAAAAAAGATGACTAGAGGAATGGAAAGAAGTTTGGACAGAGAGTAGACTACTAGAAGAGTACAGAAGGAAGAGAAAAATGCAACTTCCTGGGTTGTTTCTGCATTAAAACAACACATATTGACCTAACAATGAAGTGTTAACTAAAATGTTATAGCTTGCAGTTAGACTTTCCAGGACCATTCCTGATTTCCTGTCCCCTAGTAACTGTGAGGCCTTAGACAAATTATTTTCCAAGCCTTAGATGCCCCATCTGTAAAATGGAGTTAATGGTAATACCTGCCACCTAAGTCTGACATCAGCGAGAGGAAAGTAAGAAATATAATGGGATACCATCACACCTAGCAGATATGCAAAAATGTTATTACCCAATAATAGCAAGTGTTGTTGAGGAGGTCAGGAAAAAAAAATTCTCATATAGTTGATGGGAATATAAAGTGGAGAGCAATTTAACAAGAGGAAAAGTTGGAAATGCACAAACTCTGACTCAGCTATTCCTCTCCTAGGATGTCCCCTAGAAAAACTCTTGTACATGTGAACAAAGAGACACGTACAAGAATGTTTACCACTGCATTATTTATAATTGCCCAAAATAGAAAAACTCCAACATCCCTTAACAGAAAAATTGATAAATGATAATATATCCATATAGTAGTGAAAATGGATGGTGTAGAGCCACTTGTATCAATTTAGATGATTTTCTTGCACAAATTGTTAAGTAAGAAAAAAAAGAATCAAGTTTCAGGTTTTAGAATGTCAAGGCAGAATCATAATGGAATCAGAAGAGGAATGAATTTCACCCAGGAGCCTGAATATGAAGCTGGATACAATAACTAATGTAATCTTGGTCATACATAAGATAGAAATTTTTTTTAATATTAGGATGAGGCATTTAAAATTCCACATGAAAATCCATGTGTGATATGGGAGGAGGGAAGTGAGCCTCAAAGCAGTAGAATGTGGTATTCGTTCTTTTTGTCTGCCCAGCATCCCTATCCTTTAATTTGTTAACCATAATTTTTGTTTCTGTCAATCATAATCCCCCTTGAACCTCTATCTCTGACCAGTGACTGAACGTAAAATCCAATCTAAATCAGACACCCTCTGTCTCCTAGGAGTTTGAGCCTCGGGTGGAATTGCAAAAAGATACAAAGTGACGCCAATATCCCCCAAGAGCGCACGACTGATCTGGTCACAGGCTGATTACACTGGACTTTCTCTTTCTAAAAGGAGTAGCAATTTAAAATCACTATAATTGACACTTATTTTGGATCTGGATTTGCCATGCCTGCCTGCTATGCTTTGCCAGTGAAACCATCCATGGTCTTACTCACCATCATGGTGTCCCATAAAATGTTGCTTCTGGTCAAGGAACTCCACCTACAAGGGAGGAGAGGCAATGGGACTCAGTATTCTATACTCCACGTTGATGGTGGTTAATTCTGCATTACAGGATATAACCTGCAGAACACTGCTGTGGAGCCGTGCAGAGCTAGATGCAGCTGGATTTGGAAATGTAGCAGTAACTGAAGAGATTTGGCCTATCTTTGGGAAGGCACATGCATGCTTTCAGGTGTATGAAGAAAAGAGTTGCATTAAGTGTTTTTCCTTTCTTTCCTTCTCTTTATCAGAAGTAAACATGGGAAGTAAAGTGTGCTTTGATATTGGGCAGCCAATAAAATGGATTGTAGTCAAGCTTTTTTGGCTGCTGAACATTATCCCCTTCCCAGTGGGTCTCAGTGGGAGGCACATCACCTAGAGCATTTAGCTTCGGGGAAGGGAATCAGATGCTGAAACTGAAATTTTGGATGTGAAGCTAGAGATGCAGTGGTGAAATTTAGGTGGTGACAATGGCAACAACACACTCTAAAATCTAAGGCCAGCAAAAGTTGGAAAGAGTCACTACTTACATTAATTCTGTCATGGACCCTATGGTGATGTCTTCAAATTATCTGGCCTAGGATTGATACATGTCACTTTCCAAAACTAGGCATAACTACATCTGGTATTTTTCAAAAAAGCACTTGATTGTAGAATAGTAACTGCACAACATGCGGCCCATTCTCCCTGTAAGCTGCCATGCTTTTTATATGCACTCGACTATGAGGGAGCCTCAGGCATAATACTTTAAGCTGAGCCCAGAGGCTGAGCTGTACGTGACTCTCATAGCCCTCCTGGCTACAGTTTAGCAACTCTGACCCCCGCACTCCCTGAGTTCTGCACCAAAGAACGAGTTATGCAGTCCCTACGGAACTCTCTATCTTATCATGTACATAACCTGCTGTGTGGCGCATTCTCAGGGAAGCTGTCACAGCCACGCTCCAGGGCTTAAGCATCACGGCTTCTCTGGAACTGTCGATGAGGAGACAATCACGGCACAAGGATGGAATCAAAGGCTCACCAATTATCCCAAGAAAAAACATTGTCTCCCCACCCCGACCCATTCCTTGTGTTCAGATTTGGCTGTGGCCAAGGGTCAGAATGTGAGATGCCTGCTGTGGACATTACTACATAATAAAAGGTAAAATTTTTACATTTTGATTCAGCAACTTTGACTCTATGCTTGAAAACAGCTGCATCATGATGGCATCATCAAAACGCCCCTGGGGTCCAAATAGCTGAGCCAAAACCATAGGTGAAGCCCTCTGCTTCACTTCCGTGTCTGTATGGCTCATGAACGTTGTGGGTGGCACGTCGGTTAGAAGCAGTCTCCTTGGATCCGCTTTCTGCTTTGCAGTGGCCTCAATGCCTTAAGTTACCCTTGGGGAGGGCAATGTCAGGGACTTTCTCCTTCCCAAACTGGCTTGCCACTTGAAGGAGGAGATGATCCTTGCTGTCTAGTGACCCACATAGGGATGCCACTGTGGTTGCTTATTGACAACAGGTGTGTGGTAGGGTGGAAACTGAGGGCCCCCAACTCTAATTCCTTACTCCCACATCAGAGGGAAGACCTCACCAAGGGGCTGCGGTTGGAACAGAGCGGGTGTTGGGAGACTGTCTGAGTGTTTGCTTCTTTCCTAACTCTCTCACAGCCCTCTTCCTTTAACCTTTCCTCCTCTGCTAGCCCTGCTCCAGCCTCTGCCAGCTTCTCCCCTGGGGTCTACCACAATGCCCCATGAAAACAGTCAAGTCTCAATCCTTATCATTTCTCTCCAAGTCTTGCAGATTCTAGAACTCCAGGTGTTTAATGCCAGAAGGTTTCTACTGTGCACTGCTCGGCCAAGGGGAAGGGTGGGTTCTGTTGGCTCTGGGCTCGGGGAGGGGAGAGTGAGAGATGGAAGGTATCCTCTACTTTGGGCTCTAACACATTCCCTCTAAAAGGCTCTGAAACATTAAACACATTTTGTCATCATAACAATTAATTTTCACCCATAAACCCATATGATAAATTCATAGCATAACTTTGATGTTATTTTACACTAAAAAATATCACAGCCTTATTATGACTAGAATATTTGATCCTTCTTGTGCTGGGTTACATGACAAAGCATCCTACCTTAACTGACGATAAAACCTGCCACGCTCAAATTGACTCTGTTACTTGATTTCCCTCCTAACTATGGGAGATAAGTGATGAGTATCTTTTGCCCCACTACACATGTTATGGCTGTCTGACTGACCATGACTTTTTGATGAGCTATTATAAATGTCAAATTTGGTAAAATGGTAAAAGGTGCTGCTGGAAGTATGCATATGAAGTGAACATTCACAATTTTATCGTGGGTTATCATATAAGAAATCACCTGAATGGGCTGCTGTCTCACCCCCAGTATTTTCACATTTGCCAATGAGGAGCTGGTGTTCTCTACGATTTTATATGTGCCAGTCTGCTTTCCATCCCCTGACCTCCTACATGATTTTTTTCTAATTCTTATACATTAAGGTTCACTTTTTGTGCTGCAAAAGTTCTGTGAGTTTTGACGAATGCACAATGGCATGTATCCACTATTACAGTACCACACAGAATAGTTTCACCACCCTAGCATCTCCTGCTCTTCACCTGTTCACCCCTCACTCCTCCTTTGAATCCATGGCAACCACTAATCTTTTCACTCTCTGTATAGTTTTGCCTTTTCAAACTGTCATGTAGTTGGAATTAATATAGGATGTAGCATTTTCAGACTGGCTTCTTTCACTTGACAATATGCATTTACTTTTCCTCCGTGTCTTTTTTATGGCTTACTCCTTAATAGCCCATTTCTTTCCATCACTGAATAATATTCTATTGTTTGAATATACCACCATTTGTTTATCCATTTATATATTGAAGGACATCTTAGATGCACACAGCTTTTAGAGACTATGAATAGAGCTGTTATAAACATTCATATGCAGGGTTTTGTATGGACAGAAATTTTCAACTCATTTGGAGAAACATCTGAGAGAGTGATTTTTGGACTATATAGTAAGACTATGTTTGGCTTTTAAGAAACTACCAAACTGTTTTCCAGTTAACTGGCTGTACCATTTTGCAATACTACCAGCAACAAATGATAGCTGAAAAAACAGATTTTTTTAAACTGCAAGAACAAATAACCTTCAATTACACAGAATCTCATTTCTATAAAACAGCTCTGTCATGAGAATTAGGTAGACACTCAAGTTTCCAAAGTTCATACACTCTTGGGAGTAAATCATGAAATTCAATAACTCTGTGGAGACAGGACTTATGCTTGAGGGAACAGAAGAGTATAATTCTTTGCCTTCCCTGCACAGCAAACACATTCTATGCACATTTACATTCACAGTTTTCAAAAAAACTGCCATAGCAGCATGCGCCTGCCAGCTTCTTACTGTGAAAGGTTACTGGGAGACCTGAGCAAATAAATGTATACTTAATCCCTTGCACACTGATATTTTACCTATTTTAAATGTAAGGAATTTCAGGAATTAAAAAGACTGAATGATTATCTCCAGGAGACTAAACGCAACACAAAGAGAGAAGGGTGTTATAATTATGGCCCTTTACCTGAGCCCTGGGTTCAAAATTTGCCTGTTATATACTAGCCAGGTGCCACTAGGCAAGTTTCTTAATTTCACTGGATCCTGATTTCCTAACTGCAAAATGGGAAAAACAATAGTAATACTCTCCTTATAGGGTAGTTGTAATCAAGCAGTATATAATGACTATCAATGCCCAGCTCCCTTTCTCAATTCAAGACAACTCTGAAGGGTCATCCCAGCTCCAGAGCTCTAAGTAGAATCAGCAGGATCTTCTGTTGCAATTGCATCTTATTTCAACTTTTCCCTCTGCCCAATCCTGCCACCCTCAATCCCTTACAAGTGTTATTTCCAAGAGCTCTTCCTAATGAACTTCTGCACACAAATCTCCATCTAGGGAAATCTGACCAAAGCAGCTGGCATCACCATCATGACCACTATTACTGTTGCTGTTGTTTATTCCAAGCCCCACATCCCTAGCTGTATTTGCGCTGCACCAGTATAGCCCTCAGGCCTTCGTCTGAAGGATGACTTCTTCCCTGTGGACAGAGTGGTCCTCACCCTCCCCAAAGTGATGACCCACCTGAATTGTTCAACCTATTCTTAAGTGTTGGTCACCTCCTGAGCCTAGCTAGTAACGGTGGAGTATGAGGGGCAAGGATGAGCAAAAAGAGCAGGAAAAAAACTTTCAGCTGATGAAAGTTCCCCAGTACAACCTAGGCAAAATCAACAGAATAAAATAGAATGTGAGATTTCAAGAAAGTTTTAATGCAGAAGGCAATTTATCAGAAATAAGTCCCTTACCATGAAAGCTGGGATGACTGGAAGTTAGTTATACAAAGAGAGATTTAATAATAGGCTCCAGAATGGTGGAATTTTCAAAGCTGTGTTGATTTGCACACAGCCAAAGGCCTACAAAAGAACCCCAGAGTATAGAACCCATGCCTTAGAATGGCAGCAACCTTGAGCAGGGAAATAAAATGATACCTAATGGCACTGGGGTCCAAATGGGCGATAAAGAGAAGAAATTGTGTTATTAAATATCAAAGTTCAGTGGTTCCCTTTGCTTCCATTTAGCAATTTACAGAATATACACATATTTGTATATATAAATATGCAGAACAGGTATGTTTTCTTTGAAAACATTCAGAGATATTTATAGTAAACATACCCATGGCTATCCTGTTTTGCATGTTTCCCCAAAAACTATGTGTTCACTCTTCCTGCCAACTTAAAACTTGGATCTTTAAAAGCAGTAATAAAAGGGGCCTCAACACTAATAGTCAACCTGTCAAGAAATTCTTCTTATTAAAACTGGGATCTCAGTGTCTCCTTTCCTGCAGACAGCTTTAATTATCTGATGACTGCAGTTTTCAGAATTATTCTAAACAGCTTTCTGGAATAGTGGCTATGAGGGCACAAACAGCAGGCACCAGGAAAAGCTGTCCAACAAAATGAACATATTTGGTGACCTCTAGGAGTATACCACTTGCAGTGAATCAATTCCAAATGTATAAAACATGCACTCATTTCAAATTTCCATCTCATAGTTCATTACAAAATACACTTATGTTTAAACTACTTACGAACAAAGGAATTACAAGAAAGTGTAGAGACAGATAAGAGATTCAATTAAGCCAGCTCTGCTACTGTTGAATTCACCAAGACACGAAAATTATCCCTTCTCAGTTAGCCCATGTGCTAAAAGCCCAGCTCATAAACTGGGCCATCTCTACTAATGAACTAAACCTACTCTGGCCAAGTTCAAATCTCTCTGTGGAGACCATGGGGAGGATCATGGCTAAGAGCAACCAGATACATAAAAGTTTTGTTCACTGACTCCTAGGGACCTAGCAGAAGTGATGAATGTCCCATTACCTTGAATACCAATGGGGATTGTGAGACAAATGGATAAGGAGATGTGATCCTGAGTTTGAGACCATCCAGAGATTCAGGCAGAATAATGGGTATCTTAAGTGGAAACCAAATTAAGTTCGATGTGACTTAAATTTGAGAGGGAAGGTGCTAAAGACAGAGTGACACACGATAATATTTGGTATCCACCACACAAAAGCCAACCGAGAGAGAATAAATATTTAAGAATTTGTTTGTGACTTTAAAAGAAAAATAGCTAGAAATCTTTAATTCTATGACACCTCTTCCACTGAAGAGGGCAGAACAATTAACACACACATCTAATGCATTCTCACAGTTTGAGTTTCCTAATAATTGAGATTTTTCCAGGGATATGACTCATGATTCACATAAGAGATTTTGAAGGAGTATTTTTAAAAAGGAAAGAAACACTGATAAATCTAATCAGGTCATTTCTGTCCACTGTTTAGTGGGAGAAATACAGCCAGTCTGGAGTCATTGTGACTGCTCTCTGGCCCAACACACCATTAGGACTGGAGTTGAAAAACCTCTTGCTAGAGCCATGTCCCTCATTTGGCAGTAGCCACTGGGAGGTCTGTATTGAGAAGCATTCAGAGATCCAGTGCCAGGTGGGTGTGGAAGGATGCTATGATAGATTTATGTCTCACATGCATAAAGGAACGTAACAAATATCTGACAACAAACTTTCCCTAAGAGGTATTCCTAGAGAAGGCTGTCCGCCCAGAACTGACAGCCTCTCCATGTTGCCAAGCTGCTGACTAGAGCAGATTAGATGGTTATGTCACATTACCCTTACCTGGCTCTCAGAAACTGGGCCAGGACCAACACTAATGTATAGAAGAGAGACATGGGATGATTGGTGTTCAGCTCACCTTGATGCAGGTTGGAGTCTTCAGGCCCCTTCACCTGTCTCATTCCTTCCCAGGGAGCTGGAAGTCTTAGTAAAACTGTTAAGCCGTGAAGATTAATCCTTGTTAACAAAAGAAAAGTTTGCTTGCATTTGGGTACTCCTATTGCAATGAAGGACTTGAGGAAGCTGCTGACACCAAGAGCCCACTACTGCCCATTCAGGATATGACCAGTGGATTCACTTCCTGTGGCTGTAACAATCACCACAAATTGGTGGCTCAAAGCAACACACATTTATTCTCTTAGAGCTTACAGTTCCAGAGGTCGGAAGTCCAAAATCAGTTTCACTGGGCTGATATTAAGGTGTCACAGGGTTGCTCTCCCCTCATTGGCTCTAAGGAAGAACCCATTTCCCTGCCTTTTCTGGCCTCTAGAGCTGCATTCCCTGCCTCATGGCCCTTTCCTTCATCTTCAAAGCCAGCAGAGTAGTGTCTTGCTTTAGCCTTCACACTGCCTTCTTCTGTACTCAAATTTCTCCCTGCCTCCCTCTTAGAAGAACACTAGTGATTACATTTACACCAGATAATCCAGGATAATCACCTCATCTCAACATCCTTAATTTAATCAAATCTGCAAAATCCTTTCTGCCCTATAAAGACAACAAAGGGGAACAAAAGGAATAGAATATGAGTATGATTTTATATGGTTAGAACATCTCTGGACTACACACACAAGTGCAACATAAGTTAACCCTAGAGAAGGTACCTGGGGGCTGAGGGTCAAGGGTATGAGAATCAATTTCCTCTGGATACTCTTCAAATATTTTGAATTTTCTACCATATGACTATTTTACTTCTTTAAAAAATAATGAAAATCACAAACTGGACAACTTGGAAAGGCCAGTCTAGCTCCATAGTTCTTTGTGAAGTCAGCAGACACAGCTCAGCTTCTCTTTCTGTTCAATCTTGCTTTCTTTCATTTTCATCCAGAAGTACTGACCTCAAGGGTGCTCGCTAATAAACACGCTGCCTTCTAAACTTCTTCTCAGGGTGTGCTTCCCAGGGAAGGAATCTTACAGCTACTCTTTCAGCAAATTCATAAAATTTTCAAAAGTAAGATATTTTAGCTGTAATTGGTTAAGATTACTGACTCCACCTCAACTCCTGCTCCTTCCTGCTCCCCATCCCATTGTGTAGTGCTGGAGTGGCAACGGCATTTGGGGTGTGGTTAAGTTTAGTTGGGAATATAACCAATGAGGTTAAAGTCCATTGTTCTTGTCTAAATTACATACATTAACTTGTCCTAATTATAACATCAATACCTATTCATAGCAGAATTTTGCAGAAAATAAAAATCATCTCTGAAACCTCCACTGTTAATAGTTCGGTATATTCCCATACCATCTGACTCCGTTGTCCTTGAACTAACTCCTTGGGACATTCCCAGTTCAGTCCTGTCAAGAAATCTTTACTCAGAAAGTCAGACACAATCTTTAAATACCTGTTTTTTTGGATGAAAAGACCAAGATAACAAAAAATCGAAGTGCTGCATCTACAATCATTCATTAGAGTCAATACTAAACAGTGAGACTTTGGCCTCTTCCTTCTCATCACTGTCTTCCAGTTATCATCGAAGACTTCTTGGTATTCCACATCCAATTAGACACACACAAATTCCTAGTCGGGATCTCAATGATTCATTTGTTACATATGTTGATGGCACATCAATATCTGACCATTTTTCCAAGTCATAAATCAACATCTTCCTTTCCCTAGTCAAAAGCTCCAATGCTATTATACATCATAAATTGGAATACAAATTGATCAATTATTTAGTCTGTCAAATCCCTAAGAGAAAAAGCAAGAATAAGCCTAATGCAATTATTTTTTTATTACCAAGCATGCTTTTGATGGTGAGAAAACTAACAGGTGTTTTTCCTCACTGTTGGTCAATTTGAATCTCACCCACAAAGTAAAATCAACTTTAGTTATTACACAACGAATCAATAACCACAGTGCTGTTACACTTCAGGGTGGATTTTTTTTCTTTATTGACCTAACAGAGACTCATGACCAAGTGGAAGAGTGTTTAATGAGCTTGAAAATGAAGCCATTCATTTGAACTGAAGAGAACAACACATTCTCCTGTCACCTCATATTAACCCACTGTTCCTGTTATGGAGAAAACTAGAGGTACTAATAATGTCGAGGGCCCAGGTACAAACACTCCAAGTGCAGTACCTTTCAGGTCTTCAGCACTGCTGATAAACACTAAGCAAATTTTTCCTCAGTGACTCCTCAGTTTCTAGCCTCTTCACAGATTTCAGTACTGCTGGACCTCCTGAATTACGGTTTTACTCCATCCTGTTTCACTGAGCATAATTCTGATCCAGCTGTTAGGATTTGGATATTCCCAGAACTGGATTCAGACATGAGATAGCAAGCAGTAGCCAGCTATATTAAGCATTAAAACAGTTCTGGGGTAAACCAGAAATATAATGCCACAAACTCGGGTTTCCAGAATCGATCCTTTATATAACTGGCAAAATGTAATTTTGCTGATGTAGAAAAGTCTTGAGTGATGGAAAAAATACTCCTTGCCAGAGTCAACCCATACCCTTTGAGTGTTTTTCTGTGACACACAAGTTACATGGCCCAACAGTCTATCTCAGCAACACTGAGACCAGTCATCTCACAGAAGCAAAGCAGTTGATGAAATTACTGAGCTAAAGAACGCACAGCATAGTGCATTTATTGAGAAGAAAGAAAGTCTGAGTTCTGTAATGTACCTGCCAAGAATTTGTCTGAGTTCTTGTTTATCCAAGAAAACAAGAGAACAAAATGCACAGACAAGTGGGAAAAAATAGCTTTTAAACAGAACAAGACTTCCTCACCAAATTTCTATTACCTCTATCATTAGGAAATTGGTTGTAAGGCTCAATAGGAAAAAACTGGTAGATGAAAGAGAACTTCAAGCTAGTGAGAATTTTTCTGAACAGTCAATATTTGTTTAGAACATTAAAAATATTGTAAGATTATTATTAATAGAAAAATCAGTTCCTTTCTAACCTCAAAAAAAGCTTAAATATTTAAATACTATTGACTTGAAGAGGCCACAGAGGTATCAGGTAGCCTGGGATACTGATACATCTCACTCCAGAGTAGCTATATATCTCTGGATCTTTCCTCTGCCCCATATTTAAACATCCTCTCTCAGTTTTCATCTATAAATGACTAATCCTACAAGCACAATTTCTATACCCGCAATGGGCTCAGATCCTGACTCTGCCACTTTTTTACATGATCTTGGTTAAATTTCCTAACCTCTGTATGCTTCAGTCTCTTCAGCTGTAAAATCTGATAATCATAGTACTACCTCACATGGTTAGTGTGGTGACTAAATGTTCAAATACACGTAAAGTGCTTAGAATGCCTGGGGGACAGTAATCACTCAATAAATTATAATGTTGATCATTATCATAACTTCGGTGAAGATACATGGATTTAATTCAGTATTATTTTACTTGATTTAGGTGTTGCTGTTTTAAAATAGCTTTACTGGGGTATAATTGACATAAAACACACTACACACATTTTAAGCATACAATTTGAGTTCTGACATATATACTCATCTCAGAATCATGACCACAATCAAGATAGTGAACATATTTATCATCTCAAATTTTCCATGTGTTCTTTGGAATTTCCCTCCTGCATCCAAATTGCCCCACCCTAGGCCCCTCCACCACAAGGCAATCACTATTCTGCTGTCACTATAGATTAGTTTGCATTTTCCTCAAATTTTATGTAAATGTAATCATATCATATGCACTCTTTTTTGTCTAGTTTATTTCACTCAGCATTATTAATTTGCAATTAATCCATGTCACCACATGATTCAATAGTTTATTCCTTTCTAATTGCCCGGTAGTATTTCACTGCATGGATATATCACAATTTGTTTATCCATCCACATATTGATGAACATTTAGGATGTTTGTAGTTTTCAACTATTACAAATAAAACTGCTATGAACATTTGTATTCAAGTCTTTGTACAGAAATAGACTTTTATTTTACCTGAATAAATATCTAGGGATAGAATGGCTAGATCACATGCTGGGTAAATATTTAACTTTTTCAGAAACTGCCAAATGGTTTTTCTAAGTGGTTGTTCTATTTTACATTCCCACCAGTACTGTATGAGAGTCCTAATTCCTTCATATCTTTGTCAACACTTGGTATGTTCAGTCTTTTTGATTTTAGCCATTCTACAAGGTATGTAGTTTTATCTCATTGTAATTTAATTTCCATTTCCCAATGATGGTGACCATTTTTTCAGGTACTTATTTGCCATCTGTATGTATTCACTGGTAAAGTGTCTATTCAACTCTTTTGCCCATTTTTCTAATTGGAAAGTTTGTTCTGATTGATTTAGTGTTCTTTATGTATTCTATATACAAGTCCTTTAGCAGAAACATAATTTGTTAAATTTTTCTCACCATGTGTGGTTTATTTTTTCATTCTCTCAACAGTGTTCCTCAAAAAGCAGGTTTCAATTGGGATGAATTTCAACTTATCAATATTTCATTTTGTGAGTCATGCTTTTAGTGTCGTATCTAAGAATATGACCAAAAACTCCAAAGATCTTTCTTTTTTTTCCAGCAGTTTTACAGTATACATTTTATATTTAAGTCTATGATCCCTGATTTTGAGTTAATTTTTGTATATGGTGTGAGGTATGGATTAAAATTCTTTTTTTACATATGAACATCTAATTACTCCAATACTATTTTTTTTTAAGATTATACTTTCTCCACTGAATTGCCTGAGAACCTTTTTCAAAATTCAATTGTCATTATATGTGTATCCATTTCTGAACTCACTCTTTGGTTCCACTGATCTATTTGCTTATCTGTATGCCAATACCATACTGTCTTGATTAGCGTAGAGTTATAAAATTTTGAAATCTAGTAGGGTTAGTCCTCCACATTTGTTCTTCTTTATGAAAGATTTTTGGGCTATTCTAAGTATTTTACATTTTCATGTAAATTTTAATAGCTTTACTGAACTGTATGTAACTTGCATACTGCAAAGTTTACCCATCTTACGTGTTTAATTCTATGGTGATTACCATGTTTACAGAGTGGTAACACCACAATCTAATTTTAGAACACTTTTCTTACCTGAAAACCAAAACTTACGCCTATTAGTAGTCACTCCATCCTCCTCCACCAACCACTGATCAGTTTGCTTTCTCTATATATTTTCCTACTCCAGACATTTCATATGAATGGAATCATATAACATGTGGCCTTTTATGTCTGGATTATTTAATTTAGCATAATATTTTTTAAGTATTTGTTTAAACTGACTAACTTGTATTAATATCTCATTTCTTTTAATAGCCAAATAATATTCCATCATATGGAAATACCACATTTTGTTTATCCATTTATCAGTTGGTGGATATTTGCATTGAACTATTTCCACCTTATGGCTAACATGAACAATGGGAATGTAAAACGGTATAGCCACTTTGGAAAAATAGCTTGGCAGTTTCTTATAATGTTAAACATACACTTAACTTACAACCCAACAATCATATTCCTAGGATTTATCTTAGGAAAATTAAAAATTATGTTCACACAAAAATCTGTACATGAATGTTTAAAGTAGCTTTATTTGTAATATTCAAAACCTGGAAACAATTCAAATGTTCTACATGGAGTGAGTGGATAAACAAACTGTGGCATATCCATACAATGGAATATTACTCAGCATAGGAATGAACTTTTGATACATTCAAAATTTGGATGGATCTCAAGGACATTATGCTAAGTGAAAAAAAGTCAATCTCAAAGGGCTACGTAATTTGTTATTTCATTTATACATAACATTCTCAGAGTGAAAAAAATTTTAGTGATAAGAGAACAAAGAAGTAGTTGTTAAGGAGTTGAGGAAGAGTGTGACTATTAAGGGATAACACGAGGGAGTTTGTGGTGATGGAACATTCCTATCCCTATTGTGGTAATGGTTACTTAAATCTAAACATGCAACAAAATATCACAGTATCATACACCAAAAGGTGAGGAGGACTGCATACAAAACTGGTGAAATTCAAACATGGTCTGTACCTGAATTAATGGAATTGTACCAACATCAATTTCCTGGTTATGACAATATACTGCTCTTATGTAACATATTATCATTGGGGGAAGCTGAATAAAGGGTATGCAGGACCTGTATCTCCATTTTTGCAACTCCTTGTGAATTTTTAACTATTTCAAAATAAGAGAGTTCTTTTTTAAAAGTTAAGCCTAGTCTCTACTATACTTTGGGGAATTTAGGAGAAGGAACTGTCCTATTAATAGGATGAAGTAAACAAGAAGTTAAGAATTCAGTACAGGTTGGCTAACCCAACTACTACTTTACTGAGGCTATTAAAAATATATACATATAGTGTTAAGCACATTTGACTGTCCTTTACAATTGGATTACTGCAGTCTGTTGATTATTTTCAAAATTTTGCAAAAAAAGAAAGAACCCACCTAATTACTATCCTCCTCAGTGGAACCATGTCTAGATCACCTGATTCTTACAATCCTTCGTTATTCTTCTTTGAGCATTCCCCTTTTCTGCCAAGGTGTGGTCAGTAGGAAGTTAAGTGTACTGACCATCCCTGGCCAATTAAACCAGTAAAGCCTCAAAAAAAAAGATATGCACTTAAAAAGCATATATATATATAATATACACTTGTATATATAGAAGTGTATATTATATATATACATATAAATTTCTCCGGTGTTACGGCAACTGTATATGGCCATTTGACAGAGTTCTGGCCAAAAATATGTAAGCAGAAGCCTGCTGGTGCCTGCTCTTTTTGCCTTGTTCCTGCCTGGTCTGTGGATATGATATGGAGGTAAAAGCAACCAATTTGCAACCGTTAGGATAAAAACCATGGACTAAGCACGGTGGCACAAAAGGAGTCTGGACTATACACCTCCAAATTTGTTTTATGACAAAAATAGGTCTGTATCCATTTAAGTCACTACAGTTTAGTCAAAGCTGAATGCCATCTCTACGAGGAGGAAAATATACCCATTCTCCTAGAGCAGTGGGGCTCACCAGCACCAGCAGAGGGACAACTGTGCCGTGCAAAGCATTAGGGGACTCAGCCAGAGAGGCACCACTGTGCAGATGTGACAGGGAGGGTGGAGGACAAGAGGGTGGGGACGTGGGGTTTACCATATGAGGCAGCACTGCAGGACCTCTCCAACATTTCTGAGCACACCTTTGGGAGGGTAAATAAAGCCAGTAGGTCTTGGGTCATGATAATTTGGGTTACATACGGGCAACCTAGTTTCTATGCTGGCCCCCAGGATCACCACTGTGGGAAGGGCAGGATGAGACCAACTAGAAACCACTCACTACACACCAAGCTAAGTTTATCTTAGTAGTCATTCCCTCCCTAGGTACCTAAGGAAGTAAGGTCCTTTCTCCTGGGGGTTCTGACATTGAGACGAGTCTGCAATCCAAGCTTCAGGAAACATACCTAGTCCCCACTCACCATCAGCACCCTCTGAATTCTTTTCCCTCTTGCCTTGAGGGGGCAGAGGCTGCTCTGTTATAATCTAACTTGGTCTCTTCTCACTTCTTTCCACCAGCTTTGAAAACTTTTATGACATTATTTCAGATTTTCTCTATCTACATTGGGTTTTTTGGTTTTTGTTATTTTTTTTTTTTTGCCATTTTTAAGGTGTGATTTCCATGCTTTTGTAACATGCTTTTTATAAATCTTCCTGTATCTCCTTGCAGTTATGCCTTGGACTCTGAGGTTCTGGTGCAACACTTCCTATGGCTGTCCTATGTATCATATAGGCCATGGGTCAGCAAATTGGTGAACAGTTTTATTGGTTCACTGCCAAACCCACTGTTTACTCATTGCCTATGTATGGCTGCTTTTGCACTAAAATGGCAGAGTTGAGTAGTTGCAACAGAGACCCAGTGGTCCCACAAAAACCAAAATATGTCCTATTGGTCCTTTCCAGAAAAAGTCTGTCAATCCCTGACATAGGCACTCAAATATTCTGAATCGATATAAAACATCAGCATATCCAAACTCCAATTTGTATTGTTCACATACTGGCCAGTGAGAGAAAACTCTAAATCTACCTGTTTGGTGATTGGTTTTTGCCATATTTTCTCTAAAAAGAACACTTATTCTCTTAATGACTCCCCTCAACTGCTATATGATATAGTGAATTAAGAACCTGATATTAAAATATAGTTTATTATTTGCAATATACGGTATGGCTTTCGCACATAAAGCATAAGATACATGTGAAGTATCATTTGTGGATTTGTTAAACTAGTCTTTCTGAATTGTTACTGTTAATATTGGCTTCTTTTTAGAACCACTTTTTGTTTTGAAAGGAGAAATTCTCCTAAATTATTTATATAAAATGTATTATTACCCTTTTGTTAGATCAGTGAACTAGATGACAGCTCAATTTAAGGCATTACAAAAGGGGAATCATTTGTGGGTTTGGAGGAAAAAAATGCCTTTCAGTATAGAGATCATGTGATACTGAATAAGAAAACTGTAAGCAAATAAATAATTGTGTGACAGTAACATGTCTACTCACCGAAATGAGATTTAAAAAGAAAAAAACAAGCAGTCAACAGAAGAAATAAAAAGGGAATGCAAATACATTTTCAATCGATTCAAAATAAAGTTGCAGAATTCAGGAAGCCTGAAAACAACGCTCCCCAAAGTTAATTGTTTCCTCGTCAGGATGCAGAAAGACCACACTAATGGTATGAGTAGAAACTGGAACAATTGCTAGAAAGCAATTTTGCAATGTATATATTTACAGTCTTGAAAATATTCATACCTTTAAACCCAATCCGTTTCCTGAGGAAATAGCCTGAAATATGGATGGAGATATGTGCACAATGATGTTAATTGTAACATTACTCATCAGCAAAAATAGAAATAATAGAAATTAATTAAATGTCTATTATAGCTCAGGCATTGGACTGAATGCTGGTGATTGAATAAAAGGCTTTTGGCGAGGGAGTAAAATTTCATCTGAGACCCAAAATAACTGAAAATTAACCACCCAAGAGAGCTAGAGAGAAAATGTGTGTCTCTGTGCAGCATGGGAGGGGAAGGAGAGAGAGAAGGGAGAGGCTGGGGGCCGGTGATAGTTCTGATGATGCGGGCAGGGGAGTGTCTTGTAAGAACATTCCAGACACAGGGACCAGGAATATTTGGAATATAAATACCAAACTAACAAGTTAAAGTGCAGGCATCCAATATAGCAGACAACTGTTTATGGGTCTAATCTTTTTTAAAAAAATACTTGATTTTTATCACACGTACAACTGGTAAAAATGTAGTATATGGGGATCTGTCCACCCTAGATATATCCCTGGGAAGAGGGATGGGCTGTTGTATTTTCTAAAACTATTTAACTGGAGCCCCAAAGTATTTTCTGAACTAAATCTATTCCTAGAGTTATTTTATGAGCTAAAATTCAGAAGCAAAGTGTTTCACTTTCAGAATGAGTAGCAATGCAAGAATCAGGAAAAAATATGCCTCATATTCAAGTCTATAGTTGCTCACATAAAAACCAACCATCAGTAATGTTAATCCTGGCCCTATTTTTTTTTAAACAGATTTGATGGAATGGGAACATCTGGGGATATAAGACATCTTTCTCTAGATGCTTTACTTAATTACTCCCTCCCTACTCCCCAAGGCTTGCTGTTTCTCTTCAGTACTGATAGGTCTGGTTAGTGTATTCAGGACTGACAGATGTTAACATAAGGGGAAGCTGAGTGAAACGTATATGGGAACTCTCTGTACTATTTCTGAAACTCTTCTGTAAGTCTGAGATTGACTCAAAATAAGTATTTTTAAAAACAACAACAATGAAGAACCTATGTATATACTATGCTGCCATGTGTATAACAGGGAGAGAAATGAAATAAAGAAACAGACATATGAACATGATTTTACGTGGTTAGAATATCCCTGGAAGTACAGAACTGGTAATGTAGGTTAACTCGGGAGAAGGCACCTGGGGGCTGAGCGTCTAGGGTAAGAGAATCAATTTCCTCTGGATACTCTTTTTGAATATTTTGAATTTTCTACCATTTGATTATTTTACTTCTTTAAAAAATAATGAAAATCAAAAACCAGACAACGTGGAAAGGCCAGTCTAGCTCCAGAGTTCTTCGCCAAGTCAACTGCTCTTTCTGTCCAATCCTGCTTTCTCCCATTTTCATTCATAGGTATTGACCCCAAGGGCACTCAATAATAAACACGCTGCCTGCTCAACTTCTCAGCGTGCTTCCCAGGGAAGGAGTCTTACAGCTATTCTTTCAGCAAATTTATGAAATTTGCGAAAGTAAGATATTTTAGCTGTAACTGGTTAAGATTACTGTCTCTATCTCAACTTATGCTCCCTCTTGCTCCCCATCACATTGTGTGGTGCTGGAGTGGCTATGGCATTTGGGAATAAATTTCATCTGAGTTGATGGGATACACTTATGTAGTTTACAGATGCTTCCTGTATAATCAACAGTTATGGATCGCTGTCCTATTGTGGGAATGGTTTCCAGGAATATTACTCGCACCCACTGTGCCAATTCAGTGTCAGAACACAATGGTGCAAGGCGAGGTGTCGTACTGAGATGTGAATGTGTCCTATAGCACCAGATACTGGGATTTTGCGGGGAGTGGTGAGAAAACACTATGAAAATGTAAGGAGTCAGATGCTAATCTCTGGAAAATCCTTTCACCATCAGACGTATAAAATGATAGGTAAAAGGTACGGTTCTCAACAATGCCTACTCAAAATGGAATTTCTCCTGTCAGATAACATAAAACTCATAATATGCCATGATAATGAGGATAACCCATGAGGCCTGGTAAATGACTGTCATCAGTTCAAAAAGTACTTAAGATTAGTTACTGCACAAGAAAACTTGAAATGCCCAGAGATCTTATAGCTCACATATAAAAGAAATTTAACAGGAATTTTCCAAAATTTGACAAGAACCCTAACTATTACATGACATTACCAATAATGAGTAGTCAAACTGAAAGACAGTTATTATAAAATAAATTCTGATACACTCTGATAGAAGAAAGAGCAAGTTATCTTTCTATTTACTCTACAGAAAAGATGACAAAATCATTGTCATATGAAGAACATGATCAAGTATGAAGCCAAAAACAAAAAAAAAAGCAAGGGATAAAAAGTAGTACAGAGGTAAATAAAGCAATTAGTATTTTGTTATGTTTTCTGGATTTCTGTGATGCTTGTGTTTTTACCAGCTTTTTAAATGTTATCATTTGTTTTGATTCTCTTCTCTCATTCTAAGTACATTTTCACATTTGTATCTATTTTGTATTCTCTTCTTAAAGAAGCCCTAAACATTTGATTAAGTTTCAGACCCTATGAAACCTAGATCTATCCATGAGAGACATACTTTGAAAATACCTCCTCTAAAATGCATAAAATGACATTATTACTACATTAGAATTCCATAATGGCTCTCTGCTAGAGTGTCTTTCAAAACAGAAATCCTGGTAGTGAGAAAATATGCTCCCAGGGGAAGGCTCTGGAGGACAATACAGCACTTCCCTGAGTATTAGTGCCCATCACTGCAGTCAGTACTGGCAACACAATGCTCACTAGAGAAATTGTTAACATCTCTATTTTAACATAATTTATAAATTTGTTTTATTTTTCAACCATATCCCATGGTCAAAGCACTGGGCAGAAAAGTGCCAACCAGTGCTATCTAACAACTCAATGCTAGTGTGCACCCTTGCTAAACCTGCCTTACTGTTCCCATTTCCTTTGCCCCATTCTCATTTCTATCAAATTGACAATCTCTAACTCATGTACATTAAATAGAATAACAGACATACGGCACAAATACCCCCTTGGTAAAATGTGAAAAGTTCAGTGTTCCCCAATGACTCTTCACACCGAAAGTCAATAGACACTATTCTTCTTATTGGGAGGGGTCATGTGTTTCAGCTCACGTGTTTGCATATGATTTGGTCCCTACCAAAATGGATGGTGACGTGAATTGAAGAGTGTGAATATACATTGATATTACACTGAACAAGAAGAAAACAAGACGTTTCTGGTCCTATCATTGCAGAGCAGGGGGGCAGGTGCTGCTGGGTGTCTGCCGATATCCCTTCCCACTCCTTCCCAACTGTATCCTGATTTTTAATGGAGTGGCAATGTACCCAGCTGATAAAATACATTTCCCAGCCATCCTGAAACCAGAAGTATCTATGTGACAGAGTTCTGGCCAATGAGGCAAAAGTGAGGCTCCCGGGAATGCTCTGTAAAGGGAGGCTAGCCAAATAACAACAGCTTCTGCCCTTTCTCTTACTTCTACCTGGGATTCAGAGGTGATACTGTAGTACAGGCAGTCATCTTACAACCAGAGGCATCAAAAATGGAGTTTAAAAGTTGCATGACCTGCAGCTCTGCAGGCATGGAGGAAGTATTACTTACCTTTTCCAACTGCCTACTTCTAGACTTCCTGCTAGGTTTAAATGTAAATCCTTATTTAAGCCAATTATAGTCCACTTCTGTTAGCTGCAACTACAGTCAGCCCTCCCTATATACAGATTCCACATTCACATTCAGCCAACTGTGAATCAAAAATATTTTTTTTAAATTCCAGAAAGTTCAAAAAAGTTAAATTTGAATTTGATACAGGCTGACATCTATTTACATAGCATCTACATTGTATATTAGGTAGTAATGTAGAGATGATTTAGGCATACAGGAGGATGTGCACAGGTTACATGCAAATACTACTTCATTTTATATAAAGGACTTGAGCATCTGCAGATTTCGGTATCTACGGGAGTCCTGGAATCAATCCTCATGGATATTGAGGTACAACTGTATACAGAGATTCTTACCTGATTCAAGGAATACTTGAGTTTTTTTTTTTATTTTCCTCACACAATTTATGAATACTTACTATTCTTTAAAAGTTTGGAAGAGCTAAGACATTTATAGGGAGAGTGAGAGTAAGGGGAGAGAGGAGGAAACGGGAAGTTGGGTAGCAAGCTGTAAAATGTGGAGGTGTTTTAGTAGTAAAGAATAGTGTATCTGGAGCAAGATTAACTTGGTTAAGATCCAAGTCATGCTACCCAGATTCAGTTCATTTATTCATTCAACAAATATTAACTGAGCACATACTATGTGCCAAGCATAGTGACTGAAAGTACTTGGAGGTAAAACTAACCTTTTGGTGCCTCAATTTCCTCATTGGTTAAGTGGAGACACTGACAATATCTACCTCATGGGGTCATTATGAGGATTAAATGGGTTACTAGAAGTGTAAGTGGCATCTGGGAAGTGTTCAATAAGTATCAGCTATTTTAATATTAAAATAATTTTATAAAAATAACAACATATAAAAACAAGTTTGCTTGTATTATTAAGCGAAAAATATTAAGCCATGAAAATATTTTATCTCATTTTTATCTTAGAAAAGACATATATATATTTAATAAGACTGAAATGATACACAAGATATAAACAAGTTATCTCTAAATGGTGAGATTATGATGCCTTTAATATACTTCTTTTTACCTTTTTATATTGTCTTAATTTTCACAGCAAACATGTATACTTCTTTCAATAAGACTAATAAGGTTGTGCCTATTATGTGTACAACTCCTTTAGGAAATAATTGTTTTTAGGGTCAAGGAGCCTGACCCCAGTCAGGTAGTTCAGGCTTCCTCCTAAAGGGAGTGTGCATCCCCATCGCCAGTCGTACTAGGAAAATTCACCCATGAGCTCTACTCAGATTCAGGGCTTCTATCACTAAAGGAGCAGGGTAAGTGAATATTGAGGGACAACATATTCTCTGCTACAAGTGGGAAGTAAATCAATAAGAAATCCCCCATATGATTGTTGGGCCAATTGAAGATCTATGTGGTGCTAATTGCCAAAAAATTTGAGAGAGCTGAAAGAAAGAGCATGAAAAGTAAGACAATTTATAAAACAAGGAGGAAAAAAAGAGAAAGAAGAATGAAACTACATACAGCTTAAAAAACAGATATATAATCCACTCAGCGAGATGACATATCCCAAGAAACAGAACAAATTTCAGGAAAAAAAATTTTTCCTGCCCTTAAAGAATTCTCCACACTTGAAAAACTTAAAGAAAATAAAGACAGAAGAATGTAATTTTTTTAACTAAAGTTTCAGGACTGGAGGGAAAAATTATGAGTAAAAACAACACCACTAAGGACCTAGCAATAAGCTAAATGCAGGAAGGAACACAATTAAAACAGGGGAAAACGAAGTGAGTGACCTATAATCACACAATGAAGAGATAAAGACAAAAAAAACAAAAGCAACCTAAAGACAATAATAAATGTGAGAGACAAACAATGGAGAGCCAACTTTTGGTTGGACGTCACTGAAGCAGAGAATAAAATAATGGAACTTTCACTTTCCAAAGGACGAACCAACAGATTCCACAGAAGATTTTTCTAAAAGGATGAACAGAATTATATTCCTGGACATTTTAAAGAGAAAAGTTAGCTTTTCATAAAGTTCAACATTTCTTCCTGATTAACAGAAAAATAAAAACACTTCATGAAATAGATACTAATATAAACCACAAAAATCCAGCTTTGTGCCTAATAAAGACCAGAAATGTTCCCAGTAAATTCAAGAATAAGATAGATTCCCACTAGAACGAGTGAAATTATTACTTAAAGAGCATATCACTATATATTTGAAACCCCAAAAGAATCAACTAAAAAAAGTACTAGAAACACTTAGAGGATCAGTAGGATAGCTAAGTATAAATAATATTTTATTTATTTTTAATAATCATAAATAATTTATAAATACTAATTTCAACATTAATAAAACAAAAACCTTGGAGTAAACTTAACAAAAACCATGTAAACTTAACAAAAATCTGAATGAAGATAATTTTTCAATTCAACTGAGAGACAATAAATAAGATCGCTTTAATTTTTCAAAATATCTGGTTCTTGGATAGGAAGCTGCACTTGTAAAGTGTTCAGTTCTCCTTATTGAATTTATAAATCAATGTGATATCAACACAAAATGTCAGAAAACTGTATTTTGTGGGGAAATGGGAAAATTTGACAAAATAGCCTAAAAACAGACATACACAATATTTGGGGAAAATCTGAAAAAGGAGACACTAATTGAAAGTTAGCACCTCCATAATTAAAACATCATTATGTTCCACAAATTTATAATATGATCATTCCAGATTAATAAACACCAGTTATTGGAACAGATTAGAATATAGATCTAAACGTATCTGTATACAAGAATCTAGTTCATGATAAAAGGTAGCATTTGAACTCTGTGAAGCAGAGATACTGAGGCAACAGGCTAGCCATTCAGGAAAAAAATAGAACTAGATTCCTAACCCACTCCTTCCACCCAAATAAATTTCAGATATATCAAAAATCATAATAACTGCAAATGGCACAAGGAATGTTTTGGAGGTGATGGAAACATTCTAAAACTAGATTATGCTGATGATTACCTATGAATTTATTGAAAGTTATTGAATTGTACATTTAAAATGAGTGAACTTGGTGATACGTAAATTATATCTCAATAAAGCCGCAAAAAATTTTAACTATTATAAAAGATGAAACCATAGAGGTGCTAGAAAATATGACTAAATGGGTTTATGGTCTTGGATTAAAAATCTTTCCAAAGATGATATAGAGCCCAGAAGGCAACACAAATTTAAAATGTATGTGTGTATCTCAGCATAATAAAAGCTATTTATGACAAACCCACAGCCAACATAATAGTCAACACTGAAAGGTTGAAAGTCTTCCCACTAAAATCTGGAACAAAGCAAAGATGCCCACACTTATCATTTCTATTCAACAGTTTTGGAAGTCCTAGTCACAGCAATCAGACAACAAAAAGAATTAAAAGGTATCCAGATTGGAAGGAAAGAGGTAAAACTGTCATTATATACAGGTAACATGTACTATATAGAGAAAACCCTAAAGACTCCACACAAAAGCTACCAGAACTGATTAACAAATTCAGCAAGACAGCAGGATACAAGATTAACGTACAGAAATCTGTTGCACTCCTTCACACTAACAAAGAAATATCAGAAAAGGAAAGTTAAAAAAAATCCCTTTTAAAATTGCATCAAAAGTAAAATAAAATACTTAGGAATAAACCTGACCAAGGGGGTGAAAGACTTTCACGCTGAGAACTATAAAACATTGACAAAGGAAACTGAAGATGATTCAAAGAAATGGAAAGCTATCCCCATGCTCTTGGATTGGAAGAATTAATATTGTCAAAATGGCTTGGGAGGGCTGGGATCCTAGGAGACTTTCTGAGACAGATGGAGTCCTTCACATACTAGGGATTAGTCAATATCCAACTCAGAAATAATTGCTCACATGGATTTTATAAGTTTCAAATATTACAGTAAGTTCTAGTTCTTTCCCAGTTCTACTCTTCTCCTATCACCATGGCAACCCATGAGACAAAAGAGAAATAGAGGTTTCTGATCCTATCTTGATCAGAGGCCCTTATATTCATTACTTTGATAATGAAAATAAGTGGTCAGTACACATGAAAAATGTGTATTCTTTGCATTTCCTAATCCATACTCTACTTCAAAAAGGTCTCGTAATAGTCTAGTGCAAAGAATCAGGAGAGAAGAAAAAATAAAGAACATCCAGCAAAAGCATCATGCAATTATACAGCCACTCAAAAACAGGCTGCCCTGGGGAGGGAATGTCAAATAATAAGAGAGGGCGCAAATTTGAAAGTTTTTTACTCCTCAATGCTATTTTAATATCAGACCTCTGTATGATGAGTATTAGTGCTCTACATGATTGATTCATAATTACATACCTCCTAAAGAGAGTCCAGAGCTGGCCTAAAATCAAGGTCTGCGAAGTCTGGGTCATGCAAGAGTGAAGTGCTAATTGACTCATGTGGCATCACCATGGTGACCACACTTGAAACTGTTTCTCCAAGGGTGACTTGACAAAGGATAGTAGCAGAACCATTAACAAAACTCCTTTAGAAGAAAATATAACAACTGACAGTTCAGTTATAAGTACTGAGGACAGATAAAGCCCCAAGGAGAAGACAGGAGCTGGTCTACCCTGGCCTTTACAAGTGATAAATATTATCCCCAGGGTCTTTGAACTTCTCCAAAGTGGAACTCACTGCCAGGTAACGGTGATCAGATGTGGGAATTGGAGGTGTTTTAACAATTAAATGTTTCTGAATTTTTGTCCCTTTGAATTCCTATTTGTTACAATATTTTGGAAGTGGTTTTGCCAGAGAACTTCAACAACAATGTAAACTGTTTTTTAATGTCCCACCTTTGTTCCTCATTTGCTTTCTACTGTTTTTTAACGCAACATTGGAATAACCAAGAACCAACCGGTCAGTTGCAAGTGGTAAATGGGCTGATGGTCATCAAGAAGTGAGATATGGTCTGGAATATGCAATAAACTGATGGCAAACAGCAGTTATGCCAAGAAGCTTGGTGGCACTGATCAAACGAGTTCAATCAAATTCATGAGGGAAAACACACCTCATTAATTACAAACTGAAAATCAGAGAATATAAGCCCTGCCCCCAGCCCTGTGCATAGTGACCTGATAGACAAACGAGAATATGCCTGCCCAGATGACATATTTGTAGATTTCTGGGTGTGAATGCCACGAGAATGCACCACTCAGCTCTCCTGTTGGAAGGAGCAGAACGGATCAACAGCTCCAGCTGCGTCCCTTGAGACCTACCACCACGTCTGCACCAGGGCCATGCTTTCCTTCCCCTAGTCCTCCCCGAGTCTTGCCTCTACATGGCAGGGGTACGAGTGCAGGTCTATCTTGTAGGATGCAAGGCTCCTCTAATGGGTGACCTAGGCTGGAGAACTCCTCACTGCTGGCTGACACATTCTTAGAACTGCACTGCAGTCTCAGACTCTTCCTTTCAAATCCTCCTTCTCTTTCCCTCTCCTTCTAAAGTGTCTTAACTGCATCACAGTCTGAAGCTCTCCCTGCTGCCACTCCTGCTATGTCTCCTGTATCTTCTACATACATTTTCCTCAAAAAAATCTCCCGCAGATCTGAGCCCATCTTGATGACTGCTTCTCAGAGAATTCAAAGTGATGCAGAGTTTACATGAAATAGTCAACATTTGAATAATAATATTAATCCCTTCAAAGTCTCTTTTTGTACATAATCTTATTGGATCCATATAACTATTTGAAACATTTTCTTGAGATCTCTCATGAATATAGAAGTCCTTCTTCCTTAAATGAATAATACTCTACAAGTATCTGTGACCACACATGGCTGTTAGGAATAAGCTGCGTTGTTCATTCATCCATTCAACAAATACCGAGTGACTTCACTTCTATGCATCCATTGACAAAGATTTTTTTTGCTTGACTAAATTTTAGTCAGGCTCCTGAAACTTCTCGTAGGCCCATCTGTGTACTTCCTTATAAAATCCACTTTTAATAAGAACGCTGCTCAGTCAATTTAGCAAGAACACCCCACCCTCTCTGATCAGGTTCCTTATCCTCCACCAACCCCCAGGTGATATCTGATCACCCTAGCCTATGTCCAGTATGAGTTCTGTTATATAGGTTTAGCCAGAATTCCACCTTACTCCTGACATTTACCTTAGTAATTTTTTATCCCCTAATCCTAAATTCCCACTTCCCCATCCTGTTTTTGGAGTTAAATTCAATCTCTCTTGCCACTGCAAAATTCTATCAAAGTGGTCCCTGTACTTATCATGACAGTAGTGAATAAAGTCTGCCTCACTATCTTAAACAAAGGCCATGAATAATTTCTTGTCACCATCTTTAACATCATCTCCATGGTACTCTTTTGGGGATATACAGCAGTGAGCAAGAAAGAGTTGGTACCTGCCCTTATGGGACTCATAGTAAAAAAAAATATGATCAACTTTTTAGCTCATAATTGGGACAAGAGATACAAAGGAAAAGATCAAGGTGTTATGGGGTTAGGGAGGAGTCTAGGGAACCTACTTTTGGTAAATGGCTTTGAGAAGGCTTCTCTAAGACCTAACACTGAAGCCTGGTTCAGAAGGATGAGGGGATACCAGCTGGCTAAGGGTGATTGAGTTAGTACTGGGGGCAGAGTGGTGCCTCTGAGTAGACAGGGAACTGGGAAAAGTCCTTAGGCAGGAAGCAACTAGAAGCAACCGGAGAACTAAAAAAGGATGAGTGTTGTGGGTGGGGTGGGTATAACTCGGTGATAGAGTGAATGCTTAGTATGCATGAGGTCATGAGTTCAATCCCCAGTACATCCATTAATATAAATAAAATTAATTTATTATAAAATTTAAACATAAAAAGAAAAAATTTGGAAATTCTTTTATTAATAGGTTAGATGAAGATTTTTTATTTCATTTCATGTTTTGGTGGATGAATATTACTTATTACTACGATGAATGAGTTCAGTATCAATTCTAAAGTACTTTTGTGAGCTCTGAGATTCTTTGTTCACATATGTAAATCCATAGAATTGGAGCAAAATTTGCTGTAGAAATGTTATTCAACTCTTTGAATTTCTTACACTTTACATTCCAAAACCACACAGTGGCACATCTTCAAACATTATTTTTGTAACCCACCAGCTGACAACTCAATTAGATTTTCCTCAATTCCATAGAAAGCAAAGAAACAGAAGTCATCCTGAATTGTGAAGAGATTTGTTACCCATCATTAGAGACATTAATTTCTCAATTTCTATGAAATATATAAAAAAGTTTTTTCCAAGGTTGATCAAATAACAATTAACTATACCTCTTACTCTTCTATTTAGAGGCATATTCTTTAGCCTGATATATTCAGAACAAGTTGGTAAAACTAAGATATTGTTAATTATATTCAATATTGATAACACGCTTTCAATAAATTGAGTTAAATCTTCAGCTTGCATTTTCTTTAAAAAGGTATTAACAATGGTACATCAAAAATACTCATCAATTAACCTAATTAGCAAAGTTATTCCTCATTCTCAAACCAATAACCAATCAGAATTCTGATTCTATTTTTCATTTCAAATAACCCTGCCTTCTGAATTCTAATTGTTGATATATAGGTAGATAAGAAATGAAGTCCTGCCTGAGTCTGTCACCTGGTTATGAGAGAGGCATGGACAGCCTCTGTTCTAGGAGCAAATACGGCTTTTGGTGTGAATCTAATTTTTGAAAAGGAATTATATTCATTGGACTATGCAAGAATAAAGACATTTATTGAAAACATAGAAATAGGTATTTGCAATAAAACATTTATATAATAATTATTATTATTGATATCTGTTTATATTCAATTAGAGTTATTTAATGATTAGGCTGGTGGCATAGTTATAGAACGTGATCAAATAGAAAGTCTTCTTAGATCCAATTTTTTATGGTGGGAAAGGAAAATGGATGAAATGGATGGCACCCATTATCTGATACATGAAAAGTGTTGCAAGGGATCCTTGCATGGTGACCAAGAGCAGGGACAGTTTTTCATCACCTCAGTCCAATTTAATTCACTCACAAAACACAGTTTGTCTTCACACAGCATCATGTCAGTATTACATACAAGATAAGCTACGGTCCATGTCCTAGCAGAACTTTTATTTTTTAAATTTTGCTTGTGGCTTTTTTTTTTTACAGGGAGAGGGAATAAGGTTTATTTAGTTAGTTAGTTATTTTAATGGAGGCACCAGGGATTGAAGCCAGGACCTTGTACGACTAAGCATGTACTCTAACCACTAAGCTATACCCTCCTCCCAGAACTTATATTTTTACTGATGAGACAATACATATCCTTACTCATGTGAAACTTGAGACAAAAAAGTGGTACAGAATAAATAGGGGTAACTGAAAAAGATAAAAGGGGTAACTGTAAAATTATATAGTTAGAACAGGCATCAGGGATCTTGATCTGAGCCTTGAAGGACATGTTCCATGGAAAGTCAGCATTCCAAGTAGAAGGAAAAGCATAAGGAAAGAGTTAGAGATGATTCAAGGATCAGTGAAGATATCAAACAGGCTGCACAGTGGTTTTGAACTGGGGAACAATGTCAAGAAAAATCTCAGATTATGAAGTCTAAAATGAGCCCATAAAGACTGGGGTTTGATTGTATAGACAATGGAAAGCCATAGGAGCCTGATGTACAGAGCAGAGATATAAAGGACACAAAATACCTTAGGTTCTGTAAATGAGGATGTACGAGAGGAGAGATAAGGGATTGACAAGAATGTACTGCAGTAAGCCAGGTCACAGGGAGTGACAGTGATGGTATGAGTGATGAACCCATAAGGCACTAAACTTTAACTTGACTTCTAGTCCCAGCTCTGCACTATCTGGCTTAATGATCCTGGACAAGACAATCTCTGCGCCTTTGGACTTTTGTTTCCTCTACTCCCAGGATCTCTTTGGATTAAACAAAGTGTTTCTGAAAATGACAGCAAGCCAACAAAAATGGACCAAATAGATAGAGGTCTCTGACTCTCCTGTTTACTCTTGCTTCAACCAAATCCCATTCAGCAGCAGCAGCAGCAGCAGCGGTGGTGACAGCAGTAGCAGCAGCAGTAACAGTAGTAACTTGCAGGCTTCTAGGTATCATCTAGAGAGAAAGTTCTGCTACCTTGAAAGTTTTGAAAAAACTGGACTACAGGAGCTTCCTTCAAAGACGTAAGAAATCTGAGGTTCTATTGAGGAGACAGCAGTTTTAAAAGAGAAGACTTGGTAGGACTTGGTAACTGATTATATAGAGAAGGAAAGAAAGTGAAAGATTTCAAAGAAGATCGAATGACTGGAAGATATGAAGCAATGATAATCATAAGGAGCAAGTGTTGGTTCCTGGGAGAAAACACTGAGTTTTCCCCTAGAGTTTGAGAGGAAACCTGGTATGAAAATATGTGTTTTCCCTTCATTGTTTTCTAATCCTCTGAAAGTAGATCTTTCTCCATAATCTGCAACATCCAAAAACAGAGTACTTATATTCCAAACATAAACTAAAGTATTAGATATGGTGCCTTTTATTATTAATTAAAAATTAATACACTGCTCAATTAGGGATAAACTTTTTAATGTGTACTTAGGTAATACGCTTTTGCCTCAGTGACACAGGTATTTGCAGTAAATACTTTGGGCTTTAAATTACTGGCTTCTGTTTCCCACATTTAAACCAATCCACAACTCATAAAGTATTTTTCTCCTAAGATATTTCTTTTAACAAAAAGGGAATATTAATTTGATATATCCTCTTTTGAAATGTTACCTTTGCCCTGGATTTCATACTAGATTCAAGAATGCTTTGAACAAGCAAAACTATAATTCTTCCATATGCAAAGTCAGCATATATTTTAAATTTTCTTTCTCAATCACAGTATCACATGCAAAAAGGAACAAAAGCTACAGGGAACAAAGTGTAATGGATCGTGATGACTGTTTTAGAACAGCTGGAACCTCCTTACAGCCTACTGTAGGCTATGTGAGCTGAATTCAGAAGTGCTGAAAATGGATTTCACTGCAAGCTACACAGTTTTGGGGGCAAACATACTTTTTTTTTGGTAACTTACAACTACAGAAGGACTCTCAAGTAAAAGGATCATGCCAATGAGATGTGTGTTACATCCTTCTACCTTGTGTATTTTTTCCATAATACAAAGTACACACAGAATGGTTTCTAAACTAACACATTTTGTTCCAATTGCCTGCCACTAATGCAACAAACTGCATTTTTCTATCTATTTACTGGTGTTACTGTTCTTTTCTCTTGTGAGTGGAATTATTACTATTAGAGCAAATCAATTGGATCTTAATGTTTTGAGGCAAAAGAGAGGTCAAAGAGTGATTTTTGATCCCCTGTCTCCATCTTCTAAATGTAGCATACTTATGTTTGAAATAACTGTATTACACACAGAAAGGAGGAGGAAAGGAGAGAAATGTACCACACTTCCATTCTATTCCAGCTTTTAATATCCTCATGGTATACTGCCCTTGTCCTATCTCCTTGAAAGTAACTCTCACTGAGTTCAGGGCCATTTTGTTCAGATTAAGTTCTTCAAGCTATGCTCAGCTTCAGCTTAATGAACAGAAGCCTCCCACATCCTGAAAAATCACGTCCTTTCAGTGTGACTGGGATGACATCCTTCAATTTCCTGCTAAGGGATTACAAGTAAATGGATACGGGGAAGACTAATGACCAAGAAAATCTGACATTTGGTAAAGCTGTTCTGCCACTAAGGTGATCCTTCCCACACTCCATACTCCCTGCCTGGGAACCTGGCTTGCTCAAATGGAACCTGTGATCAGGAGAGAATGCCAGTGTTAAACAGCTCTTTGATTGCTTGAGAATCATGACACACAGAGAGATTTAGCTGCCCATCAAGCACATTTGCTTGTATTTTTTTCCTCAGAAAACTCTCTTCACTAATCCCATTTCTACTAATCCAAGTCCTCCTAGGCAGAATCCTCCTACTCCCATTCTTTTTCTCCCTGCATTGTGACTCTCCAAGCTATTTCTGATAGGAAGACTCAAGCAGACATTTAATGGTGCAGAACAAGCAAGGCAGCTCTCTCTGCTGTGCACCCCATCACAATAAGCGTGTGATCCCCATGACTCAGAATGAATCAGATGGAGAGGAAAAAATAACAGCACAAAGCCGCAGCGTAAGAAATAAACGGCAACCTGTGATCTTGAGAAAGAAGACTGCACTGCTGATTGCATTACCCAAGAGCTAGTTGCCCTGTCTGCTGCATTCTTCAAAGAACAGGTAAAACAGAGAGCAGGTTTTCCTTCCAGAGGAAATCAAAACCTTCTGTTGTTTAAACACACTCTGGAAAAATAAATCATTTCTCTCTGTTCTCCCAAGCTATGTTGTATCAAAATCAGAGGTGCATGTCAAAAACCTGTTCTTTGCATTTACATTTTGCACTGCCCTGATGCTCTGTCCTGCATGTTGGAAATTTCATAGATATATACATACTCAAAATACAAAATGCAAAATTGGATAATGCATGTGTGAGTGTGTATTTGTATTTCAAAATACTGAAGTGGGTAAATTCTTGGGTTATGCCTACTTCCTTTTTCACTATTTCTAACTGACACACAGGAAGTTCTTCACTGGGATTAACCAGCAAATTTGCTTATGTGTAAGAGCAGCTACCCCAACCTTACTCAGACCCACACTCTTTCTACCTGCTACTGGAATTCTCCTCCTTCCATCCTCTCTCAGTGGCTTTACTTTGCATTTCCTTAATGGTTAGTGTGCTCAGCATCTTTCCATGCGCTTATCTGCCATCTTTTGTCCAAGTTCTGTTCAAATTCCTTTCTCATTTTCAAACTGGATTGTTTGTTTTCTTACTGTTGAATTTAAAGGGTTTTTTAAAAATATATTCTGGATAGAAATCTTTTGTAGGATTTGTGATTTCCAAGTAATTTTTTCCATGGTATGACTTTATTTTCATTCTCTTAATGATGTCATTCACAGAGCAAATATTTTTAACTTTGATGAAGTTCAATATACTGATTTTTTTAATGAGTCATGCGTTTTGTGTTATGTTTAGAAACTCTTTGCCTACCCATAAGTCATGAAGATTTTCTTCTGTCTTTTCCTCTAAAAGTTTATAATTTTACACATAGACCTATGGTAAATTCTGAGTTAATTTTTGTATAATAGACACACTCTCTTTTCAGTTACTCGGGCCAAAAATTTTGAAGTTACCTCTGCCTTTTATCTCTTACACCCACACCAAAACCATTAAGGAGTTCTGCTGATTCTCCCTTCTCACCAGTTTCACATGTACAACTCTGGCCTGACCCATTATTATCTCATCTAGATCACTATATATGCCTCTCAGTTAATCTCTCTTTTCTTATCTTGTCCTGTACAGCCTATCCTCAACACAGCAACAAAAATGACCTTTTTAAAGCATGAGAGAGATCAGATTATGCTTCTGCCAAAAACCCTCTAGTAGCTCCCGTTTCTACACAGCATACTCCCTCCTCACAGGCTTCCTGATGCTTCTTGACCACGCCAGGCACACTCCCACTTAGTCATTATATGGCTGCTCCCATGACGGAAACACTCCTCCATTAGGCGGCCACAGGGCTAACTCCCTCACCTCCTGTAAGACTACTCACATATCAGCTTTTTGGTGAAGTCTAAAATTTCCACCTACTTGTCACCTAGCAGCACTCCCAATCATCCTTACCTTCCTCTCCTTTTTATTTTTTGAGAGCATTTATCATCTCCTGATACATCTCCTACTATACCTATTGATTATAACTATAACCTTACTATCCGTCAGAAAACAGAAAGATGCTAGAAAATAACCTCCACGGAGGCAGAGCTCCTCGTTTTGTCCACTGACACACCTCATGCACTCAGAAATGCCTGGCAGTAATAGCTACTCAATAAGTCTTTTTTCGAATGATAGAATGATAGCATTTCTTAAATCAGTGATTCTCAAAGTATGGTCTGCCAACCCTTGGCAGTTTCTACATCCTTTCAAGGGATCCACAAGGTCAAAACTACTTTCAAAATGATCCTAAGATGATACTTGCTTTTTTCACTGTACTGTCGTTTGCACTGATGGTGCAAAAGCAATGTGGGTAAAGCTGCTGTTGCCTTAGCACCAATTGAGGCAGTGATACCAAACTGTTCCTGCAATTGTGTGTAACTCATTGCCATGCTCTCACAATTGCTTCCCTTAAGAATGCCCTTGATAAAGCGCTAAAAATTGTTCTCAAGCCTAGAGTATACTTCTTCTTTCTAATATTCTAAGTCACAAAATGGAAAGTACTCATAGAGCACTTCTGCTGTGTAACAAGTACAATGGTTGGCTCGAGAACAACTTGAACATTTATGTTGCAAGCTGAACTAGACACATTTTTCATGGAACTTCATGTTGTCTTAAAAAAAACACTGACCAAGTTACTGTTTTTCGGATTTGGGTATTGGTGGACATTTTCACTTCACATTCTAGTCACTTTAAGGAAAAGAGCACAATATTTGTTGCCAAAGATAAACTCTAATCTTCCAAAATAGATCAGAATACTGGAAACTCGCATCTTTCACCGTGAGCTTGTAAGCTTCCCAATACTTACAAGTTTTCCTTATTTAACTTCTAATATGGTAAATATAAATACACATAAACAAAAGCTCTTTGGATTCTTCAGTAAGTTTTTTAAGAGTTAAGAGGTTCTGAAAACAAAAAGTTTGAGGACAAATGATTTGTGACCCTCCCTGTTCTTTACAACCCTAGCTATTTCCACGAGTATGTGACATGGCAGGGCACACCCGGTTCTGCACCTTCACACGGGGCCCCGGCCCATCGATGCGCTACAAGTCATTCATTTCTGTTGCACAACTAAGGGTCACTTGCAAGGTAGGGCAGCTATAGCTAAGAACATTGCTTGGTGGGAGAGGTCCTGGGGATCAGCAGAGACCAGGGATTTGCTGTTAAGACTCACCATCCCAAAATGAACTTCTGAGGTTTCCAAGGCCAGACATCAGGTGAGAGCCCATGGTTTTCTGACGAACTCTTGAAGGAATTACAAGTACCGTCTGATTCACTGCATAGCGTAAACACTGCACATCAAGTGCTTTTCATGCTTGGGATTCACCTAACACCCTAATTTCCTAGCTCTGGAAATAAAGTTGCACATACTAATTAGATTATGAAAGAATATACACATTTACTCACTCGCCAACTTTCACAAACTTACTTGGAATTGGAGGCTAAGAGACGAAAGTATCTGCAAAACCCACTAGGGGTTCCGGGGGGGGGGGAATAAGATGGAATCTAGGTGATAAGGCCAAATCGCTCCTCTGGGGCTTAGCCTAGTTTCACGTACCTATATGGGGCTGCGTGCGGAGGCCTTGCACCTAAGTCGTCAGAGGAGAGTTCCCCGCGCAGAACCGCTGCGCCGACGCCCCAGCGGCGCGGATCCGCCGCACAGGCGGCGCTGGACACCTCAGCTCAAGATGGCGGCGGCCGGCACCTCGGTCTGAAGGGCCCCGAGCCACACGCCTGCGCCCCACAGGCAAGGGCTCCGCCCCTCCCTCCCCAGAGGAGGGCCCCACAGAGCAGCCCCGCCCACAGCCCGCAGAGAGCATGTGCTCTAGGGCGCAAGCTCCGGCCTCTCCATTCTTTTCGATCAAGTAAAACTTTCTTTTGCCTCTGAACCAAACTTGGTCTCCTTCTATTGGCATGAGCAACACTGGACAGGAGGACCATTACTGGGACCCAAAAGCTCGGGTAACATATCCAGAAGTTATTTTCTCTTCTGCAAATTGTCATAAATATTAGCCATCATTTCCTCTCAGCGGTGCTGTAATGCAAGAGCCATTGAAAACTGTTGAAGAAAGATACTGGCCGACAAAAAGAGCTTCCCATTGCAACATACGACAGAATCCCTGCTTATTTGTACTCCCTGCTCCCACCGCTGAGCATCTTATAAGAACAGTATAAAGTTTTTGTAAATCAGCAGACTTTGACTTATATATTTAAGAACTGTCTGATTTGAGGGAGTGGAGTAAACTGACACTAGAAAATCAATCGCCTCTCACTCATCCTACCCCATCTGACTACTCAAGAGAGAAGAAATTCAAACTGGCAGTAGTTAAATTATTACAAAAGCGGAGACAGAGTTGAGTTAGACGATTCACTGGGTAACTTATTTTGGAAATAAACCAGAAAAGGCTACATAGATAGGTAGAATGTGGACCTACTAAATAGTGGCTGAGTTTTCTTCCAGAAACAACGTTTTTAGACACTAGTACGGTTAAAGGAAAGTCATAATTGTCTCAATTCTGTAAAAAGATTTCAATCCAAAATGGAACCGAAGTACATGAGATGGAGAATCTCACACATGGGCTCTCACGAAAATGAAACTTAAGAACTGAGAGAATGACTTCCCCTAAATACCTGATTTATCGAACACTGGAAACTCATCTCCTGACCAATAAATATCCACTGAGAATCTCTCCCCATCCTCAAGCCAGTGAGCTTACAGCTAGACTCTGGGTGGACCCTATTTTTGTACATTTTCCCCATAAATACAGCCCACCCAAAACCCTCAAGGGACTCGCCTGTAGCTTGCTACAGTTAGCATTTCCTAAATTACCATTCCTCTGCTATTCCACAATAAACTTAACTTCTGGTCATTGAAATTTGCTTCAGTTCACCTCTTTATTTAGGCTGACAATTTGTTTTCAAAATGTGAGTCTACAAATCACAGGGCTGTGAGTAGCGGCCATGTCTGTGTCAGGTCTCCAGCTGCAGTGGACACTTTGGTGGTCACCTCACCAGGGTCACTTTGGTGCATGCAGCCTGTTAAATTGATTAAACAAGGAGGCCGTTAGACTGAGGTGAACTTAATGCCATAATGACTGGCATAGGCAAACCAAAATCTAAGCCTATAAATGCTTCAAAGTTACAAAATCAAAACCTAAGGACAACCAATCACAAATAGCCAACTAGACTTTAAGCCATAGCCAATCAATATCGTCCTGACTTTGTTCCCATCTTTCCTCCATAAAGGGCTCTCTCCTGCAGCTCCTGCGGGTGCACAGCACTTCTGACCACTTTCAGTTGTCCCTGTCCGATTCATATCTCTTTTTGCTCAAATAAACTCTTAAAAACTTTTATATGCTTCCCTTTCTCTTTTAACATGCCTTACTTCCACCTTACCAGAACCTATGATTCTTTACCTGAGGGCTTTCTCTGGCCACCCAAGCACACAATGCCCCATGCAAGCAGATGGAAAGTGGGGAAATGCCTACACTCCATCAACTTCACCACTGACACTCGGATGGTGGGGACTCTACAGGTGTGGCTCCGCTGTGGGCCAGTAAGCAGTGGACTCGAGCTCAGCTGACCAGGACAGGAGTGGAGGCGGGGTTCTGGCCTGATTAATACACGCTCTTTTGGCTGCCTTCACTTCCTTATCTGAAGCCCTCATTGCCCTGCCTTCATCTACCAAATAAACTACAGTCCTCCCTCAGAATGGGAGGGGATGGGTTCCAGGACCCCTGCGGACACCAAAATCTGCAGATGCTCAAGTCCTTTATATAAAAATAACATATTTGCATATAACCCATGCACACCCTCCTGTGTATTTTAAATCATCTTTCAATTACTTATAATACCTAATACGTTGTAAATGCTACATAAATATAGTTGTCAGCCTGGGGCAGATTCAAGTTTTGCTTTTTGGAACTTTCTGGAGTATTTTTTCAAACATTTCTGACCCAAGCTTAGTTGAATCTGAGGACGCAGAATAACAAAGCTATGTCTTGAGTGTGCCAACCATGCTTTTCCTACACTTTGAAGTACACAGAAGATCCCTCCCAATCTTTTTTGAAGTATAATTGAGAAATAAGAGTTGTATATATTTAAGATGTACAACATGATGATTTAATATTTGTATATTTTGTGAAGTGATTATCACAATCAAGTTAGTTACCCATATCCATCACCTCAGTGTGTGTGTGGTGAGAACACAAGATCTATGCACTCATCAAATTTCAAATATATAACACAGTATTATTAACTATAGTCACCACATTGTACATGAGATCCCCAGAACTTATTCATCTTAGAACTGAAAGTTTGTGAAATACATAGACCTTAGTCCAGCAATGTGCTTCATATCCAGCAGTCACTCTTTTGCTAACTTTAATAAACGGGGAGACTTATAGGAACAAAAATGAGAGAAGAAGGCCTACGAATATAAGCACTTTACTCCCACATGAAAGCATTTAGAGTCCCCCTTGGGCTACTCTTCAAAACCAAAATGTAATAGAATATAAAATGAAGTTAGTGAGAGAATAACCAAGGTTATCTGGTTCCTTTTATCAACACTCAATCTTCCTGAGTTGAAATGAATAGGTTAGACGCAAATGGGTGTGGGAGGGAGGAGGTGGGAAGGAGAGAGGAGGTAGACTCGCTCTTGACTGTACAGCCCCAAACTGCTATGCTGCTCCATCCCTTGACCTCCTTTGTGTCCATGAACTTCAATCAACTCCAAGGACAACACCCCTTGGTGGATTGACATGCATGCTTATTCCCTATAGGACACATAGATTATATTCTATATGTTCTGCTAAGATGGCAGGAAATCAAGCATTACTTTTTTTTAATGAAGTATAGTTGATTTATAATATTATGTTAGTTTCAGGAGTACAACATAGTGATTCAATATTTTTATAGATTTTACTCCATTTAAAATAAATGTAAAATATTGGCTACATCCCCTGTGCTGTAAAACATATTCCTGTAGCTTACTTATTTTGCATATAGAGTTTGTGCTTCTTAATCCCCTATCCCTATCTTGCCCCGCCCCTCCATGCATTACATTCTGAAAGAATATTACCTAATTGATTAAAAGAAAAAAGGCAGCTCTTGAAGAAGTTAGCTTTAGGTGTTTAGAAAACTTAGTCTAATAGATCTTTCTCCTGCCAAAGTCATCTAAGCTATTTATATTGTTCCCTAAGATCCTATACCTTCATTTTTAATTTCTTCACCTCACTTAAATATTTTAAAGGCAAATCAATATAGCACTTGTATTTCACATATGTAAGTATTCATTTAAATAATGTTTGGGAAGTACTGTACTAAATGAGCCATTTTAAAACAGAAGATATTCTACAAGTGGCTAATAGGCATGTGAAAAAATGCTCAGTATTACTAATTATCAGAGAAATGCAAATCAGAACTACCATAAACTATTGCCTCACACCTGTCAGAATGGCCATTATTAAAAAGTCCACAAATCATATATGCTGGAGACAGTGTGGAGAAAAAGGAACCCACTTACACATTGGTGGGAATGTAGTTTGGTGCAGCCATTATGGAAAATAGTATGAAGATTCCTTAAAAAACTAAAAACAGACTTACCACATGATCCAGCAATCTCACCCCTGCACATATATCCACAGGGAACTCTAATTTGAAAAGATACATGCACTCCAATATTATATATATATATATATATATATATATATATATATATATATATATATAGGAACACTACTCAGCCATAAAAAAGAATAAAATAATGCCATTTGCTGCAACATGGATAGACCTGGAGATCATCATTCTAAGTGAAGTACACCAGAAAGAGAAAGAAAAAATATGATTATTACTTATATTTGGAATCTAAAAAAAGATACAAATGAACTTATTTACAAAACAGAAGCAGACTCACAGACATAGGAAACAAACATGGTTACCAGCAGGGAGGGGGGTTGGAAGGGATAAATTGGGTGCTCAAGATTTTCAGATACTAACTACTATATATAAAATAGATAAACAACAAGTTTATGGCAAATAGCACAGTGAACTATATTCAATATCTTGTAGTAACCTGTAATGAAAAAGAATATGAAAATGAATATATATATATGTATATGTATGACTGAAACATTATGCTGTACACCAGAAATCGACAACATTATAAACTGACTATACTTCAATTTTAAAAAGTAATTAAAAATAAAAGAAGGTATTTTACTCACAGTTGCTCATAATCAGTATAAATATAAATATACAAACAAAGGCTTACAAATATTGTACACCTGTCACAAATAATCATAACCTTAAAATATCAATTTACCTTAATAGTCCAAGCAGCTCATGAAAATTTATTGCCAGGGGAGAACTGAAATGAGTCAAGAGAACAATGTGTTCTTTGTCTTTTACTTCAGTTATCTTTACATAATTCCTAATTTTGTGATGAGACATTTTGGAATCTTGATTGCTTTCTTAGAAATCTACTGATTGCCTCAGTACACAGCAGAGATTCAGTCAAGTATTTAAGAAGTATGCAGGAAAGAGAGGTTCCAGTAAATTACTTGTACATCTTAACTTGCAAATAGAACTGTTTGCTATGGAATAAACAATTGTTACTTTTTGGGAACCTGACAGTCTTTAAAGCAATAACACTCCGGAGACATTTCACACATAAGGAAGGGGACATTTGACCCGGGTGTCAATAGCTGTAAGTCCATGGATCCAGGGTGACTGTGCTCCTCTCTGGACCCACCTTGGGATGTAGTGGTTTAGTGCTTGCACTGCTACACCTGAAAACAGTCTGCCTCATAATGACATTCTAAATTCTACTGTTAGTCCCCCCAAATACACAACGACCCTTTGGGGGCTCTTTGTGTTGCCATCAGAAGACCATCAACTTAAGGGCTGGTTGCCTAAGAATATGGGTACATGTGGCCCAAAAAACACAAAGACTGGCAGACGTGTAGGGCACGTTTACCTAGTTAGAAGGATGGAGTGTTGTGGCCTCTGAATTTCTGCATTATTCCTCATTGCCATGGCCCCATATTCACTTCTTATGCCTGCCCTGTTGTGGTAGTAGATGATACCATCTGGCTCCCATGTGTTCTGGTTCCATTTACCATTGTTTAGGATCAAGGGACTGCTGCTGTGACGGCTCCAACCCAGGGGAAAGAGCCACAGGGTTAGTTTCGCCTCAACTTTCCAGCAAAGGACTAAATGCTTCCCTCTCTGATGGTTATTGTGACTTCCCTTGGCCCCTGTGAATACAGACATAAAAATTCTAAATAAAAAATTAACAAATCACATCCAACAATATGTAAAATCAGATAATACATAGCTGTAACTAGTCTGAGGTATTTACCTAAGAGAATGAAAACATATGCCTATAAAAAGACTTGTATATAAACATTAGTAACAGCCCAAACTGAAAACAATCCAAATACCTACCCACAGGTGAATAGATCAACAAGTTATTGTATATTTATACAATGGAATAACACTCAGCAACAAAAAGGAATAAATCATTGATAAACACAATAACATGGATGAATTTCACAAACGTTACACTAGGTAAAAGTGGCCAGGCATAAGAAGAGTGCATACTATATGATTCCACTTATATGAAATTCTAAGTAAGTTAAAACTCACAGCCGTTTTAAAAAATGACACCAGTGTTTTATTAAAGTGAGGATAGGGGGAGTGTTTAGTCCACTGGGGCTGCCACACCAGAAGTACCATAAGCTAGGATGGCTTAAACAGCAAACATTCACTTCTCACAGTTCTGGAGACTGGGAAGTCCAAGTTCAAGGTGCCAGCAGATTCAGTGTCTGGTGAGAGCTTGCCTCCTGCTTCATGGATGGCTGTCTTCTTGCTGTGTCTCACATGGTGGGAGGTGGGCTAGCTAGCTCTCTGGACTCTTTTTGTAAGTGCCCTAATGCCATTCATGAGGGCTCCACCTTCATGACCTGATTACCTCCCCAAGACCCCACCTCCTAACACCATCACATTGGAAGTTAGGATTCCAACATTGGGATTTGGAGAGCTGGTGTCAAACATTCAGTCCATTGCAGAGAGATTGACTATAAAGTGGCACAAGTGAACTTTGGGAAGATGGCAATGTTCTATATCTTGATTTTGATTGCAATTACATAGGTGTATATATTTGTCAAGTCATCAACTCATATAATTGAAATATGTGAATTTTATTATTATAAATTATACATTAACTTTTTATTAAAAGAAAGAATATTATTGAAAAGTGATAAGTGATATCCTTTTCACACACAAAAAAATTGTTTTAATCTCAATGCTGATAATTCCATTCTGACCCTCACTTTCTTCCTCTCCCACTCACTCTGTATATTACCAGTGCTGCGACCCCAGTGGGCTCTCCAACTTTTCACTCTCCCTCACTAACTCCTGTCCTTCTTTTATCCCTTATCCCACTAAGATCCCATGGTCTATCTTTAGAATCACTCCCTTACATCCCTCATCTTTCTTGCCCTGCACTTCAACTGGCTAAACAGTATCCCAGACTAAATTACTCTGCCTACTCCACACCCACGCCTAATCAGCTGGATGTGGTTGGAGAAAAATGACCCAAGTAGGACAACTGGCCTCATTTGGAATTCATGACCACTATAGTGGTTGATAGTGTTACCAGCATTGCCCTAGTTAATCCTCTGCCCCACTTATCTTGACAATTATTTCTTATCTTCTCATGGATAGTCCCATGCCAAGGGTTCCCCATGATAAAGAGGGATTCTGTAATTACAAGGGAAGTGGGGTACTGGTCGAACAAAAACAAGTCTACTCTGCTTTTCTAAAAGACTGGTACTTTGCTAAGTTACCCTTTGATACCAAATGTAAGCGTTTCTTAGTATGAACATTTAAATCCCTAGTTGTAAATATTAAAATTATTTCTTCCTTATTTACAAAAATTATTTTACTTATAAATATAAATATTAAAATGACTTTTTAAAAACTCAGTTGTGGTTGCTTTATCTCATTTTTTGGATCTTTAATCAGTTCCAGATTACAATTATATTATATTCTTTCTTTCTTCCTTTCATATAAACTTTTCCCTTGATTGGTAACACGATAAAGTTTTTACAAGTTATTCCAAAATTTACGTCTAGAAAAAAAAAAGAGTATGTCCTCTTATTCCTTGTTTCTATCAGGGTTTTAAGCGGCAAACAACAGAATCTACCTTGGCTGTCTTAAGTGGGAAAAGAATTAATTAAAGTCTAGTAGGGAGCTCACAGAAGCTCCAAGAAGGTTTGAGAACCAGGCTTGGATGCTAAGCAGTCAGGAACAATGTCCAATTACTCTGCAGGAACCACTATAGTTCAACACCCCTGCTGCCACCAGTTGGCACCTCCACCATGACCTGCACAGATGCTGCCCAGCTCACGCTGGTAACACTCAGGAATGGATGCCAGAAACTGATAGTGATGCTCCCAAAGAACCCAACGCTACTGTTGCCATGCTTGCCAGACGAGAAGTTCTACAAGCCTCCTTTCTCCCATTACTCGCTGCTGAAACAAAGTCACATTCAAGTGCATCCGATTGGTGGAATTCAGGCCATACACACCTGTGGGACCTGGGAAAGCTAGTTTTTCGCTTCAGCCTGGGGAAGTGGAACTCATAAGACAGGACATTTTCCAAATACTAGAAGAATGTTCAAACAGTGCTGGGCAACCAGAAATGCCCTAAATGAAAAATGTCCACAATAACCCCTAAAAGAGAGATTTCTTTCTGTTAATGAGCACTTCCACTTCCTCTATTTTACAGTTGCAACAATATTCAAAAAACCAACTGACTGCAGAAGTGATGATACATACCAAGTATTGCAGAGTGTGCTACTTCATGGAGGACTATGATACTGATGTTACCAAGTCCAAACTCGTTCTGCTTGCTGCATGACAGGCCAATAAATCAGGAGACGAGGTGTTGGGGCTAGGAATAATGACTTTATTTGGAAAGCCAGCCAGCCAAGAAGATGGAGAACAAATGTCCTAAAGAGCCATCTTCCCCAAGTTAGAATTTAAGCTCTTTTTATACTAAAAAAGGGAGGAGGTGTGGTTGGTTGTTGCAAGCTTCTTGGTGTCAGAATCCTTTGTTCTTGCAGCTGTCCACATAGGTCAGGTCATGGCATTCCTGCAACCCTCCAATAAGACAAATGTTATTTTCTATTCTGCAATTTTTTAATCTTTATATGAATGGGAAAGTGTTATACTCTTAAAGATCAGAAACTTGAGAATGGGCTATCCTATATATTTCAGGCTATCGGCAACATTCTTTTAGAAAAGGTGCAGAGCCAGCATGATTAAGCACCAAAAACAGAGCACAGGGTTAGAGACAAAGGGACAGATCTGATACGGAGTCAGATCTGTTCTTCCCTACTACACTGATACCAGAATAATGCAGTTACCCCTTATTTCACCATATTCCAAATTCAGAGGGACTTCAGCTGTAATCCTCACTTTAACACAATAATGGTATAAATGTGCATGGAAAATATTTTGCAGAAATCATTCACCTGCACCAAAACTCAACCATTTTATAACTACAAAAATATTGTTTCTTGAGAATCAGAATACTCTCAGTCTTTGGTAGGTAGGGTAGTCTGAGCATTTGAATTCCGAAGAATAATTGTGCCTTTTACAGCTATTCTCATATTTACAAAATAGTATAATAACATTCACTTTCAATATGATTACTTCTATTCCTTTATATAATGCAAAGATTTCCTCTTGTCTGCCACGATACATATTTATTTCTCTCTGTGTACATGTTGACAGTGCAAATAATGACTTCTTTTTTTTTTTTTCACTTTTTCCTGTCAGCGGCTGTCCTATAAATCATGCAAGTCTTGGAATCTCTGATTAAATACAGAAAATTGAGCTCATTTAACCCTTTTATGGGATATCATTTTCAAATGTTTTCTTCGTAGAATCACTGCATTGTTTTTCCTCACACACTTGCCTTGGTGGCGAGGCAGGCGTGGGTCACACTGCCATCTGGTGTGGCTGGGACAAACTTCCTTCCATTCCGTAGAAGCTACCAGGGAAGGGACGCCATTGCTGAGTCACGCCTCAGGCTGAACTTGGCTCTGGAGGACTTTGCAGGCCTACATAAAATGAGGGGAGAGGTTTGCATCAAGAGCAAACACAAAAATCATTTTATAGAGGAGGGGAAAACCGTAAGTATTGAGCATTTTAATTCAGCAAATGTTTCTTAGGGCTCACTGCAGGTAAGGTCTGTGCTTGGTCCCACACGTGGCACAAACATGAGGAAGGCACAAACCCCGTCCCAGAGGATTTAGCAATTTACAACAGCATGCAATACACGCTGAGTACACAAAGTGCACAGGCTAAAGGGATCACAAGAAATGATACAAAACAAAAACAGACTTTTAGGGGCACGGTATTTGGAACAGGCCTTGAAGAAGCTTGGGAGTTTATAGGCTGAGACAGGAAACCGAGGAGGAAGAGGAGAAACACACACTAAAAACAGTAAAATGATAAATTGAAACCTCTTTTAATTTACTCTTTTTCAAAAAAAAGAGTCTTATTTTTATCTTGCCACTTGTAGAAGAGAAACCTCTACAAAATTTTATTTGCCAAAGCATAGAACAGAAAATTTATAGTTTTCATAGTCACTTGTGATTAGAGTTTTATTATTAGAAGGGTGAAAGATATTTAACTAGAAACACTGATAAATTTTGCTTTCTCTGAAAAGTAATTTCTAAATGATAGTGTTGGACAATACTTCCATTGTTTTCTTCTAATCTCTTTTGCCTAAAAATGAATAAATGAATAAGTAAAAGGTAAAAATTCCTCCATATAGATCAAAGACAAGCTTATTTATATATTCACTGACCATAAATTAATTAACGGTTGTTAAAGCTTTTTAAAAAGTGCTTGGTAACCTATGTGACGACGTAGGAATTCATATCAACTTCATCCTCTCATTTAGTCTGACGGTAAAATTAATACTTTTATTCTGTATGTGTTTCTTTCAACATCTTCAACTGTAATTTCATCTATTTGAACTATAGTCTAGACAGAGCTATCATGGTATTTTGCAATTTTGAATTTAAATTTTGATTTCATAGAAAAGCATGTTCTTAGCATTTTTTAAAGAATTTTGTAAGTGTTCAGTGTCAGAGAAACAAATCGGTAACTTTTGAATTTTCATTAGAATAGTCTTCAAATACATGTCCTCTAATCTTGAGAAAATAATGATTTATGTAGGTTGAATAATAACCACAACAAAATGCTTTTTAAATATAAAATTCTATGAATCCAAAACTTTGAAAAAAAACTTTCCTTTTTTTATATGAACAGAATCATACATATATACATATATTAAAGGTATATGATAGAGCTTGCTTTATGTGATACTAGGATTATATATCTTACATATGTTAGATAAAAATGAGGAGGATTGCAAAATCTTTTTTTTTTTTTTTACTTTTTTTGTTATTGATTTCTTTTTCTTAATGGAGGTACTGGGAATTGAAACCAGGCATACACTCCACCACTCCCCACAAAATCTCATTTTTTAAATGTTGTTTTTCTTAAGTGTGTTTCTAAAATATAAATAATCTTTGATTGATTTGGTTTTATCTCTCTTCTTTCTTCCTATTAAAAAGAATCCTATAGAATAAATAACATTCTAAAAACTAATTCCGTACTTAAGAGATAAATATTCAATACAGTGTTGTAATATGTAATAACAGTTAATATTGCATCACAATTCCCCACATACTATCAAACCAAATTTTTATTGTGAATGTATTCTTCTTGTCCCATGGTTTAATTATACAGAATTTTGTAACAACTAATAGAAAAATATATGTGAAATGGCCTAACACATAGTTTGATACATAAAAAGTACTCAAGTACTTTTTGGGTTGAGTACCCCAAAATGCAAAGATCTGCCCTCTCTCCCTGAGTGATCTGTTATCAATATGGCCTTTCACTATTTTGTAGGAAGAAGCTTGGCTCAAACTTATTTACCTGAGATTCACACATGTGGGAGTCTGATTGGAGGGGCTGTGAGGTACATAAGCAATAGTAGCAGAGTTAAAATTTAGCGGGAATATGTACTCCAGTCAAGTATGTGTATTCTACCTCTCTGGACTCATAGAATCCTCACAAGAACGTTTGAAGGTAAGTGATGCCATTGCCCCATTTCGCACCTTAGACAACTGAGACACACAGAGGTTAAGTAACTTGCCCAAGGTCACACAGCTAGTAAGGGAAGAGCTTGGGTTCAAACCCAGGCAAATTGTCCCTGGGGTCTGTGAGTTTAACAACCATTCTATAATAACAAGAGTCTGCTTCTAGAAAAGTCTTTAAAGGAGTGCTAAAGGAGTCCTGGCACAGATAGACTTGCCAAGGACAAAGGGCCAGAGTGAAAAGAGAGGAGGCGTTTGGAGTGTTACTCCTACTGCACTCTGTGAGTGACTTGCATCAGGGTTCTGGGAAATGGAGCCTAAAATAGAACAGATTTAGGGAGCTGAGAATTAATTAGGGTAATGTTAGCTGCTGTACAAATAAGTCTCAAATTTTCAGTAACTTATCACAATAGAAATGCATTCCTTTAATTGTGGTAAACTATACATAACATGCAATTTACTGTTTTATCACTTTAAAGTATACAGAAAATGTATTTCTCACTTACAGAAGAGTCCAAGGTGCGTGTCCTGGTTCCTTCCATCCTATATTCTGACATTCCCTGAGGTCTTAGAGCCAGTGGGAGGGGGAAGAAAGCACAGATAGGAGGCACACCTACTTCTTAAACTCCTTGGCCTGGAAATGATACACATCAGGTCTGTTCGCATTGCAGGGAACTAGTTCCGTATACGACTCCAGAGAATGCAAAGGTGGAGTGAGAGCCTTGGAAAGGTTTTTAAACGCCTGCACATCTACTTCCTGGCATTAATTCTACATAACAGAATTCTGGGAGGCAGCTAGCCATCTCTGCCAAAGGCTCCTTCACTAAATTCTCTCCAGTCTCTGGCAACTCCAAGAAGCACTGTGTTAGAACCCAGGTAAAAAGCACAAGACAAAGGACATAAAGGAATCCTTCCCAGTTTAGCAGGAAATCTATTGTGCCATGAAGTCTTTAACACATCAGTGCCACCACCAATGTCTTCATCAACAGGCAGGACACTAGCAACGCTGCCAGCAAAAGGGGCCAAGGTGCCTGCAGAGACATCAGCATCTTTGACTTGGGTTGTCTCACCCCTGACGGAGCAGGACAGCCAGCAGCAGTGCCTTTGGCAGGGGACCGAGAGAGCAGAGCCCTGGAGAGCTCTGGGCGTGGAAGGTGAAGTTTCGCTGGGCACCAGCAGTGTCTCTGGGGGAATCTGAGGTGTCAGCAGTGGGTCATGTGAGGATGGAGGTTGGGGGCTGTGGGAAAAATCCAGAGCAAGAAAGGAAGAAATCAGCAAGCCCTTCGTGGTACCTGAGAGGATGCTCTTTGTGACTGTATGTGAGCTAGCTCCTATGACGCACAGAAACCAGTTAAGATTAAGGCTTTGTTGTGAAGTTGGTGGGGGCCAAACAAAAGAATATTATAGCGATCTGGGCTTCACTCCAAGGCTGGGGTGGGCTTGAAACTGAAATTCTGAAAAACCATTTCCCTGAGAGAGAGATCAACATGGGAGTGATGAGATAGGACTTGGGAGACATCTGAACTTATCTGGGAGCCAAAGCTGTGGAACTCCGTTCCCGGGAGCCACCTCACAACTTCAATCACGGCAGCTTTGAGTCAGGGAACAGAGGTCTCCTAAAAGCTACTAGAGGGAAAAGCTGTGACACAAACTGGCTTTCAGGATCATACACTTGCCATGAAGAGGATGAGCTAAGACCTGGTGCTACTTAGAAGAGGAGGTAAGACGCTGAGCTTCAGCGGGGGTTGGGGGGGTGGGGGGGTGGGATCTGCTGGGGGCGGGACCTGCTGCAGGCAACTGGAAAGAGCAGGGGGAGCTGGGATGAAGAGAGAAAGAGACTTCCAAGACCCAGAGCCACAGAGCTTTCCAGGGTGGACAGTTGTCAGAACAAAGCTCCACGGTCTTCACTCTGGAAAAGTGTCTTTGGGGCTTAGGAAGGAAATGGACTTCAGCCTCCAGAGGACCAGATATGAACCTGGAGTGCCTAGGGCAAAGCCAGAGGACTGTCTGTGACAGAGTGGAGAAGGCAGAAGCTTACAGCCAGAGAGTATGGCGCTCACAACCAGGGGTCAGACTGGACTGACCAAGGACAGAATGTGGCCCCAAGACCAGCAGCACCAGTTCCACCTGGAAACCTGTTTGAAATACAAATTCTCAGGCCCCAACCCTAGCCTACTTAATCAGAAAACCTGAGAGCAGAGCTTAGCAACCTGTGTTTTAATAAACCATTCAGGTGATTTTGATGCAGACTAGGGGATCTAAGGGACCCAAAAGATGGGAGGGAAGGGAGCTATATAGTGGAGATTAGTACCACAGGTTTTAAGATAGACTCCAAATAATAAGCTATATGATGGAACCTATGATCTGGGAAGCCTTGTTTCCTTTTACTTGTCCTCCCACAGATTCTGAAATGAGAGACATATTAAGACATATACACAAGCTGTATATAGTGAGACTAGTATTTCAACTCACAAAGCATCTTGTGCGAGATTGGTAGGCATAGATGCTTACAAAGACTAGGAGCATGGCAGCCTCAGGTAGTATCTTAGAGCAGAAAACACAGATCTGCTTGACACTAATCCTGCCATGGCCTCTCCTCTCCTGCCATCCCCCATCAATTCCCTAGACATTCAATACATTTTCATGTAGCCTCCTCTGAATAACAGTGCATTCTCACTCCCACCGTATCATCCATTATCTTTTTTATCAGCATTTGGTATAAACACACAATAAAATCTTTCTTATTCAGTGTTATTTCTTCTCTTTATTAAATCTACCAGCATGGCAACAGTATTGCTTTCTACTTTTTTTTTTTTTTTTTTTTTTTTTTTGCTTGTGAACATTTCAGCCTTACTATGGACTCACAATGGAGCTGACCTTGGAGCTACCACATCTTCATTTTTCGGTAGAAAAATGCATTTCAATTTCTGAACAATAAATTTACAATTGAACTTTGGATCATAATCACAGATAGGGGGTAGCATGACCCTCACACACCAGCTGGAACAAAAAATGTCTATTCAAAGGGTACCATCAAGGAGATGAAACAAAGTCTACCACAACAGGGCTCAAATCTGCTTTGAAATGCTGGATCTAACTTCTCTTCTCTTCCCTCCATTAAAAAACAAATAAATAAAGAGGGAGGGAAAAAAGGAAGGAAGGCAGGAGAGACATAGGGAAGAAGGAAACAGTCATAATTTAGAATTGCATAGATTCTCATCACTGAGCTGAATTACCCTCATCTGCAAACCTACCCTCATCTGCAAACCTACCCTAACAACCCAAGAAGACCACATCTGTATGGTACTCAAAACGTCAGTGGGATTCAGTAATACTGTTCTCTGATAAACTAATTAATCTGCCTCTCACAGCAAGGCATACATTGTTTTATCAAGAGAAAGAAATGCTAAGGCCAAGGCAGCTTTTATATAGCTAGAGGATGCTAACGGAGAGGTTCAAGGGCATGTCTTTTATAATTAGGAGGAACAGACGGCTGATGATGAGGGCTAGGAAATGAACTCCCTTCTGCCAGAAAAGGACCAGGGAATGCTGTGTTGCAAAATGCAACTGTGGATTCCAGGGAATCAAAATATTCTGAACAAGCCCTTACTGCACTACAAATACCCGCCCCTGCATAGCGCTGCCAGGATACTTCGTCTGCAGACAACTGCGCCCACGATGCCCACCCCCACCCCCGTCTTTGCCTTACACAGTCTTTCTCCCTCTGTTCTCCCTCAGTTAAATGTGTTCAGTGAATCCATCTTTTTGACTCTCAGTGTGTGGAGGGATGTAGATAGAACGTGTAGCCCAGCTAGAGAAGTTCTGTGTGGGAACATGCATTGTGAGCTACTGGTCCCAAAGTAATCTACCATGTTCTTTACACACCTTCCTGCTGAAACTCAGATTCCACCATCAAGTCATTTTTCTGATTTAGAAAAACTGGAGCATTGTTTCCAGAAGGCCAGTAGTCACAGTTCACAGAGAATAGAGCTCCCTGGAAGCTCATACCTCTCTCATCTGTGGAGGTTAAATTACAACGTCAGCCACTTGTAATTTGGAGAAACAAAGTCCAGCCTGAGAGGCTGTGACAAAGGCAGGTACATTTAAATTGAGGGGTAGGTAGATGAAAAAGAAGGCAGGGAAAACCTGTGAGTCCAGCAGTCTCATGGAAAAACACCCATGGGGTCAGCTGTAATGTATCAAGACTTTAGGGCACATCATGGCAGACTCACCCAGATACAGCCCTGGAAAGGGCTCTAATCTTGGAATCTCTCCCCATCTCCGCTTCTACTCCTTTTCTCTGGGTTTCCCTTCATATACCATCTTTTCTCTCTCTCCAGAGTCACAACTCAAAGAAAGCAAACACAGTTCTCTCTGGATCTAATTTACTCCTCCGTGAAATAAAAGTAATAGACCAGACTACAGTTGCCACCCTAGGATAAAGAGCCACTCAAGATATCCAGGCGGAGGAATGCTCCCTTTTAGTCCTAGCTAAACAAATAACAGGGTGAGGAGACAGAAGGCTTTTCAGATGAGCCAAAGATGTCCTGGAAAATAAATAGGTTTCAAATAAGTCCCCTAACCCAGGCCTAGCAAAAATAACGTGGGTTCCAGCTCTTTCCACCAATAATAACCCAGAGATTCTCCCAACAGTTACCTAGCGTCATCTTAGTTTCTTGCCTTCGTCTTGAAGAAGGTTAAACATCAGATCTGATGAATCTGAACCCAGGGTACTTGTAAAAATTTGCAAAGTGCTTTCACATACATTGCTTCCCAACAAATTCATATGTTCATCTGCATAGATCTAGCTATGATATAAGCTGGAGTGATGGCTATAACAGATTGCCCCCCAAAAAACAGTGACTTAAAGGAGAAAAAAAGAACAATCGGTTTGTTTTCTTATATTACAGAACTGACAGAATTCCACTCCACATGATCATTCAGCCCAGCACAGTGGGGAAGGAGAAGGCTTAGGGAAAGTATAACTAATGTCTTAAATCCCAGGAATCAGTACATTTCGCTTCCACTCATATTCCATCACCTCACTTTCCTGCAAAGTAGCCTGGGAAATATGGTCTAACTAGGCAGCCATGTGCCCAGCTTCAATGATTTTAGTATGGAAGAAGGAAATAGATTTTGATAGACAGACAGACAGACAGACAGACATAGGTTCAAGGTCAGATTTAGACTTAAATTTAGATTTGGTAGTTTATTTTCTCAGCTTTAAAGAGATGAGGCTTATAAAGGATACAAAGCTTCCCCAAAGTTGTATACCTAGTAGATGGTAAATCTGAAAACTCTAGCATAGGTCTTCTGAATTTAGGAGAGCTTTGAATACCATGCAATACCACAGAAGGTTTTGAGGAAGAAGTGATGTGATCCAACTTTTAAGAAGATGATTTATCAGCAGTGTGAAGAGTGAATCATAGGAAGAAGAAACGAAGACAGGCAACTAGAGAAACAGTCCAACTTTAACAATGGCTTAACCCAAAACAGTGGGGATTTAAAGAAAACAGATACTGGAGCAGAGGTTTAGAATTTAGGGCCCATGGAAAGGCATCCATATTGCCAAATTTAAGTCACTTCACTAGCATTTTCCTGAAGACTCTCCTGTTTTCCTCCCACTTCTCCAGCCCCTCCTTCTCAGTCTCATTTGCTGGCTCCTCCATTGCTACCCAACCTCTGAACATTAGAGGACTCCAGGGTTCAGTTCTGAACCTTCTTCTCTACTCACTTTACTCTCTCTCCCCTGGTTGTCTCATCTAGTTCCTGAACTTTCAATTGCATCTTAACAGTTATTTATTATCACAATAAATCTATGTAACAAACCACCCCAAAGCACAATGGCTTTAAGCAATCAACATTTATTTAGCTTGTGACTATGCAGGTTGGCTGGGTGGTCCTACCATCTTTTACTGGACTTGAAAGGGAGTAGGACCCTGTGCCCCCCTCCCAACGCTTCTTGTTTGTGGAGAATCTGAAGTCTCCCAGGCTTCCCTAAGTCTTAGAAGAGCAGGCTCAAGCAGTTGATTAGGACAAGCCTGCAGGCACTGGGGGATGGCGACAACTCTTACCACCTATCTCAACGATTAACTGAGATTACGCCCACATTCCCTTGAGAACTTCCAGGGCTGAACAGAATCTTTGGAGATGTTTTTTGGGGTTAAAGCAACTTTCCTTTTTGTTACCAAGGCTGTTGCCCCCAGGATCATACCCCTGCCTCTCCCTCGACTAGAAACCAATTACTCTCTCTTACCTAAGTCTCAGGAGGCAGATGCAGAGAAGAAACAAAAACTGGTCAGAACAGAGTACCCCTTTTCTGCTCTGGATGACCCAAAAATCATACCATGGCCTCCTGGTTCCTAAGAAAACTGGAAATTCCAACATGTGTTACTTGTCAGGAATCTCAACCCCTCCTAATCTTACCCTGTGGTGGGAAGATTTCCAGCACTCTCTACCTGGAAAATTGAACTCTCAAGGCCATACAGCATTTAAATCCATTTCTTTCTCCCTTGCCTGCCCTAAACCTGGCCACACAGGGGATTACAACCAATCAGGCCAGGTAGAGATCAGAAGTCTATTAGAACAGGCTGAAAGCATCAGAAAAAGGGAATGAAGAACTCGGCTGGCAAATGTCCAGCGTCTTGCCTTGGCTATTGCCCTCCTTAGGCCCTGCCATAATTATCCTGGCTTCTTGGGCCATTTTTAATTCAAGTACTCTTCTGCTTCATTTCAAATTGTCTCCAGCAGTTTCAAAATAAGATTCTGCTGCTACACAGATGAAAGCCTATCCCAGGAACAGATTACTGAGACTTAGAAAAGATAGAGACTTCTACTCTGGTACAGCAGGAAGAAGCTACAGAAGGGAGAGACCTCCATCCATTCTTCCCAAGAAGACTCTTGAGTATGAAGTCTCTCGGTGGGGAGCTGACGCAGGTGCTTAGGCAGGCTTACTGACCCCGGCCAATTAACAAGGGAAAGGAAGTACCCAGCTGATGAAAAGGGAGGATTCCTCTTCTCCACAGCCGGCTCCTTAAAATCCAAGGACACACCCCAGTATCTCTTGCTTTGTTCCAGCTGAAGTTTCTGCTAATTGCTTTTTGTTTCAAGGCTGAGCTCTGAGGGAGGAAGAAGCCTATAGCAGAAAATAATTAACACAACCACCAGAGTGAAGATAATGATGGCTGAGCCCTCTAACAAAAGACCCCTCAGCCCCACCTGGGCAGGAGCTGTCTCTACCAGACATCTTGGCTGATGGCTCCCAGCTTGAGGGCTTCCCTTCCCGCTAGAACACCTTTCTTTCCTTCTCCCTGCTTGAGTACTTTCCTTCCATTTTCCCTTCTGAGCAATAAAGTGGCCATTCACTTCGTCCCTATGCCTCTGTTGCATTGATTCTTGCACAGCCAGGGCAAAGACCACTTTGGTGGGCTTTCTAATTTAGGGGACTCTCCATCCGCTAACAGACTTATCTACCTTTCTGGGTGTCAGGCGGCTGTTGGCTGATTTAGGATGGTCCCAACAGGATGATCAGGCAACTCAGGTCTACTACACTGTCATCTTCCATCAGGCTAGTTGAGGCATGTTCTCATGATGGTAACAGGGCAAAAGCAGGCCAAGCCAAACAACAAGCATCCTTAAAGCCTCTGCCTCCATCAGGCTTGTTAATCCCATCTGCCATTAATGAGAAAGCATGGCAAAGGACACTGATACAGGGAGAGATGAATAACTGGAGCCATTTTTGGACTCCTCCACAATACCTATATACAAAGCCTCCTGGACTGATCTGGGTCCTGACCTCTTTTCTGAGTTCTAGAAATGTTTGTCCAATAGCCTAGTAGACAGTCACTTGGGTATCTCCAGGCATTCTAAAAAGCATATTTAAAATTGAACTTTTGATCTTCTCCTTTTAAAACCTGTTCTCATCCAGTGTTCTCTTTCTTAGTAAATGATGCTGCCATTCACGAAGTTGCTCGAGTCACAAACCTGAAACTGGAGACTTCTTGACACGTCTCTCCTTCATCTCAAATACAATCCATCAAGTCCCATCAATTCTACCTCCAAAATATATCTCAAACTTGTCATTTTCTGTCCACCTCCCTTGCCACCCTTCCATTCCAAATTGTTTTCATCTCTCTAATGGACATCAAAAAATATCCCACTGGACTCTAAATAAAATCTCAAACCCTTAACATAGTCAGAGCCTCACCTCCATCTGCAGCCTCATCCCATGTCACTCTGCCCCTCCTTCACTAAGATTCCTAGCTTGTATTCATTATCCAGATACAGTAAGTGTTTTCTTACCTCAAGGCCTTGGCCACTGTATTGGCTTCTGAGGGATGCCATGATAAATTACTACAAGTTCTAGAGGCCAAAAATCCAAAAACAAAGTGTCAGCTGGGCCATGCTCTCTCTGAAAGCTCTAGAGGAAGATCTTTCCTTTGTCTTTTGTTGGTTGCTGGCAAGCCATAGCTTATAGTCATACCACTCCAATCTCTGACCCCTTTCTGCTGTATCTCCTTTTGTGTCTAAATTTCCCTCTCTTATAAGGACACTAGTTACTGGATTAGGGCCCACCTTAATCCAATATGACCTCATTTTAATTTGATTATATTTGCAAAGACCCCATTTCCAAATAAGGTCACATTCATAGGTACTAGTGTTTAGGACTTGAACCTTTTTTTTGGAGGACACCATTCAACCCATAACAGCCATGCTAATCCCACAGAACACACTGAGTGATAAGAACAAGGAGTCTGAGGCCCAGACTGCCTCAATGTGAATACCAGTTTTGCTCTTATTAGCTGTGTGTGCCTAGACAAGCCACTTAACCTCTCTGGGTTTCAGTTTTCATATCTATAAAATCAAGATGGAAATAGAGTCCACGTCACAGAGATAATCTGAAAATTAAATGAGTTAATTTGTACAATGCCCAGAATACAGAAAGCATTATATGTATGTTTATTAGATAAAGTGAGTTCTTTACATGCTCATCCTTCAGGTCTCAACTTAAATGCACTTTATCACACAGGCATTTCCTGATTTCTCCTCACTTCAAGCAAAATTCATAATTATTTATTCATTTGTGTGGAGTTTTTGTTGTTGTTAATGTGTTGTCTGTTTTCTCCTATTAGACTAAGTTCCATGAGAGCAAAGTGTGTCTGTTTTGTTCACCACTCTATTCCTAGCACCAATGAAATGCTTTGAATATGATAACTGTTAGTTAAATATTTGTTGAATGAATAAATAATTATGCAGGGCTCAAGCTGGTAATTTCAATTTTCATGGGTTTCTGGGGCCTTTAGTCTCCTTCTGTCTCCTCCCTGTCTCTCTCTCTCTCTCTCTCTTTTGCTCTCTCTCTAGGAATCTTGGAAAAAGAATCCTTTCTAAATTCATGACATCCAGAAACTTTTGTTCTCTTTCTCCATGTAGCTTCACAGAAGAATGGAGATGGCTTACCCAACAGTTTTCTATGAAAATCTGTCCCTCAAAGGGACAGAGAAGAGAAATATGGACCCAAGTACAGGAGTGTACAGGGATAGTGAATCAGAAACAATTACAGTGTAAGGGGGCACCACTACATGGCAATTCAATTAAAAAACAGGTTTTTGAATCAGGTATAAATTTGTTATCTATCAGTAGGAATTATAATAAGCATGGAAAAGATTGGGGAGGGGGACAAGCATAGCTTATGCCAAAGAAACTGCTGGTGCTCTTGTTACTACATTGCTTGTATAAATAGAAGTCTGGCTCTGTCAATAGGGAAGTAGATGAGACCTAGGTTATGCTATTTCTAGCTACAGAAAAAGAAACGGATACTTCATTCGCCAGGTAACATAGGGAGCCTGAAAACTCACCCGAAACTTGTTCTCCAGATTGGGGGGCTCCTTTTGCCAGCCGGATCCTAGCATACCTCTCGCCGTTTTACCAATATCAGCTGAAAGACTAGTTTTTTGATGTTTATGTGATAGGTATTTCAGGTAGAGTAAGTCATTTAACCTCCCTACAACCCTTTATGTGGTAGCATTACTTACCCACAGTGACAATGAGTAGGTGGTACGGCCAGGATATACTTATGATATTTCTAAGGTCCACATTCACTTAGCCAGAAGGGCTTGCCTTGCAGTCTGACATGTTTGAAGTCATTATTAAAACCCAGTCCAGCCGCTTCTTGACGCGTGGTCCGCAGAACCCTGCAGCAGAACCACTGTTGGTCTCTGTGAAAAATTCAGATTCCCTGGCCCTGCCCAAGACCGAAGCGGGGTGTGGGGTGGGTGACGGGGTAGTGATTCTGTTGCAGGGCACCTGTGGATGCAGGTAATTCATATACATGAGGACCACACGCACAGGCTATGAGTATCATCGAAAGACAACAGCATACCGCCCTGGCTGACACCAGCGCTCCTGGGAAGTCTCCAACCAGTTCGTTCGCAGAGCCGCCTCGTACCCCGCAGCAGCAGAACGGAACTGGGCAAGCGCTCCGGAACGCTGGGCGGGGTTCCCTGAGACTCCGCCCTTCCTTCAGGGGGCGGGGCTCTCCCTAAGTAACTTAATTCCGGCTTCTCCCCTCCGCGGTCCAGAGCCCCGCCCCCGGCTCGCGGACCAATCAGACGGCAGGTTGCTGAAGCTCGGGGCCAATGCCTGGAGCGGTCCTTATTTCCTCCCTGCAGTTTGAAACTGTCAGGTTGCTGCTAGGGAAGGCGCCGGACTCGCTGTTGTTTCCGTGGCGAAGCGGCGAGAAGACGCGGAGGGAGGAATCCGCGTTTGCCGAGAGCCGAGGCGGTGGGTAGCGGCGCCCCGGGCGAGCCTGCGTCGAGGCGCTGGAGTGGGGTTAAAGTGCCTTGGCCTGGATTGCCTCTCCCGGGCATCGTAGAGGCCGGGCTAGGGGCCTCTTCCCGAGACGCGAGCCCTTCTGCTGGGATGCGGGACGGCAGGGGCGAGAGGTTTTCCCTTCCACGGCGTCGGGAAAGAGAGGGCAGGAGTGAGGGGTGCCTGAGTATAGCGGTGTTGTTGCCATAGGTTCGAGTCATTTAAAACGTAGTGGGCGAAATAACCATATCTGACTCCTTATTGTTTTTAAGTGAGAATTTAACACAGGGGTGAGTAAGAGAAAGTGATTAAAGAGAACTTACAGTCCTTTGCTGGCACGCAGCTGCTCCCCTTCTGCCTGTATTCCCTGACGTGGGGAGGGGCTGGTGCACCCCCTCTCCTTGCCTCCAGCTAGGGCTGGTCAAGGGCGCAGGGACGTCACCCTCCTGCTAGCTCGCACGTTAATTCACTCTTCCTCTGCCCCTTGGGGGTAAATTTGAATTCCCGGACCCCGCTTTCCCTATCAGCGAGGTGTAATTTGATTTCTCTGGTACTAGAGGAGCACTCAGAAGTTTTTATCTCGTAGTTTCTGATATCTTGGATTAGAGAATACTGAAAATTTAGTGATCTGATGTACATCTACCACCCATTAAAGTAAACTTCATTTATCTCCTTTGTTTTTGAACTAGAAACAATCAGAAAAATACTGCTATTGGTAGAATTTCAGATAAACTGTCATACCTTGGCATCAAAGCAGGGCAGATGGAAAATTGATAGCATATTTTCCAAAAGTACAATAGTTGTTTTGTGTCTGCAGTATCTACATTCAGAAAGTCTTTCTGAGGGCTGACCATACTTTTCAGCTCATTTGTTTGTTAAATAATCAGCACACCACCCTCACCACCCCCAACCCCTTACCACCGGCCCACAAACACATCCTAAAGGAAGAAGTGATTGGAAATAGAAAGGACTATGTTACCACAGTGGTGGATTTGAAGTCGTGAAGCAGCCATTCCTAGCTGCAGGCGTATGTGCGTATTTTATCCTCCCTAATTGGCTTAACTAAAGTCAGTCATGCTGAGATTTAGTTTACTTATCATGTCTCCACACGGTAACATTCACCGAATAAACTTGAAATTTCTTTTCCACAATGGAGCCCCAACCTGTGTTTCCATTCTAATATTTCCCTTTTCCCTCGATCTGCGCTTGCTTCAATTTCCTCATCTCATTTTTCAGCCCACTGTGATTGGAATTTATTCCACTTTACACTAAAATTCTTCAGGCACATGCCCTAGCAGCTTTTTGGTTGCCAAATTCAAGGGCCTCTGTGAGATTCTCATCTTTCTTTGGCATCTGACTCTGACCACTCCCCCCTGGAAGCTTTTGTGATGCTGTTCCTGTTGTTCTGCTGTTCTCACTTCCTTTTCACTCTGCTGGCTCCTCTTCACTTCCCCTTTAAATATTAGCAGTTCTGATTTTAACCCTGTTCTTGTTACAGTAGTGGTGCTTAATTTTATTAGGGTTATGGTACCCTCTGGACACATATTGGAAGCTGACAATCCTCTTCCTAGAAAAATACACATTTGCTAAAAATATTGGCTACAGTTTGGGTGTAAGGACCTCAGAATAAGAACTCTTTCTGCTGCTCCTTTTCATAGATGATCTTATCCTCTGCCTTTTTTCAGCAGTTCCCATTATGCTGAGGATTCCTCAAAATGAATCTCCAACCTAAACCTCCAATGCACCGCACATTGCTTAACTCCAGGAAGCACTGTTCACGTTGTAGCCATTGTGAATGATAGTTCTTGGAGTTGTGCATTGCATAACTGGTGTGGCCAGATACTGCATACCTGCAGCTTCACTTCAGTGCCCCCAGAGGCACCTCACACCTAACAAGTCTGATATTGAGCCTAATTACCCTTCCTCCCAACCTACTCATCTTCCTGTTTTCCTTGCCTTGGAGAGCAGCAGTCCCATCCGTCTAATGGCAAGCCAGAAATCTGTAAGCAATCAATAGTTCCACCCTTTAACCCCTTAACCAATTATTGATCCTGAACTTCCACTGCCAAAATGCAACTGTCTCATAGTCACACCTCCATCCACTTTCCACTGCTGCCTCCTGGATTACTGCCAGAGGGAACATTTCTCTCTTGACTCTTAATCACTCTCTTCTTCAGTATCTCACCTCTCCAATCCATCCTGAAACCTGCCAGAGTGATCTTTCTAAAGGACAAACCTGATCATGTTCCCACTCATTTAAGACATATAAGTAACTTCTCTTAGAAGAAAGACTAAACTTTTTAACATGACACAACTGGCTGCCCTTACCTTGCCTGTTTCATCCTTAGCCCAGCCTTGCTTTGTACCCTTTGCTTCAGCCTCACAAACTACTTGCAGTTCCTGGGGTACGTGTCCACGCCTCAGTGTCTTTGCTTATGCTGCTCTGCTGCCTCACATAGCCTGAAATGTTTTATCTGTCTTTCAGGTCTCAACACGCCGGCCATCTATTCCCACTTCCTCACGCCCTCACCATTCCACCCCATGAAAAAGGCTACTCCTGTCTCCCTGTTTTATGCCCTTGTTTTAGGATCTAACTGTACTTTTTTCATCAGTCATCTTATGTACATGTCTGGCCCTCTCTAAAGATTGCAAAATCCTTGAAGACAAAGACTTCTTCATCTTAACATTTCTCACCAATGTCTTCCGTGTAACAGGCATTCAGATAGTTTGAGTAATCACTATTTATCTTTTAAGTAAGTTATGTACTTGTTATTAAAAGTACTTTTATTATTATTTATTTTTGTGGTTAAATCCTTAAACAATTTTTCTGTGTATGGTGTTAGAATTTATTTTGTGGAAGCTTTCTTTTCTTAAAATAATATTCCCAGAAGGTCCGTTCCCCAAGCAGAGAATTTGTGTACCTTGTTCATTCTCTCTTGGTTCAGGATCGCATAAGAAAGGACATAGCACCCAGCTTATCACATAAAATTGAACAGTGATCACACTCTCTTTTTCTCAACAGCCCCCACTGTGACTTTTTACAAGGATCTTCTATTTTTCTTTAACCTTTCGTGTATTTGTCTCATCTCCTTGACTGCATCATAGACTCATTAATGTTGGGAACTGAGTCTTGAACTGTTTTTTCTTGCCCATTGATTCTGTCTATGGGTGTTCAGTATATGGAGTGATTTTAACATATTGAATGATCGTTGTTTCCAGGTTAGGATGTTATTACACACACATATATATTTAAAAAACATTTTGTTTTAGTTTAAATATTGAGGGAAGCAAACTAAAGTTAGCCTCTACTGTTTTATAGCATCTGTACAGAATGTCATCAGATGGGAAATGCTCACCTCCAGTTTTGCAAAATGGCTCCGACCGAGGCAGCTCTGTCTCTTCAGATCTTCAGGTAGGAAGACACAGTGAAATTTGTCATGACTTATTTATTTCAACCAAGTGATAACACAAGGAAAAACTAGGAATGTGTTTTTCATTCATTCATACTATTTACATTTATGATTATACTGTGTATATAATGTGTATCAAATTATAATAATATCAAACTTTGGGAATGATTTTACAAATTCTAGGAAATACCTTGCATTGTTTTCATTAACCTTTCAGAAAATAATCATGAACTCTTCCCATCATTCTTTGTACGAAGGCTTCAAACCATTCAATGATAGAAGAAGCTGAAAATCTCAAGAGACATTTTTTTCTTGCAATTTTCCCATTGTAGCTCTCTCTTATGAATGATCTTTTCACTTTAATGCAAATTAATAGAGTATCATGGCATCCAGAGTTCTGGGCCCCTGGACTCCCCAGTGTTCCATTCTCGGTTCCAGTCCCTGTTGCCACAGCATTCAGCACCCGCTGCTGCCCGGGACCCGGACGGTGACAGGTGCATTGACTAAGGAAGGTGTGGCTTTTATATGAAATGTTTTAAATGTCTTTAATTCTAAATCTTTTATTATCAAAAATATGGTTCAGATTTCTGGAGAAGATTTTAAGTGAGAGAATACTGACATGGTCTGTCTTGGGTTTTAGGGTTAGATCACTTAAGAGGGGGAATGCTGAATGGCGTGTTTATGCCTAAGTAGAGCGAGTTGTTATTGGCCCTGTGTAATACGACAGAAGCTTTAGGAAAAGATTTTATAAAACAAATAAGTTCCTTTAATGGAAGTTACAGATTGAGGAATTGGGAGGCTTTTGGCAAAGTATGTGTGAATATTTACTAGGATCAAAGTGGCCCGGGCTGTGACACATGCTTCATCCTTGCCTTCCCTTTAAATGGTACCTCTTCCACTTCGTGCTGTCTTTTTAGGCCACAGCACTTTTCTGCACCCTTCATCTTTACCATATCCAGACTTTCTTCAAGAGAGAATGGATTAACTTACTTATACCTGTGATACTGTGATTTGCAATAAGAAACATATATTTGGTCTTCATCCCATTTCTGGCACATAAAACTCATAAAACTCATAAAGAGCTCATAAAACTATTGGAATTTCCTAACTGGTGAGAATGATGAAAGTGTCTTTTGTTATGGTGATGAGGTGACTTTTGGACCACACCTAAGGGTGGGGACTGGTTGCCAGGAGAGCCAACCACGTGATAATGGAACGTTCATTCACACCCCACTGACTTCCAGGAAGGGGAGAGGGTCTGGAGGTTGAATCAGTCACCGGTGGTCATTGGTTGAATCAGCCATGGCTGTGTAATGAAGCCTCTGTAAAAACCCAAAGGGAGAGGGTTCAGAGAGCGTCCGGGTTGGTGATCACGCGGAGGTGCTGGGTGACTGGCCTGCTAGGAGAGAGCATGTTAACTCTGTGCCCCTTCCCCTATGTATCTCCTCTATCTGGCTGTTCCTGGGTTATATCCTTTTGTAATAAACCAGTCATCTAGTAAGTAAAATGTTTCTCTGCGTTCTGTAACCATCTAGCAAACCAATCAAACTCAAGGAGGGGGTCTTTGGAAACTCTAGTCCATAGCTGGTTGGTCGGAAGCACCACCTGGACTTGGGAATGGCATCTGAAGTTGGGGGTAGGGGGACAGTCTTGTGGGACTGATTCCTTAACCTGTGGAATCCAATGCTGTCTGTGGTGGATGGTGTTAGAATTGGGTTGAATTGTAGGACCCCCAACTGGTGTCTGAGAATTGTTTGGTGGTGGGGGGGAGAAACCTACACATTGTAATTGTTGGGTCCAGAACTCTTCAATACTAAAATGTAAACACCTTATAAGATCCCAAGTTCTCATTTTTTCAAGAAACAAAGCTTTACATCAAAAGGATAAATCTCTAAAGTAGAATTTTAAGAGAGAGACGGATGATAGTTTTCTAGACATGCCAGAAATAATTTTGTGTTACTAGTTGGCCTGCTTAGAATGTTTCCCCAGCTGAGATTCTGTTTTTAGTAACCCTCAACTTAAGACCTTACTTGTTCTTGACTACAGTTGAAAACCTGCCCATATTCCATTACGGGAAACGTTTCCAAATATAATACCAAAAAATAAAATAACATAAAATAAGTATATACCTTTACATATAGTAAATATATAAACCAAATAATAATACAAAAGCCCATCATAAATCACTATGCCCCTTAAGGGCATTTTAATTATTGTCTTGGTTTTGGGAATGCTTCATAAAACTGTCAATAATAAATGCTGAAGGATGGGCAACATGCATAGTGCTCATTCACTGACAACTTCCTCTAGGCACAACTCCAATATACCAGCCAGTTGCCCTGACTTCACCTGGTGTGCATGGGTTCAGCTATATTTTATGGTCATATCATTGGTGCAGGGTGGGGAGGAGGGCAGGGGGAGGCAAAATTACAAGTTTTGATTGTTACTCTAGGATTCTTGTTTACCTTAAGGCAGGTTTTCTTTGACTGTTAAGAAAGACGATAATATTTATTTTGATCCTTAACTAAAAAATGACTCACCTGTATCTACATATATGAAACTAAAGTCATTGTTTAAATAACTAATTTTAAATTTTTTTTCCTGAAAATAAGTTAAAATATATATGTACATTAAACACTGTTAATGTATACCTATTTACATCCCCTATCACTCATACTGATTGTTGTGAAAACTTGGAAATAAATGTTTGGATCTTTCTCCTTTTCATAGGTCAAACTAGGGAGGCCACAAGTTAGAGTTGTTTCCCCTTCACTTCCATTCCAAGAGGCACGCTTTACTCCTGTGTGAATAAACTAGCTGAGCAGAGCTGATTTGGCAAAATGTAGCTGTAATTGCCTCCAGAGGAAGGAGATGCTAAAAAGTTATTGACATCAAAATGTAAATAGAATACAGTTACTGTGTTAATCTTCTCCTCCTGTCATAACAAAATGCCATAGACAGAGTGGTTTAAATAACAGAAACTTACCTTCTCCCAGTTCTGAGTTCTAGGAGTACCAGCTCAAGATCTGGCAGGGTTAATTTCTGATGAGGTCTCTCTTCCTGGCTTGCAGATGGCCACCTTGTTGTGCCTTTCCTCAGTACACTGGTGCAGGGGGAGACAGAGCTCTTTGTTTTCTCTTCTTAAACGGACACTAATCCTTTCAGATCAGCACCCCACCCTTATGGCTTCATTGAACCTTAATTATGTAATTACTTTCTTAAAGGCTCCCTCTGTAAATACAGTCATACTTCGGGGTGGGATGGGTAGGGGTGGGGTTAGGGCTTCAGCGTGTGAATTTGGGGGAAACAAACGTTCAGTCTGTGACAGCCATACTTTTATACCTTCTTTGCCAAAATCGGAAGTTTGCTTTGGCTGTTTGCCAAGTGTAATAGGATGTTGTTTTTGGCTGCTTTAACAGGAACCAAGCAAGAATGGTTTACGCGAGTGGCTTAAAGTTTGATTCTCTCTCTTGTAAAAATCTGAGCTGGTCCATAGTCCTGTGGTCATCTGAGGACCCAGTCTTTTCTCTCCTGTTGCTCTGCCCTGCCCTAGGGTGTTGACTGCATTTGCATCATCAGATACTGGCTCCCCACAACCTCTGGCGCCTGGGAAGAGCTGAACAGGGGGCAGGCAGCTTCGTTTTTAAAAACTTGCTCTGAAGTCGTGCACATCATTTCTATTTTAATCCCATAGACCAGGTCTCTTGGCCAAACCTGCTTGCAAGGAGGCTGAGAAATGTCACCGGGTGGCCATTGGCCCAGGTCAGACACTGCAATTTTATTAACTTAAAGAAATAAAGGGGGAATGGATGCTTCTGGACTGTTAGCCTCTCTACGATAGGAAGTTATTGTACTTGAAATTTTATATAATTTGATAATTAGTTCATTAGGACTGACTCATGCACTCAAGGTTATAGAGAGTTTCCTTTTATTGTAATAACTGAAAGCTAATATGGTTCAGGAAGTGTGAACGTAGGCTATTTAAATCTATTTAAAGACTTGCAGTTATTTTTGTTAACATAGAAATTAAACGTTGTATCTCTGGTATTCCAAATGACTTTTTTTTCTAATAAGAGCCTTCTGCCTTGGTGATAACTATTAAGTGAAATACTGACTTTATTTTCTATCAGGGAGTGTCAGTTTAAAACTCAGACATGTGTTTATTGCCATGAAGAGGACATCACTGACAAAGGAGTTGCATTTGACATTGAGGGATAATAGAAGGCTGGGGTAGTTTTATAAGCCTAAGTATCTAATTTACTTCTCTATTTTGTTAGGATTACATAATATCAAAAAAGTTCTGGGACGTGGAGTTATAACTCAGTGGAAGAGTGCATGCTTAGCATGCATGAGGTCCTGGATTCAATCCCCAGTGCCTCCATTAAAAAAGAAGAAAATTCTGATTCTCAACTTAGGTAGTTGAAAATGGTAGCGCTTTTTTTTTTAATTGAGTTATAGTCAGTTTACAATGTTGTGTCAATTTCCAGTGTAGAGCACAATTTTTCAGTTATACATGAACATACATATATTCATTGTCCCATACTTTTTCACCGTGAGCTACCTTTTTAATAGCACATCTCATCTTCAGTTAAACTGATATGAAGCATAAAAAAGAATTGATGAGAAATTTTTGCTTCAGTGGTGAATCACCAACTAAATCTATCACTTCTTCAAACTTTTTATCATTAATGCAAAAATCACACAAGCAGCACTCAGAAGACTCACACTTAGAGTAAGTGCTAATGATATGCGTGTGACGTGGTCGGAAGTCATTTGCTACCGCACAGCTCATCACTCTCATGTTGTAAGGAGGGACTGATCCCATCAGATGTGCAGATGTGCTTGAGTTTGGTTGGTAATTGACGTGGCCCACATGGGTCATAGTTGTGTGCTCACTTACACAGTTTACTTGAGGAGGTGTGTACAAGTGTGAATTTAAAACAAAAAATAAACTTGGGCAGAGCTGCCACCTTTCTAACTTGTGACACATTTATAGGAATTTGACCTCAAAGGCAGAAGCAGCTTTATTCCAACCAACAAATGTAAGAATTTATAGTTTCTGTCCTGTTAAAATTTAGTATATAGGGGACCTTTGAGCGTGAATGCTCCTTGTATAGTTTTTTTAAGAGATAAAGAGCTTAAAAATGAAATTTGACTAAAATACTGTGGATTCCCTGAAATACCTTCTTAGAAACTAGTTTGAAATACATTGATATTGACTACTTACACAGTCTGCAAGGTAGTTCTGACTTCAGAACTTGGACTGCAGTTACATCTATCCTTTTGGGAAACACCAAGACACTTATTTCAGGTAACTATGGCATATTCATGGCCAGAGACTTGGGTGTGTTTAGATGGTTAAATATTCTTACTCATAGACAACCATAGGGAAAAAGTAAGGGTTGCTAAAAACACCTATACCATATCATAATGGTCTTATTAAAGATAAGTTTCTTTCTTTGATTTAGACAGAATCTTTGTTAATTCAGTTCAGCAGATATTTACTGTGACACTCAGGGAAGTAATTTTGAGCATCAGTTATCTTCAACCGGAAGATGAATCAAATAAGACAGTGATAACTAATGAAATGGTGACAGTGGGATTTTCTATATCTGAACTAAACTTTTTATGAAGAAAAATTAATATTAAAAATCCTTTAGAGTAATGGCATTTCATATTCTTGACAGTCTTCTCCCAATTTTTTATGCAAAGACATTTTCTGGGTCCATGCCATAAGACTTTTAGAAATTACTCCTTTTTAATAGAAATGTTTGTTGCATCAGTGACCGACACTTTTTGAACAGAGACTAGGTCCTAGTATACTTTTACTTCACTGATAGTATTTTTTTTTTGATTTGGCAAAACAAATATCTAAGCATCTATATTAGGAAATTCAGTTTTTTAAATTTTATTCCTGTAAGATCTACACTTTGTGACTTGCCTTTTTAAAATCCTCCTTTTTCACGTGTATGATGTTGCCAGCAGGTAGAACTGAAGAGGTTGGCATTCGTGTTCTCTGTTTACCTTCAGTATTGTTTCTCTCCTGATATTTCTTTTACACTCTTTCCACGCTTATGTAGGAAAGAGACTCAGGGTTGCTGTAGAACTGGGCAAGGGTAGGGTAGGTCGGAGCCAAAACTACTTTTCATCCCTGGACCTTCCTGTTGTGGCAACTTCAGGAGCAGCATCTCCGAACTAAATTTCAGAAAAGCAGAGAAACGGCTGTGTCTTTTTCCACCTGCAAGCAGCTGCCAGTTGAAAGAGGGCTCTTCTGTGTTGTAGATGATGACTGGCTTCAGGGGAACTGCCCTGAGTAATCTTCGTGCCACCGTTCTAATGCCGAGGGAATCTGGGTACTAAGGCACTGTAACTCGAAGCAATTTGGGTGGGTATATTTGTTGGATTTTTTGGTTTGCTTTTAAGAAATTTTACTTACTATGATAGAGTAGATAAATGATGATGGATGAATGGAAAACATAAATCAAAAGTACACATCCCTGACTACTGATTGGGAGTACCGTTTTGGGAGCTGAAGCAGAGAACATCTTGGTGTCTTTACCACTCTTTTGCCTGAGTTTCCACTGTGACGGGGCTCTAATGTATCATTTACTGTTGTCTTCTCATAGGAAGAGTATGAAGAATTGCTTCGTTATGCTGTAGTGACTCCAAATATTGACTCAGGTGCTTCACAGCTGCCTCATTCCAAGGGAGAAGTGGTGCCAGAGACTAGAATTCCTACTATAATGGATGATATTCTTCAGAATCAAGGTTGTGTATATTTTTCAAGGTATCTCTGAAGGTCTTACTGAGCTTATTGTTGCGACTGACCTATGACTGTGAAAATGCTTCTCCAGTGATTCTTCTCAGTCATTGGTGTGTATCATTATCATCTGGGGGAGATTTGACATTTTAATGTTTTTCTTGGCTCTTATATGACAGCTGGATTTTTATTTGAAATTCGTTTGACTACTTTATGAAAAGTAATAAACTAGCACTGTAGCAATTACCTGTCTCTTAGTGGAGTACGTGGCATGTCTGTACTTGCTGCAATGGTTGTATGCCAGGATTATCTTGGAAACTAGTGCCCAAGCCCACAGATTAAAGATGGTCCACAGACAGCCCTCAGAATCCCTTAAGTTCATGAACCGTATGCTAGGAGTCTTTATATGGGCATGGAGGACTGTTTGGATTGTCACCACAAAGATGAACCTGCCTTTGGACTGTGTCACCGACAGAGTTGAGAACTAATACAAACCAGGATGTGGGCTGATGGATAAGTGAGTGAAAGGTGGAGAAGGGAGGGTAAAGCTTCTTTCATTTATCTGTTCTTTATTCTATAAAGTACAGGATCCCAAACAGCTCACTCAAAATAAGCGTTCTTTCAAGGGGGCAGACAGCCCACCTAAAACAGCCCTGCTAATGGGCAGTTGTCAACAATAGGCGTCACTCCAAGGATCTCCCCCAAAGCACATGACACAGCCCACTCAGAGCCAGCAGGCCCTCAGGTGTCTGTAAGTCACAGCTCTAGTGTCTGTTGTTCCTCTCCGTCTGTAGACGTGAAGTTTTTGTTGCTCCACAGGCTACTGCACCAGATCAACAGGCAGGACCAAAACCTTAAAACACGTGTATTTATTCTAACACTGAAACATACTAACTGGACATTTTCCACCCAAGTTTAATTGATCTTCAAGAGATAGGACCCTTGGATTTATTCATTCTGCGTTAATGATCTTGACCGTGTTTTGATTACAACGTGCAATTTCTACTGAGTAAACCCAAAGTGTTGAATAGTCTCTTACCAATGTGAATAGGCAATCAGTGTGTCAGCCCTCTACACCTCCACCCTTAGGCTTGTTTCCTTTCCATTGCCTGTAGTACTGCTGTTATGTTGTTCCCGAGACACACACACAAGTCTTTTCCTTGCCCCCGCTCTCCAGCCTTTCAAGGCTGTCGTTTGGTATCTAAGACCCCCTGCTTTTTGCTAGCATGGAAGATAGTATTTGTTTATGTTCTGCCTTTTCCAAAAAGGATTTGAGATCTAAGCATGGAACTTGCAGTGAATTTAGATATCTTAATTCACACATGGACTTAGTTAGAATGGACTATGTAAATTTATCATCGCATCCCCTTTACTCTTGACATTGCCGGTGCTTAGTGTGAATCGGGTGCATTGAAGTTGGCAAAGTAGGTATAAGCCTCTGACACACCCATTCTTGTGAGGTTTGCCCCAGTTTCCTTTTCACATTGTATTGACTAAAGGTTCCTGAGATGGAAGGAAGGAAGTCACCATTTGAGGGGAACCAGTTTCACTTCAGTTTGGCAAGCCCTAGAAGTATCCAGTGTTGTAGGACAGGCCATCTTTTCTAAGTCCTAATCTCATTCATCCACGTATTCTCGTAGCGTGAATTGAATGCCATTAGTGGACTGCATTCTCTTTCATCCATATTTGTTGGGTGAAATTGATCTTATTAATGTACAGTAAGAATTTTTCTGGTCTCAGATTTTTTTTTCTGATTTTTCTTTGCCTTAGTGTTTCTATATCCCAGCATATTGTATTTTCCCTGTTACAATCTTACTTGTGTACTGCCACCTTCTTAAATTAGGTATGTGTGATTAGGCATTTTATGTAAGACTAGTTAGATTTAACTAAAAGAAAAACTTCTTTCTTCTCAGCAGAAAATAGCTCTGCAGTAAGAGAACCAAGGATGGAAGTTGGAAAAGGATGTGATTTAAATATTTCAAGTCATTCAAAGACAGATGGTATGACTTTTCCTTAGCTTGTTTTTATTAATATATATCATTTTGTGCTTCGGTGAATATTATCCATATAGTAAAGGAATAGTTTCAGTATATTACTTATTGACAGGATTTTTAAATGCTATTATTGCTAATTTATTAAATAACACTATTTAAAATAATTTTGTGAGATGCTAACATAGTACAATTAAGATGGGTTAATGCATTATAATGTGTGGCATTTTTTCTCAAAACTAGATTAGAGGGCAGGTATTTTAAAAGATTTAATAGGATTTCAGATAGCTTCTCCAGTTTAAATTTTTTCATAAACCAATGCATTATTTCCTAATTCTCAGGCATTCTTGTACCAACTTCATGATTTTCTTCCTATCTTTATACCACCTGTTCTATCATTTATGTATTTTTCTTTAGTTATATTCACTTTTAGCTTAAGTTCATTTTTAAAGGGATATATATAATCTTTCATTATTGTTTATAGCATGAAACTAATAAACACTTGTTATAAATAGAAAGCAGTAAAATAAATCCAGCTAAAACAAAATTGTTTAATTTTGGTTGAATACTGTTAGTGGTGGTGTGTTCAGCCTGAAGTTTGCTTTTTCTTTGTTGAAGGGAGAGATTAGCAAATGTTAGAGGTTTTAAAAGCATACAAACACCAGACTGAAACTTTTTCTTTGCCATAAAATAATTAAAATAGTAAAAATAGACTTTTCTTACTATGTGATTCAGTGTTATTTAACATAGGGACCACTTAAGCCACCACGTAAGAAATGCCTCTACCCTTTAGTTTTCTCACTTATAAATAAAAGACTTAGGACCTCCAAAGTTCTTAGGTTAATTCTAGTTTTTAAAAGGTGAGTATATATTTAAAAAAAAAAAAAAGCCATGCTTTTCCCATGAGGACAGATCTAATCTAGTTGGAGTAAAAGAGAATATTCAGGTACTTTGTCATTCTGCCTTTTTCTTTGGGCTCCATAACCATCTTCAGAACATGTAGGTAGTGTTTCATCATATGACTAGCCTGAACCATTTGTTTGATATACTTTAAAATGTATGATTCTTTTTTTATTGAAGTATAGTTGATTTACAATGTTGTGTTAGTTTGTGGTGTACAACATAGTGGTTCAGTTATTCATATACATATTACTTTTTTAATAAGTCTTCAATTTGCTTTCTTTCTGAATGTATTTTAGAATTTAAAAACTAAAAAAAGGTACCAAGTTAAATCTTTTTTAAGTAATACCAAAAAAAGATAAATAATTGATTGACTACTTCATGAGTAAACACGAAGTGAGAGATTCTTAGCTGTCTACTTTTTTTTAAATTGAAGTCTAGTTGATTTACCATGTTAGTTTCTGGTGCACAGCATAGTGATTCACTTATATGTTTACATATTCTTTTTCATTATAGGTTATTACAAGCTATTGCATACGCTCCCCTGTGTTATATAGCCCTTGTTGTTTATCTATTTTATATACAGTAGTTTGTATCTGCTAGTCCTACACCCCGAATTTATCTCTCCCCCACCCTCTCTCCCCGTTGGTAACTGTAAGTTTGTTTTCTGTGTCTGTGAGTCTGTTTCTGTTTTGTAAATAGGTTTGTTTGTACATTTGTTGATATATTTTTATGCAAAATATATGTATTAGGGAATGATTTTTCCTTTTGCAAATGATTCTTGAAAGTTTTAGTTTTAAGTATGAAGTTCTATAGTAGATTTATCTTTCATTCATTCAGTAAGGAAAAGAGGAGAGCCCTTTAATCTTGGTTATTAGGACTCTTATAAGTGAGATACATGAGAAATTATGATGAATAGTCTGTAATTCCAACATATGTGTGTGATAAAAGCTACTTTTCTATTTTTGTTCTTTTTAGAAATGAATACCAGTTCTCTTTCTGGCTCTGGCTCTCAGCCCCACCCCCATGTACATGGGCAGGGCATGGGAGTTAGGTATATATGTACATACATACATATAGACACATGTATTTCTCACCTATATATTGAAAGCTAACAGGGTGCCTTACAACTACCTGACAAACTAAATTGCTAGTCTCTTATAATGTTGAATTTTAATAGTGTTAAAACCCACCCCACTGTTTTGCGTAAAGTGATAATGACTTACATACAACCACTCTGATCTTGGTCAATTACTGAACCCTTTCTAAACCTCGGCTTCCTCATCAGTAAAATGGAGATAATACCTTTTTCTTAGAGTAGTATGTATTATGAGAGCCAAACCTTATAATGTTTTTATTACAGGAACATAGAAAGCACTTAGTAAATGCTGATATGAAAATGTGGATGATAATACTTTCAGCTCAGACTGCACCTGGGTATATATGAAACATCCTCATTTGTGATAAAGGTCATTTTCGGGTGGGGAGGGAGGTGTGGGAAGCATCTCTTAACGGTCAGTTTTAAGTCAGTGACAATAGTGACATTTAAAATAGCCAGATTAAATACACTGAAAGGACATTTCTCTGTATTTTCCTCGGCCTCCACAGATGACTGACATCTAGCCTTCTAACAGAACTCCATACCGATTTGGGTTATTTTCAATTTGGCTTGACCACTCCAACTTTTCTTTTATTCTAGGGTCATCACCAGTGTCATCCCCAAGGAAGCCGCCTCACCCGGTCATGGATTTTTTTAGTTCGAATCTTTTAGGTGACTCTTCGTCACCAGGGTCTAATTCTAGTCATATAGATGCCCATGAAGTAGTTGTGAGTGATTTTCTTATTTCTGATGAAAACCTTCAGAAGATGGAAAATGTACTTGATCTTTGGAGTTCAGGTCTTAAGGTATTCGTAGTTCAGTTACAATTGTTTAATATGTATTGTCACAGCTTTGCTCTTGATTCCACTGTTTATTCTTCTGTTCTTTGAATTAAGGAGTTTTGTGTTTTGTTTTGTTTTGTTTAAATTTTATAGTTGCCTGAGATCAGTCCAGTGTCTTAATCTGTGCTTCTATGATCTGGGCTGCTCAGTCTTTAACGTCCATATGAATCACCTGGGGATTCTGTCAAGCTGCCCTTCTTATTCAGTAGGTCTTGGCCACAGCCCAAGATGATGCGTTTCTAACAAGCTCCCAGGTGATGGTTCAGAAACCAAACTTTTAAAGAGCAGGGTTTTAAGTAGTTGCTAGGACAGCTCTGCGTGTTCCACTGAACCGTCAGATGTTTTGAAAGGCTCAGCCTATGTGTGACTGGGAGAGATGCCTACTGAACGTTTCCAACTTCAGAGCTATGGCTAATAGAGATGGCTCCTTTTATATGAATCACAAGATGCAATTTTAGCAATGTATATTCATTTTATAGCCATCCTTATAGTAACCACAGTTATATAACTGATAAATCGATAAAAATTGATTTTTATTTTGTTGATGTTAGTAGACTAAGTAAAACAAAGTATTATAGACATGGCAGTTTTTTTGCTATTTAAAAGAAAATGTTGGGAGGGTAAGTTCAGTGATAGAGTGCATGCTTAGCCTGCACAAGGTCCTTGGTTCAATCCCGAGTACCTCCATTAAAAAATAATAATAAATAAATAAATAAGCAAGCAAGCAAGCTTAATTACTCCTCCTCAAACAAATAAATAAAAAGAAATTGCCACGTAAAAAAATAAAATATAATATAATGGAGAAAATGATAATTTTTTTGAAACATAGTTTGAGAAAACTGAGTATTCACATGAATGGAGAAATTATGGTCATGAGAGTTTTGTGGCATTTATATTCTTCTGTTATTTGGAAGCTTAAATTCTAAAAGTAATTATTTAATATAATTTCTACCATCTTTCCCCATGGAACAAGTTTCAGATTTCTAATCATGATGTAAGTCCATCGGAGTAGCGTACCACCAATCATTTAAAAAATTGTTCTGTCTTCAGTTAACCATACTGCTGTCCAGTGTTTTGATAACATGATTGTTCTTTTTACTTGGATCGGTCAGTGGGATGAAAAGGGAGCAGACTTGGCATTTGGCTGTAAGGAGGCTCTTGTGATAAAGGATTTGGAGGAAGGAAGCTTCAACTCCGATAGTTTTCACTATTCATGCCTATCTCAATAACGTCCCAGTCCTGTGGCTCAGCCTAGGCCATGGTCCTGCATTTCATTTTCCCTCTGGTCCACCTTCGTATGGACATTTCAGTCCTTGACTGAACAAAGTACCTGCTTATTAATGAATGAGACCTAAAAAAATTTTAAATGACACTAAGATTTCATACAAAGTAACTTAAAATAGGAAAAAAACCATTTGCTTAGTATGGTGAACATGAGTCAAGAAGAGCCATGACTGTCAAACTTGCAAAAGTTTTCATTAGTGGATTTTTAAAAATAGCTCTTATGTTGATGGCTTGTTCTGATTTTCAAAAAATATTTCTTGATTTCAGTGTCATTTTAAGAAGTAGTGTTAAGGAACAAACTACTTAATTGTCAATATATTTATTTTTCAGACAAACATCATATCTGAACTAAGTAAATGGAGGCTTAATTTTGTTGACTGGCACCGAACGGAAATGAAAAAAGAGAAAGAAAAACATGCAGCAGATTTAAAACAACTGTGCAACCAGATCAACAGCTTGAAGGAGCTACAAAAAACCTATGAGGTCTCCATTGGGAGAAAAGATGAGGTTTTTTTTTTTTTATATATTACTTTTTAACTGAGATTCAGTAAATGTCTTGCTAAGTAATAAATGCCGGGAACTGATTATTGAGATCATATGAGATACAAAGTGAAGATCACTTCAGAAACTGGTGGAAAAATAGGTGCATAGAAAGATTTATTCTTCATATTATGCCAGCATCATGTCATTTTACCTTTGCCATCAACTTCAGTGTGTTTGAAATGTTAAGAGTGCATACTAAATGTGAGAACGCTAGTTTTTTCCCCCAGTCTTTTCTTCCTAACTGTCCTTAAGAGAATGTCAGGGAACCAGCATTACCCACATTTTAAACCATCATTTTAGGGGGACATAAGTGTCTGGCATTCTGTCTATAATGATGTCTTTATTCATTGATGAAGTCCTTTCTTCATTGTGTTGATAAGCATGAGAGCACCGTTGATCTCTGCAGCCTCTTAAGAACCTGAGAGTAACATTCGAGTCTGGGCTAATCTGATGCCTCCTAACAGCACCTTGAACAAAGCAGATGGGCACCAAGTCTGTAGCTCCCCCAAGGGGGTGGTGGCTTCTCCAGGGGGTGGTGGCTTTCAGAGGAGAGGGACTCACAGCAGATACCTCAGCGACTTGTCTGCAGATGCAGCCCTCATGTTTCAGTGAACTAGATAAGATTATGAGCTTTTTTTTTTAACATACTTTTTTTGGGTGTTGTGGGGTGCAATATAAAATTGAACATTTTACACAGTTTGATTTTTGAAACAATAGATACTAATGTGTCATTTTCTCTGTAACCCTCAAAACTCTGTCCTAAGGTTGTTAAATATTTTTTGAGTAATTTTTTTATTTCAAAGTATCACAAAAAGAGTGTACGTGCATGTCCAGTTTTTGAAAACAAATAAAGTGAACAGCCATGTGCCACCAAACAGCTTAAGAAATAGAATATTACTGATATCTTAGAATTCATGCCCTTTTACACTTTTGAAATTAAAGAACCAGAATAAATGTCTCTCAGTAAATATACCTAATTTACTAAATCTCTTTTTAATATGACCATTTTTAGATATGTATTTCAGTTATCCAGTTCTTTATAAGAGAGAATATTACCTTAGGATTTAAAAGCCTTGACAGTTTTTTTTGAAAAGAACAAGAATGATATTGCTGAAAAGTTACATCAAAGTGTAGCTGTTAATTATTTGCTTTTTTGAGTTTTCTGAATCTCAAAAATCATTAAACAGTTATTGAGGAACTGCTAATCCAGAGTACCAAAGGTATTTAGGGACTAGAAAGATATTTTACAACTGGTCTCTGTCCTCAAGTCTAGTGAATAAAAACGTTTTGTTTATGTAGCAACACTCTCAAATGTGTGGTTGTTTTTTCCTGAATTAAATGCCAGTGATCATATTAATTTTCATACACATAAACTCTTTATTGAGGATTACCAGGATACACATAATGAAGATTCTTTGCTCTTTTGTTCTCCTTCATTCATTGATATGTAGTGTATTCATGTGGGGAAGTTTTTTGGTCTTTTTAAAGATGATAATGAGATTATCTGGATGAATATAGTGATGGGTATTCTCTCTAGCAGTTTTTGATAAATGAAAAAATCACTTTACCAGTTGCTGTTATTGTAACATCACAATGATTGGGTTAATTGCTGTTTACAGGTGATTTCTAGCTTGTCTCAAGCCTTAGGCAAGCAAAAGGAAAGGACAGAGTTGATGAGAACATTCTGCCACTGGCGAATCGGCCTTGTCAAATCCAGACAAGACGTAAGTGCACAAAAGGAAGGATCACTGACCCTTACTAGACTTCTGAACTCAGAAGCACTTGAAGTCACATATGAGAACTCTTGTTCAAGTCAAAGGAAGATTTGTTTTCTAATAAATAAAAAAAAAATTAGTTTAATGTTACTCTTATTTCACAGGAACTTGATTTCGGTATAGCTTGGGTAAAAATACTTCTTGTATTTTGTAGACTTACTGATACATCATTTACTACTTCATATTAGGTTAATAAGGACTGTACCTGAATTACAGATGTCCTGGTGATGGAACCCCTTTAACAAATTTGACCTCAGGTGTGATTACATTAATTTAGCATCTTTAGCGTATCATACGCTTCTTGTATTGTTTCTGTTTCTAAAATGCCTGACTACATCATCTTCATAAAGAGGCAGTACTATATTTATACGTCATAAAATTATGTAAATGTTTGTTTTGAAAACTTACCTTAGTAAGAGTCAAAGAAATCCATGTCTGTAAAGCTTTTTAAAAATTATCCTTAGTTTATATATAATTTAAACTTGAATTCTTTTATTTTAATTAAATAAGAGCTGAATCAGTATATTAGAGTAAATATAAACTGAGAATAGTAAATTATCATTATCAGAAGTAGAAAACTATGAAAGCATGTATGTATCCCACAAGAAGACAGAGTACAGAGACTTACGAGTGCAGGGGATGGAGATATATCCATATATATATATATTTTTTTTTTTCATGTGATGCTCTTGTGAGCCGTGGAGTAACCTCTGTGCATTTAGTTCCAAGAAATTGCTGTTTAACAAAAAGGCTGTGACTATCATGGAATAGGACTTCTCCTTTAAGAATATTTCGTAGTACTTTTTCAAAAACTTAATCCCAATAGATTAAATCTACATTAATCATATTAAAAAAAACAATTTTAAATTGAGCCATATTTTGAAAGTTATTTATCAGGTGACATAATGGGAATATATTCTGTTCAAATGTTAGTTGAAATAGTTGAAGTTGCCGTTACTTTTTGAATTAAAAAAATTTTTAAGAAAATTAAAAATTGAAACTGCTTCTTCAAAAGAATTTAAGTTTATTGATAAAAGAAGAACAGCTTATGTTCCTATTGGGATCAGTCTGGTACTACATATGACTGTATATTAAATTAATCTGCTTATGGTGGTGGCCACGGCCACCACTCTTGCTGCCATCCAGGCCCTGGTCCTGTTAATCAGCTAAAAGGTCAGGCACATTCATACCCAAGATGGCAAGTCGCAAGTTACTTATTGTCTTTCATTTGGTTTTTTGTTTTTCCCCTAATTTGATTAGTTGCATGAAGCAATGATGGGCAAGAGCTTTGGCTCTGGAATGAGGCAAGGCTGGCTTTTTCCTTTCTGCCTCTGTGACCTGGGCCCCTAACCTCTGTAAGCCTGTTCTCCCATCTGCAGATGAGAATAACTTGATTACACCAGATTTAATGATGTGTTTGTACCCTGCTTATCACAGGGTTATGTTTTTATTATTATTGCCAGTCCACTGTGCTTTTGAGGTTGTAAATTTCTTTCCCTTAGGTCTATGAAAGTAAACTAGCTGACCAGTACTTCCAGAGAACTTTACTGAAGAAAGTCTGGAGGGGCTGGCGCTCCATAGTACAAAAACAGTGGAAGGAAGTGGTGGAACGAGCTTGCCAAGCAAGAGCCGAGGAAATTTGTGTCCAGATTTCCAATGACTATGAAGCCAAACTTGCTGTGGTAAACTTATTTTGTTTTATTTTTCACTTTAATAAATATAAAAAAGGTGAGTAGCACCACTCACTGTTAGTTTATAGTTAGGCAAGTGACCCACGTCTCCAGTTCCAGTGAACGCAGTGCGGGTTCAGATGAGACTGTTGGGAGAGAACAGCCCTAGTAAGTCACACTTACAGACTTATGTATCCTTTTAATTTTTTTTTTTCAATTTATGAAGTCACTTTAAAAAAAATTATTTTAAATAGTTACAGCTTTGCCCTCCAGCCTTGTGTGGAATCTCTTGTGTGTACATTTCTCTTAGAAATGCACATCACCCACAGGCCCTTCCCCCTCTGAGGAAGCGTACTTCTTGGGCTTCCTCTGGCCTTTGTTTAGCCAAAAAAGTAAAGAACAAGAACAATGTTTATCCTCATGTTCGTTTAAATAAACTATGTATTTAATACGATTGATGTAAAGCAGTTGTATATAAATTGAGGTTATCTTCCTATTGACTTGTAGTATTAAAATTAACATTGTTTCCATGGGAAAACATTTGAGACCCAAATGAAAATAAAAGCCATACCAAAGAATGCAGTAAGCATTCTGAAAGCAAATATTAAAAGGAAAAATTTTTTTCATCATTTTAACACTAAATTCTTAATGTTAAAAACAATTTTTACTATGCAAATGATTTTCTGCAATTGAAAATAACATGCAAAAAATGCAGTCCCGTTAGATGTGGTCTGTGGGAAAGTGTTGTACCTAATGTCACTTTGCACTTTAAGTTCTGTAGATGACATTTAGTGAAAAAAAATTCTGTCATTGTTCCAGGCATTTAGTTATTTTTTTTCTAAAGGAGTGAGAGCTGTTTAGGTGTCTTAATGTATTTTGTTTTATATCCTGATACATAAAAATTTTATGGTAAGAAATAATATCTTTTTTGTGTAATTAAAATATATCAGTCTTCAGTGGGACTGGTATAAAATTCCCCTTGTTTAAACCTTGACTTTATGGTTAGGAATGAAAATGGTTTGTTGATGGAGGCAATAGAGGTAAGAAGCACCTTTTAAAATAAATTGAGACACAGCAGAAGAGGTATGTGGTAAAGTGATTTTAGTATTCCACATAAAAATAACTTTAGAGTATAAGTCTATTTTTTAAACAATAAATGATACTTTTTCTTGTGTCTCAATTTTTTTTTCTGCTTTTTAAAAATTCTCCTGATGTTAGTTATCTGGAGCTTTGGAAAATGCAAAAGCTGAGATCCAAAGGATGCAGCATGAAAAAGAGCACTTTGAAGATTCCATGAAGAAAGCTTTCATGAGGGGTGTATGTGCGTTAAATCTTGAAGCCATGACTATATTTCAAAACAGAGGTGATGCAGGTTAGTATTTTAAGATTCTCTGCCTACTTTCAGAAAAAATTAGAGGAGATTTCAGTAATTCGTATGGTCTACAGTACTAATTTTCTGCAAAACCTATGTCTTATTCCAGACACTGGTATTTTTAATATCATGGTGTCATGTCCAATTTTGAATCTGCCATGAAATTCTCTCAGTTGTGGTTACTTACAGTATCTTTGATCTGATGGAGTAAACTGTTGACTCTTAAGTATTTAAGCTCAATGTTAGAATAATGCTATGAATGTGTCACATTATTTTAAGGCTCTATTAACTGTAATGGTAACGCCTTTAAGGGTAGGATCTCTTTCTGTTCTTTTCTGATAGCCAAATTCCTTGGACTGTTTTGTTGATTGAATATTTCTTGTCTAGTCATGGTTTCCCATTTTTTAAAATTGCTTGTCTTCCAGTGTAAGGGGCCTCAACTAATACTCATTTTCAACAGATATAAATATAGTCCTATCTATAGAAGTCGAGTAAAATAATTTTATTTTAAGAAAAGTCGATACATTGCTGGGATCTGAGTGGTTTTTGTCATCAGCCTGGCTTAGAACAGCAATTTACAGTGAGGCCTGTTTTTCTCACTGGGTTTTTAGTTTTCTTCTCTGAACAAAGAAGATAATATAAATCTTCCTTACCTGCGTCATAGAGGGTTCTTGTGGGAATGCACTGATACGTAATCAAAAGCACTTTAAAAGGCAAAAAATACTTTTAACTTGTAAAATGACAGTCATGAGACGGTTGTTGCAGTCTTACATCAGCCTCTTAAGTTACATGTATATACATGGACATGTTTGCCATATTTCCTCATATTAAATCCTGTTTGAGACTCACAGTTTATCAAGGAAACAGTTTCATTTTGTAACATCATTAACATGATTTCAGTTCCATGAATAACCTCTTTGTGCTTGTTATGTCCTCATTTTAAAGCATTTATTATTTAAATTGTGTGCATGGTGGATGGTAGTGAGTTAAGGCAAATCGTTTTCTCCCTGAAGCAGTCATGGCATGTGGCCCACAGTCAAGTTAGAAACTTAGAATCATGGAATCTCCAGGTGGAATGGTTTATCCTGCTAATACCCAAATGAGTACTTAATTTCTCCAATAAATGGCCTTTTAATTGAGTATTAATGCTGAAAACAAACTCACCATCTTCAGTGATTGAATCGTCTGCTTTTGGTTGTAATTATTAGCAAGTTGTATAGATTAAATTGAAGAATTTAATTATCTGCTTGTAGCAGATACTGGGTCTCACAAGTAAAATGAGAAAATATAATCATTAGAACTTGCTACATTCAATTGCAAGAAATCTATTTCTCATAACCTTCTTAAGAAGATATTGAGGAGGAGGGGATAGCTCAAGTGATAGAGCACATGCTTAGCATGCATGAGGTCCTGAGTTCAATCCCCAGTACCTCCTCTAAAAATAAATAAATCTAATTACCTCCTCCCTCAAATTGTTTTAAAATTAAAAAAGATTATGAATTGACTTAGGTCAGTGTTTTCATAAATTTACCATCTTAAATTTTAAATTCAAATACAGGTGTGTCGCCTACAGGCAAATATCCGTAACAGGATTTGGAGAAAATGTATCTGATGATCACACAACATGACTTATTTTGCTCCTCTTGCTTTTAAGTCTACTGTCATCTGCAGCTAATGCCAGGTTCTGGGATCCCAACTGTTTTGAGTGGTCTTGTAAGATAAAGATGACAAAAATAGTAAGACACACATTAGCAAGACACACTAGTGTCAGTGGAGCTACTGAAGGTAAAAGGTCAATGTAATCTAATGCTGGATTTGCTCTGTGATATTTAGGTTTTGTGCCATTTTTAATAACAGCTATTAAACAATTTTTTTAATTCTCATAAGAAAAAAGTTACTCTGGTCCCCTTAAAACAATTGTTTTTATAATGCAGTTTTTAATAGTGCAATGTTTCTAATGTACTTTCTTGTTAGAGCAAAATAAATATTTGATTTTTTTAATCTCTCATGATTCTCTGCTAGCCATAATCTGCTGTACATCTCATGTTGTACAATATCCTAATAAATCTTATAGTTTGCCTATGAAGAAGACAAAATGTGACAATACAAATGGCCTTTTTTAAAATAAACTCTAAAATTTATTTAGACTTGTTTTGTGATTCAGAATATAAGCAGTCTTGATAAATGTTGTGTGAACATGCTAGGTGTATATATACTGTTGTTACAGGGTAGCATATGCTGTAACTGTCAGGTCACATCATTCCAGTCTTCTGTATCCTTGGTTTTCTTTCTACTTGTTCCATCCGTTGTAGGGAGAGGGGTTTTGAAGTCTCTGGTAATAATTATGGATTTGTCTATTTCTCCTTAAAATTTTATTACTTTTTGCTTCATGTTTTATTTTTTTTAACACCTTTATTGTGGTATGATTCCTGTACAGAAAACTACATGTATTTCAGGTGTACAATGTGATGAATTTTGACAGATGTATACACCCACGAAACCACCACCACAATCAAGATGGCTAACATTTCCATCACTCCCAAGGGTGCAGTTTTCAGATTTCCAATTTATCTCTTCCAACCCACTTTAACCCCTGGTTGTTCTCTGTGTCTGTGAGTCTGTTTCTGTTTTGTAGATAAGTTCATTTGTGTCCCTTTTTTTAGATTCCACATGTAAGTGATATCATATGGCATTTTTCTTTCTCTTTCTGGCTTACTTAGAATGACAATCTCCAGGTCCATCCATGTTGCTACAAATGGCATTATTTTATTCCTTTTTGTGGCTGAGTAGTATTCCATTGTGTATATGTGAGTGTGTGTGTGTGTGTGTATACTCTGGAACATCTCAGTGACTGAATTTTGAAACTGTCACCCTGGTGTTTGGTACCATGTAGGTACTGTCTTTAGTTGAAATTTTAACCAAATTCTAATACTGGGAAGGAGAAATCTAGAATAGGACCCTTCCTCCTAACTTCTGGAAGCTGACATTATTTATTCCTTTGATCTAAGGCTAAGGTTGTTTTGAGAGAAGGTTATTATATGTGTGTCACTAGAATCAGTTAAATGTGCAAATATGCTCTTAATTCATGACATATTATCTACCAGCAAGAATCTATTTCTTTTACAGTGTCAAAAGTAAAGATTTTAGTGTTACTTACTGATTTATTATTGTTTGCTGAAAAAAATCAAGAATTAAAAATACATTGTTGTTAGGATAGGAATAGTAGATGGTAAATGATGGTTCAGTGGTATCAGAAAATTATTCTAAAGATCTAAATACCAGGCTATTTACCAGAGTAGTTGAATGAAATAATGCAAAAGAACATTAATCCTTAGGCTTAGTGTGACCAGCTGAGTACGGTAATTTATGTTTTTATCTTTTATATAAAAGCGAATCATTCATTAACTTTCACACGGTGAAGGAAGTGGTCTGAAGTCTTTAGTGGTTAATACTGACAAAGTGTATTAACCTTGTGTCCATTATGTGACACATTTCTACATTCTTGTTAGGATCAAATTTTAGCTGTTAACATATTTTCATTGTTGGGGAGATAAAAGAATCTTAACTTGGAAGACTCTTAATGGAATTAATTTGTGATTTATAGGGATAGACTTCACAAATAATAAAAGAGAAGAGCATGGTCCTGGTGTTCAAGGAAAAGAACCTCCTGCTCATTTGGATCCTTCCGCTCCTCCGATGGCCTCAGCGGCTGCCCTGCCTCCGTCCCCACCGGCAGCCACCGGCGCCGCTGCTTTGGTCACTTCTGCCGGGGCTGCCCCCGCTTCCTCTGTTCACCTTCCGGTTTCTGCTGCTCACGGTGCTGGAGCCACAGCCACAGCCGCCCCGGAAGACGTGGTTAGTACAGTGAATGCAGGGGCCCGTGCTGGGAAGAGGGCTCCGAACTTGTTTGCATGTTGGATATTTTGAACTCAGAACATACTTTCCCATGGAGAAAAAAGCCCATAGGGTATTTAGGCCAAGCCACAGAAAACATTAGTTTGTAATGTAAATAATACCTGAAAGTTCTATTACAGTAGTGATAATTCAACAAAAATAGCTTTTCATTTTATGTTTTTCAAAAACTTGTCAGGAAAAATAGATTTAATTTGATAAAGTTTGTTTTTAAATTTTGAGTATTCAAGGGCTCTGAAGGTTAATGGCTCTTTTTTATATTTCCTATTCAACTACAGCGTCCCTTTTCCTGGATGCAGACATACCATTAACACTTGTCTGTAGTGACTCCATCTTGATTTGATTAGGCTTTAAGTTTTCATTTATCACTGGAATGAAGATAGGAATTGTCTTTCCTACGGTCGCTAGCTGCTGTTAGAAGAGTGCGTAGAGTGGGGACGGGTACTGGATGGCGATGGAGTATCTGTGGGAGGATTCACCTGAAATGGGATTAACCAAGCTGTTAATATGCATAAAGTTACAGGCGAAGCCTGTGGTGATTCTGAGTTGTCCTGCGGTTAAGCCTGTGTTCCTCAGACAGTGTCTGGCAGAGGGCTACAAGCCGCACTTCCCAGACTTACCTCTGCAGGGCTTTTTTTAAAAACCCTGTACCCTTCCCGACTCCGGCTTGGATCTGGCACAGAGGCACGAACAGTTAGCTCTGAAAAGGTCCTGGTATGATTCTGCTTTGCTTGTCTCCCTCTCCTCCCCCACCCTCACCACTTACATGAGAGGAAGGAAGCTGGCAGAGTAGGCGTTAGATCTTAGGTTACCTGGCAGGCCGTTAGTACCGTAGCACCAGGCAGCTCTCTAGCTGAGGGAGGTGTTGAGTCAGCCAGACAGTTGGTCGTCTGTAGGATTCAGGCTGACCTGAACTTCTGCCTTTTGGAAGCTACTCACTTTGGGGAAAAATATATTGAGATCTGATTTTTTTTGCTGATCTCAACATATTTTTGCTCTTGATTCAAAAAGGTTAAAAACAACTGTTAAGAGCAATTTCGATGTGTAGGAGAGTTTTGATTTAGAATTAAGGCACTAAAATTCAACCCTGACATATTGTTCAGCTGTGTTTATTTTTCAGGATTACACATTTTGAAGTGTCATCCTGTACCAGTGATCTCATTTAAATAAACATAGTGAGTTTGTCATTCATGTTGCCTGTCCAGATAACATGCAGAACTAGATTTTTCAAAATTTTCTTAAAATACGACTACTCCGGGTGTACATCTGTGTTTCTGTGTAACTCTGAATGTGCATAGGGAGAACCGAATGAATGAGTAAGTTTAGCACCTTTTTTGTTTTGAAACAATTTGATCACCTGAGATAATTCTGAAGTCTTTGAAACCTGAAAAACACAATATTGTGTAGACAGCCCTTCTTCTCCACCCCACCCCCACTCCCAGCAACTACATCTGGTCCTTCAAGAAATAGATACACAATTTCATTCACATAAGTACAGCCTTTAGGGTTAGGGAGAAAAGAGAATCACAGCTCAGTCTGTAAGTGACATGCTGGTTTTCTTCCTTCCTTATTTAATTAAAATACTCAAGATTCACCTCAAACATGTCTTCTCATTTTTAAAAAGAACTATAATGACAAAAGCAGGAACAGATACATTAATGAGGTAACTTTCCTTACATGAAACCATCATTGCTGGGTACAAGAAAAGAAGAGAGGTTTGTGAACCAGGCCTGGTTGTCTTTCCCTTCATTTGAATCACAGAGACATCCTGTGAACAAGGAAATCTTTTCCTGTCTTCCTCGGTATTTCCAGTAGCTAAAAGGAGGACTGTGTAGAAAAGTAAACTACAGAGCTTGGGAAACAAATAACTGGAGAAGGGAGGATTACCATTCTAGAGAAAGAATGTCTTCCTCTGTAAAATCCATTCCTTTCTGCAGACATCCTTAGCATGTTAAAGAAAAATATGAGACTCATGGTGGAAAATGCTTCTCAAAAAATGTACTAAGCAAATGTACTATTGTAATTGACATCATTGAACAGTAGATGGCACTTAACTTTTTCTAACTCCAGCTGAAATAATTGAGAGGTTTAAACTGGATTTTTAAGCTATTTAGTAAAGTTTCTCTTCTAAAGTTCCTCTTCATCTGAATGGAACTTGAAAGGCTGTCATTAGTCAGTTACTGAGGTTGAGGCTTAGAGGGTAACTTGCCCATGGACACAATTACTAACACAACTGGAATTCAGACTTTGACAGTCTGGCTTCAGAGCCCTATACTGTCAACCAGTGATATGCACTGTTTCCATGCCAAACGTTAAGATATAAATACTGGGTTCTTAAAATATGTCTTTTCCTTTTTTTCTTACTCCTTTTGATTTTTGCCCAGCTAATATACTTAGTGAAAAAAAAAAATGAGTACGTGCATGCATTACTCCTGACCTAAATGTAATCTTTATGGAGTATTGTCCAGCAGTAAACAACAAAAGCTGTAAAAGCTGACAGTACCTTTTGATATGATAATCCCTTTTTTGCAATACATTCTACAAATAATTCTCAAGAGAAAAGGAAAATCCTTTGTTTACAAAAATTTGCTACATATAAGGAAAAGAACTGGGACAGTTAGATGAACTATAGTTTTTGGTATAAAAACCTCTCATTAAAAATTATAGCCAGTCTCTATTCATGAAAGAAGTATACTGACATTGCAGTAAGAAAAAAAGGAAGACACAAAAGTATATGCGTAATGATAGTCTATGTAGAAGGGTCAAAAGAGTTCATAAAACACTAATAGTTGCTAAGAATTAGGGTGGTTCGGGAAGGGAGGAGGGTATGACTCTAAAGGGTAGCACGAGGGAGATGTTTGTGGTGGTTTCTGTATCTCAGTTGCAGTGACAGTTACAGGAATCTACACATGTGATAAAGTGGCAAAGATCTATCTCCGGGCATCATTCCAGTATCAGCTTCCTGGTCCTGATACTGTAATTATACTGTAGCTATGGAAGATGTAATCACTTTGGGAAATTGGATGAAGGATACACAAGACATCTCTATGCTATCTTTGTAACTCCCTATGAATCTATAATTGTTTCAGAATAAAAAAGTTTTTCTTAAAGTTCCTAAAATCCTATAAAAATAGTTGGTATACCAAGGTTAAAGGGGTGTTTGGGGATGTTTGGTGTTATGTTTTGCTTTTTGTCTTACTGTTTAAACATTTTTTTCCATGTTAGAGTTGACTGAATATAAAATTATTTTAAGTGCCCGTGTACTTTCTTTATAAGTTATAGAACCAAAAGTACCATAACTTTTGCCATGGATTTTCTACCAACTGGGTATTTGTTTGTTTTTCAGTTTGTGCCAAGGGTTGTGACATCGGCACAACAGAAAGCAGGAAGAACAATCACAGCCCGGATCACAGGGAGATGTGATTTTGCTTCAAAAAACAGAATCAGTAGCAGTTTAGCTATAATGGGAGTTTCTCCTCCCATGAGCTCTGTTGTTGTGGAAAAACATCATCCGGTCACAGTGGTGAGTCTGCATATGATGTCTTTCTGTCAGAAAACCTCTTTCCTGAGAGCTGATAGACTTATAAACACTGAAATGGCATGTTGAAGAGAAGAGCAAGACTCATGATGACTGGTACTTGTTCTGCCTTCACTATTGCAATCTTTCTGTACTGACGGTTACCACATCTGCTCTAAATCTACCTTTCTTCTTTTAGGAAATTAATTTCAGAACATTGTTTCTTCTCAACAATATAAAAATTATCAGATACAAAAAGTAATCCAGTGTGTTGATGGCCAAAAGGGTAAAATACCTAAATGACTTCTCATTGATTTAAAAAGAGACGAAAACTGTTTATTCATTATGTAGCAGATTTTTTATTATAAGAAATACCTACTTTTATAATTTTTAATTTTTGCTCCTTTTTTTGAAGTCTTCTTCCTGTTTTTTCAATACCAATTGTCAGCGTATTCCTAATTTGGAAAAAATTCAATTTGCAGTAAATTCATGTGATATAAAAGAAAGTATATGGAATTTAAGCCAAAATAAACAGGAAAACATGAATTAGTGTCTCAATTTTGCTATTTATTGCCTTTGGATCATATACAATTCAAGTAAAATATTTGAGCCTCCATTTTTGGGTGTGATAAGAGCACTTAGCTCCTAGAGTTACTGCCAGGATTCAGGATTAAATGAGATAACATGAAAACTGAATGAGATGTATAAAGGCACTTTGTAAATTGTAAAGCCATAAGCAAATTTAACTTAATAGAAATTACTAGAGAAGGGTACATGGGACATCCCTGTGCTATTTCTTACAACTCTATATGAATTAACTGTCTCAAGAAGTTTAGTATTTAAAAGTTATACGAACGTATCCCTAAAGAGAAATAAGGATTGATTTTTTGAAATGTATTTATATTGAAGTATAGCTGATTTACAGTGTTGTGTTAATTTCTGGTGTACAGCATAGTGATTCAGTTATATATATTCTTTTTGATTCTTTTTCGTTACAGGTTATTGCAAGTTACTGAATATATTTCCCTGTGCTATACATTAAAGGACTGATTTTAAAAGAGAATGCCCTTGTAATAACCTTTAATGAAAAAGAATATGAAAACAAATATATGTGTGTGTGTATACACACACACATGACTGGGACATTATGATGTACACCAGAAACTGACACATTGTAACTGACTATATACTTCAATACAAAAAAAAAGAGAGAGAAAGAGAGTGTCCTCTATACAGATTCTCAATGTTAAACAACATTCCTGCCTACTTAGTATGTCAAAAAAAACATAAGGAATGATTTTAAATCCCTTTTCTTTCTGAATACTAGATTGTTGCTAGATGATTAAGACAAAGAAGCTGGATTGACTGCTTAAATTTAGCCTCAGGTAAAAGTATGACCACAGTGAAGTCCAGTCCAGATGGAAGACCTGGAGGGTGGAGGATTATCTTAGCCTTCATAGGTTGGACAGACTCTGAAAGTCCTTAGATGACTTATCTGTCTATTTTTGAAAATGTGAGATTAGTTATCAAAAATGGAGAAAAAATGAACTCATTTCTATTTTTCTCAGCATATATGATGTTTATAAAGAGATGGGAGAGAAACTATCTGTAAGACGAAGAAGATATAAAGAGCACGTGTTTATTTTTAATTCAGAAAACCTTTGTTTTGTACTATTGATAGGAATATTTATAGAAGAAAATCAAGGAATTAAAGACTTATCACCCCTTTTTCTGATATTTATCTCCCAAACTGCCCTTTGCTTATCTCGTATGCTGAGTGACTCTCCAGCAATTGGCCATGAATTCAATATCCATAAACTGCTTCCATTACTACTTACTTTGGACTGTGTAACAGACACAGTGGCAGTGCTTTGTACTATTTTTCATTTTATCCTGGGAATCTAAGATCTGGAACTACCAGAAACAGTTATTATAAATGAACCATTAATCAGATTTCTGACACTTGAGCTCCATCTGCTGGATAATTGCTTTCTCCTAGTGCTGCTTCATTCTATGCTGTATTTTGTACATCACGATGCCAGTGGTACCATGAATCTGTTTCTGTAGCCCTCCTGCCCATAATCATCCTGAAGGAGAAATAGCTCTTTTGACAGGATCAGATTAGGTGGTTAGCAACTAAAATTTCATACAGTTGCAAGAATCTCCCATTTGTAATGATTATCCAGTTATTTATGTACAAAGAAACATTTATATAAAATACTTTTATATAAAGAAAGGAGGTTATTTTTCCATTTCTGCAAAGAGGAACTCTTAGTCTTAAAGTGGAATCTGACAGGAGGTGTTCAAGAGGTTTCATTAATTTTTTTAAGCAAAAGCTGTATCATAGAGCTTTTGTAATACATAGTGAATGTTTTGATATGTATATAATTTTACTTCAAGTATTTTAAAGATAAGTGGAAGACTCTAATAGGAGTCTACATGTACTAGTGTTTATTGGGTTATAGATAATGAAATAATAGTTAATGAAATGATATTTAATATGTGTAATTTTATGAAGTTATTAAAGCGTATTTTTGCCTTTTCAGCAAACCATCCCTCAAGCTGCTGCAGCAAAATACCCCCGGACCATTCATCCTGAAAGTAGTACTTCAGTTTCCAGATCTCTCGGAACCAGATCAACTCACAGCCAGTCTCTCACAAGCATTCATTCCATAAAAGTGGTTGACTAAAATGAATATGTTCACATTGAGGTCTTTTAATTCTTCTGGTTTTACCAAGGATTAGAAGCCTTTAGTTTTTTAAATTCCATATTCTTAGAACATCATACATTCATCATGTTCATTTTTTCAAAATTAGAAGAGACTTTTTCAAGCTATACCATCCTTTGTAACTATATGTAGGAATATTTTAATGTTTTTTTTTATTTAAGCAATTAAGTAAAACTTTTTTAAATTAAAAAAGAAACTGGACTTTCTTTTAATAGGTTCAGCCTGTCACTGATTATATCGTCAAAGTGTATAAATCCTGTTTTTGCAACGTTATTTCTAAAAGGCCAAATCATTTCCAATGTTATCAGGTGAGCTTTGAGAACTTTACTAAAAAAATAATTAAAACTATAATAGAAACTAAGGTATTTTTATTTAAAAATTAAAAAGATAAAGACCGGTAATAATAATAACCTTTTATCACAAAGTTTTTTGTGACTTTAGTACATCAGTCCACATTTTTCTAGGACTCTAACAATTAAAAATAGGGGCAAATGGCAATACCTATGAATAGTTTTTAATGTTAAAAGGGAGAAAAATTACTAGTACAAAAACAGTAACAGAAACATCAAAAAGAAATTTTCTGTTAGAATGACAGTTACTGATGTTCTTTCTTACCTTTTTGAAATTCCACACCGTTGAACCTTTTTTTGCTGTGAACATCCAGACATCATCCTGTGGTGGTACATCCCCGGGCAATTCAGGACTTTGCAATGGCTGGCAATAGGAAGAAACCATCTGGGCAAAACTGTTTTAGGAGAGTAAGACTGGGCCTCCAATGGTTTTATTGCTGGCTGACTGGGTTATCTTGGGCCAGACAGTTTAATCTCGGGATCCTCATCTGTGAAATAATGCAATCTGCCTACCTCACCTATTTACAGGGCACTTATGGCTTACCTAAAGACGAGTGGATGCTGAAAAACTTGTGTACAGCCTCAGTTTCCGTATCTTTAACAGAAGTGGATGGACTTAATAATCTGAAGCCCCTTTCAATCTGAATATGATCTAGCTCTGTGCTCTAATTTTACTACTGGAAGTAGTTTTTCTTATTAACTCATGTTGTAACAGGACATGAGAGAATAAATGTGAGACAGATAAATATCCCATTTTCTAAAGGACACACCAAGGCTTTTTTGAACTATAAAAGTATCTGGCTATGTGTTAGAGAGTATTAGATCCTTCTTATGCAACACTTGTTCTGGGTTCTGGCCAGCCACTGCTGCAGCAGACAGCTCCTCCTGGGTCTCAGTAAGCACAAACCGACAGCACCTCGTCTCCTGCTGCACTTACCAGGGGCGTGCTCCTGCCCAGGGCTTCCCTGTGCACTCAGAGACACTGGCGCTTTCCACCTGGAGCCAACTCACACGCAGCCCGGAATTAACACGCCATTGGTGTAAACAGATAGTTCTTCCTTTCTCCCCCTTGTATGAGTTGTTCTGAGAGGCACTGGTCCATCCTTGAGGTCAAATAATCAGTTGTGCTTGATACCAAGTGTTGACCAAGTTAATAAGTCACCCTGGTCTTGGCTCTTGCTCCTCCCACCCCACTCCCCTTTTCCTTCACTCCTGCTTCCTTGGATTTGCACTCCTGAAAAAAAGCATTTGCTCATTAACTTTGGCCTCGGGCTCTGCTTTTTGAGGAACCAACATAACAACTAGGAATGGCAGCCACGCCATAACCACATGAATAAAGCGAGTGTTGTGGACACTGATTAAGAAGATTGTTAAGTATCTTTTTAAGCTTTATCTCAACTCTAGAAATTGTATACTGGCTAACACACCAAGTAATTAGTGCTAGCCTCATTCAACTTACATTCAATTAAACTGCTTAAACAGTAAGAGTATGTATTCATATTTGTTTATTTTTGCATAAAGAGGTTACCCAGATTTGGGGAGGGAGGAGCAGCAAGGCCAGTGAAAACTGGCGATCTCTGAAGAAGAGGTGGGGACAACACTTTTCACTACCTTTCTAAAAACTTTTTCGAGTCATGTGAACATATTATGTGTTTTAAACATACATGGTATTAAGTGTACTATTTATAATCAACATGAGATGAAGATGTAAAACTATAAATTCATGATATAATTGGACTGAAATTGCTCATGATTTTATTTCTGGCCTTTAGACTTAGAGTCAATTTGAAAATGGAGAGCCTTAAATTATAATGAATAGGTGCACATAAGCTGATATAAATTGATACTTGATTTCATAGTTATTGCAGAACTTTCTCAGACTACAAAAATAATGCATGTTCAATATGAAAGATTGGAACATACCAAAAGTACAAAGAAAATTAAAATCATCTGTACTTAGATCACAAAGAGATTAAAAAACATCAGTGTACCTCTGGTCTCTTCTAAGTAATATATTTACACATAGGTGTTACTAAAGCCAAAAGTGACTAAATTCCTTTTTCTCTTATGGAATTTCTCTTATGGAACAGAAATCACTAACAGTTAAATGATTTCAATACTCTGGATGAAGTTAGGCACTTCACAGGTGTTCTCCCTTCATCGTCACCTCAGCATTACAGAAGAGACAGACCTTTTCCCCAACTTACAGAGAAGGAAGCTGAAGATCTGAGAACTTGGACCATTAGCACGCCCAAAGCCTCGCAGCTAGTGAGTGGCGAAACCACGACTGTCTATTCTAAGACCCTTGGTTCACACACCACGATGCTCCCACCATTATTTTTTAAAACATGATGTACAAAATCCTAGATTATGCCATCACTAGACATGCTATCACATGTTATGTTGCATCAAATGACAGAAATGGGAAGATCATACCCAACTTGCCTCAATTAGGCAAAACCCAAAAAATGTTTCACTTTTCAGTGGTTAGAGAGTAGTACGATTTTTCCCTCTTTCAGAGAATCCTGTCACCACCACCTTCATAGCTGAAAGGAAAATCAGTACTACTGCTGTAAGACCTTTATGGCATTTAAAGAACTGAATTTAAGAGGACTGAATACAGGGTGAAAAGTCATTTAAATAAAATTGCTTCACACATTTATGAAACTGCACACTTCCTGGGCCTTGAGTCAGTTTCACTTTTGAATTGAAGAATCTTTTCTGGAAAAAATAATATAACATTATTAATAGCTAACATTTCTTAAGCACTCGCTACCTGTCAGGCACTATTACTCACTTAATCCCACAGCAGCCCGCTGACACAGACGCTTTTCCTTTCTCATTAATAACTGAGAACCCTGGCAGAATGAGGTTCCAGAACTTGCTCAAAGTCACACAGCCCATTACTGTTGGGGGTCAGCCCACACAGTCTGACTCCGGAGCACATGCCCTTCCCCCTGCCGTGGGCTGCCTCTTTGTCTTCCCTGAGAGTTCTTATGGACACTCTTTCATAGAAACGAGTTAAGTTCAAAGTTATGGGAGCAACCCCAGGGCTATAAGGATAATGTCACAGAAAGTAGGCGTCATTCACACACTGTTCCTTGTACCCACCACTGCTTGAAACTGAACACTGGATCCGTGATCTGACGTGCATTTAAGGTTTCAGTTTCAGGTAAAACTGAAAATAATGGCAGATGTTCCTATATTTCATTTGAATGGTTATTACATGAGAGTTATACTACCGCCTAATTTATCAGTAAGTTTCCAAAGCATCTTCCCTGACAATGTGGTTTTTGGCAGAGCGATTTTAGCAGTAATCTCAGCTCGCAAAATAACGGCTTGCCTGCTGTCTTCTCACAACCTAGAGGTAACACTTTCAAATGCACCAGCTTGCAGAGTTGAGTTCCCAGCAGGAGCAGGCGTTTTGAGCACTGTCCTGTAACCTTAGTAGATGAGTTAGCATTCCTGATCCCCTGCTCCTTCCACCCCACCCACACATACACACACGTGAAAATCCTCCTCCATTATCAAATGCCCAGCAGGGGAATGACACTGAGAACCAGCAGGCTGAAAAACGGGCCCAGTCCTGATGAAGTCACTCACCGAAGGAGAAGCCGCTGGTCCTGTAGGAGCCACAGCCGACACCGGGCTGGGACTGCAGCGGCTCCGGGGAGTGTTTCTGCCCACTGCCACGGTAGGGAGCAGGAGCTGGCTGAAAACTGTAACTCACCAGCTAGTCTGGGAAGCCCGTGTGCACCAGCTCTTCGTACAGGCGCTTGACCGGCGTGGCCTGTGTCACCAGGGCCCCATGCAGCCAGGTGAGCAGAGCCCTGTGGCCATGCTCACGGAAGCTCTCCTCCCCTGTGTCAAGCACAGAAGGACCAATGCTGACATCTCCTTATTGTAAACTCAGTGCTAACGGAATTTCTGTGTGACTGTGGTTCCACGCTCATTCCTCCACTGGCAGCTGTTAGGTGAGAAGCCCAGTGGATGAAAGCCCTTCCAGTCCCCTCACTGGTACTTCTCGGGACACCAGAGATTGCGGTCACGTGCCTGCTGTGCCTGACAGACCAGTTACGGATGAGAGATTTAATAGCTGTGCCCCTGGCTCAGTAGGGAAGGACAGTCTTAGAGAGATATGGAGCTTTTTTTCCTTCAGTGCTCAGATGGCACTGCTTAAGTCCAGCACTCTCACACTTAAAGTGCACATTTCCCCTGAGCATCTTGTCAGAATGGAGATTCTGATTCGGTCAGGCTGGGGTGAGGATCGGCATGTCTAGTAAACTCCCGTGTCCTGCTGCTCCTGCTGGGGCCCGTTAACCACACCCTGCACAGCCAGCTCATACCATCCTGCTGCTCCAGCTTCAAGGAAACTTCTCCCGTGGAAGCCTGCAGTCCCCGGGCCAGGCCAGGACTTCTCACCCCTGAGAAGTGCTGGGGGACGTGCTGGGGTAGGGAGATGGGAAGCCACTGCCACTCCCTGCTGGAGTTCGCAGTTACAGACCCCGGACGGGCTCTGACAGGCTCTGAGCTCTACCAGATGCCGCAATGAGGAGGGCCTGCGCTCTGGGGAGGGCGCCTGCTGCACAGGCTGCTAGAGGCAGGCATTTCTGGGTAGCGAACTGCATGCATTAAAAACATACTCCTAGGTGAATCCGGTTCCTTTCCTAACCTTGCCTCGACCAGATTAATTTTTCTTAAATACCACCATCAATGAGCCACTCCTTTGCTCAGAGGCCCACCAACTCATTGGTGCCAAAAGCTTAACCCTGGGTTACAACGGAATTCATTGGACTGTGAATGTTACTCTTACCACACCAGCTAGGTTACCAGCTCCATCAAACATGCACCATGGCTTACAGAGCCGATGTGTCCCTCACCGGGCACAGCTCCACACCCCCTAGGCACTCCCTCATTCGTGAATGAGACACTTCCAACTCCCCTTCTCCTGATGACAAGTCCTCTGAAGGCACTCTGTATTTCCAAATCATTGTTTTTAGTCAAGAGAGATTTCCAGAAAGCAACTCCATCTTTCTAAAAACTTCACAGGACACTATATGCCTAATTAGCCACACGGAGAAATCGTAATACAAAAGAAATCTTTTTTAGAAACTTTTTAGTCAATATTCAACATTTTTAATGTACTGTCTTCCTTTTTTTCACATGGAAATGTATCCTTAGAATTAGCCATAACAAGTGCCATAGTCTACTTGTCTGTGTGGTGTAAGCAGCATGTGCCCATGGGCAGTGGCTCTGCTGTCTCCAATCCCCAGCCACCAGTAATGTGAATCACCCACCCCATCCCCCACAGGCATGGGACTCGTTCACATCTCATGACAGACGTGGAAGGACAGCCCTCTGAGCAGAAAGTTTTGCCAATAAAAGGGTTTGTTTCTTTGTCTTTAATGCTAATTAATTGATAATGCAAACAAACTTTCTATACTTCCTAGGTTTGAGTCAAATCATAAAAAAGTAAAGCTAAGGACTCCAGTTGACCCAACCTCACTAACAGCCGGAGTCTGGCTGAAACGATTCCATGACTTGGACTCCTCCAACCAAGACAGTCGTGAGTTTGCGTCCTCCACATCTCTCATGGCACAGCAGGTCTCACCAAGGCCATGTCCCACAAGAACCTCTTGCCCCAGGCGTGGTTAAAGGGATTCCTCTCTGGAGTGGAAGCCCTAACCAGTGAGCCTTTTGTTAGGGAGTGGACCCATTCACCCCAGGACAATCTCAAGGAGCTCGAGAACTCAGGAGTGACAAGCCGACTGTTAAATCCTGGCTTCCTTGGTGCCCAATTCAGTTAATTTCCTTTTAGGCTAAAATGGCATCTTTTAACATGGCTCAGTAAAAGTAATCATCCTTTGCAAACCTCAGTCTCCTGCAAATTCCTGTGAGTACTGGCAGTCTCAAGGTCCTCAGTCACCTTTGTGGTCCTAAACTAACTGTCCCCACTCCTGGGCCCCTGCCATCTGCCCCTTATTGTAAGCCCAGGGCACCCACTTGGAAGACATGCATCCGGAAGGAGGGCTCTTTTAACACGGATGCTGCCTGCCCACCTCGCCGGGCCGTGCTCACCTGCCCGCTGCTCCTCGATGGCTCTGATCTGGGCGTCTGTAAAGTGCCACAAACGGGCCAGCCTCTGCCACTCGCTGGCCTTCAGCTGATGGTAAGCCAGGTCCCAGAGGAGACTGCGAATGTGCCTGGTCTCCGGACTGTGGTCTTGCTTGAACGTCAGAGTAAAGCTGGTGGGTGGGTCCCTGACGTTCTCCCCACGCTCCTAGGTTGAAGGTAACAGTAACAGATGATGTCAGACACTTTCTACCTGTTGCCTTATTTCAGAGGATATTCGTATGTATTTTTTCAGATAGAACCCCTACAGCGGTAACCGCGACTATGTTTTCAATATTGTAACTGGATCCTTTTTGTCATCTAAGACAGAGGCAGATGTCTGAAATAAGAAGCTGGAGTACTGTCTGTCTGACACAGGAAATGTGAGGGATTGTGCCATGCTGCATCCTGTGCCTCTATCCCAGCCTGCTGGCCACCCCAACAGAAAACAGAGGGGGTGCCTTGGCTAAGGAAATGTCACAGTAACAAATGCATCTTTAAAGGCCTTACTTTCTACTGATATTCCTTTCCCTTCCCTTGGGTGTTTGGTTTTCTTGTATCAAAGTTTCAGGGAGCCGAGACTGAATGTACTCTTTTTTAGACCCCATAGCTGGTCCCTCACTTCGTCCTGCTCTCTGGTGAGTGTGAGGAGAGCAAATGAGGAGCCTAACTCTGGGGCCAAGGACTGGAGAGGACAGGGGTCCATGTCACTTTGTATGAACAGCAGGGCAGCCAGGCTCAGCCCAACACCACCGTGCCTTAACTGATTCTTGTTTTCTGATTTTTCAAAGGTTCCTTTTGAACTTTTTTTAAGAATCCACCAGAGTCCTACAGAATCCAACCCAAAAAACTGGAGAAAATCTCAAAGTGAAGGCAGGTGTCATGCCTTCCTAGTGCTGCATCTGTCAGGCACATGTCAAGCTCCAGACGAGCCTCCCTCCGGAGGTGCCAATCGGTTAGGGACACACAGCTCACACAGCCCACCTAGAGGCCTGGTGCTTCCCATCTATTCTCATCTTTCATTTACATAAAAGTGGATCTTAATGAAAGATAGTCTGAACAGCAAGACAGGACTCACTGCTGGGGCAGGAAGTGCACTAAAAGGGTATGGGGACCTGGTTTTCAAGACTCGTGAGGAGAACGTGGTGGGGCTTGTGCCCCAGCCCCCATCACGGATCAGCCCGCACCCTTCACAGCATCAGCAATCTCCTCCAGAAGGTCTACCAACCCCTGGGAAACTTGGTCAAGGGCAAGGGGAAGGCCTTTCTCTAGCATCTGGACTTTGTGCACAGAAGTTGGGAAAGGAATGAGAGGTGTGAATTTCCCATAATTGTTTCAGGGTCTAGAATGCAGGGTCGTGTCCACCCCAAGCTCGCACTACTCCCCCTGCGTCCGGCTCCCGGGAAGTCCTAAAAGAGGTCAGGCCGAGAGTAGAGGCGCCCAAGCTTGGGAGCTGCAAGCACTGTACTTTCCCTTTTCTCCTCATTCCATCTCCTGGAAGTGTTCCATCCAGGAATATCAAAGCCCCAGACACCACCAACTAAAGGGAGGAGTGCAAAATGCCTCTGCTTTCGGCTCTGCATCATAGCATTTTTATTTCTTTGAGAATCATGCGAGCTTTGTACATTCCAGGATTGGGCGAGGCAGTCCCTTCAGGCTTCCATAGTGAAGGGCCAGGGACTTTGAAAGACCAGGTTTTTTTCAACAGTCAGAAGAAGAATTAATAGCTTGCCCACAAAGCACTGAACAATTTGCAGGAATAATATAAGCCTGGACTAGTTGACATTAAAATACCATAAGCCAGTTATTCCTTTCATAACTATGTAAGTTTAAAAAGCTAAAGCTCTAAACATTCTTAGAAACAATGAACAGTACATATATATAAATTTAAAAAAATATGTGCAATATATTGTATATATGTATTTACATGCAATATATTGTCTATGTGCAGTCAAATTGTAACAATTCTACCTAACAAAACTGAAAAATGAAAAAAAATAGCATAAGCCGGATTTTAGGAAGCTCCCATTTGCCTCTGAACCGCTGAATTAAATGACGGATGATTGGGTGGCTAGGCAGATAGATAAACAGATATGAGAGAGGAAATTTCAATCACCTCTTCAATCTTTTCATTAGGAACCATTTTACATTAGGCCAGAATATAAACTTGTTTAATAACAAAGAGAATTTTAAATAACAACAATAAATGCATTTTTTGATTTGTTGAAAACATACCCTTTAGGAAGCTTTTTAACAATATATATTAAAAAACAAATCTTCCTCCCATTCCAGACCGCAGGTTCCCAGCTGTCACCAGGGTTAACAACTCTGCACATTGCTGGGAGCCTACTTCAGCTATATTTATGCATTATTTATGATTTTCAAAGTTCATCTAACTCTCACATCTTAAAGATTTGTTAGGAAAGAAGGCTTATTCATCTCTTAAAATGCTAACAGGCATTAAAAATAGAACCAATGAATATTCCTACTTTTTAGAGAAAATGTGAAAACTACAATTTAAAGAGCTAGAGAAAAGATGGAACTTGGGTAAGTCATCCTCAGTAAAATACAATGATGATCTTAGAAGATGAGAACGAGGCTAAGACAAGGACAAAGAGGCAAAAGGAGAAGGAGTAGAAATCAGAGGAGAAGGAAGGAGGAGATGAAACAGAACTCTAGGCGTCAAATGTTGTTTGGTTTAATTTTGTTTTACAGGCAAGTAAGAAAAGTTTGCAGAGGTCAGTGTGACCTTTAAAATGATCCACATATACCAGGACTACTGAGCCAATTAAATAGGACTGCGAGCAAGGAGGCAAATCGATGCATTTTGCCTCAAGGATTTAAGGGAAATTTCCCAGGACTGGCGAATTAGACAGTCATCTGGGCTCGGGGCTCCTCAGGGGTAGACAGGTGAGGGACTAGGACCTAGATTCTGGCTCGAGCCTATTGGACCAGGGCGGACATCAGCCTAGGATGACAACGCCTACTAGAAATGGAGGGTGGTATCTGGTAAAGAAACTGAGCCTTGGAGGGGAGGGCGGTCTACTGAGAAGCTGCGTGAGAGGCAGCTGTCACAGGGAGTATTAACGAAGGCAGGCAAGGAATGTCTCGGAGGCAGGTTTTGTATTCTCAAGATGAACAGGGTTCTGGTGGCTGTCACAGAATGCCTGAGTGCTGGGGAGCCGGCACAGGGCTGTGTGGAAAACTGCAGAACTGTAAATATGAACTTGCTTATCCCTCAGCAGAATGTGGGGCCGGGAGCTTCCAGAAGGGACCGCAGCCAGAGGCTGTGTGACAGCGGGCACAGCCGGGAGCCAACCCCCGGGGCACGCACGCCTGGCTGTTCAGAGCCCACGTGGACTGGCCTGCTTGGCCCAGACACACGCAGTTCTGACCACTGGTGCTGACAAAGGAAGGGAGGAAGAGAGGCAGCTGTTCACACCATGAATGGGACGGCACAGGACAGAAGAGACAGCTATAACTGCTCTGACCAGGGCCCTGCCCACTAGAGCAGAAGAAAGAACTACACGGACCCCCACACTGCTCGGGAGAAAAGGGGGTGCAGAAGAGGCCCCTGCTGAGCTGCAGTCGTCCTTCCTCACCTCTCTCCAGGCGCAGTAGTGCTCGGCTTTAATGAGCATGTCCACAACGAGGCTGTGGTTGCTCCTGGCGGCCAGGGCCAGGGCAGTCTTCCCGTGCTAAAAGTCAAAAGTGACAGCGTCAGGCAATGGGGCCTACCAGTTAGGAGCTCTCGCTTTGGAACAAGGGGGCCTGGGTTCAAATCCTGACCCTCCTGCTTCCTTGCAGGGTGAAACTGGGCCCGTCCCCAGCTTCACTGAGTCTCAAGAACTACCCCTGTGTAGTGGTGAGGGGTAAGTGATAATGCACACAGGGCCCTTGGGACTATGTGTGGCACATGGTAATTGCCCAAGAGACACTAGATATTGATCCATGAAGAATCTACTCTAGGATCCTGAAGATAATTAATGAATACTCAGAGATAACTCCAGGAGAAGTTCCAATCTTCGAAGCCCATGTTTCCATGCGAAGGGATCTAGAAATTTATCCCAGTAACTGTCGCATGGCTGAGTATCTGTGAGGTCCAACTACCACCAATTCAAATGATTTGACTGTTAGTCCAGTCACTAGGACCCAGGTGATCTTGAAAATTAGGGTTGAAAGTAATCAGATTCCAATCAAAAGAGACAGTAATGAAATTAGGAAGAACTGCACTTTGCAGGCATTTAGCAAGCCTCTAATTGTACGTTATCTAAATTCCGGCTTGTAAAGCCATTTGAATCACCATAATTAGCCTATTTTAGGAAGGCAGCATTCTGAGAGCCAGAGGTTTCAAGCTCCTAGGAAAACCTTCCCAGGCAGTGTAGCTGGAACAGAAACCTAAATACTTGTGCTGGTGAGGGTGGGTGGCCCTCGGGGAGCTCTGTGACGCCTCAGGCCCAGAGGACAGGGGGAGTCAACTTTACACCAAACCTTCCTTTTTCCCCACCCAGATCTTAATTCAGTCTTAGAAATAATCACTTATCTTTGGTAAAAACTGTGGCAGCAAGTAGAAAGGGTAGTTTTTATTCAATAATTACATATGTCCTGGGTGCCAACCAGGTGCCAAACCTGGAGGAGAATGGAGGAGGAGGAGAAGGAAGGTCTGGGGAATCAGACTGTGGAAACTGCGGCTTCTGTTTTGAAAACGGAGTCAAGTTGTAGCCCTGACATGTTCCCTGGAATATCCAGCCCCCTCACGCTGAGGGCCCAACGTGAGTTCTCTGCCCAGTGCTCTAGATTCTCCACTCACAAGACTGCCCTGGAGGTGCTAAGTGTTACTGAGAGAGCAGAATAAAGGACAAAAGAAAGCATGAGAAGAAACCACTCACGCTAAGTGTTAATACTAACGCTGACTGCTAACGGACGTTACCGCTGGTGGGATTCCACCTGCGTGATGGGGTTACGGGCAGCTGGGTTTTCCCTCCCCATGCTTTGCTATGTTTTCCAAGTTGTGTTACTTTCATGATCAGAAAAAAAGAAAAGAGCTCATTTAAAAAGCTGACATACAGAGAAAAGTAAAACCCCACAAACGAGAAATGTGTGGTTCTGAATAGACCAGGAGGACGCAGGTTTGCCCTGAGAACTAGGGGTGCGTGGAGCTGATGAACAGTGTGGGCCAACACCAGGAAGGGGAAGCTGCACCTTCTCTCTGCACATGCTTGTTCACCTCACAGAGGAGGCGCGAGGACTGAAGTAAGATGTGCGTGTGAGCGCCTGGCCTCTAAGACATGGTAGGCGTCTTTCACACCTTTCAGTAAAGCTGCAACCTAACCCTCCCACAGCTGAGCCTGTGGAACCACATCTTCTTATCAACACAACTCAGTCAAAATTGGGATGTTTCACTGACTATCAAGAGCAAGGTTTCCCTAGTTTGTGCCCATTTCACAAGGGACACACTGACGCTGCCCCTCAAGGCTCACAGCCAGCAGGGAGGACTCAGCACCCAGCTGGGCTGAGCAGAGCGAAGGTCATGCACTCACCTTATCAATAACCTTCAGGTCACAGACCGCCTTCAGCAGGGTCTCCACCAGTTCCACATTTCCAAGATCAGCAGCTATGTGCAAAGGGGTTTGCTGCCTCTGCCATGGGAAATTTCAAAAAGAGAATCCAAGCATGTTAAAGAGAAAAAAAAAAAAAAGCTTGCATAGTGAAAAGGTCAAGTGAAAGCAGAGGTGTTCTACACAGGCAGAGGGAAAACAGATAAGGTCACATATTTTTAAATAGGTACATCTTTCATGAGATGCAGTTCCTACGGGGACATTCATTGTAGTGTTATTTATAACAGTGAAAAATTGGAAGTTGTATGTTTAATAAGGAAACTTATGAGATAAATTAAGGTATATCCACACACTGAAATAGTTGATAACCATTCCAAATGATTTTTTTTTAGATGATTTCAATAGAAAGTACCTAGAGTAATCAGGTTTATAGAGACAAAGTAAAACAGTGGTTTCTGGGCAGGAGGAATAGGAATGAGGAGTTGTTTAAGGAGTACAAAGTTTCAGGTTGGGAAGACAAAGTTCTGGAGATGGATGTGATGGTTATATACACTGTGAATGTACTTAATGCCACTAAACTGTACACATAAAAATGGTAAATTTTGTGTTATGTGTATTTCATCACAATAAAAAGTGATTTTAAAGATTTTTTTTTAAATTAAAAAATGCTTAAGATGCAATATTAAAAACCTTAGGAAACAACATTATATCTAGCTGAGCTCAATTTATATATAAAAATAGAGAAAGGGAAGGAAATGTATTAGTGATGTGAAGAATGATAATGTCTAGATGGAGGCGTTGGAGGTTATTTTTACTGCCTTCTTGATGCTTTTCTTTATTTTGTAAATTTCCTACATCATTTTATGTAAAGGAGTGCAAGACTTCTAACTTTTCTGGAATTATTCTTTCTGGAATAATCGTTTTCCTGTCAAGAGGATAAGAGTGTTTCAGAGAATTATATGAAATCACAAAAAAAAATCACTCATCTTAACCTCCCACCAAAAGGAATACTGATGTGGAGACACTTCTTAAAATATCAGGGCAGAAAGGAACAGTGGTTATGATTTAGCCCAAGCCCTGAATCAGAGAGAGGAAGCAACTTCCCCAGGGTCACACAGCTGGGCAATGGCATCCAGCCCACGGCTCTTCCTACTACAGCACAGGGCCAACCTGCCTGGGATGTTAACACAATTAATGTCAAAAAGCATTTATTAAAGACCCACTTTTAGATGGTGATGTGCCCCTCTGGGGGCTCATTATCTGAGATGTCGAACTTACACTGAGTGACAAACCTAACAAGGACCTATACCAATATGGATCAGAGACAGAAGTGTCATACATCAAACACCCATAAAATCTCACTGCCCACACTGCTAGAAGTCTAGAAGGCAGGAAATGCACCAAAACGTTAACAAGAGTTCTCTTTCTTTGAGGGGATTACAAGCAAATTGTAAGTTTTTAGCTTATTTATGTCTTCTTATTTTTATACATTCTGCATATTCCTAATCCAACAAAAAACATACATAATAAAGTCTAGTTCTGTAACTGAGTGGCAGCCTAGTGAGCCCTCCTTCACTCAAGTGGATTAGCCAGTTCCGGTGAAATCGGAATCACACAGAGAGCTGTCCACGTGTGGAGCAAAGATTCTGCCCAGGAGGCAAGATTTGTGGCATTAACATAGTTGAATACATACATGTATTTAGTAACAAGAATTTCTTCCCCCAAACTTTTGGGATAGTAGAAGACAGGGGAGGAGGAAGGTCCCCAGGGAAGGAAGGGACAGAGGGGAGTGAAGCCCCCATTCAGATGCGGCCCCGGTGACATCACGGGCTGGAGGTGGAGCAGACTGCAGACATCTGAGTCAGTGCCCTGGGTACAGATGAGGAAACCTGGGGGGCACAGCTGAAGATTCTCTGGGAAGAGGCAGCCAAGAAGGAGGGAGGAGTCTCCCAAGGGTTTTTCTTCCCACTTCCAACCTCTGGAGGAGGGCAGCTCATCCCAGAGCAGGCCCTGGCTCAGACAGCACCCACCCCCATCCTCTTTACTCCTTCACCTCAGTATTTCCATTTCCAGCCAGTGCTGGATGCCTTTGATGGGGTGTTTAGTTCTGCTCCAGTGGATTGAATTCATAGTGATTTTTCTTTTAAATTCCAAGAGGTCTCTTTTGCCTTTGGGCAAAAAGATGACACATTTACTGTCTATAATATAAAAACAAAGCTTCCTTCTTGTGGAGAAGGACTCCCTGTTAATTACAACATTTCACACTGGGGGAGTATCTTTTGATTTAATTTAGAGCCTCTGGCAATTTACCTCTGAGCTACTGTTTATCTATCAGAAATACTGGGCCTGTTAAATGTGAACAGTTTAATAATGCAGGGGCTGAATCCCAGTTGTGTGTTTGAAAAAGACAAAATAGTGTATGCAAGTGGGAGTGGGGGTTACAGAAAATGATTAAAAAAAGAATGTGCCTATTACTCCCAGCAATCTTTAGAGCACCTTGAACTTGATTGAAACGCTCCCTAAACACATACTGCATTGAAACAAAAAAATGGACTCTCCAGGTTCTGATTTGCCCAGCTTACCTGATTTAAGACATCAATATCATGCTGTGCACTTATTAAGCTGTTCACCACTGTAATATGGTTGTTGATAACAGCTAAATGAAGAGGGGACTCCTTAGGCTGCAGAAAGAAATGAAAATTTCAAATTCAATCGATTCTTGTTTCATCATTCAGATCAAAAGGCAACTCATTCAGCAGGTGTTTCCTGATCATCTCCTGAATTCCAGCACTGCCAGGCACAGTGGAGGGCCCTTAGTTAAGTCTTTGCCGTCATTTCCATCCCAAGGCTCTACAGCAAACCTGCCCACCAGCAATCAGCTTTCCCACTTTATTCATTCTGGAACTTGACAATGAGCACATACTATGGGCCAGGCTCTTTTCAGGATGTTAGGGATCCAGCGGTGAACCTGACTCACTCTCAGGAATCTTTCCATCTAGTAAGGTAAGCAAATACTGATTTTTTTTTAAGTCACAAAATAAATATACAGTTTGTGGGGGGAGGGTACAGCTCAGTGGTAGAGCGCATGCTTAGCAGGCACGAGGTCCTGGGTTCAATCCCCAGTACCTCCATTAAAAAAATAAATCAAGGATACCCCCCCAAAATAAATATACATTTACAAATTGTGATAAGTGCTTGGAGGAAAAGCAGAGAGTAGTATGAGAGTGTATATGGGGTGGGCAAAGGGCCAGCCTTTCTAGAGGTCAGAAAAAGCCTTCCTGAAGAACTGACATTTGAGCTTAAATATGAAGGCTAAGAAAGTATTAAACAGGCTTCACTGCAGGACTTCTCACAGCCTTTAAAGCGCAGTGGGAATAGCCACAAGCAAGGAGCAACATTCGCGTTCAGCATTTCCCAAGTTGCTCTGATCTAAGGCTCTTTCTCCCTAGAGGCAGTTGTGGGACTAAGGCCCCCCTCACCCAGGGGCACTGCTCGCGCTCAGGCCTCCCATAGTGTGTTCACCAAGCCCTGCAGCCTGCTCCCCTTTCCTCCTTTTTTGTGGCTAAAGCACCCATCTTCCAGCCACACGCTTAGCCACCTCCACTGTGGGCTTCCGACCCCGCCCAGCCCTGCCAGGCTCAGTGCCCACCGCCACGGTCACACACAGCCCCCTGCTGCCTCATTCCCACTGCTGCCACTGGCCCGGGGAGGCTCTAGAGAAAACGTGTCTCTGGGGGAAGAAAAGGCAGCTACGAGGGGGAAAAAGGTGAGAACACAGTTAAGGTATAAGAGGGAGCGAGGTGCCAGGCATCCGGTGGGGAGGAGGGGGCAGGGGCACAGGTGGGAAAGAGCAGGAGCAGCAGATCCAGTGAGACTACGGGGGAGCAGGAGGTGAGCTGAGAAGCAGAGCGAGTGGAGAGAGGGAGGGCAGACGCCGTGAGGACGGGTGGTGAGGACCGGGCGCAGCACTGCTCAGTCGCAATAGGGGACACTACTCAGCATCAGTTACGCACATCCAACACATTCTCCTGATGGTACTTACCACACGCTCACATCCCCAACAGTTCACACTCTTTCAGACACTGGGCTAATAGCTTTTCATTCACAACTACCTAACAGCAGTTAGGTCTTCCATTCCCCACTTGATACAGGAGGCACAGAAGTTAAATCAGTTCCATGAGGCATCAAAACTAGGAAGTGGCAGAGATAGGATCTGAACCCAGATCTTCCTGCCTCCAACATCAGCACCAGGCTCCTTCCCAGGAAACAGGGGTAGATGGATGGAATAGAGATGCAGTGAGTTGGCAAGGGATTCACCAGCACCCAGAGGAGAAGGAAAAGGGCAGATGGGACGCCATGGCTGCAGACTGTCCAAGAGTGAGCAAGGGAAATCGGAGAGGGGTAGGAGAGAGGGCAGTGGCAGGGGAAGCCTTTCTGTGCGGGCCGCTTCTGCTCGAGGAGAACTTTCTAGAGGCACTAAGCATGAAAGAAGAGAACATATCCCTGGTCCCAGGGACACAGACAGTGCCCTTCCCGCTGGGACCACCAGCCTTGCTGGGGCCCAGTCCCTCCTGAGAAACAGGAAGCATGCTTGGACGGACCAGGCAAGTTCAGAGCCAATTCCCCTCACACCATTCTCCGAAAACTACCAATCATGGTTTAATCACATCCCTCCTCTCAAGCTGATACAATAAATAGTAATGGCTAAGCAGGATGAAAGAAAAAACTATTTTCTCAGGAGAACTGAAAGTAGAGTTAAAAACAGAGGAGTGCTTCTCCATCTAATTCCACCACAAAGGACCTCTGTTAATTCTACCAAAGCCAATTAAAACTTCAAAAAACCTAAATCAGTATAAAGGACTGACTTTCAAAAGAAAAACAAGACCGCTCGGTGATGGGGGAGAAAAAATAATCATTCTCCTTCTCATTTACAACAGCTTCATCATTTCCCCAGACTGGTAACTTTAATACACGAATGGCCTCTCTAGACACATGAGAAAGTTTAATGGCAGCAAATATAAATACTTAAAACACAAAGATTTCGTTTTGTTCAGGAACTTCAATGACTTTCTAAAATTCATCCCTCAGATCTTACTTCTCAAGAGTAAAACTCAGTCTCCAAAAGAAATCGGTCAGCCCTCCCCGAAAGAATCCCTCCTTGGTGAAAACCTCCTCCCCACACCCCGCCCCACATGTATCCACCAAGGAGCATCTCCCGGCACAGCCAGCCTCACAGAGCCAGAACCAAAGCCCGTGTTACCGTAATAGACTCACGTCCACCTTCTGGTGCAGATCAACGTTGTCACTGAGAAGAAAGCTGACAAGGGGTGTATGGCCATTCCGGGCTGCTGTCTGCAAAGCACTGATACTGAGCTGCAGGAGACAGGTGGAGAGAGAAGGCAGGGAGGGACCCCCATTAGAGTCCAGCCTGCTTTCTGAAGTTCCCCACTAGTAATCAATTGATACAACGTAATAGTAAGACTTCTTAGAAAAGAAAATCCACATGTTTCTGATTATTTGGGTGGAGAGGTGGGGCTCTCTGTTGCTTCTAGGTATCTCCCATAAAAGAGTCAAAGTCCTAGAGAAAACACATGCCTCAGGCAAGTATGAATTAAACCTGCCACCTTCTCCAGGAAGTACAAAACGGACTAGGGCCAGTCTCCTTTCCATACACCCTACAAACCCCCTTCTTGAGCTGAAACAACTGAATTTGGTATTGGCCCCAGGAAATGCCCCAATACTCTCCTGCCCTGACCATTCACTAGCAACCCTCCCCTTTGCAGAGACGGCCTCAAAGCAGATTTCCTCACAGTCCTTCTACTCAACCCTTTTAGTTCCTCTCCTTCACTCTGCTACCAGCTGCCTCCCCGGCTCCTGCTCAAATATCCTCACTTAGTGCTCACACTAGATGGCAAAGTGCTCAGGTCAGGGTCTACTCTTCATTATCCTGCCGCCCTCCAACAGGCCTAGCATGGTGCCCTGCAATAAGACAAACTCCAATGAATAGTTACTGATTGATTACAGTTGGGCCCCTGTATCCACGGACTCTGCATCTGTGAATTCAATCAACCATGGATCGAAAATATTTGGGGAAAAAATTCCAGGAAGTGCCAAAAAGCAAAACTTGGATTTGCTCATGTGCTGGCAACTATTTACACAGCATTTACACAGGAGGCTGTGCCCAGGCTACATGCCAATACCGTGCATTTTATATAAGGGACTTGATTTTGGTATCTGAGCCAGGTCCTGGAACCAATCCCCCATGGATATTGAGGGACGGCTGTAATTGCAAGATTGCTACAAGGTACTTTCAGATCCTCAGGATAAGGATGCCACAGGATATTACTTTTTTCTGAAACGGCTGCATAAGTATGTGCCATCCAATCCGCTCCTCCGCAGTGTGACCCTGCCACTCCCTATCAAGCAGTGGGGTTTATCTCTACATCCCCTTGAATTGGGGTGGACCCTGTAACTGCTCTGACTAACAGAACATGGCAGAAGTGATAGTACGCTGGTTCCAGTGAGGCCCCTAACTGGCCTGGCGGCTTCTGCTCCCTACAACATGGAAGCCAGCTGCCACGCTGCGAGAAGGCCAAGGCACATGCAGACGCCACATGCAGGTGCTCCGGTCAAGAGCCCCAGCTGATGGCCAACCTCAACTGCCCGGCCTGTGAGTGGGCCACTGTGGACATCCACGTAGGTAAGCCTGCAAATAACTGAAATCCTGGCCAGTATCTGACTGCAACCACACAGCTGATCCAATGTTAAGAATTCCCCAGCTGAGCTCAGTCAACCGTCAGAGCCATGGAAGACAGTAATGCCACTGTGCTTTGGGTTGGTTTGTTATGAACCACAGATAAACGGTACAAATGTTCACAGGAATGATACGCACTCTGGCCAACTGGAGTCCAGCTTGAGCTGATACTAAATGCCTATATGACATTGAATGAATGGCCTCTCAGGGACGGGCCTCTATGTCTTCCTCTGTAAAAATGACATAACCACCTATATTACTAGTTTTCTATTGCTGCTAATAACAAATTACCACAAATTTAGTGCCTTAAACAATACCAGTGTATTATCTCACAGTTCTGGAGGTCGGAAGTCTGAAAAAGGTCTCGCTGGGCTAAAACAAAGGCCTTTCTGCAGGCTTTAAGGGGAATCCATTTCATTGCTTCTTTCAGTTTGTAGCAGCCACCCATATCCTCTGGCTCATGGTCCCCTTCCTCCATCCTCAAAGTCAGCGATAGTATGCTGAGTCCTTCTCACATCGCATCGCTCTGACCTCCCTGACGGCCTCCTCCTTCTGCTTTAAAGGACCCTTGTGATCACAGTAGGCTCACCTGGATAATCCAGGCTGCTCTCACTGTAAGGTCAGATAATGAGCAATCTTAGCTCCCCCTTGCTGTGGGACCTCGCATACTCACAGGTTCCGAGGACGATTATGCAAACATCTTTGGGGGCCATTATTCCACCTGCCACACCATCCTACTTCTTTCTCTCAAACAACAATACTGGGAAAATAAATGAGAGAGTAAACGTGTACAGTAATCATAACGATCATTACATTCATTCCACAAAAAATTATCGAGTACTTATTATGTGTCAGGCCCTGTGTTAGATAGTTGGGGGTGGGATATGCCTAGACCGACAAGATCTCGGATGTTATACTCCAGTCGGGGTGGACGGTCAACTGATCTATAGATGGTAGACTGGTAGATCAGTAACTCAGCAGATTTAGAACAAACCCATTTATTAGATTCTAGGCGTTATTAGAAGAACAGTATCTGCTAGTGGTATGTGCTACAGTGAGAAGTAAAACAGCATGACTGGACAGGTACTTTGCACTGAGTGATCAGAAAGGCTGAGTGGATAGGGTGGCATTTAGACTGAGCTTAGAATGATGGGCAGTGCCCCGCAGCGGGAAGATGTGAAGCGGAAATAAGTCTGTGAGATGCCAAAGCCAGGAACCCTATAGCAGAAAGAGCTGTAGCAGTCTGTGCCATTTCACCCATGAGGCATTCCAGGTACAGTGTATATAGCATATAGAGTTTTTAAAAGCCAAAGAAATACCTGAAATCTTAAAAAAAAATCTGTTTTAAGATACTAAAAGAAAATCATGAAATTGAAGTCAATAAATATTTAATAGACATATTCATACTTCATTGATTGTTAAATGTAATATTCATAAGATATTCATTACATTTGTAAACAATATGTAGGGTCAATTTTTTCACCTCCCTCAAATTCTCAAGTGTGCACGGAGTTCTAAGAAATCAGAGTCAATCATACATTAGGGGAGTTTATCATATGCAAATAATTGTAAAAGCACAGATAAAAATGCCTTTAAAAATAATTTACAGCAAAAAAAGATATATTTAATAGGCAATCTGGGGGCATTTACAAATATTTGGTAAGATGTCAGAGTAGGGCCTCCGGAAATACAGAGTTCTTAGGGTCTCCAGACGTCTTCACTAGACCTGGGGCGGCTAGGAAGGCCCTGAAGACATCCCGCTGCCCACACTCTGGGCAGCCACTCCCCTTAGCACAAAGAGGGGAAGCCTCCAGAGGCAGCTAATGCCATAATCTCTCTCCAGGCACTTCCACAAAAATGACTCAGCCTTGACGCCCTCCCTTAGTCGGGGTGGGGGCACAGGCTCCTGGAGCCCAGGGCTAATCAGTGTCAGTGGGTGAAGCATTTTCAAGACCAAACACAGTAATCCCCCACAGATGTGGAAGCAAAATGAGTCTCACATGCCCTGGGTGTGTGTCCAGGCTGCTGGCTTCTTCCTTCAAGCTGCCCGTTTCCCTGGGGTCTTCACTGGGTGGGGCGGAGACAGGTGTGGACAGCAGTCGGGGTTCTGAGGCTGCTGATCCAGGAAGTGTGCTAATGAGACTCAAGATAATACAAAAGCTGAAAAATGAACTCAGGACAATTTCCAGGCTGCCTGGATGAGGTCGAGGCCATAAGGATGTGGACAACGTGGAGCCTGCCGTCCTAGCAGGGTGGGGAGAACATGAGCATGTGAAAGCCATTAGAAAGCAAATCCCCTCAGAGGGCCAAATAATTAAAGGGAGTGACGGAGGGAGGGCACAGAGCAATGCAGTGAGCTGACAGGAGTGAGCCCAGCAGGATCCTGCTAATGAGGGAGGCCTTTCCAGGGACTCCTTCCAGGGTGGCTGCAGACCCAGGGCTGAGAGGCACCCAGGCAATGACAGAAAAACAGCACCGCTCTCCATATCCTGAATATTTCCTGGGCCCCATGAATTCTTAACGTTGCATTCACTTATGGCCTGAATAATCTTGCAGCATCAGTGGAATCACCTCACACTAGCTTCATTTTCTATTTTCTCTTGCAAACTTGTCCATTTTTTTACAAATTTTATACAGTGACAAACACATGTACAAACACATACTGTCTTTTCAATTAGTGTTCTATCATGAATGAATATTTTTCTATATGGCAGTATATTTAGTATTTATCATAATAGAAATAGGTTCACCAAACTTTTTTTAGCCTTCCCTGACCTTTTGTTGCCCTTATAGGTTATATCTAATTCTTGGCTATCGGTGGTAACTTTAACATCTATTCTAATACACAGAGCTTCCTCCGCTTTTAGATTATTGCCTTAACATAATTTCCCAAACATGGATGAATAGAAAGAGACAAATTGCTTTTCAGACGGGTTAAATAAGCATACACTCCTGCGAGCAGAATACAAGGTTATAAAACGTTCCCGGTTTGGGACTTCATTCTTAATTCTTGTGTTTAACTTTACACTTTTTGAAAAGGAACTGTGTATATACTGTGCTAATATGGTGAGATCTCCAAGATAGATATATGCATAGACACTGGCAAGTAAAACGACCAACGTGCAGAGCAGTATATACATATGTGGACAGGTGTGTATATAAATGTACGTATATGTATGCATACATAGAGACGGTGAGCTACCTACCATTTATGTGGGGTCAGTAAGTATATGTGCATGTGTTTAACCACATTTTCCAAGTGACTGCATGGAAAATTCCTGCAAGATTAAATCAACTATTAATAATATTAGTTCTGAGGAAATGAAATTGAGATGGGGAGTTGGAATAAAATATTTTTCATCATATACCCTTTGGTACTATTCAGATTTTTTGTTATTTTCCTTCTAATTTAAAATTCATTAGAAAAATAGAAAAAGTAAAACCATTTGAAGACAAGGCTATTCAGCACTTAGAATCTCAGGCTCTGAGCTTGAATCCTTGCACTTTCATTCAATGGCTGTATGATCCTGGATGAGTTCCTTGCCTTTTCTAAATTCTAGTTTTCTCATCTGAAAAATGAAGGTAAGTGTCAAAGGATCTTAGCACCAAACTATTTTGTATTTAAAAGAAGGCACCACCCTGTCTTCTTCAGGCTCCAGACTGACCACTTGGGTTTTCACACATTACGTTAATATTTTTTCCACATCTACCATGTATAAGGTAGAAAAAGTAGGGTAGGAGTGTCTCTGTATTTGAGAAGTGACAACTACCAGCTACTTTGGCCCTGTTTTCAATTATTCCTGCCCCAAATAATTAAGAATGGCATTGTTTTTGAGGAAAAGTTAATACGGGAATATCAGAGGTAAATCATTAATTCTTGTCCCAAAGTAAGCAAAAGTCAGCCCTCCAAACCCCTAACCCAGGTTCTGCACTGGCAGATTCAACCAATCACAGGTTGAATATGGTTGTTTGAAGCCTCAGATCCAGAACCACGGACAACGACTCTATTATGCCATTTTATAGAAGGGACTTGAGCATTCCAAGATTTTGGTATCCCCGGGCGGGTCCTTGAACCAAACCCCTATGATTACTGAGGGACTGGCTTCATTTTACAAAAGCCCAGCCCAGGACCAGATTACCCAAAGAACATTTCAAGTCCCCCTCCCTGTGTGAGTGAGCAGGCATGGAGCACATACTTTACTTGGAATGTTGATATCACTTCCAGCTGCCAAGAGCACTTTGCTGCATTCTTCACGACCTCCTTCAACAGCTAGGAAGAACGGTGTTTCGCCATTCTAACAAAAGGGAAAAAACAGTTAAAATTAATTGCCCCTTGGCATGGAATGAAATTACCTGAGAAACAGCATGCTTTTTCTATGTCTTTGGTGCATTACTCTTAATGGATTGCATTTATTGAGCATCTATGTGCCAACTTATACTGCCAAGATTGTATGCTTTGGCACAGTTAAACTGCACAACAGCTCTATGAGGTCAGGGTTATTATATCCATTTTATAGATAAAGAAACTAAGCCTCAGCTGAAAAGTGGCAAAGCTAATATGCAAGTCCAGCTGCTTGGCTCCAAAGCCTGCATTCTTAACTACTCTGTCATGCTGCCTCCTTTCAGGCTTTCCCTGTACCGCTCATACTTTTAAGCTTTACTAATTAATCTGACAAACATTTATGAGACACCTAGTGTCCAGCAGGCACTGGCAGGCATTGGGACTGGGAAGATGACTAGGATACAGACCCTGCCACAAGAAGGTAACAGCCTGTTAGGAAAGATAACCACGGGAATGAGGAACTATAATGCAGTATGAAACATACAGAAATAGAAGCACATTTGTGCCAAGTACAGCTGTAACTTTTAAAACTGATTTAAAATATTGTATGTCACATACAAAAAAATGTAATACCCTCCCTCTGTAATCAAGTTTTCTGAAACTCACCATGATAAACACTAGTAGTATAAGGTGAGTTTAGGCCAAAACATAGAAAAGAAGGAACTGGTCTCACATAACTTGGAAATTTCCCCCTCCTCATGCAGATTCTTTCCTAAAAATAGTAGGAAGAAATGCAAAATTCCTTCCCCATGTCCTAACCACTTCTGGCCTTGGACACTATTCTGCATTAGGATAAGTTCAGAAAGCTTTACTCACAGCCAATTAGGTACGAACAATCACATTAAAAGGAACAGAAGAACCCAGGACCAATGATCCTATCCTACCAAGATGGAAAAGTCCTATGGTGGCCGCTTCACCTGGGTGCCTGGGACAGCCCTCTGCGACAAAGGAATTTCTCCTCGTCATCTGACTTCTTGCTTTCCAGGAAAAGAGATGCCAAAAGGCAAACCCCAGTGGAAAAATTTTTGCAAAAATTGTGAAGGAAAGAATCCATGTCTTTAATCTATATCAGGAGCCTAATAAACATTCGTATCGTTGACCCAGCAATCCTACCTCAAAGGATATACTCAAAGGAAACAGTGAAGAACACAGACTAAAGTTTACATACAAGGAAGTCCGTGACAGCATCACTTTAATAATAAAAACTGAACAAAACCTAAACATCCAAGTGCCAAAGAATAGTTCAATGAATTCTGGGCAGCCACTAAAAGTACATATGCATAGGAACACAAAGAAAACTGGAAGGAAAATACATCCGATGTTTCAATGTAGAGAAAATATGAGAATTGCCATTTATGTATATTTTTATCTCAATCTTTAAATTTTACTTTTCTGGCATGTTTTATAATATATTGATTTAATTATAAATGTACATGTGATTAGGTCCATGTGAGTTTCTTTACTGGTATGAGTTTGCTACCAAGAATGTTTGGAGACCACTGCTGCAGAGCATAGTCCCTTGAGTCACTCCAACTGGTCTGGCAAGAACCTATGTAAAGAAACGGAGGCAGCCCAACGCTGTGTGAACACTGTGGACCTTATCCAAAAGGCTAATATTATCACTAGATACTTGACTTTGTGCAAATGAGACCTATCATAATCTGCAGTTACACTTTGTTGGACTTTATGACTTTTCCCCAGTGTGCTCTGACTCAAAAATAGCTAAAAGGTGGATGAAATCCAAGTGCACACATTCCAGTGGTAAAGCATGAAAACAGCAGGGCAAGAACGACTAGAACTTTAAGCTAAATCCTGTGACTATCGGACTGGATCTCTGTATCGATTTGCGAAGGGCAATCACGCCGAAGATTTACCCCAGGTGATTCATGGTCTTTTGAGTTTCCCACACATCATTCATAACTTTTATTCAAGACCAAACTCCCAGAATCTTCCCTAAGTTAAACCAATTCAACCTGATCATCACAATGCCAGATGGTCACACACATAAAAATAAACAAATGAAGGCTCTATTTTTGTCCCTGATCCTCAGCTGAAAGTCTGGCTTACATTCTCCCAGGAACTGGAAGAGAAAAAAGGAGGATGACAATGCTATATACCACTGATGCCAATGACAACCATGACCCCACTTACTGCACAAGATGACACCAGTGATAACAACGGATACGATTTGTTACATACTTAGCCCGTGCCAGGCACTCTTCCCTGTACTAAGGGTGCAGCGCAGCCTTTCATTTTAAACCTCATCATGGCCTTATGAGGCTATTTGACAGATGAGGAAACTGAGGCTCCGGGGGGCCAAGTAACATGCCCACGATCATCCAGCCGGAGTGATGGAGCCAGGATCAGACCCAAGCAGTCGGAGCCCTGCTTTTCATCTGTGTGTGCCCCAGTCCAGGGATGCATGGGACCAGGCTAATGGGCCTCTCTGGTCCAAAGGGAATACTGACTTTTCCCAGGCATCACACATGTCCACTTTGAGAGCCTTCAGTCTTCATTATGTTGCCCACTTATGGCTACACTGTGGCTATTTTGATGGTCATACTTCACCAACTCTAGGTCAGATACTGCTTCTCTTGCTAACAGAACTGAGATCAGGATGTAGCTCACAATCTCAGCCCAGCAGGTAGCAGACGTGACACAGCTGTCATCGCTTGTGATGTGCATTAAACCAGAATCTGTGTCAGTGGCTTAGAAGAAAATCTCAGGAACTACGGCAAGGCAGCCTTTGAAGAAACACTGCCTCACAAGCGCCCTTGAAGGCACAGAAGGGAAAATGTTGTTGGGAAAGGCAAGGACATCAAGACTCTGAGTAAGAAAGTGATTTAGAAGACTTGAACTCAATGTGTGAATTACACGAATACTTAACCAGCTTGCCTCGCTTATCTGTTCCTCTACATGGGTGTGATAAAAAAAAAATTCTAAGATGAAAATCTAAAAACTCTTTCAATAGGTATAAAATATTCTAACTGAAAAGAAAGCTTTTTTGTGTGTCATAGTTTAATTGGCAGCATTATTTTTTCTTAGTGTTACATAAAACAATGATGTGCCCCACAAGCAATGGTGTCTTACATTAAGTGATTATGATATTACTTCTAGAAGTATCTCTCAGGAGAGGCGTCAAGTTAGAATTTATCAGAACATTGAACTATGAGGTCCAAGAGGACTCCCCTTGCCTGAGTTTCCAAAGAGCCAGCCCCACAGGCACTGACCCGGAGGTTAAAAGGTGACTCACAAGTCTGCCTCCACAGCCACCCAGCTTCTCTACTGAACCCCAGGCCCAGTTTCTATCTCCCTGCTGCCCTCCACCTGAATATACCCCCTCATCCCAGATGCCTCAGAGTGAGCCCATCCAAACCCTCATTACCGACCTCGTTCACCCTCTCCTCCCCTGTGCTGCACAGCTCAGGGATGGTACCCGACCCTCCCACAGTCCAAGCCAGAGAGCTGGGGGTCAGAAAGTCTTCCCTCTCCCTCATCCCTGGACACAAGCCTCTGCCCCCTCCTATCACCTCATCCTGTTTGCTGCCTGTGACAGGCTCTCCGGAGCTCGGGCTTCAGCCACGTCCGTGGTCACCTGACTGAGACTCCCCACCTCCAGCCCCTCCAAGCACCAATTCCCCCCTTCAAACCACTCTGACAGCTACCTGCCTACACCCAAGATGGATCCCACCCCTGTTTGCTGCTTAAAACACTTCAAGGTCTCTACTGCCAACAAGTTAGAGCCAAACCCTCCTCCTGGTAAGCACCACCTTTCATCATCTCTCTGCCATGGTCCACTGAGCAGCCACCTTTCCTGACCCACCCACCCTTCATTCCTGCCACCCCACAGCTCTCTTTCCCAGGACAACATCGTGCTCTTTCTCGCCTTGGTTCCTTTACACAGGCTCTTCCCTTGTCTGGAATACTCTACCCTTGCGCCCATTCCAATGTCCAGACCCAGACAATATACCACCCCCTCTGTGAAGTCTGGGTATTTTCCTCTGTGTTCCCACAGCACAGTGTACATACATCTATTAGGGCATTTAGCTCAATACATGAATTTTTTTTATGACCTTCTTGCCCTGTAGGCTTCTAGAATAAGAATACACAGTCTACCTAGCATAGAGCACATATTAAATAGCTCCTGGAGGTATGGGTGGATAAATGAATGGGTTAACAAACGAACTTCTGTGGGTTACTTTAAAGAAAAAATAGAAATCTTTTAGCATCACATTGTACACCCTGTGGCACTAACATTTTTGTTTGCTTCCTTTTCCTTTCTTGAAAGCTGTTCCTCCCACCTTTCCACTTTTGAGCCTCATGTCCACCTGTAATGAGCACCTCCACATACCTCATTGGTCTCATTTACTTCTTGTCACTGGGTGAGCAGCACCCGGACTGCAGGGCTGTGACCATTCTTTGCTGCGAGGTGCAGGGCAGCGTTCACCTCCTGCAACACAGACACACCCGTGGTAGATTCCACTGCAGCGAGGAACACCCCCTCCCATAGTCTGGGCTGCTGTGGGGCTTCTGGGGAGGTATTATTTTGATTAAAGCTGTGGCCAGAGTATGGGCCATGTTATCCACAGCTGTAAGTGAAATTCATAATTTTTTAAAACTTTTAAATGAAAATACATAGCTGTTTGAAGCAGTAGAGAAAAAATCATCCATGCTCCTTGCCCTACCTTTGCTGCTCATTTGCTAGCAAAAAGTGGGACAAAACCTTTTTCCCATATAACCTTTGGGAAGGCAAACTGCTGAAAGATTTCTGGGAGAGAGTTTTAACAATAAATACCAAAAGACTTTAAAATGTGCAGAACTCTGTGACCTAGATAATTCCACACCTAGGAATTTTTCCTAAGAAAATCATCAAAGATATGCACATTGACACGGATGTGCAGCCAATGTGTCTCTCCCCAGACTCAGGGGCTGAGTCTCCAGCAGACCTCAGGGGAAGAAAAGAGTAGACTGGAGCTGACAGTAGAAATTCCATGTAGTCCACTGATTTCACAAGCATTTATGGAGAGAAATTGGAAATCTGGAAAACCCACTGCAAAAGTGGGTTGATTTCATCTGGATTTTCCATGATTCTCTCTGACTGTAGTAACAACTGAACAACTCTACTGCTTACCACAACACCACCACCTAACCTGCACATCAGCTGTCACTCCCCTTTCTCCAGCACTAGCAAAGACACCAGAGTCCATCTCACCTTGTCCTTTTCTGAAGTATGCAGGTTAAGGGCCATGAGTTTTTCTATCATTTCAACGTGTCCTCTCTCCGCTGCCAAAAGAAATGGTTTTCTTCCTTTCTGAAAATCAATCACAACGCCCCAGTGTTAATTACCCACTGACCCAACAGGCGAGGCAAACGACAGTGGGCAGCACTGTGCAGGGGACAAGAAGGACAAGATAGTGACTCTGGTCATAGCATTCTGGGCCCTTCTTGGGGGAGGGTGATAACATCTCTCTGACTCCAAACCAGATCCAGTTCCGAGTCGTTGCCCAAGCCATGGGAACTCCGCATCAGCACAGGATCGTTTTTATGCGGGCAGAGAAGTACTGCTCAGAAATGGCCTTCTCACCACAAGCTCACCTCTCCTTACCATTACAACAAAACCACAACTGATTGCTAAACAACCATCAGAAAAAAAGACTGAAAACTGCGGGGACGACTGATGTCCTTGAAAGTCCAACGACCCCCACTCTGGGCTGTCAGATGTCTGCCTGTGATCCCCCAACAGATAAAGTACACTCTTTACTGAGTGTGTTTGCCCTAACAAACTAACAGCCCTAGGTAATGCCTAATCTCACAATAGCTCAGCCTGGCTTGTTTCAACCCACCTGATCAGAGTCATAAATCCCACCACCTTTCACGGACCCTAAACCTCTTACCTCACCTACAATCAATCAGAGCCTTATGCACAAGCTGATCAGGCACCTTGTGACCCTACCTTATAAAACAACCCAACAACTAACCCATAGGGCTCACACAGGCACCTCTCGTTCACGTGACTTGCTGTTGTCTATGGCAGCGTACCCCAATAAACTCCTTCACTACTCTCATACTTTATCTCATGCTTTATCTCTGGTAAATTCTTTTACCAACCTGCATCACCAGCTTGCACCACCCTGACGTATCACACAACAGAACCTAGCAAAAAAGATCTTCAACTGGAAACAAAGAGGGAACCACAGCAGAATGATAGGAGGGGTGTGCTCATGATAAAATCGGGTCCCATAACCCTGGGTGGGTGACCCACAAACTGAAGAATAATTAAGTCACAGAGGCCGTCCCATAGGAGTGAGAGTTCTGAGCCCATGTCAGGCTCCCTAGCCTGGGGTTCCAGCATTGGGAAGAGGAAACCCCAGAACATCTGGTTTTGAAGGCCAGCGGAGCTGAACTCCAGAAGCTCCATGGGACTGAGGGAAACCAAGACTTCATTCTCTTGGGAAGTGCACACAGAATCTCGGACATGCTGGGTCCAAGGGCAGAGGCAGTGATTTCATAGGAACCTGGGCCAGACCTGCCTGCTGGTTTTGGAGGGTCTCCTGGGGAGGTAAGGGACTGCTGTCACCCAGGGGACATAAAATCTGGTGGCAGACATTTGGGGAATGTTCATTTACATGAGCTTTCCTGGAGGCTGACATCTTGCTTGGGTCATTAGCACCAAGACCTAGCGCTACCACCTAGCACTACTGCTACCAAGCAGCCTGTAGGCTTAAGTGCTGGGAAGCCTCAGGACAAATAACATACTGGGTAGGAACAGAGCCCCACCCATCAGCAGACTTCCTGAGCCACAACCGTCTCTAGGCATGCCCCTAGACACAGCCCTACCCACCAGAGATCCAGGACCTAGTTTCACCCAGCAATGGGCAGGCACCAGCAACTCCTGCCAGGAAACCTGCATAAGCCTCTAGTCCAGCCTCATCCACCAGGGGCAGGTACCAGAAGTAAGAAAACAATAATCCCAAAGCCTGTGGAAGGAGTCCACAAATGCAGGCCACACTCTACCCTGGGACCAGCTGGACCTTGGCCCTTAGGTGACAAGAGAGGAGTGTACTGCTGGGACACATAGGACGTCTCCCACAGAGGGCCACTCCTCCAAGGTCTAGAAACATAACTAAGCTACGTAAAAATACAAATAGAAATCAAGACAATATGAGGCAGCAGAGGAATATCTTCTAGGCCAAGACACAAGATAAAATTCCAGAAGAAGAAATAAGTCAAGTGGAGACAGGCAACTTATCTGAGAAAGAGTTTAGAGTAATTATGGTGAAGATGTACAGAGAACTCAGAAGAAGTACAGATGCACAGGGGGAAGCTTTTAGCAAAAAGAAAACATAAAGAAAACTCAAACAGAGCTGAAGAATATAATTACTGAAATTTAATAATACAGTAGAAGGAACCAGGAATAGACCAAATGAGGCAGAAGAACGGATTAGTGAGCCAGAAGACAGATTAATGAAAATCACTATGGCAGAACAGAAAAAAGAAAAAAGAATGAAAAGAAATGAGGCTAGTTTAAGAGAACTCTGGGACAATAGGAAGCACCCTAATATTCACATTATAGGGGTCCCAGAAAGTGAAGAGAGAGAGAAAGGACCTGAGAAAATATTCAAAGAGATAATAACTGAAAACTTTCCTAACAAAAGGAAACAGTCACCCAAGTCCAGGAAATGCAGAGAGTTCCACACAGGATCCACCCAAAGAGGAACACACTGAGGCACACAGTAATCAAATTGACAAAAATTAAGGAGGAGAAAATATTAAAATTATCAAGAGAAAAGCAACAAATAACATACAAGGGAACTCCCATAAGGTTATCAGCTGATTTTTCAGTGGAAACTCTACAGGCCAGAAGGGAGTGGCACGATATATTTGAAGTGATGAAATGCTAAAACCTACAACCAAGAACACTCTGTCCAGCAAAGCTCTCATTCAGATTTGGTGGAGAAATCAAAAGCTTCACAGATAAACAAAAGCTAAAAGAATTCACCACCACCAAACCAGCTTTATAACAAATGTTAAAGGAACTTCTCTAGTCATCAAACCACAAGAAAAGAGGTACATGCATCCCCATATTCATAGCAGCACTATTTACAATAGCCAGGACATGGAAGTGATCTAAATGTCCATTGACAGGTGACTGGATAAAGAAGTTGTCATACATGTATACAATGGAATACTACTCAACCATAAAAAAGAATAAAATAATACCATCTGCAGCCACATGGATGGACCTGGAGATCATCATACTAAGTGAAGTAAGCCAGAAAGAGAAAGAAAAATACAATATGATATCACTTATATGTGGAATCTCAAAAAAAAAAAAAGAAGCCAAATGAACTTATTTACAAAACAGAGACAGACTCACAAACATAGAAAACAAACTTATGGTTACCATAGGGGAAAAAGGTGGTGGAGGATAAATTGGTATTTCAAGATCTGCAGATACTATATATAAAATAGATAAACAACGAGTTGTTTCTGTATAGCACAGGGAACTATATTCAGTACCTAGTAGTAATCTCTAATGAGAAAGAATATGAAAAGGAATGTGTATATATGTATATGTATGTGTGTGTATATAAATATATATATATATATGTAAAAGTGAATCACTCTGCTGAAACCAGAAACTAACACAACATTGTAAACTGACTATACTTCAATTTAATTAATTAATTTTAAAAAAAATGGTCCTCCCAAGGTGTCTGGGAAGGTGCCACCTCACAGCCAGACAATGAGACTCCCTTTCAAATGCAGCAATTTTACCAACTTTCTGCATTTACTGAATAGTTCTTTCACTCAACTATCTTCTGAGAAGCTAATTTTATGCCAGATTCTGTTTGAGTCACCCACACACCACTCAGTAAACTTCATCCTACAGATAAAATTGTTTGAAGCAGAAATTCTCCAGGGTTTAATATTTACATGACTCATTCAGAAATGACATTGTATCAACTGCTTCTTTTTAGGCCTTCCTAGTTTGCTCACATGTTTCTCTCCAATGTTCATAAATAATCAACAGGAAAACTCTTGAGAACAGGTCTATATGAAATGGAAAGGGGAGATTAGGAATTATTCAGAGAATACAGCTTAAGAGGGATTTTAGGTGTGACTTGTTGAGGAGGAAAGTTCAAATGGAGAATCTTCTGATTATGGTAATTTCTCCAACTTTTCACATTGCCGAGGGAGACTCATTTTCAAAAGCCAAAATGTCATCAAGAATAGTGAAAGGCCCATAGAAACCTCAGTTCTGGAATATTTAAAAGCAGGAAAGGAAGTTGGGTTGACAAAACAGAGGCAGAAGTATTTTTTCAACTAAAGAAAACATTCACAAATTGGCTAAAGAAAAAATTCACAATACTGTTATTAACTAAAAGCTGAGCAAGATGCTTGAAATGTGAAAAACAAGATACAAGACTCTTTACAAGAAGGTTCCTGAATCTGAGATTCGTCATCAGATGGCCTGCTAATGCAAGATAATAAAAAGTTAACGGTCACTGTTAACTTGAGATAACAGCTTATGATTCTGCAATAACTTAGAGAAAAATTGAAGGAAAAGTGCTAAAATAATAAATCCCCACCACCACCAAAAATGTATATAGGGTTCAGCCCTACAGGGCTCTGTATTATGCATGAACGGAGGCTGGAGAAAAAAACTGGTACCAAAAAGTTCCCTTCATTTATATTCTTGAGCCAGATATGTTGCCAATTAGACCTATGTCCCCAGCCCTTCAAAGTTTGAAGTCCTGACCCATCATCGTTCTCACTGAGTCACTAAGGAAAAGCAACCAGAAAAGACAGATTGCTCGTGGCCCCTGTGTGCTGCCTGTGAGACAGACACCTAAGTGAAGAGCAAGATCTAGTCCTGACCATGCCCAGCTCTTGGGGAATGACAGACCCCACATGACTGTGTCTGGCTTATACAAACACCTGGAAATAATGACAACAGATAAAGGTCCATATAAACAAATCACAAAAGGGGGACGAGAAACACTGATCATATACTAGATTAAAACATTTAGGCACACATCCTTATAAATCATTTATTTAGTTAACATTTATATGTTACTTATTCAGTTATTAATATTATTACATATGTCAGATATTGCGCTAAGCAAGAGTGGCCAAGATAAAAACTATAGAGCCCCATCCCCAATAAGCTCACAGTCCCATAGGGAAGATGGACACATATGCAAGCGATTATAATGAAACGCAACGACTGAGTGCTGGTGATATGTGGGGGCAGGTAACTCAGTGTGAGTGTGTGCGTGGTTGGGGAGGCAGGGGACAAGAAAGGGTGGATGATGACCTTTAAATAAGGTTACAAATGCACTGGAACAGGAGAAAAGAGCACTGGTGACCCGCTTCCTGCCCCCATCTTTGCCACTGGAGAACAGCCCCTGCACCCCATTTTTGTGGAGCTGTGCATTCCAGCTCCAGCCTCTTCCACCACACAGCCCTCGGTCACAGTGTTTGGTTCAGGGATGGTCACGTGCCAAGCCAGGACAATCAAAGTCCCCCATGGCTTTTTTTCTGGCACATCCTATTTTCACTCTAGTGTCATCAGCTAAGCTGTCAGGAGCCCTCTTTGATAAGGAGGAGGAGCCTTCTAAAAGGGAGACACCACCTAAGAATGAAGCTGGCAGAGTGGAGAGCAGAGCTGAAAAATGGGAGAAGCGACAAAGAGCCCGCTGACATCATCCGAGCTCCTGGATTCAGACAAGCCTGAAGCTACCCATGCCTGAAATTTTTCACTGAATGAGTCAATAAATTCCCCCCTTTTTTTTTCCCTCAAAGTAGTTTGAGTTGAGCTTCTGTCACCCTTCCCACCTCACAGAATTATGAGTGGCCTCAAAGTCCATCAGGAGGTCTTCTTAGGTTCAACTAAACATTTCAGACTCACAAAGTTATCACAGGCCACACGTCTACTCAGAAGACAGGGGCCACAAACCACAGCTTGTCCGTGTCAGCTGTTCCTCTTCATACCATACTCCACACAGCTGCCCAGGAGCTGCTGTCTTTGTCCCCTCAGGCGACGGCTCAGTTGCCAGGGGGCAAGACGCACACTGGGCAAGTGTGGGAGCCATCCTGGCTTTGAAGACATGTGCCCCACAGAAATAACATGTCTTGTAACAACTTCTTTAGTATAGCTTCCAGGTCCCCGCAAGGGACATGCCCGGTCAGTTATAAGAGTCACTGCACTCAGAGAGGCCCATTCCCCTCTTAATTCACAGTTCATCCAAGTTCCTCCAAGCCCAGGTGCAGTTTACCTATCGGGGTCGTGTTTATCATAAGCAATGCTGCTAAGTAACAGTTAATACTGGATCTTTGTCTTGTTTGCAGGGAAACAAACAGAGCCAGAAAGTCAACCAAAGTTTAAATTCTCATGCAGAAGGAAAAGGGGTTTTGTTAGCCCTTTACCCACCAAGTCCATAAATATCACATGAGAGTGATATGTCCCAGAGTGAACATCTGTTGTTTTGTCTATTTCTTTCTTGTAACAGCGTTTTGATTTTCCTTGGGAGAATCCCTCACATACACACACAAATCAGGCCATTTAGTCCACTTCATGCTGTCAGTTGCCAGACTTTACCTGCCACATGAAATGATCATGAAACCCATGCTGGTCAGTGATGGGTTCAGAATTGGACATATGATTCAGGCAGGGCTAAACAGCTGTTTCTGAGATTTACTATATGAACATCTAATGGGACAGAAATTTTCTTTCTTATAAATCAGTATCTCTAACAATGTATGTAAGAATATAAAATTGAGGCTACTAGTAGCCATCTTTCTCACTGTATGGAGAGTATATCTATCAATAATGTCAACACAGAGATAGCCAAGAGTTGGGGGGAAAAAAGAGCTGGATCCAGCCATGCCTGAAGCAAGATAGCTACATCCTCAAACTCTTTAGTTAGGAGTTAATAAATTACCTTTAATGTTTAATCTAGATTAAACTGGATCTTGGTCACTCATAACAGAAAGAATTCTAACTAACACATATTTAGCAGTCTGCAGACAACACTACTAGAAATGTCAGGAGTCTGTTCAACTTTCAGATGGCCTTACTCTTTTATCCTTGGTTGCTACAAAGTCCTGCATTTCTGCATGGCTAAACAAAATGACAGAGGATCTACCCACAAAGAAAGCCTAGTCCTGTAAGAAATGGGCGGTTATCAATGACAAAACATTTTTCCATGCCAAGAAAACAATTACTAAACTTTGGATGCCCTTTGAAAAATGTTATCATCAAGAAAAAAAAAAGTGAAAGCCAAATTACACAAAATAAGGACATTTAAAGCAATCTATACCTTATAAACATATCAAAAGCAGCATAACAAAAGGTGAGGAGACATTAAAATGAGATATAAATCTTTTCTCCCATCTCTAGTACATGTTATCAGACAAAATAACAACAGGAATTTTTTAAATGTGGTTTTTTAAAAAAATACAGTTTCTTATCTCTTATTTAATTTTTTAACCATCCAACCCTTTTAAACTATCTATGTTCAAGTCGGCCTCTATCCAGTGCAGCCTCATAGGATTGCCCCTACTTGGAAGGCAGGGAGATTTTCCAGCCAGGAGGACAGTGGAACCTGGTGTCAGAGTCTCAGGCTGTAGTAGAGAATAACCTTCATTTTGTTGGAGGTTTACAGGGACACCATGACCTAGCCCACGGGGATGGCTGCAAGAATAAAGAATGCCTGCAGCGAGAAGATTGCAACAATCAACCACACCACCTCCCTTATTTTTTGTATAAAAGGAGCCTGACTAGAACAGGATGGTTCTCCAAGACAGTAGTCTGCCATCCTCTCTGTCTGCCAGCTTTCTGAATAAAGTCACTATTCCTTGCTCCAACACCTCGTCTCCCTACTTATTGGCCTGTTGTGCGGTGAGCAGAACAAGTTTGGACTCAGCAACAAGGTTTCAGGCTCCAAACAAATCATAACACCTTCCTGGCTCAGGAGTCTCTTTATCAACTTAAATAAGGAGAGTCGAGAAATCCTGTTCTCTTTTTCCTTTACTAACTTCATGTGTATTTAACCTAATATGTCTTAATGCATTTAAATTTTTTGCACGTGAGTAAGTCTGAGGAGTTGTAATTATTCATTAGAAATTATTTTTCATTTTTAAGTTTACTGCCAGAGCTATTTGACAAATCACCAAGGTCAGCAAAAGTTTCACAAACAGCCATTGAATGAGCACCCAAAGGCCAACCTGCCCACCCCTCCCCACAGGGATCCCAGAGACGGCGCCCTGGGGAGCCTCAGAGGAGAGGAGGCGGGCAGAACCCAGCACAAAGCCCCCCGGTGCCTCCTGGGCACGCAACACCCCACGACATTTCCCTTCCCCCTGCGTTCAGGACCTCACGGCAGAACCCCAGCAAAGGGGGAAAACCAGCAGGTCCCTGAGTAACTAGAGATTGGAGAGAGGAATCTAACATTGCCGCGGATAAAAAGTGCCAGAAGAGCAGTGTGGTGAGTATGAGGAAGGATGCAACTGGGTGAGCGGGGCCGCTGGGTCCGTTATCCCCAGATGGAAGCTGACAGGTCTGATTAAACCCAAGGCTGTCAGAGGTCTGCCTCAGGTCCGTATAGGAAACTATGTCTTCTCAAATTCCCTCATGCTCATTATTCCCAGCCCTCCAAAAAAAAAAAAAAAAAAAGGTGCTTCTCTGCATTTTGGCCTCTAGAGATTTCCTTTAAACCAGTGGAAGTCCCCTACACGTGCAGCTGAAACCAGCCTAACGCTGTACCGCCACACTCTCGGGAACACTGAACAAATACAGGCATGGCCTCTGAGAGCATTCCTTTCTGTGTCCCTCCTTCTCCAAACATTTCAGCCTGAGTACTTATTTTCGATCGCTAGGTGAGCGTTTACAAGTAGATTCAAAATATCTAGACGACTTTACCCATAGCCTCTCCTGCTCTAATCCCTCTCCCCTGGAGAGGCCACCTGCTTCTACAGCCATGGAGTCACGAGAAACCTCAACATGTTTCCCTGTGTCCTCCATCTCTCCCATCCCACCAATCCCTTCTGCGCCTAGTTAAGTCCATTTTACTAATAAAGACCTACTCCCAGTAAGGCTCTCCTTATTAGCTTTCGGAGCTCCCTCCAGGCTAATGAGAAGGATTACTAACTCTGGGCAGGTATACAGGCTGTCAGTCATTTACTGTTGATAAGAAACTAGGCACGAGGGCTAGCTGTGAAGGTGGAGCAATCTTTTCTATCAACTATATTTCACGAGCTCCACAATATCTTTAAGCACATACAGATGGAAAATCCAATAATGAATCAACTGACTCTGAACTCCCGATCCCAGTTCCTACTGGTTTTTGCCAATATCCCTGACCCCAGATCTCAGCTCTCAGGAAAAGGAAAGATTTTTGTCTTTTCCAATGATCAATCCAGGTTTCTTCAGGACTAAAACTGGACTTCTTTCCAAGATTCTTCTCTTCCTAGATGACCCAGTGGACTCATTATTTGCTCATTCCTCATATGTCTCTCAACCCATCTTAATTTTAGAATCTCTCAGCTGCACACCTGGCCCTGCACAGTCTGCTGCCAGGGCTCCTCAGCCTTTTCCCCAGCAAAGAGAGTTGGAGGAAGAGGAGTGTAACAGGACAAGGCCAGAGCCAGCTGAAGAGACGCTGGACAGGGAGGCTGCTGGCCGGCAGGGGTTCCAGAAGTGGGGAAGGCTCCCCACAAACCTTTGGTCTTTGAGCCCCTTCAGCCTGCCTGATCCTCGCCACACACTGCTGTCTCCCAGGAATGCATCCAGAACCCCGTGAAAAGGAAGACAGTCCTCTGTCTCATACAGAACAGGTGCTAAACACATATCTGCTGAATTGAACTGAATGGAATTCATTCACAGGCCACACCCCTAGTTACCATGCATCAAACCATAATATCTGACTTCCTCATCCTGACATTAAATGCTGTTTGATGATGGCTATCAGTTTGATGAAATCAGATAGTATTTTACCCTACAGTACTTGTTATAGTAACTACCATGTAGTGAGCGCTTACCACACATCCGGCTCTTTGCTAAGTGCTTTATAGTTGTTAACTCAGTTAAGCATTCCAACGGTGGTTGCTCTAATATTACTGCAAAGGAATGGCTTAAGGGTGGTGTCTGATTGGAAAGGGGTGGTGGAATGGCTTACCATTTAGCTCCCTGGCATAGGTATTTTTATATAAGATTGAAGAAGTATCAAAATCATTTAAATCAAAGAATGGAGGTATTGCTGATTAAAAAAATGCCATGGAGGTCAAGACATCTCCCTCACCATGCCTTGGTGCTACCATGAAGTTGGTTTTATTATTCCCACTGTACAGATGGAAATGAGGCTTTCAGCAGTTAGAGAACTTACTAAAGCCGCATAGGTAATTTATGTCCAGATCTTAGCTGAAGTCTGTCTACATCTGAGATATAAATATATAGTTGCTCAGTCTTACTCAGAAGAAGTAAAAGAAATTTACAGACTTCATTTGAAGAAGTAGTTTTTGTTGTTACTACTTTTAAGATTGAGGTCAGAAAAACATGTGAAAGTTTTTTTAAAAGAGGTGAAATAAAGTGAATATTACTGATTAACTTCTAGAGAGAACTTTAACGGAGAATCAAGTTCTAGAGGCACAGTAAAAAGGAGGTGCCATTCGAAATCAAAATATCAATCCCACAGAGGATACCAATCTCTGAAAAAAGCCTGAAAGGAGATATTCTAAAGAAAAGACAGTCCGTAGCACATGGGCAATGCTCAGTGTCCTCTGAGAAGGGAGGCGGCACAGCAATGGTGACTGGAGCCAGCCAGACCTGAATTCAACCCTGGATCTGCCACTCTCCAGTACGGGGACTTCACACAAGGTACTTAGCCTCTCTGAGCCTTGACTTCCTCAGATATACATAAAAATAAGTATAATGTTCCTTCTTTATAGGATTATTGCAGGGCTTAACAGTATAATTCATTCATTCAGTAATGATTTGTTAAGCATCTGTACGTGCCAGGCCCTAGACCTCTCACAGAAATAACGTGTGTATGTAGCTTTCCTCTGTACCCAGTGCACTAATAAGTACTCAATAAGTGGTAGCTGTTATTATTATATCGCTTCTTATGAAAAGAAAAAAATATAGATGAATCTGGTAAAACTGCACTGTATTCCATGTTCATTACGGCAGAGCCTCGGGTCAAATACATCCCCAAAAGCCAGGAATAACAGAGCACAATGCAGGCACCCAAAGAGGGTGGAGACCGTCTATACCCTGGCCAGGATGAGGAAGTAGAGCCTGCTTCCTCAGTACTCCCATCCTCCCACATGCAGGTGCCAGGGCCACCGCCAGCACCAGCACTTCCCTTCTGCTCCGTGTTCTGCCAGAGTGATGGACGAGCTGGCTACAGGGCCGGGTCCGTCTGTGTTGGCTGCTTCAGCAGTTCCAGCAGGAGCAGAAAGAAAGCGGAATCTGGTGGGGGTATACGTGAGACCTGGCCCACTACAGCGAGCACACCTCATCCGGCTGGTTCAGGTCCTTCAGGTGCAGATCTTGAATGAGGTACTCCACAATGCGCACACCATTGCTCCGAGCTGCAAAGTGCAGGGCATTCATTCCATCCTAAAGACAGTCAGGGTAGGGGAGATAATTACACAGCAATCTAAGGACTTCCCCCTCCTGCACTTACGTCCAGGTATGACCCACATACCGACCTGATTCCTGGCTCTCTGGTCTGCTCCAGCTCTAACCAGCATGAGCATGATCTCGAGGCTTCCAGACCAGGCTGCAAGGTGAATTACTGTCAAGCCATGCTTCCTCAAGAAGAGAAAGGAAAAGAACTCATCACTTGAGTGAGTCACAATACACTATCTCAAGTCAACGAAAGCCAAGTTAACACCTAACTGTTGAAAATTAAGAAATAAGAAGAGAGTATAATATACAGTAAAGGTGCTATTTCGATTCCATGGGGAAAGTGAATATATTTAATAAGTGGTGACATGCACAAGTGGTTCTCCATCTAGAAGAAAATAAAAGTAAATCCTATATCATATCATACACACAGAAAAGCATACAAACAATACATTAGAAGAAAATCTAGACTATAATGTGTTAATTCAGAAGTTATAAAAGAGATAAGCAGAGTCAATAAACAAGCAATAGATTTTGAAAATATATCTTAAAGATAAATGGTTACTTTCTCTAATGTATGAAGCACTCTAACAAATCAACAAGAAAAAGGCAATTAAACCAATTGAAAAATGGATCAAACAAGGTTTTCTCTTAAGGTTATTAGTGAAAATGAAACCATTACAGTTTATGAAACCTGGCAATATCTATTAAAATTTTAAATACAACCAGCAGTCCCACTCCTGGGACTTATTTAGTGAAAATAAGTTTTAGGACCTAATGTTATATAAACAAGGATATTAATTGCAATCCTTAAAACTAGGTGCAACATTGGAACACTGAACAAATTAGGGAACAGCCATTAAAAATAGTGAATTAGGGCTGTAACAATTGACTTGGAGAGATTTCCGTGAGGTAGCTGTTAAATGTGGAAAATAAGATGCAGAGAAAATATAAATTAATCCCATTGTTTATAAAACAAGCAACGACCAAAAAGCTCATACACGTATATGTATATATTTATCTATAAATGGGTAAGTAGGTGGATGGATTCTGATAGATAACAATATAGAAATGATTATATAAGCATGAGGAAAAGCACAAAATTAAACACACAGATCCTACATTGTTAAACGTAGTTACTGGAGAAGAGGAAGTTATGCAAAAAAGAAAAGACAGAAAAAACTGACATTATAAAAATAATTCTATCTGTATACAAATTATTTAAGATATTCTCTCTATAAAATCATATAGGTGTGTGAGCACATGTGCATAACTTAGGCTGAAAGAGTGATTCCACTCAGGACCTAAAGCTGCAGTGATGCTGGGAGCACTTAGATTTGTTACCAAATGAGCAGGGAGAAAAGTGTGAAAGGAGACAGCCGGCCATGAACACTGTCTGTCCCAGGAAGGAGGGACTGGAGGGCTGTAAACTGGGAAAAACTGGGACCTGCGTCCTGGGCCCCTCGTTAAAGAAGTAGCTAGAGCAGACACTATGAGCGTGATCTGCAGACTGAAGGAAGCTGACCTCAAATTCTGGCCCTACCACTTTCAAGTGTTGTAATCTTAGTCAACTCAGTTAACTCTCAAGCTCAGGACCCTTATCTGTAAGTTCATGTGTCTGCTTTTCGGTTTCCTAGCAGCCCCATCAAAAAGTTGTCCATTCCCTCTGTACAAGTGCCTTACAAAAAGTCAGTGTTCTCAGCACATCTTATTTGCCTCTCCTAATCAGCTATGTTTGTAATCCTGGAGACCAGTTTGCTAAATGTACACAGTATAAACAAATAAACAAGGAGGGGGTTCTGCAGGGGACTTCCATGTGTAAAGTATATAAGCTTTTTGGCAGTTAATTTGGCTGCCCCAGAAGCTGCATTTTCTCCCATTCTTAGTAAAGTTCAGGTATGGGGAAGTGAGAAAGCAAGTCCCAGATTACTGAGGTGTAACTCTAAATCAGTGGTTCTCAACTAGGGACGATTTTGCCCCCAGGGGACATTTGGAGATGTGTGGAGACACTTTTGATTGTTGTGCCCCAGGGGAGATAACTGGCCTTTAATGGGTAGAGACCAGAAAGACTGCAAAACATCCTATAGTCCCAGACATCCCCCCACAACAAAAATTATCTGACCAAAATGTCACAGTGCCACTGCTGAGAAACCCTGCTCTAAATGTTCACACCCTGAAAAATGCACACTTCAGCTGTCACGCTGCACAGTGAGTCAGTCTATTTAAGTCTATTTATACACTTACAACTCCGGTATGAAGAAAATGCTTACCAATTTCTGCACTTTTTCCCAAGGAACAATAATGTACAATAACTAGCTGAAGTTCTTCAAGAAATGTTGCCCCTTAATTTAGCTTTCCCTATAAATTAATGTTCTACATCCAGTATCACTTAATCTAGTTTCACATATGGTCAAAAGAAGAGGCCAGAAATATTTGGGACAGATGATAAATCATGTTTTGACAGGAGCTCTATTTTTCCCTAAGAGGTCATTCCTAATTTTAAAGCAAGCCAACACTTAAGGATTTTAAACATTCATCACAAAATCCAAAAGCCAGAAATTCAAGCTGCAAACAACTTGAGTCTCTGAAACCATAAATTCCAAATGGAGCTATCATTCCTCAGAGGCAAAGAATCATTCCTCACAGATGTAAGTTCCTCCACAAGACCTTTGGAAAGCTAAGTCTTCTGATAGGAAACTGACACGCCTGAGAAGCTTATGAGCATAGTCATGGACTGCACTCACAGGCAGCACGTGGTGCTCTGTAACGTGTAAAATGCTCACAGTCACTGACATCCTGTCCTCATTACCAGTCTAGTCCCAGGCGAGAAGGTCAGTAACGTCCTCTGGGGAACACTTGCACCCGAGAAGCTTCCCAGACGTAAGCAGCTCTGAGAGCAGATGTTTGTCATCATCCTCTGAACACCACCTGCATCCCACCTGGGGTCTTTTCTTTGTTCACTTCTGGGGTAAGAGCCTTCACTGATCTCGTCTGCCTCTTCCCCAGATTGGAGGATGCTGCCCGTTTTGAACCTGGAGTCCTCAGCCTCTGGGCAATGCATTTGATCCTCAGCAAGCAATTTCTCAAAAGATGCGCGTCTGTGACAGTCTCAGCCCTTGCTCCCCAAAAGACTGTAGGTTCCTCAAAGCAGGGACTGTATCTCACGCCAGCGCTTCCCGACACAACCACCTGGGGATCTCTTTAAACTGCAGATTCTAGTTCAGGAGGTCTGGGGTGGGACCTGAGATTCTGCACTTCTAACAAGTTCCCACGTGATGCCAGTGCGTCTGGTCCCAGGACCTACTTTGAGTAGCAAGGACTTATATCAAGTTGAAACACCAGTAATTGGCATTGATACCCACCACAGGTGCTGAATTAATATTGATGGTGAAGGGGTACAACTGTTGGCTCTTTGCAAATAGACATTAGAACTTAGAAGACAGATCTGACAAATCAAGCTCAGGGCTCAGAACCCAGATAGAGAAGGTGCCAAAACAAGGCACTGCTTGAACTATAAAAACCATTTTATTAGTTATGTTCTAATGCCACTGTGAATTACTGAATTAGATATGAAAATATTTAACTTAGTGAAACTTTCAAGGCAAAGTATAAAGATATATCAGGCATGACAGTATTTCCCACCTAACAGCATTTCAGTCTCACAAGGCAAAGTTACAAGAAGCAGATGCTAGCCAGAGTTATGCTTCAAATACAAGGTAAGACAAATATATGTTTGGAAAAGCCTCAGAGAGAACAAGTTGCTAAAACCTGTCTTCATCATTTTGGGTACAACTGCCTTACATTCTGACATAGACCAGTAGTGTATTTAGTATATTAGATACATGGCAATCCTCAGACATGCTGTTTTAAAGGAAAGATGCTATCGGACCTGGGCAATGGATACATCAGAATTTATTGTACAGTTCTCTCCACTTCTATAGTATGTTCAAGATTTGGGGTCATGGTCCTGGTTAAGATGGTGTAAGTAGACTCTACTCTGTCTCTCCCAACAAAAGTGACTAAAATCTCTGGACAGAATGATTGGAACTCGGAGAAACACATGATAGCAGGTGGACTGGGGAAGAAAACCAGAACCCAAAATATAAACATTCAGGGTTTCCTGATCTTTTGGGGGTTTTTTTGTTTGTTTGTTTTTTCCTTCTATTCTTTCCAGCTCAAACTCAAGGCCGCACAAACCACAGTACTGCCCTGACCTGGACAGAAAATGCTCCAAGAGGAGCTTCTCTTTCTGTTCTAAGGAGGGGAAGGGGGCTTCTATAGGACAGAGAAGGTGGGGGAAATCCTGCTTCTTTTTTCTCTTCTGGCTCTGCCCCAGGCAAGCCTCACTCCCTAAGCTGCAACCCTAGAAGGGGTAGTAGCAGCGACCAGGCAAGCACCTAAACCTGCTGAAGGGAATCCGTGGTCAGGAGAGGAAGTTGGGGAGTGAGGGGAGCATGTTGCTTTTTTCCTCTCTTAGTCCCAGAGGCAGACCTAATTGTGGGAAGTACACAGCAGAGCTGGGAGACTACACCCTTGGCTTTCTAGGCAGAGGACCAGGAAAAGGCAGAGAGGAACCTTGCAGCTGGAGAATGTGGTGGGGAGATGATCTTGCAGAGGTGGGAGCTCAAGTGTCTCAGTGTGTCTCGGGCTCCTCATCGATAAACTGGATATTATAGTAATACTTTTCTCACTAGGTTGTGGGGGCTAAATGTCAAAGTCCCGAGACCGGTGCCCAGTACACAGTATGTGTTTAATATGCCTTATATATTTATCAGAGTTCACAGGGCCAAGTCCAGATTTCATGTGCCTGGGTCCAGTTAGCGTCTTTCTTCCATGTCCCTAGTTATACTCTGGGCAACCATGTTATTCTTACAAATGCATGCTACTGGCCACAAGGTCAACACGGGAAAGTAAGTAAAAGGCTAAGTCTTATAGGTAATAGGTAAACAATTTAGTCACCAAACACAGGGAGGATATATATATGTGTGTGTGTGTGCATATATGTTCTCTAAAGAGAGCTTTCCAAAATGAACACTGCTAATAGAAATATTTTGCGTGTATGTGAAGAAAAGATAACCCAAATGACCAGATTTTCTGCATACATTGGTTATGTTCCCATCCATTCCACCAAATGCAGAGGAGCTTACCTTATCAGCAACATCCACCCTGGCCTTGTGATTAAGCAAGAAATCCACTGCAGATAAATTATTTGCTCCCACTTCAAAATGCAGGGCTGTGCGGTTCATCTGAGGAAACATAATTTGTGTTTTCAATCATACGATTATAATTTAGCTTTCTTAAGATTCTTGTTTCTCAAACAGCCATCATTTTCTTTCTGGTGTTTGTATTTTGAGTATCTACTCTTTGCCTTGCCTTTGAAAGCAGTGAGAATGGTGTCCAGCATAATCTTGCATGTGTCTACTATTAGATAATACCAGAGAACTTAGCGATCAACTGGAGGCTATGCCTCAAGCTGAAATCCACTGCATAACCTATCATTGATTGTAACAATACAACGAATTTCTGTCAAAAATCAAATATAGTAAAAGCTGTATTTCTCCCATATGTAATCATTAATAATGGTAATTTTTTGTGATTAGGATATATTGATAATGTAAAACAAAATTTTCCTAGAAGTGTAATCTATGTATGGTCTTTCTTCTATAATTTTTTGGACTGTAAATTTTATTGAAGCAAACAAGTCAAAAAAGAAAGAAGGAAGGGAGGGAGGGAGGGAGGGAGGGAGGAAGGAAGGAAGGAAAGAAGGAAGGCAGACAGTCACCCAGAAAGAAAGCTATGAACATCTTTCGCTTCAAAGAAAAGCCAACTTGGTGCTCCCGGGAGATCCAGAGACAGTCTGATGTGCTCAGACAATGGAAGTTTCGTTTCTAAGTAAAACACGTGTCATATTTCCCATATTCTAGACACTGTTTTGCTTCCAAAAAAGGTGCCTGGGCATGGATTTGCTATCCTTTGTTTCACATAAATAATTTATCACAAAAAATATGAAAACTGTTTAAACATCTGATTTCCTTGGTAGCTAAATCGGTGATAAACTAACCTTGACAAAACATGAGTTATCCTTGACATTGTCTGCAGTCTAAAGCTTTGTTCTAGTGTGTCAAGTTTGGGCTTATGAACTCCCCTTTTAACTCTATTTGTGAATAAGGATGGAAACCAAAATAGCATCCAAGATAATTCAATAAAATCACCTCCTTTTTTTTTTATCTCTGTCATCACAGATTTTTAGGGAACTTTACAAGTAACCATGTCAACAATTTGCTGTAAACAGGACTAAAAGAGACGTCATTAGAAAGAATTATATAATTCATCAGGGGTTTATAACAACTTGCTACATTGACTGTAAGTATAAGTGTATTATCTCTCTAAGTACTTTAATATAAAAATATGGTTCAAAATATCAAAGTTGTACAGAAAAAAATTTTCAAGTGGTTATAAACTACATTAAAGAATCTATTTCCTGCTACTTGGAAAATGATTATTGCTTTCCTTATTCAACAATTAATTCAGATATTACTTTCAAAGATCCTTGCTTATTTTTCTCTTTGCTCCCTTTCTTCCTTCCTTCATTCCTTTTTTTGTTCCTATAACTGTTGTGCTGTAAAATTTTGCTATTTTTCTACTTGTTCTAGGATGTCTGTGGACAATGAATACTACGTACACCTATAACACATCAGACCCGCACACACAACATACACATACACTCTCACATACACATAAACGCAGACTCCCCCCCATGTATACACACGCACAACTGCTAAACATCCTTCTGCTGCACATGATGCGTGACTTCAGTTTCTGTGACCTCGCTGCCTGGGATAGATCCAGGTTTTGTGGAACATGAAGTTTACACTCTTTAGGAGCCCTCTTTAAAGCTAGAGTCAGAAAGCTTAACTGATTGAAGTTAAATTTTCTTACTTTTTCAGATTTTACAAAATCATAAAGGCATGGGAACACATTGCTAGAGTGCTGCCCGCCCCTCCCCACCCCGCTACAGTGCCTTGGAAGGACTCTGCACAAACCTTAAAGTTTATGCTTCATTTCGCATTAATTCCACCTCTGCCATCCCTACTTTGAACCACTCCACTAATTGTCCTAAACAACTGACCCAGCCCCCGGCCTGTTCACTTTGATAAACCTGCCTTGCAGGGCTGTCAGGAAATCTGCACAAAATCAAGCAGCTGGCTTGACACAACATTACAAAATGACTACAACTCAATTAAAAAATGTTTAAAAACAACAACAGCAAAAACCAAGCAGTTGGAAATCTACATTTCTGGGAGGAGGTTTCTCTCCTAAACCCAGGCACACAAAGAACAAGTAAAACCCAGGTTTCAGAAAAGGCTCCATTGCCCAACACGCAGATGCAATGTATTTCAAAAGCAATAAAATGCAAACCCTTACTCTCCTTTGGATTTTAAATTTGGAAGGACTGAACCACAAAGGACATCACTGGCGAGAAAACAATGATGAACTGTGTAGCAAAAGATGTTCTGCCTTTCCAGAATGTATGAGGCCAAAGTGATCCCAGGCTATGATCCAGGCCCACAGCTGGCTTCACTACCCACCCACAGACTTAGCACAGCTGCACACAAAGACCCTGCACTCTTCCCCTCCGATTAGATCAGTTAAAACACCTGGAGCCTCTTCCGCTGCTTGATTTTATCTTTAGCTTAAACATTCTGGAATTGTCAGGGAAGGAGCTCTCCCACACCTCATCCAGCAGACCATTTTTATTTTTATTTCAGTTGGACTGTGTAAACCCACGACACTCCTTGAGCAGTCAGTTTTCTATTTGTGACTTCTACTCACATTGTTCACAGCATTAATGTTAACCTTCTTTTCAAACAGCTTCTCCATAAGATCCAAATTATTGCTTGTAGCAGCATTCTGGAAGCTTCTCTCATTTGGTAGCACTGAAAGCAAGCAAACAAGCATGACTGGTGGAATTTAAGGGGTTGAAGAGAAAGCAAATCTCACGTGGCAAACCTTGGAACTGAAAACCTGACACAACAGACTTGAGCCTTTCCCATTCTGCTATTCTGGACGTGGGACCTTTGCTTCAATATTTTATAAAGCCGTATTATCAAGATTCTACTTTCTCCTCACACTGCGAGTGTTTTCACAGCCTTAAAAATCTTCCCAGTCCCCAACAAAACGTTATTCCCAGGGACCACCCTGAAGTCAGCAATGCAGTATTGCTCTGGGAGATGGGAGGGTGGCCATGGACTTTCCAGGGGCTGTTGTTTATAAAATGTTTGTACAAGATTAGACAGGGAGGAGCCAAGTGCTCCATACGAGCTTACAGACAGAAAACTGTTGTCTGCAGAACCCTGCGCATAATGCCAGACCTGCAGAAACAAAACCTTAAAATGCAGCACGTTATATAAACATGCACAAAGGCTAAAAGGGCTGAACATGTTTTATTCTCAAGTATATAAAAGGAGATAAAAGTAGACTAACACTTTTAACTATAAACATTAACATTACAATACACTGTGAACATTACAGATCACACACATATATACATTCAGATGGCAGGTTTTATTAAATAGCCTAGAGAAGAGGCCAAGATTTACGGAGTTGGTCTTTGTTTATTGTAGTTGGGTTGTTGAGGGTTTGTTTGTTTTTTTGGTGGGTTTTTTTTTTTTTTGGTAATATAAAGGAGCTGGAAAACACTCAGGGAACAGTCCCAACATTGGGGGATTAAGTCAAAATTGGAATGATCTGAAATCAGCAATAGACCATCTTCAAAAAGAAAGGACTCTAAGAGAGGTTTGACGGATGTGTCGTTGAGTGGTTTCCCTAGCATCTGCCAGGGACTTTTCAGAATATTACCAAGTCCAATCAAAGACCAGGGAGTATCTTCCTGGGAGATACACATATTCATTCTATCGCTTGCACCACTCCCTTTCTACCCCTACTCTTGTTCCAATCTAAGTAACTTCAACATCCATGTAGACGGTTAACCCAGTAGCTTGGTCTCTCAGTTCCCTGACCCCCCTCACCTCCAATAGTCTTTTCCTCACCTGACCTTAGCCATCTGATTTCAGGGTCATGCTCTTGACATGACCACCCTCAAACACTGCACTACTCCTGACATCGTCAGGAATCCCGTTCTCTGGTCATCACCTCATCCATTCAGCTCACCTGCTCTAGTTTTCCCAGCCCGGAAATTCTGTGACCTCATCAAGTCCTCCACTTCCATCTTCTCACATCTTTTCATATTATCCACCCCTTAGGCCCTTAACTTCCCTCCGCACCCAGTTTAGATCCTATGGTCCATCTGTGAACTCACTTCCATGCAAACACATTTACCTCCCTCACATTCTCTTCTCTCATCAGACTAGTTGACAGGATCCAGTTCTGAGATTAAACCCAACTGCTGTCTGCTCCATTTCTGCACCTGAACAGCTAAATGGTACTGGAGAAAAACACACAACCATGCAGTGGCAGACAGTGCTAGTGCTCATCAACATCGGATGCTCCCCTCCTATCTGAACTCATGGATAAGTGCACACCCAAGCCTGCATGCAGTCAGGTGAGGTAGCAGGAGTGACGGTGTGTCACCTCAGGCTGCGTCAGTGCAAAGCCCCTGTATGTCATGGTCCAGGTCTCTCTTCCCCTGTCTTGTCAATCCTGAAAGCTATATATTTATTTTTGTTTGTTTGTTCTTTTTTCTCTCTTTTCTTTTCTTTTTGTTTTTTTTCTTTTTTGTTTTTTAAATTAAAAAAACTTTTAAAAAATTTTTTTCAAAGCTGTATATTTAAATGCAGGGGTGTTCTAGCTGAATTGTATCCCCTTAAAATTCATGTTGAAATTCTAACCCCCAGTACCTCAAAATGCGACTATACTTGGTGATAAGTTCTTTAAAGAGGTAATTAAAATTAGATCATTTGGATGAGCCCTTACTCAATATGGCTGGAGTCCTATAAAAGAGGAATACATGGCTACAGACATGATAGAAGGAAGACCATGTGAAGATGCAGGGAGGAGATGGCCAGCTATAAGTCAGAGAGTGAGACCTCAGAAGAAACCAGCTCTGCCAGCACCTTGACCTCACACTTCATCAAGAACCGTGAGATAAATTGTTGATGTGTAAGCCACCCAGTTTGCGGCACCATGTCATGGCAGCCATAGCAAACTAATACAAGAGGTAGCAAGATGGCAGAACCTCCATCAGTTTGGTATTGGGAGACAGTTCTCCATGGGTCTCTTACACTTCTGCACATCTTACAAGCAGCAGCACTGGCTGCCTTTGCTCTGGACCATCTTTTCCAGGATGTTTATATAGCGAACTGTACTGGAAAAGAGAGCTAATGTCTTCCTCTGGAGCAAGAGGCAGGTTTGCCTACATCCTTGAAAAACAATGAGAGTAAGGCAAGCTTACTGCCCACTACAAGTGACTGGGGTTCCCCAAATGAAAGATTCTTCCTTGACACAACCCACTGCATGTGCAGGTTAGCACTTGGTGCTCTCGGCATCTCCCTGTGGGAACCGGGGTGTGGAGAACCGACACAAATACTGACACTCTGGCTACTGCTCCTACTGTAAATAATAAAATCTTACTACCTTTAGTACCTGATCCAGAAGTATCTTCTGCTAGCCTCTATGATACCAGGGTAGGCTAACTCATTAGCTTGCAAGTAGAGTAAAATCTTGGCCCCTCTACAGACCTTGACACATGGGTTCCTGAGAGTCTCAGTAGAGTAGAGACCCTCATATTGCACACATGTATGAGCAAGAAGTAGTTCGTTATTATATTGAGTCACTCAGATTGAGGGGTTATTTATTGCTGCAGGAAAAGCTAGTCTATCCTCACTGATACACATACTAACATGCTACACATAAATAACATGCTCCTAAATTCTTACCCACTAATCTCAAGTAGGATCTCAGCACAGCAATCCTACTACATTTCCCCAGTATTTCATTCTCCAAAATTTCATGCTTTTTCTTTCTCTTCAAATGTCCTTATCTACTAATTTACCTTATTTAGTGTCCACCATTACCATCATCTGCTTCACAAATGATAATATTACGTAGGGAAAATAAAAGCAATCAGATAGGAATTCCCACATCTTCCCACCACTAAGTCAACCAACCACCTATCGACATTTATACCCACACTCTTTGCTTGTATTACTGTTACAATGATGAAGCATTCTTGTGCCTGCCCAAGGTCAACCCCTCCACTTGGGCTCTGAATCCCATCCCTTCTCAGCTTTTAAATTGTTTCATATATCAATCTCCTGGAAATTATCCCCTTTCTTCTCTGCATCATTTACTCTCTCTCCAGTGGAACACTTTCCTCAACATATACAGAGATGCTATAATACCTCCAGTGCCTCCAGTGTAAAAAAAAAATCCCTTCACATTCCTTTCCCACTGCCACTTCATTTCTCAGTCTCCCATTACCCCCAAACTTCTTAGAAGTGTTCTATAATGATGTCTCTACGTACTCAATCTCCTCATCTCATATCAACCCATGCAAATCAGACATCACTCCCATCACTCCACTGAAACTGCTCTTAACAGGGTCGCTCCATCTTGCTAAAATCCAGTCATCACTTCTCTGTCCTGTATGCAGAACTCTTGGCAGATTGGACACAGGACCACACCCTCCTTGTAGCAGTTCTTCTCTAGGCTTCTGTGAGACCATCTGTTCCTTTCCGGTTCCTTTCACTGGTTCTTCCTCCTCTGCTTGATCTCCAAATGTCAAAGCACCCTAGGATTTTTATAAAACTAACAACCTGATGGAATAGATATTACTGCCCCCATCTTACAGATGAGGAAACTGAGACTTAGAAAGCTAAGTCACTTGAGCATGCCTTAAAGATAATAAATGACAGAACTCTCCTAGGCAGCCTGAATTGAACCCCCAAGCTTCCAGTCACTGCACGTGTCCAGGGTGTCAGCATGAGAATGTAGTGCTGAAGGAGAGATCCAAACTACCCACTTGCCATATGCTTTAGCGAATGCATTCTGCCAGTTAGGCCGGACTTCTCCCAGCTCCCCACCTTGGTTCCTACACAGCCCTGACCCTAGCTCCTTGCCCCTATGTGTGAATCTAGTGGAAGGGAAGTTCTAGTTCCAGGTCCTTCTTCCTCTTTGGTATATCCCAGGGCAAATCAAGACCTCACTATGCCCTGAAATGTGACACAAAGATTCTATTCTGTCCCTGAAGTTGAATATCTTGCCACTTTTCTACCATATCTATAAAGAAAATTAATTTTAAGGATGTTTCTAAGACAATTGGGAAGCACCATAAAAGACTCTTGAACCACTAAATCAATGGTTCATAGCTCTGGCTTCACAATGAAATCAACTGGGTTCCTTTAAAGTAAAAAATCCACATTAGGTTCTTCAACCCAAGCTAATTACATCAGAATCTTTAGGGACTCAAAATGTTCACTGACTTGCCCACAACTTACTAATCAGGTAACCCTGTAACAATTCTGAATTTTAGTATCCTAACCTGTGAAATGGAGATTATAAAACCTATCTTCAGTGGTGTGAAAAAGCCAGCTTTTACAGGCTTGTAGAACCTACTTTGTGTATCTCTTCCCCACTTTGTGTTCAGTGACATCACACTGTAGTTTGAAATCAGTCATGGTGGAAGTATTACACAAAGGAAAGTGGAAAATACTACAAATCAGAACTTTCTCCCCGAGAGAGCTGGTAGTTAAACATTTATCAACACACCACTGACCACCTGCCTGCTAGTAACTGACAGAGTTGAGAAAATGACCCAGAAAAAAAATCATAAACATATAAATTGACTAAATAGTATTTAGAGGAGTACTTTACTATATATGTATTAAAAATTATAATGGATGAGATCAAGGAAAGGTTAAATGTTCAATCAAAAACAGCAGGTTACAGAGAGCTGTATCATTCACTTAAACTTTTAGGGGTCAAGCATGCTAATGCCTTCAGTAGCTAAGCAAGTATGACAAAAAGGGTCAGAACATGAGGGGACCATGCTGAGCTAGAAAAACAAATCGAGGCTCTTCTTTCATTTCATTCTGATGGTACCACTGTAACAGGGAGAACAAATCTGACTCCATACTGGATCTGTGTCTTTTACTTTAACCTTTGTATTCTGTTGCTTTTGCTACAAGTTAAGGATGTTGCCTGTAGCCTGAAATATACATGATACCCCATTCTCAAGGCTTTAACCTTTAAAGGTATAACACTTACCCCTTTGAGATAAAAAGTTGTAGAACAAAGAATAACGTTTGTCTTAGGGGAGGTTTATGGGAACGTGGTGAACTGACCTATGTGGACAGCTGCAAGAACAAAGGATTCTGATACCAAGAAGTCTGCAACAACTAACCACACCTCCTCCACTTTTAGTATAAAAGAAGCCTGAATTCTGACTTGGGTCAGATGGTTCTTTGGGACACTAGCCCATCATTTTCTCTGACTGCTGGCTTTCCAAATAAAGTCACTATTCCTTGCCCCAACAACTTGTCTCTCGATTTACTGGCCTGTTGTGCAGCGAGCAGTACGAGGTTGGACTCAGTAACACCACCTCTGAAAAACCATACCTGACCAGCCAATTCTCCTTTCCTCATCCTTCTCTACTCTGACGCCCTACTTCATTCTTTCTTCATATCATTAGTTGTTATCTAACATTACAACACATATATTTGTTCACTTGTTCACTGTCTGCTTCTGTCACTTGAACACACTATCTAAGCGGAAAGAAAAAATCCCAGGGCCCAGTGCTAGCAGGCATTCAATAAATTCTGTTAGATGGATGGATAGAAGGGTTGGGTAGCCTCTATCCACTTCCAGAAGAATACTGCCAAGAAGGAATGTAGGCCCAATATTAGCAGAACTTCCAATTTTTGAAGAAGAAGAAAAAAAATTGGGCAATGAATCAAAGAAGAAATCTCAAGAGAAATTATAAAATATTTTAACTGAATGAAAATAAAAACAAAATATATTAAAATGTGTGGGATGCGGCTAAAGCTTACAGCACTAAGTTATTAGAAAAGAAGAAAGGTCTCAAGTCAATATCTAAGCCCCTACCTTGAGAGAGTCAAAAATGAAGAGCAAGATAAACCTAAATCAAGCAGAGAGAAGAAAAATAACAAAGGTAAAAGCACTATTCAATGAAACTGAAAACAGAAAAACAATAGCGAAAATCAGTAAAAATAAAATCTGGTTCTTTGAAGACATCAATAAAATCAATAAACCTCTAGCAAGACTGAGTAAGACAAAAAAGAGAAAGGGCACAAATTACCAACATAAGGAATGAAAGAGAGCGTAGCACTATAGTCCTCACAGACATTAAAAGGATAATAAGAGAATTATTATGAACAACTCCATGCACAGAAATTCAACAACTTAGATGAAATGGAACAACCCTCAAAAAACACAAGTTGCCAAAAATATATAGATAACCTGAATAATCCTGTAACTATTAAAGAAATGGACTTTGTAGTCTAAAATATTCCAAAAAATAAGTCCCCATGCCCAGATAGTTTCACTAGTGAATTCTACCATACATTTAAAGGGTAACACCAAGTCTATACTCTCTCTTCCAGATAACAGCAGAGGAGGAAATATATCTTATAAGCCCAGCATTTCCTTGATTCTAAAACCAGATAAAGACATTACAAGAATAGAAAACTACAAACCAATATCCCTCAACAACAAAGACTGAAAACTCCTCAAACATTGTCAAATCAAATCCAGTCTTACATGAAAAGTATAATACACCATAACCACCTGGGGCTTATCCTGACAAAGCAAGACCACATCCATATCTGAAAGTCAATCAGTAATCTACCATATTAGTAGTCTAAAAAAGAAATCGTTTCAATTGATGCAAAAAAAGCATTTTAAAAATTCAACATCCATTCATGATCAAAAACAAAAACAAACAAAATCTTCTTAGCAAACTAGGAATGGAAGGGAATTTTCTAACCTGATAAAGAACAGCTACAAAAAACTGAGAGCTAACGTCATACTGAATCATAAAAATCTCAACGCTTCCTTTGCATATCAGGAATGGAGAGGCCAACTCTCACTCCTTTTTTAAAACATTGTGCTAGAAGTTCTAGTCAGTACAATAAAGCAGTAAAAGTAAAAGGATACATATTGGCAAGAAATCAAACTGTCTTTAGTTTACTTGCAGATAACTTGATTGTCTCCATATAAAATCCAAACGAATATACAAAGCAGCTTAGCAAAATTGCAGGATACACAATCAGCACATAAAAATCAACAGTGTTTCTACATACCAACACAACAAATGAAAACTAAAATTTAAAAAATAATACTAATAGATTTTAAATTATAATAATTACAACAGATCCAAAAGATAAAAATACTTAAGTATACTTACAAAAACTACCGAGCCAAAGTTGTAGTTTCCCTATACCAAAAAAATACAAAATGCTGATGAAAGAAATCAAGGGATATCTAAATAAATGAAAAGATATATTATGTCTATGATTAGAAGACTTAACATAGTAAAAACATCAGTTCTCCCATGACTGATTGATCGATCTATCGATCGATCTACCTATCTATCTATCTATCTATAATGCAATTCAACCAAATGCCAGAAGATATTTTGTAGCTACAGATAAGTTGATTCTAAAATGTATATAGAGAAGCAAAAAAAAAAAAAACAAACCAAAAACAAACAAACAAAAAACCCCACTAGAATAGCCAAAACAACTTAAAAAAAGAATAAAGTTGAAGGAGTCACAGTACATAATTTTATCATAAATCTACAATAACCAATGGTATTGGCAAAGAGATGGACACATAGATCAACGGAATAACATAAATAATAAATAATAATAACCGATTGTGAGAAATAAACCTTCACAAATATAACCATTGATTTTCAACAAAAGTTTGAACGTCTTGACAATAGAGAAAGGATGATTATTTCAACAAAGGGTATTTGAACAACTGGACAGCCAAATGAAAAAATAGGAACTTTGAGATAAACTTTGCACTTTACACAAAAATTCACTCAAAAATAAGTCATAGATGTAAATGTAAAACATAAAACCGTAAAACTTTTTACAAGAAAACACAGGAGAAAAGCTTCATAAACTGGGATTAGGAAAAGAGTTCTGTCTTACATATGACACCAACAGCATGACCATAAAAGAAAACAAAGATAAATTGGACCTCATCCAAACTTAAAACTTCCTTCCATGAAAAGCACTATTAAGAGACTCAAAAGACAAGCTACAGACTGGGGGGATATATTTGCAAATTACACATCTGACAAATGAACTATATTCAAAATATATAAGGTATTCTCAGAATTCAAGAGTAAGAAAACAAAACCCAATGAAAAAAATAGGGAAAAGACTTCAAGGGAACAAAGACAAAACAAAAAGGATGTACAGATGGCAAATAAGCAATGAAAACATGTTCACCATCATTAGCCATTAGGGAAATGTAAATTAAAACCACGAGGAGATACCAATACACACCTACTAGAAAGGCTAAAATTTAAAAATACTGACAATATCAAATTTAAGCTTCTTTCTTAGGGCATCAAGGCCATGTGTGAACTGGTTCCATGTACACCCCTACCTCATTTGGTCTCCCTGTCACTCCTAATATCCAACTAGTCTGATCTTCCTCCTCTTTCAAGAACACATCAATTTCATTCCTGCCTTGCATTTGCTGTTACTCTTGCTTAAAATGCTCTCCCCTCTGAACTTCCCATGGTTGGTTCCTTCCTATCATTCAGATATTTGTTCAAATGTCCTGTCTGCCTTGACCACCAAATCTGAAGTCCCCCTGTGTCCTTGTCCCAGTCTCGTCACCCTATTCCATGACCTCCACAGCACTTAACCACTACCTTAAAATATCTTATTCATTTATTTGCTGACTGATCTCATCATGTATCAACCCTCCACCAGAACCAGAATCTGAGCTCCACTAGAATAGGGGCTGTCATGCTCTCTCTGCATCCTCAAATCTAGACTATGTCTAGTAAGTAGTAAGCACTTGAAAATATTTCTAGAACGATGGATGGATCATGGACAAAATAACTGAACATTATATTAAGACGTTTTTGCTGTTCTGCCCTCTAGGCTGGTCTTCAGGAAATGAGGGTACTTCCCACTTGGATGGTGTGCCCCTTAAGAGACTTGACGTCATTCTCAACTTTGAGGGCTCTTCAACAGAGTGCCTCATGTTATGTTATAAATTATTCCCAGGGCATAGATGATCCACTCCGTGCTTTAAAGGCTTAAGTACAGAAAGATTAAGAGACGTATTTAAAGTCACACAGTAAACAGTGCATGAGTCAGGACATAGGAGATAACAGCACTTGCAACTCTTTCCTTATTTGTAAAGGGCTTAATCATTTTTTGAAAAATCCTCTTCCTTCATCTGAGAGTTAACACTTTCCTTCCACCCACAGCGCAGAGTTCACCTGGAAAAACATCCCGAGAGTGTGTGCCAGACGTGGGTGGGGGTGGATCCTGAAGCTGACACCCAGCCCACGGCGGGCGCAGGGCTGGAAGGGGGCCCTGAGGGCCCTTCCCGCGGCGGCCCGAGCGCCGCACGGGCACCTGCTAAGCCAGTCCGTCCCCCGCCCGCCCCCCACCCCGCGCCCAGCACCGCCACCGCCACCGCCACCGCCGGAGTTCCCGCGCCGCGTCCCGGGACTCACGGAACTCGTGTCCGGCTGCTGCCGCCTCCTCGTCCTCCGGCGGCCCCTCCTGCTTCGGAGTCCGGGATAGGCCCCTCAGGTCCTCCCGCAGCCCCTTGGCGGCCGCCGCCTCCCCGCAGCCCTGCGTCCCGGGGCGCGCGGGGCGGGCTCCATGGCCAGCCCCGAGGCCCGCGCTGCGCGGGCCGGCGCCGCTTAGACCCGCGGCTGGAGGCGGGCGGGCCGGCCCGGGCGGGAAGGCGGCGTCGGGCCGCTCGGCTCTCCGCTGCCCGCGCTTCTGCGGGCCGCCTGCCCCCGGGGCTCCGGCCTCCCCGGGTCCCGCCGCCCGGGCGGGGCCGCCCTGAGGTGTGGCGCGCGCCGTGGGGTGGTCACCTGAGGTGAAAGCTCGGAGAAAACGCCCGGCGCACACGTAAGCCGTTCTTCAGACGATTTTGAGAAGTGTCAGGGTTGGCTTTATAACCAACACTGCTGCAACTTCAGTATTGAATCCTTTCTAAGTGGGCTTATTCTAGAATTTTCTTTCGAATGAAGTTAAGACTCAGTTGCTTCTCTGAGGATGGAAAACCTTGGTATCCCATTCTAATGCAGTGGTAATCTACTGGACTCCCCACCGGATATTGTTTTTTTTCTTAGTGTTTTATAAAATAAAGAATTCATGAAACAGCAATCTATTTTGGGCAATAGGGTGCCTGGCTCAAATTCTGATAATATGGAAGAAAAATAGAATATTGAAGGGCAACCAGGATATCTCCCCTGAATCCCTAGCACCTAAGCACAGCTAAGCACAGTGTTTAATGGATTACAAGAAAGAAAGAAACAGAGAGAGAGAGAGGAAAGGAAGAAAGGAAGGAAAACCACGGCACATTTCATTCCTGGGGATGGGTTCAGAAGTTAAATTGGAAGTTTAGCATGTAATAGGAGTGGGAAAAAAATGAGCCCTTAAATTAAAACAGAACTAGATTTGACCCCAGAACTGACCCATCTTTTTGGTACACAGACACAGACACAGACACACACAGACACACACACACACACACGGATATGAGTGATGATGTTAGGAAAGCACTGTCTACAAAAATGCACAAAATGATTTAGAGAAGAGAAAGAAAATGATGAAAGCTGAGAAATGGGTCGGAAGCCCAGAGAGATTAGGCACCTGATGAGGACTTGACAAAAAGGAATGGAAAAAAGTGGATGTTTTCAAGAGGCCCTCCAAGGGTAGACAGAATTCAGTAACAGATACGGGTTTGGCAGAGGTTTTGTGTGTGTGTGTGTGAGCGTGCACACAGTATGTATATATGCTCATATATAATGTAGGTATATGTATGCATATGCATATGTAGGTATGTATGAGTTTGAAGTCATAAATTTAAGAGACTGAGATTAGAAGGAAAGGGTGAAAACTATTTGCCTGTGAATTATGTTCTGTCTCCCTGAGCCTTCTGTAGACAAGTTAGAAAATACAACTGTTATAAATTACCTCACACTTATAAGGAGAACAGTTCAATATTATGGTTTGCTCTATAAATGGAATCATGTATTTAATACTCACCTAATATCATTGGAGTTTTTCTTGAACAGCTGTTAACCGAATTATGTATTACAGAGCAAAAGTGATTACCCCTTAGTGATACAACAAAAGTACAGTTTTTGCTCCAGGGGAATAAACACCGCCTCTCTGTGAAGTTCACTAAAACCCTACCAGCACTAGGTATGCTCAAATATATTACTGTTTTTCAAAATAGAACATTCCTTAAAAAAAGAAAAAAATCAGCACCGAGCACCAGGTATGGTCTTCAAAACAGAGTATCTCCTCAAGTTAATAGTCATATTATAAGCATTTTTCCAAATACTTCCAAGCTACCCCCCAAAAACATAGTAATAAAATAGTTATAAAGCAAGCCATTGACCAATAATTGAAAAGAAATGCAATTCCCTCTTTCTGGAATGCCCGTTCCTTAGGTCCCAGCTTAAGTGTGGCCATCTATGTCAGCCGCCTCCCTGACTTCCCAAGGAAAAATAGTAAGATAGTAATAGGCATCAGTCTTCGGACACATGTTATTTATTTATTTATGGGCCAACATATGATATATATCCACAAACGACAATTAGCACCTCTGAGTGCTAGGCTTTATACTTCATATTTAGAAATCAGAGGTCAGTGGAAGACAGTCCAGGATCTCTAGCAGCCTGCGACTAGTAGGGAGAGACAACAGTGAAGTCACAGCTAAGAATGTTTGTGTCTTCATAGAGAATCAGGAGCGAAGGAGTGACTAATGAATTTTCCCAGAGGGCAGGGAACCTTTCCTGAAGACGGACAGCCCTTGGGCTGCATTGAAAGATGAGTAGTTGTGTGTGGTGGGAGAGAGCAAAGGGGCATTCAGAAAGCACATTCTGGGCAGAGGGAGCAACTGAGCATGAACTGGAAGGGAGAAATGGCTTGATTTATTCAAGGAGCTACAAGCTATGCAGTGTGACTTGATTGGCCTTAAATGCCATACATCATGGACTGTGATTTGCAAGAGCTAGCTTGTAGTGACACTGTTTATGGCTAACCTGCAAAAATGCACTAAGTGATTTAGAGCAGGAAAAGCTGAAAAATCAGTTGGAAGGTCAGAGCTTAGGCATCATTTATTAAACAGTGAATACTTTTTGTACTGAGTTGTCTAAAACGTCTATACCCATGCCAGTACTGCTCTTAGTGTACTGTTTTATGATAAATCTTGCCTGTCTTTCCACCATGTTATATTCTTGGGCCTTCACTCATCCATATAAAATTTAGGATCTACTTACTAACTTCCAAGAAAAACCATGTGAAGTTTTGTTTTGAATTTTATTGAACTTATAGAATAATTGGGGGGAAATAGTTATCTTTAAGAGTTATTTCTCCCATTCATGAATACGATTACTTTTTTATCAATATCAATGTCTTCTATTATTTTGCTGGAGATGCTGGCCAATTCAATAAATAAAAGAAATAAGATGAATAAAAACTGGACACAAAGAAATAAAACTATTGTCAGATGAAGTGTTTGTCTACATTTTTGAAATCTACATTTAATAAAGGAGTTCAACAAGGTTGTGGCTATAAGATCAATGTACAAAATCAGTAGCATTCCTGTACAACAGTAATAACTAATTAGAAAATGTAATAAAAATAATCTCTTTCATGAGAACAATCTATCAGAGAACTAAAGGGGCAAGGGAGGGTGACCTGTCAAAATATGTGCAAGAACTTGGGGAGAGAAATGTGCTTTTTCTCTGTGGAAGCTAGAAGTATGCAGAGATGAAGGAAAATACCACCTTGGTAAGGAAAACAGTTCTGCCACTTTTTTCTTTGCCTTTTGTGATATATGTCACGTATGAAAAAGAGTGTTTTAAAATAGATACACACAGTTTAAATATATTTTTTAAGTAAACACACATTCAGTCACCACCCAAGACAAGAAATAGAATATTGTCAGCATCCCAGCAGCTCCATGTACCATTCCTCAAACACATTCCCTTATCTCCCCACAGAGGAAGCCATTATTCTAACTTTCGGGACAATAATATATTTGTGGTTCTTTATAATTTGACCTCTTATGAATACACCCCTAGAGCAATATAAACTGTTTGAACTTTGTATAAATGGAACCATGCTGATGGCATCCTTCTCTGATTTGCTTCTTTTGCTCCACATTATGTTTGTGCTATTCATCCACCTTCTGATTAGCTATTTCCTGCATTTTCACCCGTGTGTAGAATCCTATTGTTTGAATACACGTGAGTATACAATGGTAGAATTCAACCTTCTACTAGTGCTGAATATTTGGTTTATTTCCCTTTTTCAGCTATTACAGTGCTGCTATGAGTATTCTTGTACATGCTTCCTAAGAAACATGTTCAATAGTTTCCCTAAGACACTGTTACCAGTTTTGGTTCTGGCATAAAAAAAATTATATTTTGAGATGAGTTTTAAGCAAGGAACCATTTGTGTGGGAAGGGTGTGGGGAAACCTCACAGGATAGGGCAGCACCTCAGGGCTAATAAGAGCAAGGCTCTGTTGCCACCCTGGGGGTGAAGAGGTGAGGGCAGGAAGGGACTATGAGAACCTGGAGAGAGAGAAGGATGCAGTATGAAGAAGTTGTTGACCTTTGGTCAAAGGACCTAACCAGCTTGAGATGATCCTTCAAAAAAGTATATAAGAGAATAAATACCAACTTCATCTTCTTTCCCCCCTGAAACCTGCAGTGGCTCCCCACTGCCATGGTGCTCACTGGACATAAAGCCGGGTGAAGGGCAAAGAGTAAATCTGGAGGCAAATGGAAGGTAACTAGCAAAGCTGTCTATTTAAGAGAGCAGCTGCTGCATTGTTGAGAATGTATATCGTCAGACTTACTAAAGCCTAAACTGTTTTCAAAGAGATTGTTTTCAAAGCAAGAGCTCACATTGCTTCACATCCTCACCAAAACTTAGTATCGTTGAATCCTTTCATTTTGGTGAATCAGCTAGAGGTGTTAAAATACTTCTTGGTGGTTTTATTTTTCATTTCCCTTTTACAAAAACGCTGAGAATGTTTGCATGTTTCTTGGCCATCTGATTTTCTTTTTATGTAAAGTGCCATTTAAAGACTTTTGTCCAAATTTCTATTATCTTTTTCTTACTGATTCATAGGAGTCACTTACATATTTTGGATTGTTTGTTTTCTGGACTCTAGTTTTTTGCCAATTATATGGTTGCAGATATGTTCTTCTAGGTGGTTACTTACATTCTGACCCTCTAAGTAGGAAGATTATAGGTGCTTTTTGCTGTATTTTTAAAAGCGCCCTCACACAAAATTATAGTAAAAAGAAAATTAGTTGGAGCATTAGATAAAACAGAAAAAGATGTGGAGAAAATTCTGGGCAAAGAAAATAAGAATAAAAGCAACAGAGGTGGGGCAACAATGGAAAAATAAGGAAACAACTTCTATTGGCCAAAAGATTAAACATTTAAAATTTCATTTTAAATTTTTATTAAACATTACTAAATGATAACATTCAATTAATGAAACATCTAAATGAAAATAATTTAGTATTTACTCTAATGTTGAAAACACAATAAAAATAAACTTGAAACAAGATAGAAAAAAATGAAATATGGTGCTATCCACTTTTCAATACACTAAATCAGTGTTTCATTGAACTTAATTTTGTACAGAATCTATAAAAGTAAATCATACAATCAAGAACCATAGCTCTACAAGTGGGTATTTGCCTTGGCATATAATAAATTAGGCATAAGACTGGCATGCTAATAAACATTAAGCCTAATTTTAAACAATCTAGTGATTTAAAGTCCAGTTACCACTTTCCAAAGGTTGTACAATATTCTAATTTAAGCTATTCCTAAAATATTATTTCTTTATAAATTTATGTAATGAGTTATAAAGTAAGAAGAAATACATGAGAACAAAAGATTTGGTTCCTTACAGCAGTAACAGAAAATGTTTCCATCTTCATGTTTCAATTAAATAATTGTTTTTTAATAAAAAGTCCTACTGATAGCACAGAAGTATTTGGCGTAACTGCTTAAGCTAACTACTGTTAAGCTGTCTTCTTTCATGAGTATTAAAAAAAACATGATAGAAATATAACTAAGATAAATGAGGTATTTTAATACACATTAATATTTTGAATTGTATATTTTTCTCTAGAAGGTTATAATAATAAAGTGAGTGTACAATTTATCCTTTTTTACAGACATGTGTAAAGTACAAATATAACTGCCAAGAAATGAAATACTGCCATTTAAAAGTCCCAGATAAGAAAATAATTACCTTGAATCTATGCTAAACTTTTAAAAAGTGAACCAAGTGCTTATTCATTAGATAAAGAAATTTTAAAGTAAAAAAATCAAGTGAATAACTATATTTTAAACAAAAATTCTTTTCACACAGAAAATATTATGACACTATTTTCCTGAAGGTAACAAAACCACTTATGCTAGTTCTGCTAAACTAATGTTCTTCAGAGAACTTATGATAAATATTAATTATGAATGCTCATGAGGTATCTGAAGATACTAGGAGCTAAAATATGAATATACAAAGCTGAAGAAGATACTAAGATCAAATATAGCAGCCCAGTGCCGACAAAGTAGTTAAGTGCTGAAAAATTCTTACGCTAAAATAGGTTTGTTAGAACCTGAGACCCCTTATAAATATGTTTTTATATTCACTATAAAATATAATGAAGAAAGAAATCACTTCCTGATCCCATTCCTAACTTCTCATTTTAAAATTATCTCTAAGAGGACTGATTTCCGATTGAAGTATCAAACAAGTGAAATTCTCATGGTTATCAAACAAATACACAGAAGTAGATTAGTTTATATTCCAAATTCATATGAAGGAAATGTCATTTGGGGAGGGATTATTGCACTTGCCTTTCACTAAATGAATCTGTAAACTTGAAATGAGGAAGAATACATTCATTGATAATGAAATAACAAGTTTCAATCAAAAATTAATCATAGAATGTTCAACATTCATTTGAAAAATACATCAAGGGTGTGTCTGGGATTGTTTGGTTTTGTTTTCTTTGATGCCGAGTACTTTGTCATCAGTCCTGGCCTGGAATAACAAAGAACATGCAATTAAAATGCAGGAAGAGATTTAAGAAATTGTTTTTGCAAAGAATTGATTTTAAGACTTTTACTTGATGATTTATAAAAGCAAATTTTAACATTTCCTTAAAGTTAGGCATCAAAACATAACAATTTTATTTTAAATGGAGGTATGGGGGATTGAGCCCAGATCTCGAGCATGCTAAGCAAGCGCTCTACCAAGGAGCTCTTACTCACTCTCCCCAGATATAACAATTTAATAGTCAGCTTTATTAAGACTCAAATTAGCCATACCTTTTTGTTTTTGTTCCAATCTTCTGTAGTTTTCCTGAGTTACCTTTAGAGGGAAGAAAAGTCAAGAAATTCTACAATGAATAACATGGAATAATTTAAAAACTTTATGAAAATTCAAAGAGTTAAAGCTGACTGACTAAAGATAATAAAAACTTCCTTAGTACTACATAGTTCTAAATTATACATATCAGAAACTAATTTATAGCATTAATTTCTTTGTAATTTACTTGTTTCATTACTATTATACTTAATTTTGAAGTTCAGTTAGAGTCAGAACTACCAAAAAACAAGTTAAAGAGACTTTCTGGCTATATAATTATATTTAATTTACCACTATGTCTTGGCAAATGTTCTCAGAAGGAATTGCTTTTTGATTAGGTCATTCAGCTCCCCAAAGCCTCGAGTTCATTCTGTGCAAAATCAAGCCCAAACCAAAGTTTTCCCAAAATTTAAAATTTAATCACTTCAGTTAATTCTAATCCATGGTAAGGTAACTAACATTTTTAAATGGCAGCATACACAAACTATCCCTTTAATGGTATATGTTTCAGACCATTTAACACCAATCTCAATTTTAATAAAACATTCTTAGAAAATTAAGTTCTTTAAAATGACTACAAACTCACCAGTACTTTTGGTGCTTTCTTTGGGTTGATTAACTGGATTAATCTTATCCTTTCTCAGTTCCTGGATAATGCCTTTATTTAAGCAAACATCCACATGCACATTGAACAAGGTAAGATTTGATGTCTTTTGTTCTAGATTACAAACAGGACAAACTAGAGCTTGGTCACTGGTCACTTCACATAAGTAAGGTTGGGAGGATTCTTGCCTTCTTAATGACCCGACATCTTCATTTTCCAATGAAACAGTACAAGAAGAATTCTGAGCACAGTATTCAATATTAAACGATTTGCTTGGAAGATTAGAACCTTCCTCTTTGCTGTGCTTATTACTTTCAGCATCTACATCTTCTGTTTTAGGTGAGTTACTGATGGTCTCTACCAACTCTACAGATTCTACTGGGGTGACCTCTATATTCCTCTGATGGGTTTCATAATCCTGCTTCTCACAGAGTGAAACAGAATCATGTACAGTTTCTATCTTGTTCACTTCTGTAGAGGAAGCATGTGAACATGAGGACATTTTAGAGTTTCCACTGACTGAAGGTCCATCAAGACATGCATCTACATGTTTATTAAAGGCTTCCAGACTGACGCTTCCTTGCTCCTTAAAGCAAACAGGACAGGTAAATATCTGACAGTTATCTGAATTCTCCAGTGTTTCTAAATTCTTACTCATCTTCTTCTTTAAAACTTGGAATGATTGTGATGTCTGTAAACTCTGTTTATCTACAGTTTCAAATTTAAATGTGTCTTGGTGGCTCCATTTCCTTTCAGATCGCTTTTTATCAAAGAAACTCTTCTTATGAGACATTTCTAGAGGTTTTAGAAACTGATCTTTGTCAGTTTTCTCTAGTATACACCCAGTGGCTGATAGGGCTTGGTTTCCAGGCTGTAAGAAGCCAATAATGCTCCTTTGTTGGTGTTTTTTGTCTTCTTCATTGGGAAAACTAGATAGCCGCACACCTAAATTAAACCAACCACAATTAATTCATTTCAAATTCAAGAAAACCAACTTATTCATAAAGCATAAAGTTATTTTGCAGAATACTACTGTGACAAACATGCAAAAGGCTGTTCAGTGAAAAATAACAAGCAACACTGTATATTTTCTCAATTAAAGGATGTTTTTCAAAGGTGATATTATGAATAGAAATTTAGTATCCTTTATAAAGCTACGTATATAGAAATTAAGTATCCTTTATAAAGCTACGTATACTAAATAGTAAGTATCTACTAGAGTTAGCACAAGCATATGTTTTTCTGTTAATATCTGACACATGATATCATTAAATACCAAATAACTAATTGGAGTCAATTATATAGACTCTTCAGCTCCTTTTTTTTTTAAAAATAGGCTTTATTTTTTGTAGCAATTTTCACTTTCTCAGCAAAATTGAGTAGAAAGTACAGAGAGTTCCCATATATACCTGCTCCCACACATACAAAGCCTTCTCCACTACCAACATCCTGTACCAGAGTCATACATTTGTTACAACTAGGGACTCTACATTGACACATTATTACCCAAAGTCCATAGTTTATATTAGGGTTCACTTTCAATGTTGTACACTCTATGGGTTTTGACAAGTGTCTAATGACGTGTATCCACCATTATAGTATTATACAGAATAGTTTCACTGCCCTAAAATTTCTGTGTGCTCTGCCTATTCCACACTCCCCAGTCCTTGACAACCAGTGATCTTTTTATTGTCTTCATAGTTTTATATTTTCCAGACTGTCATATGTTGGTAGCCTTTTCAGTAAGTAAGGCTACTTACTTACACAGTAAGTAGCCTTTTCAGATCAGCTTTTGCAGTTAATAACATACATTTTAGGTTCCTCCATGTCTTTTCATGGCTTGATAGCTCATTACTTTTACGTGCTGAATAATAATGTTTTCTGAATGTACCATAGTTTCCATTTACCTAATACTGAAGGACATCTTGGTTGCTTCCAAGTTTTGGCAATTATAAATAAAACTGTTATTAACATCCATTCTTCAGCTCTTCTAGTTATCATACTTATTCAGATTGATTTCAGTATGTGCTATCTTTCATATGTGAAAATATGGCTAATGACCTGGTCTTAGCAGGAAAGCTGGCATTTGGAGTGCTTACCCATAAACATTCTCTCACTCAGTTCACTTTGGAAACACTTTTTTTTTTTTTTTAACCATGTGATGGCTGGAGATGTGATTTTATAGTGAGTGCTACAATCTCTCAGCTGTACTTCTGAAATTCAAAGATCTCTGAAAATTATAAGCAACAAATGGTAATTTATGACTATATTTATGTGAGGCTATTTAGAGTCTTTACAACTCTGTGTGAATTCTTTTTGTGTTTGTTTTGCTACAGAAATAATAATGTGTTTGATCATGAAGTGCCGCCTCAGATCCCAAAGGAGGATTACATAATATACTCAACATGCCCTGAATTTGCTTTCTAAAGTGTGAAAAGTTTTAAATTTTGAAACATACCTAACCCCAGGGATTTCGGTAAGTAGTAAGGAAAAGAACAACTTTAACTTGCTTTTACTGGAATTAAACTAATGATCATGGCTTCACTTGTATCAGGTTCTAAGAATTAAGGAAAATGGCAGCAGCATAAATATAACTTCCTAAACAGGTTTAAGAAATAAAATGGAGGTGAGAATATTTCCAAAGCTGATTCTTTGGGGAAGTCTAGCAAATTTAAGGAAAACAGGAAGAAAAGTCATACCCATAAGTCTTAATCTCAATGGATGTGGAAAATCAGCATCAATTTCTGTTCTTAGCAATTCTTTAGCGATAGCAAATATTTCTTCTGCAGTAGAAACAACAGACGAAACTGTAGATGCACGAGTTTTTACTTCAAAATTCACATTCTTTAGCTTAATGGTAACAGTTCTGCCCTATAACAGAATACATTATTATATATGGCTCTTTAACTTCTAGAAAAAAGTTATTTTACAGGTTAGAAAAATACAAAAGGGTCTCTTATGTACATATAGTATGGAAGTACAATTATTTATAAAACAATGTAATGAAAATTCTCATAAAGAATAACTGGAATCCATAAATAATCTAAAAAAACCCATTTCAGCCAATAATTAATACCTCCTTACCCAAATGAATTTTACAAAAGACTTTTATATAAAGGGCAAAGTTAACTGATTCTTTTCCTTTTCACTGAATCTCTTCTTGAGGTTAATTCAGTACCTAAAAAGATAGGGGGAAAAAATCTTTCTGAAGGGACCTCATTGAAAAGGTTTTGTGGACAGCTCACACTTACTGTGTACCTATTATATACCAGATATTATGCTAAATTTACATGTTAGAACTCCTTTACAGTTATTGTTTAATGGGTATCAAGCTTTACTTTGGGATGATGAAAAAGTTTGGGCGATCAATAAAGTTGATGGTTAGTTGCACAATATGAATGTGCTTAATGCCACTAAAATGTATACTTAAAAATAGTTAAAATGGTAAATTTTGTTATGTATATTTTGCAATCTCCTGGAGGTTAGAGAGTGCGTTAGACTTACTGACTCAATTCCAAAGAACAGAGTTTGGAAAGGGAAAAAGAGTAAATTCACAGGGGAGAAGCCGAGCAAACACTACCTTAACCAAGTGATAAAGGTTATTATCACCTGTGACGTCATGTAGCTATCATAGACCTTAATAGGTTGTGATGAAGGGGACACTCCATTTCTGTGGCATTCTTTCTAAAAACCTATGACCTGGTCTAATTATAAGAAAATTATCAGACAGACCCAGACTGGAAGACATTCTACAGTATACTTGGCTAGTACTCCTCAAGACTGTCAAGGTCAAAAAAAAAAAAAAAAAAGACTCTCAAGGTATGAAAAACAAGGAAATACTGAGCAACTGTCTAGAGGAAGGCAGTTGAGGAACACAGACTAGAGGAAATTGGGAAGTCATGACAACTAAATGCAGTGTGGTTCCCTGAACTGAATCCTGGTATAGAGAGAGAATATTAATGGAAAAAAATAGGTAAAATCCAAATGTCTGGATTTAGTTAACAGAAATGTGCTAATGTCAGTTTCTTAGTTTTGCAAATGTACTATGATAAATATGTTAATAATGAGGGAAACTGGGTATACTGGAAATCTCTGTATTGTCTTGTAATGTGCTGTGATAATATAAGATGTTAATAATAAGAGAAATTGGGTATACTGGAAATCTTTATATTATCTTTTTAACTATTCTATAAATCTAAAATAATTCTAAACTTAAAAAGTTTATTTAAAATTTTTAAAAAAGAATTCTCTTTATACTTAAGGTATAATAGAGAAGGGTTATAAAAAATATTCATCAGCTACCCCATTCTTTGTAATAACTTCTTAAAACTCTTGTATTACAGTTTTTAATAACCCCATCTCTGGTTTGAGAGTGTTGGAAAAATATCAAATATGGATTGTGGTGAGTGAAGATTATAAAATACAAAGTTCAAAGTCTTCCAGGTTTTGTTCTCAGTATTTTAAGCAACCTGGATTAAGGCCTTGAAACAAAATGCCTATTCTACAAGGTCATTGTCTACCTGACAATGACATTAAAGGATGACTGGAAAGGCTTTATAATAAGTACAGTTCTGGGGAAATCCTTCCCTTTGCCATATTCTTTATTGCCAATATAATTCTCATTTTGAACTTATTCAAACAAATGTACTCACAAGGTAATATAAACTCCTTTGGAATTATACTGGAGCCACTCCATCCTCACAAGTTGCTTACTCATAAAATGACCTCATCTAAGGCAAAATCTAACTCTTGATTTAAGGTACCTTTTTATTATTAAAACTTTTAAAAACTAAGAACACTGCATAAAAATAAAGTACCTTAAGTCCTTCTTTCTGCAGATCTTGAGCAAGTTCACTGCAAAGTTCTTGGCACAAGCTGTACTGTTCCTCTGCTTTACTTATCTCACTGAATGTCCTAGAAAGACCAGAATGATTTTGCTGCACAAAGTAAACTATAATTCAGGATAATTTAGAAATAATATAGTATGTTTAAATGGCCTAGCATTAAAGTTATATTTTCTACAGTACAGAATAAAGTTATCAAGTGAACTAAGATATAATTACGTAAAAACATCTAGCATCTTCTTAAACAATGGAAGATTATTTACAGCTAAACTGATTAGCAAAGGTGCATTTGTTCTCTACAGTATTTTTTTTTAAAAGATGATTAAAGTCACCAACAGATAATAATAATGCCCCCAGAATTTGTAAATTAGTATACACATTAGTATACATACGTATATAGACTTTGCTACAGAAGATTATCTTAAGAAAATACAGATAAGAACATCTTTCCAATCACTGCACATGCATTTTCTGGAAAAGAATTATCTTCAAGTAGATTTAAGGGGTTCGTTCATGGCACCTACTTAAAGCTGTCTAATAGACAGCTGGAATGGAGGGCTGGTAAGATTAAATGCAGAACTTGTAACTTCATCTGCACAAGGGTGTTGAAAGGTTTTATTAACGAAAAAGAGGAAGACACTAAAGAGATACCAGGGTAACGAGTAAAAAACCCCGAGCAAATAACGATCCATTAAAGAGTCCCCCTTCTAAATCTGCCCCCAGCTACCCAGTTCTCCCTGTGGCAACCAGTGCTGCCAGCTTCCTAGTCACTTGAATTCCTCTAGAATATTGTATGCATATCTAGAAGCAGCAAACAGGCAAACATTTCCCTTCAATTTAAAATCAATAGTAGAATATCAGATACACTGTTGGTATTTTGCTTTTCTCATTCATCCTCATGAGAGTTCCCTATGAGGAAATAATTTCCTCATTTTTATATGGCAGCATAACATTCTAATTCAAAGATGTAAGATCACTTAACCAATCCTCCATTTGTAGATATTTAAGTTATTTCCAATCTTTTGCTATCATAAAAAATGCAGTGAATAACCCGTATACATGTAAAACAACATGTGATCATACCTGTGGGGTGAATTCTTAGAAAAAGAATTGTGGGATCAAAGCACACGGGTATCTGTGATAGAAATTGCCAAATTGCTTGCCCTCTGTAGTAGGCAAAATAACGGTCCCCAAAGATGTCCAAATTCTAATGTCTCAGAACCTAGTACATTACACGGTAAAAAGGACTTTGCAGATGTGGTTAAATTAAGATGGGGCAATTACTCTGCATTAGCCAGGTAGGTCCAATATAATCCCAAGGAGGCAGGAAGGTAAGAGTCAAAGAAAAACAAAATACAAGATTTGAAGATGGAGGATGGGGCCATGAACCAAAGAATTCAAGGAGCCTCTAGAAACTTTGGGCAAGGCAATGGATTCTCCTCTGGAGCCTCTAGGAGGAATGAAAACCTGCTGACACCTTAATTTAGGATTTCTGACCTTCAGATCTGTATAAGAATAAACTTGTGTTGTTTTAAGCCACTAAATTTGTGGTAATTTGTTATACTACCAATAAGAAACTAGTATACCTTTTAGAGTTTAGTAGCCTTTTCACTCCCATGGTCTTGCCAATAGAGTATGTTAGTACCTTCGCCAACCTGATTAGTGAAAAACGCTATCTCAGGGAACTTTCAGTCTGTGTTTGTTAAATTATTAAGGAGACCGGGGATATTTTCACGTTTATAGAGCCGTCTGTACTTTCTTTTCTGTTAATTAATTAGACCCTTGTTCATTTTTTCTATTGGTTTGCTGGCTCTTTCTTAAGAAATATTAATATTATTTAATATTGATATTCTTGTATAGTAAGTAATGTTCTCAATAACAAAAGACAAAATAGAAAAAAAATCATTAAATAGGACAATATTATCTCACTTTTGGATGCTTTTTTTCCCTTTCTTTTCCTTTGATCGCTTTTATGTAAATCACAGCCTAACCCAGCAATTTTTATCAAAGTCATTTACTGAGTGTATTGTCTTGTAAAAGTCATCGAGCTTTTCTGATCCCAAATAATATACGTGAAGAATGAACACAACCTTATACGAGGTCTGTGTTTCTAAAATGTCTCAGTGGAACTTTGGCGCTTTGAGGAGATAATTGAGGGACTTTTAAAATAACAACATATTTCCCAAAACAATAAGGTTCCATCAAGATTTCTTTTGACTTCCAAACAAGATTGTAAACCACCGAACTACATCACCTCTAAGCTCTCCTTCTTCAATATCTTACTATTTGATGCCTATGGTCCATTCACAAATATTTGAAGAATTTCAGAAAGAATTTCCATCATCATTTATTAAATTTTCCAAATAACTATTCAGTATAATTCTTCTTATAAACAAGCTTAGAAATTAAGATTTGAAATCCTAAAATGCTTGGTTTTCACTGAATAGGAACAAAACCAACATTCAAAAACGTTACGTACAGCTAAATTTTTTCCATTAAGAGCACAGCAAGCAAAGATAATAAAGTATTGTACTAGGATGTTTACTCTAGGAGTGTCAAACTACTGAAAATTATTATTTGATTTGCAAATAATATTTTTAATTTCAGTGATAGTTTATTAAAATTAAAAATTAGTTAAATAATATGAATTATGAATAATTAACAACAAAATATTACCTCTCGACACTCATGCTTTTCCTCTCTCCATCCCTTGAAATAAATTAAAAAGAAAAGCTTTTAGTTGCTTTCTCAAAGAAGACTGAGTTCCTTTTAGTCAACCAAGATGACTTAGTTACCCTTTAGAGATCTCAGTAATGTTTTAGTTTAAAAGTTACATATCATGAAACACAGTGAGTTTTTTAACCTAAAAATAAAACTATCACCAAGGAATGAAAATAGATAAGGTGCTAATACAATTACACATATAATGGATCAAGTCTACAGCTATCAAAGAGAACAAATTTGAAAACAGATTGATACCATAAATTGTTTCTATTAAAAGTCTGAATATCAAAACCCACAACTTATGAAAACCAACAGAAGGTGGTAATGTAAACGCTTGTAGTTATACGATACAATTAAGTTTTGAATAATTTATTATCAATTATCTAGTTTTTGCCCTAGTACATTAACTTTGCTCTGCGACAGCCTGTTTATCATTCATTTATACCACTCTATAGAAGCTCAGTCAAAATTTGGGAGACAGCAATAGGATGATGATTGGGAATCTGAAACATCTGGTTTGGTTGGATTCTAGCAGCTCTGATAGGAGTAATTAAAATCAAAAAGTTGAAATTACATGCAGATTATTCATTTTCCAAGTATTTAATGATCCTATTACAAATTGAGCACTGTTCTAGAACTTGGGAGAGACGGTAATAAACAAAACAGACCAAGTGCCTGCCCTTAAGAAACCTTTATCCTAGTGGAGTGAGACAAACAAATATAGAAGTAAATATGGAATAGGTTAGAAGAGGGGAAGTACCACTGATTCAAAAACAAAGCAAATTAGGGGAAGAGAGAATGTGGATAGAAGGAAAGGTGGGTTTGCTATTTTATACTGTTAAAAAATACCTATGGATTTCACTTAAAAGAATTACCTGCATTTCTACCACAGGTGTTAACATTATATTAAAAACTATACTGCTTTCAAGCACTATAGAAATAAAAAGAGGGTAATTTTTAGATTAAAGATGAAAGTTGTATTTCCCATCATCTTAAAATACGGGGTTATTAACAGGGGTTATTACAATATCTTTCTCTTATCTTTCATTATATCCACTCAAGATCAAAGTCAGATAACTGTGGACTGGAAAGAATGAGGAGCATGGAGACCTGAGAAAAGCAATAGTACATGCCTTGCAATCTCTGTAAGACTTAGCAGGTTTAATTGGTTAATCAAATTTGTTTCATATGCCTCCTCAATAATCTTCCTGTTTTCCTTTAATTTAAGTATAAGAACATAAAGGAGTTATTTTGAGGGCAGGCTAACAGGATCATGACAAAATTGTAAAAATAGTGCCCAGCGTTAATTCTCATTCTTGTTTTTATTACCTTCTTTTCACCCACCCTGAACAGCGTACCCTTCTAGCTCTAGGATATTTCTAAGACTTAGATGAAAGAGTGGCAGGGAGGCAACACAGGGCTTCTCCTCTAGATGTTTCTTCTTCTCCTAGATCTTTGAATGGCTCCCCTCTTCAGGTCTCTGCCTCTGGATGACCGCTGCCAACCCTGCCTCTTATTCCCAACTCATTTTCTGTGCCCTCACTTTTCCTTACTTTCTTCATCTGTTTATTTCTTGTATTTGTTCCTTTCTGTTTCTCACACTATTCTGCAAATTCCATTAAGGCAGGACTTTGCCCTGTTAACTGTTAACTTCTGTTAACAACCCCAGTGCCTAGAACAGTGCCTAACACAAAGTAAGTACTCAGTATTGAGTAAATGAATCATTTACAAATCTGGAAAAGAGAAGAAATACAGGCAGTTCATGAAGGCTTTCAAGGATCATTAAGTTGACTCGCTTAAAGGGTGAATTCAGGAGTATGAGCCATCTTTGTTTCCTCAACAATCAGACTACTAGTATTCTTATGTTCTGAACAAAGAGCAAGTCAGGTACAGAAAACAAAGCATCCATCATCCCTCTTATTCATTTGTCCAACTGCTGTAGCCAACAACCTAGAAGTGATTCTTTATTCCTCTTTTCTTTCTCTCTCACATCCAATCTTTTGGGTCTAATTCAAAAATTATTTTCTGAATTGAGGTAGCCTAAAAGAAATTTAAAACATCTTATGCTTATGGCCTCTATCTCAATGGTTAAAAATGTTAATTTCAGCAAATTAAAAAGAAAAAGCAGAATGACTATACAATCAGATACCTTTCCAGGTGTGTTGAACCTAGACCCAGGGAGATATGAAGGAAATAATGCCAAGATGTTTCAGAGAAAAGGAGAGAGAGTAATGCCCTCTGTTCATAGAGTTCTGTACAAGTCATAATTCCCAGGGCCTTTAACATTTTCTCTGTAACTTTTCCTATTCCAGAAACCTAGAAAAGAATCAATATTTATCATTAATACATTTTTTAATTAGGGTAAGTATTATAATCTCATCATACCTTTTATAACCAATAAAAGGTATAATAATGTGCTTATTTTCACAAGTTATACAAGAAAACCACTTTAATTACTTTCTGGCCGTATTTCCTAAATTCACATTCCACGGAAATTTAAAATTTTAAATTCTATGGAATTAAAAAAACACTTAAAAAAGAGTTCTGTGGTTATATAAACTTGGGGAATGGTAGGATAAACAATCTTTTTTTTCCCTTTTAATTTTTTTAAATTGAAGTATAGTTGACGTACAACATTACATTAGTTTCAAGTGTACAACACAGTGATTTAACATTTACATACATTACAAATCAATCATCACAATAAGTCTATAGCCATCTGTCATCATACAAAGTTATTATAATATTATTGACTATATTCTCTATGTCATACATTACATCCTATGACTTATTTGTTTTATAATTGGAAGTTTGCACCTCTTAATCCTCTTACCTATTTTGCCCAACTCCCCATGCTCCTCCCCTCTGGCAACCAAAGTTTGTTCTCTGTAACTATGAGTCTGTTTCTAGGATAAACAAACTTAAAATGAAATTTTTATTGTAAGAATGATGAATCCTTAAGATACTAATACCTGTTGTGACCCACCAAGGGTGGTACATTCCAAGGTTCTTTGATCCCAGAACCTTTTTTTAAATAGAACACCCATTCATACTTTGGAAAACACATTGGAAAACACTGCTTTATAGCTACATCTTATATATACTATTCAGGAATCATTATACATTATATATATTGATACAGTCTTGCTTCTGAACATTGAAAATGTTTATTTAAATTTCACTAATATACATTATGCTGAGTGAGAAAAGCAAGTCCTAGAACATCAAATAGTTTACAGAGCAATTATTATTTTTAAAAAGCATATATATGCAGAAAAATTTAGAAGCTGTACAAAATAATAAAATGTATCCTTTCTAGAATCCCTGACGGAGTCTTTTATCATTTTAAAGATAGTAAAGTGTTTTGGGTTTTTTGTGGGGTTTTTTTGGGGGGGGGAGTAATTAGGTTTGTTTTTATTTATTTATTTATTTATTTATTTATTAAATGGAGATCCTGGGGATTGAATCCAGGACCTCATACATGCTAAGCACACACTCTATTACTGAGCTATACCCCTCGCCTCACCCCGTTTTTGTTTGTTTGTTTGTATTTTGGTCAAAAGCAATTAAAATTCTAAACCTATTAATCTGGTAGCAATTTGGATTTTAGAACTAAGACAGCATGTTAAGTTACAGCTGAAAGGACTCTGACAAGTATTTTTTATTCTTCCATCTCCTTAAGTCTTTCATGTGTTACTTCCTTAAAACTTTACAGCAAACGAGTTTAACTTCAATTTTTAGGGTTTCACAGAAAGATTTCTTCAAATCCAAACTCAAATCATCCATCACAGTTCTTGCTTGTTACCTACTGTTTTAAAATTTTTCAAAAAAAAACCCATTATGATCATCCTAAACAGTATTTCTTCAGACCTCAGAGAATATGTACAGATGATAAATTTTCTGTAAAATCTCACCTTTCTAATGGGTAAGTCCTTGATGAAGTCCATCACAGCTTGTCTGTTAGGGGGAATTTGGTATTGTCCATTTGGTTTATTCTTATCACTGCATACTTTTGCTAACATTGTATTTGGTGCAATGCCTTAAAAGAAGAACACAATGATGACTCAAAGAACATGATATGTATGATTTTAAAATATGTAATAATACAGACAAAAATTAAATGCAAAAATCTGAAACGATGTGGAATGCCACTTTAAAAATAACACTTGATTACTATTTATCTCCATAGGGCTTGCTATGGTTTTAGAAAAAGAAATTGTATTAGTCATTGTGGCAGCAGAAATGGGGAAGCCTATGAGTAATTTCTGAGTTTAAGTGATATTATTAGTACATTTATTATATTTAGTAGGAATACAGGACTGTCATAGAAAAGATTGAGAATATTCTCATTATATAAGGATTATATAATTTAGGATGGATGTTTACTCTTTTAAAAGGTCTTTTGTAGAAATAATCCACATTAAAAAAAAATCAAAGATTCTGATTTCCAGTATATTAAAGCAATGATAATGAAACGTGTGCATCCTTTTTATGCTACTTACAAAGCAAGTTACTACTTTTCAGAAAGGTGTTTTATAATTTCAAGGTGTCTCAATGATTAAGATAACTTGAAATAGGCATATTCAAATATAATCATTAAATAGTTCATTTCAATTTTTATACACATTTTCCTAAAACTTATTACTTATTCTCATGCTTTGGCATAGGAAGAAAAGACTAACCCAATCATAATACGACTTTCATAAAATAATGTAAGGTTCTCAGGATGAATTCCAGTTTCTACACTAAGAAACAGTGATACCCTCATAGGTTACTGACTTTGTAAATCTCTTTTCCCCTTCACCAGATGATCCTAGGTTGCTGTATTGATAGCTGGTATTTTTTCTATCTCATTCATACTGTGTGTGGTCATCTTAGGTCTTTCTTGTACTGAAAGGCTTCAAAGAGAAAACTAATAAAATATGTCCAAAGTCAATTAAAATAGATTTTGTGCTTAAAAAAGGATAGCTACATGAGATTTATGGTAATTTTTTGCTTTGGACTTGGAGGCTTTTCTGTTTAGTTCTGATTTACCTACAGGTTCACAGCATTCTGAAGAGGTAAAGTTGTTAGAAGTTAAATAAAAAACAGATAACTAGAATGTTACTATACACTTTATAATGAGAAACTGCTAATATTACACTTCAATTAGCCAGTCTGAAAATTGTAACTATTGGAATCATCGATATCCTTTAAAGTACCTGCACTGGCTGTCAGTGTTGTTTTTTGCTCGATTCTGAAACGAATTTCCTTTACTACTTCCTCAGCTGATGTTCCAAAAACAATTGCATTTTCGAGTATCTGAGGATTATTTGGTTCTTCAGAGTTCACTTGGAGAGGATTTCCTGTGGACTGCAAATCAGGAGGACTATCTTCAAAAAGGAGTGGAGAGATGGATCGTTCACACTCACTCAGTTTAACCTCCTTTCTGGGTTTATCTAAATTATAAACAAAAATAGTAAATCATCTTCATTTTAAAACATATATACTTCATAAATAGGTTCCCCTACAGTCTTTCTAAAGACAAAACAAATCTGGTTTAGTTTTGTTTCTAAGAACCAAGATCAGAAATGTTATCATTTATATTTTTACCTATTTAATGAAGAAAACATTAATTCAAAGATCTACTTATAAAGAATATTATCCATTTCCATAGTATACATCTTAAAAGGAAATAGCTTATGTAAAACTCACTAATTTCTGTACTGAAATTAACTGAAACTCAGAATTCGAATTAGATTCACATTTCTTTTTTTCTTAAGAAAAATGAAAGTTTTTTTCTCTTTTCTCATCTCTGGGGAGTATGTGCGGGGAAGAACCTTCTAAATTAGAATTTAGGAATAAGGGAAAAGGTTATTAAGCAATCTAGAATAATTATGCCTAAAAGGAAAATTTTGTTTTTAGAGGGGAGAAAAAAACCTTAAAATATTCTTCATTCATGGAAGAAATTTTCAGATGTTAAAGTAATCTGAATTTTCTTTCAAGTGCTGATTTTAATTTTGATTTGTTTATAATAATATGAATTAAGTTACAGACAGATATTTTCCAAATCTGAATTCCCAGGCCATTTACAAAATAAGCCTTATTTTCAAACTTACATAAGCTGTTATTTGTGTACTTTAGTTTCTTTCACTTTCTGTGATCTGGTTTTAAAATGCAGAACAATTCAGAGGGAGTTAAGACTGTGGCACAGCTGAAATGGTATCCACCTGGATCTCCTTTTCCCCATTTAGATGGAAGGGTGGAAGTCAAGGTAAAGAGCTACAGAATCACTGCAGACCAAGTAAGGTATATTCCTAAGCCCCTTCCGCAGTTCCTTATGCTGTGTTTTGCACCTTATCTTTCTATCACACTGCCTCAGGTCAGTCACTGACAGAGCCCTACGGCAGAAAGCAAAGTGTGCTTGCCTTCAGGTTCACTGTTCAGAGCCGCTGCTGAATGGTATAGTTACCTTTTCTTTTTCTTTTTTTTTTTTTTTAACATTTTTTATTGATTTATAATCATTTTACAATATTGTGTCAAATTCCAGTGTAGAGCACAATTTTTCAGTTATACATGAACATATATATATTCATTGTCACTTTTTTTTCTCTGTGAGCTACCATAAAATCTTGTATATATTTCCCTGTGCTATACAGTATAACCTTGTTTATCTATTCTACAATTTTGAAATCCCATCTATCCCTTCCCACCCTCTGCCCCCTTGGCAACCACAAGTTGTATTCTCTGTCTGTGAGTCTATTTCTGTTTTGTATTTATGCTTTGTTTTTTTGTTTTTGTTTTTGTTTTTTTAGATTCCACATATGAGCAATCTCATACGGTATTTTTCTTTCTCTTTCTGGCTTACTTCACTTAGAATGACATTCTCCAGGAGCATCCATGTTGCTGCAAATGGGGTTAGGTTGTCAGTTTTTATGGCTGAGTAGTATGCCATTGTATAAATATACCACATCTTCTTTATCTAGTCATCCGTTGATGGACATTTAGGCTGTCTCCATGTCTTGGCTATTGTAAATAGTGCTGCTATGAACTTTGGGGTGCAGGTGTCATCCTGAAGTAGGGTTCCTTCTTGATATATATGCCCAGGAGAGGGATTCCTGGGTCATATGGTAAGTCTATTTTTAGTGTTTTGAGGAATCTCCATACTGTTTTCCACAGTGGCTGCACCAAACTGCATTCCCACCAGCAGTGTAGGAGGGTTCCCTTTTCTCCATAGCCTCTCCAGCATTTGTCATTTGTGGATTTTTGAATGATGGCCATTCTGACTGGTGTGAGGTGATACCTCATTGTAGTTTTGATTTGCATTTCTCTGATAATTAGTGCTATTGAGCATTTTTTCATGTGCCTTTTGATCATTTGTATGTCTTCCTTGGAGAATTGCTTGTTTAGGTCTTTTGCCCATTTTTGGATTGGGTTGTTTGGTTGTTTCTTATTAAGTCATATGAGCTGCTTATATATTCTGGAGATCAAGCCTTTGTCAGTTTCATCTGCAAAAATTTTCTCCCATTCCGTAGGCTGTCTTTTTGTTTTACTTATGGTTTCCTTTGCTGTGCAGATGCTTGTAAGTTTCATTAGGTCCCATTTGTTTATTCTTGCTTTTATTTCTATTGCTTGAGTAGACTGTTCTAGGAGAACATTTTTGAGATGTATGTCAGATAATGTTTTGCCTATATTTTCTTCTAGGAGGTTTATTGTATCTTGTCTTATGTTTAAGTCTTTGATCCATTTTGAGTTGATTTTTGTGTATGGTGTAAGGGAGTGTTCTAGCTTCACTGCTTTACATGCTGCTGTCCAGTTTTCCCAACTTCTCTGTGAGGCCTGGCTATGCAACCAACTGCTGAAGTGGTTTTTTATTTGCTTTCTGAAAGAAATAACTTCATAATCCTCATAACTGAGGTGATCAGAGTATAAAACTAAGGTTTCTTATAATCTGAATACTAGGATGAAAGATCCCATCTGGATGGAAAGTGCTAAAAAGGGTATATAGTACAGTATTTCATTTCTTTTATTATAATAATAACTATTATTTTATTTGTATATAAACATGGAAGTTAGCAATACTTTTCCAAAGACTGCACCTTTTAGAAAGGGGCAAACAGCAGAAAAAAGCCATGGACTTTAGAGGAAGGTATGCCAACCACCTGCCATGGCTCCAATTCACTGTTGACACTTTCTCCTGGCATAATATGAAATCAGATATGCCCAAAAACCCAGCCCACAGGGACTTACACATGAGAAAAGGAAAAAGTGAAGCTACTTTAAATTGTTTAGGAATATGACATACACAAAGATGAAAGTACATAAGTCAAATGTTAATAGCAATACATAATAAAAATTCATATCCTCATAATGAGTTTAGATATATGACAAATGATAAATGAAAAAACCATTAGTAGATAATGTCTCCCCTCCTTTCTCTTGAAAAGTAGGAACTAACAAAGTGATCAGGCTTTATCTAATTTCCCCAAACTTCTGTTCTAAGTCTCTGTGTCCAGAAATTATGTTTGCTGATTGTTTAATGTTTCTCTTAAAGAGAGAGAACTACCCCTTAGAGCTCTAAGTAAAGTCATAAAATGAGAATTTGACGTCCATATTAAATCTGCTCCAAAGATGTGAGGCCCAAACAATGGGAAAGTTAGAATTTTATGCCAATGAGGATCCACCATTTTTGCTTCAGGCAAAGTTACAAACAGGTTTCCCCACCACTGTCTACTCGCTGAAGCAGTTGAAGAGTTGTGCACATAAAACGTGGCTGTGGATTTTGAGCAAGCCCTGTTTCCACCTTTTCATCCAGATGAACTTTGTTCAGGGTTCCAGGGCAGCTCTGGTATATGAAGTAATCACATCTCTGACAGAGCACTGAAAGCAGCATGTGTACTATCTGCACATTTTTTGGCACCATTTTGAATAGGTAATAAGGGGCCCATCTGAAAAAAAAACTTGGGGTCATAAAACTTCTGTTTCATTGTATATAAAATGAATCAAAAATAATGTCTCAGGCAAAGAAGAGAGTTTGGGGAGTCATTAATTTTGTCAAGGTTGAAAAGTCATAGTCACTGTATAACCAGATTATAGAAAACTTGGGAAATAAGGAAAAAAATCCCACCCAATGTTTTGATATATCTCAAGCTAGTTTTTGAAAAAAATCTATTTTCTATTAACTACTACAACAAAAGGCCACCTTAAACAGAGAACTTCCTCAGATTTGACGCAATCCAATCCTTTTGTTCTTTAAATCTTAGGAAAAGAACTGCCATGAAATTACTTTGTTTAGGGAATCTGCAGACTCCAAAAATCTAGAGACTTAACAATCTCATTTGGTTTAAAAGTGACATTTCACACATTTAACTCAGAAAACCCACTGGTATATTTTAAGTTTCTGATTTTTCATTTTTAATACTTTTTCATAATAAAGGTATATCTATTCCTACCCCCTGTGCATGCTAAACTAACTGGTTAATCCAAAGGGTGTTTTGTTTGCTTTTTAGTTTGATCATTCTAATAAATTGCTTACCATTTTCTAGAGAGTTTCCTGTTTTGATGAAATACTTCCTTTTGTCTTCAGGCCAATTTTGTCTTTCCTCTAAGTGCTTTGTTATATTCAAGTAGGCTTCATCAAGACTCATAGCCATAAAATTGGGATCATAATCAGCAAGTATTTCCTTAACCTTCAAAAGGAACAAAATGGTTTCAATTTTGCTGCCATAGCAAAACCTGCCATTTACAGCTGGTAAGAAACATTAATACTCTTACTTTGCAACTATAGTAGGGATCCTGTAATCAACAGCTCACAGATTTAGAGAATAAATAACTGACTGCTAGGGCAAGTCTGTTCAAATTCTCTTCTGTATTAAAACAGACCACGAAGGCAGAAGGCTGTGAAATTGCTTCCTTTGATACAATCTCTATTTAGCCACCTACAGCTATAAATAATAAGTGATTCAAATAAATCTCAGACAACATCATTCTGAAAGGCAGAGAAAAAATGGTTAAGCGATGTAATTTTGGGTAGCAGGTCAAAAGCAGAAGAGGGAACAATAGGATCCTGCTCACCCTTACATTTTATGATTGTTTTTGTTCATTTTAAAAAGGCATAATTTTACATGAAGGTACTAAGTTGTTTGGAAAGCAGTTCAACTTCAATTAATTATAATATGCACATAAAATTCCACTCAATACATACATTAATGTATATGTCCATTCAGAAAACAAAATTCAATTATTGGAATTTAGAATGGAAAAGATGATAAAATTTGTAGTGTAAATCTGTGATGATATTAAATAATGGGGACAAGTCTGGCATTGCATCTTCAGATAAAAGAAATATGTACAGAGGTCAGAATCTCTGTATGAGTCCAGAAATGCCTTTTATATAAGACAGTTTTATTATGTAAAACTGTGAATTTCTTTGTAACCACTGAAGTATGAGCTGAAAAGTATTAGAAGAAGTAGTTGCCAAAATAACATACTAGAAAAATGTATTTGCTGAATTATGTTTCCATCTAATATTTCGAAGCTGTCTGCTGTATCACAAAAAAACTTTTTTTGATACTGTGTAAAAAGAAAGGTTTATGGCTTAATATAATTATGAACAGCTGAGTCAAAGGTAATTTAGAAAATGGTGACACAAAACTTGGCCAAGCTTTACTCAGAGAGTACCTTAATTAGCTTTGTTCTTATAAACTATTTTTACAATGTGCTCAAATGGAATCTTTCTAGTCAAAATGAAACTCTGGAAAGTCTGTAGTTGGCAGCCAACTAAGATTATTCTGAATGAGAAGTGCTCCCTGGAGACAATGAGTACTCACTAAGTTCCTTTACGCAGGATACTGATTTAAGAACGAAAATAGACACATACCAGCAAAAAGCAAGCACTTAGGCTTTGAGAACAGTTACAGATCTTCCATGCTTTTGGATAAAATAAAAATGGCTTTTTCTCACTTCTAAACCATGCCATAAATATTAATATATTTATGGTCAGTGAATTTATGCTATAGTTCATTTACACTTAAGAACTCATTTGTCATCTGCAAATAAACCAGCTAGTTCCTGCTCAGATTTGAAGATTTCATTAGGTTATGTAAATAAAGACTACAAAAAACAATTTTCTTCTCATTGCCATACCATCAGACGTCCTACTGAGTTAAAGTAGAACTTAAAAAACACTCACAGTCTTTGAAGTACTTTCAAACTTATTAAAAGTCTACAGTATTTATGGTCAGCATTTTACCTCTAATTGAGAATACAGTAAAAGAGAAAGCAGTAACCCGTGTGAATGTGCTCCCCTCTCCCCACCAACTTTTCAGAGGTTGGCACAAAAGCTCTTGTTTCCATAAACTGTTTTTGAAAGAATTAAAAAAAAAAAAAACTTCAAAAAAATTTAGAGGTGGAGTATCATTTTAATTTGGGGGAGGTTTCATTTCTAGGGGAAATGAGGTAGAATACAATTAAGAAGAGTGAATCTAAAGACCATTCACCAGACTAAATGGTAATACATGCTAGGCCAGAGTTTTTAAGTGTTTCAATTCAGACGGCAGTCTTTAACACACTGCATTTTGCCACAGCAGTCTAAAAACATTTGATACTGTATACTAAAATTTCAATTTATGGCTTCAGTTTTAGCACTGACATGGTAGTCCAGTTGTTAACAAAATTAGAGAAAAGGGAAGATTTTCATGTATGAGAGTTGAGGCAATTTTAGTGAATAATCAAATCTTTGTATTTCAGAGATCCTTTTCAAAGCAACAGATTATTCCCCTTTTTCTTTGATTGCAGTGTTCTGGACTTTAAATGTACATTAGTACCTTTATTAGATGACAGGGCAAGGAGAGCAGCTAATCAAAATAAGTGAATTTTGTTACTGTTTAAAAACACTTAAAAAATTCTTTCAGAAAAGAGCTTGGAATTAATGACTTGAATAGATTCTGTAGATTATAAATAGAAGGCGCAATTCTAGCAGAAAATGTACATTGCATTAAGAAAAAATAGCTGAAGTTAATTCAGGTTATAATTAAGGAACTCAGTTTGGGGGGGATAAGAGTTTTCTAAGCAGATAAAAAAAACATGTAGAACAGCAGAAGAACTGGGAAATAGAAGGGTATATTCTAGACACATATGCAGTTTAGTATTTGATACACAAGCTGTAGAAGTGGTAGGAAAAAGGTGAGACTAAAAGGAATAAGCTAAGACCACATTCTGATGTGCTATGATGTTTGGACTTGACGTCAGAGGTGACAGAACATTAGTGAAAGACTGTAAGTAGGAGTGAGACATCAGACACTTACCTCTCTACTCACGGCTCGGTATTTGTCAAAGTTTGGGGGCACTATAATAAGTTGTGGGCAGAGTCTTTTAGCAATAAATCCTGGCATGGCTGCACGAACACCAAACCTTCTTGCATGGTAATTCGAAGTAGTCTGAAAGGAAATGGACCACACAGGAAAAAATATTCAAACCTAAATGGACATATTGATCAATGCTTTCAAAAGAAACACATTACCGATGTGCATCTTCAATTCATGGACATTTTTTTGGATAGGCTCTGTCTCAAATCAAGCTTTGACTTTAACCTATCATGGTGTATAATACCATGACCCTCTCCCACTGCTGTCCCATATCTATAATGTGACACCAGGCAATAAGTAAGGCTGTGCTAATAAAAAGGTTCTCTTACATTTCCAGTAACTAAGGTCATTAGTTTTAAGACGTATCAGTAATATAGTATACATAAGAGTTTAGATGATAGAGGGTGATGTTACATGAAAGCAATAATACAGTAGTAGTCAAGTAATAATTATGGAATAATATAATACAAACAGTATAGAAGTTACAAAAGAGTCAGAGTATAAAGAGTACAATCAAATAGTATGGACTTAGAATTTGCTCTATTTGAAATTTTGGAAATTTTTCATCTAGAAAAAAAATCAAAGGTCTAATATATGGTTAGCTAAATTAAGACTCAAAATGAAGTAATTAAAGTTTAAAAAAACTTTAAAAATTAAGTTTTGTTTCTTAAGGCTTGAATATCTTTCTGGTGAAAACATTTTGACTAGGAGATGGAACTAAATTATTGTGAGAGTAAAACGGAGAACATCATTTACTAAATCTTGTTGATGATGATACCTGACAATAGTCTAGGTTAATATGGTAGATCATAGTACTATTTAAAAAAACTTTTTAAATCACAAATGTAATCATGGAATCTCAAGTGAAAATTCAAAGGAATGTAAAACAGAATCTATTAAATAAAAGGATTATTTCAGAATGATAATATAACTCTGCCATTAATGGTTTTCAAATGGCATTTAAAAAAATCTTGATTGTACTCAAAACTATGCTAATTCTTGGTCAATATTCTAGAATAGAAAATGCAGAGAGCACTGGAAAGACAAACCAAGGCTTTAAATATAAATAAATCTAATGGAATTGACATAAAAGCTAGATCTATAGTGAAGTAGAAATGACATTCTAGATACGACTTCCTTTAACGTTTAGGTTTGTGGTAGATTGTAAATCACAGCCTCAGTCTTTTACAGTTCCTCCCCTCAGAAGGTGGCTTCTAGTTCCTCATACCAAGTGACTCACTTTGACCAAAAGAATGTGAGGGAGTGAACTTATGTGAATCCTGAAACCTAAGCATTAAGGAGTCTGCAGCTTCTGCTTTTGCTTTTTTGGGATCTGGCAACTATGTAAAGATCTTGGGTTAGATTACAAAATGATGACACACCATGTGCATGAGAGGGGAGAGCTAATGGCTGGAAGCTTGTTAGTGAAGCCATTTTGGATCCTTCAGTCTCAGCCAAGTAACCAAAGTCAAACCAAGTGGAGAAGAGATGAGCCGTTCCCAACTGTTCTCTGCTCAAACTACAGAATCACGAGCAAATATATTGTTGCCCACTAAGTACCAAAGGGGTTCACATATATAATTTCACATAAATATATGGTGAGATATATTCTTAATAAAATTAAGTATTTTTTTCAAATATCAGTTGATGATTTGTAGGAAAGGGGAGTATCCTTTCAATAAATACTGTTCTGGAACCAGGATTGTTACTTGCCTGCATACTTCTGGGAGCAGAGATAATGAAGAGATTATGGTTATACAGAGAAATAACAACTCAGTAGGAATCAGGTTAATTAATTAAGGCACTGGAAGGAGTTAGAACGGGGGAAGAACCTTCCTTGTTTCTCTTCTGTCTCTTTTATACCAAAACCCATCTATTCCAATGCTGTTTCTAATTCCCAACACATATTAAGCTACACATGGGTATCCTGGTCACCTTTACCTTCTATGGTGAGGGTGGCAATGAGGAAAATAACATAGTAATCAGAAATGCAAAGGTTTCAGGTCATGGGGAAAACAACCTAATTACATTATTATGAAACATGTTACTCCAGAATTGGTGTTGCCAAACTTTTTCTGTAAAGGTCCAAATGTTTTAGGCTTTGAAGATCATATGGTCTCTGCTGCAATTACTAAACTCTGCTCTTTTAATACGACAATAATAAACAAATGGGTGTGACTGTGTTCCAATAAAATTTTATTTACAAAAAAAGGCAGCAGGCTGGATTTGGCCTGCAAACCATTGTTTGCAAACCTCTGCCTTAGCATAACATTTCCTTTTCTTTCTTTGTCAATTCTGTTTAATTAGAACAGTTACTTAAGAAAAATATAATTTGCAACAGAAAGGTATAATGCTTTTTACCATTTACCAGGTTTATAACTTTGGGGAAGTTATTAAACATTTTTCTGAGTTTGCTTTCTCCTCTGTTAAATGGAAATAAAAATTGTACCTCAAGTGATGTTGAAAGGATTCAGTAACTGAGCATATTTCTTGAATAGAAATACGTTATGAAACTTTCTCTTTGTCTTTGATCTTTACCTACTTACCAACATACTCATTGATCCTACAGCAATGGGTTTTTCCTTCAGTTCTGGATTGTCCCTCATTTCTACAGCTGCATAGAAAGCATCCATGTCAATGTGCACTATGGTATTGTTCAGATCCCGGCTCTGTTCCAACTCCATTGCAAATCTATCAGCCTTAATTTTTAAAAAGTTAACATATTTTTAGACAACATAATATTGAAACACCACTAATCATAGCATTAATCTTACTTTTAGTAGATATCTATTTGTCTGTATGTCCATCCAAGCATCCACTCACTCATCCCCATGCCAGTCTATGTATATTTTATTGTTGTTTGCTTATTAAGGCTGTTAATTGCTTTTTATTTTCATGAACATAGGCAGTCTGTTCTCAAAGATCATTCCTTACCAACTCTTCATCTCTCAATACCCACAACCATGTAACCAGTACTTAATAAATATTTATTGAATGAATAAAGCATTCCAACTGCTTATATCAAATGATTCTATTGCTTCATCAATTTGAAAAACAACTTACTGTAACTAAAAGTTTCAGTTTAGGTAAAATAAACAACTCACATCTGACTCATAATATTAATGATTTAAAACAGCAACAAAAGAAATATACAATAAAAGATTATACTTCTTTGGCATATGTTTATGCTGAGTAGTACCATACAACTGATTGTACTAAACATAATGTAAACATTTACTCAGTAGAATTGTTTTATAAGGCTAAAACTTTTAACTGCTAGTCTATTCAAATCACAATTGAAAATTTAATATGTAATTTAGCCTTTCCTGAAATTTCAATATATGTGTCATATATGACAGTGAAGAATTTTAATCTTTAAAGAACTTTTTTGTTTCTTTAGAGAAAAAGAATTGGATTGATAAGAAAGAAGACAAATGAAAGAAATACCAAAGTAGTTCAGTAAGAAAAGGGTTTATGTAGCTCATATACCCATTCCCATGTTCCTTTTTGTGGCCTCTGCTATAGAGGCTGAAAAAGCTAAATACATAAATTTCTAGCTTCCCCTGCAGCTGGGGGTGGCTCTGTGACCATTTTGATCTATGTAACACAAGGAAATCAGCAAGACCGTTTAGTAAAATCAGGAAGAGAAGAGAGAAGAAAGCTGTTGAATGAGATGGAATACATAAAGAGCGTGGAAGGGTGTCTGACACATGGTCAACTTCAATAAATGCAATCTATTACTAAAAGGATAAAGGGAGAACTGCATAATGAAGTAATAAAAAAATTAAGGGAAAGGCAGTCAGAAACGAGGAAGTAGGGTGAGTTCTGGAATGAAAGAAAAATCTACCATGAAGAGATTCCTAGAGTAGGTTTCCTCAAAGGTAGAGAGTTCCAGAGGTATAATTCAGCTTTTTCCCCTTGCTGGACTTCAACTTTGCTTCCATTCTGCAGGATTTTTTTTCCCCCAAGGTCTTCCTTCTTAACATTATAGTGACACCAGCTGCCCATGAGCTTCAGGTTAAGACTGCAACTCTTCTTTTAGAAACCACCACCTTGACTCCTGTTTCTGTCCAGTAGCCACAATGATAATCTGGAGGGTCCACTCCTGCTCAGGCTGCAAATTACTGAACAATCTGGGGTGCTCTGTGCCTTCTTCAGGATGTTCCTCTGTCCAGAATGCCCTTCCTACTTCTGTTACTAACCCTTCAAAGGTCAGCTTAGACATCTCTGTAACTTAATTGGATCTCTGTCCTCTGCACCACATAATTTAGTGTTCCCTTACTGGTTTTCCTGCTCTTACTATGTCACTTATTGTATTAGGTTCTAAATTGTGAGTTCCATCAGGAGAAAGACCTTTCTGCCTTTAAATTTTTCCCTTGCAGGGAGAGTAAGAGGGACACACTTCCAGGTATAAAATAAATGTGTCCTGAGGATGAAATGTACAGCAAGGGGAATGATACTGTAGTAACTTCATATGGTGACAGATGGTAACTACAGACTTATAGTGATCATTTTGCAACATACAAAAATATTGAATCACTATATTGTGCACCTGGAACTAATACAGTGCTAAAAGTCAACTGACCTACTTCAATTAAAAAAAAAAAAAGATGAGTAAGATCTGGAGTCTAAAGTACAGCGTGCTGACTACAGCTGGCAATACTGCATTGATATGTGAAAGTTACTAGACAGTGAATCTTAAAGGTTCTCACCATGAAAATAAATAATGGTAACCATGAAAATAAATGAATAAATTCATTCATTCATTCTTTCCTCATAAAAGAGAAAGGGAGTGGAGTATATATACGTATATATTTCTAATTAAAAAAGAGAAAGTGTTATTTGTAGAAGAATTCTGGAGAAACCTGATCTCATGCAATGAGACACCACACCTAATAAATGGAACTTTTAAACATTACTCCACTTTGTCATCCAGAGTTAAAACCATTACTTCTTCCAGTACTTCAGTTTTAAACTAGAGAATAGCATACTGACATAAAAAAAGTTGTAAACAAATCACAGGCACTAACAAAAGCAAGGGTAGATTAAAAATTACTCTGCATTAATCTAGAAAATGTGCCTAAGATATGAGTCAATGGAGGATAAAGGAGCAGCATCTGCAACATCTTACCCCAAAAACACTGAAAAGGAAAAAGATAATAAATAAGCAGCAAACCAAATGGGAGAAAACTCTCCTTAGACTCATACATAAATGCTACTTTGACAGTTTCTTCAGCAAACTATTGTCTTTTCTGTGCTTAGAGCAAGCTACTTGTACTTCAGCCAAAAGGAAACCTCCCCACTAAATGACTCACACATTCCACTTTCCTTTGCTATCTCTCATTAGTCACCCTTGTCTGAACCCTTTCCTTCCACATCTACCAAACACATACCACTGCTTTTTATTTTTACCGCCAGTTTCTCCTATTGAAATCCCCATTCATGTGTTCCTTTCTTCCATTTTTCTCTTCCAAATGGTTTTCAAGTTCTGATCTGAGTCTCTAACGTGTACCTTGTCATTCTTGCTGCAGTTCAGAGCCAGCGTGTGTCACAGTGGTTAAGAAGAAGGGCTTTGTTTGGGTCGTAGGTCTGCCACTTATTAGTTACATGATAGTGGGCAAGTTAACCCCTCTCATCCTTACTTTCCTTATTTGTAAAGTGAGCTAAACCAACCTTAAAAGGTTGAAAGAATTAAAAGAGATATCCATGCAATGCACTTACCTAGGATATGTTAAGGGTTCAGTGATACTCCTATAATTTTTAAAGTAGAAGTGACATTTACTGAGTATATTATATGTGTCATATTATATGCAAAATGCCTCTTATGTTAACTCATCTAATGGCCAGATTGAGATAACAATTATTATTCTCATTTTACAAGTGAAACTAAAGCTTAGTAAGGTTATGTAATTTGCCCTAAGTCATACAGCCAGTATATATTAAAACTAGACCTGGAAACCAGGTTACTCCAAAGAATGTGCTCTTTGCATTATTTTATGATATTCCCCTAAAGTAGATTTTAAAAAGTCTTGAACACTGAAATAAGCTCAAATCAAACTTGAGTGGTATATTTTATATCCATATTATGTCTTATTTACATGAAAAAAAACCTCTTTTTGATTATATTTAGGAGACTACTTTAGAAACTCTGTTTTTCACTTTCTTGATTCAACCTTAAACTTGCTTAGTACATCTGAGTTCTCAAAATTAATTGTTCACGTGGTCAGAATGCACTGATGTGCTGTGTAGTTGCCATTTAATATACCATGGATGTTTGTCTATTTAACGTATGAGCCCATGTTATAGCAAGATGTTTTGATGGCTACAAAAATGTTTGTGCCTTTAAGAAGTCTAATGAGGATGGCATAGGGTGAGGAATACTTAGGGAGGTTCTGAAGGAACATCATGGGAGTTTATGCCTACAGAGGTAACTTACCTCACTTCAACTAGTAACAGTTCATACTATCTTATCACACATAACCAAATCTACTATTTGGAAAATTATGACTCTAAAAGAGAAACACACTTTCCATGAGAATCTCTCTGTTCTTGCAGGCCTTCTAGACTCTTTAGGATTTCCTCAATCCCCTCCCATTTATACAACTTCTTTTAAAGGAAACTCAACAAATGAAACAATTTAACAATCAACACAAAACACATTTCCTGCCATTCCGCTTGCAAAAGATGTCTGAGAGCCTCCCATAGAAAGCCAACTAAAATCGTAACAAAACCTTAAGTTCTGCTACTCACTGTACGATATTTTGTATTTCTTCAGATTATTAGCATTTTGAAGGATATGAGTTTTAAAAAGAGTATGAACAGCAGAAAGTTGTTACATCGCACAACTCCTATGTATATCTTTAAAATTTTATTAAAGATATTTGTAGACTATAGATCAATAAAACTTGCCAAAAAGAGCTCCAGAAAGTAAACTGCCTAAGAATTAATATCAATTTAAATACAATGTTACTGTGGACAGAATGGAATCTTTTTTAACTTGAAGAAATAATGCTTAAACTTACTTGAAAGAATGCATGAGAAAGACAAAAAAAATTGTTTTAAAGAAGCATAATGAGGGGGAATGTTCAACTATATTATTATTATTCAATAAATAAAACTGCATGGTACTGATATGGGAAAAGATTTAACGGATTAAAAGAGAGTCCAGAAACAAATCCAAGTGCAATGACAATTTAATATATGGAAGTGCCTCATTTCAATTCAGTGGAGAAAGGACTCATGATTCAATAAATAGTGCTGGGACAAGTAGACCACCATTTAGGAAAAATAATTCCATTCAGGGAAAATATAATACTACCTATTTAAGAAAAAAAATACTTCATACTTTATATCAAAACAAATTCCAGATGGATTAAAGATATGAATATTAATAATCCATAAAAATACTAAAAGAACATACAGGCTTGGTTGTGAGGAATGACTTTCTATGCACAATACTAAAGCGAAGAAGAAAAAATTCTTTAATACTGGTGAATTTGACTACATAAATATTTTAAATGGATAGAAAAAAAAACCCTGCAAAATTAAAAGACAAACAACATATAAGAAAAATTTTTACAACAAATGGCAAAGAAAAAATCTTTAATAATATGGTAAGATCTATAAGATCTATAAACAAAAAAAAGATACAAACTCCTCTAGAAATATGGGCAAAGAATATTGCTTTGGACTGCTAGTTGAAACCTGGAAATCCACTTTCTGTTCCTTCCATTGTAATAGATTTTTACCTGGGCAAATGGCCACCAAGCTAGAGAATATATTTTATAGCTTCTCTTGCATTTAGGTGTGGCCGTGAAACTTAAACATGAGCTGAAGTAATGTGTGAAATTTCTTTTTCACTTGTTTAATAATAGCAAATTACTTGCTTCAATATTTTCCTTGTTTTTTTCTTCCTTACCAGGGGCTAGGATATGGATTGATAGTTATCCAGTTTTGTCACTCCAGTTAAGGATAACACTAGGGGATGACGTAACAACACAATGTAGAACCTGGGTCTCTAAATCGCTGTGGTGATCAGAACCACCAGACCAGCTGGGACTTTCATCTACTATGTGGGAAAGACATAAACTCTTATTTTATTTGAACCATTACATTTTGGGGTCTCCTGTGCCAGCTACTTAGCCTATATCCTAACAGAATAAAGGAGGATATTCCCACAAGAAGGAAATATTAATGGCTAACTTGTATGGGGAATGACATTCTTTCTCCATCATAATCAAAGGAGGGCATATTATATAACCATGATATAATATTTTGGAGACTGTATCAGCAAAAACTAAAAGATTGGTAAAACTGATAAAATCTAGTTTTAAACAAATATGTGAGGAAACTAGCGCTCTTATGTTGAAAACGTAGAAAGGTACAATCTTTGGTGAACACAACAGGATGAGAATGCAAAGATAGATGAATAAGAACAATCATCACAAGGTTGCATACAAAACAAAAAACTGGAAACAAGGTGAGATAAGGTAGATAAATTATGCATCTCCATACAGTGAATTGCTATGAAGCATGAAAAATAATGATTTGACAGACAAATCATCTTTTCTCATTATAGCAGACCACTTAACGCAGAAGATAAAAAATTAGCTTGTGCTCTAAGGAAAGCATATATCCAAAAAATGACACATTATAGTTTGATAAAGAAAACAAAATCTATAATCTCTGAACTCTATCACGAGAAGAATTTTGCACCACAATAGATTAATATTATAACTTCATCGTTATTTATAGCTTAAAGTGCCTTGTGAAATTGAATCAGATTTTGATAGAAGGTAAAACTGTCTTTAAAAGTAAACTTTAGTTTTTACTAGCAGAACCTTGGCTGCTTTGAGTTCTCAGTCTATCACATGATGCCTTGCAGCTTGGCTCTTCTCAAAAAAAATTTTTTTTTGAAACATAGTTGATTTACACAGTTGTGTTAGTTTCAGGCGCACACAGAAGTGATTCAGTTATATATATGTATACATATGTATACATGTATACACCTACATATATATTCTTTTTCAGATTCTTTTCCATTATATGTCATTATAAGATATTGAATATAGCTCCCTGTGCTACACAGTAGGTCCTTGTTTTTATCTATTTTATATATAGTTAGTCTTCTCAAACTTTTCTACTGAAATAACTTATAATACCACTGGAAATTGAGTATTTACTCCCCAAAGATGCTGGAAAAGCCAAAAGCCCCCACATTTTCGGAAGTCTTGTGTTTTATTTTAAAAATTCATGTGCATTTGGCTTTCTACTGTTTACATGACTTTCTGTCTTATTAAACACAATTATGTTTTAAATTACTCCCACATTTAATTAATGTTCCTTCAAATCTTTTCTGCAAAATCAGTTTTGCAGAAAACATGCCACATTTATTTTGTGGCCTTTTCTAGCTGCAAAGCATGTATGTAAGAAAAAAAACAAAAGCTTTGGACTAAATGCTAGCTCTGCCAAATACCTGTCATATGAAGCTAGGCAATTTACTTAACCTTATTAAGGCTCCATTTACTGTTTTGTGTGATGGAGGTGACAATGTCTTCGTGTAGGGTCTTTAAATAAAAGAATAGAATAGTATTTAACAAAGTATGTGCATTTGTTAAATTTTTATGCTTTACAATGAAATGAAAATTTACGTTTCACCTTCTTTTCAGTTATGACTTGACCATGATGCATTTTAACTATCAATTATTATTCTGCCAGCTTCCACTTTATTTAGCAATTAAACTAATACCTGTATTTGTGCTTTCCTTAGCTGTTGGCTGGTAATTTGAGCTTTCTGTTGCATCATATTTTCTATTCGTTGGTTGACTTGCTTTTCTTTCTTGAGCTCATTTCCATAAAATCTGGACCCCTATGTAGGAAAACAAAGCAAAGCATAAGAAAAAATGTCTACAGGAATGCATCACTGCAAACCTGGTGGCTAAGAGTACAGATTCTAGAATCAGAATGACTGCATTCAAAACTTAGCTCCATTACTTACTTGCTGGGCAACCCTAAATGAATCTTATTATGTCTCAGGCTTCGTATCTGTAAAATGAATTTATAGTTATCTAAATCATAGGATTGTTGTGAGGCAGTCCATAGCACAGAACAAACTCTCCGAGGTGAGTACAGATCTGCACTCAGAAAAGAACAATGTGTCCTGGGCAGGATCCTCTGGGCATATCCAAGGTCTTAGTCAGCTGAGTCATCAGTTATCTCCTTTACTTACACTTCAAAAGTACTATAAATTAACTAACAGAAACCTCAATTAAATAGAGGATCAGAATGGGGAGCTCTCACGCCCTTTGATGACAGCAGAAAGTAACAGAAAGAAGAAAGACTCCTCTTCTTTCCTGGCAATGACTCATCTCAGCCAACGAAAAGTCATACACTCTGTTTACCCTACTGCTCCCAACTTCCTTTTCCCCTCCCTGAGAAAATTCTCTCCATTCTTGTTGCAGACTTGCACGTGGCTCGCCGTGGTTACAAACGTTGAACTGCAATTCTCAGCTGATCCCAAAAAACTCCATTTTTTAGCAGAGAAATAGCTGGCAAGCTGTTTGTTTTAGGTCAATAGTCATTTTAAAAATTTAACATTAATCATTTAAGAAAATGTAGAAAATTACTTCTAGAAAATTACCCATTGTCCCATCACCGAACATAATATCTATCCATTCATTAGGTTGACGGACATTTTGATTATTTTTATTTTTGGGCTATTATGAAAAATGCTGCAATGAACATTTGTGTACACGTTTTTGTGTGGACACATGTTTTCATTTTCCTTGAATATATACCTAGGAGTAGAATCTCTGTATCATATGGTAATTCCACACTAAACATTTTTAGGAACTGCCAGACTGTTTTCCAAAGTGGCAGAACCATTTTACAATCCAACCAGCACTATATGAGGGCTTCAATTTCTCCGTATCCTTGCCAACATTTGTTATTGTCTGTCTTATTTATTATAGCCATTCTAGGCTATAATGCTATGAATGGTATCTTATGGTTTCAATTTGCATTTCCCCAATGACTAATGATGTTGAACATCTCTTCACGTGCTTAGGAGCCATTTTTATATCTTCCTTAGCAAAATGTTTATTTATACCCTTTACTCATTTTTTGATTGGGTTGTCTTTTTATTAATGAGTTGTAAGAATAATTAATATATTGCAGATGTAGGTCCTTCAACAGATGTGTGTTTTGCAAATATTTTACCCTAGTATGTTGCTTACCTTTGTGTTTTTAAATAGTACCTCCTAAAGAAAGTATAACCATTTTGAAATGTGATTAAGTCCTATTTGTCAACTTTTTTTTAAATTGACTGTGATTTTGGTGTTGTATCTAGAGAATATTTGCCTAACCAAAGATCTCAAAGATTTTCCTCCTATCTTCTAAAAGGTTTATTGCTTTAGTTCTTACACTTCAGTCTATTTTGAGTTAATGTTTGGTGTATGGTGTGAGGTGAGGGTCTATGTTCATCTTTTTTGCATGTGGATATCCAGCTGTCCCAGCATTATTTGCAGAACAGATTACCCTTTTGCCTTGCTACAAAAATCATAATACTGAATCTTCTCATCCTTGAATTGGAAGGTTTCCACTTTTTAGCTCTTTATCTTCCCTCAACAAATTTTTGTAAATTTCAGGGTATAAACATTGCACTTCTTCAAAATTCCTTAGGATTTTCTATATATTAGAGCACATCATCTATGAACAGATAGTTTTAGTTCTTCCTTTCTAATGTAAGTGCCTTTTATTTCTTTTAATAGACTGCTACACTGGCTAAAGTGTTCAGGACTATGTTGAATAGAACAGGAGAGATTAGACATCCTTGCCTTGCTCCTGATTTGGGGGCAAAAGTATTGAGTCTTCAACTATAAAGTATGAAGACAACTATAGGTTTTTATAGATGCCCTTTATTAGGTTGCAGGGGTTCCCTTCTATTTCAAGCTTGTTAAAAGTTTTTAGCAGGAATGGGTATAGGATTTTGTCAAATATGCTTTTTCTGCATCTATTGACAGGACCATGTGTTTTTTGTCCTTTATTGTATTAATGTGGTACATAAATTATATTAATTGATTTGCTGATGTTAAACCAACCTTGCATTGCCAGGATAAATCCTAATTCGTCATGGTACATAATCTTTTTAATATGTTGTTGGATTCAGTTTGCTCATATTTTGTTGAGGACTTTACATTTATAATGATCTAAAATCTTCTGCTAGTCTGGCGTTAGTATCAAGGAGGTACAAGCCTCATGGAATGAGCTGAAAAGTGTTTGATCCTTCTTTATTTTCTGGAAGCGCTTGTGGAGTATTGGTATTCTTTCTTTCTTAAATGTCAGATAAAATTCACCAGTGAAGGCAACTTGATTTGATCTTTTTTTGAAGGGGGAGATGTTTAATTACTAATTTAATTTTTTCCTTGTTATAGGTCTGTTTAGATTTCCTATATTTTCTTAAGTCAGTTTTGGAAAATTGCAAATTTCTAGAAATTTGTCCAATTTATTGGGATTTGTTTTAAAATACTCTACCCTCTACTTCCAAAATTTAGTAGGAGGAGGTTAGTGAGATATATGAAACAATATTTGCAAGAATGTTGATAACTGTTGATGTTGGGTGATGACTAACTGGGATTTACTTTACTATTCTATTTTTGAGTATGTTTAAAGATTTCCGACAAACATTTTTAAAAAGTAAATTGCATTGCTATACAGCAGCAACAACTAGAAAATTTTAATTTAAAAAAGATATTTATGATAAACTCTCCCCTCCTCCCACACACAAGAAGAATATGTTATATAAAAGATATGTTTTCACAAAAAAGCAAAGAGTCAAGAGTACCTAAGATACTCTTGAAAAAGAACAAAGAGCAAAAAAGAGAACTTGTTTCATCAGATATCAGGATTTACTATAAAGTACTGTAATTAAGATCATGTTTATAGCACAAGAACAGACAAATAATCCAGTAGAACAGGAGAAAGCACTGCAGATCAGTAGGAAAAGGATGGACTATTTAATAAATGTTACTGGGGCATAAGGAAGAGAGAGGGAAAATCTGATAGGGACATCCAGGAAAACTTAAGATGTTCTGTTTCTTAACCTGAAAACTAGGCTCATAGCTTTCATTCTTTTCTTCTCCTTTTAAAAAAATTTTATGATGAAAATTTCAAATAAGTCTCAAACAGAAAAATATAGAGATTGCTACCATAAATATGTATATGTAAAACTATCACTGAGATTTAACAATTGTTAACATTTTGCCTAATTCCCTTCATTGACTTTTTCAGTGAACTGTTTTAAAGTAAATTACAGATATAATGACATTTAGCTATTCAATAAAGTATTTTAGCATGCATCTTTGAAAATGAGGCCATTTTCCCACATAATCATAACAACATTTCATAGACAATAAAATTAACAATAATTCCTTAATATTACCTAGTACCCTTTCTATATTCAAATTCCTATGAATGTTCCAAATGTGTTTTTTCAAACCAGGACCCAATCAGGTTCCAAATATTATATTTGTTTATTTCATCTACTCACCTTTTACTTTTAAAATTATACCTACATTTTACATACTTAAAAATTACTTTCCCCCTAACTTTTTATTTTGGAATCTTTGAATCTTTAAAAGTTCACAGAGTAGTACAATGAACACCTACATGTCCTCACTTAGATTCACCAGTTGTTAACATTCTGCTACATTTTCTCGTACGTGCGCACACACACACATACACATGCTCTCTCTTTCCCTACCCGCCTTTTTTGGCTAACCCATGTGAAAGTAAGTTGCTATGGATATCAGCATGCATTTCTTAAGAATAAGGCTATTCTCTTAAATTTTACATCTTTCTGCATGAAAATTTCATAACATACAAACAAAACCAAAAAAGTAGTAGGAAAAAACCATTAAAGAATTCTTTTATGGTCTTGGAAAAAGCCATACATAGTTAACTAATTCAAGCAAACAAAACACTTTTGCACAGGATAAACTGCCATAAGCAAAGTCAAAAGGTAAACAATAATCTGGTGGAAAATTGTACAAAGGGTAAGAAGATACAGTTTGTGAAAAAGGAAATACAAATAGCTCTTAAGCATATGAAAAAAGACACACAATCTCACTTTTCAGAAGAGAAATGCAAATTAATGCTACACTATGTAACCATAGACTGGCAAATCCAAAAGTGTAGTAACACACTTGTTGGTACAGTTGCAGCATGGTAAGACACACTCACATACATTGGCAGTGGAGATGTAAATTGATACAGCCACTATGGAGGGCAACTGGGCAAGTCGTTAAAATTGCACACGCATATATCCTTTCATGCTATCTGTATTTGGGGGAACAATTCCACTTCTGGGAATCTCTCCTATAATTACATTTGCACATATGTAAAGTCCGATGAAACATAAGTTCATTCACTATAGTATTGTTTGAAAAAATTAAAGTCTAAAAATGACTTATATGTCCCTTAATAAAGATTCTGACTGGTTCAATACATTATAGTATATCCACATATGCAGGCATAAAAAAAGAATGAAGATTTTTAATATCTTATACAGAAAGACTTCCAAGATATATTAACTAAAACAAAAAGAAAAAACACAATTGTGGTATTCTCCTACTGGGGTTAAAAAAAGGTGAAAAAGAACATGTATGTTATTTTGCTTTCGCATGCATGTTATAGTTTGTGAAGTAGAAAACTGGATGGCAAGAACAACAGAATAGAAGGGAGACTATTCTGTACCCATTGTAGTGTAACAATATTATATATTAAAATATTAAAAATTATAATAAAAAGGATATTTAAAACTTACTGGTTTTCTTTTCAACAGAAAGCTTAAAAATTACTAAAATATTGAAAGAAGCAAGAAACATACCTTTGTGGCTTCCATTATAATCTTGTTAATTTTTTCTTTGTCTAATCCTTCCATTCCGGCTTTATTATCATTAAGTCCCATCCTAAGCAGAATATCATCTTTGTAACTGTCATTCTTCTCCTCTGTGCAGTCACTCTTTTCCTTTGTGCTATCCATGGTGTAAACTTGATGTTAAAAAAAAAAAAGGTAAACTTAAAGTTACAATGGCTTTTTTATTATTTGAAAATGTATCACAACAAACACACTTCAAAGCAGTCGTGGAGGGTGGGTTGAGAGGGGAGGTGGACACTTAAAATGATAAAGAAATCAACAAATTAAAAATGACAGTTAAGGATTTTTAGCTATTCAGAAATAATTATTACGTAGAGTTTAAAATTATTATCCCAAGATTATTATACTCTTGGAGGGAAGAAAGGAATTAACATTTCTTGCTAACTCTGTGCCATTAACTATGTCTGGTGCTTTACACTTGAATTTCACACAGCAGCCCTGAGAGGTAGATATTATTATCTCGGATATAAAGAGAAAAGAAACCTGACTCTTAGAACGTGTTTACTCACAGAAATTTGATAAGTGACAACATCTGTGTTGAAACCCAAGTCTAAGTTCATTTTTTTTATAACTTTTTTTATTGAGTTATAGTCATTTTACAATAAGTTCATGTTTTCCCCATATTAAACACAATATAAGAAGTAAATACAAAATAACAATTCCCCTACTAAATGTTAAGTTCAACAGCATTTATTACCTACTGTTTGCAGAGATCCATTCTTAAATCAGTGAAAAAATACAGAAAAAAATCTATTCACATCCAGGAAATTATTACATTTTATAATGTTATGTCACTGCTAAGGTTAATCTCAAACAATAATTCTTTAATATCTCTATAACGTTCTTTATAATTTACCTTCACATATTAGCTTTCAGAAACAATGATAACAACCATGCAAAACAGATTTGCTTTTTCTCATGTTAGGGAGAAAGAAATTGGAATTTCAGGAAGGTTAAATGAATTGCCCACCACTACTCTGATAATAAATTAAAGAGCTGGGATTTGAATTCAAGTCTTCTTATTCTTATTATTTAAGTCTAACACAAGTATGTCATCACAGCTTCCTTCAATTTGGGGTTCACTTGTGTTATAAATAAGCAGTCAGGTAAATGGCTGCTGTGAATCCACAACAAATTATGACAGTGACTTCTCACTTGTATGATTTATAGAGGGCTCGTTTACTCTACCTTGCGTTGAAGACTTGCCCCCTTTCCCTCCCCTCCCCTCCCCTCCTCCACTCCCCTGCTCCCTCCCCTTCCCTTTTCTTTTCTTTCTAGTTCACAACCATCACCACACATAAGTACAGATATTTTTTTCTTGTGATGAGAACTTTTAAGATCTACTCTTAGCAATTTTCACGTATACAATACAGTATTAACTATAGTCACCATGCTGTATATCGCATCTCCATGACATTTATTTTACAATTCAAAGTTTGTATCTTTTGACTCCCTTTTCCCATTTCCCCCAACCACCTACCCCCATCTCTCCACTCCTCCTGCCACCCCCACCTCTGGCAACCATCAATCTCTGTGAGTTGTTTTTTGTTTTTGTTCTAACATTTCACATATAAGTGAGATCTACGGTGTCAGCCTTTCTCTAACTTATTTCACTTAGCGAAATGCCCTCACGAGGACCTTTCCTTCGTAGCTGCTTCCATTTTAGACACCAGCAAAGAATAAAATAAATTACAGAAGGAAATTTAAATACTGTTGATTATCAGTAATAGTTTCAATAGAAAAAAAAATAGCATATGTACATCACAGTAGTTCTCAAACTTTGCTGCACATCAGACTTATCTGGAGGGACTTTAAAACTCTTGATGCCTAGGCTGTATCCCACACCAAATAAAGCAGGTCTGGGAGTAGAAGCCAGACAACAGAATTTTGAAGAGATGCCTAAGTAATTACAGTGTGCCTCAAAGAACAGGACTCTCTGGTGATGCTGTTTCTCAGCACCTAAGAGAATTCAGGTGGGTTTTTTTCTGTTCTTATCATTGAATTGTTTTCTTTTCAGCTATCACATTCAGCCGAATACTATCCTGTATTTTGCCTTACGCTTTAGTAATCCAGTAACTTGTCATTCTCTAGTAAAACAGGTGAATGTAATTTATTCATAATTTCCCCAAACCAATACTACTCAATAGTGAAGTGGCCAAATGCAGGTCTCTTATATTTAAGCTGCTTTGTCCTTTAAATGAGGAAATGCACAAAAGGAAAAGAAACATTTATTAAATTCCTGCTACTCCACATATAGTACAGTACTTAGCCCCCAAACTCTGAGAATTGATTTTGGTCCTTAATTGGTCAGAAGAACTGGGCTATCAGCAGTCCTGGCACATGGCAAAGCTGTGAGATGGGTAAAGGTTTCAGCTACCTTCCCGGCTTGTTGACACCCAGTCACTAGGCAACGCATGTCCAGTTTCATGCGCACAGATTTACTATCATCCACATGTGAATGACTTTCAAGTTTACAGCTTCAGTCCAAATGCCTGTCTGACGTACCAAATTTAACATGTCCACAACTGACCTCCTCTACTTCCAACCCTCAAACCAGCTCTACTTGCAGCCTTCCTCATCTCAGCTGAGGGCAACTCTAATCCCTTCCAATAGCTCATGCAAACAACCTAATAACCCTGCAGTCATTCTTGACCCTCCTCTTTCTCATATACCCACATCCAAACTGTCATGTAACCCTACGGACTCTGTTTTCAAAATATACCCTGAATTTAACCCCCTCTCACCATCTTCATTGCTTACACTCTAGTCTGAACCACCATCGTTTCTTGCATAGATGATTGCAGTAGCCTCTTAAATGGTCTCTGTTCCTGCCCTTCCCTCCTACAGTCAATTATCAACACAGTAGCCCAACGAATTTTTCTAAATCATGTTAAGTCATGTTACTCCTCTGCTGAAAACTGTACAAAGGCACCTCAATTCACTCCAGAATAAAACCCCAAATCTTTACAGAACCTGTATCCCTATGACCTGTTACCTGTCTACCTTCATTCCTGTCTAATACTCTCTTACCCTTGCTTACTGCTTTCCAGCTTTGCTATTCCTCAAATCTGCAAGGCACACTCTGACCTTGTGGCCTTTTGCACTGGCTGTTCCTTTTTCCCCCTAGGGTTTTTCGGCCAGATATCCTCTTGATTAAATTCCTTATCTCCTTCAAGTGTTGGCTTAAATGTCACCTTCTCAATGCTACTTTGACATCCCTATTTAAAATTGCAGCCTCATTACCCTTTCTACCCACTCTTTCCAGTGCTCCATTGTTTTTCATAGCCCTTATCACTCCCTAACCTAAGTTTAGTTATTATTATGTGTATTGCCTATCTCCCCTGCAAACTCCATGACAGCAGGGATTTTTTTTTTTTCTCCAACTGATGTATACCAAATGCCTCAAACAGTGCCTGGCACAGAGTAGGTGATCAGTAAACATTCGTTAAATGACTGAACTCAGTTTTCTGTCATTTTTTTCATTCTTTTATTCACATAGGAAGGTCACATAGTCACATTAAAAGACTGGGAGAAAAACTGCTTTTCTGAAGTTAATAACTTTAAAATACTTGTAGTTTTCCCTTAATTCAACATTGCATATATAAGGACAAGTATTCAAGCTCAACAACTTTCGATTTTTATAAATGTTATTTTCCTACAACATTTAATGGGTAAATTGGTTTATTAAAGCTTTTTGGTTTGTATTATAAGACTATTTTGAATTTACATATTAGAATGCTTGCTGGGTTCCATTAAATATTCAATAATTCTAGCTTGTATTGATACTTTAGGAAATTTAGTTACCTTGTTAATTTCTTTGATTAAATATTTTCAATTATATCGAAATCTAAGAAAATCACTGGAGAAAGGTAATAAACAACATACTAAGTTTAGTATATTTGGATCCCTATGAGTTCCTTTTGGTACTATCATTTATGTTACTGTGGTGAGCCTGCTTTTGCTTTTATTGCTTAGTATTTCTGTTATTTTCAAATTTCTAAAATTTCTTGTTAGTACTGGTTATCTGTGCTCTTCCCATTAGTTCTCACTGAGTTTCTTTATCCAGAAATACACAAATTGAAAAGAAGAGCTCCTAGCAGAGATGATCACAAAATATCACAAAGAATGATGATTTTCCCTATTTTTCTGAGAAGTGAGATTTAATACTACTTCAAATGGCTTTGTAAGGGCACCATATAATCGCCTAGTATGGTGTTTGGTATATAACAAACTCTCAATCAATACTTATTATTAAATTGAAGCCAAATTTCCAGAACTGTAAAAATCACTAGCCTTACTTTCCTTATTTCTAAGATAAGGCGACTATAAAAGGGAACAGGGTACATGACAAGCATCTTTGAGAAAAAGCCGACATTCAAAGATGATATAGAAGAATTTTATTTGTTTTGCTTCCAAAGAAATATTTGCCCTATGATTACTGTGCACTATCACATAGAGAGTCCCAAAGCCTATGAATGGATATAACTGTAACATTATAAACAAAAGTTTTTTTGAGAAAGAAAACAGTGAAACATTTTTACAACTTGATATTATAGAATACAGTCTGTTTCACTTCAATTCAGAAGCACAAACAGTAATGCACAACTCAAAGGAAAAAACTCTGGGTTTCTGTGGTTTAGCATATCGGTTTGAAAGCACATTTTCTCTGAAAATATTCAAATTCTTCCTGTCTGATTCTACCACTGACTATTCAAGTTACCACTTAAAAAATGTAAGAGTAACCTCTGTTTTTGGTGATAGTAAGAATGGGAATTTAAAACTTTTCAAAAGGAATTCTAAGGAAGAAGTTTTGCGTGGTAGGTTTCCTCCTACCTACAAAAAAGCACACAAAACTATGTACATAATATCACAAGTGCTCCACATACTGACAAAAGTTACCTGGAGTAATCTACCAGGAAATAGGCAAAATATGCTAAGGGTAACAGGAGAAAGCAGAACCAAGACGGAGGGGAAGGAAGAGAGGGAAGACAGCTAGGAGGGAAAACTAAACTATAGTAAGTCCCTAGGTGGAGCTTGCTTCCTATTTTGAGCATACTATAAATAACCAAACTCAGTAACTTCTCCAGAAAACCTTTAAATGTCTTAAGAACAAATATTATTTTAAATACCCCAAGTGTTCAAATATTTAATGTTTGTTTAAACAGATTAACCACCCAGGACAAAACTTCAGACTGTGATTAAAGGTTTTCACCATCTAAATTTAAACACAGTGAGATAAATTAAGAATATTACCCTAATTTTAATGTGGTAATTTTCAAATTAATGCCTGACTTAAAATTTTTCCTTTTTCATTTTTACTTACTACAAAAATATCTTTTAAAAAATTTCAAGCAAATTAAAAGATCACAACCCTAAGACTTCAACAGATTATGTTAATCTATTAGCATGTTCCTCTCTAGTTATTTTACACACACACACATAAACATATACACTCAAATCACATGCTTTTTTATACGATGGGAATGAAAGCACAGAGGCAACTCTATTTTTAGCTTTAGATTTTAATATCTTTGCAAAATAAGATGGACAAAAATTTTTAAATTATTTGAGATCAGATTATTTACAAGATTTTAAAATTTACATGTATCAATGAGAGAAATAATAGAAATAATGTAACCCCACAAATCTTAAACCAAGGGGACATATGCTAAAAGAATACACAAGTTTTCACCAAGGATTTAAGGTCTACTCTTTAAGAGAGAACCACGCACATATTCTCTTTAATTGCCTTTTTCCTTCCTAAATTGTCTGTTTATTTAACTTTTTCCAATGAAGAATGAGACAGAAGGTAGTCAGAAAACCTACACTCTACATAATCCTACAGATATATAAAATTCACACTTATAGAATAATAAATTGAAACTAACTGCTTCTTTAGTACAGAATGAAAAATAGCCTGATGCAAAACATATTAACTAAATGTCATTTCAAAGGTAAATTCCCCAAAGCTAAGTTTGTAAGTTCCTATTTTGATGATGAGATGCATATTTTACAAAAAGTCTTCCAGATTCTTTAACAATGAAAATTTTGTTTACTGTCAGAAATAAACACACTCAGGACATTTAACAATTGTGAAAAATCAAGTTTATATCTCATAGAAGCTGATTGTTTCTGGGGATGTTGATTCATTAGCCCAGAGGTAGGCCAACAGATTCTTGGGTACTAGATCAAGTCGGCAAAAATATTTACTTACATAGACGTGATATCAAATAGGCTAATTTTGCTTTTAGTTGAGGTATATCGTAAAGTGTACAAATCATAAGGGATAGCTGAACACATATGTTCTTAGAAAAGGATGAAAAAGTTCTCCTGTGGTACCTGTTTTGGTATTGTAATCATTTTTTAACTTCGATAATCTCAAATGTTAGCATTTTAATATAAAACTGCATAAGAAGCCACAATAATATGGGTAAGTTACACTACTAATGGGAAATTTCAGCTGTTATACTGTTTACTTTGTCCTACATTATTGGAAGGAAAATATTTAATAAAGTCAGAGTTGTACAGGATATTATTCTATTTTCTTATCCTGGAAAAAATGATCCTTTCAATTACCTCTTTAGCCAAATTGCTCCAATTTTTTTAAGTCCTAATCTTTATATTATGTCTTGATTCACTCCTGCTCATTTCTTAGGTTTCTTATAGTTCTAATAGTTTATGGCAGGAGCTTAAAACACTTTTAGCAATGTCACTCTTTTCACATGAAATCTTAAGTAAAACCTCTAACTTTTCCTTGAATCTTTGTTCTAAGAATGCTGTGAGCTCTCTTACAATTTCTTTATACATATACTATTACCAATGCAAAAGAATAACTAGGTAGACCACCAAAAAGGGAAAGTTAATAATAATCTTCATTTCTTTGGTTCTCCTAATTCCTTAGAAATATCTGTATGAACATTAATATATATTGAAATTGTTACCAGCTCCAAGACTGCACTGTTTTCAGATAACAACTGTTTACTATTGATGATTTTTAAAAGATGGTTTCCATAAGAAGATAGGCTTTAAAAATCATTATTGTTATGTTTTCTTCCTGATCTTATACATGTCTGAAAACCAGAACCCAAAAATCAAACACCAGTAAAATACTACTCCAGAATTTTCCAATCACAGGAAAAAAACACTTGCAAGAAGTTGTGATTTTGGAGTGATTAACCCAAAATGATTTAAAACACATCCACGTTATCTCCCCCTGCCCTAAAAAATAAAAAAACTCCATCATTATCTGACCTTTGTTTAGATCATATTCTGCTAAAAAGAACTTTGGTTTTAAAAATTAACAGATTACAAAGGATCTGGAATTTTCATTAAATTAGCAAAAATAATTATTCTTGATGAAATGATCTCTTCTCTTCCCAGGGTTATATGCTATAAATAGAGGGGGGTTAGTGATGTTTTGTTTTTAATGATACTAAATTTGTTTTGAAGTTTCAAAAACATTAAAGGAAGATTAGTGAAAGGGAGCATGGGTTTAAAAAAAAAACTTGTAAAACATTAAGCTACAGTAACTTATGAAACTATCCTCTGTTACACAATAAAAGTGATTTATGTTAGCTAATGAGAGCTATTAACCCATAAAAGGAAAAGCAGTCTGAACTATTTTTTTCATAATGAGAACTAAATATGCCAACTGCTTATTTTAACGTATATAAGACTTATAAAGAGTTCAGTTCTAAGAGGAATTTTGACATAGTACAAAGAGTGTGTTTTGAAACCAGAAGACCTGGATTGAAACTGAAACTCTGAATCTTAAGTAGGTGTGTCTTCGTGGGCAATTTACGTGATTTCAAGGTCTATTAATCTTGCTATTCTGGCCTGTAAAACTTACTTTCCAGGGTTGCTGAGGATTAAATATGTGATATGTAAGAGCCCACAGCACAGTAAATATAGAGTAAGCATGCAGCAAATGTGGAGTGTCTCCTCTCACTTTCACTCTTACTTATTTCTATAAAATGTGATGAAGCCTACAAGCCTTGCTGCAAATGCGAGCATGTAATTGAGAAATCATACAAAAATAAGAAAAATCTTCATTAATAATTATGGTAAGTGAAAAAAATGAACAAACACACACTCTCCCCCCATCTCCATACACACAAAATGCCACTTAGCTTTAGGGAAGTCAGAAAGAACAAACAGTTACACCAGAAATTAATATCACCTTGTAAACTGACTATACTTAAATTACAAAAATAAATAAAATAAAATAAAGTAAAAAGAACAAATGGCACCCACCCTTTGGATCTTATAGAACTCAGTGAACCAAAAGGGAAAATTCTTCATGGCTCTTAAGGCTTTACCACTGACATGATCCTAAAATTTAAATCAAGGTACCAAACAGTTATATTTTAGTTTACTTTAATCGTATGAATATAATATTAAGGTAACCAAGTCTAGACATATATGAAACTTCAATGTTAATACCTAATGTCGAATTTGATCTCATAATGATTAACTGTATGAATGAACTGTCATAATACATTCACCGTGACTGACTTAAAAATCACATATATTACTGCCTAGAATATGTGTAGAAATAATTTATATTAATGAATCTTGACAAACAAATGTATTTTTAATATGAAAAAAATCAAATTAATATACTTCTAAGAATACATCAAGTTTTCAGAGTAAGGTTTTAAATTAAATTCCAGAATATTCCCAAGACAATGTCTGAAACTCTTATTTAAAACATGTATATTTTTAAAATGTAAATATCTGCTAAATGCTTATATGAACAGATAATTTTAATCCCTTAAACCAAAAATGCACTTGTATTATATAATTTTCACAGTAAGCCAGATGTATCTCTGCCTCTGGAAAACACCATGATTTTCTTATAAAAAAAAAGGAAAATGAATCTCATGCTTTGATTTCCCTAGGGAATTTTTCTTTTTGATTTCCAATCTAGTAATCATTGGAAATGTTTCTACCTCCTTGATCAGGCCTCAAAGGTTGGAAGTCAAAGACTCTGAAAACAGCATCTATTTACTTCAACAGAGATTAGAACCATATAGCTTGTTACCTCTTTTACTCAAAGGCTTAGCGCTAAGACTAATAGCAACCTTGGCTTCTTGTTATGTGATAATTCTATAAGGTTAAAATAAAGTATTGGTCTTTATTAAAGAGAGAGCTTAAATTTATCAGACTTCAGAATTCTAAACCATAATAGCATTAGCAGATTTGAAAAACCTACTAAGTTAATATTTTTGCCAAAGACCACTTGTTCTATGCCAGTAAATTATTATGGTTAACTAACCCTGGTATTAAATCTACACATGGTATAGAATTATGAAAATTGATTAAGTGCTGACAGAAGCTTCCAGTATATGCAGCACTCTATACTGCCACGTACAGTAAGAAGCAAAATTTCATCTACAAATGAAATATGCATCTCTTAATACTACTAAAATAATTACCTTTAATGATACTTCACAGGTGCTAGGAAAACCAAGAAAGCAGCACAACAAACTCCATAATGTGTAATTAAGTGACTCACTTCTTACAAATAGAATACAGCAGAAGCAGAAGTGATAAGATATCATGTCCAAAAACGAGTTATAAAAGAATATGACTTCCATCTCAAACACTGTCATTCTCTCTTGGATTACTCACTGTGGGAAAGCCAGCTGCCACGAGAGACAGCCCTGAGAGGAGCTAAATGTATATGAGCTTGGAAGTAGATCCTCCTACAGCCAAGGCTTCAGATAAGACTGCTGCTCTGGACAAGACTTGACTGCATTCTTATGAGCCAGAGGTGCTTAGTTAAGCCCAGCCAGGATCCTTGGTGCACAGAAACCATGGGATAGTAAATTTATAGCTTATTCTCAAATTCTATAATTATCTCATCACAGATCAGCACTGGTCCACATACCACATTTCGAGTAGCTCTGCTCTAAAACAGTTGTATACTAAAGATTATTAATGTTTTCATTTAAATAAAGGTGAAAAATTAAAATATACTAACAAGCCAATCAACTACATAACTTTTATGCCAAATAACTTTTTCTCCTGGAATGTGTGCAAAAAAATTTAGGCAATATTTTTTGTACTTAGTACAGTTAAAATATTTCAGGAGGGCAAAAACTGGCATAGTGTTAGGCCACTGAGACTGTTACTTAATAAATATATGTTGAATGAATAAATGATGGGCAGATTAATATACAGAAAGGAATAAAATTAATAGTAACACCTCAGTTAAGTCTTTTTAAATGAAATAATCATAAAAGTTAGCATTTGGATCTCACAGTGTTTTACATCCATTATCCTATTTAATTTTCTTAAGAGATGAGGAAACGAAGGTGCAAATTCAGTTAAGTAACTTAGATAAGGTCATAGAGATTTGGGACTTCCAGATATGGCTTCAAAGCTGTCACACTTAACCATTACACTATAAATACAAAGAAGGTAAAATTAGTGGAATCTTAAAAAAAAAGGAACAGTAGTTGTTTTATAGACTGATAATGGAAGTAACATCAAAGTACTGTGAATGATACCAGATAAAATATCATACATTCACTGTAATAGAAAGCACAATTTATATTCCTAAACTTATTTTTAAATGATATCATGATTTTGAAAACTCTAAGAGCCTAAGAAGTCTTCAAATGAAGAATGTGAAATAATGACAAGGAAACTAAAATAAAATTATGAAAATACTATGTTCATTCAGAATTTTCTAAAGACCAGGAACTTTTTAAAAAGAGTATCTTGAAATGTGAAAAACACTGTACAAAGAAAAATATATTTCAGGATCAACTGCAGATCTTCCTAGTGGCCTAGTGAAAGGCAGTTTCTTCAATAATAATGGCATCTAAATAAACAGTTCATTTTTATCAGTTACTGCCTTACCTAATAACTTAAAATCAACCATCAAAATAAAAAGCCCTATATTTCCATCTAAAGCAATACAGAAAATAAAGAGAAAGCACCGTTCATAAAAAGAAAGCCTTTTTTTCTCTGAAAATGAGAATTTCCTAAATCTTGTCTTTGTGCAAGTCAAAGTAGCAGCAAAAATGATTTCTTTTACAATAGTTAGCCATTCCTTCCCTTTTCAAGATATAGTGAACCTCTCTGAAGATGGAAGGAAAAATGAAACAGATGAAAATAGAAAGTATGAAATTCCAAAGGTTGGCTATATTTGTTAAAAATATGTATGAATAAATGATAATATTTTCTAGTAACTTACCATATGCCAGGCAAGTACTAACTGCTTAAGCATTCTCTCATTTATTCCTCATGACCATTCACTAATTTAAATATTATCCCAATAGAGTATATGTTAGTAAAATACATAAATAAATTGAGGCTTAGAGAATTTATGTAATTCTCTCATGATCACAGGTATCCAAGGCAGAATTCAAATCCATATTCTGTCTTCAGAGTCCACATTTTAATCTGTATGCTAAATATGTAAGTACTGCCTATGATACCAGTAGGCTTATTTTACCTTCATTCTTGAAAGATATTTTTAATTAGATACAGAATTAAGTTGACAGTTTTTTTCTTTCAGATGTTGCTTCACTGTTTTCTAGCTTCCATTATATCCTGTTAAGATCACAGTTGTTCAAATTGTTCTTCCTTCTATGTGATGTGTCATTTCTTTCTGAGTGCTTTCAAATTTTTCCTCTCAATCTTTGGTTTCCTAGATGACCTGCCTACGCACATACCTTCCTTCAAAGGACAGATCTAGACCAGGTTCCTGCATTCTCCAAGAATAGTTCTCTCTACTCCCGCCTCCTCTTCATCCGCCCCTTTAAAGATCTGAAGGTTTTCTCTGTCCCCAATGTGCAGCAGAGCTGCCTTCCTCATTCTCTTGTACCCTCATATTGCATATATGTAAATTTTTTTCTATTTTTTCAAAATACTCCCTAATGAGAAAGATAAAAAAGGCTTTCCAAGGCTTCAAAATTTTCCAATCTTTTTTTTTTTAAAGAATATGACCTACAAAATCTATTTGATTTATGAACCTGTTTAACTTACATCTGCAAGATCAAGCACTATAGTACTTACTCTTAGTGACAAAATAGTTTGGGTTCTCATTCTGTAAAAAAACTAGCAATAATCCCTAGAAAGAAGCAATGGCCTTTTAATCAAGGGCTTTGTCTCTGGAATTTACCAGTATTTCTTTACTTCACACATCTTTTCACTTGTCTGCTTGAGTAAATATTATCACATGTTGGTCACTGATCCCCTTGACTTCACTTTGGTTTTTGGTAATTCTTTCAGCTCATGATATATAAAGTACGGTTCTACTGTGAAACGCTTGCTACAATGGGATATACATGATATCCATGCTTTTCTTATGTAAAAAACTGAAAAGTTCTGTTAATATTTTAGGTATTTCTAACAAAAATGGCCTATTTAGATGTCCTAATGGGCAAATATTTATTATATGCTTTACAAATGATTTTTATAAATCTACTTTTATATTTTATACATCCAGTTTTTTAAAATAAAAATATTTCACTGGATTGGGTGAAGAGAAATGAACTAGTAGTATATTAAGATGTGCTTTGATATTTAAGATGAATACCTTATTTGGTCAAATTATTATTATTTTGGAATGGATTACAATGGTTAACCTTTCCCCTAAGAATAGGTGAAAGAAATAGAAACCAGTCCTAACACTTTTACCTGAGCTAGGAGAAGGAAATACAAACTAGTTCAGGTTTGGCTATGAAATACAATGAAGGAATGTAGTCATATTAACCCTTGGTATACCACAAAGATCTATTAGACTCAATTTGAGTTTTTCCTTTGAGCAACTTTATTCTAAGCATTGATATTTCATATCCTAGTCCTTCTAAGGAATCTTCCAAAGAACAAAAAAAATTATTCTTCTTTTTATTAGAATAAAATTCACTCTGTCTTGGAATCTCTATATGGATCTATTCGAATGCTTTACAAATTGAAGATACATGATGGTGATCCCTTTATAAATTGAAGATACCTTATGGTATCTCAGGGATGTAATTTTTCCTATTTTTGAACATTTTGTTATTTTACCATCCTAGGAATTATTTATTCATTACTAATCAACTATTTTTAAAAATAAGGAGAAAACGGAATGGAATCATCTAGAAAGATGATCTAGTAGTGAAATAAATCATCACCATTACATTGTCCTTCAGTTTTTTTTATTGTGTTGCCCACAGTATCATATCTTTGAAAGAAAGCATAAGAGAAGCATAGAAACACTATTTTTGCATATTTTTTCCTTTTTTGATAGCTTGCATTAAATACAGTTGAGATTTCTAAATTTTTCACTTTCTGTCCATACTGGCAAAAAGAGGAAATCTGACAAAAGAGTTTCACAATTATCAGACAAATCAGAAGGTGAATGTAAAGAGACTAATAGCAGTCTAGACTATAATGATGGTGAAATTAATCTTCTAAGCAAAATCTCAGACTATGAAATTTCAGCTCATTTAAATGGATATATTTTCTCAAACCCAAGAATCAATGAGTGAACAATGCACTTTTAAGAATAAAAAGCAAACATTGCATTCCCGTCCAGTTAGTCATTCAACAGGAAGGACTTCATCACAGAGTATTTTGCAACAAGAACTTGGAACATCCCATTTTGCTAACAGGATGTATGACAGTGTTCTTTCATCCTTTATGATGTTTGTGCACTAAAAGTTACTTAACACAGTTTGTAAGAGAACAAATGTCTAAAGCAGATATACATACAAAGGAGATAGGAAGGAAATTATGAAGAAATAAAAACTTTATTGGGCTTTATTCTAACTAGTGTTTATAAATATAAAAATAAAAATGTTTTACAATTAATGAAGAAAAAAATGCTTGCTTTCTCTTTAACAAGATTATGAGGTATCAAAGCTTTTAATGTTACTGCATTTGGATGATATAAGTGCAACATTAAGAGCCAGAAGTTATGATAAGCTAGAATCTATTAAACATGTATATGAAATCTAGACTCTTTATTTGAAAAAATGGATAGTATTAAGATCATGCATAAAAGGTGATGAGCAGCTAGTTACTTTCAAAGGACATTATCCATAATTCAGGAAAATATGAAACAAAAAATTTGAGCTTACTAAGTTTTGACTTTTATTACAATGTCTAATAAAGTTGTTCACTATCCCTTTATTGTTACCTCTCAAGATTATTCGTAAGTTACTCCAAAATAAAAAAAAAATGGTGACAAATGCCAGTGACTACTAGTCATGATATACTGAGTTAAATCAATACGTAACTCCTCTTTCAACATTAGACAAAAGGATAATTACAACAGGCTCTAGAGATCACTTAAATTATTCGTGGGTAATCAGAACACAGACTTGCCAACACACACACACTCCTTTAGTTAACAGTCATAGAAAAAAATTGTAAACTGGCTACATAATATGTTATTGCAGCTTAACAATGTATGTGGATGAATTTCCTTTCAAGAAAATTGTTAAACTAAAGAAAAACTATGCAGCATACCTAGAATGTAATCTGGCTCTAACAGATACTTAAATGTTTCTTCATAATAATAATACAGTTGTTGTTGTTGTTTGTCTAAATACAGTTGGCCCTCCATATCTGCAGTTTGCACATCCTGGGAGTCAATCAACCAAAGTCAATCCGCAGTTGGTTGAATCCGCAGGTGGGGAACTGCAGATACGGTAGGCCAACTGCACGCCATTGTTACAGGAAGGACTTCAGCATCCATGAATTCTGGCATCTAAGGGATCCGGAAGCCAAACCCCCAAAGGATACTAACAGACAACTGCATATGTGTTAAAAGTACATATTATAAGCCTCTGAGGTTCAAAAGTCTGGGCTAGACTATTTACTTGCTACAACCTTGGGCAACTTACTTAACTTCTTTGAACTTTAATTCATTTATATGTAAAATAGATAATGTCTATCTTATAGGATTTTTGTGAAAAGTTAATACTAAATGTAACAAACCTGAAGCAATGTCTGAAACTTGAATAGGTCTTTAACGAATGATACTACATCCTTATGAAAAACTATGATGAATTTGGTTCTTTAGTCTCTCACTAATTTTAACAGTGCTAGTGATTTTTCTCCTGGGCCTTGTTATTGCAATTCCTTATTAACTGAAATTCATCATCAACCTTCAGTCATCTTCCAGCTAAACTTATTCCATTCACCTATATTTACTGAATACTTACTATGTGACAGACAATTTTAAAGCTTTACTTGCTCTTTAATAATAACTATTAAAAACATCAATAGCTTTATGCACTTATTCCTTCCTGCATTTCGAAATAGTCTAGGATTACTATCTGTATTCTAGGGTAATAAAACACTAGAAAATAATGAGTCTATGAAAGATATGGTATACATCTCATTTTTTAGCACCCCAATCAGGATCATCGTACAGCAGGTCTTAAATATTTTAAATGAAGACAGAGATGAATTGTATATTTATAAACTATATCACCATAACAACACATATATTATTCAGCTTACTTAACTAAGAAGAGGATCTGAAATTACAGTAAAAGTGAAACAGTGAAAGGGCAGGGAGAAAAACAGGAAGCAAAAAACATTTACAAAATAACTATCATGAGGATTCTACCAACACTTAAGAATACCACAATGCTTCATATAGTATGGCTTTAACATACTAACAAAAGAATTTCTCAGTATAACAGAACGAGGTTAAAAGTTAGTGCCTCAAAAGCTTGGGGAGAAAAACCGAACGAAAATGTATACATGCAGAGAGTGGACACTAATATCCGTATTCATCTATTCTAAAGGTGTACTACATACTTTTTAGTCTAAAGGATTTACTATTATAGTGAAATCTATGAAATACCAACTACTCCTGACGTGTTTTTACCTCAAAAAAACAAATAGATATAAATAAAAGATACTGAAATACACTTAGAAACAATGATCAGTACACATATGTAAACTAAAAATACGTAGTGTATTGTATATGTATGTACATGCAATACAATGTATATGTGCAGTCAAACTGTAATCATTCTACCTAATAAAACTGAAAAAGTATAATCAGTTCAAAAGAAAGATAATGGAATACAGTTTCAGTATTATTCAACAGTAAGAAAGAATATTTCTTCTTGGAACATGTCTGGCTTGGTTCTCCTCTGTACAACAGGAAACAGGATAAAAGGGTAGCCTACATGTTCTTTGAAATTCTGTTTCTGAAATCACCGTCTTATTGCTGAATGTTACAACTTTCCACAGGATGTGACATTTTCCTAAGTGCCTGTGTGTAGTGCATTAAGTTATCAATGAGTACCTCTCACTTCCCGAAATAAAGTTGTCCTTGGAGAGTTAAATGGTAAAAATCGACACTCAGTGAGTCTAAGACATGTATACAAAGTCACCTTAAGGATCAGAGTAACAGGTAAGTCCTAGCATTATGAGCATAACACAATAATAATAACTGATGTCAAAAAAACAGAAGTCTTTCAACTCAAATGGGGTCTGGGTGACTAGAAACAGACCAAAGAAAAAGAAAGTAAGCAAGGTAAATATTGGTAGTGCTTACTTAAATATCCATCTCCATAACAGAGATAACCTAACAATGCTACAGACCATTTACAATCATAATTGAGGAAAATAAAAATATGAGACTGGGGTATAGGAAAAGGACATCAAGCCTATATTTGAAACCAGGAGATGAGGAGACATCACAGAGCCTGGAAAAATGGTGAGAAGATTAGAGGCTCTTGAGATGCTGAGGTGTGAAAAAAGACTGAAGTAAGAATTAAGAATAGGAATAACACAGTTTTCTCTTCTCTATTCCTAGCTGTCAATTAAAATAGGATGGAAGGCATGTTATGAAGGCTCTATTATAGCTTAATTTTCCCCCACCTTCTATTTCTCACCTATTCCCTCCTCTGCTTTTGTCATCACTGCTGCCAATGCCTGCTTGCAGTAGAGGAGGAACAGAAGAGGCAAAATAGTAACAGACAATAGTAATACACAACGCATACAAACAACAGTAATGCAGGGCAAGGGGAGGAATGAGGAGAAAAAGCAGTACCAGTATATGCAGGAAGGAGAGAAATTCTGCAGATGTCTGGCTGTGGGGACCATTCACATATAAAGAATACACATAAATTGGTCAGATTAATTACAAGGTTCCTTTTATTCAACTAAATTTTATGCTTGGCTTTTGATATTTTTTCTCAGCAACTGGAAAATTTGTTCTATTACTTAAAAGACTTGGTAAATCCTTTAATAAAGTTCATTCATAGGCTAGTACACTTACACTGGATATATATATATACAGCTATAAAGATCTAAGTCTAACTGAAAGTCATTAATCTGTAAGATATGCATGCCAGATGCTGATTATAGACAGGTAAAATATAGTCTTTTTTTTTTTTGCACCAACCTAAAAATTTAAGATACATAGGGGAGCAATCCTCTCAATATTCCTACATTCACTTTACACACGTTTGTATACTACCCCATTCTGTGAATACACTTGCAAAGATATTTCAAAAGAATTCTGTATAATGTCACAAAAGATGAATACATGCAAGTTTCTGACAGCCCCTTATATATCTGAAATTAGTGTTTACGTCATCAGAAATTGACATGATATACATTTCATATAAATGAATATCCATTTTGATATGCTTAAGTAAATACCAGTTTACAAGTGCATTTAACACCACAACTGGGATATACAGAGCAAGAAAGAGAGAGAGACTGATTATACTGATGCCATTTATTAAGTTAGCATTTATTAAATACACATCCCAAGTCATATAGCTATTAAGGGTGAAACCACTAGGATTCATACCAAGGGACTTTGGGCTTGCTCACTCTAAACAAATTAAGAATCATCACAGTAGCAGAAACTATATGATTATTTAATAGGTCTGACAGGAACATTAAGCCAGACAGGCTAATATGATCAATTAGTAGTCAAAAGTGGGGAGTGGGAAGCAAAAAAAAAAAACCCATTCAAAAGGGCAAGCAGTACACGCTAAATTGGAAAGGGCTTACAGACGCATTTTAAAATCTTTTAAATTTCTGAACTTCATTTAGGGGATATGCTGAATGTCACACACATGGTAGTAACATTCCCCCCACCCCACCCCCCCAAAAAGGAGAGAGATCTATCAATTCATAATACTTTTAACATGATAGCACATTAATAAGTTTATATAACTTGGTGGAAAGAGAAGAGCAAACAGGACAATATTTTTCCCTTTAAAATTCCAGATAGCCACTGTTTTAACTAAAAAGACCTGGGGCAAATGGCCTGCAAGGATCAGTATAAGTAGAATTAGATAATAGGATTAGAGGAAAGGATTTATCACTGTCAGGTGACAGGAGTACAAGTTACCTTTCAGTTTACAGAACACTAGTTCAACTCTTACAGTTACCTGTATATCTTTCTCACCTTGTTTGCTGTTACAATCTCCTTTAATGCAGACTCCAACTTCTCCCCTCTTTTTTTTTACCTTTCACTATTTTAAAATCACCCACAATAGTCAGCATGATATCCTGCATACTGTATGCTTCTTGAATTAAATTATTAATTGAAAGATAAGGTAAAATACATTTTAATTCTATTGAATGCCTTCTATGTGCTGAGCACTACTCTGAGGACTAAAAATAGAAAAAAGTTACAAAAAATGGCTAAAAAATTTTAAAAACTCAGGTTTTAGTGGAAGAAAATAATATATGCAGTCTAATACATCAATTTAAACATTTATCATGTGCTATGCCTTTGAAAAGAAGTAATATCTGTGTGGTACTTGACAATGAGATTTTCATACATGTTAAATGATTTTTCCCTTCGGAATGTCCCCTCTCCTGCCCTTACATTAGAAACATACTATAATGCAAATTATATATATATGAGATATGTCTATCATTTCTAGGCAGCCTCCCACTCCCAACAAATCACAGAAGGGATAGACTTATATTCCACAATTTCAGGAAGAGTTGATTAGAGCATTGGCTGGCCAACTTCACCTGTTTCTTTTAAGAATCTGAACTAAGAGACACTGAGAGAGCCCTGAAACTGAGGGTAGTTAAACCAATTTGGACAACATGCAAGATAAGAGCTGAAAAAGACAAGGGAATTGAGATTAAGAACACAGAAAACACAGAGATGAAAGATACCATGAGGCCCCAGAGATGAACACAAAAACACCAAGTCCTCATTTTCCAAGTTTCCAACATGTACGAGGCCTGGCTGAGGAGTCAGAGATCACAGTAACATTTCTTTACTTGAATTACCACCAATGTATCTCTACCTCCTTCAGTCAAAAGAATCTTGATAAGACAGGTAACAGTAAAGTATCTAACTGGTCAACCAAAATAAACTGACGGCTATTCCCAATGTGGTTCATTCTGAAATTGTAACCTCCTACTACAATCTCCTTCCAATAGCTTGCTAAAATGCCATCCTATCACCATCCTCTGTCTTCAGTGGTGACGGGGGACCCGGACATACTACTGGGCAGTGTAAACTAATGCAACCTTTACGATGACAATTTGACAGTATTGCACTGTAAAATGTACATATTCTCTATTTCAGCAGCCCACTGTTGGGAATTTATGCCCCAAAAAGAGCTAGACAAGTACACAAAAATAAACTAATGTTTCCTTATAGCATTTTTGTAATCTCAAAAAAATGAAAATTTTTGATTGTCCATCAAAAGACGAATTCTATGCAGGCATTAAAAAGAATGCTATGAAATGGATGGTCACAATATACTGTTAAATTAAAAATGCAATTTGCAAATGGTATAGTCTCTCTCTCTTTCTCTCCCTCACCCCCGCCCCCATATATATACACACACAGAAACATGCACAGAGATACTCACACAGATCGTCCAGTCCTTGAATGATGATGGGGTTATGTCCCAATAAACCCATTGTAAGTTGAAAATACATTAAGTAGCAAATGTATTTAATACTCCTACTGGATAACAGAGCTTAGCCTAGCCTACTTTAAACACGCTCAGAACACTTACAATAGCATGTAGTTGGGCAAAAATCATCTAACACAAGGCCTATTTTACAAAAAAGTGTTGAATATCTTATGTAATTTATTTAGTAACAAAAGTGAAAAGTATAGAATGGTTGTGTGTTAGTTGTTCACCCTCATGATCACGTGGCTCATTAGGCCCTGTGACTCAGAAGAATCACACCATAGGTTGCTAGCCCAGGAAAAAGTCAAATTTCAGAATTCAAGGTACAGTTTCTACTGAATGTTATTGCTCCCACACCATCATGAAGTCTAAGAATAATAAATTGAACCAATTTAAGTAGGGGACTGTCCATATACATTTATATTCTGAAAAATATAAATAGTACTCTTAGGGAAAAACAGAAGAGAAATGCTTAAAAAAGCAAGTATATTCCTATCTCAGTATCTCAGGGGACCGGTTACAGGACCCCCTGCAGACGCCAAAATCCTTGAATACTCAGAACTCTTATGTGAAACGGTGCAGTATTTGTATAACCAAATCAAAGCCTCCTACATACTGTAGTTTTAAAAAATTTTTATACCAGTTGTTAGTTTTTATTTCATATAAAAAGAACATGGAGTTTACCAAAAAAGAAAAGAAGTATTCTGTGAAGAGATACATGACTTGAATTCTTATCCATTGCTAAAGTCAGAGTCTCCTGTAACACTTTAAATCACCTCTAGCCTACTTGTAACACCTCATACAATGTCAATGCTATGTAAATAGTTGCTGGTGGGCAGCAAATTCAACTTTTGCTTTTGGGAACTTTCTGGAATTTGTTTTCTGAATATTTTCAATCTGAGGTTGGTTGAAATGGCAAATGTGGAGCCCACAGACATGGAAGGCTGGTTGTACTGTATTTCGCTGCTTCAATACCCGTTTTTTCATATTTTAACATATCTAAAACTGGGACGCTTCTTCCTGTAATCCTTATCAGTGAGACAGCAGTTGTGACATAACTGTCACGACCCACGCATCAAAGCATGGATAGGTATCAACAGTTTGGGGAAGACAGCTCTGAAGACAATGATGGGGCATTTTAAAGAAATTTTGTAATCAATTCTCTTGATAATAAAGAGGAAAATCCATGGGAAAACAGGGACATTATCAATGCTAAGTTGAAAATTAATTTAGAAGACTCTAAAGAGATTAACTAGCCTTTAATTTATATAATTTATAATTACCTTTTCTTCTATCACAAAAGTGATACATACACACTTGCACACCCATACTCACAGGGATATAATTTTTTTTCCTATGCAAAATGGTACAAAGAAGATAATTCAAGTGGTCCACAATTTCACTACCCCGGAATTATTCAAGACATTAAAATAGGGCAAAAAAAATCAGTTGTATTATTCACAGGCTATAGTTTGCTCATCTGTATTTTACTTTTTAAACTGTGACTATTCATAGATAATTACCTCTATTTCATAGATTAGTATCTCTAAATTTGCAAAATCATGTTTCTTATGTAAATCCCCAATTTTTAACTGGTTGTGTTTCAGTTGGGAACAACATTATAAAGATTATAAAGAATTTCCAGGTTAGCTAAAAAGGACTATTTAACTCAAAATGCAGCTTCAACATAATAAATACAGAACCTGTAAGTTTTGCTATGGACTAAATTGTGTTCCCGCCAAATTCATATTTGAAGACTTAACTCTCATTGTGACTATATGTGGAAACAGGGCCTATAAGGAGGTAATTAAGGTTAAGTGAGGCCATAAGGGCAAGGTCTTAATCCAACACGGCTGGTGTTCTTATAAGAAAAGGAAAAGGGACCAGAGTCACCCAGTCTGTTGTATTTTGTTATGGCAGCATAAATTGACTAATGAAGGCACTTTACAGCATCATTTTAAAAAATTAGACAATGTCTTCAGTTTCAACATGGGACATCCTCTCCTGCTGTAGTTCTAGCATCAAGGAGAAATATTTCCTTCTATGCCTCTACTTCCTGATCAGTACAATTGCAAAATCCTCAGTTCCAACACCTTTGGGTTTTTGGCTTCTGTGTCACTGCAGTAGGAGTGGAGGGCAGGCAGGAAGGCTTTGAGACTGGTGTTTAGTGGAGAAAAAGGGAGAATGAGAGGAGGTGGGAGATGAGGAGACAGAAGAGAAACTGAAGAACTCTAGTGCGATGAGAATCAACACTCAGTCAGGATAGCTGCGCTCAAACCGCAACTATGCTCTTCACTGCTGTATGATCTTTGAAAAGTTGTTTAACTTCTGTATGTTCAGTTTCTTCATGTGAAATGTTAGAAATAGCAATAATAATATAAATAAAATTGCAATAATAAATTCTACATTGGGGTTAAATAAGACAGCATACATGTCAGGGCTGGGTAAATGAAAAATGTTCAAAATCATTAGTTGAATTAAGAGCATAGTCACTCTGATATACTCATCTATAGGATATATTATTTATTTACACAATTATTCCTGCTTTTAGAGGTATTCTGAAGAAAAGGATATGATCTTTAAAATCAGATAGGCCTGTGTTCAAATCCTAACTCTGACATTTAGCAGCTATTTGACACTGGGTAAGTTTTAGCTGCACTAACAAGTTACTGAGCTTTAGTTTCACTCATTACCCTTAAAATGAAGCCAACAATGCTCACCTTATGTTGCTTATAAGGAGTAAGTTAGATCAGGTATGTAAAGTGCCTGGCCAAGGCTAAGATTTAATACTGTAAAGATGTTATTTTCTTCCCAAATTAAGTGCATTCTTAATCCAAATTTCAATAGAATGTTTCATGCAATTTGACAAGGTGTTCTAAAATTCACCTGGAAAAGAAGGTATACAAAAATATCCAAATGAAAAAGAACATCAGTAGTTTTGCTGTTACACATATGAAAATAGTATAAAGTTAAGTAATTAAAACAGTATGGAATTAGCATAGGTATAGACAAATAGATCAATGAAAAAGAATGGAGTCCAGAAACAGACCTAGGTATATTGAGATTTTGCATATCAGATAAATATAAGGGTAAAAATAGGCTATTAAAATTAAATAAAGTGTTGAGTGAAATGGCTGTCCTTTAAAAACAATTAAACTCCTACTTCATTTCATAAACAAAAATAAATCCCAGGTGGATTCAAGTTCTAAAAGTTGAAAAAAAAAAAAAGGGAACTCCTAAAAGTGAAAATATGGAACACTTAACAAAATAGTTGGGGAAGGCTCTAAGTAAGAGAGAAAACTCAGAGGCTTTCACTCTTACCATAGAATAAAAAGAAAACTCATGTATTTTATATATTCTTGTATTGCAATTTCTTCCCATTAACAGAAATGAAGAGCATCCCAATCCGTAATGTGATATTTTAATCAGTATACAAAAATCCTACAGGGGGAGAGTATAGCTCAGTGGTAGAGTGCATGCTTAGCATGCACATGGTCCTGGGTTCAATCCCCAGTACCTCCACTGAAAAAAAAAAATAATTAATTAATTAAAAATACCTAAATAAACCTAATTACATGCCCCCCCCAAAAAACAAAAATCCGTCTGTACTTAAAAACATTTTTCAAATAGTCTTGTAAGGACAGAGAGACAATGGGGCAAAATCTTTTTTAAAAAGGCAATTTCTCTCACATGAATTCTAAATACAATGAAACAATTTTCTACTAATTAAGTCTGCACTTAGTGATGTGTTGGTGGTTACAACCACACAACTTAGAAATGCAAAAAATATAACAGAAAGTTCAATTTAAAAATAAACATACTATGCTTCCATGATTCTAAACTGCATTAATGAATTGGATTTCTTAATAGTTCGTAATTATTTACTTAAAGCTAATGACCTTTTAAAACCTAGACCTTAAAAGAATCAGAGATAGGATGTCAACTATATTAGGTAACTGGAAGGCAAAGCAAAAATTGATACAATATTCAACATTCTAAAGGTATAATTTAGTAATTCAATAAAGAGGGGGAAGTGTGCTAAGTGGGTTTTTGTCCTTTTTCACTTTTGAATGACAAAATTGGGATTATGTTTTAAGTAACATGTTGAGAAAAAGGTATTTTCAAAGGCTTTCTCTCAAAGTTTTATTCATCTGAATGGCTCTCAATTATGCATTGTCACTTGAGTTCACAATGGAAAAACGATTTGTAACTTACAACAGATCTAGCATCTTTAAGTGTCAATTTAGGAAAATAAAAGATATCATATGTACTCCTTAGAGACACTTTCTTTTCATCATTCCATTTTTTCCTAAAGATTCCAGTTAGGCTGATCTCTATCACTACCAGAGCTATTTCTGGCCATTCTGCCTTTTCCCCTAAATTCAAAACTTCACGTCTATCCTCTCACCACCCACCGTAAGCAGGTATTCTTTCTAAGTGTTTAATAAGGAGTTTTACTGTTGGCAATTATTAGGAAATTATCAGGACTGAAAAGTAGCCAACAAGATAAAAGAACTGAAGCTACAAAGTTAAAGACCTCATAAAAGTTATCCTTAAAAGTTCTGTGCAAAAAGACAACCTACACAACATCTGTTAGATCTTTTTGCGTTCCCACTAATCAATTATAGCCTTAAGACAAGGCCAGACTCCAATTGCATAATCCCTTATTATTCAATAAGATTGTTGCCCTTTAGTCTTTGTTACAAAAGAAAGTTTCGATTTCAACCTTTCCGATCTTTCAGACAGAAGTAGGTCATTAGAGATGGTTAACCTGGGTCTCAGGAAGACACTCATTTACAACTAAGAGAAAACTCCAAGCTCTCATCAAACATTATTTTACTTTAAAAACTCTCCAACGTCCCTTATTCTCTGACATCTTCCAAATTACTTTGCACAAAGTAAAAACTCTGTAAAGCTAACAACGTGAAGTTCTTGGTCTGGTGAGAAGGAACTAAGAATTTTTCTTTCAAAAACAGGTAACATCAAGTGTGAAGTCTTAACTTCCAAAGAGCGAGATGGAAGACCTTCGAAATTTGCAGAGGCGGTATGACCGTAAGAAACGCCCTTGTCATTACAGAGGTCGCAAACCTCTGGCCCGCGGTTGAGGCAGAAGCGCCCGTAGACTTCTGCCCGGGCATGCCGCAAGATGCTCCCGGGCTTACGGGAAGCCACCATGGAGGGCAGGCCCGGCATCCTCAGCAGTTATCTCACGTCGGGCCCGCAAGCCCAACAGGTTCGTCATAAACACTGTAGGCAGAGACAAAAGCGCGACCAAGGGGACGGGTCACGCAACTGTCAAACGAAGCCCACTCTCCCCTTGACGGTCCCCAAGGCGACAAGCCTTCCCGGCGCGGATCACTCACCAGTTGCCTCAGGGTCGCGACTACAGCTCCCAGGAGGCTGCGCGGCTGACGGAGCAGCGCCCTTCCCAGAATGCAGCACGGCGGCGTCCCCATCCCTCCTTCTCCTTTGTCTGCTCCTCCTACTTTTCTACCCGGCGTCACCCGGGAGGGCCGGAGGTAAGTAGCGGGAGGGGACTCCGCGCTTCGGCGTGTCGCGTCAGACGCTGGGAGGGGGACGGGGCGGGGAGCGGGGGGAGAATGGGAGGACGAAGGGGAGGGGAGAGGGGAGGGGAGGGTAAATAGTGGGCCAGGCAGGAAGATGGCGGCGGTAGCGGAGGTGTGAGTGGACCCTGGTCTCTGCAGCTCGATTTTTCTCTTCTTCCTCCCCTTTTCGTTTCCCCTGAGGTTGGCATCGAGGGGGCTGAGTTCAGGTGGCGGCCCCGGGCGCAGCGCAGGGGTCACGGCAACGGCGGCGGCGGCGGCGGCGGCGGCGGCTGACGCCTGGAAGGGCAGGGTTCCCTCGCCGCTCGTCCTCCTTCCCCGGTCCGCTTGGTGTCAGGAGCGGCGGCGGCGGCGCGGCGGGCGGACTTCGTCCCTCCGCCAGCTCCCTCCTGCACCGGAGCAGGCACTCCTTCCTTCGCCATCCCCCGACCCTTCACCCCGGGGACTGGGCGCCTCCTCCGGCGCAGCTCAGGGAGCGGGGGCCGGTCTCCTGCTCGGCTGTCGCGCCTCCATGTCGGATAACCAGAGCTGGAACTCGTCAGGCTCGGAGGAGGATCCGGAGACGGAGTCCGGACCGCCCGTGGAGCGCTGCGGGGTCCTCAGCAAGGTGAGCCACCCGCGCAGCGGAGAGCCCCATGCTCAGACTCACCTGCCGCGCGCGAGACGAGCCGCTGAGGACTTGGGGTGGGGCTGGGCGGGAGACACGGACCGTCCCGGGGCGGGGGCTGCGGAATGTGCTGGGGTGTGGGGCTGAGTTCTGCCGCAGGAGTGCCCGGGCCAGGGCCGAGGTGGGGGTGGGGGCAGAAGGGGACTATCTTCCTCGCCCGCCCTGGGGCTCGGCGGCCTAGGACTAGGGAAAACGTCCCAATCTCTGATCCAGTTTGGGAGCGGGATGCGCAGCATGTCTTGAGACCCAGGCCGGCAGCTGTCCCGGGTATAGGAATTTGGGGTGGGCAACAGCCGTATCCAAAGGATTGGATATGAGAACGATGCAAGTCAGACCTCTCAAACAAGCTTATTGCGGAGGTGCCAAGCAAAGTAGACTTGGGGGTTTTCTGCAGACGAGGCTGTTTAGACGGAAGCCTTGTTGCTTGGTGCCGAAGTCCGAGGTGGTAAACGGTGCCCGGTTAGATGCAGTGAGAGATCTCAATGAGGAGGACTTTTGTACTTTCCCCCTCACCCTTTACCCAGTTCGGAGAGGAGCTATTGAATGGGCAGGTGATAGGTACAAGAAATATTCGTAGTGACTTGGAACATGTCAGAATGGAGACGACCTTTAGTCCAGGAAGAAGAGCGTTTATTTAACAGTAAAATATTCTTGCAGTCAGTGGGCCAGAGTAAGGAAAAGACATCTTACTTTTCCTGTATTTTTAAAAACAAAATACGTCCCTTTTCCAAAATTTTTGTAAAGCAGATAGTTGTATAATTTGAAAGCTAATTAGTTAAAACGGATGAGGCCCTTTTAAAGAGAAAAGGTAGGTAATCTTTTCTTTGGTTAGTATATGGTTTGGGGTTTGTTGCTGGGGTTTCCCCCCCCCCAAGTTTTTTGCTATGGGAAGATCCACATTGCCTTTTTTTACTTCCTTCTCTCTTCCTGTTAAACTTTCAGAAATGGCTGGACCTAGCAGTTAACTTAGAGAGGGAGAGCAGGGGCCAGTCTCTCAACAAGCTGGTCATAAGATACTAGGTCATGTGCAGCCACTGGCTGTTAAGAAATCACGCTGCTTCCAATATACATACTTGGCTAAGCGTTTAGACATCGTTTGTGGAATCATTTAATATTAGGCTTTTATATTGTCTTGAGAAGGCTGAGAAAGGACCTAGGAAAAACATTTGTATGTCGGGAGTAAAGCTTTTTCTGTATGCAAATAAAAGTTACAGCATGTGTTGTTATTGGGATCATTATTGGAATTTAAGTGAGAAGTTTTCAGTAAAGTGAAGCTCCCTAGGGTTTCTTTAGATTAAATGTATCTTGTAATTTAGGACTCTGTATTGAACACGCTGTAATAGATATACGTCTTCTTTTGAAATTGTTATGAAATGGCCTCTGCACAGTGATTCTGATAATTTTATCACTTTTTTCTCATTAAAAGAGAAGCATACTTCAAATTACTATTGTAGTGGTGTTAAGTATTTTACAAAACAAGCTGTACTTTTGAACTGTTGATCATGACTTTTTTGGAGGTAGCGGAATTGGAGTGACTGGTAGAGTCACCTGTGCTCTGAGTATGCACTGGATCTGAGTTGCACAGTATGCAGAGCAGTGTAGTAGGTGTATACTTTGTGACAAAAAATAGAGTGTCTCCTTGGTGTTTAAGTGCATGGAAGTGTAGTATCTGACCACTTCTGTGGTGGGTAAGTAACTTCAATGTTGCTGCATACATAGACTCAACAGGGATGTAGGTTTTGGTATTCTTATTAACAGCTATGAAGGAACTTCCCTGAAATTTAACAATTTGTGGTTACATATAATGTTTTTTGGAAGCTTTTTAATCAAGAATATTTTATATTGAGTGCATATTTTAAAATTTAAATTACATATATATTTTGAGCCTTTGCATTCACCTGATAATTTAAACAAGAGTTAGAACTCAGCATTTGTTCTTTTCCTTCTGTTAAGTAATGTACTTAAGTCCCAATACTAACTTGTCCTGTTCCCTCCACCCCTACTCCGCAAGTGGAGTGAATTTGGAATGGTGCACTGGGAGGTAAACTTATATTAGAAATATACCAGCCCAAAGTTTCTTATTATATATAGCCTATTTTCTACAGACTTGCTTCTTAGGCATATAGGTTCCAAAAATACTGGATAGACAATAATTGTAGGTGGTTTTAACAACTATCAGGATGATTGTGGATGGGAAAAGATTCATGCCTTAGTAGGACTTGAGAGCAGCTAAGCCTGGATAAAATAAATCTCATTCAGTTTCTTCTGGATTCCCTCCATCTTTTTACCTTATCTTTTTCTCCACACACCTAACTATTGGCTGAAATTCTATCCATCTCAAGAGTCCATCTCAACTGTTCTTTCCTTGAAGCCTTTTCTTATTTTCCAATTATACCAGAGCTCCTTCCCTTGAATTCCTATAGTGTTTTATTAGTAACTTGCTTCTGACTCTTACTATAAATGCATTTTTTTTCTCTTGAATTTATGCTTGCTGGACTGTTGGGAGCAGGAATTTTTGATTCTCCTGCAGTGTCTACAAATTGCCTTGTCTCTGTTAAAAGTAGAAGAGTGAGGGAATGTCATGAGGGTAGAGAAAGGCAAAAATCTGTCTACTGACCGTGAATGGGAGTTCATATTTTCTGAGTAAAGGGTCCTGAAGTTTATATAATTTATTGGGTTCTGTATAAGAAAGAAATATAAAATTATAGACACAATTGCTGGGGCCCCTTCTATCACTCTGGATGGAGTCTGTTCAAGTGAGCATTGCTGAAGATTTCTAAGCTTCATTAGCTATGCATAACTCTGCCTCTAACAGAAAATACTGCATGCCTCGCAGTATTCTAAGTCTATTCTTGTTTAAACAACTAAGAGGTGGAGTTTGACAAAGAGAGAGGATAAGTAACTTGACTACAATCACACAGTTACTAGCCTTCTGAGAGGCAGTAATTGGAAGTGAGGTAGGGTTAAGTTATGCCAGTCTAACAATTCGTATTATAGGCAATGGAGAGTTGTTCCTGTAAGTTTTGGAGCTGGAGGCTCTGTGAGGTTAATATGTAAGATAAGTAAGGAAAATATGCCTAATAAATAAGATTATGTAAGTTTTGAAATTAAAAAGCAGATATACCAAAGGTAAGGTTTTAAAGCCTTCTCAGGAATCTAGGAACCTGATAATTTGGTTGGATTACTTGAAAATAGAGAGGAGGAGTCATATTTAAGGGTTTAATAGGAAGAAAAAATAAATTGGAGTTGGTGATGGGCTATAAAGATTAAGAAGAAAACAGTCAGGTGTTTAGCATCTCCTATGAATATAGTAGGTATATTCACGATTTTATCCAGCCATTCAAATGACAGGGCAAAGAAACTGAAGTTAGAAAAGTTAAATAACTTTTCAAAACTCCTCACAGGAATAGTTAAGTAGTTGAGTCTCTCTGATAATGTATCTATTCCCCTGTCCATACCCTGAGCCAGGAACCCAGAGCCAGGTTTGAGTCTGAGTGACTGGAAGTGGCAGTATAGCCAAGGAAATAGGAACATAGAGAGGAAGTGCACCTTATAGGGGAAGGTAAATTCAGTTTTGTATGTAACCATTATCATTTCCAGTTGATGTCTTAAGTGGTGGCAAACCACAGGGAGTTAAAAATAAGGAAATAATGATTAGAAAGCCCTTAGGAAAGAATGAATTAAATTACCAGCACAGATAAGCTCTCAGGGAGGGGTTGTAATGATGGAATTTAGAAGATTGAAGAGCTGAACCATCTCAAACTTGTTGAATTAGGCAATAGGAAAGTAAAGATTTCTCTAAGCCAATTCAGTATATTTTTAACAATCCATTTAGATTTATTTTTTGTCAGATATTTTTTGAATTAGCAGATAGTTTTTGGAATTGTGTGTGCTTAAAACCCAGAGCATAAAAATATGCAATAACAAGAATTCCCGTAGAGGTTACATTTCTGCCTTTGCAAGTTTATTGATTGTGATCTAAACTGTGCAGCAGCCAAGTTTGAGCAACGCAGAAACCTTTTATAGGTACTAGAAAAAGATAATCCAAGATTGGGTTTTTTTGGTGGGGTTGTGGGGGATAACCAAGGATGGTTTTGAAAACCAGTTTTATGTTTGTATTACTACTTGAGTTCGAAAAATAGATCTTTAGAGAAACTTGGAAAATGAATTAACTTTTAAATACATAATACTGAGTTCTGTGGAGTTAAAAATAAAGTTGATGCAGACTTACTAAAGATTAACGATCTACTATTTTTACTTTAACGTAGTTATAAGCATCATAAATTTTTATGTAGGAATAACTTAACAACAAAAAAGAGTTTGGGCCATGATTGGCTTTGTACTCTTGTTGATTAAGAAGACTTCATGTAGTACTTGGTGTAGGAGAATGAGAAACTGTTATTACCAAACGTACTTTCCTGTTGAATATGTTAATTATGGCAAGGACCCAAACAATTTAAGAATGAGGAAGATAGTGAGAAGGGGAGGATGAAAGCATACAGAAAACAGAGCAAAATTTTTACCTGAAATGTGCTTCAGTTTTATTCCTCAAATGTTAAAAGAAAATGTGTATTTTATTTACTTTCTATTTTATTTACAGTTTTGTAAAAATTACTGAAAATCATATACAATCTAGAAAATCCTAACTTTTCACTTTTTTTTTTTGTTTACTGTTTATAGTAAAGTTAGAACTTTTCACATTTTGGTTTTAAAATTAGGTTGACTGCTATTTCAGAAAGTTTGCATTTCTAAAATACTGACTTATTTTTTCCTTTCACCTCTCTCCTTCTCCTTCAGTGGACAAACTACATTCATGGATGGCAGGATCGTTGGGTAGTTTTGAAAAATAACACTCTGAGTTACTACAAATCTGAAGATGAGACAGAGTATGGCTGCAGAGGATCTATCTGTCTTAGCAAGGCTGTCATCACAGTAAGTACTCGTTCTCCTTCATTCAACTAATATGCACCAGAAACCTATTCTGGGTGCTTGGGATATGTCTATGAACAGAATAGATTAAGATCCTTTTCCTGTGGAGCATACAGTCTAATACTTTTTTTCCATAAAGTTATTTTAGAGAGTAGTACAACATACTATTATTTTATATAGATATGTAGTATTTATCTAGTTGGTTATAGCACGCCCTTAAACAAGGGCTTCAGAAAAAAAAGATATTAGATGACTTCATATCTGATGAAACTGGTACAGTTTCTTGGTGAGTTACTGAAAAAGTTAAAGCAGGAAAATAAAAAAGATACATATCTTAATATTTTAAAATTTTGACCTAAAATATATAAATCTAAATTAATTTGCCACCTTTTTGATGTAGTGCTAACAGTATCTCTTTGAACATGGAATTGAGAGATATTCTTTTGTAATTAGCATATTCATAATTCGTAATTTGCAGTTTCCAATTTTGATTCTCTGAAGTGGAATAAAAGCTTAAAGATACTTTTGAAAAGCTCTAAATATAAGTTCCCCTTTTGGGCTTCTAATGTTTTTTCCTAATATTTTACAGATGTCTCACCTTTATTTAATTTAATACCTTTTAAAAGAATGACTCACTTTTATTGAGTCATTCTACTTAGCTGACATTCAACTTAGTTTACATAGAAACAACTCTCTTTGCACTTGTATTCCCTAGACTTACAAAATGTTTAATTAAGTTATGTAAGGACTATAGCAAGTAAACTGGCATAAACACGTTTGGGAACAACCAACTGACTTGTTAAATGGGTGACTCAACTAGTGGGACAGAAGTGCCTGAATATACTAAAAACTAGCATACTAGTTGAGAGTGGTCAGCATATCATGGCATATTTAATAAATGGTGAAAAGTGTTGATTAAGGCAGGTCAGTTAAATGGAGGTCAGTTAAGGGAGCTATTGTAGTTAAAAGTCTAAAATGAGTATGTTAAAATAATCATAAATTTTACTGATGTTCAAAGAGAATTCATGTTATGATAGAACGTATATTGTTTATAAAAATAAATGGTATATTTTGGATCTATGTTGATGTCTAAATGTGACTTACATATGTTTGTGTTACACATTTGAGGAAATCCATCATTTTCATACATCCTGCCCCTCTTATATGTTCAGAGTTTGAAAACAAAAGCTTAATTGAATATTGACTTGGAAAAACTTCTATAGGAGTTGTTTGAAATTTTCAGAATGAAACTACTACTCTCCATTCTTAGGGACAATTTTAAAGAAATAGTTTGAACAAAAAGACTTTATTTTGACTGGTATGTGGTATGTAATAATGTAATTTTAAAAATTATATTTAATATTTAGTATTTGGGGTTTTATTTCTCTTGAGATAGATTCATGCTAGAAGGAAAAGTTGTGAATAGAAATATACTTTATAATCTTAAAGTGTTTTTCCTTGGTTCTTCTCCTTCCTAATTTTGCATAATGTTAGATGCTTGCTAGTTACAATGCTTGTTTGACTCTTTGAAAATAGCATATTGATTGGTAATGTGAAAATGGAGAGGAATGAAATTTTGTATCTTCTTTTTTTCGTAAGTAGTAATATTCTTAGAGTACCATGCTAGTTTCTGTGGAGTTATAGTTATCTTGTCTTAAATTATAGACTACGGTACTAGTGCACGGCTTACTTGGGGAAAAGAAGAAAAATTTTAATAAATACTAAAATTGGATATGCTTGTGAAAAAACACTGTATTAGTTCTTTGTAGATTTTTTGTTGTTGTTAGATCTTTATTTGCATACAGAATTTCCATTGTGGTTCATAATCAAAGAAATGAATAGGAAAGTGTAAAATTTGAAGCTTTGAAAGGACCTAGTGGAAGTATTTACTGGGCTATGTGGTGGTAGATAAGGTCAAAAAATATAAATGAAGCAGCAGAATCTGAATGGTAGTTAGTCTTTGCTACAGTGAAACAGGTGTTAGGGGGAAACCCAAGCGTTTATATTCCTGAACTCCTTCAACTTTGTTCCCATTCTGTGGGTTCACAGGTTCACTGTTAACATATTTCAAGGAAATTACAAAATATAGGTGAATTTAGTGAACTTCTCAGAATGAAGTTTACAGAGTATGTATTTGAGTTAAATTTTCAAAATATAATAACCTCTGTTAAATAGATATCCTTTGTTTGTCTTAAATATGGGCTATTATATGTAGCATTTCATCTCTGAAGAGAAAGAGTAAACTTGAATTTGTGCACAGGACATCCTTATGAAATTGGTAGCATTCGTGTTTGAGGAAATCTGGACTTGAAGAATTGTGACTTTACTGTAACCATTCATTAACATATATATTATTTGTTGGTGAACCTAATATCTGAGCCTACCATTTCCAATAGAACCTAATTCATTGTTAAATTCACTCTTATTTTAGCTTAACAATTAAGTCATTTTTAATACATTCAAATCATGTTTAGCTCTGTGATAATACATTGAATGAAATAGTTTCAAGAAACAAAGTATTTCCTGGGAGAATTTGTTACCTGGAAATAATTCTTAATGTGAAGGGACTGGGAGTAAGTTAATAAGAAAAACAGTCACTTTGTGAAAAATGATCTTTCTGTATGTCAGATAAATGTTTGTAGGTAGAAAGTTGAATATCTGAATTTTTATTATGGTTTAATAGCTATTTGCTGAAGGCCCAGTCCCTGCTACAATACAGTAGATGTTCAGTACACGTTAATTGTATTTCATCAGTCAAAAACAATGTTTATGGAGTATTTAAACTATTATTTATTTTTTAAATTCTGTGTTTAAATAAAATACCCATAGTAAAAAAATATAATCCATGCCATGAGAAAGTTTAAAAAGTAAATACTTCTCTTTATTCTTAGTCTTACACTCAGGACATAACCAAAGTAAAATTTTTGGTCTGTCATTGCAGACAGTATGTATACCTATACACGCATTTATTTGTTTAAATCCTTCATTTTCATTTAGACAAATAGTATCATACTAAACCTATCATTCTATACTTTGTTTTCTTTTAATATGTCTTGGACATTTACTGCATTTTGCTGAATTATGTAGTTGTACCATATCTTATTTATCTGCCTCTTCCCTGTTCTTGGACATTTAGTTCCTATTTAAATTTGTTGTACAACACTCTTGAAACAAACATATGTAGTATTTTAAAATTTGTTCATAGTTATTGTCAAATGCCCTTTCAAAACTACTGCTTTTCATTCCTACCAATAGTGCATGAATGTCTCTGTTTCCCCATACCCTCAAGTACTGAGGAAGTCAGATTTTGGCAAATGTTAAAATATTTGTCAAACTGCTAGATAAAAATGGTGTCTCATTATTTTCAGTTGTGTTTTTTATTCAAGAGGTTGAGTAACTTCATATGTTTATAAACTCATTTTTATTTTCTTCCTCCTCTTATCATTTGTTCATCTCTTTCTATTTATTGATTTGTAGAAGCTCTTTATATCATAATGTTTGGCCACTTGTCATATTTATTGCAGATGTTTCCCCCCTAGGTTGTCAGTTGTCTGTTTCTTTTCTTGTTTTATAATCTTTTTCAGCCTTACAGAAATTAAAAAATTTTATATACTCTTATTGACCTTTTCCTTTATGGCTTCTGTATTTAGTTATGTTTAGATATATATTCCCACCTCAAAGACTATAACTCTATATAACTGTAGTTACATTTTTGCTGCAATTTTTTCATCTACATCTGAGTTTTGATTCCTATGGGAGTTATTTTAGTATAAGGAGAGATGTGTGAATTTAGCTTTTTATTTTTTTCCAAATGACTAACCCTGTAGTCTAATACTATTAATTGAAAAGTTCACCTGTTCTCCACTGGTTTGAAATGTCATCTTTATTACATATTACATTCCAGTGTGTATTTGAGGTTATTTCTGGACTTTGTTCTGTTAAGTTGGCCTGTCTCTTCTTTCTTTTTGTACTATATTTAAAATTATATTGCTAATATTTCATCAACCAATTCTTTAAACTGCTTATGATCCTTTTGTGAAAATAAAAGAAGTGATTTGTTTGTAGTTACTGAGATTAGAAGATGTTACAGGAATTAGGTCGGTAGAGATTTTGGAAATAGTAAAGTTTATAGTCCCAAGTCTCACCTTAAGTATCTGACTTTGTATAGCTAGTATCTTACAGAACTTCTTTAGTTACCAGGCAAATGGGATTCCTATTATTATTATTATAGGTTGGTTATAGAGAAATTTATTCATCAGTTTGATGTTTTAGTAGTTTTAGAAGGTTTTGTTTTATATTTCTCTAATAATTAACGATGTTGAGAATCTTTTCATGTGCCTGTTGGCCATCTGTATGTCTTCTTTGGAGAAATGTCTGTCTAGATCTTCTGCCCATTTTTTGATTGGGTTGTTTGTTTTTTTGTTATTGAGTTGTATGAGCTGTTTGTATATTCTGGAAATTAAGTCAGTCACATCATTTGCAAGCATTTTCTCGCAGTCTCCCAGTCCGTAGGTTGTCTTTTTGTTTTTTTAATGGTTTCCTTTGCTGTAAAAAAGCTTTTAAGTTTGATTAGGTTCTATTTGCTTATTTTTGCTTTCAATTCTATCAGTCTGGGAAATGGATCCAACAAAATATAGCTGCAACTTAACATCAAAGAGTGTTCTGCCTATGTTTTCCTCTAGAAGTTTTAGAGTATCTGGTCTTACATTTAGGTGTTTAATCCATTTTGAGTTTATTTTTGTATATGGTGTTAGAGAATGTTCTAATTTCATGTACATCCAGCTAGCCAACTTTCCCAGCATCACTTGCTGAAGAGATTGTCTTTTTCTCCATTGTGTATTCTTGCCTCCTTTGTTGTAGGTTAATTTACCATAAGCGAACGGGTTTATTTCTGGGCTGTCTGTCCTGTTCCATTGATCTGTGTGTCTGATTTTGTGCCAGTAGCATATTGTTTTGATTACTTTAGCTTTGTAGTATAGTCAGACATCAGGGAGTGTGGTTCCTTCAGCTCCATTCTTCTTAAGATTGTTTTGACTGTTCTGCGTCTTTTATGCTTCCATAAAATTTTTAATGTTTTTTGTTCCAGTTCTGTGGAAAATGCCATTGGTAGTTGATAGGGATTGCATTGAATCTGTAGATTGCCTTGGGTAGTATGGTCATTTTAAAAATATTGATTCTTCCAGTGCGAGAACACAGTGTATCTTTCCATCTGTTTGTGTTATCTTCAGTTTGTTTCATCAGCATCTTAGAGTTTTTGGAGTACAAGTCTTGCCTCCTTTGGTAGGTTTATTCCTAGGTATTTTATTCTTTTTGATACAATGGTAAAAGGGATTGTTGTCTTAATTTCTCTTTGTGATATTTCATTGTTACTGTATAGAAATGCAGCAGATCTGTGTATTTTGTATCCTGCAATTTTACTGAACTTGTTGACCAATGTCTTAAACAACAAATTTATTATCTCACAGCTCTGGAGGCTTAAAGTCTGGATCAAGATGATGTCAGGGTTGCTTCCTTCTGTTGCTTATGATGGTATGCTAGTAATTTTTGGCATCACTTGGCTTATATATGCATCATCCCGATCTCTGCATTCATGTTTACATGGCGTTCTCCCTGTGCGTGTGACTGTGTCCTGATTTTCTCTTTATAAGGAAACCAGTCATATCAGATTAAGGGTCCGTTCTATTCCAGTGTGACCTCATCCTAACTAATTATACCTCCAATTACCCTATTTCCAAATAAATTCAAATTCTGAAGTACTTGCAGTTAGGGCTTCAACATCTAAATTTGAGAGCATGTAGTTTAACTCATAACAAAAAGTATCAGAGTTAGGACTAGAACTCAAGTCTCCCAATTCCCACCTGATGTTATTTTATCACATGTCATTGAGCATAGGAAAAATACGTATATAGTACATTTTATTTTGTGTTAGACTTACAGGAACATGACTGTTAAATACTTACAAATTGTAACTCTTTAAAATTTGTGATTTACTATTACTGTCTTCTGTTAAATCTTTGTAATAAATATGGTCCATGTTTTAGCATTCAAGTTTCCTTAAAGCAAGAAATACACAAAATTTCTAAATTTGTGTGCTTAAAATAGCAAGAGGCTTGTTTTCTTAGTTTTTCTGGAGGTTAAGATATTATAAGATAATGGCTATAATTCCCTGTACTGTACATATTTAGTGTTTTTTATTTATCATCTTTTTATCTTTTAAAAAATATTTTTATTGAAATATAGTCAGTTTACAATGTATCAATTTCTGGTGTACAGCATAATGCTTCAGTCATACATGAACATACATATATTCGTTTTCATATTCTTTTTCACCATAAGTTACTACAAGATATTGAATATGGTTCCCTGTGCTATATAGTATGAACTTGTTGTTTATCTGTTTTATATATAGTAGTTAGTATGTGCAAATCTCAAACTCCCAATTTATCCCTTCCCCCGCCCCGTAATCTTAAGTTTGTTTTCTATGTCTGTAAATCTGTTTTGTAAATAAGTTTTTTTTCTTTAAGATTCCACATATAAGTGATATCATATGGTGTTTTTCTGTCTCTTTGTGGCTTACTTCACTTAGAATGACAATCTCCAGGTCCATCCATGTTGCTGCAAATGGCATTATTTTATTCTTTTTTATGACTGAGTGGTATTCCATTGTATACATATACCACAACTTCTCCATCCAGTCATCTGTGTTGATGGACTTTTAGGTTGTTTCCATGACTTGGCTATTGTAAATACTGCTGCTTTGAATATTGGGGTGCATGTATCTTTTTGAATTAAGGTTCCCTCTGGATATATGCCCAGGAGTGGGATTGCTGGATCATATAGCAAGTCTATTTTTAGTCTTTTGATTTATACTGCTTTCCATAATGGCCGCACCAAACTACATTACCACCAACAGTCTAGGAGGGTTCCCTTTTCTCCACGTTCTCTCCAGCATTTATTGTTCATGGTCTTTTGAATGGTGGTCATTCTGACAAGTGTGAGGTGATACCTCATTGTAGTTTTGATTTGCATTTCTCTAATAGTGATATTGAGCATTTCATGTGCCTATTAGCCATTTGTATGTCTTCATTGGAGAATTGCTTGTTTAGGTCTTCTGCCCATTTTTGGATTGGGTTTTTTGTTTTTTTATTATTTAGTTGTATAAGCTTTTTATATATTCTTGAAATTAAACCCTTGTCAGTCTTATCTTTTGCAGGTATTTTCTCCCATTTTGTAGGCTGTCTTTTTGTTTTGCTTCTGGTTTCCTTTGCTGTGCAAAAGCTTTTAAGTTTAATTAGGGCCCATTTGTTTATTTTTGCTTTTATTTCTATTGCCTCAGTAGATTGCCCTGGGAGAGTATTGCTAAGATTTATATCAGATAAAGTTTTGCCTATGTTTTCTTCTAAGAGGTTTATAATGTCTTGTCTTATGTTTAAGTCTTTAAGCTATTTTGAGTTTATTTTTGTGTATGGTGTGAGGGAGTATTCTAACTTCATTGATTTGTATGCAACTGTCCAGTTATCACAACACCATTTAGCATTTTATCTTAATTTCCAAAGTGCTTAGAATATCATCATTGGGCTCTGAAGTCAAACCTGGATTTAGATCTTGGCTCTGCTTCTTATGGCTAAAGGTACCTTTGAGTAGATGACTAAATTTCTCTGAGCTTCACTTTCTTAACTGGTTAAAGATGGGAGTATAAGATTAAGGGTGAAATGATTTTGTGTATTAAGTGAAATAACATAAAAGCACTTATACTTTTGTTCTTGGCAACATAGTTGGCACTCAGATATAAGTTTATTTTGTGAAATGTTTGTTTTAGAAATAAAGCGTGCAGTTTTAAAAGAAGAGAGGAGAAGCTGGCAAAGCCTTTTATTAAAGCTGGACAAAGATGGAAGTGGCTTTTTAAAGGCAGGATATATGACATGTCATATTTGAACAAATTCTCATACATTTCTTGCAAGCAGTTCCCTTCTACCAAATGGTTGTTTCACAACTTTAAAAAAGTTGTGTGTGTGTACATATTATATATATTTAATATATAAACAGTTAACTCTTTATATGCTTTCTGCATGTTCCTGACTGTTTTTCCTGGTTCCACTATTGTTTTTATTTAACTTTTTAAAAGTCAGATGAACTTTTTATTTAACTTTTTAAAAGTCAGATTTATTTAGGTATAATTTACACTCAGTAAAATTCACCCCTTTTAAGTGTACGGTTATAATTTTCATAGATGTATGTGGTCATGTGATCACTACCTCAGAATATGGACAATTTTCAACACCCTAAAAAGTTCTCTCCTGCGCCTTTGTTACTGCCCCATCCCTAGTCTCTGGCAACCACAGTTCTTATAGTTTTACCTTTTCCAAAATGTTGTGTAAATGGAATCATACAGTATGCAGCTCTTGCTGTCTGGCGTTTCATTTAGTGCAAAGCTTTTGAGAGTCATCCATGTTGTTGCATGTATTCCTAAGTTACTCCTTTTTATTACTGAGTACTGTTCCCCAGTATAGATGTATCAAAGTTTGTTTATCTATTCACCAGTTGACAGATTTATATTTCCAGTTTTGGGCTACCATATGTTTGTTTATTTTTGGAGGAGTTACTGAGGGTTGAACCCAGGACCTTGTGCATGCTAAGCATGCCCTCTACACTTGGGCTATATCCTCTGGGCTACCATATGTAAGGCTGCTAAACAGGTCTTTGTGTAAAGATCATGTTTTATTTCTCTTGGGTAGGTACCTAGGAATGAAATTGCTGGGTCATATTGTAAGTGTATGTTTAACTTTATGAGAAACTGCCAAACTATTTTCCAAAGTGGCAGTACCAGTTTGTACTTCTCCCAACAATGTAAGAGAATTTCAGTTGCTCAGCATTTTTGTCAATACTTGTTTTTTTGTTTTGTTTTTTATCTTAATTATTCTAGTAGATGTATAGTGATATCTCACGTGGTTTCAATTTGCATTTTCCTAATGACTGATGATGTTATATATCTTTTTACCTGCTTGTTATTTATATCTCTTTGGTGATGTGTCTGTTCAGATCTTTTTTTCTGTTTGTCTTTTTTTCTTTTTTTTATTGAAGTGCAGTTACAATGTGTCATTTTCTGGTGTACAGCACAATGTCTCAGTCATGAATATACATGCATATATTCGTTTTCATATTCTTTTTGATTAAATATTATTAGAATGTATTGAATATAGTTCCTGTGCTATACAGAAGAAATTCGGGGTTTTTTTTTTAAATCTATTTTTGTATATAGTGGCTAACATTTTCAAATCTGGAACTCCCAAATATATCCCTTCCTAACTCTGTTTGTCTTCTTAATATTGAGTTATAGAGGGTCTTTGTATACTCGATGTCATAATTTTAGATGTGTATTTGGCAAATATTTTCTACCAGCTTAACAGATTGATTTTTGTTACTATCATTAGAAAATAAATTCTATTTAAAACTTCTTTGAATGTATATTTTGCTGACTTTTTGCTCTGAATTCTTGGGAATTTTTGAAGCTTATTTACTTCTTAGAATACTTTGCAAAGTTACCAGCAGTACTATTTGTTTTTTTCCTAGGTTATACAGAGGCAAATTTTCTTAAAATTAAAAAAATTTTTTTCTTTTTTATTTGGGTCTACAGTGGCACACTGCCATTTAATTAAAGCAACAAAACTTTAGATTTAAAATTACAAGCTGACAACTCATCATGTAATGAATTCACCAGGGAAGCTGGTATTACTGTTGAGTTTCTTCCTTGGAGTAAGTGCTGTGTAGGCTTGATCTCTGTCCTTTCTTCATTTAAGGAAGGAAACCATGGCTGACAAAGAGAATGAGATACTCTCTTAAGTCCCCATGTTAGAGAATACATATTATCCAACAATTACTGCTTTTAAAAATACACTTTCCTCCCCAGTACCTCCTCTAAAAAATAAACAGACAAACAAGCAAACCAACGAACCAACCAACCAACCTAATTATCCCCCCAAAAAGAAAAAATAATAAAAATTTTTTTAAATTTCAAATTTATATAAATAAGTAAGTAAATAAATAAATACACACACACATACATACATGCACTTTCCCACTAGTGAGGATTTATTACTTAAAAAAGAGAAAGAGTATTTAAAAAATTGATTATAAGGAACCAAGAGACCAAGAAGTCATGACCAGTTGAAGCTCATCCAGAAATTGAGGTGGTCTCTAAAGTAATATCTCTAAAGGAATAATGTCTTGAGGATGGGAGACCTGGTTGGGTAATAAGTCCTGAAAACTTATATATAAACACAGTTTTGTAAAGTGAGGTTTTCTCCTGCGATGGAAAACTTCACATCATTTCATTTGGCTTTTAAAAAATTAGGAAATTCATCCAGGTAAAGATTTATCTACTTTTATCTCCTTGCCCATAAAAAGAGTAGTAAACGGGTTGAAAAGTTTTTAAAGGGAGAATCAGGTGAGGAGACAATAGAAGACAGCATTTTAGAAGCTAGAAAACATGGGCAAGTGCTAAGTGAGTTACTAGATCTGAGAAATCCAAGTCCTAAACTATGAGTTGGGAAAACTGTGAACAAAATTTATATCATAATTATACAGTACTTTAGCAGTGCAAGATAACTCTTGAAATGAGAGGATGGAAGTTGTAAATAAGGAAGATGAGTCAAATATCAGTTTAAAAAACAGTTAGTTACATCCCCAGATTTTTCTACCACAACTGTAGGCAGTTGGGTGATAAACCCACCCCCAACTTGACCAAAGATGGTGGGTTTATCTTTTTAGGGTGGATAAAATAGTGATTTCTGGGCTGGGGAGTGGGGAAATAGGCCATAGAAAAAAATTGAAAGCAAGGAATCATACTGAATAGAGGGGGATTGAAAGAAGTATGCAGACTGAATACCGAGACCTCACTCTACCCCATCCCACTCCTGTCTCCCACTTGGCTCCCAAAACATGAGCTAACAGACTTTTATCCTCAGGGCAGTAGGTTGCTGGAGTCTTCTCTAGAGAATTTGACTAGCTCAAGAGGAAAGACCTAAAATAGTATTAGAGCTCCCCCATCAAAGTAGCCCAACCAGATTATCCTGCAGTGAAGCCCATCTTTGATAAACTACTCGTAGTCTTACAGCTTCCAGTCAGCTTTTAGATCCCTCATTTTAAAAAATGAACAATCAATAACTAGCAGGCATGTGAGGAAAGTTTTCAGTATGAAAGAGATCAGGAGAATAAATGCAATATTAGGCAACAAATTACTCAAATATTCCACCAAAAAAAAAGAGGAAAATTTGTTAGTATTCTCAAAGAGATTAGAAGAGTATTTGAAATCAATTATCCAAAAAACTATACAATAAAAAAGGAAGAGGATAAAAAAGAACTCTTAGAAATTATAAGTATGGTTACAATGATGAAAAAATCAGAAGGGTTGGAAGATAGAATTATTGACACTCCCCAAAAAGTAGAGAAAAAGAAAAAAGGATAGTGAATAGGGGAAAAGACAAAATTAAGTGAGTCATCCAGGATTTTTAATATTTGAACAAAGGGAGCTTCAGGTAGAGAGAACAGAGAAGAAAGGAATCATCAATAAAAGAATGCAAGAAAAACTTATAGAAATAAAGAACATGGGTTTTCACAGTGAAAGGGCCAAGGAAGGCCCAACATAATGGATTAAGAAAAAAAAAAGGTAAAAGACCCATTTTGGGGTGAGTCAGACCACTGAGAAGGAAGAAGATTCTGGATGCTTCCAGAGGGGGAAAAAAACAAAGCATAAGGATACAAAGTAACTGTGGACCTCTGAAGAATAACCCTGGAAATTAACATGCAATAGACCATGCCTTCTTCTGAAGAAATATTTTCAACAGTGAATTCTTTATCTAGCCAAACCACTAAGGACGTATAAGGGCAGATAAAAGCATTTTAAAATAGGAAGGTCTTAAAAATTTACTTCTTGTGGCTTTTTAAAAATATCCTGCTTTAAAGATGCATAATCAGATACCTACAAATGAAATATGTTTTGAATGTGCTTCAGAATAATCTGTTTAGTAAGGCATGAATTAGTAGGGGGTACAGATGGAACAGAAATGACTATGAGTAAATAATTGTTGAAGCTGAATAGTGGTTTATGGGGTTCATTAACCTATTTATTTTTGCATATGTTTGAAATTCTCATAATAAATAAAAAGCCATATTAACATTCTATAAACCTTTCTTTTGAAAGATATGCCACTTCAAAATAAGGAAGTATTAAATAAGAAGAAGATAGGCAGAAAACATTGTTTTCAAAGTGTGATCTCCAGGCCAGTAGCATCAGTATCAGCTGTAGACTTGTTAGAAATTCAAATTCTCAGGCCTCACCCCAGACCTAATGAATAAGAAGCTCCGGTTATGAGGTCCACCATTCTGTCCTAAATCAACCCTGGGGATGATTCTGATGTGTGCTGAAGTTTTAGAACATTCTCCTAAAGCAAGAAGAATAGCTGTAAATGATACATCCATAACAGTTATGAGGCTGGCCATAAAAGGCCAAAAAGTGGGTGATGGCCCAATTCTTGGGGATCCAACCCTTCCTTAAAGTAGTTGGAATAATCCCCCCACTTGTCAGCATATGATATTACCAAGTCCATAAGTACTAACAACCCTGACACCCCAGGGCCTCTGGCCTCTCTCTCTTGCCTCCGAGATGGCTCAAACCCTGTGGAGTGTGTATCTCCCTGAATAAATCTACTTTCACTCAAAAAAAAAAAAAGAGGAACAATAGCTGTGCTCAAGTAAAACATGCAATGACTGATGAATTATTCCATCTAATTTTCTTAACTGCTTTCTTTCTGGACTTTGATAGTTGATACAACATTTAGCTCAATGAAGTGGTTATACATAAAGGCACAGAAATGCTATTATTGCTAGCAATCTGAATGGACAATGTATGTAGAAGTTTTAGACTTTGGGAAACAAACGATTTAGTGATTGTCTCAGAAATGAAATAATTCTAAGAAGAAATGAACATACTTTGTACCAACCTAGCTGTTTTTCTAACTGATACCTTAACATTCTCTCCTAACATTGCACAACGAATTCCCCATTATCTAGAATACAATATCTTTTCCTCCTTCCTTTATCAAATGCCTGTCTTTACTCTGGGCTTAACCTAAACCACAACTTTTCAAAGAATCATTGTCTTTTTGTCTTAACTATAAAATTTTTAAAAAAGAAACATGGACTGCACAACTTAATGTGGTAAGCATTGTGCTAAGTATTTTGCATGTCAACTCCGTTAGTTGTCATAATAATCTCCTTATATCTAATCAAATAAATATTATATTATACTGTATTTTAATCTTTTCAAATATGTGCTTTTATCTACCTTTGATTCTTGAGAAAAAATAATTGCCCACTCCTATGTCTAGGTGGAAGGATTTCCATTAGCTCAGCTCAGTGGCTCCCAAATTTTAGTGTGCACCTAGAATCATCTAGAAGACTTGTTAAAAGCAGATTCCTGTTGTATTTGTAAGTTCTACGTAAAAGTAAATCTGTTTTGGCAGAGACATGACTATTTTCAAGTTATCAGATTATCTTTACTAGTTAGAAGACTTGGAAAGAATCTGTTTTCAGAGCTAGGTTAAGGTCATTAAAATATACTTAGATCACAAAGAATTACAATAAAATAAGTTCTGGTAAAGTTTTATAACATCATTATACATATATATTTATACACACTATAGTATATATGGGATTCTCCCATCACATTATTTTGAATGAAAGTTTCTTTACAGAATTATGATTCCTAGTGCCTAGCACAACGCTTTTCTAAAAGCTTGTCAGTTGAATAATAGCAAATCCTTGTATTTTTGGTGTGGATTGATTTTCATAAATCATTAGATATTATTCAGAATTATTGAAGAAGATGACTGAAGCTAAATAAGGTTATTTTTGTATAACTTAATAGAAAAAGAAACAACCCAATCCAAAAATGGGCAGAACACCTAAACAAACAATTCACCAATGAAGACATGCAAATGGCCAATAAGCACATGAAAAAATGCTCAATATCACTAATTATCAGAGAAATGCAAATCAAAACTACAATGAGGCGTCACCTCACACTAGTTAGAATGGCCATCATTCTAAAGTTCACAAAGGATAAATGCTGGAGAGGGTGTAGAGAAAAGGGAGCCCTCCTAAACTGTTGATGGGAATATAGTTTGGAATTATGTAAAACAGTATGAAAACTCCTTAAAAAACTAAAAATACACTTACCATATTATCCAGCAGCCCCACTCCTGGGCATATGTCCAGAGGGAACTCTAATTCTAAAAGATACATGCACCCCAATGTTCACAGCAGTACTGTTTACAGTAGCCAAGAAATGGACAAACAACCTAAATGTCCATCAGCAGATGACTGGATAAAGAAGTTGTGGTATATGTATACAATGGAACACCACTCAGCCATAAAAAAAATAAATAAAATAATGCCATTTGCCGTAACATGGACAAACCTGGAAATCGTCATTCTAAGTGAAGTAAGACAGAAAGAGAAAGAAAAATACCATATGATATCACATATATGGAATCTTTAAAAAAGGCACACATGAACTTACTTACAAAACAGAGGCAGACTCATAGACAGAAAACAAACTTATGGTTACCAAAGGGGAAAGGGAAGAAGAGATAAATTAGGAGTTTGAAATTAACATCTATGAACTACTATATATAAAATAGATAAGCAAGTTCATACTATATAGCACAGGGAACTATATTCAATAGCTTATAGTACCCTATAATGAAAAAGTATATGAAAACGAATATATGCAATGTTATGCTGTACACCAGAAATTGACACAACAATGTAAAAAAAAATTAGGTTATTTTTGGCCAAGATATATTTTAGGTAGAGTGCAACATATCAAAAGATGTTTATTTGTATTAATTTACTTCCTAAAACTTCCTTCTTTTAGTCTGAAATAGTATCATTTTATCATAATAGGAAATGAGCATGAATGGGAAAGTTTACTTTTTATGATTCCTGGGACAGATAGGTGATCCTCTTTTTAGTTATAGACTACTACTAGTAAAATTCCATTACAAGTCCACAAGGGATTTGCAAACATGGTAGGAAAAGATTACAACTTTATTTTCAGTAATTTTTAACTGAAATTTAGCATTTTCTTTAATTATTAATGTAGACAAAAATCACAGTAATACTGTCAGTATCTGTGACTTCCTCACCAACAGAAATTACAGATTGTCACATGGCATTGTATGTATTATAGATAAACTCACTATCACTATCTGCCACTAAATATTAATTAGTTAGTGAAAACATGCATTTATTACTATTTCTTAATTTTAAAAATTTGATTATGAATTTTCTGTAATTGATTCCCTTATAATCTTAAGTATTTTGTTTTTTATACTTTGGAAACGTTGTTGTGAGGCATTTGAAAATTGCATCAGATTTGCACAGGAGTACATGAACCTTTGCATTACATAGGCCTGCACAGAATATTTTTTTAGCATTAGAATTTTGTTCTGAGCTTTTTATTGATGTATCGTCAAGTAATTTAAGAGAAAGAATTAGTATCTAAATTTCTAAAGTGAAATGAAATATTTCAGGCCCAGTGTAGAAACAAGAGTACATTATACTGTCCTTTCTCTTCCAGGTTTTAGGCTCTACTGGGTTATAAGGTTTTGCATGGTCTGCCTCCTTCTTAAACGTCATCTCTCACCAGCTTCCCTCTCATGGTGTCACCTCCAGTCATGCTATACTTCTTCCAATGTCTTATCTAGGCTTGCTCCCTCCTGCCACAGATCTTTACATTGCTTTTCTTGCTGTCTAGACTGTTCTTACTTTTCCGTTTTATCCTTCGTCTGTTGGAGCAGGTATTCCTTTCTTGGAAGCTTTCTATGACTTCCCTGGCTAGGTTACTTCTTTTCATTATAAGCTTTCTTGACACAATGTGCCTTTCATATCTATGGTTTCTTATGCGTGAAGTTTTAGTTTTTGCATGATGATTTGATTAATGTGATCTCTGTGAGCTCTGCAAAGTTAGGGACCATGTCTATTTCTCATTATTGTATCCTCAGCACCTTGAATAGTGCTTGGTAAATCATAGGTGTTTGTAAATATTTTATTGGTTAGTTGGTTACATAGATAGATAAATAAATGAATGAATGGTTTAGATCATGGTTGTCTAATAGAAATATAATGTAAGTCACAGATGAAAGCCACATATGTAATTAAAAATTTTCTAGTAGCCACATTAAAAAGATGAATTTCTTATATTTTATTTAACTTTATGTATCCAAAATATTATCATCCTAATTTATAGTCATAAAAATTATTAGAGATATTTTACATTCTTTGTTTTGTGCCAAGTCTTCAAAATCCAGTATGTATTTCACACTTATAGAACATCACAGTTCAAACTAGTCACACATGGCAAATGAATACTGTATTGAACAGCACACATGTTAAAGCATATTAAAAATTAAGAAATTGGGGGCTGCCCAGATCTTGGTGCCACCTTTATTTGAGGGTAAAATTGAAAGAGTTTTGTTTATTCAGAAATTCCCAAAATTAAGGTAAAAATAAGAGGGTATGTCAAGTCAGTATGTTAAATTTTAAAAGTTGAAATGAATGATTATAATTTGCTTTCCTATATATTTTCCTGAAGATTTGTAAATTAGGTCTATAAACAAAAACAGAAGACAAAATCTTGGGGAAGATAATATGTAGTTGGGGACGATGAAGTTCTTCAGATTTGACCTTCTCTGAAAATCTGTTCTAAGATTGTGCTCTCTTAAACTAACAAATTTTTTTCAAGTAGGTTTTGTTATTTTAGCATCTTTTATTGTAGGGTAATCTGCGAAGGTTTCTCTGGCAAAGTATTGCTGTATTTACTGCATTTTAATGAGTTTGATGCCACTGGATTTATGACACACCATTACTTTATTTGCCACATTGCCAATTCTAGTTGATGTCAGTTGTAAGGCTTGTCTTTATTTCAGAGATTTTTAAAGGGAGTAATTTTTATAATGGGTGAAATGGGGTATTTGAAAAGAAATTTCAAGGAGGAAAAGAAATAAGGGGAGAGATGATCAGGTAAGGAACATCAGTTGTAAGGCCCTCCTGGGTCACTTGAAGAAATTGTAAGGAGGCCTGTATGGCTGCAGTAGAGTAGACAAGGGATAAGGTAGTAGGAAAAGAAGACAGAGAGATCGACTCTGTAGAGTCTGACTGTGTAGAGCCTCGTGGGTCATTGTTAAGTACTTTTGGCTTTCATGCTGAATGAGATGGGAAGTTACTGGAGGCCTCAGCCGAGGAGTGATTGATCCTTGTAACAGGATCATTTTTGACTGCTGTGTTAAGAGTAGATTGTAACTTCAATTAAAAAAACATATATATATATGTTTATATATATATATATATAAAACAGAGAGAAAAAGACAGATTGTAGGAGGCAGGGATGGAAGCAGGAAAATAAAATCCGGCAGCCCTTAGGAGGCTATTGCAAATATCCAAATTAGAGAGTCATGGCTTGGACAAGAGTAGTATTGGTGAAGATTATGGGAACCTGTTGAATTCCAGATTTATTTTGAAGGTAGAGCTGGCAAGATTTGCAGATTTGCTGATGGATTCCTTATGAGGTGTGAGGAAAATGAGGAGTCAGATGAATTCAGGTCTAAGCAACTGGTAGTTAAACCTTTTACAGAAATATGGAAGGAAACCTGCAAGAGGAGGAGTTTGGGGAGGCAGATCAGACCATCAGTTTTGGATATGTTGAGATGCTTCTTAGGCGTTCATGAGAAGATGGAGGAGACAATTAACTAAACGTTGGGATGTCAGGGAAGAGGGCCTGTTTGGAGTTAGAAATTGTGTGTGTTTAATGTGCATGTATCACATGGTGTTTGTAGGTAAACTTATCTTTTGGTCCTCACATCATTGGTTTCTTTAGAATTCCTCTTCCCTCGCCCTCCCTGCTGCGTGTTTAGTCTTTAATTTTAATGTTAAAAGTTTTCTCAAATGTTTGATAACTTTGGCTCTCCTTAAGAATGAGATACAAGGAGAGATTAAGCAACTGGCTTTCACAGGGGACTTTGTGAGGAAAGAAAGGGTAGAGTTGACTACTAGAATCTTTTTATATATCATTTTTAAGTTTTTATTTCAAAATAATTTCATACAGAAAAGTTGTAGGAGTAGTATACATAATTCCCGTGAACACCTAGATTCACCAGTATTTTAACATTACAACAGTTCTTTCATCATTTTTTCCCTCTGTGTGTATGTGTGCACACCCATACACACTCTCTTTTGCTCCCTGTCTCTCTTTTTTTACTGGGTCATTTGAGAATAGGTTGCATACATCATACCTGTTTTCCTCTTAATACTTTAGTGTAATTTCCAAAAGCAAAGATATTCTCTAAGTATGTAATTTGGCTATCAAATTCAGGAAGTTTTATATACTTTTTTCTAATCTATAGTCTATATTTTACCACTTATTCCAACAATTTCCTTTATAGCATATTTTTTCAAAATACAGTCCAGAGTATATATTGCATTTAGTTATCATGTCTTTTGGTTTCTTTTAATCTGGACCAATTCCTTAGCCTTTCTGTGTCTGGCATGACATTGGTATTTTTGAAAAATAGAGGCCTATTATTTCTAGAATTTTACTCATTTGGGGTTTGTCATATGTCTTTTCATGATTAGATTCAGGTAATGCATCCTTGGCAAAAAAACTACTAAAATGATGTGTTGTCCTCAGGGAATCACATCAGAGACACAGGTTTCTGTCTCCCCTTCATATGTGATGTTAATTTCAACCATCCATCCAGTCAAGGGATTGTGCAGTTTTTATCCTTGTAGTGACGGTTTTTCTCCTTGAAACTAGAATGTAAGCTTTGTGGGAAAGCATTTTTAAGATCATGTAAGAATTCTGTTCATCAAGCTTTTCCCCTTTTGATTTAGTAACTAAGCATTTATGCCTGCCCCACCCAGTCTTTTGTATAGTGATTGCAAAATGGAGATTGTCCAACTCTATAAACCCTTTCTGCATTTATCAGTCAGCATCCTTCTGTTTTTAACTCTCCCTTTTTGTCCCATTTGTTAACAGAATGGACTTATGTATTCCTGAATTATTCAATGAGCTGTAATCCATTACTGGACTTAATATATTTTGATGATCAAATTGCCCTTGATTTGACTGATTGAAGTCTATTTGAGCTGGATTCTTGGTCTTTTTTTGCATCCCTCCCCCATCACCTCCCCACCCCCAAAAGCACTCCTTTACTTTTAGGACCAGGATTTTCCAGGTTCATTGTATACCTAACTTGTTCCAGTCCTGGAATCAGCCATAACTCTGAGGAGCCTTGGTTGCTTTAGATAGAGAATGGTATCAGATTGGAGTGGGAGTCTTACTAGTCAATGTAGACTTTGCCTTAATCTTCCTTTTTTACATATTGCACCCTTTTCTGCAGTTTTCCTTGATAGCCGTTAATTTAGGGGTTCCTTTAATTCAACATACCCTGATAGAAAATCTCTAATCTTCTGTTAGAGGGGTAATTTGGCTATTTTTAGAAATGGTATCTAGGCAGACAAGTTGTTTCTTTTTTTTTTTCCTTTCTTTCTTTTTTTTAAATCAATCCTATTTGTAGCTTCAGAGGAACCTGGAGCTTGAAATTACTGATTCTCTTTTTTTATTGTTTCTGTGGTTCTGTGGCACAAATCTGCTTGCTCCTTGCCTTCCCGCCCCAACCCCTGCACATGTAGACTTCCCTGTGACATACTAGTTTGCTTGTCTCCTTTCCATCTTCTAAAATTTTATTGAAACCTCTTTTTTGCTGTCTTCCTCTACCTGTTTTCTTTGTCCTATTTTAGTGACATTATTTAAATGGGATTTGGTGAGTAAGTAGAGGTGGATATATTCAGTCTACCATATGTAACCACAAGTTCTACATATTTTTAAAACAGACTTTTGGTCCTTTAACAAAAGCATTATGTGTGATTTATAGGAAATATATAGATAAGCAAAAGAAGACAATTAGCTGTAGTCATACAATTTAGAGGTATTTACTGTTAATCTTACATACACTTTTTTCATACATGAACTTGTTTATTGAAATAGGCATATAATAGTTCATGGAATATCCTATTTGGCTTTGGGTTTGTTTTTTTTTTAATGCTAGATATAGTATTAAACCTTAATGACTACCTGCAAACTTACCTGCAGGTATATATCATTATGATTGAGACATGGGGGTAAGCAGTAAGGAATCAGAAAAACTCAGAAATCTTGAGAAATAACCTAAGAGATTTTAAAGAATATGCCAGGGGAGATTTTGATAGTATCACAGTTCAGGTTGAGCGGGATGCAGTTTTGTGGAAGCACAACTGAGAGAGTAGCAAACTTAACTAATGTACTGTGTTTTATCTAAAGAAGGACTATTACTATGTCATATATAGGCTTTCAGCATACTCTGTTTTCAGCTCAAGCTGTACCTCTTAGGTAGTAGACCAGAAAAAGTGAAATACGGGGAGAGCCAATAAGCAAGTATCAAAGGAAGACTTACAGATCGAAGCATTTAGAAAAGAAGTTGACTTGCAAAGAAGGTTTGTAAGGGCATACAGACTTCAGATATTTAAAGGAGGAAAGTAACATTATAGATTTTATAGCTAATCTATTCATAGTGGAAAAAATTAGCAGGTTTTTTTTTAATGGTTGTATCTACAGAGGCCACCACATATTTTCAGTTACCACCTTTGCAGAAGTCAAGGATAAAGTTGTTTTTATGGAGTCCATAAGTTATAGGAAAGGCTTGAGATTGCTTATTTGGGGAATTTAAAATTATATAGGGTTACTCTGGATTTCTCTTTTTATTTTACATTGCAGTATGGAAAGTACCTTTCCATCTGACTTTTGGTTGTGTTGTGCATACTTCATAATACATGGATACATGGCAAACAATGCATCAGTTTTGTCTCCAAGGATGAGTATTATGCCCTTAGTTTAGAAACAGGAAAATCAAAGTATTTTTCACTGTCTCCAGTGTTGTTCAGAGTTGGGAATGTCCTGACCAGCAGACATATTTCAGTATTCCAGTCTTCACAGTTTTTGTTATGCCCAACAACCTGTCATTTTCATCACCTAACCAACTTTGCTCTAGTTTCTCATTTTTGAACAACTAAGTAAAGTGGGAAGTATGTGTGAAGTGGTGAGAGGAGAAGTAGAAATTTCAGATATATTGGTGAAGGAAGGGGATTCACTTGAGTCAAGACCTTAAGAAAGTAGCAGAGCTAAGCAATGAAGATATTCGGAGGTGAGCATTCTAGGAAGAGGGAAGAACAAATCCAAAGGACCTTAAATGAATCAGTTGTAGAGCTATGTAATGGAGAGCTATTGAAGGGCTTTGAACAGAGGAGTAACCTGATTTGATTTTCCCTTTAACACGTATTCTTGCTGTTGTACATACTAAATATATGATAGGAACAATGAAGAAAACAGTATCAAGATTTCTGTGCTCTTCCTAAGTTTCAGTAGTGTTGGGATACAGTTATCTGAAGCCCAGTGTTAAAAATTGGAACCAAGAAAATACCACTTTAACTTACCATTTAATATATGTACAACATAAAATGCTTTTTACTGCCAGATTATCTAAAATGTGTATATTTCCCACCTATGATTGTGTTTTAATGTTATATAGTTAAGCAGTCCCTGTAAGTTGATTTAGAGGTTTTAGAGGTGTGCTATTTAAAAGCTATACTAGTGTAAGAAAAATACTATTAACCTAGTCCATTAACATGATTTTATTTTCCTATTAAGAAATTGCAGAACAGGATTTAAAAAAAATATATATATATATATATAGCTAATGACATTTGAGTGTGTTTGCTGCACCGTATTATTCAAATGCTTTCCCCATTTCCACTTAAAAAATGTGTATTGACATTTAATCCTCTCAGCCAAGGAAAATAAGTTATTATTATCCTAGCTTTCATAGATAAAGAATTGAGACTTAAAAGAGTTTAAGTAATTTACCTAAAATCACAAGAGACACTACCACCACCCCCTAGATCTTTGCTAGACTGAAAATTAACATACAATAGAAGAGTTATACATGGATATGCACCGGCTATTCCAGGAAGACCTCAGTTGGTAATTGTTAAAGAAAATCAGCAGACAGGAAGCCCTCAAAACAGAAAGACAGATATCTAAAAGAAGAGCTCTTTCCAGAACTTTCTTGGCAAATTCAGGAAAAGGGATGACCCCTGGGAAGTATAATTCTAATAGGATGTGTTAATCCAGTGATTTTCACATTGTTTTGTGAAAATGCCTCAGGAGCCATTTGGTGAGAGTGGCAGTGATTTTTGAGGAAAAAACTTGGTAAGAGCTCTATTTTCCTTTCAGCCCCTATCCCTATCAATTTTTGTATATGTAAGTGTTATAGTTAAGATTTGGAAGATGCGGAGGTAGACAGGGTTCTGACTTAAAATGAAAGTTGGAAAAAGCATTGCATTAAGCTTGATGTGCTACTAGCAAGTAAAAATCTTTCAAGTATCTCTCCTTATTTTTGTATCATTTTGAAACTTTTAGATCATCATTTGATTTTCGGGTGTAGAATTCTTATAAGAAATGCATTTACCATAAATAAATAAATAAATAAATAAATAAATAAATAAATAAATAAATAAGAAATGCATTTACCAGAAAATTGAAATGTCTAGTTACCATAGCATTTATTCCTCACTGTAAGTCATTAAACTGAAAGTTTTGTATGTTTACTGATAACTTGCCTAAATCTCTTTTAAGCCTAGTTGGTTTGACATAATCTCTCTGTATGCGAGGTGCTGACAAACACTTGTTTCTGGATTTACAAAGCAACATTTTCATTCATAGATTGGGGGTAACTTTCCATGATCATGCCATTTATGTTAAATTCTGAATATAGCCAGTTAGCCACCTTTAACGCCTCTGTCATCATTGTGTCTTCAGCCTCCACAAGTGATAATGGTCTTACATAATCCATTAGAGGGAGTAGTTTTATCATAGTAAAGCTAAGTTCAGTATTCTTCAGATTTGATGAGTGCCTAAAATAATTTATTTTTAATTGATAGTGTATTACTAAGAGAACAGCTCTTCTACTTGATTCTACTGTCAAGTATTTTCATTGCCATTTTACTTGACTAAAACTATAATGATCAGTAAGAAGGATAGCCAGCTCTTTTTTCTTTTAAAGTAAAATTTTTTCTCATTGTTAAAACAAAAACAAAAACAAAAACCTGTTATGCAATAGTTACAAAATATAAGAAAGTCATTAGTAGTTTCAACACTGAAGGACTTGTAATATTTGGTTCAATTTCTCTTTATTTCTCACTTTAAAAAAAACTTAGTTTTGAAATAATTGTACATTCACAGGAACTTGCAAAAACAGAAAACAGGGATTCCATTTTATCCTTCATTGGGTTTCCCTCTGTGGTAAGACCCTACATGGCAGTAGTGCAATACCGAAACCAGGAAATGGACATTGGTACAACCCACAGACCTTACTCAAAGTTTACCTGTTTTACCTATTCTCATGTGTATATGTGTGTGTTTCTGTGCAATTTTATCATTTGTGCAGATCTTTATAACCACCATTGCTTTCACAGTACAGAACTGTTTCATCACTGTCACCCTCATGCTGCCTCTTTATAGTCACACCCACCTCTCTTCTCTCCCTCCTTTCTAATCCCTAACCCCTGGCAACCATTAATCTGTTCTTCACTTCTCTATAACTTTATCAGTTTGAAAATTTAAATAAATGAAATTGTACAGTGTATTGCCCTTTGAGATTGGCTTTTTCACTAAGCATGATTTCCTTGAGATTCACTAATTTATTGATTATATCAATAGTTTGTTCCTATTAATATTACATGTGTCTACTGTAGTTTGTTGAATCATTCACCAGTTGTAGGGCTTTTGGGTTGTTTCGAATTTGGGCTCTTACAAATAAAGCTGTTACGAACATTTGTGTGTGTTTGTGTGGACATTAGTTTCCTGAATTTTATTCTTCCCATTCAAGAAACAAATATTTGTCTAACTCAAATCACTGTTCTAGGGCTTGGAATATACTGGTGAACAAAACAGGGTTTCTAGTCTCTTGGGGCTTACAGTCCAGTGGTGTAGACAGTCTTTAATCACATATGCTTGTATAGCTACAAACTGAAGTGCTATTGAGGCAGCATCATGCTTGGGATCACATTGTGAATATACTTCTGTAACCTCTTTATTTTCTTTACACATTTTTGAGTTGTTCTAATTCGATTTCCAAACTTTGAAAATACTGTTTTTAAGTGAATGTATAATGAATTGAAAATTTGCTGTTTTTTCGGATTGCTTATTGTGTCAGTGGTCCACTCAGAGAACCAGAAACCCTTGTAGATATTTCAGCAGAAAGTTTTTAATATAGGAAATCATTAGGGAAAAACTAAAAGAATAAAAGAAAAACCTTAAAGTAATACAGAGGTGGTAACTGTAAGAACTAGCTTCTACTCCTTGGACTAGAGGAACAAAGGAACAGGGTTGGGGTTTTTAGAACCTAGAAGTTGCAGGGAGGATCCTGCAGAGTTGGGACGTGGACTTCTGAAGAAAAAGCAATGCTCACTGGTACTGGTACCAGTATTGCAGGAGCCTCCAGGAACTGAGGCTTAAACATTTGAATTGAAAGGACTGCTTGGCTAGTGAGTACTTCTAGAATCAGAGAAATGAACCCTTAAGTGCTGAGGCTCAGACTTCTGGAGAGGGACACTGTTCATCTGCTGTCTTAAAAACTTAGAGGAAATGCCCTGTGCAGCTGGGTCTCAGACATCTAGAAGTATAACCAGTGTAGTTGGTAGTAATGTCTTAGTAGTTTGAGGGTGAGTGTTACAGAGCTACACTTCACATATCTAAGAAGTGGCCCTTGCACAGTTGGTACTGGTACCTCTGAGGAAGCTAGGTGAGATTGGTTCAGGGAGTTCTAAAAAGAGACTGGAGACTGGAACTGGCTGCCACTACCAGGACTGAGGACCTTTGCTTGGCAGATGCTGATGGGAAACAGTAGACAAACAAAATCAACAAATTTCTTCTACCTTCTTCCTGGCTTCCAGTCTCCATTTACCATGTTGCCTATATTGGGAGAACCTAACAAAGGAGGCTAGGAGAGGAGAAATGTAGTTTGCAGCATCCCAGTCCAGTAGCACGGAACAGTATAGAAGGGTGGATTTAAAAGAGCAATAGACTAGTAAGTAGCATGCTCTATCAAAATCCCCTCTGCTTTTGAAGAATTCCCTACTATGAGTCAGAGTATGTTTCTCACATGAGTCTGCAAAAGCCTGATACTCAATTTCCCCTCCCACCCCAGTATCTCTTCACCCCAACAACTCCCCTTAGTAATGTGGACATACAAATTAGGCCTACCCTGCCCTGCCCCAGCCCTTCCTTGTCTCCTCTTAGCTCTACCTTGATTGTGGAGTAAGACTGTATAGAGAGGCAGAAACAAAAGTTTTTCTTCCAATAATGCTGGCATTTCCAGCTTCCAGTCTTTGGTGGCAGCAGTGCCAGTAGTGGCTCACAAGGTCCTAAAGAGGAAACAGCGCTGTCTATATAACTGGCACCCAAGGTGCAGTCTCAGTTGGGACTCTTGCCTACTCTCCCCTGGTTCCTCATTTGTTCATATATCTTATCAATATGATTTGCTTGATACCTTCTAAATAAATTCCTTTTCTTTTTTTTTTTTGTTACTGAAGCATAGTTGAATTACAATGTTGTGTTAGTTTCTAGTGTACAGCATAGTGATTCAGTTATATATACATTTTCATGTTCTTTTTCATGATAGGTTATTACAAGGTACTGAATATAGTTCCCTGTGCTGTACAGTAGGATCTTGTTGTTTATCTATTTTACATATAGTAGTTTGTATCTGCTAATCCCAAACTCCTAATTTATGCCTCCCCTCTCCCCTTTGGTAATTATAAGTTTGTCTTCTATATGAGTCTGTTTCTGTTTTGTAAATAAGTTCATTTCTATCATTTTTTAGATTCCACATGTAAGTGATATCATATAGTATTTTTCTTTCTTTATCTGACTTACTTCACTTAGTATGATAATCTCTAGGTCCATCCATGTTGTCACAAATGACATTACTTCATTCTTTTTATGGCTGAATAGTATTCCATTGTATGTATATACATCACTTCTTTATCTGTTGTCAACAAGACATTTAAGTTGCTTCCATGTCTTGGCTATTGTAAATAGTGCTGCTATGAACACTGGGGTGCATGTATCTTTTCAAGTTAAAGTTTTTTCCAGATAAATACCCAGGAGTGGGATTGCTGGATCATATGGTAACTCTATTTTAGTTTTTTAATGAACCTCCATATTGTTTTCTATTGTTTGCACCAAATTACATTCCTGCCAACAGTGTAGAAGAGTTCCCTTTTTTCCCCACCTTCTCCAGCATTTATTGTTTGTAGGTTTTCTAATGATGGCCATTCTGATCAGTGTGACGTGATAACTCATTGTAGTTTTGATTTGCATTTATTTGATAATTAGTGATGCTGAGTTTCTTTTCATGTGCCTCTTAGCCATCTATATGTCTTTAGAGAAATGTCTTTAGATCTTCTGCCCATTTTTTGATTGGGTGTTGGTTTTTTTGTTATTGAGTTATGTGAGTTGTTTGTATATTCTGGAAATAAGGCCTTTGTTAGTCACATCCTTTGCAAATATTTTCTCCTTTTTTGTAGGTTGTTGTTTTGCTTTGCTTATGTTTTCCCTTGCTGTGCAAAAGATTTTAAGTTTAATTAGGTCCCATTTGTTTATTTTTGCTTTTATTTCTTTTGCTTTGAGAGATTAAGCTAGGAAAACATTGCTGTGATTTATGTCAGAATGTTTTGCCTATGTTTGCCTGGGATTTGTGGTGTCCTATCTTATGTTTAAATCTTTAAGCCATTTGAGTTTTTTTGTGTGTGTATGGTGTGTGTGAGGGAGTGTTCCAACTTCATTGATTTGACATGCAGCTGTCCAGCTTTCTCAACACCACTTGCTGAAGAGACTGTCTTTTCTCCATTGTGTATTAGTGCCTCGTTTGTCAAAGATTGACTGTAGGCTTGTGGGTTTATTTCTGGGCTCTTTAATCTGTTCCATTGGTACATATGTCTGTTTTTGTGCCAATAACATGCTGTTTTGATTACTGTAGATCTGTAGTATTACCTGAAGTCTGGGAGAGTTATTTCTCCAGCTTTGTTCTTTTTCTTCAGTATTGCTTTGGCAATTCTGGGTCTTTCATGATTCCATATAAATTTTGGGATTATTTGTCTTAGTTTTGTGGAAAATGTCATGGGTAATTTGATAGTGATCGCATTAAATCTGTAAATTGCTTTGGTTAGTATGGCCATTTTAATATTGATTCTTCAAATCCAAGAACATGGACTATCTTTCCATTTCCTTAAATCATCTTCAATTTCCTTTATCAGTGTCTTATAGTTCTCAGCATATAAATCTTTCACCTCCTCCATCAGGTTTATTCCTTAGTATTTTTTAATGAGATTTTAAATGGGATTTTTTTTTTACTGTTCTTTCCTGATATTTCATTGTTAATGCAACAGATTTCTTTATGTTAATCTTGTATCCTGCTACCTTGTTGAAGTAGTTTATCAGTTCTAGTAGTTATTGTGTGGAGTCTTTAGGGTTTTCTATACATAGTATCATGTCCTCTGCAGATAGTGAAAGTTTTACCTCTTCCCTTCCAGTTTGAATCCCTTTTATTTCTCTTCCTTGTCTGATTGCCATGGCTAGGACTTTCAGTACTATGTTGAACAGAAGTGGTGAGAGGAGGGTGTCCTTGTCTTGTTCCAGATTTTAGCAGGCTAGAAGGTTTTCAACTTTTGATCATTGAGCATTATGTTGGCTGTGGGTTTGTCATAAATGCATTTTATTATGTTGAGATATGTTCCCTGTATACTCAGTTTGGTAAGTTTTTATCATGGATGAATGTTGAATTTTATTGAATACTTTTTCTGCATCTATTGAGATGATCATGTGTTTTTTCTCCTTTATTTTGTTGATGTGGTGTATCACATTGATTGATTTGCATTCATTGAACCATCCTTGTAACCTTGGGATCCATCCAACTTGATTGTGGTGTATGATCTTCTTTATGTGTAGTTTGGCTTGGTTTGCTAATATTTTGTTGAGAATTTTTGCATCTATATTAATCAAAGATATTGCCCTGTAATTTTCTTTCTCGGTAGTGTCTGTCTGGTTTTGGTATCAGGGTGATTGTGGGTGGCTTCATAGAATGAGTTTCAGAGTTCCCGCCTCTTCAGTCTTTTGGAAGAGTTTGACAAAGATTGGTATGAGTTCTACTTTGTATGTTTGTTTGAATTCCCCAGTGAAGCCATCTAATCCTGGACTTTTGTTGCAGGGAGTTTTGGTTTTTTGTTTTGTTTTTTTAAATTACAGATTCTGTTTCACTTCTAGTGATTGGTCTTTTCAAATTATCTTTTTCTTCTTGCTTCAGTTTTAGTGGACTTTATATTTCTAAAAGCTTGTCCATTCTGGGTTGTCCAGTTTGTTGGCATGTAATTGTTGATGGTATTCTGTTAATGGTTTTTTTTCTGTATCTGTGGTATCAGTTGTTATTTCTCTTTCTTTCTTATTTTGTTTATTTGGGTCCTCTCTTTGGTGAGGCCAGAGATTTGTCAATTTTGTTCACCCTTTCAGAAAACCAGCTCTTGGTTTTATTGATTTTTTTTCTTTTAATCTCTATTTTATTTATTTCCCTCTGATCTTTATTATAATTTTTTTGACCTGCTGACTTTAGGTTTTGTTTGTTCTTCTTTTTCTAATTCTTTTAGGTGGTAGGTTAGGTTGTTTATTTGAGATTTTTCTTGTTTTTTGAGGAAGGCCTGTGTTGTTTTGAACTTCCCTCTTAGGACTGCTTTTGCTGTATCCCATAGATTTTGTGTAGTTGTGTTTTCATTGTCATTTTTCTCGAGATATTTCTTAATTTCCTGTTTAATTTCATCATTGACCCATTGGCTTTTTAGTAGCGTGTTGTTTAGTCTCCATACAGTTAGTTTTTTTCTCATTTGTCTTTCTGTGGATGATTTCTAGTTTCATGCTGTTGTGGTCAGAAAAGATGTGTGAAATAATTTCTATATTTTTATATTTGTTAAGGTTCTTTTTGTGTCCTAGTATACAGTCTATCTTTGAGGATGTTTCATGTTCATTCACTTGAAAAGAATATATATTCTAGGTTTTTTGGGATGTAATGTCCTAAAAATATCAATTACATCTAACTTTTATTGTGTCATTTAGGATCTTCATTGTCTTGATTTTCTGTCTGGAAGAACTGTCCATTGGTGTTAGTGGGATGTTAAAGTCTCCGACTATTGTTGTATTTCCATCAGTGTCTCCCTTTATGTCTGTTACTATTTGTTTTATATATTTAGATGCTCCTGTATCGGGTACATATATGTTAATGAGTGCAATATCATCTTCTTGCATTGATCCTTTTATAATTATATAGTGTCCTTTATTTTCCTTTATGACCTTTATTTTAAAGTCCATTTTGTCTAATATGAATATTGCTATCCCTGCTTTGTTGTCATTTCCATTTGCATGAAGTATCTTTCCATCCCCTCACTTTCAATCCTTTGGCCTAAAGTGGGTCTCTCTCTTGTAGGCAGCATATTGTAGGCTCTTGTTTTATTATCCAGTCTGTCACTCTGTTTTTTGATTGGAGCATTTAGCCCATTGACATTTAAAGTATTTGTTGATATGTATTTATTGCCATTTTAAACCTTGCTTTCCAGTTGATTTTGAATTTTCTTCTTTGTTCCTTTCTTTTTGTTTTTTCTTTTGTGTTTTGATGATTTTCTTTTGTATTATGCTTGAGTTCTCTTTTTGTGTTTTTCTGAATCTGATGTATGTTTTTGATTTCTGGTTACCCTGTTTTTTAAATATGTTAATCCATTAGGATATCTGCTTGCTTTAGACTGGTAATCATATAGGCTCAAACACATTCTAAAAAAACCCACAAAAATCTACATTTTCTTACTCTCCTCCCCCACATTTTATGATTTTAATGTCCTCTTTTACATTTTCATTTTTATTCTTTTGCTGTTCATTGTGGTTATCATCACATCTCCAGTTGTGATTTTCTCTTTTCTGTAGACTCTTGCTTCTTTTCTGTTTAGAGAAGACCTTTCAATATTTCTTTTAGGATAGGTTTAGTATTGCTGTGTTCTTTTAATTTTTGCTTGTCTGAGAAATTCTTTATCTCTCCTATTCTAAATGATAATCTTTCTGGGTAGAGTATCTTAGGATGTAGGTTTTCCCCTTTCAGGACTTTGAAAATATCTTTCTACTCCTTTCTGGCCTTCAACATTTATGTAGAGAAATCAGCTGATAGCCTTATGGAGGTTCCCTTGTAATTAACTCTGTGTTTTTCTCTTGCTGCCTTTAGAATCCTCTTTTTATCTTTACCCTGTGCCATTTTAATTATAATATGTCTTACTGTAAGTCTGTTTGGCATCATCTTGTTTGGGACCCTCTGTGCTTCCTATACCTGAACAGCTGTTCCATTCTTTAGGTTTGGAAAGTTTTCAGCTATAATTTCTTCAAATACATTTTTGGTCCCCCTTTTCCTTTCTTCCCCTTCTTGGGTCCCTATGTATGCATAGATTGTCATGTTTTATATTATCCCATAGATCTCTTATATTGCTCCCCCACCCCCCGTTTTTATTTATGCCTGCTGTTCTGATTGGGTGATTTCCATTATTCTGGCTTCCAGATCACTTATTCATTCTTCTGTATTATTTAGTTTGCTATTTATTGCCTTTAACTCAGCTTTCATCTTTGGCAAATGAGTTTTCTAATTTTAATTGGCTCCTCTTCATAGTTTCTAGTTCTTTGTTACAGTGATCTGAATTTCTATTGATAGGCTGTCTTAATTCCTTCAGTACTTTTATTATCTCCTTTTGGAACTTCAAATCTAGTAGACCAAAGAGGTCTGTTTCATTATTTCTTTCAGGGATTTCTGTTGTTCTTTTAATTGGGAGTGGCTCCTGTGTTTCTTTATTTTACTTATATTTCTCTGACTCTATGCATTTAGGAGCAACAGTTATCTACTGTGGTCTTGAAGGGCTGTTTTTAGGTGGAAGCGTCTCTATGTAGTCTGTGTGAGTCTAATGTCTTTGTTGTAAGAGCTGTTTTTAATGTGGATGTCTGCCATGTCTTTGTGTATGCTGGCTTTTATTCTTTTGACAGGGGATGTGATTCTTGTGGTGCCCAGAGCTTGCACTGGATATTGAATGAGGCCTCCTGTTTTCTCTGTGCTTGTCACATCTCTGTCTGGGCCGGTTATGCTCCCCAGTTATTTGAGTAGAAGCCCCCAGATCCATTTCTGAGCTGTGGTGTGAGGTCGGCAGGACTAGAACACTTCTGCTGGGAGAGGAGGCAGGGAGTATTCCTTTAAAAGACCTGTCCACTGGGAAGTGCACTCTGTGATGTCACCTGTCATCTGTTGTACGGGCTCACAAGGTACATGTTGGCACTGCCCTTTGTCCTGCCTCAGCTGTGGGGATGCTGGCAATCTTCCAGGATATCTGTATCTCTCAGTGCTGTGTTCACCAAGTTCCCAGGGTAGATCTGCTGAAGTCAGGCACCAGGACTCACCATAGTCTCAGGTAGTTATGCACCTGGACCCACTGTGGGTGCTGAGAGTCAGCCCCAACCCCATCCCAGCTTCCGTGCATGCCCACAAACCCACAGCTGCGAATGCCTGACCTGCCCCAGTCACGCACCAGTAGTCTGCTCAGATGTCACATAGGTGCTGATCTTACAAAGCACCAGCAGTGGTGTAAATCTGCCCAAGTAACCTGGAACACAGTTCAGATTTCAGCTCTGCTTCTGAAGTCATGTGGTCTCTAGGAATGGGCTCATATTTTAGCTCTGCCTGTGCTTGGGTACAGCCCTCCCAGAGCTTAGAGAGGCAAAGCCATGCCAGCTGTGAGCCCTCAGAGAAGGAGGCTGCTGTGGTGGAGTGCTGCCCCTCCCTTCTCCTGTGTTAACAATGGGGCTTTTCTGGTGGGCCTGGGCTCTGTTGTATACAATCCCAGTTGCAGCTGGTATCTCCATCCCTTCAGGCTGTCTCTGTGCAACTAACCTCAGTCCTCTCCCAGGCCTCTCCTCTGAAATCCAAGTTTCAGCACCCAGTCCCTGCACCCACCCACAGACGCATGTCTCAGGGTCGAGAGTGCAACGAGGTGGCGTGGATCATCTGTGCTGGTCTTTCTTTGTTCTGCCTGCCCGAAACAGCTATTGTGCTCTCCTTTAAGCCTCTGAAGCTCCTTATCTGTCCTGGCCTGTCTTCCCACTGGTGAAGGGGCTTCCTAGGATGAGAGAAACTTTTCTCTTTCACAGCTCCCTCCCACAGGCGCAGGTCCCATCCCAGTTCTTCCTTCCCCTCTCCTCCCCTTTCCTTCACTTTACCCAGTTACGTGGTTGTCTTTCATTTAGTTTTCATTGTATGAGACCTTCTGCCAGAGTTCAGTAGGCGTTCTTTGAGAGTTGTTCCACATATAGATGTATTTTTGATGTATTTGTGCAAGGAGGTGAGCTCCACATCCTTCTGTTCTGCTATCTTGATCTGTGACCCTTTTTTTCTTAAGTGAGCAAGAATCAGTTTTTGTTGCTTATAAATTAGAGCATTGACTATTTATTTGTCACAAAGAGTTGCTCTGCTCAAATAATTTAAAGTCTTTGACTTTCATCATTGTTGGGCAGGATATTTGGCAATGAGTAGAATAAAGGTCAAATCTTCATTATAGTGGTGGCACTGAGTGGCTAAAACTTCAACAGAAAACCTAGCCAGTGCCTTTTACCAGCAGAACCTGGGAAGGTACCTCACAACCAGGACTGCTGGAGAGTAAAGGAATCCCGCAACAGAGAAGCCAGAGAAGGAGAACTTATAATAGTGTGTATAAACCCTGCCCAGGTCTCTGGCTCACTCCTGAACCATGCATGTGCAAGGTAGAGGGAAAGCTATCTTAAGTGTCAGCTGAGTCACTGCCATAATGGCAGAGACTTGGGGAGCTGAAACTCCTTTAAAGAAACCTACCATCTTTTCAGCTATAGGAACTTGAAGGGGCCCAGTTAATGGATTTGTACCTGATCCCTCAACTGCGTTTGTGTAGCCTAGACCGAAAGCTTTCTGAACTGAGATTGTAGTTGCTGCCCATTAAACATATGATAGAATTGGCAATTTGAGTCTAAGTCAAAAAATGCCTGCTAAAACAGAAACAATATTTTTCAGAGCAATATAACAGAATCCAGAGTTCACAACCTAACATTCACAATGTCCAGAATCAACCCCAAATTACTCAACATACAAAAATGCCAGGAAATTGCAACACATTCTCAACGGGAAAGACATGAACAAATGCAAAAGTTATAGATGAACCAGATGTGGAAGTTATCTGACAGAGATTTTAAAGTAGCTTTTATTATTATTTGATGTAAAAGAAAATACGTTTATAATGAATTCAAAGGTAGGCAGTTTCAGCAGACACAAAATATATAGAAGAACCAATGGGACTTTTAGAACTAAAAAGAATGACATCTGAAATAAAAATCATTTACTGCATAGGATTTATAGGAGATAAAGATGACAGAAAATGAGGGTTCTGAATTTAGTTCAAAAGAAGTCATTCTTACTAACAGAGGTTTTTAGGTTTTTGTGTTTGTTTTTGAGTGAACAGAACCTTAGGGATCTCTAGGGCAATTTAAAATTAAATGGGTTTTATGAGTCTCGAGGAGGGAGAAAAGATTAAAAAAAACATTTGAAGAAATAGTAAAAACTTACCAAATTTGGTGAAAATATAAATTTATAGATTCAAGAAACTTAAACATCAAACAAAATAGTCATAGTAATCAGAGTCAACCTGCTTAAAACCACAGATAAAAGATTTTACAAGTAGCCAGAGAGAAATAACTCATATTGGGAGAGAGTGATTCAAATTACCATACAGTTCTCATTAGAAACTGTAGAGGTTAGAAGACATAATGTGGTGAATGAAAAAAATCTTTCAGTTCAGAATTCTATATTAAATGCAAATATCCTTTAAAAATGAAGTGAAATAAAGATGTTTTCAGATAAAGGAAAACTAAGAGAAGTGGGCAGACCTACATTACAAGAAATGACAAAGGACATTTTTCATAATGAAAGAAAATAATGCCAGAGGCAAACTCAGATCTTTAGGAACTAATAGAGGGCATCAGGAAAAGTAAATCTATGGGTAAATATAGGAGTCTATTTTTTTCCCCTCTTAATGCCTATAAGATACAAAAAATGTGAACAAACCAGTGTCTAAAAAACTGAATTTTTTAATTTCCCCTCCAGCCAAGAAAGCTCACTCACATAATTTCACCAGTTTATTTTTTTCATACATTCAAAGAAATAATCCCAATCTGATACAAACTCTTCACAACACATGTTAATGTGGGTAGCATAACTGTGACGCTTCAGCCTGTCAGATACCACAGGAATATAAAATTACAGCTCTATCTCTAGTGGACATAAATACTGTATTCCTTTATAAGATATTAGCAAATCAAGCCAATAGTATATAAAAAGGACCAAGGATAGAGTTTATCTCAGGAATGCAAGGTTAATTTAATGTTATTAAATCAGTCATTTTAATTCACCATATTAACAAACTAAAAACAAAAGTCCATAAAAAGTTTCAATAGAGGCAGACAGACACACCAGAAAAAGAAATGTTTGACAAAATTCAATACTTCTTTACACTGAAAATAAAAATTCTTAGGCAACTAGAAATAGACATTAACCTAATGAAGAGCATCCACAAAAACCCACAGCTGACATCATGCTTAATGGGGAAATATTTTATGCCTTCCCGCTAAGGTTAGGGACAGGGTAAGGGAGTCTGCCCTTACTGCTTCAGTCTAACATTGTGTTGGACATTTAATCGTTTCAATAAAGCAATTTTAAAAAGATATAAAGATCAGAAAGGCAGAAGTAAAACTGTTTGCAGTTTACATTATTATTCTATAGATTCCTTCAGATTTATTAGAACAGCTTTTAGAACTACTAAGTTGAATTTTGCGAGATTGTAGAGTATAAAGTTAATATACAGTTATGAAATGTAGTATCGTGTGCTATACGCAAACTGAATTTTTAAAACAATTACATGTACAATAACATAAAAAATACTTTAGGAATCATTCTAACATTGTATACAATTATACTTGTATTACAAATAAGTACACTGTAAACTGTGAACTAATAATTGGATAGATATTATGTCCATGGATTAGAAGGCTCAGCACTGTAAAGATATCACTTCTTCCAATATTGATCTATAGAAAATCTAAGATATTAATGCAGTTGGTACTAAAATTTTTCTAGAAATACATATTATGTAATGCAAACTATCTAGACCAGCCGAAACTATTTTTAAAAAGGAGAGAATAGTTTGAAGACTAAACACTTTATGATTTCAAGACTTCCTATTAAGCAACAATAATTAAAGCAGTGTTATTGGAGTAAGGTAGACATTTAGATCATGAAATGAAATAAGAGTCCGTAAGTAAACCAAGCAAAGATGTGGAGTAACTAGACTTTGATAGACTGCTTGTGAGACTGTAAAACATTGCACCTACTTTTCCCATTTCCTTAGACTTAAATGTATACCTACTTTATGAGTCAGCCAGCCTGTTCCTAGGTCAGCAAAAGTTAAAATTTATGCCCGTACAAAAACATGAATTGTCACCAAAAAAAATGTGTTCGGAATAGCCAAAACCAGTAAACAATTGTCTATCAGCAGGTGGATGAGTAAAATGTTATATCCAGCATAATTAAACTCTACTCAGCAATAAAAGAAATGAATTAATTGATAAGACACAGCAACATGGATAAATCTCAAAATTGTTATATACTGAATAAAAACAGTATATACTATCTGATTCCATTTATATAAATTTATAAAAAATGAAAACTAATATAGTGAAAGCAGATCCTTGGTTTCTGGAAACTGGTGATAGAGGAAGAGATGTTCATGCAGACAAGCATGGGGTTATGGAAATCAATACATTTCCATCTTGACTGTGGCAGTGACTTAATGACTCATGTACAAGTAAAAAACCCCACTGAATTGTACGCTTAAAATAGGTAAAGTTTATTGTACATTAATTACATGTCAATAAAATTTATCAAAAATTTGGCTGACCAGGTAAAGTTTATTGTACATTAATTACATGTCAATAAAATTTATCAAAAATTTGGCTGACTTTCTTTTGAGTTTCTAGCTAAGTCTTCCTACAACCCTGTCTACTGAGTTTAACTTTTTAGATAATCTTTTCATTCTATTCTTACCCCACTAGAGAAATCCTTTCTAAAGCATCTTGTCATATACTGTTCTAATCTAGCCTTTTCTGTCTGCTGCATAATCTGCTGCTGGCGTTTTGCTTATTGTCTTCCTGGTAAGTCCCTTTGCTACTTCTTTTCCTGGATCTCAATTGCCTGTTACTTCTCTTGGTTACTCCCTCATTTTGGTGAAGCATATCTTCCAGTTCTGAAAGGTAATTTTTTATCTTCATGGTTTAGAACTTTCATACTGATTAAGTGACTGGGTGTGAAACCCCTAAATATTATTACTATATGCCTTTTCTCTTGGATTACTTAGTTTTTCTATAGAAGAATCTTCCTTATTGTCAGAAAGAGATAGAAGGAGCAAGTGTGGGTGCAAGCCTTCTGGGAGCCAAGTAAGGGAAAGAAACCTTTAATATGAACACTTCCTTTTCTGCTTTTTTCCCCTTCCCCCTTCTCCCTCCCTTTCAGTATAGGAATGTCCCTTCTTCCTATATGTGTCTGATAGCATGCCTCTGAGAGGTGGGGCCTCTAATGTTACTGCATGCTGGGATGGGCAAATGGGATTCCAGGGGTCTAGTTGCACCTTTTAATGACTCTTGATCAGTTCTGTCTTCAGTTCTACGCATGCCTTTACCTTTAGGGCTACTTAATGCCGTCAGTACAAATTGGCTTCTTTTGTCTTTTTTTTCCCTTGTAGATGTTTATTTTTCAACATTCTCAGGCCTGCTAATAAGTCAGTTATCACATTCCAACTTTAAACTTTGTTGGCAACTTTTTTCTTTTTTTTCTTTGTGGATTTATGCCTCTTTTGTTCCTGTAAGTTTATTTTGATAGGTAGTGGATGCTGTGGACTTTGGTTAAAATAATTCTCTTTGTGATGGTAATTTGGAAGTGAGGCCTTCGGGAGGTAATGGGTTTAGATGAGGTCATGAGAGTATAGTCCCCAAGGTGAAATTGGTGCCCTTATGAAGAGAGGAAAGAGCTCTCCTCCCTGTGAGGACACAGGTAGAAGGCAGCCATCTGCAAACCAAGAAGAGGGCCCTCACTGAGCACCCTCCTGTGCTGAAATTCTGATCTTTAACTTGCAGCCTGCAAAACTGTGAGAAATTCTGCTGTTTAAGCCACCCAGCCTGTGGTATTTTTGTTATAGCAGCCCTAAGAACTAAGACCAAGAAATGGATATAAATGCCATTTCACCTTTCGATATATTTGTTGTCCTTAACAATGAATGTTGACATGATAAAGAGTGAGGCCCACCTACATCTTTCTTTCTGTAGTTGGCTTTCTTCTATAGCGTGCATTCTCATTCTCAATAGGGACGATGCTTGGTTCTTGGGAAAGTGAAGTAACTTAGATATTACAATATCTAATGTGGCCCTCCAGGAAGAATGTACTGGACAAAATCTTAAATCTTAATGCTTATTATTAAATTTCTCTCAGTAAGGAGAATTTATCTTTTCACAGGTTGGGGGCTGATAATGCAAAAAGCTTGAGAAACATTGTTTTATTGCATGTTTTTACTCTTTAATTAATTTCACAGAGTAAGTCTTGGGATTGATCTTTCTGTGACCATTTTTCCTGAGCATTGTATGTCTTTCTGATTTGTAACTTGAATATTTTATTTAAAGAAAAGGTAGTATCTTTGAATTTTTGTTACATTTCTTTTTTCAAGATACCAGTTAAAGCATTTGCTGACCTCCTTTGTCCACCATTATTATATTTCTTTCACTTTGTATTTGTCTCTGTTCATCATGCCCCTTTTAACCTTGTCTTTTATTGCAGCTTCTGATGTGATTTCAACTCATTTCTTTTTTCTTTAGTCTGTTAGCTTACTTTTCATTGCTTGTTTGTTGCCTTCTCTCTCTAAATTTTTTAGTCTTTTTTTTTTCTTGCAGATAGGTCGTATTGTCTCTTAGATCTACCACCCTTGCAGTTTTTCATCTAATTTTGGCCTTTATCCCAGGTTTGTTTCCTTCTAATAATCATCTGTCGGGGCTAGGACTAGGATGAGACCAATGAGGGACTAACCTCAGTTGTAAAATTTAAGAGAGCATCAAAAAACTCAGTAATCAAGATAAGTAGTATTTTAGTGCAGTTTTTTTAGAGTAATGCATAATGAACAAACTATCCAAATTAAATTCTGAATAAAGACAGAATGAGTTATATTTGAATGAAGCAGTCAGTCTACAGTAGTTGCCCCCTTATCTGTAGTTTCAATGTCTGCAGTAGTTACCTTCAAGGTCTGAAAGTATTAAATGGAAAATTCCAGAAATAAACAAAGCATAAGTTTAAAATTATGTGTTGTGTTGAGAAGAATAATGAACTCTTGCATGGGCTGCTCTGTCCCTAGTGGGTTGTGACTCATTCCTTTGTCTAGCACATCAATGCTGTATACATTACTTGCTCATTAATACCTATATAGCAAAATACATAGTACAGTTGACCCTTGAATACCATGTGTTTGAACAGCACAGGTCCACTTATACTCAGAATTTTTTCAACAGTAAATACTACCTACAGTACTACCCAATCTGAGAGTCACTGAATCCACAGATGGGGAGTCCTAGACGCAGAGAGCTGACTGTAAGCTACTCAGGCATTCTACTGTGCAGAGGATCCACGCCCCTAATCCCAGTGTTGTTCATGAGTCAGCTGTATATGTAGGGTTTTGTACTCTCCATGGGTTTCAGTCACCCTCTGGGGGTCTTGGAACATATCCCTCTTGGATAAAGAGAGACTATTGCATTATGCATTTAAGGAGGGTGTGTGTGTGTGTGTTGAGATATGATATGAGCTTTGTTGTCTTGACTTCACTTTATTCTCCTAAACACACTTCTTAACAAATTTGTTATCTCCTTTGTCTTTAGCTTCCCGCACTATGTCACTTTTTAGGGATTCGGGGCTTCTGTGCTGTTCACAGATTCTATCCCCTCACAACTGGTACATCTTTCTTTTATGCCACCTATCCCTCAGATTGTTAATAGTAGAAATGGCTACATTGTGTGCACTTTGTGTCAGTCCCATCTCTATGAGCAGGTATTAAGATACTGTATTTCATATAAATGTGTGACATGCAAATGAAGATTTCAGATCCTTTCATTCTTCTGGCTTTGTAGACTATTATTTTATTCCATTCCTATGTATAACTTTTATCTAGTAAAAGCTTAAAGTTCTCCACATAATCAAACATTGAAGCATTGGTAGAAGAAATCATAATTGATACACTTTATAGATTTAGTAGTTTTGCAAAGCTTCCTTATATTGATTTCAGGTTTTATTAAGTCACTCATGCTCAGAGAACGCTTAATAGCAGGTTCCTGTTTTCAGGAATATTTTAAATGTAACATTGTACTCTTTGAAAATTATGAGGAAATTCTGAAGATACAAAACTGGGAAAAGTGTTTGCTGGAGAAATCAGTCATTTTTGAGCTACAGTCGGCCCTCTGTCTGCTGGCTCAGCATCCAAAGGTAAGGAGGGCTGACTGTGCTGAACCATTTTCTGTGAAGGACTTAGGCATCTGAGGTTTGGAATCCCTGGGGCATCCTCACAACAGTCCCCTGCAAAAACCAAGGGACGACTATATATGTATTACTTCCTTTTATTTTTCTAAAGCTTTAATGAGAATATTGAACACAATGTAAAATGTAAAAGATTTTCAAGAATAGTGACCAGAAATATAATAATGATTATGAAGTAAAAGTTTAAAAACCTCTGGGCTATCAGTTAAATCCTTTACTTAAGTTCTTCAGATAGTATATATGCTTTCCTTCCTCCAAGAAGCTTTTCTCAGTAACTAGACTCCATTCTTAAGATTTCTGAATACTTAGCTTTCGGTTAAATTTATAGTCATTGTATTTATGAGTGTTAAATTATTGTCTTTTATGCCTGTAGTCATAATTACTCAGGCAGGGTATGCATTCTCTTGTTTTTTCCCTTTTCTCTCTAGCACACTCTATCTCCCGCCATAGTGCTTACTCTGATGCCCACCACATAGTGGTTCAGAAAATGTTTAACTTGTATCCTTTTGCCAGTCACAGTCATGATTTGTTGTCTTAATCTTGAAAGAGAAATTGTCTCATAGTCTGAAGAACCTTGTGGAGTTGTATTGTTTTTGTTAAATAAACTGATAAGGAGATAGAAGATTGCTGCTGTTAAGCGGGGACGAGAATAAACAATAAATGCTGAAAGTACAGTATGTACATTGTGTTCAGCGAGTAAGTTTATTATTACATTGACCAGAGAGGATTCTCTCTCCTTTAAGGCTGAGATTGTTCGCAGGAGAGGAAATTGACTGGCCGTACTTTATCCGGTGGGAGAAGAGGTAGTATTTGTGATGTGATCTTGTCATGTTTGAATTCATTTATTGGGGGAGAAACAAGCATAGAAAATATTTATTTTACATATTTTTATGAAGAATGTAAAACACTGAACCAAATAGTTGACATTTTCACTAATTGTTTACATTTTGATGCAAGGAGTTTCTAGTTGTCTAACATAGGTCTGATATATTGTTCATTTTATTGCTCTTTCCATTAGAAGCCTTCCTGCTGTTATGATCCAAGACATGTAAAAGCCTAGAAGTTAATTTGAGATACTTGAGAGGAAATATTAATGTTATTTTGTGGTAGAATATAAAAAAATCTTTTTTATCAAATTTATGAAATAAAACTATGGATGATGAGGATTTACTTTTGAATAGTAGAGACAGAAAAAAAGTAGTAAATGTATTTCCTAAAACTTATTTTGGCCCTTTTTAAAATTGTGCTTTTAGTGGTATTCCCGCTAGTTAAACTTAGTCAAAGCATTTAATAAACAATATTAGGTCTGGGTTTTTTGACGTATGTTTGTAGTTTCTGTGTCTACTCACTTGTGGGAATAGTGAATGAAACCTAGTTTTTGATAACTGTGCCCTTGTTGTGCTCTTCATCTGAACTATCTTCAAAAAAGTCATTTGACTAGAAAAATAAAAGAATAATAAGAGTCTCCCACCAGCCAGAGTGGGTATGTTCATGTTTTTGCTGCAGGGTGTGATACTTCTAAGAATATAATTAGTTTCGCTTTTCTTTTTCTACTTCTTTCTCCACAGCCTCATGATTTTGATGAATGTCGATTTGATATTAGTGTAAATGATAGTGTTTGGTATCTTCGTGCTCAAGATCCAGATCATAGACAGCAGTGGATAGATGCCATTGAACAGCACAAGGTAGGTTTCCAATGTTACCTATTCATAGAGGACTAGGTGAAAGACTGATGGTAACTCCTTTAAAATAATGTGTGTTACTGAAAAGTTGAACATGATTTGGGTGGTAAAAATTAAAGCACATTCTTTTTGATATTGTTTATGCATTAGCTTTTATTTCTTGATTATGAATTTTTCCCAGCCTCAAGAAATCTAGCTGTCTTTTCTTTTTCTTCCTGTTTAAGCTTTAGAGTTATATTGCTTGAAAACATTTTGTGAATCTTTGTTACCTCGATATTACTACTTCAGAAAACAGTCTAAAAATGGGAAAATGGGAAATAATTTTCTGTTATTTAAGAGAGATGAGCCAATAGCCAAGACATGGAAGCAACCTAAATGTCCATCATCAGATGAATGGTTAAAGAAGATGTGGTATGTTCACGTACGTGTGTACACACACACACACACACACACACACACACACACACACACACACACGAGTATTACTCAGCCATGAAAAAGAACAAAATACTGACATTTGCAGCGACATGGACGGACCTTGAGATTATAATACTAAAGTAAGTCAGGCAGAGGAAGACAAATATTATATGATATCTGTTAAATGCAGAATCTAAAAAAATAATACAAGTCAACTTATTTACAAAAAAGAAACAGACTCACAGACATAGGAAACAAACTTATGGTTACCAAAAAGGAAAAGGGCCAGGGGTGGGGGATAAATTAGGAATGTGGGATTAATAAATACATGCCACCATATATAAGGTAGATAAACAACAAGGATCCACTGTATAGCACAGGGAACTATATCTTATAAAAACCTATAATGGAAAGTAATCTGAAGCTGTATACCTGACACTAAGACAGTATTTGTAAATTACCCATAGTTAAATAAAAGTAAAGAGTAAATAAAAGAGATGAGCTAGAATTCCAAAATCTCAGTGCTTTGGAGCCAGGCTGACCTGGATTCAGACACTGCAGCCCCTGCCATATACAACATGTTTCCTTGTGTGACGACTCAGCTCTTCTTAGTGTGTGTAAGGAATAATGAGATAATATATGTAAGGTTACTTACCGGAGTGGCTGATACATTTTCCCATTTAAGACATAGTGAGTCACAACTAAATTCACTAAAATTGTACCTTTTTTTTTTTTTCTGGATGAAGAGTTCTGCATTCAATGAGAGTTGCTAAATGTGCAGATAAGGAGAGTAGCCTATTTTGTGTAGTTAATCAGAACCACTCCTCTTATCAATGATTAAAGATATTAAGTAGAACTAACTTCTATATTTTTAACTGAGATGACCTTTTTACAGGGCTAGTTTTTTGTTTTATTTGTTTTGTTTTACTTAATTAAGCAGATTTTATTTTGTTCATTCTTCTTAGAAAAACTGACCCAGGAATCTTTGCAAGTTCTTATTTTATTTTTTCTCCTTGGATGAAGAAGCATGCATAAAGCATATATCTCTTCCATATCATTGATTCTTTGCACCTTTGAAATAATGGATAGATACAATCTTTGGGTCTCCCTCAGAGCATTCTGACTAAGCTGGATAACAGATTTTTGGTGAATTTAAGTTCTTACAAAATAGATTCAACAGCAAGATTCCAGATATATTGTGTAATAAGTTTCTGATTTCTGAATATAGTTTATTCATAGACAAGGGAGGAGAAATCGTTATTCTTGTTAGTACTTACTTAATTTTAACATAAAATATGTGCTATGTGACAACTAAACAACGTATCAATGAAAATTTAAATTGAATGAATTCTAAAAATAAATTGTTTGAGTTGTTAATAACATAGGAGGGAGAAAATTCAAATGCTATAACCAAACATGACCAACAAAGTTGTCTTTTTTTTCCCCATAGACCAGGAACAGGGAGGTAGTGAGGAGACGTTTCCTAATTCATTCTTCAAAATTACTAAAGAGTATTGAATGTGGAACCTAAATTTAGTAATTTTACTACTTAAACAAGCATTCTTGTATTGATATTCAAAATTAAAATCAAATTTTTAAGGCATGATGATGATGATGATAATGTTAGGAGCTACTGTTTATTGAGGGTCAGCAAGTACTAATTATCATACTATGTATTCATGTGCTTGCTTTCTGCTATCCTGAGATGTGAGGGAAGTATTGTTTTATAGAAATGGAAACTGAGGTTTAGATTAAACTTGAGTAACTTGCCTGAAATTATACTGCTTTTTGATTAACAGGTTCTTAGGATTCAATTTTATGTTGATTGTGTTTTCTGTCAATTGCCATTTGCAGAACGTTTGAAGATAATTCCATAAGCTCACCTCCTGCAGGTTAGAGTGTATTATCTGAGTTCTGCTACATATATGTACAAGATAAATATGAGCTCATCTTTCTGCCCATGGGTTGCCAAAATAGCATTATATTGTATTGGTTAGTGTTTGAGCACTGGATACTGGGGTCTGACGCATATGAGATTGAATCCTGGTGCTATTACATAGTAGCTGTGTGATCTTGGTAAGTTACTTAAAGCAGAAAAGATGACAGTATGCAGTATATCCCCCCTCCCCAGAAAAAAAACCTTTGAAAAACAAATAAGCAAGCAAAATAATCGACTAATGATAAAGCAAAGTACTGTACTTCAAAGTTGACCAGTGTTCCTGTCATTCCTACTCACTCAGTTCAATTCAGAGTTACTTCCATGGCACCACCTGTCCTTAGGATGGCTGGACCTGGAACAGTGGATCTGTCTTTTTCTTTGTTCTTTTTTATGTCCTCAGATGGGCCCTCATTGCCTTTTCTTGTTGTGGACCTTAGTTAGGGCTGCCCTGATAGATTTCAGCTGGAAGAAATTGGAAGTTTCTGTTCTTTTCTTTCCAGAAGGCTGTTATGCTAATTATAATAACCTTGATGTACCAATCCATTTCACACATACACACACCGGGAGTTCTGTTTACAGTACCTCTTGAACAATAATAACATAGTGGAGGTGGTAATGATGATAGCTAAGCTTTCTTAGGATTACTGTATGCCTGGTATGGTGATAAATACTTTATATGCTTTATCTCATATACTCTCACAGTATTTTAAGGTTAACATTATTCTGTTTTTACAGATTAGGAAATTGAGACATGAGAGTTTAAGTAACTTGTCCAAGTCAAACTGCTAATTGTTGAAGGAGCCAGCATTCAGACCCAGGTCTGTTTGATCTGAGAACCAGAACTTTTAGCGAGCAAGCACTATGCCATCCTATAAATAGGTGTTTATGTGAAGTGAAATACAGTTTGTTGATTTAAGTCATGGGCTTCTTGAACCACAATGTTCTCATATTTTCTATGTGTTCTTCATACATCTAGTGTTTATTTTAGATGATCAACTCCTTAAAGGCTCAGGGATACAACTTCTTTGTAGGAATCAGCAAAGCACTGGACACATAAATTTTCCAGTTGAAATAATTTATAGTATTGTAAAACAAATTTTATGGGGAAAATTTGTGATTTTTTTCTCTTTAATCTGCATGGTTAGTGTTACAATGATTACTGACAAATACAGTAAGTGATCTATATTCTTTGTCTAGCTCTATTGTTTTGTCCTCCTTGGTATTTATTCCAGAATAACTTGCTCAATACAAGAAAAGTTTAAAAAAGATGGTTCTATGATTTCAATTTTCTCAATCTATTAGAAATTGTATAATTCAGTATCACATTAGACAAGTGTAGCCCCTGTGGAAGAAAGATATTTCTGAGCTCATTCTTTAATTTGAAGATTCTATTTCAATTTAAAATATAGAAGGATATATGTATACCAGACTAGTAATTTTATTTTGGAGTAGTGTGCTGGCTTTATTATGTGGAATCCATTCATATTCTTCATTTCTCCTTAGGATTTAAGACAACACTAAATAAATGACTTTTAAAGACAGGGTTTGTTTGATTTTTTTAATCTCTTACCCATCTGCCATGTTGTCTTTGAGGTCAAATGAGATTATATTTTTGAAAATTATTTGAAAACTAAAAGCTGTATGAATGTGAAGCTAAGATAATTATTTATTTGGATAAACTAATATTTTTCTAGATTATCCAAAGGCTTTGGTGATCATTTTCTGCATAATTAGTTAATAAAGGAAATATGATAAACCATCTGTTGTTGCTGTTATTTAAAAGAATTGTAGGATTATTCCTAGAATCTTCTACAGTTGCAATGCATGTTTTGAATAAACATGGTTTGTTCTTACCATGAAAGAAATACATTCCCTTACCCCACCACCCCATGTCTCAAAAAAACTAACAGGAAGGCTTTCCTAGCACTAGCAGATTTAAGAAACATGTTGAGAAGTTTTTTGGCTCTGACGGTTTGTGGTAATCATGACATTCTTTTATTTCCATAAGGGAGCAATGTTAGTAGATCCTGAAATTTTGGTGGTCATGGGCCACCCATATTCCCCATATTTTGGAAATGATCCAAAACATAAAGAGTCATAGGCAAATACTCAATTAGGGAGGAAGAATCTGGGTAATTTTTACAGATGTTGATTTTCTGTGGTGGGATTCTGCAGGCAGTTTTTTTGCAGTTTAATCTTTGTGGGTTTGTTCTTATTCCACTAATTCATACGTGAGGCTCCATTTGAGTACTTTCAGAAGAAAAACTTATTCTCAACCTGAGAAGTTGAGGGATCTCTGTCTAAGGAAATTATGTGGAATATTTTTTAAAGGAACTTAGACATTTTACTTGAAATGGGGTATGAAAAATGTTTTGCTCGTAAAGAAGATTCTCATGGTCGAGCAACCTAAATGATGCCCAAGACTCACTTTAAAGATCTTTTTAAAATTGTGTTGCTGTTTGCCATAATGAATTTTCTTTTTCCGGTGGTATAGCAGGGTCAGCTTGATGTTGGTGCTTTTTCTCTGCTTTTAGGAGGAGTTTCTGCTTACTTGTCACCTTAATTGCTTTTGTCTTAAATTTTACACATATCTTATCAGAAAACTATTTTAAAAATAGCTAGGTGGCAAAATATAGCTTAAGTTTCTTAGCACTTTTTAAATACCAAAGTCATGTAAAGTCATAGTATCTCTATTTGCTATTTTTAATCAGTTATAATATTGGAAAATTTTCTAAACAGATACTAGAGGTTCTTTCTGTACTTGTCTGCTTAAAAATAATTATCATGTAAACTTAGCTTTGTGTTTTAAATCTGATTTAATTGGCAAAGACATAATGCAAATAAAACTTTTAAAACTGCTATTTTTAGTGTATACTTTATGTGAGTAATTTCATGGTATCAGTGGATTAGAACCAATTCTTTTTTTACCTTATTTGCATCATACCATGGTGATGGTGGGAAGAAGATGGAAATCAATTTTTACTTCTCCTTTACATTCAAGTCACGGCTCTGCCATTTTCTCAAATAAGTTGTAGAAAAACCCAGTTAGGTGGTATCACAACTGAACTTTATTATCCAGCAAAAAACTTTATTATGTCTCTGGTGTTTCTCTCATTAAGATAAGGAATTTGGTTAGTTTCTAACAGTTGGAGTTAATTGCTGAGTTGCTTGCAGTAATCCATACATGGTTAGTAAATTTTATTAACACCTAAGTGTAGATAGTATCATACTACCATGATTTTAAAGGTCTGTGAAATCAGGGAAGAAAACAAGGTACCAGCACTCTTTAATACTCTCAGGATTCTAGAATAAAAGTAATTCAACTGTCGAGGACTTATAAAATAACTTTTTAAGTTTTTGTTGCCTGCAAAAGCTGAGTTCACCTGAGCCAACATCTGCACTTTGTACTTCTGTATGTTGCCTAAATACTTTATAAAGTGTATCATCTTAAAAAGAGGAAATAAGTTCCAGTAATTTACATTTTTCAGCCAAGTTCTTTTATCTGAGAAAATGTTTATCTTTTACCAGGATGGCAGAAGAGGAGTCAGGATTTTACATGGAACAGTGAATAAAGAACATATTTAGGTAGCTAATCATATTAACTATGTGGCCAGTTGAGGAAAAGTAACTTGACAATATTTTATGTCAGAAAGACAAGGAAGAGTCCTACAAATCAGTAAGAAAGGTTTACACGGCACAATTTAAAAAAAAAAAAAAGGCCAAATACTTCATCTGGTACTTCATAAAAGAGAATACCCAAATGGGTAATGAGCATATGACAAGATACTCTGTGCCATTAGTCATCAGAGAAATGCACATTTAAACCACAGTGCCATACCACCATATTGCCTGTCTGAGTGGCTTAAATAATTAAGACTTAATACCAAGTGTTGATGAGACTATGGTACAACAGGTGTAAACTGGTGCTAACACATTGGAAAGCAGTTTTACAGTATCTACTAAAGCTGAGCGTAGCTATCGATTTAGATCAGGTGAATACTGAAAATTTGAAAAGATCCCAGAAGTATTGATATCATAGGTCCATCCATTTTTCATTAAGCTTTTTAGGTTATAGAGAGTACAGGCCAATCCATGTTACCTTGAAAAAAATGGGAATATTGCCAAGAACCAAGAAAATTTATAATGCCCTACCTGCAAAGAAAGCTGACTGTATACTGGATTTTGAATGCTTTTATTAACAAAACTCAATTACTCAATCACCTGCCCCCACGTACAGCTAATGTAGCTTAGTTTCATTCTGTTATTTCTTCACTCTTTCATGGCTCCTCTTATTTGTGTTTTGCTCTCCCATCCTACTTAGTTTTTCCTTTGTTTATCATGTTCTTTTCCTATTTTTGGCTTCTTTTCAGCTTCAGCTCCTACTTCTGTCTGCCCTAATCTCTGGGCATTTCCTAAAGTAAATGTCTTGAGAAAATCTCATTTACTTTTCACTCCAGGTTACTATAAATTGGCCACGCCAGGTCCACTTTTTATTTGTATATTTACTTGTACTTAAAGGATAGGATGGGATTACCAGTTATACAAATAAAATGCTTTGAAATTGTATTCTATAATTTTGTATAGCATTTACCAATCTTGCAGATTTTTTTTAATGCTTACCACATATTTGCTACTAACAATTTAGGTAAATATTAATAGATTTTCAGCTTATTTCTCTTTCATTAGTTTTTAATTTGTTTATAAAATGTTTCTTTAAATAAGAAAGATAAAAAAAGAAAATTAATCTAGATTTGAATAACTGTTCCTTATTGTTACTATAGAACATACGAAAGAAAATGAGACTGCATGCTATAAAAATCCTTTTTTTAAGCAATGTTTAAGTATTGTGTTTGAATTTTTTTGCATTCTCTTTGAAGTATAGTCAGTTTACAATGTTGTATTTGAATTTTTATTTAATCAAGACGGAAGATTCCTGACAGTCACCAGGACAGATGGGATTCTGCTTTTTCTACACTTGATGTGGAAAAGTAATGGTGGGTGGCATGGCTTACGCATATTGACAGCAGTGGAAACTATTTTCTGATTTTACTTGCTAAGTGTATATTGGACATTAGCTGGGAGAAAATGTTTCTGAAAAAAATCAAGGAACACAAATCTGCTCTTTTTCATCAAATAAATCTTTTTAACTAATAGATTAAAAAAGATTTTGCTTCTGTTATCTTTATTGCCTGGTAAATATTCTGGACTTGTTTGGTATTTAGAGTTGAAAGACAGCATTATGTTAGGAATAATAAGAATAGGTAGCAAAGTAAATGAATGTTCTACAGGTTAAAATGTTAATCCTGAAAACAGTTCTGTCATTTTTCAGTCACATAGCAAGTTTGTGTTCTTGACAGACAAGATATGATTGTTGACAGGAATGCTTGTATCGCTGATCATTTCCTAGCCCTCTGTTCTCAGTAGCACCCCTTTGATCTATAGGGGAATAGAGGAGTAAGTAGGCACTGTTATCATTAATCCTCCTGGAAGCTCTTCATTGTAGGTGTTCTTCCTATTTTGCATAAAAATGAAGTTGAATGGATTATGAGATCATTAACTAGTGAGTGATAACATTATTATTACAAGGAAAAAAACCCTTAGTTTTTGGTACTGCTCCCCCCACCCCTTTTTTGGTTAATTTCCACTTAACTCATGGATGTATAGTTATTGAATACTAAAAAAAAAAAATCATCAGTCAACTGCCTTAAAAAAAAATACCTCCCAAGTTCTAAAAATTCTTATCAAGTCTTTTAAAACCATTCCTGCAAATAGTTTTATTGATTAGATTTCATTGACTCCCCTTGCTCTATTTTTAAAAATAAGTTTTGCTAATTATAAGGAAAAAAATACAAAACTACCATCAATGTATTTCCTTCTCATCCTCTATTCATTTTCCCCCAAGACATTATGGAGATAACAAAGTTTATGTCTTGTTTTCTTTCTTTATTTTAATCTAACATCATTTTCTCATTGTAAGACAGCTTTGTTAATATTTCATTGTACTGTAATTTTGGTACTCGTTTGCTTATTATTAGACCTTTAGATTGTTTCAGTTTTTTGCATTTAGTATTTACTGCCTTCCTACATAAAGCATTTTTCTTGTAGTTTGTGACCTTACTATAAATTCTCAGATGTAGAATTGCTCAATTTAAAGATATGAGCATTTTTGAAAGATGTTGCCAGATTACTTTCCAAAAAGATTGTGCTGATGTACATTCCATCTGCAGAATATGCAGATTTTCCTTTCACTGCAGCTTTATCAGTATTATTCTGTCCTTACCCCTTTTAAGTGAGATAGATTAAATATGTGTTCTGTGGCTCTATTTTTTGTTTTTATTCTTACAGACGTGATATATGATTACTGTAAATAATTCGAACAATATAGATAATACCGAAAACTAAAAAAGAAAGTGAAGATTCACTTTCACTGTTCATCCTTGGTAAAGATCCTTTGCAGAGATTTCTTTGCATGTATAGCCTTACAGTTTTACATAAATGATACCATACTGCTTTGTAGCTTTTCCTTCACTCAACAATAAGTTATGGATATCTTTTCATGTTTGATATTTATCTTGATTTCTCCCTTACCCGTTAGGAAAGGAATGCATGTCTTTTGTAGAAAATTTAGATTTGAGACCAAAGCTCCAGAATAATTAAGAATGTTCACTTACTGACCATTGTTTTATGTACATACATTTCTTTTAAGATCCTTGCAGAAAAGAATTAATGGTTCAGGTCCCCTGGCCAAATACCATCTTAGCATTTCAACAGTCCTGCGGGTACTACTTAAACATGTTAAACCTGTTTTTTCTCTTATTGGGACATTTAAGGAAGCTTCAAAAAGTAGCATTAATTGTTTTGCCACTGTCATCTCTTTGCAATTAAATAAAAAGAATGGAATTACGATCTTTTTATTTTGTGCCTATGAAACTTCTAAAAGAAAATATGCATTAGCCCCTTTTTCTAGGGCAAATCATAGAATAGTTAAAGAGCAGTGTTTGTATTTTGTTACATCTCTTGCTGCTGTTTTTAATTTATTAACGATTTCTTCACTATAAAGTGCACTTGTATCCTTGTCTACTTCTTCAAGTTCCATTATTTCAAAACAGTATTTCCTTACTACAAACAGAGGACTCCATTAGAGCAGTACTGATATAACACCTTTTAAGTAATGGATAATAAATGGATATGGAGGCTGATAGTAGTTTAGTATAATTGTAGTCTTACCTCTAACAGCAACTTGTAAACAGTATACAGACTTGATCCAAGGAGAACTATAGAGCTAAATAGGATTTAAAACAGGAAGTGAAGAATCAGATGTCTTTTTTTTCCCTTTAATGAGACGTCTATTTTTAAAGGACCACTCTAGCTATTCTAGAAAGGATTTCAAGAGGAACAAGACTAAATAAGTTAGAACTCTAGAGAATTTATCCAAGTGAGACACGAGGTGACCACAACTAGAATATGGTAATGGGAAAATAGAGAAAGGGGCAGATTTGAAAGAAGTAGAAGCAAAGTCTCTGGATGCTGAGGTAGCATAGCATAATGATTAACATCAGAGGCTCTCGAATCTGGAATTAAATCCTGGTTCCCTTACTTACCAATCGTGCAACTCATGTGAAAGCACCCATAAAATGGGTGTGATATCAGTACCCATTTCACTTAGGCTTTTAAAAGGATTAAATGAGATAATGCTCTATGCCTGGCTTAAAGCAGTATCCTCAGTATTAGCTTATACTGCTGGTGGTAGTGTTATAATTTATCCAAGGTGGCTCTCTGAAATTAATATGCAAAATATCCATGTAAAATTGCTCAACTCTTTCATCAGCCCTCTTCTCAAAGCAAAACAAAAGATCTCTTATCACTTAGTATTTCTTTTCTAAAGCTAAGGTAGAAAAAAAACTGTTTAACAGACTTCCTTTATCCAGCCTCATTTAATTTTTCTATAATTAATTTTTTGCCTCCGTTTCAATGTCACTAAGAGGCCAGTTGGACTTCTAGCCTCCCTCTAAGACGGAAGGATCTTTTAAAAAGATAAGACTGAGTTTCAGAGTGTCAAAGTTAGTTTATTTAGAATCATCTTTTGTGTCATGTCTTCTGTGTTAAGGGTTCTTAAAAAGCCTTTGGTACAGAGGATGTATGAGTAGCTTCCTGATAAGTCTACTTTAATTTCCCCGTACAGCTAAAACAATATATTATGGAATCCAAAGCCTTAAATTTTAAGTGCAAGAAAGAGGAAGTTCCGAAATCAAGGAGGGTGCGGCAGCTGTTGTTACCCTCCACTTCTACAGTATCATTTTGTACTTGGGTGTTTATTTTTTTTAGTACTTTCGATTGTGATGGGCAGTGGCTTGTTTTCTTTTGCTCCTCTAGCTTTCTTTTAACCCTTCACTAGGGTTTTGATAAGGCCCTGGTTAACCCTTCCAGCCTCATCTCACTGGAACACTGCTTGTTTAGCTGTTTCTGTAAAGGGAAGCTCATCTCATGCTCTTTTAGAAGAAAATGCAAAATGAATAACCAAGTTCTGTAAGTGACCTTCAAATGAAATTTTAAATTTTCTATTGCTTTTAAAATTATGAGACAAGAATGGCTAGGAAGCTGGTTTGCAGTATGATTTGAGAAAAGTATCTTAAGGGTAAGCAAATATTAGTGAAGTTAACTATATTGCTGCTGGGTTCTAGGCAGATAGAATATGATAAAAATCCTCTTTAATGCCATTTTCTTAAATATATTTAAAAATTTCTTTGATTCATGAGGTGCTTCAGTTTTTGGAAATTGTTGTAGATTAAATCTCTCCTCATCCAATACATTATGAATGTTGCTTTTCTGAATAAATTGTGATGTATTTTATCTTTCCAACTGGTTCAGTAAAGGACTGCCTTACATTTGGCCTGATTTGGATATGTACATTTTTACCCTAAATTTTGTTATTTAGGTTTAGTATAGAGAATTATATTTCTGGACTATCCATGTCATTTTCAAGACAAGAAAATCAAGCCTGACTTGGTAATAACTGACTTGTCTGGTTGCCCACTGGTGATAGTGACGTAGATCCTGTCTTCTGTCTCTTATCATTGTGTTCCTTACACTTAGAGGCTACTGCTTCTCTGGGAGATCCATAAGTATTTGAAAGGCTAAGTAAATATATGAGATTTTAATATTTACAAGCATGAAATTACTGTGCCAAATTTTATTATATCAAATAATATGTTTACCTAGAGTCACAAAATTGCTATCATTGCAACTTACTATGATACTTTAAACCATAATCCTATCGATTAAATTGTTCTCCTGGTTATAGTGCCTTGCTTCATATTTGGTTTCTCTTAAAATAATAATACTGAAAGTAATGTCTGGATGTTGACAACATAGCAAGCTTATTTGGCTTTATTGTTGGTTTCAGAATTTCACTTTCTGGAAAATGCTCCGTTGTTCTTATATTAACATTTACTCTTACTTGTATTTTCTCTTTTCCTGTAATTAAAATGGAAAGAGACAGTGAGAGGACTCTGCCACGAACTAGATAATTTTTGACACCGTGAGGAAGTTACTCAATTTCTTTCTCAATTTCTTTGCTGTGCTTCTTGCTGGAGAGCATTATTTGGAAAGCTTTTCAAAAGGCAGGTGCTATTTTAAAAAAAAATAGGGCAACCTTTTTCCTATATTTTATACCACTGTTTTTTTTTTTTACTATAGGTGAGCTGATGAACAGACTGCAAAATGAAACTGTAATGTTTATCTCCTACATGAATGAGCCAAACTATGAAATTTAGCTTTGTCTTTAAGGGAGTTTTCTTTTTAAATCTGTTCTTAGGCATTTCTGATCCTTTATTAAAGTCATAACTTTGAACTATATGATTTCATTTATCATGATTTTAAATGTTCTCAGAAGGTCAAGATACAGAGGGTACAGGTACAAGTAAAGCAGTTAGTGTGAAGGTTACTATTGTACTTTGACCAATAGTAACCTTTGTGTCAGCTTTCAAGTATACTGCTTGCAAAATGCTACTGACCCCCTCTAGTGGCCAAAAGATTGTGGGTTTTTTTTGTTTTTTTTTTTTTGTTTGTTTTTTACATAAGACAATATTATAACCAAGGTGTGGTCTTGTTACTATAGTATTTAAAAGAAGTAAACCTTGTTCTGTATAGCACATGTTCAACAGTGTTTCACTAAATCAAATGACATTTTATGTTTATGCAAAACATGTTCAGGAATACTGCTTACAAATATAAAATTTGGGAAAGAAAGGTTTTTTTGGAAAGCAGTTTGTATGATGGTTCTTAAAAGCATGTGTTGAAAGGGAAAAATACCCCCATAGTAAATGTACTTGAATTCCACATTATTAATTTTAGATAGAATTTGGTGTTTTCAGAAATACTATATTGCTGATTAGAGGTTATAGGTAAGCTCAGCATTTTTCTTGTGGAAAAGTGGGATTAAGATAAAGCCAGCGTGCCTTTAATAAAGTATTATTCCCAAAATCAAACCAATGAGACTTTGAAAGCATGTTACAGTTTTTATCAGCATGTATCAACTGTGAGTGTCCATTTCCACCCTTGGAAATTTTCCTCACTCTACCTTGAAAAAGTAAACCTTATAAATTCAGGATGAGTATTGTTGCCTTTAAAGTGAACATCCTCGGGAGCCAAAATAGATGTCAAGAACATTGCTACTTTTCAGAATAGTTTTATAACTTAACTTTTAGAATCATTTGTAGCCCGTGTGACAGAGTGTTTTTAAAATATTTATATCTTTGATGATAGATTTGATTTTTGAGAGAAATCTAAAACTAATTCAGAGTCATGTCATGTGAATAAGAAAGACAGTCAAACTTAATTATACAGTTTGTAGCTATTCCTTCAAAGTAATGAGACAGTTTTAGAATTTTTATTCTATGACGCTCTAGAATTATTTTAGATAGCTCCATTTTGTGGTTGTATCATAAAATTACTCTAAATATTGTGGTAGTGCCATCAGGAATTTTTTATGTGATGCAGCATTATTGAGATATTTGTAGACATTTCCAGAATGACCAGTTTTTAATGAGGATTTGTTTGTATGTGCATGTGTATTTGTTAAACTTTAACTATTTATGTTTAAAGTAATCTCAGTGTAGCTACTGACTGAAATAAAGTGATAAATGAATCCCCGTTATTTAAATTGAATAACAATGGAATTAGTATTTATGAGTATAATGTATGTTCTTTATCCATGGAATGATGATATAACTTACAATACAATTTATTTAAGTGAAACTTGGTAAGAGGTAGAAATACAATTACTCTAAACTCTCAGTCTCAACATTCATTTACTGTCCATTACTTAAAATATATCATAACATCAGTATTTTTATAGTAGAGTCTTGTCCTATCATGCCTTTGTTGTAAAGAGGTGTTACTGTTTTGAAATAGTGGAACCTGAGAAAAAGAGACAAGGTTATAAGAAGTATGTTTTATATTGAAGAAACCTGTAGTGTTTACATTTTGTTTCAAGGGCTTAAAGTTTTGACTCTGTTTAGGCCTCATTGATTCATCTGTAAAGAAATAGTAGTGGAAGTTTTCCTTTTTTTTTTGTCCTTGTTCTACCAAATTTCTTTTAATTGTGGTAAAATATATGCAACAATCTATCACTTCAGCTATTTTTAAGTTTACAGTTCTGTGACATTTAGTATATTCATATTGTTGTTCAACCATTACCACCACCTTCCATCTCCAGAAGTTTTTATCTTCTCCACCTTCAGCTCTGTACCTAGTAAATTCTAACTCCTCGTTCTCATCTTCTCCTAGCCACCTGGTAACCACTATTCCACTTTCTGTCTGTGTGAATTTGCCTACCCTAGATAGTTTTCCTATTATTAAAGTCTTGTAGCTCACTAGCCCAGTATGTAGTTCATATTCAATAAACTTCTTAATTAAATGGCAATTAGGAATTGAAAGGCATGCCAGTGGGTTGTCTGTATTTCTTGAGGGAACTGAAACTGCTAATTATTGTTACAATAACTTCATTAATTTATAGGAAAACTTCTCTTTTCTCTTAAGTATTTTTTCTAGTTTCATTGAGATAGTAGTGATAAAAAATTGTATTAGTTTAAGGTTTACAACATAATGATTTGATACATGTATATATATTGTGAAATGATTACCACAGTAAGTTTTGTTAACGTCCATCACCTAACATAGTTAAAAGATTTTTTTCTTATGATGATTAAGTATTTTTTACTTAATTTTTTTCATATAGTTTACTTTCCTTTTTAGACTGAATCTGGATATGGATCTGAATCCAGCTTGCGTCGACATGGCTCAATGGTGTCCCTGGTGTCGGGAGCAAGTGGCTATTCTGCAACATCCACCTCTTCATTCAAGGTTTGTGGTTATGAATTATTTGAAGTTAAGGCAACGTAGGTTGAATTTAGTACTGAATGTTGTGAACAGAACTTAATTGATAGTTTTTTGAAAGAACTTTTTTACAGTGTAATTTATTTCCAGTTGTTGCAAAATTGTTTTGTTTTGGGTGGGGTAGGTTTATTTATTTATTTATTTATTTATTTTAGTGGAGATACTGAGGATTGAACCCAGGACCTTGTGTATGCCAAGCAGATACTCTACCACTTAGGTATAACCTCTCCCCGCCCAGAATAGTTTTTTAAGGGGTAAAATAATGACTCATACAAATAAAATGACATGTCAAAGATTTAATGGAATAAGGTGTAAAAGAAAAAGTGTGGTTTCAAAGGAAAATCTGAAGAATGCTAAAATGATTTTGCTAAACTGATCAATAGTCACAGATTAGTAACCAGGGTTCCTCCACTGGACAAAGTTCATTTACATGTCTTTGGACAAGAATCGTTTACATTACTCTCAGTTTTTTTTTACTACTTAGAGTTGTCAAATAGCTCAAATGCGATGAAATCAAAGACTTCTGTATGATCAGATTACACCCTCTCCTAAGGCTTCCAAAGATGATACTCACTATTCCTTTCAAAGGATACCTAGTGATATTTTTAAAGTCTTGCAGTTTTTCCTCACAATGTCTAATTTGAAAATACTAAATTTTATAGTAGCAAGTTGTCAGGCTTATTGCTCTCATTTCCTTCAGGCTTATCACTATCAAACCGTTAATTAGTTTCAGGTCTGTCCCTGGGAGTATTACATTGAATTTGACAACTCTTCCGTCCCCATGCCCTCAGTAGTAAGATACAGACCTTAAAAGGTGATGAAATACCATGGCACTAAATAAATTCTTGTTTTGTTAACTTGAATTACATCCCCTCCCTTTTTGTGCTTTGCAGAAAGGCCACAGTTTACGTGAGAAATTGGCTGAAATGGAAACCTTTAGAGATATCCTATGTAGACAAGTTGATACTCTACAAAAGTACTTCGATGCCTGTGCTGATGCTGTCTCCAAGGATGAACTTCAAAGGGATAAAGGTTAATTAGGCTATTACCACTATTTTTACTTGGAGAATGAATGGATTTAAAGCCTCTTGATCTTAAAGGGTAATGTCTTTAAGTGATAAAGGTAATTAAAGTCACTTTTGCTGCAAACCCCCAATGTACCAGATTTCAGTGTCCACATAACTTGTATACTTTAATAACATCCTAATTAATCTGATTACCTATACCAGTTACCATTGATGATTTTATTTTAAAATAGTTTTTAAACTCTTTATCCCATTAAAAAATATAGTATCATCTTGATAATGTGGGGCATTTCACATGGTTATGTCTAATAAGTGTACCCCATGACGTGTCTTAGAGACAAGCATATGTTTATGGTAAATCTTCCAGATCTGGAATTAGTGGATCTTTCTCCCTCCCTTTTCACATCTCTTTCTCTCCTCTCTGTCTCCCTCGCTTCCTCTGGCCTTTTTCTCATAGAAGAAGTCAATAATAGGGTTGTATATACATATAAAAATAATTTTTAGTGATTTTTTTAAGAGAGAGAAATTATCTTCAGTTAACTTAGAATGTGAATTTTGAAGTTACTTTTCATTTGTAACTGCTAAAAATGTTACTGAGGTGGTCAGTGTCAGTGTTTCTCTTAATCTGCTGTGTAGGCAAAAGTGAACTGCTCTTAGAGTACTACCAAATAGTGCTGAGTTCATTTCCAGTGTAACTAGGTTGCCTGATAACTCTTTCATTTCTTGGTCTTATTAAATGTATTTGATCTGTTCAGATTTTTTGTCTTCTCTGTTCTTTGTTCTCTTTTTCTGCCTTGACTTTTAGAGTTTCTTTATACTTCATTTGTATCTCCTTTGCTGGCTTTTTAGATAAACTCTTTGTTATTATGGGCTGCTCTAGGGTTTATAGTATGTACAGTTAACTAATTATAGTCTGCCTTTAAGTAATACTGCTTGTATGGTGTAAGAACCTTACAATAACGCATTTCCATTTCTTCCCACTACTGAGGCAAGGCAATTCCACATTCTCTAGCCAATTCCCTGTGAATTATTCCAGATCTGCATTGTAGGAACAGGTACTTTAGCCTGCCCCATGTAGGTTTTGGGTACTCTTCCCTGAGCTCCTTTCAAATGGTTCTTTTATGACCTCTGTAGTTCCCTCACTTGTATGTGCTATCAGTGCTCCACTGAATCCTCAGAGGGACCCTCTGCTCACTTCCAGAGTTCTCTCTCTGTACAGCTCTCTGCTCCCCAGTACTCTGCCCTGTGAACTCTAGTGGCCTTTGTCTCTCTGGCTTCTCAGCTCCATTTCCTCCCCTCCGACAGTCTGCCAGGGTCTTAAAGGGTTTCTCCTTAGTCTATAGCTTGGAAACTCTCCCATGGCAGTAAACTGGAGCAATCATGGGGCTCATACCATTTGTTCCCTGACTGTTAGGGATCACTGTCTTTTGTTGCCTAATACCCAATGTCTTGAAAACTGTTGTTTCATGTATTTTGTCTGGTTTTCTGTGTCATGCTAGAGAGTGAATTGTCTCCCTGTTACTCCATCTTTGCCAGAAGCAGAAGCCTAGTACTTAATTTTGTCTAAAGTAGCCTTGAAATTCTTTATATTTAGATATTCTTTAAGTTTTAATATTTGATGTTTGTTTCTCTAAAAATAAAGGCAGTTGAACTTCTGTTTCTCATTATTTAAAAAAGTATACATACTTTTAGACATTACACATTACAAATTAGACATTACACATCAGCTTTTGTTTGGTTGCAAACAGCTCTTTAAATGAAAACAGGATGTGTACAGATTTGAATTTCTCAATTTATTTTTAAATGATCCATGACAATAATATATAGCATTTTAATGGACAAAAGTGATGATGGAAGGAGTGGAAGTTGGGATGCGGATGATAACCAGGTTGTGTAGAAGATTTGAAAAATAATTTTTAAACATTACTCATGTTTGAATATTTAGCAGTAGTGGTAGGCTAATGTACGAGTTTGCTAGGGCTGCCATTACAAAGTACTCTATAGACTAGGGGCTTAAACAACAGAAATTTATTTTCTCACAGTTCTGGAGGCTAAAAGTTGAGATCAAGGTTTTGGCAAGTTTGGTTTCTTCTGAGGGCCATGATGGAAAGATCTGTTCTAGGCCTTTCCCCTGGCTTGTAGATGATCATCTTTTCCCTGTATCTTCACGTCATCTTCCTTCTGTAAGTGTCTGTGTCCAAATTTCCTCCTCTTATAAGGACACTGATCATATTCAGTTAGGGCACACCCTCCTGACCTCGTTTTAATTTGATTACTCTATAAAGACCCAGTCTCCAAATACAGTCACTTTTTGAGGTACAGAAGGTTAGGACTTCAGCATATGAATTTTGTATGCGACATAGTTAAGCCTCTAACAACTGATTTCCCTATAAAAGGCTTTTTTAAGAAATGATGTTTTTAAGAATCCATGCTGGGTAATGGTGAAATAAGAACATGGACCATAGCTTCCTACTTTGACTATAGATCAGAGTTGCTGATCTAAGGTCTCAATAGACGGACTTTCATTAAATTATCAAAACTGAATTATCTGTGACTTTAGAGAATTTTAAGAATCATTGTTCTTCATTAGCTGTGTCATTGAAATAATAGCAAGCTCTCATTTTATTTTAGGTGTTCAACGTTTTCATATAAAATGTTTCATCAGAATTGCTAGTAAGGCAAACTTAACCTGACCAGCCTCCCCCCCCACCACCACCACCAACACACACATACACACTCCAGTAAGATTCAGTTAACCCTTTCGGTCTGGATACTCCAGGATTACAGAAGTAGAAGACGTTATCTCTGACCTAAACATACTGTTTGATTTTAAAATATATACCATATTAAAAGTAAAGGTTCTAATCTTGCTCTTTTATTTACTGTTAGTTTGATGACTTTAAGTAGATTACTTAATATTTCTCCACATCTCTTTCCTCGACTGTAACATAGATGTTGTATCCAACACATATGATTGTGAGAGTTAAATGAGAGTATGTATGTTAACTGTGCTAAATGGCAAAAAAGTCAATATATAATAGCTATTATTAATGTGGTTAATTTGGATTATTGCAGGAATGAGAAAAACAGGAATGTGCAAGATCCAAAGACGGAATTTAGTATAATAGATTTGAGTGTTGGTAAGAGGGACCAGTCTAATTGGGAAAGGGGATTTGTATTAGGACAGTGGTTTCAAACCATGTCAGACATCCCTTAAAGATACCTCAATGAAGGATAAGGAGTGCTTGGTTGGGAAGGAAACAGGAGGTCCACTCTTTAAGCCAGAGCAGCTCTTGCTTTCATCAGTTTTATATACTGAATATTGGCTAGAAAAGTAGGTTGAAAATCCCTGTTTGGTGGTACTAGGCTATTGGATGGTTAGGGATACAAAAGTGAATCTTTAATTATCCAAAGTAGATACTAAGAAGATGAATGAAGTGCAGACCTTTCAGTAGTATTTAAGAACAGTTAATTAGAGTGGTATTGAGTCAAGGTCAGAATCTTGTCTGGTGGTGAGCAATAATTTAAAATTAGAGCAGTGTTCTGTATTAGCTAATTTCTTAGAACTGACTCTATTTACAAATTATTGATGAGACGATGAAGAGCCACAGAATCTGGAAATTTGATGAATCTTGGAACTAAGGTGTTTACAGAGGCTTCAATATGGATATTGAAGTCTATAGGAATGATGGACATGGAAAAGAAAAATGTCAGATATTGATATTAGTTAGCTGGTTAGAAATGAAGTAGTAGACATTAGAGATAATAGAAGCTTATGATTGGAAAAAGTTGTTATAGATGAATGCAAAATTTTCAGGTGATGAAAAATGAAATAATGTAATAATTAGAAAATGGCAGTACAGAATAAAGATATTTTCCATAGTGATTCCTACCACTTAGTCAAGGGAGAGAATAAGGAATAGCAGTGGGCTTTGCATCCATTGGAGAGAGAGTTAAAATAGATGACAGATTCCTCACAGAGCCACATTACTCCTGAGGTAAAGAGATACAGCCAAGAAGTAAGACTTTAGAATGTGGATTCTTTCTGTAGAAAGGGAGTTTCTCAGAAGATAAAAACTTAAAAAGCCATGAGAAAGCAGAGAATAAGACTGAGGCTGAGATTTAGAAATTTGCACGAAGAAGTGGAGCACGTGGGGCAGAGGATTAAAGTACATTAGGTAGTAGAGAGGGGGATAGTACACAGAAGAAAGCAGTATGGGGAAGAACACAGGGGATTCCGTTTTTCTGGAATTAGGTAAGTTAAAAAGGATGTGCAGGCACAGACGCATTGAGATGAATTAAAATTGATATCCCATCTGTAAGTCATTATATTTTCCTTGCATGTCCAGAAATGGTAAATTTAAGAGCTCCCAAAGCAAGCTAAAGGATCTTCTACATATAAGTTAGCCTCTTACAACCCTCATCAGTCTTTGTAGGCTTCTGGTAGAATTAGGAAATTTCCCCAAGATAGAGAGGGAGAGGTAGGAAGATTAGAGGACAGAATAATTCATGTCTCAGTGCCGTCCATTACACAAATGGGAACGAGTACAGTTTTTATAACAATGTATTATATTTAAAGACATTCCACAGCATATTTGTTGGGCATACTGTAATAAGCACTGAAAGTATAAAGATGAATATGATCGTGAACTCACAGAATCCAGAGTATACTGACACAGTTGAACATAGAATAAACTCTGTAATTTCAATGTGCTTACACCCTAATATCTTTAAATATATTTTATTTAGTGGTGGAAGATGATGAAGATGACTTTCCTACTACACGTTCTGATGGAGATTTCTTGCATAATACCAATGGCAATAAGGAAAAGGGTAAGTAGTAAAATATTCCCCCTCAGTGGGGTAAAACACACTTTCTAAGTTTATGTAATAACTAACGCTATAACAAGAATAATTATCTAACAGTAATTTTTTTAAAATGTTGAGCTAGAAGGTGAAAGTTTCTTCTAGGAAAAGCTATCTAGGTATAATACACATTTGGACATTAAATAATGGGATAGCTCATTGGACAAAAAGACCCACTCTGCATTTTAGACACTGGCACACTTATTTCAGCAGTATTTGGTAAAATCAGTTTATAGTACTAAAAAAGTCTGTTTCTTAAGGAATGAACATGGTAATTGAACTTGAATGTTTCTTTAGAGTGTTTTTCTCTCTGTTTAATGTTCTTTTCTCTCTCCACTTGATAAACTGGTGCTGAAAAGTATTTAATCAGTGTTATTAAAGGAAAATTATTGAAATAGCTCTAATTTCACAGCACAGTTGTTTATAGACTTAGCAGCAAGGTGGTTTATTTCATATATCAGTTTATTGCTCTGTTTTTAAGGGCTAACTCACTAGATGGAATTCTTAATTGTTCATTAAAAACCTGCGTTTTGTGATAGCATGCATAAACGTGGAGGGCATTATACTAAGAGACATAAACCAAAGACAAATACTGCATGTATCACTTATATGTGGAATCTGTGTGTGTGTGTTGGGGAGGGGGAATGACAGAAGCCTGTGATTCATAGTCGATGCATTCTTTTAACATATCCTAAGAAAAAGCTGATGTGGATTCCTAAAACTTTTTTTAAGTTACAAATAAACTTTTGTGGGGAAAAAAAAGTTAGTCTAATTGTGCTTATTTTTGCTCAGTTATAAAATAATATGAAGTAAAATCTGTGGCCATGGCAATTTTCAAGTCATTTTTTAAACCTTTAATATGCATAGAAAGAATGTTCAGTTTCAGAAGTCATATGGGAAGAGTCTAATTTTTTTTTCATGTAATATTTTATGTACTTACCTCTCTGAAACACTCCAAAATTCATATGGCTATTGGAACTTTCCCAGTTAAAGTGCTGGTCAACACAATGAATTCCTAACAAACAAATGGGAATAGTGTAATGTTGATACTAAGATCTAATATTTCTCTTCACCAATTTTTCCTTCCTTCCTCTTCCTGTTTTTTATTTCATCATTATTCTCTTCTTCCTTACAACCTACTTTGCTCTCAGTCTTCCAGAATAGCTTCTTATTAGAAAGTTTCCCTCATAACTTGGGGCTGAAATTGCTGAACTTGGTTGAGTCATCCAAATTTATATGTCTTTATGGAATTAGAGGTTTATTTTGGGAAGGTTCTTTCTGTTACATTTTAATTTCACAGTGAGTAATCTGCTTTAATAGAAAAAAGCAGATTTTTTTGGTTTGGATATTGGAAAAATTATTAAAAGAAATTATAAAACTCTTAGGTCCAATCTTCCATCATCTCACATACACTCAGCTACCCTAGCTGTATTTCCACAAAAGAGAACTTCTGGAAGCTTACTTTCTGTAGAAACTGAACTGCAGAGTTTTAGATTCAGGAATACCAGGCACAGCAAAAGATGGATGTATTGGCCTATCAATAAAGTGATTCAGCTTATCTCTAAGAACTCTGGTTGGGAGGGCCTGAATGAAAATCTGTTTATTGAAAGATGCAATCCCCAGCTTCCTTCTCTTACCTTTTTCCAGAATATATTTTCTGATACAAAACCAGACATAAATTTTCCGAAGCAAAATTAGAATATAATTCTAGAGACACTGGAGGCAATTAAAGTAATTTGAAGATTAGAACAGGAGAAATTTTTTGATAAGAAAACATCTTCCTTGAGTAAAGACCTCAAGATTTCTAGATCATGCTGGACTGTTCTCTCAATCTTTTGTGAACCAACTTACTGTCTACCTCTAATGTAAATTTTCTTGTGTTATATTCTATACTATCTTTTAAAAATTTGTTTCTAGAGACAAAAGAAGAGAGATTATGACAATAAAGCACGTATTTGCAGGTAACAACAGAGCCCCGAAATACATGAAGCAAAAACTGATGAAATTGAAGGGAGAAGAAAAAGACAATTTAATAGTAATAGTTTGAGATTTCAATAACCAACTTTCAATAATGGATAGAATAAGTAGTATAAACATCACAAGGCAATAAAATATTTGAATAGTCTAAACAGACAGACCTAAATAGATTTTCCATCTATGTTCATGGATCAGAAGACTTGATATTATTAAAAATCAGTTATTCCCCAAATTGACCTGTTGATTCAATCCAGTCTTTACCAAAGTCCCAAGTAGGATTTATGCACAAATGGATAAGCTAATATGGAAATACAAATGACCCAGAGTAGCTACAGCAGTCTTGAAAAAGGAAGAAGTAGGAGGACTCACACTTCCAATTTCATAACTTACTACAAAAGCGACAGTGAAGTGTGGTTGCGGCATAAGGAAAGATATATGGAACCGTGAAATAGAATTGAAAGTTCAGAAATAAACCCTCAGGTTTATAGTAAATCAACTTTTCATAAGAGTGCCAAGACAGTTCTGTGAGGAAAAAGTCTTTTCAACAAATGATGCTAGGCAGCTGGATATCCATATATAAAAGAGTGAAGCTGAACCCCTACTTCATACCAAACACGAAAATTGACTTAAAATGGATCAAAAACCTAATTAAAAGAACTAAAACTATAAAACTTTAGAAGAAATGTAGGAATTAATCTTAATGACCTTGGGTAGGGCAAAGACTTCTTAAATATGACACCAAAAGTAGAAATGAAAAGGAAAAAAAGATAAATTGGTTTTTATCAAAATTTAAAACTTGTGTGCTTCAAAGAATGCTGTCAAAAAAGTAAAAAGATAACCCACAAAATTGGAGAAAACATTTGCCAGTCACATATATGATAAAGGATTTTTATCTAAAATATGTAAAGAACTCTTACAGATCTATAAGAGGTTAAGTATCTCAGTTCAAAAATAGGCCAAGCATCTGAATAGACATTTTTTCAAGGAAGATATATAAATGGGCACTAAGCACCTGAAAAGGTTCTCAGCTTACTAGCCATCAGGAAAATGCAAATCAAAACCACAGTGAGACACCACTTCACACCTGTTAAGCTGGCTAATGAGAAATGCCGTAACAAGTGTTCATGAGGATGTGGAGAAATTGGAACCCTCGTACACTTCTGGTGGGAATGTAAAATGGTGTATCTGCTTTGGAAGACAGTCTCTCAGCTCTTCAACATGTTAAATATGAATGTCACCATTCGACCTAGCAATTCTGCGCCTAGGTATATATTCAGGAGAAATGAAAACATCCATATGGATATTTATACATGGATGTTCATTGTAGCATTATTCCTAACAGTCAAAAAGTGGAAATAATCCAAATAGCCATCCACTAGTGAATGGTTAAACAAAATGCGATATAATCAAATAATGGAACATTTTTTAGCCATATAAAGGAGGAATGTACTGATACATGCTGTAATGTGGATGAACCTTGAAAATACTATCATAAGTGGAAGATGCCACTTACAAAAGGCCACTTAGTATTCATTTATGAAATATTCAGAGGCTTGATTAATGGTTTCTTAGGGTTGGGGGGTGTGGGTAGGAGGTAGGGTTGGGGAAGTGGGAAGTAACTGCTAATGTGTATGGGATTTGAGGGCATTGTTCATGAAAATGTCCTGAAGTTGATTGTGGTAATGCTTGTACAACTCTGAATATACTAAGATCCATTTAATTGTATGTTAGATGAGTGAATTTTATGGTAAGTTTTATCTCAGTAAAGCTGTTATTTTTTTTAAGGCTAAATAAATAAGCTGATTTTATAATGTTAGATTTTTTTTGCCTCGACTTTAACTTAAACCAATCTTAACTCAAAAACTCCCTACTCCTAAACCCTTATTTCTTATGATTTAATTGTTTTAGTTAATATCGAAGATGGCTACTTGTGTGGATTTTTGATCTTTGTTATATTTCCCTGTTCCCATTTAGCTATGTTTTTAACCATATTTTCTGACCAATTTTCTAATTTCTGTCTATTCATATTTTGTAAATAATATATAAGAGCATTTCGTCATGTCATTTACTATATCAAATAATGGCAGTAAGTATTAACTGATCTGTCAAATCAAGATATACTCTTGAAACTCACTGAGAGGAAATTTGGTGTAAATGGAACATGCATTACTCTAGGAACATGACTTTTGTCCTGTCCTCTTCCTCCACCTAATCTGTGTGTATATGCTATACATTAGTTGTCTAAACAAAAAAATTGGACCACAGATCAGTTTTCATCCATTCCCTTTTAGCTTACAGATTTTGCATGTGAGATTATTTTAAATTTAGTTTTTTAGCCAGTTGTATCTATCTTATTCTGTTAGAATAATAAATAATCATAAAAGCTGCTCTACAATAGACCAGTAATCCCAAACCAGTTGATCAGTGCCCCTGGTATGTTTGATACCATGGTTATAGTCTTCAGCCATGTTTCTTCTTTATCATAGTAGACAAGTGAGGAGAGATTTAAACAAATTTGCCATCCTGTATGTTCAGAAGGACTTCTCCACCAATTTTTTTCTGCCTTGTCTATAAACATACATCGTTATTTAGAACATTTCCTTTGGAAAAATGAAAAACTTCTCACCACAGAAACTGTGGAAATCCCCCCTTAGGTTGCCTGCTATGTAGAATAATGTGTGAGAGTCTCAATGAAATGGAGAGATTACAAATCTCTAGGCTTCTGTCAGCATTTGTTTTTAGTTTTGACATGTTGGTATTAGCATAGAGATTCCTTGATTTTCTGAGTGTTACTACCTTCAAAAGTCTTTTTGAAGTGTGTAACGTCAGAGTTCAACCAAAAGAACCATAAATCTGAATGATAATTTTTGGAGCTTAAGTACTTAGAAATCTAGATCTATAGATTATTTTATAATTTCTGTCATTTCTGCCCTTCTTGAACATGGTTACATTCACATACTTTCAACTTCCTTTTACTACAGTGTATCATTTTCCCAAAAGAAACTGAGGCATGTCACCTTGTCTCCTTAAGATCTTCTTTCCTTCATATTCAGCTGAGATATATAGATGAGTATGCTCTTCTAAAATTATTGACTACTTTGGGGTTTTAAGTTTTTCCATCAAGATGAATGTAGTTCTACAATATAAAGTGTAAAAGGCTTGGAGCAAAAATCAAGGTAACCAATACTTACAGGAGCTCAGTGGATGACAAATTACGATGAGGTTTTATCTTCATGACTGTCATTTCCTAACAGATGTAACATGAGAGAAATTTATATCAGAGAACTTTGCTATGTGTAAGACACTTACTTTCAACCATTTGAGAACTTAAAAATCTGTAACATACCCCTGTATCATTCTGAAAAGGATTTGAGGGTGACTGCTTCTGAAAGTAAAGTGCAGCTGAAGAGATTTATTTTTATGTTTTAGAGTTTTTTTAAAAGGTATTTCTTGTTGGTCTTGCATCTTGTACTGACTCTATAAATTAGCAGGCAATGGGAAGGACCCATCGTTGCAGTTGCACACATTCTCGTATATAGGACACAGGTGACTTTTAATTTCTAAGTTGATTATTAGTAAAAATAACAGTTTATAATAAAACAGCAATCTTGGTAAGAATGATAGAAAATATAGAAGTTACAGTGATAAAAGTTTTTAGAAAATATAAGAAAAAGGAAATACAAGGTTTTTAACAGCTTTATTGAGATCTAATTAACATAAAATAAACTGCATATACTTTAAGTGTACAATTTGGTAAGTTTTGATACTGTCATGAAGCTGTCACCGCAATCAAGACCGTTACCATGTCCATCACCCTGATAAGTTTCTTCCATCCCTTTTGTCTTGCCTTCCTCCCTCCATTCTCAAACAACCACTGGTCTCTTTTCTGTCACTATAGATTAATTTGCGTTTTCTAGATTTTAATATAAATGGACTCATACAGTATGTGAATTTTCTTTGCCTTATTTCTTTCTTAGTTTGAGATTTCTCATTGTTGTTGTATGTATATCAGTATTTGATTTCTTTTCATTGCTGAGTAGTAATTCCTTGTATAGGTAACACCATGATTTGTTCAGTTAGCTCATCTATTGGTGGACATTTGAGTTATTTACTGCTTAGGGATATTACAGATAATGTTGCCACAAACATTCACGTAAGTCTTTTTGTGGACACATATTTTATTTCTTTGGGGTAAATACCCAGAGGTGGAATAGTTGAATCATATGGTAGGTATATATTTAACTTTTTAAAAAACTACCAGACTGCATTTCACCAACCATATTTGAGAGTTCAGGTTCCTCCAAATTCCCACGAACACTTGACATTGTCAGTCTTTCAACAGGTGTGTAGTGGTATCTCATAGTTTTAATTTGCTTTTCCCTAGTAACTAATATATTGAGCATCTTTTCATCTTATTTACCATCTGTATCTCTCCTTTGATGAGGTATGTGTTCAAGTCTTTTGTCCAGTTACTTAATTGGGTTATGTATTTTCTTATTGTTGAGTTTGAGATTACTATATATTGTATATTGTAATACAGAATGTCTATATTAATATATAATATATCTTGATAAATGGTATAAGTCCTTTATTATACATATTCTGTGCAAAGATTTTTCTCCCAATCTGTGGCTTGTTGCTTTATTCTTTAAAAAATTTTTTTAAATAAGCATTATATATATTTAAGGTATACAACATAATTTTGGTATACATGGTGAAATGATTACTGCAGTCAAGCTAATTAGTGTTATCTCCTCAGTTACCAGTTTATTAACTGAAAATTAGCTCACTAGACTTATTTATCCTACATAACTGCAACTTTCATTCTTCTAACCATGCCTTCAAGAGCAGAAATTTTAAATTTTGATGAAATTTAGTTTATCATTTAACTCTTTTATGGATTGCGCCTTTACTGTCTTATCTACATACGAGTTTTTAAAGTTGAAAGTATCGTTATTCCATTCGTAAGAGTTCTATTGAAATGGTTTCTTATTAACTATAGTATAAGATGTTGTGCTGTCTTTTTTGCGTCTTGTGAGTTTAAGATTTTTCATTTAATTCAAAGGCTATCTTTCAATTAAAATTATAAAATGTAGACATAAGAACCACGTAATGTGCACGTTGGTCCCAGATTTATATTTGGACATTTATTTAAAATTTTTCTATGATCTTATTCAGTTCTTCAGTTTATCTTCAGGTTTTTTTTAAATTCAAGGGTTCTCAAAATGTAAGGTAGTTCTTGCCATAATTAGGTTCTGCTCTAAGCTGTCTGAAAGTTATTATTAAAGTATTTTTCCTCCTACCACTTTATTCACTGGGTGCAGCTAGCAAATAGATTTTGGGAAATAGAATCCAGAGAAAAAGGACTTGAAAGTACATATGCTATCACAAGCTTCTTTTCTCATAGAGAACAGATGGAAATTTTTTTTGAATGTTGACCAACTAGAAGGCAATTACAATTTGAAAACCTGCTCTGACTTGATAGTTTTCTAAACATTTTCTAATTTTAAGTTGTGAAGAGGAATGTTTTCTTAACTGAAAAGATTTTTAGTGAATAACCTTTTTTTTCCTCTTCAGTATTTCCACATGTGACACCAAAAGGAATTAATGGTATAGACTTCAAAGGGGAGGCAATAACTTTTAAAGCAACTACTGCTGGAATCCTTGCTACACTTTCTCATTGTATTGAACTAATGGTAAAACGTGAGGACAGCTGGCAAAAGAGACTGGATAAGGTAAGATTGATTTTTCTTCTTTTAAAAAAAAATCAGATTTTATTTGTTTTATGTACTGATTGAACTAAATTTAAACCAAACTAACTTCCTAGGGAAAAATACATTTGGTTAATCGAAAAAGGAGATGATACTACTCTGCTGAAACTTTGTGACCATCTTTTAAACTCATTTTTCTAATGAGATTCACCAGTTATGTATTGTGTTACTATACAGTATGCATTCTTGATTGGATTTTAACAAAGAAGTTTTTTTGTAATAATAATAATAGTGGTTTGGAACAGAAATGAACCATTTAACATTGCCCAGTTTTATTGTGTGATACACAAAACTGCATTTAAGTTATATGAACTAATAAACACCGGTCGATGAAGTTAATATTAACTCATTGCATTCATGACCATGTATATTTTCCAGGATCATTGTGATATCATTTAACATGTATTTTGTGTTCATCGAACATTTGCCTTTTGTTCACCTTTTCCCACTTCTGTTTAAACTGTATTAGTGATAGTAATATTACAATGTAAATCTTTAGTTTCAAGTGTGAAGTAGAATTCGGCTCAGTGAATTTTTTTAGTAGGAAAACTTTTGTTTGTAGTTTAACATTAGTAAAATGTTAGAACTAAAGCATACCTTAGGGAATTTAGTTCTAGTCCAATGCCATCATTTTATAGAAGCAGCAGCTGAGGCCCAGGTACTTGTTCAGAGGTGTTAAGTAGCAGAATTAGAAGAATTTTTCTCTTCCATATTTCAGCTCTGGATACTAGGGCAGATGTCAGTCAGAATCTTATCAATTGTTAGTGAGTCCTATTGCTTGCAGTATTTGAAGGTCTTATCAAATGTGAGTAGAACACTAAGGAAAGCAGTATCATCACTGCTGTAACGGTGGAATGGCTACAAGATTCGCATCGCACTGTATGTTTAAGAAGGTTCCCCATATTTAAAGAAAAGAGAATTGTTCAAAATTCTCAGGTACAGGTGAGAGTAAGCCATTGGCTAGTGTTTTATGTTTTTTTAAAACAAGCAATGAAAACGTTCGTTTAGGGTTCAGACACTTCATTATTTTTCTGGAATGGAACTCATCATCATCATCAAAGATTTCAACCATGGATCAAATTGAGTTTTTAGAAGATTCCCTGTACACACACACACACATACACACAAATGTGTTGAGAAAACAGAACAACCCTATAAATCCATTAGACAAGTTCAAAAGAATCTTTCAACTTGTCCACACTAGCTTGTTCAAAACTTTTTGGCAATTTCTCTTAAGCTCTCCTCCCTTCCATCTATTTATCCTTCACCAAAGTATTGTCATCTCCAATCATATACTCTACCATACTGCCTAAAAAAATTCATTAAAAATAAGACATGGCTTCACCATCTTTTTGGCAATCAGATTTCTCACTTGAACAAGGAGGTGGACTTGCCATTGTTTCCAATGTTGGTAATCTTACCCATGCTCTTCCTTTATTGGGTAGCAATATGTAGACCAAACCAAAGGATCTGTGAAAAAAGACTTCCACTGCACCACGTTTAACCAAGTAACAGCCTCAAAAGATGGCAGTATTAATTGAAATCTGCATACTGCTGTACTTTATAGTCCTCGTACAGGTCTATCTAATATATCTTACTCACCTTTTCCACCATAATTTTCTTCTCAGGGTTGATAGGGGACCCAGTTACATTTTACAGGAAACGTAAGTGTGTGTGTGCATACACAGTATATACACATGTATTCAGTGTGTGTGTGTGTACATACATACATGTATATACACACACCTATCCCCCTCTATAAAGACTAGGAAGTTCTTGAATGGAGAGAGTTATTAACAAACATGTCTTTTAGGTAGTTTCTATAATTGGGACAGAAAATAAAATAATAACTTAATATGGTTTAGTTGAAATTGTTGTTTTATTTAAGAAGTTTTTGTGTGTTTGCTGTATGCTAGACTCTTAAGTTAGAAATGAGGAAACAGTAATCAACAGGAAGTTCTCCTTCATGGAGCTTAAAATCTAATGAGAACAATTAAACAGATCATAGGTGATATAATAGCTAATTAATAGCTGTTTATGTAGCTTTTATATAGATTTCTAATATATGGTTATATTATATATATATACTATATATTATATAATACATATACATAAATAATAGATGTATATAATTTATACAAATCTCAATATATTAGATCTCTGGTTTTATGCATAATAGCTTTTATTTAGATTTCTAATATCAGTTCCATTGCTCTTATAGCTAAGTAGTTGAAAATTAATATCCTTTAGTGGTGACAATTTTTCCTGACTACTTGTAAAAAGAATTCCTTCTTTTATAGAAGTATGCTTAATTGTTAGGCAGTCATGTCCACGAAGACCAAAAATTCTAAAATTAAACAGTTTTAGTTCTTAACAGTGTTAGTAAGAGGAAACCTACCTATTCATTGAAGATGTTTGCTTATATTAATAGATTCACAGCTGTATAATTTCACATGTTTTTTTCACTTTCCCCAAAGTCTTTAATATTATTGCTGTTCTGTGTTTTCTTGTTTTGTTCATTTTTTAGCATACATACAGTGAAGTACATACAGTCTTAAGTGTACTGTTTAATGAGTTTTATACATAAGTATACTCCCCTATAACCACCACTCAGATCAAGACAGAACTTTTAGGGGGAGCATAATAGCTCAGGGGTAGAGTGCGTGCTTAACATGGACGAGGTCCTCGGTTCAATCCCCAGCATCTCTATTAAAAATAAAAAAGTAAACCTAATTATCCACTCCCCCTAAAACATAAGTTAAAAAAAAAAAAGATACAGGACTTGGATAGCACCCCAGAAGGTCTCCTCATGCCCCTTCCTAGTCCATACCATACCACCACCTCAAAGGGGACCACAGTTCTAACATCATCACAGATTGGTTTTGCCTATTCCTGAACAGCATGTAAATTGAATCATGTAAAATACATCCTTGTGTCTGGCTTTTTTTCCTCCCCCTCAACATGGACTGTAAGGTTCACTTCATCTTGTTACATTTAGTGGTAGTTTATTATTTTTTATTGTTCTATAGTAGTATTGTTGTACAGTTCATTGTATGATTAATTTTCATTGTATGACGTCAATTTGTTTATTCCTTTTTCCTGCTGATGGACATTTAGCTCTTTATATTTTGGCTGTGTATATAAGGGCATAAAGCTGCTGTGAGCATTCTTGTACATATCTTTTGGTGGACATATGCACTTATTTCTCTGGGCATATACCAAGCAGTAGAATTATTGATGCATTGCATATATGCTTAGCTTTAGTGGATATAGGGAAAAAATTTTCCAAAGTGGTTATATCACTTTATACTCCTACCACCAATAGGTGAGAATTCTAGTTGCTTTTCATCCTTGACAACATTTGGTATTGTCCAGTTTTTGTGGGTGATTGTTTTTTAATTTTAGCCAATCTAGTGGGTTTGAAGTCCTAGTTTTTCTTCAGTACACAAAAATCAGTTAATCTTTGGGCCTGATGAATTAATTCATTGATTTGCACTAGCTTTAATTCAGATAGGGTGTTTGGAAGTAGGTAAGCTCTGTGTGAGTTCAGTGTGAACTTTAATTTAGCCTTTAAGTGTTTGAACTAAGGGAATAAAGGCATTAGGTTCTGTATAAGCTTGTTGGATCTTTATCAGATTTGACTTAGTGCAGCCCATTGTTGTAAAAATAAGTTTGAAATCAGTGCCAAGGCCAGCCTTTTTCTCTTAAGTTTTGACCTTGGATCTTTTGGCAAACTCTTAGAGCTACAGACCTTATCTATAAAAGGAGAGTATTAAAGTAGTAATCGAAGCTCCTTTTCAGCTCTAAAATAATTTTAACCAGCAGTGGGAAAGTGTAAGAAATTTATCTTTTAGCACTTATTGATTCTACCAATTATTGACTTATTTTCTTCCTGGCATCCATTATTTGCATTTTTTTCTCTGTAACAAAATTAATTGTTGTATGCATTTCTCTGGTGCTAATTTATCTTTTTAATTTTTTTTAAAGTGTAGACTCTTCAGTAGTTATTTGATCTATTTAAATATATAACCTGTCAATAAGGTGATCTTAGTGATGATTTAAATGTTAGCTTATGTGTGATATATAGCCCAGAGAAGTGTTTTCTTGCGCAGAATAATACTCATTTTTCAAAAGAGTGGTGTTATTTTGTCCAAAATCTGAAATTTTGATGAAATGCAGAGAAAATCCTCATTTCACTTGATAAACTTTTCACTTGCTATGTTTTGTTTTTTTAAACAGGAAACTGAGAAGAGAAGAAGAACAGAGGAAGCATACAAAAATGCCATGACAGAACTTAAGAAAAAATCCCACTTTGGAGGACCAGATTATGAGGTATGAAATTATATGATCTTAGAAAGAGAAACTCATAGGACATACATATATATATTTATATCACAAAATGATTAATTTTTATATAATACTTTTATAACCTTTAAATATCTTAAATATTTCATAATGTATATATGGTTGGCTTACTCTGAAACAGACTTGTTTTTTTATTGCCTGTGAAGTTTAGTATAGCCTTTAAAAGCCTCATTACTGGGCCTGTCCACTTTATAGGATAAGTTTTCGTCTCCCCTGTGAGGATAATACTTATTGATATTACCTTCTAACGTCATCATCATCATTATCATTATTATTATTATTTTAATAAAAACAATCTACAGAGGAAAAACCTGAGAACTTTACAGGCAAAAGATTTTAGTCTCTACTATATACTATGAGGTCTTATCCATAGCAGGGTATGAACTGTTCTAATTGCCTTGCTTTTATGTTTGAAAAATATCTGAAACCAACTTCTTTCCCCTTTTAGTTATTTGTTAAGCAGTTAGTAAATTCTGCTTCTCCATATTCACATGTATATATTAAAATTTTATATACTGTTTTTCTGTGATATTTCTTTAAAGAAAAACAAGTGTAAGTTATATTTGGTAATTATTATTAATGTTGTTGATATTCCAGAAATGTACATTTGAAAAATGAAGTGACAAGGAGTGTCATTGAAACAGAAGTAGAATGATAAAAAGTTAAATTATATTTAAGAAAGTAAAAGAAAAATTTCTTGCCATTTTTATTCTATAAAGGAAAAAAAGATTTGCTGTTGACAGTGTTTTTATGTTGGAACTGATTTCCAACTGTTAAAATCCATAGTATGAGCCTCGAGTGGTAATATTTTAAAATTACTAAGTTGTCAATGCATTCCTTCTAGAATGTGTAAAAATTATGTAATTAACTATCCTCTGAAATTTTAAAAGTCTGGATTGCTGAAATGTAAGCTATTACAACTTTAATTTTTATTCTGAAGCTAAGCAGATTGTTTTGCTATTTTAGGTTTATTTTGGGGGGAACTCTAAGCTTTTTAAAATTACCCTACTATTTTTTCATATTGTAAATAAGATTTTCATTAGAAGATTATAGAAAATCTGTCTTTTTAATTTAATAATACGTGGTGCCTCTGTATGTCCCACTAGCAGTATGTAAGTATAATGTTATATTTGTTTATCTCCACTTTTGTCAACACAGGTTTTATTTCAGGGGAAGGGAGCAGGGTGGAGGGAAGAGGGTTCTTGTGCTAAGTATATGTGTTTGTTAGCTTCTCATTTTTTTTTTTTGAAATTGCTGTATTTATGTGATTTAGGCTTTCTTTAAAAAATGTTTATTGGTCATTTGCATTTCTTTAATGACTCAAGTCCATGTTCCTTGAAATTTTTATTTTTAGGATTTAGTGTTCTTTTCCCCTCTATTGATTTAGAAAATGTGTAGGATTGGCTTTTCATTTCTCAATTATTTTCTTACTTTTATAGTTTTTAAAAAATCTTTTTGATTGTTGGTTTTGCCATATAAAAAGTCTTATACTTTCATGTAATTAACTCACAGTTTTTTGGAGATATTTATCTCTACATTTGTTACCATGTTTTAAAAAGCATTCTTTTGTCCACCTAAAGAAGTAAACTGAGGCATGCTCAAATGACCAAAATGAGTTTATTTGGGAATAGCAAGGAATTGAAATTTGGGAGGTGCGTGCAGTAAAAAGTTACAGGCAGTCCTTTTGATGGTTTGGGACTGGCTATATTTTTGAGCAAGGAATGCAAAGACAAGGAGAGTCCGGCCAGGGTCCAAGCAGTAAGTTCATTGTCTTGAGGATGAGGGGACATTCTTGGCAGATGGTCATTGGTCAGGAGACAAGACTCGGTCTTCTGTAGATCAGACATTTACAGGAAATCATTTTCTCAGTTCTTAAGTTTCATTCTTCAGAGGGCACATGCATGAGATTCTCCAATTCACATCCTCCAGTTCCATTTTAGATTGAAATCCTTTCATATACTACTTAAAATAATTGTCTGTATTTTCTTTCCTTTTTTTTTTTAAATAGTCTCTTCTAAATATATCAATACATCTGGATTTTTAAAAATTACAGTGGAATGTAAGAATCTGTATTTTGTTCCAGTGGCATTTGTTGAATAAAACCATCCTTCCCCCTACCCCATTTGAAATGCACCTCTCTCACTTTTAATGAAGAAAACAGGAGTACTTCATTTTATTTCTTGCTATCTCCCTGTTGACAACAAATTAATGAGTTGATCTAAGAAAGAAATGGAAAATTGTATTGGAGCCAAATTGAGTATTACAACCTGGGAACAGCATCTTAGAAAGCTCAAAGAACTCATGCCCATTAGAAGTCAAAGCACAGTTATATAAGTTTTTTGAGACAGAGGGCTGTACATCAAATGTATGTACATCAAATGTACATCAGTCATATTACTGACAGTTTACACAATTCAGTTCTGTAGGTACAAAGTGGTAGATCATTTGACTCCTTACAAGGTCAAGAAGGAAAGTTATGTTTTAAGGAGTTATCTTGTTGATGCTAGGAGAATGTTGCTTTCTAGGGTTGAGCGGGTATTTCTGACATTGCGAGAGGCTTGATTGATGCATATTGCAAATACACGGTACACAGTAGAGAGGAAAGAGGATGCCAGAAGGCAGAGAAAATTTGTTTATGTTTAAATTTTTCTTGTCTTGCCATAAAATACATTTTATTTCACAATTTCCCTTTTTTGATCATTAATCTTTTGATTAAAAGCATTAGGTGATCAAATGTTTTTGGTCCCTCTATGCCAGAGTGGTTCTATGTTGTCCTATAGAACTTAAGCCAGTTTTCCTCACATGTGTGTTGTGTATGCCCATTATGTTATAGAGAACTACAGATGTGATCTATAGTTTCAAGTTGTGTAGACATTCATTATCTTAGTATGAGCAGGTGACACACTGCATGAAAGGCAAGAAATTATATCACCATATAAGTTCACAAACTGTAATTAAAATTGCCAATTGGACCAGCAATGTCATTAGCAAAGATTTAAACCAAGATCCTCATGAATCAAACCATTTTCCTAGTATTTCCTCTAAACTGGGAAGAGGATCGTTCAGACTGGAAATATGACTTCATGTGTCATAAGATAAGTTAACAAATACCGTGGCTAAATAAGGTCACACCACTGGAAAACTGATACAAACCAACATGCTCATATTAGGGTTGAAATCACAGATTGACAAGGGCTGTTTCCAAGGCTAACCATTAGTGACCTTGGGTCCAAAGAAAAGCAGTTATGTATCTTCCTAACCAACCTAGGGAGAGCCAAGGTCATAAACTTGTTCCATAAATCTGTTGAGTCCTGTTAGGAGCTACCAAATATTCACATCTAGTGAAAAGGACTATTTGTGGCCAGGTTCAGGACAGGCATCATTAACTGGCCGTGTAAGAGGGTCTCACTTAATGTTATTGGTGGTAACATTAGCTTGCATGGTGCTTGAATTTGTTTCTTTCACAATAAAATTTCTGAGGGCCATCTAGTTAGAGCCTTGGAGAGAATTCTACCAAGGCAACCTGGGAGTACTAGACATAGTACTAGACATATTTGGCCACAAACCCAGTACTTGGATTGATTTTTTTTTGAAACTTGGGAATGATTGAACCCCAAAAAAGAAATACATTTGGTTCATCAGCAAAAGTGTGAGCACAAAAATGAAAAAGAAAAGTATGAGCATTTGTCAAAGTAATCAATATTCAGGCTGGTTTAGCATCTTGGGTAAGCTTTCTACTTCCGATGTCATCATCTTCTCATCCTGGTCTGGTAGTGCCGGTCTTTGTTCAAGTGGAGTGTGAGAAACAGGGGTTGCAATTGATTCAGGAGAGAAGGCCTGATAAAGTCCCTTCCAGTGTGGCTGTAAAGAGTCCTTTATCTGATGTCTTTTCCAGTATGAGTAATCTGGTTGCAGATCATGGCACATCTGATGTTCATCCAAAGTTAGATTACTGTGATAAGCTTCAGAAACAAACTTAGAGTATCCTTTTAATAACTAAACTTTACAATAGTATAACAACAAAGAACTATCTGGGAAGTGAGCCTTAGGCAGTAGTAAATACAAACCTCACTAGTGTTTAATACCCACTGAAACATAATCTTTTTCTCTATAATTACCCTGATTTCTACCAAATATAGCCAAATAAAGATTAATTTGTTTGGAAAGTGTCTGGTAAATTGACCACATGGGCTCTTTACATTTGCTGTGCTGGAACTTTCTAAGAAATCTCAGATTGAACTTCTTTTAAAAAAAAAAAAAAAAAAACCTCTCAAGCCCTGGAAAGCCACACCAGGGGCATGTCACAGATTCCTCCTGTCATCTCTGTAGATTTGAGTGATAGATTTGGGTGAACTCCTCTCTTCTCAAGGTCCCCCAAATACCTTGAGATTCGTGTGCTTGTTAGGAGTGGCCTTCCTTATATACCTGAGAAAACTGCTAGGAACCTAAGAGTTTCCAAATTCTGAAGTAATTAAGTTGAAAGGAAACATAAATGTTTTAATTCTACACACAAAGGTATAATTTAAAGGTTTCCATGTATCTGGAAAACATAGATTAAAAGCCAGTAATATTTCAGATAAAAAAACAAAAGTTATAACCATACTTATAAGTTCACTTACTCTTATGCAGATAATCCTTGATCTTAATCTTCTATTAACAATTTTATGAAGCTATCAGGTTTTCCATCAGAATTCTTCAATTTCTTACCCTGTTTAGCAATATGATCTGAAAGTTATCAGAAACCTATACTTGTCAAAAAGTCCTTTCTGTGAATCTCATTGAAGATGAAGCATTTTTGCAAAAACATCAGAGTAAAATAGTAATTATCCATAAATGACAAAAGACAGTAATTTAAAAGTCAAGGTTAAAGACCTGATTGCAATGCAATTGACAAATAAACTTGGTTACTACTGTGACATACAACAATTTATGATAATTACTAGAATTATGACTGATACCATTTTACCAGGACATATGAGATATTTAGGAGTTCCATATAATTTCTAGAATATCTCTATTAGTAATATTTACCCATATGATACAATCTAAAAGTCTTATCACCACTCATTTGACAATGCTTCACATGTAATTTAACATACCAAACAAGTCTGATTGGTTAAATATTCCTCTCTGAGATGGAGAAAAAAAATATTTTGAGGTGTTCCAGGAACCCTTTGGGAAACCTTAAAGTTAACTAGAGATCAGATGAACTTTATTTAGAATTTGATCTTTGTAAAATAAAGTTTGTCAAAAATATCAAAAAAAAGTTTCAAAACACCTGGCAAATAGAATCATAGGTCACTGTGAAACAATACCCATTCTTTTAACCAAAATGACAGTAAAAGATCTCAAAAGTTGTAATAAATCACTTAAAGACAAAGAAATTCACAGTCTGTTATCAGAAGCAGCTTGATACTTTAAGAATACTTTGTGTTCTTAGAAAACTAAATTCAGATTTTGTACCACTTTACCTTTAAAATTTATTTTGTTAATTAAATTCAGTCTTACCTGAGCCAGTCCTGACCACGTATAAAACTCTTTTCTCAGTGTTCCTTTTCCTCAGACCTTCTACAGCTTTCTGTATGCATATTGTTTTGTCCTTTTTCTTTTCCAGCTCTAGGATAAAACTATCCCTTTTTTCACTTTGAAAAAAAAATGCATTTCCATTTCTGATACGTTCTTTCACTGAAAACAGGATTCTCATTTTCCTTGTTGAAATATTTCCTTATTATTTTGTAGCTTTAGTTACATATATTATAATTCTTAACCTTAAAACCTAGTTTCTAGTAAAAACTAAAAAGTAAGCAATTATGAACTGTCATTTTACATTACTGTGGATTGGCAGGCTTATAAATAACACTTATGGTTTCTAGGAAACATGCACTTTCTTACAGAAAATGTCTTAGTGGGCATCAAACATATTAATGCTCCTAAATATCTTTAGTTTCACTAAGAAAAGAAGCCTATGTTCAATAATTAATGTCCCAGTATCTTACCTGGAAATGATCTGAGTATTCAGTGGATTCCCATTATTTAAGTTAATTTAACACAACTATGAACTTTCAGCTTACAAAAATCTGGAAAGAGTATTTTATATTTTAGATAGACAATCCCAAAACAGCTATATCTAAAGAGTTAAAAACGTTTGTCATATTGTTATTTTTTCTTGCTAACAAACTTTGTACCAGGAGTAATAATATTTTATTTGACTTCTGGTAAACCTAGGTACAATAAAAGTATTATACTTAATATTGATCACTCTAAAGGCATATCTGTATTAATTAAACCAACAAGCTTAAACTAGTTTTAAAACCAGATAGTAATTCAATACCAAATATTTCCTAAATCACATAAACCTGAAATTCATTCTGGCCAGTTTCTTTTATATTTTTGAGTATTTATATAAGCACTTAATTTCCTTTAAGCCAATTAAGTGGAGCTCTTGTTACTGAAGAAAAAAGTTCAAGTGCTGGATGCACAGTGAAGCCAAACAAACCAAAACATTGGAGTTTGGAGCAGAGAAAGGTTTATTGCAGGGCCAGGCAAGGAAAATGGGTGGCTTGTGCTCAGATTTTGTGGGGGAAAGTTTTTATAGGCAAAATCTGGGGTAGGGGCTGCAGGGTGTGTGACTTTCTTCTGATTGGTTGGTGACGAGGTAACAGGGTGGAATCTTGTTCTGAGCCTGAAGTTACTACCCTCCACCTGGATGAGGGCTCAAAGATAAATTATTATGTATACTCCTTGAGGAGGAACCAAGACCCTGCCCCAAGGCTGCACTGTTGTCTCTTGACTGTTACTCCCTTGTCTCTGCATTCCCTCCCTTCCTTGATTAGCAACTGTTTGAATCTGCCCTTTGGAACTCAGAGAAGGTCAAGGACGCCTATTTCCAATAAACAGGAAATGGGGGACACAGAGAGGATTTATACCAGGGGGGACCTCACATGCAGGTCCTGTTCTGTTTCTCTCTTGTACAAATTAATTTTGGCAGTACCACACATCTACAACACACATACATAGATAACGAAGAAACACACAGACACAGAGACCCCATAGTTCCTATTTCAAAGTTTAAGGCAGGAATCAGGTGCAACCATATAAAAAGCAGTTGGGACAAATCAGTCACCTGTCTAGATGTCTAAACCCTTTTTGCTAATATTTATGGAGAAGATTTGTTTGTCTTTGACAAATCAAATACCTAGTTAATCTGCCCTGTTTTTCTGAAATTTGCATTTTAAAAAGGTAACAGAGATAAGGGTTCCTGGAGAAGACCAAGTAGAACATTTGTATCTTAAAGATATAGGAAGAGAAAGACAAGTTCCTCATAGAATAACTTTGTCCCCTTAAGGCCAGAAAAAGATTTTTTCTCATTACTTAAGCCTCTTAAGATAAATAGGGGAAGTTTGGGGAGTGGTAAAGCGATTGGTAGGCTTTGGTTTGTTTCTGGAGCCACACCTCTGAATGGATAAAGACTAGATTTGAAAAATAAGGACACTATTTTTGTTTTTTGTTGTTGTTGTTTCTTTTTTTCCTCAAAGAATTGGGTGGCCACCTCAATGATGTTGAAGGACTCACATACTCGTTCACCTACCTTGGACTGTTTTACTTTCCCTCATTTAGCTTAGGGGAGAATGCACCTCTCCCCACCCAAAAAAAATCTACCAGGCCCCGAATATCAGCTATGGTCATTCTAGTCAGACTAGTGACCTCCTATCTTGGTAATCCATTTATGAATACTTTTGAGGATTCTCCCTGGGTTTAAGAATTAACTTAACTGTGGTCCTCAGGCCTTTGATCTGAAGAGAATTTCCTACAGTCTCACCTGGTCCCATGTCTAGAGGTAACTGTTTAAAGAGTGTCTTCTGAGAGGAAAGGCAATTTAGACAAAAAATAACTAGAATTGAGTACTGAAAGAAGGATGGAGGTGATGCAGGAAAAATGAATATGGGGCATGAGGAGGGCCATGTCCCAGGCTTCCGTTGAGCCCCTGGGACGTGCCCTGCCAAGTGTGGGTCCTTGGCCTTGCACAGGAAAGAATTCAAGAGCGAGACACAGTTGAGTAAAGGTAGATTTATTTAGAGAGATACATCATCGAAAGGCAAGAGATAGTCCACGAAGTGTGGGGGTTGGGTGCTCACGTTAGCGTAAAAGTAGGTACACATTCCATAAACAGAGTGCAGGCCTGTCTCTGAAAGGGGAGAGAGAAAGAGGCCCGTGTGGGGCAGTGTTGCCAGTTTTTATGGGCTTCGCAGCTTCATATGCTAATAAGTAGAAGGACCAGTCTGGCTAGCCTAGGAAAGGGGCTGGGATTCCCAGGAAATTGGCCATTTCCCACTCTTTAACCTTTTGTGGCTAGCCTTGGGACTGCCATGATGCCTGTGGGCATGTTATTCATCATGCTAATATGTTACAGTGAGCATATAATGAAGCTTAAGGAAGTCAAATCTCCCACCATCTTGAGCCTCAGGGCCTACTGGGGGTTGAATCTTTAGCCATCCTGGTGTTAATTGTTGTGTTGTTCCTTGAATGGCTGTGCCTTGCTCCCTTCCTGTCTCAGGGAAGCAGTAATTAAAATTTTAGATACCTCTTAAACCATTAATCTTTCATTAGCCTTCTACAACAAATCTTTCATTGAGGCCATTTTGAAATTTTGAAGCCTTTTGGGGCTTCTGTATACCGATTAAAATAGGTACAGTAGTTTAAGATGAGCGCTCTCTAAATGTTAACAATTTGGTAGACTTTCAAATTCAAAGGATCCAAGAAGCTAGCTGTAGAAATATTTTTCCCTGCTAGTATAATTTCAGAAAAGAGAAAAAACTCTTCCCACTGTTTCGAGTAGACTCTTAAGGCACAGATCCAGAAGATTGCCACTTTAACTGTGAGCAAAAATCAGTTTGGTTATGCCAAAAGTATCATATCTTGGCCACTTCAGGGACTGATTACCTTTAGTTCCCAATTAAGTACTTGCACGCATACATAAACCCAGATGGTATTTCTGTAGGTGACTGTCCATCAGGGAGCTGTTTGCCCTTTGAGACACAATCTCCCATGATTAATTTCATAGCCTAATTCAGATGTGGGGTATGAGATATGATCTGAACAACTTTCTGAGGACAGTGTGGTGGATCGAATGTGTGCAGCTTCTGAGTCTGGCTCCCCAAGGAGTTGCCCTTGGGCTGGTTGCCTCCTTTTACATGGCTTGATTTCTCTCTGTGACAGCGTAAAACATCCTTGGGTGCTCGGGGCACTAGGTGATCAGCTCTGTCTTGCAACCTGGACAAGCAGTATTTACTTAATGGTTGTAGTGGGTCTCCCTTGTTCTTTAGAGCTGAATAATTCAGTCTTTCATTTCACTAGCAAAAGCTTTGTTCAGACCATATATCAACTCTTTTTTTATTTTTCCAGTTTCAGCTAAATTTAACAAACTCAGCCACCTCTATTTCCATGGGCCGCTTGCCCAGACCCTCTACATCCTGCCTAGGAAATGCACTGGTATGCCTTAAGACTCTGAGTCTTGGGGGGATGGTATAGCTCAAGTGGTGGAGTGCATGCACAGGGTCCTGGGTTCAATCCCCAGTACCTCCTCTAACAATAAATAAATAAATAAACAAAGTAATTACCTCCTCATACCCCCCCCCAAAAAACTAAAGAAAATGAAAAAGATTCTGAGGCTTAAGTGAAACAGCTCGAATTAAAATTTGGGGGATCATCACTCAAATGAGATCCAGATGTTAGGAGAACTCACTGGAACACCTGAGGAGTACTGAGAAGCTCATTGGGCCCATGTTGATACTGAACGCTGGTTCCTGGTACACTTCAGTGGGCATCTCTGATATCCTGCTGGCTGTGCTATGCATGTCAATAAAAAATTAATCAGTCAGTATGAGAAAGAAATGGAAAATTTTATTCGAGCCAAATTGAGGAAAACTGTTCTGCCCATTAGACGTCAAAGCACAGTTATGTAAGTTTTTTGAGACAGAGGGCTGTGTGTCAAATGAAGTATTATTGACAGTTTACACAATCCAGTTCTGCAAATACCAAGTGGTGGGTCATGTGACCCCTTACAAGATCCAGAAGGAAGGTTATCTTTTTATGTCTTGTTGATATGAGGAGAATGTTGCTCTTTTGGTTTGGGCAGGTATTTCTGCCTTTGGGGGAGGTTTGGTCAAGATAAATAATGCAGATATGCAGTACACAGTAGAGGGGAAAGAGGAGGCCATAGGGCAGAGAAATTCTATTTATTTGAATTTTTTTTGTCTTGCCATAAAAAATGAATTCTATTTCACATCCCTGTGGTATCAAGTTATACATTTCTTAAATAAACTAGGGTCTGTTTTTAAATTTTTGTTCCCTTTCTTTTGGAGTTTTAAACCATCTATATTTGCTTGTATCCATACTACATTTGCATGAATTTTAGACACTAATTCAAAATATGACTTTATTTTGGTTCTTGTCAGGCATTCATAATATTCTAGTTATTGAACAAATTTGTCTTTCATCTGTAGTCTCAAATAATTTTATCATTTTAAATCCATTCCTTAAGACTTAACTGTAATGTAAGACACTGCTAGGCATGGGTAACATTGCAAGGAATAAGGCAAACAAGAATCCTGCATGAGGGCCTTAGCGAGTGTGTAATGGGAACATAAAGTAGTTAACAGGCAGTTAGAACAAGGTATGTTATAAAACATTTAACACTGGGAGGATGTTGAGTCAGTGGTGGCTTCCATATGAAGTAACAGATGAGCTAAAACCTTAAGTAGGCTGAGTATATGTTAACCGGGTGAACAGCCTAGAAAGTGTTTGCTTGTAGGGACTGTGAAGAAAAACATTTGGAGACCAGAAGCAAAAGAGCATTTAGCCACAGGGGAAAGTAAAGAAAGCACTTATCTGTGGAGAGTGGAGCTGATCAAGAGCAGAGAGTGGCCTGACTGGCCAGAAAGGTCTGCAGGAACCAGTATCCTCAGGCATTGGGGTTTTAAGTATGTGAAGTTTTCAGATTTACTATTTAGAAAAATCATTCTTACTTCCTGCAGTGAGCAGAGAGGATTGCAGTTGACAGTTGTGACGGGGGCTTGGAGACTTTTCCATTAATACAGGTGAGAATTGAATTGAAGATAGTCTAAATTAGGATAGAGCAGTAGGAAGAGACATGGACAAATCATATATTTGCAAAGTAGAATTGAAGCGTGTGGTGATTGAGTGAGGGAAAAAGGAGGAATTCAGAAACAGGCCCAGGTTTCTGCCTTAGATAGGTTGGCATGGAGGTGAGGGAAGAACAGGTTTTAGACACATTGCATATGAGTTGATACATTAACCCAATGATTACATATTATATATTATTAGATATAAAGATCTAACACTTAGGAGGAAGATAGACAGGCTGTGAATTTGGGAATCATCAAATGATGACTGAAGTCATAGAAATGAGTAGTGGTGCTGTGAGGAAAGCCAGTATGGAACCCAAGACGCACTCATGGTTAAGGGATAAGCAGAGGGGGAGGAGCCTGCACAGAAGCCCAAGAAGAGTGCTCACTTGGAGCGGAAGTGGGAAATTAGGTTGTCCTCGGGGGAGGAAGGCTCCAAACAGACAGTAACCTAACAAAGGCTGCTAACAGGGCAGATAAGTTAAAAACTGTGAAGTGTCCCATAGATTTAGCAATAAATAGCTCTTTTCTTTGGTAAGCATGGTGAGATAAAGGGATTGGTTTGTTTTTTAATAAAGGAAAATTTATTCCAATTACTTTAGTTCTTTCTCAGATTTGCCATCAAAGGAAAAATGTACCTGTCTTATTTTCCCATTTCATTTGTCAAAGTAAAAATTTGTAATACTGTAGCTCCCAGTTGGGAGACTGCTGAGGCTCTGACATGATTGAATGAGCATTACAATTTTTAAAAGTGTAGATGTGGTTATGATCAATAGAATTTAAAAATCATTAGAAAATACGCTTGAGTTCAGAGTAGATTTTGGATATTTTCAATTTTTCTGCTGTCAACAGAGACCAGCGTGATACTGCTGTCCTTTGAGTGTCTGAAATGTTTTGACGAAGGGAGTCCTGGGGAGAGATGCCTCAAAACTGGTGTTTCTATTCTTTTTCATGATCCAGCTAGTCATTAGATGGTTGTGTCAGGGAGGAATAAATTTTTCTCTACCCTTCTAAGTTCTGGCTGGTCTAAGAATTAAATTGACAGATTAAGAGGAGAAAATCAAAGTTTAATAACATGTGTATATGGGAGAAATCCAGGAAAACTGAGGAACTCATCAAAATAGGTGAAACCCTCACCTTAAATATCATCTTCAGCTAAAGACAAAAGATGTTGAAGTAGTGGTTTGGAACTTAAAAGGGGGGAAAAGGCAATTCACATGAAGATGGAAAAGCAGATGTTTGATGGGCTATGCAGAAACAGTGGACGCTGTAGACGCTGGTCTCTAGGCCCTGCTGCGTGTCCCCAATAGTACCTATCCCATATTCTTTGCAGGTATCTCTGGTGATAGCTCTATTCCAGGATTCCCTCTATCTAAATTTTTTCAGTCAGTTAAGAGGGAGAGATCAAAGTTTCTTGCTGAGTCTTCTGGTCCTTGATTGTTTTTTAGTTCAAAGTAATCTGTGTGCCAGAGACACTTTGGCGTAGTACGTTTTGCTCCCGTGCAGTTAGATTCATTTAATGGAAATGTTACCTAACAAAAGTTCCTTTGCCCGCCACACAGTGTGGCCAAACAAACCAAAACATCGGAGTTTGGAGATGAGAAAGGTTTATTGCAAGGCCAAGTAAGGAGAATGGGTGGCTTGTATCCCAAATACCCCAAACTCCTGTATGGTTTTCAGGGAGAAGTTTTTATAGGCAAAATTTGGTGTGAGGGCTGCAGAGTGTGACGTTATTCTGATAGGCTGGTGGTGAGGTAACAGGGTGGTGTTCCAGGAATTTTGTGCTAACCCTGAAGTTGCCATCCTCTACCTGGGTAGGAGCCTTTGAGTTCCTAAGAACTCAGATATATTGTTATGTATATTCCTTGAGGAGGAACTAGAACTCTGTCTTAAACTGCACTATTATTTTTTGAGTGCTCCTCATTTCTGCTTTCCTTCCCTTCCTTAGTTGAATCCGCTTTTTGGAACTCAGAGGTCTAGGAGGCTGAAGCCTTTATCCTGCAAATAAGAAACAGAGGACATCAAAAGGCTTTTGTGCCCAAGAGGTCCCTACAAAGTCTTGCTCGGGTTCAGTAATTCATTGAGTTGTACACTCTTCTGTACGTGTTGTAGTTAAAAGTTGGGGAGTTTTTTGAAGTGGGTTTTGAAGGATCTTCATAACTCTACAAGAACTACTGCATTAAATCAAGATTTCTGATATGCCTGTGCCAAATGAAGGGAACATTACAGCACAGTTCCTCCCGCTCTTGTGTGGCCCCAGGTTGTGACAGTGTTGCCGAAGTATCGGCTCAGGTCCCTGATGAGCCAAATAACCCAGAGACAAGGTCTTGGAGCTTAGAAGAAAAGAGGTCAGTTTTATTGCTTTGCCCGGGCAAAGGGGACTCAGAGCAGGCTAGTGCCTTTAAAATTGAACCCACGTTGGGGATGGGGTGGGGTGATTATATAGCCACAGCTCAAACAGTAAAGCATTGATAACAATCAACAGAATCATTTTCTCATCAAAAGACTTAAAATGGCATCATGATGCCTCCAGGCAACCAAGTCTACAGAGGCTAGAGGTTAGATCTCTATGTTGTAAGCACTCAAGGTGTGGTCTTCTTGGTAATTCAGGCTATTTTGTAAGGTTACAGCTCTGTGACCTTCTCCTTGGAGAAGGGCTCAGAGACCAAGCATGATTATTACTTTCAATTACTGGAATAAAGTAGAAACAGTAAGATCAATAGCTTTAGTTTTAACAATGGGCCTGGAACTGTGAGTAGCAACCAGTCAATCAGGTCAGTTGATGGTTTTAAGGGCAAGCATAAGAATAAGCAATCTGTTAGCCTAAGTGCGGCCATTTTATTAATCCTCCTTCAACAGGAGAGGGGTGATGTTGCTAGCTGCTTTTTAATGGAGTAGTGATAAGCTGGTATTTTCAGTCTAACTGGAAATATTCCAGACAGACCACAATTGTTCACGTGTCTTATTCTGTATATTTAAAAATTTAGGGAAGCTTAAAACCAAGCCTGCCATTTCAGCCTTTGGTTTTACCAAAATATGAAGCTGTTGAGGAGGGGGATTTTTCCTCCTCTGCCCCTCTTGAGTTTTTGTGGCTGGCCTAATAGTAAAATTGACACAAGACAGATTAACAGGAGAAAAACAAATTTTGATTCCTGTGCATGGAGATTCCATAGAAATGGGACTTAAGAAGTGGCCAAAGCAGGCAGCTTTTATACTTTTTTGACAAAAGAACAATACATTTGTAAGGAATTGATAGGACAAGAATCTTGGGTTTGGGGTGCCCAATTAGTGAAGAATCTAAGCAGGCTAGGTTTGTAGTAGTAAATTCAGGAAGTAACAAGGTTTGTTTGTGTAGGCTTATTCTCAGATCGAATTCCTGATCTTTGGTAATACTGTCCTATCTCCAGATGCAGGGAATGCACCTTTCATGTGAAATTTATTTCCTATTTTCTTGCATTGGCCATTTCTTAAGTAACTTTAATTCAGAACAATCAGTATGCTATTGAGGCACATTTTGAGCCTACTCTGGGCCCCAACAAAGCTATTGTTCCACTTTAAGTTCACGTTAACTTGTTTTATCACAGCAAGATACACACATACCTTCTATGTTTCCATTTTGCTATTATTCTTTATACTTTTATCTTCTGATACAACTGAGATTCTACACTTGCATTAGAATCACTTGGAGGACTTAATAAACATGCATATTCCTGGCTCCCCTCAAGACCCACTGAAAAGTAATTTCTTCGAGTAAGGGCCTGTGACTGTTCATTTTAACAGGTTCTCCAGGAAGTTCCCCAGGTGACTGAAAGCCACTATACTATTCTAACCAGGCTTTCAAGCATCAGTTCAGCTTTTCTTTCTCTGCGACATAATTGTCTTTGCTTAGGAAGATTCCCCTCAGAAATCCTATCTGTCATTCTCATTGGTAGTTCTGCTGCAACTTTGTACTTAAAACCTTTCTACAATTTTATAAGGTTTCCTTAGCCAAGTACTCAAGTCACAAGTACTTAGCTCTGCCACTGTAGCATGAAGGCAGACATAGACAATACATAAATGAATAAGCATGTTGTATTCCAGTAAAGCTTTATTGTAATTTCATATAATTTCCATATGTTACTCTTTTTTTGTTTCCCAACCATTGGAAAATGAAATTCTTAGCTTAAAGCCCATACAGAAAGTAGGCGGAGGACTGGAATTGGACCCTGGGCCATAGTTCATAGTTCACCAATCCTGTGCTCTAGATTATTTCCCTAACCCAGTATAGGTTAATATACAGTAAATATTTGAGTACCAAGTGAATTAAATTATAACACTTGTGATTTTGCATAGAGCATATATTATTCATCTTTATGATATTGCCTAGTATACTAACTGGTTCAGAAATTGTTGTCAAGTCACTTTTCAACTTTCCCCTAAATTTAATTACCGGGGTTATCAGTGTTTTCAATTTTCTTGAATCAACTGCTTTTTTTTCCCCCTTTCTGTCTGAATAGGAAGGCCCAAACAGTTTGATTAATGAAGAAGAGTTCTTTGATGCTGTTGAAGCTGCTCTTGACAGACAGGATAAAATAGAAGAACAGGTATCTATATTATTAAAAGTTATAAAAATCCTTGATGTATGTCATTTCATATAAATAGAATTGGAAAGTATGTATCTAATAACCTAAAAAATGAACTGAGTCTACATTGATTCACAATTGTAGACAAATCTGTATAAGTCACTTTCTTCGTTGATCGATTTCCAAGCAATAAAAAGAAGACCAATGATTGTTTAAAGGAAGCGTATGTAATTAATGTGAAATTAAATGGAAATATATTCTGCCTATTCCCTTTGAAATATCCAACTTTACTATCATTCTGTTAATATAAAACATAATATTTGCTCTGAATAAAACAATCTCAATGAATTTCTCTTCATGAAGTACCTTATGAATTCAAAAGGAAGATGACCATGAATTTATTTTTCTTCTACATTAGTACCATTCAGTTTTTATTATTAATTTCTTTATTGCTTTCACTACCTTCGCCTTTAGTTACTTCCTCACTTTTAACTTTGCTCAGTGTCTTACCATTTATTAAATTCACAGCTGTTATACCTGGCTCCTCCTGTGGAAATTGAAGGAAAGCATTTCTTAAATTCTTTAACTCTAGTTTCAAGATTAATTTGATCTTTTACCTTCCTTAATTCTACAAAAACGCAGTTACCATATATTACCACTAGATGGTACTTAAGGATGAATTTGTTATTCTTAAGGACTAAGCATTTTGCAAATAAATCTCATGTGTATTAGTTTTATACTACAAATTAACTTGCATAGAAAAGTCTTGTTCACTCCCTGTCATTGCTAAGGCAGTCATGGCAATTGTGCCCATTTACTGGTCTGTCTACCTGAGGTAAGTCATCTGCAGTAGTGGCTGTTTACTTTTCTTATTTATTTTTCATTGTTTTTTTCCATAAGTCAATGATGAAAAGTTCATCACATTAATTTATAAAGTTTATTGCTCATTTTTCACACCCAAAAGGTGCTACACAGTACTCAATACAAGTGGGAACTTTCAGTTCCTAAATGAGCTCTAATTTTAGATACCAAAAATATTATCTGAAGTAGCATCATTGTGTTTGGTTTTGGATTTTTGTTTTTGTTTTAATGGTTTTGGGGTTGGCTTTTTGTTTGTTTTGTTTGTTTGTTTGTTTTCCCCTTCACTGTGTTTTTATTTTAACCTAAGATGTGTTATTTTGGGCAGAGTACTGAACTATGAGGTCAGGACAAGTTACTCTTAGTTTTGCCACTAACCATGAAACTATAAACTTAGCACTTAAATTCTTTGGGCCTTGGTTTTCTAATCTGTGAAACAAGGAGTTGGATAAGATGATTCAGATCATCGCTCTGACTCTAAAATGCTCCTCTATTGAATATCAGCATGGTGGTTGAGTTGGAGTTGAAGAGGATCAATAAAAAAACTCCTATAAGCTTTAGAATAAAGTAATAGTCATGGAGCTATCAACTCATTTAATTTCAGTCTATTCTTGACACTCTGGTAGGTACTTCACAAAACAAGTCATTAAACAGACCTTGATTTTCCTTGTGTAATAGCCGGGCACATTGATATGACAAAGATAATTACAGTGAGGTCATGCTCTAGAGTAGTAAGTTTTCTTAGTTGATGAAATCAGTTCCAAAGGTTCAGATCATTTCCCTCGTTGTATGCAGTAGATGTTGCACAGAGCTCTCAACAACACAGCCACTTCATATGTATTCTTCAGTGGCACATTTTTGAGTTAACATTTGTTTTCCATTTTTTGCCAGCACAGGGAAAGATATGCCATAAAGTGGTGAGTGAGAAATAAGATCTTAGCCTTTGTGTTCAGTGTTGAATAGTAATTACCAGTTGTCTTCTGCATAGTTAGAAGATGAGCACACACACAATTTCTCATACCTTAAAATTAGTAGGTATTTATTGAATAAGTGAGAAGAAACTAGGCAAGCTGAGGAGGAGAAAGGAGATCAGGTGGCAGGTTAACAGGAGTGAGGTGATGGGATGAAGGCATAATACACATTCTTTATGGAAGGGAGACAGTGATATATATGATACGTTCTTTGGAGTACAACTGAACCAAACAATGATATTGGTTCAAATGATATAGCCCTGCAGGATGCTAATAAGGTGAAATGATTGGAATAATTTGGCTAGAGTTTAGATAAGGAAGTTATTCTGGGAGCAGTGTTAAGATTGATTTATGGTAAATGGTGGCATGCGGGTATTAGAGATTGTAACTAGGAACAAAAATCAGAGCACTAATCCTTGGTTTAAGGTAGTATCTATGGAGTCTAAAGAAAGAGGATTGGGACACATGAAGTGCCAAGATTTGGCAAGACTTGTATCTTTAATGTTACTTCATAATTCAAGTATTTGTAAGTACTAAAGTGCCCAGTAATTAAATGTTATATTATCCCGTCTCAACTGCAAAATACTCTTTAAAACCTTCCCATGTAACATTATATGTTTCCTTAGTCACAGAGTGAAAAGGTCAGGTTACATTGGCCTACAACCATGCCGTCTGGAGATGCCTTTTCTTCTGTGGGGACTCATAGATTTGTCCAAAAGGTAAGGTAATGGCAGAGTTTACTGAAAGTGTATGTTAAATTGTTCTTCACTGTTGATGAAACTCTCCTGTTGTATAAGTTTTCTCCCTTTTCTTGAATTTAAGTAATGAGATATTTTGAAATTATATGTCTTCTTCCATATACATCCTTCAAAACCATTAGAAATCTTCGGACATAATATTCTTTCTTTTTTATTTAAGGGGAAAAGAAGGGTGGGGAGATAGGGAGTGGCTTGTCCAAAATAATTAACCAGAAGCGTAGCCAATTATATTAAATCTTTTTTTCTTTGGGGTTAAGTGTTTTTATTTTTTATTATTAGAAGCACTACATTCTTTATAGAAAGATTTTGCAGCATAACACATAATAGGTGCATGAAGTCAGCACTTGCTGCTGAGCTTGTTTCATATAGTGCTTTGTTCTCTCTTTCTTTATCTTGTGTTTGGAAGTTGGTACTGAATGCTCTGTTGTGCCTTTGTTCTGATTACTTGGTTTTTTCTTTGTCTGTCTCTGGTAGCCCTATAGTCGCTCTTCCTCCATGTCTTCCATTGATCTAGTCAGTGCCTCTGACGATGTTCACAGATTCAGCTCCCAGGTACTGTATGAATGTATAGAGTGGACTTGAGTCTTTCTGTGCTATATTCCAGCCTGCCTTCCTGGTTCCTAGAAATCTTTTGGTTCGGCCACTTGTTTTGGATTTGCATTTTAAATAGTAACAACAAGCATTAAAAAGGACTTCCTTATTTGCTAAATAGTTCCTCTGTCAGGCTTGCATGTGCCCTTTGTATCCTCTACTGTGAATAACTTGGAATTTTGCCATATAGGAGGTACTCCCAAAATATTTCAAATTGAATTGCAACATAGAAGTTACCTGGTGTTTAAATATCAAGTGATAACTGTTTCTTCAGACAGGATTCATCAGCTTTTATGGACATGGTCTGTAGGATATGTTACAGCATTAAAGCTGGTTTCAAGTCTCACTTCTAATCTAATTTAAAATATCTCATAATATATTCAACAGGGAGATAAGTTTTTAAATAAAATTTGTGTAATTACCATGTCTTATTACCATTATAATACTAAGCTTTGTTGAATAGGTTGTGTTTTCCTCATGCAAATTGCCCTTGGATATTATAAATGCATATTCCTGCTTGTATAAATTTATGGAAATTGATTTTAAATTATTAAATATCAGTATGGTTTAGGGATTTAGGACAAGAAGCTGGATGCTTGCAATCTCTGCCCTCATGATAAAATCAAAGTATCATCAGAGGAATATTTTTCTTAGCATCATCATTGGGTAAAAAAAGTCACATCTTTGCCATTCAACTTTGTGTTTTTATGGCGATTGCATTTTATTGGATTGCAGTATGTTATTTTATGTTAAGAACTTTAGCTCTCCAGTCATAATGACTGGGTTTAAAGCTGGTTACCTGCAAAATATTGAGCAGCTTTTCTAACTCTTCTGTGCCTTGCTTCTGTCATCTGGCTAGGACTTCGATGTAGCTAGAACCTAGCATGTGGTTTCTGTGAGCTTTTATTAGCATTATAACAACATTATTTCTTTGAGCTAATCAAAACTATCCATTATTTTTCTTCATCAGCATATTCCAATAAAACCTTTTAAAAGTCAATTTAGAACAGGCATACAAATAACATTTACACTAATTTTCAACTATGTAGAAAATCAAGTTTGATTCAAAAATTTTTTTCTGGCTTTTGTAGCTTTTTCCTCGAACATTTTTGAGAATATTTATCAATCCTTCATCACAAATCACCCATAGCCAAATTTATCACAGTGTTTTTTTATCTTTGGCTCATTCATTTATGAATGGTTTTTAAATAGTGACTTATTTTCACAAATAAGTCAGTGACCAAACTAGATAATACTGGAACACTTTGGTTTATTCTGCTAAACCCCACCTTGCATTAAAATGATAAATAACAAATTAACTGAAAGACATCAGTACTGGTCACCATTTTCCCTTAACATATAGAAATACACAGGCTATAAATGAAAGAAAATGTAAAGAGCAAGAAAAGAATGTGAGCCACTGATAGGTGCCTGAGAAAGAAGAATTCAGAACCCAGAGCTGGGCCCTAGCTGTAGAGAGATGTGTAGAACAACTGAAAGCCTTCAAGTACAGATGAATGTATCACTGAGAAGTGGGTGCCCAGCTCTTTATAAGACTGGTGTAACTTTTGTATGTAAGTTGAGAAAAATCTTCCTGGTGTATTTTTTTTTCTAAAGTATGATGCTCATGATTGATTCAGTTCTGTTTTTAAGCTTTTGATTTTTCTACTGTTTTACCTGCCAAAAGAGAGGAAAATGAAGAAAAATAACATTGAGGTCTTCAAATATTTATTGTCCTTGCTAAAGTATTTGTTGTCAGTAGCAGACTTGTGCTCTGGCAGTTAACTATTAATTTGGCTTTGCCATCTACATTCAGCTCTTGGCTCATGACTGCTTAGTTCTTGTTGAAATAATATTCATCGTCTTGATTGAGTAGGATAATTAAATGTAGAACTGAGAGGTGCCCTAAAAATAACTTTAAATAAAAGATGTGGCTCTATTAGGAAAATAGAACAACACATGAATCTGTCTGATGCACAGATATTGAAAATGAAGTAGCTAAATCAAAGTGTACAAAAAGGAAGAAGGACTTGGATTTATAAGTGGATCTTTTTGGTCACATTTACTTGCATAACACAATTACCATCTAAAGATGTTACATTAGAAATCAAAGGGGAAAAAATATCTTCCTTAGTTGAAAAAAAAAAAAGGAAAGAGAATCAAAGGGTAGGTAATACCTCTACAGGTTAATATGTGGTAAGCATCCTTGCAAAAATAATTCTGTGTACTTTATGGAGAAAAACTTTATGTCCATAGTAACATATAATTGTTGTGGTAATTATTTATTTCACCTGTCCCTTTTTTATGGTATAAGTTATACATGCTAATTTTAGCAGAACTAGAAAGTTGAGTAAATAAAATTAAAATGCTAGATCACTATTCTTACGCATATCCTTTTTCCATATATATGTATATTAAAATAAATAAAAATCAGGCACATACTGAAATTACACACACCTAAGTAATTGTTTTTTCTACCAAAGTAGGTAACTCTATATACTATTTTGTAACTGCCTTTTTTTTTTAACATATAATTAGGCCTATCTTCCTATCAGTAAATATAGCTCTAAATCTCCTTGTCTATTACATGGATATGCATACTAGATTTACCAACTGACCTAATATTCAATGTTTAGTTTATTTTCAGTTAGTCTTTATTATAAATATATATAGTGCTACCTGGGCATCCTTGTATATATATCATTGTACACTTAACCAGTTATTTCCTTAGAATATATTCCTAGAAGTAGAATTGTTCGGACAAAGGCCATGCACACTTCTAAGTTTTTTTTTTATCCTTATTACCAAACTGTTCATTAGAGAAGATGAGCCAGCTATACTGTACTGACACTGAATATTATAACTCAGTTAATTTTTTTCCCAATCTGATAGACTAAAAGTGGTATTTTTGCTTCTTGGCTGTTTGCAGTTTTCAGTGAATTGACTATTCATGTTGTCCTTGACTGTTTTTCTTTTGGGTTAACAGAACACTGTTAATTTGTTACAAGGAAATTATTCTATCCAACAGATTCCTTTATGACAGTAAGCATAGTTGTATTCCTTTCACCTGGGTAACAGAAAGAGATCCAAGTTCTATTTGAGCCCTTCTGAGACTTTTGTTCGTTACAATTTTGTTGTGCCATCAAAGGACAATTTTCTTTCTATATTAATAGTGTTAGAAAAATCCAGTTAGATCTGGCCTCCTATAATGGCATACTGAGTGATTCAAATGTGAGGTGAAAGAAAAGGTAAGAATTGGAGTGCCATCACCTCTTATTTCAAATGTGTTTTATCTTCATTTTTTTCATAGTTCATTTGTAATGAAGATGCTGTGGGTGTCAGCTTATCATTTTCAGCTCTAGGTCCAAAAAAATTAAGGGCATGATTCCTGAAATTATGCTTAGTCTAATGAAAACTTGGCAAATACTATTAAAGCAGGTGGAATCTTGCTTCAGAAATTTTAATTGTCTTTTTTTTAAGCAATAGGTGTTTCTAGTAACACTATTTTCTAGTACATCAAATTTTAAACCTAATAAGACAGAAAATTTAGTGTATATTTATTCTTGTCACCCAATTAATGATCCCTTGTTTCCCACTTTTGATATAGAGTCATAATTGAAAACAGTAATTGAAGTGTATCTTAAGAATATATCTGAAGTATGAGTGTGGTCACAAATGCCCAAGTCATTACCTCTGTCGTAACATTGGCTACTTCATATTTTATCGCAGTGAACATGAAATTAGTTATAGTGAAATTTTTCTGGTATCGTCTCTCTCCTTAACCTGAATGTTATTACCTTGAGGAATATGCCATAGTGAGTAAAGATTCCTTGATGAAGGTTTTGCAGAACATGGCTAGTACAGTAATTGAGTACTTCATTTGTTTCTTTAGTGTTTTAGGAGCACGGTACTGAATACAACTTTTGTTTCTCTTTTGAACTTTTCAAACCCTCTTAAGGAAGTAAATAATGACAAAAGACTGAAAACTTTCCCACAGATGAGTAGTAACTATGATAAGAATACATTTTCTTCATCTGTCTAGCAAGACAATGTGAATGTGTTTACTGTACATTATTTTACACTTAGGTTACACCTCCTATCAATTTATATTTGTGGAATCTGGTTCCTTTTGGACCAAAACACAAATTAAAAACACCTTCTCGTTTTTCACACATCTAATATAGGAATAATGTCCCTAACAAAAACACAATTACTTGCATACTTTTCAACAAAAGAGCTAAATGACAGTAAAGTTTTTTTTTAAACAGAACTCTTTTTTTAACAGAATAAAATTCTCCTGTCAGAAGTAATCCATTGAAAGTAGGGCCTATTTAGGGGAAACATTTTCTGCCTGTAATTTCATAATAAATACAGGTGTTCTTAACTCCTATTGTCCTGCCTAAAATATACATATTCAGATCTAAAGATTTTTAAATCTTCAGATCTAAAAAGAGTGAGAATTTCTCCCAATTAAGATGCGACACAGACAAATGAGTGAAGCCGGTGCTGCTTTGGTTTTATTTATGCATGGTAACTGGGGCTTTCTTTGTTCTTCCTCTTTTGGTAATAAGATACACTTTCTATATGTTTGTAATTTGGAATCCTTCGTTAGTCATCCTTACCCTCTGAAAGCAGATTTCAAAATTATAGAGGCACAAAGGTTTTTCCAGTCAGCCCCTGAAATTGTGTTTTCTAATTAAGGCTCTATAAAATTATAGTTGTACTAGTAGTCATCTTTTAAAATCTCTTTCAAGGCTCTAACCCAGCACTTTTCACATTGTTTTGAAGTTTATAAATAAAGAAATAAGATATTAGTAATGTTTATTTAATACAAAATTAGATTGTAGAATTTTAGCATGAACATTTTTATTAGAAAATATTTTGTGGTCACTGCCAGTGAAAGGCATTCAAAGCTATAGCTACTTTCAGTAACCAAAAATGCATTCTGAACTTGGTGTGCACATCACAATAACATGCTTATAACATCCTTTTGTGTAGAAAAAATTATATCCCCAGGGTGAATAACTTTGAGTTGCTGCCCCTAAACCATTATTTATTTCAAAATACATGTAAACCAGTTCTTAATTAACTCTGTATCCCTAATGAATGCAGTAGACTTGATGTAAAATAAGTAGTTAAATTTGGGAATAAATCTTTAAATTGAAGTATAATGTACATATTTTCTCTTTTCTGCCTTCTCTTAATAATATTATTATATAAAACAATTATGAGTAAAAGTTTAAAAAATAGAACTTAAGAACTAAGTTTCTGTGCATAGATGGTAGAGGCACCACTTCCTTCAGAGGCAGTCTTTTTTATCACTTCAGTTCTGTTTAAAAACATGTTTCATACTAGAATTTCCAAAGAACGCTTACATGGAATCTTACCAATAAATTTGATAGAGGATTCTGGAAGTGTGAAATATTCTACTTTATTTGCTTATAAAAGATGTGTTGGGGTAATTTGATAGTGAAAAGGAGAGACTGCGATTTAAATTTCAGTAAAAAAAAAAAAGATTTGGTTAGAAATTTAGAAAGAATGAACTAAAAGGTGATTATTTGCAAATGTTTGCATATATGAGTATTAGCATTATCCCTGTAAGAATTTAGACCAATGAAACTGGAATCAAATAAATGGAGGCGGTGGTTATTTTTAAGTTGGGTTATATTCGTGATAAAAAAGAAGTTTATCAGTGAAATAATGAAAGTTATCTTACCTTTATAGGGAAATCCTGACATACAACGAGCTAATTCTAAAACCTCTGTGTAGTCTTAAATACAGGAACACTGGACTAGATGGTCTCTTTGTACCCCTTTCATCCTTAATGTTCCATGATTTTGTGCTTTAAGATATTATCTCTGTAAGAAAGCATTTTATTATAAGGGAAAGAATAATTCTTCTTTCCAAAAAATGTTGTTTGGTCACTTGATGTACGTTAGGCCAATATGTTATTTGAGTGAAGCATCTTTCTTCCCTGCATTTCTCCCTCCTGTCATTAACCTGGATATGATACCTGGAATGTGGACTAAACTCTTCAAAAGTATATAAAATGTACTAACCTTTGTGCATTTGGTTGCTTAGCTTTCTAAGAACATCATTTCTGAACTGAAGTAAACTGAATGCCATTCTATTTTAGAGATATAACATAGCTGTTAATTGGACGTGTATTTTTATGGCCCTGTTTATCTTTTCAAGGTTGAAGAGATGGTGCAGAACCACATGACTTATTCATTGCAGGATGTAGGTGGAGATGCCAATTGGCAGTTGGTTGTAGAAGAAGGAGAAATGAAGGTAATTCCCAGTGTATTGTGTGTGTATGTCTTTTTTTAAGTCTTTTTTTTCAGGGAGGGGGTAATTAAATTTGTTTGTTTTAGTGGAGGTACTGGGGAATGACCTCATGCATACTAAGCAAGTGTTCTACCACTGAGCTATATACCCTCCAGTCCACCAGTGTACTGTTGTAGGTTGCTAATTGCAGCCCTGGTGCAATCATACTATTATTACTGTTGATATAAGTAAGATAGCATTTTAAAATTTCTATTAAACAAATGACATATGATCAGAAAAGCACCAGATATTAAGAAATAAAGTGTCCTTTTGCTTCCCTGGTGTAAGTTTTACATAATTTCTTGTATGATCTTAGTATAAATCTGAACACAGACCATTTTGTTTTGCCTAGGCTATGGAGAAAATAAAATTTGGGTGTCTAGATATGAGCAGGTCACAATTAGCTGATGGCTCTCTCTTTAGATAGTTCTCCTTCTCCCCACCCCCACCCCCCGTTTTTTTTTTCAGTATGCTAAATGCTGTGTCCAAGTGTCACTTTTTTCCCTCTTTGGTCTATACTTCACTTGTTCTTTCTCTGACTGCATCTTTTTTTGATATTTGGACATTGGTCAGCTAATCTTGCTCACATCCCTAAACATGAGACAGAGAGAACAGGGAGCAAGAGTTTGAGAGTTGGCTTGAAAAGCAGCAGCAACGTTGAATTTTGGATTACCTCATGCCCAAGGCGTTATGCTACTATAGATGTTTAATAAGACTCCCTCCAAGCTGAAACTTCGGTTGGAGAAGGAGGATATTGACATTAAAAGATAAAATTACTCAGGTCTTTCTGATAACAGTGCATGAAAAATTGGAAAAGAAAGCGATCTCTGCTTTGAGACAATTAGATTGTTTTGCACTGAGGAGAAGCATTTGAACTATGTCTAGAAATGGAAACAAAGTGTGACAAAGGTGAAGTGAGGGTATTTTAGGCAAGAAATATAACATTAGCAAAACTTGAAAGCACTTTTTTTTAACATTTTTTTATTGAGTTATAGTCATTTTACAATGTTGTGTCAAATTCCAGTGTAGAGCACAATTTTTCAGTTATACATGAATATACATATATTCATTGTCACTCTTTTTTTTTCCTGTGAGCTCCACAAGATCTTGTGTATATTTCTCTGGAAAGCACATTTCTTATTCACAAGTTTTGTATAGACTTTTGACCAGAATTATTCTAGCAAATGAGATACCATATTAGATGTTGAAATTTTCTCTCCTTCTGAATAGGGAGCAAGTTAAGAAATAAGATAGAGGAAGTTAACAAAATGCTAGTTGTACTTCTGATAAGCTAACATAGCTGGACAATCACAGGGCTTCCCCACAAGAGCAGGCCCCAAAAGCAGACCAGGAGATATCCTGTCTGCAGCAGAAGAGGTTGAGCCAAGCCTGCCTAGTCTTCCTTCTATGCTCACCATTCAGATGTCCCTGTTCCCCGCCAGGGAGGAGGAGGTAAAAGGGTGAAGGGGAACCAGGAGTAATAGTCTAGATGAAGTTCCTCCACGTGAAATGAGGGGTAAAGAAAAACTGCTCCTACACCTTTAGGGAGAACAGAGATTGGGGCTGGACTATGGGGAGTATAAAATAACCCGCTAAACAGAATATTCTGTTGTCTGTGGCAGTAGGCTATGCATTGAACGCAAAGTAACATTTTAGGAGGATTAGGCTAATAGAGAAGAAACTCGAGACCAAGAAAATCACTTAAGAGAATCGGGTACAAGGTGATGGAAAGCCTACCTAAAAGAGGTAACCAGTGAATAGAAAAGTCAGGCTGTTGGTTGAGTATCTTATAGAGGATTAGTAATAAACTTAACAGCTTTGTACAGTGTGAAGGGAGGAATCAGAAGTCTATAGAGTTTCTTGTTTGGGTGACTAGGAAAATAGCAGTCCCAATAACATGAATAAATAAGCACATAAGGAAGGGTAGCTGGAGAGAGAGATTGTAAAAGAGAAATTATATGAAATGCCTAACAGTGTCTGGCCCCATAGGCACTCCATAAAATGAGAGCTGGTTCTCCCTGTGATAACATGTTTATTCATTTCTCAAAAGAGTGTGTTACAGAATTGTCTAAAGTAACAAACCTATAATTTTGAAGTAATTTCATTCAGCAGTTTACATATACAGTCTCAGCATTTAAAGCAAGACAGACCTTTAGGTATGCAGCCTTAGTATTTACAGCAGAATATCATCAATCTTTATGCCATTTTAGCATAATTCAACAAATAATTGAGAGCCTACTGTGTTTCAGATACCATTCTAAATCTGAGGTTACAGCATTAAAACAAAACTGCCTTAAATCAGTATCCCTAAGCAAATTATGTTTTAACCAGGCAGATTTGGCCTTCTTAGCCATGTTAAACAGTATTTGAGAATGCTCAGTAAATAATGCCTAATTTAAATTGATATATTTACTTTTTTAACAAATCAGTAGTTTAATCATTGATTATATATGCATGTTTTTCATAGTTGACATTTACCTTGGATTTGTAGTTTTAAATATTTTTTATGTATTGTCTTTGTTAATAATTTGAGATTTTAAACTTTCTTTTAGCTGAGTGTTTATGTTCCAGAAGTACATTTTCATACGTAAAATTCTAAAAAGCAGCTAAATTTTAAAACATGCTTTCAAGTTTGTACTTCAGGGGTTCAAGTTTTATTTTTTAAACAGATTTTTAAATATATCCTCTAGGTATATAGAAGAGAAGTAGAAGAAAACGGGATTGTTCTAGATCCTTTGAAAGCTACCCATGCAGTTAAGGGCGTTACCGGACATGAGGTCTGCAATTACTTCTGGAATGTTGACGTTCGCAATGATTGGGAAAGTAAGCTGCCGTTATGAATAGTTCTTTTTATAATTATCGTTGTGAATTTAATGTCAAACCTAACTTGGTTTTCTACATCTAATTTATAAAGTCAATATGGAAAGTATCTGGAGAATCATATAGGGGACTGATAATACCTAACATTTAAATGAAGTTTTTCACTGTACAAAATGCTTCTCAGCACATTATAGCTTTTGATCCACTGCCTCAATAATCCTGTGTCATAGATAGGGAATTAGGTATAAATCAGCTAGGTCATGTGACTTGTCAGAGGCCACAGAACTAGTTAGTGGAAAAATTGGGACTAAAATTGAAGATTTCTGTTTTATCATCTCTCTTTCTAAACTGTTTTGTTTCCATGGTAAATCCTAGTTGAATCTTGCTGGGGTTTGTTTAGAGTAATTCTTGGTGTGTATGTGTGTTTCCGCTAGGCACCAAATTTCATAAATACTGATAATTAAGAACAACATGTTTATCAGTGGCAGTTTGACACTTTTTTCTCACAAACCTAAATAGAATAGCTTATTGAGCTTCAATAAATGGGGAATTAATAGAGAGGGGAAGGGTTGTATTGTTAAGGAATAATTTGTGCTTAAGTAATGCAATGATTAGGATTGATTTCTTGCAGTGGGAGCTAGATATTGGGCCAAAGAAAATGAGATGTCTTAGTGATTAGATGTCACAGCCACCATCTGTCGCCCTAATGCTAAATATACCTTCCATTTGAACTTAGCCTGGGTAGAGCAGAATCCTGATCATTTTACCATAATGTCCATTTTTAATTGACTTTCATTATAAGTGAATTAATCATATTCTAAGAAAAGATAATAAATCTTTTTGACTACTAACATTTTCTCTTCATTTCAGCAACTATAGAAAATTTTCATGTGGTGGAAACATTAGCTGATAATGCAATCATCGTTTACCAAACGCACAAGGTAAATGTCTTTTCATCCCCAAAGGATTCTAGCGTAGTTCAAACTGAGACATATAAGTTCTCTAAAGAAAAATTTGGCAGGAAATTAAGTGCTACAGAAGATTCAAAGACTTTATTAATAATCCATGAATTTCATGTATTTGAAAGGTGTATCAGCTCATTTAAAGCAAAAATTCGTACAAGCAAGAACCCAAGAAATATCCAGAAACAGTGTGTTTGATAAAGATCTGTAGTGTTGTGCACACTTTCAGTCTAGAAGAGAAAGTATAAAAGTCCATTTAAATACTTTTCTAGCATCTGGTCTCTTGAGGGGGTGAGCGAGCTACCAGATGTGAAGGTGATAGACTCCTGTGACAGCGCGAGAGGGGTGGGAAATACGTTATTAGCCTGAGTTAAGACTCACAGAAATGAAGGTGATCCAAGTGGAGTATATGAAATCAAGGGAAAATTGCTGAGCATCACTATTGAGAGATCGGTCATATCCCAGAAACAGTCACTTAAGTTGGCTCCCTTTCACTTCGTTTCTTCCTTTGCTATTCTCAATATTAAAATTATAGAATGTTTCTCTTACCTTATTCTGCTCTGTTCCCTTTCTGAAAATTGCCAAGTGTTACATTGAATAAATAATAATAAAATAAATTAAAATTTTAGAGATCTACCAAAAGCAGTATTGTGTTATATAAGAAAAATAAGATACAAAAAGTAGTTCATTTTTCTTTAACAATTTTTAATTGAGCTGAATATATGAAAATATTTAAGGTTTGCTGTGTATTTCTTGAACTCAGTCTTGTCATCTGAGGCATCTTATGTTTAATGACTATGACCTAGGCTTCATTTTACATGATAGCTAACTCAGGAAATGTGTAACAGGATTCTGTTTCGGCATACCAATTAAGGAGGGGTCTAGGGTGAAATTAAAATTTAGTAGATGCTAAAATATTAGTCACTCTGTGATTTGCAGTGAAAATACATGACGAGTCATTTAGATTCAGAAGAATTTTACTATCTGAAGATTAATGATCCTGGGGAATAGTCTGCCAAAATTATTTGCCTGGTAAATAGTAGATGGAGGGGAGGATTATATAGGTTGTATTAGGATTATTTCTGGAAAAATAAAACTAAAAACTACTTATATGTATTTTATATTTAACAACTTAAGTTAGAATTATAATTATTTGAATAAACAAATTCTGGCATTAATTTTTTTCAGCAAAATTCAGTAACCCTGTATACAACATCTTTCTCTTTATCTTTGGCTTCTTTTATAATACGATCTTAAAGAGGGCTACTCATCTCTTGATATTTGTCATTCATACTCTTTAAATTTCTGTCTTATCATCATCCTTGTGGATTTGCATCCATTGGTTCTAATATGGCCAGATTTTCATTTATTATTGTCTTCACTTACATTTGCCCAACACTGCTTTCATCAACTTCCTAAAATCTTGTATCTTTAAGAGATCAACCATTTCACTTTGCACATGATTTTTGTTGTACTGACACTGAGCTGTTGGCTGTTTATTAAATTCAGCAATCGGGAAAGACCCTGTGCATATTTTCTCTCATTTAAAAGTACAGAGGCCCAGTTTTCAGAGACCGAGGGTCCGTGTAATTCCAACAGTATATGTTTTTCCTTGCATAGCATGAAGTTGGAAGATTCAGTCTTACTGATTTGGAATTCTTCAAATATTATTATGATATCAAAGGAGCGGTCTTCTTTCCCTAAAATCTTTGCTTTTAAAATCTTCACTGGGAACAATTGAAACAGAGGTTTAATACTATACTTAAAGCAGAATAATAGCTGTAGGAAGGGGTACTGGGGAGTGATTGCTAAACAGATACAGAGTTTCTGTTTGGAGTGATGAAACATTGAGAACTAGATGGTGGTAGTGTTTGCATAACATTGTGAATATAATTAATGCCGCTGAATTGTACACTTAAAAATTATTTAAATGGCATTTTATATTACATATATATACTACCACAATTTAAAAAAAGAAGAAAAAAATAACATTATTCCTTTGGTGGTGTTCTGCAAAGCTATTAATTCAATGTTTGTAATTAATCCTTTGATGGGTATTCTCATATGCTTTCCATTTAAAATTTGACAGATACTACCTTAAACTAAGGCATTTGTTAGTTTTCTTCGTTAGTTACATAATATGAATAAAAAGTAGTTCAAATTTTCAAAAGATTTTTACTTCTTCCACAGAGAGTGTGGCCTGCTTCTCAGCGGGATGTGTTATATCTTTCTGCCATTCGAAAGATACCAGCCTTGACTGAAAATGACCCGGAAACTTGGATAGTTTGCAACTTTTCTGTGGATCATAACAGTGCTCCTGTAAGTACACCGTATAGTGTGTATAGTTGTACAATATAAACCTCAAAATACAGCACAGGGCAAAAGTGATGAACACACACCACACACAGATACTTGATGTAATATGCTTCTTAGATTTTTGTTTATTGAAGTTGGCTCCATTGTGCTATCTGAGGGCAGCAGTCATGGTGTGAACATCCCAGCAGGGTTGTTTTCCTTTCCTCCTGAGGTGGGAGGAGACAGCGGAGTGAGTAGCATAGGTAGGCCCCTCCTCCCAGTTGCCTCTTAAGCCGTGATCAACTTCTGGCAAAACCTCTGCGTTTTCTACCTCAGTTGAGCCCCTTTTACTACGTAAGAAAGGGGAAAACCATTCCTGGTATCGTATCAGCCTAGCATGTATTTTTTATTGGTGCTTATAAATTTTATTGAGATGCTGATGAGTTATGCCTTTGGTTAACTTCATGTGGAATTAGACCAGAAGAGATTACAAAATATTGGGTATCGACTACATTGGTGTTTTGTTTTTATTTTTTTGTTTTGGCAGCTTAACAATCGATGTGTCCGTGCCAAAATAAATATTGCTATGATTTGTCAAACCTTGGTAAGCCCACCAGAGGGAAACCAGGAGATTAGCAGGGACAACATTCTATGCAAGATTACTTATGTAGCTAATGGTATGTATTTTGTTGTTTGTTTTTGCTACTTGATAATGTAGATGTTCTTACTAAGACCTACGTGATAACTGACAGTTTGAACTAATACTGTTTACATATCTCTTTTTAGTCTTTGTTCCTTAGATTTAGTAATTTTTAATTTGGAGAGATACATATCAAAATTATCAGGATACTTTCAAGTTTCACCCTAGAACTACTGTATCAGAATTTCTGAAGTTGGGGAAGGATGGGTAAATTTTAAAACTTCATCTCTAGATCACTGTTACATATTGTTGCTTTTAAGAACTATTTTATTAGATATTTGCCTATTAGAATATATGTGTAATTAGGAATATAAGCATCAGTCAAAGGAAATTAGCATTTCTTTTTTTTCCCAAATTTGCAAAGACTTTTAGATGTTTACAGCATAATGTTAAGTCGGGTAAGAAAAAGCAATATAAAATCCATTTCAATAATTCTAAAAAGAAGAAAAGAATATATGTGTGTGTGTGTGTGTGTGTGTGTATATATGAAAAGTTGGGAAGAAATATATCTAAATGTTAATGCTGAGTTGTTGCTTGGTTGTTGAATTACTGGAGACTGATGTTTTCTTGAATTACTGGAGATTGATGTTTTCTTCTGTTTCTTTTTTACTTTATAATTTTTGGTTTTTTAAAATTGAGATATAGTTGACATAAAATATTATGTTAGTTTCAGGTGAACAGTTCTTTTTCTTATTGTCAGGCTTTTTAGTTTCCTGAATCTTTGCTCCCTGGTCCTTTTTTAGTTGCTCGTGACATATTTATTTCATACCTGCCTACTGCTGGACGGCCCTGTGTATCACCTGTTCTCTTTCCTTGCTACACCCCAAGTCAAATCTTTAAACCTTCTTTATACGGGCCATCGCTGCTAGTATGTTTAGGAGACTCTTACGCCTAAGTAAGTTACTATATGATTATAGTAGAATTTAATGAATAAATCTGCCTTAAGTAACCTAAAGTGTTTCTTTACTATTATTTGCATATAATTGAGGAAACCAAGAATGTTTTAGAAAGGTAATAAATGTGTATTTGCTCTCTGTTCTCATCTAGTGGTTAGTATTAAGGAATGAGTGGTCAAGATTTTAAAGGTGCTGTTCCAATGTGAGGAATTTTTAAAAAGCAAAGGAACAAAAGGGGTGCTTCACATGTATTTGGACAATTTTATTTTAACAGTTTGAATTTTCGTTTATCTCACAGTAAACCCTGGAGGATGGGCACCAGCCTCAGTGTTAAGGGCAGTGGCAAAGCGAGAGTATCCAAAGTTTCTAAAACGTTTTACTTCTTACGTACAAGAAAAAACTGCAGGAAAACCTATTTTGTTCTAGTATTAACAGGTACTGGAAAATATGTTATCTATTTTTGTAAACTTTATTTGACTAATATGGCTCTACAGACATTACAATGTAATTAATTGTTGAAAGTAGTTTCTGTGTTATTTGATGTTCCCAGATGTGAAGAGTTTTTGTTCTTATAGCCTTTAAAACTTAATTTTTCATTATCTTTCTGCTTATATTAGGTAATATCTGCTTAATTTAAGGAAATGTAAGTATTATGGGACTATAAAATTTCAGAAGTGCAAATTCCTTGTATTCCTCCCTTCCCAGAAATTACTGTTAGGTTTGTCATATATTCTTCCAGACTTTATGTATGTAATGGCAATATTTCTTTGGTTCTTTTAAAAAACACTGTTTTGAGCTTGCTTTTTCTACTTAACAGTGTATCTTGACTATTAGTACATTTAAAGATATGAGACATAGAAAGGTGTCTTGAGTTTTTTTTTTTAATTTTTTATTGATTTATAATCATTTTACAATGTTGTGTCAAATTCCAGTGTTCAGCACAATTTTTCAGTCATTCATGGACATATACACACTCATTGTCACATTTTTTTTTCTGTGAGTTATCATAACATTTTGTGTATATTTCCCAGTGTAATCTTGTTTATCTATTCTACAATTTTGAAATCCCAGTCTATCCCTTCCCACCCTCCACCCCCCTGGTAACCACAAGTCTGTATTCTCTGTCTGTGAGTCTATTTCTGTCCTGTATTTATGCTTTGTTTTTGTTTGTTTGTTTTTGTTTTTGTTTTTTAGATTCCACATATGAACGATCTCATATGGTATTTTTCTTTCACTGTCTTGAGTTTTTAACATCTTTTATATGAATGTTGCAGAATTTATTAACCACAGTCTCATGTTAATGTCTGGTTGGTTCCCATGTTTTTGCTGTCAAATAATGCGAAACTGAGTATCTTTGTGGAAAGAGTTGAAATCTTTAATTTTTTTAAATAAGTGATGTTAGCATGGTTCAGAAGTCAAAAATATGAAAAGATGCACAGTGAAACTTACCCCTTGCCCCCAATCACCCATTTTTGCTGCCCACTGCCCACATACACACAAAAGTGTATAGCTGCTGTTAGTAGTTTCTTGTGTCTTTCTAGAGATGTTTTATTTTCACCTGAATAAGCAAACGTAAGTGATTCCTCCCACAGATACACTTTTTTGTTGTTGAAAAAAGGTTGCGTTGTATGCACAAGGTTCTGCATCTTGGTTTTGCATGTGCTTTACCCGAAGGTCTTTGGTACAGAGCTGCTTTATTCTTTTTTCATGGCTATAAACAAATCCCATTGTGTACATATGTATAACTTATCTAACCAATCCTCCGTTTGTAGATGTTAAAGTCATTTCTGATTTTTGTAGAACAGTGTTGCCATCATACCCATGTGCCATTTTGTATGTGGGATGAATTACTAGATGTGGCATTCTTGGCGCTTTTTAGGGGTGGTTGTGCATTGTAAGTTAGGTACTGCCCTCTGTAGAGGCTGTATGAATTTACCATCTCACCAGCAATAATGTACTGGAGTGCCTCTTCCTCTGACCCTCTCACACAACATATGAAATAAAACTTCCTGATTTTTTTCAACTCAATAGGTGAAAAATACTTCCCCTGTGTAGTTTAACTGCAGTCCTTTTAATATGAATGAGGTTAAGCATCTCTTCATCCATTTGAGAAGCGTTTGTATAATTCTGTTTCTGAGAAGCTCTGTGTTAACGTTTACATTTGTAATGGATGTTGCCAAAGGATAATATCCTAGCAGTAAGTGTATATGAACGTCCTCTCATTCTCACCCACAGTGAATGTTAAATCATTGGCTGAGAAATTTATATTCTTGAGTCAGTTTGTTTAGATAAAAGTAATATAGTTAATAACTAGATATAGTTGACCCATGAACATCTTGGGAGTTAGGGGCGCGAGCCCTCTGCACAGATGAAAATCAAGTAGGGCTTACAGTCTGCCCTCCATGTCCTTGGTGCCTGTGCATCCGATAATTCAACCAACCCCAACCCCAGATCGTGTAGCTCTGAAAAGAATTCGTGTATAAGTGGGTGCACGCAGTTCAGGCCCATGTTGTTCGAGGGTCAACTGTAGTGATTTATGTTTTTAATTAAGTCTGGTTTCTGATATTGTTTATAGTGTGTAATTCTTTAAAAAAAAAACTCAGAGGCTAAATTTATTCTCAGATACTAATGTAAGGGTTATTGCATTGATGTCCCAGATATTTAGCTTTTCCCAAGAAAATGGGTTTTTGCCTGAAAATGTTAAACAGGTTCTGGTCTTACTTCTCTGTTTGGGACAAAGCCTGACGTTTGAGGGATTCTCTTAAAGTGTAAGTGCACTGCCTAAATACGCTGTTTTTAGGGTAACTTGTACTTTGGAATTGTTATGGCTAGATCTGGACACATACCTTTGTGTTGATTGTCTCTGTGTTGTATTTATCAAATGCACCAAAAACCTGATGCCACATGATGGCAGCAAGTTTGTCACCTTTCTTAGCTGGGTGTCTGTCACCACAGCCTTAAGATTTCTAAAGCGTTGCTGTTTGCTCAAACCAAGACCAAGACTCCAGCTATATCTGTTTTCCCTCTTCTTCACCTCTACCTTCAGGCTTGCAGAGTAGGCAGAAAATATAACTGTGTATTAAGCAAAAGAAATCAGAGTGCAGTTATATAAGAACGTGCTGTCAACTATGTTTGAGAAGAGTAATTTTGAAAACATTTGCAAAATACGTGCTAACACATTAATAGCATTTGCTTCTAAGCTGTCAGATTTGGAGCATCGTTTTATTGACTGACTGTGTGGGCACCCACGCGTGTACACATTTCTTCCTTTGTGGACCTGGAAGGATGGGGTTAAAATCCTTGGAAAAGAATTAACCTCAGGGGGAAGGAGGTGGTAGCACTGTTTGTGGACGTGTGTGTGAAAGATAGAACTGGGAGGTCTCCCTGGCCAAAACTTAGCTCTGGCCTTTCAGACCAGTTGAGATTTTTGGAAGATGTATGAAGTGGAGCCTGGCTTTGAAAACTTAGGAAAGCTAACAGTCTTAATTTTGGTGATAGAGAAATAGTAACTTTCAGTAGTGTCTGTCATCTTTAGAGAAATCCCATGGAGATTTAGTGGACTAAGAAGAAGGAAATGCCAGTTTGTGGGGTACAGATCCAGACACTTCTGCTTCCTACCCTCTCTGCCTGCCTTGTAGCACAGTACCCTTTGTAAATTTTTTCTGTCTTTCAGAAGATTTCTTATACCTTCTGTTCCTTTCTGGTGGGATATTTGCAAGTGTGTAAAGATAATTTTACACTTAAGGGTGAAGAATCTTTAACATATAAACTTCCGTACAGTTTCTGTGCATTCCATGAATTTGGAGGGTAGGGGGAGTCTGTTCTGGTGGCCTTGCAGCTGCTAGTGGTAATACAGTGCTGAGTGTCTTACTTCTTGCTTTCTTTCCTACAGTGACTGAAGCAAGGCTGTGTGACATTCCATATTGGAGGAACAAAATAAAAAACAGAATTGGACACTCTAAGCTGGAACATAGGATCTACAGCCTTGTCTATGGCCCAACACCTTGGCCTCGTGTGCAAAAATGAAGAAGTACTGCAATAGCAAAGCTGAACACCTAAACACTAGCTGTCTCCTGCTAGGTCTCCTCGCTCAGCATATAACTATAAATACATGTAAAACTACATGTATATGGCTCTATTTTTATTTGCTTGCTCCTAGAAGAGAAAAAAATCAACTTTGAATCACAACTAGGAATTGATGCTTTAATTTTTGGAAACTTTTTCAGAATTTTTAATTTACTATGGTTCGGCCTAAGATCCTCAGTTGTATCAGGTTTTGTGCACAACAGAAAAGCACAAAAGTTGGACGCACATGGGCATGTGCTTTCTGTGCACCAAATATCTGGATGGGGTTCTTTTTTCAGGCCTACAGTCTAATCTGTGTCCAGAATTTTTTGACTTTTTTGCTTTGTATAATCATAGAATTCATTGCTGCTGATTTCTATAATGATTCATGTTGTCGTGTAAAGTGTCTCTTAATAACTGAGGGCTGTCAGTAACCTGTGATTTCGCCTTTTCTATAGTCTTACTCCCATGAAGAACCTTGGTTCTGATGGAGAAAGAGTGAAAAGCTTTATTTTTTCCCCCAGATATCTTTATATTTTTATTGTATTTTTAGTTGTGTAGTGTGTGCTACAAGTTTTTTCAGCGTGTTACAAACGCAATTTGGTAACTTCTAAATTAGTTCTGCCTGCCTCCAAACAGAAACATCTGTATAACCTGACAGGTGTAAACCACATTCTGGTTAAACGGTCAGAATAAAATGAACTCATGTTTTCGTGAAATTTGTAAGAGGAGATATGGTATCACTCGTTAAAGCAAACCAGACTGAGCTTTAACGTTTGGTTCTCTATTTCTGGTATTCAGTAACATGTATGTTTGTTAGTTCTTTTAATTTGGGTCAGTTGAAGAGATACGTTGTAAGATATGCATAGAAAATGTGTGCACTGCCCCGGTTTGCCTCTTGATCAGAAACGTCAGCAGAGCAGTGAAGAAGTCCATGTGATTCAAATTGAAATTCTTTCTTTAGTCGCTATAAGCACCTAGATGTAAAATACCTTTTTTAGTAAAAACCTTGAATCATGGAGTCGAGGCAGGGAATAGTACTCACTGAAGTAGAAATGACTGCCCACTTCCGAGTCTTCATTGTGTTCATACACAGATGTGCTTACAGAAGTCAGAGGCATTTTGTAGACGCTTTGCTGACTTGTTCGTCTCTATAGAAACACAGAAATCAGAGCCATTTTGTAAAGCAGAAAATCGTGTCACATGGAACATGTCCTGTATATATGTCATATGTGGTAATGGAGTCTTAATGACAAATGCAAGGTGATAATTTAATGATGGGATTCGTCTGATCACTTAATATACACAATCCTGGAAGTGAATTACTTGCATCAGATATAGTGGTATTTATTATTCTGTACAGAGAGAAAAATACATATAAGACATATGCTTACATTACATGCACGAGATTTCATGCTCCATAAATCTTTTCTATTTTTTAATTTACCTTTCTCTAAATGATGTGCATGGAATATGCCTTATTACAGAAAAACGCTGTTCATGATTTGACTACGTGGAAAAGTGCCTCTATGGTGGTAATGCTAGTTAAGGCAAATAAGACAAATTATCATATCAGTTTACTACATCACCAGTTAACATTTTATATTGTGATGTTTAAAAAAAGAAAAGTTTATACCTCAAATGTGTACTTTATTTTACAATCAGTTGTGGGGTTGGGAGTATGGGGGTGTTGGGGAGGGAAGGTTTATTCACCATAGCCACTGATGGGAATCGTCAGAAAAAAATTCTATATGCCCACTATAAATACTTTTCTGTTTGCCATTTCTGGTAACTATCATGACTAAATTGGCTAGTTTTATTTTACAGAGGTATGGAAAGTTTACAGAGCGGTGTCTAGATCTGCATTAGTTGCATTTGCACTAAATGTTAGTGATATAATTTTGCAATTTATTCTGTAAATAAAATGATTACACTAAAAATATTTGTATTAAAAAAGAAAAAAAGGAAAAGATACATTTACCTTCAGATAATTGCACTAGCATTTCACTGGGGTAAACCCTGCCCGGCCAGATTTACAAGTGAGTTGGGGACTAGGAAAGGGGTTTAAAAGGGATCAGAGTGTGGAGAGGTGCTAGCCCTTTAGGCAACACTCAGACCCTCTGGGATTACTTCCGTGTGGCTAATTCCTACCTGCTGAATGTACATGGCGTTTTCTCATCCACAGTTATTCTCACCCAGTTACTTCCTACTTCTCTTCCCCAAGAAAAAGAAAAGTAAATCATTTTACTGTCTTTTCTACTCAGTTACTCTTTTGTACTGTGATAGAAACCTGAATGATGCCGGTGATGAGGGGTTTTGTCCCTGAGTGCCCACTGTACATGTAGTTCAGGAGAGCGCAATGTTTCGCTTGGAATTCAGGGCTCCTGCTTTTGAGGTGGAGGGTGACCATAGTAGCTCTTGATTTGGGTTCACTACAGGGGTAGCTACACCAAGGAGGAAGATGACTGGGAGGGTGTAAAGAATACAAAACAAGGAAAAGGAGGAATGGGGTTCCCATTAGTTCACTTTCATCAGCTAATTTGTACTCCTATACAACATCAGTGTCAGTTGCTATTGAGAAAATTTTAGTTGGGCTGAGCTGGTTCTCTTGTGAAATTTGTGCTCGTTATTTTTAAGCTTATCAGTTGTTTGTCCAATTAAACACTTTCACCAGTATTTGATCCAAGTTGTACAGACGATGTATTTGGATTATTGTCATTGTTCATCTACAAACTCAAAACATAATCATTGTAAAGTACCTTGGGAGTGTGTGGAGTGTAACTGTTCTATAATAGCTTTATGGTCCTGATGATGTTTTTAAAAAAATAATAAAGTTGGATCTTCCATGTTACAATCACAAAATTAAAACCAGTATTTAAAAGTGGAAAAGTATTAAAATATTATGGACAAGTGTGCTTGCTTGCTTGTTTTTCTTAACCCCCAGGTACTGCCTTACATAATTCTCTGAGTAGTTAAGAGCTTGAAATATTCCAGTTCAGTGTTCTTCACACTGTAGATTGTAACCCAGTTAGGGATCAAGAAGACTACTGAGTTGTGACCTAAAATAATTTTTTACAAAATAGAACAGACTAGATCAAGTACGTAACAAATAATAAAAGTATTTTGTGAATCTTTTTTACATATGTATGTATTGTGTAGGTTAGTTTTTAATGATTTTTTTTTTTTACTGTGGATCCTGTTCCAAAAGTTTTTTGTTTGTTTGTTTGTTTGTTTGTTTTTAGTTGCTAGAGAGTGAAGCCATATGCAGCTGGGCATTTCTAAAATAAAAGCACAGTGCCAGTCATAACACACTTAAAATTTAGCTATATGCATTTAGCCATAGATAAGTCATCCCTCATTCATTTAAATAATATGGCCAGCTCCACTTGGTACACACAGGGGATTCATGCCCTAGGACCACCATGAGATGAAAGTGTGGATTTGCACCTCACTTGGTCATTGGTTGCCTTCACGGTTATATTGAAAGGCACTGATGTATTTCTCTCCTAGTGTTCAAAGATGCATACCATCCAAACAATATGACCTTTAGACACAAGCCAACTGTTTAATCTGGTGGGATGCTGGAGAGAAATCCATCTAGCTGTTGTGCTGGATTTATTTGTGGGGAAATGTTATGTAGTCCTCATGGCGCACTTGAGAAATTTGTCAAGAGTAGTTTTAAGTCTGCAGTTTTTGCCTTAAGCTTGGCTCTGGAATATAACCAAGGTGTAATTCTAACAAGCTATTTCAAGTTGAATTGCTTTTTTAGTGTCTTCCAGGTTTTCTTGCCATTGTTTGAACTAGATTACCAGAGGACTCATTGTTGGCCTTTGCATTGTCTACCCGTTAAGGAAAATTTTGTTAACACTCCATGTCTGTACACTTTGAATAGCCTTAAACAAATATCCTAATGTTAAACTCCTTTATTTGGCTTCTTCTCCACAGAATTCTGTGAATTGAGTGCTATAACAAATCCTAAAGATCTTGGAAGTTACTAAAAGATGCTAACCAGGATATTCTTATCACCCAGGCTTTATGATTATTGAGGTGCTAATGAGGATGTCTCCACTACATGTCTGTACCACACACCACGCCTGCGTTTTGTCTGACTTCTCCCCTTATGGTTGGTGGTGATGGTGATGGGCGGTGTCACCTGTATTGAAAAGATAAGGAAACAGACCAGAGTTCCAGGACTACTGGGTGACTCGAGTCTTCTTGCTGTCAGACTGTGCTGCTGTTATTGCCTTGTGTCCAGAATATAGTGTTTGACAGAATAGAAAGAGCTGACATGCTTGAAGAACTTCAGGGTATGGGTCTTAACACTACACACTTAGTATTGGCTTCACAAAACCAAAATACCTATGTGTCACAGAACCCCACCAGATCTGTAAATTTTATCTTAAAGGTTAAATTAAGAAGCTTTTTAGAAATGTATCTAAACTAAGAGGAAATAGGCTTTGAGCATTTTAATAAGGTTCGTTACCGATAGACCTAACCATATTTGAGACGTGCGAAAGTCTTTCTGGTTCTTGGTTCATGGTTGTGTCCTCAGAAAGTGGATAGGGAATGTGGGTCATTGCTGTGTTCACCAACATCCATGCATGTGGATAGCACCAAATTAGTAAGCTCTTCTGCTTCACTCATTATTCATTTTAATTTAAAACCACAATTTAATGTATGGTTCGTGGCTTTGACTTCTCATTCCTAACGCCCAGTAGATATTTCTGTTACTTCTAAGTGAATTTCTCTGCATGTGCTTGGGTACCGTGTATGCCGTATACTGAAAGGGAACGAAATTTAGAAGCCAGAACACCAGAGTACTTCTGGCTATCTCACGTTAACAGCTTTGATCTTGCCAAGTCATTTTATTGTCTCTAGATCTATTTTTCTCTTCTATAAAATAATATGAAATCACCTACCATGGCTACATCACAAATTGTTTGGGGAAGAGTGCGATAATGTATTCAACATGCTTTGAACTTTAAAGCCCTGTGCAACTGTGAGGAACTATTCGGTCAACCGCAAATAGGTGCTCCATGCTGTCTTTTGAATGCTGAGGACATGGAGCTGAGTAAGACACAGGAATCATGACAAGAAGGACGCAAACATTTGGGGGCTTTGAGCTAAACCGTAAGTCACTTGGCTTCTCTGGGGTTTAGCCTACAGGGAGGGGTATGTCCAGTAAGGGAGAAAACTAGAAAGAGAGGCAGAAGGCAGTTGGTGGAAAACTTTGAAGGCCATGCGAAGTATTTTGATCATTCTCTCAGCAGAGGGCGTCACTGAAGGGCTTTCTTGAGCATTCCTGCTTTACATATCCAAGGAAAATCAGTGGGGACTTACTCAATGCCTGGTTTTATTTTGATGTGGAATAAGTCAACCATTAATGTTTTCACTTACAAATAATTCTCACGCTAATGTCAGAAGTAATGACAATAATGAAGTCACTAATGATAACGACAGTTTCAAAAACTTGGGAAGTGGAAGTGACAGTGGCTCACAGTGGACTGCCCAGGAGTCACTGCCGTGTTTGTGAAGTATTAGCTGAAGATGAAGAGTTCAGAGCTGGAGAGTCGGGGTAGCCCCCTAAGTAATCTTCTCTCCTAATCAAATTATCCTTTGATACCTAATGCCTCTTGTTAAGTGTTTTGATAGTGTTCTTATCTCCAGGACTGAATCCGCACTCCTTTGACTTCAGTCTGATGTGCAAGGTATGGTTTAAGAGTTTGGCCTTCCTGCATCTGCCTTACCAGCCTGACTGTCCTGGGTCCCCTCTATGAGTAGATCGTCCCAGCCAGGTGGGTTTACTCCATGTCACTCAGCAATCCCTGCTTACCTGCAAAGGAACTCCTCTCTCTCCTCCCTTCAGTCAACATCCAAAAACCTACTACAGGGTCCCAATTTCCGACCTTACCTATAACAGCCTCTCAGCCCTTCCTCTTCAGTTCTATCCTATATGCTTTTCCCTTCATCCTTAGATCATCTAACTACTATGCCATTAATCTAGCAGCTGTGCTAATAAGCTGGTCTCTATCTTATCAGTCCACCTGGATGGTATATTTATGGTAAGAGTAAATGTGGCATTTCATGGAATATGTGGTGCCAGGGAAGGCCTTAGAAGCCAGCCGATCCAACTGTCTCATTTTACAAATAAGGGAACTAAGAGAAACACGAAGCAAATGACCCAAGGTCTCACAATTAGTGGCAGAGCCACAACTAGAATGGAGGTCTCTGGATTTCCAGTTCCCCCAACACTGCTGTCCTCCTCCCCTTGTAAATAACTTATTTTCTCTTTGGAATAAGTTCTAATTACACTAATTTATTGTGTCAACCATTCAACGAGATGGAGGACCTTTAAATCGAAGGTACTGTGCTAAGGTAACAAGACATGGTCCTTGCCTTCAAGAGACCTCAGTCTGGAGGAAATTGTGGGCAAGATTGGGGGAGGGAACTTCAACTTTTATTTGTATGTGTTTTTATCATTTTAGTTTTAGTTTTTGTTTTCTGATGAGGTGCTCAAGGTTGTTCAAGGTTTGGATCCTACTGGACCAGGTAGGCACTGTCCTACGCAAGTTAAAAGAAGGGACTTTCTCAAGAGCTTTCCATTTAACACTGTAATTATCCAGGCGATCCCAGCAAGCCAGCGTCAAGCTCTGGCCACTTACCACAGGCTGTGCAGCACGGGTGAGAGCATCCCGATCTGCCCAGGGAGCCGCGGCCAGAGGTAAGTGGGCTGCTTACGAGCCGACCTGAGTTTACTTTCTGATTGAGAGCAATCCAGGGTTAAGAATGAGGAAGGTGGTTCACGGGTCCTACCCTAAATCAGAATAGACTGAGGCAGGAAGTGCACCACATCCTGCTGGTTTTACTGTTAAGAGCTCTTTGAGGCTACCGCCCTGGTCCAGTGAGACGGGTGGGGAGGTAGAGGCTTCTGGGTCTGTCTTTTGTGAGCTTCGGGAGAGGAGAACGCTGGGGAGGGAGGTTCTTCCATCACACATCAGTTAGGGCTCACGGTACTCTGGGTTTGCTTTATGGTGGCCACCACCTCTAACACAATCCCAGCTGATTCTGGAGTGGAGACTGAGACAGAATTTCTCCTTCAACTGTCCCCTCCCCTCCCCTCATCCATCGAACCTTGTTTACCATTTTAAGTTTCAAGTGACAGGAAAGCAAAGGAATTCCATAATCAGCACAGGTTAGGCAACGGTAGCCCTTCTCTTTTGGATTAATACCTGATGCCTTCTTGCCAAGTTTCCTTGACAAAGCATGAAACACACAACTGGCACCAGGCCCTCCCTCCCCTCTTGAGGCTCGCTGCCGTCTGGCTTCAGAATTTACCAATTGAGTGGTCTGTTGAATAAGCTTCTTGCCTCTGAGGAATCCTGCTCCGGAGCTGCAATCCTGGGAAGTTAAAGTACAGAGCAGTCACACTTTGGGGCTGTGAGGTGAGGGTAGCTAGCAGGGAATGATACATGCAAACCTCTTTAAAGGTGGGCTTCTCCTCTTTGGTCCCCCACTGCATTACTTGGCCCTTTGGGAGATTGTGTGGGGACCAAGGGGTAGGAAAGCGAGGGGAGTAAGTGGCTAAAAATGTCTCTCTCTGAGACAGTCATTCTGTGCATTGAAAATGTAGGGAACTTTGATGTTTTATGGAGCGGGGGTCATAGCGTTAAAGGGGCAAGGGGGAGAACCAAACTCAAAAAGCATACTTTGCAGTCGGTTAGTTATATCTCTCTAGAATTAACTCTACTGTTTTATTAACCAACACTTAACCTCTCCTTGGGGGTTTGCTGTGTGCTTCTGAATAAACACAATTTTCTAATAACATTTATCCACAGTAACACCAGGCACCTCGCACTGAAACCGAGTCCAGAGTGTTAACCACTACGACATGGAACCTCTCTTAGGCACCTCGCACTGAAATCCAGAATGGTTAGAGCAGCAAAAATAGAACTGCCAAAGTCCTGGCCCCACCCGAGACCTAGGGAATCAGGAACCCAGGTGAGTGTGCTGCACTCAAGTTGGAGGACGGCTGGACCAGAGCACTTCCGTGTTCTGCCTCCTAACTCTACCTGGTGGCACAAGGCTCTTCCATTGGCCTGAAGGAACAACTGTTTGAAACTGTCTCACATCCTGACGTATGAGTGCCCAGAGCTCCAGATGTGCTCAGGAGGAAAAGAATAGTGTTTGTGCATGAGGAGGGGAGGAGTTCCACGCACATCACACTGAAAAGGGCATCTGTTAAAAGCCCAATTATAACTAGCTCATTTGCCATCTTCTCTTGGCTTCCAGTGTACGTGTTATCCGTCATTTTTGCTAACTGGGCAAAGTTCATTCTTAATAAATTCAAGCCATTTCCAGAAAAAGAGGAGGATAGCTTGAGACATTGGTCTTGAAAAAAAAAATTTTATGAACTTACAACTCTTACTTCAACTTTCTGTACACAGTGGATTTGTATTGATGTGTTTTGCTGTTCTGTCCTCTTGTTTGGGCTCAGACCCTTCAGTGTTGAGATGTTCTTTTTGGATTTAACTCTCTCCTGAGATGAGGAAGATCCTCTGGCCCCAAGCACCTCACTGGTCATCACATCCCCCAAGGGAACTCCCGTTTCCTGCCCAGCCTGCCCTGCTCTCGAGGGGGCAACCAGACAAGTGATCACAGGGCATGTGGGGAGAAAAATTCAAAATGACTTTCCAGTATCTGGGCCTTGGTTTTTAGTGGCTCATACACACCTGTTCACCTCTCCCTATAGCAGAAGTAGTCAGTAACTGCCGGTAAATGGGAATCAGCTTTTAAAGAGGCCACTCTCGGCTACACTAAGCTATACTCTCCGATTCTGCTGGTACAGCTTAAGTGCACGCCTGCAGTGGCTTTGGCTGTCCAGTCGTCATGGCCTCTTCCTCACAACTGTCACACCCCAATATTCAGCAGTTTTCTGGCTGAGACGATAAATCTGAACTACTCAAACTCTAAGTATAAGGAAGCTAGTTTTAATGCATATATAACATGGTCTGCCGTTCCCGCTGTAGGGCTGAAGACACCAATGGAGACTGGCCAATGGTCATGGGACACCTCGTGTGAATTTCAGGTTACCACTCCGGCCAGACTTTAAAAGCTTCCAGGTCTCAGGCCTATGGTTAATCCAAATAAAAAAGGTTACTGCTTACACTTATCAGTATTAACTTCCTTTTCATAATTTACTGGAACTGGAAAAAAAGTATAACAAGATTTATACAATTTAGCAATTTTACAAAACATTAGTTTAGCAAGATGATATTGATTACAGTCACCAAAATTAAGACTCGACACATTTTGCACTGCCACTTCCATGAACAAAATCAGAGAAAGAAGAAGTCACTGGCTGCAAAGTCACAACAGAAGCAATTTAAACTTTACATACAACAGAAAAGGTCAATCGTCCCCAGTAATACCACAGACGCAATCGCTCAGCGGCTCCCCATGCTGCCACGCGTGACTGGAATGTTTCTGAGTCTGTCTTCTACGTGAGCCATCAGCTTTCCGAGACCAACACTTGAAGCATTAGATGTAATACAAAATAAGGAGTTCTTTATTATTTATACAAAAGTTGTACATTAAAAACAAGTAAGATTCAACAACTCTGCTGACCCCCCTGAGGAAGCTCTTACGGGTCCATCCAAGAGCCCTGCATGAATGTTTCCGTCACCGACCTCCTGGCCACGGGACGAGGGACGCTCCTTCCACGGCCATTCACGCGGCGCCTCCACTGGCTCTGAGAGCTGACTTTCCCGTTCGTGAGGCTCAAAAGTAAGCAGGGGTTCCCTGGACACCATTAAAGACCACCGTCTTCTCCGGCCCAAGCTTAAAGTGTTGTACCAGTTTATCAGTTGACTTTTACTTATTTCTTGAACACTTTCAATAAACTCCTAGCACAAGAAGCTTTATTACAACATATACAGATTTGATAGAGTTCTTTACAAAAAGCTACCTAGATTTTTCAGCTAAATAAATTTAAGTGTCATTTAAGAAATTAAAATTGGCTTCCAGAAATGGTAATTTTCTTCCAAACTTGTGTTTTCCCTCCTGAGTTTGGAGAGAGGTCACAGACTTGTATGTCAGTGATAAACAGAGCCACCTTTGTCTAGCAACATCAAGTGCTCTTGTATCTTTAATACAGAGCACAAAACTCTGTTTCTTAAAGCCTTATATGCTGAAAGGCATGCTACAGCCAATCGAGACAAACATTTACATTTAGACAAGAGTCCTCTCTGAACAAACAGCCTGCAGAGATAAATGCAGTGATTTGTTTTCTTGAAAGAGAACTATTTAGCACTGCTTAGCACTTTATTCCATAATTTGGGAATAAGAGTAATTTTTCCCTTGAAGAAAGCAGGTCCCCTTCTGAAGAATCGTATCGGCTATCCCCCACAAAACTCAAAACAGAGCAGCACCAAATGAAGTATTAGTGTACAAAAAATAAACTTAGCTCTTATCTCTTAAAGTTCTACAACCCAGACTTAATAAATTAACTATGAAATCAGGAGTTGTGTCAGCTACAATATAATTTAAAAATCCATTTTCAATCAGGTTGGGGCAGTAAGGTGTGGACAGGAGGAGGGTTTAATCTCACACTGATCACCATGAACTCCGTGAATTTCATCAAAAGAAAACACTGTTTTCCAGCTGCATTCTTTCAGAAGTGTGCTGCAGATTACCATCTGTGATGCTTTAAAGGCGCAGCATCCATGTTGAGATTTCTCCAAAGAGCACAGCATGTGAAGCATGTAAACTGTTTTCAGATCCGAGGAATCTGTATGGAAAGGAGAACCTTAGACTTTCTGAAAGAGCCAGAAACCAAGGAGTCGTCTCACTGATCATGTCTATTCATCCTCAACAAGACACCGCACTGAGCTTTCTAATTCACAGATTTTATGTTAGTCCTTTAGAACCCAAGGCCCGTGTTGCAGTTCACAGCGGTCAGGCCATTCAAGCTGCCTTCTTCGTGCAGGTTCCTTGCAGGTCTTGTAAATTTATCTTTGACCTGTGGCAGAAAAAGACAAAGTTGAGATATACAAAGTATCAAGAACACAGGTTAAGCTGGGACTATTCCTGTATCTGAGAAGTAGGGTTTTATGCTGCATATTTTAAGTACAGGGAAGACATGTTAAATAAATCTCTAAGTCTCACCTGTTGTGAATCATGTGACTTCTGACAAGATGTCCTGCTGCCAGTGCTGCCATCAGCGACAGTTCCCCAGCCATCACCGTACCGCACACGATTCGGGCAAGCTGCCGGGCGTTCTCCCCGGGATTGTCTTTGCACGCTCCTTGGACGCCCAGCATCTGTGGCCGGGGACAGACACAGCACGACTCACCCTTAAAGTCACGGCAACAACTCCCTACTCAACCAACTGAAATGAGGGCAACTACACTGGCATCAGAATAGAGCTGCACTCCACTGAAGTACTGCATCTCCAAGATCTGACAGCCAGTGCCGACCGCGGTTAGCGAAAACCCACAGCCTGGCTGGAGTGCACTTATCGGAGCAGGTGCAGTCATTTATTCTCTCAATCTGCTTTCTCAGTTTACTAAACCTGTGCCTGAACGTGCTTGCCTGGGCACACTGGATTAGGCCAGTGGGAAACAGGAGGATAAAAAGACCAGCTAAAATACAGAGGTGAGTGACAGGTGGTATCAAGTAGAAACACAAGAGAATCCCAGTGAGTCAGAACTAGGCTTGTGGTCCCTGGGGTCGGGGCCCAGTGTGTCTTACCTGCAAACAGGCTTGCTGGGGGAGCAGGTTGGTCCCACCACCCACAGTTCCTATTTCTATAGATGGCATGGTGCAGCTGATGTACAAGTCTTCATTTGTGGGACCACTTGCTTCCATTAAAGTGATACAGTTTGAGCTCCCAACATTCTGTGCTGCATCCTGAAAAGAATAAAAAGGAGAAATATGAAACTTCCCTCCCTGAGAACGATGGAAAACAAGAGAGGCGGAGGCAGGAGGCCTCACCTGTCCACAGGCGATGTAGATGGCGGTTACGATGTTCGCTGCGTGGGCATTGTAGCCGCCGAGACTCCCAGCCATGGCCGAGCCCACCAGGTTTTTATTAATGTTGACCTCAATCATTGCTTCTGTACTGGTCTTTAACACCTAGAAAACAGAGTCGTACACATTTTACGTCTTTGCCCAGAGGATCCAGGAGTGGGTTACCCAGATCTACTCTCTATACCTCCAGAAAACAAGAGTTTAGATGTGGCTCCATGTAAGCCCTGTCCTCAATAACAGGAGCCTCAGTAAAGTTTGTTCCTGTGAATGCTACACAGAGGGGCAAGATGTGATGAGAATGGTCATCTTTAACATAAGACATGTGCCCACACATTCAGCTTTACTTAGAATGTTAATATTCCTTTGCCCAGTTTTTCAGTCCAATGAAAGAGTAACAAAATAAAATGTTCATCTAATTACTCACTTCTCTGACAACCTTGGCTGGAATGACAGCTTCACAAACCACAGACTTCCCTCTTCCCTCTATCCAATTTATAGCAGCAGGTTTCTTGTCCGTGCAGTAGTTACCACTAACTGCTAGAATCTGCATTTCAGGGAAATACTCGTGAAGTTTCGAAAGTGCTTTCTCTGTACCCTGTTAAAAAACAAAACGAAACAACAAAACTACATTAAAACACACAAGGTTAGTTATAGATCAGAGGCTTTATTTGTATCTAGTAATACTAGTACTTCCAACTACGATAATAGTCCTAAGTACAATTACTATACTTCAAAGAAACTGAGCTCAAAAGTAACAGCTGTCTTATTAACCATCACAGTGCCTAATTTCTAAGCCAAGTATAGATTCCTAATGTTTCTTTCTACATAGGAAAATGAAGTTCTTTGTAGTCACTGATGAATAGAATGATGAGAATATAATGAGCCCATTAACATATACTCAGTAAGAATATAATAAAGTTAAATGAAATATATCAAATATAAACAGCACCAATTAACAAATGCCTGATGTATATAACATGAGTTACAGAATCAGGATTTACCTTTCAATCAAAATCTTACAATTAACTCTTTAAGTAGTATATGTACATGGTACAAAATTCAAAGTACAGAAGGGCATCAAGTAAAGAGAGTCTAGTCCTTGCTCCTGGGACAAGCCCTCCTGCTAGTTGTGTTACAGTCCATCCATGCTCACCTTCGAAATCATGTTCATCCCCATGGCATCACCTGACTTGGACTGGAAACGGATGTAAAGGTTGCGTCCAGCCACACTCATATGAAGTTTCTGTAGACGTGCAAATCTGTAAACAAAAGAAGGAAAGATTTTTAATTTTTTAAGAAACCAGGTATCTTAAAATCTAGTTTAGTTGGTTCATTTTACATATAAGATAAAGCTCATGGAGATTACTTATTAAATATATTTTCTCCTTCAACTAGACATTATATTAGAATACCACTCCAACTCTGTCTCATCCTTATTTTTCCTTTTTTTAATCTTAAGGTTGCTTTATTGAATGACTGGTAGGGTAACAAAACAAGGCACTTCCCCAGTCAAAGCATTCTGCTGTTTTCTGTAATGGGATCCCATATAATAAATACCAGGGAAGTGCTTCCTAAAATGTGTTAAATAATTCAGAAAAATAGTATTCAAAAGCTTTACATTTCAAAGTGTGTACTCTTACACAGGTTGTTTATAATGTCTTTCTACAATTCAGTATCAAACTCCTGGCATCTTATCTATTTCTTGTCTGTCTCATTCTTACATGCTGCAAGAAGAGAGGGCTGCAGACGTCATTTTATCATAAATTAAAAGTCAAAAAAAACCCAAAACAAACCCAAGCATATAAGCTTGAACTACGCTGGGGTTCTCATTTGTATTGATTATACTTCTTTATAAATTTAATTTTCTATATTCAAAGTAAATCTACTATACTAACATTCACTTCTATCCTGCTTGGAAAATCTTTTTCTCCCATTCCGCCCGAGGGCAATTCTAGGTCAAAACTCCTCCAGGGCAAAGTTACAGCCAAATCAAAGTGAGCCTTATAAAAACCAAAACACAAATTTACCAGCTCACACTATTTTTTTCTAATTAATCTCCATGGAGGGATGCATTTATATCAGCATTCTGCTACCCCCATGACAACCACACAATCATATTACTCATTCAGAATGAATGGATTTAAAGTTGATACTGTGTTATGTCATCTTAAGCAGGCAGTATTGTTAACAGTTTACGTTTGCCCATCCCAGAAGATGGCACTGGTTCTGAAATAAGCATAAATGCATATAACTCCCCCCAACACGTGCCTGCTGGTGCTGTCGAATGCCTCCTTTATCACTGAGAACCCTTCAGGTGTCTCGAGCCAGGCCTTCACTTCTGCAGAGTCACAAGCACGGGGAAGACGCACCACTGGGCCACGGGTCATCCCGTCTGCAAGGACTCGGCTGCTGGCACCTCCACCAAGCTGTGTGGAGTATGTTACAAAAGCACACGTTAACCCTGAGAACAGTTCTGCTGGTCCCAAAAGGAGTCCTTGAACGCCCCCAAACCTCTTCTCACTGCCTGGCCTAACGTGTATCATAAAACAGGCAAATACAGAAACGTCAACTTACACCTATCGCTCTGCAGCCTCTGTTAGTGCTGGCCACCAGGCAGCCTTCTGTTGTTGCCATCGGAACCTGAAATTCTTTTCCATCGAGGCACAGAGGTCCTGCCACTCCAACAGGGATGGGCATATATCCAATAACATTCTCACAACAAGCTCCCATCACCTAAAAGGTAAAGTCAGGCACCAAGTGAAAATCTACATAGCAAATATACAGCCCCTGTCATTAATAACACTCTTCAAACTTAATCCTTTAGTGTATTTTTCAACCAAACTTTTGAAAATACTAAAATCTTGAATAATGACTATAAATAACACTAGGAAAAGTTTTAAATTTTCATCACCTATGTCATAAGCAAATTACAAAATTACAGTAAAGTGATTTAAAAAGGAAAATGTTTTATAAAACTATGTATGTGTAATAGATGAGTCAAGAAAAAGACTAAAACCACCACAAGAAAAAAAAACCAGAAAAAACCCTAAAGATTAAAGCTACAAAGCAAACTTGCTCAAATCAAAAAATAACTTACCAAGGAGTAATTATAGTCCCTGTAAGGTAGATACTGGAGAGAAGAAGGCTCTGGAAGTTTTTTGGAAAGTAACTGTCGGCGAATAGATACACCTCGTTCATGGGTTTCCATCAAAGTTTCCAATTTGTAAGCTGGGATATGCTTAGCATTGACTAACTGGATGATCTCAGCATCACTAAGGAATTTTGCACCTTTCTAAAGAAACGAAAAAAAAATGGAAGGGGGTTGAGAGAGGGAGAAGACAGAAGACTTGAAGACCGTTTCTCATACTATTCATGATAAATAAACCGTTCAATACAAACAGTGCTCTCAACAGAAGTGAAACACAAGTACTTTAAGAGACAAACCCAAAGGAATTTTGCCTTCTAAAGGAGATGATTTGCGTAAAGTAAGAACATCAAAATGAAAGTAAATTCTCTATAAAAATGTGAAAACTAAACAATGGTAAGACCAAAACACTAAATTTTGCAAGTGAGGTTCATAGGAAAAAAAAAATCCAGAATTAAGATGATGACAGCCACCCTAGAAGTTCTGTTAACAGCAAGACAGTTGAGGTATCAGTACACGTGTTAAGAGGAATGAGGGAAAGGAAAGTGGTGGAGAGAAACAAAAACAATCTCTCACTCACGTGCGCATAAATTAAGAACGAACCAGAGAAAGCAGATATGGACGGGACACAAGGGTCACATTAGAGCACACGCGGGCTCACGTGGTCACATAGGCAGGACACCCCGTTCGAATGTCAGAGAGGCAGACGAGCCTCCTCACAGGCATCAAACTTACTGTGAAACAAACAGAAACCACCCTTCTTCTACCTCTGAAGGTCATTTCTGTGTTCAAGCTTTCCTAGGCCTTAATGCACTGGTGAGAACACAGCAGCTGCTCACCTCTTCAGTAAAGCAGAAGTACTGACTGAGTCAGCACATCTTGGACTCCTGACCCCGGCTTTACCATTCCTACGTGTGTTACTGTGGGACATACTTAACCTTCCTGGAGCCTCCGTTTTCTTCATCTGAAAAAAAGGAGGTAATTCTGCCTATCTTACAAGGTTGTAGGGAATAAATAAGACCAGTAAACCATGCAACATGGTGCCTAGAACTTAGTAGGTACTTGAATGCTGCAACTTCCTTCCTTCCTTTACTAAAAAAGCTCCTTTCCTCAAGAAAGATACCAAGCCTGAGCTGACGTGATTTTCTCACCTCTGCATTTCCAAGTATCTGCAGACATTCTTCATTAGGCCGAGGCTCCGTAGGGAGTTCAATTTCAGGTTCCTGTGTCTCTACATCCAGTGAAGTATCGAGTAAGGAGGAGTTACCGACCACAAACGTAGCTCTGTTTGAGGTGTCAGTTTCTGCCACTAAGGGTTTTATAACCTCAGCTGTTCAAGAGATCAAAAGAAATCTTACAACACTGACCTTGAGTTTGAAAGAAGACTCAACTTCTCAACAAATCAACGTTGGAAGAATGGAAAATGAAGAAGATAAGAAATCACCTTTTCTTTCTCTGTTTGTCCTGGGCTCCTCCTCCACCGCATGGAGTTTCTGGTCATTTCTGACCAGCAGAGGTTCACGTCTACAACAGTCACCTGTGACTTTCTTTTGGGTCACTACAGGAGATGTGATAGGGTTTTTTAATGAAAGTGTAGATTCTGTTTCTGCTTGTTCAAAGAAGATGTACTTGACAGCCAAAAGGAGAGCTAAACTTAGGGTAATAACTTGTTCAATATCCATGCTGATCATTCTAAATAAAAGAAAGCAAATTACAGTGTTATTACCCAGAAATGTAAAAGGTACAACCTCAACTTTCAGCAGCACAGAGAGCTATGATTCATACACAGCAAAGCAGGTCTCAGGGAACTTACTTCGAGAGATAAAATTGCCAGAGGGAAACACTTGGTTCAATTCTCTTGGACACATTTTCATCCAGTCCTAAAGAAACCTTGGAATTGTCTGCTGTACTGTTTTGAGGAGAAGGATCAGCTATCCAGCGACTGTGAGCGTGAACAAGAACCAAACCTAGAGACTGAAATAAAAATTAAAAAATTATGTATCCTCTGCGTTATCAATGGAACCTAAACTTCTATCCTTAGGAACTGGATCACCAAACACTGTTTCCCTTCCATGGCCTCCCCTTTCCATGAAAAGCAAGGCCCAGGGTTGCTATGTGACTGAATCAAGGCCCGGCCCCACTAGGCTGCCGAAAGCCTCCGAAGAACAGGTTTTCAGAGAGAGAAAGTAGAGGAACTTGAAAAATCTACTCAGGGTGGAGAGAAGACTAGGGGCCTCAAAGAAATGAGAACAAAGTTAAGGGGGAAAAAAAGGAAGAAGAACATCAGTGAAGGAGTCAAAAATTATAGAAAGATAAGAAGGAAAAAAATTAAAAAGCAGAATGTGACCCTGGAACGAAGATACTGAAGGGAGAAGAAAACTGTGTGATTACCATAATCATCTTAACCCTCTGAGTAACAGGATTTGGTTTATTTTCTTCTTCTTCTAAAACTCGGGCAAAATGGCTGAGCTGCCAAATTGGACGCCCCTCACGGCTTTCCCGAGAAAGCTGCAAAGGAAGTCAGTGTGACATTAGAAGGTGGCGATTTTATTTGGTGAATTAATATAATGAGAAATATTACTCTTCCACTAAGGCCATTAGCAAGAACCGCTCTTACCTCTAAAACCAAGGACACACAAGCTGGGAAGAAAGTCATGAACACGAAGTAGTTGGCGAGAACCGACATGCAGCCAAAGCAGCACATTATTTCAAGTTGCCGCACCCCTGGTGAGAGAAGAATTAAACATATGAGCCAGCAAAAGAGTCTGAGTATGTGAGATGCTGCATACATCACAGGGACTCTTCCTACAGATAGACAAACACACGAAAGCATTAGTATATTAGGCTCTTTGCCATCTACTCAGAAAAAGAATTAGGAGCTCAGAGGTGCTGTGAAACCTGAGGGTGCACAGGAATGACTCCCTCAAGATCAGAGACCCTGTCCTCTCCAGTGTCCCCTACATCACAAAGCCAGGCCCAGCAGTGTTAATACCCATTTGGTCATCCCCGTTTATCAAATGGTAGTGCCGTTTTGAGACAGGACATCAAGGAGATGCTCCTCTAAGGGAGCAAGCCCCCCACAGTTACACTATTGCTCCAACCCCACTCATTACCATGAGAGCAAGTCACCTGTGGACCAAGGACTTTTTGTACAAAACACACTGCCAGTTATGCCTTTCCCGATATAGGAGTGTGATAAATATTTTACCTGACGTGTACTACCGAACTCTAAGTTCAATATAACCTCTGTGGTGTTCACTGATGTTCTTACAATTTTGCTTCATTTCACTTGATCTGTTTTAAAAAATGATATAATGCAAAAAAGCAACCCAAGATCCAAAATTAACAAATGTTCCACTATGAAATGTTTAAGGTATCATTTGGTATTCTTCTCAAATAGAAGGGAACAGAATTATAGAGTTGGAAAAAGATTAGATAACCAAATCCTACTCCCTCACTTTACAAAGAAACTTGAATATAAAACATATTTCTGACGTCACTCATTAAATACAAAAATGTTTTAAAATATAAATAAAAATTGACTGCCTTTTCCTATAAAAACTGCTAACTGTAATAACACAAAAAACTCATCATTGTATTTTATTTTCTTAATTGTAATAGACCATTTAACTAAATAATAGAAAAAAGCACATATATTTTTAAAAAATTCAACAGTAATTACTCTCATGTGCAGAAATTCAAGAGAATAGAAAATTACAATGACAAAAGCATTATGAATAACCTGTACCTAAATAGTAGCCAAATAGAACCTTTTCAAAGGTGAGACTAAGGAAACTGTACTTGACCACTGCTTTTACCACCTGCTGTCTCCTCTTTCCCTCTGTAACTACTGCTGTTGTCACGTGTCCTATAGGCATTCTTCCTTCCTGTCCAGAAACATTCTCTCTGTGCCACTGTTACTACAAGGAGACAGCACCAATCTACATACTTCCAAGAAGACTTGGAAGACTTTTTTCTTTGTTCACTGGCTTTCCAAAGAGTTACTTTCTAGTTCATATGTGTTAAATCTGTTCTTTTATTCTACCCTAAGTCAAATCCCTAATTTTACCATTTCCATACACCTATAAATGTCTCCTAGCTGGTTCACCAATGACCAATCTAATTACTTCCTTGTCCACTGCTCTGAACTTTTATGACCAAACTCATCACCCCACTTTCCACATCAGTCTTCACTGCTTTCCAAATCAGTTTCAAATGAAGAATCCTTGGTTTCATGGCCCATCACCAGTTCCTAGCTAATCCTCTCTTCATGTATGCTGTTCTGCTTGAATAAAACCACACAGGTATATTTTCACCTGGTCAAAAGCACTCTTCTTGATTGTGGTGGCAGTTACATGACTACATCTTTGTCCAAACTCAAAACTACACCCCAAAAGAGTAGATTTTTAGAAATGTACATTAAAATAATTGTAAAAAATCTTATTTGTTAAACAAGTTTTGAACGACAGGCTAAATAATTGAATAAATAATAAGTTCACCCTCAGAAAGTCAGAAGAAACATTCCGTATTTAACACACTACCTAGCGAAGAGACCTCAACTAATACCAACAGCCAACTATTCTCTTAAAAGTTAAGTAATTTACTTCTGAAAGAAATCCTTACTCTGAGGGCAGTAAGGTACTAGGCAATATGCTAGAACAGTAGTTAACTAAGTGCGGCCTCCATGAGAAAGCCATAAAATCTAGTCTTAGTTGACTGGGAAGCCTTGACAATAGCATGATATATTCATTCTGGCAAATTTCCACATGAGGCCATAATTTTGTCCTATATAATGGAGTCCTATGTTTGATATTTAACATGAAATTCTCTACTATCCAATAAGGATGAAGAAACCTATGTGTTGACGTCAATGCTGGGTACACGCTAAGATGAACTGCATAGTGTCTGATTAAATCTTCCTAACCAATCTATTACGTGGATCCAACTTAGATCTGTCCCACTCCTGACTTCTGCAATGCCTCCTACATAACATGGAACCAAGTCCCTAATTTACCCTAAGCAACAGCAGGCGCTGGAATGTGCTTTCCAAATGAGCCTGGAATACAATGCTGGTTAAAAATCAAACAAAAACATCATCAAGTCATCAAAAAAGTGGAGCGCAGGAAAAAAAGATGGCAAGAGTGAAAATAAATCAGTAACCTACTAAGTTTTCACTTAAGCAGACAGACATAAAGTCAGATCAGATATACCCACAAATTCATACAATTAAAAAATTGTAAGAGTAATGTCAGACTTTTAAAAGCCAGAATTTAAGAATAATTGATATAATCTATTATGTTCTTTTTTCTGTTCATCTACAAACTTATTTTAAAATATATTAAAAACTGCTTACAAACCTGACATGGTACCAACTCCAATCACAAGACATTCCACAAGAGCATCGAGGGTGAATGTGGGACCTAAAATTGCCATTCCACGAGCAATATTTTCCCTTACTTCATCCTAGAACACACCAAACATATCAATGAGGGTAAGGCATAAAATGCTTTTTAAAAATGTTAGAGAGCATCCTAGGGCTTCTACTAAATCTGTTTTACTATATCAAGAATAAAATATGCAATATGGTAAGATTAACAGGCATTCCAGATACAAAGCATGCTAATAATATAGAGGACTGAAAAAAAAAAAAAGCATGTATACAGGGCCCTGCTTTCTCTGTCCACTGAACGAGATACTTCTTAGGGAGATTCCTTTGAGGTAGTGCATTAATTCTGCCATTTAAATCCCACGTAGTTAAATGTACAACATTTTATAGTTTGGCTACCAATGACAGAAGTTCTTAGTTGCAAATTTTTTAAGATCATGTTACTATTATGAAACCTAAATCACATCCTTATCAAAATGCTCAAATGATCATAAACATTTATCAAAAACATAATCAGGGCAGAAGTATATGATATATTATACTCAGATACTCGGAGTAGTATTCAAAATGTTCGGTTCTTTAAAGTGAATAATGAACACACCAAGATAAAACTTTAGATGGGGAATAATGCTAGTGTTAATTCAAGGGGTTTAGAAATCAATCTACCTTGAGATTTTCCCATTAGATCCTGTCTGTTCTCTGGTATTTTTCACTAGAGAGATACTCTGATTTATCCAAAAGACATATTACCTTAAATTCTGAAACCTTCAAAAAGGAAAATGGGGAAGATTCCAAATTCTAGACGCTGTGAAATTACAACTGAGTCCTTACACAAATGGGACAGTTCCTGGGGTACTTAGGAAGACCAATGTTAGGGCTTGACAATTAAAACTGTGGGAAATTCCTGAATCTTGGATTATGAAGAAATTCTATCAATCCCCCCTATTAATGTAAACAATCTGGAAGAAAGAATACCAGTAACATTCACATCTTATAAATAATACCTGTGAGTTGGAACTGAGGGCAAACTTTGCTAGAGCACTTGCTCTGGAAAGGTCAATCAAAAGTAGGAAAAAGGGCAAAGCTTCACTGGAGGAAAAAAAAAAAAGAAAGAAAGAAGACAAGACGATCAGGTATACTTAACAGAAGAAAAAAATATCACTTAAAAATTGCTTTCTAAAACAAAACTTTCCCCTGTCCCATATATCTTCTGAGCTCTGGTATGTGTGACTTTCTGCAGACCAAAAGCTATACCCTCTACTCCTTTGATATCCTCAAAGCGAAATATATTAGTTCGCTCAAAATATTTGTTAAAAGTATTTTTAATGTTAAAAATGTCAATATATTTACACAGAAACACCTTTTGATAATTTTATAGCAAAATATCACCCTTAAGTTAAAAATGTGTCCTTGTCAATTAGCATGGGGAAAAAAGGGGAAATACAGGTATCCCCTACTTTTTGAATGTTCACTTTATGCCACTTTACTTTTATGAAAGACCTACATTAGTACCCGTCTTTGCCAACCAAAAGAAATCCAAAGAGGATTTTCACTTTTACAGAAAAGAGTAAAAAGTGAAAATAGTGTTGGGTGTTTGTTTTGCAGGGAGCCGTTACAGAGGCAGCGGACACCTGGAGTGGAAGAGTGAGAGTGCCACTGCCCGGAACTGCGCTCAGCACCTCAGCATCGAGCTGCCAGGGCTCAGAACTGTGTCTGTGAGCTCCCTGTGTGCATCCATTGGCGAGGTGTGTCCTAGGTAATTGCTTCTTCCCTTAACAAAGGTTTCACAGGAAAGCTGTACTTTCAGATAGCAACCAGTATATGTATTAAGTTTTGTTTTGTTTTCATTACTTACTACCCGTGGAAGGATAAACTAAACAACCTTTCTGGAGACTAAATTGGCAATAATAGCCCTTAAAAGCCCTAAAAACTTACACAGCTACTGTTTCACTCCTAGGAAAGTATCCTAAGAAAATGACTATGCATAGGAACAAAAAATTAGCTACAAAGACATTTATCACAGTGTTGTTACTATTGGAAGAAATTTAATAACCTAACAATCCAACCTAGAGGATTAAGTAAATGAACTACATTATATTCATACATGGAAACACTAGACAGCTATTATAAATAATTTAGTTTAGCATTAAAGACACGCAAAGATGTTGATAAAATGTTACTAAGCATAAACGTTATAAAGCAATATATAGAGTATGATCTCAGAACTTTTCTTTAAGTATAAAAAAAGTGGGAAAGGATATATACTAAAATGTTAACAGGTATTAAAATTAGCCAAGTGATTACATGAAGTTTTCCCATATTTTCTATAAACTTTTGACAATTTATATATTATAATACTTTATAACATGGAGAGGAAAAGTTTTTAATGATATATTTTGAAAGAAAGTATATTTATAATTTAAATACTTACTTCAAGCCTGTCAATTCTTTATCTAAGAAATGAATGACAACTGTACTGAATACGAAACTTGAGAAAATTGTGAAGAGGCCAGCAATACCTAAAGCGACAAAATTCAACAAACTGAAAAAACTTCATCTTTTATTACACACATAACCACATATAGTCCCATACAGTATTATGAAAGAAATAATACTATTTTCTCCAGATTATTAAAGGCTCAAATATCAGAATGTCTAACTCTCAGTAAAAAGAAATGAAACTACTGAATGCATACAGCACACTCTAAGCAATACCCACATTTCCACACACGTGATTTGAACAAACAGGTGTATTTCCACAGCAAGTCAAAAATTTGGTAACACATAAAGAAGTTAATGTATAAAATGATTACCCAAAATATATTTTGATCCAAGTTGGCGTAAATTCTGGAACTGGAAGTAAATATATAGGATTGCTATGCATCGTGTTATTGTGAGAATAATAATGTCACTGCTCAAAACATCCTATTGGGAGAGAGAGAAAAAAATCCCAATCAAAATAAGAATTTTTATTTTGTATGCATCATTAGGTTACATCATCATGATCATGTAAATGTATGCACAATACAAGTCAAATAAAATATTAAAATGCAAATCAATAATTAACTCCAATTTTTAAACAATCCAATGTTTAAGCCAATAATTTTTCACTGTTAGTCACTTACGAAAGTTTTATTTTTCAAGTAAAGTCAATTACACTCATTTGTATAGCAAAGGCAAAAGTAAAGTACTTCCAGAGCATTTCCATACTATGTAAGTAAATCAAAATGTGAGGTAAGTTCATGAATACTGAAATAAAAATTATACTCATACCTTTTCTTGATTACATGGTCTCTAAAAGGAGACATTCTTTAGAAATTAAAAATAGTAGATGGTTATAGCTCAGTGGTAGAGTGCACACTGAACGTGCATGAAGTCCTGGGTTCAACCTCCAGTACCTCCATTAAAATAAATAAATAAACCTAATTAACTACCCCCACCACCCACAAAAAAAATAAAAATAAAAATAAAATTTATTTAGCTAATATCAAATTAATTTCACAAACCTCTTCAAACTTTGGACATTCATAATTCCAACCACAGATCTTATTGTTACCAGTAAACATGTTCATGGACATCATACAGATGGTCAGTGTCACAGTCCCCACTATGACTTCCCAGGGATGGGAGGCCACAAAGAGGCCATGCATTCGGAAAAGTCTTGACAACATTGTGGCTACAGAATCCTTGGCTCCTAGAAGGAATGTAAGTATAAATACTTAGAATACAGCTCACTATATTTTTAGGAAAAGATTTTAAGGAAAAGTGCATTGTAAACCCTGCTTTTGTATGCAGTGTCTTGTACATAAGAGTAACACTATTTGCTAGTGTTCCATATAATTCTGTTACAATTCAGTAACTCTCTTATTACTTCTTTACTTACAACACTTAAATCCTCTATTATTCACTAACAAACAACTTAAAAGGAGCTATTTCTTACCAGTTATATGAATTCAAGCATTTAAGATCAAATCAAATAAATACTTCAGCCCTTGATATTATCTGAGTGAAGGAGAACAAAGCAGAAACCAAAAATGAGAAATAACCATTCACATTTATTTTCTGATTGCCCTGACAAATGCATATAAGCATCCTCTTTATTCTCTACATTCTAGTTACGCAAGGTAAATACCAGACAATCTACTGTAAGTCATCTTGGTTTATAAAGCTCCTCAAGGGCAGGAGTCCATTACATTTTTTCCATTCCATACAACAAAAGGCATGTCACTAGCAAAATGATGTTTAATAAACCTTCCTAATGTTGCTGTCACTGGAGGTCTTTTCCTAAACTTTAGCCGCTACTAAAATAAAAATGCTGGAACAATACTATAAGACGATGCTGGCCAAAGTAGACCCACACAGCATTCAAAACTTCCCAGCAGAACATTGGTTATTTTGATCTAATGACTACCCTGACTAGACTTCCCCACGTTGGCTGGCTAAATAATAAAAATAATAATTCTGATAATCTGATTTTTTTAAAATGTAATATAATCATTGATCTCTAATATAGGAACTTGCACACCTTACCTGTTAAACTAAAATTAATGCTCACAATAAAGCATATTAATTATCCATAAAAATAAATTAAAATTCAGATTACAAAAGTAAGTCCACTGATTGACAGATTATCAAGAATTCAAATAATCTTACATTTGGGTAATAACTAAGAAAGTGATTCATTTATTGAAGAGAGAAAATAAAAAGGCAACAAATTAAGGAAGAGAAAGCATTAATCTATCTGAAGGGTTAGAAAAAAAAAAATAAGAGTAGCTTTTAGGAACCAAGGCAATTACTAAGCGTCCCCTCTCACTGCATCACTCAGTCTTCTCTCTTCCCTACATCACAGCCACACCAGGCCAAACAGGTACCTGGTTTCCAAACCACAGGTCATAACCCTTCACTGGAGCAATTATCATAAAATCCAGTTTAAATGCTCCATTTTAAAATAAAATAGAAAAAAAATAGCTGTGGGTAAGACATGTGGTATGGGTAGATATGTCCTGAAACATGTTTCATGAAACTATACATACGAGTGTGTAGTGGCTTTCAACAAAACATGTATTTCTTACTGTCTCAATTTTAAAAGGCTGAGATGTGGGAATGTGGCATGCATCTGCCCGTGTTCATTCACGCCTTTTCAACCTTCCTCCTGGAGTCTTATTACTCATTTCATTCTTCAGTGCCTTGCACTCATATATAGCAGTTGCTCAACAAATACCCACTTAATTAAAAATAAATTCTTAAGCTATGGTAGCATGCATTTTATTGACACGTCTTGAAACAGACCTAAACATGACTTTTAAGTCACTAGGTTATGGATATAACTCCCCTTCCTTTGAGAGAACATATTAAAGGGGGATAGGGTGGGACAGAGAGGCCATATTTTCTATACTATCCTGGAAAATGAACAACAACAAAAATACTTTTTATTAAATTAGCAGGGACTTGGACTTAAAGTATCAGAGTATTAATCATATCTCAGATTTGAAACCTACTTCATTTCAATTAAAAGCCTCCTAAGTGCCTAGATTTTCATGATGGTCTTCTATCATATAACTTTCTTATATTTAAAAACAAAATATGAAACCCTATAAACTAGTCTAAAGGATCAACTAGCATCAATATTACAGAAAATGAATTAACTAAAAACATTTCAAAACTAGGTCAAAATTTCTAACACTTCTTCCCCAACAAGCCTTCAACTTAGAATATTCCCTTATCCAGTCAATGAATTCTTCACTATTAAAAGTTAATTTGGTAGAATTAAAAATCTAAGCTGCTAGCAGGAAGGCACCCCAATTTGATCATAAATTTGTTTAGCATTATTAACCCATAATTATATAATAGGGACATTATGTTTTCCCTCAAAAGCTTCATGGTAGCATTGTCAATTCTGGGGCATTTCTTTCCTAGGTGTAAAGTCACCCTTGCAACATTCAGGTAAAGATTTACATACGATCCTGTGAACCATTCCCAAACACTAAGAACATCTATTTGGAAATACAAAATAAGTAACCAAATGTACAAAGGTGTGTCGAAAGTAACCATAATTGCATACAATCTCATTTCTTATGAGCATCTTCCCCATTTCTTTGTGATTATTCATAGCATTTAAATGCCACAGAATCCAATCTTCCAACTTCCTCAGCAATTACAAGTGGCACTAGGAGGCTACCGGACAACTTACGCAAATTCAAAGGACAGTATTTAGACCACACTGCAATAAAAATAAATTTTAGCTTAAAAAAATCAAGTTAAATAGGCAATGTATGCCTTGCTTATTCAGACTGAAGTGTGTTGTAACATTTCAAAGACTTTTCAAAAAAATGGATAATTTAAATTAAATGGAATCCTCAAACTCTAATCCAGTATGCTAAAAACCACCTATTATGGCCAATTTCAGAAAAGGATGCTTTGGCATCTTACTCTAATTCTTCCCTCCTAGTCAGCACTCTTCCTGAGCTACACATTTCCGTATTTGATTATACACTATCTAACACTGCTCTCAAATTAATTACTGTGTACATTTTGTTTCTTTGAAGGCAAGAACCATATCTTATACTGAGTCATTTTTAATTCCAACAGGATCTAGCATTCTGCTGCTCAACCTAATAATCCTAGAAAAAAAAAATTCTCCCTGGAAATCAGGATTTCTGGATTCTACACCCAGTTCTATGACATAGCACCTCTTTGTAAGTCATGTATCTTTTTATTCACTTACATAGCCAGAGCCCCAAAGTTCTCTGGGAGTATCAACTGAACCATATGAAACTGCTATTTTTGTAGGGGGAAAATGATCAAATTTCAAATATCAGGAATTTCACATCCTCAACCTAAATAAATACTGATCAGATGTGGTTATCTATCCACCGTCTAGAAGCTAGATCATACAAGAATAAAAAGAGCACACACGCACACACAAGAACACACACTTCATCTGGAAATGCTCACGCCACACACACGTTTCGTATGTTAATGATACAATCTCTACACATTTTTTTAACCTTCATATTACTAACTCTCATTTGTCTTTACTGCCAAGTTTATCATAAATTCTGTAAAGACACTACCACAAAATCCACTCAGTCTATCCCCAAAGTACACTCCAGGTCTTTGCTAGATTACCTCTAAGTCACAAAATGTCTTTCACTGCATGGAGAGAACAATAAATTCACAGCAAACAAAAAATGCATTCTCTACATTGTGTGATGCGGAACTTATACATTATTATTTAGTATGGCCCGGAAATAAATGTTTCCCATGACTTTTCAGGACCTAGTCTAAGGCATGTCCTCAAATCCTGAAGAATTTCAAACGACCATGTAAGTACATCAAGCTCCTCCTACCGCAGAAATTGTTCTATTTTTTGAACCTCCAAGGTACCGTTTTCCTAACCAAAACTAAATAATTCTGAACAACCTACAAAGTTTGGACAAAAGGACATCGGCACCAAGGAGGCTACGACCCTTGCAAAGAAAAAAAAAAAAAAGAATCCTTTACGTTGTCGGGAGAATCTCTACATTGGGCTCTGCATCCTCTCAGTCCATTTCTCCTGGAAGTAATCGAATGCATCTATGCAGATCCACGGATCTTTTAGGCTCTGAGCCAGTCAGCAGCATTTATGGAGATCTTCCCATCACTTTTAAGAAAGGTGCTGACGAACAGCAGAGCCTGGGCGTGTACCCAGTGCGAACAGCACAGCCCAGGCGTGAACGCCTGCACCTGACAGATCTTCTCGCGTCCTCTCCCCGAGCTGCGGGCCGGACTGTCCCCAACGCCCCAGCATTTCTCGAATCAAGGGGACTCTGAGGTCACCCTGCCCGGCACCCTTTCCGCCCCGACGATCGTAACTGCGCGGCCAGCACCGTCGACTTCGGACAGGGCCAGCGAACGCGGCAACGCCCCGCCGGTCCACCGATATTGACCGCAGCCCCAAAGAAGCCGGCCCTCCATCCGCCCCTCGGGCCCAGCCTGGCCCGCGGGCTCTCGGCATAGGTGCGGGCCGCCTGTCGGCCCGCGGCGCCTCAAGGACGTCTCCTCGCAGTCCGAGCAGGATCGGGCGCCACCCCGGGCAAAGCCGCCAGCGCAGCACCCCCGGGTCGGCAGGAAGTGCCGGCTGCCCCTTCCCAAGCCGGGCAGAGTTCGAGAACCGCCACCAACACGGCCCTAATCCGCTCCCACTCACCGCCGTCCAGACCACCGCCCTCCTCACCTCCAGATCTCAATAGAGGCCACCGACCCCCGGAGCCGGCGCTCCGCCCGTCTCCAGTCAACGGAGACGCGGAGCGGAAGGAACCTTCGCTGTACGCACGCTCGGAGCCCGGCGAGATTGTGACCAATAAGGAAGGATCGTCCGATCGTCTAGCCAATCAGCTGGGGGTTGCTCGGCCTGACGGCCCTACGTCATGAACGGTCGCCCTAACAACCGCCCACAGCTCTCACCGGTGCGGAGAACAGGCACCGCACCATCTCTCACCATGGTTCCGCCAACCAATAGCTAGTCGAGCCCCAGCACTGGCGCCTGCCTATTGGTCAGAGAGCCGTGGGGGTGCACGCATGGAAGCCGCCTAGGCGAAGACGATAGGGGATCTGGCGGGTGGGGTGTCCTACAGCCCAGGACCTGACCTCTGGTCATCCTGGCTGTGAGAATCCTATGGGAAGACATAGTTGGAAGGGGAATTGCAGCGTGACGGTAAACGCAGGGTCAGGTCGAGGATAGAAAGCTCAGTTACTTAGTGCAGATAGGTAGAGGGAAGTGGAGGTGGCCCTGAAAAACAGGGATATAAAAAAGAGAAGGTGGCAGCGAGGTGCAACCCAGATCTCAAGCTGACCCATATCCGAAACAGACACTTTCCTGTGATTTACCCATTTGTGTAAGTAGTGTAAGTGACTCCAGTCATAGGGTCTTTCCCTCTCTCCCTCCAGTACGAGGCACTAGTCACAGACTGGATTCTCTGTGAAATGTGCCTCCCTTGTCTGCTTACTCTCTGCCCCCTCCCTGCTATAGGCCTTTATTATCTCTGGCCTGAAATAATGCAAGAGCCTCTCCTAACTGATCTCTCCACTCAGGCGTTTCCACCTTCCAATCATATTATTCCATAGGCCTGCCCCTAAATCGTCAGGAGTTGCTTTGCCCATTGTCTGTTGGGTTAAAGAACCTGGCAACCCTAAAATGGCCCCACCCCACATTTCTTGCCTATCTCTCACTACTTCTTGTACATTTCAGCCAAAAGAGTGACCTTTTCTCTGTCACTCAGTACCTTTTTACCTCCCTGTTTAGGTTCTCTTTGTTTAATCTGGGTATGCCTGCCCATTTGAATTGTTGAAATCCTATCTCTCCTTCAAGGACCATTTCATATGTTACCCTTTCCCCCTAATTCTCTCAAATACACGTCATCTCTCCCAACTTGAAACACCCATAACATTTCTATATTTGTGACTTGTCTTATCTTACCAAGTGGAAATTTGTAAGAGCAAGAATGGCAATCCACTCAAACTTTAAAGTCTTGTATTTTGAAATGCAGTCTCTGAAACATACTATACACTTAGTAGAAGTCTTAATAAACCATTATCTTGCTAAACTCTCATAATACTTATAAAGTGGATACTATTTCCATTTACAAGGAAAAATGAATTCATTAAGCAACTTGCTGTAGATCACATAGATAGTAATTAGGAAAACGGGTTTGAAGCCAGATCTAAACATTATACTGGCTCTATTATACTTAATGCTTCAGTATAGGACCTTTATTCATATCTCTCAACCAAATACTTTTGCAATGCCCATTATGTGCAGTGCACCTTGGTTGGCACTGAGGATATAATGGCAAGTCTGACAGACATGGAAGCTGCCTTTAAGAACCTTGAGCCTTACATCCCTTCACAGAAGAGATGATTGTTAAATACTTGTTAAATTAATTATAATGGAAGGAAAGAGTTTCCAGTGTGAAGAAGACTGAAATGAACTAATAACCAAAGAGTGCAATATTCTAAGTCTCATCAAAAGTAAGAAGACGAAGAAAGAAAGACTTGTAAGTACTAAGAGCTTGGAAACTTTGTCACATTTTTTTATATCCCTAGAAGTCTAAAGGGCCAGAATTATGTCATACTATATAAATACTTAGTAATATAAATTTAAATAAGGATTATTCAGGTGTTTCAACAAAAGGTTTCAGACCAAGATTTGGAAACTTTTATTCCCGAACTCTGCTTAATTAAGAACTCTAGTAAGATTATGAGTTCAAAAGCAAGGAATAAAGAAACTCTAATGGCCTAGTTTTCAGTTCTTAAAACAACTTCTATATGATTCCCCAAATATATTTCAAAAGAATCTTTATTGCACTTAACTTGTACTTAATAATAAGTCACAAAAATTGGCATGGACACGACATAGAAAAGGAAAGTGGGGTGTGGAGTCGAGAGAATCCATGTGCCTTCTTTTGTGGGCTCAGAGCAAAGAGTTTATACAAGTATAATTTTAAGAGCCTCTTTTAAAGTAGTGAATGGTTTACATTGCCACCTTTAGTCACATAGCCCTTAGCATCCATTTATGTAAATATTTTAGACTGCCAACCGTCACTTTTCCTTCTTCTTGTTGTCATGGGTCATGCTTTAGGATGAGGAATTATAATAAGAAAAACAATAACAACAATAATAAAATTTCGTATAGCTCTTTCTATGTACTAGCAACTTTTCTAGGGTGTTTTCTTTATATCAACTCTTAATTCTCCTAACAGCCCTACTAGGAAAACATTAGTAGAACTTGCATTTTACAAATGATGAAGCTACAGAAACAGAGAAGTTAAATAGTCTGCCTAGGATCACACAGCTTAGAAACGGCAGAGATGGAATATGAACTTTGAAATCCTAAGCACTTGCTCCAAACTACTCCACTGTGTTAACATATAGTGATTGTTGAGGCTTCCCATGATCCATCGCCAAAGACATTCCATAATATCAACAAAGGGTTTTAATTATTTATTTCCCATTTGCGGTTCCCAATGGTGTTCAAATTTGTACCTTTCAGCCTTGGATAATTTTCTCTCTCTTTGCCTTACACTTTTTTTTTTTTCTGATTTCAGGTTTTTTTTTTTAATTAGTACGTTGCAAGTGATAACAGATCACTTAGCTTTTGTCAGATATTGTGATTAATTATCACTCCTGCCCAGAGTCAAGAAATACTCACTAAGGAGCTGCCCTAAGCTAGGCAAAGGGCTAGGCACTCAAGGTACAGGGTTAAATAAGGATGACAGATGGATCCTTCTAGATAATACAGTAAGTGTTCTGAGTGAGGAATGCAAAGGGTCCACTGAGATAAGAAGTGGGGCATGGAGCTGGGATGCAATGTGTCTTGAACAAGGGAAGGAAGTAGTTTAAAGGAAGGCTACTGCAGGCACTCGGGCCAGGGTCGTGAGTGTAAGAATGGGGGCAACATAGATACAGGAGAACATTTAATTAGGCAGAAGTCTTAAAGTTCTGGAAGATATGAGAGATTTACCAGGTGAGGAAGTCACCAGCAAGCTGGCAGAAGATCTCAGGTTTCTCCTGTGACACATCACACAGACTGAAAAATCTCGCTACTCCTCTCCTTTGTGCTATTTTTCTTCAGTAGCAAAACTTAAAATTCTGCCTCTTGTTTGTTCCTGAAACTTTCTAAACTGAAATCGATAGCTGGAGCCTCTCTGGAAGTTAGGGGCAAAGGTCTCTACAGGTGAGGGGCCCGCAGTGAAAGATTTCTTCCGTCCCCTGCTTTCACTGTTTGACTGTTTTTGTTTGTTTTCTTTTCAGTTCGCAGTCCTCTCTGTAGGCCTTTCCCGAGCTTTATAGAATTCAGTTGGGGAGTAGGTATGAGCTGTATTGGAATACGTTTTTTTTTTTCTTTTAAAGGAATTTTTTCTCCTCCGGAAAAAAAATATTCATGCAACAGAGATACAGTGTATCCATAATGAGTAATAAGCATCCATCCCTGAGATCTTAGGGATTCTTGGCTAAGGTGACTGGTTCCCAGAAGAGTCCATGAAAGACTAAGAAAAGGGGGGAAGAAGAAGAACACATTTTGACCAAGTATGAGCACTACTTTGTCTCCTCCAATAACAAACCCAGTCCTGGTCTCAGTTGTAAAGTGTGGAGCAGGCCATTTACTAGAAAAGCTGTATCCAGCTCAGTTGTCAAGGCCCCAATATCTTCCTCCTGCTCACCTTCATTCTCTGAGTCTCAACCTCTCCCTTTAGCTTTGTATTAGTTCCCAGTTGAGAGAGACCAGAAGGAAATTATAATGTGGGATAAAAACAGGCATGAAGGAAAATGGCCCAGCGGGACTCTCCTCAGCTTTTCTGAGCAATTCCATTGAAAGAGAAGCCAAGAATAATTGCCCAGGCCTGCAAACAGGAGGCGATCTTTTAGTATGACATTACCGTCAGCCACAGGGAAAAGTGGCCCAGTGTACAGCACCCTAACTACATCTGCTACAAATTGCTATGAATTTGGCTACAAGTAACCAAGAACCTAAACTAGAAGCAGCTTCAACAAGATAAGCATTTCCTTCTTTCTTGGGTAAAGGAAATAGGTGATCTAGGATGAACATGGAAGCCCAAGATGCTTTCAGGAACTCTCTGTCTCTCTGCTTCATAATCTTCAGCATGTATTTTCCATCCTACATCCTATACAAGGGTCATCCTGTGGTCCAAGACGGCAGCTGGAGCTCCTGTTGTCATGCATGCATTTCAGTCTTTCCAGAAGGAGCAAAATAATAACAAAGGGTCTTCTCCAGCTGAGTTAGCTCCCTTTTCACAGTTTATTTTTTTTAATTTTTAATTTTTTTCCATTTTCACAGTTCGTATCTCAGTGGCCAGAAATACAGGCCATACCTAGCAACAAGGGAGCTGGAGAATGGAATCTTTATTTTCAGCAACAATGTGCCGAGCTCAAAACTGAAGAAAGTCTCCCAACTCTAAATCTTCTGTGTTATCCTCATGTTGGGTGAGCACAAAGTAAGTACCCAATATAGTTGCTGATCATTTTTTTTAAATTGAAATATAGTCAGTTTACATTGTTCTGTTAATTTCTGGTGTACAGCACAATGATTCAGTTATACATATGTATGTGTGTGTGTGTGTGTGTGTGTATATATATATATATATATATATATATATATATTTGTTTTCATATTCTTTTTCATTATAGGATATTACAAGGTTTTGAATATAGTTCCCTGTGCTATACAGTGGGATCTTGCTATTTATCTATTTTGTATATAGTAGTGTGTATCTGCAAATCCTGAACTGCCAACTTATCCCTCTGTATCCCCTCTTTCCTTCCCAGTAACCATAAGTTTATTACCTATGTCTGTGAGTCTGTTTCTGTTTTGTAAATAAGTTCATTTGTGTCATTTTTTTTAGATCCCACATATAAGTGATATCATATGGTGTTTTTCTTTCTCGTTCTGATTTACTTCACTTAGAATGACAGTCTCCAGGTCCATCCATGTTGCTGCAAATGGCATTATTTTATTATTTTTTATGGCTGAGTAGTATTCCATTGTATAAATATACCACAAGTTCTTTATCCACAGGTCATCTGTTGATGGACATTTAGGTTGTTTCCATGTCTTGGCTATTGTATATAGTGCTACTATGAATATTGGTGTGCCTGTATCTTTTCAAATTCGAGTTTCCTCTGGATATATGCTCAGTAGTGGGATTATTGGATTATATGGTAAGTCTATTTTTAGTTTTTAGGAACTATTTTCCATAATGGCTGCATCAAACTACATTCCCACCAGAAGTGTAGGATTCCCTTTTCCCCATACCCTCTCCAGCATTTATTGTTGGTGGACTTTTTAATGATGGCCAGTTGCCAATCACTTAAAAACAGGAAACAATTTAACTATCAAGATTTTAGGGGCATAGGAAAGGATACACCTAAGATCAAAGATCTGTTGTTTTATAAACATTAGCTTGAAATATGAATGGAATTCTCATTAACACCTGGATTTGACTTTCAGCTAAATTCATCAAAAATATATAATGTTATAAATGGTCTAACAAAAAGAAGTAATCTGGAAACCTCTCTTTAGAATATAGAGCCTCTGTGGTCTTATTCATTGCTCTGTTCCCAATACCCATAACACTGAATGAATGAATGAGTTATGGCAACTTTCAACCAGTTTGTGGTCTGGATTTCTCTGCTTTGTCCCTTGCATTTCTTAATACCTAGTATGATCTGCATGCTTTTTTTTTTTAACCACAATGGCTACTTCCTACTCTGTAATGTACTAACCTCTGTTCTCAAGAAAGGTGTTGCAAAGGTCTCTGTGCCTCTTCCAAAAAGATAGGCTGTTTATGTTCCTCAAGAGAGAACGTAAAACATCTGCAAAGACTCTGCTCAATGCCTCTCTGTTCAAACTCCCACTTGCTTATTCTTTTGAAATACATGTTATATAATACAAATAGTTTAGGAAGAAATTTGACCCATGTAGACCAAGGGAAATTGAGATAATTATGATTGATGTCACCATAGGCTAATAATTTTTACCCCAAGGAAGGTAATAAAATCAGCCAGATGGCCCCTCTCCTTACCCAGTCCTTTAGTGAACCAGTTGCCCTGGAAACTCTCTAGCAGCTTGGCTGTAGGCTGTGGACAAAGCCCTAGGTTTCTCCTCCATTTCCCATGAGAGGAACCATCTTTATTTCAGAATCTGGGACTGGTGATCACCAGATAATCTCAGTTTTGGTGAAGATCTCAAAGCACAGATGGTAATATCTGACCATTGTGTGATGTATTTAATAGGGAATAAAGTGAAAGGGAAACCATTTGGTCTCTGCCTTTAGGTACCCTTCTCATTCCAATAAAAAGAAAGAGTTAAAAGTATAGTCTGGTACAGAGAAGGAAGGCATTCTGTTTTGGGCAGGCCTTAAGTATAGCAGAAGCCCTCCTTTCCACTCTCTCCCTGCAGTTATGATAGACCCACTTCTCTCTGTACACTGTTCTTTCCAGGCAGGTCCAACTGAATCTAAAACTTCAACCTGCTTTTTCAGTTGATCCTATTCCTCCTTTACCTAGGGTAGGACTGTCTTGGTTTGAGTCCCCCCAAGGCAAAGACTGGGTCAGAAACTAGGGTGCAATAGCTTATTTGGGGATGACCCCAGGAGGTCAGAACAATATGGACAAAGGAAAGGTCAGTATCCAGCTAGTCACCATGTGGGTAACTGGGGCTCAGTTCTGCTGGGGACCCCCTTAAGGTTGGCAGGGAGAGAGGGGAAGGTGAGATCATTGACCCTCCCCTCTTTGGTTGAGAAGTGCCTACTGGGGCACACCTCAGTTGGGTGTGTGCGGGGCTGAGATACTGAGGCTTTGGAAAAAGTCTTGAGGCAATAAAGTTGAAAGACTTGATGTTGGGCACTTGAAGAGGGAGGCCTTCAGCCTACCAGGAACTGCAGCTGAAGATGACATACCCACAGCTGACGATGACACACGAGCAGGAGATGTGGCAAGAGGTGCCATGTCTGCTGTGAGCACTGCATTATGGGTCACCATACCAGCCTCTTCATGCCTTTCACTTTCCTACTGGGCCTCTTTTGCCTACAAGCCCCAAGCTGGCCCTGTTCCCCCCGAAGCTGTTGTAATTCCTTCCTAATGCCTGGGCAGGAGTATTTCATTCACAGACCATATTCTGAAAGCCTCTTGTTTCTTCAGCTTAGTTGTCCTTGGCCTCTGAGTAGGCCTGGTCTCCCTAACTGGTAGATGTCAACATCTTTAAGCTTGCAAGTACTCTAGCTTACACATGGAAAGTGACCGATATATGTTTGTTGATGATTCTAATACTAGTGAAACTCTGACTCTGATCATAAATACTGTTAAACTGGAACTTAAAGTCAAGTGAAGTCAACAACCATTTCTGGCGCTGAGTATTTCAAAGAAAGGACAAGAAGGCTGATGGATGGTTAAGTAGGAATTCACGAAGCTTCTGCATACCGTTGGGGTTACTGTGATTCCAATATCTAAAAATCTCATCTTTGTTGGATAGAGGAAGCATATTATTTTGGGGAGTTATTTTCTAAAATCAGTGCAAAACCCGGAACTCCAGCAGGATCTCAAGGCTTTTAAATTTTTTTTTTAACCATGTGGGGAGAGAAAATGTCAGAGTCAAAAATATCCTTGAAATCTCATTATATTTCTTAAAATATAGGGAACATATTTTGTTTGTTGCAAATTTGACAGAAATTCTTATGCACACCAGGTTTGACACCCCTGACTCTTGGAAGAGTTTATCTATATAGGGAAGCATTTCAACCTTTCTGCCTGTAAGATTGACTATGGGTTGCTAAAATGAGTGGGAAATGGTAATATGTTCCTGCTGGCCTGCAGGGTTGCTCTAATCTGTGTCGGTTATATTTTTTAATTGCTGTTAGATTTGAGATGTGCTTCTTGTTATGAGCATTAACCCATTATTTGAGATGTATTTTGCACATGTTTTCTTCCAGTTTGTCTTTTGACTTTGCTTATGGTGCCTTTTGCCATGCAAAAGTGTTTGTTTGTTTGTGTTTTGAATGTAGTCTTTTCCTTTATTGTATCTGGATTTTAAATTGTAGTTCAAAAGCCTTGCCCCACAACCAGGTTATAAGAATTCTTTTAGTACTTGTTGGTACAGACAAGGGGCAGGTCATGGAGAGTAAGCCTGACGACTGAGGGATTATCCCTGGGGATGCTGGGGCAAAGGGACAGCGTGGTTTAGTGTAGGCAAGTATAAATAACATAAACATTTAAACAACCTGGTATGTGATCATTGGTCATATGTTGTCAGATCCAGAAACTCAAAGAAGACAACTGCCTTTAAATAGGATAATTGTGGATGCTAGCAAATAGAAATGTCTTGATGTCCACTTTCAGAAATTTAACAGGTGGTGAGTTAAGTTTGTTAGTTTTGTTTTGTGTAGGATAGCATGATATAATAAATAAATATTTGGCCTTTGTCCGTGGTTCCTGGCATTCAGCTACTAAAAACTTTGGAATCTGCTGTGTGATGAGATTGTCTTTTGTATACGAATGAGATGACTAGTGGCTAGGGTGCCTACATGGTAGCAAGATGAGGGCTAGTCACCAAAAAGACCAAGGCATGATGAGAGGGTTGGAATTTTCACCTCAACCCCCATGCCCCATCCTTCCCCACCCCCTCCCACCCTGGGGTGTGGGGGAGAGGGGCTAGAGATTGGGCTAATCACCGATGGCCAAATGATTTAATCAATCGTATCTATGTAATGAGACCTCCATAAAAATCCCTAAATGGTGGGTTCAGAGAGCTTCCAGGTTGCTGAGTACATCGCTGTACTGGGAAGATGTTGCATCCAGAGAGCATATGGGAGCTCTGTGCCCTTCCCCCTGTGCATGCCCTATGCATCTCTTCCGTTGGGCTATTCCTGAGTTGTATCCTTTATAATACGCTGAGAAATGTAAGCATTTTCCTGAGTTCTGTGAGGCATTCTAGTGAATTATTGGACCTGAGGAAGAGTTTATGGGAACCCTGAATTGCAGGACAGCCAGCTGGTGTAGGAGCGTTGAAGAAACAGTGTTGGAATAGACACCAGGCATTCAGTGTCAGAAGTGGTGTGGGTAAACACAGCCCAGGGGACAATAGAGCGAGACTGGAGAGGAAGAGCTAGAATGCCTCTGGGGGCCTCCCACTGTGACAAAGGAGGGCCAACTCAGTCGAGAGGAGGCCTTGACCTGGAAATAGCAAGTCAACAAGACAGGTGGTGGTGGATTGAGAACAGTGATGAGCTTTAAGAAAGAAAGAAAGAGACAGTGATTTGGAAGGATGGAGCCTGATAGCTACAGATAAAAGCACAGACAGAAGGAACTGGGAAGGGCGTCAGGTAAGCCAGGCAGGTTGACTAATGCTCTGAGGTAGACATTTTTGGCCAGCTCTGAGGCTGAGCTCAGAGGCCAAAGAAGTAGACTGGGAGCTGTCTGACACAGGTTGACAGTGTCAGAGCCCGGAATGGGCGACGTGCTCAGAGCCAGAGTGGGTGGGGAGGGACCAGGGTCTGGGAGACAAGCAGGGTGTAGGTATGTTCCTGAAAATAATTTCTTCAAAAGCCAATCTGCCAATTGACCGATTTGTTGAAAGCTGTCAAACACTTTAAATGAGCCTGCCACCATGTCAGCTTCCTAACTTTCAGAAAGCAGAGCAAACCTCCGGGATGTTGTGGGTCTGGCTGTCGTATTTGGTCAGGTCTCCTCAGTTTACCCCAAGTGGTCCCACCACTGGTTGAACTCCAAGAAACACACAAGTGCAAAATTATTTTTCTACCAACTTGGGGTCGCTCGTATAGCTGTGGAATTAAACAGACGGAGAAATTCACAGAATTTCTTGAATTTTTCAGGGCCTTCCAGGAACATCAGTGTTTGAGAGGCAGCTGGGGAGAAAGTGTGGATGCATTTCCTGCCTCTTTATCTTCGAGTCCCCTGGCCCGCACCACCAGAAATTTCTCCCACCTGCTCTAGGCCAACTTTACGATCGCTCATGAACTATAGCTGTGGAAGTGAAACTAGTAAGGCGAAGGCAGAGAGAGACAGCACCTGTGGAGCTAGCGCTCTCCAGGCTGGGAGAGACAGTATTTATGTCTGGCTGCCAGCTCTGCATTTACTCAAGTCTAGCAAATTGCCGAGAATTTCCAAATGCAGCGCTTACAGGGAGCGTAGTGTTTTTGTGGTCCAAGATCCTGCCAGAGTATTTTGGCTCTTGACTGGGTTGTCTGTGTGGAGACACCTCTTCCCTCAGCCTTTTCCCCTGGGGACTCGCGACAATGGAAAGACAGCATCTGCTGACAGTGCCCTGCACCCTGCCTCTCTTAGGAAATGACTGTTAGTGAAGGTGTTTGGAAGGTACAAAGCTCTCACAGTGATCAGGACACGCTGTCTGCACAGTTGTATGCCATGCACGTTTGAGGGCAGAAAGATTGGACTCTGGGACACAGAGGTTTGTAGATTCTTCCACATGTTTTGAAAACTACGTTTGAGAAGTGAGTATATTTATTTGTTGCTCAGGAGAAGAAAACACAGCAAGTTGGGAGTGGGGAAGGCATAGCACAGAAATAGAGAAAAGCTAATTAGGATCAGGGTGGGAAAGCTGGGCTTTAAAGAAAACAGAGACTCAGATGTCTCTCTCCCTCCTCCCAACCACTGTCCTTGTTCTATAAATACCTAAGAAAGCTAGGTGGAATTAGACAGGGACAGTCTTCGAGGCAGACCAGACTAGAGATGGAGGTATTACGTGCCCCACAGAAAGAAGGACTGATTAAAGGCGTGTGAGGAGAGCAGTCTTGAGCAGCTATCAGCCGAGGGCTGACCTCTAGGACCCTCTTGCTATTTCTCACTCAGATGTGCCTGATTTCTTGGACAAGAATCCCATCAGGACTGTTTCAAAATTGATTTTTCTTCCTTATGGGTAGATGGTATTTGCAAATCTTTTCTAGAAAAGTTTTTACTGGATCATGATTCTTGGCTTAGGGACCTCCTTCCTGCCACCCAGTGCCCAGACCTTTCTGGTTGGCCTAATTTTATAGCCATCCAAGATGAATAATAAAGTAATATCAGGGTAATAAAATATTGGCTTCAGGAAGTCTTAATACTTATTGCTATAATAGGAAAACTGGAGGCAAAGAGGATGGAATAATCACACACAAAAAAACCTCTTTTCCTTACTACCTGACAAAATCTTCAAAAGATAGTGAGATGAAAAAAACTCACCAGTAGCAATAAAGCATGGAAAGAAGTACAACTTTAGGTCATAAACTTTGAAAAGAAGTGGCCAGGGACCCAAATAGATTTTACTTCTCACCCCCTTCTCATTCTTTCCTCAGCCCATTCCCATCAAGCAAGACAGAGAAACTGGGTAATTTGACCCAATCTTTCTTAATAACTCTCCATTAGGAGAGAAATGGATGGAGATGGTCAGCAGATAGACCAGGGAAAAGTCAAAGAACCCTGGAAAGAATCCACCATTGCCACAGGATGTCAACAGAGGCAGGAAGAACCTCCTCCCCTCACCTTTTTGTTTGTTTCTTTGTTTCTGTGGTGAACTAGGAACTTGATCTGAAGCCACAGGAATAGATGCTGCTCCAAGCAGGTAGAAGTTTCCAGGCTATAAGAATTCTCAAAAAAATGAAGCAAAGTCCAGGTACCATAATAACAGGTGTACACAACCCCAGAAGGACTCTCTCTGCTCCCTTCCAGCTCTGTAGAGATGAGTAGAACCCAGTGTTCAGCTTTAAAGTTCTTCTTTTTAGAGGAAGACAAATATAGAAGAGGAACATGGACATTCCCTCCATATCATAGATCATATTTCATGTGAAGGTCTGAGAGCAGGGTTTCTAAACTTGAGCACTTAACATTTTGGGCCAGATCATTCTTTGTTGTGGGGGAGTGGTGTATCCCGTGCGTTGCAGAATGTTTAGCAGCATCCCTGTTAAATGTCAGTAGCAAATACCCACCCTGGCTCCTGCCCCAACTATTACAACCAAAAATGTCTCCAGATAGTACTAGATGTTTTTTGTGGTGCAAATCACCCTAAGTTGAGAATCACTGCTCTAGAGTCTAGACATGGAAGCCCACTTCAAACATGAGCAGGAAGAAGAGACGGAATGGCACCTGGAGACACAGACCATAATAAACTAAACGAATTAAGGAAGCTAGCAAGCAAAAGAGGTAATAAAATCCATTCTAGAAGAAAATATTGCTCAAGGAAAAGAATAAATTTCTCTCAGACTTCCTCATTTTAGAACAATTTATTAGTCATCTACATTCAATAAAACAAAAGTTCAAAGACTAGTTGGTAAAATAACAGAATGGGCTGAAAAAGGAGATTGCAGTGCTATGAAAATGAATTGAGTCCCAAAATAATGCCATTATATGACTAATAAATTATAAATATCAAGGAGCTGACTAGACAGAATTAAATATAGAATTGCTAATAAAGAGAAAGGCTTGAGACACCGTAAGAAATGCAGAATGAAAAAACAAATCAATTAAAGCAATTAGAATACAAGTATGTAAGCCATAAAAAGCTCAGCTAACATAAGGGTACACCACGATTCTTGAAGCCAAGAACCTTGCAAGTGAAACAAAACAAGTACCCAGACAGAAGACGGTGGGATGTTGATAAATGATGGCGCTGAGGCTCGAGTTCCAAGAGTCACTGAGAATCAGTGATTAGTGTGAAAGTAAATTTATGAAGCATACAGCTGCTGGGACTCTGAATCGCAGTGATAGGAAACCCAACACAAACTGGCTTGCCTCCAAAATGGAATTTATTGGCTCACATTACTGAAGAGTCCAGGAGTCAGATCTGACTTCTCTTCATTTAGAGTCAGGCTCCAAAGATATTCCCACGCTTCATTTCTGTCCAGTTCTCTGCTCTGCCTTCTGCCACATTGGCTTCTTCTTCTGGCTCCAAGCGCAGCCTCAGGGTCTCCAGGCGCTCCCTAATGGTGGCATGATGCCCTGCCGCCTCAAAAGCTCTCAGGTACACGGCTAGCGAGAAGAGTAGTGACTGGTAGCTTCTGTCGAAGTCTTGAGATTCATGCTAGTCGGCCCAGCCTGAGTCATATTTCCATGGAGGATGCATGGCTTTGTTTACCAGGCCTGATTTTGAAGGTGATACGGAGTGCTGTCTAGAAAAATCGTCTTGTCGACAATATATATTAGAGAGATGGTGGAGTCAAGACTTGAGTGAGGAGGTAATTGTAATTGTACAAGTGAAAGATAATGAATTGTGCTGGTTCTGAGATGGGAAATAAGGTGAAAGGATGATATTGAAACATGGTCTGACTTCCAAAGTGAAGCTCATTTTTTTTTAAAGGGGAAGGGAGTGTTCTAGAGTAAAAGAGACTGAAAAGACAACTAACAGCAATGTGTGACTATTGAATTGAATCCTAGTTCAAAAGAAAAAAGCAACAAAACATATTCTTGGGGCAACTAGGAAAATTTGAATGTAGACTAGGTACTAGGTGGTAGCGTGAAACTACTGTTAATGATTGAAGTAAAGTAATAGTATAGTATCTAGGAGAATGTCTTATTCTTAGGAGATGCATGCTGACACATTTAGGGATAAAGTGCCATGATGTTTGCTTCTCACTTTCAAATGTCAGAAGGAAAAATGTGTATGTAGATGACTGATAGAGATAAAGCAAAATTGTAGGTTGTTAACAATTATTGAATCTAGGTGGTAGGCATTCAAGGTGTTCATTTTATTTCTCTTTCAACTTTTTGTCTGTTTGAAATGTTCATAACTTTTTAAATTGGGGAGAAAACATTGAAAAAAAGGGTTTTGTTCTGCTATTCTAGAACTTAATTTCCTTTTCAAGTTCTCACATGGTTTAGTAGGTTATTTGGGTGAATTGAGAGTTCTCATGCACTGAAGGCACGCAGGGAAGGACAATTGGGAGGAAAACGTGTGAAGTCATTATAGAGATGCAAAAGAGACTAAAAGAAAATAGTCAAAATGTTTTGACCACCTTTTTTTTTTTTGAATCTACTTCTTTGTAATTTTCTGTACTTTCCAAAATTTCTACAGTTCATTATTTTTATAAGGAGACAAAAGAAAAGAATTAATTAAATAGAACAGGAGTCAAAGAGCAAAACTAGTAAGAAAAGAAATTTTAATTGGTTGGAGTTTGGAAAAAAACCTACCCTTTGGGACAAAGATGGCAGTTGATATTTACTTCCTTTCTTAGAAGTAGAAATTACAACATTTTGAGTGAAAGGTATTTTGTCCAGAAAAGTAAAAAAATTGTAATCTCAGAAAAACTGGACAGTATGAGACTTTAGGTATGAATAGGGATGGAGTGAATTTAGAGGCTAGGTAAGAAAGGAAGGTTTTCTTTTTTTTAAGATGTGCCTCTGGCTTTGGAGAGTTTAGGGCTTCAGAGAGTTGGTTCTAGGCTCGAGGGAAATGGTGAAGGAGATTTTCAGGTTTCTTTCCAAAGTACCTAATCCAAATTCGAAAGAAGGTAGGAATCTAGAGTACCCTTTGGAAGAAAATAGGAACATTAAGGGGTACCCAAACAGGAAAAAGTGTAGAGGAGATTTGAAGTGAGAATTGTTCTTAGAGATTTTCTACTTCAAATGTTTGGTAGAATTCTCCAGTGACGCCATCTGGTCTTAGAAATTTCTGTGTTGTGAGTTAAAATTACTGATTCAATCTCTTTGCTTGTTATTAGTATGTTCAGATTTTCTATTTCTTCCTGATTCAGTCTTGGTAGATTGTGTGTTTCTATAAATGTATTACCAGTTTCTTCTAAGTTATATACTTTGTGGGCATGTAACTGTTCATAGTAGTCTCTTACGATTCTATGTATTTCTGTATTATGATTTCTGATTTTAGTTGAGTCATCTCTCCTTTTTTCTTAGTCTTGCTAACAGTTTGTTAATTTTGTTTATTTTTCTGAAGAACCAGCTTTTGTAGTTTTGTTGATCTTTTCTATTGTTTCTCTGATCTCTATTTCATTTATTTCTGCTCTGATTCTTATTATTACCTTCTTTCTGGGGTACCTTTATCATAGCACTTTTCACACGGTGGTACAATTGCTTGTCTAATTTTCTGCCTCTGCTACTGAACTCCACATTCCATGAGGGAAGGGACGTCGTCTGCTTTGGCCACGATCCATATTCTCTTTTATTCCCTAGGACGTAGTAGTGTCTTCCATAGTCTAAGCTCTCAAAAAATGTATTGAATGAATCAATGAGCCAAGCATGTCTCACTCTAGAATTTCCCAAAGATGTTGCTAAAGCCAGATGGGTGGTGCAGAGCACTGATATCCCATCAGGTGACGCTTACACAGAGACCAAATACAATCGTCAGGTCCTGAGACATGTACTCTCATTCTTAGGAGTTGGCATTTAAGAAGCATTTCACTAGATGTACAAATTACACAATATACGGGACAAATGTTATGGAAGACTCTTGGGAAAATCTACCCCGTGGAGCCTAAGAAACCTTGATATCAGTTTGTCATCTTACTATCTCTCAAGGAACAAAGGGATCAAAATTGTCTATTGTTCTTAAGCAAAGCATGTCAAAATCTATGTTGCTTTTCATATCTACGTGGACAGGTAAGCGGTAATGCATACAAATCCTTTGCTAAATACTACTTTGTTGACAAGTCATGCCTCGTGCTTCCTTTATTGCTACAAAAATTAGGGAGGCGGTTGACTCTCATTGTCCAGAATAAAGTTAAAGGGGAATATCTTTGGATGTCAAGTGGGCCCATGGTTTAGTCCCTGAGTGGAGCTTTGTTTTTGCATGCTTATTGCTCTTGTATGTGGTTGCCAGATTATGCTCTCAGAGTTATATCACCACTAGCTTTGAGGTCTAAGGCAGATCAAAAATTGAAGAATTATGCCTTCAATCAAGGCCCAGAACAATGTGAGGAATATCTGGATGTTGCTTGGCACTGCATTTGATGGGGCTAGAAGAGTGAAATCCTGTAACAGAGATCTCTGTTTTTTGGTCATACGATTTCTGTCTTATCATGGTCAAAAGACTCAGAATACAGTTTTGCCCATCGAGGGGAGGCATTCTTAATTTTGGCAGGTTATAAAGTAGATTCCATGAGGAAAGCACTGGGCAAAAGAGACTAATAATTTGCACGGGTACACAGATACTGTGATTCTAACGTAACTTGGAAGATTCCTTGGCTGTGGGTTTGCAAGGAAAGAGCCTACTGTGAAACTCAGTGATTGCCAATTCAGCACATCATAGGACCATATAAGTGTTAAATCTCATGAGCATGGACGTAGCTGTCAAATCCTATAAACATTTAATGCAGCATCCATTCTGTGCAAGGCACTCTACAGAGTAGTGTGGAGATATCAAGAAGCAATGACTTAAATTAAAAAAAAAACCCATGCGGGGTTTGGGGTTCTCGTGAAGCCCCGCTGGATGAACGGGACCCCCGGGCAGAAGCGGGTGGGCAGAGGAAGGTCTATGCACAAGGAGGCACTGGGGGACTTTAACCAGGTTCTGGCCACTAGGGGGCGGACTGGGGGCCTGGGCAGCAGGCTTCACAGAGAAGACATGGCACCTGGCAAATTGAAGGACTGGGGATTCGGGAATGCAGGGGCCCTAATCCTGGGCTGACACTTTCTATCTACTTGGTCCCTGCTCTAGCTCCTTGCCTCCCCAACCCAGGGACCAAAAATGGCCTAGCTGGCCCATCCTTTCTGCTGGGGCCACAGTGATCCTTCAACCAGCAGCACCTCTGGAGTACCCAGCACCCACAGAGGCCCCACTGACCTCTCCAGGGGACCTGGTCCCAAACCTGCTCAGAATTATACTGTATATATGTATTTACATGCAGTATAATGTGTATGTGCAGTCAAACTATAATAATTCTACCTAGTAAAACTGGAAAAGGAGGGAAAAAAAGAAGCAATGACAATTTAATGGGAAGAGTGGGCATAGATTAGAGCAAGGTAAGTGCTATAATTGAAGTGCCTTGTGTTTTTACCGAAGGCACGATAGCATGGTGATTTATTCAGTGTTGGTACATGTAGGCTCTACCACTTCCCAGCTGTCTGTCCTTAAAGTTGTTTAAATTCAGGTTAATATGGTTTAAAAAAGAAATAGTAATAAATTGCTCCCAAACCCTAAAGGTACGTGCTGTAAATCTCCCGTTGGTGCCTGCAAGAGTCTCCAAATGTACATGCCCTAGATACTCTGAGTATCACTGGTCACTGGTAATTGGTATTTTGGTCATAGGACCTAAGGAAAAGAACAGCTGAACTTTCTACCTACTTAAAACTGTCAACTAAAATAAAACAAACAAATGAAAAACTAGGTGAGCTTGGCAATACAAGAGCAGAGGATACCTGTGCCCTACTTCCTGTCTCTATTTCTACAAGAAATTTAATTCAGATGACATTAAGAAAGCTTGAGTTAGTTAAGCTTAAGTTTTCTACCCTCAGTGGAAAAGGGGGCTTGAGAGCTAAGTCAATTTAAATTACAGAGAAATAAAGTTAAAAAAACCCCACAAAACTTGGAAATCTCCAGTTATTTAGTGAATAGCTCTGTGTAACATCTTCGCTGCAGTACCTGTCACCTCTGACATAAAAAAGGTCCGCCAAACACTCTGCCTCTTTTAGGGGCGGGCAGTGTAAGGGGCAGCAACTTGAATTTCACCTTGGAAGGACTGTCTTCTTGACATGCTCCAGACCATTGGATCGCCAGAAACTTTCCCGAGGTGGCAGATCCCTAAATATGCATAGGGTTCAAATATCCCTTATTAAGGCATCTAAAGAACCTGCAAATTCTTGCTTATTAGCCCAATAAACATAATTAGTGTGATGGACCAGTGTGATGCTTAATAGAATCCAAGACAATCAAGATCTTTGCTAATTTTGGCAGACAGCAGGTAAGTTGACATATCCCTGAGGCAAGACTGTGCAGGTGGACTGCTGGTCCTGCCAGATAAAAATAAAGGTGAATTGCTGCCGACCCATTAGATCCAGAATCACTGGCAAGTATGCCCATAGCAGTAACATTTGGCTGATCCCATGGTACATTCATTTACATATTCACCAGGTTTCTGCTAATGTAAATTAGCAAAATGTTGGCATTATTTTAGAGACTAAGCTATTTCCTCCTATGTAAAACTTTGTGCTTATCTCCCTGAAGTATCTGCAATCTCACTTTGGCTATAGGTCTTGTGGCAAGATGGAGAAATTGGAGTGGATCTCGAGGAGAATGGACATGCCCTTATGAAACACCTGCTTCAGGTAAAATCGCTTAAAGTTTTTCAAGCAAATTAAGGCTATCCTACTCAAATAGAGAGAGAATGCTCCCCACACTGCTAGGGGTGTCTCAAGAATCAAGAATCTCACCTTCCTCTTAATCCAACAGATGTGCTCATTCTAAATTTCAGGGTCCTATTCCTTCCCAATCAATGCCCTAAGTTTTTAAGGAGAAATTTAGTGGCTACAAAAATTTTAAAAACTTAGGGGTACTCTCTGGTTCTGTGATGATGACTTGAGCTGAGAGTTTAAAGGCCTGGGCTCATTTTCTTCTGTAACTGCTCCTATGTACTCAAAAAATCCATTCATCACCACATACTTATAGTCATTTTTACTGCAGTAACAATATCAACCATGGGTGACAATGTGATGAGCTGTGGTGCCATTCCATACAAGATGTGGTAGACACACTGTAAGGTAACCCCTACCTCCCATGAGTTACAACATTGTATAATTTCTTACCCTGTGTAAAAGTGAAAGCTGTCATTTGCTTCTGACGAGTAGAATGTGTCAAAGGTGAGATGATACTATCACCATGATTACATTATGTTTTATGAGACTCTGTTTTAGTAGACTAGAGAAAGAGACTCTCCCTCACCAGCTTTGAAGACATAAGTTGTAAGAGGGCCAGTGACAGGGTCATGTGGCAAGGAGCTTCCGGTGGCCTGTAGAGACTGAGATGGCCCCCAGCTGACAGCTAGCAAGAAAAACTGGGGACTATACTCCTACAATCTCAGAGAGCCTCATTTTGCCAGCAACCACATGAGCTTAAAAAAGGATCCATCTGTGCTGTGCCCAGAGTCCTGAGCCATGAAAACTGTGAGGTAATAAATGTGTGCTGTTGCAGTTGGCAAATTCCACCAATTTGTTATGCACAATGGAAAACTAATACCATATGTGGTACCAGAAGTGAGATGATGCTGTAACACCTACCTTAAGATGTAGGAGAGGCTGTGGAGCCAAATAGTGGACACATGCTGGAAGAATTTTGAGCAGAATGATAAACGAAGCCTAAATCATCAACTGGCTGTTAATTTGTTACACAGCAATAGAGTATTAATACACTTTGGATTATTAGCATTTCATTTCCCATTGGTTAGGAGATCAGCACAGCATTTCAGTTCATGTACATAACTCAACTAATCCCAAAATCCTGTCTTTGAGGATCTGTTTCCTGGGACCATTCCTGGGACAAATTTCTGTATTTTTCAAGGTCCAGTCAGGAGAAAGAAACCACACCAGTTATTTTAACAGACAGAATTCAATGTAAAGAATTGCTGTCTGGGGTGAGAATGGATAAATTGGAAGTTCAAGATTTGCAGATACTAATTACTATATATAAAATAGATAAACAACAAGTTTCTACTGTATAGCATAGGGAAATATAGTCAATATCTTGTAGTAACCTATAATGAAAAAGAATATGAAAAGGAATATATGTATGTCTGTGGATGACTGAAACATTATGCTATACACCAGAAATGGACACAACATTGTAAACGGACTATATTTCAAAAAGAAAAGAAAAGAATTGCTATCTAGCTACGGTGTCATGGAAGCAGCTATTTCCCCTAGGTCTAAGAAACGAAAAAAGAGGGGGTTGTAATTTTTAAAACTTAGAAATTTGGAGGAAAGGTCCCCTGGGAGTGAAACTCAGACCTCCAAGGAAGGGACATTGCTTGGTGGTGCTCACTTCTCTGAGTTCAGAGAATGGTCCTTATGGAGGAAAGACCGAGACCTCTGAGGAGAAGGCAGGAGTTGGCCACTGCTGGTGCCTGTGAGGGGAGGGGAGGCCAGCTCTAGGAGTGATAGAGAAGTTGCAAACTAGTTTCAGTTTCTGCTGTGGAAAGTAAACTGCTGCGGTGAGAGTGCATTCAATTGCTAGGGGATCCCACAGGAACAGGAAGCAGACAGGGAGCTAAGAGGAAGCCAATAGGAAAGATCAAGGCCCCCTTCCTCCTCCAGCCTTGGGGTTTCCCTTTAGTGTCCCTTATTGGAAGATCTTGCTAGGGAGCCAGCCAGCACAGCACAAATGTGATTTGTCACGTTCCAGACCTGCATCACAAAGTAGGATATAGACGGGTGGTTTGGAGCTGAGAGATGATAGCTTAATAACTGGCACAGTCTTTTGCGGGGAGCCGCTCGTGACGGAGGGCTGCCGAGCACAAAACTTGGGCGTAAAACCCCAAAGTGCAGGGCGCCAGGCTCTGAGATTGAGGCTGCCGAGCACAAAGGATGGGCCTAAACTCCCACAGTGCGGGGCGCCCGGCTCAAAGGTCAATTGAGTTAGAACAATCTCTGTCCCGCCACCTCTTTTACTAAAGAATGCACCAGGTGCGCCTATGCCTGAGGAAATATCCTGACCTATTAAGTCACAAAGGACCTTCAGAGGGAGAGATACAATCGGCACACAAGTCAGTGATCTTTTTAGAGAACAATCACCTGAGATAATAGCACACGAGTCACGATGTTAGCTTAGAGGAACAATGCCTTAGTTTATCATCTTGGTTCCAGGAACTCTTAATCTTAGTTTTACGAGAACTGTAAACAATAATGATGTCTGTAACAATATACAAGTTAATGATTTTAGTACACGTTGTTAATGTGCCTTAAAACAATACCTTTGCCTACATGCAGGAATGTATGAGCTAATGGGTTAAAGTCATATAAATTAACTGCAAGAAATAAACTCGTCGTCCACTCTTGACCTAGCGTCTTGCGGGCTAGAGTGAGACCCTCTCAACCCCAACTTGTCTTGTCTTGCTGTCTCTTTGTTACGTCTTTCCTTTTCTCAGTCCTGCAGCACAGGTTTCTGGACCTGATCGATTGTCGGCTGGCTCCGACAGTCTTTTAGCTTCATATATAGAACTGCAAGAGTCAGAAAGGAATAAAGCTATTTTAACAGCAAGCTGACAACTTATAGGAAAGTTTTCAGGTTTCAAGATCCAGACAAGGCATCTCTATTTTGTTTGTTTGTTTTGGTTTATCCTCAGGGGTGAACTTCCCCCCTGACTGTAGCACATTATGTACATACTTATCCATCATGGAAGCAGGGGAAGGTATCAGTTTTGCTTCCAAAGAAAAAAATTATTAGCATTTCATTGTTAACATGCAGCTGAGGAGCTGAGGAGAACCTACTGTTCTTCTAGTTTCTTCCTCTTAGCCACCTCCTCTCCCAGGAAAACAGAACAGGCAAAAAAGATTCTTATTGGTTGGGAAGAGACTAAGATTATCTAAATAATCAAGGGGGGAAAAAACAATGCAGTGGGGAAAGGGAAAATAAAAGTTATTCAGAGCTAAAAATTAAGTGTGTGAGAAGTTCTGGAACTTCCTCAGGATGCAAGAAATTGCAGAGTGGAGGGAAGTGAGAAGAGTCAGTATGGGTTATGGGTCCTATTAATGTTCTTCAAACATCTGGAGTAAGGAATAGAATTTCTTATTCATTATAGTTGACTACTTTAGAGTGCTTCTTTAAATATGACTGCATTTATACTGGATGGTATGGGCCCCTGAAGTTTTTAGAGTTGCATACTTTGTTTTGTTTGCAGATATGTTAACTCTAGGCTGAGTCCCCACCTGTCTAGGCCTGCTGTTTCCCTGTCTGGTGCGGGCGTTGTCAGAGTGAGCAAACAAGAGGACAAAAGAGACAGAGCTGGCAAAGTAGAGGTCTAATCGCAAAATGACATAACTTCACGTTTGATATTTTATCCTCTAGAAACAAGTCACTAGGCTCAGCCCACTCTCAAAGGGAAGGATTCACAATGATGGAAAAGGCAGGAGTTGGAGATCTTTGAGGGCGTCTTGAAAGTCGGCCAACCACAGCGGGTGTGGAGAGAGGAGACGACTGTGGGATGGAGGGGCAGGAGGCGAGGGGATTCCCGTTGCCCATTGTGCTCTTTGTTGTGTCTCGGTGGTGATCCGTAAACCATCGTTACCGCTCATAGATACTAGCAAACTGACAGGGGAAGAAGAAGAAGTCTAAAAACCAGATCTGATCTCATTAAACTATACTGATTATTAGAACATATGTGAATTACTTTAATTTATGCCTAATTGCAATAAAGCCTAATAATAATTATAACTCAGATGTGGCAAGTACTTTTTGTGTTATTTTGTTGAAACCGTATCTTTGTTCAATATAGCTGTAATAATGAGACTGTTTCTGTAATTGTAACAGATAGGCTGTTTCACTAATTTGATACAAAATGAAGCTCCACCTCTTTAACGCTCAGATGGTTCCCTCTCCTTGTAGTTCTTCACTCTACAATGTCTAGCAATAACCTACCCAAATAAGTAAATTAAATAATCACATAATATTAGAGAGTTTACCCAGTGGATATTCTGATCACTACGCCTTCATAAGGAGAAAATCACAAATTTGAATTAGTCTTTTATGGCCTCTGCTTTTCTTTTTACGCTCCAGAAAACCTCCCCCATGTTTAGTTTATAAAAATCTTGTTCTCTATTTTCTTCTAACATCTTTATAAAGTACTGTTTTTAAAGTGTAGCTTTTGAGTACAAGTGTAGTGTGTAAGTGTGGCAGATAAGATCTGTTACTGGGGGAAGTGAAAGCAGCGTTTTCCCTCTGCTCCTGGTGTGCCCTTCCATATGGAGATGGCTTTATTTGTATGACACTTCTGATCCTTTCTGTCCTTCCCACCTTTGTTTTGTTTTGCACTATCCCCCAAATAGAAGGGATGACCCGATAGATTGGTAGGATTGGACATGTAAACTGGCCATGTTCAGCTCAGTTACACCCTCTTCCTCTTGGGAGCAAGCTACCCAGCCGAAGCCTTCTGCCCTTTTCCTCCCTTCCAGGTGTTTAATCGGAGGGGAGGAAAGAGGTGTGGTAAGGGGTGCTGTAGTGTTCCAGCGCTGGGTGGGTAAATCCTTTTAATTCTTGAGTTCTATGTATGGTATTCCATTTGCTTGCTGATATGAACCATGTTTCTAATATTAGCTTTATTACTAATAAAGTGATGTTATAGTTCTCTTTCTGACATATTGTTTTGTCTTATTCCTCAATTATTCAGAACATGACCGTGGAAAACAAGGATGTCTTCAATTGGGCTCCTTCAATTCCAGCATTGAGTTTGTCTCTTCTTAAGTTTCATAACCATTTTGTAAGGTAGTTGGGGATGCATTTAACCCCCAGTTTATAGATAAGGAAACTGAGACCCAAAGAAATAAAGCCCATGATCTAATGGAATACTTTTCCCTTGGAACCAGAGTGCAAGCAGGCAGTCAGAGAGGCAAATATAGGCCTAAATAAATGGCAAAGAATCCTGCTCTGGAGGCCTGGGCCAGGAAGTACCCATTTAACTGCACCATTATTTGCATTACACTTCTCTCTGTTCGTCTTGTGTATTGCTTAGTTTACTGAATAACACATTTTAAAGAGGTCAAGAGAAAAATACTAGGTTTGGATAGATTCCTGATTTGGTGCTAGTAAAATCAGTCCACATTGCAGGTTTTGAGATGCTGTGTTGCACCACTCACTATCTCTCAAGTCCTATAACAAGGTCACATTTGGGGGAAATTGAGAGAAGGCTTGGATAAGTATTATCTGAGCTTCATTTACCTCTAAAGCAGTTTTTCCAATTGGAGTTTTCCAAATAATAGATGGGCTGAGAAGAAGTAAACAAGGACTTGTGCTCTCATCCACTGCCTGGGACTTCCAGGTGCTTCCCATTTCCCACAGGGACAATGGGCCCATCAGTCCTGTATTCTCCTAAGCATTTGCCTCTGGACCTGCTCAGTGTTCTCCCAGGTTTCAGGTGAGAGATATTAGCCTTAGAAACTCTGTTACCTCTTTGTTTCCCATAATCATTTTGATTTGCATTTGGGGCAAAGAAGCAGCTACTTGACCTTTAGCAATTTCAACTGCATGCTTATTTGTGTTCTGGCTTTCTTTCTTTTTTTTTTTTTTTAAGAAAAAGTCCCAATCAACACAGCTTTTATTTATCCTTAAGATATTACAAATGAATCTGAAGAGTCATCTGGCATCTTCCTCTTTCTGTACCCGGACAACTTAAATATTATTCATCAGCCTGCTGAACTGTTCCTTTTTCAGAAACATAGATACCATCCAAAAATTTTCTGATATCCTTGTTTTTAACTGTCGTGGCTTGCTGAATCAAAGCAGCTGAATTTGATACCAGTTCAATGTCGTTTCCCTCAAGAACTAACTCATCTTTCTGAGCTTGAGATACTGAACAAGCAACACCTGGCCTCATCTGAACCCTGCGAATGTATTTTTCACCCAAGAAATTTCGAATTTCAACAAGGGAACCATTCTCCTGAATAACGACGTTGATGGGGAAGTGAGCATACACAGACCTCATCTTGTAACGGAAGCCCAGTGTAACACCCTTGATCATGTTCTGTACATGACTACAGATAGTGCGAACAGTAGCCAGTTCTTTTCTATTTCCCCACCACTTGTCAACCCGGAGCCTCTTCTTTTTCTTTCCAAGGAGACTGAGTTCTACATTGATGTGATTGAAGCCCCTCCGCAGGGTGCCTCTGGGGCCCTTCACAATTACTGTGCGTCCCTTCAAAGTGATGTCGACATTTTCTGGAATGTCGACAGTCTGATTGCTGAGAATGGTCTTCATTCTCGCAGTAGATGTGGCAAAGAGTGGCTTTCTTTCTTTTGCTTTTTGTTGTTTTACGTTGATTAGAACAAGGATTCAAGCTCAGGTCTTGACATTTTCTTCTCTGTTCTGAGGTATTTCGGCCAAATGCATGATTTCCACCCCCAAGACAGTGCTATTGCTCTGGGTTCCTGCCTCCTTGCTAACTCTGCTGCCTTATGTCAGACAGCTTGGAGGAAAATATGATGGCCTAGTCTTTTGCCGCTTTCCTTTGAGTATATTGTCAATCCCAAGCACCCAGACCCCTGTGAGATCTCCACTGACCTTCATCCTGGTCATTAAACTCCATTAATCATATTATTTCAATAGTGAGTTACATTAAAACTTTTTTTTGTTAATTAAAGTGATAAAAACATGATGTGTCAGATTCTTTTTCTCCTACGTATTATAAATCCAAAGAGGAAGAGAAAAAGAAAATCCAATCAGTTTAACTGACCAATGACGACCCAGTTACCACCTCAGTGTTAGTCACTGGTCAATTTTTGACCAGGTCAGGGTAATGCTAATGTTTCTAAAAATTAATTAATTATTTATTTTTACTGAAGTATAATTGACCTATGACACTATGTGAGTTCCAAGTGTACAACATAGTGATTCAATATTTCCGTACATTACAAAATGATCAGCACAATAAATCTATCTAACGATCTGTCACAATACAAAGATATTACATCATTATTGACTATATTCTCTATGCTGAGTATTTCATCCCTTTGACTCATTTATTTTGTAGCTGAAGGTTTGTATCTGCCTCACCTATTTCTTTTCTCTTCTCACCCCTCTGGCAACCACCTGTTTGTACTCTGAATCTATGACTCTGTTTCTATTTTGTTATGTTTGTTCATTTGCTTTGTTTTTTAGATTCCATATATAAATGAAATCATGCAGTATTTGTCTTTCTTTGTCTGACTTATTTCACTCAGCATAATACCCTCTAGGTCTATGTTGTCGCAAATGGCAAGATTCCATTCTTTTTATGGCTGAGTACTATTCCATTGTGTATGTATATTATATCTTCTTTATCCACTTTTTTCTATCAATGGACAGTTAGGTGGCTTCCGTATCTTACCTATTGTAAGTTCTGCAGTAAACAGAGACATGCATGTATCTTTTTTGAATTAGTAATTTTTCCTTTGAAAAAACATCCAGGAGTGGAATTGCTGGATCATAAGGTAGTTCTATTTTTAATTTTTCAAGCACCTCCATACTATTTTCTAGTGCTAATGTTAAGTGATATTATTAATATTGCCCTAGCCCATGGGTCTCAGGATCTTACAGTACAGTACAGGTATGAGTACAGGTATATAAAAGAAATTCCTACCCAACTGGGTTTCTGGCTGCCCTCTCTCTACCTTTCTTTGGACTTCCATATACCCTGGGGCATTGTTCAGGGTTGGGGAACAGGAAGGTTGCCCACTTATAGTGTTATCAGAGACTGCTGCAACGACTCCCTAAATGGGACTTGAGACCTCTGCCACTATCATATCATGACTATTGTTCTTTTTTAAAAAAAACCACTTTATTGAGATATGACTGAAATACAAAAAGCTGTACATATAAATGTATACAACTTGGTAAAATTGAAGATAAGCATATACCCGTGAAACCATCACCATTATCTAGGCCACAAATATATCCACCACCTCTGAAAGTCTCCTCCTGCCCTCTTTATTTATTATTGATATTATTATTTTGTGATAAGAACACTTAACCTAAGATCTACCCTCTTAGCAGATTTTAATGACTACTCTTCTTCGTCATCGTCTTCTTCTTCTTCTTCGTCTTCTTCGTCGTCTTCTTCTTCTTCTTCTTCTTCATCTTCTCCTTCTCCTCCTCCTCCTCCTCCCTCTTCTCCTCCTCCTCCTCCTTCTTCTTCTCCTTCTTCTTCATGATTACTGTTCTTTAACAAGGCATGCCAGGGCTGCCCCTGGAAACAGAGCACATGTCTGCACTCATGGAGCACCCTATCTCACTTTGCTGCTTTTCCTTTTTAGACTCAGGGAAGTCCTCCCTATTAGCTTCTAAAATCCAGACCTCTGAACATTAGTAACTAAAAACTTGAAACATTCTGAATATTCATGTTGTAGGAGAGGGGATAAAACCTTTCCCCTGTGAATTAGACTGACAAAAGACAGATTATCAAGAGAAAAACAAAAAGAAGTTCATTTATATGTGCATTGTGCATACACACAGGAGAACTCAGGGATGAGTAACTCAAAGGAGTGGTTAGAACTTAAGCTGACATAGCATCTCAACAAAAGGGCAAAAATTTTTAGAGAGGAAACAAGGCAAAGGAAAAAAATTGTGAGTTTTAGGGTGGCACATTGTGAGAAGGTAAATATTGGGGGAACTAATGGAAGATGAGAGCTAGTTGATAAAGTTTGTTATGTAATTCCTCTTCAGCCTCTGAACTGACAAGGATCTAGAGTTGTCTCTGGTGAGTAACTTCTGTTCTTTCTGGTAGAGAGGTGTGGTACTGTGATATACTGAAAAATATATATTTTGGTCTTTGGCCACAGTTCCTGGCTCACAGCTCCCCAAATCCTTGTAATTTTGTAAGTTATTAGAGCAATGGGAGCATTTTTGCTATAATGTTTGGTCTTTTACCATTAAATAGTTCCAGAGTGATGAAGGTGAAACTGTCTTATTATTCATAATAAGTCCCTTCAACTACACTTGAGTTTATGTTAATAAGGTGACTTTTGGAAAGCCTCTGGATAACCACAGGATGGGAGATGATTACTAGGGGAAACTAACCAGGTGGAAGTTGGAACTTTCAGCCCCATCCCCTGACCTACAGGGAGGGGAGTGGGGCTGGGAGCTGAACCAATCACTAATTGCCAGTGATTCAATCAATGATGCCTGTGTAATGAAATTTTCATAAAAATCCTGAATGATGAGATTGGTGAATACATGGGGGTGCTGGGAGGGTGCCTGGACGGGGCTTGGAAGCTCAGCTCCTTCCCATATAACCTGCCCTGTGCATCTCTTCCCCCTGCCTATTCCTGAGTTGTATTCTTTTATAATAAGCAAGTAATCTAGTAAAGTAGACTGTTTTCCCCAGTTCTGTGAGCCATATTAGCATGTGATCAAAGCTAGGCGGGGGGTAGGGGAACCTCTGATTTGTATCCTATCGGTCAGAAGCACAGATGACAACCTGACTTGTGCTGGCACCTGAAGTGGGTGGGACTGAGCCCTCAACTTGTGGGATTCAATGCTCTCTCTAGGTAGATATTGTCAGAATTGAGTTAAACTGTAGGACACCCAGCTGGTACCTGAGAATTTCTTGGTGGGAAAATCCCCCAAACATCTGGTGTCAGAATGTACTGAAAGTATAAAGAAACATGAGAGTTTTTCCTTTTCAAGAGGAAAGGGGAGACACCTTTGCAAATTTATGTTCTGCTTTTATGCAAATGAGGGAGAGCAGAGAGCTTCTCTTGTATTTCCTTATTCTCAGTTGTCTTCAGATCAAAATAATCCTTATGCCAATATGGAATATTTTGGGGTGGCATATTCCATTCCCTCCAACATCTTGCCACATGATATTTCAAGGTTCATGTATTAATTTGGAATGCCTCTTTTTTTTAACTTTTAATTTTGTTTTATTGAGTTATAGTCAGTTTACAATGTTGTGTCAATTTCCAGCTTAGAGCACAATTTTTCAGTTATACATGAACATACGTATATTCATTGTTGCATTCTTTTTCACTGTGAACTACCACAAGATCTTGTATATATTTCCCTGTGCTATACAGTATAATCTTGTTTATCTATTCTATATATATGTGTCAGTATCTACAAATTTCGAACTCCCAGTCTGTCCCTTCCCACCCCCCTCTCTCCTGGCAACCACAGGTTTGTATTCTATGTCTGTGAGTCTGTATCTGTTTTGTATTTATGTTCATTTGTCTTTTAATTCAGACCTCCTCTTAATTTTGATTTACTCAATTCTCAGCGCTGTAAATAGTTTTAAAAGAAGTGTATCCCAGCCTTTAGATTAGCAGTTTTATAAAAAGAGAATGTTCTTTCACTGTTAGATGGTCCCAAACATTACCTTTTGTACTGAAGCCTGCAAAAGCATGGCATTTCAAGATAGTTTTACTGATTAGATACTAATGCTCATCATTCCAAGAAAGCTGTGCCTTCTCATGTAACACAATTTGATTTCATATCAATTGAAACGGCTGGGAAAGTCCGCACTCCACAGTTCCAGAAACTTAAATCATGATTTGTACTCATCAATACCTGAATTCTGGGTTTTCAGAAATGGTAGCTTAATTTCCACCAAATAGCTCTGCAGTATCAAGGTCTGTGATTTCACTGAACTGATAAGAATTAAGCATTGGGAAATATCTGTGTCTTCAATTTCTCTTTGAGTAATCTGCCTGTTTTGTTTGTGTTTGAATAACTGCGTTTCCTCAAACAACATGGTAAAGTACAATCTAATCTACTGGGATCTCAATTGATTTGATCTCTCTTTCACTTTAAAATGTCTTGATCTGGCAGTGCCAAGCTTGAAAGAGCATAGGCTTGGACCTGGACCTGGGAGCAAACCTACTGCCCTCCTGCAAACCTCTCCTCTCCTGCTTATCTCTATGACTGGAGGCAGTTTGCTAGACTTCTCTGAGTCCCTTTCTTCACTTGGAATATCAGATGATTTATCACAGAGGGTGCTGTAAAGTTGAATGTATGCATAGTCATCGCTCAGTAAATGATGATGGCCGTTACTGTATCTTAGAACATTTGGAAAAATATCTCTGAATGTTCTACAGTCTAGCCATTTGACAGCTTTCAGACAAACTAAACTTCAACTCTTTGCTTTATAACTTGTTCAGAATATTCCATACAGTGGTAGCCCCAGACAGGGAGCATAAACTACATTTACCCTGCAGGTTCAAACAAGTCTCAGTGTAGTGGAGCAGAGGGCAGACCTTGAGAACAGCAGAAATTCCTGGGAAAAAACATCCTTAGCGTAAGGAGTTAGGGCACCAAAGTTTGGTCTGAAAGGACTAGGCCTCTAGGGAAGGGATAATTCTGAAGTCAGCAGGATATGCAGTGACCTTACCTTGTCCAAGGACTTGAAGAAAAGCAAAGAAGCAAAAAAAAAAAAAAATCTGTATACTTTAACCTCAGTGCCACTCTGGGATCTATGAAATATAAATAGGATTATGTATTGAGGACAGAGTGTTACTGCCCAGGGTTTTTTGTCTGCTTAATCAATAGAAATTGATAAGAGGCCAGGTGAGAAATTCAGGCAAGGCTTTGTTGGGTGTGAGGCAGAGAAAACAAATAACAGATTCCCTTGCTCACCCCTTTAAATGGGATGAAGGTCAGAGTGGGCCCAGGGGTTGAGCTGGAGGGGTGGCTGAGGTGGTCTGTCCACCTCCCTGATGGTGCTGTGTGCAGGGGTCATGTGTAGTACTCTGCTTCTGCTCCCAACACCTCCGAAGTGGCAGTTGGGTGCTTGGTCTTTTAGTATCTTGTTGGTAACTTGCTCCAGCTGGGCATGCACACAGTTATTTTTAGTTCCGTAGAGTTTCTTTGTATTTTGTTGCTCGAGGAGATGTTTTGTCCGGGTGCTAGCATTGCAGCCTGGGGTCCCAGGTCCCGGGTCCCAGGGGCCTGTCTCAAGACAATATGCCTGCTGTGGTTGGGGAGTTCTGTGCAGTCAACTCCAGGAGCCTGAGAAGACCTTAGAGACCCAGAGTGGAACCACGCAGAGGCAGGCAATGGCAAATAACAACTTCAGATCCTTTAACCAACAGCACAGGCAGATAAAGAGAACAGTGATCCACCCAAGAGGAACTCCTGGACTTTTTGAAAGGGATGTGAGTTAATGGAGGAGGTCAGTCACCCAATTTAGCCAGGGAAGCTGAGCAGAGGACTCCTATTTGAAATTATGCTTCTAGCTGATGTGGCTTGGAGAAGGTGGATTTCATCACCAGCTGGCACCAAGTAAAAGCACAAATGCAAACAGACCTCTCACAGCCAGTTCCTTTACTGTGCGATCAATTTGACCTGTAAACTCCACACAAACTGTAAAAATGAATGGTGCAATGGCAGCTTGGACCCCTGCTTCACTTCGACCTGAATAAATGTTGAAATTTTGGGAAATAAATACTTACTCTCCTCAGCAGCTTTTCCATATTTAGGTTAGAATTGCCTACAAAATCACATGGGCTGCTTACTGAAAATACAAATTGTTGAGCCCTTCTTCTGGGTAATTAGTTCTTATTGGTCGACACACGAGAGCTAACTATACATTTTTGAGTGAAAAACTAAGATGTGTTTTATGAGGGAGGTGGATTGTGTAAGCTGCAGTGGTACGAGGTACCAGGAACCCCATGAAAGGGCTCCAGAAAATTACCATCTCCCACCTTCACCCTCTGCTCAAAGACTCAAAATTACATTCATTTGCGTGTTGTGTACACAGGAGGGAGAGGGAGAATGTCTCTTTTCTCTTTGTCCCAGGGTGGGATTGTTCACTGTTGTCTACATCTTTTCTTGACCAGCATATCAAAAAGCTTCTTGGCATTTCTGGGTTGGTTCCTTAAACTTCTAGTTATTCCAGAGTTGGGGCGCTTGATTATGGGGTATATGTCATGGTGTCTACAAGTAGATCTAAGCCAGAACATATAGACATTGAATCGCCATTGCCATCAGGAGTTATTACTTGAAACAAAAAGGCTCCTGATGTGTTTGGCTTGACCAAGATCCATTTTAAACCTACAGTACCCCAAACTACATTTAGGAGGCCAGAAAATAGCCCGCTTAACATTCTTATTTGGTAATTGCATTTTTCAAAAAGTACCCCAGGTGATTTTGTTGAACAGGATCAATGGACCTCAGAGAAATGCAGGCCTAAAGGTCTATAGGTAGATAAGCCAAAAGACCACAGAAAAGTTTTAGGAACATGATTCAAAAGGCAGAGTAAGAAGGGTCAGCGTTAGGATGACTTGAGACAGCTATTGCAACATGGTTTTCAAACTTTCTGCCTGAGACCAACTGTTAAAAAAACACTTTACATCATAGTAATACACACACAGAAAAAATGGAAACAGTACACTTTACAAAACAGTATTTTTTTAACATTTATTTATTGAGTTATAGACATTTTTACAATGTTGTGTCAAATTCCAGTGAAGAGCACAATTTTTCAGTTATACATGAACATACATATATTCATTGTCACTTTTTTTTCACTGTAAGCTTCCACAAGATCTTGTATATATTTCCCTGTGCTATACAGCATAATCTTGTTTATCTATTCTGCATATGCCTGTCAGTATCTACAAATTTTGAACTCCCAGTCTGCCCCTTCCCACCCCCTACCCCCTTGGCAACCACAAGTTTGTATTCTATGTCTATGAGTCTGTTTCTGTTTTGTATTTATGTTCTTTTTTTTTTCTTAGATTCCACAAATGAGTGATCTCATATGGAATTTTTCTTTCTCTTTCTGGCTTACTTCACTTAGAATGACGTTCTCCAGGGACATCCATGTTGCTGCAAATGGTGTTATTTATGTTGTTGTTTGTATGGCTGAATAGTATCTCATTGTATAAATAGGCCACATCTTCTTTATCCAGTCATCTCCAAACAATATTCTTACATTATGAAAGGCACACTGTGTCTCTGTTCTTTTCTATCCTACTTTTAGCAGTTGCTCCTCTGTATGGGATTTTGTCGTGAGAGGCAGCTTTGCCTGGTTGTCGTTCCAAGTTCACGCAGACCAGGCTGCTTGAGCCCTTTTCATACTTTACCAAGGACCCCTTTACTCACCCTCCACGTGCTGGACAACACCCTTCTTAGTCTTAGCAGCTGTTCTGAAATGGGTGCACCACGCTTCCCCGGGACTGTCTGTTGGCTGCTTGGGGCTCTCCTGTTCTCAGGTCAGGCAGGCCTGGGATTGCTTCCTCCTGCTCAGGCCCAGGTACCACACAGCTCTGGTGGCCGTTGGCGTTTATCTCCATGCGTCTGTATTTTTCAGGTCCAGGGAGAGACCTTGACAAATGGTGGCGATATAAATGTTGTCCATGGGTTTTTGGTTTTGCCCCCTAATTTCTCTGTTTTTATGTGGGAATCTGTAGAGATCCAAACACGGTGCTGCTGCCACTGCTGCTTTCACCTGGATGTTCTTTATTATGTTACACTATCTGTATGTCTTTTTTTTTTTTTCATGTTCATGCTATATTTTAAATTAAAAAAATTTTTATTGAAGTATAGTTGATTTACAATGTTTTTGGTATACAGTAAAGTGATTCAGATATATATATATATATATTCTTTTTCAGATTCTTTTCCATTATACAGAATATTGAATATTGTTTCCTGTGCTATACAGTAGGTCCTTGTTATTTATCAATTTTATTCGTAGTACTGTCTGTTAATCCCAAATTCCTAATTATCTACCCCCCTTTCCCCTTTGGTAACCATATGTTTGTTTTCTATGTCTATGAGTCTATTCCTGTTTTGTAAATAAGTTCATTTGTATCATTTTTTAAAGATGCCACATATAAGTGATATCATGCGATATTTGTTTGTCTCTAACTTAGTATGATAATCTCTAGGTCCATCCATGTTGCTGCAAATGGCAATATTTCATTCTTTTTTATGGCTGAGTAGTATTCTTCTGTGCATATACACCATATTTTTTTTACTGTACTCGGTTTACAATGTTGGGTTAATTTCTGATGCATAGCATAGTGATTCAGTTATACATATACATTTTCATATTCTTTTTCATTATAGTCTATTACAAGATACTGAATATAATTCCCTGTGCTATACAGTATAAACATATCTATTTTATATATAGTAGTTAATATCTGCAAATCCCAAATTTCCAATTTATCCATCTACCCTCCCCTTTCCCCCCTGGTAATCATAAGTTTGTTTTCTATGTCCGTGAGTCTGTTTCTGTTTTGTAAATAAGTTCATTGGTGTGATTTTTTTAGATTGCACTATAATATGGTATTTTTCTTTCTCTTTCTGGCTTACTTCACTTAGAATGACAATCTCCAAGTCCATCCATGTTGCTGCAAATGGCATTGTTTTATTTTTATGGCTGAGTAGTATTCCACTGTATACATATACCACAATTTTGTCCAATCATCTGTCGATGGGCATTTAGTTTGCTTCCATGCCTTGGCTATTGTAAATAGTGCTGCTGTGAACATTGGGCTGCATGTATCTTTTCCAATTATAGTTTCCTCCAGATATATGCCCGGGAGTGGGATTGCTGGATCATATGGTAAATCTATTTTTAGTTTTGTGAGGAATTTCCATACTGTTTTCCATACTGGACAAGTTTTCTTTTCCCTGAACCTCACATTTGTTACCTTCCCACCATACTGCCTCAAGAATTCCTCAATAATGCCTCAATTTCCCTCTCTAACAAGCCAAATTAGGACAAAAATGATCCCAGATTGTAGAACTAGTTTTCATAACTCATGTGGAATTGCGCCCAACACCACGTGTTGACAACCATAGGCAGTTTTCTTAGGTGTACATAGGAATGCTAACACTATTATCTAGGCTTTGTGGAGTTTTTCCTATGGGTGAAAGCATTTTCATAAATAATTGTTGATAATTATGGAGAAATGTCTGTGAAAACTGCAGGGATGAAATTAATCTCTATCTAATTTTCAGCTAGAGAAGTTAAGGCAGAGAGAGATTAGAGAAAGTTTCTAAGGTAATAGAGTTAAAAAGTAATGAGGCTGAAGGTCCCGGGGTGCCTGACCTCAGGTCACTCCTTCCTGTTACTGGGTAACGTGGAGAGAATGTCCTCTTACATTGCAAAGATCAGAATGCAAATTATTTTTAGGAATGTGTTACTAGCTTTCTAGGGTGAGAGCTGCCTTTGTTAAGACTCAAGTTTTGTTGAGGACCAGAGGCGTTGCAACCATGCTTTCTTTATCTACATCTAAAGACTGAAGTTGGGAGCTTTTCTCTGTCACTCATCAGCTACCATCCCTCACCTACCTAGGTCCTGAGCTTCTAGTGAAAATGACATCAAGTCAAAGGGAAAAATGGCAAAAAACTTTGGAGGAGCAGGTACCTCAAACAGGCTTGAGGGCTACCACTTAGTTAAGAGAACAATGACTGGACTGCGGTTACCTTAGGATAAATCTGGATTCTGTGAACCTTCCAGTTTCATGACCTTGCTTTACTTTTCCCTTCTTGTGTTCCCTCCCTCCCCCTTCCCTCCTGTTCTCTCTTCCTCTTTGCTTATATTCCTGGAGACTTCTGTTCCTTACAGATGCTATTCTACACAAGTTCTTCCTTCTGCTTTTGGAGGTCTTGACACTGCTCTGGTACTCTTGCTTAGGACCTCTCACGTGGTTCTTTATGGTAATGCCCATTATGTAATGTAGTAACAAATGTCATTTAAGTTCACAGCAGGCTGGATGAGGAAATGTCAGCTATATTTTATCTTAAGTGTTAACATCCACACCCTTGTATATAAAGTTATTTAATTACAGGAGAGATTATATTTGTCTTGAAGATATAACCATTTTTTTGCTAAGTCAGATTTGCCGTCAAACCTGCTGCTCTTCAAATTATGTAGGAAAATGTCTGCCTTGTCTTGTCTTTAAACACCCACTAGATGTTGCTAAAAGGCTGAGGGAAATGCAGTCTTCATTTTTCATCTAGGCTTCGGAGTTACTGAATTAGAGCTCAAGGGAAACTTAGGGCTGTCAGAAATAGTGAGGACAAAAGCCTAACCACAGAAACAGGAAGCATATCTTCGAAAGATAGGAAGGAAGTGAAACTGACTAAGGGCTGACTCTTTCAAGGCAATATTGGCATAGCTGAAACTTGTGTATTAGCATTTTGACATTTGTCAACTAAATAGCAATGCGAAATCTTTAAAGATCACCCCTCCCAGGGCACCTGGAACTTGACTGAAGTTTCAAATCAGGTTTCAAAAACCAGTACAAACATTCTAGACATCCTAATAAAAATTATAATATTGTAAAAATTACTGTTTTATGGTTATTAAAGTATTATAGTACAATTTAAGCAATTAGGAAAATGTGGACAATTATAATGGAGAAAATATTATCCAGAACTCTGCCAGTCAAAGTGACTATCTGTTAACATTTTAACACATTTCTTTCCCTTCTTGTTTTTTCCTATACTTTTTTCTTTAACTATAAAATATTGTGTACATATTATATATGTGTGTGTGTATATATATATATATATATATATATACTTTTTGTTTAGTTATATATACTGAGCATGTATATACATATATACTTTTTTGTTTGATTATAATACATTATATATGGTATAGGGTGTGTATGTGTGTCTATGTATATATACACATAGACACATATATATATATACATAGACACACATACACACACAGAATACACACATCCTGTGGAAGCTATGAAGTATAATAACAAAATAGACACCTGTGATATACTACACAACTCAGGACATGGGACATTACCAATTGTTTTTAGTTTCCTATGAACTTTTTCCCATACCATTCACATGCCTCTCCTGGAGAGGTAATTACTATCCTGAATTTTCTTTTTTCACTTATCCCTTTATTTTGAGTTTTACCACAAATGAATGGGTCCAAAATAACATGAACATTAGGAGAGTAAATCTACTTTTCACCCAAGTAATATTCCCCCAAAATAAAGGTATACAAAGTATTTCACCAAATACTCTATGAAAAGTATTATACATTTTCCAAAAAGAGCATTCATTTTCTCAGATTTGGATTTCTTTAAATGTTGCTGTCCATTAACCCAAACAATTCACATGGTGTTTAGCACAAATTAGAACTGTTTTGTGAAATTAAAAATGAATCAGAGTAGGGGAAGGGCATAGCTCAGTGGTAGAGCACTTGTCTAGCATGCATGAGGTCCTGGGTTCAATCCCCAATACCTCCATTGAGATAAATAGATAAATAAACCTAATTACCTCCCCCCACCAAAAAAAAAAAGAATCAGAATATATATGTAATCAGAAAAATCAGGATATGTGAGACCCTTTCTCAAAAACTGAAAAATGAGGGAAAACGCAAAGACAGGTTTACACAGGATTCAATGTTGGTACAGTACCTAAATGTGTTTTTTAGTCATCATTATGGTTGATTCAGTTGTGTAGGAATATGCCGACCACAACTCCTATAGGCTGTCTCTCCTTAGTGCTGAATTTAAGATAGAAGCTCAATTTTATTTTGAAATGGCATACATAAAACAGATACAAAAACACTTCAAAAAGTTAACAATACTATGAAATTTAAGATAGTAGCCTAATATGTAATTAATATTTCATGATGAAAAGCCTCTGAAGAGTAACTAATAACATCTGTTATTCTAGTAATTGACAAAAAGGTATTATAATGAAGCTCATAAAATCAGCAGAAGATGATTGCAAAAAACCCTCGGTATTTCAAAAATGAGAATCAGAGGACTAGACATGCCTAGTGGTAAATTATAACAACCCTCCCTACCCCATTGCTCCAGAATGCCCAAGATATTGCTATTCTGTGTGATTTCTACTATTATAATTATTCATTGTTTAGCTCTATTAGACCATGAATAATGTATTTCTTTAGAAGGAAAAATACAAAATATCCTAGTTAAGGAGCAATAGCTATAGACTGATCATCTGTCTCAGATGATCATTGCAACATTTTATAATTTATGATGACAGGATAAAAAGCAACAATATTGGAATATAGATGTTAAACCCAATTATCAGCATTTTGTACAGATTCTTAAGATTATTCCCCCCATAAACACAGTATAATGTTGGTATAAAAAAATTGGCAATTAATGTAACAGACAAGGCCATGATAGGCTGTCAAAGACTTAGAAACTCAGGCAACCCTGGTGAAAATGACACTGATTTTGTCAACTAGTTTTGGTAAGTTTGAAAGATTCCTCCTTGTCTGCTTGTCCAAGCAAATAACATTCATTAATGGCTCAGATGCTAAGAAGCCTGTAATTCTACACATCTCTCTTCCTTTGCACATCTCCTCTTTGTAGTAATTACTAGTAAAAACATCAGATTTTAAAAGATGCTTAACCTAACTCAAAATTAGAGAAATGTGCATTTAAATAGGGAATGAAAGCTTTGTGTGTGTTGTCTGTCGGGTTGGCAAAGATGATGAAAAAGATTGATAATGCTTAGTACTAGCAAGGATAAGGGAGGAAACTGATGTTCTCATACACACTTGGAGGGAAAGTAGTACCATCTTTTTTGGAGAGTAGTTTATAATATCTCTCAAAATGTTTCACATATATATACCAAACCCTTAGAGATAGCCTTTCCACTTACTGAATTTACTCCTGTTACTAATATACTTGCACCAACTGTCATTTTAAAAAGTTGGAAACAACCTAAATGTCCATCAGTAGGGGATTATGCAGTGGAAAACTGTGTTGTCATTAAGAAGAATGAAGTACAGATAAATACATAGATCTGTATAACTTCCCATGGTACACTCTTTACAGAATAAAGCAAAGAGCTGAACAGTGACAGCTCTGGAATTTCAAATAAGAAAGGCTTCAGCATGATCATCTTTTTGAAGTGAGGGCTACGACTTCAACCAAGGTTGCGTTTGAATAGCAAACACAGTTGTCATTTAGTTGTTTAGCTGCACAGCAAATTCATATCTTTATCTTAGAGTGTATATTTATTTGGAGTTATTTAGGGGAATTGAGGAAATGAGAGGATATCAAGCATATCAAGCCACTACCTGACTCTGCTATTTTAAAGAACAGCATACTCTGTTTTTTATTGCTTCTCTCCATTAAGAGATAGTTTGCATATAATGACATGCACGTTCAGTTCTACGTGTGGTGGGTCTTTTTTTCTTTTGAGCCATTGTGTTATATTTATGACCAATCAAGTCTTCCATGAAAGTCTCATTTCTCACAGTTCTGGGATCTAAATTAACCTGGATAGGATGTAAATGATAAAAAACTACAGGCAGGAAAGAATTTTAATTATGGAAACAAAATATATTGTGTAGCCACAAAACACTGAGACTTCTTTTTGAAAATCCACACTTCGAAACAGGTCTCAGTGCATTACACCTTATATACTTATATATACATACTCTACTTCCTGCTTTGTTCAAGACTCATTTCATACCGCTGTCCTCTGACTCCCCGGCTCCAGGCACACAAGCCTCCTTCCTGTTCTTCTCAGATGTCTCAGAGCCTTTGCATTTATTTATGTTCATGCTTTAGGTCATAGGTCAAATGTCACCTCTTCAGAGAGGCGATCTCTGACCATGTTCTCTAATCAGAAACCCATTTATTGCTTTCAAGCACACATCACTCCCTGCACAATTATCTCACTTATTCATGTACTTGTTTATCATCTGCCTCATCCATTAGAAGGCAAGGCCAGTAAGGGATTCAAGGCACTGAGCCTCAGGAGCATTCATAGAATGGTATTCATGCTATTGGATATGACTTTGGCATTTTCCCTCCCAATGAAAATCTGAGGTGACAAAGCTGGCATTCTACTTTTAATTCACCTTTAAAACGGGTAAAGAATTCTCAAGTAGGACTTTGCCTTGAAAGACATACCGCCTAAATGGAATCAAGCAATGAAAATTTAATTATAGTTCTGAAGGATTACTTGGTTTCATTTTATACATTTACTACACAATATTATTCCTCAAAGATTCAAATTTTGATATAATCTGATTTTATTTTGCCTTGTGTTATTTAATTTTTTTAAAAAAATTGTTGGTTTGAAAAAATATAATGCTCTTTTCAAGGTTTTCTGGCTAACTCATTATGTATTAGTATTTATATTAGCAAACAATCCATTTTCCTTTTAAGTACTTGAATTTTTTTTCCCTATTCTTAGGGTCTCTTTAAATCTAAAAGAGTTTCCATTCCCTCTTTTTTATCCCATGATATATAATTGTTGAAAGAAACCAGGTCATTTGTCCTACTGAATTTCCACATTCTAGATTTGGTCAGTTTCATCTTTCTTGTGTTAACATATTTCTCTGCTCCCTCCCCACCTTCCCCTGCCATATAAATAACTGACAGACCTAGAAGCTTGATTAGATTCAGGTTTTTAACTTGTTGGGGGGCATGGAATAATTCATAGATAGTGCCATTTATTCCTATTGTATCATGCCAGGAGGAACATAATATTTGGTTGTCTCACTTTTAGTGATGTTAAGGTTATCACTGGATACAAATGTTGCCAGCCTGATCTATTCAGTGTAAAACTTCCCATCAGCCTTTTACCTAGGAATTTAGGACTGTTTTAAGCATGGAGGATGTAGGTGACAAGGGGTTAAAAAAACAAAGTCTAGTTCTTTGCATATTTATTACTCTACTGCCTACTATTTACAGAGTTGAAAAATATTCAATTAAGTTTATTTTTAATTTTTATTGTATATTAACTAATTTTATTTTTATTGAAGTATTGTTGGTTTACAATATTGTGTTAGTTTCACACAGCAAAATGATTCAGTTATATATATATATGTATATATATATATTTCAGATTCTTTTCCATTATAGGTTATTACAAGATATTGAATACAGTTCCCTGCATTATATAGTAAATCCTTGTTGTTTATCTATTTTATATATCATAATGTATATCTGTTAATCCCATACTCCTAATCCCCACCTTTCCCCTTTGGTAATGATAACTTTGTTTTCTATGTCTGTGAGTCTGTTTCTGTTTTGTAAATAAATTAATTTGTATCATTTTTTAGGTTCCACATATAAGCGATATCATATAATATTTGTTTCTCTGTCTGACTTCATTTAGTGTATTTTCTAGGTCCATCCATGGTGCTGCAAATGGCAATATTTCCTTTGTTTTTATGGCTGAGTAACAGTCCATATACATATTTATTATATATATATATATCACATCTTTATCCATTTATCTGTTGATGGACACTTAGGTTACTCCCACTTCTTGGCTATTGCAAATAGTGCCACTATGAACATTGGGGTGCATGTATCTTTTCAAATTCGCGTTTTCGTCTTTTCTGAATATATGCCCAGCAGTGGCATTGCTGGATCATATCGTAAGTCTATTTTCAGTTTTTTGAGGAACCTCTATACTGTTTTCCATAGTGGCTGCACCGATCTACGTTCCTACCAACAGTGTAGGAGGGTTCTCTTTCCTCCACACCCTCTCCAGCTTCAAGTAAGTTTAAAAGACAACCACTAACCACGTGTTTTAAACAGTAGTGGCTTAAATATGATCTAAATAGTAAAATAAGCATGGCAAAGCCACTTCCTGTACTGAAAAGAGCAGTAAATTGAGGAGTCAGTTGTCCATTTACTTGACATTTAAAGACCCAATATGTGTTAAGACCCTGGAGATTTCAAGTTGAGTACTAAACACTTGCTGTGTGGAAGGGGTGTGTCTTTTCCAGAGCCATTCTCTCACTTGGCAGGTGGCGCTCACTTGGCTTTATTTTGAATGAGTCTGAACTAAAAACTTTTAAATAGATTTAAATCAAATTCCAGTCATTTCATTTAAAAATAACTGGTTACTTTTGGAGGCTGCTAGGCACCAATGTTATGATAAAAATTTAAAAAGGGAAAAAATAAAGCATTTAATCTGCTTTTCCTACACAATCCGTATTTCAGGGTAACAGTTGATAAGGGAAAAATACGAATACAAAATACATCAATTAGATGCGTTGATGATCTAAAAACTTTTGATTAACATTTTTGTTTTGCCTATGTCAGGGGACACTTGGGGAAGGGGTGTCAGAGGGATTAAGGAGAAAGGAAGCACTTGGTGGACTCGAACACACTCTTCGGAGCTAAGGTCACATTTCTGGCTTCAGAAAGTCGGGCAGAGCGACAGTTCTTTCCGGGTCTGGGTCTCACAAGCTCGGGTGCGAGGCAGGGGACGTGACCCAGCTCTCCCGCCCTGCCAGGACTCGGCCTGTGGTCTTTCCACCGCGACGCTTCCTTCCTCATGCCGACGGCCGCAGCTCCAGTCGCCTCACAGCCCAGCCACGAAAGAAAAGCGCGGAAAGCGGATGTCGCGGCGGCGGGCCCCGCCCTAGGTGGCGGGGACGCGCAAGGCGGGCGGGCGCGCGCTGCCGACCACTTCAGGCCACTTCCGGCCGCGGGAGCCGGGGGGCGGGGCCGCGCGCGGCGCGCGGCTCCCCCTGCCGGCGGCGCGCGGCCAGACCGCGGCGCTGGACCGCCACCCCGACGACGCCCTCGCGGCCGGGCGGGCAGCGCCCTGTGGCCTCCCAGCGAGGCTCCGTTCCCGCCAAGAGTTTTGTTCTTAACTCCCAATTTCCCTGGCCCTCAGAGCATCTTTCTTTTTTTCCCCCCCTTATTTTTATTATTATTTTTTTCGGTAAGGAAGGAGAGAAGGAGGATAAGAAGGGAGCGTGGCAAAGATGGAGGAAGGTGCTGACTGGGACAGTGATGAGACGGTGATAGAGGGGTCGGTGACGGAGAGCGAGCAGGAGGAAGAGGAGCTGCCCTGGAGAAGGTGACCCCCTTAGCGCCCGGCCTTGGAGAAAGTGGCCGCCGTTGGGCCTGGGCGCTGGCGGTGGGTGGCCCTCTGAGATCCGAGTGCAAGTTGTTACCAGCTGAACTTCCGTCTGCCTGTGGGCGGGAGTAGGCCTCGCGGCCAGCCGGGCTTTGTAAATAAAGAAGACCGCAAATGCCCACCCTCCCCAACTTAGGGCAAAATGAGCTTTTATAGTAGGTGGCTTTATGGCATTTTTAACAAGCCTGTTTTCTTAGACTGGGCTTTTTTGCACAGGCAAAAAAGTCTTGTGTGTAAATTTCTTAAGTGCATTTGCCTCAAGCAACTCGTAGCCCTGAGCTACGAGTTGGTTAATGTACTTTTCTCAGGGTAAGAAGAATGCATGATGGGGGAGACTGGTTACTATCAGAGTGGAGACGGATGGTTTTTTAAGAATCAAGAAAAAATGGTAGTTTAGTTCATCAACACATAACCTAGTTCTCTGTGCTGGATCCAGGGAAAAGATAAAAGAGATGAGGCCACTGCCTTTGAGGGACCTACAGGCCAGGAAAGACGTAAATAGATAATTTCGATATAACGTGGGAAGTCCAGGGTTGGAGGTATACCCAGGCTGGTTTAGGAGCCCAGAGGGACGCTTACCTCAGCCTAGGTGGTCATCATAGTTTGCTAGGGTTGACTTCTGAATAGAGGCTTGAAGGTGGGTTAGGAATTAGATGAAGGAGAGGAGGTTTTCAGGCCAAGGGAACTGCATAGGTAAAGGTGTGGGGTGGTGGCGCTTAGCATTGTGTTCTGTGTGTTGGAATCTACAGTTGAGTATTACTGAAGTGTTCAGTGCTGAGATGGGTGTGGTGAGAGATGAGCGGAGAGGTAGGTGGGGTAACATCATGTAAGGCCTCGTATCCCTCACGTGTCCTGGTAGGGAGGTTGTAAGGGATTAAGTGGGGGAGCAGCACTGTCAGATTTTTATTCACTCACGCATGCCCTAGACTAGGGCTTTTCAAATTTTCATAAAAGTTATAAATTTCTTATAAATCACCTCAGAATCTTGTTAAAAGGTGGATTCCAATTCAGGAGTTCTAGGGTGGGGGTCCAGGATTCTGCATTTCTAACAAGCGTCCACGTTAAAGTTGGTACTGTTAGAGCAGGGATTAGCTTTTGCAAAGCAAAGAGGTTAGCTGTGGGATCAAAGTAGTTACAGCCTGGGATGATGAGAGCTCAGCTAGACAGGAACAGTGGGAATAGCGGGAAAGGGACAAATCTGAGAAATCTTTAGGAAGTAAATTAGGCAGGAGACAGTGATTGATTAGACTGGGAGGATGAGGGAGGGGCAGCGATAAAGGGTGATATCCAGATTTCTGGCTCATTTATATATACAAACAGTAATATTTGCTCTTAGTGGTGTACAGGGAGCATTATGACTAACTAGTACATCTAGTCTTATAACCACCACCACCCTAAAGATCCAGAACAGTTCTGTCGACTCCAGAAAACCTCCCTTGTCCTGCCCTGCCCCTTTGTAGTCAAGCTCCTCCTTCCCCATTTAAATCACTGTTCCCTTCTGTATAACGTATCATCTTTTTTTCCTCTCTGCTTTCATTTTTTTCTCCCTATCTTCAGTTTTCTGCCATTTGATTCTGATGTGTCTGGGCATGCTTTTCTCTGTGTTTATCCTGTTTGGGATTCACAGGCTTTCTCAAATTTATAAATTAATGTCTTTCACCAAACTTGAGATTTTTTTTTGTCATGATTTCTTCGTGTAGTTTTTCTGTACCAATCTTTTTCTCATCTCTTTCTGGGATTTTAAATGACCTGAATGGTAGACCTTTCGATAGTCTCCTAGATCCTTGAGGTTCTGTTAATTTTTTTCAGTGTTTTCTCTCTCAGTTCTTCAGACTGTATAATTTCTCTTGCTCTGCTCTGTCTTCAGATTCACTTACTCTTCTCTATGTCATTTCCATTCTGTTGTTGGGACCATTCAGTGAATTTTAAATTTCAGATATTATAGCTCCTAAAATTTCCATCAGATTCTCTTACATAGTTTTTATGTCTCTGCTGAGAATTTCAACATTTTCATCCATTTGATGACTGTTCACCTTTATCTCATAGAGAATGATTATATTAGCTGCTTTAGTCTTTGGTTAATTCTGACTGGGCTTGTGGGGCTGGGATATTGACATCTATTATCTTTTCTCTCAAGAATTAGTCAGATTTTCGTATTCTTCTGCATGTTGGGTAATTCTGGATTAGATCCTGTATATTTTGAATGTTATGTTTTGGACTCTTGTTCCTGTTAAAATCCTCTAGGGTGGTGATTTTTGTTTGTTTTGAATGACAGTCAATCTGATTAGGTTCTGGCTGCACGTTCTGTTTTGCATTCTGTAGGCAGTGGTTACATCAGTCCGATTTTCAAGCCTTTACTGTGCTGTTTGAGTCTGTCTGACTCATCTACCATCAGGGGTGAAACTGGAATTTGAATAGTAGTTAATATCATAGTTCTCTAAGCCTTTGTTAAGCTTCTTCTCTGTACGTGGGCAGCTCTGGCTTGAACCTGAGACTTACGTTGGAACAGATGCAGAATTAGGTTTTTCCCCATCCTGCTCTCTTTTCTTGAGGATTCTCATGCACCCTTCCCTCTCCATATGCACATGTTGGTTCATATGATCAGAAAGATAGACTTCTTTCAGTGTTAGGCTTCTCCCTGTAGAGCAGTTCCCTGCAGCTGGGGCCACCTTCAGGGTGTTAAGAGAGAGAAGAAAATAAAAGAGATTCTTTCCATAGTCTTTGGAGTACGGTTTTTCTAGTAGGAGAGAGACAGGTTTTTCTCTTGAGTTTTAAGTGCCTAAGCTGCCATGGTTGGTAGCCGTATGGCTCTGAGGCTAAAGAGAGAAAACATACAAAAGAAAACCCAAGGATTCCCCCATACCTTTTGCCATTCAGGGTCCCCTTTGTCTAGTCTTCTGGATAAAGATAGAAGGGTTCTTCTGGAGTTTTTGCTATCTCTGCCCACTGTGCAGTTCCAGGTTTAGGCCTAGGATCAAAGCTGGAGACAAAAAAAAAAAAAAAGAAAAAAAAAAGACCAAAAAACAAAACAAAAAAACCCCAAACTGTGAAACTCACCTACTACAAGGTTATTATTTAGATTTAGACTTCAGTCCCCAGTTTACCTGCTATTGTTTACTTTTCAGATTAATTGGGTAGCTTTTAAAAAATATTCTACTGGAGTTTTTAGTTGTAATGAGTGGAGAACTAGGCTATACATGGCCTACTCCATCTTGGCTGGCCAATCTTTTTTTGTTCCGCTCTGATTCATTTTATAATGCTTCTCTGGAATTGCATAGAAACATCATTCTTTCAGAGCTCATAGCCCAAGGTTAAAAATTAGGAATGGAAATACAGAATGTAAGCACTGCTGGAGCTGAGTGCCATTGCTTTTTTTTTTTCCCCTTTCCTCTTTACTTACTTGTATGCAGTTTATTCTGGCTGTTTTTCATGCACAAGCTCCCAACTTTGACTGGCAGGAGGAGCACAGGTCCTAGTAGCTCAGAGATCCCCAACAGGCAAAACATACAGTTTCGCATAGTTAAATAATCCTAAAATATTTGCAGCTATTAAGGCCTGTTTGCTAAGCTCTGAGAAAGGGTTTGATGCTCATTAGGATTAGATAAAGCAAGTAAAAAAGTGAGGATGCCACTTGTTAACTGTGTCTGAAAAGTACTCTTTGAGAGTCTGGACTTGGTCCTAGCCCTTCTTCTTGAAACTATAAAATGCATCCTGTCCTTTTTTTGACTTGCTAGGTGCTGCTACTAACCTTCTGGAAGAATTCAAGTTGCTGACTAATAAGGTCTTGTTTTCTTATGATTTGTTTACTGCAAGGCAGGATTCCTTTTTCTTTCACGTACCCTGGGAACATTTTATCAATCCTTATTTTCTGTCTCAGCCTCTGGTAAATATTAACTGCTCAATAATATTAAGGGGTATGGCTCAGACTAATGCTATTCAGTACATTTAAACAGAACCACCTTATAAGATAGTTCATTGTTGCATGGATTTAGGTATATGTTCAGGTCAAATCATGTCCTCTGAACATTATTAATTGCATATAGTAAAAGGCTAATTGAACATAATACCCTGCCAGATGGGTGTTAATTCTATCCCTTAAGACAGGCTAGCACTATCTTCATGTGAGTTGTCTAGCTAGAAAATATCTGTTACAAAGGATACACTTGGGGAAGGGAAAAATAGCCAAAGAATTAATAATCACATTAAATTAGCTAAAGAAAGCAACATTTTTGGTCAGGATGTATGTCAAAATATTAGCTACTCCAGTAATTAAAACAGAATGGTGCCAAGTACTATTTTTAAAAGTGTTACACTGAAAGGATATTTTAACTAGATTTTTTAATAAACCAACACCTTAGCATGATATTGTAAAAAATTTGATAACATAACACCCTAATTGTCATGAAAAATTTCATTGTATTTTAACAAAGCAATAAAAATTATTTCAAAATTTCAATCAGATGTTTGCCTGAAATTTTTCCTTTCAACCCAACCATCTAATTTCCCCCTCCCTCTTATATAGTTAATACCTTCTAGCGTCTCATCTTTCTAATATTTCAGTGACACATTTTATTGTTAAAATACGCTATCCATATGAAGTAGTTGGTGACTTTTGGAGTATTAGTTTAATAGTTTGGCTAAGAACCCACTGAGATATTAATGTTTTATTTTCAGTCAATTTGTTGGTTGAACATGGATAAGTAATTTTTCTGATCTCCACTGCTTCATTTTTCTTTTAGTATTAAAAATAGCCATCACCCCTCTCTTAAGGAAAAAGTGAAAAAAAAATGACTAAAGATTTATGTAATTATCTCAGCTATTTGTAGTAATAGAAAATTAGAAATAACCTATATGTTTTAAAACATATAATGCTTAAATAAATTATGATTTATTCTTATGATAGAGTATTATCAATGTTTGATGGTTTCAGGAAGAATTTTAGTGACATTGCAAATGTTTAAACATAAAGTTAAGTAAAAAATGTAGTCCATGAAACTTTATACAGACTGATGCAAACTTTATAAAAGAATTTCTGGTTCCATCATACATAAGCCTCCATGGAAAGAAAGCTGGAGGGAAATACACCAAAGTCTTTTTGTTTGTTTTTTGTTTGATTTTCAGTGAGATATAATTGACATGTATCATTATATTAGTTTCAGGTGTACAAAATAATGATTTGTTATTTGTATATATTGTGAAATTGTCACTATAATTAGTTAACATCCATTATCATACATAGTTATTTTTTTCTTGTGATGAGGACTTTTCAGATCTATTCTCTTAGCAATGTTAAAAAATATAATACAGTATTATTAATATAATCTTCATGCTGTACATTACATCCCTAAGGCTTATGTATTTTATAAATGGAAGTTTGTACCTTTTGACCCTCATTTACCCATTTTGCCCCTCCCACAACCCTCCCTGCCCTGAAACCACCAATCTATTCTCTGTAAGTTTGCTTTTTTATTTGTTTGTATGTTTTTAAGATTTCACATATAAGTGATATCACATGGTATTTGTCTTTCTCTGTCTGACTTATTTCAGTTGGTAAATTGCACTCATGTCCATCCATGTTGTTGTAAATGGCAAGATTCCCTTCTTTTTCGTTGCTGAACTTTCCATTGTATATATGTATACCACATCTTCTTTATCCATTCATTCATTGATGGATATTTAGATTGCTTCCATGTCTTGGCTATTGTAAATAATGCCACCAAAGCCCTAATACAAGTAAAATTACAGGAGATTTCTGTCTTCTTATTTGTACTTTCCTTTATTGCCCACATTTTCTACAGTTCTTTTGAAGTGATAATGTATTTACATAGTCCAAAATTTTTTTTAAGTATTAAAGAATATGTAGTAAAAAGCCTTATCATCTCTGCTCCCTCAGCCACGCTGTTTTCTTTCCTATAGGCAACCAATATATTTGATCTTATCCTTTGAGAAATATTCTCTAAGTATTCATAAGTTTGAGAACATATATGAAATTATTTTCTAAAAATGGAAGCACTATGTCAAAGAGTATGTGTGTTTGTAATCTTAATAATTGAATTATTGGGTTTTGTATCATAATTAGAAAGGCCTTCTTTCCTTTACAATTATTAGAGAATCCCTCCTTGGTTTCTGTTAGTACTTTTTGCTTTGTTTATAACATTTACATCTTTGATTCATGTGGATTTTTTTTCTGGAGTACTGTGTGAAATATGGACCCAACTAAGTTATTTCCTGATGTCTCCTTCATTGTCCTAGTATAATTTTTTGAAGAATTGTATCTTTTCCTCACTGATTTGAGATATCACCTTTTAAATATACTAAATTCCCATATCTATGTGAGTTTATTTGTGGGGGGAGGGTTATTCTGTTTATTGTTCTGTCATCTTATGTCAGTTTCATATTAAAAACACTTTGTATCCAAAAATATTTTAATGTTTTGTAGGTCATTACTGCCTTATTTTTCTTATTTAACATTTTTTCCTGGCTGTTCTTATTTATTTTACAGGAATTTTAGAATCAGTTGTCTAATTCAGCAAAATCTTGTTGATACTTTTATTGGTATAATGTTAAATCTGTTAATTTACTTATGGAAAATTAATGTATTTGTGCTACTTTAAAAAATTTTTTATTAGATAGACTTTACATACAGCAAAATTTACTCTTTTTACTGTGCAGTTCTGTGAGTTTCGACAAATTCATACAATTTATAATAACCATTATCATGGTGAAGATATAGAACAACCCCGTTACCTTCCAAAATTCCTCCATGCCCCTTTTGTGTTATCTTTAGATTAAAAAAAAAAACTCAAAATTTTTAAGAAGTAAAATAACCCTGATATTTAGGGACCATAAGATATATAGATTGTTTTACTTGGAAAAGTGCACTACAGTAATGGTATTATCCATATTTGAATAATGAATTTTCAATCCTTAGTAATGGCCAGTAGTAATTGAGACAAAAAAAGATACTTATTCTCCTCACAGAAGGAACTTGTATTTACTCTCACAGTGGATGTGCTAGGAAGATTAAGGACTGGAGTCCTTTTCATTGTTAATTTTGTTGGTATGATGTTTGGGGTTTTTCTTAATGGTACTTTAATTTTTCTTTGGTAAGCTGTTCTTTCTTCATAATGTATGTGAATTTATGTATGTGATGTGTGTTTGTGATTAGGAATGGGAAACATGAGACAGTTCTGTAAATTTTTAACTAAAAGATTTTTTTTCTTACTTCCACAGTCATCTTTTAATAAGCTATTAAAATCATTAAGAATCTACACAATGGTGTACTATGAATTTATAAAAAAGGAATGAGGACTTTCTTTATCCTGTAATCAGTCTACTGGATGTATTGAGTAAAAAAGAAAGTAGGGAAGCATGTGTAGAATGCCACTGCTTATCTAAGAAGAGGTGAGGACACACACATGTATTGTTTGTCTTTCCAGAAACACATTGGAAGGATAAACCATACAATTTTTAAAAACGGGAAGGGAGAGGACAGGTGGACGAAGGGACAGGGATGAATGCTAGACCTCTCTAAATAGACCTTGGTTTGTACATTTGTCTTTGGAATGACAAATGGTGTACCATTAAGAAAAACCCCAAACATCCTACCAACAATGATGTAAATGGTTTACATAATTATAAAACATAATAAATTAACATGAAAAAAATTCTTAAAAAGCAAAAAGCAAGATGAAACAAGTGAACTTAGTTATGTATTGATTATAGCATACTTGTACAAAAAGGAATTATTTTAAGTGCCTTTAAAACAGAATTTAGCTAAACATGCCACATGTGATATATTCTAAGGACATAAGGAATTGCAAAATAACATTTTTTCAGTAATCACATAGTTAATGATAATATTAGTATTGTGGACTTCCAATGTGATATCCTATTCAAAGGAACCAAGGCTCCATGAGAAATGATGAGTTCCAGTTCTAAAGCAGGAGATGTGCTAAGCTGAGCCTGGAATTTCTTGTCCTGGGAAGTTAGGAAAGACTAGTGATGTAGCAGTTTGCTTAGGCTGTCACAAAAATACCACAGACTGGGTGGTTTAACCAACAGAAATTAATTTTCTCACAGTTCTGGAGGCTGGATGTCGAAGATCAAGGTGCTGGCAGGGTTGCTTTCTCCTGAGGGCTCTCCTTGGCTTGCAGGTGGCCACCTTCCTGCCGTGTCCTCATATGGTCTTTCCTCTGTGTGCATGCATTCCTGGTGTCTCTCTCTCTCTCTTCTTTTATGGACATCAGTCATATTTGTCCCTTACTCCCAAATGCCCCCAAATAACAGAATATTTGTAAAAATGAACATGACCGCATGAATAAGTTTTTATTTTTCATCTTGGATAAGTTTTAAATTAAAGGCTACATTTCTGAAAAAAATACTTTGATGTAGAAATACTAATAGTGGTGTAACTAAGACTTTTAGCAAAATTTAGGTATAATTAAAAACTGACAGTTAAATTGTTAGTCTTTGTTTAGAAAACATTATAACATCTGTACCTTTTTTTTTTTGGTGTTTGAAAGGTTGCTGTTTGATCAAGACACATCTCTTAGAGGTGAGTTCAGTCTCCATCCTGGAATAAGTGGAACATGCAAAGGTGAGAGATAATTCTTTTCACTAAGTTGTCCCTTTAATTTTCTAAGTATTATTATTCCATTAACTTCTCCTTTTACATTTAGTTTTTTTCTGTAACTTTCACAGTTAGTTTCTTACAGGCATCTGTAGTAGATCCTGAGATCTATTACTGTAAGGATAGCAAGGGGGAGTGTAACTTCTGGAAGATATTTATGACTCCTAGAGAGGGCTACAGAGAAGTGAAAGTGGCACTCAAATAGCTCTTCTTCCGCCACCCCCCAAATCTCCAGCTTAACCCTAGAACTTGACTATTTGTGTAAGTAAATAGTAGTTTTAAATAAACAGTCTGATTTTTTTCAGACTAAAATTAAGATACAAATATCCTTGGTATATATTTTTAAAAAGAGCCTTTCACCTACAAATTCACCATACCTCCTGAGTCTACTTCTAGATCAATTTAAACACTTTTAGAAAAATATATCACTGATTGTCACGGTTAAAAAAGATCAGTTCTGCAGTAGCTGTTTAAATAGTAGGTTATTTCCTTTTATGATTTCTTCTTGTGGGCCATTTTTTACTTCAGAGGATGTCTCGAAATAGGTGTACATTAGAAGGAAAATCTCCTAAACATCATGAGAATCTTCTTGTATGTATACAGTTGTCCCTGGGTATCCACAAGGGGTTGGTTCCAGGGGCCCTCAAGTATACCAAAATCCTCAGATTCTCAAGTTTCATGGTTGGCCCTTCCCATCCGCAGATCCCACATCCATGAGTTACATGAGCCATGGATTATAAACACAGTACACAATCTGATCAGTGGTTGGTGGCATCTTGATGCAGAACCCAAGGATGTGGAGGGCTGGATGTATTGTCTTTAGGAAGAAATCCTCATTTAAGTGGACCTGCATAGTTCAAACCCCTGTTATTCAGTGGTCAACTGTAGTTCACAAACTCTTCAACGTACATCATCTCACCTGATACCTCAATGGCAAGTTAGTTTCATCATAGAATAGTTTTTCCTGTGTGTAGTTGGAAGGGACAGTGTGTAATATTGGTCTCCAGAATGTGTTCTTATGGTGTATAAAATGCAACTAAAAGTTAGAGATCTGTTTTAATATTCCAACCAAGTTTTTTCCCCCTTTCCTTTCCTTTCCTCTTCCAAATGGATAGACATTAATTATTTTTGCCAAGTATTAAAAGTATGAAATATTTTTAACATACAAAGTTATGTAATATAGAAAGTGAAAGATTCCATCCCCTACTTTTCCCTGTAATTCTACATGCCAATGTTTAATGTTTAGTATTCGTATATCTTTCTAGATTTTTGTATACCAATATAAATATATATATTATTTTCATATATTTAATTTTGTGGGGGTGGGATAATTAGGTTTATTCATTCATTTATTTATTTTTTTAGAGGAGGTCCTGGGGATTGAAACCAGAACCTTGTGCATGCTAAGCATGTGCTCTACCACTTGAGCTATACCCTCCCCCCATAAATATGTTTTTGTAATATTTTGTAATTTTATAATTTTGTAGTATTTTATAATTGTAATATTTTGTAGTATAATATTTTGTAATTAGATTTGTAGATCTAATATAAATATCTTTTTCATGATTAATATTATACTACATGTTTTTCCTTGTTATGTTGATCTACCTCAACCTGTTAAATTGCTGCATATTATTCCGTTGTACGAGTGTACTTTATATAATGATTTTGATTACATGTTTGATATTTTTCAATACTATACCTTTGCCTACTTTTCTGATTACTTCCTTAGAATAACTAGTTAAATTAGATTTGTTTTAAAGGATGAACACATATCAAATCTTGCCCCCTAAAAAAAAGGTGACTTTTTCCCTCTTAGATACCACACAGGACATATTCAATCTTTGCCAAACTGGTGAAGACTGAGTATGTCCTTGTATTTCTGAAGGGTACCAAGGTTAGGCGTATTATAATGTTGACTATTCAGTTTTTGTGTGTGTGTCTGTGTGTTGCCTTATTGCCTCTTCATTATTCTCATTTTATTATTGACTTCTCAGAACATTTCAGATATTAAAGGTAGCAAAACTTCGTCATATATATGTTGTTTTACCCAGTTCTCTACTTATCTTTTAATGTTATTTATGATACATTTTGTTGTGCAGAAATTTTAAGTTTTTATATAGTAAAATCTGTCAGTCTTTTCTTTTAGAGTTTCTTGCTTTTTTCAAACTTAGAAGTATTTTACCTATCTCAAGACTATACAAATATTTTCTTTTATCTTTATTTCCATTTATTATATTTACAGTTTTTACTTTTATGTTTTTAATATTTTTGAATTAATTTAGCATATGGGAGGGAAGGTAGGTCTCTAACTTCATTTTTTCAAATGGTTAACTTATAGCCCCAATATTATTTACTGAAAAGTCATTTTGTTGCCACTGTTTAAAATACCATTTTTTCCTTTTTTTTATTGAGTTATAATCAGTTTACAATGTTGTGTCAATTTCCAGAATAGAGCACAATTTTTCAGTTACACATGAAGATGCATATATTCATTGTCACTTTCTTTTTCACTGTGAGCTACCACAAGATCTTGTATATATTTCCCTGTGCCATATGGTATAATCTTGTTTTATCTTTCTACATATGCCTGTCAGTATCTACAAATTTCGAACTCCCAGTCTGTCCCTCCCCCTACCACCGGCAACCAAAATACCATTTTTGATATATTTTAAATTCCCAGATATAATATAGGTCTGTTTCCCACCTTTTGTTTCATTTCATTGACCTGTTTGACTATTTCTACTTTTGTGCCATCACTACATTATTTTATAAACCTTAGCTTTTAGTACATTTCCTTATCTGATAGGGAACTTCTTATCCTACACAGAGTAGTTGACTACAGCATACATCCTAAGCTTCTTTGGTACAAGCAGCAAGCTCAGTGAGGTGTGAGACTTCAGCCACTGTGAGCTTCCAGTTTACCTTCTTTCATATTTTGTTGGTAGCATTTGCTCTGAGCTGGGTGGTTTTCTGGGATTCTGATGGAAGAAATCCATATACTAGTTACATCTAAAGGAGCCCCCCCCTTTTCCTGTGATGAGTGACAAACTTGTTTACCAATGTTTGGTTTCCCTTTAATCCGTTCTTACCTTCTAATCTATAGTGAGTATGGTTCCTTTTTCCTATTGCTGCTTCTGTTTTTTTTTTTTAAACTAATCATTTCTTTGGATTCTTTTTAGGAACTGAGAAGGGAAGAAAAGTCAAAATATGGGCCAAATTTGCTATCTTGGAAACAGAAAATCTGATTCTTCTTGGGTGATATGTTAGCATAATGAGTTTTTAAAAATGACTTAAAATGAAATAAAAAAAGAAAAAAGTATTCTTTCTAGCAGGGTTTAAGTCTGTACAATTGTCTTTACATATCCTTTGCATTCATTCATCCTGAGGCAAAGAAATATCAAGTATTATTTTATTCAGTGTAGTGTATATGTTTCTTTTTAAATTTAAAAACTTTGACACATAAAAGTGGCAGTCAGGAAATTATGACTTACAAAATGATTTTTAATGGCATTTTGCAGTGTCTATAAAATCCTTGTGTCGTTAAAGCAGAGCAATAAAACTATTGCGAATGATTATGTGATTATATTATATGATTATTATGATTATATTTCCTTCTAGGCACACATTCTCCAGAGATTCAGCTTATATTCAAACTCGGAGGGAATTCACAAGAGCAAATGAGTGAAAATAAGATGATGCCTCTTCTTAGTGAGGATGCAGCCTTACAGGTGTGTAGCATATTGATTAAATACCTGCTTATTAAAATTGCTGTTTTTTAATATTAACTATTTCAAATTATTTAACTATTTCAAAGAGAGGAAAATTACTAATGAATATTTCTTTTTGTCTATTGTTTTGCTTCTTTTTTCTCTTAGTCAGTTTTTTCCCTTAGACAGTCATTCTGTTTCTTTGCTGCAACTTTGGTGAAAGCCAGTTGATTTAGGAAGGAAGGCTTAAAATATTTCCTTTCTTCATCTCTCTTTCTACTAGAGCTGTGGAAGTGAGAAGGTTAAAAGAGGATATAATAATTGTGATTTTCATCTCCATTATATGTCAGAGGTCATCTTAAATTTGTGAAGAAGATACTAGTTTGTGTGGTGTAATTTGAAATATGGGCTACTGAAAGAGACTTTTGGCGTGTGTGTGTGTGAGTGCATGTGTGTGGATACACACTTATATATGCAAATTTTCATTTGTTTGTTTCTTTTTAATGCAGTTACCCTGGGGAAAGGTAAGGGATGATTCAATTAACATCTTGGTGTAAATAAGTTAGCTAACAGGAGATAACTACAGAGTCTTAAGAAGTGGAGGGGGAGATACATATATTTTAATAGCAGAAATAGACAACAGTTTCGAAGAGTGAACATGAGGGTATATCTAATATTGTATATAGGAGTGTATATCAGTTGAATGATCTCTAATCAAAAGGGAAATACTCAACACCACCTATTTTTTCTTAAAGCTGAGAAGCTTGTATTTAGCTTCTAATAATTTGTTTAAAACTCAGTTTTGCAACTTCTTTTTTTTTACTTACAGAAAATTTTTTTTAATTGCAGTATAGTCAGTTTATAATGTGTCAGTATCTGGTGTACAGCATAATGTTTCAGTCATACCTATATGTACATATGTTCATTTTCATTATAGGTTACCACAAGATATTGAGTATAGTTCCCTATGCTATATTGTATAAACTTATTGTTTATCTATTTTATATATAGTAGTTAGCATCTGCAAATCTTGAACTCCCAGTTTATCCCTTCCCACCTCCTTCCCCATCTGGTAACCATAAGTTTGTTTTCTATGTCTGTGAGTCTGTTTCTGTTTTGTAAATAAGTTTTTTTTGTTTGTTTGTTTGTTTTTTTTTTAGATTCCACATATGAGTGATATCATATGGTATTTTTCTTTCTCTTTCTGGCTTACTTTACTTACAATGACAATCTCCAGGTCCATCCTATAACTGAACAACAACAGAAGCAACCTGATTTAAAACTGGGCAAAGGACATGCATAAACATTTCAATAAAGAATATATACAAGTGCTAATAAGCACGTGAAAAGATATTCAGCATCATTAATGCACATCAAAACCACAGTGAGATACCATCTAACACTCATTAGGATGGCTATTACTAAAACAATGTAGCAAACGTTGGTGAGAATGTAGAAAAATTAGAATTCTCGATCATTGCTGGTAGGAAATGGAGAATAGTGCAGCAGCTGTGGAAGATGGTACGGTGATTCCTAAAAAGATTAAACATAGAATTACCATATGATGCAGAAATTCCACTTCTGGGTGTATACCCAAAATAAGTGAAGGCAGGGACTTGAAAATGTATTTATTCACCCACACTCACAGAAACATTATCAACAATAGTCAAAAGGTGTAAGCAACCCAAGTGTGCATTGACAGATGAGTAGATGAATAAAATGCAGTACTTACATATACAATGGAATATTATTCAGCCTGAGAAAGGAAAGTAATACTGATACATGCTACAATATGGGTGAACCTTGATGACATCATACTAAGTGAGATAAGCCAATCACAAAAGGACAAATACTGTATGATTCCTTTTACATGAGGCACTTAATATAGTCAAATACATAGACAAAGTAGAAGTATGGATGCCAGGAGTTGGGAAAGGGGTAAATGGGGAGCTAGTGTTTAATAGGTATGGAGTTTTAGTTGGGGAAAATGGAAAAGTTCTGGAAATGGATGTTGGTGATGGTTGTTCATCAATAGGAATGTACATGATGCCACAGAACTGCATGTTTAAAAATAGTCAAAATGGTAAATTTTATGTTATATATATTTTACCACAATAAAAAAGATACTAACAATAATGTAAAAATTATCTTAAATATTGTTTTTACCTTGTTGTATTAGCTTAGCATTCATCAATTGGGAAAAACTACTGTTTTTTTTCTTTCTAGCAACCTCAAGATGAAATGGAACAAAATCAAGCTCTGTTACAGTAAGTATGGTGGTTTTGGCATTATTATGTTGTAGTTTTTTGTAATTTTACACATACAAAATGAATCTTAAGAGTTTTAGAGTTATTGTATTTTTTGAATAATTGTCTCTTTAGCAGCATAAATATATGGTATTTTACAGACATTATAGATAAGTTTCATTTCATGAGAAAGATTAAATCAGATTAAGTTGATTCTTTGACTATTAATATTATTTAAAAAGCATAACGTAAGAATTTGCAGAGCTTATTGAAATTAGACTTCATACAACTATTATACTTTAATATTCCTTCAGTTTTTTTTTTTAAACAATGGTTTTCAAATTATGGTCTGTGGTCCCCCTGGGAGTCCCTGAGACTCTTCACAGAGGGTTAGTGAGGGCAAAACTAAATAATAATACACATTATTTGCCTATTTGATGTTTGTGCTTATGGTGCTAAAACAAGTGGTAGATAAAATGCTGGAGCCTTAGTAGGCATCAGGGCAGTGACACTAAAATAGTACTAGTAGTCATTGTGTTTTTCACTGCCATGTACTAGTAGTTAAAAAAGAAAAAAAGCCATTTTTACTTAATGCATTTGATGAAGCAGAAAAGTTGTTAGTAAATTTCTACCCTTGAATATATATCTTTTTAACCTTTTGTGTGAAGTGTAATAGTTGTCTTAAGAAGATCACTTGTGTACTTGTTTGAGTTATAAGTGTTGTAAGAAAACTAGTTTCACTCTTTTTTAATTAGAAAGGTTAACTGATAGACAAACTGGATATTCACACATAGACACACATGGCAGACATTTTCTTGAAATTGAATGAAGTAAGCCAGTCACTTCAAGGAAAACAACTGATGGTATTTGCTGCCAATAAAAAAATTTAAGCTTTCAAGTGAAAATTAGAGTTCAGGAAAGCTTGTGTCTACCATTTTGACCTTGATGACATTTCAATACTTAAAACTTTCTAGTGAGGTCAGTGGAAATATTTACAAAAGTGACCTTTTTGAGATTTTATAATGACATGGATTAGTATAGGGAAGATCTGCATAACTCAGTGAATCAGTATTTTCTAAAAGACCAATGCATGACATCACAACACCACCCACTGACAAATAAAGGTTCCATTTAAAATGCAAGATAAACCAATGGGTTATAATGTAAAAGAATACAAGAAGTTCATTGATTTTGTTTCAATTTTTACATGTCCATTAACCTTTAGGGAAGTTTGCTTTTAGAGTTTTGATATTATCTAAAAAGAATGTGCACTGTTACTCAGAATATGCACTAAAATAATCCTTCTATTTCCAACTGCGTATCTTTGTGAGCCCAGATTTTGTTATAACTTCAAAAAAATATGGCAAAAGATTGAATGCAGTTGCAGCTCAGATGGCAGCTGTCTTCATTAAGCCATACATTAAAGAGATTTTTTAAAATGTGAAACAGTGCCATTTTCTCATTAATTTTTTCTACTTTGGAAAATACAGTTTTTCATAAAAATATTTTAACATGTTAATTTAAAATTAATGCTTATTTAATGTTTTTCTCCACTTTAATTAGTAATATGTAAATACAAATAAATATGAGACACATGAACAAAAGCTTTTTGGGTTCCTTACTAATTTTTAAGAGTTTAAAAGAGTCCAAAGATCAAAAAGTTTGAGAACCACTATTTTATAATAACCCTTTTACTGACTGTATCAGTAATGTAAGTGCATCTACAGAAGGGGGAAAAAAGACAAGACTAAGAAAGACTCATACATCATCTGTAATCTCACTGCCTAGAGAGAACTGTTGTTAACATTTTGGTACATTTTATTTTAGACTTTCTATATTTTTTGTTTTGTTTATATTTTCTACAAAATTTGGATTATGCTTTGGATAGTTTTGTTTCCTGGTTTTAAATTATAAGTAGTAGTTTATGCTAAATTTCTCACATCATTAATATTTTTTAAAAGCGTGAATTTTAATGGCCTCTTGCTATTTCACTTACTTAACTTACAGTACTGTAATTCAATTAATCATTCCTCTGTACATGTATGTTGCTTTCAGTCCTGCCTAGTATATCTTCCCATTTCTTTGAATCATCTTCAGTTTCCTTTACCAGTGTTTTATAGTTCTCAGGCTATAAGTCTTTCACCTCCTTGGTCAGGTTTATTCCTAGGTTTTTTTTTTTTTGGTATGCAATTTTAAAAGGGATTTTTTTTTTTTTACTGTCCCTCTCTGATATTTCATTGTTAGTGTAAAAAAAATGCAACAGATTTCTGTATGTTAATCTTGTATCCTGCTATTTTGCTGAATTTGTTTATCAGTTCTAGTAGTTTTTGTGTGGAGTCTTTAGGGTTTTCTATATATAATACCATGTCATCTGCATATAGTTGACAATTTTACCTCTTTCCTTCCAATTTGGATACCTTTTATTTCTTTTTCTTGTCTAATTGCTATGGCTAGGACTTCCCATACTATATTGAATACAGGTGGTGAGAGTGGGCATCCTGTCTTGTTCCAGATTTTAGTGGGAAGGTTTTCAGTTTTTCACCATTAAGTGTTATGTTGGCTGTGTGTTTGTCATAAATAGCTTTTACTATGTCGAGATATGTTCTCTCTGCACTCACTTTTGTGAGAGTTTTTTAATTATAAATGAATATTGAATTTTATCAGACACATTTTATGCATCTATTGAGATGATCATGTGGATTTTGTCTTTTCTTTTGTTGATGTGTATCACATTGATTGATTTATGTATGTTCAACCATTCTTGTGACCCTTGGATGAATCCAACTGGATGATGCTGTGTGATCTTTTTTATGTGTTGTTGGATTTGGTTGGCTAATATTTTGTTGAGAATTTTTGCATCTATGTTCATCAAAGGAATTTATCCATAAGGAAAGACATGACAGGCATCCATACTAACAACCCTTGCACCAAAAATGTTAGACACACGCTAGCATACTAACAACCCTTGCACCAAAAATATTAGACTCATGCTGGCTATACAGGGACACTCCCACATATAACAACCCTTCAAGACCACAGTAGATAACAGTTTCTCCTAAATTCATACTGTCAAAGAAATAAAAGTAAAATGAAGAAGCAGGTCAAGAAAATTCCCCTGAAAGAACAGTGAAACAGACTTCTCCAGTCCACTAGACTCTGAATTCAGAAAGGAGGTAATAAAAATACTGAAGGAATTAAGAAGGGCTATTGATAGAAAGGCAGATCATTGTATAAAGAAACTAGAAATAATAAAGAGGACCCAATTAAAATGAGAAAACTCACTTGCTGAGACAAAAGCTGAGCTAGAGGCAATAAATAACAAACTGGATAATGCAGTAGAGTGAATAAATGATCTGAAAAATAGAATAATGAAAATCACCCAATCAGAAAGAAAGACCAAAGAAAAAGAAATATACCATACCTATGGGATAATACAAAGCACCCCAATCTACACATAACAGGGATCCCAGAAGGAGAAGAAAGAGAAAAGGGGATCAAAAATGTATTTGAAGAAATTATGGCTGAAACCTCCCCAAACCTAAAAAAGGCAACAGATATCCAGGTACAGGAAGCACAGAGGGTCCCAAAGAAGATGAAGCCAAACAGAACTACACCAAGACTTATTATAATTAAAATGGCACAAATTAAGATAAAGAGAGGAGTCTAAAGACAGCAAGAGAGAAAGAGCTAATTGCAAGGGAACCCCCATAAGGCTGTTAGCTGATTTCTGTACAGAAACGTTACAGGCCAGAAGGAAGTGGCAAAATATATTCAAAGTCCTGAAAAGGAAAAATCTGCAACCTAAGATATTCTACCCAGCAAGATTATCATTTAGGATAGAAGGAGAGATAAAAGATTTCTCAGACAAGCAAAAACTAAAATAATACAGGAATACTAAACCTAGCCTAAAAGAAATATTGAAAGGTCTTGTCCAAATAGAAAACCAGCAAAAATCTAGAGGAAGGAGAAAATCACAGTTGGAAAGTAAATCACTGAAATAAGCCAGCCCACAGATTTTTTAAAAAAATTTAAAAATTTCTGTGAAAGCAATGATAACTACAATGAACAGCAAAAGGATAAACATAAAGTTGTAAAAGAAGACATCAAAATCATCAAATGTGGGGGAGGAGAGTAAGAAAACGTACATTTTTTTTTTTTAGAATGTGTTTGGACCTATATGACTACCAGTCTAAAATAAGTACGTATAGTAATGGGTTAACATACTTGAAAAACGGGATAACCAGAAATCAAAAACATGCACTAGAGTCACAAAAACAAAAAAGAAGAGAACATGAGCATAATACAAACGCAAACCATCAAATCACAAAAGGAAAAACAAAAAGAAAAAGAAAGGAACAAAGAAGAAATACAAAATTAACTGGAAAACAAGGTTTAAAATGGCAACAGATACATGCTTATCAGTAACTACCTTAAATATCAATGGATTAAATACTCCAATCAAAAGACATAGAATGGCAGATTAGATAATAAAACAAGAGCCTACAATAGGTTGCCTACAAGAGACCCACTCTAGGGGAAAGGACACACATAGATTAAAAGTGAAGAGATGAAAAAAATAAAATAAAAATGAGAGGATGGAAAAAGATATTTCATGCAAATGGAAATGACAAGAAGGCAGAGGGTAGCAATACTCAATGTCAGACAAAATAGTCTTTAAAACAAAAGCCATGAAGAAAGATAGAAAGGACTCTATGTAATGATAAAAGGATCAATACGAGAAGAGGATGTTACACTCATTAACATATATGCACCCAATATAGGAGCACTGAATACATAAAACAAATACTAAAAGACATAAAAGGAAAAATTGACAGAAATGCAATAATTATAGGAGTCTTTAACACCCCACTGACATCAATGGACAGATCTTCCAGGCAGAAAATCAATAAGGCAACAGAGATCCTAAATGACATAATAGAACAGTTAGACTTAATTGATACTTTCAGGACATTTTACCCCCCCCCACCCCCACAAAACCAGAATACGCATTCTTTTCAAGTGCACATGAAACATTCTAGGATTGACCACGTACTAGGACACAAACAAGCCTCAACAAATTTAAGGGGATAGAATTCATTTGAAGCATCTTTTCTCACCACAACAGCGTGAAACTAGAAGTCAACTACAGAAGGACAAACAAGAAAAAATTAATTACATGGAGACTAAACAACATGCTACTTAAAACAACTTGAAAAAATAGGTCAACAATGAAATCAAAGAGGAAATTAAAAAATGCCTTGAGACAAATGACAGCAAAAAACACAACCATACAAAATCTATAGGATGCAGCAAAATACTAAGAAGGAGGTTAATAACAATACAGGCTGGCCTTCCTCAAAAACAAAAGTCTCAAATAAACAACCTAATTTACCACCTCAAAGAATTAGAAGGAGAAGAACAAACAAAACCTAAAGTTAGGAGAAGGAAGGAAATAATAAAGGTCAGAGATAGAATAGAGATTTAGAAAACAGTAATAAAAATCAATAAAACCAAGAGCTGGTTCTTTGAAAGGGTGAATAAAATCAGTAAACCTTTGGCCAGGCTCACCAAAAAGAAAAGAGAGAGGACTCTAAACAAAATAAGGAATGAAAGAGAGGTAACAATTCATATTGCAGAAATACAAAAAAAAAAAAAAAAAAAAAACGAAAAAAACCCTAAGAATATGATGAACAATTATATGCCAGCAAATTGGGCAACCTAGAAGAAATGGACAATTTTCTAGAAATACACAATCCACCAAAACTGAATCAAGAAGAAATAGATTATTTGAGCAGATGACTAGGAGTGAAATAGAATCCATAGTAAAAAAAAAAAAAACTTCCTGCAAACAAAAGTTCAGGACTGGATGACTTCACTAGGGAATTCTACCAAACGTACAAAGTCTTTTAAACTGATCCTTCTCAAACTCTTCCAAACGACTGAAGAGGAAGGAACACTCCCACACGCATTCTATGAAGCCACCATCATCCTGATACCAAAACCTGACAAGACAGTGTCGAAAAAAAAAAAAGCAAATTACTTACCTAAGTAACCATTTTTAACAACTTAGATGAAAGTTTGCTCTATTTTCAAAACTAGTATCTTAAATTCTCTTTTATAATTGAGGAAAAAATTCCTGTTGTTGTCTCAGACTATGATTTTGTTTTGTTTTAAATCAGTTTGTGTTCTCAAAGAATCATGTTTTAGAGGGGAAAAGCGGTATTCTTTTCTATTTGCCTCATAGAAATTATTCTATGTGAGCAGTTTAATTTTCAAGATAGCTTATATTGATCACTTTTATTTTTAGATAGGAGAGAATGTACAGTTTATTATTCTTGCTTAGGATTCAAGTAGCTATGCCTGGTGCAGAAAAACTGTTCTTAAAACAGCTGAAACATGGGGCTTTTTTTTTTCTTAAGAAAGATATCTTGACTGTACTTGTATAGTAAAGTAGATTGGGAAAAAAAATAGTTCACTGATCGGTTTTCTTCAGTCAACTTTTAATTATCCCAGGGCAGATGATCAAAATTTTAGATGAGGCATTTTATTTTGTTTTCAATCTTTTCCCCTTCAATATTTCTTACCCTTTCTTTCCGTGCTGTGAAATACAAGAACCATGAATAATGTCTGAGAATTTTCTTGCTAGTGACTTTTACTTACATCTCAAACTATAACGACAGACTTTCAGTGTATTTGAGGATTTAGATAGCCAAGCTACGTAAATTAGAACCTATTTTTCTCTCTGACCCTAACCCCTGTTTGGTAGACCAGTCATCTCCAAAGGTATTTTCAGACCTACACGTAATTTAGCTTGTTTATACTCCTAAAGTTCATCCATTAACTTTTCGGCTCTCCATTTTTGCAGTCACTTGAACTGTAAATGTTAACTAATTGGTAGTAATTGTAAAAGTAACTGGAATGATAGAGCAAAGAAAAATTACTCTATTTGAAATTCCTTTAAATGAAAAAAATTTAAATTGTATATGAATGAGAAATGGTGTTTTTTTCTTACCATTTAAAATTTTATATTTACTTATTAATTAATTAATTGATTTTTTGTTGTTGTTTAGGACTAGAAAAAGTAGTCCAATGTTCACTGTGTCATGTACCCAGGCTGAACTTTCACTGAACCACCAGAGTGTTCGAGGTATGCTTTTATGGGTAGAGTCACATAAAGTAAATTTGTCTTTGCCTAAAAATAGAAGGCTTAGTTAGCTATGAATTTATTGACAACCAGGCTGGTCTCCTGTACATTTTACATATGAAATCATTCTACATTAATTTACTTATATGAGAAGCAACTCAGGTTCAATCAAGACTTGCTCGACCAAATGTCTACTCTTTTGACTTGTAATTTTGGGGCTCAAATTTGAAAGGAATGTTTGTTTTTTCTGCTTATAGCATTCTTGTTTTGTTTGTTTTTGAGGAGGGAGGTAATTAGGTTTATTTATTTATTTATTTTAACTTAATGGAGGTACTAGGGATTGAACTCACGACCTCGTGCATGCCGAGCATGTCCTCAACCACTGAGCTAAACCCTCCCTGCTGTTTATAGTATTCTTAATATGTATGTGATATCTTTCTTGACTGGTAGTTTCCACAGACCATTTACTTGACTTCAGCTATGTTAATCAATGGCTGTCTTTCTCTTTGAGTGTCTCCTGTGTATGTTGTATGATAGCGTAGTAAGTATTCTTAGTGGTCATTGAAACCTTGTATTACAAGAAAAGGCACAAGAATATGATACTTGAAATCGAAAAGTTACATTTTAAAAGTTCTATCTTCTGTTTTGTACAGAAGCTCTAACTTCTGTTCTATTCTGCTACTATAACAATAGGAGTACCACTTAGGCCCATTACCAACTCTTGCATGTACTCCTAGTGCTTAGATTTTGGTATGTAATACTTATATGTTCATTGTTTTAACAAATATTTATTGAGCCTGCTATGTGCCAGGTGTATGGGTGCTTTAGGTATACAACTGCTAAATAAACTGGGAACCCTTAAAGGATAGCAAATCTGTTTTGGGACTTGAAGATAATTAGAATGAATTTGAAACATCTTTCCATTTTTGGAAAGCACAGATGCTTTCAAGGATGTCTGGCAGCAGGGCTAAAAGGATAAAGGGCTTTGTCAGTTGTGTTCCCACTGACCAACCTGTGACACAATTAGTTGGGAGAAAAAAATCCAACAATGATTTTAGCTCATGGAAGTAGCTTAAGTTGGTGAAAAAATCATAAGTTTCTAATGATAGTCACAAAATGTTAATTGAGACTACAAAAGGTAGTCTCAGTACAAAAAGAAAAGGAACTATAGTAGAATGTTTAAAAATTTTTAATGACTTTAAGAAATAGAGACCTGTTAATACATGTGCGTTTGGGACAATCTCCTGACTCCTTGGCCCCTACATGATGTCCCTTAGTATGCCTAACTTAACAGCATGAATTCATTTAAATTCTGTTACCTACAATGGAGAAGATAATGACACTGAGAAAGTAGATACGATTTTTCCTCAGGTAGTTGCAAATACTTAGAATAGCTCAGCCAAAATAGAGAGGTTGGTTTTTAACTAAACAAATTCCAAATAATTATAATTTTACCTGGCTTCCTGTGAAATATTATTTAAGAAATGGAAGAATTTTGTAACTTTGTTGCCAACATAATACTTTTATATCAATAAATTGGTATATTTATGAATATTTGATATAGCACATGAATCAGGGAGTCATTTTAAGTATGTGATTAAGAAATGCTGTGTGAGATAATATGTTTTAATGCTTTAATAAAACTGGAGTGTAAACATATAATGTTATCTTCCAGGGACTGAGGCTGAAAATCCTGAAGTGTTGCCACATCCAGAAAAGGTTGGTCTGTATAATAGAGATTAGCTATTCAGATCTTGGGTTTTGATTTTTCTAAAAATTGTATTGATTAAAGTATCAAGCCCATCCAGGCTGGAAGATAACTAGGCAGGAATATAACTAAACTGTTTCAATAGATAGAAATCTATTCTTGTCTAACAACTCCTTTCGGTATTTGTTCTTCCTTATCTCTAATGAAATACAATTTTCTTGACCTGTGTTTCTCATCTAGCATTGTCTCTTATTCTTTATCTAGAAAAGAAACATATATTTTAATATCAGAGTAGTCTCTGAGATGTTGTAGCAAAAATGCCTTCTGTTGCTTTGTCTATTACCCTAGTTCCTCTAATATTTCCTGTTAGAATCTGCTTTCCCGTCTTCCAGTTGTTAATCAGTAACCACATGTTGAGTGCTTGTTTTGGCTTTGCTTTCTGCTTGGTGCAGTGGGGACTTAGAGGACAGTAAGACTGACTCTGCCCATAACAGACTCCTGCAATCAAGGACCTCCCAAGCCAACCCTACCATACCTGTACCTTTCTTCATCTCAGTTGAACCTTACATATTCGCACCTCCATGCCTTTATTCAGTGAGGAGACAGAAAACAAGGGAAAGAGCATACCGTTTGGAACCAGATATGTGTGTGTTCCAAGGGCATGTGTGTCAATTACATGTGTATTATATGGAAAGTTATCCCTTTCATAGTGATAGTATAGTGAGGACTGAGAGCAATAATAGCTCATGGTGTCTGGCACCTAGGTTGCTTAATAAATACGTGTTTTCCTTCTTTCACTCCTTTGCAAATCACTAATTTCTGGCGTAAGTCCCTTCATTCTCTGTGGATTTGTCTCAGGACTGTGATGATCTTGACCAAAGTAATTGCTCCCTTTTTTCATTACTCACTGAATGTCAGTATTTCCCAATCACTTGCATCCTATGACATGAATAGATCTTCAGAGAAAAAGGATTTTTTTGAACAAGGAAGTTTAGAGAACACTGTATGCTCAAGTCTCCTCAGAGACTTAGAAATTCACATACTCTAAAAAGTCTATGGTAAAGAAACCTGTTTACTTTGTTTAACCAAGCATTTTTCAGGCGATCATGAAAATCCTTCACTGCCTCCCTTTTTTTTCCCCCCAGAAAACTTATTCTTACAATACTAGGGCTATGGTTTATGCCATTCATTTGAGTTCATGCAGTATTTTTGACATTATTTATAATTTATTTAATATCTTATGTATTAATGCCTTCAGTATTCACTTAGAAACTAAGTTCCTTTGGGGCAGAGTTCAATATATTTACTTTATTACATTTACGGCTTTGAATTTAGTAGGTACAGGGACTTCAAATAGGAGGGAGACCTTGAACTGTGACTTAAAGAATAGATACGATCCAGCTTTTCAGTTCCTTCTAAATTTCTTTTATCTTTCTGAGCAAATTAGAGTTTGCACTACTAATAAATATATCTTCTCAACCTCTGTATGCTATGTAAAGAGAAAATAAATGGAAGAGAAGGAGAATAAAATATTTTCCACCTCTCTTATTCAAATCAAATTTGGGCATTAGGGGGCTTACAAATTACAGTGCATCCTGGCAGAGTGATGTGTAAGTGAAGGTGAATGTGGTTTTTAGAAACAGCCAAAAGTCACTTGAAACCCATTCTGTTTTGTAAGGTCAAGCAAATTAACAGTTTTAATGAAGGAAAAAAGTCCAGTGCCTTTAAAGTATTGAGACTGATTTTCTTGAATGACTTATAAATGATTTTGAAAGCACTTCAAAATAGGAGGTCCAATAATATTTTGCTCATTGGAAACATGGTGAGGAAATGTATAACCTATTAAGGTGATGTCTTTTAAAATAATAGTCATTTAGAAATAAGAATTTTCTGTTTTTTGTTTAATGTAACCACAACTGAGAACCATTGATTTATAGCCAGAGCTTATAATGTTTTCATAGAAAATTCATTTCTTTTCTTTTTCCCACTGACCTCCTGTTCTTTACTTCACATTTACATATTTACACAGAGGTGAGGAATAAAAAGGTGAAACTATACCAATTTTGTTCCCATTTAGTAATTTAAATTAAATTCAATAGAGATTTTTAGCAAGGAGAATTTTACAACCATTAACTGCAGGGAAGTTTTTAGATTATCTGTTAATTTAACTAGCCATGTCATTGCTGCCTCTTCCCTTAGCCCAGATAATTTCAATTTAGCTGAATAGATAACTTGCCATCTGTAATTATGGCCCAGCCAATTTTATCCTTGGTCCACTATTGAATGTTTAACCATGTATTCACAGTCATTAGTACTTTGGTATAAGAAAGTAATAAAGAGTATTTTTATTTATGGAAGGGAGGACAGTTGATAAAGCTTTTTGAAGGTAGCTTAGCAATATGATCAACTAGAATACTATGGCATTTTCATTTTAAACACTTTTGTATATACTATAATGATGGAACTTCTCTTTGGAATATACAGGAACTAAGTGCAGGCAGAGACTCTCCTGAAATAAGCCTTCTCTCAGGTACTACTACTGAAGAATCTAGTAAATTTGCTGTAAAGGAAAAATCATTAATAGAGCCAAAGAAGATCTTAGCAGCACCAAATACGTTTTCTGAGCCTGGAAAGGAAGTCGTGTTAACCGTGACTTCTAAAGAAACCAAGGATGAAGAAAGCTCTCTTGAAACTTTTGTGTCTGCCTTGGAAGGATTACTAACATCACCAGAAATCACCCAGGAGGAAAGATTGTTTGGAATAGTGAGTAATTTTAAACCTAGAGAGTTGATGAACCCATTGAGCAACTCTTTGAGTTCCCTATCAATGCCTTTGACATGTCACGAAGATTTACTAGAAAACACAAAGGATGATGCATTGCCAGCTGAGTTGTTAGCAGCCCTAAATACATTGTCAGAAGCCAAGGTGGAACCCATCTGTCACAGAAAAGAGGGAGGCATTTGTCTCAGTACTGGAAATGAATGTTTAGAAGTGGAGCCTAGTATGTCTCAGATTGATGAAGATTGTACACAAGTAGCAGAGGTGAATTTTGAGACTCTTTGTTCTGCTCCACCATTTGAACAAGATTCCAGGTTGGCTGAGCTGCAGAACAAGCATCTTTCAGTGCAGCAAGTAAGTAAGCATGAGTCTATGATTTTGCCTTTTATAGTAACCTTTAACAAGTCTTCCTTGCCCATATAGTTTATTTTAAATGCAAACCTTCTGGCGGGGGAGGATATATAGCTGAGTGGTAGAGTGCATGCCTTTCCTGGGTTAAATCCCCAGTACCTCCATTAAAACAAACAAACAAACAAACCTAGTTACCTCTCCCCCTTAAAAAATTTAAAAAATAAAAAATTTTAAAAAGTAAGTTATTTAAAAAAATTCAAACCTTCTATCCATATACCAACACTCAGAAGATACATCTTGATTTTGAAGAATACAGTGATATTTTTTGAGGTTCCCAGGGTAAAATTTTCAAGGGATTAAAAAGTAAAAATAGGTAAGTTTCTCCCCTAAAAACCTAAGAGGATATATCATCATTAGATTGCTTACATACAAGGAAAAAATTCTTTACCAGAATTATCCCTGTTACCTTACAATATCACTGTGTCTACCTGGATACAGAGTAGAGATGAGATACCCCATGTTAACTTCTAGTTGGACATAAAATATATGCAGTTGGGCTGCCAGGAGAGGGAAAAACTTATGCCTGGCTTCAATAGATCTTTACATTCTGTGTCTGAAGATACTGTCAGGTGACACAGTCCTTGATTTGGAATTCCTAGAGTATTACACTTTGAGACCCTCCAGTAGCCTACCATTTGCCAAGTCCCTTTTTCTTGTTGATAATTTTTTTCCTTTTAAAAATAATCTTGGGGAGTGGAAAGGGACAGGCTGGGAGTTCGAAATTTGTGGATACTGACAGGCATATGTAGGATAGATAAAAATAATCTTTATTTTTTTCCTCATTAAAATAGCAATACAGCCTCATTATAAATAAATCAAATATAGCAATACATAATAATACAGGAAGAAAAAGTCCCCCACAATTGCACTTTCTAGAGATAATTACTGTTAACAGTTTGGTGTAGGCCTCCATTTTTATATGCATATTCTATGTAAATTTGTTTTATGTAATGGGATTATATTGTGCATAGTGCTTTGCAACTTGTTTTTTAAATTTAATAGTACATCTTGATTATCTTTCTATGTCGACAAATGTAGCAGTACTTAAATGTTTTTACTTGTTGAATGGTATTCCACTGTATGGCTATATTTTGTGTGTGCATGTATTTATATGTATGTATAATAGTATAACTTATTTGACCAGTTTCTCTCATGATGATCATTTGCATTGTTTTCTTTCTTTTTTTTTCCTTCTGGCTATTACTAAAATGCTCCTATGAACATTTCTTGGAAGATTTAAATAACATGATACTGAGTTCATGTTATAACATACATACTTGGAATAATACTACATAAAATTCTGGTCAAAAAATTTCAAAACAGACATAATAAGATTTTTAAAAATCCAGAAAAGAGAAACTAATCTTAGGGAAAGGGCATAGGATTAAATTAAACATTCCAGGGTTCTAGTCTAAAAAGAGGTAATATGAATAAAGTATAGGAAATTATGATTGGTATTGACAGAGTGAGCATGAATTTAGCAGGTCCTCAAAAAAAAAGTCTGCTTTAAAGTAGAAAGGAGATTGATTTAGAATAAATCCAATTAAATACTCTTATTCAACTATAATAAAAATATGAGATTGAGAAGCTTTGCAAGCTGGATATACAAATCAATTCAAGAAGGATTTGCATGATACGTAGAAAAATATATATCCTCATGAAAGTTAAATCTATAATGGATTATTAAAGGGAAGTTAGAACCATTCATGATACACTGTTAACCTTTCAAAATCAATATAATGGAGGTTATATACTATCTTATCCCGTAAATACTACATACTGTTTCTGTCAAATAACAAAATAGTAGGCTGAATGGAACATTGATCTAGCCCACTGTTTTTATGTGTCTGGCATCATTGTATGCTACCCATTTCCTGTGAAATTAAAGTACCCAGAGTGACCTTAGGTTTACCCTTGATTTTTAAGGATCAATGTTGATAAAAATAATTTTTACTTATGTTCTTCCAGTCTTAGGCTTTTAAATCTGCATTACCTTTTAGTTTATTACAAAATTATTACAAAATTTTCATCATGTTCATAGATGTCTATGAGTTTTTCACTTCCATCTTACGAGATATTTTTGTGTGATCAAAGGACAAGATAAAACTTAATTTTTTCTACTTTTAATTTTTTTTGCATTGTTATAATTATTTGTGTATGTACTTACATCGTATTACAGACTCTTGAAGACCCAAATCCATTAGGATTGCAAACTTTGGTTCATCAAAATGTCGCCTCTTATAATCCACTAAATAATAAGGGAAATTCAAATCCAGTGGAAAATCACTCTGACCAGGACACTCCATGTGTGTTAAGGAGATCGTCCAGACTGAAAGCAGGCAGAGTTGCAAAGCCCACAAATGACATATATAAGATGCCAGAGAAGATTTTACCCAAAATACTTGGCTGTGAGGATCAAGCAAATAGTAACTCGTCAACTGAGAATTTCAGGTATGCTGCAGCTCTAAAGATAATTTTGTGCTTGGAATATTAGAGTTACAGTTACCTCTAAGTAAAGAACTTTATTTTTCAGTGTTGTTACTGTATTTATTTTGCAATTGAAAAAAAAAACCCAGAAAACTTTTACTTTTTTTTAAGACAAAGTAATGGGAGATTGTTGTATTTCAGCCTAATGCTAATTTTCTTTCTTTCTTAAACATCCATCACCACACATAGTTACAAATTTCCTTTTCTTGTGATGACAACTTTTAAGGTCTACTCTCTTAGCAACTTTTCAAATATACAGTACAGTATTATTAACTATAGTCACCATGCTGTACATTACATTCCCTGGACTTACTTATCTTGTAACTGGAAATTTGTATCTTTTGACCACCTTCACCCATTTCACCTACCCACCCCATCCCCCACCTCCAGCAACTACCAGTCTGTTCTCTGTATCTATGAATATGGGTTTGTTTTTTTTTAAGATACCACTTGTAAGTGAGATCATACAGTATTTGTCTTTCTTGTCTGACTTATTTCATTTTGCATAATGCCCTCAAGGCCTGTTCATTCACATTGTTGCAAATGGCAGGATTGTCTTCTTTTCTATGGCTGAGTACAGTTCCATTGTGTGTGTGTGTATCATATTTTCTTTATTCATTCATCCATCGATGGATACTTAGGTTGCTTCCATGTCTTGGCTATTGTAAATAATGCTGCAGTGAAAATGGGGGTGCAGATTTTTTTTCAAGACAGTGATTTTGTTTCCTTTGGATGAATACCCAGAAGCAGAATTGCTGGATCATACGGTAGTTGTATTTTTGATTTTTTGAGGAATCCCCATACTGTTTTCCATAGTGGCTGCACTGTCTTACATTCAATCAACCATGCATAAGACTTCCTTTTTTTCCCACAACCTCCCTAATACTGGTTATTAGTTGTCTTTTTGATAATAGCCTTTCTGACAGGTGTGAGGTGATACCTCATTGTGGTTTTGAGTTGCATTTCCCTGATGATTGGTGATGCTGAGAACCTTTTCATGTACCTGTTGGCCATTTGGATGTCTTTTTTGAAAATGTCCTTTTATTTCCTCTCTCATTTTTTAATTGGATTGTTTGTTTTTGCTGTTGAGTTGTATGAGTTCTTTACATGTTTTGGATATTTACCCCTTTTCAAATATATGATTTGCAAATATTTTCTCCCATTTGATAGGTCATCTTTTCATTTTGTTGATAGTTTTGTTTGCTGTACAGAAACTTTTTAGTTTGATGTGGTCTCACTTCTTTATTTTTGCTTTTTGTTGCCTTTGCTTTCAGTGTCAAATCCAAAAAAATCCTTGCAAAGATTGATGTCAGAGTGCTTATTTACTCCCTATGTTTTTTCTTAGGAGTTTATAGTTTCAAATCTTACATCTAAATCTTTAATCCATTTGAGTTGATTTTTGTGTGTGATATGTTTCATTCTTTTGCATGTGGCTGTCTAGTTTTCCCAACACTGTTTATTAAAGAGACTATCCTTTCCCCATTGTGTATTCTTGGCTCTTTTGTCATAAACTAATTGACGATATACAAGCAACTTTACTTTGGGGCTCTCTATTCTGTTCCATTGATCTCTGTGTCTGTTTTTATGCCAGCATTTTGCAGTTTTTAATCAGTGCCTTACCACATGGCAAGTCCTTTTTTTCTTGCAGAGAGCCTGTTTCTTTTTACCTAGGAGTTGTGAATACAGTGGATAGTGAAATGCCAACGTAGGGAGTGAGGGCTAGGAGACTCGGAACACTCACACTTGTGGGTGACTGCCTCCAAAGAAGAGAAACCCATGGGTGGCACAAAGACAAGGCTGGAAACCATAATGGCATGTCGCTCACAGAATTATCTGCAATTGACTCAGGAGCCATCTCCATATTTAAAACTGCCATGCAGTTTGACAGCAGCTCAGTAAAATACCTTCGAGTTTTTAAGAAATTTAGTTAAAAGTTTGGTGTGATTCTCTATGAGTGGTTGTAGAGAATGTGATAGTAATTTTAAAACCACATTTATTTTTCAAGAATGCAGAATCTTGCTTTAAGGATTGAAGGTAAAGGGAAGACTGTGCATTCATCCAGACTCAAGAGTAGAGAACAGATCAGGAAAAACAAAAAATTTACACGGAAAAATGGTAAGGCATATTTTATTTCTTTACTTCTTTAAATAAGTAACTTAAAGAAACATAGAATTCTGGTACTAAAAAGGATTTAGAGATACAACTTTCTCATTTACTGATGAGGAAGTTCAGAGAGGTTAAGGATTTTTCCCAGCACTGCACAGCTCATTAGTAGTATAACTAGGACTTGATCCTGAACTTCTGCCTCATAGGCTGGTATATTTCCTATACTTATACTGTTGAGAGGTTAGTTTCAGAACCCTTTTCAAATTTAGATGTTTGACCTATTTGTGGTGTGACCAAGCTAGCATAGGCTTTGGGAAATTATACCAAGAAGAATAAATAGAAGAAAGAAGGCAATTTTTTTGTATTTTTACATGTTGTTTCTTTGTTCCTATAAAACACTAAAGAATGAAGTAAAAAACTGTCAGAAACAATGAGAATTTAGAAAGACTATTTACCAAATAACAGGTAATTGTTCAGTTGGCAAAACTGAAATATGGGCTGTAGATTAAATGATAACATTGTATCCATGTTAAATTTCCCAAATTATAGTTTAGTTATATAAGATAATGTCCTTGTTTTTAGAGAATATGACTTGTGTATTAGTGAATAAATGGGCATGGTGTATACAAGTTACTCTTTATGTCTATATGTGTCTGTGTGCATATGTATGTGTGTGTAAGGAGGGAGAGAGTATGTATGTATAAGGAGGGAGAGGACAAAATGTTAACAATGGATGAGTCATTTGTTTTATTTTTACAACGTTTTTAAAAGTGAAATTATTTCCAGCTAAAAAGTTGAAAAAATTCAATAAACCAAAAGAAGACAAAAATACTTTACATATATATATATATACACACACACACACATATATATATAAATATATATAACCCAGTTACAAAATATAAGAGAAGATCCCATTTATAATAGTTACACAGGAGAGAAAATACCTACTTATATACCTAATCAGAAATTGCCACACCTGTAAGAGGAGAGTATGAAATTCTGCTGAGGTACATATAGAAAGACTGAAATAAATTGAAAGAAGAACCTCATTCTTGACCATAAAAATTCAGTGTTGTGAGTAATTTTTCTTCTCCCTTAATTATTCTGTAAATGTATGAGAGCTCAATCAAAAACAGATTTTTGTTTATTTGTTAATTATTTTCTTTTATTTTATTTTGCTTTGTATAACAGAAGGTTAGCTATGAGAATGATAAAAAATCTTCGGTGGAAAAGTAAATATAAAAGTCTAGCCAAGACAATTCTGGAAAATAAAAGCAAAGGGGAGCGATGGTGGAAATGTAGATTGGTGCAGCCACTGTGGACAACAGTATGGCCATTTCCTCACCATACAGTCCAGCAATTCTACTCCTGAGTGTTTATTTAAAGTAAACAGTTATTCTCTCAATAATAGAGTTTCAAAATACCTGAAGCAGACACTAATAAAACTGCAAGAAGAAATAGACAAATCCACAATTACAGTCAGAGATTCCAGTACCACTCTTTCAGGGATTGAGAGCTCATTATAGTAACCCAAGTGGACAGATTATCAGTAAGGATATAGAATATTTAAACAACACTGTCGACCATCTTGACTTATTTAACATTCATAAAACTTTCCACCCAAGAACAAAAAATCATGCATTCTTTTCTAATGCACTCAGAATATTTATCAAGGTAGTTTATATGCTGGGCCATAAAGTAAGTATCAATACATTTAATATGATTAAAGTCATAAGGAGTATTTTCTCTGACACCAAATAGAATTAAATCAGAAATCAGTAACAGAAAGATCTCTATAAAATCTTGAAATATTTGGAAACTAAACAGCACACTTTAAAATAGTTCATGGGTTAAAGAAGAAATTTAAAGGAAATTTGAAAGTGTTTTTAACTAAAGTAAAATGAAAATATAACAGTACTTGGAGATGTCATGAAAAGAGTAATTATCAGGGGAAATTATAGTACTAAATACCTGTGTTAGAAATGAACACTCTCAAATCCGTGGCATCAACTTCTGTCTTAAGAAACTAGAAAAAGAAGAGTGAATGAAGTCCAGAGTTAACAGAAGAAAGGAAATAGTAAAGACAAAAACAATAGTAAAGCAAAGATCAATGAAACAGAAAACAGAAAAAACCTATAAAACCAATATCTGGTTCTTGGAGAAGATCAGTAAAATTGATAAGCCTCTTCCAAACTGACCAGGAAAAAAAGGGAGAAGACATATATTACCAATATCAGAAGCAGGAGAGGTAACATCATGACATGATCTACAGATATGAAAAGGATAATAAGGGAACATTATGAACAACTTTTTGCCAATACATTCAGCTTTGATGAAATGGACAAATTCCTTGAGAGACACAAATTATTAGAAAGAAGTGGGCAACCTGAATAATAACATATCTATTAAATAAATTGCATCTGTAATTAAAAACTTCCTCACCAAAAACTAAATCAAAAAAAAAACCTCTAGGCCCAGATGCCTTCTATATTAGTCTGCTAGGGCTACATGACTAAATACCACAAACTAGATGGCTTAAATGACAAATTTATTTTCTCACAGTTCTGGGGGCTGAAAGTCCTGGAAAAGTGCTGGGAATTTTGGGTTCTGCTGCGACCTCTCTTCCTGGCTTGCAGAGAGTGCTTTCTTGCAGTGTCCTTTTTGTGTGTGCAGAGAACTCTGGTACCTCTTCCTTTTTTATAGGAATACCAACCCTATTATATAAGGATTTCAACTTACAAATTTTGTGATGACACAGTTCAGTCTGTAACATCTTCCCTGGTGAATTCTACCAGACATTTGAGGAAGATATAATACCAGTTATCCACAAACTTCTGCAAAAAATTGAAGATGAGGAAATGCTTCCCAGTTCATCTTACGAGGTCACCATTAAACTGACACCAAAATCAAAGACATTGCAAGAAGAGAAAACTGCAGCTCAGTATTCTTCATGAACTTAGATGCAATAATCTAAATTAAATTTTAGCAAATCATATCCAACTTTATATCATCATGAACTTCCAACTATTCAACTATCTAACTTTATAATATCATGACCAAGGAGATTTATCCCAGGGATGCTGGGTTGGCTTTACGTTTGAAAAATCACTCACTATAATTTGTTATATTAATAAACTAAAAAAGAAAAACCGTATGCTTATCTCAATAGATGCAGAGACAGATTTTGACAGTTATCTAACATCCATTACTGATGAAAACTCTCAGCAGACTAAGGATAGAGGAGAACTTGGTCACCCTGACAGAGGGCATCTACCAAAAAATACACAGCTATCATACTCAGTGATGAAAGGCTGAGTGCTTTCCCCTTAGGATCAGAAGTAAGACGGATGTCTGCTCTCAACGCTTCTGCTGATCATTGTACTGGAGGTTCTAGCCAGTACAATAAGGAAGAAAAACAAAAGGCATCCATATTGGAAAAGAAGTAAAACAGTCTTTAGTCACAAATGATGTCATCATGTATATAGAAAATCTGATGGAATCTGCAATAAAAGTTACTGTGAGTTTAGCAGAGTTGCAGGAAATGAGATCAATATACAAATATTAGTTATATTTCTATATTCTAGCAACAAACAGTAAAATTTGAAAACCAAGCAATTAGTTAAATTTATACCACAATATCAAAAAATACTTAGGGATAAAATTTGACAAAAGATGTATAAGATAGGTATACTGAAACCTATAAAATACCATTCAGAGAAACCGAGGAAAATTTGATGGAGAGAAATGGAGAGATACAGCTTGTTCATCAGTCAGAAGAGTCAATATTGTTAAGATGTTATTTCTACTCAGATATATTTATGGATTCTAAACAATCCCAATCAAAATCCTGGGAGGGTTTTTGGCAGAAATTCAATAGCTGGTTCTCAAATTCATAAGGAATGCAAAGGACCTAGAATAGTAAGACAACTCTGGTAAAAAATTAAGTTAGAGACTAACACTACCTGATCTCAAGAATTATTATATGGCTATAAGTAATCAAAACAGCATGGCACTGCAGTCAAGATAGGATGATAGATCAGTGGAAGGAGAAGGAAGTTCAGAAATAAACCCTGAGCTTTGATAAAGTGGTGAACAGTTGGATATCCATATGCAGCACAATGTTGAGTGTCTCTCTCTGTATATTTGAAGACTGTTGATTTTTGTTTTGGCCAACAAATTACTTGAAGATCAGCTTGATCCTTTCAACACTGAAAACCCTGTTAAGCAAGTCTAGTGTAGGCTTTACTCAGGGTCTATTTAGCCCTGTGATTAAGACATGACCCATTAAGGGTCTCTCTAAATGCCCCAATTGTTCAGCAAGGTCTCTCTCTTCAGGCTGGCAGTAATGTGAATGTCTCCCACCCTGTGTGATCTCTGACAGCTGTCAGTTTATAGTTCCTGGGTAGTTGTTCTTGCCTGGCCTCATGATGATTCACCCCACAGATAAGCGGTTTAGTATTCAGATAACAACTCATGGAGCCCTCCGTATAGATTTCTGGTACCTTTTCTCTATTCCCTCATCTTTGGTGCCCTACCGTGCAAATGCTATTCACGCCATCTTCCTCAAACTCTAATCTGTCTCCTTAATTCAGCGGAGTCACCTTGGTATTCTTGTGCAATACTCTGAAAAGTCTCCAGACAAGAAGCTGGAGTGACCTTAGGGCTCACTTCAGTGTTTGCCTTCACTCAGGAAAGACATAGATCTGAACTACCTGTTTTGCAATGTCTGAATATACCTTTCTTCCCCCCATATATTTTGTCTAGTGTTCTAGTTGTTTACAGTGGGATGGCAAGTCACAGTTTTTTAGTCATGACTGGAAGTGAATGTCTTTGATGACTAAGTTTTCACTGATGATTTTTATATTCTTTTTAATCTGATATTTTTAATAAATTACATAACTATAACAGCAAGTACAACTCGCAAAGACTGGTCTGGGAGTAGAGACTACTGATTTTTGGTAAGCATATAGTTTATCTGGTGGGAGCAGGATGGTTTGTAGTTTGGAGTGGGGAAGGCAGTCTCAAATTTTCAGCAGTTGGTTTGTTTTACAGTGCAACTGAATGAAGGGAATCAAATAAAAGCAAAGCAGTAAATTGTGGTCCATTAAGAAATCTGCTGCAGTACCCAATTACCTTTCTGAGGTTTTAGAATGGGGCAGGTTATTCAGATCAAAATTGGAAAAATCTATCATCAAAGCTGTTCTGAAATTCAGGAAAACCAAAAATTGGCAGGATTTGGATTATCTAAATCAGAAGTTTTTTTAGCATTTTAGGAGGCACGGTGGAAAAATGATACTTGGTATACATAACTTGGAAAACTATTTTAATTGTATATTTCCAGCTTAAGAAGTCAAAACTGTTTTACAGATCAAGATCATAGTTCTTTATTTAATTTCATGACAACTATTTTCAGCAGAGAAAGAAAACTTAGCATTCTCTTTTCTGGTCTTGCTGGGGTTAATTTTTGTATCTTCCTTATGCACTTCTGAGATTTTCTCCTCATGATTTTATAAGACATTTTGGTATTACAACATTTTTTTAGGTATTAATAACATCTAATTCTAGATTTAAATGATCTCTTTCACCAGAACTTTTAAGAAGGTAATCTGTCAGTCTTCTCATATATGTACCTTTCCTGGGGTTTCAGTCAACATAAGCTGATTACATGATTTATAATTTAGTCACATATTTTCAAACTAATGACATTCGTCTTTTTCACTTTTTGCATGTAGATACCATTATAGTTCGGTTAATGGATGATACTTCTTCATAATATACCTTTATTCCAGAATGTTGACAGCATTCATCCTGTTAACCTGTGTTCTCTCTGATTTTCTGTTTTTCAAAAAAACATTTTATTTTACTTTATTTTTGGTTTTTTTTTTTTGAGGGAGGGGTGGCAATTAGGTGTAAATATTTGTTTATTTAATGAAAATACTGGGGATTGAACCCAGGATCTCATGCATGCCTAAGTGCATTTTCTACCACTGAGCTATACCCACCCCATGATTTTCAAACCTCAAGATTTTAAGGATTATTAATTTTGTTTAATTTTCTTTTGTTCATTCCCTCATTTCAGAAAAGATGAAGATGAATAAAATGTCTCTTTCTAACATTAACCGGAGAAACATTTTTGGAGAGAACTTACTGTATAAGGCTGCTCTGCACAATGACGCTGGTCTTGTTCATCATTACATAAAAAAGGGTGGAAATGTTAATCAACCAAGTTATGCTGGTAGGTTGCAGTTACCACCCTCAGTTCTCTTGAAAGTGGTTTGTAGTTTCCTGCGTCACTACTATGAAGGTATGGTAAAGTAGGCCTAAGGCAAGTCTCAAACAGAAACTTTCCAGGTAATTTTTCTGCTTAGGTAATGCTTCACCATCATCTCCCAGGGCAGTGGTAAGACAGCAGGGAGAGGTGGGAGAATAACACTCTGTTTCATCTTCAAAGGTTGTGCCTGCCTGGGGCCCATCAGCTGAGCCACTTGCAGTAGCATTGCACAGAAGGATGAGGCTCCTGGGGCTGGCTTGCTGGCTTTGCATGGGCCTTGTCACTATGAGACTCAACTTTTCTCGGAAGGAAAATGAGGTCCACAGCTGAAAGAAGCTTATGGTACACTGAATTTTGGGGAAAACTGATGATAAAGTGATAGATGTACAGCAGGGGCAATGGCCAGGGAAATGGAGAGAACAGACTGTGAGGTAAAGCGGGTGTGGCAGGAAGCTCAGAAGGAACAGTCTTCTGCAGAGGCTGGATCTCTGGTACAGTCTCCTGTAAGGAGAACCTGACATGTTCTCCTGGAGAGGAATGATTCCTTAAAGACATTTACGTGCTTAAAGCACCAAGCAACACTGGGCCAGCCTAGATAGTGCTTTTATGTGTCCATACTTGTACTATTGTTTCTAGACTTTCTGGGTATATGAAACAGTGCACAAAGTCTAATGGTACACGGAGATCAACAGCACAATCCATGGACAGGCAGGTGATTATGAGTGTACTCCCAGCACTTACTTAAGCAGGGCCTGGGTTTATACCATAATCAGGGTTTTAATGACTGTTATTCTAAATCTCATACCCAGGTCAACCGTCATGGTCTTAGGGTATCCCTCAACTTACTTGCTAACCAAAGCACTTGCTCCCTTGATTTTGAGAAATATATGGTTCTTTCTCTTAGTCTGTATTGATTCCTTAAGTTCAGGAGTAGTTCTGCATGCTGCTAACTTGACTTTGTGGATTTCCCAAACATCAATCTCTCTTTAAAAAAAATTATATATGTATATATGTATATGTATATACACACATGTATATATATGTATATGTGTGTGTGTGTGTATATAAGTATGGTCAGTTCACAATGTTGTGTCACTTTCTGGTGTACAACATAATGCTTCAGTCATACATGAACATACATATATTCATTTTCATATTCTTTTTCACCATAAGTTACCACAAGATAGTAAATACAATTTTCCTGTGCTATATAGTATGAGCGTATTGTTTATCTATTTTATGTATATATGTTAGTTAGTATTTGCAAATCTTGAACTCCCAATTTATCTCTTCCCACATCACCCTGTAACTGAAAATTTGTTTTCTATGTCTGTGAGTCTGTTTCTGTTTTGTAAATAAGTTCATCTGTCTTTTTTTTTTAGATTCCACATATGAGTGATTTCATGTGGTATTTTTCTTTCTCTTTGTGGCTTGCTTCGCTTAGAATGACAATCTCAGGTCCATCTATGTTGCTGCAAATGACATTATTTTATTATTTTTTATGGTTGAGTAGTATTCCATTGTAGAAATATACCACAATTTCTTTATCCCGTCATCTGTCAGTGGACATTTAGGTTGTTTCCATGTCTTAGCTATTGTAAATAGTGCTGCTATGAACATTGGGGTGCATGTATGTTTGAATTAGAGTTCCCTCTGAATAAATGCCCAAGAGTGGGATTGCTGGATCATATAGTAAGTCTATTTTTACTTTTTTGAGGGATTTCCATATTGTTTTCCCTATTGGTTGCACCAAACTACATTCCAACCATGACTGTAAGAGGGTTCTTTTTCTCCACACCCTCTCCAGCATTTGTCATTTGTGAATTTTTGAATGACGGCCATTCTAACTAGTGTGAGGTGATACCTCATTATAGTTTTGATTTGCATTTCTCTGATAATTAGTGATATTGAGCATTTTTTCATGTGCCTATTGGCCATTTTTATGTCTTCATTAGAGAATTGCTTATTTAGGTCTTCTACCCATTTTTGGATTGGGTTATTTGTTTTTTGTTATTAAGTTTGTATGAGCTATTTTTATATTCTGGAAATTAAACTTTTGTGAGTTGCATCATTTGCAAATATTTTCTCCTGTTTGGTAGGTTGTCTTTTTGTCTTGCTTATGGTTTCCTTTGCTGTGCAAAAGCTTGTAAGTTTAATTAGGTCCCATTTGTGTATTTTTGCTTTCATTTCTGTTGCCTGGGTAGACTTCCCTAAGAGAACATTGCTAAGATTTATGTTAGAGAATGTTTTGCCTATGTTTTCTTCTAGGAGATTTATAGTGTCTTGTCTTATATTTAAGTAAACCATTCTGAGTTTGTTTTTGTGTATGATGTGAGGGAGTGTTCTAACTTCATTGATTTACATGCTGCTGTACAGTTTTCCCAACACCACTTGCTGAAGAGACTGTCTTTTATCCATTGTATTAAATATACCACAACTTCTTTATCATGCATCTGTTGATGGTCATTTAAGTTGTTTCCATATGTTGGCTATTGTAAATATTGGGGTTCATGTGTCTTTTCAAATTATAGTTTTCTCCAGATATATGCCCAGGAGTGGGATTACTGGATCATATGATAAAAGCTTTTAAATTTAATTAGGTACCACTTGTTTATTTTTGCTTTTATTTCCATTACTCTAGGAGCTACTTCCAAAAAAAATTACTGTGATTTATGTCAAAGAGTACTCTATGGTTTCCTCTAAAAGTTTTATAGTGTTTGGTCTTACATTTAGGTATTTAATTTAGGTATATGGTGTTAGAGAGTGTTCTAATTTCATTCTTGTACATGCAGCTAGCCATCTTTCCCAGCACCACTTGCTGGAGAGACTGTCTTTTTCTCCATTGTATATTCTTGCCTCCTTTGTCATAGGTTAATTGACCACAAGTGCATGGGTGTTTTTTCTGGGCTCTCTGTCCTGTTCCATTGATTTATTTGTCTGTTTTTGTGCCAGTATTCTATTGTTTTGATTACTGTAGCTTTGTAGTATAGTATGACATCAGGGAGTGTGATTTCTTCAGGTCTGTTTTCTTTCTTAAGAATGTTTTGGCTATTCAGGGTCTTTTGTGCTTCCACTAAAATTTTAACATTTTTTGTTCCACTTCTGTGAAGAATGTCATTGGTAATTTGATAAGGATTTCATTGAATCTGCACATTGCCTTGGGTAGTATGGCCATTTTAACAGTATTGATTTTTCCAATCTAAGAAGACGGTATATTTTTCCATCTGTTTGTGTTGTCTTCAGTTTTTTTCATCAGTGTCTTATAGTCAGAGTACAGGTCCTTTGTCTCCTTAAGTAGCTTTATTCCTAGGTATTTTATTCTTTTTGATGTGATAGTAAATGGGGCTGGTTCATTAATTTCTTTTTCTGTGATTTCATTGTTAGTGTATAGAAACGCAGCTGATTTCTGTATATTAATTTTGTGTCCTACAACTTTACCAAATTCATTGATGAGCTCTAGTAGTTTTCTGGTTGCTTCTTTAGGGTTTTCTATATATAGTATTATGTCATCTGCAAATAATGACAGTTTTACTTCTTTTCCAATGTGAATTCTTTTTATTTCTTTTTCTTCTATGATTGCTATGTCTATGACTTCCAAAACTTTGTTGAATAAAAGTGGTGAGAATTATTCCTGATCTTAGACAAAATGCTTTTAGCTTTTCACCATTAAGTATGGTGTTAGCTATGGGTTTGTCATATATGTCCTTTGTTACGTTGAGATATATTCCCTCTGTGTCCACTTTCTGGAGAGTTTTTATCCTAAATAGATGTTGAATTTTATCAAAAGCTTTTTCTGCATTGATTGAGATGATCACATGGTTTTTATCCTTCCTTTTGTTAATGTGGTGTATCACATTGATTAATTTGCAGATATTGAAAAATCCTTGCATCCCTGGGATAAATTCCACTTGATCATAGTGTATGATCCTTGTAATACATTGTTGGAGTTGATTTGCTAGTGTCTTGTTGAGAATTTTTGTATCTATATTCATTCGTGATATTGGCCTGTAATTTTCTTTTTTTGTGATATCTTTGGTTTTGGTATTAAGGTATTGGTTCTTCTTTGACCTTTGAGCATAAGGTCGCAGACTTTTGTACTTTCTTCCCTACTGTAAGCATTTAAAGCTTTAAATTCCCTCTAAATAATGCTTTTGCTGCATACTACATTATTGATATGTTGTATTTTCATTATCATTCAGTTTGAAATATTTTAAATTTCTTTTATGATTGCTTCTTTGACTCCAGGATTATATTAGAAGTTGTTTAATTTTTGAATATTTAAGGATTCTTCAGATAACTTTCTATTATTACTTTCTAATTCAGTTCCATTGTGGTCAAAAAATATACTTTCTATGAATTTGATCCTTTTACATTTGTTGAGAATTGGTTTACTGCCTAAGATATGGTCTTTCTTGGTAAATACCCCATGTGCACTTGAATGTTTATTCTTCAGTTGTTGTTAGTAATGTTCTATAAATGTCACTCAGATTAAAGGTAGTTGATAATGTTCAGATCATCTTTGTCTTTATTTTTTGTCTAGTTGATTTGTCATTTCCTTAGAGGGTTGTTGAAAGTCTTCACAACTATGATTGTGGAGTTATTTCTACCTTTAATTCTGTGAATTTTTGCTTCTTGTATTTTGCTTGTTATTTGCTTCTTGTATGTAAGCTCTGTTATTAGGTAGATAGGCAGTTGTAATTGTCATGTCTTCCATTACATTGACCTTTTTATCATTAAGAAATATCCCTCTTTATCAGTGAGGGGAGGGTGTGGTAGAGTGCATGCTTAACATGCATGAAGTCCTGAGTTCAATCCCCAGTACCTCTTCTAAAAATAAATAAATAAATAAACCTAATTACCCATTCCCTAAAAAAGAAAGAAACAGAAGAACTTAAAAAAAGTAAAAGGAAAAATAAACAAACAAAAAAAATTTTAAGAAAAGAAATATCCCTCTTAAATTCTGGTACTACACTTTGTCTTGAAGTGTACTATGTATGATATTAATATAGACATCCTAGCCTTCTTATATTTCCTCTCTGTTTGCTATATCTTTTTCCATCCTTTCATTTTCAAACTATCTATGTATTTATATTTAAAATGTGGAGACAGCATATAGTTTCACTTTTTTATCCATTCTGACAACTTCTGCCTATCTAATTGGGGTGAGTAGTCAGTTTTCATTTAATATAAATATTTGGACTCAATTGCCGTTTTACTAGTTTTTTCTTGTGTACTTCAGCTTTTTCTTTCTTCGTCTTTGTATTATTTTATTGTGGTTACTCTAGAAATTACGTTATACATTTTTTAGTGTTTCATACTCTCCTGAGAGTTAATATTGTAATACTTCTTATAAAATGTAAGAATATTGAACACATCTCCCTTATCCTTTATGTTGTATCTGTCACATATATTACATCTGTATATAGTGTAAACCCCAAAGCATAGTAATTTTTGCTTTAAGTACCCATATTCATTTTAAGGAAATTTATAGGGAAAAAAATTCTGTTAACTATATATTTACCAGTTTTGGTACTCTCATTTCTTCCTCAAGGCTTTCTAATTAAAACTCAAGGAGGAACTCCTGTAGTAGTTCTTAACTGGAGTGATTTTACTTCCAAGGGGACATTTAGTAGTTTCTGGAAAAATTTTTAGTTGTTACAACTATGATAGGGATGGGATGCTGCTGGCATCTGGTGGATTAAGGCCAGGAATACTGCTGAACATTGAACAGTGCTAAGAACAACAGAGAATTATTTAGCCCAAAATGTTGGTGCCAAGATTGAGAAATTGGTTTATGGAGAAAGTTCTGGAAATGTTAGTGCCTGGATTAAGAAAGTCTGGTTTATGGAAAGAGTAAAATACACTTTAACATGCAACTTTTAGGTTTTATTACGTCGCTTATATGATTTATTGGAATTTAATAAATATGACCCTTTGCTTCTGACTAGCAAAGAAAAGAGATACTTATCTGATGACTTGTTTTCTTGGAGCGGTTTGTAGTTTGTTAGTTGAACTACTGTAACTAACTTCTTGCAAATAGGAAGAAAAGAAATATACAGTTGACTCTTGAACAACATAGGTGCTAGGGGTGCTGAGGCTCTGTGTGGTCAGAAACCCGAGTATAACTTATAATCAGCCCTCCGTATCCATGTTTCCTCCTTCCGCCAACCCTGGATCGTGTACTACTGTAGTATTTACTGTTGAAAAAAATCTGTACGTAAAGTGAACCCACTGCAGTTCAAACCCATGTTGTTCAAGGATCAATTTATGCTTTTGAACTGACTTCTGTGTAGTCCTGCTAGCTGGGTTACTTTAATGAAAGTACCTTGAGCTATAAATAAGACTTTCCCCCTACTTCTTCACGGAAGAATAGTCTGCAGTCAGCATTCTTTATGAACTAATAATGACCCCCCTTATATCCTTTTTATTTGAGAGGAGCAGGAATAGTTTAAAGTATTTTTTACTTTTCATTTTTTTCATATTGATTCCAACAGAGTTAGGGGTAGGAAGTTTATTTGTCCATCAGATTTTTTGAATCCACAAATAATATAGTTTGCTTTCATGGTGAGATTATCTTGTCTCATATAACCAAAATATTTTAAAAGCAACAACTTAGAATTAGAGTTCCTATTTTAAGGGCAAGTGCAAAATATTATTAAGATGGAACAATAAAGTCCTACTGTATAGCACAGGGAACTATATTCAATACCTTGTAATGGCCTATAATGAAAAAGAATATGAAAAGGAATATTTATAGATAGATCAATATGTATAAATGAATCACTGCTATACACCAGAAATTAACACAACATTGTAAGTCGACTATACTTCAATTAAAAAAAAAGATGTAACTAGTTTTAGAGTTCAGAGGAAATGCCTTATACAAAAGGAGAAAGATATAAATGTTTGCTATTAGAATAAAGGAATTACCCAGCTGGAAAAAAGATGACAAATATAAACAAATACCACTTCTTTTTTGTATAATAGGTTGGACAGCACTGCATGAAGCTAGTGTAGGAGGATTTTATCAAGTAGCAAATGAACTATTAAAAGGTGGAGCAGATGTAAATATCAGAGGAATGTACCAGATCACTCCCCTACAAGATGCTGTGATGAATGGACATTATAAGGTACTGTGATTCTTTTGTTTGCAGAGCAAACACTACATTGTGCAAGTATTAAAAACAAGATTATACTGTATAGCACAGGGAAATATATACAAGATCTTATGGTAGCTAACAGAGAAAAAAATGTGACTATATATATGTTCATGTATAACTGAAAAACTGTGCTCTACACTGGAATTTGACACAACATTGTAAAATGATTATAAATCAATAAAAAAAGTTTAAAAAAATCTCTGGGACCAAGCAATAGAAAAGCAGATAGGAATTCAGTTTTGGTTTATTCTGCTAATCAATACTCAGAACTTATAATAAAATTTTACGTGTGATGGGTTGGTTGTGCTTAGTATGGTAGATGCCATTTTACACGTTACTTTTAATAAATACAGAATGTATTTTTGTTACACATAGTATTTTTTTAAACTTCTTTAAGACTCTTTTTGTATAATACTTTACAGACTTTAGGAGAATTTTTCCTTCTTAGAGTGTGAGACAGGAAAGCCATGGGACCCCAGTGCTGGACCCAGCAGCTGGGGAATGTGAGCTTCTTAAACACTCCAGAGTTGAAGGAATTTGAACATATTATCTTACAGGCATTGACTGTTATATTGGAAAGATACGAAAAGATAGAAATGCTAAAAGATAATATCCTATTTTTTAAGTGAAAAGCAGTTTAAAAACGCATACCATTTGTTTGAAATACCCATAGTAGTTCAGATCTGTGGAGACAGAAGATTAGGAATAGGAGGAGATAGAGGGTGGTAATGGGGAGTGACAGGTAATGATTAAAAGGTTTCTTTTGGGGGAATGAACATGTTCTAAAATTAGATTGTGGTTATGATTGTACAACCCTCTTAATATACGAAAAAACATTGAATTATATTCTTTACATGGGTGAATTGTTTGGTGTGTGGTTTATATCCCAGTAAAACTGTTAAAAAATAAATACATTCTTTTAAGTGTGGAAAAGGCAGAATTTATGAATTACAGATGATCAGCTCAGAGTGATTCCTTAGAACAATCTGGAACAAATTACTGAACATATGCTAGGAGACATTTAGGCAAGAATGCAGTGATCTTTGAGAATCCACAGACATCACTAACAGCAAGTCATCTCAGACTAACCTTGATTCATCTTTTATTCGACTCTCTTTGTTAGTATGTAAAGGAAATGATATGACAAGTCAGTGTAAGTTACCACAATTTTAACAAGCTTTTATTTGATCAGGTGTCCTGTGGTATATGAGATGTTGAATTGGAAATTCATTGACAGTGTTTTTGGGATTCACATATATTGAAAATATACCCCTCAGAGGTGGTGATTATGCATTCAATTTGTGTTTGGATAAAGTTCAATTATATACTCTTATAAAGTTTGATTATAAACTCTATTAGACTGTAAAGAGTCAAACTTTCTCTCCAGGCTGGAACATGTATGGTACTTTGTCATTGCTGGAAATATTTTTACAAAATCCCAGACATCATACCATTGTACCTGTAAGTTCTTGTGTCTCTGCATCTCTAACAGATAAGAACATTTTTTGTTATCTCACCTAATAAAAATTAAGTTTCTTAATACCATTTAGTAATAATATCCAGTCCATATTTAGATTCCCCAACTTATCTAAAAATGTTTGTATTGCAAGATTTTGTTTGAAACAGGACCCATCAAGGTCTGTACATTACATGCATTTGTTGTCTCTTAAGTATTTTTTAAAATTGAAGTATAGTTGGTTTATAATGTTGTGTTAATTTTTGGTGTACAGAGTAGCGATTCAGTTATATATACATATATATATACTCTGTTTCATATTCTTTTTCATTATAGGCTATTACAAGGTATTGAATATAGTTCCCTGTGCTATTCAGTATGACCTTGTTGTTTATCTGTTTTATATATAGTAGCCAGTATCTGCAAACCCTGAACTCACGGTTTATCCCTCCACCCCTCCCCTTCCCCCCGGTAACCACAAGTTTGTTTTCTACGTCTGTGAATCTGTTTCTGTTTGTAAATAAATTCAAATTTGTCTCTTTTTTTAAGAGTCCATATTAAGTATGTTTTAATCTCTAACAGTTCTTCCTATATTTTTATTTTTTGTATGTCTTGTAGAACTTGGGTCATTTGTCTTTTAGAATTTCCTAAACTCTGGATTTGACCCATTTTATCTTTGTGATATTGTGTAGCTTGTTTCTTCCCGTATTTTCTGTAAATGGATGTTTTAACAGGAAATCTATTTAGAGACCACAATCTGGGTGCTAGGTGTGCTCATTACTATTGGATTTCTTTCCTTTAAGCATTTTCAGTGAAATACATACTTTTAGAAAGAAAAACAAACCATGAATTCTTGCTGATAATTCCATTTCAAACTAAATATTATTGATTCTTAATAACTTTGATTTTATACTTGTATCTTTTTCTGTTGTGTTAAATATTTATTTCTTAATAATTAACTTATTTCTTTATTGTACCATATATTTACAGTATTACTATTAGTGATATTAGTAATATTAGCAATATTATTATTAACAGTGAAACTACTGTTGAAGTGCTTTTTTTGTTTTGTTTATATCCCATTAGGTATATGTGGTCAAAATACTGACTTTTCAAGTACTCGAAAGAATTTTATTCTCTGTCCTATTGGCTTCTTAGACAAGGAAGTTGTTGGAAGGCGGGTATATGGAATAATATCCCCTGAACTGAAAGGAACTTTGAGACTGAAAAACAAAGTAGGCAATTCCATGAAGTGCAATTATGAAGTTTATTGTGGGTAACTTACATACAGGCAGTATGGGACAGACAATGATCCAGAGGCATTGACAGCTGTATTCCACACCACTGAAAGGAGTACAGAGGGATTTAAAGGGGCCAAAGCTAAAAATAGACTACCTGACTACCTGATGAGAAGCATGTCCACACTGACTGGAACCAGGGGTTTTTCCTTTCTCTAAAAGTCTGATGACCATTAACTGTCTGTGTTAGCAAAAGGCAGCCTTCCAGTTTCCACATCAGATGAAGGCAAGGGTAAAAGTTGGTATGAATTTATCTGGCTAGAATGCAGTCCTTGTGAGTCAGCTAGAACTCAGGCACACAGAAACGGGAGGAAGTAGGCTTCAGGCCTGAGATGGAGCTGACAAAATGGAGTCAGTGTGGTTCAGCAACATGGGAAGTCAGCGGATTCTAGAGGGAGGAAAGCACTTGATTCAGTAATTGATTAAAGGTGAAAATCCATGGGCAAGCTTTAAGCAGAAGTATATTTCCTTGAGGGGCCTACTGCCTGATAAACTGAGGATTGTGATGCGCACCACTTACTGAAATTGCTCTGCTTATTCCAGTTAAGAACACATGGTGTCCTTAAAATACGTCCACAGATTGTTTAACTCTCCTCCCTTCAAAAAGTGGAGCCCAATTCCTCTTCTCAGGAGTGTGGGCTGGAGTTTCAGTGACTTGCTTCAAACCAGTAGGATGTGACAGAAGGGACATGGTGTGTGACTTCTGAGACTAGGTTAAAGGCTGTTGTGGCTTCTTCCTTGTTCTCTCACTCTCTTGTTCGTTAACTCTGGGGGAAGCCAGATGTCATATTGTGCAGACACTCAAGCAACAGTGTGAAGAGGTTCACATGGCAGTGAACTAAGGCCTCCTGCCCACAGCCATGTGAGTGAGCCATGTTGGAATCAGATCCTCCAGCCTCAGTCAGGCTTTTAGATGATTGTATCCCCAGCCAGCCTCTTGACTACAAACTCCTGAAAGACCCTGAGAAAAAGAGCCACCCACCTATGCCACTCCCAAATTCCTGTCCCACTGAATCTGTGAGATTATAAATATTTATTACTGTTTTGGCTACTGAATTTTGAGGTAACTTGTTTGTTAGTAACGGATAACTAATACAGAACCTAAATGCAGATTTTAAATAGGGGTAAAAAACTCACTGGGATAACTTATTTACTACCATTTTGTGAGAAGAGAGTTTTTTTTTTTAAGTTAGAGGATATATAACATAAGTAGACTTCAGAATTCCTAATACCAAGCTATAGAGGAAATTGGTAAATGTGGATAGTTGGTGAAGCAGAGTATCCATTGTCTAAAACAGAGACTACCAGAGTAATGTATCCACTTCCTTGGGATCACCAACCCAGATTTCCAGAAAAATGAGGTGCTGGCCCTGCCTTTTCCCTTCCTCCAGGCTCCTTTCTCACGCTCCTTGGTCCTGAGTTACTCTCATACTGCATGGTTAGTTATTTGACATAAAACCTCCAGAGATAAACAACACAGCTCTTTTGGCAACCCTTGTACAAAACTACTTTTCCTGAAAGAAAACAGTGCGCTGTTTGTTTTGCTGAACAAAACATGAAGACTAGGCATAAGTTCTTTTATCTTCTTCTTGTATGTGGCTTGTATATGAATTAATAGATTTAATTAATTTACTATTACTTTCAGTCACCCTATCTAGCATTAAATTCCCACAATAAAGTCATTTGAAAAGCAGAATCATCAGGTTTCTGAGTATTAATAATTTTTAAATGATTTGGGTCATAATGTCCATGTGTGTTGTGGGACATTTTTCTCTCCTAGAATGCTTTCTTATAAAAGAAAAAATGTATATATCTTTAATTTTTAGGTGCATAAAATTTACAGATATTCGGATCCTTTTTCTCATTCCAGACATTACCTTGGAGGTTTAGGCCTCTTCTAGTATTGTTATTTAAACCGTATTCTCCACATCCTCCTTGATCAACATTTATTCTTTTATTAAACAACATTTATTGAACATACACTCTATGCCAGATACTGAGATAGGCACTGGGGATATAAAGATGATTTAGGTATGTATCTGTTTCAAAAGCTTAGAAGCAGCTTAAACATTCATCAGTAGGGTACTGATTAAATAAATTATAGTACATTCATATAATACATTCAAAAGTAAACTATTACTCAGCTGCTAAGAAGAATGAGGAAGTTCAGTCCATACTAATATGAAACAATATTCAAGGTCTGTTGTAGGATAGGGTGGGCGAGAAAGAAGCTAAGATACTGAGGAATGTATATAGTATATGACCACTTGTGTAGGAAAATATATATATACACATTCATGCATATTTACATATATTCCTACTGGACTAGACTAAATCTGGAAAAATTCAGAGGAAACTGATACCAGAACTGACTGAGGAAAAATAATTAGATGGCTGGAGGACAAAGGTAGAGGAGGGAAACTTATTTTTCTGAGCCTTCTGTATTTTGAACTGTATTTATTAATTCCTTACTCAAAAATAATACATTAACTTTAAAAGGAAAAAAGTCTGGCTTTTAAAAAACTTGGAGTACAGGAGAGATAGATAATATAAGAACTAAGTATACTACAGAGTATATTGGATGTAAAATATGTGCATAAAAGAAAGGAGAGGCCATTTTTTTCTTTAGGGCATCAGTGGGTGATGAAGTCAGAGAGAGATTTGTAGTGGAAGTTACTTGAGGAGTAGTAACAGATTGAGGATTTACCAGTTTCTCCCTAACACTGAGAAGTAACAGCAACACAGATTTATATAGAAGACATAACTATCTCCTGAAATCCGTTAAAATTACATTTACTACTGCAGAACCCAGTCCTAATTCCTGGTGTATCGGCTAGTTCCATTTCACCAGCAGCTGAACCACTAGCATTTCTGCCTTTCCCTCTCTCCAACCTTCCCTCTCCTTCATGCCCTCTCTCCTTTTGCTTTTTTTGTGAGAGAAGGCATATGTATATCAACAAGTTATGTTTCAGTAGCAATTACATTAATTATTTTTATTTGGCAGAGATACTACAGGTAAACCCAAACTCTGTATTGTTGAAAAAATTTTTTGATATTGGTTAGAGTTGTATGCTAGCACACATTTATGATAATATACCTATTGTCTGGGCTCCCTCCCACGAACAATCTTCCTCTAGGTGGCAGAGTTACTTCTTTTGAATGGAGCAGATCCATTATGTAGAAATGACAATGGAAAGTGTGCTTTGGATGAGGCCAAAGATTTATGTATGAAGCGTCTTCTTGAGAGATATGTTTCTAAACATAAAAGACATCTCACATCAGGTAAGATTAAATTGCCTTGTCATATCTGTTCATCATGTCAGTGCAGAATTACAGAAGTTGAATTTAGAATTATAGAAATTGAATAGATTTTCCTCATAAGTTTTGAGAAAATCCATCCAGTGGTGTTCTTGCTCCATTCCTTTCATAGAGCACACTATTTGTTTGCAGATTCATCAAATGGAAAGACTCTAAAAGAACAAAGAAAGATAATATCAAATGTACTTTTCCCCCAGAATGTGCACTGCAGACAGTTAAGAAAACTTTTGTAAAGTTCTGTTTTTTCACCCCCATTATCCACTGACTGAATAATGTAAATTATTGTAAATGAGGTGATGTAAATTATATTTGGCTGTATCCTTTTCCCTGAATATGGCCAGGATTGCTTACTTCCATTCCTTAAGAATATTTTCTTATGACTGCACTTTTGTCCTTTCATTCATTACACTGTTAAGTTGGACTATAAAAGAACTGGATCTAGAATGTGAAATGAATATGTATATGTATGACTGAAACATTGTGCTGTCCACCAGAAATTGGTACAACATTGTAAACTGACTGTAGTTCAATTAAAAAAAAAACTCTTGAGAGGGAGAGTATAGCTCAAGTGGTAGAGCACATGCCTAGCATGCACAAAGTCCTGGATTCAATCCCAAGTACCTCCATTTAAAAAGACAAAAAACAAAAAAAGGAAACAAACAGAAAACCTTGATCTACAATTTCAAAAAGATTATTAAGAATTATTTATCTATTTACTTATTTCTATTGAAGTATAGCTGATTTATAATACTATTTTAGTTTCAGGTGTACAACCTAGTGATTCAATATTTTCATATGTTATATACTCCACTTAAAGTTATTACAAAATAATGGCTTTATTTCCCTGTACAATATATAGTTGCTGCTTTTTATACATAGTAGTTTGTATCTCTTAATTCTATACCCCTGTTTTGCTGCTCCCCCTTCACTCTCCCCTCTGGTAAGCATTAGTGTGTTTTCTGTATCTGTGAGTCTGTCTCTATTTATACATTGTTTGTTATATACATTGGTTTGTTTTATTTTTTAGATTCCATATAAGTGATACCATAGAGTATTTGTCTTTCTTTGACTTACTTCACCAAAAATAATACCTTCCAGGTCCATCCATGTTGTTGCAAATGGCAGAATTTCATTCTCTTTTATGGTTGAGTAATATTCCATTGTATATACATTTATCACATCTTTATCCATCCATCTGCTGTGGACAGTTAGGTTGCTCCCATATCTTGGCTGTTGTAAATAATACTGCTATCTATGATCATTGGGGTGTGTGTATTTTTTTGAATTAGTGTTTTCATCTTCTTTGGATATATACCCAGCTGGATCATAAGGTAGTCTATTTTTTGTTTTTTTGAGGAACTTTCATACCATTTTCCATAGTGGCCACACCAATATACATTCCTTAACAACAGTATACGATGGTTCCCTTTTCTACAAATCCTCAACAACCTTTGTTATTTGTAGATTTTTTGGTAATAGCCATTTTGACAGGTGTGAGGTGATATCTCATTGTGCTTTTTTTTTTAAATTGAAGTATAGTCAGTTTAGAATGTTGTGTCAATTTCTGGTGTACTGCATAATGTTTCAATCATACATATACATACATATATTCATTTTCATATTCTTTTTCACCATAAGTTACTACAAGGTATTGAATATAGTTCCCTGTGCTATACAGTATAAATTTGTTGTTTATCTATATTATATATATTAGTTAATATCTGAAAATCTTGAACTCCCCATTTATCCCTTCTCACCTCCTTCTCCCCCAACCCCTAGTAACCATAAGTTTGTTTTCTGTGTCTGTGAGTCTGTTTCTGTTTTGTAAATAAGCTTGTTTCTATTTTTTTTAGATTCCACGTATAAATGTGGATAGGATATTTTTCTTTCTCTTTCTGGCTTACTTCACTTAAAATAACAATCTCCAGGTCCATCCATGTTGCTGCAAATGGCATTATTTTATTATTTTTTATGGCTGAGTAGTATTCTGTTTTATAAATATATCACAGCTTCTTTATCCAGTTGATGGACATTTAGGTTATTTCCATGACTTGGCTATTGTAAATGGTGCTGCTCTGAACATTGGGGGTGCAGGTATCCTTTTGAATTAAAGTTCCCTCTGGTTATATGCCCAGGAGTGGGATTGCTGGATCATATGGTAAGTCTATTATTAGTTTTTGAGGAATCTCCATACTGTTTTCCATAACAGCTGTACCAAACTACATTCCCACCAGCAGCATAGGAGGGTTCCCTTTTTTCCACCATCTCTCCAGCATTTATCATTTATGGAGTTTTCACTGATGGCCATTCTGACTAGTGTTTGGTGATAACTCATTGTAGTTTTGATTTGCATTTCTCTGATAATTAGCAATAGTGAGCATTTTTTCATGTGCCTATTGGCAATTTGTATGTCTTCACTGGAGAATTGTTTAGATCTTCTGCTCATTTTTAGATTGGGTTGTTTGTTTTTTTCTTATTAAGTTGTATGAGCTGTTTATATATTCTGGAAATTAAGCCCTCATCAGTCTCATCTTTTGCAAATATTTTCTCCCATTCTGTAGGTTGTCTTTTTGTTTTGCTTATGGTTTCCTTTGCTGTGCAAAACTGGTAAGTTTGATTAGGTCTCATTGTGGTTTTGATCTGCATTTCTCTGAGGATTATCAGTGTTCAGCATCTTTTCATGTGCATATTGGTCATCTGTGTATCTTCTTTGGAAAAATGTCTGTTCAGATCTTTTGCCCAGTTTTTGATTGAGTTGTTTATTTTTTTGATATTGAGTTTTATGAGCTGTTTATATGTTTTGGATGTTAACACCTTATAGGTCATATCATTTGCAAATGTTTTGTCCCATTCAGTAGTTTGTCTTTTTGTTTTGTTTATGGTTTCCTCTGCTGTGGAAAAGCTTTTCCCGTTTATTTATTTTTGCTTTTGTTTCCTTTACCTAAGGAGACAGATCCAAAACAATATTGCTATAATATGTCAAAGAGTGTTCTACCTATGTTTTTCTTCTAGGAGTTTTATGCTTTCCAGTCTTACATTTGCATCTTTATTCCATTTTGAGTTTATTTTTGTATATGGTGTGAGAAAATGTTCTAATTTCATCCTTTTACATGTAGCTGTCCATTTTACCACTTATTGAAGCCACTGTATATTGAAGAGAATGTCTCTTCTTCACTGTTTATTCTTGCCTCCTTTGTCATAGATTAATTGACAGTAGGTGCATGGATTTATTTCTGAACTCTATTCTGTTCCATTGATCTGTGTGTCTATTTTTGTGCCATTACCATGCTGTTTTGATTACTGTAGTTTTGAAATAGAGTCTGAAGTCAGGGAGCATGAGACCTCCAGTTTTTCCTCAAGTTTGCTTTGGCAATTCAGGGTCTTTTGTGGTTCCATATACATTTTAGGATTATTTGTTCTAGTTCTGTGGAAAATGTTGTGGATATTTTGATAGGGATTACATTAAATCCTTAGAGTGCTTTCGGTGGTATGATCATTTTAATAGTATTAATTCTTCTAATCTAAGAATATAAGATATCTTTCCTTTTCTTTGTATCATCTTCAGTTTGCTTCATAAATGTTTTATAGTTTTCATGTTTTTCACCTCCTTGATTAAATTTATTCCTAAGTATTTTATTCTTTTTGGTAAGGTTGTGAATGTAAATGGAATTTTTTTTTTTTGCTTTCATTTTCTAGTAGTTCATTATTAATGTATAGAAAAGCAACAGATTTCTGTATATTAATCTTGTGTCCTGCAACTTTATTAAGACAGACATATTAGGAAATTATGATAATACAATTAATTATGAAATAATTTTTTGCCTTATAAAAGCTTGCACATAGTAGCATATCTGAGTATAAACTGTGGGGAATACAACAATACTGAGTTCAGTGTCCATCTTTAGCATTATTTTATTGAGTCTGTTTTGCATTTCTTACAGTAATGTTTTCAGCTCTCTAAAGATAGCATTTGGTTTCTAATAAATATGTAAATTATAAATTATAGGAATGTTATATGTGCCAATTTTAAGAGAAAGTGTTTGCATAATTTCACTTTTTCCACTTGGTTTTCTCATGACAAAGGACTTGGGGTTTTAGAATTCTAGAGTCTGACCAGTGGAGGCTGTCTCCTTTGATTTTCTCTTTTTGTTTACAGCTCAAAAGAATAGCACTGACCCTTCAGACAGAGAGGATGCACACCAGCACAAGGTATATCTCTGTTTAGCAATAAACATTTTTGTAAAATGCACTTGCTGGTGATGTTATAGATCATCAGAGGGGAAAGGAAGACTACTGAAGCATTCACCAGGAATAGTGGCTTCACCTTTGATTAAGACACTTTGGAATAACTACATGAGAACCAGAAGGTTCTGGGCTGTTAGTTTGGGAAGCAGTTGAGTAAATGTAACGTATCTGGACACACTAATGTATTGGTAGCCATTTCCTTCCTCCTCTGCATGGAGCCATGAGGTTTATCAACCATGTCGAATTTCCTCTGGCCTAAGCACAGTATAAGAGTCAAAGGTGTTGATCCATCGCTTCAGACTTTACATGTGGGCATTTACTCTTCATCCGATGCTTGGGTTGTGATATGTGAGAGGAAGCAATGTTCCTATTTTAATCTTAGCGGCAACTTGGTTGCACATCGTCTTTTTTTTTAAATCCCTTCTTCTGCTGCCCAACCTGTGGTCTCTCACAGATAGCAGAGGAATAAACTCTTAATTCTAGCTCTATCTATGTAACAAATGAGAGGGGAGAGTGTTTCTAAAGCACTCTTGTAAAGTTTCCTTTAAAAGGAAAACTTTTATCTGATTATTTTAAAAGCCTATAAAAATTAAGTAGATTAAATTTTTTATTGTGAAAATAAGATCGTTAGTGCTAAAATATTGGCAAAAAATTAAAATGCACAGCAGCAAATAAAGATTAGTAAACATACTGGATCTGAGTCTATTACATTTACCTTTCTTCTGTTAGTCTACTTTTCTGAAATATATATCAAGTTATATATATCCCAGCAGACCCTGTTGTTAGATCAAGTTGTAAATTGAATGGAATAATAGTTTGCTTTATCAACAATCCAGAATGAATTGAGTGTAGAACTACATGTGAAAACTAATGCTATGTATTTTGTTTCTATAGAAACCAAAATTCAGTTCTAAAAATCACAGTGGGTTTGCTTGTGATGAAAATTCCAACAGACAGAAGCCAGAACATGCAAAAGTCAATAAAGAAGGCAAAGACAGTTTATTTATAAATAAAGAAGCTGTATATGAATATTACCAAAAAGATTCCCAAAGCAGGAAATTTGGTAAATCCAAGTATAAGCAGTCAGCTCTTAACCAGAAATACTCTACAGGACTCAGAAAGGACAATCTCCATAATGTCAGGAATCCCAGCACAAATGTGTCTAAAGGTAAAGGAAGAAGATATACACGACATAAAAGGATTCAAGTGGATCATATAATCCAAGAAAGCAATCCAAGAAAGACAATAGCTGTCTCTTCTTCCAGAAGAACAAACAAGTTGGTTCCTCATCAGCAGCAGATTCTCCAAACCCTTGATCACCTTCCAGAAAAGTCATGTAAACCTTCTAGCTCAGCTCCGTCAGGCTTGAAAATTGGTTTAGGTAATAATATGGAGACTTGTTCAGTTTCCAAAGAGACACATACTCAGAGCCTGGATTTATCAGATAGTCAAGAAATAAAATTTCTGGGATTAGAATCCATTGACCAAGTTGAAGCTGTTTCTTTCTCAGGACTTTTTTTGAATAAAACGACCAAGTTACCACCTGTTACTGCAGATCAGCAGCCTCAGACTCACCAAGACCAGCAGCACACTAGCCCTTGTAAATCTTATGAAAACAGTAACTCAGATCAAAAAGATGAGAGCCATAATAAGTGGGAAAATTCTTCTCCATCCTTTATAAAGGAAAACTTTAATGATGGTGATGATGATACTGGTTCCCGTGCCTCTGGAGAGACTGTAAAATCTAAAAAGGTGGTAAGTTTTTCAGATTACAAAAACCAGGATAATTATAAAGAGAATATAACAAATAGGGAAGAAATGGATTTTCAACAGTTTTTACCTTCTGAAGACCATTTTTCACAAGGAAATGCATTCAAAGCAGACAACTTAACCATACTTCCACAACAGGAAGCTATTAATTTTTCAAATTCCGGTAATATAATGGTTTCTGAACACGTTCCAGATGATGAACAATGTGCATGCAGAACTTCTTTTGATCATTTACATGGGAGTCCTGAGCATACTTCCTCGGCTTGTACGAGAGCACACTCAATACATGAAGTTTCAAAGTTGACTAGTCATGCGGAGCTATTCGAGAGGCCACAGGATTGTAGCTACAGAACATCAGCTCCTTTAATGAATCAGACAGATGCACACACTGTGGAAAAGGTGAATAAGAAAGGAGATGCTGAAAGGAATTACACTGACAAAGGCCAAAAAACAAGTTCTTCAAATAGCTCTTTATCCACAGTTGTTCATTCTCAAGTAATAGAAACAACTAAAGTTGAAAAAAGGAGACAAGGGAACAAAACCATACATAATATGGATTTTCATTCCACTGACAATATCAGTAAAGAATTGACCAGCATCTCACAACTTAGTCAAAGAGAAGAGAAGGAGATTTCTCACAAAGCAGGTAGTAGTATTGCTCAGTTTGTACACATGTGCTGTAGATTTACTTATTTTATAGAAATTTCCAGCTGAATTTCACTCAACCCATGCCCAAACTGGTAAGAATGAGGACATGTGGGCCGTAACTTGGAGATACTATTAATTAGTTAAGTAATAGTGTTTACTTTGAAAGTAAAGCCATTATCATCAAAGATGGTGCTAAATTGATATTGACAGAAGTTAATAAATAGTATTTCTGTCAATTTTTATATTTCTTTTTAGTGTAGCTCTTATTTAGCATCAAGAAGCCTAAAATCATTTTCATTGCAGGAAATTGTTAGCTCCATTGATTTCAATGATTCACTGTTGAAATTGCAACCAGCAAACTATATTGTATGAAAACTTTTTTCTTTCTTTTTTTGGGGGAGGAAGTATAGTCAGTTTACAATGTTGTGTCAATTTCTGGTGTACAGCACAATGTTTCAGCCGTACATGAATATACATATATTCGCTTTCATACTAGTTTTCACCGTAAGTTACTATAAGATACTGAATATGGTTCTTTGTGCTATACAGTATAACCTTGTTTATCTGTTTTATATATACCAGTCAGTATCTCCAAATCTCGAACTCTTAATTTATCCCTTCCCATCCACTTCCTCCCTATGAAAACATATTTAAAGGCTTCCATTCCTTTAAAATAAACAGTCAGCTGGGAACAGAAGCTTGGAACAATTACTTGACTAGATTCTTTTTTAGTCAAGTAACCAGTACCACTGATATTGTAAAATGTTTCTTTTTCAGATGAGGAATTAACTATTATTGTCAATGGAGATGAAAGCACTATAAGAAATTGTGAGGAGAAAAAAGAAAAAACAGATTTAGAAATTCATATGCCTACTAATATCCAAGAACACAAAAAAGTTAAAAATTTGAGGAAAAAACAAAATTTCTTGAAAGCTACCTGCAGCCAAGGTGTGTATTTCTCTACTTATATAGGTAAAGGTTTGCATGATCAAACCTAGCAATATATTGTCCTTCAAGGAATTTGTACAGATTTACTGTTTATGTTTTTACTAGTTTACTAATTTGTAAGATTATTTTAGCTGTATTTGTCAGATGGTTTTACTATAAAGCACCACTTGAGAATCTGTTAGTCTTCCAATATATTGTTGTATTTTTGCCTATGACTAATTTATGTTAGAGGAGATAAGGTAAACAGTAGAGACAGTGAGAATGTTGAGTAGGGGCAGCACATCTGAATTGTGCCAGACCCCTTAGATACTTCCACTGAACCGTTTAAACATAGGAAAGTTAAAGAAGCATAGCCACTAGTTTCTGTGTGTCAGATGAGTGAACTGGGTACACTTGGCAGTATGGATAGCTAACTATGCTTTAATAGTTCTTGGAGCTAGTTCTGTGGTGAGTAATAGGCTGGACCACTTCAGGTTAAATGTTAAGCACTGAAAAGTTGATTTAGTAAGAAAAAGTTGATGTAATAGAAGGTAGGAATATTAGGCATTCTCTTGGCCAAAAGCCAAGGAAGCTAAGGAGTGCTGGTGTCCATTAGAAGCTGGAAGAGGCCAGGAAGGATTCTCCTAATTGGTGGTCATTTGTTACAGCTATCACATGAAACTAATACATTTCCCTAACAGCACTTAATCATATTTTAATGTAATTTTTTTACATGTCTCTCATTCTACTAGACTGTAGACTACTTGAAGAAAAAATAGTGTCTCCTCCCTGTTATTTAGAACACAGTGCCCAATTGTTTGATTTAACTAATAAATAAATTGAACTGTCCCAGAGGAAAGAATTCTAAATATTGACATCTGGTTATTCACTAACACAAAGGCCAGCATACGTCTTGATCACTCAACAGAGAATTCAGCCAGGCCCTGAGCGCTGCCCTACTCCCCTCGTCCTTCACGCATTTTCAATCAGCATTTTAGTTTATCTCATTTAAATATGGGTAGCCAAAGATCAAATATTTGTGGAAAACCCCAGTATAAAAGAGACATTGAAGCAAACTAACCAGACCAAAGGAACCCAGAAGAAACAGGAACAACACAAGAATCAGGAAATCTCTAAAATTTGAAAAAAATAATGTGTACAAAGGAAGGAACATTCAGAGAACAATAGGTAGTCCTTACATGTTAAAAATATAATTGCATAAATTAAAAAAATATATAGATATCTATAGCAGGATTAGAAGGCAAAGGTTTATTTACAAGTCTCCTGTAAAGGACAAAAATGGAAGAAAAAAAAGGAAAATAAAGAGAGAGAAGATCAGAAGATCACTCCAGGGTATTCAGAAAGAACAGTGAAAATAGAAGAAATCACCAAAAAAATAGTACAAGAAATTAAGGACAGGAGTTTCCATATTGAAAGGGAGTGAACCAGTATCCAGTACAATGAGTAAGAAAACATCTATCTCACTGAAATTTCAAAACAAGGGAGAAAAGATCCTAAAAGCTTCCAGGGAAGAAAAGAAAGATTGCATATAAAGAAACTGAAAAATGAGTGTTTCTTAATTGCATTATACTTTATAAGTAATTAATAATAATTCAAATATTAATAAAGTATAATGTAATTAAGAAGTACCTAACATTAACTACAGTGGACTTTCATGAAGAAATTTCTTGTGAGGTCAGTGTGAATACTATTTGTTTCCTTTCTAGTTTCTGTCAGATATTGTTATTTAAACATTTTAGTTGAATGTTACAGAAATTTATGATGGCAGTAACATTGAATAATTTTTGATTTTTGCCCCAAAATATTTGCCATGTGCCTAGCTTCTTTGCTACAGATATATCAGGAACAAAGTGAGAGGATTTGTACCATCCACAGTAACAATTTTGGGGAGAGCTTTTTCAATTCAAACTTGCAATCTGCAGGCCTACTATCTTAGGTATTTTGTAATTTTAAAATACATTCTATATATGTATGTATAACATGAAATATATATCTTCTTCCAATAAAGAACTTGAGTGCAGATATCCAAAGAGCAGTATGTTTTTATCTGGATGTCAATGGAAGATAGACATGAGGCTGTCAGTCTTCCCTGTGATTGATATAACCAAAGAATCCATCTTTTAGAGAGTGTTCCTCTATTCTTTCTATCTGTTGCCCTGAATTTATATGCCTGGTTGCTGGCATTTAGGAAATAGGGCAGGGAAAGGGGCTCATGGTTTAATATAGTGGTTCTAAACCTTAGCTTGCATCAAAATCATCTGCAAAACTTGTTAAAACACAGATTGCTGGGCTCTACTCTCAGAAAGTCTGATTCAGTAGGTATATTAGTTATCTATTAGTGTATACTGAATTACCACAAACGTACTAATTTTAACCAACACACGTTATCTCATACTTTCTGTAGGTCAGGAATTGGGCATGGCTTAGCCAGGTCCTCTGCTCAGGATCTTTCAAAGGCTGCGATCGAGATGCAGGTCAGGACTGGGGTCTCATCTGAAGGCTAAACTAGGGAAGGGTTCACTTTCAAGCTCATGTGGTTGTTGATAGAGTTCTGTTCCTTGACAGTTGTGCATGTCCTGTGGTCATCCTCAGTTCCTTGCCGCATGAAATTTTCCAGCGTGGCCACTTGCTTCATCTGCTGGGCAAGCTGAAGGCAGTAGAACAAGTCTGTTAGTAAAACAGAAGATGATACAGTCTCTTGTAACCTAGTCAAGGAAGTGAAATACCCACAAGGGAGAGGTATTCTGTTCACTAGAAGCAAGTTTTGTCAAGAGGAGGGGGTTATACAAGGACATAAATACTGGGAGGTGAGGATCATTAGGAACAATTTTAAAGTCTACCCTCTATAGTAGGCTTGGGCTGGGCTGGAGAATTTACATTTCTAAGTATTTTCCCAGGTGATATTGATACCGCTAATCTGGAACTACACCTTGAGAACTACTGGGTTAAGGGACTTTTCTGTTTCTTCATCCTAATCCTGTACTTTGCCTTGCATCACAGTCTGAAGCTTCGCTGATGCAATTTCTACAGAAAATAAACCTCCAGGTTCCTGGCTGGGGAGTACTTGCCAGGCAGTTTGGGCTTGGGAAAGGGAAGTTGGAGTCCCAGTTTTTCTATATCTATACTTTCAGTCTTCCTGTTTCCAGCCTGTTTCACGCGCTGCCTTTTATGGTAGGTGATACCCTGAAGTGCTGAGTACCTGGGTTTACGTGGCCTCTCTTCCTCCAGATTCCCTTTGCAGGTACTTGGGTTGGAACATTCCACACTCTGCCAAATCAGTTAACTCTTCTGTCAGTGACTTTCCACTTCCTCAAGTGAAGTCTTTGTCCTCTGTTGTTACCTTTTCTATTTTCTTTATATGATCTTACTTAGAACCTTTCACTACATCATTTTAGCATGGTCTGGGGGAGGAAATAGGGAAAAAACTGTTCACTGTTTTTAGCTCCAACTCAAGTCTTTCTAATTTGTGATGCAAGGAAACGATTTTAAAAAAATCAATGGATAATGATACTGTACTGCATTTTCTATGAAAGAAAAATAAAGTACCTAATAGGCCATACCCCATAGTTTGGTTCTTGGCATCTTGTATGATCAGAAACACACTGATTGAGATAGGGAATAGTTATAGAAAGAAGATTTTTATGAAATCATTTTGTTTTAAGAAACTTTTTATAAATTGCTTAAGGACTACTGAGAGTGAAATGAGTGTAGAAATGAAGCAAGTTTTATTTGTTTAAATCAAGCATATGATATAGTGAACAACTGCTAGAATGAATTTGAAGTAATGTCTTAGATGTTCTGTCATTTCTTTGTAAGTTACACTTCCAAATAGTAACAGCAATGATAGTATTAATTAAGGTATGCTTCTCTGTAGTGTGTCCTGCTTAGGATGTTTTGAGGAAGTTGCTATGTGTTTTCTGATCTCTTTCATAATAATCAGCACTTGGTAGAAAAGAAGCCTCAGTTATGTTTGGCAAACTTACAGAAATGGAAACAGCTGGGATCAACAAGAGGCCTGCCAGAGGGGAAAGCCGGCTTCATTTGGCTGCCAGAAGAGGAAATTTGTCTCTGGTGAAAGCTCTAGTACAGTCTGGAGCAGATGTGAATCTAGAAAATAATGCAGGTTTGGATTTGTAAATTTTCATTGTCTTTATAATTTGAACTCACTGATACATACATTTCATCTACCCTTCCCCATTTTGATCCTGGTTGATGTATAGCCATTAATTTTGAAAAAAATTGTAATATATTGTTACTTACTTGGTATCAGATTTATCTTGGTTCCCACCAATTGCTAAAATAACCTTCTTTGAAGCGGTTCTTAACATACATTTGGGAGTGCTGAGAGGGAATATACAGAATGAGGAGCAAAAGAAGCTTTATTAAGGCCTTCTCCTTGGAGGCCTTAGTATCCTTCCCTAACTTTGGAAAGTATGCCAAACTTTCCCATTTTCCTATCCGTTCTTTTCTTTCCTTCTCTCTTAATACTGTTCCTTTTTCTCCTTTTCCTTGGTTTTATTTTAAATCTCCATTTTAAAATTGATCTGCTACTGTTTTTCTCAAGCACAAAAAAACACTTGTGTGAAGAATTCTAGAGGGGAAAAAGCTCAAAGGTTGATTGATCAAATGTCATTTTAAAGAAAAATGTGGCAGAAGAAAATAGGAATGTCAGGTATCTTACTCTATTTTAATATCTGATTTGAAACCAGTTGACATGATTAGTATTTACTCTGGCCCCATTATATTTTATGTTCTGGGAGTCTTTTGGTACTTGTATCAACAACTATTTTAGGGGAGTTTTTTTTTTTAAATGAAACACTTTTTTTAGTGAGGTATAGTTGATTTACAATAGTATATTAGTTTCAGGTATACAGCATAGTGATTCAAACTTATTATAGATTATATTCCATGTAGTTATTATAAAATATTGGCTATATTCCTTGTGCTGTATATCTTTGTAGCTTATTCATTTTATATGTAGTAGTTTGTACCTTTTCATCTCCTGCTCTATCTTGTCCCTCACCACTACCCTCTCCCCACTGGTAACTAATGTTTATTCTCTGTATCTGTGAATCTGTTTCTGTTTTGTTGTATTTGCTTGTTTCTTTTATTTTTTAGATTACACTATAAGTGATAACATAGAGTATTTATCTTTTCTGTCTGACTTATTTCATTAAGCATAATACCCTCCAGGTCAATCTGTATTTTTTGCATGAGACAAAATTTCATTCTTTTTATGGCCAAGTAGTATTTCATTGTGTGTCTCTACCTACCCTACCTACCTACCTATCTACCTGTCTGTCCATCACATCTTCTTTATCCATTCATCTGTTGATGGACACCTCGGTTGTTTCCATATCTTGGCTATTATAAATAATGGTGCTATGAACATTGAGGTGCATGTATCTTTTCGGATTAGTGTTTTTGTTTTCTTTAGGTACATACACAGGAGTGGAATTGCTGAATCATATGGTGGTTTTATTTTTAGTTTTTTGAGAACATCCATACTGTTTTCTGCAGTGGCTGCACCAATTTACATCCTCACAGATGTTTGTTATTTGCATTCTTTCTGATGGTACAGGAGTAGGGTGATATCTCATTGTGGTTTTGATCTGCATTTTTCTGATAATTAGCAGTGCTTAGCATCTTTTCACATGCCTGTTGGCTATCTGTGTATCTTCTTTGGAAAATGTTTTTACAGGTCCTCTGACCATTTTTTTGATTGGGTTGTTTGGTTTTTTGTTTTTTGGGTTTTTTTTGATATTGAGTTGTATGAGCTATTTATGTATTTTGGAAATTAATCCCTTATAGGTCATATCATTTGCAAATATTTTTTCCTGTTCAGTAAGTCCTCCTTTCATTTTGTTGATGGTTTCCTTTTCTGTGCAAAAGCTTTCCATTCTAATTAGATCCCATTTGTTTATTTTCACTTTTATTTCCTTTGCCTTATGAGATAGATCCAAAACAATATTGCTATGATTTATGTCAAAGAGTACTCTGCCTGTTTTCTTCTAGGATTTCTGTGGTTTCCAGTCTTATATTTAGATCTTTAATCCATTTTGAGTTTATTTTTGTATATGGTATGAGAAATGTTGTAATTTCATTCTTTTACATGTAGCTGTCCAGTTTTCCCAGCACCACTTATTGAAGAAACTGTCTTTTCTCCATTGTTTATTCATTTCTCCTTTGTCATAGATTAATTGACATAAGTGCATGGGTTTATTTCTGGATTGTATAGTCTGTTCCATTGGTCTGTGTGTCTGTTTTTGTGCCAGTATGCTAATGTTTTGATTACTATAGCTTTGTAGTATACTCTGAAGTCAGGAAGCATGATTCCTCCAGCTCTGTTCTTTCTCAAGATTGTTTTGGTTATTCAGGATCTTTTATGCTACCATACAAATTTTAAAATTATTTCTTCTAGTTCTGTGAAAAATGCCATTGGTATTTTGATAGGGATTGCATTGAATCTGTAAATTGCCTTGGGTAGTATGGTCAATTTAACAATATTAATTCTTCCAGTCCATGAACACAGTATATCTTTCCATCTAGTTGTGTCATCTTCAGTTTTTCATCACTATCATTTAGTTTTCTGAGTACAGATCTTTTATGTCCTTAGGTACGTTTACCCCTAGGTATTTTATTCTTTTTGATGCAATTGAAAATGGGGAAATTCCTTAATTTCTTTTTCTGATAATTTGTTGTTAGCGTATAGAAATACAACAGATTTTTGTATATTAATTTTGTATCCTGCAGCTTTACTACATTCATTGATGAGCTCTGGTAGGTTTTTTTGGTGATGTCTTTAGGACTTTCTTTTCATAGCATTTCATCTGCAAAGAGGGACAGTTTCCTTCTTCCTTTACAGTTTAGATTCCTTTTATTTCTTTTTTGTTTTTTGTCTTATTGCTGTGTCTAGGACTTCCAATATTGTGTTGAATAGAAGTGGTGAGAGTGGGCATCCTTATCTTGTTTCTGATGTTAGAGAACATGCTTCTACACATACACATTGAATATGCTGTTAGCTGTGGGCTTATTATATATGGTCTTTATAATTTTGAGGAATGTTCCCACTATACTTGCTTTGTGGTGGGTTTTTATCAAAATGGATGTTGAATTTTATCAAAAGCTTTTTCTACATCTATTGAGATGATCATATGGTTTTTATTCTTCAAACTGTTAATGTGATGTATCACACTGAATGACTTGTGAATAGTGAGCTATCCTTAAATCAATGGAATAAATCCCATTTGATCATGGTATATGATCCTTTTAATGTATTGTTAGATTCAGTTTGCTAATATTTGTTGAGAATTTTTGCATTTATGTTGATCAGTGATATTGGCCTGTAATTTTCTATTTTTGCATGATATCGTCAACTGATTTTGGTATCAGGGAGATGCTAGCCTTGTAGATAAGTTGGAAGCATTTCTTCCTCTGCAGTTTTTTGGAATAGTTAGAGGATAGGTGTTAACTCTTTCCTAAATGTTTGTTAGAATACACCTTTGAAACTTTTTGGGAGTTTTTAATTACTGATTCAGTTTCATTACTGGTAATTGATCTGTTCATATTTTTCTATTTCTTTCTGATTTAGTCTTAGGAGAGTATACACTTTTAGGAATTTGCCCATTTCTTGTAAGTATTCTATTTTAGCATTTAGTGATTTATAGTGATCTATTATGATCCTTTGTATTTCTGTGGTGTCAGTTATAACTTCTTTTTCATTTCTTATTTTTTTAATTTGGGCCCTCTTTTTTTCTTGGTGAGTCTGGCTAAAGTTTTCTCAATTTTGTTTTATCTTTTCAAAGAATGAGCTCTTAGTTTCATTTATCTTTCCTATTTTTTTTTAGCCTTCGTTTAATTTATTTTTACTCTTATCTTTATGATATCTTTCCTTCTATTAACTTTGGGGTTTTTTGTTATTTTTCTAGTTCCATTAGATGTAAGGTCAGGATGTTTGTTTGAGTTCTTCTTGTTTCCTGAGGTAAGTTTATATTGCTATAAATTTCCCTCTTGGAACTGCTTTTGCTGCACCCCATAGCTTCTGGATTATTGTATTTTCATTTTCATTTGTCTCTTTTTATTTTTTTTCTTTGGTTTCTTCAGTGCTCTAATTGTTTAGTAGTATATTGTTTAGCCTCCATGTGTTTGTGTTTTTTGCAGTTCTGTTCATGTAGTTGATTTCATATCTCATAGAGTTGTGGTCAGAAAAGATGCTCAATAGTATTTCATTTTTTTTTGTATTTACCAAAGCTTGTTTTGTGGCCTGGCATGTGATCTATCCTGAAAAATTGTTCCTTGTGTATTTAAAAAGAAGGTGTATTCTGCTGACTTTCTATGGAATGTTCTATACATGTCAGTAAAGTCCATCTGTTATAATATGTCATTTAAGGCCCATTTTTCCTTACCTTACTGATATTCTGTCTGGATAATGAGTTCATTATTGAAAATGAGGTGTGAAAGTCTCCTACTATTGTTGTGTTACTGTCAGTTTCTCCCTTTATGTCTATTAATATTTGCTTTATGTATTTAGATGGCCCTATATTGGGTACATATATATTTATAATTATTTTACCTTCTTGGATTGATCCCTTGATCATTATGTAATGTCCTTCTTTGTCTCTTGTACCAGTTTTTGTTTTAAAGCCTATTTCATCTTATATAAGTATTGCTACCCTAGTTTGCATTTTGTTTCCATTTGCATGGAATACCTCTTTCTGTCTACTCATTTTCAGTCTATGTGTGTCTTTAGATCTGAAGTGTCTCTTATAGGTAGCATATGTATAGGTCTTGTTTTTGTGTCCATTCTCCTTCTCTATGCCTTTTGATTGAAGCATTTTGTCCATTTACATTTAAAGTAATTCTTGATATGTATGTGCTTATTGCCATTGTGTTCATGGTTTGGGAGTTGTTTCTGTAGTTCTTTTTTGATCCTTTTTTCTTTTATTCTCTTATGATTTGATGATTATCTTTAGTGTTTGGTTTTGTTTCTCTTTTTTTGCATGTGTACCTATTATAGAATTTTGGTTTGTGGTTACCATGAGTTTTATATGTATGTATGTATGTAGGTATGTGTGTGTGTATGTGTGTATCTATCTATCTATCTATCGATGATTATTTTAACTTGCAGATCTCTTAATGTCAAACACATTTAAACAACCTTGCAATGTTACTCTCCTCATGATTACAACATGTTTTGACATCATATTTTTCATCTCCTTTTTTTTTTTTTGGATATTCCTTAACTGTTTGTTGTGGCTAGAGTGATTTTTTTCTACTACTATTTTTTTTGACATTCCTAATAGTTTTGTACCTGGTTGATTTACTACTTTTACTGTTTATTTGCCTTTACTTATGAGCTTTTTCCTTTTATAATTTTTATGTTTCTAGTTGTGACCTTTTCTTTTTTGCTTAGAAAAGTCCCTTTAAAATTTCTCTTAAAGCTGGTTTGGTAGTACTGGACTCTTTTAGCTCTTGCTTGTCTATACAGCTTTTGATCTCTTCATCAAATTTGGATGAGAGCCTTACTGGGTAGAGTATTTTGGACTGCAGGTTTTCCATTCTATCATTTTAAAAGTATGGTGCCACTACCTTCTGACCTGCAGAGTTCTACTGAAAAGTCAGCTGAACTCCCTTAGAGACAGTCCCTTGTATGTTATTTGTTGCTTTTCCCTTACTGCTTTTAACATTCTCTTTTTATCTTTAAATTTTGTCATTTAAATCACAGTGTGTTTTGGTGTGGTCATCTTTAGGTTTGATTATGTTTGGGACTCTCTATGCTTCCTGGATTTGGGTATTTGTTTGCTTTCCCTGGTTAGGGAAATTTTCAGCTACTGTGTCTTCAGATATGTTCTCTACCCCTTTCTTTCTTCTCCTTCTGGGACTCCTATAATGCAAATGTTGGTATGCTTGATGTTGTCCCAGTGGTCTTTTAAAGTGTCCTTGTTTCTTTTTATTCTTTTTTCTTTTTTCTATTCAACTTCAGTGATTTCCACTGCTCTGTCTTCCAACTTACTTATTCATTCTTCTATATCATTTAGTGTACTATTGATTCCTTCTAGTGTATTGTTCATTTCACTTATTATATTCTTCATCTCTGTTTGGTTGTTCTTTATATTTTCTAAGTCTTTGTTAAAAACGTCTAGCTTCTCGTTCTGTTTATCCATTCTTCTCCCAAATTCTTTGATTATCCTTATGATCATTACCTTGAACTCTTTTGTTGGGTAGATTCTCTATCTCCACTTCACTTAGTTCTTCTTCTGGGGTTTTATCTTCTTCCTTTGTTTTGAACATGTTCCTCTGTCACCTTATTTTGCCTAACTTGAAGTTTTTTTTCTGTGTATCTGGTAGGTTGGTTACATTTCCCAGCCTTGGAGAAGTGGCCTTTTGTAGGAGATGTCTTATGCTTCCTTTCAACATACTCTTCTCTGATCACCAGAGCTCTATGCTCTATGGGTGCCTCCTGTATGGGCTGCATGAGTCCTTCTGTTGTGGCTGGCTAACTACTGTGGGCAGTTAGTCTGGTAGGCTTGGCCAGCCCCTGGTTGGGTTGATTGCCAGGCTCTGCTTTGTATAGAGACTGCTGGCCATTGGTTGGTGGGCCTGAGTCATGAGGCAGCTGGCTACTGAACCCCAGAGGACCCCAGGGCTAATGTTGACTTACTGGTGGGCAGAGTCTGGGTACAGGAGATCCCAGGGCTGTTGTCTGCCTGCCAGTGGGTGAAGCTAGTTCCTAACACTAATGTTGGGTTACAGGTGATCAGAGCCAGGTCCTGGGGACTGGTTGCAGGGCCCAGAGGTCCCAGAGCTGGTGTTAGACTGCTGGGTGGTGGGGGTGCAATTTCGGACACAGGTGGCAGCAGGGTTCAGAGTGTCCTGAGGTTTGGGTTGGCTTGCTGCTTGGAACTTGGGCCCAGCTGGTCCTGGGGCAGGTGCTGGCCTGCTCATGGATGGGCTGGGTCCTGGCACAGCAGGCTGTGGGGCTATAGTAGTTGTCTTGGAGCTGGTGCTCACCCACTTTTGGGTGGGGCTGTTCCCAAGGCTAGAACAGGCTTGCTGGTGGGCAGGGCTGGGACCCAGAGGTTTCTGGGGCTAGTGCCTGCCCACTGGTGGGTGGACCTGGGTCCCAGGGTCTCTAGCTGCTGGGCCCTGGGCAGGACTGTGTCCATGGGCAGCTGTGTGGGCTCTGAGGCTCTTAAGGCAGCCTGTTTTCTATATTATTCCTTGTCCAATATTTAGTGTGTGTGTGTGTGTGTGTGTGTGTGTGTATACTTGAATCAATATAGATATTAATTCTATTAGTGAAAATAAACTTGATAATGAAGAAATTACTTGAATGTTGATTTGTGAGCCTCTTGTTTTGTTTTTCTCTTTTCCTTTTTTAGGTTGGACACCACTTCGTGAGGCAGCTAGTGAAGGATGTAATGATACAATTGTAGAGTTGTTAAAAGCTAATGCTAAAGTTAATTGTGAAAATCTAGATGGAATTCTGCCTTTACATGATGCTGTTGCAAACAACCATTTAAAGGTGTAGTATACATCAGATTGGGCTCCTATTACTTTTTTTTAAAATCCAATGAAGACAGGGGCAGGGGGAGGGTATAGTTTGATGAAGTACATACCCAGTATACATGAGGTCCTGGGTTCAATCTCCAGTACCTCCATTAAAAATAAATAATAAATAAACCTAATTAAGCCCCCCCCAATAAAAGAAGAAAAAATACATTATAAAGAAAAAAAGGACATTATAAAGAAAATTGAGTCAAGACAATGAAGATACTTTAAACTGAGAACTAACATGATTCCTTAAAACAAAGAATTTTTAAAAACTGCTAAAAAGTATAAATGAATATGAATATAATATTGTGGGTAGATTAAAAATTAATATATTTCCTAATGAATTATTTTTCCATTTTCTCTTCATTATATAGTTCATGTAAGTCAGAATAAAATAGAAAGGCTCAAAGTAAACAGCCTATCAATATTGTATATTCCAATTTTAATTGTCTCAAATGATTTGCTGTTGTTCATAAAGAAGTCTATATAGTTATGACATATGTGACAGCCAGCCTTTTTTTAAACTCAGAATTTCTCAACGGGTTTGAAGTTTCAAAGAAATGGGTAAAAGCTCAAGTTGCTTGTTTCGTAGGGGGTTGTTACATCTTTTTCTCCTTTGTTTGTTTGTTTCATCTGACAGCTATGGTAAAAATATCAGAAGAGAAAATTACTGGGGTCATTATTTCAGTAACACTGAATTTCAAATCTAAACGTTGAAATTCTTCACATTTTAAAGCTCATCTTTTTGTTTGACAAACTTTAGGAGAAAACTTTTATTGTTGTCAATAGGCAATGTAGACTTCAGGAATAATTATATGCTTTGAAAAATAGTTAAGGAAACTACCAACAACAGTATAAAACCAGGGTTCATATTTTAAAAGTCCTTGAATGTCTCACTAATGCCAAATTTATGTCTCTAGGTATTCTTCAATAGCCTGGTAGTTTTTATTTAATTTTGTGAAAGTATATCCCCAGTGTTTTCAGCCTAAATGTAGTCATGAAAGAATAGTGTTGAATTTATGATTTGCAGAGATAAGAGATACAAACTAATGATGAAGAATAACCAGGTAGGTGGGCTAATGTCCAGAGAGGCTTCTTTGACTGCAGAATCTCTTTGACCTTTAAGATATTTAAATTAAAAGAGAATAGACAACATCAAGTTTGTATGGTTGTACAATGGAAGAAAGCACACAGGAAGAACCATTAGAGTGATCAACTTACCGGTTATTTGTACAGAGAAAAGACCACTTAAAGTGAAAATACTTAAATAAGGACCAAAATACCATAGTGGGGAAATCAGGATTTTGGACATTATCCTGAAAAATGCAATATAAAACAAAATAAGGGGCTCCCCAGCACCACCCATATATTTAGAAATTTATTAGATAGTGTTACAGAGCTCAGCATATGGTTGTACTCATAGCTCAGATTTATCTCAGCAGTGTAGTAAGGATGCAAAGCTGGATCATCAGAGAAAGAGGTGGAGTCGGGAAGTATCCATGTAAAGGCTTTACTACGCTGTCTTCCTCATAGGAGGTCACACAGTTTGCTTTTCCCTCAGCAGAGAAAATGTAGCAGCGTAAGTGTGATGTTCTGCCCACGGAAGCTCATTATATATACTGGGGGCTGGTCATGTAGGCACCCTCTGCCTAGCACATACCAAGATTCCAGACTCCCAGAAGCATAAACCACATTGCTTGTGTAGACACTTTAAGCACAGCGAACCACCCTTATCAGTTAGGGAAATTTTTATATCAGTGTGGAACACTGTTTTCCACCCAAGTTCACAGATGCCAGCAAAAGGCCAGCCTTGCAAGCAGCCTTTCTGGATTGCAGTCTTAGGCCTGCTATGGTAACTCTTTTCTAAATAGTATTGTATTGAGTTTCTAATTGAAACATATACTAATTTATGGAACAGCAAAAGACTGAAGTCTAGCTTTTCTGGCAAAACAATATGACAGCACATAGGACATCCTTTATCTCAAAGCTGATTTTTGCACCATGATCTCAAGGAAGGTCTTTTTTCAAAAATTTTGAGAGGCTCCACAAGTTTTCCCTAGGTCCTCTATTAATCCACTCTTATTCAAATCTTGATTTTTCTTTTTTTAGGTTAACAATTTTGCCTGTGAATTTCTTGTTTATTAGTTGCTTTGCAGGTGCTTCAAGGATTTTTACAACATTATTTTAATGTATGACTTCAGGAGATCCTACATCTGTGCATTTTGACTTTGTAATCAATTTGTAGTGTATTTCCATTTTATTGTTGGCTATTTACAGTATCAGTGACCAGTGGTAAACTGACCAAAAATCAAGAGATAGATTTTAACCTGATGGATGGGAAAAGTGCCATGTTAATGAGAGTGGAAAGGAATGTTTGATTAGGTCAGACTTTATAGCCTTCATGAATGAGAATTTTCCTATTTTGAAGATGCCAGCTTCCCGCATAGCAAGGGTTGGAGAAAATGATTACTCAGATATAGAGGGGAGGGTCCTCTGTGAAGATAAGGGCCAAGAACTGAAAATAAACCACAGGAAATAGCAGAAGGGGAGCTTGGCTTAGTAGACAAAACACTGAACTGAATATTGGAGGACTTGAATTCTAGGCCTAGTTCTGCTGCTTGAAAAAGAGAAAGATATCTTTAGCCCTGAGATAAGGAATTTGATCTGGAGCTGTACTGTCCTATCTTGTAGCCACTAACTCCATGTAACTAATAAATTTAAATTACTTAAAATCAATTCAATTAAAAAATTCATTTATTCTGTTACATTAGTCACATTTCAGGTACTCAATAGCTACACGCAGCAAGTGGCTCCCATATTGGATAGTACAGAAGAGAACATTTCCATTGTCACAGAAAACTCAGTTGGACAGCTCTGGTGTAGGGGAGGGATGGGTAAATACTTCCTCTAAAGGGCTAGATAATCAACAGTTTAGGTTTTCTGGGTCACTCAGTCTCTTTTGGAACTACTCAACTATCGTAGTATAAAAGCAAACATAGATAATATGTAAATGAGTGGGTTTGGCTGTATGCCAATAAAACTTTACTTACAAAATCAGGCAACAGACCATATTTGGCACATGGGCCATAGTTTACTATTGCTTGTTCTAGAGAATCACTTATGTTCTTTTACCTCAGTGGTGATACAGATGAAGTTTGCTTTTGAAATAACCTTCCATATCTCTGTTACCTTTATTTTAAAGAAAAGAAGGAAGTAGTATTTTTTTAATGATATTTTAATTCCTTTGGTACTGATACATTGCCAGCATTTTCCTTCATATTTTCATTAATTTTCCATGTGACAGTTCTTCTGTCATTGGCTTATTTTATTTCTGACTCATTTTGTCCCTTTTGTCCCTGTTTCTTTATTTTGAGATTAGATGTTGATAGATGATCTAGAAAGATAAAAAGAGGGGACAAGAGAGGTAAATATATGGTATTGTAGACCTAATCAGTATCAATTATATAGCACCCTATTCTATTTAATTCTTAATTTTCAATCTTGCATGACTACATGCAAAGTTATTAAACATCTTATTTTCTTATTGAACTTTCAATTAAAAAATCTTAGTTTCTGTTTTAAGTTATCTTCTAAGATTGTCATATATTCTTCCTTGTAAAATATAGAGGATAAAAAGATAAGGAAAAGGAAAATGAGAGGAAAAGATTTTTTTAAAAAGATAAAATGTGGGTGGAGATGGACATCAACTGTTGGACAAGGTGGGATAGCAGGGACAAGATATTCCCTCCCAACTTAACAACTAGAAAAGTTAGTGAAACACATAAAATAACAGTTTTGAGACATTGGTCAACATGCAGCAGGGGGCAGTGGTCCCTGAGAGAAATGAAGCCAATGAGATGAACCCTAAGATTGTCCCATTTTATGGACTAGATGGGATTTCTAGGCAAAAGCATAGGGAGGGAGAAAACCGATAGCCTTATGGTCTCAGTGAGTTAAAAAGATACAATTTGGAGTTTAAAAGACTCTGGCAGTTAGAATTTATGGGGCAAAATACCAGATAGAGTGGATCTACACAGAGAGAACTCTCCAGAGATTTAAAGGGGAATCCCTTGTGTTCTTTGGCTGGTCTACAAATGAACATAAGATTAGGCAGAGAGCCTGCAGGGAGGATTGGCAGAACCCCTGCTGGAGTGTACAGAGGGCTGATTAGAGGACTGTTTCCCTTAAGCCCCATTGTGTGCCAGATACTTCACAAGGGTTCACGTGTATTCCTCGTAAGTGATAAAAATGAGGTTCAGATGGTTAGTAACTTGCCCAGGAACACAGCTAGTAAGTAGCAGGAGTGAGTTTTGTATGCTTGACTTTAAAACAGATATGTTTTGTTTTATGCTGGGCTAACTCTAAGCTAATAGAACAAATAAGGGGCTATCTTTATAATTTCTGCTGGCCCACTTGCTCTTCAGGTTTTCTGCTTCTTAATACCTGGACACAAGTAGACAGAGAAAAGCTACTAGCATGTAGCATATCTTTACTTTTACAAAATCCTGACCATCTTTTCCTAATCAGAAGATTTGTCAGTGGTTTGAGTCACTTGTGCAGATGAAATTACTGTTTTTTTAACTAATTAACTTACACTGTAAACTGATTAGTGACCATCTTTAACCTTGATGAATTACAAACTTACTTCTAACACACAAGTTTGAGTTATTCAGAGAAACATTATTTATATTAGAAACTGTTTACCCTCCAAATATCGCAACATTACTCTTTGACCTCAGTTTCTTCGTCTGTAAAAGATGGAGTTGGAGTAGATTATTTCTGTTTCTTTTTATCTTATTAGCATTCTGTGAATGTAAGTCAGTTATTTAGGAAACAGGACATATTTGTATAGGCATTAGGATGGATATTAGATTCCCAGGCTAGCTCATAAAACCTTGTGAACAAGTACTATCCCTGAAATATAGTTTGAACAGAACTTTATTCAACTGTGTCTAATGGCAATTTAAAATATAATTCATAATATAATCCTGAAATGATCCTTGCTCCCTTCTCCACCCTGTCTCCAGCATCTTGTGGGAGGACAAAGGGCTCTGTTAGAGAGACTAAATACTTCTGCACATCGGTCTACCTAAGTCTGCCTCTTCGGCGGTGAAGGCAATGTACCTGGTGCTTTCATGTCATCATGTTTGGTTCTCCTGTGAGGTCAAATCAGGCCAAATCTGTGGATCAGTTTACAGTTGTCATATCAAATGTAATCAAAAATTGGGGGGCCAGAGTTTGAAAACTTTTTTTGATAACTTTTAATACTTGGTAGTGGCATCTTGTAATGAAAGCAGAGACTATTGATCTTAATGTGTCTGTAGAGATAACTTTGCAAAAATACTATCTAGGCAACTGAAATTCTACTACAACATGGAGCAAACCCTAATCAAAAGGATAAAAAGCAGAAGACAGCCTTGGATGAAGCAGATGATGAAAACACAAAAGAGCTGCTAAAATCTTACGGTGCCGTTGAGACTGATAATAGAGCTGAGGCTAATGCTGTCGTCACTGGTATGTATGTCAGTGTTGCTTGCTTCCTTATACAGGTGTATACCTCTGCTTAGGAGAAGAAAATCTTCAGATTTCTGTAAATTGTTTAAAAACTGGGGATACGTGTTTTGTATGTTTATTAAACTCTTGAGAAGGATCATTTATTTTTAGAAATAACATTTCCAAACTTGATTTACTTCATACATCATATGGTCCTATTGTATTGGAATTATATGTTGAAACAAAATGCATTTCATTAAACAAGCTTTAATTGCTCTAACACTGAACGTGAGAGATGTTCATGGAACTGTCCGGATTGGTTTACGTGTAGTGGGGCTAAAAAAAGATGACGCTGTGCTAAAGTCTTTGTAACTAGGATTCCGTGACTTTAAAATGTGTGAAGATTCATGCAGAAGTTGGGCTGATGCCAGCTTTTTGAGACTCCAGTATTTTAATGCGAGATATGAATTTGTTAAGCAAATATGTTATACTTACATATATATGTGTGTACATTATATATATATTATAGTGGGAAGAATATTTCAAGGGAATGTATAGTCAGGTAAAATTTTGTGAACCATTTTTAGCAATAGTTTGCAGTTAAATAATATAATGAGTTATCTACAAGAAATAAGCATTTAGTGAACACTTATTTAGAAAATACGCATTTGTTGAGCACCTGCTAAACAAACCAGGCACTTGCCCAGGAGGAGCTTTCAGTCTTAGGGGAAGACCAACCAGAAAACAGGCAATTACATGCAATTTTGGAAGTGTTGAGGAAAGGGAATTGTTCTTCCTTTTTTTCATGCTTGAACTTTGACTGATAGAAGAAGAAAGCCAAGAACTGATCTGTCCTCTTGATGAGGAAGAATATTGGGAAGAGAACCCCTGTCACACCCTTTTCCCCTAGCCTACCACTATCCTTACCAACTGTTGGTTTTCGAGGGAGGAATCATATTACTGATATGATTGGTCAGAGCCAAGGATCATCTTTGTGTCCTGCTTTACTAGTGAGCTAGATCTCATGTAGGTCAAAGTCAAGAGACTGATACAGAAATCCTCTTTTCTTTGCCTACTACCATATGGTAAGTCAGTAAGTAGCATCAGGGCCTTTCTTAGAGACCCAGCTTGGTTCTCTCCCTCTTCATAGCCAATTTGGAGTTACTGAGAACTCTGTGATAAAGTTCTATATCTGTTTCCACTTCTCTGTTGTTTCTTGTATATACATTTCCTTGATCAGGTACCCTAGTGGAATGAGGGATATGGGGTGGCCTTATATGGAGAAGGAGAATCCAGAATGGGAGAGGGTTGGAGAAAACTTTGCAGCGACAATGAATTATAGTCTTAGTGGTTAAGAGCATGGACTTGAAAGCACATCTGGTTTCAGTACCAGCTGTGTGACATTAGGCAACATCTTCAATCCCTGTAAGCTCTCTTCTGTAAAATGGATATAATTATACCTCATAGGGCTCATATGCATGAAGGTTAAATAAGGTGATTCAGAGACAGTCTGATATCCAGCATGTGGTAAGTATTCAGTAAATGTAACCATTACAGTTGATAAAATGATGCTAAATTTTTGCACATTTTTATTATATCTACTAATTTTATGTTTTAAAGTGAAAACTTCTGCTGTCTGGTCAAAAAGACACAAACAGTGTTTCTGTGATGACTGCAAAACTGTTGATATACCTTCTCTTTCAAACCAAGGGAAAAAAGTGGAGAACCTTCCTATGGTGAGTGAGGCTGAAATCCTTTTGTTCTTCAGCCTAGAAAATGCCGTTCTTTGGGCTAGCCAGCCATTGGCTATTTGCAGCACTCTTTGCATTTTAGGGGCATGCTGGTTGAAAATGGTTTTTGTCGTAAGAAAATAATACAGCATAATTGAGCAAAATCAGCCAAGAAAATATGTTGTATAGTTAACTCTCCATTATGTGCACTGAACACAGAATTATGGTTTAGCTTTTATCCTTTACACCTGCATTAGGTTCTTTGGCTACTCGTTATCCCACAGACGGTGCCACTGTCATAGTATCTTTACCCATCTACTCCCAAAAATATCTGGGATTCATACTAGGTAGAAAAGACCCTGGAACCTAGACATAGAAGAGGAAAGCAACCTGACCCCACATGGTTTATGGTGATAATGTTTGCTATATGTGAAATCCCTCATATAAACTATATGTGAAATCCCTCATATAAAGGCATATTTTATAAAAAGAATAACATAGTAGTTGCACATATATTACTTACAAGGGGGATGTTCTTAGTTTGATTAAAACACATGGCTTACTAGACACTACTTATTTTTAAATTTTTTAATTGAAGTATAGTTGATTTACAATGTTGTGTTAGTTTCAGACATACAGTAGAGTGGTTCAGTTATATATACATATATACACATATATACAGTTATATATATATGCACACATATATACATACACACACACACACACACATACACATATATATATTCTTGTTCAGATTCTTTTCCATTATAGGTTATTAGAAGATACTGAGTATCGTTCCCTGTGATGTACAGTAGTTTTGTTGTTGTTTTATCTGTTTTATATATAGTAGTGTGTATATGTTAATCTCAAATTCCTGGTTTGTTCCTCCCTCTCCCCCTCCTTTTCTCTTTGGTAACCATAACTTTGCTTTCTATGTCTGTGAGTCCATTTCTGGTTTGTAAATTAATTCATTTGTGTCATGTTTTTAAATTCTACATAAGCAGCATCATATAATATTTGTCTTTCTCTGTCTGACTTACTTCACTTAGTAATAATAATCTCTAGGTCCATTGATGTTGCTGCAAATGGCATTTTCATTCTTTTTTATGACTGAGTAATACTTTGTTGTGTATATGTATGTATGTGTGTGTGTGTATATATTCAAATTATATTTTTCTCCAGATATATGCCTAGGAGTGGGATTGCTGGATCATATGTTAACTCTGTTTTTAGTTTTCTAAGGAACCTCCATACTATTCTCCATAGTGGCTGCACCAATTTATATCCCCACCAACAATATGAGGATTCCTTTTTCTCCACACCCTCTCCAACATGTGTTATTTGTAGACTTTTTGATGTTGGCCATTCTGACCAGTGTGAGGTGATGCCTTATTGTAGTTTTGATTTTCATTCTCCAGGAATTAACAATATTCAGCATTTTTTCATGTGCCTGTTGGCATCTGTATGTCTTTTTTGGAGAAATGTCTGTTTAGATCTTCTGCCCATTTTTTTGATTGGCTTGTCTGTTTTTTTGATATTGAGCTGTATAAGCTGTTTGTATATTTTGGAAGTTAGTTCCTTATTGGTCACACTGTTTGCAAATATTTTCTCCCATTCTGTAGGTTGGTTTTTTGTTTTGTTTATGGCTTCCTTTACTGTGCAAAAACCTTTTCTGTTTAATTAGGTCCCATTTGTTTATTTTTGTTTTTATTTCCATTACTCTAAGAGAGGGATCCAAAAAAATATTGCTGTGATTTATGTCAAAGAATGTTCTGCTTGTGTTTTCCTCTAGGAGTTTTATAGTATCCAGTCTTACATTTAGGTCTTTAATCTATTTTGTGTTTATCTTTGTATATGGTGTTAGAGAATGTTCCGATTTAATTCTTTTACATGTAGCTGTGCAGTTTTCCCAGCACCACTTATTGGAGAGACTGTCTTCTCCATTGTATGTTCTTGGGTTTATTTCTGGGCTTTCTATTCTGTTCCACTGGTCTCTATGTTTTTGTACCAGTACAGTACTATTTTGATTACTGTAGCTTTGTAGTATAGTCTGAAGTCAGGGAGCATTATTCCCCCAGCTCCATTCTTCTTTCTCAAGATTGTTTTGGCTATTCAGGGTCTTTTGTATTTCCATACAAATTTTAAAATTATTTGTTCTGGTTCGGTGAAAAATTCCATTGGTGTTTTGATAGGGGTTGTATTGAATCTGTGGATTGCCTTGGGTAGTATGGTCATTTTAACAATATTGATTCTTGTAATCCAAGAACACATGGACACTAACTTCTTAAACAAAGTAGCATCCTCAATAAAATATTTTGATTAAGGCTACATATGTTGATTAGACCTCCCTTACATATTTTTTGTTAGTGCAGAGGGGGAAATACCATTCATTAAACCTAAACTATGATTAATCAACTAATTTATTCCTTAAATATTTTAAATGGTATTAAACTAAATTGCATTTGCCTCAGCATTTCAAAAATATTTTACATTGTTCTTAGTATCTGTTGTAATGAATGAAAAGTCATTGTTAACCTAGTTTCCTTTGCTTGTAGTTAATATATCTTTTAAGCTTGCAGTTTAAAAATCTTTCTGTTATATTCTGCAATGTGTTCACTGGATTATGTCTAAATGTGGATATGTTTTTATTAATTATACTTAGGTCTAGACATGCCCCTTTAATCTGAAGATACGTTTCTCATTTGTATTCTAGAAACTCTCAGAATTTCTTACTTCTTTGAATATTACCTCTCTTCCATTCTCAGGAGTTTCCTTTTTTGAAACTCACATTTAGATGGCTGTTAGACCAGTCTTTATGTATCTTTTTCATATTTCCATCTCTTTAACTCTCTGCACTATATTCTGGGTAATACCCTTTGATCCCTCTTGAATTCATTTTTTCTTTCCTCAGATATTTCTAATTTAACCCATCCACTGAGTATGTAATTTCAGTAACTGTGTTTTTTATTTCTACCAAATCTATATTTCCTTTAAAGTTTTTGTTTTAAAACAAAACAAGACTTCTCTGCCCTTGCCCTACAGTATTGATAGCATTTAAGAAATCTTTTCAAACGCTTTAGAAGGAATTTGAAGTCTCCTCCCTGCTCATTCTCGTGATAACATGATCCTTCAGGTGGTTTGTGATTTTTATGGTAATCTCATTGCGGAGAGGGCGGTTTACTGTGGGAATTTGGGTGTGCTTAGACTTTGCATGTAACATTTGCTTCTGCTAAGGCCCTGCAAGTTGATCAGTTTCACACCAGTTTTTATGCTGATTTCTCAGTTAGGGTTCCTGAACCTCACCGGTTGTATAAATTTAGTTCTCATATACTTAGGCTTGGTTCCTAATTTTCTACCCAAAGCATTGGGTGTGTTACAAGTAGAGTTTTTCTAATCCTTGTTTAAGCTAAAGGAAACCCACTTGAGGTCATGAGGTTTATGTGGGGACTCCATTCTAATTCCTTCTTCATGAGGGCCTGAGGCCTTATCTCCTTTTCCTATGTAGGCATAAAAAACCCAGCCCCTAATACCTATGTTTGTTCCAAATCCCTGTAGGCCACTGCTAGCTTCACTTTATTTCTTTTTCTTTTTCCAGTCTTAGCTGTGTGTGTGTGTGTAAAATTTATTGTATGTTGTCTAATGTATTTTTCTCTGTGTTTGAAGTAGACAGGGATCCTTCTATATCATCAGTTTACCGTGTTGGCCATAAGTATCTTTAAGTTATATTTTTATGTAAAGATTGAAACATTATGGAAAAACCGCCCTATTATTATTAAGTGTATGAGTATTTGCTTCAGGAATAATGTGTGTCATTTCAGATACCAAGCCTCAGAGAAATGTAATGGAGATAAAGGAGTTTAATGAAAACCAGCTTTTTAAAAAAAGAAAAAAAAAAGAAATATGAGGACCTTAAAGTCATTGATAGTTTGTCTTTTCTAAATGGATAATTGTTTTTGAACGTTGAAAATTTAAAATCAAATTAGGGGTGAGGGGCGACTCTATGGCCAGATGCAACGGAAATGAGATGATTTTACTTTGGTGCTACCTTGTGACACCTTCAAATCACTGCATGTAGGCAGTCCCCTTCACTACCCCTGTGTAGAATGAGTATAGGAGTAATAATAATAACAATAGTTGGTACTCACTACTGAGTATTTATTAGATGGTAAAGTGCTTTATATTCACTCATTTAGTCCTCCTAATAATTCTTCCAGGTAGTTTGTGTTAGTATCATTACCTTCCTCATTACAAATAAGGAAGCTAAGGTAAGAAAGGGTAAGTAACTTGACGCAAAATTGCATTTCTATGAAGTAGCAATGGCAGAGTTAAGCTGCAGGCAGTCTGGCTCCAGAGCCTATGCTCTTAGCCACTGTGCTTTATTATACAGAATTATAAAGGAGATGTCAGAGGCAAGGATGATCCTGCCGTAGTAAAAGTTGCAAATCTGGAATAAAATCATAGTGAAGCTTTACAGTAAGCAGAATATAAACTGTCTGTAAGTTGCTTGTTCCAAAGACAGATCCTAGGTTAGGATTTTTTTTTTTTTTTTTTGGTAAAATAGATAAGTGGTAATGAAAGGCTTTTAAGAAGGGGGATCTTGGAGGGAAGGTTTTACTGGACCTTCTGTGGTAGTAAATTGTGGAGCTGGTGTGGAGTGAAAAGTTTTGGCCCATGATGGACAAAACTGAGTGCATCTACAGTATGAGGCAAAACAGAAAGAAAAGTCAGCACTGAAAAATGTTTTCTTTATCTCAGTCTGTAGGTAGAAATTTAGCCGAGGCACCGATTCAGACCTTTAGTTTACTTTTATAACCATAGCATTTGCTTGTGTTGCATGTTTATATTTTATAGTTTCATGTTGATGCATTTCATAAATAACAACAGTGGGATTGCTTATCCATATAACTGAATGGTTTTATTATGTGCATTTCCCTTGTGAGCACCAAGGTAAAACTTTATAGTGACATACTTCACAAGTCTTTGAGGACCTACGTGTCTTAAAAATGAATATATATATTGAGGATATATGAAAGGGTGTATAATGAATCGGTCCATCAGTTGTCATTTATTGAGCAAGAACTGTATATCCAGCAGTTAGAAAACCATATACAGATATGAAAGCCATGCTCCTGTCTGCAAGATCTCATCATTGTGATGGAGGAAATATAATGTATAAGACATTATACATGTTAATGCTAGTTTATGTAGCACTAAAATTCTCAAGTAATTCTGAGAAAGGAGAAATCAGTATGGATTAGCTTATTCAGAGGTTTTGTGTGTAAGATTGGTTTTATATAATAATAATAGTATTTACTGAGCTCTTACTTTATGCTGGCACTGACTTGAGCATTATACATAAGTTAACTCAGTTCAGGCAAGGAAAAGATAGCTAACTTGCTGTAGTCACCCAGCTGGGAAGAGATGGAACCTGAATGCAATCCCAGGCAGTCTGGTTCCAGAGTCCACTCCACAATTCCATCTCACGGAAAGAGAGGGATCTGGGCAGAGTACGTTGAAGGCATTTCCAGCAGGACTATTAGTACTGACAAGTGCATAAAGAGGTGGTTTTAAATCCCTTTTGTGAGTTTTTGAGAGAGTGGTGTTTTGTGTTTCTAAGATTATGTGTGAGATTTTAATAGTGTACAATGATAGTCATAAAGCCTAAAAGTGAACTTGTTACATATATGTGATTTTTAGTTGTTTTTTTGTCCTACACCTATAATTATAACAGAAGTCACTGAGAAATTATGATTCTTTGTATGGTTGGTTCTCTTACAGTCTATTTTCCAGGAGCAGATCTGTTATGTAAATCATGATGTATTTATATAGTTAGGTTTAAACGAAGTATGATTACATTTTGAACACGAAGGGAAATGAGCATTTTTAGTTGCACTTCCTGTAGCATTTTTACCATGCATTTGTCAATTACATATTAGGGAAAAACATCTTCTTTCTTGTGATGAAGTTTTTAATATTTTTATCTTTAGCATCAGAACATTAGTGCCATTCTACAAGATATAGAAGAAAAACAAGAAAATTTATTAGAGTTTGAAATAAGAACTCCTGAAGATGCAGGTAAATATGTATTCTTATTCAAGTTTGATTATTTCAATCATCCAAGATATTGATACTTCATCTTCTTAAGGTACATGTTTATTTCAGAGTTCACAGTGGCTGAAAAGTGATCTTCTTAAGTGTAAAAAGTTAAGTGCCAGGAATAATGATTAGAAATCAATGATGCAGACCAGTAGTTTCTGTCATTGTTGATGAAAATACTTCTAGGCTCAAGGTATAGTGTGAATAATTTGAGAGACACTCAGAACCATAATCAGAGATAAGCCACTACTAGTGATATGTTTAGATCGAGATGTGACGAAAAACATAACATAGTGACTAGAGATGAGGCTACATTACTCCTTGATTCCTCAGCTTCACCCAGCTAGGGTAACCCTTAAAAAGAGATCAGAAAAGGAATATGCAGTGGTGATACAAGTAGAGTAAATTCTCAGACTTTTCAGGTGAGCAGATGTACCACGTGAATGTCTTACTGCATAGCTGTCTTCCTGTTTACAAAACACTAGTGATTCCAAATAGTATGTTAGACTCCTATCCCTGACCTAATAATCTTAATTTTTCAAAATTCATTGAATATTTGCAAGCTCGCAACTATGTTTTCTTCAGGTATAATTCCCAAGGTAGAAAGTAGCTCCTCAGAGATGCAGATCTGAATGTTTAAAGTAGTTAGCTGAAAATAATTTAAAGTACCTCATCTTTTGTGTAGCGGGATACAGCTCTTAATTCTTAGCCTAACTCATGTTATATACCCTTTTAAAAAAATTATTTCTTTTTAAATTTTATGCATTCTACTCTTCATGCTGGCCTAACACATGGTACATGTTATATTTTGAGGAAAATATAGTTTGAGGAAAATAATACAAAGCAATTTACGCCCCCAAACAATATGTATAGTCTATATATTTTATTTAGTGTTTATAATACCTTATGCTTCTAAGATGAATTTTACAAATTTATACTTTTTTCATTATAACAGGCATATAGATACACTTCAAAAATAATAATGAGGAAAAAATATGCTAAAATCCACCACAATATTTTGGGTTTTTTATTTCCTTTTTCTTCTAAGAACATAGTCATGTAATTATACCTCAAAATTGTTAAAAAGCTTAGTTTGGATCATGCTAGATAGGCTATTTTTACACTCTTTTTCTCATAATCATCGTTCTTAGTGGTTACATAGTATCTGTTCAGTAAGTGTTCCACGGTTTACTTAATTTTTCCCTTTTTGTTGAGCATTTATATTTTTCCAATTTTTTGCTATTTTGCTATAACACATAGCTTTTTCTCGATTTAGGATTATCTTCTTAGAAAAAATTAACATCATTGGAATTATTGAGTCAAAAGTTATAAATATTTAAAAATCTGTTGATTCATATTGATAAATTGGTTTCCTAAAGTGTAGCATAATAATTTTGTATTTCCGCGAACACACATTAGTGTTTGTTTTCCTTTGCATTTCTAATAGCATCAGTATTTTCATTTAAAATAATTTTACTAGTTTAATAAGAAAATATGTCCCATATTTTCACTTGCCTTATTGATTATTAGTGGTATTTTTTTCACTAGTTTTATTTTCTGTGTCATAAATTGACTGTTCCTGTTTGTTAATAAATTGGAGCTATTTTATGCAGTCAAGTTTTTGACACCTTTTCTGCTGTAACTGCTACAGATTCTTTTTTTTTCACTTAACTGTCTTTTTATTTGTAACATGTTAGTGTGTGCTTAAATACAGAAGTTCTCAAATTCTATAGAGTAAAGTGTACCACCCTCTTTGCTATTTAGTTTAACGTTTCTAAGCCCAACCCCAGGCTTTGTAACTTACTCTAACCGCAGTTCTGTTACAACCATGATTATCTAATTATTCTAATCATGATCTCTTTTTTGGGTCTCACTGCCCCGTTAGAGGAGGAGAGGTAAGACAGTGGGGCTCTAGAGTTCTTGGCGGGTGATCAAGTCCTGACTGGTTGGCTCCATCACTCTTGTACAGTTGTTTGAGTTGTTTCAAAGCAAAATTTCTGAGGCTCTTCTGAAACTTCTACATGGTTCCTGTGATGTGATAGTGCACATTTTTCTTTCCGTGGCCCCTCTGAGTCTTCTCTCAGCTTCTTTTTTTTTTCTTCTGGTGGTCCAACTTACACAGATCTCTCACCCTCAGATACAAGCCCTCATGAGGCAGGACCACAGGGCAGGCTCCACACCATCTTCAAGATCCTGGCACTTTGGACCCACTATTGGAAGAAAAGGGGACAGTTAATTCCTATAACAACAGCAGCTTTGTCTTTGCCCTGCTGTGGAAGCTCTCTGCTCTTCAGGCTCTCAGCCTCTAAATGTTCAAGGAGGAAGTCAGAAATGAGTCCATTATCACCTCAACAGAGACTTATTACACTCTCAATAGCCCTTTGAGAAACAACCCTTTATGCTTGAGGTAAAGGGGTGAAACCCCCTCACCTCTCACTTTTACTGCTCAGGATGAAGATTCCCACCCAGTGAAGCTACAGCTATCTAAAGAAATAGCTTTACAAATTCCCCACCTCCATATTCTGACACCTTTCGTATCTTTATCTGGTTGAGGGATCTCACAGATAAGGGAGCTGACAAGAGAGGTCACATGACTTATCCAGGTTCACAAAGCTTAGTCAGTGGTGTGGCAGGATTAGAACTCAGGCTGGTCTGCTCCTTCTTGGTACAGTGTTCTTGCCTATACGCTTCAGGGTACTTCCATAGAGTGACTTAATTCCATCAGCCTTGATTTATGTATTTGGGCTCTTGATATTGGGGAAGAGGATAGGGAAATAATTGCTTTTAAAATTAACAGTAAGGCTAAGTCCTGCGTGACCAAATTTAGCATTTGTTGTCTCTCAATTAACTGACTTATTTTATTACCATGTTTCTAGAACAATACATTGGTAAGATGTTAGAGGTCAAGGAAGTTATGGACAATGTGCTTGCCAAGCAGAAGGCTGAAAGGGATGATCTAGCTAAAAAATACAGGTGAGTGAAAAAAAAATAGGAATGCTTTAGAGTTTTCAGAATTTATCTATTTTTATCTACTATAATAGGCCTAGAATTTCTTAAGAATACAAATGTTGCTTCGGACCGAAAAAGGACTTTATGAGGTCATCTACTCTATTACCTCCATGGGGAATTGTACTTCCCAGAGAAATATTTTTCTACTTTATTACTTGAAATGTTCAGAAAAGAACTTTTTAGTATCTTAAAAAGTTGTAAACAGCCATGAACTTTATGAAAGCCTATCTGGTCATGAATCCCATGAGAAAATTTCTTTCCTTAGTAAACTCATATTTTTTACATTCAAAGTTTTTCCTTTTGCTGTCACAGATGTTGTTCTTTTAAGCAGTTTAATCATGTGTATTTTGTGGTTGTGTGTACTTCTGAACTCTGAGGGTCCTTAAAGAGTTTTATCCTGATTATATTGGTTATATACCTCTTATCATCCTTGTTTTGAGAAAGATGTTAGATATGTTTTTCTTGTTTGGGCATTGTTTTTTAATTAGTTTTTCATAGACTTAGCTACATATGCTCCTTATTTTTTTCTTTTTTCCTGTGATGAGAACTTTTAAGGTCTACTCTCTTAGCAACTTCCAAATATACAGTATAGAATTATCAACTGTGGTCACCATGCTATATAATACATCCCTAAGACTTACTTGTTTTATAACTAGATGTTTGTACCTTTTGATTACCTTCACCCATTTCACCCACCTCCCAACCCCACCTTGCCAACCACCGATTTGTTCTCTCTGTCTATGACTTTTTGTTTTTGTTTTAGATTCCAAACATAAGTGAAATCATACAATATATTTCTTTCTTTGTCTGACATATTTCACTTAGCCTAATGCCCTCACGATCTATCTGTGTTATCACAAATGGCAGGATTTCCTTCTTTTTTACAACTGATTAGTATTCCATGTTTTATGTGTATGTTCTTATTAATATTGCTATTAGACTTTACATCTTATAAAGAGAATTTTTATTTTCTGTCTGAACTCTTTATTTTGCATAGTTTTAAGTGTGATACTGATTTTTTTCTTTTTTCTCCTGTATCCAGCATCTTGCATTTTATACTACCAGTTGTTTGCTAATCTGATTTCTTCTTTAGCTTCTTCTAGTTATAGCTACTCCTCGCTTTAACATCCAGTCTGCTTGGAGTTCAGTACCAGCAGCTCTAAACTATGTTAGGAGAGAGGCAGATATCTGTACTATTGCTTTCCCTCAAAACAGCTGCTCTCAGAGAATGGTTCCTGAGACCATTTCAATAGGTCCATGAAATCAAAACTGTTTTTATAATAATGTTAAGATGTTATTTGCCTTTTTCGCTCTCATTTTCTCATGACGGTACAATGGAATTTTCTAGTGGCCACATGGTGTGTGATGATAATCATCACTCTCATAGCTAATGAAATATGCACACTTGTGTATTCTTGTGTTTTAAATGTTTCTCCATTTTATTTTCTAAAACAGTAAGTATTGATAGATATAACCCATATAAAAAAAGGATCTTTGGTTTCTCAGTAACTTTTAAGAGTATAAAAGAGTTCTGAGACCAAAAAGTTTGAGAGCCACTGGAAGCAGTGTCCAAATCCTGAAGGTCAGTGTGGAATAGGTGGCTATAACCAAAAGACAGATAGGGACGAGCCATTTCCTCCCATTCAGGGACTTGATTTGGGGAAGGCACACAGGCTAATGCTTGTCTGGGGAGTCCCTCTGATGTCAGAGTACCTCAGTACGGATTCAGAGTACAATTTCAATGATTATTTGATGAATTGAAATTTCTCAGGTCTAGCTAATGTATAATTATTCACAAAACAATCTCACTCCTCCATTGCTAAGGGAATTTGAATGGAATTTACTGCCAAATTTTACTTCCTGATACACAATTTCACTATAAACAGGTAAGCAAATTCCCAATTTAAAGAGTTTTGTTCCTCCTTAACCATCAATTGGTACTTTCTAACTGAAGGACTGGTAGGTATCTAGATAAACAACCCAAGTTTAATTTCCCTTTTAGGGTTGACTCACAGCTGATACATAATGTTATAAATATAAGTGTGGATAACCACACTGTCATCTCCTAAAAAAAGGCAAACTCACTTACCTCAAGTAAAGAGTCAGTTTCCTCTCAAAGAATATACATCACAAAGATAGACTGTTGTGTACTTCGAGCTGACTAAATTTAAATTGAGATGGCATATCTATGCATAGCTACAAAATCTAAATGGTTGCTGAAAAAAAGTTTTCTACTGTTTTTGTGTTTTTTCCTCTTTCTGTTTCTTCCTGTAGGGTGTCCATGGAGTCATTTAAGCAAGGAGTCCTGAGAGAACAACTGGTCAACTTGGCCACAAGACAGAAGAGCCTTTTAACTGTAACAAAAAACCAGAAAAAAATAAGGGAGAAAATTCACAACTATAAGAATGTTACACCTTTGTCTGGTCTTAGTTTCAAGAAGCTGCCATCCAGCTCAGAAATGTCTAATGGAAAAAGCAGGCAAGAGTTTACCAGTCTGGAAACTTCAGTGCAGCCCCAGTCAGGTTCACTTTCTCCTGTCAGCCTTGTTTATGGAAGCATGCAGGAGACACAGTTGTCTTCGGAAATCTGGCATGACAGCCAGAACACCAACACTTGTCTAAATTCAAAGAGAATGAGAAGGGAAGGATTTTCTGGAAATGAGCTAAATTCTAAGCGAAACATCAGTGACTATACCTTGGACAGATTATCAAAATCCAGACATTCAGATGGCACTAAGAAGATTAAATTACCATCCCAATCTGTTACTTTTATTACTCAAGCAGAATATTCACAAAAAGAAAATGATCTTACAGATATGGCAGCCAAAGAGCATGCATCCTTTAGACCTTCAGCAGTAACTGGCGCATTAAATATTTCAGAAACCACAAGTGTACTTTCCCACAATGAGCCCTATCCATCAGCTGTTCTTTGTAATCAGGCTTTTTCCAGTTGTGATCCAAAAAGAGACAACAGGAAAACAGCTTCCCAGCAACCACCTAGGGGGGCATCAGAATCCCTGGCACATCGAGAGATTCATGTCTTTGGCAGTAATACTGGGCATCAGATGAAACCGTATCTTAAAAAATCAGCTGTTGCTGTTCCACATGCAAATGACAGTCAGAGCTCTTCCTCCTCTGAGTCTAGCCGTCAACATACTATTAAAAAACCTTTAAACTACAGTACAGCTCCTAAAAAGAAATGCATGCAGATAAAGGATCTGATATTGCTAGGAAGAATTAATCCAGGAAATAACATTCTGGAATTTAAAACACAGGTATTTTTTTCTCTAAAATTATATAAATTGTATAAATAAGTGAGTAAATGTTGCTGTCACAGTGTCAGCATTTAGCTCTGCTTAGGGAAATAGGGTTTGACTAGGCTTCTTGGACAGAAAGACACAGCCATTGTATTCTTAGTAAGTGAAATCATGCTTCTAAAATTGCCCTGTGCACTTCAGTCACAAGCATCTTTGGGCTTTCAGAACAGAATTAGTCAATTATACTGCAGCAGGAAGGGTTTAAGAACAAAATAAAAACAATAAATTGGAGCTGTCTTTGGCTCCAAAGTTTTGGGAACTACCAGTGTACTGCTAAAGCTTCCCCTAATAAGGGTTTAAGTATAAACTCATCTTCCACAGAAGCTCAATTTAGAAACAAAAAGTGACTTGAAATTTGGGTGAATCTGACTCAGTGAAAACAATATCACATATGCATAAAAGGAGATGAGGAATAAAAAGTTCTACTAGAAATGCCTGCAAAAGAGGCTTCCTTTCCCTTTCCCCCACATTCACTTTTTGAAAGAGGAGGTAACAGTGAGAAAGATTGCAGAGTCCTGGAATGCTGCTTTGCTGATGGACCAATCCAACAAAAACCAGTCCAGGCTAGTTGGAATTTAATCTGAATGACCCATTTCCACAACCTTTCCCACCCCTCGACAGTAGGCTTTTTCTAGTTAATAAACTTTATTTATAAGTTAGGAGAAAAAAACATTCACTTTTAAAGCTCCAAACTATAAAGCCTGGATTAGTAGCTTAATCTCAGATCCTTTATGTTCCTGTTAGTTTGCCTGTCAGTCAATTTATTCCTAAGTATGCCTGCCTCACATTAGCCAAAGCAACTCAAATTTCCTTTAGTATTTAGTTACATTAACTCAAATTTTGACAGTTGTGGTTACTTCTCTAGATCAGCAATAATAACGTTTTAATATAATTTTCATATATTAGCTGTTTTAACAGCTTTATTGAGATATAATTAATGCACAATGCACTGCACATATTTAAAGTGTATAATTTGACAAGTTTTGACACCTGTGAAACCATGACCACAGATAAAATAATGAGCATATCTGTTACCCCCAAAAGTTTCTTTGTGCCATTTTGTATATGTCCTTCATACCTCTTCTGTCTCATGCTGATCTTTAGACAATTAATGGTCTGCTTTCTTTCCCTGTAGATTAGTTTACATTCCCAAGAATTCTTTATAAGTAAAATTGCATTTATTTTTGTCTGGCTTCTTTCTCAGAGCATAGTTATTTAAGATTCATCCTTGTTGTAGCATGTATCAATAGTTCATTCCTTTTTTATTGCTGAGTAGTAGTCCATAGTATGCATATATTATAGTTTATCACTTTATCCTTGATAGATAATTCAGATTGTTTCCAGTTGTTGACTATTACAAATAAAGCTACTGTGAACATTGTTGTACAAGTTTTGGTCTGACATAGGCTTTCACTTTTCTTGAGTAAAGTACCTAGGTCTCTTGAGTGACTGGATCATATATGGTAAGTATATATTTAACTGTTTAAGAAACTTCCAGAATTGTTTGTAACATTTCACATTCCTACCAGCTGTATATAAGAGGTCTAGTTCCTCCACATTCTTTAGTTAGCCAATATTTAGTATGATTAATCTTTTAATTTTAGTCATGTTAACATAAAGTGTAGCTGTATGTATGTATGTAATATGTGCATATGTTCAGTGGTTTATCATTGTGGTTTTAATTTACATTTCATAATGATTAATTATGTTGAACATCTTTCCATGTGTTATTTGCCATCCATATTTATTATTTGGTTAAGTGTCTGTTCAGGTCTTTTGTCCATTTTTTTTATTGGTTGCTTGTTTTCTTATTACTGATTTTTTGAGAGTTTTAAAAAAAATACGTATTTTGGTTATAAGTCCTCTATCAAATAGATACTTTGCCAATACTTTCTCCTGGTCTATGCCTTTTCTTTTCATTCTCTTAACATTGTCTTATAAAGAACAGAAGTCTAAAGTTTTGATATAATCCAGTTTATCAATTTGTTCTATCATTGATTATATTTTTAGTATCCTGTCTAAGGATTCTTTTGTCTAATGCAAGGTCAAGTCTAGAATATTTACATTCAGTATGACCTATAGTTAGCTTGAATCTTCCATGTGATACTTATTTTCTGTTACTCTTACCTCTTCTTTGTTCATTTTTTCACCTTTTTATGCTTTATCCCTTTTGTTCATTTAATAGCTATAACTTTTTATTTTAGTTGTGCCTTTAGAGTTTATAGTATATATTTTTAACTTCTCACAATCTACCTTAAGTGCTATTTTACCACTTCATGTCTACTTTAAGTACCTCAAAATAGTATACTTCTATTTCTCTACTTCTGACTTTTCTGTTTTCTCGTATTTTACTTTTACATAATGTTATGAACTCCATACTACATTATTATATTTTTAAGCAATCAGTTATCTTTTAATGAGATTTAAATAGTAAGGGAAATTATCTCTCCCATGTAACTACTATTTCTGTGCTTTTCTTTCCTTTGTGTAGATCCTGATTTCTATTTGCTCTAACTTCCTTCTGCCTGGAGGACTATCTTTAATATATCTTGTCTTGGAGATCTGCTGCTAATAAATCCTTTTGACTTTTGCATGTCTGAAAAAAGTTTATTTCACCTCATTTTTGAAATATATTTTTGCTAGGTGTAGGATTCTAGGTTGGAATTTTTTTCCTTTCAGCACTTTAAAGATACAGCTCCCTTGTTTTCTTGCTTATGTTGTTTCCCGCAAGAAACATTGTTATTCTTAACTGTTCCTCAGTAATAAGTCTTTTTTCCCTTTCTGTCTGCCTTCAAGTTTCTCTATCTCTGGTTTTAAGTAATTTTGATTATAATGAGCATTGGTTTAATTTTTTGTGTTTCTTATGCCCGGGGTTTGTTGAACTTCTTGAGTCTCTGGTTTTATTATTTCCTCAATTTTGGAAAAAATTCAGCCATTATTCAAATATTTTTTCTTCCCTTTCCCGATTTTGAATTCCAATTTCACACAGATTAGATTGCTTAAAGTCATTCCACAGTTCACTTATAATGATCTGTTAATTTTTAAATTATCTTTTCTCTGTGTTTTTTCATGCAGTTCCTTTTGCTGTGTCTTTGAAATCACTAATCTTTTGGTTTGCAATGTCTAATCTATTGTTAATCCCATTCAGTGTATTTTTCATTTCATACATTGTAATTTCTATCTCTGGAAGTTGGAGTCTTTTTAATATCTTCCATGTCTCCACATATCTCCTGGAACATGTGAAATATGATTATAATAACTGCTTAATGTCCTTATCTGCTAATTCTAACATCTTTGTCCATCTTCAGTCATTTTCAATTGGTTACTTTATCTCCTCCATATGGATTGTATTTATCTACTTCTTTCTAGGCTTGTTAATTTTTTATTAGATCCCATACATTTATCTTGTTGGGTGCTGGATATTTTTGTATTTTTAAAAATATTTTGGAGATTTTTTCTAGAATGTAGTTAAGTTACGTGGAAACAATTTGATCCTTTTGGGTCTTGATTTTACAATTTGCTAGGATTGGAGCAGCGGTCAGTCTAGAACTGACTATTTCCCACTACAGAGGCAAGACTCTTCCATGTACCAACCAATGCCCCATCAGTTTTGAGGTTTTTCTAGTCTTACTGTTGGGAACAGGCTCTGTTTCTGCCCTCTAAGATTCCCAGAAAATGCCATTCTCTCTGATTTTTTCAGGTACCTCTGATTTTTTTCAGGTGTTCTTTTCCCAGCCTTACGTAATTTCCTCACACACACACACACACGGCCCATCACAACTCAGCTGAATACTTAAAGAGGACCCTCTGAAGATCTACAGGGCTCTCTCTCTCTTTCTAATTTTCTGTCTTCAGTACTCTGTCCTGCAGACTCCAGCCATCGTGCCTGTGTCTACTCAACTCAGGGAATCCACGGGCTGTGCCTGGAGTCCGTCTCCCTGCACTGTGACCTGAAGACTCTCTCAAGGCAGTGAGCTGGGTCAGTTGTAGGGCTCACTGCATTAGTTTCTCACTTCTCAGGGTCACTGTACTTTGTTTCCTGATGTTTGGTAGATTGGAAACCATTGTTTCATATTTTTATTTTTGTCTGGTTTTTGGTTGTATTGGGTGTTTATTAGGGTAAATCTGGTCCCTGTTAGTTCATGATGGACAGAAGCAGAAGTTCACATATTTCAGATATTTTTTAATCTTAATTTTTGTTTTATTTTTTTTACCTCAGGAGACTACCCACAAAGCCAGTGTTTTATTGAGTGGCAAAATTAAGGTAGAAAGTGGTCAGATTTATCAAAACCCAGTCACCTGGCTCAAGGATGTTCTAGGAGGTGACAGTTACGTGACCTGGAATTATGCTTGGAGTAAGGTGGGTCATTCTTAAGTTTATCTTTAACTTCATATTCAGATAGAAAGGTACATATTTTTTTGATGAGAAAACTATTTCCTTTTTTTAGTTTCGTCCTCATGCATTCCTTCTGCAGCATGCTATGTGCTTTCTCCTACAACTCCTATTTGCCAGAATTCCCCACAGCGGGGTTGCACAACTGACTGAGAATCTTCTTCCTTGTTCCTCACCTAGTCTCAGAAATTTGAATGCCCCTTATCTTCCCCTTCTGCCCCCGGCACCACACCACACCCCTACAAGGAATTTAGGTCCTTGTGACTCCACATAGAAAATTTGGGACCACTAGTGTATTGATAATTTAGTTGATATGGTATTAGTATTCTAAAAAAATAAAGCAAAATCTTCCCCTAAAGACAAAAGTAATGATCATGGGACTAAGACCCCCATGGTGCACTTTTATGTTTGAGCTAAGTCTTTTCCATGAATTGCTAGCCCCCCAAAAAGAAATATTTCTTTTAATTCAGACTTCCCAGACTTAGTCTCCCCTCAGTTCTGTCTTCTGAGTTATAAGCCCAGTTTAACCACCAGTTTGAGGAGTATTGATTACTGACACCCTTGAGGTCCTTGAGGCCTCTGGATGCCCATGGCACCACTTCAGGGAACGATCTTGGAGTGATTCACCCAGGAAAGTGTGAATCATCAGACAGTCAACATTACTGTTTCACGGAATTGCAAATACCTTCAACCTCCACTCGCCATTACAGTAAACCTTAGTGTGCCGGTAATAGAAGGCATTTCCTCTCTCATTCTTTGTCCAGCTCAGCTGTACCCACCATCCTTCCTAGCTCCTGTTCTCGGTCTTTGTCCCTAAATTCTACATTCTAGCCTTCTAGACCTCCGTGACCGGTGCTTCCAGAACTTTGTTTCATTTCCTTCACTTATATGAGCACATTTTAAATTTTCTCTGCTTTATAGTCTCTCTGTCTGCCTTTTTCCCCCTAAAGTTTTAGTTTTTTGTTTCCCAGCACTGGAGTCACTAGGCCATCTGCTTTCAATTCAACCTGTGTAATCCTTTCTATGGATTCATAAATCATTATTGCATGTTAATAATTAACATTTTACCCATGGAAATCCCATTTTATTATAAAGTTTCTTAAATGTATGATAGATTGTATCATTTTGCTGAAACTGAATCTATGCTTACAGCACGAATATGGTACTAATGGCTGCAGCTTGGGTTCTTTTGAGCTTGGTATGCCTGTGCCCAGTGATGACTCAGTCCTCCCACTTTTTTTCTCTGTTGGAACTACTGCATCTTCTGCTTTTGAATAGCTGGCTGTGACATCATTTGGCCCTCACTCTGTACTTACATGTCTCATTTGCATATCACATTGCCTCTAGTCCTTTCTCATCAGCCATGTCAATTAGTCGTATTGTTTAACACCTATGTGATGGTGAAGCCAAATGCAAATGTGGTCACTAAAATTAGGGCAGTTCTTTGATATAAGATATACAGACTATCTGAGCAAGCTTAGATTTTTAAAAAATTATCCTAAAAATGGAAATGGGTTTTCAGATTACTGTAGGGCACTCGTGTACTTCTAGTAAATACCCCAGGCTAAGAAACACTGCCCCAGCGAGTTTGTTTACAATTTTTAAAAGCCGCTTTTAAAATTTATCACAGTAATCTCTGCCTCCTCTTGTCGTGACGTAACTTCTGAATTCAGGTCACATCTTGATGATAGGAGCTTCTTACTACCTTGGTAAATGTGAGCATTTCTACTAGTTAGTTCTGAGAAGGATGATGGGGCTTTAGATCCGGGACTGGGTGGTTGTCAGACAAGAAATGCCAGACAACTAGGTCTTGTCCTGCATCAGACAGAGTGACAGAGCCACTAGACACAGAGATGACTCATATTTCCTACCCAAGCAGCTGGGCAGCTGTACAGCTCTGCCAGGGGAATCCTCATGCTTACTCCACTGGGCATCATGCCTCTTGCTGCTGCAGTCTCCTGAAGTGACCTAGTACCTGTTCATTTTGAGATCTGTTCATTATTATCCATGTGCGTTAAATCACTCCTACCTTATGGAAAATAGATTTTTAATTTAGTGGATTTCCTTTAAGCTGTGTTCTTTATATGTGTGAATTATCCCTCGTGATGTGTTTAGGATCTGTGGGGATTCATGACACCTAACGCAACTAATGTAAAATTTTACTACTTGATATTACCCAGCAAATGCACGGATTGCTAAGCTCTGACCTTTTGGACTGATAAACAATAGCTAAGTTCACAAACAAACCAAGAAAAACAAAAAAACTTTGATATATAGACCTGAAATGCTGTTAACCTAACCAGTTATGTATCTTATTTCTTGAAAAGTATCGTTACTTTTATGGTGTAATTTTATTAATGCAACATTAATTTTTTTTAAGTTATAAAGTAGCAGGTGCTGAATTAAGTTACTGAATAAGTGAATGGCTGAGAGAATTAGTGATATACAACAAGGATCAATTCTTTTTTCTATAAAGGATCAGATAATAAATGTTTCAGGCTTCATGGGCATATAGTCTCTGTCAAAGCTACTGAATCCTATTTAGCATAAAAGCAGTTATAGATATTGAGTAAATGAATGGGTATCACCGTGTTATAGTAAAACTTTTTTACAAAAAATGTGACAGCCCAGATTTGGCTGTGGGCTATAGTTTGCCCATCCATAATGTACAACAATTAATACTTTATCGGAGTTAAAATTTGCAGGAGATAGGTGTATTTGCTTCTTATAAAATGTATGATTTTGAAATTCTATGTTTAATTATGTGCAGGTAACATATCAAGGGAAGGAGCTTTTAAAGTATGTTTCTGAGGAATTACCCACCCCTCCAGACCCAAACTTGGTACCTCAGCAACGTCAACCTTGTCCTCCAGGTATGTGCAGTCCAATGCCCATTTCTTAGTTGTGGGGAAAATACACTCAAATCTCTGGAGAAGGCCTTTCACTTTTTTGTCTTTCTTTTTCATTCTGGTGAAATTCCCATAATATTCAAGTATCCATTTTAAAGTGAACAATTCAGTGGCATTTTGTATGTTCACAGTGTTATACAACCGCTACCTCTATGTAGTTCCAAAACAGTTGTGTCACCCCGGAAAGAAACCCATACCCATTCAGCAGTTTTTCCCATTCTCCACTCCCTCCAGTCTCTTGGAACTACCAGTCCCCTCTTTGTCTGTGTGGATTTCCCTATTCCAAATATATCATATACATAGAATCATACAGTATGTGACGTCCTGTGTCTGGCATCTTTCACTTAGCGTAATGCTTTCGAGGCTCATCCACAGTGTAACATCTGTCGGTACTTCATCCCTTTTTATGGCTTCCACAATTTATTTATTTATCCTGTGGTGGACATTTGGGTTTTCACTTTTTGGCTATTGGAAGTAGTGCTGCTATTAACATAGGTATACATGTATTTGTTTGGGTACCTGTTTTCAGTTCTTTTGGGTATATACCAAGGAGTGGAGTTTTATATGTTTAACTTTTTGAGGAGCAGCCATACTGTTTTCCGTAACAACTGAACCATTTTACATTCCTACCAGCAATGTACAAGCATTCCAATTTCCCCACATTCCCACCAAACTTGTTATTTTCTGTTTGTTTGTTTACAGCACTCCATTTAAACTCCATTTAACTTAAATTAGCAGAATAACATCTTCCTTCACAATTCCTTTCTCTGAATCTATGCTGTACTTACTTTAGGTGGATTTTTAACTGTCATATAAAAGAAAAAATATTTTTTCCTTCCTGCAGGCATGATTTGGTTAGTTTCCCATATTTTCTAGAAAAAAAAAGATACTAGCATAAATCTTTGCTTATTAGTGTAAACTAGTACAGCTCATCTGATGGAATACGCCTTCAGAAATCTGAAGACAATGTAGTCTTCACCAATCAGCCTCAGATTCTGACATTACTGGAAAGGGCAGCACACATTTCTGAAAAACAGACATAACTGATGTTATGTTATCCTTTTCTGCCACAGCATCTCCTCTTTTTCCTCCAGTGTCCCTGTCTTAGATTAACTGGGGACAATATATGAGGAGAGGAGATATAAAACAGAAAATGATACTTCTGTGATACCCAGAGTCAAGAACCAAACAGGATTACTGTCACCAAGCCCCCTAAAGAGGTGTTTCTCAAGGTTATTCCTTTCCTTACAACAAATCCCAATAATTCAAAGTACTTTCCTAACTTTATACCTAATTCACCCTAACCTCCTGGAGTCCTTTGTCTGAAAAACTGGCTTCAGAATAAGATGCATTTCCCCCAGTTTTCTAAGAAGAGACTCAAAACTGTTTTATTTATCATTTTGGGGAAACACAGAAAGTAAAATAGCAATTGCAGATAAGTTAAAGGGCTTAAGAAACTGGAAGTTGTTACAGGAATTCATGGTCTTTGGTTCCTTACCCTGACTGCAGATCTAATCTGATTTTAGTGATGGGCCCAGGAACCTGAGTTTTTAAAAGTGATTCTTAAACAGCTAGCCTGACTATAGATTTTGAATGACTAGTAGTATCTGATTTCTTATGCAGGTAATAATTTGAAAATTCTTGCTATCAGCCCTTCACTTTGATTCCAGAGCACACCCACTCTCATGCTTGCAGACTCACATGCTCTCTCTCTCTCTCACACATACACATACACATACATACACACACACTCACGAAGGAAAGTTAAGCAAACCCTTTCTCCTAGTTTCTAACTCAAGAACCAAAGCAGAAAAGTTTAAGTTCTTTCTTACATCACAAAGGTTATCTGCTTCTCAGATTTTCTAGTTCTAGGCGTGTATTTCCAGCCCCAGCTGTGCGTCTCCTTCCTCCGAGGGCTCCCAGCTCCCCTGCTAAGTGAGCAGGAAATGAAAAATGGGTTCTGAGTTGCTGCTTCTTTTGCCTACTGGTTCTTTGTTACTAATAAAAAGTTTTTTCCCACTAATTTCTCTCCAGATATCCAGAATTTTCTTTCCTTTAGATATTTCAGAAAATTATAGTGCTAATTTGAGAACTGTAGAGGTGCCAGTATGCCACCCAGCTTCTTGCTACCTTGGCCTGGACCTAGGAATCTACAGACAGGTCCCTGCAGGCTGCTGTCAGAGTTTTGTTTGAACACCTTGATTTAGGATTCTTTTGTACCTGGTTTTGTGGTACCTGACTGAAATCCAAAGACCAGGCAAGTTAGAAAAATATAAAATCTCTAACCTTATTACAAGCAAAGCATTCTGGAGAGAATATTTTTCCAAACTCTTCTGCATATCAAAACGTGGTCATGGAAGTCGTGGCTCTGACACTGTACAGACCGTAAAGTCTAAAGGAAAAACATGTCCATGTGGATTTCATTACCCTACTCAAGATCATGAACATATCTGTTCTCTTATGCTTTTTGATGATCACGCTTTTCAGAATAGTATTTTGGGGGAATAAGGGGAACTAGGAGGAGCTATTTACATTTTTCATAACTGGGATAACCATGTATCCTCATTTGACCAGGGCAGTCCCTAATCCAGCAAAATTATTAGTAGCACTCCCTTTCACTTTAAGACCTGCTTTGTTTAGATGACTCAGTACAAGAACCAAATAAATAGCTGTTGAAAAAAACGAAATTTGGACAAGGTGAAAAAAAAAAACTTTCAATTTTATCTACATTTTTAAGTGTATAATTTGTAACATACTATTGTGCAAATATATTGTTAAGTCTTATGCATATCACTCTATATTATAAACAATTTCTAGTTATCTAATCTTAACCCCCTGGTAGACTGAGATCTCTGAGTTCAGAGAGGTTTTTGTGGGCTCTTGCTTCCTGTTATATCCCCAGTGCCTGGCATACAGTCACTTCCCAGTAAATGTTCATTGAATAAATGAATGATTGCGTGGAAGCATGAATATGATCCAAAGGACTGCTTATTTTAAAACTGGACTTACTTATGATTGTTCTAATAGGGAGACATACCTAGATCCCACATGTTATAACAGAATTTGTGATGAAGAATTCAACAAATGGTAAATGGGCTTTTGGTTAGTTAATGCCATCTTCTTTATCTGAATTTTATCTCCTTTATCTGAATTTTTTGTTTCTAACTGTGAAGTATAAGTGATGGCCCTTCACATTTTGTCAACCAGAAATTTAAAAGAGAACTGTCTCTCCTCCCCTATCCTCCAGTTTATTTCTACATATCATTTTGGATTCATGGTATCAAGAAAACACTGAGTCATGAAGATAAGGGATAAAATGATTTTCTTCAGTAAATCAAAGATGATGGATGAGTCTTATTCTGAGTTGTACACAAAAATGAGTTAAATTGGCAACTCGAGTTAATGTATTGATGGACTCCACGGTGTTAAAATGAGTTATATTAACACATTTGAGAACATATATTGTTTCTAATGAAAGATTTTAAACATACCAACACCAGCCTTTAAAAATGAAGTTCTGTTGATGAAATGTTGATGAAATCCCTGAAGTATCTCTCTCTCAAGTCCTTTTAAACTTTAAAATAGAGGGAGTCTATGATGCATTTTCCCTTGAAATTTCACAACTTCCTCCCAGGCCTCTCTTCTCTTTGCCTGCTTGGCTGTAGCTCCTCCTTTGTGTTATTGAGGGAATGTTTGTTGATATTTCAGTATATTTAGGAAGGGGGAAATGAACATTCCCCAAACTTCTGGATAATTTGTATGGACAGTGACATATTTTTCACAAAGTTTTTTAAAAAAACAAGCTGTTTACACAGATTACATCACTATTTACATGGAAAGCCAATTTTGTGTGTTTTTGTCCCCTGTCACCATAGTACCAAGACACTCAAAGCACATGAAGCCAAATCATCTAAGCAAAAAAAAAAAAAAAAAAAAAAAAAGTATTGCCTGAGGACTTTCTTTTCTCAAGCTATCATTTAATGCACACCAATTATATAATCTGTAATTTTCTTTCATGGGAACCTAACGTCACTTGTTCATTTGAAAATAGAACACGCTTTTTCAGGAAAAAGACTCTTGTTTATAATAAAAATGATCCTTTGACCTGCTGATAGTCTATTGTAAATAAATGACTCTAATGAAAGAGTTTTCTTCATTTCAGTGCTGTTATTGTGCTGCTTTTCTCTGCAAAAGTATATGTGATAGAACACAGACGTTCTCAGGTGCTTCTGTTTTATGTGGTTAAGAACTTCTTGAACACCCAAGGAAGATGGGTGCCTGATAACAGAGCAGAGGGTGTTTATCTCAGCTCCTGTGTACAACTCTTGATTCTTTTTCATTATTCTAATCATTTTTTTTCAATCTTGATATCTTGCATCTACTGATAAGGGAGGAAAGAGAAAAAAAACAAATTATCTCTTGAGCACTTGCCATGTGCCAAGCCCCCTGCCAGATTATTTTACATATATTAAGACAAATTAGAAGCTTCTTTTTAGTTCAGTCCAGGGTTCATGTCTATACAGCAGAGATGTAGAAAACCTGAAGACTTTACATATAAAATCAAGTGCCTCAAACCCAGTTCAGCTTAAGGAACTACCTGTTAATTTCAGTTTTCCTTTGAACAATGAGGGCCTAAATAGTTTTAAATTTCCTAATATAATGGTCAAGTCTATTTCTTAATTCCAGTACAGTTTTCACAGATGGCTTTTGATTTTATGAGTGTAAATATTTGCCAATTATTAATTTAGTTTTAAATATCAAATCATGTAATACTGTTGTCACCATATATATACTTTAGGATCCTTCATTTATCAAAAGGCATTGAACTTTGTATTTAAATGGCCATAACAGAATGTTTTCCCCAGCATAACTAGAGCAGATATATTTTTACAATCTATTAAAATAATTCTTAGTCATTTTGCCTTTGATTGGAATTGTATTTCTAATTGAGAATGAGAATGTATATGTATGTTCATTTTCATTTAAAACTAGAGTAACATTTCATTCCATTATCTTAATGAAGTGTAGAATGCTTAGTTTGCAAGCATAAGTTCTTGACGTCTGAGTTCAGTCATTTAAAGTTAGAAGTAAACCTAATATATCAGCTTGCTTTGGGCCTGTTTTACAGTTGATGAAACTGAGAACCAGAGAAGTAAAATGGGTAAGGGATGTGTCAGAAGTGAACCATCAGTTAAAATAATGAATCTGATTGTTTTTGCTTTTGATATATTAAGATAATTTAAAAAAACAGGAAAAAGAACAGTAAAAGTTAAAATTATTTTTAACCTAACCAATTAGTTTGTCATTTTGAAGTGCCCATTTGGGCAGCCAGATGATGTGAATAGTTTCCTGAGCCCATCATTTTGTCTAGTAGTGAATCTAACAATTCAGTTTCAGCAGACTTGCGCAGGATATCTAATATTTGATGATATTACTTGAGGGAGATTTATTTCTCCCTACCTTGTCTACGAGCAGAGTGGTTCCTAAGCTGTATATTTCCTGTTGGGGATTAGGGATGACAAGAAGAGACTAACATCTGGTTAAATAGCTATCTTCCTAGTTGTACTGGGCTTCTAAATGTGCTGCTTTTTAGAAGTTCTATTTACAGATCTCAAAGGCCACTGACTTTGCGTGGGGAATCTACCTCAAGTAAAAGCGGAAATTAAAGGGAGAAGGGCTCCTACCCAGCAGTGGGATGAGTTGGTGGTTTTCATGGTCCTGATGGAAAAATTCTTTATCACAAAGCTACGAGTAGGTGTCCTTCGTTACCCTCACAAAGATGATAACTCTTTGACCAAATAACAGATTTACTATCTCTCAGGGTTCTAATTTCTCCTTTCCTCATTCACAAAAATCTTTTCAGTGATAGAACTTCTTTTTAAATCCTCCTCTTTGTCCTTGTTTCCTTGAGACTCCAGAGCCAGGAGGTGTCTGGCACCTTAAGCAAAGCTAGACTTCTGAGCACTATTCCACTTAATGCTCCCCACAGTGAGGACTGGGAAGAATGAACAGTAGATATTCTCAGACTGCTGAAGACCGTATGTGTGTATTTGCTCCTGCTGTGCTACAGTGATGTACCTGTCAGTTCATATTGCTACAGATCACAGCCGCTTAGTTTTTCTAAGATCTTTCCATGGAACAGTAACAATTACTACTGGACCCAAAGTAAAATCATTTCCTATAAAGTCAGTTTAAACGTTGTACATGCAATGTTTGAATCTTGCTGCCTCATTCCCTCTCAGCTCCCGACCTCCATGACAGTCAAGGCTGGGGTAGAAGCAAGGCTCCAATGTTCGGGAGCTTCCAGTCTGGGAGCAGATCTTTTAATTGTGTCCTTCCCACAGTCCCTTTATCTGTGCCCATCTCTCCTCACTGGCCCAGGGCTTGGTGGGAGTAGTAAGGTATGCAGTGAGAGTATAGACTGGATTGGTGGGGGAAACTTTTGTTCACTCCTCTTTTATATTTAAGTGCCTTATTTTGTACAGCCTGTTAAGTTAATATTAAGTAAGTATATTGAGTCCCATAAATGAATTATTAAATCAAAAAAATAAAATCTAAGTCTCAGTTTCCTAACTACTTGAACTCTTTCCCTTTCTTTTCTGACATGGTTGTACAAGGATTCAAGTATAGAAAACTGATGGGCAGATGTAGGATATTGTTATTAAAACACAGAAAGAAATTATAGAAGGATATACTATATCCTGGGTTGTTAGCACTGGTTACCTGGGCAGGAGGGGAGATAGGGCAGGGAGAGGGTTACAGGAAGACCACACCTGCAGGCCACATTCAGAGTACATACAAAGGTAAGAGACTAAAAGACTAAAACCTCAAAAAGCCCTAACGCCAGGAGACATGCAGAGTGAGCCCAGACGAGGGCCCACAGAAGAGAATCTCAGTTCTAGAACTATGTCCTTAGCTACAGTAGTAAGATTATTCTTTATTTCTCAAAAGACTCATGATAGAACCCACAATATATTTTCACTTATTTAAAGTAGATGTAATACACTGCATGTATGTTTCATTTTTTAAGAAAAGAAAAAGTAAAGAGTTTTAAAAATATTACATACTGGCACTCATGCTTTCAGGTAGAGATATGTGTAGATATGGAGAAAAGGTCTGCTCAACTTCGAAAAAGGAAGGAAAGTTAGTGAAGTTCTTTGGCTTTAACTTTGCTGGATGTTACTTGCCTGGAATGATCCAAATAATTTTGAAGCTCGTACTATTATGTAATAAGATAACCTAACAATTGTATAGTTAATTTACACAATTCAAACTGGGATCATAAATTTGTAATCAGTTTGCTGTATTAGATTTCCTTTTATGGGGATTATCCTGTTTAGCACAGTTTTCTGTATGTATGTGCTTTTTGATTTGTTGCCCACCTCATCCCGATATATTGGGAATTGTGGATAACAACAAAGAAATTTGGAAGCTAGAAGTAGTGGTCAGCCAGAGGTGCCAGGTCCTGGCAGCACTGACTGGAATGAAATGGGTGGGAATGCAGTGCAGGATGGAGTTGAGAGATACCTAGTACGGAAGAGGTGGCAGAGAAGGAAAAGGCAGCAGAAGATGAGAGATAAAGGAGATGAAAACAGGTGTTTTGTAAAAACCCTCTTTTTTTTCTTCCAGTCTGATCATTATGGAAAAGAAGCTATTCTGTGAGAAACTAGGAGATAGTCATAATACTATGTTTTGTAGTATGATATTTATGTTCCCAGACTTCACGTCCATGGGTTTACCCAGGAAGTGGCACTTTTTCTCTTACTGAGGAGCCACTTGCAGTTTTCCTAAAGTCCTGTAATTGTAGGGAATTTGGAAGTGTATTATGCTGACAGTGAACCTGAGTGCGTATGGGGATGGGATATTGGCTGTCATGACCTCTGTCCCTTTGAAAGAGAAGCCATGTCAATGGCCACTAGGTAGAATATCAGTCAATATATATCATGTGGATATATCATGAGTAACATGTTGAGAAAGTTATAAATCAAAACCATCACACCCTTCTGGCTTTAATGATGAAGTCAGCCCTGTTAAAAGAAGAAGGAGAAAAAAAAAAGGAGGTGAGCCTAAAATGGTCCCTTTTTCTTAGTTTTTTATAGCCCTTAAGGGAGAAAGCCCAGATTCATCTACAAGCAAAACTAGTTGGAGTACAAAGCAATACTGAGTAACACTTTACAGTTTTACAGAAAGCTTTCACATTTGTGGTATTTTCTCATTTGACAAAGGTCAGTGACGGGAATGGTAAGGCAACAGGAAAGAAAGGTTTAGCATTAGCATTGCTTTATTAAAAACTCCACTTCTAGGAGTTACTCGATTAACAAATGTCCATCTGAAAATGTTGTTTTCAGACAATTTTGTTATATCATCTTAAGCATCCCAAGTTTGGGCCACTGTTTCCACTGTGTCAGTTGGGAAGATGGGCAATTTGCTTCCTCTGGAGCTTCTGCTTACCATCTGCAGTTTCTTGGTGACCTTCTCTATGTGAGCACTATGGTAATAATTTCTGGTTACAAATAAGATGAAGCTCATCAGGTGTCCCTGGCCATCTCTTACAGGCCATCTCTTACAGGTCTGTGACTTTTGAGGCATACAACTTTTGAGGAATATTTAGGTCTGTGACTTTTGAGGCAGGACCCACTCATTGAAGGAGACAGTAGGTTTGTGTGTGTGTGTATGTGTGTGTGCACGCGCGCATGCGTGTGCATACAGATCCATCCTTGCTCTGATGAAACTAAGCCAAAATTAGCAAAATGAATTTAAATTAATATTTAAAACCTTATTTCCGTGGGTTTTTCCTGAGAGAATGCTTTCCGCTTCCAACTTTTGTGGCATACCTTGTTTCTGATAGTCTACAAAACAAAGCTACTAATTAGGGAATGTTTGTGTTTACATATGGACCATATGTAAGAAGGGTAAAATTCTTTGGGTTGTAGATAACAGTTTAAAACTCAAATTGGACTGGTTTAAACCGCATCCCCCCAACCCCACCCCAGAAGTCACATGCATTGTTGACTCACGTACATGAAAGACAAGGAGTAGGTCTTCAGGCTTAAGCCAGGGTTCAAACAGCATGACTGAGCACACAGTTTCTCTTGCTTTCAGTTTCCCAGCTACATCCTAGCAGCCTCTGCTCTCATCACCCCAGTGCTACATGCTTCCAGATCCAAGTCCAGAGGTGGGGGAGAATTTGGATGTGACTCTCCTAGAACGTGCAACAAAGATCTCATTGTATCTCACTTCACTCTGAATGGGTCATGTTCTTACCCTGAATCAATGCCTGTTTACTGATGGGCTTATATCTAAACAAATAAGGAGTTTGATATTGAAAGGCAGAGATACTAAATAATATCCCCCAAACTGAGAAGGAACTTTAAGACCAAAAAACAAAGCAGGCAACTCCTAAAGTGCAGTTATGAAGTTTACTGTGGGTAACTTACATACAGGCAGGAAGGATGAGGCAGAGACATTCACAGCTGCACTGTGCCTTCTAGAGGGGTACAAGGGGACTTAAAGTGATCAAAGCTAAAAATAGAATCTGACCATGAGGGAGGAGCACGGTTGGTCTGCATTGTTTTCCTCTCTGCCCTTCCCCAGGGGTCTCAAGACCATTAAATAATCTGCATCAGCAAAAGGCATTCTTCCAGTTGTCATATCAGATGAAGGCAAGGGTAAAAGTTGTTAGGGAACTGATCTGGCTAGGGCGCATTCCTTGTGAGTAGGCTGAAGTTCACTCATGCATAAAGGGGAGAAGGTAGGACTGCAGGCCTAAGATGGAGCTGACAAAATGGAATCAGAGTGGTTCAGCCACACAGCTGAGAACAATAACACCAGAAGTATATGGGCCAGGTGTTGGGGAGAGGGATGGTCCTCCAGAGGCACATTAGGGTGGAATCACCATTAAAAGAATAAGTGGATACTGGGCATCAGAAACAAAAGATATCCATGCAGATACAGAATTATGTAAACATATTTGCACTGCTTAGAGTTATGAACAAAGAAAGGTCTTGGGCTATATAGTATAACTGAAACTGCCTGGCCGAGGTCACACATACAGTATATTGGTGCTATCCGTGGAATAAGATTCAGTTAGCTGAATGATGTATAGCTTATATAGACATTCTCCAAAAAAGAAGTCTCTAAGACTGTCAGGGAGCTTAAAGAAGCCAGTTTTAGAATCATCAGTTCTTAGAATCATCAGTTCTTAGACTGGCAGAGCTAAAAGGGACCCTGTTGATCATCAGCTTTCTTACCTCTCAGTGCAGATAGAAGTCTAGAGAAGCCATTAAACTTGCTTGAGATTGCAACCAAGTTTGTATGTCCTAGAAAATTGATTGTCTTCCAGCCTAACACTCTTTTCAGTACTGAATAATGATGATAATAGCAGCTGATATTTATTGTTTGCTCTGTATTAGGCAGTAACCAAGCATTTCACATGAAGTATCTCATTTAATCTTCACAACTGTTTTATTCTCAACTTGCTGGAAATTGAGACCCAGGGAGGCTTTGTGTAACTGTCAGCAGATGGAGGGACCCCAAAATTAAGGAGCCCACCGAAGTGCGGGTCCTTGTCACCGGCTGTGAAAGAATTTGCACAGCAGAGGCAGAGGGACGCAGTGAACAGCCACTTTATTGCTCGGAAGGGGAAATGGAAGAAAAGGCGCTCAAGCAGGGAGCCATCAGCCAAGACGGCCAGTAGGATGGCTCTGGCCTGGGTCCAGCCATGTGGACTTGTATGGGGAGGCTTCTGCCATCATTCCTCCTTCCAGGTGTGATGGAGCCAGTCAGTCCTTGTACGGGCTTTTCAGTCCTTGTATGGACTCTTCCAGTAGTTGTCGCAGTAGTCGTCAACTGTCGTGGCGCTGGTGGGTGTATCATTTAGCATGCTAATTAATACATTACAGTAAGCATATAATGAGGCTCAAGGTCCACTGGAAGTCAAATCCTCGACCATCTTTGGCTCCATGGGTTCTAACCTGTTCTTGTCCCTTCTCTGCAGCTGCCTCCTGAGACTTAGATTAAGAGTAATTGGTTTCTAGTCAAGGGAGAGGCGAGATCCTGGGGGCAACAACCTTGGCAACAAGAAGGAAAGTTGCTTTTAACCAGAATGGCTGCAATCTGGTGGATCCAGCATACCCCCTCCCCCCCCCAGATCTCCAAAGATTCTGTTCAGCCCTGGAAGTTCTCAAGGGAATGGGGGAGTAATCTCAGTTAATCGTTGAGATAGGTGGTGAGAGTTGTCGCCATTCCCCAGTGCCTGCGGGCTTGTCCTAATCAACTGCTTGAGCCTGCTCTTGTAAAACTTATGGAGGCCTGGGAGGCTTCAGCTTTTCTATAAATAAGGGGTGGGGGTGGGGGTGGGGTGGGGGGCTGACAGGGTCCTGCTCCCTTTCATAACTACCTTCAGAAGCATCAGTTATCCTTTTCTTGCCTTAGTGTTTTAGACTGCAAACGCTTTTTTCTCCCAAGATTGGTCAGTGCTGGTTTATAGCCTTTTCATGGGTATAGAAAATGGTGTGAGTGAAGAATGAGCTGGTTGGAAGTCTGTTATGGGAGGAGGCAAACATTTGGGCTCATTGAATTCATCCCTTTGACAAGCATCTAGCTATCAAGGGCCAGTAGCCTGTCCTTTCTTATTCTGAGTCTGCTCAGTGTGCACCATCGTGAGTGGCTGCAGAGGCTGGGCTGCCGGCTTGTCTTCACTGGGGGGTGGCAGCAGCCACTGATGACTTGATGGTTTCAGCATTCTTTGTTTACCGATATGGTTTGCAGTGTTTTTCGTTCACAGGTTTGCAATAAGTAAATTTAAATCGTATTTTTTCAAAGGCAGTTTTTAATTTGTCGATACTTCTTTAAACAGGAATGTCCGGAGAGTCAATGCAGAGTATCCCACATTACCTTCAAATAAATGAAATACTGTTAGTCAGCGAACAAGAATTTCTCCCATGTCATATAATGGATGAGCACTGGAAGTTTTATGTGGAATGTGAGGAGTTAACATTCTGAAGCCTTGTTTTCTTAATAGTGTTATTAGGTATTTTTTCATATTACTAACCAACGTTCGTATTTTGTCTTGTGTGGGCTGGTGGGCCTAACACACACTTTAAGAGTTGCTACTTAAGATGTGTGTTTACTGTTGTAAGAAAAAATATAACTCTCCAACTATTGTAGTAAGATTAATACTTTTTGTCATTGAAATAAAGGCATTTTTGACATAAGCTGTATTGATGCTCTGGTTTTCTTTTTACTAACGTAAAATAAAAGCTCATCTTTAAATCAACACCTCTACCTTTGCATAAATTATGCTAGTTCCAAATAAGAGTGATAATTGGTCCTGAAAAGTCCCTGGTAAAGTGAACCTACTTTAAAAAGAATTTTAGAGTCCCAGTACCTTCCCCTATTTACTTTGAAATTTATCTTGAAATCAAAATGTAGAGTTATGAAAGAGGTTTTTTTTTAAGTTTCATAAAATTTATTGTGGGTAGAATTGTATCTATGCTAAATCTTAGAACAAAAAATGAATCAAACGTTGATATGGGGACTGATTATTTTAGATAGGATGTATTTCACCTTTGATTTTTGCTACATTATCATGATGTTTTTTTTTAAAGGGTTATATTCAAGAGCTTTATAAGTTACTATGAGCTTTGTTTATAAGGGTCTGTCTTAATCCTTTAATAGCCATCTTATTCTTATCCTTCTTCACCCCAGGCTCCCAATACACTTTTAAACTTTGTGGTCTAATTCTATCCCTTCTCTCTCATTTGGGTAGAGAAGTCAAAATTGCAATAAAAATCACTCTAGCCAATGCTCAAATTTGGAGAGGGGAAAGAGGAAGTGATATGGTGTTGCTTTCTAAATTTTTTTATTTATTTTTGTTTGTGGGGGAGGTAATTAGGTTTATTTATTTACTTATTTACTTTAATGGAGGTACTGGGGGTTGAACCCAGGATCTCATGCATGCTAAGCACGCGCTCTACCACTGAGCTGTATCCTCCCCCCTGGTGTTGCTTTTTGATATTTTCTTATTTTAAATGTACAGAATCTTAAATATCTTTAGGATACATAAGAAACTTGTCAACAGATGCCTGTGAAGATAAAAATTATGGGTCTGGAGAACTGAAGGCAAAAGAAGACTAAGTACATGTTACTTTTTGGCAGCTTTTGAAATTGGTGCTGCATGTGTGTTCTTTCTATTCAGATAAAAATTTTAAATTTCTGTAAAGAAAGCACTTGGAAAGGTTTGCCTATTAAAAAGAGTGCAAAGACAGATCGTTTTATTTTTCTTCCTTTGAGAGTCCATTGAAAATGTTCAGGATAGAACGACCCTACGTGTTATAATATTTGAGAACTGATGAGAATTTTATTATTCCATTATCATTTTCTTGAACTATCCAGTTTTCCAAATTTTTGAATAATCTACCTGAGGTGGTCTATATGACTTTTATTACTTAAGGAGGTGTTTCAAACATGGGCCATTTGGGAATGCATGTACTAATGGGGGAAACTGTATATATAAGTAAGTGAAAAAAAATGCAAATTGTTAAACAATGGTTAATACAGACCTGGTTGTGTTAAATAAAAATTATATGTCTGTGGGTGCATGTATAATATATATAGCCATATAAATATACATATTTTATATTATGTATGGCATATCCACTCTAAGCTGTGAAATGTGTATTTGTATGGATAAGTATGTGTGTGCGGTAGAGGATGTCAAGTAAAAGGACTGGAATGCTACAAATAAATCTGTTTGCAGTGCCTGTCCCTAAGGGAGTTGGACTGGGGAAGGCAGAAGGGTACTTTTACAGTTTACTGTCAACTTAAAGCTACACACACATTTCTTTTGTAATTTAAAAATTTTTTTTAAAAGAATAATTTAAGAGCAGGTATTTTGTTTAGTGATTACAACTTACAAAAGCCTTGCATTCTAAGTTTATAGTACAAGAAATCTTGCAATTCTGAGTTCTCGTTTTAATGATCAAGTTCTTAGACTTAATTATCCAAGCCTACTTGACATTAAATATACCAGCTGGTAGCTGACATAACACCTGCTAGAAGCATGTTGAGTACTGCCAAACTAAACAACAAAAACAGAACCAAATCAAAGAACTAAACCTCGCATCAGGGTTGGGGGTCTAGACATCTGCCTTACCCCAGATCATCCCTGTGAGAAGACTGGACAGGTTAGGGTGTTGGATAGATGTTTTGCCTCTTCTGGGTTCTAAATGAAATGCTGAAGCTTTCAGACCCTAAGCCATAAAAGAGACTTCCAAAAATATCTAATAATCCAACTTTCTCTGATGCTTGTATCATTTCTATGAAACTAACTCCTTGAGCATCTCCAGGATACTCCATACCCAGCACAGAAGCCTTCTCCCTTCCAGGCAAGTACACCTAAGTATTAGAAAGCTGGAACCCCAGTGTCCCAGGACTCATAATCCATTATGACAAAATAATACTTTAAGACTTACATTACGGCACAAGCCTCCCCTGGTCTGACTGCTGATAAGCATCTTGTCCTCCTCTCCTCCATTTCTCTGTTATTCAGTGCCTTCTACTTTCCCTCCTGACTTCATCTTCAATCTAGACTATGTGAAACAGTAATCGTATCCCATGTCTCTCACCCCAGTTCTTTCCCGTGTAAAAACTTGCAGCACATCATGCCAAATTGTTCTTCCTAAAAGTCTATTTCACTTCCATGCTGTGGCTGTAAGAGTGAAATATAGGCCCAATATTTGAGGCCCCTCCTCTCTGGTCCTGACATAACTCCAGCTTCAACTCCCAGTCATCTCTAACCTTTGACTCATTCTTAAACTCCTTTTTAAATCCTTCTTACAAGTTGAGTTGTGTCCTTTCAAAACGCGTATGTTGAAGTCCTAACCCCCCAGTATCTCCAAATGTGACTGTATTGGGAGATAGGACCTTTAAAGAGATGATTCAATTAAATCAAGCCAGTTATGGTGGGTCCTGATGCAATCAGACTGGTGCCCTCATATGAAAAACTTTGGACATAAAAAAGGGACACCAGGGATGCATGTTTGCAGGTAAAAGACCATGTAAGGACACAGCAAAAAGGCAGCCATCTGCAAACAAAGGAGAGAGACCTCAGAACGAAATCAACTCTGCTGACTCTTTGATCTTGAACTTCTACCCTCCAGAAGTGTGAGAAATAACTTTCTGTTGTTTAAGCCACTCTGTAGAATTTTGTTATGGCAGCCCTAGCGCAGTGACGCAGTCCCTGCTGTACCCGACGCTTGTCTACACTACAGGGAACGTTCCCTCTCCCCGCGGTCCATCTCTGAGTCCTCTCCTCGTATACGACCTCCTGTGTGCTTTCTCAGGCCAAACACTTAGTATTTACTGCTTGATATTATTAGTTTTCTTTTCATGGCTTATCTCCCTCAAGTAGCTGGAAAACTTGTTTAGGTCAGGTTTAGGGTTTTACACTTTGTGTTTCCAGTAAAATATCTCGAACATACCAGATACTTAAGAACTATTAATTGGTTAGAGCGTTTTCAAGTACAATAACATGAAACTTTATTCAAATGGAAACTTTATTATTTCATATAATAAGTCCAGAGGTAGGAACCTTGGGGTTAGTTAATTCTTCAACTCAACTGTGTCATTATTGTTTCCATCTTTCTTCTAGCTCCCTTCACAGTGCCAAGATAGTGTACGTGCAGAAACAGCAACATTAGAAGAAGAAAGAAACATTTCTTCCAGTGCACATCTTTTGGGAAGAAATTTTCCCTGAACCTCACCACCACCCAGGAAATTGTATCTCGTTAGCCAAAATCGTACCATCTTCTTGTTCCTAAATCAGTCACTAGCCAGGGAAGTGGGGTTACCTTGATTGGCTGAGAAAAGTAAGTACATGCTCTCGTGCAGAAAAGTAGTCAGCTGTACGGACTCCAGACTCTGCCAGTAAAAAAAATCCACACGTGTAAGACAGGGTGGGGCAGGGGTGGTTGGGGTAAGAGTTAATATTTATTGAGCATTTAACATACGCCAGTCATTGTTATAAGCACGTGCAATGTATTACCTCAATTAATCTTCACCACACCCTATGAGGTAAGAAAATTATTACCCCCATTTTACAGATGAGGAAACAGATAAAGGATGAAGTAACTTGGCCCAGTGTCACACAGCTACCAAGTGGTAAATCTGGAATTCAAACCTGGGACTCTGGCTTCAGAACTGATCCTATTAAGTGCCATGTATTTCCTCTCTGTCAACCAGAAGTATTTGCCTGGAAGGACAAGGACAGACGGAGATACTCATTGGTAGGAAATGGAATGTGGAAGTCTTATTGGGCGAGTTTCAGTAGGAACACATTGGTACCTACTCTTAGGCTCCCTCTTTTTCAACTTGGGGAGTTCCAGGCATAAAGAATGGGTAAAGCTTGTTCATCTGAGATATTGCTCAAACTCTGTTCACGGAAAACTACCCTGTTAAAGGAATGCATGTGCCCATAGGACTTGGGTTTTAAGTCCCTTTGGATTCTCAAGACTATGAGGACTAATAGCACATAACCTCCACCTTTGTTTCTTGGACTCCTTCATCTTGTTTCTTCTTATATCACTTTGTGGAAGCCTACTCTGCAGGAGGAAACCAGGGACATACCTTTCTTAAACACATAATAGCCAAGAAATGTGGTAAGTTTCTGCTTACACTCAATCATAATATTCTCATGTCGCTAATTCTTTTATCACCTAAATAAGAGGAACAGAATTTGAGGCCACGTCGAATCAAGTTGCCTCTATCTTAGATAAGCCCTGACTACACAGTTAACTGCTGAATTCCTTGGGCATATTTGTGAGCTCATACTCGTTCATTTAGGCTACTTTGCCAAGGACTTTAAAGTAGGAAGAGTAGATGCAAACATTTGAAGCTGTAATGTAGATAGTGGTACTTCTAAAGATAAAAGCAGTTAACATTTCTGTTTTTAGCTATTCACATGACACCTTGAAGTTCAATGACGATGGCAGTGTGGCTGAGATATGAAGCTGGGTCACATCCCTCAAAGCTGGAGGCAAGGAAGTGGTAAGTCAGGGTACCCAGCTGGTAGGTGAGCCTCAACAGTCACCCGACAGCTTCATCTCAGTACAAATGTTTTGTTCTCAGTGCATTATTGCCTACACATTAACTGTTGTGAAATGATTAAACAGAACAAAGCAAAAACCATGTTGCTGTGGGTAAAAATGGCCCCCCAAAGAAATGCTGGTGATGGAAACGAAGAGGTTTAAGAAAATGCTGGTTCTTAGCCAAATAAAAAAAAAAACAGGATAAATGAGAGTAGACAGATTTGGAAGAGCTCAGCTCTGTGCCACAAATGGTTTTGTATGTAGTAATGCAAACTTAGAGAGTCCTAGTCTCTATAATGGTTGTCCCCTTTTTCCTGTAGAAGTCAAGTAGAATGACTTGAGTCACTCCGTCAATATACAGGACAAAGTCCACTACCTTCCCCGCTTTAGGAACCCCTGTTTCTCTACGTTGCCCTAAGAACAGACTTACGTGCTTCCACTGTAGCTGCTTTTCTAGGAAACTCCATCAGCTAGCTGGTCGGCTTGGTTTCTGGGCATTGCTCTCAGCCACTAGTGCTGTCACCGCCCCCACATCCCTCTGCCTCATGCTAATCTCACCTTGTGGTCATTTCCCCAAGGCACCACCCACCCCAGCTGTTGCAGAGCAGGCTTCCCTGAAGGCTTGGTGGTAAAGGGGAAGGAGTGATAGCGCAGTGCAGTTAGCAAGTTAAAACTGACCGGACATGACCCCTACCACAGGGCATTTCTCCCCGAGGTCATTCTTTAGACCCTGCCCCGGGTTGAAGCAGTATAGGGCAGTGGATCCGAGTGCAGGCTCTGGATTGACAACCTGGCTCCACCAACTCACTCATTTTGGAACCTTGTGACCCTCCTGAGGTCTTATTCGGTGTCAGTAAATGGAGCTACCAAGGTGCTTCCCTCCTAAAAAAGACGTCTGTGAGGATTAAATGAGATGGTCTGGGTACAGCGGGCATCCCAGCGGCTGGCACGTAGTGACTGCTCAATAAATGATAGCTGTTGTTATCATGAGGAGTCAGTCACCAGGCTCCCTTTTTCCTCTGTAAACCTCTGGTTAATAACCTTGGTGCATCTCACACACACACAGACACACCCACTCTACACACCTGCATCCGTAACAGCAGAATCTGAGGATGGGTCCAGGCATCAGTAATGCCTTCAGCTCCCCCAGGTGATTATACTACGCAGCCAGGCTGAGGGCTACTTCTGTGGACTCTTTCCACATCTTCCCCTTGGCTCTCTTTCCTGGGCACCTACCACCTTTCTCCAGGCCTGCATTCTCCTATGCTTTCCCCACTGTATGAGAAGCAGAGCATTTGGGCTCTCTGTGACTCTCTCCTGCCCATCTAGGCCATGCCTAGGGGGCCTTGGCTTTCTCACCATCAGAATATTCTTGTAGCTGTTTTCTGCTCTGGCGCTGAAGTGTAAGAGATTACATTCAGTTGTTGCTTTAAATGACTTTTTTTTTTTTACAATAGCAGAAATGTACTATATAGTTCTCTATAAATCATGTTACTATATGAGTCCCTGCACATGTCCCTTCCAGACCAGGAGATCGAGGATTGCAGCTTTGGGACCCAGAAGCTGGACACCACTGGAGCGCAACTGGCAATGTAGTTGGAGTACTTACAAAATATTTCCACAGACCTTAGGGTATTTTCAGCCTTGGCTGCTCATTAGAATCACCAGAGGAACTTTAAAACCTGGCCCAAATCCGGGCCCCACTCAGAGATTCTAATTTCACTGACCTCAAGTCTGTGCATCAGTACTTTTAAAATCTCCCCCAGATGATTCCAGTGAGCAGCCACTGACCTCGGAAACCTGCTCTTATCACTTCATTTCTCTCTCCCAACCACCATCGATGCCTGCATCGACCTTGTGTATCTGATACTGCCCCATTAAAAAGAGCCACCTGAGATGCTTCTTTAAAATACAGATTCCTGGGCCCCACCCCAGGCTTCCTGAGTCAGAATCTCCAGAGAATTTTTTTTTAAACAGGTGCTTAGGCGATTCTTATAAGGCAAATGTGGGAAACACTACATTAATCCAAGTTATTTTAGCCCACTTTCAGTCGATTAATGTGTACTTTATTCATTTATTTAACAAATACTTAATGAGTACTGTTAGGTGTTCAACGTTGTTTCAGGTGCTAGGAATAAAGCATAGGATGTGACCAATTCCACGTCCTCATGGATAGTATGTCCTGAGTATGTCTACAGTAAACAAGCAAACATTTAATTTAATAAATTAATTAAATTCTGAAAATCTAAATTTCAGACAGTGATAAATGTCAGAAGATGACAGATCAGGATAAAGGGCTAGAAGGTGATATGGAGGTGGGACAGGCCATTGTTTTAAAAAGGAGCCAGGGAGGGCCTGATTTTGAAAAGTTGCATCTGAACAGACAACTGAGTGATGAGAAACTGCTTACAAATTCCATTTGCAGCCTCACTCATATCATGTTTACTCTGTATGTCTCATGTCTCCTAAATTAGATGGGATTTTCTTCAAGGTCAGGGACTGTCTTTTATATTTTTGTATTCTTCCATGGCAACCAGTGCAGCATTTTGTACAGCAAGAACTCAAGTGAATCACACTAGACCCAAAAGCATTTTATCCTTAAATATACCTTTAAAGACTCAGCCAGCAGAGAATCTGGCAAGTTACCTGCTTGCTAAGTAAAGGAAAATCCAAGGAAACAACATATTAAAGCATCAGACACTCAGCCCAAGGCTAGACTTCCTATTTGCTTCCAGTTGCTAGCCATAGTCACAGATTCTTAATAGAACGGCTCCAAAACATGCCAAGATCTGGTCATCTGTGCATGATTCCATGGTAAGGCCAGACCCAGAGCTTTGATTATCAGTTTCTGCTAGCTTACCATTTTGTGGTGTAATTTCTTTTACTCAACTTCTTACCAATGTCTCTGTGTGCCTTTAAGTTCCATTCAACCCCTATTTCCTTAAGATAACCAGCTGAGTTCTGCAGAAGGCCACACGATCCTACTATGTCTCTGAAGGCCAAAGGAGATTCTTTAATACCTTAGAAAATCCTCAGAAGTTTTCATGAAACCAATTCAAAAGGCTGGAGAGGATTTATCACAATTCCAATTTTGGATTCATGTAGCTTTTAGGAGACTTTCCTTTTTTTTTTTTTTTTTTTTTTTTTGCAGGATTACTCTGCTCTTCAAATGCTTTCCTTGGGCCAAGAACAACACAATCAGTACTGGAAGGTTGACCCAGGAGGCAACATCACTTTGTGGGGAAATTCCTGAATAAGGAATATTAAGACCAATGTGTTTCCTACCAGTTCTACAACTGATTTGCTGATTGACCTGGGCAAGTTACTTGACCCTTAAGCCCCAGGATCCTTGGTTGTATGAAATGATATTCGCTTCTCAGATAACACTCAAGACTGTCATAAAGAGCAAATAAAATTAATGAAGGAGAGACTACTTTACAGCCTGCTAATTGCTGCAGCATTACGGCATACTATTATTATAGCCACAGTAATTCACTGTGTTCCTCTACTCCATATGGTAGGTATGTGCATCCTTTCAGCCTCTTATTTCTGCAGCGAAAATTCAGAAGCTTCTGCCAGGCACACCTTCCCCCTTGGAGCTGTGTTTTTGATAAGCCCTCATTTATCTTTGCTTTTTCTACTTTTCCTTCAAGGATGTGCTTGGATCCCCCTCTGCTCTGAGTGAAATCCTTCAGTTACGTCCTCTTGGCTGAATTCCTCTAACGTGGCTGCCACCTGGCCCCAGTCAGTTGGCTCTTAGCATCTCCTATCTTGTTGGTTATGTTCTGGGTGCCAGGACTACCTCTGTAACTACTGTGTCTTTCTTAGAGGGGAGGGTCTGTGACTTATGCCTCTTTGCATCCTTAACTCAAGCAGTACATTTTCATTAACACTGACTTTTGAGGATTGTACTAGGTTCAATAGTGTCTCTCAGGTTCATGTCTTTGCATATGTAATCAAGTTAAGATGAGGTCATACTGGACTAGAGTGGCCCTAAGTCTCATGTATGGTATCCTTAAAAAAGAGAGAAATTTGGACACAGGGGAGACAGGAAACAAGGCTCATGTAATGACAGAGGCAGAGATTGGAGTGATGCAGCTATAAGCCAAGGAATACCAAGGATTACCAGCAACTACCAGAAGCTAGAAAGAGGCAGAGAAAGATACGTCCCCAGATCCTTAAGAGGAGGCATAGCCCTGCCAGTGCCTTGATTTCCAGCTTCTAGCCTCCAGAATCGTGAAAGAATAAATTTCTGCTATTTTAAGTCACCCAGCTTGTGGTAATTTGTAACAGCAGCCCTGGGAAACTAACACCCTGGGAATGCTGAGCACGCTGCAGAGGGTAACAGAGGCCTGTCGCTACCACCATGCAGTCAAGGGCAACCTAAAACTGCTTTCTAAAGACGTGGGATGCTGGTCAGAGCACGGTATTCAGAGAAGGAAAAGAGTAACGAAGAGGACAGGGAATGAGTATAAAAAAACCCAAAACAAAGTTTACAAACTTTATGTTAAAGATATTTTTAAGGTCCTCATAGAAAGAGTTTGCTTTATGACAAAAAGGTTGATCTGGGACTTGGAGAACAAAGAGCAAGTGAGTGACTGGGCAACCACTTTATGGTGTATTAAAATTTTTTTAAATGACCAATTTGGGAGGAACTGTGTGTGTATGGACTTCACAGCACCCATTGCTTGAGATACAGAAATCTATGCTATGAGCCTGGCTTATGACGGCTGGTGGACCGTTTGGATTCTAGCCCTGGAGGCCTCAATTTCCTCCGTTGCTGACAGCATGGACGTTGGGACAGACCACTTGGGTCTGAGTTGTGACTCCATCACTCACTGGCAAGTTATTTTGCTTCACTTGCCTCCCTCTCCTCCTCTGTAGAATCAGAATAGAAATGGCATCTCCCTCAAAAACTTGTGATGATTGAAAGATAGACCTGCAGAAATTGCTTAGAACAGTGCCCGCCTGGATAATAGAAGCCTTAGTTGTTTCTATCTGCATCACCATGTGCAGATGAGGAAGACCCGAGGGTGAACTATGTGACCTTTAATGAGTCTCCCAGAAAGAGGCGGTCCCACGGCAGATACGGAGATGAGTGAGTGCAAAGCTTGAAAGTAAGTCCACAAAATGCATATGAAAAGTCTTGCTTTTCCCGACACAGGGAATGTTTACATTTTTTTTAAAGGCAGGGTGGTCTGAGGGTGTCTACTACTGCGGGCAGACTCCAGAATCTGGGAGTAGAGGATACGAGGTCCTAGGCAGCGCTCCCTCTTTGGGGCTTCCTGGGTCTCAAGACCTAATCGGTTTTACCTGGTACTATGAGGCTCCTCACAACCCACCTGGCAAACGAAAGGTTTTCAGTCAACATACGTTGACTGAGGAAGGGAGAAAGAAACCAGCTGGGATTAACTTCCCTGGTGCACCCCCTTCCCCGTAAGGCAGGCCCCGGGAGCCTCTGGCCCCTAAGGACTCGGAGCGCCACGGGAAACGTCTGGAAGGGCGAGAACTACAAGCACAGCGTACGGCTTTCACTTCACAAAGCTAGCGTAGAACCCAATACCAGGGCTGAGGCATAGATAGTGCCCCCCGTTGGTGAAGTAGGCGTGTGCTTGCTTTTCTGCAGTTACTGGGTGAGCAGAATCGGTACCGGATACCGCGCCCGCATGGCCCGCCACCCTCACCCCCACTTGAGGGTAAAGAGGAAGCTTTGGAGTGTCTATTTGACAAGGAGGCACAGACTGAAAAACAGCTTCGTTCTCTATTTATTGGGCCTAAAGCTCCACCTTCCCACGCTGCTCCTAGATGATATTTCTCTAGGCTGCGTGGGACACTGTCCTCGCCTTACCAATGAAAGCGGGGCGATTCCTGCAGGGCCGGAGCCTCGCTGAGTCCAGCCTTCGGGGGAAAGCAAAGAGTCGCAGATGTGAGTTTGCTTTGTCACTGCCCTCTCAGCGACTTCGGACAAGTCACTTAGTTTTCCAGACCTACGCTTCCTTGCCGTTTAATGCGGGGAGGGAGCCGAACCTGGCTGACGCGCCAGGCAGCGGCGGAGAGCGGAGCGCGCGGCGCGCTCCTGGGAACTTTGCTCCGAGCGCGGAGCCGGGACCCCGGAGTGCGGGGGCGGGAGCTCCCTCCGCGGGAGCGCGGCGGCGGCGGCGCTCCTCCTTCCCTCCACGTCACGGGGGCCGCTCGGCGCTCTCCCACCACCGGCCGAGGGAGAGCAACTCCCAAGCAGGGCGCGCCGCCGAGGTGGCGGAGGAGGAGGTGGAGGAGGCGGGAGCCAGCCGCCACCGCTGTCGCCGGGGGACCGGGAGCCCGAAGCGCAACTCGCGGCCCCTCGGGAGCAGCGTCTGCAGCCACGGGGAACCCCGCGCTCGGGGCTTCCCCCCTCCCTGTCGTAAGTCGGCTTGGCCACGCAGGCCAGGGAGGAACGCGCGGGGCCGGGGTGCGGGGCTGTCCCGCCGTGGCGTGTGCGGGGCTCCTGGCCCAGGGGCGCGTGGCCAGGGCGTCCGGACCCCCTCCTCGCGACTTTCGTTTTCCCGCCGGGGAAAACTTGGGCGCCGGGTCCCCTGCGGGGCGGGGAGTGGAGGGGGCGTCGGCCCGGGGGAGCCGCAGCCGGATCCCAGGCCGAGCCCCAGCCTGGCTGCGCGCCCGCGGTGACTTCGGGGCCCCGCCGGCGGCTGTACGCTGGAAAGTTCTCCGAGGTCGGCGCTGGAGAAGAGGGCGGCGGGCTGCGGGGAGGGCGGCGCGTGTCAGCGTGAGGGTGCCCTGGGAGATGGGGCCGGGAGGCCAGCATCCCAGGTTACCGGAGCAGAGACGGGCCGGGAGTCGCCGGGCGCGTCCGCATCAGGGTTTCCCTGGGACTCTCCCCGAGCCGTGAGAACGCGGCTCCCGGACGCGCTCTTTTCTGGGGCGGGGGGCGCGCAGCCTCGTCCTCCGGGCTTAGACCCTCTCAGGTGAGGGGCGCCGAGGGGCGTGGTGCCCGAGGGACCTGCGGAGCCTGGGTCCCGACGCCGGCCCTTCCGCTCCCCCGCCAGCTTCTCCGCAGCCCGCTACCCGCGGGCCCGGGCCACGCTGTCTGGCAGCGGGAGGCGCGGGAATGGGCTGCTGGCGTGGCTTCTCCTTGAGGCCCAGGTAGGGTAGGATGTCTTAACAGTTTGGAGATTAGCTGCGGGGCTGACCTCCGGCCGCGCCCTCCGCTGGGACGGGCTTCGGCGCTTTTTAAGGTCAAGTTTTCTTGCCGCAGAGCTGGCCCCGGTCGTCCCTCTGCGAGGCGGCACCTCCTCCACCGAGCTGGGAGCCTCAGAGCCAAGAGGTCTGGGCTCTCGGAGTTTACCATCTTAACCTAGGCTAACGGTGCGAGTGGGTGGGTGGTGGTGTATAAATTTAAGAACTAATCTTTTCTGCCTAGGGGAGGTTTCCGCGTGGTTGTAGCCGGGAAACCTGTGTTTCCCCTCTCTGGGTGAGCTGGACTAGACGTTAGCCCCGAGGCGCTTGGCTTTTCATCCTCTGGTTCTTTAAACTGAAAAGCAACAAACCAGAAGATTACGGGAATTGGAGATAACAATTAAGTGTCTGTGTGGTGTGGTGGACAGAAGTCACGTCTTCTGATCTTACGTGCATAAAACGCCCTTTTTTGGTCCCTTTTGATAACTTCTGTTAATGGTTTCTTGAGGAAGTAAAATATTTAAAAGTGAGTTACTGCAGGGAGCAGTTCCTATGTTGCCCTTTCTAAGAATCCAATTCTCTATGAGAAATGGCCAATTAAAATGCTTTTGAATTATATCTTACTTGTATTTGCCGAGAAACAATAGCCAAAGAGCCAGGTTGTGTGGCCGAGTGTTCCCGGGAAGACTGAAAGACTTCCCGTTAGGAGTGGAGAAGTATTCCTTTGAGAGGCAAAGTTTATAATAATTTGCTGAATGCCACGGTACCTGCACAGAAGGAGCTAGGAGTGAGTGGCATACTTGGGCAGTAACTCAAAGTTAGCACTTGGTGGCACCATGCTAAGTACCCTCGGGATAGGCTCGCAATAAATAGGTATCAGTCTGACTTTGAATGAAACTCAGACATGGGGCAGTGCCCAGTTTCTGCTCTTTCCCATGAGAATGACTGGCAGCTAGAGCCACCAGTTTTGGGAGTATGACTTGGTGACCCCGGCTTTAGCATAGCACCACAGACTAGAAGTAACAGTGTATCAGCTTCAAAGGATTTCCTTCTTAGGTTCCAACGCAGGAAGAAAGCAACAAGACAGTGAGATTATGTGATGTGAGGTTGAAAGTCAATCCATCGGTCCAAATACATTGAGCACTTACTTTGTGCCAGGCCTGCGCTGGGTGCTGTGGGAGCACAGAGGTGCTGTAGCTCATGGGTCTGGTGGGGGGGTGGTGGTGGCAGGAAGCCTTCTTGGGGAGATTTAAGGTGGACCTGAAAGGTGAGTAGGAGCATCATAAACTAAGCAGGGGGAGGAGGAGGAGAAAAGGGGAGTGTATTCTCGCTCCAGGGAAGGGTGGACTCTAAGACCAGAGGGGGCCAGAGCAGGGAGAGTTCCTGGCAAGGAGAGGTCCAGTGTGGCCTGAGGGGCCAGTGGTGAGGTCAGCAGGTACCAGAGCTCGATGATGCCAAGCCTTGGGGCCATTTTGTGGACTTGATTCTCAAGACAGTATCACACCTGAAAGTATCCCGATGAGATTTAGATTAAAAACAAAACTCCAGGTGCTGTGTGGAGAAGGGCTGCTGTGGGCTGATGTGAGGGCCTGGCACAGTGGCGGTAGGGATGACACGAGTGGATGGATTCTGGGGGGACTTGACTAGTTTTCTGTAAAGTATGAAAGTATAGGGTGACTGCTTGTAAATTTGGGCTTAAGCACTCGGGCAGATGGTGCTGCCCTTTACAGAAGAGGGAACACTGGCGGAGGGGCAGATGTGGGGAGGAAAGACACATTTGATTTTGTTGAGTCTAAGCTGCTTTTGAAGCTCCTAGGTGGAAATCCTTAAGAAGTGGCTGGAGAGAGCTGACCGCCCCAAAGAAGCTGGGGGTCATCTGTATTGGGGTGTTATTTTAAGCCTGGGGTGGATTGAGGGGGTGACCTGGAAAAGAGCCCCTATCTTTGTGGGGAGAGGTGGAAGGAAAACAGGGGCCACAGTACTGGGTCTCAGCTGGCGCTGTAGCGCGTGCATACCCGGCACGGTGCAGATGTGCGTGCACGTGCATGTATGCTGAGGGGCTGAGGGCTGACAGTGGCCACTGCACTTACTCCCTGGAGGCAGCTCCTTCAGTGAGAGGGGGGACAGAGGGATCGATGGCTTTATGAAGATGAGAGAGCCTCCTGCATGTTACATGTGAAGGGGATGGAACCAGTTGGAAGGAGAGGTTGAACATACAGGATATCTCTGGAGCTTCCCTCCCACTCTTGGAGTAGCAGGTAAAAAACAGTCTGGTTGTGTTGCCATTTTTTTTTTTTAAATTGAAGTATCGTCAGTTTACAGTGTTGTGTCAATTTCTAGTGTACAGCATAATGCTTCATTCATAACATATACCTACATATATTTGTTCTCATAGTCTTATAATAAGTTACTACAAGATGTTGAATATAGTTCCCTGTGCTATACAGTAGACACTTGTTGTTTGTCTGTTTTATACACAGTAGTCAATATCTGCAAATCTCAAACTCCCAATTTATCCCTTCCCACCCCCTGTTCCCACTGCTAACCGTAAGTTTGTTTTCTGTGTCTGTGAGTCTGTTTCTGTTTTGTAGGTAAGTTCATTTGTGTGTGTTTTTTCCCCAGATTGTACATATGAGTGATATCATATGGTATTTTTCTTTCTCTTTCTGGCTTACTTCACTTACAATGATGATCTCTAGGTCCATCCATGTTGCTGCAAATGGCATTTTATTTTTTATGGTTGAGTAGTATTCCATTGTGTAAATATATCACAGCTTCTTTACCCAGTCATCTGTCGATGGACATTTAGGTTGTTTCCATATCTTGGCTGTTGTTGATAGTGCTGCTGCAAACATTGGGGTGCATGTGTCTTTTTAAATTAGAGTTCCCTCTGGATATATGCCCAGGAGTGGGATTGCTGGATCATGTTGTGTTGCCATTCTGATATCAAACTCACATAACGTAAACCATCAACATCCACTGACACAATATTTTGAAGCACATATGGTGGTGAAATTTGAAGTTTTACTTTGTAGATCATGCAAATTTAATGATTAGGAGAAACATAGATGGAAATCATGAAACAGAGTTACAGTGTATCTAAGAGCGGCCCCTGGAGTGAGACTGCTGAGGGTCTCTGGTTCCGGCCCTGCCACTCCCTAGCTTATGACCTTGCACAAGTTTCCTGACCTTTTTGTCTTAGTTTCCTGGTCTCTGAAATGGCCACACCTAAGGGGTGTATGTGCTATGGTACCTTCTCGTGGGCTGTTGTGACGATTGCCTGTGTGCATGCTGTATGCACAAGATAGGGATGTGTGCATTGTGCCTGGTGCATAGTGAGTATTCAGCAAGCCTTAGTGCCAGGGGTTTTATTATGAGGGTGTCATTTCCGTCATTTTCAGATGTGAAATCTGAGACTCAGAAGTTTGAGAACCCGTCTAACGCTGTAGAGCCAAACAGTGGCCAAGTTAAGATTGCGATCTCATTTGCCTGACTCACAGGCAGGAGCGCCTCCCACTCAGCATGTCGACAAGTGTCAAGTGCTGGGTGCTGTATAGAATTAACTGTAATAAAAGGATCTGGTCACTCCTCATCAGAAGGCAAGAAGCAAAGCAGATAATATCAATGTTGAGGCTTACAGACTTTTCCCAAGCAATTTAGAGATGTATGTTTTGTATTAATTTGCATTGCTTTGCATGTCATTTTATATGCACTTCCATATGCTGGTAGTTTTCCTAGTGGGATCTAAAGACTGAAGCTTCAAGTATATAAGATCAAATAAAATTAATCAGAAATTGAGTGCAGCCGCTTCAAAACCTAATGAGCCCCAGGGTGTGGTGGGCTCAGCGTAGGCTTTTGGGAAAAGGACTGGGTCAATATTTACTGTTTCAGAAAATGTGGGAAACCAGACACCATCTGATAAAAGCAGGTCACATCTTAATGTGTAATGAAGCTTGATTTGCTGAACACAATAGAAAAATACAGAAAAAGTGGAAGAAGAACAGAGGGAAACTGTCTATTATATAAAATACCAGAAAATGAGACAAGCAGAAGTCTGCTTTATGAAGCTGAAATAATAAGAAACACTTAAGAGTCAGAAAGTAAAGGTGGGACTTCTGCTAAACAGGATGAAATTTTAAAAAGAGCATAATCTTAAATACAAATGTGTGTGGTTTTAAAACCAGCAAATTCTCCCTAATTTGGACTTACTGGGAAATAGGCCATTGTGTCTTAGTTAAATGTTAGAAATACATATATTGCAAAAGAAACCAAAACTGTGACTTTGTTATTTAGAGCGGTGGTTCTCCAGGTGTGGTCTGGACTGACTAGCTGCACCAGCAGCACCTGGGAACTTGTTAGAAATGCAAATTCTGGGACCACCAGCTCTGCTGAATCAGAGCCTCTGGGGATGGGGCCCAGCAGCCTACAATGTAGTATTTGGAGCCAACTTTCATTTCTCTTTTGCGTTTTCACCTTCCATTTCCCTCCTGTGGTCACTCACTTCTCACTTTGCTACTCACCTTCCGTCAGTCAGCATCCTCGTGGAGGGTTGTACCCAGACACAAACCCATCCCTTCCTCCATCTCAAGGTCTAAATTGGTGGAAGATGCTAAGGTCCCTTTAGGCTTTCCGGTTCTGCAGCTGTGTGGTTCTCATACTGTCCAGGACCACACCACTTTGATTTTGCTGCCTTTTAAAAATCTTTTGGCAATCTCATACCACACAAACTGTGACTCCTCCCGAACATACAGTCAGCCAAAACTCCGAACCCCTCTCTACAGATGCTCCTGTTAAACCACATTCTCCATCTGGTAGAATGCAGTTAACTTCTTGGATTTGAATGTTACTCGATCCAAGTCTGTCCAAATCTGTTTGGGTCCTATTTCTGTCCATTTTCATATGAATCTTTGAGTCCTCTGCCAACTTGTCTGCCAATGTCCTGGCCTGAGGAATTAATAACAATATGAGCATCTTTGTTAGAGGCCTTTCTCAATGTTAATGAGGCTTAAAACTTGGCATCTTTTGCCGTCCTTGTGTAGCTGAAATCAGAAGAATAATTGTCATCAGTCCCATCCTTGTTTGTGTTTAAATCACTGCTGTTCAGAAGCATTCCTCACACGGTTTCTCCACGTGGGGCCGCGTCAGCTTGGGGGTTTTTGTACGTGACACAGAGGTAAGTTTCAGCTTATTTATGGTCAGATTAAGATGAATTCAGAAATTTCAAAATAATAGGGAGCAAAAATTCTGCCTTGTCATTACTCTCGGCTTTATGGCCCTCCCCACCCAAGCTCTAGAACTTAAGAGCATTGTGCTCAAGTCCACATTTCACCAAGAGATTAAGGTTATTTAATTTTTTTCGATGTAAAATTTTGCTCCTACACGACTCTTACAGGAGTACAATTAGGTAACATAATCATACAAAAAAGTTTTAAAAAGTAAAAAAGCAAAACAACCTTATGGCAAGAATGCTTTTTGATTCAAATTTTATTTACAAATCAAAAATTGACTCACAGACATAGAAAACAAACTATGGTTACCAGAGGGGAAAGGACAGGGGAGGGCTAAATTAGGAGTTTGGGATTAACAGACACACACTACTACATATAAAGTAGATTAACAACAAGGACCTGCTGTAGAGCACAGGGAACTATGTCCTATTTCTTGTCATAACAGACAGTGGGAAAGAATCTGAAAAAGAAACATATGTATGTGTATGTATAACTGAGTCGCTTTGCTCTACACCTAAAACTAACATTGTGAATCAACTACACTTCAACAAAAAATAAAATCTAAAAAAAAATGCTTTGAGCCATGGTCGCTAGAGCATGAGAAAGAACCTAGAATCGTGCCGTTACGTCTTTCATGTCCTTGTCCATGCTGCCCAGATCCTCTTCCTCTTCCCTACCCTCCATTGAAAGACTAGCCTTAACCCAAACTACAAAAAAATCCCAATAAAATCCAAGCCTGCTTTCTTCCTCCAGGATACTACCAAACGTCTTTTGATGTGATATTCTGCTTACCAAGGCAAGCAAAAAACAAACCAACCAAAGAAACCAGTGATGGGTGCTAAAGGAGCTCTTTGTAACCTCAAGTAAATCTCCTCGACTGCTGTACCTCTGGCTCTTTGATTGCTTTTCCTTCTCCCCCGTCCCCTCTTCCCCAGGGCAGAGCCTGCTCAGAATGCAGTGAAGAGTGAGCAGTAATGCCCAGGATGGGGGAGAACAGGGACTAGCGTAGCCTGTAGCCCGTGTGCTTGCCAAGAGTCCTTTTCCTTCTCAGCGTCACAGGCAGCATATTTGGAATATTTGCACTGTTGCGTCCTTTTCCCACATGCCTGCATGCCACCTGGGGGCAGCAAGGAGGGGCTCTCTCTGCCCAGCCATCACCTTCCACCAGGTTCTCCCTTCCTTCAGCCTTGCCAGCCACCACCCTGCCGAACTCTCAGGCAGGCCTAGGCAGATGTCATCTCAGGTGGGTCGGGAGAGAGAAGCAGAGTGACACACGAGGCAGGCACAAATTCAGCCGCAAAGACTACATCATGGAAAGATGCTAGCAGAGTGATACGGAGATAGTGGGGCTGACGGAAGGAATGTGGAACCAGAGGAGAGAAGCTAAGGAAGGAGGAACATAAAATGAACACTATGGCAGGAGAGCCCCTAAAGAAAAGAAACATTTCCAAATGCTTGCTAGTGACTTACCTTTTCTGGGAAGTTCTCTCTATACAATAAAATTCAAATGGAACCAAAGAGCTGAGATTTCTTGGATTGTAGTCAAGTCTCCTAGGACCTCACCGTTTCTCTCTGTATTCCTCCAGGCAGTATATGTTCCAACTGTCTCTCTCCAGAATCTAACACAGTGCCTGCGTAGCAAATGGTAGACACACAGCAAATGTTTTCTGGATGGAAGGGCAGCCAATTGAAGGGGGATAGAAATAGAATATCTAAGAATAAAGGCGTATATAAGATATGTACCCCAAAGAAGTGGAAGCAGGGACATGAGCTGATATTTGTAGCCCCGTGCTCATAGCAGCAACGTTCACAAGAGCCAAAAGACGGAAGCAGTACAAGTACCCATCCACAGACAGATGAATAAACAAAATGTGATATTGACATACAGTGGAATATTATGCAGCCTTAAAAGGCAGGAAATCTTGACACATGCTATGTATTACATGGATGAAACTTGAACACATGATGTTTGGTGAAATAAACCAGCCACAAAATGACAAATATATGATTCCTCTAATATGGGATTCCTTGAGTAGTCACATTCATAGGAAGAAAAGCAGAATGGTGGCTGCCAGGGGCCGCAGAGAGGGAAGTGTTTAATGGACACAGAGTTTCTGTTGAGAAAGGTGAACAAGTTCTGTGAATGGATGTTGGTGATGGTTGCACAACAGTGTGAAAGTACTTAATGCCCCAGAACTGTACACTTAAAAGTAGTAAAATTTTAACCATTGATTCATCCATGTCCATCTGCCTCTCCATCCATCCATCCATCTGCCCGCCCATCTTTCCATCTGTCCATCCAGCCACTCCCCAACCCATGATCTCACCAACATTTATGGGATGGCTCTTCTAGGATAGGCTAAGAAACAGAGACTTTTTAACACTACTGATTTTTAAAAAATGGTTACAATGGTAAATTTTATGTTATGTGTGTTTTACCACCATAAAATAAGAGAATATTTTCATGATCATCAATTCATAAATGTGGAACAACAAAAGAAAGGTTATTTTTATAACAAAGAAGTGAACCAGTTAGCGTTTGGAAAATACAGATTATAGAGAAGACAGCAACGATGCCAGACTTCAAAATGTGTTTAAAACCTTTCCACTAAAAATGTGTTGCTTAATAATGACAGGGACTTTCAAAGGCTTTTAGTCCTGCCCACTCCCCTTTGCCTCTATGCTTCCCTCCTTAAAAACAAAAAACAAAATAAAAAAGTCTTTATTTTGGAAAATTTTCAAACCTATGGAAAAGTAAGAATAAAAAAAAAATTGCCCTCGTCTCACTCCCCCTTGACCATGAGAATGTGCCTTCTGCACTATCCTGCCTGATGGAGACCCCCACTCTTGGCCCCCGGAGGGTCTCTGGGTGCAGGAGTGGGTGTGGCACGTGGAGGATGAAGCCCCGTCCTTGTTTGCAGAGGAGCCCCTGGTCTGTTATATCCAGTGCCCCTCCTCTGGCAGTTGCTTGTTTAAATGCTTTTGACCCCTTGCCATCATGCACCCCAAGTGCCCGTCAGCTTTTCCTGCCAAAATATGCCCAATGCATGAGCAGAGTTAGTCTCATTGTCTCCACGTGAGTGAGTGCCCTTGGGCCCTCTTTCACAGATGAGGAGGCAGAGGGCTGACTAGATTAGTGACAGCAGTCAGGACTGAAGTTCAGAATCATTGGCTTTAAATTCCAAATCATGATGTTGCACCCAGAAGTAAAGCAGGAGGGTGAGATGGAGAGGGTCGAGTGTGTGGCTGGGGGTGGGGAATGGGCTCAGGTGGGGAGGGGAGGGAAGAGAGGGGCTCAGAACTACTCAGCATGGTTCCCCCCTCCGTGGTACTACATCTGCCTTTTTGATTAACAAGCTTGTTACAAAACAAGCTCTCAAGAAGGCAGTCCACCTGTAAGGTGGCCGTCAGAGATTATATGGTGCTTATGACTAGAACCAGACGAGAGGTTTGCCATATGCTGAGTCGTGCTTGCCTGAGGCATGGTGGGCGGGCTGTGTAGTTCATGCCGATATATGAGAGTCAGTTTGGTGAATCTTGGAGCCTGCTTTTCTTCAGAGGTTTGTCTAAAGCCCCTATCTGCCTCTAAGTACAGACAAATGAGAAGTTCAGCATCATCTGAGACATAATTTTGCACTTGACTGTATAGAAGATTATACTGTTGTACAAGTAGACACTTTAATCTGGTTTAAATTTAAGCTTAATTTTGTACACACGTGCATGTATGTGAAGCATTACCAGTTTCATATGGTTCATCATTCAAAGTGCAGCTTTGCAAAATTACTTAAACATATAAGGGCTTATTTTTCTCACATGACAAGAGTGCGGAGTAGTCTCTCGGCCTGTTCTTTATGGTCCCCAGGTGGCTGCTACCATGCTAGCCATCATGTCTGAGTTCCAAGCAGAAAAGCAGATGAAGGGAAAAAATCAAAATGGCACACACCCTCCACCCTGACTCAGATTCTTTTAAAGAACTTTCCTAGATACCCCACATTGTATTTTGCTGACTGCTCCTCTGCTGTGGAGGCTGGGAAGAAAGTCTTTTAGAGAGGTCTGTTTCTGCCACCAACAATAATACAGAGATTCTCTTAGAAAAGAAGAAAAGGAGGGTGGGTTTTGGGAGGCAGGTGCTATCTCTACCAGAGCCATAAGTAAAATCCTCGTCTACTTGGGTCTGTGGCTGAATGCCATCCCACTGAACTCTGTCTATTCTGGCCACACTATTTCAGTGATTGTAATATTGTAATCTGTTTGGAAATCTAAAGAGTCTGGTATTTCCTTTTGCATTCCATAGAGTTGGCATATAAATTTGCTGAGATGTTTAATTTTTAACTAATCTTTTTACTTTTTTATTATATTAGCTAAAAGTAGAACCTACATGTTGAAACCTGTTATCTTAATTTAAACCATTTCTAGAGGATATAACAAAAAAGAAACAGATTCACAGATATAAAGAACAAAATAGTAGTTATCAGTGGGGAGAGGAAAGAAGGGAGGGGCAAGACAGAGACAGTGGGTTAAGAGATGCAAACTACTGTGTGTGAAATAAACCACACGCTACACTGTACAGCACAGGGACTGTACCGGTATTTTATAATAACTATAAATGGAGTATAACCTGTAAAATTGTGAATCACTATGCTGTACACCTGAAACTTATATACTATTATAAATCAACTATACCTTGATAAAAATAATGATAAAAACCATTACTGGAATACATCCTTGTAGGAAATGCCAATGGAGAGCTACTTGGAGTCTTTTCTAGAGTCATTTCTGTGACTTTTGATACAACATTTTATAGGAAATCTCTGCTTTTGAAATTCCTATTTTGGCAGAATTTTCCCGAGCACTGCTGATTGTGTTTGCTCCACCCCTTTATGTTAGTTTTGAATTCCTGGGTCTCAACTTTATTGTTTCTCCATGCAGACAAGCTCTCAGGACAGTATGTGATTCTTAAACCAAGAAATACAGATCCTTACTCAGCGGTGACATCATGACAGTGTGGCCAGTCTTGAATTTTTGTAGTGGAAGTGCAGAAGCATATTGAGGTCTCCGGCTGGGCTCCCCACCACGTTGGCAGAACACGGAAGACGAACAGAGGAGCTTTTCTGATGATTTAGAACTGAGTGTATCTAATCCATTCATGGAGAGCATGGCCTGGCCTTGAGCCATTTCTGCCGTCTCTACCCTTGACTCACCTCTGTCTACCCCTGTGCTGCCTCTGGGATGTGGTTACAGGGACTGCAGACACTGCTTTAAGTGCACATGTAGAAATCAGAGCTACTCTACCTCTTCAGCTGCTGCATAACCTTTGGGGAATTAATTCTGGCCAGTATAAAAGACAGAGTTGGCCATACAACACCAAATAAGTGCTTCCAGAAATTTCAGGGTGGGAGAGGGAAGAATGATCACATCATGTAGACCTTGGGCAGAGTAAGTTTTGTTTTCTTTCTAGTGCACTAAACATGTTTTTAAAAAATGACATAAATGCTTTTCAACTCAATTTTTCCTCTTTATAGAAAAAGAAGCCAAAATAGTCTCAACCCACATTTTTAATTTAGAACATAAAACATAAACGATATATCGGTTCTGTGTTGGGCCAGCTAAGCGTGGAAGGCAGGAAAGAGAAGTGAGAAAGGAATGTAACCTGATGTTTGTAAAGCTTGAGAGATAAAGGCTGAATACATTAATGAGCACCTTTTTTGTAACCTTTTATATCTACAAAGGAGGAAACATTTAGTTTAACCTGTTTCCATCAGAGCTAAAATTTGAGGGCATAGGTATTTTTGAAGTCCCATCCCCACCCCCCTTTTCTTCCTATGGAAAAACTCAATGTTCTGCAACATAACGAGTGTCACCAATTATTACAAAATAAAACCTTTTCATTCAGTAGGATCATATCTGGTACTTTCGACTTCCTACAGAAGACTTCTTGGCCATATAGCTTTGCCCAGCAAGATACACAATCAGCTTTTGAGGTTTCCCCTGTGGACCAGATGAAGCAAAGCCCAGAATCAAGTTGGCTGTCTCCTCATTGGTGTGACTATAAAAAGCTGGCTGAATTCTGTACTTTTTTTGCTCCATTGCTGCAAGTGCAGATTTCTGATGACCTTGAGGGAGTGCTGTGGGGTAAATGCATCCTGACCTGGATTGCCCTGGATTGCTCGTTTCCTACATAACCTTTAATGATCCTATAAATCTCCCCAAACCCGAGAGGCTCCAGTGAAGTTACTGTTGGAAGAATTATAATCTAAACAGAGGATTGATAGATTGATGTTGACATCCAGAATTTTCAGAACTCTGTTCTCAAATCTTATGGATAAGGTAGACCTTTGTGTAAGGAAAGTGGTACCCATAGTCTTTGTACTTGAAAATGGAAGCCAACTGCCTGTAGAGGAAGCTGTCAGTTGTGACACGTTCCACAGGGGCCTCGACCAGAGCCCCTTTGGATGCAGGGTGTCATGTTTCCCTGAGTGAGACAATTTTAAGTGGACGTATGATCTGGGCAACTGAGCACTGGCGGAGGCGCTGTCTGAGGGTATGTTTCATGTACTCCCATTGCTGCAGACTCCTCACTACTGCTTTTTTCTTACGTGGTCCCTGAGGAGGTCTGCCTGCCAGGGATGCTAGGATGAGTCATTGCAGTTTTGTCCTATCTGGAGAATTGCCCCTAAAGATAATGAATTCAGAAGAAAAGCTTCGAATTCTGCAATGCATAGAGTTACAGAAACTGCTTAGGTGATTGTAACTCTGCAGAGAACTGGTTGCATTTGCTCTTCTTGGATGTCTTTTAAAGGAACTCTTTGGCTCTTGACCTTTTGAAAGATATTGAGCAAACTGGGGGAAAAAAAATTCTAGAGATTATCTAGAGTAACTATCTTCCTGTCTTTCAGAATCTAAAATAGGTGTATGTCTTCGTGAACAATATATACACCAGACATGAACAAAAAAAGAACGTAGTCAAGGAACTGAAAAACAGATAATCATTAGAATGTCCAAATGAAGAGAATCATGAATGTACTATTTTAGAAAAATTATGAGTGTACTATTTAGAAAACTGGCAAACAGTTAATATGTTGGTTTTCCGGGAAACCATTCCTCTGCATCCCATGGTTTTTCTTCTGTAGCCATTTCACATGTGTTATGTCATTGGACCTTCATGACAGCGTTGTGGGGTGGAAAAAACATTATCCCATTCAACACTGGAGAAATAAAGACTTGCCCAAGATTAAATGACTTGCCAGATTCACTTGAGGTGTTTTTGATGGCAGAGCCCAGATGGAACTTGGGTTTTCTGACTTTGTCACACCGAGCAGCCACCCAGTGCCAGGTAGGGATGTATGCAGGGCTGGGAGTAGAGTGTGAACAAGGCCTGTCCTGGAGACGGAAATAAACTAGTAAACTAACTGCTGCTGTGATGAGTGCTTAGAAGAAGACGAGGTGTGTGATAATAGAAAATAGATTTGAGAGGGGTGATTGCAGAGGACCAGAGGAGTGGATATGTCTCCTGAAGCTTGAGGGATATGGAGAGGTCAGTCAGGCCAGGATTCAGGGGGAAATTATAGAAACATGGGACCACCAAGTGCAAAGGTCCTGAGGCAGGAACGTGACTGCAGTATTTTGGGAACTTGTAGAAAGCTGGTATTGCTTAGAGTTTAATAAGCAAGAAAAAAAGCAGAATTAGATGAAGTTGGAGAGGAAGGCAGGGCCTGTGGCCATGGAAAGTATCACTGATTTTAAGTGCAATGAAACCCAGGTGAAGGGGTCTGAGTGTAGGGAGTGGAGCTAGGGCGGGGCTTATGAGATCCTTTTGGCTACATTACAGACAATGGATTAGACAGAAATAAGGAAGTCTAGTGAGGAGGTCACTTCATATCCAGGCGAGAGCTGATGCTGGTTTGGATTAGAGTGGTTCCCGTGGAGTGTAAAGGGGTGGGTGGATTCTCCAACATCCCCTACATTTTGGAAATAGAACCAACAGCGTTCTTCTACTGCTAAGCCATTGGAGTGGCAGCCTCGCATGATGGTCAGTAGTGTAGGCTCTGAAGTCAGGCCACAGTTGAAAATCCTGGCTCCTCCACAGTCTAGCTCTTTATTCTCTGTGACTCGGTTTCCTAATCTGAAAAATGGGGACGATCTTACCTCCCTCACAAGTTTGTTGAATGGAATATGTAAGATAATATAAATGGCCCCAGCACCCAGCATGGACCATTAGAGAGGGTCCGGTCTGTGTCCTGCCTCTGCAGCATGAAGACTTCTGTTGACTTTGGCCAGAACAGCCTCAGCTGAGGGGGCAGTGGAGCCAGACTGGACTGAGTGCCACCTGAGGGGCCTGGGTAGTGGGGATTGGAGGACCCCCCCCATGCAGTCCCTTGATGGGGAGCACTTGGATATACAAACATGAATATAATAGGGAACCATGTCCCCCCGCATCCCCAAAGTGAAACAGTGTCTAATGATGGCTAGGCCTCGGTTTCTCATTTAGAGAAGGAGGAATTTGGACTCAGTCACCAGTGAAGTCCTTGTCAGTTTTAGGATTTTGCTTCTAGGCTTTTTCAAGAATTACGGAACAGTTAATCCAGCTTTGGTGGTGAAGGCCCAGAGAAGTCAATGCTATTATTTACATATTTTTTCCTACAGCAGAGTATGTTGACCTCAGTTAGAAATCTGTTTACTTTCTAGCAGTTCACAGACCCAGTGTACACTAGGACTCATTCACAGTATATTGTGAAATGAAAGAAACAGCCAAGACGGTGCCTTTAAAATGAGGCTTCCTATTGAAAAGGAAGTCAAAACAGGCATGTTTACTGAAAGCAGTCTGGACGGACATTACTGTCCACAGAATGCTATGGCCAGGTGGTGGATTACTGGTGAGCTTTGTTTTCTTCTTTAGACCATTCTGACTTTCTGATTAAAAAAGAAACAATAGAGTTTACTTTTACAAACAGAATAGAAAGCCTTTTTTTTTTCCTTTTTGAGACTATAACCTCTTATCATTTGAGGACCGTTTGTCCTCAATTTGTATTGCATTGTATTACCTGACCCAGGCATGCCTTTCTTACTGTTTACCTGATCACATTCTGATAATTATTAGCCTTTTGCAATCCTCCCTCTAGAACAACGAGGGTATAGGTCATCAGGGAAAGAAGGTTGCCTTTTCTGCTCCTTCGCCCACTCCATGTGCTGTGAGGGTGTGGAGGAAGTGCATCTCGGCTGAGTCATCCTCCCACTGATGGTCTTACTCCAAAACTTTCCTTGGGTTTGGTGATGAGTGTGCCATCAAGGGGAGAATCAATGGCTTTATTGAAATCAAGGAGCCGCAGTAGAAGGACCTTTGCTCATTCACCTAGATCAGGAATTTGTGTGTGTGAGCTCATCTATGTTTTAGTGTTCTTTAGTGATGATTCCTCTTTGTAAGAGTTTAGGAAGAAACAAAATCCTGACATTTCTAAATAAACTCTTCAAATCCTATTTTTCACACTGACATGTAATGACAGTAACTTTGAGAACTTACAGGTGGTGCACAGAGGGAATATTCTCCATGTGGAGAGAGATTTCGCCTGGAAAGTTTTCTAAAATAGTAATTCTCAGAGAGCTCAAATTGTGTCACTGGTCACTACAGGAACAGGTGAATCAGTGAGTAGTCTGTGACAAGATATGGGACAAGGGTACCTGATGGCAGAATTTCTTAGGATGAGTGAGCTTTCTTTCCTTTAATCGATTCCATTGGCTGGGAGATTGACTAATCCCTGCTTTAGCACATGAATTGGCCCCAGCCTCTGATTATAGGAACAGAATGTGTTCATCACCCAGCATTCTTCCAGGATGATTCTCCATCTAAATAATCCCTTAAGGTGGGTGGAGGGTCTCAGGACTTCAACATGGTTCGATGTTCACTTCTGTTCTAGCTTTAGGGCAGTCAGATAAAACACGGTAATGAGAAGTTTGAGTCAAGAACTAAAACTGTTGGGGAAGATAAGAAGTATTTTTAATTTATATTCCAAAGAACAGCATTGCCTAAGAGCTCATCTCTGGAGCAACTCTCTGGGTTCAAGTTCCAACTAAAGCACTTTCTAGCCCAGTAGGACCTTGGGCAATTTCTGAATCTCCACATGCCTCAGGTCCTGTCTTGTAAAAGGGGGATAGAGGTAGTACCTACCTCATTGATCTGTGTAGGGGATTGAGTTATTATGTACAGAGTACCTGGAACAGTGCCCGGAGTAACAATTCTTGATTGAATGATTCTACATTAATAGTAATAGAGATATTATTAAATTAACAAAAAGCATCATATGGAGGTGTTCAGGCATTAATTCTAAAATCCTGAGAAACAGGAGATAGATTGAAAAAAAGGACAATAAGCTATAGGTCTGGGCAGGATCTTTAGAGAAGTCAATGAGGAGGAGTAGTAAGAGGAGGGGGAGGAAGAGTTGAGGAGGAGATGGGGATGAGGATGAAGATGGGGATGAGGACAAAGCCACCCCAGCATTAACCAGGCGGGCGTGATCTGGACTGTGCCACGGCGCTTTGCATGCCTTACCTCATTTAACCTCAAAATCCCCTTGGGGTAGTTACTGTTACTAACATCCTTTTACCGATGAGGACACAGAGATGTGGCGAGGTTGAGGGGCTCGACCACGGTCCAGCACAAGGGCCTCCCCCAGCAGAAGCCGGGCTGTGCGGCCAGGAGCCTATGTGGCTTCCTCTTCCTCCTGCTCAGCCTGGATGCCCGGAGCAAGGTCTTAGCTCTCAGCTGCTTCATCCCGCCTTATGACCTTTCCACCTCCTCCTTTGGTCAAAAAAGTGAAAGTCATTTCCTTCACATTATCTGCATAAAATTGTCCAGTGGATTCTTTTCTTAAACAAATCAGCACGTCCTGTGTAATATTCTGGAAAACCCCCCAAATTTTGTGCCTTTATGGGGCGACTCCTTTCACACACACTCCTGGGCCCTCACAGCCCCCAGGCGAAGCAGGGGGCTTTTCTAATACCCAATTTGAGATATGAAAAGCAGTCTCAAGAGGGTAAACAGTTTGATCCATCTAATACCACTGCTTCTCCAGGGATTCAGGCCCAGGTCCGGGGCTTCCTGAAACCCTTGCACTGCTTTCCCTTCTCTCCAGTGCCGCCAGCCTCCACCTTCCCAGTGTGAGCACCTGGGAAGAATCACAGGTGTGCAGGGAGGGGGCAGGCGAGCGAGGGGATGGAGGGGCAGAGCCATCTACTGTGTGACCGCCTGCCCTGTGACATAAGCAGTGTGCCTAAGCTAAACCACATTCACTCCTTTCTTCCCCATTCCTCCGTGATGTACTGTTCCCCTTCCTGCCCTGGGTAAGGAGGCTTGTACTTTGGTGACAGTCCTGGGTTTTAAATGGCTGATTAAGGAGAGTTCTTTCACGAAGAGCCGCTAACGGCTGTGGCCATCTAGCTGTGAAAGCGATTATAAGCACTTAGCCAAGGGTACTTGGTGTGCCTGCTGTTTCCTTTAAGGCTGTAAACAGTGCCTGGGAGGGTGTGGAGGAAAAAGAAGATGGTTTGGGGAAAATGCTTCATTCAACATCCCTGTTGGGTTTTTATTGAATTACCCCAATAAGCGCTTATTTCTGCTGAGCCAGGCGGTCCACCTGCACTGCTGTTCCCTCCCAGATCTGCATCATCATGATGAACTTGTACCTGTGTGGTGATGAACTTCACAGCAGGTCAGCTTCCTGTCTGCCTGGGTGGGTGGGAGGAAATACCTCTTCCCCCTGGGGTGGCAAATTATTTGTGTGGTAATTAGAAGACTACTTCCTGGCAGCAAAACACCTACCTGCTTTCCGCCCAGCCCACGGGGCTTTTAAGAGGGAAAGAGCTGGGGTGGGGTTTTGGCAGAAGGCGGCATTGCTGCTCTGGTCTCCGAGGAGCCACATGCCCAGCATAACTGTCCAGTCAGCGCGGTCAGCGCGGGTCAGGCCAGGGCCAGGCCTCTGGAGGGCATTCCCATCCTAACAGACCTGGAGCCCGTGGGGTGTTGCTGGCCTGGGCGGCAGGTGGCAGAGAAGGGAGGTGTCGCCACCATGAGCAAGTGCCAACCCCACCCCCCCACCCACCTCCCCCCTGGCAGCTCCTTGCCCCTGGGGGAACAGTGCCCCAAGAAACAACTCCTTATTGAATGTTTCTACATTCATAATAATGATACTATTAAATTAACAAAGAGCATTATGTGGAGGCATTCAGGCATTCTAAAATATTGAATTTAGGTCAACAATCTCTGTGCTGGGAGGGGCTGTGGGAGCCAAGCAGAGGCACTGCCCTGAGAAAAGTTCAGGTTGGGGACTGTGGTCTCTCACCTCCTGCATCCACACTTCCTTGCCCTTCCTGAGAAGGCCTGGAGCACACCCTTCCTGACTCCAGCCTGGGGCCTAGCCAGTCTGAGTTGAGCCATGAGGCGACAGCTGCCTGCCCCGAACAGGAAGGTCGCAGAGCACGCGGGGCAGGAAAGGTGGCAGGCACGCTGTGAGGCGTCCCAGGGCTGCTGGCTCTGGTCCGGTGTCTGAGCTTTGCCAGCCAGGGGCGAGAGTTAATTTTAAAGGAAGAAGGGGAGGGAATCAAGATAGCCCTGACGCCTCGCTTCCTGAACTTCCCTTCCGTACCAGGCCTCTTCAAGAGGGAGAGCCCGTCTGCCTCCAGGACAGCCTTTGATATCAGGAGAAACAAGCAGCCCACCAATTCTGCCCGGCCCTATGTCCAAGTAAAGCCCTTTCGCCTGCTCGCCACGGCCAGAAACGCCTTTGACTGGAAACATCCCTTTCCTCGAGTTAGAAGTTACACGGGGGTGGAGATGCAAGGGTGAGCTTTTGTCGGCTCCTGAAAGCGGCTTTTGGCCTCTTCTCAGCTCTGCTGAGAGGTCAGCAGGTTATCTCCAGGCACTCAAGCCTTTGGCCTTTTATATGAGTCTGAGGATGACAGTCAGCAGAGATGTTGTCTGGACCTGGTGGAGGGGAAGGAGATGAAATTAAGGCATGTTAGTGAGATGACTGTGTGGGTGTAAGGGAAATGGAAGAGCTGGGGGTGGCTCTCGGGTTTCAGGCTTGTGTCATCGAGTGGAAGGGCTCACCAAAAATTGAGACAGAAAACACAGGAGAGGTGAAGACATCAGGGCCGGTCATGGACTCAGGGAGGCTGAGTGCCTGTGGGAGACCTGCTGGGGATGCCCGTCCAGCCATTGGATGGTCACTTCGGAAGCTTGGGCAAGAGGTGGGAGCTGAAGATAAAGGTATTGGCCGTGTATTTGTGGAGGGTGAAATCCAGAAAGTGAGGAAGAGTGTTCGTGAGAAGAGCCATAAGCTGAGAATAGGACCCTGGGGAAACCCACAGAGAAGAGCCTGAGGTGTGGACAGGACAATTCACTGCTGGTGAATAGGGTATCATTGTTTAAAGGAGGGTGATTCAAGTGAAGGTGAAGGAGAGCATGTCGTTCCCAGGGGAGCTTTTTCAGTTGGTCTGTGTAGAAGAAATCTACAGAAGTAAATCATGTTCAGATTTCTTGCTAATTGTAAGGAAAGTGGGTGCAATGATTATGTCCTCATTTAAGGCTTATGGAGATGTGTTAGGAAATTGCATATGGGCTCCTCACGCCTCACCAGTTCTCAGTACTTAAACCTGCTGGAAGCAGCCCCCAGAGCTCGGCCAGCCGCCTGCCCTCCAGCCTTGGGGTGGTTCTCCCCAGTTTCCCCTTTTCCTGCTGCTCTGCAAATAAGCGCAGCTGTGCCCTTCCCTTGGTTAGCCTGTGTTATGTGATAAACTAATACAGTCATTTTTAACATTCAGATAGTCCAAACAGCTGTTCAGTCATAGGTAAATCCCCTTCCTATCCAGGGTCCCGATCCTCAGTCCTTTCCCACCCCACCCTGCAAAGTAAGCCCTCTTCCAGGTGTCATGTCTATACAGCATCCTTCAGGAAATATTGGCCTGTGGACCAGATTCAGCCAGCTGCCTGTTTTTGTAAATAAAGTTTTATTGGAACAGAGTCACGCACACTCATTTATACATGATCTGTAACTGCTTTCCCACGACAATGGCAGAGTTGAATAGTTGTGACAGAGAAGGAAAAAGGTTGCCAGCATGTGCTCTGTGTGTGGGCTCCTGCGTATGCATAATCCTTTTTGGACACACATGTCAACTCACTGTACGCTGATCTGCATGTTGCTTGTTTCTGTTGATTCACAGTCTGTGGTGGGAATTGTTCCACATGGGCATGGTGCGAGTGCACTTAATCGGTGCCAGGTGGGACGTTTTAGTGATCTTCAGTGAACAGATAACACTGCGGGGAACCTTCTTGTGCACACGCCTTCTTTGCACACACATGAGCCCATCTTGGTGGGTTGGTAAACTGACAGATGCTGCCAAACCAGGGTCGTCTTCACACGCCCACCCTCCCCACCTACTGTCAACGAGAGTCAGGCTCTTTTCATTTTTCATTAAGGGCTAAATTGCTAATCCCTATGAGGAAATGGGGGCTAACAAAATTTTTAAAATAAGGGAAATGTGCAAGCTTACTAAATTTGTATACTCTGTACAAAATTTTACAGCATTTAATATTTACTGTAGCTCCTCTGGGTGTCTGCCCACTGCTCTCATTTCTGAAGGGAGGGTTTCTTAGTCCATGCAGGTGGTTATAAGAGAACGCCACAGGCCAGCTGGCTTATAAACAACACAAATGTATTTCTCACAGTTATGGAGGCTGGGAAGTCCAAGATCAAGGCTCCAGCAGATTCTGTGCCTGGGAGAGCTCTCCTCCTGGTTCATAGACAGCAGTCTACCCACTGTGTCCTCACACGGTGGAAGGGGCGAAGGAGCTGCTGGGGTTTCTTTTATAAGGGCACTAATCTCAATCATGTGGACTCCACTCTCATGACCTAATCACTTCCCAAAGCCCCACCTCCTAATACCATCACCTTGGGGGGCAGGTTTCAGCTTGTGAACTTTGGGGAGATGCAAGCATTCAGTCTCCGGCAGTGGGACTCGCTGGGCTTTCCCCATTTGACTTCAGACCCAGATCTAATCAGGATCTGAAGGGAGAGTCAAGATGGATGTTCCTTTTAGCCTCAGGTGGGTCATTTGCATTTGCAAGAACCTCTTGAGGACATCCAGTTTTCTAGACCTCTGCCCAAACTAGGGTCATCCCTCTCCAAATATGCTAAGCAGAAATACAGACAAGATAGTTCGTACCTGTATTTTAGGAGCTAACATTGTTCTTCATCCTATTTGATAACCAACATCTCTCAAATTTAGGTATAATTAGCACGGAGTACCAGGAAATACAACCGTTCTGCATATTTCCATTTCCTTATTTCTGGATTCTTTGAAGTGCAAGAACCTTGTTTTAATCATCATTGGGCCGAGCATTCTGTCTGGCATGTGGTAGGCACCCAGTGGATGCCTGTTGAGCTGAACTAAATTTCTTTTAATACTTTAGCTGAATTATTCCTTTGTTCTTTTATAGAATGAAGACATTTAAATGTTGCTTTAAATACCACCTGCGCCAGAAAGTGTTCATCCTGCTTCTAACCCTATGGCTCTTCTCCTTGTTGAAGCTTCTCAATGTGAAAAGACTCCTCTTCCCGCAAAGGGGCATTTACTTGGTTGAGTACTCCCTAAGTACCTCGCCTTTTGTGAGGAACAGATACACCCATGCGAAGAATGAAATCGGATATGAGATTAACTGTTCGGGTGTCTATGAACAGGAGCCTTTGGAAATCGGCAAGAGTCTGGAAATAAGAAGAAGGACCATCATCGACTTGGATGATGACGATGTCGTGGTGATGACCAGTGACTGTGACATCTACCAGGCCCTACGAGGCTATAAGCAGAAGCTTGTTTCAAGGGAGGAAGAACGCTTCCCGATAGCCTATTCCCTGGTTGTTCACAAGGACGCCATTATGGTCGAAAGGCTAATCCATGCGATATACAACCAGCACAATATTTACTGCATCCATTATGACCGTAAAGCAACGGATACCTTCAAAGTGGCCATGAACAATTTAGCTAAGTGCTTCTCCAATATTTTCATCGCTTCCAAATTAGAGACTGTGCAGTATGCACACATTTCCCGACTCCAAGCTGATTTAAATTGCTTGTCAGACCTTCTCAAGTCTTCAGTTCAGTGGAAATATGTTATCAACCTGTGTGGGCAGGATTTTCCTTTGAAGTCAAACTTTGAATTAGTGTCAGAGTTGAAGAAACTCAATGGATCAAATATGTTAGAGACAGTGAAACCCCCTAACACTAAAACAGAAAGATTCACTTATCACCATGAGCTCAGACAGGTGCCTTATGAGTATGTGAAGCTGCCCACGAGGACAAACATCTCCAAGGGCGCCCCCCCTCATAACATCGAGGTCTTTGTTGGCAGTGCTTATTTTGTTTTAAGTCGAGCATTCGTTAAATATATTTCCAACAACTCCCTCGTTAAAGACTTTTTTGCCTGGTCTGAGGACACATACTCGCCGGATGAGCACTTCTGGGCCACCTTAATTCGGGTACCAGGAATTCCCGGGGAGATTTCTAGGTCAGCCCAGGATGTGTCCGACCTACAGAGTAAGACCCGCCTCGTCAAGTGGAATTATCTTGAAGGCCTTTTCTATCCCTCTTGTACTGGTTCTCACCTCCGAAGCGTGTGCATCTACGGAGCAGCAGAATTAAGGTGGCTTATCAAAGATGGACATTGGTTTGCTAATAAATTTGATTCTAAGGTGGACCCTGTCTTGATTAAATGCTTGGCGGAAAAGCTTGAAGAACAACAGAGAGAGTGGATCACTTTGTCTTCAGAAAAGTTCTTTATGGCTAAAAGCCCCACAACCGCATCATGATACAATCATGATGGAAATAAGGTGTCTGGTAAATGGAGTTAGTATGCAATTGTATGCTACACCATGGCCAGTACCACTTGAGTTTAACCTCCTCACGATCTGAAAGGTGTCTAAAGTTCCATGCACCAGGGAACGTGACCGGGCCTTTGGTGACAATTAACTTGCAGTGGGTTGGGTGTTTTTATGTTTGCTTTTGCTTGTAATCTCACTGAGCTAAATCAGAGATTTTAAACAGTCTGTCATCGGATAGCTATTGAGTTCCTGCTGTAGGCCAGGCACTGTTCTAGAAACGTGTAGGAAATAAACCTAAGTTGTAATGAGTTACATGGTGCCCTCGAGGAACTGTGGCTTAGCCTCATCACACAGCAACCTCAGTATCTTAACTTCTCCACGTAACAGTCAGGGTTCTACTGAAGAGGTTTTGGAGCATGTGGCAATTCTATAACAGGGCTAACCACCAATTTCAGAGTGGCGTTTAAGTACAGGGACCAGCATTCCACTTCCTAACTCCCTAGACTTCTCTTAACCAATAGAGGATTAGAAGGAGAGACCATACTACCTCAGAAGAGCTCAAAGAACTGTCCCGTTCCCTGCTTGCCAAAGCCTCACCTCCGTCGTGGTGCCTCATTCATTCCATTCAAGGTCAGGGGACTGTTGGCAGGGCTCTGGAGTGTGTGACTGTTAGCGAGGTGGTGGGGGTGAGCAGGGGGTTTGGGACAGGAGGTGCCTGAAGAGGGACAAAAAAATTTGTACAGGGAGGGAGGGGATAGCTCAGTGGTAAAGTGTGTCCCTGGGTTCAATCCCCAGCACCTCCATTAAAGTAAACAAATAAATAAATAACCTAATTACCTGCCCCCAACCCCCCAAAAAAAGTAAGAAAAAAATTTTTTAAAAGATTTAGATGACTTTTCCATCATGTTACACTGTGGTGTCATGAATGGCCTCCTTTTGAATTCGGCTGTTTCTTTAAAACACATTTACGGATTAAAAATAAAAACTGATTAACAAATTCACAGCTTCACACGCTAGACCATTCAGCCTAAGTCTTTCAATTCGTAGATTATCATGATATGTAAGTTTTTAACAGTGGAATCAGCGTAATTTTGTTTTGTGGAACTATCAAGCTAAGAAGTCACTGAGTTTTCTTGAAAAGGTTGGGTAAAATAAGGCAGCTTTCTAAATTAACTATTGAGGTTATTAGAAAATGTTTCCTCTCCAGCAACTGTCAGGTGGAGTCCAAATGTAAAATTATAAGAGCTCTAAGTTCATTGCGGTCTTTTCAGCTTTGATCCAAGAGAGAAAGCTCATTTTAGGAAGGACACTGAGAGGATATTCATTAATAATATTTTGTAATACCAGCACCTTAGAAAACCACCAAATGAGTCAAAATACACATATATTTTCATGTAACTGTTGTGCTGGAAGTGAAATGGGACAGGAGTGGGATCCTGAGGACAGGCTACAATATTGTTACGTCTCTTGGGAAATCATGGAACTCATGGGAAAATTTCTCAGCGATCTTAGGTTTCAGTAACTACGTAAAGATGTAGTCATGAAGGCCAGCATGAGACTGTTCGGAAGACTGAAGTATTCAAATGTGTTTTTAAACATCTGTGTTCTACGTGTGAAATGCATTTTGCTCATTTTAAAGTTTATGATGACTGACTGCCAAATGGTACCACTTCTCTCTCCCTTTCTTCTTCTCGTGAATGCATTTGTTTTCCCTTTTTTTCCCTACCTGCTTCCAATCACCTGTTCGTTGGTGTGTGTGACCGTGACAAGCTAATCACGTTGGTCTCCAGGGCCTCAGTTTTCCTGGTCTATAAAGTGTGCGCTTGGAGGTGTCCTGGCTTCCTTACATGTTGATATGTAAGAATCAATTGAAATAATATCGGAAGTGGTTTGAAAATAGGGACAACTGATTGAAATATCAGTGAGCAGTCTTATTACGAGACAGACATAGATCCAACCCCCTTGTAACACTTAACCATTTCCCTTTTCTGAAAAACCTTTGAAATACAAAAAGAAGGCACAATTGCAGAGGCAACTTCTGTAATGGAATCCAGGTACCAAGAAACCTTGTCACCACATTTGGGTTGTTTTCTCTTTCTAATTGAAATATAGTTGATTTACAATGTTGTGTTAGTTTCTAATGTACAGCATAGTGATTCAGTTTATATATACATATGATTCTTTCTAAGCCAGCAGGATTAGCAAAGTGGTCCAGTGGCTTAGATCAGGAATAGGGGCAGAAATACTTTTCCTACCATCCAGGCTTAAATACCCAAAGTCCTGTTCAAATCTTGTTTTTTATGCTGTTGGTAGTTAGAATGAATGTAAATGCCAAAAAATGGTCCAGTGTCTTGCCTCTAGGTGAGAAATGATTCTATCCCTTGTTTATTGGGAAATTTTCTGGTTAATGGCTTTAATGCCATATTCAGATGACATGTGGCTCCATGAAGAGGTGGCAGTGCCTTCTTTCCATGGACACATTTCTTGGGATTCAATCCCTAACATTTCAGGGAGCTTGTCAGATCACTCTCCTGCCTTGGGAATCCTGTCGATTCCCTGCATGCCTTCAGACCTCCTTCAAACCTGATTCTTCCCTAAAACCTTTGGTATGATTGTCTCTAGTCTAGAGAATGTTCTGCTGTCTGTGTTTTGTAATTATTCTTTACATAGTATTTATTGAATCTCGACTCTAAGTTATTTGGCAATGAGACCAGGACCTTGGAGTTTGTAAATTATATTAGATAATATTAATAGTGAGAGAGCTACCCAAATAGATCTACCTGATGTGAAAAAAATCTACTGTAATATTATAATATTTAAAGACCTGTGTTGCTGCTATTTTTAATGGTTTGATTATTTTAAGTGAAATATATATATAAATAAAATGTTTAAATTTAGGGAGTTTAATTTGAAGATTTCTTTTGCCTTCCAGAATGTGAATATTATACATACATATATATTTTGACATATTGCATAGAAAACAGAAATGACAATCTTTGAGACAGAAAAGTGAAAGTACCCAAGTATGTTATAACTGTTTTTGTTGGTGGTGATGATGGAATGAATTTTGATTTTGTCAACTGGTCTCTAAATCTCCTACTAGTCTTGTTTGGTTTTATCATTTTTGAAAGACATATTTCCCATTAAATGAGTTTTAAGTAGAATGGTGTTGCATTTTTGGATTATGCTGCCATTAGATGCTAATTCTCCAACACTGTAAAATAAAATGGGCTGCAACAACCTATCCCCTGGCATTTATGATGTTTCCTTTTACTGGTTGTACTGGTTCCCCACAAAGACTCTTTCAGTTGACGACACTTGCCCAGTATTTGAAGAGCACAGTTAATTTCACTTCAGAATTAAAAACAAACAAAAAATTCAGTGTGTGTACTCTACACAGAATATAGGCACACAAACTTGAATTCATTTGGCAAGGTCTCAAAGAATCTTCCAAGATTTCTCTGTCTTCATTCTCCTCCAGATTGGTTTCTCCTTGATGATTAATTATCTAGATAAATCTTCTTGTTTACTTGATTACTTCTAGGAAGTTTGTTCTCAATAGCGTATGTTGAGCTCTTTATCTCACATCCCTCAACCCCTGGAAAATCCAGACTCTTTCTGCACCAGGACGCCTGCCTTGGTTGTGAGCCCCGAGGACACGAGGACCCTGGCTCCGCTGGTATCTCAGGCTCCGCTGCTGAGTGATTCTGGGTGAGCTTCCCTCTGCTGGGGTCACACCATCTAATCCAGCTCTCCTAAACCGAGGTGTATCTGGCATCACTGATCCTCACGCCCCCACCCCTGCTCTGACAGTCAGTTTTCTTCTGTCACCCTTTTCTTCTTGTCAGCCATAACAGTCACCAGCCTTCCTGGCTGGCAAAGAGTATGCATGTCACACTCATAAGTCACAATCCATCTCAAGGAGTAAAGCCATTTTGGAAAACTTTAACATAAACAAATTAACATCTACTTTAACCTAAGGTTAATTCTAGGTCTTAACCAAGCTGGACAACCATGCAAATCCACAGTCATCTCATGAAAGAATTTTGGCTGACTTTGGTGGTGATGGTGGTGGGGTGGGTAGGTGTGCAGTGTCATATTGAAGACTTACAGGCTCGATTCCCAGATAAGTAATTCCATATTTTTAAAATTCCCTTTGGTGTCAACAAGTCTGCCTCTAAACTAGGACAACTGGCTTCTAGTTTCATGAAACTGATTATGAGGAAACCCTGGCAAGAGAGAATAGATAATTGCAAATTTTATTCCTACTGCTGGGAGAAAATTCCTATGATGCAGCATAACAAACCATTTGAGCTTTGCTTCAGAGACAGATGAGTGTGTCAGCCCACGAGGGTGCATGAAAACCACAGGAAGACGATTGACCTGAGCTCAGGAATGGCCTTCACAGAGTCGCACCATCCTTCCTAGGAGCATCTTGGACTGAGTCACAGAGGACAAATCGCCAGCTAAGAATCTGAGAAAAAATCATGCTCAGTGACCTGGGTACATTTATTATACCTTTTTGGTTTTGCTCCTGTTTCTTATAGAACAATAAAGGAAATTTAAACAGAAACCATTTGGATTTATATTTCTAACATCCTGACCAAGCCATATAGTTCTCTGAATGCTCTTTTAATCTTATCCATATACATTTTTTGTCTCTTCCCACTGCCAGTGTATTTCCAGTCACTCTCCCATGTTGCTACATGATCTTTACGGTATCGAATGGCCACACCATCATTCACTCAGCCCTTCCTTTATTGTAGGACATTTGGATTGTAAACTACTTCTTTCTGTCGTAAAGGTGCTTTATACAGAAAAGCTTCTCTTTTCCTTCAGTCACTTCCTTATGATGTATTTCTAAGGAATGACAATCCTGAAGAGGATGGATTTCTTTTTTAACTTACTGCTTGTCACATATGCTGTGAATCCCCCTCTCAAGGAGCTGTATAGGACCCTGGGCTGTGTATATCAACCGCAGCCTCAACCGATGTGAAATAAGTTGTATTTATTTATTCTGATCAATTGTCATTTTGATTCTCAAAGGTAAGCAAAGACCTTTGCCTAAAGCAAGGATGTAGCCGTTCCTCTAACAGATCAGAGAAGGTGTTTAATGTATGGTGAGTGGCGAGCTCTTTGAGAAAAGTATTCTCAAAGGTTAAATTTTGATGACCAATTCCATTCCAGGAAGGATCTAAAAGCTGCTGGTTCCTTCCAATATCCATTCTCCCTGGTTTCTGTGGTTTTATTCTGAGCAACAGTAGGACCAGATAATTCCTAGCCCTCCTTTTGTTAACCAAAGTTTCAGAAATGGAGACCTGTGTGAAATAAAGAGGCATTTACTGAGGACTCGTTAGGGCTGTAGTCGGGGAGACACAGATTCAAGAAGCACTTGATTTATGTTCCGCCAGACTACAAAATGAGGGAGGCTTATCAGGGCAAGAAAACCACAAGTTTACATAAATTGTTTTCATGAATTAGGATTGGAGCTGGCAAGAAGGAAGAGTGCTTGTTAAGCAAGGGTTTGTTGGGGTCTGACATGATTACATAATTGTAAAGGACTTTGAAATGACAAGGTTGCAGCTAGGAGCTCCTAGCAGATAATGCTTTTAAAATGGCAGGTGGTGTCCTTGAGTTTGATACAGTTCAGAGAAAATTCAAGTTCTCAGTGATGTAGGAGATCGTCTCAGACAACATCCATGGTGGCCACCAGCTCCACTGTGGATGCCTGAACCACAGTTACTCTGTTTTGATCTTTAAAATGTCATCACTTTCAACTAGAGGTGGCAAATGAGAAAAAGCAGAAGTTATTGCATGGGGCATCTGAGAATGCACATAAAATGTGGCTTACCCATCTTGGCTTCCCCCGCCTCCCTTACATTTTCTCACTGCCTGGACAGTGTTTGTAACAGCTGGAATTTCAGCAGCCATTTTAAAACCATGAGGATGCAAGTTATAAGGCAAGCATAGACCAAAAATATGACACTTGAACCATCCCAAACTGCCTACCTCCAGTTTTCTTTTATGGGAGGAAAAAAAACTAACATGTGCTTTAAGCTACTATTATCTCAGTTCTCTGTTACTAACCGCTGAATGTGAACCCTAACTTACACAACTTTTCTAGAACGGCAGTTTTCAAACTTTGCCCCAGAGGGCTTGTTAAAACACAGATTGCTCTTCTTCCCCCTCCCCCTCTTTTGAAGTGGGGTTGGGTGGGGGTGGGGGGTGAGGGAAAGGAGAATTTGCCACTTGAACAAATTCCCAGATGAGGCTGATGCTGTTCTGGGCACACTTTGAGAAACCACTGTTAGAGTATATTTCCTGAAAATTATTTCTCCCACATTGTAAACATTAGGCCAAACATTGCAATAAACATACATACCTTCAGATCCTAAAACACTGGGCTCAGAAGTCCAGAAATGTTGTATGCGCTTCGCCTTACATGCTTTCTTTGCATTTTTGAAGAGCTAGTTATCTATATTTTCTGAATAATGACCGAAGTTGATGCCTTTCCCTAACTATAGTTCCTCTTAAAGTTATTTTCAACCATATTGCTGCCTTATTTGGGGCTGTTTTATAAAACGTATAAAAACAGACGAATTTAACCTGAAGTGGTAAAGTCTCAAGTTCAGACCTATGTGTTAATCCTGTTAAAGATACATGCTGGGGAGGCGGGCTCTACCCAGATGGAATTTGGCATGAGCATTTTAATCCAACAAACACATCGAAACAGAGAGCCTTGCCATTCTACCTCTCCGCTTTTCCGATCCGTTACAGGAATGTCAGTATGAAATAGATACAGTTATGTGTCATCTCATAAATGCTTTCAGGTTTTTACTTCAACCATGGGTGGATACTCAAAAAAATCTGAGTTTGCTGAGTTTCAGCAAAATGTATCTGCCTAAGGGAAATGTGTTTCCATTTTTTAGAGTATTTTTAATTATTTTGTTTTGAATAGCAACATGGAACAGGGAAGTTTCTTTGTAATTTTTTCACCCATTACTTAATGTAGTCCTAGTGGTCACTGATTATCAGGGTCATTATTAATCCAGTTTTACAGATAGTTTCACGAACTGTCGGTGAGGAGACCACTTGTACAGGAAAAGGGAATCCAACGTGGAAAGAGTGAAAGGGATCCCCAGGGTGCTGGTGAAGGGCCATCCCAGGATGCCAGCTGGGTGCCAACAGGGCCATGGCCGGCTCAGACTGGAGTCGTTCAGGCAGGCCAGAGAGCTTTAGATATTTTTTCAAGATGATCAATGTGTGGAATACCTCATAAATCTGAATGCATGATTTAGAGGCAAGTTAGACCATTGGAGAATTAGGGACTGAATGGATGTCTATGGGAAAAAAACTGTGAACTCAAAGGAGAACAAACAGTTGTACAGCTGTGGCTCAGCCGGAGATGCTGCTTACATAGTCATAACCATAATGTTAACCATGTAATATTTAACCAGGTAAATGCTAACTGTTGACCTAATCAGCGGGGTGCTGATAAAACTTACTGGGAACTTGGGGAGACAGAAAGGGTGAATACGTGGGGTGGGGAGGGTGGGTGTGTGTGACAGCATCACAGTCCCCTTCCGTGATGGGACTCCACAGACGATGCCTAGAACTGAAACAGCAAGCATAGCAGCGTAAGGCTGTCATTCAAACACAGGCCAGTGAAGCCAAAAGGACCGGTTCAGAGGGTTGAAACCAGTTTCTTCTGAGCAAAGGAAATGGGGGAGGAGATGGAAACTGCTGTTTGTTTTCAACAACCCTTCCAGCTCCATAAACTTTAAATAAAAACGGGAGAAGTGGGTGGTGGTGGTGGGGAGGCACTGGGAAGGAAGAAGACACCATCTGTGGTCAAAGAGTGATTGCAATCTAACAGTGTGTGCAAATAACCAGAAACCTTATAAGGGTAGCTATTGTTACTGTCTGCCCAGCCCTCCCCCCCGGCCCCCTCCCGAGTCTTCAGAAAGCAGCCCTCCTGGTAACAGAGGTGGTCATTATGGGCCCTCACAGCCACAGTGGCCTACGCAGGGGGCACATGACCTAAGATAGGCCAGTCAGGGTTCCTGGAACTTTCCAAATTCCTGCCCGGGCATAACAACCTCTTGTTCCTCTCTGATCACAAAACCCAAGGATATGGGCCCAGTTGCCCCACATCTGGACAGGTTTGTACCAGCCAATGAAGTGAATGTGCCAAAAGGAACAGAGAAGAAGTCGAGGACAAAGAGGGTCCTCAAGGTATTCAAGGCAGTGAATCCAATCTTTGCTGAGACCAGCCCTGCCCTCTCACCAGTTACACAGTCCAGTTAAAGCCCTCCTTTTGTTTAAGCAAGATTGATTCCACAATAGTCATAAATACTAATATACAGTTGAAAACCACCAAACAAAACTTTAAAAAAATTTTATTATGGAAAGTTTCAAACAAACACAAAATGGCATCATGAATTCCCACCTTCCATCCCCCAGACTCACGACTATTAACATTTTGACAGTTTTGTTTCATCTGTTTATCCCTCCACCCTTTTTTTCCTTAGAAATATTTTAAAAGAAAATCCCAGACTTTATATTATTTTACTTAGCCCCCGCACCCTACCTGTGCTTTATGTGCTGGTCCTGGTGAGAAGTCAGGTGCCAGATAGAAGATTGTTTTGTTCATATTTAAGCCAAATGGAATGCTGTTTTTATAGGTCAAAAGTGGCCAAATATTGGCAATATTAGATGGCTAATGCTTCAATATGAATCTACTCTAATCGCTAAGGATTCTTTTTTTTTTTATAAAACCATCAGCCATTATCACACTCAGCACAATTAACAATTCCTTCATACCTAACACTGAGTTAATTTTCACATTTTCCCAATTGTATCAAATATGTTTTTGTATCCGCCATTTGTTTAAATCAGGATCCAAACAAGGTCTGCACATTGATTTGGTTAAAATAAGTTTTTGAAGTGTTCTCACTGTCAGTTGGCACTCTTGTAGGAGCCTAGAGAGGTGCCATGGAATGGTGAGCAATCCTCAAACAGGAAAAGTCCGAAGAATCAGGTCCCATCTCCTTGTGTCTGTTATTAGTATACACGCCTATTAAATAATGTACCATATATACACGTGCACATGCGTATGTGTACATATCTCACTGTGCCAGGCCTGGTGCTCTCTGCTTCACATCCTTTCTGCTTTTATCCTTATGAAGTGGTTGCCAGTATCATTCTTGTTTTGTAGGTGAGGAAGGACCCCATGGAGGTCGGCTGACTTGCCCCCATCACCAGCTAATAAGTGGCAGAGCTGTGGTTGGAATTTAGGTGTGTGCTCCAAAGTCCAAGCTCTCAGCTGCTGCACCCGCTCTGTGCTTTATGCTCCAGCCCTGGTGACCAGTCAAGTGCCAGGCGCATGGCTGTTGTTATTTTATTCCACAAAATACTGAGATCTTGTAGGGAAGAAGGGACCCAGAGCTTGTGGAGGTAAACAGTAAGCCAGGGTTGAAGGACCGCATCCATGTGACTCAGGGGGGTCGGGGATCTGGGACCATCCATTGCATCTCCTCTCTCCCTAATCGTCCTCGCCCAGGCATTCCTGTTGGAGCCCACCAGCCTCATTTTCGTGCCCCCCCCCAGAACTGATGACCTCCAGTCTTCTTGCCCTCACTTCCTTACCCCCAGGGGTTATTCCTTTTGGTCTCGCGTTTTATCTACTTTTCCGCTCAAGTCTCTTTTGACTGCTTCCAACCCCCGCCTCCAAGCTAACCCCAAAAAATCTTCAATTATAACATATTCTATTATAGTGATTTGACTAATGGTGGACCCTGAAGCTAATGAATCCAGTATGGGTGTTTCAGATTAAAGGACCCAAGCTCCTCCCCCTGCTGGGTGATCTCAGTCTCTCCGTTCCCAGTGCATTACCCTTGGGGGATCACAGCAGGCACACCCTCTGTGCTGGCCACTTTGGACTGCTCCGCTGCCATGATGCGGTCAACAGGATGCCCGGCTCACATAGCACTTCCCAGGGAGCTGTCTGCCTCACAAGGACACCAGAAGGGGGGTATTGGGGGGAACGCCCCATCGGTGCTTCTCAGACTTTAATAAGCGTACGAATCACATGTGGATCTTGTTAAAATGCAAAATCTTAAGGTCTAGGGTGGGGCCAAGATGCTGCCTTTCTAACAAGCTAACAGGTGGTGCCAATGCTGCTGGTCCGTGGGCCACCCTTTGAGCAGCAAGAATCTAGAGCACTGATTCTCAACAGCTGTTGCACTTTAGAACCTTCTAAGATGCTTCTCATTAAGGGAGACCTAGGTGCAGGGAGTTATAAAAAGCTCCCCAGCAGATTCTAATGAACAATCAGAGTTGAAAACCCCCACTTTGGAGGCTGAAGCAGCAGCAGGAGTTGGGTGGCCAGTTGAATGAATCACTGGCCAAGTGGAAGAAGTAGGGGTGGGCGCAGGAAGGAGGGGCTCCTGGCTTGTAAGCGTCTTCATTCCGTGTGCTTCCTGCCTCTCCTCGCTGTCCCTTACCTTTTCTCTCTCTTTTATTTCCTCCCTACCAATCCGTCCACTTCCTAAATCCTCATCTCAATGAGAAAAAAGCTGAACAAACAGAAAATCAACAGCTCTTCTTAGATCACTCCGAGAACTGAGGAGACGAGGCTACCATCACCCTGAAAACTGAGAGAAGATACAGAGAACGACAGCTTACCAAGGGGCACGCGTCCACCGTTGGAGCCAGTGGGATGACTTCAGCCGTAAGTGACAAATTGCTGAAGGTTCAGGGCGGACAAGCTTGAGAATTAAAAATTCCAAGGGTGGGGGTGGGGGTGGAGGTGCTTCTAGGGAACCTCTGCTCTGTTTATTTTCTGAAGCCCTGTCAGATTCTCAGGGTGCAGACTGAGGAAATGTCCCTTCACAGTTCCAGAAGGGAGAGGGGAAAAGCTGTGGCTTCTAGGAAATAAATCTTTCTGAAAAAGCTGCTGGAATTAGAGAATAACCTCAAAATCGAGCAAGCGTGCAATAGCATACAATGCTCGGTGCTGGGGACTGAGGATGAATAAGACTGGCTCTCTTGCTTCCAGGAGCTCATGGTCTAGCGGGAAATGCATCTGTACATACAACAGTGCCTCCTTGAGACTGAGGGTTACTGCCCATCACATTTTATCTCCGCTTCTTCCGTTGTAATCGAACTCTCCTTTTTAGCTGAGCACGTGCTCCCCAGAATAAAGATTACATTTCCCAGCCTCCCTGGCAAGGCAGGTGTAGTCACATGAACAAGTACTGGCCAGTGGGATGTGGTGTCCTGACACTGAGCATACGTCCAAGCCCTCACCATCGCAACTCTGAATATGACCTCATTTGGAGAAAGGGCTTTTGCAGAGGTAATTCAGTTAGGAATCTGGCGGTGAGATCACCCTGGAAATGAGAGGCAGCAGCTCTCCATTTCCCCTTCTCTTTTCTACTGGCTGGAAAGCAGGTGTAATAGTGGGACCAAAGTAGACATCTTAGACTTAAGAAGGAAGCCTCGACCGAGGACCTGGGTTTCTGATGACTGCAGAGTCACCCTAGCAGCTGACATTTATGTAAACTGAGAGAGAAATAGATTTCTAATTGGTTAAGACTTTGTGATTTTTGGATTTCTGTCTCTTAGAAGAAGAACCTTTTACTAACATGTGTACAAATTAACCACGATAAATCTGTTTCTTTTTCGGCCTCTCACAAATATTCAAAATCCAAAACAATGTATTAGGTAAGTTTATTTCACTTGGAATAACATATAAACTCCTTTAAACGGTCAGGAAGGCCCTGCGCGATCTGACCCCTGTCTCACTTGTCCAGTCTCACCTCACCCCTCTTCTCCCGCGTGTCGCGGGTGTACTGCAGCCTTATGCCTGCGTTTTTTTCATTCCACAGATACCTTGTGAGGACCTGAGTAGGCACTGGGCACACAGGAGCAAAGAGCAGGGGCAGAACCCACCCTTACAGGGGCCCCTGCTGTTCCCTCAGTCTGGGGCGGGGCTGTCCAACAGAGCTCCCTGCAGGGGTAGAAATGTCCTGTGTCTGCGCTGCCCAGTATGGTAGCCACTGGCCGCATGTCGCTATTGAGTGCTTGAAATGTGGCCAGTATGTCTGAGAAACTGAATTTTTAATTTCACTTGATCTGAAATCAGTTTACATTTAAACAGCTATGTGTGACTAGCCACTGCTGCCAGGATGGACGGACAAAGCTTGGCCACACTGCTCCCTGGCACACATGGCTAATTCCTTGGGGTGGTTTGAGGACAGGGTCACGGGTTCTTTGGCACGCTTCTGGTTGAGAGATGGGGTGTGCACCCCCTCTCCTTGAATCTGGTCGGCCTTGAAGTGATTTTAATGTGACTTCTGAGGCTACGGAAGAAGCCTCGCGGCTTCTGCCCTGGCCTCTCAGAGGCCGTGCTCCTGGGCCACTTGCCGCCCAGAAGCCCCGTCACAGAACCTGGCCCCACGCTGTGAGAAGCCAAGGCCACGTGCAGCTGCCTCATCCTTTGCGCCATCCCAGCCTGGGCACGGTGGTAGCTTCGTGTGGCTGCCGTGATGAATTACCACTGACTTGGTGGCTTAAAACAACAGAAATTCATTCCCTTGCAGTTCTGAAATGTGCCAGAAGTCTGAAATCGCAGTGTCAGCAGGTGTTGGCTCCGTCCGGGTGTCTCTGCCATTCCTCCCTCTAGTGTCTGATGGTAGCGGCAATCCCCGACACTCCCTGGCTGGTGGACACATCACCCCAGTCTCTGCCTCCATCTTCACATCACTTTCCCCCACGTTTCTCCTCCTCTCGACTCTCGCTCTCCTTTCTTTTATAAGGACACCAGTTATTTGCTTTCGGGCCCACCCTAAATCCAGGATGATCTCATTTTAGGATCGCTGACTATGATCACATCTGCAAAAATCCCTTTTTCCAACTAAGGGCATGTTCACAAGTCCTGGAGTTTAAGACTTGACGTATCTCTTGGGAGCCGCTGTTCAGCCCAGTACAGCCCCAGCCACGGGCTTGCAGAAGCCCAGAGGTGATTCCAGCCCCCAGCTGTTTCAGTTACTCCCAGACACTCACGTTTTCCTGGCTCAGACCCTAAACACTGTGGAGCAGAAATAAGCCATGATCACCGGGCCTTGTTTGAAATCCTGAGCATGATAAGATGCTACTCTGTGCCACTGAGTTTGGGGTGGTTTATCATGCAGTGACAGGTGCCTGGAAGTTCCTGTCGATCTTTTCAGTCCCAGATTAAAAAACAGCATTTCTTCAGCTTCTCTCCTTCGATACCTCCTCCACGTCTGAATTACATTCCCATCTCTTCCCTTTTCCTTTCTGGCGTATACCACAATTTACAATTGTATATGGAGTTAGGTGTTTTTCTTGTTTAAATGTCTGTCTCCATCACTAGACTTAAGTTCCGTGAGGGCAGGAACCATTCAGCGCTATGTCCTCTGTGTGTACCAGGCATGCAGTGAACACCCAGTAAATACTTGCCAAATGAATGAGATTCTGAGCTTTTTGTTTCTCTGTCAACTGAACTGATGCAGCTCTAGGAAAGAAAGCATTGTTTATTTTGCCTTTGTGCTCTCAGCAGATTAAATAAGCTAGAATGCAGCAAGTGGGAAGCAAAATGTTCATTTTTCCAGGATTCAAACATGATTACGTGCCATTTTAGTTCTTTGCACTTGAATAATTGCTGTGGTTTTTAGCTGCGGTGAAAACAAATGAAGAAAGTGAACACAAGACAGAGCTGGTCAGACAGCCAGACTGAGAGAGACCTGCTTAATTTTTTAAAAAACATCCGTAAGTTCACAGAATGAACCTTAAGTTGTCCTTGTATGTGAGTGTGAATCTCACAAAACTCTTCCATGAAATGAAAGCTTAATGACAAATCAAAATGAACAGGCTCTCCCTGACATCTTTGCCATCATCCGTCTTTTTCTAGAAAGTCCCTGGGTGCAAATTCTGCAGATATTTTTCTGGGAACAGAAACAAAAATAGAACTGGAAGGAAAATCAAAACATGCTAAATAATACGAGGCATTGTCAGATCGGACCTGTAAACCAGCTGTACAAATGAGCATGGGGATAGAAAGTGAAAGAAATCAGGAGGCCTAGGAATCGTAAAAGCTGAGTATGAGTGCTTGGCACTCACCATCCTTGCTGTCAGCGCTCATCACTGTGGTCAGTAGAAGGACTCCTGATGCTCCCGGATGCATCCAGCTTTCCCACTGTAGGAATTTTAACATGATCTGCAAGACCCTACGTGGGCAGGTTCCAACTATGTTTTCTCACACTCTTCGTCTGTCTGGCATCCAGCTATCACAGTGCCAAACTGATGCCCAGAGTTGTTTCCACTGTGCTGTGATCTGGAGCCCACACTCTGAACCACCCCCTTGTCCAGCTGTCACACACCAAGCCAGTACTTCCCCTGCCCTAAATCACCCCAGGCCAGTAACCAAACAGCTAGGGACCACCTCTAGAGCCAAAGCCCAGTGACATATTCCAAGTAGCCACACCCCCGCTGTTTCTTCTGCCCTGCCTCGCCTTTCCTGGGGAAGCTCCGGACTTTCCCCTCACCCCACTTCTGCTGCGTGACCAAACCCGGTTCTTCCCCTGTGGCCTTGTGTGGCCAGACATGCACTATCCTCCCAGGAACTGTAAGCAATAAATTCTTCTCTCACCACGTTGGCATTTCCACATCATCACTCAGTCCCCTTCGTAAGTTAAAATCCTGTGGGTACAACTCTGATCAGCCCTGGGGACTTTGCAGTCACTGTTCCCTCTGCTGGCAACACTCTTCCCCCTGTTTCTACGTGGCTCCTCTCTCCCGTTAAAATCTCTGGTCAAATATCACCACATTCAGGCAGGCTTCCCTGAGCACCTCCTCTAACTCACATACTTCCCCCTGCCAACTCTGGAAGTCTCCATTGCTTTATCCTACTTTATTTTTCTTAATAGCTCTCACCACCACCTGACTCATTAGATAATTGTTTCTTTTGTGTATTCTCTTACTCAACGCTGCATGTAACTCAGGTTCCACTGGAGCAAGGCACAGATTTTTGTTTTGTTAACAGCAAAGTTCCCAGCACTTAGAACAATGCCTGGCACACAGTGGGTGTCAAATATTTCTTAAATGATTCAGTTTTATTTTTCCAGAGCACCTGGCCTGTTAATGAGTATACAAATGGTCAAAATCTCCTTCAAATTTATAACTCTCCTTGAGCCCAGAGATTCGTGAGAAGCCAGTCCTCTGGATCAATAAGGCATGAATTTCTAAAAGGGAGTAAGTGGTTCAGAAACATACCCTGGATAATCCCAGGGTAAAATCCTAGGCAAGCAGGTTTGTGGAATCAATACTGAGGGTAGGACAAGTGAGCAATTACCATTCTGGGATTATCTGGTCCTCTGCCATTTCTTGGAAAACTTGCCTGGCTTTGGGTTTTGGTCTCTGTGACTCTGAGGGGATCAGAAAAATATTTTCCTTTCTCATATAGGAACAGCATTGTTCCCTCTCTCGAGCATGAAGCAGGGTCTAGGAAGCATTTTAACAAGGGTTGGCCCAGACACCCTGCGTTGTGTGCCGGGTACTTCCCTACAGACAAAGCTTAACTCACTTATCTCTGCAAACACAGTTCGCCGGTTACACATCCAGCTCCACACTAGTGCACACTTGATACTGGCAGCCTTTTCCGCCCAGGAGCACAAACGTGCAAACACATTTCAGTGGAAGGCTGTGTATCACAAGGTGCTTACAATGATGCATCTCAAAAAGATCTGTATCCCACGTCGTTAAAGACAAAGAAAGTCTAGCAATGATGACCAAAACTACAGAGGCTTAAAAAACGGAGGGGAGGGGAGGAACGAAGGGAGGGAGAAAGGAAGGAGGGAGGGAAAGAAGGAGGTATTGCTCTCTCTCAAAGACGTGAGACGTGCCCTCCCTCATTGGTCTGCCCTATTGCCTCTGTAAAAAAAATCGCCCAAGTAACTTTCAAGCAGGCTGATTTGGAGGCGGACACACTGTTGGCCTTGAGTGTTTCCCTTCACCTAACCCAGATGCTATCATGTAGAACTAAACTTAGATCAATTTTCTCCAGTCTCAGAGTTAAAAGACATTATAAAAGATTATTGAAATGAGGAAAGTTAGAGAAAGGAGAACCTGAGAACAAGAATTTGTCTGTCCCTCACACTGTCAGGGACAGAGCTCGAGCAGGCAGATCTAACCTGTCTGTGTAGATCCAGGTAAAGTTCTGCTGGAACACAGCCACACCGTGTGTTTACATCCCATCTGGGTGGCTCTGGAACCGCTGCGCTGACTGGTTGCAGCAGAGATGGCCTGCAAAGCTGAAAACACTGAATATCTGGCGCTTGACAGGAAAACTTTGTTGATCTTTGTTAGCTATTAAAGAAGCAGGGTGACTCACCAGCCTACTGTGGTTTGCCTACAGTGTTTCTGAGGACTGTATAATGCCCTTCACTTCCTCTCTTTATCAAGCAACCTTCTGAATGTAATTAGATTCCTGGAGTATGTTTTCCTACGAAAGAAAGAGAATGTTCAGACTTGCTACACAAATTTCTGTGCATCCCGGACAGTTGTATTTCTTACTGTAAATAACTAAAGTGGCCTTCTGGTACAGTCTCTTATAAATTCACGTGGTACGCCAGTTTTCAGGGGCTCTAACATCCCTTTATATTAGGTCCAGACCTGCAGGGCGGGAGGACCGTGCTCAGGACCAGAGCTGACCCCTTGGAGTCCGAGCCTCATGTTCTGACCGCACACGTCAGTCCACTCACATCCCTTGGGGGATCAGGGAAGAATTTGTGCCAGGAATGGGCTTGGTATTTGTGAACTTCGATTTCCAGGTCTCTTTCCCTTTAACTATTGTTATTTTTCTTTATTGAATTAAAGTTTTAAAAATCAAATAGAAATACAGAGTTAAAATAAAAGTAACAGTCGCTTCCCCAAAGTCCGTGTGCTCTCCAGTTCCCACGACTCACAAGCAGCTTTTCAAATCTCCCCGTTACATTTTTTCATATTCGCCTTCATTAATTGAAATAGCTTGCTAAATCATGCTCTTTGCAGTACAGTCAAGTGAAATAAATAATGAGATCCCTCCCCCCTCTTTTTTTTTTTTTCCTTTTGCACAGTCCTTTGGAGCTGTCCTACTCCATGACTTGCAGTGACTGTTCTCCGGGCTGCTGCCCAGCTGTAACCTGGGAGCCTCCCTTCAGCATCGTTTTGGGGCTTCCGACTTTCTCCTGTTTGGGATTCCCCATTTTCTAGGCCCTGTATCTTTTCACTCTAGTTGATGGAGCACACTCTTCTGTTGCTTCATGAGAAAGAATGAATAGAAGCTAAAGTTTTCATTGCCACTTTGTTTTAGTCTCTGCTTTATACTGGAGGCTCCCTCAGTCTGGTACCCCATTGCTGGAAACTCGAACTTTAAGAGTGAGGTGACTAATTGTTCTTATCTTTTGATAATAAAGTAAGGTGATCCAGAAGTACCTTCCCACCATAAACAACTGGAAAACTGGGCAAAAAAAGTAGGAGAAAACTGCTTCTAGACATTGGACAACAGGCAGCACAGAACTGTGATCCCAGTGGAAAGGGGAACCAGTGGGGCGAGTCTTACCACACCTTGGCTTTTTACCTGGAAGCAAGGCCCAGACAATTGCACAAGAAGGAGAAACCTAAACAGAGGTCAGAGTTTAGAGAGGTTAAGGTGGCTAACATTTTCAGGGCAGAGTACTTAAAAGGCAGGAACCACAAAGACCTACAGAAATCTGCACAGGGTCTCTCTTGATAGTTAGGCTGAACACCAGTCTGTGTATGCATATGGTGAAATTCCACTGGACAGCAGCAGCTGGGGAAAGGATAATTGAAATGGAGCCATGAGATAAATCTCAGATCTCATAGGGCTGAAATCCTTTCAAGTTCCCACCAGAGTAGAGAGGTCTCATTGAATACCTACCTGAGGCATTCAGTAGAGACCACAGAAGGACCATGATTTAAAAGTGGGGTGAAATTGGCTTTAGAGTAATGGATACCCTAAAACTGCCTTAAAAGAGCTAAAAAACAAGCTTTAAATGATCAAACTAATCTACAAGTAACTTAAACTGCCTGCCAGAAAAAGTTCAACACACTTTAAAGGAAAATAAAATCCAGCACTTGGTGCCATAAAATTCAAAATGTTTGGCATCCTGTCAAAAATCACTAGCTGCATGAGAAAGCATGAAAATGGGGCCCATAACTAAGAGAAAAATCAGTCATTAAAAATAGACTAACAAATGATAGAGGTGATGGAAATTGCAGCAAGGACACTGAAACAGCTGTTATAAATATGTTCCATATGCTCAAGGATGTAATAGAAAACCCAGACATGATGAGAAGAGAAATGAGAGGTAGAAAAAGATCAAATGGAGGTTTTTAGAAATGAAAAATACCTGAAATGAAAAATGTACTGGTGGAGATTAACTGATTAGATACTGCAGAAGAAAAGATCAGTGAACTTGAGGATGTAGCAATAGAAACTACTCACACTGAAACACAGAGAGACAAAAAGAAAATATTGAACAGAGCCTCAGTGAGCTGCAGGACAATATCAAGTGGTCTAACATATTTGCAATGGGGGAAGGGGTTACAAGACAAATATCTGAGGAAAGAATTTCCAAAAAAGCTTCAAATCTGGGTAAAACTATAAACACACTAATCCAAGAATCCCAATGAAATCTAAGTAGAAGAAACAAAGAAAGTCACAATCAAATTGCCAAAAATCAGTAAGGGATAATCTTCAAAGCAGCCAGGAGGAAAAAACAAATTGCACAAACAGAACAAAGATCACAATTAATGGAGACTCATCATTAGAAATTGCACAAACCACAAGACACTGAAGTGACATCTTCCAAGCCCTGAAAGAAAAAAATGATCAACCTAGAATTTTACATCTATCAGAAATATCTTTTTAAAATAAAGGGTTTTCAAACAACAAAAAAGCTGAGAGAATTCATTGCTACCAGACCTGCAGTATAAAAGAATGTTAAAGGAAGATCTTCAAGCAGAAGTAAATTGATACCAAATGAAAATTTAGAGTTACAATGAAAGAATGAAGACTGCTGAAAACTGTAAATATGTAGATAATCATAGAAGACTTTTTTCCTTATTTTAAAATTTTCTTTATAATATTTAAATTTTAAAAAATTGAAATGTGAAGTTTAAAACATCCTTGAATAGAATTTGTGACAATAAAATGAAAAATGGGTGGTTTTCTGGAGAATGGAACTATTCTAGTGTAAATTTCTTAAAATATACTTTTATTTGAATGAAGATTGTTAAAGGTTAAAGGCATACTGCTAACCCTAGGGCAAATATTTAAAAATTAAAAACAACAAAGGGGTATAACTAATAAACCAATAGTGGAGATTAAATGAATCATAGAACATACTAACTTAATTTGAAAGGAGGCAAGGAAATAGGGAAAAGGGATCAAATAACAATGTAGAAAACAAATGGCAAGATAATAGATTTAAACCTAACCATAATAATAAACCAATTACATGGAAATTAGCTAAACACTTCAATTAAATGTAGACACTTGATTATTAATTATCACACTTGATTGGGGAACAAAAAAAGAAAAACCCATGTTACATAGCTTTTTTTTTTTTTTTAACACTGTCTTGACCCAATCTTGAGGCCCTGGCTAGAGGCCAGTCAGTTCCCCTACTTGAGCAGCTGATTAATTCCATACCCCAATCACTTCCCTTTTCAGGGCTTTCACACTCCTATCTTCCAGGCACCAGGCATAACTGACCAGCAGCCGGGTACCAGACAACTTGGGACAGCCCCTACTCCCAGAGCCTTTCAAAGTATTTCAAGAACTCACAGAAAAAAAAAAAAAAAGTGACAGTGAATATATGTATGTTCATGTATAACTGAAAAATCGTGCTCTACACTGGAATTTGACACAACATTGTAAACTGACTGTAACTCAACAAAGTACCTCAAGAAGCCAGTCCACTGGGAACCTGATAAACCTGGCTGACACCACCCCACTTACCACACATAAACTGCCTTCTACAGCTCCGGTGTGTTCTTTCCTCAGGTGCCGACCCCAGTGTGGCCCTGCCTGGCAGCCTGCTCTCCTTTGGAGCTGTAATCAGCAGAGTTATGCCTCTCAGCTCTCTGAGTGTCGTTGTGTTGTGTCTTGCCATCAAAAGAATCTTTAAACCTTATAAAACAATCCATCTATATGCTGCTTATAGGAAACTTACTTAAAATATAAGAACAAATAGGTTACAAGTAAAATAATGGAAAAAGATAATGCTGTGCAATGACTAATCAAAAGAAAGCTGGGATGGCTATATTAGATTGCATTCAGATGAAGTAATATATTTTGAATGAAGAATATTGCCAGGAATAAAAAGAGATATTTTGTAATGATAAAGGGAACAATTCGTCAAGAAGGCGTAACAATCCCAAGTGTGTAGACGCACAATAGCGTGGCTTCAAATACATGAAACAAAAAGTTTTGGAACTTCAAGGAGAAAGAAGTAGATAAAGCTAAAATTATTGTTGAGGATTTTAATATTTCTTTCCCAATAATGAATAGGTGAAGTAGACCAAAAATGAGTCAGCCTATGGACAAGTTTATAACACTCTCAAATGATTTGACCTGATTGCCACTGATGGAACATTCCACCTAACAACAGAATGCACATTCTTTCCAAATGAACATAGAACATTCACCAAAGTAGAACATATTCTGGGCCATAAAACAAACAAGTCTCAGTGAATTTAAAAGGATCAAAATTTCACAAAGCATATTCTCTGTGCGATAGAATTAAACTTATAATCAGTAACAGAATGATATCTGGGGGAAAAAGCCAAATACTTGAAATACTAAACAACATACTTCTAAATAAGAAGTCAGTCAAAGAAGAAATCACAAGAGAAATTAGGAAATATTTTGAACAGAATGAAAATGAAAACCCCACATACCAACATTTGTGGGATGCAGCGAGAGCAGTGCCGTAAGGGACACTGATAGCATTAAGTGCTTCTCTGAGGAAAAAACAAGGGTCTAAAAGCTGTGCTCTACATTTTCTACCTTAAGAAACCAGGAACTAAGAAGGGCAAATTAAACCCAAAATAAGCAGAAGAAAGAAAATAAGGTGGGAAATCAATGAAATAAATAGGAAATGGGCAAAGAATAGAGAAAATCAATAAAATTAAAAGATCTTTGAAAAGACCAGGAATGAGGCACGTAGAAGAGGCTGTTGACAGGTGGGTTTCACTGGCATTCTTTAGTCTTGACCGTGCATTAAAATTACCCAGGGAACTTAAAAAAACCCTGATGCTGGGCAGCACTTCTGACCAATTCCGTTAGCTCTCTGGAGGTGGAACCTAGGCTCCGGTAGATCTCAGAGCTTCCCGGGTGATTCCACTGTGCAGCCAAGTTTGAGAGCCACTGTTGAGAGGTCAGGCAGGCCCCACCCCACCACACACTTGTCCATATCCATCTTGGGCTGGTCAGAGTCTCTGGAGCAGAAGCCTCTAATCTCTGTGTGCATTTTATGTGTCTGGCTGCTGGTGTTCTAAGAGGGAAGCAGGGGAAGGAGGCTGCGCGCTCCCCATTTTGTCTGCAGACCTTCACCCATTTTCAGTATGGTGTCTCAGCCCTAATTGGGTTACTTAAGCCAGGTCCTCTCTGATTTGGTTTCTCCACACAGTCAGCCTCTAGTTTCCTTCCGGGTAGAGGAGAGGCAGCCATTTGTCTATGACGGAGGGAGTCTAAGAGCCTCAGTGATCTCATATATTATATTTAACCAGTCTTCCAGTTCTCAGCCTTATTCTGCACCCCTGCTTTCAGATTCCTAAGGCTTCTCAGGGTTCTGAGCAAGTGAACTTCTTTCTTGCTGGTTTCCCCCACTGCAGGCTTTGGTTTCAGTTTTCCTGGGTCTGGTAAGTCAGTTAACATACATTCTTTTCTTTCCAGCCCCCCCAAACTTTTTTCTTCTGATTTGTCTTGTCTTAGTTATCTGTACTTTTGTTCTCTTGGAACTTGTAATTTATCGTTTTAGTTTTTCCTCCTCTACTGTCATTTTAGTGGGATTTCAGAAGACAGTGGAGATAAAAGCCAGTCTTTAATCTGCTAAGTTTAACCAGAAATTTTCCAGAGTCTTTTTTAAAAAGCAGGCCATAATTATGGTAATCACTTTCAATTCAGTGATCTTGGCAGGAATGTAGAATGTGGGCTTTAAGAGTACCGGTGCAGTGTATGATAATGGTCTTCCTGCTCGTCTTTCATAATGTGTAACTCCTCTTAAGTCTCTGTATCACATGAAATTGGATTGTGGAACTCAAAACCCAGTACGTTAGAACGGATTGCAAAAATGACCATGTTTTGCTGGGATCGGTTAAATCTTCCTCATTTGTACTCTGGTGTATTTTGTTCTCCCATAAAGCCCCTGATGAAACTATTCAAATAGGCTGTATTGACCAGAATAAAAATAGAATATTGAAGTTATTCTCTTCTCATTTGGAAGTCATAATAAGCATCAGAGACTATCAGGGAGCATGTCTGTACCCCTCTACTGTCCTTTAGTTTTTAATCTTAAGATCAGAAGAGAGAAGAGGATTCTGGTCACTGCAGCCACGCCTCATGCTGCAAGTCTGCCAGCAGAGCAGTGGGCTGAGTACCCAACCAGGACGGACACCGCGTGGGTTCCAGCCTGGTCTCTGCCACTCTCTAACCTGATGACCCCGACCTACCTCTCTGCCTCCCTGGGCTTCTTGGTTTTGTAAAATAGAGGCATGGGGCAGATAGCTTTCTAGCTCTACAATCACTAAATCTATACCAAGGCCACTGAAGGGAAATATCCCCAGAGGGACGTAGAAATATAATCTGCTTCTATGGGGAAGTGACTGTGGAAGTCGGGGCCTGACCCCGTCCCAGCTGCCGCTCTCACTGGTGGCTTCCTGAGGGCTGTGATCACTTTCAGAAGCAATGAAATGCCTGCAGGGTTGGTACAAACATTGGCTCCCTCTTCTCAGTTATCCCAGCCAAGGGCGGGAAAGTGGGACTTTGTGCCCTGATGCCAGCTTCCAGTCCCTGGCATTTATGGCCTGTGGGTGGTTTTATTTAGATCCTCAAACCAAACCAAACCAAGCATGATGACTATATTTGAACTTAGGGTGATTTTGAGTTCTGGGTACTCCCTCCTCTGATAGTGAAGGCAAATTCTGGAGCTGGAGGAAGTAAAGAGCCCCGTAGGCTGATCACGGGAAACCGCATAGTCTGCGGTCTGCTGGGTCCAGTTGCTTGTGACATACTGGGCAAACCCTATATGAAATGGGCCACTTGCAAGTATTTGAATTGTGTCTCCAAAAAATATGTTTAGGCCCTAAGTCCCAGTTCCTCTGAAGATGACCTTATGTGGAAATAGGGTCTTTGCAGATGCAATTAGTTAAGATGAGGTCATACTGGAATAGGGTGGGCCCTTAATGCAATATGATGGATGTCCTTATTAGAAGACAGTGAGAAAATATGAGGGGAGAACACTGTGCAAAGATGCAGGCAGAGGGTGGAGTTATGCAGCTGCAAACTACATAAGGAAACCGACACACAGAGTCTGCCTGTAAGGAGAGGCGGCGGAGGTAAAATCGCCCTTGGCCATTACTGGCTCTCTTCTAATGGAAACAACATCAAAAAAAAAAAAAAAAAAAAAAGCTTTAGCCTGTTTGAATGTAATTGAATGAGCATCAATATTTTAAATGCTCAAGATAACCCAGTGAGTGAAATGGAAAAGTTCATAATCTTCTAGAGGAATCCCTGCTATCAACCCATCTGTATTTAAAATGTTAAAGTTTGTCTCTTGGGTCTCGTTGATAATCTGTCAACAAAATCATCAGTTATCTGATATGTGCTGAGAACTGCCTAGGTGCTGGAGGCACAGAGATGAGTAGGGAACTTCTGGACCCCAGTTCTTCCATCGTAAGAGTTCACACTCTTCTGAGAAACACAGGCATTAAGCACACTATTCATTTCAAACGAAGTAAAAGATTGCTAGCATGGAAAGGACCACAACAGAAAAGTTCAGGGAGCCATGTGAGCATGTCATGGGAGATCTGCCTGGTGAGATGTGCTAGTAAGTGTTAACACCTGCTTTCCAAACAAACAAAAAAACTGATTCGTAACCTTTACTCAAGTACTCCTACTGTGATGAATTTCAAGCAATTCTTGCCACCACAGGCAGAGTTGGGACAGGATGCACAGCAGCAGACTATTACATTCTATTTCCATGCCTATGTAATAGTAAATGTAATAAAAAAAAGATTAGGATGTATGAGTTCCAAGTGATTATATTTGTTTTTAATATAAATTATTTAATTGTGTTTATTTAATTCAGTTTCTAATCATGGCTGTTTTACGCCCAGCTTGCATAACTTCCTCTCTCACAAGCTAGAACAATTTTGGGGCCAGAGGTTAAGGAAGGCTTTCCTAAGGAGGTGACACTTAACCTGAAGGATGAATTGGATTTAGCGAAGTTAGCTGTACGGAGGGGCTGAAGACAGGCGCTCCAGGCAGGAGCATTGGCATGGAAGGAAGTCCTGGCATTAGAGAGAGTCAGGCATACCTGAGAAACAGAAGGCGAAGAAAGTGAGGGAAAATGTGGAAAAATGAGATTAAAAAGAAAGACAGGGACCCAATTAGGCAGAGTCTTGTAGTCCATGGAGAGGATGTTGGACTTTATCCTAAGTGCAATGGGAAATTGTTGAAGGTGTCAAGCAGGGGAGTGGCAATCAGATTTAAGCAGTTACGACATTAGTCTTCTCTGTGCTTGGGTTAGAGAACTCAAAAGTGGATGAAAGACATGAAAAGCACAAGCAACCAAAGAAAAACAGATAAATTGATCTTCATCAAAATGAACAACTACGGTACATCAAAGTTTGTGGCCAGGAGAGTGAAAAGACAACCTGCAGGATGGAGAAAATCATATATTAGGATTACGTCTCATAAAGCCTAATATCCAGAATATACAAAGGACTCTTACAGCTCAACAACAAGAAACCTGAAAGCCAATGGAAAAATGGGCAAATGGCCTGAATAGGCATTTCCCCAGAGAAGGTATACAAATGGGCAGCAAGCATTTGAAAAGATGCTGTGTAATCAGTCACTAGAGGGGGGAAGAAAGTATATATATATGTGTGTATATATATAAATAATATAAAATAATATTTCAATATAAATATATATATAAAACAAATATAAAAATCAAAACTAAAGTTTTCACAATCGTTAGGATGGCTATAATTAAAATAGAACACAACAGAAAATAACTTGTGTGATGAGGATGTGGAGAAACGAACCCTGCAGTTTCTGGTGGGAATGTAAAATTGTACAGCCCCTACTGAAAAATTCTGGCAGTTTCTCAGTAGGCTAAAACATAGATTACCACATGACCTGCCAATTCCACTCTTAGGAAGCTGTGCCCCCCCAAAATTGAAAGCAGGTGTTAAAAACTGGTTCGCAAATGTTTGTAGCAGCATTCTTCACAATAGCCACAAGGTAGAAACAACCCAAATGTCCCAGAGCCGGTGAATGGATAAACACAGTGTGATCTGTGCACACACTCCAATTTATTTGGCCATGAAAGGGAGTAAAGGACTGGTAGCTACTACAAGGTCCATGGACCTTGAGAACGTGATGCTGAGTGAAAGAAGCCAGATGCAAAAAGCCACATACTATGTGATTTCATTTATGTGAAATATACAGAATAGACAAATTCACAGGGACAAAGTGGATTAGTGGTTGCCAGGAGCCAGGTGTAGGGGAGAATAAGAATTATTGCTTAATGAGTTCGGGGGTTTTTTTTTGGTGGGGGGGTGATGAAAACATTCTAGAACTAAATAATGGTGCTGTTTGCAAAACATTGTGAATGTATTGATGTTTCCGGTAGATGTAACCGGTTTCCAGGTTCTTGACCCATCCCAGAAAGAATTCAGAGACAAGATGCAGAGGTTAAAAAAGTAAAGTGAGGATTTATTAAGGGATGGATAGTACATTCTTAAGGGGAGAGCATGCAGGCTCAGGTGAGAGGCTGCCCTGAGTTTCTTTGGCAAATTGGTTACATAGAATGTAAAAATGAATGGACAGAATATTCATTAGGGTGTGAAGGGTCTGGGGTCATATTCCCTGATTTTCACCCCAACTCCACCTTTCCTAAGGGAGGAGGGATTTTTGTCCTTATTTATACTGGATTGGAAATGGCATGGCGTCAGTGCATGATGAGTACTTCTAATCCGCACCACTAATTTTATTGAAATGAAAGCATACTGAGCAAAAGGTTACTTTCAGACACTGGAGATTCCTGCCTTTTCCCACCTTTCTTTGTTGGCCTCCAGGCTGCTCATCACCCCAGGAACCTCTGGGCTAAGTGGTCACCTATCAGCCCAGCACGGAGGTTCCTGCTTTTCTTTCTCTGCCGAGGGACCCCTGGTGCTTACCTGATGTATGGTTTCCTGCATTTGGCCCTTGTCCCTCCTTTTTGTCCAGTTCTTGCCATTTGGCCTGTGTCCCCCTTTCTCTGCTCATATCTAGCTATCTGCCTGCTCTAAAATTAATGCCACCGAATTTACACTTTAAAATGATAAATTTTATGCTACATGTATTTTGTCACAAGGAGAAAAACAATTGGCAGCAAAGACCTCCATTAGGAAATATGTGATTGGTAGAACTGTAGGAAGTGGGGCGTGAGAGGAGTGGGTCAAGGATAATGTCCAAGTTTTTGACAATCATAATAACAGGGATGGTGATGCCATTTACCAAAATGGGAAATCCTAAAGGTCGAAATGAAAGATCATGAATTCCCTTTTGGGCATGTTGAGACTGAGATGCCAGAGAAACAGCTTAGCAAATTTTAGGAGGTCAGTCGGCTCCCTGGTATGTCTTCTTTCTGCTTGTTACCTCTATCTCCTCCTTGCTGACCTCCAGGCTTCCTGTCCCTGGGTCGGAAAAGAAAGTGTGGGGGAGGGAGTGCAAGAGGGTGGGGGAAAAGCCTTCCCAGGAACTCTTAGCTCGTGTCTCATTGGTCAGATGAGGGTCACGTGGCTACCCTTTGCTGCAAGGGAATGTGGAAGACTAATTTTGCTGGGTGCATTGCCACACCGACACAAAATTGTGATTCAATTTAAGAGGAAGAAACTGAAATGGATATCAAGTTGGCAAATATCAGTGTCCACCATAGGGTGTAATTAATGTCATGAGCAATTCCAGCAGAATTTGGAAAGGAAGCCTGGGAAATAATACTGAGTAGAGATTATTTCATATCCTCTTAATTTGTCATTGAGGCTGGTTGATTTCAATTCCTTTCATCTTTCCTCATAGTTCATTCATATTTCTCAAAAATTAATCATTTTAATACCTTTTCCCAAGTCACTTTGACTTTCCAACATCCCCTGTGAGCCCAGATTTGAAGGCGTTCATCTCATAAAGGAAGAACAGTAAGCGGAAAGCAGCTTCCCTCAGCTGGGAAGTTCTGTCAGGTTAGGTGCATTGGTGCTGTGCTCAAGGAAAGTAAAGTGAACCGCTCGGATGAAAGCTAAGTTCCTAACTTTCGTTTGACAAATAGGCTATTGACAACATACGAAGCCAGGAAGGTTCTCAGTCACCCATGATTTGGTGAAATATTCATTCTCTTACTCTACCTCAGTTACAATTTTCATTGTTTTGGCTTTTACTCAAAGATGGGAACATTTAAGAAGGAAAACATTCAGCTCTTCATGAATAAGCCTAATCTAAGACAAATTTAGTTTTTTAAGTTACAAAAAAAAAAAAGACATGCCATTTTTAAAATGTCAGCTAACATAAAATGACTGGAGTTTTACACTCCACTTTTGACACGTGAATACCCTTGGAAATATCAGGACTGAAATGTCTAGTGCTGTTCCAGCCACGCACACTCAGAAGGGCGGTTAACAGAGGCAGACGCTGCCTCCTGGATGTAAGCCTACACTTGAGACTTGCTGTTTCGGGCAAGTGGTGTCATTTTCCTTTACTTGCCTCAAGAGACCAATGTTTAATGTTTGCTCTGTGACTCTAGGAGAAGGTATTACCTTTCTCTCCTATACCACGAGGCTCTGCTGCCTCATTTATAAAACATACAATCGTTCCTTTAGGTAATTCCACTTGTAAGCATTAAATTTCACTCTGCATTTTTTTCTCTTTGTTGTTTTACAGAAATAAAATTTAGAAATTAAAAAAGTGGCAGACGTAGCATAACAACCTGGAAAGAGCCCCACGCTAGGAGTCAGGATACTGTGGTTCTTGTCCTGAAACTCCTAACAGATCTGGGCGAGTCCCTCCACTTGTCTGGGTATCTGTTTCCCTCATCTGTTAAAAAAAAAGAAAAAAGGACGGAAAAAAAAAGGTAGGGGGAAGGGTTGGAGGGAAGACTTCAATGGCTATTCCACAAGGCTCCTTCAAGTTTTAAATGCAAATGTGCGAAAAATTTCTTACTATGGCTTAATTATTTGGATTTTTTTCAAAGTCGAAGATTTGGAGGTAAACAGCTAGTCCACTGGTTAAATGGCTTACCAACATCAGAGATAGCATCTTTTTTTCAGCTTTCTCGAGGTATAATTGACATAGAATAAACTCCACATAATTATGAAATGTGCAATTTTTTTTAATTTTGGGGGGAGGTAATTAGGTTTGTTTGTTTGTTTGTTTATTTATTTATTTATTTATTTTGATGAAGGTACTGGGGATTGAACACAGGACCTTGTGCATGCTAGGCATGCACTCTGCCACTGAGCTCTACCCTCCCCTCTATGAAATGTACAATTTGATGAATTTTTACATTTGTATATATCCATGAAACCATCAGGACATTCATAAGAGTGAACATGTCCATCACCGTCAAAAGTTTCTTCATCCCCTACTCCGTCGCTTGCTGTCTCTCCTGACACTCCTCAAACAGCCTTTAATCTGCTCTCTGTCACTATAGCTTGTATTTTCTAGAATTTTATGTAAATAGAATCAACAGTATGTACTCTTCTAATCTGACTTCTCTTACTCAGTATTTTTGAGATTCATCCATGTTGTAGCATCATATCTATAGTCCATTTCTTTTGTTTCTGAGCAACAGTCCATTGTATGGATGTCTCACAGGTTGTTTATCCACTTACTTATTGAAGGGCATTTGGTTTGTTTCCAGTTTTCGACTATTACAAATAAAGTTGCTGTGACCCTGTGTAAAAATCTCTGTATGGACATTTATTTCTTTTTCTCTTGGGTAAATACCTGGAAATAGATCTGCTAGATCATATGGAGATTAAATGTTTGATTTTTTTTTTTTTTGAAGGAAGCTGCCAAACTATTTCCAGCATGGTTCCTCCATTTTACATTCCACCAGCAGAGTATGAGAGTTCCAGTTCTTCATCCTTCATCCAACACTTGGTATGACTGTTTTTTGTTTGTTTTTTTTTAACTTTAGCCATCCTACTACACGTATGGTGGTATCACATTGTGGTTTTAATTTGCATTTCCCGAACAGTGTTCTCTTTATGTGCTTATTTACATATATTTTCTTGGTGAAGTTTCTGTCCAAAACATTGCCCATTTTTTTAAATTGGATTTTTGTTTTCTTATTATCAAATTTTGAAAGTTCTTTCTGTACTCTGGAAACAAGTCTTTTATCAGCTATGTGATTTGCAAATATCATCTCCCAGTATGTGACTTTTCTATTCATTTGCTTGCCTGTGTCTTTCAAAAAGTGGAAATTTTTTATTTTGGGGAGATTCAATTTATAAATTATTTATTTTATGAATGATGCTTTTAGTTTTGGGTTAGAAATCTTTATGTAGGGGAGGGTATAGGTCGAGTGGTAGAGCACATGCTTAGCATGCATGAGGTCCTGGGTTCAATCCCCAGTACCTCCACTGAAAAACTAAATAAATAAAACTAATTACCTCCCCTCTGCAAAAAAAAAAAAAAAAAAAAAAAAGACTGCATGGAAAAGAAATCTTTGTGTAACCCAGTCACAAAGATTTCCTACATTTTCTTCTAGAAATTTTGTTTTTAATGTAGTTTCACATTTTACATTTAAGTCTAAAATCTATTTTGAGTTAATTTTGTATATAGTGTGAGGTATGGCTCAGATTTGACATTTTTCTTTTTGCGTATGGATATTCAATTGTTGCAGCATCATTTGTTGAAAAGATGATCCTTCTTTGTTGTCCAGTATATATGTTAGCTTATTTCTGGTCTCTCCATTCAATTTCATTGATCTCTTTGTCTAGCGGTGTCAGAATCACCCTGTCTTGATTACTATAGCTTTATAATGTCTTGAAATTTGGTAATTTAAGTCCTACAATTTTTTTTTCAAAGATGGTTGGCTATTTTTGGTCCTTTGCAGCACAATATGAATTTTAGAATTAATTTGTCAATTTCTACAAAAAAGCTTCCTGGGATTTTGGTTGAGATTCATCTAATCTATATATTGGGGAGGAATGGCATAACTGAGTCTTTAGACCCATGAACAGAGTTTATCTATCCATTTATTTGTATCTTTAAAATTTTCTTTCATTAATGTTTGTAGTATACAGATGTCGAACATTTTTGTTAGATCTATGCTTAAGTATTTCATATATTTTATGCTATTGTAATTGGTAATGTTTTTAAAATTTTCAATGTTTGATTTTCTATTGCTAGTATATAGAAATACAATTGATTTTTATAGGTTGTGCATGTATCTTGCACCCTTGCCAAACTCACTAATTTATTTTAGCAGGTTTTTGTATATTACACTGAGTTTTCTACAGATTATGTTGTATATAAATAGTTTTCTTTCTTTCTTTCCAATCTGGATGCTTTTTCTTTTCTTTTTTATTCATTTATTTATTTTTGCCTGATTGCACTGCCCTCAAGGGCAATGTTGAATAGAAGTGTTGAAAGTGGTCATCTTTGTCCTGTTCCTGATCTTAGGAGGAAATATGGTGTTAGCTGTACATTTTTGTAAATGTCTTTTAGCAGGTTAAGGAAAACTTCTATTCCCTGTTTGCTGAGAGCTTATGTCAGAAATGGATGCTGAACTTTTTTAAATGTTTTCTTCTGCATTTATTGAGATGATCATAAAAAGTTATTTGGTTTTTAGTTTGTTTATATGGTGAATTACATTGAGAGATTTTTCAGATGTTAAACCAATCTTGCATTTCTACTATCTGTTTAGAATTTTTGCATCTATATTCATGGGAGATATTAGACTGTAGTTTTTTCTGTTAATGTCTTTATCTGGTTTTAGTCTCAGGGTCATGTGGCTTCATAAAATGAATTAGGAAGTATTTTTCTCATCTTCAGTTTTTGGGGAAGAGTTTCTATAGGATTAATCTTCCTTAAATGTTTGGTAGAATTTATGAGCTAAGCCATCTGGACCATGTTAAATGGTCAATTCCATTTCTTCAGTAGATATAGGGTTATTCAGGTTATCTATTTCTCTTTGAGTGAGCTTTTCTATGTGTCTCTCAAAGAATTTTTCCATTCCGGCTAAGCTACCAAATTTATTGGCATAGACTGACAAAGCTTTAATTTCTAGAATATACAAACAGCTCGTACAACTTAATAACAAAAAAACAAACAACTGAATCCAAAAGTGAGCAGAAGACCTAAACAAGCAATTCTCCAGTGAAGACATGCAAATGGCTAATAGGCACATGAAAAAATGCTCAATATCGCTAATTATCAGAGAATGCAAATTAAAACTACAATGAACTATCACCTCACACCAGTCAGAATAGCCATCATTAAAAAGTCCACAAACAATAAATGCTGGAAAGGGTGTGGAGAAAAAGGAACCCTCCTACACCATTGGTGGGAATGTAGTTTGGTGCAACCATTAGGGAAAACAGTATGGTGATTTCTCAAAAAACTGAAAATAGACTTACCCTATGATCCATCAATCCCATTCCTGGGCATATACCTGGAAGGAACTCTAATTTGAAAAGATACATGCACCCCAGTGTTCATAGCAGTGCTATATACAATAGCCAAGACATGGATACAACCTAAACGTCCATTGACAGATGACTGGATAAAGAAGTTGTGATATATTTATGCAATGGACTATTACTCAGCCATAAAAATGAATAAAATAATGCCATTTGCAGCAACATGGATGGACCTGGAGATTGTCATTCTAAGTGAAATTTAAGCCAGAAAGAGTAAGAAAAATACCACACAGTATCACTCATGTGGAATCTAAAAAAGAAAAAAGAAGACACTAATGAACTCATCTACAAAACAGAAACAGACTCACAGACATAGTAAACAATCTTATGGTTACTAGTGGGAAGGGATAAATTGGGAGTTCAAGTTTACAAATATTAACTACTATATATAAAAATAGATAAAAAAACAAATTTCTTCTGCATAGCACAGGGAACTATATTCAATATCTTATAATAACCTTTAATGAAAATGAATATATATATGTATATGCATGACTGGGACATTGTGCTGTACACCAGAGATTGACTCATTATAACTGACTATATGTCAATTAAAAGAAAGAAGTATATATTAAAAAAGATTTATTGGCATAAATTATTCATAATATTCTATTATTATCCTTGTAATATCTGTAGAATCTGTGGTGACATCTCTTTTATTATTCTGGTCATTGGTAACTTTTGTCTTCTTTCTTTTTTTCCTAATAAAATTTATCAATTACATGCATTGATTTTCCAATAGAACTGGCTTTTGGTTTCATTGATCTCTATATTTTTCTGTTTTCTATTTCATTGATTTCTGCTTTGCTATTTATTATTCCCTTTTTTTCTGCTTATTTTGGGTCTCATTGGCTCTTTTTCTAGGTTTTTTTTCCCTTAAGATGGGAGCTTACTCTATTATTTAAAAATCTTTCTTCTTTGCTGATACAGACACTATGATTTCCCCTCTGAGTACTATTTTGGTGGCATCCCATAAAGTTTGGTGCATTGTTTTTCTTTTTTCAATTCAAACTACTTTCTAATTTTTTTATTTCTTTGATTATAATTATTTAGAGAACTGTTTGGTTTCCAAATATTTGGGGATTTTTTCTGGAAACTTTTCTGTTGTTAATTTCTAATTTAATTTCATGTGGTCAGGCAACATACCACAATCCATTTGGGTTTTTTCCCCAGCCTTAGGTGATTTTCTTACATGCAAGTGCTGATCAGCACTTGGCTGAAACTCAAGGAGAACCCTCTGTAGACCTCTGGATTTCTCTCTTTGTATGCTCTCTTTTCTCTGATGTTTTGTCCTGCAAAATTATCTGCCATGTTTAGCTCAGTCTGAGTTCAGATTCTTAGCTCTGTCACCTCAATTCAGGAAGTCCCCTGGGCTCTACCTGAATTCCAATCCCCTTACCCCACCACAGCCTCGAAACTCTTGTTAAGGCAGAAATCTGGGGGCAAACATAGGGCTCACATTTTTTCCCCAGCCTCTTATGTAACACTGTTTTTCATTGCCTGATGTCCTAGTGTCTTGAAATCTGTCCTTTCATATATTTTGTCCTCTTTCATGTTCTTTTCGGGTAGAAGAGTAAATTTGTTCCCTGTTCCTCCATCTTAGCCAGGAGCAGAAGTCCTTGGGGAGGGCTAGCTAGCATCTTAATTTTTCTCTTGAAACTTTCTCTTATGCTTGGAGCCTAATGATCACCAAATGACTGCTTAAATGTAAATTATCTTTACATTTAAGGCAGGATCTAATGACAACCGTGCTTCTCCATTTCATTATAAATGCAAGTATTTTTTCAAAATTTCCTAGCAAACTTACCCTTATGTTTCATTGGCCATAATGAGACCATTCTTATCTGTGAGTCTGATAAAGCAGTGTTATTCCAATTGACTTAAGTTAAGTACGATTTATTACTGGACATTTTGTCACTTGGAAGAACTAGAGAAGGAAAGGGAGGGGAACATAGGATATTGGTTAGATAACTAATAGGTTTTGATACTGAGGCAACCACCAGTTTCTTCTACACAAAGTAAAATCAGCGTCACTGCCCTGCACAGAGTCCACAGAGACGTTTCTGACAGTTGGCTGCTTTCCAGCCTTTCTATAGCTGATATAAAGTTCCTGTGTCCCGAGGACCAGGGATAATACTCTAATGCTCTCTGAGGACTGCTTCTTACCTTCATGGAGGTCTTTGAAACTCTAAAATATCAAACCAAGGAGAAATCCTCAATTAAATTGCTAATTGTTCAAGCCTCTCTAGTGAGATTTTCTGCTGTTTGCTTCTAAATAAGTTAAAACAGCAAGTGGACATACCATCCAAGTGATAATTACTTCATTAACTCAGAAGGTTTCTTACGGTGCACCTAAGGAGCCGTTGTCTTGTTTATCCTGTTTGGCTCGGCTCAGAGATGATCAGGGAGAATGGAGTGCCCTTTAATTCCTAGCGTTCTTCCCAGCAGTCGTGGCGTGGGGCTGCCAAGTTCCAGACAGACTGATGGTATGGTTCACAAGCCTGCAAGCCCGAGTCCTAGGCCAAGGAGGCATTTCATTTGGCCAGGGAGGCACCCCTCTGTGCATGTATTTGTGCTTTCAGAGTTGGGTCACTGGTGGAGCCTCTGGGCACTTAGGTGTTAACTTTACAGAAAAAGAAAAAGCAATTATTTTTACACCAACATTTTAAGTCCTAAGGTTGACTTACGAGTGTCAGGAAAAAGGGAAAGTAGTTCTTATCATCACCTCGTAAAGATAGACTTGACCTACTTTACAATTTAGTCGAGTAAAGATACCTGTGAAGTGAAGAGAGTCAAATATTCTCTTCCCTGGACACTCAAACTCATTCTCCATGGGGCTTACAAATTTTTGTTTCATGAAACAATTGGATGAGTTTTCAGCAGAATTTCCTGCTTAGGCCAATATGACTGAGAAAGATGCGTGGGTCTGCAGTGTTAAGCATGGGTGGTTGGGTGGTTAAGCATGAACTCTACAACTGAGCAAGGTCTGAGGATGGTTTGGTTGTGAGAGTCCTGGGGAAATAACTGGCTTGGGAGAAGACTGGAGGAGAGAGGTCTAGCTTGGAAGAGTACCTGGTTGGAGGAGGGGAAAGAAGGGATCCAAGGAGAATTAACAGACACTCCATTGAATATTACTTCTTATATTAGTAAGGATGGGCTAAGTTATGCTGCAGTGACAAACAGCCCCAAAATCTCAAAGGCTTCATACAGAAAAAGTTTATTTCTCTCTCAAGCAAATTCCTTTGTAACCCAGGCAACTCTCTAGGGCAGCTGTCCTCTGCATGGTGACTGAGTTGTCCAGGCTTCAGTCTTTTGGACCTTACATCTCAGCTTAAGGCCTTCTCCATGATTGCCTCAGTGGGGCAAGAAAGAACCTGGAGAATCACTCATGGGCATTTCATTGTCTCAGCCTGGAAATGATGTGTGCCATTATATTGATCATCACAACTAGTCACATGGCTCTGTTCAACTTCAAGGACTACAAAAACTGAGAAGTGCAGTCTTCAATATGTCTAGACTAGAAAAGGAGCCATTGGAATGTCAAATATACTACTCTAATTTGTAAAACTTCTCTTAAGGAAGAATTTGATGCCAAATTGTCCCCTAGTTCAGAATTTCTTTCCAGAAGGAGTTCAGGGGCAGCCTTATGATTGGAAGAAGTGTTAAGGGACTTACTGTGAAACTGCATTTACATAGCAAGAAACAACTATATAGACTGAATATTTATTTCCGGCAACTTTGGAGGATGCTGGTGGAGGCTGTGAGTGAACAAAATCCCCCAGTTCCACGTCTTGCCCTCTCCCCTGCCTTGTCACTTACAGGGCCTGAGCTTCAAGTGTTTTAATGTGATTCAGTGAGCACGTGTGCATTTGGTACTAGCCGAAATCCAAAAAGGCGGGCCACCTATGGGCCCCCATGGGCAGGGAGGCCTGGGGAAGTGGTTCAGTCACCCATGAGACACTGGGTCCCACAACAGGGCACCTTTGTCTGTGCTGGTATCTTATTTCAACCTCTGTTTCCTACAAACATCAGGAATTCCACACGTTGCCATCCCAATAATGCATCTTCTCAGAAAACGCCACAGGAAAAGTGCAGTCAACAGATTAGATTACTGCTGTGAGCCTTGGAGCTCATCTCCGGTTAGGAGTGGGTCTGTGCCTTTGTGTCTGAAAGAGCAGGAGAGCAGAGAGGAGCACTTACGCGGTTTTCTCAGCGGGAATGTGACGGCTAAGTACTCAACCCAATCAATGAATTGGGAGGAGGGCAGGCAGGAAGACATCCAGCCAAATGATTCCCAGCCTCTCCAGACTGGCTCTTACCAGTCTAGTGATTCAAATCAAATCACAGAGGGGCTGATGACAGTGGAGTTTCATCATCCGAAACAGCCCCGTTGGCCCTCTAGGCAGCATCGCCAACCACTTTCCAACCTGCCAAATATAGTAACCAGATACTGGTGTTGTGCCAGATCTTCTCAAGGCTCAGTCTGCCTGATATCAAAACTGTGATATCTTACGGGCTTGCCTAAGGTAAATTAAGAGCAAATAAATTTGTCGTTTGTGTTCCTTTTGTGCTAGTCCCCAGATAAGTGGACCATCCCTCCTCCTCTGTGCTAACTCACCCAGGAGGACCCTCTCTCATTAAGATGCCCAGTCTTGAAAATTTCTGTTTAGATGTTCCTGTCTTGGTTTCATTGCCTCAGCAGAATCTCTGTTATCTGGAAAACTATTCTGGCAAGTGGCTAGTAATTAACAAGTTTTCTGCTTTATCAATTAATAAATCAATTATTCAAATCAATTAATTAATTTTAATTCTTCAAATATATTGATCTATCCATTTATCTATGTTCCCTTCTCTATTCAATAAAAAAATTTTTTTAGACAAAATACTATATGTAAAGTATTCTGTTGGTGTCATGGGGGACTGTGGAAAAAAGCTTGATAAAATGGAGCTAGTAAAAGGTATCTAAGGGTTTCTGGGGAGGACACCAACAATGACTGTGCTAGGTGACACTTAAGCTGCCGTTGGAATGATAAGGAAAAGCTAGTCGTGCCAAATACAGAGAAAGGTGAGCTTGACGAGTCTAGGTCCTAGGCAGAAGGTCAGTGGGCCAGGACTGTAGGATGTGAAGGGTGGTTTTGGAGAGATCAGATCATGCAGAACTTTGTCAGCTGGGAATGGCATTCAGAAGACATCGGTTGTTTTAAGCAGGGAGCACATGGTTGAATATTCTGGGTTTTTCTGATGTGAGGCCATCTCTGGCCTACAGTTGCCTTCCATTTATAGTGTGACACTACTTTTGCCATTTAAGATAATATAAAGTTGCCTTTTAAAATAAATGTATTTAAGGAAATAGAGGAGAGCCTTAACAAAATATCAAGTAGATAATATAGGAATAGCAAAAACCAGAAACGTGGTCCCTGAATGATTAAAGTTAGGGAAACACTGCCCTTAGGCAGCACGGAATGGAACAATGTATTTGCATACCAACCTGCTTAGGAGACTGGATGCGGACTTTGCCAAGGATTTGAGAAGACAACAGGCTAGAAAAAGAGGCGGGCGTGGCTCTGCTCCGTGTTGTTCTAAAAGCCCTGAGTGTCCATATAAAGGTAGCACAGAATGTCCCTCATCTCCTGGATCACGTGACTGGTGTGGTGGCCAGAAAGCATCTAGGCTCCTAGCCCCTCCCACACACCATTCACATGCCAGTCATTGGCTCCTCAAGACACTGCACTTTAATTGAACTTCTAAGTCACTCTCTCTCTCTTTTTTTTTTTTTTTTTTGCTATTTTATTTTGGAAGTGAGGGGAAGGGAGGTAATTAGGTTTATTTATTTATTTACTTTTTAGAGGAGATACTGGGGATTGAACCCAGGACCTCATGCATGCTAAGCATGCGCTTTAAATTGCTCTTGATAATTATTTTAAACAGAGTTTCCCAGCACAAAATAGTAAGAGATAGAGGAGACTTAACTGTAATTTCTCCTAAACATTATGTGCTGTGAAGAATGCCCTCCAATTACAGAAACATAATTCTGACAATCAAATATCTGCTGGCACATAGAAATAAAATGACAAGAATTACATTACAAAGATACCAAGTTTTCTTGATTTTCAGATCTATTAAAATATCTGGATTTCTGAAAATAGCAATATTTCTGAAACCAGACTGTAGAATCACAATTGATGTTTGAAAAAAAATCTTAGCAGAGTATCTAGAGCCTTGATTTTTTTAATTAGCCTTGAAACTGTAATGTAAATTTAAATGAGGCAAAACTGTCCATCTCATTGTTAAAATGAGTTGTAAGCATTTATTATTTGTATTATGTATGTGATAGAAAAGTGCTAATAATCCTTTTCTAATCTGACAGAGTAATCTTACAAGTATTTGTACAGTTAAGGACACAGAGATGTTAATACAACATTATTACCAAGGCAGCAAATGATCAAGTAAGACAACCAATCAGAATTGTAGATTTCTTTTGGTGATTATTTTTCATAGTACATGCAAAATTTTCTGAAGACTTTGGGAAAAGTTCTTTATTCAAATTATATCTCCAAGGATGATTGGTTACAATTACGTATTTTCATATAAGCCCCAGTATTGCACAGGAAAACCAGAGAAATGTCCTGGTGTATTTTAAAGCCACTATTTCATTGACTAACCCTCAAAACAATAATCAAGCCAAAAGGTCAATTTTATTGGCCAAAAATAGAGAAAGGGTTGGAAAAAACTATCTAAAGGCAATTACATAGGAGCACATAGCGTTAACTGTTCATGGTACTAGTGACAAGTGTGCAGAAGACACCAAAACACAAAAACCAGTTTGTTAAAGTAGGAGGTCCGTATGCTGTATAACAAAAGTAATTCATAAGAATTTTTAGACCAAGTGTGAAGAAGATTTAAACTCAAACTTTGATTATGGTACCAAAGAAAAAAAGTAGTGCATATATGTAAGCTGTTAATATTTACTAAGAAAAAAAGGAGTTGTTCACTTTACTTTTCTTTTATCTTAAAAACTTACAAACTGGTGATGCCTCTTCTATTGATGGCATCTCAGAGTTGAGGGAATATGATCCTTTTGTCGTCAAGATCTGATGTATGAACATAATGGTCCTGGCTCTAAAAATGTGTTGCCTTTTCTCAAGTTGGGCAAGGGAAATCAATATGGCCTGAGCAATTTTTGCAGATAGAAATATTTACCATAAACATGAAGCTAAATCACTGATTTTGATAGAATTATCTCAGGGCAAGGTATAGACTTTCTGATAATTAAAAAAACAAATACTCTTCAAGTAAATTGGAGCACTGTGGAATTTTTTGAGACTAAAGACCTGAGGAGGGTTCTTTTCCTAATTCTGGCATTGCTTCAATAAAGCCCCTGAATGTTGTCATGAAGTCTACATAGATACTGGTTGCCTGTAAGTTCCTTAGTCAAATATGTAGAGCAAGTTGCATTTCAGTTCAGAAAAAAATAATATATTGACTCAAACTCCCTATATCCATTCATGATAGCCATTCAAGCTTGAGCATGAATCCATGAATCACAGAAACCTAAAACAACAGCGGTTTAAGGAAAGCAGACCCTTATTTCCATGTTATTCTCACTGTTTGGCTCCACAAAAATCCTGAGAGACCCAGGCACCTTCCATTTTTTTCCTATGACCCAAGTTGGTGGCTGGAGCTCCAGCCATCACATCTACATTCCGGGTAGTAGGAAGACAGGCAAAGAAGAAATGAGCAAAGGGCACATGGTAACTTTTGCCTAAAGAACATTCCCAGAAGCTCCCCCAAAATATTTCAATATATATCTATTGGCCAGCATTTAGTCACATGGTTATGCTGAGCTTCAAGGGATAAAGAGAAATAGTTTTATTCTGGGGGGCTAGAAGAGCACAACTAAAAATAGAAAGAAGGGAAATATGAAAGAAGGGAAATATAGATAATGACAGGGAAACAGCATTCTCCCCAAACCTCTTAGCCAACACTATTAAACCTGGTGGTTGTTTGGTAATTGAAAAAAGTTATTTCAAACAGGGACTCAGACAGATACTTGCACATTAAGAGTATTTACCTTAAATGTTCCTTTCGACTTCTACCATATCAAAGTATGTTCGTTCATCACTTTCTTTGAGTGAGAGGCTGCTGATTACAGTCAGTCTTGCACTTGCTAAGTGGTTATCACTTTAGCTTCTTTGAAGAAAAGCCGAAGCTTCAAGGTTGGTGAGCATGTGGTGTTCAGGGAGAGTGGTGTGCTTAGAGAGAAGCTCCACGCCCTTTCCCCACACCTTGTCCTGTGCATCTCCTCCATCTTGCTGGTCTTGAGTTATATCCTTTTATAATAAACATGCAATCTAAATTTTTACAACTGATTCATGTAGCTGGAAAAAAAACCGCCACAAACATCTTCAGTACCTCTGGTTGCATAAAAGCAGAAGGTACATCTCAAATATAGCTGAGGGGTTTAAGCCTTATTTCATTTGTCTGACTGCAAAACTGTGCTATAGGAATAAAGATGATCAGGACCCAGGTAAATGATCTGGCCAGAAGTCCCTTGATTCCGGACAGCTCCAGCATCAATAACATTAACCTCTTTCTGACCCAGTGGGTGGTTCATGCCCTTAGAAACCTTTCAGAAGACAACAGCCAAAACCAAGATTTGATTGCAAAGCTGAAGGAGCGGAAACTGGCAGATGAGTCCCTACTTAAAAAAAAATGGATTTTGAAGTTGAAAAGAGGAGTGACAAGTTGAATCAAGGGGTGACTAGTATATTCTGAAATCTACCAGTGACACAGCTCACCTGAGAATGAACTCTCCATCCAAATATGTGAATTTTCGGAATCTGTTTCATGGATTGTTCATCTGTAGTATGCGCAACTGCAAGTGTTTGAAGATTCATAAATACAGATCAAGGAATATGTGAATCTTTTAGATAACAGAGTTAAATGAATATAATCTGAAAAGTGAAAGTACAGTATTCTCTAGTTTCTTTGCTTTAAAAGTATAACTGTCTGGTTTGCCTTCATCTCCATGGATACAAAGTAGGTTGAAGTAATATATTGTGGCAGCAAATAACAGATTCTTCTCTTTGGAGGAAAAAAAGAGGGAGAGAGAAGTAGGAACTTAAAGATCTTGAACGGTCTAAGGATGAAACCCCAGGGATCTCTGTAATCCTCCCGATCCATAGTTACCTTATCCACGCCTGATTTTACAGGGTCTTTTTAATGATTTGAGTTTCTGAATTTTTGGTTTTTTTGGTTTTTTATGTTGTTATTTGTTGTTTTGTCTTTCCTAACCATTTAACTTAGTGTTCACAGAAGCAACTCCCTCTTATACTTGCATTTTCCCCATTTAAGTGAGAAGTCTAAGGAGAATGTCAAAATGAAACATTTCCATTGTCTTAATTTTGGCTGAGGCCCCCAAATGAGAACAAAGGTTATTAAGTGTCCACACATTCTTTTTTTTTTTAATTAATTAATTTTTATTGAAGTATACTTGAATTACAATGTTGTGTTAGTTTTAGGTGTACAGCAAAATGAATCAATTATACATATACACATATGTATTCTTTTTTAGTCTTTTTCATTATAGGTTCTTAAAGATAGTGACCATAGTTCCCTGTGCTGTATAGTAGGTCCTTGTTGTTTATTTATTTTATATGTAGTAGTGTGTATATTTTAATCTCAAACTCCTAATTTATTCCTCCACTTGATCCCTTTCCCCCCGGCAATCATAGTTTGTTTTCTTCTTCTCTAAAGAGAAGACCCAGATCACTTTTGCAGGATTTGCTAAGCTGTGTGGCCAAACCTTCCCACCGTAATTTGGCTCACCCCCAACTTCTAGGCGGCATAAGAGAAAGGGAGAGCTATTGAAGAAGGCTGATAGAAGTTTTTTGTAGTTGGGATAAGGGAGATTTTCAAGTGAACTTCTAGGACAGCATGATGTGGATCCTTGGAGCTGAGGATCACCAAGACAGGAAGCTGGACTTGTGCCCAGAAAAGTTTAAAGGCAAGAAGCTACCCCTGCTGCAGGAGGAAAAGAGAGTGGTACCGTGAGAACAACTGGACTTCCAAAGTCATGTGCTTCCTCCAATGTCAGACAAGCATGTTTCCCACTGGCCAGAGTGGACAACACTGAAGGTAACTGAAAGTGATCATCTTGGAAGGGCCTTGTCCAAGGCATCTGTCCACGAGGGCAATGTACTCATCCAAAGTTAAAAGCTGAGTGGAGAGTCCTAAATGGCCCACAGAGAAGTGTTGCCTGTATCACAGGGAACGGTGAGGTGGGAGGTCCATGCAGTGCTGGTGATGGTGGAATCCACAAAAGTGTCCCAGAGAGAAAGCGCAAACATCTGGGCATCTGCCACTCAGGGGCACTGGTGCCAGATTATAGTCATTGGTTGTACACATTCCTTTCCCCTTCTCTGCCTGTTTTCAACCCTTATATCCAGATGCAGCACCATGAGTAGAGGAGGAGTAAGATGGAGAAATAATGAGAAGCCAGCCACACCCTTGATGAGATTTTGAGACTCAGTCAGGCCCCACTGGAGGAGGGGAAGAAGCTTTGATGTTAAACTGGTCTGCATTTTTGAATAAAAAGTGAGGTTTTTTTTTTTTAATGGGATTTGCTAAAGAGACCATTCAGTGTCAGGGAGAAAAATTCAACACAGTCTATCTGAGAAAGAAAAATGTTGGATTTTTTTCAGTTTGCATATTCTGAACTCTTCCTCAATACATTGGGTACATATTTCATGCAGTTACATAATTTTATTACTTAGTGCAACATTCACAGGCAGTTTTGGAAACAGTTACAACTGACTGTTGGTAAGCACACAATTAAATTAGTGGGAGTGGAAGGCCTTAAGTGCTGTGGAGGGAAGCCGGGACATTCAGAGCAAATTGTTTTACAGAGGGAACCGTGAATGGGGAGTGGTTTACGTGGAGAGTGTGAACTTTACCAACCCCACTTTTTCTTTTCTTTTTCTGATTGATGTATAGTTGCTGTGCAATAGTATACAAGTCACAGGTGTACACTATAGTGATTCAGTTTTTGAAGGTTATGCTCCACTTACAGATACTACAAAATATTGGCTATATTCCCCACATTGTACAATATTTCCTCATAGCTCAGTTTATACCTAATAGTTTGTACCTCTTACTCCCCTAGCCCTGTATTGCCCCCTCCCCCCTTCCTTCTCCCCAATGGTAACCACTAGTTTGATTTCTGTACCTGTGACTCTATTTCTTTCGTTATATTCACTAGATTGTTGTATTTTTTAGATACCATATATAAGTGACATCAGACAGTACTTGTCTTTCCCTGTCTGATTTATCTCACTTAGCATAATGCCCTCCAAGTCCATCCAGTTGCTATAAGTGGCAAAATTTCATTCTTTTTATGGCTGAGTAGTATTCCATTGTCTATATAAACCACATCTTCTTTATCCATTGATCTGTTGATGGACACAGGTTGCTTCCATATTTTGGCATCAGAACCAGCAGGGGAGTTTGATGAAAATGTGGGTTTCTGGGACCCTTCCGCAGATGACTCTGTCAGAATCTCCAGGGAATCTGTATTTTCAACAGGCTCTGAAGATAATTCCAAGATTCACTTGTATTTGGGAATTACTTCACTATAGTAACATATGTATTGTTAAATGACCGGTAAGTTGATTGAAAATCCATTAATAGGTTCTCATCAATGTATTGGTTATCTCATACTACATGTATTAGTGAGAATTTGTTTAGACATCATTGCTACTTTGATTTATTGTATTTGTTGTTTGTCAAAATAAACAGCCTGCTTGTGATTGCAAATCCTGAAGACCAGAAAAGGACGCCGGTGGCTGGTGCTCCTTTGGTTGGAAGGTTGGTGACATGGCTGTGACTGCTCGGCAATATTTACTCTTCATCCAGTTATTCTTAGCAAGGGGATAAAGCAATGACTAATGTTTCATCACCACCTCTGCAGAGCTGCTGACTCCACATCTGAATCACGAGCTTTGTCACTTAGCACAACTCCCTGTAAATCTGAGTAAATGTCCCTGAGCCACAGAGGTTTTCATGTGCCAGAATCATCTTTCCCTTTCTCCAATATTTAGACCCTTCAGTGAAGGACAAGCTTATAGCACACATGCCCATCCTACACAGACATCCACAGACCGTAAATTCCATACCTAAAAAGTTTAAGGCTTCCAAAAAAGTGCAAGTGCTCAGGAAGACTGAGATCAGAAACATGTGGGCAAACTGAAGAGAATTGGTGAGCTAAAGGGGAGGCCTACATGGATGGTCTGTGCTCTCTGGTTGACAGCAAATGTCCCCAGACATGTTTGGCATGTTGTGGGCTCTCGATGCAGACTGGTTGATCTCAGCCAAACTGAATGACCAGTGAGGTGCTTCAGAAAAACTCTAGGTCTCCTGGGTATGGTGAAGGTCCCTGCACTTCCTTTCTCAGTGTCACATCCCTGTCGTCACACCTAGAAGACTAGGCTGTCCGTGAAATAAAAGCTGGGGTCTGGAAGAATCCAGTCTGCCAACAGATAGTTAAGTCAATCAACTCAACAGTAGACTACAAAGGGCATGAGGGACTGTCTTGAGGTGATGGAAATATTCTATATGTTGATTGATGAGATGGTTACACAGCCACATCCATTTGCCAAAATACATTGAACTGTACACTTTAAAAGACTAAATTTTATTGTGAATATAAATTCTACCTCACTAAAACTGACTTTAAAATAATACAAGAATTAACAATTAGATATAATAAGAATGATAAATAATTAAGTGCTTATAAGATTAGAAAGTACATAGTATATAAAGAAGGTTGAGATAGAAGCAAAGAGTAATAAAAAGATTGCATTTTCTTTTAAACTATATGGAGTGCCTTCAACATATTTTGAATGATTCCAGTATCAGAAGGATATAGTAATCTAGAGATTTGTCATAACTTATATCTGTTTTCTTACTTTCTTGTTTGTCTGTCTTGCTCACTAAATTTTCAGCTCCATTAGGATGGGGACCAGTGGTTTTTTTCACTGAAATATCATCAATCACTTTCTATGTTTACGTACTACCTGAGGCACATTCAGAGTTCAATTCATATTGGATGGTACCATATGAAACTACAGCCTTCATAGATCAAAAATAGTTGAAGATTTGCAATTTCATCTGGTTCAGTCTAATATTTGTTGAAGGGATGAAACATCTCCCTATAAGATATTGATTTCTAAAAAAGCCATAGAAACACTCTCAATATTATAAAATCATTGCTCCCAATATTATAAAACTTGCTTTTAAACATTTCTGGCTCATTTCACCCAGCATTTTCATTGACTGTCAGAGACCTCCAAGAATTTACTTCTTGTTTATCATTTACACCAGTGTCTCATGTTACTGGAATCTTAGGAGTTTATCCCAACACAAATTCCACTGTCTCTAGTGGCAACATAAGTCTATTTTTTCTGACTCTGTCATGCCTGAAATTGCAAAGCTGGCCATGATTCTATACTTTGTATTGAATTTATCAAGGAAGTATTTGACATCTATCATAAGCCAGGACTGTGTTAAGAGTTATCAGGTGCATAAAGATGAATAAGGCACAATATTTACTATATAGGAGCTCACAGTCCAGCAGGAAGTTAATATTTGACACAAACTTATCTTTCCAGGCAGAAGGAGAAAGAAGGTGGTAAGTTCCATAACTGAGGCATAAAATGTTGCAGGACATCCTTATAGGGGAACATAATTAGATCCCTACATCACAGACAGTATGAAATCCATACGTAATAAAGACACGTGTGTGTTTAAATATGTCCATGCACACTTTGGGAGAAAACAGAATGTGTTAATAATTTGGGGTCAGAGTAGGTCTTCCCAAGGAAGACATAACAAAATCCATAAGTGTTATATAGAAGAAAAACATAAAAACCTAACATTTCTTTACAATGAAAGACATAACAAAATTCAGAGACAAGTGACAATCCTTTGACCCCGCAATTTCGTTTCTAGGAATGTATCCTATAGTTACACTGCACAGATATATGTAAAATGTTGTTCTTTTCAGTGCTGTTTATAATTGTAAAATAACTAGAAACTACCCAAATGTCCAGCAGAAACTGTGGAATATCCACACAATAGAGCACCGGGCGCCTGGGAAACAGAATGAGGGAGACCCCACGGTACTGATATGCACTGATCACCAGGAGACCCGCAGTGTATAGTACATGAAATACTAAATGAAAAAAACAAGGTCTGAACATTTCTTATAGTTTGCAACAGTTTATGGAAGCAAAGGAGAAAAAAGACTCTATAGACATTTTGCTTATGTTTACAAAGTGAAGAACAGGAAAACTGGTTTCCAGTAGGAGATGGGAAGGAATAAAATCGAGGAATAGAGGTGGAAATGAGACTTTTCTGTGTAGTTTTGACTTTTGAATCTTATAAAATATAGTATCTATTAATTTTTAATATTAAATTAGAGAGATAAATGATGTTCTAGGGAAATGACATAAAGGATTAATAGGCATGTTATAGACTGAATGTTTGTGTCAAGAATGTTACGGATTGTATGTTTTTGTCCCCCAAGACTCATATATTGAAATTCTAGCCCTCAATGTGATGTTATTAGGAAGAAGGGCCTTTGGAAGGTAATTAGGTCACGAGGGTGGCGCCCTCATGGTGGGGTTAGTGCCCTTATAAGGAGAGACACCAGAGCTTGTGCATTCTCTCTCTCTCTCTCTCTCTCTCTACCATATGAGGACACGGTGAAAAGACAGTCGTCTGCAAACCAGGAAGCAGACTTCACCAGACACTACATCTGCTGGCACCTTGATCTTGGACTTTCTGGCCTCCAGAGCTGTGAGAAATAAATAATTGTTGTTGAAGCCACCCTGTCTTATAGCAGCTCGAACTGACTAAGACAAGCCATAATAAGTAAAAGGCTCACACAAATCAGTAAGACATTTCAAATCTAACAGAAAAATGAGCAAAGGAGACTCATAGAAAAACATACTTCTGATTATTTCCTCTACTCTCAGTATTCTACTGTGGCATTTCAGAACATCAGTCGTGTGGTAGTTTTTTCTACACCAAGAAATATACTGCAGTGCTGTTTATTACAGAAATTTTGGAGTAATAAAAATTGGAAACAGCCCAAATATCCAGTACATTATGATACAGCCATACAGTGGAACACTAGGTGGTGGTTATAAGGATGGGATAGCTCTGTATGTACTGACTTAGACCTTTAAGATATATTATCAAGTACACAAAACAAATTGCAGTAAATTATGGTCATATTTTTATGACCAGAAGGGCTAATGATTTTATTATATAATGTATATGTATGTATATATGTATATGTACGCACACACATAGATGGCAAAATCTAGTATAATAGACACCAAACATTAATAATAGTTATTTCTGGGGGTATACAGACTATAATTCTATATTATTCAAAAAATTTTACACCAAACCTATATTCCTTTCAAACCATAAAAAGATGTTTCTAAAACTCCAGTTGGAAAGGTTAGAGTTGACCTCATGGAAGAGCTGACATTTCATGTCATCAAAAACTCTGAGCTGAAGAAAACCTTAAAAGTCATCTAATTTTGTGGTTTCCAAATGCAAGTTGTGTTATAATTGCATCAGAAGCACCAGGGAAACTTTTTATAAGAACTTTTTTTTAAAATGGGGACAGATTTCTGGTCTCCATTTTCCAGAGGTTGTGATTCAGAATTTTTGAGGTGAGGCCAAGAAACTTAAATTTTTGAAACAGTCTTCAGGTGACTCTGGTACCAAGCCAGGCCTAAGAACCATTTATTTCAACCTCCTACACAATGCAGCAACCCTCCTCTGGGAGCCTTGATGCAGATCCCTTCAGAGATTAGACATTTAATTACCCATAAGAACTTTCTAAAAAGAAGGGTCCATGTTTCATCAATCAGATGTAGGTAGAACTTCCTTGCCCCTGCAAGATCTGCATAAAATTGGTAACAATTTCATAGCATGTTGAAGTTCAAAGTTTTCACCAAGATACTTACACGTTTCAGAGAGGGGGCAGGTACCTTATATTGTGATGGGGGTTGGAACTCCATCTCAGGCTCTGGGCTCACGTATATTCATTAACTGCCTCAGTCTGGTACAACCTCCACGTCTGCACACATTGTGTTTAGGGGATGGGGCAATGGGCAGCATTCGCAAGACAGCTGACAACGGAAAAGCCACCAACTCCCCTACCATCACTTCCCCTCCCTCCTACCCTCTGCTCCAGTCCCCTAGACTTCACAGTCTTTTCCCCCAAAGTTTTCCCCACAGTTACACCCAAGGCTCAACCACTCACTTCATTCAGTTTCCTCCTTAAATGTCATCTTCTCAGAAAGGCCTTCCCCGGCCACTCTGTTCACCCAACTTGCTTTCCTCGGCTTTGTTTTTTCTCATGGCACTTCCTGTGGCCTGACATATTGTATATTTATTTGTGTTGGTCTCTGGTCATCTCTCTGCTAGAATGAGCACCCCAGCAGAGCAGGTTCCATCTGTCTGCTGCCCGGTCCCCCGTGGCTGTGATAGCACCTAGCACAGAGTTTGGGGCACTGAAAAGTAAATATTGATTGAGTAATGAGGGAGGGAAGGAAGGAAGGAAAGAAAGAAGAGGGGGAGGGAGGAAGGAAGGAAGGTTGATTTCGGTTCTCCCAAATCCGTTCTGTCCTACCAGATCTGCCTCTGTGCCATTCTCCTAGCTTCCCACTTCTTGCTGGCTTTCCTCTCCCCCTCCCCTTTTTTTTTTACTCACTCCTCCCTCTCAGGAACACAACAAATTCCTCTTCTTGCTTCTCCCTTTTTAAAAAATAGACTTTATTCCTTAGAGCAGTTTTAGGTTCCCAGCAAAACTGAGCTGAAGTTGCAGAGATTTCCCGCACATCCCCTGCCCCTACATGCATTATCTCCCCCATCATCAACATCCCCCTCTGCTTGCCTCTTGATAGGATTTTCTCTCCCCTCCTCTAATCCTTTAAAATCTGACATTTCTGCTCCAGCAATATCTCCAACACAAATTAGTTGTATCAAGGCATTTTCCCTCATCATTGCAATTTTCTCCGTGAGAGAAATTCTGTGCCAGAGATAAATGACATTTATGTTTATTCAAAATCCCTTTCTCCGTAACTGCTGCTCAGTGACCTCAGTTCCCGCTCCGGAGCAGAAGAGAGCATGTCTGTGCTCTGCCTCGCCCCTATGGCCACCCCGGCTGAAGATGCTGCTTCTGCCTCAGTTCTGTGGTTCCCCGTTCCTGGTTCTGTATTATATGGTTCTTTGTGTAACTTGGCATCCATAACTTTTCTCCATTTTTCTGATGCTCTTTACCTGGAATCCTCTGGCATCCAATGCCCTTCTTAGAATGTAGCACACAAACCTGAACACACGCCAGGTACGGCTTATGCTGATCCAAAGAACAGTGGTGTTTTTAATTTCAAAGATGTGGCTATGATGCTCCTTTAATGCATGAGCTGGGAGCCGAAAACGTGCCTCTCCTTTTCCTGACCTGAGTTCCAGATGGTTAGGATTTTATTAACATGCATATTTTTGTCAGAGATTAAACAGTGATTCAGATAAAGGTGTGGAAATCTTTCTTTCTTCTCCCTCTGATTACTGTAGCCCAGTTCTGGTATCAGTGCCCAGATACGGCCCTCTGGGAAATTCAGGCTTTATTTTCTAAGTCAAGCAGTCATCCGTCCCTCTAGTAATGGTGCTTTCAGAGGAAGGCCCAATCCCCAAAGAATCCTCCACCTGATTAAACTCCCCCAAATGAAATGTCTACTAAGAACACACAACAAATGTGCTAGCAGTTGTTTTGAATAATTTAATTGGGTAAACATACTGCTCTTCTCCAAAAATAACTGCTTTCTGAGTCAGGCTCCCTTTACCGTTTCTTCCTTGAGGCAATTTGGAGATGCCTAGCATATATTAACTTTGTCTAGACTCCATTGTCGTCAGCTGGTATAGCTCATTTAAATGGACATCTGTGAAGACCGTTAGAAGCAAAAATCTTTCTGGAAGATGGTCTTTAGAGTGGAGGTGGCTCCTGGCTCGGCACCTTCACAGCTACCCCCTCAACCTGAGCCGGTTGAGATGGTGACCCAGATTGCGCTGATCAAAGGGGATTTGACTGGAATACACCAGGCAAGTGGAGTTGAGGCATCTTACGTCAGTGCCGTGGAAGAGTCCAGGAGCTCCTACTGCAGCCTCCCCTAGTCCTGCCCTCCCCTAGTTCTCCTCTTTCTGCTATTCAGAATCCTTCCTCTAAATCTGGTTTGTATCACATTGGCCAGAGTTGAACATTAATCAGGATTCAATTGGAGAGGGGTCTGTCTCTAAGGTATCATCATAGGAATCTAGCACTAGCCTTGTGTTCCTTGTCATTTAATCAGAGCCTTAGACCAAACCTTAAGGTGCCTGAGCTCTGCATTTCTTTTTCTTTTTTTAAACAACTTCATTGTGGTATAATTTCTGTACAATAAACCACATATTTCAGATGTACAATTTGATAGATTTTATAGATGTGTGCACCTATGAAACAACCACCACAATCAAGATACCTAACATTTCCATCCTTCCCCAAGAGGTGCAGACTTCAAACTCCCAATTTATCCTTTCCCACCCCCTTTACATCCTGGTAACTGTAAGTTTGTTCTCTATGTCTGTGAGTCTGTTTCTGTTTTGTAAATAAGTTCATTTGTATCTTTTTTTTTTTAAAGATTCCATATATAAGTGATATCATATGGCATTTTTCTTTCTTTCTGGCTTACTTCACTTAGGATGATAATCTCCAGGTCCAACCATGTTGCTGCAAATGGCATTATTTTATTATTTTTTATGGCTGAGTAGTATTCCATTATATGTATGTATGTATCTGTACACACACACACATATATATACACATACATACATACACACACACACACACACATATACACACCACAGTCATCTGTTATACAGTCATCTGTTGATGGATATTTAGATTCTTTCCATGTCTTGGCTATTGTAAATAGTGCTGCTATGAACATAGGGGTGTATGTGTTTTTTTGAATTATATATTTCTCTGGGTATATGCCCAGGTGTGGGATTGCTGGATCATATGGTAAGTATATTTTTAGTTTTTTAAGGAACCTCCATACTGTCCTTCATAGTGGCTGCACCAATTTACATTCCCACTAGCAGTGCAGGAAGGTTCCTTTTTCTCCACACCCTTTCCAGCATTTATCATTTGTGAACTTTTTAATGATGGCCATTCTGACTGGTGTGAGGTGATACCTCACTGTAATTTTGATTTGCAATTTTCTCTAACAATTAGCAATGTTGAGCATCTTTTTATGTCCTTGTTGGCCATCTGGATGGCTTCTTTTGGAGAGATGTCTATTTAGGTCTTCCGCCGATTTTTTGTTTGAGTTGCTTATTTTTTTTGATATTAAGCTGTATGAGCTGTTTGTATATTTTGGAAATTAGTCTCTTGTCAGTCACATCATTTGCAAATATTTTCTCTCATTCTTTTTGTTTTGTTGATGGCATCCTTAGCTGTGCAAAAGCTTTTACATTTAATTAGGTCCCATTTGTTTATTTTTGCTTTTATTTCCATTACTCTAGGAGCTGGTTCAAAAACACATTGCTGTGATTTTTCTTTTTTCTGTTTTATTGAAATATAGTTGATTTACATGTTGTGTTAGCTTCTGGTGTACAGCAAAGTGATTCAGATATATATATATATTCTTTTTCATATTCTTTTCTATTATGGTTTATTCCAGGATATTGAATATTGTTCCCTGAGCTATACCGTAAGACCTTATGTTTATTTTATATATAGTCATTTGTATCTGCTAATCCCAACACTCTCAAGGGATCATCCTCACAACCCATGAGGTGTGTGCTCTTATTCTTACAATTTTAGAAATGAGTCAAGTAAGGCCTGTGGGTGCCCAGGGTCATACAGCTACTGAGAGGTGGAGACCAGGTGGAACCCAAGATGTCAGACTCCAGAGCCCTGCTCTTAACCAACACACAGCAGTCCTGAGTGTTCAGGCCTAACCCGGAGGACGGCATGTTTCTCTGTTTCTCTTACTTTTTCTCCTGCCCCATCCTCTAATACTGAAATAGAGAAAATGAGGAATCTTCACAGAGAAATGTGGGGCTTAGAAGGTGAGAACAGAGTGGGTCATTGGTGAAGGCTTCCCACAACTCTGACCCACTCTTCGGGGCGGGAGGTGGGGGAGGTACGAACCAACTCTCCCACTGTATCAGTCAGGCTTCTCCAGAGAAACAGAACCTAAGGATGTGTATGTAGAGAGAGGAAATTTATTATAAGCAGTTGGCTTCCATGATTACAGTGGCTGCAAGTCTCAAGATCTGTAGATGGCAAGCTGGAGACTCGGCGGTGTGGTGAAGGCGGGCGGGTTTAAGACCCAAGAAGAATCAGTGTTTCAGTTTGAGTCTGAGGTCAAGAGAAAACCCCATGTCCCTGCTTGAAGGCAATCAGGCAGGAGGAGTTCCCTCTTATTCGGGGGAGGGTCAGCCTCGTTCTCTTCAAGGCTTCAACAGATTGGTTTGTGCCTGTCCTTAAAAGGGAGGGGAATCCGCTTGACTCAGTCTGCTGATTTGAATGTTAAACTCATCCAAACAGAAAAACCCAGAATAATGTTTAATATCTGGGCACCCGTTCACCCAGCCAAATAAACATAAAGTTCACCATCTCCCCCACTTTCTCCAGAGGATCTTCCTGACTGACACCTGCTGTCTCCAGGCATGGGCTGAGACAGCAGATTTTACCTGGAGCAGACCTCACTTGACACAGGCTACAGACTGGGTTCTCCCCATCCCGACTTTGTTTAAGGGCAAAACCAAGTAAGCTTTCAATCCAGAAACGCAGATCCCTCAGCCAAGGATGACTTTGGGTTTGCTTCTTTAGACTTAAAGGGATTATGTAAAAGACCTCTAGCTGACACTTTCAGCTTTGAAATCTGAAAATGAATGATTCTGGGAAAAAAAGGTGTCAGTCTTTTGGAAATTATTTTGATGACGCCCAGCTCTGCATTGTCATAAGGAGCTTTGAGTCTGTGGAAGGGGACTGTATGTGCCCACGTCGGAACCATTCACCTGGGGCAACTTGAAAGATAGATTGAAAAAAAAGTGTAAATAAACAATAAATAAACAAGTAAGTAACACCTGCCTCTCCCCTCCTCAAAAAAAAAAAAACCCTTTCAGAAAAGTGAGCTTTCTTAAATGGCATTGGAAATGACATCTGAAAGCAAAAGGAAAATTACATCTAGGAAGGCAGAGAAGTTGGTTTATAGTATATCTTTATTGCTAACAAAGTTTAGTGAATAACGTTAAAGTAACAAGAGTAATAAATGAGTCACCATAATCATTACTCTTTTATGCTTGTGGAGTGCCAGAGGGAGCTTTGTACCAGAGAACTACATGTAGTTGCGTTTCTCAAGGAGATAATTCATGGTGTTATCTGGGAGAACAAGGCAGAGATAGAGGGTACAATCTGTGGAATTCTGTGAACTGAGTGTATTAAAATAACTCCTTATTGTGGGCAATTTGCTTGCAAAGAGGTACAGGTAGACTTCTGTAAGTGTTTTCTCTGCCTTGTGACCCTTTGTCTTTCTGGAATTGTCATTACCTAACAGGTCAAAGGACACGAGTTTACAAGCAGGGCAATAAGGTGCCAGGGTCTGGGTCTCCCTATTCCCAAGTTGCCCGTCATCACAACTTAATTCTAGGGATGCTGATGCTGCAAAGATCTGCCTCCTTGATGCTCCGTGGGTTCTATGGGAGAGAGGGGAGAGACACAGATGCTGGCTGTAGGGGCACAGATGCTGGCTGTAGGGGCACTGCTGGCCCTGAGCAACTTTTTAAGAATGGAGTCCAGACTTGAGATTCAGTGGCCTCCCACTGCCCTTATGAGCAAAACCAAGTCCTTAACAGGGCCAAGCCTTCTCCAGCCACTGGCCAATTTCCAGTTCCAGGATGTGCAACCCTCCCTTCCTGTCACAGGGCCTCCTCCCATGCTGTTCTTCCCACCGGTGTAATTTCCCCTCCCCTCTTTCTTTAGCTATCACCTCTTTTGTCGCTGAGTCACAGAAGCCTTCCCTGACCTCCCTAACCAGTGTGCTTCCTTCTTGACACATTCTCACAGCACCTCATTCCGTTGCTGTGTAGCTCTTGTCCAGGCTGCAATTTTACATTTGTGCGTGACTGTGTGTGTTGGTGTCCCATGGAAACCGTAGGTTCCATGAAAGCAGGGCCCCATCAGGGATTGATCACCTCTGTATCCCCAGGGCATTGTTCCAGGTGTGGCACATTGTCGGTGCTCAAGTACAAATAATCATTGAATAAATGACTGAAAGGATAAATGGCGAGTGGGGAGAAGGTTGTGACCTCAGGGAACTAAGGAAGGATATGCTCGCCATGAGCTCCAAACTGTACAGTTTGGCTCTGTGCACATATACTGTCTCAGTCTGTTCAGGCTGCTATAACAAAACACCATGGACTGGGTGGCTTATGAACAGCAGAAACATATTGCTCACAGTTCTGGAGGCTGGAGGTCCAAGATCAGGGTGCCAGCATGGTCTGGTTCCAGTGAGGGCCTCTTCCTGGTTGCAGACTGTCCACTTCTCATTGTGTCCTCACATGGCAGAGGGGGAGCTCTTTGGGGTCTCTTTGGAATGCCAACACGTGAATCCCAATCATGAGGGCGCCACCTTCCTGACCTAATCACCTCTCAAATGCCCAACCCCCTAATACCATCCATCACTTTGGAAATTAGGGTTTCAGTATATGAATTAGAGGGACGCAAACATTCAGACCATAACATATACAGAAAGTCTCCAATTTACAATGGTTTGACTTACAATTTTTCAACTTTATGATATTGTGAGGTGATACACCTTCAGAAGAAACTGTACATCGAATTTTGAATTTTAATCTTTTCTTGGGCTAGTGATATGTGTTATGAAATGACCAGTAAAGTTAAACGTATCCTGTATAATACAACCATTCTGTTTTTTCCTTTAGTACAGTATTTCATAAATTATATGAGTTATTTAACTCTTAATCATAAAATAGGATTTATAATAATTGATCTTGTCCAACAGTAGGCTAATGTTAAGTGTTCTGAGAACACTATGATATCCAGTAGTTTAGGTGTATTAAATGCATTTTTGATTTAAAATATTTTTAACTTATGATGAGTTTCTTGGGATGTAACCACATTGTAAGTCAAGGAAGATCTGTACTGACTATGGAAGTGGTGGATAAATAGGAGCAGTATACATACACTACAGGGGAGAAGCTCAGCCCTCAGGTCAGACAATCCTGGTTTGAAATGTAGTTTTGTCACCTGCTGACTATTCAACCTTGGGCAAGTGACTTCAACATTGCTTCCTTGGTTTTCTGATATGTAAAATGGGATTGATGCTGATACCTAATTCTATCACCGGTGAGACTACATGAGATAATACAGAAATATGTTTGCTTTTTCTTGTCTGATTGCTGTGCCTAAAACTTTCAATAGTATGTTGAATAAAAGTGGTGAAAGTGGACAAACTTATCTTGTTCCTGATCTTAGAGGAAACAATTTCAGCTTTTAACTGTTGACTATAATGTTAACTGTGGGCTTATCTTATATGGCCTTTATTATATTAAGGAATATTCTCTCTCTACCCACTTTCTGGAGAGTTTTCCTTTTTATCACAAATGGATGTTGAATTTTGTCAAAAAGTCTTTTCTGCATCTATTGAGATAATCGATTCGTCGATCTATCACATTGATTGATTCTCAGATATTGAACCATCCTTGTATCTCTGGGATAAATCCTACTTGATCGTGGTATACGATCCTTTTCAAGTATTATTTGATTCGGTTTGCTAATATTTTGTTAAGGATTTTGCATCTGTGTTCATCAGTAATATTGGCTTGTAATTTCTTTTTTTGTGATTATCTTTGTTCTTGGTGTGAGGGTGATGCTGCCCTCATAGAAGTTCAGAAGCATTTCTTCCTCTGAAATTTTCTGGAATAGTTTGAGAAGGATAAGTGTACACTCTTCTCTAAATGATAGAATTCACCTGTGAAGCCACCTGTTCCTGGACTTTGGTTTGTTGAGAGTTTTTGTTTTGTTTTGTTTTGTTTTTTGTTTTTTTTTACTGATTCAATTTCATTACTGGTAATTGGTCTGCTCATATTGTCTATTTCTTCCTGATTCAGTCTTGGAAGATTGTACATTTCTAGAGATTTGTCCATTTCTTCTAGGTTGTCTATTTTATTGGAAATTTGTATTTATCTCTTATGATCGTTTGTATTTCTGTGGTGACAGTTATCGTTTCTTTTTCATTTCTGATTTTATTGATTTAGGCCCTTTCTCTGGATGAATCTGTTTAAAGGTTTATCAATTTCATTTATCTTTTTGAAGAACCAGCTCTTAGTTTCATTGATCTTTTCATTTCATTGAAATAGTATCTATTTCATTTATTTCTATTCTGATCTTTATAGTTTTTTCCTTCTACTAACTTTGAGTTCTGTTTTTTCTTCTTTTTCTTGTTCAGATTTTTCTTATTTCCTGAGGTAAGCTTGTATTACTATAAATTTTCTTCTTAGAATCACTTTTGCTGCATCCATTAGATATGGGATCATTGTGTTTTTGTTTTCATTTGTCTCCAGATGTTTTTTAAAATTTCTGCTTTGATTTCTTTTTTTATTACTCTTTAAAAAATTTTTTTTCTTTCTTCTTCTTCTTCTTCTTCTTCTTCTTCTTCTTCTTCTTCTTCTTCTTCTTCTTCTTCTTCTTCTTCTTCTTCTTCTTCTTCTTCTTCTTCTTCTTCTTCTTCTTCTTCTTCTTCTTCTTCTTCTTCTTCTTCTTCTTCTTCTTCTTCTTCTTCTTCTTCTTCTTCTTCTCCTTCTCCTTCTTCTTCTTCTCCTTCTTCTTCTCCTTCTTCTTCTCCTTCTCCTTCTTCTTCTCCTTCTTCTCCTCCTCCTCCTCCTCCTCCTCCTCCTCCTTCTTCTTCTTCTTCTTCTTCTTCTTCTTCTTCTTCTTCTTCTTCTTCTTCTTCTTCTTCTTCTTCTTCTTCTTCTTCTTCTTCTTCTTCTTCTTCTTCTCCTCCTCCTCCTCCTCCTCCTCCTCCCCCTCCCCCCTCCCCCTCCTCCTCCTTCTCCTTCTTCTTTCTTTTTTTTTTTTGCCGAGGGACCTAATTAGGTTTACTTATTTATTTATTTATTTTTTTAATGGAGGTATTGTGGATTGAACCCAGGATCTTGTGCATGCTAAGCATGCACTCTACCCCGGAGATATACACTCCCCACTTCTGCTTTGATTTTGTCAATGAACCATTGGTTGTTTGGTAGCATATTATTTAACCAGTGTGTCTTGGCATGGTACTCTTTAGGTTGATACTTTTTGGGACTCTCTGTGCTCCCTAGACTTGGATGCTTCCTTTCCCAGGTTAGGGAAGTTCTCAGCTATCATGTTTTCAATTATGTTCTGTGCCCTTTCTCTCTTCTCCTCTGGTGGGTAAAGTTGGGTCCTGAGGCTAATAAGGTAGAGGGAGGATTCCAAACTGGTGCTTGCCAGAACCCATGTTCACATGGTAGAACAAGCTCCCAGAAATGGCTGCTGTCAGTGTCTATGTCCCCAGGATGAGCTCCAATTGCCTTCCCTTTCTTGGAGGCTCTCCAAGATCAGCAAGTGGGTCTTACCCAGGCTCCCTTCAAATTACTGCTTCTGCCCTAAGTCCTGAAGCATGTGAAATTTTGTGTGTGCCTTTTAAGAGTGGAGTCTCTATTTCCCACAGCCCCCTGGGTCTCCCAGACATAAGCCTTGCTGGTCTTCAAAGCCAAATGTTCTAGGGGCTCGTCTTCCTAGCACAGGACCCCTGAACTGAGGAGCCCAGTGTGGGTCTCAGACCCCTTGCTCCTTGGGGAGAACCTCTGCATTTGTCTGTGGGTCGCCCACCTGGAATGTGGGTCATGACTATCCTGTGACTGTGCCCCTCCTACCTGTCTCATTGTGGTTTCTTTTTTATATCTTTAGTTGTAGAAGATCTTTTATGGTTAGTTCTGATCTGTTTCATCAGTAGGTGTTCTATAAGTTGTAATTTTGGTGTGTCCATGAGAGGAGGGGAGCTCGTAGTCATTTAGTTCTGCTATTGTGGCTGCACTCCCTAGAACTTCACTTGTTTTCCATTCTAAAGTTAGTACAAGCTGTTTAAGGAAAACAAATAAATGTATTAAAAAGTTGACTACATTCTCACCACTCTTACTGTGGGAATTTAGTATATTATCTTGCATTGTTTTTCTTTGAACACCCTTGATTTTCACTCAGTTGGTAATCATTTTGTATTTCAAATTGTATTACTCCTTTTTTCACATAATTTATCATAGCATGTTTCATCTTACTACCTGGGATTCATAACCAGTGACATGCCAGCTCTTGAGAGCTGATCGTAAACACTTTTCCCCAATTCTGTACTCTTGAAATCAGTCATGATGGAAATATTTAAACCATGGGAATCAGCAAACATTACATATCAGAGCTTTTTTTCCCCAGGGAGCCAGCAGTTAAACATTTACCAGCACATCACAGTTTATAATCATCATTTTTAATGGTCACCAAATAGCCTTTTGAGTAGGTACATATTAGTGAACAATTATATGATACATGATTACATGCCAGGTACTAAGTACATTACTGACTCAGCCACTTAATCCTAGCAACGGAACCTGTCAGGTTGGTGCTATTATCACCTGCATTTTGCAGATGAAGAAACTAAGACAGAACGTAGTGACATAAATTGCCCAGTGTCCTACTGGTAGTAAGTGGTTGCAAGCCCGAGAGCTGGGATTTGAACTCAGGAGTCTTACTGCGGCATCTCAGCCTCTGTGTACTCTGCTGCTTTGTATCTCCGCTCCAGCCAACAACTGGGCAGCCTCCCTCTGAGGCCAGCACTTCTGCTCCGTGAATCGTTCAGCAAGGAGGCAGAACTGTGGAGCAGCATCCTTCATCTCCTTTCTGCAGCCTTAGCGCATGTCTCAGAGAGCTCGCCCCCACCAGCAGATTCGATTACCTTTCGGAACACCACCCTGCGCTCCAACAGAGCAGCAGGCACCACTCCCTTGGGTTGCTTTCAGAACTGAGCTGGGTTTGGGGGGATGCTGGCATGCCCCAAGTTGCAAGGGCCATTATGACCTCAGAGGCCAGGTGACCTTCTGTATTTTTTCAAGGACAGTGACTCCACGGTTGACTTCTTTCTCCTGCCCCTGGGATTTGCAGTGTTTTAAGCTCCTGCCCGGCAGTCAGGAACCCTGGGCAGGATTCTATTTCTAGTGTAGCTACTGTGTCATAGAGTGATAACAGGGCAAGTCATTTGACCTCGGCAATGATCCTGTTACAGAATAGAGGCATCATTAGACCCAAGTGTTTTGAGAGCACTCTGAAACTCTTGCAGGCAAGATGCTGTGTGTGCATTTTAACTGCCTGTGGGCTCTCTCAGTACCCAGTATTCATATGCGTTGAAAGACTCTGGGCTCCTGTATTCTCATATTCGTATGGTACATGACAGGTAGGACAATGGGTGGTCCTGAAGATTACCAGCCCAGCTTTGGAGAAGAGCTTGCATGAATCCAAGTATAGATGATTCCATCAAGAAGTCAGAGAGAAAAAATACTGTCCCAGAAGATGTGGGGGATTGATTATCATATGACTGAAGTCATCATTGAAACAGAAAATGTTGTGTTCCCTTTATGCAAAGCCTTGCAATACCACAGGGATTCAATCAATATTTATTGACTAAATATCATTGTCAGTCTAAGACCAAGGGAGAGGGTCTTGTAAACATCTAGGTTCTCCCTGGTTTAGGATTTTCACTGCTCTTTCAAATCCTCTAACTCGTCAAGTACCAAATAGGGATCCAGCCAGAGTTACAACAGTCAGCAGCAAACCTCTGGTTTTTTTCTGACAATGCTTCTGAGGATGGAATTCAGAACGTGTAAATAGTTGAGAGAAAAGCAGTAAAGGAAAGAAAGACAATACGTAGAGGATTTGTTTATGTGTAGGATTCCCTTGCCTCTCCATACTCAGATTCTCTTGAGTGCCTTTGATCCAAGGAAAAGGAAGAACCGGGTGCTTCTGCGGTTCCAGGTTACTCCCCAGGACTGGAGATGCCGTGGAGAACTGAAACACAGACAGAAGTTGAGGAGAAACAGAAGATTTGGGGAGTGAGAGGCAGCTCTCCTAGCCTCCCGTGCAGCAATCGTCAACCAATAAAGCAGATGTGGGTGGAAAACAGCTGTGCAAATGAAACCCATGTTGCATGACTTGATTTGGAGACACTTGAAATCATGTACGATTTCTCAGGCCAGAAACATTCTTTATTCTTTTCTATGCCTTGAAGCCTAATAATAAACATGGACACTTGTCGAGGCTTTTTTTTCCCTCTCTGTGCTCTCACATGAAGAGGGGAATTTACAAAGAAAGCAATTTTATGTTTGCCATTTGTTTTTCAATGAATGACTTCAAGACCAAACTTGAGCTTCCCTACAGTACAGTGATGAATTTCACATTTGTGTCTGTGAATTCTGCCATCTTGTACATCTCACATGAGCCCTGACACCTGGTCCTTTCAATGTGTCCACCAAATGATGCTCTCAGTCATTGTGACGGTGGACACGTGGCTTGCTTTCACTAGCGGACTCCGAGCAGAGTCCTGGGTCATCAATTAGTAGTAATTGGCAGGGCTGACATTTGACTGCAGCTAATGGCCTGAGGTCTCCAGGACTCGATGACTCATACTCACCCTGCCCTCTGCCCTCTGGCAAGCCTATTTTTGTGTTTGATGGCAGTATTTCTACAACTCATCTGGACAGCCCATCAATCTGTTGCTCTGGGCATTTTAATAGCACACTGGGTTATGTTCCAAACCACTGGCAGTCTTCTCCCTCCACAGGATTGTAGTTCTTGCTGTGATTTAATTTAACTGAGAACCACTGGCCCTCGGCTTGGCCCAGGGGGTTGGCTCAGCCAACTCCTTAAGCCTAAGGGGGTTTTTAGTTAAGGCGTCAAGGCATAGACAAAGCCGGCAGACAAAGAATAACCTGTCAACTGACCTGGGAGTGAAGCATCAGGAGCATTCTGAAGGAGTGCGATTCTCTTATGAGGGGGACAGTGATGAGCCTCTGAAGTATTAATGATGCATCCGGTAGGTCAACAGGTCAGCCCCTCTCCATTAAGCGGACAGTATGAGTTTGGCATTAGAGCATAAGGTTTTCATTGATGCAATGATTTTCTCCTTTCTTTTCCCCCTTTGGTCTGGAGAGTATTATCATCTGGAGGTGAAATCCTTTCTCTACTTGCTCTTAGTTCTACTCTCTGAGGACTCAGTCTGTAAGATTTCCGTCTACTACTGTGACATTCATATATTTTTTCACTTCAACTCAGAATAGAAAGTACATTATTGGGAGGAGGGTATAGCTCAGTGGTAGAGCACGTGCTTAGTATGCATGAGGTCCGGGGTTCAATCCTCAGTACCTCCATTAAAAAATTAATCAAATAAAAAAGAAAATGCATTATTCATAGTAACTGAGCACATGCACACACACTAGGACATGCTTGAAACAAAAGTTTCAAAACTGCATAATGATACTTCCAATTTTATTCGATTTCTTTTTCTCCTTTTCCTTTTTTGTTTTAATGCTGGTCAAGATGCATTAATTTTGTAACTGACAAATGGCTCACCACTCACATCTTAAAAGCACTGATTAACTGCACCCTTGGACTATCTACTTTCACTCATTCTCTGGGACGTTTTCATTGTCTTCGAGGTTTTACCATTTCTTCCGCAAACTTTTACATTTGTCAATTATTTGAAAATAATTTCACTTGTCAATATTTATATATACCTTTTAAAATTCCTCAAAAGACCCTCAAAATATCTTAATATTTGATTTCATCTCCGCTACTTCATTTATTTCCTCTGCCCCAAAGCCATTACTATATAAAAGACAATCTGAAAAGATAGAGCCCAAAATGTTAACAGATTCTCTCTGGATGGTGAGATTACAAGTGACTTTTTAAGGTCTGTATTTTTTAATACATACATATTATTTGTATAAAGATATTGTAAATTTTTATGGTGATCATTGCTGTATTTAATGAAAAGGTTAACTACTAGCATTCTTTTAAATGCTGGTAAATTTTTCTCATGAGCTTACTAATTTTTCACTTTCTTAAGTCATTCAAAAAGAAGATTGCAAAGAGAGCCCCGTCAGCAGCCTTTGAAGGATTTCACTGTTTCATAGTGTTTGCTTTTTTGGCATCATTTTTTTCTATTCTTGTGTCTCTTTCAATTCCCTTAAAATATTTATGCATATGTATTTTTTATCAGTTTCTAGTACCAGTCATCAAGAATCATTTCTTCAGCTGGCCAACAAATAGTAGGAAACTCTTGCTCTTAAGTCTTGTATTAGAAAACAGATCATTCGGTCTTCCCCGAGGAATCATAATTCAGGAAAGTTGTCAAGCCTCAAAAGTAGTAAATTACATTTGTGTTTAATCTTTGTCAAGTCCAGAGTAATGTGCTGGACATTGGCAGTCATACCTTTTTAACTGGGTGCAATCTATGCACTTTGTGTTCTCTTTAACTATTGCTCATTTCAATTTTTAGATAACAGTTGGTTATTGTACACATATTTCTTTATAGTATGAGGAAATTACATTCACTCAGGACCTCTGTCAAAAGAAAGGTAAGGACTACAGCCTCTGGAGTATTATTAGATCAAGTTAAATTGCCAACCTGCAAATGCACCCACTTTATGTCATCTCTGACCCAGCCTTGGAGACCTCCAAGAGGAGCAAGGGAAGGAAGGAATATGTAGTTCAGGGTGGGCAGAGCTGGTGTTCCGCATCTTCCTTCATTCCCTCCCTTTTCTTGTTGAGCCCACTCTTGCTAACTTTCAATCCTATGAAACTCTCTGTATGCAAGTCCAGGTTGCGAAGGCAGCTCCCTGAGCCTGCAAAGAGCCAACCAATCAGAATTATCTAATGCTCCATCTTTGCCAACCTCAGAATTTACCAGCTGAAATATTAATTAAACTAAATAATAAACTGTATCTGATTTTTTAATTTAGTGATGGAAGCAGAATGTAAATGAAGGTCTCCCCAAGGTGAATTTTTAAGTAGGCAGAATTTGCTTTCTTATTGGAACCTCTCCCCTTTGGCACCATTCCTCTCTGTGGCCAGGCACTCAGCAGCGTCCTGCTGTTTCCTGGGCCTCGTCTCTGTGTATTTTTCTTTCCTCTAGTTCTCAAGTTTTCAGAGCCACCTCCCTCTTTCATATATGTTTACCTGTCCCATTTCTGTTTTGTCAGTATTCAGCTTATCTGAAGAAGATCTTGGGACCTGAGTGGACCACACTTATGAGCTATTAGTGTGATGTGGCAGCAATAAAAGTTCGGTAGTATACCGTGCTTGGGCTTATACAGCTGTCCTCCCCATGCACAGATTACTAATGCCATATGGTCCTCCTTGCAGCTCAACTATGATTTTAGAGGAGGCCTGACAACAAAGCTGGATTGTATTAGGCGAGCACATGTGCCCAGAATAAGCAGGAGAAAGATTACAGTGACTGGCAAATTCTAAAGGCGTTCTCTCTGTCCATTTCCTAAATCCTCCAAACCACCCCATATCTTGAGGCCAGCCATATGCTGAGCCTTTCCACATGTGCACTGGGTCCTCTCTCTCCTCTCACTTAAGACATCACACCAGAAATTCTCTCTTTTTTCTTCTATACCATCCATTTTTCTTCACTACTGAATAATCTTCATCAACATACAAACAGGCTGTCATAATTTTCATTTCTTCATCTCAATTTTCCTCCCAACCCTGCCCTGATTTTCTCCTTCTCACAAGAGAGCTCTTTAAAAGATGAAACCCACTGTCTCCAGTTTCTCCAGATCCCACTTCAGTCAGGTTTCATCCTCACCACTTCACTGAGATGCCTTTTCTCAGTCACCTGTGAGCTCTGCATTTCTAAATCCGATGATTGTGTCTCACTTTTCACCTTACCTGCTGCATCACCAGCATTTAGCACAGTTGATCACTTGATATTGCTTGCCTCTTTCAGCTGTTTTTCCTTCTCTGTCTCTTCTCAGTCTCTTTTGCTGACTTCTTCTTATTTCCCTGGTCTCTAAATGTTGGAGAATCTAAGGCTCTGACGCTGGTCCTCTCGTATCATGTCCACTCACTCCCTCGGTGATCTCAACTGGTCCCATTGCTTTAAGTACCTGCTGTATGAAAGAGTGAGTGGTGAAATTTCAATGCTCTAATGGCCAGTAGAAGACCTCTTTTAGAAGAAGGACTCCCTCGGTTACTACAGCATTTGTACTACCAGGAGCTTCTATACTTCATTGCCCTTGTTAATAAAACACATATTATGTACTCAAATTTCTGCAATTAAGCATTTCCATTTATTTTTTCAAACACCTATTGTGCACAAACTGCTGATTAGTGCCTGTTTTGTTTCTTCTGTTAGATACCCTAGATGGCATATCTTCATTAGTCTTGTTAGAGAGGCAGTAAGATATCATGGAAAAAAGATGCTTATTATAGGGGATGGTATAGCTCAGTGGTAGAGTGCATGCTTAGTATGCAGGAGGTCCTGGGTTCAATCCCCAGAACCTTCACTTAAATAAACAAACAAACCGAATTACCTCCGCCCCAAAATATGGCACATTGTCATAAGGATTATTTTGAGGTACAGACACCTGAAAAAACAGCAGATGCAAGAAGGGCATTCTGATCTCACCTTTTATTCCTAAAAACAGGAGATAAAAATTCCCGTGTGAAAAAAGCCCTCCCTGTACCAAAAGGAAAGTAACATTCTTATCATCCAGGACAGGACGTTGAGACCAAGAGAATTCTATTCAAAGAGACCTTGTTAACATAATTCTTCCCCTACTTTGGCCTCCACACGTAGTTACTTCTCCACAATTGCCCCTCTTCATGCAACCTGATGTAAAAGTAGATGGGTATCGCCATTTCTTTGGGTCTTCATGTCCTTAGGAGAGCTCGTGTGTCACATACAACTTCTACAAATGTGTGTGCTTTTCTCCTGCGAATCTGTCTTACGTCAGCTTAATTCTCAGTTTCAGCTGAAAACCTCTAAGAGGATAGAAAGGAAACTCTGCCTCCCTTCCACATCATAGCAGTGCCTCCCTCTTCAGGAGAGAACTCACCCTTTAGCTTTGAGGCGTGCAGAAAGCTGACAACCTCCAGCTCTAGTGCCTTTGGGACCTGCCACATCATCGGAGTCAAGGCCAGATTCTTCTTGCATAGAGCCCAGCCAGTGACCCAAAGCAGCGGCGTCTTACAGGGTGACCATTTCTCCCCAACACGGAACCCCCCTGAACCCACCCCACCCCCACCCCAGCTGAGCTGGCATTGGATCTATCAGCTCTGTGTCACGGCCTGGGCCTCTTCCTGCCAGTTCATTCTACTTTATACCCTTCACATGTGTTATTCCCCGACAAACCAGCATCTGCTTCTCAGAAGACCCAAATGAGCACAGTTGTTCTGTAGATTAAAAGAGACCTCTAGTAGAGGGTCAGTCTACCCCAGACTTCAGTTTCCATTGAAGTTCATCTTGCAGGCTTTCTACTGATGAAACAGACATGTAAATAATCCCAAACTGTGAACAATCTGGGAAACCCCTGAGATTTAGGTCTAGGGTCCTAACTGCACACATTAACACTAGGTGAGCTAGCATTCTCGAAGTCTGCCAGCACATTGGAGGGGAGCTCAGGGAATATGTTGAAAGGGAGATGGATTTCTAGCCCTGTCAGCAAAAGGGGAAAGCCAAAATCTCTCTCTCTCTCTCTTCCTCGGGTAATTTGGTTGAATAATTTGATGTTAATTCTGAAGTTCTGACAAACATTAGCAAATCACTAGGATGATTGTTAGGGGACAGAGTGGGCTGGTGTCACTGGCAGTAAAAGAATTTACCAAAAACAAAGAAAAGTTTTAATAGATAAACTGCCGTAGACAACAGCAAGCCACACGAATGAGTGGTGCCTGTGTGAGTCCTGAGGGCTGGTCCCTGAGGTCTTTTATTAGGGAGGGTTACATCTGATACTGCACAAGTTTTTGACTGTTGCAGGTAAGGGAAGAAGTTTAGGGTCCATGAAAGAGGCAGTGGGGTTTATGACTCTGGGCTGAAACAAACCAACCTGAGCTATTACGAGTTTAGGCATTACCTAGGGCTATTCATTTGTTAGGGGAAATATGCCCAGTAAAGAATGTACTTTATCTGTTGAGGGATCGCAGGCAGACGTCTGAGAGCCCAGGAGTGGGGGTCGTTGGACTTTGAAGGACACCAGTTGCCCCACAATGATTTCCAATGCTTGAAGCAGGAATGCCTTATTCAGGATTTAGCAGTAATGTGGCCATTGCAGAAATACCCATTAAGGAGAGATACAGCCTTTAAAAAGGAATGGGAGCCTTCCCCCTAGTGTGCAAGGAGGAGACAGCCCAGGGCAAGGGTGCAAGAATCCAGAAGTGGCCAGACACCAGACACGGTAGCCACAAAGGATTTATTGGGACCCAACATCTTCTGGACCCCAGAAGTGTTGGCCAGTTGCAGCCCTCCTGGAGGGATCTTTGGTTTCACCATCTAGAACTGGTTTGCTCTTTCAGTTTTCCACAGAGGACGGGAGGAGCGGGCAGAAATCAGTTGAATTTGTTTTGTGGTGAAAATTTCCACTGAGAAATGACTGCTTTGAGTTCCCACCAGCTTCATCAGGAAAGTTATTTAAATCATTATTCCTGATGGCTGGCGTTTGAACAGTAGATGTCTTGAATCAGCGAGGCAATTTCTAAAATGTTCAGCTGGAAACCGAGTTAAGACCCTTCCATGGCAGGAGGGTATAGCTCAGTGACAGAGTGTGTATTTAGCAGGCATGAAGTCCTGGGTTCAATCCTCAGTACCTCCATTTAAAAAAAAAGAAAAAGACCCTCCAATCCCTCAATCCAGGGCCATTAAGGTTCCACACCAGCAGATGCAATCAGCTTCCGAGGAAGCTGCACAATTAGCTTTGGAGCCTGATCAGGAGTCATGGGCGTTGTCACATTGGTTTCTATGGCATTGAAAGAGCTCTCCTGGTAATACCAGAATCAGGAAACCCAGGGGAGTTTCCCAGTGGTGATAAGGCATGCTTTGTTTTCCAGGAGCACAAGCAATAGGTGGACATATGACATCTGTTAGTTACACTGTTGTCGATTTTATTTATTATACCTCAGAGTAAACAAGGGGATATGCAGGGGCCTCTGGTGGTTGTCTCCACCAAGATGGTCTTGATCTATGGAGATGTCTCATCTCATCACCATGCAACAAGATTGTGTAAACTCGTTTTTCCAAAAGCCTGTTATGAATAGAGGCTATAACAAAAGGGTACACCAGACACACTATGCCGCGATGTCCCATTTGGTGAGAAAAGTGTCAACGGCAGGGTCACTAGCTGACACGGAGATTCTGATCAGGAGGTTTAATGGCCAATTGGATAAACAAGTAAGCAGAGGAAAGGTGGAGAGTATTCTACTGTCTCAGTTTCCTGTTGCTGCTGTAACGAATTCCACAAACTGAGTGCCTCAAAGCAACACAAACTTATTATTGAAACTGAGTCCTCCTGAAACTGAGTTTCTCTTGCCTGAGTTTATGATTAACTTCTCTATGCAAACCTTTATTCTCTTTGTTGTCTGCCCCTATTCCCGCCAAGATTGAGGAGTATCAAAGAAAAGAGGAGATTGAAACTGAGCAGGACCCTCGGGGGGCCCTCCTGGGTACAAAAGCCCCTTCTTGTCCCCTGTTTCTTGTTTCTAGAAAAAGGCTTTAGCCTCCTAGGCCTTTCCTGAGTTCCAAAGAGCAGACTCAAGCACTTACTAATTAGGGAAGTGAGGGAGTGCAGAAACAAAGGAAAAGCAGTCCAAGAAACAGTATTCAGCAATGAAACAGGTACCCTAGTTTGTCCCCAAGAGATACACGTAACAATCTAATGCATAGCTTTGAGTTCTGCAGAAACTAAGACCCCCCCCCTTTTTTTAAAGGATCTTCCATTTTAATACCATCTTTAAAAGTGAGGAGATATTTAATCAGCATGTGGACAATTTTCATTTGCTGTCGTTGACATATTTTCTCAACTTCCCCAATCCTGACATTGACCTTCACAAATACCTGTACACTTGGTTTTTATTATTAATTTTTCCTGTTTCTTCTTACCCCACTTTTTGCCCCCTGGACTACTGTGTCCCAGCGTTACAGTACATTTTTGCACAAGAAATTATATTTTAAGAATGGTGACTACTGGCTGCCCATGAGCATGCAGAACCCAGACTGGCTGGAATCAGAAGGTTGATGACTAAGATTCCCAAAACAATACTACTCAGCCATAAAAACTGACAACATAACGCCATTTGCAGCAACATGGATGCTCCTGGAGAATGTCATTCTAAGTGAAGTAAGCCAGAAAGAGAAAGAAAAATACCATATGAGATCGCTCATATATAGAATCTAAAAAAAAGAACATAAATACAAAACAGAAACAGACTCATAGACAGAATACAAACTTGTGGTTGCCAAGGGTGGGGGTGGGAAGGGATAGACTGGGAGTTCAAAATCTGTAGATACTGACAGGCATATGTAGAATAGATAAACAAGATTATACGGTATAACACAGGGAAATATATACAAGATCTTGTGATAGCTTGCAGTGAAAAAAAGTGACAATGAATATATGTATGTTCATGTATAACTGAAAAATTGTGCTTTATACTGCAATTTGACACAGCATTGTAAAATGGCTATAACTCAATTTTTAAAATGTTTTTAAAAATTAAAAAAAAAAAGATTCGCAAAACATCACCCTGTCACCTCACCACCAACCAATCAGAAGGATGGCCACAAGCTGATCATACACCCTGCGACCCCTTCCCTTCCCTTGCCTTTAAAAACTCTTCCCTGAAAGCCATCAGGAAGTTCAGTGAGCTGCTGGTTCTCCTGGCTTGGCATCTGTATTTTCCATCACCACAACTTGGGGTCAGTAAATTGCCTTTGCTGTGCAGTGGGTGAGCAGACCCGAGTTCAATTTGGTAACATTATCTTATAGTTCTTGAGGTCGGACGTCTGAAATGGGTCTCACATGGATAAAATCAAAGTGTTGGCAGAACTTTGCTGTTCCTGGGGGCTCTAGGGGAGTGTCTGTCTCCTTGCTTTTAATTAGCTTCTAGAGGTTTCCTGCGTTCCTTGGTTTATGGCCTCCAGCAATAATTTCCCATCACCCCAGCAATCCGATCGCCCCAACTGCTTCTGTTTCTCCTTCTCTGACTCTGCTGCCTTCCTTCCCTTGAAAGGACCCTTGTTACGTTGGCCCCACCAGATAATCCAGGATCATCTCCTGCATCGCAGGATCCTCATATAACCACATCTGCAAAAGTCTCTTTGCCATGTAAAGTCACATATTTGCAGGTCCCAGGGAAAAGGACATGGACGTCTTTGGGGAAGCGTTTTTCTGCCCACCATGCCTATTAAGGGAATTGTTGCTTTTCTCCCTCAATATTAAAGTTGTTTCAAATTCCTTTTGCCATTGAAAGACAAGATAGCAGTGTAGATATGGTCCCTCAGAGACTCAGAATCCCGTCTTTCATTATCAAAGGCAATTTCAGGAAATGGCCATTTTAGAGGACCATAAAGATAATGGCACCCCTGGTTGAGCAGATGGCCTCTCGGCACCCGCTCTGAGATGGGTACCGCACCGGTTTCATGGCTAGGAAGGTGGGGGAGGGAGCGTGGGCTGAGAGTGCCGGGTAGGATAGGGGTGTTAGAAAGGTAGAGTAGCCTCTGAGTAGGATTCTCAGCCTTAATGACTCCCACTTGGAAAACCCCACTAGGGAGGGGAGAAGTCAGCCAGCCATGAAAAACAAGCACATCCTCTTCCTTAACTGGCCCTGCCCACCTTGAAAAGCTGAGATGGTGCAAAGGCTGAGAGAAAAGCAGCCCAACTGGAGGCGCATGGGCTTGGGAGTCGGGCAGAATGGCATTCCAGTCTCCGCGCTGTGCGACTTGGAGCACATCTCTTAATCTTTCTGGAAAATGAAAATATCTGCCTCTTAGGGTTGCTGTAAAGATCAGACACAGTGTATACAAAGCTTACAGTCTCCTGGTTGGCTCATGGAAGGTGCTTAATATAGTCAGTGACAGGTGCTCAAAATTGTGCCATTATTGTTTTATTGTTATGGAAACGACAGGCCAGTCAAGAAACAAGCACCACTCGGAGGGTTGGAGTACTCAGATGTATTACGGCGGGCTCAGAGGGGCTTCTGCTCCGAAGCTCTGAGCACCTCCAAGACGTGCGAGGTTTTATAGGGTAAAGTACAAGCTTGGGGTATTCGGCCAATAGGCATGGAACAGCTTTAGCAGCATTATCATCACAAAAGTGGAGGTGGGGAGGCAGCCAACCAACATTCCAAAGCCAGATATGTATCTCTGAAAACCCAGCTGGCTAGCAAAAAACATGAACAGCAAACCAACACTAATTAACCTTGACTTACAAGTTAGTCTAGCAGAACTCAGATCAGTATTCCAATACTTAGATTTGTGAGTTATCTTGTTAGACCAGCCCTGTTTTTCCTTATTATTATTATTATTATTATTATTATTATTGTTATTGTTATTATTATTATTTATTAACAGGAAGTGGAAATTGGAGTCAGCAATTCTTTCAGGAAAATTTCTCACATTTTTACAACCACTAGGCATTTGACTTAACTAGGTGAGAGAATTTGAGGGCAAGAATGATAAAGAAAAATGACTCTCTTTCCCACTCCCTCTGCCCTCCCTACCCAGACACTTCTCTAGAAGAAGTCCTGTAAATATCTTCTTAGGCTCTAAAGGAAAAAAAAATTAAACCAGTACCGCCCTCAGTCTTGAAGGTTCTAGGATTAAGCCAGCAGGGAAGCAACTGGTTCTTCAGATTACCGGTTGAATGACTCTAATTGTCTTCTCTTCCTGCAAATTTTGAGGTTTGAAGAGGCTCCATCTTCCCCTCCAGTGTTCAGAGCTAGTGGATGTAGGAGTCCTACACATAGAGCTCAAAATATCACTGGCAATGCTGATGGGAGATCATGAGTCTAGATCTACAACCATGTGGGTTTACCATCAGTTCACTCCAATGAGATGGACTTAACCATTCAGGTCCTGGCATAGCTGGACAAGTCAGAGACTCCCCAGAGTGCTGGCCCTTGACCCTGGTCTGGCCAAAAACAGATTAGGATGCCTGCATCCTGGAGACATGCTTGCTCCAAAATAAACTAACCCTGAAGAAGCTGACTGACCATGCCTAGTTCCTTCCACCAAATTCACCAATCAGAAATTCCAACAGAAACAGACTCACAGACATAGAAAACAAACTTATGGTTACCAGGGGGGAAAGGAGCAGATGAAGGATAAACTGGGAGTTTGGAATTTGCAGATACTAAGTACTATATATAAAACACATAAAATACAAGGATCTACTGTATAGCACAGGGAACTATATTCGATAGCTTATAATAACCTATAATGAAAAAGAATATTAAAAGAAATATTTAAAAGTGTGTATGACTGAAACATTACGCTGTACATGAGAAACTGACACAACATTGTAAACTGACTATATGTCAATAAACAAATTAAAAAAAAAAAAAGAAAATCCACCTCTTCTCATGGGCAAGAATGCGTGAGAGGTGATGAAATAGACCAGGAAAACTACTCTAGCAGGAACTCCTTTCTCTGCACCAAAACCTGGCACCTGGATTACTTGCTCAGGGGAAACCGAAGTGAGGACCTGAGTGCTTATGGGTGAGGAACTGAGGCCTCCTGCCAATGACCAGCACTGACTTGTCAGGCTTATGTGTGAGCCACTTGGGACGCGGATCCTAGCCCCAGTCAAGCCTTCAAATCCTGGAACCTGCTGCGAATGATAGTCGTGTAAATATAAACTTGATTTCCTCTGCATCCGATCAGAACCGGTGCGTGTAAATGACTTGACAAGTTCCTCCCTTCACAAAAGAGAAGAACGAAACCCTTGCTGCTGTCGACAAAAATACCAACAAACAATCGATAAGAAGAATATTAGACAGTTTTATCTGAGCCAAACCGAGGACTAGACCAGAAACCAGCTTCCCAGATTACCCTGAGAAGCTGCCCCAGAGAAGCATGGTTCCTAGAATGATTTTTCATCTTGTCAGAACAAAGAACATTAAACAAGTCAGGGATACACTTCTCCAAGGCTTAAAAAAACTAGAGCAGCACGTACACATGCAGCACATGCAGCATGCCCTGTCACCTGGGAAGGGAGTCCTGTCATCCGAAGAGAGCTAGCAGTGAAAGAGTAGAAACCTAACTAACATACCTAACAAAATGGCTTCCCTGAGGCTGTGTGCTGAGTCATTCTGACACATCTTGTTTTTCTTTTTGTTTACTTGCTCAACTGCTTTGCTAAATTTACCCCCAACCTTTCCTATACATTCTTTACCCAGAAGCTATGTTCCAGGAAGATTACAGGTTGATAGCCTCAGAAGAGTGGACAGACCCTAAGGAGTCTTCCAAGACGCTGAATTGACTTATCCAGGTTAAGAATGCAGCGCTCACACACCACCCCTGATTGTTATCACTCTTCTGTTCCATCCAGTTTTCCTATAAAACCTCACGACCCCAACCCCAAGATGGATTCACAGTCTCTGAGGCGTTAGCCTGCTGTGAGCTGCCTTTGCCTGGCAAAGCAGTAAAGCTGTTTTTCTGATTCTCCCAAAACTCTATCTCTGAGTCTTAATTCATTTTTCGGGGCACAGAGGCTGTTTTTTCTGCAACACCAGGAAGAGGAGCATTTAACCTTTATCTTTAACATGGACATTCTTTACTTCTGGTCAGTGTGTCTTCTCCTTTAATAATTAAAGCAGATGTACAATGTATGTTTGAGAAGCCATAAGCAGGCTATTTTAGTTAGCATAAAATTTAAGAGAATTCATATATAAGCCAGAATAACTTCCCTATATCTCAAGATGTGAAAAGTTCTTTCATCACTGCTTTTCCTAGTTTGGGGTTGCCCCGAGTAGCTCTGATCACAGATGGGGCTTCATGGAAACCACTCTTAGCAATGTGTGAGCCCAGCAGCCTTCCCGAACACCAGAACCCCTCTGTTCATGATGAGTTGGGGTTGTACTTTGTTACCAGAGAAAGGAAGCTGTTGGAGGGGGAGGGGGTGCCTTCTAGGACATGGATTTCTGCGCCCCACCTGGGTGGTGTACCTGTACACCCTTCAGGACAGGTTACTGATAGGTCTCTTGACCTCACAGACCGGAACCCTCAGGTTGTGCAGGTTTCTGGCCTGTGGGGGTCCCTACCTTTCACCTGGTCCCCAGTCCACCTCCTCAGATGGAGAAAGAGTAAGGGAACAGTTTCTTCCTTTCCCGCCACGCTGTCTCTCTCTTTCTCTTTTCCTTATCACACACACACACACACAAACACATTGTGATGCTGTGATATCATAGGAAATATGGATTTGGTCTTCATCTCAGTTCCTGGCACAAAGCATCTAAAACCCTTTTAACTTTCTGAGTGGTAGGGGTGAGAGGAATGTCTTTGGTTATTCATAATAAGCCCCTACCTGAGTTTCTGCTTAGTGAGGTGACTTTTGGAAGATGGGGGCTGATTTCCAGAGGATCCAACCAGTTGGTTAAAGAGTTGGAACTTTTAGCCCTATGCCCTGACCTCCAGGGAGGGGAGAGCGGCTGAGGGTTGAGCTAATCACCTATAGCCAATGATTTAATCAGTCACATCTACATGGTGGAATCTTCATAAAACCCCTAAATGACTGGATACAGGGAGCATCTGGTGGGTGGTAACTAGACTTACCATGGTGATCATTTTGAAATGTATTGAAGTATTTGTTGACTGAAGACAAAATGTGAAACATAAGAGCTGTGAGTTGAATTTCATTCAGTGTCTTCCCAAGGACTATAGCCTTGGAGACCCCTCTCAGCAGCCAAGAACTACTCCAAAAAGGGAGGGGAGGAGCCAGGATGTAGATGAATTTTTGTGTCTGGGAAATACATGTAGTCAAGCAAACATCTTGGTAAAAGATTACTGCTAATCACAAAAAAACAAAAACAAAAACAGATACCTCAAGTTTATTATTTTAGTGCTTACCTATGTTTGGGAAGATGCAAGAATCTAGGGTCATTAAAATTCTTCCTCAGATACGTATCTTAACTATCTAGGGGCCCTTGTAACCACAACACAGAATGCTCCATCCTGAATCCCTTTCAGGTGCACTGTAGGTCTTTGATTACAGCAGTTAGTGACTTGATCCTTGTAGAGCAGGAATGGCAGGCAACATCTGTTTATGGGTTGAAGCACTACGTGTAGCCGGAACTAGCACTGTGTCCTAGGTCAATTATACATCAAAGACAAACAAACAGACTCATAGAAAAGGAGATCAGATTTGCAGTTAACAGAGATGGGTGGATGAAGGCAGTCAAAGGTGCAGACTTCCGGTTATAAGATAAGTAAGTACTAGGGATGTAATGTACAACATGATAAATATAATTAACATTGTATATTGTATGTTATGTGTGAAAGCTGCCAGGAGAGTAAATCCTAAGAGTTCTCATCACAAGGAAAAAAAAATTTTTCTATTCCTTTAATTTTGTATCTGTATGAGATGATGGATGTTCACTAAACTTACTGTGGTCATCGGTTCATGATGTGTAGAAGTGCAATCATGATGCTGTACACCTTAAACTTACACAGCTCTTTGTGTCAATTATATTTCAATTATACTGGAGGGAAACAAGAGAGGGCGCATCTGGTGGGGAGGGAGGTATATTCTCCATGCATTCACATACCCTGCATTTCATAGAGTAATAATACTTACATATTCATAGAGTTGGGCCATTTTTTTTTTCTTAGCATTTCCTTTCCCCTGCATTCCTTGCTGTTCATTTTATGATTATGTATTCCTTCAGTTGAAAGTCAAGTCCCTATATTAAATTCCAACAAAACTCTGTGTCTCTAATTAGGATACTCAAAAACTGAACTTTCCTTTACTTCCCTTTCCCTGAACATCTACAAGAAGAAAATTCTAAATTCTGCAAGAGTGGGCGTGTTTGACTATTTTGTTTAGTGTTAGAGTCTGAGCACCTCCAACAGTGCTTGGCACATAGTTGGCACTCAACATGTATTCCTTGAGCAAATGAACGCATCTGAGAGTTGTCAAGCACTTACTTGCCATGACTCCAGTTGTTGCTAGTTTAATCTGGGGCTGTATGCTCACAGCATTTTCTTTTCAGCACCAAAATCCTTTCAAGAATTGCCTTAGCATTTGTATTTGTTACAAGTTCATTTTTTGAAAAACTTTAAATTTGGAAACAAATTTTAATGCAGCTATTGACACTCAATTTTGTGAGGTGAATTGGTTTCAATGTTCCACTTCTTTTTTCTTACTCTGACTTTTCCAGTCTTGAGTTCTTGATTTTAAGTATTCCTCTGGTGGCTGGAATTTGTATTTGAGTAAATTTTTTCAGTAAGGATTCATGAATGTGTTGACTGAAATAAAAATACACAATGTGAGAGCAATGAATTTTGATTTTATTGGGGGGACTTAATGAGGACTACAGCCCGGGAGACAGCCTCTTAGATGGCTATTAGGAACTGCTCCAAAGAGGAAGGGGGGAGGTCAGTGTATATGTGATCTGAGCCCAAAGGTCTGTGCACTCAAGCACACATCTCAAAGAAAGTTACTGCTAGTTACAAAGAACGGATATCTCAGTTAAGTACTTTTAGTACTTTTCTAAGTATGGCAGATGCAAGAATCCGGGTTCATGAAAAATTTCTCCTGAAATATTTCTATCTAAGGATCTATTTTGACCTATTTTCCCAGAGCACAGAGTCCCTCATTCTGATCTTTACCTTGAATTCCTTTCAGAGTATATTATAGGTCAGCAACTGTAGTGGCTAGTGACTTGATTCTTGTAGAACTGGGTGGTGGGCAACATTCTTTATTTTACAATTAGTAGATTTAAAAAGCTTTGACATATGTAAGATTTCTTCTCCAGTGGTTTTCAAATTATTTTGCTAGCATAATCTTGAAAAGAATTTTGTAAAACTGTGTCCCTCTCACACATTTTAAAATTGACATATGAAAGTTTACACCATAAGTTTAAATAGGAACCAAAGGTGTATTTTCCAACATATGGTATGTATTGAGTTTTTAAAATGAAACTATCCCTTTACTATTTTTAAAGTGGCCAATGGAGTCTGAATATCATAGCAATTTGATATCCACCATTATCCACTTCAAAGATACATGAGCCAGCTCTTTGGCTGTCAGAAGCTTTACATAGCCCCTTTTGTCTTTGAACTCATATTTCCATTCCCACACAGAATTTGATCCTAATAAATCTTGTGCTTGAAAGTCTTGTATTGGTCACTTTATTTTTCCCTGCAATAAAAAATATATATCAATTGAATTTTATTAATTGACAATTGACTAAAACAAATAAATAGATCATCAATTTTAATCAAATTCTGATGAAAAGTACAATGAGACTGGAAGTACATCTCTTGAAGAAATGGTTGCTTTTTACTTCCCCCAGTTCATGACTTTGTGGAGGAATATGACTTATTACTAGAATAAGATAGTGTTCATTTCTATTCCTGTATTTTGTTTTTATAGATATAAGCACTGAGAAACCTCATTCACACAAATATGTTTTAAATGATGAAAAGAGGCTTTTTTGGAGCAGCTAAAAACTCTGTGAATTCGTGAGTTTTATGCCAAAATGTGTTTAGTACGCTATCATTGAAAGTTACTGTAAATTATATCCATCTATGCTGTTCAAAGTAAAAAAGAGAACACCAGGCTGACAAATGGATTTTTAAATCTGGTCATTATATTCGTTCGTTTTTTTCAAAACGGACACAAATATTTCAAACTGCCCTTTTGTTTTCTAGCGCAGTACCACCCGTGTCCCCCAGGTGACGCACCATAGAACAACTCTTCTTTCATAAGGTAGAAGAAAAGGGGCTAGAAAGAGGAGGGATTGGAGATCCTAACTCTCTCATGGGCAGGTTCTTAGGCAGGTGCGTCATAGGAAAGGTCTGGTGGAAACACTTCCATCCAAACACCTGTGCCCATGTAGCACTTGGAAATCTTCTCACACTCAGTTTAGAAGCTGGTGAGCCCTCAAAGTGTTTCTCAAATATATTAGTGGTCTGTTTGACGAAATATATTGGTGGTATATTTAAAGACAATCTTAATCCTTACAGTTTCATACTTATTCCTGTGGTTCTATTCTATTCATGGTCAGCAATCCTGGTTTTTGTTTCCTATTAAATGTTTAAACATTTTAAATAGTAATTTTTTATTTTAAAATAATTTATGTAAGAGATACATCAACTAAAGATTTAAATACTGGTTCAGATGGTACATATACATGACAAACTTATTAAGATGGTATGATATTTTGATATAATAAGAGATAGATATTTTGCTCTGGCTCCTGGCCAGAGCTCCTAAAGGCTTTGTAACTTCCTACGTGGTTAAAGTGCTAGGAACATGTTTTGTTCTAGTATTTGGTCTTTGACTCTGGTCCCTGATCAGAGCCCCTAAATCCGTTGGAATTTCCTGGGTGATAGGAGTGTCTTTTGTTCTAGTAAGATGACTCTTGGTGGGCCTCTCCATAACTTCAGAATGGGGACTGGTCACCAGTAAGACCAAGCCATGATTAGAAGCTTGAAATTTTCAGCCCTACCCTCCATCCTTTGTGGAAGGGAGAGAGGCTGGAGATAGAGTTAATAATTGATCATGCCCATGTGATGAAGCCTCCATAAAAAGTCCCTAAACTATGGGGTTTACAGAGCTTCCAGGGAGGTGTACACACCCAAGTGCTGGAGGACAGTGTGTCTCATCTCTAGGGGGACGGAAGTTCGTGTGCTTGGGACTCTTCAGGACCTCATCCTATCTACCCCTTCTTCTTACTGTTCATCTATAGCCTTTCTCATATTCTTTAACAAACTTGGCAAATATAAGTGTTTCTTTGAGTTCTGTGAGCCATTCTAGCAAATGATCAAGCCTAAAGAGGAGGTTGTGGGAACCTTGATTTATAACCCATGCGTCAGAAATACAGGTGATGACTAGGACCTGCCACTGGTGCCTGAAGTAGGGGCAGTCTTGTGACTGAGCCCGCAACTGTGGGATCTGATGCTGACTCCAGGTAGATTGTGTCAGAACTGAATTGAATTGTAGGACCTCCAGCTGGTGTCAGAGAACTGGTCAGTGTGACAAAAAACCCCAACACATCTGATGTCAGAAGTATTCTGAGTGTGAGTAAAGCAGAAATGAGAATTCTTTTCTTTACACGTGGTACCCAAACTACCAAGCTTGAGAAATGTTAACCTTTAAGATCCCGCTCAGCCCAAATACATGATTCTCTGTTCTGGCAGTAAGAAGCGACCCCTTGGTGTCCTGGAGGTTTACTCCACCTCGCACCTAGGAGACAAGAAACCTACTTCTTGGACAGGGTGCTGTCTGTGTCAGAACTAAGTGGACGTAGTGTCCCATTCAGTGCTGATTGGCAAGTAGAATAGCCCACCAGCCTGGATGGCTATCGTTTGTCTGCACAACACCCCTCCCCGCCTCCCCTCTTCTGAGAATTGTACCCTCTTCCTTTGGGGTAACTGTTCTTCCCTCCACTTTCACTTGTTGTAGTCTTAGTTTGGGGCTGTGTCTTAGTTTGGATCTGCCCAAAAAAGATGCTAAAGCGAGGATTTGGGTGTTAGAGTATTTGGGACGGGATATCGGATAGCACAGTGCAGGAGTCGGGAAGTGGGACGGGAAGAGGGAAGAACCAATCAAGAATACATTGTCTGGGGAGAGGGAGATCGCTCGTTGGTAGAGTGCATGCTTAGCATGCATGAGGTCCTGAGTTCAATGCCCAGTACCTCCATTAAAAAAAGAAAAAAGGTACATCGTCAAATGGGTTACCGCTGTGAATATCTGGGCTTCAGTCCCTCTGACGATCCTCTGAGAAACTGTAGAGCATACTTCAGAATTGTCCCACCAGGAGGTGAGGAGCAGGAGTATTTCTCTCCCAATGTCCAACTGTCCTTTGTCTAAGGATGCTCCACGTACTGCACTGGGGGTCTGCAGCACATGCAGGGTGAGTGTGCACCTGTACCACAGAGATGGAGGGAACCACAGGTGAGTTCAGCAGCGATCTTGCAGGGCAAGCTTGAAGGGACATGAGCACTAACAGCATCTGCTAGAAAGTGCCAATCAATCGTAACGGTAGCATCCTACTTTCTGCCAATGAATAATTGGTCCAGGCTAAGAGTGTAATAAGATCTGTGTCAATCCTAGTCATTCCCTTAGATCTTTTTCAATTTGCACTGAGAGACATAAGGCATACCCTCTCTGATGTCAAAGATGAGAGATGAGAGTCTGGGAGCTGCAGGCGGCTAGATTTCAGTTCTACAGAAGAAGCTGACTTGACAGAATGAGGCCGAAGCAAAGAGGGAAGTGGAGATGAGAAATTAGAGGGAGTCCCAGCTGCATCCAAGGCTCTGATTCTGAGGGTCCTTGAGGCTCATTTTCCCTAGACCTCCAGTTTACATCTTCAAGTCAATGAATTTCTTCCAGTACTAAGCAAATTCAAATTGGATTTCCATACCACTCAGCCATAAAAAAGAATAAAATAATGCCATTTACAGCAACATGTATGGACCTGGAGATCATCATTTGAAGTGAAGTAAGCCAGAAAGAAAGAAAAATACCATATGATATCACTCGTTTGTGGAATCTAAAAAAAAAGACACAAATGAACTTATTTACAAAACAGAAACAGATGCACAGACATAGAGAGCAAACTTAGGGTTACTATGGTTACCAGGGGTAAAGAGGGTAGGAAGGGATAAGTTGGGAGTTTGAGATTTGCAGATACTAACTACCATATATAAAATAGATAAACAACAAGTTTATACTGTATAGCACAGGGGACTATATTCAATATTTTGTAATAACCTATAATGAAAAAGAATATGAAAAGGAATATATGTATGTATATGTATGACCGAAACATTATACTGTATGCCAGAAATTGACACAACATTGTAAACTGACTATACTTCAATTTAAAAAATGAAGGGGGAGAGTATAGCTTAGTGGTAGAGTACATGCTTAGCATGCATGAGGCCCTGGGTTCAATCCCTAGTACCTTCACTGAATAAATAAATAAATAAGCAAGCAAGCAAACCTAATTACCTCCCTCTGTAAAAAAAAATGAAACAAAAACAAAAAACAAACAAAAAAATGGCTTTCCATTGCTACAACCAGAAAAGTCTTGACTACTTTTGAACCACCTCCTTTCCAAAAATATCTGTTCCTTCAATCTGCCACATTTCCTACAAGTCATCCAAAAGACAGCCACTCAGTTGAACTTCCAGGAATCCACAGCAATGTACAAATACTCCAATACATTTAATTTCAAAAACCAAGAGGGAAAAATCAGGCAAACTAACAATTTTAGAACAGCAAAACAAAATTCAGATGGACCATGTTTGAATTGACAGATGATTCTAAGGACATGAATTAAACCTCTAACCTAAGGCTTTTTATCATATCTTTCTGTGTGAAAGTTTCAGACTTCTATAGAGATGGACACTGTTAATTTAAAACATAAGCCCTAAGGATGGAAAATAAAAGTTGGACAGTATAAAACCACTGTAGAATACAAAGAAGCAGTTCTATGTGGACTGATAAGATCTCCAGGATATAGTGTGCTTGTTTGTGTGTAAGAAAGAGGAATATGTATATATTTGCATAAATAAACTCTTAAAGGTCATACAAAAAACAAAAGTGACTAATAAAAGTGGTTATATAGGGGGAATTGTGTGGACAGGACAGATGACGGTATACACAGCCTCATAAATGCTTTGATTTGACGTGCATGTCTTACCTACTCGAACTGAGATTTAAAATATAAATGGGGGAAAGTAATAGTTCAGCGGTAGAGTGCATGCTTAGCAAGCATGAGGTCCTGGGTTCAATCCCAAGCACCTCCATTAAAAAAATACATATATATGTGCATATGTGTGTGTGTGTGTGTGTATATACATATGTGTGTGTGTGTATAAATAAATAAAAGAAAGTTGACCCACTTTTCCCGAGAGCTGATGTGAACAGCACAGAATTTCACAGGTGAATCACTGACAAACTGACGCAGACCCAGAGATGACAGCTGCATCCAAAATCCTCAATGATAATCCACCTCCATCAAAGCCAAAAGGCTTAAAATCAATGGGTTTTTGAAACTGCGTCTCGTTTCGAAAGTGAAGGAAAGGAACACATGATGTCAGGCACATGGGAACCTTAAACTGAGGCATGAGCTGACATAAACCTAGGAACACGCTGTGGAGAAGGGAAAGTATTTGCTTCTCCTCCTCAACATGGAAAGAGGAAAGAAATACAGAAAGAGGGAAATAGAGGAGTAAATAAGATAGACATGTGTGAAGTCCATACAGTGCAGGACTGAGGTGGGCGTTGATCAAGAAATCGTTTCTCACGTTGATTCAGGCATGTCTTGATGAGTATGACGCAAAATTCTATGAATAGGGATAATGATACAATCTGAGGAGTTTAATGAATTATTCTGATTTAGTATTCAATTCCAATTCTAGAAATCAATGGATGTTAGTTAATGTATATAAAAGTTTTTTGAAAAAAAAACAAACCACAAACTACTATAAAAAGATTACTTTTTAAATTTAAAAAGGGATTGTCTCTTTTTAGATGAAGATTTTGAAAGATTAGAATGTTTCCTGGTTTGTAAACGAAGCATATTTCATTCTTAGGATGTATATGAGGAGAGTTCATCAAAATGAAGATTTTTATAGTAATAAGAATTATTATTTTCCTATTGTGGCAAAAGTGTGTTGTAAAATATTGTGCATTGCGATTATGTTATTATTATGTGTTTTGGATAAATTTAAATGAAAACTGAGAGTTGAAATATAGAAAAATGTAAGCCAAAGTGTGATAGGATACAGGGGTAGTCAGTGAAAGGTGTAAGGAAGAGCGTTAGGGGACAGAATTAACAGAGGTGTCCCAGTTCTAAGAGGTCTCAGCTCCAGTGCCCAGCGTTGTGGAAAGGCAAGTGAGCAAGCCAGCCTGTGGCAGCAGTGGCAGACCAGCCGGACAACACCTGATCCCTCCAAGGAGGGAACAGACTGTTCAACCCCAGCTCATTATCTGGGCTCATTATTCCAGGTCCTCTTTTTTTGTTTTTCCAAGAGAAGAAGGAAATCTGGATTTTGATGTGAACTCAACTATTTTTCGTATCGTGGCCGAAACCAAATCTGTCTATAAGCTGTAACTGACTCAGGCATCCAGTTTTGTGGGGGCGTTTAAAAATGATGGTGACTTACCATGTGAAATCAGCCTTTTCCCATAAATAACAGGAATCAGCAAACTCCAGCTCAGAAGAATCCAGCGTGTCCCCTTTCTATAAATAAGGTTTTTCAGGGACACAGCCACGTCCACTTGTTTGCATATTGTCTGTGCTGCTTCTGCGCTATAATGGAGTCTCAAATATTTACCATCTGGCCCCTTACGGAAAAAGTTTGCCAACCATGATAATGTTTTGACCTTTAGTCGCTCTGAATATATTGTGTTGAATTATGTTCTAAGAAGGTTCTACTAGATTTTAATGTTATATTATTTTAAGCTAAAGTTTTTTTCCCTCCAGAATATCTGTTAGACCATTTAAAATAATCATTTTGCATTAGAAATTTCACTCAATCGAATCTGATAGGAAATGGTGTTAAGAACATTTAGTAAAATTTCTTTTCCATATTTATTGATTTCTGTGGATCACAGATGTGTGTTAAGAAATGGACTAAGCAAAGAAAAAAAAAAGAAAAAGAAATAGACTAAGCAAACTGTAATAAAGAAGGTTAGAAAGGCCCTTTGTAAGGTTATGCAGAAAAAGTAAACCTAAAGTTACTACAAATCATCTCCTGTAACTAAACCTTGAAAAAGAGAAATTGTTTTTAGCTTGCACCATCTAGAGGTGAAAAATATAATTTCACACATAACCTTACCAGAGTGGAAAGGCAGTGAGTGCCCTGCCTCTGTCATTTGAGTTTGTGTCATTTCTGTTAGGAAGGGATGAGGGGAGATTGGTGCTCACTGACCGCAGAACACTGGCTAGCACAGGGTTTTCTAGCAGTGGTCTTCATGGTGCTTAGATTTTACCGCTTCTGTTATTATTAGTCACTTACTTTCTTATGTGATGTTCAGTAAAAATAAACTTTTTTTGAATTACTTTTTAAAAATTAATTAATTAATTAACTTTTTATTGAAGTAAAGTCAACTACAATGTGTCGGTCTCTGGTGTACAGCACAATGTCCCAGTCATGCATATACATACGTATGTTTTCATATTTTTTCCATTAAGACTTGAATACCTCCTTTTGGCTCATCCTGAAAGAACTGAAGGGTGTATGTTTTGGACATCCTTGTGAATGTGTGTTTGAACATCTTTGTCTAATCTTAACAAGCACCTTCATTGTAGGTAAAGACTTCTTTGTAGAATTTTTATAATAACCCATTTGTGCATTCTCCAAGTTATTTTGTACTTGGATCCAACTATTAAAATATACCTATATCTGCACAAATAGGATGATCATTTGTATCATGAAACAGATCACCCATTTGTATAGGCTCACTACAATCCCTCTGTGAGTTTTCGTTGGCTACCAAAAGAAATTTTTGAAAACTCTAACATCATTTTATTGTTTTAGGCTGGCTTCCCTATGTTGTACAACTGAAAAGCAAAGTTTTTAATATTGTTGTTGATCCCAAAATAGATGTGGTAAGAGTTGTCTTAATCTCCTTTGCCCAGCCCACAATGACCCAATTCTAGCCAACACTTAACTCTTCAGCTACCCTCTTTCCCACCTACACCTCTTTCCCTACTATAACCATAATCTTTCAACCCCTCTTCTCCAGGGGTGTATTTCCCTTTTTAAAACTCAACTCTGACAACCCCTGGGGAAGTCTAGGAAAATATGTGAACTCATTTATTCATTTATTTATGGTGGGAGGAGGTAATTAGGTTTACTTATTTATTTATTCTCAGAGGAAGTACTGGGGATTGAACCCAGGACCTCATGCATGCTAAGCGTGCACTCCACCATTTGAGCTATACCCTCTGATGTAGAACATAACTGCTTCCTTTGTGTTAAAAATGCATATTCTCTACATCCTGGGCATTGAGCTTATATGAACTTGTTTGATTGTGTTCTTCAGATCTTCTAGACATTCATTGATTTTTTTTCTACTTGATTTAAGAGTTATTGAGAGGTATATTAAAATCCTCCAGTGTAAAAAAAAAAGTAAATTCAGTTTTATATTAATTATCCCAGTGCATCATGGAGTTCTATTTAGGTATTATGACTTCAGAAATTCATTAAAGACACAATGGAACTACAAATGCAAAATAAATTTCAATATTATTCTTTAAAAAAAAATCCTCCACTGTGATACGAGTTTTTCAATTAATCCTTATATTACTGTCAATGTGAGCTTTATACATATTTTGAGTCATATTTATAGGTGTAAATGAATCCAGAATCATTATGTCAGGTTCACCAACACACACGCCCACAGCAGCAGTTCTGTCCCTCGTCTCTGCTTTCTTGGAGCGTGGTCGACAACGAGCACACTTTCAACTACATCAAGCCTGGTGGCATCTAGTGCAGCCGGGCAGGAGAGACCTTCAGGAGTTCTGAGCAGAAGAGATTCTGCCTTATGGCGGTGAATTTTCTTAAAGTATCTAAGGAACATTCGAAACAGCTTTACATTGACTGTAAAGACAGACTGTCTGAAAGTCATGGACTCAGGACCAGTTGTGACGATTGTCTGGGAAAGGCTGAATATGGCAAAGACAGCATGGAGACTTTTGCATTGAAGTTGGCAGGAACATTATTTATGGCAATGGTTCTTTAAAAACGGTTATGAAAATTTTCATGGGGACTTTCCTTCCCTACAGATGGGAGTTTTCTCACTGTTCTTTTTGTGGGCCAGCTGTTGTCCTAGTTCACCCTTTCACTAAGAATGCTGCCTCTTATTCTCCTATCCTGCTTCATATTCACTACTTTTATACAAATAGAATACTTCTAGAATAATACAGCATGCTAACAGTTACTCTGGGGAGAGAGCACAGAGGACTGGGGTCTGAGGTAAGAGGACATTTTCATATTGTTTGAATACTTTGCATGTGTGTTTAATTTTTAAAAGCTACCTAATTTTTTTGAGAGGGGCTCCTTCTTCTCATTTCCACTAAAAATGCATTAAATAATATATCTTTTGTTGCAGGGTGCAACCATACTGCTATAGGTTCCTACAACCTTCCCCTTTAAGGAACTCATTTAATTGTGAACTGTAACCTTCCAGCTTTGGGAAGGAGCCTAGACAAGGCGCTGAGGGCTCATCCAAGTCACCGCAGAGATGGGCAGAAGCATCCCGCTCTCTAGTTCTTTATCTGCTCACCAGAAAGTGCAGCTCTTCCTAAGATTTCATCTTAGAGTCTCATTAGAGAGGAAACAGCTGACCTCATCAAAGCTCTCACATCCTCTTTGGTGGAACTAGATATTTCCCCGGGAAGGATGTATCTGAAACTGAACTGATAGCAACAAATACGTTTTCAGCTTTAAATAATATCTTTTTCTGTAAATAAAAATGAATATTCATTGACATGAATATGAACTATTAGTACTAACAGAGAAATATCTCCAAAACACGTAATGAAAAAACTAATTTTAGAACACTATACATAGTACTGCTGTAAGTTAAAAAAACTAAAGGCCAAACTAGTGTTTTATAATAAGAATATATCTGTATGATATATAACTCTTTGATATTATGTTCATTGTCTAGATTATGGTAGATACAGAAAAGTTTAGGAAGGCAAATTGAAAATGAATCATAACACTTCCCAACAGAAATAATTCCTAGATCCAAACTGGTAGATTTCCTTCCAGCTTACCTGTCTCTCTACCTCACTGTTTCTCCTTCTTTCTATTTTTCATCTGTCATATGTACACTGGGATATAGATATATAAATATTACAGTTGTAATTCTAGTGGGGAGGGTATAGCTCAGTGGTAGAGTGCACGCTTAGCATCCATGAGGTCCTGGGTTCAATCCCCAGTACCTCCATTAAAATAAATAAATAAACCTAATTACCTCCTCCCGCCCCAAATAAAATAAAATAATTGCTTAGTAAACTTTAAAAAAAATTACAGCTGTAATTCTGCTTTACTCTCTTTGCGTTATATTATAAGCATGCCTCCATGTCAACAAATATTACTTGAAAATACTGTGGAAATATCATTTACTTGGCCATATTCCTATTTTTGCACATTTCCTTTTTTTCTGCTGTGTAACTAACTTCAGTGAAATCCTAATATGAAAAACTTATCTCTATCTTCAGTCATTTCCACTGGAAAATTTTCTAGGAGTAGAATTACTGGGTCAGGAAATGTGAACATTTGAAAGCAATTTTAAAGCCTAATTTACTAATCGTTTTGTCAGTGCACACTCACACCAAGCCTATAGGAATGCCTAATGCCTATTTTCCTTATCCCAGCAGTGGGTATAACTTTCTTTAAAATTCAGTACTAAACACACACACACACACACACATACACACACACACTCTTTAAATTTCTTTAATTACTAGAGATATTGAAAAAATTTTAATGTTTACTGACCGTTTGTATTTCTACATTCGATTTTGTACTTATTCCCCATATAATAATATTAATTTCGCTTCTGAGTATGAGTATGTGTATGTGCGTGCGCATGTGTGTTCTAGGTGCTGAGAGATGAAGTGTGCAGAGTTACCACAAGAGGCCCCTAGCACAACAGTTATATCACAACTGGAAGCCTATTGGGTTCAAGTTCCAGCAAGTCAGCCTCTTTAGGAGTGGGGACAGGTTCATTAATTCTAGTCTTAGAGCCTCCAAACAACTGTCCTGGCCTCGTAAGACCAGACCTTCTGACACTGACAAAAGTTATTTAAAGGAACCAGGGACAGTAACTCAGGAATTCAGAAAGCTGGGTGTCAAACAGCTGAACTGTGCCCTCCTGCCTCCCTCCTTCACTTCCTGTCAAAATCTCCTATGACTTGATTCTTCTTATTAGATATAGTCATTCTCAGATTTCCAGAGAAATGTAATCACTTTGAGTCTGAGATGCCCTTGCGTCATTCATTTGATTGTCCAGCAAATATTTCCTATTCTTTTCATACTTAACCAGAAGAATGATGGGCTTTTTCTTTTGACTCAACAAATATTCACTACCATGTGCCACTGTCCTAGGTACTGGGCGTATAATGATGAGCAAAGTGAGACCCCGACCCCAGCCTTGCAGAGCTCACACCTGTCCCATCCATCCTAGGACCTCCACACAGACCTTCAGGAAATTCACCCCCACAGATGCTTTTGCCTTGATAGGAGACATGGTGTGCAGCCCGCACGGGGAGTGTCTGCTGCTCCACAGTCCAGAACATTGTCTCCAAGACCTATGATTACATCCTGGTCTCTTCTGCATACCACACCATCTATCTAGCTATGACTTGTAAAGAACTTTATAGAATGTAATATACCTACCCCATAAAGAGTTCAAATTATACTCAAGTATAAGTAACAAAAATGAAAATGACTCATAGTCACAATCTTCACAGACAGCTATCTTTTATAGACAGATCATTACATACACACACATTTGACAAATACGTATTGACTGCTCACTATGAGGAAGGCATGTTCCAAGAGCTGTGTCTTAGTCTGCTCGGGCTCTCATAACAAAACATCATAGACTGGGTGGCTAAAAGAACAGAAATTAATTTTCTCACAGTTCTGGAGGCTACAAGGCCAGTCAATTGGTGTCTGGTGAGCGCTCTCTTCTTGGCTTGCAAAAGGCTACCCTCCTGCTCTGTTCTCACATGGTGCAAGTGTAGAGTGGAGTGGGGAGCTCCCTTGTGTCTCTTCTTAGGAGAACGCTAGTTCTGTTCGTTCAGGGCCCACACTTACAACCTCTTTTAACCTTAATTGCTCCCTCACTCCAAATACAGTCATGCTTGGGGGGTTAGGGTTCAACATATGAACTGGGGAGAGGGGACACGAACATTCAGCCCATAACAGGCTGTGAAGTCCCCACATGTGAATGTGAATAAAGCACAATGTTTGCCCCCTTCCCACTAATGTAGGAACTCATGATGCAAACTCTCTTTCTGTCTCTTTGTGCTTGGTTTACATTATTATCTTTTGGCATTTCCAGCAAGGGTGGATATGCAAGGTAAAAAGAGGAAGTGAGATTCAAGAAAGTTTTAGAAAACTGTCTCTGGAAGAGGAGGTTGGTTGAAGCTCTTGACTACTCCAGAGATCCACACTGAAGCATCTCTCATTTTCTGGCTTCTCCCCAAGGAAAGGAGGCTGTTAGATGTACAAGACATGACCCGCCCTTTACATCCACCTGCTCTACAGAGGAGCGACGATTCCAAATGGGGCTGGATTCATTCCTTCAGAACATGACTGCTGATGCATCGCTAGATGGGGATGAGTGGGACAAGGTCTCTGTCCTTGAGCTCATGGCTCAGTGAACCAGTGCCGAGCAGATCATGTGAGAAGTGCCGTCTGAGATGGAGGTAAACTCGGAGAACTCTAGGAGAGAAAAGGAGACCCAGAAAGACTTCTGGGAAGAAATGATACCCCCCACCGAAGTCTGAAGAAGGCTAAGATTGAGCTGGGGAGGAAAGGGGAAAGGCAATCCAGCTCAGGCTATCACAACGTGCAGCCCACCTGTGCAGAAATGAGCTGCGTTAGGACAGAATTCTGAAAAAAGCAGGTTGAATGTGCTCATGCAGGCAACTGTCCAGACTGTCTCTGGATAGCATGATCCCTCAAAAGGTTATCTTGAGATTTTATCAAGGTGACAAAAACTTATTTTTAATTTTAAAATGTATGTTGTATAATAGGATGGCAAATTCCATCCACAGAGGAGCCTGTGGGAATCCTCAGAGCCAGAGGAAAATGTACCTCTTCCAAATCTACCAGACCAGAAACAATAAACATTTGATTCCAAAAATTCCAACAAGAAAAGATAGAACAAAACTAACAGGAAAAAAAGGAGTCTGATGAAAGTGAATAAGAACAGAAGAAAACAAAACCAATCAATAAATAATATCTTTGGAAAAACAATAGAAGATTTTGCATCCATAAAACAAGGATAGGGTAGTACGGAAAAATAAAGAACGCTTGGAAATTCAAAAAATACAAAAACTGAAATAAAACATTGTGATAAAGAGTTGGAAAGTCAAGTTTATCATCCAGCAAGTGGAATAAAAAGACAAAAACAGAAAATAGAACAGAAAGGGGCTGATGACGTGAACAGAGCATCAATCCAGGAGATCAGACATCATTAAAAAAAAAAAAGGAAGAATGTTTCCCAAGGAAAAATACAAGAAAATGTCCCACATCTGAAGGACACAGAACCTCCAGACTGAAAGGGCCCTCATGATAAGCAAAATATCCACAAGGAGGCGCATCCCTGACACTTCAGAGCATCAGACATAAGGAGGCAATCTTAAAAGCTTCCAGAGAGACAAATCAGGTTATACACAAAATAATGAGAATCTGAGTGTCATAAGACTTCTCAACCCCGCTGGATAATAGAAGATAATGGAGTAATGACTTTAAAATCATCCAGCCAAACCATGAGTCAGGTGTAGGGGTTGATTAAGGGACACTCTCCTTTCTTGGAGCCTGCTGGAAGCTGCCCTTCAGCTAACACAGAGAGCAAACCAAGGGAAAGACTGTCGTTGACTCTAGGAAAAGAAAACCCAACAGAAGAGAAGTAGTTTGAGAGAGCAGGGAATTCTCAGCATGACCACGGTGCAGTAGGGCTGAAGAGCAACTCACTCAGACTGCATGGGTGGGTAGCGTGCTGTGGGAGAGAGGCCTCCAAGAGAAACATGGAACTGGATTATCAGTAGGCTCGAGCACTGGGGCGAGGGGGAAGAAAAACCTACTGGGAGTACTTGACAGAGCAGATGAACCACTTTGGAAAAGAGAAAACAGAAAACAGAATTTGAAAAATTGTTCATTCCAGGAAAGGTAAAACTTTATGCAAGATATAATATATAATTAATTGGATCATCACTAAACTATATTTACATAGCCATAATAATTCATTGGCTACTGATTTATCTAGACTTTTTTATCCTGGAGAAGAAAGGAAGTAGGAGGTGGCAGTACAACAGACTAAATTATCATCTACCTAATAGGAGGTTAAGAGTTTTAAATTGATAAATCAAGAAATAGCAGTATAAATATATTACTTAGAAATATGAAGATAAATGCCAAGTTTAGGGGGGAAAAACTAAATTAGTTCAAAATAGTTGCCTCCAGGGACTAGAGGACAGATATTTTCATTAAGAACTTCCAGTATTATTTTGAGCACCTACTATATGCCAGACATACACCTCCTTCTCCTCGAGACCAGAGTCATCAGTCAGTCCACTCCCAAAGAGCCATATGGTGATCCCTTTCATTACCTCCCCCAGGCCCCTGCTCCATCCATATCTGCTTTTTTCATTTCCATCATCAATCACTCCTCTCCACTGGCTTGTCTCCCTGTGCTAACTGCTGTGTCCAAGAACTTCCAGCTTGGCAAACTGACTGGCCAACTTTGGCTTCATGCCCTGGATTCTGATCTCATTTCTTGGCACAGTGGATATCACTGGAATGATATCTACTACTAATGAGCCCCCACTGGGCCCAGCTCCTGGACCTCCCACGTATGGGTACTTGTCTGGCACAGAATGCCAGCCCTACCTGCCATGACGGGCACTTAGAAGTACAGGAACTGTGGAAAAACAAGAAAGGAAGGAGAAAGAAGAGTAAAGGGTGACATCAAAAGATGGCAGGGCCACTGTTGACACTGGGGACTCAAGAGCAGGACATTTGATGAGGGAGGTGAGGAATATGATAAGTTTCACTTAACTAAATTGAGTTCAAAGCTTATAGAATTGGGTAGTAATCAGGGTAAAGTGGACAGTTAATCATGATCCAGAAACAGTGAAATAGAATGGGAAAGGTTTTGGAGTTAATATGTATCCGATTTATATTCTGGCTCTACCAGTTACTACCTGAATTGGCAAGTTAACTTCCCTGAGGTTCAGTTTTCTCATCTACAAAATAGGGATTGTATCTTGATTAGGAAAGAGGCATGACAAATTTGAGATATCACCAGGGAAACAGAAAGTGATTCTTAGTGGCTGTGGTGTGAAGATAGATTGGAGCTGTCAGGACAGCAGGTGGGTATTCTGACTGCAGTGGCAGAAGATCAAGGATGGTGGGCTCAAGGGGTACTTGAGGGAGGAGGCAGCCAAGAGTAGAGAGAAACGGAACAATTAAGGAAATACCTGGGAGGCAGAACTAGTAGGATGCGGTGATCTCTTGGTTTGAAGCAGGGAGTTGGCAGATGATGTCAATGCTCCCCCTGTGTGCGCTTGGATCCCTTTACCAAGTTCATGCTGTGTTTTCACTTCCAATAGCCAACACCTGCAAGGAGAGCCAGACTATCTGGGATTCACATCGCCATGGGGAGAGACAGAGCAAATGGCTTCTGGCGCAGAAGTATAACTCCTCCCAGCTTCCTTGACCCTGGTCCAGACTGCTCTCAGGTATGACTGTCTCCAGACTCTTCCGTGGAGTTGAGCCTAAATCCCCCTCCAACGGACTTTGTTTGATATCAAATACTTGCTTCACTTCCTTTTCTCCCATGTTCCCCTTCCTCCCTCCCTTACTGTTTTTTCCTAGTGGCATTTCCTGAGTCAGTTTCACATGAATCCTCATCTCAGGTCTGCTTCTGAGGACTGCATCCTAAGACAGTGTGGTAGTCAGTAACACTGCTTACTAATGTTTCTGTTCTCTGCCTTCCGGGCGCGTGGTAAGGTTGTGCTTCTTGGCCGTCCATGGCTGGGTGATAGGGCCAAGTTATCACCTCTAGCAGGGGTGATGTGTGTAGCTTTGGGGCTGAGCATCAAATCGCCGGGATGGAACCCTTCAGAGCTCTTTTCCTTCTGTTACGCTGACCAAGAATGTCCCAGATAGTGGCTGCTCTCTCAGCCTGGGACCTGGGGGCGGTATGAGAAAGTGGGGCAGAGCCCTCACTTGGACTCCGTAGTCAGAAGGAGAAATAAAATCCCACTGTGTTAAGCCACTGAGAGTTGGGGGTTGTTTGCTTAACAGCAGTATAACCTAGCATGTTCTGACAACGACAGACGGTGAGAAAAGAGAGGAACCAAACATCACTAAGATTGCTTCTGCCTTAGGCTGGTGGATGGACGGCGCTGAGAAAAGCAAGCAGAAAGAGCTGGATTTTGTTTGTTTTTCTAGATGGGGAATTCAGTGCAGCTTTAGATGTTTTTGAGTTTGAGATGCTTGTGGAAATCGAAACTGAGATGTTGAGAAGACAGTTGGTTCTGGATCTCTGGAAAGTGATCTGAGCTGGAGACAGATATTTAGAACATATGTAGTAATTTAGGAAAATAGGAATAGAAAATCAGGACCAAGGGAAAAATAAAATGCATAGGTACTAATAATAAACATTAACAAAGATGCTACGATTGCAGTTTAAATTGGGCATTAAACTTCCTGGCCAGGGAAACAAAGGACACGTATTCTAATATATGACTCTCACTGTTGGAAAGAAAGAAGTATATCGGTTCCTTCTCTTGAACTAAATTTCAGAACGTCCCCCTCCCACTTCAACCAGAGTAACTTCTAAATAATACTGTCTTAGAAAAGGAACTTCATAACCCCTACCCCCACCACCAAAATGGAAAATTACAGCTGATCTTCCCTGAGTATCACTTTGGGGTAGATTTGTGATATAAACTGAATGGCAGAAAATTCAATATCTATTCTCTGAGGATCTCCAAATGGTAGAGTCCCAGGGGTATCTAGGCAAAGCTGACGTTTCTCCAGAAAGCAGCTTTGGAACTTTCCCAGCATTTATTTTCACTATCAGGTTGTCCTGTGAAGTTCAATTTTGTGGCTGGTAGCCCATCTTGATCACGAGTTTGGACAGTGCTGCTCTGTATTTGCCAGCATCTCCACTGAAGAGTGACTGCTACTGCTTTTGTAGGCACAGAACTTTCCCAACGAGTATTATAATGTCTTCAACAGAGCAGAAGGGAATAGTCAACCACAAAGGGGCCTGGAAGTGATTTTAATCATGGAGAATGACATTGCAAGATGACTACAATACTTAGCTAATGTGATGTGTAGGATTTCCTTTCACAGAACCGCAAATCAACTCAGTTCACTGAACAGACGTGGTCATTGGTAAAGCAATTCATGTATTTGTTGGCGTCTGGTAAGTTTTGTGAGAATGAAAGACTAACTCTAGCATATCTGTAAAATATCGGCATTTGAACAAAAAGCAACTGTAGGAAAGAAAACAGAAAAAAAATCACAAAAAATAAAAAATTTAAATTTAAATATCATATAAGAACTACCAATATATGTTCAATAAGAAGCCATGATAAAAGTCTTGTTTTATAGGGTTAATTAAGTCAACTAAAGCACACGTTTGGTATTCACGGTAAAGTCTAGAAGGAAAAGCCACCGTTCTTTAAAACACAAAGGCAATGATTTAAGTGTTCTCTTTAAGCTTCCTCTTCTAATGGGTTCCATAGGGTTTTATGGGAAACCTTAACTGTAAAAACACTCATAGAATGGGCAAAACATAGAACAAGGATAAAAAGCCAGTTGTAGGCACGAAAAGCACAAACCATGAAAGAAAAGATTAATACATTTAGACATTAAAACCACAATTTTCTATTCATCAAAAGGTATTATAAAAATAATTAAAATTTCTTGCCATCAAAAGACACTGATGATAGTAATGTATGTTTATATACTGCTTCCTAGATGCTAGGCACTGTTCTAAATACATTATGTATTTGCTTAATAATACTCAGTACTTACTGGATAACACAATAATACATACTTGCTTAGTAATGTTACTTCATTTTACAGATGAGAAAATTGAGGCACAGATGATTTTTTAAAAGTGAAACACAAGTCATGGACCAGGAGAATATATCCAAAACACACATGCACGCGCACACACACACACACACACACACAGAATTCCTGTGAAACAGTAAATAGAATAAAAATTAGCCAGTAGAAGAATGGGGGAAAGAGTATAAATAGAAGAGGAGACCCAGTGGTCTGTAAGTGTGAAAGATGTGCACAGTCTCAGTAGTAATAAGAGAAATGCATAGCAGAACAATGATGAGACCACATTCTCAGTGCAGCCCACCAGCGAACAAGACTAACAGTAGTGAGTGTTGGTAAGAATACAGACCAGCTGAAACATTATTCCACTGGTGGCTGCAGCAGAAATGGGCACAACCACTTTGAAGAACAATTCGACCTTATCTAGTAAAGTTGAACAGACTCAGCGCTTACAATCCAGTAATTCCACTCCTGAAAAGACACTCTGGAAAATTCAAGCTCATGAATATAAAGAAACATGAGCAGAAATGCCTACTGAACAGTATTTATAACGGCTAGTTATTGGAACCATATTAATTTCTACCAATAGGAGATAAATTGTAGTTGATTCACGTGCTAGATTAATACACAGCCGTGAACATTAATGACGTGCACCTGCCAGCCTGTATCTCTGTGAACTTCTCACTGTTCTCTCCTCTCTGCTTCCTGGGTTTACCAGATCTTTCTCCTCACATGATCTTACTGTGAACAAGGCAAATACAATCCATTGCCTTTCTGTTTATTAAATTACAGGGTTTTGCGGGTTTTTTTCCCTTTCTTTCTTTTTTGAAATCCAAGCATCTCTAAATTCTTCAGTCACATATTTATACACAATTTCTTGTCTTTGTCCTCCAGAGGGCTGATCACATACACGGTGTATGTGGTTTGCTTGTTTTATTCTGTGGTAGCCTTATTTCTAAATCACTGGGTAAGAGACATCTCACTGTGGCCTCCAGATAGAAAAAACACCCTTGTGTGTGCCAAGTTTTGAAAGATAATTAGAGTTTGCCTAGCATCCTATGGCAAGTAAGGGCATTCCAGCTGGAGGAACGAAATTATGTAAAAGCACAGAGACGGGATACAGCTGGGCTTGTTCAAGGACCTATGAGCAGTTTATAAAGCTCTCAGCGTGAGTGCAGCAGTGTCAAGGTCAAGCCTGAACACAGGGGTGTCAGATGGGAGAGGGAGGGCTTCATGTCTTGGGAGGGGTGAGGGAGCCCATAAAACAGGAATTTGACTTCTCTGCATGTTTATTAGTCTTGCTCTCACACTGCTTCCCCTTAGCTTTTGTTCACCATGGCCTTAGCAAGTCACGTCAGCATATTGATCCTGAAAAATAATCACTGAAAGGACCCCAGTTTTGAAGAACGCGCTCAGGAGGAGCAGTGTTCCTTTTGCTCCCCACTGTAGATTCCTTGGAGAGGTGGCTGGAGGTGGAGGTAGGCTGTGGCCTGATCGCGTGGGGCTTGGGACAGTGGGCTAAGAGCTGGGACTTAACCCAGCATGTGATGTGCCCAGCAAAAGGTTTTAGGCAAAGGAATAGTCCCCCAAAATCCACAGATGTGAGAGTAAACACACATTCCTCCACACACGTGAACATTTATGTGCACGTATGGATAAATAGACTCACTATTTAGAGGCATTAGATTCTCTATAAATGTATCAAATATGTATGTGGATATATATACAATTGCTTAGTTCACTGTACTTACACACATATGGTATGTTATATATATACACATACATGTATGTGTATACATATATAGTCTGGTAAGTATATATATGTAAATAAAATGATATGTATGTATGTAGTGTGTGTGTATATATGTATATCTAGATCTATATACTATATATAGGGAGTAAAAAGCAGTTGGAGAGAGTCAGAGAGATGGAGAAACTGGATGGATACCTACCCACACTATTAACAGTGGTTATACTTCAATAAAAAAACTGGAAAAAACTTAGGGAACCTTATGCAGATATAGGCTAATAGTGAACACACAATAAATGCCCAACATTCTATGGAAATAAGAGAGCAGTGGCAGTGGTGTGAGGTAGGGACTGGGGTCTGCAGAGGCTGGAGGAGGAACTGACTGGAGATCAGTCAGGAAGTCCTTGCAGCAGATCCGGGAGAAGATGAGGTGTGCAGTATATGCACTCTGTCACTGTGGAGGCTCTGTTCCTGCTCCTTGCCAAACTGGGAATCTGCCTCCCAGCCCAACTTCTCCACATACAGAGATTCTGCTCATCCTTCAAGGCTGAGTTCAAATCCTGGTTTCTTCATAAAGCCTCCCCAATCCCAGTCTTCTTGCAGGAGTCGCCTCCTCAGTGTTCCCACAGCTTTTTCTTTTATCTTGTTCCATCACTAGTTATTTATACCTCTCAACCAGACTGTAACAGCTTTGAAGGTAACAGCCATTTCTCTCTCTAGCCATTAAAAAATAATCTCTTGATTCTAGCACAGGGCTTTGCATGTCATAGATTCTCAATAAATGCTCCTTGAATGAAAATCATTCAAAAGAACCATATCTTGAGATAGAAACCATTTTAAAGTGACAATTTCCTTTCTTTTCCTGATGTCACTTATGATAAATAAACAAAACTTTTCCCTAATTTCATTACACTTCAATTTAAAAAACTGTAATAACCATATATCCCCAAAAAGTTTATTTTCCTAAACAGTGAAATTTGAAGTTCTGTGTATCAGTGTCTGCTTTATGGAATTTCAACCTTGTCTTCCCGGAAGAATCACCTGGGGAAATGTTTTAAAAGTATGCTCCCCATGTATTTTATTTTGAAAGTTGCTTGGACCTTAAAAGTAGATCTTAAAAGTTATCATCACAAGAAAAAAAATTGTAGCTATGTATAGTGATGGATGTTACCTAAACTTCTTGTGGTGATCATTTCTCAGCATATACAAATACTGAATCAGTGTTGTACACCTGAAACTAATATAATGTTATATGTCAATTATACTGCAATTAGGAAAATACAGTTTCCAGAGTTACTTACAGAGATTTTGGTTCAGTTGTTCAGGAGTGGAGCCCATGCCTTTATTCTAAAAGCTCCTCAAGTGATCTTGGCGTGCAGCCAGGGCTGAGCGTTCCTGCTCTAGTCCACCCCGGAGGAGTTGGACAGTAGTACAGTTCCTTTGAACTCCTTTACCAGAGGGAGATCAAAGACATCACCTGGATTCACTTGAGATCAGTCTCACTTGGCCATCTGGCTGGCTCTCCAGGTCCTGCTCAATTCCACCAAAATTCTAACAATGTTGAAGCCCCACCACCCTGTCCTCTCACCCCCTCAGCACACACACAGAGGTCACGAGCTTTATTCTTATTTCACTTTTTAAAAAAAATCATAAACACAGAGCACCTTATATTTCTTCGTAGGACACTGGAACATCTCAAGGCACCATCAGTATGTTCTCCTTTGGTTACTGTAACAACCTGATGTGACAGAAATGGACTTAATAATATTGCTGTGATTTCATGCTTATGTTTCTTTCTCCACTGACGCCTGCTTTTGAGATATTCAGGCTGTGTCTAACCTAGATGTTATGTTCAGAATCCCAGGCCTGGAGCATGACCCGTCTGCCTCCCCTTCCAGCCGGTGTGTGTTATGAATGCTAAGTTAAGGCATTTGAAGGAGAGGATACATTTCCAACTAGATTCTCCCTGCTGTCACCTTCATGTGTCTCTTAGTTTTTTTTTTTAATTTTGTTTTTCATTGAAGTGTGTTGACTTACAATCTTATTTCACTTTTTTAAAAACTCTACTCATAAGTTTGACAGATTATACTGAACTTTGCCGTTTTCCATTTACAGTTCACTATAAATGTCTTTGAAATAATTCTTCCAACTTTATGGCTTCATATTTTTCAAAAATACACTATTCATATAAAAAGATACAGGTGTATGCGTGTTGCATATATGTAAGCACACACACGTATGTATATCCCTGTATCTATTGTTCTGCACCTTGCTTTTTTTTTTTCAACTTTTTCTGGGGTCTTTCAAGCATACAGAAGAATATATATAAGAAGTAAATAGTCAATAAATGGAGGCATAAATCCAAATGACCAGTAGGCATATGAAAATATTCTCAATCTCATTGTAATTAGGAAAATGCACAAACTACAGTAAGAATATATTTTACATCTATCATCTTGTCAAAAGTTTAAAAGTCTGACAAGGGGAAGGCGTGGAGCAATGGAATGATACTGCTGATTTGAGTAGAAGTTATACAGCTGCTTTGGAGAACAAGTTGGCAGTATTTCGTGTATTAGTCAGCCATGCCATGATAATTCTGTGTTAAAACAACAATAAGAACAACAACTCCAAGTGAGCAAAGATTTCTTAAACAAGACACAAGAGAAAAATGAAAAGAAATGAAAACTTTGATAAGTGAACTTTATAATCTATTCATTAACACTGTTAAAAGGGTGAAAAGAGAATCTAAAAACTAGGAAAGATATTTGGAATAATACATCCTACAAAGGACTTATATCCAGGACATATAATCCTACAGATCAATAAGAACAAGAAAAAAAGGTAAAATTAAAAATAGGCAAAGTCTTGAAGAGACACGAAAGCTGATATTCAAGTGGCCAATATGCACATAAAAAGATGTTGTTCATCAAAGAAATAAAAGGATGGAAAAATATACCATAGAAACAGCAAAAGAGAACTGGAGTGGCTATGCAAATGTCAAAGCAGACCTCAACATAAAAAAAGTTACCAGAGATAAAAAGTGACATTTTATCATGACAAAAGGATCAGGAAGGTATAACAATTACACACATAATACTTACCTAAAATTGAGCCCGAAAATACATGAAGCAAACTTGACAGAATTGAGTGGAGAATTAGACAGTTCAATAATAATAGTTAGATTTGAACATCCAACTTTCAATAATGAATAGACTTAAAAGAAAACCAGCAAGGAAATAGAAGGCTTCAACTACACTTAACAGACACACACAGAATATTTCACCCAACAACAGCAGAATACGCTTTTTTTTTTTTAAGTACACATGGGAAATTCTCCAAGATAAACTATATTTTAGCCCAGGAAACAAATATCAGTAAATTTTATCTATCTATGTATCTATTTATCTAATGGAGTTTCTGGGGATTGAAGCCAGGACCTCATGTGTGCTAAGCACATGCTCTACCCTTCCCCCACTAAATTTTAAAAGATTGATATTGTACAAAGTGTATGTTTTCTAATCACAATGGAGTGAAATTAGGAATTAATAATGTAAAAAATTTAGAAAATTCACATATATGTGAAAATTAAACAGCATACTCCTACATAACCAATGGGTCAAAGAAGCAATCCCAACAGAAATTTAAAAACACTTTGAGGTAAATAAAAACAAAAATAGTGCTAAGTGGGAAAGTTATACTTGTAAAAAAATTTAAAAAGAAGAAAGATCTATCATCCAAAAAAAACACAAATAACAAGTGTTGGTGAGGAAGTGGAGAAAAGGGAACCCTTGTACACTGTTGGGGGGAATGTAAACTGGTGCGGCTTCTCTGGAAAACAATATGGAGGTTTCTCAAAAAACTAAAAATAGAACTACCAAATGACCCAGCAATTCCACTCCTGGTTATATATCTGGAAAAAACAAAACCACTAATTTGAAAAGATACATGCACCTCAATGTTCACAGCAGCATTATTTACAATTGCCAAGATATGGGAACAACCTAAGTGTCCATCAACAGATGAATGGATAAAGAAGATGTGCTGTATGTATGTCCAGTGGAATATTACTCGATCATAAAAAAGAAAAATTGCCATTTGCAGCAACATGGATGGACTTGGAGAATGTTATGTTAAGTGAAATAAGTAAAAAAGACAAATACAGTATGATATCACTTATATGTAGAATCTAAAAAATACAACTAGTGAATATAAGAAAAAAGAAGCAGACTCCTTACACTGCCAAGATATAGAAGAGAGAATACTTCATAACTCATTCTATCAGAGTTCAGCATTACTATGATAACAAATCCAAAGATATCACAAGAAAACTGCAGACCAATGTCACCTATGATCACAGGTGCAAAAATCCTCTGCAAATACTGGAAAGCCAGATCCAGCATCACATAAAAAGTATTATACACCATGACCGACTGGGATTTATCCCAAGAATGCAATGTAATACATGATATTCATAAACTAAAGGAAAAACCACAGGATCATCTCAACAGACATAGAAAAAACATTTGACAAAATCCAACACCCTTTCATGAGAAAAAACACTCAACAAAATAGAAGGGAACTTCCTCTGCCTGATAAAAGGCATCCATGAAAAACCCACAGCTAACATCATTCTTAATGGTAAGTGACTGAAAAGTTTTCCCCTAATATCAGGAACAAGACAGAAGTCTGCTCTCATTACTTCTCAACATTGTGCTAGAGGTTCTAGCCAGGGAAATTAGGCAAGAAAAAGGAGGAAAAAAGGGGAATCAAAATTGGAAAGGAGGAAGTAAAACTATTTCTATTTGCAGATGACATGATCTTGCACGTAGAAAATCCTAAAAATATCTGGAAAAAAATGATTTGAGCTGATAAACAAATTAATCAAAATTGCAGGTACAAGAGCAATGTACAAAAATCAGTCATTTCTATATACTAACAATGAACAGTCTGAGAACTGAATTAAGAAAACAGTTTTAGTACAATAGCATCTGGAAGAATAAAATAAAATAAATTTAAGAAAGTACAGGACTTGCACACTGAAAACTATAGCAATGTTAAAAAAAAAAAGACGCTCTAAAGAAATGAAAAGATATCTGGTGTTCATATGTTGGAAGACATACTATTGTTAAGATGACAGTAATCCTTAAATTGATTTACAGATTCAATGCAATCTGTATCAAGAGTTCAACCACCTTTTTTGCAGAAATGGACAAACTGCTTCTAAAATTTATATGTGTTTTGTTTGAGGGTGGTGGTAGCAAACTATACTCAGAGACTGAGATTATCTTTGCCAATATTTATTTATTTTGACACAGGTTTACTGCAGGAATTATAATTTCACAAACCAATAGCATATAGGGTAATGTCTCTTAGTAAGTCAATAAAAAACATAGCTCAGACAAATGATCGATTCATGACACTATTGTTCCAGGCAAGGGGAGATAAAAGGAATAAAGTCCAAATTTAGTTCAAGGTATACCTTTATGCAAGTTGGTTTTGGGGAGAGGCAGCTTAATCAACCATCAGCTGACATCCAGATGCCAGAAGAACAAAAATGAAAAGTCCCCTGTTGCTAGAACACGTTGCTAGGGAACCATGGCGCTGGTGTTGGCGGGCAGATGATCTTCTTGGGGACGCTGCTGCATGGCTTGCAGCACTGCTGCTCGAAGAGTTGCCTTTACCATGTCAGGTGCTAATGCCTTAAGGTCTTCAGAGAGCTATTTAGATCAGCAAAGGGTGGCCTTACCCAAACCGAACACTCTCAGGCTGTCCTCACAAACTCTCGGTATTTACAGGTCTAAATGTCCCTTCGCCAGAGTTTCTTCTTCATATGTTCTTCAGCTGAGCTACTGAATGCTTATCAGCAGCCACAGATGTGGATAATAACATCCTGACATATGATTTCAGTTTTTTATCAAAACAATATCTTCATTCTTAAAAAAACTTCATTTTTATCATAAACAAGGAGATTTAAAATCCTATCAAATGACTCTGCAACAATTACGGAAATGCCAAACAATCTTGAAATGACTGAGTCCATCAACCAGAGAAGGGGCAAATCCATCATGGCATTTTTATAAATGGAATACTGCACAGAAATCAAGGAGAAACAGCTACTTCTTCTACACTCAGCAATGTGGGTGAGTCTCACGCACATAATGTTGAGCAAAAAAGTCAGACAAAGAAGTTCATACTGTATGATTCCATTTATATGAAGTTCAGAAACATAATGTTGTCAGGTGTCAGAATGATGGTTACCTCTAGGGAGAGGTACTGACTGGGAGGGGGTTTGGGGGGACCCTGCTGACATGTTGGGAAATGTTCTCTATCTTGATTTGGGTGGTAGTTACTAGGTGTCTACATATTAAATATTCATTGAACTGTACGATTAATATTAGAGACCTTATGCACTTTTCTGCAAATGTGATGCCTTAGTTAAATTTCAGAAGTTTATATCCCTTCACTTTGTCTCATCTCAGTTTCTCTATTGTGTGAGTAATCTCACCATCTATACAGTTTTAATAAAGGGAGTATCTATGATGTTTACTCAAAATGCAGATTCTTTGGTCCCATTCTAGATGTTCTGGGTTGGAATCTTTGGAGGGAAGAGACTCAGGATTCAGCGTTTTTAACATTGAAGCTGGAGGGGAGTGCAGAGAGCCTGCACACTGAAGGCCAAGTTCCAGCCCAGCCCCCACCCCCGGTGGCGCTAATCAATTCCACTGTAGCGTTTGCAAACCAAGGCCAAGCTGAAAATTGAGAGACATTGTGTATTGTTTCAGCCTTGATGTGGGAGACACAGAAGACTGGCCCTCTTCTGAGCCTTGGCAGGACATGCCTTTCATAGCCGGATGTGCCTTTGTTTGGATTGAAAGTTCTTCTCTTTTTGCTCCTTTCCAATATAAAAGAAACTAAATGTTTTGCCTGATCTTTTCTTTTTCCTAGTCAACCTAGTGAAGCTGGAGGATTCAGAGTTTCACAGGTTTTTGTTTGTTTATTTGATTGATTTTTTTAGTTTTGAAGCTGGGGAAACAGTCTTTGCTTTGTGTTTTCTTGATTATAACACTTATTGTTTCCACCTGCAAATTTTTCCTTTGGAAGCATTTTTAGTTCCAGTATTATCTGCAGGACAGAATTATATAGTTGTTATCAAACCCCTCCTTCCCATAACTAAGCTGACATGAAAAAAGCCAATCGGTAATATCGCCTTCTGCTTCGCAGTATTTTCAAAAAGCAGTAAATGAACTTGGCAGTGGTGTTATCAAACCAAAACTTGCGTCTGCTCACCTGTGTGCAGTAAAGCCCATCCACTGACATGCGGTTGTGGTGAAGGGAAGTGCAGTGTTTACTGCGAGGTGCTGTACAAGGAGTCTGGACAGCGAGTGCTCAAGAGGTCTGAACTCCCCGAAGGGGTTCATCAAAGCAGTTTTAAAAGCAAGGTGAGGGAGGGGGAGTTGCTGGGTTTGTGAGCAGCTTGTGCACAATTCTCTGATTCACTGACGGTGAGGTAAACTAAAATGGCAATCGGTGGGGGTTTTAACCTCTATAAAATAACTCAGGAAATGTGCATCAGATATTATCTGGGTAATTCAGAGGGGAGCTAAAGCAGAGAATATGCAGAGGGGTCTGTCCTGGGAAGGCCCCATAGGGTCCTGCTTGCTTACAGTGGGGCTGGGCGGTGTTGGAGGTGTGGGTAGGAGGGTGAATGGCAGGTGTGGTGTTTTAATTCCTCTTTATCTTTAGTAAACACAAGTGTAAGTACTGTGTACATTTTGGTTAGTCGAGTGTTTGCATAACAATGTGCTCAGAGTGTGGACTGTGCCACCAAAAAACAAAACAATGTGCCAAAATTCATTTTCATTTAACATTATGTCTTCTTATAAAGTCCCGTAAAGGTTGATCTCAAATTGTCTTGGATCTGCTTTCCAGCGTCAAAGATCCTTCACTTAATATAGTTAGGATCACCTTAGTGTAGAAGAACACTTTGTTCAGTTTGAAAAAAAAAGATTATTTTTTTCCCCAGGATAGACAGATTAGTAAAGGTGCCCTGTCCTCTGGCTGATGGAGTTAGGGCGCTGGGCATGGCCCACAAAGCACAGGTAGGTTGCAGCCTTTCCTTGTGCCACCTCTGGTGTGTGGCCCTGTGGACGGCCTAGCATGTGTGAAGACCGTGGAACCAGGACATTCTGGCGTGTGTTCCCAGGCTCCCACTTCTTCCAGGGATTGCCTCTGCGGGTGAGTGGGCAAGGATTAACGAGCAGGGGCTCATTTATTATGAGATTGGTGAGGCAGCGGCCATTACCCAGTTGTGCGGGAAAAGGACCTATGCAGCCTCTCCTGGATCTGTCCCCTCTTGATCTGGGACACGTTGGCCCCGAAAACTGCAAAAACTCTGGGTACAAATGACTCCATACAAACCCCAGCACTAGGAGACGTGGCCAGACTCTAGCCCGGCTTCCAGCAGCCTGAGGCGCTGGGGTAACCCAGCCTCCCTTAAGTTCCGGTCCGGAAAAGCTCTCAGTTGACAAAAGAATGACTATTTGTTCCAGCCAACACCTGATGACAGGCCCTGGAATGCCCATTCTCAGAGCATTTATTGAAAAAAGTTACAGTTGTGAATCCTTCCTCTGTTCCTTTGGGATGTATGTGAACCTCCTACAACTCAAGAAGGTCTTTCTCAAAGACCTGAGCTATAGCTTTGAAGTGCAATCATCAGGATGATAAGGTCTCTGTCTCCCAGGCTCTGTGGGACGTCGATGCCTAACTTGGCTGAATTCCAGTTAGCAGACACACATGGTCGAATCACACTGACATTAATCAACCCTCTTACCTGCTTTTGGTAACTTTTCCCTTTTCTAATTCTGCTCAATGGCCACCGCTCCCCTTGCTACCCCCTAATTCTGCTTTTGAAATGCCCAGTCACCTCTGCACAAATTGGAATTGAGCTCACCTCTGTTCCCTGCTGTGGGAGTTGCTGAATAAGATCTGTCTTTAACCCCTTTAACTAGTGTGTGGTTTTGTTTATCCTTGATAGTTCTTATCAAGCTTCTTTCTGTAAAAGTAACATAACTTGCCATAACAACGTTCTAGCACACGTATTTTTCCATGTTGAACCCATTATGGTGTATGATGGGTTTATGTGCCATCAATTTCTTAATCAAAAACCCATTAAATCTGTTCTTATTATAAAAGGACTATATGTTCATCATGGAAAATGAGAAAAATAGTATAAACAAAATACAAATCACCTATCCCGTAATCCCACTACCCAATTTTGCCTCTTTTGAATCCATTTTCCAACTTCCGGTCTTAACAGTTCAATTTATATCCTTATGGTTTATACGTTCTTTAAATATATCTGTATGATTCAGCATACTTTTAAAAGCAAAAGTGAGATCATATTTTTTAGACAGATTCTTTTCTACTTAACAATTTCCCATGTCAGTAAATATTCACAATGGTGATTTAAGTGTTCAGAAAGGCGATTTAAAGACTATCCCATGTTCCATTGTACGGATGTACCAACATTTCATTATCTTCACAACTATCGTGGTGGGCTTTCCCACCACCAGTATTTCCCCCTTATTAACAATACTGAAATCATCTTGCTGGCAAATCTTTGTGCTCACCCTTAAATATTTCATCGGATAAACTCTGAGAGGAGCGTTTAACTCCACTGATGACTCAACTGCCTCTTTCGTTGGGCTTCAGTGACGCCACATGCATTCCCCCTTTCCTCTCTGGCTGTGCTGCCCATGCAGCATCTTCTTCTGTCCCCATCAGATTCTGCCTGGGCCTGTGCTTTCCCCTCCCAGTCTCCTGCACGCTGCGAGCTCACTCATCCTATGGCTCCAACTTCCATCCCTACGATAATGACTCCTCGTCTGTAGCTTCAGTCTAGATATCTCCCTTGTGGGGACACAGGGCAGGCCGCCTCAGAATAAGCCTCAATGGCACGTTGATGATTTCTTTTGTTTGTTTGTTTGTTTGTTTTTTAGGGGATGGTTGTTGTGGGGCAAGGCAGGCTGGTACCATAGGGGTGGTAAAAGAATTTACCAGAAACAAAGAAAAGTGAAAAGAAAAGTTTATTAGATACGCTGCTACAGGCAACAGGTGAGAGGTGTCTGTGTGCCCTGAAGCAGATTCTTAGAGTCTTTTATAAGGAAGGGCCTGACCATCTACCTGCTTTAAGGAAGGTGGTTGTGTTGAAGGTTTCCAGACATTAGTTGATCATTATCTAAGGGCTTAAGTTCATTATGTTTGGGGAAGTTACGATTTATCTTTAGGAGGGGATTTGTTAGGTCATAATTCAGGGTTGTTAGTTGGGCTAAAACAATTACATGTTGGGAGAGGAATGTTCTTTGTTTTTTCTGGTTTCTCTCTCCATGACATGAGTGATTAGGGTGCAGGGAGACATCTTGGGATTGGAGCCCCCTTTGGCTCTCCCCTGGGGCCTCTTACTGGTCCTCGAACCCCACAGTAGGTAACTAGATGTATGCATGTACGTACGTATGTATGTATGTATATATGTATTTATAATGGCAGTACTGAGGACTGAATCCAGGACCTCGTGCATGCTGAGCTATACCCCCCCAATATACTGATGATTTTGAATGAAAGTTACTTAAGAAACAGCTGATGCAGTATAGATACATTGACCCTCCTCTTGTTGCTAAACTAAAGTTAGTGTGCCCAATGCACATAGAGGCCAAACAACCCAAAACATTGGGGTTTGGAGCAGAAAAAGGTTTATTGTAGGGCCAAGCAAGGAGAACAGGTGGCCCATGCTTGAAAATCCCAAGCTCCCAGATGGTTTTAAGGGAGGTTTTTTTTTTTTTTTTAAGAGGAAAAATCTGGGGTGGGGGCTGCCGGGTGTGTGACTTTCTTCTGATTGGCTGGTGCTGAGGTAAGAGAGCGGTGCTCCAGGAATCTTGTGCTCAGCCTGAAGTTACCATCCTCCACCTGGGTGGGGGCCTTGGTTCCTGCAGAAGAACTCACAGATATTTTGTTATGTGTATCCCTTGAGGAGGAACCAGGACTCTGCCCCAAGGCTGCACTGTTGTCTCTTGACAGTTCCTCCCTTGTCTCTGCATTCCCTCCCTTCCCTGATTAGTAACTGTTTGAATCTGCCCTTTGGAACTCAGGAAAGGTCAAGGAGGCTGAGTGAAGCCTATTTCCTACAAACAAGAAAGCGGTGACACGGAGAGGACTTGTACCAGGGAGGACCCCACAGGGTCTTTCTGTTTTACTCTCTGTCTCTCTGAAAGCAAGAAATAAATCTCCCACGTGAAAGGTGCCCTCCCTGTACCGGGAGGTAGAAAGACATCCTTATCACCAGAGACAGGGAATTCAGGGCAAGAAGCTTGTGTAAATAAACCTTCTTACTAATTTACCACCCAAACCCAAACTTTGCTTAAATTCCTTATTAATTAAGCACCCAAATATAAGGTTCTTTGTCCTGTCAAATCCTCACAAATTTATTGTTTCTTTGTGTGAAAAGATATAAAAGCTGCCCACTTTTGATCACTCTTTGAGCATCATTTTATGATCTCCTATGTGCATGAAATTAAACTGATTTTTCTCCTGTTAATTTATCTTGTATATTAGTCCAATCACTGTTGCTGAACCAAACTTGGGTCCACTCACTCGTGTGTGATAAAGCCTATCTCCTGACAGCGGTTTGAGGTGAAGGGAAGTGTAGCGTTTACAGCAGGGCACCAAGCAAGGAGTCCAGGGCAGCTGGGGCTCAGAACACCCTAACTCCCCGACGGGTTTCAACGAGGCATTTTTAAAGGCAAGGTGTAGGAGAGGAGTCACAGGGGATGTGACCAGCTTGTGCACAAATCTCTGATTGATTGATGGTGAGGTAACAGGGTGATGGCACAGGGGTTAACATTATCAATCCTCAGGTTTTAGCAGGTCCGGAGGCTGCATGCTCGTGGTCACCTAGTAGTTAACTTCTTCCATTTGCTGGGGGTTTTAGCATCTGTAAAACAACTCAGGAAATGTGCATCAGATACTGTTACCTAAGTACTTCCGAGAGGAGCTAAAGCAGAGGACATGGGGGAAGGGATCTGTCCCAGAGAGGCCCCACAGGGTCCTGCTCAGTTATAAGACAAGCACTCAAGAATCCAAGAGGAGTAGAGGGGGAAATCCACCACCACCCCACTCCCCATCCCCGACTGCCTGAGCTGAGCTCCAGTTCCTGAAGATCTCACTATTTCACAGGTCCCCACCTGGATGTCTCACAGCACATAAAACTCAACATAGCTGAAATGGAATTCATGATTTTCCTCCCAAATCCTCATCCTCCGGTGACACCTATTGCAGTAAGCAGCACCGACATCCACCCTGTGGTTCAAGCCAGACACCTGGTGGTCTTGCTCGTCTTCTCTATTATGTTGCATATTTTGCCAAGTCCTATTTGATCCCATTTCTCACCTTTGAGCTTCAGAATTCATTTACTTCTCTTCATCCTCACTGTGACCCCTAGACCAGACTGCCATCTCTCACCCAGATTACTCATTCTGTTCAATCGCTGGCTCCCTGCCTCCAGTCTTATTTTCCTCAATTCATTTTTCCCATTGCAACTGGAGAAAATTTGCTAACATGCACATGTGGTCGTGTCACTCTGAAACTTAAACTTTTCAAATGGCTCTCCCCTGCCTTTGGAGGGAATCCACACTTACCATGGCTGACCAGGGTTTTTCAGAGGAATAACTGGTCCTGCCTGTTTCTCCGGCCTCATTTCTTGACATTCTGCTCTCTACTAAAAGAGACCATGGTTGTCTTCCCCGTCTGCTAATATGCCATCGTTCCTCAGGCACATCCACATTTCTCGCAGTCGCATTTGTCACTTTATCACATCACACAGTCTACCCAACACAGAGCCTGGCATGACAGACCTTTCAAAAGACACATGTCGAGTCAATAGATGTGTAACATTGGCTGAGAGGGGGTTATTATTATTATTTTTTGATGCTTGGATATATACTAATTAAGAAGCAGTGCAGTTAAGTCTACAGTCTAGTGTCTAAAGTCTAGAGTAATTCAGGACAGTGGGCAAAATCCTACTCTGCCACCTTGGATCAATTTCTTCACCTCCCTAAACCTCAGTTTCCTCATCTACCTCAAATAGATGGTATGAGGACTAAACAAGACAGCTTAAGTAAAATATTTAGTATAATGTCTGGCACATTAAGCGTTTAATAAATGTAACCCAGCAACAATGACAATGGTGATCATGATACTTTGCCTCCAGATGGGTGGTCCATTTTGCATTCCAACCTATTATAGAGTGAGTTGCTGTTTCAGTAAGCCTTGCGGTGGTTATTAGAAATCAAAAATAATACATTTTGTGGGAAGGGTATAGTTCAAGTGGTGGAATGCATGCTTAGCATACACAGGTCCTGGGTTCAATCCCCAGTACCCTCTCTAAAAAAGTAAACAAATAAGTAAACTCAATTACCTCCTCCCCCAGAAAAGTAAATTTTAAAAAAAATTTTAAAAAAGAGTTAAAAAAAAAATCTTTTATTTTTGGCAATAAAATAGGCAAACTTTTTTTGTATTTCTTTGATTGATAGCAATATACTGATTTAGACATTCATGGTATTATTTATACATTTTGGCTTTCTTGAAAAAAATGCTTCATGACATCTTCATGCACTTAGCTTTTTCTCCCTCACAGTTCTGAAAATTTTACTTATTTTCTTGTCATTTAACTATTCAATAGGCACTTTTGGAAATACACTCAATAAAAAACATTAGACTGTAGTTAATTTTTTCTTCTTCCTGAAAAATTCCTTCACATAAATTTCTAAGATTAGTATTAAGGGGAACATGTTCACACTCTCATCAGTTTTGGTATGTATTGCCAAGTTGCTTTCTATAAAGTACAGACTACTCATTCTAATTTTAGGATCCCTCTCTCTGTCTTGATTCTTCTACTTGTGTGTGTGTGTGCTTTTTTTAATTGAAGTATAGTCAGTTTACAATGTGTCAATTTCTGGTATACAGCACAATGCTTCAGTCATACGTGAGTATACATATATTCATTTTCATATTGTTTTTAATTAAGCATGAAAAGTGTAACTTACTTTTCTGTGTATTCTTTCTGTACTTGGCATGGTGATTACTTTGGCCAGTAACTTGTTTCTAGACCACTCTCTACTGTCACTTGTCCTTTCTCACAGTGATATTTGAGACTTAACTGAGGTCTGGTGTGAAACGTGTAAAATCAAATGCACTATATGATTAAGTATAAGATATATTTTTTCATAGTCAGGAAGTAGTATGTGTTCTTCACCAAATACTAGGTAGGTAAGTCACAGAGAGCACTGATTTCTGCAAAATGCAGTTACTTAAGACAGTAGCAAAATCCAAGAACAGCATCTACATAGTATAGAATATATGTTATAGGACAGTGTTCTTTTTTCTATGTGTATCAAGGAGACAGTGGCTAACTTAGAATTTTAGTGAGGACTGCATTTGTTGGCAAGTAACAGAAAAGATTGGAGGTAGGCACTCTGGCATTGGTATGGGAGCTTCATAATGTTACCATTGTCCCATGTTCCCATGTCTTGGCTCTGGCATAGTAAAGTCACAGATTTCATCCTCATGGTCAGCTCTGGGTACAAGGTGGCTGCTCTGATCCCCAAGGTAAGTCCTTCTTCCAGACAAGAAGAAGAAAAAAGTACAAATGGCAAAAGGCAAAGGGATAGCTCAGGGTGTTCTTATCAGAAAAACAAACGTTTCTTGGAAGCCACACCAAATAATCTGCTTACATTTCATTGGTCGAATGGTCATTTAAGCTGCAAGAGGAGCCTGGGAAGGAAGATGGCTTTAGTTGGGCACATTGCCACCCTGAACAGAATTGGGTCCATCAGAGAAAAGGGGAAAATGGATGTTGACTGGGCACCTTGCAGTATCTGCCATGGATGCCAATATGTTTGTAATTTTTCTTTGGTAATACGAAAAATATCACATCTTCTTTCTCTTAAACAGACACTAAATTTACCAAATGCCCTGTGCTTAAGCTTTTATCTCATTTTAGACCCAACCAGTCTAGAAGAACACATGTAACTGGTCTTCTCAAACCTGTTGTTTCTCTTGTTCTTTAGTTTGTTTTTTTTTTCCTTCTCAGTTCAAAGTGTCACTCAGGAATTTGAAATCTACAGATAGTTACAGTGTTTTGACAAAGAAAACCCAATCAAAATGCTGCTTTTAATCCTGAAAGCATTTATGTGACACACTTTGTTTACGCGAGGAAGGATTAAAGCCTTCTGTGATGTGCAATCCTTTTTCTTCTGGTGGAGTAGGAAAGGTTACCTTCTCCCTTCCCCTTTGCCGTGGCTGACACTGTTAGCTAACTAGTAAACTAATTGGCTAATCTTTTAGATCTAAAAGCCCCTGGACCACCTCAGTCATTAAAACCTTCTCACTGTAATTTTATGAACATAAAACATATGTATTGTTTGTGTTGGATCCTAATTCTACCCACTGAAGTCGAATGGGGGGTCAAAGATGGTGAGGAATCTTTTCCGAGGAACTGTGTTTCTTCCATTCAGTAAATAAATATAAAAACAAAACTTATAACTCTACTCTGGAACCTGAAAAAAAAAACTTGGAGAACAATTACCCTTAAAAGATGTGAAAAAAATTTTTTTTGCTTTTCAAAAACTAACAGATCATACAATTTTGCTTAATATATATGTGAGGAAGCCTTACAAGTTATCTTTCTAACTAATGGTTTAATTCTCTCTTCACGTCTAGGAAGATACTACTAGATTGAAGAAATTATTTAAACATGAATGTATTGGGTATTTGGTATGTTTTAGGGTTTGAAAAGCAAAATTCAATCATAATGGCGTAGGATTTTTGTGCCCATGAAAGGTGGTATAGAACACCTGTTCAGGGAGTGTGCTCTTGAGCCAAACTGCCAGGATTATTAGCAGTGTGACCCTGGGCAAATTACTTAGCTTCTGTTTGCCTCAATTTCCTCTTAGGTAAACTAGGGATAACATTAATATGTATCTCGAAGGATGGTTATGAGAATTAAATGAGTTAATTTCTACAAAGAAGTTAGTAGAGTGCCTGGCAATTTCTTAACAATCAAAAATATTAGTCATTATTTTAGCCGTTAGGAATTCCTCTTTTCCAGTAAAAATTAAGGGCTCTTTGCTGGGTCATTTGTATCAGCAACATCCAAAATCCAGTGTTGTGGCAAGATTCTCTTAACATGGTTCCACTCCCCTTTTGACATATACTAAAAATGCAATGAGAACTCTTAATATATTTCTTTCTGCTTATAACTTAACAAAGTAATAAAAGGAAGCATATACAACAATGAAACCAAAGCCATCATCCTCTTACTCTCTACAAAACTTTTTAGACAAAAGCCTCAAAGCATATTTCAAAATATTTTGATAGTGATTTACAGCATGTATTAATCTGATAAAAACTTATTTTTTTAGTTCTTTGTCCACTAAAAGCCTGTGAATGCAAAATATCGCCTGCCGTATCAGTAAACAAAGGACACTGCAGCCATCAAGTCATCAGCCACTACTGCAGCACGCCCACAATGGAGGGCAGGAGGGAGCTCAGAATGGAGACAGACTGGCAGCCGGTTTTCTGACACAACCCTCAAAGTTACACCTTGAGTGAACTCAAGATGGGAAAGAATAGGATACTGGTCCTAGACAGCTGAGTGCATGCACATCAAGGGAATGATTTCAATGAGCCCAGACTTTTGCATCTTCCCACGTATAGAAATGTGCTAAATTCTTTAACTTGAGATAACTGGTTTTCTTTAATTAACAGTAATCTTTTGATGTCCAACTACCTGGTCTTTGTTGCAAAAACTCCTATGTATCCTGACTCCTCCCCTGACTCTTTGGAGCAGTCTCTTAGAGTGATCGATTGGAGAGGCAGCATCCTGGGCTTAAATCCTCAGAAATGTCCTAGGAATAGAATGTAACTCTCAGCTTTTAGGTTCTGCATTTTTTTCAGTCAACAAGTGCATGGATCCTCAGAATGTGGGTAAAGATACAAGCAAGATTTCATGCATCTCAGCCAAACAGAGAAGCAATTTTTTTTCCCCTTGAAACATTCAAAGCCTGTTGCAAGTAAAGAGAATGAAGTCAGAGCCTCCTCACAGGACACTCATCACAAGGTAGGAGACAGGACTTTTGTAGGTCTCAGCAGGAAAGACCTTGCCATAGGAAGAAAGCTGGGCTTAGCTGATTGAATGGGGGCCACTGGACCCTCTCTTTTATGGGACTGGGAGGGTGTAGTTCTTATTCCTAGCAAAGTGGCCAGACATTTGAGAGGCCTCCCAGGCACAAGTACTCATGCACTGAAATAATATCTAAAAGCCAATTACACTCATGCATTTCAAACATTACGAACAAGTTGTATTGGCTAGCTTTGCACTAGGGCCCAAGGCTTCAACACCTGCAGTCTGGTAGCCAAAAGAACATCTTCCCAAAGTGGCAGGAATTGTTTGGAATTGCCCCAGGGACTCCTACTTACATACAGCTCAGGAAATACAAATTCAAACGTTATATAACTTCATTCATTCACTCAAGATTTGCTGTGGATTAAAACAATTCAACAATTCAAAATTCCCACTCAGTTAAATCTAGTTCAGTGTTAGGGTCCACTAAAAATGGTAACTATTTTATGTATAACATTTAAGATTGCTGCAAATTAAATATTACAAATTAAATATAACAGTGTGAGGTTGATTCTTACGAGCAACTGGAAGCAGAAGTCTTTGATTAAAAAAACCCTGAATCAAGTATATCTCTAGCAACAAGTATTCTTCGAAATATTTATTGATTTCGTTGATCATCAGTAAATTCATGAAAGGTTGGTAGTGTGATTGCTAAATATTTCCGAGGAATTAAAGATGCAATTTCAAGTATCTGGATGAGCTGAAAACAATGCCACTGCTCTTAGATGATGAGTTTATTTTTCAGAGTTTATTGATGCAAGGAAGTCTTAAAATTACCCAAATACAAATACTATTCCTCAATACAATTATTAAACCTATTGAAACCATGGCATGCCTTACCTTAAAGAAATCTACCATGCTCTAAATACTTGAGAGCTTATCTTTCTTCCTTGGGAGTGTTATTAGCAACAGGGCCCTGGGCTCTGAGGCAGATGAAGTCAGTAGGGAGGGGAAGGGGAGGAAAGGTGGGTGGAGCTGCCGTCCTTCTGGGTCAGGGAGTGTTTGCTTGTGCTAGATTCTGAAAGAGAAGAGGTCAACGCAGGAATTTGGTGGTTCCTTATTATCTCAAGATGGAAGTCTGGGCGCTTGGGCTTGTCCAGATTGTGAAAGGGACTCTTGGCTTCCTTTTCCCTCGCATCCTCCTGGGAGGCAGTGAGGAGGGAGGTGGCGGGAGGGGTCCCTCCGTCCTCGCGGCGCTCTCCGCATCCCTGTCCCGAGGCCGAGCTGGCCTCGCCCACCGGGGGTAGATTCCCGGAGGTCCCGCCCCTCGCTGGAGGAAAACTCCGTGGGGCGTGCAAACGGGCCTCTGCGAATGTTGACATTAAAGGAATACGCAAATTGAGCGTCGTGGTCCCCGCAGCTTACCCGCACCTATTTTTATACCTAAGCCAAGGTCACTCTTTAATACCGGGCCCTTGCCTGAGCTGGGGCGTCGCGCTCTGCCTAGCGACGGCGGCCGGGGCGGGAAGAGGGGGCGCGGGTAGCGGGGCGGGGGCCGCGTGGCGCCCCCCGGCCGGTCAAGCCAGTACCTGCCCGGCGCCCGCCTGAAGAGCGGGCCTGGCGGGAGGCAGGGCGGCGTCCCCGGCGCCGAGGAGGGGCCGCGCGGCGCGGGCGGGCGGACGGACGGGCGGGGGGATTCGCGGTGGGCGCGGGCGCCGCGCGGCTGCAAAGACTGGAGGCGCTGCAGCGCGAGTGCGTCACGCCGGCGGAGGGCACGGTGGGCTGCGGCCGACCCGCCGACCAGGAGCCGGGCGTCCCGGGCGAGGGGCAGGCGGCAGCACCCGCCCCGGCAGCCGCCAGCCGCGCGGCCCGGGCCCGGCCGGGGGTCGCCCGCGAGCAGCCGCCGGCTCCATTCATTCCCGCGGCTCCGCCTCTTTTCCCGGGCTCCGGCGGCTCCGGCGGCGCGTCCGAGGTGAGTGCGCGGCCCGTCCCAGGTCGGGGCCGCGGGCCGAGGCCGAGACTGCCTGGTTCGGCCTCGCGCCCCGCGGGTCCCGGCCCCGCATCTCTGCGGGCGGCGACGCGGGCCACACGCTGCGGGCCGCCCCGGGGAATCGGCCGCCGCGCAGGCCCACGCCGGCCGCTCAGGCCCGGGGCGCGCGTCCAGGTGCGGGCGGCCGGCCGGCTCCCCCGCGGGGCGTGTGGTGCGCCCCCAGGTGTGCCGGCCTCCGCGCCAGCGCCACCATTTTGTTTGAGGGAATGCCTCCTTCTTCCTCCGCCCGCCGCGGCCGGCGTCCTGCTCCCCGGCTGCTGCCTGCCGAGCCCCCTCCCCTCCCCTCCCGGCTCTCCCGCCTGGAGCCTGTCCTCTCGAGTCGATGGCCTTGGCGTGGGGAAAGCGGACCTGGTGGCGGGTGGAGCGGAAGCGTTGAGGTTCGGGTTCAGCCACTCAGGTGGCCTCCAAAGATGCTCTAACCACCTCCCTTACCTTTAACTACTTTTGGAATAGGTATTGTTTAAATTCTCTTACAGAATGCAGGTTACTGCAATTTTGTTTTAATTCTTAGGGGCCCATTATGCAATTTCCCGAGGCCTGTGCCCCAGGAGATCGATGGGTGAAGCTCTGGATTGTTATGGCTCAGGGACCTGGATTACATTTACTCCCATTATAGCCCTTTGGGAGAGATGAAGAAGTATCTCACTAGCTTTTCAGCATTTGGAAATTGGTATGGGTATTTTACCTGGAGTAGATTCTAAAATAACCACGACCCCGTCCCCCTTTGGGATAGCCTTTCAGACCCTCAGTCGAAATGCTCTCGAGTGAGGTTTTTTTGCGGGGAAAGAGACAGGTTGCTAAAAGACTCCCTAAAGGAAAACTTGTAACTGTGATTCAGAACTGTTACGTATTTTATCATTTTTTCAAGGTTTCTGACAATATGGCAATTCTTGTTTTGTCCCCTCGCAAATGTGCCTAGGTACCTAGGAGATTATACTCTGGCCATTTGTTTTTTATCACAGCATCACAGACGGGGATTAAAGTCTGGAATGGTGGTTGTTGCATAATACACACATTTGGGCCCTGGAGGGAATTCACCAAACGGATCTGGGTTTGTGCAGTGTATCATCTGTTTGCATGAATGTACGTAGGTACAAAAGATGTACAGGTTATCTTTGCAAACTATATCTTATTTTCCTCCTACAAGAGGAGCGGTTTTTAGTGACTAATAGAAACAAGACTAAGTTTGTTTTGTTGTTTTTTTTTAATCTTTTTGTTTGTTTGTTTGTTTTGGAGGGGGAGAGCGGAAGCGAGCACAGGTAATGTAGTGGTGAAAGGAACCTGGTAAAAGTTTATTTGTGATAAGACTTCCGGTACAAAAGCAAAATATCACAGTCTTTCATGGAAAGCCTGTAGCTGTCATATAGTGGTCTCTCTTTGAGTTCATGATGAGGATTGGTTTAGGGAACTTAGAAAAAGCTTACATCAATAGCCACATTGGCCTGCTGCTTGAGTAATTATGACCTAAGATGCTTTACCTGTGGATTTAGGTTCTAACAAGTTTCAAATTAGTCTGACCTTTGAAATAGTATTCAATTAATTACAAATGATATGCTTTCTCTGATAAAGATACAATATACATCAAACAAAAGGCTTAACTTTGATTTGGAGAAAAAATATATGATTAGATGCTTTTGACAGTCATTCTCTTTATTAAATTACTCTAAACTTTTTTTTTCTGATTGGTTGAAGAGTCACTTATTCTCTGTGCAAACAGATGATTCCATATCATGTACCGTCCCTCGCAGAAATGTCATGCCTCTTCTTAATGACATGTCCTGTGGAATTATGAAGGTGAAAAGGACCTTGGACATTGAAAGATCAGATGAGTCTTGTTTTAGAGAACTTACGTAGGTAGAGATTGCTAAGGACAGCATGTACCCTGACTGTACCTATCCTAGGTCCTTGGGGATTGAGTTCCACAGGGTGTCAAACACAGTCCCTACACCTTTATATTGATTCTGTTGATACACATGTCAAAGAGGTTCACTGAATTGGTAGTGTTGTATTTAATTAGTGCGAGTCTGCAAGTGATCTTGATGTGCTTTTTATCATGGGATTTTGAGCATTATTTTACCAGTGGTTGAAAACTTGAAAAGAACCTGTAACATTTTTCTCCTTAGCTCCTACCTAACTAACCCTTTTAAGCCTTCTCTGTGTATTCTATGCAGCCATCTGACTAACAAGGCAAAAAGACTTACTTTTTAGAGGTAATTAGAATATAAAAGGATTGAGTATTCAGACAGATGTTCAAAAATATTTTATCAAGGATTCTGTAGCAAGGATTGTTGGTTGGTAGGACTTCAAAACCTTCATGTTTCTTCCCATTTCTAAGATTTTCTGATTCTAAATTGAAAAAAAGAATGGCACGACTATTGTGTTTACAGTGATTTCTCTCTTCACACACCACTAAGTTTCTGATCCTTTGTGTATTTAACCCTGAAATTAAAGTTCTAAATTTGGTATGCTTCGTTGATAGTAGGGCTATTTCACGATTCTTTCCAACAACCACAACAACATTACCCAAGGTTAAGTTTATTAAGGAAAGGTATGATGATTTAAAAATAATCAGGGAAGAGTGATAATTTATTAAAGGTGTTATAAAATAATTATTAAGACTCATTGAATTTTAGAGCTGGTATATGAGACCTTAAGGTTTATCTGCTCTGTAGGAGGGATCTACTCACCTAACCCAACCTATTTTTTGGGCCAGAAAGTTTGTGACTTAACACATACTTTTAAAAAAAGTGTTATTTTAGTTACAGCTCCTCCAATGAGATGTTTCAGGTTAACACCAAAAGTAGCTTTCACTGAATGTCTTTATGTTACTGGGCAGAAAAACAAATAAATCCTACCTTCATGGTGTTAGTGAAGTATTGTGAATTGAAATGTTAAAAGTTCCCTTAAAATCTAAATGCACAAAGATTTTTGCAAATATGAATTGGAAACAAGTCAGTTTAGTAAATTGCATCTTTTAAAAAAGTGGCAGATTGCATGTTGCAGGGACCCTTCCAGTCATGGGTTGTGCAAAGGAGTGGGTTCAGTTGCTGAAAGAAACTGAGGAGGGAAAGAAACCAAGAAGTAGCATTGAGGGAGAGTGTTGTCCAAGGAAAGAGTGAGACTTTTAAGTAGCAGAAAGTAGTCAGTTGGGTCTCGTCTGTCATAAGGACAAGAGGGGTGAGAGTGCAAATAATCCCTTGAATTTGGGAGTTGAGAGGCTACTGGAGGCCTGAGGAAGCGTATTGTCAGTACAACTGTAAGGAGAGAAGCCAATTTAGGAATGAGGAGACATGGAGGAAAGTCAATGATCTTGACTTTTTGTTGTATAATGATTGGTAAAGTAGTAAGTTGTACTGATAAGGAATTTTATCGTCGTCTATAAGTCTTTTATACATATATACCAGTGCTTTCGAGTTTGGATCAGCCCACCCTTAATATATCAGATGAACTGATTCTTAAGTTAACAGTAGTTATTATTCACAGGCAGTATAAGGCCACATTTTAAGCTAAAGAGACATAGGTTTGAACCCTGGCTTCATAAAAGGGTAGTTACAACAGAGTTCATTCAAAACGTTGTTGGCAGAATTAAATGTGATAATATTCCTGAAGGTGAGCTAGTACTGATATCATCAATGAAATTAGGATATATATATTTTTGAGTATCTAGTTCAGTGTTCTTCATCTTTTTCTCCTTTTTATTATGGTTGTTGCCCCACAGCCACCCCTTGTACAGCACTTTTTTTGAGGTACATTTCAAAGCAGTAGTTTACTTTTTTTTAAAATTGTGATTTCTCTACCACTTGTCAATCAGAGCTTTTGCTCTTCATGAGATAAAATATACCAAACGAGTTGAGCTGGTAGAATTTTAGTTAAAATTATGAAAATCTTTGGTTTTTGTTAGTTCATGTATTAATGTAGGGGAAATGCATGTTTTTTTTAAAGCTTGAAAATAATTCATGCAATCCCCTTTATAGCTTTTGTGGATCCCAGGCAAAGAATCTGTCTTCTAATTTTAGATTTGGTCCTGTTTTCTATTAATTATTTGTGTATATGAGTGGAAAATATAGATAAATTTAGCAAAAAGCGACCACATGCTAGAAGTCTTGGTATTTAGTTTTGTAATACAATGCAAATCTAAAAGTACTGGAAATAAATTTCAAGGCTGAGGAGATTTATTGATACTATTTTCTAAACCATGAAAAAAGAAGTTGAAGTGATTCTGAATAACTTTTGTTTGGAAAATACTTTTATCTGAGTAGCTTCACAGAATGGCAACCACAAAAAAAGACGTAATTTTCTTTTATAAAATGATTCATATGATTTTACAATTTCATATGCAGTAACCACTCAACTGAAGTCTGTGGACTCGTGGCTCTCCTTGCTAGAACTGGCTTGGATGGAGATGGAAGTTCTTGTGGCTTTATTTACAACGGAGCGTAGAGTTGTTACTCCAACCAGAGTTGGACTGGATCACCTGTAACTCTCCACACTCTTTGACCAGCTAATTCACTGGTCTGGGTTTTCATGCAGTGTGATACATTTGGGTCGAATTTATTGTTGGAAGGGCCTATTTCTTTTTTTTTTTTTTAATTAATTAATTTTTTTTTTGGTTGGGGAAGGAGATAATTTGGTTTTTATTCATTTTTAATGGAGGTACTGGGGATGGAACCCAGGACCTTGTGCTTGCTAAGCACACACTCTACCACTGAGCTACCCCTCCCCCCACCAATGCGCATTTCCTTTACTCTTTAGGGATATGTAGAATAAATCTTAAGTTTTCATCTACATATTGACACTTCAAATATTTGAAAGGTAACTTTCTTTCCTCTTTTCCAAGACTTGACCTCACTGATTTCTCCCAGTTCCTGTTCCTCGTCTCCTGTACCATGGTTGCTAGATCCTTTACCATCCTGGTTTTTTCCCACTGGTGGCATTCCAGTTTTTTGGTGTGCTTTTTCTTAAAATGTGATCATCAGAATGGAATAAAAAACGATGGATGCTGTCTGACTCATGAAGAGGGCAGACATCTTTTTCTATCTCTGCATCTGGATAGTCAGAATCCTAATAATGAAGCCCTATTCTGGGGTCATTTTTGCCTTAACTGAAAATAAACAAACAAACCTTGCTCACTAGCTTGTGTTGAGTCTAGTATCATCTAAATCTCAAGGTCTTATTTATCTCTGTTCTTCAGTAATGGGTAATTAAAAAAAAACTATAATGCAACTTAGTGAATTTCATTTTTTCCCCTTAGCTCTATTTTATAGTAGTTTCTTAAGGAAATATTTGATAGACATTTTACTTTGTCAGCTTTTGTTTCCCTTTCACTTTTTAAACTTTAAAACAGTTGGCTTTGGATTTATTGTGTAGTAAACATTTAAGCATTCTGAAGAAGATGGATCATAGTGATTAGAACAAGCATCTAAAGTCTGAAGAGAAGATATTGCAAGATTTAAAAAATCAAATGCCTAAGGAGTGATTGACCAGTATGCTTGATATGTTCTGTGATAGTTGTGTAATCAGTTACATCATGGGTTATATTGACCTTTTGTCTTGACCTGGCAGCCTGGCCACCAGGTGAAATCCCCCTGGAGACAGACTGCCTAGGTTTGGAAACTGACTCTGACACTTACTTACTAGCTGTGTGAACTGGGCAGCTTACCTGACCTTCCACACCTGAGCCTCCTCTCTGGGAGAATGTGTGTACGAATACCTGCCTCATAGGGTCATTTTGAGGAATACGTGGGATAGTATGTGTGGGGTGTTGAGCATAACGCCTTGTGCAAGGTAAGCAAGCGATAAACTGTAGTTCTGTTGTCATCCTCAGAAAGCATTCCAAGTTATAAAAAGTGATTATAAACAAATTTGACAATACCACCCCTCTGTAAATTAAGACCTTTTTTCCTATCTTCTTCCTCCAAGTAATCACGTGTGGGCACCTAAGTTATTAGGAGGGACATCAGAGATTATTTGACCCGTCCCTACTTTCTATATGTTTGGAAAAATAGATTATGCTTCTCTGGAGATCTGAGCCTGGTAGGTTAGATGAAGAAAAGTAAATCTCACTATCATGTGATAAAGTATGTTAAAAGAAGTATGCTGAGTTACTTAAGAGGAACTCATAAGTGTTTCTCAACTTGTCTTCCTTAAATTCTACCTATTAATGCATCCCACACACAGCTGCTGGATAAGTTGTCTTACAGCATAGCCTTGGGTGTCTCTTTTCTGCTCAGGATCTTGAATTGCCTCCTACTGTATGCCAAATAAAAGTCCAAACTCTAGTCTGGTGTGTTCCACCCTCATTTTATTTACTGCTATGTCTTTTTATGTACCTTAACTGTCTTGGTGAACCCAGCTATTTGCCATTCTCAGCATGCTTTCTGGCTTCTTTTTAGAGGGCCTTTCCTTCTCTCTCTGCCTGCTGAGGGACCATCTCTTCATCCAGCAGCAGAACTGTGTATGTGTCTCATCTGGGGCAGCTCTTCCTCCTCGCACCAGCGCATACTTTATTTATACACACTTTTGTTTAGTCATTTATTTACTCGTTTATTTAGTAAATCTGTATTGAAGCCAGATAGGAAGGCTACTACTGTCTTTTTTCCCCTAGGCCTGCTGCCAGTGAAAGGTAAGAAAACAGTTTCACTTGATCTGGGTAAGCAAACCCACCTGAGTTTGCAAGAGGATTGCCGGGCAGGTGTATGGGGCCGCGGCTTCGAGTGCAGAGTTGGGGAAACCTGGGAGAGAGGAATGGTTAGCCTGTGGTTCAGAGGCTGCTGTTTTTCCAAGATGATGTGATGCTCTGCAGATAGTGGAAACCCTTGGTTACATTTTTAGTTGCGTAGTGAAAATATTAGGGGATGGTGGTGGGTGGTGATGGTGATTGTGACTCAGCAGAAGATTTCATCAGTCGAATGTCAAAATTAAGCACCACGTTTTGTTTTTGCTTTTGTTTTGAGCTAGATTTTTTTTTAATGAAAATACAGTCTTCGTGATTCTAAATGAGACAAACCTCTGTGATATTTTCTATTAAAGACATCCACAACAATATGCATATTATTTAGACTATTTTTTAAAATTGCCTGCTTCCTTGAGGTTTATGCCAAACCCCTGTTAACCTTAATAAAGCATAAGGAAGTCAGATCTTTTATATGGTAAAGAAGCCAGGTAAAAACAATAAAGAAATTGAGATTGTCTAATGTTGAAATGAAGGACAAGACTTTATGATACACTCATTTAAATAGTTCTTATTTTGTTTTCTTGACTTTTGTAAACTGCTCCTGTGAGATTGTTAACAGTGTTCAGGAATCTGGGTCCTGAGGGGCTGAGTGGCTGATGTGTTCCAGCAGCAAATGTCTTTTCTGCAGAACTGTATGTTGTCGGCCAGGTGGGCGCTTCAGTTACAAGCACATTTTTATTTCTTCCTTTCAGATATCACCTGTTAATTTATTGCTAAGCTTTTGCATATGTATCTGAGGAGTGTCAGTAGCTCTCTCTGTATCTTGCTCCAAGTGCGTAGATAGTAAGGCAAGGATTTCACATCCATTCCTGGCTGTGGCCATTAGTATTTATGTTCTGACTTGACTTTGCTTATGAGTCTCATTTTAGCCCTATGAGCCCTAATTTGCCTCCCCGCCTCCTCCCAAATCACATTCTGTCTCCCTTGGAGGTCAGATGCAGGCATGTAACCTAAATTTTGCCAATCAGATGCATCCAATAGAGACTTACTACAAAGTGAGTAGTTTGAGGAAGGAGGCTCCATATGGAATCTCCTTTCTTCCCCACCTGTCCCCTCCCTTGAGTCCCTCCTTGCTCCTTCACCAGGTTATTACTTCTGTTAACAATATAATGTAACCCCATCCAGATAATTTTCTCTACAATCATATGTGTATACTAATATTTTTTGTAAATTAATTTGTTTTAAAAATATTTGTGATCAACTTTTTAAAAAAATAGGAATTGAGCATTTTTTTGATATTTTTTAACTGAGGTATAGTCAGCTTACAATGTTATCAATTTCTGGTGTACAGCATAATGCTTCGGTCATACATGAACATACATGTATTTGTTTTCATATTCTTTTTCACCATACGTTACTACAAGATATTGAATGTAGTTCTGTGTGCTATACAGTATATATATATATATATATATATATATATATATGTTTATTTTATATATAATAGTTAGTATCTGCAAATCTCAGACTCCCAATTTATCCCTTCCCTCCCACTTCCCCCCTCTGGTAACCATAAGTTTGTTTACTATGTCTGTGAGTCTGTTTCTGTTTTGTAAATAACCTTGTCTTTTTTTTTTTTTTAGATTCCACATATAAGTGATATCATATGGTATTTTTTCTTTTGCTTTCTGGCTTCATTTAGAATGACAATCTTCAGGCGCATTCATGTTGCTGCAAATGGCATTATTTTATTCTTTTTTATAGCTGAGTAGTATTCCATTGTATAAACATAGCACAGCTTCTTTATCCAGTCATCTGTTGATGGACATTTAGGTTGTTTCCATGACTTGGCTATTGTAGACAGGGCTGCTATGAATGTTGGGGTGCATGTTTCTTTTGGAATTAAGCCTCCCTCTGGATATATGCCCAGGAGTGGGATTGCTGGATCATATGGTAGGTCTATTTTTAGTCTTTTGAGGAATCTCCATATTGTTTTCCATAATTGCTGCACCAGACTGCATTCCCACCAGCAGTGTAAGAGGGTCCCCTTTTCTCCACAGCCTCTCCAGCATTAGGAGTTGAACATTTTTGATGTTTGTTTTTCCTTTTTTATGAATTATCTGTTTATGCCACTTGCTTATTTATTTGCATCTTAGTTTAAAAACCATTGTATTTGGAATGGAGGGTATAGCTCAGTGTAGAATTTGAACTTAGCAGGCACAAGGTCCTGGGTTTAATCCCCAATACCTCCATCAGAAATAAATAAGTAAACCTGATTACCTCCTCCCCACCCTCAAAATTGTATTTGTTTTAAGGAACCTAGCTCGTATGTGTCATATTGGTTATAGTTTGTCTCTGAGTTTTTTGTTTTTAGATGTAAAAATTTTAATATATGTTGAAAGTTACTAGTTTTTACCCTGGCAGTGTATTCCTTCCTCGGAGATCCTTTTCCTCTGTCTGTTCAAGTAATTTGCCCATGGTCACATGGAGATAGTCCTGGCAGTTTGGCTCAAGAGCACACTCCCTTAACTAGTATTCTACATATTCCCCAGTTAGGGGCCCCAAATTCTATGCCATATGATTAGATTTTGCTTTTGAAGCCCTTAGATATTCCAAATACCCAGTACCTTTGTGTTTAAATGATTTCTTAGATCAAGGACCATTTCTTTGACATGAGGGAGTTAAACCCTTAGAAAGAAAACTGGTAAGATTTCTCTTCATATGTGTAAGCAATCATATCATCTTAGTTAGGGTCCTAAGATGCTATGTTTTCAGACACAGCATGGTGACTGAAAGAATAGTCCTTAGAGCCAGACTGTTTGGGTTTAAGTCCTAGCTTTGCCGTGTTCTATAGTGTGCCCTGGAGCAAGTTACTCTGCTGCTCTGTCTTGGTTTCCTCATCCCAAAATGAGATAATTAAATTACCCACTTCATGGGTTTGTGATAAAAGCTCTATCAGGGAATGCATGTGAAATGTGTTGGCTAGAAGTAGCCACATAGTCCACTGTTGGCTCAGTGATTATTACTTCAAAAGATGATTTTGCTTTCTACGTGAAATAAAAAGAGGCAATAGGTATGAACCCCATTTAACGTCTGCCTCGTTACCTATATAAACTTATAGGCAGTTCTCACCTGTACGTAATCAAATGTTTTTCCTTTCCCAGAGGACAGAAAAGGATGTCTGAGCAGTGTTGAGCCCACCTGAGGTTGGATAGTTGTAGCAGCCTATTCAGTGGTTTCATTTTTGTCATACTCAAAAACTCAGCTCTAAGAGTGGAGAAGGATTGATCTAGGCTTTAGGGCTTTGTGTAGGGCGGGAGAGGTAGAAGAATAAAAGTGAGTACGGTAGACCAGTTGAGCTGATGTAGCACAGAGACTAGGTTAGTTAGGGAAGGACATGACGTTAGGGAGAAAACAGACAAGGGAAGAATCAAGAAAAGAATCATAATAAGGTCCAGAAACAGGCTTTTTGTGTAACAGGTTGAGAGCATTGCGGATTATGTTGCTTGGATACCTAACCTATTTTCGGTGTTGGGGAAACAGTCAGGAGAGGTAGGATCATGACTTGGTTGAGATTGTTATTTTTTCTTTAAGAACTCTTTCAGCTCTAAAATTTCCATTTTTTTTTTGGATCTTCTCCTTCAAAAACCCCCAAATAATAGCAATAATCTATAAGAATCTTGAAATAATTTAGGAACTAAATTTAAAAAATATATTCCCCTATTTTAAGAGTATACTTGATATCTAGTGATTAACCTTAAATAGGGGAAAAATCACAATAATAGGAATTTGATTTTTAACTCTTTCTCATATTTTTTTTCTTGTTAAGAGCATTCAGTCTTTCAGATAGTTATATAATTTTTCGGAAAAAGGGATGAATTACTAATAGATGGGTGTAAAATAGCTGGTGGGCATCTTGGAGTTCTTATGTAAGAGATGTGAGTTATTAAGTTTTTATACAGGTTAGCCAGGATTAATGAACAAGCCATTTGCTTAATTTATAAATTAATTTGGACACTTTTTACACTTCGTTGTTCATTCTGCGTAAATTTTTTGATGAGTTACTTTGCTTAAGGCGATATTAAGCTTTCTCATTCATGTAGAATCTAGTTAGGCCTTTTTGCTTCTCCCATGGGCAGAGCATAAACTACTTGACACGATTTGATCTGACAGCTTTACAGTTATATAACAGAACAGATGCTTAAAAACAACAAAAAAGAGGGAGAACTGAGTGATGTATCACAGCAATCTCTATTTCCCTCTTCTTGACTCCCTAAACTAGCGGGACCAGCATAAGGCTAGTAAGTTGCACAGTCTTAAGTTAACCGCTATTTTTTTAAATAAACATTTACAAACTTTTAGAGGTGAAAAAGGTCTTTGGGTTTATCCTGTCCTATTGCATCACATTACAGATGAGAATACAGTCGCCTAAAGAGGGTAAGTACCTTGCCTAGGGTTGCAGAGCTGGTTAGTGGCAGAGGTGACCCAGGAGACAAGGCCACCGGCTTCAAATTCTAGTGCTTTCTGGTGTAATATGTGAATAGAATATTTAATAACAAAGTAACTGTTGCAGTATTTTACAAAAGGAAATTTCATATAGCCATGACAAATACCGTGATATTTGATTTTGCATATTGAGTGAAATAATTATATTGGAATATTATATATATTGGAAGGTATATTTGATTGTCTGAATTCATGTTCTTCTAGCTCCATAGTGGTATGACATTGATCAGGTCTTTTAATCTCTAAAGGTCCATTTCTTCATCTATAAAATGGGGCTGATAGAAGTACCTTATTATATATTAAATGTAACAGTCTCTTTAAAGTGTGGTATGTGGTCACTCCTCAGTAAGTGTTGCCTGCTGCTATTACTGATTTAATAATAATTTCTAGTTCTTTCATCTTCTTTAAATACTAATAAATAGGTGATTATTTAGCCAATAAAATTGAGCAGTGAGAGTGACTAGTAATAAAAGTAATGGATTTAAGAACAGCTACGAAAACACAAAAAAGATTTTAGAAGGGGTATGTGTGTGTGGGGCTTTGGAATTAGGGAAATATTTTCTATTTTTTCATATTAAAAACTATGATGCTATAGTTTTTAAACTGTATTCAGAATTCACAACTTTTTAAAAAAATTTATTTTATTATAGAGTTACAGTCAGTTTACAATGTTATGCCCATTTCCATTGTAGAGCACAATTTTTCAGTTACACATGAACATACATATATTCATTGGTGCATACTTTTTCACCGTGAGCTACCACAAGATCTTGTATATATTTCCCTGTGCTATATGGTATAATCTTGTTTGTCTATTCTATGTATACCTGTCAGTATCTACAAATTTTGAACTCCCAGTCTGTCCCTTCCCACCCCCTTCCTCTCTGGCAACCACAAATTTGTATTCTATATCTATGAGTCTGTTTCTGTTTTGTATTTATGTTCATTTGTCTTTTTCTTTTTCTTTTTCTTTTTTTTTTTTAAGATTCCACATATGAGTGATCTCATATGGTATTTTTCTTTCTCTTTCTGGCTTATTTCACTTAGGATAACATTCTCCAGGGACATCCATGTTGCTGCAAATGGCATTATGTTGTCATTTTTATGGCTGAATAGTATTCCATTGTATAAATATGCCACATCTTCCTTATCCAAGCATCTGTCGATGGATATTTAGGCTGTTTCCATGTCTTGGCTATTAAATAGTGCTGGTATGAACATTGGGGTGCAGGTGTCTTTTTGAGGTAGGATTCTTTCTGGATATATGACCAGGAGTGGGATTACTGGGTCATATGGTAAGTCTATTCCTAATCTTTTGAGGAATCTCCATACTGTTTTCCACAGTGGCTGCACCAAACTGCATTCCCACCAACAGTGTAGGAGGGTTCCCTTTTCTCTACAGCCTCTCCAGCATTTGTCATTTGTGGACTTTTGAATGATGGCCATTCTGACTGGTGCAGAATTCACAACTTTTAACTTTGTTGGGAGATGCCTTGGAGGTGAGATGAGAGAGAACACTGAAATAATTCCTTCTGTAGTGAAAAGAAATACATTCATTTTTAAGCCAGCTTTGGATTTAAGGACTTAACTCAGTTAATGCTTCCAAATCTCAAGAAAAGGTTAAAAGAATGCTTGAGATCAACAATATTAAAATCAAGTCAGATGTATCTGGAAATTGCCAGATTTCTGGAGCTCCAAGGCTAAAGTTTTTCACTGTAAGACATGCTCTTAAGGGTCCTCAAATGTGACACAGTACCCACTGTTCTATTAGGAAGGGCTTGGGTGTCAGATCCATGTCTAGGTCTGGGGTTTGCCACTCATTCTCTGTGTGACTTTGGGGAAATGAACCTCTCCAAGGTGGTTTGCTTTCCTGTAAAATAAGAATATTAATTGGGGCCACCACATATCTTTGCTGTAAAGCTTGAAAGAGAGTGAATGGTGTGCTTTTAGCACAGTTCTGACATATTCTGGCACTTAATAAAAGATAGCTGTTAAAAAAGAAATCCCAACTTACCAAGTAAGGTTTTTTTTTTTTCCCTCCAATAATGTTCTTTATGCAAATTTCAGAGTATTTAAATGATTGGATTTCAGGAAAACAGGACTGTTTCATTTTGTGTGTGTAAAAACATAAATAAAGGAATAATCCTTGACTAATAATAAAAATAAGCCCAGAAGTGATTATTTTTCTATTTAAAAACCATAATCTAAAAAGGTTTAAGAATGAAGGATAATGAATTTCTCTTTTTATGCTTTAATTAGTTTAATAATTCTTGCCTTTGCTCTGCAGCAGTTTTCTGGTAAGCAGCCCCATACATACACAGTGCAGTGTTTTCTGGAGTATGCTGACATATTGTCAGTGATTTAGGAGATGTTTTTAACTGGTGTTCAGGTGAACATTTTAAGTTACAATAGAACTTTGTATGATCTAATACATCAAGTTGGTGGTTTCATAGGTTTTATAGTGTAAAGTGAATAAAATGTTTCTAAAAAAGTAAGTTGAGATTCTGATGCATGCTACAACATGGGTGAACCTTGAAACCATTATGCTAAATGAAATAAGCCAGACGCAAAAGGACAATTACCGTACGATTCCACTTATTAGGCTCCTAGATAGACTAATTTATCGAGACAGAAAGTAGGATAGTGGTTACGAGAGGCTGGAGGGAAAAGGACTGGGGAATTACTGTTTAATCAGTACATAGTTTCTCTTTGGGTTGATGAAAAACTTCTGGACCTGGAGAGTGGTGATGATTGTTTAACAGTGTGAATGTACTTAACTGCCACTGAATTGTGAACTTAGAAATGGTTAAAATTGTACATTTTATATGTTTATTTTACCAAATTAAGAAAGGGGAGGAGAAGAAAAAATGAATTGAGAAAAACAGTAGTTAAGTAGTGTTAGAGGCACTTGATACACTGGAAAAAATGTTGATGGTGGTATGCAAGTTATTGAAGTTTAATTAATGCTTGGAAGGGAAAAATCTGTGACTTAGGGAGGGAAACCTGGTCTGTGTTCAGTCTCATCCTGCTATGAACTTAGAGTGGACCCGTACACCACTCTGTAAAAAGCATTGGATGAGAATGCAAGACTTCTTAGACTAGTTACTACCCTGAAGTTCTCTGATTCTGGGCTTTGCCTTTGGGTTCTTTATTCAGGTGACCTAGTTTGCCTATTTAATAGAATTTCCTTCTTTTCATTAATAAAACAACAAAAAAAGAAGAAAATATATTTTTTCCTTTTTTCAGTTTTATTGTGTAGAATTATTACAGTTTGCACATACACTTTATATTGCATGCAAATACATATATACAGTATATTGCACTTCTTTTTAGTTTACATATATGTACCAATTATTGTTTCTAAGAACAGATTAGATCTTTAGCTTTTTAAACTTACATAGTTATCAAAGGAGTAAAGCCAGCTACAAAATAAGAATCAACAGAATATGGTAATCCAGTCATAAAGGACAGTCAAATGTGCTTACGCATATTCAAGAAATCAAAATAATAATTAGTTCATTGGTGTCATTATTATTGTTATTAGTTTTTAGATTCTTCATGTAAGTGATATCATGTTATTTTTCTTTCTCTTTCTGGCTCACTTCACTTAGAACGACAATCTTCAGGTCCATCCATATTGCTGCAAATGGCATTATTTTATTCTTTTTTATGGCTGAGTAGTGTTCCATTGTATATATGTACCACATCTTCTTTACCCAGTCATCTGTTAATGAATATTTGGGTTGTTTCCATGTCTTGGCTATTGTAAATAGTGCTGCTATGAGCATTGGGGTGCATGTGTCTTTTTGAATTTTTTCTGTGGATATATGCCCAGGAGTGGGATGGCTGGATCACGTGGTAAGTCTGTTTTAGTTTTTTAAGGAACCTCTATACTGTCCTCCATAGTGGCTGCACCAATCTACACTCCCACCAACAGTATAGGAGGGTTCCCTTATCTCCACATCCTCTCCAGCATTTATCATTTGTTGACTTTTCAGTGATGGGCATTCTGGCTGGTGTGAGGTGATATCTCATTGTAGTTTTGATCTGCATTTGTCTTAACAATTAGCGATGCTGAGCATTTTTTCATGTGCCTATTGGCCATTTGTGTGTCTTCATTGAAGAATTGCTTGTTTAGGTCTTCTGCCCATTTTTGGATTGGATTGCTTGTTTCTTTGATATTAAGGTGTCTGAGCTGTTTGTGTATTTTGAAAATTAGTCCCTTGTCAGTCACATCATTTGCAGGTATTTTCTCCCATTCTGTAGGTTGTCTTTTCATTTTATTGTTGGTATCCTTAGCTATACAAAAGAAGGAAATACATTTTGAACATAACATTAGCATTTAAAATCTTTTAAGAAAGTTAATTTAGTAATAGTAGATGAAAAAGAAAGAAAATCACCCATAAACTTGCTGTTCTATCAGTCTCTTTTTCCTTATATGTCCATTTTGTATTCTTTGTCTAAAATGTGATATTTTTATGTGGTTGTAATCAACTGTGCTTTTGTGGACCAAGTTTTTGGCAGCAGTCTTCACATATTAATTTACATTTCATCCTTTTTAATCATGATTACTGTTTGCAGATGAAAAATTTAAATTTTTCATTCATACCTTGTTTTGGTAGCTAGAGTCTTTTGAGTTGGTTTAAGGGGAATACTGTGATATTAACCCTTCCTGGGCTTCATCTAGTCAATGGTATGGTACATTAAATGTCTTCAAATGTTTTACTTGGATGCACAACTGAGATCTTACATGAGAGGAAAAACAGCTATTAACGTTCTCTTAACTAGTGTCCTGTTTGTGCTTCTTTCATCCACTATTGACCATTTGTTTTGTGTTTTTAGTTTTGTCTAAATTTTAATCTTTGTTGCAATTATTAGATTTGACCACGGAACGTAATGTTGTTTTTACTTAGTTTTCTGTTGCATATTGACTTTGATAGAGACACAAAGATTTGCCAGACTAACAAATAAGCTTCCTTCAATGTAGAGCTGCTGTTTTATTTTATGGTCCCTTTCTAACTATAACATCTTATTTAGATAAGCTAAATCCTGGTTAATCTCTCTTGAAATCCAGCTTTTCCCCTCCTTTTTGTAAGTTGGCTGGAAATCTTGTGATACTGCTTTCATAAATAGTCTCAAAATTTTTTCTTGCTCTCTCCTTTTATTTAGACATTTATATTTACTAACAGATGGACTGAATTTATGTGTTCTATTTCTAGGTTTTGATTTTTTTAAAATAAATCAATTTGACTAAAAAATGCATATATATAAATATATATATTTGTGTGTATGTAAATTTACATATACAAATTAGGTCCCCAAACATGTATGTCAAGTTTTAAAGTCCTTAGGACCAAGATTTCAGATTATGGTAAAAAAAATAAGTTCCTCTCATGACCATATCTTCAAAATTTAGAAAAATACGTAATACACTTTTTAGAAAGAGTCATGTATGAGTCTTGTCTTTTATGTGTTTATCTCATATTTCCCTTAGATTTTCAGTTCCTTGTCTACTAATACTTTTGTTGTGATAAAATAGCTTTGAATGTCACTTTAGAGAAAGTAACTTTCATATTCTCAGTTTATTTTCTTCTCCCTTTCCCTTTATAAATTTTTTTAAAAATTAAAATTGAAGTTATTGACAGGTATAGATAGCAGTGGGGCTCTGCACTTTTTATGTTGCATAAATACAAGATAATATATACTAACTTTATTTATACCTCTTTTAAGAACTAATAGATCAGTATTTGACATAGATCATAAGTTTATTTTTTACTTACCTTTTTATGAGGGGTATTTTCAAGAGTACACAAATCAGGGTCATCTTCACAATGCATCTGATTGATGTCTCTTAAGTTTCTTTTAATTTACATTGGTTTCCACTCTTCAAACTCTGTGCCATGTATTAATTGAAGAAACCGAGTTATTCTAAATTTGGCTGGCTGCATACTTTAAATGTCATTTTACATATTTGTCTAATGACTTCATTAGATTTGGCTCCAATTGTCATGTTGCATTACATCTAGATACATATAGTATTTGGTTGTCTTGCTTTTAGTAAGACTGATAAGTGTGAGTATGCAGACCCATCACAGATAAGTGTGTTTACCTACTGAAATATTTGTGCAGCAATGCTCCTGGCAGCCCAGATGCCCACCAGCAGTAGAATGCTAACGTGTGTATGTGTATGATGGAATACTCCTAGCAATAAAAGGACAAATTAAATGATAGATGCAGCACCACTTAGGTTTCTCACAGAAGTGATGTTGAGTGAAAGGAATTGACCTATAGAGGGCATACTGTCTGATTTCATATATAGAAAGTTCAAAAATGGGCAAAATTAATTTCTCATTTAAACATTTTGTAAGACAGACCAGTGGAACAATAGTACCTATTAAAAAGTCCTCTTTCTCCCACTATTTGAGACAGCTCCTTAATCATGTATCAGTTTCCATAGGCATTAGGGTATACTTCTGTATCTTGTTCCATTGGTGTATTTGTATGTCTGTATCACAGAGAAGCTTTATAATGCCTGTATCATAGAAGTTTTATAACATGTTCTCATACCTTAGAGGGCTAGAACCTTTCTCCAGTCATTGCTGTGCCTTTTTAGGATTTTTCTAGTAGTTTTTCCAAATTAACTTTATAATCAACTTGTGCTTCAGGAAAAATAACCCTAAAGATATTTTCATTAGGATTACATTAAATTAATAGGTTGTTTTAGGGGGAAATGCTACCTTTATGATGCCGAATCTTTCTTTTCAAGAACGTGGTTTTTCTTCCCTGTTATTCACTTTGCTTCTTTCAGACATGCTATTTTATAGTTTTCCTTATGTGGGTTTTTGTTTATTGTTGTTAAAATTTAAGTCTGTGTTTTTGCCGTTGTAAACGGGGTCATCTTTTCTATTTATTATTTCTTCTTACTGGTTATTGTTAGATATGTGAGGGCTTGATTTGTGTATATAGTCTTACAGTCTGCCATTTTACAACATTTTCTTATTGTTTGGAATAGTGTTTCCATTGATTCTTTTGGGTTTTTCAATTAAATATATTGTTTGCAAATTGAAGTAGAGATAGTCTTCCCCTCCCACCAGCCCTTGCACCCATCCCCAGTTGTTATGCCTCAAGGGGTTTTCTCTTATCTAATTGCACTGAAAAGTATCTGTAATGTTACATATTAGTGAAGTCCTTATTTTTCTTGACTTTAGTGAAACAGTCTTTAGTGTTTCACTTCTAAGGTGCTGGCTTTTTTTAAGCAGCTGTACACATGAGAGGTAGAGCTTACATACTGTAATTTTTACCCATTGCAACTGTACAGTTCAGTGATTTTTTTTTAGTAAATTTATAGGGTAATGCAACCATCACCACAATCTAGTTGTAGAACATTTCTGTTCTTCTAAAAATTTCCCTTGTGTTGTTTTATAGTGACTTTTATGTTGACAGGTATATGAGGATATGTTTGTGTGTTTATATGTATATGTATATATCCTATACCTGTATAAATATTTATCAAGGAATTATCTGTTTTTTAAAATTGAAGTATAGTGGATTTATAGTATTAGTTTCAGGTGTACAATATAGTGATTCAATATTTTTATAGATTATACTCCATTTAAAATTATAAAATAATGATTGTATTTCTCTGTGCTGCACAATATATCCTTGTAGCTTATTTTATATGTAGTAGTTTGTACTTCTTAGTCCCCTACCCCTATCTTGCCCCGTCCCCTTTTCTTCCCCCACTGGTAACCACCAGTTTGTTCTCTGTATTGGTGAGTCTCTTTCTGGTTTGTTACATTCATTTGTTTTATTTTTTAGATGTCACATACAAGTAATAACATACAATATTTGTCTTTCTCTAACTTACTTCACTAAGCATCATACCATCTAGGTCCATCCAAGTTGTTCTTTTTCTTTTATTCTTTAAAAGAAAAAAATTATTTTTTATAGCTGAGTAGTATTCCCCTGAATACCATGTCTTCTTCATCCTTTCATCTGTTGATGGACACTTGGATTGCTTCCGTATCTTAGCTGTTGTAAATAATGTTGCTATGAACATTGGAGTGAATGTATCTTTTTAAATTAGTGTTTTTGTTTTTCTTCAGATATATACCCAGCAGTGGAATTGCTGGGTCATATGGTAGTTCTATTTTCAGTTTTTTGAGGAACATCCATACTATTTTCCATAGTGGCTGCACAAATTTACATTTCCTCCAACAGTGTACTAGGGTTCCCTTTTCGCCACATCCTCTCTAACATTTGTTATTTGTGGTCTTTTTTAATTATAGACATTCTGACGGGTGTTGGGGCGATATCTCGTGATTTTGACTTGGATTTCTCTGATGATTAGCTGTGTTGAGCATCTTTTTATGTGCCTGTTGGCCATCTGTGTGTCTTCTTTGGAAAAATGTCTATTTGGGTCTTCTGCCCATATTTTAATTTTTTTTTCTTTTTACTGAGTTGTATGAGCTGTTTATGTAGTTTGCATATTAACCCTTTATTGGTCATATCATTTGCAAATATTTTCCTCCTAGTAGGTTGTCCCTTCATTTTGTTGATGGTTTCCTTTGCTGGGCAAAAGCCTTTCAATTTAATTAGGTCCCACTTGTTTACTTTTGCTTTTGTTTCCTTTGTCTTAGGAGACAGATCCAAAAAATACTGCTTCTATTTATGTCAAAGAGTTTTCTGCATATGTTTTCTTCCAGGAGTTTTATGGTTTTAGTTCTTACATTTAGGTCTTTAATCCATCTGGAGTTTATTTTTGTAAGTGGCATGAGAAAATGTTCTAATTTCATTCTTCTACATGTAGCTGCCTAGTTTTCCCAGCACCACTTATTGAAGAGACTGTCTTTTCTCCATTGTATATTCTTGCCTCCTTTGTCATATTAATTGACCATATGTGTGTGGGCATTAATTCTTATTTCATTGCTGGTTTTTAATACATATGAGTGCTTTAAAGTTTTCTTTTTGACATACATTTAAATCAGCAGGCTCAAGTTGTAGTCTACCTTGGCATAGTAAAAAAGAAGTCTCCTTACAATAAAATGCTGCACTAGTACAATAAAAAGTTTTTTCTGTGAGTTAAAGAAGATAGCATTTCATATTCTGAAACATTTTGTCCCCTGTTGTTTGTTAAAGAGGATGGCATTCCCTGTGGATATGCTGGATAATTGCAGTCACGAGGAATTGGAAAATTCTGCTGAAGATTACATGTCAGATCTAAGGTGTGGAGACCCTGAAAATCCTGAGTGTTTTTCTCTTCTCAATATTACGGTAAGGTGTCCTGCAGTGATTTTTATCAATCTTTTCAATTGAGTTTATACATGAAATCAATATAATTTTATTATCATTTTAAAGTGTTAGCTAATCACTTCCGAAATTTTTATCAGAAGACTTCAGTAGAGAGGATAAATATTGATTAGTTGGTAAAAAAGCATGACCAAGTTTTAAAAAGACAAACTATAGGCTATTGCTTATTATTTGTGTTGTGCCTTTAAAATTATATCTAAGTAGTTTACCAGTTTTGCTAAGACTGGTTACCATATTTAAGCTAACTCGTTTCCTTTAGATTTGGAATTTGTAGTTTTAGAAATTTTTTAATTAAAAAATTAAGCAAAACAGTAAATTACACATTTTTTTAATCACAAATCTTCCTTTCCCCAAAGTATTAAAATAAGCTGTAATTAGTAAGCTGAGATGTATTTGATAGAAAGATCCTTAGACTTGAAATTATTAGAATTCTAGTGTGAATTTGATGATAGACAAATTCTCTAACCTCTCTATGCCTTTTCTTCTGGAGTTTTCTTCTGGAAAATGATATTTATTTTAAAGGATTCTTCAAAGTTTCTCCCAGCATCAATATTTTACAATTCCCTGAATTGTAATATTGTGTGTAAATAGGGAATTAGTGTCAGATTAATGAAGGCAGAAAAATTTTAAACTATTGCATATATCTCACTGGAAAAATGAATTTGTCCTGGTATCTTTTACTAGAAAATGGAATTTTTCCTCCTCAAGTAGTCTAAATAACAGATAATAAAGTTGTTTAACAATGTTAGTGATCATATCATGCTTTTGTTGCTATTCAGATGAATAGCTAGAGTACAGGAGTATTTATTGAAATAGACTTTCTTTTTTTTTTTTTTGCAAGATAATAAAATTCCTGCAGAAATGAAGTCTATCTAAATTACTCTTTTTTTTTTGAGACTGCAAATATCGCCTATGAAATGAAATTATTTAGAGTTAATGTATGTTAAAAATTTTGGTAGAAGTGTGGTGTTTTTGTCTGATATTTTCTTTACTGACTCTTCACTAATCTTTAATCAATTGTCATTGCAGATTCCTATTAGCCTGTCAAATGTAGGCTTTGTACCTCTTTATGGTGGAGATCAGACCCAGAAAATTCTTGCTCTTTTTGCTCCTGAGGACTCACTCACAGGTCTCTATTTTGCTTAATCTTTATACACTGATGGATTTTTCTTCAAACAATTAGAAATTTGTTACAAATAGGTACATGAAGGAATTAAAAAAAAACTTCTTCAAACTGTAAATTTAGGAAAATATAATGCTCATTTGCTTATAATTAAATGTTTAGTGAGTAAAATAAAATAAAAATGGTATAAATGGGGCCACATTGTATTGTAAAGTATAGGTATATTTAAGCATATCTGTATAAACCTTACCAAATGGTAATATTGTTTACTTTAAGACTTAACTGTTAATAATCATGTATTCTCTTTTAGCTGTGGCCCTTTACCTTGCTGATCAGTGGTGGGCTATTGATGATATTGTGAAAACATCTGTCCCTTCTAGAGAGGGGCTTAAGCAGGTAACAAGATCGTGTAATTTTAGAAGTGTTTCTTATGAGGCTTTTATTTCATGATATGTTTCCCACAAACAGTGATAGTTTTTGAAGTTATTGAGCTCTTCTCCACTTCAGTGTTAGCAGGTGATATTAGCCCTTAGAGTTTCATTGTTGTTGTGAAATTGGCACTCAGTTTGGGCTTCCTCAGTTTTATGTGGTTCTAAAAGTGTCTGCGAATGGGGGTGCGAGGTGGCGCGGAGAATGAGTACCTGTGGTTTAGCTGAGGGGTAGTTACTCACATCAGCATCAGTTGCTGAGTTTCCTTTTGGATGGGAGAAAGCTCATTCTCTCTGTGTGGTCGCTTCGGTTCTCCATCTCTAGGAGAGACCAGGAAACTTGCTTATAAGTAGGGCCATTTTGGGTAGTCTGTTCAGTCGTTTCAGACAGTGGAATGGGAGAGAGGTCCTCAACAGCATGCTGTGAAACAGTCCTTTGTCCTGTCCCAGTCACCATTTTATCAGTTACTTAGAGGAAGACATAGGTGGCGTGCTTATCAGTTCTGCGTGCCACAGTGCTGAATGGGAGAACTAATCTGTAAAGGCAGATTTAGGAAGCAAAGAGAAAGAACTAACACGATGAAAATAAGTGACTAGGTGAAGTCAGATCCTTGGGTTCAAAAAACTAGCTGTACGTGTACAGCATGAAGACCAAACTAAAACAGCAGCACACATGAGAAAGGTTGGGCTTAGTTAATTAGAAATAAAAATCAAGGTAAGCAAGAAAGCTAATAAAAACCTTAACATTTACGCAGAAAAGCCCCATTAGCTTTCAGTCTCTTCAGTGCTTATATTTGTAATATCTGTGTGCCCAGCCTGAAGAGAGATGTTACAGCTCTGGGGTAATTTCAGGGGAGAGGACTGGAAAGGCAGGAGCACCCCAGATCATTTTGGATTAGTCTTTTCCTGTGTTTAGCTTTGATATGAAATTTAGAGGAATCTCATGTCAGTCTTCAAATATCTGTAGACTGTGGCTCCAGAATATCAAAGTATAGTCTTTGGGAATGAGATTTCAGCTCAGTATGAGGAGTTTTATCCTGGTCAGAGCCATTCAAGGAAGGCATGGGCTGCCTTGTAAGCTAGCGAGCTTTTTTATTTCATGCGGTGTTTGGTATTACAGATCCCCTCTCAGGGAGGTTTTTGAGGAGTTGTGTATGCTTTTTCTCTCCCTTTACCTCCTTAAAGAAGACTCTTGTTTTTCTGTAAGGAGACTTGGGAGAAAAATAGATTTCACGGGTAGACTCTTATTTTCAGCAGTAAAAGGTGTCTATGCGGAAAACCCCACTGTTCAATGTCAGATAGTTGGTAACGGGGTCTTCTGTAGGACCGCATGTAGGAAGTGAGGCTCTGTTTCCATTCTGTGATTGCCTCAAGTCACCAGACATCCTGGTGCCACTGTCATTGCTCATCTGGTCTGGCAGAGGGCTATGTGTGTATGTGTGTTGCGGGTAGACGGGAATTCCTTATAGTTAGACAGCAGAGACATAATTGATAAATAAACATTTACCTGGAAAAGATGAGACCGATTCCTTTCCCAAGAGCATAATTATGGCTTTGCTCATCAAATGAGATAATTGTTATTAAAGTCTTTAGGGTATAACACAAAGGGTCTCCCTTTCCTTCCTTCCTTTCTTTTTTTTAATGTTTAGGTTGGAATGGGGTGAAAAAGAGTTGAAGCACTAGAGATGGTGGGGTCAGCAGTTAGAGATTGTGATCTGGGCAGCTGGAAGCAGAAAGAAAACACCGAGTGTTAAAGAGGAGATGCTGGGGCTTGGTATATTGGAAGCCTGTTTTGCCTGTTTTAGAATTTGCTGAGAGGCATTATTCCATGCATAACTTGTGTCTATAGAAATGAATTGTTATTGGTATGAATGACTCGTCTCATTTTGTGATCATAAAATGGTTTACAAATCATTTTGAATGTATTCAAAGTGCTGTGAACTTCAGTATGAGGTATGGAAGCAGGGAGCAAGGTAGACTGCATCTCTGAATTGCTGCGTATTGTAACTGTTGTGCCTGGTGTCTGACTCTCTTTGTAGGTGAGAACTCTCGGGGAGAGAGTGGTTCTCTATGTTCTGAATCGAATTATTTATAGAAAGCAGGAAATGGAGAGGAATGAGATCCCATTCCTGTGTCATAGCAGTACTGATTATGCTAAGATTCTGTGGAAGAAAGGAGAGGCCATTGGGTTTTATTCAGTTAAGCCTACAGGTGAGTCTTTAAAAGTTATTTAAAATATGTATTACGGAAACCCACTTTTTGGACCCCAACTGTGTCACTGTCCCTTTTAAATGAATCTCTAGAGTACAAATTGAGATGATTTTACTCAGTATTTCTTGGGAGTACTGTGATTCTATATAAGTGAGGATTGTTAGGAAAGTCTTTTGAAAAGAAAATTAAAATAAACCTTTCACAGAGGGGAAGATTTTTCCACATACGTGGAAAGAGAATTGTATGTTGAGCCTCAGATTTGTCTGTCTGCTTTCCTTCCGACGTCTTTCCCTTTATTTAGAAGCCCTTGTTTTACTTTGATTCCTGCTGCTATCTGTTAGTGGCTTCTTTTAAATCTCCTGTCTACCTGTGGACCAAATGCCTTGCCTTTTTCTTTCAGTGCAGCTGACTCAGCCTGACATATTAAAGGCAGCTTTGCTAATTACCATGAAAAACAAAGTACTTTAATATGTTTAGAGAATCTAAAGAGCTTTTTTGAAATAGTCAGTCCTGTAAAGTTTGAATTTCTGATCCTGAAGCTCAACTGTACCCTGTTCCTAAAAGACGAGTGCAGCTGCATCTCCCTTTACCAGTTTTCCTGTCCATTCAGCTCACTGGAGCCACTGGAGCCAGAAAGAGGAAACCTGCTTACTCCGTGCACACGCATACCCCCCGCCTTACAACCACCATGTAGCAAAGTCAGCCTTGTTCTGTACCTTGACCAAAAGACCTTTCACATTATTCTTCAGTCTTTTTTTACATTTCAAACCTTTCAAATGAAGCTCTTCTGGTCAGAACCAGTCTAAGATCATACCAGATTCACTGCTATATTGAAGGACATTTGTGACTGATACCTTAATTACATAATTAGGATACATTTATGATGAGAATTAGTACATAGAGTCAATAAAAGGAAGGTCACTTTTTCTCAAGAGTAAAAAAAAACCTGTGATCTATAGTATTAAATGGGTTTACTGTTTAGTAGGTACTTTAATTCTCCTGTAATATGCTGTTTTATTCCTATATAAATTTGAAATAGAACCAATAATTTATGTAACTCCGGAAAGATACCACCATACAGAGGCAGAATAATAATGTTTGTTAAATGGAAGCATAGTGCTGCATTGCATAAAAGGCATCACTTTATTGGTTTTAAAATGTTTTAATAACTATAACTCAATTAAAAAATGTTAAAAAAATTAAAAAATATTTTAATAAGTTTGAGGCCAGACTATGGTTTAAATATCTGATGCTTTATTTTATACAAGATAATTCCTATGGGAATTGGAGGCTTTTTGCTGCTCACACTGGCTCCAGGTGGACTTTCTACCTGAAACTAGCTCATCAACGTTCGGAGCCCATATGAGTTTATACTTTTTTATTTAGAGCTTCTGTAGATGAAAGACATACAGTGAGTAAAGGGCATAGCAACGTTCCCCTTTCAGTATTACTAGTTAGTATTTGATTCCGGGAGTGGGCTCCTCTTTGTTTTATGTGTACTTGGGGCTCCTCCTCTCCTCTGGGACCTGGCTTCTATTTTTGCTTGTTCTGGTGGTTAACTCAGTCTTGTATGCTCGAGCTTCCAAATGCTACTTGTCTCCCACTGTCAGCACCTCCCATGCTTTACTAATTGCCTTACATCCTTACTATTTATTTCAGTTCTTTCCCGCTCTCAGCTCTGGCTCTCATCTACCAGAGAACAATGGAATTAGACGTGCTTATGCTAGCCTTTGAGTCATAGCCATCTAATTCAGTCCGGAAGTACTTTTTATACAAAGAAAACCTAAGCATAAAATATTTTGGAAAAACTGTCCAAAAAATACTGAAACACTTTGTGATAGAAATATTCCTAATGTACATATCAGGAAAAAACTGTACCAGTAGCAAAAAGATAAAATCCTTATTAAATACATTTATAGTTGAATAAAAACCTTAATGATATCACTTATTTATGATTTTTAAATTATCTAACAAATCAGTAACAGGCTGTTTTTAGTTGGAACATAGAAATAGCCTTGATGTATAAAAATATTGAGTAACATCACTGTAACAAGATTTTCTGGTCCCTTTTACTGTTAATAAAGACTTATCCATTAAAAATAAAAAATAAGAACAAGATTAATGCTGAACCTTGTCTGATTCTGGTAGTAAGCAAGATTTATTCATAGACTCATAAACTGGAAAAAAAAAAACCAAGGTAAGCTCCATCAGTTTCATTAAGAGATGTACTTTCAGTAAGTTTTTCAAATGTGTAATATACTTGTGTTTTGATCCATCATATACTAATATTAAGTATAATGATAACTCAAAAGTTGCTTTTGGATTGGTACTTAGAATCTTATGATCATAAGAAATTTTTAAAATTTATATACAGATTGTTTTGCAGAGAATGATTAGATAATTAGCATATAAAGTATAAAAATATTACATCAGGATAACAGTCTGTATTTTAAATATAATAGAAGTTCAAGGGTAAAAAGGAACAATGTAAACTTTCTGAGTGTTAAGGAATGGTTAGTTCAGTAGTAAAGGAATAATTTGTTCAGTTGATGACAGTTACCAAATCAAACTAGTAATAGTTTTTAGGGTCCATCTGATACATTTAAAAGAAGAGCGATGTAATAGTTTTTGTTTTTCTTTTGTTAACTGAAAAGGGAAAAATGGTAAATGTACATAAAGAATCCTGGCAGACACCATGTTAACTAATAGATCATGTTTAACATCACCAGGAATAGGACATATCAACATCAGAGACCTTGATTTTTGGTGTCCTGAGAAGGGCGTAACATCATTTCTGTGGTCTTTTTGCCCAAAATGCATCACCTCAATTTTATCATGAGAAAACATTAGACAAAGTCAAATTGAAGGCTACTTTACAAAATAACTCATCAGTAATCTCCAAAAGTGTCAAGATCATGAAAGGCAAGGAAAGAGGATGAGTTATCAAAGACCAGAGTTTAAGCAGACATTAAACTAAATGCAGTATGGAATCCTGGACTGGATTCTGAAACAGAAAAAGGATGTTAGTAGAAAAACTGATGAAATTTGAATAATGTCTATAGTTTAGTCAATAATATTTTATCAATGTTTATTTCTTGGCTTTGATAATACTATTTTGGCTATGTAAGATGTTAATAGGGGAATCTGGGTGAAGGGTATGTGGAAACTATATATTTTTGCAACTTTTCTGTAAGTCTAAAATTATTTAAAAATAAATAGTTGTTTAAAAGTGAATATTGATAAAATGCTAGAAATTACATCCTTTGTAATCATTGAAACTTAAGTTGGAAATTTTAGATGTTACCAAAGATGTACGAATACATGGTATGTATTTCAAAATTATTTGATGGTTACATGAGCAAAACACTTTGAGGAATTTGACTTGGCCAAGAAAAAAAAATATTCTAAAAATACCAATATAAATGGTTCCCCTGGAAAAGGTCTCAGCTCATTGTCAGCAATCCCCACCTTGCACACTGATCAACTTTTTAATGTCTCATTCTTAACTATGAACAAACAGCTTAGGGAAACCTGATGTGAAAGATAAGAAATCAGAACAAAAAAAGAATAAAAGCAATTTGGAAGGGACCAACAATGCAAAAACAAACAAAACAACTCTTAATATGTTTGGAAGGTAAGAGTAGTTATTATATTCTTGAGAGTGATATATTTAAAGAATGTCCTTAGAGCTCTTGGAAGTTAAAAACTCAATATAAGGAAGATAAAGTTGATGTTGGTTAGAAAGGAGAGCCATGCTAATTCAGCTGCTAATGAAAAAAATCTCATGCAGTTATGAAAACCAAAACATGACACTCACTTGTTAATTTAGTGAAAGTTTTGTAACTGTCCTATGTCAAGAAATACAAAAGATATAAATGTGTATAAATCAGGTATAGTTCAGTTTAGACAAGCTGAGAAGAAAACAAAATTGAGAACACTATCATTAGGTGCTATTTGGGAAATGTCTTGTTATTTGGCTTCAACTGTGAATCACTTTGATCCAATCTGAAGACTCAATGTTTGGGAAAACACAGTAAAAGAACCACATGGGGGAAGCACTGTCTAATCAACAAGTACTTTAAAATCAGTTTGTTGACTCACTGCTAAAAGGATTTATGATCAATACCAGGAGACATATTTTTGGTTTTTGTAATCTCCACTTGCAGTAATTTATAGTGGAAGTGTTTTTTCTCTTCATTTGCTGGTTAGCTTTCCTTCTGACTTTCTGACTTTACTGAGAGCTATATCTGTCATCTTCCTTCCTTTTTTTAAGCAGATTACTCACTTTCTGTTCACTGAAATTCAGATTTCTGACCCTTCTGGTATAAGAATATTTTAAGGAATAACAAAACTAGATCATAAAATGGTAAAGACTGATAGTACGTATAGCTAAAGGCAAAACATAGCACAGGTTTGTGTGGAAAAGGGTTGAAGTTGTATTCTAGGGCTCTGAGCCTGTCTGGGTATAATCCTTTTTTTAAGGAAGTGAGCAAAGGCCTGGGGGACTCCCACATTCCTTTGTGGTTACCTGAAATCTGTCATGGGGAAATGAGATAGGTACTTAGTTTTCTGGGAAAGTTCTACCCTTCTAAAAAGCATACGCTCTCCAGTAAGATTTTATTTATTGGGAGGTAAGGCTGACTTCATCCTCCGAGGAGACACAAGATGACTTCGTGGGGTCAGAACCTCAAAGCACCAAAGATCTAGTGGGTAAAACAGAGGACTATAGCCAGCTAATCACAGTTCAGTTTGATAAGTAGTATATTTGTGGTATTAACAGTAGTGATCATTGAAGAATGGAGCAGTTAATTTTGCCTAAAGGGAGGTGTCACTGAGAAAGTGATATTAAAAGTGACTTTCACAACATTGTAAATCAAATATACTTCAAATAAAAAAAAAGTGACTTATAAGGGTAGGTGAGCTGTAAGTAGGCAGAGAGAGGAAAGAAAAGGAAAGTTCTTAGCAAACATATGAATGGAATATGAATATATGAAAGAAGGCAGAGTCATGAAAGTTCAAGGTGTGTTTGGGACAGCACCCTGAACAAGCTGGTGGGACTAAAGTGAGTGTAGAGTGGGGAGAGGTGAGGGTGGAGGTCCCCTTCTAAAGGGTCTTAAATGCCACACTGGAGCTTGATAGCTTCCTTGCCAATAAGATAAAAGTCCAAAAATTTTATGTAGGGGCAACATCATTAAATATTTTAGGGAGATAATTTTTGTAGCACTTGCTGATGGATAGGAAAATTGTATTCTGAGGTCAGGGAAGTCAGTAAGGGATATTTTAGTAGTTCTGCTGAAAGAAGGACCAGTACTGGGGAAATGGCACTAGGGATAGGGAAGGGAACAGAGTCGAGGGAGATTTCTGAATGGACAGGGTGGGGTGACTCCATCTTCTGTGTGTTGAAAGAGGGTGAGGAACCAGTGATGAATTTTGAGGGTTTTGGTGTGGATGTCTATGTGGGAAGCTGGTAACTAAGACTGGGAATAGAAGGAAGAGTTGACTTGGTAATACTTGAGTTCAGGTTTGACATGTGAAGTTCAGTGTTCCTATAGGACATGTAAGTAGAGCTACATGGTTAGGAATGTAAGTTGGACCACCTGAGGAGGTGTGCACATTTATGTGGGCCACAGAATTCAGTATAATTTTAAAAATTGAATGAGATCAGTCAGAACTATTCTGTAACATGAGTATATATTTGTGAGTATTGATGTGAGGCCATAAATTACTGACAACAGCCTTAGATAACCAAATGTAACTTTCAGAATGTTAGTCTACTGGGAGATAAGAGAAAGCAGAAAGTTAGCTGAGGCTGTTAGCTGTTCACCAAATATTTGTGTTTCATCTTCTATAGTCTTGTCATTGGCCAACAGCTGTCCAGTCAGGGATTAGGTTTTTTCAGTCACTTACACCATGAGGTGTGTCTGTGTGATTGGTTCTCCCATAGTAATGAGAAAAATGTTGTAGGATATCAGATCAGAGTGGTCAAGATGCATTCCTTTTCCTCATCTGTGTTTGGAGGGATACTGTTTTAAACAAAATGGTCAAGGGAAGCATCTCTTAAAGAAGTGAGGGAATAATGAGATAGGTGAATTTTCAAGAGGAGAGGTTTTCTGGCAAAGTACAGACAGGCAAAAGCCATGGGGCGGAAGCAAGTTCAGAGTGTTTCAGAAACAGCAGGGAGACCAGTGTGGCCGGAGTGGAGAGAGTGAGTGACGAAGGGATTCAGAGAGGCAGGGCCACATCCTGACAGGCCTAGTACACCAGGGGAAGAGTCTTAGTCTTGTTCTGTGGGTGACAGGAATCAGTTGAAGGGTCTTGAGCCTGTGTGTGAGTAACACTCTCATTGGCCTTTTAAAGAGGTAGCCCTGTTGTGTGGAAAACCAGAAGGAGAGATGGCAGGGTTAAGAGCTAACTTAGTTAAGAGGCTGTTGCAGAAAAGCCCTGGTGAGAGGTGATGGTGGCTTGAACAAGGAAATGGGGATAGAAGTCTTCATATTTGAGATAAATATGAAGTTATTGCTGTAATGTTTCTGATGGATTGTACATGGGCTGTGAAGGAAGAATCAGGGATGAGTTCTGGGTGTTTTGCTCTGAGCAATTGGTAGAATGGTGGTGAGACTGACTGAAAAATTAGTCAGCTGGAGGAGGAGCAGGTTTGGGGAGTGTCTATGAAAAACCTGATTATAAATGGTTTACTTGAGTCACATGTATAAATTTTTTTCTACTGCTTTTTTGTTGTTGTTTTAATTGAAGTATAGTCAGTTACAATGTCTCTGGTGTACAGCACAGTGTCCCAGTCATGCATATCCATACATACATTTGTTTTCATATTCATTTTCATTAAAGGTTATTACAAGATACTGAACATAGTTCCCTGTGCTATACAGAAGAAACTTTAAAAAAATCTATTTTCATATATAGTGGGTAACATTTGTAGATCTCAAACTCCCAAATTTATCCCTTCCCACCCCACATGTATAAATTCTTATGTTGTTTTATTTACATTTTTTACAGCTTTATTGAGGTTTGTTCACATACCATACAATTCACCCATGTAAAGTATACGATTCAGTTCTTTTTTAGTATATTCACAGAATTATACAACTATCACCATAGCCAATTTTAGATCACTTCCATCACCCCAAGAAGAAACCCCATACTCATTAGCAGTCACTCTCTGTTCCCTCCCCTCCTGTTCTCTCTGTACCTGGCCCTGGGTGACCACTAAGCTGTCTACAGATTTCTGTCTCTATAGATTTGTCTGTTCAGGACGTTTCATATAAATGAAATCATACAGTTATACCATCAGTAGTGTTTTGTGTATGGCTTCTTTGGCTTAGCATACTGTTTTCACGTTTCGTCCATGTTGCAGCATGAATGAGCACTTCATTCCTTTTTATGGCCAAATAATATTCCCTTGTATGGCTTTTCCAATATTGTCTTTCATTCATCAGTTGATGGACTTTTGAGTTGTTTTTACTCTTTTGCTATTATGAATAATGCTGCTATGAAGGTTTTTTTTTTTTTCATGTTTCTGTTTCTCTTGGTTATGTTCCTAAGAGTGGAATTCCGGGTTGATATGGTAACTCTAAATTTTGCCTTTTGAGAAACTGTCAGACCGTTTTCCAAAGTGACTATACCATTTTATATTCCCACCAGCAATGTACCAGGTAGCAATTTCTCCACATCCTTGCCAACACTTTTTTTTAAAAAATGTTTTCAGAGACTATGTAATGACAATGGAAAATATACTATTTAAGAAAAAGCAAACAGGATATAAAGTGCTTCTTTTTGTTCGAAAGGTATATAGATACACAGAAAATATAAATAATATAAATATTTCATTTAAGTGTTGCATTGTGAGCCAACAGTTGTTTTTATCTGTCTTTTTGATTATAGGCAACCTAGTGATGTAAAGTGGCATGGAATTGTCATTTTGATTTGCATTTCCTTAATGGTTAAGGATGATGAGCATCTTTTCATGTGTACATTGGTCACTTGTATATCCTCTTTGGAAAAACGTCTATTCAAATCTTTTGTCCATATTTAAATTGGGTTGTCTTTTTTTTTTAATCCTCCCCCCCAACTTTATTGTGATATAACTGACATACAAAAAATTGCCCATATTTAAAGCTTATAACATATTGTGTGCGTGCGTGTGTGTGTGTGTGTGTGTGTTTGTTTTTTGGCTGGGGGAGGCAATTGGTTTTATTTATTTTTAGAGGAGGTATTGAGGATTGAACCCAGGGCCTCATCTGTGCTAAGCATGCACTCTACCGCTTGAGCCATACTCTCCCTCCAATTTATTGTGTTTTGACTTAGGTGTACACCTGGGATTTCATCACAACCAAGATAATGAACATAGCTGTTATCTCTAAAAGTTTCTTTGTACCCTTTTAATAATTCCTCCTCCCCCAGTTTGTTCCCAAACAAACACTTATCTGCTGTCTATTATTATATATTAGTTTGCCTTTTCTGGAATTTAGCAAAATGGAATCACAAAGTATGTGATTTTGTTTTTTAGTCTGGGTTCTTTCAGCTTAGTTATTTTGAGATCCATCCTATTTTAATCCCCATATCATAAAACTCAGTCTTTTAAGGTCATTTTTAGTATATTCACACAGTTGTGCAACCATCACTACTGTCTAGTTGCAGAACATTTTCATCACCTCAAAAAGAATTCCTGTACCAATTAGCAGTCACTGCTCACTTGCCTTACCCTACAGTCCCTGGAAACCGCTAATCTACTTTCTGTCTAGATTATTTATTTTATAGGTTTTTTAAATGTTTATTTTATTATGGTAAGAAAACTTAATGTAAGATGTACTCTCAACAGATTTTTAACTGTAGTTTGCAATATTGTTCACTAGGAATGTCATACAGCGCATCGCTAGAACTCACTCATCTTGCATTACTGAGGCTTTAAGCTTGTTGATTAGCAACTTCCCATCTCCCCCTCCCCTTGCCTTTGGCAACCATTGTTCTGCACTTTGCTTCTGTGGGTTTCAGTATTACAGATACCTCATATAATTGGAATGATGCAGTATTTGTCCTGTGACTGACTTACTTCATTTAGCATGTCTTTAAGGTTCATCTGTGTTGTTGCATAATGCAGGGTTTCCTTTTTTTAATCACTGAATATTCTTCTGTTGTGTATATATATGCATATATAACCACACTTTCTTTGACCATCCATCCATCAGTGAACATTTAGGTTGTTATCACATTTTGACTACTGTGAATAGTGCTACATTGAACACTAGATTGCTAATATCTCTTTGAGATACTGATTTCAATTATTTTGGACAAGTGCCCAGAAGTAGGGTTGCTGGATTCGTATGGTAGTTCTATTTTTAATGGTTTGAGGAACCTCTACTTTTTTTTAAAGTTTTGAAGAACCTCAAAAAAACCTCCTGTTTTTCATAGTGCCTTTACCATTTACATTCTCATTAACAGTATACAAAGGTTCCAGTTTTCTGTATTTTTGCCAAGATTTATTATCTTTGTTTTTTTTGATTTGCCATTTCCCTGATGATTAGTGACATTGAATATTTTGTATATACCTGTTGACCATTTGTATGCCTTTGGAGAAATGTCTGTTTAAATCTTTAGCTCATCTCTTAACATTGGGTTTTATTTGTCTTATAATTACTGATTTGTAAGCATTTTTTCATGTATTCTAGATACAAGTCCCTTATCAGATATGTATATACTTTGATAATATTTTCTCTCATTTTATGGGTTGCCTTTTCACTTTCTTCTTCTTCTTCTTCTTCTTTTTTTTTTTTACTTTCTTGATGATGTCCTTTGAAGCACAGAAGTTTTTAATTTTGATGAAATCCAATTTATCTTTTTGTGTGTCACTTTTGCTTTTGGTGTTGTAGCTAAAGAAGCTTTTCCTAACCCAAGGTGATAAATATTTACTGCTATGTTTTCTCCTGAGACTAGTTTTAGCTCTTACTTTGATGTTTATGATCCATTTGCAGTTAATTTTTGTATATGGTGTGAGGAAAGGGGGTCCAACATCATTCTTTTACATATGTGGCTATCCACTTGGCTCAGCACCATTCATTTTAAAACGTTATTCTGTTCTCATAGAGTTACCTTGGGGCCCTTGTCAAAAGTCAGTTCACCATGAGTATGAGGTTTTATTTCTGGGACCTCTGTTCCATTGATCTCTATTTTCTTGCCAATACCACACAGTCTTGATTACTGTACCTTTGTAAGTTTTAAAACGGCAAGTGTGAGTCCTCCAACTTTGTTGTTCTTTGTTAAGATTGTTTTGGCTGTTTGCTTTTTTTTTTTTCCATTTCTCTGTGAATTTTAGGATTACCTTCTCAATTGCTGCAAGAAATACAGCTGGGATTTTGAGCCTGTAGGTCTGTTTGGGGAGTATTGACATCTTAACAATGTTAAGTCTTCTGTACTGTGAACATGGAATGTCTTTCCATTTATTTAGGTGTTCTTTAATTTCTTTTAAATATTTGTATACAAATTTCAGTACACAAGTCTTGTACTTCTTTTGTTAAATTTATTCTTAAGAACTTTATTATTTGTTGATGCTATTGTAAGTAGAATTGTTTTCTTAATTTCATTTTCAGAGTGTTCATTGCTGTTGTATAGAAATACAATTGATTTTTGTATGTTGATCCTGTATCCTGCAACCTTGCTGAAATCTTTTTTGTTTGAAATCAGTGTCAATTATTTTTTTTCCAGGATTCCTTAAGATTTTCTATATACAAAATCATTTCATCTATGAACATAGTTTTATTTCTTTCCAGTCTGGGTGCCTTTCATTTCATTTTCTTGCCTAATTTCCCTGGCTAGACCCTCCTGTAAACATTGAATAGAAGTGGTGAGAATGAACATTTTTGTTTTGTTCCTGATCTTAGGGGAGACATCCAGCCTTTCACTGTTAAGTGTGATGTTAGCTATGGGTTTTTCGTAGATTTCTGTATCAGGCTGAGGATGCTGAGTATTATTATCAAACGTATGTGCTGGGTTTTGTCAAATGGGTTTTCTCTCTCTATGGAGATGACCATGTGCTTTTTGTTATATTTACATTCATACGAGCTCTTCCATTGTTGATCTTGGAGTAAGTCTCATGCATTACAGGAATTAAAGATGAGTGGTCATGAGCATTTGGATAAATGGTAGAAGCCTTGAGAGTAGGTGAGGTTACCCAGAGAGAGCACACAGAGAAAAAGATGGCCAGAGATGGAACTCTGAGGAATATCAATATTCAGGCTGCTATGTGCAAGGCTAAGTTTTACTTCATTTCAATTAGTAGATTTAATTTAATGAAAACTTCATTTAAGTAATTATGTATTAAGTAGTTACGCTATTATCTTTAGCTGTTGACGTGGCTGAAGAATCTCTAGCAACATGGGAAGTTTTTCTGCCCTTTATTTGATTGTTTCTGTATAAAGTTAGAACCCTGCTCCAAATACAAAAATAAATATTTAAGATATAGGCAAAATAAGGGAATTAGCATGCTTTTTTGAAATGAATATGGACGTGGTGAGTAAATAGAACTTTAGACTTTGTGAGCCCTACTGGTTTTATAAATTGACCATTTTAACACAGATGCTGGACTTTACCTTTTTTCTACTAAAAGGAATATTTGTGTGGAAACAGAAAAAAAAATCAACTTGTGGAACGTTTACTTCGTACAGTTGGTGTTCTTTTGTAAGGACCGAAGCACGCACAGTAGTAAATAGCAGCAGATCCTCAGACTTTGTACTGAGAACCAGAACTAGACAGTACTTTCTCTTCTCATTTTCGCTTTGTCTTCTGAATTACTGCTGCTCACGAAGTAATGTCTCTCTTGATGTCATTATCGCTTCTGGCAGTGACTGTTAGGAAACCCTGATTTTAAGACATTAAGAGCTGATAATGGTCACAGTAGCTTGTTGGCGAGACTACCTGTTAGATTCAGACAAAAAATTATTTATTTATGTCAGTTTTGTTGAGCATAATCGATACTTTAAAGTTGTATATATTTAACATGTACAGCTTGATGACTTGATATACATTGCGAAATATTCACCAAAATCAAGATAATTAACATGTCTTTTCTCACATGGCTACTATTTTCTTCTTTTTTTTTTTTGATGTGACAACACTTAAGGTATACCTTTCTAACAAATTTTCAAATATATAATACAATATTGTTAACCAAAATCACTATTTAAGACATTTTGACTCTTATCAGTATCCTAACAATGTCAGCAGTTAAGATTCAAGCATATAGCAATGTATATTATGTATTCTAAACTTAAATTAGTTGATAGTCTCTGATAGTCTTGGAGACTATTACAAAAGGTTATTGAAGTTCTCCAATTTAATCATAGATCATTCATTGGTTGAACTATATAAGAAGTCTTATTATATTGACCAACTCATCAAGTGATATGATTGGTAAAAGTTAATTTGTGAGATGTTTGTTTCCTGAAGTTTTGTTTCTTTCTTGAACTATATTATTAGAATTAATCCAGAATCATATGAATAACTGAGAATAATAGATTATTTAATTTAAGGCACAGAGTTGAATATTGATTAATAGCTAACTGTGAATTAATACTACAATTAATAGAAAGTGGGATGCCCCACCATGATGCCCTCAACTTGTAAACTGTCTTAAGGCAGGAGCTGTCACATCTCTTTGAGGGTCAGAAACCAAATGAGGGTTCTTAAAAGACAAATCAATACAACTGTGTAATGAAGAGTCATATTTATACACTACAATGAACATTTCTTCTGTTAAACCTTAAACATACATATTTTAAATAGTATATTCACAGCAAAAAGATTGCTGACCTAGCCATTTCTAAAACATGTTTCCATTAAGTCCTAATCTATAGTCCTTAAACATTTGGAGAACTAATTCATTTCTTTGCCAGCATTAAATAGATAAAAATGAGACTATACTCAATAGGGAAAAAGTAAAGAAAAGATGACAGGTATGAAGGTTGGAATTAGATACTTCATGTATTATAAACTGCATACAATCATTAAATACTCTTTAAATTTGAAAATTTAGTAGTTGATGAGTTTTAAGGTTGTGCGAGTCTATGAACAGTGATATGTATTCAAATATATAGTTCATAAAATGGAACTAGTTATTTGTCTTGTTAGATACTGTGGCAAACAAAATACATAGCCCTTCTCATCTCAAGTATACATTATGATGTGTAATAGCTGGAAAACATTTTACCATATAAAGTTTATGCATTTCTTGAACATTCTTCTTGATGTAAGAAAAACTAACCAATTTTAGAAAGGCTTAACCCATGTTCTCTAAATATATATACATATATGGCCTTTCAAATGTGAAAAATTGTTGGACTTTTGTTTTATGACTGCAGGCAGCATATGTACCTCATTTCTTACCCAAAGCTACCAACTGCCAGTTCTCGATACAATGTTTGTAAGAAAGAAATACCGAGGCAAAGATTTTGGGCTTCACATGCTGGAGGACTTTGTTGATTCCTTTACAGAAGACGCACTTGGCTTGCGGTATCCACTGACCTCTCTGATGTACACAGGTAATTGGAATAAGTTTTAAAAAGTTATACTTGTCTCAGTGTCACTTCTGACCTGTTTTTGCAGAATATTGTAAATATGCATGTATCAGTATTAAGTAAATTATATGCTTTGGCTGTCTAGGGCTTAATTTTGCGAATGTGCCCTTATCTCACACAAATGGTATTTTGGGGGTGTGGTAGCTTTTTTAAAAATTGAAATATAATCCACAGTGTACAGTTTAGTGGTTTTTACTGTATTTACAGCTATGTAACCATAACCACTATCTAATTGCAGATTCACCCCAAAAAGAAACCCTGAACCAGCTAGCAGTCCTTCTGTATTCCTCCATTCCTCGTTCCTCTAGCAACCACTAACCTCTTTTCTGTCTCTATGGATTTACCTATTTTAGATATTTCATATAAATGGAATTGTATGATTCAGTTACACTGTAAGCTCTTTGTGTCTAGCTTCTTTCACTTTGTGTACATGTTATCAGGGTTCATCCATGTTGTAGCATGAATCAGTGCTTCATATTTTTTTTATGGCTGAGGAATATTCTGTAGTGTGGATATGCCACATTTTGTTTATCTATCATCAGTTGATGGACTTTTGGGTTGTTTCCACTTTTTAGGTATTATAAATAATGCTGTGTTAAACATTTGTGCAGTTTTTGTCTGGACATTACTCTGCTGTATATACTTAGGTGTGAATGGAATTGCTTGGTTATATGGTGACTCTGTGTTCAGCCTTTTGAGAAACTGCCAAACTGTGTCCCAAAGCACCTGCACCATTTTACATTCCCATTAACAGTGTATGAGGGTTGCAGTTTCTCCATATCCTCACCATTTGTTGTCTGTCTTTTTGATTATAGCCATCTCAGTGGTTATGGAGTGACATCTCATTATAGTTTTGATTTGTGTTTGGTGTTGAGCATCTTTTCATGTGCATTTTGGTCTTTTATGTATCTTCTTTGGAGAAGTGTCTGTTGAAGTCCTTTGACCATTCTTTGGGTTATTTGTGGTAGATTTTTAAATTAAAAAGAGAAATTCCATATATATACAAAAATTACATAAAGAAAAAGGTAACAGATAATCGTGTACCATCCAGCATGTACCATTGTGAGAAGTGGATCATTGTCAATACAGCTGTACTCCTGTCATATCCAGTTAGTTCACTCCCTTGGTCGAAATGAGCACCATCCTCAATTTGGCATTTATTTTCCCCATGTATGTACGTATCCTCCAACAATGCATTGTTGTTTTACATATTTTAAAACTTTATATAAATAATATGTACTGTATGAATTCTTTTGCAGTTTGCTTTTTCTACTAATCTTTATAATTATGAGATTCACTCTTGTGGATTCACATAGCTCTGTCTTCTCTTTTTCAATGCTGTTTATCTTTCCATTGTGTGGATATATTGTGTTGTGATGTTTTAAAAACTATTGGTGGATTTATATTTGCATTGGCATAAAGCCCATACCACTACTTTTTTCTTAATGAATAAGATTTAATCCTGAAAAGTAAATTATTTGAAAACTTTTATAAAATATACTTTACCATTGATTTTAATCTAATATCAGATATTTATTTTCACTGAAAAAACATTTTTGTTTTTTGTTTCCTCCTCCTTTTTAATATGAAAAATCCCCAAAACAAGAACCAAGGGTTGCATGCCCATCTTGAATCATGGTTTCTCTCTAAATCCATACATGAGAATGGAATGAACCCTGTATAACCTTGGATAATCTGCAAATGGATTTTGCTCTTAAAGTCTAATTAGTGCTTCACTGAATCTGGGGAGGAATGCAACCACATCTACTGCAGGCGGAACCTCTTATTACTTGCCCTTTCCTGGGATTCTAATGATAAATAAGTTGAATACCAAATGAAAACGGGTGCTTATGTATTATGTAAGGTATTTTATTTCAGTTATTTTAATTTAGGCAAAGGACTCACTGTGGCTTGTCATCCCCCACCCCCAGCTTTTCCCTTCCTGTTATGTATGAAAACTACAACCAGAAAACATGAGAAATATTGTCAAACATATGGGAAAAAAGTGAGAGAATGGTATCCTAGTGTCCATGTATCCATTGTCCAGATTAACAGCTGTTAAGATTTTGCCATGTTTGTTTTCATTTATTTTTAGGTAAACCTAAACAGAACGTTGAAGATACAGTTGATGTTCTCTCTGGATCCCTCCCCAGCCCCGTTCCTCTTTCTCCTTTCCTCCCGGAGATAATTGTGTTCCTGAAGTCGGCGGATATCCTTCCTGCCCATGGTTTCATACTTACGTTTTTGTCCATAAACACTGTAGAGCATTATTTATTGTGCTTTTTTAATTTTAAAATTTAAAGTTTTTGGTGATAAAATTCATATAACATAATATTTACCACTTTATTTATAGGGGTAAATAGTTCGATGGCAGGAATCACTTTCCCAGTGCCGTGTACTCATCAGCACTATCTGAACCCAGGACTTTTTCATCGTCCCCAATCTAAACCCTGTACCCTTCAAACAGTAACTCCCCTTCCTCTTTCCCCTGCATTCGCTAACTTCTTTTCTGCTCTCTGTCATGAGTTTGCCTGGTCTCAGTACCTCACAAACAGGAATTCATACACTATTTGTCCTTTCTGTGTCTTATTTCCATAGCATAATGTTTATGGTCCATCCATGTTGTAGCATATATCAAAATTTCATTCCTTTTTATGTCTGAGTAGATTTTATTGTGTGACTGTATCACATTTCATTTATCCATTTATCCATTGGTGGACGCCTGGGTTGTTTCTCCCTTCCTGTGTTTCTGTGAATAATGCTGCTATGGACATTGGTGTGCAGATATCTGTTTGAGTCCCTCCTCTCATTCTTTTGGATATAAACCGAAGAGTGGAATTGTTGGCTTAGAATTCTGTGTTTCACTTTTTGAGGAATTGCTAAACTGTTTTCCCCGGAGGCTGTATCACTGTGTTTAATGTGGTTTTAAACTTATAAAATGACATCGTTTTGCTTTTTTATTGACTTGTTTTTTTAGATTTATCAGTGTTGATTATACACAGCTGTAGTTTATTTGTTGAAGTTGCTGTATAGTATTTCATTGTATACATATTATAGTTTATTCCTATATCCCCTAATGATGATGAGCACTTAGGTTGTACGCTGACCCCAGTTTGAAAACTGTTCTGTAATGAACATTTTATTCATTATACGATGTCTTCTGCATATGTGTAAATCATTAGGGTATCCCTAGAAGTAGAATTGGATCATAAAATGTTTGTCTTCAACTTTACTAACCACTTCACAGTTGTTCTCACACTAGCCGTGTGGGAGTTTCCATTTCCCGTATTCTTCTGATGATTGTTACTATCTGATGGGTGTGAAAATGGTATCTTGCTGTTTCATCTTGGCAGCTAGTGAGTTTTATCATCTAGTGACCATTCAGGTTTCATTATGGGTGAATTTCCTGTTCATAACTGCCAATTTTTCTTTGGGGTTATTTTGTCTTTCTAATTCAATTTTAGTAATTTTTCATATGCCCAGAATACTAATCTTTTGTTTTATTCTGTTTATCTCCTAATCTGTGTCTTCATTTATTTTTTTTAATCTCTAGTAACTTTATTTAAATAAATGACTAATTGGTCGCTCAATAGATCACATATGGCTTCTCTGCCCTGATCCTGCTTTCTGTTTTCAAACTTGTCACCTGCAAATGTTACAAGTTAAAAAGACAGATCATCTAAAATGAATTAAATAAAACTAGTTACATTTACAAATGGCCTCGACTTATAAGATGTCTGTATTCAAATGAACAGGACAGCATTTTTAAAGTGCAATATGCACTCTTCTGGCTCACCATAAAAAATTATGTAACTGGAAATTCAGTCATTTCTCTGAGAGCAAATTTAGTGAAAAGCTGTTTTGAAAGTTAGCCACTTGACACAACATTGTAAAATGACTATAACTCAATAAAAAAAGTTAAAAAAAAGTTAGCCATGAAATTATAAATTATGAGAAACCCTGAAAAGTCATTGAAAATTAGTAGATAAGATGCAGTTAGAAATAAACCAGTGGAGAGGCAGCATAAAGTAAATAAAGTAAAATAAATACTATACAATAGCATAAAAAGTTTTGCTTATAAAAAATTGAAAATTGCATTTTAAAATATCAATTTTCCCTTCTTTTGAGGGTTTTACAATTAAAATTTAGAACTGGAGTCTCTGTAAAGATTTTCCAAATGTTATTAATTACTGGCCTTGTTTTTTGCCCAAACCTCTCTGATCTGTCGGTTGAGTTCACTCATCATTCGATCCTCGTGATTACACACACCCATCCTTTTCCAGAGAAGAGGCATCCTTTCTTCTAGGAGGCGAGTCAGATAATCATGCAAACCTTCTTCCCGTGTCCTGCCACGTGGGCCGTCCATTTTTCCAGCTGCAGTCTCTCTGGAATCCTGGTACTGCTTTTGTTCTTGTTGCCTTAGCCTGTTCAGTTCATTTCTTATATCCAATAATTTTTGTCTTTCAGTTTTTACTGTGTCTTTTTCCTCAGCAGCCAGGTAATGCAGCCTTATCTGTTCCAATTCTTCTTGCTGTTTTTTAAGACGAGCCATTTGACTTTCCTGCCCTCTGCTGCTTAAGTCTGGCAAGTTCTTCCAAAGCTCGTCCCCACTGCTGCTTGTAATGTAGTTTAGACTTAGTTGCAGGTTCCAACTTTGTTTCAAGTTCAGCCTTTTCCACTGTGAGATTTATTTCAGACTGTAATTGAATTTCTGGTTTGTTGCTTTGCTGATCCTTGAACTGATGGAACTCTCTTTCTAAAATCTTATACATGTTTTTGGCATCATTAAGCTGCTGCTGAAGTCGATGTTTATCCCCTTCTAGCTGCTTGATCTTTAACCTTTCTAGTTCAACTTGGGGGACACAATCTTCTTTGGCCCTGCGGATACAGTCCTGGGTATGGTGCCTTTTAAATATAAACCATGTAGTCCAAATAAAGCAGCTACTGATATAAATTAAGTTTAGGTTAATTAAAATTAAATCAGATTGTAAGTTCAAGTCATTAGCAGCCCCATGCGGCTCTGGTAGCTACTGGATTGGACAGTGCTGCTGTAGGTCATGTCCATCTTCACAGAAAGTCCTGTATAGAAAGTTTTAAACTTTAATAATCATGTTTCTCATACTATTTTATCACGGATTGTGATTTTTGTATCTTTTATAAGAAATCCTTTAGTACCCAGATATCCTAGAGGTATTCTCTTATGTTTTCTTTAAACATTTTGCTTTTTATAATGGGTATTAGAATTCATCTAGAACTTATTTTTATGAATGATATTGATATGAGGTCAAGATCTGACTTCTTTTATTCTAACATCATTATTTAATAGTTTTATTCATTCTCCTCTGAAATGTGATTCCTCCTCTGTCATTTGCCAAATTTCTAGTTTATATGTGGTTCTTTCTTGGTGTTTTTTTTCCCCCCTTGGTATTTAATTTTCTTCCTCCTCTTCCTCCTCTTCCACATTATGTCAATACCAGGTTGTTTTTAATTACTGTGCCTTTAAGATGATTCTTGTTAATCTGCTAGAATAAGTCCTCCTTGGTTTTTTTTCCCTCAAATTGGCCCGAATATTATTTCATAGCCCTTTGTTCTTTCATTTTGAATTTGGGATCAGGTTTTGTCCAGTTCCATTAAAGAAAATCTCTGTTGGGATTTTGTTTAGAATTGCATGGAATTTACAGAATAATTTGGTGAGCATTGGTGTTTTCACACTATTGAGTCTAACAGTCCTTTTATTCAGTTCTTCTTTTATGTCCTTCAGTAACATTTAGTAATTTTCTCTTTAAAGGGGAAGTATATCTTTTATGAGGACTTGAATTCCTTGGTTACTTAAAACTTTAATATGGAATTTTATTTAGGATTTTGATTCATAAATGAGACTGCTTTCTTATTTTTGGTTGCTTGGTGATTTTGCTATCGGGGTTATGCTAGCCCCATTGAGTGAGTTGGGCAGTTTACTTTCCATCTTCTGTTTTCCCAAACAATTGATTTTTGGGATTTCTAGGAAATTCTCAATGTGTTTTTCAGCTTGCAAGCAGTATTTTGAAAAGTATCCTGGGGACCATGAGCTCCTTTGGGAGGTTGAAGGTGTTGGACATTGGTACCAGCGAATACCAGTCACCAGAGCATTACAAAGAGAAGCGCTTAAAATTACGGGTAAGAATGTTTCCATTTTGAACACAAGTCCAGCTTAAAAAGGAGCGCCTAATGAAGAATGTGACAATGAATATATGTATGTTCATGTATAACTGAAAAATTGTGCTCTACACTGGGAATTGACACAACATTGTAAACTGACTATACCTCAATTAAAAAAAAAAGCAGTGCCTAATGGTTGCACCTTACAGTCCATAGTATTGGTATATTGTTATGTGATCTCTTTAGTAACAGAGCTTCTTTTCTAAAGTTTGAATTTTTGTTCTTTGTAAACATTTGAGTCACTAGTATAAGAGGATCTAGAATAGCCCAGTGGAATGTAACAGTCCAGTAGGAACTGATGGGTGATAAATTAACACAGATTACTCAAACAGGGAGAACAGGCATCAGGGGCAAGGCTGGTACCGGGGTCTCATCCATCTCTCCTCGAAGCCACTAAGTACAGATAACTATTAAAGATTCTACATCTGCAAAGTCTCATTATAAGATGTTGGTGAAGGGGATATCCCACACCAGATTTTCAACACCCTTTTGTTCAGGCTGCTTTTCAGGGCTTTTGTGAAAATCAGTACAAACGATGTTACAATTAAAACCAAATATTAATTGGGTTACAAATTTTTTAAATTCTTCTACATACAGCTGTTTCTCAAAATGAAGCTAAAAGACCTATGTCTGGAGAATACGGTCTTGCATCTGTTCCAGAATTTGAAGCCGGAACTGAAGATAATCAGTCTAGTGAGATGCAGCTAACTGTAGGTACACTGTGTGTTTATGTAGGGAATAATTAGTTTGCTGTTTTTTAAAAATAGGGCCAGCTAATATTTAGCTTTTAATGTTACTGTTCATTCAACAATCTTATGTAATTTCTACTGTGTTAGTTACCTTGTTATTTTCTGTTAGCTGGTCATTGAGGATTTAATTTGAAAAATAATTTGGAATACACAAAATAATATAGAAGAAAATAAAAATCTATAATCCCATTATCCTAGATATAGCAACTAAAATTTTTATATATGTACTGAATATATAATAAAACATGTATCTGCATATGTTTTATTTTTGTTCTTATTCTTTTATGCTACTTCTAACTGCTCTTCTCCATTAACATACTATTGTAAGCATTTTCTGTGGCATTACTGTTTAAAAACATTGTTAAATAGCAGCACACTGTTCTAGTCTGTGTAGGTAACTATCATTTATCTCCTTAACATATTACACTTAAGTTTTTTATATTTATAAATGGCCCAGCCATGAACACATTTATTCACCTTTGTGCAAAGTAATTATTTCCTTACACAGATAAATTTCTAGAAGTAATTAGTAGTAGGTCAAAGGGTATGAAGTTATTTGAGAAGTTTGAGGCTACATATGCTAGGTCTCTGTAGAATGTCATGCACTTTGCAAATAGTAGGTGACCCAGAAGTAGAAGGACAGGTCCCATTACTGAATTCCAGAGGACTCACCAGGTGCATTTCTAGAACCTACTTAATTGTTATTACTTAAAATACAAGTCCATTGGTAGGATTCTGGAAGTCTGTTTTTATGCAGTGTTTTGTTGTGATGGCATTTATTACAGTCATATTTGTTTTGTACACAAGTACCGGAGTATATCTTTAGTGAGTGTTGAATATGTCTTTGTAAATGTGTATGCGATTCAGAGACACGTGTTTTGGTGAGTCATTTGTGCCTCTTTTTTCCTGTCTTAATTAGCATGAGTGTTAACTCTTTGAAACTATGTAAAACATTTTTAAGGATAATGTAAATAATACAATAGCTATATGTAAGGAGTTCAAGTTTTTGTTTTTATTTTTTTCTACCTTTGGAATTTCAGACTTCAGAATAAGCCCATGTTCTATTATGTTGCAGTCCAAGTTCTTCAGATTTACTCAGAGTCATTTAATATTGGTCAGATATCATAAAACTAAGGAACGTTTAAAAATCTGCTCTTTTCATACATGTAGTGAGAACAATGATTTATTTTATATTAAGCCAAATAATTTTAAATGTGTCATTTTAATGAAAGTATATTCAGATGGTATCATATTATAAGGTCAGCAGCATAAATTGGATTTTTGTTTTTAAAATATATAGTCTTCATATTACTTTAGTATTTTAATTCAAGGAAAATAATTTTCTATTAAACTATTTATCTCTTTTCATCAGTAACCACAGGGGAAGTGGTTTTGTTTGTTCATTTTAACTACATAGTTTTTTTTTTAGCTTTATTGAGGTATAATTCACAAAAATGTACATATTTAAGGTGTACACCTTGATGTTTTGATATATGCTATAAAGTGATCAATCACTACCTGATTTAGTCTTTAGGTGATGTTGATATTTCTATCTGATTTTTTTTTTCTGTTTTGGGGCATAAATATTACATGTATTTCTCTTAGGATACTTTTGGTACCTTTTATTTATTCATCTCTATCTATGTGTTAGCCATGTCTAGTTGAACTGTAGGCTTCTTGAAGGCAGAATTTTTAGTTGTTTCCTTGTTTGTCAGTGTCGTGTAAATAGATCTTCTTGAAGTCTTTGTGTCTGCCATATTGTAGGGTTTCAATAAATGTGTAATGAATGAACGGACAGCAATTTATATAATAAAATAGGTACTGTGGCAAGCATTGGACATACAGAAATATTGTTCTGAGAAGCATGGGGGAAGTAGATGGTCCATTACTGGAAGCAAATAAGTAAACAAATATACTACACGGTAGTTATTGCCATAATAGAATATAGAGCAAATAATTGAAGGTACATAGCAGAGTATGATTAACTCTGCCTAAGGACTGGAATAAGTGTAGTAACTGAGCTGACTTTTAAAGAGTGGACAGGAGTTCTATGATAAAGGTTGATAGGGCATTCCAACAGATAGCATGTAAAAAGCACAGGTGTAAAAGAAAATGGCACGTTGGTTTGTAAGAGGTTGAGAGTTTGTATTCTAGGTGGTGCTCAACCATTACAAATCTTGATGTTATTTGTATATTTTTTAAAGCAAAGAAGTGGTACCTTTTGTGACTTGGAAGCATCAGCTGTGATAGTGGAGGAGATTACAGGGCACGTGATTAGAGTGAGGGGTACCATTGAGGAGCGCATGTTAAAGATGAGACATGCCTGATTTAAAATCATTAGTAATAAAGATGATTGGTCATACCAAAGAGGGGGCAGTCTTGAGGGATTCTTCAGAGTAAAAATTGACAGGCTTTGTGGCTGATTGAATGAGGGATAGGAAGAAGTTATTACTGCCTCACAGGTTTTTGGTTAGAATGGCATAATGAATTGTTACCGCCATTAACCTAGATAGAAGATAATATTGGGAAAAATAAGAGTTCAGTTTGGGACAGGTTGTATGTGAAATTGGGTGAAGTATCCACTGGAGAGATATTTCATTGGAAATAGAGCTTTGGAAATCAGGGGGAAAGTTGGGGAGATTAAACTGTGTATTTCGATTCATCAGCAAGTAGATCTGGAAGTAAATGTGGCAGATAAAATTACACAGGAAGAGAATATGGACTGAGAAGAGAAGGTAGGTGAGGACAGGACTCGGGAAACTGCAATGTATATCACTTTAACAGATGGCTTGATAAGTTGTTAGGCTTATAATAAACAGGCTATGATATAGCCTTTTTATTTCTTAACTAAATTTTCCTTATTGATGAATAGTGAGCATGAAAAATGCTATTTGAAAAAATTTTTAAAAGATTTTCTTTGACACTGAATGAAGTAGCTCCATAGGGAGAAAAAAGGATCTAAAACTTTTGGTTTTTATCTGTATCTATATTTGGTTTTTATTTTAGATTGATTCTCTAAAAGATGCCTTTGCAAGCACTTCTGAAGGTAAGAAATTCACCTGGTCTATCAGTAAGTGCATGAGACACTTAGAATTAAGTATGTGTTCATGTGTGTGTGTCCTTTAGAGTAAGTGAAGACTTACCCAGCATTAAAATCTAGATCTGGGTTCTAATGCCACCACTACCACTGGTTTTGCCATGTGAACAGGTGGGTAAGCTGTCGTACCTCTTTTCCTCATTTCCTTACCTGTAAAATAAGGACAGTACTGTCTACCTCGTTTATTTTCCAAGATTATTGGCCGAGGATATAAGTGAAAACACAGAAGCACTTTGCAGAGCTCAGGGTAGCACAGAAATGTGAGGAATGAATAGTGACATTATTTTGTAATTTAGAAAGAGACACTGACATGGTTTCTTAGCCTGATGTAAGTGAGAGAAAGGAAGTGTGTGATGGCGGGGATACAGGTGAACCAGCGTAGTTCCTGCATTTCTGTGTGTTTAAGAGGTAATCCTTTGCATACATAATCAATTCATTGTAGTGTTGCTGGTTTTTCTCAGGTCATGATAAGACACCTGTTTCCACTCGTGCTCGAAGTAGTCATCTAAAGCGGCCAAAGATTGGAAAGCGGTTTCAGGACTCTGAATTTAGTAGTTCGCAAGCAGAAGATGAAAGGACTCACCAGACTTCACCTACAGCTTCAGTAAACAAGTAAAGTGTTGTTTATTTCACACTCAGTATTTTGTTTCTTTTTCTTATCATATTACTAGTATTTGGTTTTTAAGGTGAAGGTTATTATATTGTTTGTATAGCAAATGACCTTGGTGTAGGAGTTTGTATTTGAATTCTTCCACAAGAGTGTTGATGACACTTGGTAAGTGTCCCTTTGACAGTGTTGTAGGGAGAGGTTGCTAGTAAGAGAATAGAATAAACTCACGATTTCATCTATCGTGTAAAAATCCAGGAGAATATTCTAGTGATTGTATTATCCCAAATGAGTCATTTTCACCAACTTTGAATTTGGCAGTAGCTGTGGTTTCTAGTAATGCTGAGCTCTAGTCAGTTTAAAAAACCCTCAGTTTTACCTTATAACTGATACATCTTCCTGGGTTTTAAAACATAACATAAATTAGCAATAGCCATAAATGGTATCATCAGCTCCTCCAGGAACTTACCAACCAGCCGAATCAACAAAATGCTTGGATCAAAACCTTATTTTCTATCTTCCTTTGACTCTTAACACATTGATTGCCTGCTGTCGGTCAAGTGCCCCTGAGGAAACACAGCTGTTACCCAGATTTGAGTGACATGGTGATCTACATGTTAAAGCAAGATTTAGAATATTATAGTACAAATAGACTTTTGCCTTGGAAGCCCTGCTAACTGTTCCTGAGTCACTATTCATAGCTCTGCCATTTTAGTTGTGAAATTATTCTACTCAGGTAGAGAGTTCTATAGCTATGCTAGTTTTATTATGTATAGATTTGGGTAATTAAGTATGTAAATGTTATATTTTGATGAAAAATTCATCATGTTACGGTCAAATTTAAGTAAATATTTAAATCTAGTAATTTGGGAAAAGAGTAAGAGCTTAGATAATTATGAGTTTATTCACTGAGCCACATTTTGATGTAATACCCTTTTTAGAAGGGAATATAACTGCATTTAAAATTGAACACTGTAGAATTATTGTGAAATTTTCTTTTTTAAAATAGTAACAGTGAGACTAAATGCTTGAATGCTTACTCAGATACTTCATCTTTGCCCTTGAAGAATCGACTGCCTGGTGGTTTCTAATACACGTATCTGTACCTGTGACACAGATTAAGAGCACTGCAAGCACATGCAGTAATAGAAGTGCAAAATCCTGTGGATGTAAAGGAGAGCATATTGATTCTCATTGAGGGGATGGAGAACTTTCACATTTGGGTCAGGGCTTCAAAGATAAGTAGAAAGCACAGTTGAGAAGAAGACTTTCTAGTCCAAGGGTATACGAACTATGGTCTGTAGGCCAAAGCTGGCCCACCACCTACTGTAAATAGGATTTTATTGTAACACATCCATGCTGAGTAGTTTACATGTTTCTAATGATGGCTTTGCTTTACAGTGGTGGAGTTGAGCAGCTGTTCAGTGACCACATGGCCCACAAGACCTAAAGGAAGAGTTTGCTGACCCCTGGTGTACACCAGGGCTGTCCAAAGAACTTGCTGTATGATGAACATGTTCTGTATCTGCCCTGTCCAATATGGCAGCCACTGCTCAGTGTGCTTATCAGTGAGCACTCGAAGTGTGGTTAGTGCAACTGAGGAACTGAGCTTTTAATTTCATTTAGTTTTAGTTACCATGAATAGTGATGAGTATCTTGTGACTACTGTATTGCACTGCGTAGTTCTAGACTACAGAAATAACATGAGCAAAGGCACAAAGCTAGGAGGGGGGTTGATAAGGATAACTGATATATAGGGTAAATTGTAACATCTAGTAGGAGATAAAAATACAAGAGTCTGGTCATGTTAGGCTTTGAAGGGAGGCACACTTTATTCTCCGAGCCATAGAGAACCATCAGAATTTTCTGAGCTGGACTGTCACAGGTACAGATACTTGTGTTTGAAACATAGCTCTGGAAACCTTACTGAAGAATGTATGTACTGCAAGACTGAAGATGGATTAGGAAGATGTTACAGTGGTCCAGAGAGAATTGGACCTGAAGTAGGAAGATGAAAATGGGAATAGAGAGTTAAGGATATATTTGAAAGGTATTTCAGAGGTAGAACTAAACCATATTATTTATTGTCCAAACTGATATTTTTGAGAATGAAAGGGGCATTATTAATACAGGTATACCTCAGAGAGACTGTGGGTTGGTTCCAGAGTGAATATCACAATAAAGTGAATCACATGTATTTTTTTGTTTCCCAGTGCATATAAAAGTAAGTTATGTGTATGCTATACTGTAGTCTGTTAAGTGTGTGATAGCATTATGTCTAAAAAAACCCCAAACATACCTTAATTAAAAAATAGTTTATTGGTAAAAAATGCTAACCATCATCTGAGCCTTCAGCGAGTTGCAATCTTTTTGCTGTTGGAGGTCTTGCTTCAATGTAGATGGCTGTTGATTGATCAGGGTAGTGGTTGCTGAAGATTGGGATGGCTGTGGCCATTTCTTAAATAAGATAGCCATGAAGTTTGCTACATAAATTGACTGACTCTTCCTTCCACTGACAGTTTCTCTGTAGCATGCAATACTGTTTGATAGCATTTGACATACAGTAGAAATTCTTTCAAAATTGGAGTCAGTCCTCTCAAACCGTCCTGCTGTTTTATCATCTAAGTTTATATAATATTCCAAATCCTTTGTCATTTCAGTAGTCTTTGCAGTATCTAACCAGGCTTCTCAAGAAGCCGCTTTCTTTTCTTACCCATAATAAGCAACTCCTCATCTATTTAAGTTTTATCATGAGATTGCAGCAATTCAGTCACATCTCTGGCACTATCTATGAAAGCTATAGCCTTATGAAATGTATTTCTTAGATAATAATACTTTAAAGTTGAAATGACTCCTTGATCCATGGGTGGCAGAATGGATGTTTTATTAGCAGGCATGAAAACAACATGAATTTTGTTGTGTGTCTTAGAGCTCTTGGGTGACCTGGTACGTTGTCAGTGAGCAGTCATATTTTGGAAGGCAGCTATGCTCACCACTATACCACCAACGCATGCAGCAGTCATATTTTGAAAGGACTTTTTTTTTCCCCCTGAGCAGCAGGCCTCAACAATGGGCTTAAAATACTCAGTAAACCATGTCAATAGATGTGCCATCATCCAGGCTTTGTTGTTCCATTTAGAGAGCACAGACAGAGTAGATTTAGTATCATTCTTAAGGACCCTAGTATTTTTGCAGAGGAATATGAGCATTGGCTTCACCTTAAAGTTACTACCAGCGGTGTTAGCCCCTAACAAAGAGAGTCAGCCCATCCTATGAACCCAGGCATTGACTTCTCTTCTCTGGCTGTGAAAGTTCTAGATGGCATCTTCTTCCAGTAGAAGGCTGTTTTGTCTCCATTGAAAATCTGTTGTTTACTTTCATTAATGATCTTAGCTAGATCTCCTGGATAACTTCCTGCAGCTTCTGCATCAGTGATGGCTGCTTCACCTGGCACTGTTACGGAGATGGCTTCTTTCCTTAAACCTCATGAACCAAACTCTGCTAGCTTCAGACTCTTCTTCTGTAGCTTCCTCACCTCTCTCAGCCTTCATAGAAATGAAAAGAGTTTTAGGGCCTTCCTATGGATTTGTCTTTGGCTTATGGGCATTGTAGCTGATTTGATCTTCTATCCAGACCACTAAAACGTCCCCATATCAGTAATAAGGCTATTTTCCTTTCTTATCATTCATGTGTTCACTAGAGTAGCACTTGACATTTTTTTCAACAACTTTTGCTTTGTATTCCCAAGTTGGCTAACTGTTTGGCACAAGGGACCTAGCTGTTGGCCTGTCTCAGCTTTCAACACGCTTTTCTCACTGAGTTTAATCGTGTCTGGCTTGACTTAAAGTGAGAGACATGCGATTCTTCTTTTCACTTGACCACTTAGATCCATCACAGGGTTATTAACTGACCTAATTTCAATATTGTTGTTTCTTAGAGAATAGGGAGGCAGAGGAGAGAGAGATGGGGGAACAGCTGGTTGGTTGGAGTAATCAGAGCACACATGTTTATCCGTCAGGTTTGCCATCTTATGTAAGTGTAGTTTATGGTGCCCCCAAACAATTATAATAGTAACATCAACTAGTCCCAGATCACCATAACAAATGTAGTAATAACAAAATAGTTGGAAGTATTTTGAGAATTACCAAAATGTGACACAGAGACATGAAGTGAGCAAGTGCTTTGAGAAAAATGGTGCCAGTAGACTTGCTCAACATGGGATTGCCACGAACCTCCCATTAGTAAAACATACTGTCTTTGAAGCACAATAAAGTGAGGTGCAATAAGATAAGGCGTGCCCCCAGTTAAGCCGCTGCCGGGGCCAAGCTGGAAACTCAATTGGCTGTCCTAGGTGAACTGGGAGGTATGTGCTTTCTAGGAGAACAAGGTCCAGTCAGTACACATAGAGTAAAAGAAAGGTCTAGTTTACATGATTGAAAAGATGGTGATCAAACTGGAAAATGAGACAGTAAAGAGAACAGATTTGTAAGAAGGTCAAGAAATTGGTTTTGGACCAAACAACAGTTAGTTGGTTCTCTAAGGTGTTACTTTGTTAACAGATTCCTAAAATTTTGTATTCATCCTTAATAAAACAAGTTGGGATGGTTTACTTTGGTTTTCTAGATTGGAGTCTACTGCACATACATCAGAGAGCTCAGAAGAATTCTTGGAAGAGGGACCTGAACAGAATGTGATGGAATTTGCAGATGTAAGTAGTGATAAAGATGTTCGGCCAGCACCAGAAACCCAGCCACGCCTGGAAAAGCAAGATGGTGAAAAGGTATGAGATTCGCTTATTAAATAAAATGAATGGAAGTAACCAATTTTAACTTTCTTAATCATATATGGTTAGAAAAGTGCAATGATATATTTTAGACTGTTAGTGGGAATTGGATTTAATGCTAAAAAGCATGTATGTCTGTATTAAGAAAGATCAGGAAGTGTAGGATAAAGTTACAGGTACTTTATATTTCAAACTGAGCTTATAAAGGTTGACTTACTGAGAACATAAAATAGAGGATGTTTAGATAGCCATGTCCCTCAGTGTATTTAAGATACAAATTAATTTGTGGAATTAAACATACTTAAGAAGTGACACAAGTGATGTGACTATACAAGGTCTGCCTTATAAAACAAGTTAGAACACTTGGAGGTTCAACAGGCCCCCCGTTGCACTCCTATTTTGGTTAGAAGGGCAGAATTAGTTGTCCAGAAAAAAATATGTATTTGACCACAATTGACTTATAAATTCCTGGAGAGATAACTAAATGCATTTCTTTTTTAACACTAGAAGACAAGTAGGAAAATCCTTTGTGACTGAGTAAACTTTTTATCTGGCTTGATTTCTGCAGCTCCCCAATTATTTGTCCCTTTCTTTCTTCTTCTCTATTTCCTGTCCTGTTCTTCTTCAATATCTTCAGTCTTTCCCTGTCTATAGATTTCTTATTTCTTCTTTCAGATGTGCTTAAGTTGCTTTAAAAATCGTTTGCGTGTTTGCCAGTCCAGCCAGGAGCCAGTTAAGCAAGTCAAACTGCATTGCCAATTTCACTTCCTTAACTTGCTCCAGTTTAGCTCTTCTTTCCTCTGCCTCATGAAACTGTATATTTAAATGGCATTTCTTCTTTTGTTGTAGAAAATGGGGAGAAAAGCACATATTTTAAAAAGGGATTTATTTGTTTCTAGATGTTTATGGGAATGTGTATTTGTGGGACTTTTTCTCTTTAAAAACTTCAGATTATACTGTATGTACATCATGTAACCTGTTTCTTTTGTCCAATGAACTATTGAGCAAATACTCTTACAGGTGACCAGTGACACTTTCATTCAATTCCAGTGGCTTTCCTTACCTCGACTGACTACTCTCTCTTCCTCAGCATTCTCTGGTCTGACTTCATAACATGACTGTATTTTTTTTAGTTTTTTCGTTTTCTTGTCTCTGAAGTTTTGGTTTGGTTTTATTTGTCTGCTTTTTGAGTGTTCTGTTTCCTGTTTTTTTTCCTTATATTTGTGGACGTTCTTGAAGACTCAGTTCTTGACTTCCTGCTCTTTGGTTCATGCACCTAGTCTAATGGCTCCGTTGTCATCTCTGTGGGGATGACCAGTAACTAGACTTCCAGCACTGATCCAGACTGTAGTCCTATAATGTTACTTGCCTTCTAAATATTTCTATTTAGACAGATGTCTTTTATCTTAAATTCAGTGTCTCTATTCTTTCCTGTCACTTCAGTATTGAGCCTTTTTTCCTATTTATTTTTCATTCTGTTTCCAAACATAAAACTTGAAGGACTGAGTTTTTCTCTCCTGTTGCTTCTCACTTTTAGTTACTCACCAAAATTTTTTGTTTTACAAAAGCTTTTGCTGTGTTTTTCTCTTTTTCTTTCTTTTAACATTCTCCTACCCTAATTGGTCCTTCTATGAGCTTTATTATAATTACCTTCTGTGTGCAATTTATTCTTTATACTACCTGGCCAGATTAATTTTCTAAGTCTCTGATCTCACTATTCCTAGGGAAAATGATTTCAGGGGTCCTATATAATCCATTCAAATCTATTTCTTAAAATGAGCGCATCGCTTTTCTAATTTTTAAAATGATAATAAAATAAAATGCCCTCTAATTATTAAAATGTCACTAGGATAAATTAGAAATATTAGACATTAAATGGAAGTCTTGTTAATCAATAAACCTCGGAGGAAGCAGTTTCAGAAATTGGAAGGTTTGTGTTATCAGATTGCTTTTCCATATTTTAATGGGATTTAAGGAGCAGGATTGTTCAAAAATGACCCTGGGTTGACTGGACAATGAGCTGACCAAGCCGGGCCTCTCTTCTCCCAGGAGGAAGCTGAAGCCAACTCGGCTTCCCTCAGGACTCGTAGTACTTCCTCCCCCCGGCAGTGTGAAGTGCAGCTTCCCACAGGCTCCAAGATTCCAGCTGCTGAACAGCGGATGTTCTGTTCAGAGCCGGCACCAAATTTAGACTTTCTCTGGTGCCTTTTTACTGAAGTTCTTCTTGTGATTGCCGCATTAGAAGGATGAGCAAGGAGTCAGGGTCACTTCACTGAATCTCAGACGCACCCTGGGTCTGCAGGGCATCCCGGTCCTGTCCTCTCTCCACGAGGACAGCGGGGATTTCGGGTGCATATGGACTCTTTTCTCTTACTGACTCTACTGTTCCTTAACCTGTGCCCTGTGATGTGGTAGAATGTATCTTGAGTTCTGAGGGGAGCTGAGAATGGACCCATCTTGCATGACAAGTAAGTTAATCTGTAATGTGTCCTGCCTTTTTTCCCCTCTGTGGTGTAGGAATCTGAATTAGAGCCCGTGAATGGTGAGATAATGGATGATACTCTTAAAACTTCACTTATGCCAGAAGAGGAGGACTCCACTAGTGAAGTTTTAGATGAAGAATTAAAATTGCAGTCTTTTAATTCCAGTGAAGATTCTACAAATCTTGTTCCACTGGTGGTAGAATCTTCAAACCCCCCTGAGGCTGCTACTCAGGATAAGGTAATGGGGGGAAATAACCAAATTTTTTTTATAGTTAGAGTGTTCCAGTGTTGATGGCTTGGCTGGGGCACTGTAGGATATATATTTGCCTCAACTTTAACATGCACAGTCCTTCTGGAAAATTAAATTATACTAGATTTGGTATTTTAAGTTGCAGTCAATAATATTCCATATATTTGCATCTTTTGTAACCTTATTCATTCATATCTGGATAAAGCATTATTTACCAAATATTTGAATACCTATTGCTTACGTAGTCTCTGACCAACATAGTCATTTTAATTTGTTTTAATTAGGGAGACACTAATTAGACAGTAATTCACAACACTGTAAAATGATTATGAATCAATAAAAAATGTTAAAAAAAACAAAAAAAACTAATTAGACACTAATTAGATCAGATTAGTGAGGAAAACTTGAATGGAGTATTTTAAAATAAAATTTTTTTTGAAATAAAGTTGATGTATAACATTATGCGAGTTTCATGTGCGCTGCATAGTGATTTGATTTTGCATACATTGTGAACTGATCACGGTAAGTCTAGTAACCGTCTGTCCACCATACAAAGTTGTTACAATATTATTGATCATACTCCTTATGCTGTGTATTATATCCCCATGGCTTGTTTATTTTTATATCTGAAGGTTTGAACCTCTTAATCTCCTTTACCTGTTTCAGTCCCCTTACTTTCTCCCTTCTGGCAACCATTCATTGTTCTCTTTATCTGAGCCTGTTTTCATCTTGTTTTGTTTCTTTGTTTTGTTTTTTAGATTTCACATGTAAGTGAGACCCTATGGTGTTTGTCTTTCTCTAACTTACTTCACCTAGCATAATACCCTCTAGGTCCATCCATGTTGTTGCAAATGGCAAGATTTCATTCTTGTCTTTATGACTGAGTACTATTCGATTTTTGTGTGTGTGCGTGTGTATGTATCTAAAAAGAATTTAATTTTTACTTTTGAATATTCCAATTTAAGGCTAAAAAACTATCATAAAGCATTATTTTTATTAGCGTTTCACATAATTAAGTGAATGCCATTTCCACTGCCCTCACCTGTCATCTCATAGTCTAAACTCAGTGGGGTGGCATGGTATCAGGTTCCCAGGACTCTTGGTTCTGGCTCCAGGAACACCAAGAGACTAAAAACTGAGTTGGTTCTTGGTTTTGAAGAATCTTGATATAAAGTTTAAGTGTCTTAAGTACTTTTTGAGATAAAATTACTTTTACTATATATTTAAAGCAAGAATTTAATGTATCCAAATTATCATGCAAGACAGTTTTGAAGAAATTGAGCTGTATTCAGAATATGTGCCCATGCTTAACAAAAGTAATGAGTACTGAATCCTCTAAAACACAGTTCAGGGTCATTGTGTAGCAGTGTCTGAGAATAATTGATGTAAGAACTATATTGCAAAAGTTCACCAGGTTTTCTGTTTTTAGACTTCACGTATAACTGACTCAGAAACCTTGCTAGACGAAGGCCCATCTGATGAAAAAGGGCACACTGAGGAGAAGCTGCCTCTAGTTTCAAGAAAGAAAGCTCACTTTGGCAGTTCAGACAACGCTGCTACTATCCCAAATGAAGAACGGTCCGACAGTGGTTTTCCAAACTCTGTGGTCACTGAATTTTCTGAAGAATCGATCTCTGAAAATGTGTCACCCAACACTACTTCCTCATTGGAAGACCAGGGTGAGGAGGGGGTCCCTGAGCCCCAGGAAACGTCTCCGGCTCTCCCGCAGAGTTCTTTGATAGAGGTTGAACTTGAGGATGTGCCATTTTCACAGAACGCCGGACAGAAGAACCAGTCAGAGGAGCAGTCCGAAGCATCTTCTGAGCAACTGGATCAGTTTACACCATCAGCAGAGAAAACTGTGGATAGCAGCTCAGAGGAGATAGAAGTGGAGGTGCCTGTCGTGGACCGGCGGAATTTAAGAAGAAAGGCCAAAGGGCACAAAGGACCTGCAAAGAAGAAAGCCAAGCTGACCTGAATAAAGAAGAAATGCAGATGAAAAAGCCTCTTCTTTGTTACGTAATTGTCGTTTTTAAAATATGGCAACTAATAAATAGCATGGGACACAGGATAAAAATTCCAAATTTTCAATTCGAACTTATTTATGATGCTGTTTTTCCCTCCCCCATAGGACCTAGAATTCACTGTTCTTTTTAATTTTTCAGGCTATTTTGTGTAAATACAACTTTTTAATTTTTATTAACCATGTTTCGATTTGGGGAAACCAGATCATACTATATTTTCATTAGTAGTTGGGGGCTATCTGACCATTAATATTTCAGAAAATACAAAGTGAAAAACTGAAAGTAGTAGAGTTCCCATCAGTTGTAAGGATCACAGAAATCTTTTATACTAAAGGTTTTAATAGTAAATTTGGTGAAGGTTCTAGAAGTTTTATCCTAAATATCAAAACTAATCACCATTTTTTAAAAACGTAGGCATGCTTAAACAAAAATGTCAGTAAATTAGGATAAACATAACTTCAACTAAATGAGAGCACAAATTCAGAAATGTGTGGTCAAAGGTTTGTGAAGGTGGGTATTTTGGCCTTTCAATTCTTAGTTGAAGGTGCAAGTTTCTTCCTTTGACTTCACTCTTTATAACGTCTGGTATTAACAGTACTGCTAGGGATTTAACTCTGGCATGTCGACAGTATTACTATTTAAAATATCATTTGAAGCCGGGACTACACTTTTGTCCTCACCCAATTAACGTGTATACTTTAGAAGTGTGAGAACCTTTCCAAAGGCTTCTCCTTAATCTGCCACTGCCTTTATTCTAGAATCTTCTTTATATTCCCCTCAGCTTTCATCCACTTCCCTAACTCATGGAGTGATTCCTGTCTGAAGATCTGCTTGCCTGCCTGCCTGCCTGCCTGCCTGCCTGCCTGCCAGCTTATGTCCTTGGCTTTCATTTTTGGTAGGTTTGGAACTGCGCCCCACAATCTTAGACTGAGACGGCAGGGATAAGCTACTCTAGGAACCGCAGTTATGAGAACTTAAGTCAGATCAGAGCTTCGTTTGTCCCTTCGGGCTTACTCCCTCTTGATTTGTTCTGTGAGGGCAGGTTACAAGCAAGCTAGCCTCTGTGTGTACATTGAGTTGCCAGAACAAAGGGCTTTGCCTGGGAAAACTGAAAGCAAAAAATAAACCCCAAAACCCCCAATTGTTTTTTTTTCTTTTTTTTTTTGTTGTTGTTGAAGTAATTTATTTAAAAATGAACAAAATGGTTATTCTTATGATCCAAAGAGAATCTTGAAACAATCCTACTTTTTAGACCTATTGTATGTACTCAGATTTTCACTTAAGTTTGAGAATGCTTTGAGATCATTTAGGTTGTTTTTAAAACTGCTTGGTCCTTAAATGAAAAAAATGTGTTGTGACTTTGTGTCATTATTTGAGGTGCTAAGGATTGACGTTGAAAGTTTATTCAGTCTACTGTCAGGTGACGTTGTTAAATTTTATTTTGGGATGTTGGCATTTCAGAAAGATTTAAAGTTGAGATGAAATCTTTAGCAGGCAAAATAGCAAACCCTCCTTATTCATGTAGAATTTTTGAATACTTGTGTCCCCTACATTTTCTTTAGTTTATTGGTCAGAGGTAAGCTAGACCATTTCATTCTAAGTGAAAGTTAAGCTCTTTGACCATTTGTTTTCTTAACAGATGCTAATCAAGTGAAAGAATAAGTATGACTTAATACTAGTGTATCTATCAAACATTTATGCTGTTTTATACATTTTGTGAGAAATTTTTGTTAATACCACAAATAGGGAAATAAAGATTTAGTAAATTCTTAACCTTTTCATTTTTAATTTCTTAAAATAGGTTTAAAAGCCTAACACTGATTTACTTTTTTACTTGGATTCTTCATTGTTCTCTTTAAAATACTTTCTTTAAAGTATTTTAGTGTATAATTTAAGACTGAGCTCACTGACAACTCTTAACATGTGAATAGTCGCTGAGTTTACAAAAAAGGTTAGTTATTCATATATGATCCCTAAGGACTAACAGTATAAACTTATTAAACTTGTTTGGTTTATTCTTAAACAGTAAGTGCATTTTAAGAAGTTTCAGAACTTTTTGTTTAAGTAAGAAAATTTCTGTCACGTGTCTCTGACAGAATGTTATTTTGGGGTTTATAGATGGTAGATGAAAAAAAAGTTAGGTCACATGGAAAAACCGAATTTTCGTGTTCCGTAACGACGAGTTCTATACTCAGTAGGTGAGGACAGACTTTGTAACAGCATTTATCCTCAATAAGGAATCTAAAGAAAACTTAATCAGATCACTTACACTTTTTGCAAAAGGCATTAAAAAACCTCTGGGAATTCCAGAGGATTGCAGTCATACTTCAGCCAGATAAGCTAGTTGTTGAGTGTCCAGTCACATTTCTGTAGTCCTTTGTGAACTGCTTTTTTCTGTTTAGAAGTCTCATTTGTGGAGAAGGGAAGTTCACTTCAGTTTGTATAAATACGTATATATTTCCTTGTGTAATATAAAGCAGACAGTTATTAGCAAAATTTTAGTTCTACTTTCAAGTTTAAATTATTCAATTGCTAGACATCACAGAAATATATTGAAGAATTTATTATAAAGTTCCTCTACAACTTTTAAAGGTGAGAGGGTCTATTATGGTTTTTTATAAAATCAAATAGCATGACAGAATGTCTATCTTCTACTACTTAAAATGTGTCTATATTCATGGTGTTTCCATTCAGTGCAGAGAATTATCATGGCAAGGATAAAAATTGCTAGTGATTAATGGTTCACTTTTAGCTGACCACCGAACACCACCTAAAAAGGTTTCAGTGATTGTAGAAAAATATCTTGAAGGTTTATGATTGCATCAAATTGAGCCTTTACCTAGTATCTAAATACCTGCTCTTACATTCTGCTTTACCCTTAGGGATTACCTTCTAAGGTTTGGTCACACCAGCAAACTGAAACAGATCTTAATGTAAATAAAAAATTTATACTAACATTACTCATCTGTGTAACAGTATTTTAGAAGTTTCTGCCTTGTATGTCCACTAGTAGCAATATGATGTTTGAAGTGTTATCCAGTCTTTCATGGGTGTGATTAGTTAAAATGTTAATGCTTCTGTTTGCATACTTAGTATCAAGCTTTATTTGTACAAGCTAGTTAACTTGCTTATTTTTGGTTGTGAAAAATAAGCAAACCTCAGTTCTGTATCTAGTGTTTAGCTAATTTCTTTTCTTTCATCCTCCAAAACTTGTTATTCACACCTTTCCCATTTCTCTTAGTGGCAAAATCATTTGTTAAACTTTTAAGTGTAAGGAAGGTTAGCTTCTGTTATCTTGAAGTAATTGTGTCATACTGGATAGCCACTCCGGAGGAACTAGCCTTTCTTTTTCTAAGTGTCTCTGTGTTCTAAAACTTTACTGTGTTTATAGAACTTAGAAAAGATGTTATATTATTCAGAATAGCAAGATTTACTCAAGTACTTATGTTTGTTTTCTTGGTAGTTTTTTTTTTTTAAACAGTAGTAATTAAATCTATATTTTGTGATTGTTTCCTGGTCTGTGTTTTGAAATTCCTTCCCTTTCCCCTAATTTCATTGGTGAAGATGTGTTTAGATACTGAGTTTGTTTAGACATTGATTTTTGTTAATGGCACAATTTAATCACATTGGTTGTACTTTCAAGACAAGACTTTAAAAAATAAACAGAATTTAAAACAATTAATGTGATTATAAATTAATGTAATATATAGGCACCCTAAGTCTCAGTCACAAACGTTAACTCAGATCGTAGACGTGTTTTTGACAACTATATAGCATGACCCTTTTAATGTTATCTAAGTAACTAGATTTCTCTCTAAGGGTATCAGTGTAGTCTTTTTTAAAGTATTTTACCTGGGATTATTTAAACAAATTTTTACTGTTCTAAAAATATACAACCCTAGGTTTAAAGTATAGAAAATGCTTAAAGTACAACCATTTTGGTGGGTCTTTTTTCTTTTTCTTTTTCTTTTTGAGTAAAGGTAGATTTGTTCAGAAAGATACATACTCCATAGACAGAGTGCAGGTTGTTTCAGAAGGCAAGAGAGACAAAGGTCACGAGATGTGGGGGTTGGGTACTTACTTTAAAGTAAAAGTAGATACACACTCCATAGACAGAGTGTGGCCCAGCTCATTCAGAAGGGAGAGTGGCCCATTTTGGTTTATTTTTCTCATATGTCTTGAATAGAAAATATAGTTCCAAGTACATGGTATTATACATGATGAATGAGAGGGGAAAAATGTTTAAAATATTAATTCCCTCCATGACTTACTGTAGGAAAAAGTTAAGGATTAATTAGGGGTAAAAAGTTTTATCTAAGTTCTTCTGAACTTTATAGTGTAGTGTGCCTTCTCTCATATACTTTTAGTTTATAAAGTATTTTCATTTAAACGTTGTGTTAATGCTGTATTTCTTAGGATTCTTAGGATCAGTAATCTACGATGAGGTGGAAGAGACCTTGGGTAGACATGAGTTTCTTGGCCTAGACCTCACATTTAAGTACACACTAACCTTTATGATAAAAGGTGTTTTCAACTACAGTGGCTTTTCTAATAATGACAGACCTGCACTGCTTAGTACCACTTATTAATGCAGATACTGAGGAAGCAGGATATTTCTATAATTGATTTTTTAATCATTCAGTTTTATGGACATCTAAACACTGAACAGACACAAAAGACCAATTTGTAAAACTAGGCCATTTTAATGTTTGTTTATTTTATAACAATAAAGTAGTTTTCTTGATGACTACAGACATGTAAGGCTGATTGGCAGTATTCAGAAACATCACAGTAATAGTTTCCTGATTGAGGTGTAATTTTCAGTAACTATAAGGAGTTATTTGTGTGTAACCGCTATCAAACCAGTAAGACGGCATTTATGCAGCCATCATTTTCAGGGTTGTTGGTAACCTGGGCGTATTTTCCTAAGGGAAACAAAACAGAAAAAGGAGAGATGTTAGGTAATAATTAACTTTAAAGAATACATATAACCTTTGCCCAAAATATTTATAGTTTTAGAAAAGAAAAAATGAACAATAGTAGGATAGGTGAAATTTTATAAAATTAAATCACTCAGGACCAAGCTTGAGTTCCGAATATAATTTTTATATAAATACTGTTTTTACAAATGGCCAACTCCATACTGTTAGCAAGTTGTATTAATAATAAGCCTTTGTGCATTGACCTGAGCATTACTATTGTCCCACACCATTCTCACTGGAAAAAGCACCAAGTATTAAGTTTCAACCTATTAACAACCTATTTTAAAATTGAGGACAGCCAACATGAAGTACATGCCAATGACTCGTTGAAGTTTCAAACTATAGAGTGCATTCTTTTAAAGAATATTAAAGTTTAGAAATATCAGGGTACTAAAAGCAGAAAACTAAGAAAATGAGGAAAAAAATTTAAATCACTGCATGATGTATTTCAGGTTTAAATTATTACTGAAATAGTGTGGCTATGTTTGATGTTTGCCTCCCTTTCCCCATTCATGGTTATTTTATTGTATTTTCTAACAGTATTTTTCAGTTATAATCATACTTCCCATCTGCTTTCCTCGTAATGCCTTTTTAAATAAACAGCATCAAAAAATATCTAGCAATGTAGTATATCTTATATAACTGAAGCCATAACTTAAGAACTGCATTCATAGCTACTTTTTCTACAAAAAGTATTCTTAAAGATTGAAATCTGATTCACATCACGTTTAACTGCACTAAAATTTGCTTTGTCCTTTGTCAATTTCAGGATTTCTATTTTAGAATTCTAACACCAGTAGCCCCATATTCAAAAATTAACTTACCCCAGATGACCTTGCCTCCCTGTGTCACAAGGCCCAACTCGCTCACGTTCACTTCAATGACGGTACCTTTGGTGATAACACCCAAGCTCGTGTATAGTGGGGATGAGGGATTCTTCTTCACACCAAGTATCGGCAGGCAAAAGGTAGCTTTCAGCTCAGGATGTGTTACGTGGGCCTTCTTGAAACGTAAGCCCTAGTAAGTCAAACACAAGAATGTTTTGAATCGAAAATGTTAAGTATGATGAATAATGATCCTTTTTGCTTATCTTTTCCAATCATTTCCCCATCCCGCCAAAAAAGGACTGAATAATGTCCAATCTTAAGGCATCACAGCAAATACTTAGAATTAATCCTACAGACTAAAAACCTGACAGTTACAGGAAAGTATATAGGGAAAACACCCAAACATGTACTGAAAAGTTTTCACTGTGGAACAGCTAGCCAGCATCATACTCAGATTTTCCTCTATTCAGTTATCTACACTCACTGAAGACTTGCTACATACCAGGCACTCTGCTGGAACTCACAAACAGCTCATTTAAACATGATAACCTTAAAACTCCTCCTATTTTTTTTTAAACTATAAAACAAGGATCAGCAGATTAAATGACTTGTTCTCATACTAAACAGTGTGAGGATGGAATCAAACTTAAGTATCCTGATTCCAAGTCTTTGTATGCATCAGCCACCTTTCATGATGAAAAAGTCTGTCAGCTTTCTTTGTGCTGATGATAATACTGGTCAAAGACGAGAGAGCCCAGAGAGGTCTCTATTACAGACCAGATTCACCCAATCACCTAGGCATAGTCTTTCAGGGTAGAGCACTTTAGAAGCCACAATGCTTTGTAGTCTCTTCAATTTGATTTTTGTCTGTATGTGAGTAGGGGGCAAATGACAGTAAATCAGATTCTTAGTAATACACTCATTAATCAAGCTTATATACCACTCAGAATGCTATCTGATTAATTCATAGCAAGAAACGTCTGCTAAGCTACAGTAAGTCTACAACAGCTTGACTAGTATATTTCTCTCCCTGTAGAACTTGATAAGGTTACCAAAATGCATTTAGAAGATTGTGAATATGAAATGAAAACAAGGGGAGTACATGATGAGATTCAGGAATGAGTGAACACTTTCTGTAAATGACCAGATAGCGAACATTTTATTTTAGGCTTTGCAGGCCATATGGTCTGTTAGATACTCAAACTCTGCAAGAAAAAAATAGCCACTGACAATATGTAAATGAATAACCATGGCTGTGTTCTAGCAGAACTTTATTTATAGAAGCAGGCTGTTTGACAACATTTTAATCCATTGAAAATTATTCAGGTTTAAGAGATAGAGTAACACTGCCAACTTTCCTGATTCTTTGTTTTTCTAAGCAAGCTGATATCCAGTTGGGAGATTAGTTCATTCTGTTTAAAGGGATTTTGCAAAATATATCTTCAGTTATACTTGGGGAGGCAAGGAGGAAATTGGTTTTGACCATCACTGCTGTCAATAGAAATTCAAGTCCCATTTTAGTATTATATTCTCTTTTTTTCAATGATTGCATACTAAGTATTTTCAAAAGCATTAAGATACTTTTGTTACTAAACTGGAATTAACTTTAAAAAATCCCATTCAAGTTTTCTAACTGTTCACAAAGACAAGTGTCAGGCATATAGTAATCACTTGCTGAATGAGTAAAATGACTTTGTATATGGAAAAGTGAAGATTCTAAGGTCATGTTTAAAAGTTAGGATTCACTGACAGTCTCTGTAATGAAATTTTTTTTCACCTCTTGTTAACCTGAAGATAAGATTCTTGATAGTCGTGGAAAAGTTCTAAGCAATTCCTGTGATAACCTAAAATAACAAAAATAGCCTAAAAACATCTTTCAACCTTTTTTTATGTATCAATTCTAAGAATATTGGGAAATTGTACATCACTTTATCCAGTTTAACACAGGAAATGATATTTAAACCACTGGGCTCTAGTAGGGACTTACCATTGGCCTAATGAATCTTTCATATTTAGGTGGTTTTCGAGTAAAACCATCTCCAACAAAGCAGACTTTAGTAACCATCCTCTTCCAGGCTTTCTTCTTCCTCTTTCCTGTTCGGATAACTTTTAATACTTCTGTTTCTCCCTGGGCGCGAACTTTGGGCAGCGGGACTTCCCATTTTCCCTAAAATAGACCACAGTTAAAATTTATAGTTAGTAAAAGGCAATGAGGATAAAAAATCAAATATGAAAATGCTATATATTGCTTATATGTAGAATCTAAAAAAAAAAGGCACAAATGAACCTACCTACAAAACAGAAACAGACTCACAGACATAGAAAACAATCTTATGGTTGCCAGAGGGTAAAGGGGTGGGAAGGGATAAATTGGGAATTAGAAAATTGCACCTCTTGGGGAGTGGTGGAAATGTTAGCTATCTTGTTTGCGGTGGTGGTTACTTAGTGTATACATCTATCAAAATTCATCAAACTGTATATCTGAAATATGTATAATTTACTGTACAGGAATCATACCACAATAAAGGTATTAAAAGAAAGTCAAATATGTTTTAGTTGTTCAAAGTAGTAGATTCATTTTTTTTGCTTAACTAACAAGATTTTGGCTCTATTGTTTTCTAGAGGTCTGCACCGTCTCCTCAGAAACTCCTAATTAATCAGAACTACTTAAGTTTACATATCGTGGGTACATTAAAAAAAAAAAGACTTGCCAAAAAACCTTTAATGCCTTGTTATGGACAAAAAATACTGTAATATGGCAGTAATTTCTCTAAGCAGTATGTATGTTTGATATTAAATAGTAAACAGTGTAAAACTGGAAGACTGTCTCCACCTTTTAACACATCTCTGTACTTCTACGTCGAGTGGATTTTAAGATTACGTTACTAGTAAGAAAATCATCACCTGATATTTTGTACGACCCTAGAATGCAAATCCTATGAGAAAACGGAAGCAGTTTAAGGCAGTAGGAAGAATTTTGGACTTATTACTATAAGTCACAGGTTCCAGAAGCAACTACCATTTCATAGGTAAGTGCCCGTAAGAGTAATTTACAATCTCATGGACTACAGTCTCTTCATCTGTGAAATGAGGAGGAGTTAAGTAGATAATCTGTAAAGTTTGTTTTGGTCCTAAGTTCTACCGTTCTAATTTTGAAAACTGCATGCCAAAAATTAGCGGTAAGATTTTTAAAATCAAATTTGAAACCGTAAGTTCTTTAACTATAGATACTGCATATTCCGCTATCTAGATTTCTGTCAACTTATACACAGGTATTTAAAATAGTTTCTATGTCTTTTCCTTTGCTTTTAGCAGAATTTAACCTAATCTGACACCAAACGCAACCCTATTTTTTTAAAAAACTGGAATTTTTAAGTCAAATCACTTAGGATATTTTCCACCATTCTACTTTTTAACCAGTTTTGGCACACTGCAGGATAGAAAAACCAAGAAGCAGATATATCTTTCTACACAAAAATACGTTAGTTGTCAAGTATAGGAAGCCACTAGAACACTGAATGAGATTCACTGCTTACTTACAACCTTTTTGTTTTTAAATAATTTTTTAAAAAACTAAAGATGTATGGCATTCTAAAATTTTTAAAAACCCACTGAATGCCAAAATGTTCTGGTGATGAAAAACAGTTTTTATTACTTAAACATTTTATACAAAATGAAATTTACAAAGACTTCAATATCTAAACAATGAGAATAGTTGGAATTCATTTTTCCAATTAAACTGAAGAAAGAAACCAAGAATCTCAAATTCGAATTTTCCTGAACAACATCAAAAATAAAGACTCCAATTTTTATTGCTTACCGCTTTCTCTTTTCTTTTTTGTTTAATCATATTGGAAAGTACTTTAGCTCGGGACTGTCCCTCTCTGTCCAGTAGATATGCAGGTACTGCTCCTTGTGGAGTCTTTTCATCATTCTTCTGTTTGGTGTTTCTCTTTTCGTGCATCTTGATACTACCAAGAAGGGAAAAGATTCAAGATGATCAGTTTTAATAACTGTTACTCAAAAGGTGTTACCTTGATACAACAAATAAATGATCACTTACGTCTTTTTCATTTGTATTTTCTCAGCATGGCGCTGTTTATGGTACAGCTTAGCTTTCAGACCAATCATCTTTTTTGCCTTCTTTGAACGTTCATGAGCCTCTCGGCCTTCCTTCTTTCTCTTTTTCTCATGGTAATCCAAACGGTATCCATAGCGCTTACGGTGTAACTCAATATATTCGTTTTGTGGCTGTAGCAATGCAACAGGCGTTACTTTAATTTTAAAAAACTGCTGACAAAATTATTCTTTAATACTTTCTTTTGAGCAGCATATAAAGTACAGAAGATCCAATGTCATCCACCATTCACTTGATTAAGTAACTCTTGCACTATTAAGCCTATTCACATGATGTAAGTTTTTTTTTTTTTAACTGAAGTATAGTCAGTTTACACTATGTCAGTTTCTGGTGTACAGCATAATGTTTCAGTATACATGTACGTACATTTTGATCCTGAATGATATGAGGCATTAAGATTTACATCTGTAGTAATCTCAGTGAAAGTTACTGTTCATTGAAGGGAACTGTCCAAAATCCACCGGACCACAAAAGGGATAAACTGATTCCAGGATCTCTTTTCTTAATATCAACAATCTTGTTTTTCAGTATCATCATTATTCATACTTCTTATTTAAACATTTAAAAATTTTACTCAGTTTTATTGAAGTATAATATACATACATACAGTGGAATGTGCCCTTTTCAGGTGTATATATAGAGTTATAAGTTTTGACAAGTTCTACAGTTCTGTAATCACAATCAAGACTGAGAATATTTCCAACACCCCAGAAAGTTCCCTTGTGTCACTCTGGTCAGCGCCGCTGGTGTAGTGGTATCATGCAAGATTCCCCTTGTGTCACTCTGAAGTCAATCCTCTTTTTCCACCTTCAATTTGGTATCTATTGTTCTAGTTTTGCCTTTCCCAGCAGGAACCTACAGTAATGAGGATTTTTCATCTACTTTTTCACTTAGCGTAAGACTTTGAAATCCCCTCATGTTACATATATCCACACTTCAATTTTTAATTAACAAGTAGTATCCCACTGTATGGATACACCACCGTTTGTTTATTTATTTACCAAGTGATGGATATTTGGGTTGTTTCCAGTTTTTAGTGAGTAAATACTTGCACCTAAGTCTTTGTGCGGACATATGCCAAACTGTTTTCAAAGTGGCTGTACTAATTTGCGTTTCACCAACAATGTGTGGGATCTCCTTTTGCTTTTTAAGTGCCTGTTTTATTTTATACAGTAATGTTTTATTTTAAACATGCGGCTCCATTCCATGTGTACTTTTAAGACTACAAAAATAAAACAATGCAAAGCCAACTCCCGTACGGAGAGTAAAGTAACAACGAGGTAGTTGGGATCAGGTGTGGAGTTTTCAACTGCTATCACATAAACTTTGCAGCAACCGTGAGAAAGGTCTGAAGAATGCCATTTTGCAGAGAAATAGAGATTAAAGATGTAGTAAAAAAGACAGAATCTGGCAGCCCGATTTGGGCTGTATGCTTGGTTCTGCAATTCATTAGTGGCTTGGCTGGTGACAAGGTGTGCCTTCAGTGTGCTCCGCAGAGATGAGAATCAATGCGAGATTAAATCCTACGGTAGAGTTATCAGTAGGCTCTGACACTGATGTCCACACAACTTTCAGCGAAGCCAGGAATTGAATAAAGTGAAACCCGTCTGGCTCCAAAGCCTGTGCTCTGGCAAATACCCGACTCTATGGCCCCAAAGTGAACGTCTTCACTTTACAGAGCGCACCGCACGGTGTCCACCCTCATTCCCTCAACAGTACCTCACTTCTGCCTACCACCTCTCACTGCCAGCCCCAGCGCCCTCAAGCCCCGCCAACTCTGATGCCGTCGGTTGCGAGCGCCCGAGGAGACCCTCTCACCATGGTGACGGCCGCCGAGCCGCCGGGTGCAGCAGCCGGGAAGCGAAGAAGCTCTCAATTTTCGGGTCTCAGAGACCCACGAGCCGACTACACACCACCAGCGACAGGAAAGGGACGCTTCTAAAAAGGCCGACTTCAGAGAGAACGCAACGCAGCCGTTCCGACCCTCGGTTCTCCACTTTCAGCTAGAAGTGCGGAAGTTGCTGGCCGGCGGCCTTTGAGTGGGGCACCACCGGAAGTGGTGAAGAGCGGCGCTGGCGGAAGTGGTAAAGCGCAGCGCCGGCGGAGGCAGAGGGCAAGAGCGGCGCCGGCGCGGGGAGAGCGAAAGAAATTAGCTTCCCTCCGCCCGTCCCTGGGCGTTCGCTGAGGTAGGGCGTCGCGACAGAAGGCCTTTGCAAGCTTGGGGGCGGCCCGCACCTCCGCTCTCACCAGCCTGGCGGGAAAAAGCCGGCCTTCGGTATGCGACCGAGTGACAGGTGAGTACCAAGTCGCGCGTGCGACTCCCGCGTGTTTAGAGCCCTGCCCCACGCTGGCCAGCGGCCACCCTCCGGGATGCCACAGCTAGGCCTGGACGAGGACGGCAGGGCCTTCCACATCTCGCCTCTCGACGTCCGCCCAGGTGTGGGCCTTTCTCTTTCTCTTTCAGCGAGAGCGGCTCTTCTTTGTTCCTGTCATCTTGTGTAATGTGTGCAAGGTTGAGAAGGATGCAGAGGAATGAAAACTTAACTGTAGGAGAAAGCAAAATTGGTAAAAGCTGTAGGAAAGAAAGACAACGCCCTGTTTTTCTAGACTGGTACCTGAAATTCCTGAGGCCTTTTGGTGCACGGGACGGTGCTGAGCGTATTTGCATTTAGTGGTCCTCTAGTGCTGCTATATGTACTGTCACTGTAAGACAGTACATCTAACTCAGGAAGCGGCCAGTTTTACCTTTTTACTGCACAGTCACAGGAGTTCCCTTAATTACTCCACCGTCTGGAACGTCCTTCAGTTACGTTGCGAAAGTCACATTAGTCACCTCTCTAGGTCTTAGTGTGAATTTCAGGCAGGTTTTTAAGGCTCCATCTTCTAACTTGATTGTCATTTTATTTAAAACTCGAACAAATTCTAACTAGCGTTTGTATGTTTTCAAGTACAGTAAGATACGTAAGTAACCTCTTCTTGGAATGCACTTCCTTCTGGTGTTGCCTTTCTCACCTACAGTCAGGTCTTTTCTTAAATGTTACTGTTTTATTGAGACCTTCCCTGACCTCCTTACTTAAAATTAACTACTGCCCCTGTTCCCCTTTCTTACTTAATTCTTCTTATAGCACCTATCACAATAAAAAGTGCTATGTTTTTAAGTTTATTTCTTTTGTTTATTGTCTGTTCCCACTGACTAGGATACATTATTTCTGTTTTGTTCTTGTCTTTTGTTCACTACTTTTAACCCCATTACCTAGAGGGCAACAGTAGACACTCAAATTCTTGTTGAATAAGTGAATTTAATTCTCACGTGGATCCTGTGATGTGATGGATCACAGGCTCAGAGATTTGACGTGAAGATCAAAGAAGACTTGAGACTTTAGCAAGTCCTCTGTAAAGCCTACTCCGGCCTCTTCACCACAAGTGAAGGGCCCAGTTGACATTTCTCTTATAATTTAAAGTTTGTGGAGAGTTTTTAAAAGACTTTTTATTGACATGCAGTAATTATGACACACAGAAAAATGCATCCTGGAGATGTATGTTTTAGTAGGTTTTCAAAACCTGAATACACGCATAATAAGCAGCACCCAAAGCAAGAAATTGTGTTAACCTGTGCCCGAGAAGCCCACTCCCAGGGTTGAACCCTATCCGGACTTCTAATTGAGTGGATTAGTTTTGCCTGTTTTTAATTGGAATCACACAGTGTGAGTGAACTCTTTGGTGGTGGTTTCTTTTGTTTAACATTGTGAGATTTATCCTTATTTCCTGTTGTAGCTCTTTCTGTTTATAGAAATTTTTAATAGGTTTGTTTAAATTGTGAACTCATCAGTAGTTTTTTCTTAAGTCTCAGAGCCATAATGTCCTTTTTCCTTCTGAATCAGGAATAGAAAATAAACGGTTTCAAATGTTAAGCAGTAGTCACATTTTGATTTGTGTAAAATAGAGGCAAAGTGGTCAGCTATCTTGTTTTTCTTCATACTGTGTTCTTTCATCTGTGACTGTGGGATAAAAATGGCCTAAACAGATCAATGTCAGCAAAAAGCTCTCTGAAAAAAACTTCTTTCTGTGTACTTGGCAGTAGCCAAGTTGGGTATCATCACTACTTTGTTACATTTGCCAAAAATATTTACTAAATACTCACTCTTTGCGTTTTGGCTATCAGAAGTGTAAAAATGTGTTCCTCTGATCTGTATGAGACTGTAGGCAGTATTGGTGTAGACAGGATTAGAAGGATAAGCCAGGAGGATGTGAGAACTGCTTTATAAATAGTGTTAAAAATATCAAGCTTATTTGTGTTAAATAAGGAACAGATACAGTATTAAGAATCATGCAAAAAGCATTATGAATGAAATGTTTGTTGTGATATGCAGGAGAGTAGGGTTTTTAAAGTTAACTTTTTTCTTGAAGTTGGGGATCAGGTGTTACTCATTTTTATGTTTGCAATAACCATCTCCTCGTGTTGCTCCAATAAATGTTAGATGATCAGGGATTTGGAAAGTGCTTTTTCAGGCCAGGTGACCTAAATTTAAGAGTATCTTTACTGAGCTTTTTTTTTTTTTAGCAAGTAAAAGTTGATTTGTCAGATTTTCTTCTACAGTGAAGTTAAAGGCTAGAACTAATTTTTAAAATTTAGGTGAATAGCTTGTTCTAGAACTTGTGACATAAATTTTGTTGTGAAAATGAGTTTAAGTTAATAGCTTGAGTTTATCTATTCAGCATAAAAAGAAAAAAGGCAAAGATGATATTAGGGATTGATGTTAATTAATAATGAACATATTGGTCTAATTCACATTTGATACTTTTAAAAAACATTGGATAAGACACAGATCTGAATTAAAGTTTCTAATTTAGGGAAAATTACCAAGTACAGTAACAAATACCATATGCAAACACAGATTATTTTAACCTAATCCTTTAGGTCTCTTTTCCTGCATTGCTTGATCCTCAGCAGCAACATCTCAGTTCTGCTTGCATACTGATGTGTTTTGTGATTGCCCTTTGTGTCCCATGATTCCTGTTTGTGTGTATTTAGCCTTACAGGCATTTTTAAAAAATGGTTCTTGGATTCTTTTATTTACTGGTAGTGTAATTTGTTGCTAATAATGTAGAATGGGTATTTACCCATTTTCTCGCATTACCAGTCCTTTTTAGACCGTCAGGTGTTACAGTGTTTAGTGAGTATGTATTGCCCAAGGCCTAAGGAATTCTGGGCTTTGTGAAATAACTCGCTTGATAGCACCAGTAGGAAATCATTTTTGTTAAATCACTGAGCCATGTGGAGGAAGAATGTCAATGGCAGGCCATAAATGACTTTATAGGTCAAGAAATGAGGCACAGGCTGCTAGTAGAAGATGCCTCCTTTTGGGGAGCTCACAGTAGTGAGGATAACTTGGAAGTATGTTTGTTATGAGTAAGTTAAATTGCAGGTGTTTTCACAGAAAAGGTAGTATTAAAAACTGTAGGAAATTAGGAAAGGCTTTCAAGCCAGGGCTTGAAGATTGAATAGAAATTTGCCAGGTATGTGGCTTTGGGAATAAGAGGACTGCTTTCAGAAAAGTGGCACCATTACGTGAAGAGGTGTGAAGGTGTTACAAGTGTGATGTTTCTGGGGAGTTTTGGCTAGAGCTCCTGTATAGAGTGGGGAGTAGGGGAGAGTACGGGGCTGTGAAGGTAGTTGAGGACAGATTTTTCATATTAAGAACTTCTACAGGTTTTTAAGTAGGGAGTTGATGACTTGAGATTGTTTATTTGAAGGATATATGTCAAGAATGGATTAAAGCAGTTTTTCCCACTGAGTACTACCTTTTAAGACTGACATCACTTGTGCTATTAATTACTGAATAATTTTCCTTAAATTAATTCACATTTTAACATAAATAACTTCATCATAGGCAACACTGTCTGCAAAATCACAGATTTTGTTGGCTATTTTTTCTAACATTTATCTAGTAAACAATTTTTTTTTGGTCTATAATGTAACATAATCATGGGCATTCATTTTGGGAAACACAATATTGGAATAAGTTTAAAAAATTTTTGGTCAATAGGAACCCTTTATACTTTTAAAAATGATTCAGAACTCCAGTTTTGTTTATATAGGCTGTAATTAATATTGAAATACTAGAAATTAAAACAAAACTTAGGTTTTAATTCATTAAAAGTAACAAATCTATTAAATATTAGTATAAGTAATACAGTTTTATGAAAAATATCTATTTTCAAAAACAAATTATTTATTTTGAAGAGTGTTACAATTTTGCAAGTCTTAAATGTCTGGCTTAATAGAAAACGACTTACGTCTGCTTTTGTATTTCATATGTTACTCTATTTTTAGTTGAAGTGTATGAAGCAGATCTTGCAGCGTAGATATGTGTGGGAAAGGGAGGAGTATTTTAATAGTCTTTTCAGAAAATTGTGGACCATCTTAAATGATATACCAGGCTTTGACAAGTGAGTTTTTTTAAAAGGTTAGTTGCACTGTGGAATCAAACCATATTAGTGAGCTTTTTGTATTCTGTTATGTTAGAATCCATTGTTCTGTTTTAGAATGGATCTAACATACATGATTTTTGCAAACACTCAGAACTTTGGCATTGGAAATGAAGAGGAATGGATTCAAGATATATTTAGGGAATAAATCAAAAGGACTTGGTGACTTCCTAAATAAAGATAGTGACTGTATCTGTCTTAAGATATGGAAAGGAGCAGATTTAGGGGGAATAAGGAATAATAATGAGTTTTGACATAGCTTTTTTTTTTTTTTTGACATGTTGCACAATGGTATAACCTTACCTGTTTACTTGATACCCATTCCCCTCAGTTTCATATGCTTCTGTGCATTTCTCATAGCTTTTGAGAGTGTACTTGATACATAGAGAATATTTAGTAAATGTTTTTAAACTAAAGATCCTTCATTTCTGTGATCATAGAGAGGATTTACTTCTGTGTATTTTTTTACATAATTTTATTTTTACATATTTATGGTAGAAAAGTCAGAATACACAGATAAACCAAAAAGTTATATTACTTTTTGAGAAATTACCAAGATGCTTTCTATAGTTAATTATTTTTCTTACTTTTATGTAAAAATGCATTTTGGTTGATCTGACATTTTGTAGTTTTAGTATATCTTTTTCTTTAGTATCTTCATATCTTTCTGGAAGAATTAAAGGATGTTGAAAAATAAGGGATTTTTAAGCTTGAGAACCATATTTCTTATGTTAGAATTATTTTCTGAATATGCATTGACTTTGATAGCTAAAAATATTGTTTCTGATTTTTAAAAGTGATACATTTTTACGATGTATATTACACATGACTGACTTACATATGTCTTACATGTAATGCATAAACTTAGTTTTATAATTTTGTATATTTCTTTTTCAGAGAATAACAATTTAGAGGGCCAAGATGTCCAGCCTGAGGATATTTGTAGTGAACCATAAGAATATATGCAGCTTGCACATTAATGTAAGCTTTTTTTTTTTAACATTTTTTATTGATTTATAATCATTTTACAATGTTGTGTCAAATTCCAGTGTTCAGCACAATTTTTCAGTCATTCATGGACATATACATATTCATTGTCACATTTTTTTCTCTGTGATTTATCATAACATTTTGTGTATATTTCCCTGTGTTATACAGTGTAATCTTGTTTATCTATTAATGTAAGCTTTTCTTGTAAAATTAAATGTACTTCAACGACTTCAGCTACTTTACTTCCCAAAGGCCTAGTATATCTTATGTATTAGTATATCAGCAGCTTCTTAACAGGGAATATGGGAGAACTTGTAACCAGGAAGAAGTGTGCCTTATCATTAGTCTGTAAATTCATTTTGCTACTTTAAAATTACCTGTACAGCATTTTGAGACTATCTGTAGTCCATTTTGAGGTCATTAGTGGCCCAAGGAATTACATAGTTTTTCTTTAGTGTTTTCATTTCTGATGCTTTCAGATTATACACCCAGTGACAGGTGATCCTGTTTTACCCTGGTCATTATGAAGTGAAAATTTAAGTAGTTTGATTCTCTTCTCTACTCTTTCTTAGGATAATAGTGTTTTATTGCCAGAAACTTGGTAACTCAAGTAGGAATAATATGGAAGGCACAGGTATGCATTCCGTGACATCATGAAAAGCAGATTGTGGCAGCCCAAAATCATTACATACTTTGCAAACAATTCCAGATATGTTGGCAGCCATTAAGTGTGTATCTAGTGGTCTAGGCATGGATTGTTGGAGAACATTTGATCTCTATGTGGGAACATTAGGAGAAGATACCTTGGGAACTTTAAAAGGTGCCAGTTCCTAGTTCACCCAACTTCTCCCACTTCCCCATCCTCCAGATGTTTTTAAAAAGCTTTCCAGGTGATTCTGCTTTGTAGCCACTGTTATAAAGGTAGGTGAAAACACCTAATGGCTTCAGAGTTTATGACCCCCCCACCAGCTCTTAACGGCCTTAAAGGAGAACTGAAGTATCCAGGGTGAGCGACCTTATTTAACCTTTCTAACTTTCTGGAACCTTCAGTCGTGATCCTCAAACTGTAGCTATCAGAATCACCTGGAGGGCTTGTTAAAACAGATTTTTTTCAATCCCATCCCTGGAGTTTCTGATTCTCTTATCTGCAGCAGGTCCTGAGAATTTGTCTTTCAAATAAGATTCCTGTGATGCTGATGCTGCAGGTCTATGAAAGTCATCATCTCAGGTCAGCTCAAAAGAGCAAATCAGTATTAATTTTATCCTTATTTTTTTTTCTGTAGTGTAATTTTGTGTTGTCACTTTGTAAAATAATTAGAGTTAAGAAATTTTAGGACTACTTTATGGAGATTCACAATATTTTGTCCTCTGACAAAGTAGAGTCATGATCTTAAAACTACTGTAATAAGTAATGCTAAAATAAAATTAATGTCAAGTTTCTTTTTCTTCTTACTAGAATACTTGTTGCTATAAAATAAGAGCGAGTCTAAAAAGATTAAAGCCACATGTGCCTCTTGGAAGAAATTACAGTTCCCTCCCAGGTACAAATGTTAGATTCTTTTCATTTTACTTAAACTGCTTGCTTGCTTTCTGCCTTCTCTCTGTCTCTGTCTCTCTCCCTCTCTCATTTCCAAGCATCTCCCTTATTTGGGGTCTCAGGCTCCCTTTTACTTCTTGGCTATTTCCTTGAGATTATGAGGAGTGTTCTGGTAGATGCCAGGAAGTGATACCAGTAGACTTATGCTCCTCAGCTGCTGGCTGTCTAATGAGCTGAACAAAGGGAAGGGTTGGTGGCTTGAGTAGCTGGCTCAAAGGTTTAGCAGGTGAGTCTACTTGTAGAGTGCTCTTGCTGTAAAATACTGATTGTCCTACTTCCTCTCTGGTTTTCATACCAGAAGTATTTTCTGTCAGTAGAGGTTTAACAGAATATTTATTTTGAGGGTTCTTAAGAGTAGTTTGGTTTACTATTTATTTAGGCTAGGTTAGGTTAGATAATATGGCTGTTAAAAGCCTGAAGGCTGAGAAAGTGACTACAGTTGCCCCTTGAACAGGTTTGAACTTCGAGGGTCCACTTATGTGCAGAATTTGTTCACTAAACATGTACTACACTACTACATGATCCATGGCTGGTTGAATCTGCCCGTGAGGAGCCTAGGATACAGAGGAGCTAGGTATGGGAGGGTGAGGTGTAAATTATACTCGGATTTTTGACTGCACGGGAGTGGGCACCCCTAACCCTTAAGTTGTTCGAAGGTCAATTGTACCCTGATTGTCCTTTATGTGTTTGAAGTAAACAAGCATATGGGAGGTCCACTGAAACTACAGTTGACCCTTGAATAATGAGGGGGTTATGGGTGCTGACCCCTCGAACAGTTGAAAGTCATGTGTAACTTTACAGTCAGCCCACAATAGCTGCAGTTCCACATGCACAGACTTAACCAGCTGCAGTAATACTGCGTAGTACTGTGAAATGCACGTATTGACTAAATCTTTGGGTTTAAGTGGACCCATGCAGTTCAGACCTGTGTTGTTCAAGGGTCACCTGTAGCTTCATTCTGTAGCTGTTCTTGTTACCATCTTTGTCATGTGAGAGTAATGAAGTAAAAATGCTCATTTGCTGTGTACCTTGTCCTTACAAGTGAATTTAGTGACCTGCATTATTGGTGTGTTCCTGGGTTTCTGTATTTTGCCCATGCAGATTTATCTGTAGCAGTACAGGTTATCTTTCAGTCTTCAAACTGCCATGCAGTTTTTAAAATATAATAGAAGCCTTCTTAATTTATTACAGAAATTTGGGTGAGCTGGTTTAAATAGCAGGAAGGTTAGATTAAATTTATAAGTGTAACTGCATTGTTGCATTAGTATTAATAAAGTATGGTAAGCATGAAGTAAGTCATTATGGACTTTATTCCAGAAATACTATTTGGCCTTTTAGAAATACTAGGTTATTATAGCTTCTGTTCAGTGATATCTCACAGGCTGTCTTTAAAAACATTGTGTCCAGGTATTACAAAAATTCATTATTAGCTGACATTTAGATCACTCTTAGCCCATCAGGCCTCAACAGTGTAGGTTTACAGGACTGTGCATTTTATATTTTTCTATGGTTCATTACCTTCTAGTGCCTCAAAGTTACTATTAGGAACATTAATTCTACTTCTGCAATTCTATTTATTATAGAATTCTATTTATATAGAATTGTAGAAGGTGGCAGAGATTGGGATAAATCTCTATTTTTCTAAGGATGTAATCTAGAAATTGATATTTAAAAACTTTGCCTTGTTTTATTGTCATCCATAGCCTTTTCTTTAAAGATTGCAAGAAAATAAATTTTAGGTAAATGAGAGTTTTACTTAGCTTGAATGTTACTTTAATTGGAATTACAGTATTTGCTTAGAATTATTTTAACTTGCTGCATTTGTAAGCTAAAGGAAAATTTCTTTAAATTTAACAATTCAATTTTAACACTCTTTCTATTAGGTTTAATAGGAAATGATATCAAATCCCTTCATTCCATCATCAATCCTCCCGTTGCTAAGTAAGTACTGTCGTTGTTACTGTCTTTTCCATAGGCTGCTGTGAAAGGTTACAAGTTTCTCTCCTAGGCTTAATTCAGCATTTAGTGAATGCTCTAATTTGTCTAACTTTCTGCCCTAGCTAATTATAAGTAGATATCGGTGTGTATCTTAAAAGCTTTTCTCTTGTCTGAATTCCGTGCTAAAAATTTTTAGTATAGCAACATCACATTTTTCATAGAAATAAATATAAGATATTCACAAGATTGTAGTTAGCTCTTTTGTTACTTAGATATTTTATCAGAGTAATGTGATAGTGATGCTTTCCATTTTTCTAGTTTTTATACCATTATATAAATTATAAAAATACTAACCAGCTTTGAAATTTGCATGGCATAGATATTTGGTTTTACAGTTTTAGTGATGTCCACCTTATAATACGTTTTTTTTTCCCCCTTTTAAACAGAATCCGTAATATTGGAATCATGGCTCATATAGATGCAGGCAAAACTACCACCACAGAAAGAATACTGTATTATTCTGGATACACAAGATCACTGGGAGGTTAGAATGGATTCCTCCTCTCCCCAACCCCCATTAAAAAAAAAATCATCAGAGAGTATTTTGATTAAGAAGTCAGTGTAGAGATCTTGAGTATGGTATGGAAGTACTGATGTCTGAACCACAAAATAAGGTTAAGGTAGTTGCAGTACTCACCAAAGGGTCTTTTTAGGTTCAACTAAACATTCAGATTCGTAAGACTATCTTGGGCTATAGTTGGCACTGGTCTATTCAGAAGGCTGAGACAGAAACCATAGCTTACCAGCAGACCAACAATAGATCTTATTCAGAAGTTCTTACAGCAGTCTACATAGCTATGTGGGGAATATCTTCTTTGGCCACTCAAAAGTGATAGCTTAGTTGCAAGCTAACAAGATTCATAGGAGCCACCCTAGCTTAGAAGACTTAATGTCCCATAGGGACGAATATCTCTTACTACAGCTTCATGGGCCATCTTCCAGGTTTCCCACAAGGGACCCTGTGCCATACTCGACTCAGGGAAGCCTGAAACTATGACTTTTCACCAGGTGGTATTTTTTTGGGTGGGGGGCATAATTTGGTTTATTTATTATTTATTTATTTTTTTAACAGAGGTACTGGGGATTGAACCTGGGACCTTGTACACACTAAAGATGCGCTCTACCACTGAGCTATACCCTCCCACTTCACCAGGTGTTTATAATTCATTTATAGTTCTTCCCAGGTCAGATGTAGTTTACCAATCAGAAATTATTTTTTCCATAAGGTATGTTGCCTAGCAATGTAATTTACATACTTGTTTTCTGGACTCTAGAAGAAAAGAGACAGAAAGTTAACCAGAGGTCAAATTGAGTATATTCACACTGGTTGCAACCATTCTCCCCAATTTTTTCATCTTGCAAAACCCAAACTGTATGCTCATTAAAATGTCATTGAGCCTTAACTCATAGTAATAGCAGTATTTACCTAAGTTTTGAATTTATTTTTTAATTATAGTATGCCAAAATTTATGACTCTTGACCAGGCATGCACATTTAATACCCACGTAGCTTTAAAAAATTTTTTTTATAAATAATAATGCCCTAGCTCCATTCTGAAAATTAAGATGCAGCTTGTTTGGGTATGGCCTGGACATCTGTATTTTTGTTATGTATTTTGAAACTCTCTATTTGACTTATACACATTTGTGATTGTTACATTTCTCTGATCAATCTTTTTGTCATTGTAGAGTGCCTTTCTTTAGCTGTGATAAAACAGTTTGTTTTGAAGTTTGAGATGGAGATCATCAGGTCCATAATACCAGAAGTGGGAATATCTTTTTCAAAAGCTCAACCGTGATTTTGAAATGCACTCTATTAAGAACTATTTCTCTACACCCTTGGAATTGGCGGAGACAATGTTTATAGAGGAGAAAACCACTCAGGATTAGAATCTTCATGAGGATGGGAACATAATTTCTCATAGAATTATTGCTGTGTAAATGGAAAACAGCAAAACTTTGAACTTTGTTAGGTGTCCTCTTTTGTGTCACAAATCTGATTAGAATCCTTCCCTCACATCCCCAGTTTGTATCCTTGAAGCAAGGATTCAGATTAGGTGGACCTAGGTAATTATCAAGTTTTTTTTAAATTGTTGTTAAAAAAATATGCACATAAAATCTACCATCTTAACCATTTCTAAGTGTACAGTTCAGTAGTGTCGAGTATATCCACACTGTTTGTAACCATTCTCCAGAACTTTTTCGTCTTGCAAAATCCAAACTTTTTCGTCTTGGAAAATCCAAACTATATACCCCATTTCCCCCTCTGCCCAGCCCCTGGAAACCACCCTTCTACTTTCTCTTTCTGTGACTCTGACCTCTCTACATACCTCATATAAGTGGAATCATACGGTATTTGTCTTTTTGTGACTGGCTTCTTTAACGCTTAGCATAATGTGCTCAAGGTTCATCCATATTGTGGCATGTGTCAGAATTTCCTTCTTTCTTAAAGCTGAATAATAATTCCATTGTATATATGTGTATGTGTGTATGTGTATATATATATATATATATATATATATATATATATATATATATATATATATATATATATAAAATATGTTTTGAGGTTCTTTTCTGGTTCAGGTCAGAGGCCTAGAAAATACCCAGATTGTGACAGAACTTGTTGATTCAAGGTTGAGTTTATGAGTGATATGTGTAAATTATAAAGAAGTAATAGGAAATAAAGATCTTTCTCTTTGTAAAAATTTTTATGAGTGTCTTAAAAACTTAGTGCCTTATTTAGAATTTTTGGTTAGTTATTTGGTCTTTGTCTTAATGATGTTTGTTTTCTTGGTTAGTTAAACTGTGAATAACTGGCAATACTAACACAGGTCTTTAATACTGATATTTGACGGATACATTATTCTCACTATTTTCCCCTCTGTGTAATAGCAATAGCAAGAAATACACACATACACACACAAACTTGATAATGGGTAAACTAGTTAGCATTTTAGAGGTTTAATGCTTATGTAAGTGGTGGTAGTATAAATCAATCATAACCTGGGTTCTTTAATTTTGATAGGTAAGAATCAGCTGTCATTTCTTTTACTGTGTAAATTTCATCAGAGTAAAATATATAAATCAGGATTTTACTGCAGAGTAATTTTGAGTGACCGTTTTGGTAGTCAGAATAAACTTTATCCCTAACTTTATGCTGTAGAAATTATACGAAGACTTAATTTGCATTTGTATAAGTAAATCCCTTTTGGTGGGAAAATTTAGTAATGAGAAAGATTTGTAAAAGATAATTTAACTTGGAAGGAATTTTTTCTTTACCTTGTTCCATGTAGCTACCATTTACTTATTTAATGAGCTAGGTACTTTACACATGTAGTCTCATTTCAATCTTATAACAGCCCAGCAAGGTTGGTTTTCTTAGCCTTATTTTACAAACAAGTTTAAATAACTTGATAAAGATCACAGAGAAGTAGGTGATACAAAGTTTGGATTTAAATTTGGCTTGTCCGTCCTCTTTATTGCACTACTCTGCCTCCTGTCTAGGGATCAGCTATAAGAAATGTCAGATAAAGAAGGGGTAATGAAAGTTAGACTGGGAAAAAATGGAAGAAGTATATGGTTCAGTGAAACTGAAATGTTTAAACAGAGTTTAATCTTACTTGTTACAGAAAAAAAATCTTTATGCAAAAATTACTAATCTGCTGAAAAAGCTTTTACTAGAATGAAGATTTATTTAAAGAAGGATTAAGGGCTTCAAATATTGAACCAAATATTTTATGAACAGTTTCTATTAAAGCAAATTAAACTATGTTGGATAGATATCAATACTAATAAATAACACTTGCTATCAAGCCTAACTATGTCATCTTTTTTCCTGGTTAGATGTTGATGATGGAGACACAGTGACAGATTTCATGGCTCAAGAGCGAGAACGAGGCATAACTATTCAATCAGCTGCTGTTACATTTGATTGGAAGGGGTATAGAATCAATCTAATTGATACACCAGGTATACTGCTGTTCTTGTAATGCAGAGGTGATGTGTCATTTGAGGTTTTTGTTTGTGTATGTGTGGGTTTTTTTTATTGTGGTAAGAAAAGTGTATCATAAAATTTACTATCTTAACCATTTTTAAGTGTACAGTTCAGTAGTGTTAAGTATGTTTATACTCTTGTGAAACAGATCTCCAGAACTTTTTCATTTTGCAGAACTGAAACTCTATCCGTGTTAAAAAACAACTCTTCTCTTCCCCTCCCCTGACCCCTGGTAACCGCTGTTCTGCTTTCTAGATCTGAGATTGACTACTTTAGATACCTCTTACAAGTAGAATCATACATTTTGTGTCCTTTTGTGATTGTCTTATTTCACTTAGCAAAGTTTTTCAAGGTTCATCCATGTTGTTGCATGTGAAAGGATTTCCTTCCTTTTAAAGGCTGCATAGTATTCCACGCATATATATAACACATTTTGTTTATATACAAAATTTTGTGTATATACCATTTATCCATTGGTGGATATTTGGGTTGTTTCTACCTCTTGGCCATTGTTAATAATGCTGTTATGAAAATGGGAGTATAAATATCTCTTTGAGATCATCTTTTCAATTCTTTTGGATATATACCTCAGAATGGGATTGCTGGATCATGTGGTGGTGGTAGTGGTGGTGGTGGTGGTTGTTTACAGATTTTAAGTGTTAGATTTCTCATCTTTGTTTTAGGTCATGTGGACTTTACTTTGGAGGTTGAGCGCTGCCTAAGAGTGTTGGATGGTGCCGTGGCTGTGTTTGATGCCTCTGCTGGTGTAGAGGTAAAAAATATTGCCAGAGTAAAGTGAAGATAGAACAGCATGATTTCACAAAAAGTAGAATGTATCAGATTGATTTAACTATAACCTTTTGGTAAGTTCATATAAATTGAACTAGGGTTAAAGGAAGTTGGAATTTAATATTGAGATATGACCTATATATGATCTCATCTGTTTCACAGTAAAAGGAAAGTTTACTTTTCTGTAGGAAGTATGAACGTTAGTTTTGATAACTCTGAAGAGCCTGAGATTGTACCTTACTTTCAAGCTAACAAATTAGTCTGTCATAGTTTTATGTATTCTGGCAGAAGACACGAGATTCCTGAGTCAGGGACAAAGGACTTTGTTTGTTAGTCCCTGAAATAGCAATATCCAGAGCACCAGCATTTCCTTGTGTTGGTTCCTCAAGCCCTAAGTCCCATAGGGTGACAAAGGGAAGTCAGGTGACAGCTGCGCATGCAGTGGAACCTTGTGCTTAGAGAATGGAAATATTTTATAATGGGTAGTAAGCATGCTTACTCTTTGCTCTGAAGGGAGACATTGTCTTCCAAGGTTGCAAGCCAACCTACCATTTGCTCTGGAGGGAGACACTGTCTCTGTCTTTCTAAGCTGTTCACTGTACAGACATCTTTGCAAAAAATAGTGCAGAATAAAGGCAGTCAGTGCCTCTCTAAACAAAACATGGAGAAATGCGAGTGAATCGTGAAGAATTTTCTCCCAAAACTTAATGTAAAGCTCCTTGGATAAATCCTGAAAATAGGTTCATAATAAATTTTTGCCACTGGGGTCAGCTATGCTCTCTTTAGCTGGTACCCCATTTGCCTTACAATCTCAAGATTGGCTTTAATATCCTCCCTCCCACCACCACACCCAAAACTTAGTTTGGAATGGATCATAGTGTTAAGCTATATCTGTATATTTTCTAAAGGAAAAATAAAGTATCTTCATAACCTTGGGTGATAGGTAACAGTTTCTCAAGACACAAGAAACATAAAGCAAAGTTGATTCATTGGACCTTATCAAAATTACATATTTGATACTGAAAAATAAAAAGGCAAGCCTTAGACTGTGAGAAAATATGTAGCATTAAATAAAATATATGAATATTAAATTTCCAGAGTGCAGTAACACTTGATTACGTAGAGAATATCACTGTCTTAGGAAGTATGTGCTAACATTTTCACAGAACATGTTTGTGATCAATCCAGTATATATGAAGAACTACATATCAATAATAAAAACTAACGCCCCAATTAAAAAGTACACAAAGGACTTGAATGAATAGATACTTCACCAAAGAAGACATGTGAGTGTCCAGTAAGCACATGACAGGATGCTCAGTCTCATTGGTCATTAGGGAAATGTAAATTAAAATTACAAAGAGAGGCTGTTTTATACCCATAAGAATGGCTAAAATTAAAAAGAATGATGGCAAATCTTGGTTGAGGATGTAGAGTAAGTGAAACTCTTAGATATTGTTGGTGGAACTGTAAAATACTATAACCACTTTGGAAGACTATTTGGCAGTTTCTTATAAATATACACTTGTTCTATAACCCAGCAGTTCTACTCTTCTGTTTTTATCCAAATAAATGAAAACATTTACCTACCAGAGATTTGTGCGCAATGTTTATAGCAGCTAAATTCTTAATTGCCTCAAACTAGAAATAGCCCAAGTGCACATCCAGATGTGGATAGAAAAACTGGTACATTTGTGTAAAGGAACTTAACAATAAAAATGAATGAATCAGTATACCCAACAACATGAATGAATGTCAGAAACGTTATGTTGAGTGAAAGAAGCCATACCATTTACATGAAGTTCAAAAATTGGCAGAATCTATGGTGACAAATCAAAAGAGGTTGCCATGGTTGTGTGGGATATAAGAAAAATCTATCATGTTGTGTATGTTCTGTCTCTTGATTGGGGTAATAGTTATCACCAGTATGTAGATTTATAAAAATTTATTGAGCTGTACACTTAAAATCTGTACAGTTGACCCTTGAGCAAGATGGGTTTGAACTTTGTGGGTCCACTTATACATGGATTTTTTTCACTAAGTACAGACTACTGAACTACTTAATCCATTGTTGGTTGAATCCACGGATGCAGAACTGCAGATGGGAAGGGCCGCTTGTAAAGTTTTAAGAGGATTTTTGAGTTTGCAGGAATTGGTACCCCTAACCCTTGTGCTGTATTTTATCATATAAGTATATTTTACCCACTAAAACAAATTATGGGGGGAGGATGTAGCTCAGTGGTAGAGTACGTGCATGCATGAGGTCTTAGGCTCAATCCCCAGTGCCTCCATTGAAAAATAAATTAATAAACGTAATTACCTCCCCCCTGCGAACCTCCCCCTGGAAAATGACAAACTGGCTTCTATTTTAACTAATGTCAGCACATGAGGCTTTTGATGCTCTACTTCTGGGCTCTTGGACTCCACTAGTCACACTATTTATATTTAACATGTATAGAAAGTGGAATTAAAAGAGGCTAAATAGAAAAGCATATGAGGATTGCAACTTAGCAATACAGATATTGGCTTCTTTTTTACCCTTAAATCCTCTTCAGTTTACATGAACATCCAAATATTCACAGTACAAATACCTGATTTTTATCACAATAGTATCTTTATAATACCCTCTTTTCTGTTCCTGTCTGAATTAAGGCAAAAGTCCATATTTCACAGAGCAGAAAACTGATTAGTTCAGTATTGTGAGACGTGTACTAGGTGAGGTGAAGCCAAACAAAAAGTAGGTCTTCTAATAAATCCCCCAAAATATTAACAGTGGTCATATCCCGGTGTGGAATTACAGATGATTTTAATCTCTTGCTTGTGCAGTTCTCTATTGTACAAATGTTCTATAGTGTACATCAATTACTTGTTCTGTCAATTCACTTTTGAAAAATTTAAAGAAAAAGTAGGTCTTCTAGTTCTTTGTTAAGTCCCATTTCTGTGTCTCCTAGTACATCACAGTTGTTAATTCCCTTTGTGTTGTGTCCGAGTTCACCTAAAGTATTATTCTCAGTTTGAAGCACAATCTTCAGTCATACTTGATCACATTCTTAGCTGTTTTAACCTGATAGTGTAAGAGTGGGTCTAGAGGTATATGTGCAGTGACACTAACTCTGTGCTAGAACAGGGCCCAATTCCATGTTGTAGAGCCTTAGATTTGCTTGTTCGATGTGTAGTAACCTAGTTATTTTTGTTTAATGTGTGTTTTTTTCCTTATCTTTGCTTCAGGCACAAACTCTCACAGTGTGGAGGCAAGCTGATAAACACAAGATACCTCGAATCTGTTTTTTAAACAAGATGGACAAAATTGGAGCAAGGTATTTAAAGTCTGTTTCTTTGGCTCATCAAAGTAAGAATGCAGTTTGAGCTTTTTTTTTTTTTAACTTTTTTTTAACATTTTTTTAATCGAGTTACAGTCATTTTACAATGTATCAAATTCCAGTGTAGAGCACAATTTTTCAGTTATGCGTGAACATACATATATTCATTGTCACATTTTTTTTCGCTGTGCAGTTTGAGCTTTTAATGGACTATAACTTAAATTTAGAAATAGTATTCCCTATAGAGGATAAATATTCCATGGACTCCCAGTTCAATCCTTTTTTAGAAAAATTTCAGAGCCGCTAACTCATAGCTTAAGTACCAACCTGTGGGATTAAAGAGAGCTGATAGATGATTGATCATTCTGATTCTGATGTAGAGAGGCTATGTCCTAGTTTCTAGGGTCCTGACAGTGATGTCTTGCTGATTCCACTGGTTTTATTTAGAGCGGTATGGTATAGCCCTTATATTGATGAACATTACAGTGCTCCCTGTCATTGCCAAAGGTAGAGGGGTTGCCTCAGAGAACAGTGTTCTTCCTTGTCCCCTGATTTTCTTTAGCTACTAGGTAAAATACTCTCAACAAAAGGAAACTAGGAGAGGAGAAGATGTTTTGAAACCTACGGGTAGGACAAAAGTTAATGCTGAGACGTAGTCATAATACTCCAGACTTATAGAGTGATATTCCAAAATGGATATGCTATCTGAGAGCAGAATTCAGAAAATCAATAGTGTATGAAGGATTTGGAGAAAATGTGAAAGGGCGAAAATTAAGAATACAAAGGATTGTGGGGAAATGTGATAGGGAGAGATCCTAGTCTGTGATATGAGAGTGGCCATGGGAAAACATAAACTATGCCTCTCCTAATACCACACTGTGTGCTTTGTGTTTCTGTAACTCTCTGCAGTAATTCTAAGGCTACTGGCTTAAAGGACTTTTGATTAGTAGAAGCATAGCACCCTTACAATGTGCTAGGCTAAGTTTCTGACACTTTTCTGTTTGGAGTTCCTTGAGGTAGATGGAAGTACTACCTGTACTGACTGACAGCACCTATGTTGATGGGGAGGGAGGTTCTCAAAGGCTGGTTTGAGAACTAGGCTGGTTCTCAAAGACAGAACCGGAATGGTCTGCATATGTATATGAATCAGCGCATGTGCCAAGATGGCATGGGGGTCCGTAGGTAGCCAACTCTAGTATTAGCACAGAAATGAACAATGTAGCATGTGAGATTACGAATGTCTAAGATAAAAGTGTAGAAAAATTAGTCAGACTGGCCTTTGGAAGAAAGTGGGTAGCCATGTGTGATAACAAATGTAGTTTTTAGAGGAAAGAATCTTTGGGAATCACACATCTTGCGTTTGAATCCTAACTCCAATTTATTATCTGTGACCTTGATCAATTCATTTAACATTAACCTCAAACTTTAGTTAAATGAAGTTCACAATAATAATAGTACCTTAAATATCTGTGGGGCAGAATTATGGTAGGTAATCACTGATATCTGAAATCAACATTAGAAGTTTTGACGATACTGACCTGTGGAAAACTGTAAATGGTGAACATTAAGGATAATAAAAAGGGTTATAATTTTGGAGAACATTCTTAAATCCTGTTTTAAGAATTTTAACATTTTAAACTAATTATTTTGCTTTCTACAGTTTTAACTATGCAGTTGAAAGCATCAGAGAGAAGTTGAAGGCAAAGCCTTTGCTTTTACAGGTTGGTTGATTAATAGCAACAACTGCTCAGTGTCCTCATCAATTTATTTTATTGTGACATACTAAACATTTTTGAACTATGTCAGATTCTTTTTGGAAAAAATTAGGATATAAATAAAAATAGGTATAGATTATGGTAATAATAAGAGACATTTTGGGGGAGGGATTGGGGAAAGACAAATTTTATCACCATTGCAGTTCTAATTGAGTTCTAATGATCATTTAATAAAATGTTAATCTCATTCTGGCTTATAGTTACCAATTGGTGAAGCCAAAACTTTCAAAGGAGTGGTGGATGTAGTATGTAAAGAGAAACTTATTTGGAGTCCCAAATCAGATGATGGAAAAGACTTTGAGAGAAAACCCCTCTTGGAAATGAGTGATCCTAAATTGCTGAAGGAGACAACAGAAGCAAGGAATGCCTTAATTGAACAAGTAAAATAAATACTTTGAGTTTAAAATCGTATAAATATTTATAAACGTTAAAAATACTTACTGTGAAGTTTCATGTAAAGTTACATATGGAATATGCAAAGTATAATGAATAACACAGCGAACACCAGTGTAATCACCACCTAGCTTAAGAAATAGATTATTAGCAATACTCTTGCATCTCTGTGTGCTACTTCCTGTTCTTTCCCTTCCACTAATCATCTACACTCCCGTGTTGATTGCAGTGTTTAGCTTTCATTTGCTTTCTTTTATAGTTTACTGCAAATGTATACCTAGAGAACTTAGCTTTCCATGGTCTGAATTTTACTTAAATGGAATGATACTGTTTATATCTCATTACATTGCTCAGTATCATGTTTGAGATTCGTTCATGTGTTATTTCATTCATTTTCAGTCTTCTGTAGTGTTCCAGTGTATGATTATCCCACAATTTATTGTCTGTTCTCTTGTGGATGGACTTTGAGATGGTTTTCTCTTTGCTGTTAGAAACAGTGTTGCTGTGAACATCTTGGTGTGTATCTCTGCACACATGTGCAGGAATTTGTTAAATGTAGGAGTGGAATTGCTAGGTCAAAGGGTGTGTCCGCTTTTTACATTAGCAGATGTCACATTATTTAGAAAATTTTAAAATAATCAATTTTATACTTAATATATAACTCTGGACCTCATCCACCTTCTAAATTTTAATACAAAGCCTTAAGAGTGTTAGTATTTATAATATTTATATGATATTGTCAGTGGATAGAGCAATAAGTAAAACATACTCTGTACAAACTCCCAGATTCTTGTAGTCGAGAAAAGCATGAGTCCGAATCCTTTGATTTTTACACTTCTAAATTGATCTGAGCAAAATAGATCCACTCATCATTAATTTTTTCATTCCTCTTTATATGAAGTTATTTTTAAAGTGATTATTTTCCATTATAATATATAGTAGTCATCAACTTTATCATCAGTATAGTAATGATTGTTGTTATTGTATTATTGAATAATAGTTGTTGAGGACCTCCTAGGATCTAGCATAAGTGCTCTACATGTATTACTTGGTCATCCTGGCAACCTGTAGTATCCCCATTTTGTAGGTGAGGAAACAGAGGCTTAACAGTGTTTCAATAAGTTGTCATAAAGGTAATAAGCAGCAGAGCTGGAATCAGTCTCAGTTTGGCGCTAGAGCTGTTATCTGTTCTGCTGTTACTGCTTCTCTAATTTGGAGGGGCTTAAAAGAATATAAGTGGAATTGACATTCATTAATCAATAATTGGTTACATAATTGGTTCCCCTTTGAGGGTTTTGTTTTGTTTTGTCTTATACAGAATAGTGACCCTAAATTGCTGCCTAAACCTCAGAATAAACCTAAGAAGGATTTTTGTACTCTGGTTGAGGAGCCAACATATACTTGCATATATATCCCCTGTTGTTCCAGGACAAGGTAGTATATAATAAAAATAAAGAAAATTTGAGACAATCAGATAATAATAAGGTGATGATTACAAGGAATACATATGTATGTGTAGAACTAGAGAATAAGACCACATCACACCTCTTAGGATACCTACTGTCAAAAAAACAGAACATAAGTTTTGGCAAGGATGTGGAGAAATTGCAGTCCTTATGCACTGTTGGTAGGAATGAAAATGGTGCAACTACTGTGGAAAACAGTATCATGGCTCCTCAGAAAATTTAAAATAGAATTACCATATGATCTAGCAATTCTACTTTTGGGCATAAATCCAAAATAATTGAAAGCAAGGTCTCAAAAAGCTATTTGTACATCCTTGTGCACAGCAGCAGTATTCACAATAGCCAAAAGGTAGAAGCAACCCAAGTGTTCATCAGCAGATGAGTGGATAAACAAAATGTGCTATATTTTATTCAGCCTTAATAAGGAAGGAAGTTTTAACATGCCACAATGTGGATGAACTTTAAGGACATTATGCTAATTGAAATAAGCTAATTACGAAAAGGTACTGTATGACTTCCCTTACATAAGGTATCTAGAATCCTCAACTTTATAGAGACAAAAAGTAGAGCTGGAGTTGGGGACAATGAAGAAGAGTTGTTTCATGGGTATAGAGTTTTAGTTTTGTGATATGAGAAAATTCTGGAGATTAGTTTTACAACAGTGTGAATGTACTTAACACTACTTAACTGTTCACTTAGAAATGGTTAAGATGGTAAATTTTATGTTTGTTATATTTTACCACAATTAAAAATTTTTTTTAAATTAGAGAATAAGATTAGTGTGGACCAGAAGCAACTTTGTGTTCTAAAAGTGAATAGTGATGAAAACCATACTTACTGTATACTTAACCGATGTTCTGGAAGCATAGTTTGAATTAGTTAACTTCACAGCAGCCCCAAGGATAAGTACTAGTATTATCTCCATGAGTAACCAAGGCAAAGAGAGGTGAGTAACTTGACGAAAGTTTTTTTGAACAAATTTGTAAGTAGCAGAGCCATTTTCAGACAGTTTGACTCCAAAAGCTGTGCTTAACCTTGCTGCTTTTTGGAAGGATGGTTGGGTACATTTCTGCTATAGTTAGCTGTTAAAAATGTGTTTTTCTCACCAAGTTTGAATGTTTTGCTCCTTTGTACTCTTACAAACTTTTGAAACTTATTAATTTTATTGTCAGCTGAATTCTCCTGTCATATATAGGCAGATGATTATGAAAAGAACATGAATTAGAGCATTTTTATTGTTGAAATGGTACCATAATCCCCTCAACTTAAATTTATTCCCTCAGTGAAGGATTACAAACAAGATCAGTTCTTTTACTTTGTCTTAGGAGATCTGGTGAATGTTCAAAATATTAGACAACTACCAATTATAACTTTTTTTTAATAAACTAAGATTTCCCCCAATTTATCTAGAAACAGCAGTCCATTGTATATATTATTGGCTCTGAATTGTGGGTTTTCTTTTATTTCTTTTGAGCACTCAGAGTAGGTAGCACTTTATTGAGCTGCTTTATCTGACTATAGATTCCCATGAGTTTAGGAAACTAATGAGCATGTATCTTCAGTTTTCAGTTTCTTTTTCTTTGAAAGAATAACTCTTTATCTCTTTAGAAAATGCGAAGAGTTCCTTGGCCTGGATAAGTTACGTTGTGTGGCTTGAAATCTTTGGACAATGTGTATTTATGGTATATAGACTTAAGTTAATAGTTGTGACAATGCATGCAAATTATAGAACTAAAGCCTTTCTTTATAGGTTGCAGATTTGGATGATGAATTTGCTGACTTGGTTCTAGGAGAATTTAGTGAAAATTTTGATTTGCTACCAGCTGAAAAGGTATATTTTATTCATTTACTTTGACCAAGTTTTACTGATTGGATGTGGTTTGATTTCTCTGTTGTAGGGGTGTGTGTGTGTGTGTGTGTGTGTGTGTGTTTGTTTTCAACTTTGCATAACATTAGAAAATGTAGACTTAAAAATTAGGAGAACACTGTTAAAAATTAGAGAACATTGTCCATTCGCTGCAGTCTTTTCTCTTCATTGTGATTCTTTAGTTTTAGGAAAGTCACAGAAAAAAAATTTTTTTTTTAATTTACTGTCTTTCAGACTACTACCATGATCATTTTTCTCAGAACATTTTTCCTGAATCTGTTTTAATTGTTAGTGGAAACTTATTGCAAGTCTTTCCTTTTTTTTGGTTTTCTTTTGAAGTACATTAAACCAGAGAATAACCGAGTAAAATACTGATAGTATTTCAATTATGACAGATTTCTTCAAGGCATTTCTGGTTTTTTCTGTCAGGGACTTTCCCCTGTGAAAAGTGTTTTTAAGTAGTAATATGTGTTATATTTTTAAATGGGCTCTAGGATGAACTCAGCAAATTCACTTGGTTATTTTTCATGAAAAGAATGAAAGAAAAACACAAGATCTGTAGCTCAATTTCGAGCCATTTGAAGTTAGAGGTGAAAAAAATGATTTTTTTCTTTTGAATGAAATGCCATAATTTTGAATTTTTTTCTTGTTTAGTAATTGAGTGCTTAAATGTGGTGTTTATTATGCCCTATAGTCATATAACATGATACCTGCTTTCAAAGAGGTTACAGTCTAAAATGAGATTGACCTACCATCTCTCTTATCAATAGCTTGCAAGCACATGTTAGCTTTTCTTGGTTTTGAGGTCTTATAAAAATGGTTTTTACTTTGATACCTCATTTTCCTTTGGATTTTATTTGATGTGGATTTAATTCATTTGAAGAAATTGCTAACTCATATTTATATTTCTAACTTTCAACCAGTTACTCTATTGGATTATCAAGGTTAAATCACAAGTATATTAATTCACTTGTTTAAGAAATATTTTTATGCACCTACTTTATTTTAAGCACTTTTCTAGTTTCAGGTGGTTTAGCAGTGTTTTTATGAGACTTAACTGTAATGTTTGTATGGATTTTGCACTCTAGTAGATAGACAGTGAACTAATAAATACATATCTAATGTACCAGGTAGTGATTAATATTATTTACAATGAAAAATAAAGAAGAATAAGACCATAAAGAATGATGAAAGTGTTCTGAGGAGTGCTGTTTCATGTGGTTGCTTAGGGAAGGCATCTAATTTTGAGGTATTTTGGCTGAGACCAGTATACTGCACATAAAACACTTACATATCTCTGCTTCGTAGCTACAAACTGCTATACGCAGAGTAACACTGGCTCAGACAGCAGTGCCTGTACTTTGTGGAAGTGCCCTGAAAAACAAAGGCGTCCAGCCCTTGCTAGATGCTATTACCATGTACTTGCCTTCACCTGAAGAGCGCAACTATGAATTTCTGTAAGTATGCAAGTGCATAGATTAAAATCTTACAGCCTTGAAAAGACAGGTAGGCACACAGGTCATGCTTCACAAAGAGAAGTTGAATCACCATTCTTGAATAGCATTGGTAAAGAGTATTACTGTAAATAACATAATGTACAGCCATAGTGATTTTTACTTGAAAGGGACATTTGTCATCATCTCTTGTAACCTGCTGTGTTTACAGATGGAGCTAAGAATGTGTGGCTCTTTTGCTGTATAAAAGTAAGTGTTGAGCCTGCCATCTTAGTTTAAAAATAAAAGGCAGTATACTGGGGATGTTTGATGAATATGCTATAGATATGTTTACATTTATTCTAGATTTCAAGATTTTTTCATAAGCTCAAAATATTTTTGACTGTAAGGACGGTCCATTGCTTTACTATTGTCTCTGTCAGCTTTGTCCTTGATAGTAAGTGGTCTAAAATCTGAGTGAGTTCTGTGCAAAATGGCAGACAGAGGTAGACTGTAATCTTATTAACTAGCACATTGATCACTTTTCATCTCTCCCAGTTGGAGAGGCATTATGATGAAGTTATGAGCATGGACTATGTACTACCTGATTTAAATCTCAGGTCTTCCAGGTTGCTTAGCCTCTCATCTATAAAATGCAGCGAGTAAGACTTATCTCATAGGACTGTTATAAGAGACAAATGAGCTAATATGTATAAAATATTTATAGAACAGTGCCTAGTATATTGTAAACTCTCTGTATAAGGATTTGTTAAAGTTAAACCTCGGAGAGAATAGGAATAAGATTTGAGAAGTTCTGTAACCTTAAGTGAAGTAAGCCAGAAAGAGAAAGAAAAATAACCATGTGATACCACTCATATGTGGAATCTAAAGGAAAAAAAAGACAGATGAACTTACATATAAAACAGAAACAGACTCACAGACATAGAATACAGACTTGTGGTTGCCAGGAGGGAGGGGGGTGGGATGGGATAAACTGGGAGTTTGAGATTTGCAGGTACTGACTGGTATATGTAAAACAGATAAACAAGTTTATACTGTATAGCACAGGGAACTATATTCAGTATCTTGTAGTAGCTTATGGTGAAAAAGAATACGAAAATGAATATATGTATATTCATGTATGACTGAAGAATTGTGCTGTACACCAGAAATTGACACAACATTGTAAATTGACTGTACTTCAATTAAAAAAAAAGAAGTGTCTAACCTACTTTGAGTCATGGACTCCTTTTAAAGTAGTGAAAATATGGAGCTTTTCCTCAGAAAGATGTACTTACACACAAAATTTGGTAATTTCAGAGGGATTCAAACTTTCTGAAACCAATCAGTGAACACCAGTTTAAGGATGTCATTCTGTAGGTGTTGACTGTGTAAACAAGTTCAAGTTTATAGTGTGGATTTAAATGACTATGCAGCTGAAGAGAAAGTGGGAGGAGAAAGTGAAGGCAATAGTTGGAAGTACCTATTTGTTTACTTACTCTGTACAGTTTTTAAAGTGGTGTGATGTTCCTAGGTATATTTTTTGAGGAAGGAGTTCTTTGCAAGAATTATTTGCTGATAGAGATAATGTTTGGAAGAGAATCCATTGTTTTTAGTTTTGAGAAATTAATGGTAAGATCTCCATTAAATAACTTTGTCTAGTGGAAGAAGAGAGTTACATAATGTATTATTTAATTGGCCTGGGTAGCTAAACTAGAAGATATGAGAAATCTTTGGAGGACATCAGAGTTAAGTTAGTGCACTGATTCTGATCTGTATAGACGCATAGGAAGTGTATTTTAAAGGCTTTTCTGAAATTTCTCCTTAATTTTCTAGGCAGTGGTACAAGGGTGACTTATGTGCACTGGCATTTAAAGTTCTCCATGACAGGCAGCGAGGACCACTGGTTTTTATGCGCATTTACTCAGGCATGATAAAACCCCAGTTGGCTGTCCATAATATTAATGGAAACTGCACGTAAGTAGAAGCCTAGGTTATTTTCTAAAACTTCACTCATTTCTTTAAAAGTACTTTTACTAATTTAAACCATGGTTTTACAGGGAGAGAATAAGTCGTCTGCTTTTGCCATTTGCTGACCAACATGTAGAAATCCCTTCACTGACTGCTGGTAACATTGCTTTGACTGTTGGGCTTAAACACGTAAGTGACCAAATGGTTTCTCTTAAAAATAACAGCTTGATTGTTTAATTAAAAGTAGATATTTTGTATTAGCAGAAACCTGTAAACAATCCAAAAGCTATCAATAGTGGAATAATGAATGCTGTAGCATATTTATCAACATGGTTGAGTCTCAAACATTTATTGGGGGGGAGGAAGGTATAGGTTTTTTTTTTCTTATGGAGGCACTGGGGATTGAACCCAGGACCTTGTGCATGTCAAGCATGCACTCTACCACTGAGCTATACCCTTCCCCTTCAAACGTTTAATAAGAAAGAAAAAAATATAAATTATAGAAGACACTAAGCAGTATTAATTGTATTCATGTAAAGTTCAAATCTAAGTAAAATAATACATTATTTATGGATACATACATATGTTTTAAGTTTATATAAAATAATACTATTCCCATCGGGGTTTTTTTTTTTCCTCTATCTTGATTGTTGCAGACAATTTAGTCTAACTTTATAATTGATCAGGTAGAAAGCAAAGATATTTTGCCAGTGAAATCCCCATAAAGGCAAGGATTTTTGTCTCTTGTTCTTTTATCTCTTTTGTTCAAAGATACATTTGTTTTGCGAGATGAATTTTGAATGTATTTTGTGTGTGTGTGTTATTAGAATTTATTACAGCAGTGTTTTGGATAGAGTTCTTGTAGAAGTTAAGTTAGCTTTACCTATGCAAAATTGTAATGAGCTTTATAAATTTCTCTCCCTTTTAAGTTCTGATGAAAAGAAAGTACCACATTAAAATTTTTCTTTGGTTTTTGTGGTTCTCATTGGAAGCTGAGTGTTCGCCAGTAGTCTGTTTTGTCCCAAGGCATCTTGTTTGTTGCAGACTGCCACTGGAGACACCATTGTCTCATCCAAGTCCAGCGCGTTAGCTGCAGCTCGTCGAGCCGAAAGGGAGGGAGGAAAGAAGCACAGACAGAACAGTGAAGCAGAGAGGCTTTTACTGGCTGGGGTGGAGATTCCAGAACCTGTTTTCTTCTGTACCATAGAACCACCTTCAGTGGCTAAACAGCCAGGTACAAATAGTCATGGTGTATCAATTAATTAGTGCTCTGATCATTTTGATAAAACAGTTACATTTTAATGCCAAAAGATTTCTTATGTCATTGAGTTCAGTTTTATTAGCATTCATTGGTAAGTATTTCTTGTGATTTGTCTAGTTTTTATTTAAGATGCTTTGATTTTTACAAACCCTTTTCATTTTTTCTTTTATGTTGGCCCTTCTTCACTTAAATTTGTCCCTACTCTTGTTCTTGTGGTGTTATCTATGGGATTCTAAATTACTGACCTTAGGCCTGCCCTTCCAGTGTATTAGATGAGACAGTAACCAATTCATTATTGATTCAGTTTCCCATCACCATTTATAAAAATCAACTTTTCCCTGTTTTCTAGCTCAATCTTTAGAACTCAGTCAAGATATTTATATACTGTGGTTAATGTCATTTGACCTTTTTGAATGTTAAATACTTTGTTCTTTAGCATATTTGCCTAAAATTCTTCAGTGGCTTCTCTGCTTATAGGACAAACCCAAACTCCTTGGTATGGTGTATAGTAAAGCTCACAATTCCAGCTGTATCATTTCCAGCTAGATTTGGTTACACAGAGCAGCAAACCCCCAAATAGCAAGTGTTTCAATGGCAAAAGTTTCTTTCCTTCTCTTGTAAAATATCCCTTGAGTTGGTAATAGCCCAGGGGTTGGAGGGTGGCTCCTCAACATCGTTAGGCAACCAAGCTCCAGTCTTTCCACCCTGCTTCTTAGAATTTTCCTCTAGCCGCATTGAAAAGAGTTAAGGTAAAATAATTAATTTTAGTAATATATTTTACTTAACTCAGTATATCAAAAATATTATCATTTGAACATAAATATCAATATTAAAATTACTGAATTATTTTACTTTCTTTTTTTTTTTCATGTTGAATCTTTGAACCTGATAATGAATTTTACACTTATAGCACATGTTAATTCAGACTAGTGATATGTTGTACAGATGGCTTGTGGCTACCCTTTGGACCATGCAGGTCTAGAAGATGTGGTTTATATACCTAAGAACACTTAAATGTGTGACTGCTAAGGTTACTTCATTATTTCATTGCTCAGCTCCTTTCTTCAGCTTTATGTCTGGAATTTCTAATGTCTTTTATAAAGAGGGAATATATATGTATCAATTTGATTGTATTAAAGTATCATTTTACTTTAGATGGCATATTTAATATAAATAATATACAGTTGACCTTTAAACAACAGGGGGTATAGGGGCACCGACCCTCCATGTAGTTGAAAATCCAGGTATAACTTATAGTCAGAGTCTCTGTACCTGTGGTTCTGCATCCAGAGTCAACCAACCACAGATCGTGTATACTGTACACTGCAGTAGTTACTATTAAAACATTCCGAATAAAAGGGGACCTGCATGGTTCAAACTCCTGTTGTTCAAGTTTCAATTATATTCTTATGTCTTCTTTGGTTGTGATAATTCATCATAGGGTGAGCATGTTAGCATCTCTTTATTCGTGATGTAATTTAGCTTACTTCTGCCAGTTTCTCATTACTGTTTGTGTTTCTGAAGGCTTTTCAATTTTTTGTCAGCTCCTAGATTGACCATTTCAGAATATAATCAGATGATGTTATTGTCCCACTTAAAATCCTTCAGTGACTTCCTAGTGCAAATCCAAACTCTTCACCATCTCCTTCAAGACCTTACATGATGTCATCCTAGCCATACATCTCCCTTCTCTTCTGATGCTACTCTTCCTTTTGTCCACCAGTATCTTGCTACTCTGGCCTTCTTGTTTCTCTAATAGAAATCATTCCTTGCACAGCTATTTCCTCCATCTGGAATTCTTTTTCTTCAGGATCTTACTTATGAGGGCATTCTTTTTGGTTTGTGTCTTTATCTAAATCATCCTGGAAAGTCTTCCTAGGTCACCCAAGTACTTTCCCATCACTATTTTGTCACCTTGTTTAATTCTCTACAAAACATTTATGGCTGTTTGAAAAAAAATTTTTTTAAAGTTGCTTGTTCATCTGTTTTCCCCACTAGAATGTATGGTACATTACTTTTTTTAAATGAAACGTAAAGGTAACAGTTATTATTTATCATCTAGATTTGGATCATGCATTGAAATGCCTTCAGCGTGAAGATCCCAGTTTGAAAGTGAAGCTAGATCCTGACTCTGGACAAGTACGCATATTATTACTTAATCCCAGAAATCTTTCAGTAACTTATAGAAGCAGCTTATTAAAGGGAGGATGCAAAGGCACTTTTAAAGATGATAACACACATAAAATGGATGAGAAGTGATTACAGCTTAACAATGTGGGAGGAAATAGAGTCTCAAAGGAGATAGAGAACTGTGCTGTATATTATAGCACAGTAGAACAACACATGTTCATTCTGCATCTTCTCTTCAGAAAGCCAGGGAAGAGTTTATACAAGATTCTAGAAAAAGTTCCTTAAAGAAATTATAAATTTGTCTTTAAAAAGGATAAACTGATTTCCTTTGAAATCAAAGGAATCTGAGGAATACGGAGTACTTTATTTTCCTAAATGCCAGCCAAATCAAGTAGCAGTTTAGTTTAATTGATCCTGAAGGCTGCAACAACAGACACTTTTTATTAAAAAAAACCTTTGATTTAAAAAATGTCAATACATATACTTTTTAAATAGAAATAGCATGCAAGTGTACAAAGTAAAGAGTTACAGTCTCCCTTTCTGTTTCTCTATCCCATTCTACACATGTAATCACTGAAATCTTGGTGAATTGCCTTTTATTCTTTTCCAAACATCTGTTTTTTGGCTGTGCTGTGTTATAAAGCAGAGCATATACTTCTTCAAATATGTACAGACATATATTATAACAAGTCATTCTATTGTATTATTCTACAACTTGCTTTTTTTTCAAAATAATTCACTTCTTTAACTTCAAATTATAGCCGTCATATACCAAGTAATTTTTTGTTATTCCTTACAATTAGAGTTTTATTTCAGTGAAAGGATACAAATTAGAACCACCCAAAGGAAGAGACACATAGGGCAGAATTTGGGAGAGTTCCAAATGCAAAGCTTTCTTCATCCTCAGGGACTTGTTACCCTCTTGGCAAAGCCAACCAGGGAAACTCACCTAAGCCTTTGGTGTCCAGAGTTTTTAATTGGGGCATGATCACATACTGCCTGTGTGGTTGACCTTTAATCTTTAGTGCCTCTGTGGCTTTGGGCCACTGTCTTTATTCTTGAGGTTGTAAATGGATATGGCTATTCCAAAGCCTGCATTGTAAATCAGTTGTTAGACTTTCTGGTGGACAAAGGCCCTAGACAAGCAATGACTGTTCTATCAGGCAGCACCTTGGCCTAGATATAACTTCCCAGTAGCTGAAGGCAAGGGCCAGATCTCTCTTTGGGGTAAAGTTAATTCTTCACCACACAGATGGTATATGAATAAGATGGGGGCAAGTGTTGATTCCTTGCTCTGTACTCTCTCATACACAGAGACCTTCAGGAATAACCATTGTTGCTTTAAAAGAAAAAATAAAGCATGGTTTAATTGGTTTTGATGCAAGTTTGGCTTTTCTAACAAGGACCCAAAATAACATTGGTTCAAAGAAGATAAAGGTCAACTTCTCTGCCAAATAAAGATCTAGCTAGTCTGGAAGTTTTGACTGCCCACAGTACTGTCAGGTGCCCGGGATGGCTGAGAAACAGCCATGTGGTTGGGAGTGCTTGGGGGAGGGTTATTCTCGCCATTCACAGAATGTTGCCCTCATTCACATTTCAAGACAGTTGCCTACATCTTCATTAAGAAAGTGGCTTTATTTAACGCCCTTTCCTTAAAGACATTACCCAGAAGTTGCCAACATCACCTATACGTTATGTTCCATTGGCCAGAACTTAGCTGTGTGGTTGGGAAGTGTACCCTAGTTAGGTGCCACTTGCCCAGCTATAATTCAGCTATCAAGGAATAAAAGAATGACATTGTAATTCACTTTTAATTGATTTATTATCCTAGTCAGAAAAGCTAAAAACAGTGTTTTGATGTAAGAGCCAAAAAGAATTACAGAAAAAACTGTGTAAGTAATGAAAAATAAAATGTATTGATATAATACCTTTATTAGTATTTTGTAATAAACATAGCTTTTTCCTTGATTTTTGTTTTGTTTTCTTCTTCTTTTAACCAGACTGTCCTTTGTGGTATGGGGGAGTTACATATTGAGATTATTCATGACCGAATCAAGAGGGAATATGGACTGGAAACCTACCTAGGGCCTCTCCAGGTGGCATACCGAGAGACCATCCTAAATTCAGTTCGTGCCACAGGTAAAAAAAACAAAAAACACTTAGAATTTGCTGGTTTTGTTTCTCTCTAGGATCTGTTTTCTGATTTTCTGAATCTCTTAGTTTAGCTGCATAAAGCAGAGTTCATAGTCTCTAGTGTCTTCCATCAATGAGGACACGTTTTATGTCTGCATTTTCTTGTTTTTTAGGATGTGTTTTGTTTTAAACGCAGCCTCATTTCATTACTGTTCATTACGTCTATTGGCTGAGCCACTCAGCAGGCCAGTTTGCAGCAGGATGAGCCCTTGAAGTAGATGGCTCGTCCCAGTCCTCACTACCGGGAAAGTATAAGAATTTGAAGTTGGTGTGTTATTTTTATTCTATAAAGTGATTGGAAAATGGGAGGTCGTGGGGGTGGGTGGTGAAGTCAAAAAGCACAAACTTCCAGACAGGTAAATAAGCACTAGGGATGAAACATAAAACATGATAAAGATAATACTGCGATATGTTATAAATGAAACTTAACAGAGTAAATCTTAAGAGCTCTCATCACAAGGGAAACAAACTTTTTTTCTATTTCTTTAATGTTGTATATGTATGAGATGACAGATGTTCACTAAACCTGTTGTGGTAATCATTTCATTGTCTATGTAAGTTAAATCATTATGTTGTTCACTTTAAACTTACACAGTGCTATGTCACATCTCTCAAAATTAGAGATGTAATTTTTAAAGTTTAAAAAGAAAAAACAGTGAGTGGAAAATAATTTCCACTATTTAATAAATATGGTTATCCTATGCTGATGACATTTTTGAGAAAGTGTAGTTTTTATATTTTCTGTTCCAAAATGTAAGAATTCGTGATTTTTCAACATATGATAATTTGAATTTGGTTCCCTTAAGCAAAAGAACATGACAATGCTGTCCTCCCCAAGGAGAAAACATGGACAAGTTTATGAAGAAATACAGAAAAAAGATGTTTCAGACAACTAGGCGCTTTAAAGCAACTCAGTGATTTGTAGAAAGGCCAGGTGGTTACTTTTCACTGAACTTTGAAAAATTAAACAAGCAGAATATAGGAACAAATGACATGATGATTTTTCTTTCTGGACTCTACATCTGGAAAAACTGAAAATGCTGGGAAAATATAAATAATATCTTTTAAATTAGTAGCTGAGCTGGTTAGGATGTGATGGAAATTTCAAGAGGTCAAAAGGAAGCTGGAACAGGAATCTTGGAGAATAAGTCAGCACCAAAGCCTAGAGGAATTCGCAGTCATCTCTGCTGTTTCCATGGAGACTTGGCTGAGGACAAGGGGCAGAATTGCTGAGAATTTGTAACCATCGGCTTCTGATAACATTTTTGGCCTAAATTCATAGAAGCAATATGACCTGAAAAACTCTTAAGAATTTAGTATAAAGTGCTGATGGATTGGTAATATACCAAGGTATTTGGAGAGAACAATATAGGGCCTCCTTAGATAACTGTATCTTCGGCCTAGGCCTCAAAGAAAATCCCACAGATAAAAGAATATGAAGTCCTCACAATTAAAAAAAAAAGGGTTTAAAATCGTAAAACCTTGAGAAAAGGCACAACGAGCAAGAAAAGCAGTATACACTATAAATATCACAGTCAGACCAGCAGAGACCTCTGATACTGGAATTATATGCATAACATGAAATAAGAATTGAAGGAACAAGAAAGGGGATAGAAAGTATTAGTAAGAAATAGGAGACTATCAAAAATAAGCAGGCAATGGAACATCATGTTGTCTGAGAAAGAAAGGAAATGCTCAAAAAAATAAAGGGGTCATGCCATAAGGGCACAAGAACCAGCTTGAAGAGGCTCCCCTGGCTGAATCTGGATTAATTTGAACTCCAGAATAATTACAAACAACAATTACAGACCATTGAGAAAAGGTTGGAACTCATGAGTCCTTACTGATAATAGACCAACAAGAAGAGGGTGTTCTTCCTTACACTGGAATGCGGAGTGCTGAGTGTTAGGTGATGAAGAGGAGGACTGGAGTGGGAAATCGTCATTTTGCAGCTATGGTGAATGTTTAATGTTGGGAACTAGACATTAAAGAAGACCAATGTTAAATGGAAAACCGTACTATTTATGGCTAAGAGTATCATGAAGATACCAATTCTACCCAAAGAAGTGTTTCAGACATTAATACTTATAAAACCACAGTCATTATGATACTAACCAAGCCAGGAACAGACAAGTATACCAGTGGAATAAACCAGAAAGCCTAGAAACAGACTCATGTATGTCGAAATGCGGTTACTAGTAACCTATAATGAAAAAGAAAATGAAAACGAATATATATGTATGACTGAAACAGTATGCTGTATACTAGAAATTGACAAACAACATTGTAAACTGACTATACTTCAATTTAAAAAAATATGATTACTGTCAGAGTGATATTGCAGTAGGAAAGGGTGGACTGATGTTCAATAAATGGGCCTGGGATAATTATCCATATGGAAAAAGACATAGATTCCTACCTCATGCCATATAGAAAAGTCAATTCCAGGTGAATTTAAAACCTAACTGTGAAAGGAGTTTCCCTTGGAGCACAAAAGAACAAAGAGAATAAACGCTAATATATGCAAGAAAGAGGAAGAAGAAGAGAAGAAGGCTGGAAACACTAAAACTTTGCATTTGTTAGAATACACTAAAGAAAGCAAAAAGGCATACCAAAAACTGAGAGAAGATAACTTGCAACGTTTAAAAGCTGACAGATCAGTATCCAGAATATATAGAGCACTTCAAAAATTCAGTAAAAACATGACAACAAACCAAGGAGAAAAGTGAGCAAAGAAGATTGAACAGATACTTCACAAAAGATGATACCCAGAGGCCCAGGAACATATTAAAAGATTCTCATTCTCAGTAATGATTAGGATTGCAAGTCAAAAGGACAAGATAATCATTTTATACTAACAAAACCGCCAGGAATTAAAATCTGACAACGCCAAGTGCTGGTGAGATGTTGAGCAATGGAAACAAAAAACTTCTGGTGGGTGTGTAAATTATATAACCACTATGAAAACAATTTGGCGACTTTCTGATGAAGTTGACCATGTATAGAACTTACTACTTAGCAATTCCCCTTGTAGGTATATGCCCTAGAGAAACTCTTATATGTGTGCGTTCAGAGATATAAGAACCTTCATTAATAGTATTGTAATAAAACTTTAGGTAGAGAAAGCACCCCCAGATATTTGTGGGCAAAAGAATGGGTAAATAAATTGTACTTTTGCTCATGCAGAAGAGTGAACTACATCACCAAGTATCAGCCCAGATGACCCAAAAATGTGAAGCAAAAAAACCAAATTGCCGAATACATGCAGTATAACATATTCAAAATGAAGCAGAAGTAAACTATGTTGTTAAGGATACATGCATCTGTGGTACAGCTCTAAAGGAAATCATGAATGATTAAATACAGCATCATGATAGTAATTGCTTCAGAAGGCTTCTAGGTTACTAGTAACATTCTGTTTCTTTAGTAATAGTAGGTTTCATGGATGTTTTTTGTTTTCAGCTTATGCATATATTTTTAAGTATGAAGTATGTCATAAAATTTAGCTTTAAAAGGAATTATGAAGAGAAATTGGGCTATAGTTCTTAGTTTTGAATTTGGGCTAGTAGTCACTGCATTACATGGTCACTCACATAAATACAGCATAGTTTTGTTTTAGTGAAATATTGGAAATTGGTGACAGCTATTGGTTGTTAGCAAATGAGAGATCCTATTTTCAGTCAGAAAAAGATCACTAGTGTTTTGGGAAAAAAATCACAAACATGAAATGCATAAAATATTGCTGGAGAAATACATGAGCTTTAACAGTTTGTGGATTGGCAGGGTTAAAAGCCTTTTAATTTTCATTAGATAACTTTTGTACTCTGTTTTAAATAAAAATTTTGTAATTGAAAGACTTTCGGTCATATAAGATGTTTAAAAGTATAATCTGCATACCAAAATTTGTGTGATCAGCTGCCTGAACACATTCTAAACACTGAAGCAATCTTAACAGGTGATTCAGAGCAGGTTTTTAACAGTAAACACAGAAGCAGATGCTTTTCTTTTTTTTAAACAACTTTATTGTGGTATAATTTCTGTACAGTAAACTACAAATATTTCAGGTGTACAATTCGATGAATTTTGAGAAACTAGTGAAACCACTGCCACAATCAAGATAGCTAACATTTCAGAGACTCACAGACATAGAAAACAAACTTCTGGTTACCAGGGGGTAGGAGGTGAGAAGGGATAAATTAGGAGTTCAAGATTTGCAGATACTGACTGGTATATATAAAATAGATAAACAAGTTTATACTGTATAGCACAGGGAACTATATTCGATATCTTGTAGTAGCTTATGGGAAGAAGAATGAAAATGAATATATGTATATTCATGTATAAAGGAAGCATTGTGCTGTACACCAGAAATTGACACAACACTGTAAACTGACTATACTTCAATTTAAAAACAACAACAGATAGCTAACATTTCCATCTCTCCCCAAGAGGTACAAAATATCAAACTCCCAGTTTATCCCTTCCCTCCCCCTTTACCCCCTGGTAGCCATAAGTCTGTTCTCTATGTCTGTGAGTCTGTTTCTGTTTTGTAAGTTCATTTGTGTCTTTTTTTTAGATTCTACATATAAGTGATACAATAGTTTTTTTTTCTTTCTCTTTCTGTCTTACTTCACTTAGAATAACGATCTGCAGGTTTGTTCATGTTGCTGCAAAAGGCATTATTTTAACTTTTATGGCTGAGTAGTATTCCATTGTGTGTGTGTGTATGTGTATATATACACACACATACACACATATACATGCATATACATATACACACCACATCTTCTTTATCCAGTCATCTGTTGATGGACATTTAGGTTGTTTCCAATTCTTGGCTATTTTAAATAGTGCTGCTGTAAACATTGGGATGTGTGTGTCTCTTCAAATTATATTTTTCTCTGGACATATGCCCAGGCGTGGGATTGCTGGATCATATGGTAAGTTTTAGTTTTTTAATGAACCTCCATACTGTCCTCCATAGTGATTGTACCAGTTTACATTCCCACTAACAGTGTAGGAGGGTTCCTTTTTCTTCACACCCTCTCCAGCATTAATGGTTTGTGACGTGAGGTAATAACCTCATTGTAGTTTTGATTTGCATTTTTCTAACAATTAGTGATATTGAATATCTTTTCATGTGCTTGTTTTGTTGATGGTATCCTTAGCTGTGCAAAAGCTCTTAAGTTTAATTAGGTCTCATTTGTTTATTTTTGCTTTTATTTCCATTGCTCCAGGAGGTTTGAAAATAAATACTGCTTTGATTTATGTCAAAAAGTGTTCTGCCTGTGTTTTCCTCTAAGAGTTTTATAGTATCTGGCCTTATATTTAGGTCTTTAATCCATTTATTTTCGTATATGGTGTTAGAGGATGTTTTAATTTCAGTCTTTTACAGGTAGTTGTCCAGTTTTCCTGGCACCTTTATTGAAGAGAATGTCTTTTTTCCATTGTATATTCTCACTTCCTTTGTCATAGATTGACCATAAGTGCATGGGTTTTTTTCTGGACTTTCTTGACACTTTTCCAGAACAAATCTCTGAGGTACTATATTCAATTTGTTTACAGATACCTTAGATAGAACTTTAGGAGACAGACGGCATCTTGTGACTGTAGACCTGGAAGCAAAGCCAGCCGAGACTTCATCTCTTCTGCCAGTTATCGAGTTTGCAGAAAGTGTTGGTGAAGACCTTTCACAGGCCTCACGAGAGGCTGTTGAAAATGGAATTCATAGCGCATGCCTCCAAGGTAAAGTACTCAGATAACAGCAAGCATCAGCATCACACTCGGTGATTTAATCACTTCTAATATTACAAATTGTTTCATTCTTCTTTTCTAATTTTGATGGTGTTTTCTCCCTGTCTCTTTGCATCATGCATATGTCACACCTTTATAGTTGTCCCACAGACCTTGGGTATTCTGTTCGGTATTTTTCAGGTTTTTGTTCACTTTACTTTTCAGTTTTGAAAGTTTCTGCTGATATATCCTCTGACTCAGAGACTCTTTACTCAGACACGTCCAGTCTACTTTAGAAGCCCATTGTCAGTGGCATTCTTCATTCGTGTTGACAGTGGTTTTGATCTGAAGCATTTCTTCTTGGTTCTTGGTTAGGATCTCTCTCTTTGCCGTCATTGCCCGTCTGTTCCTGCATGTCTGCTTTATCTGTCAGAGCCCTCAGCCTATATTAATCATAGTCATTTTATATTCCCAGTCTGATCATTCAACATCCCTGCCATGTCTGGTCTGGTGCTTGCTCTGTGTATTCAAATTGTGCTTTTTGCCATTTAATATGCCTTAAAAAAATTTTTTTTTGATAGCCAGATATGATGCATGGGTAAAAGGAACTGCTATAAACAGGCCTCTGTTACTGGTGGTGAGGTGTCGGGGAGCACTCTGTAGTCCTAGGATTAGATCTTAGTCTTCTAGTGAGACTGTGCCTTTGGACTCTGAACTACGCAAGTGTTTCTCAGTTTTTTTCACCCCCCCCCCCATAAGTGGGACAGGATGGCTAGAGTAGGCTGGAATTGGGTACTTCCCTCAAGTCAGTTAGGCTCCGTTTCCCCTGTGGGCAGGCCTCGTTAACAACAGAGTGCCTTGGAGTATTTCTGAATGGAGTTCCCCCTCCCTTGAGTTTCTGCTATTTACTGTGAAAACCTGCTTGAACTCCTAGAGGTAAACTTCACAAAATTGTGCCCCTCCCATCCCCAAGACTGGGTCTCCTGGAAATTTTAACTCTTACTTGTCCACACTGAGCCTCCAATAATTCATCAGTTACAGTCCAGGTGTGACTCCGCACTCACCTGTCTGTTTCTCTTGTCTTGGGGGCAGTGGTTTGCTCTTTGTCCTCCCCTGTCTTACGGATCCAGTAAGATTTGTTGACTTTTCAGTCTGTTCTGCTTTTTACTTATCGTTAGGACAGAGTGATGACATCTAAGCTACTTACATGCAGAACTGGAAACTGGAAGTTCTCTATCTCTTTACACTTCCCAGTTACTCCTTACTATATATGGAGTCCTAACACTGTACAACTTTTTCTCCTTGCCTAGGACCATTGCTTGGATCCCCAGTTCAAGACGTGGCAATTACTTTACATTCACTGGTAATTCATCCCGGTACCTCTACAGCTATGATTTCTGCCTGTGTCTCCAGATGCATCCAGAAGGTACAGAATTGTCCTAATCTTTGTTGCTTAAGGGTGACAGTATTGTCTGATCCTGATCCACTGGTCCACCGACAGCTGTGCTCTCGCAGTGCCTGACCTTGCGTCTTTGCATCTGAGCCTTATAGTCAGTGAGAGTTTTTACGGTAGAGAATCTTCGATTTCTTAATCACTAAGGTTTTATTCAAAAGAGGATCTAAGAAATTACTATTTAACACAGCTAGCTATTAAATATCCTCTGATTCTGGCAAAGAGGCAAGTTTTCTTAAGTGGCAACTCTGCTTTCCCCATCCCAGATACACAGCCATTAGAGGCAAGCTTGGTCGGTTTGAGTAAAAGACATTTCTGGCATCAGCTTGGCCCCAAATGTACTATAACCTAAAGGACATTGAAGATCTAATATTGGTTACAGTGTTGGAGTTCATGTTTATTCAAAGAAGATTACTTTAATCAAGGATCATTGAAATCAGAGAAGTCCTGCTGAGTAACAGATCAGATAAGCATCTTCCCTTCTCAAAGCCTCAAGCAGTCTGGTCTTCTTGGTGTGATTATTTGGGGGCTGTGTCCTTGAGTGTGTTGCCCTAGTCATCTACCAGAACTGGATTAACCCCCAGGACCTTAGTGTGCTGAACGCTGATTCCATGCATTTTCCTCAGTGTGGGAATACTCTAGTTTTGTGGGTGACTGATTTTGCACTAAAATACTCGGTTTTATAACCATTTTCTAGTATTTCTGAACTGTGTTTGAGACTTGATTTTCTGTAGTCTTATTTGAATCCGTAATTATAAAGTAATTATAAAGTTAATTTAAATACCCTCAGTCCCTAATTTAATGTCTCTTTCATCTGAGTTCAAATTCATACTTCTTAAAGTTTTTTGATTTAAAAAAATACTTTCAAAAATAGTCACTTATTGTTTGCCTAAGCATATAGTTAGAAATACCACCTGTACAGTAGTCATAATAAAATTGTTAACATTTACCTTCCAGTAATTCTTACAGTTTCTCCTGAAATTGGTTTTGGTATTGAAATACCAATAACCAGAAAGATGATGTAATGTTTCTGAATTAACCCAAAGCCTCAGTCCTTCAAAAATCTAATATGCCTTCGTTAGCCTTTTTATTAAGATCATAGTAGAGAACAACGATTAACTTTACGGGGCTGTCATTACTTTAAGTAAAATCCTACTAATGGAGGTACTCTAGCCCTTGTTAAACATCATCTGGTGGGGAAGCTCCTCTGCTTAAGAGAAGTTAATGATGCTTCATATATTTATTGAGTCATCTGTGTTGTGCTTACCGTGCACTGGGCACTGAAGACACAAATAAGATGCATATATTTTTCTTGACCTAAAGGAGTTTATGATTTAGAAGGGAATTAAATATAGCCAAATAGCCAAAATATTAGATGGAGTAGACTGAGATCTATAAAAGCTGGAAAGTGGGGAATCTGGGCAGGTTCTTGGAATATTTAAGCTGTGATGATTTGAAGGATTAGGCACAGTGAGGGGGCGGGGGGCATTCCAGACAGGGGGAACCTAAAGAGTCTCTTTAGCTGTAGTACCAGATGAAGGTAGGAGAGTAGTGAAAAAGAGGGTTGGAAAAGTAAGATAGAGTCAGACTCTAGAGAAACCTTTAAAAACCACATTTAGGAGTTTGAGGTTTGTTTTGAGAACAGTGGCAAATAATTTAAAGTTTTTGAAAAGAGTAGTATAATCATTAAAATACAGGATGGACTGGAGTAGGGAAGGGATAGTCTAGGATAGGGAATGGACTGGGTCTGTACTAGGATACCTGCAACAGGAATGGAAATCTTTCAGCTCAACAGTGCAGGTCCTGGTGAACTGAAGGCTTGTGATGCCACCAACAGAAAGAGGAAAGAGCAGACAGGGGTGTTTGGAAAAGAAAGCAGGAGTTCAGTTTGGGGCAGATTGGGTTGCTGTAGGATATTCAGACACTATCCCAGGACAGGCCAGTGGATTACAAAGCTGGAGCACTTAGAAACTCTGGCCTGGGTGAAGTTGAAAGTGTTTGAGGAAGCTGTGTAGAAACTTTCTGAGGCCCTGTAACTGAGCAGTGTTGCCAAGGAAAAGACTGACGAGGAGGGAGGACTAAGGACAGGTCCATGAGCACGGCACATCCTGCTCAGTTACACAGAACTCAATCCTTTCCTTAGTTGTAACATTTTTTTCTCTTAATTTTTAACCTTTTCCCACTCCATTATTTTGTTCTAAAAGACATTATGTGAAGTGGCACAAAGCTTTTTAGTAAGAATTGCAGGAATACAGAGGATATATTTAGTTGTTTGCTGTTGACAGTATTTTTTAGTAATATTTTCATTCAGTATTAGTATATTAGGTTTTCTGTAGTCGAGTCATTTTGGTTGATAATGATTTTAAAGACTTAATTCAGCTATGAAGAACTGAGAGGTTATGTTTTTACTACTATGTGTTCTGTTTTTTTGAAATTTCTATGATAGAGAATATACTATTGGTGTTACTGATCTGGCCACTTTTCATGCTTTATGAAGATAGGAGGTAGAGGAGGAGAACGTGAGGTATCTGGACAGAAGGGTTGGCGGCCCAGGCCACTGCTTGACAATGCAGTGAAAATACCCACACCTAAGGCCTTAGTAGTAATGAGGCGTGAGCGGTGGCGGGGGGAGTGGAGAGATGACCAGCCAAACCCAGAGGTGAGGCCACATCCCATAGCTCTAGCTCTTTCATCTGGTTTCCTTTGCTAAATCTAAGTTTACATCCCACCTGACCACCAGCCAGAGGCTTAACATTTACAGGACATTGTTTTGTTACTTTTGACCTCTGTGGGCTGGAGAGGTAGGATAGCTTTCTCCCAGTAGCCACAGCACTTGCAAACGCCATCCAAAACGCATTTACCAATCTGTTCCTTTTAAAGAGAGACTGTGTTTCCATTAACTTACTGTGTGTATGTTTAGCTCTCCCTTTTATTTCCCTCCTGACTTGTAGCATGCCTATTACTATAGGCATCAAAAACAAAAAATAAGTCTTTGGAGGGGGAAAACCATTTTATCTTCCTATCTCTGGGCACATGTTCACAGGTGCTCTACATGTTCAGACTTTACTAAACATCCCCTTGAAACATACCATTTATGAGATCTCAGATACACTGTTGTCATGAATGTACAAGCAAGTATTGCCTTCTTCTTACAGAGTGTTAAAGCTGGCTTATGTCTTTCTGGTAGAGGCTCTAGGCCTAAGAGTATGGATAGTATATGTGTTTTTGACTCTTCCCTTTTTAACAGAAATTTGATCTGTAATTTAAGGAAGTAGGGTAAACATGCTTTAATTTCTTTAGGCTCTGAAGAAAGCTGATAAGCAAATTTTGGAGCCACTGATGAATCTCGAGGTTACAGTGACTAGAGATTACCTCAGCCCTGTCCTAGCAGATCTGGCACAAAGAAGAGGGAACATTCAGGAAATCCAGACTCGTCAGGACAACAAAGTTGTTATTGGATTTGTTCCCCTAGCAGAAATTATGGTAGGTACTTTGTGACTAAAAGTACATACTCTTCTTAATACAAAGGATATATATATATGCTTAGCAAACATAGATGACTGCTAACACCTAAAAGCAGCATCAAGGCTCTGCTTTAGAGACATGTCGTTTCATCCATAGGGAACTATTGGGAATTTGGACATAAATTGCTGGGGGAATCCAGGGGATTTCAGCAGCACAGGGTGGATGGGGTGGGGTGGGAGGTCTTTTTCAGTCCTCCTCAAAGGTTGAGGTCTGCTGTACCAAAATGTGTCACCGCCCTAAGTGACCATTTATTTTTCCCATTCCAAGTGCTTCTCTTACTTCTAGCATTGCCAACTTTCAAGTGTCCTCCTCCCCACAGCCTCTCCTGCTCTAGGACAGGTACCTGAGTCAGGCCAGCAGAGTCATCTCACCAAATGCTGGGTCCAGGGAACACTTTCGAAGCATACCCAGACTATTGCTGGTTTTCTGTCCTCCACAATACTTACCAAATTTCTCCTGAAAAAAATGTTAAATGAGCCATTTAGAAGAAATGATATGATATGGTTAATCCTGACCTTTCCTGATAATGGTCAGAAGATCAGCAGGAAGAGAGACCTGAGGCTTGACTTTGCTGCCATAACTGACTGACATTATTTTGATTAGGGTTATTCAACTGTGCTTCGAACGCTAACATCAGGCTCAGCTACTTTTGCCTTAGAACTGTCTAATTACCAAGCCATGAATCCTCAAGACCAAAGTACGCTGCTCGGCCGGAGAAGGGGCTTGTCCTAAGTGCGTAAGGTCCTTGGACAGAAACCACCTACTTCATTTTCAGTAAGAACAATTTAAAAGGATACTTTATAGAATGAGCAACATGCTTTGATGGTGAAGGTTAGTGAATGCACTGTGTATCTATGAAGTTACTACTATCAGTAGTAAGTACTCAGTTGCTTGGAATAGCTGGTTGAATCTCTATCTTACTATACATTTAGAAGACTGTCATCTTTGTGAGAGCAGCTTAAAATCAATCAATAAAAAGATCTTTTATTTAAAAACACGATTTTAAAACATGATTTTAAACTCAAGTTGATTGTAGTACAGTAAGTGCGAGCTTTTTTCTATTTTTCTTCATTTCAGCTCATTGTGACATTCCATCCTCGTAGTTACAATATCCAGTAAAAAGAGGTTGTGCACTTATTCCTCGTCTGTAGAACAGATAAATTATAAAGAAAAGATGTTTTAGATTGATATAACTCAGCTCCATCTCAAGGAAAAATGAGAATCACTAAACCATACCAGTAGTTACTGAAAAAAAAGATTGTTAAAGTGATTCAAGATGGAGTTCTAAGTTATAGCAAAATTTAATATATCTATAAAACAGCTTCAAGTCCAAAACCAAACATTTTCTCCTTACAGGTATTGTTGTCTTACCTCCAAGAAAGTTCCCAGTTTCTTCTAAATCACTACATCTTAGATGGCATACTTTTCTGTTTATAGCCAAGAAACCCCAATAAGCTAGATAACACTAAATATGGTTAAAAAAAAATCACCCTGTACTTAATAGTATCCAAGCTTGAAAAATAAGCATTTGTCTCACCTGATCATTCTGCAGCGGTGAACCGTTAGTCTGCTGTAGGCGTCCCCTAGATCTCTGACACCCTGGTGACTCCAGAGCCTCTCACCAACAGCACTTGCCCGGGGCCTAAAATTTAAACCACATGCCTCCAGTACAGTTTAAATTCATGTTTTCTTAAATAATGCTTTCCTGCTTGGATGGAGAAGGAAAGCTCAGTCACCTTTCTTTAAATATTACCACTTAAATTCCATACCACAGTCTTGGAGTGAGGTTAGTAGAATCCACATACTCTCCCCATAGACAAGCTTCTCCGCCAATGACAAGTGTTTTCTGTTTCTCAGAACCTGCATCAAAATCATTGAATTGATGTGAGTTAGGGAGTTGCAGCTCAAGGTTTACATACAGAGACTGTACTGATTTTTTCTGTCATCATTCTCTCCTGTAATCAGCAGGGCCTTGGGCGCTGTTCATGGTTGTAGCACAGAAAGAGGTAGTGATTCCCTCCTCCCCTCCCCCGAATGCCCTACGTCAGAGAGAGACGAAAACAGTAAGCTAGGAGAATCCAGCAGGGACTCAGACTTGACTCACACAGTATTCATAAGCATATATCGACTACTGTGGCGACATTAAACATACCACTGTTCTCTGGTTTTATGCAAACTTATTTGTACACCAGAAAGATTTTGCCCCTGATTCCCTGTGAACAGTGTGCCACAGACTACAAGGTGGCCTACTAGTGACCACTCCTGCCTTCAGTAGCTATCTCTCTCTTGGTATTAAAAAGGACTATCAAACACTATGTTTTATAGTAGTTATGACTTTTTGATTCTCCAAAAATGCTTTTTAGACATAATGATAGGGGTTTGAGAGCCTGGAGCTCCACCACTCAGACATGCCCACCCCCAAGTGTGCCGCCGCCTCAGAACCTAGGAGGCACTGATGGGCTGCGGTTCCCGCTTAGGTGTCTTACCCTGGAGAGGCAGCTCAGAAGAGATACAAGGTTGATGGAGTCAGGCATCTTTAAAATGCATCTTATAAGTGAAAATGGAGATATAATCTAAGGGAGTCTACTTTTGAAGTTCTTTTATTTAGGGAAGAATATGGTTTCTTTCACAAAGTTTAAAACGATACTGAGGTCAGTCTAAGTATACACAAGCAAAATCCAGGGTCATATATAAAAGGGAAGCTGGCTAGTTAGGTGGTGTTCTAGGTAAGGGCTCCCTGGTGAGAGGGTAGGGGGAAAAACTAAGTAATGATGATGCTCACTTACCAGGAAAATCCAGAGGTTCTACTTCATAGTATCCTCTCCAGTCTTGTCCGTAACGAATCACATCTAAGTACCAAGGAGCAGAAAGGATCATAGGGAATCCAGCTTCTGTAACTTTACTTTGTTCATGAGGAAACTTGTCCGATTTCCACACTTGAACTACTGTGCCTGGCGAAAGCTATTAAAGTTACAAATTGCAATATATATTATTAGGTCTAGTAACTACAGTAGATGAAATTAAAAGTCCAAAGCACTGTAGCTAAGAAAATAAGATCTTTCAAAAAAATTTTTTTCTTCTTCTTTCCCTTCAGAGTTAATGCCAAATGCTATTTCTTGTAGGGACTTAAAATTAGAAGTTTCATCAACCTGAAGGTTGGATATTTAACTTTCGCCTGTATATGATACCAAATACATGTAATGAATTAAGGCGTTAGTCCCATTTCTACCACACTGTTTTACTTTAGAGTAATGAGGATGCCACCAGCCTTCTAGAAAGGTAACAATAGTAGCTGGACTTGCAAATTCTCAGTTGCCCCAAAGGAAAATTTAGAAATTCTGACTGTCAGAGAGAAATGCCATTTAAAATAGACGGTTTTACTTAAAACTGTCTTAATGGCAGTAAAGACTTATTTGTTCTAATCTGTTTGTTCTGCCCTTCTGAAAAAAGGAACATACTTCAGAGTACTTCAGTTTGTGATTAACAAACAATGAGACGGCAGGGGAGGAGGGGAGACGGGAGAGATGAGGAGGAGGCGCTAGAGAATGAAGCAGATGGAAGAAATGAAACAAATACCATTATCCCTGGTCTCCTTGTACAGTTCGTGCCTAACAGAAGTTTAAATGGAAAGGTAAGCTAATTTTTCCCTTAATGTTGGGGAAAGCTTCATTAGGGTTCCTTCCATCCAAAATGTTAGAGTATTAAGTCTCTCCTATCTGAATCAAATGCAGTCTTCATACTTACCTTATCTTTATTATCAAAAACCTCTTGCCAGACTATGGATCTCTTGCCCATGGTTGAAACCATATCCAAAAGCCTACCATTGAGAAAATTACACAGTTATTTCAGATCACAAGCTTACCAATAAGTGTAAAGAGTACACATTTTATACCAAGGACAACAACATTGAGAGGTGCTTTTCAATACAGCACAGCTTTATAAATAGTAGAACTAGCAAAAGTTGGGTGGTGACCCACACGGTTCCTTCTTTCTAGCACATGGCTCAGAACCTGGCACAGCAGAGGGGTTTAACAGTCATTTGCCGAATGAACGAGCTAAGCGTGCCCCAAAGACAGGAAGACGTGGGAGCTCACAGGGAAGTGTGCAAACATCAATCTTCGGTAATTTCATAGGTATCTCAGAATAAAGGAAACTATAAACTAGTTTCTGATGTCACCTTAGTAACTTCCAACAGTGTTGACAAATATTTCCTGATACTCAGAGGATACCAGGTGCTCTACAGGATAAAAAAAAAATTAGACTATATCACACAAAAAACTTAACAAGAAAAGGCTAGACTCTGGGCTTGCTCAGTGCAGGGATTGGCAAACTATTGCCTGAAGCCTGTTTTTGTCTGGCTTAGGAGCTGAGAATGGTTCTTAATTTGTAAAGTGTTGTTTAAAAAATAAGAACATGCAACCATATGTGCCCCACAAAGTCTACAGTATTTACTGTCTGGCCCTTTACAGAAAAAGTTTACTGCTCCCTACACAGAGCAGCACTGTCCAGTAGAGCTTTCTGCAGTGATGGAAAAGTTCTATAGCCACATGTGGCTATGGTACCACAGCAGACGACACAGGTATAAAGTAAAAGAAATGCTCCTGGAGTTGACCAAAGGGGATGACTTCCGGGGGCTGGATGGTGACTTCGCAGGGTAGCCAGGGCTTTGTGCTGAGCTTTTACACCTATCCTTGTGTTTCAACAATTACTGCAAAAAGATCAGTCACCGTGTTAAGGATGACTCTCCTTTACGATTTTTCATCTGTATACTTTATGTAACAATATACAGCATCTGCACTTTGGCAAAGGCGTGGAAAGAAAATGAGAAAATACAGTAGTACTAAATAATAGCTCACACTTTCACAAAAGGCACTAATGAAATAAAAACAGAAGTAGACTTTCAAGTAACTTACTTTTCCATATAGAAAGACTCTAGTCGCTCGAAATTGGCAAAACCTTTGGATTTCATGAATTTCTGGATGTCTGGATTGGACTTCCTTAAAAAAACAATGATTAGAATTTCATTAAGTTTAACATGCTCAATCTTTTTAAAGCAACATTTTCCCTAACATTTATACAGATTTAAAACTGTTAAAGTCTGTATAGTAAAATAAGCCTAAAAACTTAATTATGGGTTATCTTAGCTTTCTACTGCGAATAATTTTTTCCAAAAGCTGATTTCCTATAAAAATGGCTTTCCCTAACCTCTCACCTCTCTCCTCCATCTAAGGCTATTTGCAAAGAGGAATTTTATTTGAAAAATCTCCCCCATTTAATGATTACCCTCTTTCATGGAAGCTGTTCTTGTGCACTAGCTGGCCTTTTCTAAAATCTCCCTTTTAAGTTCTCCTTCCTAGCTTTTTGCCATATCACCCATATGGACATTCTATAGAAAGCCACCATCTCAGGAATGGGGTTGCCAACCTTACAGAGGTGTTACCCCAAATCTTCCCTTTTCACATGGAGACCTCTACACCTACTTCAAACGCAACAATTTAAAAGAAGCGGGGAGGGGGTAGTTTTCATGAACTGTCATACCAGCAGTCAAATTGTACTTCATCTCCTCCCAAATGAATGAATTTATCTGGAAATACAGTACTGATTTCTTTGAAGAGGGCATGCAGGAAGCTGTAGGTTGTATTTAGAATCGGGTTTATCGGCCCAAAAGTCCCAGACGACTGTGTTCCTTGGTAGCATGGAGTCAGGAGGTCTTTCTGACCTGGAAGGAAACATGAATCTTTGCTAAAGAAGTACTTCAGTCACAAAGACATGGCTTTTGCACGTGATTATACGACTGTATTTTGTTGAAGTGTTAAGAGATTTTATACAGAAAAGGAGAAGCGTGTTTATTTACTCAGAGTTACTATGGTAACGTCTTCCAAATAAGAAAAGGGAGCATTGTTTCCTGAATACTATTCCCTGTACCGGTTTCCCTTTCTATCACAGCCTCTTCCTGAAATTTTATCCTTTTCAAGTATTCTCTCGAATACTAATGACTCCCACATCTTCAGCTTACCCCAGTCCCTTTCCTCACACTTCAATCTGTATTTCAAATTCCCTGCTGAACAGAGCAGGATATCCTAGCTTCACTTCAAGTAGATCTAACAAAAACCAAACCCTCTTCCGCAAACTCCTTTGATAGTTTCTCCTGAGTTTTGTGTTCTGGTAAAGCCTGCCAACATCTTGTCTGTAACTCATCCCTCTCCTCCTGGAGTCAGGCAGTTGCCAGGTTCTGTGGATTCTACTTCCAGAATGTCTCTCAGTTCTGAATATTACTCTCCATTTTCTTTTTCACCATTCTGGTCTAGCACCTTTAGTCTCTGTCCCCTTCCAATCTGTCTCCTGCACGTAGGTTTTCCCGTGTTGTGGCTCCCATCATGTCACTCTTGGCTGTAACTTTCACTGGTTTCCCTGTATCCTGATGAAGCCCACATTCCTCACCAAGGCCTTCTCTACACGGAACTTTTTTCAGACTGACTGACCACTATTCTCCATGTATACTCTAAAAATGCTAGGTGCGGTGCTACGTGCTTTACATTCAATCTTCAAAAAAGGTTAATGATAGCTACTGCTAATATTCGCATCTTTAGAGATGGGAAACTGAGGCTGAGGTGTTCCATAACTTGCCCAAGGTCACTCAGTTTATAAATCACAGAAGCAGGATTCAAACCCAGGCAGTCAAGCCCCCGAGCTAGTTCTTAATGACCCTGTAGTACCTCCTACTCCCTGCTGTACTTTACTCCAGCTAGATGCCTTTCCTGTTCTTCTGTCTGAAACAGGAACATACTCTGATTCCTCAAGAATGATCCCTTTTAAGTGTCACCTTATTCACAAACCTGTTTAATTCATTTATCACTGTTCTCCTTTATTCCTTGTGTTTATACTTTAGGCAATGCCTGGATACCGTAACTTGCTCACAACAGACACAAAATAGTTACTGAATTACAACTATCAGTAGTGCTACCTCTGTGCAAAACCACAAGTAGCAAAACCACAAGAACAAAATGAGCAAATACTAAGTCATAAAGTTAAGAGATGCAGGACCTCAAATGTTCACATTTTATAACTCATCAAACATACTCCTTACCTTTTCCCCAAGACTGCGTATGTCCAGGGCTATCAAATTCTGGCACGATCCGAATCCCTCGTAATCGAGCATATCCAATCACCCTACGGATATCGTTTGGTGTATAAACACCAGACAAAGAAAAGCTTCCCTACAAAAGCCACATTTATTAAAATTAGAAGGTACACAGTGGATTTGATTGTGGAAATTGTTTACAGTTCTGTTTGTACTTTGTGATACTTGAAAAATCTGCCAGCAGATATCAAAATATCAAATAGTACCATATGATATTAGATGTCTCATTTAAATTATTTGTTTACTGCATCTTATCAGTAAGGGGTCAGCACACTTTGGGTTAACTTCAGATATGCTGATAGAACTATCTCTACGAACACCTTTTGTTTCAGGAATGTCTACCATCACTTTTTTTTTTTAACATTTTTTATTGATTTATAATCATTTTACAATGTTGTATCAAATTCCAGTGTAGAGCATAATTTTTCGATTATACATTGTTTCAACCTCATGTAACCATACAACAAAACAAATAAAATGACTCCACCATGAGACTCTGAATACACTGCCCTTGTCAGTTTCTGAATCAAAATTCGTGCATTATTACAAAACATAGCAGCTGCCTTTCAAAGTCACTTTAATTACTATCAGCTTAAAAAAATTACTCCAGAAATGCTCTGGTAAGTGGATTGATTTTTTTTTTAAAGATTACCCTTGGTCCCTTAAAAAATTAGAACTCAATATTGATTGTAACTAAAGGTAAAGGTCCATTAATGGTGTTACTGTGGCACATTTCTCAAGGTATAAATATAACATATAAATGTATCTGGTATATAAATAAACACTCAACTCCTAAAAAGTAGTCTTACCCTACCCCTAACCCCAAAGTCAAATCTGTAATGAATCAAGACTAAATCTAACCACCAGTTTATAGCAAACACAGGGACATGGAATAGCAAAACCCAGACTGTGGGAGTCTATAGGACAAATGACTTAGCTTCTTCAACAAAAATAACAAATTTTAAGAAAAAAGAGAATTAATAGACATTAACTGACCACAATGTATGGAACTTACTTGCATCCAGTACAAATAAATTTTTTAAAAAGGAAAAGGCACTTGGGGAAACATGAATAATGATTGGCCGTCTGGATTATTGCTAATTTTTTAGCTGTGATAATATTTTTTTTAAATAGGCCTTCTTACAAATAAGATGTGATGTCTGGGAATTACCTTCAAAATAATAGCAGAGGGAGTATAGGTAATACAAGATCGGCCATTTATTGATTACTGAAGCTGAGTGATGAGGAAACAGGAATTCATCAAATTCTACTTCTGAATACATTTGCAATTTTCCATATTAAAAATAAAACAAAAGCAAACAACAACAGGAGTGCTGCTAGGATTTCAACCCTACATCAATTCATACTACATCAAAATATTTGGAATTGTAGCCAGAGTCCTGGCGCTGCCCCTTCCCAACTACAACTTTGGGTGAGATATATACGGCTTCTCTGGGTGTGGGAGGCTATCTCTGTGCTGCAGGGGGTTAACCTGGATGCTACCGAGGCTTGCTCTCAGCGCCACTGTTCTGTAATGCAGTCAATTTCAAAACTTCTTTCTAAGACTACCATTATTTTCTAAGATGAGGCATTTATGTCTAAAATTCCCTACTTTGTGTAGTTTTTCAGAGAGAAAAGTAGTAGTCGTTTACAGAATTCAGAAGAATTCAATTTAACTCTCAGACTTAGTAAACAATCTTATGGTTACTGGGTAAAGGGGGTGGGAGGAAATAAATTTGGGAGTTTGAGATTTACAGATGTTAGCCACTACATAATAAAAATCAATTTTAAAAAGCTGCTTTTGTATAGCACTGTGCTCAATATCTTGTAATAACCTTTAATGGAAAAAATATGAGAACATATGTATGTATATGCAAGACTGGGACATTCTGCTGTACACCAGAAATTTGACACATTGTAATTGACTATACTTCAATTTAAAAAAAAAACAACTCTGTTTAAAACAAACACTTGGACAACTTGGTAAATATAGTTACTTAAACTTACATTTAGCACGAATGTCTCAGGTCTCCTACATTTGTTAAGTTTGTACATTTTTATCTGTGTGGCCCCTGGGGACTGTTTACATTTACAATAACGATAGTTATAAAAATGGAACCGTTGTATGGATCTAAAATGCTCAGCCACAGCCTATTAAAAAAATGTAAAACCACAAATATCTTTTACACTTTAATTCTGTCCATAAGGAGAAACATTTAGCTATAAACTTCTAATGAAACTATACCAAAAGTATTTGTATACAGACAAAAATAACATGAATTACTCACTTTATTGCTTAACTCAGGAAAAGTGATGCTCTGATAAGGGAAAGACTCGTCATCAACCATGTGCCAGTGGAGAACATTAAACTTATTAAAAGCCATGGCGTCCTGCAAACAAACATGTTAAAAAATTATACACCTTAAAATAACAATGAGCTATCACCTCACACCTGTCAGAATGGCTGGCTATCATCAAAAAGGGCACAAATAAATGATGGCGAGGATGTGAAGAAAAGGGAACTCTTCTATACTGTTAGGGGGAATGTAAATTGATGCAGTCACTGTGGAAAACAGTATGGAGGAATTCCACTCCTGGGTATATATTCAAGAAAACAACACCACTAACTGGAAAAGATACATGCACCCCAATGTTCATAGCAGCATTATTTACAATTGCCCAGATATGGAAACAACCTAAGCGTCCATAAACAGATGAATGGATAAAGAAGATACTGGATGTATATACAATGGAACACTACTCAGCCATAAGAAAGAACGAAATTTTGCCATTTGCCACAAGCTGGATGGATTAGGAGGGTTAAGTAAAATATGATACCACTTACACATGGAATCTAAAAAATAAACTAGTGAATATAACAAAAAAGAAACAGACTCACAGATACAGAGAACGGACTAGTGGCTACCGGTGGGGAGAGGGAAGGAAAAAAGAATCATATAACAGAGATATATTATACAATCCAATTTATCTACATCCAGGATTGTTTCTAGCATGTCTGCTTCCTTTTAAAATTTCTTTTTCAGCAAGGGAAGAATGTGAAGAAGTATAAATTCTTTATCTTATATACTTTACATGGCATGTCACTTTTCAAGAAGCCTGTATAGAAATATTTATCCTAAACAGTAAGTTATAACTTTGCCCAGTGGGAAGGGAGCAAGCTTATAAATTCCCAAAGTATTTAGGAGTTTTCCAAGAATGGGAAATAGTTCTTGGCTGCCGCTACTACTGTGTTGGGGAATGGAGCAGAGGAAAAAATGGAACTTAGAATTCCTGCAATTCTGAGATTTGAGTGCCAACTCTTCCTTACAAATGAAACAAGCTCAGTACAAGGATTGAAGGGATTTACTGATGCATCTGGGAAGTAGCTTACATACAAGGGAACTGTGCACAGAAGCAAATGAGGGTCATGGCAGGATTTCACTGTCAGGGAAGGGAGTTCCTCACGGTTTTTAATAAAAACCAGGGATTAGTAAACTTACATAAAGGGCCAGCTAGTAAGTATTTTGGTTTTGTGAGTCAGATGGTTTCTGTCACAAGTGACCCAGCAGTTGTGGAGTGAGACAGTATGCAGACCAATGGATGGGGCTGTATTCCAGTAAAACCTCATTTGCCAAAATAGGTGATGAACTGGATTTGGTCCTTTGGCTATAGTTTGCCAACCCCTCATATGGATAGATACAGAAATAAGTAAAGAAGTTATTATATGTATTTACTGATACACAGCATTAGAAATGTTCCTATAACCACATGATACAAAATAAATCCATTTAACTTTCTGTTCAAAAAAAGAAATATATGGGTATGTGTACATATGTATGTACATACATATGTTTTCTGGCTCTGCTGAGAGGGCTTAGATACAAAGAGTACACTTTTAGCTTATATTCTGGTTTCAAAGTATCATTCACTACCAAAAGGGTTCCTTGGAGAAAAGTTTGATTCCAAGACTGGGAAAGAGCCTCGAATATCACGTGCTTAAAAAGCAAGAAAGTACTCCAAGACTGAAGAGGATATGCCAAAAGGATGCAAGAGCCCTCTGGAAGGAGTGTGGCTGGCCAACGCTGGGACAATTTAACTACTGAATAGGGATAGTGACAGATTATAACCCACTCAGTAAAACAGTAATCCCTGTGTGCATACAAATAAAAATAATGAATCAAATGCCAAACAATAAATATAGAAGGAGTAATGGAATTAGAAAAGTCAGCACTTGGCAGCCATCTTAGTAATAACCGATTTAGGCAAGAACCATCTGCGGATGCAAAAACTACTGGGTGAACACTGGCTGAACAACAGGAATTTTATTTATAATTTATAATTTATAATAAGTCTCAAAATAATGCCCCACAAGATACCTAATTATTTATTAACAAGTACAAAATACCTGGCAGATGACATCTTAGCCAACTTACGAGTTACCATTGCAAGTAATGGAATAAATAAGGCATCATGCCACCTGGTACGCACACAGAACACAGCATCACTTGTCTTATTCCTGCCAGAAGGGCATAACTTGAATCTAATCCTGTGGAAAAAACAAGCTAAAGGATATTCTACAGAGTAACTGGACTGGATTGTTCAAAAAATCTCATGGTGTTGAAATACAAGGAAAAATTAATGGCTCCAAACTGAAGGTGGCTAAAGAGGCACGACAAGTAAATGCAGCACTGGATCCCACACTGGACGCTGGACCTATAAAGCACGTTACTGGAACAACTGGCAAAATCTGAATGAAGTCTGTGCTTTGGATGGTAGTAGCATGTCGGTTTCCGGATTTGTGATGGTTGTACTGTAGTTATTGAGATGTGGAAATCCAAATGGAAACATTAAAGGGTCTTTGGAAATCATATATGCACCTTGCATATGGCTTAGGGAAAAAATGTTTCGATAGAATAAGGCAAGTAGGATACAATTTTATAATTCGGATGTCTGAATAAACAGTATATATAGGAGTTCTTTTTATACTCTTCTTACAACTTCTCTGTAAGTTTGAAGTTACTTCAAAAGAAAAAAAAGTCTAAAGTTTAGAAATTAAAGCCATCTGTACTGGTCCAAGAAGATAAACTGGTAAATAGGACAGACTGAGAGTTCAGAAACTGACTCCTGTATTTATGATTTAGTATTTGCTATTCATGAGATTAAAAGCAGGGGGGAGATTATAGGAATACCTTGGAGATACTGCAGGCTCAGTTCCAGGTCACCACAATAAAGCGAGTATTGCAATAAAGTCAGTCACTTGAGTTTTTTGGTTTCCCAGCACATATAAAAGTTATGTTTACACTACACTGTAGTCTTTTAAGTATGTCTAAAAAAACAATTTAAATACCTTAATCAAAAAATACTTGATTGCTAAAAAAGAAAAAACCATCATCAGACAACGCAGGGTTGTCACAAACCTTCAATTTGTAAAATCATAATTACCCACAAATCTTAACAAAGTGAAGCACAAAAAATTAGGCATGCCTTTACAGACTGCTCGAAAATGATGTCGGGACCAGAGACCAACTAACCATCTGGGGAACAAAGTTAAAATATAAATCATCTACAACACATTAAGATAAATTCTAGCCAAGTCAAGAATTTAACAGGAAAAAATATAATATTAAAAGAAAATTTGAGAGGTTGCTTTTATATTTTTACCCTTGTTTTGGAGGCCTTTCTTAGCATACTTCCCAAGGCCGAAACAGTAAAGGATTAAGATGGAAGGATACTACTCTGTAAAACATTTAAACTTCTACAGGCAGAAAACTGTAAACATGGTTTAAAAAACAATTTAGAGAACTTTACAATATATGGTAGGTAAGTAAATAATATAAATACAAGAAAATATAAAAGTATCACTGACATATCTATCAACAAATACAACATTAAAGAGTTCTTAAGCCAAGGAAGGAATGAACATCCTAGGGGGAAAAATGGATGTCAAAAATAAACTTGCAGTTTACAACATAAAAAATACAAATAGCTAGTAAGTAAAAGAGGCCTATATTCACTAAACATCAAAATATAACAGTATAAAATGATAACAGTTATACTTTATCAACAGATTAGCAAAGTATATGGGCAAAGGTGTGCCCCACTATTGGCCAGGCGTATATTGGTGTGACCTCTAGAAGACAGTCTGATGGTAAGAACCAAAAGACAAAATATATCAAAAGATAAAATACATCTATAAGCCCAGGAATTCACTTGTAAGAATTTATCCTCAGGAAGCAACCCTGGCGAGTGTGCAGATAGAGGAATGCTTACTCTGCAGTGTTGTTTGTGATAATAAATCACCCTAGATGTCCATCAGTCTGACACTGGTTAAAAACATATCACAGGATATAAAACTGAATATTCAACTGTTTAACATGATGATACAGGCCTTACGTATTCTTTCATAGAAAGATGCCCATAACATAGTTTTTTTTTTTTAAAGGTAGCAAAAGTACAAAAGTAAGTTTTTTAAGAAGTCACATTATGATGTGGCCAAGATGGCACAGTAGGAAGATTCCTGAGTTCGCCTCCTGCCATTGACACACGAAAATTACAACCATTTACAGAGAAATTATTGATGAAAATGACCTGAAGGCTACTAGCAGAGAAGATTTTCCACAACTAAAGATACACAGGGAACCACAAGGAGACAGGTAGGTGGGTCAAGACCCCCACCCTCTGGGCAGGCGACCCACAAATGGGATCAGATCATAACTGCAGAGGTTCTCCACCAGTGGGAGGGATCTGAGCCCCACACCAGGCTCCCCAGACTGGGGGTCCTGCACCAGGAAGATGAGCCCCCCTGAACATCCAGCTTTGAAGGCCAGCAGAGCTTGCATATGGGAGAGCTGGAGGGCCACAGGAAACAGATTCTGCTCTTAAGAAGCACACGAAAAATCTCATGGGCTCCACGTCCCAATGCAGAGACAATATGAAAGGAGCCTGGGTCAGACCCACTTGATGATTCTACAGAGCCTCCCAGCGAGGCAGGAGACTCCTGGGACTCCCCTGGGGACAAACACACTGGCAGGAGCCATTCTGGGGAGCTAGTTCTACCACAAGGACACTGGTGCTGGCCAGTGCCATTCTGGAGTCCTCCCTCTAGACTGTCAGCACCAGGGGCTTACCTATCCACCAGCAGGCCAGCACCAGTCCCAGGAACCCCAGCCCCCACAGCCAGCTGCCTCAGGACCCAGATCTGTCCACCTGTGGGGTGGCAGCCACCACATCCAGGGGCCAGCCCCACCTACCAGTGCACTCACAGTAGTCCACCCCATAACAGAAGGGCCCATAGAGCCCACATACGGGGCACCCCTTAGGTGGCTCAGGTGGCCAGACAGGAGTGTGCTACTGGGCCCCATGGGACCTCTCCTACAAAAGGTCACTTCTCCAATATGAGGAAATGTAACTGACCTACCTAACACATAGAAATAAACACAGAGAATTAGGCAACACGTGGAGACAGGAATATGTTCCAAATAAGGGGACAACAAAGTTTCAGAAAAAGAGCTAACCAAAGTGGAGATGAGCGATCTACCCAAAAAAGAGTTCAAGGTAATGATCATCAAGATGCGTAATGAACTTGGGGAAAGAATAGATGAGCAATTTTAACAGAGTTGGAAAATATAAAGATGAACCAAACAGCGGAAGAATACAGTAGCTGAAATTTAAAATACACTAGAAGGAATCAACAGTAGATTAGATGATACAGAGGAATGGATCAGCAAACTAGAAGACAATACTGGAAATCACAGAGGCTGAACAGAAAAAATTTTAAAATGAGGATAGTTTTAGAGATCTCTGGGGCAACAGGAAGCACAGTAACATTTCCATTATAGGGGCCCCAGAAGGAAAAGAGAGAGGAAAGGGGGCAGAGAGTGTATCTGAGGAAATAACAGCTGAAAATGTCCTTAATCTAGGAAAAGAAACAGACGTCCAGGTTTAGGAAGCACAGAGCGTCCCAAACAGGATCACCCAAAGAGGATCACAACAAGACACACTGTGATTGAAATGGCAAAAATTAAAGGTAGAGAATCTTAAAAGCATCAAGAGAAAAGCAACTAGTTGCTTCCAAGGGAGCTCCCATAAGACAGCCAGCTGACTTTTCAGCAGAAGCTCTGCAGGCCAGAGATATTATTCAAAGTGATGAAAGATAAAAACCGACAACCAAGAATACTCTACCCAGCAAGGCTGTCGTTCAGATCTGAAGGAGAGACAGAGCTCTACAGAGGAGCAAAAGCTAAGGGTTCAGCACCACGAAACCAGTTCTATAAGAAATGTTAAAGGGACTCCTCCAAGCAGAAAGGACCACAACTATAAATATGGAAATTACAGAAAGGAAAACCATTGGTAAAGGCAAACATACAGTAAAGGTAGTTGAGGATCAATCACCTAAAAAGTTAGAAGGAAGGTTAAAAACACAGAAGTAATAAAATCATAAGTAGTTAAGGGATACACAAAACAAAAAGATGCAAAATATAAAGTCAAAAACAGTAAACATGAGAGGGGGAGTAAAAATGTAAGGCTGTTAGAATGCATTCCAACTTAAGAGATCACCAACTTAAAATGATCGTGTGTGTGTGTGTGTGTGTGTGTGTACAGGTTGGTGTATATGAACCTCATGGTAACTACAAACCCAAAACCTGTAATAATAAATACACACACAAAAAAAGAGAAAAGAACTAAACATAATACTAAAGGTAGTCATCACATCACAAGGGAAAAGAGCAAAAGATGAAAGGAGCAAGAAAGAGCTACAAAACAACCGGAAAACAATTAACAAAATGGCAGTAAGCATATACCTATCAATAATTACTGTAAATGTAAATAGACTAAATTCTCCAATCAAAAGACATAGTGGACTCAGCCATTAAAAAAAAGAAATCTTGTTGCAGTTGTGACAATATGGATAAATCCACAGCATCCTCTAATATTGTGTTAAATGAAATGTCAGACAGAGAAACAAAAACACCATATGATCTCACTTATATGTGGAATCTAAAAAGCAAAACAAACAAAATGAAACAAAAACAGATTCATAAATACAGACTCATAAATACAAACAGGTGGGTGCCAAGAGGGAGGACAGTGTGGGCGGCGGGTAAAATAGATGACGGGGATTAAGAGGAACAAACCTCCACCAATATAATACATTTGTCATGGGAATGTAATATACAGCATAAGGAATATGATGAATAATATTGTAATAACTCTGTATGGGGACTGATAATTTTCTGTCATGGTGATCATTTCACAATGTATACAAACATCAAATCATTTTTTAGTACTCCTGAAACTAACATAATATTGCATGTTAACTATATTCCAGTAAAAAAAGAAGTCATATTATATGTTGATATTCATTTTTTGAGCCTAAAGTGAGATAAATGGGATAAAAATTGACATCAATCTTTGGTAAATGAAATTACAGGATCCCTACTTATTTTGTGCATATCTGTGTTCTAACTTTTTACACTAAGCATTTATTTCTTTCATAAAAATTGCAATAATATCTTTTCGAGAAAAGAATTCAGGGTATTAATGTGAATGTAAAAATAAATTTTTTGTAACATGATGTTTTCATAAATGATCAAATGAAAGGGCAGAAAAACATGGGAGGAAAACCTTCTCACCTCTGAAAACTGGCAGTGATGGTGGCGATGAACCAATAAAACGTCCGTAAGAGAAAGTAGTTATTGTCAACCTCGGGCCCCAGCTCCCACCACCGAGGCTCCATACGCCTTTGGAACATTTCCCTAGTTATAAAGGTTTTCCCAGATTCTTTTCTAGGCCACTTGAAAAAAGCAAGTGGAGATCACAAAATTAAAGGACACTAACTAGAGGTACAGTCACCATATATTCCTAACCAAAAATCTAGACCCAGGATTTGACAAATAGGATTATACATACAAGGCCAATAAGCAGTATTAAAATTGAGTCTTTCTCTTAAGGACGCTGACTACTTGTTGAGCCCCTCCCCCACCCCAATGAAAATCAGAGGGTGATTCCCTAGGGGGGCCTCCACTTTTCAGCAGAGGAAATGCACTTCCCGAGGGAGGGAGGGAAGGACGAAAGCCCAGTGCTTATACTCAGTACACGAAAAATGAATTCCCCTGTTCCAGCCTGCACCACAGTGTATGTAAGCAACATAGAGTAACATACAAGGGCACATTTTCAGAACAGACAATGGATTAAAATAATCACCTACCAGAGTTTTAAGAATAGTCTTGACTGGCAGAAAGTGTCTGGATGTATCGATTAAAATTCCTCTATGAGGAAATCTTGGAGAATCGATAATTTTGGATTCATTGACGGTGAACTATAAAACAAAATAAAATTTTGATTTTTACAATTTTCTCTTGATGTGAGCTCAATAAAGATCATATCTATCTATGCAAGTATTTGGTAAAGATTAATACAGACCCCCCCCCACCCTGAACAAAAGGGGCAAAATTTACATTTACCAGCTAAGATAAATACTTTGGGAGAAGAAACGTTCAAGAAACATAGCCAAAAAGTTTACATTTTTCTTGTAGCATTTGTCTACCCAACAACGTTAGTAACATAATAATCATACTTACAGCCCCATAAGAATCTTGATAAATTAACTGGCTAAAGGTCTCTAAACCTAGGGAAAGTAAAATTTATAATTTATTGCATCAATTTATAAAATAGAGATAATAAAAATTGTACTGTCCAAACACGAACCATAACCAGGAAAGACAAATAAAATTAAATATAATGTTATACATATACCCTCTAACATATTTTCTAAACTTACAACTCAATTAAAAAAAAAATTCCTGCTGCCATCTAATAAAAACGCTTTACTTCATACCTGGGTTTTCTTTGAATGATAAACACAAAAAATAATAGTGACTTCATAAAACAAAATACTAGTTCCTTAATAAAGTTCTAGCATTACCAGAATTTTTATGATAAAATATAGAAGGCACCTAAACTTACCAGAGGGCAAAGAGGCTCAGAAAACACCATGAAACTATAAATAAAGGCCCGACTTACAACTGACAGTGTTTCAGTCATACCTGCAAAGACCATCTCTAGAACTTTTGCTACTCAAGTGGATTGTTCCCTGTATTACAGGCCAATTCCTCTATCTGGCCTTGACTTTATGAAAATTCATCTTTCTAGCTGACAAGTAGATTGCCAGGAGAAATTTACCTAGGAATGCAGGGAGACCTGGTTTCGTGCGCTTCACTTTACTGCACCTCACAGATACTGCATTTTTCACAAATGGAAGGTTTGTGGCAACCCTGCATTGTCAGATGATGATCAGCATTTTTTAGCAATAAATTATTTTTAAATTAAGGTATGTGCATTTTTAAAGATATAATGCTGCTGCACACTTAACAGACTACAGCATAGTGTAAACACAACTTTAATACACAGTGGGAAACTGGAAATTGTGTGTGACTCATTTTACTGCAATAGTCACTTTATTGCAGTGGTCTGGAACTGAACCCACAATATCTCCAAGGTCTGACAGTAGCTCAAAGTCAGGAATAAAAGAGAAGATGTGACAACATACCACAGAAGTATGAAAGGTCATAAGAGACTACTATGACCAATTATATGCCAACAAATTTGACAACTTAGAAGAAATGGTAAATTCCTAGAGAGAGAAAACCTATCAAGTCTGAATCATGAAGAAACAGAAGATCTGAGCAGACTGCTTACTAATAATGAGATTCTATCAGTAATCAAAAACCTTGCAACAAACAAATGTCCAGGACCAGAAGGCTTCATTGGTCAACTATACAAAACATTTAAAAAAGAATTCTATGAAATAGTCTCAAACTCTTCCACAAAATAGAAGAGGAGGGAACACTTCCAAACTCACTTTATGAGGTCAGCATTGCTATGAAACCAAAACCAGACAAAGAAACCACAAGAAAAGAAAATTATAGGCCAATATCCTATATTGCAGAAATCCTCAATGAAATATTAGTAAACTAAATTTAACAATACATTAAAATGATCGTAAAACATAATCAAGTGGGATTTATTCAGGGATGCAAGGATGATTCAATATCCACAAATGATATACCATATTAACAGAATGAGGGATAAAATCATATAATCATAGATGCAGAGAAAGTGTGTGACAAAATTCAATATCCATTTATGATGAAAACTCTGAACAAAGTAGGTAGAGAGGGAACGTACATCAACATGATAAAAGCCACATACGACAAGCCCATGGTTAATATACTCAATGGTGAAAAGCTGAAAGCTTTTCCTCTAAGACCAGGAACAAGAAAACAATGCCCACTCTTGCGACTTTTATTAGACATAGTACCAGAAGTCCTGGTCAGAGCAATTAGGCAAGAAAAAGAAACAAAAGGCATCCAAATCAGAGAGGACATAAAACTGTCACTGTCTGCAGATGACATGATACTATGTAAAAAAACCCTAAGGACCTTCACCAAAAACCTGTTAGAACTAATCAACAAATTTAGTAAAGTTGCAGGATGCAAAATCAATATCAAAAGTCTGTTGCATTTCTATACAGCAACAAACTAGGAGGAAAAGAAATTAAGAAAACAATCCTATTTACAGTTATATCAAAAAGAATAAAATGCCTAGAATAAATTTGAGAATTTGAAAGACCTCTACACTAAATACTTTAAGACACTAATGAACAATACTTAAAAAGATATAAATAAATGGAAAGATATTCTGTGCTCATGAATTGGAAAAATTAATATTGTTAAAGTATCCATACTACCCAAAGCCATCTACAGATTCAGTGCAATTCCTATCAAAATTCCAAAGGCATTTTTCACAGAAATAAAAAATTCTAAAATCTGTATAGAACCACAAAAGACCCCAAATAGTCAAAGCAATCTTAAGAAGAACAAAGATGGAGGTATCATGCTCCGTAATTTTAAGTTATATTACAAAGCTATAGCATCAAAACAGTATGGTATTAACATAACAACAAGCACAAAGATCAATGGAACAGAATAAAGGGCCCAGAAATACACTCATGCATATATAGTCAATTAATTTACAACACAGGAGCCAAGGATATACAATGGGGAAAGGACAGCCTCTCTAATAAATAGTGCTGGGGAAATGGACAGTCACATGCAAAAGAATGAAACTAGACCACTGTCTAACACCATACACAAAAAATAACTGGAAATGGCTTATAGACTTGAACCTAAAACATGGATTATAGACTTGTACCTAAAACATGGATTATAGACAACAATCTCCTATAGCTTCTATGAGAAAACAGGTTGTAAACTCTGACAGTCTTGACAATATTTTTTGGATGTGACACCAAAAGTAAAGGCAACAAAAGCAAAAATAAACAAGTGGGACAACACCAAACTAAAACGCTTCCGTACAGCAAAGGAAATCATCAACAAAATGAAAAGGCAACATACCAAATGGGAGAAAATATTTGCAAATCATGTATTTGTTAAGAGGTTAATATATAAAGAACTCTAACTCAATAGCAAAAAACCCCTCAAACAATCCAATTTAAAAATGGGCAGAGGATCTGAACAGACATTTTTTTTTTTCCCAAAGAAGACATACAGTGGCCAGTAGGTAAATGAAAAAGGTACTCATCACTAACCACCAGGAAAATGCAAATCAAAACCACAATGAACTATCACCTCTCATATGTTAGAATGGCCATTCTCAAAAAGACAAGAAATATCAAGTGTTCACGAGGATGTGGAGTAAAAGAAACCCACATGCGCTGTTGGTAGGAATGTAAATTGGTTCAGTCACTATGGAAAACAGGATAGAGGTTCCTCAAAAAATTAAAAGTAGAACTAGCAGAAATCCAGCAACTGCACTTGTGGGTATTTATCTAAAGGAAACAAAAACACTAATCCCCAAAACATACGCACCCCCATGTTCACTGCAGCATTATTTACAGTAGCCAAGATATGGAAACAAACTGTCCATCAATGGATGAATGAATAAAGATGTATATATATATGTATATACAGTGGGATATTACTCAGCCATAAAAAATAAGGAACTCTTGCCATTTGCGACAACATGGATGAAACTTGAGGGCATTATGCTAAATGAAGTAAGTCAGACAGAGAAAGACAAAGACTGTATGATCTTACTCAGATGTGGAATCTTAAACACCAAGCTCATAAATATAAACCGCCTGGAGGTTACTAGAGGTGGGCGGTTGGCAAAATGGGTGAAGGGGGTCAAAAAGTACAATCTTCTACTTTAGAACAAGTAGTCCTAGGGATGTAAGGTACAGCCTGATGACTATAGTTAATAATACTGTTGCCTATTTGTAAGTTGCTAACAGTAAACCTTAAACGTTCTCATATGAAAAAAAATTTTTTGTACCTGTGTGTGGTGAGAGATGTTAACTAAGCTTACTGTGGTGATCACTTCACAACATATACAGCTATCAAACCATTATGTTGTATACCCGAAACCAATATAATGTTATGTCGAGTATGCCTTAAAAAAAAAAAAGACAGGAAATAGGAAAGTAAAAAAGTTCATTTCTACTATGCCTCTCTTCCACCCCCAAATACAGGCCCATGCCAGGAAGAATTAACTTGGGAATTTTCTGTTAAGCGGCAATACACTCAATTATCGTCTAGAGCGTGTTACTTTCTAAGTCTGACAGTAAGCAGAAAATAAAGACTTCTTGGACTAGCTGCACACAATGCCCTCTCAAAACTTCTGTTATTTTGATGTGGATCAAGGCAAACATCAAAAAAGCTCTGTTTTCCCTAACAGACTCCAGACAAGACAGGCAGATGAGGCTGATAAAAGCTTAAAGCCACGTAACATTATATATAAATGACCTAGATGAAAATGATTGCAGTTACATTTGCGGTAAATATCTACAGATATTTTCATGTTATATTTTGAAATGAGATCATAATTATATCTAATTAATAATTAGATCATTATTATTATTATGACTATAAAACATACAGCATTAACAATGATTATTTTAGTCTAGATAATACTCAACCTGAGTCAAATCCAGAGCCATCCTTATTTTTATTACTATAACGTTGACTGGCTAACTCACATTAAAGAAAATTATTCCTCTCCTTTTTTAAAAGCTGTACTAATCTGGAAGTCAGTACAATAGTATCTTATCCACTTAAAAGAGGTAAAAGCAGGTTTGAACACAAAAGTAAATGTCCCAATGCCAAACTGTGAAGTTCAGACTGAAATTCACAGGAAAATCTTTCAAGGTTCCTTTTTCCCCACTGCCTCCAACCACTGTAAAGTATGTTTTTATCTTTCCAAACTGTTCCTGTAAACTTCTTATATATCTAGATCCATAGGAATTTTAAATGGGGGAAAGATTCTCTTCTTTTCTTTGCCATCAGGGTTTGTGTGGTTGACTCTGTTCCTCACATTGTCATCTCACAAGACCCCCAGGAACAAGTGATTCCTGGCCAAGAAACAGAAGCAGAACTGTCCCATTTCCCAATGGATTCAGATGAAAATGGGATAAAATCAAGTCCAACTCCATGCTGAGATGAGGACTCTCAACATCAGATGGCATGCGTAATTATGCTGTTTCAAGGTCCCTAGCATCTTACCACACCCAGGGGACAACATCACCACAATACAGACAGCTGGACATGTTTTATTGGGAAAATGATTTTTCTCTTTTTTTCATGTGGCGGCACTAATAGGCTGGTTCAGAAATAAATATGTGAGAACTTTTGTTTTAATAAACAAAGTGTGGGAAGGGAGATGTTTGCTACTGAAGGCAGCAAGAAGTGATAATGAAACAAAATTCCCTAATCAGAGTAGGCTGGGGCCATTTATAACTCTACAAACAGTACATTATACAGCAGTACGAATGTAATAACCTGTAAGTACTTTTAGAAGGTCAAATGCTCTTTCTCCCATGCTTTAAGTGGTACATACCTAATGGAAATTGTTTTGGAAATACCCAACAAATCATCCTACAAAGGGTCCCAGGAAGCAAAGTTTTGCTGTGCTTGATTTCCCAAAGCAGCAACTGAAAATATTTCTTTACTAGAAAATAACAATGAAACCACATAGAACTTACCTCGTAATACTCCCCAAACTTTGTTGGCCTCCAGCAAAGCCACTGGTCCTTTCACCTGTAAAGTATCTGTATTAAAAACAAACAAAAAAAGTTTCTTGTATGGTGACAGATGATGACTAGACCGATCATGGTGATCATTTTGAAACGTACAGATATATCAAATCACTATGCTGTGTAAGAGGAACTATCATGGTGTTGTAGGTCAATTATACTTCAAAAACAAACAAACTCATAGAAAAAGAGATCAGATTTGTGGTTACCGGACAGGAGGCTGGAGGAAGGGGAACTGGATGAAGGCAGTCAAAATGTACAAACTTCCAGTTATAAGATAATTAAGTACTAGGGATGTAATGAACATGATAAATATAACTAACACTGCTGTATGTTACATATGAAAGTTGTTAAGAGAGTTAATCCTGAGTTCTCAACACATCTCTATATGAGATGATAGATATTCACTAAAGTTACTGTGCTCATCATTTCATGATGAAAGTAAGCCAAAGCATTGTGCTGTACACCTTAAACTCCTAGAGTGCTGTATGTCAATTATATCTCAATAAAACTGAAAGAAAAAAAGGTTTGTTAATCCCTCAGGGACACACATTTCCTCAACATATAATTGGTATTTCTGGATCATTCTTTTCTGAGTTCAAGACCCGTTTCTCCATCTGCCTCCCATACATCCTGGGTTCCATTAACTCCACATGCCCCAGACAGAACTCTCCCCGTCTCGTGCTCCACCCACTTCACCAGGCGGACTCCGGGCTCCCCACCTCCGCACCACACTCCAGCAGGTTGAGTTGCTCAAGTCAGGAATGTGGGTGTCATCACCACGATTCCTCATTTTCCCCTGCAGGAGAGTTATTCTCCCCAACTACCCCTCAACAGAGTAGGGTCCTACTTAGGCGAAGAATTTAAGTCAAAAGTGCAGACTTCTCAGTGCCTGTGATTTCTTGGTGATGCCTCTGGTCCCACTCAATCTTCCACTCCCTCTATGGCGAGGGAGTACTTTCTCCTCTACCCCTTCTCTTCCTGGGCTCCCCTTCTTGCCCTGTACCTACCTTCCCCCAATATCATCCTAAATCTGCCTTCAGACACACTTCCTAAGTCACTTGAGCTTAATCTGGCTTTGTCCCCCTCAATAATAAGTTCACGCCCATCTGGAATGAGGATCCCGTTGGCTGCTTCTGGGCAAAGGGGAGCTAGTCTTTCAATCCTTGAAATCATACTCTGCCCAGAGTTGCTCCAGGAGTCATTGTTAGTCTTCAGAGGGGTTTGGAGTGCAGTCAGCCACAGACAAAGTACCAGGAAGAACAGAGACTGAAAGCTAAAGGGTGCGACAGATGCAGACTTTGCCACGGGGAAAGACACTCGAGGGCTGCAGGTTAATGATTTAATATATCTGGGGCTGCATCACCACCCCCACCCCCACTACCCAGGCGGTCACATGACAGTTGGCCACAAGTGGGGAAAACAGTTCTATCAACAGCCAATAATCTGGTGACAGTCTTCTGACAAGGCAGCCTTTCCATCAGAAGGACATAGTCATGAGTTAGCTGAAGACCAGGCTAAAAGTGGTATTTCTTTTATGACTGCAACCTAATCATGATTCCTCTCCATCTATACCGAGTTCTTAGTTAGCCACCTGGATAGATAGAGCTCACTGTTCCATTGGTCACTGACAGAAAAACATTTTTTTTTTTGCCACATTATAGTTTTGAGATCTCCCAGAAACGGTTAACACAGAGAGTTATCTAAAAATATTAACATATGTATTGTACATCTATCAAAATCCATCAAATTGTACATTTGAAGTATGTGTAGTTTACTGTACAGGAACCATACCACAATAAAGGTGTTAAAAAAAATAAATAGAACGTAAAATAGTCACTAAAAAAAAATAAAATTTAAAAATAAAAACATTAATATGTGGCAGGTGCCGGATGCCAGTTACTGTCCAATTGCTGAGGCTGGCTGGTATCACAAAGGGTTCTGATTCAGCTCAACGCCAAATCCGGAGACAAAGCACTCAGGAGGAGGCTGTTTTCTAAACGTATGGACATGTAAGCTCTAGAATGTCAATTTTTATTTCAAAGCCAAATTCTTAGTGTCAACGATGATCACCTCCCTGATGTGGGATAGGAGGCATCTTTTTTCAGTTACCCTTTCTGTACTGTTTTTAAGGGCAAACATACAAATAACATTAATATATTCCTCTTTTTAAAATAGTAAAATATTATAGATAAAGCGAAGATCCCCTTTGAGATATCCACTTAACTCCCCCTCCTTTCCTCTGAGGAAGTATCAGGCCTTTTCCTAGGTATCTGTATGCACACACGTAAGAAGGATGTATTGCTTCACATGCGCCCTCTTGTGTATATGCTGGTGTGTAAGGGGTATCCTTGTGTACACAGTATTATACAACTCCCTTTGTCCTAGTCAGCAATTTATCTTGTCAAACTCCCCATGTCATTTCTTTGTAAGTCCACTTCTTTATTCTTATCTGTTGTACAGTCTTCTTTAGTGTAGACTGAAAAGATATATTTAGCCATTCTTCCAGTGATGGACATTCAGTTTAGCTTACAATTCTTCACCGTTGCAGGCAAACTGCATGGAGCATCCTTGCTATATGTAATTATTTCTCTACAGTAGAAATCAGTCTACTTCTGGCTCTGCAGATATATATACTTTTATTTTTAATTGCTGATGCTAAAACACTTGTCACTTCCTCCAGGATTTCCTCATAATCTGAGACCACAGTTGATATCTTGTTCTTCCCGTGTGTGTGTGTTATTTTTGTTATCATCATCAATACTAGTTTAAAACTTACAACTAGTTTATCCTTCAGCCAGAAAATTTCACCATCATCTTGTCTCAAGAAGCTTCCCTTTCAGAATAAAGAGAGTTTGCAAAGCTGAAAGGAAGGTAGGCTGTAACCTCTCCAGCCTTAACACATTCCAATTTTTTTTTTAATTTACAATATGTTGTCTTGACAGTCAGCAGAGATTCCTTAGTAGTCAAATGACCATTTCTATCTCACTTCAGATCGCAAAACCTAACTTATACAGTATCTGAGTGCTGACGTCAAATGAAATCACATGACTAATGTTGGCAAATTATCCTGTTTCTAACAGCTACAGAACTGAAGAAAAATGAAGTTACCTTTCAAAGAGATGTATTAAGAAATCTCATGTATATCAAGAGGATGAAGAGATGTACTTCACTCTGTGAGGCAGTCTGAGCCACTCTTTTCTGTGAGATACGCAGTTTCCTTTCCATTTTTACACCCAACTCACCCGTCTACTCTCTGTACTAATCTTACATCACCCACGTCCCCACACTGCTCTGATTCCGCGGTACAATCCCACGCTACTCCTAGTCAGCACGCCCTGAAAAGGCCTGCTTATTTGTTTATTCCTTCTAAAACGACTTGGGAAAAAGCCTTAGAGAATAATGTTTTAGGTAACAAAAAAAAAAAAAATCATGTAGCTAAATGTTGATTATACTGTCAAATCAATATAAATAAAAATGAAATAAAAACATAATACAACAGAAATGTAAATGAAAATGTAAAGCTTCACCCCTCCCAGTTCTGCATTGTGTCAAATTAATTCTAAATAGAGATCATGGCTATAAACACAGACTTCCAAATAAATAACCCAGATATCCCAAAATAAAGGATTAGTCATGTAAGTCATGACACATCTGAATAGTTGGTAGAACATTATTCAACCATTAAAAATGTCATAGAAAAACATTTAGTGCAGTACATGTTTATAATGCACTGTTACGTAAAAAAGAATATCAGAACCACAGGTACAGGATTACCCCATTTTCATACCACTGTTCATCATATGTTTCATTCAAAATATTTAAATGTATCACTCTGCCAAAATAATCTGAAATAAAAATGGTGAACTCTGAGTGTGGGGGTTATGAGTCATTCATTTCCTCGTCTTTACCAACTGTACTTAAAGATTTCCTGCAATGATTGTGTATTTAATTACAAATTTTTCAAACAAGAATTATAAAGTCAAGAGCTCACAATGGTTCACGGCATGGAGCTGGCTTCTGACACTCAAGTCTGAACAGGCAGTTATGACTACAACATAGTTACGACGCAGGTACTCACAGGACTCATCTGAGGAGATACTGGGGAAATTATCACACTCTGGGTCCTGGGTAACTGAGACAAGAAGCTTCTGCAAATCCATTTCACTATGAGGTTTAGCAGGGCCATGACGCCACTTGTTGAAACCAAAAATATAGTCATAATACCTGTGTGAGAGATAAATTCAAACTAATTTTTAAAGCATTGTAGCCAAGTTTTAAATACACATGTGGTGGTGGACATTGCTGTTGACTCCTCAAATCCAGGCTACCCCACTTTAGTCCCACCAGAGGCTCTCACCCCAGCTGCACATTAGAATCACCTGGGGAGCTTTTAGCAACTACATCCTGACTCCAGACCTTCAGAACCAGAATCTTGAGAGTGTGAACCAGGCACAAGCATTTTAAAAGTCTCCGGGCCACACTCCCCAGTGACCCCGATGATGTTCCCGTTAAGAACCAGTACAAACCAATAATCCCACGTGTGCAAGCCAGTTTTGACCAGTGATGGGGCAGGAGTGAAAGGAGGACGGTAGAAAATCTCCTAAGTGAGCCACAAGAAAACTTTTTCTGTATGTGATACCTAGGCCAACCACAGCCACATCAAAGAAGGCAGAGGAGAGACCGGAAGAATACAGATTTCCTAATCATACTGTTGAGCCACTTAGCCAACTAGCCCTGAAATCCTCCCTGCTCGTGGACTTCCTAATATGTGAGATAAGAGGTTTTCTTAGTGTTCAAGCCAGATTGAGTCAGGGTGCCTGTTACCCTCCAACAAAACTATTCTAGCTAATACATAAACTCCCCTAAAGGTCAGCACACCACAGTTCTCCCTAGGGCCTTAACATTTCACCATCTACCGGTACCCAGATATCAAAGAAGATATTAAATAAACATTTGAAGGTGCTAAAAGATAAGATAGTCTTCTAAGCAACTGTTTAAATGATATTCAATAGATTCTGATAAGCCAGAAGGTTGGTATGGTACTTCTCTGTAAGAGTGTCTTGTATTTTTCCAGGGAAGAAGTTGGGAAATTCTGATGAATCTGAAAGTGTATGGAAGTTAACCAGCAAGACAATGGAATGGGTGAAGGTGGCAAGTGCCTTTCTCATAGGAAAACCTCAACAGACTCAAAAGGAAATTAAGATCACTGAACTTAAGTTCACTGATTCTTAAAATGGTTAACATGGTAATCTTATATATATTTTACCACAATTAAAAAAAAATTCGGGAGGAGGGAAATAGCTCAGGGGCAGAGAGCAAAGCTTAGCATGCACGAGGTCCTGGGTTCAATCCCCAGTGACTCTATTAAAAAATTTTTTTTTAATTTTTTCTTTATGGAAATTAAAGCTGCTAGCAGCTTTGAGACTTGAGTTAGGTGCTGGCTTGTCTCAAATAAGGAAAATCCTGGCCCTGGATATTAAAACTCTCTATTAGAAAACTCAAAGGGTTCTGAGGCAGTGGTGTCCAAGGTATCTGGGTTCATTCAGCTTTTCAGGAACCAAGGGAACAAAGCTATTCATTCATTTAAAAAAATGAGTATCTAGCATGTGACAGATCTTTTCCTAGAAGCTGACGAAGCAGCCATGTACCAGACAGACAGATCTCTCTGCCTGCAAAATGCATACTGTTTCAAAGCACGGTTTGAGACAGAAGTTGGGCTCTTCAGAGATAGGAGCCACGAGATTCGGAACAAAGTGAGGCCCAAGGTATGCATGTTCCCCAAGGTCTAGAGCTTTTGGAATATCTCCATCATTCCTCAGTATTTCCAATCCTATCATGGTTTGACTCTGAAATAGATGCTGCCCCTCCTGAGTTCCTAGAATGCTCACCTGAATGCTTTGAAGTCTTAGCCACAATGGCTGTTTCATCACCTGCTTCCTAACAATGCAGGGTGTAATTAGCAGCTGCTTCACATGCAGGGCACAGGTTAGTTAAGCAATGTCTTTAGATAATGACCTGCACCTCCTTGAAACGCCAAGCCTTGTTTTTCAACCATGGCACAGCTGATTCAAACTCTAGTTATCTAACCCTTGCTAACTCATGTCATCTATGCTTTCCAGCCATATTCCTATCACTGCAGCTTACTGAGAGTCCTTGTTTTATTAGCAGCATGGCACAGAAGGAAAATCCAGTTTTATGAACCGAGTTCTGAAGCAAATACAGTGTGTCTTTTTTAAAAAGATTTCCTAGTCGTGATCGTCCATGAGAGAGCCTTCAGGTACTTTTTTCCCCTCTCAATATCCCAAGGCAACCAACCACCTTGGCTTTAATTCTTCACCTAGACTCTAGCCATTCTGATCTGTTAGCAGACTTGACACCAAAGGCTCATCAGTGTGTACACCTAAAAGGAGGGTAAACAATGCCCGTTTAGTTGTACAAAAACTGAAGAAGAAACCATCTCTGCCATCAACATCTTGAGTCTCGTCAGCTCCAGGCCTATCTAGGACCAGCAGATGTTACTAAACTAGTTTTGCATTTTTCGACCAGCTTTCTGGCATCCTGCAAGCACAATTAAGCTATAATGCCTAGTACTAAGAACAGAGAGAAAAATTTGAGGGAGGAAAGGGGCAGTAAGTTCAGCACCAAGTTACAACCCTTCAGGGCATTACATACCCTCAGGGCAGTCCCACTTACACAGGCCTCAGAGTGAGGGAACAGTGTGTGGCATGCTAAAACATCTCCCCAAGGGCAAGTTGCTTTGCATACGGTGGAGTTAGCAAAGCTAGGCCGTGGCACAACACTGTACATCAACTAAACTTCAATTAAAAAGAGTTGGGGGGAGGATATAGCTCAGTGGTAGGGTGTGCATTTAGCATGCAGGAGGTCCTAGGTTCAATCCCCAGTACCCCCATCAAAAATAAATAAACCCAATTACCCCTGCCACCCCCAAAAAGCTAGTGCTGTGGAGTGCCTCCCCAACCACACAATTCACCCTGTGGCCAAAGGGGTGACAAACACGAGGGCTATGGAAATGTGAGATGCTATAGAAGGAAACAGGAAGCTGGGAGAGCAAGCACAGGACTGGTGCTGGGAAACAAAAAAAGCAGCAGATACTGCAGCAGAGAGACCGTATCAAAGTAGCTAGGTGAAAATATCCAACATTTTGCACAGAATAGAGATTTTTGGAAGGGAAGGAGAGTTTCCGGCAGTGCTCCAACCTAGAGACTTTCTGCCATCTGAATTGTTACCAGATTGGGGGAGGGGCTGAGATGGCTTATAAAGGACAAGCAACTTTAAGGAACCCCTGCTCCCCAAGCTTTAAGCACTCATCTTCCTCCTAGAACTCTCTTCCAATAAACTACCCTTTCCCTCCTTCCCCTCCACCCAGCCCATTCTACCCGCGAACACGGCCAGACTCTGAGCAACCTACTCCTACTCAGTACCCTGCACGCAAACCAGGGTTCCAGAGCACCCAGGAAGTGCCTTAGGAGGCAGGGGGGAAGGGGATTCAGTCCGTAATGGTTCGAGCCCGCTCTGCCATCTTCTAGACATGTGACTTTTGTCGCGTCACTGGCCTGCTCGGAGGCTGTTTCCTCATCTGCCAAATGGGGATAGGAGGGTGGCAGGATGGCTGTGTGGGTGGTTAGAGTCGCAAAGGCGTTCCTCTCCTCGACCCCCGCGCCAGCACAGCGACCCAGGGTGGTCCGCTCCTTCCCGCCCCGGGGGTCCCCTCCCCGCCTTCCGGCCGCCGCCCGCTCACCGCTGAAACGCTGACTGCAGAAGCGCGCAGGAGGGGCCGGCCTTGGAAGCCGGGCTGTGGTCGATGAAGAAGCGGTCAGGAGAGACGTGCAGCAGGCGTGGGGTCATCTGCACGGAGCCAGGCATGGGCCACAGACCCAGGTTCCGCGTGGCGAAGGCGGGTGAGGCCAGCACCGCCAGAAGCCCGAGCAGCCTCGGCCACCCCAGCCGGCGTTGCTCCATGGCTGTTTGGCTTCTCTCGGCCTGGTCAGCGGTGTACACCCGAGCCGCCGCCCGAGCACCTGACGTCTGCTTATCCGCGGCGGAGCCGCACGCAACCCGGAGTCACTGAGTCAGCTGATGATGCTTTCCGCCCCGGCCCCGCCTCCAGGAGGGCGGGACCGCCCCGGGCCCCGCCCCGCCTCAGCTCCGCCCCCAGGCCGGCGGCACCTAGCCCGGGACCACCGCCAACTCCAGGCGGCGATCCTTACCCAGCCCAACCCGGACTCTTCCAGGAGCAGAGCGGCACGCTGACCTTGCTCCTGCTTGCAGCTCAGGTGCTCCTTCGAGCCCTTGGCCTCAGTGAAACTGGAGAACTCTAGCCACGGAACACCCAACTTCCCCTTCCCCACCAGCCTAACACCGGAAAACCGGAGTGATTATTCGCCCCGAAGTCTGGACTTCTCCGTAACAAGGCAATTCAGCTTTAATTATTAGAGACTCCCATCAGAACTCGCTAGGGCAGAGTTTTGAACAGGTGGGAGGTTATAAATGAAGCAGAAGATACTCTATGAGAGAATGGGCGATATTGAATCTTCTTACTTAGAAATAATCTCTTAATTTATAAAGTTGTTTGATGCTTGTCACCGAAGTCTCATGTCTACTTTACTTAGTCTTTCTTATTAGGCATGTTCCTAGACCTTTTATTCTTTTGTTGCTGGTGTTAATAGAATCCCTCCTGACCCTCAGTTTCCTCCCAGAAATTATAAAAGAATGAAGTGGACCTTTAGGTATTGGCCTGGAAAGATCTTTCCACCTGCTGCTGATACCACTGGCCTCGCCCCTACCTCAACCAACGTAGAAACACAGCTGCCAAAGTGTTCCTTGTAAAGTATCAATTAGGTCATGTCACTTCCTTACTCAGTACATATCAACGGCTTGTTTCCCACTGTCCCTCCCTAGAATAAAATACAAGTTCCTTAACATGAACCACACTGTACGGCAGAATCTGGCATCTGCAGAGCTCTCTGACTACATCCACCCTTGATTACCCTGACCTTCAGGTACTGGAATCCACTGAGCCTTCTCCTCCCTCGCAGCCTGACCTAGGTGTTAGCTCAGTGGGAAAGGGAAAGAGAGCCAGTGCAGCCTGGTGTTGCTCTAGGCTGAGATCACTGTTTCTTCTATCAACTAGCAAAGAGCTTCTCCTTGACCAAACTTGAGTCTGGCCCCCTTAAGCCCTCTTCTTGACCAGCACAGCCCAGTAATAGCTAGAATGCTGAAAAGTCAGTGCATTAGGAATCCCCCCACCCTTGGTATCTGATACCCTGGCCTCCTTCAGCAAGAATCCCATTGGTGGTGGTTTAGCAAGAATCTCCCCTACTCTTGATGTCTCCTCTTCACAATTTTTTACACCCTGACACCCCCCTCACCCCCCAACCCCCAGTCATTGGCTGTAAATCCCAGCTGTCTTTCTTGTACTCAGAGTTGAGCTGACTTCTTTCCTCTGTTGTGACAGTCTTGTCACCTATGATAGACCTGAATAAAGTCTTACTGTTTTAACAAGTGTCAGAATAATTTTTTTCTTTAAAACTTCTTATTCACACGTACTTGTGGACCAATTAGCCATGGGGAGTGAGAGGAAAAGGGACACTTAGGAAATTTATCATATTTCTAGCTCAGGCTTGGGGATAGGTCCTTTATCAGTCATTCAGGGCTTAGTTGCAGGCAAGCGAATCCACTTCACCTTGTTTTAGCAGAAAGGAATTAACTACAGGATATCAAGTGGCTCACAGAATCTTGTGAGAAGGGGAGAAATTGATCCTTGGCTGAAATTCCCTGAGCAGCTGGTCCTACTGTGACTAGGAAGCTGACTGCTTACTGGAGAAGCCTCTACTATGGCTGTTAACTCTAGAATTGGGGGATCCACAGACATCTGACAGATTCTTGCTCCAAGGCCTCTCAAGAGTCCAGTTGCTGATCTTTAAAGATAAAGAACATTCCTTTCTAATCTGCCTACCTTTGCTCAACTAACTACTCTATACAACGATCAACCTTACAATGACCAGACACCTGGCCACCAGGACCGGTTACAACACCCTACCAAAATCCCTAGCCCTACCCTTTCATGACCCCCTCCCTTCCCTGTTACCTCAACATCAACCAGTCAGAGAATTGTGCACGAGATCACACTCTACCACCACTTTGGGCCCAACATCAATTAAGCACAAAGAGTTAAAGGTTACTCTTCCTTATAAAGACCTCAGCAAACAACCCTTGGGGGCATAAATACCTGTCTGTGGCCCAGTGTTGCCTAAAGCAATGTATCTAATAAGCTCCTTTACTATCTTCCTCCTTTGTTTTGGTAAATTCTTTTACTGCCCAGGCCTGCCAAATCTGATTGGCTCCAGTCTGCACCAGTAAAAGAGATACCTCATGCACTGTCTCTGTCCCCGCTTAACTCACTTCTGAATTAGATTCTCAAGTAACCACATGCAATAACAGAAACTAAATATGGAAGCCCAGCAGCCGGGAGGTGTGAGAAATGTAGTTTCCAGCCTCTGTAATACAGGAAGACATATTGGAAGACATGCTAGAAGGAAATTGAAATGGATGGACGCTGAGTGAGCAAATTCAGCATCCTCATTGAACATGATACTGAGCAAATTCAGCGTCCTCACAGAACACGATATGAATAATTGAGGACAGCCTAGGACCTGGGCAGATGGGTAGGCAAAGCAGCCCACCTGAGGAAGAGCTTGTTCTGGGCGGAGCTCCTGATCTTTGATGTGGATCTTGCCTCTGACTACATCGCTCTGTTGTCACAGCATATCCATAAACAATCCTGAAATATGTGTAAAATCTGTCGTTGCCGTCATGAAAACTGAGATGGAGCTCCATTGAGCAGCGTAGTACCAAACTGGGCTCTCCCAGAAGAGCAAGGGGGTTTGGAGTTAAATCTGGTCGGGCACCTAGAAAGCATTTTTTTTGCAAAAATTAGCCATAGAAACAACTCTCCCACTCCCTTATCTATTCAACAGTGCCACCTGGTGGGAATCCTCGCACTCTCTCCTTCAACAAGCCATCTCCACCTTCCTCTATCCATGAATAATGTTTATATAATTTGGCTAGTCATTTAATCTGTTAATGCAGACTGAGCACCAAGATGCTTTGTTAAAAAAAAAAATCTCAAATCCATCAGGAAACTTCTTGGTGACCAAAAGCTGCTGTTATGGCACAAAATGCAAAGATCCACAAGAAGCTGAACTTCTAAGACTTCTGAAACAAAAATCTCTGGATTGAGGGCAAATGTCATGGACTGGTGTGAGAAGAGAGGCAGAAATAACCAGCAGCCAGGGAGTGGCTACTTCCTGGTTTTACCAAGGTGCCAGAATCCACATGGGCAAGAGAATACTTTGCTAGGATCCACCAAGGAATTCTCTCATTCCACAGAGACAGAATCTGAGAACCAGAAAGCAGCTCAGATAGCCAGGGCTTCTCACCTTGGAAGCTCGGGGAAAACACTGATGCTTGAGTTCCATCCCTGATCTATGGAATCAGAACCACTCGTTGTAAGATGAGAGTGATTTTTGTTTTTACAACTTTCTTGAGTATAACTGACATACAACAACCTGCCTATATTTAAAGTGAAAAATCTCATAAGTTTTATGTATGTAACGGTGGAGCCATCTCCACAATCAAGATAATGGACGTACCCATCACCTCCCAATGTTTCTTCCCACCCCTCTAATCCCTGCCACCTGCTCCTGCCATCCCTACCCTCACCCCACTCCCACCTCACCTCCCATCCAGACAACTGCTGACCTGCTTCTGTCCCCAAAGATTAGTTTGCATTTTCTGAAATTTAAAGAAATGGAGTCATACAGTACATTCTCTTCTTTGGTCCTGCTTTTTTAACTCAGCGTAATTATTTTGAGACTCATGCATGTTGTTGTGTGTATCAATCATTCACTCCTGTGTTTTGCTGAGCCCCACTTCATGGTATGGATATACCACGATCTGTTTACCCACTTACCAGTTGATGGACATTTGGATGCTCAGCAGAGGTGGAGTCAGTCTGGGAAGGATGAATCAGGAGACACTTAGTATTTCTACTGTCCCTGCAGCACTTTGTTGGTGATGCTCTTGTGACATTGTCATTCCTTCTCACAGTGGTTATTTTTTCATCAGTGTTTCTGTGTACTGCCCTCACCTCTGAGGACGGCAATAATATGTCTTCCACAGTTGTACATCTTTTATGTCACTGCACATAGTGTTAAAAAAACAAAATTCAACCGAGTAAATTGGAAGATCTAATTGGCTTTAGTCAATAATTCATGAATCAGGCAACAACCCATCTAGTAAAAATTCAGGAGGGGTTGAACAAAATGGAAGACGTTTATAGGCAGAAGAAGGGTGGGGCAAGGGGATATTAGCAGAGAAAAGAAAGGATTGTTTGAGGTCTGATCACCTTCTTTGGGGGAGGGGGAGGGCCTATTACGCAGTTCACCTCTTTTAGAGGGGAGCAGGCGGAGGGGGGCTCAGGTAACAGGTTACCTTGCTGCTGAAGAGAAAACTCCAGGCTGGCCAATTAAGACTGTATTTGTGGGGAAGGCCAAAACTGCGGTTAGGGCAGGTATTAGATCTAGGTTTGGTGTCGTGGGCTTTAGCGCCAGTGACGCCATTCTGGGCCTGTAGTTTTCTCCTTAACAACAGTAATTTCTTGTTAACCCGGGGCTCTGGCCCCTCACACTCACCCTTACAGATTCCTCCCCAGTTTTCAGCCAAACTGAGATACCTACTTTCACCCTCTTCCAAGGTCTGAACTTCCCTTTTGCCCTGTTTATGCTCAGATGGCACTGTCTGCTCTGCAGGTCCTTCCCGCTCTTCTCTGCCAGCCTCCTTGGCACCCTGTGTCCCCCAATTCTCATCAGCATTCTAGAGTCAGCGTGGTGCTCCTCTAGGAAGAGGCAAACAGATCAACGACATAGAACTGACAGCCGTAAGAATGCAGTGTCACAGAGCACGGCACCACAGGTTAGGGAGAAAGAGGATTGTCAATTAACGGCACAGGAGCAACGGATGAACTTTTTGGGGAAAAAATCAATTGAGATAATTACCTTAGCCCTCCCAAAATTGATTCCAGATTTGTTGATGAGGCAAGTTTTTAAAGATCTAGAAGACATTGCAAGTCAGAATTTATTAAATAGTTGGAGGGGGATGACGCTCCCTCTTGGCTTAGATGTGGGTGATTCTCATCATGAAAAAAAAAATCAATAGTTAAAAAAATCTGTTAAAATTTTGCATATGAGTTAAGTAACCCCAATTAAAATGAATTTCTTTGGACTTTAAACATTATTCTGGAAAATACAGCTAGTAATGGCATGGCATATTTATTATAGAAAGTGCTCACATAGACCAATAAACACTCCACAGAAAAACTGCCAGAGGACACGAGTCCATATAGGGCAATACGGTTGGTTCATGACCACATGGACAAATGTTCACTCTTGTTTGCTATACTCAGATATGTGGATCATTTTAAAACAGAATGAGCTGAGCTACTATCCTTGGTAGACTAAACTGCTCAAGTTTAAGACAATTAGAGCACTTAATGAATGACACTTCTGCTATCTGTACCTGATCATGCCACGTATGTGTTGCTATTTCTCTGGATGCTTTGCTCACAGCCAGAGGCTCCTGGGGGCCCAGAGAAGCCATCATTTTAAAAGCTCTGCTCTTACCCATTGCTTTAGACACAGTATCTCAGACCCTTATGACAACCTTGCAAAATGCATACGATTGGTCTTATTTTACAGGTGAGGACAGTGAGGCTCAGAAAAGCACTGCTAGGAAGTTTGAGAGCCTGGATCCGAATTCCACTCAGCCTGACTACACGTTCTATTCTTCCCATGGGCCGGGCTGCCTCTCTGAAGTTCTCTTAGCTGGTAAAGGAGTCAGCTCCTACTGCGGACGCCTGAATCTGGAAAACCTACCTTCCCCCTCCTCTCCCCAATCCCCCATCTACCAGAAAGATGAACAAGAATTTATAAGGAAACGGAATCTTTCTCTGAGAAGGAAAACACAGAATTCAAAATCAAAGGACAAAATGTGCAGAGAAAAACACAAGACAAAACAAGCTGCTGGAACAGACACGCTGCTGCAGGCATCCCTTAGGATGTTACCCCCATGCCCTCCGCAAACTCTCCCCTGCCTCCACCAGGTGACCCCGCCTGGCTGGATCCAGCCTCTGAGCAGATCACAATCAAGGCATTTTATGGCTGGATATCAAAGAGCCAGGCTCCATCCCTTTATGGGACAACAGGACAGGTCGTCTGTCCCCTAAGAGTCTTTTTCCCTTCCCAATCCACCTATTACAGATAGTGGATGTCATGTCACCTGACATAATTTACTTTAATATTACCCAGTGTAAGCAGTGTGTGTGATGTGTGCTGCCGGGCCAGTTAGAGTTTGAGGACCCCTCACCAGGAATCCACATTTCAGGGATGGTGAGTGAGCCTCTGAAGTACCCTAATCAAGAGGATACACTCCAAAATTATGAATTCCAATACCATTTCTGAAATCTACAGAAAACCACAGAGGCTTGCTTAACCAGCATAAGTAATGCCAGGAATGAGCCCTCACTGAAATGCAGAGTTGAAATGTGTCTGACTAGGAAGACTGTCCCAGGCCCTACCGCCCTCACCCAAGCAAGTACGAGGACCTGGCCAGCCCAGCCCAAAGCCTTTGGGACAGCACTGACCCTCAGACGTTCTCTTGACCCTGTGCTGTTCCTCCCCTCTGTGGGCTCTGTTCCTGACCCAACCAGTGAATTGGCTGATCCTGCTGCAGAAAACATTGTTCCTCCTTGGAGTGAACCTCTCAAACAAAGACTAGCTGGGATGCCTGAAGAGAGAGGGGCCTTTCCCCTACTCCCAAGAAAGCACTGTTTGAACAGTTTTATCCCTGTGTTGATGGAAAATTAATCAGTCAATCTAAGGAAGAAATGGAAGTTTTTGTTGGAGCCAAATTTGAGGATTTTAACCGAGGAAGAGCATCTCAGAAAGCGCTGAGAACAGTTCCACCAGGTAGGAATCAAGGCACAGTTATATACGTTTTCTGAGACAGAGGGCTGTACATCAAATGACGTATTATTGACAGTTTACACAATCCAGATCTAAGCTGCATCCTGGTGGGTCATGTGACCCCTTAGAAGATCAAGGAGGCATGTTATCTTTTAAGGAGTTGTCTTGTTGATGCTAGGACAATGTTGCTCTCTATGAGCTTTGTTTCATGACAATGTTGAGCAGGTATTCCTGCCGATGGGGGAGGTGTGGTTGATGCATAATGCAGATACACGGTGCACAGAGGGTGGAGAGAGGAGGCCAAAGGGCAGAGGATTTTTTATGTTAAAATTTTCCTTGTCTCGCCAGACAATATGGATCTTCTCTCCCACCTGCTTGTTTGTAAACACTACATTTAGCAGAATTTGGTCTCTGATTCCCTTTCTTGGCAATAAACAACCTGGGAGCAAATTGTCAGGGAGAGGAGTACAGGACCACTGTCTCTAGTGCCAGGGGCCACAGGAATTTGCAAGAATAACAAAAACAACAACAAATAAATTGACCAACACTCACTCCGTTGTGAATACAGTTTGCAACATGGCCCTTTTAGCCTGGAAACACATTTCCTCGATGCCCTGAGATCTCCTATGTATGTGTGCAAAGCAAAGACAGATACTAACTTCAGAGCTGTGAAGCTAAAAAAGATTTCCCTCCAACACGCAAATCCCTACTTTGATTGACAGGTGGAGAGAACTGACCACAGTGAGGTGCCTTCTAATTAGCTGACTGTGGTCGCCTGGGCCAATTTGGCTAGTGTCCCAAGGCCAGTGCTCTGCAGGTTCTGACTGCAGGGGGCGGGGAGGGGGGGAGGTAGGCGGGGAAGCGGGGAGGAAGGGGATGGGGTGGAGGGGGACACCTGGTTGGGGAAGGGGTGAGGAAGCGACACCTGCTCCCGTAGAAGCTGATCCTGCGGTCTTTATGAGGACAAGACTTCCAACTGGTCCAAGTGAGAATTTAGTTGCCTGTAGACAATAAGATGCAGGCCTCCCATCACAGCCAACCTGGGCCATTTTCATGTCACTGCCAACTTGACCTACTATTATGGAAATTGCTCCAATTATGTGCATAACATTTGCATGTGAAATGACAACTAAATGCTTGCCTGAGAGGCAATTTTTGCAAATGAAGCTGGGTATTAACAGAATAGGGTAGTGTGTCCTTTGTTGGGATTACTTGTGACCCAATGAGATGACAGCCCTCTTCAAGCATTGCGTTATGGCCTGTCATAAATTACTTGTCCCTCAAATGCCTCCTAGGGCTTGTAGAAGAGCCCCTTGAAATAAATGGGCTTCAATCATCAGTTTCAACAATTGTCCTGTCTCCAAGTAATAAAACATCTGGAAAATTGGGCTAAATGGATAAAACAGTTCTCTGTAATAAGTATCTGGCATCCTTACAACTTTGTATAGTGCACTTTTTTTTTAATGACCAGATGTGGTACTTCTGTGTTATGAAGAACAGAGGCATGTTTAGTCCTGCCTTTTATTGCATTTAAATGCAAGGTATATTTTCATAGCTCCCTGGAGAAACGCTATCCCATTGATTGGGAATTGCTGATGTGTTGGTTTACAAACTTGAAAAGTAAGTGAACCGCTCAGAAAATTGCAGATATAATTTAAACAGTCATTAAACTGGACACTCGCAGGGAATTGGCTTAAGAAAAAGAATTCAGTCTATAAATTTTACCTTCTCTCCTAGTGGATTTGTTCTGTAGCCTTTGATCTGGCGGTTGTTTATGGTCTTATCTGTCTTCTGTAATATTTACAACTTTATGAAAAAAAAAAGGATTTCATCAAACTTGCTGTTCACTTCTTCCCAATTTCTCATTAAGAAAGCTTAGCTGGTAACCCACCTGTGTAGTCTCCATTTTATAGTCCTCTGTGGGGTTCCAACAAGATGTTTTTAACATGTGTGTGTATGGGGGAGGGGAACAGAGGTACTTAGAGCCCTGTCCGCTGGGCTACCACTCCAAAACCTCCCCAAGCCCCACACCACCAAGAAGATGGTGTGTGACCAGTTATTACTATAGTTTATATAGGAAGTGCTTTTTATTTTATAACATTATAATGATGCTCTATGTGTTCTTTGGTCATTTTAAATACCACAAACATTTTTCCTTCTGTTAAGCGTTCTTTTAAAATAAGAGTCTTGATGGAAAGGCTGTTTTTATTGAACTAGTTTATTTGGCGACATTACGAATTTTTACAAGTGTTCACTACCATCAACAGTCTATGATAAATATCTTTATGTAAAAATCTTATCATCAATCTCTGATTCTTTCCTAGAAGCAGAACTGCTGGATCAAAGGGTATGAGCTTTTATTTTTAAGGCTTTAATACATGCTGTCCCAAGTGTTCTTCAGAAAGGGTGTAACGATGTATGCCGTACACGCCCACCGCGAGAGCACGAGCGCTCCCGGTTCCATGCACGCTAGGTCTTCCCATTAGTAACAGTTACCACAGTAAAGACATGAGTCCTCTGTCCGCTGTGTAAGTTGCCATTGTTTCCCTAGGTTGATATTTGCCTTTTAACTTGGATGATGAGCTGGAAGCTCTTATTTGTTTTGCCAAGTCTTTTTCCCTCCCTCCCTCCTGTTTTAGAAGTTTGAAACGTCTTTCTTCCCAGTCTTTTCCTTTATGGCGTCTTCCTTGGCTTTTAAGCTTTCCCACCTTGAAGTCAGAATCTAGATTTAGGCTTTTTCCACATTTGTGTTTTTCTAGTTCTTTAATAGGTTCCTTTTTATATTTAACAGCCATCTACCCAGGACTAATGTTGCCATATTGCATGAAGTAGGGGAGCTGAGAATTCTCTTCCAAAGGGTTAACACATTATATCAGCACCATTAATTCAATATTCTGTTTTAAAATAATTCATTAAAAAAATTAAAGGCAGAGGTTGTATTATTTCTCTATCTCGGTCTTTCTTAAATGTATTTACTCTCACAGATAATTCACGGTTATTTAAGTTTTCCTTTAGTCAATATCTCCGCCTGAAAATAGGATTTACCTATTTTTGTTGATTGCAAACCACAGCTCTCCCTGACTTTGAAACCCATAATTCCTAACAATTCCGGTTAGAAATGAATTCTTCTCAGTTTTGATCCCAGCTTGAATATTATATTCCAACATAATATATATCTCTGATGTATAAGTATTTACAGCCTTAAACCTAAGAGAAGTCACAGAGCGCAGTATTACAAACAGGTTGTCATTCTAACAGAACCAACTCTAGGTCTGCAAGAGATGCCCATGTGAGGCTGTGGGCTTCAGTTTACTCAACTGTAAACCTGCAGAGAAGCTATGAGCTTGAAGTGCTTCCTTTAAAATGTACTTATTTTATGAAATATTGCAAACAGGGTTGAGGAATTTTTAAAACATGGCAGTGGCGGGAGGGGAAAATACTTAAGTGTGCCTCGGAATGCCCACACTGGACTCTTCACTTACCCATGTTAATGGTTGTCTAGCCTTGGGAAAATGGTTTAACTTCTGCTAGAATTTCCCCCCCTCGGCAGTAAGATGAGATTTGTTTCTGATCTAGGACCAAATCCTTCACGAAAGATAAAATGTAGCTAGTTAATAGATTTCTGGAAAGATATACCAACTTTAGTGTTAATCGAAGACATGAAAATTAAAGAAAAATGAGATATGATTTTCTACTGATAAGGAAATCGTTTTTAAAAGACCCGCTCAGTGCTGAGAGGATATGGTTCAATGGATACTTTGGGACTATTGATGCTACAGTCCTTTTGGGAAGCAACTTTGCAATCAAACACTTTAAAACCTTCATTCCTTTTGGATCAGGAGTTCCATCTCTAGTTCTAAAAGAAATTCACCCAAGACAGAGGAAAAGATTTCTACATACAGATTCAATTGAAGAGTGACATACCAGGAAAATCTTCAATTGTAGGGAGAGTGATTAGCTTGGTAGATTTTACAATGGCTTAATTCATTTAGAGTTTTGCTTAAATGATACTGACAGGGTAATTCAAAACAAAATAAGTATTTTAGTAAAGTATTTCTTTATCAGAAGTAAGTGAATTCTAGTGTGCAATCATTAAAAAATGACATTTAATAAGAGATATTTAGTAACAATATGCTCACGTTATAATGTTAAAGAAAAAAAGCAGAAAATAAAATTGTCTAGTCAATATTATCACGCCTATATAAAAATACCGTGCACAGTGCAAAGACTAAAAGAAAAACTTAAGGGGACATAAAGTGCATCATGGTGACAACGGTTAACAATACTGTATTGTATATTTGATTCTTGCTAAGAGAGTAAATCTTAAAAGTTTTCATCACAAGAAAAAATATTCTAACTATGGATGGTGACAAATGTTAACTAGATTTAGTGTGATGATCATTTTGCAATATATACAAGCATTGAATTGTTACGTTGTATACCTGAAAGTAATATAATGCTAATTATATTTCAATAGAAGAATAATTAAAAAAAAAAAACCAAAAGCATAAAATCATGGTGGTTTTCTTGGGGTAGGGAGAATTTTTCCCCTTCTTTCCTCTTTTCTATATTTTCCATTTTTTTGCAATGAACACATAAATTTTATACTCAGCTAAAAGTAAACTTATTTTTTAAATGAACATTTGTTCTTTGGAACAAACAACATACGATTATGAAAGGAACAGATTTCCCCTTTAGGAAAATCCTTAGTGTTGTCATAAGTGTTAAATGGAACTGTCAGGAGGACATGTTCGGACACGTGTAAAGTGTGAAGCTGTGTGACTGTACAGGGACGCGCTGCTGAATTCAAATCTAGGAGCAAAGGTGTATGAAGGTGCCTCTGTAGTATGTAAAATGAACTCTCCATCTGCAATGTGAACGATCTTTTGATTTGTTCTGTAGATTTGGATTTTGATCTGTTGAATTTCCTATCAGTAGAACTCAGTTTCAAAATATGTCAATTTCAAAATACGGTCAATATTACAAGAGAAAAGCCTTAAGCTAGAGGAAGACATGGCCCTCGGCTGGGTTGTCTAGCATCTGTTCCTTTCCTGGCTTTCATTTCCACCTCCCTGCATCTCTGTTGATTTTGCCTTATTTTTATTCTCATTCTCATTCAGAGAATAATTCTTGGGGTCAAGGACTGAAAACTTCAATTTCGGTTTGACCCCTGGAACACTCTGGGAATCTAATGAGTGTACCAGTGCTGCTGGCCTCTGCTCAAGCTCTGGGCCTGTCACGCAGGGAGCCCAAGACGGGCCGATTGCTCGGCGACTTTCCCCATCAACACCAAGAGACACGGCTCCCCCAGGCTCAGTCTGCTGCTGTCTGGCATGCAGGCTGGAGGCCCAGATGAAGTGGATTTCTTACTATCATTTTCCCTCGGCCAAAGGGATGCTGGGTGGGCCCATGTTCATGTTTTCCTGAACTGTCCCCTCTCCTCCAGTAACACCTCATCTTTCTTACCCTCGCTGTCATGGCACCACTGGCTTGGTTCAGTTCTCAAACTGGAGGGTGTGAAGCCCTGAGGATCAGAGGCCTGTTTGATGGATTCCATGAGCTCTAAGACAAAACCTTAAAAAAATATTGTAAGGCTTCTCCCCTGGTAATGCAAACTGTGGTTTTACCAGTTAAAAGGCAAGACTTCAACATGGAAAGACATTTCCTTGGAATAAGACATTTGTATTGAGACTGCATTTAGTGTTGCTGGGAAGAGAGGGCACCACCAGGGGTAGCTTAAACAAACAAGTTCTAGTTTTTCTCACCTCCCAGGAAGTCCAGAGGTGGGCAGCTACTGGCCCAATTCAATGGCTTAATGAGGTCAGGGCTGGTGTCTCTGTGACTCTCCTGCCCTGTCCCGCAGAGCTGCACATTGGCTGCTGCAGCCCCAGGTACCACGGTGTGCGGTGGAGGCAGGAAGAAGAGGACAAGAGGACAAGACATCCGCCACACTGGTCTCTTTTCACAGAAAAGCAAAACATTTCCAGAAGCCTCCTAGCAGCCCTTCTCATATATTTCATTGGCACCAACTGAGTCACACAGCTCCCCTAGCCAGAGGGAGGCTGGGAAAACCAGCTACTTGGTAAGAGGAACAGGGTTGCTACAACTGGCTAAGACCAATTGCCATTCATAACTTAGAGCTGGACACACTCTTTGGAATCGGATGGCTGCTGGGTATGATGTGTGGGCCCAGCCAAGCCAAGGGTCTGCACCATGCGTGCCTTTCCTCTGGTTTCCTTCCCACATGACCCTGGTTTCCTGACAAAGCACAGAGCCTCTCCTCTCCTTGTGCTTCGTGCTCAGGTAATGCGGCGACTGCCTCTCTGCCTTCGGGCTCCTCACCTCCTCCTCCACTCCATCGGTTACAGACAGGGTGTTATTCCCCTCGCCTTTCACCACCTAGGGTGGCAAAGAACATTATTTCTAAGGTCAGAGCCTTCTTTACCTTTAGAGGTATGATATTAAATTCCAAGTATTTATCAAGCTTTTAAAGTTTGAATTTCACTTACTCTCATCTGAACGCGATTTCCTGGGTTGAGAAAGAGCATGCCTGCTCAGTTGACAATAAGGCAATGATAGTTTTTGCTAAAAGCCCCCAGTGTTCAGTGTTGGCCGATTGAAAAGATAAAGGGAGAAAGAATTGAGCGCAATCCTTGGTTTTTCCCGGAACAGGAATGAGCTGGGCTTACTCCCCTGTTCTTGGTGCTTACACCTCAGCCCGAGGCCCTCCACCCCACTTTCTCTTTGCGTTCATGTCTACTACGTGCCTCTGTCTTCCTTCACTGCTGTGGGCACAACGTGGCGGCCCAAATGGGGACATGGTGACATGCAGGTTGGTAAAAGAATTTACCAGAGGTAGAGTCTGGGAATAGAAAGGAGTTTACTGGGGCACGCTGGCACAGACAACAGCGGGCCACACAGACGAGCTGTGCCTGTGTGAGCCCTAGGGGCTAGTTGTTGGAGTGTGTTATAAGGAAGAGTCACACGGTGTCTGATCAGCTTGTGCACAAGGCTCTGACTGGTTGTAGGTGAGGTAAGAGGTTTAGGGCCCATGAAGGGCAGTGGGTTTATGACCCTGATAAGATAGGCTGGAACAAGCCAGCCTGAGCTATTGAGATTAGTACCTACGGCTATTCGTTTATGAGGGCAAACAGTCCAGCAAAGAATGTACTTTATCTGTTGAGGGATCACAGGCAGACATCTGAGAGCCTAGAAATGGGGGTCATTGGACTTTGAAGGAGTCAGTAGGTCCAACATTCACGCCTTCTTTCTGCTTTCTTATCACCTGCTGCTGGGGACCTCGCATATGACTTGGTGATCTCTCCGAGTTCAGAAATGCCTGCAGCCTCCCCTTCAACCTTTCTGTGTTTTTCCTGAGGCAAAGTTCCTTCACGTCTTTCTGGCTCAGCCTCTTCACCTGCTCAGCACTGGGGGCCACGTGCCTGCAGTGTGTTCTAAGGTTAATGTGTCTTTGGTCTTAACCATGGTCTGCTGGGCAGAGGGAAATCAGGCATTTCAGGTTTTGGTCTCAGTTTTGCTATGGGTGCTAAGAGGTCTTAGGCCAGTGACTGAATTATGCTGGAAAATTAATCCTTTTAATCATTTTAAAATTCTGTTTTCAGAGTATCTTGGGACTTACTGATGCAAATATTACATGAGTATCAGATATGTCTTTCTCCTATTTCAAAAGACCCTTTCCTTCTGTGAAGCCACCATCACCCTGATACCAAAACCAGGCAAAGACACTACAAAAAAAGAGAATTATAGGCCAATATCACTGATGAACATAGACGCCAAAATCCTCACCAAAATTTTAGCAAATAGAATCCAACAACACATAAAAAAGATTATACATCATGACCAAGTGGGGTTCATCCCAGGGACACAAGGCTGGTTCAACATACGCAAATCAATCAATGTAATACATCACATCAACAAGAGAAAGGACAAAAACCACATGATCATCTCAATCGATGCAGAAAAAGCATTTGATAAAATTCAACACCCATTTATGATAAAAACTCTCGCCAAAGTGGGTATAGAGGGAACATATCTCAACATAATAAAAGCTATATATGACAAACCTATAGCCAGCATAGTTCTCAACGGTGAAAAACTCAAAAGCTTCCCACTAAAATCTGGGACAAGACAAGGATGCCCACTATCACCACTCCTATTCAATATAGTCCTGGAAGTCCTAGCCACAGCAATCAGGCAAGAGAAAGAAATAAAAGGGATCCAAATTGGAAAAGAAGAGGTAAAAGTGTCACTATATGCTGACGACATGTTACTATATATAGAAAACCCTAAAAGGTCCACAAAAAAACTACTAGAGCTGATCGAAGAATTCAGCAAGGTAGCAGGTTACAAAATTAATGTTCAAAAATCAGATGCCTTTCTTTACACTAATGATAAATCAACAGAAAAAGAAAGTAAAGAAACAATCCCCTTTAAAATAGCACCCAAAGTAATAAAATATCTGGGAATAAATCTAACCAAGGAGGCGAAAGAATTATACACAGAAAACTATAAACCATTGATGAAGGAAATTAAAGAAGACTTTAAAAAATGGAAAGATATTCCATGCTCTTGGATTGGAAGAATCAATATTGTTAAAATGGTCACACTGCCCAAGGCAATCTACAGATTTAATGCAATCCCTATCCAATTACCCAGGACATATTTCACAGAACTAGAACAAATCATAATAAAATTTATATGGAACCATCAAAGACCTAGAATTGCTAAAGCATTCCTGAAGAGAAAGAAAGAGGCTGGAGGAATAACTCTCCCAGACTTCAGACAATACTATAGAGCTACAGTCATCAAGACAGCATGGTATTGGTACCAAAACAGACATATAGACCAATGGAACAGAATAGAGAGCCCAGAAATGAACCCACAAACTTTTGGTCAACTCATCTTCGACAAAGGAGGCAAGAATATACAATGGAATAAAGACAGTCTCTTCAGCAAATGGTGTTGGGAAAACTGGACAGCAGCATGTAAAACAATGAAGCTAGAACACACCCTTACACCATATACAAAAATCAACTCAAAATGGATTAAAGACTTAAACATAAGACAAGATACAATAAACCTCCTAGAGGAAAACATAGGCAAAACATTATCTGACATACATTTCAAAAATTTTCTCCTAGAAGAAATAAAAGCAAGAATAAACAAATGGGACCTAATGAAACTTACAAGCTTCTGCAGAGCAAAGGAAACCAGAAATAAAACAAGAAAAAAACCTACGGAATGGGAGAAAATTTTTGCAAGTGAAACCGACAAAGGCTTGATCTCCAAAATATATAAGCAGCTCATACGACTCAATAAGGAAAAAATAAACAACCCAATCCAAAAATGGGCAGAAGACCTAAGCAAGCAACTCTCCAAGGAAGACATACAAATGATCAAAAAGCACATGAAAAAATGTTCAATATCACTAATTATCAGAGAAATGCAAATCAAAACTACAATGAGGTATCACCTCACACCAGTCAGAATGGCTGTCATTCAAAAATCCACAAATGACAAATGCTGGAGAGGCTGTGGAGAAAGGGGAACCCTCCTACACTGCTGGTGGGAATGCAGTTTGGTGCAGCCACTATGGAAAACAGTGTGGAGATTCATCAAAAGACTAGGAATAGACTTACCATATGACCCAGGAATCCCACTCCTGGGCTTGTACCCAGAAGGAAATCTACTTCAGGATGACACCTGCACCCCAATGTTCATAGCAGCACTATTTACAATAGCCAAAACATGGAAACAACCTAAATGTCCATCAACAGGTGACTGGATAAAGAAGAGGTGGTATATTTATACAATGGAATACTACTCAGCCATAAAAACCGACAACATAATGCCATTTGCAGCAACATGGATGATCCTAGAGAATGTGATTCTAAGTGAAGTAAGCCAGAAAGAGAAAGAATAATACCATATGAGATCGCTCATATGTGGAATCTAAAAAACAAAAACAAACAAAAACAAAGCATAAATACAGGACAGAAATAGACTCATGGACAGAGAATACAGACTTGTGGTTACCGGGGGGGGGGGTAGAGGGTGGGAAGGGATAGACTGGGATTTCAAAATTGTAGAATAGATAAACAAGATTACACTGTATAGCACAGGGAAATATACACAAAATGTTATGATAAATCACAGAGAAAAAAATGTGACAATGAGTGTGTATATGTCCATGAATGACTGAAAAATTGTGCTGAACACTGGAATTTGACACAACACTGTAAAATGATTATGAATCAATAAAAAATGTAAAAAAAAAAAGACCCTTTCCTCTGTGAAAGCTTTTAACTATGACACAAAGAAATATAAAAGTTATGGGAACTGGGGGAATGGTATGTAGTTCAGTATGGAGTGCGTGCCTAGCATGCATGAGGTCCTGGGTTCAGGCCCCACTACCACCACTTAAAAAAAATTAAATAAACCTGATTACACCCCCCACCAAAAAAGGAAAAAATTAATATAAAATTACAGCTAAATGGAAAAAGGAGGATGCATGTTGTATTGAACTGAAGCACCTTGGAGCAGAAGCATCAATACCCATACAGGACTGGAATGGACCCAGAGTTAGCCAAACTGCGAGGTTTGGAGGCAGAGTCCCCAAGACTGTCCTCACTTCTGACACCAGCTGTGAGTTTGTGGGAGGAAGTTCCCTAAACCATCCTCAGTTCACTAGAAGGATTTACAGAACCCGCTGAAAGCTGTTACCCTCACAGCTAAGGAATATCACAGGAAAAGGATACAGATTAAAATTAGCCAAAGGAAGAAACGTGTAAAACAGAGTCTGAGGGCAAAGAGGGTCCGGAGAGCAAAGCTTCTGCCTTTGGGACACGTTCCCACCCTGGCATCCACGTGAGACAAAACACACAGAATATTACCAGCCAGGGAAGCTCACCTGCGCCTCACCATTTGGAGGTTTTATTGAGGCTCCATTACGTAGGTATGGGTGACTGACCAACTGCCCGTGAGCTGATCTTGGCCTCCAGGTCTACAACACGGTGTGACACAAAGCTCCCACCCTAAGCCGCGAGGTTGGTCTTTCTGGCCTGGCTAGCTCCCACCTAAAACCATGGGGTGTGGCTAGTCCCCTCCGAAGACCTGCTGTATCCAGGCTCTGCCCTAAACAAAGACACTTCTATCAGGAATGACGTGGATCACCTCCCGGAAGCCGAGGGCAACCAGACTTCTCTTTGGGCAAAGCCAAATTCTTTACTAGTGGGATGCTTTGCTTCTTACTCGTCACTGGCCTCATGGTGGTACCTCCAGGAAAGTGCACGGCGAGAGGGGCTTCGGGGAACCTCCTGCAGGCAGCAGTTTGATGGTGGCACTGGCATTCACACACAGTTGCTTTGGGGCCATTGTCTTCCTCACCAGAAATGCCTTCGCGATGCCGGGGGCCCTGTGTCCCAGATCCCTAGGCGCTACTGCTACCACCTTCCACAGCTCACGGATGTCAGAGGTGCTCTGGAGTCTATGTTTCAAGACACTGACGCCCTGGGGACTCACAGATGGTTGATATTTCTGGCAGCTAACCACCTGCTCTAACTAGGTCAGAGTATGTGAGCACCTGAACGGGCGATTTAGGGGTGCAAAGGCTTAGGGGATTCAAAGAGACCGAGAAGCTTGAGTTGGAAACTGGCAGGAAAACCTGGATTTTATATACAGCAGATGGGTGAGGCAGGTTGGGGGGTGGAGGGCAGCACACCACACATGAGGCACAGAGGAACTACAGAAGCCAAAGGAGCATGTGGGACCCAGAGACGCCTTAGAAAACACGTGACTGCACACACAGTCAGTGTCAAGTTTCCAAAAGAAAATACAGTCTTCATTAAGTAAAGGATTTACTAGCCTTCAAATAAGATTCTGATGAATAACCGCTATCTAGTCACTCACCAAGCATTCACTGAGCGTTGACCGTTACCGTGCACTGTTCCAGGTGCTAAGCACACAGCAGAGGGCAAAACAAAGACCCTCACCTCACGGAGCTTGCCTTTGCTTCCTAACAAGAGATATAAATAATAAATAGATATAGATCTCACGGTGGTGATAAGTGTGCTGAAGAAAAATAAAGCAGGCGAAGGAATGGAGAGAGAGTGGCTTGTTCTCTACATCGGGAGCTCAGGGAGGGCCTCGCTAACCAGTGAAGGAGGGATGTGAGCAGAGATCTGAGTGAAAAGAGGGACCTGGTCATATGAGTATCTATGGAAAAGTGCTCTCGGCAGAAGGACAGTAAGTGCAAAGGTCTTGAGGCTGGAGAGTTGTTGGTGATGAACTAGGTGGCTAGTGTGGCTGAAGCGGAGATGAGGCGAGATGAATAAAGCCCTGTGGTTGCGGAATGGAGACGGAAGCCACTGGAGGCTGTAAACTGTATGTTTCTGTGACGGGGACAACAAAGGTTCACATAACACACACCCACACCCCCTCCCCCTCCCCCTCCTCAGTTCTGGGTTGCCTCCTGGCCCCATTGTTGCCTTGACCAAAGATAACTGTGGAAGAGCCTTAGAGGAGCTGAGAGGTTAAACTGATCTTAGAAAGGATACGGCGTGACCGTAGGAAGAAATGGACTCTGGAAGGCTGGGTGGGGGTGGGGGTGGCGGGCAAAGGGGCAGCAAGAGGGCAGCAGGGGGTGTGGAAGGAAGTCTTTTGGGGAAGAACCATGTTAGGGGGAGCAAGTACTGAGATGAGGGAGACTTCGGAAAAAAGACTTTAGAAGGTTCCCCCGTGTGTCCTGCTGCTCCTCTTAGAGACGCCTTACATCATTTGATGTGGCAAGGCTTATTCCCAGCTGGATTTGTGCTTCTTTTGGACACAGCACTCTGCCAAGATTAGCCCCAAAGTGGCCCAATTTTATTCAGGTTTCGTTTCTGTTTACAGCATCCGTGCAGTGATGGAACTAGCTATTTAATAGCCTTTTCTAGTAAACTTGAAATATTTTCTTATTCCTTGAACAATTGGAAAAAAAAAACCCCTTGGTGTCATGAGAATATTTATGCAGCTGTCATCATGCAACAGGTAACCCCAGCTGAGGTGTCACATTTGCCATGGAGGCCATGCTATTTCAGGGAAGTCAACTGATCCCTCTAAGCGCCAGTAGTCTTCTCAGTAAATGGAAAATCATTTTTAAAAGTTTCTGAACAAATCTCAAGAATTAAATGATACTGTATATATAAAAAATAACACAAACGGCAGTTGCCATTTTAACTGGTCCCTTTTCTTTTAATTACCAATTTGGAAACTCATGCACTTACTATATGTGAAATAAATTTAAGAAATAATTAAAATGAATGATTCTGTATGTTGTCAACTTAACTGTGCATAAATATCAGTGGTAGACTGATTTGGTCAGAAGAGAGAAAATGTGCCTCTGGGTACAGTAAATTTTATCAAATTGCTGGAATCTCTTCTTTATCCCACATAGGTCAAGAAAGATATAGAAAATGTTGCTTCTGTCATTTTTTAGAGGCTGCAATCCTGAGAATAAATCTTCCTTATTAATAATCAAAATAAATTCTTCCAAACTATAACTGATATATCTCAAGTTATACAATGATTATTGAAATTATAACTTAAAAATAAACACCAGTAAGATACACAAATCCATATGGAAAAGACCTATTATGTACAAGTTCTGGAAAATAACACAGAAAACTGTAAGAATAATCAATGATACAAAACCAGTTTTGCTGTGAAAAGGAGAGCTGGCTCCCTTAAAATAATAAATTCTGATTGTTTTTATCACTTCAAGTCATTTGTACTTAATAATAGTGCAAAATAACATATGATATCACTCATATGTGGAATCTAAAAAAAGAAAAAAAGAAGACACTAATGAACTCATCTGCAAAACAGAAACAGACTCACAGACAGAGTAAACAGTCTTATGGTTACCTGGGGGGAAGGGCGTGGGAAGAGAGAGATTGGGAATTCGAGATTTGCAAATATTAACTACTATTTATAAAAATAGATGAAAAACAAATTTCTCTTCTATAGCACAAGGAACCATATTCAGTATCTTGTAGTAACCTATAATGAAAAAGAAGAATATGAAGAGGAATATATGTATGTATATGTACAACTGAAGCAATGTGCTGTACACGAGAAATTGACACAACATTGTAAACTGACTATACTTCAATAAAAAAAGAATGCAAAAAAAAAAATCCCTCAACACACAGATCAATGGAACAGGATAGAAAGTCCAGAAATGAACCCAAGCACTGACGGTCAATTAATCTACAACAAAGGAGGCAAGAATATACAGTGGAGAAAAGACAGTCTCTTCAATAAGTATTGCTGAGAAAACTGGACAGCTACCTATAAAAGACTGAAATTAGAACATTCTCTAACACCATATACAAAATAAACTCAAAATGGATTAAAGACCTAAATATAAGACCAGATACTATAAAACTCCTAGATGAAAACATAGGCAGAACACTCTTGGACCTAAATCACAGCAATAATTTTTTCAAACCAGCTCCTAGATTAAGGGAAACAAAAGCAATAATAAACAAATGAGACCTAATTAAACTTAAGAGCTTTTGCACAGCTAAGGACACCATCAACAAAACAAAAAGACAACCTACAGAATGGGAGAAAATATTTGCAAATAATGCAACCGACATGGGACTAATTTCCAAAATATACAAACAGCTCATACCACTTACTATCAAAAACACAAGTAACCCAATCAAAAAATGGGCAGAAGACCTAAATAGACATCTTTCCAAAGAAGACATCCAGATGGCCCACAAGCAGATGAAAAGATGCTCAACATCACTAATTGTTAGAGAAATGCAAATCAAAACTACAATGAGGTATCACCTCACACCAGTCAGAATGGCCATCATTAAAAAGTTCACAAATGATAAATGCTGGAGAGGCTGTGAGAAAAAGGAATCTTCCTGCACTATTGGTGGGAATATAAATTGGTGCAGCCACTATGGAGGACAGTATGGAGATTCCTCAAAAAACTAAAAATAGAGTTACATGATCCAGCAATCCCACTCCTGAGCATATATCCGGAGGAAAACATAATTTGAAAAGACACATGCACCCCAATGTTCACAGCAGCACTATTTACAATAGCCAAGACATGGCAACAACCTAAATGTCCATTGACAGATGACTACATAAAGAAGATGTGGTATATACATACAATGGAATATTACTCAGCCATGAAAAGAATAAAATAATGCCATCTGCAGCAACATGGATAGACCTGGAGATTGTCATTCTAAGTGAAGTAAATCAAAAAGAGAAAGAAAAAATACTATATGATATGGCTTATACGTGGACTCTAAAAAGAACACAAATGAATGTACCTTCAAAACAGAAACAGACTCACGGACATAGAGAACTTATGGTTACCAGGGGTTAAAGAGGTTGGGAAGGGATAAATTGGGAATTTGAAATTTGCACCTCTTGGGGAGTGATGGAAATATTAGCTACCTTGATTGTGGTGGTGGTTTCATGGTATACACATCTTTCAAAAGTCATCAAATTGTACATCTGAAGTTTGTGTAGTTTATTGTACAGGAATCACGCCATAATAAAATGTTTTTTAAAAAATCCCTCAAAAAGATAGTGGAAAAATTGTGTGAATTAGCATAAAGACTGATGGACGGCTGGTTCTGGCTGGCTTTGCCACAGTAACGAACGCAGATTCTTAGAGATTCTGAGAGATCAACACTCAATGGTACAAAACTATCCAAAGTTTTTTTTAAAAAGTTCAGCACTTTAAGGATTTGTATCTCCATGCTTATCTGGATATCGGTTAGAACATTCTTAAAAGAACGTTGACGTTTTTATCACAGCCCTTATTAGCTCCCGGCGTAAACAACTTTGTCATTTTATATCCTTATCTTAATGGATACTTGGTACTGTTGAAATGGGAAAGCGCGCCCAGAGCCAAAGAACCACTTCGTGTGGCTTTCGCAGTGTCTCACTACCCCTTCACCCTACCTGGGGCTCTAGATCCAGCATCCTAGAGAGACACCAGCTTCAGAGAGTTGGTGTCCATCTCCGGGACATTCAACTGCACCCCGCCCTCCAGTCCTGCCCCGGATTTCAGCCACTGCGCAGCAGCGCCCCCTACTTCCCAGTCCCCCAACTGTCGCGGTAAAAGGCGCAAGGCCTAACATCCACAGGGTGTGAAGATCCTGCTTCCCGCTTCCCTGCTCTCTAGGCTGAGCCCAGAGCTTGGCTGTCTCTTGCATGAGACAGTTATCTCCCTGGCGCTGGCCCACCTCCCCTCTAGCTGACTCCCTGCGCAGCAGGAGCGCTCTCTCAAACGCATGTTGATGATGCGTCTCCAGTTTAACCTTTCAGTGCGGCTGTGTGTGCCTTGCAGGGACTCACCCCTCTGTGCCTGTCCCTCCTCTCTAGACGCTGAACTCCCATCTTTACACACCCAGCTCAGAGTCCCCGGAAGCCTCCCCTTACCTCCCCAGAGCGTCGGTCATTCCCCTTACATTCTGTGCAACGTATTTATTTATGGGTCGGATGCGCTTAACTAAGGAACGAAAACTAACCTCATCTCCAAGGAGCCGTGGACCCAGGGGACTGAAGAGCTGCTAACGTAACTCGTGGGAACGTCTTTGTGCGGTCCTGCAGACGGCTTCCGTAGTGACGTAGCTTGCAAGGCGTCGCTGCTCAGGTGTGGCCCGCAACCCAGCATCGTGGGCATCACCTGGGAGCTTGTTAGAAAACCCTGTTAGAGCTTGTTAGGAATCTCTGTTCCTGCCCCAGACCTTCTGAGTCAGAACCTGCAGTTGAACAAGATCCCCAGGTGATTTGTATGCACATCCATTTGAGAAGTGTTGCTGTGAGGGTTAAACACAAAGTCTACAACACCTGCTAATTTCTGGGGACAGATGTTTTAAATGGACCAGATTCCAGAGACGTGTTGGCTCCTCACACTCGGCGCTAGAGTCAGCTGGCTACACCTGGGTCCACAGGCACGCGCCTGCGTGGGGCAAAGAGAGCGAAGGCCGCCTCACCAGTGGAGAGCTAGGCGGGCTCACCGTCTACATCCAGAGCCCCCTGGCTGGTGTCCACAGGATATGTGACATCTTTATCTTGTTGCAAAGGAAATCGCCATGTTTGGCATGAGGTGGCCTTGTGGCTGACTTAGAGCCCTTAGACTAGAACCCCCACCACTAGTCTTTGAGCTCCCTGAAGGTGTATCCTCGGACCACCCCCAACCAGACACAGAGGGGGGCTCCAGAAATGCTGATGGTCAGATGTTGGCTTCAGTGATGCACATGGTGCCTTCTCATGCCTCTCAGGCCATCACAGTGCACAGTCCTGCCAATTTTATCAGAAATGGTTCAATCACAATTGAATTCCAGGGGCTTTCAGCCAAAATTATCTACAACACCAACATCACCACACCTCCTGTGGAAGCCTTACACGGTCAGCTGTAAATACGTCTGTTCATTCAAGCAAGAAAGGGGAGATACTTAATGGAGGTCCTGCGGGAAGAAGTGTGACCCAAAGGTTGGACCTTGGCCTGTAAGGTTGGCCTCCATTGCCTGATGACCCAATGTCTTGAGGGCCCTTGTTTCCTATACTTTGTCTAGTTTAGTTATTTCAGGTGGGAAGGTAAACCCGGTCCCATTCTGGCCAGAAGTGGAAGTTACCCACTTTGCTTAGAAACACACAGTACTTTTGTGGTGTTTTAATTTGTACTGAATTATTCAGGAGGGAGAATACTGTGAAAACTGAAACAGCTCTTTGTTTCGTTAGAGACTTTAGCAAGAGCTGACCATCATTTTGTTAAGTCATGTTGCTAATGTGAGTCATGGTACCTGAATGGGCAATATAGTGCCCAGTTTCAGGCTCCAATGTGAAGACCTATACTCACAACGATTCTGTGAGTGTGTGTGGCCGTCTGACTCCTTATAGCGTCCTTTAGAGCATCAGAGCTAGGGCATTCACATGTTTAAGTGCATATGATTTTATTAAAATTTTCCATTTGCTTCTCCTCTGTATCACAGTTAAGGAATTTTATTGAGTTTTTTTGAGTTCTATTTGATAGGTTATATTGTCTAAAAATTCCATTTCAGGAAGGCAAAGGGGGCACTGAAAATGACTGACATGAAAAGAGACAGCATGTCACTGTTGTAGATGTGGAAATTTCCCTAAAAAGGAGGCTTTTCCCCGTTGCTCCTTCTGGAATGGGCCTGGGATGGTGGCGTGACATCAGAGGAAGCAGGCTGTGACGTGTGTTTGGGCTGAAAGGGCCTTAGACCCCCTAGCAGGGTTTCCAGCATGAACAGGGCAGAGATACAACACAGGGTAACTGGGAGGGGCAGGGAAGCTGGGGTGATTTAGTGACTAATGAAGCTAAGAAGGGGTGATGGTTGTCCCCTTCATGGTGGTGCCATGAACAGATGGTGGAGAGGACCTCTATTCTTGACCTTTTGGCTCCTCGACAGCACAATCCTGGGGGAAAAGTGGGGGGCAGAGGGTGGTGAGGGAGGAAATCCCTAAATCACTCATATTTCCTTTGCATCAAACCAGCAGATGAGGGGCTTAGAGTAAAAATCAAGTTTTATTCTAGAAAAATAAAATTATCTTTCTTAAATTTCTAAGCTTGTGTACTAAGATGCATAATTACTACCCACGTATGAGAACCCCTTTTAAAGTAAAAAAATTTTGCAGGTCGTCCCCAAGCCTGAGATCTGCTGTGATTTTTGTGTCCAAAAGGCCACTCTGTATTCGGGAAGCTGCTTGTCTGCTGCACAAGGGGACTCACTGATCAGTAGGCACACAAACCAGGAAGAACTCATGTTCTGCATAAGAAAGTCTGGGGTCTGCTGTTTGCCATTTACTAACTGTGGGCTCTTGGGCAAGTTAAAATACATTGTTACTCCTGTTTTCTCATTAACAAAACAGGGGTAGAAATAGTATCTACCTCACAAGATGACTAAGAGCATTCAACACACCCTGTGTTAGTGGTGTGCCTATAAATGGACGTGAATTATTATTTACAGATGATCCGTGTATATTGTATTACCTGTGGAATTAAAAATGAGCATGAATTTGATGTCTGTGTTGGCTCCTCACTCCAGACTTAAGTACTAGACTGAGCGAAATAATTTAGGGTTAGACTTTTAAGGGAATTCCGAGTTTATCTGACATAAAGGTAGTGTTACATAGAGCTGGTGAACAGGTGTACCTATCAGACCATAGGTCGGGAGGCTTCGTGCTGGCATGTCAGAATTAACAACCCACTGCTTACTGGGAAGCTTTCCCACTGGGAGATAGGCTCTGGTTTTCCATTACCTAAGTCTTATTCCTTGCACCAAGGAGTATGGACCAATTAATCACCAGGGAGCAGAAATAAATTCCCTCATCTTTGGGTGACTTGCTCTTTGCGTGACTTAACACTTACCTCGAGAGGAAGAGCACAGAGATGCTAGTTAGGTTGCAGTTGGAATGGGTCACGCTTCCAAGGAAAACCCAAGTTATCTGCGAAAGTTCATTCGTCACAGGCTGATGATGTCCCTTCTTTGGAGATCGGGGGGGACTTTCATCTAATTCAGGGCTCTGAATGTGGTCCTATTATTGAGGCATCCAGTGATTCACTGACTAAGTGAAATATTCTGGAAATGGAGTTTTTTGGGTAATGTAAGGCAAATCATCTGGGTTGAACATCTCTTTTAAATGTTTTGGTAGACTTTATTGACTTAGCAAGTATGGAGCAATGAGCATACTTTGGATATTTCTTTTTGAGCCAGCTGCAAGAGTCATTCATTCATTTGTTAAACCACTCCTTTAGTCATTCTACAAATAGTTATTGTTTTACTACTGCATGATGGGCTAGGGGCTAGACACATGGTGGAACAAAAAAAGGCCATTTAATAGTGTAGTGGAGGCCAAAAGAACCAGTGTGCAGGCTGCAACACCACCACTTAGCAACTGTCTGATCCCAGGCAAGGTATTTCTTCTCTCAGACTCAGTTTCTCATCAGGAAAATGGGCCCCAGGAACTATAATATCTAGCTTGTCAAGGCATTTGAGGATCAGAAAGCATAAAACTCTCTAAAAACTGCTGTTCTCTGTGAATGGTCATGTTATTTGATGCCTGGGAATCTTTTTATTTTAATTTGATTTTTTTGATTAAAATTTTTAAAAATTTAAGTATAGTCTGTTTACCGTGTTCTATTAACTTCTTTTCCTTTTTTTTTTTAATGGAGGTACTGGGGATTGAACTCAGGACCTTATGCATGCTAAGCACATGCTCTACCACTGAGCTATACCCACCCCCCATGTTGTATTACTTTCTGGTGTACAGCCTAGTGATTTAGTTATACACACATATGTATCTTCCTTTTCACATTCTTTTTCATGATAGGTTATTACAAGGTATTGAATGTAGCTTTCTGTGTTATACAGTAGGACCTTGCTGTTTAGATGCCTGAGAACCTTGCATTGCTTTATGAATATCAATCTAAATGGTCCAAACATTAGATCACTGAAAAAGAAAAAGCCATTTCTATTTTGATTCTTTAGTGTATGAAAAACAGTATTTCTTTGGGAGACACTATCTGGGTCAATTCCTTTCTTATACAAATTAGGAACCCAGTGCTTCAAGAGGTGGATTGAGTTCCTAAAAGACCCCGTTAAAAGATGAACTGAAGGATATTAAAAAAATTTGGGCAAAAATTGATTTGAATTGAACAGCGTCCAATCTAGCAGACAGAAAGGAGCTCTAAGGAGTTGTACAGAATGAAGGACTTGCAGGCAGAAGGGAGAGAGGACAAGCAAATTGTACTAGGAAGAAAGCAGCTTGGTGATTGCAAGGTTACTTTCCTTTAGGGACTGGTAGGTCTATGAGGCAGATGACCTAACCAGTGCTGATCAGGCAGTTCCTGATGGACTGGTTTAAGATTGTGTTTCTGGGAGAGCTGAAGCTATAATTAAGTCTCAGTTTGGTGATGTGAGGCTTAGCATAAATGATTCCATTTTAGGCCTATTGCCTTCTTTTAACAACCCACAGAGCTGGGACTAAAGCTCAGGCCACTCTTGTTCTGGTCCAGTTCCCATACTCATGGTTACATGCCAAGCCTACAAAACATCTCATGACACGAGCTGACAAATAACAGGAGCCTGGTACCTGATATTGGGCGGGAACTTCTCTTCACTTGCATCTGTCTTCAAGGGAGAAGAATACAATTATTGTTCCTTCAATTGTTTCTAAGAATGTTGATTTTATCTCAATATTTAAGCTTGTGTGACAGGCAGAATTTTGGCCCCCAAGGTCTCAGCCCTCCCTTGTCATGCCTGTGGTCATGTTATATTATGTAGCAAAAGGGACATTGCAGGTATAATCACAGCCACTAATCAGCTGGTCTTATGAAAGGGAGATTATCTTACATTATCCAAATGGGCCCAGTGTAATTACATGAGCTCTTAAAAGCAGAAAAGGCAGACAAAGGAGGGAAACAGATAGATTCAGCAGAAAGGGGAGTGGGGGCTGGAGAGTCTAAGCAGCAGGAGGATTCGATGCACCATCACTGGCTTGAAGATGAAGAGTGTCATGTGTCAAGGAAACTGGGACCACAGTCCTACAACCTCAAGGAACTGAATTCTGTCAACAGCCTGAATTGAGTTTGGAAGCCGACTCTTCCTCAGAGCCTCTACGTAAGAGCCCAGGCTGGCTGAACCACGACTGCAGCCTGGGGAGGCCCTGAGTAGAGGACCTAGTGGAGCCATGCTGTGCTGGCACTTCTGAGCCACTGTGAGATAATAAATGGGTATTTAAAAAAAATAACAGTTTAATTTTTGTTGCTGACTTTTTAACATTCTTAACACTAACTGAAGTAGTAAGTGCACGTGGCTGCATGATCAGCACAGAAGGATGAGAGGAAAGGCAGCCGTCCCTTGTCCCCACTCCTGCCAACTGCAGCCCACTCTGCAGGCACCATCATGGGGAGTGGTTTCTGTTTTCTGTTCTTCAGTTGTACCCCACATCTGTCAATACTGCCTTTATACTGTTTGTTCTTATTTCTCAGTTTGAGATATTTCTTATTGATTTGTTGTTTGCGTAGATGTTTCTTGCTTTTAAAGGAAAGCTCCAACAGGGGCATATTTTCTTGTGTTTAGCATCTTTCCTCTAAAGGTTCAGTATAGGAAAATGTTTTATTAATCATTCTAGTGAGTTGGCTTCTAGACAATGGGGGGTTTTTATTGTGTTTGGCTTCTTCAGGGAATTCAAAGCACCATAACATTTTCAAGGAGGCTCCATGCTTGCTCACTGACAGCATCCTTCCCATTCATAAACCATTTTCCAATATAAAGATTTTACACTTTAGCATAACCTGGGTATCTTAGTTTTTTAACCATAATGTCACAGCTGTTGGATATAGCCAAGATGTTAAATGCTTTCTTTATCTTCCATTTCATTTTCTTCCCAGATCCTTCCCGGAGGACACACAGAGCTCCCCCAGATATTTGGACTGCAGATGTTGAAGCGGGCAGAGATGTAGCTCTCAATATTTGGTCTTTAATCATTGCTGGGGAAACAGTGCTTCGTTCCACAGTTAACAAACTATGCCTGAACTAAACTTTCAAAAAAATTGATTAGGACATTCTTTTGCTTGTGAATTGATGTACCAATCTCTAGTGGATACAGTGTACCAGAATGAAAGAATGATTTGGTAAGATGTTTAGTCAACTATGGTTAAAGGGTAGAAATGAATTTAAAAAAAAAACCAGGTAATTTTTGTTGATTCCAGATTCTCATTTTTCACATCGTTATCAGACCTGTCAATGTAGCACAAAGCAAACCAAGCAATTCACGTCTCCTCCTCCCCTCTTGTAAATTCACTGCAGATGTGCCAGGTGTGCAAAGCTGGCCTTCCCGGGGATGGAAGAGCGGGGGCCCTAGCTGATCAGGAGAGCAGAGGAGGCAGGGTAGGTCAGTCGTTAGGAACTCAACTCTAGTGGGATAAAGCCCACTTTGGGTTCTGGCTTCACCCACTGAGACCTTCAGTCTTTCAGGGTTGCTGTAGGGATTAAATGAGGCGGGCATATCTCATGCTCACTTGATAAGACAAAATAAATGTTAGGGATTCTAGTCATTCTTATTAGCTCCAAGAGCATCCCAGCAGGCAATGGGTCCCTGTCCAGAAGCCTTGAGGACAACTTACATTAGCAGTGTATGCAGAGGGGACAGTGGCACTGGATACGCCAGTGGGAACTGCCCCATCTGTGCCGAGGAGACAGGTGGCCCGGCTGGGCCCTCTGCTTGCCAGTCTGTAGAGCACAGGAGTGGCATCACACTGTCACAGACTGGCCGGCCCCCAGGTCACACTTGGCATTGCTCATCTGAGGCATAAACTTCAGGGCTATGCAGCTGCTCAGAAGGCTCCATACCACGTTTCCTTTTTCTTTTCCAGTATCTTCATTTTCTTCTCTTTTTCTTTTCAAACTTAAAAAAGTATGTTATTGAGGTATGATTGACACAGAAAAAGCTATATATTTTGATGCATTTTTAATATATACAACTTGATGAGTTTGGGGGTATGTATATAACCACGTTTTCATCACCACAATCTAGGCCATAAACATATCCATCACCTCCAAGTTTCCTCCCACCCTCTTTGTTTATTACTAGAACTTTGTGATAAGAATACTTAGCATTAGACCTATCCTCCTGGCAGAATTTCAAGTATATAAGACAATACCGTTAATTATAGTCACTACGCTGTACAGTTGACCTCTAAGACATCCTGAATTTGGGCAGATTCTTTTATAATTCTTTCTTCATTGTAGCCAGAAGAGGGCACTGTTGCTTCACCCAAATTCTGCACTGTGGTTCCCGCCTCTACGTCCTGCACTAGTGTCCCATTCCTGGCTTTGTCCCAGGTGACAGTTTCCTTTCTTAGGTAAAAAGCAAGGGGGGAAAACCCCAACTTTTTGTCTGAAGAAAGAAAATATATAGAAACAACTATTGAGACTTTTAAAATATTTTTTAAGTTATGCAAAATTGTGTATGGCATTTTAAAAATACACAGGTGAGACAGAGAATATGCATGCTGACGAAGCTGATCAAGGATCTGCCTGGAACACCAGCACTGCCTGAAAACTCAGAGTGTGGCTTGCTGTTCCTGCTCATTTTGGGCACCACAAGTGAGCCAGAAAAGGTGCAGAAGAAATGGATGGGAACCCTGGGATGTTTTCTGGCACGGGGGCAAAACTCAGAGCCTCTTGGAAACAGGAGTCTTTGTGAAAAGCAAGGAGGTGCGATGTTGACTCTCACCTCCCGCTTAGGAGGTTTCGCTTTTCCTTTCTTGGCCAGTGCCATTCTGAGCCCCTGTACCAATTTTAACGGGCCAGTTTTTAATGAGGCCATAATGACTTTATTTATAATCCTTGGATGAAAAGTGGCAATGGAAGAACATCATTTCACAACCCAGGCGGTCTGCATGCTCGTGCTCTCCTCTAGGCTAACGGTCTAATAAGGGTGAGAGAGGTCGAGGTCCTTTTCTGCCTGTGTTTATGTTCTTCCCCCCTTCATTCCTCTCACGTTTCTCTATGTGACTTCTTTCCGTGGTTTCAGAGTTGGAAGGAGACACATTCGAAACACAAACACGAGTATGCTGGTGGCAAGCCAAGCCTATGCTGTAAAATCACCGTGGAAGGATGGAAGGGACCTAATGGAACTGGGGGAAACCCCTGCCTTAAGCGCTAATATGATGCCGGTAAGCAAATATTTGCTGGATGAAGGACAGGCTGAATGAATGAGTGGCAAAATGAATGAATGAATGAAACCACAACTTCTCAGATAATACTGGGTATAAAAACTGATTTATAGCTACTTGAATATACAAGTTTCCAAAGTTATTGTTTCTTCCTGATAGTTCAATATTTCTAAATATCCTCCAATAAAGAAATAGTTAAGTCTTCCAACTTTATCTGGGATTTTATAGTGACTGTTCTCAGTTACTTATGAGGCTAAGGGAAATTTGTGACCCATAAAATGCTTGTGACTTTATATCCTTCCTCAGGCTGGGTTTTTTAAACCATGTAGAGAAACAGTTACGGGAACTTTAAGACAACACACTCACCAGCATCTTTCTCTTTTTCATTCTCTCTTCATTCTGGTAACGTTAACTTTCAGCTTCCTGGTTTCTGACTCCTGCCTGAGCGGGGCTCTACACAGTGAGTGAAGTGTTTGCTCACAGAGTGCCATGCAATCCTTTGAATATTCATTCATTCAAAGGTACCAGATCTTGGACCACAAAGGTCCCTTCTTCTGGTCCCTTCTTCGTGCCCAGACGTGCTCAGACTTGGCATCATGCCCTGGAAGCAAAGCCTATAGGCCAAACAAAACCTTCATTCTCACTGCTTGGAACAATGGTCAATTCTTTAATGTAATTACTTAGAACAAATTAAGAGTTTAGGTCCAGGGGCCTTGGGACACTCAAAAACTATGGAAAAGAGGGGGGGAAATGGTTTAAGATGCCTCTGGGCTGTGAAAGGCCACAACCCACAGAGGCCTGGTGTGATTCTGAGAGATATGAGTGAGCTTTTGACCCAGTGCCCTCTACAAGATCTTTAGGGCAGTGGGAGGCAGGGGCCTGTATTCCACGTTCACTCTGTTTTGGCCTGTTGCCTTCTAAATACGACTAGCTGCCTTTTTTTTTTTAAATGTGATTCCTTAAATACACCTCCCATTCAGCAGCTTAGTTTTTAAGGTGATGGAGAGTAAAGAATTGTTTCTCCATCATCAAATGAAGAACGAAGGTCGCAGAACAAAGCCAAGACAGTGTCAGTAGGAGGTGGAAGGAAGCCAAGGTAGTTCCCATGAATTTGAGCTTTTACTGCACAAGCTGTCAACTTCCTGCCTTTGAGACAAGCAGAGCCTCAGATAAACCCTCCAAAAGAGTATGTGAATTCATTCAAGACAGGAAGCGCTCCTTAACCCAGTACTACTGGGCAGCTCGTGGAAATAGCAACTTTGATAAAAATTCAAGTCACTTTCATTTAGGAGCCTTTCTAGGAAGTAGCTATGGAGCTGCAGGAATATCATTCTCCTTAAACAGCTTAAGACAGAATCATAAAAGGAGACATCATACAGCACTTACCACTAGCCAGGCGCTGGTCTACGTGCTTTATATATGCTAATTTACTAAAGAGCCAGTGCATCCTCGGAGCCAGGTTATTATCTGATACAGCCAACTGGGAAGCTAAGGCACGCAGACATTATAATATTTGCCCCCCTCAAAGACTTAGCCAGGAAATGTCAAAGCAGGAATTTCAGCTGGGGTCTATCTCTGCCCTTAACCACCTAACCACTAAAAATAAAATACTAGGTGGATACAGAAAGACTAGAATCTAAATGCAAAGTGTTATTATCTCTAACTGGTGGGTTTATGGTTAGTTTTTTCTTTTACTTTTCTGTCCCCGCCCCCCCCCCCCAACTTTCTACCATGCATGGCTTTTGTAATCAGAGAGAAAATAATAAATGTGGCTTTAAAAGCCTGACCCTAAAATCTATACAACCTGCCACAGGCTGCGAAGATCACTGCTTTGAAGATCCCTGGAGTAGAAATGACTGAAGCAGACTAAAATGGCTTGATTTACTAATTCGAGGAAGGCCAAGGAAAAGTGCCTCAAATGTGTCCCGCTGCCGTCACATTTGCCAAGAAACTATCTGCCACTTGCAATGTCACCTGGGGTCGTGGAAAGTGACAGGATCACAAAGGAAGAATGAATTCCCAGTTCTAATCACCCAGAATAGAGGAGTTCAGCCCGACGCTGGTGCCCAGCACTCAAAGGACACAAATACATTTTTACACACAATTTTCCACTAAATGGCACTATCCAGAAGTCCACTGTACTTGTATGTACCAGTCAGGAGCAGTTGGAAATTGGAAATTAAAAAGTCACACTATAATCCAATTCAATTCACAAAATACATGTACAGTGGTAATACATACGACGGATTTAGGAAGCAACTGAAATTTAAAAATATGACCATGCCAATTTGGACACAATTTTAAGAACAGCCTCAAAGTTTCTCGTAACATACTTCAAACATACACAGTTACAAAGACATAAAACGCAGAAGGTAGCAAACCAAAATCTGGACAACTGAGTATCAGTTTAGACCTCTTGTTTGTGCTCAGAGAGACAAAAAACTGACCTAGACAACGCCGATGACTTCTTGTATTGATTATCTTTTTCCTTATCCTTGTATTTTCATTTTTTAATAATTTACTTCAAAAAACTTCAGGGAGGTACTGGGGGTTGAACCCAGGACACCACGCATGCTAAGCACACGCTCTACCACTGAGCTACACCCTCCCCACCCTTGTATTTTTAATAAATAGCCAGCTTAAAAAAATTCTCCCCTTTTTGAAAGAGGATTGCTGGGAGGAACTGAGGCCTCATTTTCCTCAGTTTTTATCTCTGGGTTAGGGTGAAGTGTTGAAGTGGGCACTGGATTAAGTGCCTGAGAATCTCCTTCAAGAATTAAGGACTGCTCTCCTGGCCCCCGGGGGTGCTGGCAGCAGCAGGCCCTCCTCAGAATGGAGTCTGTGGAACATGACCATGGCCATGGCCCCTTTCCCGGGAGTGGGCATTTGGCAACGGGTAATGCAGCCATCTAAAGCCTGGCCTTCTGGCCTTACCTGAGAACAACTCTGCAGGGTCATTTCCACTCTTGAGCTCTGCCTGGGGTAGACTGAGGCCTTGACTGAGATGCGTCCCAGCTGGACTTCTCCCTTGCCCTTCCGGCTTCCCTCTCTTTCCTTCCACAGGTGTTGATCCCAAGATGTAAGGGCGGGGGGAGGGGTGGGGGCTGTCGATCCTGGCTGGGTGTTCTCTTCCCAGTGGGAACTTGACACCAGGGGAGGAAGAGCACAGGTCTTTGATGGGCGTCGAGCCCTCAGCCACTCGGGCTGTGCAGGCCACCGCCTTGAGGCCCATCTCACAAATAACACAAGGAGGCAAAGCCACGCCATCTTCCTCACAGAGATCCAGGAAGAGGAGCAAAGAACAAAGAGGACACGTTTGGAAGACTGGCAGGGAATGTGTCTGAGATTCGGGTGGGGCTTCGGGGGGGCACGGGGGGCAGGACGGCAGCTGCTTGGCTCACTGTTTGGTCTAATCCCTGGAGCTGTCCTGTCCCTGGTACTATGGTTGCACCGTGTTAATTAAATCATTCTCATTAATTCAGCCCGAGTGTAAATTAGGAAGGAATGAAGATAAATTAGGTTCGAAGGCAGCTAATGCATTTAACCCCATGCTGCTTATTTTGCAGCCTAACAAAATAATGTTGTTAAGGGAGATAACGAGGCCAAAGCCTTGGGCACAGCTTCTTAATAACATTAAAAACAAGACCTCGGTTTGGTGTCACAAGTTAGAGGCGAAGACCAGCGCCCAGGGGACTGGCCCAGCATCTTGAGGGAGGCGGTGGCCGATGTACAACACGATGTCTGCAGTATTTCCTGAGATGTTTGTGACTCCTATCTACAGTATCTATCTGGACACAAGTCTGTCTGGAGAGTTCCTCCTGTACAGATGCAAGACTTACCTTTTCTTCGCTGTAAATGAAGTGATAAGAATTACCTTTAGGATTGGCTAAGAGATGCGGGAGGAGTAACAGTCTGAGCTGCTGTGATCCTAAATACGCTGACTCACGAATCCCTTTCAGCTGTGAAATAAACAGTAGACACTGCCCACGGGCCTGAAAACGTTTCATATATGGGCTCAAGCAAACCGGTGTATGGCTTGTCTGAGGTCATCAGCAGCACACACGTTTGCCCTAGAAAAGCAAATGTCATTCCTGTCTCTCAGCAGGAATGTCTTCCAGTTTTTATAACCCAGATGATAAGCAATTTCTTTTCCCTGCCTCCAAGTTGCTTATCTCCCTGAGGGAGATGAAGCAAATGTGTATGTTCACTGGACGCTTTCAAGATTTTCTAGTCTATAACTTTTTTCCCTTCTCTTTTCTTGAAGCTTAGAAAGGTGGCAACATTGTGTAGAACAGACACAGAAACGTGGCCAGAGAAGTTCACTCCTTTCTCAGCGCTGTCTGCTTGGTAAAGCTATTGACAATGACACAGAAACTTTGCTGTCCCCCCTGGTTGAGGACACGCTGCAGTTTCCTCGTGGTAAAGAGGCAACGGAAACAGATGGCCTGTTCCTAGCTGGGTGACTTCCTGTGGCAAAATCCTCAGCCAATGAAATGAACTGAGGACAAGTTTCATTCCTGGGCAGGGTCATCTAGGTACCATTCCAGGTAGATTTGCTCAAGGAACTGAAGGAAGAAGGAAATACTTCTCTCTAATGAGAAAAAGTGTTAATCTCAGTTTAAACAGAACACCCGCTAGCTGCATCACCCCGTGGAAGACCAGTCTGCTGCTTCAGAACCAGAGCACTTGCTTTTGACCCACAACCCAGACAGACAAAGCGCTTGGAGGAGGTGTCTTCAAAGGCTGCACCGGTCAACGTCCCCCACACCTCGCCACAGGCTAGAGAAACATGTTTTAAAAGACAAATGCGCAACAGCTACAGGTTTCCACCTCCCGGCTTTTCAGCACTGGCGTCTGCAGAGGTTCTGTCCGTCTGGTCTTGGCTGATTTTATCCACGTCTTCAGGAACCGGATCAGCTCGCGGCGATCTGCCTCTCTTCACCTCGCAGCTGGCAGAACCCCTGCACGTGGGTCAGACCGGGAACTGATCGGGCCTCTCTGGCTTTGTGAAGACTGCGTAACAAAATAGGAAACAGCTTTGTAAAGGCTCTCGGTGAAGCTGACGAGTTAATGCTAACAAAGGACTTCAGAGGGCAGTGTGTTTCTTTGTTTGCAAGGAGCGAAATTTCTCAGCGCGAATACCAGGAGGCTCCGGGGCTAAAGGAAAGTGGAATTAGAATAAAGAACCCACGGAGTCTTGGTTTCGGCAGTCCCTGGGCGCGCCAGGTGGAACGTCCCCGGCCGGTTTAAACCATTTCTGCGTCTAATATTTGAAAGAAACCTGGGAGGTGGGGGAGTGGGGAGAGAAAACGCCATCGAAGCGGTGTGCCCTGGAGCTGGACAATTCGATTCTCCCTGGGCCTCAGTTTCCTGACCTGTAAAACGAGGGCGCTGGACCGGTAATCTATACAGTTCATTCATTTACTTTATTCCAAGTACCTCATAAAACAAAATAAACAGGCGTTTCAGTTCCCCTTCGAAAGACAAGCCCTTGGTACAAAGATCAAAAATGGGTTTCACAAATAGTGATCGCCGTGCGAGATTATTTTTCTAACCACCTTTCTTTCTCGTGGCACGCGGCGCTTCAAACGTGTGTGCTGAACCATTTCTTTGCTGAACTCCTAACTAACACAACCTAGCGATAAAAGACAGGAAAGGGCCCGGTCTCCGAGGGCGATTGAGGCTTTATCGCAACGGAGAGGAGGCGGCGTGGCAGCTCCCTGGAGCAGTTCGCTTTGAATCAAGCGGCCGCGGCGATTGGCTGCGAAGCACGTGGTGCGCGTCCGGCCGGACAGCGCCGGGCTGCTGTTACCGACGGCGGCGCGGGGCAGAGTCCGGCCGCCGGTGCCGCACCCGCCCGGGGCAGGGAGGGAGAACGCGGGAGAAACGCCTGGAGCTCGAGTCTAGTCTGTCTAGTTCTCTGCCAGGGAGAAACCCTACAGCCCCTAGAGTGTCCAAAGTAGTGTCCAAACTTGCCACTGTCCTCCCTGCGGGTGTCCCACCCAGCGCGCGGGCTGTGCGTGCCCAGGGCGCGTGCCGCGGACACCCCGCTTGCCCCCCGCCGCCCTTTCATGAGTATCAGGCGGGATTCGGCAGCGCGGAGCGCACAGGGTCCCTCAGCTCTGGGGCTATCCAGGCATCGGGCTGGCGAGAGAGGCGCAGACACCCTGACCAGGGAAAACTTGTCTTATTCGCGGTCCCCGAAGGTTGCAGCTGCTCAGGGCTGAGATTCCACGTCTGCTTTGTCTCTCTCCAGTCGCCGCAGCCCCCTCCCCCGCTTCCTCTCCCGATTAACTCCCCCGACACGCTCTCCTCTGGCTCTTCTCCTCCTCCCTTTCCTCCTCCTCCTCCTCCCTTTCCTCCTCCTCCTCCTCCGCCGCCGCCGCCGGCCGCATTCACGCGCTTCCTCCCTCCCTCCCTCCCCTGGTGTCACTCTTTGCCTACGCGCCCTCTCTCCTCCCCTCCCTCCCCTCCCCGCCGCGCCGCTTATAGCCGGGCCCTGGGCGGCCGGGCGCAGACTGCTCTGGCAGCCGGAGCGGAGGCGGCGCGGCGGTGGCGCTGCAGCGACCGAGTCCAGACGCCAGGCGGCCGCCGGCGCGCACGGCGCTTTCCAGCTCCCTCCCCCAAGTGCACAACCCGCCTCCTTCCGCGGCGCCTGCAGCCGCGGGCTGGCTCTCCGCTCCAGAGCGCACTCCGGGAGCCGCTCCGCGGGTGGCAGTCGCAGAGGCCGCCGCCTGGGGATCGTGAGGCCGCGGCGATCCGCCCGCGGTAACCCGCTCGCGAGCCAGAGTCCCATGCGCGCTCCTTTCGCCCGAGCAGTCGCAGTTGCTCCCCGGGGCTGAGACGTCCTCTTCGTCGCCTCCCCGCCCGGTGATCGAGGCGAGAACCCAGCCGGTTGTGCGCTGTGGCCGGTCGCCACTGCTGTAAGTTTCCCCCATCGCCCAGGACCTGTTGCGGGCGCCGCGGGTTTCGGGGGCTGCCTGGCCTGCAGGGATGTGCTCGCGAGGGGTGTGTGCGCGCCCGGGAGCCCGTAGCTCCGACTTAGGCGGCGGTGGGGAGCTGTTCTCGGGGCTGTGACCCGGTGTCCGCGGCTGCCCGCCTACAGCTCGCAGAGCAGAGCTCGACCCAATGGGGAGCAAGGAGCAGAGCCTGGATTCTCTCAATACCCGCTCCGCGGAAAGAGCGCTTTCCGATCGCACGGGACGGTTGGCTTGCGTTGCGCCCTGCCTGGCAAGGGGAGCATTGGGCCACGCGCAGACACTCCTCGAGAGGGCACGTTCACTGCGGCCAGATGTCTGTAGGAAATGAATGAAAACTAGTTTCTGAAAAATTAGTTTCTTCTCTTGCAAATATTTGGCCTTTAGTGTTAACGTTATTAGTTTCTAGGGATAGGAATTGGTGGGCGGGATGGAGATGAACCATTGAACTTGGTCGGCGTGTATTTGGGGTCGCCCTCACAGGCATGGCCAGAGTGTTGAAGAGCGTTGCAAGTATTATAGAGGACTGAATGGTAAAATGCTTTTCTTGGTAACAGTCTCTTTAGAATGTTGCGTTGTTATTAATAACGTAAATGCCTGAGAAAATCTGCCTGGTTTCACCTTTGCATTGAGATCAGGTTCAAAACCCAAAGAAATGTGACTGGACGCTAAGTATTGAAGGCAGAGAGCCTGGTTAAAGGGTATTAAGTGAACTGAAGTTACTGTAACTAGAATCCCTTTTGATGTTCACAGTAATAGCAGCCCTTTTCTCTTTCTTTGTAGAGGCAGGTTAAGTAGACGTGTGCATTTTTTGGCCCCTTACTTGGCATGCAAGTATTTCTCTGGGGACTTAAAAAATGCAAGAAGGGTGATTCGTTTTTCTGTTGAAGGTGTGTTTAGTGACTGTATACGTGGTTTTTGCGGATGTTTTCATGTTTGCATAATTTTAATCCAGAAAGCATGTCTTTTCCCTTGGGTCTTCAAATTTACCTTTCATTTTATAGTCAAATATTGCTCCATGATTGTTGGATTTGGACTGTGACCCACTTCTCTATTTGGATGGTATCCAAGATGACAGGCTAGGGTCTTCCCACTAGCTTTAATGAGCCAATGTGGAAAATACAGAAGCATAAACACAGAATGTACCGAGATGCAGGTCCTGTATCCCAGGGTCTTGTACATTGTTTTCTTAAGTGTAAGCCTGGCTGTAAATGTGGTTTTGCCACTGCTCAGGGAAACGTGTTCTGGGCCCTGTAAGTGTGAGTCCAGATCAATGTGCTGGCACTTTGGTACTTATACACCTTGTGCAGGAGCCTCATTCTTTACTCAGAGCTGCATTCACTCTTAGCTGGAAAGGAGGCAGCTTTTGAGGTTGCTTTGGAAGCATTAGCTTAAAAAAAAAAAAAAGCAAAGCTACTCATTTGGAATTTTTATGAGTTTCAAAATAAGGCATGGGAATATTCATCCCCTCCGAGGTTTGGGCTTAATATCTTCCTGACAGTACTTCAGACTGAATGTGCTAATTCACATGATAACTGCAGCGGTAGAGCATCAGGGATGCTAATGCACGTTGTAACACATTGGAAAACCTGGTGCATTCACATAGGATCCTGTCCGCTGTTCTCCTGAGCATTAGGCATTGAATAAATGGACCTGACTGGAGAAGCTTTGCTAGAGGTTGGAGTGATGCTTGCCTCCTCACCATTTGTCCCAGCCAAAGTCACCGGGGAGACTAACGGGGGCTTTGTAAAGTCTTCCTAACACCAGAGTCCAGGGACTTTGTTGTTCACTTTCTTCCACTAAGCTGTGTTTACTCATAATGAAAAGTACATGCCCAGAATAAAAGAAAACAAGTTGCAACCCCTAATAGCGTGAGGCCTGTGCCAAAAGGCAAGTTAGGCACCTGCCCCTTGTTTTCTGTGCCTGCTTCACCTCCGTTGGGCAGGGAAGTGCAGTTGAGTATCCAGCCCGTGAAATCTGTACAAAATCACTCATTTGCATTTGTTAATAACTCCTGTGATATACATTTAAAAATAAATACCTGAATGGTTCAAGGAAACAAGGAGGGTTTCAGCTCTGCTGTGAGGACTGGCTGTTCTGTGTTTGGAACAGATGCTGTAACCACACTGTTTACCCTCCTGGGATAAACAGCTTCCTTAGGTATCCTTTGACAGGCAGCTTCTTGAAGCCTTGATTCCTCTGAAGTAACAGAGGGGTAGGATTAAAAAGAGAGAAAAAAGGAAAAGCATATGATGGAATTTTTGAAGCTAGGTGATAGGCATGTCCTACACCTGTAGCCTACGGTTTACTTGCTGAGCAACGCCAAAGGTAGCATTCGGGTCTGCTAGCATTTCAATTTAGATACTGAGGAAAGCACTCCAATCGGCAAATAAATTCTAGAGTGGCCCTAAATTAACAATGGCTGGCACCACACACACATACATACATGTGTGTGTTTGTGTATTTTCGGACTTAGATAAAGTGATGTGTGCATTTTGAACTTCCTGTATGCAGGTGCCGGTGTTTGCAGGTGCACAAGAATGGTCCTGATGATGCGCTCTTTAATCGAAAGAGAGGGGTAGATAGAACCTTTGTTCTACAACTGGTTTCCTAATAATTGATCTACAGCAGGAAGAAGAGAAAAACAGAACATATGAGTGTACTATTCAAAGTATTCTCCCTTTTATGTGTCCAAATCCTCATTTTGGAAGCTGTCCAGAGCAAGAAATGTGGGTGGTGATTTGTGGCCAGAATCTGTTCTGTGTTTCCATGATAGCTTGCTGATCAATATATGGTAATGTTTATATTGCGGCTCTTTTAGGACTCTGCAGTGGTAGCACTGTCTGGTTAGAAATTATTTGTAATGCTAACTTGAAGTCTGATCTTCAGAAGTTGGCCTGAGCCTGTGATTTTAATGTTACCTTTCCCATTTACTGTATATGCAGGGACACTGGGTCTTACCAAAGGAATTCTTAATGGGATTAATTAGTAGGTATTTATTTTATACGTGGCTTTATGTTGCATAGGGCATTAAAGCCTGTGCCCATCCCAGCGTTACGAGAGCTGGAGGCCTGGCATTTCAAGTGGCCTTCAATGAATCAGCTGGACAAGGGCAGGGAGCTGTGAGACAGAGACCTCGCTCCTCTTGGCTTTCGCTGACTTACAGTCTCAAGGACTTCAGTATCTTGAAAGTTGGCAATCAGGTTTTCCAAGATGAACCTGCTCTTAAGCAGTGACTTTTTTTTTTAAACAATGTACAGTTTAAATAGCTCAACAGTATTATAGTGTCTTTCCTCATAAGTTATTGTCTCTGTATAGGCCTGGCCATTTGCTATTCAGAACAGCAGGCAGCCGGGCCAGCAGCGAAGTGTTCCACTTTCTCTGTCGAAAGCGATTGTTGCTGTGGTTCCTTTGGTCCGGCTGTTCTGAACACCCAGAGCATCACGTTCAGTCATTTCTGTTTTGTCTTTCAGGAGTGGAAGCAAAATGTCTGTCAGTGTGCATGAGAACCGCAAGTCCAGGGCCAGCAGTGGCTCCATTAACATCTATCTGTTCCACAAGTCCTCCTACGCCGACAGCGTCCTCACTCACCTGAACCTTTTACGCCAGCAGCGCCTCTTCACCGACGTCCTGCTCCATGCCGGAAATAGGACCTTCCCTTGTCATCGGGCAGTGCTGGCCGCGTGCAGCCGCTACTTTGAAGCCATGTTCAGTGGCGGCCTGAAAGAGAGCCAGGACAGCGAAGTCAACTTCGACAACTCCATCCACCCAGAAGTCTTGGAGCTGCTTCTTGACTATGCGTACTCCTCCCGGGTCATCATCAATGAAGAAAATGCAGAATCTCTCCTGGAGGCCGGCGACATGCTGGAGTTTCAAGACATCCGGGATGCATGCGCAGAGTTCCTGGAGAAGAACCTGCACCCCACCAACTGCCTGGGGATGCTGCTCCTCTCCGATGCGCACCAGTGCACCAAGCTGTACGAACTCTCCTGGAGGATGTGTCTCAGCAACTTCCAAACCATCAGGAAGAATGAAGATTTCCTCCAGCTGCCCCAGGACATGGTAGTGCAGCTCTTATCCAGCGAAGAGCTGGAGACAGAAGATGAAAGGCTCGTGTACGAGTCTGCAATTAACTGGATCAGCTACGACCTGAAGAAGCGCTACTGCTACCTCCCAGAGCTGCTGCAGACTGTGAGACTGGCTCTCCTGCCGGCCATCTATCTCATGGAGAATGTGGCCATGGAGGAACTCATCACCAAGCAGAGAAAGAGCAAGGAGATTGTAGAAGAGGCCATCAGATGCAAACTGAAGATCCTGCAGAACGACGGTGTGGTAACCAGCCTCTGTGCCCGGCCCCGGAAAACCGGCCATGCCCTCTTCCTCCTGGGAGGACAGACTTTCATGTGTGACAAGCTGTATCTGGTTGACCAGAAGGCCAAAGAAATCATTCCCAAGGCCGACATCCCCAGCCCAAGAAAAGAGTTCAGCGCGTGTGCGATTGGCTGCAAGGTGTACATTACTGGGGGACGAGGGTCTGAAAATGGGGTCTCAAAAGATGTCTGGGTTTATGATACCCTGCACGAAGAGTGGTCCAAGGCTGCCCCCATGCTGGTGGCCAGATTTGGCCATGGCTCTGCTGAACTGAAGCATTGCCTGTACGTGGTCGGGGGGCACACTGCCGCCACTGGCTGCCTCCCGGCCTCTCCCTCAGTCTCTCTGAAGCAGGTGGAACACTATGACCCCACAACCAACAAATGGACCATGGTGGCCCCCCTCCGGGAAGGGGTAAGCAATGCCGCAGTGGTGAGTGCCAAACTCAAGCTGTTTGCGTTCGGAGGTACCAGTGTCAGTCATGACAAGCTCCCCAAGGTTCAGTGTTACGATCAATGTGAAAACAGGTGGACCGTCCCGGCCACCTGTCCCCAGCCCTGGCGTTACACGGCAGCAGCTGTGCTGGGGAACCAGATTTTTATCATGGGGGGAGATACCGAGTTCTCTGCCTGCTCTGCTTATAAATTCAACAGTGAGACTTACCAGTGGACCAAGGTGGGAGACGTGACCGCAAAGCGCATGAGCTGCCACGCGGTGGCCTCCGGCAACAAACTCTACGTGGTTGGAGGCTACTTTGGCATTCAGCGATGCAAAACGCTGGACTGCTACGATCCCATGTTAGATGTGTGGAACAGCATCACCACGGTCCCGTACTCGCTGATCCCTACTGCGTTTGTCAGCACCTGGAAACACCTGCCTTCTTAAATGCAGCGCATCCAAAAGAGGGCGAGGGTCAGGTAAGAAGTCAGCTTAGCTGTAGATCTCCATATGGTTGAGCTAGCTGTGTGAGCTCGTGTGTGGAGGGAGACATGCTCCATACGGCCCATCCTCCGGAAGCACCGCACAAACTATACAGATAAAAGCACATGCACCCCAGAACTTAAACACTTGTGGTGACCACAGCGGCCACCCACCCTATAGCATAAGACATTGGTTTTCAGCCTTTACTGAGCCTTAGAATCTCCTAAAGAGCTCCTTAAAACCTGCCCATCCTAGTTTTAATAGGTCTGGGTGGGGCCCAGGGGTCAGCATTTTAAGAAAGTTTTTCAGTGACTCTAACCACGGCCAGGTTGGGAGCCCTGACCTGTGTTAACGCCAGCTGATGTCTGCTCAGCCCTCCCCCGGTGCCTGCCGCTGGGCTGTGTGTTCCCCATGGATTGTTTCATTTGGTCCCCACAACAACCCTGGGGGATATTATTACTAGAGCACTTTATAGATGAAAACACCTGATGTACACGGGGGTTAGCGAAGTTGCCCAAGGCCGTAGAGCTTAGCAGGCAGAAGCAATGGTCCAGACGTCAGCCCCGGCCAGCTGGCTCCAGAGTATAAGCACGTGAGCCTCATGCCCAGCTGCTACTTAATAAACTTCACATTGGTTTTGCCCCAGGACATAGTTGTTGATATTCACATTTAACTTCCTCAAACCCCCTTCTGGAATGAAGTAGGAGTTAAAAAATTGAATGCTTAGTGGGGAGGGCTTAGCTCAGTGGTAGAGTGTGTGCTTAGCATGTACGAGGTCCTGGTTTCAATTCCCAGGACTTCTGTTAAAATAAATAAATAAACCTAATTACCTTCCCCCGCCAATAAAAAATTAAAAAAAATTGAATGCTTGAAGTTATTCCTGGTATATTCTCTCTAAAATTATTTATTCACTTACTTGAAATATTTTTCTTCAAAAAAAAAATAGCCCCCTTTAGGGCATGTATTAACTTTCGAGAAATCTAGGTCTGTCCTGGTAAAAGGTTGCAACCTTCGTGTTATAAACCTGTCTGATGTGAGGACACACTGAGCCATCTAGACCGCCCTATGGCAGCTTTTCAGAGTTAATTAGCCAGGCCGACCCTAATGTCAGGGCTCCCAAAAGCTGTGTTTCTGTGTCATATGTCTGAGTACATAATGGTTGTCTTGTGTATATAAGAGTGTATAATACTCTTGGCTCAAATAATTAATAGGTCTGCATGGTTCAGGGTTTGTGAAGTTAATGGCCGCTTTGCTGCTGGTAAAGCATTCTCGGGTTGGCCTGAGAATCACTTAAGCATGTCTAAGTGTAGCACAGAGCCCACCGAATGGGTTGATTTGTTTTGGTGATTCATGGGCTCACTACTAATTGAATAAAAATTTTTTGAAAATCTGCTTTGGAGGAACAGCCATGAAACTAACCCATTGCTTGGAGACACTTGGTTCTGTGTTCTCTAGTATGTTTCACACCTTCAAAGAGAAAACAGGAAACCTAGGGGTCGTTGTAAGCTAAGCAAAGAGGGGTTTTGACTCATTTGTCTTTTCTTTCCTCCTCTGTTACAGCTCATTTAGAAACACCAGTAAAACTGGCCTCCCTTTCACATGTTTCTTTCATTTCCTCAGTTACCTCTTCCAGCCTCTTCCAGTTAGTATATCTGTTAGAAATGCAATGTTTACCTGGAATGAAACTCCTGCAGAGGAGCAGGAACTGTCAGAACTATCCTCTGGGGAGCAAGTGGGGCTCCCAGTGTCCCACGCCAAACTGGTTTTTGCAGCCTTGCTGGCATCTCAGTAATCCTAAATAAACAAATGCTCTGAAAGAGCTTATTTCATTTGCGATATGAATGCATTACTCAACTCTCAAGCAGGTTTAAAGAACCTTCCAGGCAAAAGCATCAATTAACAGCACACTAAATTGGGTGTTAGTCCAGAACCGACTATATTTGCATAGGAGAGCCTTAAAAATTGCCAGTGATGCTGGCGGTACATCACAGCTGTACCCTGCTGGCATCCTTAGAGCCGGGTAAGGAGCGTGAGGCAGAAGGAGTGACGCCATGTGTGCATTCTGGTTCTAGCGCTAAGCTGTAGAGTCTGGACCACTCTGCACTTGAGAGCTCTTCTTGGTCAAATGAGTGATTTGACTTGTGCTTTCCTTCAGATCTGTCCCAGTTCAGATATGGGTAAATTGATAAATGAGGGGACAAAAAAGAAAGGAATGAGAACCCCTAATCCATGCCAGGCACATGTTAAGTGTTCAATGCTTGTGTTAGTTTTCTCTTCTCCCTTCAATTTAGACCTTCGCTTGCAGTGGAATTAGCTTCGTGTGTCGTGGGAAAACGAGGTTTCTTTGGCTATTATCTGCTTGTTATCTTTCTACTTCATTTTTGGTACCTCCTTTTTCAGCCCGTAGTGAGTATGTTCGCAAACACTTGAATTCACCCTCTCCTGGGTATTTGAACCTAATCACACACGGAAATGGAGCAAATAAAAGTGTTAGGTTGTATTCGAAACAACATCCTCTCTGCCCTTGGTGCCATTGGCCCGAGAGCCAGGCACAGAACAAGGAAATTCCACAGGGCCAGGTTCGCCTTTTTGAAAGGCGGGGTGGGCCTGATCAGAGCCACTCTTGCAGTTTCCGACGGGGAAAATGCTGGTTTAAATTTCTGAAGTTTCTTATACACAAGATAGTGTTAAAACTCTTAAGCTGGACGGAGTGAGTTAAAAGAGGTGCTGTGTGCTTATCAGTCAAGCTGCAAAGACCTCCGCAGACTTCGCTTTGCTCTCCAAATGTAGGTGCTAAATGGGTTAATACAGTGCTAACAAGAAGCTTCGCTGGATCTAAAAGCTCATCCACCAAGGAGGTTTTAAGTGTCTCCTGCTGCTCTGTCGGTGGGCGGGAGGGACAAAAAGGAAATTAGTTTGGATTACGCTCCAGTTTCATGGTGCTGTGTGGCCCCAGCCTGACAGCATTTGGATTTTGGTTTCCTTTGTTTCCTCCCTTTTTAGAGGTGTTTTTTGTTTTGGGTCTTTTTTTTTCTTTCTGTTTGAATATGCAACATCTTGAAATTTCATATTATTACAAGATACATTCTTCTGGCCTAATATTGATGTATTGGTTACAAGGAGGTGGGGGTGAGGGGTGACAAGGTAGTCTAAGGAATGCCTTGAAAGCTTGAATCACTGTTACGGAACTGCCAAAAGAAACAACTAATGAAATGAATCAGACTTCTGAACACACTAGGGCAAGATGAATTCAGTGCCAGTGATCGGTGGCCCCTCCCGAATTCCCTTTGTCTGTACTGAGAGTTAAGGCATTGGGGCTGCAGAGTCTAGGGCTGGAAATGTGCTCCAAGAACAGATAGGGTGAGTATTTGAAAGCCAAAAGCCCTCTGCAAAATATCCCTCTATAAAATTAGACTTAACAAAATGGAAAGGCTGGGTAGTGTGAGGAAATGCCAGCTCCCACGAAACGTGGGCACCTTGAATGTATTTTCATGTTGGACGTCGGTAGATTCTGTTGCTAACAAGCACTGCACACCCCAGCCGGTGTCTCCCAAGTGTGGACCGATGAACTTCGAGAATGAACTCCAGCCTGGGGCTGATGATGCCTGGTCTGCTGTCATGTGAAAGGAAGCGAGACTGATTTTCTGCCAAGATGAATGGCAGAGATGCATTTAAATAAGAGGATTAATATGTCTGCCTTCTATATGGTGAATAAATTTAATTTGGAATCCTTTATGGTAAAGGGGCCAAAAAAGAGGGCTTGGCACAGGAATCTCTTGTGACCCTCTGGTGATCACTTTATAGTGGCTCTGTTTAACCGTGGAGAGAAATTATGAATGTTGGAGGCAGAAGATGGCAACTCGTAACAACACTAGATGCATAGGTTTGAATTTGAACATATACATGTTTAGGAAAGAAGTGAAGGCCTTTCTTTGCATACCATTGTTTTTGTGGAGCCATCTGGAGGCGTGAATGCATGTGTGTGTGCATTTAGGGCCATTCCTTTAAATATCTATGCACGGTACCTACAGAATATGTAATTAAGACCTTTAGAAGCAATATCGACTGTTATGAGTGTTTTTTGTTTTTGTTTTTTTTAGATCTGAGACAGCTAACAAAAATTTTCCTTTTCGTCTATTTTAGCTGACTCCATTCCTCAGTGAGACCAGGTGAGACTTCAACTCTGGAGAGGCCAAATGTAATGAAGAGAAACAAAAGAAAAAGAAAACGAAGTTGCTTCTCGAGTACCATCCGCGGCACCTTGTAAATGCTCTAACTGGACATGAAGGATGGGGGTGGGAGACGGGGAGGGGGGTAGGGGTTTTCTGTGCAAGTAGCACAGGGTTTAAATATGAATGAACGAACCTGTGATCTAGTCCTTGTCTGTAATTGTGGATTAATGTCAGCGTTAATCAGCCCCTCCAAAGGAGAGAAAAGCCCGACCTTTTCCCTCGCTGTAGCATATTCAGCATCTGATGTCCATGGGCTCCGCCATTTATGTGTTAAAATTTGAAATGGTTGTCACTGCTCTTTAAGGAGCAAGGCTCCAAGCCTCCACACCAGCTGCTGTTGGAGATCGAAAGCCCAGCTGTGGGGCCAGGAGGGGACCTGGCTGGGCTGCTGCAGAGTGAGGACCCCTGGACTCGCTGCTAATCTCTGAGGGGCCCCAGGACTGTTCGTGAACAATGGGGACATTGTTGGTAGCTGTTCGGTAGATGTTCTTTGCTATTTATGAGTGACTTTCAACTTTCCCTTGGCTGATAAGAAATTTGTTCTAGGTTTAGCTATTTATTGTTCGAGGCCTGCATGCTGAAACAGTGCTTTACAGTCGTCCTTGTGTGTTTGGACCCGTGTGAACGGTGGTACGTTTTGCACAATTTTGTGGCTGTTGTGATGTGCTTGGCTGCACAAAAGTGAAAACTTTGGAGTTACAATTAGGAGTATAACTGGAGGGCGGGTGGGGCAGGGCGGTGGGTTGGGGGGAGGGATTTTGTAAATGTCAAAGCAGGGAAGGATTACAAGACGGAAACTTAAGTTACATCCTAGAGTTAAAGAAAGCATGAAGGTCATTTTTCTTAGACTAACCAACTTTTAATGAGGTTTCGTGGGCTCTGGTCATGCCGATGGCTCGTGGGGCAAGGAAAGGGTGCTTTCTGCCCTCTCCCTTCTGTCTGATTCTCTTACTTCAATCTCAGCTACTGAAATTTGGAAAGGACCAAATCATTTTGCAGCTTTTTTTTTCTTTGTGTAATATCCTGAAATCCTGGAAAATTCTATGGGATCGGTCTGTATATAGGGCACAGGTAAAGGCATTGTTCAAAGTTTATTTATTTATCTATTTATTTACCCGATGAGAATGCTTTGCCGTAACCACAGTTAACCCTCACAGATGGAAATTAATTCACTCACCAGATTTGCTTGACCTGGATTCGTTGTTCTCTATTCCTGCTGTACGATTAAGCAAGTGCTAAAAGCTCTCCAAGGCAATATTCCCATGGGTATAATGTATACTTTAGTGCTTCCCCTTTAGGTAAGTCTAAAGGAAGTCTTTGGTGCACAAAAGTGACACGTATGGCCCCTAAACACCAAAGAATTGTAAGCAGTGGCCCCTGCTGAGAGGCTTTCCGGGAGAGTTGTGAATACATTCTTTGCTCCTTCGAGTGCTTGTTTACTAAACATGTGCTGTGATAGGCATTAGTGGTAGAATCAAATAGGTGCTTCCTCTAAGGTGTCTGGGGAAGCCCAGAATTTGCAACTCGCGCTGCTTTTGTTGCTGTTTCTCACATTACTGTATTTTAGAAAATAGAGTTTAAGACCAGTAACCTTTTGCATCGTGTGTTTGCAGTGTCTAATGACAGATAGATCCTTCACATTTCTCTCCACCTGAATACTTTCAACTAATTGTAAGCGTTCGTCTGTGCCATGCATAAATGGGCTATAGTTGGACCAAAATAAATGAGCCATTGGAATCAAAAAATCACCATACTTTCCAGCAGTCAGTCCCTTGCTCCTAGATGTGTTCTAAGCAATGCAAATGCCTGATTGTACCCTGGTGGCATAGTCGGTGTCGCCGTATTGGAGCAGTTACAGCTTTGTGTAGTTTATGATGCAAATCTGCCAGGATGGGGGTGTCACTGGGTGGCTTCTGAAAGCAGGGTGAATTTTCTGCAGCTGTTTCAAAGTTGTGGTCTTTCCTTGAATCCTGTATTAATTGCTGTGTGTGAGCCAGAGAGAGCTGTGGTCAGGGTGGGCCCCCAGCCTGCAGGGAACTTTCTGGACTCCCGCTCTTTGAATTGATGTAGGCATTTGGGCTCACTACTTGACCATTCTCACCCTGTGAAACGTCCCACACTTTGAAGCAAATACAATTCACAGCACAGTGCACACAAAAGACCTTGGCATAAGACAGAGAAGGTTCTTCTTATTCTGTGGCCTGGTTGCCGTGGAAACGGACAACAAAGGGCAGCCTTCCACTTCTGGTATAATTGTGTAGCCCCCTTTTCTCTGGGCTTGACACCTGTCTGAATGAGAATGATTAGAGCTGAATAACATCCTTCTCTTGGCTATTGAATATGTGGTTCACGTACAAACCTCTGTGTAAGTTGAAGAAGTGAAGTGTTCGTGTTCATATGTACTTGTTTGCTACTATGTTTCTGAGGTTTTGTAAAACTGTTATTTTTTTTTTTCACAATGTGAAACTGAAGGTCAAATAAATTATTAGAGATTTTCTCTTCATCGTGTGTCCGGGTCTTTATTTGACTAAAACCTGATTTTAGGTGTTGAAAACTTGTGCTTTTTCTAGTTGAATCAAAAGGAGGATCATTTCAGATTTTTCTGGATGTCCTCTGCTTCACCGTTTAGTCCCACACTTTTATGAAGGCAATTTTGCACATTAAATCATTTAAAATTTTGGCCTTTTAGAATATTTAAGCAAAGCAAAGTACTTCCATGAGGGTTATTGATGGCTTAGAATATGAACAGTCATGTCCCATGCAGTGTTGAGACAGCGTATGTAATATACAGCAGGAATTGAGTTTTTGTGTTCCTCATGTGGGCTGTATTTTGATGGGAAAGCTGTGAGAGAAGGGGCTGGAGTTCAGTCCTCTTCTCGTCTGACATCACCTTAGAAATCCTTGAAAGTAAGTGGAAATACATGCATGTTATTTCTCTGAAATGGCACAGGAAACCACAAGCTTAACCCCTCTGGTACACTCAGCTGCTCCCAAGCTGAAAGCCGCCATCCCAGCTGGCTCGTCACGGGGCCAGAGGAAGCCGCTCACCCTCACCTCATGATGGCTTCCTGTCACAATGCAACGCTCCTCTATCACTTGGGTTGGACCCCTTGTTTTAATGTGCAGAGCCATGTGGGGCATCACCTTCCTTGGAGAGAAAGTAAGTCCTACCTAGTTAGAACTCTAGGAGAGCTGACAACTAGGCAGAATGCAATTTCTGCCCTTAGACCTTGACTAGAATGCCAGAGCAGATGCCTCAGGTTTTACAGAAGGATTACTCAGTCCCGTGCTGGGTGAGGCTGGTCCAGAGCCAAGCCTTGAGGACAAATGACTGGCGAATGTCCTCGGATCCCTGAGCCCACGGTGCCAATGACCCGTGGAAACCCTCCTGGTGACACCATATGTGACATCAGATGACAGGGAAGAGGGGAGACTTAGCAGTTGGGAGCGGACACATGGGAGTTGGATGTTGAGGAAAAAGCCTTGATGTCCATGCTCAGAAGGGTTGAGGATAATTCATGCAGAGAGGACTGGAAACCAACGTTCCATTCTCTGGAGTTCTTTTTCTTCGTCCTCTCAGTTGGGATGTGGAAACAGATTAAAGAAGACACTTCAAATTCTTTGTTTTCATTCGTTTGGAAATTGCAGTTCATTCGGACATTCACAGCACTCCAAACGGTGGCTGTATTAACTGAGATGGCCTTCCGCTGCATGGTAACAGAAATCTGGCCATGCTGGCTTAACCACAGTGGCGGAACCATTTGGAGGCTGGGACAGTATCCCTACAAGACCATCAGGGGTCTGGGGCTTTTCTTTCTGCCTTGCCGTCCTGGGCATGGGCCTTTGGTCCTCACGCACACAGGATGGCAGCTGTACCTCATGACCTTACATGTGCTTCCTAGGCAGCAAAGATGGGGACAGACAAGGGGAAAAGGTATGTGTCAGATGAGACCTCCTTTTTCTTGGGACAGTAATCATTTTCCCAAAAGGCCACCTAGGACACTTACACTTACACTTATCTCTCATTGGCCAGAATTAGGTCACGTGAACTTCCAAAGTAATAAGGGAGCCTGATGAGAGGAGTACTTTTATCAAGGCATGATGCCACTCTACACAAAAATGTGATGTTAGTAAGGATGAAAAGGAGAGCAGACTTTGGTTGGGTGATTGCTACTCAGGGTCTGCCGCAGTGGATAATCCAAGGGTCATCTTCAACAGGAGCCCCACTGACTGAGTGATTACGATGAGCTGAGCCCTGCGCAGAGGACATGCTGCACATGCATTAATCTCTTAGCCCTCATGACAAATGCAGGTGAGAACAGAGAGTTTCTAATATCTCTAAGCCTCAGTTCCTTCTCTAAAATAAGGATGATTGTCTCTAATAGAAACATTGCATAATACCACACATTTAAGCACTGAGCCCCGTGCCTGGCACATAGTAGGTTCTCACTGACTTTTAGCTGTCATTTTCCAACATTTTAAATGTCCGGTAAATCTAAATGGGAGTGCCTATTCTGTGTGAGGGCTCATGTTGAAGGTTTATCTGTTCCACTGCCTTAATTCATCCACCCATCAACCCTGTGAGAAGAGGCACCATTATTAGCCTCATTTTGTAGATGAAGCAGGTTTTGCGAGATTCTCTAACTTGCCCAAGGGAGTGGTGAAGCCCGGATTTCAAGGCATATTCTCTGACCTGTCTAGAAATGGGGAGGAAGGTGATCCTCAGGGCTGCGCCTGACTGTGGGGAACCCACAGCTGCCCATGTTCACCGCATCTGGGGAGACTTCACTTCTTGAGAAGGGCTGACTGAGGAGGTTCAGCTGTGAGTCCCAGCCCTGGACACAAGGACCAAAGAAGTGCAGGGAAAGAAACCCCGCAGCAACTCAAAACGTTCCTTGACCACAGCTTTCTGAAATTGTGACTGTGGAGAAGTTTCAAATAAATGGGGCCCCTGGGTGCTTGTTACACTTGAGAATTCACTAAGCTGTCTCCTTTTCTCTGTGTCCTTTCTTGTTCCTCCGATGTTTATGGCCCGAGCAATTGAATATACAAATGGACGATGGCTGGAGCACAATGAAAACAGAACTTTGGTCCGCAGTCCGCAGCAACCAGCCCAGGATGTCAGCCTGCAATCTACAAGTCACACTTGCAGGAAGTCAGCCCACTATCTCTGGCAACTGGTCTCGGAAGCCAAACAATAACCTGTGTGACAATTGGCCCAAACACTCAAGATTTGATTAACAACTTCCAGCTTCCTTAAGTTTTGTTCCTGCTTCCAGTTTAGAACCACTCCGAAAAAATCAAGTGAGCCCCTGCTAACCATCATCTGGGATGCCTGCTTCTGGTTATCCAGCCTCCAGCTTCCCCAGGCCACCAGCCTCCGATGAGGGAATATCCGAAACCTTCCCTTTTCTCCTCTCTACCACTTTCCCACTTCTGTGCCTGCCTTGGAGTCTCTGTCAAACCGCACGTGACAGTAGCGGCTCCCCTGCTAGAGCGAGCTCTGACCAAACAGCCCTTGCCTGTTCTCATTGGATCAGTCTTTGTTTATTTTGACAGACAAACGTTCGTCCAATAAAAAAAAAATACAGTATTTCAATTAAAAGGTTCATACAAATGAAGTGGGAACCAACAGTTTGGGTTCTGGGCAAGCTGGGTGTTATTCACATGCTTGAATTTCAGAGCAAACTGAGGGGTACACAATACACGGAGTAGGAGAGAAATGGATTTTGAGTTAATGGGGTTGAGATTAGAGCATCTGGTTTGCCAAAGGAGAGCAATTGCTTTGTTTGGGGATATTTTGAATAAAGTGAGAACCCTTAAGTAAGTTTTATAGCTGTATTCATGGTGCACATGGATGTATGAATAAATGCAAATACTTAGCAGTTAATTCCTGGTCTTGCCTGTCACAAATCTTAAGTGCTTTGCCTGTCTGACACATACTCAGACAAGCCATCTGTCCTGCATTTGAGTTTAATCACAGACAATGAATTTCAAAGCTCTGTTATTTGCCAGACATTGGACAACCAAGTGCGGAGGCCTAACTTTCAGAGGAGGAAAAAAATGTACATTGAGGCATGACTACGAATTAAAAGCAATTTGACTAAGTAAATTATAAATCTACCATAATCTCATCCAGCTCTGCTTACAGCCCAGCTTGCTTTGTGAGTCTGAGGGAAACCAAATGAGACAAAGTTTCTGTCTTTCTCTCTTTGCTCCCGTTTCCTTGGCAACCATAATCTTTATCTGCGCAAAGATGGGCGACTGCATCGAGGAAAGGCAGTTGGAAGTTCAGCAAAGTCTGTCACAAATCCCTTTCTTGTGTTATCAGATGATTGGGCGTGTTACGAAAAGTGCTTTTACACCCAGTGTTGAGATGGTGCTGGGAGTGTTTACGGGAGATCCTAGAAACACTGACAGTACTTTTTTCTCCACGAGACATGCTAATATTGTAACTACAAAGAAGATGAAATCAGTAGACACAAACTAGGCACTTGCAAAGTGAGAACTCAAATGTCTCTCCCTCTGAGGGTCTGACTAGTATATTTACAAGCTCTAAATTGCAAACACGGAGTTCTGGCCAAGGCATTGCTGCCAGGAGTACCATTTTGAGAGAACAGATCTTGGAATTTTGCGATCATGTGTCTGCCCCAAAAGGAAGGAAGGGAGAAAGAGGAAAAAGCAGAAGATAGCCCTGGAGAGAGGTCTCTGGTGGGCGCTGGGCCACCTCATATCCCTTCCTGGTACTTTGTGAGGGTGCATCTATTCAAGAGATAGGGGTCAGCCAGCACCCTTTTTCAAAACGGAAAGACCTAAGCCCCATTTTGGGAGCTGTTAGTCATTCACCCCTTCGTATGACTCAGGCCCTGCTGAGGGGTGGGCAGGGGTTGGGAGTGCTGAGAAGCTTCCTCAGGGAACCGTGGAAGGGTGCTTGCCTGAGTGGGGCTTGCACCACGACATTCCCTGGGGAACACGGGAGCTGGGAGGCCTGGGGGTGTGCTAGCAGCCAGTGGGAGTGGGAGAAGAATGAGAAAGGTAATATTTTACTTCAAAATGTTACAGTTAGGAGGGAAGGAGAGATGAACGGGCAGAGCACAGAAGAGTTTTAGGGTCCCGAAACCATTCCATATTGATGCTATGATGGTCGATACATGTCATTAGACATTTGTCCAAATCCATAGAACACACACTGAGTGAACTCGAACACAAACTGTGGACTTTGGGTGATAATGGTGTGTCAATGTACGTTCCTAACAGGCACAGGTTGTAATTAATGGACCACTCTCGTGGAGATGCTGATAGAGGGGTGATGGTGTGTTGCGTGGGGGTCAGCGTGTCTGTAGGAACTCTGCACTTTGTACCCAAGTTTGCTGGGAACCTACAATTGCTCTAAAAAAATAAAGTTCATTAAATACTCCCAAATAAAAAGAAACAAAAGGAGTCTTTTAAGGATATCAAATAAATTGTTTAATCTAATCAAGTATAATGTGTGCATATATATATAAAAAAAACTGTTACCACGGGTGGACGCCATGCACGGGAAAGAGAGAAAGCTCTTCCTCCCATGCTTGCGTTCATTGTCCCAGGACCCAGGGTGAGGCTGGGCCAGTGGAGGATCAGGAAACGAGTCATGATGGGTAACCAGGGAACTAACCATCAATTATAATGTCGCCGCTGGGAGGATATGTCCCCTGTTCTAGCTGCGAACTTACAATCCACACTGTCAGAACCGACGCAATCACAGGTTAAGACAGTGTGTATTTTGGCAAATATCTACACGTGAATACCTCTACACACAGTGTCAATGCTGATTCAGAGATTTTTTTTTTCTGCTAGTTTTTTTTCTCCACAAGACCTCGTGTTTGAAATTTAAGTGCTGTAACATATTTTAATTTCCATTTTCAGGTATTTCTCTGGAGCAGAAAGTAACTTTGTAAATGACAGTATGGGTGTACAAATGCCCATAGGACTAGAAATTCATTTCATCATTCACTGGTTTATTTGCTGGAAAAAATTTTTTTCAAAAACAAAGAAGGGAGGGATGATAATCCCAGGTGGAAATGTAGAAATGTTCAGAGATAAACCAAACCATTTGGTAAAAACAATGGCTCTTTCAAAAAGCTCTAGTAGAGCTGACTGAAGAGAGCTGGGGGGAAGCAGACTGCTCCTCTCTCCGGTGACACTAGGCTGGCCTTGCTGGCCTGCGCTAGGGCCGGGCTCTTCAAGGTCTCTGTGAGGAGGCACTTTTGAGCCTGGGGGTCCCTGGGGGTGGAGAATGGGGTGGGGTACAGAGGTACGATGGAGGCAGGTAACAGGTGATCAGGTTCTAGTCTCATCGTAGAAAGAATTCAGAGAGGAGACACAGAGGTCAAGAAAGTAAAGTGACATTTATTAAGCTATAGATAGGATGGTCTCAAGGGAAGAGCGGGCAGGTTGAAGTTAGCAGCTGCCCTGAGTTTCTATGGCAAGCTGGTTGCATTGGGTGTAAAAATGAATGGGCAGAATATTCATTAGGGAGGGAAAGATTCGGGGTGGGATCATATTCCCTGATCTCTGTCCCAGCTCCACCTTCCCGAAGGGAGGAGGGATTTTTGTCCTTATTTAGTCTGGATTAGAAGTGTCAGAAGTACGCATCGTTGCATGATGGGTACTTCTAATCTGCAAGGCTAATTCCATTGTAATGACGGCACCCTGAGCAAAAGGTTACATTGGAGATTCCTGCCTTTTCCCACCTTTCTTTGCCTGCTTCCAGGACACTTGTCATCCAAAAATGTGTGATTTCTTATCAATCTGGAGGTTCTTGCCTTTTTTCCTGTCTGCCCAAGGACCCCCGTTGTTCACAAGATGTGGGGTTTCCTGTATTTGGCCTGTACCCCCCTTTCTATGCTCATATCTAGCTACCTGCCTGCTCTAACACAACCGCCTCCAAGGGCAGAATCCTGAGGCTTCGGGCTGGCTCTTCCTGTGCTCAGACCTTCAGCATTCAGTGAGTTACTCAGGCTGGGTGGTGAGCTGTCGTTAGCCGATCCTTTCCCACCACTGAGAACAGGGAATGAGCAGGACTCCTCCCTTTGCATCTTGGAGAAAGCTTGCAGGTGCTCTTTAGAACCTCGAGGTCGGAAGGGGTGGCTGTAACTGCACCTAGAAACCAGGGGCCAGGCAGGAGCCCTCGGTGGAGAGCAGAGCGGGAGAACCAGGGAGTGGAGAAGAGCTGTCCATCCCCCGCTCCTGGGGTTTGGGTCACACATGGACACCCTAGTTCACAGGTGGGCCTGGAGGGGCGTCAGCGAGTCCGTGATGGGCATAGCACCCGTCTCTGTAACCTACGGCACTGGACAGAGCCTGCCAGAAAGGAAGGACAGATGAGTAGACAGAGAAGCTGGTGCCCAACACAGGAGCCCCACCATCAGTGGGAAATGTTAGTGTTTAGAAAAGCGTTTTCTCTTCTTCCTGCTGTGCTTCACAGGGGTCAGACCTGGGATGTGGTCTGAAGGCTCTCCCTGCCTCCTGCGGTACAGAGGCCTTGCTCCTGTACATATCCTGCTGGTCTCATCCCGTCTTGACATCTGCTTCTTGGAGGACCCGACTGTCTCAGGAGGGTTACAGCTGAAGACTAAGACTGAAGCCACCCCTCCCTGTTCTCTCACCCCGCGGCCCTGGGATTGCGTGTGGGCCAGGCAGGCCTAGGAGCAGGTGAGGGACGCTTTCGGAAAGGGGCACGATCACCCCAGTGACCCAGCTTTTGGTGTCTCACTTCCAGAGGGGTAGCTTCTTCACTTACTTTTTCATCTTTGGGGAGATGCCTGAATGTTTTTGAAACCGTGGTAGCATTTGGCAACGAGCTGCCTGAGCAGAGTGATACGAGCGCTCTGCTCACAACGAAGCTGCAGTTTTAGGCAGAATCTTCAGAGCATCTCCGCATCTAACAACTCCTGGAAATTGGGCGGTAGTTGCAGGATGCATAACATCTGCTTATTTCATTTTGTTACAAGTCACCTGGGCAAACACTCTTCCTCCCTCTGCCCCGTAAGTGAGCTAATGTCCAATTAGAACACTCTGGTTAGTAGCAGCAGCCATCATCCAGGGGCCGTCAACAGCAAAGCCTTCAAGGAAATGGCACGTCTCCATTTAACAAAACAAAACCATTAGTTTTCTTCTAGCTCAGATGGGCCATTTGCTAATGTCCTACCAGCTCTAAGAGCTTATTTTCTGAGGAAGAAGCAGCCTTGGTTTCTTGGCAAAGAAACTACTTCTTTTATCTGGGGGTGTTAAATAAAAGGATTTGGGAGCCATCGAATGTGCATTTTACAATAACGTGGCTTTATAACTGCACCATGGCCCACTCCCTTCTGATGGGTTTTAAAAGCAGGCCTATTCTGTCTATTCAAGATTTTCCACCAGAGACCTTTGAGCATTGTTATGAAATAGATGCCCAGCACACTGAGTTCCACAGTTATTTCTCCTCCTATTTTTTTCCCCTCAAATTACTAGAATGTTCCTCAGGAACAGCAGGTTGATGGAATGTACGTGTGAGGACCTTCCAGCGTAGGAAGCAGCAGGAAGCCCACGCTGGTCACCTTCAGTTTACTAAACACCCTGACCCCCTAGCAAGTGTCTTTCTTCAAGGTCAGTTTTCCGGTGCTGATGCGTAGAATTGGGAGACGTCCAAAGGACCACTGATGGATGCAGGTATCTCGATGCCACCGGCCAGGCCTGAGGACAGCTGGAGACACAGGTGTTGTGAGCTGCGTTCCTGTCCCGCCTCAGGGCGCCTGGGGCAAACTGGATGGGGTAGGGGTGAATGAAGGTGGTCTCAACCGGGGCTCCACCCAAAAGCTGAAAGTTCCCTTTCAGGGCTCTGCGCGGGTTTTCTCTCTCTACTCCAAAGGCAAAACTTTCGCAATAGCCTGGGATCAGAGCTATTACCAGTCTGGGGTTTCTGGTCAACCTGGAATCTCGACTCACGGCCTGTGCTTAATTTTCTGCGGTGACAATTAAAGCTCATGAAAAAGCTGACACATTGTTTTCAGCCTTCAGTTCGTCTCTGTGATTCACTTCAAAGTCTTAAGGAAGGAGGAGAGGAAACTATATTAGTCACAGGGAAAAAAAAAGTTGGGGCCTCCCTGTTTCCGTCGTAAACTTAATTGGAGAGTCCTTGAATGACTTCCACTGAGAAAAGCCCCTTCTGCTGAAACGTTAACAGCAGGAGAGGAAGCTGAGTCCCCTCCGCATGCTGTCCTTCACCCTCTGGAAATGCCATTGAGGGGACAAAACAGGATCCCCGGCAGCCACAGGCCTTGTCGCCAGATCTTCCTTCGAGTTTAACCGAAGGAGAAATGATAGACGATGAAGACTACGTTTTTTAAAACTAGAGAAAGTTCCCCGGAGAACTGATGAAAATGATCTCAAACTTCTTCTGACCAAAATGAAAATATCTAAGTAATCTAGGTTGTCCCAGGTAGGGTGCGATGCCTCACACTAGACTGATATAAATAGTAATAAAGATTCAGCTTGTTATTTAACCTGATTGTCATAGTTCCAGATGGGAATATTTCCCAGGGAATTTGAAAAAAATATTTTTGGAGGTGAGATGTGGGGCTTTCTGTGGCTCCTGTGGTGGGTGTGAGGGTCCACAGAGGTGCACCAAAGGCCTGGATGAAAGATGATGAAAATATGTTAGCTTGCTACTGGGAAGTGATTTTTAAAAACCATTCAGCTTTTGAGAAAGACGAATCAAGGAAGAGCCTCAGTTAAGCCATTGTGTAATACAATTTTGAAAGCCTTTGAGAATGACTAGTGTGAAAGCTAATAAGCAAGAATTGTTTGGCATCTGGGACACACCTTTTCACAGAGAAGGTGTTATCCTTGATAAGGGGACTTCCCATGATGGCCCCTGAAGTTTTGTGGCCCAAATGTAGCTGACCCATAATCCCATTCTTGCTTGGATTCTGATGAATTTGGTCATGGGGGTGGAGCCAGGAGGATCAATCATATGCAGTCATGAGAATTAATCTGCACCCTGCATTTTTCTTTTAATATGTCATTGAGTTCTTTCCATGGGAATATTTTTCTAATCTTGTTCTCTTTCCCTCTGGAAGCAGGTTGGGCATCAGGACATTAGGACCATTGTAGACACCCTGGCTGAGCTCTCCATATCATTCAATCAGCAGACATGTCCAACCAGAAACAGAACTTGTTCTGTTCTGTTCTTTTCTTTTTTCTTTTTATTGAGGTATGGTCAGTTTACAACGTTGTGTCAGTTTCTGGTGTACAGCATAATGTTTCAGTCATACATATACAGACATATATTCATTTTCATATTGTTTTCCATTATAGGTTACTGCAAGATATTGAATATAGTTCCCTGTGCTACAGTAGAAACTTGTCATTTATCTATTTTATGTATAGTAGTTAGTCTCTGCAAATCTCAAACTCCCAATTTATTCCTTCCCACCTCTTTCTCCCCCTGGTGACCATAAGTTTGTTGTCTATGTCTGTGGGTCTGTTTCTGTTTTGTAAATAAGTTCATTTGTGGTTTTGTTGTTAGATTCTACATATAGGTGATACCATACGGCATTTTTCTTTCTCTTTCTGGCTGAGACCTTATTCTTTTCTCTTTCACGTGCTGCAGGCCTCCTCACTCCAAGCTGCCTAATAAGCACTTGTACTTCACTTCTAACTGTTCTTTCTGGGTTTCCTTTGCCAGTTTAGACCTGGAACTTCAAGCATTTTGAATGAATGGAATCAGAACATACATTCTCAGTGGCTTGGCTATGGACAGAACTTCTTAACACAATCTCTCATCAGCATTACTTTACAGAAGTATAGTCTGTTGGCCAACAGCTCAGATCTCCAAACGACTTTCCTTGAACTCTTTGCAGTGCATTTAACACCCCATTGTGGTCTGTAGGTTTGGCCCTGTGGACCCTCTTACCGTCATGTGCTGGGATCTATGTCAATCAATATTGTCACAGGATGTAAGATGTTCAGCTAAGAGCTGATTGACTGGGAAGCAGAGCAGACGTGTAACAGCATGGTCTGCCGATCGTAAATGCAAGAGGAGACGATGAACGTGCAAAGCATTTACCCAGGTTAATTGGCGGACCTTACGCCGTCTTCCTGTCTTTAACAGCAACATGGATATTTTAATAGATGCTCTCTCTGAAGTATAGACGACATGATGAACGAATAGATGTGCCATTTATTTTTTAACTACTTTTAGCCTTGAGATAAATGACTAGAATAGAATTGCACACATTTGTTGATTGATGAAATGGAAGTTGAGTAAATGAAAGTGTTTCTTTCTCCCTCTGATGCCTTCTTCCGTGGGCACTAGGGCTTCTTTTTATATTGAGGCGAGCCCTAAGACACAGTGGCGTTGCTGCTGTAATAGGGACGCCTGGCTTCATCGTATTTTCCTAGCTTGCAGTGACATCAGCCTAGGTCACTAGGAGCCGCATGGGTCTCATGATGCAGGTCTTTCATCTGGAATGTCTCTGCACTTGACAACCATTACTGCTTTAATCATCGCCACACCCCTGAGAGGAACCTGAGGTGGAAACTCGGACCCTCAGTCTAGTACTACAGGTGAAGGAGGTAAGGAAGACATACTGAGCGACTAGACGGCCCCCACACCCCGACAGCCCGCAGGCAGCACGCCAGCACCGAGGAACTGGGGTCACACTTTCAGCCACGGGGCTGTGTTTCTGTGCAGAACGTCCAGCCACTGAGACAGTCAGTGACCCTGTGGCTCCTGAGGTATTGCGTCAGCAGGCGATGTGAATGGAGTCCCAGAACCGGGTAAGTTAGCTTCATTCTGGCTTGACTGATTATAAAGGAATACTCGTGTGACACGAGGAAAAATTTAGTTCTTTCAGAGGATTTTGAACTGTTGGTTTGGGGCAGCCTGATGGGGAAATTAGACCAGAGGAGCAGACGTAGAGCTCACTGGTCTTGCTCTTGGACTGGCCTCCCCTCTGCCCCCGAGGCCAGCAGGCGCCGTCTCCCACGCAGACGCAGAGCATCCGCGGACACGCACACACACACGCACGCCCTCCGGCTCTCCTCTGGCTCTGAGACTCTTTTTCAGTTGACAGTTGAAGAAGAACTACAATACTAGGATATGAAGAATTAAATTAAAACTGTATTTCATCTAAAAAAGCCTCAGAGGACAAAGCGCCTGTTGCTACTGAGCCAGTTTATTTTTTCCTGAGGCGCCTAGGGTCTGTCCGAGAGCTAAAGAGGCCCTTGGCCACGGGCATGCGAGGCCTCAGGAATGCGGGAGGGGCACGCGCGGCTGGGGTCTGCTGGTCGCATCACGGACAGCGAGTGCTCACCGAGGGATACAGGGCCTGTTAGGCGGGTAACCTGGGGAAGAAAAGTGCTGATGTGAAGTGACGCTGCACAGGACCACTTACTTCATTCAAGTGTGTGAGAAAGGGTTACATACAGCATCATTTTGAGTCTTGGTTACTTGCAGCCCATTTGGGGCAAGCTGTGTTCCTGCCCTAAAGGAGTGGGTCTTAAGGTGGAGGTGTAGGAAAACCGGGTGAGAGGGGATGGCGGTGTCCCAGGTCTTGGGCGAGTCCCTGGGACGCACCCCATCAAGTGAGGGTCCTTGGCTTTGCACAGGAAAGCGTTCAAGAGTGAGACATAGTGAAGTGAAAGTAGATTTATTCAGAGAAACACACTCCACAGACAGAGTGCGGGCCTCTCAGAAGGCGAGAGAGAGGGCAACCCCGAGGTGCGGGGTCAGTGGGTTTTGTAGGCTCAGTAACTTCATATGCTAACAAGTGGGAGGGTTATTCCAGGTACTTGGGAGAAGGGGCAGGGACTCCCAGAACTGGGCCACTGCCCACTTTCTGGCCTTTTGTGGTCAGCCTGGAAGCTGTCATGGTGCCTGTGGGAGTGCCACTTAGCATGCTGATGTATCACAGTGAGCATAATGCGGCTCAAGGTCTACTGGGGGAGCCAGCGCTCCCGCCATCTTGGGCCCAGTTGGGTTTTAACCAGGTTTTGTCCTAATTTCAATTGCTGTGTCATTCCTTTGTTGGTTGTGCCCTGCCCCTTTCCCTCCTGTCTCAGAGGGACCCTGAAGAGATGACCTAGTCCAGAGGTTCTCCTGTCCATCAGACTCAGTGCTTCTTTTTCTCCTCATTATAAATATTTTGTCATTTCCCCCTTTACTGTCTAAAACTTGCCAGATGACCTACCACCCCATGTCCTAGTACCACTGTAGTGTTGGGGCTGTGTCACAGCTCAGATCCCCAGGAAAGAACCTGAGGCAGCAGCAGAGGGCGGGAGGTCTGTGGGACTCGCTCCCAGGACCAGCCCGGGTGGGACAGAGGAGGCAGCAGGGCTGGGCAGAGACAGACGTTGGGCCGTGCGTTGAGGCAATCCCGTGGGAGCTCTGGAGCTGGGTGACCCTGCGGAATTGCACCAAAGCAGAGCCTTGTTACCCCCCAGCGGCCAGTCAGTGGACGCAGACAGCTCCTTGGCAGGAGCCACAGGGTGGGACCTTGGCATTGGCAGCCCTCTGGAGACAGGGGGTTGCAGGGAGAGGGTGGGGGCGCTCAGCAGTGGGCTGGCAGCAGTCCACACTCCTGCAGCAGAGGAAACCCTGGAACGGGGGCTGGGGTGGGGCACACAGGGTCTAGTGCGTCCTGTAATAGGAAGGAAAAAAATAGGAAAGTAACTTATAATAAAAGTGTATGTATTTTTGGCATGACTAGACTAAAAGATACTCTGAAGTAATTCCATACTTACAACTACTTCTTTTTTTAATCTTATCTTTCCAACTGTTGTTTAACAACTACTCAGTTTTCAAAAATTGTTTTCTTTTTTCCCTCAATGTGGGGAGGTAATTTTAGGTTTATTTGTTTATATTTTTAAACAGAGGCACTGGGGATTGAACCCAGAACCTTGTGCATGCTAGGCATGTGCTCCTCCACTGAGCTTTACCCTCACCTTAGTGAGGTTTTTTTTTTTTTTTAATTGATGTATAGTTGCTTTACAAAGTTGTGTTAGCTTCAGGGGTACAGCAAAGTGATTCGGTTATACACATATTTTTTTCAGATTCTTTTCCATTATAGGTTATTACAAGATACTGAATTCCCTGTACCATACAGTAGCTCCTTGTTGTTTATCTATTTTATATATAGGAGGGCATATCTGTTAATCCCGAGCTCCTAATTTATCCTCCTACCCTTTCCCCTTTGGTAACCATGAGACAACTATTTCTAATGAATTAGTTTGGGTTTAAGAAAAAGCAATACTCAGCTGAGTATTGCCAACTTTGTATTTGGCATTTTGAAATAAGTTCCCAGTAAGTGTATTTGGATCTATACTTGAATGCAGCAGTTACATATGCAGGCTGATACATCGTCATCACAGACGTACTGAAAGGGTGATCAGTTCTTGGTAAAATTCCAAGCAAAACAGGTATCTGCACTTGGTGGTTACAGTCTAGAAAAATTCAATGTATATTAAGTCTGTGAAGAAATAGTTTGTGTTTATGTGTTATATGGAGTCAGATCTTTATCAAGTTTTTCACTTATATAATTGGACATTCATATGAAATTTAGGGTGGGGTATGGGAAAATTCTCTGTCACATGGACCATGTCTCACATTCAGCAAGGTGTTTACCACCTCTGGTTCCACCCACTTAAATGCTAGCGGTGCCTCCCAATCACTGCAACAATCAAAAATACTAGCACACATTTCCAAACTTCCCCAAAGGATACTATCCCTTCCTTTGAAAACTAAGTTGATCAATCTTCTGCTTCTAGCCTAAATATACATGTTTTCTCAAGATTTTGTAAAGCAAGAGATGCAGCAACTTCTGGGGCGGGGTCCCTATTTCAGTAAAGTCGTCCAAATTACAGAGCATGGCTATGTGCTCACATGGGCAAAACCAGAGTCACTCCTGGGCTCCCATAGCCTTGAGTGCTGACCGCCTGGGCTCTCCCACAAGGCTTGGGGATGCAGCTCTCAAGTGTTTGAACCCCCAGTAGATGGTCAAAGCCACAATCTGGTTTACGGATGGCTAACACCCAGGAAGGTCTGTGTGCATCTCGGGTTCCCATCCCTTAGTTGGATTTTATATTGCCCGCCGTGGCTGCTCACCTGCCTCTTGCTGTGGGAAAGGTGAATTTCAGGAGAAATAAATCTATCATGCTGGCTTAAATACAAGCCAGGGAAATGGTTATTTTCCCATGTGCTGGATTTGACCCTTAGTGGGGCAGACTCTCCGTCTTCCTTTCGTCCTACACCAAACAGCCAGCCCAGCAACACAGCGGAAGCAGCCTGCCTGGAGGGAAGGATGAGGAATGTCAGGCCAAGGACCAAGGAAATGGGATTAGAGAGAAGAGGAAAGGTTTCTAAGCTGATCTGAAGTACTAGACAATAGCAACTCCAGTTGAAATTGAAAAGGAAAGTCTCTAACGTGAATTATTTCACACAGGATGTTTTATGCTAATTCCGATGTTAAGGTTTAAACTTAACGTGCTTATGCAGCAAAACTGCTGACACCAGGGATGGCGCCATCAGCATAAGGAATTACAAGACTCTGGAAATGACTGCCTGAACCTTAGGGTAACTTGCATCCAGAAGAGTCCAGGCAAGGCGATGGATGTGTTTTATCTGCGCACCTGAGTAACATACAGGTGTTAGTCAAGTGTTACAGACAAGTGTTAGTCATTTGTTTATGAATATTTTCCATTACCACTCATCTCCCAACATATGGCAAACATTTCTTATTGCTTGCTCTGTCCCCTCTTCAACGGGCTGCCAGAAACAGCTGGCATGTATCTTTTTATGTTTTTGCTGATAACTTTTCTGTTGTGCTGGGTTTCTTCTTGTGATTAGACTGAACAATTGTTGATCTACCAAAGACGTTAGTTCATTGTTGCTGAGATGCCCAAGAGTGTTTTTTAAATGAATAATCGACCGCATTGCTGATTCTGCCTCTGAAAGTGAGCGTCTGAGGAATTTTCGAACAAGAGTATGTTGACATAAGCCCCATCCTACACTCCAAGGATCACAGAGTGGTAATGTTCTCAGTTGTGCTATTGCACCTTTGTAGGCTTGACTCGTTCACATCTCATCAGAAAAAGCAGTGCTCAAAATTACTTGCACACAGTTGATTGTTAAATCTGATACGGTGCCGCCTTTCTCATTTCAATTTGAGCTCGATTTTATGCAACATTTCTTAGTTTTTGAAAAAAATAATAAAAGCAATTCTGAGTATTTGAGCTTCAGGTAAGGAAGCAAAATGGATTTTTCAAATGCCCCCTTGAGAAGCAGGGACATCACATTCAGCAGTACAGGTTGTGCATGGCACACCTGCTCTTGGAGACCCCAACCACAACCAGCATGTGCAGGTGGACCCGGACTCCTTCATAGGAGGCACCGTTAAGTGCATTATGCTGATTCCAAGGACATTCCATTACCCAAGACCTCCTCCCTACTTTGGTTTTCAGATTTGCACTTAGATTCTTAGAAACATGGACTGATGTGGACAGAGGCATTGTGGGACCTCTCTAGTCCTGGAGATGAGGGAGACTTTACTATTGGAACCCTCCCAAAGTAGGTTAAGTCAAAAGAATTGTAATCAATCTGGGTAATATCATTTGCAATAAAAACAAAGGAGGCTCAGAAACTAATCTGAAGGTAATTTCAAACAAGGATTCTAAAAAAAAAGTGATTTTTTTTCAAATAGTTATTTTTGTAAAAATAAATTACATGCTTGCTTTATTTTAAAAATAAAAGGTTCTTAGTACTTAATTTTTTTCTGCATTCAATTCTCAATCTTCTATGCTCCTAAGGACAGGAATATCATTTATAACTGACTTTTAACCTTAGCCAAATATTTTATTGGGCTGATGACTAAAACAAAAAAAGAGCAAATTATAGTTTATCTCCTCTTTTTTATCTCTGCCTGCACATTATGTGTATGTGAGTACATGTATACATTAAAGTAAGGACGTGGGGAGGGTATAGCTCAGTGGTAGAGCACATGCTTAGCATGTATGAGGCCCTGGGTTCAATTCCCAGTACTTCCTTTAAATTAAAAATAGATAAACCTAATTACCACTCCCGCCCCTCAAAAAACTTAAAAAAAAGTAAAGAGGCAGGCTATAAGAACATAAGCAAGAAAAGACATAAGCCTAGTAAAAAGATACATTCTACAATCAGTCTCAGAGTAGTTGGATTAATTTGAAAAAAAATAAAAGTGAACTGTGTTTAAATAGTACTACAAATGAAAATTGCATTTTCTGTTATGGTCATAGTTGAGAAACAGCATCACAAAAATGGAAAAGTTCTATATGTTAAAAATATTTAAGGCAAAAACTGAGCAGTTTTTTTTCCCCACAAAGCATAAAAAAGGGCTAATTGAAAGTGGACAAAAACCACAAATGGACAACCTATCAAAGAGAAAACTACAACTAATACAAAATATGGGAAAATGTCCAAACACACAGATGCAAATTAAGGCAAGAGGTCATGCATGATTTCTTTTCTTTTCTTTTTTCTTTTCTTTTCTTTTCTTTTCTTTTCTTTTCTTTTCTTTTCTTTTCTTTTCTTTTCTTTTCTTTTCTTTTCTTTTCTTTTTTGCCTAACAAATTAGTAAAATTTAAGAGAGAAAGAGAGAAAACTGACAAGCACAGGACAGTGCCTTCAAACATGGTCAGTGGGAGGATAAAACGACATCATATTTTAAAGATGCAGTCTGGACTATAAATTTTAGGGGTCTTTAGAAGTTTATAACTTTGAGCCAATTATGACACATCCAAAGGGCCCTTGCTATGGAAGTAATCCTCCTTATTGAAAAAGTGTGAGGTTAAAAGGCTTATGGAAGCCCTGAGTGCCCAACAGGAGGAGACTGGTGAAGGAAGGAGTGGTACATCCACTCGATGGAACGTTGTGCAACCATTACACCTCATTTTTATAAAAGTTAGGTCATAACAGAGGAAAATGTTTATGATAGAATGCTAAATAAAAATTAAGCAGTTCTCAGAGTCATACGTGGGGCATTAGCTTGATTATATTAACGAGAAGAAAAAGTACCACCCGAAAATGATGTAAGAGAAAAAAATTGGAAAGAAATACTCAAATGTAAACTATGACATTTATTTGAATGATGATTTGAGTGATGGAGCATGCATTTCCTTTTTTTCGACTTTTCTCATTTTCTTTAAGAACCAGAAACGACTCCAAGGCTATAAATATAAAAAGCATCAATAGTAACAGGTTACGACTATAGACAAAAAGAAGTAAATGGTGAGGCTCCTATTCTGGTATCAGATGAAAAATTCTACCTTTAAAGGAAGTTGGGTGCATTTTCCAAAAATTCTAGACATTGACATGGGTTAAGCTGACACATGACAATAAAACATGAGGCATGAAGTTGACAGTCGTCTAGTTAGGCTTATCATTCTGCACATGTGAACCTCCAAGGAAAGGATTTTATTCCGCGTTTTTCTTTGTGGTTGTCAGAAATAGTCCTGTGGAGCAAGCAGTGAGCCATCATTCAGCCTGTCCTGTGTGAGCTCGGCTTGACCCTGCCCCTGTCCACCAGCCCCTCCTTCTTTGGCTGTCCATGTGTCTGTCCCTTTCTCTTTACTAGGGAAGCCTGACTCCTGGATACTCCACAGAATGGATGCTAGAGCAGGCCACTCCCAGGCCATTTGGAGTTAATATCTAGTGACTCACTACTGCCTGGTCTACATAAAGGCCCGGTTTCGTCACATCTGATATTTCCGGTTCTTTAAGAATTATGCCTGCAGCTACCAGTAACATCACTGGTTAAAACTCAAAAAATCTTTAAAAATCTTACCTACAACAAACAAACTGGGTTGGGGAACTTGAAGGTTTGGAGAGAGAAAGACTTTCAAGGACAATGGGTTTGAAAGTTCCCTTTACGTTACTTTTTGACGGGAGGAGAGACTGTCTTTGCCCTTCCCCTTTCTCCAAGCGAATACTGCCTGCTCGTCCTTAGGGTCTCACGTTAAGCACCTCATCCTCGTAGCTGCTTTCGTTAACCCCCAAGCTAGGCTCGAGAGACCCTGCACATTCCATGGTGGGCTGCCCCTTTCTCTCCCAGGACTTCTGAGTATTGCCTGTAAGGATAAGTAATTGAAACGAATACTTGCACGTATTAGTAAATCTTTCTTTCCTGCTGGACTGAGTCCATGAGAGCTGAGTCCTTATCTGTTTTATTATCAGCATGCCCCCGGTGCCAAGAACAGGAGCTTGGTATGCACCGGGTGCTGAATAAATATTTGCTTAATGAATGAATTTTCCGGTGTGATCTACTAAAGCAGAGAAAGAATGGTTGGCACAAAATCAAATAGTGGTGAGGTTGGAAAGATAAACACTAAGAGCCTTATTCTTTTCTCTTCTTTTTCTTTAAAATTCTGATTTTACAATATGCACACATACACACAATCTCCTATTATCATTCTAGTATTGAGTTCGAAAAGTTTGGTCTTGGCTTTTTGTGCTTGGAAGGGATAAATAGTGGTTTGCTTGGTTCCTCTGCTATGAGGCTAGCAGACGTTTGGAAGCCCTCCAGAAGATTAGACTCAATACTCCTCGGATAACTTTACCCATTTGAGCTGTGCTTTTATGTAAGTAAAGTTCAGCACAACCTCAGAAATGCACGCACAGGAAGGCATTCTGCGACTTGGCCTGTCTATGAATCAGAGACCCCTAAGTCCCTCTTTCCTGAAGTTCACGATAAATTACTCCATTTAGTATGTCTGTTATTCTGCCACCTCGACGTCCTTGCCTTCTGTAAAAGCAAAATTCTTGGAACTTATCTCACAGGCCCAAATCGCCTTGTAATTCTCTGCACTGAGTTGGTAGCTACTGAGCATGTAACTACAGAGCTTAACAATTACCAGATACCGTAATCATGCAAAGATTTTAATCTTTCAAATTAGATCTCACCTCCACACTGGGGAAGAAAAGGAAATTTACAGGATAATTAGCTTACGGGCTAGTCGGCAGGCACTTCCAGGGATTGTCAGGAAGTGTCTGCATGAATGGTCTTAAGGTATTATTTATTTTTTATTAAGTGCCTTTTATTAAAACTACCCAGCGTGCTTTGCATTGTGGAAATTGGAGAAAAATGTCTTTTGCAAGCTGGGGCAGCCCTCCTTCTGTAATGAACCTGGCTGGAGGGTGGCATATTTTGGGCCAGCATATTTTGCTACCCTTCTGGGTAAATAGTTGGTCTTCTGTGTATAACAAGGGAGCCAAGACAAATTTTAAAAATGAGATACCAAAAAAAAAAAAAAAAGCCAAAGCTATGTTTATTCTCTGTGAGGTGGTTTCACAGACATGCTGGGAAAGACCGTATTGAGTGGCAGAGCAACTTACCCATATTCCTCACACCCTTCCCCATATTGCTCTTCCCTGCTCCCCGGAGCAGATGCGCACACCTCTTTTACCTTCAGTGGTGTCACGTTCATAGCTTGAAATTGGCTACCGTGCTGTTAATTACACCAGGACCATCAGCCAGTGCTTCAAATCAGGGCTCCCTCCACCAGACGGGTCGTTACACATTTGTCATCACTTCCCTACCTGTAGTAGAGGAGTCCCTGACCCACACAGGTGCTCCGTGAATGCGAATTCCTCCTTTTCTTTAGTAGCAGACAAGGGAAGCGAGACCACCAGGCCACTATAGCTATACTTGGGGCTGGGGCTGGGGCTGGGGGAGTATTTTGGCTCCTGGCCTATCATCTCTGATAAATGTGGCATTTTCAGGGTTTACCTATAAAACGGAGGAGGCTGGAGAGGAATGTGACCAGGAAACGTGGGTGAGTTGAAAAGAGAGGCGCTTCCACTCAGCATCAACTCCTGAGAGCAGGAGTGAGGCTAGAGCAGGGAAATCTCTGGGGAAATTCGGCTGTGAGTACCGAGGATGGTTGGGGATGGTGTTCAGGGATTTGGGAGGGCGTGGAACATCTCCTTTTTCAGAGATATATTTTTAAAAAGGCATTGAACATAGTAGTTTTTCAACCTCATTAGAAGTCATAAGCTGTCCTTTATTCACTGTGATAAAGAGAATAATCAGGATGAAATTATACTGCCAATCAAAAAGTGTTACTGAGAATTTACATGTCCCGTCCTGAAGCTGGTACTGCAGTTTCAGGAGAAAGACCAAGCATGGGTTTTATCATCTCATTGGGACAAAGCTAATCCACAGAAAATGGCAAGATAAAAATTGATCGCTGGGCAGTTTGATACTTGCTAAAAAAACTCTGCGGGGTTTAGAGAAGGGAGGGAGCACAGAGGGCAGATAATTCTTAAAGCAAGTGACAGTAGAGCCTTCCTGGGCTCCCACGCCTGCTGATGCATTTCTGATATGATCATGAGCTCCATTCACATCACCAGTAAAGTTAGAGCACTGCTAATCGAGATCCATTACAATAAATTCTTTACCGTGGTTATAGACTCATTCATCAGTCCTTAGCGCTACGCTCCAAAATGGATGAACGCCAAGTATCTTAAATCCCTGCTTTATACTCCTTGAGAGAGCCAAGTTCTATACCTTGTCTCTAGCTTTTTATCATGTCAGTAGCAGAGCTGGAGGGGGTAAACCAAATAAAACATGAGTCTCCACATGGGATCCCTGGTTCTAAAGAAATGATTTGAGCGGTCTCAGATTTGAAGATGGACGCTCGCCTAGACAAGTCCCAAATGTCCGAGGAGATGAGGACAATCAGGGAAGTGATGTGTGCACCTCTTGGATGTGGAACAGACACAGGATCTTCATCTGCAGACTGGCAGACAATAGGGAGGTATGTGGACCATATATGGAAAAAATGGAACCGCCAAGATAAGTTGAGATTAGGTGTGCACATGAGTTTCCTTCTCAGCAAGGAGCAACTCTAGGAATTTTTTAGAGATAAGACCAGGACCACCAGCTGAGGAGGTGGCGGTGGGAACTCAGTATAAGTTCAGGGGTCAAGGACAGCTCTTAGACCTGAGGCCTTGGGAAACAAATTATAGAAAATAAAGGAAACAAAAAAGATACAATTTTTTCCAAAGAAGGAATTGAATTTGAACAATATCAGGCTGTAAAGATAGGAAGTATTTGTGCATTCAAGAAGGGACAGAGAAGATAAAGAGGGGAGAGATGCTCATTTAAGGAAAGCCGAGATCATCAGATGAGACTCAACAGTATTTAGTATCTGGAAGGAAGGGAGGTTAAATGTCAAAATATACAAAGTGCAGCTAAGCCTAGAATAGCTCAATATTTGAATGGGTTATACATTTCAGTCCAATTATTCAGAGAATGTAGAGCAGAGCCAGTTTCTAAGACCTACAAATGTCAGTCATTTCTTGTCATGCTGTGGTGCAGACAGGTCATCATAACCAGTGTGACCAAAAGATGCTGTTAGGACGGTTCTTTGATTTAACAGCTGGCTTCATCCAGAAGATAGGGAATGAAATCTCAAATTCCTTCCCCGCCTTCATTATCCGTTCATTCCACCTTCCATTTATTCATTAACAAGCATTCATTCAGTGCCCACTTTGTGTCCGGCCCAGAGCTGGCTTGGAGGATAGAGATGGAAGAAAGGCCACGCAGCACATGCTCTCAAGGAGCTCTTGGTCAGGCAGACAGGACAGATGGCTTAGACAATACAAATTACAAAGTAATGTAAAGATATGTTGTGAGAAAAGAAAGTTCAGAGACAATTGCATCTTTTTAAAATTGAAAAACAGTTGACATGTTAGTTTCCGGTATACTACGCCGTGATTTGACATTTGTAGACGTTGTGAAATGATCACCGTGGTAAGTCTAGTGACCGTCTGTCCCCATACAGAGTTATTGCAATGTTCTTGACCATTTTTCTCATGCTGTCTATTACATCGTTGTTGCTTATTTATTTCTATGACTGGAGGTTGGAAAGGGCCTTCACTTTATCTCTGAAATTCGGTGTTGCTGGCCCTGCATTAGAGAATTACCCATGTCCTTTGCACTGTGTTGTGGGGACTCTGAGGGTGAGGGGAGGCCAGGTCAGAATCACTCGTCCTCGCACAGAGACAGCACAGATGTGACGGGGAGATATGAAGCTGGCATCTGAAGGACACTTTTTGTTGGAGAAGCTTTCATTGTCACGGCATTCAACGGAGTTCGACACTGAGCACCCCTGCTGTAAGGAGCCTGCCTTTCTTCCTTATCTCGCAGGGCAGCCCTTGCCAGATGGCCTGTCCATTTGGCACACTGACATGTCATCATCAGACACAAAGGCAAAATACTCAGTTTAAAGGTCGAAGATTCAGTCAATCAATAGGTTAATCTTGTCGAACTGATATCAACAAGAAATTTTATTAATCTTGGAATTGAAAAGACACCGTTTTATCCAGTGAATTAACTAAATTGGAGGTGTTTGGGGGGTGTTCGATGGACAACCAACTACACTTTTTGAGTCTTGTCTAAGACGAGCAAAGACAATATTTGTTAACATTCTGGAAAGACATATCATGTGAATTAAACACAGAGGACTGGATTTGATCTCTAGCACGAATTGATGATAAAGGTTGATGTCCTCTATCCTGGTCTGTCTCCACTTCTGGTCCATGCCTCTAGCTAACTGGCTTCTTTCTGCACACTTTGTGGTAGGAGAAATCTGTCACTAGTAAGGTCCCAATCAGGAATGATCTAAGTATTCTATGAACAGATTCATATGAAACGATGTTAAGAGCTGAAGCAAGTTTGCAGATAATTCAGTAGATAAATATCTGACTTGCACATCTGGGTCTCATAAGGGAAGTACATAGACGTCTTAGAGGTCTGGCGTTATCTCCACAGTTGCTTCAGTTGTTTACTTCTGGACTACTGCTCCGGAACTTTTTTCTCAGAGGACATTTGTGTTGCCAATTGTGCCCAAACTGCTGGTGTGAGCCCATGCTAACAGGCTCCAGCACACCGTTGCCTGAAGCTCGTGTTTCTAGTAAGACGCTGTATTTACTTAGTTTATGTGTTATGGGGTGTAGCTGGGGGAAGCTGGAGAGATGGAGATCATTGGGATGAGGTGTAAAATGCTCTCAAGTTACCCCTTGCTGCTGCGTCTCTCCTATGGTCAGAGCTTGGGAAAAACTGAACACTATAGCTCTTTCTCGAGAGAATCCTAGCATTATTAGTCTGTTAAAAGTTTCTGAGGCCTGTTCCCCTGTAACTCAGCACCTCTCAAACTTCATTTACCACAGAGACCAACCTCCCCCCCGGCTTGGTTTCCCTTCCCAACTTATATTGACATCCTGGGGAAACTGGGTTTCTTGAAACTCATTTGCCTGGGTACACCCAAAAGGTTTTTCAAAAACTAGGTACTCTCTTGGAAACATTTACACTAACATCTAAACTTTTTCATCCTGGATTTAAAAAGTTCCCACCTTGTTGGCAGGAGGTAGAAAATGTTAAGCACATTATGATATGAAATAAGATGAGAACTTACTGTAATTAAAATAAATGCTTTATGACAGCTTTGATGAAAGAGATTTTAAGCAACTTCCTGAAATGCTGTTTGAATTGGAAAGAATTTAAGCTGAATTTTAACCTGTGGGTTTTATCTTTAAAAGGTTGATAATTCTAGAGGAGATTCTAAGAACATTTGAATGATCAATGTCCCTAATCTATACTGCATGGATCATTCTGAATTCAGAACCTCCCTCAAGGGTCAAGTTTCATCCTTAACAGAAAGAACCAAGAGGACAAGGAAAGACAGGAAGCCTATACGTTTAAGGGGTCTTGATGAATCCTAGCCCACCACTGGAAGATCTGGCATAGGCAGGGGCATGACTTTTTTTTTTTTTTCAAGTGTGATTCTGGTTATCAGGCAGTTTTAGGAAAAATACAGGAGTTGAGGATCTAGAAATCGATTCCCTTCAAATAATCCAGTTAGTATATGTACCCTCTGGAAAGCCTTTGTGGATCCTTGGGGATGTGAGTACCCCTTTCTGAAGACCTCTTGCCTTTGAGTGCACTATTGGGCGCTGCTGCCATAGACTTGACTGAAAACAACTGAACCGGTTTCTTGCCTAAGTCTCTTTTTGTCTTCGACCCAGTTACTTCTATCCCCTCTACCCGCTTTTGTACAGAATGAAATGAACTTCTTGGCCAGGTAGGAAAGCCCCTCTACAATCTGGCCTTTGCTGACCTCATGTCTTCCCTCCTGCCAGCCCCCGACACTGGGAGCCCTTTGCTCCAGCCCCAGGGGTCTCCAGGCTCTTTCTTGACTGTGCATTGGTCCTTCCTGCCACTGTATCCTTGTTCTCTCTGTCTGGGAGTATTATTCTCCAGGTATCTGCTTCTCCTACCTGTCAGGGGAGCGCTTAATACCCTCCAGGAGGGGTTGCCATTCAGTGTCTCTCTCCCTTTGCCCCATTATCACGGTGTCCTTCGTTTGTACCCCTAGTACATCTTCCATGTCTGTACGACTTGGATTAGCATTACCTGGACAAGTGTTTGTCTTCTTAATCAGGGTCCAGTCTCTGAGCAGCAAGAACTACACTGCATTCAACTGTGTACCTCCCAGCACCTAGCACGGGGCTGGTTAAATGTTCACTGAATGATCTAGCTAACTAGTTTAAATGCATTTCGAATAGGGACAGCACGCAGAATTGCCAAGGGAGGATGTTGGTCTTTCCTGCAACTGGGTGGGAGTGGGGGGCTTGTCTATGGCATTTGCCATTTTGGCACCAGTCCTACCTTAGGAAACCAGAGGAAGAAGACATCTGTGCTCCCAACCTACCCTCACTGCGGTGGTGTGCAGGTGACTCGCAGACTGGCTTATGCTTGTGGAACAGCTGTGAAATTTGCATGGCTACCCAGCTTGTACTTATTTATAGAGGTAACTAAGTATCTCCTCTTGTTAAAAGAAAAAGAAAAAGTCCACATACTCACAGTATTTTAGGTAAATGAAGACCTTAGTTTTCCTTAAAGGGACTAACAAAGAATTTCAGTCCCTGTTGTCAGTGATGTCTTTGTGGCAGGTCCCTAATCTTTTCTTTTTTCAAATTGCCTTCAAAGGATGGTTAAGGAGTCTTTAATTAACTATTAAAAAGGGTGTTCGAACATGGGGGGACAAGATTTAGAAAATCCCTTTAATTACTGGAACCAGATTTTCTCCTGATGTATAAATACCAGTTTACTCCTTGACCAAATTGGGCTTTAATTAAACTGGGAGCCTGAATACTGGAAAGTGCCTTAATTTGCATCAACCCCCATTTCAATGAAGTTGGCTTACGGGTGGGGATGAGAGACTTTTATGGTTTATTGTTTAAACTGGAAAATCAAGCAAAATGGGATTTGCTTTCCATACAGGAACTCATGGAAATTAGACACACCCTTGCCACCTCCGATTAACTCAAAGGCTCTTGCTATAGGATTACCACAGGGTTCCTCAGTGGTAAGAGTTTATGAACCAGCCATGCGTTTCTTTTTCTTCCCTGCCCCCTCCGGATACATTAATCAGGCAAAACTAGGCTTATGGTTCTAGTGACAAAGAAAGAAAAACCAGAGCTTGCTCTACCCCTCCCTCAATTTAATCTTTAACATTCAATATGGTGCACAGTTTGTTGAGAAAATAAGGTACATGTTTTGTCATTCCCCTTATGGATTTCAGTCAACACATGGAGGTGTTTGAAATGATCTGCTAATCCAGTTTCCTTTCCTTGAACCATCTGGTTCAAATTCTGTCTACCTGCTTGGAGAGCACCAGTCTCGTCTGCATGCACATATAAGGAAGTCACAACTCATTAACAGTTTAGGGAAAATCCCTGTGGAAATATACAACTTTACTATTGTGGTAGGTTTCCTCTTGGGAGCAAATTAGATAGGACTTTGATGTAAACCAAAGAAACTTGAGAGTTTTTGGAAGACATGAGTGGTCCTAAAATTTTTTTTTCCAGCTAATTTAAAAGCTTTTATTTTAAATGGGAGCAAAGTTATTGCCTACTGTTAGCTCACTCACACCATAGCTCAACTGTAAGTGGTCAAGTGATGAGCAGAATGTGGCCTTAGTAGCTTCGTGATGGGGTCCTTGATCTACTGCAGGGATAAGCATCCAGTAATAATAAAATGAATGGATAATAATCCTGTGGCAGACGCTTATCATTGGTTGAGCCCATAGACCTACTCAGTCTTCTTGTTGACTCCATTTTAGAGGCTGGGAAACCTCAACACCCCCCTTTCCAGGCCCCCTTGAAGCTACATCACATGTTTTGGCTACTGAGTTATAAGTCAAAGCTTGCTGGGGGCTGCTGAGAAACATTTCTCCTTCCTGGTAAAAAGGAAAGACATCACCAGACCCACTTCTTTCTGTTTCTTAGATCCTAAAAGAAAGATTGAATGTAGATGTGATGTCTAGAGCACGGCAATCATCTTATGATCACTGGGGAAGGCTTACAAAAATTGCAGACATCAACTTGAACTTGGTTAAGGTACTAGACCAAAACCAACAGCCGCCTCCCTCTAGGTTTCTTATTTATTCAAGACACCTGATTGGTTACTTGCAGCCCAGAGCAATACTAACCGATTGACATAAACCCTATGCACTTGTATCTGCCTTGAGAAAATCTTCCTGCATTGAATAACTCAGTCAACTTCCTTCCTCCACCATGGCACCTGGGGTCTCCCAAGGGTTGGGACATCCATGCAGGCCTGGGAGGAAGCCTTTGGGTCTGAGCACAGGATGGGTGATATAGTGTAGGATGAAGGAATAAGTCAAAGACCTAAGAAGAAAGATTGAAGGTGATTTCCCAGCCTCCACTACACACATGGGGGAAATGATACAATGAGAATGCTGCAGTCTAACTATCTTATATGTTCTGAATGAAAATGGAAAGTCAGCTCTTCAGATAGTATTTAATACATAGTATTTGCAGGACCCTGCACCCCATTGGACCCATTCTCTGATTCACTCAGACACCCCTCTTTCTTCCTACTTCTCCAGCACCTGGAATCTCCTAATGAGGTCAATGCAATGGTTTATTTGCTAATTTCTTTGTTTATCTGTCATAGCTGAACTGATGCCAATTTATACCCCCTTTTCAATTCCTCCATCTTTCTCATTTTTCTTAAGTACTTTCCCTCAGCACCCCTGGTCTCATCTTACACAAAGTTAGTTCAAAGGTGCATTCAAATTTATAGCGTCTGACATTTTAGCCAAAGAAGAAAATCTCTGGTGATGAGGAAATAAAAAGAGAACCCTTAAGAGTAGATGCAGATGTTGCATTTCCTGATCTAAAATAGGATATAATATCTGAAAGAAAAGAAGCTGTCATAAACATTCTTCCTTTTCCTGAACTAGATTTCATTTTTAAAAGAGCACTTCTTATTGACCTAATATATAGAATAAAAGAAAAAAAAGGCTACAAAAATCTGACTGTGTTTTTGATTTGTCCCTCAAGGCGCGCTGCTCCAGGACAAAGAATCTTTTCTAAGAGGAGTTTTTCCTCTGTCCTGGAAAAATCCCCAAGACAGACCCCCCAGTTCAGCAGGTCAAAGGCCCACTTCGCCAGAGGCGCTGCTTGGACAGGAAATGGTGGATTTCCTCTTGGAGAGGGATCCCTCCCAGAGCCAGGCAGGTTTGGGGGAGGGGAGGCAGCTGTTTTGACCACTCAAATGCAGAATTTAAATTGAGAGAGACGCTGGGAGCTGAGATGCTGTCCCCGGGTTTATGAGGATGGGAGAAGGCGCCGCCTCTTGGTACAAATCCATGTCTGCTTTGGTAGGAAGACGGAGTGGGTAGCTTGGGGGACTCTGCAGAGCCAGTGGCAGGAGGCCCTGGAGATGGGGTTTCCTAAGATGCATTTTCATGTTTCATTAAGATTATCAGATCATATTAAGAGCTCTGTGAAACCAAGTTTCCTTGGCCAAATAAACTGGAGGAAACACTGACAAAATAAAGGTAACTAAGTTTCTTCACTATTGTGGTTCTCTACAAGGGGATTCAGTGTCCAGTACTCCCTAAATTTACAGGACAGCAGGTTATTTTTGTTTTCCTTTTTGGTGTTGTAGCAAAATGCTCCCCAAACAGGAGCACCCAGTTCCTACCAGGCAGGGCCATGCCACGGCGTGAACTCTGTCGCCAGATCCATCTTCCTTCTGCTCTTCGGTCTTCCTCAGCTACGTAAGTAGTAACAGCTAACTACACTTGGCCCCTTGGACTTCCCATGCTCCTAACCAGTTCTGCAGCTTAGCAGTAACCAAAGTGGGACGCCATCTGTTTACTACCTGAAAACTCTTCTGAAAGAACGGTCTTACCAGAAAGAATTTGGAGACTGAATTCTTGTTCTGCCCCTACTTACTGGCAAAGCACAGTTTACCTTCTTGAAGGAGGGGAGAAAGCTTCAGAGAATATGGTAGTGTTTACACAGGCACAGGAAACGATTGGCGAAACGGCAGCTGTATTTTTCAGAGCCTCGTGAATTACCCATTGCATTCATGTAGAAAGCCCATCGCTTCCCCCTTTTTGTTTGGTTTTGAAACAAACCCTTAGCTGATTCCTTTGTTGGGAGAGAAAAGAATTTGAAAATGATTGTCCTTTTTTTTAAAAAAAAGAAATTACTTTTCTTTTCCATTTTTTCCAGCTGGGATGAGCCATGTTTAAGATCTATTCTTTTCAATATCATAGCCCAGAGCGCTGCATATGCTGACAGCTTGCAAATTGAATTCTCCAGCCCAGAACTCTCTTTCTGAGTCCAAGCCAATGTTTACAACCACCCGCCACACAGGCGTTCCCTGGTGTCGCTGAGGCACAAGGTCATCGTCATTACTCCTGTTGTCCTTCTCGAGTCCCCTTCCCAGTCCTGGTCCTGCTGGTACTGCTGTCCACCCGCTCACATGGGCCAAAACCTGGCACTCGTCATTCTTTCTCTCTTGAGGTTGACTCTCTCTGGGATGACTTTTACATCCAATTTTCAAGCTACTTCAAAATAGCTTTTGGAAATATCTCCTCTTCTCCACTGCCTTTCCCTTGGTTCAGCAAAGACAACCCTGGCGTTGCTGACCATCCTTCTAGATCCAACTTTTCCAACCTCTCCTGCCATCTCCTCCCTCCCTTGCATCACCCTGGGTTCTACTCACACTGATTTCTGGACGGTTCCCCCATCTCATCCTGCTGTTTCATGCTTTACCTGCTATTTCTCTTTCTTCCAATGACCCCTCTTCCCCTCACCCTTTCATCTGATGAGCTTCTACCCCATGTCAGAGCTGAGGTCTGAGGCCTCCATCAAGTGCTTCTCTTTTCAGAGCCTTCCCTGAGCAGGAAGAAATGGCCACTCCCATCTCTGTGCCTCCCACTGTCCTTTCATCAGAAGCCTCGATTTTCACCTGGACCTGCAGAATCCTGAGAAATACTACATGCTTGCTGTTTGGCGGTGAACTGTTACGCAGTGAAAGCTAACAGGTGCAGCCTGGCATATAGCGGGTGCTTAGTAAGTGTTCAGAAGAAGCAAGCGGTAGATACCTGAGGGTATTTCATTTTCCTCTACAAGATGGAAAAAAGAAGATGCTGTTTTGTGATCATGTTGCTAACTTGGAAGTTGACTAGTGGAGAGGAGGGTCACTGGAGGTGAGCCGGGGACTTAGTCGTTCTGTCTTTGTGGTCCTGGAACGTTCGGTGGGCAGATGGCAGTGGGCTGCTGCTCTGTCAGATCCCTTCTGCACAAACATTTTTGATGCCCTGAACTCCAGTCTCACAGAACTGGGACCAGATGTCTCCCTGCTGGCATCTCGCCTCCTGTCACTGGCTGAGCTTCTGAGACTTTTCAATGATCCACTAAGCTTCAGATTACCTAGTACCCAGCCTGACAGAGAACACACATTTGCTAAGGGTGAGTTTTACTGCCGTTTCTGAAGAGGCAAAAATACAAAATGACTTATTTTTTTCATAAAAATCTGTGCAGAGGATGCAGGGGAGAGGATGGTTGCCCAGGTGCACGACGCTGTGTTATACACTCGTTCCTTGTAAGGCACACCCCCGCCATCTACACCATCCCTCTTTCTCTTGCATCCCCGACCTCTCCCACTTCATGGGCTCCTGCTGCTTTCTCCACGAAAGAAGCTCAAGGCTCTCTTACCAAGAGCCTTCCTGACTCTGCTTCGCATCCAGCCAGGCTACCTCTACCATGTGACCTAAAAGCAGGTCTCCACTTGGGACCTCTGACTCTCATTCCTGTTCCGGCCACTGTGATCTGACTTCCATCTTTACTGCTCCTGCTAGCCTCAGCTCTGACCTACCGCCACCTGCACCGGAAAGTTCAGTCCTGATCTAGTCTGCCCAGCCCGCTGCCATCGAAACTCGTCCTTCCTCTCCTCCTGGCTGCGGTGACAGATGGCGCTCTGTCCTGGCCTCTTCCTACCCCTCTGACCATGCCTTCTCGTATTTCTTCCCTCTTTTGCTATCCATATATTGCTATCAAAGTCTGACCTATCCTTTGAAAACCCACTCACTTCCTCCTTCTTCCAAAAGTCCAAAGCTCATTTCTGTACTTACTTAAGATCCCTTAATTATTCTAAGACTCATTTTCTTCATCTGAGAGATGGAGCTCCTAAGACAGCCTACCTCATAGGATTGTGTGAGGATTCAAGAAAGAATTCAGCAGGGTGCCTGCCATGTATGGACCTTTTAATACCTGTTGTCTATTACAAATACTCTTTCCAGATGCAGTCAGTATCTCCGTCTCACCAAACTGATAAATGGCTATTTCTCTCTGGACTGAGAGACCCTGAGGTGCTGGGAAGGCGAGGAGGGGAGCTGGTTTACCCATCTTTTAATCCTTTTCTGGCCACTGTCACATTTCCTGGTACCTGATGTTTCTCTCGCTCACAGTGATGAATTCTGCGTCATTCAGTACAATTTAGTTTGTGCAATTCAGTTCTGTTCACCAAAGCCACACTCAGCTCACTGCAGTGTGTCAGGCATTGTACTAGGCTTGGAGATGTGCAGAAGAGGGAGGTCCGGCCCTTGTGCTCCAGGAGCACTAAGCTGGGCTAGAGCTAGCTTGGGGACAAACCACCACACCTCCACACCGACTTTGAGATTCAGCTTGATGGCGCTAGTGCGGCTGGTCTGATGAACTTTGGTTGGTTGAAGGGATAATTCAGCGCTGCGATGGTCTGACTCTTCGAGCTAATTGTGTTCTGTGCACACCAGTGAGACTGTCCACGTGTGCTTTGTGTCCTGACAGCTCCTGCATCTTTGTGGGCATGAGGCTTCCACAGCTGACCAGATCCCACAGCCACTGGGTTTACTGTCCTAGGAAGCTTGGAGAACATGCCCCCAGATGTCTCCTTCCTAAGCTACAGAAGGGAGTGTAGGCTAGGTGACCTCTGGAGTCCCTTCTGACCTTCAAATTCTATGATGGCATAAAAGCAACCCAGAACCAAAGGGCTGCGTTTCGGCAGCTGCATTGATGCTGGCCTGCCAGGCTCGTTGCTGTTAATCAGTAAACAGGTTGCTAAGACAATATTTGAGAGGTGGATTCTAGTGGATTAAGGTGGCGGAGGGTAGAAGAAAGTGTACTTTAAGGAGAACAGTAGTTACAGGGACACCGTAAAATAAGCCTAGTTTAAGCCCCACCTTTTCCTGGAAGCGTTTTGTGCTCTTTGGGCCCTCAGTTCATATAGCACACTGGTCTTCATCAAATATTCTGGACTTAGACCATGACAGTTTCTTTCTCTCTTAAAATGATGTGTTCTTGTTTTGTAGTCCCCAAGGAGGTGGGGAGCTGTGTCTCACACATTTTTAGGAAATGCCCCATTTTGCATAGTACCTCGTTTCATGCTGGAGACAGAGCACATGCTTCATAAGCACTATGATTGATAGTGTGGAAGAAAAATTTCCGAGAATCGTAGTTGAAGCCTTCTGTGCTGGGCAGGCAGGGACTGTTCGAGGCTCTCTGTCTAGTACAAGTCCCTGAGAAGGACCTTAGAGATGAGCTGTGCTAGAGTTAGGTGATTACAGTGTGACTTTTCCCCAGTCTTGGGGGCCACCAAATTCATTGCTGCTGTGAGCTGAGGCTTCACACACAGGTGCCTTGCCAAAGCTGTGCTTTTCTTCAACATGCCCAGCCTTCCCATCAGAGTCTCCAAGGTTGTCATGGTAACTTTGGTTCTAGTGGAGTCTGGGCACAGGGCTCATTCGTGTCACCGCTGGGTGAGTGGGCTTCCTCTTGCCTGGTGGTGAGTAAGGTGAGGAGGTTGGGGGGAACCAGGGCCTTCCCCCAAACATGTGCGTGCTTCTCTTTAATCCTGGGGCACCTCCATTAGGCACAGTGTTGAATGAAAATGGACAGAGAATCAACATCCGGTGATCCCCTGACTTATCTCCCCCTCTTTGTATGATACATATTCCCAGGCAAGATCATGTTTATGGCATCAAAGCAAAATGGAAATCAGAAACTTTGAACGTGGTCAAGTCTCACAAGAGGAAGCTTGGTAGAACCAGAAATACAGTTTAGATAAGGGCCTTATCCTTCTAAATAGAAAGTTCATTTTATGTTAAAAATTAAAAAAAAATCGAAATGAACCATTATTTGAACTAATCAATAGAGAAATCCCTCCCCTACACAGGTTGTCTATAACCCACCCCCTTCCAGCCACACAAACAAATGAACACAAAACACCAAGGCATCCAGACGCCAAAACATGAGAACCCCAGGGGTTGACAGAGTAAGCAAATTGCCTCCTAATCTATCTCATAAGCTTTAGGGCTTAAGCAAATATCTACTCTGTGACAAAGTGAGCCGTAAACACACTCTGGTGCTGATGCTGCCCTCCAGGCCCCGGACTGCCACAAAACGCACCACGTTCTGCCACCCAAAGGGTGGGCTTTCCAAGTGGACTCCTGGCAAAGAACAGCAGAGCTGAGCACTGAGTTGGTGGTGGGCTCCAGCTGACACTGAGTTGCTGCCTGTCTGGAATTCGAGGCCCTGAGGCTTTGGGTCCTGGCCAGGGGTATTTTCACAGAGCTGGAAATACCCTCCCACTCTCCCTCAATTTGTCTTCACTCCCACCTCTCCACCCCGAAACCTGTGTCCTTCTCACCGAGGACTCCGTGGAACAGGAACAATGCAAGCATTTCGTTCAGCCTCCCACTGCTTGCCTGACTTCTGGCTTCTACATTTGGCCCAGTGGAATAACATAACAAGATTAAAAGCAGATTGTATGACAGCAAAATGACTAAGCCATTTCTCATAAAAGGCAATTCCTGCCCCTCACCTCACCAAAAAAAGATTGTATTGCTTGAAATAATAGTTACAATAAAGTGTATTTTGAATTTAGTATTGTCCATTGCTCGGAGGAACTGGCCGTTAGCACACACTTGGGATGGAAGGTAGAGCCCATGTATGGCTGATGGCCTTGTAACGAGCAGGACCCTGTGGGGCCTTGGAGGGTCAGCCCCCTACCGCATATCCTCTGCTGCAGCTCCTCTCTGAAGTCCCTAGATAATAGTGCCTCATGTAGATTTCCTGAGCTTTTCAGGTGCTAAAAACCACCACCAAAGGGAAGAAATTAACTACTTGATGATGGAGAGCATGTGCGTGGTACCCAGACCTTCTGGCGCCTAGAGGTCGGTAGTGTTGACCACCCTGTTACCTCAATATCAACCAATCAGAGAATCATGCATGAGCTGATCATGTACCCCATGACACCCCCACCCCCCCGCTGGGCTTTAAATATGCTTTGCTGAAACCCTTTGGGGAGTTCGGGATACTCTTGGGCAGAAGCCACCCTGTCCTCCTTGCTCAGCCTTGTAATAAACCTTTTTCTACACCAAACTCCGATGTCTCTCTTTGGCCTCATGGTGCGTCAGGCACACGAACCTGCCTTCAGTTACAGCCTCTTCCTTTTGTAGACTCAGTGGCCTACCACTGTGTGCTCGCCTGCAGCACCCCACATCCTCCCCACAAGTGACCTGCAAGGCCGGCAGAACAGAGTCATGATCATCATTTCCCGGACTCCTGAGAGACTGTGGCTTGCTAAGGTTCCAACCAGTTAGGGATGAATGGAGACTCAGTATCAGATCTATTCCTGGATCCCGCTTTCTTCCCCACTCCCAGCCCTGCTTCAGCACATGGTCGTGCGAATGGCGTCTTTTCTAGATGTTTCCCAGAATTCTTCATACTCCAGAGACATCTTGTCCTCTTGTAGTTTACAATGTCAGAGCCTTCACTTGTCACAGAATTTTGCGGGAACGTGGATGGGCAGGAAAGCCTTATTTGCCACATTGAATGCCACACCGCCTCAATCCCCAGTAGTTTTTGACTAGTGAAGAGTGAAGTGGCTTAGAGGTCATTTCCAACTCATAGTAACATCCTACTACTAAGCCAGGAACTTAAATAGTGGAAAAGAATTATGTGATTCAATTATACTATTCAGTTGAACGTAAGTAATTATAGTCATCTTCATCCTTTGTAATCTCCTTAACCTCGTGGTATTTCCTGCCTCCGACATACTTTGGTGTGATTATATCTATCAGCTGGGATGATGGCTAATTCCTTTGAGCTATTTTCTGTCTGTTCTTATTTGTGATGGGGGACTATCTCTTTGTAAATCTGCACCAAAAAGACCAACTATTAGTATTACTTTTATAGATGTAGCTTACAGTGTCCGGGACATACTTTGTGCCCAGTAAATAAATGGTGATTATAATAATTGAAAATCAAGGTTTGCTCAGGAACCTGCTGGGCAGGTGATTTTTGAAGAACTACTGTCACATAATAACTTGGGAAATCTCTGAAAGCTTTTCTAAAGTGGCCACATCAGAAAGCCAAGGAGAAGCAGCCCAAGAAGTGGTTTGCTGTAGCCTCTTTTTATTCATTCCTTTTATTTCTTCAGTTCTTCCATAGTAGGTAGATGAGGACTGCCCCAATTAACGTCCACTTTATAAATAACCACACTTTGGAATAATCATGTGAACATACTTGCTTGATTGGAAGAGCTTTGACTGTCTTCCTCTTTACCTGACGTTGATAAAACCCCTGCTGAAAGACCATTCCAAGCTGACTCTGCCTGGTCTGAACCCACTCAACTTTGGATCAAAGAACTTCCCTCAGAGCCCCACCCCACCCACCCTGAGCCTTCTGGACCAAACTTGGCAGGAAATTAAACATCCAGTCCTTCCGAGCAGGTACAGAGGGGAGTCCATCTTGAGCACCTGAGGCGTTACCGCCTTTCCAACTCCCATTGTGTTTGTCCGGTTTCTGATTTAGACTGTTTCCCTCGTGGCAACACCACCTCCAGATTCCTGCAGCTGGGCTCTTTTCATCAAAACAGACAACATCAGGTCTAAAGGAGTCCGAACAGTTGCATTTTAAGGTTAGAGCAGGGGGAGCAATTCCTCCAGGGAGCCAAAAGTTAAGGGGTTACATTCTCCAAATTGTAAACAATTGACTTTTAATACTGTACGAGTCAAATGAGCACACTTTTGTTACTGTTCTTTAATACACACTGTAATTTAATGCAGTTAAAATACACATTTTAATACAATTGGAGTCCATATTTTATTATCTTCCTTCACTACACATTGCATGGAAGCATGGAATTGAATTCGGAGGACTCCTCATTCTACAGCTGGCCTCCAAGAGGTGGAATCAGGGGTATGTTTGTTTCCTAAGTTTGTAACAAGTTAGACCCGTTTGAAGTTGCCCAGAGCACCAGCTAGTGTCTCCAACCCCTGCAGGCACAGGTACTCCTGCATTTAAAGAATAGATTCAAACTCAAAATGATGGCACAGTGATTGTCAACAAGAAGAAACATATGATTGCTTGGAGTTTTTCCTTGTGTTGAAAATGCTAAACAGTGAAACAGAGTGTAAACCTTGAGATCCATTATGGAAACAGACCAATACATACGTATGAGTTTTTTCTTTTTTCAAAAAAAAAAATGCAGTAATGTAAACTGGAAAGTATTAATGCATTAACTTTTTTATATACTTGAATGCATTTTATTATTTATTGTCCTTACTTTTCATAGGCACAATTATATACAGGCAGTTCAAGAAAAGAGCATTTTCACTGTTTTTGTTTCTCTTCTGGCCACACTTCTTTTTCGATGTATTTCATGATTGTTAGAAAAACAGTTTCGTTGTATCGAAGAGAGGGAGGAGGGGTAAAAGATAATTCACTCAATGTGTCAGATTCTCTTGATGCTGAGTCTGAGTTCTCTGTGCTTCCTGAACACTGTGATTTGGACTGCGGACCACTTTTTTCCCCCAAGGGACTCATTCCATCACCTGTTTCACTCAGTCCTTTTAGTCTTAGGTATTTCTCTGCTGAAAAGCCAGCATGCCTTGCATCAAACCTACCAAGGATGTGACACTTGAGATGTCAATGACCACATCTCCCTCACAGCAAACATCCAGATGAAAGGCAAACTCCAGTTCATCATGTAGATCTTCTGTTTACTCAAGGGCAGACATCTGGTTGATTGAACACTTTTATCAGGGTAATGCTATGGTCAGTGTCAGTCCACAATACTTTTATCTTCCAAGTACATCAAGGGCTAGCAGGCAGGCAGGTGTCATTCTTATCAGTAGATAAGAATGTTGGCAAAAATGGATTTCTGTCCTGCAAAGCGTTCTAATCAGCCCTGACTGTAAAGTCCCCTTCGAGCTCTGTTTTTACCCCTGCTGGTTTCAAGGATAACTTGATTGTAAGTGGGGTTTCATGTGGCTCTCTCTCAGGGTGGTTTAAAGAAACAATTGTTTATCAGAAAAATGTAACTAATAGCAACTTCATTTCTAACTTGTGTCTAGAGAAACCACAAAAGGACAGCAGGAAATACACCCTTAATTTATGCCAGATTATCTTCCACGTCTCGTCTTCCCATTTCAGCCTCTCCTACTGGGCTTTACAGAGAAGAGTGGTCCTTCCTGACGTCTCTCTCCCCCTCTTAATTCCTGACCACAAAGGTAACCCCAAACACCAACAAGCAAAGTCTTTCCCACACCCAGTGTGCCCTGCCCCTTTCTTCCTCCTTTCTTTCTGTCTCCCTGATTCCTTCTCCTCTCCAGTTCTCCATCCATTTCCCTCAGTCTGTATCACATAAGAACAGGAGGAGCAAAAAAGCGACTTTTTTTTTTTAAGCCTGGAGGAAAGAAAAGGAATGCTGTAGACAGACACATTGGTGGCTTTGTCTCATAAAGCTTCCTGGTGGTGCCGCTGTAGGAAGGACTCCTCTCTGACTGTTACACTGGATAGAGTGCTAGCCACACTGTATGTACCTTTTGCCCCTTGGCATTTCTAATGCACCCAAGGGAAAAGCTTGAATTTGGACATGTTGCGCTGATCAGAAACCATCAAAAGGCCTGGGGAACTATAAGCCCTGAGATTGATGGTGGACTAAGATGCCTTAACAAGTCACCTGATTCAGGCCTAACTCAGCCCCCATCACCCCACTTAATGGTTGCTCAGAGGTCTGTGCAGAGTTGTTCGCTGGTCCTGGTCCGGCCATTGGTGGCCAACGGTCCATGACCAATGGCCTCATTGTCTGCCTGGGGCGCACGGGCTGCTGAGCTGTGTCGGGTGTCCCGTAGTGTTCCTCTCCTGAACATGAGCTCAGGTACTGCGAGGTGACTGGGGGGAAATGTTTGGGAGAGAAAAGGACATTTTAAAATGGGAAATTACTGTTGGCTAGTGCTTATTTTTCGCCCCAGGGGACCAGAAAAACAAGCTCAGCCGGTGTCAAACTCCAAGAAGCGTGTGAAACTGCATGTTAATGGCTTGGGCCGAGTCAACGGCCAGGAACAGAGCTCTTCCAGGTTGTTGTCGATTCTGAGGGAAAGTGGCATTTTCCCGGCCTCTTGGTTATTCTGAGCTGGAGAATGTTTCAGGTCTGCTAGGGAAATACACAGCTGCACTTTCCACAAGGCTGATCTTTCCCAAAGGGTGTCCAGTGTCATGTCTGGAGACGCTTCATCTTAGTGGCTGTGACAGCTTTTTGATCAGTGAACTTTCTCTTTTTTTCCTTTTCTCCAATTTTATGACCCAGTTTACTAGTTCACTTCCTATTGCCCATCCACTCTGTCAAATGCAGTTTCAGATGACCGGCGTTTTTGTCTTGATCAAAGCTAAGGAGAGTTTTATGTTTGCTATGTTTCCTGATTGCAAGGCAAGGGGGTATTTTTTAGGAGATAACAGAGGACCAGCCAGAGTCACAATTCCTTACTTCCTCGGAGACCAGAAACTGAACCGTGTGGACGTCAGGCAGTCCCAACGCAGAAATTATTAAAGGAGTAGCGACTGGAATACACAACTCAAGACAGATCAATACAGCTTATTTCAGAGCTGGTATATGCTCAATGCAAAATAGAGTTTCCAACCATTTCCCTGCTTCTGTTTTCTCCAGAGTCAGTGACCTGCAAGTTCCTTTCTGATCCCCGAGTTGGAGCAACCCAGGGACTGTAGTCACTGTGCCCTTCTTCCCCCAAGAAAATCTCCCAGGTCAATAACCTGTTATTTCTGACCTCTTGACTGGCTGCAGTGGGCCATCAAAGCTCAAATGCCGTTTCTTTCAGATCCTGGGGAAGCTTCAAGTCTCTTGAATCTGATTCTCGAGGGGTTTTACTCCCATATATTCAGGTCACTGGTCCTGCAGAAACAGCCTCAGGTGTCTGTGCGGGCCATTTCTCCAGGGAAGGAGAGCGCCTGCTGAGTGGTGGGAAGGGCGGTGCCACCGGGTGACTATAGTCCTCACCAAAACCGGGAAGCTCTCATTTCTAAGGTCTGGGAGACTCAGGAGTTTTATGGATGGGGATGTGGACTCATCTTGGCAGAAAAGTTTGAGAGACACATCAGTAAGGTCTGCTGCTGCTTACTCCGTGGGCAGCACGTGGGTCTTAACACAAGAAAGCAGGTGGTACCCACTGTCCGATGTGCTCTAACCTCACAGGTTCTGACCTTCAAATGATGTGGATGGAAACATCATGGGCTATGACAATTGTTTGCTGTAAATATCTGAAACAGCCGGAAGCTGGAGCATGGACCTGATCTGCCGAAACACAAGTGCATGGCCCAGACTGGAGCTGGTGGTCCCTGCCTCTTTAAGGGGAGGGAGCTCAAGGCCTTCCCTAAGCCACGCTCATTTCTCTAAGACCCTTCACATCATTTTTAGAGAGTAAGTAGCCTTTGGCAATTGGAAAATTGAAATTTCTCTTAAGCAATTTTCCAAGGCCTTGGTTGGCAGTCAGCATGCCTGGATTTGAACCCTGGCCTTGTGGCTAATTAGCCGTGTGAACTTGAACTCTGAAATCTATCGTCATTTCTGCACCTGTGATTTGGGAACGCTATTATCTGGCTGCCTATTCCCCTGGGTTGTTGTATCACCAACAACAGATGTGAAAATGCTTTGGAAATAATGAAAGTACTTGTGTCCATTGTGCTCTTAGAATTTACTCAAACTTTAAAAAAAAAATTGAAGTATAGTTGGTTTATAATGCTGTGTCAATTTCTGGTGTACAGCATAATGTTTCAGTCATACATATATGAAATATTGTATGTATATATATACATACAATATTTCATATTCTTTTTCATTATAGATTATTAATAAGATACAGAATAAAGTTCCCTGTGCTATATAGTAGGACCTAGTTTATCTGCAAATCTCAAACTCCCAATTTAGCCCTTCTGACCCCCTTTCCCCCCGCCTTGTAACCATAAGTTTGTTTTCTATGTCTGTGAGTCTGTTTCTGTATTCAAACTTTTCTTGACAACGTCCTAGGGGAAAGAGTTTGAAAAGTACAGTCTTCACTATGGAAGTGATGTTTCTTCTCTTCCTGCTTTTTTCTTTTGGGGGGAAGAGAGTGGCAAGGCTTGAATGAGAGTTTTTCACACTTGATCTTGATACAGAATGTCTCTTTACCATTTTATTTATCAGAGAGTTATCTTTGAATATGTATGAGATTTTGCTGCTGAATGGCTGAAAAAGTGGCTGATCAATATTAACGTTATCATCCAATACCAGTTAGCTCTGTGTTTACAGCTCCAATCATTCTTTCATTACGTTCTACCACGGGATACTGAACGAACGGTGGAGAGCTTATGAAAACCTTATGTGAATGGCTCATCTTCCCTCCAGCCTGTTGGCTACCCTGCTGTGTGATATGTGACTTATGCTCTTTGCCTCCACTTTATACACAGAAGAGAACTGGAAAATGATTCAGTGAGGCAGTGTTAGTGGGAGAGCAGTGATTTGGGTTGGATCACTGCTGGGCTGGGCAAATTACTCTTTGCCCGCATGGTGGGTAGATTCAAATTTAGTAAATGATTTGCGGCTCTCAACAGGTGATGGGTTATCTTTAACTTGACCAGGTGGTTAAACCTGATTTCATTAAAGGATGTGATTCTCTGATTCCCTTAAATCTTTGCCTCAGGCTTTTCCTCTATGCCAAACAATATGGTCTCTTCACTGTTGAAAGGGCTGGTAAACGCCAAGGGAATTCTCCTGCTGTAAATGACATTGCGGCCCTACGCACTCTTCTTATCCAACTGAAATTACGTATTTTGTTAAACTGCCTAATTTAACATCCCTTATGCAATCCAGATGTCAATATACTGGTAATGCACAAATATATTCTTGTTGTAAAATATTCGAAAAGTACAGGAAAATCAAAGCCCTTCTGCCAAATTGTGCTGTTTCTCTCACTCTAATGAATCAGACCTCTGTTTCCCCCTCTGGCTATGCATTTATATTTAGATGTATGTAGAAGAATATATCTTGTTTTTGTTTGGTATATGGATATACATATTTTAACACAAATGGGGTTATATTTGCTCAGTAACTTACTTTTCCCCCCTTAGAATATTTTAGACATCTTTTCAAATCACTTTATGAAGATTTATATCATTCTTTTAAACTATTAGATGGTGTTCTAAAATATAGATCTAGAATAGTTTATTATAATTTATTATAATTTACTCAGACTTCCAATTTTTTAATCATTAAAGACAATTCTACAATGAATAGCCTTATACTTGTCAAATGTGTAAGTGGAATTTTCTGATAGAAGGAGATGAAGAATTTTTTGGGACCAAGGGGAAGGTAGTAATAAGTTCCATGTTTGCCATGGTGATGACTATTTTCTTTGTGATAAAGGAGATTCTGGTTTCTGTTTCTGTTTTCATAATCATTTCCTCCTGAGCCCCCTTCGGGGTTATACTTGTGTTCATCTGCACCTGAAGAATACGTCAGAACTCAAAATAATTTTATCCCAAGAGTACGTTATAGAGTCTTCGATACTCAGCAATGAAGACACCAAACAATGTACAGAGATACACCCAGATAAATAGTTTCTCTGGGAACAAAGCTCCTTTGAATAAAATCGTACTTGTAGAAAGCCAGAAAATGTTCTGCTCTCCCTGTTCTGATTTGGCAGAGGTGACTGAAGATGACAGGACAGTGGGACCAGGTCAGGCAGTGTGTTCTTCTCGGGAGCCAAGTGGGTCCAGGTGATGGCAGGCAGGGCTGTGCTCCCTGGCTCCTGGGAGGCACGGAGAGCCTATTCGGAGGTCAGTTAAAAATTTCTCTTAAATTGAGGTATAATTAACATATAACATTATAGTAGTTTCAGGTGTACAACATAGTGATTCAGTATTTGTATATATTGTGAAACAATCACCACAGTTAGTTGAGTCTAGTAGACATTCATCACCATGCATAGTTAGTTTTTATTCTTGTGATGAGAATTTTTCAGATTTACTCTCTTAGCAACTTTCAAGTATCCAATATAGTATTGTTAACTATACTTGTCGCCGTGCTTTACATGACATCCCCATGACTTGTTTACTTTATAACTGGAAGTTTGTATCTTCTGTCCCCCTTACCCCTCTCACCCACTGCACACCCCCACCCCTTTCTGGCAAACACCCATCTGTTCTCTGTATCTATGAGCTCTCTCTCTCTCTTTTTAAGATTCCACATGCAAGTGAGAGAGGACAGTTTTCCAAGGCCTTCATGCCACTCGGGGAGACACCCAAGTCTCCTGGGAAGCAGCCAAGGGATGGGCAGCATGGTCGTAGGCATCCTCCCTGGGGAAAAGGGAACACTGTGCTAGGAATGCCCCTTCTCCTCTCCTTTCCAGTCGACGATTTAATTTACTTTTACCTTCGATAAGAAAGTTATGGATAGTGCAGTGGGTCAGGGAAGCCCATCTTTTAAAATAGAGGGATCATTGCATAATAGAAATACAAAGCACGGTAGAGAGGGTATAAGCTGAAAATGGCAAAATCAAAACAGTAGACGATGCCAATGATTATATTAGCACACGTGTATCTTACTGCCAATGGGCCAGGCACTGTAGATTGTGTTATAGTGCATTTAAACCCCCCAGCAACCTTATTATCCCATTTCAGATAGAGAGAAACTTATTCTCAGAGAGGATATATAACCAGATTAAAGTCACACAGCTACCAAGTGGTGGGGCTTAGATTTGCATTCAGAGTGTGAACTTTCCGAAACAATTTTATTTATTTATTTCTTTGAGGGGTAGGTAACTAGGTTTATTTATTTAATGGAGGTACTGGGGATTGAACTCAGGGCCTTGAGCATGCTAAGCACACGCTCTGCCACTGAGCTGTATCCTGCCCCTCCCCCAGAGTGTGAACCTTTAACAGCGATTGCAATTACACTTCTGTACACTCTTGTTTCACGTGGTCCTCTGACAGAGAACTTCTTTTCTCCCCACGTAGATTGATTATCTGCCCCAAACCCCTGACTCTTTTCTCAGCCCAACGATCTGGGGTGTTCTAACCGCAGGACAACCTAAAAGTCTCCGGGCTGTAAACTCAAGGGAAGGCAAATCTGGTCCGAGTAGCAGATGAATTCCTTTAGAGGAAAAAGGTGATTTCCTGAGCTCTAATATCTTGATAAAAATATTCCTCGAGTCCGGCTCTCTTGGTTTTGATTAGACTCGCCAAGTAAGCTGCTGCTATTATTTTGATTTTCCTGCTGGGAACAGAAGGTTCTAAGAGGCTGACGTGGGCTGTCCAGTCCTCCTGACCATTCTGTTTATCCCTGAGGTAATAAACCAGAATTTGGGACTGCCGGCCCAACTCTTGTGATCTTGGTGAGGAGGACATGGAGAGCATCCAGGGTAAGGAGAGGAAGAAGACCAGGTTGCAGAGAAACAGGCTTTTCTCCTTGACTTGGAAAAAACAGCAAGACCTGTAGCCTGAGTCTTCCTGGTCTGGAAGAGAAGAGGCGCCGTCAACGGGTCTGGGGCTGCCCTGCTCCCCGGGGACTGCCGGCCCCTCTGATTCTACGGACTGGACGTAGAGAGTGACTTTGCGTTCACCTGCCGGCTTGGGCTTTAGTTTCGCGTATGTTTGCATTTAGTACCATTTCTTTCCACCCACCGTTTTGACCCCCTTTGTCCTCTTCTCATGCTCAGAGGACCCGAATCATCACACGTGAAAATACAGTTTCTGCGAGGCTCCTGCTCGTGGGGCGCCACACGTGGATGCGGGTGCTGCGAGCGGCTGACGGTTACAGGCCATTTTAAGGGCCACGGTGTCCACTGTTCATTTGTAAAAACTCACTCTCCTGCCCGTTCCCTGTCAGAAGCAATGTAAATCAATGTGTCAGTTTCTTGACTGAAATCACTTTTCTTTTCCCCTTCTGCAAAAAAGAGCTTTTCAGATGGAGTTAGACCGACCCTCCTTGTTCCCCTGGGGAGGTGTAAGAGCAGTGTGCCCTCCCACACTGCGGAAGGAGATAATTGCTCCCTCACCCTGCCACCACCCCTCCTGGATTTCAGGCTTGAGGAGATCCGGGACTGAACGGAGCAGAGACCTGCACATCCAGGGCTGGCAGCCTCCGGCAGCACACGCTCCAGAACTGCGTGGAAACTTTGAACCCGGGCAGAAGGGCTCTAACTTTACACACTGGAAAAGGCCAGGGTCCGATCAGAGTGACCCAACTTCTTATTTCTCTCTTTACGTTCCCTCCACACACACACAGATACACACACACACTTCTCTAACTAGGACTCAAGGCTGGTGTTACATAAAATAAAGCAACCTCTATTTTCCTCCCACAGCCTAGAGTTTATCCTCGGTGGAGCCATCAGATTTAAAGAGCTTCCAAGCAGATGCAAATGTCAAGTCACAGTCACAATAAAGATTTCATTTTGTTGTATTAGATTGCATTTGTTGAGGATAGGAAAGAAACTTGCTGGTTTAATTCAGTTCCTACCCCTCAATGTATCATTTAGTTTTATCTCAAGTCCAAAAAAAGTGGAAGGACTCCGTTTAGTCTTTCAGTTGACCATTTCTTTGCAATTCCTTCAAGCCTTAACAATTTCCCATTATGTCATCTATACCAAGATAAATGAAGGTGGATAACAAGGCTGTGGGGGTTGGGGCGTCCAGGAGGTGACAGGGGTGGGAAGAGAGAGACCTGGAAATGAATGATATGGAACATGCAGATGAACCTACGGGCCTGGTCTCAGATTTAACAACCAGTCACCATGATTTACAATCCAAGGTCTCATTCTTGCTTCTTACATCCCCAAGACATGAAGAATGGAAGGAATGAAAATGTCATTGACTTCCTACAGCGATGACTGATAGGTTTTTAAGGAGTTCTCTTGGACATCAGAGCCAAGTTGCCCTTGACAGATCACTTTGCTACTGTATTTGATTTCAAGTTCCCACCAAGGAGTGCCAAACAGAATCTGTTACGTTTTAAATTGTCGTATAATTTCTGCCCCTTCCCTCTACTCCACCACATGTCCAACCAACAAATAAATCATGCCAAAGTCTTTTAACCACACACTTTAAAATGAAACAAGCCCGAGGGATGTTTTTCAAGCTAACATCTGGACCCATTGTTCAGGAAGAACTCTACCTGGGAATGTGCCATTTTTCTTGACGAGTCACGGCATCCAGTCCGTTTGGGAGAGCATTCTAGGGCGGCTGGGGGCGGCCGCAGAGCTGCCTTTTGCATCTGTTACAGACAAATGACCTGTGCAGACACGAAGGGCTTTTAAAGCTATCTAGTCACCCGCAGAGTCAATTGAATCATCAAGTTGGATGCTGCCTCCATCAAATGGTCCAGGTCCAGACGATGCAGCCTGCAGAACTAGCCTCCTGAACCCAAGGTGATTGAGGAGGAAAAGGGAAAAAGTAAAGACAAATTTTGACTATCAGGCTTAGTTCTTTTGCTCTTGAAGTTTTGTATTAGTCAATCTGAGGAGAGCATTTTCTAGAAAAACATTTTCTTATGTCTGAAAGTAACTGAACATAGTTAATTAGGAAGCCATTTTTTCCTCTTTCTTCTTTTCTTCCTTCTGTTCGCTCCCTTTCTCTTCCCCTTCCTTCTTTCCTCCCCCCTCCTTCCCTTCCTTCCTCCCCCCTCCCTCCCTTTCCCCTTTCTTTGTTTCCCTCTCCCTTTCCCTTTCTTTTAGGACATAGGATAGTTCTGGGCACACTGAAGTTTCTACATTTATATACTTTTTAATTCTTATTTTTTTTTTGAAGTGTAGTTGATTTACAATGTTAGTTTCAGGTGTACAGCAAAGTGATTCAGTCTTATATACATATATATATATACACACACACACACACACACATATATATATATATTCAGTTTCTTTTCCATTATGGCTCATTGCAAGATAGTGAATATAGTCCCCTGTGCTATACAGTAGGTCCTTGTTGTTTATCTATTTAATGTATAGTGATGTGTACCTGTTAATCTCAAACTCCTAATCTGTAATTTTTGATTTTGCTTGATTTGATTGGTGAGAACACCTGAGTCAACAAGGGGCAGGTGCTGGACTTGAATAGTGGGGGTAGCAGGAGGCCCCAGGACGTTATCCTGTGCTGCGCTGCAGAGGAAGGAGAAACCAGAAGGGTGGGAAGAAAATTCCAGAAGAGTGCTTTCAGCTTCTTGCTGGGGAGGGAGACACTGGGCCTGAGAACTGGAGCCACTTAAGGGAAACCTCGAGAGCCTGAGTTTTGGCCAGAGAACTCCTTAAACCACCCCCACCCCAGGGAAGGTTTCTTGGGAGGCTGTGGTTGTGGCTTCTGCAGAGATGCTATTTTGAGCCCAGAATTTGTAACTGGCTCTCAGTTTGCTCCTGTTTCGAGTGCATTACCCACAGGGCCTTGTACCTGATGATGACAGTAGTGGGATTTAAAAAAAATTCTTGTGAAACTGATCAGTTGGTTAACATCTGGCAGGCTGGGGGCACGCATGATTTTCAGAAGTGAGCAAAAAATGTTGATGTGATGCATATTTTTACAGAGTGAGAGAGGGTCTAATTTCTAGGTTTCCCTTTCTCTGGAGGCAAAGAGTTCAACATCTGACGTTTTCAAAACACAGAGAGCACATGATAACACCAGCCCGGTTATATTGCTGTCCTGGCTTCAAGGAAGGGGTTTCTGGGTGTCAAAAGCCTGACTTTCCTAGCCATCTCTGAAGAAGAAGAACACGCCTGTGGTATTTTAAAGACTTCTTTATCATGGAAAATTTCAAACACACGCACAAGGCGAGCATTGTGGACTGACCCCCATCCGCCCGTCACCCGGCCTCAGCATCATCAATACGAGGCGGATTGTGCTTCAGTGATTCTCCACACCCCCCTTCCCCCAGCGGGATGATGTTGCCGAAGACCCCAGACATTCCACTTTTCCATCTGTAAATACTTCATCGTGTACCTCTGAGAGCTTGCTGGGGACTCTCTCGCTTTCTTAAACATGCCCACAACATCATTATCACATCTAAAACAACCCCACAATAAATTCCTTAATGTCAGCCAAATTTCATGGGCTCTTTGATTTGACTGGTTTGGGAACTTTCAGGCTGGGGATAGGAGGGGCTCTGTGGCGGGTCACTGGGCACCATGTTAATGCTTCTATTATGTGGTGTCCACAGGTATAATTAGGCCTGTGACCTTTTCAGACCCAGACTGCAACTAATAAAAATGCAGAACAGGAGTGGAAAAAAAAAAAAAAAGAAAGAAAAGGAAGCTCTGACTGAGCAATTCCCCTCAGGCACCCGCTTTTCCTGTGTTTATCCCGTGACCAGTTGCCATTTCACCATTCCCTTAAACCAGCCCTGCGCCTGTAGCATCTAATCACTTACAAACTGTCACAGATGCTCACAGCACTGCTGTGTTTCAAAGAAAATACTTTTCCACTTCGAAGTCTGTCACTGAGGTGAGAGCCATTGAACTCTGGGAAGGTTTCAGATTGGGCTGTAATTATGCTGTGGGGTCAGCGACCGAGACTCGGGGAGAACACTAACGTCTCTTAGAGGGAAGGGGAGACCACTGAGGACAAGGGGGTCTTTGTTTCTGTCATAGGATCAGTTCAAGGCTGAAGAAAAGGGGCAACGATTGACTCCGGGTCTAGAACCTTCTTCAGCATCTCTGACTAGCTAACTCTGTTTCTGGCTGGGGTGAAATGGTTTTCACTTCCAGTCTTCATGGGCAATGTGGACCATGGTGACTATTGTCTGGTGGTCCACACCGAATGCTCTGAACTACAGCAATTAATCAAAAATCTCTGTAGACCCTTGTTTGGGAGTTCATTTGTTTATTTTATCCAATTTTTAGGCACATTTACTGACATCTAAAAATGATAATTGCAACCAGCATTTGAAGTGGTCTGGCAACTGCTCTAAGTTGCAAAATATTCATTTGAAGTGAGTCCTCCAATCTCTCTCCTTTCCAGAGTTGGAGCTATGTGAGCTGATAGGGGTCCATCCGTCTCCCTCATCCATTAGGAAGGTGATCGTATGACTACATTTCCGCCCCCAAGTGGTTCTAGGTCTGTGCCGTCAGTAGAAGCCGGGGAGACAGAGAGTTGCCTTTTGTGTCTCCATGCTGGGCCCAGGCATGCACCTCTGGAGTCCCTCACTCAGTCTGCCCTCCTCAGGAGTTGTCCAGCAGAGTGGGATTTGCCCCTTCTCTTTGCATCACAATGCACCTATTGGGTTGGATTTCCTCAAACCTTTGCTCTCTGTATGCAAATATTTAATGCAAATAAACTGCCAATTTAATGGCCATCTCCTCCCAAATGCAAGGTCTGCAGGTAGGGATGAGGAACCAAGAAATAAGTCAGACAGATTTTTGTCTTTAAAGAATGAGACCGGTCCACAAGTAAGTTAACACAACCCAATACAATGTCTTGTTGATTCTACCTCCTAAGTAGCACACGAATCCGTCCATATTTCTCCGTAGCCATCACAGCCACTTCGGTCCAAGCTGCCACCCCCATCATTCATGAGGATACTTGCAATAAACACTCTCGGGTCTCTGTGCATGTACCCCTGCCTTTCCAGAGTCCCATGTTCTCTACACAGCAGACGAAACTCACTTCTCAAGATGGAAACAGTGATAAATCACCCCCTAGGGTTCAAGGTAAAAGATAAAAATTCTTAACAAGCCCTTCAAGGCCCCACTTGCCTCTTCAGCCCCTGATGTCCATCTGGACCACAACCATCACTGTGTCTTGCAGCTGCCGCGACGGCCTTCAGCCTTCCCATCTAGGCGGTGGCCTCCTGCCGCAGCTCGGCCTCACGCAAGGGGCTCCCCTCTGCCTGGGGAACTCTTCCTGCCCTCGTGCCTAACTAATTCCCATGCAGCCCTCAGCTCTCCAGTCAAACAGCCAAACATTGCTCCCCAGGGACCTTCCCAGAGCCCCACATAGCATCCTCCTCCTCTGCTTTGCTGTGCCCATCACACTTGCCAATTTCTCTTCCTCTGTGGCGATTTGGTGTACGTCTGTCTCTCCATGCCCATCGGATTGTAAGCAGTGCAAAGCACAAGGCAGGGACCACGGCTCCTCTGTCGCCGTGGCTTCCCTAGTGCCTAGCACGGTCACTGGCACGCGGTTTGAGGAATGAAAGAATAAGGTCAGTGCTCTAGCTCTGGGGGAGAAGTCCCACAGGGACAGGTGGAACGGTGCCTAAAGACATGGATGGGAGTGTTAAAAGATAAACTGAGTCATATTGAAAATTTTGAGTTGATTTGAGCAAAAATTGATTTAAAGTGGTCAGTGACAAACCGGAAGTGCTTAGGAGAACTCGGCCACCAGCAGGAGCAAGAGGAGAGACACTGATGGAGAAAGGTGGAAACAAAGTAAGGAAGCGATCGCTCGGCTGCAGCGTAAAGCCTCGCTGGCTGGCTGTGACTGGGGGTCCTTAGCTTCCGGCTTCCTACCCTTGAGGCACTTGAGGCTTGAGGCTTGGTTTGCTTCCGTAGGCTGTTCACGCATTAGAATCACCTCAGCCTCAGGACCTTCTTGTTGAATTAATTTAACTGGAGAGAAGGGAAGGAAAGGAGAGAGAAGAGACTCTGTGGAGGCAGAATCGAGGTGACCTGGAAAGCGCCAGAGGTAAGAGGGACATGACGATGTTTCTGAGTTTCCAGGTTTGATGGCTGTTTCCCCACAATATGTTCCCAGAATTCTTCCATAGAAGAAGAAGAGCCTTCCGTGGACAAATACCTTTGAAAAGCGTTCTAAGCTCTCTCTCTCTCTTTTGGAGCCTCACAATACAAATGCTCATATTAAAGACTCCGAGGTTACAGAAAGAAAACCTGTTTGATTTGAAATTAGGAAGTCGGAAGGAAGAGCAGCTCGGTGGGTGGGGAGTAATTACCCTTCTGATCTGTTGAGTTAAAATGCCAGTGAATTTCCAAGTGAGGGTGTTAAACACGTCATTGCAAATGTCGGTCTGGAGATGAGAGCGAGATATGTGAAAGTGCTCCGAAAAATGCTCAGGAGGGTTATTACTCAGGCCTGAACATGCCAGTCTTTTATGGGAAGGAGATTTCTGGAGACAGTCCTTTAAGCCACAGTCTTGGAGGTAAGTTCAGACATGGGAGTAGACAGGATTATTTTGGAACAAGTGGGCATTTTTCTCTTCCAGTTTTATTAAGCTGTAACTGACACACAGCACTGTACAAGTTTAAGGTGTACAGCATCATGATTTGACTTACCCAGTTCAGGAAATTATAATTGTAATAAGTTTAGTGAGCATCTGTCATCTCATGCAGATACAACATTGAAGAAATAGACAAGAAGTATTTTTTTCCTTGTGATGAGAACTCAGGATTTACTGTCTTCACGGCTTTCGTATCTAACATACAGCAGTGTTCATTACATCTGCCAAGTGGTACATTTCATCCCCAGCCCAGTATAAGTGGACTTCCGGATGAGACAGACTCGTTTGGTAGAGAGCGTGGTCTGCTAGTTATCTACCCAATAATCTCTCTTTCTCTTTTTTGGGGGGAAGTGTATTATTTTGGGATGACAAATATGCCAGGTGAAGGGCTACTTTCCCCAAACTCTCTTGTTGCCAAGGGTGGGCCGATAAAAAAAATAAGTAGAAATTGGGTGGGACTTTTGGTCAAGCTCTTTAAAAGTGATCTACTTGATACACCTGTGTTTTTAGCAGTAACCAAAAAGTGGAAATAACCTAAGTGTCCATTGACATGAATAGATAAACAAAATATGGTTTATACATACAATGGAATATTATTCAACCTTAAAAAGGATGGAGATTCTGACTTATGCTATAGCATGGATGGATGGAACTTGAAGATATGCTAAATGAAATATACCAGTTACAAAAGGGTAGATATTGTATGATTCCACTTATAGGAGGTGCCTATTAGTCAAATTCATAAAGAAGGTACAATGAAACTTGCAAGGGGCTGGTGGGAGGGGAGAGTGGAGAGTCAGGGTTTAAGAAGCACATAGTTTCAATTTTACAAGATGAAAAGGGTTCTGGGAATTGATGGGCAATGGTTACACAACATTAAGAATGTATTTAACACCACTGACCTATATACCTAAAAATGGTGAAAATGGTAAATTTCATATCTATCTACTTCTCTATATCTTACCACAATTAAAAAAGAGAGATCAAGAAATATTTAAGTAAAAGAAAAAAGAGATCCACTTGATTAGGTGGGGTGCATCTCCCCCCTTCCTTCTACCTTCAACACAGACTTGATGGTTGGTGTCATGGCAGCCACCTTTGATCTTGAGGCATCCTTGAGTATAGGAGGAAGTGACACAAAGATAAAATGAGCCTGGGTCCCTGCTGACCATAGATCCCTCGTATCAGTTTGATTTCCTTAGCTCTCTTTTGTGTAAAAGAGAAAGAGACCCCTGTCTTGTGCAAATCTCTCATTCTGGTTTCAACTATGAATAGCTAACCTTACCCTTAATGACCACAGTGGGCAAACACTCATTCCTTTATTTGTTGACTTATCATTTCACCAAACATTAATTGAGCTCCAACTCTGTTCGAGGCACTGGGGATGCAAGATGAAAGGAGAGAACTCCTGTGCTGCAACCCCTTGCTTTCTAAAGGGAAGGACAGTGGCCAAACAGCCATGGGCAGGCCAGGGAAGGCTGGCTGTCTCTTGTTCGCTAAGCAGGAGAATTGCACTTTTTATATAATTCTTTTCAGACAAAACTCCTTTGTAAAGAATTCAACACCGTAATAACTTTTAGGGGTGAGACTGCCAAGTTCTCGGCTACGACACACAGCTGAGTATTAGTTGCACCACCTTGACTGGGCTAATTCAGTGTTACCAATGCCGTCTGCGTATTTATTCAACACCAACCCACGTTTATTTGAGTCCCACTTTGTACTCGCAGTGAGCAGCAAGGAACAATAGGCCCAACTTTAGCCAGAGTGATGGATCTTATTGCAAACCACAAGCTTTTAAAATTCCCCACTAAAGGCAGAGAGACTTCGTGCAGGGGAAGGAACGGAGATTCCTATTGATAAATACAGACACCAGATGACCTCATCTCTGCTGTCTCCCTCCACCCGCCAGAGTGTCTCTCCAGGTCTCAGGGTAATTGTGGCACTAACAGGCTTCTTTGTAGATCACTCATTAATTTTAATTAAAAAATGTATTGGGATTGCATTTGAGCACAAAGTTAGAAGGACGAACCAAGAGAGATGGAGAGGTGAGTGAGAGTACTGCGGCAGCGACCCTGGACAAGTCTCTTTTGGGCAAACCTCAGTTCCTCATCTGCAGAACGAAATTGTTGGAAGAGGTTATTTCAGGAACCTTCCAGAACTGATATTCTGTGATGCTGCTTCTTGAGCTGCTTAAGTGAAATGGCTTACTAGGGTTTGGGAAATTGTACCTGCTGGGAATGCTAGAGCCTTGAGTCACAGGGTAGCCAATCATTCACTTACTTTCAACCACTGAGTATTTATCAAGCGCCTGCTGTGTTACTGTGGGCCTGCCCTTAGGTGCTGGAACTGTCCAGATGCATATGATACAGTTCCTACTTGGAGAAACTCAGGGTTCTCTTGGCGAGGTGCAAATATCCTATAAGATGATAAGAGCTTTAATAAAGGTGAGAATGCAAAGGAGGCAATGCCTGCAGTAGAGGAGGAAAGCTTTCCCAAGACAACGAAATGGGGAGATGTGGTCTTGAAAATAGAGATGTGTTCTGGGTTGGGACCTCAAGAGAGGATGAAAGGTGTCAGGTCATAAGAGATCTGTCATGCTAAGAATCTTGGTCATTTTTTGGTGGAGAATAATCAAGGAGTGATTCAAGTAAACAGGATAACAAGCAAACAAACAAGGGAATAATCAAAAGTAGATTCTAAAAGTGTCCGCCTTCTAAAGGAGAACTCAGAAAAGTCCAAGGAGTTGCTCCTGTCCACCATCTGGTGGGAAGTGACAGCAGTAACTGTAAGGGGCCGCCCAGGGAGGTTCCACAAGGCTCAACAGATAATCCCTTCTCCTTCTCCCATCATCTCTTTCACATGGTAACATGACTTAACCTGTCATAATTCTGTGTCAAAACGCTCAGCTGAGGTCCTTCTTTTCCGCAGTGCAAGAATGTACACGGGTGACTTTGAATTTAGGTAAAATCCCAGTCCCGTCACCTCAGGCTTAACCTCTCTGAATCCCAATTTACTCCTCCATCAAATGATGATAATACTGCCTGCCTTTGGGGTTGTGGGAATCAAATAAGCCAACAGAAGTCAAGTATTTAGAATTTGTAGGTGCAATCATACACTCATATCTGTGATTTTTAAAATGAAAACCTCCTTTGCCCACTGGATGAGAAGTTCGGTGAGGGCAACAACTCTGCCCTTACTTGTCCTTAGACCTGGAGTGCCTAGCTCAGTGCCTGCTTCTGTTAATCATTGATGATGAGGGGCACCCGCTACAGTTTTTGTTAAACACAGAAATCTGATGCAATAGCTCACCTTATTTGTACAGACCTCATTTCTGGGCTCTGTTCTGCCATGCAAAGTGTTAGGGAGATTCTCAGAGACTTGCTAGCTTCCCAGCATCAGCAGGAAGAGAGTCCCGAGGCTAGCTGGCTCATTTCCCAAGTTAAATTCAGTCATTCATTAGGGTCAGCCTCTGGACCTTTTGAAAGATGCTCCCTCAACCATGACTTCATTTTCCTCAGGGTCTGTCTCGCCAATCATTTTCATTTCTCTTTTCTTTTTTAATTGAAATATATTTGATACAACGCTGTATAAATTTAAGAGGTACAACATGCTTGATACATTTATATGTTGTAATATGATTGCCATTGTAGCAATAATTAACACCTCTGTGATGTCACATAATTATCATTTCTTTTTAGCTGTTGGAATAATTAAGATTTAGTCTCTTAGCAGGTTTGATGATTATAAAACAGCATTGTTGTCTATGTTCACTGCCTGGGCAACAGATCTCTAGAGCTTACTTGCTACTTGTTGCAAGTTTGTACCTTTAAATAGCAACTGTCCTAACCCCCCAACCCTCCATCCCCTGGTAACCATCCATTTCACTCTCTCTTTTTACGAGTTTGGCTTTTATAGATTCCACATATAAGTGATGCAAAGTATTTGTCTTTCTCCATCTGACTTATCTCACTTAACAAAATGTCCTCAAGGTCTAGCCGGGCTGTTGCTCTGCAATTTTCTAAAGTGGATGATGTTAAAGTCCAAGTACTTCTGAAGCTTGGGATAAATACCGCTTCAGATAAATTTTTCTGTCGGATTTGAAAGTTCCAGACATATCTATATCAGATCATTTCAAAATAACAATTTGGGTGTTCTGGTTTTATTCTCACAAGGATTTGCACAGGGAAGTATCTTCCATAGGCATAATTTTCGGCTTGCCTTTTCCTTCCTGAATATGGAAGAAAGTGGCCCTTTTCCACTTTCCCTCCTCCAGTATTTGTCCTTCACCTCGACTTTTCTGGGACAACCTCACGATCATGGTGTCTTACAAAAACCAATGGACTTGAGAGACAGAACACTGTTGCAATCTGAGCCTGCTACTTGTCAACTATAAAGATGTGGATAAGTGGCTTAGCTTTATTGTGCCTCGGGCTTGATCTGCAAAGTGGGAATAATAATAATAATAATGTCTGCTTCAGAGGGTTAGTATGAATGTCACAAAATACAGCATATTTTATTTGCCTTAATCTCTCCTATAGAGAATATACTGCACTTACTTGGAAGAAATACTTAGATCAACTACTCAGGGTAGAGGAAGGGACCCCCAAGGGCAACCTCAAGACACATAATGTGATTGATACACTAAACTATCTGAAATAAGAAGAGGACTTCATTTAGTTCACAAGGATAGAGTTGGGGAAGGGGGAGGAAAGAGTGGAGATTGTGGGATGGCCGAAGCATGTCCTCAAACTCCCTTGCGCACCTGCTAGGAAATCCACACATTTGATTAAACTCACCGGATGGGTGCGGAAACGAGTGAAGGGGACTCTGGTTGTCAGTTTGGGGCCAAAGAAAAGACAGCATGTGTGAATGCAGAAACCGGGTATAAGGAGATTAGACGCTAAAGCTCCGGAAATTCATAGAAATTGAGGGGATGGCTTTGAACTTACACAGATTTTTAAAATTGGGAGGTTTAAGCCAAGTTTACTAGCACTCAAGGGACAGGGAAATCCCACAGGACAGCTGGGTTCATGAGAATTTGATGTATCTAAAAACTGTCTACCACGTAATGTTCATCTAAAGATTGACAGCTACTATCTTTGGCTACACCCAATCCAAAGATGGGTAAAGTATTTGACTTGAATTGGCACTTCAGTGCTGGAACTGAGCCCAGATCAAGAAATTAGATTCAAGCAGAGAATTTCATTTAATTTAAAGAGGGGAGGGGGATGAGCAGGAAAGGGGAAGGAGGAGAGAATAAAGAAAAGGGATGCTCAAAATAGCTACTTTCTGCTCATCCAGCCCTTTGCTTGTGAGAAGCATCCTCCTCAAACAAGAGTTCTCTTTCAGCCCCACAGAAACCAGCTGTGGAGCCTTTGACATGGCTTCTAGTCTCCCATCTCGGTTTCCATTTTTGAAAAGTGAATTTCCCAACATTGACTTCAAAGCATCGTTGTCAGGTTTGAATGAAACAACGGAATGTGAAAGTGCTTTTCCAGTATAAGGTGTTATAGAAGGGTCGTGGTGAGTGTTACCATGACAACCATGACTACCCACCCCTGCCAGCTGCTTGAGGGCGGGCCACTCTCTGGCCAAGACAGTGCTCAAAAAGTATTTATTAAATGAACAACTAGCTGTATTCAGCATCTTTCACTTTTCACATAACCATCACATCTGAAGATCTACTCTCCGCACTGTCTCCATAGGACCTATACCAACGCTTCTCTGTTCTTCCAAACCTCACTTCCATTTTGTCTCTTTCAGCCAAGGACTTCATTTGCTGCCTTACAGAGCACTGCAACAATATTAGTTACTGTGGTTCTTCATCTTGAACCAATTCTTTTCGCCAGGGGTTTCTATTTCCTCCCTAAAGACCCAAGCAATCTGGTTTCTGTCCCACTACTCAACTGAAATTGTTCCCAGTTGTCAGTGTGAATTCACGGAGTGGAAAAACCAATTCCCCTTTCAGAGACTTTACTCTCCTTGACATCTTGGCAACAGCAGACACCCTGGTCACATTGGGTCTCTTGACGTTTCTTCCCTTGGCTTCTTGACGCTACCACCCGGGGTCTTCTAGCCAGACAGCTGTGCAGCCTTGTTGACGTCCTTCTCTTTTCCTCTCTGTCCCCACCTGTGGACCAAATTTTTATTCCTTCCTCATCCAGTCTCCACTGGTCTCTATCATTTCAGCCGGTCCAGCACGCATGCCCTGCCTGCTTTGAGCAGCATCTGAATTGTCTTCCCACCTAGACACTCTGCTTCCCTAGAGCTCCAACGTGCTGCTTGGTTCTTTGGGGAGGACATTCTGTATTTCTGGTGCTTGGGAGGCACCTCCACCTCTAGCCTGGCCAGGTCCTCCCTTTCTGAAGCTGGAGTGCAGCAGCTGAGGGGAGAGATACTGGGACTGTCTCCTCAATCTTCTCTTCTCTTGGAATATATCACAGTCCTCAGTGATTTCTGACCCATTTCTCTGGCTTTAATCTCACACTCAGACACTAGCCCACATTTCCCATGGCTTCCTAGAGATTTTCATTAGAAGTCCCTGCCACCTCCTCAGCCCCAACTCAAAAAAAGTCTGATCCACATCCCCCATACTATCTGGGGCACTTTTTTTTTTTTTTTTTTTTTTTTACAATCAATGGCACCACCATGTTTCCTAATTTTTAAAGTTCATCTTTGATTTGTGGTTTTCAAATTCATTCGGACTCCTCCTTCTACTTCTGATTTATGTCTGCTCAATTTAATTGTACTAAATAACTCATCGCCTGGTGTCTCTTTTCTGTAAAATCCCTCTCATTTCCCTTCTTTCCGTGCCCCCTCCATTGCCATGCCAGCTCTGCTCTGGTTGAGGTCATCACCTTCACTTGAGTGACTGCAGTATCGCCCAGCTTATTAGTAGAGAGTGAGCTTCGGTTCCGTGTTTGGAGGTGGGCTTCCCAGGTTTGTGTCAGGGCCTTACTGCTTCTTATTGTGTGTCAAGGAGCTTGTCCTTATGCTAAGTCCCCAGCCAGGAATGCATGGCCTGCTCCCTTACAGCTCGAATCCTAATCTTCATTCACGGCTCAGCTCTTACTAGTGCTTACGTATTGTCAATACCATTTTCTAGTTAGAAAAACTTATATTGTCCTACACTAATTCATTCAGTAAACATTTATGAGTGCCATCCTAGGCACCGGGGAAATAGTGTGGAACAGGGCATATGATGAAGCTTACATTCCAACCGTGTGTGTGGAAGAGGTAGTTAGCAATTACAGAGATAAATCAGCAGTCAGGAAAAATCTAGTGAAATGTGCTGTGATGAAATTAAATAGTAATGGCTTTGAACATGCCTGATGGGCTGTTTTGAACTGGCAGTGTAGAAGAGGATTTTCTCAGGAGGGAACATTTTAAGCTGAGACCTGGAGCACAAGAAGAGTCAACTCTAGGATGATTTGGGGCAAGAATTTTATTTTTTTCTTCTCTTTTAAAAAAAATTAAAGTCTAATTGATTTACAATGTTGTGTTGGTTTCTGTTGTAGAGCACAGTGGTTCAGCTATACATATATTTACATATTCTTTTTCATTACAGGTTATTATAAGCTATTGAATATAGTTCCCTGTGCTATACAGTAGGACCCTGTTGTTTATCTGTTTTTTATATAATAGTTTGTATTTGCAAATCCCAGACTCCCATTTTATCCCTCCCGCACCCTTTCCTCTTTGGTAACCATACATTTCTTTTCTATGTTGGGGCAAGAATTTCCTAGGTGAAGAGACTAGCAAGTTCAAGACCCAAGAACAGAACAAGCTTAGTGGTTGGAAGAGCAGAAGGAAGGTCCATTTACTTGCTGAGCATAGAGGAGGCAGATAAGTAAGGGAGGCTGCCACCAGCGTATGTAGTTACCGGTTGGGTAAGACGTTTCAGAGTTAAATTTAGATGTGATGAGAAGACATTTGAGAATTTTAAGTGGAAGGATGATGTGCTCCAGTTTATGTAAAAGACATCACTCTGGCTGCAGAGTGGAGAAATAGTGGAGGAACAACTGAGTGGAAGCTGAGGCTGGTTACAAGGCCATTGCAGATGTCCCAGAGAGTGATGGGGGTGGAGGTGATGCCCAAAGAGAGACGGGCACAGACTGTGCTAAGTGTGGGAGACGCAGCTGGCGGGCCTTGTTGGGAGGTTGATTTAACTGCAGAGGGGAAGGGAGAGACCAAGGATGATGTCGTGGGCTCAGGGTGATAAGTTGGGTGATATGAGTTGCTGTTTACTGACGTGAGGATGATGGGTCACCTCCATAAGAGGGGCAGAGATTAACGTGTTTTAGAGGAGAGAGAAGCCCGTATGGGCTGGATGGGCAGGTTGGCTCTATGAAGGGGGAGACCAGCTGAGCCTTGAAGGATGGTTAGGAGAACAGTGAAGGGGATGTATCAAGATGCGGGGAAAACCAATGGTCTGTTTTTCAGATATATCAACTTTCATGGTGTTTGTTGGACCTCTGAGTGGGGATGGTGCCAGGCAGATGGATAGGGGTCTGAACTAGCTTTATTCACCTCTGATGTGTGCATTTATTATTTTACAACCTAGCGAGCCAGGCACTTGGGGTGAGGGATCACGTCTCTCATGCTGCTAAGACAAAGCCCTATCTACGGGAAAATCTCAGTATTTTAGAACGAATGGATATATTTGATGAGAAAACTAAGGACTAAGAAACTAAAGATGTCAAACCCATCTTTCCCAGTTAGCTCCGTTGATTTGCTCCACTCAACCTCACTGGCCTCCAGTGCTCTTCGAGCCCATATTCCTGGAGGGTTAGTACTGGGGAGGAGGAAGATGCAGAGATTTGAAGACCAGAATCTAACAGCAGAGGGACTTTTAGTACCATCTCTGACCTTCTCCCATCCCTCAAACCAAAGGCTTGCTGGTTTTTCTGTTGGTCTGGCTTGTCTCCTTGTCTCTGGTGGTGGCATCCCCATTTCTGCTCCCTGGGGCTGTTCATTTACTCCTCTGTCACTTGTCTCCTGTCTCCCAGAGGAATTCTCTTTCACCATCAAAAGCATTTAATCAGCCACCTATTTAACACCCTGCTCTGGGTTAGGAACTAGGCATGTCCCTGGCCTCAAGGTTTCTCACAATCCTTCAACTCCTTTTGTATCTTGCCTTTTTGCAGAAATTGTCACGGCCATCCTGGTCATCACCATCAGAGAGCTGGTGAGGTGACAGTGGACTTTGCCCAAGCTCTGAAGCATGGGCTCAGATATGGGTGTTAATCAGAGAAAATGAACATATCCTGGGCTCTCTGGGTCTTAGAGAAGTGACTACATGCAACGCTTGTGAGCAAGGTTTGAAAGCCTTGCAGCCACTTTCTAGCTAGTGTGATTTGAGTCATAGTCCTGATTTTCCTGAACCTCAGTTTCCTCATGTGCAAATAGGCTACTAAACACCTACTTGCTGTGTTGTCAAAATGTTGATGAGATAATGTATGTGACACCTTTGGTTCGGGACTGAGACCCAGACACCATTACAATAAGAAAGTGAGGATAAAATCTTTTAGCTATGGGAGGGGCCAAGGCAGAAACCATAAAAGTCATTTGGAGAATAAATAGTGAATGCGACAACGTGACAATCTAAAGGCTTGTATCATCAGCCTGATTGGATGCATCGGCACCTGACAGGGAAAGGTCAGGGCGCTTCCCAGGTCCCACAAGGTCAAGAGCAGGAAGCCCTGTGACTTCTCTCTTCCCCGATGTGCATGTGGGCAACCACGCAGTGGACTGTCTTCCCGGAACTGTTCTTCGGGAAACTTTGCAGACAAGGGCAGAATCTCTGTAAAAATCCACTGGGAGGGAGGCACTGACCGCGCTGGGGGTCAGGAGGTGACTCTCTGAATGGCCTTCTAGGCTTTGCACGGGGCACTAGGGCTGAGGATTGCACTAAATTCTTTGAGTTTAGCCTGTAGTTTGGCAAAAAGCCTACCCTCCCGGGTAGCTTCATAATTTTTAGAGGATCCAGCTGGCACATTGCAGAACCGTGCTAATGAGTCAGGAATGATCTTCTAGGGACTTCCCCTCCCCACCTCCACTTGCTCAAGGGTAGAGAATTTCCAGGGAAGCCAGTGAAAGATTTATGAGATTAATCCCCCCGGAAACATTTTCTCCCCCATCTATTGTTCTCAGCAGGGGTGCCAGAGGCAGTGGGCTTGGGGTGTGAGGGGGTGGAGAGGGCAAATTAGAAGGGGACAAAGACAAGGCCTCCTGCCTTTAAGTGAGAGCTGGAGAAGAGTGCTGGCAGAAACCAGCCGAGGAGGATTCTCTGACAATGAAATAGGCGAGATTCTTTTTGGAATTTGTCTGCCTCCGGGCCCCACAGAGCCTCCTCTATGGATGTGAGGAGGGAAGGAGGCGTGGAGCACAGGGGCACGGAGGGGGAAAGCTCGCTCCAGCTCTGTGCTGGAAGGGGTCTGATCAATGAGCCCCTCTGTCTTCACACAGATAAGGAGGAGGAGGAGGAGAAGGAGTGGGGAGAAAGTGGCAGGAGGTCAGTGTTGGGGGGGTAGGAGAAGGAGGGGAGAGAAACAGGGGGGCGGAGGAGAAGGAGGCCGTGGGGTTTCCTGTCACTCAGTCACACCCCCTTTCCACTCCCTGCATGGCTGCTGCCTCTTCTTGGAGCGAGACGACCCCTCCATTAACTTGCAGGCCGAGAGCTATCTCATCCTTCTAAGAACTTAAGGCTCTTTTATAGAAAGCTGAGGGGACATGAGGTGGGTCACCAGGAGAATACCTATAGGAGGATGCTGCTGGAGAGAGATCACATGATACCTCTTGCATGTGGAATCTAAAAAATGATACGAATGAGCTTATTTACAAAACGGAAACAGACTCACAGACATAGAAAACAAAGAGATGGCTACCAGAGGGGATGGGAGGAGGGATAAATTAGAAGTTTGGGATTAGCAAATACTAGCTACTATACATAAAATAGATATACAGTAGTTCCCTACTGTACAGCACAGGGAACTCTATTCCATAGCTTGTAATAATGTATAATGGAAAAGAATAGATATATACACACACATAGGTACAACGCAGTCAGCACGCTGTACACCAGAAACTAACACAATGTTGTAAATCAGCTACATTTCAATTAAAAAAAAAGAGGATGCTGCTCTTTGGCAAAAAAGAGCTCCTACATGCATTCAAACTATGGGTTTCTTAAAATAGAAAACGGCAAAACAGAATAACAAGAGTTGATTGTTTGGTTTGGTTTCTATCGCACATGAGCAGAGGGAACAGAAATATCAGGCACGATTCAGGTTGACAGAGTACCCAGAAGGCCTCTAATGTGCCACTGCTTTTAGGTTTCTTCTTCAAGAAATCTTTTTAGTTGTAAAGAGTGGGAAAACCAGGCTGTTAGAACGTCACTTCTTGTCTCCCCTCAACTAGAAGTGGCCGGCACTGGGGGAGGCGCCAGGCACCGTGGGGAGTCGCCGGTGGGTGAGCCACACGGGAGGCCCTTCTCTTGGTGAACAAGGATTCCACTCAGCATCACCTTTCCTCCTCAGTTCGGGCAACCACCCGTCCCAGGATGGAGAGGCCTCCTCGAAGCTGGGGAGGGTCGGGGGAGCTACCTCTCAGTCTGGCTGCTGCCTGGCGGGCTCAGGGCTGTCTTCCCACCTACTTCTATCTCCTCTCAGAGCTTTCCAAACATGGTGGGGGGGGTGTTGTTTCATAAGTAAAACAGAACTTCTTATAATTTGCTGTAACAACGGATACTCACGGTAGCAGAAAGGGTGTTCATACCACTTCCCTTCCAGAAGTTTCTTTGTGGTCTTGGAGAAGTCAGACCCTTGCTAAGAAAAGGCATTTGCCTGGATGAGTCCACCATGGCACTGACATTTGAATTTTGAGTATGTCTTTTTCAGTTTTGAAGCGTTTAAATAATAACCGCCGTTAATGGGATGTGTGTGTGTGTGTGTGTGTGTGTGTGTGTGTGTACGTGCGCATGCGCTGAGGAAACCAGGCTCCTGTGTGGCTGAATAAACTCCACCTCGACTGCAGGTTTTGGGTCCTGAGCAGATTTTGGGGACAGTCCCAGTTCTGAATATTCAGGCCTGTGGTCAGATCAAGCATTTTGGTTTAGAAAATATGCAGTCTGCACAGGGAAATAAGCAGGTGGCTCGTTACAGCCCCAGTTTGCATTTTATAGTTTGCTTGTGCGGAGAGCAGACCTTTGGCAGCCCCCCAGAGCACCAGCACCTGAATTATCTGTTTAAAAGGTTGAAGTACTGCTGAGTCATCCCAAGTCAGGTCTGTTTCCAGTTTCTTGTCACTGGATTCAACCTGAGCCTAAACCTAGTCCATTTAATAAACCACCTCGGCCTACCTGGCTGGCCCTGGAGAGGAACACCTGTGATTAATCCAGGAAAAATTCAGTTCAGTGCGTCTTCACTGCCTGCTGGGTGTGCCCCAGCCCCTGGGGTAGGCGCTGGGCGCACAGGTGTGCATAACATCCTCTCTGAAGTATGATGCTGCAGCGAAGTACATATCCTTTCAAAACCAGAAATAATAATATTAATAATCTTTTGATAATTGCTCATCCCATGCGCTGTCGACTTATCCTTTTGGAGGAAGATGGAAACCAGTTACTACATGAGAAGTGGAGCCAAAGGGCACAGGTTCAAGATTCGGCTGTGAGAACAAAACTTCTAATTAGGACTTTTGGTTTCTCTTTTGTGAGCTATGCAGGCTATTCTGGACCTTATCAATGCTTGGGAAAACCGCCCACCTTTTTTTTTTTTTTTTTTTTTAATAATCCCATGTTCTTTGCTAACAGGAAACAGAGAAAGACTGATTTATAAAAACCTTTGGAGCTGGATCTGCTGCGACTCAGAATGACACCACTGATGTGTTTCACATGGGATACTAAACAGCTCAGATAGAAATTATTTTCAGTGTTTCACTCCTGTCCTGAACGGGAGCGTGTGCTTCTTAAAGCTAATTAAAGAAAAAAAGCCACTGTATTTACCAGCACTGGTGATCCAGCCCTTCCCTATGGCCTCTGTGTTTCGAACTAATGTGGGGTTTGTCTGAGTCTGAGGTAGGCTTACAAGCGGGAGTGCAGACCACCCACTTTTAGCATCTGTAAGGCGGTGCTGGAGTCAGGTTGAACAGAGGCACTTAATGCAGTCTTGTGGGTTTGAGCGGAGGCAATTTTGACTCCATCAGAAAGTATTTTGCAAGTATTTTCCGTTAGTATCCTCCAGTGGATGGGGTTCAGCCCGGGGCCCCTGACTGCCCACCCGCACATGGACAGGAGCCTCGTCTCAGTTTCCTGGCTTTTCAGCAGACACAAAACGTATTTTGGCATTTTCATTAAAAAAAAAAATGAGATCAGAATGCCCAACATTCACCCACCAATTGCCTGTTTTCTCTCTCTAAGAGGAAAACTCTGTTGTATCAGAGATGCTCAGCATTCTCTGGTGAGGAGCTAGTTTTGAATTTACCAAGTCACAGAGTCATAGATTATTCAACCTGGATCCTGATTTGAACTCTTTCATTTTATTGGCAGAGTAACCATAGTCTAGAGAGGTGGGAAAACTTGTCTCAAGTAACTGCTTCCATTCCTTTATTTATTCATCCACGTATCAAGTAGTTTTTGCACATCTGCTATGTGTTGGACACTGCGCTAAGCAATTGGTGTGCCATCGGGAACAAGGCAGGAAGGACCTTGTCCTTAAGAAGTTTGCAGTCTGCTTGGGAAGATGGATGGTAAGGAAATAAAGATTAGAAATGATGTGGTTCATGAGTTAAATGGACGGATGTGGGCTGGGGAGACTCTTTTTGTAGAGTCTTCAAGGAAGGTCTCCGGGAGGTGATGTTTTAGGCACCGGGGAGAGGAGCTGGGGTGTGAGGCAGTGCATCTCAGCCAGAGGGGAGTTACGGTGAAGAGCCGAAGACAACGGCAGCCCAGTCCTGGTTCTCAGGCAGGAATCCTCTTCCGATTCCGTGTGGGTCTCAGTAGGGTATCAGTATTGCACTGGCGGATCTTTAATGACCAGTGGGGTTTATTATTAGATATTATTGTAAACTATTTCATGCCCTCTCTTTTTTACACCTATTGTAGTGGAGGGGAAAAACTGGATGAGGTGAGATTTGATGTTAAACACATATTCTGCTGCATCCTGGCCTGGAGAAGAGAAGGAGTTCCCACACCACAGGCTCACCGAGTTATAATGGCACAGACAGATACACTACTCACCCTTGAGTTATAAACACACACAAGGATAATGCAACACGGCCCAACCCCTAATTCTCCTCTTCTGCTCAAGACAGCCCTCCCTCCCACCGAGCTCCAGGTCTCTGGGCTGGTACTTTGGACTGTCTAGTTTGTATGTGCCCATCTGTCCTCAGTAACGTCCTATAAGACCCCTGAGGCCAAGGTGGTGTTGAATTCATCATCCACCAGCAAACCCAACACCCAGCATAGTGCCGTGCTCATAAGAACTGCTCAGTGAATGTTTGTTGAGTGAATCACATAGAAGGACTTAAAAATAACCTTTAGGGAGATGGGTTATAGAAAGGCAGTGCCACTTTTCTTAGCTTTGGCTTCATGTAGTGGTTGGTATAGGGAGCCCGTAATTATTACTGATACTACCAATCAGAAAAAAGCGACTATCCTAGGATCCTTGCTGAAGTCACCTGATGAAGCCATTGTCTTGGTGACAAGACTATCACTGAGGACAGAGAACCAAACACTGAGCCGCTGAACAGAACCCGCCTTGGGGCCATCACTGTGTCAGTCCTCCGAGTTGTGAAGGAATGCCTGAGGGTTCTGTTCCCAGCGCTGGGCCGGCTCAGTCTCTGCTCCCAGTTCAGACAGTGACAGACCCCGCATCCTGTCTCCTGACCCTTGCTCTCCAGGCTCCAGGCCAGTTCCACTGGTGGCAACTGAGCGGTCAGGCCCGCCAGGAAGTACACGCAGCCCCAGGAGGTTTCGAAAGTATGGGTCAACGCTGTGCCTGCCTGGAAAGTTTGGGGGAAGGACCGTCCTCATCAGTGCAAGCCTCTCCCCTAACGCTGCTCCGGCCCCACTCCCAGGCAAAGGGCAAGATGTGCCCAAGGACGTTCCAGACTCTGTTGTCCTCGGGCCAGGTACTCTCCTGAAAACCAATACAAATCTCAGGTCAAATTCCCGTTCCTGCCATAGCAAAGAATTTCCACTGTAGTGTTGGCAGTGAGGGCTGGTACAAAAAATTAAGGGAGTTGGGAGTAGAGCCCGGAGGCCGTCTGTCCCTGCCTGGTTGCCCCTGTCTCTCCTGCTCTGTTGCCACTCCACAGTCATACTCCTACACCCCTTGGAGAAACCTTTATTTTTAGTGGCAAGAGAAGGGTTGGAAGACTCCAGAATCTCAGATGACAATGTAAGTTGTTGCAGGTCAGAGGTGGGAGATGAAAATACAGATGCTGAGAAGGATTAAGGTCGGCAGTTCACGGACTAACTTCCTGTGTCAGGTCACCACGCAGCCAGCAGCCGGGGAAACTGGGCCACAGTTCGCTAGGCACTGGGGCCAGAGGCACTAAGAGGTACTTATTACTTAAATAGAGATTCCTGTGTTCTTGATGAAGACTTCAGGAACGGCAAACTTCCCTCCTAATCGGTTCTTCCTGAAGACACTGTACGGCCTGGTTGACTCTGGGTTTAACACCCTATAATTACTGTCAGGTCAAGAGAACAAGACCCGTTATATTTCTCATTACTTTCTTTCCCCTTTATCCTCACCTAAAACATAAGCTGAAAAGAAGAAAAAGGGAAAAGAAGTCCAGGTGAGAAGGAGCCAGCACTTTGGATGTGCTGCGAGGGCCAGACCTCTGCAGTTGAAAAGAAACACTGCAGGTTGCGTGTGGGGTCGGAATCTCCAAGGGACCGGTTAACTCCTTGTTTAGGGGATTAGCCATTCTGGTATTTGCAGATAGTTTCTTAGACAGCAGTGTTTGGAGTCCACACTGTAGGAGCAACTGAAGTGTTGATAAAAGGGCTTCCAGAACAAATAAAGAATCCGAATGTAAATGCTGGAGATGAGCAGGGCTTCAGGCTTTGGGTTAACAACTTGGCCCTACATTCGTGGCTGGAGGAACTGAAGACTCACAAAAGACAGCTTTTAGAGGAAAAACTCTTTTCGTAGAAGAATTGGTTCACAGTCTGTTTGTTTTCTGAAGGATGTTTTGTTAGGATCCCTGCGGCCACCAACCACACAGCTCTCCCAGGGGCCTGCTCCTCCCAGGATTTGTATGTGGCTTGTGTGTGCCAACTGGCTTTGGGCTGAATCTGAGGGATTTTCACTTGGGAATCACATCTTTTTTTGTTGTTCTTAGTTGCCACCCACTTTTATCTGAAATTGCCTTGTGCAACTGCCAAAGTTATTTCCAATCAGAGGGGCTCGGCTGCATTTTCTTTACCCACTCTTTGCTATAATCGTTTGGTAAGTTGCTTGCTAGGGAATAAGTTTTGCAACTGGGCGGGTGGAGATCTGATTCAGAGGAGCAGTTTGGTGTAGCCTCCAGAGTCTGCTCGCAGCCCTAACGCTAAGGGAACTGTCCTCAAACAGAAACCATCCTGGGTGTTTCCTTCTGGGGCACATTCCTGCTGTCACCCCCTAGGGAAGTAAGAGGAGCTCTTTTTTTCCAAAGAATGCACAAAAATGAAATTAATTACGGGTCCACACTCCCATTGCTTGAACTCACAGAGCCAAGGAACATCACAGTTGGCAGGGATTAATCCTCTCTTATTTTATGGATGAGAAACTGAGGCTCAGAGAGGAAAAACAGTCCCCATCTCTGCTTCCCTACCGCTGCTCTCAAAGCTAGTTACCAGCAGACTGGGACAGAAACCAGGGCTTTTGATTTCTAGACTAGTATTTAGCTCATTGATTAGAATTGTCAGAGTGCGAACCTAGATCTCTCCCAGAATGGGTGGCTTCATTTTTCTTTTTGGTTTTGATTCCCTCAGGGATTTCTGGCTAATTTAACTTTACTCAGCCAACATTTCGGAAAGTATGGTCTTTTCTACTACCCATATCAGAATTATCTGTTAAAAATGCAGCCCCCTAGAATCAGAAGCTCTGAGTTGTATCTGGAGTCTGGATTTTAATAAGCTTCCCTAAGAAAGTCTTATGCCCTTGAAAACCACTTTACCTGGACCAAAGTCAAGTTCATGCATTTTATTGATTTAAAATGCTTAACAAAAGAAAAAAATCATGGGACTACATCAAACTTAAAAGCTTCTGTACAGATAAAAGGATCAACAAAATGAGAAGGCAAACTACAGAGTAGGAGAATAATTTTGCAAACCACGTATTGGGGTTCATATCCAAAATATATGTAGAACTCATACCATTCAATAACAAAAACACAATCCAATTAAGAAATGGGTAGAGGAGTTAAAGACATTTTTCCATAGAAGACATCCAAAAGGCCAATGGGGACATGAAAAGGCACTTAACGTCACACATCATCAGGGAAATGCAGATCAAAAGCAGGATGAGATATTATCTCACACCTGTAAGAAAGGCCACAAGAGGACAAGAGACAACAAGCGTTGGCAAAGACGTGGGGCAAAGGGAACCCTTGCGCACTGTTGGTGGGACTGTACAATGGTTCAGCCACTATGGAGAACAAAACGGAGGTCCCTCCAAACATTAAAAATAGAATTGCCTTATGATCCAGCGATCTCACTTCTGGTTATGTATCCAAAGAAAATGAAAACAGGTCATTGAAGAGACGTATGCATACCTATGTTTATTGCAAAACTCACAATAGCCAAGATACAGAAATAGCTAAAGTGTCCATCAATAAGTGAATGGATAAGAAGATGTGGATACACACATAATAGGATACTATTCAGCTATGAGAAAACGCTATTTGCAACAATATGGGTAAACTTGAGGATTATGCTAAATGAGATAAGTCAGACAGAGAAAGATAAATGCTGTGTAATATCTCTTATATGTGGCATCTAAAAAAAACTCATAAAAGCAGAAAGTAAAATGCTGGCTGTGAGAGGCTGGAAGGCGGGGAGAATGAGATAGATGTTGTTTAAAGGTACACACTTGCAACTAGTAGAGAAGTAAGTCCTGGAGGTCTAATACACAGTGCAGTGATTATAGACAACACAAGTGTATTATAAACATTCATCTTGCTAGGAGAGTAGATTATAATTACTCCCAACACTAAAAGAAATGATAATTATGTGATGTCAGCTAATGCTACAATGGCAAGCAAATTGCGATATAAATGTACCAGTGTAAGTGTCCACCTTAAACTTACAGTGTCAAATGTCAGATATATCTCAATAAAAGTAAACAGAGAAATAAAAATGCTTACTTAGTGTTTCTGGAATCAGACGGCACCTTATAGTCTAAGGGTAACATAGGCAAAAAAGGTTTTAAACGGATGGTGTTTCATAATTTTTAGCACCTTCAAACTGAAATCATACATTTTCTTTCAAATCCTTTAGTTACTGAAGAAGAAAAAATTTTAATTTGTTTCTGAATTTAATTTCATAGCACTTAATTCTTTCAGCACTTAAGTTCCCTTTTAATAACAAAGAAGAAATGTTGGGAAGTTTAGTTTTCTCAGGCTGAGGGCAGCCTTTAGTGAACTGCTATCTCTACAACTCAGGTCCTGCCTTGAAGATTTTTTTAGGCCATTTATTAAAAGACTCAGACTCTTTTTTTTTTTTTCACTTTGTGTGATTACAACTAAATTTTAATGCATATATTTATTCACTAGAACATCTAGAGTTTTTCACTATCTCTGTCTTCTTCCTGAAAGATCCTAGGAATCTGCATGTACTGCCCACCCACCGAACATCACCTCTATCTTTCATAATATTATTGTCTAGATTTTTCTACTTATTTTTTTGAAAACATAAGTTAGTTACTTAAAGTCAATGGTTAATTATATTTATCGACAATGTTTATTCATTTTTGGGCTTAGCATGTGAGTGGTAACATACTTTATCTTTTTGCCTGAAAATAATTTATTTTACTCTGTTATGAATGATAGTTGACCCAGGTATAGAATTCTTGGTTGGAAGATGTTTTTCCTCAAGGCTGTGAAAAGATGACTGCTGTCTTCTGGCATCCATTGTGCATAAAAGTTAGTCTAACGGTCACTTCTGTGCAGGTCCTCTGTCTTAGCTTTTGTGATGCACATCTGTTGTGCATTTTCCTCTTCTTCTCCCTTTCTTTCCCTGCTTGCTCTTCCATGTTCTGGCAGTTTTGCAATAGTTTCCAGGTAGGCTTTAGGGCCCTAGTCCTCAGCCTGGTCTTGTGTTGGCATCTCTGGAATCCCATCTTCTAATGATATTGGGATGTTGCAGATTTGGTCACTGAGCCAACTGGAAGTTTGGTCCGAGTCCCGACCTGCTTATTCCTACTTTTCTAGATTCACATGAATCTAAGCCCTCATCTCAGGTAGCAGATGAAGCTTCTTTTTTCAGGCAGGAATTCCCCACCCTATTCAGGCTCCAGCAGTAAGCCTGGATGCAGGCTCCAGCCATCTCAAGCACCTTTGCTGCCCAGTGCCATGAAGGAGTTATCTGGCCTGTCTCTGCGTGCCTTGAGAGCCTAGCAAGCTCACAGCTTTGGTAACTTACTATAATTTTCTGTTCAATTTCTAGTGCACAGATATTTATGTGTGTATGTATCTGCTCATGGTTTACATTTTTCCCCCTTACTGTCTTTTAAATGTAGTCTTTTCAAATATGTTTTCAACAATACCTAAGTGTTTAAAGGAGAGGCAATGACTTTAAAACATAAGCTTAAAATGCCATCTTGATCCCCAGACTCTGGCCCTGGGCATGAGGATAGCAGCAGTTCTCATGCTACTGTCTGACACATCTGCCGTTACTGCTACTGCCAGATAGAGGCTGGCTTCTGTTTCCCGTATAACATGCTTTGCCCTCCTACTGTGGCTCAATGCCTGACAGAGCCCACTCAATACAGATGAGTTCTCTCTTAAATGACTTCATGAAGCCCACTAGTAATTCACTTAGTGAGTGCTTTTGTAGTAAGTTTGCAATATCCTCTAAAGCAATGTGTCTGGAGGAGAGCCAGCCTAATTTAGGAGAAGCATGGTTTAAAAACGAGGGACTCATTCTCAAAAGCACACAAGATGGCTATAGAAATATATTAATATGTTTCTCTCTTTCCACAGATTAAACTAAGATCTGTTGCAGATAATAAAACAAACAGAAAATTCCTACACATCGGGGATCCTAACCAGGCTTGCTCTGAGCTGATTTGCTTTAGCTTGGAGAGAAGAGCCATGATAGGATGCTGAAATCTAATAGTGAGGAACCAGAGGTGAGACTGGATTTGGTCCGAGAATCCCCTTCGGAGGGCAGTGTGCAAATGATGGAGCAGCACACAGACACAGGAATTACACAAGAATGGCTTAGGGATTCTCAGAGAAACCTCCATTTCCTTCATTAAAAATGGTTTCGTAAGGCAGTCCCAAAAAATCATTTCCAGCAGGTCACAATTTTTAAATTTGAAACTCATCTACATTTTTTTTTGCAGCATCACACTTGGTGGTTATGATCCCTTGTCAGTTCCCAAAGGGCTGTTTAACCCATAATCGTGGAAGAGAACAAATAATTTCAGTTTGGCATGATAAGAGCTATGATAAATTTAGGCAGATGAGAGGCCCCTAACATTGATTTTGAAGGTCAAAGAAGACTTTCTAGAGGATATAATGACAGGGCTAAGCTTTGAAGGAAAAGTAGGAATGCACGGGGCAGGACAGGGATGGTAGATGTGGGCGGGTGACGTGAGATGCAGTGTTTCAAGTATGAAGAAAAGCAGGCTCATGACATAGACAATTGTTACTTCTCAGTGACCAGCATCTCTTCGTCCATTTGGGATGCCATAGACTGGGTGATTTATAACAACAGAAATCTACTTCTCCCACTTTTGGAGCCTAGAAGTCCAAGATCAGGGTGCCATATGGTCTTGTCCTGGGGAAGGCTCTCTTTGGGGGTTTAGACTGCCACCTTGTAGCTGTGTTCTCACATAGTGGAAAGGAGCTAGGCAGCTCTGTGTGGCCTCTTCTGTAAGGGCGCTAATCCCATTCATGAGGTCCTTGTGACCTTATCATCCTCCCAAAACCCCACCTCCTAATACCATCACCTTGGGGGGTTAGGATTTTAACATATGAATTTTGAGGAATACAAACATTCAGACCATGGCACACTGGGGAAGACAATGTCCTTATTAGAATCCACTGACTCAGATACTAATCTCATATGGAAATACCCTCACAGACACACCCAGAAATGGCACTTAATGTGGGTGTCCTCTGGTCAGTCAAGTTGACGCAAAATTAGCCATCTCAGCAGAGCCATCTGAAAGGTACGGAGTCCAGGCAGATGGGGTGTGTGTGCGTGTGTATGGGGTGGGCCGAGGGTAACTGGAGAACTCTGCTGTGGTTCTAAGTGCTAACTTTGAATCAGAAACTTTTCTGGTGCAGCAGCAGCGAGGGAACATCCATCTACCAGCTGTGATGTCCACGAACCCACGAACCTGGTCCAGGTTGGGGATTCCAGCTGGGCAGGCCTGGTGCAGGTCTCAAAAGGTGGCCAAGTGGGGAGGAGTGGGTGTGGGGGCGTGCAGATTGGTGGGAGTTCCAGCAAGTTTGGGTGTAAAAGCTGTGCATCCCGCTCGTATCAATGCCATTTTTCTGGCATCCCTTTCCTCTGTCCCTCTGGTGAGACCCTGGGGCTGGTCTCTCTGGTTGCCTTTCCGTATCCATCCCTGTTGTCGCCCATGGTTTCTATCTCTCCGTGACTCACTGAGAGGTTCCTGTGATGATGAAGAGTTTTTGGTTTGGACTTAGATTGGGGCCCACACCAAAAGGGTCTGGCTTCCTTGGTGACAGAAGTAGGGCCAGGAAGTAGAACTTTGAAGTAACATCCTGTGTGCCCATAGGTCTCCTATGTTTATGGCGCTCACACTGGAGATGTCCTTACACTCTGGCAAAGTAGCCTCTGTGTCGCACATTTCTGAGTTTTGCGGAACAAGGCATTTCAGAAGCAAAGGGAAAGATTACAGGGCAAAGGCTCAGGCTTTGGGAAAAAGGAACAACTCTCCTTCCCTTCTTCCTCATTTCCTTGGGAGTGGGAAGAGCTTACTTTGCCTGGAGCCAAAATGCTCAGGGGGCTCAACTCTGGATGACAGCATGAAATGCCTTGATCCCAGGAAATTTTTTCATGTCAACTTTGGCTTGTGGGTCTAAAAGGAGCACGAGGTGGCTGCAGACAGGAAAGGACAGGTCTTGCAGACGGTTTTACAGGAAGTAGGGTGGTCTGGTTTTGAGAGTGGGACGCTCTTCCCCAACCTCGTTCCTCTTGTGTTTCCCTGTCACACAGTTAATAACATGCTTATCGCCCTGGATGATATTTTTTTTAATTGCTTACATCTTCCCTTAGATTAAGAACTTTGGAAGACATGACCTCACTCTTAATCATTTTCCTATTTTCTAGAGCCTAGTGCAGAGATTGGCACCCAATAAGAGATCAGTCAGGGCTTGTGAATCGGCTGTGAATGCTTTTCAGAAACGCCCCTATTTTTTCACGCTTCCTTTCCCTTTTAGGAAGGCCCTCGGGCATTCAGACCTCATGCAACAGGCAGGGAAGGAGGGTCAGGGATCTATCTGGTGGGTCTGATATCTTTGTATTACTTCCTCACCTCGGATCCCTCCCCCAGAAAAAGAATCTGTTATTCAGGAAAGCCTCTGAAACTCATTAATGTTACGGACTTAATAACGGATAATGGCGCACTTGCTTATTAAACAAAATTTTTCTGGTGATGGTTTGGGGCTCTAATGTGATTTTTTCCCCTTTTCTGGTTCTCCCTCAATTCTCTCTTTCTAATCCACTCTGCATTTCCCTTCTCATCTCTGGACTTTACCACAAAATGCTTTGATCCCAGGACATTCTTTTCATGTCTATTTTGCAACGTACTTGTCACCCTGAGCCCCCCAGTTATCTAGTCATCGAGAGACTGAGCAAGTCCCAGCCCCTTTCAGTTCTTAGTAAACTCTCCTTTAGGAGTTTTGTTAAGAAAAAAGCAATGGTCTGTATTTATATGGCTAAATCCAAGTAGGTGGCAGATTCCCTATAATAATTCTACTTTTAAATAAAAGGAAACAGTGAACCTTCCAAGGGACAAAAGAGTGGGGCTGAGAACGAAGGGATCTGGGCCTGCACACCTGCAAGCAGATCCCACCAGTGTTGTTGTAATGCACCCTGCACTTTGATGTTCACCTTTTTTTCCTTTTCTTTTTGATATATGCTCTATTTCCCTTTTTAATTTCTCCTTAGATTCTTAGCAAAATTCTTTTGAAAAGCTCAGCATGTGTTAGGTAAACCAAAAGAGGGAGAAGAAAGGGAGTTTTGTGTACATTTAGATTTGAAAATGAGACTCAGATTAAGAGTTTGCTGTACCCTAGGGCAGAGATTCCTAATTCTGGGGAGGTGCCAGACTCCTCTGAGAGTCTCCTGAACACTATGGACTCCTTCCTTAGAAGAAGGTACCTGTGCACAGTATTTTGCATTCAGCTTCAGGGAGTTTGAAGGCACTGTGGATTTCAGGTTAAGAATCCCTGCTTTAGAAGGGGGTGTGTGTGGCCACCGAAGGGAGGAAGCTTCTGTTGGCTGGCATCCTCATCTGTCCAACCTGGATCACTTCCGTTGTAAGCTCATTATCTTTCTGGTCCCTTGAATTATTTTATTTCATCAAGATCATTATGATGAGTAGCTTACATTTATGAACTATTTGTTAGCACATGCTCTCCCTTAATCTGACCAGCAACTGTAGGAGGTAACTGTTCTTTTCACTTTGTAGGTGATTTAGCAATTTGCCCAAAGCAAAGGATCCAAATCCAGCCCATGCCCTTAATCCCTCTGCGAAGTACCTCCACGGGTTTTGTGTTCTTTTTTATTTGAGGATGAGAGTTATTTACACATCTCAGTTATCTGGAATGCTAAGGTGGCCCCCGGTTTACCCGGGGTGATTGCATCCACGTAGAGCTGCGTCCACTTCTGTGAGTTGCATGTTCTTTTGGGGCAAGTTTCAGAACTTCCGACTGTCATTGTTTTTTACATTCTGGGCAGACCTGCCTCAGGAGGGAATATTTTACTGACAGTAAACATGAAAAGTTAAGTGACCTTGTCAGATGCAAAGAACATAATATTGTTCTCTTTAAAGGACAACTGATCTCCTCCTTCATTTCAATCACCATTCATTGAGCACCTCCTGTATGCCAGGCACTGTACTGGAGTCTCAGCAGATCTGTGTGTTTATTCCTCATATCTTAGTGAGGAAATACATGCTCTTTTAAAGCAACTGTTGACTAAAACTGGAGTTTCTGAGTTTGCAGAGAGACTTGGAGTTTTCCTCCTGAACAATATGGGTGGAGTGGTCAAGACTTGAAGTGGGTAAAGTTTATCTCTCATTGGGATGTAATCCTCATTAAAGGACAGGGAAAAGTGGACTGGAGAAAGGCTTGGACTTCTGGTCCCAGCTGTGATATGAGCTCAACATTTTAACTGGGAAAGCGATCAGCAGCTATGGTGCGGCCATACAGGACAGGTGCACACCCAGTTTATGGTGAGGGCCACTAATAAATGTGGGTCATACATTGTATTGATAACTACAATGCCGGGGGTGTAGAACTTTGAAAAGTTAGGGGACAAAATAGTACTACTCAGAATGAGTTATCTGAGAACAGCATTCACTTTTCTTTTTTTCCTAAAAGCCATCACCATTTTCTTTGCAAGTTTGCAAGGAGACAGCTTAACACATGCAGCTGCAGAAGGTTCATTTACATGTCATTTATCAATTTATCAATGCTCCATGAAGCATTACCTTTCAGTTAGATAGAATGGTGATTCTAAATCAATTTCACTTCTTTTTGATTCCACATTTTCTTGTATACATAGAAAAGCTGCCAATGTTTTGGCTCCATTGGCTGAGAACCACAGATACAATTGAATGATGCATTAGTTGTTTGAAAAAGGAAATAGTTCTTTGGAATAATTATTTTTTTCCTGCTGTGGTATAGGTTAGAGAACAGAAAAATTCCTGGGGTGCAACTGGAAGAAAAAAAGGAGGGCAGGAAAACACAGAGATAAACTAGATTACTATTCCAAGATAGCCCTGTCCACACTGAGAAGACTCATTAGTTTCTCCACCTCACTACTTCTGTCCTGTTATCCCACTGTTGCATCAATCCTCTGCCAAATCCTCTCTGAATCCTCGTCATTTCAACAGTCATTGCTATGCCTTTTACACCTTTTGTGTGTGTGATTACAACATGGTTCTAATATTCACAGACGTAAATAAAAGGGCAGAATGGCAAATAAACATAAGGTCGATGCTTAGAATTATGCCTGATCCATAATACTTGCTGAGTAAAAATGTGATGAATGAATAAAAGAAAAAGACAGAACGCTGGGGGAAATTAGGCTTAAGAAGGATGTACAATAAAGACAAAGCACCTTAGAAAGCACAGTTAAGAGAACTGTTCACTTTAGAGCTGAAAAGATAAAAATTCATTGGAGGAAAAAATTGATTTACACAAATTTGATGTACATGCAACACTTTAGGATCACTATAATTATAAATACTGGTTTGCATAAAGCCAATTGAAAATGAGGACCCATTTCCACATTACAAAATCTGAACTAGTCTTCTTCTAAATAGCTATTTGCTTCCTACTGCACTCATTCTTGCATATACACAGAGTTCACATAGATGTCATTCGGTTACTCCTTCTGCCTGACTATTGTGAGTTCTCCTGCTAAACCTGGGGAAGATGGTCTCCTAACATAGTTTCTAAGGATTTTCTTTAAAAAATTTTTTTACTGTCTTTTTTTTTTAGAGCAGTTTTAAGTTTGCAGCAAAATTTAAAAAAATGTGCAGAGAATTCCCGTATACCCTCTCCCCCTTACACATGCATAGCCTCCTCCATGATCAACGCCCCCCACCAGAGCGATGCATTTGTCACAGCCCATGAACCTGCAGTGATGCATCAGTGTCACTCCAAGTTCGCAGTTTACCTTGGTGCTGTACGTTCTGTGGGTCCAGACACATACATAATGACATGTGTCCGTCATTATGGTATCTTACAGGGCATTTTCACTGACTTAACACCCTCTGGGGTATGCCTGTTCATCCCTCCCCAACTCATCCCCAAGCAGCTGCTGATCTTTTTACTGTCTCTACAGTTTTGCCTTTTCCACAATGTCATATGTTTGGAATCATACAGTATGTGGCCTTATCAGATTGACATCTTTCCCTTTGTAACGTGCATTTACATTTCCTCCCTGTCTTTTCATGGCTTGATAGCTCATTTATTTTTTGTGTTGAATAATAACCCAGTATCTGAATATATCATAGTCTATTTATCTATTCACCTACTGAAGGACATCTTGGTTGCTTCCAGGTTGTGGCAGTTATGAATAAAGCTACTGTAAGTATCCATGTGTAGGTTTTTGTGTGGACATAAGTTTTCAAGTCCTTTGGGTAAATTAACAAGCAGCATAATTGCTGAATCATATGGTAAGAGTATGTTAAGTTTTGCAAGGAACTGCCAAACCGTTTTCCATAGTGGCTGTACCAGTTGGCACTCCCACCAGCAGTGAATGAGAGCTCCTGTTGCTCCACATCCTTGTCAGCATTTGGTATTGTCCGTGTTCAGGACTTTGGCCATTCTGATAGGAGTATAGTGGTATCTCCTTGTCATTTTAATTTGCATTTCCCTGATGACGTATGATGCGTTCATGTACTTTGTTAGGCTCGCTAGGTATGATCCCTTCCCCCCTGCTCCAAGCCCCCCTCCCTCCCTGCCCTTTTCCAAACCATAAGTGTGATTAGGAGTTTTGTACAACGTGTCCTCTCGCCTTTTAAGACATACTGCACATCCCCTGCATGGTGGAGAACAGGCATGCCCACGTTCTGCTTTTAAAGTAAGCAATCATAAGACTTCATGTCACATAAAATGTAAACACGAGGCTTGTTCCGGTGTGTTGAGCAGACAAAGCCTATCTGAAGAAGTGGCTTCAATAAGTTGTTCTAGTTCGACAGGTTAATCCTTATTTCCCAGGGAGAACAGAGCTACTCTAAACAGGACAGATCCTTTTTCTTTTCATTAATGCATGGTCCCAGAACTCTGCAGAATTCTCTGTTTGGGTGGTGTGCGTGCTGTGACACAAATGCACAAAAGGCAGGAAGTTCGCCATCAGTGTGGACGTTGCCTTCTCTCCTGTCAGTTGCTATGTGTTTCTTCCAGTGGTGAGAATCCGAGACGGTGCCGACATTGCCTTTGAGCATCCTTCCAGGGGCAGCCTGGGCTTGGGACACTATGCTGTTTAAATTTAAATACACGTCTTGTGGGCTGAGTGTTGATGCTGGCGGTGCCTTTGGGTGTAGCCATTTCCCAACCAGCCTGTCAAAAACCAGGGCAAAGCTTTTCAAAAGGGCCGAGTGGAGCTTTTGGAAATGCAAATGCGTGTATGGGCTTGGGACCGAGGACGGCTTATAATTAATGATCTTTTATGTATTGCTCATTACAGGGGTCCACTCAATAAAAACTCATTGCCTCTGCTTTGTCGGTGACAGGTACCCTCATCAGAAACAAGGCTCTTTTTGTGCTAGTTTTCCTCTGATGGAGGAGGGAATGGATTGCTGTGCAGGGAGCCCACGGGGGAGTGAGGGAGAGGGAGCGGGGGCTGAGGAGGGCTTCGCTTGAAACCCCATTTAAAAGCACTAGCATATTTATTGGAATAAGTGTTGAGAAACGATTTCACTTACTACTGCAATTTGAGGTCCAGTATAAGGGGTAAAGCGTGGATTCTTGTCTGTAGTTTTTAAGGGGTGAACTTGCCAACCCTTTCCAAGAGACTAAATACCCATCACCTACTTTGCAGATGGTAGGTTTTTTTTTTTTTTAGAAACAGCAAGAAACACATTTCTTTCCACAGGCTTTCTGAACTTAAATTTAATACCCTCCATAAACCTGCAAGACACCATTGAGAGAACACTGAGGGGGAATTCATGGGCTCAAAAAGCAACCTCGTCTCTTCTCAAATAATGGCTGAAGAGCGAGCTTCTTCCCTGGTGGGCGTGTGTGTGGTGGGGAGGGGGCTTTGCAGATGCCTTATAAGCAGCTGTAACTGGGAAATAATCCCTTTTACATGGTGGCTAAGTTTTAGGAGAGTTGGAAAATTGAACGTCTCTGAACAGGTCGCAAAACAGACATGAATGTTCTATTCTTCTGGACTAAAAATAATTCTAGAAGGTTCCTTTTACTGAAGGTGTGGAAACACTGAAGCTCTCTGAAACAGGTTTAAATAAGTAGTTATCAGGGCCCTTTGATGTGCTGAGTGGTTCAACTCATTTTCATCTATAATCACACTGACCTAGCTGGATGACACGGCCTAGCTGCTTTCATTTCGCTGTGCGTCCGTGTCCTGAGCTGTAAAATGGACATACCAGTAGTGGCGACTTCATGGAGCTGTGAGGGTTAAATGAGTTAGTGGCTGTAAGATGTGTGGCAGGTGGAACGTACATGGTGGACAAGTGTTAGCTTACCTCCTCCTCCTCCTCATCTACCCACCCTTCCCCACCTCCAGGCAACTCTTGTCATCAGACCACTGAGAACACAAGTGATCGGCCAGCCTCCGACAGTCTCATGATTTTCCAAAAGAAAAAAGACATTGCCCTGAAAACTGGATCAGCCAAAGAAGACTGGGAAAGAACTCAGTGTGGCACGTTTCTCTTCTGCCTGCTTGTCCTCAGGCCCCCTGCACGATCTCGGCAGCCAGCACTTGTCTTCCCGGCTTTTGCCCAGTAGGTTTGCCTGGTCCTGGGAGGCGGGGGATGGAGGCGGAGCGCGAGCCCTGGGCCTGACTCAGAGCTTGACTCGGCCCCAGTTCTGCAGAGCTGGGCACGGCACTGCACATCCTGGGGACTCTGTGCTCTTTGCTACAAATGAGAGGTTTGTGTCACTGATGCTTCAGCCTCTTTGCAGTCTGGACAGCCTGGGAGTTCAAAAGCCCTGCTGAGAACTGAGGAACTGCTTCTATAATGAAATAACTCCGGCCTGGAAACTTCCTCTGGGCTGGAGTGGGCAGGGCAGTGCCCAGCGGCAGAGATCCAGGCTGTCGGTGTATTTCAGCAGCATTGATTCCTGTGTTTAGGATGGGCGCGTCCTCTGCCTGGGGCTGCAGCCCTCATCACCACTGGGGACCTGGGGGCCACCCTCTTTCTCCGGTTCCCATCGTGACTCCTTGGAACTTTCTCCATATGAACAAAGTAAGAAGTGTCCAGCTAAAGGAGCTGCCCTACTATGAGCAAGGCTGCAAAGCTTTGAGGGGTGGGGAGGCGGTCCCCTCTGCTTAGATATTCTGAAAGTCCTGCACAATGAAGAAATAGTCTACTTAGAATACCAATGGCACCCTCTTTGGAAAAAAAAAAAAGTGCACTCACTTAAAATGCCCATGCTTCCCAAATACTTTTTGTGATTTTCATCCTGGAAATTTTGAGGGGCAAGCCCTCAAGAGAACTCCTTTTGGGCTGGAGAGCCTTTCTGCATTAGGACACACTAGGAGATGGCTTCACAGTCCACAGAGAAGTCTGACCCTAAGTAAGTATATACTCTTGTAACTTACTCCAAGCTTCATTTTCCTTGCTTGTAAAATCGGCATAACTATGGCGCCTACCTTATAGGGATATTGTTTTGTTTTAATAAGTCAATATATATAGATAGAGCACTCATCACTCGGTCTGGCACAATTAATTCACTAGACGTCAGCTTCAGTCCTGAATGCAATGTAACGCATTGCACAGATGTACCAGGACTCCACTGTGAAATATTCAGCTATGTACTAAAACTCTCAAAGTCCTGTTGGTCCTATGGTTCACCTAGATTGAAAGTAGAAACAAAACATTTTGATATGCTTAAAGTATCTATCTGCTCCTGGAGAATAAAAATTCTGGTAGAAGCTGAAGAATTTAAAAGCAAGTCTGATATGAAACAGATACCGCTGTTAACATTCCTCCAGGCTTCATTCACGCCTTTGTGGGACTGGGCTGTCTGCTCACCTCCCGCCATCTGGAGCCTGGGATGGACACTGGGGCTCCCATTCTAGGGCCAGGAGCAGCCAGGAAACCCTGGCGTGAGAATTCACACTGGCTCTTGTAGGGCGTTGGGGGTGGTGCCTCAGCTGGAGAGCTGGGTTTAGGGCTGGGCGGTTGCGCTTTCAAGAGCTGGGTCATTCTAAAGGAATGTGCGAAGGGCATCTGTGGGGACAGAGATTAAAGAGTGGGAAAGTAGATGAGTGATCCACTATCGCTCAGCTAATGGGGAAAAGTTAACATTTCACTAACTCCAGCAGGGAACCTGATGACCCGGCTGCACACACAGGGTTACTCAGGAGAAGAGACGGTGGCAACAGGGGGAAGACGAATTCACCATCATCTCACTCACAGCACCCCCCAACCCTGCACACACCAGCTGTTTTTATAACCAGCTCCTTCCTCGCCTGTCATTCTTACAACAGGCGGTGTGATATCAGAGGGTCAGTGCAGTACCCTCTTTGGGGTAATAAGCACCAAACATCAAGGGAATGACATTCTTCAGTGTCATTCAATCGACGCAGGGCCCACTGTATGACAGAAACTGCATTAAAGCCTGTGGGAGACGCAAAGAAGAACCAGGAGTGACCGCCTGGCCTCAAGGGATTTAGCACGCAGTAAAACGCCTAAGACACTGTATAGGAGTGTTTCTCAAAGAGCCATTCTCAGATTCACAGGTTTGTCACCAAAGAAGATTCCAGGGGTCCACAGCAGATGGGACCCAGGAACCTTCATTTACAACAAGCTCCCCGCCAATGTACCCTGTGGTTGGAGGAGCGTTGGTCTGGGGTCCATGCAGGCTCTAAGCCAGGGTAGAAAGCCTTTTTTTCTGTGTCTGTACAGGGAGTATCAAGGGATACTGAAAGAAGCGTGCAGCCTGTAGGCTTCCAGATGAGAAATACGTGGCAGGTGTGTTTAAAAAGTGGTGGAATCAGCACTGAGAGGCAAGGGGCAGTATGGCCTTAGCGGCAACCAGAGGGGCCAGTGAATGTGACCCCGGTGTTTATGGAACGCGCAGCTGAGTTACTGCTGAACACATCACCAGGGCTTGGTCCTAACGCTTTTTAGCATGCTGTCAGGTCGGGAGGGAAAGCCACAGCTTAGTTTCTCATTCTCAACAAATTTTAGCAATGAATATTTTGGGAATTAAACCATACCAGGAAATCAGCTTGATTTACACGTCTCTGTGTTGGTGTGGATGGGTGGGGCAGGTTGGATCCCCATTGGTGAGAACAGGTGGTGAGTCCTGGTTGGTTAGGAGTGAAGCTGGTTGGGATGCTGAAGCCTTCTTCCTGGAGAAAGAAGCTGAAGAAGCCTCAAAGTTGGAAAGGAGAACTGGTAGAGGGAAGGACAGTGGGTAGAAGGAGGGACGAGTGTGTTGGGAGGAGGAGGCGGCTGTTCTGGCCACCTGCAGTCCCCTTGGGGGGAAGTTCTGCGGTGGAGCCCAGGGCAGGCTGTCCAGCCCGAGCTCCAGTGGCTGAGTGCGAGCTGCAAGAGTGTAAAACCTGGAGCCTTGCTCTTTGTGACCACGGAATTGCAGAGACAGCTCAGCTTAGGTCTGGAGTAGAAGGAGAAGAGCTCCCCAGACCCCCCAGTAGTCCTCTGGGTGGAGGTGGTATAGGGAAGAAGTGGGAGGAAGTTGGCTAACGCTGGAAGCCTGAGTCCAGTTAACGGAGCTGTGGAGAACAGTGTCTTAGCTGATAACCTGGGTCCTGAGACACTCTCACACTGCCCTAAAGGAGTCCTAAGTGTCTTACATGACTAGTGATGGGATGGAGGAGGAATAGAGTCCCTCCCGGAGACTGGGGTGGAGGCCTTTGGATAAATCCTTTCTGGATTCTCTCAGTAGTAATGGGCCAGGAGCTGAGGAATCCACACAAGAACCTGGGAGGAGACTCTGGTTCAGGGCTGCCTTTGGGACTCCTTTATCCTGAGATGAAGAACAGCTTTGTGTCGAGGCATGGTTTAGCCTGTGAGCCTTCCCTGCTCACCCAGTCCTTGGGACAGTGGTAAACTAAGGGCTACCATGGCTAGAAAACAAAAGAAACCAATTTTGCCACTTTGCTGACTGCCAACCAGACTGGGCACTTGGGCTCAAGCTGGAAGGAGCTGATATTTTTCCTGGAACGGGCTTTCCTTTTTGTTGCCATGACAACTAGTTAAAAGATTGGGAAGTGCGGTCTCTAATCTGCATGGCTACTCCTGATGCGCCTGCACATGGGCACTGGGTAACCTCATCGCCTCATTGGTCTTTGGCTTCTTTTTGGCACCCAGCACGTGGTGAGGAGATGCGGGCTCCATCACGCTGGAGGCTCAACTTTGCACGGTGAGTAAACAGGCAGAGAGGGAAGAGAACTGCTTTGCAAAGAACATCCCATTAGGCTCTTCTGAAGCAGGTCTGGGACCCCAGGAAGCTGTATCTGAGCCTCACAGTGGCAAGACCTCCTGCAGGAAGCCTTCTGGTCCCTGTAACACCTCAGTTCAGCCATCCTGTGAGACGGCACTCTGTGTGGGGGACCCCATTTTGCTAGGAAACGCCCTTATTCTCAGCATGGAGATAAGAGAGCTCATTTATTTTTCAATAAGCACAATACACCAGGACACAGTCACCCAAGTAAATGAGTACTAGCCTTTTCAAAGTAGCTTCAAAGCATACTAGAAGTCCTCTCGCCCCTCTGGCGTTTTCTCTGGATGTACTCAGTGGTGGCAATCTCTCTACTTGGAAAGAAAATTGATTCTCGTAAATCATCCAAAGTCCTTGGATGTCGGGTTCAATGAATAAAGCAGGTGATCAAACAAGGCTCAATGATAATATCCCCGTATTCTTTTCTTTGTGTAAAGTGGCCCTAAAAGCAATTACAATAGGAATTCCTATATGGTACCAAGCAATGGCAGACCAGTTAGAATCATGCCCCAAGGTGGATACCTCCATGACATGGCAATGCCAATCCTGATGTGTAAGGGCCATTGGTTTGAAATAGATACTAATTTCACATATAACATCCATGTTAATTTAGTATTTACCCACTAATACTAAATTTAGAGTTCCCGTGGGAACTGCTTTTTGTATAAAACAAATCTCTTTATAATGTTATATAATGTTCTTTATTAATTTTTCTTTACATACACATAAGGTGATTGAGAAGATTGGCTTTGAACAGACAAAACTGTGTTCTGATTTTACTAGTATTCAGGATTTTCCCAGCACCAGTTTGGTGGACTAGCAGCTCTTCCTCACTACATGCAGACAGAGTGAAAAAATGTACAGCAAACAATCTCCATCAGCTGGGACACTAACTGTTGGTGACAAATACTAGGACAGAGGCTCGACTCAAATGAGCACTAATGTAACTTGAAAAGTTATTTCTGTGTTTAATAATGGAACTTTTAGTTGCCTAAGCATTTGAGTGCTCTTCAAAAAGATAACCCTTGTTCACGTCAAGAACATTCTAAATTTTTTCCTTGGCATTTGAAAATTTCAAGCTAAGGATGTCTGTCCTTGCTCAAGTGACACACGCTTCAAGTTGGGCAGTTCAGCAAAATCCGAAAGATAAGATTTGAACGGGCCTCTTGATTCATGTCATCACACAGAGAAGCTAAGTTGCTGGCCTATTTGATGAAAGGAGAGTTCGATTCTCACTAAACGGCAAGTGGATTTTGCAGATGCTAAGCTGGAAACCGCAGAGGGCCTCTCATTTCTGAGAACTACGTCCTGAATACGGATTAACCATTTCTTCAATTTACAGTACAGGTGTGTTTTTAAAATTCAAAGAGCTTGGAAGTTCCAAGTCTCCCTTTATATCTCCTTCTCTTTGGAGAGACTGATTCATAGAATAAATATGAATATAAGAGATTAAACTGGATCATAATAACAGAGGGCTACCAGCCTTCAGGAAAACTGCACAGTAGGTAACAGAGAGGAGAGAAAAGGACAGACGATTAGGCTTTGCTTTAGTCAGTCACGCACAGGGAAATTCTACTCAGAAACACACAAGTAGTTTCAGTTTTCTTTATGTTACCTTGAAATTTCAAGTGGAATTTTATAAATAGGAGAGCCAAGAGTTACTAGCCTGGTGATATTCAGTAGTTACTTTTATATATGGTTTAAAAATTTTTTTTTAAAATTTTTTGATGGAGGCACTGGGGATTGAACCTAGGACTTGAGCTTCAGTCCCCACAGGGTGATAAAAGGGTCAGATGATACCTACACATGGAGTGGGTCATGGTACAGGAGATGACACCTGAGTTTAGGGAAACCAAATCTTTTGTAGTGGAACTAAGCTCTGGAGAGAGACATTATCTCTGTCTTCGAAGACTATTCTCTATTCAAACATCCTTGAAAAAGTCGTCCAGAATAAAGGGCAGTCAAGGGCTTGCTAACAAGATGTGCAGAATGTGAGTGAGCCATGGGGAGCTGTCTCCCCACATATATACCCCAGGAATAAGGATGGAGGAGTCCTGCTGCCTTCACCATCTCAAATTACTGGAGTAAACCGATATTCACCAAAAAGAACAGCCAAACTGTGTCAGCACTTCTGTGGTCCCCAAGCAAAGGCAGCGGAGTCTCCCAGTGGAAAGTGCTGGGACCACCCGGCTGGGATCTCTCGACTCTGTCCCTCTGCCCAGTTAGGGGAACCCCCCTCCAATGTCCAGTGCAGCCGCTGGCTGTGAGGACACTCCAGACGCAGTCAGCTTTCCTTCATCCGAGGAGGCTGCAGGGCTGTGGGTTCTGTGATTGGGTAAGAGGGCCAGCCTCTAGGGAGGAGACTACCCCTGTGGACTGAGCTTTCCGGATTCAGCTTGGTAGACTCAGATAGAAACACACGATCCTGTGATTGGCACTGAAACGGTGTTCAACTGAAAGGGGCAAAATGTGTAAGAGGGGTCTTAGTGAACAGAAGTGGAAACAGACAGGCGGGGGTGCCAGGGAAGGAGCGTGGAGAAACTAACAAGCCACACATAACCCTTTCTTGTCTAATCTTATGAAGTCTCCTGTCCCCTGCGAAGGTGCAGACGGAGCTCTCAGCGCTGCAAAGACCGCAATCATTTTGGTAAGGGGCGGCGGGTGTTATGTGTTGCTGTTTTAAGCTGAGTAAGATATCTGCCTCCTTCAGGACTGGATCCTTGGAAAACACAAGTGGGGCTGAAGCTATCAGTTTCTGGATATTTAATACGTGGCCTTGATAGAAGTACGTGGGAGAGGAGCCTTCCATCAGAGCAAGACTGAGACTAAGATACAGACACCCGATAGAGTAACCGATCAGTGTTGAGACACCCAGTCAAGGGGAAACAAATGGCTTCTCCACCTGCCCCATTAACCGCGAGTCCTCGGGCTGCCTGGGGCAAACGACACGGGGGAGGCTCCCTAGGACACCGTTAAGCAGCTGCAAATTGAACCATTAATCTCCTGATAGTCTTGGAGCAAAACCAGCTCCCCAGCTGATGGAAATGCTGATGGGCTCCATGCTGGGAAAATTCTTCTGGCTGCAAGGGTGGCCCTCCCATGGGGAGCTGTGGGGATTGGTTTGGGGGGATGGCAAGTCCCCTAGCAGCACCCAAGCATTTTATTACAATCATAAAGGGGAATGAGGGTGCCATACTCCCCTGGAATTTGCAAATGGTTTCAGCCTCAGCGATTTGATTGATCGTCTTTCTCAGCAGCAGCAGCAGAGGGGAAGGGACCCATTTCTGCCATGAGTGTGCCAGGGTGGTTCTTAATGTTGAGCCTTAGGGAGTCCTGTCACAGGAATGTGGGCCATCACACCGTTTGCAGGCTGCCGCTCACGGACGGAAGTCTGCCTGGGCTGTGAATCCGAAGGTCTCCTCTCTTGGAGCACAGACCACTGAGCACACTGTGTGATGGGGAAGGAGGCTATTTTGGGGGGCTTCAAGGCTTCCCACAGATGGCTTTGCCTCTGGAGTTGAGAGAACTTTCTGGGGTCCCAGATCTGCTGCAGAACATGCTTGGTACATAATAGCATGTAACAATTATCACCCTGTCTCTGTGTCCTAGGTACTGTTCCAAGGGCTTTAGATGTATTAAATTATGCAAAGCTTCAAAATCTCTCAGTTTGGTACTGGACATTGAGGCAGAGCATCTAAGTAACTTGTTCAAGGTCACCCAGCAGGTAAAGAGCAGAACCAGCCTCTGAGCCAGGCAGCGGGCTCTTCACCTGTGGGATGTGCACTGCTCATGCGCACTGACTCAATGGTTGCAGACCGACAGGGTGCTGATGACAGGGACCCTCTTCTGGGCACAGAGGACTAGCCGCAGCGGCCTGACTGCAGGTGCATTTCTCACAGCGCCTGCCTCCTCCGGGCTGTGCTCTGCCTGCCAGTCTGGACACCCTGGTGCCCTGTCCAGCTGCTTTGCTGGAGTGCTCTGATGGCCACGGCCTCCAGTCCGGTTCTGTTTTCAGGGCTGGATTCTGCCCAGTGCAGGGGAGAGGACTTGAGGCCACTCATCTTTAAACTGGGGCTTACCTTGGGAAGAAAAGAGGGGCCAACCCTTGTGAAAGCGCTTAACATACAACTTAGCACACAGTAGGCTGTCACCTCATCTCCATTCCTTTCCCCTGCCTTTTTCCTATGAAATATAGCTGCCAGAATAAAGAAGTGCCTATTTTAGCCAGAGGCCCTAGGAATTTCTTGTGTTTGCTTAGTCCCCCAGAAGAGGAACTGTGGGTGTATGTGGGTTAGAGGTGTGAGCGGGTAGGACTCTGCAGTGTACACACCAGACCGTCTGTAACGATGTGGCTCGTATGTTTGAAAGCCAAGGCTATGTTCATACAAGGCCTGAGTATGTTTTTACAGCCCCACAAACCATTCATCCATCTCAGCAGGACTTTTTTAGAATTTCGCCAATTTTAGCATTTTGATGTTTTCTCTTTTCTCTTAAAAGAGTGATTTACATTGTAAAGCAGTTTTTGGCCTTGGCAGGCTTTGGAGTTGGTGCCTGGACATTTTTTCTTCAACCGTTTATTCAGGATGGAGGATCCAGCTTGGAGAGATCCTGAACTCTATGAATTTTGTTAAAAAATTCAGCTCCAACTTCTTTTTGAGCATAAAAGTAAAATAACTGGTTTCAAAATATACACATAACTTTCTTTGTTGGGATCCCTGCTGGTACCTGGGGGGATCTTTGGGAACATGGGGTCCTGGAAAATTCCAGGAAGGCTGGGATGAGGATTTTCTGGGGCCCTTGACAGAGGGCTGGTAGAGGCGGGAGCTTGGGCAGGGGTTGGCCCAGGGGTTTCCAGGAAGTGAGGGCTCTTAGTATGGTCTCTGGCTGCCCAGAAAAAGGTAAACTTCATTCATTTCACAACTAATTTTTATCTGAACATGAGTACATGGGGAGAGAAAATTATGGCTTCATGTTTTTTTTTTTTTTTTGCAAAGTGATTTGAATTCCATCCAGATGTGTCATAATGAAAACTGCTCTTCATAATTGCATCCAGCCTGTATTTAACAGGCTCATCACTTGCAGGACCAGGAGCTGCCGAGTTCAAGTTGGATCACTGTGATGTTTGTCGGTGATAATGCCCCATTCTCCAGATGAAAAAAGTAGAAAACTATTCTGAAAAATGCCTTGGGCTGTATGCAAATTAAAGGCTGACCTGGGACATCTCCTGATGGCCTGTGAGTTTGTTTGCTTATTTATTTATTTTTATTGATGTATAGTTGATTTACGATGTTGTGTTAATTTCTGGTAAACAGCATACTGAGTCAGTTACACACACACACACACACACACACACACACACACACACACACACACATATATATTCTTTTTCACTATAGGTTATTACAAGCTATTGAATAAAGTTCTCTGTGCTGTACTGTAGGACCTTGTTTGTCTAGTCTGTATATAGTAGTTTGTACATGCTAATCCCAAACTCCCCATTTATCCTCCCCCTCATCCCTTTTCCCCTTTGGAAACCATAAGTTTGTTTTCTATGTCTGTGAAACTCTTTCTGTTTTCTAAATAAGTTCATTTGTGTCATTTTTTAGGATTCTAAATATAAGTGCTATCATATAATGTTTGTCTTTATCTGACTTAACTTCATTTAGTATGATAATATCTAGGTCCATCCATGTTGCCACAAAGGGCATTATTTTATTCTTTTTTATGGCTGAGTAGTATTCCATTGTATACATATACCACAGCTTCTTTATCCAGTCATCTGTTGATGGACATTTAGGCTGTTTCCATGTCTTGGCTATTGTAGATAGTGCTTCTGGGAACATCGGGGTGTGTGTATCTTTTCGAATGAGAGTTTTCTCCAGAAGTTTCTGTATTTTACTACTTTCTTCACTCTGGCCCATTTGACAGCTGCCTATTTGGACATGGGAGCCAATGACTTTCCCAAGAGCAAGCAGGACCAGTTTGGAGGGTGTGTGTGTCTGCCATCACACAGGGCCTGCTGCGTCTAAGGGCCCCACACTTGGTTTGTGCTGTGTGTGGCTGTCCTGAAATTCTTACTATTTTTAAAACAAATTGGGTAGCCAGTCCCGATGGTCAGACTGAACCCTGTTAATTCGCCCTGCTGGGTAATAGGCCCTTTCTTCCCTCCCTCCCTGCTTCTCCATCTGTGTCACCTTGGTGCCCCTTGGGTGTTGTAGATGGTGGTTTCACCTCTCACAGCCACTGTCAGTTACCTTGGCAGCTTGGCCAACACGGGAAGAGCCGAGGGCTGCGAGTGATCTGACCAGGCAGCAGGATGTTCTCATACTCAGGCTCCAGGAACACATGGAACCTTGAGGGGAGTCCATGTAGCTCTTAGAGTGAACACTACAAATGGCAGTGTCACCCACAGCCAGGAGGATCTGTGTGGCCACTTACAAAGGTATGAGCATTGTCCTGGGAGAGGGGTGGCGAGGGGCATTGTTTTGAAAGTAAAAAGAAATTGTTCTGGATGTTGAGGTTGATGAGGGACCCAACGCCGTGACAGGCAAAGATCTGTCTTTGAGTCGCACGTGCAGAAAGGGGACGTGCACACGGGCGTCTTCTTATCTGCCATGTCGCCATACCCTGTATTTATTGAGTGAAGCCCTGTCTGGTATTCCTTCATGCTGAAATGTAGATAAAACTGATCTGTGTCTCAAGCTATAGCCATCTGGGGTACCTTCTGTAGATGGAATGTTTGAGTGAAGTGTTTGGGCCAGTTTAGATTCCACAGCGCTAGGAACCAAATTCCTGGTCAGTGTGCAAAGGTCGAGAACCCTGGTCACACAGCCACACATAGGTGCAAACGAACACATACGCAGAACTTGACGTTAGACAAGCCCGGACCACAGAGAGAAGGGTGCACAACACTGAGTGTGCACAGTTTATGGTGATGCTGGAAGGGGTAGGGGGTGGGGCGGAACCTGAATGGCACCCCCGGGCTGTGCCTGCCCCGAAGTCTTGCCTTTTTCTAATGTACACAAAGGCTAGGAATGGGCTGGCTCCACTTCCTCTGACTGATTCCTCACCTTGGATTCTACCATAGGATTTCTTTAATTAAAAAAATTTTTCCCCTGATTTCAAAGGTAAAAATTAGTCTTTGTGTAAAAACTTGGAAAAAATGAAAAAGAATAAGGAAAATTATTCTGAATCCCATAACCCATAACTCCGTGACAATCACTGTCCTCTTTTTCCAAAGTTTTTTTTTTTTTTCTTGTAAAGGAGTAAGTCCTCTGTTGCAACGAAAGGATGGTTTTACATACAAATGTCGCATGTGCCATGTCTGTCTCCTGTGGGCTTGAACAGTCCTTAAGAATGACTGTCTTTCTGTGGGGCTCCTTGTAAAATCTATTATTTTGTATCTCTTCTGACTAGATCTCTTTTTCTTTATCGTGATGGAGGAAGCTGTTTGTGTGTTAGGTTTGGTCTAATTGAGACTGAGAACTGACTGAGCTAAAAACCCACCATCCTCTTTTTAGGAGGGAAATGATTATTCAAGTGTTCAAATAAAGTTTTAACTGCACGACCAGAACCTCTTAAGCTCGTAACCTTCCTGTGTTTGTCAAGCTTAAAGTTGTCTGGACTGTTGAGAGTTTCCTGTGCTACTTTCATGAATGGATCCTGTGGATAAAGATCTCACAGACCAGTCTTTGAGTGGCCAGGGGACTGGCGTTAGAGAGAGAAGAGATTTTCATATTTTTTCTTTTCTTAGTTAAAAATCATTAAAGCCCTTTGTGTTTGTATGGCTTGAAAGACAAGGGGACCAATAGTTAACTCGAGAGTTAAATTATAACTTCGTACCATCTATGTGAAGACTTCTTTAAAAAAGAAAAGAAAAATCAATGTCCAAATTGAGTGGGGGAAATCCTTTCTCATAATCCACTCTTTCAACTTTCATCTGATATCCCCTTCAGCCTTTAAATGATTTAGAAAATGATTTGCTGTGTGCACTTGGATGAAAATGCCTACGTTGCTCTTTTGTTTTGTTTTGGAGTTTTCAAAAGTGTAGCTGAACTTACTCAATTTAATTCAGCCAGCATTTCAGCATTAGAGGCACCTACCTGGTGAGGCCGAGGAGAGGCAGGGTCAGAACAAAAGCAGAAGGCACCGGTATGGAGCCTAACTAGCTAGATCAGGGGGATCTTACTCCTAGACATAAATGGGACGCTCATTATCCATGATTCGTTCTCATCACAAAATCGCTTGTATCTTCCTATGACAGGGATGATAATACGGCATCTGACTTCACTAGCAGTTTTATGAAAGGGCTGCAGCTAAACTTGAGACCCCCGGTAATCAGATGAGTATATTGTGGCATCACCCCAGATTCAATGGGGCAGCACCCCGAGGTCCTCTTAGTCATTTTGGGGTTCTAGAAGCCATCCCAAGGGCCCTGGCTGGGATGGGCCCCAGGAACATCTTGGTTGGTTTTGTCCATCCCTCAGTCCCCCAGGAATTTCCCTAGGACTATCAGAGGACTTGCAGACCCATGGCTGTGGTTGACCCCACGGGATTGTACCCGTCTCTAGTTCTAGCCCGTGGGTGCAGACAGAGAGTGTGCACAGTGGATTGGCTGTTGCACCTACAGACTTCCTGGGATGGGCCAGGAGGCCCTGGCCATGCTCTAGGGCTCTGGCAGTTTTGACTCTTTCGCTTTCTTTGTCTGATGAATAAATGACCATGGAATTGTCATAGTGCAGAAGGTGGACCTCCTTTGGGAGTGCTGTTTCGTATTGCTTAACATCCCTTTGTGGGATAGCTTTCAATTCTCGGCAAAAGTGAAACGCAGATTAGAAAATTTACCCCCACTTGGGTAATGTGTAAAGTTCATAGGGATTAGATACCTGGGCCCTTCCAGAGAAAGCCCTGCGTCCTGAGACCCTGACTCTTACCGGAGTAGCTCTCTCAGCTCATAGGTCTTCCTTAACAGAATCAATGTGTTTCCAAAATAGTGCACAGGAGAATTGATTTTTGTCCAAAGCAGTTCTATTTTTAGAGGCCACAGAGATGCTTTTTCTTTCAAAAGAATCAAGTTGCACATCATTTTCTAAAGAAAGCCTGAGTCTCTGTTCATTTTATCTTCTAGATCAAATCTTTTAAAGTAGAGAACTTGTATATTCATTAGAAATTAGGCAACAATTATCCATCAAAATGATAATGGTGTATCTGTTAATTATGTGTCTTTCTAAAAAAAAAAACAAAACCAGAAGAGTTCTTATAAATAGTGCATTTACATCTTGAAAAGAGGATATTATTTATACACATTTTGTTGTTGTTTTGGTCCTCTGTTCTTCTGGCAGACTATTTTGCCACCACTGGTAGCATTTTCTTCTCACATTCCATTTTCAAATGTTAATCATTATTCATTCCTAGTGACCTCTCCACGCACAGCCCAGAATATAGTTCTTAAGGGCTGCCGCTCCAGCAGTGGTGGGGAGGGGCTCTGGGGGCTGCAAATGACCTGGGGTCATGTCCTGGGTGGGAAAGAAGATGAAAGGTTCGTCGAGTGGTCACCCTCCGGGCCCTGGGGAAGGTGGGCCTCTCCAGGCTGCAGAAACTGAGAAGGAAGCCTGTCCCCTTGCGGTCCTGGCTGTGCTCAGGCAGCCAGGACTTGCAGGTTCCCAGAATCCCCTTTGATTTGCTGCCCATTCCGCGTGATGTTTAGTAATAAACAGAGTTCAATGACCAGTCTAGACAAACAAATCACGGCTCTGGCAAAGCCTGGGTTCTGATGACATGTTATGTCTTTGCTGTGCGGGGAGGAAGGAGCCGGCTTTGAAACTCAAACGCAGTGCCTTTGTGAGCTAACAGCAAGTAGAGAGGCTGAGATGGGAATTCAGACAAACAGTCCCTCCTCGGGCCAAATTAGAAGGTATTCCCTGCTTTGTGGCTTGTGAATTTCCGGCTCTGTCTTCCTCCAGGCGTTAGGAAGCTGCACTGAACTTGAGTGAAATGCGAGAGGCTTAAATATTAGTATCTCTGAAGCCCTCAGGGTAGTCACAACCACCTGCCTTCCCCGGAGCAGCTGTCCTAAACAGTGTTCACTGGAGAGATACCATTTTTCTCTTTAAACAAAATATTTTTTCCAAGTTGGATTTTAATTGAGCCAGGAAGCCTTCCAAGATATTTCCCGTTCCCTGGCTAGCTTGATCTGTCATTTGGAGGTGAAGGGAAGTCTCAGGGAACTTCCTCCTTTACTTGGTCTTTCTTCCTCCACCTATTGATGCAAGGACAGCATCAAACCTTGACAGGTTGTGTGTTATCAGCACGTAGGTAACACAGTAAAATCCCATTTCTATTGGGACTAAAGCAGAAAAAAGGCTAAGAAAGAGCTGGCTCACCGAATTCTCTGTAAAATAATCCTTAAGTGAAAACTGCAGCTTTTTTTTTTTTGAACATGTGCTTCTTATAAATACAGTCCAAGATGATAAACTGTATACAACAAAAAATGCTTAGAAAATGTGGTTGGTAGTATTCTTCTGTGATTGTATTTGGGCTGTTTTCAATTCAAAATCATTCATTTTTCAGCATTTATCAAGGGAGGCTCTTTTACAATTTTTAAAATACATTTTTCTTTGCCAGCATTGAATTGTTTACTCAATGTTAATGGTGCCTCACAAATATTTACTGACTCTCTCTGTAAACTGTCCTCTAAATTAGAGCAGAAGTTTCAAAACTCTAACTCCCCTTTGGTATCCAGCCTTTTAAGGTAATCTCTCTGCTGGTATCTGTGCAATTAGTTGAAAGCATTTTAATAACAGGGAATAATAATTGCTGTTTGCTTATCATTGAGAGGAATTTCCCCCCGCCCCGTGCCCTCCTGCATTTATTTTCAGGGAGATTAGATTGTTCTGTAGCACAGAGTGATGCTGATAAAAGACTTGAATTACTGTGTGAGAGATTCTGGTGGATGAGAAACCAGAATTTGCAGAATTTTTGCTCATACTTTGTGGAGAAATGAGAATCTTCAATTCCTACAATTTCTGAAAATGTAGGGACTGCTGGAGTAAAAGGTGTTTATATAGATAGTCATAAATCTATAAAAATGTTTCTGTGTGCAACAAAATGTGCAGAGGTGAACAAACAATCAGGGGATAAGAACTGAAAACCTAAGCTTTACTGCTCTTTTCAGGGAAGAGGTTTTGTCATGGACGAAAATTAATTCCTCTACAGACCAATTTGGGAAAAAAGGAAATGTGTTCATTTGCATTATTCTATTTTAGTAGAATGCAATTTCCATATGCATTTTTTTTTCTTAAGGAACAAAACATGACCGATTCCATATATTAATTTGAATTGCAACATGAAAGAATTATCCCTGTTAACATTTACCCCAGCTCTGAGTTAAACTTTCAAGATTTTATTAACTTAATGCCTGTGTTAATTAGATTTCAGGGATCAAGCCCTGTATTAAATGAGGTCAGTTAATATACATTGTATGGATAAATGTACTTGTGACTAGAACTACAATTAATAGGATGCAAACATATTAAGCCACTTCTCAATACTGCAAAGATTCATCAGTTTAAACTCTGAAATTCAAGGGGTTCAGGCCATCCTTTGTCTGGGAAATGTTACTCAAGGAGCTGCAGAATTTCAAACAGGAGTCGCAGCTCTCCAGCCTCATCACATTGATTTATTAATTTTCCTATTCATTCAACAAATGAGGGCCGACTATGTGCCAGTCTCCCTGCTGTGTGCTGGAATAACTGGTGAGCAGAAGCAGGTCAGCTCCCACCCTCATGAGGTGGATCTTAGGGAGAGTTGACCTATTAGATCCGCATTTTGAAATGCTTAGTCTCACTTATTTGAAGTTTTAAAGAGAATTATAATATTTGGTTGAACTCCTGGAAGAGAACCTTTAAATACCAGAAATATTAAAAAGGTGACCTGTATTTGGTGATGGGACTATGGCTTGAATTTCCAAGAAGCTTTGTAATACTATGATAGTTTATATTTTGTGTTGCAGAGGTTAAAAAAAAGAATAATTACACTGATTTTTGTCTCCCCTCCCTTTCTGGATTTATTTATTGATCTGGTAAAGGCTAAAGTTTTTGTTGGTTTAATTAACAGCTACATAATGGGTAGGAATTTACAAGCAGTTGAGCTTAATCTCTACCTCGACATCCTATTCTCCTTGGGAACTGACCATTTAATTTTGCCCATTCAAGGGGAAGTCCAGTTAGTGACGACCCCCCCATTTCCTGCCTAGGTCCGGTCATTTGCAGAGTTCTGCCCCTTCCCCTAGACCCGGGGGTGGCATCTAGCTTCACAGGGAGGGGATGGCAGCACTCCCAGAGTGGAGTTGGGGAATCCTCTGGCCCCTGGCCTGGGGTTGGCACTCTATGAGATGTCCTTGGCCTTCTGGTCCTCAAGGGCTGTTGGCCTCAATCCCTCCGGGATTCTGCTGCTGTGTCCACGTAGCCTCTCCCTGCCAGCCCTCCAGCCCCACCACCACTCCACACTCCACATCCTCCACCTTCCTGTCAGGAGAACCCCTTCGGGTCTGCACACCTTTCTTTGCGCTTCCACGCCCTGGCTGTGGGGGCGGGGATCTCCACAGACACCTCCCTGGCCCTTTCAACTTTACCCCCTAGAGCACTGGTGGGGTGGAAGACCTCTAGGAGAATTTGCTGCACTAGGATTTCAAGCACAAACTCCTCTGCTCTGGGAGGTCCTACTGGCGTTTAATGCGGGCGGGGTTTGGGGGGCGGGGCGTGGAGCATGGGGGCGTGGCGAGGGGCGTGGCGAGAGAGCACGGCAGAATAGACTGGCTGCAAAGGCTGTTGCTCTGCTTGCGGGTTCCTCAACACTCCACTCCCACCCAGAAATATTTTTCATCTCTTCTCTTCCCGGTGGAGAGAAAATGTTTTCCCCCAAACCATTATTTGTGGATAAGCTTTATATAGAGATTACTTAGGGCTTTGGCTCTTGGTATTCGAAAACCAAGCATTTGGATCACAGAAAACCTTTATCTGTTAAAAATCCTGGCTTTTGCATATCAGAAGGATCTTGATTTTCAAGACAACTATCTCTACTATGAATTTGAAAAATTATTTAGGAATGTGGTGGCTTGATTTGCTTCTCACTGTGTTTTGCCTTCTCCTGTGACCGTAAACCTCAGCCTGGAATTCAGGTTTAATAAATGAAAAGTGCAGGGCAGGTAGGGAAGGTTGTAAGGGAAGGAGAGTGAAAAGAGTAGTGATTAGAAGAATTTACTAAGAGCAGAAACCCCTCAGAAGTGTTTCAAAAATACTATCCCTGCTGTGCTTAGAACTGCAGCCCAGGTTTTCTTTATTCAGGGCGCGAATACTCTTCCAAGCTCTGTGATGTACCACTTTCTTTTGTTTACAACTTTCTTAGCAAGGTCTTTATTGAGGTCAGTTTTATAGCAGACCAAAATTGATGACCTAATTTGCTCTGAAAACTATTTCTGTTCCTGCTTTCTATGCCTCGGCAGTGGTGTTTAAATTTGCCTATTGTGAAATCTCACCCCCAAAGTGCTTTCTTGAGAGCGATTCTGAACACGATGGAGTGGATGATTTCAGCCACTCTTCCAAAATCATCATACAGCATGCAGTATGAAATGAGATCTGAACTGGCAAATTAGGAAGGGGAGAATACAGTGCCAGGATGCATTTGTAAAAACAAGATTTTGTGGATTCAAATAGTATTATCATTATCCTACTAGCCCTGGGGGTCAAATAAACTGTTCTCTATCGCTGTATTTGAAGCCACTGGAGACTTCAGTCAGCTCATTAATAACTTCATTGTAAAGAAAACCTCAATAGCAATAGTGGTCTGGAACATGCCTGGCTCATAGAGGGAGTTTAAAAGTATGTATTGACTGTCTGGCTTTTCCTAGATCACCCACCCACCTCATTTTTCTGGGAAGAAATGGGAAGCACGTCGACTCTTTGGTGTAAGGAAGGAGATCTGCCGTTGGTTTTTGTTCCGTGAGCCTGGGTGTTAGTCGAACCCTGGTTCCTAGAGAATTTTTTTGCTGACTGTTAGGAAGTCTTGTTCACCCCATCATATGAGACAAAGATTTTCTGAAATCTCCAGGGTTACTCCAAGGCTCTTTATCGTGTAGATCAAGCATGTGGGGAGAATGACAGTACAAAACCAGCTAAGCTGGGGCCTGCCACACTTGCTGCCTCTTTCATGGAGAAACAGTGCAGTAGAATGAGGAGCTGCCTCAAGTTCAAAGCCTACCTCTGCTGTTTCCAGCTGTTTAATCCTGAAGAAGTAACTTAGCCTCTTTGAATTTGAGTAGATATATCTGTGAAATTGTAGGGTTATAGTGAAGATAAGAAAAGATTAATACATCAAGTACCTGAGAAAGCTATAGTTTATGTTTTAAGTAATGATCATTTACTTTTTTAGATTTTCCAAATGTATACAATTATATGATCACACTGAATATGTTTTTTTCAAATGACAAGCCTCACCCCCACCCCCCACAATTTGTGTTTCCCCTTTCCACTGAGAGTCACTGAATTAGACTTTTTAAATTGACCTTTGTGCTCATCTGGAGTGGGAGCATATACTGCAGAATATTATAACATAATCAATCTGAATTCATTACCATTCATTATCCTTAAAAGCATTTAGGAGACAGCTGCATGCTTGGGGCACTGTCTTGATGGATCCAGCCCTTAATTTCTGGCCCCCTTGCAAGCCAGGATGGTTTTGCAAGACATTCAGGCACGAAGTGCTTAACAACGGAAAAAGCTAGCCAGATCAGGTTGCAGTTAAGGCATTTTCAAGGCACACAAGCAACGGGAAGGAATACCTGGGATATAATGTGTCATGTAGGGGGAGAATTGGACGTGAAGATGGGTAGAGATTAGTTATGGCCTGGAAAAACCTCAAAAGTAGAGACTGGTTTCTAGCAACTGCTTCAGGGATGAAGAAGACACAGAGAGGGTTGGTCCACCTAATTAAGGGTAAGTCTGGATTGCGATGGGATGATCAGATAAATCCTGTGATTTTAAAGATTAGATGAGCCATCGGAGATCTGATCCTACCAACGAATGAAATATTTTGCAGCTAATGTATCCTGGCCCAGGGCTACAGAGAGAAATAAAACAATTTATGCTCTGCAGGAGTGCTACCACTCCATCTCTGGTGTCACAGTAAGCGCAGTACAGCGTGTTGTGCGTATTCTGGAGGAAGTGACTAGTCGGATGGGGAAGGGCAAGTACTTGAGGGAAACTTCACTGAGGAAGTGACATTCTACAGATGAGGACACTGAGGTCCAGAGAGGTGAAATAAATTGTCCAAGAACACACAACAGGGGAGTATCAGAGCTGAGATTACAACCCAAGCCCTTTTCCCTGAAGCTATGACTTCTTCCGGCCATTTTGCTCATAGCTATTCGCCTGAAGAAAAGAAGGAATCACATAGGGAATAAGGGAGCCACGGAGCAGAAAGGGAGCTGGTCTGGAGTTTCCTGATGAAAAACCTTGAGACTGTGGCTTGGCTTATTATGCAGAAGACCTGTATCCTGGGGATCCCTAAGATGAAGCAGTGGAGAGTTGAGAGATGCAATATTGATGATATCATTTGACTTCTGGAGCCAGTTCCACCCATGGACTTTTGCTCCCTACAGTTTGAGTTATGACATGCCACCCGAGCATCTTCACCCGTGCAGTTAAGCATACAGAGCTCCTCTGACAGTGGCTCTGGTAGGTCTGGTATCGTGGGCTTACTGAAAGGACATTGTGGTGAACTAGCAGGACTCCTTTAAGACTGTAGAGGTAGAGGTGGGAAACGATGTTTGGCAAGATGCTGAGGAGTACAAGAAGGCGGGAGAATTTGATGACTAACGGGGTGGATGGGTTGAAGGATGAATCTCCTATCACTGTAAGGCACTTGGTTATACAGTTGCTGGGGAGCTGATCTAGCCCAGTGTTATGGGGATGTCAGCAAGCCAGTATTCTGGGGGCACTAGAGAAACCCTATAATTTCCCATCTAAGTTTTCTCTTTTCAACCATGTTTAATGTGAGTGGCTTTATCTGGAGCCGCTGAGTGATGAAAATCTTGGAGTGCTCAAAGTAGAGGGGACAGCAGCAGTCATTTGGATGTGGTTTTTGAAGGCTTTCTGGCTACCAGAGGTAGCCTTAAAGCAGTCTTCTGGCAGAATACACTTCAGGGAAACTTGAAAAGAGTGTGTTACCAGAGCAGTGGAAAATACCCACCCTGTGGTTTTTGGGTTTGATGTTCAAACTGTATGATAGCTCAAGATTCAGAGAGCGAATTAGCCAGAGTTAGACTGCCCATAACTGCTATTCGTGTAATTAGATGATGAGAAGAGAATTCTAAAAGCTTCCAATTCAATTTCCTTCATTGAGGATAATCTCATTTAATTAACCATGACCCTAAGGGAGCAGCCTGAGACAGTGCTGACATGACGGGAGAACAATAGGAAACAAGAAAACCGGAGACTAATACATGTACTGTGGGATTCTAAGGAAAGAGTCACAGCTCAGTGGGTCCCCTCACATTTCCTTGGAACCCAAACATAATCGGATTTCCTAGTTTCAGAATGGGAAATCCAGTGAAATACCAGCAACATGTATGTTTAGAAAAGCTGGCATGGGGCTGGGTGTAAGCGGGCTGCCCAGCTGACAGCTGGAAAGATGGACTGATGTGACTCTTGAGCCACAGGTTTAGAAAGAAATTGCTGGGAGAGCCGTGTGCAGGGCGATGTTTCAGGAGGTGGCCTCCCTGGATGTCATGGCAGAAACAGTTTGCTCTGCTGGTTCTGTGTGAAGCACCCAAGATGCTTTCTTTGTTTAGTGTAATAGATGTCGTTAATGATTTCTTCGGTTTTAGTATCTCATTTCCTGGGTGACCTAACAGCAGGGTGTGAGTCAGCAGAACAGGATGCCACTGCTGAGAAGAGCGTTCTTCATGTTGTTGAGGGGGTGAGCTTTAGGGAAAGGGATGCCTGGGACCACTTTCTGGAGACCCTAATCCCGATCAGTTGGAGAAAGAAATCAAGTCTCTCAGTCAGGGGACTCCGCTTGTTCAGCCTGAGAGAAGCTTGATTTCCAGTTTCGCCAGTGAGCTCATGACACATAGGGGAGGTGTCAATAATTGTAGCACCAGTGAGTTTCCTCTTTGGACCCGAGTAGGAAATTCCATTACATTGACTAGCTCTGGACCAGGTGACTCCTGAATCATTGTTAACTTGGCCCTCTCCTCCTCCTCTGTTGAGTTACATGGAGGTGAAGATGGTCAACTATTTTTTTTAAAACCACAGAAATGACAATTTCATATGGTTCAATCTAACATTTCAGCAAAACTCAACAATCCTGTGAGGTACATGGGTGCTTTATTCTCTCTGAGATTGTGTGTTGCCTGTTAATTTCACTACCTGTTGAGCTCTCTGAAATAATCCAACGGAAAAGCTAAACACGCTAGTTTCCTGTTGACTTCCCTCAGGTAGCACGGCCAGCCATCAGTGCCTGCCCTGGCCTGGGCCGGCCACACTTGGTGTTCTGCTGTTCTGTCTGGGTAGCCAGCCTCAGGATCAGAGACTGTGGTTTTATAACATGTCCGTTACTGATGTGGAGAACCATCCAGCCATTGGCCCCTGTTTTTGAAGTGATCACGGTTTTAATCTCTTTTTTGGGGGAAGGAGAAATTTCTTTCACAAAGCTTTTGCTCATGTTTTATCTCAGCACCATCACAAAGTTACATTTATAAAATGAATGTGGCTGAAGCTTTTGCTTTCCAGCAGATAATTTCTGGCATTGCTCACACACATCTTGGAAACCCTATCATAGCAACTCACTCTTTACTACTTTATCCTGTAGCCCATTGACTTTGTTTCTACATCCTTGCCTCTACGATAAACTTTACATAGAGTTTTTTTTCCCTCATTTAAAAAATCCCTACATATGTATTAAACTTTGTGTGTAACAGAGGTGGCAGCACAAACCCATATAGACAATTGTCTAACCATATTGACCAAAAAAAAAAAAAAAGTATATACCTTTCATCAGTGTAAAACTAAACTCTAAGTAGATTAAAGAGCTGAATATGAAAAATAAAAACTTAGAAACTTTTAGGAGGAAAATGGGGGAGATTAAACTTTTAAGACATTGCAATAGGAGAGGATTTCTTAAAAACTATAAGGGATGTATTATAAAGGAAAAGATGTATACATTTGACTACACTGAAATCAGTAAACATCTGTATGACAAAGCACTATAGATAGAGTGGGAAAAAAATCTCAAACTGGAGTTTTTTTCTCGGTTTCTAAATTTCAACAAACAATAATTATCTAGAATATATAAAAGTGATTTCACATCAATAATTAAAAACAAAATGGCCAAGGTATGAGGAGGCAGTTCAGAGGAGAGGAAAGGCAAATGGTTGACAATTGAAAAGATGGTTAACCTCAGGATTTATCAGGGAAATGCAAAGCAGAAGAGCAGTGCGGTACCATTTCACATCCACCAGATGGGCAAACATCGAAAAACTTTCTCATACTAAGTGTTCTCAAGGCCCCAGGAAAACAGAACCTCATATTTATTGACTGAGGGCAGATTTTGTACCATTATTTTGTACAGCAAATTGGTAATTCCCAGTAAAGTTGGAGATGTAGGTCCTCTATAATTAAGAGTAAATACTTGGAAGTGAAATAACTAAGACTGTCTCGCAAATGCTCAAGGGGCACTGTTTATAATAGTAAAAAAAAAAAAAAAGTGGACATGACCCAAGTCTATTGACTGGAGTGGAGGTTTGGCCAACTACAGCCTCCTGGGTCAAATCCATCTCACTGTCTGTTTATACATAGCTTGCAAACAGTTTTAAATGTTAAAAAATGTAAACTATTAGAGACCAATAATGTGTTATATCATGTAAAAATTATATGAAATTCAAATATTAGTGTCCATAGTAAAGTTTTTTTTAAAAATTGAAGGGTACTTAATTTATAGCATAGTAAAGTTTTATTGGAATACAGCCATACTCATTCATTTAAATGTTGTACTGGGGGCCCCCCGTGTGATTCTGATGCACACCAGGTTTGATGAACAGTGGATGGAAGAATGGATACATTGTGGTGGATGCATACAATGGAATAGTATACAGTAGTTAAAAATCAATGAGTTAGATAGATGTATATTAACATGGCAAAGCATTAAAGTGAAAAATAAAAAGGATATGTATAGTTTGATGTTACTCCATACAATTGCATAAACAATAGTATATGTGGTTTATAGAAGCACTGCAAGCAGCGTAAGTTCTAAAACATGCATATGATAACAATCCTAATCAGGGAATTGTGGTCACTTCTAAAAAAAGGTGGGGAGGATAGAGAAGGGACTGAATTTTTGCTGTATTTATATTTTATTCCTTAGAAGTACAGCGATCTGAATTAAATGACAAAATGTTAATGTCTATTAAATATGAGTAGTATGTGTGACAGTTTTTATATGCTTGAAAAACTTGTAAATTGAAAGTAAGAAAATTTAAAGCCATGCATTCTCATTAAAAAAATTTAAGAACGTAAAGTATAATATTAAATAATTGCATATTTCAATATGAAAAGCAATCTATAATCCCACCACCTGAATATGATTACTTACTAATATTTTGATATTTTCTCTTCTAGTCCTTTTTTTTCCCTATGCCTAGTAAAATAGTTTTAATTACATGATATTTACAATTTTGTATTCTTTTTCTTTAATATTGGTTCTTAGGAATTTTCCATAGTTATTCTAATTTTTATAACAACCGCATATACTGCATATATGCATAACATTTATGATTTTTAACATACTATATTCTTGCTATAAAAATTTGGAAAATAAAGTATGAAGAAAATCAAAACCATCTGTCATGCAGTACTTTGATGATATGTTTTATGTATATATCTCTCCAGTCTTGATTATTGTTTTGCATCTTTAGTTTTTTTACTTAATGACGTACCATGAGAATTTCCCCATGATATTCGTGCTCTAAAACCTAATTTTAAATAGCTCCATATTATTCTATTGTATATGGATTAAGAAGCACAAATACTCATGTAACCTATCTTCCTCTCTTACCCTCTGACAACATCTGTAAGCATGAGTTAGAAAACTCTGAATTATCTGCTGCTGATCCCTGTGGGACCAAGGAGGGAGGGGCAAGTGCTGGGGGATATTGACAGGAGGAACCCTGATCTCCCAGGAGTGGGCAGGGAGAGGGGTGCCCTGGTTCTCACCCAGAATGGGCTCTACCTGAGTTGAAAGACACTCTTTGTCTTTTTCCATCTCTGCTTTCTTCTAGACTGCAGGTGTGTGACTGGTTGGCTTGCTGGGTGATCTTTTTTGGGGATGATGTATTGTTATGGTTCTCACCTTCATATTAAGGAGATAAGCGATGACTGTTAGGTGGCAAATATAAAGTCAAATCACAAAACCTTCTAAACAAAAGGTTATTTCACTCTAACTCGTTTTGTGTAATGGAGTGGCCCAAGATCACATGTCCAACTTTTCTTCATCTTGTATGGTGAACTCTCTTGGAACAATTCTGAAATGTACATTGTTTCCTATCTTAATATCCTTGAAACTGGGGTGGGTCGCACAATCCCTTGTGTTTCATTATCACTTTTAACTATTGTTCCCATTTTAATGTCTCTGAAACCAGAATGTGACTTACGATCAATGACTTCTTAAATTCAATAAAATACACTATTCTAAAGCTGTGGTTTTAAATCTAGGCTACACATTAGAATCATCTGAGGAATTTAAAGAAGTATAAGATGCTGGGTCCTCATCCCAGAGATTCTACTAAGTTAGTTATATTAAAAACTCCTAAGATTTGGTTTGTTTGTTTGTTTCTTTCTTTCTTTCTTTCTTTTTAGAGAAGATACTGGGGATTGAACCCAGAACCTTGTGAATGCTAGGCATGGACTCTACCACTTGAGCTATATCCTCCCTACAGAACTCATAATATTTGAACCAGTGTCAGAGCCTTTCATGGAAGGAAAAATAATGTCATCATAGCATCAAAACCAAGTCAGGGTGGCTCTTAATAAAGTTACTGGAAGTCCTGGCTTCCAACTGTTAGAGAAGTTCATCAGGTGCTCTTGAGCAAGAAGAACAAGCACTTGGCTTGAATCAGCAGATCTGTACTGACTTCTAGTGTTACGGCCCTAGGCAGGTGATTTAGCCTCTCTTAGCCTTGGTTTCTTCATTTGTAAAGTAGTAACATACCACTTCACAGGGCTGGTGTGAGCATTCGACAAGACATGTAACAAGATGCCTGCTGCATTTTGGGACACATTATGGGCACCTATTAGCAGAAGTTTTCTTGCAAATACCGTTAATTGAAATTGGAAGTACATTTCTTGAGCCTGGGAGGAAAAAAAAATGGAACTAAGTGTGGTTTATTGACATCTTTTGAACGAATTCCTAGATTAGGGTCTCCAACTCATTTAACATGGTAAAAACAGATGGCAGAGTCAGTATCAGCTTATTTTCTCCTATTTCAGAAAATCATTAAGGGAATTGAGTGGAAAGGACTTACATTAACAAACTTAAGTTTTCATTTCCAAAACATTTCTAAATTCATCCAACTACACTTGGAGGGAAAGGGACCAGTTTTCCCAATTAGCTGGTAATCACAAATGATAATGTGAACTGTGGATAAATTCATGTGATAGTCCTAACCTGGACCTTATTTCCTGTTTGGGGTTTGGTGAATTGTGTGCTTTACATTGCATTCAAATCAATTTCTATATGTATCATAATGGCTTCCTGTGTTTGCTAAAGAGATACGTAATGGCATAGGCTTTTTCCACTATAAGAAAAGATATTTTCCAGCTGTGTTGCATTTCTGGAAATGGAATCAGCCGTAACCACTGGCACCAAATATTTAGCAGTCTGGACGCTGGTGGAGAGAAGAAGTGAGGAGTTTGCACGGCTCTCAAATCGCCTTTGCCACAGGGCGGGTAACATAATGTGATATTTGTGTGCTCAGAATAGTTGAACTTGTGGGGAAAGGCAGCCTTGCCAGTTCTCAGTGTCAAACCACAACCTGGAATTATCTTGCCCGTCAAGACCTTTATCTTGAATGGGCAGGGAAGCTGTTTTCCATATATAGCCAATGCTTGATTATTTGCTTGTGTGCATAACTGACTTTATGGATTATTCACTGCAATTTTTAGGTCCAGCCTGGGTCCTTTTCCCCCAACTGTCTTGCCACCCACTATGATCCTGTAGACTATCTCCTCCTTTTGGTTGGTATGTGCTGTGGAATTCAGTTGTCATGCCAGCATGCTCACATTTATTAAATGCCTATCTTGGGCCAAACTTTTTATTAGATCAAATCTTTATTCAACTTGGTGACGTAAGTGGTATCATCTTATTTTCCAGAGGAGGGAACAAAGATTTAGAGTTTAAGACACTTGTTTCAGGTCATATACAAGTTTCAAATGTATAATGCCATCTAGGTTAACCATTACTTTTGGTAACTTGAGCCACAGAAACTTCTCTGTGAGTATGAGGACTCTGAAATAATTTTTATCAATTTAGCATAGCAAATTTGAACCAATCTCCTTTTATAAAGACAGACTAAACAGTTTAATACTTGAGAAGGCACACAATAAAATTCAAGCTGTGGAACATACACACTATGATTGTTACAAAGGTTTTAAAAATAAAATCAGTTGAACAAAGATGGTTAAAGGGTCTTTACTGCTAGATAATTATTCTTTTAGGGCAGATTGTAAATGTAGGCATTTTCCCCCTGCATATATTTTGCTTGATGGAGAGCAGTTCCCATGTGCTCTCCAGATGATTCCTTTGTTAATATTTCTGTTTAAAGCCTTGTTACCTTTGCTCCTTGTCCTACTGTACTTCATTGTTTCCATAGCAACAAGACAGAATGAGGAGTGGGTAGCAACTGGCTCCTGAGAGAATAGAAATGCTATGGAAAGTTCCACCTGAAATAACATGCAAATCACTTGGGCATATGATAAACAACAGAGAGAGTGATGCTTTTTTTGGGAAGACAGCTTATTTGGTTTTTGGAATATGCTCATTTTTCTGACAGCTTCTTTTTCTTGTTATCTTTCTTGCCTTTTTTTTTTTTTTTGTATTTTGGAGGCCAAAATAAAATCATTAAAAAACAAAAATTCAACCTGACATTGCATGTGACTCAATGGCAGATGCAGCGATTTGCGTTTCCAGAGATAGCTCTTGAGCACAGCATTTAAAAAAGCTTTTAATTGGGAAATGAATTTGCCTCTTGATTAAGCTACCTCTGGTTGCTAGGATATAGCTGAAGAGTGAGATGTTCTTGTAAAGTGAGATTTCCCCAATTGTTTTGCTATCAAGGACTTCTGTTATTATTTTTCCTTATAGCTTTCCAAAACTTGTTCAACATACTCACAGAATTAAAAGTTTCAATATGGGCCTCTATGGCCTTAACTCAGAGAAAGACAAATTTCTGTTTTGGAATTTAAGAGATCTCTTTTTGGAATACTGAAAATAGCTTTTAAAATAGAGTTTCCCAAAAGAAAATCACTGTTTTGAGATGGTCAACAGAATAGAGTGGGAAACATAGATATTTTACATAAAAAAAAATCATAGAGCTGTTTTAAGTATCCCTTTCTTGTACAACACAAGGCACAGTATAAACACAGTTTATATCTTATGGGAATAAATAAAAATACAGAAATGGGTTCCTGGTAAAGGTGGGGGAAGTGCCTGATCATCTCACTTCGAGTGCCAAATAAAGTCATTCTTCACAGCTGTTCATTGCTGTTATTTATGGGGTATTACACAAAGACTTTTTTTTTTCCCCAGGTTCAAATTTTCAAGCAATCAGGGATCATAGAAGACATTTTTAAAAGCCTCCAGCGGTAATGATTAAGCTCCGTAACACCTCCTTTTATGCAACATATAGTGTAACTATCACATGTCAGCTGAATTCTCTCAAGTCACACCCTGTCTTCCAGTATCTTCATGCACACCCTCTCCTGGGATCATGCCTGCATACTGGAGTCCCGTTCATAAAGCCCGGGGTCTTGGCTTCCAAGCCTCTCTATTTAACGAGATCAGTGTTCATGTTTCAAGATGAAATTGTCTGACCACTACTTCACAATAACCTGGGGTGCCTGTTAAAAACGCAGAGCCCCAAATCCAGACTGACTGATCCATTGCTGGGGGTGAGATGTGTCACCTGAATTTTGGATAGGCTCCCTGGTGCTTTATTTCCTGATGCTCAGTAAAGCCCTCAGCTAAGGGAGGTGGAGGGTGGGGGCTGCCTCTGGTGCTCAGGAGCTATCAGGTCATCATCTGCATCAGCAGAGCTAACACCCGCTCTCCTCTTCTCTCCATCACTGCACCAGCCCTCCGAGCCCCTGAACCTGACCCCATCATCTGCCTCCTCACCAGGCCTTAAGCCCATCCGGGTGCTCCTTGTATTTTTTTCTTAAAGTCTTTTAGAAAATGATCTCATCTGTAAAACATGGATTGGGAGTGGGTATATGTGTGTGGTGAGTAGGACTGAGGTGAGGGGTTGGAGAGTATCTGTACTTTTGTCCCAAGAGCTCTGTGCTCATAGGATGACCTTGATTTCATTAGCTCATCCTGGGCGTGGCGGGTGGGAGGGCTGTAGCTGGAGATACTCCACGCAGGGCCCGATATAAAAACGTTTCTGCTGAGTGAGAGGGATACACACCTTGATAAAATTTAGGGGGCCGTATGTTTCTCTAATAGATTACTTCAGGACCGTATGAATCCTAGCTTGCATTTCCTGAGAACAAACCACATTGTGGCTGAGGAAAGCGAACCAGAAGCATTGACAGATATATAATGAAAACTACTTGGGTATTTAAAAATATATATTCATCGGCAATCCACAAGCGGATAATTTTGAACTAGCCTGAAAGAGGTGCTGTTTCCAGTGTAACCAATGGATGTCTCCGAGGTAAATACGAGAGGAGCAAAGGGAGTGACAACCCACTTGGCACAGGTAGGAAGTTCCAAAGTGGCCTGCCTCTTAGAATCGCAGCTGAGGGATGTTGTCTACAGAGTGTCCTGTGTGTGGGGGGGTGGAGGGTGGGGGGGGTGGGGTGGAGGGAAATCACGTGACTTTGGGATACGGATGTATGGTAGCCGTCTTTATTTCCTCCCAGACCGGGCTGGCCCTGGACTCCTAGGCCTGGAGTGATATTGAGTAAATCACATGCCCACCTCTAGGTCTGAAAATTTCTACCTTGCCCCCTGTGAGTTCCTAGTCATCCTGTGCCAATACTGAAATTGCTCGTGAAATTCAGGGTCTTTATCTTTAGTAAGTGTTCGGCGAGGCAGCGCTAACTCTGACGGCACAGGGAGTAGCAGCTGCTCAGCTTGGCTGCTTTTGACACCTAGCAGAGGTCACACCTTGTGGGAAGGGGAAATCAGGGAAATATTACCAGCATACGGGGAGCAAGAAAGGTCCCAGGGTGTAGGATTGATAACAGCCCAGTCTAGAGAGGAGCAGGGTGTGACTGGAGAGCTTGAGAGGCCTCGGTAAATGGGGAAGGGCATGTGGCAAATGTGAGAAATAAAAATGAGGAAATGAAAAGTTAGCTGTAGTCATTCCGTCATTTGCAAATGATTGATAGCTTTCATAGCCATAAGTTCTTTTGATCCTTCCAAGAACACTCACCATGTAGGGGTGGTGGTTGTTCCCAGTTTACAGATAAAGATGCTAAGCCCACAGAGAGGCAGAGTGACTTGCTCAATGCTAGCCAGGACTAGGACACAGGTCTTTTGTCTCTGGTTCTGCTCTCTTGTCTATTTCTCCCACTCCACACTGCTGACTAATAGACTGAGAGTAACCCCACACTGACCCTGCCTACTTCATAATTTTGCCCAGGGTCAGCTGAGCAGGGGATAAGTGATCAGAGAAGAAGGCATACCTAGGAGACTGGGAACTTTTCCCCGAGGTTGACTTAGACTAAATGGATGTCCATGACCAATGGTGTTTCATTAGGCTGAACTGCATAATGGGTCTTTAATGTGGGTAAGACAAGACCACCCAACTCACTTTTAACTGATGAAGCTGAAACCAGATCTGTAGAGGTGAAAGGCTTGTGCATTAGCCCTGTGATAATAGATTTCCAGATGGCTGGAATCAGACCTCTGTCTCTGCTTTTGGCCAGTGATATTGACCAATAAATTGCTTTATGTCAATAGATCAGAGATACAGTGCAAGTGAATGCTACATGCAGATAACAGTCTTTATTCAGGGTCTTTTGTAACCATTTAATGTGCAATCTTTAAAAGACTCTCAGAGGGGAAATGTTCTGAGAAACCTCTTTGAAAGTTTTCGACAGGATACATTTTGTAAAGAGTAACATATACTAAAATTAAGCAAGGTGTACTTGTAAGAAGGGAAAACATAAGGGCATTTGTGAATGGTTTGAACAGTGCTTGTTACAAATAGCGTTGCCTTTCCAAGCGTCCTCTCCACAGATGTAATTTTAAAAGCAGTGTCATGAGTGGCACACAAAAAGGTAGAAGACTATTCTTGATGTAGCTGTCATTTTCCTTTTAGAGAAATACAATTATTTTCCAGTCTACTTTATATAAATGTAAATGTGTGTCTCTGAGAAGGTTTCTCTCCCCTGTGAATTAATGTAGTCCATTTGAAAAGGGGCGATGAATGGGCTACATGTAAATTATGACTTCCTGGGATGTGTCTTTGACATTCAATTGAAAGAGATGAATCTGGTTGAGGCTGGTAATTGTGCCTCTTTCCCTGTGGGCTGTAAGTGTATTTGCATGGGAGGGAAATGAATGCAAAGGTGTAGGCAAGAGTGCCCTCAGCACCTCAGGTGAACAGGGGGCATCTTTTAGCGATGGTTTTTTCCAAAGTTGCTTTGAATGGTCTGAGAAGTAAATCACTTAAAAAATTATTGGTGGAGCTTAGACACTGAATTTCATGTCTTCTTCATGTTCAGAATCTGGCTCATTATGGTGAGAAATAACCCCCAAGCTGAAAAGGGTTGAAGCGAAGGCAGGGCTCTGAGGAAGAAGCCAGCTGGGCTGAATGGTGATGCCAAAAGCCTTAGAGGCAGAAAAATGCAAAGTGCCTCCCGGTTATGCGTGTTTGCTAGTGAGATTGTGGAGATGTAAGAGATTTTGTACTGGGTAAATCCGCAGCAAGAATCAGAATTGAGGAGGAAACATGAGAAATCAAACACAGCTCTTAGGTTTCTTAGAGAGATAGAGGGAGACAGAATTGCCTGTCTCTCTCAGCTCAATATTTCTGTGTTGATCTGAAGAACATAACTGATCTAAAATTAGGGCAAGACGAAAGACTTCTATTCTTACATTGAATAAAGCAGTTGTTGATTTCATTGTTCTTCCTCAGGGACAATCTGCAGCTAGAACCCACACACAATGAAGAGTTTTCAGGTTATAAGAAATGGCGTTACCATTACAAATAACTTTGCCTACTTTCTTTTAAACTTTGCCCTCAATATAATGTAGACAAAGATAATTTTATGCAGTTATAGGTGTTCTTTTTTTTTAACTTCCTAAGTATATTTTTATTACATTTTGAGAAATTCCCTCATTCTAATTTTAGAGACCATGTACAACACGGTATGGGACAGAACAGGGTCTTAGGGCAGAGTTCAGTTAACAGGGGTGCTGCTTGGGCAAAGCAGGACAAAGCTTTCTTTAAATGTGATAAAAACATAAAATTTACCATCTTAACCATTTCTAAGTTTACAGTTCAGCAGTGTTAAATATATTTACGTTGTTATGCAACGGCTCTCCGGAACTTTTTCATTTTGCAAATCTGAAACTGTCCCCATTGAACACGAACTGCCATTTCCCCCCCAAACCCCCAGCTCCTGGCAACTATCCTTCTTTAATAAGAAGAACTGTTATCCTAACTTCTCTTGGTTTATATTTCTAATTAAAAAAGGACCAAGCATCAGTCATTCCTTCAACTCATCAAATACTTGCTGAGTTGCTTACTGTGTGCCAAGCTCCCTTCTGAGTGTTGGCAAGGCTTATCTCCCTTAAGCCTATGAGATAGTGCCTGAGGTCGGGCTCTCTGGCAATCAGATGGAGAGGCGTGTGCAGGAAGTTTATGGGGGAATGCTTTTGAGATCAACACCTGTGGGGTGAAGGCAGTGGACTGGGAGGGCAGAGGAGGAGGGAGGAGTCGCAGTACCACACAGCTGCAGCAGGGGACTCTGCAGAGCCCACTGGGGACTGGGAATGCCCTTCAGCTTTGTCCCATCTTAAGGCAAGGGGACTAGGCTTTTACACACCCCCTCTTCCCCACCACTCCCCACCACCCTCCCAATGATCCCAGTGGGTGTCCAATGCCCCCAGGAAGGGTGTGACCCTGGGCAAGGCCATCTCTCAGCAGCTGAGAGGTGTCAGCTATCGATATTCCTAGCAGCTGGGGAGGGATTGCATGAGGGCTGAAGGGGGGCTGTGGGGTAACCCACTGTAGCAGTCAGTACAGGCATTATTCTCCTTTTGACAGAAGAAAACCAACCTTACAGGAGTCCAACAATTTCCCCAAGGTCACGCAGCAACATGGAGGGCCAGGATGAACCCTGTGCAGGCTGGTCCGGAGCCCGCACTTTCAACTGCCATTTGCCTTCTCCTGCAAACCAGGTAAGCACACCAGTAAATGAGGAAGATGCTTTCAAAGAGAAGTACATGCTCTGAAGAAAATCAAAGGGCGCACTCTGCTTCCTGATACATCAGCAATTTCGCCGTGTGTATGGCAGTGACAGTGACTGCTAGCCATCTTCTTATAAGGACACTCATCCCAGTGGGTTAGGCTCCCACACTATGACCTCATTTAACCCTGATTACCTCCTTAAAGGCCTTGTCTCCAAGTCCAGTCACATTGGGGGTTAGGGCTGCAACATACGAATTTCAGGGGGCCACAATTCAGCCATAAGCACTGAGTACAAAACAAAGTTAACTATGTTTCTTTGCTATAGGACTTCATTGTCCTAAAGAGACCCTTCAAGAGGGCATCTATTAGCGTTTCCCTAACTTATTTTTCTTTGAGATTCTATGTTAATTTTCAAGAGATCACTTATTAGGAATCTGGAAAAAAAACTGCTCAAAATAAACTATTGTGCTAACCTTGTGTGTGCACTGGTGTGTAGTCAGAGAAAGCTGAAGTGGGTGGGGCTGCTGGTTCTTATATTAAGCATTCTACTCTTACATTTTCTTCCTGGTTTTGATGCAGGTTTTTACAACTACCCCCAACCAGACCAGTGAGACGTCCCCTTTCTTTGCCAGTGAGCCTGCTGATCACAGCACACCTCTGTCATATCAGGTATTTTGGTTGCTATGCATGCTCAGGGACCCTTTCACAGTTTCCCTGGAAAGCTGAAGGTGTATGACATCTAAATATTAACAAGTGGTCTGTCATTGTATTTAGCAAGCTGTCCTTTCACTCCCTGAAAAGAATACTACTAAAATATGATGCTCTTGCATTGACATTGCTGTAGTGTGACGTGCTCATTTGTATTCATGCTGAGCTTCAAAACAAGCATCCTAGCCTGCAGATTATTCTAATTAAATCGCTGGAAAACCATCCAGCATGATCTCATTTGAACTTTCTGTAATTGCTTACTTCCTCTTCTTCTTTTTAATGCATAAATAAGACCTTCAGATTTTAATTTCCCTGTGACTTTCCTTTATTCATAAATACTACCTTTCCTGATGTTTATCATCAGTTCGTTTACAGTAAAAGTTTATTACCTTATCTTTCTGATGCGATGTTTAAAGGCAAATTGCTATAATTCCCCCTTATTAAGGAATTATTATTAATAAATATTGTGATTTATTGCTGCAGAACATTAAAGTGTATAATTTTCTTCTCTGTGCTAAGTGTTATTATACAACAAATGGGAAACTTTATTGTTATTTGGTTGGTTCTATTTAGGAACATTCTCTCAAAGGCAGGACAGTGTTGTGGAAATGTGACCTTTGGATTTACAGACGCCACTATCAGCGGCTCGACCCTAGGGTTTCTCAGTTTTTAAACGTGTAAAATGAGGCTATATTTTTTTGGCAGAGAGGATTCATGTGTTTGCAAGGATAAAGGGAGCTGAAAAAAAAAGGGAGTTCTTTTTTTCATAAAAAAAAATAATATCATTTGATCACTAATTGACTGGAAGGTTCTAAAATCTTGAGCACCCAATATAACCCAACCCGTCATGCACGTGCGTGCCTGCACACATATACGCCCCCCCCCCCCACACCCTCTCATGTCAATATCTTCCTGCTGTTCTGAACTTTATTTAACCATTCCTCTGTTTTGGGTGTTTACACTGTTCCCAGTTTTTGCAATTATAACAATGGTACAGTAACATTTTTTGTACATGAATCCTCCCCAATCTGATTATTTCATTCGAGAAGATTCCAGGAAATAAAATCACTGGGTCAAAGTCTACATACTTAAACGTTATATGCATGTATTTCATAAATACTGCTTTGCTGAAAGAAAACCCAACTAACATCCCTAACGAGGAGTTCACGACAACAGCCGTCCCTCCACGCTCTTGCCAGTACTTAATAGCAGCATCTCACTGTTGACTTCATTGCACATCTACGGTTACCAGTGATCAGTAAGGCTAAACACTTTCTAATGTGTTTATTACCAGGTGCAACTTCGCAAGAATCATTGCATATGCCTATCTTTATATTAGATGTCAACTGTTCGTCTTATTAATTTATAACAATCCTTTAATACTAAAAAGTCAAACCTTTACTATATTGTTTGCAAGTCCATTTCCCGTTTATCATTTGATTTTAATTTTGTTGATAAGATTTTCTGGTGGACAGATGTTTACATCATTTCATGTGGGCAAACAAAAACATCTGTTTATTAAATATGGGTGGTGGCTATGTGAGCATTATATATATTTTTTCTAAAGATGATTCTTAGATAAAACCAATTCAAAAATCATACCTGCTCATTAAATATTTCTTTCCTTTTGTTTACACTTGGAAAGCACTTTCATTTCCCCCCCGCACTATTTCTTGAAGAATTCATCTCCTCCCCCTGGGTTTGTTTCATAGAGTGTTGTAACTGTTAACCTGTCTGTGTTCCTGCTAGGCCATGAACTAGAACCTTGTACCTCTGAGTCCACAGTGTCTGGTAGGTCTCATTAAACATTTATCGAATAGAGGAAAGAGTCTCTGGGGGAGAAAGACCTATGAGCAAGATACACAAGTCTGCAGCCCGCGTGGTGGCCACAGTTTCATCCCGGGGCTATGGGAACGACAGATCTTCAAAACAGGAATCTCTCGGCAGGAATGACTTCCCAGGGATTTCGTGGTGTAGACTCACTGAATCAGTCAGAACATCTGAGACTCCACCATGAGTACATGTCAGTCTCCTCCCCAACGTACCCCTCTCCCATGATGTTCTGACAGCATGCGCACCTTTGTCAGTGATGCTGGACAGACCAAGAGTCAGGAAGAGACCGGCCACACTAGACACTCCTACCACCAACAGCATTTAAAGGCAGGAGCTAAACTGTACGGCGTGACATATTTCCCATCAATAGAGGCTTTGGAGTTAGCCTGGCCTTCTAAAAAGAAGGCGGAGTTCTTAAGGGACCTGGCCATGTTAGTTGCCTCTGATATCCTACAGTGCCCAGAAAATCGCTGAACATCCCGTAGATGCTCAGTGGTACCAAGGGGTCCTCATTTCCTTTTCTTTTGCAGATTGCTATTCTTAACGATTTTGTGTGTAACAGGAGGACTTCTGTTTTTTTTTTCTTTTTAGCCTTCCAGGATTTTCATTTTTAACCAAATGTTTTTATATATATATATATATTCAGGGCTGAGAATAAATATTCTAAATATAATTTTAAATCTCGATTGAAAACACCGGCTATTTTTCAAAGCCTTAGTGTGGATTCCAGTTTCAGCTCACAGTTTCCTTGCTATTTTATGTCGCAGTCAGATGCGAGTTGTCCAGAAGACTCTTTTTTCATCTAAATGTAGTCTGTTTCACACTTAGATCTGTGAAGCAATTTGTTAGATAAGGAGGCATCTCTGCTCCGGGCTGGAGGCAGAAAGTAGAACATCCATAGGAGACTAGAGAAAATGAGACAGCCCAGCATAAGCGAAGCAATTTGGTGAAGAGAAGTTGAAGGGAATCTCTGGGGTCTGACAGCGTGGAGTCGCCATCTGTCAGAGGTCTGAGTTACGTGGGTTGAAAGTTCTGTGCAGGGCTAAGTAGTTGTCTGAAAAGCAGTTTCTACTGAGAAATCAGCAACTGGCTATATTGGCTGCTTATATGATGAAAAAGAGAAAGATGGAAAGGAATGCGCTGGCAGGCGTGGTCCCCACGGAGCCCTCCAGCGTGACCTCTTCACATCCTGTGCCGCCACTGAAGTTTCGCATCACTGTTGTTTTCTGATTTTTCTGCTTTCAGCCTCAGGTATATCTTTTCATGATTTTGCTAGAATTTTCTTCCTCCAATTTTTAAAACCTGTGTTCAAAAACACGTCACATGAAGTTTACCATATTAACTACGTTAAAGTGTGCCGTTCAGGGATATTGAGTTCATACGTGATTTTGCTGAATATTCCACACTAAAGTTTTCTCTTCGGGATTTCATGCCTCAGGCCCATGAGGCCACTGGAGGGCCAATCGATTGGTAGCTGGCATGGTCGGAATGAGCCTGAAATTGTTTTATTTGTGTTGTACACTTGGATTTTATTTTTGAAGAGTAATATTATTGGTGGTGGTGTTAGTGATGGTGGTGGTTTAAATGTGAGACCAAAAATAAAACCTGGCTCTGCTGTCAAATATGACTCTTAGGGATAATTCAGATTAAAAAGTCTTTGGAAGCTCGGGAATCGAGCATTCATCCCACACCAGAGCTGACTTTCTAACTTGGTGCTCATTCCTGTGCCAAGTTCGCATTTCAGCTCTTCTCAGGTGTCTCCTAAAGGCAGTGGGTGCAGTCACATTGTTTTGTACATCTTCCACAGTAGTCCTGGGGACCAGCCGCGGGGTTCTAGGGAAGTCACTTTTCCATTCTGTGCCATCGTTCATCCTGCAGATAACGGTGGCGGTTTTGCACGTTAGGGAGGAGCTGGGAAGAATAATGAGATCTGTGTAAGGAGCACAACAGAATCGTGCTGTCTTCAGTGGGATCGTCACGTGGGCTGGCCCTGCTCTGTTCTTACAAAGCATCTTGGGTACCAGGAGTTGTCAGGACTTTCTGGATGGTGTGTGTGTCTAGGAGGTCCCTGTGAATGTATATTGTTGCTGTAATTAGCCATTCCCCCCCTTTTCACTCAGTAACTCAAACAAACCCAGGCAGTAGAATAAATGACACATTCCTCACTGCTGCGCGGCAGGAATTCTGCCTTGCCGCATGTAAATAGTTATTTGCAACCTGACGAATAAAAAGAAGAGCCAGCTCAACGTCTGGACAGAGTTGTAGGTTGTCTCAACAAAATAATTTAGGAGGTGGGGATGTCTAGATTCTTCTTCCATCCCTGTTACGTTCCCATCCCTTCCCTCTCTTCCTTCTCTCCTTTCTTTCTCTGGTGCAGAACAGACGACCTAGTCCATCATGCCTTTTTTGGGTCAATATCAGTTTACTTTTCGATCACACCAATTACACACATCACTGTGTGTAGTTGGCAGCTACGTTTAATCGTAAGACCTGGAGAGAGATACTCTGACGTTGCTCTGCTTGTTACAGTTGTTGTCCTGTAGCTAAGAAGTGGAATTCTGGTTTTTGCATTTTGAAAAAAATAATTGCAGTTTGTACTTCATAATATCCTGCACTTAAAGAACATGATTACTGCTAATTATCATTTAGAAAATTATTTTTTGCTTGATTAGAGATTTTAAATGTGTGTCCTTAAATCTAGTGGGTCTTCATTATGTATAGTACTTTCTATTCTACACGGGCTTAAATATTAATATATGGAAATGTAGCTTCATTTGCCGTACTTTTGATGTTGGAAGCATAATCAGTGTAATTGGCTTAGATTGTTTTTTCTCCTGTTTGTATTTCATAGGCTCTAATGTCATTAGTGAGTTGACTACTGAGTGGGTGATCTGCATTTCAGAACTGCCTCTTGAGCACATTATTACCATTGGTTTTGATTATTTTAATTCCCCTTCACCCCAGGCAAGCCCTCAAGCTGCACCGTATTATTCGAAGAACCGCTGTCTTCCATTCAGTGAGCAAGCCTTTCTGTTTTTGAAAACGCATCAGCATTCTGATAAACGCTGACAGTTGTACTTAGTCTGGGGGAGGAACTTGATTTTCTGTAGCATGGGGGTGAGGATGGGTAGGTAGGTAGCTCAAGACTTGTGTGACTTCATCCTGAATGGTGGCTAACATGGTGCCCAGAGGGAAGCGGGGTGCCCAGTCCGCTCGGCTTGCAGAGACCGATCGGGGTAACTGATGAGCCCTGAGCCTCCTCCCCGCCTGGAGCCAGGGCTCCACATCTGAAGCACTGCGGGCCGTCTGTTGCTGGGACACGGCAGCCATACTCTCTTTGCCCTCCCTGAGGCTTGTCTTTTGCCCTTGGGAAAAGATTGCTGGATTGACTTAGGGCTTGGGATTCAACTTCCTTTTGGTTTTTGAGTGGGTTCCAAAACTAACTGTAAAAAGAACCCGGCATTCAAGTCTAAGTTTGGCTACGGTCAGCCACGGAGTCTGCTCACCCTCTGGCCGGGATGCTTGCGCTCTGTTTGGCTGCTGGTGGTTATTAAGTCATTTGTAGCTGCTCAGGATTTTGACTGTTGAGGCTGCAAGGGAAATGACCAGCGCCAGTATTCTGCTCCTGTCTTTTTATAGACAAGAAAACAGAGGCTGAGAAGGGTAGAAGCCTGGCTTGAGATGACACAGTTACTGAGTGGCAGGGCTAGGGGGCAAAGTCCCCCTTTTCCCAGCCAGAGCGCTTTACCTTTTTTTTTTTCCAGTGGAGTTACTGGGGATTAAACCTAGGACCTTATATATGCTAAGCACGCACTCTATCACTGAGCTATGCCTTCCCCCTATTTTTTTTTTAATTGAAATAGAGATGATTTAACAGCACTGTGTTAGTTCCAGGTGTACAGCATAGTGATTTGGATTTTGTGTAAACTACATTCCATTATAAGTTATATTGGGCTTATGATCTTTACTTCTTAATGGTATCTTGTTACTGGATGGTCCAGAGTAGCAATGTGTTGTGTGCACCTGCTAACCACATCGTTCATGGGGGTGATTGACAGCCGTACGTGTGTACATGTAGTTCAGTGTGTTCTGGGAAGGCAGAGGCTTTTATAAGGGAAATGAGAGTACAAAAGGAATGTAATTAGAAGCATGTGTATATGTGTCTACACACATGGACGTGTTAAGGAGTCTAGCAGGGTGATTCTGCCCGAATGTGACCCAAGACAGCTTGGATTTAAAGAGCTTCTCTCCTCCCTTGTGCTGGGGCAAGCTCTCTGCTCCTGTAGTGCTGGAGAAATACAATAGATTGGAGCTCAGTGGTTTGAACTGCTTGGAAGGCACTGCTGAGTGAGACTCCAACCCCTGGTTAGCACTTTTCTTCACTGTCTGGTTTGAACTGAGGATCTGGAAGTAGAGGCTCTTCCCTGGGGAGGCTGGAGGGTAAGAACTGGGCAGTTTGAAGTTCCTATAATCATTAGCGTAGGACCCACCAAAGTGCAATTCCTAATGAATTTAATTATTCTAGAAATTCTTAATTATCAAAAGGGCTTTGAAATGTTTTCATCAAGAAGTCTCCAGGGTATTCTGGGCAATGTGACATTAGTGTCTAGAACCGGCAGTTCTTCTAACAGTTGGTTTAAGTTAATTTGGCTTCATCAAAGGAGGCGAAGAAAATTGATCCAGGCAATATTTTACCGCACATGTCTAGGAACGAGAGTCTCAACCCTAAATAATTGTTTCCTGCTGTTTCCTCTTTGGGCCAGGCCTCTCCTTATTTTAATTTGTTGGTTTCTGATAAGGGATGTAAGTGAACGTCCTCCCTGCTCAGTCGTGTGTGAGAACCTGGTCTCCTGAGATACCCGGGCTGTTCCATCGCACCACCTTCCCTGACAGCTCAGTTAACAACATCCGGCGGGGGTGCCGCTTGGCACTGGGCAGGCCTTGCACTGGCCAGAACATTTGGAGACTGACTGCATTTTGTTGGAGTTGCCAGGGAACTTTCAAATTGAATGGACCTGGATACTGAGATTTACTTAGTGAAAAGGACAGGATGGACTAGGTCAGTGATTTCTAGACTCTTGGATTCCCTGGATCAATAAAACATCTAAAGTGGTTTTGAAGACTGATACAGAATTATCAACCTTCCTTTTTGCCAAGTAAGGGCATCAATAAAGGACCAAGGTATCACCTACGTGACTGCCACATATGTGCAAGGGAGAGAGAGGAGGGACAGAGGTAGTTTAACAATAAAGGAGAGCCATTACATTCAATTTGAAAAACTATATAACCCTTAATAAGGTGTCTTTTTTTCTTTTTTTTGAAATTTCATCAAAGACCGGTAAAAACTGGCATTTAACTATGCCGGGTGACCTTTTAGGAATCCTTTCTGGATAGAACATTGACTTGAATTTGACATCCTTCACTACGACCTAGAGAGTCTTTCATCCTTTCTCAGTGTTTTCCTTCTCAGTAGCTTCCCTTGCGTGTGTGCTCTCTGCCCCTACCCCACCTCCCGCTTGCTCCTCCTCCTCTGCTCTCCTGTTTCCCAGGGACCCTGTGAAGGGCAGAAGGGCTGTGCGCCACCACTCTGGGTGCCCCTGTCCAAGGGGCAGGCTCCTCTGCTGAACGGGGTGGTGTTCTCAAACGCAGCGAGAGTGCTACCGTACGCAGTACTCACGCGGCAGATTAAAAGGTAAAACATCTTTGTTTTGCTGACATCACCTATTCAGAGACACTTCCTTGCTATAATCCTCCAATTATCTGGGCACCTATCGAGCAGTTTGTGTTCTGAAGATTTTTCTAATTAGTCTCTGCTTTATGAGACTAAATCAGAAAACCTTTCTTCAACCAAGATATGTTAGTCGTTGACGTCTCTTCAGTCTTCTAGGTCTATCACTCTGTCATAGGAATAGATTAATGGGCTGGAAATTTCTCCCAAGCTTGTTTCCTAATGAATTTTGGTGATCTGACTGCTTTTGTTGAAGCCAGAATTTACAGAAACTGTAGGTCTGCTCGTTTTTCAATACTTGGCTTTCTAGTTTCAATCAAGTATTTCCAAAGTATGCAAGAGTCAAGGGCAATTAAAAATATTTATATAAATGATACATCTAAACCTGGTTGTGAGACCCAGAAGATCAGCTGGTTTGGCTTTTTGAGCAAGATTACGTTCAGGTGTTCCTCATTCAAATGACATCTAGGGAACTATTTTATCGGTTAGTATGAAACAAAACAGTTTCCTTTAGTGAATTGTAGTCCTGCATTCCAATCATTATAAAGCATAAAGTACAGCAGATGGAAAGTGGCATCTCAACTTAGTTGCACAGGTTTGAATTCGAAGACGGGTGGTATCTTTTGACTAAAGGAAGGGCATTCTCTATGAATTCTTTAAACCTTCAGATATCATTTTTGTTCTGTCTGTTAAAGATGCCAAAGTCTTTTAACTGGGAGCCACGATTGCTTAAAACATTTTGGCAGGCATTTTGTCGAAGATGGCTTTCATATCTATGGGGTATTTAGGATCTTCTGTAGTGGAAAATAGAGTCTCCTGAATGTTTAAGTTCTTCACATAAAAATGTTGTGGTCTGTATAGTCCAAGAGTTAAAAGATCAACAAACTCATGGTAATGCTGGGCTTGGCAATTTGAATCTGAGTGGCAGAGTTTCAGGAGAGCATGAGGTCTTTTAAGCTTACATAAGTTTTGTGTTTAAAGCACTGGGCACGCGTGAGGGTAACCTACCAGCTTTGGCGTCTTCTGAATGGCTCTGCCCTACCTCGGCAGTGGAATTGTGGACAGAGCATGAACTTGGACAGAGAATCCCTGGGCTCAGGCCCTGACAGCGCCTCACTGGCCACTAGCTGGAGAAGGTCTCTACCCAACCTGTGGTCTCCTTATCTGGGAATGGCAACACTTCACTCAGAGGGTTACTGTGAAGATTAGAAGACATTGTGCATAGAAAAATAGTTTATGGATTGTGGACCTCTGATCAGATGTTAAGCATTTGCAGTTGTGCTAACCCTCTCAGAATCAAGCATGGTTAAGAATTGATTGGGGCTGACCACATACCTCCTACCCTTTACATTTTCATCTAGTGCTGTGCGAGGTGTCTGCAGCACCCCTCCTTGTCGGTCCTGCTATGTTGACTTGACAGCAGTCATGGGGCTTCAGTCTTATCACCTAATTATGTTTGGTCTTGTACCAAAGGAACACCATGTCAGAATAGGCACAAACCTAGGGTCTAGATGCTTGATGGTAATCATTTTGACCTCAAAGTGTGGGCTGATATACCCTTCAAGAACATTCAGAGCAGCACTATTTTCAATAGCCAAGACATGGAAGCAACCTAAGTGTCCATCAACAGATGACTGGATAAAGAAGATGTGGTATATATATAATGGAACACTACTCAGCCATAAAGAAGAATAAAATAATGCCATTTGCAGCAACATGGGTGGACCTGGAGATCATTATACTAAGTGAAATAAGCCAGAAAGAGAAAGAAAAATGCCATATGGTATCACTTATATGTGGAGTCTAAAAAAATGACAATGACCTTATTTACAAAACAGAGATGGATTCACAGACATAGAAAACAAACTCATGGTTACCAGCGGAGAAGAGGGGTGGGGAGGAATAAGTTGGGCGTCCTAACTACTATATATAAAATAGATAAACAAGTTTCTACTGTATAGCACAGGGAGCTATATTCAATAGATGTAGTAACCTATAATGAAAAAGAATATGAAAACAAATCTATGTATGTATATGTATGACTAGAACATTATGCTGTAAACCAGAAATTAACATAACATTATAAATTGGCTATACTTCACAATTCTTAAAAAAAGGAATGTTACATAGTCCATTAACATACATTGAAATAATTATCTTGGATACATGGGGTTAAATAAAATGTTAAAATTAATTTTTATTAAAAGCAAATAAGACTTCTGCCTGAACTGTGCTGCCTGGCTGAAAGTGGAGGGGAGAAAGTTTTGCCTTGGTGGCATCTGAGCGCGGAGCCCTGAAAGAATGGGAGGCATGTGGAAACCCTGGCTTTGTTCTGGGAACTACAGAGCCAGCCTCCCGGGTCCTCAGCATCTGTTGGAAGCAGAGAGTTAGTGTCACAGTTTCTCAGTTTCTTGTCACAAGGGGTGAGCATACCCAGGAGTGCTCTGTGTTTTCCGAAAGTTCGACTTATTTTCCAAGCATTTGGGTTTGGCTAAATTCTCCCTGTGTTTTGCCAGCTTTCCTTCTTTATTAGTATTAAACCCATGTGCATGAATTTGAATGGAAGCTTAATAACCATTTAAATATTTACTTATACTTAATTCATCAAAAAGCTGTGTTGAGAAAGGGCTGTTCTGTCTTGTAAGGAGTCTTTGAAGATAATTTATAAACTGTTTCTCTTCCTGAGCTGTAACGCCAATGTCACCCCTTCTCTTCCTACAGAGAGATTCGGATTTGGGGACGGTTAGGATGGGATCCCAATGCCAAAGCCATGATGCCCGTGGCACAGTTCAAATCCCACAGTGAGTTCTCACTCTCCTTAATTGCAGTTGACTTTGAGGCAGTTGTTTTGGTCAAATCCCCAAATGGATTTTCGAGAAGCCACATGCTCTCTGAGAAAACATGGTTCTCCATCTCTGGCTCTTCTGTACAGTTGCCCGAGCGTGGAAAAACAATTTCCGTGGCCCATCGTATTTTTTCCCCCAGATATGACACACAGATTGGTTCCAGGCAGCAGGAGATGAGGAAAAAGAGAAATGGTAATTTCCAAAGAATTCTTACCTCCTCATTGCCCTGTTAGGCTTTCTGCAGTGCTAACTACATCTATAGTATTGATTTAAAGGAACAGGTGTGATCTGTTCGTGACAAAATAATGGTGTTATTTTGCTCTGGTCATGAGGTCCTATTCTGTTCATAACAGAAGATGGCAGTGGGAGGGTGGGGATGGATTTAGTGATAGTCTTGTCAACCCCCCACCCCCCAACCTGGCCTCCACGGACACCTCCCTGGCTGGGAGCGGGTGTAGCAATGGCTGGTTACTGCTTCCCACGTGGTTTCCGCTGACAGCATGAGAGGGGACGGTACCGCTAGTGACAATGGTCATGATGAACATCTGGACTCTCTACCGGGTCTCCTGAGCCTCCAGTCTCGCAGAGGAGGGAGAGATGCCTCGTTACTGCTGGCTGAGGGTGGAAGTTGAGACTTCCCACGTGGTCTCTAAGTCTGGGAGTGAGGGTAGGGCTTGTATCATCCAGCAGGGACGAAAGTCCTGCTTCCCTGCTTGGCACCTTGTTGCAACCTCCAGAGGGTGAAGGTCTAGACTCCCTCAGCCTTCGCTGGCCTGGGTCGGGGCAGGGCCACCCTTTTTCTGTGGTGTTTGGTTAGATCAGGGCAGTTACCGTCTAGGGTTTTCTGTCTTACTCGGCTTGGCTGCCCGTTTCCTGGTCCTCAGGCGAGCGCGCGCAGGCTTCTGCTATTGTTCCGGCTTGCATCGGGGATCCTTCTGGGTTGCTGGTTTCCCCAGCTCCCATCTGAGCAGCAGGAGACAAATGACAACCCAGGAAACTTATAACCCGTATTATTCCTCGGGTCTTGAGCTCCCTCACGATTTTGCTTTCTCTCCGCCTTTCAGAGTCTATGTTTTACATAAAGTTCGGGCTTTTTCGGGTTGTAGTTAGAGGAATAGGGGAAAATGTCTATCCTGCCTGCCTACGTTTGCATTTTAAATAGGAGACGGGGAGGTGACACCGGTGTCAGAGAGGAAAACTTGTTTTCGTGATTCCCGTTGACTGGGCAAGGCAGATTTTGTCTTCAACTGTTGTGGTTCTGGCGAGTCGGGCACTGACTGTAACTGTAATCGCTGTGTGAACCCTCTACAGCTACAGCACCCGCCACGGTTCGCTTTTCACTGAGGCCAGTCCGTGGGGCTTGGCGCATTTCGGCCACTCTTCCAGCGGGAAGCACTGGGAGGTAAGGCCAGCCTCCAGGAAGGCTCTTACTTTCCCAGTCTCCTCTGCCGTCCTTCTTCACTCTTCAGAGGCAATGTGGCTTATCAGCAATTTTATCACTCAGCCCAGGGAAGGGTTGATCATGAATACCATTCTGGGCCCATTAAGAATGATCATCATCACTAAAGCTCTCTTTGGAAGACAGGTTTCTGACTCTGCTCTTCGCTTTGTCTCAAAAACCCGTGTTGACACATTCATACACACATACCCACGGACAGAGGCTTCAACCTAAAAACTGGCTGTTAGCATTCCCACTTTATTGAACCAATAAATTGTGAGTTTAACATTTTAGTCAAGTTAGATGCCAAGTGTTTCATTTCAGGCCCTAGTGTCCATATTGACAGGACTCTGAATCTACTGCTTGTGCAGCTGGAGCTTATTAGATGTTTATGGTTTGAAGGGAGCCAAGTGGAGCCAGCAGTTCTGTGAGGCAGGAACCGACTCCAGCGGGCCAGGTCCCTGCAGATCTGTGTTGTATAAGAAAGGCCTTGGCCAGGGGAGTTTGGCTGGGCCTATAGTTACATGTTTTCTCATGATTCACCTCCAAGGTACAAGGAATATGTTCAGAGATACCAGCAGAAGTTCTATTATGGGAGGACCCACACTGTCTCTCTGGAGTAGCGCTGTCCAGTGGAACTTGCCATGATGGTGGAAATGTGCGGGATCTGTGCTGTCCAACATGTAGCCACTCACCGCCTATGGCGACTGACCATACCAAATGTGGCTAATGCAATGGAGAAACTGAGTTTTCATTTGATTTAATATTAATTAAACATTTTAATTTTAATAGGCACATGTACCTAATGCTGATTGCTTTTTTCATCTTTTTCATGAAAGTATAATTGACATACATGGTATTAATTTCAGGTGCACAACATAACGATTCAACATTTTAATACATTGCAAAATGATTACCACAATCAGTCTAGTTATCATCTGTCCCAAGGTTACTGTTTTGAACAGCCCAGTTCTAGAGCCACGCCAGATGTGAAGAAACATCAGGAATCAGTTCCATCTTGTACCCATAATTACCAGAGTGATGATTTTTTTATTGCATTAATTTACCCATCCGTCCACCAATCCATCTACCCACCCAACCACCCATTCCCCAACCCATCCCTCCACGCATTGACCCCTGAAGTGTGTGTTAAGCATTTCTATGGCAACGCAGGGTGGTAACTGTAGAGGATACATGGCATGTGCTATTCCCAGCCCTCTTCCTGGTTCAAAATGTTCTGTTCACCCAGCCAGGTCCTAGAAACCCGACACAAAACATCACAAGAAGACAGGGACTGTGGATTCAGACAGGGGTTCAGTTCCCCCTCAGCTGGGCATGTTACTTCATCTCTCTGAGCCTCGATTGCTTTGTTTATAAACTAAGATTAAAACCCACCTGTGATGGTTAATTTTGTGTGCCACCTTGGCTGGCCCATGTTACCCAGATATTTGGTCAAGCATGATTCTGGGTGTTTCTGGGAGAGTGTTTTTGGAGGAGACTTACATTTAATTTGGTGGATTTTGAGTAAAGCAGATCATGCTCCATAATGTGAGTGGGTTCCCTTCAATCAGTTGAAGGCTCAGGTAGTACAGAGGGCTGATGTTGCCTGACCTAGAGGGAGTTCTCCAGCACGTGGCCTTGAGACCAGAACTGAGCCTCTTCCCTGAGTCTCCAGGCTGCGGGCCTCCTCCAGCACATTGTAGACTCACCAAGCCCCCACGATGGTGTGAGCCAGTTATGCTGTCAGACTGGAAGCCGTGGGGAGGTCATCACCTACAAGGAGACTGGGGCACTATCAGGAAGTGGGAATGGGTCCCAAGAAGACCATCGACAACATCCTGTACAACAGTGCTGTTCAGTGCAGCCCGCAGACTGCGGCCGGTCTGTAAGCCTGTCCACCAGTCTGCGATGAAGTCAGTTCAGAACTTGAGAACTGGTGTTTAGAAATGACACTTTGGCCAAAGAAATTTCATGTTCATTGAATCTAATAATAAACAGTTTGGACTTGTATTATGTATGTCTTTTTTTGTATCTTTTTTCCCTAGAAACTAATTTTTATCATATGTTACAAGGGTTATTAGCCTGTGAAGTTTAAGAATTAAGGTATACTCAGCCATTAAAAAGAATGGTATAATGCCATCTGCAACAACATGAATGTGCCTAGAGATTATCATATTAAGTCAGAGAAAGACAAATATTATATGATTTATATGTGGAATCTAAAAAAAATGATACAAATGAACTTATTTAAAAACCAGAAATAGACTCACAGACAGAACGACAGAAACCTATAGTTACCAAAGGGGAAAGGGGTTGGGGGTGATAAATTAGGAGTTTGGGGTTAACATATACACACAGCTACATATAAAATAGATAAACAACAGGGACCTTCTAGTGTATAGCACAGGGAACTATATTCAATATCTTGCAATAACCTATAATGGAAGAGAATCTGAAAAAGAATACGTATATGTTTAACTGAATCACTTTGCTGTACACCTGAAACTGACACACATTGTAAATCAACTATACTTCAATTAAGAAAAAAAAACCTGAGGTACAATCTACATATAGTAAAAGTCACTTTTTTTAGTATGAGTCTTAGCAAATGTATAGTTTTGTAGCCACGGTGAATATATGGAAGGATTCCATCATCCCCTAAAATGTCTTTCTGCCCTTTTATAATCAACCCCTCCCGCCACCTCCAGTCCCTAGCAACCACTGATCTGTTTTCTCTCCCTAATACATTTGAGATCTATTCATGTTGTGCCATCTTTAAAAATTTCTTTTTATTGCAAAGTAGTATCCCATGGACATCCCAGGTTGTTTGTCAGTTCCCCAATTGAGAGACATTTGAGTTGTTTCTAGTTTTGGGCAGTTTTGAATAAAGCCGCTATAAACATTTGCATGTAGGTTTTTATGTGAACGTAGGGTTTTTAAAATTCCACTTAAGAAGATACCTAGGAGGGGATTGCTGGGTCATATGACAAGTCAGTGTTCAGATTTATAAGCAACTGCAAAACTGCTTCTCAAGTTGGCTCTACCCTCTTATGTTCCAGCCAGCACTGTATCAGGGTTCCGGGCTCTATATCCTTGTAAGCTCTGGTTGTTGTTGGTTTTTAAAATTTCAGCCTTTGTAACAGGCTCTCATTACGGTTTTAATTTGTATTTTACTGATGATGTTGAGCATCTTTTTATGTGATTATTTTCCATCTGTTTATCTTCTTTGGTGAAGTGCCTGTTCAATTTTTTTTTTTTTTTTGCCAATTAAAATTAATTGTTTTCCTATTATTGAGTTGTAAGAATTCTTTATGTATTCTAGATACAAGTCCCTTATTCCATGTGTGCTTTGCAAACATTTTCTCCCAGACTCTTTTTTATTCTCTTGATAGTGTCTTTTGAAGAGCAGAAGTTCTTAATTTTGATAGACTCTGATTTATCAATTTTTTTCTTCGTGCATCAATGAGTTTTTGGTGTCGTATTTAATTTTTGAGAATTTTTTCAGTTTTAGAATTTACATGTAAGGCTAGGATTTATTTTGCATTAGTTTTTGTGAAGGATGGGAAGGGCAGCTGTTTCTTCTTTCTTTATTTTTGCATATGGCTATCCAAACACTTTGTTGAAAAGAGTCTGTGAAAGATTTCAAATCAGCCAACAAACAGTGGTCCTTCAGCAAGGATCATCTGGGGGGCACTGACCTACACAGCATTCTCATTTAGCTGCTGCTCTGAGATCATCAGGACATCCAAGTGCCCTTCCTGTGAGCCAGAGCTGCTCACCTTTCCCCAAAAGGCTGGATGAAGGAGGCAGAATGAGCTCATACCTGATTAATCAAAGAATAGCTTTTCAGCTCTCTCTGTTTGGAAAATAAAAAGCATTCTCAGAAATTTAATACAAAGTGCTCTTTCTTCTTCTTTAAAAAAAAAAATCTTTGGACAACTGGAGCAATTTTTCTTCCTAGTATATTCCAAATCTCTCTGACTGCTGGAGAAATTGGATAAAGATTCCCTTTCAGCCTCATTTTATCACATTTTGCTCTGTTCCAAATAGTTGGAAACAGCTGGATTTTTTTCATTAATCTGTGGGAAACTTGGAAATTGCCAGAGGCTGGCAAACAACTCAAATGTACGCGTGAAATGCTCTGTCAGATTCCGGCAAGGAGAGCATTATGGCTCAGATGGCACTGGTGATCCCTCCCGGGGAGGGGTGTTTGGCAGTAGGATGTAGTTTGTTTATCCGGGTGGTCACGCTCTCACTTCTGGACGAGAAACTGAGGACTGAGCTCTCCTGCTGGCTCTTAGGTAACTAAGCCAACCTCACACTGGCATGAGGATAGCTAAGCCATGTTGACATCGTAACCCAGTACTGGTGGGAAGGACTCAGTGCTGCTGGAATGCACATTTCATCACAGGGAGAATAATCAGTCATTCTTGGCACGCTTGCGCTTGTTCTGAAATGGAGGCTAACTCAGGAGGGAGATAAGCCTGTTTCTCCACGCCCTCCCTCATCTGCAAGGTTTCAGGCTCTAGGAATTCGTCAGCTCGTGACACGGTGCAGTAATGATTACTGGATAAGCTGATTTGAGAGTCTATGGGACCCTGCTGAGTTGTCTGGAAAATCAGGAATTCTGTTATCTAATCCGAGAGTATTTCCTAAATGACAAAAGTCTACATCATCTATTTTAAACGTAGGGGACTTTTTCCCTTATCTACAAAGAAAGGATGATTGTGTAACGCTGAGAAGTCAGAAATCATCGGTTAGTTGAACGCTCCTCTGTCTTTGAAGGAGTACTCAAACTAAACCAAGGCCCAGTACCTTCCTGTTCCTATCTTAGACAGGATTTTTTTTTTCCTTTTTGTCTTTCCTGGAATCAAACCTACCGAAACTCATTTAAAGAGGGGACTTTGTTAGAAGGACATGGAGTGTGTCATGGAACCCGAGGGTAGGAATTATAACCAGGAACCTGGAGGGACCACCACAGCTGAATAACTCCTCTGTCTTACTGGAGCCACAGTCTTGCACCCCTGCCTCTGGGTGCCCATTGACCCTCTCGCTCTAGTACGTGTCTCTTCACTTTCTTTGGAACTAACATGGTTGCCCCAGCCTCAGCTTTTCATCACTGCTCAAGTCAGTTACCCAGCAGAGACTGACAGACCCCTGTAAAGGCCCAGTACGCCTTTAAGCCCCCTGTATTTCCAAGTCCTTTTTTCTGGCCTACACCTGTCTTGACTTGGGTGCTCACTTGATTTAATTGACGTGGCCTGGGTCCAGAGTCCAGGGGCTTGCTGTCCAATCAGAAGGGGATGACAGTCCCTAAAAAGACACAGTGCAGAGAAACTGACCAACAGGCCAACTGGCTCTACTTCCCTGTTACATTACAAATATGATGTGGAGGAAGGGCTCAAGAATATGAATACTGAACATTGCTCAGAAAAGAGACAGATTCCAAGATAGCTTTGCTCTCAACTCTTGGAGTCAAAACAGGCTGAGAGGATCAGGAAGCATCTGCAGGACTGCATCAGGTGACGCTAGAAAGAACGGGTCCCATAGTCTGTCTACAGAGAAAGTGGAATTCATCAAGAGACCTTCTAAACCAATGCAGTGTCTGATGTCTGCTCACATAGGCGGGTGTGGCACCCCAGAGGTACATTTATTTGCCTACCTTTCTCTAGAGACAATTGGGTAGAGACTTAGACCATCCTGAGAGGCTGTGTCCATCAAATGAGTCGCGGAGATTTGATGGTGAAGAAGTCAGAGTTCAAGGGTGGCAGTACTTGTGTAGGAAGCAGCATGGGGTGATGCTTGTGGGAGAGTAAGGAGAAATGGAGAGTGGGTAGAACTCAGAGAGGAGATTGGCAAGAGAGCAGTTGGGCGGGACTGGTGCTCACTGACAAGGGAAGGAAGAGGTGAGCCAGCGCTTCTAGGAAATGGGAGAGTCAGTGCTCGGATCTCCCGCCACAGAATCCGTCCTTTGATCCTAACCTGCTTTTCCCTCCCACGTGTTGCTAATTGATTAATAAACTGGTATGGGAGTGGGAGCAGCCTGATAGGGAAGAGGCAGATAGGAAAGGTGTGATTTCTGGAAAATCCCTTGGGTGGCAGCTGTAGCCTGATCCCGCAAGGAGCCCTGGAGTTAGCCTGTCTTCAGAGTGTGTCCCACTCAGGGCGAGGAATTTGGCTCCCGCACTCCTAAGCCCTTCACTCATTGGCTAAGCACTCCCCCCACCCCCTACGGGGTTCTAACTGGTTTCTGGAATCAGAGACCTTTCAGCTTGTCTGTGGAAAGAACACCTTGTACAAGGAAAGCCTTTTAAAAGTGTTGACATCCTTATATGGTTGTTTCTCATTCATTCATACACCCATTCATTCAAACTTTCACTGGATGCATGAGAAGCGTGCCAGGTGCTGGGGGCACAGAAACAACCCGATGGGTGTCTGTTTTCCAAGCAGTCGAGGAGACAAAGAAGTCATCGATCCTAGCAATAGCAGAATTAGCAGAGGAGGGTGCCTGTCTTGTAAGGGATGTGCAGCGTTGGCGCCTGTTGATTGAATTTCCACACAAAATCAGAGAACTGAATTGTCTCTTTTTAAGGCGTTTTTCATAATTGATTGTCATTCCTTCTTAGCTACTGCCATTTGCTTAAATTAACCACAGACTTGAGGAACAAGTTCTCCAGGAAATCAAGCTTTGGGGAAGTAAGACACTAGTTCTGTATTTATTCAATGTACCAATTCTCATGAAAACTGAAAAGAGAATATTACTTAATGAGAATATCACTTTTTCTGCTGGACACCTTAATTGGCCTGGTGTCTTATTTAAACAGATAAATAGATCAAGACGTAGCTGTTTACTGAACACGTGTCAGGTCCTATGCCAGATACTAGGAATGTACTTAACCCTGCAGAACACGATCCTAGAGGCTTCTTATTAAGATTAGATTTGGAAAAATCTTGTGAAACATTTCCAGGCTGATTAAAAGAAATGAAGTGTGTGTGTGTGTGTGTGTGTGTGTGTGTGTGTGTGTAACCTATCAGCAAAGCTGCTTTGGACGCACAGGGAGCCTTTCTCCTGCAGAGGGCTGTGGGGCCGGGTGAAGACTGTGCTGGCAAGAGACTGTATCTTATCAGCACCAAGGCACAGGGAACGCCGGCATTCCTCCCAACAGGCCTCCACATCTTCAGGCTGCAGAGAGGATGCTTCGAGCGCGGCTGGCAGTTGGTGACTGCTGATAAAGCCGTCCGCGTCTCCCTGCTTCTGGGCTCCCAAGGAATATTCTGGATAATACTGTATGAAGCACTAGGGTAGGGAGGGGAGAGGATAGCTGAAATACTGACAGATTCTTTCCATGCCCAATATCATTAAAAAAATAATAAATGAATAAAAGAGAGAGAGAAAGCAGAAACTTTGCTTTGGAGAAGAGAAAAATAGGTTGCTGTACGCTAGTCCACATCTTCCGCCCCCCACTGTGTTTTGGAAAGTAAGAGAGATTGTGAAAAACTGATGCTAAATAATTTTAATTTTTATGATGATAACCAGCCCTTTAATCTTTAGAAAAATTTAATGGTCTCAGAAATGCCGAGAAGAGCCACAAAGAAAGTGGTGGCCCATGGGCACAGTGTCTTGGGGTTCTTTTCAAAGCAAGCTTGAGGGAATTGGATAGGGGTTCAGGGCAGGGGGGGGGGCACCTGAAACTATTATCCTGGACTTGGTGCCTTCAGACCCAATACAGATGGGTACAGCAAGGGAATAAACAATTGGATTAGTCATGCAGCCTAAATAATGTCTTTGCCTCTGTCTGTGAGACACGGGAACTTCCATGGACTGTGGGTGAAATCAATCAGAGCCTGGTGGCATTGTCAGATGGAGTCAGCTCTGTGTCCAAACTTAGACTGTATGTCTAGAATCTGTGTCTTAATGTAAATTGGCTTATGGCTCTGTCTTCCCCGGGGCATAAGCTTCCATCGTCCAGATGGCAGGGTGACCCTGGTGGAAAGAAACATATGGTAGGTTCTATCTGTAGTGCACAGAAGAATAAGTACCCTGTTATAAGAGCCAATTGAACAAAAGGGCCAGTGCCGCAAACAGGGGACGTCTCTGCCAACAGATTGCCAGGGAAGCAAAACTTTGGGATAAGGGCTATTGAGAACGAGGGAAGGAGAACCCCATCACTGGCATGCTGACCACTGCAGAGGGCAGGGGAAAGTGGAAGCAAAGAAAAACTAAGGCCCAGATACAAATTGTGCCTCGAAGTTCTTCTATGGGGGGGGGGTTGTCAGCAACCAGGACAGCAGGATGGCTGTTTGTCCAGTGGCTTTGATCAACTTCCATATTCTTCGAGAGTGATTGTCTTAGTTTCCCCAGAAGATGCTATGGCAAGAATTAAAGTTAGTTTAGGCAATGCCAGTAGGGGATGGGGGAAGGAAGACAGGCATGTGAGAAGGCAACAGATAGTGTGTGATCGAGCCAGCTGCCACTGTGGGTGGCTGGAAGTCTACCCTGCTGGGGCAGCTCTGGCACCAAGGGTTGAAAACTGTCCCTCAGACTCATCCCACCCAAGGGCAAGGGAGCTGGGGTATGCACCAAAGTTTCTGAGTCGTGCATGGAGGACTGCTCCTGGGCACATTCATTCCACGACACTTTGCCTGTCTCCCAGGCAGCAACATGGGCTCTGGCAATGAAGAAAGGACTCTCAGGCAAAGAAAGGCTGATGCCGCAGCTGGAAGCTGGGCAGGTGCACTGAAGAGACGAGGGTGAGAGGGTGCAGGCGGTGCACGGATAGCCCCGCAGCTATGCTTTTGCACCTGAAAGAAACTGACAGTGGGGATAGGCGAGCAGAGGACACACACACACTCTCACAGATTTACACATGTATAAATGTAGAAATAGACTTTTTCTTTACAGAGGAAACGATGCCTGTCAACGGTTGGAAACTGATATAGAGAGGAAGGGCAGGAAGAGATTCCAGTTCAATTTTAGATGCAGAAATAGCGCCTCAGATTGAATAAAAGCTTTCCTCCTTCTTGTTTTGTCCCTGGTGGTTTCAGCCCTGTGGAAATGGAGCACGGCAAACGGAAGATCTTGTGCCTATGACTAAATATTATTTGAAGATAAAAAATTCTAAGAGCTATTATTTGGCAACATGGAAACTGCTTTAAGCCTACCCGAAACTTGTGATACATTTTTGTGATAACATCACAGGCTATAAAAATAGTCAGACCATTCCTGTGAAATAGAACTCATTGTGTCATGCCTCTTACAGTTTTATTAGGTAACTTGCTACCCTGAATTATAAAGAAAAGTATTTATTGGATTTACTTCATGAGCCGTTTGCTATAATGGGGACCCTAATGGATGTGGCACCTTGGGGTTGACAGAGGAGCTCCTTTTCCTAGAAGAACATAAGTGAACGTGAAACAATGTATTTTCACAACATAGTTGCACAGGAGGGAGAAAGTCAGGCAGAGAAGGCTATGAGGCAGAGATCTTCAACTTTTTTTTTTCCATAGGGGCTGCAGAAACATCCATTCCATTAGGAAGCAAGTTTGACTCAATGCCTCGTGAGAGAGGGAAGCCTGACAGTGAGGGGTCAGAATGTGGGATCTCGGCCAGTGGCTGACGGGACTTTGCTCGCCATGTGTTAGATTGGCCGCACCATGATATGCCCAGGATGTATCTACCCTGTGTTAAAATCCTAATACAAAGAGGAGAAAGGGGCGTGCGTAGCAGAAAGAAATCGAAAAAATCAGGACCAAATAAGCTGCGATTGATGTGATTTAGAACCATATGTCTCTGGGTGATCGTGGAGGCCAAGGCTGGGCAAGTACCACCTGCAAAGATGCGTGCTCAGCCCTGGAATGAGCTTCTCTTCGGCTGGCTCTAGGCGTTAGGAAGTAAAGAATATGACATCACTTTGTAAACTTTGAATGGACAGAAAATAAGGTTGTAGAGTTGAGAACTGAGTATTTTGAATTGAAAAAGATCTTCAATTTTCTGCAGCGGGTATCTTGAAGAGGCCTCGGAGCCAAGTGGCTAAGAGCTCGACTCCTAGTTTTGCTACTCATGAGCTGTGTGTCTCTGCGCAGGCCGCATGACCTCTCTGTCCCTCAGTCCCCGCTCTGTAAAATGGGATAGTCATAGCACCTATCTCCTAGAGCTATTTGTCAAATATTTACAACAATGTCTGGCACATAATGAACCCTGTAAAAGTGTTTTAAAATACATAAACCTTAATGGAATCCTTTTCATTGCGTTCCTTCTGTATCTCAGAGAGTTTTCCAAACATTTCAAGTCAGCAAACATTTATTGAGCACTCACCTGGACTGGGTGTGTGCCAGGTGCTGGGGAAGAATGAATTTGCATGGTCTCTGCCGTTCCAGGTGTTCATAAGCTAGCAGTCTTTTTAAAAATTTTTTTTAATTCAATTAAAAATACTTTGAAACAATGATAAACTTACAAAAGAGTTGTGTGCGCAAAATAAATAATTTTTTCCCTTGACCTGTGTGGGTGTAAGCTGACTTGAGAGTGTCTTTCCTACAAATAAGGACATTCTCCTCCACAGCCACGATACAGTCACCCAAGTGAGGAAACAGACTCCATTCAAGTTTTGCCACTTGTCCTTGTCATATTTTCTATAGCAAGAGGTTCCCAATAGAAATCACACGTTGAATTTGGTCACACCTCGTCAGTCTCCTCGGGTCTCGAACATGTCCCTCATCTTCCCTCATTGTTCGGGACCCTGACACTTTTGAAGATTACTGGCCAGTTATTTTGGATTTGCCTGATGATCACTCATAATGCGATTGAGGCTGTGCCTTTTGGGGAGCAGCCACAGAAATGACTCTGTGTTCTTTTCATCCCACCTGATAGGATGGTGCGAGATTTCTCTCCGTCGGTACCGATGATGTCCCGCTGTGGGCACTTGACGAAGATGGCGAATGCCAGGCTTCTCCACCGTAAAGTGATCCTCTGCTCCTTTGTAATTCAGGAGCATTTTGTGGGGAGGCACTTTGAAACTATGTAAATATTCTGTTCTTCTTCAAGCTTTTGTTTGTTTCTTTCAGAATGGTCTCATAGTTTCCTATTTAATGGGTTGTAATCTGCTGCTCTTGCAAATTTTTTTTTTTGAGGTTCAAATTGTCCCTGATTTGGTTAGTGGCAGTCCACTGAAGTGGCCTCTGTGTCCTTCGGACATTTCTACCTCATTCCTTGAGCTCTCCCTTGCTTTCTGGGGTGGCAAGAAACTCCACTTATCTTGTACTTTCCCGATTCCAGCTCTGGCATCAGCCCTTTCTCCAGGGAGCCCTGGTTTCCTTTGGAGAAGGATATTCTGAAGTAACCATCTAGGCACACTTGGTGTGCTCACTGTCATCATGGTGTCATTGCCCTCAGGTCCTCGCAGTGGACAGAGCTTTATTTATTTCTATATTTACGTATGTGGATTGAAAACCATTTATTCACATCAATTATTTCCAAATCCAGTCCAACCATACATAGGGTTCATTCTAGTTTTCTCCCTTTCTGCTAGCCTTCAAATGCTCCCTTCTCTGCTCAGTCCTCCAGTACGTAACCAATCTCCCATCTCCCCTTGTCAGACTCCCTCCTTTAGATGCTCAGGCTCTGACCCGAATTCTGGGTCACAGTTCCCTCCTGCCACACGAAGCCCTGCCTCTGACACCGCATCCTGCGGGCTCCCAGACTGGGGCGCCCTTCTCGCCTTATTCGGGCTGACTTCCCTTGCTAGGCTGTTCCTCTAGGCAGACACCTTCCTTAGCTGCCCCCGAGCTCCAATCCCCTTGCCAGGCCACCCCCTCCCCCTGCTCAGGCTTTCTGTCAGTCATTTACAGAGTGACTCAGAGCAGATTTTAAAAGGCTCCTCTTTAGACACAAAAGGAGTTTAAGAAACCAAACTCTAGAAACAATAACCACAACCACCTCATTTAGTAACATTATGACACTGAACACGTGTAGCTCAGACCACTAAGATGAAATTTGTCGATTCTCTCCCCTTCTCTTCCATTTTTAGACTTTAAAACAAATGCTGGGAACTTAGCTGTGAGACTTTGGCAGTTGACTGATGGAGAAGAGGATGAAGGCATGTCTGGGTTCGCACCGTGTAAAGCATATGCAAGCCTAGGGGGAAAGGAGGCAACATGCAACTGAGACAAAAGGGGCAGATTCTTCTCTGCCTCTATTATGGTGTCTGATCTCGACTCCAGAACCAGATGTCCTGATTAAGGAATAAATGAAGGTTGGGATATAGTGAAGTGTTCAAAAACAGGCAACTGACAGGAAATGCTTCTGGTAGATCAGGAGACTTCAGGAAAAAAAAATCCTATTTTATGTAAGTGAGCTTCCTCTTGCTCCAGGGCAGCAGGAAATGTAATCTCCCGGGAAAGAGAGTTGAAGATTTCATTTTCTGGTTATCACGTTTTCTATGCTAGAGAAGCAATTTTCCATCAAAGGCGAAGACTAGGAAGGATGACTGGATTTGATCAGCTGGTGCACCCCTCCTTTTCTGGGGAACACCCTCAGGGGGCAGCACTTCCAGGCAAGGAAAGCCCCGTCTGCTAGGCTGGAGGGCCTCGTGATGGGGGCGGGGGTGCTCCACTGCTCCCCGAGGTGAATCAGAACACGAAACAGGATTGTCCCAAGCTGTGTGTAATGGCATTCCAATGGAAGATGAAGATTCCTGGAGGGAGCAAACTCCCCAAATTGTTCTTGTTTTATCCTTCTCTTAAATGTGTGTCTCTGGGTGGAGAGGCCAAGGAAGAAGAGCCCCCTCCCTCAGGCTGAACCACCCTCCAAGGTGCTCCCTCTGCCCGCGCCGCCGTGTCCCAGATCTTTGTCAGAGTTCTCATTAGGGAGGACACCGTCTCTGTTTCCCCCAGCTCCCAGCAGTACAGGGAGCTCTTCCCGCCCCACACGGGACCAGGGAAGTGCTATTGAGGAGACGTGCTGATTTTTATTGGGTATGACTTACACTGCATCCCTGTTTCATTTTTCCTTTTTAAGAATAATCACTTCAAAATGATTAACGATGCCTGAAGCCACCAGTCTAGTTTCCTGTGGTGAAGTGCGGAACTTTTGTGCATGTCTGGGTTTGTAGGAGGGTGTGCTCCCAACTCCAGGGAGAGAGTTTCCCATACTGAACAGACAGTGGGGTCTTTGTTCAGAAAAGCTGACTCTCTGGAGGAAACACCATGGAATGGGACCATATCCCATATCCCATATCCCCTGCAGGGAGGGAAGGCTTTGCTCCTGTTACGGAAGGGAAGGGAAATCCTTTACTTCTTAAGGTGTCAGAACAAGAGAGTGGCTGGGTTAGCAGGAGTTTAATCCTTTTTCTTTTTTGGTGGCAGTTGAGAACAATGAGGATGGTGTCTTTGAAAACAGGTGGGATTACTGGAGGATTACAATAGAGGAATAGGTAAAACCAAGGGTCACCGCCCTGCTGGGATGCGGCCATTCTGCTGGACCACTAGGCTGAGCTGCCAAACTAATTCCGCAGGGAGCTCTCAGACTCCCATCCTCTCTTCACTGAGGACCCAGAAAGGAACGGCAGGGTGGATTTGCAGCTGCTGCATTTGACATTTTTGTGACTCCTATATGGAAGAGTATGGATGGATGATCCTTGTTTATGGAAATGAAAACTAGAATACCGGCGTTAGATTCTTTTTCAGAATTTTGGAAGTCTAGTATTTTGTCATGTAAATCTCTTCCCTTACCCACACTAAGCCTTTATAGTATTGCTCTAAGCAGGATGATTTGATGGAGTGGAACAGAAAAACAGACCATAAGTTGACCTCTTCTGGGGCTCTGTGCAAACTACCATGGTCCCTTTCCTCAATAGAGTGATTTATAGGGGAGCTGACCTTTCCATTCAGAAGCGCTGACTGCCTGGGCTCACGGACTAGCTCAGGAGAGACCAGGCAAGGAAGGGGTCCCAGGAGCTCTGCACCCTAAGGGAGGGGCCCTCGAGTGAGCGTGTGTGCACGTGGGATGCCGTCTCCCTTCTGAACACGTTCATTCCATCAAGTCTGTTTCCCTAGGAACTATAACCTTTCTCACTTCCAGGGGGGCAGAGGGAAAACAGGGGTTGAGGGCGGCAAGGGAATTAGAAAGCATGAAGCATTGGGGCACAATGACCTTCTGTTAGAAAAGTCAGATGTAAGAAAGCAAAACCAACACCCCCCCCCCACCACCTGCCGAAACAAAAAAGCTTATACCGGCCCTTCCCTGGCTGCGCTGTTCTGAGGTTCCCTTGTGTCAACCAGGCTTTCATTTTGCAGAACTATCTTAGCATCAACTGTGTTTGAAATTGTAAGTCGTTTTGGGTAGTGTTCCCGAGGGGTTGCAGCCCGGACGACTGATCTTTATGCTAACAGGCAGAGCACCTGCCTGAGAAATCTGGGAACACAGGTTTTCTTCCCACGCCGCCTCCTCCATGCAAATCAATCTATTAGCTGGTGTGTGTGTCGGTTTATTTAGGAACATGTGTGCTGACAATTGGCTTCTGACTGTAAAATATGGTCCTGGGGGAGGAAATGATTGATTGCCTGTTTTAAAGTGTATATGTGTGTGTGTGTGGCATGTTTGAGGACAGTCACTATTAGTATGTGTGTCTACAAAACTTAAAGGCAAATAATCACTAAAAAATTGGAAGGTGTGAATAAACAAAGAAGCTCTTAGGATTGTCAGGACGTTTGTGCCCTCCTGATGGGCATGGAGTCAAAGAAATCTCATTTTTTGCTGAATGCATTATTTCTAAATATACAACAGGAGGCCATTCAGGGCAAAAGAAAATGTCCATCTCTTGGATAGTCAATATGGTGACACACACCTTTTTTTTTTTTTTAAATGGTCCTGGATTGAACCCAGGACCTCATGCGTGCTAAGTACGCACTCTACCGCTAAGCTATACTCTCCCTGATGTACACCTTCTTGAAAAGAAAGTGGGGGCTGCAAAGTTCTCAAGTAGGTCTCTGTTACAAACAAACAGCTTTTTTGTATTTTACTTTTAAAATGCTGGAAGTGGTAGTAAGGTCTTCCATCCAATGTAGTAAGAATACAGACCACGTGGTCTCTTGCAGAAATCTGAGATAACAGACTAGCTAATATAATTTCCAAAAACCAAAATTTAGGATATTTACAGTTATAAATTCGGCATTTTCCCAAATAAGGATACTGAAATAAAGAAACAAAGCCAAATGACCACTGTTTCACTGCAGAAAGGGCATTTTAATATAGAAGGCAGGAGGCACCTGAAGTCAGAAGAGCAGCCTTTAAGTTGAAGGTACGTAACGTGATGGAAAGCCCATCAAGCTCGCTGCCTGTATTGCTCCCACTTTGCTATGAGGGGCATGCGGGAACACCTTCTTTTCATAACTGCGTGTATGCGACACCTTGAGGACCTTCACCTGGGAATCGACATTCTGTGTTAGAAATGCTATGATAGCAGCGCTGCTCAGAGTGAATTCCAGAGCAGAGGGGTAAGAGGATTGGAGGCGGTGTGTGTGTGGGGGGGCGGTGAGGAGGGAGCTCATCCAGGGTGGAGAGTGACACCACTCATTAAGTGCTGAGGCCCCATCTCAGTGTGTGCATGCATTACTTCATTTAATTGCTGTCTTGTTTCCTGAGGCTTGCTTCCATTTACAGATGTTCCCAGGCTGTGTACACTGAGGCTCTGGAGCATGGCCCCAGCCAGTACCTTCATGAAGGTGGCAATTTGGGTTGGGGTGGGGGAACACTGCTGAAACAGGCTGGATGGGAAACTGGAAAGGTAGGGACACAAACTCTAGACTTAAAATAGGAGAAGGCAGAGCCACAAAAGACAGGAAGGTAAAAGCCATCAGACACCCAGAGAGGTGGGGAGAAGGGGCCGGGATTGACTACAGGTATTGATGAGGTGACTGGGAAAGGACCAAGCACCAGTGAAGCAGACCCCGGGGTCGGCTGGCAAAGAGATCAGCTTGCAGAGGCTGAGGCCTGGGTCCTGACAAGTCTGGTGAGAAAGGGAAGCCGGGAGGTGGGAGGAGACAGCCATTCCAGAAGGCCACAGAGGGACAGGTTGTGTTTTCTTCCCTTTTTTAATGGAAAGGCTCGGAATTTTCATCCAACTCAAACATTTATTGCGGGTCTACCTAAGTCAGTACCAAGAATTGCGGTAAGTGCTGGGGATTTAAAGATAAAAGAAGCAGGCTCTGATCTTAAAGGGTTCTCAGTCTGGGAACTTCTGGAGGGAGACAGAGGGGGAGACTGATCATGCTAATGTATTGTGTCTAGGGCTCCCCAGGAGCAAAACCTGGTGCTCTTGCTGCACAGAGTGAGAGTATTAATTGACCTTAACCAGGGAGGGCCATTGATCAGGAAGAGCATTATAGGGGTCATTGCTGAGCTGGGCTTTGAAGGATGATTAGGAGCTCTCCAGGTAAAGAATGGAGGAATGGCGTTGTAGGCAGAGAAAACAGTGGGTGCCAAGGACTGGAGAGACCTTAGTGGGTTGTACTGCTGGAGTAGATGGCACAGCGAGGCAGGAGGTGGCGGGGGTGGCTTATGAGTTTCATACTAGGCTGAGGACTTTGGGTTTTCTGTGTCAGTAGATAGAGGGGAGGCAGCCAGCTGAACAAAGATGAGGGGATGGTAACTGAGTGGGGAGGAAGAGAAGCTGAGTGCAGGTAGGAGTGGTTTTGAGGTGGGGGCAGGAGCACCCCAGGGGCCGGTGGAGGCTGGCCTTGATGTCCCCCTGCAGTCGCGGCTGCAGCCATCTGGCTGTGAGGAAGAGACCGGGACGGGGGAGAGGGAGGGGGTCTGGAGGAGCCACTCTGGGGAATTCCAGAGAGAAATAAAAGGATGGCCATATTGTATTATTTGAGAGTCACAAAGACTTTCATCAGAGTCGTAACTGATTCTCACTGACACCATCACCCCTACATCTGCTCTTCTGCTTTTAAATGAAGTGCGATCTTCCTCTCCAGTATCCGTTCTCGGCAAAGATATCAAGTGCCAGGGGCATGGCTGTTCAGAACAGGAGCCAAGGTATATTGATTACAGATTCCCTGTCCTCTTGTTGAAACTTGTCTATGTTTAACAGGGGTGAACAGCCACCAACAGGAAGGACTCTTGCTAGAACACCAATTATTACTATTGGTGGGAGGTTTTCAATGAAGAGGAAAATCAGGACAAGTGTTTAAACTCAGTGTGTATTTAAAAGTGAATTCCTACCATTCTTTTTTTTAACCTCCAAGAGAAAACGACATAGAAAAGATAGCATGGTTAGTGTGAGGAGCGCTGGGTCTGCAGCCCAGAGGCTGAGGGTTTTGCCCCGGTTGTACTATTAATAACCTGTGTGCCTTTAGCAAAGTTTATTCTTGCTTCCACTTCGGATTACAATTTTTCTTTCTTCCCCCATCACACACCACAATTGTAGAAATACAATAAATATTAGAGGACTTAAGATTTTCCATTTATGATTTTATAGATACGAATAATTTCAGGAGATTGTTCTGAATTCTATTCTGATGCCAAATTTATAAAATGAAACTGACTAATGTATATTTGATCAGCTCTTGAAAAGTCATGTTTGGTTAGGAGACTCCCTAGTTTCTACTGTAAGGGAAAAGTGGTGATGAGACCAGAATATGAGAAACCAGCAGGTGGAGAATCAGAGTGACTCACTGTAGAAACATTCTGGAGAAACTAAATGATGAAAGAAGCGCAGGTTTCTCAGAAGATGCCTGGTGGGTGCTGATGCTGTCCCACCACGGTTTTAACATGCAATTTAGATGACCTGTGGCAAGTTTTCAAGTAGAAGAAAATGTGCTTGAATTCTTTCTCCCATTAAAAGAAGATACAGAAAAAAAAAAAAGAGGATAGTATTTTCAGGAGGCTAATCATGCTATGACCAACTTCTGCAAAAGGAGCTTTTGGTTTTTAAGGAGTTAACTTCATGGTGGACAGAATAATGCTCCCCCCTCTCCACCAAGATATCCGTGTCCTAATCCCTGGAAAGCGGATGTGTTACTTTACATGGCAAAGGAACTGTGCAGATGTGATTAAGGTAAAGGATCTTGAGATCAGAGATCATCCTGGATTAAGCAGGTGGGCTCAGTGTCCTTCTAAGAGGAAAGCAGGGGTGAGGGTCAGAGAGGAGATGTGACAGTGGAAGCCGGGGTGGGAGGGATGCTGTTGGTGAAAGGGAGTCGTGAGCCAAGGAAGCTCATGGCTTCCAGAAACCGAGACAGACAAGGAACGGATTCTCCACGAGAGCTTCCAGAGGGCTTGCAGCCCTGCCAACTCCTTGCTTTTAGCCCCTCTAAGGCCCAAGTTTGGAATTCTGACCTAGGTGCTGTAAGGCAGTGAAGTTGTGTCGTCTTGAGCCAGAAAGTTTATGGTGACTTGTTACAGCAGCAATAGGAGACTAATACAAATGTGCTGGGTGGGCTCGATCCTCTGGATTATGTACACTTCCTGGGTCACAAACTCCTGGGGAGCAGCGCCTAGCATGAAGCGAGAACTCAGGCACTGGCTGAGTGAATTAATGAAATCGTGCCAAATGGGGAATTTTCAAATGCATCCAAAGGAAGAAACGGATCAAGAGGAAGCATGTTTACCACTTCTGGCTTGGTAAGACCTGGGTGTCACCCTTTGATGATACCGACCGAAGGTGAAAACGGGTTGTGAGGGAGTGTGAGGACGTGTCCTTTTGTCCCCAGACTCCCTGGTTCCAGCCATTTTCCTCCCCTCGTTTCTTCCCTGACACCATGGCCTCCTGAAGTCTGGTGTGAACAGTTGGCTCGTGGGTGAGTGACCGGAGTGGGCTGTTACTCATCCAAGAAAGATCTCTGCCAAGTCTTGTCTCTTGCCAACTCACACGGCCCTACGATTGGTGGGAAGCAGTGTCTGGTCCCTCAATATCCTTGTTCCTCTTTCTTCCTCTGTGCTGGGGCTCCTGGGGCCACAGACCTTCTCGAGACACTCAAGGCCTGGGCCTGACACCACCCTCAGAGACTGCCTGGCCTGGGAGCTGGGGGCCTCTTCTGTCTGGACACCAGCTGCCCCTCCCTTGGGCTTTCGGCTGAGCTCCTGTGAGGGCTGGCGTCACCATGGCCAGGTTCCCATTAGGGATTTTGCTTCCTACCCTCTCTCAGGACTCTGATGCTGCTTCTCGAGAGGCTGCACTGGAAGTTCCATGCTTTCTCCTGTGATTCCTGGGTTCCTGCGGCCCAGGATGCTGCAAAGGGCCTGTTCCTCACTCCACAGGAATCCTGTTTCTCCTCCACCCCGGAGCCCCTGTCTCTGCTCCTCTCCCTTCTTCTCCTCTCTATCCTGGATGACTTTATCAGAGAAGCTCCGTTCAGCCCCTCTGGCCTTTTCCCTTTGAGCACCAAACACCCGGGTGGCCCGCCTGAGCCGTGCTTCCCTACCCAGCCTGGCTGTCTCTTCACCTGCTGCCAAACTGCTGTCTGGGGGGCCACGCCATCCATTTTTCAAAGAAGGCCCTAGGGATTGAGAAATTTAGAACATTGAAATTCAGATGATTTAAAGCGTCATGGAATTGAAAATTAAATTCTTTTCAATTTAAGAATGTTATGAATTCCTTTAGTAAGCACATGGGGTGTGTTGGCTGCAACTTCTGTTGCTCTGCAGATTGACAGGGCTGAACTGGTTGATGGCGACGGGGAGCTTCCCGCTTCCCCTCTCACTGGGCTAGGGACAGCTCTTTCAGGGACGTGTGCTGGGGTGAAAGGATGGCCTTCTCCAGCAGAGGAAGGCATCTTGGTAAAGATTATTCAAATTACACGGAGGGCACATACCCTGAAGAATAGAAAGCAAGGGACTCAAACACGTATTTGTACACCACGTTCACAGCAGCATTATTTATAACAGCCTCAACGTGAAAACAACTTAAATGTCTTTGAACAGATGAATCAATAAGCAAAATGTGGTGTCTATATGCGTGATGGAGTACTACTCAGCCTTGAAAAGAAATGAAATGCAGATACATGCTACAGTGTGGTTCAACCTTGAAGATATTATATGCTAAATGAAATAAGCCAGGGGCCAAAGGAGACACAGTGTAGGATTCCATTTATAGGAGATACTTGGAATAGTCAAATTCATGGACAAAAGGTATACTGGTGGTTACCAGGGCTTGGGGAGAGCAAGAAATGGGCAGTGGTTGTTTCATCGGTCCAGAGTTTCAGCTTGGGAAGATGAGCAGGTTCTGGAGATGGAAGGGGGAGATGGCTGCCCAAAAAGATGAATGAACTTAATGCCACTTCACCATACACTTGAAAGAGGTTAGAATGGTAAAATTTATTTATGTATATTTTATCACAATAAAAAATATTTTAAAAAAATGACATGGAATCACAGTCTGGTGGTTTTCCTATAAGGCGCATTCGTTTTGTGGTCAAGGGTACACACACAAAAGTCCAAAGATGCACCAAAATTGTTGAAGGAGCTGACTTCATTCCCTGGTTCCCATTCTGTGTACCTTCCTCTTTCCAAGTAACGGTGAGAAAACCTTCTCTAAACAGCGCTAAAGTACACCTTCCTAAGTAATTTTTTTCCTGTGACTCTTGCACTCATCTTGGGAAAGAAAACATGTTTAATGAGTAAAATGAGTCAAATGTGTATTTGCAAAAGTTAGCAAATAAACTTGGTGACTGTGGCCACTCCTTGGAGTTATGCTGGGTCGGTCCCTGGATTTTGCAAGCTATGCATACATACTGACTAACTCCTCTTAGCCTGGGAAGTATGCCGCCTCCAGGTAGCAGGAATTCTGAAGGGGAGCTTGGATTGAAACAAAGCAAGCACTCTGATTTCTCTTTGTTTAAGTCATTTTTGTGGCTGATAGTGGCGTTGAACTTTTGAAAAAGAAATGCCACCGTGTACTCTGGGAAAGGGAGTTTGTTGTCTGAGTGGAATAAACATAGATTGGGTGGCTTGGTGCCCTGAGAACTCGGTGGGCTTAGCAGGTGATTTCTAGCGAGTCATTTTGCCATTCTGGGCCTGCGTGCAGTGGGGCAGTCGGGGTTCATAGTGAGCTGCGTCATACCTGCCCAGACTCCCAGGGCAGCCCAGGTTTGGTTTTTTTAAAAAAATAATTTTGGGTGCAGCCATTGTGAGAAAGGAAGTACCTCCTCTAATGTAATTTAAAACAAAGATAATATTAAGTCATCAAATGTGTAAGGAACCCCAACAAGATTCTGCATTTTGCCCTGACGATTAATTCAGAACTGTATTGAAACATCAAGTTGCAATTATTTCATAGTATCTTCTCTTCCTTTCCCCATCCCTCCTCCCTTCCACCCCCTGTCCTCTCTCCTTCAGTTTTTTTATCTTCCTTCTTTCATTTGTCTTTCTTTGCTTTGTTTTGCTATGCATGCACCCCAGTACTGCTTTGTCTGCCTTTCATGTAATCCAGTGCTGCCAAAACCAATGCCAGAGAAAACCACCCATTCTCCTTTGCTATCATGCCTTTAGACAGGGAATACAAGATTATCAGTGAAAGTTCTAGAGAGAGGTGTAAGGAGTTGGCAGATAAATTGTCGGTAAGAGTTATTTGAAAACAGAAAAGACAGAGAGGGTGTGGAGGTAATGTCTAAGCCCCAGCGTTTTCTGTCAGCGCCCCTCAGCTCCCTCACACAGAAGCCTCTTCTAGCAGAAGACGGATGCAAACCCAAAAGAGAACAGGAGAGATGCTCTTTCTCCTTGGGACGGCTGGGTGGCCTGGTGGGACCTGGGGCGTTGTGGGTCTACTTGGGAGATACCTGGCTTCTGAAGAGCCAGCCCATCTGGCTGGAAGGTTAGGATGAAGGGAGCTCTCGCCCCGAGGGCTGTTGTTCTTAGACCCAGAAGGGGGAGGGAGAGGGTCCTCTGGTTTCTTTCTAGGTTGTTCGTCTGACTCAGGTGGGCCTGATGGGAAAAGGGGCAGACATGCAGCTCCCGAGTAAAGATGACACACTTGATGAGTCCTTTCCCCGTGATTCAGAAGTGGAGGTGGGTTTGGGCGATGCAAAACTCTTCCAGGAGCTTTTAAAGTGTAGCTCAGTATTAACAGTAGTGGTAGTAATTTCAGCTAACAGGCCATCAAAGTGCTTTTTCTGCATTATCTCATTTCAACCCCATGACACACTGCTGGTTTTCTTTTTAAATGTGTAGGATGGGTACTATTATTACCCACAATATAGCCAGTATCTCCATTTTACACATTGAAGCTGAAGTAAGTAATTTGCCTAAGGACAGGGTCACTGAGAGGCAAACACTTTATTATACATCTATTTATTTTCTCCTTTCCCTCCTTTTAATGCTGCTGTTTCTTTTATTTTAATAAGAAATAACTTGATCTGCTGTGCATGTCAGGAAAGAAAGTCAAGTCTCGTTTGAAGACCATCTTCAGGAATCTGCTGCCTGTAGAAGAGAGAGGGATGTTGGCTTCTCTGAGCCAAGCTCATGGCCCGCTACAGCACAGTCCTTCCTGCAGTCTGGGTGTTTTGACGGCCGAAAACAGGCTTGTTTAATTTTACTGGACAATAAGAGAATTTTTTTCGCATTCTTCTTTCTTGAAATATGGTAGGTTTACAATGTTGTGTCCATTTCTGGTGTACAGCATAATGTTACAGTCACCCATAGACGTACATATATTCCTTTTCACATTCTTATTATGGGTTACTACAAGATATTGAATGTAGTTTCCTGTGCTATACAGCAGAAACTTGTTTAATAGAGAAACAATTTTGAGGTGTGGTTTTCTGGAGGTGGCGTGGAGAAGTTGTTTGTTGTTTTTTAAAAAATGGTGTTGCAGTTTGGGCAATAGAGGTTGAGCAATTTCGAATTCTAAATCAAAGGAGAAGCCATGACAGTGTTAACCAAGGACATGGAGCTCCCAGTGAGGGGGACAGTGGCAGATGGTACACACCAGCTGGGGGGACCCAGCCTACAGTCGGGGTGGGGGGAGCACACCCCAGCTGGAGCACTTCCTGGCTGTGCTGGTTCTTCTCCGTCGCTTCCCCTCATCCTCTGCTCTGTACCCCAGAGCCGGGCCCTGGAGGACAGTGCCTTCTGGGCTTCCCTGCGCTCTGTCTTCTGGTTGGGTTTAGCCAATGGGAGGTAGCAGCAAGCATGTGGAGGGCGGGCAGGAGGAAAGAGAGGCTGGGCTATTTCTTCTTTCCTCTCTCCCTGTTTGGGTGCTATGTCCCCAGAAGTTGCTAACCCCTCTTTGGAGACAGCTCTACCGGGCAGGCTCGCCTCGATGGTTCTAGTGCAAAATGGGTTCAAGTGTCACTCTCTCTCCTTGGTGTCCCCGCGGCCCCAGGGACAGGAAGGGCTGCAGCTGTTGCTAGTCCAGAGGTTCCTCTACACCCCTGTGTGTTCATCTCATTCTGGGCACACCTTTCTTTTTGTTCTACCCGTGGTTGGTGCCTGTTTCTTGCCAGGACCTTTGACTAATATATTGTGCACAGCAGTGCCTCTCAAATGGAATGTTCATACCAGTCGCCTGGGGTCTTTGTTCAAATGCAGATTCTGTTTCAGTAGATCTGGGCTGGGGCCCAAGATCTGGCATTTCTAACAAACTCGCAGATAATGCTGAGGTGACTGGTCCGTGGACAATGCTTTGAGCAGGAGGAACTTTCTTCCTTAACTGTATTGTAGCTGATGGCAAATAGAGCCCAAGAAACGAAAAAACTGAGTCTCATTACAAAACACAATAAACAAAAATGTAGGCGTCCACTCACCCTGAAAGTCAGGAAGGGATTGATGTAAAAAACAAAAGACATTCTGCTTTAAGTTTGCCTGTCTACCTCTACTCCGTGTGTGTGTGTGTGTGTGTGTGTGTGTGTGTGTGTTATATACATAGGCAACTGAGGAATTCCTAAGTCCACTGATTGCTGAATGGTTGTGCGTCATTTCAGAAAATCTGAGCCTGGATGCCGGGACAGGAGGGGTGGCATGGACATGCAGAGTAGGAAATTGCTTTTGAACTTTGACCAGAGGTTGGCAAACTAGGACCTACAGGCCAAATCCAGCCACCACCTGGATTTGTAAACAAGGCTTTATTGAAACACCGCCCCCCTCATCTGCTTATGTATCATCCGTGGCCTCTTTCGCCCTACAACGGCACTGCTGAGCTGTTACAACGGAGACTATGGCCACAGGGCCTAAAATGTTTACTCTCTGGCATTTACTGAAAAAAAATTTGCTGATCCCTGCTTTCGACTACTGTGCAGAGTTTCTCGAGGACTAAGCTCCTCAGCAAAAGGAATCTTAGGGATCATCTTGTCTCATTTTAGGGATGAGGAAATGGATACCCACATTCTCCCAGCTAGCTTAAATCCATATTTTTCAAAGACACAAGGAAAAAAACTGGAGGGAATTTGAAGAAAATCGGTTGTTAATTGTCCTTGAGGAAAGCCAAACTCTAATGAGAGAGGTTGGAAAAATTAAAAGGTGTGACAACGGTCTCTCTAGACTTCCAGAGAATGAGCTGACCTGGGATTCTATCTCCACGTAGGACAGGTTTTTCCAACTGTAGATGTAGGGTCAGATGTTGGAATTAGGTTTCTAAGGGAGGTCAGGGTCTAGCGACCTTTAGAACAGGGTTGGGACAGCTGCTTCCAAAGACTTAGGTGGAGGGGGACGGGCTTTCTGAGGCAACACCCGAACTTGTCTGTCATTTACTCATGACCAAATAGTCAGGAGGGACCCAGGGCAGCATAGGGCAATGTGGCATGCTGTCCTTGGTGTACACACACACAAACACATACAGAGTAGTCTGTTCTCTGCACCCCCGGCCATGCTGAAGCTCATCTCGAGGCTAGTCAGCTGCCAAACCTTGGTGGAGGCATTTGTCGTCTGCGGGGTAAGGGCTCCTTCAAGCTTACTGGCTCTGAGTTCAGGGTGATGGAGCTTTCATCCTAGCCCCGTCAAGAATATCTCCGGGGTAATTTGGAGCAGTTGTAGATTCAAATATCACGGACATCTTTTTGATTTGAGAATAGGAAGCTGGCCAAAGTCATTGCTGATGGAAGTCAGCTACAAAATTACTGGGTAGTTTTTTTGGTAGAGATTTTTCTTTGGGATGCTCTGAGCTTTAACAGACTCACCTCTCTCTAGTCTATGTACAGAATGCACCGGCCTCCTATTTTAATGTGAGCTCTCAAGAGGTAAGAACTACCATTTCGTTTTTGTATTTCAAGCCCTAGGCGCAGCCTTGCACATTTTTGAGGCAGGATGAACATGCATTTCTTTTGCAGAGGGGTGGGGCGAGTCGCAGGTAGACATTAAACTGTAGCATTTAATCTTTATGGTGGTGGACAACTAAGTGGTATTACGGCGAGGATTGGCCCTGAGTGTGCTGCCCAGTCCCCGCCACGCCTGCCCTTCCCTCAGCCTATCAATGCCATCCTCGTTTGGATCTGCTGACAGGTAGGAATGGCTTAAGCAGCACATTTCTGTCAGTTCACACTGATGTCTGGACAATAACGCTGGAATTTATATTGAGCCTTTCGCCTTTGAAGTTCCGTGTTCTAACTCTAATCTTTACGACTTGTGAGGTATGAGAGAGCTGTTTTAATTACATTTTTTCTTTCCCGGCAGAGGGGGGCATATGACGGAGATACAAGTTCAAGGACCTGAATGAGTCAGCACCAAGGTGAGAATGGAGCTGGATGCTTTGCAGACAAACTATTAAACTCGTCTTTATTTTCTTTTTCCCAGTGAAAAGTTGGGCAAATGCAGCATGCCTTTTTTTTTTTTTTTTTACTTCCTTAGGACAGAGATGCTTGCAATGCTTTTTTTTTTTTTCCTAGCATGTTTCAAATACATTTTGAGTCACAGAGATGGGACTCAAAGAAACTGCAAAGTCTATATTTTTGGAAGTCTCTTCTAAGGTACTTATGAGGTCTCTGGCCCCACTGCTGGATTCCACTTGAAGCTTAGAAGACAGTCACCACCCCTACTCTGCCCCCATAGCCTGGCTTTTCTTTCCCACTGAGCTTTCCTTAAAGTAACTATTAAAATGTCTCCGTTAAAACTCCCAGGCTTATGCTGCTGAGGTGATTCCCAACTAAACCCAAGGCAGAGCACCTTCCCTCCGGTCCTAACACTGACCCTAAAGATGGACTCCGTGGCTATGGCTGAAAACCCAAGGCTTTATAATTAAAACAGGATGATCATTTGGAGGCCAAAGTCGCGTGGCAATACAATTGAAAAACTGGTCTCTGTAAATAAGGGGACTCAAGGCAGTTATATGCTTCAGGCAGTTACACGGAGTAGATGGAATAATGTGCCAGGTAAACAAATAATAGTTTCTTCGACGTGTCTCATCGGCATTAACCAAGCAGTCACTAGTCTCAAAACCCTTGATAGTTAATCCACAGAGCATCCTTTGTAGATAGACACTCTGATCTGAGCTTTGCAGAAGAGATGTATCACGAAGCTTCACGACTTGGGTGACCTTGGAGGACCAGACAGGAAGCCATGGTTGACCTGGGCGTTCAGTGGGAGGTGATATTCCTTGCGCTGCTCCTTCAAACGTGCTCTTCCACCGTCACACATTAAAACGTAGGCAAGAAGGAAATGTAACTACAACAGTTTCACAGTTAATACAAAATAAAACTGCAATTGATGTAAATCAGAGTAAATCCTTTTCCTCTGCCAGCTTTATTGGTGAAGACCAACCAGGATGCCACTCACACTGGGCGATGGTAGAGGTGCAAGATCTTCTCCCTGTTCCCTTCTCCCCTTACAATTCTTATGATTCCTTTGACATTTAAATGCATTAGGTTGAGGGAAGATCCAAGCATATCTTGCTGAATTGCCTGGAGTAAACAGTAAGACCTTGGAAATACAGGACACGACTTGCCAAAAGCTGAAAACACCATCTCACAGGCACGGTTTCTTTCCTGTCAGCCACAGTGCCATACTGTAGCTGTCAAGGGCTGTGAAAGTTGTTTTAGGATGAAGTCCATTGTCTTCACCCTTGGCTAACTCATTGAATGTCATGCCTCCCCCTCAAAAAACTTCCCATCCAATAACATTTAAAAATTGGTAGTAGAGATTAAAATAGATTTTGTAGAAAGTCAGGTGTGGATTGGATCAGGATACACTAAAAGGATTAAGGTTTTAGATTCGTATCAACAAATGAAAATTGCCTATATTGGAAAAAAGATTAAAGTTTAAGAGACTTTCTTGTCCTACGTGTATTTCTACCTAAAGATTCTTTGAAACACTGTATCTTACATAAATGTTACCAAGATAGTCTTACATGGGACAAAATGATCATAAAGACAGAATTCTGTAAAAAAAAAAAAAAAGGTGCTGATCTGAATAAAAGAGAGGTTTCTATGAATGGTGAATGCTGGTGAGAGTATGAAGAAAAAGGACCCTCCTTGGGAATGTAAATTGGTGCAGCCACGATAGAAGAAAGTATGGAGATTCCTTAAAAAGTTAAAAATAGACTTACTATGTGATCCAGCTATTCCACACTCCTGCTCATATTTCTGGAGAAAACTCTAATTTGAAAAGACATCTGCACCCCAATGTTCACAGCAGCACTGCTTACAACAGCCAAGACATGGAAGCAACTTAAATGTCCATTGACAGATGGCTGGATAAAGAAGATGAGGTATATTTATACACACACAATGGAATCTTACTCATTCATAAAAAAAATGAAATAATGCCATTTATAGCACCATGGATGGACCTAGAGATTATCATATTAAATGAAGTAAGTCAGACAGAGAAAGATATATCATATAATGTCATTTATATGTTGAATCTTAAAAAAAGATACAAATTTTATTTACAAACCAGAAACAGACTCATGGACATAGAAAACAAACTATGGTTACCAAAGGTGAAAGGTGGTGGGTAAGGATACATTAGGAATATGGGATTAACAGATACACACTACTATATATAAAATAAACACCAAGGACCTACTGCATAGCACAGGGAACTATATTCAATTTTTTGTAATACCTATAATAAAAAAATCTGAAAGACATATATGTGTATAACTGAATTCACTTTACTGTACACTTGAAACTAACATTGTGAATCAACTACACCAATAAAAAATAAAATTAAAAGAAAAAAGAAATAAGGTTTTGGAAATTATTATTTTTTGCTGAGCCAGTTGCTTTTGAAATTTCGTTTATTTAGTATCAAGGAAAACATATCCACATTAATAATCTCTGAGAATACAATGAAAGTACCAGTATTTGTTGGTCATTAAGTATTGGTCACTGCTCTAAGAGCTTTACATTTACCACAGTCAAGCATCACAATAATCCTACAAATAAGGCAGTGTTGGTATTCTCCCCATTTTGCAGATGAAGAAACTGAGGCTCAGACTAAAAAGCACTGGCAAGGGCATACAGTCAGGACATGGGGGGGGTCAAGATTTGAATCTTGGGTAATCCAGCTCCAGCGTGTTAACCACTGTTCATACCGATCACCTAGAAAACCCCCAGAAGGAGGAGGGTAGGGTGGGGAGTACTGAAGACACGTCAGACAGTAAGAGGAGGTTTTAAGGAAGAAATTCTAAGTGAGGAAACGCAAATGGAATTGGCTTTGAGTATAAGGCATTCACAATGAGAATAAGAGCGTAGAATCAGATAACGCTTGGCTTAAGTTTATCATGAGGTGTCGATGACTGGTTTTAGATTCTGTGCTAAAGCTGGGTTTGACCAGGGGAAAGGGAAGCATGGGGAACAGTAGGCACAGGAAGAATGAAGGAGGCAGCATAGTCGTGGTTTCCAATAGCTTAAAACTCTAAGACCTGGGCCCGAGGCTCTGTTTCAATACACATAAGCTCTGTCTAAATCAGTGTTCTACCTTTAGCACACATGCCCTGTGTACATGCCAGCAAGATTTGTGCTGAAGTCGAGTTCATTCCTGCATGCTGTACATCTCTGATGTAATGATGACCATAGCATTTGAAATGAGCTGCAATCACTTATTAAGAGCTTATTTTGATCATCCTTTAGGAAAAAAAAAAAGCAGGGATAAATTTTTACTACCCTGGAGTAAAAGCTGGGTAGAATTTGAAACAGCCCAGTTGACGTCTTATCTATCACCGCTGGGGATGAAAGGCAGAAGGGCCAGTCTCCTTCCTGTTTGTTTATTTCTTGGCTTTCTTGTCCTGTCTCTAGCTCTGCCCCCAGAGCTCCTCAACTGGTTTTATTTTCCATCTGCTTCCTGCTCCCTAGACAGTCCGAGAAGCCGGCTCACTGGCCGGCAGTCACAGAGGGAAACGAATATGAAAGTGTCATGGAGCTCACGGCAGCAGAAAGAACGAAGGCAGAAGTAAAGACCCTTGCGTCACATATGGACTCGGTTTTAGATGGAGTTAAGAAATGATTTTTTTTTTTGAGTTAAGCAGTTGTGTGTAGTCAGGAGTTTTTAGGAGGGGAAGGTATGAGGGAATTAGATTTTGTGTGTGTGTATTTTTTATGTTAATTTTTTAAAACTTTTTTTAAGTCATTTTACAATGTGTCAAATTCCAGTGTAGAGCACAATTTTTCAGTTATACATGAACATACATACATTCATTGTCACATTTTTTTTTGCTGTGAGCTACCACAAATCTTGTATATATTTCCCTGTGCTATACAGTATAATCTTGTGTATATTTCTGTATATGCCTGTCAGTATCTACAGATTTTGAAATCCTAATTTTTAAAAATTGAAGTGTAGCTGATTTACCGTGTGGTATTAGTTTCTGGTGTACAGCATAGTGGCTCAGTTATACAGATACGTATTCTTTTCCATTACAGGTTACTACAAGCCACTGACTACAGTTCCCTGTGCTATAAAGTAGGATCTTGTTATTTATCTATTTTGTACGTAGTAGTTTGGATCAGCCAATCCCAGACTCCCAATGTATCCCTCTCTCCCCTCCCCCAACCATGTTTTTCCTATGTTTGTGAGTTGTTTCTATTTTGTAAATAAGTTCATTTGCATCATTAAGAATTTACATAAGTGATATGATATTTGTCTTTCTCCAACTGACTTACTTCACTTATTGTGATAATCTCTATGTCCATTCATCCAGAGGAGGTTTTTTGATCAGGTCTTTTACTCACTTCCTCAGATGTTTGCTAAAGTCTTTTTTACAGGAGACTATCATCTGAACTGTCTCTAGGTTTTGGTTTTTTTGGCCAGTGCGTATGGATTTCTGAATGTCATAACCTAGTATAGGGTAAAAAGTAAGTATCTGTGTGTGTGGAGAGAGATGGGACAGATCACTAGGATGGCCAATTTTTACTTTGTTTTTAATGTCCTTACTTGGCCAAAGTATCACTTCTTCTCATCATTGTATGAAAAGGACAACTTAACCTTGAACAGTAGAAAGCTGGGCCATCCTTTGTAACACATGGTCCACGACTTCAAACCCATGTATATTCTGAAAGATACTTTGAACGATTGAATGTCGAATAATTAAGTAAACTTTTTGTTAATCAAATCACCTTTTAGAGACTTGTTTTCTTGTTACAAGTTTGTTGATTTGAAGATTTATCTTCTATGATACGAAGTGGAGTCCCAATACCCAGCTTCTAGAAACTACATTTATATTCAATGGGAAATTATATTCAGTGGGAGAAATCCAGTCTGTCATAACTCTTTCAGTGCAAATGGAAACATCATACCTGGTGTTACTTCACTGAACTTGGCGTATCCTGTGCACGGTGGCACTTGGGGCTCTGACAATCTGGAAGTACTTTCACATGGTAATATTTACATTCAGCCTTTGTTGGGGGTGGTCATTATTGTGTAGAGGAAGGTTAGAGGAGAATTGGTGGGAGAACTCAATCTGGATTAATCTGAGCTACTAAATGGTGCTCCAACCTCAAAAACGCCATTTAGCAACACCTAAATCCTCTAGCTGGCAGGACCTGCTCTCTGAAGACAACCAAGGAGGCATCTGTTGGCATCTGAACACGCTCTTCGAGGACGCGCCATCCCACTCACCCTGGTAGTTACACCTGTCTTGCTATTATTTCATTTCCAGTGATTTTAAGAGAGCCTGTTGGTATTCTAGGTTGGCACTCAGGAAGGATGTCCTGCTGGCCCACTCCTTAGCAGGGTCTGAATTCTGAGGGGGCCAAGAGAAGTCAAGAAACCAGAGCCACCCCTCCTCTCCCCCTGGCTGCTTCTCCTGTCCTCTCTCAGTGCCGGGGGAGAGTGGGCAGTGGGAGACCAGGTGTCTGGCCAGTGGAAAGCATACGAAGGGAAGCAGGGAGCTCTCTCTGCCAGAGGCAGGGTGACTTGCTGAGGCCTGTCTCATAGCAGACAAGACTTTAGCTGGGGGAGATTTATCTGCCACGGAGGATGCAGTTTCCGTCTGCCTCAGCCCCGGACCAGGACTTGGGAATGACTGACTTGGATGTTGTTCTGGGTTGAATGGTGTCCCCTCAAAATTCCTGTGTTGAAATCCCACCCCCCAGTACCTCAGAATGTGACCTTATTTGGAAATAGAGTCTTTGCTCTTCCTCCTCTGTCACCTTTGGTGCTCTGCTGGCATGGCCGCAAAATGCCTCTAGGACCAAGGGGGCCTCTGGGAATTGGCACAAGAAGTGAGCACATCTCTCCCCTTTTCCACGAGAAGTCTCCTAGCCCACACAGCTGTGCCAAGAGGCACACTGCTGATTAGAATAAGGGTTACTCAGGCCAAATGCAGAACACGGCAGGTGGACTTTGAGGCCTTTTGGCAATAGATCCTGGGAGAATATTCCAGGCGTGGCTTGATTAACCGGAGTAAAGCTTTCATGAGCTGAACAGCAGAGATTGGAGTGAATGGCAAGAAAGAGCCATGAGCAGAATCGCATCTTTCTCCTAGGAAAGGGTTTCTGAGGGAGACATTAATGGGACTTCATCCAGATGCAGAGCTTAGAAGCTCCAAAGAGTCAGGCCAACCACTGCTGATTTCCTGAACATATTTGGGAGAGGGGTCCTTGTCAGCCCTGCTCTCCCCCAGGGCACCTCAGGCACACAGGTGGATATTTTCACAACTGCCATGGGGGATGCTGCCGGTCAAGTCCCCTAAGCAGGTTTTCTTCCATTCTTCCTGTTCCCATTGTTCTCAGTGCCCGAGATGGAAGACGCAGCACGCACAGAGGTGGGAGCCAAGAGGGCAAGAGAAGGATGAAGGTCAATAGTGGATCCTTAGACCAAGATGCAGTCTTTTTGGTAGTCCAGGGGTTCCTGACAATGTCCCTCCTTCTTTCTCTGAGGTTAGCATCTTTAATAATTCAACACAGAAGCTTCATCGACATTTGGACTCCTTGGAGACAACCAGCAATTATCTCACACTCTGTTCCCAGTGCCACCCCTCCCCAACTTCAAAGGGACCTCATTACCGGGCTCCGAATTCTTCAAATTACTTTCCCATCATCTCAAATGCTGTATATAAGTAGTTCATAATGAGGTCTAATCTCACCCTGTAGATTACTAAAGGAGCCCACAGAAGATGGACTCTGATAACATTTTTTTCAAGTCAGGGGGAATGCCTTTGCATTATTCCCAAGAAGATTTTTACTCACCGGCTTGCTGAAGTTGTAGAAGCAATTTTATGTACATAAACTTCAAAGCATAATATTTTACAAACTTTGTCCTTTTCTTTGCAAATTAATGTCCAAAGGAGACCTCTTCTCATAATGAACGATTTTATGTCTTGCTGATGAATAATTAAGAAATGCATGTTAAACAGGAATGAATCTGATGAGCATGTCTCTCCGGTGGCTGGTAAAAACTAGTTGTCTTTGTTTCCAGGAGATTGTAAGAGAGATTGGGATGTGCCTGAGACTTCAAGACTGTGTTACGAGCCAGGCAGTCTAGCGTTCCTCTGGAGATGTATCCTTGACATTGACAAAAGAAAAGAAAGGAGTCAACTGACTGTTGGATCCTGACCAATTCCTCTTGGCACCTAGATCTCTCCTGTTCTGCTTCTTGCTCTGATTCTATACTAAAGCTAGAGAAATCATTTGGGGAGACAGAAGCCAAGTGAGGTCACATTTCCCACAATGGTAGAAGAATAGGGATTCAAAAATGCAGTTTTAAAAGATGCTATGCTACCCATAAGATCCTTGTGTATTTCTCAGTAGACCTTGTCACTGGTCAGGAACAGGCAACAAGATCAAGATCGAAACGTTGCCACCCGAGTGCATTAGTTTTTGGAGCCATGAGTTTGGGGTTAAAAATTAACACACTGGATACAGATAAGCAATGTGGGAGCACTCTGAAAGCATAAAACACTTCCCTGGGAGGAAGTCAAGAGGCATAAAAAAGGGAGGGAGAGAGGCAGGCAAAGGAGTCAAAAGGCAAGTCGAGGATTCTTGCCGTTTCTTCCTGTTCTGAGGGAGAGCGTGGAGGCAGTCGGCCGTGGGGCCTGGGCAGCCAGCTCCAACGAGGAATAGCATGAAAAGAGAAGGGAGTGAAGGCGGAAGGAGTAGGGAGCATAAGACTAGAAAGAGATGAGGACTCTTCCTTGGCAGATAGACCGTTTGTAACATAGATGATTTGTCTCTCTAACGTTGGAGTTTGTGCATTGAATTGAGATAATCCCACTGTGGGGTTCCTTGGAGGGGTCCCTACCCTCAAATACCGAACAGCAACTGTCACAGATCACCGCGAAGATGCTGCCAAGAACCCAAGCAGAAGAGCCCGAGTTAGAGACGTAGGCGAGAAGAGAGGAAGGTATCATAGCATCGTCCATGAATGACACTGTCATAGTGAACGGTATTGTTCTTCCAGGAAACCAAACAGAGCAGGAGGAGGCTGCACTTTGAGTGCTTTGCTGGGTGCAGACACGGATGCACAGCTCCTTTAGGGGCTTCCATTGTTTTTGAACACTCTTGGTTTACCCATATTGCCTCCCCCCGCCCTCTCCAAACACTAGGGCTGTGTTACTTTCTTCGGCCCTATTCTGGGCTCCGCTTGCTCTTAGGATGAGCTGCCTCCCAGAGCTTCTTTGTCCTCCCCGAAAGAGTGGAATTCTGCTTTGTATTCTACCAGGTTGGAACATACCCAGACTGAAGCCAGTGGTGGGCACAGGACATGTGGCAGGTTCCCAGGAGGCTGCTCAGCCCCCAGGCAATAGACTGCCTCAGGCCCCAGCCACCAGCGCAGACTCAAGGAGCTCTGAGCCCAGCAGTGGAAGGCACTCAGACTAAAGCCGAGCTCCCGCTGCCCACACTTGGCCTCTGGTACCTGGTTCTGAAATAGCAGTTGGAAAACTTGGCCTGTAGGCCCCTCTGCCCTCCACTTTGTTTCTGAGCATGGGGCTCACCAAATTCTTCCCAAGAGAAAAGGTGTGAGGACCTTCTCCGTGAAGGTCTGTAGGGGCAACCGTGTGTCTCCAATGTGGGGGTCCCCTGGGCGGCAGCTGCCCACACCTTTGGTCTCTGCCCCATCACAGACACGACCTGACAAACCACACAAGCATAATCTTCCACCGATTTCTGCTTCCCACAAATTCAGAACTTCGTGAGATCTGAGTTAATGTGGATTTGAGGATTTAAATGCTCACATCACTATGGTATGTAGCAACTTAAGTGATCATTTACGATGAAACAGATTTCAACTTTGTGAATATAAAAATACAATCTAGACGATTAAAGGTCTTAAAAAAAAAAAAAAGTTGAGACATTTCCTCCCGTACAGAAAAAACAGCTTCAGTTGTCATGAATGTGTTGGACACAGATAAGAGCCAGTCTGCGATAAGGAAAACATTTACTCTGACAGCCATTTGATTTAGAATCCGGAGTTAACTGTTAGTTGTCTAGGAAATTCATTGCTTTAGCTTTGGGTTTCCCAGTTCTCTTATATCTGTTACTTTCTTCCCCATTTTTTTTCTTTTCAAAACTCACCTATCGTCTTCCATAAGCCCACTCCTACTTTGGTTTCACTTTCCTTGGACGCCCTCGGAGATTCAACAAGGTAGTCTATACATTGCTTGGTGACATGGCGGTTCCATAAAGTAAACTTAAAACAACATTTGCATCCTATTGGAAGTGAGTTGATTTATGAGCCACAGTTTGGTAAATACTCAGAGACCCTCATGTTAAATGCAAGATCCGCATGCATTGCATTATTGCTTCACTTGGCTGTAAAGCGCCTAGTTTCAGGACAATATTCAGAGTAAGGAATGAAACACACTTCCTTCTATTTTAGTAATGTACTAATCATGGGGTTTTTTTTTTTTTTTTTTGGAACAAAGAATCATTGTTGTTAAGGTGCCCTGCCAATATAAGGCTGATATCTTACTGTAAGCAGAATAAGGAGATAAAATGGCATGCCACAGGAAAACTGACGACGTTTCTTTTCAAAACAAAGAACAAGGCAGTAACACAAAATAAGAAAAGCCAGGAAGTGGTCTGATGGAATGAATACAAATGTGAATATCAGTCCTTTGATTTCCTCTTACTTCCTCTATTATAAACTAATACCTACATGTCCAGAGGAAATTTCAAATTAGTTTCTTGATCAATTTTATTAAAAAAACAACACAACACTTGATCTTCTCTGGACAATCCTGTCCTTATGAAAAGTTGACAGAGATGTTTAACAGAGTAAAACCGCTGCCAGCCATTTCTAGGGGGAATTGAGCTACCAGATATTTTCCTCAAATTATAGAAAATTGCCACTTGTAGAGTCCACATTATATTTAGCTTCTTAATTTAGGATTAAACATCTGTAACTTATTGTTAGGACATCCGGAGAGTTTGCAAAACTCCGTCCATAATGTGAATACCGTCTCTCTCTTTAGTCCCCATGGTATCTCTGGAGACAGTTGTCTTGGTCCCATGTGTAGAGATTTGATGATAGCCAAAAGAACCAGTATGTAATTTCAGACTGAAAAAAAAAAACTGAGGTCTTCTGCAATGCAATGTTGATGTGTTTTCACCCAAATTTGCCACTAGTTTACCAAGGAGTCAGATGGTGGTTACCCTTCAGGCTGCTTCATATGTCCCAACTGGGATCCCATGGAACTGAGACAAAGAGCAATGTCGTCTCTTATTCCTCGGCTTTGGCTGAAGACCAAGAGGCTGTAATAACACAAGCCTCGGCAGAATTTAGGAGTGGCCATAATCTTCCCCCTTTAGGTTTCCTCTGTAACAGTGTGACTTATCCGTAAAATGTTAAAGAATGGACGAAGTGATCTATGAATGACTGAATACAACCGAGGGGCTGAAAGGTCGAGGGAAATGTGATAGAACTTGAATCTTGTGTTTTGACTCTTTTCAAGTTACTTTCATTTCTGTTTCTTAAAATAAGGTCAGAGAAGGCTTCCTAACAAAAGCAACATTAAAGCTGAGCCTTGAAGGGTGGAAGATATGGAATCAAATTCAAGAGAAGGTATTCTGGCGAAGAGAATAGTGTGGATAAAGTAAACAAGTGGGCAACGGCATAGCGTGCTGAATGTAGGTCAGTGTTCCCCAGTGGCCCTAGAGGTATAATCGAGTCTTGAAAGTTCTGCAAAATCCTACTCGTCTAAATCATTGGCACTGACGTCACTCCTCCTGGAAAACCTTTTCTGACCTCCAACACCAGATCAAGTGCCTTTTCTCTGTGCTTTCAGAACCCTCTGCTCTTGTCTCAGTGTATTTCTTTGCATTTAACCTGTTCTTATTTGACTTCCTCTCTGTTTTAAGCTCCTTGCACAGAAGGAGTCTTGTCTTGACCACTTCTGTCTTCTTAATGCCATGGATAGTGCTTGGTAGATATTCAATAAATATTTCTTGAACTGAATGAATAAAGCAAGTTTCCCTTCAATAATACCTTTTCAATGTTTTAACATTTTTCTAAGGCCTTAGACTAGACTGGATAATTGTCCTAAAAGCATAAAGTAACATAATAAACGCGGCTATATTTTGTAATTAAACTACTGAAAATAAAGCTCTCTCCAGATCATTGCAGAGAGACCAGAACACAATGCCAAATGCATACCTTTTGGATCCGCCCAAAGGATTTAATCAAATTGCTAAGAGGTCCCTTTTATAAGAGGGTTTTACTTATAAGATGACTCGCCAGTGTGAGGAACATTTGAGCAGCTGTTTCAGGGTCAGCAGGACTCTTACAACCTGCAAGGGAAGAGACTGTATAGCAGGGAACCCTGGACTTGGAGTCAGAAAACTTGGGACCCAGCTCTAGAAGTTGCTGTGTGAACCCAGGCAAGCCCCTCAGGGTCTCTGATCCTCCATGTCTTATCTGCACACTCGGAACCATGATACCAGTTCTGCTTACTTCAGAGTTGAAAATAAATAAGATAACGTAGAAGTGAGGTAATAAACTACAAAGAATTCTTCTTATCAAAATGGTGTAAGAAGTAAGTTGAACTGACCTCCTGAAGCCTCAGATGTCTTTTTGTCCAGCAGCTGAAAAACAGATACCAGACCTTAGGACTTTTGATTTGATGTTCAATCCATTGATTGTACTCTGCCGCCTCTTTCTAATCTGACCAGGATAAGAATACAAGTCACTGGGAGAGGAATGCAGGGTTGTAAAAGTCTGTCCTTGGCAGGATATTTTATACCCTCTGGCATCTAAACGCCAGAGTCAGATTCCGCCTCCAGGTAGTTTTTGTGTATGGCTTACTGATAGCAGCGTGAAGATACCGAGTGACAGATTCTGGCCACGGGGACGTGGAGCGCTGGCAGGACAGATGAGCCCTGTTCTCCAGCACATCTCTCCCCGTCTCTGTTCTTTTCCAGGCTGTCAGGGCTTGGCACTTGCCAGCATGTTGCAGGGCTTGGCCAGTTTTCCTTCAAGGCTGTTCAATCTCGGTTAGCGGGAGGCTTGGGTGCTTACCAACCCTGGATCTGCACTGCCCATCCTGACAACATTAAAGCCTGAGAGGGCTCTGTCACTCCCTGGTGGCCCTTTGTCTTGGTTTATGACAGGTTTATTATCTTTTATCTACCAAACCCAGAGAGTAGAGGATGGGTGTTCGATTTCATATGCCAGGTATCACTGACTTTAATTATCTTCTTGAAATCAGTCCAGCACTCAGGCTGGAGGGACTGAAGTCTCAAATCACCCCATAGTCTCTAAAACCACAGCGTGCATATATAACTTATTCAGTATTTGTCAAGGAAAAAAAGCTGTGTTTTGCTGAGCTGTGACTTTCTGATATGCTCCATTTAAAATTAATGCTTTTGTGTGTATGTAGATTTCTCATTCTGACAGGGAAATGGCCATAGCATGTAAAATGTAACCAGCCAGGGCTGGGCCGCATGCCGCCATTTCTCCATGTGCTCTGCTGCATTTGGGGATGGCGGACCCTCGCTTTTACTTGACGGTAAAGGGATGGGAAGACTGGAAGAACAATGTTGAGTGTGAGTAGGCACATCACATTTAATAGCCTTGAGGGGTAAAAACATGTCTTTTTCAATTTCAAATATTTCTAAGATTTTGTCTCATTGACTGGCTCCCATCTAGAGCATCATTCCATTTGCACAGTAGTTCAGTTAGTTGTAGAATTAGAGCTGGACAGAGAAACTGAGCCAGGCCTGCCTGCACCCATCCGGTCAGCCAGCACTTTATACGAAAGGCACTGTGGGAGGCAGCGGAGAAACCTCCCAGGCTTGATGCGCTTTCAGAGCAGAGTGGCCATCTGTAGCCTCTCTTACACTCCTTTGAGGATCCCATGAAAAGTATGGACCTTCTATCTGAGCAAGAAAATTCAGTCACAGGGGATTCATCAGTTACCCCTGGACGCATGCTTAAGAACCATTATTCCCTTGTCAGAGGCACAGACGGGTGAAGGGACAATCACAGCAGAGTCGGACGTTCTCTCTGAGATGCGCCCAGGATGCTGTAGGATTGCAGGGGGGGAGTGCCCTGTTATTCATCCCGGAGGCGGACCCTCGTCCCTCGCCAGCAGTCCAGCGTGTGCTCTGAGCTGAGTTCATCAGTGGGGATCGATTTTCCCTGTCTTATTGGGGTTTTTGGGGGTGGGTGTGGGAGAAGGCAACACAATCAATAGGCATCCTGGCAAGAGTCTGGATTTGGGATCAGAAGTTTAGGATTTAGTAGTTTCCGATTCACCACTTTCTAGCTGGGTTAAATGGACACATGACAGGCTCTCCAAGTTCCATATCTTAATCTGTAAAATTAAAATAGTGATATCTGTCCCATCAGCCCTGAGGCAGGAGCAAAAGGAACTTCAAAAAAATATTACATACTTGAAAATCATACTGTCTCCTGTGGGAACAGACACCAAAGCCTCCTTCCTGTGCACTCCTGCCCGCACGCTCTCTCCGTTCTTTCTTGCCCTCCAGCTCCCTTCCTCCCCTACCCGCCCGCTCACGTTCACGGTGGCTCCACTGCCCACACAGACGGGTCCCAGTGGATCAATGGTGGCCTGGTAGCCATAGGAACCAGAAAAGAATCAGGCTGCCCCTGCTTTCCACCCCACCTGTTTGTGCTGTGGCCAGACTGGTTGATAAAGGACTTCTGTGCAGTTACCACACTGAGGAACAGACAGGGCGGAAACCACCGGCTTTGCTCCAGACCCGGGGCTGTAAAACCATGCCTAGCAAGAGCCATTATGGACCATTGTAGCTCACTTCTTAGTAAGCAGTTCCTGGAATCCTGCCTCTTACTCCAAGCGGAACACTCCCAGCTCCCAGCCAGGCCGGATGTGTCAGGTAATCTGGGGAGACTCTGAACTAAGAGCTCTCTTTCCTTCAACAATAATCAAACATTTCCTATACACCAGATACTGTGCTAAGTATTAGAGGAAGACCCAGATAAATAAGACGTGGTTCCTATTTTTAAGAAGGCAACCGTCTGGTGAGACAAACGTACACAGGTAATTACAACGTGTGCCAAGTTCTGTTCCAGGGCCAAGCACTATGGGGACCAGAGGAGGAAGTGATGAGTTCGGCTTAGGTTCAGGAAGGCCTAGGTGGGAAGATTTTTGACCTGCGCTGTGAGAAATGGCTCAGATTCTACCACTCGGAGGAGACAGGAATGGCATTCCAGGCACAGGGATTAGCAAGGAGAAAGGCAGGGAGGCAGGAGGAGGTTCAAGGCATGATGAGTGTCAAACATGGCTGGGGCGGAGAATTCAGTAGGGGCAGAGGAGGGGAGGTTGGCGTGGGCCACGTTGTAAAGGGGCTTGAGAACAAGGCCAAGGAGATTGGATCCAAAAGGAGCCAAAGGCAGGAATTAAAAAAAAAATACTATTTTGAAAAACTCTGAACTTGCACGAAGTCCATGGCAGGTGTTCACGTGGGTGGGCAATACCATTACATTCGTTTGGGTGGGAGCACTGGCGCAGCGTGGAAACGGGCTGGTGGGTGAGGTGGGGGAAGCCGTGGGAGGCAGGGAGGCCAGGTGCGCAGTGGCACAGCTACAAGCAAGACGTGAAGAGGGTCCCCAAGGGAGTGGGGGCGGGAGGGCGGAAGGGCAGGTTAGTGGGGCATGAGACTCCGTGGGGCCCCAGGGACTGGCTGGGTAGCTGGGGAGTCAGGGATGATGTAATGGATGGGGTGGGGAGACAGTGATGTGGGAGGCTCAGGAGGAAGCTTCCCCAGGGACAGGAGGGCGTTTGACTCGACTTTCCACTTAGAAGAGCCGTTCTCAGCCAGAATTTTAGTTCAAGTGCTTTGAGTTGGGAGGGGCCCGGGGCTGAGCTCAGGAGGCCTGTGTCCTGGGACTAAACTTCACGGTATTTGAAAGCAGCTGCGTAGCCCCACCTTAGCCCCAGAATAAAGCCACCGCAACCCCTTTAAATCTTCTCTCAAGGGCTTTTAAATAGTTTGAGTTGATCTGCACTCTCCCGTTTCCCCACATCCCCATGAAAAGGCAGAGCCCCCAAGCTAAAGACAGCACAGGAACCTTCCCCAATTATGCATGTAATCGCACATTTCACGCGTGCCGAGCACACTGCATGGAGCGTCACTGTGATGCCCGCATCTGACATTGTAGTTATTAAATACCTACTTTTGCTGAAAAACTATCTTTCTTCTTCTTCTTTTTTAATCTTTCTGCTAAATTTATAATCTTGACTGTGTATTGCCAGCCAGCCCTGCCCAGTTATTGGTCCCTCTTCAGGAGTTTCTAGAGCAAGACTTCATGACTTTTACAACAAAATTGCTGTTTGGGTACAATCCCGGAGCCTGATGACCTTAAAGGAGGGAGATCCCTCTGGAAAAACCTAAAATGGGGGAACCACTACATCCTGTCAGGAGCGTATTGGGGGCCTGGCAAGGTCTTCGAGGAGGTCCCAAGACTGATTTTGCATTTGAAGAAGGGCTAGGCTAGTGTCTTGGAGCTCTTTGTTGAGAGTGGAAAAAATGAAAAAACAGCCTAGGGAAGAGGTTACTTATCTCAAGACTGCAGTAGGAAGCATTCACTGAACAGTCTCTGGCTTGATCATTCATTTGGCCCCCTCTGAATACCTGGCCTGACGGGGCAATTTTAGGAAGTTCTTGAATTGTCTTCAAAAGGTACTCGTTCATTGCCCCATAGAATCCTTAAGAACTGGTGCTACAGGTTACAGCTGCGAGGACCCTCCTTCAGCCGGCCTCACTCCTTCAAGCTCACACTCGCTGCGCTGGAGCCCCCGGGGGCTGGCATCTCTGCGAAGGTGGCTGTGACTTGCCACCCTGCTGCTTCTCCTGGGACCCTACTGCTCGGCAAAGCCAGGCTCCGTTGCCAGTACCTGGCACTCCGGGGGCTCCCTGGCGCCTTTCCCTCTGCTGTTTCCTCTCCTCCTTCCCTCTGGCCAGCCTTTGAGTAGAGCTCCTCATCTAAGCTACAGTACTCGGTTTTTACAACTCCCTCCAGGGTGGAGTACCCAGCGTCTCTCCAGATGTAGAGGAGGAAAGTTACTGCATTAGATGCAACGGATCCCTTCGGGCATTGGGCTTAATTCTGCCCCAGAACTCTGGTTGAGACAGACTCGTGGGGCTTCATCTTGGGGGTGGAGAAGCCCTGGGTGCCTCAGTCATCTTCCTATCACTGATGACACTTCTCTCAAATATTCTATGTTGGGACTCCCCTCTGACCTACCAAAAGCTTAGGTTTTTGGAAAATGTTAGCCAGAAAGATTCTCAGTGAGTTTTTCCACTTGACCTCCTGTCCTGATGCAGGGTGTTTAGGAAAGCATGTTGGGGAATCACATGAATCAGGAAAAGTCAAAAGGGGGAAGATACTAAGAGAAAAAGAGACTACCATCCTGTCACCTTTAGATGAGAACTAGCCTCAAATATTTCAAGGTCTGGCAAGTGGATGAGGAGGTTTGTCTTATGCTTCAAAGGATGCACATATTCAAGTAAGAAATGCTAGCTAAGGCCAATGACTAGACAGAATGAAGAATTCGCTCTTTGCCTACATCCCAGGCCGTGGGGGTGTGGGTTGTTCAGGGTCCTAGGCCTTGTCCTCCTGTCTCTAAAGAGCTTTCTATTCTGCGGGCAGAAGAGAAGAGAGCAAGGATCACAGTGGGGAGACTTTTATGGGCCAAGCCTGGAAGAGACAGGACAGCCGGTTCACAGCTCCCTGGGCAGAACTCAGTTCTCTGGCCGCAGCTACCTGCAGGGAGGCTGGTAACGTGGCCCAGCTATAAATCGGGGAAGAGGAAGAAACCTGCCGTAGGTGGTGACCAAAGTTTGGATGTTTGGCACCACAGATTTTGGCTTGGAATGAGGTACTGATTACTTGGGGGACGTCAGTGTACCCCATGATGGGCAACCTCATGAAACAGTAAGGTCGTCATCACTAGAGTGTTAGACTGGAAACCAGACTCCCCCGTTTCTACTTCAGAGTCCTAAGTCAGTTCCCGAAGAGCACAGCAATTCTCCCCCCGCCACCTTCCTTGTGGTGAAAAGCCCCTAGTTTCCGTTACTAAGAGAGGGTCGCACAGTGCTGCCTCTTCTACACAACGTCTTCATTTTTACTTTTTTTTCTCTACGATAGCAAGCTGGACTATAGATGTTGAATTAGTTACTGAACCAGTTTTGCCTGGAGCACAGCAAAAAAAGCTGAGAGGCCTAGGTTTGCAGCAAAGAGGGTAAAGAAAGGGTATATTTGCGAGGAAGCCGAGTGAGAAGACGATAGAGAAAATGTAAAACCCGCCCCGCTGAAAGCAAGGGGCTTAGGGTATTTATGGGATGACCAATAAAGCAGCGGGGCGGTCCCAGGCCTCGGGGGCGTGGGGAGCGTGGGGAAAGGCGATTGGGGAAAGGTGTGCAGGCCTAACTAGGCGGCCGGCTTCTGCGCAGAAGGTCCCGGGGCAGCCACTCGCGCATGCCCACTTGGAGGGGCAGTGGTCCTGGCCGGTCTTAACTGGCTAAATTGAAGTAGACGCAGCTGACTCTAAGTTCCCAGAAGACAACCCTGACAAACATCTTACTGTTTAGGCTACATGCTGCTCGGAGAACACTCGAGGCTTAAAACAACTTAGATTAGTGAAGGCACGTGAGATCGATTTGCCCCACGGTTTCAAAGTGACCCTGGTGGCCAGCAGCCTGGGCGTGAGGACCCCCTATCTGGGGGGTGCTCTGAGTGTGGGAAGGGTGAGCCTGCCATCACTGGAACATATGCCTCTGGGGCAAGAAGCTCTCATGAAGTCCCTTTGTACCAACCGAGCAAATGTAAAGATGAGCCGAATTACTCTAAGGGTGACATGCTGGGGTCCTAGTGCTTTGACACTGGAAGGGATTATAGCCCATGGAGCCTGACCCCGCTGTGCTGTATGTGGAGAGGGACAGAGGGGTCAAGCCCTTTGTCCTTAGGGTCGCACAGCCAGTGCTGCAAAGCTCAGTAAGCATCTGGGCTCCTGGCTGCCCCTCCCACCAGCACGATATCAGGATTTCCCTGTCCTGATGATATTATTCAAACTGTCTTGTCCACTTCCACTGATGCCAGGACCTCACTGGAACCACGGAGAGAAAAGGAACTCGCATGGGAGGCAGGAGACACGGGGCCCGGTCCAGCTCTCCTCTCGGCTCTACGTGGCTTTGGGCACGTGCATGAGCCTCAGGTTTCTCAAATATAAACTAAATGATTTGGATCAGATCAGTGGTTTTCAATTCACGTTTCATGCAGGGAGGCCCAGAACCTTCTGGAGCTCCCTCAGGAGCCATTTTGGAGCATAGGAATGAAGCTTAGCTATTTTCGTTGTTAGTTTCTTGCTCACTTTTGTTCTGTGGTTTCAGATAGTTTGAAAACCACTGCAGGAGATAGTGCCTGAGATTCTCTCCGTCTTTAAAGTTTTACATCTCTTTCAAGTATACTATATGCATTTCATTATTAAGGCACTTTGTTGAGGGGCTCTGTCTGATGGAATGAGACACAAAACTGAGCAAGTTAAAGAACAAACCAAAATGTGCCTCTGTTTGTCACAGTTGCAGCCTCAGAAGCCTTGGGGGCTGAGCAGGTGGTATAAAAGGAGGAAGGAATACGTTATGGATGATGTCCCATGCCTCGTGCTCCCCATCCCCAAATTTATGTAAGTTTATATATACTAAACCCTAGTACTTCCAAATCTGACTGTTTTTGGAAATAGTCTTGAAAGAGGAAGTTGAATTAATTTGAGGGCAGTAGGGTGGGACCTAATCCAGCAAGAATTATGTCCCTGTAAGAAGAGGGAATGTGGACACAGGCACATCCAGAGGGACGACCATGAGAAGACAGCCACCTCTACACCCGAGAAGCCTTGGAATGACCCAACCCCACTGACACTTTGGTCTTGGGCCTCTTGCCTCTGGAACCATGAGAAAACAAAAGCCACCCAGTCTAGGATACTTGGTTACGGCAGCCCCCGCAGACTAATACAGAATGTATGTGCTTGCGTGAGGCGAGGTGTAGGCAGCTGTGTGAAACGACAGGGAGTGGCGGAGACCGTGGCGGGGCTGGTGAGTCCGTCCTGGCTGGAAGGACAAACGCTCTTCAGTGCCAGCGGACCGCTGCCCTGTGGGGCTATTCACTGTGTCGCCAGATGTTCTGAATTTTTAAGTAAAGCTAGGATTTTGGTTTTCAAATGTGATATTTTCCAGTTTTATGATGATATGTGGGCAAACGAAAGATGTCTGTGGGCTGAATTTGACCTACGGATCACCAGTTTTGACCAGGTGACCCCAAGTTTAAGGAAACAATTTAGAAATGACCTCAGAAGGCAGGGCACGACTGGAGAGCAAACACGCAGAGTGCTGAACCAGGAGCCGGGACACCTGGCTGGCTGTCGTGGCCAGACTCTTGCTGTTTGACCTTGAGCCAGGCCTCAGTTCCCACACTTGTCAGGTGAGGAGACTGAACGAGTCCCTGCCAGCAGAGGTGATGGAAGATTTCAGGTCTGAGTGCCATCCTCTGTAAACATCAGGAATCATGGCCAAGGTAATTAGTCTCCACCTGGCTACTTCTAAGTGCCTCATCTTACAGAGTCACAAAGAGATTGAGTGTAATTAAGGATTTAAATGCGTAGAAGTGGATACAACATCCCCATGTCTTAGGAAAAGCTGTTCAAACCGGGGGAAGGAAAAAAAAAAACCAAACAAGAAGAAAACAGAAAGGAATTGCTCCAGATGAATCTTTAAAAACATTGACCAAAGAGGGTAAAAACTTCACCCTTTCAGAATCTAAATTATCATGGTGCTCCTTTGCTCTCTGCACTGGAGTTGTCACTGCAGGGTTTTCTTGGCTACTTCTTTTTTTCTTTTTTTTTTTTCCAGTGTTTCAAGGATATGGTATGGTAGACATAGACAAATAAGAAGAATTATTAAACTTATACTAGGTGCCAGGGACTTTACATAGACAGGCATTTCTGCGGTAACACAAACTAACACTTCCCAGAAAATTTTGCCGCCTGCGAAAGTCAGTATAAAAAAATAATAGCATTTATGGGAAAAATAGGGCCAAGATAAGACTGTTCAAATCCCATGCGATACTGCTGAACCCAAACAATCACTGCCACCTGGGAACGTTACTTGGACCACACTGGCAGCAGCTCAGTGGCCAGAAGCTCCCACAGAGGGCATTAAAATCCACAAAAGCAAGAGAGATGAGAAGCTGGCAACTTTTTAATTAGTCCAGCACTGGCAGGGGCAGAGAGAGGGCAAAGGAAGTGGAGCTCTGAGTCAGTGGGGCTACTGTCAAGATGGACACAGGAGGCAGGACAGCCTCCCCCATGCTGAGAGCTCCAGAGGCTGGGATGTGCCTAACCAAGGAGGCAGCCCTGGAGGCAGGAGCCAGTTCTCAGTTTCCTGGAATACGGCAAAAAGGTGCCCACTGAGGAGGCAGCTGCCCCGCCCCTGGCCTTCTTTCCCACTGAAGTTTATGGCTCCACTTCTGCTATTCCAGCTCCTCTTGCTTAGGAAAACCCACCTATGATACGGTGAAAACCAGTGTGCAATTTTTATATTGCAAGGTGAAACCTTAATGTGCAATTATGTGCAGTTTAATGGGCAATTTTTGCATTCCACTGACATCATTGCTTTATAGCCGATCCCTGATGGGGTCATTCATGCTGCAGAAATGCTCATGGTAGCAGAACAGGTGCATTATATTGTTTCAGTCTCACAGCTTGATGAGGTATTGGAGCCGTGGCTCTCACGTTAGTGTGCCTCAGCCTCACCTGGAGGGCTTGTTAAAACAGACTGCTGGGTGTTATCCCCAGAGTTTCTGATTCAGTATTTCTGCGTGGGGTGCCCAAATTTGCACTTCTAAGAAGTTCTCAGATGCTACTGATGCTGCTGGCCCAGGACTACGTTTCAGAACTACTGTGCTAGAGGAAACGGATCATTGGCCAGATTTTCTGACTTGCCCCAGGCTGCTGCAGGAATGGGCCCAAGGTGGTCCTAAATCTTGAGCCTACTGAGGCCAATATGCCTGGGAAACTGACCTTCGATGAGCTACAAACACTTAGGAATGTGCTGGGTTGGCTGCTATAATTACTTGTACCTGGTCAGCAGGCGGGCACGTAGCTCAGGCAATCAATAGGGCTGGGCTTGTGGTCAGCAGCTGTACATTGTGGGGACCTGGGGAGTCTCTTCCTCCACTGAGGGGTACGCTGGGTGGTCTCCTGTTTGGTAAGACATCTTGGCAAATTTTGGTATCCTTTGCTATTTAAGAACGTAAACCTAGTGTACGTCTATCACAGTTGCACCGTCCACACACAACCTTCCTGCCAAAGCAGCTGGCAAGCACCCAGCCCTAGGATTTGGACCTGGGCACTCTGACTGCGGTATCCAGGTCCTGTCCCATCAGGGCACACTAATCCCTAAAGAATTTCCTGAAGGAACCAAGCAGGGAGTTTACCTGTGACTTGCTTATGTTCATGTTTAGTGTGGCTTGTTTCAGGGAGATAGGAGACAAGGGGTTAATGTTGTGGCTGAAGATAAAGCCCCAGCGTGACTATCAGATCTCTCAAAAATTGACGTTACTGGCTTTGTTTAAGGTATGAAATATATGGGGCAAAGGACATGTGGTATGCTCACAGAAGTAAGAAGGCTGTTCATTTTCATCATGAAAAACTCCCACCTGCAGGAAGCTGCAGTTGATTCCTACATTAGGGTTCTGAGGCTGTACGCTGAATTAGGAATAGAAAAAAAAATGTGTTGGTTATTTCAGGAGGTGTTCCCTCACCCTGAGAGTTTAAAGTATTTTTAATCCTTTTTTTGGGCACGTGATTTTTTATTTCTAAATGCAATGTAATGTTTAGGCATGCCGCTTGGGATGGCATTTAAAAAAAAATTGGCCATTTTTCAAAATATCCTTTTAGTTTTAAGCTGGTCAGGAAAAACAAATGATGTAAAAATATGTGAATAATTTTCTATTACAGAAATGAAAAACTGACTTGCATCTAAAAGTACAAGACGTGAACATGAAGACACGACAGAAAGAGCTGTCAGGAGGCAGACCAAGTGTGATTTGAATCCAGGCTCTGTCACTTACTGATTGTGTGACACTGGGAAAGTTCTTTGTCTAGTCGGAGCCTCTGTCTCCTCTTCCACAAGGTGGTTTAGTAATACGTACTTCACAAGGTTATCATGAGGATGAACTGGCCACCAGCAACGCAGATATGTTTCTGATATCCACAGCGTCCTGAGGCACAGACTAGCTCTCTCTTTGGTTTCCCACGAGTTGTCACAATTACCCAAGAAGCTTCCTGTCAAATGTGCTGCATTCAACTTTGAACTTGCTCCAGAAGAGCCAGAAACGAGGCAGCAGTACCATTTCAAGAAAACCGAAGTGAAGCCTGCTAGAAATTGGCTTGGTTGAGACTCTGTTTTAAAGCATCACAAAGTTAGCAGTTTTCCCCTAACCTCTTGTTAACTATATACAAAGACTTAAGAAAAAAAAAAAAAGAACGAAAAGAAAAGATGAAACACTAATACTGAAAAATACCTAACCACTAAATTCCAGAATTATGAAAGAACTGCCGACAAATACAAGGCAGGTGGAGAGCACCAAGAATAAGCAGCGTAGCTTTCACTTGTACCATAACTCTCCTTTGCCTCCGTGATTTGGAGACCCAGGGCCAATGTCAAACAGAAGACTTAGTGCTGTGAAGGGAGCAGGGCCTGTCTTTCGGTTTTCCCCTCTCCTTCCTCCCGCTCCCACCTGTGCCCCTTTCCCCCTGTCTTCATGCAGGCTTCCATCTTATTGTATTTAGGTCAGTACTCCAAGTCTCAGAAGTGACTGGGAAATAGAGGGGTGCTGGCGATGGTCTAAGACCTGTGACTGTGGAAAATACACCCCAAGGTGACTCCAAAGAGTCACACCCTTGAATAATCCCCTCTCCCTGAGTGCAGGCAGTACCCATGACTGGCTTCTACTGAGAAAGAACGGCCAAGGTGATGGATGTCACCCCTGTGGTCATCTTAGACAGAGAGGCTCTTCCGCTGGCCTGGAGGGTGGAAGCCACCCTGTTGTGGGAGGGGGCCACAAGCGAGGACCTGTGGAGCACCCCCAGCTGACAGCCGGTAACAATGGAGGGCCTCCCGTCCGGCTGCTACAAGGAACTGAATTCTGCTGACAACCTTGTGAGCTTGGAAGAGGACCCTACGATCCGGAAAGGAACACATCACAGGAACTGTGAGATAACAGGTGTGTGTCATTTTATGTTGCTGGCTTGTGGTTGTCTATTGTGCAGCAAAAGAAAAGCGACAGAGTGAGTTACTGTATCTGAAGCAAGCGTTGCGCGGGAGTAAATAAGAGCCTGGGGAGCAGGGCCTGCTGGGAATTTGGATGACTAAGTGGGTCTCTGAAGCCAGAAGGCAGATGGTGGAGGTCAGAGGAAGGCACCACCTCACGAAGACAGAAGTCAAGCCTGTGGGAAGCGGAAGTTTGCCTGGGAGCTGCAGATATGCAAATCTGTCCTTCAATTGTAAATTTGATGAAGATTCCATCACCTTGCCTGGGACCCAAATTGTAGGGATGGAAAGACAACCAATGTTTCATAAACTTACCAGGAAATACGCAGGAACAACAGAGAGAAATTTACAAAATCTTAGCGGGAGTGTGAAAAGAAGTCTTTCCACTGAAAATATTAAACTTTTTCTATGGATTCATCTATAAATTTCATGTAATTCCAATAAAAGTCTTAATGGAGTGTTATTTGGAACCTGATGAAATCTAAATTATTTGAAAGGATGATTACTTCAGAATTGCTAATATACTTTTTAAAAAAGAGCAATGATGAGGGACACTTTGTCTTATCAGAAAATAAAATATAGCTTAAAAATACAATAATTGTAACTGTATCATATTAGTTCAGGAACAATCAGGCAGAGGATGGAACAGAAGTCCAGAAGAGACCCAAGGATAGGTGCATTTGTTGTATTTTGGTGTATGATAAAGATATTTCATTTCTAATGATTGGGCAAAGGGTGGATAGTTTGCCAATGGTGTTGGGAAAAATGACTAACCGATTGGGGCAAACTATATCACTGCCTCATACATGCCTCACACAAAAATAAATTCTGATCAATTTTGCATTGAACTGTAAAAGATGAAAATTTATAGATTTAATAAAATATAGATAATAATTCTGGTGTCTGGGAGCGGAAAAGTCATTTCCAAGCATGATGCCAAAGCCAAGAATCATAAAGGAAAGGATTATTATAGTTGACCACATGAACTATGAGAACTTTTGTAATGGTATAAAATCCCAAATCAGAAAAAACAAAACAAAACAAAAAACCCTGAAAGGCAAAACAAATAGAGAAAAAAAATATGAAATGCCAGGTGGTGTTAAACTTTGAGCTTTTACTAATTAGAAAAAGATAACCAACTGAAAAAAAAATAATGCAAGGCTAAAAAGAGACAGCTGCAAAATACACCAGACCACGTGTTTGCTTTTTCTTTCCTTTCAGAAATCACAATTTTTTCAGGCTTCCCGGAGCAGCCGTGTTGGGGGCACGAAGCTGCTGGCCGGTGTCGCAGTAGGTTTGGGGAGATGTACAGTTCTAATCATCTTCCTATTAAGGTTCGTATTCTTCCACATTGCCCAGGGATATCCAGCAAATGACCAAGCCTTTTTTAAATTAAAGTAATCTCACTAAATGGAGATTTTATACCCGCCCACACTTTTACTCTAAAGAATGCATTTGTTACTAAAGCTCAGTTATTAAGATTATTTTTCAAAATGACTATGGCTTTATCTTTTTACATTTATGATTGGGAAAGAAATTCATGCTTTTTGTGAAGACATAAGTGCTGTTCAGAAAGATGTAAAGAAGACAGTAAAAATACCCTTATCTTGCCTTTCAAAGATAGCCTCCGTTTTCTCTGTTTATTTATATTCATATTTTTACAAAAATGAGATCATACTTTTTCCCTGTTCAACAATAATCATGAATATCTTTCTACGTTAATAAATGTAGCTCTACCTCATCATTTTAAATGGATGCATATTATTCTTCAAAATGAATGTGCTATAATTAATTTAACTAGTCTATTACTGATAAAATTTAGGATTTTTTTTTAACCAGTATAAAGAACTCTGTAACTGGCTCCTTACACATATTCTTGGCTATGGGTCCGGTTATTTCCCAAGAATAAGTTCCTAGAACAGAGAGAGTCAGTCATCCCAAGGGAAGAAAGAGACAAGATGATCTGAGGTAAAAAAAAAAAGATGTCATATTTGGGGAAGAGAATAGATGGTGCGTTTATCACAGTCACTAGCACTTGAATCTGTGTCCAGCCCATCCCTGTGGGCACATGTCTGGGTTCCAATGAGAAACTACAGGCAGGGACTGCTTCCAGAGCCTTCTAACAGTTGGGGCAAGGAAAGTGGGAAGAGAAAAGTGCTGCTTTCCCCTGCTCTGCTCCAGGCCAACATGCAACCTGGGGCGTCTGAGCAGTGGGCAGCCCCAAAGGGACTGGATGTGCCTGTGTGCCCGCGTGAGAACCCCATGGGACCTCTACAAAGAGCAAGGGCGTTTTCAGGGCCTGGAGGGGCAGGTGCCTGTGAGGCCTGAGTCACTACTCTTGCCCCATCCTAACTATAGCCAGTGGAGGGGAGACTTGGAGAGACTCAGGTTATACTGTAGTTACATCTGGGTATAAGCCGACTCTGTGTGTAGAATGCCTCAAATGTACTCAACATGCCGTCTATTCTGTACAGAAGCCTTGCCCTGTCTGGAGTTGTACAGCCTAAGAACGGTACCTTGGGGCTTATACTTTCTTACTTGCCCTGTACTCATGGCTCAGGTAAAACCTCTGGGATTCTCCTGACAGCCATTTGCCAACCCAGCCATATATGATTCCAATTCTTTCACCCCTTTATTTAATATTGGATATGAGATTGGTTCTCTCAAAGGAAGCCTTTGAGTGACTGATAATTATATAGAGATTATATCTTTTATCTTTATTCACGCTTCTCAGCAAGGTGCCTTCCCACAGTTCAAATAAGTTAGATACTGAACAGTGAGAGGCAACCTACACTCCAAAGTAGGAGTCTGGTAGGCACCCAACACTCATCCCCCTTCCTGCCCGTTCTCCTTCTCCAGGAATAGAAGTCCAGTTTATCCAGGAGTTCGGTGGAGACCCACTGGTTCAGCTCCTTTCCCAGTCCCAAAATATAAATCATGATCAGTCAAAACCAGTCATGATCCTCTCATTTTGCTTGGCCTCTGGTTGGCTGAAGGATGACAGGTGATCCTGTGTTGCCTAGTGAGATGTAAGGGGACACATACAGAAAGAAGCTTAGTTCTGTAAGAAAAGACAAAGTCTTCCCAGAAGACGTTTCTCTCCTGCCCATTCTGCCCCCCTATCATGGTAGGTGATGCCTGGAAGAGCACTGACCATGAGATGATAAGCATGAGGATGCTAAGATGATGGATCAGCAAAATGGTGGTACCCAGGTCCCAGGGGACATTGTGAGCACCTGAACTCCTTAGCAATTGCTTATCTCCATACTTACTGGAAAGTGAGAAAGACGGATTCCTATTTTTTAAGGCCACTCTAAGTTGGGTTGTCTGTTATGTCACCAGAAGCATTCCTAAGTGACAAATGGACTAAATAAAACAAGAATGACTTGATCATCCAGAAGCATCAACTCTGGAGCCGGACTGCCTGGGTTCAAATCTAAGCTCTTCTGAGTACTAGTTTTGTAACTTTGGCTGGGCAAGCATCTCCGTGCCTCAGTTTCTCTATCTGTAAGATAGTGTGTCCTACATCAACTATGCAGCGTAGTTCAGAAGAAATGTCAAAATGTCGCTTCTTTATGGGGGGGAGGGTGGTCACAGCAATACATAGGTGTCTGGAGCTGGAAAATTGTGTCTAGATTATTTTTAATCAAAGAATGCAAAATCTCTGCTAAAATATCATTTTAAGTAAACTTGGATTAGGAAGTGGTTAGTAAAAATTTTTCAGTCCTTCTCATATTTATGATGTCCAAATGTAAAATTGTTAGATTCCAGGATGGTCTAGAATAAATGTTTGAAATTTTCCACTCTCATAAAACAAAAGGACAGAGTTATCCCTCATGTAAGTCTTAGGTTTCCTCAGCTCTAAACGTAGAGTCCGCCCACTTTGTAGCTACAGTCCCAGACAAGTTCCTATTGCTTTATGTGGCTACCTTTTCTCTCCATCTGTCATTCCTGCCTAAGTTCCTATTCCTTTCAGAAATTTTTGTAACTCTAATAGAGTTTGCATTTTGGCCTCTTTGTTTCTTCCGGTTGTAACTTTTAAAAAAGATTAATCAGTAAACAACAATTTATGTTAATGAGAGTCATGAGAAATCCACAGGAAGTAGAGACATCAGTCTTTGCGCCCCTGCTGTTCGTGGTCTTGTACCTCGGGTATGAGGTCACCTGATACTCTGCTTTTAGAAGTAGGTTTATGAAGCAAGAGATGTTGGACATTCACGTCATGGTTAACCCAGACTTAGAGGTCTTCCTCTGCCTTTTCTGATGAGCAGGTGGTTCCTTGACAAGGACAAGACCAAGGGCCATGTGCTCCTGAGAACACTTGGAATTGTCTCTTGGGGGGCATCCCGGCTTCTGGCTCAAAGTCATTGTGTTTATCTGCCAGTAACCCTGCGGCAATGGAGTGCTAAATTAAGAGGTAAAGCCAACATTCTCTCTGGGGTTGGCTGCCTCCCTCTTGACTCAGAGGAGAAAGGTAGGTCTGGATTTTGGCACAGTTGAGAATATGGGAGCAACCACAGGCCGTCTCCTCCAGGCTGCTAGTCATAGTTTGGGTGTCATTTGCTTTAGGCAGCAACAAGGATTTACTAAGCCCCCGTGTGATGCACGGCAGTGGATTAAGGACTCAGATTATGCTGAGGTTCTGACTGTGCACTTCCATCTTCTCCTTTTGCTGGAGGTAACGAAACGTTCACAATATTATCTTTCTATTTAGAGTCACGACTCCTTTCTGCCCTCTAATCCCATAGTGATCTGATGATGAGTAAGGAAGCCATCATTCCAGCGAGCCAACATTAGGTATCCTGTCTGTCCTCTGGCAACGAGAGGACCGAATGTCTGCTGAATCAGGAAAGAACAATTTAACTGTAGTAAACCGACCTCCATTTGAAATCCAGAGACCTGAAACCAGACATGTATAGATGGAATCATGGCACATGGGACTCAGAAGATAATTTAGTGATCACCTCGGCCAGTTGCTCTCAAACTTTAGCCTCCACCAGGATTACCAGGTAGGCTTGTCAAAATGCAGATGTTTCTGATTCTGTAAGTCTGGGGTGGGGCCTGAGAATTTCCACTGCTAACAAGTTCCCAGGGCAGGGTGATGCTCCTGGTCTGGGTACCACGCCTTGAGAACCGCTGATTTAGACAAGTGCTGTCCTTTACAATTAAGGAAACTGCAGTGGAGAAGTCAGTGGATTGTCCAAGGTGACTGGACTAATGGTCCAATTGAGAAAATGAAGGAGCTGAAAGTAAGTTCAGTTCTTTGGAGTTTTGGGTCATTGTTTGGCTTTCCATGTCACCTTTAAAGCCACAGATCAAGTGTATTCACAATAGTATGTATTTGTTTGGGAAAAGTAGGACAAGAGAGCCTTCAAATCTTTGCTTTCCTACTAGGTGACTGTTGACTTTGGGAAGTTGCGTAGCTTCTTTATGGTCTCAGTTTCTGTGAAATGGGATCATAGTCGTAGCAGCACTGGAGGATCCACTTCACAGAGTGGTTGTGAGGATTAAAATATAATATTATCTAAAGTTCTTAGAATTGTGCCTTGGACAGTGCTGTAATTACTCTTATTAAATGTTAGTTATTTTCAATGAAATGAAAATTTCCTATTACTGAAGTTTCACTCTGTCTGGTCAGACTGGTTGGCAGGAGGATAGAAAAGGTGACTAAGAGAGAAAAATTTCAGAACGTGGCTAATCCTAGAGCAGGTGATGCAAGACAATTCGATTTTAGATCTTCACAGTGATCTGGTCCACCCCTCTCTTCTCACGTGGGAAACAGAGAAGTCACGACGAAATGAAGGGACTTGTCTAAGCTTTCATAGCCAATTAGCAACACTGCCAGTTTGAGGACTCAGTTTAATCAATTACTTTCTCACTCTGCGCAGTATTTGTGAAAGTGGTATTATAGTATCCATATCCAGACTTGCCTCGATTTCCTACGCTGGGAACTTAGCTGAACTGTTTGGTTGACAGTGGACGACCACTGCAGCATCATTTTTTATTTGCTCTGAATGCCTTTTTCCTGGACGCTTTTTGTTGTTATCCTTGTGGTTCTGCAGTAGGGTAAAATGAGATGACTTTATCTGCCTTAAGTTCTAAAAATACTCACAAGAGGATTTGAATCTGTTCCCGTTCCTCCACACTTTCTCCCCCTGGAGTCTTCCTTGTCTTGAAAGGAGTCAAAGCCATTAAAACCAACTTTTATTCCATTTTAAAATAGGCACTCATTTAAAGTATCGAAATTCCTGTTTGGACAGCAAAAGGTTAACAGTGCATAGAAAAAATTCCAGCAGCCCACAAATCTAAGCATAATTATGTATGAACATGAGGCTTTTATTGCTGTCAAAATTAATCACTTTTCAACTTCCAGCTGTTAAAACCCTTCTGGCAGTTCTCCAAGCAATTCCCCTACAGTTACTTTTCCTTCAATTAAATTCTGGTGCAGCTCACAGGCTCTCGTTACATAAGCAGCAAGTTAAAAATGGACTTCTTGGGGTTTTCTTCTTCTTTTTTTTTTTTTTTGGTCTTTGCTTAAAACTAGAAAATGACAGCATATGAAGTTTGTTCCACTGACTCTTTCAGCTTAACTTTTCCTTAAGCTTCAAGCCTAAAAAACAAGCAACGTGGGATTAAAGTATTAGTGTCGATTATAAAGCGCTTTACGTGTGTGTAGTGATTTGTAATCATTTTTATTAGCCATTTCTCTCCATTGTCCTCTGAGGTGCGTGAATGGGGTTATGTTTGCGCTCTGCGACCCCACCCACTTTTCTCCTCTAGAAACTGAGCAGGAAATGCAATTTACAAGTCTCCTGCCCCGGGTGTAGTCCCCGTGTTAGAATGGTAGTTACCCTCGAGGCTCCTTGAACGAAGTGTGCAGGTTTGTCGTGGTGGGAACACCCTTGGGAGGAGAAGCCAGCTGGGGTGACTGCAGCTGCCCTGCTTCCCGGAAGCTCCCGTGACGGACCACACCCCCGATTCCAGAAACAGCTGCAGGGAGGTGGACTGAGCTGTGAAGGGCAGAGGCCCACGGCCAATCACGGCCACTGAGTTGAATATGACTCCTCAGTAGTTTCAGAAATGGCCCTGGGACATAATTTTGGTTTATGAATGGACATGAGTCCCCATCTTTGCAATGCTTGTGCACAGATATTGTGTTAGAGGTGCCGTCTTTCCACTCTTCATCCCTGTGTTCCCCAAAGACTGGTCCTTCTCTGTGGGGATGGGTGAGGGCTACAGCTTTGCTCGACAGGGATTGGGGATCACCATCCCTTTCCTTCCCCAGTGTATTGGGGCACAGGCTCTTCAACATTTGAATGAGTTTAGCCAGTTTCCTTTCCCTGGTTTGTCCCTCTCACTCCCTCGGATGGTGCCTCTCTGAGTCTGGGGTGGAGGGTACCTTCCCTGGCCACTCCTGTAGGTCTCTGTAACTTCCTCCCCAGCCCTGCTCCCTGCACTTACTGTGTGTTGGAATGCTGTGATGGACAGATGTCTCCAGTTTGCAGTCTCTGTAATTTGTGCTACCATCCTCTAATTTTATGCAAAATTAGCATATTTCCAGATGCTGATTCCTTCCTGAGCCTTTCTACCTGATAGGAACAGCTGGTGTGAAAGCTGAAACTGGGCAGGAGGTATGAAGATGTTTTTGTGGCAGAGATAAAAGAGTAGAGAGGAATGGCGTGTCAAAGAAAAAGTAAGAAAGGCTGCAGCCAGCACCTTGGAGTGACTGTCCGTTTCACCGCGGCTCTGTGGTTCTGCACTAATCCATATTTATGTAGTTGGAAAGGGAGACTGCAGACGCGGGAGACAACTTCATTCTACTCCCATCATCCATACTCCACAGTGGCTCATCATGGAAGACTTGGGCTGTGAAAACCTGAGCCAGTCTCGGCTTAGGATATTGAGCAACAGTCTTTGTCCAAACAGAAGCCTCGCTGGCCAGCGGACTGGGGAGTCACGTGTTTACTGTAGCACCGTGGTTAACGAGAGCCTGCTGGTCAAGCCGTATCCAGGCTCACCCAGCCCAAGGAGATGGCTCAAGGCTGGAGCACCTCAGCCGGAATATGAAGGGACACATTCACCAAGAAGTCGTTAGCATCTCTGTCTCTTTACTGCACTTTGCGCTGCAGGGGAAAATCTGTGCCCACCTGCCCCTTCTGCTCTGTCAGTTAGCTGTTAGCTTGCTCTACTGTGACTGCATTGATCTACTCCAGCCAGGGACAGTTGGACAAATCTTCCTAAGGCTGACGTGGTGGCCTAGAGAGGACTGAGTCGGTTAATACCTGCTCTGCCTCTGACACCCAGGGGCCGAGGCTCTTCCACTGGGAAGCCGCCAAGACATCTGAGAGTTACAGGACGGGGGTCATGTGAGAGGGACAAGGCTAGGAAGAACTGCTTGTGAAGTTTTGCCCTTCCGTTCAGTATTTAATAGACTTTGTCTTTTCTTAAAAACTGCCACATGGCAGAGTTTTCGTTAACTGGCTTATACGACATATGCATGGATACTATTGTCCAATGTAAATACCTCGCATGTATTTTATGTGCTTGTTTCCTTAGTTTTGTAGGCTCTATGATTATAACTCTCAACATCTCACTAAATTCTACCCAGTGGTAATTACAAACAAATACATGTGCAATCAACACGTTGGGGAGAAGTTCTGTTTGGAGTTAGAGTCACTTGGCAGTTGGCAAAATACAGTTACACTAATTTATATTGCTCTTATTCCATCTGCTTTCTGGTTTAAAATGTCCTGGATTGCCTCAGACTCTGTATATGCCATATTTTCCATTTACAAAATTTTCCTGCATAATCCATTTCATTTTTCTGAGAGCTCTTGGAAAACGATATTGGTCAGTTCCAAATATGCAGAGGCCAGTTTTATGTGGTATGATTCCTGATCTTACAAATGGATGATGAAATTGAAAAGAGATAACCAAGGGGGAACTTCTGGAGCTAAAATGTGAGGGCCAGGGGCTCAGTGCAAATTCTGCCAACAAATGAAGAGTTTGGAGCAGCTGGTCTGGGAGGAGGCAGAGCCTACGCATTTTTAAGCAAGTTTTTCTGAGATCTCCAACTTCCTACCACCACCCTCTGGTTGTGCTTAAATGCATGCTGCCTACACGCCTTCATGGATTTTTTTCTGGAGCCACAGAGGCATGAACGTTTAGGAATCTTTTCTTCACCACTTAGTCAAAGAAGGAGAGTAGAGATGAGTGAAAATGTTGAAGATAACAGGAAAACCTTACAGCATTAAAAAAAAAAAAACAACAACATTTGTGTTTGATGCCTTGACCTGGCTTTGCCGCATAGTTACAGAAGTCCATATGGTTCTAGGAGTGGAGCTGGGGGTGGGAGGGTGGGAGGTGCCTGCCAGGATCTGACACTTGTCCTACCTGCTCATTTGCCAGCAGTTACAGGCACCCACTTCTGGTCACAGTGACTGGGGAGAAAAGTGGGGCAGGAAATCTCAGAGTGAAGACACTTATCAGGTCCAGCCATACTGCTTGAGTAAAGACAAATTGGCAGGCCCTTTTTTGGTGGTAGGTGTTGTTTGGAAGACAAATGTTTATTAGGAAGGATTTTTCCTTTTGGCCTCTTTGAGCATAAGACACCATTATTTTTTAAATTTTTATAATTCATTTTTTATAGTTTTTAAATTGACATATAGTCAGTTTCAGCGTGTCAGTTTCTGGTGTACAGCATAATGTTTCAGTCATACATATACCTACATATATTAATTTTCAAGTTCTTTTGCATGACACCATTATTTAATTTAGTTTTTATCCTAACTGCCTTCAGTTAGATTATAACAATACTTTCCACTTGAACTCTACTTTGTAGTTTCCCCATAATTTTCTTCAACATTATCTCCTTCCGTACTTGAATACTCCTATCAGCAAGACTTAATGGGGTCTGGAAGGGAAGGGATGTTTATTTTATTGATTGTGGGCATGTGAATGAAAAGTCCAGGGTCACAGGCAAGTGGGTGGAAAAGTGGGGACCAGAGCCAAAGCCTCCTGCCTCCTAGTACAGTGCCCATTTTTCCTGAGAAGGTGGTGTTGAATCGTGCTCAGGACCTGTTGGTGTCCTTCATGGAGACGGTTCCAGGTGTGACTGAAGTGGGAGGTACCCTGAGCTTGCCTCAGCCAGCACTAACCGGTACATTGTTCTTCCGTTGGGGGCTGCAACAGGTGATTCGTCACAGCAGGTGATTCCTACCTTGCCAGTTGGATTTTCTGGATAATTCACAGCCTTTGCTAAAATGGAGCCTCTTTCTGGAGGCACAGTCCTCCTTCTGGATGCTCACCAGTCTGCCAGTGGCAGAGGTACCTTACTACTTTGAATTGCTTGAAGCTGGGAAGTGCGTCTCTGGCTTCACAGCAAGCACCTGCCCTGCCTAACACTCCACGTGGGGGCCGTGCAGTCCCCATCCTTTCCTCCCCTCAGCTCAGCTCTGCCCCTGGGGAGGTGTTCAGGGATGGACTGTTGCCCCTCAACTGGTAGCTTGGCTTTGTTCCAGGCACTCTGGTCTTGCTGTCTTGTTGGCAGACAGTCTGAAAGCTTTAGAGATGTGGCTGGTTTAACTGGTCCCAAGTGACCATGGAACATTTCACTTCTAGCTCCCTTGGAAAAGCAGCATCTCTGCTTTTGACTGTGGTCGGGACCCTGATGCGGGATCGATGCTACAACCACTCAAAGGAGGTGCTGGCTTTCCTGAAGGTGCAAAGACTTGAAGATGACATTCTGCATACTTTATTGTTCTCTCCTTTCCAATTGCCAGAGCTTCACGAAAATGCCCAAGAATATATACTCTTCCCTTGCAATTTAAGTCAATTGCTCATTAATTGACATACAAGCTTCTCTAGAAAGAGCTAATCCTCTTAGTTTTTAAAAATGTGACCTAGTTTTCTGCTTAGGTAGAGGATCACTTTTTTTTCCCCAGGCATCAAGCAAAATTTCTAACCTGAGATGACTTGTCTTGGCTCTGTTCAATCTCTGTTTCAGAGGCTTTTTCTCTGTACCCTCCCCTCCCCCTTATAGGTCCTGTACCGCCCAGCTGTTCACTGTTCTTTGCTGTGCAGCCCTAGCCTGCCCTGCCTTTGAGAGAAGGTCATTACTGGACTTACTTCCTCTCCAAATTCACCTGACTCCTTCTCTTGGCAGCCTTTCCCTTTCTGTTTATGGTAAATAATTTCCCTTTTAAAAAACTATTCCCTTTAAAATCATTATCTCTCTCATCACTATCACATCACCACGACTTCCTCCTAACCTGTGCTGAGCACCTACTTTTTGCTAAGTCCTGAGGACACACAAACACATGAAAAGAATTTCTGTCCTGGGAGAGTTTATAGTCTGATTGCAGGAAAGTAAGCACTATCGATAATGAATAGATTCCTGTCTTACTTCTAGAATAAAACACTTACGCATTCTCATAGGGAAATTATAGGAATATGATACCTTAGCCCAATGGTACTTTTGATATAGGCCAATGGGGAGGTATTCAGAAGAGGCAGGAAACTTTAAAATCACATCGTTTTTTCCCACCTTTTACCTCTTCTCTATCACCCTTTTCCAAACGATGACGTATGATCACAGACAATAAAACCCCAAGGAATCAGCGTGAGGGTGGGCTTGTCTGCTGCTGGGGAGGGTTCTGCTGGTATTTCTGTAGCTCATTCTAAATGACTTATGTTGAGCCCAGAGCCCAGTGAAGGTGATGCCCATGACTGTCAGAGCAGAGCTCCTGCCAAGCAGAGGCAGGATACAACAAGACACACAAAAGCAGAAGTCTCCCTGTTTCTGTAACATTTCCAGCTGGAAAACAAATCAGAGTTACGCATTCCAGCTATGCTTAGGAAGCCCTGAAATACCCAAGTAGTAATCATCTAGGTATGCTAACTACAGCTCAGGATCATTCTGGGCTTGTCAGTGCCCTATGCCTGGTAGGTTTCCCATTAGCTGTGCTCACTTCTCTCTTTTTCTCCGAGGGCCAATTATTGGGGAAACGCAGCATTTCTACCCCCACCTCCATCCCCAGCCATTCAGAGAAAGTTTGTTACGCACCAGAATGTCTGACCATTACAATAAGCCATAAAGCCATTCCAGCGTAGGCGTTGGAAGAATTTAGCCTTTGAAACATGGATTAAAGACTTAAGGTTGATGACTGTAGAATTTTAGTGCCAAGAATTAGAAGAGACCAGAGAGAAGGATGGCCACACATTCCAGTGTAATTAGGATGCCCCTCGTCCCATTGTAGTCACTAATGTTGCCTTTTTTTTCTCTCAAAAGTGCTTAGTTTGGACAAGTTTTATGGTTATTTTGCTTTAAAGATTATCCAGTTCATCTTTCAGTTTGGTTCACATTTAATGCAGAAATTACTTTTGCCCCTCCTTCCAAGCAAGGGATCATGTGTTTGCTCTTCACAGTACTGGCGAGGGGGAGCTTACTCCTTTGCCAGGAACCTCTAATTGTTATGGAATTCTTGGTTCTGCATCAAAATCTTCCTTTCTCTAGCCTTCACCCTTTGATTCCAGTTCCTTCCTCTGCAACAATACAGCACAAACTTCTCTCTTCCACCCAATATTTTTCATGTCGGTTTTTTTGTGGGATATTTTTCAAGAATGTACTCATGTTGACTTAGAATACTTTTTTTATATATATATTTAAGATTCCAAGGAGCCTAAACAACTTTTATTATGCTATGAATGCAGCTGAATGATTGATTATATCCCTAGAAATTTATAGGCAGGAAACAATATAACATGAAGAAACGAGGCTCTCTTTAAAGATGACTTCAAGCTAATGGCAGAAGTTGGATTTATATGCTTTGTTTTTAAAATGATTTTTTAATTATTGTGAAATAATACAGGATGGTTGTTGGAGATTTAGAACATGTCAAAAAATAAAGAAAAAAGTCCCACTTGTGCCCACCAGCAGAGATAATATTCCTGATACTATTTTTGGTATATACCCTTTTATTCCTTTTTCTATGTGCATGTACTTGGTAGATACGTAATTTAATGAAATGAGCATCACACTGAAGTAGTTTCCTCTACCACTTTTATATTATTATCATATAATAATCATTCTCCCACATCATAAATGAGCTTTAAAACCTGGTTTTATTGGATGCAAAATACTCAAAAATATGCATTTTGCACTCTTCTAAAGATTCTTCTATTGCTAGACATTTAGGTTGTTTTTAACTGTACCAGTAATGCTGTAGGACACGTTCATATGTCCTTGTCAGCCTCACTCATTACTTCCTTAGAATAGATTCCCATAAACGGATATTCTGCTTAAAGAACTGTATTTGTCTGTCTGGGCTGCCATAACAAAATAACGTAGATTTGGGGGCTTAAACGACGGAAATCAATATTCGCACAGTTCTGAAGGCTGGAAGTCCCAGATCAAGGTGCTGGCTGATTTGATCCCCAGTAAGAGCCCTCTTCCTGGCTAGTCCATGGTCACCTTTTCACCGTGTCCTCACATGGCAGAGGGAGCTCTGGTGTCTCTTCCTCTTCTTATTAGGGTATCATCCCTGTTAGATTGGGGCCTCATCCTCATGACCTCATTTAATCTTTGTCACTTCCCCATGGGCCTTATCTCCAAATACGGTCACTTTGGGGGTTAGGGCTTCAACGTGTGACTTTTGGGAGGGACACAAATATTCAGTCCATAGCACGAATACAGATTTTTTCCATCCTCTTGATCTACAAACATTGACCATAAGTTTGAGCCAATTCAGAGCCCCACCAGCAAGGTGGGGAGAGCTCCTTGTAAGCAAATTCTTCTCAGCACAGAGCATGTTCATTAAGGGAAGAAAAAACTGTAGCCAAACTCTTCTTAGAAAAGCTGTTGCTCCTTGTTTTAATTTGGGTTTCTTTGATTCCTAACAAGGTGACTATTTGTCATATCCTTAGATGCTGTTCATAGTTCTTATTTCAGGAATTAACTCTTCAGGCTTTCTGTTATTTATTTATTCATCTCGGCTTATTAGTGTGTCTGAACTGTTTATAGATTAATAATAAATGACAACCGATGTTACCTAATGTTTTCTCTGTACCAGTATCGAAGCCAAGCATATAGCAGCTCCTTTACTGTACATCAAAATTCCCTGCCTGTTGTTTTAAAACCTCATTTTAGAGACAAGGACCCTGAGACACAGAGAAATGAAGCCGATTTCCTACATGACAGACTTACAGCTACGGCCTCCAAATTATCCCCACACTCAGTGCGTTGGTCCCGCTGTGTTTTGGCTCTGTCTTTGGTGACCTGTTGTTGGTAGACTGAATTCCCTTTCCTTGTCCTCTCTGTATATTATCTATTCTTTTGTCTTAAAAATGAACACATTTTTGACCCCCTGTTTCTCCCTGTCTTCTGGGAGAGCTTTTCAAATTCTACACGTTACTGATTTGACTTCCCAGCCTCTGTTTTGCTGTCGTCAGTGCTGCCTTTATCTCTCTTATTGTACTTTCAGCCTCCTCATCTCAGCCAGCTCCCTGCGCCCCTGGGCTCCTGTCTTTCCATTCCATTGTCTTGTCTTTCCATCTCATCATGCTCTTCCAGTTCTGCTTTTAAGCTGGGCTTTCTGTTCCTATTTCAGAAAGGCCATATATTCATAGATCCTATTGAAGACACCATAACATGCCAGAGTATTTTTCTCTTTTTTTTTTTTCCCAGTAATAAATTATGCTCAAAGCTGTGTCCATCTTCTTGATCTTCAGGACATCGTTCCCTTTCTTGTGAGATTTGGCACTTTCTTCAGAGGCCTCCTATTTACTTCACTGTGTATTAATCCTCAGTTAGACTGGGTCCCCCTGGATTCAGGGTTTGCCAACAGATTTTGTGGTTCTGCTGTACAGAAATGGGACCTTCTCCCTGCACTGCCTGATTCTCTGATAGTCTGAAGCCTATCAGAGAGGGTGTTCGTGGAAATGTACGACTCTGGAGTGCACTGCTGTTAGATTCCCTGAAGTTGTTCCTCTTCCTAATACAGCTTCAGGGTGTGGGCTCCACCCCCGAGGCTGCCGGGCAGCGCTATACATCCTTTCAACTTCCTGCTTATTGTTTTCAGTCCACAGATGGGATAGAAAATTTGGCTGTGATGGGATTAGTGGGAGAGGACAAGATGGGGAACAGATGATTGGAGTGTTATTCTGGTGCCTTAAAAGAAACACTTGCCTGATAAAGGGACAGTTAACCCATTTTCCTTTTGGCATTGACTTTGGGCCTCTAACAATGGGCAGCCAGTGGGGAAGGCCCTGGGGCCACCTTGCATTCTTTGCCATGTGTGGGCTTCTCTGCTTCAGGAGGACAAGGACAGCCTGGCCACTCCCTGTTTCTTTGAGTCCCCCAACAGCCATCCTGGAATCGGTGGAAATTCTTTCACCATTTTGGCAATTTGGTTTTTGTTTTTGGGCTATTTTTGAGTTTTTATTCTTTCAAATGTGTGATCATCTGTATGTTTAGCAGGAAATTCATGGAGGCAGGGACTGCTAGCCGGGTATCATTTTCCCCCCAATTTAGGGTATATATATATATATATATTTATTTATTTATTGAAGTATAGTCAGTTTACAATGTTGTGTCAATTTCTGGTGTGCAGAATAATGCTTCAGTCATACATGAATATATATATATATATATATACATATATATATATATTCATTTTCCTATTCTTTTTCACCATAAGTTACTACAAGATATTGAACATAGTTCCCTGTGCTATACAGGTATCATTTTTAACTGGAAGTTCTTTACACTGTAATTTTCTGCTTAACATTTCCTCCCAGACACTGAAGCTGCCTGAGTGTTATGTCTCGGGCACTCAGCATCAGAATCCTTCTTGACACTTCATCTCTCCCACTTATCTATTGCCTGGTCTTTTTGCCAGGCTTCTTGCCTGAGTGGCCATCCTTCCATCCCTGCCACTCCCACCTCAGTGAGAGCTTCACTCTTTGCCGTAGGGTTCTGTGGCTGCAGCTGCCTGGGCTCCCAGCCATCAGCCTCTTTCCTTTTCCGTCTTCGTATTACTGTTAAATGCACTTTACTTAAGGACAACCTGGGAGAATTTCCTGGTTCCCCAAAGTTCCGCAGCGGCTTCTCTTTGTGATACTGACAAATTCCAGATTTCAATCAACATTCTGGGTCCTCCATGACCCGTGCCCAGTCCTAACCCCTTCAGTCTACTGCACTTTTCTGCTCTTAATAAACTTGATGGATGGTTCACCTTTTCCTAATTCCTGCCTCTTCCTCTTTACTTATGCCATTCCTTCCTCTGGGATTCCTAGGATTATTATTTTTGCTGCAGTCTTACTCATCTTGTAGAACTTTATTATCATGCCATCTTCTCTAGGAGGCTGGAATGCAACCTCTTCTTCATCTGAGCCCTGACATTTAGACCCTCTAAGTAATACATTCTGCTCTATGTTGGAGCTTGTACGTGCATACGTGTATGTGTACTACCTGCTCGCTCCCTTTTCTGATTGTAAGTTATTCTGTCTTGTGAAGCCATAGTTTCCTGGTGAGTAAAGTGAGCATAATCTTGGTGCTGAACTCACACATTTACGGTCTTGTTAAATAGACGAATGCACCTAGAAGGCTGAGCACAGGGCTCGACCCACTGTAAGTGCTCAAAAAACAGGGGTGGAATAAACGAACCAGTGATTCCTCTGATTTCACACCTTGATCCCATATTATTTCAAATGTTAAGACATTTTCTGATCCTAAACTATGCTAAATTTGCAAGGCTCTCAGTACCAGTTGCATTCCTCACTTTTCTCGAGCAATGCCAGAAGATTTAGGGGCAAGGAGGGAATGATCAGACATAAGGGCCATTAGTGAAAACCACAGGCACTGAACAGCTGGATAATGTGAACAGACAAGTTCAGCTGAATCTCCAGAAATGCATCCATCACAGGATGGTGGCAGTTTTTTGGGAACGTTAATAGATCTTGAAAAGAAGCCAGAGTGCAGAACGAAATGATTCTTAGAGCTGAGTTTTCAAAGCCAGTCTTCGTCATGCTCGACACCCTTTGGAAAGATGGCAAATTTAAGTGTAAACAGATCCGCTCGTTTTATTGAGATCCTTAGGAAATTGGAGAGTTTTGTTTTTTTGAGCAGCTCAATAACAGAGATGGCCTCAGGGACGGAGTCTGTCATTGCTTTGCCCATGCAATACTGTTCTCCCAAAGGGACTGTGCCGCAGGATCCCAGAGTGAATATTGCAAAAGCCACTAATAACGGGCCTTCTCACGTAACATTTTCTGGTATAAAATATCTTGGCTTAATATAGTCGAAATACATTGAAGTGTAATGCGGTCACCGTGACAATGTTCTGACATGCAATACTGTCCTCTCTACTTCTGTCTTGGTTTCTGTGGCGTCAGAGGTCCCAAGTGCATCAAGATGATAAATCCTTAGCTGAGACAACAGAGAAGCCACCACAGTACCACGCAGGATTTGATCTGTCATCTCATGTTGTTCTCAGGAGAGAAAGCAAGGGTGGTGTAAAGCACAAAGCAATGTGGAGAACCTTGGATGAGGAATCAGGATTCAGTCCTAATGCTTCAGGAGGGTGAAGCCAGTGCGAGCTGGGCCCAGCATTTAACCACTGTGGGCTTTATCCATTAATTAAAGGGAACTGGGCCACAGGGTCCTTGAGGGAACTTTCAAAATACAGACTTTTCAATTCTAAGATTTCTCCGGGTGGGAGAGGAGTATGTCATGGTGGTTAGGTCTCTGGAATCAACAGGTTTGGTTTTGAACCCTGACAAAGCCCCTTTGTAGCTGAGACCCCAGACCATCCCTTGCTCACTCTGGGCCTCAGTTTCCTGACCTGTAAGATGGGGAGAGTAACACTACTACTTGTATCCATTCTCATGTGCAGCTGCTCAACAGACTTATCAGGGACTGAGGCTCTTCTGATGACTTCACCATCTTTGTTGTCCATCTTCATACTTGTCTCATCTTGCAAGACAGCTATGATTTCTTCAGATATTGTCTTCATTCATAGCAGGAAGCAGGGGGCAGAGATGAGAGGTGAAAGAAAGATTAAAAAAAAAAAGAAAAAGGGTGCAAAGGGCGAAGACACCTGCTTCAGGGCTGCTTCCCCCTTTTCTCCAAAAATGAAGAACCTTCCCCAAAGCTCCCAGATGATTTCTTCTTATATTTCATTGGTCAGAACAGGGCTACAAGGCCTCTCATCTGTGAGGGAAGGTGGCACAGTCTTTTTCAACTCTGTAGACGTGGTTCAGAGAAGGGGCTGGGATGCCCTGGGGTCCACCAGCACACAGGTGTGCCGCTTGGCCCCACAGCAACAGGATGTCACCGGGCCTGAGCGCTCAGTGAGGAGCTGGCCCAGAACTGGCACCTGTTCATTATCAGCTGTCATCCTCTAGGAACCGATTTCTCACCCCTTTGCCCTGATTCAGTCTCACCCCAGTGGTTCTCAACCATGCAGGGCAGGAATCCAGAGCCATTGAGATTTGGTATTAGGCAGTTATTCGACTCCTTTCCCTTAGAGAACTGTATTCCTTCCCTGTGCCTGCTTTGCGCACGCCTCCTTCAGTGTGTGGTCCAGGAGCTGTCACATCCTGCACCTGTGAAAGGAAAGCTGTGTAGCAGGGGAGGCTGAGATGGTCCTGGATGAGGTGTTAGGCTTGCGTGGGGCCCCCATCGGCTCTGACACAGCCACAGGCAATTCCCCAGGCGCTGGTGGCCAGGCCCCTGCACAGGCCCCATCTGTCTGGGCTTTGGCCATTTGTACCAGAGGGTGGGGCCTGACTCGAAGGCCACCAGGGAGAGGCTGCCGGGAGATTTCTGCCCAATGAGAACTCTCCACACAGGGCAGTAGTTAACTGACGCAATCGGCGCCTCTGTCTTAGAGTCATTCATTGAACACGAGAGTCTGGAGTTGGACAGAAGCCAAGGGGCACAAGGAGAGGGGACAAAGAAGCAGATGCCGCGAGGAACAGAAGCTGAGTGGGGGCACGCCGCCAGGTCGAGGAACCAGGTTATCGCAGCAGCTGCAGGAGCTGAACAGACAGCGGTTGTGTTATCATGACGGGAGAAGCAGCCCACGCTGTGCGGGGCAAGAAGGCCGGATGCTGGAGCCGCTGCTCTGCCTGAGGCTGCTGGAGCCTCCCTGTACCCGGGGGCGTGTCCCGATTGCCCTCTGGCTGGGCTCTTGCTCTCCTTGCCCCCCATGTGTCGCATTTTGGGGTAACGGGCGAAGGTGTCCCATCCTGGTAGCTGCAGAGCTTGACTTGCGAAGGAATTCAAGTGCTTTAGGCATGGCCGTGTGCTATTCCATTCCTCCGGAGCAGGAGAGGGAGACGGAGGCACACGTCCCACCCGGGCTGCGGGTTACGCAGCAGCCGATCGCGCGGTGGGAGAAACCTCCCCAAGGCCGGGCCGCGATTCCCTTTTGGGCGGGCACGGCGGCTCAGCAGCCGGGGCCCCCGCTGCTGCCGCGGAGCCCCTTTGGAAGGGGATTCGGGGGGCCCACTCTGCCGCCAGATGCTGGCTATATTGACACAATCCTCCCTAGGCTCTTGCTTGTGTAATTCGATTGTTTGATTGACTTTACATTGTGCGATGCTGGAAGAGGCGGAGAAACAACAGGTTTTTGGCTGTACCCTCTGGCCTGTTCTGTTCTGTCTTGTTGGCTTGAAGGATCTCATGAAGTTTTGTGTCGCTGCCAACCGTCTCCCCGGGTGTTTTTCGCGGGCGGCATCCTGCTTCCCACCAGCGCGCCTTCCTCCAGGCGCCGGCACGCGGGTGGGGTGCGCAGGCCATCGAAATTCACTTGAACCCCCTTCCAGGGCCCCCCACCCCCCACCCCGGGTCAGTGCGGGTGCTGTTCCTCCTCCCCTCCTCCCCTCGGGAAATGGCTGTGTTGTTTGATTGGACAGCTCTCGTGATGTCTGGCGGCTCTGACACAAGCGAACACAGAAACCAGTTTCCCTGACGTCCTGGCTGGGCTGATTTCCTAGTATGGAGCTGTGAAGCCACATTTCATCTCCATTTCCAGGCATGTGTCTTCTTTATTAACTCCAAGCTTCGGCCCTTTCTTCTCGAGCTTCCATTCCTCTGTTATTGTTGACACCCATCCCCCTTCCTTTCAGCTGTAACCAGACTTAAATAAGAACCCCCTGACAGGGTCAAACACTCTGGTTACGAAACGTTTCCCACACGTGACTGGATGGTGCCCCTGCCCTCCCTATTAGGAACGGCTTGGGAGCCCTGCTTTGGGACCCAAGAGGGGGACTGGATCAGACTGCCTGTCCCCTCCTTTACTGCTGAGTAAGCCTTGCAGTGTGTGTGGAGGGGACCTGGGGGGGGGGGGATTCAGGGTGTGCCTGACAGCTGGAGTAAGGCTCTAAATGCCTCTTCCCTTAGAAACAGTACTATCCATGGAGGTCAGAAAGCCATCTTACCCTCCCAGAGCTCCACGTTACAGTGTAAGTTACACTAGTGACTCTGAACTTGGACAGCCCACCTAGGATTACCTGGGGGTCTTTCAAACCCTGCTTGTGTCAGTCACCAGAGTCGGATTAAACAGGTCTCAGCAGGGCCCAGGCAGAAGTGCTTCTAAGAAGTTTCCCTGGAAATTCTACTATGTGCACTGGGTTGAGAGCCCTGGGATTTTGGAGCAGGGCCAGGACTGGGCTGAAGCCCAAGGGGCAAAATCTAAGGCGCCATGTAGGTCGGCCACGTTTTGGGGGTGGCCTTAGAAACTCAGACAACGTGGGATTGTTTGGATGGAGAGCGGTTTTCGTTTCAAACTTGCATATTGTAAAGACATTTCCCGGGCACGATCCCTTTATAAGCTGGGGCTCTCGCCCTTCCTCCTGCTTCTCTGAATAGCCCATCTCTTTCGAACTCCTCTTATCCCAAGCGACTTCTTGTTTCTTTCCCCTCTCTCCTCATTTCTAGCACTTTCTTCCTCTCCTTTGCCTCCTTCTCCCTTTTCTCCCTTTTGTCCCTCTTCTCCGAGAACAGGCGCTTCACTTTCTCCCTCCTTGTGTACTTTGGCCATTTTTGTGCTGCGGTGCCTGCCCACTCTTCTTGGATCCCTGTCGGTTTTTTCCCTCCCTCCCCCTCTGCACACCCACCATCGCCCAATCGTCAGCCAAACGGTTCCAGTTTCCAAAATTCCTCCCAAGGTTCTTGTCGTTAACTGGCTGTCGCTGTGTCCTGCTGCTCCAGCTGCTCTTTGTGAACTACTGCTCAGCCCCAGTCGACACCAGATGGCTTTGCTAGGCTAGGAGGGTGGAAGGGGAGGAGGAAGTCAGGACTGGGGAGGGTAGAAAGATGAAGCTGTCACCCACTCTTCCTCCCCCTGAAGCTAATTTAAGGAGTCAACGTACATGTCTGTGAAGGTTTTAAGACCTTATTCACAGTGGCCTGAGAGGCAGGTCCCCTTCTGACACCTCATCCCTGGTGGCACAGCCACCCAGTCTCATCTGGGGACGGTTCTGCCCTCTGGATTTCCTTGAAAGATAAATGGTTCTATCATCTTTTCCCTTGGCCCCTCCAGCACTCCTGGCACCTCTGCACTTAGGAATTAGCCGCTGTGCATCACAACCCGGCCAGCTCTTCAGAGCTGGGCCAGCGTCCCTTTTCTTGTGTGGGAAAGATGAAGAGGAGGAAAAAAGCCCGAGGCCCACATCATCCAGTTGGAAGTGTTGAAAGGTTCCCTTCCTGCCAGGCATGGTCCACACAGGCGGAAAATGCAGCTCCCTGGGAACCTGTCCCAGGATGGCCTGTGAGAGCCTTGCGGGGGACGCATGAGGTCTTTATCCTGAGCTCTGCTCTCTCAGCTACACAGAGTCACCATGGCTCTGGAGCCGGGGCTGGTCCTCATGGGCTCAGTTCCCACCTGCACCCAGGAGGCAGGATTGGGGTAGAGGAGGCTGGTAGCGCAGCTTGGCGGGTCCACGTGTGTGGGGCCGGTCTCTGGGGCCCACCCTTTAGGTCACCCATCTTTGGTTGGCAAGAGTAGGATGTCACCGGGGGCTGGGACTGCCCCGGCTTACCCAAGAGAGCAGGGCAGTGTGGTGTCTGCTGACTTGGCTCACTCTGCAGGGATGGGAGAAAGGAAAATGAATCCCTGGCTTTTTCACAGCTCCAGTTTCCAGATTTTCCAGGGCCTCCAATTCCAGATCAGTCCTGCTTCTCTAGGCCATTCTGTGTGCCATGGGCTTAGACTGAGTTCCCAAGTCCCTCTTCAAGAGAGGCCGGAGCAGGGTTGGGTCTGTGGAGGGTGGGAGGCCCTGTGGTCCTGGCTGTGGTGAGCAGAGGCCAGAGGGGCTGGGGACCAGATATAGGGGATGGGCCTTCCTCACCCCTCACTCACCTACAAGGAAGCGAGGGCCCTCCAAGGGGGCGGGTAGTAAAAGCTGCTAACCCCGTCTTTGTACTGTGATGTGAGGGCAACAGCCTCCTGGCTGGGGACCTCGGGACAGCACCGCGCTCTCTGAGCAGAGGGAAGTGTCAGATTTCTCTCCCAAAGTCTTCATGGAGTCTCCCTTTGTGAGGACTTTGTGCCTCCTCCCTGTGTCACTGTAGCTCTGTTTCCTGTCGCAGACCGAGCCCGTTGTTTTGTATTTAACTGATGTGTAGTTGATTTACAACGTTGTGTTAGTTTCTGGTGTACAGCATAGTGACTCAGTTATACACACACATACACATATATATTCTTTTTCAGATTCTTTTCCATTATAGGTTATTACAAGATCTTTAATATAGTTTCCTGTGCTGCACAGTATCTTGTTGTTTATCTAGTTTATATATAGTAGTGTGTATCTGCAAATCTCAAACTCCTAATTTATCCCTCGCCTCCTTTCCTCTTTGGTAATAATAGTTTGTTTTCTATGTTTGTGAGTCTACTTCTGTTTTGTAAATAAGTTCATTTGTATCATTTGTTTTAGATTCCACATGTAAGTGATATCATATGGCATAGCTGTTTCTTTGTCTGACTTACTTCACTTAGTATGAAAATTTCTAGGTCCATCCATGTTGCTGCAAATGGAATTATGTTACTCTTTTTTATGGCTGAGTAGTATTCCATTGTATATAGATACCACATCTTCTTTATCCAGTCATCTGTCAATGGACATTTAGGTTATTTCCATATCTTGGCTGTTGTAAATAGTGCTGCTGTGAACATTGGGGTGCAGGTATCTTTCTGATTTATAGTTTTTTCCAGATATATGCCCAGAAGCAGGATTGCTGGATCATATGGTAAGTCTATTTTTAGTTTCTCAAGGCACCTCCAGACTGCTCTCCATGGTGAGAGGCTGGTTTTAAAGCTGCGCATATGTGAACCATACTCCCCCTCTCTCCTCCCCTCACAGGGTGTTAAAATGTGGGCATGTAAAACACTCTTGCTGAACCAAAAATCCATGTCACATCAGTACTGTGTGTCCCTTCTGCAGCCTGACGGAACTGGGGGTCTGGAAGCTGTGGCTGAAGGCCCCGAGCTGAGGACGGCTGGCAGAACGTGCCTCCTGAGTCTCATGAGAACAGACAGGGAGCTGTGAGCTGCCTCGTCAGGGCTCAGGGGGAGGTGCCAGCCTGGTGTGTTGCCCGCCTGGGCACTGTCCCAGGCAGCCTGTACAACCAGGAGGTGTAGAGACATAGAAAGGGGAGTTGCTGAGTGGGGAGCTGAGGGCTTTGGGGAACAGGGCTGTGGCATGTCCCTTCCCACGGTGGGCCCTCAAGTCAGGTGATGGAAGGCCAAGAAAATGCTCATCAGAACCACCCGAAAGCAGGGCCCCTGCTCTGACCTCTACGTTCTAGAGAGATCTTCTCAGGAATTCCTCCAGCCTTCTCCTCCCCACGGAGCTGGGGATCTGTGGCATGAAGGTGACGTGCCATCCAGGAGCCCCCTCCCCACCACACTCCGGGTCTCCCAGAAGGCCCCAGTCCCCTTCCAGGGTCTGCTCAGACTTGTCCTGAGGTCCATCCACCCGCGGTGGATGCTGCTCAGCCCTGAGCATGGCCCACGGGTGGCAGATCCGGGGGGACGTGGGCTGACCCTGGAGGTGCAGCCTGTGTGGCCACGGGCATGTGCTCAAGGCTCTTCCATGGGGGATGGAGGTGGGGGTAGGAAGAAAATCAGCGCAGGCTGTCCGCCAGATGCAGGCTCTGGGCTTGGGAGGAATGCTTCTCTCAGCTGCCAGTTCCCAGAAGATGGAGAACTCTAAGTTCAAACCTACCTTCTAGGCCATCATGTTTGTATATTTTTCAAGGTAGGAGGCTAGAGGAGATTTCATTTAACAGTTTTGCTAGTTAGAGTTGTAGCTTAAATGTATGGATAATTGGAATGTGGGGCTCCATTTGGACTCCTGCCCTGGGCCCTGCAGCATTCAGGGGAACCTGCTACTCAGGGGGCTTGGGTCCCTACAGGAAGGGGCTGGGCTCTTGCTCTCTGGGCGGCTGGCTGTGAGCTACAGAGGAGCAGAGGCTCACCCAGCACCTTGGGAGAGGCTGGCATCTTCGTCTGAGAGCTTGGAGGCGTATGTGAACCCAGAGCCTGGAGCTTGCCTGGAGCACGCTGCATGTGGAGCGCTAGCTGAATCACCCTGCAGGGCAGGACGAGGAGGCAAGATGGCTGTGGGTGGCCTGCGTCCCCACCATTTGTTGTGGCAGGTGTGTCTGAGCTTCCTATGGGCCCAGTGGATTCCTTAGTGCCTTCAGGGGACCCTGAGCAAGAGGACTTCCTTTGAGGGTAAGGGGCAAAGGTGAGAAGCCAAGAGGTGTTTATAAGAGGTCCACCAGAGTGTTCTTCAGCTACAGACCAAAACTGTGTAGAGAGGGGGGCTCTTGTACAGGGTCCTCCTGCAATGCTCGTGACAGAGCATTCAGAGTCAAGAGATAACCGCCAAGAGGACCACCAAGCAAAAGCCCTGAGCACTTCCTGGCCCCCTCAATCCTGCTCTGAGCCAGAAAGACTCAGAAGTAGGGAGGAGGAGTGATGGGGAAGAAGATTCCCACATCCCTGGCCACTTTGGACCCAAGCGGAATCAGGCCTCAACCACAGAAAGAAGGAAGTTTCAATATGACAGGACAGAGAAACTTGGTCTTGGACGAGACTTTTTAATACCTGAAAAGTACTTAACTGACCAAATGGGACTTGTTCTTACAGAAGGCAGCAGCCCAGGAGGCTACAGAGGGACCTCAGGATGTTGCACAGGGGTGGAGAAGGGACATCTCCCAGCGCTTGTGATGGGGGAGGATGAGTTCATCCTTTTGTTCCCCAATGAGTTCATTAACCTGGTGATGCTGTCAGAGATTCTGTGCTTACCATAACCTCACACCCAACTAGTTACCCCTCTCCTTGGCCTTGACCTTGACTTGAATGTCCTTTTGCAAGGAAAAGGCACACTGATTTGAGTCCTTGAGGACGGGTCCCTTTTGCTCTCTTCATGTCATCTGTGACAACAATGCACTACCTCAAGGAGTCAGGAGGATTTTGGTCAGTGAGCAAGTGCTAACAAACATTTGTTTCCCTCCCCTTTCTCTACCAGGTGATGGGGCTTATCAGCATGGCTCGAGGTGAGAAGTGTCACTCAGTTTTGCAGGAGTGACACCCATCACTCAGTCTCCCCAGCCTTCCCTGGAGTGGCTGCCGTGTGAGTCTGTGTCCCGATGGTGAGCCTGGCCCTGTCTGCTGTGTCTTCAGTGAAATTTTATGCTCATCTTGAAAAGGGCAAAGGTTGCTGGTTCAGTCTTTTTCTTTAGCTCTCACATCTGGGCATAATGACTCATGATGTTTGGACAAGTAGTATGTCCTTTCCTGATCAATACTTATTGATGCATTATTTATCCTATCATGATGATTGTGTGGCCAAAGACGGCCTCTGGCACTGGCTCTTCTTTAGTTCTGTATGTGTAATTTCTCAGCTCAGTCTTGAGAACAATGGGCTCACTGATTCCACTGGAGTTTTGGGGGAGGACGGACTTTGTGGACCAAGGCTCACTGGGTGCCAGCCTGGACGTGTATGAACCCCCTTTGGGGAGGAGGCTGTGCCTGTCTTTAGGGCTGAGCCCAGAACGCACCTCTGTTTTCCTTGCTACCTACTGTTCTGCATTAAAAGACGCCTCTTCGCTTCTTTGACCAGAGAGATGGTTTTTCCTTAAGGAAGGCCAGCAACCAGCTTTGGTGACACCAAACTGATTACTTCCATTCCCCCTGAGCACTCTCTCCAGGTCTGTCCTGCTCCCCAGTGCCCTTTCTGTCCTCCTGTTTGCTTGTTTTGTTCAGAAGAAGATGGCTCCCCACTCAGGGGAGACTCTGAAGTAAAGAAACAATGGAGGTGCTGGGGGCAGTGGCCAAGAACCACGGGGTAGCCCCGGTGCATAGGGAATGGTGATGTCGGAGCAGCCTGGGAGCCCTCTGGGAGGTCTGAGGTGCGAGGGAAGCCGAAGGAGTGTCAGGGTCTTTCCTTTGCCAAGCTCTTGTCCCGTGATGTGACAGTGACTAGGAGTCTCTGAATGGCATTGAAAGGCCCAATATGGGGGTGCCCTGGTATGTTCTTTGGCCACTGCCGGAGATGAAGCCTCAGCCCTTGGGGTGTGTCTGCCCTGAAGCCCCTCCCCGGGGATGCTCTCCTGGGTGGAGAGATGGCAGCAAGGCGCCCTTAGCGTGGTTGGGCCGGTGGGAGCGGCCCCCCAGGACGCGCTCACCGCTCTGACTCTGTAAGGGTGCGTGCGCTGGCCAGGGCTCTGGGAGCCAGAGGCCCGAATGATGGTATCGTTGTGTCTGAATACCTCTGAGGAGCTGTCTGCAAGCAAAGAGGAGAGAAAGTTGAAATGTTAAATGCTTCCAACAAAAGCTATTAGGGGAGAATTTCCTGATTCAGCACTTGTTGGCATTTTTTGAGGCTTTTCACAGACAATGTAAGGTTACTGTTTCGCGTGTGTGGTTTTTTGGTGGTTGTTTAGGTTTTTGTTTTTTTTTTCTTTTAAGCTTATTGGTTTTCATTGATGAGCTGGTTGTGCAATCCAGGGGCTCTGGTATTGGCAAGACATGCCGGCAACTGGTTGAATGAGACCCTGCTTGTTCTGGATGCCAGAGAGCCCGCACCTGGCCCTTCCCGGCCTCCGCTGCTGAGGACCTGCCCTCTGAATGCATGGAGCCCCTCTCCAGGCGGCTCGGGCCTCACATCTCAGGGAGCCAACCCCACTCCCACGCAGACCTGGCTTATTAACCCACATACCATGTGGCCCTTAACGTATGCTATTGTTGCATTCTGGCTCCCTCACCCCCAAATTCATACATTCAAATCCTAACCTCAGCACCTCAGAATGGGACTTTACTTGGATTTGGGGTCTGTACTGAAGTCATCAAGTTAACATGAGGCCATTAGGGTGGGCCCTAACCCCACATGACCAGTGGCCTTACAAAAAGGGGAAATTTGGAGTCAGACCCACACATGCAGGAAGGATGCTATGAGGAAGATAAAGGCTGAGATCAGGGTGATGCTTCTACAACCAAGAATCGCCAAAGATTGCCCCAAACCAGCAGAAGCTGGGCCAGAGGCCTGAAACAGATCTTCCCTCACAGCCTCAGAAGGAACTGATCCTGCTGACACCTCGATCTTGGGCTCCCCGCCTACAGAAGATGAGACCATCGGTTTCTGTTAAGCCACCCCGTCTATGGTTCTTTGTTTCCGCAATCCAAGCAGATGAACACATCTTGGAATTCTCTACTTTCCTCCATCTTCCGGATCGTGGATCCTCTTTTTCTCCCTCTCTCCTCCCCTTCCCATCCTACTGGATTAGACCAGGATCTGGAGCCAGACTGGGTTCAACTCAGAGCTCTCCCATTTACTAGCAGTGTGTCCCCAACCTCCTGGTGCCTGTGTTTCCCCATCTATAAAATGGAAATAATAGGAGTAACACCAGCCTCACGAAATAAGTGAAAGTACTGGTGTGCGGCCTGCCTTGAACACGAGAAGTGCGCCATCCCTGTGCCCAGTCTGAGTCCGAAGCCTCCAAGTGCACTGAGAGTCTACTCTGGGTGCCCCCTGTGGTGCCAGGACTGAAAGAATGGATTCCACGTTATCATCAGACCTCGTTCTGGTCCAACCTTATCACCCCTGGGCGTTTATCATCTTACTGGAGGCATAAAACACTTGCAGGAAACAGTCTACCGCGAAAGGCGTTATGGGATTACAGGACCACAGGGTGGTCACGCCGGCTCAGTCAAGTGGCTCTTGACCTGCCGGCAGCACATGAGACCCTACCGAGGCAGGTAATGGTCCACTGCCTGGGCCCTTTCCCCAGAGCAGCTGCACAGGCTCTCTGAACCTCGAGTGCATCCATGAACCTGTCTCTGCTTTGACAGCCTCAGCTACAAAATTAGGGTGAGACTTGGTTGGACGTCAAACGGCCGTGGCGAGGGTGAAATGAGTTACTGTGTGTCAGTGCGCGTAACTGGGCCACCCCAGAGTCGGCAACACTCAATAGCTGTGAGCTCCTTTCCGTGAATAAATGTTCAAGCGTCAAACCCAGTAGACTCTGCTCCAGCTTTGCAGCATGCTTATGGATTCTTATTTGCTTGAAGAACTAAGAATGGCTTTCTCCATTGTCCCTCTCACGTCAAGGCCGTGGCAGGTTTGGAGGGCTTCCAACCAGAGCTCCTTGTTGGTAAGGAGGGCGGAGTGTGCAGCTGGAGGACCTGGTCTGCGGGGAGAGCCGTGGTTGCCACTGGGGGGCCGCCATGTTGTCAGCTGTCTGCGCAGCAGGTAATACTGAATCCTAACTTTAGGTCTTGCAGTGCACCTATTTTTTCCCCACCTCCTTCATTCCCCTCACTTGCTGTGCCTCCCTCTTCTCTCTCCTCATTCTCAAGTAACATCTTCAGGGTGCAAGACGAAGCAATGTGTTTAGGGCTCAGGACCCAGCATCTGGGCTCAGATACTGGCCCTGCCGTGTACTGCTGTGCGATTCTATGTGAGCTTCCAATGTCTCTCAGCCTCGGCTTCTTTATCATTACAAATAAAATATGGAAGTCTCTTCTTAAATGCCTCCATTTTAATATTTAAGTGGAAAACTGAGGAGTACTATTATCACAGTGGAAGATCGTCAGTAAATGTCACCCACGATCACTCAGGTGGCCTAACTCCGGTGGTAACATATGGGACCAAAGGGTACTCTGGGTGGCTGGGTCTCAGAGTACATCTCGGGATGGGGTGGTGTGGGCTTCGCTAAGGTGGCCAGGAAAGCACGGAGCCCTGAGAAGCTTGGCCTTGATAAGACTCAAGCTGGGCTATCTTTTCTTTCCCAAGAATCTCAAGGGTTCAGGCCAGCACAGCCTGCGCACGCAGGCTTTGAAAAAACACGGCAACAATAGATGTTTGGGCCCACGTGTTACTCGCTTATCTCCTACTGGCCTGTGCCAGTGCGATCAGTTGTTCCACTGTCTCATCTGGTAACTTGGAAACTGTTTGTGCTGAGGATCTATGATAACCATTTTGGCTGGAACTAATGTCCTTTTGGAGGCGGGGAGGGAAGAAAGGAAAGCAACATGGCACAGACAAGGATAGGCGATGCTCTACGTGTTGGCAGAGGGCACTGAGTTTTTGAAAGCAGACAGCTAGAAAGAGAATTTTGTTCTCCTTCCTGCTTTTTCCTTCGTTCTCTGGGCTCACATTTCCAGGAGCTTTAATTGTCAAAACTTGAACGAGAAAGTGTATTAATCTCCAATGTCTCCCATCAATCACCTCATCCAGCCCAGTGGTGAGAGAAAGGAGCCTCACTTTCACCACTGATTTCTTGATAATGATGGGCCAAGTCTTGCCCATACATTTCCCCTCCTGTCTGGCTAATGGAGGAAGCTTTTCCCGAGGAACTACCCATCCTGGAGCCATTTTTCAAGGGAAAATTGCAGACAGGAATAGCCCCTGACATGAAAATATTTCTCATAGGGAAACTAAGTGAGTAGAATAGCACAGTGATTATAAATACAGGCCTTACCTTTGAGAGTTATTGGAGGATTAAATTAGAGAGCCAAATAAAACATATAATTTGGTGCATGACATCAAATAGGCCTGCAAGAAAGAGTACATATTTACTACATCCTTTCTGGGTGCCAGACAGTGTGCTGAGCATGGAACTTTTGCCATCATTTGATCCTCAGTGTATTTTATCTAACAGATGCCATCATTTGCCCCTGGTTTACAGGTAGGGCAACCAAGATGCTAAGTGACTTGACAAAGGTGGAAAGAGATGGACTTAGGGTTTATACCCACATGCTCACAATCTGTTATTGTGGAATTATGTACTGTCTTCTACCCCAATGGCTGTGGGATCCCTACAAGAAAATGAGAAGTGATTGAGCCATGAGGAAATGGATCGAGCCCCTCTACTACTTTCGCTGACCAACACCTGAATTCTTCTCTAGAAACAGAATTCTAGAGCATTAGTACATAAAAGTACAGGGGTTGCCTTACCTACCCCCCCCCCCCCGGCCCCAGCATTCCAGGGGTTAAGATGCTTTTTAAGGGATCTTAAGGGGATGCCTTTTGTGGCCCTGCAAATTTCATCTCATAAAAATCACAGAAGCTGCTCTGCTGACCACCAGGCGGTCTGTGCTGGATTCCCAGTCAGTGCTGGGCCCTGGTGGAGCCAGGGGGAGGCGGAGGATGTGTTGTGGGTTCTACAGGAGGGGCCAGTCCAGACGTGCATGCCCTGAACGTTTTGGGTGTGTGTGTGTCGGGGGGCGGGGGGCGTCCAGACCCTGAGGCTGGCCGAGGAGTGGGTAGCGCTGAGGGACTGCTTCAAACGCTGGGACTGCTCTGAGCAGAGAAAAGGCAAGTTGATTTTGATATGGTTGAAGAGAGCCCTATCCTCTTAAGAAAGTCTGCAAAGATGGGCGTCTGTTCCCATAAAATGCCTGTGTTCCCAGATGACAGAATCTAGGAAATCCCCATGGGGTTGGAATGACCCCATTTGGTGACTCTTAAGCCAGGCTCTGGTCACCCTACAAGCCAGTCTGTTTTCGCGCGGTTGCGCGCGGGTGAGGCTGAGCCGGGCGCGTGTTCCAGAACACCTTAACGATGTCAGGACGCTTTTCATTGCTCATTTATCACTTAACGGCTCAGATTTGTAACGTGCTGCCCGCGTTCTCCCTTTAGCGCAGACAATGCATTCTTTCAACAGTGTGCGGCTCCGAGGGAAGGGCGCTGCAGAAAGCGCAGCGCCGGGCTGGCCGCCCGCTGGGGAGGGGGGGTGTGGGAAGCAGGTGGGGACCAGATGCCTGGCTGCAGCAGCGCTGGAGGGATGAGCACAGGGAACAGCCACTTCTGGTTCCACTTACTCATTTCTCTGTGCTGAAAGGTGTCATATAAATGCTAAATAGAACCGAGAGAGATGGGGCCTATCGATTTGCATTTTGTCCAATGTGAGCAGATGCGGATAGAAAAGCAGCTTAGCCCCGGCTGCTCACCTGCTCCGCCCCGTCTTCGGGTCCTTGCCATGCAGCCCGTGGCCGGCGGCTCGGCTCCAGCGCCGCGGAGGACGTGGTGGGCGGCGGCGGTGGAAAGGGGCGCACGCCCTCTGTCCTCAGCGGCTTCACAGAACTTACTGGGGAGGCGACTTTAACCACAGGGACCATCTGAGGACAGTGCAACCCAGCGTATGGTTAAGCGGGAAGTCGCGGGGAACCGATGCAGTTCCGGAGGAGGCCATAGGCGCGAGAGCACCGTGCGTGCTGACCGGGCGGGAAGCCGCCACTCCTTAGGGGCAGGAGGACCGGACTTGCCCTCTGAAGTCTGTTGGGGATAGATGGGCAGAAATAGTGAGCGGAGGTGGTCCGAATACTCCGCCGGACCTTCGCGGTTGCCTTTCTGCCCACCCTCTTCCCTCTTCCATTTGGTTGGTGGGTCCGCCTAGTCTTTTAGGACTTCGACGTCACACTTCGGAGACGCCTTCCTCCGCTCTTCTGCAGAGTAGCAGCCCTCCCCACTGCAGCGGCCTCTGTCACAGCAGCCTAGTTCCTCCTCCCTGGCCTCAGCACAACGCATAAGTAGACACTTGCTCCTTGCTGCCTCCGCCGGTGGCTGGTACCCACCACATAGGCGGGGACCCTGCACACCTGCTTCATTCGCCGTTGTATTCACAGACAAGCGCAAAGCGCGGGGCCCGGGGTGCTTGGCAAATACTTGTCGAATGAATGAGTGACATTTGAGGAAAGCCTCATTTAGCAAATGTGTATGTTGGCCAATTGAATGCGAGCTCTTATTTTATTATCCAGGGAGAAAAATCTGCAGGTTCCATAGATCCTGTCTTGCAGGAGGAAAAGTTCTCATTAAAACATACCACCACAACAAGGCAAGAAAAACAGCGCCACTGACGTCAGCGTGCCAGTGACGTCTGCAGGTTGAGAAGTAGAGTAAAAAGAAATAAAAATGTACCACCAATTGCACGAATGAGACTTGATTTTTTGCATAATACAACGCTTGGCGTTTGAGTCTTGGACCCTGTCCAAAGTGGTTTATTACTGGATGGAGCATTGGACTCTTGTTAAAACACAGGGTTACCTAAAGCAAGGTCTCAGTCATGGACCCAGAGAACAGTGCTACCGGGAAGTCCCAATATGGTTGTAAGAAGGCAGTGGAGTTTTCACGTCATTCTCTGTTCAACTTGCTTTAAGCAAACGAGTAGCCTGGATTATTCTCCTTTTTAGACACAATTGTTTGATGAAGTTGAGAAGAGCCATGTCGGCTCAAATGCAGGAGAGAAAAAAAGTGCTTTAACGTAAAAATCAAGTCAATTCCTTTTTACTCAAATTTCATCTGAGCAACATATCATTTTAGTTATAGAAATTAGAGGCTACAAATCAGAAATAGCCTCAGATTTCCTTGAATGCTTAAAAATGATCGCTCTTCATTTTTGTGAAATTTTATTTAGGAAAAGGTGGGCGCTGGGGTGGGAGAAGGGAGGATGACAAGAACATATAGAGATGGCGAATCTCTAATGTTGGTCCTGTGCCGTCAGCGTCTTGCCATTTTTTTATGCAGTCTCACTAGCAGAACCAGAAACTTAGCATGTCTTCAGAACTTGCTCCTTCCTGCTCCCCACCCCTATCTCTAACCGGCCCGGGAAAGTCAAACTCTGTGTGGGAAAATACATTCACATATGGAAAACAATCTTCTGATTGGACTGTGGCATATTCTCGAAGCTGCCATACAGGAATCTTTGCCAGGAATTTAAAAAACTCTACAGATCAGGTAGAAAAATAAAGCTGGAGGTTTGAGCTAAAAATCATTTTGGGGGGCCTGCCTTCTTCCTAATGTTAACTAAGAATGTGGCTCGTGTTCCTAATCACTGCAGTTGGGGTGGTGGTGGTCAAAAGCCAGGCTCCATGAGGTACCAGTTCCTGGTCTTGCCCCATCACCCCCCCTTCCCCGTCCCTGGCCTGAGTCTGGTTTCTCAGGCACAGAGATACTGTTACAGCCAAACTCAAGAATGCTGAGGTTTCTTTCCTTTCTACTCTTCTTTTCTTCAGGGTGTTGTGTGCAGAACTTCGATCCATCCTCACATTCTCTGCCTATAGTGCGTGCAACTTGTGCTGGAAGAGAACTTTTCCCTAGCCAGACTCTCGACCATAAATATATCCAGACAGCTGAACCCTGAAAAGTACTATAAACCACAGACCATTATGTAGTGTAGATGCAGTCATTTATAAAAAGCAATGTGATTTTAAAGTTTTCTTTGTTCTCTAAGCCCTGAAACTGATTTTTTTCAAACTTCTTTCTATCCTTGTGTTATCAAAAACTGGGACATTTGGTCAACCTAAATGAATAAGCATGATAATTATGAATGTTGTGTTGTCATTGAGATTTACTCATAAGATGTTGAACAACGGGTATCCGTAGTGGGGTATCTTTGTGGATGCAGAACCTGAGACTCATTCCTTCTTGCTCATGATCTTTAGATTTATTCTTCCTTCTACTGCAAAGGAATGGACTCCAAACACATAGATCCTTCCGCAGTGCAAATGGAATCCCCAACATGGAAACCAGAGGCCACGTGCCTTCTAGTCTACCTTCCTGAAAAACTGTCAGGCATTTACCAAACGTTTAGGCTTGTGTTCTGCATCAGAACAATAGCAATTACATGGGCAGACAGGGTATTAGGCTCAGACATGCATTATTTTTAAGCAAGAGAATTAAAATGAAAAAGAAAATGAGAATGAAAAAACAGGCTAGTGAAATAGCATAGAAGACCAAGAAATAAATCAGTACATTTATGGAACTTGGTTATTTACGCTAGAAGTGGTACTAAAAAAATCAGTGGGAAAAAGATAATTTAGGAAATTAATGGTGTTGGAATGATATCAAAGTAGAAAAATATTTATCTGGATTCCTTCCTTCTACCACACACAAAGTAAACAGAAGAAACAAAATTATAAAACGTTAGAAGAAAATATAGAATTTCTTCACTACTTCAAGAATGAGAAGTAGCAAAAAGTATATCCTATAAAAGAAAAGATTTATAGATTTGATCATATTAATTTAAAACTTCTGTATGGCAGAAGACAGGAGAGATGGGGGCCAGAGGTAAGGGGTGGTAAGGGGAATTTATACTGGATGTAATAGGCAAAAGATTAATGTCCAAATTGTATAAAGAAAAACAAATTACACAAAAGAAAAAAGAAGCTTTCTAAAATATTCAAAGAGCTGAGAAAGGCAATTCAAACAAGAGTAAATCAAAATGGCTAACAAACAAACAGAACCCCCTCTCCACCTTACTATGAGAAGCAAAATGCAAAAAAGGCAAGGGGATACAATTTTACACTCAACAAACTGGCAAAATGAAAACCTTTGATTCTATAAAATATTAGCAAAGAATGGGAGTTTCCATTAGCTTATTGCGTATAGTTTATTAGTTCATTTCTATAGCCGACTTTCCAGGGCAGTCAGTAGGTTTTAGCAAAAGCTTTGCTGGGTGTAATATGGGACTCAGTATTTCTATTTCTAGATTCCCTTGTTTGTAGAGGTGAAGAATCAGAAACAACTCCAGTGTCCATCCAATCAACATAGAACAGGAGAGATTTTCAAAACATTTAGCCATCAAGTCGGGTACAGGCACCGGCCAGCCAGGACAGATGCCGGCGGGACACTGGGGCAGAGTCCTGCCTGGTGGGAGCAGAGTGTAGAGGGCAGTGTTTTCAGGCGTGGCTGTACTGCTAAGGATGCTTGCGGGTCAGGCCTGGGTACTATGGAGTAAAAGGCTCTGGATTCAGATCCTCTGGGTTGAATTCTGGCTCAGTTGCTTATCAGCTCTGAAGCCCTGGGCAAATTCTTACTGCTTGTTTGCTTTTGCTTCCCATCGTGTACAGCAAGGACGGTATCAATCCCTTCCTCTTAGATTTATTATGAAGATAGGCTCTTGGAATACATCCTCATATGCTTATTGAATCAGCACTCAATACACATAGCAGGGAAATGAACATGAATAAATAAAACATGCTATGGATTTATATAATAGAGTATCATATCACAGTTAAAATGATTGAACTATATGCATGAAACTAGAGTTCAAAAAACATGTTGGATGAAAAAAAAAAACAGGTGGCAAAAACAACCCCTTATTTATGAATGCATATGAGAGAATAAAATACCAGAAGGATACCTACCAAATGAATCATACTGATCATCTCTGGGAGTAAAGGAAATGTGATTGGGGAGGGGTACAAAATTTCAGCTTTCTCAGTAATGGTTTTTTTTTTTTAACCTAAAAAAATTCTGAAGCCCAGTGACAAAAATATCAGCATTTGTTAATTCTGAGTCATGGCTAGACATTAGTAATATTCTCTGAACTCTCTAGATCTTTCATTAAAAAAAAAAAAGACAGAAAAAGGTGTGGTGCCAGGTGTTAGGAGATATGAGTTGCTAATACCAGTTTTGCCTCTAATAAGCTGTGTGGCTTTGAAACAATCACTTAAACCTTTCTAGATCTGTTTCCTACTCTGGAAAATCAAGTTAAGACAACTTTTACCTCAAGGCAGTGTTTTTGAGAATTAAATGAGGTTTGGAGGAAGTGCTGTACATGCTAAAACTCAATTCAAATGCTAGTTCAAATAAAATCGGGTTGTTGAATGGATGGCTAATCCCTCAGACTTCTCTAGCTCTAACGGCGTATGGCTAGTGGAGGTGTTTTGAGGAAGAAGCAGGGTAACGTATGTAACGTGCTCAGCTCCGAGGCTGGACCTAGCTCGCAGCAGAGACAGCGGGATTCCTGCTCACTGTGGCGTTTTCCGCTCTTTCTCACTAGCAGAGCTCTGGTTTTATTCTGGGCGGTGATGTGCCCAGGTAAAGACATACGTTTCCTAGTCTTCTGCAGGAATTGTTGGTTGGGTTTCTAGAAATCTTCAAGGATGCTGCCTCAGCTGGGGGAGGTCCCCCTTTTGCCCTACCTTTTCTTTCTTAGAAAACAGAGAGAATGGCTGGCATTCCAGCAGCCGTCCTGCATCACGAGGTGACCTTGAAGATTAAAGCCGTGTGCTACAGCTGTTGGAAAAGAAAGATTAAAAAGTGTCTGGGTCCCTGATGACTGTGGAACTTCCATTAAAGTCTTGGGCTGCCCACTTCAGATGCTTCTTTTATGTGGGGGAAAATAGACTTGTCTATGGCTATGTCACTTATTTAGGCTGCTATTATATGCAGCTGACCTTACTCCTGGTGCAGCTTTGTTATTCTGAAGATGCTTGTTCTCCTCCAGCGTGTGTTGAACAGATCAACTGGTAAAGAGGAAAGCAGTGGTATGACCCCTGTCCCTCTGCCGGCCATGGAAAGAGAGGAAGTACTCAGTTGCTCTCGCCTTCCTCACTCACCTGTGTGCATGAAGGCTCTCAAGGGTGTCCTACAGAGAAGATGCGCTTCAGGGAAGGCTCTGCTGTGTACCCAGCCCTGTGTACTTAATTATGTACCGTATCTCCCACGAGGGAGTTCACCTCGCCCGGTTGGGGAGCCTTTCCCCTAGTAGTCTGAGATGGCCAGCATTTTATTTGTTGCCTCTGGTCATACTTGAAGGTAGAACAACAGATAGGGACAAAATGGCTCTCCCTAGAATTAGAGAGTAGACAGACCACGACTACAGGTTCAGTTTTGCCACATCTTGCGATTAATGTGATTCAAAGCTTTCTGTGGCCTGATTCTAAAAATTGCAATGTGCACCCTGTAGGGAAAATATTATACCAGCTATAAATGAATACTAATCAATACTAACCAGTAAGCCAGACCTCAGCCACACTCTGGCATATGGAGAGGCAGGTTATCATTTTTTAATGTAGCAGGAGAAAGAAAGAGACACAAGATGTTCCCCTTAAGCTTTAGTCATAAAGAGGACATAAAAAGGATTTCTCAGTCCTTCATAGCTATGTGTAATATGCAAAGACCCAGATGAGAAATTCTCTGGAACTTAATGTGACAGCTCCAGCAACTTCACCCAGGATACAAATATTGGTAAGGAAGTAGGTTAAAAAAGTCATAAAAAGAAGGAAACAGAGAGAGAGATGGGCAGATGGAGAGAGAGAGAGAAAGTGAGAGAAACAAGAAGAAATGAAGGAAGGGAGGAAGGGAGAAAGCAAGCAGGCAAAGTTCAGGAACCCTCTGATGACACTTTCTCCACCTCCTTGAGTCAGATGGGAGCCCTTTGTTGGCATAGGGTTAATGGTCCAGCGACGCTCAAGGGGTGATTTACTTGAATTCGGGAAAGAGCCCGGGAGAGGTGAGTTTGTTCTCATTAGAGCAGTGGGACCCTCATCCTATCTTCCATGTGTCTGTGCACAGCCAGGGAACTCCACGTCCTCTCCTAAGGATGTCACAGGACCTGCGGTGACTTCAGGAGGTAACCGGAGCCATCTCTGGGTTTTAATCCGGATTCTGCCACTTACGAGAAGTGAGACATGGGTAAGCCACTTCACTTCTTGTAGCCTGCTCTTCATTCTGAAACATCGAGATTGCATCCCCTCTTGTGACGAGTCGTTGGGAAGAATGACAGTGTCATTGTGAGCGTAAGTGCTTGGTAAAGGGAGCCTCAGTCAATGTGACATCTGCCCAGTTCCCTTCTTCTTTCTCACTCCGGTTGGGTATTATTGGGGATGCTCTGGGCTGTCCCCGCTGAGATGATGCCTGAGTTGGGCTGTGGGCTGAGAATAACAGGCAGAGGCCTAGGAAGGGCAGGGCGGTGGGAGAGGTCCCACCGATGCCGGCAACAGGCAGTGGGAGTGTGTGAAGAACTGAAAAACAATCATAAAACTGGCTGAAATGGGATTTGCTTTTCATTATCACCATATGCCCTGATTCTAAACAATGTCATGATAAAATATCTTCCCTGGAAAAGAAAAATTTTTAGTGCACGAAATTTTAAACAATAGCTGTGGTTATTATTGAGTTTTAATGCTATGTAGAAGCCTCAAATCCCAATAAACATTCTAGTTAATAAGCATATTTTATGTGGAAGCCAGCCCAGAGAATGAGCCTCCCGCCTTTATCGCCAGAGCCCGTGCCTAATGACTTGGAATCTTTTGGGTTTGCATCTTGGGGCTTGTTTCTCTGGCCCCACTGTATTGCAGATTCCTGCATTTTAAGCCTAGATTTGAAGTAAACAATGATTGCAGAAGATAGAAAAACAGAAATTGAATGATCTCATTTCTGTCATTCTCTGTGAACATTTTAAGTGTGTATTTGTGTTTAAAATTTGAAAAAAAAAAGACACAAGTGAACTTATTTACAAAAAAAGACTCACAGACATAGAAAACAAACTTATGGTTACCTAGGAGGAAGGGGGTGGGAAGGGATAAATTGGGATTTCAAGATTTGCAGATACGAACTACTACAGGTGAAATAGATAAACAAGTTTCTACTGCAGAGCACAGGGAACTATATTCAATATCAATAACCTATCATAAAAAAGAATATGAAAATGAATATATGTATGTATGTGGATGACTGAAACAGTATGCTGTACACCAGAAATGGACACAATGTTGTAAAGTGACTATGCTTCAATAAACAAATGAACAAAAGAAAGTGTGAAAGAGTGAAACCCTGTAAACCCATGGGGTATAATATTTTTGTTAAGTGCAGATTTTAGTTCACACAGGAAATATTTTACTGAATGTGAACAATGTCTTTGAAAGGAAACGAACGCCTCTTTTAAAACTATAAGTATTTGTGTTGAAACTAGAGAACAAATCCAGTAAATAAAACATTATCACATGCAATTGTATCATTTAACAGTTATCGGACTTATAGTTTTTGCAGACATTTGGATTTCAATAAAATTGACTTGGAAGTGACTGGACAATTCTTTATGTAAAATAGTATTACAGCATTTTGTGAAGAAAAGATCAAAGTTCAGACTGTAAGGTGGGTCTGAAATGTTTGCATAAATGGTGCTTTTTCCTTTTATAAACATAAAATAAACTTTCTTTTTAACTGGCAAGATTATGCATACAAAATATCATAAAGGAAATTTTTCACTGCCTGGGAAATTTTCCTTTCCTTTGCTGGCCACGTTGTTTTTTTTTATTACATTTCAAGATTCTGATGACAGTAATTTTGTTGAAAAGAGGAGGCAATATTAAAAATGATCTGCTCCGGCTGTTCAATAGGTGAGATAGGCCAATGGTTGTAGATCTCTCTTTCCTGAGCACTGAACACCCACTGTGGCAGGTGGGGGCCCGAGGCACAGGGCCTCCTAGTCTCTTGAAAAGAAAACTTTCTCTGATTCAGGGCACTGGTTTTTCGCAGTCCTGTGAGCACTAACCTTAAGGAAAAGAGCAGCAGCATTAGTCAAAGCAAATAGCTTCTCCAGGCATCCAGATATTTCCATCAGTTTCTCTCCCAAATGGCCCAGACTCAGACTTCCTTCAGTCTGGGACAGACGATCTAACAGGCACACCTTAAAATCCACCCACTCGGCCAACTGTGCAGAAAGGAGCCTCCACATCGTGACCTTTTCTCGGTGAAGCTCATCGATTTCTTCCTCTAGTTCTGCACAGAGCTTTTATCTAATGCCCTTTTGACACTGAATGAAACTTTAATTCTATTCAGAGAGGAAACTCTGGGTTGGGTTGGACAGCCCTGTGGTACCATCCATGAGACCATCTGGGAGTTAATTCTGCTGCGACCCTTTCGCTGTTTGGAGCTCACGAACGCCGCCCCCCCCCCCCCGCCTCTTTCCCTGGAAAGCTGTTTAGTTATTTCCAGCTGAAGCTGCTCATCGCCTGGAAGGGTCCCTTAGGAGACTTCTCACCAGGCAATAACCAGAGCTCTTTCTGCTCCTGTTAGAAATGCTCTCCTTTGCTGGAGACTTGTCTTTGGATGATGAGAGCCTGGATTTGCATACAGTCAGGGCAGTGTCCTGTGTCCAGGCGGACTGGCCCAGGCCGGTCGGTGCTGTGAGCCATTGGCCGACAGCAGCTAATCTGTCTCTCTGCATGTTATTAACACAGGTGAGCACAAATCCACATCAAACCTGGTTCCCTTTTTAAAGACCATATTTACAGCCCATTAGTAGTTAGGGCGAGTGAGAACAAAGCCATTGGTGGCAAGTAGGCAATCCATCACAGTAAGTAAATGGGTTTTAGCACAGCACTTATCTGGAGAGGTGCAAAGTGTTCTGTTTTGATGTCCTAACAAAAAAATGAACCAGACCAAGGAAAGCTCCTGGTCACTGTCTCTGCCTCTCTTTTTAATCTGTCTCTGCTTCCAGTCTCTCTCCCCATCCCTGTTTTCTTGCGTGTTCGGTGTCTCTTTGAATCTCTTCCTCTGTGTATCCCTGCCTCTCTGCTTTTCTGGCAGATTCCTTTCTCTCTTTACAAAATCCTTCTTCCTCAATTTAACATTACAACCTCTAATGACTCAAGTAAATTCTCCCAGAAATTAAAACAAAACAAAACCCACTGCCCCTACTTTCAGCACGCCATCCTTTATTTTGGGCACCCTGCCAGCTGCAGCCAGAGAGATAATGCACTTGGCTCTGCAGTTAGATTTTTTTCATCAGGATTCCAGTATAGTCCTGGTACTGCCTCACATCTCCTCCTCCCCCCGCTCCCCACCCCTGCTACCTGCTGTGGTTCAGTTTCTGTGGTTCATGGGCAAAATTGCAAGTCATTCAGCGGGTTAGATACTGTCCCACCTGCTCTGAGAACTTGAGTTTCCCCATAAAATGCTGATCTCTGGGGCTGACAAAAGAAGCAGCCAAAAGTGAATCTTGAGTTCTGAGCACATAATTGCTACCTGTACAGTGGAGCATATCTGGTCCCAGGAACAGAGATGCTGAGGCCCCAGGGGTACCAGACTCATTTCACACAGCCTCGAGAAGCAGCTGCCTGCGGAGGGCCCGGCAGCTGGTCGACACGCAGAGCAGCAGTGCACGCCAGTTAAGGGCGGGAAATGAAGAAGGGAACTATATCCAATCAGAGCCACAGGGGGCCACTGAAGTAGGCAGGATGTAATTATCTTTGACACCCCTCTCTGCCTCCCAACTTCAAGGAAGTTTATGAATTCTTCCTTATTAAAAAAAAATACAAAATTGTATATGTCACCATGCCAGCCAAGGCTGATTTCCAGAAACAGCTATAAAATTTGTCTCAATGGAAGGGAGGACCCCAGGAAGGAGAAACAAACACTGTGAACCACATTTCTGAAGGCCCCGCTCCAGGCAGACAAAACAAAGCAAGACTCTAGGGTCCTACAAAAAATTCTGGATCATTTTATTTCCCATAAATACATATTTTATGTTACAGCAGTCATGGTATACCAGAAGAAGGGTATATATAAATTTTCACCATTCTAGTAAAGCAGCAGGTTTTATGTTGGCTCGGGGGCTTCCCTACTAATAAAGGACTACATGAGGGGTCCATTAAAAGTGACTCAAATCAGGAAGGTGATGTCTGCATTTTTGATGACATTTCTTAACCCTGAGTTTCTGATTGGACAATTTCTGTACCCATTTTTCCTTTTAGCTTAAAAAAAATCATTCAGTATAGCCTAAATGCAGAAAAGTACATAAAATACAAAGGCACCGTATAACAAGGAATGAACACTAGTCACCTCGATCTATTTCAAGGAATGGAGCCTCGTCTGTAACCCAAAAGCCCTCCTGTTACTTCTCCCTGACAACCTCTCTTCTCCCAGAGGAGAGCAGTCTGCTCTGGCTTTTATGGTGACCACAGCTGTCCTTTTCTTTAGGGTTTGACCACCTATATCTCCCTAAACACTCTGGTTTGAGTTTGCCTGCTTTGGAACTTTATGTAAAGAAAATCATAGAATATATATCATTTTGCGTCTTCGCCTCTTTTACTCTACATTGTTTATAAGCCTCGTTAATGTTAAGCACATCTCTAGTCGGTTGCAGGATGCCATTGTATGAGTACACCACAGTTTCCCCACTCAGTTTACTTACCCCGCGCTATGAACATTTGTGTTTGTTTCCTGGAGCACAGGTTTCTCTAGGGTTTCTCTCTAGAAGTGAGTTATGGGTTAATAATTATATTTAACCTTGAAGTCCTAAAGGATCAGAGGAATTTGTAAGTTACCTGTGAGAGACTTCAGGCAGAGGGAACAGAGTGAGCAAAAGCACGGAAGTGTGAAACCACATGATGTGTGGAGGAATCACAGTCCCGTATTATTGGAGTGTAGCACTTGGATAACTCTGAATGGGGTTCACAATAAGAATAGGACGGTAAGTGTTCCAGTGCACATTTATACCAGAGGGTGAGGGACACTTTCCATCACTTTCAGAGCGCTGACCATGGAGTCCAATTACAGTGGGACCATGCAGTCAGACCCAGTTGTTTTGAGACCAAGATCAATCCTGGGCAGTCTTGTTTGGTAGGGATTATCTAAATGTTAAATGTTAAATGGGACTCATCTTGTAATCAGGTCTGATCTACATGGTGCCTAGAATACCATGTTTGAGGACTGTGAGGCTATGGCTATTGTCAGCAAGAAAGCCTTGATTGACGGTGTGGAGCCCATGTGCCAAAGATTTGCTGACTTCCATCTAAGTGCCTCTCGGTGCGGTGGTTCAGACACCGAGGAGGAGCCCTCCAGAATCCAGCTCACGCTGTTGCGCGTGGTGTTGACTTTATTACATGTACAATGTTGCTCTGATCACCAGAGTTGCTGTTATAAACTGCATCAGCCATCTGCGTGCCTGGGAAAATCAGCTACTGGGGCAAACAAAATTTAAGCTCCCTTGGCTGTCACATGACAGGAGGAAGAGGTACTGAATGTCAAAGTCTTCTTTAAGGAATGATAAAAACACGAGCTTCATGTGCTATCATGAGAGCAACCATATTTACTACGGATGAAAACAAACAACAATTTATATGTTGAGTCTCTCTCTCCTTAACCAAAATGATGTCAAGATTCTGTCCCACAAGCTGAAACAGTACAATGTATTTATAGTAGGCTGGTTTGAGTCACTCCTCTGAGAGTGTCAGTTTCCTGGCATTAAGAGAAAGTCCTCTGTGTTAGAACAAGGCTTTGCCTCGGGCAGCCTGGGTTATGGGACACGTATATATCAAGTTAAGTGACCAGGAAGAAACAGGTCTATGTGCTAAGTTAATATTATCAATGGGTTATTTGTGCACCTGTGGAAGAACAAAGGTGAGTTTCCTTTTTAAACTGCCATCCTTTGACTGTTGCCGAGCAGTGGCAGCCAGACCACATGGACAGATCACAGTCATGTGAAGCAGTACATAGCAAACCTCAAGAATCTTTGACTTAATAAACAGAGACCAGAAACTAGACATTTCCAATGCTGTGTGTGCACATCGAAAAGTAGCTTCTGTCTGTCTGTGGTGGGAAAAAAGACCATAAGGCATTTAACAGATCTGGAGTTCGTAAATCCCAGTAGAATCCATTCTTCCTTGTGTGAACTTGAATGGGTTTTTTTGTTATCCTGGAGTCTCAGTTCTCTTATCTATAAAATGAGGAAAATACTTCACAGCATTGTTCAGTGGGATCTAATCAAGTGAGCTTGTGTATGTGAACGTAGACTTTATTTTTTAATTGAAATATACTATCAGTTTACAAGGTTGTGTCAATTTCTGGCGTACAGCATAATGTTTCGGTCATACACAGACACACATATATTCATTTTCATATTCTTTTTCATTATAGGCTGCTACAAGATACTGAATATATTTCTCTGTGCTGTACAGAAGAAACTTGTTGTTTATCACTTTCATGTATAATAGTATCTGCAAATCTCAAACTCTCAATTTATCCCTTCCCACCCCCTTGCCCCCCTGGTGACCATAAGTTTATTTTCTATGTCTGTGTGAGTCTGTTTCTGTTTTGTAAATAAGTTCATTTGTGTGAAAGCAGTCTTCAAATGGTGCAGCCCTCTACAAAGATTAGGTATTTTTATTATTATCCCTTCATAAAGATGTTGCCAGGTTCAAAAGAGATCATGTGTGAGAAATTGCTTGGAAAAGTACTCGGAAAAGTCTGAAAAAGCACAACTGTAAAGTGGTGGTTGAAGGAAGCGTCAGAGCTTTATTTTAGCTTTGGGCGGCTGGAGGAGGGAGAAGTCCATGGCAGAGGGTGTAAGGGCATTATGGAAATAGAGAGTTTAGAGCGTTTTAAAAACAGGCACATGGTCAAGTCAATAAAAATAGAAGGCGAACCCTGGAATTTTCCAGAACAGAGGCATCCATGCCAGTGGAGCTGTGAACAGGAAGGCATGGTTCAGCCACTGAGTCCATGTGGCGTCGTATACTTAACAGGCATTTTTGATGACAAGACAGAGAGACTGACTCAGTTTCCAGTGAAAACTGGCGAAGCGCTGACAGGTAGACGTAGGCAGGAATCTGCACCCTGCCTCATGGGAGATGACAAAGAGCCAAGCCTGGAGGAGAGCGGGATGCACAGCAGGAGCTGGGAGTTATCGAGATCAAAAGCAATTCTAGGAACTGGGTTATCTTGTTGCCCTAGAGCCACAGGGGGTTTCTAATTTTCTGCTGTGCAGCCCGCTGCACAAGCAGGTGGCTCACCCTCTCCTCCTCCATCGCTCGCTCTCTGTTCGCTGGGATTCCGGGCTTCTCTGAGCTCTGGCTGCTCACGGGTTCTCTTGCCCGTGGCTCCTGCTCTAGGTTTCTGCTGAGTGTCTCTCAGCTTCTGTTTCCTTCCCACCTTCCAACTCACCAACCTCTCTCTCCGACTCTCATTTAGACTCTTTGGGAGAGAGAATCCAAGTGGTTCTGTTAGAGCAGGCAGAGAGCTAGATATGAGCTGAGAAAGGGGGACACAGGAACTGGGCAGAAAGGAGGGGCACTAGTCAAATGCAGGAAACCCTACATCGTGTAAACAACAGGGGTCCCTGTGAAAGAAAAGCAGGAACCCCTGTATGCTTAGCATGCATGAGGTCCTGTGTTCAATTCCCAGTACCTCTATTTAAAAAATAAATAGGAAGTTAAAAAAATAACATAAAAGCCAAAAAACTTGAGTGAAAGGAAAACTCGAATCCAGTGGAACCAAAGGGAGAGCCTTTGGAAAAGGACTTTTAATGTAGGTCACCTGGAAGGTGTGTGCCCTTAGGAGGCGGGCACAACAACGCTCTCAAGAAGAGAGTGGGGTGGGATGGAATGCGGTGGGGTGGGGAAGAGTCTGTGCGCCCAGAAATCCACCCATATGGCAGACGGGCCATATGCAAACACCTAAAACAAATGGCTGTCAAGGGGCCGCCTCCAGCTTACATGCCGTCGCTCAATTTGTTGGCTTGCTGGTCTTACTCAAGAAAAGACTGTTCGCACTCCCCTGCCACAGACCACTGCTGAATGACCAGATGGGAAACGGTCTACCAGCTGACCCGACTGCCAGGCGGCCCGTGAGCGGTCCAGACAGCGCGGGCTTTGTAGCAAAGGAATTAGTGTTACTCTTTCTCCCCACCCCACGAAGAAGCAGAGAGGCCTTCACCCTTGACCTTGGCGTGCCCTTGCTGCTTTCTTCCCGTCGGTGACACCTAGGCTTGGCCTTATTTATCTTGGGTCTTCTCGTGAATATTTGCTGAACTTTAATTTATACTGAACCCAATGCAGAAGACGGAGGCTTTCCAAGTTTCAGACCTCCCGAGAAAGGTGTGAGTGTGCATGTGTTCAAGAGAAGCTCTCAGCTTGTCTCATGGCTGAAACTCCTCCTGAGATCCCTGGGCTCAATCTGAGGAGTAAAGCAGAGTGGTGAGCCCCTGTCGGATGGGTTTTATCAAAATGTGATCAAACAGGGTCATGACAAATGGTGGCCCGAGTTCGTTACGGTTCCGTGAGGGGCTCTGTACAGGTAAACCAGGCTGTAACTCACCTGCCTTGTGACAGTTTTTATTACTCCCTTTTAGTATCGTTCTGAGGAGTGAGGGGAATTGCCCTAGACGACAGATGCGGGGACTTTTTTTTCTCCCCCCGTCCTGTGGACAGGCCTGGGGCTCCAGCCTGGTGACTCACTGTTGTGGTATTATATGCCTCAAGATTAAGTGTGTGCTGTGGGAAGTGTGGGGCAGGATTTATCAGCAAGAGTTCCTCCTTTGAAGTATCAGGGCAGGCAGGCTACTTTACCGATGGTTCCTGGAACCTGGCCAAGCCCCAATATGCTGTGAAAATAGCCCGTCTTACGTTTTCTTGGCACATGAACACATTTGCACTTGATTCTCAGACCTCCACGGCTTTCTGATGTTTTTGAGGCGAATATTCTTGGGAATCAGGGCCCCGGGCCAAAGTGTAACCCTGCCTGGGTCCCCTTCACATGCCCCATCCAAACATGGTTTTGATGGCTCCAGACATCGATGGTAACACAGCCTTGAATGAGAATAGTCATGAGTTCTGACACGCAGGCTGGTTCTGAGTTGCTTTTAAGCATTCGTGTATAAATTTCTCTAACCTGCATTTCCAGCTGCCCCTCCCCCAGTAACAAAATGTCAGTGCTTAAGGCTTTTTATGGCAGCAGTGCCTCCCACAACAACGCGGCTTTGCCTTTCCAGCTTGAAACTAATGTAATATGTGTGTGGAGAAAACCTTGGTGATGCCATTAAAACTCTATTATGTTAATTTAAAAAAATCTGTCTTTCTCTAGTGAAAAATCCAGCATCGATTGGCCTGGGCCTCCCTCCTCCCACCTCTACGCATCATTTGCTTATTAATTTTGAGAACCAAGGACACAAAATGCTAATGATGTTAGATTCCTGGACGCCCTTTCAGAGGTTAGCGTATCAGCCACACTTCCTGCTATTCCTGACACATCACCCGGCTATGTGTCAGGAATAGCTTCCTTGTTAAATGCAGATTTCCCAATAGACTCCCCATTCCAGGCTTCCCTCTAGCCTGGGAACAAGATTTTATCCTTCCTGATTTCAGACTTGCCAACCTGTGCTGGGGAACCAGCGTGTAACCTGCTTGAGCATCTCTGTTTGTCTCAGCTTCCTGAGCGGGCAGACCCTTCACTAAAGGGAACTTGATATGGCGGTGCTTGAGCCTCGGAGACCGCTCGGAAGCCGTCAGGGCCGTGTCCCTTGACCTCCTACTTGAAAACATAACTGAGTGTGGTTGCAGCTTGGGTCCCGTTAGGTGTTGAATTGTGTCTCCTCGTCTGTTCGTATGTTCAAGTCTCAACCCCCAGAACCTCAGAATGTGGCCTGACTGGAGATGGGGGTGTTTGCAGAAGTAGTCAAGTTAAAATGAGGGCATTAGGGTGGACCCTAATCCAACATGGCTGGTGTCTTGGTGAAAAGGGGAAATTTGGAGACAGACCCACACACAGGGAGAATGCCACACGAACACAAAATGACCATCTGCAAGTCAAGGAGAGGGGCTTGAACCAGCCCCTTCACTCACAACCCTCAGAAGGATCCAATCCTGCCATCACCTTGATTTTGGACGTCCAGCCGCCAGAACTGAGGCGATCAATTTCTTGTTTTTTAAGGCGCTCAGACTGGTGTTTCATTACAGCACCTTTAGCAAACTAAGACAGGGACACTGGGTAGCAGACTCTGAGGCAGAGAGGAACACGAAGGGAGTTTGTAAGGGAGCACTTGCGGGTAAACGCGCGTGGAGGGGAAGAGAGAGCAGCATCCTGGGACGAGGGGGACACTGAGCTGTGATGGAGCGCCGGCGACGGCCTCGGCTGACTCCACGGGACGCTCTCGGTCGGGGTGGCCTTGTGTAGTTGGAATGTGGGTCTGAGCCTCCGTGCAACCCTGTGGATCCACCATTGGCTGTGTGCTGCCTCTGGAAGGAGGAATGGCCCTGGGTGAGGCAGCTTTCTTCGGCCAAGGCAATTTCTGAAGAGGGCTGAGAGTTGGGGACCATCTTCTGGGAGCAAGCCCAGAGCTGGGGGCATCGTCATCCCTTAGAGGGGATCCGAGTGGCACGTCACAGCGTCTACCATGAATACAAGCTGAAGGCTGGCTTGCCCCATTTCGGGGTTTTCAAAGTGGAGTTGAGCTTTGTAAGGTGTGGGGCTCCATCCAATCCTCCTTTCCTCCCTTACTTTATCGGCAAGGCTGCCTGTGGCTCCCCTGCCCTTTGTGCCTGCTTGGGGAGAGCAGTGGGTTGTGGCGGGTGTATCAGTATCTAGAAAGGAGGACAGAAGCTACTCTGGATGCTTCGAATAAAGGGGATTAATAGAGAAGAAAGGTTCCCAAGGTGCTGGAAGGGCTGGGGGCCCACAGGGAGAGGGAGATGGTCCCCTGAGATCAGGAGGAGGGTTTGGACCCGGGTGTTGGAATCCATAAGCTCACAGTCTCTGCTGGGCTGCTGAAGGGCTGCTCCCCCTGGACAGGAACCCAGGATGCCACACTCTGACGCTGGTGCAGCTGTAACAGGGAAGAACAGATCGGACTCCAGATTAGATCTGCTCCTTTGTCTCTAACCCTGTGCTCTGCTTCCTACGCTTAGCCGTGCTGGTTCTGCACCTTTTGTAAAAGAATGTTGCCCATAGCCTGAAGTACACAGGAGAGCCCATTCCTAGGCTCTGACCCTTAAGGGTATTAACACTTTCCCATTCATATAAAGATAAAAAGTTTCAGAATAGAAAATAACATATGTCTTGTTGGAGGTTTACAGGGATGCCATGACCTGACCCAGGGGACAGCTACAGAAACCAAGGAATGCAACAGCAAGAAGTGTGCAACAACCAACCACACCCCCTCCCCTTTTTAGTATAAAAGGAGCCTGAATTCTGACTCTGGAAAGATGGTTCTCCAGGACACTAGTCTGCCATGTTCTTGGTCCACCGGCTTTCCAAATAAAGTCGTTACCCTTTGCCCCAACACCTCGTCTCCTGATTTATTGGCTTATCAGGCAGTGAGCAATCAAGTTGGACTCGGTAGCAAAACCAGGGCTGACACTGGTACAGCTCAGGGTCACCTCAGGGTCCACTGGAGCTCCTAGTTGCTGGTCCCAGTACTGCTGCTATTGGTGGCACCACTAATAGCAGACAAAGCCTGCTTCTTCCTCCTATTTTCCAGTCTCCCTTCTGGCTAGGGGACCGGCTCCATCCCCCACAGTACAGAGGAGAGCGTGGAAGAAAGGGCAGGGATCTGGGACAGCAGACAATAGGCCATTTTCCCCTCAGACTAGCCCCCGCTGTGTCCCTAGTCCATGGTCAGTCCTAAGAGGGAGGACCAGGGGTCAGGAATGGAGCATCACAAAGCCACAGCCAGGAAGGCCCTCCACCAGGCTGAGGAGGGGCCCATCTAAGGAGCAGTGCACCGCTCTAGAGTTTGCTGGATCTTCCACTGCCCCCTGCTTCCTGCCCCACATCCTCTACCGCCTCCAAGGAGAACAGAGCTTTCCCAAATGGTCTCCTGCCAAGGCCAACTTGGTGACATGGAACTTTGCTTCCAGAGGAGATATGACTGCGATCTTGTTGTAGAAACCAGGTTTGCTGGCTCTCGGCCGGGACTCTCCTGACCACATACCAGCACAGCTGCTGCCCTGCCTCACATTACCTTTCCGTCCAGTTCCCGACAGGACTGCTGGGCCACCACGATGGCCCAGTGGACGTGACCACAAAAGGGACAGCTAGATCCACGGGACTGCTCAGTCACTTCTGTCAAACAACCGGTCAAGCTGATGTCTCAGATGAATTTCTGGTTATTTGATCACACGGACCAAATAAATGCTCTTTGGACACATTGATTCCTCTGACACATTAATAAAATAATAATATATCCTCATGAGTAAAATTTCTTGTGTTTACTACCTATTAACTTTTCAAAATAACTTTATAGCATTGTCCTCATCCTTCTGGCAGCCACGTGACCCATCCTAGGCTGTCCTCCTTCATCCATTCATTTGTTTTTCCCTCAAATGTTTACTGGGTGCCAACCAGGGATAAGTGTTAGTGATGTATGTAGAGTGGCGGGAATACCAAGAAACAAAAGAAATAGCCCTGCTAAGAAGGAGTTTATCCCTACTAAGACAAAGTTTACTCTTACAAATAAAGTAACTGAACGGCAGAAAGAAATCTACCAAGCCTTCAGATATGCAAACCCAGGCCATTTCAATCAACAATCCCCTTCTTATGAAATATGGAGGTGACACATTCAGTGGCATTCAACTCTAAGATTCAAGTTGATGTCTTATTATTGCGAATGTCACCTGACTATAGATTGAGATGTGTTTGGTGTCAGGTCACTTGGAAGCATTTCCATTGTCCTCAAGGGAGGTGACTGAGCAGGCTTGGTGTCTCCCACATGGCTCAGCTTTGTAGTTACAAAATAAGCAGTAGATTGTATTCCTTCTGCCTAAGCATGCGGTTGGTATAATTTTTCCACAGCCAGCTGAGTCCAACAGCCTGTGCGTGGTGGTTCAACACGGGCAAGGACAAGGTGGTATGTGATCAAAGTTGTCATAAAAGACATCTGGGACTTCGCTAGGCACTGCTACTGGCGCCAGATAATCAGATTACGTGGCAAACTCGAAAGTGCTGCCAAAATTTACAGACCAAATTCTTCTCACCTTGGGTCTTACCCACCCCACCCACCAGACCCCGTATTACTCTTCAATTTGAGATTTTGTGAGAATCGCATCAAACCAAGATTGCAGTTAAGTAACTTGTAACTACCATCTAACGTATTACTCTAGCCACCTAGCAATTTATTTTAGAATATTTCCCCAAATCATGCTTGTTATCTCAAGCAGCGAGCTGAATCCATTGCTTTCTCTTTTGAGCTGTCACTTTGCTCAACAGAAGCATGTGTGTTACCATGGTTTCCTTAGTGAAGCATCTGTTACAAAGGGGAGAGGCTGGTTGGAGCAGGCAAAGGATGACAAGGCAAAGGGGACCATGGAGGGCACCTCCAGATTCTACTGCTTTGTACTTGGAATGATCTTCTACCTGTGAGAGGTTGCCCCCAGGGGATAAAAGCTTCATTTGGCTCCCTTCAAAATTGTGACGGGTGTTCTATGCACCCGGCCTGTTCCCATTTTAACTCTTAGAAAACACAGCTCATTTTTTTTTTCCTGATACATCTGGCTTGTTGCCCTGAGAGGACAAAAAAGGGAAGGCAGTTTGTGGTGCTGCAGCTGTATATGGGCTTAATTTGAAACCACGAGTTTCATTAGCCTTGATATTCTAATTACATCTCTGCGTTTCACCCTGCAACACTATTGCTCCAACAAGTTGGCTCAGAAAATAATTGTCTTGTTCTTGCATAGAGACTGCACAAAACAAAGGGCTATTGTGCCAGGGCTGGAAGGAGTGTTTTTTCGATTGTTTCTCATTTCTCTCTGTGTTTTCAGTAGAAACCAAGCCCAAATATTCGGGAAGGCCTCCAAGGGATTGGGGGGCCATCGAGGACGGCCCTGCCAGGGTGTGGGCTTACCTGACAGGTTCCCGACTAGTCATCGCTCGGCCAGGATTTCAGGAAGGTGTTTACTAAGGTTCCCTTAGGCTGCTAGAGAATCTAGTGTCTGTTTCTCAGGGATTCTCTCCCCAGCGGAGGTATCTCAGTGTGGCCACAAACTCCACAGAGTGGGAGAGCCACCAGGAGATCTGATTCACATTGTATGTCAGAGTGACTGGGCAACAATGCAATAGTTTACATTAGCAAGCTGATGGGATTTTACAGGACAGTTAATCCCTGGGCTGCTAGGGAACCTCCATTAGTCCCACTTGGAAATGAGGAGAATATGATATGAAAAAGGGAAGTAAAATTCTTGGAATCTTCCCATTCATGATTCCGTGTTGATAGAAATTTCCAGAATGATTGATTATCCTAGCCTACGTCGGTCATTTCTCAAAATTGAAAAGAGAAATCCTGGGGAAGTATGTGGCAGTAAGGGACAACTGAGGGGGCTCACTGTCTCTGGGGAGACGCCTGTCTCTCCAGGAGGGTGAGCATGGGGCCCCGCTTCCCACGGCCACCAGGCATGCTCTTCTGAGACTTAAGGGTTCTGTCATCTGTTCAGCTTTGAACTTAGTGATGTTGCAAAAGCAAGAGACATGGAAGACTAGGTTCCTAATCTATAAAAAAAATCTACAGTCTAGTTGGAGAGATAAGGTTCATATGAATGAATGAATGAAGGAACAAAGCCAGATAGTAGGTAAACCTGTGCTAAGTGTTCAGTGGTCAGAGTTTCTTCTCTTGCCCTCAGAACAGAGAAAGCACAGAGAACGCGAAGCCTCAGAGTAACCAGGCAAGGCTTCTTGAAGGAGAGAATTTATCTATCTGTCTACCTACCTACCTACCTAGCTAATTGAAACAGAGCTGATTTACAATGCTGTGCTAGTTTCTGGCTGTATAACCATAAGTGGAATTGTTGCATCATGTGGTAATTCTATATTCAGCTTTTGAGGAATTGCCCTACTAGTCTCCATGGCAGCTGCACCATTTACATTCCCTCCAACAGCACACCAGGGTTTCAGTTTCTCCACATCCTTGCTAACAATTTGTTTGTTTGTATCTGTTTGTTTTCAATAGTAGCCATCCTAGCGGGTAGGAAGTGGCCCACGGTTGTAATACTGAGGATGTGCAATTTTGACTAGCTGTAATTCTGTCTCTTTCTCTGCCATTTAAGAAAGCAATATAATCTTTAATGAAAAAGAATATGAAAACAAATATACGTGTATGTGTGTGTGTCTGTATATATATATATATGTATGTCTGGGACATTATGTTGTACACCAGAAATCAACACGTTGTAACTGACTATACTTCAATTAAAAAAAAAAAAGCATATTGGACAACAGGGGCCCATGAGTGACTCTGAAAGGGGGAGAATGCTGAGTTGGTTCTACCTTGCCTTTTGTAAAGAGAATACCCACATCTTGTTATTCTCCCCTGAGTAACAACTTAATTGTGACGCTCCTTGCAAATTACTGAGTCATAGGAGTCATTTGAATTGAGCTTTCAATTCAAAATGGATTCTCCTTACACACCCAGTGAAAACCACACACTGTCCCCTGGGTGGGCGCTGCAAAAAGGAGAGAGAAAAGCAAAAGGATGTCAGGAAGCCCATCGGAGCCCAAGATTCTGTATCCCCACAAGTGGGTTAACCAGTGACACTTACTAGAAACACTGTCCCTCTTCATCTGCAGAAATGCTGAAGCCTAAGGTTTGGAACCCAAGCCAGAGCCTCTGTCATCCCCCTCTTATGTAGATGTTTAGTGACTGTAGTTTTGAGAGTGGTTCCTACTGTCCAACCTGGTCATTCAGTGGCATCTAGAGAGGAAAAGTCATAGCAATGAAGATTTTAAAATTTTTTCTGAGATTTTATTTACTCAAACAGGTTTGGTTCTTTTTAAGGAAAATTTGTGGGTTTTTTCAGTAAGGAATTTATATCTGAAGAGCTGCTGTAGGCCACTTAAGTAGGATTCCAAGTACCCAGTGGCTCTTTGGGCCCCATAAAGACCATGGAGAATTGAGGATACCTAAGGCTATCTCCTAGGGTTAGTAGAAGAGCAAGAAGACAGGTCTTTGGCCAGGGCATCTGGTGACAGCTTTCTCCCAGCACTTTCTCCTCAAGGCCAAGGGGAAGAAGACAAGGTATGCAGGTGGGATGATGTCAGAAAGGCCAAGAATACTCCAGCAAATTCTCTGTCTGAACACTTCCCAGTTTCATTCTACCTGGGTACTTTATCTGTGCTCAAAATACCTTAGGCAATTACAATTAGCAGATTTTTTTGGCTTTTTGTTATTTTTGTCTTCAGCTCCAGCTTGAGATTTTAAAAAAGACTTGAGGACACCTGGACACTGAAGGTGGAGCATTTTAAAGTTAGAGTTGGGGCTGTGAGATGATGACAGCCCTTGGGAAACCCTTCCTCTACTTGCCCAATGTTCAGAACACACTGGAAAACAAAGGCGAGTGAGCGGTCCTGTGCTGGGCTGTCTCCTCCTGCGTGGGGACGCGGCCAAACTTCCGGTCATGCAGGTGGGTTTCTGCCTCCACGGCCGTCCCACACACAGCTCTTGGTCACACTGCTTGCCAAAATCTGCTTGAAATTTCTCTCTACCCAGTTTTTTCTTTTTTAAATGTGTAAGCTTGCTTTTGGGAAGCCATTCCTGAGGGTAATAGGGAACACACACTCAAGAACCACGACCCTGGAGAAATGGCTAAGAGGGCAGGTTCTGGGTCACACCGCTTGTGTTCAAGGCCTGAGGGCCCCACTTACAAGCTGGGTGACCTTGACCCCTCTGGGCTACAGGTCTCACATGCATGAAATAGGGAGCGATCCCGCTCCCTCCCCAGGGTTCTGTGGGCACTGAACGTGGAAGAACTCAGACGGACATCTGCACAGAGGATGTGCCCTGCGAATGGTGGTTATCACTGTCCTGCTGGGCCCTGAGTTCCACCTCCTCTGGGCAGCTCACAGGGGCAAGTCCAAAATCCAACGCTGTGACCTGTACTTAACTCACTTTTAACCTCTTTGGATTCTGCTGGAGTGAAGTGTTCAGGTTTGCTGCTCTTAGAGCCCTCAGCGTTTGGACAGCTGACGATGACATGGCCGCTCTCCGCCTCCTCTCGGGTCACCTCCGCTCCCCCCCCCCCGGCTTTCCTCTTCTGACTGTACCCTCACACGGGACCAAGTCGGCACCTTCCCCACCCCTCGGTGCCCCCGTGTTTCTGAGGAAACAGAGTTTAGCTCCCATCCTGCTGTCCTTTACCTGAAAACTGTAGAAATTAGTTTAGCTGTATTTTTGTCAAATTTGCTGTTTTGATTTGCTTTCTCCTCTCTAGGAAAGGCAAGGAAGTATTGCTGCTATACATATACACTGATTAATGTATTTAATACATGCATATTTAATAATATATAAAAACGGATGTTTATACATGTATCTATTTTTTATCTTTGGATTGAATCGGCCCAGTCTGCAAGCCGAAGGCGGCCCAGAAGTTCTGGCATGAGAGGGAAGCTGACGGCGCTTTCTGGCGGGACTTGGGGGAGCAGCATTACCTCTGACATAACCTCTCAGAACCTCTGGAACCTTCCCTGCCCCTCCCTGCACTCCCTCCCCCTCCCCCGCACCCCTCCGCCCTGCCCTGGGTCAGTCAGGCTCCCACTTCCCTTCCAGCACCTTCCAGGGGCTCTTTGAGGTCCCTCTCCACATGCCCCACGAGAGTATCAGCCCTGTGGGGAGCCCTGCTTGACCGGCACAAGCTCACTCACTGCCCGCAGGCTGGTGCCATGGCAACTGTCCTCACAGACGTACACAGGTGGCCAGGGAAGCCATGGTGATAACAGCCCGCCGTGCTGGAACAGGACCTCACTGCATGGCGGCCACTGCCTGCACATCCCGGGGCCCGTTCCATACGGGGCCCCCAGGCAGGAGGAAGACCTGTTCCGTTGAGCCTGGGGAGCTGAGAGCCTCAGTGGGACGCTCACCTCCCCAGTGCTGGGGAAGGAGAGGAGGACTGGGAGGTTCTCTGGGGATTTCCAGGCTGGGTCAGTGCGGAGGCATTCCAGTGAGTCAGCTTTCTGGTGGCAGCCCAGGAGCCCTGCCTGGGGAATCAGCCCTTCAGCCACCCTACGACAATTGTTCCTTTCTGTGAGGTGGTGGCTGTGTCACCAGCACAACTGGGACACAAAGCTCACATGCGTTTGCACACTCTCATTTCAAATAGGGCCGGCTGCGCTTTGTTCTCATTCTTGGTTTACAATAAATGTAACTCTGCCCTTCAGTTGGCCAGACCGCCTCCCTTTCTCCGTTTCTCCTCACCCCTCCCCTTTGCCCTGGCATTTAAGAACCAAGGACATTTGATTTATACCCTCAGGATTGAAGGTAGCACTTGAGATACTAGATGCATACCACGCATCTTCCCGAAGCTTCAGCTCTAAGCAGCATAAAATATCCTCTCTATATTACAGTTTGTGGACTTACTATGGGCAAAATGAGACATTTCCACAAGTTTTAAGATAAAATATGAGACTTTGAAGAAGCTATGCACTTGCTGAAGGCCTTGGGGTTGACCCTCCAGGTGGTGTGCTGACTCAACCTGTCCTTGGGAGGTTTTGGTGAGAAAGTCTGAGAAGTTTCCTTTGTGACTTGGTGACCCTTGACCCTGACTGTCTCTATAGTGTTTTGTTTTGTTTTTTTTAATGGAGGTACTGGGGATTGAACCCAGGACCTCGTGCATGCTAAGTACATACTCTACCGCTAAGTTATACCCCTCACCCCCTCTATAGCTAGTCTTGAAAGAGCAGGGATTTCTTGTCAACCACATGCTCAGCAAAATTGGGAGACAGGGATTTGGAGAAACGCTGAACAAATTCCAATCTGATAACATTTCAGATGCATAGTCATGTAATCATAGTTATTCTCACCACTGTGGTCAGTGTTGACTTGATGTAATAAAAGAAATACAGATGGTGCAAAGATGGTGATGACGTCAGCTTGCCTTTACGTGGAGAACCAGTATTCTTCAATATGGTTCTCTCCAGATTTTAATTTCTGCACTATCCAGAGCATATAAACTCACAGGTGTGTGAATTTATATTCCAAAAATGTGTGTTAATTTATGATTATATCCATCTAAATGCAACTGTATGGTATCAAGAGCTTTCTAACATGTGATAAAATTCCCAAGGGGCCAAGCAGGAAGGTGGGCACTGGGTACCAGGGAGCCGGTAATGCTGGGTGACTCACGTACCACTTGAATGCTTCTTGTTTTAGCAAGCTTTAGTTACATCTTTTGGCCACCCATACTAGCTAATTATACGCTGAGGTTCGGTTGTAGATTTTCACACGCAGAGGAAGGATGCCCCTTTGTCCCTCTGTTCTCAGGGGAAGACTGGCAAGCACTTCATAGACAAGCCAGGCAAATGCTGGCACCTTGACCTTTTCTAGACGTGGGAATCCTGCAGACAGGCATGTGCTGCTGTGGACCACATGCACACTGGCAGCTCCTTTCTGGCTCTTCTGCCCTATCATCCTGGGGAGGTGGCCCTTGGAGCGTGGAAGGATGCTTATCGAGCTCCCTATTTTTCAATCAGTTACTATTTCATTTGACTGGGAAGAAACTTCAGTTCTTGGAGTGTCAGTTTGTTTACTGGAGAGATAGGATGTCTGCCATGAGAGATGATGATTGTCTTTAAATGAGATAATGCACACGTATCAACTAAGCACAGAACCTGGCACATAGTAGGTGCTCAATAAACAGTAGGTGACCCAGAAGCTCCAAAGCTATAGTAGGTTGCTGCAAAGGTGATAACACACAAAAGCCCCAAACTCAAGACTCCAGCCAGCAGAGGGCTGAATTCCAGCATGTTCTGAAGAGAGGAGACAGAGCGTCACCTACACAGACGTCACGTGCCTGGTCGCCTCTCTTTTGCTTTACCAAGGAGACAGGGGGGTGAGGCATTAGCAGAATCTCACTGTAAAACTTCTGCTCGCATAGAGTCCAGCCATCTTCAGGATGGTGAATAAGCTCAGAGGAATTTAATTTACCCTGTGAAGGGTGGATAGGACCAGTTTATTCTGCAGAGAAGACACGCTGTCACCTCCACAGCATCAGTTATGAGGCCATTACTGTCTGAGAGCGGCTCTCTCCTGAGCCCAGGTGGAGCTGCAGGACACACAGCTGTGATTCATCTTCCCTTTAGTAATCTTGGCGACTCCCTTGGTGGTGTGTTGCTGTCTCCAGGGAAGGAAGAGGCAGAGAAGAAGGGGACGGAGGGGAGGGTAATGGAACCCTGGGCTCACTGCTGTGTTTTGTAAAACCATTACCCTTTATTACCCCCATTTCTGCATAATATTTTATACTCAGTTAATTCCTGAAGACATCACCAGAAACTGATGTGTGCATATTGAATAAGCTTGGGATGTTTTTATGTTGTTATTCGTCTAGATCATATTTTTGCAGACAGCAATAACGTTAATTGCTCGTTTGTGACGCAGAATAGCTACCCTGAAACTGTCCTTCGCTACTTGACTCGGTCCATCTCTTCTCGTCACCAATGCAGTTGGCCATGGGGAGCAAGAGCTGAGGGTCCTACTCCAGTGTATTTTCGCCTGTTAGGTACAGAGATGTTCACTCATCTTTAAGTTTCAGGTGCTTTAGATAAAACACAGGGCTGAGAAGAGGTCACTGGAGAGCCTGAAATTGTTGGGACCCCCGGTGTGGAGGTGCTGTGGCCAGATAAAACATGGCGGCGGGCACCAAAGTCCTCAGCCCTGATTGGTTCAGATGTCAGCCGGCCATTGAACTCCTAACTTGGTTTCGCCGCCTAGTCATGTAGGGTTTTCTATGTTTGATAAAGTCTTAATGAGACAGCTGTCGACTGCTGATATCAAATCCATACTGTGTGTGCCAAAGGAGCAGAACCTGGGCCAGTTGAGGAGGTCACGTTCTCTCTGGAGGGTCAGAGGTCCTGGGTGTGTGGACTGACCATCCACTCCCACCCTCTGGGCACAGTCCCTTCCCGTCTTCCTGTCGGACCCTGGCAATAGCTGTGGGGAGGACTGAGCTTCAGACGTCAAAGCTCGCACAGAGACCACTGACCTCACCGCCAATAGTTCCTCAGTCAGAGAGTTTTGCTCTTTCGTTTCCTGCTTGGCTGCCAAAGGCAAGTTTTTCTTACAGTTCCTGAAGGATTCATCAGTGCCTGACAAGTTCCAGTCCCTGCACTCGCCCACGTCCCGTTAGTCTTAGTGGGTATCCTTTCCCCCTGTGTCAGGTGGAGGGAGAAAGCAAGCAGGTTTTCTCTCTGAGATCCCCTCAGTGTTGTTCTGGGTTCCATTAAGGCCCTGGGTTAGATTTCAGAGGAACTGTTTCATCCTTTGAGCAATTAGTCCCTTTTTAAAATTCAGACATCTTTCAGGCCCTGGCCCACAGTCCCCTCTGAAGTGCTTGTGTCAGGATGGTTTATCAGTCCTGGATGAGGTTTTGCCAGCTGCTTGGGCCAGCAGAGAGAGAAAACACTTCGGCATGTGGTTCAGATGCGTGCGTTTTTATCGAAGTAAAATCTTCGTGAAAAGACCTCAGAATATAAAAGCCAATCAGTGTATATGATGTCAGAATGTTTACTATTCCTCTCCTGGGGACATTTTCTTGGCACTCGGTCTGATCTTCTAGGTGTGTCTAATTATTCTAAAGGTACAGCTGTGTGAATTTGATTTGCCTACAGAAAAAAAAAAAAAAACATGTCTTCCAATGTCAGGGAACAATCTTAAACTTCCCTCTTAGTCCTCACCTCTGAATTTCTACAAGGCCTCTGCTTTAAACTCTTTTGGCGGCTAAGTAGAAAGCACCATTTTCCCATCAGCCTCAGAGACTGTCGGGAAAGTCATTTTGGTATCTTTGAACTTGTCCTGAAGAACAAGGACCATACAGAACGGGCCTCATCACTTGGACTTTTAAGTACGTTCAGAGCTTAGAGCTAAAAGGGAGAAAAAAAAGAGAAGAAAAGAAATCTTTTCTCACTGTTTCCTTTGTGGATGCTTGTGTGGCCCTTTCCTGTAGGCTTTTGTGGGGGTGTTGCAGCAGGAGACAGTTTTGCCTCAGACAGCAATTCTATGGAGACACAACAGACTCATTTTCCTGGAGTTGAAATAAGTGTTTCAGCACTGATGTGCAAGGCGCCCTCTGAGCCTGATCTCAGGGAAGCAGGAAGCTACTATTTTTAGTTTGGAAAAATATCAACATGAGATGAAGAGACTCGGATTGTGGCCAAGACTCTACTGTTCCTTCAAATTACCCAAGGTCAGCAATGTCAGACACTCACTAGGCCATGGGCAGAGCCGTCCGGGCAATGTTCTGACGTGGTCAGTGCTCAAGTGATGCAGTGATGCTGCCAACATCCAGCTTGGGTAGACCCTTTTATGAAGACCCTTCCTCCTGGGAATTCCATTCTTGAATTAGTAGACTACGTTCCCTCCCCTTCCCTCCTCATCCCTTGTGGAAAGCGGTCAAGGTTTATGAGGCCAGGGAACTCTGCTCCAAGCTTTGGAACTTTCCCCACAGCTGCCTGGCCCAGTCCTATTGCTTCTAGCGAAGGCCTCTCTTCTGGCTTTGGAGATGGCCCCTGACACTGCTGAAAGTGACTCAGCCACCAGTCTCCCCTTACCGGCCCAATCGAACGGCTGGTAGAGCACTTACAAAGTAAATAGCCTGCTCTCAGCCATCAGCACACACACAAGGAAGCAATGGCACAAGGCGAAAGATACACTCAACACCCCAGACTCTTGCTCTTGAACTGCTGCTTTCTGTTGGCAGGGCCGAGCCATCTTTTCTAATACTTTCCACTAGATATGATTACCATTTTTGCAGTTGTCAAGAGTCAAAGAAGGGCCTTATAAAGGTTTATCTCAGGGGTCTTGTGTTAGTTATGAGTAACAGAAAACTGAAAAAGCCCGAAGCAGGAAAGAGCATTCATCAGTGAGAGGCAGTCAGGGCATGAGGAATGCCAGACTTTGGGGCTCAGCTGATGTAATCACGACTACTGTAGTTGTCATCATATGTTGACTCAGTCTTTCTTTCTGGTAGCTTTACAGCTCTCAGTTCCATGTAGGAGCATGAAGTTAGCTTCCAGCAGGGCGAGCAGTAAGAGTGACTATCTCCGTGACAAACACCTCGGCAAAGATCTCAAGGTATCTCATTGGTCCTGACAGGGTCACATGCCCTCCCTAAGCCGATTAGTGATGAATGCAATGATCTGCTTGGGTGGCCCGACTCACCTGTCACACGAGCTTGGGGTAGAATCGTCTCCCCTAGAGCCCCACAGACTGAAATCAGGAGATGAAAATGGGGACTGTTTTGACACAAAGAGGAAGTGGAAACTGAGTGTGACTGAGAGCACGCACATCCATTATAGGCACAGATACATCTAAGCAGCCATGTCTTCTTAATGGTGCCAACTTCATGGCAGAAACCAGACTAACCCTGGGTGACAGGGAGAGGAGATGTAGGTAGGTACAAAGGAGACTAGAGCAGAGCCTTTGCCATTGAGGAACTCAATGCCTTAAGTTTTGCTTAGGCCAGAGGTGGCACATCCATGGTTCAGAGGCCAACGTATCTTGTGTCCATGGCAGACATCAAGACATGGTTAATGGGCACTTCCTGTTGAGCCTGGAGGTGGCTTTAGGACTCTTCACTTCGCTGTGATGCAGGCAACCACTACAAATCAACAGATACCCACAAATGAGAAGATACTTCATTTTCAACTTGTCTTAGATTGGTATTTGGTGAGTTGAATAAACGAACCATCGTTTTGAGTGTGATTGGGAATAGTGAGTTGGCTGTAAGCTGGAGGTAAAAGACAGCTGGTTAGCAATTGACCACCAGTCACTAGTTGTCTGGAAAGCCCTGAAGCTCTGAGAAGATAGTAGCTAGCTGACTGTATTTCATGGTTTGTGGACCTCTAGCTTCTTTCAAATCAGTTTGTCACAGCTTGTTGATACAAAAGACATTTTGATGAAAGAAAACAATTTTAAATTGTTTTTACCAAAAAAAAATGGGTAAATTGCAATATATCCCTGCAAGATGACGGATGGCATAAAGATTAGGAAAGAGGTGAGGATATCTTTGGCATGTATTACAATTTATAGTTTGTGATTTTTGAAAAGCTGAGGTATAATTTATATTTGATGAAATTCACCAGTTTAAAAAGGATACAATTTCATGAGTTTTGAAGCATATACACCTCACCACATTAAGATACAGAAAATATTTCCATCTTCCCAGAAAGGATCCTCATGTCCCTTTGCAGTCAGTCCCTGTCCACCACTCCTAGTCCCTTTCAACCACTGCCCTGCCTTTTTTTTTTTTAAATTGAAGCATAGTTGATTAACAATGTTGTGTTAGTTTCAGGTGTACAGCAAGTTGATTCAGTTATAGATAGATACATATCTATTCTTTTCCATGATAGGTTATTGAAAGATATTGAATATAGTTCCCTGTATTAAACAGTAGGTCTTTGTTGTTTACCTATTTTATACATAGTAGTGTTTATATGTTAATCCCAAACTCTTAATTTATCCCTCCTTCCCCCTTTCCCATTTGGTAACCATAAGTTTGTTTTTTATGTCTGTGAGTCTATCTCTGTTTTGTAAATAAGTTCATTTTTTTTAGATTCCACAAATAAATGATATCATGTGATCTTTATCTTCCTGTCTGGCTTTCTTCACTTAGCATGATCATCTCTAGGTCCACCCATGTTGCTGCAAATATCATTGTCCTGCTTTCTATCACTATATTTCTGCCTTTTCTACAATTCCACATGAGTGGCATCAAGTGATATGTAGACTTTATCTCTGGCTTTTTTCTTTAGCATGATTCTTTTGAGATTCAGCCGTGTTGTCGCCTGTGTCGGTAGTCCATTCTTTTTTATTCTTGAGCAGTATTCCATCATACCGCAATTTGTTTACTATTCACTGTTGAATGGTTTCTACTTCTGGGCTGCTATGAATAGTTCTGCTATGAACACTCATGTACAAGTTTTTGCACAGACATGTGTGTTCACTTCATGTGAATAAATATGCAGGAGTAAGAATTTCAGTTTGTATAGTAAGTGTATGTTTAACTTTTGATGAAATTGTCAATCTGTTCTCCAAAGTGGCTGAACCATTTTGCACTCCCAATAGCAAAATATGAGAGTTCCAGCTCTCCATTCTAATCAATACCTTATATGGTTACTCTTCCTTATTTTAGCCATCCTAGGGGACGTGAAGTGGTTTCTCCCTGCAATTTCAATTTTCACCTCCCTAAAGAGTGTTATGTTGAACATCTTTTCAGGTGTTCTGAGGCTATTTGTACATCTTCTTTGGTGCAGTGTCTTTTAAATCTTTTGCCTGTTTATTTTTGCCAGATGTAGGTCTTAATATTATATAGTAAGCATTCTTTGCATATTATTGATGTCCTCTAGCAGACATATGTTTTGCAATTATTTTTCCCAGTCTGTAGCTTGCTTTTTCATTTTCTTAACAGTGTCTTTTGAGGAGCAGAAATGTTCAATTTTGATGAAGTTCAATTTGTCAAATTTTTTTAATGGTTTGTTATTTTTGTCTGTCTAAGAATCTGCTTTCTTCAAGGTCACGTTTTCTCTCATGTTTTCTTGAAGAATTTTATATTGTTTTAGCTCATATTTAGGATTCACTTGGGGGTAATTATTTTATATTGTAAGATCAAGGTTGAGGTTCATTTATTTGCACATGCATTCCTTCCAGCACCATTGGCTGAAGACTATCTTTGAATTACTTTGACGTACTTGATATGTTTAAGAGGTGAAAGTTGTCTTTTCCCCCTAGTTATGCCAAAATGTCTCCTTCAAAAGGATGGGACAACCTTCTGTGTACCATTTTTAAAAGTTAGAAAATTATTGGAAAGGGATTGAAAGATACAAGGATGATTACTACAACATTGTTTATAATAGTAATAACTGGAAACAATCTATATTCCAATAGGAAGCAAGTTAAATTGTGGCATATTCATGCAGTATAATATTGCAGCCCCTAAGAATCTTAGTGTTGATCTACATATATAGGGAAAGATATTCACCCTAAGCTTTAAGGGAACACATGTAACTCACAAACAGTGTCTGATATTCCATTTTTGCAAAAATTAAAGCACCAATAAAAATTATAATCACTGATGTATGCAGAGAAAAGAAGGCTAAAAAGTTGTATACAGTTTTTATTTGGGTGCTGGGATTCTGGACAATTTATTCCTTTTTACATTTCTCTTACAAAGAGTATGGATTACCTTTAAAATCAGGGGAAAACATTCCTTTACAAAAAAGAGACATGTATTCTTAGTGTCAGTGTTTAAGGATTCCCTATGTATGTGTCTTAACATGTCACTGTGTGATAGTCTCACCTTAGATGGTTTTTAGGTGGTGTGAACTTTCTGGAAAGTCAGATTCCAGCTGAAATCTGGTTTGCTCAAGCTAGAGAGACCCACAAAAGGCTTACTGAAGAGAACAAGGCGTTTGGAGCTTCATTTCCATTAAAATGCAAATTAGAAGTAAGGTTATCCATATGGTGATGCATCTGATTTTCCCCTATGCGCCTTCTAACCCAAATATGAGATGATTTCTGTTTCTAAATTCTCTAATGATGTAATTCTTCATGATTATAAGTATAATGTAATATGCTCAATTTTTCTATCAATAGCACAGATAGATGTATCTGATCACTCATGTGGCCATATGGTGTGATGGGACATGAATCTACTTTTCAAAGTTTTATTTTCCCAGAATATATTCTGCCTTCAGCTCTATGCACGTCATCACTCTGCTTTTTAGAGGGTGGCTCTCAGAACTTTGACTAAAGCCAGAGCAGAGCTAGACTGGAACGTTCCACAAAGACAAGGATCCGCAGCCCCCCAAAAATGCCTGTGGAGAAACTGGATTGAGAAGGACATGGCACCCCTTTAAGTACCAGGATCATGTTTACCCTTTGATGATCAAAGAGAAGATGTTTTCACTTCAGGGGTCCTGACTTGCATCTTTTATGATGTGAAAATAGTTAGAATCCTCAGCATTGTCTTATTTACCACATAACAAGCTTTGCTACTCCCGGTTTTTGATGTGAGGAAATACACTGGGTAGTCAAAGCATCAGAGTCTGGACTCACCCCAGGTCTTTGGTTCAAAGTCCTGTGCACACATTGACCTCCCTGCCTCCTCCCTGCTCGTCCTCAGCCCCACGTCTCCTCATCTCCCACCCCAGCCTCCCTCCAAGAAAACAGCCGAGAAGCCTCTTACGGAGTAGAGCAGAACCTGTCTGTGGGCCAGCAGAATGTGAATAAAACATTTTAGGCCATAGTGGTTAGTTTATTATTCTTCATAAAAAGTGTAGAAAGACCGCAGAACTAAGGGGGGTGAATCTGGTCACTGTGTAACTCCAGGCACATCAGAAAAACACTTAAAGTACTAAGCACTTAACTAATTTAATGAGTATTTATTGCCTACTTATCCTATATCAGGCACATGATAAAACATCACAGTATCATTTATGCTTAGTGTGACATAGAAATTTGGTGGTGGTGGAAAACTAACTGGCATAAACACATATTAAGTTATTTGATGACAAGAAACTTTCATATGTAGATAAGAAAGCTTAAAATCATTACATATAAAAATACAAGTAAAATAAGTGATATATTTATATGGTGCTTTATAATTTTCAAATGATGTATTTACCTGGTTGGATTTACACAATGCCTAGGATAAGAAAAGCAGGTGTTACCCCATTTTCCAGACAAGGAAACTGAGACCCAGAGGGTTAAAGGACTGTCTCTATCTAGTAACTATGTGATCTTACGTTTTCTGAGTCTTAGGTGTTCCTGCAATTTATTTTAAGGTTTTGTTTAGACAAGCTTATTTTCCTGTTTTTAAGAGAGGTAGAACTGTGTCTGTTGCCAAAATAGATAACCAAATTGATAACTAGCTTGGTGGAACCTCCCTTTCCTAGAGTGGCTGCAGCAAGCTCGAACACATAGTGTTTGAGGGGTTACCTTGTGATTACCCCTGACTGGTGATTTGGGGGAGAGGCAGTCACTGGCACAGCACGTGGGAAATGCATTCTTGCTTCATTTAAAAGCCATAGAAAATAACCCAAGGAATTGTATCCGATATGACCCCATGTAAATGAGCAGAAGGAGAACCCAGGCGCATGAGCCCCAGTCGAGGATGCCTTTGGGAGGCATCAGGGTGCTGTAACGCATTGAGCCCCAACAGCGACTGCCAGGAGTGACCTATCAGAACAGATTCCACAGTGCACATCACTGACCTCACTCCATGGCACTTGTGTTCTGTCCTGGATGTCACAGTGAAGGGAGAAAAGCCAGGGTGTGGGGATCACTTGGGGACTAGAAAATTCAGCTACAGCGCACCAGGAGCAAGGGCTTCCAGTGAGTGTGAGAACAGGTCTCCAGGAGGCATTCACAGAGATGGAAATTGTCCCCAGAGAGATGTGAAGGCCAAGATATGGTGGCTGGGCATTACTGTTGTCACAACTGGACCCTCTGCCTCCGGCTGCCATTTTCTTAAAAAAAGTATTTTTGTGTCACTTGCCTCCTCTCTAGTGCTTAGAGCCCAGCGTATATTATAGACCAGTGAGTGATTCACTTGGGCTAGTTGAACGAACAACCCAATGTACTAGAGTGAACTCGGCACTAGCTGGTCTTTTGTAAGAATGGTTTATTTAGGGTATCTTAGGCCTGTTTGTCTCCTTGACCTCCCTACTGACATTCTTTATTTGCTCCTCAGTCAGCACCGTGGAGGAGGTGCACGCAGGTGCTGTGCTGGGCAGCATGGGGAGGAAAGGTGAATGAGAGCCAGTTGTGTGTCGCTGAGCAGGGTCACTGTGGGGGCGGGAGAGATGAGAGGACAAGCACATGACACAGGCCCTCGTGGTGACATTTGTCAGGGGCTGAGCCCAAGGTGAAGAATATTTCTATGGAGAATAAGGCAAGAAAGGCTTAGTGGTATGGAATTTGAGCTGAAATTTCAAGCATGGAAAAAAACAAGACAGTCTGAGGGATGGGGAGGCATTTTAGCTCAGGGAGTGGTTAGAAAGGGGGGAGTCTTTTTAAGGAACAGTAAGTGTTCCTGGTTGACTAGAGCAAAGGTCTAAGGAAGGAAAAGGCAAGACACAAGGATGATTGGTAAGTGGGAGCCAAATTATTGATGGTTTTAGGGATCCAGGCTGAAGATCCTTTATCAGGAAGAGGGAATTAATGAAGGACTTTTTGCTGAAGGCAGAGGTGAACAAGCCTGCCTTTAGGATGATTGACCCAGCTGGCATATTGGATGGACGGAAATGCAGAAACACTGTGGTGAGACAGACCAAGTACACGGGAGGCTATTGCAAGGGACCAGTTGAATGATCATGTTGGCCTCAGTGAAGAAAGGTGATACATAGGTTCTGAGCTGCTCAGAGATTAAAGTCAGCAGGCCTTGGAGACTGGTTAGGTGTGGGTGCCCAGGCAGAAGGAAGAGTTGTTGGGTGAGTGGGTGAGTCAAGTGCATGGGCAGAGGTCAGGAGAGAACATGAAAAGAAAAGCTGGCCCTGGGGGTCACGGTGTAGTAAAACAGTAATAGTTTCCATGGCTGAGCCCCCTGTAAGCTGGGAACACCAACGCTGTGAGAGAATGACTTACTTTTACTATTGTTGGTGCTATTGTTATCGTTTGCTTTTATTTTATAGAAGAGAAGGCTGAAGTCTGAAAAGGTTAAGTGAGTTTCTGAGGTCTGATGGCTCAGAAGTAGCAGAACCAGAATATAAAATTCAAGTCTGTCTGAATGGAAAGGTTTGTGTCTCGGGCACCTCGCTCACTGCCCTGTCTCCAGGGAAAGCAAGGAGAAGAAACAGAGAAGGGAGGCGGAGGCAGAATCAATATTTGGAGGTGGAGGGAAGGCAGCGGAGGAAGAGCAGGCAGGGGGACGGTGAAAGGATGGTCAGAGGATGGCAAGACCAGGAAGAGGTGGTGAGCTGGGAGCCAAAGGTAGCTGCCAGGGTGTAGCCAAGAAGGCCAAACACGGCAGCAAGCGGAGAGGTAAAAATACGCCGGTGGGCTGCTGGCACCCTCTGTGGGAGCTGGTTTTCTGGAAGGTTGGAGGCAGATGACAGATGGTGTGTGTTGAGGAGAAACTGGGAAGTGGGAAGAGGAGGTGGCAAACCTCGTCATCACTGGAAGGAGCAGGAGGGAGCGGGCTTTGGTGGAGGGGGAAGCAGAATCCAAGGAAATTTATTTTTAGAATGGGCCAGAAGGACTTTAAACTGTTGGTAGGTAGAGAGGGGAGTCACAACTTCCGAAGGCAGGAAAGAGGAAGCCATCAGATGAGACGTGGGGGAGGCAGGCTGGGACCTTGGGTAGAAAATAGCTCTAAAAAGGAACAGGGACTCCTCCTCCGAGACAGGAGGGATTCATTAAGGAAGGGTGACGTCAGACAGAAGCCAGGAGGCTGGAACAGAGAAGAGTCGAATCTCCAACAAGGAGGACAGAAATGTCAGTAGAAAAGTTGCCCATAAGAATGGGGAGTTTCAGAACCACAGGCCACGCCAATCCAGAGATGGTTCATTTTCTTCAATCTAAGGCTTGGGCTTGTCCCTAATCTGGGGCAAAGCTGAACCTGCGCGTGGACCCGAGGACCCAGATAGTTTCAGTGGAAGAAATCATTAGGCTGTCCAGGATCAATAAATGTTTGTACATGCGGAGGAACGTGTCCCAACCATCTAATATTTATGGAATGACCTTGATGTGCAAAGCATGATAAATTCTTGGGAGACTGAATTTACAAAGGGTTCCTGACTCAACTTCATGGGTAAAAGAAGGCCATCTTTAGCGTCTGACGTACACGGGAGCCAGTGCAGAAGCTGGAGCAGGAATGGCTCCCTGATGGTCCCCGGCCTTCTCGACACTGTCTTTAGAGATGTTGGTGGTAACTTGTTGGGCCTGGCCTGAGTCATGGCAATCATTCAGTAAAGGGACTCAGCCTCTAGCGATCAGGCTTGGCAACAGGAGAGACAATTAATTGGAAGGTAATTTAATAGCATTGCTTTTAAGTTGTCCACGTGCTGTAACAGGATTCAGGGCTTTTTGAAGTGATGAGCATTGTCTGGGGAAAATGCAGGTCTGAGTGTATTTAACAGCGTGGGAGTGAGAAGGGTGCAGACCTCAGCTGTTCTGTAAGCCTCTCCCAGGCTCTCCCCAGAGCAGTCACTCGCGTTGGAATGTCGTTCTGGTCGTTTTGGGATGCTTGCTCTGTGGGCAGCGAGAACGGCTGGTTTCTTCCCAGGGAGTCTCGTGTTGGTGGGTGGAGAGTTTGGCTGAAGTGCCGGGATCTAGCATGAAGTGGACTTGGAGATGGCGGAGAGCAGAGGGCGGTTTCTGTGGACGCTAAACAGCCGTGTGGACCACATCAAAACCAGAAGAGAGTCTGGCCAAGGTTGTCACCATTTTCCCCAAGGCCTGGCAGTAGCTCACTGACGTGTGCCTCTTTGATGCCATCGGAGAGTTGGCTTCTTCAGTACTTAGAAGCACATGAGTGCTGTGGAACCTGGCTCACAGATTCCTGGATCTGGGGTTCCAGCCTGGACCGTGATTTACACAGGGCAGCCTTCACTGCCGAAACCCGAGCTCCCAGAGGCTGCACACACACTTCCCTCATCTTCAGTCTCCACATACCTTCAGCATTTTAAAGGAGGAATTTGCTTGAAAGTGGCAAATGATACAGCATGCATTTCAACAGAATTTAGCATGGTTCCCCTGGGAGGCAGAGTGGGGAGGGCAGGTGTCTAGGGAAACACGGTTCAAAATAAGATCCTCCAAGGATGATTACGGAATAAAGCCTACATAGTTTAAAAGTAAAGTTCTATGTGTGTGTTTTTTTTTAAGGAAAGACAATAGAAACATGAGACGAGAGGGGAGATTTTTGAGGTTATTTAGTCTCTCCCCAGTGAAAAAGAAGAAGAAACCCATTGCGCAGTCCCATCACAGGGCTGGGCAGAGAAAGGGCTCTGACTGTGTTTGCGGAATGAAGGAATGAATGAACGAACCTCTCTCCATTCCTCCCTTTCACACACAAGAGCTGACGGAGTTGTTTGCCTTGACTCCTTAGCAAACACCTTTGACGTGGCTCACATTAAGAAATAGAGGTTCAGTATGTATATTTAATGTCTGAAAGACATTAAAATGAAAATTAAAAGCCAAAAGCCAGTTGACATGGAGTGGAATGGGCTAGTGGCAGCAGGGAGATAATTATACCAGAACCCTCAAAAAGTACTTGAAGGGCAGACAGTGTGGATTGAGAAAGGATGCCTGCTCCCTTGTCCCAAGGAGACAGGCAGGAAAAATGAGATCTTTGTGCTAAGTGAGTGCCTCCCCACCATTGCTTCTGAGCAAAGAAGCTTTACTCCAGACAACACAAATGCTGGCCCACCTAGACATGCCTCGACTGAGAAGTATTTAAGCTGTGAGTTAGAGATGCTGTTCTAGTTTAAGATCTATGTGATTCAGTGATGGGTTCTGCATTTGCTTACAATACTCTTTGCTGCCAATTTAATCTTCACGTTGAAAAGGGGGTCTTTACATTTAATATCCTTTGCGCTCTTGCCAGGGAGGAAGCACAGCTGAGGATTTCAAGCAGGACAGATACTCCCTCTGTTTGGACGAGGAAAAACTCCATTCAAACCTAGGGACGTGGCGCAGCAGACTGCGCTGCTGTGGATTACCGTGGTCTTCCTACAGCACTATTTGGTCCAGAATGTTACCGATGTCCCTGCCCCCGGCTTGCTGTTAGAGATGACATTTGGAAAATATCCCTTTCAGAGTCACAGCTCTCCAATGGTTTCCCCTCACACACCTGGGAAAGCTAGTCTTGACCATGGTTCACGAGGCCCCACGGGGTTTGGCTTGTGGCCACCTCTCTGCTCCTTTGCCGCCCACTCCTAGATGGCTCCTCTCCAGGCACGGTGGCTGAGGTCCCTCAGACGTGCCCAGTTCACTCCCCCTCTGGCTCTCCTCTCCACCCGGAGCCCTCCTCCGTCCCCAGCTATCAACACATCTCAGCTCCTCGCCCTCGAGTATCTACTCGAGTTTTACCTCCTCACTTGTTTTTCACTGACCGCCTTATCTCAACAACCTGACCAAATCTTTTCCCCTTCTTCAAGGCATTTACTGCTAACATTGTACTATCTATCTGTTCAATAATTTGGTTTATTGTCTATCTTTCTCTACTCGAATGTAAACTCTGGAAGGGCAGAGGATTTTTCTCTTTTGTTCAGTGTTATGTTCCCAACATTTAAACTGTCCCTGACCCAGAGCATGTGCTCAATAATTTTTTTGAAACAAGTCAGTACTTCACATCCTTGTTCATCTGTGGATGATAAAAGGCTCGAAAGAGGTCGCCGTATAAAGACGGGTGGGTGGTAGCAGGTAGAAACATGGTGAGGACAGGCAAGGGAAAATGAATTGAAATAACTTTTACTCTCCTTCTATGGGAGAAAATTCCGGAGAGTCAGGAAGGGGAACAACAGAAATAGAATCCAGTAGAGCTAAAAGTTCCTTAGGGAAAGCTTCCTGGACTTTCCATCGGCAAAGATCTTTCTTTTAAAATTCCTTTCATGTGTTTCATCAGATCTTCCTACCAAACCTTTTGATAACAACCCATTGATTCTCTCAGTTGTGTTTATTAGAGACATATGTATGTCAACTAGAATATCAGACCAGGATTAAAACGATCAGGGTAACTGTGTGACTCAGATAATTCTCCTTTCAAAAGCAAAGGCAGAACTTGCACAGCCTCAGCTCGGAGGATTCAGTGCTCTCCAGGGCACGCTCTGAAATTCTGAGAATTGCTCAAGGGCCCCCATCAGCATCTAAAATCCTGTGACTTGCTCAAGGTCATAGCAACCTATTGGCAGTATTATGAGACTGGAACCCTGGTCTGTGTCTCCCACGTACTCTGGGGGTGTTGCTCATCTCCTGTGCGTGCCTGAACAATTTCCCATGGGTTCTACTTGCGTCCTAGCTCTGCTCGCATTGTTTACTCAGAGGCCAGCACTAACAATAGCCATTATTTATCAAACATAGGCTATGTCTGTTTTCCTAAATTTGATATGACTCTCAAAATACTTTTATAATGAGTATCATTATCATCATTTTCCCAAAGAAAAACAGTAGAGAGAGGATGAGTAACTTATTCTAGAGCTCATAGCTAGTGGTGGCAGAGTCAGGATTTGAATCCAGCCCTTTCCTGCTTCAGAGCCCAGGTTCTCTGTTTTACCTCGTTGCCACGACACGCAGTGCCAGCTTCTTATACATGACTCATCCATGGGGAGATGGTGCCCTGGAGAGGTGATCATTTAAAATGATTCCGAAGATGGAGCCTTTCCCTCAAGTCAATAGGTTACAAAAAGCCCTGCCTCTTTAATTCACTGCTTTCTGAGCCCCCGGGAGGACCGGAGATGACTGCAGGAAGGCTGTCTGGGAAAGTGGGCGGAGGTCCTTCAAAGCCGGATGACCTCTTAAACTCAAGTTATTTCTCTAATCACCCAAGTTCCCTTAATTTTCCAAAGCTTCCCTACCTCCTTCCTTAGTTCATCCTCATCTTCTCTATACACAATGGATTATTTGTGTCACCGTGACCTGGGAGTCTTTCTAACCGAGAATCCATTTCCTGACTACTTTTACGAACTATACGCTCTTTCATACAAGATTGCCTCTCTGGGCATTGGCAGATGGAGAGCGTCTGGGGCCGTGGCCACAAATGTTTAGAAGCTACAAAGGTCATGTCTGCTGCTTAATGGATATTTGATTTCTGATAATGGACTTGTGACAAACACCTATCATTTGAATACTAATTACTGTGATTTATATTGTATTCTCATTGGCCGCCTCAGGAGCTGATGTTCCAGAAAGTCCCTGCTGGGTGAGAGACATAGAATCATGTCTGGCATGGAGACGTTAAAAGGAGAACAGTACACTTTGTTCTTTTGGCGAGCTCCCACTTAACTGACAAATCTGTTGAGCTGGAGAGCTTTGTTTAAGCAAGGAGTAAGGAATGATTTAATTCATGTGACAGTCTAAAGATGATATTTCCAAGATGGGCTAGGAGGGAGAGGTCTGACCTCTTTTCTCTAAAGAGGGGAAGACTGTAGCTCGGTGGGAAGACCGTGAACTTCACAAGTAGAAGGATCTGGATTTTCAATTCCAGTGTCACTGTGCATTATTATTATTGCGGTTGTAAGTAATGATAAGTAATAACAAAAATAGCTTGTTTACTTTGCACACAAAGGCAGGATATTAGGTGCTTGCTTGAATTATCTTATTTAATCACTGCAACCATCCTGTGATGGTCTATCCTGAGGTATTATTGGTCATCTCTATTTTACAAGTGAGAAGATTGAGGCTTAGAGAATGAATCAGTCAGGGTCCTGGCAGGAAGCAGGATTGAATTTAGATGGTTTCCAATATGGAGCCTTTAAAGGAAGGCTCCTCACAGAGATGGGGCAGGGATCAGGGCACCAACAGAAGAAGCGGAGGCGTTGGAGAATGCAGCCTCGGAGATCTGTTACCACCCTTAGTGCTGAAGGGGTAAGAGGCGGAAATGCAGTGCTTGCATGGGAAGGAGGGCCTGCCCGGTGGGACTGATGTCACAGGGGGATGCTGCAACGGCCAGAAGTGTGGCAGCACCTCGGGGAGGAAGTGGGGAGAACACCTCAACCTCTCTCCCTTCTCCGCTCTCGTCACCTGTCTCTGCCTCTCGCTGACCCGCCCCTACAGGGAAGCCAGGGGGCCAGGCAGACGGATGATGTTTTGCAGATCCAGGACACAAGCAGATTAGAGGAGCAGGAGGATGGGTTGAGGGTTGGACACTCTGAAGACACAGGCGGGATCCCACCCAGAATGTGGTTTGGATGTTGAGACCAACACCACCATACATACACAAGAAGGTATGGAAAGGTTTAGCTCACATGATGAGGTTTTCAGGGAGAGTGTGGCAGGCCCCAAGCAGGTCTCAAAATGGTTTGAGAGAGCAGAGACAGGAGACTAGCTTGGTATTTTCATAGAGATTTGAGGATGGGACCAGAGTGGGGGTTTAAACGTCCGGCCAGTGCCAAAGGAGAGGGCACCCAGGCTTTCTAATTAGCCGGTCCAGATGAGGGGCAGGAGAAGAGGAAGGGGTGAGTCTTACAAGCGCAGATTCTTTATTGTAAGATGTCAGACGGAGACTACCCAGCGGACCGAGTCCAGTGTGTTGCCCCAAATCACTCAGTTTTAACTCGTGCACTAGGTTTTCAACCCAAGTCAGTCTTTGGCCCAAACTCATGCTTTTCATGATCACATTCACTGGCTTTGTGACCTTGAATGAATGACTTCACCTCTTGGTGTTAAAACCTCAGTTTCCTCATCCATAAAATGGAAACCCTCTCTCTCTGCCCGGTGTGTGCGCCTGGCGGGTGTTCTGTGAGTGGCAGTTCTCAGCCCCGCCCTCTCGTTTTCCTGAGGAGGTTGTGATTGATGGTGTTGTCTCCTTCCCCCGTCCTGTCTGTCTCCATCGCGGCTTCTGGATACCCTGGTGTGGACCTTGTGTGTCTTTGTGAAAAGTCTGGCATAGACTTCACCCCCATTCCCCCAAGGAGCATATCCTTGGACACCAAACTGCTACCTCTTTCTACGATAAGGTTGAGAAGACTCATCCTGCCAAGTGAAGCAACAAGCTTAAATCTGTCTCGCTGGCGCGCTTCCAGGAGGCAGCTGCAAAGCTTTCAACCAATTGGACCCCAAGCAACGTGACCCAGGAGGTAAGAAATGAAATTAGCCTGTCTTACTCCCTCCTTGGTTATCAACTTCGGAATATCACCTTTTGAAGGTGCTAGGTAAGAGGAGGTGTGAGATGGGTATTTTTACCCCCAGCGATTCTTCAATGTCATGTGGTTCCAGAACCTTCTATTTCTCTAGTTCTGCCCCCGCTCACCCACTCCATGGGCTAAGAGGTGTTTTGCACATAATCTTTCCTTAATTCATCTTAGTTGAATTAAAACAATCACAGTGAAGACTGATTTTGAACCGATGAGACACCAGCTAAGCCACCAACGGCTTCTGAGTTTTTCTTTTTAAAATGAGGCCCTGAAGATGAATTGTAAAAATACAGGATGTTTCAGAAAGAATTTTGCTAGTGGCTATCTTTTCACCTGCGGGAACTGAAATCACTTCTGAGAAATCCCAGGTCCTCAAACTGAATACAGATGAACAACTGCCCCATCAGGTGACAACACCAGCTCACAGCCCGGGACTGGGTGGGTCCTGAGTCTGCAAACGCCGATTCATTCGGCTGAGGGGCTGAGGATGTAAAGCGAAGATACTGCTCAAAGAGCTGTGCCAGGCACTTTTCTGGGCATTTCAAAAATCCTTAGTGGAAAAAAAAGTCCTGGCCTGTATCCCTCAGCCAGCAGTCCTGTTGCGGGTGAGAACAGATGCTCCTTTGGCTCAGTAAAAAGCACAACACGAGTCTTTTTCTTCCTGCTTTTTAAACCAGAAAACACCATCCGCAGCAGGCCGAAATAAGGCAGGTGGCATCCATTCGAATTGGAAATGAGGTCCTGAGATAATCACTGTGGGATCGAGCGTGGCCAGCCTCGGGGAGGGGCTCCGGTCAGAGGGCTCATTGTTTCTCTCCTATGATGAGCAGACTCTATAAAATGTCCGGCTCCTGAGGCCACTTTGATTCCCGAAAATGTATCAATTGTTCTCTTGTGGGCTGTCCTTTGCACAATTTGCTTTTGATGAACCCCGAGTGCTCCTCATGACTGGGCAGGCCTGCCTGGGGCAGGGACCTGGGCTTCCTGTGCAGCAAGCCAGGAAGCAGCGGTTCTGTGTGGGATAACGCTGAAGGGGTCTGGGAAGTGCCCGGAGTGCCGGCGTCACCTGCCTGGCACAGCCCCTCCACGGGTAGGAATCTTTAGAGCCGGCGGGAGTAGAGTTAGAGTTCACGGGTACAGACAGCCTGGGGATCTTCAACCACCTCCTGGCTGGAAGAGGCAGGATTGAGCAGTTGCGTAGGTGGGTGGGGGCCTTCCTGACCCTCTGTCCGTGTCCACGCTTCCCTTCCTCCTTCCCAGCACAGGATGATACCCCCAGCAGCCGCCCGCGTCATGCAAGGTGGGGCGGGGAGAGCTGGGGGCTGGGGAACAAACCCCCGTCTCACATGTCCCCTCCTCCACGCCATTCCCCCTACTTCGCTATACTCTCCTCAATAAAGCCCAAACGTAACAGCACTCTGGGCTCAGAGAAGGGCCCCCCACTGGAGGGGGTTCCGAGTGAAAGCATTACTGCCTCCCAGCGGTGTGGCCTCCCTTCCAGCTGGGTGATGGTAGCTGCGGCTTCGCCAGCCTCCTCTGTGCATGTAACCAAAGCAGGGGCGGTGGATTTCATTCCTCGTGAAGCGCTGCTTTGGGAACTGTTTGGGAACAGGGAGTATTTTTCTATTTTTCAGAGCCCCTTGGATTTTGCCACAAGGCCCCAATGATTGGCAGTGTGGCCCCTAGGAAGAAGAATGGGAGCTGAGATGTATCAAGAGGCCCAAAGTTTTCCTACCTTGGGATGCAGTAGCTGCAACTCTCGGCATCTTTCCTAGCAAGGAAATATCCAGAAACGCAGACAAAGCTTTATGTGCAAAAATATTCATTGCAGTAGTGTTTTTTTCTGGCTGGGGAAATAATTGCTCTAAGAGCTGGCAAATCATTCCTTTAAGAGAGAAAACTGCCTTGGGCTAGGGTCACAACTTCTGGGGCAGTTGTGATTACGAGAGTGAGGCTCTCTAGTGATGAACCGGAGCTGGACAAAGAGTTAAGTAAGCTTCTCCGCATGGAGGTTTATGGGAATCGGAGGGCTAGGAAGAGCTGGCAGTAGCACAGAGGGACAGAAGACGGGAGAATGAACAGAGCATCTGGAAGGGGGCGGAGGAGCTATCTAGAAATGTCTGGGCTTAGAAGTTGAAGGAGTGGGTAGTCTGTAGGCATCTATCTGTCTGAGTTTATTTGAATGTGGGAAAGAGAGGCAGAAGGAGGCAAGCTGGATAGGGGAGACGGAGTGGCACCCCTGGTCCGTGGGCAGAGTTCTCAGGTCTAAGCTGAGAGATTATTTTCCACAGAGGAACACTAGGATCTTGCTACCCAAAGCCGGGTGCTGGGACCAGCTACATCAGCATCACCTGGGAGCATGCAGACGCACCCAAGACCCTGTGAACAGGGATCTGCGTTTTGACGAGATCCCAGGTGATTCACGTGCACGTTGAAGTGTGGGGAGTGCTGCCCCGGGAGACCCAGTGTATCCACGTCCATCTCAGAGAGTGGGAACGAGCAGCGTCTCCCCACGTCTGCCTGGAGCGCTGCTGGGTTGGGGCACAGATACAGCAGGGGATCGACTAGGGCTACGGAGTCTCACGCAAGGAAGGGTGGCAGTTAGCGCATCGCCCTCAATGACTTTTCAGGTGGTGAAGACAGTAAAAAGGACAGGGAGGGGAAAGCGTGCCAGGATTGTCTGCATACAAACACGAGCTATACTGGGAGTTCTCAAAAATAACACAGGTTTGGAGGAAGGGGACACGTTGTGTTACACGAAGGCCTCTCTGGATTAGTGCTGTCAGCAGGACCGCTTTGAAGACAGAGCTGGAAAGGTCCTGGGAGGGCTCAGTGTGTGTGCAGCTTGTGTGATCTTCACTAGAAGCAAAGTCCATAGACAAAGGAATATTATATAGACAATAACATGTTTTTTTTTCATACACTCAAAAAAAAAAGATCAGAAGGAAATGTGCTCAACTTATCTCTGTGTGATTTCAGGTTCTACCTTCAACCATTTTTGTACTTGGCAAATTTTCTGCAGTGATGGGGTCAAATATAAGTAGAAAAATGCAACAAACTGTAAATCGTGCCTGCCTTCTTCATATTTTTCTGTCCTTTCCAGAGTTTCTCCATGAACTGGTAATGCCTTTGTCAGCAGGAGGGAAACAGAAAGAAGCAAGGGCTGTGGACTCAGGAGACCCAGTGTTCCAGGTGGACCCTTGCCCTTCACAGCTGTGTGATCCACAGTTCCAACACCTCATTCAACCCCTCCTTGCTCACATGTAAAGTGCGATGCTGCCACAGACCCCAGGGGCTGGGGAGATAATGGATGTGGAGGACACTGTGAGCTGGTAGGTGCTACACAGATGGTAGGAGCCCAGGTGGCGGCATAGGGTCACACAGGGTCCTTCCTCGGAGCACTTCCATCAGGTCAGTGGAGAGTGTCTGCCTTGGGCTGATTTCAGGGAAAGCCTCCAGCCTCTGGAAGGGACTCTTCCCTCCACAAATGAGAGAATATGAGGGCCCAAAGTTCTTCATCCCCTTTGGCCAGTGTGACAGATAGAATTCCTGAACTTTTGTTAACAGAAGGCCACATGTCACCCGTCAGACAAGAGCAGCATCTCTCATTAACGTCACTAGGATCAGGCCGTGCTGTTTTCTACTGAGTCCTCATCCCCCACATGACAGTGGCATCCTCTAGGCAAGTCATTTGAGTTTCTCCATGAAGAATTAGAATCCCTGTTTCAGACAAGAACAACAGTAACAACAAAACCAAAAAGATGTATCTCTGAAATCTAGAGTAGTTCCCTGAAATAAAAGTAGGTATGACTAAAAGATAAACTGAATAGTCTCGAAGGCCAATTCAACATATCTGGGAGAAGCTTCTCTTCACACAGACTGAAGCATTCTGGTGGAGATCCCCATACATGAGGCCGCTTGGTCCTGGAAGCTCAGTGCATAGGTCAGCCGTGGTTGCTGAGGCCGGGAGTGTTTCTGACGTGCAGCCTGGGGTGCTGCCATGCGGGACAATCAGTAGGCTGATCAGAAAGCCCCTGTGTCCCCCTGTGATTCTCCGTAATCAGTAGAGATGTGATGTAGAAACCTGGAGGGCCCTGGCTTAAATGAAGGTTTGCAGGTAGGTCCCTCACCTGGCGATTCAGTGTCTGATGATGATGCAAGAAGCCCCATGAGATCAAATCCCACTTTTAAATTAAAAAAAAAAAAAAGAGGACTGGACCCTGGCAGGATCCAGTCTTCCAATTTTAGGAAGATTTCTCACTTTGCAGATATGGAATGTCAGGCCTTTTGTTGAGATAAGAAATTAGTCAGAATGCTGACTTATAGTCGTAATGATTTTGACCCTCGTCAAATACAAGCCAGGCCATTTGTTAACTTCTTTGCCCTTGGTTGTGTCTTTGGCTTTGACAGACAGTAGCCAATGTGGCGGCCAACAAACACTGGCTGGGCCAGCCGTCCCTGGGGCCTGGCCAGGCGGCTCTCTTCCCCACTCTGCCTTGGGAGCTGTTCCGTGGGGCTCAGCTGGGCAGAGACCCAGAGAGGCAGCAGGAGACGAGGGGCCGGCCGGGGGCTGGGAAAGGACCAGAGACCCTTGCTGGCGTACCGACAGCCCAGAACTCCCTGCGCATCAAGGCGGGGAGGGCAGGCTCGCCTTTCCTTCCTTCCCATGTCCTTGCCCGTCCTTGCCCGGCAGGCTGCATGCTGCCCCGTCACTGCTGCCTTTCCCCTTCCCGGATGTAGTGTGAATTTTCGCTAGTCTGCACCTGGTAACAAAGAAGTCGGTCTGTGGCCAGGGGAACACTGTATTTTGCTGCGGATGGGCTTTGAAGGCTAAACTCTGGCCTGCTGCAACCTGGGGAGAAAATTCTGAAGTACAAGGAAAGACCACACAGAAACTGTTACCGGCTGTATTTTTAGTGACTCGTTTTTTTTCCCCAGGCATTGATGTGGGTGCTTTATATGTAAATTTTTGAGCATCTAATGTTGCAGAATATGCAAATATGACTACATTATTTATTTCCGCTGCTGGAAGAAGCAAGCTCTTCATTCCTGGGGGATGGGAGGCTGCCGCTGTTCTTCTAAAGGCTGAGCCTTCTTTCCCTTAGGAAAGATAAACCAGCTCTTTGATGGGCCATTGGCTCCATAAATCATCCTGCACGTCCCCCTCGAGCCACTAAACTTCCTCATAAAACCAAAGAGTAGGAAGATTATTTTTTTTTTCTTTTAAAGGGCTGAGAAAGAGAGGCTCAAGGTGGGGCTGAGTGGAGTTCTCCAGGAGTCAGGATAAGAAAAGAGGGGTGGTTGATGCATTCCAATGGGGGTAAAACTTGAGCGCACATGCACCTACACTCTAGAAGGTGCCGGAGCTAGGAGGGAAATGGCTCAGGGTTCCACGTGGCTGCTGGAATCCAAAAGCAGTGAGTCCTGCAAGGCCAATTAGTCATGAAGGTCATGTAGCCCCCCGCAGGGCCATCTGCCTTTGACAAGGCTGTGTGAGTCTGGTAAGACCATCTTCAGAGGTCATCTCAGAAGACTGGCAACCTGTGGCCTCTCCCCACCAGATTTCCTTGACTGAATTCCTGGATTAACAGGTCAAGGGATCAGGAACCAAACAAACACAACAGGACAGGTGTTAGACTGCTCACGACATTGGTGAGTGGAGAGTGGGACCTGGATTTGACATCATTTAGAAAAAAGTAAAACCACCACCACCACGACTATGACCACGACGGTTCTGCCATGTAGGGCACCACTATACCCTACATTTTGGAATCAATATGTATGTGGTAAGATTAGAGAGAAAAACAAAGGGATAATTATTAAGAAACTCTTATGGGGGAAGGAGGGTGATGTGATGGGGGTAGGCTTCTAAGTAGGGTTGCAAGACAAAACAGGACACCAAAGTTACATCTGAATTTCTGATGAACAATAAAAAATATTTTAGTGAAAGTATTTCCCAAATATTTCATGGGGCAAACTTATACTTTAAAAAATCATTCATTGTTTATCTAACATTAAATTCTTCTATTTTTATTTGGTAAATCTGGCTACTCCACTCCCTTTTTAAAAAATTTTTGGGAGTAATTAGTTCCATCTATTTATTTATTTTTAGAGGAGGTGCTGGGGATTGAACTCAGGACCTTGTACATGCTAGGCATGCACTCTACCACTGAGCTATACCCTCCCCCACCCCAGCCACTCTGTTTCTATGGTACTGGTGATGTTCTATTTCTTGACTGTGGCTATTCTATTTTTTTTTTTTTGACTCTGAGTGTGCTGAACGTTCACTACTTTTTGGAAATGTGCATATATGTTCTGGATGTTCTTGTGTATGTTATCTTTCATAATACATTTTTGCTTTAGTGTTCTCACTCCCCAAATATTGTGGAACAATTTGTACCTATTACAAAAGCACCATCTTATTTACCCTGTTCCTCCCTACCCCCTCCCCAACAAACATGATAAGAAATGTACCCATTTCCCATTACAGATGAGGCAACTGAGGCTCGAAAGTTCAATAACTTGTCCAAGGTCACATAGCTGGTGAGTGGTAGAGCCAAGTTTGAGACTGAGCCTGAGTCTGTCAGATCCCAAAGTCTGTAAAATGCCTATGTTATGTAACAAAAAATCCAACATAGATCAAAATCTCCCAGGGCTCACAGTAAACTTTCAAGGGATGGCCAAGTCACTCTGACAGTGAGATAATGAGTAAAAAGTTTAATAAGAAGAATAGAAGGAATTAGCAGACATCAACAGTGAGATGTCACATCTGCTGGAGTTATCTGACAAGGATGTTAAGGCAGTCATCATAAAAATGCCATGACAGGCAATTAAGAACATGCTGGAAATAATGAAAAAATAGAAAGTCTGAGGAAAAAAAAAACAACAAAAGAGAATACAAAGAAGAACCAAGTGAAAATGTTAGAAGCCAAAAATACAATAACAAAATAAAAAAAATGCAATGGGGCTCAACAGCAGAATGGAGAGACAGAGAAAGGGGTCCACGAACTATTAATGTGAATAGAAAACCGTGGAAATTACCCAAAATGAGCAAAGGAGAAAAGATAGACTAAAAAAGGAAAAATGAACAAAACCTTTCAGGGACCTGTGGGACTTTAACAAAGGATCTGACATTCATGTCACCAGAATCTCAGACAGAAAGAGGGTGGGGCTGGAAAACTACTCAAAGAAATAACAGCTGAAAATTTCCCAAATTTGGTAAGAATTGAGAAATACACAGATTCAAGAAGCTGAGAGAATTTCAAATAGGATAGATCAAAAGAAATGCACACCAAGACGCATTATAATCAAACATCGGAAAACTAAAGAAAAAAAAAACAAAGAGTCTTGAAAGCAATGAGAAATGCCACTTTACCTAAAGAGGAAAAACAATTTCAGCGACTGTGGAAGCTGCGTCAGAAACCACAGAGGCCAGGAGGGAGTAGCACGACATTTTTCAAGAGCTGAAAGAAAATAGCTGTGTGAGTTCTACATCCTGTGAAATTATCCTCTAGGAAGGGAAATCAAGACATTCTTAGATAAAAGAAAACGAAGAGAATTTGTCACTGGCAGATCTACCCTAAAAGAATGGCTATCAGAAGTTCTTGAAAGAGTAAAGAAGTGATAAATGAAGGAATCTTGGAACATCTGGAGGGGAAAAAAAAAAACACCACAGAAAGAGTAAAAAAAATATGAGTAAATACAATAGACTTTCCTTTTCTTAAGTTTTCTAAATTATATTCGTCGGTCGTTTCAAAAAGCATAACATTGTCTGATGTGGCTTTCAATGTTTATAGAGAAAATAGTTGAGAAAATTATATTATAAATAGTGGCTGAGGGTGAGGATGACAAAAGAGCTTAAAGGGAGATGAGATTTCTACTCTTCACTCCAACCCATAAAATATTGGCACCAGTAGATCTCTCTGGAGATCTGCATCCTGATTGTGACGGTGGATACAGAAATCTATGCGTGTGACAAAATGGAATAGAACTATACACTTACACGGTACCAGTGTCAATTTCCTGGTTGTAATATTCTGTTACAGTTATGCAAGATGTAACCATTGAGGGAATTAGGTGAAGGGTACATGGGAACCCTGTCATATCTTTGCAATTTCCTGTAAATCTGTAATTATTTCAAAATCGGAGGTTGAGAGAGAGAGAGAATGAGCAGCGGGCTCTGATTCTCAGGCTTTTCCGGTGCAGTTTGACTTCAGGGTGTGTAGGAAAAGCCCCAGTGGTTATAAGATATCTGAGATAAGTCCTGGCTGGATAGAGACTCGGCTGATTGAACTGCGGCGTCTGTGGGTCAGACTGCAACAACTCGATTTTGTGTCTGGAACATGTGCTGGTTTCCTGCGCCTTTCAAGGGAATCAATATATTGACTTTCATGGACGCCGCCATATGTGGTCAGGACGTAGTTTATCTAGTTTATCTCCTCTCCCCATGCAGCAAAAGACATCGTATTGAGGGGGCTAACTGAGATGTCCACAAACCCAGATTTCCTAGGGAAGAACGGGTTACAAAATAAAAAGCCCCTTTCTTGGGAATTTCCTTCTCTTCCTTCTGGCCTTGACCTTTTGTGTGCACGGTCCGGTCTATCCTGATAATGGACATACAAAAGCAGCCCTCTGTGAGTCCCCTCAGCTCTACCTCCAAACTCTATTTCTAAATCCCCCCACTCTTTCCTTTATCCTTTGCCCTTTTCCTTGTCCGGATCACCTTGATGGCACATGTGGATTACTTCAATGTTCTCTTCCTGGTCTCTTTCTTCTGTCTTGCATCCTTAAAACGTATTCTCCACACATCAGTCTGAGTGACATTCTAACAATGCACATCAGATCATGTCATACCCTCGCTCTGCCCCGCTGATAGCTCCCCTTCCACTTGGAATAAAATCTGCACTTGTTACCAGGGCCTGCGGGATCCTCGGTGACCTGGCCCCTGCCTATTTCTCCGACTTTGCCTCGGTGCCTCACTTGGGCTTAAGCACACGGGCTGCTTTTCTGTTCCATCACCAGTCTAGCCGTTTCCCACCTGCAGCTTCTCCCCTCTCCTTGCAATGGGTCTCTTAGTGCTCTTTGTGCAGCTGGTTCTTGCTTTTCCTTGTGTTGCAGCTGAAATGCCCCACGTCTAAGGGGCCTTCTTTGACCCCTGCCCCCTCTCCGTCTCCAGCAGCTCCTACATCATGGACTCCCCATGACATCAGCCTATTAATTTTCTCCATAGCATTTATTATACTTTCTGATGATCCTGGTTGCTTTCCTGGTTATTGTCTGTCATTCTCCTAGAAACTAAGCTCTCTGAGGGCAGGGACTTCGCATTCCTATTCATTGTGGTCGCCTCAACTCAATAAATAGTTTTGGACTTCCTACACTGTTGGTGGAAATGTAAATTGGCACAGCCATTATGGAGAACAGTACGGAGGTTCCTTTAAAAACTGAAAACAGACTTCTGATCCAGGAACCCCACTCCTGGGCATATATCTGGAAAAAATGAAAACTCTAATTTAAAAAGATACATGCACCCCAATATTCATAGCAGCAGAAGCTAAGAAAGAGGCTTCCCCAGGGAGGGCAAAGACTCCATGAAGCAAGGGAGACAGGGCAATGTGATGCAGAGGAAGAGAGGCAGAGGCAGGAAGGTAAATGGTAAGTAACTAAATGGAAGCAGCTTTTAACTGAGCTGGTGTCCTGGGGATGTCAGTTTGTCCAGCCTTCAGCATCTGATCCTCCCTCCAGAGAGCAGGCAGAGCAGGGCCTGGTCTGTGCCCTGGAGAGCCTCCGGGCGCCTCTGTGCGCCCTCTGGGTGCTGAGCACACAGCCAGGAGGTGTGCGCTCTGAAAGCTGACTCCCCCCCTGTTGGACTGTGCTCTCTCGTGCGGTCCTCTGTTTCCTCGAGCTTTTTTGAAAACGTTGAGATAATGAGGAAAGAATTTCAAAAGCAACTCTTTGTTGTCGCTTTCCACCCATTTCAAAAGAATCATGGAATTCAAGTGGCTAACAATCTCAGTTTCCCGAAAGCATCCATCTGAGCGAGAGTGTTACCACAGAACTTCCACTTGCATACACCTTTAATCATGTGGCAAATTACCTTATTAACCACCAGGGAGTCAAGTCTTATTACTTAATTAAGCCATCTCAGTCTTGTCTTCTTATTAAAACCACATGGGTTTTCACTTCTGTGTGGTTTTAGATTCTTTCCCCCTTCTTGGGATGCCTGTGGGATAATAGCTGCATGGAAGGATTTCTGTTATTTTGTGTTGATGACTAAAGGGTTAGCAGCATTAAATAAAGCGGAGGGGGCGGAGCTTGGTGGAGACAGTCTGCAGAGGCTCCCGCAGGCCCGTGATGTAACCGCCACTTGGGTGGTACAGGAGTCTGAGATGTGTACCCGTCCTCGATGCTTTCTCTCGCCAAAACATCTGGAATACCAAATCCTGTCATTAGACAGCCCACATGTTAGAAAAACAAAAGGACAGGAAAAAAAAGGAAAGCCGAGTTCCCCCCACCCCTGAAATGGTTGGATAAAGCCTCATTATTGCTGGTAGGAAATTAGACATTTCAGGTTCTACTTCAAAGCAACTATTTTTATTACAAGAGGCTCAACATTTTGATTTATTGGCTGCAGAGCCAGATTGTGACAAATATTTCCCCCTCAAAGAGAAGACAGATCGGGCCTCTAAACAGTCATATACTGAAGAGGTGAAAAGTAAGGTTTCTTGCAACTGGGTTGTAATGATGAAAATTGCATGCTTCTATTCCTAGCGCCCCGTAACGGGCTGCTTCAGCACACACGCCTAGAAGAAGTCCTTGAATCATGTGGGAATTTTCTTCATATCAAAGGAAAGTCCTAAAATTTTGTAAAATGAAGCAGGTGAAATGATCAGCCTGTGCTACCTTCCCTCAGAGGCCAGCACTAAGCGGGGCCTGTGTACAAGCCTAGATTTCAGTCTGAGCTGTACCACTCAAGAGGGATGCTAAGAATGTAGGGTGGGGTCTGAGGAATCTATAAAGATAAGTAAAGAATAAAACATAGGGTTTTGAGACAAAGCTGAAGGAATTTAGAATAGTCATCCTTGTTGGAAAAAAAAAAAGAGCCTAGACAATTAGGTCACCCTAGAGGGTAAGGTTATTAACCATTTTAGGTAGAAGGAGCAGTACGTTGTGTTATACAGGGAGCATCTTGACTCATCTCCATCTGGACGTGACCTTTGTGTGTATGACGTGGACGGTTCTGATTAGAGGAAGTCAGAGGAAGTTTTCCACGAAAGTGTGCATTCTTCAGTCTGGAAAATGAGTTTCTCAGGCAGGTTGTAGGGTTGTCTTTGCTGTAGTTGTCTGAATCAAGGAGCACTTATCTCCCTGGGTGTGGGGGAACAGAATTTCATGGAAAGAGCAGAGGCTGTGATGTGAGGGTCACAGCTTGGGTTCTAGTCTCAGCTCTGCTACTGATGAACTCTGTGACTCCTGGCCAGATCGCAACTTCTCTTGGCCTCAGTTTCTCCTCTATAGAATGAGATTGGACTAGATGATCTAAAAGACCTCCTGCAACGTATTTTGATTCTAGGTGGGAGGCGGGCTAACCACGGGAGAGCAATGAGCTCCGTCTTCGTTTTATTCTTATGACTCTACTGCTTGGGAGGGAAGTTTGTTGTATGTGCGTAGGGACATGTGTGTGTGGTTATACTGGAGGGAGAGTAAGGGGCCTCTGTATGTACCATAAGAATGTTCATAAAACTATAGGTGTTATTGGGAATTATGTAAATTACTTTAGTCTTTAAACACCATGAGCAAAGGAATTCTAAAGGTGAACGCTTTGTAAACTGAATGGTTACTGCCGCTTACATCCGTTTTATAAGCACCCCCATTCTCGTTTGCTGGGGGTCTGCTGCAGCTCTGGATGCCACATGGAGCTCCTTGAATGTGTGCATGAGTCAATGGCTGGGATAGTCGAGCATCGAGTGTTTCCACAGACTATGCTAAGAATAGGGCTGAGGAAGCTTCAACAAAATGAGCCTGAAATGCTACAGAATTCTGATAAACTGTTTCTTTTTTAGACATTTAGGTTTTTAAATTAATTAATTAATTTACATTTGGGGGGAGGTAATTAGATTTGTTTATTAATAGAGGTACTAGGGATTGAACCCAGGACCTCCTGCATGCTAAGCATGTGCTCTACCACTGAGCTATACCCTCCTCTCCCACGCCCTCACTAATACACTGTACGAATCATCAAAAGATAGGTCAGTCTTGCCCGGGTAAATTTAAACAAATGTTAAAGTTGCTTTATTGAATACTAACTCTTTGACGAATTAGGAAGCCCTTGATAAATGTTTATTGATTGATTGGACAGGATGTGAGATAGCTCTCTATTAACTAGAAAACTGGACTTAAGAGAACATCCCAGTCTCTCAAATGTGTATCATTGGTCTACCCTCCTTTGTTATTGTGGGAAACAGGGGCTAACAAGTGAGTAAGCTCTCTGGAGACCATCAGGCTGATGGCCATGCCAACAGCTCACTGTAAAACATTGCCCCAGTTCCGTCAATCAGAACTGGTCTTCAAAATTAGCCAAGCTCACGAGGTCACGGAGAAGCTTCGAGAGACCAGGTCCTGGTGAGAGAGGAAAGAAGGGGAAGGCTGGGGCCCTCCAATGGCTCCCCCAAACTCATCAGCTGACAATTACTACGCTCCCAACTCTGGACTTCAAAGCATTTGGAAAATGTTCATAAACATGTTCAGAATCCCATGGTGTAAGTAAAACATTTTTACAAGATTATAAAATAAAGAAAACTGGCACGGGTTTTGTTTGAACAAGTGTGCTGGCCATTTCTTTTCCTAAGGTGAGAGACTCTTAAACAAGTCTTAGTAATTGCTCTGAGGGAATTTGGCCTCTTAATTTTTGAAAACCCAATAAAATCCATGCAAATCTCTAAGCCCTGCAGATGACAGACCCTAAACCTCAGATGTGCAGGGAGAGAGGCCGGACGAATGATGGCTCTGCTCAGGCTATCGTCTGAGAAACAGAATTTTGGAAAAGAAGACAATTGGATTCTTGCTTTGATCTTTGCTTAAGTGGGACCAAGAGGATTCTGGAGGGTTTCTTCATCCAGAGAACCCCCGGGACTTCTCTAGGAGGCGAGCAGGCCTAACCATTCATAAACCAGTTGTTTCCCGAAGAATGAAGCATAAAACATCTTTGCTGTAGGGAATTCTTATTAATTGCCGCTATTAATAGTTAAAAGCTTAAAAGAAAGAAAGGGCGGGGAACACAATTTTTTTTTTTGACCAACTACAATAGAAATTATACACAATTTCTCTCTCTTCCCTCTTTTAAGGAATTTTCTAAAGCCCCGGGAAACCCTGCTCTGTTGGGATTTGAGCGTGTGAAGGCAGAACGGAACTGTTACTTTAGGCAGTTGTGGCCTGAGATCCTCACTTTCCTCCTCTGGCCTTTGTTGACCGGTTTCAAGAGCCTGCTTCCCGTGAAGCTCAACTGGAGAAAATAGTCTTAAAATGAGCAGTTGGAGCTCCTCTCCGTGGTCGGGAGGATTGCTTTTTCATCCAGGAAAAGAGAACAATGGGAGGAGATTTGTTTCAGCAGTAAGCGGTGATTCTCTGCTAAGAGGCAGTGTTGGAGTTGGTCTCCCTGTTTCCAGCTAATGACCAAGCACGGGGAGGGGCAAGCAGATCAAAGTTGCTTTAGGGCAAAATCGCTGACATTCCTGAAATAGCCCCCCGATTCCTCACATCCCAGTAAGCAAGAATCAAGTTCAGTGGCTTGTGAAGAGGACCCACTTCAGCCTTCAATTCTTTTGTTACCTTGACTTTTAGCTCATTGTCCTGCCTGATCTCCTCTTAAACCAGAGAGTAATGACTGCTGATTTGACTATTGTTCTCCGCACAGAAAGATGCCAGGGGTCAAGATCTGTAGCTACAGAGAATCTAATTCACGCTCAAGAAAATTCTAAATGAAGGCTCCCTTCGTGTGATTAAGTATGTAGACGTGTAAAGACAGTTTGCATGTAAAAGCAATCTGAAAGCAATATCATAGGAAGTGAGGCTCCTAACTGGCCCATTAAGATTTTGAAGGGTTGCAGAGATGACAATACACTCAAAATCTGAAAACCTAGAACCTTCTCAGGGTCCTGGTAGCATTATGTGCTACCTAGCAATGCAATGATATGTATCCATGTGGAGTCTAAAGTCCCTATTTTAATCCATTGAGAATCCTAATGCCCTTTAGCAGCCCATAATAGTATTGATGAAAGAGTACCATTTTATGTATTCCAGGTTTTAAGAAAGATGTGAATGGCAGAAAGAACCAAAAAAATTCAAAGTCACTTGAAATATTAAAGTAAACTTATTTAAAGAAAAAAGTGAGCTTTTTAAAAATAGCAAGACAAATATTGGTAAGGTATCCTTCTTACGATGGCAAGTGATTGTTACAAGGTTTGTATGATTATATATTTTTAATTCCTTAAGGTAGACTCCTATGAATGGGAAAGTTTCGTTACATGTACGTGCGTAAGAAACTGCCAAACTGTTTTCCGAAGTGACTATCATTTTGCATTTCCAAGAGCAATGTACCCGAAAATTCCAATTGCTCCAAATCCTTGACAGCATTTGTATTGTTAGTCTTTAGCTGCAGCCATCCTAGTGGTTGTGTTTTGGTAACCTACCACTGGTTTTAATGTGCGTTTCCCTAGTGACTAATGATAATGAGCATCTTTGCATGTACACATTTGCTGTCCTTAGATCTTCTTTGGGAAAGTGTCCAATTTATTATTTACTTTATTGCCCATTTATTTTGGGAGCTATTTGTCTTATTATTGAGTTCTAAGCATCTTTTGTCAGATATCTGTTTTGCAAATATTTTCTACCAGTCTGTAGCTTGCTTGTTCATTTCCTTAAGAATGTCTTAGTTAAGAGCAAAAGTTTTAAATCTTGATGCAGTACGATTTATCAGTTAGCTCTTTTATGGTTTCTGCTTTTTGTATTTGGTTTAGGAAATCTTTCCCTAACTCAAGGTCACAAAAATTTCCCATGCTTTTTTCTAGATGTATTATTGTTTTAGCTCTTATATGCTCCATTTCAGCTTTTGTATAATTTTTGTACATGGTAAGGCAAGGATTGAGGTGTTCTTTTTCATTTTGGTTTTGATTTTCTATACCTAGCCTATTGTTCCAGCAACATTTATTGAAAAGACTGTTCCTTCTCATTGAACTGCCTTGTACTTTTGTCAAAATCAGTCCACATCCCCAGAAGGCTTTTTAACCAAACTGACTAGCTGATTCAAAAATTTTTATGGAGATGCAAGGGACCTAGAATAGCCCAAACAACTGTGGGGGGAAAAGCCCAACAATTTTTGAAGCCTTATTTTACCAGACTAACTATAAATTATATATTATTTTAAGACTTCCTATAAAGCTATAGTAAACTAGACAGTGAGCTACTGACATAAAGACATAGAAAAATGGAACAGAACAGAGCTCAGAAAGAAACCCACACATGGGTGATTAACTGGCTTCTATTCATTTAAAACAGAAACAATTTTGATTTATTATTTTCTGCAGCTATAAGTAAAATCATAATGACGTCAGTAACCCCGGGTTTTTCCTCCCTACTTGCTCATGAAAAGTCTCTAGTTTTCCCTCTTGCTCAGTCCCATAAAGTGCCTTCCGGCTAGGTAATTCTTGGAGCTCCTAAAGGGAACCTCCTATTTTTGGGGAATAGCACGTGAGCCACAGTCCACCCCCGGGACGTGCCATGGACTCCCTCTTTGCCTCAGCTCTTCCTTCAGCCCCCTGTCCTACCCTTTGCCCTGCTGGGGCCATGTGAAAATGCCCATGTTCTTTTGGAGGGCCGTCTTCCTATCTCTGATGTCCCTGTCCGTTTTCAAGGTGTCAGAGAAACCAGGTTCCATGTGACAGTGGGGACATTAGCTTCCCTCTTAACTCAAGGATTCCTCAGCCTCAAACAGCATTGTTGCTGCCCAGAGAGTCAGTCTCTCAGAAATCCAGCTTCTTCCATTGCTGGTCTGACTCCACTCCCCAGGGAGCTTAATTAGCCCCAGCCTAAGAGGAAGGGTGCAGAAGAGAAAACGGGCTTTCTCCTTCATGTGACCTGCCTCTCCATGCTCTCTCAGGGGTGGGGGGCTATGAAAAACTCAAAAAAAGGCACAGCCTCTCAACCCTCTTCCTCTGCCTTCAGCCTTTAAAACAAAATATTCTCATCAACTTACAGCAAAAACGTGCTAGAAATAGTAATGATCATGATTATCATTAGTGAATGTTTCTTAATAATAGACATCCCAGCCTATCAGTTCTGAATATTGTTGGCTGTTTCGAGGCACAAATGGAATCCTCTGCTTACACTCCTGAAAACTGAGCCAGGAAGTGACTTCATCTGTGGTCGTGTAACAAGGAAGTGGTGGCTGGACTCAGATACCATGACCCCGAGGTCATCACTATACGAGCTCCCATCACTTGCTGATTCAGTGTTCATTCATTCAGTTCAAGGAGCAATCGCTTTAGGGAGGCAATCATCAGTCCATTCGAGGATCTGAATAAAGCAAATGATGAGCTCCACCAAAACGGTAACCCTTGTGGCCTTCCGTAGACTCTCTGTTAAAAATGAACTGTCGCAAGGTTTCTAGAGAATACTTCTGGCTAGTGATTTTGCAGTTTAGCAAGAAAGGCTGTCGTGGAACTCTGGGAGACTTCTCAAAAGGTATTTCTGGGAAGGCACTGCGAAAGTTAATGAAAGCATGTGTCGAAAGAATCCTGGTATGTGCGGCAGGGGGTGTGCAGTCCATCAAATCAAAACATAATCAAAGGCATACTGTGAAGAAATGTAATTACAACTTATGCTTAGAGTCCAGACCTCACCCTTGCAACCTCCCACTTCAAACTCATGAAGACGAAAGCAAATCTGCTGTATTTCAGACAAAACAGCATTGGATTTATGAGTGAGAAAGTTTATGGCGGGGAGGGTGAGTCTATGGGGAAGACTTAATGGTAGGACTGAAAGACTCCACTGAGTAAACCGCTCCGAGTGTTACAGAAGCCAGACCCAGCCCTGTTAGCGTAGTGGTCCCACTGACTTCCAGAAACGTAACAACCCATCAGGGGAGGAAAGTTCGTTCTGCTCACTAAGGCTGCACTTCTTACTGATCACAGTTCAGTGGTGTTCCCCCCTATTTGGAGCTAGACGACACATTCATTCTCTCTCCTTTAGTAAGCCCTGGGCTCTTAGGAGAATGAGCCTCCAGGGACTGAAGCTCTCTGGAGCCTGCTTTTAGCCCAGGTTATTCTGGTGAAGGTGCTAGGGCTGTAAGAAGTAAGATTTTCAGTCCCAGGAGCCAGATACAAGAGAAAGCAAGGTCTCAGAAACGAGTCGCAGGGACAAAGGGAGGATGTGGGCCGTACAAGGGAACACGCCTCACTGACGTCGTGCTCGGGGTCACTCGGAGGACAGACCTGCCGGGCTCCACCCAGGGTTGTCGTAAAGCCTGCTACCATTGTGCCTTCTGGACCCTGCTTACCTCCTCTGCGATCCCGGGAGGTCCCGGGCCTTCCCCCTAGGAAAGTCAGGGAGACTCTGACACCGTAAGACCCATATTCTGTGTTGTGTGGTGGTCAAGGGGCCACTAGGGTGTCCACCGAGTGTCTGGGGTAGACAGCGTGTCTCAGGTGGAGAATTGTCTCCTGTGAACCCTGAGACCCGGGAACACTGGGATCTGAGGCAGAAAACAGCAGAGGAGGGCCCTGGACACGCTAGCGGCAACTCCAGCCCCCACTGCTAGGCGTTCAGGTGCACACACAGCCCTTTGGCCAAGCAGTCGGCGTGCAGGCAGACAGTCAGCGATGCTTTCACGTGTCTGTGGCTGCGGTGGTCACGTAGTGGAGGCAGAGGCGGCCTCTGACTAGTGATGTTCCCTCCACAAGCAGAAAAGGCAGAGCTACTGACCCCTTCCTGGTGGCCTCCGACTAAGACTGACTGTCCCTACAGCATCCCCGTTGGCGATTTGTACTGAGTTGGCCCAGTAGAAATTTCCACTATGACTTTTCCAGAAATGATGAAGAGGACCTTAGAGAGGCTGTGATTACGAAGAACATTTTAAAAGACGGTTTTCTAAGTCCGTCTCCACTCCCTGCCCAGACACACTACCTCTACCCGACTCCAGCCCACACAGACACACCAACAACACATCCACAGACGTTACCCATTAGTCAGGGCAGGGAAAGCCTTCCGGAAGTCAGTCCTATTTGAGGAGATTGTCACCTCTAGTCCTTGTTTCTAAGCTTTTCTCCTTTGCCAAGAGTTGCTGGATAAAGCTTAAATCTGGCACCAGGATATGCTCTCAGAACTTCTTAGAGGCCAGACTGAATAGGGGCTAAGAGGAAAAGGGAATAGAAGGATGGAGTCGGGTGCAGAGGGAATCCCTGACCCACGCAGTCAGAGCGGGCTGGGCTGCACTTTTCTCCTCCGAAGTGTGCGGCCCTAATGCCTCCACCCAAAGTAATTTTCTAAATAGCAAATTAAGAATCTTGAAAAGGAGTCCCTCTCAGTGGCTGTGGATTAGTGGATGAGCAGCGTGGCAGTGTAAGACCCTGATGGATGTGATACAGACCCAAACGTGAGTGCTGGAGGAGGAGCGCACGTCACTGAAATGACAAGCAGCCCCTAAGCCTGAACGGAAAAGCAACAACTTGGGGGCTTTCTGTGAGCCCCACTAAGGAGATTTCTGTCAGCAGAGGATTTTCCTGGCAGCCCCATCAGCCACTTAAAGAGCACCAGGGGCTGTTCCTAAAGATGCTGTCATTCAGCAGATTTAGGTCAACCGCCCTTCAATGGAAAGCTTGGGGTTTTGCAGTTGATCTTAAAGGAGTTGAACAAGTTCTTCTCGTAAAATCATTCTTCCTCATCCAGATGCAATGCGGAAGAGATGGAGACGGAGAAGTCCTGCCAGGCCAGGCCTTCGTCTCCTGTTTATTCCCTGTTCCACATTTTCCATAAATGCGGTCTTAATAATAAAGGCTGGCATTTAATTGAACACTCATTTTGTGGTAGATTCTGTTTGGGCCTCACATTTACTTTTTTAAACTCTACAACCACTCGCTGTAGTAAGTATGGTGGTTATACCCATTTTACAGATGGGAAAACAAAGGTATGGCAATGTTATGTAACCCACCCAAGGGTTCATAGCCCCTAGCAGAGAAAGGGAAGAGATTTAACCAGAGCTTAAGGTCCTGACCACAAGTGAGTCTTTATGTTCCTACTTTGAACTTTCCAGCATTCTCACCTGCTCCCAGGGACTTGGCTGCTTCTCCACGGGCGCTCATCCACATCTACACGGACACGTCCCTAGCGCTTCCCTTGGCCCTTCTGAGCCGCCATCCTCAGGGTTCTGTCGGTCTGCTGCCCAGAGTGAGCTGAAATTCACCCACCTAAAGCCAGATATCACTTTTTCCCCCTTAAACATGCTTTCTATCTTTAAAATTTTTATTTTGTGATTTTTAAAAATAAGGCTATACAATTAATAATAAAAGCTAGCACTTGCTAGTGTATGCTACATGCCAGAAACTGTTCTAAGCACTTTACATGTAGTATTAACTCATTTAATCCTCATAACAACCTCAAGAAGCAGATGCTGATATTAGTTCTGTCTTAGAGGAGGAAACAGCAGGTAGATTGGGAAGCTGGATTTTAGACTCAATCACTCGGCCTCGGTTCCCAGGCCCTCAATACTGAACCCAACTCTCCCTCGACCGTCTCATCAGACTCCCACCCTGCCAGCCTCCCATGCTTAAACCCTGGTGTCAGGCTCTGGTTCTTCTTTCTTTCTCTCTCAGTCATCAAATTCTTTTCTTACTTCTTCCTAATACCTTCTTGCACACACCCGGTCTCTCTCACGACCCCCTCTCTGTCACCATGAGGTACCAGATCCTCACTAGTCCTTACTAGGTCTACCCAGGGCACCTCCTACCTGGCTGGCCACCTCCAATCTCTCCCTTCCTGATCCGTTCTAAATATTGACACCACCTTCATTTTCCTAAAACACTGATTTGTACACAGCATACCCCTCCTTAAAAATCCCAGACATCTGTTTACCAAATAAAGTTTAGATTTTTTATCTCAGGCTTCACAATCAGCAGACTGTGGCTAGTGGGCTGTTTCTGGCTTAATACCTGCTTTGTTTACCTCATGAGATAAGAATGGTTTCTATAATTTTTTTATTTTTTTCCAGTCAAAAGAAGAATATGCTAAACAAAAACCAGACACCAAAGAGTACATGTTATTTGATTCCATTTTTTCTCAAGTTCAAATTCACGTAGAACAAGTCATGATATTGGAAGTTGGGCTGGTGGTACCCCAGCTTGGGTTCCCCAGGAAGCAGAGATTTGTGTGCAGAAGTTTTGGGGAAAGTGCTCAGGGAGTCAGCATCAGCCCCTGTGAGGGCATGAAGGCAGCTGGATGGGGCAGAAGGAGAAGGGGAACCATGATGGAGTCACTACGAAGGCAGCAGCTCACCTGCAGCGGGGCTCTGCTACACCTTCAGAGTTGTGTTGAACTGGGATTAAGAGGCCAGGTCTTTATGTTCCCACATCAACCAGGCATTCCCTGTGGGTATCCTCCAGGGAGGGTGCATGAATTTGGGTAAGTCTCCCTTCATCCCACGGCAGTCTTGGAGGAGGACTAGGCTGAGAGCTGTTGGCCACTAACGCTGCCAGGAACTGGGGAAGTGAATGCTTCATATCTGGAGGGGTTCTGGGTTGCTCCCCAACAGCATCTACTGGCAAGGCTGACCGCTCAGTAACCAGGAAGGGGGTACCAAGGCAGGGGGCTTCTAGGGGACTGGCGATGTTGTTTATCTAAATGCTCGTTACAAGGGCATTTTTACTTTGTAGACATTTATAGTCATGATTTTAGTACTTTCCTATATTATATTCTATGTCAATTAAAAAGAGGTTATTTAGGAAAGGGAGTGAGCAAGAGTATCAAAATCTGCCGAAGCCAAAAGGGTGAGGACGGCAGAGTGGCCCTTGGGCTTCACAGCATGGAGGTGCTGGTAACTCGACTGGCCGCTGTGGTTTCAGGCTGGCGGTCGGGATGGCAGGGTAAGTGATGAGTGGTGAAGGAAGGAAAGGAGAGCATGAGTGTGGGTGACTCTTGAAGTGTTAGCCTGAAAACGGTGCTAGTTGGAGGGGCAAGAAGGGGCCCAGAGAGGATTTTGTTTTAAATGGAAAATAGTTGAGCCTCTTGAAGATCCGATGGGAAGGATCCAGTGAGAGGAACTGGTTGTGTATAATGGAAAGATAAGTGATGGTTGATGGTGTGTGGTTCTTAAGGATGTGGAAGGAAGTAGAGTTCAAAGCACAGGGTGCTGGCTTTACATATGAGCAGGGCGTTTCTAACCTCCAACTGCACCAGCTGTTCAGGCCGCTCATCCGGTCCTTCGCACACAACACCCCATGTTGTTGAGTCTCTATTGACACACAGGATTTTTCTCTTTCAATACAATCCTTTTGAGAACCATGGCTATGAGCCCTTGTAGCCCCACCAACTGCTTAGCGCAGTGCTTTGTACACCACAGGTGCTCAATAAGTGTGCTGTGGTGATGGATAATCACAGTGATGTGAGAAATAAGGACTGAAAACGGAGCACATCCATAGGTTGGATCTGATACACAGCTTAAAGCAAGATGAGCAAAAGACAGTTTCCTTTGAATAAACTGACATTTTCCAAATGTTTGCTTTTATTTGTAGTGTCTGCATCTGAAAATGGGATGAAAGGGTCAGGGCAGTGACCAAATGGGCCATCCCAAATTATGTAATTAGTAAGAGATGTAATTCTCTGTTTTGATCCCTTATCAAGACTATGACATTACCTTCTTACTCTTCAAAGGGTTTTCACAATTCGGAGAAAACAAGGTCAGACAACTTAAGTAACCTGTCCAAGGTCGCACAGCTATGGGCAGAAGCAAGCCAGGCATCCAGGTCTCTTTCCCCAGCAGCTCGGTAGCCCGTCTGCCTGCACTGACCATGTGCTCCAGATGGACTGCACATGCTGCCGTGTGGACATGCCAGCCGGGAAATCTGAAACGTGTGTTTGATCAGTGAAGGCGAGGACTCAAGTCCTTGGTGAAAACCCTCTTTTCCCTTGGACTTGTCTCTCCAGACATATTTGTATTATGATGACAATTAGTAATTACACAGAGTCTTTCAACCTCCAAGACCTCAAACTCCTTTCTAGATTATAAATGCTCTAGTGCCTTCTGTTTGGCTTCAAGAGTCATCCTGCGGGCGCGGGCGTCGTGGAGGTGGCTAGCTGTCGGACAGCCACACTGCTGGAGTGTGGGTGGAAAATCCAAGATAGAGAAAAATCTGCAGGCGAAATCTTTATGCCACAAATGTCTGGATTTATCATCACAGACATTTCAGATCATAACATTTCAAGCAACAGTGTTCTACACAGTTTGATTACAGATTGCAGTTAATTTTCTCCTCGCCCTTTCTGTATGTCAGCAATATTACAATTAAGTGTAAAAACAAGAGAGGGGCAGGCTTTGTAGTTTCTCTGGTTCTGAATCTCACTGCATCGCTCTCTCTGTTAACCCTTTCTTTCCTATTACTTTGTCATTTTCCTTCACTTTTTCATTTTGCAATCTAGTTGGGATGATTTATGGAGAGGAAACAGCCCGAGACACCTTGGCACTTCCCATGGCAGATGCGGTGATGTGTCACTCCACGTCCCCTCCACTCACCTCGGAGGGCACTGCAGCCCAGGTGGACAGGTGCTGCACGCCGACAGCTCCCCACCTCAGACACCTACACCCCCTGCTTTTCTCAGCTCCCTCCTTCCTCAGGGCTCTCTGTGACACCAAGGCTGCCTCTCAGCCCTCCCAGAGCAGTGTGCACGACTTACAGTTTCAGTATCCCCAGGGAAATCTTCAACGCTAAGGCAGTGGAGTGCAAGGTAACTCCCCAGCTCTGCTGGGGTAGTTCAGGGATGCACTCTAAACCTTCCTCAGACTGTCCTAGTGGGCTTGAGCCTCTGTTTACCTAGAGAAGTGACCTGTGGTTCTCCTCCCTTCCTGCCTCACCTCTCCACCCCCTCAGGTGTGTTTCCTGGACTCACCTCCCCGAGTCGTGACCTGCACACAAGTCCTCATCTCAGCACCTGCTTTTGCGTGGTTCCCACACAGAGACGCTGCCTGAGTCAGCGTTTTGCAAACTGTCTGTCGTGAACGCAGTGCTGGACCCAACTAGCATTTTCAAACAACAGAAAACACCACGGTGCATCCCAGTTAGTGAGTGCAAGTCCTGCCTCCTGGACGCTTTGGCTCGGCTCCAGACGTGCATGCACACTGGGTCACGACAAGGATTTATTTCTTCCTGGTCAACAGAGTCTCCAAGTGCTTTCGACATTCTGCTTGTTAAAAGCCAATGTGATTTCAGTGTGGGAAGTGAGACTGCAGAGAAGAAAACAACAGCATCTGAATTTGGAAGTGGCATTTCCCACAGGATGAGAGCATGCAGAGAGGCAGCCTTCGCTCTGCAGCAAACGCCATGTGCTGTGCAGCAGCGCTCATAATCCCTGCCTTTCCTTTTCCACATTTCTAAACTGAGGGGCTTCGAGGGGAGGGAAGAGAATTCTTTTTTAACTCTTCCCGTCTTAGGTTCATTGTCTGGGGCTTTGTAAATTAGACCGACAGAGGACAGATGAACAGGAGAGGAAGAATTAGAAGTTTATTCATGTATGTATCTGAGGGTACCCATGGGACCTCAGTGCAGAGTAACTCAAAGGGCTGATTAGAACTCAGGCTTACACAGCATCTTAACAAAAGAACAAGAAGCTTGTAGAGAAGTGACAAGACCAGGAAAGAGGACTTTGGGCTTTCGGGAGCAGCAAACTCTGGGAAGGTAAATATACAGGAGAAACTAATGGGAGATAAAGGCTGCTTTTGACAAGGCTTGCTGTGTAGCTGCCCCTGGTGCAGTCTCTGGGCTGCTAGAAGCCTGGGATTGTCTGTGGTGATTAAGAAGTGTCCAGCCCTTCCTGGCAGAGAGGCGGAGGGCTGAGAATTCTTCTTGTGTCTGCTTCTCCTCCATTGCCTTCTGCTCAAAATCATCCTTATGCCAGAGTGGGCTATTTTGGGGCGAATGTTTCACACCCCTTCAAGGCTTCTAGGGGCGTTCTCAGGAGTACTGATATTCTGGGTGCCCAGGCCAGTCCTGAAGTGTTGCAGACGAGCACGCCCACCAGGGCCGCTCTCTCCCAGTCTTAGTTTCACAGGTGGTTCAGGGACCCTCCCTCACTGGGCACAGAGGGAGAGCAGGCAAGTCCCCCTCCTGGAATTGCTGTTCTTGCCGCAGCAGAGGATGAAGTGGCAGAGAAGGGGCCCAGGGAAGCCTGTAGGGATGGGGGTTTGGGGGGGTGCTCAGGGCTAGGGAGTGGCTCCCTTAGGGCAGAGGTGGGAGGGAGTGCAGGTTGAAGGGGCAGCAGGCGTCACCCAGAGGGCACTGGCGACAGTGCAGGGGCTCATGCATGTTACATACTGCAAAGAACATATACTGTGCGTGCGCACACCTGAGTGGGTGGCCCTCTCCTTCCCACTTGTCGTTCCCCAACCTGGGATACCCTGGGATCTTTTCTCCTGTCTTCATTTCATCCCCTGCATTTTAGACTCTGCTCAGTACTCAACCCTCTATATTTTTTTTTTTTTTTTTTACTGTCCCTTCCCTGCACCATGACCCCAGCAGGCAGGAAGGCTACAGAGCTTGGAACAATGCTGTGATTTTCTCTCATGGTTCTGTCTTTCATTATTCATTCATTTAATAGTCAATCCCTCTTTGCTACGAAGTGACTTTAAGGAATGGTTAAAAAAAAAAAAGAACAGGGCCCTAAATCTTTCCTACAGGACAGAAGATAGGGTTCAAATAAGAAGAATCTAAGGCAAAAAAAAAAAAAACCCCACAAAAATAGATGTGCCCTTAGGGAGCATCAAGATAATTCTGTGAAAAATAAAACATGGTCAGGAGGGTAATACTAGCAGTTAATACTTTGTACTGACACAATTAATAACGCTATGAAATAGATGCTATTTGTACCCCCGTTTTGTAGGGGAGGAGGCTGGGCACAGAGAGGTTGAGTGACTTGCCCACGGTTGCACAGAGGCCAAGTGGCATTTTGAGACGCAAATACAGAACATCTGGCTTCAGAGTCTGAGCTCTTCTGCAGGCACTGTGACATCTCCCATACTCGTGGGAGTGCAAGATCAGGGAAAGCTTCATGGAAAATGGGGCATTGGCCTTGAAAGATGTTTGGAAGTAGGGGCAGGGCTTTTCAGCTGAAGGGTTTGAGTGTTTTCTGAATGCCAGCACACCTGTGACCGTCCTAAGATTGGAGAATAGATGGTTTGTTTCTTTAGTGTGACTTAATGTTGCCAAGTGTAGAACTCAATCTCCATTTGAGAAAAGATATATGAAGAAAACCTATTGTGTTTTACATTTGATTTTCCTGGCTTTCTTTTTACCCCCTCACGATGCTCAGCTGCAAGATGCGAAAGTCTGGGAAGCTTTGATCAGATGGCAAGAAACAACTATGTATTCTGGGAAGGCAGGATTTCTTCCTTGGACCTACTTCCGGTGGAAATCCCCATGCAGATCATATCTCCCATCTGTCTGCTGAAACACAGAGACAAACGCCACAACAGGAGAGCAAGGGAGAGGTTTTAAAAACACTGAAGATGCTTGAAAGCAGAGAATGGTTTAGGGCTTAAGAAAGACTTTCATCTCTCAGATTCTTTTCTCCTGGGAGTGTTAAATGCTCCCAGACTTAATATCACCCTTGAGTGACTGGGATGCAGCAACTGGTAAAACTATTTTCACTGTCTCTCAAGCATCCCTGAGGCACCAAGAGGCTAATTCCTCATAAGAAGGCACGCAAATGGCAGTTATGAAGTGCAGGGCAGGGAGGAGGCAGTGAAGCATGTTCGCACGAAAAGAGCTGTGTGAGAATCATGGGTGCAGTTTACAAGCTTTGGGCTACCTTCTCAGAAGGGCAAAGTCCAAATACTTCTCTGGTATCGAAGTTGTGTTCCGCGCAGCGTGACCCTAGAATGTTTCTGTTGTGCCGTCAGGTCCTGAGCCAGGTTCGCCGATTGCCTAATCACTCTTGTGTGACTCCTCTGCTCTCTCCCTTCCGCTTGCTGCAGCCAGGAATTATGTCCCTGATTGCTCCAGGCTGTTTCTTGAACATTTATGTGTTTCCCTTAACTGGAACTATTCGTGGTGCAGCCGCCTCCCTTCTGGGACTGGAAGAGGAGATATTTTGTAAGCTTGTCTCATCCTCTGAAGCACACAGGGGGACTCCTTCCCCTGACCCTTCCCACACACTCTGTCCTCCTCCCCCGAATGCACAAACACTGCCTCCGCAGAGTCCTGCGCTCACCCCTAGAGCGATGAAGAATGGAAACCTAGGCCGAGATGAGTTTCCCTGCTGTGACGAGTCTCTTGAATATTAAATACAAGACATATTTATTCAATCCTCAAGTTCCATAGAAGTGACTGGCCCCTGACTCTGAATGCATATGAATCCAAAGGCAGTATTTTAATTGACCAAGAGTAAAGTTCTGAGTTTCTATAAGGTAACTCTTTTTGTAAAGCACAGCATGGGCTGGGGTCCCCGCATGGCCAGCTTGGCCATTGCAGTAGCCAGGTGGGCTGGTGGCCAAGTCTCCTGGTAAAGCACTGGGGAGCCGGCCCCAGAGCAGGGGGACCCCGACTGGGAGGGGGCCAGGCGCTGCTTTCTGGGAATTCTTCACAAATCTTCCCCTGCATCTCCCAGCAGCTACTGGGGCACATCCATCCATCCAGTGCCTCATTTTGCGTTTGGTGGACATTTATCCTCACGACAAGCTCACGTCATGCAGGTCCAGGGGTGTAAACCCAGGCGGAGCCTCACCCTGGGAACTGCCTCCCCCACCACCCACCTCTACCCTCCTCCACCCGCCACCTCCGCTTTTTAAACCATTATTCATTGCTTTTATTTCCCTTTCCATTTGCAAGTGTGCATTACGCAAACATTAAAAAGCATTCACAAAATGCTCAGTGAAAGGCAAGAAAAACCACCTACCACCCCTCCACCGCAAGTGGCCACTGTGTTTGCAGCTTTTTTGTCCCCCTCATTCTACTCAGAGCCATGTGAGCGTGTAACTTTACCGGCATAATTAGAGCAGAGAGACCTTTCGCGTCAACTTTTTTTTTTTAACTGAACATTATATGGTAAGCCTTTTTCCGTGTCATCACATAGCATTTATGTTTAGCTTTCTAGTCTTGGCTGACTCATCCCGCTGGGTGAATAGAATGTCCATAACTGATATAGCCATTTTCCTACACTTAATCAGTAGGAAGGGCTTCCAACGTCTTGCCGTTACGGGATAGCACTACGCTTTTCCCCTTGGGGATTATTTCCTCGAGATCACTTACTGAGTTTCCTTTCTATTTTGACTTTGGATCCAGAGGTGAATGCTATCTTCCTGTTTACGCTGCCTTCCGTGGTCTGACTGCGGGCCGGGAGTCCGGGTGGGAGCCCCCTCCCCAGGTGTCCGGGGCCGTGGGAGGCGGACGGGGCCGAGGAGGGGGCACAGGCTTTTATAAGGAAGTGGAGAAAACTCAGTGCGCAGCTAATTAGAAAGGGCCGTGAAGCACGTCGGAACTTTATGGCTTTCCTAGAACTGATGACGGTTTCTAAGCAGGCCTGTCTGCTCTCGTGCAGGTGTGCAGCCTCTAAGACCATATGGTTTTCGGCTGCCCTGGGCCTCATTCTTTGTGCAGCCCATGATTCTGTAACTGAATATCAGTTAATAACTGTTCATAATAATGGGGGCTTGGATCAGCTTTGCAGGCCAGAGCTCTGTCTTTCCCAGACTCCTGCGACCTCTCCGGCACACCTGCCAGGAGAAGCGGCCCCGGGGCAATGGGACATCCCAGCTCCCGAAGGGCCAGCGCCTCGGTCAGCAGGTGGAGCGGTGGGGGCACAGAGCTTATCCTTCAGCAGTAACTTGTCTCCCTCGGGATCTGCCGGGAGGTTTGGGGTCCTGTGACTTAAGAACAAAGGGCCAGAACTTTTGACTGAAAAATACTTTAAGGCAGTTTTTAGCATACCCGCCATCTCTGGTTTATGTGAGCTGATTCACAGGCACCCTGGAGAGGCCAGAGGACACTGGTGATCTTGAGAATGGCCAGATCAGCCCTGTGGCCCAAGGAATTCTCCATCCTCCCCATCAGCTGTGGGATATCCTCCTTTCTTTCCTCCCCATCCACCCCACCTCCTACTTAATAGGGCCCTGCCACCTTTCCTGCTGTCCCCTCTCCCTGGCAGCAGTGACCGAGGGGATGGGTGGCAGGGAGCCCATCATGGCTGTGGTCTGCCTCTCCCTCCCCCTGGGTGTCACACTTTGCCCAGAAGTCTGGCAGTGCCCCTGGACTGCAGGGGCCGGCAGTCCCAGCGAGCTGCGTGTCCCTTTGATCCTACGAGACGCTGTCGATTATCAGAATCACCCAGGAACTTCTGAAAAATACTTTTGCCTGGGCCTCACTGCAGACCCACTACAGTTCAGCAGGGGTGAGGGCAGCGAGAGGAAGGCTTTTGTGAGCCTGGGAGTGGGCCCTTCCTATTGACACCAAGCAGAAAAACATCCCTTGAAAACTGCCAGAGACAGAGTGAATAGAGGCAGGAAATTCTGTTAAACTCTGTTAAAATCACCTGGGAAGGGAGGGATGGGCCTCGATGAAGCAACAGGGCGATGGGCAGATGCAAGAAACCAAGTGGTGGGGAGTGAGCCTAGGACGTGGAGGTGCCCGGGGGCCGGCTGGTGGGAGGTCCCACCCCTTGAATGTTCTCATCCACTCATCTGGAATCGTGCCGACCGGACATCCCTGCACCCGAGGCCTGAGAGGCAGCAGAGCAAGGGAGAGAGTTTGGACTTTTCGTCTCCACTCACACTGTTTCCCAGCATCCAGCCCAGGGCGTGACCACACTCCAGCAACGCTTTTCCAATATTAAAAACTAGCACTTACTGAAGTATTTGCGGTGATTTAGGAACCGTGCTGACCATCTTACCTGTGTTATCATGTTTAATCTACACAAGAGCCCCGGATGGTAGACGCTATAAAGGCCTCATTTTAGGGATGAAGCTGAGGCAGAGTGAGACCAGGTATTTGGACCAAGTTCTCACTGCTAAGAAGAAGAGCCTTGGGGAAAGAACCCAGGCCGTGGTGGTCCTGCTTGTATTCTGTCATGGCCCACGTGGCCCGCAGGTTTTGTTCCAAGAGTCAGCCCCCCCCAGGCGGAAAACCATCATGAATTACATAGACTTTTGTGTGTCCTTAGCACCTAACCCTAGCATATGACCCCATCCCTATGGCAAAATGTCCTCATCATTCCAAACATGAGGCTTAGGAAAGTCCGATTGGAGCCTGGCCGGATGGATGAAGGGCACAGCACAACTTGGGGCTCTCAGTATTCCTGAATGCTGTGCTCGTGGATGGCTGTCCACAGAAATAAAGCCAGGGAAAAAAAATCTGATTAAATACTGTGCTGGTTCTTAGAACATCTGCCTTCCATTCCTCCCCACCTGCCCCTCTTCTCTCTCTTTGATACAATTCTAGGAGCAACTCAGAGGTCTGATTGGTTCTGACTTAGAATTGGGTTTGGTAGGACAGAGGTCAAAGGGAAACTGTCCCCTGCCGGCCCTGGCACCTAGGCTACTTCCTGAATGATCCAGCCCACTTTGATGCTGAGTGTCCTCCACTTGGCCCCTTAGTTCCATGCAGTGAGGATCCAAATCCCCACGGAGACGCTGGATCCAGCCAGCACGATTGCTTTGGGGACCTTCCAACAGGGATGTGGGGGCAACCTCCATGATGCTTGTGGCCATGGAGAATGTTCACAGGCCAAGGCAGAGTGAGAAGATTGTCCGCCTTGCTCTTGCCCAGCCCAGGTCAGACACATCCATCTTCTTCAGTCTCCTCTGAGCCAGTGGGAGGGAGACACCCCAGAGAAACCACTAACAAAGCATTGCTCTTAAGCCAGCTGACTTGACAGACACATTATAAGGGAGGGATGGCTCAGCCTTCAGGGATACTTTGCAGCAGGATGTGAGAGGGAGTGAATCCCAAAGTGTGTATGTGGCGTGGGGGAGTAGAGAGTCCGGAAGGCACTGCACCATTTTCACAGTCGGAAGAGGCAGCCCTTTGCTCCTTAAGCAACTCAACACAAGCTGAAGCAACAGTGACTCCCTGGCAGCACAAGTTCCCCCTTACAATCACCTAAAACCCTTTCTCTGTTCTAGCTAGTAACTGTGAGTGAACGTTAACTGGCCCCATGGTTATACGCCAGCTTAAAAATGTTGGAAGAGTCATTGGTTTACAATGAAGACAAAGAGAATCTTCAAATGAGAAGCGCATATGTGTGTGTGCAGTGTGGATGGTGGTGTGTGCTGTGGCGTGTGTGCAGCGTAGGGGTGGTGGTGATGGTGATGTGTGTGGTGGTGTGGCTGTGTGTGTATAGCACGCTTGTGGTGTATGTGTGCATGACGTTGGGGTGTGTGTGTGGTGATGGTAGGTATCATGAACACCATGGTGGGGAGACTTCTTGCTTCCACTTAATGAAGTAAAACACGTAATAGGTGAACGGCTCACCTGGGATAATCCTCCCCCGCAGATGAAATCGAGCAGATATCCTAAGTGGAGGGAAAATGCTAGGTGACATAGGTTCTTGGGATTTCTTTGTAAGAAAACAATGTGCGTGTTCATCTTTGGTTCCCTGGAGACGTGACTGGTCCTCTGAGCAGGCGGGAACGCAGAGTGTTATGTGTGTGGCCTGGGGGAGGAGGACATTCTCAGGGGCTGGCCAGCGCCCCTGGGTCCGCTCCTCTCAGTTCTGCTCAGCCAGCCTGTGACGTTGCCATGGCGCTGCCCCAACTGATGCACGTGGTGCTGGGCTGTTGATGCTTCTCGTCCCACAGAGGCACTAAGGTGAGCACTGACCTGCCCGAGGCAAGGAGGGGCGGCAGAAAGGGCAAAGCTCAGAGGGCTCCAGCCCCTCTGCCCTGGTGCTGGTTCCCGGCCCCTCTGCCCGGTCCTCAGCCGAGACCCGACCACCTTGTACCTCCCCACGGGTTTCTCTTCCGTTTTATGTTAGGCTCTGGGGTCCTTGATTTTCCTCTCACCTCCCAGCACTTTTCAGAATTGAGTTCACTTTGCCATATTGTCCAGAACAGGAAAAGATGTTTACTTCTGATTCTTCATTTTGTGGCCAACCACATTATCAAGTTACCTCATTTGGTCTAATTATTTGTCAGGATTCAGAACCATTATATGACTCTCTTACCTTTTGTGATTTAGTATTACAGGAAACTCTGATAATCTAATTTATTTCCATTTTGAATAGAATTCATTTTATATACCAGTGTAATGTATATCTTTGTGGGTTTCCATAGTCTTTAAATTCAAATTTGAGTTATCACCAGAGAATCCATATGTATGACTCTTTTTTTCCCCAACTAGTTTGTAACCTTTTTTTTAAACTGGAAATACTGGGAATTGAACCCAGGACCTCATGCATGCTAAGCGTGCACTCTGCCACTGAGCTATACCTTCCCTGTTAGTTCGTATCCTTTGATTAGAAGACCCATGTCTTTCTGCAGGGACATCATTACTGTTCTCTCCTGGAAAAAATGGTCTTTCTACACTTTTTCTCTGTGTCTCTTATAGGTTGGCTCAATGTATCATTTTCTTCGTCCTAGCCCTGTGAATAGTGGACACATTTCTCATAATTTTCATCTATATGTGTAGTATCTGCCTTGCTGTGTATTACCTCTATTGCCTCCATTACGTCTGGAATTTGCTAATTTTTGAAAATCTAAAAGCGGTTCTCAATCATCTCAGATTATGTCTTCTTGGTTCTCATAGTTTTTCTAAGTGCTTTCCCCGTTTCTTGGGGGTGGGGTTGTATTTGCTCTAGGTCGTAAGAACAATCCATTGTTTGGAACAGCTTTATCTTTTGGTGTGTCCAGTGATCTTTCTTCCTCCTTCTCAGCCTTAGAGGGGAGATTATGCCTGTCTAATCTTTGATGTTGAGATAGATTTTATCAGAGTTTTAGTAGGTACTTGTCCACATAGTCTAGTCCCAGACTAAATAGGAACACGGGAAGTTTATACTTACTCTAGTCTCACTGTCTGTGAAGCACAGGAAGAAAACAAGACCGCGGCAGCCACAGGCAGGCGCGCCACGACTCTGAGAAGCACTTTGCGGGGCATCGTGCTGCGGCGCGCTGAAACTAACGACCCGTTTCTCACTGAGATGGATGCCCTCGCGAAGGATGGCTTAAACAATTCCCCGTTGTGCCTGGCCCTCCAGTTCACAGCAGGTGACACTGCGGCGTGACCCCCAGGCAGAGCTGTTTCAGGTGTGGGGCTGGGATTTTCCCAGTCTGCCCCTCAGCTCACCCCACTCCTTGCCCCTGTCCTGCTGACCTTGAAGGTATGTTTTGACTTTGTGAGTGATCACAGTCTCTTCCTCCCCGTTGTATTTTTCTGTCACATATTTGACAGATTGTATTTTCAAAATGTCCACATGGAACCCTCTTTGGGAAGTTTCCAGCCCTTTCGATCACAAAAGGACAAGAGTTCCCGTCCCCTTGAAAATGAATTGGCCTCAGTGAATAGAGTGCAGTTGAAGTGAGGCTGCATGACTTCTGATGCTAGGACAGAAAAGGCAACACAGCTTCCGTCTGGTTTTTGTTTCCCTCTCTCTGTCTCTCCATGCACCAAGGGAGCCCTGAGCCAGCCTGTAAGAAGTTTGCTGCCCTAAAGCCACAATGCTGGAGAGAGAGAGTGGGAGAGACCACAGAAAGAGGTGCCCCAGAACCCCCACCAGCCCTCCCAGCATGCACCACGAGGCACATGAGGATGACTCCAGGCTCCAGCCTTTAAGACGCTGCAGCTGACGCTCAGTGCAGCAGAAGTAGGCTGATCCTGCCACGCCTTGCCCCAGATGCAGATCCAGGAGCAAACGAAATGTTGTTTTAAGCCACTAAGCTCCAGGTGCTCAAGCACACAGCAGTGGTGACTTGCAGGCGGGGACTTCTCCAACCCAATTCCCTTTCCATATACTCCAAACATTTTCCAAAATGTCTGGCTTTTCATGTTACCCTTCCCTGTTTCATAATGATGAAATTTTACTCTATTTTTTCTTTCTTATTTCTATAAAAAGAATTTTAAAATCTTTTTATTCTTGATTACTTTATTAGCATTGTAGGTGAAGAGAAGATAAAAGTGTGGCCTCAAATTGCCACCATGAACAAAAAACAGTGGTTTAGTTTTCAGTTCAGATACTGGGTTATATGTCTAAGTCCTCATCTCTTATTCACATGCCAGTGAATGAGTTTATCAGATCAGCCCTTGTCATTAGCCTGGCTCTGTTGCACTCTTTGGCCCTGCCTGTGTGTATACATGACATGAATTTATAATTTAGGGGGATTTATATATGCTCATCTGCTTGATCAGTAGAATAAACTGCTTCTAAATGTTGTTAATCCATCAAGGCAGCTCAGCACCAAATAACCAGAGCAGAGTGTTACCTAAGGACACATAAAAATAATGCCCCCTTAACTTCACACTTTGGAATCAACAATTCCAAAATCAGCAGAATCCGTAAATAGGATGTCAAAACCAAAAGATTAAAATTCCTAAAATATTACAGTTTTGTTAAGTGGGGAATAAAGAGCTGATCATCTTCCATCTGGGATGACGGGCGATTTTAAGTGTCTAAAATATGCCTGAACATGCCGTACAACAGAGGACTTTCACTGTCCTCTCGTCCTGGTTGGTTTCCAGATGTTGAGCCCTGGAACATTCTTTTCCTTATTCTGATCGGCACTTCTTTCTTGCGTTCCTCCTTTGAATGAGAACATCTGAAGAGTCTTTGGGGGAAATAAACTCTCGAGTCAGGGTGGACAAGGGAGAGAAGCCCCTGGTGGAATGGAGACAGCACAGCCGCAGAGGCTGGACTTGGGACGGGGGCTTGGCCCTGCCACTTGCTGGCTTGTGACCTTGGGAAGGTACCTTCCTGGAGTGTCAGTTTCTTTATCTGAGAAGCAGGCATCATCACATGTATTAGTTTGCTCAGGTTGTGAAACAGAGCACCACAGACGGGATGGATTAAACAACTGAAACTTCATTTCTGACAGCTGGAGGCTGGAAGTCCAAGATCAAGGTGCCATCTGGGCTGGTTTCTTCTGAGGCCTCGTTCCTTGGCTGGTAGGGGGCCACCTCCTCCCCATGTCTTCCTGATCTTCCCTCTGAGCATGTCTGCGTCCTAATCTCTGCTTGCACAAGGACAGCAGTCATACTGGATTTGGCCTCACCTTAATGACCTCATTTTAACTTCATTACCTCTTTAAAGACCCGATCTCCAATGGCAGTCATATTTTGAGGTTCTGAGGTTTAAGGCTTCAACATATGAATTTTGATGAGACAGATCAGCCAACACACACACCTATCCTAAAAAGGTGTTTTGAGATATTGTACATGAAGTTCCTTGTCCACAATAAAGATGCTGAAAATGTTAGCTCTCTTTCTTATTTCTCTCCATTTGAAATTCCTTTGTCCTTGATGGTAGAAAGGAATGTATTTCCTTTACCCTCAACTTAATTTTTCCTCTTTTTTTCTTCCCAAGAAATTACTTGTGAGAAATCATAGGAAGAGGATCTATCTTAATATTTTTCTTTTTCAAAGATACTACTTCATCAGCCTCTAAAGGAATGCCAACAATTTTCTTCCTCTCTTCTGGAATGTGATCATGATGACTGGAACTGCAAAAGCCACCCTGAGACTCAGAGATGACTTTGACCTTGGAAACCCCATAAGGGAAAGGCGTGGAAGACAGAAGACCCCCAGGGCATGGGAGACATTGTATAGATCAGCCTTGAAATGATCAGTGCAGGACTTCATGACACATGAGAGAGAAAAAAAAAAACTTCTATATTATTTATGTTACTGTTATTTTAGCCAAAAAAAAAAAAGAATTCTTAACTGGTGTGGCATCTGAGATCAACTGCAAAATTGAAGGTGCATGTTAATACACTAATGTGTTTCAAAATAAATCAGCTTCATGTCCTTCAAAGCAAGCATTCCATGTCTTACGGCTGACTATAGTTGAGAACACTGCTGTGTGGGCACATGCACCAAAATCTGTGCTCCAGAAAGTAGGAGAGGGAGGAGTGGGCCGGATTGGAGGGAACACGGAGGCAAGTGGGATGAGATACAGTCAGATGACTGGGCAGGAGCTGGGTCATGCACAGTTTTGGACATTCTTCTAAGTGAAATGGAGAGCCATGAACTGATCTGCAGTTTTTAAATCCTGGTGTTGCTTAAAGAAGAGATGGTAGGGGTGGCAGCAAGTGCAGAGGAAGAAAGACCATTTTTTTTCTTTCCAAGAGACTCCTGATATAGCAAAGGAAGGAGTGACTTGGACTGAGGTGGTGGCGGTGGCAGTGCAGAGGGAAGAAAGACACATTTTGGAAGTAGCACCGACAAGATGTGTTGTTTGGATGCAGAGGCTGAGAGGTGGGAGGGGTCAGGGATGACATGCAATCCTCTGGTTTTAATAGCGGAGCAGATGGGTGATAGTAATTAAGGAGATGGGGATGGCAGAAGGAGATCTGGGTATTTGGGGGAGAGGGAGGTGGAATTGAGAGGTCTGTTGTAGACGCGTAGTTCGAGATGCTTGAGATATACTTCATTATGTAGTTGACTGAGTCTAGACTTCCAAGGAGATGTTCAGGCCAGAAACGTGTGCTTTGGTTTGCTGTAAAATGGCATCAAAGCCATGAGATTAGACGAGATCATCTAAGGAAATAAATACGGATGGACAAGACATTCTGAACTGAACTCCGAGGAGCTCTCGTCTTTACAAGGCAGGTGGAGAAGGGAGATTCAGGAACATGGCCTGGTGAGGACTGGCCAGTGAGGTAAGAGGAAAGACAGCAAAGAGGTGTCTTGGAGGCCAGGGAAAGACACAAAAGGGAGAGGTTAAACACTTGTCATCCTGCCGAGAGTTTAAGGACAGGAGAGAGCTTATTGGACTTGGCCAGAGGCAGGTCATCTCTGATGCTGATGAGAGAGAGCAAGTCCGTGCGAGAAGGGGAGGCAGGGAGGTGAAGAGGGTGAGCGGAGATAATTCTTTTGCGTTTCCGTATGAACAGAAGCAGAGGAATGGAGGAGTAGCAGACAGAGATGTGGGATCAAAAAAGGTTTTAAAAATTCGGGAGACATTGGGCATAGTTCTACGCTGATGGGATGTATCCACTAGAGAGAGAGACTGATGATAAATAGAGAGGGCGGACAGTGGGAGGGATGAGAGCCCTGGAAGTTGGGCCAGAGTGTGTGTCCTAGAACACAGGTGGACTCTGATGGGAGAAGAGACAGAGTTCTGTTCTGTTTTTTAAATTCTACTGGGCACACCGCTGCAAAGATCACCTACTTATATCAGAATTTCCCCACATCTCTACAAAAAAACCGCCAAGGTCAAGACCATGGACATTTTAAGGCTCTTGACACGTTTATAAAGCTGCTTCCAGAAAAGTTATATCAATTAACAGATCTCATTTGTATCTTACATTTCTTTGACTATTTTTCCAATATTTTTTAGTCACCATAATTTTCCTTTTGTGACTGTTCCAGCCCTGTTTTTGTACATGTTAAAAATTGGGAACACTGGTGATTATTAAAATATGTGTAAGGTTTTAACACAGTGATAAATGGTCCTTTTGTCACATTTGCCACGCAACCTATTTCCCAGTTTGTGGTTTGCTATTTACAGTTTTTGCATGATGCTTTTCTATCAATTTGTGAGTGTGTGTGATTCCTTCTGTCAATCTTATCCTTGAAAAGTATGCTCTTCTTCCAAGAAGCAATGCTTTAAAGAATGCTCTGGAAAGCACGAGGATGCTGTGATCTAGGTCACCCAGGCCCTCAGTCACCCAGAACACACCGCTTAGAAGTGGAGCCGTTGCCCTAACCACGGCGTTCCCAGCCCCAGGAAACGAAACGTTCCCGGAGAAACGCATCATATTTCACTAAACAGCAAACAACAAAACTCAAGCAATCTACATCAAAACAGCTAGCCCTGGAAACCCTCACAAACGAAAATTTTGCAACATCAGAAGCTAAGCCAAGTAGCAAGCAGCCCACATCATAAGGCCCCCAAAGCTGCATCAAGTTACCAATTTTCTGTGTAAACTTGCATTTCAGTTGTTTATCTAATGAAATACTTCTTTGTTTCGTCCAGAGAAACTTCTGCTCTGTGACCATAACTTCCTTCCGCGCTTCCTTCCTTATTGTCAGTGTGCAGTATAGGAAATTATTATGGCTCTACAGTTATTATCACAGGAAAATTAGGTGTCCCCTGCCTCTGAGTAGCAATGCAGGCAGAGGAACAAAACAGGAACTAGGCACGGGCACTGACTTTTACCCCCTGGTTTGAGTGGTTCGTCCAATCTAGAGGAAGAATCCTAGCTTGATGCCCAGAAGAATATCAGATCCATCACAACTGGGTAACAGTAGAAGCCACATTTTGAAGGACTTCTTACAAAGTCTTTATCATCTTATTTCCTCCCTTCTCTTACTTTCACTACCCTTCCTCCTCTTTTCTCTCTGTCACCACCCTTATGCCTGAGCAAGATGGCCCCTCTCCTGGACTGATGCTTCAGGGGACCTCTTATTTTACTTCTGTCTCCCCACAGGATGAAGAATTCACATGCCAAATTTAAGACTCTTTAAGGTCTCTTTAAGACCATGCTCCAAGTAATCAGGCAGAATTCTCTGCTGGAATAACCCCGAGACTATCTGCAGAGACTTCATGGACATCTTCTGTGGGTCCAGCCTCTGGGGCTAAGGTGCTCATCTGAGGTCCGAGTAGTAACCATGGAAAGCTATTTGCAAGGGGTGTAGCTGGAGCTCAGACTTACTGGCGGTGTGTCTGTGTCTACGAGTGAGGCCCCTGGTGGTGTGGGGATTGAGCTAGGATGGAAAAAGAAGGGAGTGGGGCGCTGGACCAGCGGCCGGGATGGGTGCCCATTCTCCTTGCATTGTTGCATCCTGGAACTTGGAAGAGTCCAAGAATCCTAGATTTACCAACCCTGGATTTCTAGTTTGCTATGAAGATATATCTGTCAAGGGAGGAGGCTATTACATGTTTTACTAAAAAATTGATGTGCAATTAATTTATAACTTAAAAAAATCAAACATACAGGATATAGATCTTGGTGTGTCCTTTGGCCCCTGGCCCCACACATGTTGGGGTGGGACTGTCCACTCCTCCCTCTATTTTCCTCCTCTGCTTCTCTTCCCTTTTCAGCCCGTCTTCTCCTCTGAGCCCTTTCCCTGGGATATGCGGATGTCTGATATTGACGTTTAGGACCGGAGGTGTGGCTGTCGCCCTTTCTGCTTCCTTGCCTGTCCTGAATCATCTCCTTGCCTTGCCAGTTTGAGAATCCTGTGCATGAAATGGCTATTCCTGAAGGATAACCAGGAACCTTTATGTGGCACTGAAAGTACCAATTAATAACCGAACAAATGAAAACAGACACGAACCACCAGTTGCATAGGCCCAGGTGTGTCCCCATCGTCTACTTGCTCTGTTCAAACCATCGCCTCCCTCCACGTGCCCCTCCTTTCTTACATCATTCTGGGGGAGTGGTAGGTGGGGAAGGGGACAGGCATACCTCTCTAGCTGTATTTTGGTTTTCATAAGACTCTAGAATGATTTTCTTTATTCCCACAGCCAGGGTTTCCAGAAGCCAGTGGTTCCCAACTTCAACATGTGTCAGGAGCACCTGGAGGGCTTTCTTAAAACACTTCCTGGACCAAATACTTTGAGTTTCTGAATCAGTAGGCAGGAATGGGGTGGAGCCCAAGAACTGGATTTCTAACCATTTCCCAGGTAATGCCGACGCAACGAGGCCGGCTCATGTTCTGAGAGCCGCCGCCACAAGTCACCAAGTTTTATTGGATTCTTCCCTGTTTGAATCTCCGTTGCTAATGTGAAATCACTTTCAGCTTGTGGTCTATAAGCAGACTCTGGCTGAGCTCAGAACATTGCACCGAGGCAGGAAAAGAGACTTGGGACCTTAGGTCCCGATCCCACACCCCCCTGCCCCAGGGACAGGCAGCTGCCTAGTTAGCAAGGACAGGGGAGTTCTCCCACAGAGGCAACTTGAGCCTCAGCTTGGCAGAATATGAAACAGCCTTGGCCATGCCCTCTCCTGCAAGCTTCTCTTTAATTGCAGAAATCTGGGTGGCCTTCACACAAGTTGTTTGTACAGCGAAGGAAGAGAGATAAGTGTGGTAACCTTGGAAGACCCAGTCTCCTTTTTCCCAGCCTCCTGAGAAGCAGTGCCCAGAGGAACAAACACTGTGTGTGGGAAACCAGGAAGGGGATGTGGGGGGCGGACCGGAGAAGCCAAAGAGGGGGTGGCTTTCCTTTAGGTCACATGTCTCCTGATCTGTCTAGACCACGTCCTGCAGTGTAAGAGTTCATTAGCCGGAATTCCATCAATGACAACAATCTAAATCTCCTTAGCCCGACTCCAGGCTGACTCTCCTTACTGGGCTATCGTCACCCAGAAAAGCAATCTTGGCTCCAACTGCTCGGTTCTAGCAGCCAGTCCAAAAATGGCTCTTCCAGGGAACCTCTTGGGGGTTCGCATCTTAGAGGGACAAGGAATTCTCTTCTCTATCAACAGCTAACCACATGGGCTTCAGGGTACTGACTCAAGCAATGTCAGCTCAGTCACCAGCCGGGGTGCCTGCGATCCAGTTTTCACTTGCCCACTTTCTCTTGTGCAACTCTCTCTGCCAATCATTGGCTTCGCATCCCAACCTCACCTTCTCCAAGTGACTTGTTGTGGGATTGCTCTGAGCCTAGCCCTGAGCCGTCATGCTGTGAGAGACTCCTCTGCAGTGAGACAGTTTCAGTTTTGTAACCATTGCAGCAATAGATTCTTAGTGAACCTGAACTCTGCATCGGGATCCACACCAAACATTCTGCATCCAGGAACTAACATAATCCCCACAGTAATCCGAGGAAATGGGGCTTATCATCCCAATCTACAGGCAGGGACACTGGGGCTCAGGAGTTAAGTAACTTCTCCAAGAAAGTTTAGCCAACAAGATGTACAGCCTTGACGGAAACCCAAGCTTGTGCCAACACCCAAGCTTTTATATTTTGTATTTGATAAGTGTTTCTTAATTCAAGTCAACCTATATATATATATATATATATCTATGTATGCATAAAGGAGATTTCAGAGGCAGGTTTTAATTGCCTAAATTATTTAGAAACAGGAAAATCAACCAAGCACTCCACTTCCAGACCAAACCAGTTAACTGATTCATAGTAAAATCAATACTCAGTCACTACTCAGTCACTTGCATCATAGGAGGTGGCATTAGTGGAAGTGGAAACGATGGATAATCAATCCAGCTGTGTTTGTGATGAGATTCTGCTACATGAAAATCTGGTGTAAAGAACACCAGGTGGCCTCCCTGAGGGTTGTAATGGGCGCGAGCAAACCTCCTTCTTTTTTTCTGGGAGTATCGGTGGCTCGCATTTTTTCCACAGCCTGTCCCTGCAGACATACCAGGTTTCATGACAAGCTTCATTTCTTCCCAAAGCAAAGCCCATGCTCTCAATGTCGTCTTGTAGGCACTGAGCTGGGGCAAGTGTGTGTACGTATGTGCACAGCCCGATGAGAAGAGATGATGTGTTTATGAGAAACAGCACCTGCCTGCAGTGATTCCTTTCAGCTACGGCCAAGAAGGATGTAGGGATGAGCAGGCTGGGTTAGACCCCTGTTCACACAGGGGAGCACTGGGGGAGGCAAGCTGCCTTCAATGCCAAGCTCAGAAGGTCAGGCTCAGTCTCTAGAATATCCCAGTCTAGTGCAGAGTTTCATTCTGTGCAGTTTTCTAAAACCTTCTCAAATGTATGGCTTTAACCTGTAATAGATTTTGCGTGTAACAGTTCTGTAAGTTTATCTCTATTTTTCCTGTATGAAGACTCACTTTGGCTAAATCTTTCAACCTGATTGAGATGCCCTGGGAAAAATATGCCACAATAAAACATGCTCCCTGATTTTAGATTCAGAATACCTAGATTTGATAGTTTTTTCTTTGGGGGTTTTTTTGGGGGGGAGGGTAATTAGGTGTATTCATGTTTTTAATGGAAGTACTGGGGATTGAACCCAGGAGACTGTGCATGCTAAGCATGTGCTCTACCACTGAGCTATACCCTCCATCGCCACAGAATACCTAGATTTGAAACCCAGCTCTGCCATTTATTAGATGAGGAGGACTTTCAACCAAAATGGTACACTGAGAGTAAGTGGGACATCCTCCACCCTGGTCTTAATGCATAAAAATGCTTTAAAAGTTAAAGAATGCAAAATACCTGGTTGAATTCAAAAGCAAGAGAGGGAAGTATTGAGAAGCAGCAATAAGGAGGGGGCCGTCCTGGGGAAGAGCTGTGGCCCGTGGTGACACACAGCAGACACATGACTTAGAGGAGACAGTTTTAAAACTGACACGGAAATGCAGCTGTCTGGTCTCATGAGTCAGAGGGAGCCAGGACTTATTTCTCAGGACAAAACTGAGAACCAAAAGGATTCTCTTGAACGGAAACAAGAAAGTCTCCACCCTCATCCCAGGAATGGCACAGACGTGGGCTCCCAGCCCTGGACCATGGGTGCAAACAGAGTGAACTGAGAGAGTCAGACCCCCGCTTGGTGGCACGTGATGACCCCTGGAGCCTGAATGCCTGTGTTACATGTTGTGTGGAAGCCCTATAGTGTGGGAACCCAGACACCAACCAAACACCTGTCCTGGACTGGCGAACCCTGTGGGTTCCAGGCACAGACAACCGTAGGGACATTTCTAAAGAATCTCCCCATTGGCTCACTGACCAGCAGGAGAGCACCCTCTCCCAGTCTTGCTCCTCCGGCCACAAAAACACACAGGTGCTTTGGGGGAAGCCTGAAGGGTCTATGGGGATGTGCAGCATCTGAGAACTGGGATCACTAGCCGCCCCCCTCCACCGCCCCTCCCTCCATACCCTGCACCATCCCCAGGAAAACGGCCACAGCCCACTGGTTCTCCCCTGTCTCCTAGAGTTGCCCATTTCCTATTCTCTTTCCTAGAAGTGTGAACAACTATATTCAGGTACTCAATCCTTGGTTCCCAGAGTAGATACGGCCACAGACACACGTATTGTGGGATGACCATGTCCAGCTTCCTCTGGTGGCTGTCACGGGAGGCACTGTCTCCAAACAGTCCTGTCAAGGCTCTGCAGTCCAAACAGCGTCTGTTCTGTAATCCCACTAGTTTGCCCCCGAAGATTCCTTTGTTTGCCCTTTATCTTGAGATCCTCTTTGTTCGTTTCCCATGTGGAAGTAGTACCTTCCCTCTCCAGGGCACCACGCCCCTTTGTCTGTCCTCCTCTTAGGGCTTTTGTCATTTTCTTGTCATATGGTTCTCTTTATGCCCTCGTCTCTTCTCTCTTCCAAATAAGAAGCTACTTGATTCCAAGTCCAAGGAAAAGGAAAACCACTGAAACACACTCTATCTTCACATTCCACGGGGGTACGAAAGCCACACAATTTTTTCCCTTTCCACTTTGAAATCAATCTCTTCCTTCTCTTGTGGTGCCCTAGGTCCCTTTTGTGGTAGTGTTTATTCATGAATGATTCTGTTTACTCTTTAGGGAAGAGTTTCTTATTAATTACCGACAGTGGTTGAGTACCATAGAGATTTGTTATCTATTAAAGCAGATAAAACAGTGTGTGTGTGTGTGTGTGTGTGCACGTGTGGTATGGGGGTCAACTTGTGTCAGTCTTCCTTTTAGAATAAAGGAATGTGACTGAGCCACCAGAGTCCTTTAGTTCTTACTCCAAATGTTACTGAAACAACCGAAGCCCGACCCAAGGCAGATGTGAAATGACAATCTGCATTTCCAAGGCGGTGCCCCACCTTCTTGTTTAGGGCAGGACAGAACTTTGATCTTCACTTCAGTGTCACTCACTGTTTACTTCTCACGAGTTTCTGTGTCTGCATCTTTCCCACTTCTCATCAACAACCAATAGAACTGCTACCAGTTGGGCACTCCCTAAAGTCAAATGTGATTGACACCTCTGGAAGACTGGGGCTGGGAGATGGTTAGTTCAAAATAACCTGCCAGAGTAGCTGGAGAATGTTTTGGCCAGGGAGTTTTGGTGTCTGGGAATTGAAATCCTTTCAAGGAAGCTCAAGAGAATAGGAGGTTTTTTTTTTATAGGATATGAAGGAATCCTACAGAAACACACTTAGAAGAAGGACAGCTGGGCCTCCAAGGAACTGGAAAATCGCTGGAAGACTACATCTTTTCTCCTTGTCTTCTCGTGTTCATTTCATCTCTTTTTTTTTATCTGCAGATCATTTTTCTGATCCCCTCATCAACTTGCAGGTGGTTACCATGGCCACCTGCAATAGGTTTCCATTGCCTGAGTCTGTATGATCTTTCATGTCCCCTCTGCATAGCTAACTGACCCAAGACCCTGAAAGAGTAGATCTGACGTACTTGCTTGGATCAAGTGTCATCCTGATCTAATATTGTGGGCAGGGATTGGAGCTGGGGAGATGAGAGGGGAAGGAGAAATTTCTGAGATATGTGTGGGTTGGACAGACTCGGGAGAAAATTTTGAGTGTGCGTGCTGAACCAGCTTGAATATGAATCTAAGTCATGTCTCCATTGGAACCCAATATGGCCAGCTTTCAGTGATCCTGACTGGCCTAGGGGTCCACCTTTCAGTGCAGTTTCTGTGTTGAGTGATGAGCCACTGTGGAGAGACCGAAAAGGACAAGGTCTTTGGAGGGACCCTATCAGCAGCCTGCTGTCAGATGGTCACCACATCAAGGGGCTTGGCCTTGAAAGAAAGCAATTTATTCCTGCACGTGATTTGCAGATCCTCCATTCGGAACTGTTTTGAATTATAGGTTTAAGAAAACAAGTTTGCGTTTCTAAGCACACTCATTTCCCAAAGCCTATTTCTTGTGTTTTAAGTACTATTCTCTTAGTTTTTAGGGACTGGTAATGAGAGAATGGAATTGGGAATTTTTGACCATCCCAAATGTAAGAAAATGTTGTAGTGTTCGTATTTTCCTGAGTGGTTTTCTGGACCGTGGCCCCTTTTAGAGCAGCCATTCTATCTAGCCCTGTGATGGCTTTCCAGAGACCCTGAGTCACTGCGCGCACCATCCTGATGAGGGCTGTGAGGTGATTGTAATAGGCGAAATAGTAATCCAACAGCAGCAACACCCGCTGCCGTGGCTTCTTATCAGAACTCCCTAGAGTTTTATTAATTTATTATTTATTTTGTAGATTTTTTTAAATTGAAGTATAGTTGATTTACAATGGTGTATTAGGTTCTGGTGTACAACATAGTGATTCAATCATATATATATATATATACACACACCTATTCTTTTTTATATTCTTTTTCATTACAGGTTACTACAAGCCATTGAATATAGTTCCCTGTGCTGTACAGTAGGACTTTGGTGTTTATTCGGTACATAGTAGTTTGTATCTGCCAATCCCAACTCCCAATTTATCCCTCCCACCCCTCCCTAGCATTGTCTATCCATTGCATTATTTAATCCTCACTATGACACTGCACAGCATTATCTTATTATATAGAGAAAAATTAGGTAATTTGATTACCTTTGTTCTTTCATCCTAACATGACAGTGGACTTAGGTTGTCCCTACCATGCCCAGCAGTTAGTCAAATCTAGGCAATTTGGGAGTCTTACATATGCGAAGTCATCTGCAGAACTAGTTTCTATTTGTGTTAGAATATCTTTGCTTAAATGATCCAGTGGTTGTTTCTCACTATCATTATTTACAAATCAGCGTCCTCCTAACCCTGCACACAATAGAGACTTTAAGGCAAGGCTCGTGTTAGAGTACGTACGCTACCCTCCTTGAAAACAATTCATAGCATTTAGTCCATTGAACTACGGCATGATCAGAGTCCCATAAAAGCAGGAAAAGAAAAAAAAAAGGACTTTGTGGCTAGTTGTACATAAAACTCAATGTGTGAGTTCCAGTGTTGTATAAAAATAAGTGAGGCCATTTCTTCCCCTCAAACAGGGTAACACAGACAGATCTTGAAGATCAGCATTCCAAAGTGTTCAAGTCATTCTTTAATGGATTTAAATAATAAAATAAATTTCTTACCACTAATAAAAATAAGATTTATGATTGCCCACTCAAAGCTGCATTACTGATCACTGTGTTCTAGTAACTATTTTACAGTTCATTGATATTTACAATGGCACCAAAGATGCTCTCCATATGAGACTTAAGAATACTTTCATTAAGCATCACATTCACCTTACTTAAAAATTTCAAAGCATCTTGTCCACGTCAGATCTCTGCAAAGTGTTTGAATCAATGTGACTTACTGGACAAAAGAAAGCTGGGAGTTTTGAGTTTTTATTGATGTCACCTGGGACTTCTAGAGGAGCCCTAATCTTCTGTCCTTTTGGGGGTCTGTATCTTTGAAAGGGGACTAAAACTTGTTTTCTAAATAATGAATTTGTTCTCCTTCCCTCAATACAAATAATGTGGTAATCTCACTGTGCGGGAGACATTTCTCTACTTCAGCACAATAAAGGATGCTACAGAGGGCACACGGAGTTTGGGGTCAGACAGAGTTGGCTTTAAGTCTGGGGGTCCATCACTTACTAGTTGGTGACCTTGGTAAAATACTTCATCTCTGTGAGCTTCAATTTCCTCATCTATGAAATAGAGATAACAAGAATCTCCCAGGGAAGTGATGAGAATTAAATAAAGTAATCCAAGCAAAATGGCTCTCAGGAAAGTTTTCCTCCTGTAAGTTTTCCTACTGTATCATGTAACATGTTATCAACACTTTCTGATGGGCTGGAGAAAAAACTTCTCCTGTTTCATGGAGAGATTTTAAAAGCATATGAAAATTACTGCTTTCTGTGTTTATACATAGTGAATATTGAGTCTTCTTTTTTCCTACGTTCCTTCTATTCACTCTTCTAATCTTTTCTTCACTAAACATATATTATTGCCCATTAAGTTTTAGGAACAGTTAAGAAAAACTGACGCAGGGAGATACGTGGGGACAGGAGTATCTCTTGATGCTGTAATAACATTAGAGAATTTAGCTTTTCCTTTATAAAATAAATATGAAAGTAAATATAAATTTACTTGTGTCTAGGTGACTCAGGCACAAACCTGGGCAGGTTACCTGGACTGGGGATGGGTGCATTAGTTTAAATCCCTCACTTTCAAGACTGAGTTTTGTTACCTTTGGGCAGTTATCAGTGTTCTTCAACTTCCTGGCTGGTGGGAGATTTTTGGTGCCTAGTGTTGAATTTTAAAAAGTGGCTAAAGCCAAGAGTAGGGAAGGAGAGTCTGCCACTTTCACTGTGGTCGCTGCCAAAGTTGTCAGGACAGTAATTTCGTATGATTCCTAAGTCATCGTTAGAATAAACACGATCCCTCCAGATATAGTTCCGGGTCGTTTAATTTATGAATTAATATTTTTGAATGCTGCTGAGCCATCTTAAAGATGATGCCACTGAAACTGATCAAGGCTTGTTTTGGGAGAACGGCTGAAATGGCCAACGGCAAACGAAAGCCATCAGCGTGCACAGGTAAGACGTGCCCTCAGCCACACATCTATAGCCATTGTTCCTGAATGTGGGGAATGATCTAACAGTTAGAACAAACCCCTTGGGACTAGAAAGGTGTAGAAGAACTTTATTTGTTATTCATTGCTGTCCTCTCAAACCAGGCCCTTTGTTGTCACAATTTCTAGGTCAGAAGAAAGCCAGCGGTGCTTTTGCTTAAGCCTTCAGGAATGTCCTGCCCTCCCTCTTTTGCGCTCCGAAGAAACAGCTTCAAGGCACCTGTGTTCAAGGACAGATCGCTTCTTCCATGACTGAGAACATGTTCAGGACCTTTCAAGTCACAGGGCCTGTTTTGGCTGAGATGCAAGACAAAACAATCCTCTCTGTGGGAACTGATTCTGTTGTCCTTCTTGCCTTTTTAAGTCATTATTAGTGCACTCAGCACTCTGGAATGTCTTACCAGTGATTCAGCTAGGTTTTATTATTTTGTTTACTTGGCTTTTCAACCTCAGCCTCTTCACATTTGCATTATTTAAAATCCTTCTTCCTAAGACTTTAGACACTTCAGTTCCAAAAGAGCAGCTTAGAAGATGTTTCCTTAATTTGGGCGAGATCCATCTGACCATTTGTCAATGTTCCTGCCTCCCTGTAAGTGGGCATATTTCTATGCATTGGACCACACACACACACACACAGACCCCTGGACTTGGAGGTTGGTCACTCCCAAGCAGACATACATTGTATTAGAAATGACAAGAAACCTGGCAAACTGTCCACAACCTTCAAGTTTTGATAGCTGTCTTTAGCTGCTGAGTATTAGGACCTATCAAGTTTTATTGGCCCACAATCACGGCCCCTTGTTTAGTATTGCCTGTAATTGCTTTCCCACTACAAAGGCAGAGGTGAGTGACTGCAACAGAGACCTTATGGCCTGCAAAGCTGGAGATATTTACTATCTGGTCCTTTACTGGAAACATTTGTTCAGCCCAGGTCTAAAGCATTTCTATTATTCAAGCTGCAAACCCTGTAATTCCTCTACATTTTGAACTGACCTTTTCCCCTAAGTACACAGTGGGGAGTACGTGTTTCTCTGTGTCTCATGGAATGGGTCAGTACTTATTTTCACTCTAAAGGTCAAGCTACAGGCATTTGACAATAAGCAGGACTTGAAAGCAAAGAATCAGACCCTCGGGGAAAAGGAAAACAAGATGGAGGATGATGGAAAAGCCGAGTTTGGTGAGATGGGAGAGGAGCGCTGGGCAGGCCCGGGGCTGTGTCATGGTTGTGTAATGGGGATGTTCCCACTCAGCAGCATTCATGGAATGAGGCTGGACCAGCTGGTTGGCAGAGGGGTTTTCCCCTTTGGGAGATGCTGCTGATGATTCATATACGTGGGTTGACTGCAAAAAAGTTTTGAATTGGGGAGGAGGGGACAGAGAGAGAAAAAGAGAGAGGGAGGGAGGAAAGGGATGGACAAGTTAAGACACCACCTTGCCTAACCTAAGCATTTACCACGACCAGGGCTTTGTGCTAGGCACTCTGGGCATACAGAGGACACTAGGACACCGTCCCCACACTGAGAAGCTTAGCTTTAAACCAGGAGGGCGCTCAAGGACAAGAACACAGCTTCTGGGAGAACGATGAAAAAGTACCCTAAGAGCAGAGCAAGATGGATGGAATTAGTTTTTAAGGAAAATATAAGAAAATGCTTAGACTTTCCAAGTCCCACATTTTATATCTAAATCCCAGCAACACCTAGGAATATTAATGTTAAATTTTTCTGCTGAAAATAGGCACAACTCTCTAAACTTCTCACCCTGGAAACAAGGTCCCTCGTGATCTATTCATTTTTTACCTCTGCAGCTTCATCACTCATCTCTGTACCATTCCTGGTCCATGTCTCAGCCATGCTGAACCTTTTCCACTTCCTTTAATAATCACACTCTTTCTTGCCTCCAGGTCTCTGCCATGCTGACTCCTCTGACTAGAATTCCCTCCAAGCTGAGTCTGTCCCTCCTGCTCCTATTCCTACTTGCTCTTCAGACCTTCATTCAGTCCCTGCATCATCTCTGACCCTCAGGGCTAGCTCAATATCAGGTATTTCCCCTACCATGCTGCATGAAAGTGTCCTGTCTTTTTAAAAAATTAGTCTAGTTTCCCTTTGAAGCAGACTTTGAGACAAAAGAGTTGAGTGCATGTTGTTTAGTTGAGAGGTAATTCTAGAGAAAACAAAAAATCAAAATGTCAGGGGAGTAGGGAGGTGAGATAGAAAAGTGGGAAATAAAGGAGCCTTTATGAAATAAGCTATCACTGTGGGTAACAGGAATGGGACCCTTTTGGGGAATCTGTGGGCCAGTTTAGAACATGCGCTGCAGAGTTATCCCACCTGAGGGTGAGGGAGCTGGGACATTTATGCACCATGTGCCTTAGCTGCTCTCAGTGAGGGGGATGGAATGAATTCCTGCACTTCTGGCCTGCTGAGTGGGCTTGCAGAGTGGGCATCAGGGGTCCGAGAAAGCCCTTCAGCTGGAAAATGCAGGTGCTAGCAGTTGGCAGTGAGGCTGGTGTGCCCTGAAGTGGGAAGGGAAGCGGTTGTGGGAGGGGCACTGGTAACTGTATTTTTCACATCTCCATTAGACTCTCAGACTTGAAAGAAGCTGGGGCTGGAGCAGCGTGGGGCAGGGAGAGAGGTGCTGGAGCAGCGGGAGGCTGGCTGTGCATCTCCTCTTCACAGAGTTTTACTCGGAGGTCTCTCCCTGTTGTCTCTTCTTGTGAGCTAGGTTGGGCTTTCTCTCCCAGAGCGGCTTCAGAGCCCTCAGATTCTCACTTTGATGACGAGGGATTTAAAAGCAAGTATCCCAAGAGAACCAGAAGGAAAAAGCATTGCATTCTGATAACCTAGCCTCCAAAATCATATAGCATTACTTCCCCTGTGGCGCCAGATTCAAGTGGAAGGAACCCATACCCCACTTCCCCATGGAAGGTGGGTCAAAGTTGCATGTTAGGAAGCAAATATAATTGCCATGGCAACATTTTGGAGATACACTGTAAAACTTTTCTTCATTTTAAAACCACCCCGTCTTTGGATACGTTTGAATAGTCCTGGGGCTTTTAACACACAGGTTCTTTGTTCTAATTCTAGCAAACATTTCATGCCTTATTCTGCCAAAGCATTTAGCATACCTAGAGCACAGCTTGGCATCTGACCCAACTTAGGGTGTGTTTTATTAGCTCATGTTCCATTTACGAGCTATACCATAAGATAGGCACTCTCAATCACTGGGTAGCAAATGTCACCAATGGTAGAAGCCATAACAAAAATGACTTAACAGGTCTGACCAAAGCAAAATTAAAACTTCAGCACATCAAAAATACTATGAGCCAAATTAGGAAAAACGAACATTGAGAAACTTCTGCAGCATTAAAAGAGACAAATAATGGGTATTCTTAATACAGGAAGAACTTTTACAATTAAATTTAGAAAGGATAAATAGGAAAAAGTGGGACTATGAATAACTTATTTTTCTTCTTTGGAGATTAGCTATCAAAAATGAATGGAAAATGGTTAATTTCTCTAACAATTTCTTTAATAGAAATGATTTACCATTCTATATTTGCCTATCAAGTAAAAACAATGAGACATATTTTATTTTTGCCTATCAAATTGGTGAAAACAAATAAAGAATTGTAAAACCACACTGGCCGGAGTGTGCAGAAACGTGCTGTCACACTGGCGGAGGGAACACAAAGCAACACAGGTTTTCTGGAGGGCAGTTTGGCAATAGGCAGGGGAAGCCTTTGAAAGATATGACCTTTGATCCGACACTTCCTTATCTGGGGGATTTTCCTATGTGAATGCATGGGCATTTATCTCTAATATTGTTTCTATTAGAAAAACTTGGAATGGACAATGATGGTCAACAATAGAAATACTCTGCCACTTTAAAACTTATTATATATATTCATAGAAAGATGGAAAGATTCATAATATATTTTGAAGTGAAAAGGCATAAGCCACTTAAAAGAGAAAATGCAATTTCATGTGTGTGTGTACAAATCTCCAGGAAAATACAGTAGTTTCTCCTTATTCGTGGGGGATACGTTCCAAGATCCTCAGCGATGCCTGAAACCACAGACAGTACTGAGCCCTGCATGTGCAATGTGTCTTCCTTATACATACACACCTGATAAAATTTAATTTATAAATTAGGCACAGTAAGAGATGAACAATAACTAATAACAAAACAGAAGAATTATAACAATGCACTGTAATGCAAGTTATGTGGATGTGGTTTCTCCCTCTCTCTCAGAATACTTTCTGGTACAAATCTAATGCCTTTTCCATCTTAACAAGCACTTATCATGTGTTGTATCCTTAACTTGTGCAGTTTGAGGTGTAACAGCAAAACTAGCACAGATTTCTTTTTCTTCTTCACAGTTTCACAGAAAGAAGATTGATTTTTACTGTGAATCTTAGCAACTTCAGTATATGATTGGTTTTCTTTCCTTATCAAGTTGGGAACTTTCACCTTTTCACTGAAAGGAGGGCTTTTATGGTTTCTCTTCGGCAGATCTGAGCTGCCAGCATCACTATTCTTGCACTGTGGGGCCGTTTTTAAGTAAAATAAGGGTAACTTGAACACACACACTGCAATACCATGACAGTCGATCTGATAACCCAGGAGGTTGCTGAGTGACTAAGGGATGGAGGGGGTGCTCTGGTCAAAGGGATGAGTCACTTCCCAGGAGGGAGAGGGTAAGATGACATGAGATTTCATCACCCTACTCAGAATGGCGCACAATTTAAAAGTTATAAATGGCTTATTTCTGGACTTCTCCACTTAATATTTTCAGACCCCTGTTGACTGAAGGTAACCGAGACCTCAGAAAGCAAAACTATAGATGGAGGGGGACCACTGCATTTCCGAGTATGTATATATGTCCAGGGGAAAAAAAAGGATGAGATGATACACATCCAGGTATTATCAGACGTTCCCTCCATAAAGAATGATGGTGGATGGTCTGTACCAGAGTCTTTTTATCTTAAAATTTCTTTAAAATGAATATATTCACACCAGTTTTTTAAATTCTGAAGATAAATGTGACATTTAAGCTTTAAAAAATACATTTTAAAGGACACGAGAGTACATGGATATGTTCTAATTGCAAGAATTTAAGTGAAACAGTGAATATAAATAAATAGCATAAATACATAATGTATTTGATTATATATTTGTACTCATAGTATGTAATACATACAATATAAAATAGAATCCCCCTTCACCATTCCATTATTTTCCAAAGGGAAAGAAAATGAGGCAGGAGTCCCTCACTCCCCCTTCATAAGCACAATCCAGATGTAGTTAAACACACATCAGTGCATTTAGTGTCTGAACTCAGTGTAATAACTGCTGATTTTCTTAGTTTAATGGGCCCAAATATAAGTCAGGAGCCCACAGAGTAACAGAAGGGGCTGGCCTGGCTCACTCTGACCCGCGTGAGACGTACCTGCAAACGTGGCTGGTCACATTTTAACCCCGAATCTCACAGTTCCACCCAGAAAGGCCCACTGTTGACCGGTTGGCAGGAAGATTAACGTCAGGCAGAGAGGGTCGGAACACAAGGCTCGGCCCTGGCACTGAAAGGCTGGCCGTGGTTCTGAAGCCCAAACCTAGAGGCACTGCCTTGACTGAAGCCTTAGGAGTGAAAATCTGCTCTCCAAAGGCGGAGGGGTGCAAGATTCAAATCAGATTTCACATTACGTTAGAGCTGAGCTTTGTTTATAAAGCGCTGACAAAATCGGTGCTTTTTCCACCAGTAAGTAACCCTTTGAGAAAGCTTTTCTTTGCTCCCATTTATGCCCCCACCCCTGCTGCCTTTGCAGTTACCGAGCAAACCAGGAAAAAAAGCCTGCCCACGTGACCATCCCCTGAGTGTTTTCATTATTGTGTGTGAAAAGCATTTTAGTTTCGCTGATACGAATCTGTTGGTGTCAATAATCTCTTCCCAGGAACCTTGGGATTTTTTCTGCCTCCTGAAGCCAAAGGGGTGACTTGAATCTCAAAGAAGATACAGGGTTGATAATCAGGAACCTCGCCTGTTTCTGTCCCCTGGTCCCTGAGTGCACATTCTGGACATATTCAATTTCTCTGTGCCTCATTCTCCTCGAATATGAATACAGAAGAAAGACTCTGATGACAGTGCTGGGGAAGAAAAATTCTAGATGTCCATTACATTACAAGCCACTCAGAGATACTGGGGCACCAAAGTAACAAAGACATAGGGGGAGTTCCAAGTGTTTGGGGAAACAGTAGCCATTGGGGGGAAAGGGCTGTAGAATCATGAAGCATTTGTATTGGGTTCTGCTAATCCTGAGAGAAAAATCTCTGCTTGCTGATGCCTTTAGGTACTTTAATCTCTGTTGCTTCAGCTGATATCCTCTGGTACTACCTGCCAGACTGCAACATTCCTTTTCAAGAATTACCTTTTGGCATTCTAAACATGTCTATGGCAGATCCACGTCAGCCCTAACACGTGGGCCCTCCAGTCCCGTGCACTGGTCTGTGTCTCCATAGACCACGTACCATTTTCAACTGCCAGGCTGACGTCTGGCCCTCCCTGCATGGGAAAGCAGCTTGGCGTGAATACAGGGAGCACGGGCTTCGGTGCAGGCTCGCATTTATGTGCCAGCTCTGGCGCTTGGGAGTGCTTTCCTTTTCGCATGGTCCCAGTCCCTAGCCTCTCTGCTTCCTTATGCATAAGGTGGGATGATGATAACACTTCTCTCACAGAACCAAGTGAGGATTAAATCAAATCATGCATGTAAATTTCACACACAGTACAGGGCCAGGCAGGTAGAAAACAGTTTATAAATCCTGAAACCTCTTTGCCCTTTGTCAGCCAGGAGCATCACTCCCCGTGGTTTGCAGGGCTGCTTGCCACTCACCCTTGCCTCCTGCCATCCCGCTGCAGCTTTGTGAAATATTCCTTCAGAACATGACCCACTCAGTCTTTCTCCCCACCTTGGTTTGTCCAGCTATTGTAGCATATATCCATCCTCCTTCCCAGATAGTAAACTCCACGAGGGCATAGAGTTACATGTTATCTTTGTGCACAGAAATATCAGACAGCAATACTGGGACTTCTGAGAGGCACAGAATGGGGTGGTGTAGAACCAATTTCAGATAAATCTCAAAGGGCAGGGTTCCAAACAGAGGTGAAAACTGGGGCCGAGAGGGAGGATACCCTTCCTGCAGACAGAGCCTAGTTCCGGCGAGGCTGGAATGGGAGTCCCTCTGTGAGGCAGTGGGATCTCATTTTCTCTCTCCGAGCCCTTCCTCAGCTGCTCCCTCTGACCCTGGGGCTCTTCGTCACACGTTCAGTCCACTGGCGTGGTCAGTGATTAGACGTATTTGCACTCACCTCTCTTTGGGGTTTGACCCAGGGGAACTGGGCTCCAAGGCAGAGAGGGGAGGGCGGCCCCATCCCAGGACCCCACCAAAATGATTCTGGTTTGCCATTTGGTGCCTGCCAGCTTCTGAGGTGGTGCTGACAGCTGGGGCAAGCAGCTGGATGTGAAATGTGTTCTGTGTCCAAGTTCCCCAGCCGTATAGGTTCTGGGACACGGCAAACATTTGGCTTGGCCAGCAGCTTGATGCCACGTTGGTACCATGTTTTGTTTGCCAGTCTCCTGAATAAAGAAAGACGCAGGACAGCTTCTGGTACTGCCAATCAGGGCTTCAACATTCCAGCGTGTAGAACTAACCACTAGCCATTGGTCTAAGAGCTCCCTTTTAACGTAAAATCGTCAAGTGGTTCAATAGTCATGCTTTGCTTATTTCAGTATATTTAATTTATTGTGTATCACTTTTCTTGGGTTTTATATAAACTTTCCTAAGGACTTTTTTTTTTTCCAGTTGAAATTCTGGCAGAATGTTCCCTCTTCCTTGGCAGAGTGTTGATTAGCTAAAAAATATACGTTTCTGCCTAGCTAAGAAGATAATATATGTATATTTTTACAGATTGCTCTTGTAAGTTAATAAAAATAACGCTATAGTCATTATCACCATCATTAATGAGACTTTAGTGATCATCACTGTGGCACATCACATAAGGTGTTGTTAAAATGTCTGCTTCATTTTACTCCCAAGGCTGGAAACCCCTGCCTCAGCTGTTCTGCCCAGCATTTCCTATTCCTTTCAGATGGAAGTGGAGTTCCCTTTCTTTTTGTCTTCTCATTTCTCCCACCGGTGGAACGGAATCCTATGTCCCCCTTCTCTCTCTCTTGCCGCAGAGCGAGTCTTCACCCAGTTCTCCCTTGTAACTGTCTCCGTCTGGAAGGCGTGATAAGAGGGCTATTTCTCAGATCTGAATAGTAGGCTAACTCTTCTTCAAAAGCTTCCCTCACCCTCCAGCCAGGGATTTGAGATGCCACAGCGTTATGCAAGTACAAACATCATTGAGGCTGGATGGGGTCTCAGAACTCATATGGAGTTGAGTTCTAAAACAAAAGGGATGACAGCAGTCAATTAGAATTTAAGAAGGTCTTCGTAGGAGAACTTCTAACTTCTATCTTTCTTTTTTAAAAAAACTCTTAAGTCCCTGTTCAAAACATGTGAATAATGACTCCTTGATTATTGAGAGCTAATTAAAAGTCACAGGCATTGTTGTCCCCAGCACCCCCCCACTGCCGCCCTAGCATACACACACATCATCACTTGGGCTGCCTTTTGCCACCACCCACACAGCATCTGTTAGGACCTAAAAGTGAGTTTCAGTATTAGCCTAAGAAAATAAAGTTAGAAATTTAAGTTAACTGCCAAAGAAGAAATCATGTCACTTTTCTGCTTATGAACATTATGTAAGCAGCAAAAGAAGAAAGAAATAGAAGGGAAAAGAAAGGAAGAAGGCAGGAAGGATGGAGAGGGCACCTGCAGGGGAGGAGGATGGGGAGGGAGGGAGAAAGGACAGAAAAACTAAGTGGAACTAAAGAAATGTACAGGAACTATAGGCAGGACATTTTGACAGTTACTGTAGGACATAAAACAAGAGTTTTAATAACGAGAATGGGGAGGGGAATGAGTAATATTTTAGAAAGGCAGTTTCTCTCCAAATTAACTTGTAAATTTAATGCCTTTAATCTTAAATGAAAATTTTTAGAGAACTTGAAAAAAAAAGTTATTCTAAATCTTCCACTACCTGGAAGACTAATTTGTTAAGAATAATAAATTTATTTTAAAAAAATGTAATACAGGGATCCTTATATTGCCTGATACGAAAGTTAAAAGATGTGATCATTTTTAAAATAGTGTTTACTAACACAAGAATAGAATAAAAAGAATTAAAAACTCAAAACAAACATACATAAAACGATTTTATATGTGATCTAAATGATATTTCAGGCAGGTAAGAAAATGATGGGTATTTATTGTTGTATTCAAACTATTTGGTGGGGTTGTGTGTTAGTTTCCTGCTGCTGTGATGAATTACCACAAACTTGGTAGCTTGGAAAAACAGAAGTTTATTCTCTCACAGATTGGGAGGCCAGAAGTTGGAAATCAGCTTCACTGAGTCAGAACCAAGGTGCTAGCAGAGCCGCACCCCCTCCAGAGGCTCAAGGAGAGAAGCTGCCCGGGCCTCTGCGTGCTTCTGGTGGCTGCTGGCATTTCGTGGCTTGTGGCTGCATCCCTCCAAACTCTGCCTTCATCTTCCATCACCTTCTCCTCTTCTGTGTCAAATCTCCCTCTACGTCTCTTACAAGAACACTCACGATTGGATTTAGGGACCACCCAGATAATCCGGAATAATCTCCCCATGTCAAGATCCTTAAATTAATCTCACTCATCAAGCTCCTTTTCCTTACAGGGTAACATAGGTTCCAGGACCTCATATCTTTAGGTGGCCATTATTGATAATATTCTTATCTCACCTTATACATCAAATAAATTTATAATGTATTAAATGCTTAAAAAGAAGAACATGAAGGCAAATTAGACACCTGGTCTCAGGAAAGGAATGGCCCCTTTAAGCATGAAAGAAAAGATTCATGGTTCTGCTTACAGAGAAATTTAAAAGCTTGTTCAGTTCCAAAATTACCACGAACAAAATTACAAAGAATTGACAAATTGGAAAAAGCATTTGCAACAGACATAAAGTTTATTTCATTAATGGCTGAAGAGCTTTTCTAAGTCAGAAAAGAAAACTCTTATAGAAAAAGAAGTCCAAGAACAGGAATAAGGTAACCAAGGAAGAAAAAAATCAAAAAGTCAATGGTATTTAAGAATGTACCCATGTAGTAATCGTAAGCCAGTTTAAGTATTGATGATACGTTCATTTTGGCCAACAAATTGGCAAAAATTATAAAAATTGCAAGAACCAATAATGGCAAGAAAATGAGGAAATTGCCTCATTTAAGTTAATTCCCCATGCTAAGTTATTGGTGCAGCCTTTCTCAAGAGCTATTTTGCAATAAATATAAGGCATTAAAATGTGTATTAGCTTTGAGTCAGAAATTGTGACTTTAAATTATGGCAATAAATGAACAACTACACGAATGAAATTGTACATGCTTGCTCTTTATAGCTTCATTACAACATGGCAAAATTACAAATGATCTAATAGCCCATAATAGAAAATGAAAAATGTTTACAATATGTGGTTCAATGAAAAGAGCAAGTTACAAGACCATCTGTACATACGGTCCCTGGTGTGTGTGTATCTGAAACGATGAGCAAAAATGTTAACAGTTATCCTCATTGGAGTAGGATTATGGGTGATTCTTCCCACCATTTAAAACCTCTTAAATTTTACCATGAGTACGTATAACCAGTAATTTGCAAAAGAGAGATAAATGCATGTATTTAAAAACCATCCACACAAAATAAGGCATATCTTCTAAATGTGGCAAATACTGTCTATTTCCATCTACCTTTCTGTTTTCTCCTCCTCTGACTACCCATCACCTGCCCGGTATAGCTGCAGCAGCACAGAATCTCTTAGCCTCCTCTGAGCTGGATCCTGTGTTCTCATAAGCCGATGTCTTTCTACATGTTGTTCCTTCTGCCCGCAACCCCCCAGAAAACCCAGCCCTCTTAAAGAGGAGGGCAGAGAATCTTCACGATGCCTCCAGGGAAAGTAAATTATTTCATCTTTGCTGTCACAGCTCAGCACACTGCAACATGCTGTAGGTTTATTTTTATTCTGTTTATATGTCAGGGCTCTGCTTCCCTCCTGGACTGTGAGCTTAGAGCAGGCAAGTCAGAATCACAGGACCCTCAGTCCCCTGCACAGGACATGAGGGAGGGGGTTAGATTGACCCACGTAGAATTTAAAGAGAAAAAGTCTACCCTGGAGCCACAGGGCTAGGGAGGAAAGTAAGCTGCTCAAAGATGAGGGTCAGACGTGATCTTTCTTGATTGATCAAATAGGCATTTTCAAATTGGACATAATTCTTTCAACCTACTGACTGATGCTGGTTGAAGTTAAATCAATAATTTCAGATTAGGTTTGAGTCACCAGCTTATCTTGGATTTTTCAGTGTGAAGAAAACTGTTTTGTTATTGCTGCTCCTTGACTTTTAATGAGTGCGTTAAATGCTGCAGTTTTGTTTAGCATGTGCTGGTTGTGTTGCAAAATAGTCTCACCTTTTTGCAAAATCAGATTCCTGAGTGGTGCTGAATCATTTGCTCTGAGCGAGTCTTTGAAGATAATTGGGAACAGCTGGGGAGCTGGGACAGCGGCCTCAGCACACACCCGTCCGTGAAAAGCAGAGAGCAGGTGAGAAATAGGAGTCAGCCTGGGGCTGGTCAGGTTGCCTCTCAGAGTCAAAACTCTCCGTTTGTATTTAATCAGGAAAGTAGCTTCCATGGAATTTGGCTGATAGCAGCTGCTGGGACTGAGAGGTTAGAAAGGAGAGTGTAGGGGCTTTCAGGAGCTGGTGGTAGAGCTGAACGCTCAGCCAGGGAGCCAGGGAAAGATCCCATTTACTTCTGGGATGGCGTAGGACTAATGGGGAACTGTTTGAAGAAGATTATGGTTAAATTTAAGTAAACAAATACATAGAATCAGACGTTATTGCTCTGGGAGTAAAAACACGTGCTGGAGCTCGGGCCGGCTTTGTCCTTCCAGTACCTGGTGCTCTGCTTGGCGCGGTGGCATGTGTATCTATGGGACCTAGTAGTGGTGGGATAGTTTCTCTCAGGGTTTTAGATTTTTTTTCATATTCCCAGTGAAAGCCTAAATTGCCTGCTCCTAGATAGGGAGCAGAGCCCAGGGATGGATTAGAAATATCTGCGTCCAGAAGCAGGAATGTACCCGGACGGACAGATGGACCCCAGGGTTGGTGCTGGCTAGCAAACTAGGCAGCTGGACCTTGGGCAAGTCACAGCTCCAGGGCTCAGCTTACTTCTCAGTAAGATAAGGGACATGGACTCATTATTTTTCAGACTTTATTTTGGCAGAGGGCTCTTCTTTTTCCCCAAAGAAAACCTTATATTGAATCTTGTTTTATTGACGAAGTCTTTTTTTTTTTTTTTAATGACCGTAGTGATTCTGGTTGCGACAGAGGAGGGACCCATGCTCTGTCTGCTGGCCTGGCCTCCACCTTGTGTCTGGAACACCCCGAGGAAGCCCATGGAGTTTAAAAGGGAATGAAGTGCTACTGACTTTGCCTTGTGGTTCATCTGAGCTCACTCTCTCATTTGAAGACATTGACCAATATGCAGATTAATTGAAAACAGTATTTACTGAGGTTTATAAAAAAAGAAACAAATCAAACAAAACATGTACGCCACCCATGCCCCAACCTCTTTAAAAAAAAAACAAAAACAAACTACCAGAAGAATATTCAATTCATTACCAGAGCATAAATTCTCTCCCAGTCTTCTCCATTTTCACCCCACTCCCACCCCTGCCCACGTGGCTGCTGCTTCCAAAGTCCTTCGCACCCCACCCCCACCCCCTTCTACTACCTGCAGCCTCCTCAACTCTGCTGCAAGGAAGTGATTCTCCTCCTCCCCCTCCCTAACAGACCTGTCTTTTTCTCCTGCTGTCCCTTTCTGCCCCTGTCCAACAGGAATCTCATTTCCTCATTCTTTCTGCCCGTTACAACCCTATTAAGTCTGTAACAGTCCCAGGCAGGTGACAGCAGCCCAGCGCAAGATCCCTGACTTTCTTCTGTTTAGAGTCGGGGGTAGGGAGGGGCTGGGAGGAGACTGCAAACACTTACAGCTGAATACCTTCTCTACCACTTCTCCCCGCTGCTGATCCTAAGGTCCCATTCCTAGAACTCCCTCCCTGCCTCCTGCTTTAACTCAAATCACTAAAAACAGACCAGGTGTGACGTGGACCCCTGGGCCCAAAGCACCGTGCCAGATCTGCGTTTCGGGAGGTGGTTTTTTCAATGCTTGTTTCCTCTTCTTTGTGTGTCTCTTGTTCATCTTGCCTAACTAACCACTAGCCATTCCTGGGACCACTTCCCACTGCCTCAGCGCTTCTGTGCCAGGGCAGATGGTCCAGAATGGAAGGGCTCCCTGGCTCTCCTGAGGTTAATGGGGCTTTTTAAGGAAGCCCTGGGATCTTCCCAAGTGAGTTGCCCAATAGGATCCATCAGGCTTTGTGTGGACAGAGGGGGACTCCTCCGAGTGAGGCAGGTAGGTGGGTCCCAGCTGGGGTCCTTCAGTTATCACCTGGGTGTAGACACAGCTCTGAGGCTGGAAGTACAGCACCTCTCCTGCCATGTCCACACTTACTTGTGCCCTGTGACTGAGGCTTTCTCAGACATAGTCACTACAAGCTAAAGCTCTTTTTGGCTCCACATGAAAGAGAAATAAGATCTCTGCCCCCACTCCAGTATTCCTAGGCACTGTGGCCACATTTCTTGCCTTTGATATGTGTGGATCCATTTCCTTACATGTTACTTACTCTTTTGGGGCCACAGTCCCTGCTGTGACCCCTGTACACACACATTCACACTCACACCCCTTGGAGAAAACACCATGTTGCCTGGCTTTGGACAATGCCAGGATCCCACAGAGCGTGCCCTCCATTCACCGCTTGCCAACACACTTGTCCTCTTGGCCGCTGCAAATCAACCAGATCTACAGATCTTTGCTTTTTTCCCCCAACCCCCTATACTGGCAGGGCCACTTGAAAAGGTGGGTGATAGAGGAAATTCTAACATGAAGCATGTGAGTGTGTGTGTGCGTGTGTGTGGTTGAGAGAGAGAGAGCACGCACGTGTGAAAACCTCCCAGGCATCCCTCAGCTGGGTCTGTATTTGTGTAACTCGTGAGTTGCAGGCAGAGTCGTCGGGGCTGGGGAACCAGTTCCGCCTCACTGCACAACCGTGCACCTGCTGCATTCACTCAACATACTTCTCTTTGTGTGCTCATCCCCTTAGGCTGAAACCTCGGCTTTGCATTGGCCAAAAGAGACACGAAGGAACACAGGACTTAGTCAGATGATCTTGTCCAAATCTGGCACTGCTAGGAGAGGAGGAGAGAGGATCATGGTGGAGTGGTTAATGGCATATGGTCTGTAGACCCTGGTTGTCTGCATGTGAATCCTCAGCCTGCCTCCTACACCTCTGTGACCTTGTTTAATACCACTGTGCCTCAGTTTCTTCATTTGTAAAATGGGGCTGATAAGACTAGCACTCTCCCTCATGGAGTTCCTGTGAGGGCTGAATTAGTTAACATGTGTTTGCTTCACAGAAAACTCTAGATAAGCACCCTGGCTCTTTGTGACTCATAGAAACAATGGGAATAACCCTGTGCAGTTGTGCAAAGTAAAGGCCCTGTTCTTATTACCAGCTGTGTGGGTCTGGGGTGAATTAACCTCTCCGAACCTTATTTCCCCCACTTATAAAGTGGGAATGAAATCAGATCCCTCACTAGACTGTGCCTTCTTATTAAGCTCAGGTTTGTTTGCTGGAAATGGAAATCTGAGGTCATCATGCCTTTGCTGCTGAAGATTCTGCTCTAGGAGCTTTGAGGTTGTGGACCAAAACATCTCAAATATTTAAAATCCAAGAAGGACAAAAAAAAAAATAAAGGCAAGCTATGACTCATTCTTTGAGGTCATCTATCACACATCCCAGAGGGTTCAGGAGGAGAACTTGCTCTTTCTGAATCCACGCATATATGATTGTTCCAAAGGGACCTCCTTTGTCTGCAGCAGGAGAGCTAACGGGCTGGATGGGTTCTGAGGAGCAGAGGGATGCTGGACAGATCGGGCATGTGTGATGGAGCAGAACTGCTGATTTTATCAGTCCTAGGTTCTACCACCTCTTTGCTGGGTAACCTTTGGCATGTTATTTAACCTGAGTCGGAGTTTTCCTCTCAAAAGGAAGATTAAGTAAAATATCGTGAGAGTGCTGCACAGAGGTAGATAGTCAGCAAATGTGTGTTCCTTTCTCTTGTAAAAAACTTAGCATCTGGGTTTATCGGGCCACCCTTTGGATCTGGGTTGGTGCTTGGGACATGGTTTATGAGATATAATATGTAAAAATGCTGTGCAATTTAAAAACTTTCAAAGGTCCTTATTATAAAACAATAATATATGTTGTAAAAAACTCAGCTGAGCTGGTAGTGGGCTTTTTGGATCCGGACTCTGATAGCTCTCCCACAGTTAAACGGTTTGTTATTCAACCTAGGAGCAGTCCAGCATCTTAAATCATGAAGCAGATTGCTGCGTATAAGAATCTCTTTACTATTTTAGATCAGATGACCACATAAAAGATAAAGAAAGAGCCTTAGGACGGGTGCTTGTAGGGGTGCAGTTGGGACAGATCAGAGGAAGAGAAATCCAAACGGACCGCCATGAACACCCGGGGTGGGAAGATGCTCTGACGCGGCCCCTGCTGCTGTCTTCTGGGAGTGGCTGTGGGGCTGCGACTGGACTCACTGGGAGCTAATGCTTCCCACACTCCCACTTCCCAGCTTCTGAAAGATCCTGTCCTGGGAGACGTTTTCAAATGCTGGTCACACTCCTTGAAAAACTGCCTACTTTGTCATCTCCTCTACAGAATCTCCATTGGGCTGTACCTTCCAGCTGTTCTGAAATCTGACCATTTCTCACCACTTCCACTGGTATTCTCTGATCCAAGCCATCGTTTTCTCTCACCTGGGTTATTTCATGTCGTCTCCTAACTCATCTCCTTGCTTCTGCCCTTATGGCATCCTACTGAAGCCGTAGAATGTCATTCTGTTTGGCGTCATCTGCTGACTCCCCATCTTAGAGTAAAAAGCAAAGCCAGGACATTGGCCTCAATGCCCTCATCAATCTGGCTTTTGCCACCTTCCCTCCCTGAGTCTTCCTCTTCACCCCCCTCCCCTTCCTCTCTCTCCATTGCCCCCGTGGCTTCCCTGCTGTTCCTCCAACAGAGTCCTCTGCCCAGAATTCCAGACCATTCTCCCTTCAAAACTCACTGAGTGATTTTTAGTTTTACTGGACACAAAAGGTCCTAAAACTTGGAGATCATGTATTTAATAATCCCCCAAAGGACAAAACTCAAATCTGCGTGTACGCGTTGTTCCTCTCTCTGAATTCCTAGAGCCTTTTTATTCCAGGAATCCCACATTTGGAAGACTTATTTATACTGTCTGGACTGATCCTTAGTTATAACCTATTTTAAAGTCGGGTTGTTTGTATATTATAGAACTATAAGAGTTTTTAATATATTGTTGACACAAGCACATTATCAAATGTGTGATTTGCAAATATTTTCTCCCATTCAGTTGAGTTTCCTTCATTTTCATGATTATCTCCTTGGGAGCCTCAAAATCTTAATTTTTTTAAAAAATTGAAGTATTGCTGATTTATAATATTGTGTTAGTTTCTGGTATACAGAATAGTGATTCAGTTATATATATATTCTTCTTCATTATAGGTTATCATAAAATACTGAATGTAGTTCCCAGAGCTACACAGTAGGACCTTGTTGTTCATCTATTTTATGTATAGTAGTTTGTATCTACTAATCCCAAACTCCTAATTTATCCCTCCCCCTTCCTCCTTTCGTAACCATAGGTTTGTTTCCTATGAAAAATCTTAAATTTAGATGTAGTCTAATTTATCTCTTTTATTCCCTTATCGCTTGTGCTTCTGATGTCATATCTAAGAAGGCTTTGCCTAAACCAAATCAAAGATTTTCTCCAGTATTTCCTTCTAAGAGTTTATAGTTTTAGCCTTTTACATTTAGGTCTGTGATTCATTTTGAGTTTTTTTTTAATGCATGGTATGAGGAAGGGAGTCAAACATCATTCTTTGGCATGTGAATATCCAGTTTTCCCAGCACTGTTTGTTGAAAAGACTATTCTTTTCCCATTGAATTGTCTTGGCACTCTTGGCAAACAACCATTGACATGTGAGGATGTTCTTTCTTGTCTCTCAATTCTATCCCATTGATGTATTTGTCTATCTTTATGCTATTACCACACTCTTTTGATTACTGTAGCTTTGTAGTAAGTTTAAAAATCAGAATGTAGGAGTGTTCCTACTTCTTTTTCAAGATTGTTTTGGCTATTCTGGGTCCCTTGAATTTCCATGTGAATTTTAAGCCTGGCTTGTCAATTTCTGCACAGAAGCCAGCAGGAATTTTGATAGAGATTGCATCTAATTTTGTAGATCAATCTGGGGAGTATTGCTCTTTTAATAATATTAAATCTTCAGGTCACTGTATATGTGGTGTCTTTCCACTTATTTAGTTCTTCTTTAATTTCTTTCAATAATATTTTGTAAGTTTTCAGAGTGTAAGTTTTATACTTCTTTTGTTAAATTTATTGGTAAGTATTTTTTATTTTATTGATGCTATACAGATGAGTAAGAATTTTATTTTAAAAGCAATAGAAGCCACTGAAATATTTTAAGCAAGGATGGGCATGACTGCAATCAAATTTTTAAAGATCCCTCTGGCTTCTGTGCTGAGAATTCATTTAAGGGGATAAAAGTGAATGAAGAGAGACCAGTTAAGAGGCTGCTGTAGTGGTCCAAGTGAGAGATGGTGGTAGCTAGACAAGGATGGTGAATCAGACATGGTAAAAAGTAGACAGACTCAAGATACTTTTAAAGGAAACCCAAAAGGATTTAGTGATGGATTGGATTTGAGGGTGTGGGAAAGGGAAGTAACAAGGCTTTTATTTTGTATAACAGAATGAATGGTGGGGCCATTCATCATGATAAGGAAAACAGGAAAAGAACTGATATATGGTCTTTAAATACCACTTTACATTAGAGATAATGTGGGTTGGATTGAATTATCTCAGTTGATTTTCTTAGACTTTTATGAGGTAGGCAGGATAAGCGTTAATGTCCCCATGTCATGAGTGATAAAACTGAGGCCATGATGAGAAAGAGCACTGATTAGAAGTCAGAAAGCATGGGATTTTGCTATGTTAAGTAATGCTGGGTTCTCTGGATCCTATCTGTTAACTTCCCCAGTGGGCAGCTTCTTTATCAAACATAGGACTTGGTGACATCACCCCTAAAATCCCTTCTAATCTACCTTCCTTCGCTGCTGTCATTAAAAAATACATGTGGGGTTGAGGTACGTGTATAAGAACACAACTGACAGAGTTGGGATGTGAACTGCTTTCCCAGATTCTAGTCCATTGTTCATTATCCCCTGCGACCTCCTTCCCCCCTCCTCACTCATTTTATGAGAAAAATGGATGTCACCACCTTGCTCACAGATATTGGACAGTGTGGCCTATACATGGGCCAATATGTTTAATTATAAATTTTGGCAACAGGGACACAAATTAAAAATCCCTTGAGGCTGGGATTGTGCTTATGACTGTCTTTAATATGTTTTCAATACTCGTGTCTCATGCATCAACACTTCTATCCCTCCCGTGACTTTAAGTCCTTGCCCGGTGTAGCAATGTCTTCTTTTATCTCCTGTGGTGGCCACTCAGAAACTTTCTCAATGGAGAATGACTCATGGGTCGCTGCCCAGAGACCAGACCTTAGGTTTGCAATCTGGAGTGTACCAGGAGTGGTTCTTAATCTCCTCTGAAATCTGGCACACGGGAGCAGAAGCCCACCTATGGGGTGGGAAAAGTAAATACCAAAAAAGTGTTGTTGTGCTTGAAAGAGGATCAGTGAGTTCTCCCAGGAGCTGGAGGGGGAGATTAGTGCCTCAGAGCCTCGGCAAGCCAGCCCTCACCGCCGAGCAGGCGCTCCGGACTCTGACCGGGGCTCGCTCTGGGCTCAGCTGGTTCAAGACACGCGCTTCCTCCTCGGTGGCCTTTGTAACCTGAATAAGGAAGAGGGAGGAGAGACTCTCTTCAAGACCAGCCTTTGAATTCGCCGCCTGGATGAAGGCCCAGGACACACCTGATCTAGTCAGTTTCTAGCAGCTTCTTTCAAACAACAAACAAGCTCGGCATTCACCCTGTGTGTAAACATTTCCATCACAATCGCCGCCCTGCTTTCATGGACCCAGGAACAATTTGATAGCGCAGATACTGGGGGAATCCTTTGAAAGAGGAAACTCACTGAAATAACATCTCTGTCAGAGGAGCACGTTTCCTCTGCACCTGAGCCCTCTGGACAAGTGGCACATTGTGGAGAAACAGGATAGCGACTCCAAACGGTCATTTCTGCACACTTGGGGAATGAGTTTTAAGGAGGTGACTGCAGAGCCGTGGGGCAGCCAGAACTTGCCCACCAGCTGGGCGATGAGCCCCATGCTTGGCTGGGGACAGGGCCGGGGAGGTGATGTGTGCTCAGCGAGCAGGGGAGTTATGTCAGCGGGTCCCCCTCTTTGAAGGGAAAACAAGGCTTTCAGAGAGTCTGAAAGCATGCAAGTTTCAGGAAAACCAGCTCATCTCTGAACTGCGAAGAAAAGCTAGTTATATTTTCTGAGCGACGAGTCCCACATTTGATGCTATGTTGGAATCGCCAGGAATACTTGTGGAAATGCCAACTCCCGGGCACCAGCCTGGACTCCCTGAATCAGAATCTCACCTCCTCCTACTCTCCCATGACGGGGTGGGGGAGCGCGACTCTGAGCAGTTCACACCCCAAACCGTCCCGACAACATGATGGAGGAAACGCCACTTTGAAAACCATTCATCTCCAGGGTGACCTTGAACCACAGCTCTGGCCCCAGTCTGAAGGGCCATCATCATGGCTTCTTTGGTCTCCAGTCTATACTTTCTGGGAGGTGGATATGTTGACAGGACAACAAAAGGTCATTATTTCAGGTGAACCGAGAAGGCAGACAACAAAAGAGGACCGGGAAAAATACAATGAGTAAAGAATTGCTTCCTTTGTTTAGCTGTAACCTGGAACTGCCTACGACTCCTCAGAGCTGAGCAACACTAAGCCTGCCGGGTGAGTCACTCACGTCACGTCTGGGGGCCTGCGGTCCCAGTGCTGGGACTCCAGAGTACCCTGGACGCCTTCTCCCCTCCGCTGGTGGGGCTTCTGCATCTTCGCCTCTGCTCCTTGTCTAATGTTTTCCTTGTGGGGCAGGGAGACGCGGGGGCTGAGATGGGCGCAGGCGGGGCTGAAAGAAGAAGGCAGGGACTTTAAGCTTTGGGTGGGGGAGCAGAGAGGGTGGGGGTGTGGGTGGGGGTGGAAGGACAAGGAACAGCTTCATAGAAGAACAGGTCACCAAGAAGGGAAAATAGTTGGCACCTGCTCTATCCTGAAGGTTCTCTTCAGAGGTCTGAGGGCAGAGCTCACAGAGAAGGAGCGAGGATTCCTTGTTGCGCCCCCCCACCCCACCGCCCCTCTGCCTCCCAGTCCCTTGGGCTTTACATCCCAGTTCAGCCCCAGAGACTATGGCTCAGGGTTTGCCTCCCCGGGTCTGTGTGGAAACTGGTGGAAAGTTCTGCTTCCTCGAATGAGGCCTCCTACCCCACCCAGAGCTCCTTGCCTCATGTCGAAATATACATTCCTACTGCACCTTAGAAGGAGGTTTTTCCTTAAGACTTAGAAACTTCCGCTTCCCTTAGAACAGCAGGTGGCTGGGATGATAATTATATTTAATCTGTTTAAAGCTGAGCTTGCCTCTAGCCTGAGGGCCCCCTGTGACCCACTGTTAACCCCTGCGTCTACGCCTCTGCCCCCCACACCTCTGCTTCTTATGGATGGACTGTTTACCCCACTGGACCACAAGCTTCTGGAAGGCAGGGAATAGGGCTTGTTTGTCCTGGATCCCAGCACCTAGCATGGTGCTTGGCACTCAGGCAGGGGCCGGTGGCTCGTACTGTGTGGAACTGAAATTAAGTTAATCTGATGATGTGTTGTGGATCCCATAACACATACATCGCCTCATCAACCAATGATGGAAAGATCTGGGTCAAAATCCTGTTCTGTAGATGTTAGGGATGTATTAAAAAAAATTTTTTTTCGGAACAAAGCAGAAGCTACCGAACAAAAGTCTGGAGATCATTGCCATAATGTCAAATACCCTTGGCCTCTGAGGTCTGAGGCAGCTCCCTCTGCGGTGGGTGTGAAGAGTGAGCCCCACCACCCTGGCCCTGCTGCTGGAGGCCCCCACGTGGCTGCAGGGTGGGCTCGGGGCTGGCTTTCAACCTCCAGCAGCTCAGCCTCTCCAGATTCAAAGGCCCTTTGCCTCGCCTGGAAATGTCCCCTACAGTCCCTGGGACTTCAGGACGCTTTCTCATTCCATGGAGGCACCCCACATTTACTGAGCACATGGTTCCTCCCTGCACTGCCAGGCTGGTTCTTGAAGAATGCAGGACTGGTGGCCACATGTTTTGTGTGGAGGTGGGATCTCCTGCTTCTGAGCCTGACATCTCGGTGGCTTTTCTTCTCTGTCCAGGATGGTGACTGCCCTGCCACTGTGTGTCACCTCTGCTTCCTCGGCAGCTCTCCCAGGGTTTGGGAGGCTCAGCCTCCCTCTGCTATCAGAGTTTCCAATATGTTAACAAATAAAGGTGCCAAAACAGGCTAACAAGAATTGTGGCCTACGTTTTATAGTTATGTTTAAGAAAAATGATGCTTTTACTATGAAATGTCACTTTGTTCATTTTTATATGCAACGAAAAATATGATTGAAAAATATTTGACCTATAGGAAATATTTAAAATTTTACAGCAAAATAATGTAACATTAAACATTGATAATCGTGACTATAATGAGAATGTCATGACTGTTATGAACAGAATGTAGCAATTTAAATCATAGTCCATTGATCAAATTCTAACAGATAAAAATATCCCATCACAGAAGGAAGTGTCATCCAATATAAATTTGCTAATTATAAGATAATTGGGGAAATATGGAAAATATTAATTTATAGTGCATTAGACAGCCTGGGTCTGGGAAATTAAAATTAAATGATATCTTTCCATTCTCTCATTTTCTGTCTGCTAGAAGCAAAAGTTTAAAATTGAGGCTCTTTATGATTATGTGGCATGAGATAAATGGCCCGTCCCCCGCCCAGCCAACAGCACTTTAACAGGTCCTGCCAGACTTAGCCCAGACCCCTGCAGTGCTGTAGCCGAGGCCCAACGTGGCAGGCCCTGGATGCAGGCCTACAGCTTATGACTGTGTCTGCGGCAGGGATACGCTCCAGAGGCGAACACGGGCACCACACCATCCCTGGGTCCCCGCACCATCCTTGGGTCCCCACTATTTGCAAAAACCTGACTGTCAGTCTGGCCCTTCCCAGCAGCCAGCCCCTGTTTCTCTTTGCTTTCCCTCAGTCTCAGACAACAGCTTGCCAGCAGAGCCAGGAAACATCCGGGAGTTCACATCTCCCTGGGGGCAGTCCTTAGCTGAGAACTGATTGGTTCAGGGGTACAAATATCCCAGCCCTCTTGCCCGTTATTAGATCAACTCTGAGACTAATATTGTCTTTGAAGCTCACTTTCGAGACTTTCCTTGACGTTGCACCTTTACTTGGCCTACTTTCTGTCCTGGTCCCGTTTCTCTCTGTCCATCACCAGTTCTCCTAGGAATCTCTCCTGATAAAGAATTTTCATACTTTCATATGTGTCTTCCTCTCGCCGTCTGCTTCTGGAGCTCTCAGCCTATGCCAGGAACTTAACTTATTGTGTGACTTTGGACAAGTTACTCGTCCTATTTGAATTTATTTCTTTATCTGCAAAATTGAGACGCACACACCAAGCTTATAATAGGGCAACAGGACGCACTGGAAACCACGTATCTAAAGTGACTGGCAGAGTCAGTTGCAGTAGATGCCATCGTCATTCACTCTTTCCTCAAGGCTGCGAGGCTCACTCACCGACTGCCCTGGACGATACTCTTCTCTCTGGCTGGAGCCAGCTGGGACGGCAAGAATTGGGGTGGAGAAGCAAGTCCAGTTATTTGCTGACCTAGGACTGAGCCCGCGTCCCTTTCAACTTCAATGGGTCTGAGCAATTCGGCTGTATGTTTTTAAAACCCTTCGCACAAAATCAGGATGTAAGAACATGATCTGAGGTGTGGGGGCCAGGAGAGGATTCAGAACTTGATCTTAATTGCTGTCTCAGGGCTGTATCCTGACCGTGGAAATCTTGAGTGGTTTTGATAGAGGGTTAACTCTGTTAAGAGAGGCCCTGCCTAATGTAGGTCCCTTGCTGTGTTTTGGAGCCTGTTCGGGGCCTGCAAGTTGGTGACAGGCTGCTGGGGCCAGGGTTCCCGGGGCCAGGGGCTAGGCCAGAATGAGAATTAAATGGTCCCACATACAGGAAGTTATCAGAATTTCTCACGTTCTGCGCAGTATCAGGTAGGCAATTCCAAGTGATTCATTTCCTTTCTCAAGCCAGAGAGTTACAGGGACCTAATACTGGAAGAGCCACTCCTGCTTCTGTCCCCAGTTGTTTCATTTTCTCCAATTCATTTCACTCACTTCATGCTTCCTGAACATAGACTATAATTCTCTCAGGTCAACTGCCCGAAGTGTCTGTTCCCTGAGGTCTTACACATCTGCTTTGGGTTGCTACCTCAGCTCCCAAAGAATTCCCCCTTGCTGTTAATTGTAAATACAGACAGTGTAAGTAACAATTTAAAAATGAGTCAGAGATGGCACGAGACAGCCCTACGCACAGGGCCAAGGAGATGGTGCTCAGGAAAGAGGCTGGGCCGGGCCAGGTGGTGGAGAGGGTTCTCTGGGTGTGAGCGGCGAGGGCGGCAGCGTGGTGTGCCTGAGTGTAGAGAGAGGTCTCAGTGACAGTCCCGGCTTGATGCCGGGGGCAGAGCCTGGAGCTCACACTGCACACTTTGTGGCCTTAAGCTCGGAGCTGAAGTAGATCGCCCTTGCTGGCCCGAGAGTGCCCATTGAGAAGCAACCTCAGAGGGACTGGGGTCAGACTCTAAGACTGTCACCAGGGGCTCCTGGGCAAGCAAGGTCTCCTCTCCGGGAGGAAGCCCCATGTTTTAACAGCAGAAAACTCCTGGCCGGAAATCTTTCGGGAAACAGGAGTCGGGGCAGATTGGTAGAAGGGACTCCTCCCATCTAGAGTTCTCCTTTTAGAAAGTGCTCTCTGAGGGGTTGTAGTGATCGTACCGTGAGCCCCCCAAATTCCTCTCATCCCAGTCAGGTGGGTTTGTCCCCTGAGGACGGGCGAGTGGGAGGAGGATACCCTGCAGAGGGGCGCAGGGAGGAGCTGCATTCCCAGGTCAAAGCAGGGGTGCTGAGAACAAGCACACGGGGAGGGGGGCCCTTTGTGTAGAGCCATGTGATATGCCTCCGCCCTTCACATCCCAGGCGGCTCCGGCTCTGCAGGGAGGGCACAACCCACAGCGGGAGTCTCCTTCCTCTGCTCCGTGAAGATTAAGCATTTAGTTTCAGGTCACGACTGCGGAAGTGCACACAAGATACCCACCACCTTGCCATGACCCACCCGGGGCAGAGGGTTAACGAAAGTGGTCAAAACCAGGAGAGGGTTCCTGTTTCCTCCAGGGACATTAATAAAGGGAGCCCTGTTGCCAAAGGATGGAATAACGAACGTCAATTAGTCCTGGAGGCACATCTCAAGTTACTAAGCCTGATGCTGACAGAAGCCATCGTAACCCCATCCACCGCCGTGTGTACACTCCACATGCCGCACCTGCCCACTCGTCCTGTTTGCCCAAAACACTGACTGGCTCTTCCTTGGTTCCTCCTCCCATCCCTAATCCTGCGTAGGGTACATGTGTGGTCGGGCCCTGCCCTACTTTATTTCCTGGGGCACCTGTTTGTTGTTACTAAATCGTGTTTTTCGTGGAAACATGGCACATGGGCGGGCAGGGATCACTTCCTGTTTCCTGGACTTCTTCGTATCCACCCGACAGCGCTGGGTCTGTTCTGAGCCTTCCTTTTCTCACTCACGTGAAGCCACCAGATTGGTTAACAGCATGTCTAGGCAAATCATTCTTATCCATTAACTGAGCATTTTCAGACACACCCTGTGTTGTCCTCAGACTGAGGAACTGGTTACTTTGTAGAGAGATGTATGGCCGCCAAACAACAGGGTCTGTAAAAAAGAAGCCCCATTGTATATTTTATGCCCAGGTCCACAGTGAGCAGGAAGCTGGCACAGCACAGTTCTGTGCCATCAGCATCTCCAGTAGTTCCTCTGGGGAGGAGGCTGCTGAGGGGTGGCGTTTCTCCCTGTGGCATCCTCTGGAGAAGGCCCAGGCTCTCTCCAGCACACACTGGAGTGTGGACCTCGGGGCAGGACATGGACTTCCCTGCTCCAGCCTCGACTCTGTGAGCCCTCACCCCACAGCTGCTGGGGGAAGCCAAGGCTATGTCATGGGTCCCTCGGGATGCTGCTGAGGGAAAATCTTTGGAGATGAGCTGGTCTGTATTCTGAGATGTCAGCGTGAGCTCAGTTCAGGGCAAAGAGAGTCTCAGAACGACGGGGTCTCCCTCTCTAGGTGTCTCCGTAGCAGACTCCCCTGGCGATGCTGCATCTATGTGGGACGGATGAGCTGCGGGGCATTTTCTAGACTGTTCTGCTGGTTGCTGGCCGACGCTGTGGGATGGGTTTGAGGAGTTGTGCAAGGGCCTCTGTGGCCGTTCTTTGTCCACTTTGTGATAGTCCTATGCTCGGTTTACAGAAACCAGGCAGGGAGAGGTGAGGGAGTCTGCTGTGTGAGGCTCTCCAGGCCAGGACTCTGGCTGCAGCTAGTGCTTCCTAGGAACGTGCGGCTCTGTGGGAATTCAGCTCTGGCAATGCCGTCAACAAGGAGGGGTCCCTGGCACCCCTACAACATCTTATCAACCCCATACTAAGTTCTACAGTGTCCCTTTACTAAGTGGGGAAATGGGTGGGAAACATACAGTGTGTGCGTTGCACGTGAACCAACTCCTAGATGTGGCATCCTAAGATATCCTGGCACCAACTGAGGCAGTGGAAAGTCACTTCCATGAGAACAGGGTTCTATCTGAGAGCTATGTCCCTGGATACATTCTTGGATAAAAGGCAGCTCTAGTGAAACTGTGTGTCTTGCAACCCCCTTGGAAACGAGCACTCACTGACTCCTGGCGCCATCTGCCTACTTTTGTTTACTGCTCCCGACACCAGCACCTGACCTGGCTCCGCTTCTCTTTATCTTATGGATTCTTCTTACTCATGACTTTTGTCTACTCTGGTATCCCTTTCGGATGATTCTGCCTCAGGACTCCTAACTTACTGATTTCTCTGTGCACCTTTACACGTTTACCTTCTACTGCCAGCTCCCAAATGTCCTTCTCTCTGTCTCTTGAGTCCAAATGTTCCCAGAAAATCTCATGGGACCATTTAGCCACCGTCTTTCTTCTTGGCCTGCCTAGCTTTGAAACTGTCAGCCAATTTAAGGTTTCCTGTTAGCTATTGCTGGGTAAAGTACTTGTTCCTGATTTAATTGCTGTTGATTAAAAATAGTGGGGCTCCTTTGGGGTGATTATTGCTGAAGTGGCCCATCAGAAGGATGCTATGGGTATGTCATGCTTTCTGAGCTTTGCTGTGACCAGTCTACTAATTCCTCCTTTCAACAGGCTGGCTCGAAACCTTATTAACATGCTTCTAACACAGCACACACTTCACTGGAAATTAACGCAATCAAATTGCCCTTAGAAAGGATTGTTCCATGACACAATGGCCAAGACATAGTCCCAGGCATGGTTTACTGGGACTTGAAGAAGCTAGTAGGGCAGAGAATGTGAAACGTGGGGAACTAGAGAAGGGCAGGTAGTTAAATCATGCTTGTAGCCCAGCTGTTCTGGTGATCTATTGCTACCTAGCCAATCATCCCCAAAGTCTATGCCATCAAGCAACAACTGTCTGATGATCCTCGCAGATTCTGTGGGGGCAGGGATTTGGATAGGAGACTGTGGGCATGGCTTGTGTCTGCCCTACAATATCCAAGGCCTCATCTGAGATTGATTAGAATAGCCAGGGACAGAAATCATCTGGAGACCTCATGGTAAGGGACCGGTGCCTGGGCTGGGATGACTGACAGGGTGGGCTCACCTGGGACTGTCAGCCAGAGCACTTACACACAGCCCCTCTGCATGGCCCAGAACCCCAAGAGCAAGCCAGTAAGCGGGCAGAATCGCATGACCTTGTAGGACCTGACCTCGGGAGTCCTAGAACATCGCTTCCACCTGCTCCCACGGTCAGCGCAGCACAAGCCCACCCAGACTCATGGGGAGGGGCCATAAGCCCCACTTCTCAGTGAGAGGAGTGCCAAGGAAGTGGTGGCCTTGTCTTCAAAAGGCCCCACCAGTGATCGGTTGTCTCTTTCCCTTAAGGATCACCTCCCTCTGGTGTTCTTGGGAAAGGGGGGTTCTCTCAGTTCAGCTCCCAAACAGCCCACGAAACAACCAGCTACTCCTCCATGAAGGGTGACCTTTCCAGATCCACAGAAGGTCACTGCTCCCCCTGCTGAAGGTCTTGTGGCCAATAATGGACTGTGGTTTCGATGTTGTAATTCTGTCTCCACAAGGATCTGCACGGAGAGGGCAGGCCACATGGGGTAGGCCTTGTTTCTCACACCCCTTGATGCAAGCATGATTCACGATTGTGTGGATTTATCACGTTCTGTGAAATACTGAGAGAACCTAAAGGAATAACAGTATGTGGAGAAAGTCATTTAAAACTGCATTATGGGCATGACTCTGCCCAGATTATGAATGAAAAGGCTCCAAAGAGTCAACAGGGAATCATTCGCATGTGTCATGCCTGCCTCCATCTCTTTGAGAACCTCCTGTATCAAATCTGCATCGTCATCTGCATTCACTGTTCAAGAAATACCAACTCTACCCCTGAAGTTGTTTTTGGCCCCAAGATCAACTTCTTTCTCTAATAGTTTATTTCCTTGCATTTGAGCTATTCAGCCCATAGTGCTACTCAAGGGGACGCCAGCAGGACAGTCTCTTTCCCCAGAGGGAGGCTTTGGTGTTCTGAGTGTCACAGACTCATTCAGGAATCTTTCATCCGGTCTATGTGGAGGCACCCCCGTCAATGTGAGTTAGATCTGTATCCTCTTATTTTTCTTATCGTCTTGCTGGTAATTGCTTGAACACACAAATAGGCCTTTCAAGAATAAATATTTGTTCTTTAAAGCATTGGAGGTTAAAAGCATAGGAAAAGGCAAGGTTGTCCTAATTGTCCCAGAATGTGCATGGCCTCTCTGAGTATAGGAATTGGATTTCCTTTCCTATCCTTTCCAAGCTGTGTTCTTTGAGCCTCCAGGAAAGTAGACATTGACCCGTTGCTGAGCAGGTACAGTTTGACACACAAGACCTGGCTGAGACTATGAAATTATGCCCCCAGAGTCTCAACGAAACTCTTAGGACAGGGCGGCGTCTCAGTCAGTCTCTGTCAGGGAGTGGGCAGTGGAGCGGGTTCGAGGTGGGGGCAGCTTCAGTCCCGGAGTCAGAAGGAGTGTGTTGTCCACCGTGCCCAGGGACTGGTGGTTCAGCTCTGCAGCATGAAGCCAGCTGGTGGCAACAGCTTTCTGCCCAGATTCATAGCCTGGCCTTCTTAAAGGCCAGTTCTGCTGTAGGCAAGGCGGCCATTCATGAGCAAATTCAATAGCCATGTTCTTCCAGATATAGTGACTTTATGTATCACCAAACCAAAAGCCCAAGCCTACAGAGACCAGTGTTTAGCAGGAGAGCGCAGGCTCTCATTGCTGCCCTCAGGCACAGCGGACCCCAGCCTTCCATATGAAACCTCTTCTCTCCCGGTTCTTTTATCTCTGTCTGTCTGCTTGGGGACAGACCCTGGCCGAAGCAGCTTCGTGTCAGCCTTCTCCGTTACTGCCCCCTCCTCACCACCTCCCTTCATGGTCTTGTCAGTTCAGTTTTGATTTCCCATTTGTTTCCCCCATTTGCCCTAAAACCTAACTTCTGTTTTTTCTGATGGCTTCAGCTCTGGTCCTCTGGTACTTAAGCCAGTACTGTGGTTCCTTTCCAGTTCTCCAAACTTCTCTCCTTCCATCCATGTCTTCAGAGTCACGTGTCCTCTGGCTTTTAGCGTGTTTTTAGCATATAATAAAGTGTTATCATTTATTAGATTTTGACGTTTCTAGTTTGCTAGTGAGCCAGCATGAACGTTAATGATCAAAAGTAACTGTATAATTGAGATTCTCATTATGGCCCTAGTATGATGTCCTGAGTTAGGTTGTAAGACCTATATTGACTTTGTAATGAATCTTTGTCATCAGTTGAATATGTTACAATATGTTCAAGGTAAACCTTCTGAGATTAATTAACTCCTTAACTTATTTTCATTTCATGCTTAAAATACACATAACGTCAATCTTAGAGAACCACATTTTTAGAGTTAGAGCTTTTGTTTGAAGTGAAATAGCTTTCATCTTCAGTAAGTGGGAGAGACTTCCATGTGAATTTAAAATGCGACACTCATATTTATAATATTTTTTGATATGGTTAACATTTTTTAATAGTTTAAGCATAGTGAAAAAGTAAGCTTGAATATTCTTCAGAACTCTCTTTTGAAATCTGAATCACACTGCACTTCTCCTTCTGGAAGAGTCTATTCCCCTCCGGAGACTGCTCCTTCCGTCCCTCTTTGGCTGGCCAACTCCTGGCAATAGTTGACATTCTCAGGTAGACTTTTCTGATTTACCCCACCTCCTCTCCTTCTTAGAAGTTCTCATAACACCTTGTGCTTTGTGACGTTATTATGGTTGGGATGTAACGTGAGGACAAGGACAGTGCCCACTGCTGCTGCTCAGCTCTGCATCCCCAGTGCCTACACCAGCAACCACTGTGCAATAATGCGGCAAAGAGCTGATGCTCTAAGGATGGTGGAGCAGATGGTAAAAAGAGCCTGGGACTTGTTAACATGGTGACTGTCTCCGGACATTGCCAATCTTAGGATTTCTCATTATGTGAGTGAAGTAAATCCCTGCTGGTTTAACCTGGTGTTAGTTGGGCTTGCTATTAGTTGCAGCCTAAAGCATTCCTCACTGATAGATTAAGAAGAAAAATTGCCTCGTTGGCGCTAACGATCCCCTCAATCTACATCTAAGTTTAATTTAAATATTTTTAAATTGAAGTATAGTTGATTTATGATGTTGTATTGATTTCTTAAAACTAACCTAAATATAAATGCTTTAAGAAGGGGCCCCAACTTATTGGGAAACAGAGTTCCCTGTTTGCACGTCTTGTCTTTCTGATGAGACCATAAATCACAATTTATAAAGATGCTATTTGAGATGTTTATAAATCTAAGGGTGACTTGGCCCTTTCATCTTTCTTCATGGCTATGTGTCTCAGATTTTATCACATAAAAAGCTTTCAGGAATGTGACTCATTTTCCAGAAAAGTAGAAATATCCCTTTCCCAACTTCTAGTTGGTCTCAAACCTAGACACTCTCCCCAGTTTAATGGCCAAATTATTTTGGAATTAATACTAGATCAGCAAACAATGTTGAACATTCAGGCGCCTAGGCTGTGATTATGTGTCTATAACATTGTAACACAGGGATGGGCAGAACAGCAAGTCTTCTGGCCCATCATTCAACTGTAAATGAAACCGTTTACACTACGGTTATTAAATGCTCAATGAAAATGCAGAAATACTTCCAAATTCACTTTCTGCAAAGCCTCCAATATGCTTAGCTCTTTTCATCTCTAGGAATTAGGGGAGCCTAAAGCTTAGACTGAAACCATGATGTGAGAGCCCTTCCACCTCAGCCTCTCCTTTCTCCTTGCCTTTTCCCTCCAAGCCCAATGTTAATAGGTTGCACATGCTGTTAACTGAACCTCCGTTCCTCCCCAAAGTCAACACTGCCAAGAGGCCCTGACTTTAGCATGTCTCACCAGTTCCTGGCTTCGGTTTCATGCAATCTGAAGCACTCACATGAAACCAGGCAGATCTGCAGTGCGGCACTGTGGAAAATGTGAAACACCAGGCATATGATGTGTTTTTCAAATCTGGACTCTGGAACTGAAACTTGGCTTGTTTGCCGTCTGGCTGATAAGGATGGATGAGAGATGAAGACTTTGCTGTCTCTCCAGCAGAATCTGAGCATTGATCTTGAAAGGGGACATTTCAGATGAAAGAGGCGATGAAGCTGGACAGCCTTTTTGTTTTCTACCCTGCTGGTCATCACTGCTAACGTTGGAGCCGTCCAGACGTTTTGATGGGCCAGGAGCTGGAGATGGGGAAGCGGCAGGCGCAGAGCGACCAGATCTCAGGCTCCAAACAGGTCAAGGCCTCGGGAGAGTCCTGCCTGCATCCCATCTGTGGCAAGGAAACGTGCCTGTCTGTGGTGGCCGCGTCCAGCCAGAGGGGAGGGAGAGCTCCAGCTGAAAACTGGCCTCAACCCTCTAGAGCAAGCCTGCTGTTCTTAGGCACTCACAGCGGGCTTTTTGGTCCAAAAAAAAAAAAAAAAAACCCTCACTTTTGACCTTTCACGATACGTAGGAGCGTGCAGGGTATTGTCATGGTCTGTGGTGTGTCTGCTTTGTCTCTGCAGAGGCAGGATGGCATGGCTGTCATGCCTGCTCAGGGTTTCACAGCCTCTTGTTGGTTACTCTTTACAGACTCCTTGAGGGAACTGGGGTCGGTGCGTGTGAACGGGCACCCTTGTGTTTGCGTAGCTCACCTGAGTGCACCGGGGCCTTTCTAATTCTGACGTTCTTCCCTCTATATAGTGTCGGGGAGGCTGTTTTTACCTAATATGTCTTGGTGGCCCGCTCATACTGAATACTCTTATGGAATTCACTCATTTTGACCTTGACCCTTAAAAAGAAATACGATTTATATCACCACCTAGTACCTGTTCTAAATCTGTTCACATGCAGTGCACTCTGAGAATTTCTGCTCTATTCTGTTCCATCTTTTTTTAAATGCTGGTCATGACCAATTTATTTTGTGACTCATGAAGGAGTTGCAACTTGCAGTCTGAAAGGCATTGAGATAGCATAACTAAGTTCAAAGGACAAGTAGTACTTTGGAATTAGAAAATGCTTCTACCCTACTGAAAGTAATGGTGTAAAGCTAAACTCGGGGTTAAAAATCACCCATGCTGTCTGCAGTAGATAGGCCCCTCAGATGACCCCCAGTGACGCCTGCCTCCTGGCTTTCCCATCCTCACCTTGTCCCTTCTTCTTGAATCTAGACTGGGGCCACCAACTTGCAACTAATTGTTGCAGTGATACAGTAAAAGTGATGGAATGCCATTTTGTGATTGGTTTACACAGGACTGTGATGCCCTTCTTGCTCACACTTCCTCTCTGGCCCGCACTTTCTTTCTGGCTCTTTTCACATGCTTTCTCTACTAAATTTAGCTGGAGAGGCCCCTGTGGCAAGGAACTGAGTTGGCTTCTGACCAATTGCAGATCATTCCCCAGCTGAGCCTTTAGGTAAGACCACAGGCCCAACCAACACGTTGATCACAACCTTACTTGAGACCCAGCTAAACCATGCCTGGATTCCTGGCTTACGGGAACTGTGAGATAATGAGTAGCTGTTTTAAACAAGTAAGGTTTGGGGAAAATTACTTAGGCAGCACTATAGATAACTAATCCTAAAAGAGGACACTTCAGATGAAAGAGGTGAAGCTGGACAGTCTTCTGTCCATCTTTTGACTACGTCTTCGTGAAACACAAGATTGGAGTTTGCCCTCTTGGTTTTGAGACAGGGTCCCCTTGTCTTCATGCAAACAGTGAAAGAGACACTGGGGTCTCTGTTTTTGCTTTGAAAGGTAGCACTAGCCTAGTCATTGACAAGGAGACTTTTGAAACTTGCTTCTGAAAGCCAGTGACTCAAGACTCCTTCAGCACAAAGAAGATGGAACACATTAGTTATTGTAATTTTAGTGTTAAGCACTATGTCCTTACAGGAGCATACTCCAACTGGGAATATTTGGAGAAAGACGATGCTAAATTGCTTGATTTGACAAAAGAGGGTTTTCTGAACCATGCAGAATTAGACATTTATGAATAACACAGTTGCCCAGTGTTGCATCATGTAGGTACTTACAAATGGTAAAAAAAAAAAAAAAAAAAAGCCAGAGTTCAGTCCTTGGACAGCTCTTTTCCACCTCTGTTACCTGAGTGATCTCAGCCAGTCTCATAGGTCTAACTGTCATCCAAATGCTGATTAAAAGTCTAAAAAATGTGTCTGTCTCAAGCTTGAACTTTTCCCTTGAATTCCAGATCTGTCTCTCCAACTGCCTACTCAACATCTCCACTTGGATGTCTCATAGGCATCTTGCACTCGACACATCCATCTTCAAATCCTCACCCACTTCCCACTTTCTTTCCTCACTTTAAAAAAAATGACAGTTCCATCCTTTGGTTCTCACGCCAAAACGTTCTTAGCGTTATTCCTGTCTCCTGTCTTTCTCTCACAACCTCTAACTAGTCCTTTAGCAAATCCCACTAGTTCTTCCTTTACAGTCACCCAGGATCTGGCTAATTCTCAGACCTCTGGTCCGAGTCTTTAATAGCCCTCCTAACTGGTGTCCCTGCTTCTATCTTGGCCCTCATCTGGCCCATTCTTAACACAGCATCCAAGGGGATCTTATTAAAGCAAAAGCCGGGTCCTATCTTCTCTGCTCACAACACAGCAATGGCTCTATCTTACTTCAAGTAAAAGCCAGATTTCTTAGTCTAAGTGGTCCTTCCAAGTGGCGCCCAGTTTAAGCTGCCCCTTCCTCTCCCTCTCGGGCCTGAACGGCTCTCACTCTGCCCTCTCCCGAGCTCTGGTCCAGCTGGTCTTCTTTGCAGGTTTCCACGTCTGCTGTCAGTGCTTTTTCTTCAGATTTCCATAGGGATCATTCATTCAGTTCTTTTCAGTCTTTACTCAGATACTAGTAGGGCTTCCTTGACCACCTTTTTTTTTTTTATTTATATAAACTGCAGGCATCTGTCCTGTGCTCCCAGAAAATGCTACCCCTCTTCCTCATTGTATTTTTCTCCATATCACTTCCACCTGCTGTGACACACACTCTACACTGAAACACCACACACTTTCATTACTGTCTGTTTCCCAACATGGCAACATGAACTCCACGCCAACTCGCATCGTCTGCATCCTCAGCGCCCAGCTCAGTGCTTGATTCACCCTAGACATCACTATTCACTGAATGATGGATGAAGCCCTTTTCTCCCCAGCCATCCTTGGCTTTTCCATTCACATTACAGGTATTCACCTGGGACTCCCTGAGCACCAAAAGCAACAGAATCCAGCAGACAGACTGGTTGTGCAGAGAATAATTACACATTGTCTTTCATTGCAAATCACAATTATGTGAAGTCTGATTTCCTGTAAGCATGGCCTTATTTCTTTCAGCTTCTGCCTTGTACACTGGTGACAATTTAAGCAACTACAAGGGGAGAAAAAAAAAAACACCTGGGTCACAATGGTCTGAAAGAATTAGAAGAATATTGAATTCAGTGGAGATCTGGTCCATGATTAATGAGAGCAATATTTCTGCGTGCAGGAGGCATGAATACACATGTTAGAAGCAAGTTGGTCAAAATAAGGAATAAGCAACCATTGAGACTTAAGTTTTAGAATCGTTTTCAGATCTGAGTCATCCTTAAGCTTTGAAAAATATCTCATGACACCTCATCGTTAGCACATAGTGACCATCTTAAAGTATGTGTGTGCCTTTTTCCCCGAGACAGGACTGTTTATAAACAATACTAGAATGGATTTCTATCAAAAGACCTGCCCAGATAATGGAAAGGAATGCCACAGAGGGAAGCCAGAAGCCACGGACACTGCAGCTTGCATTCTTTTCTGAAGGCATCAGCTTTAGGGCAGGAACAAAGGCCTGCTTGGCTGAATTAGAGATGGGGTGGCAATCAGAACTTCGAATTTCTTGGTATTTGCTACTTTGAGGCTTAACCTCCTGAGTACTTAGACGTAATTACATGTGGTCTCTTAAAAGGGCCTCAAACAAAGCAAATCATTTGAGGAATGTCCTAAAAGACATATCATTTAGAGAAACTATGCTTTAGTCCCTCCAGACCTGAATATACCTTTAGAGAGACTTTTTCGTGACTCGCTGGAATTTTCCACAACACAAAAGACAGTAATCCTAGGAACTCAAATTTCTCCTGACTCATGGTATCCAAGCTACCCAAAATGTTTCTTACCCAAAATTCTCTTAAATGCATGATTTCAAAGCAAAAATCAGCTTTGAAAACATGCAGCCAGACCTCACTTAGCACATGGGGACCAGTGTGCAGGGAGTAGTGAGCGTATTTTAGGAAAGACGTTTTAATAAAAAGAAAAGTGAAATACCATACAATTACATACGTAATCACTTGGAAAGGGGTTAATTTGGGTGTTTAGAAATGTATCGGTTTTCTTTTCCAACCTGTACCTCATTCTGAATATTAATATCGAATATTTATCGAGCACTTTCTGTGTCTGGGCGAAGTGCTTGACCTGGATTACTCACTGATTCGGAGGGCAGCTCCACAAGGCAGAGGCATTATCATTCCTACTTTACACAGAGTGGGGCGTAGGAGGCTGAGTTAGCTTGCTCTGCCGTCTGTGGGGCCCAACCCTGCTGGGTCTACATGGTTGGAGTCCCTGATGCTCAGATCCCAGCAACATTCGGCCCCAACAGGCCCGCCCGGTCACCCGAGATAACTGCATTCAGCTACTAATGGCACTTCCGCAGCCCTCTCCCTCCCGGGAGGGTCTGGATGGAGCCAGTTCCAAAAGGTTCCACTGTCTGGAAGTTTGTGGCCCATCTCCACGTGCATCCGTTTGTCTGTGCCTTTAACCTAATGATCCCAAACGCACAGAACCAAGTTGCTCCTCCTTAAATGGCTAGCTTTAAAAAGTGGGGGTGACGCCAACACTTGTCAGAGGCCTATATGGTTTGGAAATAGTGTTTCTGAATATGAGATTAGAGCCTTAAGGATTTATTCTAATACTTTTCATCCCCAAAGCACAGTCTTGTGGTTTCATATCCCTTTCCACTTCCCCAGAGGTCATTCCTTTTCCACTCTGTTTGTGGTCCCAGTGGGTTATTGGCAGACTCTGGGGCTTAGAATAATAATGGAAGGCCAGGTGGGGGACGACTGGCTGGTTTCCTGGCACAATGTCCCACAGCATCGGCTCTGGCGCAATTTATGAGCCATATTCGACCACGTGGGAGGGATCAGTGACTGCAAGCCTGTTGTGCGTGTGAATGTTTTGGCGGGAGGGGATCATGCTGTGGACCATAGTTGTCAAACCTACAGTTCTTTTTAAGGGCCAAAGAATTCATCAAGTGTAGGCGTGCACACACATCTTACTGGGAGCAGTAAATCGGTTAAATACTGAGCGCCTGCCATGTGCCAGACACTGTGTCAGGTGACAGAGATGGAATCATAAGCAGAAACAGACACAGGTCCTGGCTCCTGGGGTTTCCAGCCTACTGAGGGAGACAAACGGTCAAGGAAAATGGTCATGGCGAGCCGTGTGAAGGAGAGGAGCCCAGGGTGTTGGGAGCATAAATAGGGAAATCCAGCCTAGTCAGGGAGGTCTGGGCAGGTTTCTTGAGAACGTAAGGCTTGAGCTGAGATCTGAAGGAAGAGAAGACGGGAACTAGACCAGGGGAAAGGGAATCTTTCCAGGCCAGACTCCAAAGCCGACAGGGCCATTTGGCTGGACGGAGTGTGGCGTGAACCTCTCTGAACCACAGGATGTAGGAGTCGAGAAGAGAGTGGCTTTCTACCTCTGGTCCCACCCTCGTGTCCCACACCCTCTCCAGAGCTGTCATTTACACGGCTTCTCTCCCCTCTGAAGCTGTGGTCACTCTGACCAGTAGTTAAGAGCCGCCAATAAGAGTCCCAAGGGTCTCTTCCGACCAGCTCTAAGAAATGCCTCTTCTCTAAAGTCGCGATCTGGATGGAGAACCTGCCGGGGCAGAAGCAGCCGCCGGGCCCCAGGTGTCCCTTACTGGCTCATTCTGGCCTTCAGCCCCATTACTGTTGGGACAGAGACCACTGGTGCCCTCCAGGAGAACTGGCAGACTCTGGGGAGGGGCCGGCCTCTCTCCCTGTGACGCAGAGGCCTGCCAGGAGGCACTTACACAATTCTCTGCGGGTGGCTCCCTCTCAGATGGACTGCCTTGACAGGCGGGTGGCAAAAGCATTTCTTGCTTCAAGAAATTTTCAATCCAGAGAAAGTAGAAGGATTGACCCCCAGAAGCAAGATGTAAGCAGGTGAGGAACTGCAGTTCCTCCTCCCAACCTGCCCCAGGTGCGTTACTTAAGCTTCTCTCCTGGTGCCGTGGATACAGAGGACCCTCCTCCCCTCATTCACAAGGCTGCAAAGTCACAAGAATTAAAGGCCTGGCTGACAAATGCAGTGGGATTAGGCGCTTCCTCGGAAATCCTTCCTTGAGCGCTTGACAGCCAATCTGGTTTTATTTTCCAATCATGGGGCTTAAATGCAATTCAGCAGTAAAGGCTGCAATCCACCGAATTCCACCAATGACTCCTGTCACATGAGACATTAATTGCCTATGCTCACATCAGCAGGAGAAAGGGCATCTCTGAGGCAAGACTCAGAGCCTACATTGCATGAGAGCCCATCCCGCGCCCGTCTTCACCTTTATCCTCTCTCAGCCCGGATGAGCATACTTTGAAAGGAGCCAGCCGTTTAGACACCCAAGCGTGGGAGCGTAAGCCCAGCTGGGTGGGCAGCCCCTAGAAAGGGCATCGCAAATGACAAACACATGCCATACTCCTCCACTTCCTGAAGAGAAAAAACAGACAGCTTGCAACTGATGTCATGATAGGACCATATGCGAAAACATCATCATCAAAGGAGAAATAATGTTCTTCTCTTTCTTCTCTAGACAAGACAGGCACCATCACTGTATCCTCGTCACTTGTGACCTGCCCTTCGTTTAGGAGTGGTGCTGGGACAGGAGGGCACGTCCCTAGCACTGCACCCTCCTGCCTCTGAACAGATTTTTGGCTTCAGGTTCAAACTCTCTAACATCCTACCTTCCTCCTTTTTCACAGAAACCCTTGGGCCTCTCTTTTCTTGTATCCCAAGCTCCACACTCCCCTTTCCACCTCAATCCTGCCCTTGAAGGTGGTCTTTGCAGATGTCCTGATTCCAGAGGGTCCACGACTGGACTGAGGCATCCTCCCTGGGCAGCCTCAGGGTCTACGTCAGCTGGGCTGGGTCCCTTCATTTCTCGAAGCTCCTCCATCAGTGAGGGCAACTGGGCTGGGGCTGCCCTCGGGGTGGAGAGGCAATATTTCTGGGATGTTACTTTCTTGCTTGAGTTGAGATGCTACTTCCTTGGTTTGCATCCCAGGCTGCACTCTGGAGTTAGCTGGGGCGCTTTCAAAGGCTACCATTGCCAGAGCCCCAGCCGGCCCTTTTAAATCTGAATGTCTGGTCTGGAGCTACAGCTGGGAAAGATGGTTTTAAATGCTCTCCAGGTGATTCTAAAGCACAGCCAGTGTTGAGAACCAATGATTTACTCTCTCCTAGTCCACACCCTCTGCTCTAAGTCTGTTAGATCACAGGGATTGATCTTACTCATCCACTCTCTGGCTTCAGATGATAAAATAAGTAATAAATTTACCAATGTGAAGCCCAGCCAGGAGACACACAGAGAGGTGGGAAGGGAGGAAGAGTTACACTCCCACAGCTCCACCCTTCCGGGGCCAGACCTCCTTCACCAGGTGGCTCTCGTAGGCATTTTCTTTTATCCTGGAAACAGCCAATGTCTGCAGGATGCTCTCCATTCTCATTCATTTCATTCTTCCCACAAGCCCCCTGAAAACCAATCTTCTTCAAAAGAAAAAAAGTCACCCCACTTGGACTAGCCCCTTACCACATGACCCACCCAGAGCGACAGGTGCTCGTCAATTCAAGAGACAGAACATGAGCAGCCATTGCTAACATGACGTCAGGCGCACCTATTCCTTTGCTCAGACTGAGTGGATTGAACGGGCTCTCCCGGGAGGCATCCATTCCGCCAAACAGAGGGACGGGCCATGGTCCCTGGAGGTGGTTCTTGCCCTAACCTCTACTGTGACGTCTCCGGGAGTCTCCAATCCAGCTAACGTAAGGTGGTAATGCATCCTTGTTTTAAACAGCCTAAGAGGCACAGTGAGAAACCAATTCCATTTAGATCATAGAAAGAATCAAATTGAAACTCAGATCAAAGCTCATGAAACATGCTGACTCAGACAATCACAGAGAACAAAGGAATTTTTTTCCTTTTTTCTCCTTTTTGTTCCTCTCTAGCCCTAAATCTTTTTGCTGAGACAATCGTTCTCAAGAAATAAGATCATACTGAATTTCAGAGGGAGAAATTAGATTCTGGTTGGGTGTAAAGAGTGCCCCCCAACTCCCACATCTCTTGAATAAATCCGCTGTATTTGGCTACACATTTTCAGGATGAATTTCATGAAATCACAGCACACTCGTCTTGAATTCTGTCATCCGCTCATTCTGTGGAGCATCTGATTCTGACAAAGCGCAGCATTTTCACTCCTTAGCAGGGCTGGTGCCAGGGCACAGCAATTACAGGCAAATGTCAGTTTCCAAGTCCGCCACGGGGGGTTAAATTGGACATGGTCTAAAATAACAGCGAGGCGTCTGCTCAGTCCCTCAGGGTGGGGACCCACCCGCACACAGGGGCACGGGCAGCCGCAGAGAGGGAGGTGCTGCCTGACGGTGCTAACAATGCTGGGAAAGCTGCTGTCCCTTTGAGCCAGGGGCGTGGCACCCACTTCTGCTGAGTGTTCTCACTCACAACTTTGTCAGAAGGGCCCAGCTTCTGAATTTATGAACGGACCGCGTGTTAGTTGGCTGGGACTGCCGTAACCAAGAATCACAGATCCGGTGGCTTCAACAACAGAAACGTTGTCTCCCAGTCATGGAGGCGGGAAGTCCAAGATCTAGGAGTCGGCAGGGTCCTTTCCTTCTGAAGGCTGTGAGGGAGTGTCTGCTCCAGGTCACTCTCCTTGGCTTGTAGATGGCCGTCTTCTCCCAGTGTCTCTCCACATCACCTTTCCTCCATGGGTCTCTGTCCCCGTGTCCAAATTTCCCCTCTCCAAGGACACCAGTCATACTGGACTAGGGTCCCCTCTCATAACATTAACTTGATGACTCCTGTAAGGATTCTGCCTCCAAATAGGGTCACATTCTAAAGTGCTGGGATTAAGGCTACAAACACATCCTTTAGGTGTGGAGGGGACAATTCAACCCATCACAGACAACTGAAAAGGGATCTAATAAGAAAAGCTAATGTTCACTGGGCATTTATGCTCATTCACTAAGTTCTCACAGCCCTATAAAGTCAGGATGAACTCTTTTTTTATCCATATTTTAGAACTGAAGACATCGAGTCATGATGAAGTTAATTAACTTGCCCAAGGTTGCACCGCTGGTCTTACTGCAGAGCCAGAACTCAGACAGGGAGCCTGGTGTCAGGGTGGATTCTGGCCACCACTCTTTTACTCGGCCTCTGTATTTAATGTTTGCAGTGGACGGGAGAACGTGCCTCACTGACCTTCAGCCAGAGGGAACTTCATTGACCAAGGGCCCAGCTGCTGTCCTCTGAAATCCCATCCCACGTTTGCACTGAGGCCATGCTTCCCCCAGTGCCGGTTCCCTGGCGTCCTGAGACTCCTGTGGCAGCTGATGTTTGGCTTGTGGACCCCCTGCCAGCCTTGCCAAACCCTCAGGCTGCAGGGTGCCTGGGACGCTTCTGCCACCTCCCTTCCTGCCCCTCCTCTGCCCTCAGGGTCAGGCCTGCCTCCCAGCTGTCTCCAGCTCCCTCCTCATTTTCTTGCAGTTCTCCTCATAAATCCTGGCATGTTTGGTCATGTCTTAGAGATCCCAGACTAATACAAATACTCGATCTAATTCAAAAGTTTCAGAGAATATGTAGGCTCAATTCTGATTCAAATTCATTTGTTTTAAAACCATAAAACTAAAAAAAAGAAGAAGAAGAAGAAAAGGAAACCCGCTGTGGTTTTCACCAGGTATGGTTAGTGATGCTGTTAGATGCATTTTTGTTTAGAGTTCAGGAAGTTAATGTCATTTACAGTAGCTTTAATGTGGTTTCATTTTGTCCTTGCTCAAACACGGAGTTCCCAGAGCCCTGCACAAAGCAGACCCTCAGGCAAGCGGCCGACAGACCTCAGGGGTAGCCAGTAGCCTCTTTTGTCCCCTGATGTTTTCTGCCATGAGCTTGGCTGCAGGAGGGAGGCAGGTTCTCCAAGCAGGAGGCGGGAGGAGAAAGCGGCCCAGGTTGATGGTGAAGTCCTGGTTGTGTTACCTGGACAGGTGCCCCTTGGTGAAAGTTGGGCATTATCCCAGTGTGTCTGGTTGCACTTGGAGAGATGGGAGAGGCTCCCATGGCTTCAAAAGGAGATCAGTTGTATCTCAGAGGCAGGAGCACTGGTCCCTGGTAACATTTTCACCGGGCTGGTTCTATTAATAAACAGTGAGTCACTCCCGTTTCCTCTTTTCCTTTACCGGTTGAACCATTCACCTTGGCAGTAAGCCCCTTATGCTAGGTCAGGACCTTTGGTCAGCTAGTTAGTTGTCTAGTGGACACTGCATTTCCCCAGGTCTCAGACTCCCTTTTGCAGGTAACGGAGCTGAATTCCAAATTGGGAATTCAGGTTGGGATGAGCGATCTCTAAGGTCCTTCTCTGGGCTAATAGTCTCTGAAGTGCCCATTGTGGCCTAAGTACTGATCAGCCCAGATACCTTCGCAAGGTGTCCACAGGCTAGAGAATGCCTCCCAGCAGTGCATCACTTCTGCTATTTTCTACCCCAGAAAACCCACTCTTATAGTGTCCTGCTGAATCTTCCCTGTGTGTTTAAAAATTACGCTAGCAGCAACTTTCAGTTCACGAGACCATCTCAGGAATTTTTAAAGCAGGGCACGAAGCTAGCTGATAGAAACTGGCTCCCTGACCAGCATGAACATATGTGGGGCAGCTTTGATGTGACTGATGGGGTAGTGTTTGCTGATGGAGCCTGCTAATAATCCAGCAGGAATGATGTCATTCTTGGCAGGGCCCAGAAAGAGCAACAAGGGGCCAACAGCTCCCCTTGGCTGAGGGAGCCCCTTTAGGGTTCCTTGGCTTTACTGTTGCTGAGCAGATGAGATTGCAAAGTTCCGTGAGCCCAGCTGCGCCATCTTCCCTCCTGGGGATGCGAGTTTTTGTCCAGAAACCTTGGGTCACTGGCTGGTTTGCCTAAACCCATTAGAGAGGTTCACATTGCCTTTGAAACTACTCCCTGGAATGGAGATTCAGGACAGAGCTAGGAGAGAATTAATTCCTGGGCAGACAGGCTTCACCCCATGGGGAGAGACTGAAGCTCTTCGAACTCTGCGAGTCTCTCCCGATTTTGGATGGCCAAGGAAGGGGTAGGACAGCCCTTGGGGAAGGGAGGACGCAACTCCGTGACACTTTCCAGAATTATAAAAGAAACTCTATGATCTTAAATAGAAAGCAGCTTTTTCTTTTAATTTCTTGGATTTGCTTAAGCTGAGGACCCAGGGAATCCTCCTATTTCTAGGTGGAGAGACTGACTGAAGGTTCCCCCTCAACAGAGCCTGGTCCTGATGACACAGGCCACCCCAGTCGGCGGGCCCCCGCCCCCGGCTGGTCTGCCACCTCCTCTGTCCCTGCTCCTTTAAGGCAGATGCTTGTCCTGGTATGAGGACTCCATGCAGCCCTATCCGTGCTTTCTGGGGAAGCCCTGAGGAAAACTTACTTCCTTGCACTCAGCACAGAAATGTAGGGTCCCCGTCTGCGAGGAAAGCTGGGGGCTTGACCACGATATCGCAAGTTGCTGGGCTTTCCTCAAGGGGATAGTAGTTTCGACATTGGCTCGGGAAAGTGCATTATCTACCAAATTGCCTAGGAATGCAGGCCATTAGTACATTATGAAACATTCTTTACAGACTCATCAGAGAATACGGGGCTTTTATGTAGCTGGTAATATCCTTGGTGATTAATCTGCAGAAGTTTTACAAATAAGTCTATTTCTTGATTTATGGAATAGAGGCTGTTTAGCAGGCTTGGAAATAGAGCAAAGCTGGTAAAGCAAATGATATTTTCCAGTTGACTTTTACGATCATCCGAGCTCTGTTGCCATGGAAAGAACTCTACCAGGATGCTGAGCTGAAAAGATTTAGGAAGGCGGCTGATGGCTATTTCCAGTTCCATGGAGAACAACATTCATCCATTCCGCAGATGCTCATGGAAACACTGCCTACCGTGTGCCCCACAGTGTTTTAGGAGCAGTGAACAAAGAGGACACAATTCTCTACTTTCAGAGAGAACACGTGTAGGAGGGAGTGACAGGCAATAATTTAAAAAAACTAGACTATGTCAAGTGATGATAAATGGGATGGGAAAACAAAAGCGGAGAAGAGAGAGAGGGAGAGCTTCGGGGCGGTGGGAGTACACAGGAAGGCTTCTCTGGGACGGTGACATTCAAAACAGGGACCTAAAGGAAGGGAGGGAGGATCCGTGTGGATATTGGTGATACACAATCTGGGAAGACAGAGCAGCAAGTGCAAAGCCCCTGAGTCAAAAGTCTGGGGTGGGGGAGAAATAGTATATAGGCCAGTGGGGCTGGACAGTGGCGAGCAATGGGGAGAGGAGCGGAGAAGAGGTCAGAGGCAGCCGGACACCGGGTTGTACAGGCCTCACGGAGCCAGGTACCACCTGCTTCCCCTTCCCTTCCTATGGCACAAGCACCCGTAATCCACCAGCCTATAGGCCTAGCCCCTCTTTTAAGCCATTACTGACTTTGGCCACAGCCCTTGCTGAAGCCCCTTCCTGAGATGGGGGGGAACCCTCACTACTTCCTAGTCTCTCGGTGCTGCCACATTGAACAGCATCACTTCTCATGTCTGTCTTCACTTCCCACTGAGATTCTTGCTCAGAGTAAAGCCATGGGTAGTCTTTTCCTTTACTTCCTGCTACAGTTGGCACGATTGTAGGCACCTCAGCGAGTGCAAGGAAGGCACGTTTGACAGAGAAATTCTGACTCTACATTAAGAGCTTCAAGAACCTTACTAGCATTTTTTCCTTTTGTCTGACTCAGAGAATGCTGTTTCGGGATCATTTAATCTTGTCTACTAACCAATATTCTTACTGGAAATATAATGGTCTATCCCAAGAAATATTTCACCCCAAATTCCAGTATTACAAAATATCAAAGTTTGCTACATTTGCTCTACATTTACTAAGTTATAATTGGAATATAGTGCATTTTTTCAAATAATTCTCAATTTTCTCTGTGCTTAAAATATATATATATATATATATATATATATTTTTTTTTTTTTACTCTACAAGTAGCTCTCAAACAAAAAAAGACAACATTTTAAAGTTCTTGGGTCCTGACTCTTAGTTTAGTGCAAGAGTGGGCAACTTTTCTGGCATGGGGTATCATACTCTGTACATGAACCTCTCGATCAGCTTCCTGAAGGCAGGCATCTCACCTTGTTCATCCAGGCTCCCCATTGTCCAGAGAGCCAGCAAGGGCCCAATAAATGCCACTCTATAAGTTACTATTATCATCCCCATTTTCTAGGTGAGAAACTTATAATTTGAGATTGTAATTTGCTAACGGTCACGTAGATCATTAGATCTGAGACTAAAACCTGTTGTTTTTTTTTTTTTTTTGGTCTGACAAAGTTGGTTTGAATCAGTGCTCACAGATTTATTGTTGGTGATCTGCATTTTGGAATGCACAGGAGCTAAATCATCAAATCTTTATTTTTTGCACTATGTAGATTTGTCACGTAACTGAGGGGACAAATGGGGAAGCTTTCTGGGTCCCTGTCTCGTGGAGGCAGAAAGACGTGGGGATGGTGAGCAGAGAGCAGGAGGGAGGATCCTGGGCCAGAGCCAGTACTTGGACAGCAGAGTAATGCCCATTAAAGAAAGGACCTGGAGGAGGGGGGTGACGGGGGCACTTGTTACTTTTTTTCCTGTGGTCAAAGCTGCCAATCACTTCCTTCCTGAGTCCTGTAATTTATAAGTATTTGGGTGAATCCTGCTAGACGGTGGGATGACCTCTGGGTCCCAATCAGGCATTTTGGTGGAGGCATAAGTGACTTCTGGTTACTGGGCGCTAGGAGAGCAGGCTACTATCCCATCGGGAGCCAGGAGGAGAGATGAGGGGGGAGGAATGTTTTGGAAACGCCTGTTCCTGGAGCAGCCTTGGCCTGGGACAGAAGCTCTGCGATCTGGTCTTTAACTGAGGGTGGGCAGGTGAGTGACCTGGGGCACTTCCTCCTATCCCAGGAATGGCGACTAGGAAGAGAGGAGGTTTAACGTCCTGGTGGTAAGTTCTGCCTGCCACACAAACCAAGGCCTCATCTATTGGTTGGATGTAAGGGAGGCGGAGTCTGGAGAGCTGAGCTCTGGCCCCCAACTGAGATGCTCTTTTTATGGCCTTGGGCAAGATTTCTATTTCTCCTGCCTTCCATTTTGTAAAATGTGGTTTCTTAAACAGTCGCTGCGATTTTCAAGCAGGACACTATGGCTCTATGGCGTTCTTCACTAGGGTCGCCAATATTTGTTTGCTGAAGATGAAGTTGCACAGAGAGGGGTAAGAAGGGGGAGGTAATTTTGGAAAAGTGGGGGTGGGAGACCAAGGAGTGGGTCTCTAGGTAACTTCAGTATCTCTGTCCCTGCAGGAGTTTGATCAGGTAACTAGGTGGGGTGAGGGGGAGCTCTTCCTTCAGATCGAGTTCCATTTGGGGAAAGAAATACAGGAAAGGAACCCAAGCTATGTTGGAGAAGAAATGAAGTTGTCTTCCCTTTTGTGTCACTAACTAAATCCAACTTCCAGGTGACATTTGGTTATACCTGCATAGCTGACTCCAGCCCATAACTAAATCCAACTTCCAGGTGACATTTGGTTATACCTGCATAGCTGACTCCAGCCCACATATCCTTGCCCCACCTAAAGCTTCCCAATTCGTCATCCCCATTTTAGGGATGAATGATCCAAGCACTCAGATAGCTGGAATTATCCTGCCCGATAGCGCCCACTATTTGACTCAGAAATCACAATAAAAAAAAAAAAAAGCAGGCCCGGAAAGGCAAGCACCCTAGTGGAAAAAGCAATGGCACCCTCCTTAAATAGCCTTTCTGAAATCTCTTCAGCTTATAGTGACTAATTTAACTCCATAGAAAATAAATTGGCTCTGAGTCACGTAATATGTGTCTGCCTGCAGATGATAAATTGCATAACAGATCCAGCCAAATATTGTAGCCTAAATATTGGCCCTATTAGCACTGTTGAGCTGAATTTTTCAGAACACAATTCATAGCATTCCCCCACAAGCCCCTTCTTCCACTGTACAGAGCATGCTTTTTTTTTTTCCTGTTTCTTCAGCTCCAGCCGGGGGCCCCCACAGCGACCTAACCCTCTTTGACATATGCAGTTTTCTGATTTATGGGAATCGTGAAAGATTACTGTGCTCTATCTGAATGAAGGTCCTCACTGTGAAAACCTCACAAAGACCACAGACACAGACACTCGTCTGCCGCAGCCGGCTCTCCTGCCCTTTGAAAGGAGCCATTCAGCATGCAGCAGCCGGGCTGTGCCTTGAGCTCAGTGGGCTTGTGTTTTGCTGGGACATTGTTATGGACTAGGGTGCTTTTCTGGGTTCTGTGTAAAAGTTTGCCATCAACACTTGCCCAGTCTGTGTCTGGTAAACATTTACCACTTAGAACTGGAGCACAGAAACTGAGCAACAGGACACTGTTGGCAGCCCGAGTCACTAGGGAGGGGCTGGGACCCACGAGGGGACTTGAACGGCTCAGCGGGAGCCTTCTGGGCTCTAAGCAGTTCACATAAGACTTGGTCTGAATCCCCAGTTTGACCATGGCAGGAGTCGTGGCAAGTAAAGGTCCAGGCAGAGATCTAATGAGTGTGTACAGGCACGGGGTTTGTTTCCTTGGATGAATGTCTGGTTCTCATGGGTGACCTCTGCCTTATGGAGAGAGAAGGGAAAGAGAATTTCCTCCTCGCCTCGCCTTTGTTGTCTCTGTCTCCCTGCTGAGCCTGGAGAGCGGAGGGGAAGTAAGAACGCAGTACAGGGTGGTGGCTCAGAGCTCACACTGCGTTTGGCAAGACACGCACATTATTCCCCGTCCACCAAGGCTTTAATGAGCTTTTGTGGTCATGGGCAATGAGCACTCCTGGCCTTCCTGGGCTAGAGCCCAGTCCAAGTTGAACCAGAGAACTTAACTGTTTTTCTTATTACACCAACAGAACTTTGGCTTTTCCAGAAAGTCCAGGACAAGTGACAAAGTGGAATGGCGAAGAAGGTTCTCAGAGGAGAGAAGCTTTAGGACGGGGAGGTTAGCTTAAAAATAGGGTGGTCCCCTTGAGGGCTCTTGTGTTTGACTCTTTTTCTCTTGGGTTTTTGTTCTGCATTGTAATTCCCTTCTTCACCCCCAGAATTTTGGCAGTGTCTGCTTTTCAGGACACCTTACTGAGTGGTGTCAAGAGGGATGAGGGTAAGAGTCGCTACATCCAGAGTTGCCAGAAGTGGTATCAAGTGAGGCCAGCAGCTGCAGGAGCCGAGAATGACGTCTGAGAGTCAGGAGAGGGCAGAGAACCAGCTCATGGTGGGAACTATCTGAGGACAAAATGGTACATCAACCCCTTATAGAAAGGATACTGCAGAAAAGAAGGGAGTGTGGGGCAGACCTGGGCTGCCATAGGGTGTTGCTGGAGAAAGATCAAGCCTCAGAAGACTAGACCTGGAATTTAAAGAAGGCAGATATGGGTTCCATCGTTAGCATATGACCTGGTGATTAGGTATCATTAGAGCTTCCCCTTGGATGTTGGGCAAAAGGTCATGGAACTTCCTTGACTCTTTGCAGTGCCTGTTAGGGTAAGGACAAAGGCCCCCGAGATGCACATAGCCTTGTCAAGGTCCGCAGGGCAGTCTCACTGTCAGAGTCCATTGTGAGCTCTTCCCAGCCACCTCCTCCAACTACTCGACCACCATCATCTCTTCCTCAAGCTACTGTGGCTACACCTGGTTCTAGAACACGTTACGTGGAACCAGCCCTGAGTCAATGTCACCAGCACCTGCTGGATCCCAGAGAACCACCGTCCCCACATCCTGGTCCAGCTCCCAAGGTTGTCCCATGGCATTTTGAAACTCCCAGGACTTTCTACTCTATGTTCGCACTTTCTGAGACAAAGCATGAAACGGATCAAGAAAAAGGTATGCGAGGCCAAAACAGTGAGCTTTCTTCTGGGAAAGCTTGCCTCTGCACCCTGCCTGTTTTATTCCCAGCTCTTCACTTGGCGGAGGGGAGAAGAAAACCCCAGTGCTCGGGACCTCTGGATGTTGGTTTTATCTACAGTCCTCCTAGGGAGGTAAGGATGGTTAAAAACTACCAGGTTACAGACTTTCTGGAGCCTGGCACTGTGGTCCTCAGCGGCAGAGATCAGTGGCCAGGAAAGGCTAGGTGGTCCCTCAGGACCTGCCCACTTCACATTGCCGTGGATCTGCTCCAGGAACATATGCTAATTACCCAGAGACGAGTGTGTGCAACCACCCAGAGGGAAAACTCAGTCCAGCTGCAACAACTGACCTTGGTCTCATCTAAATGATCATCATATAGGACCCACCTCAGAGGAGCTCCAGGCTACTTGAGTTAAAATGGACAAGCCTCTATGCTGCAGATTTGTGTAAGGTGTAGACAAGAGCTGGCCAAGGTCCTCACCGCATCTTCCCTCTGCCTTTTTCATTGTTTAAGCACGAGGAGACCGAGCGCCATTCCCCAGGGAAACCAGAGCAGCTTATCCATAGGGCTTCGTTCATGCCTGGTTGACACCCGAATGGATAATTTTGCAAATTCACTTGAAAACTGGCTTTCTCTTTTCTAAATTTTCTATGGGGATAGTGTTACAATAGTACCAGTCGACGCAGAGTCACCCCCTTAACAAGGGCTCCAGAGAAAAGCCACCCATTTTCATTTTTTTAATTACTTTATGAAAACTTAAAGGGATGTGTCTCCTCGGAAAGCTCCAGATCATCCTGTGATGAGAGACCAGCGCCAGCACAGCCCTTTTGCTTCATACTCTGGGCTCCATTCACCCTACTGATGCATTGAGATGTGCACAAAATATGACACAAAATGGGTTTTCAGCTGGGGTCTAATCATCTTTTTGTTGTAGGCAATCCATTTTATTTGCAGTTTGTTGTAACCAAAGTTCCAAGAAAATGTGAAGTTCTCTCAACTTCTCTCACACTCACCATCTTATCTATCAGCAGACTCTAGTTTTTGCCTGCAAAACAGTCCCAGTCACTGTCATCACTAGGCTGACTTTTACAAAAGCTTCCCTGTCTCCCCTCTGGCACCCCACTTCAATCAGTAGATTCTCCAACAGGGGCCAGAATAAACTTTAAAAATACGAGTCAGACCATGTCCCTCTTCTGTTCAAGACCCACCAAACGCTTCCATCTCACTCAGAATAAAACCCAAAGTCTTTAGTTGGGGCCACAAGGCCTCACTAACTCTGACCTTCTCTCTTACACATCTGGCCTCATTGGCTTCCTTGCGAGTCCTTGAACATCAACAAGTCTGTACCCCAGGGCCTTCACACTTGCCATGCTCTCTCATTAGCATGCTTTCCCCTCACAACTGGCTCCCTTCCTTCCTTATAGTCTCTGGTAAAATGCCATTTTTATCCTGGGGGCCTGTGACACCAAGGACACCCCTATCCATCCTGCCCTGCTTCAGTTTTCCTTATACTCTTGGTCATCACGTGACATATTGCATATGAATTTGCTTATTTGTTTATTGTCAGCCTTTCTACATGAGCAGGGACTTTCTTTTGCTCACGACACTATCTCTAGCGCCTAAAACAATTCCTGGCACAGAGCTGGAGCTCACTAAATATTGATGGAATGGATGAATGAATTCCTGATTCTTCCCACTCTGACCATCAGCTGCCAGCACAATGAAGGGGATGTTAATAAGCAGAAATGACCAAGCTGGTCAAAGGATTTTAGAGAATAAGCAAGCCTGAGAGAAATATTGTTTAAAAACTAAGGAAAAAGAAAATCAGCAGAAAGTGATCTTGAATCTTGAGCGCCCACTCGCTGAGCCAGAGCCAGGCCAGATTTGTTCACTTCAGTTGCTGAAACCTGGTTCTTGTCACAAACCAACCTAGACATCTAGTTTGAAACCCGTCTTATATGTCTCTTGGCATGCAGAGCACGCCTATCACTTACCAGATTTATTGATATTATGGAAAGCGCTGTGAAATGCCTCCTGCCATATGGGAAAAGAGGTGAAAAATGCTCACATTGGGCTCGGAGCCAGTTTCACAAAAGTTTAGAGTTTCAGACTTTTCCCTCCTCCTGGGTGTGGTGGCTCTGTCTTATCAAACGTCTATTCCCTGAGTAGCCATAAAGACATGTCTGTGTATCTGGTGGTATTTTAATGCTCAGAGCACCATATTCTGATGTGCAGAAAATGTGACATGTTGGCCCAGCTGTTGTGAGAAGTAAAAAGGCTCCCTTTGCCCTGTTAATTGCCTGTCTTTCCCATTTCACTTTATCTAGCTCTGGTGAGCTAGGGATAGGCTTGTGGAGGGGTGGGAAACTGATGGGTTCAATACACAAACCACAGAGCCCGCGGAGTGCCAAGCCTGGGGCGGGGAGGACATCGGAGCAGTTGCTGCCCCTACCGGCCCCTGTCCTGCGACCTTAGGACAGCCTCAATCCCTCTAAACCTCATCACCACCTCTGCGACCATCCTTCTCTCCCCTAAACTGTTGCAGGAGCCTCCTGCCCGGCCTCCCAGGCCCCCCGGCTGTCACGGAGGAGCTAACAGCACCTTCCGCGTGGGGTTGTGGGGGCGAGACGGTCCATTAAGGTGCCTTCACGTTGCACTAGCACAGGAGTCCTCTATAAAGTTTTATTGGGGATTATCATTGCCTTTTATGATGATTATAGCTCATGCGCCAGTGGGCCTCTTTTATTGGGAGTTGACAGATCTTTTCCCCTCTAGATGTAGCTCTTCTCTAGATTCTATTTTTGATTTAAGTGAGTCACCTTGGCTAAGGAAGCAGTCATTCCGAACTGCATATTATGCACATTTTTAGTCGGTCCGTGTACCTAACGCCAGCCTGGCAGAGATGCTGTGGAGACATCCCAGTGTCACGCAACGGTCCCGAGTCTAAAATAATTTTTTTTTCCAAACTGTCTCACAAATACTGTCATGAGGTCAGGTCAGGAAACAACTGCTTCTCAAACTTACATTTTGCCTTTAGCCCCCCAGTGCAGCCTAGATCTCCTGCAGTAAGCGTGGTCTCAGCCCTCAGGAGTTACGTGTGTGCGTTTGGACTAATGCCACTGAAGAAGAGAACTTAGTAAGCATTTCATCTTTCAAGAGGACCTTCGTTCTGTGGGTGCTAACCTAGCATTAGACCATCCTCCAAAACACCACCAGCATTCCCATGACGTCACAGCTTCGGGTAGTTTAGTTTTCTTTAGAGGTAGCTGCCTTAACATACCCATTCTGATCCCTTAAAGATGAAAAAGCTCGCAGGTGCCTGAGACCCCAGCTCTAATCCTCACCCTTCCAAATGGAGTGGGAAAGAAGTGCACCTTTATCTATTCTCTCCTGTTTACTGGCCCCCGGGGTGGACAAGGCACGCGCGGGCTCGCTCCCACATCGGGGGCACCCACGTGAATACAGCTCGTGCTCCCGAGGGCGATGAGCCTCGTCCGTAACCGAAGGGCTTTCCAAGTGGTGACTGCACACGTGGTTCCTATTGCTTTGCTCATCTAGCCTCAGGTGGTGTTTTGCTTTTGTTTACTCTCTGGCAAGATACTTCTAGCTCCTTCTGTTTGCAGTGGTAACTATGCTCAGAAGGAAAACACCCTTGTTAGCACAGAACCAGAGTGATTTTTCCACAGAAGAATTTTGTTCATCTTCAGATGAAGTTGTAGGTAATTAGGACCATATACTCATCATGAAACTGACTATGGTTTGCAGAAGATAATTGTTTATGAAGAACAGGGCAGTTTGGCCTCTTGCATCAAGGGGTGGGTGATACAATTTTCCATTTACGTGTTGTGGGGTTACCTTAAGACTTCAGGTCTAAAATAGTCATCTTAACCACTTTTTTTGATAAAATGACTCTCAACAATTTCTTGCCACTTTAAACCTAGTGGCTGAACATATTTCAACCACTTCTAGATGACTCAGTCATCACTGTAAGTGTGGATAATTTTACTGCACGATGGATGTGAAATGACGTCAGGGCCTGGTTGAGTTATGAGCTGTGCTGGGAAAATTCCTAGGTAAATGCCTCAGGGTCTTAGATTTATCGAGCTCTTAGTTTTTCTAGTTATTCCTTAGATGTGAGGTCTTGACTTGTCACTATCTTGCTGTATTTGTCTCTAGAAACCTTCCCCAACCTATTCAAGGACTATTTTTGAGCATTCACTTTGTGCCCGCGGTGGGCAGCAGCCCGTCCGCACGGAGCAGCCCTGCTAGCAGGAGATGCAAACGATAAACAAGGTCATAATTCTAACTTGCCTTGGTCTGGGAGAGTGAGTAATCAGAAGGGTCATGTGTAAATTAAGGGTAAATAGGATTTCAGAACACCGCATGCTCAGAGTCCATTTGTTTACTTCTGAGTAACTCCCAAACACTGAGATCATTGGCTTCATGGCTCTTTGAAAAGGTGGAGTTTCTCTCTTTCCACAGACTACTACTAAAAGTGACCTAACATCACTACAACTTGGTTTGTGATATTCTGCCGCAAGGGCCCTCTGCCTGCAGCTTAAAATTGAGGACAACATAGCATCTGAGAGTCTAGATTCCAAATTCACTTCTCTGGATCTGACTTGCTTCAACTTCACGTTTGTTTATCTAACTGCCAAGCCCCCTCTCCACATGGATATCTCTTGACCTTTAAAACTGAACTTTTGTTTCCACCCTTTATCTCAGTTTCCACCCCACACCCTTTCCCTCCAGTATTCCCCATCTTAGCACATAACAGGTGCGTTTTGCCTGGCACACGGCAACCCAAAACTTTGAGATGCTGAAATTTAGCAGCAACGAGAGGATTTATTCACAGAGCAGCCAAAAGAGAGGACAGCAGAGAAAGCGCAAATCTGCCCCCGCAAAGGCAAGGGGCTAGGGGTATTTATGCGATGACCAATAAGGAAGCAGGGCGGTCAGAGGCGTGGGGAGCGTGGGGAAAGGACCGGGGACGGGCACAGGTGATCATCATCCTGCTCAGGTGTAACTAAGCCCCAGGCCCCCTGCACGAGCAGAATGGAGCCTCTTCGCACGCTCTGAGGGCGGAGTTCTGCCCGCTGACGTCAGGAGGTCGCGGAGCGGACCCTCACGCATGCCCAGCTGGAGGGTCGGAGGGCCTCTCCAGTCTCAGCCGGCTGGGCTCAGACTAGACACAGCTGACTCCAAGCCCCTGGAAAACAACTCGGGCAAACATCTTGTTTAGGCTCCAGGGTGCTTGGAGGACAGGCACGTCTTTCGTAGACGATCTTGATTAGTGAAGGCAAGTGAAATGCATTTGACTAAGGCTTACCCACTATTTCATAGTCCTCCAAAAATCAAGATATTATTCTCAAGTTCTCCCCTTTCCCTGTACCCCATTCCCTGAAGTCCTACCCCACCACCAATTCATCAACTAAGTCTGGGATTTTTAGCTCAAAAACATATCCCAAATCTGAGTCAGATCATGATTCTTCCCTGCCTAGAATCTATCAGTGCCTTGTTTTGCCCTCAGAGGAAAATCCCAGCTCCCGACAACAGGTTCAAGGCATGACAGGGTCAGTGTCCTGTTCCTGGTTTTCACGTCTTCTCTTACCAGGCCGCCCCCCCGCCTGCCATGCTCCAACCACACTGGCTTTCTTCCTATTCTCCCCAACTCATGTCTTGGGCCAATAGACTGCTTTTCCTGTGCTGGATTTTTCTGCTCCTGACCAGCCAAATAGCTGGCTCCTTTTTATCACTGAGGTCTGAACTTTAATGTCACATCCTGTCCTTAGAGAGGCATCTTTTGCCAGTTCTTTCTCCCACTTCGAGGTGCATACAAATCATTGGGATGTAGATTCAGATTCAGTAGGTCTGGGCTGGGGCCTGAAATTCCACATCTCTAAGAAGCTCCCAGGTGATGCCGATGCTGCTGGTCTGTGGACCACACTGAATCCTAGTAGGCAATCAACAAATATTTGTTGTTGAATATGTTTTCTTTTCCTCCCAGCCCTGAGGGGTATGAAAGAGCCAAGTCTCTAGCTTTGGGTGAGAGCAAGCCAGCTAGTGTTGAAAGGCATTTCTGATTCAAGCAATAAAAAAATTGATGATGCCTTTATCCTTTATTGAAATGCCCGAAGAATGATCATATAGTTATTTGGAATGGCTGGTGACAAAATCAGTCACTGTTTTTGAGTGGAGTTTTGTTTGTTTTTAAAGCTCTCTGGATTTAGAGTTTACATCATTCCTTGAAGTAAAAATTTTCCAACACAGCACTGGATGGAATTGAGAGGAACGAGGGCTTCCCAGCCAACTTTTTATTTACTGAAGCTACCTTCTGCATAAACACAATCTCAGAATTTGGATTAAGTTATGCCAGTGAGAGTTCAGATGCTGCAAATTGGAAACCACTCTTCAGCTTTCTGTTTGGTGAATCTACATAAAAACTAAACACAGGTCATAGCTGGTGATACAGTTTTCTTGATGAGTGAAACAGAGACCATATCTTCCTTTTATGAGATGCCTTCACAGTATTGTCACAAGCAGTTGGCTGACAAATGCTTGATACGTGCCTATTATATGCCGGATGTTTTGTGCAAGGATTTAAAGATGTGGTCACTGTGTTTTGAGGGTATTACAATTTAGGAGAAAGACACAGGTAGCCATAGAAAGCTGATAATGCAAAGCAATCCAGAATTAATAACCTACCATTTTGAAGGCAAGGACCTAGATCATCTGAACTAAGGATCTGTCCAAGTCCATGCTATGCCACTCTGTGTTCAGCACTAAATGAGTGGTATACACCAGTATAAGTCCAACATTAAGGTGAAAAGAATGCCCTTGTTAAAATATAAATTCAGACTCAGTGGACCTGGGTGGAGCCCTCTACCTGTGTTTCTAACAGGCTCCCAGGTGATGGCCATGCTGGTGGTATGGGGACCACACTTTTTATTGCAGGGGAACAGAACAGTGATACTCAAATTGTGGTCATCAGATTCTCAGGGGCCTCCCCAGATCTACTGAATCAGAACTCATGGTGGGTGGGGCTCAAGAATGGTATTTTAGATCATTCTCTAGATCATTCTTAAGCTTTCTAAAGACTGAGAAGCCCTGGTACAAACATGAAGTGCTAGGAGCCAGATGTGTTGAATTCAGGATCTAGGTCCTTTCCCCAGCGATTAGCCCCCAGGGTAATATCACGCCTTAGACTTTTCAGGGACTGTCAGTTCAGTACCAAGTGGCCTGGTTTGACTTTTCCAACACAAGCAGGCAGAAAGCTAGCCAGGAGCCCCAGCTAAAGACTGATGCGCCCTAACATGTTGTTAGGCACAGACCAGACCAGAGAAGAGTGGCCAGAAAGGAGCTGTGCATTAGCCAGATGGAAGGCTATTCTCCTTGTGGTAGTCATGAGGAACAGAGACCATAATGGGTTTAGCAGATGTGGACATCCTGATGTCAGAGAGTCTCTCTGCCTGAAAGCGAGTTGTAATCATCCAATATATTTCCCCATCTTCTGGCCCGAGACTGAGTTGTCACAGGCTCCCAGACACTGCTCCAGGCGCCCCAGATGGTACCGGCTGACACACTGTGAGCATGTCATTATGAACACGTGCAAACCACATGAGGGCAACTAGTTTCTGGAGGCGAGAGGCAGGGCACTACCCCCTCCCCCAAAGTTCCAAAGACACGGCTGGGAGGAAGAGAGGGGAGTGGGCCGTCAGGTACTGGGAGGTCTCGGGAAAATGAGGACCCATGGGAAACCCTTAGGGAGTAGGAGCCAGGCAGACACTGGGAGATCCCTCTCCCAGTGGGATAATGTGAGCAAAATACGTTCAAGTTCTGGCACTTTCTCTTTTTCTCTTTCAACTTCCACACTGCTTTGACTGGTTTAGGAGGCATCATTTTTGGAATTAGAATAGAACCATTAACTTCCTATTTTAGCAGAGAATTAAAACAATTTTATTATTTGTGCATTTGCCTGTTTGTTGATTTAGCAGTGGTGTAACGATTTTGTCCAGCTAGTAAAAAGAAAACAAAGGCTAACCTGGAATCGACAGATTCCTGGGACAATTAGTTTCTTTGATCGAACTGAGCTCACGAATCGAAGCAGCTCATTCATCAGGACTTGTCACTGAGCCTGACTTTGGAACTGAATCCACTTCTGGAAGATAAGCAGCAAGCGCATCTGCATCGGGCCAGAATGAGCAGACTCCTTGAATGAAGAGAGGCCCTTTGCAGTGTCCCGGACTCTGCCTGCAAACAAATAAACAAACAAAAACAGAAGAGTCAGGAGGGGCTGTTGTCCCAGTCACGCCTGCCACTCACTGGCTTGCTGTGAATTCTACTGTTGGAGCTCCCGTTTAAAGCTCTGAATTCCACTAAGATACAAATAGCCCTAGAATGGGTGACACCTTTTCGTGTTCCCCAAAGTGAGGTATTTCGCTAGGAAGGAGGGAGAAATCACTCGGGCCCAAGGAGCCCACAGCCCACCGTGACAGAAGAATCGGGCTCAGAAGTCTTGAGACAAACCAGCTTTTCTATTTCCAGGCTGACTGTCGCTAGGAGGGTCTATGACTTTAGGGAAGTTACTTAATGCCTATTAGGAATGAAGTTCCTCCTCTGACAGATGATGATAATACTTGCCCTACATCTTCTCCCCGAGTCAAGGCCACTGAGACAACAAGGTGAAATAACAGGGTTGAAAGTATTTTGAAGACCTGAGACTTACAAACCCGAGCTATTATTTTCTAAGGTAATTTTCTCGTCTCGTGCAAGGTAGAGCTGACCTTTTGAGGATGAACAAGTACTAACCAGTAAACTGGAAGTGAACTGGTGCTCGTCAACGGCAGAGTGTTGTCTATAAACAGTACATGCATCCTGGGAGCTCTTATCTTCTGGGAGATACAGCCAAACAGTGGTTAAACTGGCAGACAGTCATCCAGGGAACTGGGTGATGCAGTGTTCGCACGAACAGCTGCTTCAGACAGAAGGCACTTCACGGCCCAATCACAGGAGCCCAGACCAACCCATGGAGAGCCCTGAATTATTTTGGTTTGTTTGGACTTTGGCTTTTCTGTGATCTTGACTGGCTTCCTTTTCATAACGTCACTGTGTACAAAAAAATTTTGCTTTCAGTTATTTATTGGATTATTTCAGGTGTCAGACTCTTAGGGAGACAGCCCTGGAAATGATAAAGATTAGGGGGAAAAAAAGGTCTTTGATCATGTTTGCCGTTGATCCCCAGAGCCTGCGAAGATGGATTTATTAGACTCCAAATTCCCCCAGTCAGGCTGTGGGTTATTTGTACAATCGGAGGACTAGGGGTGAAGAGTACAAGAAGCATGTCTAACAGAAAGGTATTTCCACCTGGAAGAATGGCTCCGTCCCAGCCTGTTCCTTGTGGATTGGTTTATTGGATTCGCCTTCGCCTTTAAGGCAAATCAGTATATATGCTAGTGAGCAGTTTCAGGCACGGTGAAATTGGAATTCTGCTCAAGGAAAGGTTGGCCGAGAAATAAACACACTTTCTCAAGAGACTTAGTCCCACTGGAAATGTACATGTTAAGTAGCACCAGAAAAGAAAGTGCAAGTCCTGTATGTCACCACTTAGGACGGGAGGTTCAGATGTGATGTAGGTAAGCATCTCCACGTGTGAAAAGACACGGGGCGAGGTAGCTCTTTAGGAAAAGTACACACACGCAAAGTTGTGTGGCCACAAATCCAGCATCTCGTGTCCCCCCCCCCCCCCCCCCGAACTCTCTAGTCACATAGCAATCATCACAGATAAATCGTGATGTTGACCTGCTTGTTAGAGGTTGGTGCTGCAGGCACTGCCATTAGTGAGTTGCAGGTGTGCCTGAAAGACCCCGTCAGGGAGCGCTCTCCCAATGCGGGCCTGTCAGGATTGTTTTTCGATTTGCAGCTGCAGCTGCTATTATGCGGCCAGTGCAGCCGGTGGCATTAAAGTGTGTCTGGGGTTGCCTGCTATTTGCAACAAGTCACTAGCCCTGGAGGGCCTGACAGGACCTGGGTAAGATCCAGAAGAGAGGAGGTGTGCAGTGGACAGCCAGAGGCCACTGTGCTAGACCGGGGATGGTCAAGTCAAAAGGCCACGGGGCTAAATGCAAGTCTGTTCACGGTCTTACAGCAGTGGTAACGTCTTAGGTTTGACTGGTGCACCAAGGTTACGAAGATGTTGACAGCAGGGAGCTGAGTGAAGAGTATATGGGAAATCTCTGAACTATCATTGCAATTTTTCTGTAATATAAAATTTTCCAAATATAAATTTACTTTAAAGTCTTTGGGGCTAGCATGTAACATGGAGGAATGAAATGGGCCAGACGGGGACAGTCACACACTTGTCAGCCCTTGTCTCTAGAAATGCCCGCTCCTGTCTCCAGTTGATCATTGCCAGGTGGAAATGCAGGCCCCGGTTTACAGATTTTCTAAGTTTTCAAGAGAATCCAAAAATCTGTGTGTGTGTGTTCCTGGTTTTAAGACAATGGCAACAATTTAAAAAACACTTTAGGGACAAAGGAAACAGCTGCTGTGTGAGGAAAGTGGCCAGGTGTATGACTTGTCTTCTGGGCGCCAGAGCAGTAAGTGCACAGGAGGATGATCACAGGAGCTTTACAAATGCAGATTCCAAGGTCCCAACTTAGAGGTTCTGATCAGGTAGATTTAGGGTCAAACCCACGACTCTGGATTTTGGTTAAAAATAAAATCCCAGGTATCCCAGGTGATCTTAACACAGGATGTTCAGAGGTTCCACTCTGAGAAACATTCCTCGAAGGAACAGGATTCCTTGCCCTTCGCTTCTTCACTCCTTTAATTCAACTTGTTATTCTTTCTCTCACCATCAGTGATACGATTTCAAGGCCAGTACCTAAATGTAGGTCCGGAACTGTGCTGTCAAACATGGTGGCCACCAGCTGAAGGTGGCCAGCGAGCAGCTGCAATTTGGGCTCCAAGTGGGAGACACACACAGGACTTCAAAGGCTCACTACAAATTTTAAGATACAAAGCATTTATTAATAAATATTTAACACTGATCAAATGTTGAGATGGTAACAGTTTCTGTATACTGGATTAAGCAAACTATATTAAAATGAATCTCAGCTGCTAAGAGGAAACAGAGTTGCCTATGGGGCTCACATTTATGACCCATGTTATATTTCTATTGGATGGCGCAGGTCTAGGAAACTGGGGTGAAGAGGGATGTTTTCCCCTCAAACCCAAGTGCATAGACGCAGAAGGAGTGTTTAGTGTTCGTATGTCTGTAGTTGTGCCCAAGTCACCAGGACCAGGGATTTCACATTTGGAGACAGAGGTCTAGGCAAACACTGTTCATGTCACAGCTTCCCTCCCTAGAAAGACAGTGGCAGGCAGCTGGCTGGGATTCGGGGCCCTTGGATCCTGGCCAGCTCTGCCTCTTCCACCAGAGGCATGACCAAAAGCCAGTCACATAATTAATCTATTACAGAAGGACGGGACAAGCACAGTTCATTGTAGGTACTGTTTCTAAGAGATACAGGGAAAGCTACACATTCGGCTAGGTATTCAAGTGGGCACAGATTAAGAAAGAGTATTTTCAGAAGACCCTTAAAAGTTTTTAAAACTTTTCAGGCTGATGTTAGGGTGAGTCATTTGGTGAAGAAAAGTGAACAAAACATGGACATTGAGAGAAAACAGAAACGCTACCCCTCAAAATGACAAAGTAGGATTATGAGATCCCGTTAGTGGTTTGGGTTGAGCAGACCATCTCAAATTCTATTTTCCATCTCATTTATTCATCAGAGCTTCAAATACATTGTCAGCACTCTCCATTCTTAATTCTTTAAAAGCATCTATGTGCTTCAAGAGAAATTGTATCATGTGTTTCTGATTCATTTATACATAATAAATCAAAATGCTGTTTTTAAAGAGCTATTTGATGTCCAAAAATACTCTTGATCTCCATTAATAATCCTGTTTTCTTTCAACCTGAAGGTCCTATCATGTTTATGCAGAAACCTGATTCGGGTCTAAAGTCAGAACCCACACAGTTCAAATGGTTTCACAGCTTGGCAAGATGATCTTTACTGATTCCGTTCTAAAGGGATGTCCTAGAACCTACACCTACCTGCTTATTTATTGGGGATCCTTTTCTCGGTCTCACCTGCCTGAGTCATGTGTGTTGATCTTTATTTTTTATTGGTTTCTCTACTTAGCATCTTTTTCCCTTGGCAATTACTTCTCTCTTCTGTTTCAAACTTTTGTCTGCAAGTCCTCAACCCCCAACTTCTGCATTTAGTTTCCAAAGCTCCAGCCATTCTCTGCTCCTCTGCTCTAACCACTTCTTATCAAATTCAGCCTTCACTTCAAGTTAAATTCCCACTTGTAACTTTCTGCTTCCAGCCCCTTCCCACCCACCGTGGTAGCTTTCCCTCTGCCTTGTTTTGTTGCCCAAGGTTTTGCCCACGTCTGTCAGGTTGTTCCTTCTTTTCTCCTCCAACCTGTCCATGGGACTTCGAGGGTTGGAAATCTGGAGGGCCTGTGTTTCTGACTGGTAGATCACACAGTAACAATCAGTCCCCTTGCAGAAAGGGCTACATGTTCCTAGAAACAGACACGAGCCTGGACCCTGGACCCACTGACCTGGCAGCACATTCTGACAGCTCAGTCTCTTACTCCCAATTTGTTAATGAGAAAGAAATAAAAAACATGGCACCAATAATAAATACTGCTTTGATGACCTTGAGATATATGGACATTTCAGCAAATATCATTTTTATAAGACAGAGGTATGTGTCGTGTGTAGAGCCTAAGTCAGAGTTGATGGTTTTAACAGACACTACAAATTCGTTTTCAGGGTTCCCATCTCTTACCACATTGGTCCATTTAGTCTCTCAGTCTCCTTACTCATGAGGAGGACTTTCCCAAGATGGTTAGAATTCCCCACTGCAGCCTCCTGCAGGTGGTCCCCAACCCTGTCAATAGATGCACGATTCCCATCTTGCTGGCTCCGCACCTGCCTCTGGGGAGACGTGAGCTCCCTGAGCCTATGTGTCAGGAAGGTCAAGTGGTGAGGCTTGGGTGCCTCAGCCCACTTCCACAATTAACCACTTACAAAAGAAGACACACACATTGGAACCATGAAAATAAGGCTCAAAGCAGGTCAAAGGCTAGAAATTAAACAGGAGAGCAGAGAAGCACATGAGAGAGCCCAGGAAAGAGCACTGCTGCATGTGAGCACTGAGGCACGCTCTAAGCCTCAGCAATCAGAAGGGAAAAAAGAGAGCTGTTGAGTTTTATAGTTGTCAATGTCTGGGAAGCTGCTGAATTCTTTGGTAGAGACTTGTTTTCTCCTGGCAATAAATTCTTAGAGATTTTTGTTGAAATGATTTTTATATAAGTGACAAGATAGACTGAATGTGGCTTACAGAAGACAGAGAAATGACCTTCTTACAGCCATCTCTCCCACCGACCTGCAATAAACACCGAGGGCAAGCTGCTTATTAAATCATAACTCAGTGAAGATATTTCTTTGGGGAGTTTAGCTAATGTGGTCCAGACTCATAACTTTCAGGTGATTTATCTCGACATACAGATAGAGCTCAGAGGGCCTAGAGGAATGGACGGTTACCATGACTCAGAGACACTCGCTCTCGAGACCTCATTGATTCTGCTAAGCCTCAGGCAGAACCGGGAGACTGGTCCATGTGTTGGAAAGCAAAGTGAGCCACAGGCAGGTGTTAAGGCTGAAGTCTTATCATGAGATAAACATATCTCCATCATGAAGGTAGGACTACCCTACTGTTCCCTGGTTTTAGGCTAAATATCCCACCTTCTTATACAGTTAGGGCCAGAATTTATCTTGGACAAATAATTATCTCAATGAAGCTTGAAATTTGCCACATAAAATAAGGTTGGAACAGCTGTGGTCTGGAAATTTTTAAAGGCAGGTATCTACTGCAATTATCAAATAACCTATGTGTGGTACACTCAAAGGTAACAATTTGAGCTGGTCTCCCTCTGAGAGCCTACAAACATACCCTCGTGTATTTATGTCTTTTGGATAGAGACCTTTTCAGCAACAGAAAGGGTAAAGAAAAGCCATTCTGCATGGCCCAAAGGAAAGGCTCAATGACAATAAATTACACCAAATAATGTCTTTCCTTTGAAATCATGGCCCTGAAGAAAGAGTTCACATCCATGAAGAGTTTTCCAACTATTATTTTAGCTCAGGCAGATTCCAATCCCTGGGTAGCCCTGGTTGGTATTAGCAGCTGCCTGTGCATCATGTTGGTGGACAGCAGCCTCCACTTTCTGAGCATGGATGTGTTGGGTGAGCTTGTCACAGCCCATCAGCAGGTTGTCCCCTGGGAGCCAGTCCCGGACGATGGCAACAATCACCAAGGTTCAGGAGAGAGCGGGTACCAACATCCCTGGGCTCCGGTGTGGAACCTCCAGTCTGGTTACTTCTCTACCCAGCATCAGCCAGGTGCCAAATAAGTTGCCAGGGCCTGGCCTAGGGAAGTGAATATTTGTGGAGTCAAGAGATAAATAAATGAACGCCAACGAGCATACAATCAGCAGAAACTCTGTGGCTGGAGCCAGTGATCCCGGCTAGGAAACGAAGCTGAGAGGAGGTAGGGAGTGACCCACAGGTTAGAGCAGATGGGGAAAGACTTCATGAAACTGGATTCTGAATTTAGACTTGAGGCCCTCATGACAAGAAGAGTGAGGATGGGAGGACCAGACCAGTGGACGGGACCTGTGCACGGGCCTGTTGGATGGAGGTGCTCCTGGCTGTAGGACCTGAGGAAGCCAACGGCCCTTCTCCCATCCTACCTTCTTTTTCCAGCAAGGCTCGCTAGGGTGCCCTCCTTGTCCTGTTTTGGGGCATTTTCCCCTTTCCACTCCCATCCACAGTTCGGTGAACAAGGGGAGGATATGAGAGATCCTTTCAGGCTAGTGGTTCTCAGAGCTTTAAGAAATTGCCACTGCCCAGATCCCACCCCAGAGATTCAGATCTAATTGGTGGGAGACCCCAGGAATTAGTATTTTTTTTTCACAAGCTTCCAGGATTATTTTAAAGTGCAGCTGAGGTTGAGAACCATCCTGGTCAAACATTAAGCCCTCACTCTCCCCCAGCGTGTGCTGACCCCTTCACGGGAGGAGTTTAGGCTCCCGGGAGCCGTCTCCTTTCCCTCCTTTGAGAAATTGGAAGGGTTCTGTTCTCACTAACCCTATTCACTGGCAAGGACTGCAGAGGACCACAATACTGTGTACAGAAGAACTGAGGTCTGGCTTAGCTGCTCTGAAGAGCATTTCCAGTGTTTATACAGTACAACTTCAAAAGGACATTATGATTTTACAAAGATGTTTTCAGGTAATGTTTTTACACAACTGTAAATTAATGCCTTAAACCAGTGCATAGTCTCACCCCCAAACATAAAAAGAAACAAAGACTAAACATCCAAAACTAAGCCTAAAAAACAGTGAAAACTCACGAGTCGTTAGTGAGACTCCTATGTTCCCACCGGGAATTCAGCCGTGACCCCACTGCTCCAGCCCACAAGTCACACCTCATCCTGTACCATGCTCAGCATCAAAGCATCCCTCTATTATCCCAATGGGGTGATTTTTTCAAATGGTTGAACACTTGAAAAATCCTTAGAGAATAATTCTGGGGTAAGGCAAATGAAAGAAGCAGGGAGAGGGCTGTTTCATCTGAGCAGTGATGAGAAGGTGAATTGGACACTTCCCAGTTTTTTCCCCACATCAGACACTTCTGTTTTAGGGGTTTTTTTTTTTGGTTTTGGGGGGTTTTTTTGGGTTTTTTTGGTCTGTGATTATATTCCCATCCTGTCTTCATTTTCCTAAGGTGAATGGTCCTCAGTCTTTTAGTCCATTAAAAACCTCTCGTGTGTGACTGTGTCACCCTTGAAGTTCTTCCCTACAAGTGTTAAACAGGGGAAGGTCAGTGGTAGGCTGGCTCAATTAACATTTCCAAACAGTACAACCCACTTCTAAAAATATATCCAAAGCAAGAGATGTGTATTCACGTTAGTGACAGGAACAGTTCTATCCAGGAAATTTTGGATGAGTTCATTCAAAAGATGTAAGATGAAGAAAATGTTCACCTGTTTTTGTAGCTGCAGAGCATGACTGTATTTTGTGATGTGATGTTTTTAAGTGAGAAGCATGAGTTTAGAGACTACAACCTTCCTCACATATATTTCAGTAAAGGCTGGTAATCCATGGCTGGTCTCTAGGCACTGCCTGGCTCGCAGCCTCCATGCCCCTCTCCCCACCACCTGCAGAATCAGTTCAGAGACAAGACAGAGTGAATGAGCTAAGGCCCCAACTTGAACATTTGGTGGCATCACACTGGTTGGTGGGAGAACCTTCGTCTCATGACTGAATTATAATAACCATAATTCTGCCTTTCTCCCCTGTGTCTGAGTGCCAGAGACTGGCTAGCTGGCCACCAGACCTGTTTCTTCATCCTCTTGGACTCATGGCCAGCTGGAAACATAGCTAGATTTGCTGAGCTAATGTGGTCATGTGATCAATTCTGACCAATGGGTTTTAGGCAGAAGTGGTAAGCACCCCTTCCAGGTCTCACCCATTTCAAGTCTCCCATATGTGATTCTCTATGCTTTTCCTTCTCATCAGTGACCTTAAAAGTCACATTTGATGATGGCAGGGCCACAGGCTAGACAGTGCCTGGATCACTGAGTCACTACCTGGAAGAGAGCTGCCTACCAATCAAGAATACTTGCGCTGAAATGTATACTCATAGGTAAACTTGCACATGCAGTAGACAAACTCTTACAAGTTGAGTCACTGTGACTTGGAGGTTTATTACAACAGCAAAACATTACATTGAATTTTTTTCTGGTTACCTGCTGGGTTTCAACAAGTTCCCGAGAATTAGGGTCCTGCACTGCTGTCACCAATGTCTTAGACCTTGGAGCCCTTTCCTGACCCCAAGTTGGGTGACCTGGGCCTTGAGATCTCCTGTCTCTCTGCTAAATCCTCGTCTGGCCTGCTGAGAACCTCTTCCTTGGGATTTCCTCATCACCGGACTGGGCTGCCTTGGCAGGTGTGTTATCTCAGTGCTTCTTCATCTTTTCAGATTCCCTGATCCATCTTGCTACCTATAAACCTGACCTACCCCATCAAGTTGTGTCTTCTCACTCCCTTAGTGCCATCTAACTCCAGGCTCTGACATTGCCCAGTCAGCTTCCTTTGACTACTGATGGGCATTACCTGTCCAAACTCCAGGCCAATGGTTCTCAAAGTGTGGTTAGCATCACCTTGGAGCTTGGGATAAATTCAGATTCTCAGGCCCCACTCCAGACCTACTTCAAGAAACTCCAAGGGTGGGGCCCACAGCCTGTGTTTTAACAAGGCCTCCAGGGGATTCGGGTGCATATTCAAGTGTGAGACCCACAGATCTAGAATCTGACACAATGAAACTTGGACCTTAGTCTTGTCCCCCAGGACCAGCGTTATCAAGAGGCTGCACTGTAATGTTTTTTCCAGCAGGAGAACACGTCTGGAAGTTACGCATATAATCCTGGCCTTTTCATTCAGTGGAGCTCTTCAGATATCTCTTTGAAATTAAACCTATAATCCCTTGTACCAAAGTAGAGCATTTTGATTATGTACATGGGTCTAAACTGAAATGCTTTCCCGACAAACAAGGCCTTTCAAATCCTTTCATTGTGTGTGTGTGGGTGTGTGTGTGTGTGGGTGTGTGTGTTTTAATACAGCCTGCAGAATTAGATCGCTGCTAGAAAGCCATGAGCAAGACCCCTATTTACTGGAAGACGATACTGAGCTTAAATCTCAGTGGGCTGCTGATGAAGTCATCTCCCATCTCCAAAGAGGATTTGATACTAACTAAAAAATGATGCTTCAGGTTGTAGAACTGACCCCCCAAACACCAATTTTCCTTTTTAAAATGTTTTGTCAAACAGTGGTCCCAGAGGATAATAATTCAATGATAAATATCTTGGTTCCTTCAAAAAGGTCAACATAGTAAAATATATAGTGGGGTGCCTTTGAGATTGGTTTTCTTACTAGGGATAGTGGCAACTTGGTGAAAATGAGATGCTACAATTGCCTCTCACAGCCTTAATCACTGCAGAATGAGTTTATCCGGAGAGTTTACAAAATTAGACACCACCTGGAGAAAATGATATTTGAAAGCTAGCTCATCTTTGAAAGCAGGCTGGGAAGAAACTAAAAATAAATGTACTTTTAAATACATGAAAAAGTTGACAGAGTCAAAATGGAGAAAACTAGTCCACATTCTCACACATGTGGCAACAGTTGAGTTTTCAGGTGTGTGTTCACGTTTGATGATAAAATCTAAATTCCAATTTCCCAAACTCCACAAGACACAGAGCAAATGATGCTGTGTCATTGTGGGGGTTATGGCCAAGGTTCAAAGTGTCGCTAATGCCTCTCCTTGGAAGTCCCAGCCCCGCATGGGCCTCTCCATCTTGAGTCCCAGGCTTTGCCAAGCCTCTGTTGATGGTACAGCACTTAGCATGGAGGGATTTGTAACATGTTCGCCACTCCCTTCCCAGCTCTCACTGCAGACAAGAGCTGAGAAGCAAATGTTTAGGCCTGAGGGCTGGTTTTGTTACATGTGTTAAAGTGATGATACAGATTCCTTTGAAAAGAAATCAAATAAACAGTAAAGGTAAGCAAAAGGAGAGACAGACGATATTCAACTTCTTTAAGACCTGCTCGCCAAATCTCAACCAGCCCCTTTAGATTTCCTTTTGGACAGGAGTATGAAATCAGTTCTTACTTACATGATTAGCCTCCAGCCTGTCCAGATGTGTTTATCTCCAAGAAATGTTCTGGTTCCTCCGAGGAAAAGACTGAGATCCCTGCCTTCAGCCGCAGCATCACTGATCAGTGTGAGATGTTTACACTCTTCTCTAGTGCGGATGATCCTTTGGAAAGTGTGACCACATACTTTTTCACACTGCTTTTGTCTGTTTACAAAATGCCCACATCTCCTGAAGGAAGAAACCCCAGCAGTGAAGCCATCTGGGAACTTCTACTCTTGCTCAAAAGCCATCTCTACCTGTCCCTAAAGTGGCTAATAAGTTATCGTCATCATTGAAATTCATTTTTAAACACCCTGTTTATAGGAAGCTCTGTGCTATATATAATGGACCATCAAATTAACAGACACAGTTATACTTCTAAAGCTTAAAACTCGAGATAGCACTTATAAGAATAGACATTAGAGACATAAATACTATCAGCTAAACCATGCTTGGACACAAGCATAAACAAGCAACTATAGGAAATATTAATATCATGAACAAGCAAAACTCATATATGATGTGGTATAAGGAGCAGTGGTAGGTATTACAAGCTTCCAAAAGAACCACCTCTTTGGAATTACACACACACACACACACACACACACACAGATTCCTGGTCTTAGCACTACATGCAGACCTTCCTTATAGGGAGGAAGGTGGCCTAAGTGTTCCACAGTCTTTCCCACCAGACTGGCCCTCAGGGATGCATTGCTCCCTTTTGAGTTCAGAGTTCAAGCAGGAAGATCCTCTTTCCAACCAATGGGTATTTAAAGGCTCCTCCCACGGGCAGGACTTCAAAACGGTACCAGGGCAGAGGATGCTGATTTTTGCAAAATGACCATAAGCCCTCAAGTTAGAGAAACAGAGAGCCACTATATCTGCGAGCCACAGCCAATGTTTTCAGAACATGTTAGAAAGAAGCAGAATCTTCTGCAGAAATCAATTCATAAAGACCTAATCTTCAAAACCTGCACTTGGACAAATTCTTAACCAAAAGTAAAATTTAAGTATGAGGACACGGAAGCAAGAAGGAGACATTCCACACAGGTGAGACTTCTCGAGGCAAGATCACCATGGAACATCCAAGAGGCTCCAGACGAGTCCGACACAGACGTGGCTCCCTTAGCCACGTGGGTTACAGGTTGTTTCTGGCCTCAGTAAAGAAGGGATTAGGGACTGATGTAGAACTCAGGCTGTACCTTTTTGTTCATTGCTAGCAGTTAATATCTAAATTACATTGGCTTGTACTTTGGAGTATTGATCCAGTCACCCTCAAGTCCTTTTGTAATTTTGATGAAGTCCTAAATTAAAAAATAAAATAAAATAAAACAGGGGTGAGGGGATATCAGATTTACTATTTGAATTGTTACAGTGAGTATCTATCTTCATAATGCAAAAAGCTGAAATAAAATGTCTTAGTCATAAACAAAAGAAGGGAAAAACCCTATAGTAATAAATACCAAGAGACATCGATGGTGAAGAGCCACTGGACTACTATAGTGAAGTTATCACCAGGTGAACAGCCCCATTACAGATGCCTGCCTGGCTGGGCCATAGATTTCATTGCTACCTATATGAGTTTTCTTGCTTCTCAACTCATATGTTCATGTGGAGGCTGCCATTTGATTTCCTGCTTTATAGGAACAAACTAACCATCCCCTGTCTCCTCCAGGGTGAGTCTGAGATCCCTCTTCCCCAACTGCTTGAGTAGCCTTATCTTCGTCACCTCCATCCCACCCTCCCCCTGCTCTGACTCAGATCATGTGCCCACCTCTGCCCGCCTTGGGAGAATGGCTGGGTTGCAGCAAATGACCCCTCCCCTTCTGGTGAGACTCTGCCCCTTCCTCTTACAGAATCCAGGTGAAACAAGGCCTTGGACCTGAAACAAACACTTTACTCCTTCAGCAAATATTGCTCCTATGTTCTAAGAGGAATTTGGCCACCAAGCTCATCTGGCTTATCCCTGGGGTCAGTGAACACAAACTGTACAGCAGAGAGATGTAACAGTAAACAGGAAAGGGAAAGGGCATTTCAGACTCTGCACACAGCCTCAGGGAGGGTTTGGAGTTTCATTCATTCATTCAACAAATATTACATTTATACTCTCCATCAGGTGCTGTGCTAATCAATGGGAATAGATACGGGAAAAGACAGATAAAACAGTGTCTCTTCAACAAATGGTGCTGGAACAACCGAACGTCCACATGCAAAAAAGTGTATCTAGACACAGACCTCACACCCTTCTCCAAAGTTAACTCAAAACGGATCAGAGACCTGAATAAAAAGTGCAAAACTATAAAACTCTTGGAAGATGACATAGGAGAGAACCTAGATGACCTCGGATATGATGATGACTTTTTAGACATGCCACCAAAGCACAATCCATAAAAGAAGTAATTGGTAAGCTGACGTCATTGAATTTAAAACTTCTGCTCTGTTGAATAGAAGTGGTGAGAGTGGGCATCCTTCGCTTGTTCCAGATTTGAGTGGGAAGGCTTTCAGTTTTTCACTGTTGAGTATTAAGGGATAAATCTGCGAGTTTGAGATTTGCAAGTGTTAACCACTATATATAAAAATAGATAAAAAACCAAATTCCTTCTGTATGGCACAGGGAATTATATTCAATATCTTGTAGTAAACTATAATGAAAAATAACATGAAAATGAATATATGTATGTATGTGCATGACTGGGACATAGTGATGTACACCAGAGATTGACACATTGTAACTGGCTATACTTCAATAAAATAATTAATTAATTAATTAAAAAAATAAAAACTCTGCTCTGTGAAAGACAGTATCAAGAGAATGAAAATAATCTATAGACTGGAAAATATTTGCAAAAGATATGTCTAATAAAGGATTGTTACCCAAAATATATAAAGAACTGTTAAAACTCAACAATAAGAAAATGAACAACCCAAGTGGAAAAAAAAAATGAGTCAAAGACCTTAATGGACATCTCGCCAGAATAGACACATAGATGACAAATAAGCATAGGAAAAGATGCTCCACATCGTATGTCATCAGGCAAATGCAACAATGAGATACAACTACATACCTATTAGAATGTCCAAAATCTGAAACACTGACAACATTAAATGCTGGAGAGAATGTGGAGCAAAAGAAACATTCGCTGCTGGTGGGAATGCAAAATGGTACAGCCACTTCGGAATACAGTTTGGCAGATTCTTATAAAACTAAATATACTTTTACTATACAATCCAGTAATTAAGTTATTTAGTATTTACCCAAGGGAGTTGAAAACTTTTGTCCACGCACAAAACCTGCACATAGATGTCTATAGTAGCTTTAGTCTTGATTGTTCAAATTTAAAGAAACCAAGATGTCATTCAGTGGATAAATGGATAGATAAGTTGTGGTACACGTGGACACCCTTACTGGATGGACAATGGAGTATTATTTAGTGCTAAAAAATATAAGCTCCATGAAAAGATATGCATACTTCGTGCATGTTACTAAGTAAAGAAGCTAATCTGAAAAGGTTACATACTGTTTAATTCCAACTTTATGACATTGTAGAGAGGGCAAACTATGGAGACAGGAAAAAGATCAGTGGTTGCCAAGGATTATCATAGCCCAAAGGGGCAATACTTCATCGGTCCATTAAGGATTAATTAGACAAGAGAGTTAGTGAACACAGAGAGAGGTTGGGAGATGGTCCAGGTGAGAATTCCCTGTAGCACTGACAAGTGTTTCTTAATTATTTTTCTGATGCAATGCATATAATAGTGGCATTCATAATGGGCTATGGCCAGGTACATAAGATAGGATTAATTTTAACAGGAAACCCCAAATAACAATGGCTTAAACAAGAACCCCTCTATCTCCATCTTGATCTAGATCTCTGTGTCTGTCTCCAGAGTTCAGGGCTGGAATAAAGCTCCACGGTCATCACTAACCCAGAGTCCATGTATCTCTACACTCTACATCCTAAAGTGTGGCTTCTACTCTAAGATCACCTCATGATCCCAAATGGGTGCTGGAGATCCAACCATTGCATCCACAGTGCAGGCAACAGGAAGAAGGAAAGCAAAGTAAGACCCAAAGTTTCCACCTCAGCTAAGTCAGCACCCTTTAGTAAATTTTCAATCTTTCTGGAAGTCCCAGGCACAATTTCCCCTTCTGTTTCGTTAGCCAGAACTTAGTCATATGGCCGTACTTAGCCGGAAGAGATGCTGGGCATAGTGCCACCCGAAATAAAACAGAAGTTGAGCCTGAAGGAGAGGGATTGCAGGGAAGCAGCTAGGTCTGTTTCTGCCAGGTTATACATAATTCCCAAAGCACTAACACCAACCCCACCTCTCTGCCTCTCCCTTAGGTAAGCGCATAAATCTGAGAGGAACATTATTACAGGGCTAACCTTGAATCTGCTGTAGTCAAACTATTTGAAAATAATAAACCATTTGCAAACTGTGGGGCTTTACGGTCTACTTTCTGGATATCTGTCAAAACCTACTGTAATTTACCAAGGTGCGGTGACATGAAGACTGAGAGCCCCGCCTCTATAAAGCAGGTCTCTGGGTCGATGGGAAGAGAGAAGGGGCTGAGAAGATGTGAAGGAGAAAGTGAAAGGATGAATTTTTGTAACCAGGTATCCATCTTTTAGACACAATGAGCAAAAAATTGTTTAGAGGCTACTAGGAATGCCAGCAATATGGTGGTGGTGGTCATAATGGAGACTCTCTAGCTCAGTGCTCTTGGTTTTGGAGGTTCTCACGCACGGCACGGCACCGACCACGGCAGTCCGTTGCTTTAATAGCCCACAGCGGACCCTGCCCCCTGGAATTCATGCCTTTGTGTAGTCCCCTCCCTTGAATCTAGGCTGCCCAGTGACCACTTCAACCAGAAGTGAAGCAGCCAGTGGGCAGGCTTTGCCAGTGGCCAGACTAGTTTTAAGAAGGCCTGGAAGTTTCTATTTTTGCTTCTTGAATATCCTGAACTGCCACAGAAGAAGTCTGGCTCCTCTGCTGGAGAAACATGTGCAGAGATTCAGTGGAGAGGCCACACAGAGAAAGAAAAGCCCAGAGACATGCAGATTGAGGAGGAGTCCAGGAGTCCTAGCATCCAGCAAAGCAGTTCCCAGCATCCCTGCCAGCCGAATGCAGCCACACGAGGGCCACTGGCAAGCCCAGACTGAATCACGAGCACAAGGAATGGTGGTTGTTTTAAACCACTACATTTTGAGGTGAATAATAGCAAGGAATAATCAAAACACCTCTACCACCCCAAACATATCTACAGGCTGGAGCTGGGACCCTGGCCAACGTGGCCACCACATCTTGTACTTCTACTGCAGTGGCTGCGGTGACAGCCCCAGCTGGCCTCTGCGACCATGGCCGAGGGAGTCAGTGCCCTCCGGACCCCTCCAACTTCCCATCAGGACCACTCCCTAACCCCATGACCAAGGACTCCACCTTCTTCCAGATCCCTCCTCCTACTGGAAGCATTTCTGCCAGGAGCACCCCTCACCCTGTCTCCTCATCCAGTTTCCCAACAGGAATTTGTGCCACCCCCTCCCCATCTTTGGAACCCCATCAAGAAAGCCAGTCCAGTGTGTGTGTGCCCACACACGCACACACACTGCAGAGGGTCCTAACTACAAATGGGTCAAGTCTTGTCCTGGAACTTTAGCCAGATAAATGAGTTCTGGCATCTCCCACTGGAATCTGGAACACATTTTCCCATAAAAGCCACATTATAGATGATTTTAGGTCCTGTCGTACTACTGGCACTGAAGTCCAGCTACACTGCTAGTTAAACAAACATCCAGGGGCTGCTCTGGGAACACAATTGCCTCTTATAACAGCGTCCTAATGGGAAACAAGATCCAAATATCTGAGTTAAAAACGAACTTTTAGAAGCAACCTGGTTATAAGTTAGGAACTCTCATCCTATGCTGAACACCAATTTATATAGCTGACGCTGGGGGGTAGGTTGGAGAGAAAAAAAGACGATGGTGGCCCCTTCCAGAGAAGTTACAGTTCGTTTGGGAGAGAAGCAAAACACACCAGGAACAACAAACAGGCAAGGCGATCTACAAGCAAATCCGAACTTGTGTGAGAGTGACCAGTACGTGGCTCAGAGCTGTAGGAGCAAGCCCAGAAGCTCCTTCTTTCTCGTTTATTTACAACAGCTTCCAGACACCTGTTTCCAGAGGTCTCGCAGACACGCGCTCTTCACAATCACCCGGGAGCGGTTTCCTGTTGACAGGAAAGGGGTGGCCAGGTACAGGAGGCACCTGTACTCACCTGGCTGTTCAGTGACATGAATGGGTGGGCTCTGGGGCTTAGGAATAAACTACAGGGGGACAACAGCCAGGTGCCCGGATAGCAACTAGACAGACGGCCAGTGATCTCTACAGCAAAGATGGGTTTATTCAGGATTGGCAAAGAATGGCAATTGAGGGTCGGTAACCACCAAGTCCCCTCCCCACAAGGAGAGGACCCCTGCAGAGGGGAAGGAGGCTGGGCGGGCTACCACCGGCAGAGTAAGTTGGAGGAAATGGGAGGTCAAAGAACAGCGGCTTTTCATTGGCTGGGCTGTGACAGTCTCTCACTGGCCGAGCTCTTGCCAGGCAAGAAGGCGAGGTCTCCTCTTCCTGTTGGGCTCCGTTACAGTCATAGGGCATGACAGCACCCTCTTCTGACTCCCAACTCTATTTGAGTTAAGATTTCTGTTTATTGATTTCTATAAGACCCAGAGGTCCTTACCACTGGCCTCATGAAGAGCCACCAAGGAGGCCGGACCACTGTATTTCTCAACGTGTGTGATTTGGGAACACTGTAATCAGAATCAGCTGGGGGGCTTACTAAAAATGTGATTCCTGGGCCGTGCCCGCGGTGAGGCGCTGGAATCCGCGTTAGTGATCAACTCCTCAGCTGATTCTTACGCTGCTGAAAGTTCGAAATCGCTGCTCCCAATAAAGCCACCCCAGAGATGGAAGAGTCCTGCTAAGACACTTAGGAGTGTTTCTCCTGGAACACTATCGGGGATCCAGAAGTAGGTCTCACATGCCCCACACTGGAACCTTGCTGCTGGCAGCCAAGTTTCTAGGAGAAAACAAACATATGCAAAGCGCCAGGCATGGAGCAGGGGTTCGTGCACACTCTCCCAGCGCTTTTTGGCTCTGTTTCCATCCCGGCTAGAGCATCACACATCCACTGTAAACAGGTCTGAGGCATCTGGACTGAAACTCAGGATCTGTTGTAAGAAAAATGAGGTTTCCAAGCAGGGCCTCTTTGAAGCGGGACGGTGCCAAGTGGGATGGGGCCTCCCAGGTAGATCCAATCACGTGGACACGTGGGAGCAAATTTCCCCAGGACTGAAAAGTGTGCTGTGAATTATTATAAACATTTCTTAACTGGCCTTTTGCCTTCCACATTCTCTAGAGTCTATTCTTAATAAAGCAATTAGAATGACCCCAGTGACCCCAAACCCTTTCACCTCATCAAAGGTGTAGCATCATCCAATAGTGCTCCTGAGATACGGGGAGGTACTTCCCGGGGCCACCACTGCTGGAAATGTTGGTGTGTCCTGGCATAAGCTTTTGCGGCAACTTCATTTGTATTGTGTGTGTGTGTGTGTGTGTGTGTGTGTGTGTGTTTTATATTGTTTCCTTAAATTATAACAAGTGAGCATTACATGCATAATGTATTAGGTATATAAAAATAAGAATCTCTGTTTAAAAAAAAAACAGCAAAGCATAATTCCTATGTCATAGTGGTTGAGCTTAGAAATGCTTCGTTTAGTCTAGTTTTTAAGTGAAACCTCTTTGCTATCATAATTTGAACTTGGGCCTCGTAGCTAATGAGTGTGGGCTCCAAAGACTAACTGGAGAGTTTGCATCTTTGCCGCCCCTCCACCCCTACACATTAACCACTGAAGCCCTCCACCTCCGGTCACAGGAAGGCATGGGGTCAAGTGCATGTTCCCCAGGTGCCTTGGGGAGGGTCATAGAGCAACCATCCCCCATCACTCCAGGAGCCCCATGAGCATTCATCATGTGACTCTGCTGGGGAGAGTTTCTTGCCCACCACTGATGCAGACACTAAGTCCCTTTGAAGAGGTTGCAGTCCCTGGGGATCACCTGTCTGCCGTGAGTTGAACAGAAGGCCCCTGAGAAGGGAAGATGCCTGGTCTGATTTCCTCCCCTCCAGCTGACCGTTGGCCACCAGTGGACTGTGTGCAGGTGCCAAGTCACAGAGAGGGGCTGTAGGACATCTGTGAGAGCCTGGGGTCGCCCAGCACGTATCTCTAACTACATAGCGATCCCTGAGCGAGACCAGTCATGTCCCAGGTACTGCTCTAGGTCCTTCATATGAATTAATGCCCCACCTTACAGCCAGATGAGGAAACTAGCATAGAGTAACTTGCCTGAGGTAATGCTCAAAACCACGGGAGAAAGGAGAAGCGTTTATATTTTAGTGCCTTTAGTGACACTTCCTTCCTGCCTTTTGAACACGGGGGCTTATGTTTTCATTTTGCATTGAGCCCTGCAAATTGTGCAGCCAGCCCTGTTCCTTTTACTTTAGTGTGACTTGCGGTCACAAAGCCACCAGCGATGGAGCAGGTATTCAGGCTCCCATAGGCCCTCTGTGACACTGCTGTTAACAGCTCGGCAACATGGCTCACAAGTCACGGCCCACTGGGTCGTACGATGGTCCCCTTGGTTGTCTTAACCCTGACTCTTGGCACAGCTTGAAGTGTCTTCTCATTTACACGCACCATAAAATCTCATGTATCACTGGAAAACAGAGACTGATAGAAGGGAGCATTTGGCAAGGTGGGGAAAGAAATGAGGCTGCATTGAAACCATAGGAGTAGATGTGAGGATAATCAAAATGGCACCGGGATGCGCAGCAGCAAGAGCGAAAGCTGCTTGGAAGTTGTAGGTCTTTCCAATTGCACCCGAGTGCATTGCCAACTGTCAGCATCCCTGCCTGAGCAGATGGGCAGGTGCAAAATCATGATGGCGAGGGACATACCGATGGTACCAGGCCAGCTGTATTTTTCTCACAAGGTGTCCTATTCATCTGTTAAATAGCCAAGCACTTTTATTAAGCATTTTGGAGATTTTCTAATCTATTTAAAGCATTGAGGTTTGACATTTCTGAACAGATGGCAAAACAAGGGGTGAATGTGTATGTTGTTGGAAGTATGTGGGGAGGCAGGGTGAGGGTGATGAAGCCAAGGGGACTGCACGATGCTGAGAGCAAGAACGAGCCGTGCAGCAGTGGATGACCTGCTTTTCTTGCCCGTCTCTTGCTTCCCTGCTGCGTTAACTGTGTTCCATTTTTCAACTTCATGGAAACTTCGTGTTCCACATACAACATAGAAAACCTTGAACCCTAACTGTGGATTCATGGAGATGTTCAAGCCTCACTCTGGAGAACTGCTGATGGAGGCAGGGATCCTTTTAATTCTGGGTGCTTGGCTTTCTGCATCCTTCACTGGAAAAGCATGAGATAGAAGGAAGGACATGAGGCAGGAAGAAGGACTTTGCGGTCCGTGCTCTCTCACGGCGAGAGGGAGAGGTCGCTTTGGGGGAGGTTGTGTGAGATGGGACAAAACTAAATTGATGGGTAGCATTGGGTCCTCTCAGAAGGAATCAGTTGAGCATGCTTCAGGCTTCCATAATCCAACATCTATTTGTAATCAAACCCTTTGGCAAACTGAAAATAGAAGAAAATTCTTCAGTCTGATAAAGGGATCTACAAAACAATCTAGAATTAACATCATACTGGAGAACAATATACTGAATGCTGCCCTCTAGGATGCAGACCAAGGCAGGAATGCCCACCGTCATGACTTCCACTCAGAATTGTACTAGAGAGCCTCGCCAGTTCATACGAAATAAAACACACAGGGATCAGAAAGGAAGAAGTCAAACTCTTTCTTTTCAGGCGACATCAATGTTTACAGAGAAAATCCTAAGGTCTCTATGAATCACCTACTAGAACTGATAAGTGAATTTGGCAGATTGTAGGATATAAGACCAAAATGCAAGAATCAATTGTATGTCTACCTAATCACAACAAACAAATGGAAAATGAAATTTAAAGGAATACCATTTGCAATAGCATCCAAAAAATCAAATACTCAGGTAAAAATTTAACCAAAGACATATAATACACTTATATCAAAAACTATAAAACACTGCTACAGAAATTAAAGAAGACTAAATTGATAAAGAAATGTTGGTTCACAAACTGGCCCCCTACACACACAAGGCAAGGAGACACTAAGGAAAGGTGGCAGGTTTAATGAGCAAGGTAACTTACATATGAGACTTGTCTTGACTGGCCACCAGATGAGTAGATCTCTGCACCCACCAGAATCTTAAAAGTTTGCATGAAGGCTTTAACTGGGTTTAGTCATGTGTACCATCTAGGTGGTCTTAACAAAACCTTACTCTCTCAAGTCTGCACCCTTGAAAATGGCTCCCACCACAGGAATGGTGGGCAGAGTGTATATTTCACGGACAGAGGAGGTGGTGAGGAGCCTCTGATTGCCAAGGTCCAGCTCAAGGGTCAACCTGTAGTCATGTTCTCTTGATTACCTCTTACAATGAGAGATTTAAGGTTTCCATGGATTAAAAGGCTTAATAATTGAAGATCAGTTTTTCTCATATTCTTCTATAGATTCAATGCATTCCATATAAAAATTCTACAAGACTTTTTGTAAAAATGGAAATGTTTCTAAAATCTGTATGAAAGAGCAAAAGACTTACAATAGCCAAAACAACCTTGAAAAAAAAATATGGAAAACTCTCCTTGCCTGATTTCCAGACTTACTATAAAGTCTGGAAGATTCTGGTCCTGGCATAAGGACAGTCCAATAGAGTAACACACAAAATAAGGAATTTAGAATAAGGCCCACATGTATATGGTCAACTGATCTTTATAAAGCTGCCCAGGCAAGTCTATGAGGAAAGTTAATATTTTTTCAACAAATGATGCTGGGAAAACTGGATAAATATATGGGGCAACAAATGAACTTTTACCCCTACCTCTTACCATCCCTCAAAATTAATTCAAGCTGAGTCATAGACTTAACTATGTAGAGAGTTGAAGCTATAAAGCTTCTATAAGAAAACACTAGAGAATACCTTGATGGTTTTAAGGGCCGAGAAAAGATTTATTAGGGGGACTGAAAAATTAATATATAGAAAAGAAAAAAATTGATAAAGTAGACTTTGTCTAAATTAGCACTCCTGTTCATTGAAAACACAGCATTTATAAAATGAAAAGATAAGCCAGAGGCTGGGAGAAGATTTTGCAATATGTATCTCTAATAAGGAGCTTGTTCCCAGAATACATAAACAACTATAAATCAATAACACAAAGACAACCCCAATATAAAATGGAAATTGACTTTAACAGACCCTTCACTAAGGAAGATATTCAGATAACCAATAAGCACATGAAAAGTTGTCAACATCATTAATCAGGGAAATACAAATTAAAACCACAGTGTGATACCACTGCATACTCATAAGAATGGCAAACACTGAAACTACTAACATTAAATGTTAGCTAGGATTTGGAACAATCAGGACTCTCACACATTGCTGGTGAAGGTGTAAAATGGTGCCACCACTGTGATAGACTATGAAAACTAACTAAAAAACTTTGAAAAACAATTCCACTTCTAAATCTTTATCCAGAATAAATGAAAACATATACCCGTAAAGCTCAAAGCTACTTTATTCATGACAGCCGCAAATTGGAAGAAAAATCCAAGTATTTATCAAGAGAAGAGTAAATAAACAAACTGTGTAGTCACACGATGGAATACGACTCAGCAATAAAAAAGGAAAAAACTACCAATACATATCACAACTCAGGTGGATTCTAAAGACATTCTGCTGAAAGAAAGGAGCCAGACACAAAAGAGTAAATGCTGTATGGTCTCATTTAGATGAAGTTCTGTAACAGGTAAGATGAATGTACGTGATAGAAATCAGAACAGTGGTTGCCTCTGTGGGTGAAAGAGGAGGATTGCCTGGGGAGAGGCATGAGGAGACTTTTTAAATTAAAATATACATAACATAAATTTTACCATTTAGCCATTTTTAAGTGTACAATTCTTTGGCATCAAGTACCTTCACACTGTACTGCAACCGTTACCACTGTCCATCTCTAGAACTGTTTCATCAAACGGAAACTCTGTACCCATTAATTACTAACTCCTCATTCTCTCTTTCTCTCAGTCCCTGGCAACCACCATTCTATTTTCTGTCTATGAATTTGACTACTCTAGACATGAGGCAACATTTTGGAGTCAAGAAAATATTCTCTATTTTTGTAGGGGAGAGGGTGTGCGTTATGTGGGAGTATGTGATTGTCAAAACAGTTCAAACTGTACAATTAAGACGTGCACATCTCACTGTATGTAAATTATAAGCCATAAAAAACCCACAGTAAGGCCGATGACTTGTCTTCACATTCCTCACAGCCTGGTGAGCAGAGTACCAGAGGAACCACCCAGTGACACGGCCCCTTAGGAGAGCCGCCCTTCCTGCAGCCCTCAGTGCAGGCGCATTGCCTATTTGGTGGAATGCAACTTACCTCTCTGCCTGGCGGCTGTGTTTGCCGGGAACGTGGTCTCCCACCCCGTAGCACTGAGTAGAGTACATGAAATCATGAACTTCATCCCTGGCCTTTCTCCCAAGACCTCTTTGCTGGTCATCCCCAGGGCCCTGGACCTGCATGTCAAATGCTCACCAGATTCCCTTAAAGCTGCTGCATCCTCATTTCCCTATCCCTGTGGCTGCTCCCCTCACCCTCCCAGTGACCCAGAGCCAGGGCTCCTCCCTTCTCCAGCCCCAGTCACTGTTAATCCCCGAGGTCGCCTTTATTCACCTTCACAACTGTCTGCCCCATTTGTCTAGATGAACAAAGGGAAGAGACTTTGAGAGCTGAGCTGTCTTTTCACTCAAGTGTGTGGCCATTCTCTTGCAGCACTGCCTCTCTTCAATGAAAATTCTTTATCCCTCCTACCTGTACTCAAACGATGCAAAGGTGGAAGGAGCTAGGGGATGGAGGATGGGAAAATGCTCCGACTGAAACTTTCCACTTGAGCCTTGAAGTTTACTGATGATTCAGGGTTCAGATACAGGAGCAAAGCTTTTCCTAGATCACCCTGGTTGATGTGCTGCTGTAGGCCAGGCAGGACCCCCATTCATCTCGCCCATCATGCTTTGAGCCTAGAAGAGCTTCATGTGTGTGAGCATCAATCAGCCTCCTCCTGCTCAAAGGCTACATGGCCAAACTCAACCCTAGCTAGACGGGAGGCTCCTTTCCTGCCATTCGCTGCAGTGTGGGCCCAGATGAAAGATTTATTGTCCTAATTCAGAGCTGGTATCTGTCTTTGACAATTTAATTGTATTTGCAGAGAAGTCATGGATCCTTTCTCCTCCTAAGCCTTCATGGGAAAAGGTCTCATATCTTATACTACCAAGAAGTCTTATGGATTCAAAAGCTAGCTGGGGGTGAGGGATTGTGGTCTTTACATCCTTCCTGCCTGAAGCAGCGAGTCCCTCTCAGAAACTCAGGTGCTGGGGGAAGAAAATAGGATCCCCAAGACCCCCTCCCCTCCAACTTGCCTTTCCATAATTAACACCTGAAATTCCCAGATTGTACCATTAAACCATATACTCTCTGGGGGAAGGGAATTGATCATTCTTAATTACTTACAGGTACATGGTTTAGGGGAACAGAGTGTCATGACTGGTTTCGAAAATATTTTCAAGAGGTTTTTATTTTTTGCCTTTGTAACGGAGAGTGAGTGAGCTCCTTAACCTCTGACTCACTTTTTAGAAGTTCTGCCCCGTTCTGAGGCCTAGGATTGCATTTTAGCTTCTGTCTGAAGCCCACGGCGTCTCCTAAAACACAGCAGCAGCAAGTCAAGTGTCTTCCTTGGGTGTGGAGCTGGCAAGGGGGCCTGAAAGCCAGTACAGTTCTCTAGAAAACAAAGCACATCCAGAGTTTCCTGGTTGGAGTCCTTCTGTGGAAATTCTGGCTCCACTCTCGCTACACGTGTTGGAGGACAATTTATAGCAGTCAGCAAGGCCGCCAGGAAAAGATTCAGGTTTTCTCTCTCCCACGCACACAGCATGATTACTTGGATTAACTGAAGACTTTCTTTTTTTTTTCCATTTGGCCAAACCTGAACACATGAGAAAATCAGACAAATGGGGTTAAAAAAGAAAAATCAGTGATCAAGTCAGCAAAGGAAAATAGCCTTCAGGTGACAGGGTGGCAGGCTGCCCTCCTCTAGGAGCCAAATCGGGAGGGACCAGCCAGGTGGCATTCATCGGGCTGTTCCTAAAAGTGGGATGATCTAAAGAGTAAGATTTTGGGTCTTGGGGTCTGACTGTCTTCTCTGAGCTCCAGTGGAGACATCGTTGCAATAAGGCTGGAAGGTGGCTTTTGGTTCATTCACATGTGTCCACTATGATTCCACTTTGGAATCAATGCTCAAAACCAGACCAACTCAGCCTGGTCCAGGAGGGTCAGCCCCAAGATGCCCCTCTTGTCCTACATCCTACAAGTTCTTTTGGATTATAAGCAAAATTTCATATGGCTTATTACATAATGTATCACCATCCTTCTCCATTGAGCTAGAGAGGGAAATGGTTCTCTCTGAAAGCATATCATCTGAATCAAGCAAAATGGCATTTGTCCAGAGGCCATTGTCTCACAAGTCAAACCATCTGGCACACTGCAGAGAACCCAGAAGTAGAGTTTTCACTACCTGAACATTCATATCATGTAGTGCACTCACTGAGTTTCATGAGTTGAGTCATGGACTAGGCTCTTGCCCCTTTGTGCAACATGAGCTTATTTATACTCACGTCGTAAACATAATTCTATTTCATCTTAAGTTTCATTGGTTTTGAAGGTGAGAAGAGGACAAGGAAAAAAGAGAAGACTAAAGAAGACAGGCAGGCATTATCTGCTGGAATATAAGCTTCATGAGGGCGAAGACGTGGTCTGTTCTGTTCACTGCTGAGGTCCCCGTACCTAGAACAGTCCCAGGCACAGAGGAGATGCTAAGTAAATATTTGCCGACTTAAACAATGACAGCAGTGGAAAGCACTGGTTTTTCGGGAACATCTGCTAGAGACGAGTAGAAAAAAGGAGAAGAGAGAGGGAGCAAGAGGAGGGGACCTCATAGAGCACACTGGTCCAAGGACAGTTTAAGTAGCATCAAAAAATTCTACATCTTGTGAAAGTTCTTGAGAACAAACATCGTCGTCTTACAGCTTAAATGGTGATGATGATGTGATGGCTGTTCATCATGATAACCTTACATCATCAAGATATCAAAATGCACAGAAACTAAAATTAATTCATTATCATCTTTTCAAGGAACAGGAAAATGCAAAAAATCCAAGAAAGATTTTCTAAAGATATGACTGTAATTATTTTAAATTTTTAAAACTTAAGATTTGCTAAATTTTAAGTTTCTGCACTCACAAATGTAGACTCCAACTCAGCCCAATGACAGCAGATTAACAAAGTTGATGGAAAAGTTGTTACATGGGCAAAGGCACACAGCGTACCTGTCACTCTGCTGACATCCACTTGCGAATAGCTGGAAAGCTCTTGTCCTCTGACACCCACAACCCCCTGGCCGTTTGTAAATGCAGCTTGACATAGCGTGAATGGCTTCTGAGAGAGGCGGACATGCTGTGCCCTCCTGAATGTTTTTTAAAACCAATGTGGGAAATCATGTGGTTTCAAAGGCCAGAGCCCCAGCGATGTGGAAATCTACGCAAATTTAAGCCACAGGTTTGGCTGGTTTTAGGATTGCTCTGGGCTTTGCTTTCTCTGAAAAATGCTGAGATATTTGAAAGAAATTTTGAGAGACTAAAATTTAATGTTTAAAAAGAAAACAACCACCAATGAATGATTTTGAACCTCTGCAGAAGAGTAAGCAGAATTCAGAACCTAAGAAAAACCCAGGATCCTTCACAGAACACGGAGGGGCAAACACCATATGTGTGTACCCTTCTCAGTTTACAAGCCTCCTGTTGACTCTTTTGGAAGGTCAACCAACAGTTAGGTATTTCATAGACAGTCATGGGCCAACGTGAAGGAAAAGGCAGTATTAAAAATAAATTTCCTGAATAGCAAGTTTGTATGAATTTTCCCTATATATATTTACTTATAATCTAAAAATAGCCTTTGGTAAAATCTTAGAAATCAAGTGTTTATTTAATTGTCTGAAATTGAAATACAAGAGTGGGCAAGCTAGAGGACTCCTGTGGGTATGTATTCCAGCCTATCTTGGTTTCAGTATTTCCATGATGGGCGGGGGAGTGGAGACTAACTACCCAGAAGCTGTCTGTGTAGGAACGTGGGATGCTTGCACAGAAGGACAGAAGGGATTGCAGAGATCCTGGAAGTGAGATCCTATCACCCAACTCTGAAAGCTGGGAGGGAGGGAGCAGACCCTTGGTGCCAGGAGCAGCATCAGAATGGTTGGAGGCATTGTAGATCTCTGTTGGGGTTGGCCAGCACTTTTTTCCTGGAGGGGAGGGTCCCTCACACTCCATGTGGCCCTGGAGGGGCTAATCGTGGTTTCTTTGTATCTTAGGTAGAGATATCCTGAGACAAAGATTTGAGTGCAAGTGGTTTGTTTGTAGGGCACAGTGCCAGACACTTAGATGTGTGGCAGGTGAGCCCTGAAAGGGACGAGGCCGAGGGGATCAGGGTGGGGAACAGACAGCACCCACTATGCCTTCCCTCATTCCCTGCTAGAAGCCAGGTCCATCAGAGCACACGTGACTGGTCTGACTTGAAGGCATGACCAGCGCAGGGCCAACTCAAGTCCTTCTCTGATTTCTGTGCACGGAAAGATAGAGGGTCCCTCTCTGCTGTAGTTCCTGAGTGAGGCTGGGTCAGCCTAGAGTTGGCACTGAGGCCCCTTTCCTGACCCCTATGAAAGGTTATTTGCAAGAGGAAAGAATGAGCCGATAGACAGGAGGAAGAGATGGGAACGAGAGAGAGGGAAGTCACATTATTTTCATCTGGATCCTTAGATCCAGCTTGACCTGAAGCCAGATTCATTTCTGGACGTCTTAACTATGAACCAATACATTCCTTTTGTTTTCTTGCTTTAGCCAGTTTTTATTTGACACCAAAAGAGTTTGACCTAATATAGGAATGGCTTTCCGCTGCCATTTCCTTCCCCTACAAAACATATACCCACGGGGACTTTGGATAGATCCTTGAATCATATACCTGCCAGAAAGCCAAGCTCATTGTCTCTAGTGCCATCTGGGAGTGGTGAAGCAGTGTGTCTGAGTTGGAAACCTGAGGTGGGGGTGGTGGCTCTGTGACAAAGGGCGTTGCAAGCAAAGTAAAGCGTGCTCCAGAAAGGAACCCAGAGAAGGCAAGCTTTCATCCTGTCCCTTTTTACAGAGTACACGCTTGAGAGCCAAAGCAGAAAAAAATAATTATGTCCCACTTTCTAGCTGTGGAGAGAACAGAGCCGACACGGCCCGTTGGCGGGAACTGGAAGAGTAGGTCAGGACCTTGAGTCAGGCAGGAAGCGGGTAGGGCAGGGCAGGGCTCACTGCGCTGATGCACATTTGCAGGTTGTAGAGATTCAGGGCGGAGCCGAGCACCCGCTAGAGAGGACAGCTGAGAGGCTACCCAGGGCACAGCCCCGGGGCCCGGCAGGGCATCCGAGGGGCACGGCACAGGGCAGGTGCTCGGCCACGGGGAGGCGGTGCTGTGCTTATTGGTGGAGGACACCAGGGGGCAAGCAGTGGCAGAGAGTTCCACGGGGGCACCCAGCCTGGGCAGGGCCCTAGACGCAGGCCGCAGGGAAAGGTGCGCGCAGCGGGGCTCGGGGAGCACAACGTGCAGAAGCCGCCCTTCCCCGCTCCCAAAGCCAAGTGCGAATTTTTCAGGAATTCTGTAAGACCGCTGTTAAACATGGCAATTATTGAATTTAAACTGTTAATTAATGACTTTATTAAAAGCAATAAATACTCAGAATTCATCCTCTCCTAGTCATTTTGCTGCAGTTTACTATTAGCTCTGTTCGCGAGGTACAGGTTCTTTCGTACCTGCATGGGGAGATACCGCGTAACAGAGTGCCTCTGCTCATTGCTTCTTAACGCTGTGTGTGGTCGTGTCCCATGGGCAGCTTAAAACCTCCCAGGATCTGAGTGCTGGGCTTAGCTTATTGTTTTGCAGATTGTTGAGACTCAAGAATGTGATGGAAAAGGTTAATAAGGCAAATTAAACTTAAAGGTGCGTCATGGAGGGAGCCACTGCGTTGTGAATCGCACCGAACATTGCAGGAATATCCTTGCAGTTTTGGAAAACTACAATCTGATTCTGCCAAAGAGGTCGCTCACACGTTGACCAGATGGAAGTCTGGTCTTTCATCAGACTCAGCATAAACAAAGATACCAGTCAGCATTCGTGCAGAAACTACTGTTTGTTCATGGCAAGCATTTGTTCATTGAACAATTTGGTTCTACCTGTAAGTTGACTATAGATATAAAACGTCAGCAAAAAAACCAAACAAACAAAAAAACAAAACCCAAAACCAAAAAGCACTCTGTGAGAATAAATTGAACATACGTTTAGAAACCTAGAGTATTGTATATTTCATTATTCTTCTTAAATTTTGCCGTGTATCCTTTATATAGGGAAAATTTAGAATAAATTTACATGCGTGTGCACATACCTAGAACTTTCTCCGGAGAGCCAGTTGTTACCCTTTTACCAGCACATCACGGGGGTTGGGACACCATACCCTTCTCTATCTTGCCTGCCCAGAAAGCGAGCAAAAGGAAAGGAGTTTCCTCCAGAAGGGAGCTGTACCTCGGCCCGGCATGCAGCGTGCGTCTTTGTCAAAGAAGAACGTTGAGAGGATTTACGACGCATGCGTATATGGAGACCACGACAGGTGAGAGACCCCAGCAGATGCAGGACTGACAGCAGTGAAGGTTTGCCACCCCCTACCCCCTACCCCCTACCCCTCACCTGATGTTTGCATGTTTGGTCCCCACCCCCTGCGTTTTCCCTTGGTGCTTTTAATTCAAGTCACATGTGTAACTTGAGAACTTACAAATTACAAAGGGTCTTTCAAACAAAGTTAGTATGTAAATATAATCTATAACACTAAATTCCCATCATTAATATTGAAGAGTAGGTCAATATTTGATAAAAATCACCTCAGGGGTATGTGCCTTTCTGCCTGGTTTTATGCCTCGCAGGCTTATTCAATTATTATTTAATTACCCAGCTAAATGTCAGGGCTTACAAAGCAGGGATTATATTAATAATAACATGAGGTTTGTTTTAAACCACACATTAGATAGAGCTGATTTTGTTTCACCATCTCACAGAGCACAGAATTTACGTTATTCTTCTGCACCTGGTTTTGAATGAATTGATTCTATTTAAGCTCCCCACCCCTCGGCTCCCTTTTAAAAAATCATCCTCCTGTATTTGTCATATTTTTCCAGTCTTTCAGCTATTCTCCACCCCACACCCCCTCCTGGGAGTCTTAATTCCACAGTAAATCAAATATCTTAACAAAGGATTGTGCGTGGAACACAGTAACAAAACAGAGATGCTGGGTCGCAGAGAACAACCTTGTCTCAAAAGAAGGTGGGGCCCCACGCAGAGCAGTTTCCGAGCCAACACCTTCTAACTGAGTGGCTGGCTGTTTAATTCCTCGCTATAAAGTTGCTATAGCAACCGTTCTATCAGAAGGATTTGTTGGCACCTAGATGGACTTTGTTTCTCCGACATTCGAAGAGGAGAGAGAAGACAAAACCTAATGAGAGGACTGAGTGACATTAAATCACTCCCCTTTCAGCCTGACTGTACTGCACCCACTTTGGGGGTATTCTGAGCACGGCCTTTTGTCAATCTGATGAGAGTGGTAGAGATGGGGGAGAGGGATCAGACCCGGGAGGGCTGGGGGAAAGGCTGCAGGAACAGCTGAATCGAGGTGGGCCACGCAGGCCTTTTGTCCTCCACCATCTGTGTGCTGTGGTTTTGGGATGCAGCCAAAGGAACGTTACCTGTATTGTGCCTCTCGGAGCCGGGGCGCGGCTGCTAGTCCTGCCTCAGACACAGGGGCCTCACATCCAATGACAGGGCCATAATAGCCTGGCAAATAAACTACTTGAACATTTGGCTTTATGAATATTGAGCAAACTTCTTCAAATAAATTATGAAAATGACTCTAAGCGACCAGCCATCTGAATCCCATTGCAAGCCTAGGGCCACTGATTTGTAATGCTAAGCATGATAATATTGTATAAAGGAGGAGTACGTTTCAAAGTAACTGGTGAGCTTGGAGAACTGGTGCCTAAAAAGGAATCCTCATCATGACTGCTCACAAAGATACCCCGGTGCGCAGAGCTGAATGGGACATACACAAAACGCATGTACAGGTAGTGCCTTTTCAGATGCTGAATGTAAAACTCAAAGTACACAGCCTTGAAAAATGAAAATTTCCGAAGTATCACATAGCCTTTCAGGAAGTCAGCTGGCAACGGATCGCAAAATCCTTAAAATTTTGAATAACTTCCGACTCAGCAGTCCCACCTCTTGCACTTTGTCCCAAGGTAATAACAGCAGATACGTAACACACGAAGGCTTAGCAATAGGAAAGTCAGTTGTACTGTGTACAATCACTGATCCTGATAAATGTGCAACCACAGGGAACTGGTTAAAATAAGTTATGGGATAGCCATGTAACAGAATACCTCGTAGCCATTAAAAATGATGCTGAAGCATGTTTGATAAAAAGGAAACAATATGAATAATATGTTGCTGAAGGAAAAAAAATAGGTTACAATGGAGTGCATACGGCTGATTCCATTTTTAAGAGCGTATATACATTTTAAAAAAACTGCAATACAAAATTGATGGCTGTTAACTCCATGGAGTAGAATTACAGGTGACTTTATTATTTTCTTTATTATGCTTACTTATATTTTCTGGCTTTTTCAACAATGAATCTGTTTTCCTGCTATCCTAAAACAAAGAAAGTGTACTCTTTATACTCGGCCTGTTAATCACTTATGTAATTCTTATCCAAGTGATTTTAGAAGGAGAAGGGAAATTCTGGCCAGCCGCTCCAGCCTCATGTGTTCCGATAAGCTCACATCCACTCTGGGAATTAATGGGACGCAGATGTCCAGGCTCTCTTGAACGCCGGGAGAGGTGTAGTGGTCCTTTATACCGGTAAGTCTTGGTTCTGAGAGCTTCAGGGAATTTCCTATTTTCCTGGAGAAACAACTTGCTAGAAACCAACCTAGGAAGGCAGCGGCAGGGAGAAATGGAAGTGTTTCTACAAACAGGGCAGAAAGTGTTAAACGTGCAGTATGATTATAAAGATTGGTGGGGGGAGAGTATAGCTCAGTGGTAGAGCACACGCATAGCCTGCCTGAGGTCCTGGATTCAATCCCCAGTACTGTCATTAAAAATAATAAATAAGTAAACCTCATTACCTATCCTTAAAAAAAAAAGATAAAAATACAAAGATGGGTTATATAGCTGGCTTGTAGAAAACGGCCTCTTGAGTCTATAGTCAAACCAAATACAACAAAGAGCCGGCTGATACACTGCAGGGTCTCACCTTGCGGCGGGAAGACCACCCTGAGGACCATCTCCCTTCACCTCTTTCTGGGCATCTTCAGGAGTCAGAAATGTTGTTACAAAGGATGCCCATCTTCTTCCTGCGTCTCTCTCCCACCCCAGCATCGACGGTCATCGGCAATCAGTCAACCAGCTGAAGTTTGCATTAGAGCTGGGACCGTTTCACCATCCCTGGCCACGTCGAATATTCCTGGGTACCATTACAAAGGGCCATACTCAACTTGGCAGGCTTGCCCTCCACGTGACAAACATAATACACAGAATCTAGAAGGCTCCTACAAATCAGATATTTCAGCACTCACAAAAGGCAGTGCATTCATTATATTTATTGTTCTTGGAATAAAAAGTCATAAAATAGGTTTATCCTAACTTTCTACAATCTGTGAATAAAGAATATAATGCGTTTCTAGTATTTTCAGTGTTACATGTGCTTATATTAACCTTGGCAGCACTTGCATAAACTTATTACATTAATAGAGTTAAACATGAATTTCAGTTCAGAAAAAGTAATCTATCCTTGGAAGGAGAGTATCATCACCTCCATGTAAACAATGTTCCTCTGCAAACAATGCCCTTTCTTTTGGCAACGTTGTCTTTCCTGCCATCTGCCTTACAAAAGCACTTGCCAGAGTTACAATAATAATTGAGTTACAGAGGGAATTAGGTGTAATGGAGGGGAAGGAAATTGATTGCTTAATTTTTATTAACAGAAAGGGAGAAAATTGTGGCATCCTGCTGTGAACCAAAATGAAACAAGGAGGGAAGACACAGAAAGACAACTCCAGGTGGCAGGAACGTTCCTGAACAAACATTAGCAATCCTATGGGGAGGCTGAGAAGAGGCCCACAGCGCTGGCGGAGCAGAGAAACTGGTAGGAAAGAGAGAGGGCACAGCCCAGGGCTGAAGTCATGAGGCTTCACCCACCAAGAAAAGGACATGGACTCTGACTGAGAGACCATAGCTTCTGCTGGAAAGAGTTCTTTAACTCTCCCTGCATTCTGCTTGTCTGCATGTCAAGGATACACATCTTGGCCAGCTTGTAAATGGAGTGTAACCTTTAAAAATTGTATAAAAATAAATAAATGAGTTGTCACCTCACACAAGTCAGGATGGCCATCATTTAAAAGTCTACAAACAATGAATGCTGGAGAGGGTGTGGAGAAAAAGGAACCCACCTACACTGTTGGTGGAAATGTAGTTTGGTGCAGCCATTATGGAAAGCAATATAGAGATTCCCTAAAAAACTGAAAATAAACTTACCCTGTGATCCAGCAATCCCACACCTGGGCATATATCCAGAAAAGATAAAAACTCTAATCTGAAAAGATACACACACCCCAATGTTCATAGCAGCACTGTTTACAATAGCCAAGGCATGAAAACAACCTAAATGTCCATCGGCAGATGACTGGATAAAGAAGTTGTGTGTATTTAGACAATGGAATACTATTCAGCCATAAAAAAGAATAAAATAATGCCATTTGCAGCAACATGAATGGACCTGGAGATTGTTATTCTAAGTGAAGTTAAGCTAGAAAGAGAAAGAAAAATACCATATGATATCACTTATATGTAGAATCTTAAAAAATGACACAAATGATCTTATTTACAAAACAGAAACAGACTCACAGACATAAAAAACAAACTTATGGTTACCAGGGGAAAGGGGAGGGTAGAGAGATAAATTGAGAGTTTGGGATTTGCAGATACTAACTACTATATATAAATTAGATAAACAACAAGATCCTACTGTATAGCATAGGGAACTATTTTCAGTATCTTTAAATAGCCTATAGTGGAAAAGAATGTATATATATATTTCAGATAGTTGTGTACACAACTCAGAAAGTTATCAGTCATCCCAGAGCCTCAGTTTATAGTGTACTTCCCCACACTCTTCTATTATCAGATTCTCTGGCTCCATTGGTTTCATTCTGCTTTTTGGAACATGGTCGGAGTATGTAATTGGTTATTTTCCAAAGACTAATGACCTTTAGAAGATTCTTTGTTTATATAGTTCTTATTCACAAGCTATTCCACAACTTAAAATATGTAGTTTAAAATGCTGGCCATTCCTGGTTGCCTACAGCCAAGCTTCCCCTGAAATGTTTATTGCAGAGAACAACACTGACTTTGTGGTCACATAGTTTTACCTCAAAATGTAATCTACAGACCCCAAGATCCCCATTCTCCAACTGTCATGAAATGCGAGTGATCTGGGCCATTAATTATAATGTTCCTAATTGTCTCAAAGACTGGGTTGTAACATGGTCTTCCCTGTGGGACAGAGACCAGCAGGATTCTTGACCACCAGAAGAAGTTTGGCTCCAAATGATATTTTTGGTAGTATCTCAGGGCATGAGCCAGCCCCACATTCCTTTCCACCTGGGCTTGTTAACGCAGTAATTGTCTGAAATAAACTTGGCAGTACAGACTTCCCAGTACTCACTGACTTCACCTGCTAATCCCAAGTATCCAGGGAGCTGAACTGATGACAGGGGTGATCACTCCAGAATCCAAATTACTTCTAAGCACTTAGGGTGAGACTTTACTAATTTTTTTTAATTAAGGCATATAACTACTCTCAATAGCTCTCAAATGGAAACCCCAAAGTGTATCAACTGAAGAATGGATACGATGCTATAATCACACCATGGAATACTTGATGGCAATGAAGATGAATAATGTACAGCTTCATGCAGTGCTGGGGATGAATCTTACAAACATGATGCCAAGCAGGAGAAATCAGACATAAAGAAGCACAAAGTGCAAAAACAACCAAAACTGATCTATGGTGACAGAAGTCAGGATAGCAGTCACCTTTGTGCACGAGGAGCAAGCCGGGTTTCTGAGGTGTTACTCATGTTCCGTTTGGCAGGGTGAGTGCTAATTAGGATAGGCATGTTTGGTTTGTTAACAAACAAAAGTCATCAAGCTGCATACTTAGGATGTATGCACACTTTTGCATATATATATCACACTTTAATAAAAAGGTACTTGGAAAAAATATGAATACCTCTGGAAAAATCTAAAACTGAGAAAGCAGAGGCTGGATCAGGGTAAGTACAATGCACGCCCTTTAATTCTTTCATACAAGTTGGTGCACTTGGCCCCAACTCTACAGGGTTTTTCTGTAGCCTGTGGGAGGCAGAGTCGATAAGAGAGAGCCCTTTCTACAGAAGGGCAGCAGCTTCGTCTGCAGGCTCCTTTTCTTCTCCAGCACTAGGCAGGGTTTACCACCCCTCCTGGTACATCAAACAGGAGCTTGAAGGTACTTTCAGAGGTGAGCACCCCCTGTAAATGAACCAACATCCACATGCCCTGCATAAGGACAGCAGCCGGTCTATTAAACGAGGCTGGGTGTGGTCTGTCCAGGGCCGCAGGGGTTGTTTGCTGGGTAAGCATCAGTCCCTGCCATCAGGATCTTCCCTCCTGGCTTTTCTGCCAATTTTGCCGCTTATGAGCTGCACTGTCTTGAGAAAGGCATTCCTCCAGGTTTCTAGTTTTCTCATCTCTAAGATGGTGATACAGGCATGTTCGGCACACACGGTTCTCCACCCACAAGATGCTCAAATGTCTACTATTACTGTCTCATTCTCTCTTCCCATAATGGATTTTTCCAGTCCAAATAGCCAAGTATTTGTCCTCCCAGGGGAGTGGCTGTTGGGAGGCCTGGGAAATTGGAGTTCACTTTCCCTTGCAGGGAGCCATGAGGGATAAAGATCCCGTCTCTAAAATCTCTGCAGAATTACCCCGGCTTCTCCCTCAGGAGCTCAGAACGCAGGGAAAGCAGCATTTGAGGCAATAAACCCAGGCTTGCAAATCACTTTCCGAAGCTTCTGCCTTACAGAGGTAGTCATGAGAAGTAGCAGCATGTTTCCACCAACGGCTCCAAGAGACAACCACGGGCATTGTCCGGGTGCACAGTTCGAGGGTAGGACCCAGCTCCCGACGTGTTAGGAGAACAGTTCTCTGATTATACTCCAGTTAGATGCTACCTAAGCCAGCTGTATATTTGCCCGATAGGAGAATGGAGAGATGCCTTTGCTGAAAAGAGACCCTGGAGCCGAATGCTGCTGGATCGGGCAGCCATGCCATGAGCTCACTGTCTTTGGCAACCATCAGACCCGCGGATCCAAGAGGAGCAGCTGCCAGGAAGCTCTGCAGAAAGCAGCACCACCCATAGTATCTGGATCTGGATAAAGACAAGAGGGTCAGGGTGGACTGGGACGGGATGATCAGCCTCAGGGCAGTCAAGATACCCTCTGACGGCCTACCTCGCCCTTCCTTTGGGTCTAAAGATGCCGGGAGCTGTACTTGGCTGTCACTTGCTGATGGGTCAAGATTTGCATAATATTACTTACACAGAAGGAAATTCTAAACTTAAAATTTCTTCTGGTTCAGTAAGATTTTAAGGTCATCACAAGGGGCCGTCTCCTCTCTCCAAAAGCTGTAACCCTGGAGTGTTCACATTGGAAGGGAACATGGCGATTGCTCCGATCTGATCCAGCATCGAATAGACAGGGGGATGAGGGCTGGAACTTTCCCCTTTCCTTGTACCCAGTCACACAGCAGGGAGGGCAGGGGAGGGACTGAAAGCCAAAACTGATCACTGGTCCAGTTTTTGCTCTCTGAGCCCCACTGCTTCTCTCTCACTTAGCAAATAAAATACCTACAATTAAGACGTGTGTTTCAGGGAGAAAAAGCCTTCCGTGTGGCTGAAGCCTCCAAGGGTGGCAGGCGCCGGCGAAGCGGAGCCGACTCGGCCGCTCCCTGTCGGCCTGGGTGGGGGCTCGTCATTTCACCTCGTGGTGCCTCCGCGGAAAGTCAACACGCCCTTGAACCGGGGAGGAATAACTCGAGGATTAATAAGCTAATGCGGAGGGCGATGAGCGCGGCTGCGTGGTGTGTGGCGTTGCGAGTGAGCTAAATCAACCTGAGCAGGCACCGCAACCGCGGAACGCGAGCCCTGATGAGATAATTTCCCTCTTCCCGGAGGAGGCCTTCCAACCTAATGAAAAGCTATATATCCCGCTTGGAGACAGCACGGTCCACAAAAATGCTACAGCACTTATAAAATTTGTAGTGGCTCTGCACACATTTACCGAGAACATTCCTTCCCCGCTCCCACCCCACCCCCTTATTCAGAATAGCTTGTCATATTTATTAAGCCCTATTGTGTGTCGGGCGCTGCCCTAAGGGATTTACATGCATTGTCTCATCTAATCCTCCCAACGGCCCAGTTAGGGAGGTAGCATTTTTATTGCCATTGTACAAATCATACAATGCAGGGGCAGGAAGCCAAAGAAACCTCCCAAGGTCACTGAGCTGCTAAGTGGTGGCACTAACCTGAGCTCCCAACCAAAACCTCCTTCCCCACCTCTCCGCTCCCCAATCCCCCAATCAAAATAAAGCTGACCACGAAGGGACTCGAACCCTCAATCTTCTGATCCGAAGTCAGACGCCTTATCCATTAGGCCACGTGGTCACAATGCTCGCTTGGCTGCAATATGATAGTTAGGTGCAGCCTCCTTGGAGGTTGTGGCAGGGTAAGGGAGCATTTTGCCTGTTTAGCTACAGAGTGCGTCTCAGGTCCCACCAGGAATTTCCACTGCCTGCTATCCTGTTCCCTTCCAGGAACAACAGTGTGGCCGAACAGAGGCACCAGTGCATTACACTCAGCAGGGGACGGCCACCAGGCAGAGAGGCTGAGGCCCCAGTTCCAACAGCAGGGGTTCGCAACTGGCTTTCGGGCTTTCATATTTAAAAAAGCTGAATGGGAGATGAAGAGGGAAGATCAACTAAATAAAATAATGACAGAACACAAGGAAATGGGAAGCTCAGGAGTTTTGAAATTCATATCCTGTTTAAAATCAGTGTGCTTCAAGCGTATTTCACGGTATTAAAGTTATAGAACATAAAATCCAATCACTCCTGTGGACAATTGAATGAAATGAATACAAACACAGCATATTCCCTGAACAAACATTCCCCACATGGTGCGGTTCCTGTGGAAACAATAAAAATAATCCAATTTAGTTATGCGGGGTTCACCTTCCCCTGCCTGTAATTAGTGCTGCTACAATGGAGGAAGCAAAGAAAGAAAACCGGATAAACTGCCGACAGAGAATTACATCTAGTCCCCGACAAGGCCCAGTTCTCTCTCTTGTCTTCCCTTTCCAAACCCTATCTCTTATTATAGATGTTTATTCTCTTTCCTAAGGTCTCTCACCACAAACCATGTGGTTCTTTTTCCATTTTCATTCCACAGTCTAGTGCATGAAAGAGAAGTTCAAAATATACTTGTTGATTGATCTGACCTGCATTTTGTGTGTTTGTTTGTTTGTTAATTTGTAAGAGGACTCTGTCCAGGAAGAATGGCTGAGGCCCAAAGGTGAGAACAAGAGGTTCTCCATTAGGTGGGCATCTCCCTGCAGGTTTTAGTAACAGCTAGCAGAGCCAGCCCTGCTCACATCAGTCAAGATAACGGTCACTTTGCTGTACACATGAAACTAACATTGTACATTGACTACACTTCAATAAAAAATAAGAATTAAAAAAAAAAAAGAACCCTTCCACAGCCCATATAAAGAGATGGGAAGAGACGGTTGCTAGAAACCTAAATTGGGGGGTGGGGGAGGGGTGGTGTTTGACAGGGACACAGTTCCCTTCCTTAATCCAAGGGGGGAAGTGGGGAAGCCCCAAGGGAATTATTTGTAAAGATTTTGGAGTACCTACCGGAAGGGGTGACTGGCATTTCATGTCCCAGAGCGGACATGGGTTTAAGCAATGGGCCTAGTGCCCTGCCCCGGTGCCACCACGAGAGGGATGGCAAAGCGGGAGGGCGCTCAGTTCACTGGTGGAGCTGTCTGCCCTCCCACATGTGAAGTTCCTGGAGGTCCCATGGACACAGAGAAAGGGACCCTAACTTCTCACCTAAGAGGACTGTGTGCTGTCGGGGTATTCCAGCAGCAACAGGCTGATGGGCAGGCCGCTGTGTTGAGGGCTGGAGGAGGTGGAAGTGATCAGGTGGGGACTAGATCTTTCATGTCATAGAGAGGCCTCACAGGCACCTGTTGAACTCAACTTGCAAGTGCACGACAGAACAAGCCTCCGGGCATTGGCTGTGGAGGGGACTGGTGATGAACCAGGCGTTTTGTCTCCACCTCACCTGGGGTGAATTGCAATCCAGTTCTGATGCTAACCACCAGATGTAGCATTGGACACTGCAAGTTTAGGGACCTGGTCCCCAACAATACTGTCCTTACTTCAGATAGTAGCTGCATATGGGGTCCCTGGGCCACCTCTAATTTTGACTAACTGGCTGCAAATTTGGGGGTTCCCACAACCTCCTCAGGTTCAAAAATTCACCGGAATGATTCACAGAACTCAAGAAAGCACGGTACTTATGACTCTAGTTTTATTATAAAGGATACATGTAGTGTGAGGTCTGGAAGGGAATGCAGACCTTGTATGCCCTCACCTCATGGAATCAGGGCACATCACCCTACAAGCACATCAATGTGTTCACCAACCAGGATGCTTCACTGAGCATTGGAGTCTGTCTAGAGTTGTAACTGGGGCTTCACTGCACAGCCACAATCGGTTAAATCATTGGCCACGAGATTTCATTCCATCACCAACTCCAGTTCCTCTCCCCTCCCCAGAAGTCAGGTCAGCTGAGACTTCCAGCTCTCTAATCCATGTGCTTAGTCTTTCTGGTGACCAGCCTTCACTCTGAAGTGATCTAGGAGCCCACCAGAGTCAGCTCATTAGCATAACAAAGACATTCCTATTCCTCGGGAAATTCCAAGGCTCTTTGAAGCTCTGTGCCAGGAACTAGGAACATTGTATATATTCCCCATTAACCAGGGCTAGCCAGAGAAGCAGCCACAACTAACAGGAGATGATGCGAGCTCACATAGCTAATTAGCAAGACATTTAAAACACTCTAAATGCTTTTTAGACATTTCCTGCCCCCAAATCAGAACCAGAACATAATCAAGAGAGGAGAGGGTGGCCTGTAAATAGAAGACCACACGCCTCTCTACTCCAAGCCTCTAAAGCCACAAAACTCCTCTGGACCAGAGGAGGGAAAGAACTCTGAATCGGATAGAGTGAAATTTTAAACTGAAGCAAACTGAATTTTACTAACTGAAAAGGACCTAAAAGTTATGAGAGTTTCTCAAGACACCATTAAATGATGGGAAAGTAGGGTTTGACGGCATGGATGGGAGCAAAAGTAAAGTTGCTCCATGCTGAAAGCAGACTGAGCTCAACACTCATTTACAGCCATCTGTAGCCCCTAGGATGGCGAATACAAAAAAGATGGAAGACAGCATGTGCTGGCAAGGGTGTGGGGCCCCTAGAACTCTCGCGTATTCCTGGGGGTGTAAATTGCTGCAGCTACTTCAGAAAAATGCTTGGCAACATTTATTAAAGTTAAACGTAAGCGTCCCATCTGACCCACCCAGTTCCACCCAGAGGAATGTACCCAACAGAAATTCATTGCTATGTTTATCCAAAGACATGTACTGTAAGGTTCAGAGAAACACTATTCATGATAACCCCAAACTGAAGATTACCCAAATGGCCATCAATGGTAGAATGGATAAGAAATAAGCTGTGGAATGTTTACAAATGGAATACTATACAGCAATGAGAATAATCAGTCCCAAACCACATGCAACAATGTGGCTGAATCTCACAAACACCACATCGGTATAGAGATCAGACTTGGAGGATAGAGATAACGTCTCCCTTTGGAGAAAGGGGAAGATTTGTTTGCAGCCCACTGCCATGATCCAGGTTTCTTAAGCTCAAGATTCAATTCATACAATATAACCCACCTTATCTAGAAGGTGTAGCCTGGCCCTCCTCCCGTGACCCCCATGGGACCTGGGGCTCAGGTCATTGACACAAGAAAATGACAATACTCTATTGCTATAATTACGTAAGAGAATGTCCTATGTCTCTGACCCAGGAGTCTTTGTGTCCTCTGCCAACATCCATGAAACCAGCAGGCTAACTCAATAGCTTGTAAATAGGGTAAAATCTCAGACTGCTCACAGTTCTTGATATCATCATGCTTCCATGTGTGTACATTTGAAAAAGAACGTTCCTTAGGGTGAATCTGTTGATTTAATCTATAGACAATACTGGGGTAGTACCCACGGAATTGCAAAAAACCTACTCATCAGCCTTCTTCTCTCTGGCCTAGGTATCCCCTTGCATTTTTAATTTTCTCTGTGCATCAATTCCTTAAACGTTTTATTGCATCATTTGCTTTCATCACATCACCCCCAGGTGAGGCCTGCACAGCCAAGCTATCCCACAGCCATCCACCCCGCTGTCCCTTCACACAGCATGTGCCAGGCAGGCAGCACCTTTCGTGGTTTATCCTTCAGCCTACCGACGGCTGCTCTGCTGGGAATCCAAGTATTTTCTTCTTCATCCACTTTTTCCAATTCATCTCCATCACCTCAGTTTACTGGTTTCAGTCTCCTTCTCTAATTGATGAAACTTAAGCTGTGTTTAACCTTTCCTTTCACAGTACAAGTTCTCCCTTTTCCACTCTCTGCAGAAAGGCTCAGTGGGTCCTTTCCCCAGTTAGACTTCTTGTTATCTGCAGTGACATTTACTGGGCTTTTGTAGGCTGCCACTTAATTCTCTCCTCTAGCTGACACCGCATCATCAGCGTCTCTCTGATCAATTTTAATGCTAAGCCATATGTTCGTATTTCCTTCTGAGGCTGTCACAAGAACAAAAAGCCATCAGCACGTTTCACATGATTGCTAGTGTGAAATCGTACCAATGGAAAGTAGTTGATGTCTTCCCCAAATCCCTGGCCCTTATTTTGTTGATGGTCCTTTTTTTTTCTACACTATTTCCTAACGGCAATGTTTCAGATGCTTTTCAAGGTGTCTTGCTGGTTACAGAGCTTCTTTTCCATATAATTGTTTTTTTCTGTTCCAACTGTAATTCTACTCTTGAATTTCCCGCTGTGCAAGAAGGTCACACCGTCAGGATGATGTCTTAGTTTCCCCCCAATAAAATGAGTGATTAATCTAGCTGTATTTCACATGAACTCGCCTAATGCTTCTGAAACAATTTGGGGTGGAACATTGTCTTTGGCTGAATCAGATAAACACAATTGTTTCCTTTAATAGACTTTTTCAATAAAAGATAAAGATTTCATGTAATTTCTGTGTTTTAGATATGAGTTATGTCTGTAGGTGTTAAAGAAATGAGTACTTATTAGACTATAAATCATATCAGACTTCTGGAGGAGGTATGACCCTTGCTCTCACCTACCATCTCAGTAGCATCTCACTTATATTACTCGACCTCTGTACATTTGGAATTCTCCCTTCAGGAAGTGAGCTTAATTAGCTGGTGGGCTTAAGAGACCTGGCTGCATGCGTGGTGGGGCTCAGGCCAGCTGAGTCTGAGCTGCGCTCTGGAGCCCTGCAGTCAGTGTGCTGGACTAATTTATACTCAAGGGTAAAAATTAAGCCTAGTTCTTGGGAGCTGGCCAGACTATTGCACAGGGTTAAAGCTGGGGATGTGGACAGCAGAGCTGAAATGTGCTGAATGCGTTCGTTCTCTTCATGCTGTGTGGTATGGAAAATGCTTCCGGGGCCTCTCATCTGCACATTTGTCTCAACTGCACTTATGTGACTTTTTTTTTTAGCAAAAGGTATGTTCATGAAAACAAGGATAAGTGATTGAGTTTGGGGTCCAAATTAATACTTATTTCTCCACTCAGTTACACATGTCAATGGTCTATCAATATTCTATGCATCTTGTTTCTCTATAAGGTTCAGCTTTAACCAAAATCGCTAGTGATTAGCTTTCACTATAACCTCATAGTACATCAGATCTCATGTCAACATACTGCATCTCAAAGTAACCGAGCATCCATCCTGAGAGAAGAGTAGAAGAATTTTCTTCTCTCATTCTTCTCTTAGTCTTTCTTGTGTCCAAATTTCTGATGCCCAATGTCTCCTACAATTTTCTTTTTCTCTCCATGTGCACTTGAGTTATAGGAGGGCCCTGCAATGTGTCTTTGTTGGAAAGTCCTACAGATGCCCAAGGAGCATCATTAAGGTCAGGCCCTGTAGATCTGAACCATGAGGAGGCAGAGTCACATGCACCAGCACGATGCTATGATGTCCCTGTCAAGTGGGGGCACCATGACAGCAGCATTGAGCTTCCTTATCTGACTCCTCAGCTGGTAGCTCAATGGGCTGGAACCTCTTATCTTATGTAGATCCTTCTGCAACTCTGGACATCTATGGTGACCACTAAGATGGACCAGGAGAGCTGACAATGAAAACATCATCCCTGAGGTATGCCCAGCTCCTACATTATGAACTGGTAACCACAGAGGAACAAATCTACACATCTGGGTGAGACAAAGTGTTTAAAATAACAAAGAGATTATCCTGGTTCTCCATGAGGGGACAAGATACCTACCAAAATATTCCTACTAATTTAACTCATTTGAAAAAGAAATAAAAGTACTCTAAATGATGATTTGATTGCTATCCATGATATGTTCTTGAAAAGCATTTTCTGTAACAGAAAAGAAAAAATTGATGAGCACTGTTAAGTCAATAGATATGCTGTGCATAAGTAGGAATCTCATCGAGCAGCCATGCCTAAGTACACCACTGAGGGGAAGATCATATACTAACAAGGGTGGCGGAGTGAGGGTTTCATTTTCCACCCCTGGAGATATGGAGAAATAGATGATTAGTTAATTTAAATCCCATGGCTCAGGAATTATATCTGGCCTGGAGTATAGAGTCAATAAATGTCTGTTGAATAAATCTAGAATGGGGAAGCAAAAAGATGTCATCAATTATGACAGCACATCACAACCACCCGCCTCCTCAGGGACTCACCTCCACACCCAACTTTCTGCCCCGCCCCAGCATTCTCATCGAGCAGAGACAGCAAGGCCTGCCCCTGAACTGAGTTTTGTACAGTGGAGAGAAGTGGGAATTCCAAAGAACTTTTTGAGGAGCACTAGTGGTCAGATTTGAGCACAAGAAAGACGAAGAAGCACAGCGGAGCAGATAGCTGTATCCTCTCACGTCGGCGCTGACGGTGAGTCTCGTCTGCCTCTGTTTTAGTTGGGGAGAGAGGAGCCTGTGACCGAATGGTGACTCTTGGCATGCCAGGAAAGTGAGGTTTAACAAACTCTGTGCATCAACTTTTGTTTTTTGCTCTGGGAGCTACTGAAATCACATGTCAGCTTGACGCAAGTGTCACAAGTCATAACCCAGTGGCAGTGTCATTCTTCCATCATGCAAACTGATTCTAGGATGTAATTAGTGGTTGTCTTACGAGTTTTGACAGGACATATGGCATAGTCTTAGCCATTTTACTCAAGTCAAGGTTAGGAAGCAAGGATAAATGACACCTCTCTGCTCACAACTGTGTTTTTACTTATTTATTCATGGTAATGATGGGTTTGCATAGCGATTCAGGTGCACTGTCTAACCTCTTCTTTCCTTATAATAAGCAGTTTACTTATGCAAGGTGGTTGACTTGATTTAAGGGTATTTTCTGTGGCCATAACAGGTGACTGGTCCTGGCCATCCATGATCCTATTATCTGGTCTTCCTTAGGACAGTGTCTACACCAATCAGAAATGTGGGCCAACAGAATTTATTGCTACCTTGTGTTTATCAGAGATGCCAGAGTAAATATTTAAATATCCCAGTGGGATGTGTAGCTCCCAGTTCTCAGTGGCTAAGGACAGAACTTGGAAAAATAATTATTACAGTCAACTCCATAATTCAGTTTTGGTTTCAAGAGCCACCTCTTTCAATGGCTGAATCAAGAGCTAAAGTGTGGACCAGAGGTGTGGTCCCCTGTGGGTCTCCTGATCTTATGATGACTGGTCTGTAACAAGAAACTGGGACATCTGGGATACAGTGTCGGTAAAGAACTTGCATTTGAGAGTTATTCAGACCTTGAATAATCCAAAGTTGCTTTTCCATTGGAAGAACATAGAGCAGAAATGCTCCCTATCTTTTTAAGAAGGATGCAGTTTTCAGAGAGTGTTGTATTCTACTTCTGTTCTTCAGTTTGGGTCACTTTCAAAGCCTAGAGGGACCAGGTGATGTGGCTGCTTGAAGCAGCTCAGGAGGGGGCCGTGGCAAACTGGAGAACTTGCTTTCTGAAGAGGTAGCCTGGCTTGCGTTCCCGCTGTGAGGTGGGGGTTGGGGGTGGCAATTGAGGTCACTGGAGCCAGATTTTCTGCTTGTCCAGAGAAACCAGAAATCTTAGCTTTTGATCACATCAATTGAGTATTGAAATGCTGGCTGGCAAATAATTCAAAAACATTTTGAATGCTCTTTGGGCCAAATAAAACATGAGTGCAGACTAGAATTGGCCGTGGGCCACAGGCTTGCAGACTCCACCTTAAACACGTCCTTGTGATTTCTGCTGATATCCACACTTCAGTCTTTTTCAGAGTTGCTATAATGTCACTATGTAGCGTGAAAAAAAATGAATTATATTGTTACCATGGCAGCCTAAGTATTTTCAATAATGAGTAGAGACGATCTGTATTGAAACACTGTTGGCTAATATGGAATTCTATGAGTTAAAAATATAACAGATTACTACTTTTTAGGAAAAGGGAGCGATTCTGTTTTAATCCTATCCAGCATAGAATTGGGCTTAGAGACATCTGTGATTTAATAAAGTCAGAAACCTTATCCGTCAGCATTTCCCCTTTAATTTTAAGCCCTGTGTACTTCTAAAGGAAATGCAATATATCCATTTCTGGTTCATTTACATTAAATCACTAAAATGTTGCTTCATATAACCCCTTTTGATGTCTAAGATGCTTTTGGAAGTTGTTCAAAAAATTCTCTCATCCCTTTTCCCCTGTAGTCATATTTTTGACCAAAATAAACAAGTTCAAACACCAAAAGATTCTACCTCTAGGCTAGAACCCAAGACTTGCAGATTCTGTAAATTCTACAGAGAGAAAAATGAATGATCCTTTGCCTAATTATCACTATCACCATTTATTCCATCCCATAGAAATGGTGAAATAGACTCATGGAGTGAAGAATTCCCAGTTTAACAACTGCAAGACATAAAACCTATCCATTTTAAGTATGCCTCTGAGCTGAGGTCAAACCCTTAGATTCTTAAAATAACATGAATGTGGTCATGCAGCTCAAAGCTCCTACTTGCTGTCCCTCTGAAGGCACACGTAACAAGGGCTGAAAAGACACACCATATGGGAAAGAAGTATGTATTCATGCGATGATTCTTTATGCAGAAAGGACATGCATTGCTTTACATTCACATTCAAACAGACAGAATCCATCTCTGAGAGAGAGGAGCTATCCCCACATTACCAAGAGCTGTCACTTAGAATAAAATTTTGATTAATATCATGTGCAAATTGAATACTGACTCAGTTTCGTTCCTTCCAACAGGAAATGCAGAGCTGTAGAGATCCAGGCAGAGAACATATGTAAACTCTAGGGAATGGACAATGATGAAATGACCCAAAACATGATTATTCCTTGCTACTTCCTGAAATCTGTTCCTCAAATCCCCAAACTAACAGTTCTCTGAATTTATCGTTCACCAAAGTGTTCAAGCCTTTTCAGACCACTCGCCCAGCTCCCCAGAAGTGTGGAAGGGAGGGATTTTAAAGATGTGCACAAGTGGGTCAGCCAAGGTTCATGCCTTGAGATCTTCCAGATATTTATTAGGAGTTCATGGGAGGGGGCGTTCATTTCTATAGACACAGGCTGGATCGCCCAAAATGTAAAGTGCAGGTACTTGTAAGTCTGTGGCTAGACTGAGATGAGCTTGTCTGCTGATGGCTGGATTGTTCAAATGTAGCCTGTCTAATTTACTCAGAGACCACCAAGGAAAGCATCAGGGCAAGTGGGAGGCCTGCCGGGAAGTTTGAAATAGGAGAGACTTTGCCAGGCTAGCGAGGCAATAGGCAGGTCATCCCAGGGTCTCCATCAGGAGCGAGCTCTCCTGACCAAAGGGAAGCTGGGCGCTCACCCAAGAGAGAGGGGCTGCTCTGAGCACAGCTCCCATCTCTGCCTCCAAGGGGGAGGCCCACTCTAGGGGAGCTGTGAAAGAAGCATGTGTACCTTCACCCAATCACACTTGTTTCTCTGGGCTTTACCCGGGGCCCAATCTGCTTAGAAAGACTCCGTCAGAGAATTAGCAAGTGTTGATTTACTACTGCGTGTGTACAGCACGATGCTGGGTGCCAGAGCACTACAGGGCGGCCCAATCAGTGATGTTTTCTTCTTTCTCCCTGCCACCCCCTGTCCTGGGGCACAGATGTCTCGCCATAGGTAACAGACGACAGAAGAAAAACAGCAACAGCCTCAAAAAACAAATGTGAGCTCCTTTCTCTTCCAGACTGTCCTGTTTGTGGCCTCCCCCAAGTCAGAGGTACACACATTTCTTGGAGGAGAATTTAAATTGTTACAAGAAGGGAAAAAGAGACAGAAGTATTTGATGTTTATCTTTTAAAGTCTCCAAATAGGCTCTTTTCCCCTTCTTCTTAAGCTGAGGTATCACATCCCTACAGTAAGTGCACTCATCTCAAGAACATAATTCAGTGGATTTTTACAAGTGTATATATGCACGGAACCACCACCCAGATCAAGACATAAACATTCCCACAGACTCCAGAAGGCTCCCTGGCCCCTTCCCAGTCAACACCCACCCACTCTCCAGAGGTAACTTCTATATTACTTTCCATCACCATTGATCTGTTTGCCTGTTCCTGAACTTCATATAAATGCAGTCTTAGAGTATCTACTCTTTTTCTTGGCTTCTTTCACTCAACATAGTGTCTCTGACATTTACCTCTGTTTTTTGATAGAGCAGTTCATTCTTTTTTTTTTAATTGAAGTACAGTTGGTTTACAATGTTGTGATAATTTCTAGTGTACAGCATAGTGATTTAGTTATAAATATATATATTTCTTTTCATATTCTTTTTCATTCTAGGTTATTATAAGGTATTGAATATAGTTCCCTATGCTATACCATAGGACCTTTCTGTTTATTTTACATGGTAGTTAGTATCTGCAAATCCTGAACTCCCAATTTATCCCTCCCTCATTCTTTTCTTAAATAAAATCCATTTCTAGTTCACATACATTAAATCATTGAAATGTTTTATATGCCCATTTGAAATCTTGTGATTATATATATATATATATATATATATATATATATACACACACATATATCTCTATTTATCCATTTTGTTGTTGATGGTATTTGAGTTATTTCCAGTTTTTGACTATTATGAATAAAGCTTCTATGGGCTTTCCTTGTGAATGTTTTTGCTGGATGTAAACATTTACTTCCCTTGGATATGAATCTAGGAAAACAACATGTGCTTGACTTAACTAGATAACACCGACCAGTAGTTTCCAAAGTGCTCACACCATTTTATACTCCCAGCAGCAATGCGTGAGAGTTCCACCTGCTCACACCCTTGCCAACACTTGGTTTTGTCCATCTTTTTAGGATTTTAGTATTCTGGCAAGTGTGTGATGGTATTTCATTGTGGTTTTAATTTGTATTATCCTGATGACTAGTATAGTGAAGACTTTTTCATATAGTCACTGGCCCTTTATATATTCTCTTTCCTGTAGTGCCTGCTCAAGACTCTCTCTCTCTGTATATTTAAATTTAGTTAAATTTATTGCTTCATAGGAATTCTTTATATATCATGAATGTCGGTCTTTTATCAATCACGTATATTGTACATGTCTTCTTCCAGGCTGTGGTTTACCTTTGCAATCTCTTACTGGTGCCTTTTCATGACATAAGTTCTAATCTTAATGAAGTCCAATTTTTTAGCTTTTTCTCTTGTGGTTAGTCCATTTTGTGTCCTTATTTTTAAAACCTGTTGCTTATGTCAAGGTCATGAAGCTACTCTCCTTTGTTTTCTTTTAGAATATTTATTCAGTTGTTTCATACTTAAAGCTACTGTCAACCCTAAGTGAATATTTTGGAGTGAGGTAGGGGTCAAGGTTAATTTTTTCATATAGGCATCTAATTATCTCAACACGACTTATGAAATATAAGATCATCTTTTCCTCATTGTGCCTGTGTCATAAATCAAGTGACTATATATCTATGTGTCTGTTTTTGGAAATATTTTTAGAGAGAAATATTTGATGCATAGGTTTTGACTTCCAAAGTGAGCTCTTGCAGTCCATACCAGAAACAATTGTTCTGAAAGCCAACATTTTTTATTTGTTAGAGCAGGTTTGGTCAAGAGAGGAAACGCCCTTGAGAACTGAAAGGAAATTGGCATTGTGTTAGCTTGGAATCAGAAAGAAGATAGAGACCTTGGCTAATGACTCCTATCTGGGGAGGAGAGTGGGATGGAGCATATGCACCAGAAGACTGGGTTCAGGTGGAAGCACCTTGTAGAGAGGAGAGAATCAGCATTAAGAGAGAATCAGCACAAATGGCACAGAGATCAGGGGCTTGTTTCTAGATCTCCATTCCAGGGACTACGACCCATCACTGGGGCTGAGAAGCCACATGTGTGGTGCACAGTGCAAGGGCTTTCTCCTGACAGCTGCTTGCAAATCAGACACATATTCACCATCCAACACAAGACACATCCTGAACTCCAAGGTTCCCGAGACTCAGGCAGACATCCTCCTTTATATGGGACCAACTGCCTGAAAGCAATACGCTCAAACAGCCTCTGTGGGGGTTTTAATGCCATTAAGATGGTGACAAGGAAAAACTTTCCACTCTTTTACATGGGTGGGACTAGACAGTGATGACACTGCTCTCCTTTAAACAATATTTAGCTTCCTGGACCTGAAGACAAGAATCATCCCCATCATTAGGCATTTGACAAGTCAATGCGAAGAGTGTTATATAGTCCTTATTGTACCCAGCAACATCCTTGCCCTTCTAAGCTTGTTCCCATATCAGAGTTAGAAGCCTAGAAACTACATTTCCCAGACTCCTTTGCCATCAGGGTTCTTGTTCAGATGCAGCCAATGAAAGGCACTGATATGAGATTTCCATGGTGGAAGAGAATCAGCCATCTCTTCCCTCCTGAAGCTGTAGGCAAACTATGGAAAGAGGTGAGGGAGGTTTGCAGTGGATTCCCGGTGAATTCCTGTGACATGCCCATTTTCTGAAGAGCCTGCTAGAGGCAATTTGTGATCTCCTGAAAGCAGCCGAGGATCCCTGTGACTTTCACACCTTCAGCCCTTCCGATAGTTTTAGAGGCATGTATTTCCTACTATTAAATCCCTTCCTGCTAAAATGTTTAGAATGATTTTCTGATTTTCTGACCAAACTCTGATTGATTTAGGTGGCCACCTTCTTAAAGAAGGTTCTGTAAATAGTAAGTGGATCCAATCCATTATTCAACTTACGACAATTAAATTTTACACACTTGAGGAGTACATCTCCGGAGTGAAGGGCTGTACGTCCCTTTGTCTACTTGAGTCTTTCTGTTGGTGGCCATTTCTTCATTACACCCAATTCCATTTCTCCTGCGCTAGCATCAAGTCAGTACTCAACAGATACTGACTGAACAGATCAATAAAAACTGAGGCAACTTGATATAGTAGAGAAAGTATGAAATTCAGAGTCAAAAGGATTTGAAGTTTTGACTCTGTACTTACACACTCTGTGGTCTTAGACAAGCCATTGAAACTCTCTGAGTTTCCTCTGTTGGATGTAACCACCACCTCTGCTTTTGTCTGTTTCACAGGGTTTAGTGAAATAGTGAATGCCCTGCCTTAAAACCAAGGTGTTTAACACATGCTTGCTATTGTTAATAAAGACCTCTCTTAGAAATGATAGAATTTCCATCATGATATGGATCACTGCTGTGGAGTGAACATCTTTTCAGTAATAAAAATTATAATAAGGTAGCATTTATTACACAGGTCAAGCAGTATTCTAAGTTCCTTACATTTATTAATTTATTTGATTTTCTTAATTATTCTCTGAGATAAGCACTATTATTACAATATATATGATGAAAAAGTTGAGACACAGAGAGGTTAAGTAATTCTCAATTTTCACACAGCCTGTAAAATGGTGGAGACAGGATTGGAACGCAGAAATCCTGGCGACAGAGTCTGTGCTTTCAGCCACTAAGAGAAACTTGGAAGTTGGAAGAATACTATAAAAAGAAAACTTAAGATAGTTCAGCTGCCCCCTAATATGTTCCATTCAACAAGAAGACAAAGAGCCAGCCAGTGTCAGCTGTCTGTCCACATTCTCGCTCTTGACATTGGCTTGGAAAGAGACCGTGGAAACAGGCCGTAAGCAGCAGCAGCAGCTGCAGCCTCCCACTTGGGGGTAAACGGGTGGGAGAAGCAAAGCATGGTCTGGAGAAGATCAGAAAGCACAGAATGTGCTCAGGCCCAGCCAGCTACCGTGCCCAGTGTAAGCCAGGCTGTGAGCAAAACCCCCAGGTGGACGTGGCAGCAGCTGCGCTTGGTGATGTCATCTGCATTCTCAGTGCCCATTTGCACGTGGCCATGCTGGCTGGAAACACTGCATCACATCCATCAGAGGTACCATGCCCGCATCCTGCTCCCCTGGGCTGCTGGGAATGAGAGAGCAATAACTTTAGACCATTGACCTTATTCTGAAATGGCATGTGGTGCTGGACTCCTTGCCCATTCATCCCAGCCAACAGAGATGGTAGCTTCCTTCCATCACGCTTTGTCCTGAAGCCACCATGGCATCTGCTTGTCCATTGGTTTTGCTGCTTCCCACAGAAAATAAGAGAAATGGAAACACTTCCAGCTCAGTGCTAGGGAAAAGAAAAAAAAAATCTCTTTAAAAAAGGCTCCAGTTCTGGAAAAAAAATTTAAAGGCTCCCAATCCTTTGAAAACTTTTCATATAGTAACTGAAATTACAAAATAGAATGATTGATGGAAATGGACAAGTCCAGAAACAGACCAGGATTTTCTTTGGGAAAAAAAGAAATGAGTGAATTTGGTTTCAGATCTTGTGTTTCAGATAAAGGGGGAAAGGACTAGGTGTGGCTCTGGAGAGCTGCATATCCAGGTTCAGCAGAAGTCAGAGCTGGAGCTAGAAATCACAGCATCATTTTCATATAGGTGACCGTTGAAACCAAAGGCAAAGATAAAATCTGGTTGGCAACACTGTAGCTAGCAAAACCAAAGAATCCAAAACACAGTCTAGGTAACTCTTTTCCTGGCTTCTTAAGTATTCTAGAAAAGCTTTCTTTAGGGGGAGAGATGGGGCAGAGGTGGCGCTCAAAGACTTCAACCTAATTATTTTTCTACAGTTCTCTTGGAACTGCTCTCTAAATAAAGAGTTGGGAAATTGGAGAAAACTTGGAATTAAGAGTCTTTAGAAAAATACATAAAGACATATTATTATGTTACATATGTTAGTCACTCTGGCTTTGGGGTTATTTGTATTAAATAAATAATCTCACATCCAAGTGCTTGTCATTCCTGATCATTTTCAGTTTTAAAAATTCTTATCTCAATTGAAAATATGCACCTGAATTTTTCAAAATATTATTCCAACCCTCTTGGGTTTTTCTATTAGTGCTCCTATGTTAGAAGTTTATAAATAGATGAACTTAGGAAGTGCATGACCTCACTGATGTAGACTAATTGAAGAAAATGCTCAAATAAATTCATAAATAACAAGAGTCCGGCCTAGTGAAAAATTGAGATTACTAAATATGTATTTGATTGTGGGATTTGCTAGATATTTCTCCCTCCAGAAACGATAGATGTTTCTGGAACATGCAACATGGCATCTAGGTATGACATCTTCCCATCCCTGCTGCCCTGGGGGCGTTTGCTCATTCCTCGAAGAGCAGGAGCTGGGTGTGTGAACTGACAGGTGTTGCAATAAACCTCATATGAATCCAGGGCGCCAGGAACCGTGCTGTGGGGCACCCCTCCACCCCATCCGAAGGGGACATGCTGGGAGAGAATGTTTTCCTTTCTAACTTACAGGAGACTGTGAATTTATAGGAGACTGTGGTGAGTGATAGCACTGGTGGCGGCCAGGGTGAATTAGCCGAACCTGGGCCAGGCAGAGGTCTTCTGGAAAGGGTCCAGGTCAAAGGCAGGAATGTGGCTTTGAGGGGCAGGGTCTGCAGGCCACCGCAGCTGCAAACAGCACAGGCCAAGGCCAGGTGGCAGAGGTCAGGGCGGCGGGTGGCAGGCGCCCTGGGAGGCTGAGTGTGGAGAGCAGAGGCAGTGAGAGCAATGCCCTGTGCCCCTAAGCTGACTCACAGATGGATGTAAGTCACTCTGTGAGAAGTTCCATATATCCGTGGGGGGACCACGGAAGGTCCCATGTGAACAGTACGAGTTTGGGGTTTCCGAGACACGGGCAGCAGCAGTCACAGCATTTCATTTGAATCCATGGGCTGGTACGCTGATGATGTTTGAGATGCAGATGGAGATTGCCGAACAGTGGGAAAGCAGCTGGTTCGTTATTCGAGCTACACATATAAATACACACAGGTCCATAAAGCATGGCCTGGTGGAATAGGAATGATGTGTGCACAACTAATTTTAAATTACTGAAGTATTCATGGATACTTTTAAGATGCTCAAACACAGTTTGTCCTCGGGCATTTTAACATTTAAACCCACTTTCCTTGCCTCCCGCTAATCTTATTTACACTGTTAATTTGCTTAGCAAATATTCTCTAGCTAATGTCACATTTGTAAGTGCCCCTGGCTTACGTAACAGTGGGGACTCCAGCTCTGCTCCAGGGTAAACACCAGACATCTGGAGCCCAGCAGGAACAATGCCATCTGGCCCCATGGAGGTCGCAGTTTCTCAGAAGGGACAGAACGTCTGTGTGACAGAGACTAGCAAAGCACTTGGCTAAAGGAGGACACAGCCCAGAATGGGACCGTCCTGAGCATCCAAGAGCCTTTAATCTCTCATTCTCAACCCTGAGCATACATCAGAGTCACTGTGGAGCAGTCATGTGGCTGGTCCTGTGACAGGAACCCTGTGACAATCCTGCTCGATCAGCTGCAGAGTTACAATGCTTCCTCCCTCTGTGAACACGCAGCCTTGGAAACCCGCCGTCAGGAGCTCATGCGACTGTGAGCTTGGACCATTCTATGCCCTCTAGATCACTTACATCTGGTGGAAGAAGGGGAGAGAGTGAAGTCATCACTCTATACGTCTTACTCGACCTCATGATAATTCTGGCACGCTGGCTACTTTGTAACACTTCCATTTCTGAAAAGAGGCAGTGCCTCTCTGTGCCAAATGGAAGGGAAGGGCTACAATTGGCTGTCACCTCTGTCCGTCATCCTCCTAAGCAGTAATGGAGGCTGGTCACATTGCAGAGAGAGCAACTGTTCCGAGCCTGTGTCCACAGAGCATGACCTTCAATGACCTACTTCTCTGAGAACCTCTTCAGAGGGGAGGATTTCTGCAGATCTGCTCGGACCTTTGAAATTATTTGGGACAAGCTGTCTCACCAGCAGAAGACTGAGCAATTCTACTGAATAATCTCTTGAGTAGAAATGTGACTTAAAAGAGTTTCTTGAAAATCCCTTCAGCCTGATCCCTTTTCTTGGAGTTCTTAATCTTTCCACCTGCTACCTAATAAGATTCTATGAGTACATTTGGGGTCTGGCAGGGAGCAGGGTGTATCTCTGATTTTTGGCCAAATGTTCCTTTATAACAGGTCCCACTCTTGTTCCAGTAAGTCTGGAATACTTTTGCCCTAAGATGCACAAGTGCTGTTAGAGAATCAACATGCTGTGTTCTGGATTTGAAAGTGTCTGAAGCACTTTGTGTTAACTACCATGTTAGTCTGTCACCCGAGTATCTAGTTTAAACTCTCAACAGCCTCATTTTACCAGCTCAGAAATTGAGACTCAGAGTAGTTTGCAACCTGCTCAAGGTCACACAACCGGAAGGCGTCTAGCTGTGCACCTCCTGAGGACAGGCCACAACCCCCTTAACCGCCTCGCTCAGTGGTATCCACTTACTAGCCAGCTCTCCTCTGGCTGCACCTGCTGTGTACTGAGCGACTGATGGCTTGTTTCAAACACAGTGCTGCTGGGCATCCCCAAAACACTTGCCCTTTTCATTCTTAGAGAAATCCTCCATGGGGATTACTAGCCCCATTCTAAGGGTGAGAAAAGTGAAGCAAAGCTACATCCCACTTCCCTGGTGGGAAGGGGACAGCTACAAAAAGTCCTCCTCATCTAGGAAGAGTAAACGACTTGCCCAAGGCTATTCAGAATCATTGCTCTCCGCAGACCAACCAGAAGAAGGCATCCTGTTTGGCAGACCAATCAGAAAACAGCCCCTCCTCCTCAGGTGAACACTGAGCTTGGTGAGAGGAACAGGGGCTTGGGTTCCCTTTGGCCCAGCACCTTTGTGCACAGCTGTAGGCAGAGGCCCCAAGAAAGGTCATTTTCCTCTGATCCTCTCATCATAGTCTGCATAGTCCCAACTTCCAAAAATAATTGTACTTTTATCCCCTTCTCTGAGGGTCACTGTAGGATCAGATAATATATAACCAAAAATTACGACACAAATCTACTTTTATTTACATGTGCTGATGTTCATAATGTATCCTGTTAAGTAAAAAATCAAATTGAAAAATACTACATACCTTACAGTATGATCTCAGTTTTGCAGACATAAATTAATTTAAATTACATGCATGTAAGAATTCTACCAGATTGTATAAGATGTTAGTATCTCTTGGGGAAAGAGATTATGGGTGGTTTTTAATCTCCTTCCTTAAAATATTTTCATCATTTTTCTGAATTTTTACAACAAGCACATATTATTTTTATAATTAGAAAAGACAAGAATCCTTTTTCAGTGTGCAAAAGATGACCTTGACAGCTACATCTGCTGAACCTCACAGTCTGTCCTCGCAGCCAGAGGTCCAAGGTTCATAAGATATGTCTACACTCTGCCTCATCTGGCTGAAACTCATCCATTCATTCCCCCAGAGACCAGGGTTGGTATGCAGGGTAGACATGATTCCAGTCCAGTCCTGGTGCAGGAGGCCCTGAGAGTCCCTAGTGGGTGGGGATGGGAGGTGCTAGAAAGCTACGCCTTGCCTCGGGGCTAGAGCAGAGGTGGGGCAGAGACCAGCTCCCAATTCACCAAGCCGTTCCCTCCTCCTTCTTCGTCGTGGTCCCTCGTGATTCCGTTTGTTCTTGTGACTGAAGAAATGTGAGCAGAAGTGATAGGCCCCCTGCCCAGGCCTGGCCCTCCAACACCCGAGATGTGCTCTGCCATGTTCTTTCTCCTTGTGCTGGGTTCCTGCAGAAGGGCCATGTGAGACAGGTGGCCGAGCCACCCTGGGCCCCTGTGTCTCATATTGAAGCAGAGCCAGCTGCCGATTGGGAATATATACTGAATCTGCTCTAAGCGAAAAATAATAAACCTTGATCACATCTGGGCTGTGAGCGTTTGGGGGGTTTATCTGTGACAGAATCTTTACAGTAGGTTTTGAATGAGGCACTATCGATGTGCAGGGGAAAGAGACACAGAAAGTAATTAATAGCAGAGCAGCAGCCCCCTGAAGGAGGACTATGTGGAATAAACTGGATTGTGTTGCCTCGAGTCTCACATCTAGGCAAATGGGAGCAATTACCGGCACAGATGACAAAATGGACGGACGAGGCTGGATGTTTGGGCCCCACCTGACAACCAACTGATGGAAAGTGAATGAAAAAATAATCTGTCTTCTCTGGGAAGATGGTCTGGAACAGGGATCTGACTGAACAGAGCAGGACCCTGTGGGATCCTCCCTGATACGAATCCCTTCTGTGTCCCCCGTTTCTTGTTTGTAGGAAATAGGCTTCTTTCAGCCTCCTTGACCTTCTCTGAGTTCCAAAGGGTAGATTCAAACAGTTACTAATCAGGGAAGGGAGGGAATGCAGAAATGAAGGAGAAACAGTTGAGAAACAACAGTGCAGCCTTGGGGCAGGGTCCTGGTTCCTCCTCAAGGAATACACAGAACAGTATATCTTTGAGTTCTTCTGCAGGAACTAAGGCCCCCCCACCCGGGAGGAGGATGGTAGCTTCAGGCTGAGCACAAGATTCCTGGAGCACCGCCCTCTGACCTCACCACCGGCCAATCAGAAGAAAATCACACACCCCGCAGCCCCCACCCCAGATTTGATCTATAAAACATTTTCCTCAGAAACTATTAAGGAATTCAGGTTTTTCGAGCATCAGTGACCCTTCCTCCTTGCTTGGCCCCACAATAAACCTTTTTTGCTCCAAACTTCAATGTTTCGGTTTGTTTGGCCTCACTGTGCATTGGGCACACAAATTTTTGCTTGATAACATGATTTTGAGACAGGAAGGAAGGGAACAGAGCACAACCATTAAAAGAATGACACCGCAATTTAGTACCAAAATGGTGGAAGATTCAAGCTAGACCTTGAGCTTCAATATACGCTCATTGAAATACAATAGCACGCTGAATGGCACTCCCACAGGTGCCAGGACTGTTTCAAGGCTGACCATAAAAGGTCAACAAGTGGGTGGTGGCCCAGTTCCTGGGACTCCCAACCCCTTCCCCAAAGTAGTTGGAATAATCCTCCCACTTGTTAGCGTATGAAGTTACCAAGCCCCATAAAAACCAACCAACCCCACACATCAGACCCAATCTCATTTTTCCTAGCCAACCCCACACTCTTGAGTCTGCCGCTCTCCCGTCTGAGTAAGATGGCCCCCATTCTGCCTATGGAATGTGTATCTCCTAGTCCTTTCTCTTGCTTTCTGAGACAGCCAGTACTTTGTCGATGGAGTGTACATCTCTCTGAATAAATCTACTTTTACTCAACTACGTCTTGCTCTTGAATTCTTTACTGCATGAAGCCAAGGACCCTCACTTGATGGGGAACATCCCAGGGACTCAGCCAAGACCTGGGACACAGCCATTCTCTGGTGCCCCATTTTTTCCTGTATCAACTTCATCGCTCACCAAACAGAGCTATCCTGCCATTACAGCAGCAAGTTGCGGGAGAAGGGCTAGCAAGAAGTTCCATTGGCAGCCTGGGTCTTCTTGCTTGAACGAAACAGCTCACCCATTTGAAATTGTCTTAGGTTAAAACTCGGCACCAGGCTTCTCAGCCCAGATGTGAAATTTTATTGTCAAACAAATACAAAGAAATTTAAAAGGTTCTGGGGCTCTCAGGTTGTTGCATTTTAAGTGTTCTTTCACTGAAAAATTAGGCCAATAGATAGATGCTTCCATTTGAATGCAAAATTTTGCAAACATTTACTACTTAAAAAGAGAATATGACTCTGTATACTTTCAAGAGCTGTGAAATAACAGCCAATAACAAAGGAGAACAAATGTGCTTATTAATAAACTGTCTGTCCGTTTCCTGTCTCTCCACGCACGTGAAATCTTGATGTTGAATAACAAACCTTGACCCATAAACACTTTCTCTGTTTTTCATGGTTTCCTTTCATGGCCTTTTACTAGGCACAGTCTGGACGATGTCTCGACAACATCTGCCTGTTACTCAAAGAGGAGATAATTTCTGAGCAATGCTGTGCCCAGATAAGGAGCTGAAATTCAGCATCACAGGACAGCATGTTAACTAAAAGCCAAGGTGAAGCAGAGAAGCTGACACTTTGGACCAAAGGGCTTCTTTATCAGAACCAGAAAACACTCAGGCCGCCCAATACCTGCAATAACATAGCACCGTAAAAATGCGGCACAGGATGGACATGGGTGATGTCACAAGGAGAAGCAAGCAGAATGGTATTAAAGTCTAGAAAACTCTCAGAAGAGGAAGCGTAAGTAAATTATAAATCCCTTCTGGGGCAGAAGCAGAGGCAAAGCTCCTGACAAAGCATGGCTGCTCCAGGAGACCATCCCACAGACCCCTGAAAGTCCACTGCAGACCACCAGGGAGGCCTGGACCACCCGTGGAGGACCACGGGGCCGGCGGGTAACGCTGGGAGCACAAAGGCAACCCTCTCTGTGGCCACAGCTCCTTTCATTGCCTGAAAGAGGCAGTGATACTTACAACCCATTCTGGGAGTCTGCAGGGCTCCATAAGTTCTTGTGAAGCTTGGAGGAAAGACCAAAATTATATTATTCCTGGCAGGGAATGTTCCCTCTAAAATACCTTATAATTACAGTGCCACCCTTGTAGACAGACTGCTGTGAGGTCCTGAGCTGTATCATAAACTTATTCCCACCTAATAAACCCCCGCTCTTGGCATTTCCCTCCCTAAAGCGTTTGCTTTTACCCCAGAGTCTTCTGGGCCCTGGCCTACCAACTCAGAAGGCTAATCTCAGGAGGCTAAAACTGGAGCAGGACCAATCGAGTTTCAAGTCTAATCACTTTGTGTCACCAAGGGGGAGCTGAGGTTCCGAGGAAGGACACTGCATGGATTTCTGAGCTGCAGGAAACACTCACCAGGTCCCCTGAATGACCCCTAGAGGCTCGGCCATTTTCTAGAGCTTTCAAAACACTGGTGTTCTGTGGTTCCCTGGGCTGCGCCCACCACACGTGGAGACGTGCTTAACATGGACATTTTCCCAACCTCAGTCTCTCTCAGGTGTGTGTGTACGTGCACACATACTCACACATGGTGTTGAGTTGATCTCTTCTGTTACAAGGCATTTGTGTGCATGTACTTGTGGATCTGTGCTTACATTCCAGTGACTGCTAAGACTTGTTGGGATGAGAATCCAAGAGGGTACGTCATTTAGCAAAATTATGTACTTAGTTATTCTAAGTTAATAGGTCAACAACTCAGGGGTTTCCATAAAGAGCACGTGTCTCCCTGTTACTCTGCCACTTGAACGTGTCATGTGAGAGGGTCTCTGCATCCCAGGCGTCCTCCGCCTGGATGTGGGCTCACAGGATTTGGGTGGATGTGAAGGAGGGACATTGTGAGACTCAGGACAGGTGAGAGCAGCTTCAGGCTCAGGTCACATGACAAACTGGCTATAAAGTCATTCCCCCGATCTCTTCAACAGAGGCCACCCTGGTCCAAGGCCATTAGGGCTAGAAGATTTGGGAGAACTGAAAGTCCTCCTCCTTACTTTCCCAAAAGGCACCATTCACAGCAGGACCGGTGAGCAAGCCCCAACAGCTTCTTGCTCAGGAGACGTTGATGCCCAAAGCTGTAGCAGAAGGTAAAAGCTGTTGGGGGGGGGGGCCCACTGGCTGCTGACCGACTCACAGATGGGTTTGAGAACTACCTAAAGTGACCTTCGGAAATTTCAGGAAGTGTTTGTGCATGCACGGCGGAGGTGGAGTAAATGGAGTGGTGGTTGGCTATATTTAAGGGAAGAGATGCTGAAGAGACAGCAGACTGGGGCAAAAATAGGGCTTTGGGTCATTAATGTTAATCAGAGCTCATTGGTAGTCCCTGCCTGGCCTGGTGAAAGCTGGGACATACTAGGAAGACAAAGTGAACACTTTTATTGGGAAATCAGGTTCTCCTGTTAGCACAGAACAGTATCCCAGGGGCTGAAAGTTCATCCCTGCAGGACCAGCTTGCAGTAAAGAGTGACCTTAGCTCCAGGGAAACTCAGTCCACCTGATGCATGCAACAGAAATATTCCGGTTAATGGAAAACCCTCTAGGTGTGAATCCTGGCTCTCCTTACTGTGTGATTTGGGCCAAATTACTTAACCTATTTGATCCTCAATTGACCATCTATTATATGGGTGTAATGATACTAAACTCACAGGGTGTACAGAGGAGGGGATCATTCATTTATCTAATCAACAAGTATTTACTGAGACCAACTATGGATCAGGCACCAGAGATATAATGATGAATAAAAAACCCAGTCCCTTCACTTAAGGAGTTTATCACTTATCACCTGGTAGAACATGAAATAATGTATAAAATCCACATCAACACCATATCTGGGAATAAAAGGTATCGAACAGACACTTTCACCACTACTTTCCGTTGCTAGTATTTCCATTAAGGCTTTCATGCCTACAGATAGAAGCCCCATCACGGCAAGGAATTGTATTTATTTTGTGCATTGCTAAATAAGCACACAGTAGGCAACCAAGAAATAGTTGGTGAGTGAATAAGTCCAATCATTCCTCATAGCTTTTAACATGCTTCCTTAGCTCTTGCACAAGAAGCGTGTCTTGGACTGCAAACCCATATGTCCCCACCACGTGCTGCCCAGGGCTGATTTTTTTTAAATGATAGTTTTCGCTGAAATATTTTCCTTGCAACTTATAGACACATATACTTATTTACATATTCATGTTTCCCCTTCCAGCTTAGTCGTTGTTCACATATATTTTCCGTGTGTTTTGAGGACCAGGATGGGCTGGGCAACCAGGAAGCACCCACAAGGCAGCCATCTGCAGGCTCTGGGCAGTGAGCATGCGCTCTCCCTTGCGCTCCTCCATTGCGCAGGCCCCGTGATGCACGTTGTCTGCTCCACTGTGATCTCTCTTCCAGCCATTCATCCTGTGTTCCGGGGGAAGACTGCTTGACCCCAGATGGCTGAAGGAAGATGCACAAGTGCTGGAGCCATAGGTCCCCAATGGAAGCAAAGAGTTTTCTACTGGACGGTGAGATGCGAGTTTTACAGAAGCCCAAGGGGTCTTCAAAGCAATGATGGTAAAGTGGAAAGAAGATCATAAGCTTGTGGGGGTTTGATAGGCATCCTTAGACATCTGCAAAGGAAACAGCACAGTAGCTGGGAGGTCTGACAGGCCATGGTAGACCTGCTAGCTTCAGAGACCATGGCCAGAGGCATGCCATGCATTAAAGAGCTTTGAAGCAGGGAAGAGCCATTACTAATGGTGAGAAAATATCTCCCCACAGGGGTGATGTTCCAATAAGTTCCCTAGTGCTCCCACCTCCTACATTGTCACCACTATGGGTGTACAGGGAGCTGAGAAATGGCTCAAGTTGGCTTAAACTAGGAAAGAATTTATTCAACAATATTTCCAAAAACCCACAGGTAAGCATGCAGCAGACCTCAAAATAAACTAGAAGCCAGGGTACAAAAGCCATAAGGAATCTGACTCTTCTGTCTGCTCCTCCTGGTGAGTCCACTTTCTTCCCTTTTTATGCCCTGGCTGTCTCTGCTTCTGTGGACAGCACCATCGACAAAATAACCCATAATGGCGTCCACCCACCTGGAAAAGTCTAGCTCCTTCCCCACTTTATTCCACATTCCTAAGAAGAGATATTCCTATTCCAACCTGGGCCTGGTGCCTTCTCCTAGGGCAGGGGGCTGATTCGTATCCTACAAACATGGCGACCAACAGCCATGGTGGGGGGTGGGTGGGGATGAGAGGAGCAGGGAAGAAGGTCCAGAAAAGGCTGCGGGTGGAATAGGGGTAACTTCCTGGACATACGACCAGTAGGTTTCCACCACAGTTCCTGACTCAGGACACAGCCTATAAATGTACCAACTAGTAGTTTGAAATTGGGCTGTAGGTTCTTAGTTGGACGCAGGGTGAAGGAGGCTGAAATTGGCCTCATAGTTGGAGGCCCAGGGGTTCTTGTTTCTGCTTTGTGGCCTGAGGCAAGTTCCCGTCTCTAGATATTACTTTCTTTTTCTGAAAAAGAGAAATTGCATTGTGCTGGTTCTAATAATTATAAAACATTTTCAAGTATTTCATATTTTAATGTTTAAAATGTAACATTCTCAAGTTTATCACCCCCTTGACAATAAGACTGCTTACGTGGCATGGTCTTTACTTTCTACCGGAGTTACAGCAACTGATTTCTCAGATGAAAAGTTCTAATGGGGTGACATTCATGTGTCTGAAAACTAAAAGACAGGGAGAGTGAATTCATTACTAATCCATAAATATAGTTTTGTTGGTCATCTCCAAAATAGAATCCATTCAGGTATGAATAATATTAATAATAATGGCTACCATTTTTCTAGCTAATAATAGCATTTTCTGTTTGCCAGACTCTGTACTAAGATTTCAGCTGATATTTCATTTCGTTGTCACAATAATACAAGGTAGATACGATTTTCAGTCCTCATTTTACAGATAAAAAAGCAGCTCTGGCTTAAAGAGGTCACCCTGAAATATGACAGAGCCAATGCTCAAACCCGTTTCTTCCATAAAAGACTGAAAACTATATTGCATTAGCTGACCTCTGTCCCATAAATCAACATTAAATAAAATGTGGTGGAATTAGTAAATTATAAAATGATACATATGATGTGTGTGTGTTACACATGTCACGTATGTTGCCTTTCATCTCTGATATTTCCTTCTTCAATGCACGTGCCAGAAAGATAGAGGTGCATGTAAGTGTTTAAACATTTAAATAGAACCTATTCCCTTGTCTGAAAGGCATGATAGCGTCTCGCTCACAGAGCCAGACGTGTGGGGGATACTTTGCAAGCACGAGCTCCGCTATGTAAGGGCCCAGAGTTAAGGTTTTAAGTTTTTATTGGCCTGAGTAGGGCGGTTCAAGCCTTGAGGTTTTACGGCTCGGGCCATGTGGTTCGGGAGGTGCTGTTGCAGAGTGTGTGGGTTTGTGATGGCTCATGCGTGCACACGTGTGTGTGCATGGCTGGGTGTTTTCCAGAGTGGAACAAGAAGGATTAACTTTCAGCGTTTGGCTTGCCCTAACCTATAGCATCTGGGCACTGGCTTTAAGTTCTCATAAAGTGAGCCCCCGGAGACTTGTTAAATAATTTATCCTCAACTTTGGAAGAGCAAAGGAATAAAGTGATTAAGAAAAATGGAAAGCCACATGATAATGTGCCATTGATGGGGCGGGGTTGTCTTGCACGGGGGTACATGGCAGGTGTGGGAGTGGCTGGCTTGGTCAGGGGAGGGGAGGGTTAGGCCTGGGTTCGGGAAGCCCTTGGAGCAGACCGCTCTAGACCTTATCCCCAGCAGCCACAGCAAAGAAAGTGAGAAAAGCCTCCATTCTCTACTCCAAATGGTCCCCAGTTTAAAACACACTGAGCCATGCTAATTTTAAGGCCTCTCAATATAACCATTTTATTTCATCCAGCTGTGAGGGCCGACTTTCGGCTTAAAAGGAGAGCCAGAGAGAGAAGGAGGGCAGAGCTGGAAAAATAAATCCACAGGATGCCTGTCAGTACCTGGTTTCCAGTGGGGGCATGGGAGCTGGAGCAAAGGCACGTGGGTGCTAGAAGACAGAGCACCTCCTGCTGACTTTAAACGACCTCCTTTCCTGTCCCCGCTGCCAGCAGCTAGCGCAGGAAAAGCCCTTCAGGCCTCAGTCGTGGTACTCGCACGCTCTCATTCCCCCCCCCCCTTTTTTTTTTGTGTTTGAGTGAAGGTAGATTTATACAGAGAAATACATTGAAAGGCAGGAGAAAGGCCATGAGGTGTGGGGGCTGGGTGCTCAGATGAAAAGTAGGTACACATTCCATAGACTGAATGCGGGTCGTCTCTGAAGAGGGAGAGAGGGCAGGCTCTCATTCCCTTTTAATAAAGACGCTTGAGCATAGCTCACTCACTCCTCAAATACTCATCCATTCATGGAAACAGCTTCAAGGAGGCGGGGCTAGTCAGGATCTGTGGTTGCAAACAGTAGAAACTACTTCTAGCTAACTTAGGCTGAGAAGGAATTCACTGGAAGGAGATTGGATAGCTTGCAAAATTGATGAGAAGGCCACATGGAGAACTAGGCGTGGGCGATATACAGGTGCCGAGGAAGGCCAGATGCTAGATACACAGTCAGGGTCATGCCACAGGAAGGTCTGGACGTCACTGCAGCTTAACGTTGCTGGTCCTGCCGGAATTCATCTCTAAGTGTCCCATATTTCTCTGTATCACTCCCTTCAGATTCCAAGACCAGGGCAGCTGCATCCATCTCCACACGCCAGGGGCCAGTTTGCTGAGAGAGAAACTATCTGACCTGCTCCTGCTTTGAGATGAGAGGTAAGCCCTGCCTCCAGCATATCTCTGGGGCTTCAGGTGTTGGGAAGGCAAAATTGACAGGTATTGACAACAGAGCTTTCTCTAAAATTGAGAATTCCCCCTTCCCAGAGATGGATTAAGAACGAGAAGTTCCCAATATTGTAATGAGCCCAAAGACTGGTAGCGATATGGTCGGCATTTTGTACTTTCCAGGAGGCTTAGATTTCTTTGACCTGGTTTCAAAGGAGAGTCTCTTTGAGGCTGTTTGTCTAGGAAATTTAACATGAAGGTCTTTGGGCACATGCAGGTGTAGACCCTGTTGCTATGACATCCTTTCAAGGGGAGAAGGAAACAGAGTTGGAGAAGTTACATGCCTAGAAAATGGTGGTCCCTCTATGCAAGCAGCCTGGGTGACGTCACCCCATGATGAAAGTCAAAAGCAAGTGTTTGTCTCTTTAAGCTTCTCACCCGACATGGCATGAGTTAGGCTGAAGATTTAAAGACAGAGCCCAGGGTTTGATCTGGTGTCTCTACTCAACAAAATCCCATGGCAGGCCCCACAGCCTCGCCTACCACTTGGGGTGGGATTGGGGGAGGACGGTATTTCCCAGCCGTTTGCCTGCTTCCTGTTACCATTTAATGGGAAGCCCTGAGGATATGAGGGGAAGGAAAAGTGCTCTAGGACTTGGAGACTCTGCCTTAGGTGAGCAACAGGATCCTGGGTCTATGAGCAGATCTTTCTGGGCCTTAGTTTAAGAGGTGGGAGGAGAGCAAAAAACCCTCCCTGTTTTAAAATTATCTAAAGGACTGGGGATTTCAAATACAAAGTAGATTCCACGGTGGCTCAGAGGCTTTGGTGGCCCTAAAGGGAATAAGGAGAAGATGTAAACTCTAAGTGCACTGCCTTTTGAGGCCCAGAGTTTCCCATCGCTAGGATAAATACCAATTTGTTCTCAATCACTGAAGTGTATCTGACATGATAAGTGTCCACAGTGCCCCTCTCCCGTGGCTAATTCATTTTGTAGGAGCAATTCTTCTCCAGCTGAAGCATTTGCGTGAAATAAGATGGTTCTTATATAAAAAGCATGCCAAGTGTGGCCCTGGTTTAATAACAAAGTTGAAAATCCAATGGGGGAAGTTTAAGAAGAGTTCACTGAGACAAGTGAGCTTCCTGGGTGACAGTGTGCAAGGTGAAGGTTAAGGCAGCCCGGCTCAGATGTCAGTCGGATGGGCAGTGAGCAGTGAACAAGGGCCCCCATTCCTCACCACCCACTCCCCAGCCACCCACCATCCCCGTCGCCTCCACCAAGCCTCCCAAAGTTAGTCCATCTGCTTGTTCAGGAAGACACCTGCGACTGACAAAACGGATATGATTCAATCAAGAACGTTCATTGCCACCTTATGTTAAGCAATGTGACCAAATAGCTGGATGTTTGACTCAAGATTTCTATTTCTGTGTCCTACTGCAAGAGCCAATTTCTCAAAGTTCTTTCCCAGCCTGTTATAAGGGAGAGTGGCAGAAAACTTGACATTTGAACACATATTGTGTTTTGCAAAGCCTGTCCTTGGAGGCACTCCAGGCCATGGCAGAGACCTTTCTCAGGGCAGGAGGTGGGGATTCTTGTCTGCCCCTGCCCTGCCTTCTTTGGGGGCAACTCAGAGAGGCAGGGCTGGGGAGGAAGGGGTAGTTTAGCTCTCATGCTGGTCTCTGGATATGTCTTCCTCAGCCAGGGGTCCTGATGAGCCCGGCTGGCAATGATGCCTGTCTCCTCCCATATTCCTGGATCTCTTGGACCAGTCCTTATTTTTAACACTCCATCCCTTGAACTCCTAAAAAGCTTGTAGTTGTCCGTCCTTACTTCTGATTTGAAGAGTAGGGCCACTGACCACTCAAGTGGTTCTCTTTTCCTTGTCTCATGTCAGTTGTTAACCAGATTCTACTGGTGTAGAAGTATTGGTAGGGGTTCTGTTGCTGCCAATGTGGCAGACTATGTGTTCTGAAAACCCCTCCTACTTCAGAATACCTAGAAATGCTGGGAAAACATAACAAACAAGAAAGTCAAGCAAACCCCAAGGGGCCAAAAATGAAGAGGGGGGCTATGACCCAGAGTGGGGAGCAAGTGCCAGGTCAGGCTGTGCTGAGGGTGTTGTGTGACTGTGGTGCCCTTGGGTGTGAACTTCAGGGGACAGGGGCTAAGTAGGAAGAAAGGTGAAACTGAGACTCCTGTCACAGTTTGGGACTTCTAAAGTCAAAGTCAGATTGAGGGGGAACAAGGTGTCCTGGCAAAGAGGGGCACAACTCTGCCCACCTTCCCTTCCTTCTCCCCTTCTCACATCAGACTCTCCAGACAATGTGAGGAGCTTGGGGAGTGGGGGTCAGCATGTGATCAGCTCTGCTACAGGAGAAGAGGATGTTGGAAAACTTTTTAAATAAATGGAATTTGTGTTGAACGCCTTCTTTCCTCCCTCTCTGAATCCTGTCCCACCTCCCAGCACCCCATCCCACCCATCACAAACAAGTGGAGATATTTTGCAGGCAGATGGAGGTCAGTGAAACCATCCTAAGGCACTAGTGAGGCTAAGGGGGTGGGGGGTGGGGGGAGTTAAGACAGAGGAGTGGGGAGCCCATTCCTTTCCCCACCCGACCCAGCTGCCTCCAGCAAACCCCAGAACCACTCTCCACTCCAGCTTCTGCCAACTTCTAGTTCCTCCCTAGAGCTTACCTCTGGGAGAACTAGGTAAGTATCCACAAATTTTACTTTGTTTATTTTGCAATTTGGAACTGTAAAATGATATATACTACAGGTTCATGAAGGTGTAATTTTGGAATAAATATTTTTAATAAAACCCTTTAAATCTATTTCAGTATTTGGATTTAAATCATCTCTTAAAACTGAATACACAGGATAAATTATAGTCACAGGTCCCTCAATTTTCCATAAGCCTCGTGCCTCTAGTTACACGGTTTTAAGTTACAGGACGTTTTCAGCACAGCTTGGAGTTGGAACGCAATTTCATTTTACAGCTTGAGAACCATTTCACAGGGTAAATACTCTTCGACTAAATCTATGGAATGAACGCATGTTAGAAAAGCAAGGAGAGTTTTACAAGGCAGGTGTGGTGAGGCAGGCGGGGGAAGAGGGAGGTTAAGTCTAAATAAGATGCAGACATTTCTGCGGGTATCTGTAAAACTAAGCAAACAGAGCAGCTGGTGGGACAGGCAGCCCTAGTCCGCTCCGTTCTCCAAACAGAGAACACCATCGATGGGGAGGCGTAACCAACAGCATTTCTTTCTCAAAGTCTTAGAGGCTGGGAAGCCCAGGATCAAAGTGCGGGGACCAGTGACTGGTGAGGGCCCTGTTCCTTGCATATGGCCCGTTTTCTCACTGTATCCCCACTTGGTGAGAAACAGAACTATCAATAGTTCTAGAGTCTCTTTTTCTAAGGGCATTAATCCCCCTCTCGGCGGCTCCACCCGCATGATCTAATCACCGCATAGGCCCCATCTCTTAAGATCATCACTTTGGGGGCTGGGATTTCAACATAGGGGTTCAGAGGGGACACAAGCATTCAGTCCACAGCACAGCCCATGGGAGGCTGAGTCTCCTGAGAGGTGGTGAAGTCCTGTGGCAGGAACAGGGTACAGCCCCTGGGCCCTAAGTTGCAGCCTCAGCTGTGGGGAGGGAAGAGTGATTCTGTGCACGCCGAGAGCATCGCTTAGCTGTGTTCCTGGGGCAGCACTTTGGACTGAGTGTGGGGCTCGGTGGAGAACAGTATGGGCAGCAAGTAAGAATGCAGAAGTCTTTCTTGGAAACTCTGGGAAGTAGAGGGGCTCGGGCCATCCTGCTGTGATAACACTGAACTGAGCGTGATTCAGAACAGAAAGTGAGAGGAAACGTGGTGTGCGGGGGCCACGCGTGCAGTGGCCAGGGCGTGGCCTGGCAGAGGGAGAAGGTGGTGCCCAGTGGGAGACGGCAGTGTAGGAGCAACACCCATCGACAGACCAAAATACCGGAGGGGCATTTAACAGGGACGAGCCCGTCGTGGACAAGAGGGAGCAAGAGACGATGGGCTTGGAGTAGGTTTGCTTATGTGCCCTCAGGTGTGGGAGACTTGAGTTACAAGGGTACCTTCTAAACCAAAGTCCAGGCTCCTGTGTCTAGTGCCCTCTCCTCATGTCTTCCCGTGTCCAAGAGCTGTGGCTTGAGCCAACTTGACTTACCAGGATCACACCCCCATAAATCCTGTGGACAGACAGATCTTAAACTTACTCAAACTGGGAGCTCTTTGAGGTTAAGGATCATGAGCTCACAATGCCCTGAAAAATGGGGCGGATCGCATGTGCATAGAGCTTTGCGGGGGTTTGAAACCCACTGTTAGATGCGTCTCATCTGGTCAACGTAACAGGCTGGTGGGGTCAGCACTGAGTGAGGGAGCCTGAGGGGAAACCAGACCGAAGTACAGCCGCAGAGCTGAGAATCTCTTTGTTCGGGGCTCTCGGCCTCTCACTAACAACTACCAGCTTCCGAGCCAAGCGAGGTCTAGCTCCTCCCCTGAGCCAGGCCGACGTGGTTATTTGAGATCTTATCAGTTCTGGAAGGGGAAGAAGTGAAATCTGCGTGGCCTGCTGGAAAGGATCAACTGTTTTGTCTTCTACCTGGAGATTCCGTTCACCTTCACCAGGGGGTGGACTTGGTGAGCTCATGGAAGGAATCCGTTCTTACAGACTCGGTTTGTTTTGAATTGTATTTGTGAGGTTTGTTTTAAGACGTGTCTACCTGTCACAGTGACATATGCCAGTGCGTGTGCGCTGAAGCAGCCTTTTTAGGAAAACTACCCCACCCCCAACCCCTGCCAAAGAAGTGCCTGGAAACTTTGCAGTTAAGCTCTGGCCTTAGAGATGAAGATGCTCTTCACTGTGCACTGCTAGTCCCACCACCAACCAGAGTGGTCCTGACTTTTAAATAGGGATGTAAGGGAGGGACAGCTCAGTGGTAGAGTGCATGCCTAGCATACACAAGGTCCTGGGTTCAAGCCCCAGTACCTCCATTAAATAAATAGATGAATAAACCTAATTATCTCCCCCTCAAAAATTAATTAAAAAAATTAAATAAGGATGGCAGAAAACCCCAGAAGAGTATTTTTCAGCCCTCAGAAGCCTCACCAGACTTCTAGGTCTAAACCTCCCACTTCTGAAGCAAACTGGGGTGGGTTTCATGATTTCTAATGTCTCTTCCTCACATACTAATTCTGTCATCCAGTGGGGTGGGGTCTTTACCAGGCGACTTCTGAGGAAAGGTCCCTTCGGGCAAAGGAGATGCTGAAAATCTCAGGGAGCCCAGAGATTCAGTCACCATCTGTGGCAGTCACAGAATTCCTCCTTCTGTTGCAGTCACACTTAGTAAATGTCTTTGTGTGTCAACGGGCTATGGTGGGGGACCCATTTTGTGGTTTTGGAGTTCTATTTGGGACTTCAGTTTACACGCATGTCTGCATTCATTCATCTGCTCAGCACTCATTCATCTGCTCAGCACACATTTCTTTGCGTCGCTGTTCCATGTGCTAACTACTACTAACTGGACGCTAAAATTTAGTGTGCGTTGTTCAGTGGCAGCTACTCGGCTAAGCATTTTACTTCTGTCGTCCCATACTCTTCCCAACAACCTAGGAGGCAGTAACTGTTCATACCCCTTTTTTGTAGGTGAGGAAGCGGAGGCTGAGCAGGTATCCCCCCATCAGGCAGTCTGACTCCAGAGACCAAGATCTGGATCTTGACCCTCTACTGCCTCCGGGAAATCCAAAGGTGAGTCAAGCACGGTTTGTACCCTCATGAGCTCATAGTTGAGAAGAGGAAGCAGAATGGTACAATAGGCCCCCCCAGAAAATAAAGGTTTAGGGGCCAGGCCAGGATGGCAGAGCAGTAGGACACCTAGCTCACCCTCGCCCACGAGTACAGCCAAATCTACACCATTGTACGGAACAAGTCACACCTGCTCTGCACGGAACAGAGCACCTACTGAACTTTGGCAGAATCTCTCTTACATCGGAAATACAGGGAAATACAAAACCGAAAACAACCAGTTTATACTACACAGTACAGGAAACTAAATTCAATATCTTACAGTAACCTATAATGAAAAAGAATATGAAAAGGAATACATATGTATTTGTATGACTGAAACATGATACTGTACACTAGGAATTGTCACAACATTGTAAACTGACTATACTTCAATTGAAAAAAAAAGAAAGAATTTTTTAACATGTTATCCGAAAGGAATATGCTCTTAAAATAGCATGGGAGGAAGGAACATCTCAGCCCGCCTGCTCAAGAGGACATGACTCAGAGAGCTCACCATGAGTCAAAGGAAAGAGCCTCCATGTGGAGATACAAATCTCAGTTACCCTGTATTTTATTTTCTGTAACTGAAAATTTAAAAAAGCTGAAATCAGTGTTAGCAGGCTCCTATCGGTCATGGAACAGATCCTTGGCAAGACAGATATGAGCTGCTCCTCAGGAACTTGTAAGTGAGGGAAACCTTGCCTGAAGAGAGCTCAAGTAACTGATGTAAGGACTTGAACAGAGTCTCAGTTTGGTCTGGCCGCTATAACAAAATGCCATGGGTGGAGGGCCTTACCAACAACGGAAACTTTCTTCTCACGGTTCTGGTGGCTGGGAAGCCAAGATCACAATGCTGACCAACTGGGCGTCCAGCGAAGGCCCACCTCCTGGTTCACAGCTGGTCATCTTTTTGCTATAACCTCATATGGCCAAAGGTGCAAAGGAACTCTCTGGGGTCTCTTAAGGGCATGAACCGCATTCAAGGGGGCTCTGCTCTCATGACCGAATGTCTCACCAAAGGCCTCACCCCCTAATACCAACACACTGGGGGTTAGGATTTCAACATGAATTTAGCAGGACACCGTCTGTAACAATCAAAATATGCAAGGTCCAGGTGGCTCTAGCTCCCTTGCAGAGCAAATCTATCTGAAATTGTTACCACAGATAAGTAAGTGACATTCTAACCAGGAAGACTGATCAGCCAGTCCCATGATGATCTTAGACAAGGAGAGATTCAGAACTAAAGACTGGCGCTGCCTCTCTTGGCACTAGGCAGGAAAGACTACCCTCTTTTATACCACAGCCAGCATCCCAGTGTGTCAATTCCTTGTGTATCTTTTTGAATTAATTTTTATTCTGTGGTTGGCTTTATTCCTTCGATAACTATGCAAGTTTAAAAAGCTAAAGCTCTAAATGTTCTTAGAAACAATGAACAGTACATATATGTAACTTTAAAAATATATGTGCAGTGGAAAAAAAGAACTATCAAGCCATGAAAGACATGGAAGAAAAACTTAAAAGACGTATTACTAAATGCAAGAAGCCAGTCTGAAAAGGCTACAAACTGTATGATTCCAACCAAATGACATTCTGGAAAAGGCACAGCTACAGAAACAATAAAAAGATCGTGGTTTCCAGGGGTTTGGGGAGAGGGAGGGAGGAAGGGATGAATAGATGGAGCACAAGTGATTTTTAAGGCATTGAAATTATTCTGTATGATACTATAGTGGTGGCTACATGTCATTATGCATTTGTTGAAGCCCACAGAATGCACAACATCAAGAGTGAACCCTAATGTAAAGTACGGAATTTGGTTGATGTTAATGTGTCCATGTTGGTTCATCGATTGTACCAAATATGCCCCACTGATGAGGGATGCTGAGGGTAGGGGAGTATACGTGTGTGGGTGGGGAGGGCTATGAGGGAACTCTGTATTTTCTGCTCAATTCTGCTGTAAACCTGAAACTGCTCTAAAAAAATAAAATCTATTAAAAAAATTCCTCATGACCACATTAAACATTCCCATGAAGGGGAAAAAAACTCCCCCATTTTCTGATCCCATAAATTACCTACATGGGCTTGACAGTAGTATTTCTCAGTGCAAAATAATAGATATGCTTCTAGCCTCAGTGTAAAAGAATAAATTAGCCTCCCTCGTGAAGGGGATGAGTGCCTTTGTAAAAAGAGACACAGGAGCTTGCTCTCACTCTCTCCTCTCCACCAAGTGAAGATACGGGCAGGGTGTCCTCACCGGACACCAGATCTGGCAACGCCTTTATCTCGGGACTTCCTGCCTTTCAGAACGATGAGCAGTAAGTTTCTGCTGTTCAAGCTGCACCGTCTATGGTAGTTTGTTTGAGCAGCCCGGCTGACGAAGGCAGCTGTGTTACATACACACAAACACTGAGGATCTCAAAGATTTGGGCTTTTAAATGTACTAAAGTAGCCTCTGGCCTGGAGTCTAGAGCCATGATTTTTTGTGTTACTCTTTATTTTGATACCATTTTAAATTTAAAGAAAATTTATAAAAATCGTACAAAGACCTCTGTATACCTTTTACACAGATTCACCAGTTGTTTGCATTTTTGCCTCATTCGTTTTATCATTCTGTCATCTATCTGTCTATAATATATAATAATATATAATATACATACATGCACTTTTTATATCTATACATACATGCATTTCCCCCCTAAACTCTTTGAAAGTAAATGGAGACATTATGCTTCTAAATACTTCAGTGCATATTTCCTAAGGAGAAAGGCGTTCTCCTACACACAGTGCAATTATCAAATTCTTTTTAAAAATTAATGTCAGAATACAATTCTCTAAGCTATTTAAAGTCTTGTCAGCTGCCTCAGCAATGTCCTTCTTCATCCTGACATTGTTAATAGCACAGGCTAGTTACTTTCTAGGGTGTCCCTCACTTTGTTTTGTTTTGGGGTCTTTTGGGGGGGTAATTCGGTTTATTTATTTATTTATTGCACTGGAGGTACTGGGGATTGAACCCAGAACCTCATGCATGCCAGGCAGGTATTCCACGTCTGAGTTATACCCTCCCCCCAGGTGTCCTTCACTTTGGATTTGTCTGATTTTCCTTAGGATTGGATTCCGGTTACGCAGTCTTGGCAGGAATGTCACAGAAGCGATGTGTTCTCAGCGCATCGTCTTAGGAGGGACGTGATGCCAGTTTAGACTGTGTAGATAACTTGTTTCTCATCATGACTTCCCTTCTCCAGTTTTAGCATCCATTGATAATTTTATGAATCAATCATTTCTTGTGTATTTATAAGTTGTCATTCTAGTTAAAGAGAACTTTTCCTTCTTTCCCATTTGTCTATTTATTCATATCAATACAGAATCAGAACTCGCATTTTATTCAGTGGGTTATAATGTACTACTATCATTTATTTTGATGCTCAAATTGTCCCAGATTTAAGACACATGATTTTCATCACACTTTGGACTCTAAGAAGCTTTGAGAACTGGGGCAACTCACTTTGCTTTTTGAGTCCAATTGTCTGTTTTGAGTAACAGGGGAGCTACACTAGAATATCTTTCATTTCTTTTTCTTTGTGGAGGTTTGAAAAACCAAGATACATAATTTTCCTTCTCTTCCTTTTTCAAAGAACTTTTTTAAATGATTGTTTTTGTTTTGAGAGTATTTTTTATTCAATTTACATGTAAGAAGAATCATTTAAATAGCCAGCACGGTGGCTGACCAGTCAAAAGCAACACATGAATAGTTAGTTCATTTATTTCTTAGCATGGGGAGAAGGAGGAGCAGAGTATGGCCTTTTGTATCAAAAAGGATGGAATAAATTGAAGACCTCTGACCCTCAGCAGGAAATACTGGCCGCTTCCTCCCACAATGACAGGGCTTCTCAGACGGGGCATTGTTCTTGAAACTAATGGTCAGAGAAGAAGCAATTCTCATCTGCCCCTTTATCTTCCCTCACTTCCCCCGTCATTTCCCCACCCACTGAGATGCCTCCCACCTAAAGCCCTAGCTTCCCTCTTTCCCTTACATCGTTTTATGACCTGGGTGGATTTGGTTGTATTAACGAGAGCTGCAGGGTGACTTGGGGAGGAAGGATTGCACGTGAGGTCCACTTTGTGCTCCCCGGTGATTCTGTTACGGGCGAGCTGGCCTAAGGCTTCTGCTCACAACCACATGCGCTACTGCACGGTTAGTGTCCTGTTGTGTGTTTGTGTGTGTGTGTGTGTGGGTGTGTTTGCTCGTACCCATCCTCTGCCAGAAACACCAATCAATAATGACAATTCTTCATTTCTGCCTTTAAAAAATTTAGATACTGTGGGATGTGCATTGCTATTTAATTGAGGTATAGTTTTATTCTTTCATTGCAATGCTGAGGAAACCATTAGGAACATTTTTGCCTTAGAACTAAGACCAAGGAGAAAAAAGGTAACAAAAATGAGAAGCACTTTTATGATCCTTAAAAAAATGTTTCCTTTGGTCATTGATGATCCAGAATTCCTGGCAGTTTTGCAGCCTCACCCTTCTAGTCTGCAGTCAGGTCAACAATGGAGCAGATCAGACGGACAGGGTTTGTTCTTTGTTTGTTTGTTTTAAATATTCCTTTCACTTCCCAGAATAATATCAATCTCGTTATCAAAAGAGCTCTTACCTCATCTTTCCAAAGACAATGATTTGGGGAGGGGAAGAGGGAGAGAGTATTTTAAAATTTTAACAACATTAACAATGTTTCCAGGCAAAAATAGGGCCAGTACAAATTCTCCCTCAACCAGATGCCCCATTGTTTGAAAATACAGACTTTTTCTGTTTGCTAACATCCCTGGACAGTCTCTTCTTTGAGGAATTCCATGCAAAAACCAATGTGCATCTAAATATCAATTGTACACAAGAGCTTGGACTAACCCCACCGCAAATCAGGAACCAAACAGTATCTTAAAAGGTTAAGAGAAGGGCAGCCCCCCCCAGCTTTTATTCCGTTCACTCAGCGATCTGCAGAGCCCTTTCTGAATGGAGAAGCTTCTAGAGTCTAATGACTCTGAGGAAATGAGTTATTCTTGCTATCAATTGGGGACAGTTGCCATTCACGCTAGAGAAGAAAGCAGATCTATTGCCGGGCATGAAATTAAATTTTCCAGGTAGCAGCAAGTAATTGATACTGTGGGGTGACCTCTGCCCGCGGCAGCCAGTTTCAATCTGCGGAGCTGGCAACAGAGCCCGCTACCCCGTCTGACCCCCACGAGCCGAGCTGCAAAAACAAGACGCCTGAGTAACCTCGACTTCTTCCTCATCAACTCTCCCCGTGTTCCTTACCTTTGTTCCCTCAGCCTTTGTTCTCATTCACATGTCCCTGATGGTCTCACCCATTTTTCATGAAATCGTTCATTCATCCACCTGAGACACTAAGTGGGAATCAGATTTATCAACTTACTCTGTGATTCAGGCTTTTCATGTTGACTTTTGAATACATTAACTTTCTGGGTTTTCAGATCTTGCGTTAAAAAATCAGAAAGGTTTCTGAACAGTAGAAAAAGTTAAGCCCAGATAAGCCACATCATCTCTCTCTTTTTTTAAACTAAATATTTATTTATACATTCAAAATTGGTTGGTTTCTTCTGGATTGTGGCAGGCAGAGCGTCTATCACTGAGAATGAGTTTTAAGGTGGGTATTGGATTCACTTAAGTAACAAGTTAGCAGAGGAAAGGTGACCGACAGGAAAGAAATAGTCTGCCTGTCTTTTGGAATTGCTCAAAAATTAAATTGTTTTGGAAATTCACTCCACAACCTATTGCTAGTCTTGAAATTCTTGACATTGGGGACGCAACAGCTCCCAAATGAGGATTATTTGATTCAAAGCTCCAGACCTTTTTAAACCCATTGGGTAAGGAAAGAGGACTGAAAGTCCTAATGTAGCCATTTGGGGTATAAATTATGTAAGTGCAAAGTGCAGACCAGAAGATCACAGCTCCTTGAGACAATTTAGATTTTAATCAGATTTTTCATTCCAACTTTAATTAAGGTCTTTGACTTAGAAAAATGGCTATTAGAAACTGACTGCCAGTAAAGCAAAAAAAAAAAAAAATTAATGGGGAAAAAATGGACCCTGACTGCTATGGAGACTCATAGCACATGTTAGGAAAGGGAGCAGAAGAAAGCTTTAATGAATTATTGTAACATACAGTAGTATTTTTCTCACTAGACGTCTAGAAAAATACATGTTGTGTTTTTCTTATTCTATGCTGACATAAATAAAAATAACAGAAAGTTCCTTTTTTAGAATTTAAAATCTAATAATACGCTCTATCAGACTGTAACTTACCATTAACTTCTTCTGCCTGGCTTAGGCTAATTTCTGTAGCAATGAATCAATCTGCTAATGTGTCAACTCTCAGTAGAATTACTGAAGAAGGTCTGAACATGGGTCCTGCTCTTGGAAAGTTTCTAGTCTAATTGAGGAAAGAGATGAGAAAAGCCTAAGACAATGAGCTTGCAAGCTGAGAAACTGGATGGCCTATTTCTGATGCTTATAAAAGTTGCGATAAGAGGGGATCTGTCTGGCTATAGCAACTCCACTAGCATCCAGGTAGGTGGGAGACTGAAAAACAGACAGGCTTTGGAAAAATGCAGGGGTTTCCTGAGTTACTCCAATGCAGAGGACAGTTCAGCAGGCTGAGCAGGGAGAGGAGCAACCCGACCAGGATGCAGAGTTTGTTTGGGGTGTGAGGTTATAGGAGTTAAGCTGACCTGGACCATGAACACCAGACGAAGGCACTGACATCAAATATGATGTATCCAACATCTATTAAGGGCTATTACTGGCTGTCTGGGCTTTGCACATTTATATTATTTCTCCATAGCACTGAAGTTTCTTCTGTAGACTCTGGAGGTCTAGGGGTGAGAGGACACAATTTTTAGGAAGAGCAGCCTGGTAGTTTATGCAGATGGCATTGTCAGAAGGTGACTGGCAGCCTGGAGTCTAAGGCCACTGTCCCGTCCAGGGTGGAGTGGGCCTGTCAGGGCTGAGATAGATGGAACAGTGATGGATGCAAAAAGGAGATCTCGAACCAGCTCCACACAGCAAATGTCACTGAACACCTTCTATGGGCGGGTCCTGGAGATAAAATAAGTAAGACTTGGTGGGGGCGGGGAAACTTGGGGTTAGGCTGTATCGAACTAATGACACAGTGTTAGTGCTTTAGGAAGCACAGGTGTGCAGTCTGTCTGACGTCTGGCTTGAGACAGCAGAGACTGACATGGCAGGCATGGGCACAAGAGCCAAGAAAGGTGTCACCCAGAAGGTGACATTCAGCGGGGCTGGGAAGGACAAGTCAGAGTTTGCCAGGCAGAGAAAAAAGAACACACAAAAGCAGAGGATCAAGATTTGGAAAGTTAGGCTACCAAATCGAAGACAGAAATTTTAAAATTGAATTAAAGAGCTGCTGTTACCTTCTTTAGTCTTCACATCTCATCTCGGGGACTTTCTGAAGGGAAAAAAAAAAAAAGAAGGAATCCTACACTGTGGCCGACACCAAAACATTCACAGAGATAAAGAGATGGAATACTTGGGATCGTGGGGCAAGGTCTAAGTGCTCAGGCTTCATCAGGAAGTACAAACACAAGAGGCAAGAGTGATGGAGAGGAAATCCGAGGAGGCTGGGAAGCGAATGGCAGAACGTGCATCACTGCATTAGCTGCTGGGTCACAACGAGCCAAGAAGAGACCCCGCCAATGGCTGGGCAGGTGCAAGATGTCTCCAGACAAACCGTATGGAACTCAGAACAACCTATGTGAGGGAGGAAGGGAGAGAAAGTCCTGCTGCGGACTCCTCTCTGCCTTCCCTTTTCCATTTATGAAAACGAAAGCCATGGGACCCCCCCCTTATTTCTGGGTGGGGTCACCTGGCCTCTCTGGGGGAAGCAGATCTTATAATTTACAACCTGGCATTTATGGAATCAGAAGTGGGGGAAGAGCTGAAGACAACCCAGGGGAAGCTAGGAGGTCCTGCATGGAGGCTTTCCCCCAGCTGCCCGTCCGGGAGCGGAGGGCCCAGGGGGCTGGTGAGGCCCACTGGACGTGATCTATACTAGACATTGTGTGTTATTACCACACAAATGTATCGTAATAATTGTGGTCAGTCCTTCCCTTATACCAAGAAATTTCCAGACCTGTTGCTTCTTTGATTTCTCCATACTGTCCAATTTCTCCAATTATTTAGATCTTCTACAAGGGCAACATGAGACAGGAGGACAACCCCATGTCGTTTAATGCTGTCACTTAGAAGCTCACTGACAAAACCGGTTAAGCAAGGTACAGATGAATAAGGACAGGTGGCATTAAGTTGAGGGATGGAGGCGAGGTAGTTTCCTGACTATGTTTGCTTAAGCTTGGTTTTCAGCAAAATCGTTTCTTTCTTTTAAATGGGGGCTTTGGAACCCAGTGTGTCCATTTGCTTGAAATTTGCTCCTCTTCTTAGGGGAGGAGGAGCAGGAAGAGGAGGTGACATTGACCAGGAAGAAGAGCACACGTAGGCACCGTGAGACACAAAGTTCACAGTCACTGTCATGGAAAGCCATGCAGAGGGCTGCCATGAGATGGGCAGAACTGGAATATTAACTATTTCCCTCACAGCCCGTCCTGCTCTATTCATAGACATGAAAATGACTTCAGGACCAACATTTGAAAACAAAAGAGATGACAACCAGAAAACAATGCTCTGAGTTCATACACGTAAATGGTCTTGGAGGTGACCAGCCCATGGAAACGATCATGGGCCTTCTCCGGAAGGTTGCTCTTCAACTTGGAAATGATGTTATCAGCCGCTGATCAGAAGCCTTGGATCCATCTGAACTGTGGCTCTGTCGGTTCCCTCCTCGTTGACCTGTGTGCCACTGACTGGATTGCCCACCGGAGGACCACGGATGCGTCTCTTGTAAGTTAACTCAGGCTGTCTGCTCATTCAAGCTCCTCCTCACCATACTTTGCAAAGAATGAAAAGGAAAGATTAGCGGTACCTGAAGCTAGAAATGAGAAGGCTGCGTGGGTGGAAAAACAAGAATCATGATTTCTCTCTTTTGTCTGTTTGAAGCCACTATTTTTTAAGCTGTCCAGTGTAAGTAATTAGCAGAGAGAATTCTGAATGCCTCTTCTTCAGTGCTTATAATGAAACAGCCAATTTAATTTTTTTTTCTTTAAACAAATTGGCTATCATGTAAGCTTTTCACCTGATGTTTACACCTTTTTTCAAAATTCACACTACCTTTATAATTTTGGCTGTGTCCCTGGGTCACTTTTAAATTGGCTTATTTTGACAAAAGTAAATAGCTATTTTAGAGTTGTCTGAGCAACAGTATTGTGAAATTACAATTTTGATATGCTTTGTGCGTGTACAAAGTGTTCATGCATATATCATTTTTACAGTGTGCAATCTCACATCACGCAAATTTTTTAGGGCCTTGGAGAATAATAAAATATGGGCATGGCACTCCTTAATTAGAGCAGTGAAACAATAAAATGGAAAGAAAAACAGTATCAGAGACCTTCCACATGCTTGGAAATGCATGGGCATCTAAACTGAATTGTTTATTTGTTTTTGAAAGGGAAACATTGCAATATTGGCCACCTGCCCTGAATCTTTAATCTATCTGTGTGCTCAGAAGCACTCTCTATAAATCTATATTCACATTTATTCATCTTTTCCTATACGTATTTTTTTCTAGTAAACCTGTAAAAACCAACCAAAAAAAGTGTTAGTCATGTACTATATAAAATCATCCTATGTTCTACAGTTTGTAAATAAGTGGTTCATAGATTTAGTTGGTTGATTGGGAGGGAGTGGGGGAGAGCATTTTGATGTGTGGCTTCACTTAAACTAGCTGCTGTTACTGAATTCGCAGCCTTCCTGCTCCTCACATCCTAGAGATCCAGTCGCTAAACACGGTGCTTTAGGAATACTGTGCAGGTTAGTCAGATCGATCTGGGTGGACACGGCAGGACCTGGTCTCAGACCTCCCTCCCTTTTATTTTGTAAGGAAGTTGGCCCCATTTGACTCTCCTGAGCAACTATCACCCAGAAAATCTGGATTCATATCACATGGGTAAACAGACTCTTCAACACCAGAGAGTTCATGAAAATAAAGGACCGTCGGCCCTCCATATCCACAGGGTCCATGTTTGTGGATTCAACCAACCATGAATCAAAAAAAAATTTTTTTTTAATTCCAGAAAGTTCCCAAAAGCTAAACTTGAATTAACCATGAACCAACAACTATTTACATAGTCTTTACATTGTATTAGGTATTATAAGTAATCTAGACGTGGTTAAAGTGTGCAGGAGGATGTGTGTGGACCATATGCAAATACTATACCAATTTTATACAAGGGACTTGAGCATCCAGGGATTCAGTATTCCTGGGGGTCCCGGAACCACCCCCCCTAAGAATGCTGAGGGGCAACAATACGGTTTAGATTCAGGGCAAGAAAATAAAAGGAATTCCACCTTCAAAATGTCAGTGGGAAGAGCTCCATAGACTCATCCCCCAGCAAAATGACCCTAACTAGTGAAAACTACTTTAAAAAGCAATCATATAAAGTTTCTGGAAATTGTCCTCAGGGCACACAGAAACATTTACTTGAGAAACTACTAAATCTTGGTAAGGGCAGTAAGATCTGCGGCCCTTGAGCCACAAGCCATCCCTCCCTCCTCCCACCTCTCCCGCACTCAGGGAGATGGGAACTCCACTCTGGGCAGGCGTGGCCAAGAAGAAGGGGAGGGACCCTCTCCCCTCATCTCCCAGTCAAGGGACACAGTGTCTCGCTGAGAGGGAACAGCCACCAGGGTTGCTCATCCTCTTCAGCTCTGACTTGCAGGATAGGTTTCTGGCAGTGCGGCTGAGAGGCTGCTCCCTTCCTTCCTTCAATCCCCGACTCACAAGGGAGAGGTCCTACCTCAGACATGGCAGGGCAAGCATACTGGAGCTCCAGGTGCCCTCATCTCAGCCTGCTCCAAGGGTGGAGATTCCATGCTGGGAGAAACACACAGAGAAGACCGAAGCCCACTGCCCCTGCCCAGCACCCTGCTCCTAAGGCAAGGGTGCCACCCTCTTCCCAGGGACTCAGAGCTTTTGCCTGGGAGTAAGGCAGACCACAGGAACAGAGAGCTCTGAAGCGCTTCCCAAGGGAACTGACTTTATTTGAAACAGACGGTGGGGAAGTTCAAGCCTAAGGATGCTCTCAAAAGCGCTGGAAGTTTCGGTGGCAAGCAATTAAGAGGCAGCTGGTCGCTCTAGGAGCAAGACAAATTAAACTGCAGGCCAGCTGGTTCACCAGAGAGAGCAAGGGCAAGAGGTGGCTCAGAAAAGCCCTCCTGGGGCCAGAACAAACCTCAGCCTGCCCCTGCAAAGGTGCTGGATTTAATAGGATCAGGCTGAGGAGCAATTCATGCCCTGGCATTGTCAAAAACAGTAGTGCAATCAGCCAGCAAGCAGAGGTGACCATCAGCTGGGTGGGATACCTAACGAGACAGACACCTTAATAGTCAAACCAAGGAAAAAACAGTCAAGGAGAGCCCTGTTTAGACCACTGCTAACCTCGGGTGGCTGTGTGCGTGACCAAGTCTCACCCTCTGGGAGGTGACGTCATAACGTCATACTATGGGGGAAGCAGATTTCGCTGAAAGGAACCAGCCAAATAAACAAGGAAACAGCACCAAAAACAAGCCCCGAAGGAGATCAGGATCCAAAGTAGCTGTTTTATATTTCCTAAAAATGTCCAGTTTTCAACAAAAAATTATGAGACAGGAAAGGAAACAACAAAGTATGACCCACACCCAAGGACCGAAGAAACAGAAACTGCCTGTGACAGGGCACAGATACTGGATTTAACAGACAAAGACTGCAAAATAAGAAAGGAAACTAGGCGATAAAGGAAGACATGGTAACAATGTCTCATAGGTAATATTCATAAATGACTTGGAATTCTTTTGCACTGCAGCTCTCTTTTCTCCCCATTTATTTATTTAATCATTTCTCTGTATCAGTATGAACACGTGGATATTTATCTTCTTTCATACTCTGGGTTATAATCCAACGCTCATACGTTTTGCTGCTCTCATTGGTCCAGCTTTGGCCGTTGGAAGCCTTTTCAGTTGACATGATCAATGAATGTACAGTTTGGTCGGTTTGGGCTTTTTCTTTTGTTTTCGTTTGTTTTAGCGCTTTTTCACTTTCTGGCACTACCAGATGCTCCAGGTTCATCTCATATATTTCCTGTCCAGTCCTAGAATCGGTCATTTCCCCACAGAACTCCGGTTTCTTTTATTGGAGAATGGCATTGGAAACCACACTCTGGGTGCGAGGTTTCTTTTCAGAACAATGAAGAGGTTCTAAAATTGACTGTGGTGATGGTTGCACACCTTTGCGAATACACTAAACAGCCCTGAATTGTCCATTTTAAATGGGTGAATTGTATGATATGTGAATCTCAATAAAGTGCTCATTAAAAAGAGGGGGGGAAAAAGAAAATTAATCTCGGGGCGTACTCTTTCACAAGCAAAAGAGAACTATATGGACAAGAACTGTGCAGAGTAAATCCTTTGCCAGCTAGGATCAGGCATGTGGCCCCAGGCTGTCACATCAGGAATTACTGCCTGCAAGTGAAAAAGTCTTAAAAACTAGTGAGCGCTTTTTAAAGAAAGCAGGACCATCCCAAATCATTCAAATCACCTCTTTCTCCGGGCCTAGGGCAGTATTATGTGTGGCATCGTTTGATTCGAGCTCTGAGACAACAGGATGGAAAGTACTCCAGAGCCCCAGACTCCTACATGCCTGGAAATGCTGGGGAGTTTAAACTAGCTTGTCTTTAATGGGAAACACTGCAGTAGTTTCTAGGCAGCTGCCATGAACTTTTAATGTATCCTGGCTGGTGAGACGCCCTCTCCACCCACCAGACTCAGACCAGAGACCTGGGGCCATTCTGTGCCTCTAAAGCTGTCAGAGCGCATAAGCCTAAACAGGTGTGAGTGCTGCTCGTTTCCTGAACACACTCAGGAAGCCCAAGGCATCCTTCACCCGTGGGCTGAGGGTGATTTATTGGCATGGAAAAGAGTAGGAGAAAGAGAAGGAGTGAGAATTCAGACCCCAAGCCACCTCTAGTGTTTGTTATCGCAGTTCCCAGAGAGACGCCCTGCTGCCCTTCTTTCCCGCCCTCACTTTATCAGTTGTGCAAGAGCCAAGGCGTGCTCCTGACTGCATGAACACACGTGTAGACATAAGCACAAATATGTACAGGGATTTAGATAGGGACACATGCACACACACGTACACGTATATATACATGTAAGAGACTGCAATGGAGTGGCTAAGGCATTAACCCCTCTAGAGTGAAGCGTGGTGGGTCTGAAGTCTGGCTCTGCCATGGACCAGCCTCGGGCCATGAGTGTGCTGCATCTGTGCCTTCGTTTCTTCATCTATAAATGGGGGAGAAAGTAATCTGCCTCTGTGATGACTATAACGAACACATGAGATAATCAATAGAGTCTGGCAAACACATGGCATTTTGTCTACTTCTCGTTTGTGGGGGTGGAATCTGCAGCGTCCAAGGTCAAAGGTGCACACTGTGCCCGGAGAAAAACACTTCCAACTGAGATGAACTTTAATTTCTTCCAAACGTTTTCTCTACTTGGTGATCTTACTTTTATTTGCAGTTCTATTAAAAAAAAAAAAAAGCTTTCTTCTGATTACAAAAGTCTTTCTCGCTCATTGAGGACACTTGGAAATAAAAGGATTAAAGAGAAGCTAAAAATCAACGGTATTTTATGTAGGCAGTACAAATTCACACTTTGATACTTTTCTTCCTTTATTTTTTCCGGGCATTATAACCTGCTTGAGATCACACTGTTTATAATACCATGTGTCCTTTTTATATTAAGCATTATAAACTTATCTGTTATCAGATTTATAGACTTCTCATTAAATGTGCCATATTGTCCACACGTGTTTCTGTTCTCGCTCTTCTAAAACCCATTTAAAATGAAAGTAAAATAATTTTTTAAATGTACAATTATAGAGATAAAGAGAATGAGAGACAGGTGAGAGCAAATAAAAGACGTCCCCAGTTCACACTGTCAGCATTGTTCCATGCTAGGCCCTTCTCTGGATTTCTTTCTTTGTTCCATAGCATCTCCATCCTCCCACTCCTCCCCTCTCCTCCCTTTGAGCAACAATTTTGGTGTGTTTCAGATCTATATTTTTATTTAATGTGCTCTTGTAAAAATGTATTCTATTCATGCATTGTTTTGCATATTTTTTTTTACTATTATGGAAAATTTCAGAACATTCAAAGAAAACAATCTAGCATAATGAATATCCATGTACCAATTACTCAGCTGCAAATATGATCGGCATCCTGACATTTCATTGTCATCTCTTCTCCCACCCACCCTCACCCTCCCATTGGATTATTTTTATTTTAATTTTTAAATTATTTTCAATTTTTTTCTGTTGAGATGTAGTTGACATATAACCTCAAGTTTAAGGTTCTCAGCATGTTGATTTGATCATTTTTATGTTGCAATATGATTACCACCATAGCTTTAGCGAACATCTCTAGCACATCCCGTAATGGCCATTTCTTTTTTTTGTAGTGAGAACAATTGAAATCTAGTCTCTTAGCAACTTTGAAATTTGTAATGCAGTATGGCTGACTATCATGGGTACACTGGGGTTTTAGATCTCCAGAACTTATTTATCTGCTAGTTGCAAACTTTTACCCTTAGATAACATCTCCCCAACCCCACCTCCATCCCCAGCCCTCGGTAGCCATCATTCTACTGTCTATTTTCACCAAGTTCAGCTTCTTTAGATTCCAAACACAAGTGACATCATACAGTATTTGTTTTTCTCTGACATCTCACTTAGCATAATGCCCTCAAGGTCCATCCATGGGTAGCAAATGGCAAGACTGCCTTCTTTTTCACAGTTGAATAATATTCCTTTGTGTGGGATCCATTGATAGACACTCAGATTGTTTCTCTATCTTTGCTATTGTGAATAATGCTGCAATAAACATGGGAATGCAGGTAACTTTTCAATGTCCTGTTTGCATTTCCTTTGGGTATATACCTAGAAGTGAAATTGCTGGATCACATAGTAGTTCTATTTTTAACTTTTTGAGGAACCTCCGTACTGTTTTCTGTAGCGGCTGCACCAACTTACATTCCCACCAACAGTGCACAAGTGTTTCCTTTTTCCTACGTTCTCACTGACACTTGTTATCTCTTGTGTTCTGGCCATTCTGTCAGATGGCCATTCTTACAGGAATGAGGTGATAGCTCATTGTGGTTTTGATTTGTATTTCCCTGATGATTACTGATGTTGGTAGAGCACGTTTCCATGTACCTGTTGGCCATTTGGATGTCTTCTTTGGGAAAATGTCTATTCAGTCCCTCTGTCCATGTTTTAATTGGGCTATTTTTTTTAAGGAGAAAATCAAACAAAAGTTTAATAATATATATACACTGGAGAGACCCAGAAAAACTGAGTAACTCTGGACTGTTTGTGTTTTGGTTATCGAGTTGTATGAATTCTTTATATATTTTGGATATTAACCTCTTATCTGATAAATCATTTGTCAATATTTGCTCCCATTTCATAGGTTGCCTTGTCATTTGTTGTTTCTTCTGCTGCGCAGAAACTTTTTTTAAAGCAATCTTAGTTTTTTAATGGATAACTTATACACATTGTAATGCACAAACTTAGCCACACAATCTTGCCTCACACCCTATTATCATATAAAACATTCTCACTTCCGCAGAATGCCTCCTCCTGTCCCTTCCCAGTCAGTACTCCCTCCCTCAGACCCTCATCAGAGAAGACCACTAGTTTGATTTTTTTTTCATTTTAGATTGGTTTTTGGTGGCCTGTTTTAGAACTTCATATAAATGAAATCACACAGTAGGTACCCGTGCTCATGTCTTCCCTGACTCTGCATAGCAATGCCTGCAAGATGCATCCCTACTGCACATATGTCAGTGTTTGTTCTTTTATTGATGAAAAGTAGTTTGTTTATGAAATATACTACAATTTGTTTATCTATTCTCCTGTTATTGAGCATTTGGGTTGCTTCCAGTTTTCAGCTATTGTGAAAAAAGCTGCCCTTTGCACTCTTGTACAAGTCTTTTGGACACATGTTCTTATTTCTCTTGGATACATACCTAGAAGTAGAATTACTGGGCCAAGTCTAGGTGTATGTTTAACTTTACAATAAACTCCCAAATCTTTCTGACTTTGATTATCTCATTTTAAACTCTCACCAAACAGCAGCGTACCAGGAGTGTTTGACAGTGGGAGTAGATATTTTAGCTCTCTTTGCTATAGAACAAAAGTATTTTCAGCAATTTTCATGCAATAATCAGTAATAATCATTATTTTCCTGATTCATTCTTTAGGTTTAAATACCTAGTCGATTAAAAAAGAAACTGAAAATGCTATTTCAAAAGGATATATACACCCTTATGTTCACCACAGCATTATTTACAAAAGCCAAGACCTGAAAGTAACCTAAGTGTCCATCAACAGATGAATGAATAAAGATGTGGTGTGTATATATATACACAATGGAATACTACTCAGCCACAAAAAGAATGAAATCTTGTCATTTGCTACAATGTGGATGTACCAGAGGGTATTGTGCTAAGTGAAATAAGTCAGAAAGCAAAAGACAAATATTGTATGATTTCACTTATATATAGAATCTAAAAAACAAAACAAACAAAACGAAACAGAAACAGATCCACCGATACCAAGAAGAAACTGTGTTTGCCAGAGAGGAAGGGGGCGGAGACAGGTGAAACAGATGAAGGAGGTTAAGAAGCACAAATTTCCAGTTATAAATAAATGGTGGCAATAAATTATACAGAATAGGGAATATAGTTAATAATATTATAAAAACTTTAAATGAGGACAGACAGGATCTAGACTCATTGTGGTGATCACCTTGCAATATATATAAATGCTGAATCACTGTTGTACACTGAAAACTGCTATAACATTGTATGTCATTTACACTTCAATTTAAAATAAACGAATCAATAATAAATTGAAAGTAAACCAATGTTCAATTTTTAAAATGTTACTCAAATTCAGCAAACTGTTTCACACATGAATTAAAACGTTCACTTCTGTAAATAAAAATACTAGACCTAACAGTTCGGCCTCTATTCTGGTCGTACATTTTAAACACAAATAAAACCTTCAAGTGGTCACACAGAGTAACAGAATTCAAGTAACTAAGGTTCTGTTTCTTTGACTTTACAATCACTGTGTTTTCATTGTTTAAATCTATTGTTTAAATACAGGCATGTGGACTGCACAGGAGTTGGAGACCGAAAAAAAAAAAAAAGTGTGTTCTGAAGGCAGCTGAAAAGATTTTGGATCTTAAGGCGCTTGTTCTCAAAACACATGTAGCTGAGTGTGAGCGTGCAGGAGGCTGACATGACTGGGAGGACTGGACTCCATGTAAAATGTGGTGATTATTAAAGGATCAATAATAAAAAGGTGCTAATCTGAAGCTTACATGTACTTTATTAAAACTCAAGACCAACCCTCAACAATTGTTTAGCAGTGAGACCAACAAAAAGATATCTTTCAGGGAGAAGTGCTTTATCGCTAATGTTTCGAATTGCTGGCATATGTTGATAATAAAAAGCAGACCGACTTATGCGCAGTTTTATTATTGTTTTTAAATTCTCTGTAGACAATGCACCCACCCACTCACTGCTTGCACCCAGGATGGCCACTCGCTCCCCCGCCTTTGGCTCACCCGCTGCCACCAGCAATTTAGGAAAGTTCCAGTAGTTTCACATCCTTGTCAACATTTGGCATCAACAGTCTTTTAAAATTTTACACCTTCTAGTGGGTGTATCATATCTCACAGTGGTTTTAATTTGCCTTTCCCTGTGATTAATGACATTAAAAGCTTTTTCATGTCCTCGTCGGTCACGTTGACATTCTTCTTTGTGAAGATTCTGTTGAGTTTTTGTTGGAGTGGTTCAGCTTTTTGTTCTTGAGTTCAAGGAGCACTTTATATATTCTGGACTCAGGTTCTTTGTCAGATATAAGCTTTGCAAATATTTTCTTCCAGGTCGTGCCTTTCCTAGTCATTTTCTTAATGTGATCTCTAAGAAGTCTTACCTGTAGTAATTTCTCCCTTTTCACGCTGTATTTGGTACACTTGCATGTTATTTTCCTGATCATTTCTTCTAGAATCAGTCACTACTAGGAACACGTTAAAGAAACAGCACTAAGCTTGGTTATTCTCTGTTTCTCCTTTGTGACTGTGTAGGTGGATACATGTGCACTCTTTTATTCATTTCTGTATCTCTCTTCCTTTTTTCCCTTCCTTCTTGTTTCTTTGAATGTTCTGCTATTCTTTTTCCAATTTGTGAGTTAAACCCTTGGCTTATTTTTGCTCTTAACCATTCTTATTTCCTGATCAATATATTTTAAAGCTACGTATACCTGAGACCTCCTTTATCTGTGGCCCTTTAAACTCTTAGAAAGAAATGGCATTATTAGAAGGCAGTTTTTTAAATATAGAAAATCACCAAATTTGGGGATTGGGAAAAAGAGGCAGAGAAGAAGAAATGTCCTTTCTTAACTGCTCTTTCCCGTAGGGTTTTTGCTGCTCTGATATTACAGGGATATCAGTGGCCTGAGCTACAGAGCCTATGGCGATGGTCCTGGGGCAGGTAAGGATGCTCCTGAGATCACATAGGAAAGCAGAGCTTGGTCTCTCTCCAACCCATCCTCCCCAGCTACCTCCGGTGGCCCTGGGTCCTGCCTGCAACCCCCTCCTTCTCCTCCAGCCCTCCTCTCCCATCACACACGCCCTTACATAGGTTTCAGTCTGCCCAAGCAGTGCTCACTTATTTTTTAGTTCTTGGAATCCCTGCTTTCATCTTACTTCAGTAGTTTCTGTAGGGTTGATACTAGAAGATGCAGCCAGCAGGCCATGGTGATCCGCTGTGTCTACGCAGCATCCAGGAATAGTCTCCATTTTCAACATTGTCTTAGCTATTCGCTACTCATTATGTTAGGTAGTTAGATAAGTGGGGGCACCAGGCAGACAGGTGGAGGAGAGGGAGGATGGTTCAGAAGATGGTATTATGCCCACCTCCGCCCAAAAAGGACTTTACTTCTTCTAAATGAGTGCCACCAAGAAACCAGTTAGAATCTGACAGCCATGACTGCGTGGTAGCAGAAAGGACTTAACTGGAAATGACCCAGTGTTCATTGTATTATAATTAACATTGCAGTTTAGCCACACACGCACCCCCATGGGTTTTTCTGTGTACACTATGGGTAAGGACATGCCCAAAAGGGGCCAAACATGACTAAGCATTCCAGGGACAAGCGCCATCATCCATCAGGAGACCGCCTGTAAGTGAGGATATTAAGAGAAAGAGACAAAAACGGATGCTTTTCCTCCATGGATCAGCCCACCTCCCGTTCTTGGAAGTGAACTTTTCTTTTCCTAAATAAATCCTTTAAAATCTTTCACTACACAACGCACTCCATCTCCCATCTGCAATCTTGTCTTTTGGCTAAGATAAGGACTGGGGTCTTTCCTCTTTACCTTTTGGGGTAACAATTATACTTATAGGTTACTTTGAAAATAATTTTGCCCATTCTTTCCCTCCAAAACCTCTCTGGGATTTTAATCATGATTTTCTCACAACAGTAAGTTAATTTGTGAAGAACTACCAGGTTTAACAGATAATATTGCCATCTGGTCATCTAGGGAGTGAGTTGGGCTATTTGAGCCTTATTTTGTCTCTCAATAAAGTTTTCTCCCTATATTCATAGGGGTCTCACAACATTCCCTGTTAAGGTTTTCTGACAATTTTATGTCTTTTACTGTGGTGGTGAGTGGGATAGTCTTCCATTTTACTTTGTAACATTCTCGCTGATCCACAGAAAAGTCTGTTGACATTTGTCAACACGTTAGCTCCTCATGGCTCTGCTGTCCTCACCTCATCCATTCCAATAACTAGGGAGAAATGGGTTTCAAAATGTCCTCTCAAAAGCAGATTAAAACCTGTAACAACTTCTTTTCATAGCAAAGAGAGGGAAAACTCCTGTTTGTGTTTATCTGGGGCTTTGTACTTTTCTCCGAGAGTATACGAGTCATTAGCCTGAGTATCGTGGTCCCATCACACATGTAATATACGGTGGAACCTATAGAGGAGAAATTTATGAGGCTATTTAGATTGAGAGAGGTCATAGCACTCAGTGATAGCCAGTGTTTATATTTTTGTGCGAACACACACACCCAAGGGAGATTGGCTTATGTCTAGAAAGTACTCAGACATGACTAGACATGTCCACTGGCCTGGCTGACAGCAGCCAGCCAAAATGAATGAGCGCTCTCCCAGTCATTGGTGGATGTGCACAAAGCAGAGAGAGATCTGAGTCTCCCAGTGAATACAACGCCCACCCCACCACGGGGTCCATCGAGATGAGGCTGTGCCTTGTTTCAGCTCTCACCAGAGATGCCCAGAGGATGGGGAGGTCGGGGAGAGTGCAGTGCGGTGCAGAGGGTCTGGGGTCAGTTGGATGGGTTTGAATCCCAGCTGTTTAGTCGTTAGTGGGTGGGTCAGGCAAATCACTTCACACTCTGAACCTCGTTTTCTCTTTTGTAAAATAAAGAAAATAGAACCTGCCAGTTGAGTTGGTTTTGGAATTTAAAACTATCATCTATCTGGGGGAGGAGAGCGGGTGTATTTTCCATAGGAGCAACAATTCAGTATCTGCTATGTCACCGTTCACTCCAAGTTTACAGAGAAAGTAATAAGAATCCACTATCTTTAAATGATATATCATTTCATTTGCTTGCTTTGGACTTCAGAAAAATGGCACCATACTATATGCAATCTTGTAAATCTTGGATTTCTTCCTGCTTCACTCAGTGTCTGTGAGATTCTGCATCAGGTGTATAGTTCTAATTTCTGCCTTTCCACTGCTGTATGGTACTCTGCTATCACTATCTGCCCTTAAAGTTGCCTATTGATGAACTTTTGCATCATTCGGATAATTTTTGCTCCTACAAACAGTGTGCAGTGACCACTTGTAGGTGTGCCAGAAGTTACCTAGAGGTTACATCCAGGACTAGAATTCCTGGGTGATTCAATGAAGCCAAATCATTTTCCAATGTCTTGGTACCCAAGCATATACTCCAAGCCAGTATGGAATCCTACTCATGTCATTGCCTGATATTTTCAAACTTCCCAATTGTTTGCCTGTCTGGTGGGTATAGGACAGGTTCTCACCTGGGTTTAATTCGCATTTCCTTCTTACTGGTGAAATGGAGCATTTCTCCCTGTGTATATCCATCATTTGTGTTTCCGTTGCCATCTGATGTCTATTTCTGTCATTTATCTAGTTTTTTGATTTGGCTATTTATTTTCATCTTGCTGTTGATTTCATACCTTTATTGATTCCTTATCTATTCTTGATACTAGACATTTGTTGGTTTGTGTGTTGGAATTCTCTTCTGCAAGTTTGGACCCTATCTCTTTAGGGTCTCGTCCAATAAACAGAAATTGTTAACTTTAGTTTCATCATCCTTTATTTCTGTGGTCCCAGTTTATCCCCATCCTACCTTTTCTGTGTAATTACAGCAGTGAAGTGACCACACAGACCAATATTTCCACCTACATGGTACTCCCTGGGAACAAACTTGAACATAGCCCTCCATGGGGAGACCATCACTATCTCACTGCTCAGAGAGAAGAAAAACTTACTCGGCCCCAACTTACCAGAATAGCAGAAAAATATATTGTACTTCAAAAAAATTTCAAGTCAGATTAGCAAACCCAGCTGTCTAGCTACCTTTAATAATCCCCAAGCCATCCTGCATCAATCACCGAATTCAGTCCCACCGGCTGGCTCTCTCATTCAGAGTGGTGCCCACCACTCCTGTGTTCCTGTGTGCCCACTTCCTCAAATCTTTTCCTAGGGGCTTTACTGATGAGGAATAAATCTCTCTTCACTTTTTAAAGTTCTTTATCTCTGTGATCCCCGCAAGCTTGGCACCATTAAGTTTCCCACTCCTGAGAAAAAGCAGCATTCTTTTCCACACTTATATAACCCTTCCATCCAGTCCTTTTGTTTGTTATGTATGTGTTAAAAGAGGAAAGCAGATTGTTCTCTCATCTCCTTGGCTTAAGGGTTTCCTAGAATTTATAAGCAAGCTGTCCTAAAAGAATAAAAAGGGGCTGGGGCAGGACAGAGGGAAGGATCCTTCAAAAAGAAAACAAAAAGCCCCTCGCTTGTGACGACCACATCTTCCCCTTCTCTGTGTGGCTTGCTGAGGCAACGGCGGAGCCTCATTCAAGACCATCCCTTGCACAGGATGCCTCTGCGGTTCCTGTCTGTACAAAGGTGTGCAGACGAGTGTGTAAGTTAACCTGAGAAGGTCCCTCAGTATTCCCAGACTTCAGTGGGTTTGGAAACTGTTTTGCCCAGAGCACGAAGGATGCTGAGAAAGAAAGAGAAAAAAAAAAAAAGACTCAAAACACTAGTTCACCTTCTCAAAGAAAACTCACCACCTGAGAGGGCGCCCCTCTTCTGGCTGGTCAGTGAGCTTGTGTTTTTAAAGGCACAGCGCTCATCTTCCAGAAGAACAGAGCGTCCCTGGTCCTCTAATGACCTCTCCCTTTGGAAACTCTTATTTATGGTCTGATGTGTTGAAACAATAAACATGGGTGCCTGCGTCTGGGGCCGGGGGAGGCGGAGAGAGGGGCTTCCCAGCTTTGTGTGAGATGTGAAAATGAGGTGGCAGCTTTCGCAGACCGACTCAGGGCCCTTTTCCTCTTGCCAGGGTGCCAGTGCCAGCTGAGGCCCGACACCTTGTTTTATTGTGTGCAGACAGGAAAGAGATCTCTCAATTATCTTCAAATTAACTGCCTCTTGCCATTATCTGTTCCCGGAGGACCAATCAGAGCATGTGTTTGCAAAAGCCGGGAGGCAGCCTCCCACTTCAGCCCCTCTCTGGGACCCCCTCCCACCCAGCCCTCCCCGCCACGCGCCCAGCCAAAGTCATCTGTGGCTGCCATTTTTCTCGTGGCCAACTTTAATGCTTTAATTAGGAGGCATCTGCGTGCCCACCCTTCACAAACACCATATGGTGCTCGGGACGAAGTATGTTTCATTTTCATGAAGGCAAAGCCTGAGGAGAGGGCAGTGTTTTGAATATCAATTGTTGTTCCCACGTTGGAGGAAGAATCAATCCGCCTGCCCTAAAAGGGGCGACAGGGGTTCAAAGGAGGAAGGGCTTGTTCTCCACCTGGCAAAACCTGGGAGAAAAGATGTCCCGTGTTAGAATAAATCAGAAGTCTCCTTTCAAGGCTCAGAAATTGAAAGCCCTTTAGAAATTACAGTCCCAGAATCCTCCAGTCTAAAGGTTTAAGCTGAAAGAGGTCCTGTTCTGACATTTCAGCATCTCTCGCACATTGAATCTGGAAAAGCTGGGACCACATCTGAGAGTGTTGAAAGGCGCCCACTTACCCCAGCGGTCTGCCTGCCCTGCCCTGCCCTGCTCAGGAGAATGGCTCTTTAAGGGTGTCCTGAGTGGGGAAAAGCAACTACTTTTCTTCTCTGACAGCCACAGACTGACTAGGGAAACATGGCCCGATGGGACATGGCCTTGGGTTTGTTTTCCTTCCAAATAATGTGTCCTTGAAATAACAAATCTAAGCTTTCCAAAAGTCTCATTTCTCTAAGATTCAAGAGCTTAAATGAGGCCACACTTCGAGATCTCTCCTCCAGTGAGAAACTGAGGGAGATACAGGCCAAATTCCAACATGAGCCTTTTCCTGCCTGTATGCAAATCTCTCAACATGCAAATGATTAAATAATTAAACCATTCTGGTGTTTCAATAAGCCATTGATATTTTTCTTCCTTGCCCGGGTCAGCTACCATTCTTTTGTCGAAGGCAACAGGAAAGGGTTAGCCGAATCCCTCCGGAGGGTGAGGGATTGGACCGGGAAGGGCTGTAATTACTCATTTTCGTTTTAAAATAAATAAAGCACTGGATGCTAGACAGGGAACACCGGCCCCCTGTTCCCCAATGAGGGGACTGGTTTCTTTCTTCCTCATCACCAGGGTCCCTGTTCCTCACTCCAGCCCGGGTGTCACTCACCTCAGGTTCCTCTTAGACCCCACGACATAATTATGAGCTACCACATGTGGCTTCTGAGACACAACTTTAATTATCCAAACTCAGGGCACACAACGGACTCTGAATTGACTGCACAAAAGCCTAGTAGAAAGCGATCCCCTGTGGTCACACTGGAATTACTGTCAGGGGCGATGGTGGCTGTGGAATTATCCCGGCAGTGTCTCCCCGGCCTTCTGTGCTGGAGTCATATGAATGATGATTTGTGCCATCATCTCATTTCCTTTAATGGTGTGACAGCTAAAATCAAGGAGAGGCTGCCTGGCGCTGGCCCAAAACGCAGTTCAGAAGGCAACAGCAGATGTGCCAACAGTGCACATCCAGCCACTCCTGCCGCGATAGCCTCCATCTTTACATCCAGCAAGCCTGGAGCTGGGGACCAAGGGCTGCGCCACTCACAGAGGAGCCCCTGAAGCACCCAGCCAGAGCAGCACAAGACTCCTGGAAGTGGAAATGAATAGGAACCACCCAGCACAGTGGCTCAGTGCATCTTTTCCTAAGAAGGTTTTCAGAAAAGCATCAGAGGGCCTCTGCCGCAGTGGAGAGTCTTGAAATGCACGACATGAATGTGACGATCGTGGCCTTTTTGCTCTATCACTAAGAACACTTTGCCCCCACGAGATGCTCCTGTTTTATCCTTCGGACTCTGTGAGTAGTCCATCATGCAATTCAGCACGGATTTTTCACTTCTCAAAAATGTGACGTTGGCTGTTCAGCTTCTGTCCAGAAACCTCAGGTCGACATCATCACATAACTTTTTAATGTGACATATAAAGTTAAGGCATTAAGTTGGAAACCAACTACTGTTTTAATTGCTTGTTTAACAAAACGGCTTTAATGGCCTTCCTCACCTTTTATTGGCAGGACAGAGATGGTGATTTAACCAGAGCCCAGACTCCTGCGTTACAAATATAGGAAAATTCTGACTTGCCGTCACAGAACTTAGTGATAAATTATATCACACGTTATAGCAAATTCCTTTCTCTTTCCCCCACTTCCAACCTTCTCCTTAGACCTATCGTGTTTTAGAAGATGTGCTTGAGGAAGCCTATCTTACAGCCCCCACGCCAAACCAGCTTCTCATGTGTTGTCTGCATCTGTGATCAGTTTCAAATGAACAAACCCTGGTGTCGAAGGACCCATATAATGTGGGCCTGGCATGTGAATCTGGTTTATTTTCCCTCCCTGATCTACGCATGCCACATAAGCTATCCAAACTCAGGTCCTCAAAATGTTCATGATTTTCCCCTCGCTGTGTGTTCGCTCTGCTCTCTTAGGCTGGAATTCCTCATTTAGTGCCTCTCCCATCCCCGATCATGACACCCTGCCCACCCTCTGGACAGTCACAGGTACTACGTGTTTCTGCTTATGTTTCCAGGAGCTGTCAGTGCTTTCTTTCAGCAGGTTCACCTCTGATGGTCCATCCTTCATTCCACCATGCATGGTGGTCTCTTTGTGCTTCTTCCTCCCTGCCTCTTTCCAGAAGGCAGTCTCCTTAAGAGCAGTGATCAGGAATTACTCACCTATTAACTTGTATATTCATTCATTCAACCATCTACCCATCCAGCAGTTATTTGTCTATTATTGATTCAGTAAGACGGCTGAGCATCGACCAGACATTGAGGAATATTTCTGGCATTGCGGACCTAAGGATGAGAGAGATTAAATAAGACACAGTTCCCCTAGTCCCTGTCATCAGGGAGCTTTGAGTCTAATAGAGAAACAGCCTGTGTATCAGTGTTCCCATAGGAGTGGCCCTCGGACCACACAGAGAGCAGAGCCAAATACATGGCAGTTGCTCAAATTGTATTGGTTGAATTTAAAGTCAGTCCTGAATTGAGTAAACCCAATTCCCTCTGAATTCATTTTAGAGTACGAAGAGCTTTACCTAAATGTGCTGAGCTGGTGTTGTCTATGAAAATTCCTAAATTATTCATCTTTAGAGATACATAGCTCCCTTTCAATAATTCAAATGGAGAAGGAGCCAATTTTCTTCATGCATAAAACCTTCAGAGATTCTTTCTGAAAGCACATGAGTTAGCACAGGTTGGGGGAAGGGCCAAGAAGGAGGGAGAGGAAGCTGGAATAATTCCTTCTTGAACACATGAGTCCTTACTTCTTTCAGCTGGTAGCTGAGTGTCTACCAGTGCCAGGTGATGCAGCACGGAAGGCGCTAGAGGTCTGTCCTCCAGTGGGAACGCTAACCGCTGGCATAAAATCGGGAAGGTTCCATAAAGCAACTTGGTCTGATCTGACTTGAATGATGCAAGTTCATGGGCATGTCTGTACTGGGAAGCTAAGTCCTCCTTCATCCCTATCTCTCTTCTCTCCAAAACGGGAGTTTTTTTCAAATTAAGACCAAAAGTTGCTTTGATATTTCAATTTTTACACAGTTCTTCCTGCTGAGTTTTGTTTGTTTGTTTGTTTTTGTTTGTTCTTTAAAGTGCCTGCAAAGTCTAGGGTTTAACTAATAGTAAAGTGCCAGTGTTGATTTCTTAGTTTTGCTGAGTGTACCATGGTTATTACGGGGAAATTGGGTGAGGGTATACGGGAACTCTCTATAGTATCTTTGCAACTTTTTGGTAAACCTAAAATGATTCCAAAATAAAAATATATTTAAACAATTGATGACATAAAAATTCATCATAGAATATGAATAAGAAATGTACATGTTAAGGGAAGTCAAGGAGAATTTGAACACAAATTTTTTCTCTGCCCTTTGGCCTCCACTCTGCACTGAGTGTCTGAATTATGCGTCGACCAAACCGCCCCCATCGGCAGGAATCCGTGCTCAACCACCAAGAGCAACGGTCCTCCTGGCATCAGCAAGATAATTCCTCAGGACATAACCTTCCCGCTTAATCTTGTAAGGGATCACGATGACCCACGCTTTGTACGTGTAACCTGGATTGTTTAAACTGTCAATAATATGTCATTGAATGCACAGCCCTCTATCTTAAAAACCTTAAATAACTGTGCTTTGACCTCGAACAGGCAGGACAGTTCTCGGAGCTTTCTGAGAGGCTGTTCCTGGGTTATAATCCTCAATTTGGCTCAAATAAAATTTTCCGTTTCTCTCTTAGATCGACTGATTAATTTTTTTCGTCCACACAGGAATCCACAAATACGCCTTCCTTAAAGCAATCAGTAAGAAACAGGAATGTCCTTTGGAAGCAGAAACCAACTACCTCCCCCTCGCCCATATCAGCCTCCATTCAGGCTCCCACGCATCCTTTTCTCAAGCTGACAGGAGGATGCAAAGCGCGGACCCACTCACCCCATCTGTACCTCTTGAGCTCTTGAATTCTCCGAATGCAATTATAGGTCCGAGTCTTCTCAACCGGGTTGGACGAGGTGGACCCAGTGACGTTTTGCCTCGAGGCGCTACTGGTGACAGAGGCTATCCCTGGGGTTCTGACCACGGCTCTGTCATTAGCCAGCTACCATTGTTTTGTTAATCTAATGAATGGTTCCATGGGAAATAACAGAGTAAAGGCTTATTAAAGGTGAAGGCTTCATCCATTAAAATGCTCTTTGTCCTTAATGACGGTCAGTGGAAGACGGATGGTAGGAGGAAATCTCGCTTTATGCTCACCCACATGTCTTAATTAATCCCCACGTCAAGCAAATCGTCGGACTGGATTTGTGTTTGCTTTTATTCTTTAAAAACCGTTGGAGAGGGGATTACTGAAACAATCTTAGTATGTTTTGCTGTTAGGGAGTGGCCTGTAACACACAGCATTCTCCAAAGCATTTGAGTTTATTTTCTGAGATAAAATATTCCCACGTATATATTTCTCTTTAATCTCTAATCTCACTAAAATGTTTAGATTTCCAGTGTAACAATAGTAAGCACTAGTCACATGTGGTTATTAAGTGCTTAAAAAGTGGCTAGTATGAATTGAGATGTGCTGTATGTGTAAAATGCACACACTAGATTTCAAAGACTTGGTACAAAAATGTAAAATAGCTCATTGATAATTTTTATATTGATTACATGTATGTGAAAGGGTGATTTTTTTTTAAGTAATGTATTTTGGGGGGAGCAGTTTTAGGTTTACAGAAAATTTGAGAGGAAAGTACAGAGTTCCCATTGTCTTCTTTTGAAAATTGTCTATTCAGGGCCTCTGCCCATTTTTTAAATCCACTTTTTTTTTTTTTTGAGGTTGAGTTGTATGAATTCTTTGTATATTTTGGATATTAACCTCTTGTTGGAGATACAGTTTGCAAATATCTCTTCCCATTCAGGAGGCTGCTTTTTTGTTTTGTTGATGGTTTCCTTTGCTGTTTTGATGCAGTCCCGTTTGTTTATTTTTGCTTTTGTTTCCCTTGCCTGAGGAGACAGATTCTGAAAAATACTGCTAAGACCGATGTCAAAGAGTATACTGCTTGTATTTCCTTCGAGGAGTTTCATGGCTTCAGGTCTTACATTGAAGCCTTTAATCCATTTGGAGTTTATTTTTGTGTATGGTGTGAGAAAGTGGTCTAGTCTGATAGAGCTAGAGGTAAACCCAGGCAATGCCGTTGTACAGTCAGAGGGAGGCGGCTTCAAGCAATTTAAAAACGGACTTAGGAAGGTTGGTAATACCACCCTCAGCCAGCAGTAAAAGTATAGAAAGGGTGAAACTGGCTACGGTGTCTCCTTCCAACTAGAGCACTGGTCCCTAGAAACAAAAGGCCACGTTCCTGCCTTTCCATCCACGATTGTACTGCTGGGAAGATGGTAAGATGAGCATTAAATTATTTTAATTTAGATAACAATGTGTCCCACGCATCCAGATGTTGCGGGCACGTTGTGGCTGGGACCCCTTAACATGGAGGCCCCGTGCTCTGGGGTGAGAACAGATAGTCTCCACCCCTGCTTGTGCTCAGAGTGCTAATTGGCCAGATCAGCCTGGGGAACTCAAACCCTCACCAGCCATCCTGACAGGGGAGCACCAGGGCACTGTTCTCCAGGGAGCATTACAGCTTTCCTTTCCTTACAGCCATAGGTGAGTGCTTCCTCAGTACCTGACACCTTGGAGGAACATCTGGGAAAAGCCAATGAAAACAGACACACGGCATTACAGAAATGTCCCCCTTTTTTTATCTTAAAGAGTTATAGGGGAAAATGTGGGTAGTGGTTGAGGACAGAGGAGACTGAGGGAGAACCAGGATGAGTCAGGCAAGGAGCACCAAGGGGAAGCGGGAAAACACTTGGCTGGTGGCAAAGGTGACTGTGATTCTAGCTCCGACTCTGATAGAACTAGAGAATACTCATTGTTGTATGACCTCAAACAAATCACCTCACCTCAGGACTTCAGTTTGTTTGTTCATCATTAAAGGAAGGAGCTAATTTCACCCCTAGAGTTTATCAAACAAAATATATTGGTATATTAAATGATATTGTAAACATATTTCCATTTCATTTTAAAAAGGCAAGCACATAAATTGAGCTCAACTCTACCAACCCCTCTCTCTCCCCGAATGGGACACGGAGCAAGGTGTTGCCAGGGAAACTCACTGGAGGTTTAGAACAAGTAGCGCACACATGTTTACACTTCAGCCACGTGTCGTAAGACATTTACACAGTGATTGGTTGGTTGGTTCAGGCTTCTAAACTGTAGAAATGGTTTCCTTCTTGTTCTTAAGCTATAGTGTGAAGTGGCCTCCTGAGTGATTCTGGGCCTCTAAGAGCTTGACTTATCATTCTCAACACCAGCTTTCAAAAATTCCTTTCTCCAGTTAGCAATTAAATTTTATACTATGCATCCTTGATGAGACATTTTCTTTTCACAGCTGAATCCTACTGATCATGGAACACAGGAAAAATTTTATTTGTCATAAGATCTGAAATAAAAATGCAAGGCAGCTGTCTCAAACGCTTAAAACTTTGCTTGTAAGTGGCATTTACACAATAGTTTTTTCCTGTCTACATAATTTTCCAACATGTATTTTCTGGAGTGTGTACGTTTCTAGAACTCACGGGAGTAAAGACAAGTTTGGGGAACACCTAACACAGAGCACTGCACCTGACTTGTACGGGGTATTCAGTTCTTTCACCAAGTGCCACTATGTGCAGATGCTTGCATCCTTCTAATTTTAGACCTGTCTACTTTTGAATTGTAAGCCCTCTGGGCATCAACCGTGACTAACTGTATGTTTTGAAGCATGCTTAGCGCATGGCTGGTGCTCAATAAATGTTAAATAATTGAAAATGTTAACAATAATTGTATTTGTAAGCACATCGGGCAAGACTGTTCCTAAATGTGTTTCAGTGGAGAGCCGAGTGTGTTGTCGGCAGGCAGACAGCATGCAATGGCAATAACACCAAATGGTCCTCTTGTTTGTTCCAGAAAAAAACGGGGAGTTTAGTGGCACTTGAACTGATTTTAAGGTCGGTGGTAAGCAGAATACTGTCTCTCAAAATGTTCAGGCCCTAATCCCTGGTAAAGAGGTTACATGGCAAAGGAGACCCTCCAGGGTTACTAAGACCACCATATACGGGCGGTAGGAGCCTAGAAGGGAACGTGGACAGTTGTTTGTCCAGTAAAATTGTGAATTTTTCTTTTTTTTTGAAATACCCTTTAATGCTATCCTAATAATTTTAATGATATTTCTTTTAAAGAAAGAAAGGAAAGAAAAACTCATTTTTATAAACAAACATATAAGCCAGTGATTTACAGACACATATGTGTTTTCCAAGGGCTATATGTGATCACATAGAGTTTAGGGATTTTTTTCCTCCAGATCCTCAACTTCTGCCTGTACTTTTTCCTAAAATGAACCTGGTCTGAGAATAACATGCCTGTGTCCCCAAAAGCCCTTCTCTGGTGTACAAAGAAGAAAAGCAATTATATCCTTGGTAAGGGCCACATATCAGCGATTCTAAGACACCATTTGCTTTCACATTTTCTTGTCTCTGAAATTGGGGTGTGACTTACAATGATGGCAGGTCACAGCATGACTATTGTTTCTTAGCTTCACATCAATAATGCAGGAAGTGTGATGCATAATATCCTGCAATCAATGCACATACGTAGATTCTATGATATATGATATTTAAACTGAAAACAAAAATTGTAGATGTCAATTTGAAAGTGTGTGGGGATATATGTAGTTTTTCAAAATTCCCCAGCTACACAGGGAAAACACATTTGCAGACCACTGATGTTGATCATTTCTTGCTGAAGTTCAGCGCTTTGATCACACAGCAGAGAGGGTTGCCCAAGGCAGAGGGGACGGGTTCAGCTGGTCAGGGAGGGGGCTGGAATGGGGGGGGGGTGACCGTGTAAGAATCTGGAGCTCTCGGCAGATCAAGCGCAGCTGCACAGACTGGTCTCAGGAAATGAAGTCATTTCCCCCGGCCTCTCACCATTGCTCACGGGCCACCAAGTTTCTCCTTTCCAGTTTTCTATCTTATCTGCCCCTTTTTCCTGCTTCTCTTGGCAGAAAAGCTTTCTTTATTTACTGGAGTCCTATTCCAGGCCTGACACCTCGGCCTGGGGCACTGTCTCTGCCTCCCTCTGCCAGGTTAGTGTCAGAACAAATCAGGTGACACACAAGGTGGAGGATAACTCAGTCAGTCACATAGCAAACCAAAACAAGAGTCCACTTCCTTAAAACAAAGTCATTCTTCAAAATCCACTTACAGACGTGTGTTTGACTAGCTTGATGAAGCTCACTGACGACTTCTTTTCGCCTATGCGAGCATTAGTCTAGCTGTCCCCTAACTCTGTCACAGTTATTGGAGTTTTGACTGAAACAAGGAAAAGCCATGGCCAATTCTTGGCCTAAAATACAACTGCATGATAAACTATATTTTTGCTCTGCCCTTCCTGGTAGCTAATTCTTTGCTTATTGCCTCCAAATGAATGTTCAGGGGCTCACAGTATAAGAATTTTAACTTTTCAAAGGCAAACCCCAAAGGCAGGGACGAATCTTCCAAAAATCTATTGGTTAACATGGGTATGCTGTGGGAGGTGGGCCAATGACAGGCAGATCCTGTTAGACATTTTTCAGTACCAAGAAGCCGTCTTGTCATAGCCCATTATCAAAGCAGACATAACATGACGTCCTTGAAGGGAAGAGCGCAAACCGTTGGAGCTCAGGCTATTCAGAGCGTGTCTTGAGTTTCACTTACATGATTGTCTTGTTTTAGTTCATTCAATCTTGCGTTCACTCAGCTCACAGTATACCTCCTCAGCTGCCACTGAGAGATGCTTCACCAATAAAAGCAGGATGGGAATTCGGACACTAGCTTTAAACGTAAAATCAGAGGCTGACTGGGCCCATTTGTTAGAAAGAGCCAGAGGAGAGGCAGCTCCTGACCTGCTGGGCTTTCTCTGAACCTACAGTTTAATGCAACTGCCTTAAAGTGGGGAGGGGCCCACGTGTACCCAGGCTGGCTGCCTGCCAGACGCCACGTGAGGGTCTTCATCTGTGTCATCCCAGCGAACGTCCCCCTCTCAGCAACCCTTTGAGGGAGGCCTTATTCACACATTCCTGATGGGGAAACTGAGGCTGCGAGGTTAATAAACAGCTGGGCAGGGGGGTCACATAGCTAAAAGTGACCTCGGTTGGAGTCAAATGCCATCCTGAACAACTCTCCAAACCACATCCCCCGACACTGCACCATGAGACTTCCTACCATACAACCCAAGTGGGCTGCACAGAGTGAAAAAGAAGCTAAGATCACTCATCAGGGCATCCTCGAACCTGCTCAGCTGAGCTGCATCTCCCAGCTGGTCCCCCTGCTCCAGGCCTGGGTTCACAAGCCAGCGTGGAACACAGCTGCTGGAGCACTCCTCCCCAAGTGCCACTGTCATTGTGTTACTCCCCTGCTAAGACCCCATCATCTCCGTGATACTATTCTGGAACCTTCCCCCACAGAGGAGAGCAAAGAGACTGAGGAGGCTTGAGAGAGGATCGTTGGGAGGACAAGGCTCTGTGGGAGGTCAAGAAGGGTCAGGTCAAAGGCACAAGAGGGAAATTGACCTGAGAAAGGAGAAAGGAACCTCCTTCCTCTGAGATACGAAGGAAAGATGAGACGACACATTCAGAAAAGACCCAGAGGCTGAGTGCTCTTAGAAGGGCATCTCATAGAAGAGATGGTGCATGTGGAAACCTTTTCAAAGAGATCCTTCACAAATGTGGAATCTTTGGGGATCTGCCAAGAGTCATAAAAGGAAATCTGGCTCAAGAGATGACAGTAACATTGTATAACCAGAGAATACTCGGCACGCTGGGTTCCTGTGTGGCCAAAACACTGATTCTGCAGTAACGGTCACATGGAGGACACCGTGATACACCACTCAGCTCTCCCTGAGACTGAAGACCTATTGTCCCAGCTTCTGGGAGTCTGTCAGTGGACAGCCTTCAGCTGTCTGCCCACCCCTCTAGGGAAAGCCTCACTGCGATGAGTCATTTCACTCAAGACCTTGCCCCTTCTCCCGCAGCCCCTATCTACTGGCCGAGTCATCATGGCTTATGAAGACCTGATCATCTGGCTCCACTCAGAGCAACCAGGAGGGCCACCCCAGCTCAAGAGCTGCCCGTGGGGAAGGCCACAGCTCTCACTGGCCCTGCATCACATCTTGTCTTCAGACCCTCATCCCCCCCTGCGGCCGGCCCCTCCTTACCACAGGTGCAGATGTCAAGGACACCCCTTAGTCAATATCCTGGCCACTGAACACAATCTCAGGGCTCCTCCTGCAGCAATCCAACCTGCAGTGGTACTTTCACAAGCAAGGAGCCAAGAGCAAAATAGAAAACCGGCAACCCTTCTGCCTTGTCCCCAGTGTGTTCAGACTATCACAAAAGATCACAAAATCGCTCACCTTGGGGCTTGGCAAACACTTGAGCAGGTCTGTTGGTTAGCTGCATTATTACCAAAAGAGCCTCCCACGCTACAATGTTCTTATTTTCAAAGACTCACGGTCATTTATTCTTATTCGTAACACTATGTGAGGTCAGGCAGTTTCATCCTTACACAGTCACAGGAGTGGGGACCGCAGACCCTGGAGGCAGACTGGGTGGGTTTGAATCCTGCCCTTTGTAGTGTTCTACACCTTGGTAGGTAAGTTACTTGGCCTCTTCTCTTGGTCTCAATTTCCCCTTCTATAAAATGGTATTTGTATTAGTCAGCTCAGGCCAGCATAACAGAACACCACAGACTGAGTGGTTTAAAGAGGAATTGACTTCTCACAGTTCAGGAGGCTGGGAAGTCCAAGAGCAAGAAGCTGGCCGCTTGCTTCCCTGGCAAGAGCTCTCTTCCTGGCTTGCCAATGGCCACCTACCCACCATGTCCTCACGTGGAACAGAGAGAGGATGCAAGCTTTCTGGTCTCTTCTACTAAGGACACTAATCCCACTATGAGGACCCCACCCTCATGACCTCCTATAAACCCGATTACTTCCTAAAGGCTCCATCTCCAAATACCAAGGCATTGGGGGGTTAGGGCCTCAACATATGAATGTGGGAGGCACACAATTCAGTTCAAGGCAGTGGTACAAATACAGGGCTTTCCTCATAGGGTTGTGGTGGAGATGAGCCTGTGTATGTGGGGTGCCTGGACCAGTGGCTGCCTCGTGTGAATCAAGCTTTGTTTGTAAGTGCTAGCTGTTTTTTCAAAAACTGAGAAATGTCAAATGCATCAAGACTTTCCTTGCTGGAGCTGGGTTTGTCTCTCAAAGGAAGACAGAAAATGAGCTTATTCGTGGGAATGAGGAACAGGTCTATTTTCATGCAAATATTGGTTTGGAGAGCCCCTTTGCAATCAGTTATTACTAAGGTGAAAGTCTCCAGCCTCTCCATCTTCTTCGCTTTCATACGTCTCCCTTCTCTCCTTTCCTTTGTGATCAAATGTCTAACAACCTCGGAAACATGTCCACTTAGGGGATTACTCCTCTTAAAGAGTGTTTAGCTCTTAATCCCACGGGGCACAAGCAGGCTGAAATAGAAGACATCATAGAAAAAGAAGAATCAAGCAGGGTTAAGCTAGAGGCAAGAGGTGAAAAGGGGTGAAATGCAATCCTGAGGAACCTCATCTTGATGAACATGCCAGTTGGAGACGGGCAATGGTTAATTTTTCAGCCTGACTCTCAGGAGCTCTGGAACTGGGCTGCAAAATAATCGTTTTTATTTGCCTTCCAAACTTTCTTTACCTCCACGGGGCTTCAGTATATTTTCTTATAGAGACAGGTTGCTGGATTAAGTTCTGCATTCAGGAGATACGGCATTAACGTCCTTAGTTAAGTAAACAAAAGGAGAGCTCAAAATCCTTTTGGCTGAGAGAAATGGGTCCTTCATCCTCTCTGGAATTTTTTAAGTCTCAATCCTATGGGACGGCTGAATTCACTGGCAATTGTTAACAACCTGCTATTTTGATTGTTGCCATGTTGGTCCTTTTCACTGTTGTTAGACTATAAAGGTGACGGCCCAAATCCTTAGATCCCTGGCTAGCCCATTTGATCTTTGGACTTTTTTCCATATTTCTCCTTTAGGAAGAATGGAGAAAGACTCTTAGAATGGAGGATAAAAGAAAAATGTGAACATATACTGTCAAGGGTGAGGGAGATGCTCTCATTCATTTTTTTTTAAATAACAGCTTTATTGAGATATAATTCACATAAGATTCATTCTTTTAAAGGATACAATTTAGTGGATTTTAGTGTATTCACAGTCATGCAACCATCACGGCTATCTAAGTTCAGAACATTTTTATCACCCCAAAAAGAAACCTTGTCCCCTTTAGCAGTTCCTCCCCACGAGCCCCTAGCAACCAGCAATCTACTTTCTGTCTCTATGGATTTGCCTATTCTGGATATCTCATTATAAATGGACTTACATAAGATGTGGCCTTTTGGTAACCTGATTCTTTCACTGAACATAATATTTTCAAGGTCTCATTCATTCTTGATAAAGTGTAAATTAACTCAATATTTGGATAAAAATGGGTCACTATCAATCAAAATTTGAAATGCCTATACTCTGATTCAGAAATTTTATGACCAAGTTAATTAATCCCTCAGAAGCATTCCCTCATGCATAAAGACAGTTGTGCCAAGACATTCGTTGAAGCATGGACAAAGGTTAGAAAAAAATTGAAAGGCTATCAGTTAGGGACCTGGCTGCATATATTACAGTCCAATTCCACAGTGGAGTGATGTGCAGACTTTCACAGAACGTGTAGGTCCTGTGTGGAATGATCTCCAGAATCTATTGATAAGTGAACATGAGGGAACGTAGTAAGAGAGAACAATGTGAAAAGTTGACATTCGCCTGTGTTAAAAGTGTGCGTGTGTGCATATACGTAGTGTGTGTATATATATATATACACACACAGAGAGGAGGGGATGGAGGAGGGAGGAGGGAGAGAAAAGACAAAGGAAAAGAAGAAAGTGGAGGAAGTGGAGATCTGTGGCAGGATGTCTAAAAGTAACTAGCGGTGGTGGTCTCCAGGGAAGGGACACGGGAAGGTGGGTCCAGGGAACAGAGTGGCGAACAGAGGGAGGCTGGCTCTTCAATGTGTACCTTTTAGTATTTTTTTTACTTTTATCTGTATTCTTCAAAATTAAAATGGAAATGATGGCAATAGAGTTTATTAACTCACTCCATGGGCTTATTAGGACCCGAGCCTCTGCCCTCAGGGTTCTGTCATCAGGCCCCAGGGAGACAGGACCAGTTTTAGTGAAGCACAAAGATCAGTGATTTGAAGCTCAATGATTTCTGTTCTTATCTTCCCAGAGGCCTGCTCTCACCTGCACGGCACCTTCACCTTCCAGTTAAGGCAGACACATGCCCTTTGATGTCAAAGACTGCCTCGGAGGGGGACTTTGGAGCCGCTCGCTGAATCCCCCAGCCTCACCCCCAACATCGACCTCCTCCCTACTGCTCCTGACCTCACCGTGCCTTTTGGGAGCAGTTCACGAGGGCCGGTCCGCACTGGGTCTGCAGTGCCACCTTTCTGTTAATCTTCCCTTGGCCTTTGGTGGAAGCATTATCATTTCTGGTCCTGTCTCCTCAGCCTCTCTGGCGTCTACAGAAATACTGACCCCAAGCGGGAGAGAAGACAAAGTCCAGTTCTTGGCCTCAGCACTGCTACTCCCTGCGAAGTCAAAATCACTTTCAAGTTTAACTTCGACCAGAGCTCGTTTCCTCCCACTTGTGTTGGAATGAAAGTCAAAGATGAAGTGAAAGACAGATTGCGTAACTTTTATTTTTAAAGGGGGTGTTTAATTATGGGAGGCGTGATTAATATTTCAATACTGTTTATAATGGCCTCATTTATTTTTTTTTAGCCAATAAGAAGTGAGAAATCCTGTATCCATAGCCAAAATCTGATATAATTCCTCCCCAGCCATACAAAAGGGTCTCTGTTGCTATTGCGAATTAAAATGTCAATGCGTATCATGATTAAAATTCACCTGTATTTACCTGACACCTTTTAAGATACCCCTCCAAGTTGCCTCGGTAACCTCTAACATCAAAGACTGGTGAGAATATGTGAAGTTCTCCTTCCTGTCTGAGTAACCCCTATTAAGAAGGGTGGCAATTAAAAGCAAATCATAATTTTTAAACCTTAAGGGAAGCTACTGCAGTGTTGCTGGAAACAGTTATTGGAACATTAGCTAACACCTACCTACACTGCAATTAGCAACGAAAGACCAACTCCAGCGAGCTTTAAAACAAAACCTCCTCTAAAAAAAAAACCATCATGTAAGTAACAGCCCCATTCACAGACGTATATGAAATGTCATCCTTTGTGTGAACTGTTCAGCCCTCTGCATCGCCTGAGCTCTGGAGCTGACTGCTCACATGCAGTCGCTGGGAAGATGGAGGATTTGTCCCTGTGGCAGCGTTGCTCCACACAAGAGCAAAAATGGAACAATCTGCAATACCAGAGGCAGCTTAGCCCAGAAGGATCAACCAACAGGGGCCATTTTTCAGTGCCCCTGCGTGTCTCAGCAATACATTTTGACCTTGAAAGCTGCGCAGAATGAAAGGAAAGCCACTAAAGCTAGCTTCGTGGGTGTCTTACGATTAATATCCTTTTCAGAGATCCCACCCATGAAACAGCAAATCCTTCTCTCCTTTCTAGCTGCCCCTGCCCCAGAGAGCAGTGGTCTGATTTCTGGCTGCACATTTTAGTCACTTAGAAGGGGTTGGGGCTGGGGTGCAGAGTTGTTAAAACAGAGCCAACACCAGAGACTCGAAATGAATCAGTCTTGGTTGTGCCCTGAAATTAGTGTTTTTTGACCCCTCCCTAGGTGATTCTGAAGTTCAGCCAGGGCAGGAAACCAGTGGAGCCCAGCACAAGCCTTCCTCATTTCTCACCTGGATTGTGCCAAAGGCCTCCTCAAAGCCATCAGTCTTTTGCACCTGAGTTAATCATCTTACTGTGTTACAGTAACTGATTTTTTTTCTTTGGAAGAGAGGTAGGTGATTAGATTTGTTTATTTTGATGGAGGCCGTGGGGGTTGAACCCAGGACCTCATGCACGCTAAGCACGCACTCTACCACTGAGCTACACCCTCCCCCCAAAACTGATTTCTTTGATTCATATTTTCTGAAGCACAGTGAGAAGATAAAGATGGGCATAATGAAAGAAATACCAGCTACAATCAGAAATAACATGTAACGCTTTGTTGTCTTTTTTCGCAGATTTTTCTGATGTATGTGTGCATAGAGTATATATTCACAAAAACGAGATCCTACTATGATCATTCTCCATAACCTTCCATTCTTCTTTAGTAACATTTTGTGGGAAAACGTCCACGTCGGCAGACACAGAGCCACAGCCTTTTTCTTGGCCCCGTGGCACACGGCTGGCCACCGCACTGCTACCCAGTCCTCTGTTTCGGGGCGGGCATTTACATCGTTTTCTCCTGGCGTTTTTTGGGTTGTTGTTTGTGCTGGGTTTTGCTTTGTTTTTACTATTATAAACAACATAAGAACGAACCATTTGGAATGAAGATTTTATGAAAGAACCTATGTACTTAGGACCTATTTCTAAAAGTAGGTTTCCTGAGTCAGTGCACCTCTCACTGTCACACACATCACAGGTGGCTCTTCCACACCCCCTTACGCCACCAGTACTTTTAAAGTGCCTGGTTCTCTAGTTCTTCACTAACACTGGGCATGACTTTCTTAAAACAAAAAACAAACAAACAAAAAAAGCCTTTGTTCATTCGGCTAAATGAAAACTGGTATCTGCCTGTTTTCATATGTTCAGGCTGCTAGTGCATTTGAACGTCTTTTATCTCTTTTGTTGCACATTTGAACATCTCCTTGTGCCCATTTTCTAGGAGGTGATCTTCCTTTTCTTACTTATGTGTATGAGCTATTTCTATACCAAGGCTTTTAAATTCTCTCCAATTTGCCAAACATTTTTTAAGTTTTTTAAAACCCTTTTGTCCTTTTAATAGTGGTTTGTTGTTACCCGACTTTTAAATCTTTACATATTCAAATCTTTTTCTGTATGGTTTTAGCTTTTTCAGGTCATACACTGACAAAGCTTTCCCCCAAGTGAAAATTATATAAATATTTACCTATGTCTTTTTCTAGTACTTTAATGGTTTTGTTTTTGAAATAATTAAATCTTTGTGGCTGATTAACTTTGAAAGCACAAATCTGATCATGCCACTCCCCTCCGTAAATCCTTCCCCATCTCCCCATTGATTATGGGATTAAGTTCAAGTTCCTTCGTGCCCTTACATTATCTGGTCACCCTTTAACTTCTGTGCCTTTTCCACATTTGTTCACAGGGTTCTTTTCCTCTAGAATCACTCTAGGATTCCCCTTCTCCCTCTATACATAGGGGGATCAGAACTGATTTGATCAGCCCAGTACCCAACACACTGTCTGGGGAGAAAAACAGACATTCATTAACTATTTGTTGAAAGAATGAATAAAATGTTACATTTCCTGGAAAGCCTCCTCCCATGCTCCTGGGCAGAATCTGATGTTCTACTGTGTTCCTAAGACATGCCATTCTGATCACTGTTCCATTATATCACATTGTGTCATTACACTGTACTGTAAGTCATCAGACCCACCTCTATCAATCTATCAGGCCCAACTCGCATCTTATCCCTTGCTCCTCAGTGAGGGTAGGACATGCAGCAGGTACTCAGTACATGCTGTTGAATTCAGAGAAAGGAATTCCAATGAGACCTCCCTGGCTGGCTGTTCTGCCTTTGGTGTGCCCAGATGTGTCCTTGTATTTAGAAGAAAAGACCCTGACAGTCTCTAAAAAGACAACTCAATTATTAGGTGACAATATACACTCCAAGATGAAAGTTATGTGGAGTCAAAACAGCATACCATGAAAATAGTGTCTCAGAATAAAGGTGAAGCATGGTCATGATGCCTTTGGGCACCCTCTCTGGGGCACCAGGCACCCGGTCAGTGAGGACCAGAGCATCGCTGCAGCCCCAGGGCCCTTGCCGAGGTGGATCACAAAACAAACAAAAGCTCTGCAGTGGGTGGGGAGTGGTGAGGGAGCCATCGAACTTTTCTGCAAGAACGTTGTACCTGAAGAATTAATGCATTTCAACAGATAATGAGAATTGAGTTACTCATACTGTTCCCCTTGGCTGCCTTGAACTTAGAAGTTTAATATTGTTTTTCCCTGTCCTTCTATATGTAATTTTTTTAAAAAAGTAACAGCTTTATTAGATGCCTCCCTTTCCTTACAAGCCACCACAAATCCCTTTAGACAGTTAGCAGAGTACCCATTATAAATAATAATAAAAACCCTTTCCCTCTGCCTCAATTTCGTCTGCCCAGCATAAACCACAAAAACTGAGGCTTTAACCAAGAAATAGCATGGAAGACCTCTGAGAAAGCGATCTTGCAAGCTGGTTTCACTTGGTAGGCTGGGACAAGAATTGGGACTTTCTTTGGATGACAACCACGATCATCATCTGTGACATTAAACTGACCTTAGGCTCGTCATTTTACCACCGCAAGGTTCCTTTTTCTTATCTGCAAAGCAGCAATGCGGGTGGGTCTACATGACCTCAAAGGTTCTTTCCTAACCCAGCTCTGTATCTAATCATCTTTTCTAGGAAGATGGGAACAAAGAGACCACCCAGGCAGAGAAGAGAGGGCCCTCTCGCCTTCCGCCTGGCCCTGTAACCCTACCATCTGTCAGTCACCCAGCTACAGATAAGATAGGGGAGTGAATTCCCAGCCCAGCCACACAAACACAGCAGGACTGCCCCGGGTACGTGCGTGTGCCAATCACACGGCTTCCCCCGACCAAGCAGCCAGACCGTGAGTCAGCTAAGTGTCTGCTGCCTGCATAGACAGTGTGCTGGCTGCTTTTTAACGACATTGTGCTTCCATGTATATGCCCTAGAGGCTACTGGCAATGGGGTAATTTGGGCTTCTACAAAGGAAAGCCTTTTTTCCCTTTTCAAACCATATCTTAGGTTTTAATTGTCAGGTATGGAACATTAAAGTAGAATTGTTTTGGAGCTGGGAGCCTGTTTACCCTCATGCTTTATTCAAGGGGACTGGGGACCCAGGCTGGACCCTACCAAAGACAATTTTCTGTTCCTAAGGGACGTTGCGTACCTTCAGCCTTCACTAGTTCCTGGTTACTTCAAATCCTCCAAAGAACCAAAAGAGTGAGCTGGCAGGACTGGGCCATCTCTCCTGAATTTCCCCGAGGGAGCCCAGGGCAGGACCAAGGAGAGGTTGTTATAGGGTGGTGGAGAGTGGGAAAGACTTCTCTCCCCTCCGTACCTGGCCAACAGAAGAAGCCCAGGTGAGGGGAGAATGGAGGTGAGCATCCCAGTGACTACTCAGCTCACCTTCTAGCTTCTGGTTGAGTCATGACACATGGTGCTGGGCTCACGTCATACATTTCCAGGCTTTCGTACAGCTCCAGGGAGCAGCCGACCCTACTAGACTGTACTGGGGACAAAGGACTAGCCCGCCTGGTACTTATGCAGACATAAGACACAAACAGAGAAGCAATTAGCCTCATGGTTATAGGAGTCTAGGCCCCCCCAGACTGCCTGGTTTTGTAGCCTGGTTATGTGGACTTGGGTAAATTGCTTAACCTTTCCCTGTCTCAGTTTCCTCATCAGAGAGATGTGGCTGCTGTGACAATAAAATGAGTAAATACAGAGTGTACAGAACAGTGCCTGGCACAGAATAAACCCTCTAAAAGTTAGTTAGTATTTTATTGAAGTAGAGCTGATTTACAATGTTGTGGTAATTTCTGGTGTACAGCAGAATGACTCAGTTATACATGTATATATTCTTTTTTGTATTTGTTTTCATTATGGGTTATTACAATATACTAAATATAGTTCCTTGTGCTATACAGTAGGACTTTGTTGTTTGTCTATTTTATGTATGGTAATTAGTATCTGCTATCCCAAACTCCTAATTTGTCCCTCCCCTCCTTTCCCCAGTGGTAACCATAAGTTTGTTTTCTTTGTCTGTGAGTCTCTTTCTGTTTTGTGAGTAAGTTCATTGGTGTCATTCATATGTTATCTGTCTTTCTCTGCCGACTTCCTTCATAAAAGTTAGTTACTTTGGAGACATCACTTAAGCCTGTATCACCATTTGTCCCCCTTGATAAAGCTCAAAGAGTAATTCACACTGATGTTCACATTTAGCCCTTTGAATTTGTATTCTCCTTCAAGACTTCCTTTGGTGGGGTTCATTTGATGGTCTCTGCTAGACCGTAATGCTGGCAGTAGGTGGGGCTGGGAGGGCAGGGGGTGAGGGAGAGAGTAGTAACAGCCATTAACTCGCTAGGAGGTATCTCCAAAGGAACACACGAATGTTGAACAATGATTAGATTTTACTCATAAAACACACGTAATACTGCCTCATACCGTTTTTGCATCAAGGTGTGTTTGACTTAAATCATCAGGCTTGGCAGTGGAACTCTATCGGAAAACGCAGACCATTAAGTTGAGCAGGGCAGGGGGTGGGTTGTTGGCTCATTCTGGCATATATCTGACCCAACTCCTGCACTACTTCAAATGGTGGGAAATTTGCAAATGCTTGTACACCAAATAACATCAGTCTGCAAAACTGATGCATTTCTTCTCTAGAGGGAACATTATCTCCCAAAGCAGGTCCCAACTCATTTTAAGTCAAGAAATGTGGCCAGACTTGGTGATTCAGAAGGGCTGACTACTACACATAACTCAGTCACACTGAAGCATAAGAACCTAGTTCTTGAACATGAATGTACGAACTTGAATTTGCAAGCCTATCCCTCCAGAGTTAACCACATTTAGGGATGTCTAGTCCCACATTCATGAGAAGGAAAGGCTGTTGCAAGAGGCTGCCGATTAGTCCGTTACCCACTGGGGAGCTAGCTCTCCGTCACACTCAGGCTGGGGGAGCCATGTCCACCACACAGATGCCTGCCACTTTCTGCACCTCCGAGCTGCACCGTCCAGCAGACACATGCGGGCACTGAGCACTAGAAGCATAGCTAGTGTTACTAAAAACTGAAACTTTAAATTTGATTTTAGTTTAAATTCAAATAGCGCATGTGGCTAATGGCTACCGTATTGCACAGAGCAGATATAAGAACATTTCCACTCAAATCTCCACAGTGATATAAGAGCTTGCAGCTAATCCTTGAGGATAGAAAAGTCAAAAGTTGCAAGTACTGTAGGTTAATATTCCTGCCCGTGAGCTTATCACCCCAGATACTCAGTCTTCAACATCTTCTTCAAGAACGCAAAAATGTTAAGGAAGAAGATAAACTTAGAGAATTTCTCCTTTATTCCCAAGTGCCTACAATTCTCGGATGTTAGACTGACTTCCTCAGATGACTGGTTTTTACATCAAAGTGTCCAAAAATGAATATGCATATATACTGTCAGTGATTTCAACTCAGGAAGAAGCTGCAACAGAATCTCATTACTCTGAACGACACGGAAGAATCCTTTACACGTTGGCCGTTCCATATCTCACTCTATTTTCAGCTGTAAGCACTGTGAATCCCATTAACAGACTTTCCTTCGGTTGCCTGAACAATCCGGGAGTGACTCACAGTTTGAACATTTTGCTGCTGAACTACTTGGAAGGGCAGAAGATGTGACTGTGGCAGGAACAGGCCGAAAATGGGAGGAATCGCTAATGTGTGCCTTGTTTGCAGCCTTTCGTTTCAGTGGTTTAAAAAGCAATTAAGGAAAGAAATGGGGGGGGGCCTGACTAGGTAAAATCCAATTCCCCCCTTTTAAGGGATTCAGAGCATAAGGAAACTTAAGAGAAATCCCTCTTGCATCACTGCCATGATGTATTTCAGAGAGCGTCCACTTCCTTCTCCAAGAGGACACAGACCTCTGTGTACTGATTTGGGTGTCAAGAACTGCCAGAAAAAAAAAAAAAAGATGAGAAAAAGAATTGGAAGGGGCAAGTCTCAGATCGGCGTTGAAAACACCTGCCCTGTACTTGGTGGGTCTTTCCTTCTTGTGAGTCCAGGCACCTGTCATTGGACGGTGAGGCTGCGGGTGGCCCTATTTGCAGGATTTCCAAGCTCATCTGATTCTAGATAAATCTTAGTGCCTTTTAAGGGCTTGCTTAGGTGCTGGAATGAATAGTGAAAAATTGGTTTCTGACTAATGAACGAGCCAGGATCCTTCAATAAGAGTGTGGTTGGCGCTTAATGTGGCTGTGTCGTGACTGACACTGCATCATCAACAGGATGTGGCAAACCACTCAGGAACTGCTTCCGAAGAGTCAGGCCGTCCATGATGAGATGCCTTGTAGCTGGGCTCTGAGTCATTGACAGGGACGCCAGGTAGAGGCCGGTGCTGGGCCTCAGTGACACAGAGTATGTTTATAGGCATGGATTTTAGGATAATTCTACAAAATCAGAGCAACCGTTTATTGAGCACGTGCTGGGCTTTCCACACATTCTCTCTAATCCTCACCGTAACCACTCTTGATGGGTCTGATTATTTTCCCTTCTCCCCAGATGAAGGAACCAAGGCCCAGAGAGGATAACACAGATAAAGAGTGATCGAGCCAAGACTGGAACTCTGGTCTTTCTGGCCCCAAGCCTGGGCTCTTTCTGTGTCTCTAAGGCAGGGCACAGACGGTGTCCTGTCTCAGTTCTGTCTCACAGTACGACGTGTCCAAGGGCAAGAGGAAGCACCCCAAGGATATACCAGTTTCCTTGCATTACAGCCGGCACAGAACGGAGGGAGACCTAAGAGCCAAAGCCCGGCGTCCTGGGCTCCAGTGAGCGCTCAGGGCACCCATCCAGTGCTTAACCCCCGGGAGGAGCTCGGCTGGGGTTCTCATTAGCTGGGTGTGTCCATGGTTCGCAAGTGCTTTGTGTCTCACTGTGGCCTTATCAAAATTTCTGGTGACTAGCCACAGAAAAATACAAATACGTCCCATTTCCCTCAGCAATTCTACCTTCGGCAATTTAACCAAAAGGTGTACTTGTGTATGTGTGGAAGGATGAATGTGCAAGTTACTCCTTGCAATATTTTCTCATAGTGAATAAGGAACAACCCAAAGTTTCATCAGTAGGGCACTGAGTCCATAAATGACAGGACTTCCACGTAATGGAACACAATACAGCTGGAAAGGGGATTGAGGAAGCTTCCTGTCAAATGATGTGGAAAGATCTCTAGGAGGAAGAGTTCACTGGGAAAAAAGGATTCAGCAATGTTTTTAATACGCTAACTTTCATGTGAAGGCAGAAAGAAGGGCTGACTCCCATTACCTCCTCTTAGGACGTCAGGAGACCCTGCAAGAATACAGAGGAGGCTAATCCCAGAGGGCACCCGTGGGGCTGGGAGGGGAGAACCTGGCAGATGAGGGGCTAGGAGGGCAGGGAGAGTTTTATCTTTGGGGGGAGTCTCATACACATGAATGTAATAGGAATCAAGAAATAAGAGACAAATGGCATGTCCTGTGCTTAAAGGCACACTCTCTCTCAACATATTTACAGCACAGCTGAGCTCTTTTCTCCAGTGAAGAGAAATATCAGGCAGATGGTCAGGGTCCAAATGCTGACTTTCTTGCTTCCTGAGTTATGCTTTCTCATTTAAAGTAAAAAAGGGAGGAAACAACAATATTATTGTGTTCAGCGTTGACCAAGACAAAGTGTAAAAGGGCAGAGTTAACCCTAAAATAGTCCCAGTGCCCAGTGGTTATTAACCAGCCTGATGCGGTGAACTCCGAGGGTCTTGCTGAATACCATGAACCCGAGCCCCAGAGCGCCCTTTCCTCCTCCTTTCATTTTGAACATCACCTTCTCTAAGAAGTCTCACTAGAAAGGACTTGAGACCCTTAGAAGTGCTTCTCCTGTACCTCCTATCTCAACCATGCAGCCAGCCTTACCATCTTGCCTCCAGGTGACCCCACCTTTGTCACATGAGTGATCCTGGTCGTAAAGCAAATCAGTATCTGATGCTAAGGCCTAGAAGACCAGATTTTGACCTAACGCAGGTGTCTTGAATTTATCTGCTGTTAATGATGTTGGTGACAATGGCCCATCTTCCAGGAGAAAAAGCCAGTGGTTGGTGATTAATGAAATGGGTGTCACACACCTGCAGATTGCTCCCCAGGTCTCTGAGTTCCTGACTGTGAGATGGCAAATGGGCAAGAACTTCTTCAAGATTGCATTTGGACTTATGAAGCTGAAATTTGCAGGCTCAGTGGCCTGTTTTGACTGTCACTCTCTGTCACATAAGGGCTATGGCACAGCTCTGGGGGCTGTGCTCCTGCCACATGGCCCCCTTAGCTCTTTGCAGTGGCTTTCTCCCCAGGAGCAACACCTTCCGGGAGGGAATACTGCCTGCCTGTCAACACAGATGATTCGGCTTAGCAGTTAAGCTGACTCAAAACCCTCTGTCCACTGTCCCAAATCTAGAGAATTCCTTTCTCTCCCCTGCACGACCAGAAGGGCCACCACCTTCTGGCAGCTAAAGCCCCCTTCCTCTCCTCTCCGTTCCTCTTTTCCTTGCCCTGTCCCTCTTCCCTCCCAAGGTTGAGAGGAGTGTCCTGCATCCTGATGATCTGAACAAAACAGTATGTCCAGTCTGGTTACCCCAAACAACTGAGCCCCAGGGTTCAAACCTGCCCCCTGTCAGTCAAGAAATGAGCAAGAACTGGACCACTTCTCCTCCGCAGTCACCACTGCTTTGCCTCTGCTCCGGCTCCCTCCCTCGTCTCCTGTCGTAGCCCTTGGACCTGAAACCTGGGACACCTGAGACTCCGCACACTCATGACTGTGGGGACGGATCTGGCTTCCCTCATTGTGTGTGCTCACCTTCAACCCTTGACTGACCACTCTGGACACTCAAGCACAGCCACTAAAAGAAAAATAGTTCAAAAGACAACTGATTGGAGAAGCACTTGTTTTTCAGCACCAGTGACAAATTTGCAGGTCCCTCAAGTCTGAACAGCAGAGCCTTCTCCAGTTTAGACACCTGATTTAGATCAAAACTTCTGATTACTTTCAATTCTTCAAGTTGCTAAGATCTATGGAATGAATACTCAGTGCCAAGCACTCTTTGAAGGACTGGGCTCGGGTCAAGTTCCCTGGCGGGGCCTGAGATGGGGAGCCCTGTGCCAGCCGGGGAGACCTGTATTGAGGAGAAACCAGTAAACGAGTGAGAGAAGCGAGGAGAGGAGCCGGACTTTCTAGAGAAGTCTAGCCTCAGCCTGACTCCACGGAAGCCCCGGGTGGCAACTGTGCCCAGTACTGACCCTTCCAGAAGCAACAGTGCTGGCTCTTCTTTCCTGAACCAGAGGTCCCTGGCTCTGGGTCACCCTCAGCGGGGTGGGGGGGGGGGAGAGCTCACAACTAGCATGGCCAGCAAGACAGCGCCCGCCAGCAGTGGGCAAGTCTCTTGGGAAGGGTGCAGGTGTGAGCAGGCCAAACCTGTAGCAGACGGGATGGGTGTCATGTCCGGAAGAGGGGTCCCTGTGGCATAGGAACAGCACCTGGTACCACTTTACCGATATTAAATATGATTTACTCTCCACACTGCTCGAGGTAGTTAACCTCCCAGGTAGGTTACCACCCCTGTTTTACAGAAGAGGAATCGGACACCGAGAGGGCAGGAAATTGATGAAGATTGCACAAAACCATGACTTCAAGGGAGTCTGCCCCAAACACGCATGCCTAGCCTCCATACGGAGCTGCTCTTTGCATGGGAGGATCTGAAGCAGCATAACAGGCAAATTCTCTTCCTTACATACTCACTGAGTCTCTTGGGTTAGCAGTCTCATTCCCTCAGACAAAATGACTATGACATTTCACGAAGAGACAGTAACTATTTTTCACTACCGCAACGTAAAGATTGACTCAGACCCACACTTCCGAAAAGAACAGAGACTTGTGAGCAAGGCTCCTGCACCAAACACATGCACCCCTCATGCAACAGTGCCTATTTCTTACTCCATCTCTAAGTTTAGAGCACAGCTCATTATATGTCACTGACTCTATGTGTCTCATGATTTTCATCAATATCTTATTTTTAAAGGCCAAAATAAAAATTAAAGACAGCAGGAGACAAACTTATATACGTGTTGGAACAGAGTTTTAAAAATAGGTCTTGGAGCAGAAGTTCATATCCCCCTCACTGTGTTTATAATCGCGTTTGGCCATTTTCTTTCTCCTGACATCTTCAATTTAACACGAAGGAAGAGACAGAGTTACAACCTCCAGTGCTATGGCTGTGTAAATGGTAGGAAACAGAACTTGATGTTCAAGAAGAGGTTTTAAGAACAGCGATTAATGTGTCTCTATGAGGGCGCAGAATGGGTCTCTGTCACTCAGAAAGATGATGTGCCCCTAAAAAAGCATAAGCACGCGGAGCAAGGCCAAGGCGGGGAGGCCACTCCCTCCAGGCAAACAAAAGGGGGACGACGGCTTTGACACTATCGTTTCTCCAAACGGCTCGTCTCATAATTAATAACGCCGTAATACTATCTGAAAATAATACAGACTCTGAGAAACAGACACATTTCATCCTTAGAAAGCTCTTCCCTCCCCAGAAACTTTTTAGGAAAAAAAAAAGACAGCTTTTTAAACTCAAACCCCAAAGCCTCCTGTTGCAGACGGCTTTGTACGCTGTCTGTTTAGCATTATTCTTTGAGATCTAGACAACCTCTCTGGGAACCCCAGCCCGTGTGTTTCCTGCAGTGTCCTGGCTGCACTCAGCAAAGCCTAGGATTTCACTAGGTGTTAGGTAGTAAGATCCACCGTGACAGTGTGGACTTCCCCTCGGGGGGCCCATTAGGAGGTCAGAATACCTAGCAAGCCTTCCTAAAAATGGTCCCACAGGGGCCAAAAAGGTTAACCCAGAGTCGGGGTGGCTACAAAGGACCAGCTGAAATAAATCAGCGGAAAGCTCCCCTGGGGCCCTTAGCTTAGATAAGCAAAAGCTAGGAAGGGAGGAGAGAAAGGAGGTCTATGAGCTGACTCTCCGAGGGGAAGGAGGAAGTCGGCTAATTAAATTTGGGAGCCCAGGTGAGGGGAAAAGACTCCATGGTTTGGCTCACCCAGAGAGGAAATAAATTTGTTGGAAAATTAGAATCCTGAAACTCTCATTTAACCTCTGGTCCTTTCTGCATGCTTGAAAGGGGAGAGGTTGGTCTTGGGAAAAAGCAGACACCTCTGTAGTTGAGATTCCCAGAGCTACATTGGTGCCGCCATGCTGTTTGTTTTAGTAAAAGGAGAGTCATGCTTGGATCCCATCCAAAGCAGTCTTGTTGCCAGAACACCCAGAGGACCTTATTATAAAGTGGTCCTTTGTCCCAGGGCTTTCCATCCCACCCTCTCATCTCCTCCCAGACCCTGCGGCATCAATCATCTCCTCTCTTTCTTACCTCTTTAATCTTTCCCTTTCCACTGGCTCCTTCCACTTGGCCTGCACACTTGCTCTGGTCCCCCAGATCCTAAAACAACAACAAAACAGGCCCATGAACTTGTTTCCCTCTCAAGTTCCTGTCCCAGTTTCTTTCTGTCACCACTCAACACCCACTTCCTCTACTTCCTCGCCTCCTCTTTCTTCCTTGACTCTCCCAGCCCAGATCCCGCCCCACCTTGGAAAGTGCACTCTTGAAGTTTTCCAACTGACACATCCAGTGGCCTGTCCGTCTCAGCTTCTCTGGCAGTGACAGGATGAATCACTCCCTTCCTACAGTCTGCTTCATTGTCTGTCAGTGCTTTCACTGACGACACTCAGCCACCTCCCTGATCACAATTTCTGAGTCTTCTTGGCTAGCTCTTCTTCCACCAGCCACTTGATGCAGACATTTGCAGACATGTTCTGTTGCCTACATCCTTCTCTCTCGGGGTTCTCCTCTGATGAAGTCATCTTCTCTCCCAGCTTCCACAATCTTCTATCTGTGAGACACTCAGATATAAATGCTCAGACCCAGTCTCTACTGAACCCAGGCTTACACTGCAAACTACTAGATAACTTGTAGGCACTTCAACTTCAGTAGATACAAACCAAAGTCATTATCTTCCTTGTTAAATCTTTCTCCCTCCTAAAGCCCCTAATTCCTCATTAGGACTCAGGCTTTGCCCCTTAGGACCACCTCTGACTTGTCTCTCTCCATCATCAATCATATGCAATTTAATTTTAAAGTCCTGGTATTCCCTCCGCTTGGTCTTTTCATGGCTGAATCCTTCCTTCTGTTCCAGCTCACCTAGTTCAGGCTTCTGGATGAACTCCTATCACTTACAGGACTTAAAAACTCAGCCAGCCAGCTGGTTTTCCCATTTCTCACCACTTCCTCTAATCTGTCTCCCACACAGACGTAAAGCATCAGCTCACTGAGTTGGTGACATTACTCCTGTCCTTAAAAACATTTGGCAGCCCCCATTATTGATGGACTAAACCCAGCCTCCTGCCTGAGAACCCAGGTCTTCTGGAAACCAATGTCCAACATTTCCTCCCTTCCCTCCCCAACACATACACTCTGGCATTTTTCAGCTTGCTGAATGTACTCTGATTTTCCCTGACTTTTTAGTATTTTGTCCACGTGAAAACACTTCCTCTAGTTGCCGCCTGCTGCAGTCTTGTCTGTACCTCTAGGCTTTGCTTAAACTACTTCCTCTGTGAAGTCACTCCTAATAGCACCTCCTCCCAGTAATAAAGCAAAATAATTCACTATTCTCTTTCTGCACTGTCAGTAGCCCTGTAACTTTTGACTTCTATTATAACAGCCCTACTCAAAGGGTCAGCATCACCAGGAGTTTGTGAGAAATGTAAATTCATGGCAGATCCCTAACCTACTGAACAAGACTCAGTGGGGACGGAGTCCAGGATTCATGTTTAACAAGCTTGCCAGATGGTTATGAGACAGGCTAGTTCAAGCACAACTGCCCTTGTGCCAATATTATGTGTCCCGACGTAGACTATGACCTTCCTGAGGGCAGAATTGTCATAATTCTTGGTCAACTTGTAAACATAGGCATTTAATGGAAGCCTGTTGAGAATACACTGGTCGCATCTCGGTGCGGCCTGGGGTACTGCTTAAGTACTGTGATTCTGTGAAGAATTTTGCTACACATCAGCAAAAGAATCAACCTTCCAGTTGCAGTTTATGTATTTTATTTGTCTGTTTGCTGGATCTGATATCAGTGGTGGGAAAAGAGGAAAACATTGTTATTTAATATAAATGTTCTGAAAGAGTTTTCTGCCCAACCATCAACTTCACCTTGGCGTGTTGAAGAAGAAAGTGATTGCTATAGGACACATTATCTACCAGGCACTATGCTATCTTGTTTAATCCTCACAACCTACGATTATCTCCATTTGAATGAGGAGCAAATGGAGGCTCAGGGAAGCCATGGTCACAGAGCTGGGAGGTCTGAGGCTATCAGTCCCGCTCGGAGCCACCACAATAAATCCCCCCTGTGGCCTCATGCCTACTAACTAGGACTGGGCTTTTCATGGAAGCCACAGGATTCTCTGCGAGGCCTCCTGAGATCATTCCATTTCACGACCCACTTGTGGACCCAGGTTGTGTTCTGTCTCCACACCCTCCGGCTTTGCTTCCACTTTCTCAAGCATTGAAAACTCCAAGACCACAATAGCATGTTCCTCGCCAGTGTTTACTAGACTCGAGGTCAAGGCAATTAGCACCTGGGCGAAGCCTCCCTCCTGTCTTCAGATAGTAGCAAGAGGAGATGCTCTCAAAACCCATTAAAACCTGCCCAGGAGCGTTCTGAGTCACAAGCCCTGTGAGTCACGGAGCCCTCTGAGCTGGAGTAGGCAACAGGGCAGTTGGTTTTTATAGCAACATACTTGGTCCTCCCAGGGTATTGTTAATGAGCTTTTAAGGCCCTGGAAATCTCCGGTTCTGGCATAGGGATGGTTATTCACAATTATCCCCCGGATACAGGGAGATTGATTTTGGACAAATCCTGTGGTCTGGAAGGCTCTGCCTGCTGGAGCATATGCCCAAAACGCCAAGGGCACACCCTGTCTAGAGCTCTGGGTCTGATTTTATAGACTTGGACTTGAGAGCAGAATAAAAAGAGAGGTCAGAGCCCCCCTCCCCGCCACCACCCCCCACCGAGATGCTGAGACCCCTGCTGTAACTCCATTAGGACCCCCCCCTTCTTTCTGCACCACCAAGCTGCAGCGACTCCTCGACAACGCAGTGGCCCACTCCACAGGTTAGAAGCTAGAAAGTTCAGAAATGATTGGGGTCCGCCGCCTCCTCAATCTGCAACCCTCCCCCTAGAGGTATTGAAGAACCCGAGAAACCAAAGAATCCCATCTACGTGCCCCTTACACGGTCATCTCCCAACTGTGGAAGAACTCGAGCGAGAGAAGCAGAGAAATGAGGTGGGGGGAACGGCGGACCTCAGGCAAGAGAAAGGCCCTGGCAGAGCCTCTGAGAGCGGGCTCTTCCCACTGCCTGGGGCCACTGCCTGCGCGAGGAGGCAGGCGGTCAGGGGAACGTCAGACCGCAGGGACCCGTGAGCAGGGGCAGAGGGGACTCCTAAGGGGAGCGTGCGGTGAGGGCGCCCCTGCTGGCCGCCTCCAGCAGTGCAGACCCCGTGTACCCAGTGCGAGGGCTCCTCCAGCCTGCCTTCCCCGTGAACGCACAACCTGCAGCGCTGTTTCTGTCCCCTTTCAAGGTGGGTGTGAGGTTTCCGGTTGAGGAGGGGACCAGTGGATCCCAAATGTTGTCCCCGAGGTAATCAGCCATGCACGGGAGCTGACAGCTAAGCTGGAAGCTCTTTCAAATAGGCAAACTTGGATCTTCACACTGGGAAGGAGAATCCCTTAGAAATATTGCAGGTCATGCGGGAGGTGGTCAGGGAAAGAAGTGGGTGCCAACAGCTCTGGGACCCAAGCAGCAAGTACAATAGAAACAAGGACTTCTCAAAACTGAGGGGCAGGGGTGGGAAGGTGGGAGTCGGAATTCCTGCACACCGCTGCATCTCTTTCCTGGATACGTAGAATCACTTTTGCGATCTTCCCTTACTTTTAAGCTACTTATAAGTTGCCTAGGGTTTGGTAAGTTTCTCATTTTAAATAAGTACAGCAGAACTACTTTAAACTACATCACGTTATTACAGATGTAGATGACATTCAGCTATTTCCTCCCCTCCCTATAATATGGCATCATCCAGTTCATTGTGCTGATTTCTCTGTTTAATCTTCTCTCCCCAGATCCTTCTCCACCTTTATCCCCCACCTCTGAGCTGGGGTCAGGGGAGCCATCCCTAGGTAAGGCGTCCCTGGGGCTCTGGTTTCCAGTGGGTGGGTTAATGGGAGACACCAGGGGGACACTGGAGGGCTGGATAGAGATCAGAATATTTCTTCCTGTGCTGTTGTCTTTAGCAACATCATTCTAGTGGTGCCTCCATGCTTCTCAAATCAGAGCTCCTACTGGGCAGTCCCTTTTCTGGGCTCCAACCCTCAACCTGGTTGGGGAGCATGGTTTCTAACACCTGGAGGATAGTGGGCTCCTGGATGCCTCAACTTCTCTGACAAGTTCCTTTCATTTTGTACACGCCTCTGTCAATAGTCCTTACCTTCCGTTACCTTCAGACTCTCAGCTGGGCGTGTCTCCTGGTTCGTGCCAGGATTCTTTCTGATACCCCCCCAGTCTGTGCTGATGCCCTTTTGATCCAACAGCAGCGCCATCCAATGGTTAATCTAGTTTTTTTTTTTAATTAGGTCTTTGCCAGGGGTTTTGAGAGCTCACATTTGTCAACAAGGAGAATCTGACTAGATCTCAAGTGTGGTATCATTAATGACTATTGAGAAGAGGCTAGAAAATATAATGTGGGGTGAGGGGAGGCCCAAAGGTCTTCTATGTAAAAGTAACTTACATTTCCCCCCTTTTTTCCACAAAGGCTTTCTGTGCTGGGGACCGCGTTAGGTCCTGGGATGCAAAGATGCTTAAGACACAGTCTTTGCCCTCAAATTGCTCATTGTTTAGCAGGGAGAAATGAATCTAAAGAAATAATCATAACAACATGTGCTAAGGGCTGTATCAGAGCCAGGCACAGGTCTGAGATAAACACAGAAGAGAGAGCCTAACCGGAGAATTAGGGACAGGTCCCAAAGGAGGTGACCTTGAATCTGAGCCTTACTGGTGAGTAGGAATTAGTAAGAAGAGGGATACATGGAGGGGGAATTTCCAAACAAGGATATTGCAGGCAGAGCTGGACACATCACCAAGTGCTTTCACACTCATCCTCACCACAGGATTCAGACTCCACCCCGGGACTGTCACACTGGAATGGTGCATGTGGGGATCACTTGGGAAGCATTTATGACTTCCTGATGCCTGGAGACCCCTGGATTTATACCGAAGCAGTAAAATTAACCTTGGGGTTAACTTACTTGCACAGACACCTCTCGAGGTCCTGGGAGGGGAGGGACACTGCAGTGTGTTCACAAGGTCAGATTTTTGTAAAATTTGCAAAAGTAAGATGCTCTTGTGTTCCTCTTGATGAAGGCCCTCAAACTCTATGCTCTTCCAGACCCACAAACCTGGATCCACCCCTGGACTGAGGCTCCACCCAACCCAACTCAATCAGAGTCTCTGGGGATGCGACCTGGGCACCAGCCTGCTTTAAAGTTGCCCGAGTGAATTTAACGCTGAGTCAGAGTCGAAAACACTGAACATTTTTGGAGCTGGACGAGACCTCAGAATTCCTGGTAAAACTCCCTTACTTTAAAGTAAGGTCCCACAGCTCATCACAGAGGAGCAGCATTCATATTGAATTCCCAAGCTCCACCTCCATGCCCCCTCTGCTTAGATACCTGGCTGTTTCTGGAAAAAAGCACCACATGCCCAAACACATGTGCTTGCCCTCCCTTCCTTCAAAATCTGGCTCCCAGAGCTCTGGGTTGGTTCGCATTCAAGACCCCTTGAATCAGCAGGGGTGGGAGCAGAGAGGGCAGGGGGAGCAGGACTAGAGTGGGGAGCTGAGAGGGGGACGAGGCGGCCCCCCCAAAGGCTGGAATCCACAGGCACACGTTTGGCTAATCCAAAACTGGGAGAAAAGAGGCACAAAGCTGTTTGAGCCACGACAACCTGCGAGAGGCTTCTCCGGAGTCAGTTTTTACCACACTCACAGTCTATGCAGTGATCACCTGGGCAGAGTCTCCCCTTTTCAAATAATCCTGTATTGGGAGAAGCCCATGAAGCCCACTGACATATGCCGAGGGACCCCACTGAGTCACACGGAAGATTTTCCCCTAGGTCCGGAAGACCAATCATTTCTGAACAGTGCATGCCCCAAGGTATTCACAATTAGCCTTTGAATTGCACTTCAAAAGCACTCTTGTATATTCAGAAATCACCAGGGAGATGGAAACGATGAGACCATTTGCGGAAACTAGGATAAGTTCATTTTGCGGGGAAGTATGCAAGCCCCCGGGCATTTTTGGTCTGGGGACAACAGGAGAGATGGACTCCCGGTCTGTGTGGTCCAGGAGGTGGCAAGAGGCTTTGCCCTTCACAAGGAGGCTGTTAAAAAAAGAAAAGAAAAGAAAAGAAAAACTTGTTTGATGCAGGAGGTGGAAAATTTCTGAGTTGCTGCAAAAGAGGCAGAATTACATCAGGAGGAAGGAGGGGCAGAAATGCACACGGTGTAAAGCATTTCTCACCATCCTTCAGCAGACAGCCAGCCAGAGAACTGCAGGCTGTTGGACAATGTCTCTTGGATGCTAATTTACTCCTTACAAGGTTTAACTGGTATTATTACTACAATGTTAATGAGACACGGATGTCCAGTAATTATGCTTGTAAGGACCTGGGACTTGTGCTCGCTCCCACCACATCCGCGGGCCCCCCTTCCTGCTCCTGACAGTCACGTGGGTGATTCAGGCAGCGCCCGGGTGCTGGAGCCCAGCCACGGTCAGCTGGTCAGGGCTCCAACCCTGGACCTGCTCACTTGAGTAGGTGGGGAAAGAGGAGAGAAGTTGTATCCTTGAAGAAGACAGTTATAAGAATCTGCTGTCCAGTGAAAAGTTGATTCAAATGTTTAAGGAGAAAAGATGTCAGCCACGGAGGGTTAGCTGGCCTCGCACCACGGGGGCTGGTTTGTTGGTGTGTGTTTACAGAATTTGCCAGTAAGCCAAAGGCTGGACTCCAAATAGGATGGATTGGAGGAGAAATTATCTTCACTTCAGAAAATGACGGCCATCTGTGCTCCTGCGGCGTGGGTGGGGACGTCTAAATCAGGCGTTGCCCTTGTATCCACTGCTGAATCTTAACTGACAAAATGCGTGTACGCACTTTCACAAGAAGATTAACAGTTTCAGGTTGTAAGAAACATCTGACGAAGGCAGAGGAGAAAGACAACTTCACGGGAAACGCCACGAGAGCCAGGCCGGCAGCAAACACTTGGACAAGCCTGCGCAGAGTGGGTGAGTTCAGAGAGCAGGAGATGCCTACCCTTCTTTTCAACAGTTGAACAAGGAAGAAAATGAAATGAATTCAGGGAACTTTAGGGATCAGCTTGACGTTATTTTTTTCACTTTTATTCTGCCTTTCGGTTTAAGAAAGGCATTGACAAATCCATGCATCAGCTTTTAGCATATTTCCCAAATTATTCACAGCGAGCTTTTATTTCTCTCCCTGCTGTTAAAATGGAAGTCCATCCATGTAAATTGTGTCAAGTAGAATGAATATTTATGTTTTCAATTCCGTAAGAAGGAAATGCAATACGCCATAAAATGTTCTGGGTCTAGGGTCTCAACCATTCCATGTAGAACATTCAGATTTTCAAAGCATATGATGTCTTTTGAATAATGACTAACATTTACTGAAAGTTCATTATGCACCAGGCACTCTAACAAGTATTATCTCTCTTCATCTTCACCATAACTCCACTAAATAGGCACTGTTACTAGCCTTTACCACAGACACACACACCCCTTATAGTGGAAACTGAGGCTCAGAGAGGTTAAGAAAACTACCACTGTCAGAGCCAGGCTTTGAACCAAGGCTATCTGTTCCCCAAATTGGTAAGGTGAACTCTTCAGCCCATGGGACTGGTGGAGATCCACCGCCCCCATCTCTCTTCAAGGAGAACTGGCCAATCTGCACATGCTGTTTTAGGGTTCCTTGCCTTTCAATACTGAGCCCTCAGCCTTCACTCTCCACCCAGCATTCCCAGACCTTCTAGGAAAGTCCTACTTATTCTTCAAACTCTTTTTTTGGGCTGAACGTTGGTGCCTCTCCAAAATTCACGTGTCGAGGCCCCAGTCCTCCATGTAATGGTATTTGGAGGTGAGGGCTTTGGGACGCAATTAGGTTTAGATGAGGTCCTTAGGGTGGAGCCTTCATGATGGGATTAGTGCTCTCAGTAGAAAAGATGAGAGAAACCTTGATCTCTCTGGAAGTCACATGAGGATACAGCAAGAAGACAGCCAAGGCACCAGATCTGCTGGCACCTGGATCTTGGACTTCCCAACCTCTGGAACTGAGAGAAATAAACATTTGTTGTTTAAGCTCCCCAGTCCTTAGTATTTTGTCATAGCAGCTAGAGCTAAAATACTCCTCTGAGCAACATCTTTCAGTGCCCATTACCCTCATTCATTATTCATCATAACCTCAAGCATGGAGCAGAGTTTTGCTACATCCTCAGGACACAAAAACCATCTCTACCCTCAAGATGTATTTAGTCTGGATGGAGAGACAGACAAATGAGTTGACAATTCCAATAAAACTGCATGGGGTACTGCAGAGCACAGGTGAGGGACATCTAAAGGTGCCAGACCAGGTGTTTAGAGAAGGCTCTCCGTTGGAGTGATGCTTGAATCTAGCCTTCCTTGTCTCAGGTCCTTCCTGGGCTTACACGACTCTCCTCGTTGTAAAGCTTCTGGGACCTTGTGTGTGATCCTACTGTCACTTCCTCTCTGGCTGTACTGCAAGTTCATTATACCTCTGTCTTCCTCCTAGAATAAAAACCTAAGTACAAGAACATGGTCTTTTTCTCTCAGTGTTCCTAGACATTTTTAGAGTGTCTAATACTGGATACTCATTTACTGTTTGATGAATAAATTGATGGATGGATGCATGGACGAAGGCTCAATGAACATTTTCAAGTATTCCATGTTTTGATTCTCTGAGCAGAACTGAAACTGGAGAAAGAATTCTTTAAATTCACTTAAAATGACAAAGAAAAAATTACCTTGAACTTCATGTTAAAAATAAGATTAAAATATTGAAATAAGTTCTTTCATAAAAAATTTAGAATATGTTTAAGTAGGCACTGTTTTTTAGAAATAGTACTGGGGGACGAAATTTTTCAAAAAATTCTGACAGCGTCTATGAGGACATTGTGGTTTGAGGTTAGACTGCTGTGCCATAAGTAAAAATAAAAATACTTTTGAAAAGAAATGATCAAGATGTTATCATGTTTCACTAGGGCCTCTCTTATATTTTGATATTGCATTTAAGGATGCATTTTGTTCTTTTTCCTTTGCTTAGTTGATAATTGACCAAACTTTCTCCCATCTTTGTCTGTCAGTGGTTGTGTGTGCTGTGAATAGTAGCACAGCATCACTTTCAACAATGTCACAAAATCTAACATCATTTTGCAGGACATTGAGTTTCACTCTGCCTTTTATTTACACTGAATTTTTATTATCAGCAATAGGCAGTAAGTGGTCCAGCAATGATATCGATTCAATGGGCATGAATCAATCCAATGATTGGCTTGAATCTTGAACAACCGGTTCTCAGGAAAACAAAGAGCTCTGATTTATAGTGTTTTCCAGTTACCTAGTATCAGCACTCCACCACGGTCAATTCCAAGTGACTCATGCGAGGTAACTGAATGCAGAGTAGGGAAGACATGTGTACACGGATTCTGAGAGGCTGTGTGAGCCAGCTCCAGCACCCCACTGAATAAATCCCAGGACTAAGCAGAAAGTGAGGTTTGAACTGTTTTTAAACTGGTTAGATTTTAGTGGATTTTTCCATGCTATGAGGACTTTTGCTTTCCTAGTAAATCTTGTGTAACCTACAGGATTCAATAATGAAGAACCCCGTGTATGTCACCTAAAGCTCCCTGGAGTTGCCTTAAGAAAGTAAATCATCTTAGTAATATTTCATGTTATCTCCAGAGCAGACTCTGATTCACTGTCCCTTCTCTGTGTTTTGGCAAGTTCTCTTTTTCCCAAACATGATACCCCCTCCCCCGCCACAAACCCACCACCACTCCTACCATCAGGAGTTGAATAGTATGCCGCTCACACCTTTTTAGCAGTATTCTTCAGAAACATCATGAGACCTAAAGTGAAGCCTAAACTCTTCTGTGCTTCCTCCACTTTCCCAAAAGCACAAGAACTCCCTTGCAAATTGTTATGTAGTGAATTTTGCCCCCCTGCCCTTACACCCAATTCATATATTGAAGTCCTTACCCCTAGTGTGAGTATATTTTGAGATAGGGCCTTTAAGAGGTAATTATGATTAAATGAGGTCATAAGTGAGGGGTCTTAATCCGATATGACTGATGTCCTCATAAGAAGAGGAAGAGACACCAGGGAGGCACACACACAAAGAAGAGGCCATTACACTAATGACGTAGCAAGAAGGCGGCCATCTGCAAACCAGGAATAGAGGTCTTACCAGGAACCAGCCCTGCCGGCACTTTGAACTTGCTTGGACTTGCAGGCTTCAGAATGGTTAGAAAATAAATGTCTATTATTTAAGCCTCCCAATCCGTGGTATTTTCTCATGGCAGCCCTAGGAGTCTAATACACAGATGAACTGCTGGAATAACCTTAAACATCTCCTAGTTCTTCGTGGTAAATGCACAGACTAATGATGGCTCTGGGATATGTGCAAACATGTTTGTGTGCATAAATTTATGTTTTACTCTGATTTTTTAATTTGGTACAAAGTTTACTCATTTAAAGATGATGGAGAAGATTGGACGATCTGTAGATAATTAAACTTGATCTGCTAGATGAATTATAACTGTCAGTTTCATTCAAAAATTTTACTCATTTGGGAATTGTCATGATTAAAATAAAACATTCTTGCACATACTTGTATTGGACCAGTGTAATCAAAGACATGTAGGCTATTAAAAAGAACTTTCAAAGTTTGTTGAACTAAAACCTCAAATTTCAGACAACCCTTTCTCATTTACCTTTGATCTATCAGCTGCTGAAGCAAGATGGTAGGGAAAATCAACTAAATTATAAACTTTTTAAAATGAAATGGGCCAAGGATGAGCAAAACTTTACTGTAGATAGGGAGTATTATTCAGCCTACGTAGACATCACAGCCCAGAGTCTGACTAATCTCAGACCTGACCAACACAGCTCTATTTGCCAACCCGCCCATCATTTCTACAAGGTTGCCAGGAAGTCCAGATCTCTGGCTTCCATCTGCAAACACACAAGGCAGCTCACTGTTGGAAGGAACAGTGGAACAGAGCTTGGTTCTTCGAGTTTAATTACATCTGTTTGCTGCTAACAAAGATCTAGTTCGTTTACGTTCTGGGTTAGGTGATAGGCCCTCTCTGGCTCTCACGGCACCTTGGCTTGACTTCTCCATCCTACTCCACCCCTTCTCTTGCTCCACAGCCTCTGTCCACACAGAGCAACATTCTGGAACAGAAATCTGAAGTGTTTGGCCTCTCTATCCTTGGTGTTGGCTCAGATCCTATAAGTGCTCCTTGAAACTAATGAAAATAAGATAAAGACCATGAACAGTCAGGCCCCTCAAAGAAGAAATGCAAATGGCTAACAAAGAGATGAAAGAACATTACATTTCAGTGGTGATGAAAAGAATCGTGTGTTACTTGCCACTTACAAATTGACAGTTTTAATAAAGGGATGACCATTGAAGATTCATAAATGTGGTTCAACTGCTTTGCCACTTATTGTCTGATGTTACTGGAGAGCAATTGGCAATATGTATGAGAAAAATTTATAAATGACCCCCCAAAAATCTATAAATGGTAATACACCTTGTGCTTCCAGGCAAGATGAAAAATGGTACCAGATTTACTCTCCAGCCTGAGATTACAAGAATTAGAAAAAAAAAGACAAAATATATTAAACAATGGTTTGCAAGATGCTCCTTGTAAGACAGAAAACAAATGGGGAGATCCCTATAAAACTGCTTCATCTGACTCCCTGGCAAGTTCCCAGACTAGGGTGCAGGGACTGCGTTCCCCAGTGGAGCCCAGAGCGTTCTCTGAGTTGAGGAGAAGGAGCTGAGAATCTGGGAGGAGAATCAGGGCAACTAGAGTTCTCAGAACAAAGTACTGGGGAGTAGAGAGCTTCACAGAGAGATCTGCTCAGAGCCTCCCTTGCAGTGATCCACACACACGCACGAGGAAACTACTCATGGATGGAGACAGACCAGATCACAGGATTAGAGGTGACAGTGCCCAGCATTCACACAGGGCTGCATGCAGGACATGTTCCTACAGGGAGACTGGAAAACGTCACAATGCATTAGGCAAACACACAGGAGGATCTGGCCTCAGAGGTGGGGAATAAGCCCTAGACTGAGCTCCCCTCCAGTCTTGCCTAATAGATCTTAAAAGCAAGACAAGGAAGGATCCTAAAATGGCTCAAACTCTTTCTGGTCAACTTAACTTCATCCCAGAGCAAAGCTCATGAACATTGATAGGAATAAAAATATCTTCTGTACTCAACAAGGCAAAATTCACAATGTCTGGAAAACAATAAGAAAAATTCGCTGTCATGCAAAGGAACAGGAAGACATGACCTATAATGAGGTGGATAATCAATGAAAACGGAATGAGAGCCGACAGAGATGTTAGCATTATCAAGCAAGGACACGAGAACAGTTATCATAACTATTCCATATGTTCAAAAATTAAGTAGAGATCGAGAGATTTTCTTTTATCCCCCAGCTTTGAGGTACTGAAAGATTTTTTTTTTACCAGACTTAAAATCAAACTTCTAAAGAGTAAATCTATAATACGTGAAGTGAAGAATACACTTAATGGTATTAATGACAGATTAGATATTGCAGAAGAAAAAAATCGGTGAATTTGAAGATACAGGAATAGAAACTATCAAAAGAAAACAGCTTTTTAAAAAATGAACAAAGCATTAGTGAGCTGTAGGACTTAAGTAACTTGATATAGATTTAATCCGAATCCTCAAAAAGGATGGCGGAGAGGGCAGGAAATAAGGTTTGAAGAAATAGTGGCCAAAAGTTTACCAAAGAATACTGTAATTCCCAAATTCCAAGAAGCTTGACAAACCTCAAGCACAATAATCAAATAAGCGTAACTAATCAAAACAAGTGATAAAGAGAAAAATCTTCAAAGCAGCAAAAAAGGACATATGACTTCCAGAACAACAAAAATGAGGATGACATCATATTTCTCACAGCAAAACAGAACAATGGACAACATCTTTTCAATACTGAAAGGAAAAAAAAAAAAACACTGTCAAATTCAAATTCTATATCCAAGCAAAATGTTGAAAAGCCAAGTCAAGATACCCACTTTTTCAGATTTACAAAAGCTGAAAGAATTCATCAGCATCAAATCCCTGCTGAAAGAAATATTAAAGGATGTCCACCAGGGGTAGGAAAATGGTATCACATATGCTCTACACACAGGAAAAAGAACCAGAAATGGTAACCGTGTGGATGAGTACATAAGGTGATTTTCTTATTAATAAAATACCTTTAAATAATCCACAATTTAAACAAAAATAATAACAATGAAGTGTGGGGTTATAGCAGATGAATGAATCAATTGTATGACAATATTACAAAGGTTGAGAGAGAAGAAATGGAAGTATTCTATTTTGTAACATTCTCGTACTACATGCGAAGTCATGTAGTATCATCAGAAGTCACAGAACATCATATGTCAAGTCACATAATATCACCATATAATATCACCCAGAGTGTGGGAAGTTAAAGATGTATACTACATGCCCTAAAGCAACCACTTAAATAACAAAACAGAACATTATAACTACCAAGCCAGAGGAGATAAAATAGAATCATTAAAAATATTTGATTAAAGCAAAATAAGACATAAAAAAGAGGAAAAGGGGAACTGGGAACAGATAAGACAAATACAAAACCTTGCTGAGATAAATTAAAGATCTAAATAAATGGAGAGAGATGTCACACTCATCAGTAATCAGATTTAATCTTACTAGTATGCCAATACCCCCCAAATTGATCTGTAGATTCAACACAATCCCTATTCAAAATCCCCACACTATTTTTGGTAAAAATTAACAAACTGCTTCTCAAATACACATAGAAACATAAAGAACCTAGAATAGTCCAAACAACCTTGAAAAAGAACAAGTTAGAGGACTAACAGGACCCATTTCAAGACTTATTATAAGGCTACAACCATAGTTGAATCATGAAACCATAGAATTGGAATCTGAAAAACAGTCACGAGGGCAGAACAGAGTCCAGAAATAGACGCCTACATAACAGACAACTGACTTGTGACGAAGGTATAGAGGCAATTCAGCAGAGAAAAGATCGTATTTTCAATAAACATGATGAGACAATTGCATACCCACATACGAGAAACTGAACTTTGGTCCATATCTCATACCACATCTACACATTTACTCCAAGTACCCATAATAGATCACAGCGGGAGCTAAAGTCAGTTAAAGCCAGGAGGTCTTCAGTCATTCATTTGCCTGAGTTGACTTGCACTAGGACCCGAGGGGCTGGGAGAAGCTGGTTTTAAGTATACTGGCCTACTCCCCTCAGAGGGATCGGAACGCAGAACCTAAGAGCAGAGGTGGAGAGGGAGGGTGTGTACCCGCTTCTGAGCAGGCCATGTGGAGGCCCAAGGAGGCTGTGGGGTCTCTGGGCACCAGGAATATTTTGCAGACTCAGGAGGCAGCATACTGAACACAGAAGCCAGGCTCCTTTCACAGAGGCTCCTGCTGGGATGACCATGTGTCTCCCTCAAGTCTCTGTCATCAGGGGACATCACAGAGCAAAAGAGGAGAGGCTGAGTATGTGGGACCCTGAGCTACCCCAGGTACCCCAGAAATGACTGGGGGTGGGGCAGATTGGGGCAGCACTGGAGATCCTGTGGGCTTTAGCTGGAACAAAGAGCCAGGAAATGTACTAATTTTTAAGAGACATCATAAGAGCCCCTAGGTTGGTGAGATGTGGAGACACTTGGGTGACAAGGGCACCATAGAAAACACTGGGATAAATTAATATTATCAGTTATTATCTTTGGCTGGTGGAGTTCCAAGTGATTTTTATTTTCTTCTTTATAATTTCTGCATTGTCTGAAAGTTTTGCAATGCAATATATTACTTGAATAGCTATAAAAAGCAATAAAGCTATTTTTAACTTATTAAAAATCTCCAAAGCAAAGTCAGAATCACAAAAAAGTATGATCCCATTTTAGTAAAATACAAACTCCCTACAAACGTATAGGAAAGACGAAGGGGCAGCCCTACACCAAAGTGTCAATGGAACGGTCATTTGAGAAGTTGAATTGGGAGGGTTTTTTCCACCTTGCTTTTCTGTGTTTTTTTTTCCCCCCTCATTTTGCTCCCATGAGTGTTTGTCACTTTTACAATCAGAAGGATTATAAAAGTATCATGATCATTTTTAAAAAAACCTGGTGACTAGAAATGGAGGCGGGCTGGAACATGCAACTGTATACGTCTACTCGGCTCTCTAGGCTCCCTCCCTCTTATCTCATAAAACGAGGAGAGCTTGGACTAGATGGATTTTAAAGCCCTTTCCACTATAAGAATTCATCCATTTTAAATTTTGAGAGACTGCATGTGAAGAACTTGGGTGCTCTTATGTGGAAGCTTAAAAATAGCTAACAGAAGAGGTGTTTAATTTCTCCAAAAGCTTTCCCCTCCTCAGACTGTCTACTGGGCTGGACGTTCTGCCCTACATTTCCCTCTTGGAAGCAGGGTCCCTTACTGCTGCAGATGAGATTAATTCTCAAGTTCAAGATTGCTAGGCCTTCACGTTTATTTATAAGCTCCTTATTGAGGCACGTAACTCGTCTTTGCTCGAAACTGACGGAGCCTTTTCCGTGCCCTACTACCCATAAATTATCCAAGTACCAAGTCTCCAGGCTGATTTTTTTCCTTCCCTCCCCTATTAAGTCATCATATTAATCACTCCAACATTTCCCTTCGTTGAGGATGTTGATGAACGGGAAGTAAATTATCTGTCAATTGCATAGTCACCAAAGTATGTAAGATTATTCCAGACTCCTTAAAAAGTAGCTATCCCAAACTGCCCACTAGAAAAACCAGGAGTCTGATTTCTATTGAGTTACAGCAGCAGATGTGCTGGGCTCTCCCTGGAAAGGCTAACACTCAAGGAATCGCGTTGGTACACATGAATTCGATTTTATTAGTTGCCATTATTATTTATGGTTTGCTGAGGAGCAGTGACGCATAGCTTTTTGTGGGCTCATGTCTTAGATCACTTACCATGCAAATACTGGGCCCGGGATATATTTTTCCTCTACGAGTGTCTCTTCCTTAAAGGCATTGGTTCCCAAAGTCAAAACTGAAATGAAAGTCTGGAGCAACTGTAGTATAAGGTGTGCTGGGGCCCTATCCCTCTCACAGCTGATGGCCTCCTTTGCAGGGGGTGTGGGGGGCGCATTTTTATTACCTGTTCAATACGGGTAACCTAGAGGCTAGTGGGACATACCACTCATTCACATGGGAGGCAGATGGCACCTTGGTTCTAAGTGTGAGCTTTGGAATCACACAGATCTGCATGAAACCCTGGCTCTGCCACTTGTTAGCTATCATTAGCAGAAAGTTACTTAACCTCCCAGGGCTTCTCTTTGCTCAACTGTGAAGTGGAAACAATATTAACACCGACCCCACTGGGTTATTAGTGGGGATTAAAACAGATAAGACACTGTAGACCAGATAATATCCCAAAAACTTGAGCAGATGTGATTAGAGGATGAAGACCATGGGCTGCTACGCTGGTTCATGGGCAATTTTTCCCGCTGTTCAGAGAGGCACTCTGACTTCCCCAGGCAGCTCTTCCAGTATTTGTGTCCACTGAGTTTCTTTTTTTCCCAAGTAGAACCATTTTCTGCTCTTGTTTGGACAAAGATCTCACATGTTTCTTTGGGTTGCGTTCTTGCTGCCTGCTTAGTGCTTCTGTGTTGGGACCTACCTGGACACAAGTCACAGTAGTAAGCAGACGACTAATGATGTGGCTTAACCACAATAAACCCTAAAAGCAACTCTCTCACTTTCAAACATTGTAAGGCTATTTTTTTTTAAAGGACAGTCAAAGAAATAGAAATAATCTATTTCACTTGTGCTGGTGACAAAGAAAAAGATCTGAGCCCCTTCAGAGCAAAAAGAAAACCACAGTGATGAGAGCATGCATGTTTTGTGCCAAAGTGTTTTGCAAAAATTATTTTCGTAGGAAACCAAGGTGATGGGAAGAGGTTAAACACTTTAAACTTGTTTTATCAACTACGAGGTTAAAGCGAAAAGGAGATTACCAACGTGCTTTCTGCTGCAGCTGGTCAGTAATTCCAAAACCAGCAGCTTATGCTACCGTGAATCACCTTCCCACTTAATATCCTCCTCTCCTTTGGGGAGACCAGAGGCTTCCATTTGGAGTTTACTGAAGCCACTCTGGTTACCATCATCATCATCATCACCATCATAATGGCAGCTAACACTGAGCCCTTATTACACACCAGATGCTCTTCTGAGTTTTTTTTAACGTGTATTAGCTCATTGGCCTATGAGGCAGGTACCATAATTACTCCCATTACTAACGTGAGAAAAATGCGGTACTTGTTGGAGGCCGCACAGCTGGTAAGCAGCACAGCATCATGGTCAAGAGCAGGGATTGGGCGAGTTAACCTTGAGCAGCTCTCTGGATGTGCTGCTTCCCTTGGCACATACCGATCTTTCCCTCTGTGCTCCTCTGCCAGTGTGAACTATAAGCATGCTGCTCTTCCAAAGGCAGCCAAGTCGGGCCCACGAGTTGACTAACATTTCTTCAAATAAGAGAGATGTAAAGAAAGGAAAGTTCAGGACATTGGCCCAATTTCCTTTTTCAAACTTCTACCACTTCTCATCCTTCGTCATGGGTGATAAGAAGAAAGAGGGAGCATGAATAACACTGTGGTCAACTTGAATAATGAATGAAACGGCATGTGGGGGACTTTCTATTCAGTCCAAAACAAACTGCATTTGAACACCATCCCTAGCAACCCAGCCTCCCTTAACTTTTCCAGCCATAGAAGGTCCCTGGTCCTCATCATCAAATGGATGAGTTGGATGTCTTAACAGCTGCACAGAAATCATCTTAGATCTGTGGTTGTCCCATCACTGAGAGGAGGTCAGCCTTCAACAAATCCATGCCAAGGTGAAAGCAAGGAGAGAGAATGGCTCTACTTCAATGACAGTCACAGGTTGGAGTGATTAAAATCATGAATCATTATCAAACCCCAAAGCCGACATGCATTTGTGAAATGAGGCCCCTCTGGGAAGGGCTTCCTTAAACCTCTTGAGGTAGAAAACATCATGTTCTGACTTGCAAAAATAAAGCCTGTACGTAAACGATTCTCCTCGAAACAAGCCCTCAACCAAATGCTGCACTCGCTGGTTAATGCTGGGAGTAGCGAGAGAAAGAAACCAGGAGGCCCTTTGTCTTCAGGCCAACCAAGGGGCTCACGGCAACCTCAACTCTTTTTTTTAAGCAGGAGAAAAAAAGATTGGTGGAAGATGGTCCAACTGTGTGAGAACATCACCATTACTAAGTTGACTATCCACCCAGATCCTCTGGGCCTTATAACCCCACAGAGATTCTCCACACAAACCCGTGGCTGTATAAGCCTTGTGATGCCAGGCTAGAGTATGCCTTGTGTGGGACAGAAAGGATGTGGGAAGAATAAAAGGAGGCAAAGATGCTGGCTTCAAAGTTTGCTGAGGATTTGGGTTTCCTTGGGGAAGTCATTCAAGCACGCGCTCGGCTCTGTCAAACAGATGAGCTGTTCGCGTTGCTCCTCTCCCAGAAGGATTCTGAATTCATGTTAGGACATGAGGAAGAGAAGATAAATAAGGGGAAAAAATTCAAATACCCAAATAAAGTTGTTGGGTATTAGGTGCATCCCCCCTCTGCAGAACCAGGATATATTTTGCCCTGCAGGAGTCCCGCACCCCTACACGGTCCACAACACCAACCACTCCGAAAGGTCATGAGGGGCTCATGGATGCCAAGGGGCAGCTAGCACGACGGCTGGGCACAGCGAAGACCCAGGGCTGTGCCTGGCAGCACCGCCTACCTTGTCATCTGTCCCCCCAGTTTCAGCATCATTCCTGTGCTCATGGATGCCTAGGTATTCTCCTGGCATTCATTCCTCCCATGCGTACTCAGATCCTCATGTTTAAATGGAAAATTTACAGAATAAGAAAATTACAATTAAGTTAAAAATTATAACATGTCAAGTATCAGAAATTCAAATTCAAACTACAGTGCAATATCTTTCACTTCAGAATTAGCAGAGTTTTAAATTGTAACACCCAGTTCTGGCAAGAATGTTCTAAAAGGAAGTCTCCCTTGATGAGGATTGAGCCTGGTACCTAGTCAACAGAGCTGTTGAATAAATGAGAAGTTCAAGAAATCCTGCCTCCCAGTTCACCTTGGACGTAGCCTGGCCCACCCACGCGCACGATGGTTTTTCCCTGCAGAACATCAAAGTCACGGCAAAGCCTCCAACAGACAGCTGTTTTATGAGGTCCTATCTGCCCTAGAATAGTTTCTTTATCATTCTGACAAACAGCTCCAGGGTAAATGACCGTGTCTCCCTCCACATCAAAAATTCTCCTTGGCCCTGGTGGAAAATGTGATGAGTTGTGCAATGGACTTGAGGTTCAAAGTGTGATCCATGTCCTTTGCGAGTAATCTGTCAAGAGAGCATTCAACAGTGTAAACTGTTCTTTCCAGGAAGGCTTGGCTAGTGGCGTGTTGGTTTAATGCAAACCTGCTTGGTTCCATAAAAACCTAGGTGAGCCACAGAAACGGTGGTGGGACTCCACTCTTTGCTCATCTTGGGAGGTCTTCAGTTGGTGGTGAGTTGACACTCCCCCGACAAAGTCCTCAGGAAACATCTTGAGTCGGAAAGAGAGAAATGTGAGGAATCAGTCACGCAGGAAGCACAGGATCCTAGAACCGTTAGAACTCATTTTTTTAATTTTGTTTTTTTATTGAAGTACAGTTGATTTACAAAGTTAGTTTCAGGTGTACAGCAAAGTGATCCAGTTATGAATTTTTTTTTCAGGCTCTTTTCCATTATATGAGGACTCACTCTTATTGCAGATGAAAAAACTAAGACTCAGAGAGGCGAAATGAATGCCCCAAATTAAAACAGTCAGAACTGGAACCCTGAGAAACTGATTTCCAATCTTGGGCTCTTTCCACCTGAACAGTGTGGGTCACAGAATGTTTCATGGAGCACCAGTCCTAAAAGATTTCCCTAGAGAGGAGGGCAGAAGGGGGTTTCAGGATGAGGTAAGTTTCCGACACAGTATGTACACTGCCCTCCCCAGCCAGGCTCCCCACCGCAGCCCCACTCGTGCCTGGAGGTTCACAGTGCACCTCTGAATTTAAAAAGCTCTGAGAAGATATGCACCAAGGAAAGCTTTTAAGGTTGTTTAAATCATATTTTCCAAGTTTGTCTGACCACAGAATTGCTATTACATTCAATGACATTCTAGCAAGGAAAGCCTTTAAGGTTGTTTAAATCAGTGTTTCCAAGTTCATATGATCACAGCATCTCTGTTACATTCAATGACTCCTCTACGGAACTTGTATTCCTCACAGCACACTTTCAGAAATGCTACGCTCCAACTCCCATGAGTTTTTCCTCGTCTGAAACTGGCCTCAAAACAGGTGATGAAAATTACTGCAGGGCCAGAGACAGAATCTCAGAAATAGAATCTCTTCCCCGCCCAGGAAAACCTCCGGGTCTGAAATACCAGGAGAGACTAACAGATTTCCCCCTGTATTTTCATTCCTAAACCCTCAGTCCTTCAGCAATACTATGAACTGGCCCATTTCTTGCCCAGATAAAATCTAAATTTTACCAGCAGGGCAGCCAGGCTGTCTCCAAAGCGCCCGCTGCGCTGTGCCCGGCCTTGGTGGGGTGGTCGATGAGGTGTGTTTACTCCACCACCCAGGCCCCAAAAGGTGGACCGTCTTAGTAAATTACCACTTGGTTGTTTTCACAAATGCTTTCTCTTCAAATAATGAGAGCAAGTGTTTGCATTCCCTGCATTACTTTCCCTTAGCTTTAACCATAATATGAATAATTAAATAGCTTCCCAAGGTCACTTGATGGGCATCAACTATCACAGGAAAAGAGTTGAAACCCCCAAAATGATGTCCTCCGGTGGCAGAGGATCAGGGGACTTGCTCGAGGCGATCCACCTCGGAGTTCAAAATGTATTTTCTGAAACACTGGCCTCTCCTAGACCTTCTCTCTCAATTGTTTGACTCCAGAAAGATCTAGCTCTCTTTCTTTTGTTAAGAAGCATTGGATCAAGTAAAGCTCATTCATTCTTTTCAGCATAATCAAGTCCCACCCTGGAAAGTCCCCTGAAAGGTCCTCCCACGCTAGCTTGGAGGTTCCTGAAGCCCGTTCCTGCCTCTGCCGTCTGACTGTCTCCAACAGGTCTGAAAGGGGCACTCACTCAGAACTGAGCATGATCGTAAACAGAGCAACTGATTTTCTCGGAGGATCCTGTTCCACCTCAGAGAAACACACCCAGGCCGCGGCTTATACACCTGCACAGACACAGGATGGCAGGTGGGGGTGGGCAGAGCTTGCTTCTGAGAGGGCTCAGAGTATCCATGCAGGGGAACAGAACAACAAAGCGGGAACAGAAGCTTAGCTCAGGGAGGCCGACGGGAGGCAGGGGCAGAGCGGTGTGTGATTTCTGCCCCAGCACATTCTCCAAGAGTGGGTCCCTCTCCTCAGTACTTTAAGGCAGAGATGTGCACCTTCATGAAGTGTCTGATTAAATCACCCATGGACAGATTTGGGGGCAGAAACTGAAAAATGTGGGGCCTTGGTCACGTGCTCTCTCCACCACCAACATTAGGCACAAGGCCCCTCACACTCCAGCTGCCTCAGAAAGGTTCCTCAGATGTTAAGACCTAGAGAAGCCTCCGTGTAGAAAAGCCTGAAGGGTTTTCATGTTTTTGCTTGGCCACTCAGAAAGGAAATGTCTCTTTCAAGTAAAGTGGGCACCTGAATGTATGTCCAGTGGTGGGAGAAATCTTTGCGCTCTTAAAGCTTTCAGATCCATTTCTGATTCAGACTAAACTCTGTGAGACCCCAGCCTAATCTGGGAGCAGATCTAGACAATTCTGCCCCCCACTCTGGGCACCTGAGAAACAAGGAAAAGACGGACAGATGAGAATGGAAAAGGAAGAGTCATCGAGTGATTTATGAAGAAAGATTAAAGCTGTTAAAAGATAGTTTGGCCAAGGCATGTCTAACATTAAAGGGCAAGGTTAAAAAGTCCATAAATATTTGCATCATAAAAAATTTTCTGTCACACACATGTACACACACACACACACACACACGCACCAACACCCCACAGATGGGGTTAAATGTCTTTCCTTTAAGGGGTTTAAAATAGACTAGTGGAAGATTTATTGCACACCTGAAAGGGTCTAGTGGCTTCTCTCAGGGGAACTGAACGAAGTTTAGCTTGGGGGAGGCAGAGGGGAATGAATACGGGGGAGGATTTCTGTCCCAAGCACATTCTCTGAAAGCAGAGTCCTCTTTTGTGGGCAGATGTGACGGCAAGGAGGGCCGTGTAGCTGAACGTTGGGGTTTAGAATCATCTCTCGTTACTGAAATTGGATGCTTTGGGCGCACTAACACATGCAAGAAGGAACAACTTGCAATAATAAATGGCTGTCGTTGCTGTGTGCCTTGAGGTAATGACCCATAGGCGCCATCGTTGCCTGCCATGTTGAAGCCAGAAGATGTGATGGGCACTTCATTGTTTCATTTGAGATTTACCAAACAGTATAAAAAAGGGCTTCGGGTAATCGTGTTATGTGTCACCATGGAATACAGAGCCTGACTGTCATTCTTGCTCATAGGTTTATACTTCTCAGAAAATCGTGTAACATTCTAGCTTATTTTCCCAAGGTACATGAACTCTGAACACAGAGGGAGGTTTGATAAGAAAAGATGAGGGCTGCAAGGTTGTCCAAACAGAAGACAGGTTATTCTCAGGCATGCTCTGAAGATGCTGGTGAAAACACTGACTAGCAGGATGACATTAGAGATAACCCACAAAGCCAAGAGATTGGAGTTGAGCCAGAGAGGCATTAAAAGCACCACGGCTCCCAGCTTCTTGTTTTTATCACCCATCTTTCTGAGACATTGCACATTAAATAATAAGATGTTTATTTCATAAATAATATACATTCATAGTGGGGGCAATTAGAAGACCCATTTAAGTTGTGATAGATGGCTTTAGAGTTACCACACTTGACCACTGCCTGTATCCGTGCCCTTTGCAATGACTTTGCAGATCCTTCCACTAGAAGCAAAGTCTGTTTCCCTCCCTTATTGATTTAGGCTTGGCCACATGGGCAGGACAGTGAGCCAAATCCAAACCAAAGCCCAAAGAGAGAGAGCACATGTTTCCACTTGCTCCCTTGCACTTCTGTCATCGCCATGAGAAGAACATGCCCTGGTTAGCCCACAGTCCAAGGAAGATGAAATGCACAGAGGATACCTGGACCCAGCCTGCAGCTTGAAGCCATGGCTAGCCAAGCCGAGCTCCACCTAGATCAGCTGACCCATAGACACATGGCTGTGAGTGAGGAAAAAGTGACTGTTGTCCTAAAGCTTTGAATTGTGGGGTGGTTTGTTACACAGCATTACTGTGGCAAAAGCTAGGTGCTACAAGTATAAAGAAGAAAATAAAAAATGCCCTTAATCCCATCATTCAGAGATAACCAATATTTGGTGCGTGTGTCTTTCCTAGTGTTTATGTATGTCTATGTGTGTTTCTGTGCTATGTGTATGCTTTTGTAAAGCTATATACATATCTATATAGAACATACTGCTTTGAAACTTTCTCCCACTTCATTGGGGAATTTTTTCCAAATCAATAAATATATTTTACAATGTATTTTTGCATATTTTAATGACCCTGCAGTGTTCTGTAGTATTGATGTAGCATATAAATTTTTCAATTTTACCTCCTGAATTTGAGTAGTAGCTGGATACATTTTCTTTGTAGACAAGACAAAAATACATTGACTAAAAAGTAAATCCTTCTTTAGCACATACCCTCCCCAATCGATATCCCTCCACTCCCCAGAGATAATCACTGTTAAAAGTTTGATTTGTCTCCACCCAGATTTTTTGTCCATACATTTAGTGCATGTACCCATGCATGTGTAGGATTTTAAAAGTGAATGGTATTATACTGATTTTATGATCTACAGCTTTTCTTTTTCACTAAACAGCTTCTCTTAGAGAGGATTGTATGCCAGTCATGTAGATTTACCTCATGATGTTTAACTGCTGAATAATATGCCATAAGGACATGCCACAATTTACTGACATACTCCATCATTAGTAGACATATGAGTTGTATCCAGGTGTTTGGACTATTCAGTAAACATCCCTTTTCATGCCCCTATGAGTACATATACAGGCTTTCTCCAGGATCAGCACCTCAAGGGGAATGAACAATTTTAATAGCCACTGTCAAAGTGCTCTCCAAAGGTCATTTAAACTTTACCCTCCATCAACAGCATACAAGACGACCCATGAGCCCCAACCCCAGCCAAGGTCTCTGCATTTATTTCCAACTAATTTCACAGCAGGTCTCAGAATTTCTGCTTCCTAATCTTTAAAATGGCCATGACAACTCTTTCCTCATCATACTCTTAAAGGAAATTATGAAAGGAAAGAGCTTACCGCAATGAGCAGCAGGAGCCTTGCTCTCATCTTTTTTATTTTTGTCTGCTAGCTCTCCTCCACGGAAACCATTAGGTCCTCAGCCCAGCCCACTCTCCTTCTCACCTTCACACATTCCACATGTATCTCTAGGCCTCCGCATCCTTCACGCTTCCCAAAACTCCAATTCCCACTCTCTTTCAAGGTTAATTGCAGATCCCTCGTCATCACGTAGTTTACTGGCCACTCAGCTGAACTCCCACACATGTTCTTGCTAGGCCTTTTTTTTTTTAACTTTTCTTAGAATTACCAGCCATTTAATAATAACGTTCAAATGGATGCTGTTTATCGATTCTTCCAACTCTGTACGAACCATTGTGCCAAATGCCTTTGTAGACATTACCTCATTTATCATCACCGCACTGTTGTTATTCTCATCTTACAAAAGAAATTGCAGAGGCTCAAAGAGTTTAAATGACCTACTCAAGGCCACACAAGAGTAAGTGGTCCAGCAGAGATTCAAAGCCACCTCTGCAGGCTACAAATCCTGCCATCAGCCACTCTGCAAGACGGTCCTTGCCCCTTTTCTTTGCGTTGTTTTCACAGCATAACACAACGCCCTGCACCTGGGGGACACTCAGTTGTTGTGTTGATTGGTTGAGATGTCTCCCTTTCCAGGCCACTTACCAGGCATGACGTAACCATTCCCACTGTGGCATATCCCATCACATAAGTCCAAGGGAGAGAGCTAAGGTTTTGTTAAGTAAACGCTATGCACCCACTCCTTATGCAAGAGCTCTCTGGGCAACACTGGAAATAGATTACACAACATTGTAACATTATTATAAATCAATACAAAATGTTAAAAAAAAAAAAAAAGAAAGAGATTACACAGCCCCTTGGCTTAAAAACTTCTACCCCAGATTTGAGGGATAAAATATAAACAACTGGAACAAACTGTTGTGAATCAAAATGCCCCAAAACACCTCCCTAGGGTTAAAAAAAGACCTGAGTTAAATCAAGAGTCATATGGCATGAAACAAGCCATCGGGAAGAGAAAAATCTCCATCAGGCTGAGATCTCACAGAAAGGCCTTTGAGAAAGGGGTGAAAGGAGGCAGGTGGGAGGACACTGTCGGGGTGAGGAACAGCCAGAATGAGGTCATGGGTCCAGATGTCCACCTCCTCCTCCTTTCCCAGACTCCGGGCTTCCCAGCTCCTCCATTTCCCTCTCAGTAAGGCGGGGATAATGATACAGCACATCACCCACACTTAACAAAAATAATAAAAATGACCGAATTAGGCCATGCCTGTAAAGCACTTTGAACTCTATTACAGAAGGGAAATGACTATAAAAAGGAAAGTCATTATTAGTATGAATGTAGGATAATCTTTTTTTTTTTTAAACTGGAGCAATTCTCCTTTCATAATTAACTTCAGTCCTAGAAAGCAGGGGTCTTGCAGATTCCTGCATAAACTTCTCTATTTCTAGGTTTCAGACATTCACTTGAAAATAACAATGCCACCTTGAAAATGGACATAGAAAAAATGATCAGGCCCCGCTGGTATCTGAATGGGTCAAAGACTTCAGACACAGGAAACAACTGAAACAAGCCAGTGATAAAGGTGATTATGAACTAGTGATTCCGGTGGAAGCCTGAACTGTGGCCAGTCTAGCCCTGGGCTGAAATGACCAAATCTCATACTTCAGCCCATTAGAACATGTTTGCACAAAACTGTTAAGCAATGCTAGTTGGTTGTGTCCAAAACAACAGTCCATACAGTAAGTGCATTGTTCCCCGCGCAATGCTAAGACCTATCTTCCAAAACTGGAGCTTGTTCTCTCAGAAAACAAATTCCGAAAAAAGACAAATTTGCCAACCACCCAAACTACGGGTTTAGGGTCTGTCTCCCTCTTGTGGAAGAGAATGCCAGGCGCTCCACGTTGCCAAGACGGCGGGGCTGCAGTCCGCTTGTAGATGTGGTTAGAGGGAGGCGGTTTTCAGATTGAGCCAGAAAGGAATGCATAACACTCCCAGCTGGTGAAGAGTGATACGCACTTCACCCCGAGGTGGTGAGTGCCCCAACGCTGGAGGGATTCAAAGGCCAAGAGAGACACTAGAGAAGGGATTCCTAAAACAGAAAAGTGAACTAGGACCTAGAGTCACCTAGTTACGCCTATGATCAGTGTGTTTCCTCATAATCCCAGGTGGCTCGGCCGAGTTTAAAATGAACCTGGACCCAGGAATGGGGTGGAGGCCAATTCAAAGACCCCTTTGCAAAATGTTCTCCAGTTGCACATTATTCAGGATCAACTGTGAATGCTGAACATAGCCGTGGCTCCAACATTTCTTGAATGAAGATCAGCAGGGTCTGGGGTTAGTTTTTCTTTTTCAAAGAGTTGTTTAAGAAAACAAGAAATACCCTGAAACTCCCGTGTCCTTCATGTCCAAATGTGGCATTTTTCACAGGACATAATGTTGACAGTGAAGGTGGGCATTCTGATCTGTGACTAGAGGTCACTTGCCAGTATCTGAGGTTTCGGGAGACCAGCCCCAGGCTGAGCAGGCAGTGCCCACCAAAAACCCATGGTTTGATTGATTCAGCACCCTAGACGTGTCAGAGCAGAGACCAGTCTCCTCGGTCTTTACTGCCAAAGCTGCCAAACGTGCTCAGTGAGCAGGAATGACGGCCTCCCTCCCTCCGTGGCCAGATCCCGGAGCCCGTGGGAAGCCAGCAGCAGACAAGATTCCATGAAATCCGGTCAGGATGCCCGCAGTGGGTGGAGTGCTTCGAAAAGTTAGACATTAATTTGGGTAAATTCAGAGTTATCTCACATCGCTTGTAACTTGATGGGAATGAGAATCATCGGACACTTCAAAGAGCCTTGATAATCTTCCGGTGTTGGGAATTATTTAGTAAATGGCAACAGGACAAAACAGGGCTCTCAGCAAGTCCTTTCTCAAACAACAAGGCTGCAGAACGAATCCACAGAGCCAGAATGGTGCTGGAATCTTTATGGACAATAGTTGTGCCTTGCAAAGCAAAGGGAATGCAGGTCGTGAAAGCAGGGCCGTATGTTTGTTTTGCTAGAATTCAAATGGAATGGGGTTGTGTGTTTCCATGTAAGAGCCATGTGGTTTTCAAGGGTTTATAAAGAGAAGTTTGCAAACAGATCCATTTCCCATGGTCAGAGATTGTCATTTGAGAACCTTTGCTTAACACTTGTGGTATGTTAGGGTGACCCACCGTCCCAGTTTGCCTGGGACTGAGAGGTTTCCCAGGACATAGGACTTTGAGTTTTAAAACCAGGACAGTCTTCAGTAAACAGGGATGAGTTGGTCATCGCTCCGTGCTTCCTAATCCTTTAGATCCTGGTCCTCTCCTCCCCTACTCTTCTCCTGTCCGTATCAGCATAAATCAGTAGTTCCCTGAGTTGGCCCCACATCGGACCCTGGGGAACTTTGGAAACTCCTCACGCCCAGGACACACCTCAGGTCCATCGCATCACAAGCTCTGGGTGTAGGTCCTAAGCATCTGGCATCAGTGTTTAGAACCACTGCTCTAAGTGGGCACCAGTTAACAATCGGTGGGGGAAGGATGGGGCTGCTAACTCCTCTTTAATGGGAAGTTCGTCTGTAAATCAAAACTCCTCCTGGCAAGAATAAGCTCGTTAATTGATTTGATCAATTTGTATTTTTCTTTCAATGTCTCCTAAAAACGAAGCCCACCAATAGGTGCTAATGGCCAGGCACTTACCATATCTGAGCCCTTTGGGAAATAATTGGCATTTATAGTTCTACAATCAAATATGCTTGAACAACAACGTAACGAATTGGACCTGAATATTACGAAAAGGCTCTTCTCATGGGGCAGGCTAGCAATCAGCATAGCTCGTAAAATGTTTTTCTTAGCCTGATCCATTATTTGTGCTTCAAGACACAGAGGACAAAGGAAGCAAGGGCGCTGAAGGCAGACAGACCAGAGTTTGAGTCTTTCTTCTGCCATTTACTCCCTATGGGAAGGTGAAGTCATCTTACTTCCCTGCACCTCAATGTGCTGATCTGTAAAATGGGGACCGTAATGGTGTAATGATGGCTTCTTCAGAGAATCCCTGGGAGGTAAAACCAGGGAATGAATGTGCTGAGTTCTACCCAGTGCCTGGCACATGGTGGGCACCCAGATGGGAGTGTCTTCACCCACCCGGAGGGAGAATGAAGTAAATGTGCATGTACCTGATAAATGATGGCCGACTATGTGAGACAATCAGTATCTGTGGGAAAAAACTGGCTTTGAAGCTAAGAGTTCCCCTCCTGAGCCAGCAGAATCCTTCATCCAGAATAGGCAGTTGACATTCTTCCCAGGCCATTTACACAGAACTCCTCCCAGCTCTCTGGAAGATACCGTATTAAAATCTGAGCCAGCGGCTTTGGTCAGTGCCTCCCCAAGCTGTCACTTTTGATGCGGGCTTAGGAGCTCAGGTCACTGGGATGAAAGGCCCTTTTCCTCAGCAGAGGCAAGAAGGAAAGGAGCATGTGCTTAGAATTGAACTCAGTTTGTTCCAGTGAGATGGAGGCGGGGAGAGGGTGGAGTATCTGGGTGCAGATTCAAGCTTCAAACAAAATGTGAGCTGCCTGCACTTGGCAGAGGGGAACAGCCTGAAGTACTTTTCCATCTGCTATAAGGCAGAGCCCACAATCCAGCTCTGTTCACCCTGAGTCCTCACTCACTCTTCCTCCTGATCTGACTTAATCCTTCCTGCCCAGGACTGATTTTTACAGGATGTAAGGCCTTTGCCCCAAGGCTTCCTCCATTCACCAGTAGATAAATTGGGTACCACTGTCTGATGGCCTCTAATAAGAGGATAACGGTTTTCTCCAGTCTCCAGTTGTTGTCACCTTGCCGAATAGTGTGTGCACACCACTGGCTCGTTTCAGTCCTTCATTCCAGGGGAGCGTGAGGGGGTCAGGTGTTCTGGATGAAGGTAATGTTCAACTACTCACTGATTACAGGATTAACCTCCATTTAGTTCCTTGGAGAAACAGAAATTCCACCGCAGACCAGTGGCTCCCTAATGGGGATGATGATCAGAAATCAACCAGATTCAGTCCAAAATATCCAGCCATTTCTTGACTGCACATGGATCTACTAACTCTGAATCTCAGGGGTATGTGGGTGAGGGATCTCCAGGCAGTGCCAGGACTGAATTGGATTATAGGACACCCAGCTGGTGTGTCGGAGAATTGCTTGGTGTGGGGTCAAAAACGCATATGTTTGGTGACCAGCAGTGAAGTCTTCTGTGTGAGAATCAGAGAGACACAGGGGAGAAATGAGTTTCTCTTTCCCAGCGGCACTCAGTGGACAGACAGGGATAACCATTTCTGCTTTTCTCCCTAGGTGACCTGCCTGTGATGTAAGGGCAAGGCTACGTGCTCAGACTGCCTGCACCGTCTCCCTCACACTTATCTCTAGCCATCGGCAGACCCGCCTTTGGGCTTTTCCTTCTGACCCCTGCAAAAACTGGCCTCTTGCAAAAGGCCAACCATCCAGTTTTAGGCCACTTTCTGCTGAAATGTTTTTTCCAAGCAGATGAAATCAACTGATTTCTTTCAGGATATGCCTAATGGTTTCTTTTGAAATAGTCTTTTGAACTTCACTTTCAGCTCTCTGTCATATTTAGAACACGTGAGAGTCTATAGGAATCAGAAACTAACCATTTTCAGCTCTGGCAGAAGTACTTAATATACCATGATGCTTAGTTCATCAGATGAGCCCTTTTCACAATGATATCATGGTCTGGAAGAACAAATGACCTTCCCCAACTAATCTAAATTCCCCTCTAAGTCATTCAAAATCCCTTCTGCTGCCAAAAGATAGTTATGGGCTCCATTAAAGTTCCTTTTCTGGACATACTTCAACAATATGCATTTTAGTAACAATATGGACAGAAATGCAGGGAACAGAACAGAGGGAATTCTTAACTCTGAGATAGACAGGAGGGGCAGGAACAGCATGGAGGTAGAATCACAAATCTGGACCACAATCCACCTTTACTGGCTTCTTAATTTTATTTGTCTGATTGTTTTTGTTTTGCTGAATCTCAATTTCTTCTGAATTATAAGGGGAGTAATAATGAGTTAAAATTTGAGGTTGGGGGGCTTATTGTGTACCTAGCACTGCTTAGGCTTTCGGATGTGTGCTGTCCCATTTCATCACTACAGAAGTCTCTGTGGTAAGCACTATTAGAATCCTTTCTCCCCATTTCATAGATGAGAAAGTTGAGGCAAAGAGAAGCTAAGTGAATTGTCTGAGGCCATAGGTACCAAATGTGCCTCCAGAGTCTATGCCCTTAACCCCTGAGCTACACTGTCAATGGCTTTCTTGGACCTGTTGACATATGTTATGGGAAAGGACTCCTTTCGTCTCCACCCCACTCCCATGCAGGTGTCATTGTCAGCTCTATCATGCCTGAAAGATGACACACGGTTCTGTTCTAAGGTCAGCACCCAGTAGTTCCTGAAACTCCTAACTGGCTTTTCACACCATCCTGTTTCCAGTGCCAGACATGACACGTGGACATGACACCTGGGACACGCCCCTTTCTGCCTGGGCCCACCACTCCTCCGTCTCCCGCGTGCTGGAATCCAAGAGTGGGACTCAAATCAGAACTTCTTTAAACAGTGCATGCACTGAAAACACACACGTTTTCTCCAGGCTTTATCCTTATTTTAACAGTTATGATACGGCAGCAGCAGGTACCATTAATGAGCAGTTAGAGGTGCGCACCACGCTAACTGAATCATTGCCTAATTATCGCAAACACCCTGCAATGTTGCTGTTACAATCTACATCTTAAATATGAGAAAACAGAGACTCGGAGATTTTACGCAATTTCACAATTAAGTCATTGAGCTGGGAACTGAACCAGGTGGGTGTGATTCCAAACGCATCCTGTCAGCCTCTGCCCTCTGAACTAATGTCAGGAAGACCTTTTTTAAGCCTCCACCCAGTACCAGCCACTGGGCTGTGCCTCTCTTTCCTCCACCACGTGGAGAGTTAGCCTTCTATTTATCAGGAAGGTTTGTATTTGCTCACAAAGAAGAGTTGACCTGGCATTCTGAAGTGACATCTGCAGCTCTAGGATTAAACTGTCTTCTTATCCAAAGGGCCACACAGAGACGGGACTTGCTGCTCATCACTGTCCCTCTCTGCCTGCTGCTCACGTCCTGTGCAAGCTCTCAGACTCTGCCTCCACACTTTGAGTAGCTGTTTCTATGAGAAGAGGCAAGTGTTACGGCATCTACCCAGAGCTAGAAACATTCTCTCACTTTGTCATTGCAACAAGGTCAGTTTGACTTGAAAAAATGAGGGATTGATGCTGAAGGCATCTGAGTGATTCGCCCTGGGTTAGAGCAGTGGCACCTGACAGAATTAGGAATCGGCTGACTCCTCGGATGTCAAATTCAGCAGAACGGCAACCAAGTTAGTCAAGGCTGCCAGGCCCCCTGCGGCCTGCCCGGGGCTTTCTCTCTCCACGCGGGGGGGGGGGGGTGCACGAGCCCCAAGTCAGTCCCTTCTCCCCTCGCCCGGGCTCCGCCCTCAGACAACACTGTGTGCTGGAAACAGTGCAGACTTCGGGGCCTGAACAATTGGGTTTTGATTCTTGGTTCAGCTTCTCATTGGCAACTTTTGAGCCTCCATTGCTTTACCTGCTGAAGGAAGGTGATGCTGGGCCTCTGCAGGGTTTTCTGGGGGCTCGGTGGGAGAGAACGAGGGGTAAGGAACGTTGCACCTGAACCTGATTCATAGCAGGTGCTTGTCCCAAATGTGCGTCTGCTGAGTCGTTTCCCTCCTTCCTCGCGATGCCCACCCAAATAAACCAGAACCCGGTCCCTTTCTCCTTTTGTGTCATTTAAGTTGGCATTTCCAGCTGTCACGTTACAACACCTAAGCTGAGAGCTAAGTTGCCAGCGGGAAATGGGTGAACAGCAGAGACATTAGGATGGAGGGTTCTGGAGTCCAGCTGCTCGAGCTCCTTCCGACCGCGGGCCGTGCCACTGAACAGCTGGGTTGAGCAAACAATTTCTTAGCCTTGGTCCTTCTCTGCAAAAAGGGATAACAGTACCTACCCTCAGAGGGGTATGCCGTCCTTACACTTAGAGTTCCCGGCACATTCCAGCCATCATAATCATTATTGCTAGTTACGAAGACCGATATTTATAAACCATTTATTTTAAAAATCAGTCCTGAGTCAAATTTACCTCTGTAACACTGCCACGTTTTCCTGCGTTCTGAGTGGAAGAGGACGCAGAGCCACAGCGCCAAGCCAAGAAATGCCCGAGTCCTAAGAACGCCACTAGAGCGCATGCGTGTGAATGGCCGATGCCGGCTGGTGTCCAAACCCACACAGTAACTAACACACATATACAGCGTTCATGATATGCCAGGCATTATTCTAGATGCTTTATACTTACTAATTCATTTCATCCTCACCAGCCTTCCATAAAGTACTGTTATTGTTGCCATTTCATAAATGAAGAAAACGAGGCACAGAGCGGCTAAACGATTTGCCTAAGACTTCAGTTAGTGACAGAGTTGGGATTGGAACCCAGACAGTCTGGCTACAAAGGTTTTCCTCTAGGCTGTGCTGTAAAACAAAGAAATGTAGAAAACCACTCATTTTAAAATTGTGTTTTTGATTAAAGAACTTACATTTCAGCAGGTGATGGCCTAACTGAGCTTCAGCGCACCACGGGTCTGTAAAACAGAGATCGTGCCCGCTTCCTGCTTTCCGTTTGGAATTCCATGGGTATGGTTTTTTAATCAGATAAATTCCAAATAGAGTATAATCCTTTGGGTTTTACACCCCAAGCAGCTGGGTCACGGGGAAGAGCACGTGCAGAAGAGCCCCCTCCCAGCCTCCATGTGGGAGGCTCGATTCTGAGACAACCCCCGGGGAGTCATGCGCTTACACGGCCCCTCCCCTGAGTGCAGGCGGTACCCATGACTGGCTTCTACCAAGAGAGAACGGCCAAGGTGATGGATGTCACCCCAGTGGTCAAACTAGAGGGAGAGCGTCTCCCACTGGCCTGGAAGATGGAAGCCACCCTGTGTGGGAGGGCCTGAAAGGGGCCACAGAGAGGACCTCCAGAGCCCCCCAGCTGACAGCCAGCAAGAAAGGGGTGCCCTTGGTCCTGCCGCTACAAGGAACTGAATTCTGCTAAAGATCCTGGGAGCCTGGAAGAGGACCCCGCCATCCAGAAAGGAACACATCCCACCGACCCCCTGAGGGAGCCTTGTGAGACCCTGAGAAAAGGGCCCAGTTTAATAGTGCCCTGACCCCTGACCCACAGGACCTGTGAGATAACAGGTGTGTGTTGGCCTAAGCTTGGTTTGTGTGCACTTGTTACACAGTCATAGACAATGAAGGTGCCCTGCTCGTCTCCACCCAGGTGGACAAGCTGGACCAGAGAATACCTGAGGGCTTACAAGACAAACCTTCTGACAAATTTAACTCTTTAACTCAGCCCAAAAAGGTGTCTTCCAGGCATTGAGTTAAAAATATCAGAGAAGAAATACAGGCAGATTCCCTAACGAAGGGTCACAAACATACCAGCAGAGAGATGTTTCTCCCCTTTGCGTTAATTTTTTCCCAGCTGGGCATTCTTCTTGTTCTGTAGACTCGAAGAGCAGGGAGCCCCTCAGAAGTCTCTCTCCTGGCTCCAGGAAGGGCCCCAGCTAAATCACATTTAATGAAGGAGTGTCTACACTTTCAACTTCTCCCTTGACATTCCAGTGACTTAAAACCTTCAACCTCAGAAAATTCTTTCTGTCCACTGGAAGGTCTCCTTCCTGAGCTTGCCTTCCTTTGGCCCCTTCTTGGAGGGGCAGGAGGCAGACTGTCTGCATCGTGTGCACAGTAACACTTCATATATTTGAAGGCAGATAAATCCCTCTTAATGCTTGTCTTCCTGCGGCCAAAATCCCCTCACTCCCAGCGCATCTCTCCAGGTCCCTGGCGTCCTTGCAACGGCTTCCTGCTACCTGTGTCTCTCTTACCAGAGTGTATACAAACTCAACCACGTGAAGTCACAAATTCACTATCAGCTTGAGGGGATCAGAGATTCTGTTTGACCACAGTGTAGCTGAAGAGAGCCCCACGGGTTATTTTGGGGTAAATAGATTAGGAACAAGAAACAGGGCTGTATTAAGGAACTGGGAGCTGGTGAAAATTCTTCTTAGGGAATTAAGCAGGTGCTGGCAGATGCAAGGAGGAATTATTCCAGAAAAAAAAAAATTATCCTTCACATCAAAAGGAGAACTAGGAGTTGCAGAAGAGGGAGATGATTTGATTCATTCTGATCAGTGATTCTCAAAGTGTGATTCAGGGCCAGCAACATCAGCATCTCTGGTGTCTAAGTTTTCTGCTGAAATGGGTTAGTTATCCACAAACTGAATTACTAAAAGCAGAAATTCATTATCTCATGGTTCTGGGGGCTGCAAGGTTCAAAATCATGGTGTAGGCAGAGCCATCATGCTTCTGAAGGCACTAGGGAAAGATCTGTTCCACCCCTCTCTTAATTCATGGTGTTGCCGCCAGTCACTGGCACTCCTTGGCTTGTAGATACATCACCCCATTCTCGGCCTTTTGCCACATGACTTTCTCCCTGTATCTCTGTCTCTCTTCTTTTCCTATAAGGACACCAATCAAATTGGGCTAATGATCCACCCAACTCCAGTACAACCTCTCTTAACTACTTCTGGTTGAAATGACCCGATTTCCAAATAAGGTCCCATTCTGAGGTTCTGGGAAGGGCATGAATTTGGGGAAATGGGGGAGGATACCATCTAACTCTTTATTCCCAGAAATAAGAGGTGTAAATTCTGGGACCCCACCCAAGATCTTCTCAAACTCTGAGGGGGGCTCCACCAAACTATTTTAACAAGACCTCTAGGTGATTCTGATGCTTGGACATTTTTGAGAAGCACTGATTTTAATACAACTGAGGCATTGTCCAAAATGCAGAGTGATATTGACCCAGAGTTCAGAAACTCATAGACATAGAACTCCCTCAGTGATTTGCAGAGGGGCCACTTCATCCGAGTGCAGGTCTGTGAGTTTATTTTGGTGGGAAATACACTATTTTGCTATGAATGCATTGAGAGGGTGCCTTGTGCTTACATATCGGGAACCGACGCGTGACTGTTTTCTGTCATCATACACTCAGGGACAGTCCAAGAAAAGCTGTGAGTAGAAAGAGATTCTGGTCTTCTGTCACAGTTCATAAAGAGCCGTTGGCCCCTGCTGAAAGGACTCACTTTTGCTCATAACAGTACAAAGGATCTCGGGGGAAAGTAACCTCCAGAATCTAAACAAAGCCCCAGAAACCAGTCCAAGACCCAGAAGTGGCAAAGTCCAGGATCAAGGCAGCCCAGGAGGAAAACACCCCAGCTCTCAGCGCACAGGAACAGAAGAAGCACCCCCCCAAGGAAGCATTTCCAGCTCCGCCTTTGCTGAAGAAACACACCTGCCTGGGCTGCTAGATGAAGCTCCTGAATTTTAGTACCATCAGCACAGCTTCCTGGCAGTCTGCAAAGCTTCGTGCTGCATCCTTCAGACTCGCTGAGTTTTTATTGCAGAGTGTGGTCTGCAGACTTCGCCTGCCTCTCGGGCTGCAGTAAATGAAGGGACATGAAAAGAAAGGAAGATAGCATTCAGAAACACCCCTCGCGCGGTGTGTAATGGAAAACAATCACAGCAAAAATAAATGGCAGCGTGTCCTTTGGGGGCTGTGCTCTGCTGCCTTGTGCCTGGGTTTCTGTTCTTCTGGAAGGAATTATGCAGTGATGCCGGCTCCTGCACAGGCTGTGGGCTCAGGTTTCCCAGACAATATCCTGACTTCGGACGCATGTGTCTCAGCAAGATATACATCCGCTGGCACGGGGGAGCATGATAGCTGCTTGGTGGCTTGTTAGAGGAGCGAATATACTAAGCAAGGCAGCAGTTTTTACTTTTAAAATTCAGGGTCTTTCTGACTCAAACACGCCTGGAGGAATAATACTGCTTGCTACCTCAATTTTGTGCAGACTTAGTCCTCCTAAAAGCTTAAAAGCTTCTTAAGAGAGAAATCAGGCCATTTAGATGGGTGGGTATTGCTCAGATTCTGCATTTTTTTCTATAGGCGCTTTGAGATTTGGCGAATTCTGGATCTAAATAGTGTGGCTGCCACTGGTTAGCTGCCACACTGGCAGGCATATTTGGAGGGGGGGGCTTGAATGGTACCTACACCTAGACGTTAGAGTAGGAGACATAAGACCTTATGTAGATGAGATCTATTGAAACAGAAGGGAAGGGAGCAGGGCACAACCATTAAAAGAATGACAGCCATTGAAGATACGACAAACTGGTTAGGCCCAACTTGGCCCAAGATGGTGAAAGATTTGCCTTCTGGTAGACCTCAAGCCTCATTATACGCTCATTGTGATACATTAGCATGTTAGATGACACACCCACAGGCACCATGACAGCTCTGAGCCAGCCCATAAAAAGCCAAAAAAGTGGGCAGGAGCCCAATTCCTGGAAATCCTCACCCCCTTCCCCAACACAGTGGAATAAACTTCCCACTTGCTAGCATATGAAATTACCCAGCCCATAAAAACTAGCCAACCCCACGTCTTGGGGCCTCTCTCCCTCCTGAGATGGACTGCATTCTGTCTGTGGAGTGTGTCTCGCTCTAAACAAACTTGCTTTCACTTTTCTCTCGCTTTTGAATTCTTCCCTGTGTGAGACAAGAACCTCCTCTCTGGTCCCATCACCACCCTCTCAGCAGGTCATTCACCCTGCTGGCCTCCTTCCATCCCGCCATCCTGCCTCACCCATCCACTTCTTTCCCTACCCCTATAGACTTACTCAACCTCCTCCCCCCTCCCCTACCAATTCCCAGCCCATACCTCAAGGGGGTCAGCCAGGGACAGCCAAGGCCTTCAGCCTTCTCCCACCCGTGATCACCTTTCACAGACAACAGTCTGACACCAGCAGGGTCCCAATCTCCATTTCCAGCAGGTGGGCACACAGAGGCTGCACTGAGAGGCCTGTCTCCCCAGCCCACCCTCAAACCTCACTCCTCACAGGAGGAGAAAGGCACTTAGGACTCCTGGAGCCAAGAAGGAAACCAATTCCCACCAAAATGTTTGAGAAGTAGATGAGCCCCTCTGACGAAAGGCTTGCTCCACCCCACCTATGTATTCCAAATATTGACGCCCAGCTCAGCCCACTCTTGGGAGGAATCCCCAAGAAGCTGTGCATGAAAACACAGGAGGTCATCCTGTGAAAAGCACCCTATCCATGAGTTCTGAAATGCCCGGAGGATCTAGTGAGAGATCATTTGTCAATAGCCAAGCAAAACTGATGAAAAATAAAGAAAAGTTGCCTAAAACAGAGCTCATGTCTGGACATCACCACCCCTCCATCATCACCTGTCCCTTTCAGGATCAGGGGAATATTCAGCAGAACTGGGGGCTGGCAGGGTGGCGAGGGGAGATGATCAGTCTGGAAATGTAGCTGTGTTGTTAGGCCTGTTCTTAATTAGCCTCATTAATGAGCAGATTTATTTAGATGCCGCTGAATTATGGTATAACATAAGTGTTTTACAAACAAAATCTGAAGCACCTGAGCTCTTCCTGGTCGCACACTGCCGAATGTGCTCGTAACTCAGTCAGCGGCACAGCGGCGGCGCTCTCCTGAGATCTGAAGTTAAAAATAAGGGATTCCCCTCCTGGCTTGATGGACTGTTTTCATTAGAAAATGTGAAAAGTCACGCATAATGTCCCAAATAAGGTCCCTCCTGGGGCAATGTCACGTGTAGACTTTAAGGAAGTCTTTGAGTCTCCTGCTGGTTTTTGCTGCTTTTGCGCATAATTATTTAACATCTTTTTTTGTTCCAGTCCTTCTGCAAACTTTTTTCTCGTGCTTTTTTTGATGGGCTTGTGTCTCTTCCTCGCATTTCCTGTCGTGGAGGAGGAGGATACGTTTTTATTTTGTAATAAGGTTGCTTAAATCACTTCCTCAATCTCTCTCTGGAGAACAGGGTTTCAGTAAAAAACACTTCATAGGCTCTTAGAATGTCGTTCCTCTGTTGCTCCCTGCTGGGGAGATGGGGAGAAAATGGAAACCATTGTCATGGATCCGGGCCTGGCTCTGAAAGCACGGGGAGTCTAGAGAGATTAAGTATAAATGGGGGGTGGAGGGGGTGGAGAGGGTGGAGCACACTTTCAACAGCAGCCTCCTGCCTCCCTCCTGGGGGCAAATGGGGAAGGTAAGTGTTAGGTTGCCTTCCCACACTCCCCAGATTTGCTTGCTTCCCAGGGTCCATTGGTAGGCAGGCAGGTACTGATGGAGTAACTGCCTTTACCCCTCTTGAAAATATTTATAGCTACACACTGGAAATTGTCCTGGGAAGTAGCCCTATAAATTTCCTTGTGACCCCCCACCTTTCCCTATCTGGAAAGTCAAGATGAATCAATCCTAGAGTGGGGGTGGGGGGTAGGGGGAGAGGAAGAAGTGAAATTTGATAATTCCTTATCTTATTGGCAACTCTCTGAGTCTACAGGAGCCACTCTGTTTGGCACGGGTGACTGATCACTGGCTGGGAAAAAAATTCCCGGAGGGACTGTCCAGGCCTGAGCTGGACATGGCTCAGAGGTACCCCGCCTTGTTTTGGGGAGACGGACACCTCGTTCTGCGTGCGGGCTAATGGCCTGGCAGGAAACGGGGGGCCTCTCCACCACTCTGGGGCAAGAAGTGAACATTTGGAAACTAAATGGTTCCACTGGGGCTGTGCTGGAATTTAGCCTTGAGGCCTCCTTGGCCACGTCTGTGAGTTTTAGGAGATGCCAGCCCTCCCTTCTGACCCACGCCGGGGTATCAAATGTCACGCGGGGCCGAGAATCCAGCGCAGCACTCAGACAGGACTTCCCATCAGAGCGGCTTCAAGAGCAGAGGGTGCACTCCTCAGGTGAGCGTGCAGCTCGGGCTGTGGGGTCACACACGCCTGCTCTGCCTTCTGGCTCCGCCTCTTTTCTGTTACGTGATTTTAGCCCCCTCTTTACTGCGTCAGGCTCATCAGGCAGTTGTGAGAATGAAACACGATAATGTGTATCATCTCTTGCACAGTGTCGAGCACAGAGAAAGCTTTGATGAGAAGCCAGTAATCACTGCCGTTCGTGTGATGGTGACATTGTGATGCCTTCCCAGTGACTCTGGGCGGGCAGCGACCTCGGTCTTTTCACAGACAGAGGGTCCGTGCTTACTGCAGGGCCTCTTCCAGTGTCTGTCCAGCCCCAAGGATGGGCCCAAAAGCCTCGTGGTCAGGAAATGTGGCCTACCCCAATCTGGAAAGCACTAAGGTCTTCCCACCCATGCTCTGAAGTGTTCACATCCCCGACAAACATCCCTGACACGTAGGTAACACACATGGAACACGTAAATAAAAGCTTTTTGACTGGAACCAAGTAACGCTTGGTTAACCTCACTCTGTCGAGCGCTATCCGTGCCCCTCGCCGCGTGGCGCACTCGTGCAGCCGAAGGGATGAGTGGTCCATACACGTGACTGCAGCTGGCCTGTGTCTCACGCAGCACAACTGCAGCTTTCATCTGATTTTCTCCTTTCCCTAGTTACCCAGGACAGTGTTCTCTCAGTGTTTGCAGTGACTGTTTTCTTGATTCTGGAGACATTTCAAGAGATGATGAAAGTCAGACAGCACTTTCAAGTTTCTGAGGCTCATAATCACCCCCACTATCTCCAAGGCCAATTGGATGGGGCCTCCCAGGCTCAATTCCACACATCTTCTCAGACAGCAAATTGCATCTCTTTTTCACCTTTAAAGTCTCCCCTTCAAGTTCATTTCTGACAGCCTACAAAAGCTTCCACATGTGTGCCGCCGGGGGAGGGGGAGCCTGCCTGCCCCGAGGAGGATCTTGAGCATATGTCCTCTCCTTCCCTCATACTCACCAGACCATCCCACCTCACCGGAGAGACCCAGGCCTCACTCTTTTCCATGCAACTCAAGGGACCTAGAACCTTCTCCAGTGCCTGTCACCTTGGCCACCAGGCACCATGGCCAGTACTTGCAACGCGCTTTACAAACCACCTCACTCCATCCACTCCCAGATCTGTCCTGTACTCCTCTGACAACTGGCGACAGTGTCCTCAGCCTCACTGCAGTCCTGGGAGATGTCCTAATGGGTGAACAGGCAGCAAACGTGTTCGTTCAGTCACCTGAGGTCTTGGTGCTGCCTCCCTCATAGCAAATAAGAGTATCTTGGGTACTGCTGTGGGGGGTGGGGTCCCCCGGGAAGTGAGGATGAAAACTAGCATCTCAACAGCCCCCACCCTTTTGTCCCTCAGTTTCAACCCTCGGCCTACTGGGCCCTGACTTTTTGAAAACACATTAGGTCAATAAATTCCAGGAGATTTTTTTCCCCCTAATTTCCCATCTCCACCCATGACCAGAAATAAAATCTCTCTCTGGGACCCAGTCCCATTTTGAATGGCATGTGTTTTCTAACACCCTCTCAGTGGAATAACATTAAAAGGCTCTCTTTCATATTCTAAGGGTCTTGAGCCTATGATTAAATCAATTCTGATCAAAGAACACGACTCATGTTACCACCGGAATACACAATCATTACGTTTCTAAACAGAGCGATCATCAATTACCAGAAAAGCAATGCTCTTCAGCAGTTGGGACAATCATTTCCATCTTAGAAATCGGCTTTGTGCCTTCCTTTAGCTCGTACGGAGTCCCTATCCAGGCTGGACCTTAGAATGTTTCACAGTACCACACAGGGATTCCTGCACAAAGTTAGGATTCTGTTAGGAAGAAATAGGGGCTGGGATGGATATTGGACAGGCAAGCCACAGCGTCTCCCCCTCACGGGGCACCAGAGCACTGACACTGTCCTTAACCTTCATCACATCCCCATGGAGTGGAAGAAAATCAGGGTGGCTGCTGATTCTAGATGAAAAGATGTTACATGGAAATGATTTGCTATAAATTTCAGGGTAAGTTCATGACAAAAGGTAGACCAGGACACCGCCTTCTACTCTCCACTTCCTACGTTTCCTGAATAAGCTCTCACTAGACATACAACTTCAAGCTGCCCGCTGTCTGCCAGAACCTTCCAGCTCTTCTGCCTGAGTCGCCTCTATCTCGATTTAGAAAGGATTTGGTGCCAGTGAAAGAGCACACTTCCTCTCACTGTGTGTCTTTGCTCTGCAGTTGTTCCTTTAGAGACAGCAAAGATGGAGCTCATCTTTGATTCAATTCATTCCAAAGGATTGCAGGTAAAAAGGAAAAGCAAATGGTATAATGGAATAGCTGGTCTCAGCATTATGTGGCTTATTGGCTGAAGAGCCAGAGGACCCAGGTGTGAAGGGTCATGGGCATGGCTGGCCTCTCTGCCACTCGTGTCAGGTGCAGAGTGATAATCTTCTGCTGTCTCTCTCCACTAAAGAATAACTGAACTCTAGGAATAAGAACTCAGCTCAGCTCCTTTTAACTAAAAAAGATGTTTGATTGGCTCATCTAGCTGAAAACATCGGGAGATCAGGGAACAGGTGTGCTTTGCCTCAGGTCCTGGCTGTACACTTTCTGGCTCTCTTGGCTACAGAGAGGCATGGAAACTCCATGAATGGTTTTCCTCTTTTAGCTGCTATCAGTAGAGCTATGGGAGTTCTGGACCTTGTATCTGTACATGACCACCTCCATCCTGACATTCCTGGCAAGAGTCCTGAAATTCATCTTGACTGGACCACTTTGGTCAGATGCCTTCCTCCTGAATAGATAACATTGGACAGAAAAATGGAATGTGCTTGTCTCAACTAGAAAGGACCCCTGGACCATTAGATTGAACCACCAGGAACTGCTCATAGTCAATGATTTTTGACTTGTAGAAACAGTCATTTCATACAGTTCAACCCAGCATGGGATGTGTGTGGAGAGGGATGAGAGCCAAATGAAAACCCTTGTGGTTAAGAAAGTGAGCAGGAAACCAACATGCCCCATGTGTGACCCCCGCAGGGGGGTTGGCACTATTTCTTTGACTGGCTTTACTGTGTATTAGCTATGTTAGGTAGATTTTTCAATTTCTCTGAGATCACAATAGCACCTACCTCAAAGGGTTGTGTGAGGATTCAACGAGCTAATACACAAAACTTTTGGAAGGGTACCTAACTCGCAGATTCTAAGCCATCATTATTGTTGTTGCTGGCGTTGCTGTTTCTGGGCAAGTGCAATGGCCTTCATTTGCCATCACCATGGTGCTTCGTGGTCCACACTCAGGTGACCTGCTGTCTTGTAGCCAACAGCAATGGCTGCACTCCCAGAGCATTAATATTCTGAGGGTTCTTAAAAACTGGGGTCAACATTCAGTTACATTTCATCACACTGAGAAAAGGTTGCTTTCATTTGTGCACGTACTCACAGCACCTCTGCCATCACCACACTCTCAGAGCCAATTCGAGTCAGTGAATTACCCAAAGACAAAGTTAGTGAGATCTTCTGACATCATCATTTTCTAGAAAGTACAGACTAGCTAGAGAGGCAGAGACACAAATAAGATGACTCCTTTCATGCGCTTCTCAACCCCAAGGGGAATGCCAGGGGCCCCACTCTCTCCCACCCTCTTAAAGGAGATCTTACTTTGTCTTATGTATGTTTGTTTTTAAACCCTGGGTCTCAGCATTGTTGGCAGCATCCTAGGAAAATCATCTTGGTTTATCCCTCTACTTCTAGCCAAAATTTTATCAAAACCATCCCAGGCTAGCTGGGGAGTCACTCTACCCAGAGGGACCCACCTGAGCCCGGCAAGAAGCCCACCGCCCGCATTTCCTCTGCTCTGCCCTCACAGGGAACCGGGGCTGCACTGACAGGGCAATAATGGGCAAGGCTGGTAGGAGAGGTGGGCATGGAGTTTGGGCAGAGGAAGAACTGTTCTAAAAGGTGAGCCACACGAGCCACCCACTCCCACCGGCACTCCCAGCTGAGAGAGTGAGTGTTGGAGCGTCGATAAAGAGGGGCAGGTATCTTCTGGAAAAAAAGGTACTTAGACTGCTTGACCTTTAGCATCACATTCAGCTACAAACTTCTAGGACTCAGGGGTCTGGGGGCCTTGGTGACATCCCCCCCCATAAGTTCCATTCTAAATTCCCAGGGCCACCATCCACTAATACACTCTACCCCAGGACAGACAGTGCTGGGCTGCAAAAACACAAAAGCACATCAGGGGACAGCCTGCCTTGTACCTGCCAAACGGAGTGTCCATCATGAATGCCTTCACAACACAATCCAGGGTACCACAGGGACTGAATCTGATTTATAGCTACCTGCCTGGATAATAAGGCCATTGCATAGGAACCACGTTTAATTCAGTCTTTTGCATAATACAAATTAATTGTAATAGCCACAGAGAAACCAGCCAGCTTTTAATGCATGGGGATTCCGTATCAGGCAACTAAGCTCTTCGCCTGCATTATCTCATTAAACCCTTGCAATAACCTTCTGAGGTAAAATGTACTAGCCCCAGAGTGCATATGAGGACACTAAGGTCAGGTTCAAGGAGGCTCAGTAACATGCCCAAGGTCATCCAGCCAATATATGACACAAGGAAGGCAAAACCTGAACCAGGTTTCTGCTTCCCTAGTGAAGCTCCTTAATTCTTAAGTGCCTGGGTTGCAGGCTCCTTGGGGACACGCATCACTCTGGGCCCCTGTCTCAGCCCCCAGCACAGAGCTGAGCCCCTTGCTAGAACTTTACACACCTCTCTCGATTGGCCTTTCCCGCCGATGAGGTCTGCAGAGCTTCACACCAGATGGCCAGCAGCTGCCCCGTCCCTTTCTAGCTCCACCCCACCTTACTGTTCTTGTCACCACATCAGCCATGACTACTGGATACCAAACAAAAGCAAGAACTATTAGTTTTGGAAGGCATCACAGGTATGAAGTGAATTCAGAGAATTTGGCTCTCAGCCTGCTGAAACTTGAGGCATCAAGCAGGCACATGTTGTTCAAGTTTGGGGATTTTTCTAGAGATGCGTGGCCCCCTTAGCTTCTGTTCCACATTCTTCGGGTGCTTGGCTGGATGTTCAAGTTATAGCATTAAGCTTAACTTTCCAGCCTTGATAACATCCCAGAGCTGTGAGATGGACCAAGGTACTTGGTAATTCATCTTCCTCGAGATGTTCACAGCTCGGTAAGCATGCCTTCATTATCACAGAAATCACTTTAATGTTTAACAAACAGTTCTGGCACCTTCTCCGCATTCATGTTTCCCATTTTCACCTAACCTGTTATGAGACATGCGATGTGTATACAAATCAGCTATTCATGCAGAGATGATTTTTCACTGCCTCTGAGAAAAGACGTTCAGGTTTCCGATTCTTTTAGGAGAGAGGTTTCCCATTCCTCAACAGGCTCTGTGTTCTGACTCTGAGTAGTTATACCCCCAGCATGGAAGTTATACCCACTTCTATTCAAGATCCATGAGGGTTTCCCTGAGTAGTGACACAGCTACTTTGCAGGTGTGTAACACTACCTGCCCCAGGTTGATAGTGTGTGGTTGCTGTTTCCTGTGGGTTACTACATCACTTGAGTGTGGTCCCTTCCATTAGATTGCAGGGATTTGCCAGTTTCTTCTATTTCTTTTGTGTGTCTCCCACACTTTGTGCTGTGCCCCCTGTTAACTCTATAAATGCGGCACCAGGATATCAGGTTTCTTTGAAAATATCCTACCAAGGACCCACCAGATAGCCACAGACAAGGTGTCCTAAAAAAAAAAAAAAGCAAAAATATATAGCCTGCTCCTTTTTTGCAGGTTGCCTGCAATTGAGTTGGATAAGATTTTATAGATGAAATAATAAACAATGTAAGTTAGCATGGTAGAACCATGGCGTTCTCCAAGGTGCAATTTTAATGAGCTTCCTCATGACAGAAGATACACTGTGGCAACCAGCCAAGTCGTCCAGGCATGCACACAGAGCTTATCCTACACGTTGTTGGCTTACAGAGTGTTTAAAAATTTAGAAATTAGCTGCCAAAAATTTGTAAAAATAGACCATATCACACTATCTGTTTCCAGCATCCCTTTTAGAAAATCAAATATGTTTCTCTTTTTGGAAAACAGGCAGTGCTGAATCTGTATTCCCATCCCAGGATCTCCCAGGCTGGGGTATGAAGCCTCCACTTCTCCACAGTACCCTCATTTCCTACTTTTTCTCCAGCACTAAGAGTTCAGCTAACATTTATTATCTTTTTCACTCTTAAAATTCGAGGGGTTTTCTTTTCAAAAATCAAGAATGTAGACTGAGAGGGCTGCATTTTTTCAAAAAGTGGGTTGGAGGGTACATTTTTAATGCAAAGGAAGACCGTGATAACGTGTTTAAACAGGAAAAAGTGTGTCTGAGTGAAGTAACACAGCTTAATGTTTCATTATAAAAAGAAATGTAAGAACTGTGACCAGTGAACTGGTCAAGAATACATTCAGCTGCAAGTAACAGAAAACTCAACAAGGTTGGCTTAAATATGTATGAGGATCAACAGCTCCACAAAGCTATCAGAGACACAGTCTCCTTCCATCTTTCTGTTTTTCCATCTTTTGTACAGTTTTCATGGTCACAGTTGAAAAGCATTTTGCACATTTCAGGGAGCAAGGAAGGCAGAGAGAGAAAAGGCAGCCCTCCCCAGTGCCCATGGGCCAGGACTTTGTCACACATTTAGAGTTGCAAGGAAACTGGGAAATCAAGTTTCAGCCTCTAGAAGTGAGAAAGAGAAGGGAGCAGGGGGTTCCAGAGAGACCTTCAATGTTATCGCCACAGTCAATGTATGGAAAGCTCTGTCGGAAGAGACAGAAATGGAAATGCCAATGGAGCACATTGATGAGCTCTTCCTTCTTCACTCATTTGCACGGCCCTGTCAGTATCTGAGGTTGCAGTCCTTGGTTCATGACCCACTGTCATTTTTATGAATGCAAACTTGAATCATTTATGGTAGGAGCCTGGTATACAGAGGAACCACTTCACTGGATACCGGAGCCCCGTGCAACCCACAGCATCCTCCTGAGATCTGGGCTTTGCCTCCCTGTCAGGGCCCGTGCAGTAATGTTGGTAAAATCATAAAATTTTATTTCTTTGTAAGAAATAGCCTTGAAATGAAAGCTAACCAGCTTTATAAGTAACTTAAGTCCTATATTTATAGAGTCATTAAGGCTCTAAAGGAACACTTAAATTTTTCTACCACATTTTTACTGCATTGTGTGAGGGATATTATTATGTTATAATAATATTTGCAATTCTGGGGATTCGCTAAGGCTTTAGAACATATCTTTAGTGAATTCCGGGGGCCTCCTGTGTGTAATAAAATGCTAACTGCCCCGGAGATCAAAGTGATCCCCTCAGGCAATCAGGGGAGGGATTAACATGGGCCGGACTGATCAGGAAGACTTGCGCCATTCACTGCTGGAGTCAATGGACACACAGGCAAACTCAGTTAAAGTGATAGGTTCCTTTTTCAAGACTATAGCAACATCTCAATCACCTAGAATTCAGACATCTAATAATTTTCTCTGTCTAGAACATTGCAGAGAAACACTGAAACAAGCACAAAAGTCTCCTAGAATAGCCCAAAGAGATCTAAAGTCCATGTGCTGAAATGTGAATGTTTATTCCTAAGAAAACCTCAGAGATCACGAACACTTGCTTTACATAAAAGTTCACAAAGACGAGTTATCTGGTCTCAGTCTGAAGTTAAGTAGGAATGGCTGATTTAAAGAGAAAGCATAGAAGTAGACCTACTGAGAGAGGCAAGAAGTTACACCAACGGAATGACAGCAGGGAAGAATACAAGAAATATTCTAAAAATCAGAAATCCAAAGACATCACCACCCAGAACCATCATCTAAAGAAGGCCAGTCTTGGATCTGTACAATAATGGTGTTTTTTAACCCTCATTCTGACTTACCAAAAAAAGTTAATTTGTGTTGAGCATCACTGTTTAGTATGTTAGAGAAATGTTTATTTCAAAAAGAGATTTTCATTTAAATGATTAAATATGTTTTCAATCTCAAAGGGAATAAGTTCCCGTTATCTGGAAAATTCTAATTGGGGAGGACTCAATTCCCTAATACTGCTGGAGAGATGTGACCTCATTGTATCTATAGAGTGGGGTTATGTGTCTATGTTCAGCTTGTAAAAAACATGAGAAAACGTTCAGGAGATAATGGATTATAATTTTAAAAAGAATGGTTGAGTCAAGCTGTAAATATTGCCGTACTTGAACACAGAATGAAATAAACATGCTCAAGGATATTTATTGACCTTCACTAACTCCTTAAGTCAATGTGACTCTAATACAAATTGCCTCCAAAGCATTCCAAACCCCCCTCCCTCTCATATCCAACACAGGCAGGACTGGACAATACAAGACAGAAAACAGAACAACCCAGGTACGATGCTCATTAGCCACAGGCACATGGAACACTCAAGCATGTTTTAGGGACTGTGGTCCAGCTGGACCACAGTCCTGAGACGCATCACTTGCAGTAGAGAAGTATCGAGTAACAGTCTCAAAAATCAGGCCCTTCAACAATTTTTCTTCTGTTCAATAAACTTGCTGCCAAAAAGGGTATACATTATATGGTGAGTGACACTTCAGCAGGAAACAATATAGAGCTACCTGGCAGTTGGTTCTTCTCATATTTTGACGGAGAGTGCTTTCTCCTCCCACTCAAATGGAGGAAGGGGCTGGACTTGACCGACTGCTCTCCTGGCTGGGTTGGGTAGCAGTCACCTCAGCACTGGGGCCGACAGCGAGGGAAGGAACACTGCTCTGGAGGCCATGAGAAAAAGAGGCAGCAAGCATCTAGTCTGCGTCTGCAAGTCTCAGCGTTTGCAGGGAAATCAAGGTTTTTAGAGCACATCCGGAGATTAAAAGGTTAGAGACAGGTCAAGAAGGTGTCTGAGGCTGAAAACGAAAGCCCCTTCTTTCTGCTATCAACCTTGACTCTCAAACTAGCACCATCATTATCATGCTTATTACATCACCTTCCACTTTTTCCATATGAAGCCCTATTCCAAGCATTCTATGTACACACAAGCTCTTATTTCATCCTATGAGGTAGCTGTTACTGTCCCATTTTCACTGCTAAAAAAATGAAAGAGTAAGTAGAGACTCGCACAAGTGGTACAAAACAGTAGGGGGATTTGAACCCAGGCGTCTGACCCCAGAGCCCATAGCTTAAACACTGATCGTGTCACCCAACAACCCCTTCCGTGGAGTGAGCCCCAAGGGTAGAAATGGAGGAGTTCTAACCCTTTGTGGCTCAGATTCTGGTCTGTGTTGCTCTCTGGCCTCCTGGACTTCCCAGCTAATATTCCAACTCCTGCAATCTGCCAAGTCTCCTCTCACAGCTGCCCCCGAGTTGTGGCACTACAACGCATTCATGTAGTTATACCTCAAAGAAGGCAAGAAGGACTGAACTGTAGGGGAAGGGCTTTCCTTGAATTTATCTTTAAACATGTATCAAGATCAACTGCCTAGTCCTAGAGCCCCAGGTATTAAAAGGCCCCAGGTGAGGTGACACTTTGCAGTTTCCTATTAGCCACCTCTCAATCTCAGATACATCTACTCAGGTCCTTTATATCTTCCCATAAAACTGATCGGTTTCTCTCTTGCTAAAATCTTTCAGCATCACTTTCCTTTGCGTTCTTGTTCCCAGATCTTTAAAAATGTCTGTCCCTTTACTTAGTCGGCCCGTGGAGATGAAGTCAAATGCTTGGGCTAGCCAGGAGGAAGAGACGTTCCATAAGGAGGGAGGAAAAGTGGGTGCACCCCATTCTGTCCCTCCCACAGGCACCACTTTTGCTTAGGGTAAAAGGAAGACCCTATACATTTTCCGTCTCAGTTAAAACTGTGGAAATCAACTTTCACCTCCTTTGGGGTTGCTTCTTTTGCCTGGTTGGTGGTTTCCTCCGAGAACTAAGCTTTTAAGTGATTTGCATGCTTGGGTAGCCAACAGAATCACATTCCTGCATCTACCCACCCTTTCTCTTTCCTCACTCACCAGCAAACCCCTTTTACCATAGCCGTCCTTTCCCTGAAACCATACCCACCAGCTTCTCATGGCCTTTGCCAGAGTTGCCCACTCTTTGAAGATCTCCTTCCTACTCATGGGAACTGAAGACAGCCAGCAGTTTCCCACCTGCTCCAAACTTATCACCACCACCTTCATCAACTGCCCTGCCCTAGCCCACACGCTGGGTGGGATTAAGGGAGGGGAGGTGGGTCAGCTGGAGTCTAGAACTGAAAAGTGGCTGGTGTGGAAAACTGGGAACTCAGGGAACATCAAGGTCAGCCCCAAGGTGAAGAGCTGCCCGGGCAGGGCTGGGCGTGAGAGCAAGAGCCAGAAGCCCCAGGGGGTTAAACTGAGAGAAGGAGTGCAGAGGCCCGGCATGAGTGAGAGGTGGGAACCAGCAGAGGCGTTGAGTCACGCGGAGCAACCTAACGCCCAGGGCCAATCCACAGGAGGAGCCAGGTCAAGACAAGTCATGACAGGACAAGCATGGGATTGAGGTGAATCCAAGGACAGGAGTCGGGAGCCAGAAACAGGGCAGAGTTGAAGGGAGGACAGAAGGAACCACGTGTGAAAACAAGATGGGGTGGGGGTGGGGGCATATGGTATGATATCCAAGGGCTGAGTTTAAATTTCACCACTTAAACATCCCAACCGTATTTTGTGTCTGTTCATTCTAGAAGCATACCTAGGTTCATGCACTGAAAAGCCAAGTGGCTTCTGATCTGAGACACTGTTTCAGCAGATGCTAAGGACAATTGAGTCCAATGTCCCCCAGCATAGACCATTCCTCTGCTAATTAGTTAGGGGCAGACCTGGTCTCAAGCCCGTTTTGCTGGTTAAAATGAAGTTGACCTACTATTTGGTTGGTTTTGACGCACAAAATGACAATTTCATATGGTTCAATTTAATGTCACAAGAGCATAGACAGTTTACATCATTTTTCCAAGCCTCAGTTTTCTTTCTGTGAAATGGAAATGACACCTACACCATGCCGTAGTGATTAGATGAAGCCACAGATTTTAAGGTGTTTGGTATAATGTCTCACACCTGGAAGTGCTTACTAAGTATTAGCTATTACCCCTAGTTTTCAGGAATAAACATTGCAGAATTAAATTTGGTAGTTACAGGCTCAGAACACTCACTCAGCAGGTAGTCCTAGATACACGTAAAGTGCTTTTGATGCCCTGCAGTACAGGGCCCACCAAGAGCGGTTCTGTCTAGATCTAACTCACATGGCAGTGGAGCACATGTTTAAAACCATCCCTGGTCTTTGAACACAGCCAGTGGTTGAATGAGTCCATCCATCACTGGATGACTTTGAGCAAATCACTCAGCCTTTCTGAACTCATAAGGGTTATCTGAGGATAATAACCACACCTGCAGAAATACGGCCTGTGACATGTTAGGAAAACGGATGGCATGTCCTGAGCAATCAATGGATGGCAGCCTTTACTTGCTGATCAGATCTCAATTCTGACCCAGGCCTGGTCACAAATTCCAGGTCCCAGCACGAAACCACAGCATCTTTTGTGCGGGAAGGAGAAGGACAAGCATGCTCTCCTATCTTTCATCTATTTACCTTTCTCCCACCCCGATTCTAGGGCTTGTCTTGCCTGGAGGTCCTGGATTCACGGCACTGCCAGCCATTGGCCAGTTCAGTTAGGTGGCTGGTTATTTCATGGCAGGCAAATCTGGGAGGCGGTTCGGCTGGGTCTTAAAACAGCTCTTCTCTTTCCTGTGGCTTCTGAGTTTCAGAGGCTGGAGAATTGTTGGCAGGTGGGGATTTTCTCATTCAAAATAAAACAGCTTGTTTTAATTGAAAAAAGACGTGTTAGGTTCCCGGGACATCATATGGCTCTTAGGGGACGATTAATTGGCTTCAGCAGAAGGGTCACACAGAAGTGAAGGGAGAACATCTCCCACATGCAGATGGGTCCCAGGGCTTGGTGCAAAGAGCCCACCAAGGACACACTGGGTAGAGTTGAGGCCACAAGGTCTGCAGGTGTCGGGCTGAGCCCGGTCGGCCGGCTGCTTTTCCCAGGGGAAGACTAAGCAGTACCAACCCCCCTGCCGCCAGATGACATGTTGCTACCGGGAATCGCGTTATGTCATCTCGAGAAAAATGTGCACAAACACGCCAACTTTCTTCGGTAAAATCAAAGTCCCACTCGTCTCTTTCATCTTCCCGGCTCTACGCCGCCCGGGCTCCCAAGTTGCCACCTGTGGCTCACTCTGCCTTGAGGTCTGCAGAGCTTATCAGCTCAGGTAGTCTGATTCTAGAAACCAGGCTCATAACCAGCGACTTCGCACTGTGTTTTGCATTCACCTTAGATCTGTTAAGGCCAACTGGTTCTACTGATCCTATTTAAACTATTTCTGTAAAGGAGCAGGACCCTCTGAAGCCTTCCCAGGACAGAACCCCCCCCTCCCTTGTCCTCCACCTGCCTCTTGTCTGTAGAAAAACTTTAGCCAGAGAATAAGCTAGAGACTCAAACGAGACAGAAATGATAGTTTAGCCATTATTAAACAAAGCCACGGACTTTAGTTCCTCCTCCAGGGCTGTAGGTAATATTCTTAGCCATATCCTTTGAGCTGTTCTGCAGACACAAACCTCCATCAGGTGAAAGTTAAACTACATCTGTAGTTAACAAGAAGTTAACTACATCTTGACCAGACTGTAGCCATGACATTAGCTGTTCCATCTTGCATGATTTCAAGAATTGGCCTCAAAGAAATGGCAACAAACCAACCCTGAAGTTAAAGATTAACTGTACTTAAATCAAGATGGCTTTGAGGAGCCACCACATGACCAATTTCAAGATGACTGTCAGAGCCAACTGTGCTGTTCTGCACACAGGCTCCTAGCCCCAGCTCATGCATCCCCGAAATTCCTTTTTTAAAGCTCTTGTTGCCTGATGGGCAAGCGGGGGTTGGTTCTTTAGGATGAGTTCACTTTCTCCCCAGGACTGTGGCCTCTTCAAAAAAAAGCTCTTTCCTTCTATCCAACACTTGTCTCTCATTATTGAGTTCTTGAGAGATGAGCAGCTGAATCTGAGTTCGGTAACATTTCTACAAAACACAGAAAATGACATGGCTGTTTCTTCCTCTGAGGCTAGGATTCTCTGTGGCACGTTCTAGCTGACAAACTCCCATCTCCTAGTTTGGGATGAATTAATAAACCTTCAATGACTTCTCTTCTGCACCCCCAATGTTTAGTTGACACCTTCAGATTGCTCCCCCTGGAGGAATATTTTGAAACTTCAATTAACTCAGTTGAATGGATTGGAGGCAAAATGCCTACCTTGGTGGCATAAACCCTAACACTGCATGAGTAGGGCCAGCAAGGAAGTTCCACTCACTGGCCTTATGCCAGCCCCACCCTCAGTGCCAATCTATAACCCGATGTTGTCCACATGAGTCCATCAGCAGGCTTGTCAGTGGCAGTGGTGGGGATTCCACCATCCCCCAAAGCCCTTTCTTTCTTTGCAGACAAGGTTGGAGCAAAGGGTGGGAGAGTCCTGTCCCAGGGTGCGGCAGGAGGCTGCCCGCCAGCATGCAGACCCTTTGGGAGTTAGCACAGTTCCTTCAACAAGGGTGGCGGAACTTTGTCTCTCATTAAGCTGCCTGAAGTCATCTCTTGATGGATCCTGGGGCCGGGTGGGGGGAGGGTGGGGAATCAAGAAGGAAAGTTTATTTTCAGACTCAGCTTAACAGCAACCAACTTAAGCACCTAAAAAATGGTAGGTATTTCTCCAAGGAGCAAATTAAGGTAAATACCCCAAGACTTATTCCACATTGATCTGTTTAGAAAGTGCCCAATTAGGATAATATACACCACACTTCAGGGACCAAAGGGACTCTTTTGCTTCCCTCTTTTTTGCCACTGTTGATACTCCAGGTTTCTAGGGAAATAATACACATATTTTTCACATGTTCAGGAGCAGCATACCCCCTCGAAGGAAGTACCAGGAGCCGTATTTGGCGGCACAGTATCACCCCGATCTGGGGAGTCAATGGCTTAAGAGGCAGAACTGAAGTTAATTTAGAGCAAAGAATGGGACCTGATTAAAAGGACAAGTCTCACTGTCAGTTAAATTTGTGTCGAGTGATGTGACTCTTAGGACAGCCCTCTTGTGCCTTTATCTGTTCAGCAAAATGAAATGAGCATCTACTTTTTCCGAAGGAAAACTAAGGGGTCCCTTGTCTGTTGATTTTTCTCGGGCTTTTAGATCAATGTCCTCCAGAGTGGATTCATTCCCAAAGGATTTAAAAGCATCTTGGGGTCGATCCTCAAGTTTGGAGTCCTTTACAAGCCTTGCTTCATGACTCTTCAGTGACAGAGTGAGCTTCACTATTAGACCATTTTACAGATGGGGAAGACGGAAGCCCGGGAGTATGGGGGTACCCAAGAAGGGTCGGAGGCCTGCTCTCAGTCTCGGCCTCTTCCCCTCAGCCCTCTGATCATCCTGCGCCTCATGGTAAAGTAGTCAGCACACCCTTCCCCAAACAGATGACAAGTTCCCAAGTGAGGGTGGATTGGTTTAGCTATCCCACCTGAGCTTTTGGACCCTCCCATATTTGGCAGGTCAAAGCTGGCCCCACCCACTTAACAGAACCAGTTTTTGCTTGTCAGCCAACAAGGCAGGTGTGTCTAAAGCACATCAGGAAACTGAAGACGGTAACCACTAGGGTCTTTGACATGTGAAATGCCTACCAGAGTCTTTCTCCCATCCATTATCAAGATTAATATGAGCAGAAAAAAAGCAGCATTTGGATGACTTTTGGTATCTGCAATGCAAATTCCTGCAGTGCAAATGCAGAAGGGGCCTCACCTCCTTTGCTTTGGGCCAGGAGTAGATCATTTATTAACCCCTCGCCATGAAAAGCACAGCAGAGCCCTCATTATCTCATATCCATGCTTTCCAAATCAATCAGCTCCCTGCTCCACTGCTGGGCTCTTTAATTTAAATGTCAGCTAAAGTTAGAGTGTGCTTTATGAAAATGTCAGAGCCTCTCGTTAACTTCGGCTCTGTGTCGGTCCATCACTTTTCAGTTGACGAAGTTGAGGAAATGACTTCTCTCAGAACGCTTGCGCTGAGGTTCCTCTTTGAATCTTTAGGACACTCTCCTTAAAAATCTGAACTCTGGTTTAAAAAAAAAGGTGCTTCAAATACCAGTATCTATAAATAGTCACGTCTCAGAATGTATGAAAGTTTTCTAAATGCTTTCCCACATTTGAATCCACGTTATGAATATTCTAAAGAGCTGGAATTCGACTGGCATTTCTCAGTGGGCTTTTGGAGGGCGACAACTGTCCTTCCAGGACTGTCCCACCCACCATAGCAGCTGAGCTTCCCTGCTCCTCCTCGCCACTAAATGCTAGTAACTGAAGCAACCAAAAGGCCTTCTACTCAGTTTCAAATGCCTCGCAGGCCGCAGTCTGCTCCAGTTGAGATGAGAGTCAACCAGAAATTTCAAAACCCTCATACCAGACAAAACCCAACCAAAATGCTTGCTAGGCACAAAGTCCCTCCCCGCACCTCGCCCTTGGGGCTCTCCCCGCTTAGGTCCTAACTGTGGGCCTGGGCTGCACGCTGCATTGCTGGGACTGACTGCTTTGTGATGCTGCCTGAACCGTATTGTATTCTTCTCCTCTGCTAACTGAGCTCTTGTCTGTCCCCCTGCGTGGTGCCCTGCCGGAGGACAGATATCTCAGAACAGACATCTTGTCGTGCTCCATGTCGAAGAGTCCTGGGTTTGGCAGACGTTTACTAACTATGTTGGATGAATAGTTGGTGACTGGATGACAGAGAGGATCTAAACCCTGGACCACTGGCTATTGGCTTAGTAAGAGATACAGTTACACTCCATCTCTGTGCTTCTTACCCTTCCTGGCATGCAGGGGTTGTGCTTGTGTCTGCAGCATGGTGGCCTTTGGGTTCTTTTGGCCTCGGATTAACACATGAAGAGACCATACAAGGAGTGTAGTAAGGTCTGTTGCTAGGACAGCAGGTGTATTGAAGCAACCGCAAATACGAACTTATACACACACACAGAAATACGTCTTAACACTTAATAAAATACTTTCTCAAAATTTGATGAGTTAGGGGAAAAGTAGATTTCCCTCTTGAACTAACTCCCTATACTGGCTGTTTTCAATCGTTTCAAGTTTCCAACTGTTGTTCTTACACTTAACAGATGTCCCCTCCGAAGGCATCAACCCACTTTGTTTTTCCCTCATCCTAACTCCTTTTTCAGTAAAACAAGTTACCCAGAATATACTTTCCCTTTTATCTGTATGTGTTAGAGAGAAGAAAAAGAATTTTATTTTTAAGGTCATTTTTCTCACTAATGACCAGAGACAGAAATAAACCACAGTTGATTCAAAAGGCAAACACTAGTCCTTCCTATTTCTGTGGCCTCCGCAGTGCTCTCTCCCATGACGGAAATGGAAAAAGTCCTCAAGTAAGAGGAAAAGTGGAAAATACAGATTCAATGATCAAGTTTAAGGGTGAGCGAATGACAGGTCACATCTGGAGACAGTACAGAAACGTAGATGACAGCTTTTTCCCCCCTACATGGTCATAAATTTACATTCATCCAATTTGTCCCTCTTTCCCTATCTCTGTAGCTCTCAACAGCACACAACTGTAGGGTATCTGACCTTTGCTAAGATTAAGACTGCGGCCTGCAGGCTTCACCCAACAAAAACAAAAAGGAAAGAAACTGCCCCATTCATAGACTGAACCAGGCTGCGATCAGCGGCATTGCAAAACCGGGTAAAAGTTACATCGGGGGTGGAGCATGGGGTGCCTGACTCTTTAGGGACGTGTATGATCAGACGCCTAACTGTGGTTGAGACAGCTTTGTCATTCTCTACTCTCTCTCTCCTCCCTCCCACCCTCCCAGGTGTGCAATTCCCTATTACATCATCCCAGTCTGTTGCATGTCCAAGGTCTGGGAATGGGAAGAGGCTGAGTTTGGCCACTAAGACACCAGGACACTATCCCCCAGGAAACAAAGTATCTCTGTATGTGATGCTCGGAAACCCCATTTTCAGACAACACTGCTCCTGCAGCTTTCAGACAAAGTAAGAATGGTCATGCTTCAAAAGCTAACAGTCTGGTCAAACTGTTGCCAGGGCAGCAGAGAAACCTTAGGATGATTTCAACTCATCTACTCTTTCCCGCCAACCAAGAGACAATATGGGGACACTACTCATCGGGGACACTAAGCAGGATTCAAGTGGAACTTAAATTGCTGAACTTGGACCTCAACCCAGCGTTAATGTTATTCACGTGAAAAGTGAAATACAGAGTTTTAAAAATCAACATTTAGTTCAAACTGAAACAGCCAAATCTCCAAATTAAACCTGAACTAGATTGATGTTTCATTTACTTTCTAATCTTGAAGGCATTCCCATGACAATTTCTCCATGCCACTGGGCAGCCAGTCGCTGTCTTGGCTGCCAATTCACTGATGACAATATCCCCAGCAGGGTGGACAATTAATATAGCTCCAATCCACAAACTCAGCCTCCCTGCCAGATAGTCTAAAACCCATTTACACAGTCCAGTTTGATCTGAGTGTTTAGACAGATGGGTTGTTTGAACCCACTGCTTCAAGAATATATTTTTGTATATTCCTATGCCTCTTATCAGACCCAAAAAGGAAGAATGGCTGGACTGACTGCTTTGTCCATTTCAAGCAATTATCCTGTCTGGCATGGGTGGAGGTGAACAGAGCAGTGTCAGCAGAGCGATCAGCGGTTCATTTCACTGGAGGGAGTGTTACGTGTCCAGGGCCAAGCACTTCTGTCTGTCTGACTGCTTTGTCTCCATTTTCCCTCCTCTCTCACGTACACACAGACCCTCTTTAATTACTAGCAGAAAACAGTGCATTCTACACACTTCACAACATCTGTTCAGGCCTTAATTAATCCAGCTCTCTCAGTCTCCATAGCAACTGTGCTTAACAGGCTCTCTCCGCATGCAAAAATCTTCCTCTGAGTCAATGACTCGAAATACGGCCACTATCGAAACATGTTTACATTAACCCTAGTGTCAGATATGAGAACTTTGCAGGGAGGGTGTCTGCATGGAAAGACCAAGTTGTGAGACCATATTCACCATCACCGTAGTAAAAGCAGCTGCTTTCAAACCAGAGACACAAGTTAACGCTAATTTTTCAAGGTAGTGCAAAATAAAAAAATCCCATTTCTACCTTTATGTTACTAGAAGTTCCAGTGCTCCAGAAGATTAATGAGCACAGTTACCCTGACGGAGCACACGGTTGTTGACTGTAGGGCAGTTAAAAGAAATCCAAGCGTTAAGAAGAAACTCATCGGGAGGTGGGCCTCCTGAGCCGCTGGCCCTGCAGACCTGAAATCAAAGCTTATTGTTCTTTGCAGGCACCTGCCAGCTTCTTCCCCAGATTAGAGCTTGCCAGCAGCAGAGAGGTTAGCTTTTCCAAGGAAGCCGTGAACACCGCCAAGGGAAACGTCAAGCACGTTTCCCAGGGTCTGTTTTAGCTCCGTGGACCTTAGAGATGCTCTCCTTGACGCTGGCTGTGTTTGTGTTTGTATTTGAAGCTGTTATGTTAGAGATAGTAAAAATAAATACTGCCGACTGCCCAGAAAACCTGCTCAGGTACGATGTGTGGGGGTTGGGGGGAGGGCAGTGGTAAAAGAGCGTGGACAAATGAAGCCAGGCATTTACCCTCCAAGTGGCGTTTCAGTCCACACCGGCTTCCATCATTAAATGTTTAACCTGGGTTGCTAACAAGAAGTAAACCATTCAGAGTCCTGGCTCCTTTTCCCCTTCACTGCTTCCTTCTTTGAATAGAAAAACCACCCAAAACCCACTGAGAAGTGAGAAGAAATTTAGACAAACTCTTGGGCAAGTAGAAAATGCATTTTGTAGACAAATCAGATCCCTTTTATGATAAACATAGGACACGCCCCATTTTGAGCTTCTGAACAAGGAGAGAACCTTCCTGAACCCCCCCAACCAGTGACTGGAACTCTGTGGAGCCTGGGGGATAATGAACCCCCAAATTGAAGGAGTCGTCATTGGGGAGCTTCTGCAGGAATAAGGGCCCATTCTCTAATGTAACTATAGTAGCTGGTGAAACTAGCAAAGAAAGTATAACCCTGTTTTCTCAAAGCTCGTTCTTCATCCGCAAGCCGTTGTCTCTTAAGAGATTTCTGACTTTCTGCTCTTCAGAGAGCTTTATTGCTAGGCAGACAACTAGGATTCAATTAATGGCATGTTGAAGTTTCTCATCCATGAAGCTTCTACAAAGCTACTGAACCATGGTCCCCCCCCTTCAAGTGACTTCGCCCAAAACATTATTCAATCACCAACTTGAAGTGAAGGCTTTGAACTCACAAGCCAGAGGCAAAGAAATGGAATGGAAACAGGATCAGGGTTCCAGTTCTACCGCTTCTTTGATCTCAGATTTCCAGAGACTCCTGTTCACCAGGCTCGTCCCCGAAGTCTCATGAAGCTCTTACTCTGAGCACAGTGTCAGGGAGGGCTTTGATCCCGGACATCTCCCAAGGCAAAGGAAAGTGGGCTGTGAAAACCTGAAGCAAGGATCCCCCAGCTACTTTGGTTCTTGAGCACGCCCAAGCCCGCCTTCTCCCTACCCCTAGTCACCAGCATGCGACCCCTGCTGTCATTTTCAGAGGGGGGACTGTGTGGCATTTACTGCTCTAGGCTAAACTCGTTTGGTTTTCACAGCAGCCCTGCAAGGGCATGGCTATTACTCTCCCCATTTCATCAATAAGCGAACTTAGCTCAGAAGCAAGGCTGTGGGGTTGCGCAAGAGATTCCACAAGCGACTCCATAACACACATTAAGTGGTGTTGTGCAACCCTGTGGCCCTGGGGAACTTCACTAAGCAGAGCCCAAGTCTGTTTGGTTTTTCCCTACGTTTTTACTCCTGTCTCTCTTGGTAGAGGGCAGCCGGCATGAGAGAGCATAGAGAACTCTCCGTACTCATCACAGGATCATTGTGGAATCCATGTATCCCCTTCCACTCCTTCCCCCCACCTTTTTTCCATTTCCCATAAAGCCCAAAGTGGTACATTAAGATGGGGTGAGGGGCGGCATCAGAGATAAGAAAATAAAGCAGGTGGTCAAGACAGCCATGGAGGAAGATCCTACAGTCACCTCCTCCCTTAGACACACTGAATCTATAGCTACATATAGGGCAATTTCTTCTGAAAAAGACCTAAAAACTAGCTAAACAGATGGATCACAAACAGATGGAGGAAAGGGCCACAATGAGGCGAGTAGGAGAGGTTGAGATGTGGTCACGTTTAAACAGCCCACAACCCCCTCCCCCCTAGCACCTCCAGGGAACTCAAACCCAGAGTTTCTCCCTAAGGAACAAAGGGTTCACTCCCCGACATCGGCACCCCTGCTTTTGAGACCTGCACTTGAGAGATGAGTCCCTGAAACATCTGGCTTGAAAACCAGTGAGTCTTGCCTCCCCAAGACCCAAGGGGCTGTAGGGTTCTGAGAAACGGCTTTTAAATGGGCGGGCGTGCAGACTCTCTCTTCCCAGGGACGGCGTGGAAGCAGCCGTTTGAAAAGCGCACAGACTTTATGAGATTCATTTGCTGATATTAAAGCTACGGCCTGAGGGGCCAAGCCCCCTACTCTTCTGGGATAAGGATGAAGGCGCTGGCAGGCGCGTCTTACATGCCCGCCCTCCCTTGCTAAAGCCAGTGGGCGCAGGTGTTTTCCCCCACTTGCTCACCCTCCATCTCCAGTCTACCTGCACCAGCGTCTCCCTGCAGGGGAGCGTTTGCTCCAGTCCAGCCCCCTGGGGTTTTTGCTGCCATCTTTGTGCCCTCCCTCTGCCTTGCCTGAGCTGGCCAGCATCCCCCAGAAAAGAGTTTATGCCCTGATCTGATGCCCTAGTTTTTCCGACTGTTGTCTAGCAAACCCCCTCCGGGTAGCCTGGCTCTCTTGGCCAGCAGGGCTTAGACTTGTGTCCCCACAGCACTGTCTCCATCTTACTGTCAAGTATTGACGTACTTTAAAGCTGCTGCTTGAGGATCTGACTTCCTAATCAGCCTGAATCTAGGTTCTGACTGAGGTGTCCCCCTCCTAGGACGCTGATAGGTCCTTGCACACCCTCAGGCACTGGAAGCCACCAAAAATAAAACAGGGCTGCTTGGATCAACACAGAGGGCTGGGAGACACCCAAGGGCTAGGGCAGGCTTGAACAATAAGGCTCATCTCCTACACAATCTCCACGATTTCGAGAGGCGGTTGTTTCATCTAGAACACAGAAACCCCGCAGAAAGTCAGGTTAAAGAAAACAGAAACATGGTCCAAAGGAAAGAAGATAAAATTTTAAAAAGAAAATCTTACTGAAACAGAGATAAGAAAGCAGAAAAGCGAAGTGAGTCTTTCCCCTTCCCCCCTTCCCACCACCCCCTCCCGGCCGCTTTTTTTCTTCCACTTAAAACTGTTTGGACTCAAGTCCTCAGTTCATCCCACAGAAGCACCCTGAGGCATCCTTCCAGATCCCTCTGTTCCAACAAGCATCTTCAGGTAGCCCCAGGGTCCCCTTTACTTTTGGTTTCTTGTGGCTAAGCACCAACAGGTAGCTACCCCACTGGCCATTTGACCAGAACCCATTTGCTTTGTGGAGGAGGTGGGTGTGGAAAGGTGAGGGGATAGGGTATTATTTTTCCCAACGCTCATCAGGCCGAGATGCCAAGACCCTGAGGTTTACAGCAAAGAGAGAGCTTATTGGCAAGGCAGCCAAGAGAGAAGACAGAGAAATGCGTCTCAAATTAGCGTCCCCGGAAAAGCGATGAGCGTCAAGGTCGGGATATTTACGCGATGACCAATAAGGCAGCAGGGCGGTCAGAGGCGTGGGGAGCGTGGGGAAAGGACCGGGGACGGGCACAGGTGATCATCATCCTGCTCAGGTGTAACTAAGCCCCAGGCCCCCTGCACGTGCAGAATGGAGCCTCTTCGCACGCTCTGAGGGCGGAGTTCTGCCCGCTGACGTCAGGAGGTCGCGGAGCGGACCCTCACGCATGCCCAGCTGGAGGGTCGGAGGGCCTCTCCAGTCTCAGCCGGCTGGGCTCAGACTAGACACAGCTGACTCCAAGCCCCTGGAAAACAACTCGGGCAAACATCTTGTTTAGGCTCCAGGGTGCTTGGAGGACAGGCACGTCTTTCGTAGACGATCTTGATTAGTGAAGGCAAGTGAAATGCATTTGACTAAGGCTTACCCTGGGTTTCAGTAGTCACCATAACCCAGCTGTACGTGGGACGTGATCAGTTCCAAGCTGGGAGAGGTGCTCCCATGTTTCCCCACGACTCGCGCTAGAGTGCTGGAAAGAAGCGAGACAGATGGGTCCTTCTCCCTGGACACCTTAACCTAGACGGGGAGGGGCTCCTTCTGCAGTGCTTCCAAGTGTGTGCGTCAGTGTCTCTCAAGTCTTGTTTTATGCCTCTGGACTTTGGCTTGGGTCCCCCACCCTCTGACTCTCTACTTATCCTTCAAGCCTCGGGCATCTTCTCCTTTAGGACAACTCCCTCCCTGCACATGTTACTGGCCCCTACATGCTCTTTCTCTGAGCTCCCATAGTGACCTGTACTCCTCCGTATCTGTTCCTGTGTTTGTCTTCAACAACTTACAAACTTGTTCACTTTTACCTTGTTTCTAATAGACTGGCCTTTAGGAGAGTCAATAAATGTTAATTGAATGAGTTCAATGCAAATAAGCTGAAAGCTAACCTTAGGAAGCCTTAGTCCACTCTCATACCTACCATCTCCAGGCATCTGACCGCTCTACTCACCGCTTCTGGCTGTGCAGGTGCAACCTGCCTAAGGTCTGGGACCAGGCTGAGCAATTATTCAGAGTTTTTTATGATATGATAATAATAGCTAGCACATATTGAGTGGTTACTATGCCCCAGGCTCTGTTCTAAGCACATTGCATAATCATTTAATTCTCACAACAGTTCTGTAAGGTAATCATCTTTGTTTCACAGATGAGGAAACTGAGACCTAGAGAGGTGAAGTAACATACCAGGGACACAGCCCGGAAGTCAGAGATCTATCTGGCTGCAGAATCTCTACTCCAAGCCTCTCATCCAGAAAGACAGAGATGATTGAACCTTAGTAGCCTCAGTTTTATTCTGAGTTTGAAAGACGGTCCGAGGTCACAGGAAGGAATACACCTCCTTTTTACTTATCTGTAACCCCCAATTTCATCTTATCATCTTCACCTTATATAACCCTTACACACACACACACACACACACCCCGCAGCAAGTGTTTTTACCCTTTTCTGAATGACCAGGGCTCCAATGGTGAGTGGGCTGGGAAGTGTCCCAGGATTCCAGCAACTATGCCCTGATGAGCCGCAGAGAAGCTTGGACTATAAACGAGATGCAAGTAGATGAATGCAGCCTGGAAGGGACAGAGCAAAAAACGTTGCTTTCCCTTCCACAACCAGTCTCTAAAGGGATGAATGTTTCCTTCAAGATCTTCGGTGGGTGGGAAGTATCCTTTGACGGAAACTTATGATGCTGAGAAATAGGGTGGTCTTCTAAGATTAGCGAATTTCTGTTGGAGCCACAGAGTGAACTCTACGGAGATCTGAGCTCATTAAATAGTGAGGACAAAGTAAAACGGAAGAACTTATCAAAAAACCTTTGAGACTTAGTTATGTTAATTGAAAAGACATAAAATTAAATATTAAAGTTATCAAGAAGAACCTATGAACAGAGACATAACAAAAGATGCCAAGGCCTTCCCCAGGGTGGCTACACAAAGCCCCAGAGTTTGCAGGGCTTGAAAATCAACTGAGCACACATGTTCTTAAAGAACTCCACGGGGATTTAGAACATCTCTACCTATTTTCACACATGGTTAATTTCCATATCTGCTGTCAGGAAAAAGGGAAAGATATTTATAGTTATTGGAGCAAGGATTTGGACTGAAATATCTATATGCTTTTTATTCGAAGGATAGAGGATTCTGGAATAGACATTACTGAGAGAGAGGGAAGATAGAGCCTTCTGTCTCGAAGTCTTTAGGGAGAGAAGATGCATCTTATAATTGAGGAGTTCATTTTGGAGATGAAGTGATTGATTAACATTTTAGTGAGCTATATCCATTCTGTGAAGATTTGTCTCTGAATGTGTTAATATGATTGTGACCCAAATGGCCAGAAGCAGCAAGTCAAAAAGAAAGGGGTGCCCCTCTCCCAAAAAGGCTTTCTTTAAAACTAAGATTTGACTTGCTCAAGTGAAAATAGTTATCCAACTGGCAACTTTAGGGAAAAAACAAGCAATGGGAGATGGGTGAATATTTTTCCTTTCTGATCACAGCTCCCTCCTGGTAAGGACGGCAAGTCTGGGTGGATTTAGTATTCCTCCTTTATTTTCATTTTTAATAAAGGGAGGTTGCATTTGAGTATGAAATGTGTATTTTATTACAGTTCCACACAATTTTAAAATTTCAAAGTAAAATAGTGAGGTAAAAGGTATTTATTGACACTGACCAAAACATATACAGATATTTCTGAAGAACCACCTGAAAGCATTTCCCGGTTTATTTTCTCACAGAGAGACCCGTATTACCCTGAAGGCAAGACGTACCGGTTTTCCTCTGTGGAAAAGCACATACAGGCAACAAGCTTCACCGGGGAGCCGTTCTTGTCCTGAACTAGCTGCAGCGTGGAGCTCCTTCCAGGGAGTGCAGGCCGCTGGCGACAGGCCAGCCACCAGGAGCACGGGCGCCCACTACTGACGCTTCACGTTAGTAGCCAAGTTTACATCCAAACCGACTCGTTGCGGCTTTGCCTCTGGGCTGTGTTGAATGATGGATGATGCTGAACTGTGGCTTCAAAGCCGACAAGCCTTAGGACCAATAAAGTGTATCTGAAAAACCTCTGGCCCAGGTCCTGAGTCCAGACTGTGTCCACAGCAGAGTGGCCGCCCGGTCAGGGCAGATGTCCAGACAGGACACCTTGGTTGCATGGTGACTGTAACAGATCACCACCAGGTGTGACCCCTTCGATGTCCCAAAGACTAGCCAAGAAAAGGCCTTTTCCACATCCTCCTCTGTCTCTGAGGGCACTGAAGTCACTCTCCTTAATTAGCTGCTGTGATGGCGAAAGTTTGCACAACATGAGTATCACTCTTTCTGTCCGAACTGCTTCGTCAAGATTTTAAAGGACACTTTGAAAAGCAGATGATCCAGTAGAAAATATAACATGGAAACTTAGGGTCCTAACAACTTGGAAAATATTTTTGCTTACTTAAGTTAATTTCTCCTCCAGAAATCTGAAATTAGGTGTGGTAAGTGAATGATCATTACAAACAGCTGCTTTCAATAATTTAATTATTAGACTCATGCCCCCAAATGAACTTGCACGAAACGTTAAATATTACTCCTAAAGCAATGTGGACGCAGTCACACACACATCAGGAAAAGGAAAAAGAAATTTCTCCCGAAAACACCAGTGTTTTGTTTTGTTTGGAAACACAACAACACAGTTAGAGGTAAACAATATTTTCTTCTGCTCCATCTCCAGATTCCCCATCTGGGCTGGTCACTCTCTGTAGACTGAGCTTTGCTTCTGCTATAAATGTCTGCAGCTGAGGGCCGTGTGGATTGGAGTCGCTAAGGGGTGGGTATTCAGTCTGAGAGATGTCCAAATCTGCAAAAGACAAGACAGCACAGGTCACAGAAGAGTCAGCTTGAGACCCACAAGGCAGGTGACACTCAGGCAGACCCCCCTAAGACTGGGAAATGCCACGGCCACAGAGCCAGCCGCAGAGAGAATGACAGAGTCCAGTGAGGAAGGAACAAAATGCATACCTAATGCCTTAATCAAAAATATTAAAATGTTCGGTTATGTGTACAACTGTCTCCTATGGCTAAAGATAACCTTTACAAAATACTCCCAGGGAAACATCAAATGAATAAAGACGTCACCAGTTGTGGGCTGTTAGAACACTGGGACTGCTGAGAAAGGGGTGCCCAGTTAGTTTTAAAGGTGGTTCCACGTCTGAGAAATACAGTATCTCCTCTAGCTCTGTGCAATCAGCCGCATTTGCATCTGCACAGCATCCTCCCTCAGAATATCTCAAAGTCAAGAACTGACCTGAAGACTCAGATAATGTACCTGGAGTTTTACTGATGGGCAGTAAGGGGCCAGGAGAAAGGAGATGAAGGCTGGAGACCCTCCAGCCCCAGCAGTATACAAATCTGTTAACACCATACGAATCATTTTGCAAGAGCAGCCAGGTTCCTGGGGGAAACCGTTCCAGTATCGACTGACTGGCTTTGTTGTTTTTTTTTTTTTCTGGTTACCTAGCAACAGCAGGGCATATCTGTTTTCTTCTTTTCTGGTAAAAACCTTCTAATACATGGTTTAAAGGGAAGGCAAAGGTGGCTTGTGATTTGGGGGAAAAGCAAGGTTCCTGCTGCAGACCACGTTCTCCACGTTGTTCCATGGACCACCATCCCTGAAGCCTGGCTCTGTGGCAAAGTTACAAACAACCAGCTTCAGCTGGAGCAGGAAGCAGAGGACATGTGGATACCCAGGTGGGAAGATGGAGAGCCCTGAGGGCCGCCTGCTCTTTCTTTCAGTCATTAACAAGAGGCCATTATAATCCTGGCCACATTTTATTCAAAGCCTCTATCATTTAGATGGATACACAGAACTGCTGGCATGCTGATGACAAAAACGCTTGTAACTCTGACCCTCCTGACAAGGCTCTTCAGTTATTAGGGAGGCAGGTAGCAAAGCCTGGCAGGAATGAAGGGCCCAGAGTCCTCACAAGGCTCCACCTTCAGGGACGTGGCTTCCCCACTATACTTCCTTCCACCACTGCCTCCACAGGGAGTAGACACCAGTCACCGGGAGGGGCTGACCTGTGCCTCGCCTGAGAAGCTGAGAGGACCCTGGGAGGAAGGGAGAGCCGGGGGAGGGGGCGCTGCACTCCACAGCTTTGCTCAAAGGTTTAGGCCATCTCACACACCTCAGATATCCATTGACACTGGGATGATGATTCTCGTGACCCTCATTCCAAATCCTGTACCTCAAATACCGGGAACTCACTCTGATACTGGAAACGTAACTCTGGAAGATGCCTCCAAGTACCACCACGTATAGAGTGTTCCAAGTCTTCTACAGTCATCGTCTCTCTAAGCCTCAAAATACTGTAACTCACAAAGTACAGGTTGGGAAACCGAGGCTCAGGCCAGTTACACTCTTGCCCATCACACAGCCAGGAAGGAGTCTAGGTGTGAACTCGGAGGGCCATTGCCATTTGCCCATCTGCTCAAGATTCTCATGATCCCCATTTCTCCTTGTGCTGGAAATGGCTTGATCATCGTTGCTGAATTAAGAGACCCTGGATGTTTAATAGTTATCCTCCTTCCTAAGGACCACATTTTAAAGAGTCACTTACAAAAAAGAGAGAGAAAAAGACATTCTGAGCTCCTCCCAACTGACATGGTAATTACTATAAAACTAGGAAACTCCCTCATTGAATCAGGTAAACCCCAAAGCCCCCAGGCAGTGATTTCACTATTGCGGTAAAATAAATCAACCTAGAATGTCCTCTGTCCTTTGCCTGTCTGTGGTTATCACACATTTTCTCACTTTCAACTCCTTCTCCCAGGCATTAGAATAAAACCGTTCCACCTCTAAGAATAAATATTCCCAAACTACTACTGATGTTTAATATTATACAACCTGAAAAACAGAAACACACCTCAAAATTTCCATCTAGCAGATACTAACGGATTGGAGAATGGTTCACCCAAGCCGCCAACCACAGTGCTGCCTCCTCGTCAGCAGAAGGTCCAACCAGGGCGCAAGAGACACTGCATGGAGGATGGACAAGCATCCATCGAATGCGGCGGCTGGGAGGTGACTGCTGGTGACAATGCCAGGCACAATGGAAGCCCTTAACCCATGTAAGTTTCCTTCTTCTGGGTATGAAACATGTAGCAAAGAATCCCAAACACTGGTGAGGCTAGGTGTTGGGGAAGCCCCCTTAATGGTTTCTAGCGAAGACTTGTTCAAAAAGCTGAAGAACCCGATACACAGCAGAAAGCATTCTCTTGTCTTAAACTGTAGGCTGTAGTTGAGGAGGACAGAGAACCAAGAATGAACATGGAGGGGGGATTTTTAATTTGTGTGTGAGTATAAGAGGATATAGAGAGAGGCTTCATCAGAATTTCTTCAAATAAGAATAAAAATATAGGAGAAAAACATCTCTTAGACCCAAAAGTGAAGGAACGGCCGAGGCTGAAACCCCAGATGTATTAATGGAGGTTGCTGTGGCTGCATGTCACCTGGAGGGGAACTCAATTTCCTTCTCCGTGTTCCTTCTTGGTTTGTACCTGAACTATTTAGGCGAGGTCAGACTGTCTGGCTTTGAAATTAGAAACCGTCTTGTGATTTCTGATTTTATTGCTCCATTTCAACCCTGAAAGAACTCCAGCACAGCAATTGTGTATTTCTCAAGGTCACCCACCTTTTTCCACACTTTTTACCCTAGAGAGTATGACCATCGTAGAGAACACTCAACTGAAAACACATTTGTTCAAATAAAACCTCACTGATTCAGAAAGCAGAATTCTTGGGGAGTAAAATGAATCATCTACTTTTATTTGTGATCGAAATGGTTGTAAATTACTGGACATAAAAAGAGAATACTTTTTTTTAATAAGCAAAGAAATATTAATACAATCATAATTTGGTCAACTAAAAACCAAGTGCTATTATAAAGAAACAAAACTTCAGACTACAAAGAACCTTTTAATCCAGTGTCTCAACACAACCGTCCCTCTTAGTGGACATAAAAGAAATAATTTGATCCTTACCATCCCTCTGGAAACTTAACAGAATGAACATTATTGACCTTTAAACAAGGACGAATGAGCAGAAACACATAAAAGCCTAGTTAAACCAAGTGGAGAAGCAGAATCTTGGTGCAGGGTTTTTTTTTTTTTCCTATTTAGCTGAACTTTTATTCACAGCCTAAAACTTCATCCTTCACAGGAAATTTCTTTAGATACACTGTAGAGTCTAAGTCAGTCTTCTAACGAAGTTTCTAAAAATTCTCAGTGTCTGCATTTGTCTTGTGGACACGGGGCGGAGAATTCCCAGGCCACAGGCTGCATGGGGCACTGATACCCAGAGACAGCCCCCTAAGTCCCCCCATTTCTAGCCCTTCACTGCAACCTGATGGTTGAGATGTGCATTTATCGTTTTCACACTGTGCGCACCAGCTCTTGGAATTTCAAACAATCAGAGAAGAGGATGCGGGATCTGGGATGATACAACCACAGGGATCAGCTCCTGAAGGGCAGGAAGGAACATGGGCCCCCTCCATCAGCTCAGCATCATGGTCATGCTTTTGAGCCAATGGGACAATTGGTTACTTTCAAGACCAGACTGTAAACTCAAGGTGTAAAATGCGACCATGTGTCATATGAAGAGTGAACAAAGTGTCCCCAAAAGTGAGACATGAATGAAATTTTTCAAACTGCAAGATAAAATGTAAACTTGGGCAAGTCACTTGCCCTCTCTGGGCTTCAGTTCATGAAGGATCCAACTGAAATCATCATTCAGGCCTCTTAAACTTCTTACACTGTAGGAGAATTTTTGCATCTGTGTTTTGGCTCAGTAATGCAGTAATGCACCAAATAATATTCTAGGGGTGCAAGAAATGGAAACATTTTTTTCAAGTGCTCTATGCCCAAGGCATGCAAATTTACTATCTTAGGTTGAATTTAAAAATAATGTTTTTAGGGTAATTTCCAGACATAGATTCCACCCTTCTACTTTCAGTCTTCCCAAAAACATGTATTTGAGTTGAGCCCACCCAGTCCTTAAAGCACAGTATTTGGAAAGTTACTTAATTAGTGCAAATAACGGCCATGGTCAAATAATGGTCAAAATCTGAACTTGATCTCCCCTTCTATGAACAGCAAACTTAAGAGTCATTTGTCATAAAGAACAGAGGTGTCTAGAGTTTTACATATTTAACTCATCTAGTCTTTGCCTTCTTCTGGATTTTCTGGAATAGAAAAGCATTTTAAAACCATGGTAATTTTTAAAGAAATGCTTTGTTTCCATTTAAAAGCACCAGAAGAACTCCCATCATAAACATTAGCTGTCTAGGTCTGAACATTGTCCAGGTCTGAAAGCAGCTCAACACTCCCCAACGGCCAGCAATGCAGAGCTACAGAAAGTACAGTGAGTCTACTGTCGGAATCACTGATGATGCCTTGTTCGGCCCTCCTCCTGTCTTATCCTATTCCATTCTCCCCAACAAGCCTCACAAAACAGATCTCCATGTCTCCTGGGTCTTGGCTCTGCTCTTCTTTATTTTAACGAAGTGTTCTGACTTAGACTTCTTGTTCCTGTATCCCTTGTGCATGTTCCTGAAATCAAACTTCACACTTTCCTAGAATAACACCACCTCCAAAGAAATTGTCATTAATGTTCCAAGTCTGCAAAATAACTTGTATGCCCTATTTAATGATCGATTCATGCTTATACTGTGAAACATTTACAAAATTGTTTCCTGATGGCATTACTGGCAATCACTGTTCTTTTTTCTCAGGAGCTTTAATGCACAGCATTTTCCTTCTAATGGAAAACACTTATTGTACAAAGCTCAAGGTGTCCTCCGAGCAAAGGAAAATTGGTCTGTCTTGCTAATTTTGCTCAACTGCACTTCCCATTGTGAGCCACAAAGTGAGCCTCTGGCATAAAAACCAATCTGGAGTTGATATCTGAAGCCAACAATCTCAGTGTTACGATTCCCTTTATTACTCCTCATGTACCAATACTGCACCTGAAATAAAAGAACTGAAGTGTGCCCTGGGGGGGGTGCACACACACACGCATGCATGATGTACATGTGTACACTTGTAATGTAAGAAACCAAACTTACAATTTTTTTTTTTAGGTTGTGACTGTTAGAGAAAATAAAGTTGGACTTTATATTCTTACTAGTAATTAACATATTGGAAATAATCTGTGTTGGTTACGTAGGTAATGCTGACAAGGAACAGAGCAATTGAAGCAATCAGTACAATGCCGATATGATTATATTAACACAAGATGTGTTATGATCATTAGTCATTAATCAAACACAAGATGTGTTACGGTACACCCATTCTCTCTGGTGTCTGAACTCGGATTTGCTCTCACACTCTTTCTCCCCTGAAGGGCCCCGTGTTAAGGAGTCATGATCTCAGTATCAGCAAGCCCCACGGGAGGACGGGGCGAGTGCTGCCACCTTCACCTCTTCTTTGAGATGCATTTTGAAGCGTGTTTCTCTGAACAGGATACTACTAGGTATTGATGATAAAAGAATACAGTGGTCAAGCAAGTTGATGAAACACTGGGTTAATCAAGTTTTTTTATTAGCAGATTCCTCAGAACTTTTACAGGCTCGCCTGCACTATAAACCTCTGAGAGGGAAAAACTCCATGTGGCCAACCCCAGACTCGGGGAGATTTCTCTCACAGTGTACTCTGCAGCGTCATGTTCTATGCAACACACTCTGGGGAAGGGTGCACTAGCGATGCTCAATCTCTGGTAGACTCAGACAGACAGACAGTAAATGACCAAGGTGCCAGAATAAATCAGGGGTGGGAAGCTGGAAATGGGTGAGGTTTTCCAAAGTCAGAAACTTTTAACCCTGTATATAATGTCTAGAGAGGACTTGGGTTATCACCATCAATAGCTGCTAACACCATTAGAGAAAAGCTGATGGGGAACTTTTTGGAGGGAGGGGATTGAACCTAGGACCCCATGCATGCCAAGCACGTGCTCTACCACAGAGCTACACCCACCATCCCCCAACCCCCAAACTTTATAATGGATGAATCAAGCTGACAACATCTGAACCCATGGATCAATCTTAATATCACAAAAAGAGAAACAGACATGGCAAGCCTCCTGATGGGATGCACAGGAAATATACAACATATATCATTTAGGAAATAGACAACCCTATCTATGAAGATCTTTCATGTCAAAAAAAAAAGCCTGTATCTAGTCAAACATCAAATACCTATTCCCCAGTTGATAGGAAATACAGCCAGAGAAGATTATGTTAAATGACACCATATGGATGAAATCAGCAAAATCTAGAACGCAGAAAATTTTTCAAAAGAAAAATATAATTTTTTTCAGAAAAAAATATCTTTTCAGCAAATAAACAACCCAGTCTTTTCAAGATTTATAAATCTTTTGTAAGATTTTTTTTAAGGCAAGGGAACCTTAGATTAAAGGAGACTTTTAAGAGATACAAACCAAATGCAATATATCAAATTATTTGGATCCCATTTTGAACAAACCAAGGGAAAAAAATTGAGACAATCAGAGAAATGCAAGTACTGACAGTATGATTTTAAGTAAAAATTGTTAAGGTTTCTAAGGTATAAAAATGATACTGTGGTGACGTAAAAAAAAAAGAGTGTGCATCTTTAAGAGAAAGATACTGGAGTATTTTTGGATGAAATGATGGGATGTTCTGGATCTGCTTTAAGGAAGCCTAACATGAGAGGAGAGAAGAAAAGGCACTGATGAACCAGGGTTGGCTGTGTGCTGGTAATCGTTAAAGCTGGGAGGTCATTAAATCATTCTCTCTACTTTTGTATATATGTTTGAAACATTCTATGATAAGTTTTTTAAAAGTCCATAGTCTTCCATATATTTGGAATATAAAATTCTAAAGGTTTCTCTATTATTCCAATAGCCAAGCTTTTGTATGTTTGATATAAACAGAACATTGCGGCAATAAATCAGATGCCTCTTCTGGATGCTGAGTGTGTTTATATCAAGTTTAATGTGACTGTATGACAAGTCATTGGCAAGTGCTGTGTATGGGTTCATGTCTATTTAGAAAGATACACAATTCAAAGAACCTATTCCATAAAATAGATGAGGTTCATTTGAGTTTATAGCTATCCATAAAAATGATACAGATTCAGGTATGGTCTTTGCTCTTGCCTAGAAAGGCTAACATATCCTAAGTGAAATGTAATTCAGAAAAGATCTCATTTTATACCCTAGGTGTATTTGTCTTTGGCCAAAATGAATTGATAAGGTTCTTTCAGAATTTAGTTTCCTATTCTTTAGCCTTTTGAGTTTACATAAAGCTAAAAAGTAATATTTTTTTAAGAAATAGGAACTAAAAGTAGCACGTCTAGTCCAGCAACATCAAAGTCAACTTCAGTTCATAATAATAGTAGGTATCAATAGATACTGTCAAATGAACAGTGAATACGTCATTCAAAAATTCTCTCTAATTAGAGTTGTGGGAATCGCCAATTTGAAATTCTTTTTTTTTGTATATATATTTTTATTGAAGTATAGTCAGTTTACAATATTGTGTCAATTTCTGGTGTACAGCATAATGCTTCAGTTGTACATATAATATATTCGTTTTCATATTTTTTTCACCATAAGTTACTACAAGATATTGAATATAGTTCCCTGTGCTGTACAGGATGTATGTGTTGTTTATCAGATTTTGTGAGAATTCTCCTGTATTTCAAAGCAAGAGACACTCTGCCAGAGTTCAGTAGGTGTTCTTTGCGATTCAGTGGGATTGTAGGTGTAATTCTCGGTCTATTTGTGGGACAGGGCGAGCTGTGAGTCTCCCTACTCTGCCATCTTGGTACCTCCCCCTGAAATTCTTGTTTAGAAAGTACCTTAAAATTTCATTTCTTGTCTTCTCAGCAGCCTCAAACTGAAAATGTAGTCAAGATAGAACTACCTGATAGGGCTTCTATCTTTAAGCCTATTATTATTTGACCTTCAGTCAAACATTAAAGTCAATCTTCACACCAAGCCACAATGGCAGGTACAGCATGATTAGGAAGGAGAGCGCCTAGAACAAACATGGAGATAAACCTAACCTGAAAACAGAACACAAGAGAAACACAAGAAGCTGAAGAAAACATCCCAAACCATAATATCTTCAAAGATATATTTAATAGACATTTCAGCCACCAAACAAGATTCCACAAAGTAGGAGCGATAAGAGAATAAGGGAAATCTCTTAAAAATTAAATATATGTTGGCTGATTTAAAAAAAAATCAGTAGAATAGTAGGAGGTTAAGGTCAAGAAAAACTCCCAGAAAGTAGAACAAAAACATGAAGAAATGGAAATAAAAGGAAAAAAAAAAAAAAAACAGAAAAACCAGAGGATCCAAGGTGTCCAATTTATAACTGGAAACTTCTAGTGAAATAAAACTGAAAAGAAGCAATTTATTTTAAAGAAGAAAATATCCCAGGATGAAAGGAAACACATTTCTAGATTGAAAGAGACTAATGAATAATTAGTAAAAATGATTTTTAACAAAAGGCCACACTAAGGTGTGTAATCAAATTCATCCAAGAAGGAGTAAACAGACAATTCTAAAGGTTTCCAAAAAGCAAGAGCAGGTCACAAACATAGGATTAAAATCAGAACAGCATCAGACGTCTCAACAGCAACCCAGAGAAGGGGAAGAATCAAACCCTTCAGAATTCTGAAGGAAAATAATTTTGACCTAGGATTCTAAGCCCAGATATGTTATAAAAAACCAAATGTAAAGGTAGCAAAAATGAATAAATGAAATGAAAAAGACATTTTAACTAACGGGGGAAAATGTGCTTTCATTATACCTTTTCTTAGGAAAGTTTAGAGATATGCTCCATTAAGTAAAGGAAGATATCACAGAAGAGGAAGGATGGGGCTGAAGACACAGGACCCAACACAGGAGAGGCGTGAAGAGATGTCCCAGGAGACAGCCGCCCTGCAGGCCTGGATACAACAAGGGCGTATTAGAACAAGAGGACAGAGGATTCTGAAAGGGATGTTTCCGGAAAGGAAAATGAAGCTGGTGGATTTTGGAATGTGTTGAGTATATGTAAAATAATATTGATCAATATTGTTGAAAGAAGTAGAGGAACTTGGGAAGAAAACACAGGAGGTGGGAAAAAAATTGAGAATACTGAAAAAATAAGGCAGATGGTTAAAGTTTCAGTAGGACAGAACAGAACAGTCAATAACATTATTTTTAGTAGCTTGTGTACATAGAGTTGATTTTTCTCCACCTTGAAAGAGCTCAGCTCTCACTAATGTCCTTTTCCAATCTTAAAATATCCACATATAACTGTAAATATGATTCCTTGGAAAACTACTTCTCAAAATACAAAATATATTGAGCCCATTCAAAAAGAAGTAATGTGTCTGCATAATTAAGATTGGATACTTTTGAAATTCCAATAGACTGGTGTTAGAACAAACCTTTATGAACAGGCACTTCAGAGAAGAAGAAACCCAAAAAGCGAATAAATATAAATAACGTGCCAAAGCTCCCTGAAAGAATTGAAAAGAATCGAAAGAATGAGTTAGCCATTCCATATCCATGATATCAGCAAACTCTAGAAGCCTAACAATAGTAGGTATCAGGGAGAACCTGGAGAAACTGGAACTCATATATTGCTGAGAGTCACATGACAATTTTACAGAGAAATCAGTAGTACCCAGGGAAACCAAAGACATCCCTGCCACTTCTAGGTGTTCATAATCTAAATAAACTCTCATTCATGTGCACAAGGAAATGTGCATAAAAGGATGTTTACTGAGAATCATTTGTAATAGAAACAAATTTAGAAACATCCTAATTACTCATTAGTAGGATAACGAATATACTGTTTGTTTACTAATTAAATAGTACACAGTAGTTTAAAAATTAACTGTTCTACATGTATGAATATGCATGTTGCATGAAAAAAATAAGTTGCAAATAGACACACACACACACACACAAATATATGGGGGGGAGAGAGGGAGGGGCAGGCCAGTCTATACTATCACTACATTATATGTATCCCTAAACAATATATCTTTTTTTGTTGTTTTTCACTACCTATGTATGTATCCATCAATGATAAACAATGTATTTTTTGTTTGTTAAACAAAGCAAACATATGATATATTGTTTACAGATACATAAGTGTTTAAATGGCATAAAAACATACTACGGAAATGATATACACCAATTACAGGAAATTGATTAATTCTGAATAGGAAAGAAAGAGAAAGATAAGGGGGAGGGATTTTATACCTAATATTTCTTTAAAAAAAAAAAGGGCAGAGAGATCTCTGAAGCATATATGGTAAAAGGTTAACTTCCGTTAAATGCACGCCTGATAACGTATTTTCTATGCTTTTTCGTAAGTTTGAAATTTTTCATAATCAAAACTTTTATGTTACAACTGCATTAAAAGACAGCAATGACTGCAACATGTGATCTTTATTTGCATCCTGAGTCAAAAAAAAAAAAACTAGAAAAAGGACACACGTACGACAGTTATAAAACAACTGGAAATTTAAACCCTGACTATATGTTGATATTGTGGAATTTTTGGTAATTTTTTCCTAGGTGTGATAATAGTTTTAAAAAGAGAGCCTTATCTTTTAGAGACATATACTGAAATGTTACATATCAATAAATGTTTACATATGATTTTCAGAATTTGCTTCAAAATAATGCAGGGTGTGTGTGGTTGAGGGGACAGCCAGGAATCTAGAGGGAACGTTTCTGACACTGAGCGATGGTACATGAGTGGCTCTCACACTCCTCTGCTTCATGTTGTACATGTTTGAAACTGTCCACCCATTCAGGTAGGCAAGAAATACATCAAGCTCAAATTTTACATCAAAACAAATTAAGATGTCCCAACCTCACAGTCCCTGTTAAGAGGTAGGCATGGCTTTTTGAGATTTTCCTGAATTAAATGACGTGTGGGTCTCCAGCTACAAGGACAGGGCAGTATTTTCATAGCATTGAATTCCTCTTAAGGATGTGAGAGACCAGGGACTTCTAAATACCATGGCAATAAAACTGGAAATGGCCTGCTGTGACCCTACCCACATTGAAAGAGTTATGCTTCTCATTTTGCTGAAAGAATTGAATTCACTTCTCTGCCAGGTGAATAATGCAGGAAATCAAGCTAGGAATTTTAATGCTGCATTTACTTCTTACTGGTTCAGCAGAGGGAAAAGCAGCTGTTTAAATTCATCAGCATACAAGATCCAGTGTTTCTGTTTAAACCAGAAAAGGGCAAGCAATTAGCTCAAACACACCCAAGCTAATTAGTTCTACCTACTTCTTAATAATTATGTTATTACCAGACTTTAAAAAAATGGCACTCAATTCTTTCAAGGTATACAAATGAGCGTATTTTTCTCTTGACCTACCACAAAATTATGAGAACTCAAAATGATGCCTTTTTCTGTCCCGAGAAATTGGTATGTACGGTTTTCAGAGCAACAGAGAATTTCTTCTTTTTAAAAACAAGAACCACTTTGTAATTCTTTGAAGTAGCATTTGCTAAGAAACCAAAGCCTGAAATATCTTTTCTGACTGCAGCCTCAAATTTATGTCGCTCAAAAATGATTCTAATTTTAAAAGTACAACATAATATATAGAAAACTGTTTTTGTTCAGTGGAGATTTTCACACACTTAGCATTCTTTCCATATTTATGTTTGCTATCAGAGTAAAGATGACTATATTACATTTCTGGAAATTAAACTTAAATATTTTCAGAAATTGTACCATAAGAGAAGGAGGCAGTTTGCAGAAGAGAGACAAAATTAGGACTTTAAATTACCGAAACAGCAATCAAGAGAGAACATACATCACAAGAGAAAACACTTCTCCCCTTGGAGGTCTCCCTTCCTGCAGGTGAACGTCAATTGTCTTATGCATACAAGCATCACATGCAGCTACTCTAAATGTTAATATTTGTGCTTCCCGACAGGCTGGTGACCTGTAACCAACAATGGAGCCCAACGAAAGCTAATTTCCTTTTAATTATCTGCCTGGTGACACAAATCCCCAAGTTAGCATATATCCTCCTCGTTTTAGACAGATCTCGTCCTTCTGTAAACAATTCTTCTTAAGAAGGAGCCATAGTATCACCATATAATTTAACTTCTCTTTAGTTGAATCGGCCACCAAGAGCAAAGAACAAGTAGCCTCAGCTACTCGACTAGTGACCAGTGGCCCCAGCTCCTTCCAGGCCACGAGGGCCTAAGCACACTGCCCTCCGAAAGCCTATTACGTCACAGAATAGGAAGGTGCCACCACAGACAACTACAAAGAAGGCAGGATAACCTGCCCAACCGCGAATGCAGACCGTCCACAGGTGGACACCACTTCGGAGAGACTGTTTCCATGCAGGGTGGCCAAGACAGGCTTCAGAGCACAGAAAGAATCTGAATGGAGCCTGGCTGGCCAGAATGTCAACAGGGAGAGGTGGCCTCATGTGGCGGTGGCCCAGGTGGAGTTCCCCACTACTGCGAAGGGGAGAAAATACTAGATGCTGTCAGCAAAGGGAATGTCGGGTTCTGGAGGAAATACGAGTTTGTGCACATCAAGAAGAGGCGTGGACGTGTGTTGGAAGAGTAGGTCATGGAGCACCTTGAATGGGAACGTTGGGAGATTTAACTTTAGGAGGTAAGCCTGGCAGCTACTGGTGGTCAGGACCCTTCTATGGTCCCTTGTTGATCTATATACTTGGCTTCACCTACACATGTAGGTCCAAGGGCAGGGGCAGAAGGGAGCTGTTATTCCCCATTTTTTTTTTCTGCTTGGAAAGAGTCCACATTTAGCCAGTCAAGTTTCCATCCCTTTGATGGACAAAGCATTAATTTTTTTTCCAGTTAGTAGAGGGTGTGTTGGAATGAAAACTGTTTTAAGCTTCTTGTCCATTCATTCTTCAACAAACACTGAGGGCCTAGTATGCGCCCTGTGCTGGGTTGGACACCAGGGAAATCGAGTTGAACATGATCTCGTCTCAGCACCCAGGAAGTTTACCGTCTGTACAGGCACTTTGAAAACTGTTTCAGTTTCTTAAAAGTTAAATAGGCATCTATTCCAGGAGGAATTCTATTCCTAGGTATTTAGCCACGAGAAACAAAAACATAATTCACAAAAAGTCCTGGACAAGAATGTCTATAGCAGCTTTATTCCTAAGAGCCAAAGACTAGAAATAAGCCAGGTGTCCATCCACAGAAGACTGGGAAGTAACTGGGGTAAATTCATCAACGCAAGATTCCTCAGTCATAAAAGGGGACCAACTATAGATTCATGCCACAGTGTGGCGGCATCTCAGAAACAGTATGCGGAGCAAGAAAACCTGGGCACATCAAGGTACACTGTATCTGATTCCATTCCAACCTAGAATAAGCAAAATTAACCTGTGGTGATGGAAAGTAGATGGGTAGTAGGGAAAACAAGTGACAAAATATGGTGGAAAGTAATGCAAGGAGCTACTGGACACTGTAAAATCACAAGGAGAGCTCGTAACCCAGATCGGGAGGGTCTGCATAAGCGCCCGGAAGAAGTAACGCTGGAGTCAGGTCTTGAAAGATAAGTAAGAGTTAACCAGGTTGGGAATAAAGGGCAGAGGAGAAGAGACACCTGACAGGGGAAACAGATGAACGGAAGGCGGCGCTGGGGGCGGCAGGGAGCAGAGGGGCTGCTTTCACGTACGTGAAGGAACCTCACGTGGCTGGACCACAGGAGGAGAAAGGCCGGAGCAGCACGAGCGGAGGCTGAGAGATTAGAGGCCAGATCAGGCCTCCAAGCCCAAGCACATAAGCTCTTGTGCTTCTTCAGCGATGACTGACTTCAGCACTCGGCGCACTTGAATAAGCCCAAGAAAGGTCTCCCAAAAGAAGCCCTAGGAGGACCGGACATGAACCCTTGTCCACAGGCCCCAGTGCTGGCCTGGGGCCAAGCAAAGCTCTATCATAAACGTACTGTGTTGGATCTGGTTTTCAAGACAACCCACGTGGTAAGTCATGTTGGGATATGTCATTTGGATTTCAGTTGTTCCTACAGGAGGAAAACATACATTTGAAGGGTGTGCCACACACAATGAGCTGCTTTCAACACCCACTCACAGCAGTGGGTTTTTTCCAGTGTATTTTAAGGAATAGAAGCCCTGCAAGATTCTGGGCTGCAGAAGAGGATGCTGTGGTTAAATCGGTTTGGGAAGTGCCACGTTCGGAGGTTCACAGTACACAGGAGCACAATGGAAGTTTTGAAGAAGCTGTGTAGTCCCCAAACCACCATTTCCCAATATCATCTGACTATGGGAACTTTCCTGTCATGTGCTGTGGAACAGTTTTTGAGAAGTGTCTGTTTAGATAATACTCAAATGAGACATAACACATCCTTCAGGTCCCAGAGCAACCATTTTGGAAGCAACCCAGAGGCTCAAGTGACCGCATGCACTTCCTGACGATTGACTCCTTTCTTAGCACAAGATGTAACAGTAACAGTGACAATAATTGTGTCTACCAAGCGCTTCCAAAGGTTTCAGAATTTTACATTTTGTCTTATAAAATCCTCATACTACCTATAAAGTAGATACTATCAGAAGTCCAATTTTGTAGATGAGGAAACCGAGACACCGCAAGTTTAAACACTCGCTTAAATGTTCACAGGCGGTAAATGACAGAGGCAGGAATCTGAACCCAGGAGTAATTCCCAGGCCTTCGAGCTCAACCCCCACGCCCGGCAGCCATCTCCACTGTCCCAACATAATCAAGTGCATTCATGTGTTCATGCATTCATTGGTGAATCCATTCATTTATTCATTCATTCAAATCCCTCCCTTAAAAGTAAAGCACCAGGAAATGCACTTACAGTTCATGACACTGGAAAAGCATCATTTTAGTCTTTTTGCTGAAATTTGGTTTAGGAGAGGGAAGAAAGTAGATTCTTTTCACCTTTAAATGACAGGGAAATACTGCATTGATTACTTTCCTCACAAGAACATCTATCTCACCTTGATCATTTTGGTCAAAAATGACATTGTTAGGCAGGTTTCCACCCTCGTGTTTTTTTTTTTTTTTCTGGGTCAGTGTTGAATCAGTCATTCAATCAAGCCTATCATGAAATATATTTTCTGAAAATTTCCCGAACTGCACATCCTCAAAGTTAGCCAAGAGTCTAAAAAAACAAAATAATCATCTCTAAAACTATATCTACCATATCTACATATCAAAATTTCTTTATCTCTTATTTGAAGAGGAAATATTTTAATTTACTGGCAGCAGCATTTGTAAAAACTCTTCCACATTCTTACCAGAAGCAATAACTTCTTTGAGTAGGATCACTTTAACGTGAGTTTTCCCAGTACTTTGTTAGCTTCCAGGCTCACACAGTGAAGATTTAGGCTTTTGTCCCCACGTTCATTAAGGTAATCAATTCACGCCCAGCTCAGAGCCAAGGGAGCCCATGAAAGACAAACGTAGTACCTGATCCTTCCTGATGCTTTACCTCAGGCTGCTTGTTCAGTGCATAAAATAACTAAAAATTTAAAAAAAATCTTCGCAGGTAGTTGAGTGGATACCCTTAAAGGCAGCCAAACACATCCCCCCGCCCTTGCAGTGTTGCTGCTCCTTACAAAGGGGAGGGGACCCAGCCCACGGTCCTCAGGGGGTGTACATCAGGGTGTAACTGCACTACCTCACACCGGAGCCCAAAGGCAGAACATGCCCTCACCACTATATGCTGACTAACAGACCATCACATTTTGGCCTAAGCGTTCACTGTCTTCTCCTTCCAATTTCCGTGCCAGTGAAAAGTAGTTTGCATATGCGAAACTGTTTGAGTATATTTTAGAGCTCATGCTAAACAGAAGAATCAAGCATCTGAAAATACAGGATGAGCTCTGCTTTGGGTATCATCTATCATGCCAACTTGGATAAATTAACAAGGAATTAAAACCAGGACAGCTTTTTTCGGTAGGAATAAATCCATCAAGAGTCAGAAGTGTAACCTACTCACTGGAAGTAACAACACAGCTCTGAAAACCTTTAGTTTCTTAAAAGGTACAATCTTAATCAGATGGAATATACATTTAAGCTTCTATATTTGTTATAAGAACAGCCTCAAAACAGAACCATATGGAAACAAGTATAGAAAACACAATCTACACATATCCAAGAGTTTAGGCTTATATAATTTTAAGAATATTTAATACCTCCATATTTACTATGCTAAAATAAGAAAAAAAAAATCCAGCAGAGCTGAACAGTTAACTGCAAGGGTACATCTGAGATGACAAGAATACAAACCTAAGATCCTAAACACACAGATTCTAGAAGCGTTTGGCAAAGCCAAGTACGTGAAGCCTCTTCCTCCTTGACTTCTAGTATCACACCATCCCATCTTCTGCCATCTGCCTCTAGCAAACATCAGTGCCAGGATGGAAACACGCTTCCTTTCTGAATCATTCCTACAAAGACTCCCCAAAATAAGGCTGACTGCACTTGAGCACGATTCCCCTGAATTCAGGGGGAAAAAAACCTAAACTACGGTAATTGTTTCAGTAATTCAGAAGAATCCAGAATCCCTCCCACCTAGATGACTGGTATCTAAACTGAATGAGGTAAACACTCACAGACTCCTATATGAGAGCCCAAACCATCTTTGAGAAAGAGAAACATCAAAGCTCAGAACATACAAGAAAGGACTGAGGCTTCCAAGGACACATTAGAAAACAGAATATTAAAATCACCTGCTCCTTTGGAGTTTTGCATGGAGTGGTCTCTGAGCATGCAACTCGTGTTTTTTGTTGCTGGTGGATTTATGAGACGCAGAGCACAGGGCCTTTATTGCAGTGTTACAACGTTCTGTATGATTAATTGATTGCAAATCACCACACAGGGTGCCAAGATCAGTGGTAGGAAGCAGGTCATTAAATAAAATGAAAACCCTGCCAATGTTTTGCTTGTAAATGTTTCTTCCAAAGCCTTACAACGGCCCCAGTCCCTACAAAATGACCTCAATTCACCTGGGAAGTAAAATCTCCTGTATTTTTGGCAGATGAGCCAAATATTCTACATTTAATCCAAACCTCCAGTATGTTATGTTTTGGGGGTTGGGGGGGAGAGCTGTCGTGTAATGAAATTTGCACAAAGAGCTATGGAAAAGAACTACCATGAAAATAATTAAATTTTGCACAGTCTTACCGTGAAACTGTTCAGTAAAAGGCTCAGAGTCCTCTCCTGCATAACTTGGAACCTTGTAAGACTACATTTTTCCTTAGGTAAAACTTCAAACCAAGCTTTAACGTTTCAAATTAAATTGAATTAATGTCTCATCCAGAAGGAGAATGGATATCCTGGTCCCGCATCCAAGGAAACTCCACAATGATTTATCGTGGCAAATTAACATCTCTACAGATCAAAACTCAGGCCCCGGCTTATTTATTATCTGGCTCGACGTCTGAGCAGAACAACAGGACAAGACTTCTCCCCTCAACCAGCTGTTTCTGGGTACTGACCAGCTGAGAACACACAGGTGCCTTTCAGTCAGTCGGTCTAGGGTAAAGCAAAGGGAGATATTTCTTAAGATGCCACCACCCTTAATTTTAAGATTGCTGTAATAAATATGTGATCTTTCAGGCAATATTTGAAGGCTGACAAGTAGAAGGTGGTGCCAGGGAAATTGGTCCACGTTCTAGGAGTGCACTTAGCTACACAGATACTAATTGTCTTGCCTGGGGAGATACACTGGGCTGTTACACAGGATTTAGCAGAAGAAAAAGCATTTATGAAAGTGTTTCATTGATGCTGAACTAGCTGCCCGTGTTTAGTTCACTGGTGTTCGAGCTACTTTACAGTTCAGAAAGAAATACCCCAGCGAATAGATAGGCTAACTGTTATTGATGTAATAATTAAATGCTACATTGTTTATGTGCCATCTTCCTAAAATGACAGCAATGGATTCATTTCTACTTGTTGAGAATAAATTAAAGCATTTTATGGAGAATGTGTTTTAGCTTTTGGAGTTTTCAGTGACTACCCAGGGCCATTGGTGGCTATATGTACAATGTTCTAAAGGGAAAAGTAACTCATAAAAAGATGCTCTCTAGAGTTGAACAAACTGGTAAACAGGACTGTACACCAGAAAACAAATTTATTTTGACATTAATGAGGAAGGAAAGTTGGTAACTGTTAAAGTATGCTACCTGGAATCCAGGAAGGTCCTCAAGGCAAACAATCTTGTAACAACCTTATAGTTACCCTGACGTTTTAAGGATGCCATCTAACATAAACTCATTTTAGGAAAGTTTTGAAACTCACCTGATCCAGGTAGCTAGCCTGTGTGTCTTAACCACCATCACACCCCACAGGTCTGCTGCTTTTCCTCAACCTCTTTCAATGCCTCAGTCGAGTCAGGCTGTGTGGCTCAAGCTCACAGTTGCTTTCATTTCTGCTAAAGAGTGTAGACCTTGCCTCCTTCATTCATGGCGTAATTATTTATCAGATGTTCATTATATGCCAAACACTGCGCTTGGTGCGTGCGTGAGAGCGATTAACAAAGGAGATACCTGGAGTCCCCCACCCCCTTGAAACTTATTCTGCAGAAGGACAGGGAGACGTAACGTACATTATTACACATGTAATTGATTCAAATTATGAGAAGTGCTAAGAAGAGATGCTTCCGGGTGATTCTGAGCCTTGATTTTTATCAGTTTATCCAGGACCAACAAGGACAAATCAATTCAGAATAACTGAACTCAAAAAGAAATGAAGGTCATAAACCAGAACACAATTTTTACACTTAAAGTGAGAAATGGTTTAAACCAAAATCCTCCTCTTGGGTGTCCTCAACATTTTCTTTCTGGTAGGAAAGCCTATTCAGGGAACTCAAGTATTATTTGAAGTTTCCCTGAGGATATGTTGATATAATGCAAGCATTCTGTAGATGTGGAAGCTCTACACACCACATTGAGGTGTTTAGTCTTTTTTGAAAAGATTTTATTGTGTATTTTTAAAAATTCTTTTTTACTTTTCATTTATTTAATTGGGGGGGGGGATTAGGTTTACTTATCTATTTATTTTTAGAGGAGGTACTGGGGATTGAACCCAGGACCTTGTATATGCCAAGCATGCTCTCTACCACTTGAACTATGTCCTCCCTCTGAGATATTTGGTCTTGTTGCCAGAATATTTCTTACATTTGGTCCTGAAAGCATGGCTGACTGACGTAACCTCTTCCTCTACAGAGAGCAACAAAGGGAAGCAAAAAGCTGTGCTTTCAGGACCTCCCCGCAGGACAGTTCTAGTGATACACTAGCAAACACCTCCACTTGGAGCAATAGGGAAAAGAAGTTAACCCTTTATATCCTAATGTATTTCCATTCTGAGTAAAAAAAAATTCTGCAGTTTATGGGTTTTTAAAAAACCATATTTTAAATTATTAGCTTCCTACTGACATTTAAGGGACGCTTTCATTTCTACCAGCACGCTCCCTTGGAATCACAATTACAATGAATTCTTTCCAGCAGGAAGGGATGAAGCTGAAGTTCACTGGTTCCCAGAACATGTGTGGCTTTCTTTTTCTTTTTCCTTTTTTTCCTTTTTAGAGCTTAGGAATCACGCAGCCGAGTGAGCGTTTGAACTGAGGATCTCTGACATCAAGCCCAGCACTCCAGGCTGGCAGGGCGAGAACAGACCACAGGGTGGCCGCTTTGGAATCACCAGAGGAGAATGTCAGATAAACAAACCTGCGGGCCCAGCCCAGTCCTACCAAACCAGAATTCCTGAACAGAGGAATTCATACTTTGACTGCCTTCTCCCAGAAACCTGATGCACAGCCAGCTACATTGCCCATGGTTCCAGCAGCCAATCCCACCCCTGGCATCTTACTTCTCATCAGCCTCATAGTTAGAAGGTGACCCTTATAACCCATCACAGGATTTGGGTAGCTGGAGTTGGGGGGTGAATCTCTCTGTGTTTTAAGCCACTAGCGTTAACTCCATCCACTATACTCAACTCCATTTTTCTAAATTCATCTTTTCACAGAGACTGAATGAATAAAAAGTTAAAAAGAAAAGTGCCTTATCAAAAAACAGAGACAGCAACCACCGTCTCACAAGAGTGTTGTAAAGAACAAATGATACCATTAACTTAAATATGTTTCTCAACGGCATGAAGTGCTGGTAACATTACATGATTAATTCCTCCCAAGGTGAATTAACTGGGATGAAACTTCCAAGCCAGGAGGACCATAACCTCCTCAATTTAAGTGAAGAAGAAAAATCAGTTAGACTATCTGTTTTCACAAATAAAATTTTACTGGAACACAGCTAATCTCCTTCCTGATGTATTGTCTATGGTTTCTTTCGAGCTACAATGGAGACAAAGACCTGAGGGACTGAAAAGACGAAGGTATTCACTGTAATCCTTTAAGGAAAAGTTTGCTACCCACTGAAACAGACGGTCATATTCTCCTTAGCTGAGCACTCTACATCTTAAGCAAGCCCTAGAAATGGAATCATCGTGGTTAGATGGACACAGGGGTGAGTGAGGAGAGAGTCCCCAGATCCTGCTTTGTAGATGTGATGCTGTCTCTGCCAGTCTTGGATCATTGTTCCAGGAGTCACTGAGAGTGAAAGGAGCATGTCTTATCCTGCAGGGATTTTGGTACCTACATGGTTACAATCTTCCTTTCCAAACCCAACCCTTAATCCCTTCGAGAATAAAGCCACACTACACTAGAGAGGTCAAATATGTAACACATAGATGACAGGTGTGTACGTACATACTTGTATATACGTACATGCATGTAGGGGTTTTTTTTTCATATTTTAAGTTCAGGATGACCCAAGGTCAGGCCTATTCTCTGGAATCCTTCGTACTGATACACTCTCGCTCCAGCAACTTGTTCAAACCAAACTGGAACTGAGGCGGGGATGCAAAGGCAGCCACACGGCTGGCTGGCTGCCTCTGAATCCACCCACCTGCTGGCTGTGCTCTCCCATGTGTACTGGGCTCTGTGCGCCCAGGCAGAATGGCCCTGGCCCAGTTGGCTCACAGCCAACCTGCCCCCAGAGAACGATGCCGTCAGGAAGCTGGCAGGCAGCACCGTGGCTCACCAGGCTCTGCAAACAAATGGCATGTATCCCTTTCCTGGTACAAAATCTGCAAAAGGTGAAAGTCAATCATCCACCTTGTCAGTGAGAAAGATTAAAATGAAGTCTTTGAGCCCAATTATTTACTCTCTTGTCATGACGTCGGTTACTGAGAGCAAGCAGTATTGCAGTTTCCTTTAAAATGTTAACCAAAGTGACAGCCAAGATTCTAGAAGAAAAGATAAAGAGCTGATCAGTGATTTCCCAATTGTGAGTACAGATCTATCTGGATAATAATTTGATGTCACAGTGAATATTCTCAACCTCTCAGCTATGGCTTTACTTAAGTAATCCAAAACAAAGGCAGCTAACATTCCTCCCAATCACAGAAAGAGTTCAAAATTCCCAAAGCTCCTTAATTAAGGTCTAGGTTTGGAAAAATGGCCTAATGAATCTATAGGCAGTATTTTCTGCCCTAATTTCTGTGTTGACACAGGCTTGATAACAGATACCTATATCTATAAATATAAAGAATATAGATATTTATCATAATTTTACTGTCATGAATTTTTAAACAAAATTTAGTTCACTTCCCTAAGCAAGTTTTTTTTTTTAAAGTTCACACTGTAGTTAAATTATAGCTCAACTTTGGTACAGTTTTTTTTTTAATTAAAGCTTTCATGGCACCTAAAAATAGCAATGAGGAAAAAAATCATTTTTCTGTGTTAAAGGCTGAATTGTGTTCCCCCCAAAATTCATATTTTGAAGTCCTAATCTCCATTACCTCAAAATGTATTTGGAGAGCCTTCAAAGAAGTAATTAAGCGACGTCATTAAGGTGGGTCCTAACCCAATATGGCAACTGTCCTTTAAGAAGATGAAATTAGGACGAAGATTTGGACAGAAGGAAGACCATGTGAAGACAGGGAGAAGACAGCCCTCTGTAAGCCAAGAAGAGAGGCTTCAGAAGAGCCAGCCCTGCCAACACCTTGATCTTGGATTTCCAGCCTCCAGAGCTGTGAGCTTCCTGTTGTTCAAGACCCCTCGTCTGCAGTGCTTCGTTATGGCCGCCCTAGCCATCTCACATATCCACCTTTTCAAATGCTCCTTTGTCACTGAAGTTTATATAGTATCTAATGCCAGCTTCAGTTTTATGGGAAATTGCCTGTAGGTCTCTGGCAAAGCATCTTTCCACACAGATTACACAAATAAGGTGCCCATTTCTGAATTATAAAATATTTTTAAAATATTAGAAATTATCACATACTCATGTCTTAAACACTATTACTTAGATACTAACTACAGCATGGCTTTTTACTTGGAAACTTTCTATCATATTTCCATATGCAAAAGACATGTCACTGGAAGTTTAACACAGCTGTCTGTATTTTTAGAAAAGAAGAAACAACATTGCCAAGATAAAATATTCTGAATACGATGCTTCGAATTTTGAAAATATTTTGATGGGCACCAAATTCCAACATGTAGTAAAAAGAAATACCCTTTTGGAATCCAAACTTACTCAAGTTATTCTTTTTTTTTCCAATGTCAACTACATGACTAATGCACACATTTGGTTCTTGATTAAAATTTTATCATAGGCATTATGGTGAAACCATGATGCTTTAACTACATTGAAGAGGAGCTTTTTAGGTAAATATTGAGGCTCAGACAAAAGTATAACTGAAAAGGGAAACTAAGAAGATTTCAGATTAATTAGCATACCATATTTTCTCTGTTGATTAATGAAAAGCCAAATAGCATAAACTAACAGTGACACTAAATAAGTAGTTCTAGAATTCTAAAAGCTAGGTGAGGAACAAAGGCACACAAAGAAGTGTTTTCTGTTGGTTTTGCCTTTAAGAAGAGTAATATGCAGTTGAGCAATTCTTGGAGCCAATTATATAGCATTTGTTCTACAGGGACTATACTGTTTAAAGAATTTCAAATTTTCTGTAGTCTTGGCTGGTGTCCCTCAGAGGAGTTCTGGTTAAGTTCTTAAATCAACCATCCCCTCCACTATAAATAAAATCAAATACCAATTTGGATTTAATGTTCAGACATTAAGAATTTTGTTCACGAGACAACTTCTAAAACTGGAAAGTAAAGTTCTTTCTAAAGTATTACCTTAAAAAACATTTACAAGTAGCATGGGGCTATTATATGGACAATATTTGAGAAACAAATGATCCTTAAGAAAAGGTGTCTTATGGGAAAAAAAGTGAAGCTAAAGGGTATTTATGATATCTGAAGATGTTCAGAACACATGCAAGCACTGGCCACCACAGTCCAAATGATTTGGAAATATTTTCTAAATGGTAATATTAACAAAAGAAGGAAGGGAAGAAAACAACAACAAAGAACTGGCCATTGGTCATGAATATCCTGCCGGCATTACAATAGGATTTATTCTGGTTCTACTCCAGCTTCTCTTAGAGGACAATTTAAAACAGCTTTTTAGAAATTAACAACGTACAGTGTAACGGTTCAGAGCCTGGGCTCCATAACCAGTCTTCCCTGTTCTACCTCTGGCTTTGCTATTTACTAGCTGTGTGGGCTTGGACAAGTCACTGAACTTCTCTGTGCCTCAGCTACCCCTCTCAAATGGAGACAAGAACAGAATGATCTCAGTGGAATGTTGTGAGTACTAAATGGGCTTCTCTATGTTAAACCTTAGCACAGTGCTTGAAATTTGGCAAGTGTCATACAACTGTTGGTGGCAGTGGTGTGACAGACAGAGCAATTCAAACACCGATTTCACCCAGAACACAAAGAGCCCAGTAACATGTCTGATGAGGTTGGCTTGAACAAACTAAATGACAATTCCAAGCTGGGCGACAGCTAAACACATTCGAGAATTTTATTTACATACAATTTTTTTCCACCAGGCTTACTGTTCCCAAAATTCACATTTCCACTGATCTGAGCTGCTCTTACGCACCCAGTACAAGAACAGAAAAAAGAGCAAACCATTCTTTCAGGAGCTACCTGAAAGCAGCTGACCTGAAGGCCTACTGATGAAATCAAATCACAGTTAAACGCACATTTAACAAAAACACCAGCCAAGAACATCAGAGGCAAATTTTGTTAGCCAGAGTGATGGTCACTGACAAGCACTCGCCCAGAGATACAGCAGCAAAATGTGGAAACAGAGGATGCTGACACCACACTGTCCTCGATTCTAGCACAAGGACTGTCCCCCTTCCACCAGCAGCACCTGGACCAGTTTCTTCCAGCCTCCTCCTGTCCCCCCTCCCGCCCCCCAACTCCCTCCCTGGGGCATATGTGGAGAGCAGAGGCCGAGGCTATGATGACCACCATCAGCGGCTTATTTTGAGCTACTTTCGATTCTAAGAACCGTGAAAGCTCTGGAGTGGCTCGAACAATTTTATCTGGCCCTGACAACCCTCTTAAGAATATATACCCAATTTTCCTTCCACCTCCCTATCGCCTCCTCCTAATCTGACTTCTCTCTCCTCCAGAAACTGCTTATCACGCTTAAGTAAACAAACATAAATAGAAGTTTTTGACTAGTTGCAAAACTCCAGTGCCGAACAGCCCACGCTGCATTTCTGATCTAATCCCTATTTGCACACACCAGGATGTTCCTGAGAGATGAAGGCCGAACTTGGTTTTGCTCTCTTCTATCAATGTCCTGGGTGTCCTTGGCCTACACCAGACACAAGATCTAAAGCATTAAGTACATTTTCTCCACACTTTCCAGGGTTACATTTAATTCCTCATATGTGGAGAGTCTGGTTTTGTATATAATCACTGTTTATTTCCTTAGTACATTTTCTATCTCCTGCAAGTGTGCTGTCAAATGTTTAAAAGCCTTCTATTTTAAAGCACAAGTCGATAGGAAAAGATGGGAGACATAGAAAAAGTAGAAATACGTCTTTTAAACAAAAGCAGAATGTGGTTTAATTCAAACCGAGCTTCTGAATTATCCCAAAGCCAGTATGCAAAACCACACTTAACAATGTAGATGGCACTGCGAACAGCAACTTAATGAATCCACACAGCAAAGCCACGTGGACCAAGAGAAGGCATTCTGCAGTATGCTCGCTACGGCATTAGAGCTGCAAGATAACACATTAAAGGGGTTACATTTTCTACATGCTGCCTATTTTTAAAATCTCAATTCACTACTTCATTGCATTTTTTTCTTTTTTCTTTAAATAACATTTGAAACGATACTTTAAAGAACTATTTCATTCTCTCCTATCCGCTGACAAGAAATAAGAAAGTTGCAGCAGTGAATTACCCACTGCTAAGTATCAACGTAATTTGGATTAGTAAGACCTCTACTTTCAGGCAGCGTCAGAATTATTACTCTCTAATTCCAAGAAGCTGAACACATTCAAGCGTTTCCATTCCTGAAAAATTATCCTACTGACAAACTACGAATATATAAGAAGCATGGAAACAAATCTGTGTCCAGTTCTGAAGAGCTCGACCTCACTGCTTGTTTCATGTTTCTGAAACATTTTGCTGTCGGTGATTTATTTCACATCCGTGTGGCCGGCCATTTGTTTATTCTATCGCATGCCATCTGTTTTTCGGTAGAGAGGTTTCAAGTTCTTCTCATTCCCTACTTCATATCCCACGGAAAACAATTTATAATAGACATAGATTTAAATCATTTGGATACATGTGGAGCTGGTAACTGGAGCTGCCTTTCATTTCTATTTGGCAAATGCTTTAATGGGATTAGCAAATCGTGTTATTACGAGATACTTATGGAGACACACCACCTTTTTTCTTCTTTTTTTAAACAATGACAAATGATGTGAACAATTTCATTTTGGGTGTTTAACAGCCACAGAGAAGATTTTTACTAAGGTTACAGGAAATTTCCCCAAGAGACGATAAACCCCTACTACAAACCCTGTCCATCTTTTATTTCTGAGAGTCAAGAAGTATGTGGATCAGGATGTGGTCGGGTCTACAGTGAGGAATAAATATCAAGCTGCTTCACTTTTCAGGGAAAGTTATCATTTGACCCACAGATCTGAAAACCCTGGCTGGTTCTCCTATCTTGTTGGCATCCTCCAACCTCTCTGACACTGGTCTCATTTGCCAGATAACTTTCCCCAAAGAAAAGTTTATGCCACAAACTCCAGCTCATCAACACCGATTTATTCCCAGTCTAGAGCCCACTTTGATTTGCTCTAAAGAAAGAACCAACCATTCAGAGAAACAGCTTCTTGCGGAAACTCTACAGATGATGATAAAAGCATTAATTACCATTTTTACAAGGATCCTCGCTGCTTTGGTGGAGAGGGGGTATCTGATGGCAGGACCCAGCGGCTATCCACAGTTCATGGCTGACATCCAAGGGCTGAGAAAGGTCCATCTTGAGGTCCACTGGATTTTCATTAGTCCTTAGCAAAGCAGAATGAGACATATCTCGGGGGTACGTGGCATCCTGATGGATATCTGATGAAGTTGGTTTGTTGAAAGTGTTAAGTGACATATGTACTAAAGCTTCATTGATGAAGAATGAATTTTCATGACATAAACTCTCAGATCGATTAAGTTCCATTACCTGTGTGAGCAAAAAGAAAAAATACAGTAACTTCTCCAGCAATCTGTGTAAGTTTTATAAAGTATTTATTCTGAACAGAATTTAGCAGTCAAGATTTTAATACGAGTGACGTTGAAAAGGATACTACCCTTGATCCTTCCTCCCATCCCTTTTTAATGGCTGGTACCAAAACCTTCCATTCACAATGCACAGCGTGTTTTAAAAGAAACAAAAACCAAACCAAAAAAACACAAGCAGTGGTGCTCATCACCACTAAAGTGTGTCTACTTTAAGGGAATAATATTTTTACTTTGGCTAAATAAAAGGTGAAAACATTCATGTATACATAAGGTATTTGCAATAAATGTAATTTAGCCAGTTTGAAAGGAAAATCAGATGTAACAGATCATTCTTATAAGCTTATCAACTTTTACAATTTTATGTACTCTCAATAAAAAGTATGTATGTGCACCTAGTACAGAAAAGTAAACTCCTGGGACAAATGGAACTGCCAAGCATGGTTAGAGAGGGTGCAAAAGGAAACACAGAACCTTTGGAAAGATTTTATCCAGTACAATCGTTAATTAGTATACGACTCACGTTAACTGTTATTAGGGAAATGAATTTTGAGTTTACTAAGTCAAATTTACAAAAAGAGAATCAGCTTGGAATAACAGAAAAATATTATACTTATTACATTTAGTACCGCTGCACATTAACAGCTAACTGATCTACTAAAAAGTCAATCTAAACAGAACTCTAATGACTAGAGCCTGTAAAGGGGGTCCTTCAACTAGAGGAAAACCAGCATTGCTCGCAGTGAGCACGCGTCCAGGACAAACTAGCCTTAATGGGGCAACTTGCTTCTGTGTTTCTTCCTTTGCATGAGGGCAACTCAGAGTCCAATGAACCCATGATCCAGCAGCACCGAGGCCCTTCAAATGTCCCTATTTCAAGTCAAGATGCCTATGCATTGTCTCTGAAGGTTCCCAGCCTCTGCTGCCTACATACTGATGAACTCTTGTGAGCTCTTACAGAAGCAGCAAGAAGATGGATGTTTGGTCAATGGCTCGACAACCAGGACTAAACCCGTCTCTGGGAAGCTGCCTTACACTCTGCTTTCGTAGCCACGGAAGACACGTACCTCCATGCTTCCCGGGGAAAACGCTGCGGGAAGGCTACTCTGCCGGCTGTGTTTCCAGCCGCACAGCAGGCTCTGCTGGGCCCGCATCCTCTCCCGCTCCCTCTCTACCAGGCGCTGGCCCTCCCGCAGCCGCTCCAGGTTCTGCTGGTACTCCTGGAGCTGCTGGTCCAGCTCCCCGCGGCTCCTGAGCAGCAGCTCCTCCTGCGACTGGCACTCCCGCTCGCGCTCCTGCAGCCAGCTGGCCTTGGCCGCCTGCTCCCGCTGCTGCTGGTCGCACCTGCGGTGCCAGCGCTGCTGGTCCTGCTGGAACTGATGCTGGAGCTTGTGGATGTTGGCCAGCTCCTCCCGCCGCTTCTCCAGGTTGCGGTACCTCTCCTGGTCCTGAAAGGGGCTGCCTCGGAAAAAGGGGCCGGGGGACAGGCTCTCCTGCTGCTGGAGCACAAGCCTGTGGATCTCAATGTGGCTGTCCTGAATGGTCAAGGCGGCCTGGCGGAGCAGAGAGGAAGAAAGTGAAGGCTTCCATGTTGTTTGCACCTTGGGGTGGAATGACCTCTAAAAATCACGACCCAATTATTCTCTCTTAATATTTCTGTCCCTTGCTCTAAGTTACCTCCAGAGACTGACCTTGGCCCTGCAAATAAGCTTGTCTGCACTTCCTCAGTGGTATGGCCTGGGATTTATGTATGAAAGAAATAAAAGCACAAAAGCAATACTCATCCTCTCTTCTGGAAACGTGGTTTATTGCTGGTTGCTGGATAGTATTTAAGCAAGTGTTCTGAAGAAGAAGAATCCAGTCCCTAAATTCACGAGACTCTGCATTCCTGTGCTATGTCTCATTTTCTTTCTGAGGTCTCTGGAGTCAGTAATTCAGGAGAATTTAAGAATCTATATAAATCTGGTAGTACCCCTTGAGCCTCAAACCAGAAATTACTTAAACTATACGACATACGTGGAGACATAAAAATAAAAGTCAACCACTTGGAAGCTTTCGGTAAATAATCTCTTTTATGATATAACGTCTGAGAAGACGGTTAATATCTTACTTAGGAGATATGTAAGTGGAAAAACTAGTCCCCTTACTGTTGCTTCTTTGTATTACAGCAGGAGTGGCACACAGAAAACACTCAGCTGAAATTCATTTGTCTAATGGACGGCTAAAAGGAGGCTGTGATGATTAAAGGAAGACAGGTACCCTCAAACCCAAGGGGACATCACCAACCAGATTAAAAAAACATTTCTAGTTACGGTATCTGCCTATGAAAAGTTTGGCAGTATCATGGGAAACAACTGCCAAGTTTTAGAAAGATTTCACAAAACCAAGAAAAACAACCTCTGCGAATGCCCTTGGAAGCTTTTAATTTTAGAAGTTCCCATTGAAAGCACAAAGAAGCAGGGGAGGGACAACTTGCAAATGGCCACATACTGGTTATGTGTGTGCGTTGTGACCCATTAGGAGAAGTTATTACTCTCCTGGGGATAAATTCTCATTTTTCTTTCCTAAAACTTTTACTTTTAAAAACTGTCCATGTAACAGATGCTGGGAAGATGGGGACTTGACCAGTAGTTCGTTGCTAAATCAGCAGTTTCCTATGCTTCCGAAGGTTAAAGAACTAATACATGTTTTAAATGGGTACGTGTCTTGGAATGAGACTCCACAATGTATTCAGTGGGGCCTTCTGAAATAAAATTCATGTTTTTAAATTTGAAAATCAATTCAGAAAATTTCAAATTCAGATGAATATTCGATTAATGTCTTTCAGCAGTTATTATAAAGGAAACAATGACATCATTGGGAATGGGTCCTAATTACTCTGATCTTTAGACATGAAACAATAAGCCATTCAGGACTCTGCTGACCTAGCTAAAGCGAACTGTAGACTGAACATCACCACTTAATTCTAACAGATCCTAAGGGCATCAACACAGTAAAACAAACAAGCAAAAATCCAGTATTTTATATGCCAACGCTGCCACAGGCAATGATAATGCTCATGTAAGGATTACAATTAGATTAATTAAGTGCTGCCATGAAGTATTCTTCATATCGACTTAACAGCTGGGATAAGACCACTCTTTCCTGTAGCAGAGAGGTGAAGTCTGAAGACTGGATATTCATTTTGGCACTTAGAGTTTATATTTAGGACAGAGAACAGCACTTGCTTTTCAAGTTTAGGGAAACTCCCAGGTCCCTCTCTCTTAACTTTTTTTTGCGGAAGTAAGTGTGTCCTTCCCTTTCTGCCTGGCCTACACCTCAGCCCTAACTCTGTTCTTCTAACACAGGGATCAAAGTTCATTTTCATCTGATTCAAAAATGCTTATGCAAAAGCTTTCATCGTGTCTAAGAGATTCAGCTTCAAAAGAGATGGCGGTGCCATGAATAGAAATCTTCCAAAGCCCATGTCCTGAGACTAACTCAAAAGCTTTGGTGAAGAGAACCCACTATAGAATCGGATATTTCCCATGTTGCTTCAGCCTAATGTGTTGCAAAAACTAGGTTATTTAGGTCACCCAGCTTTTCTGAGCCGTGAATCCACACAGGGCTGCATTCAAGGTTGAAAAGAAGAGCTACGACCTTGTTTCCATCAGGCGACACAAGCCAGGACACTCAGAGTTTTTATATTGCAAAAGTTGATGACCTATACTCAAACTATATCCCTTCTCAGCTAAAATTTAAAAGAAAGAATACTTGTTTTCCATGAGAAATTCATCTCTAAGAATATCCACCCCAGACCGGCATATCTAATGTAATGGCGTTTCCACTACATCTGAGTAAGACAAGGATGCTTATTATGGCCACTATTATTTAATACATTTCAGAAGTTGTAGCCAAAGCAGTAAGCCAAGATGAAACTGATGTCATTACTGAAGAATAGCCATAATATTAATACTTTCAAATTTTTACTTTCTACCTGGAATACTCTAAAGAATCAAAAGAAAAACTATTAAAACAAACAAAAAGCAAAATTCAATCAGTTGGCCAGTTAAAAATATATTTTAAAAAATCAATACCTTTTTTCATACCAGCAACCAACATTGGGGAAATATAATGAAAAAAACAATATCTCAGGAATAAACTTACCAAAAACAAAATACATATATACATAGTACCTATATGAAGATAATTACAAAGCTTTCCAGCAGAACATAAAATAACTAACATATTCTCAGAGAAGAGAACTAATTATTGCAAAAGTGCCAATTCTCCTCAGTTTAATTCATAAATACAATAATATTTTAATTTAACTGTCTTAGTAGAAGGTAAGAGACTGGTCAGAGTGATTCAAAAGTTCTTATGAAAGAACCTATAGATAAGCATAGAAAAATAATAAGAGGAGATCAGCACTGTCATGTTCAAGAGTAATTCAAACCTTTAATAACTAAGACCATGGTGCTATAATAAGAATAGGCAGATGATCATAGAACACAAAACAAGTCTCGATGCAGTCAAAGCATTACTAAGAAAACATCAAATGCAGCACGACTGCATCTTTTTCTGAGGAAAACTTAAAATCAGACTTTATTTTCGTTTAATATTCAACAGATACAAGATACGAAGTAGGGACGGCGAATACACCAGTGTGGGGGAAAGTATACGTACGACTGAATCACTTGGAAATGAGCACAATGTTGTAAATCAACTATACTTCAAGTAAAAACTTTTTAAAAAGGGTTTTCTATAAATTTGTCTACACACGTTGCTTTCATATCATCTTAAAATATTTTTAACTCATAAATTAAGCAACTGGATGTATTCAGCCTTTCTTGTCCATGACCTAAGGGGAGCCCTGCAGTCCTAACTGTTATGATGTCTGTCTTTCCCAGACAGTGGACCGTCTGAGGGTAGACTCTGGGGCCCACCTGCCTCCGTGTGCTCAGTTCTCAGCACAGCGCCTGGCCCAGGGAGGCCCCTCAGGACACGTTAGCTGGATGAACCAACAAAACAGTGAAGGGGCATATGAACTATTTAACTGCCCCAAAGGCCTAAGGCCACATGTGGAAGTGAAACAAGTTTAGGTGTGAATTTAAGTTTTCACCAGAAAATGTGAAGTCATGCCACACTCACCTACGAGCTTCACTGTAAACCTCAAGCCAGATCGTAGTCATCAATATTTTTTAAAGATATGAACTGTTTTATGGCTTCAGAGAAGAATGGTATAACACGTAGTAGTGGTGGTGCCTCGTAATTACAAAACCAGGTGACGCTCAAAGCATCTAGCTGAGTTACGTTTGGGCGGCGGGGGTGGGAGGGTGGTGTTCTTTTAAGATCATTCACTGCCTCTCAAATGTTCTAATTTTTAAAGTCTGGGACTCATCAAATAAAGGGAATTGCATGAAGGGAAACATTCACAGGGTCCAAGACTAGAGGAGCATAGTTACCTGAAGGCTGTATAAGAGACGGGTTAAATTCTGTATCGCTTGTATAATCTGGAAAAGAAGATCATTAGTGTCAAATTCTTGCAAAAGCATTCACTATCCACAAAGAGAGGACGGTGACGTATTTAAGGTGTGCAGAGCTTACCTCTGACTGGGAAGAACCTGGGAAACTTCTATATTCCACCTAAAACACATAAAAACATACAAAAGTGAATACTCACTCTGCTTTTGAAAAGCTGCACTGCAGTGTTCCACAATGCACGACCTCAGGGCGGTCACTTGACCCTCTCTAAACTCTCCCACAGTGGCTGTTCCCTCCCAGAAATCAAAGCCCACAGAGTTAAACACCACTTGATGCGCGTTCCCTCTGTGGCAACTTGGTACGTGAGATGCATGGCCACTTTCCACCCAAGCACCCCTTAAAGCAACTAGGGAAGATGGCGAGGATGCACTGCAAACTCTAAGTGACAATACTGACCTCGTGCCAACCACGCTGTAAATGGCACTCCTTGTGCCCAGGGGGAAGCTGTCTCCCAGGCCAGGCTGGCCCTTGCTCCCTGGAGGCCAGATTTGGGAACTACAGACTGTCTGCCTGGTCTCTAACTCACTTTGAGATTTATGAAGCCAAAACAGCAAGTGGTTAGGAGAAGAAACCAGACCCAGAGCAGGCCCTACATGGGACCCTTAGCTGGCCAGCTCCAGGCCCTACTGCTCAGAGCTCACTGGGCCCAGGCATGGCCGCCTTGGTAGAAGCACTGTCAGCAGAGGCCGTGAATGAGGCTACACGAGACCCTCTGCTCCTGGGGGAAGGCACCCCCTGCCTCACTCATGGTCTCTCCACTGCACACACTAAGGACACGTGTAGACAGTGAGGGTTTCCAGTTTCCAGAATTCAACATTTGTCCATACACATATTGTCTCTTTTCTCTCATTGGGATGTAAGCCAACGAGTGGCAAGATTTCACCTGTGTACTCAGTGCTATATCTGCAAACCTCAGAATGCTGCCTGGCACGTAATGGGCGCGCACACCCCTTTCTGTACAATGAGCACCCACTGCGTCCTCCACACCTCATGTGATGGGGCCACCTGACTCCCTGCCCTCCGAGAGTCTCAGTCTCATGTGCACTGCTTGTGGCCTTGTCTGAGCAGCTTTAAATTGAAACCACAAGAAACAGTTCTCAGATAACTTCAGACATCGTTACATTCAGTTAGTTTGGGCTCATGGTGCTATGACGCACTAGCCAGGCCTTTTCTTCCCACCCCCTCGCTCTTCCCCATCCTGCCAAGAGGGCAGCACCTCCAACAGGGGAAGGACAAATGATGGGAAAGGAGATAAAGTTTAGTCATTACATCTGTGCCCAACCCCCTGGAAGACACGAAGGCTAAAGACCCCCGTTCTGGAGTAATTCTGGAGTTCTCTCTGCTCTTCTGGTTCTGTCCTTTTGTAATAAGAAGATCATATGGGATAGAATTTCTAAATCCTATAAAAATTAGAAACACAGAAATGAGCTGGATTATGCCGCTTGCAGTTACTTACTCCCGAGAACCACTAGGCTTGCAGCAAGACGGGAATCTTGAAGGAAGTCTTTCTAACGGAGCCGGCCCACCACCTTGTGGTGAATGTGCGCAGCTGCAGTTAGCGATTTACACACGGGATTTGCCATTTGGGTTACAAATTCAGATTTTTGAAAAATTCTGCCAGAAGTGCTTTTCTTTTTAACCTTGCCATATTAAGAAATAGAGTTACAAAATATTCATCACATGCTTTTTTTAAAGTTTGATTTCCAATGATTCTGCCCTATGTATCAGTTCATTTTGCTTCCCAAAATGCCTTATGAATGGCAAAATTTTCCAGGTAGGCTCATCCAAAGAGGAACCTGGACACCTCATCCCTCACCTGTGACTGAATCAGGGAAGGGAAGGATGGGCGGGGTGAAGCCCCCCGAGCTTTCCATTCAAGAGAACACTGTTCTAACCAGCCCTGCTCTGCTTCCGTCCTCTAATAACATAGAAGCAGTTGGAACCACAGTCTTAAAAGTGAGGTCTGCACTGAAAAGGATGGACGAGCAGGAACATTTTCAGAAGAAAATAGGTTTGAAAGCTTACAGTCAAAGTAAGTGGAGCAGAATACTGCATGCATTCCTTTCTTAATTTTGGCCTATGATGTTAAAAAAAAAAGCATAGCCATATTTTCTATGGATTTTAAAATATCTTTGGATTTGGCTTCTCAATCATATGTAATATATACAAAAATACAATATTCAAAATGTTCCACATATCAGGATCTGACGATGTCATTTTACTGTGTTAACACATATTGGTACCTGTAATGTGGCTACTTTGATTTTAGATAAAGCTAAACTCTTGAGCCCCAGACAATCCTGGAGAGGCCCACTGGCCACCTCCCAGAATCATATTCTTATTCTGTCTCTCTCTGACATCTCAGTTCCATTAGAAGTTAATAGGAAATTTCACACATTTAATTTTTATAACAGTGTGTTATAACCTATGTGTATAGTACATCAGAAAGAAAGAAAGAAAGAAAGAAAGAAAGAAAGAAAGAAAGAAAGAAAGAAAGAAAGAAAGAAAGAAAGAAAGAAAGAAAGAAAGAAAGAAAGAAAGAAAGAAAGAAAGAAAAGAAAAGGAAAGGAAAGGAAAGGAAAGGAAAGAAAAGAAAAGAAAAGAAAAGAAAAGAAAAGAAAAGAAAAGAAAAGAAAAGAAAGACAGACAGGGAGGGAGGAAGGAAGGGAAGGAAGGGAAGGAAGGGAAGGAAGAAAGAGCGAGCGGGCATTTGGAACTACTTTGCCCCAGGTAAAAATTGGTTAGGTTGGTTACAAGTCTATCACCAAAAAAGGTAGGTGACAATTGGGGCGGGGACAGGAAAACAATCAGAAAGGAGAGGAAAGTAAAAGAAAGGGAAGGCAGCCAGAACAGTCCAAACTCAAAATGATTTCCGCCACTTTAGCACCATCTGGTTGCACAAGGGCTTGGGTGCCCAGGACCACCCCTCAGCCAAGAGACGCTGGATGTAGCGGGTGAGAAGCTGGAGGCTGGCAGGGCGGAAGTGAGACCAGAAGCAAGAGCGCAGACACACAGATAAACGTTTGAGTTTTAAATCTTTTTAATAACTTTTCATTTGTTCTTTGTTTACACCTACATGACATCAGAAAAGCAAGAACATTTTAAGAAGAAAAAAGTCAGAAAGTTTAAGAATGAATACTGAAATTGAGGACAATTCAGGAAAACACTTGCGTGCTATTCACTGCCATGGACAGACCAGAACCCGAGGTTGTTTTATGACACAAAGCAACCCGTGCTGTTTACTAACAAATCAGTTCACAATACCTTCTCCCCTGCATCAGGGACTGCCAGGTCGGCTCCCACACCCTGGGTCCCAGGATCCACATCCCAACAGCCTCTTCCTCCTGTCCCTTCTGTGACTAGTGCTGGAAGCACACCATTGAGACAGAAACAAAAAGGACATCATCAAACAGCAGCCAGCGGACTGGGTTCTTCTGTGTACAGCTGACACATATTCCAAAACAAGACAATCACAAAATCACACATAGCGAATATTCTTACACGAGGTGCGACAGCGGTACAGAGCCAAGTGCAGGGTCCCTGCCCTCAGGGAGCTTACACGCTAGCAGATGCCAAACTGATGAACAGCCTGCACTGTCACTCATCTTTTTCTTTTCTTTCTTTCTACCGGAGGGATGTCTGTGTGATGTCTGTGGTACCAAGAGGGTAGGATCTGGCGTCTCATTTTCACCTAATGGGAAGACCTGCCTGCAAATGGTAAAATTAAAAACAGGCACCACAGAAGAAAAGCAAGGGCTGGCAGACTGGCTAGGGAGACTGGTCTGGGAAAGGCTCCCTCCTGGCCAGTACAAGAGCAGCAGACCATAAACAAGGTTAGCAAGGAGGAGGAGTCCAGTGGCAGGAATGAAACCTCTTTCTAAGCAGGTGAAGATGCCAGTACTCTATGAGCTCAGTCATACAGACTGAGAAGTTGTCATGACCTCCAAGTAATTCATTTTTTGAAATAATTTCCAAGTGTGTTTTTTCCCTTACAGTTCTTGCTTATGCTCTAAATTCACCAATACCATAAATACTGTGTATTTAATACATGAAAACACAGAAATATTTCTAGTCCAGAAATATGTTTTAAGTATCAAATATAGATTTTCACTCCACCCATTAAATCTCTGTCAGTGGGATTTTGTTTATTTCTTTACCCACGTGAACTCAGTTAAAACTTACATCACGCTCACTGTGCATGGATTAAAACAAGACTTTCCAAAGCCCTTTCTTTATTCATTGGAACCAGGTCCAATCAGGACCCTGGTGAAACAGATACTTCATGACACTTTCTAATTTTTTTTTCCCAGTGCTATCTTGAGACTTTATTTCTGACGAAGGAAATACTTTTTCTTTATTTAAATTAATTAGAAAACACTTAGGTCTAGGGGAAAAGACAGTCTTCGAAGATTCCAAAGGTCTCTTTTATTGCAAAGATGCTTTTGTTTAAGCCAAAACTGCTTCAAATTACATGAGCTAAAAATTAAATTTATTTTGCCCAAGCTAGTCAATGCTTTTTCACGACAGAGAAGGAACATCTCACAGACTTTTCTGTCACTCAAAAAAATTGTTTCACTCTTGGGTACTATTCTTAATTCCTAGAGAGATGCCAAAAGTGTTACTAAAGAATTGGCCAATCTTGCTTCCCTTCATAGATACGAGGACCATCAGACGGGGAAGGGAGCTGATGGTGAGCCGGATGAAGGCAGAAGGATGGCAAGCCTCAGGTCCCTCTGCTCCTATATCCTATTTCAGAGTCAACAAGAGGGTGTCCATAATTTTACAGGAAGTAGATTATATCCATCCACCTGATTAGGTATATTGAGGACTAAAAATAGGGGGCTTGACTTGGTCTACAGCCTCAGACTGACATGCGACTAACGTGGAAGGATCCAGTCCTCAAAGTTGATCATGGAACTGACCCATTCAGTGACAGACCCTCATTTAGGATAGTGCTTTTCACCCTTATCAATGTTATAGAGAGAACCAAACTTGCAGCACCGTGTTCCAATGCAGCCCAGCCCAAGACTAAAGCAGCCCAAACCCTACCAACCTGCCCCTCCTCTACATGAACCCACTGGAAAGAGCCTCTCAGTGGTTCTAGCAGATGTCATGGGAGATGTGGGTACAGACAGGGAGAGCCCTGGTGGCGTGGTCTGAGGGGAGGGTGGGTGCGGCCCCGAGCAGCTGCAGGAGCCGAGCGGAGCCTCTCCCGCTGTCCCTGGGGTGAGGCTGAGAGCAGCAGATCTCTACGTGTATTTTTAGAGAGAACTTCCTCAATGGCATAATGAGGTTCTTCTTTAAAAAGGAAATCACCCAGGGCAGGACAAGTCCCCTGACGAATCTGGGCTGTGTCGAAATGAAAAACATATGTGCACATTCTGAAAATAGAAACCCAGGATTAGATAAAGTAGAACTAAGAGGGGAAAATAATTATTGGGGCTGGTGGAAAAAAAAAAGAAGTATAGAATTTAAAACCTTTACTGCTTGCATACATCTTAATTAACCAAGAGATGCTGTTAAAGAAATTCTAAAGCAGTTCAATCCTCCAGCCTCTAGCTACTGAAGACACTTTCTCTTGTGCATAGAAGACCTAGTGCAAGGACGGTTTTTCACCATCAGAACATAATGAAAGATACATTCTTCATGTTTGTACCGCAGGAACCCCTAGGGAATTGAGTATTTAGCTCACAGCTATACCTGTAACAATATAATTAGGTTCTGGGAAATTACCTAAATCAATTCTCTACATTCTATTTTTCTGTATTTAAAATCTATTGAAACGCTGCTTAGTAAGTGAATTCTGACCTGAATTAAAGGGTATGACAATATTTTGGCACTTCTGCCTTTACCACAACACCCAGCCTCATGTGTTGTGTGTGTGTGTGTGTGTGTATGCATTAGGTTCCAGTTTCCTGAGTTAACGTTTTCTCAGTTGATGATGTGAGATGAAGTTAAAAGACTTGCTCTCTAATGATCTGCAGGGAACCTCTTCCAAAAAAGCAAACAATGGAAACACTCTTTCAAGACTGTCCTCAGTAAGTCACGCCACGTGTGAGGCAGGGGAGGGTCTGGGGAGGGACGCAGCCTGCCTGGGTGACAGCGCTGTCACCTACCAGCTATTCTTTACGTCCTCCTTCCTGGAACACCAGGGTCATGATCATCCATAATGGAGGCTAGCATATTTATTCTCAGGTTTTTTCTAAAAAATACATTCAGTGCCCCCAAGTGGGGACAGAGCCGTTGTCTTCATTTTATGCAGCCACTGTATGCTGCAGGGACTGTGCTGGGGCTCACCGCAAAGGCTGCACGTTCACTTACAAGCAGGAGGCGATCCTGACGCGCCCGGAGGGCTGAGCACATCCTGCAAAGCAGGCTCTCCGCAGCCTTGCTCCGATGACCGGCTCGCGTCGCTCATTTGCGAGGCCCTCACTGCCACCTGCAGGCTCTCTGCTGAGGAGGGGGAAAACAAAAGTAAACTTATAGATATAAGTATATATATACAGTTTAATAGACCAGGGGGTTGGCAAACTGGATTTGGCCTGCATCTGTTTTTATATGGCCCAAGAGCTAAAAATGGATTTTACATTTTTAAAGAGTTGTTCAAATACACAGCCATGCACACATACGTGCACAAAGAAGACTGCATCCCCAAACCTGTATACGGCCCGCAGAGCCTGGAATATTTACTGTCTGGCCCCTTACAGGCAAGGTTTACCAACCTGCAATCTAGACCAATACTTCTAGCACCATTTTATGATAGAGAATAATTAAATTAAAAAAACCCAAACTCACAGTACACAAATCTCAAATACAACCTTCTGTAAATTAGTAGGCTAAAAAAAAACTTTCTGAAATTCAGTTAATTTAAATAAGTTATCAGGCAATAGCATTTTATAACTTGCTACTCAGAAATATTAGTTATTCTTCAAAAGAGTATCTCCCCAAACATGCCTTCAATACAATACAGATTCCCAATCCTCTAGACCTACTGCATCAGATTCTCCAGGAGAGAAAACAGGGGATGTGAATTTTAAAGAAGCACCACAGGCTGCTCTTAGGGTCTGGTAAGACTGGGAAACACCACACCAAGAAAGGGAACTTTTCATTCACAATAAAGGCTTTGCAGCTAGCATGTGGGACAGTACACACATCTCTAAAATGCTCTGTCCAGGGATTCAACTCAGCAACCACTCCCCGAACGTTGGCTCTGCTCTCGGGGCCACTGGGCGTCTGCTAACTAAGAAGGAGAGTTTGCAGACGAGGGGCAAAGGGACATAACTAACCGCACGACAGGTCAGCGCACCCTGGGTGCTTCTCCATTCTGTCTTCCAGGCCTGAGAGCATCACAACGTGCCTGGCAGCACGGAGGAGCAGGGGGTTACAGGAGCCAACATGTTTAGGTGAGGAAAAGTCCTTAAAGAGATCACTGAGCAGAGAACCCTGAAGGATGGATGGTTCAAGAGGCAGGGACAGAAGAGGAGAAAGGCGGGAAGAAGGGCAGCAGAACAAAGCCCCAGGAGGTGAGTCAGGGTGCACGACCCAAGCGTTTGCTCAGCAGGTAATCACCCCGCCCTGACAGGACCTCCTGCCCCTGCTCACAGGCTGGGTGTTGATGATCAGAGACTCAGAGGGGATTATCTGACCTGTGGCTCAGGCAGCACCCCCATTGCTCTGGGTTCCCCTGAGCAGCTGGTGAGCCAGAGGAATTAAAGCAGATGGACTTACAACCAGGCAAAACTGAGCGACAGCTTTGGTGGGGGAGGAAGTGAAAGGCACTGGCTGAAATTGAGAGTAGGCAACGTATTCAATCGAGACAGCATCAAGGATGATGAGAGGGTCACCGGCTCCTGTCAACCTGTTTGAAAGTCTTTTTGGCTTTCTTTCTAAAATCTATCTTGCATCTGCACATTTCTCTCTACTTGCATTATTGACAGTCCCAGTCTAGGCCGAGGCCCCAGCCTCCCTCACCGCGGCTTCTGTAACTGCTTCCCAACAATCTCCAGGGAAACTCATCTCCTTCCAGTCTGTTCTCCACTCAGTCGCCCACGTTCCTTTCCGGAAAGAAATAAGATCATGCTATACCCTCAATTAAAAGTGTCCAACAAACAACTTTCCATTGATTTTGGAATAAAATCTCCCCCTCTCTCTCTCTTTAACCACAATCTACAAAGATCTGGTCCCTGCCCACCCCAGAGCAGTCTCCCCTGACTCCTGCCACCTGCCGCCTGCTCTTTCCATGAACATGCCAAGCTCATTCCACATGCAGGGGCTACACACTGGCTCTGCTCAGATGTCCAGACAGCTGGCTTCTCCTCACCCGTCAACTCTCTCCTCAAAGCATAATCTCTGAGCAACCTTTCCTGACTTCCCTATAGCACAGCCTTCCCCTCAGTCAATCCCAATGTCTTATTTCCTCGTGACTTTCTGAAATTATCTTGTTTCTTTGTGTATTGTCTATCTTCCCCAACGAGAAGTTTTTAGGAAAGCATCACTGCTCCCTTCATTGGCACTAACAACAGTGCACACAGTAGATGCTCAGGGAATATCTGATGAATGAGTCAGGCCATCAGTGGACGCCTCTGATGCCCTTATGACCTTCGTTTCCTCAACTGTGAAACAGAAACAATACATTCCAAGATTACTAAATTCTCTTTCTGAGGTCATGTTCTGAGATTCCAAGACAGAGCTTGGCAAACGTTTTCTGCAAACGACCAGACGGTAAATATTTTAGGCTTTGTGGGCCCTATGGCCTCTGTTACAACGATTCATCTTTGCCACTGCAGTGAGAAAGTAGCCAGAGACGACAAGTAACAAGCAGGCATGGCTGTGTTCCAATAAAAGGACAGCTACAAACACAGGCGGTGGGGCCGTGGGATGCATTGAGTCTGTGGTCTGTAGTTTACCAGCCCTTGTGCTAAAGGACAGCATTCCCTGCCACTGTCAGCTGGTGGCTGTTTTATTTCCCAAGCCCTCTGTCCCTATGGACTTTTTGGCCCATTTCCTCCCTAAACCTGTATTTCCCCTGAAGTTCATGCCATCAGTTGACACCACTCACTGGCCCTCCCGTGGCCGCTCATCTACAGACTCCTTGGACAACGTGGCACCAGGTGCAGGTTCTCCCACCACCCCCATTGCCACTCTTGTCAAAATTCTTTGTCCTTTCAATTCTGTGAACATAGTCCCTCCAGTACCCTGGCCTCTCATCTCCCTACCTTATTCACCTTCAGTGATCTTGTTCTCCACCCGAACTCAGCCACCAGCTCCCATGGTTATATCCTAAACTGCTATTCTCCACGCAGCAGTCAGAGGGTTCCTTTCAAAACACAAGTGAATTCACTCCTCCACTCAAAACTGTACTGTTTCCCTTCTTACTGAGAATGAAATCTGACATCCTTGCCTTGATCTGGTTCATGTAATCTGGGTCCTAGTTAGCTCTCACTCATCTCCTGCCTATCTCCACCTCTGCCTCTCTCTGACTGCACTGTCCCCCATACTGTTCCTCAAACAGGCCTGGCACTCACCTGCCTCAGGGCCTTTGCACCTGCTCTTCTCTACATCTGCAATGTTCACTCCTCAGGTATCTACTTGGCTTTCTCACTTCCTTCTGAGCTGCTTACATATCACCATACCAAAGAGGCCTTCCCTACTCATCCTGTCTAAAATAGAACCTCCCCAACTCCATGACTCTCCATTCCCCTTACCCTTATTTTTATTTGTAGCACTTGAAACAACCTGACACACACATACATATATATACACGTTCACACATGTACATACACACACATACATATATACGTGTGTGTATATACACCCACACACACACATACACACACATACACATTTTTTTAAAATATTCCTCTTTCTGGAATAAGAGTAAGGACTTTGTCTTGTTCTGCTGTATCCTCAGCACCAAGACCACACTACGTAGCACAAAGTAGGCGCTCAATAAACATTTCCTGAATTTGTTGAACCAAATCCTTTTGGAAGCAACTTACCTTCTTTCAGTGCTGCTGCCAGTAATGAGGCTGCCTGGGGAGGCTCTCCGGGGTCTGGTTTAATGAGGAGGTGGGGCTCTAGATGGACATCCTCAAATCCACTCAGTTCTCCAAGTTCAGCATAGATATGCAGCTTCTCCTCCAAACATGTACAAATCTGTTGGTCTTGATTACTGAGTATTTCTAAGAAACAGTATTTACCGTAGAAGGTTATCACATGAATACAATATGAAAATTCAAGCTATAAGATAAAGACGTTGCTAACTGGCAAGAAGTATGGCCTAACAGGTCAAGTACAAGTTGTTGGTGACTGGAGCTTCCAGCAAATGACTTAACATCTCTGAGCATCCATTGTCTTTTCTGTAAGTCTGCTGTACTCAATAAATGTTCATTTCCTTTCCTATTCCCCTAATTCTAGAAAAACTTGAAAAGCCCATCACTGTTAACTCAGGCTGTTTTCTATTAAGACCAAACATGAAGCTGAGGAATGGAAATTGAGGCGGGACTGCCCACAATGAGCGCTACCCACAAGGGAGAACAATGCAGGGGCCTGGAACCGCTCGGCCTGCAGCCAGTCCTGGTCCAAACCACACAAACTGGTTGATGTTTTTGTTTCTCAACATCCAATTTCTTTAACCATCTTCGCATGCATCCTTTTCCTCTAATTTCGATGTGTCACAGAATCCTTAGAGCTTAAAGGGACCTTAACCAGCAGTGAATCCAGGGGTTCTCAGTCAACCTCAGAATCACCAAGGGAGAGTTTAAAATCCTGACGTCTATACCCCAACCCCCTCAGATTCTGGTGAATTGGGTCGGACCCAGGCATCAGAATTTTTAAAGACCTCCCCAAGTGATTCTAATGCCCAGCCAGAGATGAGAATCACTGAGCGCATCTAATTTCCTTACTTTGCAGATTTGGAAATTGAGGACCAGAACTATTGTGTTCCTTGTCCAAAGACATACAACCGTGACCTGACAGTACTGAGATCTAAAATCAAACCATCAGACAACAGCGCCAGTACCCATCTGCACCATACTGCCTGCAGTTACTGTTAGGTTTTATGCAGAATTTTTAAAATATATTTTTAATCACTAAGGAGGAAGGAGGGAGGGAGTCGTTTTATTTGAGCACTTTTAGTGCCAGTATTTTTTTTTTTTTTTTTTGGAGAGGGGTCAGGGTGGGCCTCCGGTGCACAAAATTCATCATTTAGTCATAACATGCCATTCACGACAGCTGGGCTTTCCCAGCACCCCGGGAGAACCCCACGGCCAGGGAGCCGAGGTGCCTGCACTGTACCTTGGCATTGCTGAATTCTGGCCACTCTGGCTTCAGCTTTCCGCCTCTCTTCATCAGACTCGCTTGTCCTTCCCCCTTCCTCTTCTGGGCAACTTGAAAAGACAACAGCAAGAGAGACAACTGAAACCAAATCCAAGTATCTTTAGATTCATTAGAAAGACATGGGAACTTAGCAGGAGAATTATTCCGAGAAGAAAAATTCAGCATACAGAGAATTCATCATGCCCTCTGGCCAAAAGAGTTGGTTTTCTTAAGTGTATAACAGACCTTGCATAATGTAACATAGCTCTCAAAGTCAGCCATTTAGGAGGACTCAAATACTCCAACAAACACTCACATACACAAACATACTCTCACACACACACACACACACCACCAATGCCAGCAGTAGGTACAACTAAAATCAGACATTTTGCTTTCTGCTGCATTTGGGCACGTCTGTTCTTCATGAGGGTAGAATAGAGATACTGGGGCAGGGGGAGTGGGGTGCCAGGTTGAGTGGGGTGCACTGGGGGTGGAGGAGTTTTATACAGCATCATTCAAGATCTAACTAATCAAATTTCCATTAAGAATGATCACCATCACCCTCACATCCCCATTTATAAAAGATGTCTTTGCACAATGAGAGATAAATTGATGTAGCACACTTAGAGCCACCAATCTAAAAATGTTTATTGAATGATTCTTCAGAATTAGGGACACAGAAACATAAGACATGGTCCTTGCCCTCAAGGAGCTTCCAATCTAACAGACAAACATATATATACATAAAAAAGACAACAGCTACAAGCACCAAGTGTGTGCTTTAGAGAGCAGGTGTTAAGGAACTTCAGGTAAGAAAGAGACCACTGGAGCTGAAGAGGTCTTCACCAAGGAGGTGAGCCATGCGCTGCACCAGGATGGGCAGGATTCACACAGGCAGAGGGAGATGGGGCGTTACAGGCAGCAAAGGTGCAGGTGAGGGGCTACGGCAGGCAGGGGCAGGGGTCAGGGAGTGCACCATCCTGGCTGAGGCTAAGTTTTCATGCAGGGGAGACATAGTTAGAAAGTTTTCCCCAATGGAGCAAGTCCATTCCCTCAATGATGGATAGAAGGAAGCGTTACCTTTCTACTGCCTGTTGGATCCGTCTCATCCAAGTATTTCGTTCCTCCTTGGAATTGGTATGAATTTCATACATCTCAGGACCAGCAGAGGAAGCGCTGATCAGAAACATCCCTCTCTCCTCATTCGCAACTTCTCGAGCAATCAGCTTCTGAAGGGAAATCACTGATGGCTTCTGATCCTACATAAAACAGGATGGGGTGCAGGTGAAGGGGTCTCACAAAACACGGTAGCTAAGGAAAGCAAGAGCGTTAGACAAATCTTTATTTCACTTCAACCTTTTCAGAAGAGCTGTGGAAGTTAGTAAGATCTCTGACAGAAACAGTATGGTGAAGAGATGGAAAAGGAGGATTATAGAACATCTGTCCTTAAGAATTGGTGATTTAAAAGGACAAGTTTTTAAAAGAACAATCAGAACAGCAAGAAAACAATATCAAAAATGGTGTAGTCAGGGATGGAGGGATTTTCCTAGAAAGGCACAGTTTAGGAAACAGTGTATCAAATACTACAAAGAAATGAAGAAGGGTGGAAGGCCTTAAGAGTCCACTGGATTTGGCAGTTAACAGCAACACTGTTTCAACAAGGTGATGGTTACAGACGCCCAAGAGTAGACTGTGAAAATGAACGAACTGGGGGGGCAAGACCTCAGATTCCCCAGAACCAACGTCTTCTGCTACTGTGGTACCCAGCACAAGAGCCTAACTCCTACAGCCCTACCTGCAAATGCCTCTTCTTCCCACCAACCAGGTGAGCCCTTGGTGGGCAGATATGGGTCTAATTCATCTTCATATGCCTAACATATTGCTTTGAAAAAAGTAGGCAACTCGATAAATGTCTGTGGAACTATAGTTGGCATAATTCCATCAGAGAGAAATAGGAAGAAAGTCTAAAATGTGGCATCCGAGCCACAACTGAATCACCTCTTCTACCAGCATTTACTGTGATCCTTCAATGTCCCCTTCCATGCACTGGGGATTCAAAGACGAATAAGACACTGATAACACTGATTTGGGTAGGGAGCTCTAGTTGCAAGAATTGCCAAAAGAATGCCTGCAGGATGAATGGCTTGGGGGCTAAATATGAGGAATCTGCTTTGGTTTGTGGCTTCTACCATTGTTGACAGAGTCGGCCGCAGTGTGTGGTTTTGCTTTTCCCTCATGGACTGAGCGACGCCTGTATCCAGAACACGTCGCGCCATCCCTCACTGCTGACTCCTCAGTGCTGATGTCTGCTTTCCCAGCAGGACACGTCTTTACAACATCAGAAGCTGAGTATGAGGATAGGAGCAGAGTATCTCTTCATTCCACCTCCATCCAATTCTTAAGAGCAGCAAAACCAAAAAAACAACCCATGATGGGACAGACCACTGTTCTACCCAGTCCTGCATGCTGCCTCTGCTCATGGCTGGAAAAGCAGCTCTGTGGCAGAGCCACTGGGATGCTGCCCTTTCTAACTTGGGAGAGCCCCCAGGCACTGTAAACATCCCATATTCGATTACGGATCTGCTATCTAAGATCTTGTCTGCTTTCCTTCTTGCAATGCACAGCTTTAGCTTCCTCACCTTACAAGGTCCACAGCCCCTGTACAGAAAGAGGCCGAGTAGGTCTGAATTGATTAAAGACATTAACAAGAATAAATTACTTGAACCAGTTGGTTAGTGGTGCAGGAGGAGACAGGTGGGGTCAGATATTTTAAAAATGAAAACTAAGTCAGTGGATAGAAAGTAACATTAATTAAATTGGGGTTTGGGGAAAAAGCAGCAGATCGACCATCCTGGGTCCATACTCTCCTTTTAAAGCCCAGGCGATAGCTGAGCCATCCCTGCCGTCTTTGAGAAGGGGCACGTATCCCCCGTTCACCGCAGTCCTGCCTCTCGATCAGCTCCTTCAGAGCGAGAGTCGGTCCAGCTCACTCACTTACATTTCCTGCCCAGTCCCAGCAGGTGCTGGAGTTGACAACCTCTGCCACAGGGAAAAGGGAAAAGGGAACCGCTACATTTAGCCCCACTGTTAACACCTTATCCATGTGCGATTCCATGAAGTGGCTGATTCTATCAGCGAGAAGTTCCGTTCGCCATTCCACTGTGATAACAAGACCTTAAGGTCACTTCATATTCTCAATGTGTACTTCCACATCTGCATGCTCACTCTGCTTTTTTATTGTTCATTCATTCTGAAATTATCTTCTTTGATATTCAAGAGATCCTCCTAGACTCAGGACTCCAGGATTTAGTGAACCTGTCTACTTTTCCCTACTCATTTCATAGATTTGGTCCTGCTCCCACTTCCACTGAGTCATCTTTAAAAACAAGCAAAATTCTTTTATAAAAAAGATCCCCCAACCTCTACTTTCAGCTGCTTAGCTCCTTGGCCATTTCCAAATTCATCATGTCTTCCGCAACACAGAGCAAGTTAAGAATTTCCGAAAGAAATTTTTCAAACAGCACAAGGAGCAGAGAATCTCACCTGTGGTGATCAGCATGAAGATAACTTTCTAAAATACTAAGGTGAGAACTAGGAAATCCAGGTATTTGTATACCCCTGGCTAATGCATCAATTCCCTCAAGAGGTAACCATAAAGTATTTATGATGTGTGGGTTTGTGTCCACTAGATGTCCATGATGCAACTCAAAAGCATGAGACTGAACGGTGCACTGGACTCTTCAAGGATAATGCTTTCTCTTTCACTCCTTGACCCCGACAAGGGCTTGGCTGGCCTTTACAAAGGCGGCGATGTTTCAGGCTAACATTGTCAGGAAGATTGGCACCATCTAACTGTGGTCCAGGGCCAAACACGTTCAACCAAGAGGAGCTTAGCTGTGGCTGCCTTCATTCTGGCATTTGCTGGACTGCATTTCCAGTGCCCCACTTAATGGTAAACATGGTCTACAGGTGGCCCAGATAAGAGAGAAAGATCCGTATTTCAAGCCATACTTTAGGTTGTGCATCACAACTTGGTCTGAATCCACATGCATGTTACCCTAGACAACAAAAGAGTTGTCTTTATACTGTGTCTAATTCTTGATCCATCAGCAGGTCACGTGGCCTATGATAAGTACCACTCAAGACACAGGATTTGTTTCTCTTTCAGGTCTTTCTTTTTGAAGAAACTTTTTTTTCTACAAAAATGTGCTGTGCATTTGTTTTCTCTTCCAACACGGCCCTCACCATGCCACAGGACAAACGAAATGGTCCCACCTTCTCACTTATTTTCTGTGTGTTCTTCCAGAGCGCCCACAATTACAGTAGCAACAGGCTGTTGGATGAATCAGTAGGTTGTCATGAAATTTGCAAAGTATACAGTTCAAATGGGTCGGGGCCGTGGGACTGGTTTAAGGCCTCCTGTTGTCCTCTGGGGTAACTTTGTGAAATAACCTCTGAGCCTGACACGACTTGGCATCACTGTGCAGATGAGAGGCAACGCGCTAAACACAGCGAAGACATCTACTGAGCCAACCTGATGAGCACGGACGCTGCTCCAGTCTCTCCCCCCAGAAGCCATCACTGGGCAGGCATGCTCCTTTGCTTTCTCTGAACAGCATAACAGAAACTTCTTTAAGCTCTGACTTTGCCAAAACCAGCTGGAATTACGGATGTCTGCTAATGGTACCCAAATATCCTCTCAGTCAAGGGATGATAAGCACTAACATTTTAGAGAGCCACCATTAGAGTGCCCACACTGGCACTGCACCTTAGATTCTTTCCTGTAACAGGGCCTGATGCTGACGAGGTGTTAACCAATGACATCTTCCGCCTTTAACTGAGTCACTGTGGCCCACAAGATATGTAAAAAAAAAAAAAAAGCTATAAAATACTGATTTTACTCCTGGCCTGAGTCTCACTCTTTGCTGGCAATGAGATTAACCTAACACACTACAAAAATAAGTGTTAAATGAACAACTTTAGTAATTAGTAGCCATTATGGTAGAAATAGGAAAGAATCCTCTTTACACTTCAGATATCAGGAAGGTGTGCCCATGTTTGACAGAAGGAGCATCATGAATGGGGTTGGTACCTGGTATAGCAGGCACTGTCCCATGGGCACAGAGTGAGGTGCCAGAAATGACCTACTGTTCCCAGCATTAACCTTCGAATTGCTGGGAAGTTTGGAGTGGGGCAGGCAGGGAGGGGTTTTCTGGAGGAAAGACCAAGATAGCCAGAGAGCAAAGGGTCACTTATGGGGTTTAGGCAGTGCCTATTCACCAACCAGTACCAAAGTACTCCAATATTTTCACAAATGGTTAAACTGCTGCCTCAGCTGACTACCAGCCCTGGGTGTGATACATCAACACGTATCATGCTTGGTAAACCCAAATCAATGCTTGTTACTGGCCACTGCAATCGCTAATGATGGGACTGTACCACAGGCATGATCTTGCCAATGACCAATTAATTTCACTAGGAATTTCAGGCATGTTTCAAGGAGATGTGGGATTAAGCCAGTTAAAATATTCATCACCCAGCCATATACTTACGACCGCTGCAAAGATGTATTTCTGGTCTTTTTCTTGTAAAAATAGCAGCACATCAGTCAGGAGTAGAGCTAGGACATCTTCAAAGAAAAAAAAAAACATCACTCATGTTAATGAAGCACATCACGGTTCAAAAGCCTTTAATTAGATACTTTGATTTCATGTTTAAATAACTTAAATAAACGTATTAAAAATAAAGACTACAACTTAGTCTAACTACAGAACTTCTATTAAAATGCTCATATTATGATAGCTAAAGATGTATTTTATCAACTTAGTAGGTAAGCTGTGTTTAAATGTGCGTGTCTGTGTGTCACTATAGGTACAGCTAAATCTTCAGCAAAATTTAATGCTATAGCTTGCAAAATGGAAGGAAAAATACCCAATATGAAAGAAGGTTCTAACAGAATGGAGCAAGCCCTTACCTTTCAGGGAAAAAGTACTTAATTTAAAATGTTCGGGGGCAGCTTCTGCCTTGTTACTATATACTAATCTGCTGTCTCCTTCTGTCTAGATCTGAGGGAAGTCTGAGATCCTGCACTTCCTTTCCGTACTGTTCACAAGAACCCATCTTCACTGCATCACCACACATTCTAACACAGTTACCAAGCTGTTCATTCTACAAAATAGATTAAAAGCAAAGCAAAACAAAACAAATAACTTGGAGCAATAGGGTCTACAGACTGTAGTTAATATTTCAGTTGTGGTCAACATTCTGCTTGTGGTGAATATTCGATTGCAACATTGCAAGGTGCTGATCAACAAATCCCATTTCAGTCATCTGTTGCCACCACCACAAAAACTGGATAACCCTCCAATGGAATTCGAGCACCTAGAATTTAACAACCTCTTTCTCTCATTGCTTGCCTCAGGAAGTTACTAAGATGTATGAGACCCAGGAGACCAGGCCAGTGGTTCTGAAGCCTGTTGCACCCTCACCTGGGTGCTGTTAAGCATCCCTCTGCTTGGGCTTCATCCCCACACCAGTAAAAATCAATCGCTGGGAGAAGACTTGAGCATCAGTAAAATTTTTAAGCTCCAAAGGCCATTCTAGGCTTTTAAGTCCAGTGGCCAGGGCTGAGAAAGCCTCAGGCAAGATGCCAGCTTACAGAATCAGCCCTTGATGAGTGGAATAAAGTGTTTCAGACTCCAGCCAGAGTGACAGGTAGGGTAGTGCCCGACAGCAAGCAGCACACCAATGTCAGCATGTGTATTTATGTATGATTTTACTCTGCATATTTATGCGTTGAATCACCCAGCACTAGAGGTGCCGTTCAGAGTTCATTTCTCGCCTTGATGGTCTGAGCCCCAGGCTGGCTTGGCACACAACAGACTCTGGGTGTTTCGGCATACCGCCTCATTTTCAACACACCACATCTGCCAGAATAATATTTCCGTGCCAACAATGAGCAGAGTTCTCAGTTCCTTTGATTCAAACATCGCAGGCACACAACGCATAGGAAGCCTTCTGCTCAGGGTAGCAAACCCCCTGCAGAGGTTTGTAGCTGGGCCACCTCTGTCTACTGAAGTTCCCAACTCAATCCTACAGGAACCTTTCCTCTCACCCAGGTCTGCGTGTGTGCCTGCATCGCTGAACACTTATCTCCTGAAAATCAGTCCTCTGTTAAGTGAATAACATGCGTGAAAGAGGGAGAAACTGGTTTGTGAGAGCCACGGTACCTTTGAAACGACCCGTAGCCGTTTTCCAATAAACAAGGCCGTCATACAGCAGGGTCCTCTCTTTACTCATCAGCGTCTGCTTCCTAAACACATGGCCGTTCTTGAGCTTGGTGTATGTCTTGTTTTCGATCTTACTTAGGATCTCAAGCCATTTTTGTTTTTTCTCATATTCGCTGACTTTTAAATCCACGGCTGCAATCATGTCTTTAATTAAGCCAAGAGCTTTGCATAAGTCTTTATGTTCTTCAGTGTTCTCTGTGTGGGAAAAAGAACAAACACTATGCAAACAACCAGAGTGCTAAGGAAGACACTTTTCCTGTAGTTTTACTACAGTTAAATATATCATCCAAATTGCAGAAATCCCACAACAAAAATACTGGATTAAGTTCAAATAGTCTGTTATCACTCTGAACCCCTCCTTCCCAAAAGGATGGTTGAAAATGTAATAATTAAGGAGATTTACTTATGCGATGCTTCCACTGAAACACTATAACAGTGCAATGTCTGAGTTCTAGACACCTGTCTGACCTTCTTCCCTAGAGCAGGGAATGTGTTACAACCCAGGTTAGACCTTCCTTCCACCTTCCAGAGACAAGTAATCAAGTAACCCCCACACCAAGTTTCTTAGAACTTACCTGAGCTGGAGTCCTTTCACAAAAGGCAGTTGCAGGGTGATGTGAACAGGCCCCAGGCTCAGTTGCCTTTCTAGAGTCCTCGCTCCATAAAAACTAATACTCAAAATTATATTTTACCATTGCATTAGCATAAAGATAAATATTTTAATAATAGATAGTAAAACATTTTTTTCACCCTAAAAAAATGGGACCAAGCTACTGTGCTGAGTCAGCCACACTCATGCCAACAGGGTAGATCATCGATTCCAGCTCTTATTCTTTAAAATACTGGCCATTTCTCTTCTCTCTAGATTAGCTTAAGGAAAATTTTGGAGGAGTTTCTGGAAACAGCCTCCTGGAGCTCCAGATGAAACTAAATTTAGCTATTGTCTATGTCTGATTGAAAAAAAAACTAGTTGATGTTTATTGAGATGAATGGAACTGAAAGGGAGAGTTTCAGAAGGTTAGAAAACGCTAGGAGAGAAGAAAAGAAAAACAGCAGAGAAAACAAAAGATTCTCTAGAGCCTAGAGCAGCAGAAATAAACATGCAGAAACAGCAGTGAAATGGAGTAAGAACAAGTCCTCCAAAGGGTCTAACGCCTGGGCTTAAATGTATTAAATAGACACTCGAGGGCTTTGTCAGAAAGCCAAGGAACAGATGGGGATGCCCATGGTTAACAAGGAAGACGTCCTCCCTGCCCGTGGAAGAATGTCCTGCCCTCCCTTCACTACTTCACCCACCTGCCGCCCAACCAAGCAGCACCCCTGCCTTCAAGAACAGTTTCTCCTTCTAAAGAGCCTATTTCATGTATAGGAAAGCTGAGTAGAGAAAATCAAAGGTGAGTTACCAGCTGACTTAAACTAAGACCAAGAAAAGGCTCAAGTCTTGTGACCTTCAGGGAAAAACAACTGTTTTGTAACAGCGTGCAGCTCCCAGGGCAGCAGCGTGGGGTCACCTGGGAGTCCTGTTAGAAACGCTTACCTGGGGTTCTACCCCAGACCCACTGAGTCGAAGTCTGCCTGTAGACAAGATCCCCAGGCGAAGGGTATTCCTAATAAAGTTCAAAAAGCGTGGCCATAATAGAGCCATGGAGCCGATGTTCCCAGAAGCCAGAGAGACAGCTGGTTGGAAAGGTCTGACCTCACTAAGGAGGCAGGGTCCATTCAGACACTCTGACGGCTATGCCCGAGGAGCCACAAGTCACACTTCATCAGTGCCACACAGCAGGCAATCTCTACTATGCACTCCACCTGGAATTCGGCGTGGGGTGACTCAACGGAGCACGAGCTGACCTAACACAATCGGACCAAAGTTAGTCTCTGAGGTATCGTATTAAACTTAATCTCAATGCAAACTGCAAGTCTTAATTTTGCTTTCATTCTTTTACTGAGAACAAAATTATGAGGCTTTTCTCTTTACATAGTGCTTATATTTTCTTTTATGTTAAATTATAGGAAGCAGTACAAATGGGACGTAAGGAATAGACGCTACCGTTCCTGCCTGAACTTCAGTCCTAATGTGACTAAAAACATGGACAGACTATATCATGCATTTCTCCTCACCTAGACCGCTTCCAAAAAAAAAAAATGATGTTAGAAGTTGACTTTTTTAGAGTGGGCTCTTAAAATCTCATTACCATGTTCAAGATGTCCAAATCAAAGGATCAGAATAAAGATAATAAAAACAGCTTCTACTTATCAAGCACTTTGTTTATAACCAGGCTGTGTATTGGGCAATTTCTGAGATAATCTCATTTAATCTTCACAACAATTCCATAAGATGAGGATTATTCTCATTTGTAGTGGAGAAAATTGAGGTTCATTTCATTAACTTGCCCAACAAATGAGTGGCAGAGCCAAGTATCTGCAATGGCAAAGCAAGTGCACAGGATGCCACACCCAAGCCCCTGTTAACACAGCACATGACCACCCTAGTAATTTACTCAAGATCAGTACACTAGCTTGAGGAATAGGCATTTTTACCCATCCATTCATTGCACTGTTATATTTTTTTATTGAGAGCCTATTGTGTACCAGCCACTGCACCAGGCACTGCATCTAGACCCACAAGGAGCATACAGTCCAGCCACGTGCATTAACAGCTTCTTAAAGTGTACCCAGATGTTGGCTCCTGAGCTGGATGAATTGTCAGGGTCAAAAAAGGCTCCTTTAGGAAGCATTCTCAGTCTAAGAATTCACTGCTTGGGAGAGGTGAGGCTCGATCGCACGTTTCATCAGACTGCTGGGAAGGTAACAGCAAGATGAAGAAGTAGAGGTATGAAGGACTGGGTGTGGGAAAAGCAGAAGGGAAGGGCGGGGTCAAAGTATGAGGAAGCCTTCTTGGTTTGGGCTGCTTGGAGGAATGCAGACTACTGGCCAAGCCACATTATGAAAGACAATTTTTCAAAATGGATCTGAATCCTAAGGCTTTACCGTTTTTCCATAATGAAAAATCTTTATGAATCAGAGGCCACAATCATTTATAGCTGTTTACAACAGCTCAGTTACGTTGAAAACTAATGGAAGAGGCAAATGTTTGTCCCAGAAGTCATCACTCACCCTTACTGTACTGCAATATCCTTTCCACCAAGACAGGGTATTTTGTGATGCGCTGAGTGACCAGCAGAATGCATTCTGGAATTCCTCGCCTTCGAGCCAAAAGATTACTGTTTCGGAGCTTAAAATATATAAAAATATATAGTTTTTTTTAATATATGTAAACTCTACCTGTATTTTCTTTTTAGGTAGGAATTGAATAATACAGAGAATCTACAATAGTATAATTCTATTCAGATATAACATGTATTATCATTAATTAAAATTTGATATATTATCACTAAATTGTACACTTTGTCATTAATTTCAATAACCCAACTCCCCAAGATTGAGAAGTTTCAAGCTACTCTGATGTATCTATGTATTTAATTCCAAAAATGAGCAAAATTTAATACTTGTAAGTGCTAAGATTCATGAAAAGCAACCGTTTTGAAAAATACTCAGAAATCAAAGTCAGATTTTGAACATGAGTGTGCAATTAACTATTTATTTTTCCAATAGATTTTTCTCTACATTTCTTATTATTCATCATAGCACTTAAAATTTCCTCTACACAGGACAGTATTTTTCTAAAAATCTCAAAATATTCTTTGCAAGTTCTCAATACACACATATGTTAAAAAAGAAAAAAAAAGGAGGTAGCATTCTTAAAATGGTAGATAAAAACATTAGAATCCATGATATTCTAAAGGACAAGTTTCTTCAACAAGTAAGTTGCCCCCCTCCCTAAAAATGGGATGGCAACATTCAATTTAAAGGCAATTTAAAAAGACATAATCCCCACATACAATACATGAACCCTGGTCAGATCCTGATTTAAGCAATCCAATTTTATGAGATAACCAGGGAAATGTAAACACTGATGCGCTGTTTGAAGGTATTAAATAATGTATTATTGTTAATATAAGTGTAATAATGCCATTGTAATTTTTAAAAGATGTATGGTTTAGAGATGTAAGTTACATATGAAATGATGTACATCACACATTTGCCTCAAACTCATCTGGTGCGGATAGGGTAGATTCTTTATTTTTCTCTGGTTCTTCCAATTTGTAACTTGTCAGGGCCTGAAACAGCTTCATCGGATATTACAAAGGTACCCTTTGGAAGTTTGGAGAACATGACTTCACAAATATAAGATACAAAAGTAAATGATTTTGGAGAAATATTCTACTAGCACAGAAAAAGAGAGTATCTTTGCCATAAAACTATCATTTCCTTCCTCCCCGAAAAACAGCTTCTAGATGTGAAACTTGGTTAGATCATGTAAGAAACAAGCAGAAGCCTCATGCAGGCTTACCATTAAAACAGAGTTTTAAAATACTTGCCTTAATAAAATTCTGAAACTTTTTATTCTGCTGGAGTTCTTTAAAGAGGCTAACAGCCTCTTTGTGGTGGCTACAGAATTCTCCATATATTTTCTTCATTTTATTTGCATTTTCTTCTGAAAACTGAAAAGAATAACATTTCAATGATGGTTTATAAATTTAGTTCTAAACACTAAAAAGAACATACAATTTTCATATATTTTAATATATTCTTTGCAAACAAAGAATAAACATCCTGGAATTTCTGACAAAAATCACTTCTCTTCCCTGAAAACTTTTTAAATTAAAATAAGAGGTAGTAGTCAACAGTTAAGAGGGCAGGTGGGTACAGCTCAGTGCATGAAGTCCTGGGTTCAATCCTCAATACCTCCATTAAAAAAAATTAAAAATAATAAATACAATTTTTTTAAAAAAGAGTTAAGAGGAAGACATCAATCTAATGTGATTATATTATATTGAAATAACTCACTTTTCAACAGTCAAATGAAAAACATTTGATGTATTTTTTATGTGTTTGTGCAACTTTATAATTTCGATTTATAGTTTTAATACTTTTATAGATTGAAGGAAGGGAATGGGGCAATGTTTGGGGATTCTCAGAAAGGCTGACATTTACAGTGGCTAACTGATCGTGTCCATGAACTCATTCCTCAGCTTGGGAATTTGATTTTTGTCATCACAAATGGATCAAGAGGCAGGTTATCATTAACCAAGATGACAGAGAAAGGTGAGTAATCAGAAGGCAAATTTATTAACTGAAGGACACATGTAGAGATGTGAGCTGGATACTTCATTACCATGACTTGTAGAAAATTCCACATGGGAACCAACTTGACATCATAAGGGGATATGGAGAGAATTAGCTGAATTATTTAAATGCCAATATTTTCAGACTCTGACAACACTGTGTACGCATGTCCATGTTGAAGATCACTGCAACAGAAACCAGACCACACCTACACCCCCTTAGAAAGTACTTAACATTTACATCACTACCTCTGGTCTTGTCAGCTTCGCATAGTTTTATCTACGCTCAAGGCCAATATATCTCAAGAGATGATCCTTAAACCACCAACAATAATACTTAGGTACAAATTGAGTAAAACATACACAGGCCTTGTATGCTGAAACGACACAATGCTAGTGAAAGAAACCAGAGGATTTAAATAAGCATACCATGTCCACAGAATGGAAGATCCAACAGTGTAAAGATATCGATTCTCCCCAGATTAATATACAAGTTTAATACAATTCTTTTCAAATCCCAGCAAGTTTTTTTATAGACATAGAGAAAATTATTCTAGAATTCATATCAAAAGGTAAAGGAGCTAGAATAGCTAAAAACAGTTTTGAAAAAGAATAAAGCCTATTCAATTTCAAGATTATTTAACTACAGTAATAGTAACTGTGGAAGGATACACACGGGTCAGTGGAACAAAATAGGAACCCAAAATGCCCAACAGATTTTGACAAAGGGCAAAAGCAATTTATTGGAGGAAGGACAGCCCTTTAAACAAATGAGACCGCAGCAACTGAATATCCACAGACCAAAAAAAAAGAACCTCAACCAAAGTCTCATGTCTTATACAAAAGTTAAGTCCAAATGGATCACAGACTTAAATGTAAAACGTAAAAGTATAAAATGTTTCAGAAAAAACACAGGAGAAAACCTTTGGCATCTCAGACTAAACAAAGAGTTCTTAGACTTGAAGACCAAAAGCACGATCCTTAAAATGAAAACCTGACATGTTGACCTCACCAGAACTACAGAAGTTACAGACTTAGAGAAAATATTTGCAAACCATATATCTGACTGAAGTCTAGTATCTGGAATATATGAAGAAATATCAATACTCAACACTAAAAAAAAATCCAATTAGAAAATGGGCCAAAGACAAGAACAGACATGTCACCAGAGAGGAGATACAGATGGCACATAAGCACGTGACAGACGTCCATCATAAGCCACTGGGGAATTGTGATTTAAACCACAAGGCGACATCACCACACCCCTCTCAGAACAGTTAAATCAAAAACAGTGACAACACCAAATGCTGGCGAGGAGGTGGGGAAACGGGATTACCTGTACATTGCTGATAGGAACGTAAAATGGTACACGGAAAAACAGCTGGCAGTTTCTTAGAAAACTAAACATGCTATTATCAACCACACAACCCAGAAACTGCGCTCCCAGGCACTGATCCTGAAGAAATGAAACCTTAAATGTGCACACACATCTGCATGTGATTGTTAATAGAAGCTTTATGTGTAATAGCCCCAAACTAGAAACAACCAGACGCCCTTCTACAAGTGAATGATTAAACAAACTGGGGAACATCCATACCAGGGTATACAAGCCAACAATAAAGAGGAATGAAGTAGTGTCATATGCAGCCATCTGGATGATTGAAAGAACTGTGCTAAGTGGGAAAAAAAAAGCCAGTGCAAAAGGAACGTACTGTGTCTATAATCTATATAACGTGTACAATTTATATAACATTTCTGAAATGGCAGAATTATAGAAAGAGAGAAGAGATTAGTGGTCGCCAGGAGTTGGGGACAGGAGGGAAGTAGACGTGGCTATAAAATGGCCAGAGATGAGGAATCCTTGTGGCAGCAGAAATGATCTGTATTTTTGCTGTATCCGTATCAGGATTCTGGCTGTGGCACTGTGTTACAGTTTTTAAGACATTACCAGGGGGGGAGAAATAATTCTAAAATGCCAAATCCCAGACCCAATCCTACCAAACACCACCCTAGGGGTTGGGAGCACACGATCTGAACAAGCTTCGCGAGGTTCCCAGGTACTGGAAGTTGGGGGACGACTGCTACACCCCAACCACGTCCCACAGGCTCGCAGCTCCTCACCCACACTCCACGTTCCCGCTGACTCAATCCCAGCCTCGCCTCCTGAGAGCCTCCTGAGTCTCCGAGGTCAGAGTGGGGGGCTTCCCCAAACTCTCTCCTGCACCTTTCAACGCCTTGTTCTTCCTCGGCTCCCACAGAGCGCCACACCCACAGCCGCTGTCTGAGAAGTTTGCTAATAGGTTCTTCAGGAAATGTGCCGGAAGGAATCCCTTGCCACACCCACTAAGCATGCTCGCCCACAGGAACACAAAAGCAGACTTAATCCTTTTCTCTGAGTACTGAGGATCTACCCCAGTGCTTCATCTAAAAGACCGCCAGGCTCACCCTGTGCAACAGCCAGCTTCCCAAACCTCGTTCTCAACTGCAGCCTTGCTGTTGTCCACACAAATTAAATAAAAATATAACGTAGAGATGTGAAGTTTTTGTTAGCTATGAAAGTGACGTAAGAACGAAAATGTTTTAAGTGACTAGAATTAAAACAATGATTGTTTGGATCAAGGAGAGAGATGGACTCAAATACTTTCAAATGGTAAAATAATCCTGCTCTTCACTTTGGAATGCACTCAGATTCAAGGTCACAAAGACACATTCAGACATTTTTATTCAAACTGTCTTGCAAAGTGCTGTACAGCCTCTGAACCTGGCACTGCATATGCTTCAGGCAAATTATGAAGATAGAGCAGATCTAGGATTTTAAAGATAATGTGCAAATCAGATAGCGCTTTGACTAGAAACTCATTACTAAGGTGGATTTTATGCATTGTTAGGCAAGTGGAAGTAGATTTTGGGCAATTGTTACAGTTTTATTTTTCTTTTTGTGCATTAAAAATATTTGTATTTAAGCATATTTCTATTATTGAACTTAACTCCCCAATTTTTGGCATACAGCCCAAAAGCTGACCTCCACTGGTGTGTGTCACAGGGTGAAACTGATACAAAATTAATATTCTGGAGATGACATTTTGGCGTCTACCCAGAGAAAACCAAACTAAGGTAACTAGAGATGACTCTCCAAGCCTTTCCTCAAAAGCTATAAGCGACTGCAAAACATAGCACTGGAGTGAATTCCTAGCATTTTACTCAAGTGACCCACTCATTCGATAAACATTTATAGTACCAAGCACCGTTCTAGGTGCTGAAATACAGTAGCAAAACAAACAGATGAGACTCCCTGCATTACTGGGACTCAGAGACTAGCAATGGTGGAAGGTTTCCCCAGAATGAATGTCCCTGCGATATCTCAAGACATCATATTCTCAGCTCAAATCCCAGTTATGCCACTTATGAGATGTGTGAACCTGAGAAAGTCATTACTTCTCCATGCCTCGGTTGTAGGGAAAATAATGTTTACTTCACTGTATTGTGAAGGTTAAGTGAGACAATATGGTGGAAGTACCTTAAAAGTGCTGCCTGTTGTATTAAGGTCCCTGGATACATGTCACTTAACTTCTGTGTTAGTGTGTTTTAAATGGAGAGCCGCTTTCAGAGAGATCAGGGGGCCAATACAAATTGTCAAAAGTAAGTTGTTTGTTCGTTTGTTTTTTAATTAGGAGAGTGGCACAGCCCATTCTCACTGATGTTTCAAGCATCCCAAGCACTAAGAAGAGCCCCCTTTTAGTGAGATTTGCTTGTCTTATCCCCCAGACATTAGCTCCAGGGCCTGAATGATAATAGATCTGCCTCACTCCTCCTGAAATGAGCCAGTGTTCATCCTGCAGGTACTGGTGGGACTATCATGGGCCCGGGGGGAAGCATATTATGAGAGAGACCACCACATCCAGAAGTTTAAGTCAGCTTCCATAGGGAATTCCTTTATGGCTGTGCCTCCTGCCGGAGACAGAGACAGGGCGAGGGATGGATGATACTGCCAAGTCCTGTGGCGCACAGAGGGGTCAGTCACCGGCTGTCTCAGACATCGGTCATATGTACCAGTGCCAAGGAAAAGAAAACCAGCCAAACCTGTCAAAAATCATGAGACCAATTCCACTTCTCCGTAGGCTTGAACACTCCAGAGAGCCTGCAACTTTTAGGTTTTGAGGTTTTAGGACCTTTAAACCTTTCTTACCTGTTGGACTAGAATATCGCCAATTCGGTTGATGATGAAATTCCTGTCGCTGCCAGCACCGGATTCCTGCCTTCGCTCCTTCATACTATAGAAGAAATGCCTGTGGATTTCGAGTAACTCATCTAAACAGGGGAAGATTTTATCCACGGTGCTGTGGTCAAGCTGCAGCTCCTCTTTCATCCCCTTCCGGAAGACCTCAGACATGATGAGCAGGGTCTGTATGTGGTGCATCTCTGTCTGCATTAGCTCTGAAACAGGTGAGCAGAAACATGCTTTAAAAAAACAGGCATCCTTGGAGGTTAACTGGACTTATAGTGATCATCTTGCAGTTTATACAAATATTGATTCATTATGTTATAACCCTGAAACTAACATAATGTTACATGTCAATTATACCTCAAGTTTTAAAAAGTATTCCTATTGACCTAAATTAGTATGACCGCCACCTCACACAGGTGATAAGGGGCCCTCCTCACCACAGGACTTCGTGACACACACAGGATTAGCGCAAACTAAGAGCTAGTTTCATCTTTAAAGCAAGGTATCTTCTTGGAACCACTTTTGAGCATTTACTTCATACTTGAAAAAAAATTTTTTTTAATTGAAGTATAGTCAGTTACAATGTGTCAGTTTCTGGTGTACAGCACAGTGTCTCAGTCATGCATACACATACATACATTCGTTTTCATATTCTTTTTCATTAAAGGTTATTACAAGGTATTAAATATGGTTCCCTATGCTTGAAAATTTTTTAAACTTCATTTTTTCCTAACTAGTCTATAATTTGGCTTCCCCTAATTCAGCCTGCCTTCACCCCAAATAGCATGACACCATAAAACCTCCCATGGCTGAACTCTGTACTCAGACCGCAGCACAATCTCACAGGGCCCTCATCCGGGTGCTGCCAGTCCCACTGCATCCATATGAGCCACAGTCCCCAGTGCATGCAGGCAAACTGCTGGGCCACGCATGCAGCAGGCCTGTCTACCCCACCTTAAAACACATGAAAATTCACTGTGATTCTTAAAATAGAGGAGGTAAAAGAGTACAGGCCGTGCCCAAGTAAACTTGGAAAGGGAGTAAGAAGTAACACTTGCTTTGTACCGGGTACACGCAATGCCTTACTTAAGCCTCAGGGCATTTTAGTCCTGAGTATCAGTATTCCCATTTCACAAAAGGAAAAGCTGAGGTCCAGGTGAGTGAAGTCTGAGCTCAAGCAACTAGGAAAGGGTGGAGTTGGGATCTGAACCCAGGTTTGAACCTAGGTCTGTATGGTTTCAGATCCCAAGCTCTTCCCTCTGCACCACACTGCTGCAGCCCAAGTCCGAAATGCTTACCAAAAATGACATCCTGTCTCTTGATGACATCCTTCTCCTGCCGACTACAAAACGAGGGGTCCACCACCAGACTCCAAGATTCTGCTTCGAACTCCTGGGCGTCACCGCTGAGGTCACGCCACATAGATGAATCCACGACATCAACTGTGTGTTGAGAAGAGAAAAGAAAAGCCAGAAATGGGGCAACACACGTGACACAAGTGGACCCGCACACGTGCCCACTAAAAAAACCCCCATGAACACAGAAACAACTAAGCCAAAATATTGTTGACGTGAGTCAAAACATCTGAGACCAAACCAGTGAAATGGTTCAAATCAAGACCTCTCTCAAGAAGGCAAAGCAGAATCAGGTATTAAAACATTGACACTGTATAAGCGGAAAAAAAAAAAAAAAGAAGAAGAAGGAGATGATTCTCTTGTTTGTTTGTTTTGGCTTGCTCTACTTTAGTTTTATTTTTGGCAACCTGCAGAGTCCACAATGTGCTTACAGAATCTTGAAGCCACTGATTTCTTTTGCCACAGGTTACTCTGCACTGTTTACTCAAAGCCGAATTTAGTGCGTGTTCACTTGGTTTGCCCTCGGTTGCTGTCCTTAACATGAACGCGCGGCAGGGGATAAGGTGAAGTGTAGGTCACGAGTGAGTACAGCTCTTTCTGACAGACTTTGGCAACACACATACACACCCCTCTAAAGAAAACTGAATCCTCTTTGTCCAAACAGCAATCCTTAGAGAGATTCCAGCTCAGAGAAGTAGAGACACAATGACAGTGGATTTGAAATAAACCGATTCCGAGGGAAGAGCCCACTCCTCTCTCACCACTACCCCTTTCATTTGCTTCTCCTTCACTTACTGGTACAGCTGGGGTACAATAAGCATTCCCCAGATTGTCCTATCCTACAACATGTTTGTTAAAAATGCTTTTATCCCCCTCCAGAAGTAGGAGGCCACAGATGGGGATAAGGATCTCAGAGATGCAGGCAAGTCCATCTTAAGTAACTGAAATATATATGTTGTAATGTCCGATCCTATTCCAATTCATCAACAGCTATAAAACTTTTCAAAAGAAAAGCAAGCACACGTGTATTTCTTTTTCTTCATTATGTTTATGATACAGTTTGGGGGGAATAAGATCATTTAAAAAAATACATCATGCTTCCTTGGTCACTACCTGGGAGTTTCCTCTGGGGCTAAAGTTTTATTCTTCTTATCAGAAGAACCTGTACCTAAGATACACCATCAAATAAAATTCTTTTAAAAAGAACAAAAGAGTACTTTTCAATCTTGTATCCCTCAGAAAACATTCCTTTTGGCAAATGCTTACACAAACACTAGTAAATGCAAGCGTGTCTTCTCCTCACCTTCCATTAAGAAGGAGTCCGTGGAGGGAGACGAGCCCATGGGCTGGAACAGCTCATCGGAATGCGACCTGCTTCTCCAGGTGCTCCCGTCACTCTCGGACTCCAGGGACATCCCTGACCTCCTGAAGCTGGAGGGACAGAGAGAAGAGTCAGCCCTGCAGTGGCCCTGAGACGTCAAGGTGTGAAGCCTCCCTGAGCCTTACCTTTCGAAGGTGGTGCCAGGAACGCTTCTGGACAACGGATGGACTTGCCCTGTGGTTTCCTTCCTCCCAGCCGGCAGCCCGATCGGCATGGAGGCGGAAGGGTGCAAGGAGGGACCAGGCAAGGGGCCGTCTCTAAACGAAGAATCTGGAAATCAGAATGGATGCTTCATGCAGTTTCCATAGAGGGCAGTAATCCCAACGAGCAAGGGCAGTCACGTAAAAGCCAGAAAGCTGAGCACTCCAACAGCCACTTCTACTGCGTCACAAGCCCAGCCTTGAAACCAGCCTCCCTGCCACATCCCGACACCTGCTCTAAATGTCCCTTCCATTGCACAGCCTCCTGATACCCAAGCCATAGGCCTGCTTGAGCATATCCACCTGGAGACTGTGGGCGGCCGGGATTATACAAACAAACAAGAAAAAGGAATGGGGAAGCGCTGGGAATGCCTGCCCATAAAGCACTGCTTGTGTCCCTCCGAGCCAGCTTTGAACAGATGCAAGGTGTTATTAGCGCTGCTGGTAGAACGCACACTGTGTGAATGAACAAGCAAACACGTGCACACACGCACACGCACACACAGCATGTCTGACTGGAATGATGCTGGGAAGCCTGTTCTTTATGGTATAAGAACGTTGGGCAAAGGAGAGAGTCCTGACATTTACAACAACCGGGATGAGCCTAGAGGACGTCATGCTAAGTGAAATAATGAAACACAGAAAGACAAATACTGTATGACCTCACTTACATGTGGAAGCTAAAACAGTCGAACTCATAGAAGAGAGTAGAATGGTGATTTGCAAGGGCTGGGGAGAGAGTGAGATGGGGCAGTGATGGTCCAAGGGCACAAAGGTCTAGTTATGCAACGTAAATAAGTTCTGGAAATCTACGGTACAGCCTAGTGCCTATAGCTCACAATACTGCTGTACTGCACACTTAGAAGTTTCTAGGAGGGTAGATCTTATGTTGTGTTCCTACCACACACACACAAATAATTATAAAAGGAGCAGGAGAAAACAAACAAACAAACAAAAAGAATATCAGGCAAATGAAACCCGCAAACCAAGCGGGGCTTTTCTCTCTCACACTCTGAAAATGAAGTGGTGCTTCAGTACCTCTCTGGTCAGTTCTAAAGGTACAGGTATCCACACATTTACATTTGATGTGTACTAAAAGTGACTCTCCGAAAACATGTCAGTCCCCTAATATTATAGCTCAGCACACAGCCTTCTCAAGGGGGAGAAATACTTACATGGAGCCCCAAGATATTACAAGAGATTCTACACAAGTATGATTTGATTTTATTCTCACAACTCCTAAGTAAAGAGAAGGAATAGATGGTATTCTCTTAATTCTAAGAGAAGCTTTCTAATTATTCTCATGCTTAACCATATGAAATTGAGAAGCATTTTACAACTGAGGTCAAAGGGGCTTCCGATGTCAAAGCAGGGGAGTAAATAACGGCCCATTTGATGCTGCCTGCGCAGTTTACCCTGGAGTAACATCACACAATCACATGCCTCCACCAATTTGCATACTGCAATGACCCCGATTCAAGGGGCTTTTAAAACACTGGTCACATGGTTGCAGCACTGAAATGAAAAGTGACCACAAACAGAAAACGTCTGCCTCCTGGAAAGCGATGCAATATCTAAGGCAGAAGAAACTGCAAAGGACAAATCAAAGGAGTTTCAGACTTGAGAGGCCAATGAATGCAATGCAAAGACTGTCAAAGGCTGCAGGTTACCTAAGGGAAACCGTGTAAATTTCAGCAGTGTGTAATGCAAGAAAAAAAAACTGGAACCACTGAGTTTAACCGTGTGCAAACAAAACTCGGCATGCCCTGAAATCTCACTGTCATCCCAGCAGAGCTGAGGGGATTATAGCCTCCAGCACAGCTGCTAAAATGAACCAGGATGCTGTGATAATGGACAACAGCAACTGGTAAGAATCTAGAGATTCTCAACTTGAAGGCTTTTTCCTAACTTTGTGATTCTTAAGAAGCACGTGGTGCCTATCTTCCTAGATAAACATGTGCTACTGCTAGGAAAACATCAAATTATGTACATTTAATACAGTGTTTCTCTCTCTCCCCCAGAGGTTGTCATCAATGCTGCATATTGCACAAGCTTGCATCTTAGAATCGAGGCCACATCATAATACCTCCTCCATACAGCTCTCCCTAATATCAAAGATCATATAGTTCACGTAGCACAAAGGCTATTAGGCTGCCACCAAAGTTTATGCCATCTGCATGATTTCTTCATGTAACTAAAAATTGTGCCAGTTACGCTCAACATGTGTTATGAAAGAAAGAATAATCGGACAAATGAAAGAAACAAAGAAAGGGGCTTTTTACATTAGAAAAATGTGGTATGTAGGAAACCGAAAAAAGTTCTTGCCATTTTCCACATCACTTACTTCCAAGGATGGTCTGTGGTTTGTTCTTGTTATATTTCTCTTGGAGTTTCTGTAAAGAACATGAGAAACACAGAAAGTAAGATCAAAGCACCACTAGCCTACAAGAATGTCCACACAGTTACACAGAACAGGCTTCTTATCTATATCATTTTCCTTGTTATTTTATTTCCAACCAAGAGGAATTCAAAGCAGAAGACATAAAATTCATCAAAGAGAAAAACGTTCCTATAATGAGACGTGCAAGTTATAACAAAGATGTGCCTCCTGAACACGTGCCTCATCAAGATCCCAGCTTCATTAAAAGCCTGAGGGAACCGAGAATCTCCAGCTCTGGGTCCAGAGCCAGGCTGAAGGAGGAGCTCTTATCAGTGCTGCCTTTCTCCTGTTTGTTCTTTCTGTTCCTGGCTATTCCTCCTGCTGACAGGGCGCCATGACCTGGAGCGCTGACATGTCACCCTCAAGCCCGTGACCCGACACGCTGTGTGCGTCAATGAACACAGAGCGGGCAACCCCGTTTCCCTCTGAAGGACCATTACAATCACTCACAGGCATGGCTGGCGTGGCTTCAGGGAGGGAGAGAAGGGGACCCCGGGAGGAGCGCCTCCCTCCCCTTGAGCCCACCCCCAAATATAGAGAACAGTCCTCTGGTCCGGCGGGCTTCACACTGGGGTCCCAGGACCAGCAGCGCCACCCGGGAACTGGTCAGAAATGCAAATTCTCAGAACCCACCCAGACCCCCTGGGTCAGAAATTCTGGGAGTGGGCCCTCAAAATCTGTGTTTTAACAAGTCCCCCAGGTGATTCTGATGCCTGCTGATGTTTGAGAATTACTGCTCCAGACTTCATTTCCGTATGCCCGGGGTCTGCACTGGTAGCCCAAGCAGGTCCTGACGGAAGGCCTAGCCCACCCACAGCATGTGACACAGACGGAGCTTTCCCTCCATCTCGATCTACAAGGGCACAGTTCAGTGAGTAAGTATACACTGTGAGCATCGGCTATTTCATCACTACAGTGACTACTTCAGAACTAGATCTAGACAGAAATAATTCGTAAATGTACAAATCTCAACAGATCACATGAAGCACCGAGCTAGACACCCACACGTAATGCTCACACACGGCTGAGAACTCACCTTGGTACAGGGAGGGGCGGCATCTTTACAGCCCTTATGTACGTTCGCATTACAGTCTGAAACAAAGAAGAGTGTCCATCTTACTGAAGCTGTCCTGGAATGAGTGAGACTACAGCACGCTTTTTAGGGTCATTATCCAACGAACACATAAACACTACAATTATTTAGAAAGCTTAAAAAGGAAATAGGAAATGTTTAAATCACACGAGCGCCACCACGGGAGGAGAGCACACTGTTAATATTTTCATTCCCTTGGAGACAGTTTTCCCCTTCGGCACCAGGTTTATCAATCGTGAAACGTGAGATGACAGGCACTTGTGTGTCTGCTGAGAGCCGTCGCACACCACGCCCAAGGAGTCCGCCCTGGACTGCCGAGGGACGCCCGACGTCTGGCTACTGCCCACTCGCACACTCGGCAAAATGCCTATGAAGACGGAAGAAAGGAAGCATGCCCAGCAATGCTAGAAAACACACACTGTCAGGCTCCGCGAGAACCCCGACTCCCAAGAGGTAACCAAACTCAAAGAGAAAAGTTAGCAACTTGCTTCATGAAACAATGTGGTCTCATCTCACTGAAAGAAAGAAGGGGACACTTTGCTGCCCCTTCCCGCCCACGGGCTCAGACGCCCTCCCTGCACAGGGACTGCTTCCCGCCAGGGTCTTCTTGCCCTCGCTCCCCTCCCACCTCCACCCCCCACCTCCGCCCTACAGTGTGTACAGATGGAGGAGCCTGAGACTTATCAGGAACTTTATTAGCAAAATCCTCCCGCAAGGGCAGGAGGTCTCACTAAGGTCCATCAGAGCCACACTGGACGGTGTCCGTAGCCCCCTGAGAACTGAGCAAGATGCTGAGCCCACAACCTTCCTCCCACTGTAGGTCTGAGGAGCATTAAGCCAACACCTCAGTGGTCAGTGAGCAGAACCCCAGCAGATTCACATACCAGACCTGCTGGCAAACATCGAAATCGGACGGCTCTCTCCTCATTCCACAGCAAAAGAATGAAAGAAAAAGGCTAAGAGCAGGAGCTAGGAGATCCCACACAACAGTGTCACACTGAAAAGTCACAGGGAGAGGGGCCACTGCATATTATTAAGTTCACAAATAGAGGTGAAAATTTGACATATGTCCTCTCTCAGAGACACAAAACAGACATAAAATGGGACCAAAAGGCCATGAAGTGTAGGGAGTACAGGATGTGACAACAGGCCAACAGGATGAGAGGGAAATGGAGCTCTGAGGGACAAGAAAGGACTACAAGGAAGGAAAAAGAGCAAGAGTGGGATGTAAACCAAACTGAGAAGAATCGACGTGACAAAGTATCAAAGCAGTGCTATGAAATTAAACTTGAAAGATTCCCTCTGGAACGTGAAGAAAAAAAGGGTATAATTATCAAATAGAAGATGTCACACAAAGACGACAGATGACAGATCACACTTCAAGGAAGAAATCAGAAAAATGAGATCAGAAGTGATAACTGACATGTGCAACTGAAAAGAAAAAACTTTTATAAAGCTTAAAAAGAACCAAAAAAGGTAAAGAAAAAAGTCTTACTTTTCTAGGAAAAATCATTACATGACACCTAATCTATAGACACATTCTGACAAAACCCATACAATTAAAAAAGTAAAAAGTCTTCAAGCATCTAAGGCAGAAAAAGCAACTTACCAACAAGGGAGTAAGGTCAGCAGGCTCCAGACTTTTCTACTGTCATACAAAACGCCCAGATATAAGGGACCAGTGTTGACAGATCTTGAGGGGGAAAGTTTGGCTGAAGAATTTATTTAGCCAGATAAAACTGGTTTTCTTGTGTGAAAGAAGCAAAGATATACCCTCAGGTACACAAGATTCAGAGAACAGATTACTCGAATAACCTTCTTGGGAAAAAAAAATTACCTGAAATCCTATTTTAGCCTATTAAGAGTAGAATCACAGCTAAGAGTTCAAAAATGGATCAGCTTTATTGGGGGGGGGGGGAGGGAAGCAAAAGTGAGCGCTGAAACCAAGCTAAAGAATCACATCTAAAACACTGTTGTAAGTAGACGCAGAACTGAACACAAACACCAAATTGTTGTTGAAATAGAAAATTACTCCTGAAAGATTAAACATACAATATAAAAATAATAATAATGAGTTCAGCATATTCATATATGCTAGGGGGAAAAGGGGGTAACTATAAGAGAAATCAGAGTATTCAATCATAAGCTTTACACAGCCTTAAAGTTATTACCAGTAGATGTTAAAACAGCATTATCTTATCAAATCCCTGGAGAAGATAAAAGCCAACAAGACCTGGTCTAAATAGCTAAAGCAGACACCAAGGAAAACAGCAAAGAACTACACAAGATAGTTGTAAAATTAAATGCAAATAAGGGGAAAACCTTCATTAAAAAAAGCTCTCTCGGTTACATTACAGATTACCCATTGCTAGATTAAAGACACACCCCCAAATTAAAAACACAGAAATAGTTAAGAGAAATACAAACAAGAGGAAAGTAAGAGGAATATTAATTTTAGACACCATAAAATTCTTACAAAAGGCATTTAACTGCATTAGGGTAATTTCATGTTTACAAAAAAACATCTACAGTGAAGCTGTGACTAGTAAACTTCTGTGCGCCAAATAGCGTAATATCAAAATATACATAGTGAAACCTGTTTAAAAACAAGGAGAAGTTTAAAGAAATACAGTATTTGTGGAAAACTAGCAACTCGGGCTTTAATAAACATGAATACAGACACCAAGATTTGAATATTTGTATTATTTTATATCATGTTTTTAAGACGAGAAATATTAATCTTCATAATTTAAAAAAATACACCCATGAAATATGATTATTCATCAATAAGGCAATTTGTACAAGTCATATTCTCTTACCCAATGTAAAAAACTTAATGTTAATAAGCAAAGTTTAAGCCCTGAACACTTCCCTCCCAAAAAAACTAAATCTTGAAACTTCTAAAAAACTATGATGTTAAAAAGGAAATTAAACATATACTCAAACTGATTCTAGAATTTAATCTAAGGCAATCATCAAAGATGTGGACAGTGATATGTGCAAAAGAATGCTTCCTGCAACATTATTTATGTTGTGAAAAAAAACTGGAAAAAAACTTAAATGTACAATAAAGAAAAATTAAGCACATTTGATATTATCATCAAACGAGATATTAGCATAAAAAGGTGACTTTTTTAATGGTTAGAAGGGACTCCATTAACATATAAGTAGCAGTTTTCTCTAGGTGGGAAAACTTTGGACAATTTTAAGTTTCTCTTTAACCTTGCATCTTCTATGACTCCTACTGCATTTTTTTTTAAAGTAATGACCATTTTAAAAGCTCAGTAAATCCTGTGTACTTTCTGCAATTCCCATCTTCCACGAAAATTTTCGTGGCAATCCAAGTGACCAACTCAGTGTGAACTAACATATTCTGTATGACAAAGACATGCCTTTCAGTGAGCCCTCGGCTTTCTATTGGTCATTAACTACATGAGTGTCTAAGGGCCCACCTTTGTGACAGCTGCTATAGGGGACACAAAAAACCACTGTGTGATTACAGACCTCCAAGAACATAAAGTCTAGTCTAGCAGTTAAAAATTAAAACAAGTTGTTCATATCACAGTTTTAAATGGACCAAGATAAACAGCTTCTAAGTGTGATGCGTAGGAACTTGGGCCACAGTGGTCAGGGAAGACCTCCCAAGAAAAGATAAGAAATCTGGGTAATGCAGAGGAACAGGGGAAACTGGAGGCAGGAGATTATCGCCAGTGAAGGGACAGAGACAAGGATACACACGTGGTGGGAGAAGAGGACCACAGGCCTGGCAGGGCCTCAGGTCTTAAACCAGCACTGAAGTGGGGACCGACCGTAGAACCGGCCAACAGGACGCAGACGGGGAACCGAACGCCCATCTGAGGAGCGTGGGCTTAGTCCCGCAAATGAAAAAGGGAGAAGTCCTTAAGTGCCTGTGGGCAGAGGAAGGGAGTGCCTCACTACCTTCATTAATGTGGTAAAAGTATCCATAATATACTGTACTTGAAAACAGCTGGAGAGAGGGTCACTAGTACAGCTTGCTGTCAGCAGTCCAGCGGTGCTGATGAGAACCTACCAGAGCCGTAACAGTGAGGAAGGAAATGAAAGACTGATCAGACCACAGGGACTGGGGGGCTGACAGAAGAGCAGCTACCAGTCACACTTCCAAGGTGTGAGCTGGTACCCAAACACAGCAGGAAGAGCAGCCCTCTGCACGTGGCCCGTGAGGCCGGATTCAGACACGCTGGTCTGGGAGACAAGTTCTCTGGATGATAACGCCCACAGAGAGGGTGTGACTGGGACCAACCTGGTCTGTACCTTGTTCTGCTTTAGTTCTCAAAAGCGGGCCCAGGCTGCATGGGTGCTCAGCCTCTGCAGGCAGCTAGAAAGATGGAAGGAAAAAAGTGACGGATAAAGATGCTAATCTGGGAAGAAGAGGTCTAGGCATGATATTTTAGAACCACACACTGGATGACTATACTTAGGAACAATAAAGAGAAAAGAACAAACACCCAAGAAGTGAGTCTGGAGGGTAGTCAAAGGACTAAGGAGGCAATACAGGTGGTAAACAGAAGGGTAGTGCGCCAGGGAGAGGGGACATCTACCCAAATGAAGGGACCCGATCATGGAACCAGGAGAGAGATCAGCGAGTGTGGAAACAGTCACGAGGAAAGACGCTCAGACTTGACTAGGAGGAGACTCCAAGTTTCCATCAAGAGCATGATTTCAGTTAAGCAGTGGGGACAGAGGCCAAAATGCAGAGGGTTAAGGAAGAAGTGGCGGGGGCGGACTTCAGAGCAGTGAGCGGAGATCACCCAACTTGAGGACTCTGTCTCAAAATGAGGGGAGACAAAGGTCGTGGGGTCGTGGACAAGGCAGGGGGGACAGTGGAGATGATCCAGCCTACAGAACATGTCATCACACGGATAAACTGACTGCTGACACAGAGCCACACCGGAAACTGTCCACCAGCAACACTTAGCAAACCCCTAGAAAGTGAGCAGATTAACTCTCAGCTGAACTGCCTGATGCTTCTTCAGGTCCCATAAAAGGGAGTAATCTAGTCTCCAAGGAAAGCGAAGTTCAAGCATGCAGTGAAGCTGGTACCATGAAAGACGGTGTGAACAGACACACTTCAACCTCTTAATCATTTTCTAGGTATTAAACAAAGAACTTAACCTGTAACCTTCCCCTGCTCTTCACTTCCCTTTGTGCTCCCCTCCCACCCCCCAAATGTTTCCTAGTTCTGGCCGCCAACAAACGCCATGAAATGCTGTCACCTGCCTGGGCCCAAATTATTCTGTGCTGAATCATTCTTTCACTCCACAAATATGTACTAAGTCCCTACTACATGTGAGCATTGTTCTAGGCACTGTGGATATACCAGAGAGCAAAACCAACAGACCAAAGTCCATCCCTTGTAGAATTTATACTCTGGTGAAGGAGACAGATACATAAAACTGATGCATAAAACATAGAGTAAAGTGAGACGATGTTAAATGCAGTAGGGAGCTAAAAAGGGGGAAGGGGGAGAAAATGAGCCAAGCTTAGGGTGGTCAGGAAAGGCCTGCCTGGGTGGGGGAGGGGGGTTCTGAGCAGACCTGAAAGAGGTGAGGGGTGTTGGCAGGGGTGAGAAGTGGCTGGCCTTCATATATATTTTGAAGAAACAGCCATGTGGACCACTGAAAGACTGGATGTGGTATTGAAAGAAAGAGGCATGAAGAAAGACCCACGATTTTTGGCACAAGCACTTGGCTGGAGTGATGGGACAGCCATTCACTGAGAGGGTCAGCTTGCAGGTGGGCACGGGAGTGGGAGAGCAGAGCTCTGCTTGGGACACTTAACACGTGGAGATGCCAGTAGGCGCTGAGGTATACAAGTCTGGGCTTCTGGGGGACTGTCACTCGTGGACAAAACTCTAACCATCAGGGGTCACTGCTTGGTCAGTTGTGAAGCCGCACAGAGAGCACAGAAACGAAAGTCTCCGTGACCATGCCTGGCGCTGGCGTTATTCGCAGGGAGCTCACCGTCGGGGGAGGCAAAGCACGCAGACAGCACACACCGGGCCCGAGAACTTACTGCAGCACTGGAATGACTCTTTCCCCAGGACCGTTTTATCACAGGCCAAACACTGCAGACCCCCAGCGAATGTTCCAGGGACAAACTGATGTCGACTCAGTTTCTCTTTGTCTTTGGCATCCTTGCCTTTTGTCTTCAGAGATGGCAGCAGCAGCAACGTGGGGAAAAACGAGAGGAGAGAAATGCTGAGAGCTGATGGGCTTAGAGAAGCCACACAAAGTCCTGCACATTCAGTCAGGACTGATGGACCACATACCGAGAAGTACGAGCGCGCCCAGCTTAACAGCACCCAGGGTGAAGTGTTCTCAGTACTTCCCATGACTTGGACGACATCCCAGAAGAAATACAGAGGGTTTCAAATACATGTGCGTAAAATCTAACAGAAATGACTTTAAAGGGAAAGTGGAAACTACATGGCCTGCCCTGAAACTGACCCACCTACGCTTTATATGTGATGGTCACAGAACCTTAATTACCTTAGATTTATTCCGAGGGCTGGTCATCCTATTCCTGAGGAAGCTGAAAGTCCGACTCACTTTGTATTTTTCAGACTCTGATTTGGCCGGTATGATGTATTTATCCCATTCTTCCTCCTGAATTCTACAAAAAAGAATCTGTTATCATGGACTTCACAGAGCAAAAAAACAGCAGTCATACTTATGTGTGTGTGTATACCAACACACAGATGTATTTTATGCATATATTTTTACACATATTCCTTATACATATATATTTACATGTGTATGTTTTTCAGGTTTTTATGGTTATTTTAAGATAAAGATAGAAATATATCTTCAGGATGAACAGAAGGACAGATGTATGATAAAGCAACTATCTCATAGTGTTAACAATTATAGAATCTAAGTGGGGAAATAGGTATTCAAGTATGTAACTCTTTAGGCTTTTCTGTATACTTTAAAAGTTCTCATATTAAAATATTGGAGAAGTAAAGAAAATCTTAGACTTCTAATTTCACTGTGAAAACATGCATCTCCCTGTTTACTATGCTAATAGAATTTTTCTAGCACAAAGAAGCCAAATAACCAAGGATATGAAACTGGATTTTATTTACTTTTAGAGCAGAAATAATACTCAACAGACACACATTTCCTTTGTCAATACAGCCTGAGAAACAGACCATCTGCCCCGTGGTTCAGTCTCTCCCACTCAGTCAGGCTATTTGCAATCTGAGACTCTCCAGGTCATAAAGGAGACAAGATTGTTGAAACTCCCCCAAAATAGGAAGCAAGCTAGAGGCAATTGTAACCAATCTGTAAACACACTGAACATCATTTCTTTTCCTCTAATCCACAGGATCATTCTTTAGCCAAAAAAAATAAATAAATAAAAGTACCAGCTATAAAGAGGAAAATTCTCTGGAACTTTTAAATTTCCTCTGGAAGTTTCTCAGATCATCTTGTATTTCTAACATTATTACAGAGAGACAGAGAGAGTATACTAATGCCCAACCTAAGTATCATGTCAAACCAGCTAACACTTCTCTAGACTATTTCCAAAATGAACACTTCATAACCAGTGTCTCTCCTGCCCCCAGGCTTCTCATTTGTCAGTATTAGTGGCTAACAGAGTCACCTCTCAGAAATACTTTTCAAAAGCAATATTACTGGTACGCACCAAAATGCATGTGATATATTACATTTTATGAAAATGAGTTAAATGACAACTTTCTAGGACTTCAGTTCTTCTCATCTGATCAAAGACTAACTTATTGCTAAGGCCCTTTCTCATACTTACATGCAATACATACTTAGCCGGTACATATTAAACAAAACTAAATTATTGAACCTCTATATTTCATAATTGAGAGTTCAAACCTATGAATGCATTTAGAATACATAGTAAATGGCTTCAGAGCTGCCTCCTGGTCACGCAGATCTAAAGGTGTAGTCAAGACAGTGTGCGTCCTGCTACCTGAATCCTGCACAGTTAGTGAAATTGGGTTTGCTTCTTAGAGAAAACAGTTGAAAAGTTAGAAAGGAAAGAAGGTAAACAAGTGAATAGGCCCTACAAGTACTCAGAGTAACACAAGGAACTCAGACCCTCTTATTTCCTTTCTACGTCCACAGCCACCTCCTTAGATAACTCACTGGTTACTATAGCCATGAATTTCCATACCTCTTGTGTCTTAAGGATCCTACTTGCAAAATTCATGGAATGATATTCAACAGGTTCACTTTCGAAACAGGAAAAAAAAACACATTTGTGAGCTTAGAAAGAATCCTCTCTGGAACACCTTTTGTAACCCCAGCGAGAGTCATCCAATGTCTAAGATAAGAACAATTTTGTGAGAAGACCTAAGTCTCAGAATTACAGAAGGTAGGATCAATGTGGATTTTGAGGTCAAGAAGGCCTCTCCCTTACATTCCAGCAGGAACACAACTAAACCCTCTCAAACAATAGAAAATGAATTCTTGTTTACCCAACTTTACTCCCAGTTCCCCCTGCTGTAGAAGACTGCATCAAGAACAATGTGACAGTTTTGATTTAAAACCTATAAATGCATCCCCATTTATCATACATCCTGTACACTTGCACAAAGTGACATAAAATCATATCAATCCTTAAATTCAAAGGTTGATAAGAACTGAGACATGACAAAGTCAATACTGAACACTAAATATTAAAAACTCTGGATCTTCCAACCTGGTAGACATATGACTTTCAAGGACATGACTCACAGATTATAAGAATGGGAAACACAGTGTAACCTCTGGGCAGATGTGGGCTAATTCCATGTTTCAAATCTAACTTAACTATGTGGTATTTACCTATGTAACAATTAGGTCCTTTAGAGAAGAACTCAGAAGGAAAAAATCCTCAACAGATTTCACAACAGAATTCAAATAGCTCTTCAATTTATAAGAATCTGGAAAAAAAATTTCCCAGAACAAGAATACATAAACTCTATTATCGATTTGATGACCAATGGAATTACCCACAACAAAGGTTTACATAAAAAGTTCCAACTATCCAAAATGAAAATAGACACAGTGAGACTTCAGCTTTGAACACTCAGATGCTCAGGGTTTTTTAAAAGTAAAAGGTAACATACGTAATAGATTTAAGATAGATGGTAGCAATAAAGTAACTGAGTTGTGCCATATAATCCTTAAGAAGTTGGTATAGATGAAGTTCTGCTCCCAGAGAAATAAGCTTGCAAGGTCTGAGTAAGCCTCCCCTTTTACCTGGTTGCATTCTTTTCCAGAAACTAAGGGATTAACATAAATAAGGGAATTCCAAAGAAGGCAGACCCTCAGGTAAATATCTATAACATGACCAAAGCCAAGCATTAGGTACGGCCAGAGATCTTACCACTGTATCCAACAAGAGACCTGGAATAGAGTAGGCGAGATAAAAGATCTACTCTACCAGATATGCCAGGGATATTACTAATAAAGTCAGATGCCTTTGGGATGTAGACCAAGACAGACTAAAGAACAGGGGGGAAAAATACAGGAATGAAGAATATGAGAGAAAGGGATGTCCCCTATAACTCCCATCCAAGTTAACACATTTGACAGGATAACATCTAACCAGTGATGACACTGGCTCTTCCAGTCTTTCATCCCTCTCCTAATGGAAAATATTTTTGATTAAAAAAAAAAAATCTTTACAGGGGGAGGGTATAGCTCAGTGGCTGAGTGTGTGCCTACCATGCATAAGGTCCTGGGTTCAGTCCCCAGGGCCTTGATCAAAGACAAATAAAGCCTGATCACCTCCCCCAAAATAAAAAAAATATTTTTTTAAAAATCTTTACAAATCATTCCATTACTTCTCCAATTATTAAAAAGATGGCCCAGAGAAGACCACTAACCAAAACGAAGGCCAGGATGAGGAACAAACTCAAGAATTACTTAGTAAATTGCTTAAATAAAGCAATAAATGTAAGCTGCTTAAACCAGAGCCAGGCACATGGAAACAGCCCACGAGGGTCAGCTGCCACCCCTGCTGTCGCCATCGTTACTGCCACTATGGCCTCTCCACCACCATCCTGTTCTTAAAGGGCATTCTTTGTCTTCCTCTGTTTTTAGCACTGCAAAATTTCTATTCTGGTCTCAAAAAAGTAGGAATGAACCAAAGGAGTTTTTTTTTTTCTTACTCGTATTTTCAGTCTAAGATTTAAAGCAAAACAGTCCACCTTGATCTACACAGGAAAATGGTTCAGAGTTTCAGCATTAATATCAATCAAATTAAAACCATTTTCCTCCTTTTCACGTGGTCTCTTAGAGCCAGACATTGATGCCACTTATGCTGTTCCTGACATAACCCCAGGGCTGTTTCACAGTGTGATTCACGAGCAGTCAGTTTCTCTAGGCCGACAGAAGTCAGCAGTCCAGCCTGCTTGCTAGTCAGCTTCCCAAGATTTACTCCAAGGACAGTTTTATCTTCTAGGGGAAAGAGCAGCTTAGGCTTAAAGCTTTCAAACCTGCAAATCAACCAGAAAAAGGATGATGCTCAAAGTACTTTCTGTATCATTTACTCCTTGTTTCAAACTTAGCACTTCTAAGCAATACTCCCTAAGGACGGAGAAGAGAGAGGTTTAGGCACTTTCTGTAACTGCCCACCCAGGAGCCTGTTACCATAGTAAGTTTTCTCGCCAAGGTGGACAGACCGAGTAAGAACCTGGTACCTTTCGAAAGCAAGGCTTCACACTGTTCCGCATGGTCTTGTGCACTGGAAGTGTTTGGCTTTGAAAATAACCCTGAACAGACTACTCTGCCCCCAGTCCTGAGGCCTGCTCATCTAGGGACTGAAGGGAAAGCTGGCAAACCTGCACCCACACAGATCACAAAGGGAGCAAAGGATTCAGACAGGCTTGTTACGCAGAAACTTCTCCCAAACTACTGAACAGGCATCAAAGATGACGTGCAAACGCTTCCCAAGATGGATCAAGCAGCCTCTCAGGAAATGTGGAACAGTTAAAATACCTTTTTTCTCTTGGTGGCTCCGGTAAGCTGTAAGCTCTTTGCTCTAGAAGACACAGAACAATAAAATGAAAACTCAGGCAGACAAACCAGCAGTCACGTGTTAGTCTGAAGTGCACACACTCCACCATGTGTTATTACACACATACCACCACTTAGAAAATGATGAGAAAACAAGTCATGTTCCATAGGAGAGCTCTGCTCCAAGATGTCTTTCTCACTTTCCCTAGTTTGAAGAGAACGGGGAAGAGGCCAACACAGGGCCACACTTAATGACTTTGTGAACTAAGTTAGCATTAGCAAGGGGCAGCAAACATTTGCAGAAGTGCAGGAAATCAATTCTATCTTTTTGGATATTTCTCATCAGAGCTTCATCTTTTATTCCTAATACTTACTTCCCCAACATACAGAATCAATAAATATCTTAGCTGCTTTTTAGCAAAGCTTATAGGAAAAATCTTGAAGGCCAGCATAAGGAAGAGTCCATTTCAATATAGCTGTAATGCCTTTACAGAGCAGCCAGTTCAGAGATGTGCTGTGCGGCTTAAGGGAAAGGCAGAGCCACCTTTCCCACTGGACGTGGAGGGTGAGGGAGTAGAAGGGGAAGTCTCATGCAACCAGATTAGCACCGTCTTGTTTCCCAAACTTGAGTGCTTACTACAGGGATGGAGCAGAGATACTGACGTAGACATTGAGAGAGACTGAGGAGGGAATGGCCGCTGTGGAGCACACCATCTGCAGAGCAGGGACAGATTCTTTACTACTACAATCCAGAAGAATAAAGAGGCAAGACTAGGTTGTAAAGGGAGGTGGGCCAGATATGTAAGGAGGAAAACTAATAAACATATATCCCCTGAAATGTGGCAATATCAATGTCAAACCAGTAGTGTCCTGTAGGTAATAAAAGAAGAGTTTGAAGATTTTATATTATTGCTGTTAAATATACTGCAAATTACGTCATGAGCAGAAAGCATCATCCTTGCACACAGACTGAGGTTTCAAGAGAATAAGCCACATACCCAAAATTGTCAAGCTAATAAAGTAACAGAATCAGACTCAGGCAAGTAGACAAAGTCTCACAAGGATTCCATCCATCAGTGCACAATAATTTTCAGAAGTACATTCACTTCACTCCTCAAATTCTTAAATACAGAGCACTTTTGTCCATCTTGGTGAGGCTGTAATTATTATTTCAACATTGAGAATATTCCTTTCCATGATATACCAAAGGGAATTATAGGATTGGATTTTCTTTTATGTACACAAGCATTAAATAATAAAGTTGCCACCACTGCACTCTTATGTCAAAAAAAAATGGAAGAAGAAAAAGAAAGCATGAGAAATGATAGTAAGTAATCCTTTGGAAGTGACATGGAAGACAGAAATCACAAACAAGCATAAAAAGGACTGAAAGACAATCCTATCTTTGTTTAGCTGTGTTACAGCTTATTTCCAGGAGTTTTCCACTGGGAAAAAGGAGACTCGGACACTGTTCAAATAGAAAAAAATTTTAGAACTATTCAGAACTCATCGAGGAAGGATTTACAACAATACAAACGTCAGTTTACCCCTGATTAAGCAGACTAAACAATGAAATATTAGGATACATCTTTGAACTAGTCAAGCTTGCACATCTGTGCTTTGATCATATGCACACAGTTAAAATTATTTCTTCTACCTTAGGAGTTAATTCTTCATAATTCTATGCTTTTGATGGACCTAAATGCTATCAATCTAAACGTTTACAACCATAGAGGAATATCATTGGAACCCCTGTACATTTAGTGTGCAGCCTCAATCTAAATTGCCTGTTTGTAACTCTTACCTTCTGGAGAGTACCAAACTTCATTTAGTAGCCCAATTTTTCAATATGCTCTCTAAAGATAAGCTTTTATTCACAGAAAAACCAAAGGAATTGATGTCAGCTTTTTATTCTTTGCAATTCAAATGAAAAGATTTAAGGATTGTATGTAAAGCAAAAATGCCCTTCCTTATTCATATCCCTTATAAACAATCAGTTTCCTCTCAGTTGTCTGAGATTTCAAACATCAGAACTTTTGGAATTTATAAAATCACAGATGTTACAGATATAAAAGCAAAGTCACCATTTTCCACTCTGCATAGAAGACTTAAACAGTGTTTTGCAGATATTTACAGCACAAAGTTAATTCGCATCTCTAAGACTAGAAGTGAAAAGGTATCAAAGCTGACATTAAAAGGAATTGTAGAATGGATAAACAAGATTATACTATATAGCACAGGGAAATATACACGAAATGTTATGGTAGCTCACAGAGAAAAAAATGTGACAATGAGTGTGTATATGTCCATGTATGACTGAAAAATTGTACTGAACACTGGAATTTGACACAACATTGTAAAATGATTATAAATCAATAAAAAATGTTAAAAAAATTAAAAAATAAAAAAAAGGAATCCCAGCCTAAACTAAGATTGGGGAGACCTGAGATCCTAGAAAGACTCATGGCGTTGAAAAAAAAAAAATCCAGGGCAAATTCAATCCATCTTCCATTCCTGTCTCCTCAAAGTAATTGTTCCCTTTTTAATTTCATCCTTTTCTCCATCTTCCCATTCCCAAAATCAAAACTGATGTTTATTATTGGTCTTGTTTTCTCTTCTTCCAAAAAGACTCAGAAGGAAAAAGGAAAAAAATACCTAGTGGGATTTGTTTTGTATTTTACATACCTTGTCTGCTATATTCGCTCAACAAATATTTCTCGAGCAACTCCCATACATAAGTCAATGTTTCAGGATGGCAGTTCCAAGCACAAAGTTTATGCTTTCCATATTGTTCAACATAGTGTCAAAGTACAAAATAATGACAATGTAATAAAGGAAGAACAAGAAAAAAGAAGGAAAGAAAAAGGAAGGAGTAAAATAAATCCTATTTTAAATATTCTACATTGGGAAACTGAGAATACTTAAGCACAACCTTTGTTTTCTGAGTCTTCTAAGACTCTTAAGGATAATAGGCCAAAAAAAAGGCATTATCTAATACACTGATAAAAGATTTATTACACTATGTATTATAATTAGGTCTGTTTATTTTATTATTTTTTTTTTAATGGAGGTACTGGGGATTGAACCCAGGACCTCGTGCATGCTAAGCATGTGCTCTACCACTGAGCCATACCCTCCCCTCTATTTTGCTATATATTATAGATTGGCATTAATACTTTCAAACATACCTTTAAATGTAAATATATGCAGAAAGCATCAAATAATTTACATTTCAAAATAAAGTTGAAAAGCGAGTAGTGGCTGAAAGGGGCTACAAGGGCACCTTCGAGTTGCCCATAATTGTTCCATTTAATGATTTGAACTCACTTTTGAAAATTCATCAAGCTAGTTGATTATAATGTGCATGCCGTTCTGTAGGTAAACTGTATTTCAATTTACACTTCATTGTATGAAAGTTGTATTTCTGACTGCTTACATCGGCTACAAAAAACATTGGGATATATTTACTTGTGTTTCAAGTATGTTCTGTTATTTCAACTTTCTAAAGTCCCTGGCTAAATAAAGAAATGAAAAAAATCCATTTTGCAATGCTTTGCCTCTGATGGGTTGGGTCATTTCAGCAATTTATATGTAGGACAAAAGTAACTTTTATAATTTACTTAAATAAAATTCCCTAAAGCCTTCACAATTATGAACCTAGAATAAATTCTGGTTTATACTGTCCTTGAGGAAAACATTTTATTCAAAGAACAAGGCAACAGAGGTGTGTAAATATTTATAATTTCATCAAAATCAAATTTATACCTTGTCTTATACCCAATGAGAAAAGGATTTTGCTGAGATTGGAAACATCAATTGTTAAATGAAAATTCTTGCCGGCTGCTCTTATATACTTTATGCACTTTCACTAACTGAAAATCTGCTCTGGGAGAAGAATGTTTTCACAGCCAAGTGATAAGTAATGCTTACCTTCAACTGAACTGCACACTGTAAAATCACGCATCAGTCGAGCTTTTCCTAAAGAAATTTTGGGTGATGAGCAGGAATAAGAACGTGAGCGAACTCCAGAAAGCAATGATTCCTAAAAGAAATCATAACAAAGTTTTAAAAAATTCTATAGAAGACTTGAAAGCATGTGTTAACAGTGCATGTTACTGAGTCAGGAGCTTTGAAAAAAGACTCAACCTAAACATTTCTGATGTAATCTTTTAAAATGTATTTTGGTATATTTTTCTTCCTTTTATTTCTCTATGATTCCTGATATGATCTTATTAATAATCTGTTTCTGTTTGCTTATCAGAACTTAAAAAATTTTACTGTCTTTTTAATGCTTTAGTAAACTTGAGCTTTTGGGAATAGTTCCTATATATACTTTAGAATACAATTATGACATTCCAACCAAGTTGGATAAAATTGAAAAATTAAGTCACATTTTTTTCTCTTCATATTCAATAAATTTAACTTTTTTCTTTATCTGAGTTGTCATTTATTTCTGTTATTTTATACTGTAGCATTTAAGCAAAATTATATTAACTGAGATCTTGATACATAACAATGATTAGAAGGCAGAGGAATAGCCACTTAAAATTGTAAGTTTTTTAAACTTCCTAACAGCTATTTAAGTTTGTAATGTTAGCTGCAGCCTCTAGGAAAAAAATGCATCTGGTCATTATAGAAATCCTTCTAGTCTGTGCTCATCTTTTAACAGGTCTTATATCCAGCACTTCCTGGGATGATGTTTGAATTATCACTGATTTATATATGTTTAATTTTATTCCTTTTAAATGACCTGCTATTTTGTTTCTGTTTCCCAACTACCAATTACTTCTGTTATCATATCGGCAACATACTGGAAAATGCAAGATAATCAAAACATGCTTTTTAAACGTGTTCCAGAAAATTTAAATGAATACACAATAGAATGTCATTAAAGCCATTTATGGCCCCCAAATCCCATCTAATAGGGGCCGAGTAGCCTTGGGATTGTACCCCCCGCAATCCATTTTTAGGAGACCGCTTACGGTTAGAGGTAAACGGAAGCAGTGCAAAGTTTGTTACTAAAATCAAGCCATCAGCAACTGTGCTTCACAAGCACTGCTCTGTTTTGTTCTCCTGAAGTGAAAGCACTCGGTTGCCCTAGGCTCATGGTTTAATTAAAGAGCCTGGAGGAGAGCTGAAAACAGAAGCCTGACCCTTCTTCAAAGGGTCTTGGGCCATGGCTCCCTGACTATCTCACTGGGAAAGACCCAGTGGGCCTGGAGGTCAGAAAGGCCAACGCTAGTTGTCCTAGAATCCTAATAGCTCTACCCAAATGCCATCCTCTACGTTTGAGTTATGCATGGTAATCATTTTTCCTAACAGTGGGACTTTGAAAATTACCCAGAATTCTTTAGCAAAAAGCTACACAGAGTCATTGCAAAGGCAAGGCGAGACATATTTTATTCAACAGATTCTTCTTGAAAGTCAACAACATGGAACTGTTTCAAAAAGAATTACTCGTCATTCCAAGTAATGATGAGCTGTTCACAGTTCCACTTAAAATGCAAAACCAAGAAGTATCTACATTAACAACCACACCCATCTCTTACTACCCAGAAATACCACATGACCTTTAAGCTCAGAAGATTATGACAGCCCTACAGACCTCTGAGCTGAGAGAAGAGGGTTCAGGATTTGGGATCAGAAGACCTACAGTTGAGTTCTGACTCTATCACCAGGTTTGGGCAACCTAAACCAGACATTCAATCTCTCCAGAACCTCAACTGCTCAAAAATTAGAAGTACTACTTTTGTCTTAAGTGAGTTATAATTATACATTCTGTACATACACAAAGCATGTTTTGTACATTGTAGAGCACACTACTAACAAAGTATTACTATAAGCCCCGTATGTCGGTGTTAAGAGACTTTGGGGCACAGCACACATTGTTTTACAGTAGTAAACTCAATCTAAAAAGAAAACCACTGGACAATAGAAATCAAAAAGAAAACATAGGTCTAATAGGAAATGCCTTTCTCCTCAAAACTGGAAGAGTTTAACCTTTTAAAAAATCACAGCAAAATGCGAAATGCCAATGACAGAAAAGCTGTCTCCTCTGGAAAAACTGACAAAATCTATGGCATTCCAGAAGAGTTCCTGCAGCCAGGAATGCTCAACAAACACCACCTCTGCCTTAACCATCTTACTTACCTCTTCACCTGGGCCAAGCAGAATTTTATGGGAGCAAAACAAGTTTGATCACTTAAACTCACTTCATGCTCCCAGTTTTCCTCCCACTGCTTACGGGATGATGGCAGAAATCCCAGTATGTATTGGTAAAATTTTCCAAGTATGTGAAAGATTGTTTGTACAGACAGTGATTAACAAAAATGAATTAGCCACTGTAAACGAATCAGTTGTAAGGACCCTACAACTTAACGTGGGAGAGATTGAAAGGACAGACTCAGGAAGCTCGTGGGTCTCCGAAAAAAAAAAAAGAAGTTTACACATGTGACTATAATGTAATATGTCTTTCAGAGATGGGTAGATTTAGACAACTTATTTTCCATGCTTGCAATAAACCAAAATAATACCACCAAGAATACCTTCAGCTGTGGGTTACTTGATAAAGAAAGTGATTCAGTCCTGGAGATATTAAAATCTGCTTCAGGGTTGGTCTCAAAGGAGTCCAGCTCGTCCCCACTAGGAAGGCCAGTTCTCGAGGAGCTCTGAGACACTGGAGTGAAACAATGGTGTGGCTGCTCCGATTGCCCTTCGCCCTCACTGTCGGCATCCAGGGCGTCAAGGCTGGAACTGAAGCACAAAGCCAACAAGCAACTGAAGAGTCAAGTGAGACAGCGTTGGGGGTTTCTATGCCTCCCACTGGGATCCACTGCAATGGGAAGCTATTCAATTTCTAGCAAAATTTTTATTTAAATGGTTTTTGTTGTTTTGTTCCTCCCCTCCAAATAGCCCAAATCTTTAAACAAGATTTAATGTTCCCCCAAATGAACATTCCTACCTAGCAGAAGCCATTTCAAATGCTCTAAGAAACAAAAGCTGGTTCGAGTTAGCACTGTCCTTACTATGTCTGTCTTGTACATGCTATTATTGCAAAAGCCAAACAGTTACCCTTCAAATATTAAAAACGTGGACAAAACAGAGCTACTGGGCTATTTGGCGGCACGGGGCGGGGGTGGGGGGCGCCTAGGGCGGTCTCATGTGAAAGTTACAGCTCGGCTTTCCCTCCGTTGGCCCTGAAAGCTCACGAGGGCAGAGGCACACATGAAGAGACAAGGGAGACGTTTGAAGATCTCATCCCAGAGCTGGTGTCAAGGAAAAGGTCGCACATGAGTCAGGTGAGGTTCCAAACATGTCAGATTAAGTTATCATGTTTAGAGATTTACACATATAAATAGTCATGTATACATCTTCTTTCACACAGAAGTAAAACTGGTGGGTCATAACATATATGCATATCCAACTTTGCAAGAAAATGCCAAATTATTTTCCAAAGTCATTATACAATTTTCACTATCAACTGTACATAGGAGTTGTCATCATAGGCAATGTCACCAAATATGGTATTGTTAATCTTTAAAACGTCTTCCTGTCTAGTAAGTGTAAAGTGGGATCTCATTGTGGTTTTCCTCTCTTATTTTTTTGTCAATTTTCTTATGGATCTTACTTTCAAGCCAAGGAATTTAAGAACCTAAAAGGGGAAATATTTTGAGGTAGAGATAAAAAAGGTGGGGATGATAAAAATAAGAAAATAGAAATTTTCTAAGTCTAGCTATAAGTTTCCTGGATTTATTACATTTTTCCTCCAGAATGTGGTACCTTACCTTCTTTTCTTTAGATGACTCTGTTCCTTTTCAAATCCATGAAGACCAAAAGAAAGATTCAAATTGGAAGCATATGAGCTTGATGATGAGATGAAAGACGGCTGCGCTTCAGTGTATGATGTCACTTCCTTGTTCTCCTTTGGTGGGGACACGCCAGGGCTGGTTTGGGTAGGAGGGATGAGCTTGCTGCTCTGAGGCCCCCGAGTAGAACCCATGGACTCAGGGCAAGCGTCTGTAGTGACTCCCTCTATATTAATATAGTTAATGTCCAGATCACCAACCTGGAATTTGAAAGAAAAACATCCGAGCAAAAGCAGGAAAGATTGCTTTAGCTAAGAATAAAGTTTTCACAATTTAGAAACCTCACAACTTATTTATCTCTTATGTTCTGTTTGTTCTTATTTTTGTTTTGTTTTATGTAAGTAGAGAATTCTTACATGATGTATTTTTGTTCACTGGGCTGCTATCCCATAAGTCACAAAAGAAAAGAAGATCAACTGAGTGGTTTGTAAACTTTATTACAAAACCAGAAACTGACTATGCTTTTAACATTTTATCAACCGCTGGCTCAAAATGAGGGGAAATGTTTTAAATACTTGAGAAAAAAACTAAAGAGTAGGCAGCTTAACTTACAGTTTATAGGAATCTGGGTAACCAAGTTAGCGGTGGTCACAGAAATCTGAGTCTCCCAAACAAAACTATGTAAGGTGTAAGGATTCAGCATAACAAGAAGACAGAAAATACCCCAAACTTTAAATTACCTGTAAGGAATAAAAACCAAATCTCAGCAAGCAACCTGTCATGCTCTTGCCATAAGCCTTTGCAGAGAGTAAGGGAAGTCTATAAAAATCTGCACAGTAGAGAAAAAGGAGCTAGTGGAAGGTCTGAGACTGATCTAAAATCACCATCCAAAAGAAAAAGTCCAGCCTACACTGGATAGTGTCGGGGAAAAAGTCCCCGCTGATTAAAGCACTTGCTCTAAGGAAGGGGCTTAAAGGTACTGGTGATCTGAGGTGGTAGTCATCAAAAGCATCACATCTAGGGGAGAAGATAGTAAACACACACACACAAAAAAACCCATTTATAAATAAGACAGTGAAGGGGAAGAGAAGCAAAGGGGGAAATATAGGGTCCTAAATCACTCATCATCATAATAATAATTGACTAAGGCAAAAACAACCAAGGAATGATAAGGATGAGAGTCAAATGAGGAATAGGATTTGTACAGAGACCCAAACTGTCTCCCCACAAGACACTCAATAATTTAAAAAGAAAAAAATAGTAATTTTACTGAAAAGAAACTTGGTAGATCAAAGATAGTACCAGTAATGGGACAAATTATTGTCACGTGCCTCCTGATACAATGCACTGAGAGGAACACAACATCACTTCTGTAATATTCCTGCCAACCTGAAGTAACCTGAATCTAATCATGAGTAAATATAAGACAAACCAAAATTAAAGGGCATTATAGCAAAATATAAACAAAGAAACAATAACTTGGGCTGTATTCTTCAAAATTACCAATGTCATAAAAGACAAGACTAAGGAACTGTCCCAGATTAAAAGGGACTAAAGAGACACAACAACTAAATACAAGACAGGTTATTGAATTTTCTTTTGCAACAAAGTACATTATTGAGACAATTGGCTAAAATTGAATAAGGTCTGTAGACAGCTAACAGTACTGTGTCAATGATGACTTCCTGATTTTGATAACTATATGTGCCCATGTAGAATACTCATGCCTTTAGGAAAATACACCATTAAAGACTGAGGGGTAAAGGGGCATCACATTCTCAGTTTACTCTCAAATGGTTAATATATATATATATATATATACACATACCTTAAGTACCTGCATGCACACACACAAACACATACTCAGAATAATAAAGTAAAATGTTAAAATTTACAGATTTTTTATAAAGAGTATACAGAGATTCTTTGTACCAAATTATGTAGGCTTGAAATGATGACCAAGTAAAAACTGTTCCAAAGCAGTTTGTAGGACAGAGTAATTTTCAAAGTAGTTTTTATCGCGTAAGTTTCCTCATCAGGTTGGTTGACAACCTTGAAATTCATAGGAAACAGCACCGTAAACAAGGTAGCAATCTTTTTAGGCTCCTGTGCCAGGTTGAAGGAGATGAAGAAAATTAGATAAGATTCTTCCCAGATATTGCTAGCAATTATTTTAAATATGCAGAATTTGGACTCCTATTGTTGTCCTTGCTAGTCAAATGGACATGGGAACAATAAAAGAAATGACGTAACTACACTACCCTGATATAGTGAACTGTGTGATTTGCATTCAGATTTTTAGTTTTGTTTTCAGTGCACAAATTCAGCAATCCTCCGCTTCACTTCAGTGTATCAATCAGGTTGTTTGAGCTCTCTTTAAATGTATGCTTCACATTATTAAAGCAATACTTCTCTCACTCAAAATACTTCCAAACAGAAATTACATCCAAACCTCATCTTTGGTTTGGGAAGTTTTACATTTCTAATGTATCTTAGAGCCCATAAAGATACAGTTTGCCCCCACATAATGTCTGAGGCACGTACAATTCTAGCTACTTGAGGTAAAGAGAAATACTGTAGTATTCACTAAAGGCTCAGAGGAAAAAAAAAAGGACACTAACGTATTTCATTTAAATGTTGAGAAAATATGCGAACAGAATAAAACCATTAAAATCAAAATGTAGCTAGAGCATAGTAAGTCCAACTACCTTGTATTTTCAAAGAATTGTCCCCAGAATGCCCACTTTGTCCTAAATTCTGTGCCTCATCCTAGATTTCTATAACTATGGCTGACATTCTGCTTCTTTACATACACACACACACACAAAAACTTTAATAGTTATTTACAGCTGATGTCCATTCTGATTTATTGATTCTTCTGTCATTTTGATTATCATTCCAATCTATGCCATTTATACTATGTTTCATTAAACGTAAAACATTAAAGTAACAATGCTTCATAAGCCAAAGAAAAAAGCAGACATTAGACCAATGGGCTGAAATTGAGATCTACTAGACAAGAAAAAAAATTCGTATCAGAGAAAACATCTATAACTAGTAGGGTACAACATATGCACACTAACAACAACAATGTAAAAAGCAAAACAGATTATTGCTGTGTGAGCACATATACAGTGCATCTCATGTGGGGATCAGGTTTTAAACCGAGGGGATAAGGCAGAAACTGTGTGTTGTCTAAATTACTCTTGAAAATCCTTTAAATCTCCCATAAATTAGGGCATGTAGAAATTTTCACATCTGTAACTATCTTTTAACTTTTATAAATATTAAAATTTGAGGATCACCAAACTAGAGAAAAGAACAAAGAATAAATCTCTATGAGATGCACATTCAAACCATCTCCTTATGAGATTTAACTCACAAATCTCTATCAGGAAGGGTGAATAACTGAAGGGTTCCAGCTTCCCTGCAACATGACACTATTCTGTTTTAATATTAACGCTCTATGACCTAAGTACACATTAATAGGTGTGTTGTGAGGATTAAGCAAGGATTAATTTATCCAACAGTATCATATGGGGCTGAGATCAAGCTCTTGTGCATTAGTGTTTGCTGGAATTGAATACAACTATTGCTTAATTAGGTCATATACACACACTTCTTGGAAAAACTGTAGAGAAGAAACTGACCTCCCAAATGTCATCACCTATTTTGGCCCCAAGGATGAGCTTCTTGGTAGGGGGTAAGGTGTGCTGTGTTCTGAAGGAAGGACCTACGGTAAATGCTTTTATGATGAGACTCCACAGCAACAAAGCCTGGGCTGCTCTTAAGCTAAAATTTTCAGAGGAATACAACAATGCTGAATATATTTCTCACATGCTCAGGTTTTAAAAAGACAGATCTGCCTAGTAACATCAGTCATACCTTACCTGATCTATCACCATGCAGTTAGCATAGACTTCATCTCCACCATTAAGCATGTCAGAAAGCCGGCCGGCAGCAAGGAACGCTGGGGGATGCCTGGATCTTTTGAGGACATCACAGGAACAATCTAGAACAAAAATGAAAACAGGACAAATAAAGTAGAAGGAATTTATTTTACAGTCAAGCTTTACCTTCTTAACCAAATCACAGGGGAAAAAAGAAAAAGATTGCATTTTAAGATGGCATTTTTGCTGTCTTCCTATATTAAGATCTACAATGCAAGTATTTTCTCTTCTACATCCAAACTGTCTCAGTTATCTAAAACTGTCATAAAGAATGAGATTTGCAAATGTTAACCATTATACATAAAAATAGATAAAAACAGATTTCTTCTGTTTAGCACAGGGAACTATACTCAATATCTTGTAACAACCTTTAATCAAAAGAATATGAAAATGAATATACGTATATATATGCATGACTGACACATTGTGATGTACACCAGAAATCGACACATTGCAACTGACTATATTTCAATTTAAAAAGTGAACAGTTCTAGATTTTAAAAAGTGTGCCTATTTCAAGCACTGTATTTCCAATCATGACAGATTTTCATAAAAATCAACCAGGCTTTTATCCTTCAACTTCTAATACTAAACTAAAATTCATTTGCACAATAACTTGGATGCATTAGTGATTATACTGCGACGCTCAGATTCCACAGACGTGTTCGGGCTCCAGACCCTCTACTAAAGGACCCAAGACAGGACACAGCCCAGCGGTTCTGGCTCTGATCGCCTGCTGAATATGCATCACCTCATACAGACAGAGTTTTGCTTCTATTTTAATTACAGAAATGATTTTGCTTGCTTCCCACGTTCTCAGCTTTGCTCCAAAAAAGACAAAGCTGCTGAAAGTTGAGTCCCAGAGAGTTATGTTATTGTATTTGTAGGGAACACGAAGTTGAAGGTAATAAACAGAGTCGAGCCAAGATGCCTCATTTCTTGTGACTTGGGCTAAAGTACTGGATCTCCAAATAGCTTCACAGAGTTTCCTCATCTGTAAAAGCATTTAATTATTATGCTTTCTTCAAAGTGCAGTTATAAGGATTAAACGAGTTGAAACATGCAAAGCACTTAACACATGCCTGGCAATTGCTCAATAAATATTGCCACTAGTATATTTTATATTTTGTTATATAGTAAAAGTGATTTTTACCAGGTTCAATGTGAGGTTCCAGATTATTAATACTAATCAGGGTGGGTTACACTAATAATAGATTCTAAATGTCTATAAATGACGTTAATAGGGTAGATTCAAAATTACATGCACAGCAAATGTCATCCTCACCAACATTCCAGTAAGCTTTCTTGAGTAGGTACAAAAGGGACAGTGCTGCCTCTGTTCTACCAGAAATGGCACTAATCCTACCACCTGTCTTAGTTCTGTCACAGCATAAAATCCAGGTTAGCCCATGGGAGTGAGTCAATTCATAAAAGTTGTGCTAAGGTACAAGGAGTAAAACACTATTCTTCCATGGAAAGTCCTGGATGACATTATAAAATTTACATACAAATATGCATGAATTGTATGAGCCAAATGGCTCTGGCTTGAGATTCTACATCAGAATATGCCTCTTCCCCACAGAACACTGAAGTGACATTTTATTAAGCTTCCTGAGGAAATACACAATATAAAGGAAACCATTTTTATATCTATAGTATCTTGTTTTATCACTTAATTTAAATAACTAGCAATATACCATACAAAGCCCATAAATACTTCATAAGTGTAGTTTTTATGATCAATTACTATACATTTCCATTCTAACTGCAAAAAATAAATGCATGTTCTCAAGGTTATAAATCAAGAATCTGACAAAACACTTTCAATGTGGTCTGAAGAAAATACTTGCTCATTTATCATCTTACAGAATGTTTGAAAAACAATCATAAGTAACTCAACATGGCCCTCTGAACTGCAATTAATCCACCTTCAACTTCTAACACTAAACTAAAATTCATTTCACTCAATAGCTGGGACACATTATATCGTGATACTCAGACTCCATTGCTCTACAATGTCATAAGTCCATAGACTATAAAACCTGGCTTTCCTGCCATCACACTTGGAAGGCTGGTCTTGGCCCTCTTTAACCATTTTGATCATGGCTAAATTAAGACTTCATTGATAACAGACTATCTTAAGAACTAACAAGACATTCAACAAAACAACTGCAAACAATTGATGAATTTCATTTTAAAAACATAAAACCAAATGAAGTATTTCCCCATGTTGTCTGGTGCCAGAGAATGCATTGCCCAGTCACCCAACATCTGCATTCTTAAATTCCAAGAGAGTGAGCTCTGTGTTCCAAACTCTGACCCTCGCATCTCACGGATGAGCAGAACCAGAAACTACTCCTGTTTTCACATTCACAGATCAAAGTCACTTGGATTCAACTTTTCTTCGGCAAACAAGTCTACCTGGCCCAAGACAGCAGGTCAGAATCTATAAGGAGACCACATTCAAGCAGGAAAATAAACTGAAACATGGCAGAGTTCCTTGGACCAAGCTGGGGTCTAGTTTGTTTTCTGCCTGATTAATCTGATCGGTGTTCTAGAAAATAATGCAATTTGTTGACAGAGACAGATCTGTCATCTCTTATGTGCAACTGTGAAATCTAGAAATCTCTGAAAATCAAACCTTTTTCTTAAGTTTGGTTCAAAAACCTATTTGGTGGACTGACCTGAACCCACATGAGGCCATACAGAGTTTCTACACCACTTGGTGTGAGTGTTCATATGTTTTGCTGCAGAAATATTATTGTGCTTGATGCCAGCACTGCCCCAGTGTTTCCTACGTGGGTCACATCATAGATAATAAGCACTATGTCAATAAGACCTGAAAATCCTGAATTCCAGAACAAATCTGGTCCCAAGAATTTCAAAAAAGAGACTGCAGATTTCTGCAAAATTAACCATAGCAGATATTAGACCAGTATTTCCCACGATTTTGTCATTCCTCTAGCAAGCTCACATTTTTGCCACAGCTACGTATCACCTGTATTATTACTTTCTCTAGTACTTGTTTTTTGATTGACTCACCATTTTCCTTTAAATGAAACTAGTTTTCATAGAAATACCTTCTCCTCACTGTAAACAGAAAGCCAGTAGTCCCTGTCAAAAGTAGGAGGGAATTATACATCCTAAAACAAGGAAAATAAACAATGAAACTACATTCTGACTAAATAAAGTTGTCTATCAAAGCTGAGAGTCCACAGAGCCTGCCCTCTGTCATAAAGACGGATTCTGAAGGATGTGAGAGATGTTAAAGATACAAGGGTGCCAACCAACTTCCTCCTTGAATCAGAAGATCAAAAGAAAATGGAAAAGGAAATACCTGCCCCACTGTGTGAGCCAGTGGCTTCTAGTGTTAGGTTGGGACACCATCCCCAAGATCAACAGTGCCCCACAGAATTTACCCTATCCTTTGGACTGCCTAGACCATGCCCTCATCCTGTCAGTAATGACAGTAAGTCTTGCTGGGGAGGACACGACTGTACAAAGTCTTTAGAAAGCAGTGGGAAGGGAAAATCTGCCTCCTCTCTGGATCTGTCATCCATAACCTGCCATGGAGATTTTCTGGGTCACTCACTGCAACTGTTTATAAAACTAGCCCCAGAGCCCTTGCAGTATAACTCTCTGGAGCATCCATAGTGTCCAGGTGCCAAAAAGTATCAAAAGATAATAGGATCTAGAAGTGAACACAGATGCACAAACCAAAAGATGACATAGACTCACAAGACCTCCACTCTTTTATTAACTTCAACACTAGACACTGCAAAAAAGGAGGGGGCGGGGGGTTCAAACCAGCAGAATAAGATTTATTGTGGAAAGAAAGTAAGTCTTAAAAAGTAGCTTCAAATAAACATCAGCTACATATATTAAGGTGGTTACATGTATTAAAGTGGTTAATCGCTCTACTGTGTTTCAGCCCAAAGAAAAAGCTACAACAGTTTCATTTTTTTTAATTATCTTTTCAGACTTTTCAAGATACATTATTTTATTACTTCCATATGTAACCACTTCAGTAGCAAATTAAGTAAAAAATTATTGCCAAAAAAAGTCCTTCAGGTCTTTTTTCAATGAACATATAGAAATAATTTGCAATAAGAAAATCAGCTCTTTGTCTTAAATGAATGCTGTTTTATAAATAGTTTTTCTTAGCAAAAAGCTAAACTTACAGTTTTGTTCATAGTATTCATTTTTAGTATTTGGTAAACCCATATTTCAGAGACAGTGTAAAAGTGACCAAATCTCGACTCCCATTCAATGGCTGCAAATTTTAAATTAGTGAAGAGTAATGCACTGCCGTAGTTAAGAGCAAGGGATCCTGGAAGGCTTGGATTCAAAGCGTCCCTATTTCATCACGTGACCTTGGGCAAGGTACTTAATGTCTCTGCACCTCCATCACCTGATCTATAAAACAAGGATAATACAGCTCCCACACAGAATTGTTCTAAGTATTAAACGGTTTAATATTTTAAGTGATTAAAACACAATCTGAGACAAAGAAGGAATTTAATCAGACACAAAGCACTATGTAAATGCTCACTATTATTGTACCAGTAAATGAGGTTGTACAGTTTTGATACTTTCATGTAGTTTTGCTTCTTTAAAAAAAATGATTTCCACCTTGGTTATAACTGTACGTGTTAAAAACCAGCCCAAGGCAACTGGAATGCACAGGACATTCCATTGGCTACACAAAAAGCTTTTAAAATGTTTTAACTCTTATTTCAGACTCCACTCGTGTTAAGAAATTTTAAAAGGCCATCCCGAACACGGTAACCAAAAAAACAAAGCCAAGCTGCCCATAAAATTTACCTCCAAGGATTTAAGAATGAGCTCTTACGAAATGGGAGAGGATTATAACAGCAGGACGAACAAAGCATAAGGTCAGACAATCAGAGGCAGCATTTCTCAAGAACAAAGGGAGGATTTCAGAAACTGCGATGTTCAGACATGACTCGGGCCAGGTTCTCCCTGCAGATGCCTAGAAGGTAAACAGCAGCTGCTCCGAGGGGATCCCCAGCTCTCCCCGCTCCCATTCTCTCACTGCTCTGTCGTGTGATCTGTGCAGCTCCACAGGACTCCCCGAAGCAGAACTGCTCATCAGCACTTCCCTGATGACCAAGGATGCTCTAGTTAGGTGACACGAGACAGACAGCTGAAAGCAAATGCACTTCTCCCAGAGAGAAGGGGAATGAGCATAGTGAGGCGGACAGAGAGAGGCAGGTGCCTCCCTTTTCTCTGACACTGACACCTACTCCGACTCTGGCAGGACACAGTCAATAGCACAGACCAGCCTAAGGCCTCTGCAACCTGATTTCTAAAGAAACCCAACTCTCCCTGGAGAAGCTAAGGGCCTTGTAAGCTACGGGAAGATGTGGCCTACTTGACTGGCTATGTAAGGGACCCACACCCAGACAGAAACAAACCCGGCCAAGGTGGCCTTCTGCAAACCTGCTGCTGACCTGGTTTGGCCCCTTTGGGTGCCAGGTTCTCACTGCGCAAGCCAGGAAAGGGCCTCTCAGCCCAGACCTCTCCACAACAGCTGGGCAGCTCTGTGGGTTTGTTTGTTTCTTTCTTTCTCTCTTTCCTTCATCCTTTTTTTGTTTTAAATCTACAAGCTTATGAACTCAGCAGAAGGATTTCTCGAGGGTGACTAACCGCCACATAATGAGTAAGGCTGTGTTTAGCGCTCAGCTCTCAACACTGCGCTGAAACGGTGCCCCCACCTCCGCCCTGAGATCACCGCCGCCCTTCCTATTACAGAACCTGCTGCTCAGTCCCAGGTCACACACCTGGTGTGACCTACAACAGCATCTCATGCAGACGATTGCTCCTCCCTGTCCCCTTTTCTCTCTCTCTCTCTTCCCGCCTTTCCTTCTCAGTCTTCATCTTCTGGGTTTCGGCAAGTTTCGACGCCCCAGGGTCAGTCCTCAAATCTTTTCTCTCTCCATTCCTTCGCTGGGTCATCTGACAACATGGCACCACACACCACTCCACCATGGTGACTCCCAGACCTTCACCCCCAGCCCAGCCCTCTCCTGTGAACCACAACTGGCTCCTTGGTGTTTCCCCTGAGTTGTACAGCAGCCGCGTCAAGTGCTACAGGTGTGAAACTCAACTTCCCATCTTCCCTCCTACACTTGCTCCTCCCAGTAAATGGCAACTCTTGGAGTTGCCTTGACTGTTCTCTTTCTTTTTTTTTTTTAACATTTTTTATTGATTTATAATCATTTTACAGTGCTGTGTCAAATTCCAGTGTTCAGCACAATTTTTCAGTCATTCATGAACATATACACACTCATTGTCACATTTTTTTCTCTGTGATTTATCATAACATTTTGTGTATATTTCCCTGTGCTATACAGTGTAATCTTGTTTATCTATTCTACAATTTTGAAATCCCAGTCTATCCCTTCCCACCGTCTACCCCCCTGGTAACCACAAGTCTGTATTCTCTGTCCATGAGTCTATTTCTGTCCTGTATTTATGCTTTGTTTTTGTTTGTTTGTTTTTGTTTTTTAGATTCCACATATGAGCGATCTCATATGGTATTTTTCTTTCTCTTTCTGGCTTACTTCACTTAGAATGACATTCTCCAGGAGCATCCATGTTGCTACAAATGGCATTATGTTGTCGGTTTTTATGGCTGAGTAGTATTCCATTGTATAAATATACCACCTCTTCTTTATCCAGTCACCTGTTGATGGACATTTAGGCTGTTTCCATGTTTTGGCTATTGTAAATAGTGCTGCTATGAACATTGGAGTGCAGGTGTCATCCTGAAGTAGATTTCCTTCTGGGTACAAGCCCAGGAGTGGGATTCCTGGGTCATATGGTAAGTCTATTCCTAGTCTTTTGAGGAATCTCCACACTGTTTTCCATAGTGGCTGCACCAAACTGCATTCCCACCAGCAGTGTAGGAGGGTTCCCCTTTCTCCACAGCCTCTCCAGCATTTGTCATTTTTGGATTTTTGAATGACGGCCATTCTGACTGGTGTGAGGTGATACCTCATTGTAGTTTTGATTTGCATTTCTCTGATAATTAGTGATATTGAGCATTTTTTCATGTGCTTTTTGATCATTTGTATGTCTTCCTTGGAGAATTGCTTGTTTAGGTCTTCTTCCCATTTTTGGATTGGGTTGTTTATTTTTTTCTTATTGAGTCATATGAGCTGCTTATATATTTTGGAGATCAGGCCTTTGTCGGTTTCACTTGCAAAAATTTTCTCCCATTCCGTAGGTTTTCTTCTTGTTTTATTTCTGGTTTCCTTTGCTCTGCAGAAGCTTGTAAGTTTCATTAGGTCCCATTTGTTTATTCTTGCTTTTATTTCTTCTAGGAGAAAATTTTTGAAATGTATGTCAGATAATGTTTTGCCTATGTTTTCCTCTAGGAGGTTTATTGTATCTTGTCTTATGTTTAAGTCTTTAATCCATTTTGAGTTGATTTTTGTATATGGTGTAAGGGTGTGTTCTAGCTTCATTGTTTTACATGCTGCTGTCCAGTTTTCCCAACACCATTTGCTGAAGAGACTGTCTTTATTCCATTGTATATTCTTGCCTCCTTTGTCGAAGATGAGTTGACCAAAAGTTTGTGGGTTCATTTCTGGGCTCTCTATTCTGTTCCATTGGTCCATATGTCTGTTTTGGTACCAATACCATGCTGTCTTGATGACTGTAGCTCTATAGTATTGTCTGAAGTCTGGGAGAGTTATTCCTCCAGCCTCTTTCTTTCTCTTCAGTAATGCTTTAGCAATTCTAGGTCTTTGATGGTTCCATATAAATTTTATTATGATTTGTTCTAGTTCTGTGAAATATGTCCTGGGTAACTGGATAGGGATTGCATTAAATCTGTAGATTGCCTTGGGCAGTGTGACCATTTTAACAATATTGATTCTTCCAATCCAAGAGCATGGAATATCTTTCCATCTTTTAAAGTCTTCTTTAATTTCCTTCATCAGTGGTTTATAGTTTTCTGTGTATAATTCTTTCGCCTCCTTGGTTAGATTTATTCCCAGATATTTTATTACTTTGGGTGCTATTTTAAAGGGGATTGTTTCTTTACTTTCTTTTTCTGTTGATTTATCGTTAGTGTAAAGAAAGGCAACTGATTTTTGAACATTAATTTTGTAACCTGCTACCTTGCTGAATTCTTCAATCAGCTCTAGTAGCTTTTTTGTGGACCTTTTAGGGTTTTCTATATATAGTAACATGTCGTCAGCATATAATGACACTTTTACCTCTTCTTTTCCAATTTGGATCCCTTTTATTTCTTTCTCTTGCCTGATTGCTGTGACTAGGACTTCCAGGACTATGTTGAATAGGAGTGGTGATAGTGGGCATCCTTGTCTTGTCCCAGATTTTAGTGGGAAGCTTTTGAGTTTTTCACCGTTGAGAACTATGCTGGCTGTATGTTTGTCATATATAGCTTTTATTATGTTGAGATATGTTCCCTCTATACCCACTTTGGCGAGAGTTTTTATCATAAATGGGTGTTGAATTTTATCAAATGCTTTTTCTGCATCGATTGAGATGATCATGTGGTTTTTGTCCTTTCTCTTGTTGATGTGATGTATTACATTGATTGATTTGCGTATGTTGAACCAGCCTTGTGTCCCTGGGATGAACCCCACTTGGTCATGATGTATAATCTTTTTTATGTGTTGTTGGATTCTATTTGCTAAAATTTTGGTGAGGATTTTGGCGTCTATGTTCATCAGTGATATTGGCCTATAATTCTCTTTTTTTGTAGTGTCTTTGCCTGGTTTTGGTATCAGGGTGATGGTGGCTTCATAGAATGAGTTTGGGAGTATTCCCTCCTTTTCAATCGTCTGGAAGAGTTTGAGAAGGACTGGTATGAGTTCTTCTTTGTATGTTTGGTAGAATTCCCCGGTGAAGCCATCCGGTCCTGGACTTTTATTTGTAGGGAGGTTTTTAATTGCTATTTCTATTTCCTTTCTAGTGATCGGATTGTTCAAGTGTTCAATTTCTTCTTGATTCAGTTTTGGTGGACAGTATGCTTCCAGAAACTTGTCCATCTCCTCTAGGTTATCCAGTTTGGTTCCATATAGTTTTTCATAATATTCTCGTATGATATTGTGTATTTCTATTTTGTTTGTTGTAATTTCTCCATTTTCCTTTCTTATTTTGCTAATTTGTGCTCTCTCTTTTTTCTTCTTTGTGAGTTTGGCCAGAGGTTTGTCGATTTTATTTACTTTTTCAAAAAACCAGCTTTTGGTTTGGTTGATTTTTTCTATAGTCTTGTTAATCTCTATTGTATTTAATTCCTCTCTGATCTTTATTATTTCCTTCCTTCTGCTGCTTTTTGGGGCTTTTTGTTGTTCTTTTTCTAATTGATTCAGGTGGTGGGTTAACTTGTTTATTTGAGATTGTTCTTCTTTTTTGAGGAAGGCCTGTATCACTATAAACTTCCCTCTTAGCACTGCCTTTGCTGTGTCCCATAGGTTTTGAGTGCTTGTGCTTTCATTATCATTTGTCTCAAGGTATTTTTTAATTTCAGCTTTGATTTCCTCATTGATCCATTGTTTTTTCAATAACATATTGTTTAATCTCCATGCTTTTCTTTTTTTCTCCTTTGTTTCTCTGTTGTTGATTTCCAGTTTCATGGCATTGTGGTCAGTAAAGATGCTTGAGATAATTTCTATCTTCTTAAATTTGTTGAGGTTGCTTTTGTGTCCAAGTACATGATCGATCCTGGAAAATGTTCCATGTGCACTTGAAAAGAATGTATATTCTATTTTTGGGGGTTGTAATGCTCTGAAAATATCCACCAAATCTAGTTTTTCTATTGTAGTATTTAATTTCTCTGTTGCCTTGTTTATTTTCTGTCTGGAAGATCTGTCTAGTGATGTTAATGCAGTGTTAAAATCTCCAACTATGATTGTATTCCCATCAATATCCCCCTTTATCTCTGTTAGTAATTCTTGTATGTACTTAGGTGTTCCTATATTGGGTGCATATATATTAATGAGTGTAATATCTTCATCTTGTATCACTCCTTTAATCATTATAAAATGTCCTTCTTTATCTTTCTTTATGGCCTTTGTTTTAAAGTCTATTTTGTCTGAAATCAGTACTGCAACACCTGCTTTTTTGGCTTTCCCATTTGCATGGAATATCCTTTTCCATCCTTTCACTCTCAATCTATATGTGTCCTTCTCCCTAAAGTGGGTCTCTTGTATGCAGCATATTGAAGGTTCTTGCTTTATTATCCACTCTGCCACTCTATGTCTTTTGACTGGAGCATTTAGTCCATTAACATTTACAGTAATTAATGATAGATGTGTGTTTATTGCCATTTTGAACTTATCTTTGCAGTTGAATTGGTATATCCTCTTTGTTCCTTTCTTCTTCCTTTTGTGGTTTGGTAATTTTCCTTTGTATTATCATGGATATTATTTAATTTTTGTGACTCCCTTGTAAATTTTTGACTTGTGGTTACCCTTTTTTGTAAATCTATTAACCTATACCCTTTTTTATTAAACTGATAATAACATGATCTCAAACCCATCCCACTGTTAAAAAAATTTAAAAAAGAAAAAAAAATCTATATTTCCCTGCCTCCCTCTCCCACTCTCAGTGATTTGTATGTCTTCTTTTATAATTTCGTGTTTTCTTTATTTGTAATTCATGAGTTATCACCTTTCCAGTTGTGAGTTTCTCATTTCTGTAGCATCCTGCTGCTTTTCTATTTAGAATAGCCCTTTCAATATTTCTTTTAGCATGGGTTTAGTGTTGTTAAACTCCTGCAGCTTTTTTTTGTCTGTGAAACTCTTTATTTCTCCTTCTATCCTAAAGGATAGCCTTGCTGGATAAAGTATCCTAGGCTGCATCTTTTTTTCATTCAGGGCTTTGAATATATGTTGCCACTCCCTTCTGGCCTGTAGTGTTTGTCTAGAGAAATCAGCTGAGAGCCTTATGGGGGTTCCCTTGTAATTCACTCTTTGCTTTTCTCTTGCTGCCTTTAGAATCATTTCTTTATCCTTGACTCTGGCCATCTTGATTATGATATGTCTTGGTGTGGGTTTATTTGGGTTCTTTCTGTTTGGGACCCTCTGAGCTTCCTGTACTTGTATATCTGATTCCTTCTTTAAGTTTGGGAAGTTTTCAGTCATGATTTCTTCAAAAACCTTTTCAATCCCCTTTGATCCTTCTTCCCCTTCTGGGACCCATATTATGCGAAGATTGGGACGCTTTATATTATCCCATAGGTCCCTTATGCTATTATCATTATTTTTTATTTGCTTATCTTGTAGTTCTTCTGAATGGGTGCTTTCTGTTGCCCTGTCTTCTAGATCACTAATTCGTTCCTCTGCATTAACTAGTCGGCTTTGCACAGCTGTTAGATCATTCCTCATCTCTGTCAATGAGTTTACCCATTCTGCTTGGCTCTTCTTTATAGCTTCAATTTCATTTTTGACATTTTATTTCTCTAAGCACTATCTCTTTTAATTCCTTCAGCAGTTTGATCACTCCTTTTTTGAAATCTTGATCTAGTAGGCTGTCGATGTCTATTTCATTGAGCTTTCTTTCAGGGGATTCCTCTTGTTCTTTTAATTGGGAAAGGTTTCTCTGCTTCTTCATCTTGCTCATACCTCTCTGGCACTGTGGTTTATGGAGTATCAGTTGTCTATTTTGGATCTTAAGGATTTTATCTATCTAATGCCTATTTAGGAATAGAACTTAGAAAAAAAAGAAAAAAAAAGAGAGAGAGAAAGATTTTTAAAAGAAGGGAGAAAGAGGGTTTGAAAGCAGTGTATAATGAATAATAGAAGAGCGGGTTGAAGCAGAGTATTAATCGGGTGGAGACATCCTTTTAAAACCTTTAAAAAAGAAGAAAAAGAAAAAAAAAGGGGTGGGGAGATGAATATATGTGTTTGAAGCCTGTGTCTAATCAATAACGGGACATCAAAACTCAAGAGAAATAGAAATGAATTAAGAAGTAAAAATTAAAAGAGTAATTGAAAATAGAACAGGTAAAAACAGATTTAAAAAAACAAAAACAAAAAACAAACAAAAAAAAGGGGGGTTGTCGGTGTTCTCCTGGAGTCTGTGTGCTTTTAATGTTACGTCCTTCTGTCTTCGTCCTGTTTTGGAAGCTCAGCTTGTTTTCATAGGCCCTCCGTCGGCGCCCTCTTCTGTGCTGCTCCCAGCACCTGTCGGCAAGCAGATCGCGCCTCCTCCTAACACGGGGTCAGATGCAGCTCTCCTCTGCTGCGGGCGGGCGGGTCACTGCCCCTCTGGATGCCGCAGTCAGATGTTGCAGACTGGCCAGGCAGGAGGGCGGGTCATGCCCCCTCCCAGCACCTCGGTCAGGGGCTGTGTTCCTACCCTACAGGCGGGGGGCCGCTCTCCCTCTGCCTGCGCCACCGCCGGTAGCCCCTCTGCTCTGTGCAGCTGCGCTCTCCGCCCTGGTCGCGCTCTGCGGGTGGGCTCAGGGAAGACCGAGGGGCAGCCTCGTCCCTGCTCCGAGCCAAGACCCAGCTGCTTGTTTGTCTTTGTGGAGCAAGTTCTCTGAGGGACCAGGATGGAAGGATCCTATCTGCCCCGGGCTGTAGGCCCGTCTCAGTCTGGCCCTTGAGGCTGCTAAGCCCTTCGGTGCGGAGGCAGGTTTCGCCTCTTCCCCCGCCTGGGTGCTCAGCGCCGGAGAATATGGCGGCTCTGCCTGGGCCCCGCCCCTCTTCCCCTGAAAAGTTTCCGCGGGTTTTCAGAGATGGGGGTATGCACCCTTCCCCCGAGAGCACATCAACCTTGCTGTTTTATGGAGGGCCCAGGTTGTTCTGTCCTGTACACCCACAGCCCCGGCGCCCAGCCCCTTGCAGTCCCCTGGAGCTGCCTCCGTGCAGCCGCCCCCATCCTCCGCCCCGCTTGTGCAGCCTGGCCCTGCCCGCCGCTGCCGGCCTGCGTCTCAGGCTGGGTGTCAGGGGGACGCTCTGTGCCTGTTTAACTTAGTTCTGTCAGACAAGGGCTGCTCTGTACAGATCCGAGCCTTGGAGGCTCCCCCTCCGTCCCGCTGGCCTCTCAATTGGAGAGGGGAGACCCAGAGAGCAAGGGCCAGTCCTCCTTTGCCGCTCCCTCCCCGCGGGAACCGTCCCGCGCTGCTTTGCCTTTTGTTCTTTCTTTTTTCCTTTTCTCCTATCAGATTTTTGGCGTCTTTATCTTTTGAAGAGGGCGATGATCTGTTGGAGTTCCGCAGGTGCTCTGGTTGGCTGAGTGGGTCTGTAGATGTGGGTCTTGGTGTATTTGTGGGAGAGGGTGACTTACAAGCGTCCTTCTATTCCGCCATCTTGCCTCTTCCCTATTCTCTTTCACAAACAAAGAGATGCAGAATCTGACCTTTCCACATCACCTCACCACCACCCCAGGGCACAGCACCACCATCCTCCTGCCAACACGTATAAGACTCTGTCTCCTCCCTGGTCTCTTCCCATCCATTCTTCTGTCCTCCACAGCCTGTTCCCCACAGTGTAGTCAACACAGGCCTTTAGGGGAAATCAAATCATGCTACAGCTCTGCAAAATCCTCCAATGGCTTCCCATCTCATTCTGAGTCAAAGCCAAACTTTATTATAACCTATGGTGCCTTACTAAAATGGTCTGGGACCCAGCTCCAATGTTGCAGGGTTGGAGGGAGGTTCCCACACATTCGAGCAATTCTTGGACACCAGCTGAGTGTTCTACAAGTCAGTTCAATTCTGACACTATCTACCTGGAGAGAGCATCAGATTCCACAGTTAAGGGTTCGACTGCCCACCACCCCCACCAACCTCAGATGCCAATTTTAAGTCCAGGACCTGTGCTCCTGAATGACCGGCTACAGACTGGAGGTTCCCATGGCACCCTCCTTGGACTTTACCAACGGCCAGAGACTTCGTCAACCATGCCTATTTAATGAAGCCTCCAGAAAAACCCAAAAGGACTTGGTTTGAAGAGCTTCCAGGTGGTGAGCACATGGAGGTGCTGGGTGACCATCCTGCATGCCCCTACCCCGTGCCTTGCCCTCTGCATCTCTTCCACCTGGCTGTTTCTGAGTTACATCCTTCTATAATAAACTGGTGATCTGTTAAGTAAAATGCTTATTTGAGGTTTGTGAGTTGCTCTAGCAAATTAATCAAAGTTGGGGAGGGAGTTGCGGGAACATCTGACTTACAGCCAGCTGATCAGAAGTACAGGTGCTGTCTGTTTCCTTCTACTAGAATGTAAGCCCCAGGAGAGTGACTGAATGCTTTGTTCACTGTATCCCCAGTGCCTAGAACCATGCCAGGTATAGAGCAGATAGTAAATATTCTCTGAAGGAGTGAACACTTTCTCATTCAGAAAAGAACAGAAACCTGTACCAGGTACAACGAAGAAACCATGCTCTTCTGGCCTGGTCAAGCGTCTTCCCATCCTGAAGGTTTTGTTGCTGCCCAGCTGTTCTTACACTACTCCAAGCCGTGATGGGAGTGTCCCTTTCTTTTTTCTCGCAGTCATTCACCCACTTACTCATTCATTCTCATTTTCCACACTTGCTGAGTGTCTGCTGACTACCAGTCACTCAGCTACCTGGCCCTCAGCCTCCATCTCTGACTCTTAAAAACATCATCAAAGCACAGTCATTACGGACAATCCCTCAGGAAGTTCCCCTGACAAGACTCTAAACAGCCACAAGGCTGTCCCCCTTTGCTGGGCTCTCCCTGCCTGCTGCCTCTGTGTTTTGCCCTGTCATCTACCACACTGCAGTACTGAGAGCTTTATTTTGCCCCTCCTGGTAGGACAAGTAACTTCCTGGTTGGTGTCTGAGCTGAAAGCAGACTCTCCCACTGTGCAGACCACCAAAGATGCTAAGCACTTCCTGTGCAACCCCATCTGACAAGCCCTCTGGAGCAGAAGCCCAGGACTACTGCTCTTCTATCTCTTCATTTAAAACATCAGGTAGGTTACTTTTAAAGGAATTACGGGATGATCAGGCAGATTTGCAAAGCAAAGCTACTGGAGAAAGATATCAGAGGAAAAAAACATTGAAAGGGAGAGACCTGAAGCAAACTGTCAGGTACTTGGATGACACCTGCTCATGCTGAGTAATCACACTGGTGAATATCACCATTATGGTTATCACAAATACAGCACCTACTATGAACCAAGCACTGTATGATTTTTATATATTAACTCGTGTGGTTCCCAAAACAACCCACTAAAAGCTGTATTATTTGTTATTTCCATTCTGTAGATTAGAAAACTGTGGTGCTGCTTAATGAACTTCCTAAAGTCACACAACTGGTAAGTGGCTGCTTTAGGGAGGCACGCTGCTGGGCAGTTCAAAGTACGTTATTTAAAAATCGTGGTTACTGTGCATCCCATTTTGAACCAAAGAAAACGGTATTTGAGCAACGTCTGGTATTCTCCCATGAGGAAGTTTCATTGATGGTTCATAGTATGACTCGTGTCCAGGTGTGTTCGCTCACTTCCCAGGCCTGGGCTATCTGCCCCTGGAGGTCTACTGTCAGAACACAACAGTGTGAGTCTTGCTGAGAAAACATTCACGGAACAGTAAATGTATGACTTCATCCTGTTTATCCACACAACAACGTGCAAGGTAACCAAGAGAAAAAACTGAAAAGATACACGAAGGTGTTCACTGCTCTAGGGGATGGAGCACAGGTGGTTTTGATGTTCAATTCTTTACTATCTACAATCTCTAGATTTCTAATGACCATTTTTACTTCTAAAATAAAGAGGGAAAAACAAGCCATGGTTTAAAAACTTGTCTCCTATGTGAAAGAACAGCTGTGGGATCTCCTGCCAAATAGGTAAAGCAACCATGTCAGATAAGATACATGTAAAGGTATTAGCTGGAAATGTTTTACCCAAGAGTACGTAATGTTGTTTTTAACCATCTGCCAACCCTCCTCTCCATAACCACGTAAGTCATTATCGTGTTCATTTTGTAGATGAGAAAGCTGAAGTTCAAGGAAAGTGATCACCCAGAGACGCTATGAAGAGAGAGAAACAGAACACAAACCCAGCGCTGGCAGAGATCTCCATTCTGACTGCAGCTCACCGCCTCCCCGATCCCCCAGCTCAAAGGCAGCTCTGCCAAATTCTGAAATGTACAGATGGTCCTTTCTACCAGTGGTCTGAGTGAGCTCTAGAAGACAGAAAAACCCACTCTCATAAATGAAAATGAACAGTTTCAGAGGTACACCATCATTTATCTTCTTGCCTACTCTTCCTCCAAGGTGCTCTCAGGACTTTCCAGATATTTGTCTTGGCCGGAAACAATTCCTGGCCTCACTCTGCTGAGTTGCACTTGAGGTTACAAAGGGAATCCACCCAAATTCCAAAATTATTCTCAGCCCAGGAATTTCCCGTAGGTTGGGTGTAAGGTAAAGTTACTCAGAAGATTTCAGTTCACACCAAGATGAGTCTGGAGAACCCAGGAACCTTCATCTACCAAATAGAGCAGCCAAATGTGGATCCAAATGTCCACTTCACTCCAGAACTCATCTCTCCCTCCTGGGATCCTGTAAAAAAGGCAAGTGAGGCCTGGGATGAGATCAGGCCTCTCAGCCAGTCCTGTTCACACACAACAGCAATGGCTGAGGACGGAAGTGAATGCACTTCAGAGGTGCTGGGGGTGACTTGTTTCCCCAGCCCTCTGCCTTGGAACTGCAGTTTAAAACTCCTTCTGAATAGCAAGTTATAACTCGGCACTCTAAAATCAGGTCCTAAAGAAAGTCCTTTCTGCTGTTCTGAAAGACCCAATTATCAAAATTATTGAAGAAGAAAACAAGTCTTTTCCTTCCGAATACACTGGGGGCACAGAGGGAGGTGGGGAGAGAGGAGGAAGAGAGGGAAGAATACACAGGCTCAGAGAACAACCACAGTTTTCTCCAAAGCCTTCCCAGGTCCTCATTCCTAACTACAGTAGCACAAAGTAGCCTTCAAGGGGACGAGCGTTTATGTATGAAACAAGAGGGCTCAAATACATAAGCCACATTTTTCTGCCCTTGCTCTCCCCAAGCTATCAAGGAGATGCTCAGTCATGGGTGGTGCGCAGATTCTAGTGTGACTAGGTTTCACCTGCAATTCCTTTCCATCTTGATGCAGTTCTCCAAGGCCGAAAGCCACTTCATCTACCGGAAGGAAAAATGGGCAAACTGAGGGCAGAGACGCTAACACATTATACAAACACCAGGATAGACACAAAAGACCTGAAATAAAGTGGCAGGACTTTGACAAAACACTTCAGGTGACTGTAGACTAAATAAATCATAAATACATAAATAAATAGACAATGGACCAACTGATGAGGAAGGTGCTCCTATGTGCTATCATCACAAGAAACCCTATGAGTGAAGCTTCCTTCACTGTTGGTGGGCAAGTAAACTGGTGCAGCCACTATGGAGGGCAGTATGGAGGTTCCTTAAAAAACTAAAAATAGAGCTACCATATGATCCAGCAATCCCACTCCTGGGCATATATGCAGAGAAAACTCCAATTAGAAAAGGCACACGCGACCCAATGTTCACAGTAGCACCATTTACAACAGCCAAGACATGGAAACAACCTAAATGTCTATCAACAGATGACCAGATAAAGAAGTTGTCATATATATATATACACACACACACACACACACACACACACATATACACATATACGTATACATAGATATGTATATATGAAACAGGAGGGCTCAAATACGTAAGTCACATTTTTCTGTCCTTGCTCCCCGCAAGCTATCAAGGAGATGCTCAGTCATACACACACACACACACACACACACACACACAGAGAGAGAGAGAGAGAGAGAGAGAGAGAGAGAGAGAGAGAGGAATACTACTCAGCCATAAAAAAGAATAAAATAATGCAATTTGCAGCAACATGGATAGACCTGGAGATCATCATTCTAAGTGAAGTAAGCCAGAAAGAGAAAGAAAAATGCCATATATCACTTACATGTGGAATCTAAAGAAAAGACACAAATGAACTTATTTACAGGGCAGAAGCAGACTGAGACATAGAGAACAAACTTGTGGTTATCAGAGGGGAAATGGGGTGGTAGGGGATGGATTGGGAGTTCGAGATCTGCAGATATGTAAAGCAGATAAACAAGTTTCTTCTGTATAGCACTGGGAACTATATTCAGTATCCTATAGTAACCTATAATGTAAAAGAATATGAAAACAAATATATGCACATATATGTATGACTGAAACATTATGCTGTATATCAGAAATTCACACATTGTAAACTGACTATACTTTAATAAACTGAATGCATGATCAAAAAAAAAAAAGAAACCCTATGAGTAATTCAAATCCTGAATAATTTTATGGAAAGACACAGGCACATAAGAATACTTGTGTCCACTTCAAAAGGTATGAGGAACTCCAATTCTCCAACACCTATCTCTGGAGCCACGTGATTTTGCCCCCTTTAATATCCCCAAAGGTAACTGAGTTTTACTACAGACAAGGAACTACACCAGCAAAATAGAGAATTCTCCACTGAAATGTAAATTTTTTTCTTCTTTTTAGAGGTATAATTGACATATAACATTAGTGTATAACATAATGGTTCGATATTTGTACATATTGCAAAGTGACCTCAATGAGTCCATTTAACATCCATCACCACATATACTTACAAAAAATTTTTTCCTTGCGATATGAACTTTTAAAAGCTACTCTCTTAGCAACTTTCAATTAACCTTCACTTATTTTGTGTCTTCAGCAAGAATATTTCGAATCAGCAGGGTCATAAATTATGAAAGCCAAGTGCTGCCTGGCACTCCCCCAAACTATTCTGGGTTTCTCCTGGCTGGGAAACCCTCCTTGGATCCTGAATCCTGCTCCATTACCCTGAGCAACTTCGGGTGGGCTAGCATGAAGGAGAGCTGGAGAGAAGCTTAGTTACAGTTCATAACCAGGGCTGCCCCTTGACAGGGACGACGGCGATCACAGGGATGCGACGTGGGGCTTCTCTGCTGCAGGGGCCAGTGTGAGATAAGCCAGGGACTACCCTGAGGGTGGGTGGCCTTTTCGCGCTTCCATCTAGGGACATTGCCTTGTAGGCTGCCCCAACCCATCATGAGGACAACCAGCACCAAGCACCCTCGGTGAGAGAGAAGGATCAGGTATCAGGGCCAGAGCCAGCTTTCCTGGGCCACTCCCAGCTGCTCAAGAGGTGAGAATAGATCCTTAAGATCCCAAAGGCCTCTGAGCAGAGCAGGAAGTGGCTGAGTTGAGTACTCATGGCCTGCCATGGCCCACCAGGATGCAAAGGAAGGGACTTTGTAAGCAGACGTTTGGTGGCAAGTGTGTGAGCCAGGGGCCAAGAGTCCAAGGTTTCTGTAGTGTAAAAGCCAGTGTGAGGCCAAGTCAGTGAAGGAGCATCGCCAGATCTGACCAACACCAGAGAGAGGAACAGCCGCAGGACCGTGGTCACAGATGCCAGGACCCCCAGGAAAACAGTCGTGCCTCAGGGAAGAGCCCGGGCCAGCAGATCCACAGCTGAGACCGGAGGACCCAGAGGGCAGTCAAAGAAGGGGTCTCCTCCTCCCCAAACATCCTCACTAGAGAATCACATTCAACACCGGCTTGGCAAGAAAGGAGGAGGAGGTGGAGGAGGAAGAAATCTGAGAGACTATGTATTTTACTTAAAGAGACTGAGCAGTTACCAAAAGTGACTACTTTCATTGTTGCATCTCAGATCAAGTTTTCTGTGTTAGACCGAAATGTAACTCTCCCCCTCCTCACTGCCTAGGGAGAAGAACTTCGTAAGAAAGATCACATCTATTATAGACAAAATAAAGAAATAAAGGCAAGGTAAACAGCACCTGCGTGATGTAGGAAAACTGCACGACGCGCTTTGCCTATTTACTGCCTGCTTTCGATGATCCAGCGCCTGGAGATGTGAAAACAGGCTGGCCAGCCTCCACCTTCAAGGAATTCAGTGTCTTTTAATGTCTGAGGGACATTAAATCATAGTTGTAATACAGTAATGTAAGCGCTGTTATAAAAGTATACACAAGCCAGAGTGGCCCAAAGGATAGATAGATGAGGGAATTCAGGGATGGCTTCCAGAAAAAGGACCCTCAAGCTCCATCTTAAAGGGCAAGTTAGAGATTTCCAGTTGGAAGTGGGAGAAACAGTCACCTGAATTTGCTCAACAAAAAACAAAAGGGGGAGGGGAAAGATTTACTGAAGGCATGTGAGGGCAGCTCGCAGAACTGAAGGAATTAAACATCTAAGCCTGGGGTGGGGGGGCAGCAACAGGCCCCGAGAGACTAGAATGAAGGCCTGGAATCTGGCAGGGCCCTACACAAGGCTGCTGCTCTTAACCTGTGTGCAGTACATCCTCACACTACAGATTGGTTTCTCCCAGCTAACTACTTCCATCCGCACCCTTCCAGCACTGCTACCCAAGAAGGAAGACATCTCTCTCCAAACTCCAGTTTGAAGAATATCAAGGAAAGACTCTGATTGGCCAAGCTGGGGTCATGTGCCCACCGTGGGCCAATAGCTGTGGCCAGGCATGAGGAGTGCGGTGATTGGCCCACTTGGGTGGGAAGCCCAAGCCACCGCATTCAGGAAAGCAAGGTTACATGAGAAGGTGGCGGCATCACTGGGACCCATGGCCAGAGCAGTGGAGGGGCCATCCACTAGAGAATGTGAGTGCTGTTCAGCAAAGGGCAGGAGGATACCAGGCAGACAAAACCAACTGTCCAGGCCAATCCAACATTTGGCACCTCTGTGCATTTCTGCATTCCATGAATCAAGAGTGCACAAGCCTGGGCTTCTTTCCATCACTTTGATACACTCTGTGTATGTCTGACTCTGCCCGTTTGCCTGGAGAGGCAGTCTGTTAAAACCCCACCAGTTCACCACAGGCTACTGAAATGAATGACATCCCTTTCATGATACCCTCCACTTGAACTTGCCTCTTCACCTTGAACTTTGACAGCAATTTGTCCTGACCTCTCCTGTAGGACTTACCACACTCTGCCTTAGTTATTGTATCTGAAAAAAACCACCACTGGTCTTCCCTAAAAACGGAGTGGTGGGGAGGACTCTCTTGAACATGGGGTAATAAATCAGAACAGTGCCTCCCTTCCACTTACAGGGATCAATGTATAAACGTACCTTGCCTAAGAATCTGAACTAACTCAAAGTAAAGAAAAAAATCAGTTTCAAATATTTGGCAAAGCATTTGTTTAACTAAAGGGAGCCATGAGGGGTATGTAGTTCTGTGGTTTGGCCACGGGCTTGTAATGGGCCTCCTCTCCCAGGCTGACAAAGGGACTCTCCAGGCAGAGTCTGAAATTGAAACTGCTCTGCGTGAGGTTGAACACTATCTTCATTGTGAGCCAACGAAAGCTTAGCAGGTTATGTCACCTTTAGAAAAATGCTTCTCTGCTTTAAGAAGGATTTTTGTGGTGACTTATTCCTCCTATGGTATTCAGGTACCCTCTCAGAATTTCTAGGCTGAATATACACAATACACATGGAAATGTGTGTATGTATTCAATAAAACTTTTTGAAAGGAAGCAGGGAGAGGGGGACAGGAAAAGAGGAAGAAAGCAAGTAAGCCCAAGAGATAATAGTAACTCACTTCTAAAAATGATCATTAAACCTTCTGAAATGTCATCCTACCTTTAATTAATCAGGGATTATTTTTCAGACTAGGTATCATGCTCTCCAAACACTAAATGAGCCCAGGAGAAAGGCCAAGACAGTGGTCTCATGGTTCTTACCTCCATTTTCAGCACACTCACTCTCTCTGACTTTATCTTTCTCTGTCTGGGACAAACCTGTGAACCTTCCAGGACACACACAACCCATCCTTTGCTCAGTGCATCCCCTCCAGTCATCACTCATCTCTTCCCTTGCAAACCAAGAATGGGCATCAGTACCAGATGCACATGTATATGGATGTATCAAGATACAGAAACAGCGCTACTGTGTCACTCCCTAGTCTCCACTGCCACCTCTATTCCTAGTCCCAGATTCACAAGAGAGGGAGAAGCCAGGATGGTGAGATATGGTGGTACCTTTTGAGTATGACAGCTACCCACTGAATTCACCATCCCTTACCTCTACGAAGAGGTGACAGAACACACTGGGAAGAACAAAACCTCTCAAGTCAAGGACTATGTCCTGGTTTTAGGCCTGGCTCTGCATTTATTGGCTCTGCTCCTGGGCAACTCATTTATTTCTCCTCTCTGAGCCTCAGAACACTTGACTAATAAAGAAGGCCTTTTACAAGATAACACATGTGAAAATGACCTCACACATAAAATGAATGAACGTCCCTCATTCATTCATTTCCTTCCTTACTCTGCCATGGTCACTGTTCCCTGCATTCCCTGGTACGGCCTTGGAAATAACTTTAAGAACTCTCAAAGCCTCAGTTTCCTCCACTGCAAAACAGAAATAATGTCTTAGAGTTATTTTGAGAATCAGATATCATATAGGTAAAGTATCTACCACAGCTTAGTAAACAATGGTTATTATGATTAATAAAGTTACACATAAATATTAGTTATTTTGACTATGACTATAGAAAATTCGGCACTATCTAAGCTCTCCAAGGTTGGTAAGCTTTCTAATAGGCATTGCCTTTTTGGCAACTATTGACTGGTCTTGCAACCAAAAAAAAAAAAAAAGTACCCTTTCACACTTTGCGTCATTAGAGAGGCATACGAGAGATGAGAGCCGAGATGAGAGCCGGGGTGAGAGAGAGTGAGACACGCAGCCCAAGTGGAGGAAAGGCACAAAGAGGAGAAGGGCTCAGCACTTCCCGGGTCCTGATGATTTACACTAAAAATGCATTTTAAAGACTGAATAATTATGGGGAACTTAGGTGAGGTCCAATCCTGTATTTTTAAATTTTTGATTAAAAAATGTTAAATTTCTTGGTTGAGTCTCCTTCTGAAATCATCACAACAACAATCCTGGCATTCCTGGAGTCCCTGAAGCAGAATGGTCATGGATCCCGTCCCACTCCGATCATTAACCACTAGGCTCCCAGGCCAGCCTGACCTGGGCTGCCATGGTATGACAAAGGGCAACTCTGAGAACCCCAGGAGCACACTGTGGGCGGTTTGGTTTCAACTGCTTTCAGCCTCTGCTGACATCACAGCCCCCTCTAGACGCTGGTCATTTCCAAAGGCATTGCTTCTAAGTTAGATCTCCTTCTCTTTCCTTCGGATGGCATGAGGGTAAGACAGTACTACATGCAGTTTTGAGTTAATATGTAAGTATTGGTGGGTTTCTGCTAATCCAGTTTTCCTCTTATTACAAAACCCTCTCTCTAAATTTTCACATCTCCTTCGCAAGCTAGTAATGTGTACATGTATCTATCAAAGAACTGTGATAATCAGGACAGGAGAATAAGAACAGAGAACAAAAAATACTTCTGATCAGATACAAAAGCTTTGATAATAAGCCAGAAATACCAAGCCCTGAAAACCTCCTCCACGATTTCCCAGGAGACCAGAACTTACATTTTGGGAATGATGTTGGCGATGATTAGGAGGGAGGAAAGAATGAAGAAGAAACTCAAGCTACCTCAGTTTTAAAGATGAACAAAATAATCAAACTATCTCCTAAGGGATGAGAGACCACTATTTTTCACAAACTAGCTATGGGGCTGATAAAAAGTCAGGGTTTTTTTTGTTTTTTGTGGGTTTTGTTTCGGTGTTTCTTCTACTGTATGGAGGTGGCATGTCTGGGTCCTGGGAGATGTGGGATCCAACCCAATGCTGAGACCCCCGTAAGCAGAGGCAGGATCCATCTGATTCACTACATCACTCCTTTTGGAAGTGCCTGGCACTCTAGACATGCTTACTGAACATATGAATAATTCCCCATCACTTCACTTCTTTGGGCCCCGTCATCCTCATCTTTACAATGAGGTGGTTGGACCAGGTCACCTCCAAGGCCCTTTTGGCTCTAAGATCTATGGTTCCAGGACTCCATCCAGCTAACATTACAGTGTGACCAAACCCACCCATCACAACTAGGTCATCATCGTTTCATTGTTTAATGAAGAACAGAAGCATGGGACACTGTCTGACAACCCCCAACTCTCTGCCACAACCTGATTTTCAATTGTCCTTTGTTTATTAGTGACAAATAGTTAATCATTTTCATATCCTGGGTACCTGCTTTCACTTGAATCAAGTTTAATTTCTACATAGCTATGTAATGACTTTCTGCTCTAGTCCAAACTGGCTATGCTCTAACTTCGGATTTCAAAGGAGAACATGATTAACGCATTCCCTGCAACTCCATCCACTGGACTCTCAAGGTTCTCCACCAGCCTCCTAACCATTAATCCAGGTTGTTAGTCTACCCAACAGCACAGGCATCCACCAGCCAGGCAATATAAACACAAAAATATATAGAGCAGATTATTCCCCAAATGTAACTGGGTTAGGATTAGCAAAAAGGGTTAGCAGTCTTATAGACCTGCTACCTGCCCTCAAGACATTCTCCATGTACCAGAACCAATCATATTCACTCTAAAGAATTAAGGACTTCGGGTATCTCCCATCTCAGAAGGCACTTAAAAGTTTCAAAAAATTAGTTGCAAATAATTTCAAACTAACAGAAGAGCTGAAAGGAAAAGAATAGCACAAAGAACACAGATACATAGCCTTTACCCAGATTTACTACTGTGAACATTTAATCCATTCTCCATTTGTGTCTGAGCTTGCTTTCACATGCACACACTTGTGCTCCCTCATAGATACATCTTCTCCCCTCTGAGCCACTGAATGGTAAGTCACATTTATATCGCAGCCATTTATCCCCAAAGAAGCAGCAATTAAATTTTAAAACAGAATAAATGGAAAAGAGAATGTCATACAAAATTTTTAAGTCCCCAGTGATAAAATTTCAAGGATGGTGATGAACAGCATGGGGGATCTGTTCAGGCTGAGGCTTTCAACTATTCCTAGAGAGTCGATCCATCCTATTCCTAGGGTCAGCCTTAATTCCAGCCCAAGAGCAAACACAAACACAAACACACACACACACACACACACACACACACACACACCCTTCATTTTATTTTAGAAGGGAAAAGATCCTTGAGGTGAACCTGGTATGTTGACAACTGCCAGGCTCCGTTTCACTCTGGGAAAAGCACAGGGTGATGTGATAGGTCATTCTGCTCTTGACAGAGAATTCCGCTCCCCCAGGACAAAGCTACAGAGACAGCCCACTTGCAGAAATACCTCTTCTGCTTGCAAGCTCACATAAATTGTTTCTTTCTCTTTGAGTTAAAAACATAACCACATAAATTCTCTCTAAAGACAAGAAACAAAATGGGTTGCTCACTTCCCTTCTAGTTTTGATAAATCTCAGAAGGCAGCCATCATCACCTGCTGGGGACGGGACGCTGGGGACTGCGACCATCTCCGCTGTTCCCGAACACTGTCCCTTGGTCCCCAAGACTTGCTCCACAGAATGGGTTGCAGGTGAGGGGAATACGCAGTGTGAAGCCACTTCATTATTAATCATACTACCAATAAAGAGCTCTTCTTCCTTTGGCAGTAAAGCATTTTGCATACTTGGTAATTATTATTAATAAACCTTTTTTATATGTGACTGTATCCCCTGGAGAAATATAGGCTTTCCTGCTGAAATCACTTTCTTAAAATCCCTTCTGTAGGACATCTATAAAATCAGTGCAATAGTAAAAAAAATAGAAAGAACTTTCTTAGGTATTAAACCCCCCCCCAAAAAAAAGCACACACTTGAAAACTCACACACAAAAGCAGCAGAAACTGGGTGTCGAACACAGACATAGTTCTCTGTATGTCCCACAAAGACTGAACATACTAAAGTCAACAGGACTCTTAATTGCCAAGGTAACTCCGATTAAGTGAATCCAAAACATTTACCTTGTACTAAATTCCTTTAAAAAAAAAAAAACAGAATTGCACGTACACGACATAGCACAAAGGTAGGTTCAGAGAGAAAGGAACGTAAAAAGGAAGAGTAGGTTTGCCTCAGAAGTCGAACTGTAAAGTATTTATATAGTGAGAGTTTTATAAAGACGTGTATAAACACGCACTTCCATCAGAAAGAGTCTCGCAAAGCAACGAGGAAGAGAGGTAAGAATATGAAGATGCCTGGCTTGGCTCTGGGGGAAGTAAAAGATAAGATCCTGTGATCTACCTTGTTTGGACGCCCTCCGTCGAATCTTCATTTTGGGGAAGGAAGGCCACGAGTAGTTAAAAGGTGAGTCTGAGTCAGAATCCATCTTTCTGTCTCGATGAAATCAACAGATTCAGCAGGAAAGACTCAGGAAGGACTCGGGCGTCCCCAGCCAAAGAGGCGAGTCTCCGGTGTGATGTAAAAGGAAGGAATGGGGCTGGGTGAAAGCTGTGAACACTGGGAGGGAGAGGCAATAAATGTTTAGCTTCCTTCAGGCGTTCAGGCATGTAGACCGAGAAGGAGGCTGTAAATATTCAAGCCAAGCTAGGGAAGCAAAAGGAGGCGAGCCTGGCAGCTCAGAGTCGTGCGGGTACGTCGCCGTCCAGTTATTCAAAAGGTCACTGGGAGCAAATGAATCATTAACTCTCTTCTTCTGTTGCTGGAAATGCAAATGAAGAAGAAAGGTAACTGAATGGAAAGAGAGCCGCCTGTGACTCCAGAAAAGCCTCCCAATGCAGGCGCTTGTTTTGCTCGGCAGCTGGAGTGTATCGTTCCTCAGAAAAGCCACCCTGTGCCCTGTGAGATAAAGGTTGAGGTTTATGTGTGTGGACAGCCAGAAAGCTCGGTACACAGGCAAACAAAGGCCATCCTACTCAGGGCAGGGATTTTTCCAGAGCAATCTCTTCTTTCATTACCATCGGCAGGTTTGGCAGCTTTTCAGACCAAAGAGCCAAAACAGCTCTGATAATTCATTTAACAATCTAGTCTCCCCATCCTTTCAACTCTAAAGTGGTTGGAAACTTTACTTTTTATCCAGAATTGTATCTCATTAAATTCATGCAAAATCGTCTACTTTATGGTTTAGCACACGTGGGCCTTTGCTTCTTCAATTGTCACCAAGTGTGGCTGTCAGTCATGAGGATCTGGGCGCCTGTGGGGCTCTGATCTAAACTTGCAGTCCATCTCAGCAGAGCTGGTGATGAATTTACCACAAGCCAGCGTTCTTACATGGTCTCCCTGAACAACTCTCTGGTAGTCAGCATTCAGCAGAAGCCCATCGCTGCCTCCCCATAAATCGTGAAACTGCTCAAACTTGCTTCTCTAAATCCCGACAGGCAGGCACACAGATATGTGTGCCCCCTAAGCCCAAGTATAGCAGCCAAGATCGGCGGTGGGCAAAAGTTTATCCCAAGTTTCATACGTGAGTCTGTTTAAGCATTTCTTTCCATACAAGTACTGCGTTTTGTTCTGAGGTCATCTGACAGCCCAATAAACCAAAGGAGAGTGGAAACAATATGAGGACCTTGTCAGCGCTGCAGACTTGGAACACCACAGCATGCGTCTTAGTTAACATTCATCTCTCGACGTCAATTACCTCTTAAATTGTCGGCACTATCGTGTCCTGCCCTGTGTGGAAAGAGATGCACACCCTACTCGCTGAGAGCTCTTCTCGTCTGACTGGGTAGCAGATGAGCGAGGGGCACAGACAGAAGTGAAGAAAGGAGAGAAACCACGGACTTGCAAATGTAAATCAAAATCAGAATTACACAAATCACCTCTGTGTTTTTATATGGCTTGCTACATAAATGTGCATACAAGTAGATCAAGATACAACTAGAAGGTCATTGCAAGCATTACAACTAAGTAAAAACAAACAATATATTCTCTACTTAGTGACCTTTTATTTGAAGAAGGATACATTTTTCTTAATCAGCTGGGTGCAACTGTAGGGAAACACTATGCTCAACTCTATTACCTATTATAACAGGTATGTGAGTTTTAGTCCACATGCCTCTATGAGAAAATAGATAAAATCTTGTGCATGGATTTCCATTCACTCTCAGTTTCAGCACTTAGAACATTGCAGGCAGGTGCTAAATGAATGAATTATTTACACTAGTTAAGTATCAACCTGTAGGTGAGGAATCTCTATATGATAGCTGTAGTATTTTTAGTATCTGCTTATTGAAAACATGTATCTTGACAAAAAAAAAGCCACACACAAGAATTCTCTAAAATATATTTGCATTGTATTCATCACAACAATATCTACATTTGAAAAGCCCAATACTTATGGGTGGAGAAAACCCATTGTTCCCTAAGGCTCCAAGCAACACTTGGGGTTGGCATAGATCCGAGAACTCCTGGTTGCCTCAGAACTCCTGGAGCAAAGGAAGGGAACCCCCACCAGTGCAGACAATCACCAAACTGAAATGGAAGTACTGGATCAGGAGATACTATTATCTTTCTCATTATCCTGCAAGGTAAACTTTTAGAGCCACTTAACCAGGATAAATCTCAGGTCAACAAACTACTGGAGCGGGCTGCTTCCATCTTGACCATCAGTGACAGGTCAGAAGACCTTCGGGACAAGGCACACAAAGGTATGGAAGAACTTGGTAAAACACAGTTCTGTAAACTGAGATGCCAGGTAGATCCACCTGAGTCTAGTTTTCCCCAAAGCACAGTCCTTGTGGACCAATTTCATATCAACTGATGTTGATATGGACATGATTCCGGCAATAAAACTAGTAGAACTACCCAACCAGTGCCTGTGAGAAGCCCAACAAGAGACTCTCCAATCTCCTCATTTGCCTTATTATCTATCAACACTGTTCAAAGAACGAGATGAGTTTCCTGACCAGCAGTGCACAGTTAACAGTTAAAGCGAAGCACTAAATATGGTGTTGATCCAGTCCCTTTATTTTTAGGCTGGTTTGCTTTCTTACCGAAGAACTTCTCCTGAATGTGGGTCATTTATCTTCCTTGTTTTCTATAGTAATTCAGATTTTTTCCTCCATTGGGTCAATGTGGTTGCATTTAAATTAATACAAGATGTTATTTACATCTCATTTATATTCAATGGCTTAATGTCTTTGCTTTCTCTGACTGGCTGACTGTAACTGCAGTTGGCAGAATTCAGTGATACATCCCCTAGGCCACTTTCTCACCAGATATCATACAACCACTGCAGCATAAGAATGTGAATTGTTTCATCAGCCTTTGATTAGAAAACCCTTCACTTAGAAAATAACCTCCATAAAGTTACAGTTGTCCAGGACAGATGTTGTCACCTACCTTTCAACCCCGATAAAACTGAACCTCTCTAGAAGAGTATATTTTGATTTGAATTACAGTATTTGTACGGTTTTCTTATCCTCCAATGAGACCCAAAATTTATTCAGGGCAAGAACTGTTATATTCATATTGTAAGGAGCCACAGGCTAAAAAGAAAAAGACTGGGGTTTTGGAGACATATACAGATGGCCCCCAACTTACAATGGATCAATTTAGGATTTTTCAGTGTTACCAATGGTGCAGAAGCAATACACATTCAGTACTGAATTTTGACCCTTCCCCAGATTAGCAGCGATATGTGATACGATCCTCTGTCACAATGCTGGAAGGTGACAGTGAGTGCAGCTTCTAGTCAGCCATGCACTCACGAGGGTAAACAACCTGTATGCTTACAGCCATCCTGTGCCCATTCAATCAACTGTTTCTTAGTTTCATTAGAGAAGTCAATAAATGACATGAGATATTCAACACTTTATCGTAGGATAGGCTTTGTGTTATATGATGCTGCCCAGCTGAGGCTAATGTATGTGTTCTGAGCGTGCTTAAGATGCAGGGCTAGGCTAAGCTATGATGTTCAGTGGGGTCTATTTATTAAATGCGTTTTGGCGTATAGTATTTTCAACTTACAGTGGTTTTACTGGGGCATAACCCCATCATAAGCTAAGGAAGATCTGTATTTCTGGACTCTGTCACTTACTTATTTCGTGGCCCTAACCAAGTCACTCATACTTTCTGATCCTCAGTTGTTTTATACAAAATGGGACAATATCTGTACTTCAACGAGTTCTTAGGAGCAAATGGGATTCTAATAGTAAAGAACATATATTTTCAGTAAGTTTTAGTTTAAGTATGAAATGTAAATAGTTTCCCTTTCATTATCTTTCTCTTCTACACCATAGACACTGAAGGAGTCTCATCTTTACCCCCAGGAGTAATAGCTTGAGTTTTCAAAGCCGAGAAAAGGGCAATGTGCAAAGAAGTGCCAAGGAAATCACATCAAGACAGAAAGAGGAGGAAGATGTGTTTTGCTTCTCTGCTCCATTGTTTGACCACCAGCAACCACAGTTTTTAACACAGTTAAACACCATTCTTGGGGAAAAAAAATCATAAAAGATACAGGTAAGAGGCGGCAAGACCCATGATGCAAGGACAAACCTATCCTGGGAAATTTCAGCCAGGACAGTGACAATTCCACGTAGCCTCAAGTGCTAGCGTTAGGTGAAAGAGATGATCAAAGCCTTCCTCAAAAATCCCTTAGAAGGCACCATGTCATCTCTCTAAACTCAGCAGAAACAGTTCTTTGCTGGAGAACATCGTTACCTCGGTCGGGCACCAGGTGCAATGGTTGGCTTTCACTGGGAGGCCATGTTTGACAGAAAGCGAGGCCCTTTAAAGGCACAGCTCACATCCACATGTAAGATGTGCTCCTGTGAGAAGCAGGGGGGGAAGGACACATTCACACCTCCAACGTCACACTCTCTCAGGGCCATTACACCCACTGAGTGCAATCCTGGATAGAGCCACCCAAGGCTCAAATTATTATTTTTCTTTCTACTGCCTTTCTCTGTTTTATTTTTTAAATAGAGCCTATAAAATAGAATTTGCATAAAACAGACATGAAGTAGGAGCACGGTACAATGGTGGCCATAAATTGGAAATTTAGGATGCCACCATGCATAATACCACCTTTCTTTAAAAATAAGAATATTTTTTATTTTTTATCTACCTTCATTACCCTGATTTATTTTAACAAAAAAAATCTGCATGCCCCTTCATTAGTTCTCATATCCCCACCTTATGTCATCCTATTGTCTAAGGAGGAAAAAAATGAAATCCAACAAATGAAATCACTTACATTAAGACATACATAAGAATAGAAGAAAATACTGAAAAACTCTTCAGGATAAGAAAATAATAGATCTTCTGACCAAAGCAACATATTAAAAGAATTATATCATCAAAGCATCCACCAGCACATAGTATTGCTATAGAGAGAGGTTCTATTTAGATGATTCTCTGAAGAAAATAAAGATGCTTGGTGGATCTCTTTTGGTTTTAAACATTAAAGTTCCCAGGCATACCTGAAAGGAAAGAATTAGGACAGATTCACTAAGTTTCTCTGAATAATACATTATGAAGAATTTATAATTTTTCTTGAAGCAGCAGCTGCGGATATGAATGTGGGGGCCCTTGGATGTGGGGGAAGCTAGGACAAGGGGCCATGAGTCTGGACAGAGAAAGGATGGAGAGGAAGGAAAGGATCCTGTTAAAGTGTAAGGAGAAAAAAAACTCTTCCAAGGAGGAAGAGCCAAGGCATGTAGGGAAAGTGGCATCTGCGATGACATTTGAAGTTTTCTCTGATAATGCTTCAATTTCAGTTTTCCCAAACCTTCCAAAAAAGTTTCTCAAATGCCATGGACGTAGTCACAAACGTTTTTAAAATCAATTTGAACAAAGTTCAACTTGCTATTCTATAGACTTTTATATGGTCATTCATTGTGTAAGTAAGTTAACTGTGATATCAAAAGAGAAAAGAATTTAAATAATTTTAATGTAAATGTTAAGCTATCATTCTAAAGTTCTGAAGCTGAAATTCACACAAAATGTAATAGATAGTCCTTTTTTTTAAAGAGTGAGCTCATCTTGTATTTGCTACAGCTACAGGAGTGTTGCTGCTTTAAGGCCCTCTCAACTGTCAGCAAGGAGATGCATGTGTCCTAACCCAGGTATATACACACATCTACAAATACTCCTATATGCAATTATGTACATCTATTTTAGCTAATCACAAGTACACACTGATGTCTACATCTCTAATCCATTAATTAGCACATGGATCATTCTAGCCTCCTCCCCTTGCTTATCTGTAAACTCCCACTCCAAAAGTGAAAAATCTGACACCTACTCTCCATAATACATTGACTTACTTATTTCCAGTAATATATTAATAGTGGTATCAGAAATGTTAATCTGTACCCCTCCGGGAAACAACTTCATCCCCTAGACGATGGTCCTTTATGTACAGCTTATTTTGCCTTTATTCTTACAGACTCTACTCATTTCCAAAGTTATTGAGGTCTGCACCCCATTCCTGTCCTCGACAGTAAGGTTATTTGTAAAGTTTTTAATACAATTAGATTATTTTGCTACATTGTGCATTCCATTATAGAATCGTCCGACCTTTTAATTTTTTTTATTTGCACACATTAAGGTTTACTCTGTGTGCCAAAAAATTTTATGGCTTTTTGACATGTATCCACCATTACAATTATCATAAAAAATATTTCCACCACCACCCTAAAAAAAAATCAACAATGACAGGAATAAGTAGAAAGGGCACAGAAGCCAACTGAAAGAGTCCCCCGTTGCTAAAGCTAGAACACACTAAATGAAGCACTAGATTACTACCCAAAGTGTAAAATAAACAACCATTAATTCATGCTGACATAAACGGCTGAATAAAGAAGCAGGTGAGGGGGGAATACAAACTCCTCATGTAGAAGAATTCCAAACAATGTATGTAGATGCTTTGCCCAGAGGGAAGAACACAGATAACGCCCCACTCCTGAGGTGTGGGCTGCGCACCATGACTTCCTTCCAAAGAATGCAATTATGGAAAGGGGAGTGGGGAGGAGCACCTTGACAGTGAAGGAACCTCACAAACACGGCTTCCACCAGGTAGTCAAGGTCATCATCAGCAGTGACAGGTCGTGTTGAGATTATATGTCATTGATATAATGTGATAATAATGACACTTCCTCCCCAAATCCCTATCCCCAGTTTAATGATGGGAAAACACCCAAAGCATGCCAATTGAGGGACATTTTACAGAATACCTGACCAGTACTCCTCAAAACTGTCAAGATCATCAAAAATAGGTCTGAGAAACTCTCGCGGCCAAGGGAAGCCTAAGGAAACATGACAACTAAATGTAATAAGTATCCTGGGGCAGAAAAAGGCAACTGGATAAAAAACTAAGGAAATCTAAATAAAGATGGACTGTAGTCAATAATAATGTATCAAAACTAGTTCACTAATTTTAACAAATGTACCAGAATATTATATATGATGTTAATCATAAGGGAAACTAGGGGGCCTAGGGGGCTGGGTGTACAGAAACTCTCTGTACCATCTTTGCAACTTTTCTGTACATCTAAACCTGCCCTACAAAATAAAGTTCAAAAAATGTTTAAAGGATGGGGTAAAAAGTATAAAATCTATGTTCACTAAATGTTTGTGAAATTCATGCAAAAAGAAAGTTTGCATCACTTATTCAAATACATCGAATCCAAGTCATGCACAAAACTCCATTTCCTTTGCTTAAGTTCTTATGTGAAGTTACCATGTAACTCTGAAGGAACTAATTAGACATTAGAAGATTATATGCTGAAAAACAGTTTTAATTTCTCAGAAACAAACAGTGCCCCTTAGGGGTTAATATGCTCCCAAGAGTTAACCCCAGTGAGAAGTCCCCTCTGGGCACTTGCAGGGTAGGTGCGTCTTCCTCAGATCAGCAGAAATCTTTTGGCAGACAAATCTCGAGAACCTGGATGAAGTCCAGCTCTCTTACTGAAAGTTGGCTTCAAAATTCTAGACACCTTTAACTTCATTCTTTATTCTGGTTTTTTGTATACAATTTTAAATATTATGAAGAAAAAACAGACTGTTTACCACTGAATCTCCTTTCCAATATCTGATTCCATCACTTCTTCCCTATACTTTAACCACACATATTCTTCAGCAGAATCTCATACTGTGAAGAATAAATTCTGTTGGATTTCTTGCCCATGTCTGAAGTAACAGGCTATGTTTCATAAAAACGACTTCCAAATTAGGCACTCTAAAAGTTAAAGCAAATTGTCCCAATAAATTACTAGAGCTCAGACTGCCTGGCAATGAAAGCTAACCAGAATCTTAACTGCCCTCAAGTCCCTTCCAAGGGATTAACCACTGGGTCCTCAGCAAGCCCAAATTCACATAAACACCCTGACACCGCAGTCAAGCCCGAAACCCAAGGATTCAATCCTCCGTGTGGGCAATTCCTTCTTTAAATGTCTGTACACACAGGTATGTTGAAGTGTTTCAACAAGAGAAAAGGGGGCAAAATCCGTAAGTGGAATTTTGCCCTCACATAAAAAAATTTACAAATACTATTTCCAGAATATATTTCATATTTTTCACTTGTTTCATGTTTTATAAGTTAGTTGTCATTTCCTTAAGACTTTATACTTGTTTGAAATTTATAATCATTTGATTTAACAACATAGAATCTTTAAGGATAGGAGCTATGGAATTATTCACTGAGCTGGTTTATTCGGAGTTGAGGATCCTATTTTAGAGAATGAAAAATTTAGAGTTCAGAGAACTGCCATTTTTCTCCTCTCCCTCAGTTACATTTCGGAAATTAAGCTGGTTTGTGAGATAAAAGGAAGAGGAGATTCAGAATACACCACAGCGAGGTTGGTACTCACGTCAAACGTCTGGCTTCCTTGTAGTGCCCCTATGACCTGGTGTAAACCACCACCCACTCCCTTCACCCCAATCTGTGTGCCTCTGAGTCCAGTAAATGAATGTGACAGCAAATTAGTCACTTGATTCCTTCCTAATGTTTAAAAAGAATCTTTAAAGGTTCAGTCATCTCATTTAGGTTCAAGTAGTGAGGAAACTTTTTCAATAATTTTTTTTTGTTTTTACCTTTCCCACAGATCTACAATGCTAATGAAAGGGATAATCATTAAAAGTCTGCAAACCTATACCAAAGGGGAAAGGTGGGGGAAGGGATAAACTCAGAGTTTGGGATTAGCAGATACAAACTATTATACATAAAATAGATAAACAAAGTTCTGTATAGCACAGAGAGCTATATTCAATCGCTTGTAATAACCTATAATGAACAAGAATATATAGGTATATATGTGTAACAGAATCACTAAGCTGCACACCAGAAACTAACACAACATTGTAAATCAACTATACTTCAATTGAAAAAAAAAAGTCTGCAAACCTAACACAAATGGCCTTCCATTAATTGCTTCTGTAATCAAATGAGATAAAAGTAGACCCACACTTCCCCAGTTCAAAAATAGTGAAAACCCACCAAGTTAGGAGTGATTTCAGCAGAGCAGAGCTCCAGTAAGGAACTCTCAGGGTTCTCAACCTGCACCTGAGAATCGCTAGAAACAGAGCCTCTCCTCCAAGCCAATTAAGTCAGACTTTTCTGGGGGCGGGACCAGGGCTTCTGTATTGTTTGTTAAAGCTCCAAGGTAATTCCAGTGGGCAGGCAGAGTTCAGATAACAGTGGTGCTTGGATTAATTGGCAACTCTGAACCTTAACTCACTTTCATTCTGCTTTTTGTTTTTAAGCACATATCTGTCAGCAAAAACTAGGCAGAACGTTAGACCAGACAGCTTCCTAGACTTGGGACTTACTAAAGAAAACAAAACAAAACAAAACAAAACAAACAAAAAAAAAACACCAACTATGTTAAATTATAAAAAAAAGACAAATAATATGAAGACTTTACACCTCCAGTGAAGCTTTAGTTCCTTCACATTTCCCAGTCTGTGGTATCAGATTAACTTAAAAATCCCAAAGTTCTCTTTTAACTATGGGATAAAAGTCTGACAATAAATATTCCAGTTGTCTAATTTAAAGTAAAATGCTTTATTCACATTCTACAAGAATTTTATCCAAACAATGAAAGCACAAAGAGAAAAGGCAGAACACTCGTGATAAGAGAGCCATATTCAGCCTAAACATTCAGCAGAACTCAAGTAAGTCAGCAATGTCTTCTACCAAAAGCAATTTTTAAAACCTCAACTGCAATAAGAAATTTTCATTGAAGTGAACAAAAAGGATAAAATTTGAATCAGAATTTTTATAAATAACTTTGAATTCCCAACGGTCTTCTTGGTATATTTTTCCAGCCCTAGCCCATTTATTTCAAAACCATCACTGGTAAGCTTTGGTTTGTGGTGAAGAAAAGACCCACCCCTCACCCCTGTAAAAAAAGAAAAGAAAAGAAAAAAGAAAGAAAGAGAAAAGAGAAGAAAATGGAATCCACAAGAAGCTTCTGTAGCCTGGGGCATAAAGAGAGACCTGCCAGAAATCAGGCTTGAAAACTTATTTTTCAGAAGGGTAAGAGCTCTGCTAAGGTTACCCCCCTCCCTTTTTTTCCTTCTTTCACGTTTCATGTAACAGTTTCGGGATCTCGACATAGATACACAGGTGTTACTAAATAAGAAAAGCCAAAAGAGGGCCAGCTTCCAAGGACACGGGTCCTAAACCATAAGAGTCCACATTTGAGATCTTGCTTGTGAAAATGAAGTTTTGAAATGTTTCTCAACAACTTAAAATTGCTGTTTTATAAGCTTTTATCGCTCAGTAGCATTGATTCCATTTCCAAATTTTAGTTAATATAAGAAGAAAAGACTAACCCCATCAGCCCTGCTTACTGGTGGTTTGCCAAACTAGCACTATTGAGCGCACTGTCTCCACCCAGCCACCCAGCTCACCACCTAAATCCACGGGCCTGGACTCTCCCAGACACACCCCAGGTGGACAGCCTGGATAAAGAGTTTGCACCACACGTCATATTCTATTCTGGAGGGACTGTTCTTTGGATCTTCCAATCACTTCTTTCCAGTTTCCCTTTGGTGACGTTTTCCTGAGCTTCCTGCGTGGGGCCTTTGTTTCTTCTGTCTTGTCTGTGTCGGCCGAGGAGGCCCTCTGGAACACCTGACTTCCCACTGTTGGTTTCTGTTTCTGCTTCCTTCCCTTCCTGATTGGTCTGGGTGGGTCTTCTGGTATCAAGTCAGGTTTCCTCCCACATCCAGCTGTCTCCCTAGGACCCACCTGACCAGCCCCAGCACCCACTGAGAGGTTTCCTCTCATTACATACCAGTAATAAACAGTCAACAGCAACGAAGTGATCCAAAGTATTAAAGAATAACTGTGATCTGAGTCCTAGCAGGTTCTGGCAGTCGGGCCCTCTGTAAAATCAAATACATAGTACAAAGAGGAGGGTTTGGGGTTTCTTCCTGGCTGACAAACACTTGCAGAGAGACTCAACGACATTCTCTTTCTTCTTACAAGAGTAATCCATATTTTTGGTAGAAAAAGGTACAGCGTCATTTTAAGCTACCTTTTAAAATGGAGCTTACTTACGACATATCAAGTCAAATGAATAAAGCAGGACGCAAAATTCTACTGTTGACATGATCACAACTATGCAAAAAATGGATGTACAGGGAACTACTAGTGATAAAGGCACCAAAATTTAACAGCAGCCGCTTTGGGGGCAGCAGAACCATAGGGATGCTTTTCCACTCTTTCTACAATTTCTCTACTGTGAGCATTTATAACTTCCATAATTATGAAAAAGAAAACTTATTTCTTCCAAAAGGCGTATTTAGCACAATAACATGTTTATGTCATGATAACATGAGTATCACTCACTCCCCGCCAGCCAAACAGCAGCGGTGACGCTGCTTCACGCCCGGAGCTTTGCGGTACCAGGACTTCCCAGACAAGGAGGACGATGCCAGCTAATCCCATCACCACTCCCCTAGTGTTTCTGCCTCCCTGCCTCCTTCCCCCACCAGAAAGTTAAAACATGCTCACAGAGTTCTTGTTGTAACTTGTCAGTTTTACCAGTCCTTCATTATTTTCCATCCAAACAGTCATACAATCCACTGCTTTAGCCCAGTAAAGTTCAAAGAATCTTCAGTCTCAATGCAGACCATGGCTGATAAATCAGTGCAGGAAAATTCGATTCAGTATGAGTGTCACTGATGCTGGGCTGTTACATATGACCTCACTCACACTTGAATATCACTTGCGGAGAGAGCAGGGGTGTCACCATCCAGGAGCTTCTGTCATCCACCCGTGACACTGGCACCTTGTTTCACAGTCTCCAAGCATGAACTTTTAACTGGAAATCTTAATTTCGAACCAGGCATGTGGCTTTAATTTTTCAGATTCAACCTTTTCAAAGTAGAGTCTGCAAGACCGCAGCTAATCAGGTGGTTTCCAGTTTTGCTGATTCAGTGACGGTTTCTGCACCTTTGTCTGCAGCTGGGATCCCAGCAGGGCAGCCGACGCCCGCGCTCCCCACAGCAGTCCCCACAAGCTTCCACATTTCCTGCCAGATGCTGGCACCCTTCTCCTTGGCACAGCGTTCACTGCTGCCCACTGTGGAGCTTCTATTTCTTCACCATACGTAGTCCCACATCCTTGAGCCAAATAGACCCTTTCTTCCTTTTAATTTCCATACTGACCCATTTCACCGACCTTCTCTTCTTCCCTTTGCTTTGCCCTCTCCCCTATTCTACCCGCCCAGCTGGGGAGAAGGAGCAGACTCCTCACTGCAATAGCAACAGAATCCAATCCCAGCCTTTCAACTGGGATCTTCCCCTTTGAGCCAAAGGCCAGGCCTTACAGGATCCACAGAGGGCTGGGCCAGCCCTCCTGGACTCACCATGAAGATAACCTTACTACCACTGCCCGGTGCTGAGGTGGGACAGGGCACTGGCTCGGATGCCCTTACCAGCTGTTACCCACAGGTGACGTCATTCCTCTAATTGGCGGTCGTCATCGGTGTATAAACTAACGGTGAGTATGATCTCGATGCACTGTTGGGCCAACGACAGCAATACAAAGGAATCTGGCTCTGGTTCTTCCCTGTCCAGTGCAACAAGTAAAACTGAAAGGCAGCTCCTCAGGCACACATCACATACACAACAGACCTCTGTGGCTACCGGCTACGTCTGAACGGTGCAGACACAGAGCCCGTCCGTCGTCACAGAAAGCTCTGCGGGCACACTGCTGGCATCGTTTATGAGATCCTGCTCGACTCACGTCACGCCATTTTGAGTAATGCAAGTGAGCAAAGGCATGCACTTCAGCCCCACGCTTACCAGCACTTCCCTAGAGGCTGAGCAGAACGTAAGCACACAAAGGAACAAAACAGTTTGGAAGTGGCCACAGGGAAAAGCTGTTTCCGGCTCCAGATGCCCGCCTACCATCTGCCTTTGCTGCTCACAGCTTCCTGCCCCCTTCTCTGTCTCAGAAGGTGCTTTTAAAATCTATTATTTTCTTTGCTAAGATCAGGTCAGTTTTTTTAATTCAAAAAGTTGAAATGAACAAAAAATCTAATGTTAGCACAAGGGACAATCACTCACGGATCTTCCCACAAATCACTGGGTTAACGTCATACACACTTGTCTCTCTCAAATTTTTCATCACCACCCTCCTCAGACACACCGATGTTACTGACAACACTCAGGCTGCTACAATTTCCAAAACGTGGGCCTTCTGACCCAGCAAGGATACCAGTTTGAGAATGGAGCAAGTTTTTAAAGCCTAAAATTAAAATCATCCTGCTATTTAATGCTTTTAACAGCCAACACTCCTCCCCCATCAGCAATTTGCCTTGGTAAACATTCTTCAAAGTACACAATGCAGTCTGTAGATGAGACATCCTGTCTGCGTGAGCAGCAGCTCTGCTCCCGGAGCGTCAATGGCCCACGGCAGTCGTCCAAACGGACATGTCTGCTTTCATTTCTCCTTCCTCTTCCCCTCTTCCAGAAGTAAATTATTACTCTTACCTTCCATAGCAGAAATACGAAAGGCATGCATAATGCCTGGTACGGCCTAGCTTCTGTTCCAATTTCAGCAGTAGCTCACACAGGAGATCCAGGAACCACCTCTGGCTTGTGGCCAAACTGCCAGCAGCACAGCCAGCCGACACTGAGGGCGCTTCCTCCTGGCCCAGCTTTATTCTCATGGGTTCCCACCTGCTGCAGCTGTTGTGCTGTGTGCCTGCCAGGAGTGCCAACAAGGCCCCTGGGGGAGCCCTCTGTGTCTCTAGGCTCGGGAGGCCCACCCACCTCCGCTGCTAAACTCCCCGGGGCCTTGTCTTGGTTTTCCCCAATTTCACATCAGCCCAAGCCCTTGGCCCTGCCTCAGCCACCACCAGCCCCTGCAGCTCCTAAGCCTGCTCTGCCCACATGCTTTCCAGGGGTGTGAGCTGCCTGAGGAAACTGATGGGGAAATCTGATTATCTGCTTCCCACGTATCAGCCCCAGAGGTCTTCCCAGACCATCCAGCTGCCCAGATAAGGCATCTGCTCACAGCCCAGCCTGTGTATGTCCTCAGAGCCCACAGCTTCATCAGGCTCCAAGTCAGAGGTAAGTCTGGAGCCCTGATCAGCCCTGAAGAACTGGAAAATGCCCAGGGAGGTTTGGGGAGGGGCCCTGAGCTCGGGGACTGGTGAGTTAGGACGCCTACGAGCAGACGAGAATCCCTGGGTCCGTGGAAGGGAATACCGTCCCCTCGCCCGGGGGCTCCTGGTTCCTCTAAAAGGACACCCACATCAGGCTCATGCCCCAAGACAAGCACCTGGTCTCTTCCTGAGGCCGGGGGTAGGATCACATAGGCTCAGCCCCCTGGGGTCCCCACTGGGTATCAAAATTGGGACTGTGGCAGGCTTCGGGATGCTGAGGCCAAGCAGGATGAAGTTAGCGGCCTCCATCACTTCACGTGAGACTGAAGCTGGTAGCACCTGCTCGTTAGGAATACCAAGGTACCCTACAACAAGCCCCAGGCCAGCATGACTCAGAGCACAACTGCCCAGCAAAAGCTGGGATTGCTTTCTTTATTGTGAGTTGTTCTGCTTTGTTTTGTTTAGATTGTAAATGGACACACAACCCCTGAAGTCACAGTATTATCATTGACGCTGCAAAGAAAATTTACCTCTGTGGGTTTCAAAAAGTAGACAAGGCTCCCAAGAAGGAAGATTTTATTTTTAAAGTATCTTTTCGTCTTGCCCTCTGTATCCTGGGTCTGCACTACCCCTGCATGAGGGCAGGGAAGAGATGTTTTGGAACATACCTGCATCTAGGCTGTCCTGGTCCTCACACCCATCCGGTCGAGTCTCCAGGCTTCTCACACACTGGGAAAGATAAAGCCAGGTGGGTTGCTTGAAAGTGACTTGTCATACTAATGTTGGTTGATTTTTGTAAATAAAAAAACTGCCTCAGAAAATATCAATAAAGACATGTCAGATGTAGCACCACATGTAAACAGAAAACTTATCTTGTATTTAAATATTAAGACCTAGAAATAAGGGAAGGATCTGTCCCAAGCTGAAACACACCTAAAAGCGGTCCACAGGATGTTTTGTATTCAGAGACCATCTCCCAGGTTTAGTTCTGCCATCCCATGGCTGGCACACATCTGTGGATGTCATCTTCAAGCGCAAATTTTTGGAAAATGTATTCAATCATCTTGCATACACCACTACAACCCAGAAAGACAGCTATGTTTGGTCATAGAGTAGAGATGGAAAATTCAATACAGGAAACTGAATTTCAAGTCATTCTGACTCTGACTTGGGGCATATCCCCAAGGTTTTTTTTGTTCTCTCTTTTTTTTTTTTTCCTATGGGGTTTTTCCTCCCCTGTATTTATTACCACTAGATCTTCACTGCCACTTCAGTTCTGGAGAGAAACACAAGGAAGAGAACGGGCAGGGGATCATTACCTTTCCATCCTGCTTTCCAGGTGACGATCTGCTGAACACCAAATTCTTAATCTCTGCAAAAGGAATAATTCTCATCAGGATCTGCTGATAGGAACTGCCGTTAAAAAAAAAAAAAGGAAAAAAAGAAAAGAATCTAGATGACAAAGATAAATGAATTGCTCAGAGCTGTCTGTACGGAGCTAGGTTCTTAGATTAGGCTTCTTAAAAATCAACTCTCCGCAGAGCAGAGTATCTCAGAACCTCACAGCCCACGCTCTGGTATCATTTGTGTGGACGAAGATGTAAACAAGCCCAGGAGCTCTCACAGGAAATCCTGAGGAAGAAAGCGATCATTAAGTAAACAACTGCCTTTGATTCACTAGGAAGGCTATGCCCGGACCGAAGCCTCATCAATAGCACAGATTCTAAGGACGTGACTCGCACCCACCTGAGGAAATCCCACACGTCTACTTCCTCGAATACTGCAGATTTCATATGTGCCAAAAAAGCGTAATTCATTCCAGACAAGGTCTGGCATTTCCTCGCACAGGCACCATTGTGAGCCGAGAACATGAGGTGGCCCTTGGGCTCAGACCTCAGACGGCGCCCAGCTCTGCACTAACAAGCCCCAGGCACGCCAGGGACCGTCTCTCTGAATAAAGGCCTTCCTGGAAACATCAGTGGTCATGATGTTCTGGGATGAACAGGAAGGCCCAATTAAGGGGTATTTTTCTTTGTTTTGATTGATTGGTTCTCTTCCCAAGTACTCAATTGCCGGTAAATAAGAGCCACTGTTGTTGAAATAACCACCGAAAACAGGTTTGGGCGGAGGAAAGCAGAAGTGCTGGGCACTCCTAACAAGGGCAATCAGATGGAGACCTTGGCCCTGAATGTGTGTTAACATTCCACACTGTGGGCCCAGGCCCTCCTCCAGACCCCTCAGCTTCCCTGCCCCCACGGCCCTGCTGGATGCCAGCTCTGGGGAGCGCCCCCAGTCTTCCCAGCAGGTGCATTGATTAGACATTCCCTACTCCACTGGGCTACTCCTATTAATTTAAGTCACCTGAGGCCTCAAACCTCCAAGAGCATTCATTCAAGCTCTTCTTACTCCCTGGCAACATGGTGGGAGTTTTCAACCATGTTAGTGCTTAGAAAATGTGTAAGGTTTCCATTCAGGTGGCTTTCCTGATGATGAATAAGGCAAGAATGGAGCAGAGAAGTCAACATACACGAAGTCACAATGTGTTTTCCTAAATCTGCAGAACACTAACTTTGCATTTGCCACGCAAGTTAATATCTGCGCTCCACAACATTGCTCTTGAATTCATAATGCACACTAGCTTCTATGATGAAAATCCAAAGGGTAACAGACTCAATCTCCTGTGACCTCAGCAGGGAATAAATAAGGACAAGGCTGCAGCTGACACTCAGCCTGAGCAGCTTTTGTTCCCCCGCATCCCCCGCCTGCCTTTACATGCACACCCCATGCAAGGCCTCCAGGTGGCAGCAGAGTCCCATCTGCAGAACAACATGGCCAGTGCCAGGAATGTCAAAATGGGCCAGCTTCACCCTTCAAGAGCCTGTTGTTTAAGCACCAAAGTCCAAAACACCAGGTTAAGAGAAAGCTTTCATCCAACTGCACAGATGCAAAAAACATGTGAAGCATCTACTGTGGTGGTCACCATACAGGAGCATGGTGGGGTTTCTGTTTTGAAATGCACATATCCAAGCCCTACCTGGGTGAGTGAAGATGACACCACCACCATGTTTACAAAAGGAAGGTAACTAGAACCAACATTTCAACAGACACGTCTGCATAGACAGCAAGAGAGTCACACATATATGTACCACCTGTCACAGGCTTTTCAGACCATATACTCCTAAATGATAATTCTGCATTTCTAAAGAATTCTGTACCTACAGCACTGATTCAAGAGAATAGTACACACTTTATCCAAGATTGCTGATGAAGAAGGCTCTACCGTCAGGTAACCCAGCCCGCAGCAGCAAAGGCTGTGCTCACCTGGTGGTATGCTCACAGCCCACCCCTGCGGGAAGTTCGGATTCCAGGTTTCCGCCTCTCTCAAAAGGCTAGTTTTCATATGTCACCAGCCTACAGTTTCCATACAGTCTCATGCAATTGTGTTTCCTATTCAAACAAATATTACAAACTATGTTAAAAGAGATGCCTTCATAGAATGTGTACTTCATCATTTTAAAAACTTTCAAAGTTATAAAACCTTTATCTTAACATCACTGAAAATATTTGTGACAGGATAATGTATCTTTCATTGATCTAGGATGACACAGAGCTGTATCCGGAGCTTTTGAAGAAAACGGCACTCCTTCCATGGGAGGTTAATGAGATTGCTCCGAGGGAGTTTCTGCAGAATTACTAGGATCCTTTTACACTTACTCACAGAACCACCAATTGTACAGGGCAATCAAATCACTCGTTGCTATAGGAACCTTCAGCAGATAATGGTATCAGTAACTCCAAGCTATTCTGTTTTAAAGGCCTATTAATCTTGCCTTCAAGGCCCACCCAGAAGTAAAGATTATCCTCTCCTAAATCAGACCTTCCAAACTTCAGAAACATGTTTTTTTATTGCCAAGTTATAACAGAACAAGAAATAATCCCTAATATTCATGTTCACCAGTAACCTTGCACCAGTAAACAGGGTTTTTGAAACAGGGTGAAGTAGCTGTAAAATTAATACCAGTGTCTTATTAAGAAATGGATTAGCCTAATGGATCTCAACTCTGTGCCCAAGTCAGACTGTCTCCTTTTGAGAAATGGGACCACAGAAGCTAGACATCAGCAAAGAAAAAGCTTGTATCAAAAATACAGGATGCTTTCTCTGAAGAAGAAATCCCAATGGCCAGCAAGCATGGGAAAAGATGCTCAACATCACTAATTGTTAGAGAAATGCAAATCAAAACTAGAATGAGATATCACCTCACACCAGGCAGAATGGCCATCACTAAAAAATCCATAAACGATAAATGCTGGAGAGGATGTAGAGAAAAAGGAACCCTCCTACACTGTTGGTGGGAAGGTAAACTGGTACAGTCACTATGGAGGACAGTACGGAGATTCCTCAAAACACTAAAAACAAACTTACCATATGATCCAATAATCCTACTCCTGGGTATATATCCAGAGAAAAGTATAATTCAAAAAGACACATGTGCCCCAGTGTTCACAGCAGCACTATTTACAACAGCCAAGACACAGAACAACCCAGATGTCCTTCAACGGATGACTGGATAAAGAAGATGTGGTATATTTATACAATGGAATACTACTCAGCCATAAAGAATAAAACAATGCCACTTGCAGCAACATGGATGGATCGTCATTCTAAGTGAAATAAGCCAGAAAGAGAAAGAAAAATGCCATATAGTATCACTTATATTTGGAATCTAAAAAAAAAGACACAAATGAACTTATCTACAAAACAGAAACAGACTCACAGACACAGAGAACAAACTTATGGTTACCAGGGGATAAAGGAGGTGGGAAAGAATAAATTGGGCATTTGAAAATTGCACTTCTTGGAGAATGATGGAAATATTAGCTATCTTGATTGTGGTGGTGGTTTCATGGATGTAAACATCTACCAAAATTCATCAAATTGTACATCTGACATATGTGTAGTTTACTGTACAGGAACCACAGCATAATAAAGGTGTTAAAATATCATCAAATAGGAAAAACTTACACTACAAAAAAGAAAGTGTACAATTTGATGATTTTTAATATATTCAGAGTTGTGCAATCGACACCACAGCCAATTTTTTAACACTTTCATCACCCCAACAAGAAACCCCAAAATCACTAGCACTTCCTACCTGTTTCCCCCCAGCCGCCTCTACTCCCACTCACCCCTAACCAACCACTAATCTATGTTCTGTCTTAATGGATTGGCCTATTCTGGATTTCACATAAATGGATTCACGCAGTGTGTGGTCTTTTGTAACTGGCTTCCTTCACACGACATGTTGTCAAGGCCTGTTCATGTTGTGATGCATCAGTACTTCATTCTTTTTATTGCCAGATGCTATTCCATTACAGCCACTCCCCAGCTGATGGACATTTGGATTGTTTCACTTTTTGTCAGTTATGAATAATGCTGCTTTGCACATTTCTGCACAAGTTTAAGGAGAGGTATGTTTTCATTTCTCTTGAACATATATATGTATATATCTCTAGGAGTATAATCCCTGGGTCATATGATAACTCTATGTTTAGTATGTTTTTATAATACAGATTTTTTTCCCATCTCCAGTGTGTACTCTCTCCTACTCCCCAACCCCCATAAAGTCTCACATAGTCAAAAATTAACTCATGCAGATAAAAAAAAAGATATCCTTAGCCCCCAAATTTGGTTGCAACTATCAACTAAGCAGAAGCTCTATAATCACCGTATCTCAAATTGAGGTCAGAACATAATTTTCCTAATTTACTCAATCTCTTGAATAACGTGAGGAAAAGTCATCTTTCAATATATATGAACAAGATTCAAGTTTCTCTTGGGAATGCTTTCACGTCCCTAAGACTTCATACTTAGATTCTATCTGAATTCAGGAAAAAATTCCTCAACTACACCTTCAACTTAGGCTTATGTCAGCTGTATTAGACCCTGGAGTTGATATGCTCACTGAATGCGCATCCTTCTGCTCACCTGCTAAGCTGACCCAGCTGGAGCAAAGCATGCACGGCAGATATGAGCAGGATTTATCGTATCTAGGTCAGTTCTGAGGGGCCTGAGATCCTTTCTAGCTCAAACTAGGATTCTTCAATTCTGTGATAAACTGGGGGAGGCAAGGAGGAGAGTTTTTCTTTATGTGTGAGAAAATACTAATATTATTACAATAATGTACAAAGTGAGCATCATATCAGCTTGATATTTCATTTAAATCTTTGGCCTTTTAATGTTAAATCATTATTTTCTGTGGGCAGGAGGAGAAAGCAGACTGGCAATGTCAGTCTCTAAAAGAAACAGAGAGGACTGAGCCTCTCTGTCAGGTGAAAGAAACGCAGATGACTTCCTGGGGCTGGAAAGTGCATTCTCTGGGCATGATCTGTGATTGTCTTGAAAATGCCCAAGTCCCGACTTTCAGGTGAGCAACACTGATCAAATATTTGGATGGGTATTTCACAGTAGGGATTAGATAAGAGCTGTGATCCAACTGAGTAATCATCCCTGCAAAACAGCCTTCCTAATTGCTGTCCTAAATCCTGACACCTCAGGTCCCAGCCATTCTAGTCATTTAAAGAAACTGTCTTCGTAAGACATTGGAACCATATTCAACAGTTCGAAATTAGACATTGAGCTAGAGTATTTAAAATGAAAAATCTTGGGAAGGAAACTTTGCACAGATAAAAGCCCCCTTGGTTTTCCCAGTAATACCTCGCAGGAGATACTCAAATGAGGAGAATCCACCACGCAACTCCCTCTTCCCGTCTCACTCACCCAGAGCTCACAGAGAAGGGCTGCATCCTTGTCGGAAGAATGTTCAAGTGAAAACTCTGCTCACCTGGTCACCGTGGCAGGAAGAGCGATGTCCTGGTATCTCAACACACACAATTATCACTATGCCCACTCTAGGCATGTCAGCTCAGCATCCATGGTCAGATACTGGTCAAGTTGCCCCATCTCTATTTTCTCATTTAAACCAAGTAAGTATTAAATGACACTCCCACTCTGCCATTTTCCACAAAAGAAAACACAGCTGAGTAACTCGCAAAACGTTCAGAAGCCAGGTCACGGCAGAGCCGAGGGTTTTAGCAGTCTGCTGGTTGCTGGTGTGTCATCAAGACATGTCTGTGCATGCAGGTCACAGGCTCCCATCGTGAGCGCTCCATGAGACAGGTAAGCCACGTGGAAGAGAGCTCACTTCAAGGAAACGATTCCAATTTTGCACTTTTTCCATCACACAAAAGCTGGAGAGAACTCTAGACGAGCAGTCCAAAGACTAAAGCGGTCAGCACTCTGTGACACAAGGGTGGGGGTGTGTACGGTGCGGGGGTAAGAATGTACCCACCTCAGCCTGACTGCCTGAGCAAGCCGTGTCACCTCAAACAAGTTACATGACCTCTGTGCTACCACTTCCTCACGTATAAAATGGGGAAAATGGATTCCTGACTCCCAGAAGTGTCCCTGTCCACGACCACTGGAGCATGGGCTCCATGAAGTGTTCAAACCTCGCACGGACCCAGCTGCACCTGCCAGAGCCTCGGGCAGTGCCTGGTACCCTGTTCTTGAGTGCAGTTCCATGAAAGGGACTCCCTGAGAGGAGGGCTTCTCCGCTCTGCCCTTTCAGTTACTGCCACATCACCAGTGCTTAGAGCAGTGCCCGGCAGAGCGGGCACTCAGTAAACACAGATGCGGCGTGGACGAGCCTGCGGGGTGCACATCTGCCTGCCTGGCCTGGGCTCTGCCTCTGGCTGCACGGCCTCTCCCTCCTTCCCTGCCTGTCATGAGAAGGAAGCCCCTCTGAGCCTGCTGGGAGCCGCTGCCTCAGCCCTGAAGGGGGTGATTTTGCCCTCTCTCCTTTGTGACTGGAACTCACGTTCCAATCCCAACTCCTTAGTTCCTCGTTAGTGAGAATGTGGAAGAAAATTAATGGAGAGAAGGCAACAAAGCAAAGGACTAGCAACACAAAAATCTAGACAGCTAGCATATTACACAGGGCTTTTTTTTTAATTTATTTATTTTGGGCAGGTGGGGGAGGTAATTCAGTGTATTTATTTATTTACTTATTTCTTAATGGAAGTCCTGAGGACTGAACCCAGGATGTTGTGCATGCCAAGCAGGCACTCTACCACTGAGCTGTACCCTCCCCCACAGGGTTTTTAAAAAACTACAAAATAATAGGGGAAAAAATGGATTCATATAGTGGTCAATGGTATCGCACTGGTTGTCTGTTTTATGGCCCCATAGACCCAGGCAGGGAACCGCCTCCCAAACAATGTGAAGTGTAAAGAGGGCCGTGCGGCGAGGCACGGGTGATCTCAGTACTCACGGTGACCGTGAGTAGCTTTAAAAATGCCTCCCTAGCCTCCTTCCCAGCATGAGCATCCTGTGCTGACAGACGGAGAGAACCCAGGTGACCATGAAAAAGGAGGAGATAAGACTGAGAAATGGCAGGGTTAGGAGAGACGAGGAAGAGTAACATTTCCAAAGCACCTTCCACAGACCACCTTCATGAGATGCTGAGAACCATGAAAAAGGGATTTTCCCAGGATCAAGTTAAAGAACTGGTAGGTTCAAAAAGGCTACACAGGTTTCTTGACTGCGAGACTTACTAGAACCTACAAAACATTAACTGTATTCTCAATTTCCAACATGGGGGTTTCACACACAGCATTTTCTACTCATTTGGACAAAGAATGCTTATTTTTCAGAGCATCTTCCAAGGCTGGTGTTCTGAACAGTGCCCTTGAGGACATCCTAGAGTAAGGAGATCAAATAAGGACAAAGGCGGCAAGCACACAACGGAGTCAGTCAGTGGATCAATACGGACTAATAATTAGCTTACTCATCTGCGCCTACTGAAAATGAGGTGACCTTCTGGCCATTTAATTCATTTGGAACAACATCCCATCATTTTGGAAGGACAATTACAATCATGAAATTATGGAAACATAATTGGTTCACAGACAATAATAAAGCCATCTATCATACTAACAGGGGAAAGTACATTTCCAGGCTAAAGTTTTTACAGTCTTTTAATCAAAGGCAACTGCAGACGCACACTTAAAGCTTCCTCCTCCACCCACTGCCTCAGGAGCAACAGAAGAACGTGGTCTGTTAAGAATCTTCTCTAGGATCTCAAAGGGAAAGTTTGCTTTGGGGCTTTAAAGGGGAAAAAAAATAAACCACCAAGCTCTTACACTCAAAATGTTTTGTTTTTCCAGTTGAGTCACCTCCAGGCTTATGAATGAACAAAAACTAATGGAATATTTTCACTTTAGTTGAACACTGCCCTCTGCTGGAATGTGCACCCAGTTCCTAACATATCCTCCAGGCATATAAAAATAAAAGCAGTGTCTACAAGGTCTATAAAATAGACACATTCATTATTTGGTGTCGGAGAACTTGAGCTTCCGTCCAAATTCTTCTGCTTATTGGTGGAGTGACTTCAGTCCTGCTGGCGGCCAGGTATATTAACTTGGCTGCCCCCCGGGGTCCACCAAACTCAACCTGTCTAAAACTGAGTACGTATTTTGTCACAATCCTGCTTCCTTAGGCCCATTCCACCCAGGGACACACCAGGAACAGAAGGATCACCCTTCTCCCTCACCACCGAATAAACCTGACATCCCTCACCTTTGGGACAGTCCCATCTGTCCCTGCCTCTCCAATCTCACCACACTTCTGCGGTGCAGACCCTCTCCTGCATCACTTTTCAGCAGCCCGCTGGCCCTTCCAGTCCATGCTCCAGGCTCTCAGAGAGTGACCTTCTAAAAGAACAGTCTGATCTCGCTGGCTTAAAACACTCCCAGAGAGCGCTGTCAGGGTGGAGTTCCAGTTCCTCTTCTTGGGTACAAGATCTGCCTCCACACCTCTGTTCCTGGCATCATACACACACAAACACACACTCCCAGGACTGCAAAATGACCTGCATTTCGCTCAGTGCATCATCTGGTTCAGGACTAGGTACTGCACATATTTCTACCACCCAGAATTCCCTTCCCTGCATTAGCTCACAGCCCCAGGGTCATCTCTACCAAGAAGCTTTCCCGGACCATCCCACCAACACACTCCACAGCGTTCTCACAGCGTTATTCGCCTGTGCCACTTGTAGCACTTACAATGTGCTGGGACAGCCTGTTTTTCTGCACCAGTCCCCAACTGTCAGCCCCTTGAGGGCAAAAGCTTCGAATTCAAGCACTTGTTTAGAACTTACTTTTTCTAAATTAGCACAAATGTGGATTACAAGGGCAGAAAAATATACAAGATGATAAAGTAAAACTCAGAAGTTGACTTTTTGTGTGTGTGTGTGTGTGTGTTTCTCCCTAAGGTATGTGTAACTTTATTTTTTTAACATTTTTTATTGATTTATAATCATTTTACAATGTTGTGTCAAATTCCAGTGAGAAGTTGACTTTTTAAAAAAAAAAGGAAAAGCAAGAGTAAGGGAACACTGGAATTTGACACAACATTGTAAAATGATTGTAAATAAATAAAAAATGTTAAAAAAAAAAAAGAGTAAGGGCTTAAGTAATAAAGGTAATACAAAAATGCAGTTAGCAACACCCTACAAATTTGCAATTGGCATGCCAGAAACTTAGCCCCAAGTTAGCAGCCAACTACAAGCAAGAAACCTGATCAGTTACAGTCAGAGCAGTAAAAGCAAGCTGAATGCTCAGGAGAAGGCAGCACTCCTGACATGAGACCAGAGTTTTCTCCTGCAGGTCTTTAGGAGAAAGTGTGAAGTTCCCCGCCGCCTCCTTGGGCAGGCGGGGCAAGCTGCAGCTCCCTCAGTGCAGCCAGTACATCACCCCCAGGGGAGGACAGGGAGGGCAACTCCACAGGGGCCCAAGCAGGTGCAGCTGGGGTAGGAGGCTCAGCTGGCTGGCTTCACCCAGGAGTGGGCAGGTGCATGGGCCGCACCGACTTCCAGCAACCTATCACAAGGCTTCCAGCTGTCAACTTTGGTGGCTTGGGGACAGGAGTCTTGCCCTACTATTTTTCCCTTACCCCAGCATCTAGCATCGTGGGTCTCGCCCCTATCAGACTATTGTCCCTTTACCTTAACAGAAATTTTGTAATGCCCCCTCCACATACCTGAAATTAAGTAGATAATAAAACCCTACCCCCAAATACATATAAACCTAATCCTACACATAATTTTTAAAAATTAAAAATGCACTGAAATATAAAGCAAAAGGAACATACTTGATAATAATATGTACTCAAACATTTGCCCTAAGTACCTAGAAGACATCATGACGTATGGTCAGATTCCTACACTACTGGGTTCTGGAGAACAAAACACAAAATAAGAATCAATTCCGTGCAAGGAGTGCAGGGGTATTTAAGAACAGAGGTAAGATGCTCCAGAGAATCAAAACTTGTGTTTATTACTAGGACTTGCTGACAGATCAGACCTACTTGTACATGAAGGGGAAAGAACTTGAACTGAAATTGTGATCACAAACCCAGATAAATTGCCAGTTTGGAGAAAATGAAGAAGCACGATATTCTAACAAAGGGTGAAGTGTGGCACCAACACAATTTCACATGTTAGGATGTGGAAGACACCAGTGACAACTTAATATAAAAATACACCTCTTGCTGTGGACACCCGCCTGGAGCACATTTGTACGTTCAGTCTTTAAGCTCCATCAGGGCTGTGCCCTGCTGTACAAGACAACCTGGGGGGGGGGGGGTAGGGCCACCTGTATCCCACGGAACATCCAGCATCCCCATCCCTCACCTCTACACGACAGTAGTGCTCCCCAGACCTCATGACAACGTAGATACCGCCACAGCCTCCGTCCACTAAGACCCAGGCACCCAGCAGAGAGCAGGAGCTCCACTGAGGTGGAACAAGCCGGAGGACTGAGTGATGGAGGACTGAACGGAAGGAGCAAACTGAGCTTGGAAATGAGGAGCACACTCTCTGAGTGTCAGGAAAGGGCCCTCAGCTCAGGACTGTGGGAGGAGCCCAGGAAATGCTGAGTAAAAAGTGGCAAAGCACGGTGCCTTGGGTCAACGCTGCTGGAGGAGCCAGGGCCTCGCTGTACCCCACCACCCCATCTTGCCTCTCAGTCCGTGGGCTCTGCGCTCCTCCACCACACACGTCAACGCCCAGCTAACAAGTCAGTCCTGGGTGCGTTCTGGGCTCCCAGGTGGGGAAGGAGCATGCATGCCTACCTTCTGCGGTTTCTGCAGCACTGGAGGGCATATCTGGTTTTTCCCCTGACCTAGCTTCTTGCTCTCCAAGAGTCTAAGAAAGGAAGGAAAAAAAAATTACTGGAAATTTTTGAGGCTTCATACACGTAACAAGAGATGAAAATCACAGTCAAAGATCTCAGCGCTGGGACAGGCCAGAGGCACGGCCTGGGGCGGTGAGGACAGGTCGGGTGAGTCAGCTGTGGGGAGAACACGTCGGCAGCACCCGGGGATGACGTGAGGGGCGATGGGAGGAACCAGAGACATGGGCCAAACCCGCCCCTGCCGCTCGTCCTCGCTGCTCCCCCACGTCACCCCACCGGAAGGTTCTCAGGAACATGACACAAGACCCAGCAAGGAGACAGGACAGAAAATGCTGAAACCTGAAAGAAACACTGCCATGTTATGCACCGGCCCACCTGGACCAACCTCCATCCACACCCTAAGACACAGGGCTTGGGGGCCTGGAGATGGGGGCAGGATCCCCAAGGAGCGCAAGCCCCGGGCGACGGCTGGCCCACGCGGACGCCCGAGCGGATGCAGGCCGTCCCTGGCCGACACCGAGTGTGAGCCTTGGGCAGAAGCTGCCCTGAGCGCCCTCGGTTGTTTCTTTTCAAATGGATTCCCCACAGCCAGTGAAAACGTGAAGAGACAGAAATGTGCGTTGATGTGTCAAAAACTGCCCAAGATGGCATCAGTATATGTTCCACAGCAAACACACCAGCCAACTGGGGAGGGAAACCTACCAGCGACACAGACCCCTGGCTCCCCCGAGCCTGTGACTAAGCTCCGTGTACCAACTGCCTTGCTTGTGACTATTTCCAAACACCCTGAGGCCAGAGCAAAAAGGACATGAAAATATACATAACTGACCAAAACACAAAGAGGCAGGGAACAAGAAGTACCCAGGCACCTACCCGCCGTGGCTATTAGCTGCCCCCAGCCTGATTCCCAGGACACAGTGCTCTCTCTTTTGCGGCCGGCCATGGGATGATGGATGGACTAGAGCAGGGATATTGGGGAGATGCTAAGGAGATGGCAGCAGGAGCATGAGGGGCTGAACGAGGGCTGACCACGTAGGTTCAGGGCCAAAGACAGCCACTGGCCCCACACACTTACCGGGGGTCAGTCTTAACCCTATGCCCTAGTCTTTCAATAAAGACAACTGCCAAACCTCTGCAAAAAGCACATCAGGCAACGCTGGTTCTAATTACAAAGCAAAACCTGAAATAAGGAAATAATTGTTTTGTAAATGGGCTGTAACAAAACTTAATTTTTATGCTGGTGAATAATTTTGGATGCAGCTTTAGAACACTTAAATTTCCTGGCTAACAAGTTCTAGCAGTAAATAATCAGCATTCCAACTCACAGAAAAAGCTTTGTTATGAGGAGAGAACTAAAACACGATGAAAAGAGATAGCTGGCATTTTGCCGACTGTTTAATTTCCTAGTAACTATCTTTACAGTTTGGATATTTAGCACCAACCTGTGGTTTTTAACATTTAGTATTTATTGCAAATGACCAGTCCACCGGTGTCAGCTGTAACACAGCTAGATATCATGAACTGGTCACAGCTCCGAGCAAGTCTGACTTCTGAATGGGATGCCCTGAACAGTTCTTGCACATGGTACAGCAAAACCAGGTTTCTGCAGTGGGCTTTCCTGTCATCGTTCTGGAAGGCTGCAGGTAACTGGGCAACGCCCAAACCCTGAGACTGAAGATGCATCCTGGCAAGACTGAGGCCCACTGAGAATACACGCCTCCCAGATCCCAGTCACTGTCTATAGCTACTATATAAAAACAGACTTTTTAGATATCTAAGATTTAATAAAGCACAAATGCTTTATTACTATATATACGTTCACATTTTTTACCCCAAGTTGTAAAGCTTTAGTGTGGACAACTATGTAACAATTACCACCTGCTTACATTTCCCTGGACTTGTGACCAACTGGCTATAAATGAGGTGTTCCTACAACTCCCTCCTTGGGTTCAAGTAATTTGCTAGAGCAGTTCACAGAACTCAGAGACATTTCACTTATCAGCTTACCGGTTTATTGTAAAAGAATATAACTCAGGAATAGCCAGATGGAAAAAATGCCAGGAATCAGAGAGAGACCAAATATATTTCTTATTACAAGTCACGATATCACCATGTCCTAAGGAATCTCGGCCCTGTGCCCTTCCCGGTCTCCCTACTCACTACCCTGCCACACGGTTCAGGACTGGAAGGGAAAAAAAGGAGGGTCAACACCTGGGACACAAGGTCATCCCACTGCAAATGATTCATCAAGTGTTTTTCATAAAATGACAATCTCCAAGAAACTGGAAAATAATCTTCACTCAGTCTTTGTAACTGTAAAACGTGCCGCCATAAATTATTAAAGCATCTAGATTTAATCTTCCCAAGTCTCTCCCAAGGTCATTAGTAATACTTACCTCAAAAGTGTTATGAGAAATCATGAATCCAACTTAAGACGTTGGAGGTTTTCATAATGAAACAAACGTCCAGAACTTTTGCTGTATGTAGAGAATGCTCTACCCTTTGCAGAAGCTTTGTCACCAGGCACCCTGCTGCGGTCTGAGGGTCCCCTCCAAGGACACACAAGGTTGCTGAGCTCTGCCCCTCTAAAGCTGCAGGTGGCGGAGCTCACCCTGAGCAATGCTGTGTGGCCAGGCCAAGCCTCTGCCGGGCTGGAATATCCACCGCTGGGCTTCTGGGTGAGAAGCCATGGGGATGGCTGAGGGTTTCTGTATATTTAAAGGACAAGTACCCTGAAGCAAAATGAGGAAATACTGTATGCTAGAAAATTATACACTGACTTCCCAAAACCCAACAAAGGGAGGTGGTTCATACTCTGAAGAGCATGTTCCATTTTAATTGTTTAATAAAAATCTATATGGAGTAAGCAATCATCTCTGATAAATAATGTTTATGGCTAAACCTTTAGTTCAGTTACACAAAGCAAACATTTCACAAAAGTCAAACTGATAAATAACAATGATCAGTTTTTTAAACAGACTGTTTACTTTGTAAAACCTATGCAGCCATGAAACTGGTGCTTATTCGTGAACATGCTTGAGAAAGGGAGTGGGGGCGTCACCCAATCTGGTGAGTGGACGCATTATACCCCTGAGCACTGTCCACGAGGCTGACTGAAGCCCTTTTACTAGAAATAACGTTCTGCTTTACTAATAATTAAAATACGTGAATATTCTTTAGTCTTCGATTCTACAAAAAGATAAAAATAATGAAGATGAACCGTTTTAAACCCTGAGGTGGGGTGTGCTATGCTAGCACTCAATGCTGATGTCTGGGTGACCAGTCCCCATCCAAGAAGAATCTTCACTCAGAAACAAATGCTTGGCTATATCTTAAGAAATCCCAGAAGAAGATATCATTCATTTTAAAATAAAATAACCCTAAAGGCAACTGCTTTAGATAAGAATTACAATGCAGTCAATAAATTAATAGGAAATCCAATACTGGAGTATTAAAATCCAACGCCAGTGATGCTGGCTTATGGAAAATACAGGAAACAATGTTACAGAAATTACTGTTTTCTACCACCAAAATATTACAAAATCACCTTCATTCTACTGGTGCCATTCTACCAGTTTCCAATCCGTGTCCCCCAAGGTCCCATTACAGAAAAAGAAAGTACTACCCCAAAAGTACTGTTCCCAAAATCCTGAATCTGCTGTCTGCACTCTTAAGGAGCATGAGTTATTGTCCCTTATACAACAGTAAAGGGGCACAAACCTTGATGAGAAAGGCTCTATCCCAAAAGTACTTCCTGAAGAGGTTAATATCTGCCTCCAGCAAATGCTCGGCTGTGTGGTTGAGCGTCAGGGTCAGTGTTTCTGATGAGTGAATGTACCGCAGGGAGGCGTCTTCGCTGAGCTGCACCCGGGAGAAGCCTGGGGACCGCCTGCCCTGGAAGCTGAAACATCACAAATCAAAACCGCCGATCTCAGTACCCTTTACTGCCCCTGATATTACAAGCCCAACTGGCCGAACGATCCACAAAAGACACTACTGACAATAGGTACAGAAGATCTTGTGAACAGATCCTAATAACGCCATCTTTCTTTTCCCACCTTGAGAAGATGTCAGTTGAAAAGCCATTCACATACATTACATGCTTTAAAGGTTTATATAATCAATGCAACAGTACTGACTTTTAAATACAGTACTTTACCTCGATATTTCATTCTCCTTTTAATCTGAGAAGACACCTCTTGCCTTAACAGCACCACATGCAGGAGGATAAATCAGCTGGCAGCCAACAGTTGATTAGGTGATTACAGTGGAAAACAGATATGATCTCCAGGGAGCATGGAGAGGCTTGGATGTTACAAACAAGTGAGACAGTCATAACACACTGGCCCACTGCTGTAAATCATCTTCTCATGCCCATTAAAACGTGCATAAATTTGATCGTGTGATATTCCTGAATCCACTCATAAACAAAGAAACAATATTCCCAAACTAAATTCTTGAATATCAACTTATTTTCCGCTTTGCTGTGGCTAAGAACAGCTGCACATTTATTAGCTCTATGGAGGCTTCATGGTTAGCAGCATAATATTCCAGGTGGCTTATAGGTCACGCAATAGCAACAGAAGAGGGGCCTCAGGAGGGAGTGCTAGTGCTCCTAGAAAGCAGCCCACCTCGCCTGCTGTCACAGCCCCACGGATGCTCCCAGGTCCCTCATGTCACAGAACTCATTCTCTGCCCCTTTCCTCTTCTTCCATCACCCCATTTTGTTAATGAGCATTTGCTTTACAAAAATACAGTATACTGCCAACCAAATGAATATTATCTCCACCACGTGGAGCGACCAAAAGAGATTCACTGAGAGCACCTATACTCTAAGATTTGCAGCATCTCCCCAAGCTCTTCACATAATTACTGGCAGGGACTCTGGAATCTTCTAGAAGACAACTCCCCATGCCAACAACAAGCCAGTGAAGTAAATGGACTCAGCCTGAGCAAGAAGATTCTTACTATTAATTTGGAAAATGGAAGCTCCATCATAGAATCAGAATTTAGCTTACAGTCTACTTCTAATCTCATCCATGAATGCATTTATTAGGTGTGTAGACTTTTAAAACTCACATCATCCTCTGGTGTGGACATAACAGAATGATACAAAGCTACCAAAGGCGAAGAAGCGAGGCTCCAGGTCCTCGATGTCACCCTGAACTATCCACAATGACTAAGTCAAAGAGGTCCTGCCTTGCCCTTCTCCGCTAAAGAAACCGGGGTCACATTAGAGTAAGGACAAGGGCAATCCCACTGGGGTGGGCTCTTCCCTTAGTTGGTGGTCATCTGACCAAGTGGGGACAAAAATAATCAGAAAGCTGCGACTTCTACTCCAACATCAGTTTATGTACCATATAACCATAAGTTAGAGTGAGAAAAACCAGTCCATTAAGGCACACCTGTAATATCACAGATGATATTTAATATTTAGGTAGTACTGTGTAATTTTCACTGTGGTTTCCCATTTTTTTTTTAACCACATGTTAAGTCAAGGAAATCACTATATAGGGTTCCTCCATTCATAAGTAAGTATAATGACCAGTTTGAACCAGTCCAAGTAACAAACATTAAAAGTGTTGGTATCATCACCAACACAGAGAACTTTATAACTGACAAATTATTTCATTTACATTATTTCTAGATCCTAAAAACCAGCCCACTGGCTGCACAATATCTTAAGGCCTGTCTGTTACTCTGGTTCAACAAAAACATATTCTTTTTGATGAATGTGTGCAGTGCATAAAAGAAACAGTTTCAGTCCTCAAATGATTTAGGATGAAGACATATATGAAATAAATGATAACTATATATAAAGTTATAAATTATGATTTATATTGTAAATTAATAATTTTAATCACAATTAATGTTATAAATTAATCATAATTGTAAAAAAGACCACACATAGAAGGCCTCACTAAAGAGGTGATACTTAAGCTAAAACCTGAAAGAGAAGCAGGGGTTAGGCTAGTGTTTCTCAGCTTTTCTTCTTATTATAACACCCCCCATGCAATCTTTTAAGACATGGTTCCCTACTCCCTCTCCCCCATGAATGTTATGCCAATATATCTGTGTATCTGTTTGTGTATGATACGCATATCTGTACTTCATACCTGGGAACTAGTGGTAAAATATAAACCAATGTCAGCTTGTGGTTTGCTTATTTTAATTTTTCCATAATGCTTGGAAGACTTTAAAGAAACAGACTGAGAGAGAATCTGTCAAGTAGCCAAACTCACTTTGTGATGTCTTCAACCAGCTGGGAGTGTCCACCATGTAAAGCTAAATCTAATGGCGTGGCACCCTCCTCGTTGGGTAGAGCCAAGGCCTGGACGCCACCCGGGAGACACAGGAGGAACTGGGAGAGCTTGGCAAGGCCCCATCTCACAGCCAGGTGCAGAACAGACTCCCTGTGTAGAGAAACTGAAAAGAAAAACATGGGGTGTTAGTTCCTCTGTTTGAAAGGGCTGCCATACATATATCATATCAAAGACACTGTCTGAGTAAGAACAGTAATTGTAAGAACGTAGGAGCTGGTAGGAACCATCAGAAGCATCTAGTGCAGACACCTCGTCTTACAGATGCGGAGAGGTCAAGTGGCTTGTGCAAGGTCAGGGAGCCAGCAGGTACTGGGGCCAGTTCCGCGATGCTGCTCTACCCACTGTGGTGCACGCCCCCCTCACCTTCCACTCCAGTTCAGAGGGCTCATCCAGGGAAAACAAGAGATAGGAGCACACCATCCTCTGGACACAGACATCGCCAGCCTCCAAGGTGTCCTGTAAGGAAATGCTGCTACCCCCACAGCGCAGGCTCTCAGAGGCCAAAAGTGTCAAGGAGCCTCCATTTCCACCCTTCGTCTGCAGACATGCTCCTCCCCGGACCAGCAGCAAGGACAGAAATGGGCTGCACGTGTCCAGAAAATGTGAGTCCGTGGTCTCCCTCAAACACCACAGAGGTGCTTTCACCCACCTAGTAGATCTTGGGATTACTCCAGTGTTGCCAAAGCCACCCCAGTGCTTTGCTTAAAAAGCACGGTTTGTGCCTTTTCATGTGCCCCTTGACAGACGGCTCTTGGTTGGTCTGGGTTTGCACTGTTGATGCTCACGTCTGTGCCTCATGGCTGTTTCCTGACCATGTCATCTTACAGGCTGAGGGGACCCAGGAAGCTGTTCACTCCTGACACCTAGTATAATACCTAGCAAACTGAAGTCACTCAGTACTTACTGAGTTGAATGGCAACTGACTGTTAAAAATACCAATTATTTGTGTATGTTTAAATTGCCTAATTTATATAGAGTTTGTACACCTGCATTTCTACTGCAGTGACTCAGAGTCTGGAATGCAGTTGGCCCACGATAAACATTACATTGGGAACATGTAAAAGAATACCTTTGCTAACATTAAAAAAAAAAAAAAAACTGAGGCCCGAGAACCCCATAGACACCAAGACACACCTTAACAACTGAACACGAAAATCCTAACACTCTATAGATCTGTCAGAATAAGGACACAGTTACACTCTGAGTCATACACAGCCTCCAGTTAAGTAACATCACTGACCGTGTGCGAGGTGAAGGAGATGCAGAGAACACTGCACCACATGGGGCGAAATGCCCAAGAGGGTAGGACCTCACCTGACTTTTATCTTAGCACAGTGTCTGGCACCTGTAGGTACTCTATAAATATTGCTCATTGAATGAATAAGTGATCAGTGGCTCTTCCCTGATGAGTAGTACCCAGGAAAGTCAGCTTTTAATACATGGCTACAGCTGCTATGTGGCATCTTGAGTTCTTCCACTGATACCTCTTGACTAGAATCTGTGAACACAAACTATGTACTCCCACATAGCTTGGCCGCTGAAGACTGAAACTACCTACTTCTCCACACAGCTTACTGCCCACACTAACATGATTTTGCTATTTCATCGTCTTCGTTAGCACAACTTCACTAGTCTAGGAGACTCTTGCCAAGGCAAATGACTGATGATTCATTATAGGAATTTCCTCCAAGGCCCATCAACTCTAGTAGGAAGGACTGATAGTTTAAGCCCTAAAACTCCAATCCTTAACTACTATATCATGATCCTTATCCAGTCCTAATCCAACTGTCTTCCCTGCCACCCTGGCATCATTCCCCCCCCTGCATTCAAAGACCCTCATTAAACCAAACTTCAAGTTCTCCATCAATTCAAATCTTGTCTCCCCAATTCAAGACGCTGCTAAGGCTCAGTGGAGGTGGAGTTCCCTCTTGCCGGGGTAGGCAACACACCCAGCTTTGTCTTACCAGCAGGCTGTGCTGATGAGATATGGGGAGCCAGCTTCCAACACAACTCTTAATTTGAAACCATCAGAAGGAAATACTGCAGTGCATGTGGATGTAAAAGAAAACTGCTCAGCTTACATTTTTTATTGATTTATATTATTTCTGTATCTAGATCAATGAACCTAAGGCCTCTTATTTCAAATATGTGAATGAACCCTCATAGTGAAATGTCACAGACTTCACTGTGCACTTGCTCCATCATCCGTGTGACACAGCACAGATCCGCCTCCATGGAGGAAAATGACATCTGAAATGCCAAAACATCTGACAACAGACAAAGCAGTGCTCCTCTGCCAGACATCTGTTCTATATACTTGATATCTTCCAAATGCTATTTTTTAAATTGAAGTATAGTTGATTTACAATGTGTTGATTTCCAGTGTACAGCACAGTGATTCAGTTACACATATATATATATTCTTTTTCATATTTTTTCATTATAGGTTATTATAAGATATTGAACATAGTTCCCTATGCTCTACATTAGGATCTTGTTGTTTATCTATTTTACATATAGTAGTTTGCATCTGCTAATCCCAAACTCCCAATTTATCCTTCCCCACCTCTTTCCCCCACCCCTGGTAACAGTAAGTTTGTTTTCTATGTCTGTGAGTCTCTTTCTGATTTGTAAGTAAGTTCATTTGTGTCATTTTTTCTAGATTCCATATATAAGAGATATATAGTATTTGTCTTTCTCTGTCTGAATTCCTTCACTTAGTATGATAATCTCTAGGTCCATCCATGTAGCTGCCAATGGCATTATTTCATAATTTTTTATGGCTGACTAGTATTCCATTGTATGTATATATCACATCTTATTTATCCAGTTATCTGTCAATGGACATTTAAGTTGCTTCCATGTGTTGGCTATTGTAAATAATGCTGCTATGGACATTGGGGTGCATGCATCTTTTCAAACTGGAGTTTCCTCTGGATATATGTCCAGGAGTGAGATTGCTGGATTAAATGGTAAGTCTATTTTTAGTTTTCTACAACAGCTATTAAAGAACTTTAATTATTTTGTCCTTTAAGTTTTTGACTTTCAAACTCATTTTATTAGAAAGTAGGGTTTCTATTCTTAATAGATTCCCTACAAGACATATTTGATAACAGTTACATTTTTCCTTCTTAAATAATAATCAGGAAGAGACTTGTTAGGATCACATTCGCGCACACACACACCAGTACACTGCCCAAAAGCCAGTCAACATGAGACTGCCACCAGCCACACTAGGATAGAATTTCTAAGTCATAGGTCTCAGTCTGAACCTGGTGAGAAATGCCCATGGTTAAATGGGGTAGTTTTCTTCCAAGAAAAATATGACCAAAAGGGAATATTTAAACCCTTTGGGTTCCCTTTTAAATATTATACCATTGATAAAGGCAGTACAGTGTCAACCGTTTACATGGTACTCCCTAAGGTGCCTGGAGCAATGCCCTAAATACCCTCAAAACTGTAGTTCACTCTACCCAACCTGACCGATGTGTGACCGTGGGGAGAACGTGTTTCCTCCAGCAGGAGAGCTTCCCAGCCCTGTTCTGCTAGTCCAGTTCCCTGTTCTCTCCTTTCTGGCTCCATCCTCACGGCGTCATGTTCAACGGGAGAGGACAGCACACACGTGGGACTGAACGCTCACTGCCGTCACTCTCCCTCCCTCCATATCTACCCGCCTTCTGGGCAGATGGAAAGACAGGGGAAAAGAGGATCTTCTGATTGTTGCAGAAAACAAAAAGCTCCTCAAAATGTTCGAGAAAGAGCTTTCTCATTCAGCAAAAAAGTTCAGCGCCTACAATCAGGCTAACAGTCTAAAAGAGGAAACATCGTGATGCATTATCCATCATTCTGCTTGTTATAGAATTTCAGATTCGTAACAGGAGGTAGAAAAACAAGCTATGGGAAGGGGTTCTACAATTTAATAGACATGGGGGTGTTTAATTAAAATGAAGGGTTTTTTTTTAACCAAATAAATTTGCCCCTTCCTGCTTTGTTGGTACCAGGAGTTATCCGAATTAATGTAACTGAAACAGAATTACTAATAATTACTCTAATGGAAAACATTAAAAGGTGTGACCTGTAACATCCTGGGAACAAGATCCCCCAGACAGAAAAAGGAACAGAGCAGGCTGGGACATTCAATAAAAACTTCCGTCACAGCATAAAGTGGGCTTCATCTGCCCCAGACAGGGAAGGAGCCTCGAAGCCCCTGTTGCTCACTCTGCCACACCTCAGTGTCTCTGCCTGGAGAACGAGGCTGTCACATCAAAGACTCAAGGTCCTAGGAGTATTCATCCCTGCCCTGATTTGGGGGGATCAAGGATCCATAAAATACAGCACACACCAGGAGACCTTCCAGAGCCTCTGAGGCACAAGAGCAGGGATGGCCAGTTTGGTTGTCAGTAAGGAAAAGTGATTTTATGTACTGTCAGTCCAAATTTGGGACCATTATCACACCTACACAGGGGCCGACTATGCCCTTAAGGTAGCAAGAAATTCAGGTTGGAAGACTGAAAAGGAACTCACACACACTGCTAGAGGAAATGTAAACTGGCACGACCACTGTGGAAAACACAGTGGCACAATCTAACAAATTCTAAGAAACTAATGTCCTACAACCGAGCAATTCTGCTCCTACAGATAAACCCGAGTGAAGACTATGCTCTGTATGCACCTGGAAACAGGCACAAAAATGTAAAATGGTCAAAAATAGAAGGGATCTTAATGTCCACCAACAACAGAGTAAGTAGTAGCATAACCTAATCTTATGCTAGTATTCTAACACTAAAAATGAGTTACAGGCTGATAGAGAAGAAACTAAGAAATACAATGTTGAGGGGGAATGTCACAAAAGAATACAGAGTATGTTTTAACTAATAAGAAGTTTTAAAAAGTGGAAACTAAGCCATGTTATTTAGGGATGCACAGGTAGTGAAACTCGAAGGAAAAGCAAGGCAGTGGCTGCTGTAACAGGCAGCGTAACACCTCTGACGGGAAAGACGTTGTCAATGTGACTGGGAAACGGCGAGGTGTGTTAGTACTTCTGGGGTCCAGTGATGTCTGTATGTCTCTCCCTCTCTCTCCCCATTCCCTCCACATAGTTGGGTTCAAGGCCCTCCCCAGAACAATTAAAATTAAAACTCTGCTGTGGGCCCCAAGCATCAACCTTTGCTAAAGATTCCCAAGTGAAGGGAATCCAGGGTTGAGATCTGCTATTTTATTTTTCCCCCTGAGGGAGGTAATTAGGTGTATGTATGTATGTATTTACTTATTTATTTATTTATTTATTTACTTATTTACTTATTTATTCATTTATTCATTTATTTATGGTGGGGGGTAGTAATCTGATTTATTTATTTATCAATGGAGGGGATTGAACCCAGGACCTCTTGTGTGCTAAAAGTACACATTCTACCACTGAGCTATACCTTCCCCACTGAGATTTGCTACTTTTAATAAATAACTGGTTAACAAAATCTCTATCTATGCCTCCTTTTTATATCACTATCTCCCCAATCATCTCTTTAAATCTATTAGCTAAAAAAACCCACCCCTGAATAAGGCCAAAAAAAAGTTTGTGACTTTTATAAGTTATTTTTAATCTACATCACTTGCTGCTAAGCCAGGATATGGCTTTAAACACTGAGCAAAATATTAAAACTAAAATGTGATGGGGATAATAATCTAGAAGCCAAAGATACTTTTAAACAAGAAGTACTTTTCAGAAGTACTTTTACTTTGTAGGGTTTCTAATGTTTCATAACTCCTGAGTGGAGCCACTGAAGTGTATTCAACACTATAAGTTTATGAACAAAATATAATTTTTAATTTATACAAATACAATCCATTAAAATAACTTCTACTCAGTTTCCAAAGCCACGTATATATTCACGGAGGTCTCAGTTTGTGCACCATTTGGTGGACAAACCCTGAATGAAACTACTACCATAGGTGTGGCCCCATGGACACAAAGTTGGGCATGATCCTTGTCTTTGGGAAGTGTATAGCCAGCTCACTTTGGAACAAAATAAACATCTGGCCCATGAAATCCTGTCTGGTAAACTACAGCTCTAGGCTTAGACACAAAGAGTGTGAACAGAAACAAGGAAACTATCTGAACTACAAGGAAATTGCTCCACAGGTTAGCCACCCTACATCATGATTGCAGCATGATTTGAAAATTTACAGACATTTGTAAAATAACAACACTGATGAGCAAAAAGTAAAGAGAATGAAAAAATATTAGCAAAAATGTACATGGAGGGTAGAAGAGACTACGTGGCATGAACATCACACACAACCGCTGGTATTTTCCGGGACTCTCAGTGAGAACAGGAGGAGAGGCTGTGCATTACCGCACCTTCCCTTTAGGGAGTCTGATCAGGGCTCTGGTGTGTGTTTAGACAAACTGGCCTTCCACACAGAAGATCAGGGGTTGGTGAGTCTAGAATGGGAACTGAAAATATAAACACACTCGTAGGAAAGATATGGAAACAGGACATCGCATGGAGCACACCACCAACATGGCAGGATCACAAAGCCCAAAGGCAGGAGAGGAGTGAAACGAGCTCATGGGTGGCTTCAGCACCTGGACTTCTGTTCTGCATCAGGCACATTCAAGACACTCAGGTTACAACAACCTCCAGTGGAAAATCTGGGAAAACACCAACCACACAATCATTCCGGAAAATTCACAATGTGATACACGATACTGGAATGTACTTTGTGGATTTTGCATCTCATACAGGTTGGTTGTAGTTTACCTTGTGGAACTAGTGCTCAATCAGTTGAATCACTAAAAAGTCCTTATCAGAACTCAAAGATGGCAATCCAATCTCCAGCCTTAACAATCTGGAGGCATTTCCAGACTGAATTATACAGTGTGGGCATCAACATAAGATATTGAGAATCCAGACACAACACTGTATAGTGCAAAGGGAGCAGATTAAAGAGCTGAAAGATCTGGAGGTGGACACTTACTGGGACGGAGCTTGGGGAAGATTACTCAATTCTCAAGCTTTCAGTTGCTTGATCTGCAAAGGAAAGGACTATCTGCTCAGCCTAGTACCCAGGACTGTCAGGGGGATGCTCATGAAAATAACACAGGGACAGGGTTCCCAAGAACTAATTGACGGGACTCACCAGTTGCACACATTTGTCTGATCCTTTTAATACAAAAATAGAATGAACAGTCACTAAATGGAAACGTGCATATGTGAAAGTAGTTCTCCTCTGGTTAAAATCATAATTTTAGGGAACTAGCCATCTGCTTAAGAGATGCTACAATTGCATCCATGTAAGACACCAGCTGTGCCATTAGGGCAAATGTGCTGCAGACCCAGGCCTCGGGCAGCAGGCGGTCATTCGGTGCTGCAAGCAGGAATTCTGTCATACCCTCTTGGCCAGCCTGTGCAATAGATTTTTCTCATTTGTTAATGTGTCTTCAAGGCTCTGAGTCACATCCACCAATCATTCATTCAGTAGATATTTGCTGACAGCCTCCTATGCACCAGGCAGTCTTCTGCTCTCCCCATACCCCACACGGGGGCCTGTGAAATTCCCAGGCAGCCTCCCAACTGACCTTCCCAGAACCCTGTTCTGTTTGGGAAACAAATGAAAACACACTGCAGTCTAATTTTATTAGTGACAAGCAGAAAAAGCATAGACTCATCATATCTTGGAAACAGCCTTCTGAAGCTCGCATTAGGAGCCCGAATTCAAGCACAACCAGGATACTGGCTGCACTGAAAGCCAGAGCCCCAAGCCCAGACCGAGAAATATCAGCCTTTGTGGGTCTGAGCTACAACTTTACTGGGAGACCTTATCCTCTCCTTCCGCACAGAGGCAACTTCTCTCTGGTGAGAGGAGGAGGAGGTACATGGGATAAACCAAACAGGTAATCAGTATATAGACACAGCCTACCTGGGATGACAGTGGGGGTGGAAGGTTGGGAAAGTTAACCAGAAGTCCAGGTGGCGGCCGCTGTGCATGAATGGAAATGTAGCACCACAAACACCTCTACTTCATTCCTGCTCAGTGCCCATGAGGACCAGGCCGTGGCAGTCCTTACCTCCATCTGACATTTATTAAGCAATTTATATGCATTTCCTCATTTAATCCTGAGAGGCACTTCACAAGGCAGGGGCAGAAACTCACCTGCCCCATTTCCTGGGACCAAAACTGAGGCTCAACACAATTGTGCAATTAACTGCCGAAGCTCACTCGGAGTAAACAGAGCATCAAGGACTTGAACGCAGGTTTCTCTTTCTCCAAAACTCAAGTTCCTACTATTACGCCTCCTATTAGGCAAAGAAATAATCAGGTAAAAGAAGACAAACCCAAGAAGAGAAAGGCGGAAAAGACAGAACTTGAATAAATCAACAAACAGAGAGGAAAAGCAAGCAGAAGGAAACTAAGCCTCACCAATCCTAAGGGCCTGGCTCGTGCCCCACTCCAGATGTCGGCCTCATCTGTCTCCACACACACGTGGTCACACACACACACACACCCTCTCATGATAAACCTGCAAAACAAAAGCTGCTGCAGCCACAGATGTGGGGAAGAGAAAGTGGGCATGTGAGAATCACTATGAACTAAAAGCTAAGGTAGGATTACAGAAGATCTGGAGGGCACCTGTACAGCCTCGTGCCCACATCAAGGCCTGTATCGGAAAGAGCCCAGGCAAGGCCCCGTAACGTTCACTGGGGCCAAGGGAAGGGGGGCTGCACCAGGACACAGGGTTGGCCATTTCCCTGAGATACCCCATCACTTCTGGCTCACAGCCCGCCCCTTCCCCGGGTCTCGCCCACCCATCTTCTTCAACCATCAGCCTTTTAGCCTCTAAGCACTGATAGATTTAAAATCAATGTTTCATTAATTTTTAAATAAAGTAATGCAAGGGCAGCTGCCAGCATTCAAACTCTATGAAAGCAGTCCATTAGAAAGCAAAATCTTAACTTTTTTTACTCAAATATTAAGGGAATCCTTGGTTATGGTCACTTTCAAATTCCCTTTTAGTCTCCTGTGTGCAGCCAAAGCTGCCCCACGCACCCCAGCACATCTGAAGGGTTTCCAGAGGAGAAAAGCAAGGGATGGACACTGCCACCCAGAGGTAAATTTCAAAGCTTCCATGGTCTTGAATCCTTTGGGAAACACATTAGGGAGTTTGAAAATAGAAGCTTTCACTTACATTCTTTTCCTTGAAAATTCTGAGAGGGAGAAAATAACCAGAAATAACCCAAATAGAACCCTATCCTCTATTTCTCAGGTGTGAGAGTAAATATATAACTCTCTATTCCAGTCTCAGGGCCATCGGTACCCTATAAGAAGCTTCTTTTTGAAGACTTCAAGCTGCTTTTTCTCCTTTAGAATATCGTACCTTAAACAGAATGTGCTTAAGCAGAGTTTACTGACTTCACTGAAAAATAAGTCCAAATGATGTGACAGGGGAAAAAAAGTCCTTTTATTAAGAGTTCAATTCTTTATTAAACTCTTTACTGCCAGAAAACCTATTCCTTAAAAAATGAAAGCTAAAAAAAGGGATGGAAGATGGAGAAATCAGTTTTAGGTTAAGGGTTTTAAAACTTCACAAATGGCGCACATTTGTGTACGTGTGTATGGCTAAGCACTGTGAAACCATTGTACCCCCATTTAGCATGGGATCTGTCTTTAAGAACACGCTCTCTAAACCATTAGCAGTCATCCAGCGGGTTACCTTAGCAACTGAAGGAATATAACACCAGCTTTAAATGTCAGAAGAGGGCTTGGTGATGTCTGCCTCAACAGATACCATCAGAAGTGCACACTGAGTGTGTACACAACTGCTTAAAAATGTCAAGGTTTCCAAGAAAAACATAAAACCAGAATTAGCTGATACTCATAATGCATTAATTTAAAAATCCCTTCAAATTTTTTTAAAAAAAGCCTTAAAACTTGTATTTTGTAACAGATCTGTCCCTTATGGGTTTCCTATCCACTGGTAGGACTTCAGCTGATGTTATTTCAAACTTTCTGTCCAGTACAAAGCTTTGGGGCAGAAAGACAAAGCTGACATTTCACATAGTCCGTGGGATGGCAAGAAAGCCTTCAAACTCAGTGTACCACCCCCTGGCTCATCAGACCTGGCGCACAGGTGGGGGCCAACCAACAGGGCCTTGCTCCTGAGCCTCGCTCTGTTTCCTCTGCATTTATTTCTACAGCTGGCAAACTGCATTCAAGGATAAAAAACACCGGCCAAGGAGCGTTTCAGGTGTTAAACAAACCTTGCTTCATACTGGTTACAGATCTCTTTCCTCTATTCAAGGAAAGATAAGCAGATACTCTCCTCCATCAAACACTGCTGGCCCACACAGTCCCTTCTCTCATTGCCTAGAAAGGTGATGTTTCTGGGCCTATGCCTTGAAGCAAGAAGTAGAGGTCACAGAAAAACTGGCAATGCCACTGAATCTTTGATAATAAGCTGTTAATTCTCACTTAATGGCTTTTTCTGCAGATAAGAAATATTATGATTGCTCTTTAAACTCCTTAAGGGAACACTAAACAATTAAGACACCTCTTAAGAGTCACTGGATAACCCCCAGTCTTATAAACTTTCTTCCTAAGTCCTTTTGGTCACCTGCATTTCTCTTCCTTTTTCCCCACTAGTTGTAAAATACAGAAAATCAGTCTCCTTCAATGGGAATTTATAAAGACCCCTTTAATAAAGCAGAGCATCATGCTAACCACCCTTTTTCTTAGCAGCAGCAGTACCTATCTATTAAATTTGTGGTCCTTGAGGTTTCTGCTTCTCCTTTAGGTCACTATTCATTACATTGTGACTTGCTTTTACACAGATGCCACTTGGACTTGCCCTTACAATATGTATTCTGCAACTAACGCACCATTTCGCTAATTTCTGGATTCAAAGTTAATGTTATGGTTGCTATGACTCCATTGCTGTACTTGCAAGGAAAGGAGCATACTCTCGATCTGATCTTTGGAATTAATAATTAAAATCATAAATTCTCTAAGCCAGTCAGTGGGTCCTACCCATTCCACCCATTGGTCCTCTTTGGGGACAGCTCTCCAACCAACCATACATCTACAGAATGAGAAGCTGGCCCCCTAAACACACTGGCCGTGTTTACACCTAAGACAGCCCTGCAGAAAAGTTTCAAAACCTCAGTTGGCTGACCCTACAAACTTCTTTCACTTATAGAATCAACTCTAAAGGCAGGAATAAAGTCTAACCCCTTAAACTTGGTAAAGCAATCAAACAGATAACATTTTCTTCACTTTATTAAAAATATTAATATATTTGCTCTACAGATTCAATTTGTGATGTCACCTTTCTTAAATGTTCTCACCACAAGAAAACAAATGGTAGTTACGTGATGGGAAGAAGGTGTTAATGCTATGGTGGTAATCATATGCAGTATATAAATGTATCAAATCAACACATTGCACACCTTAAACATACACAATGATTTATGTCAATTATACCTCAATAAAGCTAGAAAAACCCAGGTTGTCCTGCCTTTAAAACTGGTATAATGAAGAGGGTCTATCTCTTCCACAACAAAGAACTTCCACCTATAAGGAGACTTTAAACATATGAAGTGCTTCTACCTAGAGAACTGCAAAAAAGGCCACATTCATTTTTCACTACAGAAATTTACTTCAGCTGAAAATGTGCTGAATCTGCACATTCTTGCTACATATTGGTTTGTAAGTGTAAATATAAGCTGTGAGAGAGAGTTCATACGACTTTTTTTTTTTAAGTAAATGTGCTTTTTTCCCTTAAATCAGAAAGCATAACCAGGACAAGCTCTACCTAATTCCATAGGATGGGTAGGAGTTACTATGTTCCCCTGGGCAGCACCATCGCTCCTCTGAGATGGCATCTGTAGTCCCTGTGGACCCTTTACCCACATGGCAGCCTCCGCACTGGTGATGGGAAGTCTGGTGCTTGCCAGCCATGTCAGGCTTCTGGACACACATGTGAAAGGAAGTAATCTGACTGAGCAGGAAGGGAAGACTTTAATTCAAGTTATCTGAGCACCAACAGAATAAAACATAATATCTAATGCTAGTTAACCCAATTGTCAAAATTATGCCAATCTCTGAGAAAAGATTTCTGTCCAGAAAACAAACAAGCAAAAAATCCAAAGCAAAAGATAAATTAATCGTGTGATTTTATTGGACATAATATTACTACTCAAAGTTTTACTGTAAATGTGAGGTCCTGAGGCCTTGCAAAAGCTTTTATCATAAAAGCTATTTCACAGAAAGAATGGGTTTAATTTTATGAAATAGAAATCCAATTTTATTTATAGCACAAAATTAAATAAACAGGATATTTCCTTCACTAGGACAATAACTGAGTTGCACTGTGAGTAATGATGTGAGTAACATGCAGGGCCAAAGAAAGGCTCTGCTTTTCTTTACAACACACAGTACTCTGCTCAGACTCTGGCCCCTTCTACAGGCTCTCAGGCCCTGTTGATAACTCTCAGTAATTGAAAAGAAAGAAAAATTAGGGATATATTATAAAATGCACAGAAATACAATAATGCTTCACAAGAAGGCTTCCATCAGAATCTTTCACAACAAAATCATTACAGAAATCAATTTATACTCATTTCATAGCATCCTTTGTACCCACAAAGAAGTATAAACAAAGAATTTTAAGTAAATGTGAATAGTATGGTTTTAAATAGTTTTGGGATAGGTCTTAGGAGAAATAATTATTAGGGGGAAAAAAACTGTTTTCCACTTACAATGCTATTACCATTAACACATGATAAACTCCAGTGGGCCACATGCCACAGTTCATTTGTTACCTTGCTATTATAATTTATCTGCCTCAAAGACAAGCAACACTAAATAAAACATATATGCTAGAAGAAGATGCACTGAGCACATAAGAGATTCTAAAGTGCTTAGATTAAAACTACAAAATTGAAGGGAAAAAACCAAGATTGTGACATAGGAGACTCCTGAATGTCCCTCCTCCCATGGAAGTACCAAATGTCCAGCTACACACAGAGCAATTCCCACTGAGAGCACTCCAGTAACTAGCTGAGTGACTCCTACATATAAGGTGAATGAGAAAATACCCGCCTTGAAATAGGTAGGAAAGGCTGAGACACACTCTGACCATAAACCCCACCCCCAGCACAGCATCATACAATCAAGAGGGGTGAAGGAGTGAAGGAGTTTCATTGTACATAGAGTATCCCAACTTTTAAGAGTCTCACCTGAGAGATGGGCTCCCAAAACACCCAGCTCTGAAAGTCAACAGGACTTGCAACCATGAGCCCCATAGGACTTTGGCAAATAAAGAAGCAGTTCTTGATGGGCACACAAGCATGCACCATGGCTATCTCCCCAGGGCTCAGCGTAGAGGGAGCAGGCAGAAAGCCCTCTCCCAGTCTTTCCCTGGAAGAGATTTGATTGTTTACTTCATCAGCTGCTGCCTTGCGGGGCTGGCTTCTAACTAGCATGCAGCTAGGGGCTGGCTGTGACTCTCTAAGGAAGTCAGTTGGCAATTTTCCCACTTCCTTGGTCCAGCTCACTCCAACAATAAAGGCCAGGTCACGAGCCTCTCTCTAGAAGGAGCAGCTTTTATGGCTGCCACTGGTCCCCAGATCACCTGGCTTTGATAGCCAAAGGGGCGTGCATGCACAAGTCTCACAGGACCACTGTGGATGAAGAAGCAGCTGTTGACGTGTTTGCACAAAGCACTCGCTGCAACCATCCCCTCCAAGATTCTGCACAGAGGGAGCAAGCAAAAAACACCATCTCCCAGTCTTTCCCTAGAAGAGATCGGATTGCATACTTTTCCATCTTATGTCTTTTAATCAGTCTGCATCTGGGTGCTGGCTGAGATCCTCCCCTTTAGGACATGGATGGGTCTTGGCACACACTCAACTACTGGGAGCCACTAAGAGCAAAGACAGCAACTTGAACTATCACAAAGGTTTAAGAGGCAACTAGGAGCTCAGGCTGGGCTGATTGATAAGGTTCGTCTATACGAGACTGGGAGAGATGTCTGTTTTATCTGATGCACAGAAAACAACACAGGAAGTCAGGGAAATGAAGAAACAGAAGAATAACTTCCAAACCAAAGAACAAGATACATCTCCAGAAACTGATCTTAATGGAGATAAGTGACTTATCTGATAGGGGCTTCAAAGTAGCATAAAGATGCTCACTGAGGTCAGGACAGCAATGCATGAACAAAGTGAGAATTTCAAAAAAGAGACAGAAAATGTTTTAAAAGTACCAAATAGAAATCAATATTCAATAGAAGGGTTCAATGACAAACTAGGTCAAGTAGCAGAAAAAAATCAGTGAACTAGAAGACAGGAAGTGGAATTTATCAGCAACAATAACTAAGCATACACTCCCAGCAGGAAACTGCATGTATATGCTATTGTCGGTGCAAAGGTTGAAGATTAGGAAATATTAACTTACTTCTAAATTTTGGGATGAAAAATAAACATAGCATATGGATAACATAAATCCCAGTGTGGAGGCTCTTCGTTCACATGCAGTTATGAAGTTTTATAACTTCCAACAATTTGTTGTTTTGCAGAGGCACAGACTGAACCACTGCAGACTTCAAGCTGCTATGCTGAGGAAAAGGGCCCTGTCACTGACTTGCACCTGCCGCTCCACGAGCCTTTGAGGCTCTTTACTTATGGCCTTGAGTATGGTGACTAGTAAGAAATTATGAAAGCTTTATGTCTTCATCAAAATGAGTCTGCCTTCAACATTCTTTGACATAAATTGCAGCAATATCTTTTTTTAATCTGTCCCCTAAGGTAATGGGAATAAAAACAAAAATAAACAAATGGGACCTAATTAAACTTAACAGCTTTTGCACCACAAAAGAAACCATAAACAAGGTGAAAAGACAATCTATGGAATGGGAGAAAATATTTGCAAACAATGTGACATATGACAAGGGCTTAACTTTCAGTATTATAAAAACAGATCATACAGCTCAATATCACAAAAACAAACAACCCAATCACAAAATGGGCAGAAGATGTAAACAGAAATTTCTCCAAAGAAGACATACAAATGGCCAACAGGTACATAAAGAGCTGCTCAACATCTCTATTTATTAGAGAAATGTAAATCAAAACTACAAGGAGGTGTCACCTCACACCAATCGGAATGGTCATCATCAAAAAGTCTACAAATAATAAATGCTGGAGAGGGTGTGGAGAAAAAGAAACCCTCCTACACTGTTGTTGGGAATGTAAATTGGTGCAGCCACTATGGAGATCAGTCTGGGGATCCCTTAAAAAACTAAAAATAGGGTTACCATATGATCCAGCAATTCCACTGCTGGGTGTATATCTGGAGAAAACTCTAACTTGAAAAGATACATGCACCCCAATGTTCACAGCAGCATTATTTACAATAGCCAACACATGGAAGCAACCTAAATGTCCATCGACAGATGACTGGAATAAAAAAGATCTCATATATATATATATATACACACACACACACATATATACAATGGAATATTACTCAGCCATGAAAAGAAATAACACCATCTGCAGCACAATGGATGGACCTAGAGATCATCATATCAAGTGAAGTAAGTCAGACAGAGAAAGACAAATATCATATGATATTGCTTATATGCAGAATCTAAAAAAAAGATACAAATGAATTTATTTATGAAACAGAAACAGACTCAAAGACACAGAAAACAAACTTATGGTTACTAAAGGGGGAAGGGGGGAGGGATAAATTAGTAGTATGTGATTAACATATACACACTACCATACATAAAATAGATAAAAAACAAAGGTTTATTATATAGCACAGGGAACTATATTCAACATCTTGTAATAAGCTATAATGGAAAAGAATCTGAAAAAGAATATATTTATATACATATGTATAACTGAGTCACTTTGCTGTGCACCTGGAACTAACATAACACTGTAAATCAACTGTACTTCAATTTAAAAAATAAGTGTGCCTTCTAAAATATAAAATACTCTCCAACATTATTGACAGAATTTGTTTTAAAAGCCAGGAGGCTTAAGTGAATCAAGTTCCTTATCCAGAATACATATATATATATATATATATATATACACGCACGCACACACACATATATATGTGCATTTATATGTACATACATATGAATGAACATATGTACTACATGTGTGAATACACAAATGAATATATGTATGTATATACATATGAACAAAGTTTCTTAGCCAGAAAACATTCTCCCTCCTATATATGGGAGAATTACAACAGTGATATCTAGGATATGCAACTCCTTAAAGATCTCAGGATACACGCCTCATTCATTCAAATACTTCTTGAGCACACACTATGTGGCAAGCCCTTGGCTAGGTTCTTGGGGGTGATGGTGAGCAGAACAGACACCACCCATTCCCTCAGGAAGCCCACCCTTCACTCACGCCAATCAGCTACCCCACAGCTAAGCACAGCACATGGGAGTCGGGCATAGCTCAGTGCTGAACTAGGCTTGTGACTTCCAAGGTCTTAAGAAATAAGAAGCATCCTTAAGTGCCCAGGAGAGTTTTAGTATAACCCTGATTAAAGGAAAGAAATGGAGATCCCCTCTCATGACGAGTGCATTTAATCTTATCCATGATCGAATTTAAACCAATCTGTAACCAGAATTTATCAGGAAGCAGAAACTCCTAAAAATAGCACCATCTAACCACAAAACTGAAGTCAAGACAAACAAACAAACAAACAAACCCAGAAATAGTATATGCTTGTGTTCAATAAAATGCACAGCACCGTTTCTATCTTCAGTGAAATTGTTATTTGTAATCACCATAAGTAGCATCTATTGAGCAGCGTAGTTTTGTGCACAGTATGAGTTTACATACATCTATATCTCTGCTCATACACAGATACCAAATGGTTTTAGGAGTCTAATTAACGATACTAAGAGTCTATTTAGTAAACAAGGGGCATCCAGATGTAATTTCGAAAGTTAGTGTAATGCAGTAATATGAATGCTCTCGGTAACTGACATTTTCAAAGATGTCAGTGTATTCATTACATTTCCCACATAGCCTCATTTCTTCTCAGTGGTCCACGGAGTTGACTGCATGCTCTTCCTTGCTTGATGACTCTACCTGTTTGGAAACAGGGGACCAATATCCCCTTCTTACAACAAGAAAGCACGCCACGGGAAGTGGAGCCACAGCCCAAAGCAGTTGGCCACAAAGGAAAAATCCTTCCCTCCTTGAGGCAAAGCTCTTCACCTCCTGGAACAGAGCAGCGTCGACCAGCACAGAGATGAGCGGCTCAGGACCTCAGGGAACCCAGCCTGAGCAGTGCAAGGCTTGGGCAAAAAGTAGGCAGGAAAACCCACCCAGGGAAACAGGCAACAAATTGTAAAGCACACAGAGAGCAGACACCTGAATTTTCTGGTAAGGACCCACCTTCAACTGAAGAATTTCCCAAGACAGTCCACCCAGGAGGCAACTCCAGATGGGTCAGAGCCAGCACCAGCTCCTCGTCCAGAGCAGGCAATGCTCCCACCGTCAGGGCAAACGGGGTCAGCAAGGTCTGGTGGCTACTGGCTGTGAGGCGATGGGCTTGGGTGACCAGCAAACGAGCCAGCCTGCAGGCCATGTTGTCCACGTAGGTCACGCAGTCGGAGCCCATGGTCACTGGGGAGTAACCTTCTGAGCAGAGGCACACAGACACCGTCACCGTCTCCTGAAGCCCGTGGCCTGGATGACAAGACAGTGAGCTGTTCACCCAGAGTCTGCAGAAGATGCTCTCCCAGTGTCCAGAGTGTTAGCCCAAGCAAACCACATGCTCCCGGCGAGTAAGACAGAAAGAAAATGCGGCCAATTATCTTGAAATGCTGCCAAGCCTGTGGGTCCAAATGAAAGCAGACCCCAGCTTCTTCCAGTGACTCCTGAGTTTCACACTACCTGTTATGAGCCCTGAGCATCTTGGTGCCTACTCTCCTGTCATTACCACTGTTTTTTTCTTTTTTTTTTTTTTACATTTTTATTGATTCATAATCATTTTACAGTGTTGTGTCAAATTCCAGTGTTCAGTACAATTTTTCAGTAATGTTATTTTTCAATAACATTACCACTGTTATTTGGCTTAACTTCACCTTGTACTTCAACCCCAACCCTCACATTCACGTTTGTTGTCTTAAAGGCTACTGCCCTTTCCTGCTCTGCATTCCCTTCTGAGTCATACATTTTTATGTATTTATTTAGGTGCTAGTTTTATAAGATGGCACCAAAGTTACACAAGTTTACCCTAATTCCACAGAATTCTTCCGAATGTGACTGGAGTGGGTAAACACTACTCAACAGAAACATCACATATGTTGTTCATTGCCCGCCTCCCCACTTGTGAGAATGGCTTCTCTGTCTTATAGGTGTTCTTGGTACTTCTGCTCGTGGGTGGCCACCTAATCCTGCTACCTGTCCCTCCTCCTTACACTCTTCTTTCATTTTGCCAAGGTTGGTGGACTTCTAACCAGGTACATTTTTCTGTTGTCCTTGGCAGAATTTCCAGGAATTACTACCACCAAACCTCTGTGATTATGATAATCCGAGCTGGACAGAAGAAGGGTTAACATTCACCCACCACTGGCCCCCAGACAAACAGCTAATAGGTACAAATCACCCTTACTCTGCCTTATTCTCCAAAGGCTATGCTGCAAGGCTTCAAGGAACAAGAGCATCCCACGTTTGCTAAGCAAGAGCTACTGCCATTTTCACATCGTCGCCTCTTTAAAGCGGTCTAACGGTACAGACGCAGAATGCAGCCCCCACCTGCAGACTAGACACGTCCAGTATCTCCTCAGAAATCTGTTGTACGTACTCTGGAAAGGTTGCCGTGGCAAAGTTGTAACCAGGGGAAATTTATGATCCAGAATTAGGGACTGTCCCTTGTCTACAGGGAAGTTGTTAAAATCAAAGAACCCTCTCTTCTAAGCAAACTACAATATAATCAAAAAGATTTTCTTTGACACATGAGGAGTGGGAAGGAAGTATTCCCCTACATGCAAGTAAAGAAAAAGACAAAACAGATGTTTTGATGTTAGGAGTGGCACTTTAGTTAGTATTTTTATTCTTTCTCTATAAGAGGCTTGATAAAAGAGAGAAAACCAAGAAGCAGCCAAGGTAAATGCAACAAAAACTATCAACATAAACGCCAAAGCACAAGGCCAGGGCCAAGGAGACTGGCAGCCGGTATAACTCCATGCCATTAACGTGGTTTGACTTTGTTTTTCTTACAAGAATGGGAGTTACTGGGTCTGAGAGAGAACTGCTTAAAATCGTCCAAAGTCCCAGAAATTGCACAGTAGACTGACTCAGTGTCCAAACCCAGGTAGGTCTGAAAGGTCTTTGTTATCGTTACAGTTCTTACTACGTCTGTGTTTGCAGGTTTACTGTCTTCCTTCTCCCCTGCATTCAACAGATATACTACAGATGCACTTCGAAACATTTTTCTTTTAAAAATGAGGCCAGTCTTACCTATTTAAAAAATTCCCTGTATATTTTAAGAGGTCTTGAAAGACCCACAAGTTAAAGAAAACTGACCAATCAACAAACAAGAAGAACAAAAACCCTCCTTTCCTGCAGGTTATGACATCTTGATTATACCTTTAGGCTAGAGTTCGATGTCTCAGATGTACAGCCCACATGCCAACGAAAATACAAAACAACCGCATCCGAGAAGGGCTCATGATAACATATTAATTTGTCACTTGTCCCTGTGGTACTTGAAGATATCAGGGAGAATTACAGGTTTTGGAATGTGAACATTTTATGGTGGGAAGAGAAAGTTCTGAAGCCTGAGATCCAGCAAGAAAGCATCTGGATGAACAGGGTGCCGAGGAAGGAACTCCAGCCACCAAAGGGAGCAAAGCAGAGAGAGGTTGCTAGACTGACCCATGGAGAATGAGGAAGAGAGAGTGAACTGTCAGATATCTCAGATCTGCCTCAACCATCCCAGGCAACAGCCCTGGGACCACAGAGGGTGATACTGAGACAGAGCATCTCCTCCACCGGACTGCATCCAAGGCACACCCAACCTGGAGCGTTAGGTCTATGTTGTGGCTGCTCAGGGGGCTGCAGACACGCCTGGAAGAGCCTCAGACGTGGGATAATCCAGTGCGAGTGCCCTTCCTTACACACATACACACACGCACGCTCTCGCACACACATACACACTCACTCATACCCCTCCCACCTTGGAGCGCTGTGAAGATGCCAAAAGACATTTCCCAATTGCTCAATCAAGGGGACACCTCACCTGGAACACTGGATTGCAGAACATTATCCTCTGTGCGCTCTGCAATCACGACGTGTCTCTGACGAGATCCGTTATAAATAAAGTAAAACTCGGCATCTTTAGGAAGATAAACGTTTTTGCCAAACTTCGCATAGACCGTCATCTGCCCCTGGAAAAAAATGAGTAAGTCAGGGCATCGTCATACTTACTTGTCCTGGCCCTAAGAAACCACAATAAAAAGGGCCCTGGTCCAAAACTGGGCCCTTTGTTATGCTCACGTCACGTGGGCGAGCTCAAATTCCAGGAACCCTCCTCCCAGCAACAATGTTTTGAACAACAGGGAGATGATTTCTGATATATTTAAGTATGGGTACCAGAGCTGGTTTGTTCTGTTTTTAAACTTGAAGAAGCTCAGTGCATATGGAAGAATTTCATTTACTAGATGTGTAAATACAATACTTTGTTGGCTTTTACCTTGTTTGAATTCCTACCTGATGGACATCATTGCCTATATTTATTTTTTCCTGTACCTGAGACACCACTATAGTATAAAACTTCAAAATAATTATTCTTAGCTATGGCCTGACTCTGTACTGGATCACAGGGAGTTGTAAGAATTTGAAATATTCACAAACATTGCCAAACAAATAGCACCATGCGATCCAACACTTGCGGTGCCTTTCCCGCTGCTGTTTGTCTTCTCTGAGAGGTTTCCAAGTCCTCTGTCTCATTCAGCCTGACCTCACACTTTCTCTTGAAAGCTTCTGGTTGGCACAAAGCCCAGCTAAGTATCCTGGTCCCAAGGAGAGGAGCTGCCACCCTGGGTCACTGGGGCACACTCTGAGGAAGGAAGGAAGGAAGGAAGGAAGGAAGGAAGGAAGGAAGGAAGGAAGGAAGGAAGCAGGCAGGCAGGTCGAGGGAGTGGGCAGCAGGCCAGTGCTCCCCGGGATGTTACCATCCAGAGGCGGTGTGTTGGGGCTCCTTCGATAATGCTGCCACCAAGGTGGCCACGGTGGATGAACTGGCCAGGTGGTCTTGGGACCCAGAGGACTCCAAAGATTTGGGACACTCCCTCCCCTCAAACACAAAAAGGCAATAAAACAGGGGCCTCCGGGGAGCAGGTGGATTCCACCCAGCCTGTGGGAGTGGCAGGGAAATGGAAACCGGGAGGTAGAAAGGGTCGCCCACTTTGGAGGGCCTCCAGAGCTCAGTCCACTGTGGAAAAGCAGCTGGGCTTTTATGTGCTTGCCCTACAAAAACACACCCACTCTTCCAGAGCTCCTCACCCTGTGACAGGGGGAAAAAGTGAACACAGAGGAGTCTCCACAGTCTCCTTGACACCTGCTGGCCTTTGCTGGGTGTTAGTGTAAAATATCAAGAGTTAGGCCAGTTAGGACCAGAAACAAGATCAGTACGGACCTCCTCTTTCCCGTAATCACATGGTTATTTCATCTAAAATTCTAGAAACAAAAAGGCTATGTTTTCCTAGTTTTCTAGATGGTTTGCAATCATCACACACATGAAACATCATCTTGAACCATGAACAGGTATAAATACAAAGTGTGGAGCTCTGAAAAAAAAAAACCACTAGCTCACAATTTTGAATTAGACTTTCTCTGTGTGTGAGCAGGTGTGTGAGCACACATGCACACACACACACCACACACACACAATCAATAGAAAGTAACATGCCAGGGAAAATCTACTACACAATAGTTTCAAAAAAAAAAGTTCAGAAAGAGGATCTGAAAAGCAAAAAAACAACAAATGTCTGAAATGACAGAGAAGAAACTTAGACGAAATTCCATTTCCTAAAAAAGGAAGACAATCTTGCTTTAGTCACATTCCTGGTTTCTAAAGAGACTGTTGATTATCCATAGACAGAACCTGGACTGACCTGTTGGTGATATTTTTTTTAATGTTAGAAAATAAATTATATAAGCAGACCAAATTTTTTCACAGATCACAAGGATATCTAATCCGTATCTATTCAAAACAATGATCATATTACTATTTTATTTGGTAGGTAAACGAGGACGATGACTTATGAAAGTTTAATTGCAACCCTTTCCAATGCAACACAACTCCAAACAGCACAGTTTCACAATTCAGTTATGCCTCCCTTTCAAGATCACATCGTGCTGTACATTGGTCAAAAGATAAACATTCATGTCAGAAATGGCATGTCCATTAAAGAGAGGTGCCCAGCAGTCCTAGCACTAAGAGTAATATTCAGCACTAAGAGGAGTCGCTCACTTGCTAATCACGGAGGTCAGGAAGATGCGGCGAAGAGTGTCACGGGAGGAGGGAAGGGTGTTACAGACACCAACAGAGAGACCCAGTGAGATGGAAAGGGACTAGGAGGCGTGGAGGGGGACGTGGCAGGAGAGGAAGACTGGGAAAGAAAATACGCATGGAAAAGAACATGAACATTTTCATCAAGAAAAGTTAGACAAAGCTCAAAGGAGATTTAGATAAAGCTACAAAGAAGGCCAGCGGGAGGAACGGGCTTCTGAAAATGTGCTGAGGGACACGTACAGCATAAATAGCAAGACAGCCACCGGTAATAATTTTTGACTAAGATTGAGGACTTTCTAATCACTGTGGCCACTCAAAATCTACTTTTCTTAAAAGGCCACTAGTTTTATTGATGGCAAAGATAAATTCCAATTTACAGAATTCCAGTGTGCCTCCGTCCTTTCCCCATCTGGAGTCAACTGCATACTTTGTTTTAGGCCACTGAAAACTATAAACTTTTGTAAAGTGAATGTTGGCATCAATATTGAAATCACTCTTCTTCTACGCAAAAAAAAAAAAAAAAACCCAAGAGATGTGCTACCATCTTTCTATCAATTCACCGTATCCCAAGTTAAAAAACCACTCGGCTATTTTACTGAAACTTCTGGAAACAATAAGAGGTACAATATTATCTTCCCAAATTATCTTCCCAAATTAATCTATAGATTTAATATACTCTAATCAAAACCCAAACCAAATTTGTCGAATGAAACTCAACAAGCTTATTCTACAGTTCATCTGGAAGAGTCAACTCACAAGACTAGAAACAAAAGTTTTGAGAAAGAGAATAATGTTCTGAGCTGTGGGGGGAGGGATCACAACTTGCCCCTGTCAGGGAAATTAAGTAATAATAAAGGTGGCATTTCAAATCAGTGGGGAAAGAATCAACTACTCAATAAATCATTCTGAAACAGCAGCTGTCCATTAAGGGCAAAAAAAATCCTTCACACCAAATACTTAAATTCCCAATTAATTCAATATTGAACATAATCCGTAAGTGCATAAAATTAGAAAATTGTCTTGAACTTTTCATTATTGAACAAAAGACAACAATTAAAGATACCTAAATTTCATCTATTCTGACACCACCCTAATTTATCAACCTTTTTTTTCCATTTCCTTCTAGTTTTTGTTCAGTGCACAGCTAATTAGTACATAACCATACTCATGGCATAGCCACATGTACAGCTGTGCTCTCTCTTCCATCAAAAGCATTTTTCCATGCTGTTACAATTTTTGGCACCATTTTCAATTGCATTCCATCAAAGATTTGATGTTCCATAACTTAATCATTCCTCTACTGTTGTACATGTAGAGTATTTCTAGCTTAACATTGTAAAAAATACAATAAATATTTTCATGTATATTGTTTTTATACTTTAAATTACTTTTTTAGAATAAAATTCAAGAAATGAGGCCAAGAAGGGCACAATTGTCACAATTGTGAGACTGCTTTCCAAAAATGTATCAACTTGCGTCACTACCTGCGCTGGTTGATCAAGAGTATCATTTTTATCCCAACTTTGCCAAAACTTTCTTTTTTATTGTTTCCCAAGTTAACATTTAATAAATGTTTCTTCACTGACTAATTCATATTTTTCCATTGCCACTGAAATGTATTGCCTACTTTTATAAAAGCCTATTACTAAATGGTGTCCACATTGTTAGTTGGTCTGATTAAATTTTGATTTAAGGAACTCTGATCTTCCCTCTTCTATTCACATTTAAATTCACCTTTGCCTTCAGGAGGTCAAAATTTTCACTTTCCCAAATGAATCAATTGACAGCAATATCAAAATGATCCCCTTCCCCTTCTGACGAGTGAATGTGTACCACCTACTACTCATGACCAAATAAAAAGCACTCAAATACGCATGTAAGACCACTGAAGGCCAGGTAACATGGACAACAGAAATAACAAAGTTTACGTAAAGCAGAAAAACGTAACTAAACATAATCACACTGAGTATCTCTCAATATAAGCACAAACAAAAACATCATGCGTATTAAACCAACATATTTTTTTTTTACTATCAAGCATCCCCCTAGAGAAATTCTATTTGTAAAACTCATCAATAATTCTCAAAGACCAAGCCTTCTGCTGAAATGCTGTGACACCTATGGATTTCCTCTCAAAGAACCAAAAAGGTACTCAATGTTTTTGCCACCTTCATTCGACTCTCTTAACTCCTCTTCCAATGGCATTTAAGATGGAAATGGACATTGACATTGATAAGCACATTCTAAATATTTTTTCATTACTCTCTAATGGTCTCAAATTCAATGTCTCTGAATAGCTTGGTGGCTGCATTATCCTGGTCCTGGGTATTCTTGTAGTAAGTTCTTCCACCCTCTATAGATAGTGTATATAACCATATATATATATATATATATATATATACACACACACACATATATGTATGTATGTGTGTATATATATATATATATATATATACACAAAATATATAACTGTAAATATTTTGTTAATAACAATGTCATTTTCTGGACAACAGCCTTTTAACTATGTCGTTTCTAAAATACCTGGCATGATTGAGCAGTGAACAAATAGTATTGTTTCAAGTGATGACAATGAGAACAAAGTGTGCATCTTTTTATAGTGAGTCCGTATGGGGTTATGGGTGGCCTGAGAACTTCTTAAAGTTGTTAGCAAAATTGTTTATGTGCATGTGTGCCCAATTTTCTAAGGAAAGGTTTATAGTTTCATCATATTCTCAAAGGCATCTAAAGATTCAAAAAACGTTAGGAACACTACTTTTATTGTAACAAACAAAAATGAGAATTTAATAAGTGCTTTTTATTGATAATTGTCACCTTTTCATGTGACAGTAAGACTGTTCTGCCCTTTAAGATATTCTAGTATTCTACACAGCCTTTACATGGGATGATTTTTGACAGAAGCACAATGAAGGTAATTTTTTTTTATATTGAAGTATGGTATATCTACAATGTTGTATTACTTTCTGGTGTCCAACATAATTATTCAGTTATACATATATATTCTTTTCCACATTCTCTTTCATTATTAGGTTATTATAAGACATTGCACATGTTCCCTGTGCTGTATAGTAGGACCTTGTTGTTTATTGAAGGTAAATGTTAATTGACATGTTAAATATTATAATGAACATTTTCTAATACATGCCACTAAAACCATTATCATACTATAAATATAATGCTCTAAGTGAACTATCAAATTTAATTCTTTGTTTTAAGTATTTGAAACTTGCCCTCTTTACAGTAACAACAGAAAAACCCAGTAATTCTACCCAGAGATTTCTCTGCAAAGCACAGTGTTGCTGAATGTTTTAAGATCCTTGAAAAATAAATTTTAAAAAGATGTATTGTCCCACGTTATAGGTCAGTGAATAAAAGTACAGGTACTAACTAGTACCAGCACTGACAGGATCCCAGAGCCAGATTAACAGCATTGGGTTTCTTGATTTCTGCCCCCACCCCCACGTTATATTACCTTTACATTCCTCGAGCAAAATTTCAAAGAAAGTTCTGTAGGCACAAAGACTTTTATTTCCAGTTACTGCATTCAACTGAAGTACTTCTCTAAAACAAAGTTTGAAACTGTAAAAACTATTTCCTGTATGTTGTATGCACATATTATAGGTAGATAAATGCATATCTACTTACACACATGTATTATCTTTTATGTGAACAGTACTCCATAATTTATAAAGTGTTTCCTTGTGTACTGTCTTATCTTATTCCCACATCTAGGAAATATTATTATAACTTTTATTTTATAAATGAGAACTCTGATAATATCAGGTCCAGCGTGTGGCAGAGCCACAAATCAAATCTACATCTTCCTGTTTCAGGCCCAGGGCACTCTTCTTCTCAACCTGTTGCTGTACAAACAGCAAGTGCTCAAGTATTAATTGACTTATCTACATCTTTATACTTAACACTGATTTTATGTACTTAATACAAGGATTCTCATCCTGAAATCCATGGGTAGACATGGGTGGAGAGGGAAGGGGAAATCAGAGAAATGTTCCTTAATCCCCTGAATATACATGCACAATTTTAAGCATCCATCTGGGGAGACTGTCTTTTCATCAGAGATTCCTAGGAGGGTACAAGGAGAATATGATTCAAAAAAGTTAAGAACCACTGATTTAAGGCATGTTTAAAGCATCTTTTGTATAATGTAAAATGTCAAGATCATTCAAATTTATTATCCAAACCAAAACTAAGTCAACAAAATTCAGTTCAATATAAATTGGTTAGATCCAGAGGAAAATAGCAGAATGTCAATTTTTTTAAGGAAGGAAAACTAAAATGAACTAAAAGACTCATAAGGACATTTCTTCAGGGACAGCCTTTGAGGGGGGAGGGTGCGGCTCAAGTGGTAGAGCACATGCTTAGTATGCATGAGGTCCTGGGTTCACGCCAGTACCTCCATTAAAATAAATAACAACAACTTAATAAATTAACCTAATTACCTCCCCCTCCAAAAAAATAAAAGAGAAGATAAAATAAGTATTTTAAAAAAGAAAATTTAAAAAAGAAAAAAAGAAACAGCCTCTGGAGTAGGAATGACCTTCTTTTTAGACAGGATGAAACAGAGCAGTGTAGACCAACATTCCTGCTGATAACAACGAGAAAATAAAGACTGAAAAACTAAAACTAATAGTCTCAAAGGCACCTGAAACCAATGGAAATGAGAATAAAATATAATTAAAACTCCAGAAAGGGCAGAACCACTCAAGAGAATTATGGCTAGAATTATGTCTTCTAGCTAGAAGGCAATGGAATAATAACTTGAAACAATGAAAGAAAATAACCAGTGACCTACAATGCCCTACCTAACAAAAATATTCTTAAAAATGAAGCTGAAATTAAATGTTTAAGACAAATACTGAGGTAACTCACTGCCAGTAGGTCAGCACTAAAAGAAATACTAAACGAACTTATTCAAGCAAAAGCAAAATGATCTCAAACATAAATACGGACATGCAAGAGGCTATGAGGCACAGCAAAGTAAGTAAATACAATATCTAGTGTACAAAATAATAATTATAATATCATGGAGTTCACAGCAACGTAAAAGGGAAGTGGAATTAGAGTATCTAAGTTTTGGAAATGTGTTAAAAATAATTATCTTACTATATTTATAATTTCAAATACATGTTTTAAGTTGAGGGTAACCACTAGCAGAATAATAAAAGAATGTACAGCCAGCAAGTTACAGAGTGAAAAATGAAACAGAAAATAAATAACCAAAAACACAAGACAGGAGAACATAAAACATGTGTAAAATAGACTTATATAATAAATATAAATCCAACTACATCAGCAACTACATCAAATGTAAACAAACTAACAGATCTGAATACAATTTTGAGATAGACAAGTTTGGATTTTTAATTCAAGAACAGTTACAATACTTGTATGTTGCTTACAAGAGACATATTTTCAAAATAACGCAGAAAGTTTAAGTAGAAAGATACACTGTGCAACACTAACCAAAAGAGAGCTAGCATAGCCAAAACAATAGCAAAGTAGTTTATAAACCAAGACATGTGACTAGAGGAAGAGGAACTTTCATCATAAAATGTCAGTTAAATAAGACGATACAGTATTAAATCTGCATGCACCTAGTAACACAGCTTCAAAATACATAAAAGAAAAATTAACAAATCCAAAGAGGAGAATTAGACAAATCCATAATCAAAATGGGAAACTTTAGCATGTCTCTCTCAATAGCTGACAGACAGAACAAGGAGACAAAACTGACAAGGATATAAAACACATGAATTACACAATTACCAAGATTATTAATCAAAAGGAATGATTACCATAAGTTAAATATATAAAGTAATATTTATTAAAAAGGCATCCATTATTCAAACCTCTGCATTAAACTTGGTTAAACATACACACAAAAATAAAACTTCTTGATTTTCAACTTGATGGAATGATTCACCACTATAGAATTGAAATATTCTTTGTTTCCGTAACAACAGCTGAATTGAGTGAAAAACAATTCATGCCGGAGGTCAGTAAATGACTCCAGATTCCTCAAAAGGCCAGAAGTAGGCTTTAAAAAGTTGCTTAGCTTAATTCCTTTAAAAAAAAAATCACTAACTTACTCACAGATTCTATAAAAACACAGAACTCCTAGAAACTGAAAACAAATATCTGACACTTTAAACAGATCATTGTAGGAAATACACTGGGTTGGATATAAGAATACTTAAGGAATAATCTCTACACTTGCATTATTCCATTACTTCTTGAAGAATAAATATCCTATATTTATTCCAAAATCATCAACTGCAAAAATGAAGAATAAAGCAAAATGCAGTTTAATAGTTAGATACCAGTGGGGATTTTAGTCAATAATCAACTTAGCATGAGTTATCACTGAAACAGCCACCCAAAAATGCTAATTCTGCCCGATCCTGCATTGATGGAAACCTAGTAACTTCATTAAGTATGGTTATGGTCCAGCTCTTCTCTGTACCTGTCCCTGACATACCTGGGCCATGGAATACTTTAATATAAATATAGATAAAACTGACAGCGTGTTCCAAGGAAAATGACAAGGATGCTGCAGGGACACAGGAACCACGTTGTCATACGAGGAACAATTGAAGGAACTAGGACTGTTTTGCCAAAGAAGAACAGACCCACGGGTAGACAGTCACCGCTGCAAATATCTGAGGGTCCGCCATGCAGACAAGGGGTGAGACATGATCTGCAAGCCCCAAGGGGAAAGCAGGAAACAATGAGGGGAAGAACAGGGCAGAGTTCAACTCTACACTGAGAGCCTTCTAAGGACCAGAGATGTCCAAAGATGACACGGATGACTTCAGGAGGAACACGCACTACCAAGAGATGGTGGCTTTGTTTTCTGCTTTACTTATTTGTTTATTCTAAGAGAATGGTGCTAGCTATCTAGACTTGAAAGTCCGCTGAGGGGTGTTGACAATGGTAAGGGGAGAAACAGGCTACAAAGACAAAGCAACAAGGAATTTAACTGAAACGGGAAAGGGGCAAGAAAGATGGAAAATAGATAAATGAAAATGAGCAAAGAGAGGGAAATATTCATTCTGCAGGAACTGCAATCTGGAAATATCTTTGTAAAAACAAAGAGGGTGGGGAGGAGGACCTGAATTTTAATGCCTGCCAAGAACATCTCATGTGATCAAAATCAAGAACTAAGGGCAAAAGCAGCACTACAGAATGTATTTTTGTGACACATTATAAAGGGGGGAGAGTGTGTTTTCAAACTACTCACATCCAACTACTGGCCACACCCCCATCCTGGCGCAGCTGTCTTTCTTAGGGTACAACAGTGCGGGGAGAGGGGGAGGGCCCGCTCAGAGATTCCCTTCTCCTCACTTCAGAACCAACAATGGCTTTAGAATGCAGGAGCCCACTTTTCTGGCCTTGTCCTTTTTTGTCCCTTACTTAAGATTCTCTCTGAATCTTCAGGTCAACTCTTCAGGGATCTTGGCCAGTGGAAAATGGGCCCTACGTACAGAACTGCCAAATGCTGGCTTCACCAGAAGTACCGTTCAGCCAAAAGTCAACTGGAATCTACTCCTTCTAATTCAGCACGGAATGCAGAGGTACAAGAACAACATTGGTGGCAGTGCACACAGATCCGATCCAAAAGGGCTGAGCGTGCAGTTAAACTTGCTAATCCCTTTCATTTCCTTAGTGCTTCACTCTTCACAAGGCGTTTGTGTACGCTGGCCCACTGCAACCTCACAACGCCCAGAGACCCAGACGGGCGAGAGACTGGCCCATGTGGATACACTGCTGCCTGGGTGACTCTTCTCCAAAGAGCTTTCCTGGGACCCAGGTTCCTGCCGCCTTGTGGCTCTGCCACAGTTTGGGCCCCAAATTACCCTGTGTTTTTCCAGTCAGAAAAAAAAAGAATATAGAGCATCAGAGCTGTCCAGGCCTGAGCCTGGTTCCCACCTCTGGCCCCATTCCATTCACAAGATCTCAGCTACAGAGAGTAACTGGGAACTCTTTTACAGCTGTGTGTCCAAGAGAAGGTCTGGTTATTGACTCAATCTCTGCCATAGGCTCTGGCACAACAAGTGATTCCCAGGGAACACTGAAGAGCTCAGGCTCAGTTAAATGAAAACTGAATACTATTACACTTCCCCCCCCCCAAAAAAAGCAAAAATTAAAAAATCTAAGAGAGGCAAGAGTTGGGGATTGTGTTGAAAATAAACGATGGCTAAGCAGTGCCAACACACTCACAGGGTTATTTTCATAAGCACATCCTGCCTGCCTGCCCTTGTCTGTCTGTCCGTGCGTCTCTGTCTTTGTCTCCCTCTCTCCCACGCGTGTGCGCGTGCACACACACAACCTCACTTTCTCAGTTACTTTACCCCAAACATAATGTCAAAAGCTATACTTCTGCAAGTGTCCCTTAATTCAGGAAAGAAACGAACTGGGACAAACAGCTTCATCAGTAAAGCACTGTTTAGGTACTGAAGGAAAACTGCATTATTTTCAATGTTGTCCCAAATGATAAAGGAGATATCTGACACCGAACATTAAATCATGCTCCTTGTCATTACCCCAAAAGCACAGCACCACAACCAATGGATGCTAAAAGTTTTCCAGAGGTACGTGACTTTATGATTTACCTGTCAAAGAGACACAACATTACTTCTCATTCCATGACTACTCTATCCCTTTAAAACCAACAACACAAAAAGGAGTGTGCTGGCCACCTGGTAACTGAGGGGCTCCCCCAAAGGACATGACAACACAGAAGCCTGTCGGCTACTCCATTGACTGTGTCACAATGTCCCCAATATTTCCTTAAACCCAAATACCTCTCAGTGTTATGCAAGACCTCTTCTCCGTGAAAAATTTTTTAATAGGCAAGCAAAAGAAAGCCCCCAAGACTTAACAATGATTTGTGTTTTTAAAGACATCTGTCTAACTGAAGAAATCCTTAAATTACAGTAAGCCCTGAAGTTATCTCATTCCTAACAGGATAGACAGGCTTTGTTTTGTTTTGTTTTGTTTTTAACAGTTTGTACCTCTTAATCCCTACCCCTGTAGTGCCCCTCCCCTCTTCCATCTCCCCACTGGGAACTACTGGTTTGTTATCTATATCCATGGACAGACTGTTTCTTAACTGGTGATGCCCTCCTTCCAAATTACACACCTCCAAAACCTTCTGACCATATACGGAAAACACGTGTAACCCCTCCTGAATCAATGTAAACATGTTCCAAATAATTAGAGAAATTAAAGCTTTCCTACTGAAACCCAATTTGCTAAATTTTGAGCATATGGAGCACACAGTTGCTAAAAATGGATTATTCTTGTCACGGAGAACACCAAGGGCTTTCTACATCTCTAGATAAGAAATCTGAGGTGTTTCGTCTCAAAGCTTAAAGGCAAAGAGGGAGAAAAATTAAAGAATTTCAACCGACTGTTACAATAAAAAATAATCCAGTTCAATGGTATCAACTTTTCCAAAGACATCCAAGATGTTCGTCTTCAGCTGTTTGAAGACTCAACATGGATTAAAAGACCAAAAGATTCTAAACAGGTGGTTTTAATCCTTAGGGTAACCTCAAGAATCAATTTCTCTTTTTCAAATCTAAAGTTTTAAGTCACTGAAAACATCAATCTTTAAAGAAATTCCTCTCCATAGCAGATACTTTTAACCTCTACTGACTGTTAGTTGCATCCATCACAGAGTCAGCAGTCCACTGGAATGTACTTTATGAGACGAATACTTTCATTTCCCTTTTTTTGCCCAAAAGGTACCTACTGATTCAAGGTAACAATGGGATCCAGCAAGGTGAGCAGGATAAACGCAGGACACCACTATTAGGAAATAAACATTTAATCCTTACAATAACATTGCAAAGGTAGCTTTTGTAACTTCCATTTTATAAATGAAGAAAGTGAGGCTCAGCACAAGTTAGAAGGTCTGGCTGGGATCTGAATTCAGGTCCGTCTACTGTCACTACTTGCCACTATTTCAAGATCAAAACCATTGCTATTGCAGAGATGGTTCACGGTATTCACAGGCCCCAAAAAGGCAAGCCCCCATCTCGTGAAGTTCCTCTGTGAAACAAACAAACAAACAAATCCACCGAATTTGGGCGAAACTGGTTACTAACTGCAATGTGCTCACTTTCCTGAGGAAAGGAAAGGACTTGCCGCGCGGTATCAGGAAGCAGCAGCCCACCTACAGCATCATCAGGGACCAAGCAAACGAGAAACTTAGCATATTCTGACCATGCTTCGAAATAAAGGGCGATGCTATAATGAAGAATACGAATCAAAGCATGACGATCTCATGACGTTTAGAAATGGAAAACCTGGGGAGAAAAATTTCCCAGTTATTCAGTGTTGTCCTACAGACGAGTCGACCCAGCCCCCTAACCTGGATATTTTGATCCGTTTGACAGTCGACACCAGGGGTGAACACTGCAGCTCCCTAAAGCAGCATGCGCAGACAGTCCTCCTTTACCCCAGGGCATGTGGTCTTGAAAATACAATCAGCACTGAACACGGTCATCCTCGTTACTAGAGCACCACATATCACCGTCCCCTCATCTGCCGAGCCTGGTTCTCACTGCTTTCCACGTGTTAACTCATGTAATCCCAAAACAAGCCCCTGAGGTCGGTGTTCTAGTACAACCCCCATTGACAGATGAGGAAACTGAGGCAGGAGTGCTTAGATAACTTACCTGAGGTCACATACTCCTAGTGAGGAGGCTGAGCCAGGCAGTCTCTCAACCTCATGGCCAAGTCCTCAGAGATGCAGTTAACACTGGCAACCCCTACACGCTCCTCCCCTGAGGACAAGACAGGCCTCCCGCTGTGTATAACTGTGGCTCACCCTCACCAGCCTGCAGCGATAGTTATGAACCCCCATGTAATTCCAGGGCTTTCTGCCATGTCCTCACTTTCTGGCCATCTTTATTCTCCATTTCTTTGCACCTTGAGGTGCTGTAAACTCACATTTTAATACCTAGCACCATATTCTTGTTTCCGGGGGCAAGTTCACACACCTCTGGTCAACCATCCTACATCAAAACTGCTCCTTCAAAACACAAGGAAAACAGTGGAAAGAGCAGCCCCAGAAAGCAAGATGCGCAGAACGCACCCCAGAGTCACGTGGCAGCTCAGTCACCAACCCATCTCCTCAGGGTTCCCCATCGGGAACCTTCCGCTCGCCTAGAATTCTACCCTGTGTTCAGCGTAGGGTGTGCACTCGTCTCTGTGGCTAAGAACATTCCTTAGCATTCTGAACGGAGGGGAGAATATTAACCTCTCAATTTGTCTTTACGTGGTAAGTAAAAAGGCGGCTTTGTAGTATATTGTGCACTGTGCTATTTCCAATACTTCACAATTTAAAACCATTTAAAGTTTCTAGTAGTAGATTTATATATCACATCTGACTTGAAAGGAAAACTGAATTTTCAGATGTAGAAAGCTAGGAAGTTGATCAAAGAGCTTGGAAAGCCGTGATGTGGAAAGCTAAGGGCAGACACCACAAAGGGAAGCCACCAATTATGCCCCATGGCTCAGTAGCAACTAGCCCAACCACTTCCTTACTACATCAGAACAAAACAAAGAAATAATTGTTTTAAGAATGAGAAAGCCTTTCTCCAAAATAAGCAGGGCTCTATCCTGTTCTTCGTGTTTCCTAATGGTTTCAGTGAAGGCATAAACGTCCTTATCATATTGACAAATGGCAGGAACAAAGTTGGGAAGGTCAGTTATTACAAATCAAGTTTCAGAAAGAACAGGGCCAACACTAACGAGATGAACTTCCCAGCTATCAGTGAACGGACTGTACCTGAAGAAAACTCAGCAGCCTACAAGAGGACGGAAGAGAACCAAACACAACTGATGTGTAAAAGATCTAGAGATTTTGGGTTTCGTTTTTGTTTTTGTACACATATATTTTTATTGAAGTACAGTCAGTTTACAGTGTTGTGTCAATTTCTGGTGTACAGCACAATGCTTCAGTCATGCATAAACATACATATATTAATTTTCATATTCTTTTTCACCGTAAGTTACTACATGATATTGAATATAGTTCCCTGTGCCATACAGTATGAACTTGTTGTTTATCTATTTTATGTATATTAGTATCTGCAAATCCCAATTTATCCCTTGCCACCTCCTCCCCTCGCTGGTAACCATAAGTTCGTTTTCTATGTCTGTGAGTCTGCTTCTGTTTTGCAATTAAGTTTGTTTGTCTTTTTTTTTTAAGATTCCACAAATAAGTGATGGTATTTTTCTTCCTCTCTCTGGCTTAATTCACTTAGAATGACAATCTTCAGGTCCATCCATGTTGCTGCAAATGGCATTATTTTATTATTTTTATGGCTGAGTAGTATTTCATTGTATAAATATACCACAACTTCTTTATCCAGTCAACTGTTAATGGACATTTAGGTTGTTTCCATGCCTTGGCTATCTATAAACATTGGGGTGCATGTATCTTTTTGAATTAAGATTCAGTCTGGATACATGCCCAGGAGTGGGACTGCTGATTTTGTTTGGCAGCAACGTCAGGACAGCTGACAGTGTGACATTGCTGCCCAAAGCAACCTACGATCACCTGAGACCACAGGACAGTGGTCACAGCAAGGAAGGTAACAGACCACTGTCCTCTGCACTGAGCAGAGCCAGCCAGAGTTTTCTGTTTAATTAGAGGCACCACGTTTTAACTGGAGGGTGAGGGCCACCAGGGTGCTAACAGCTCTCAAACCCACATCATGTAAAGAAAGGCTGTTGAAATTGGGGCTTTACTCTGGCAGAGAGAACACTTAGTGGGGAGGCATGAACGCTGTTCTCAAACTTTTGAAGGATTATGTATAAGAACAGAGACCCTATATAATGTCTCAGGGGCAAAACTAAAACCAATGAAGAGAATGCCCAGAAACAGATTTTAGACCACAGGTAAAAAGTACTTGTAGTAATTCAAAATGTCCAAATATGGACTCTCTTCCTTACGGGGAAAGAAGTTTCTCTCCACCATTGAAATTGTTAAAGGAGAGGACCACCTGTTCCTGTTGTCAGAAAGAATTCCTACACATATGATTCCATAATGAAAATGGTGCAGACTTGCACTGAACATGGAGAGATTTCTCCCTTTGCTGATATCCAAAGAATCACAAAAGCAGAGTGGAAGTGGTCACAAAAGATTTCATGCACTCCCCCTAATTCTGAGCTGAGAGACAAGTCAAACTGCATCACAAAGACTACTTTAAAATGTTTCCTTTATATGTCTCCAAGAAGAGGTTGCCCTATCTTAGTATTCCCATAGTCACAGCTTTCCAGGAAGTTCTTCCTGATGTCTAACTTGAATTTCTCCTGCTCTAATTATACCAGTTCACGTGGATACCAAAATGATCTGTTCTGTAATGATCATGACAGGAAAGCATTTGATGGAAGATCATATAAATTAGTAAAGAAAAATACTTGGAAAGGAAAAATATTAAGCAATGAATTTTGAAATGTTTCTCATCTCTAAATGCCAAATCCCATTCAGAACAGCTCTAAAAACCATTACAAGACTAGTTAAAACACTTTCATTTCTGAGTGCAAACACTGACCTCCTTGTACAAGAGCTCTGCTGTTCTTTTCAGACCCAGCTTTCTATCTCTAAAGCAAGAAGAACAAGATTGAAACGTAATGTTTGAATTAAAATCACTCAAAACTGAGGGGAGCCTACAGTTGGGCAGCAGGAATACAGGACAGCCTGCAAAGGCTAGTGACAACATTAAGTACTTACAAATGCCTAGTTTGCTTAAAACATGTTCTCTCATCTCTTCAGGAACTAGATAAGCTACCTGAATATAAAGTCACCTTGAAACACTGCTTAGCAACCTAAATGTCCATCAACAAATGACTGGATAAGGAAGCTGTGGTATATTTATACAATGGAATACTACTCCGCCATAAAAAGTAATAAAATAATGCCATTTGCAGAAACATAGATGGACCTAGAGATCATCGTTCTAAGTGAAGTAAGCCAGAAAGAGAAAGAAAAATATCATATGATAACAATCATACATGGAATCTGAAAAAAAAAAGACACTATGAACTCATCAACAAAGCAGAAATAGACTCGCAGACATGGTAAACAATCTTATGGTTATTGGGGAAAGGAAGTGGAAGGGATAAATTTGTAAGTTTGAGATTTGCAAATGTTAGCTACTATATATAAAAATAGATTTTAAGAAAAACAAGTTTCTTCTGTATAGCACAGGGAACTATATTCAATATCTTGTAATTACCTTTAATGAAAAAGAATATAAAAATGAATATATGTATGCATATGCAAGACGGGGACATTGTGCTGTACACTAGAAATTGATACATTGTAACTGACTGTACTTCAATTTAAAAAAGAAAAATTAATTAATTAATTAAGAAACACTGCTTAGCATAGAATTCCGGCTAGCCGTATTCCTAGCTACTTCCACGGTACTTAGTAAATTGATCACATACTGGATTGATGCACTCCTGCACCAAACTAATCTACCAACTAGGGACCCAACCAATTTCCCATTAAAATGCTTCCCAATAAACTGGAAGGCATATATTCCCTTTAATTGACTCTCTAACAAAACCAAAACCAAAACCAAAACCAAGCTCTAGATCAACTCTTTTAAAAGAATTATTGTTGCTACTAGTATAGCTGGATTTTAGATAATATGTACATAAGCAAGACAGCAAACTAGTAATCTACACAACTTGAATCTTGGTTACAGGCTGGTATCCATACTTAGCTGACAGGGAGTTCAGGGCCCAGAAGCTCCAGAAAAACAAAAAGCTTAAGAAAAATAGAGCAAAGGGGGAAGGTATAGCTCAGTGGTAGAGTGTGTTCCTAGCATGCACAAGGTCCTGGGTTCAATCCCCAGTACCTCCATTAAAAGATAAATAAATTAAAGAACCTAATTGCCTCCGTCCCCTAAAAAAATTAAAATAGTGCAAATTCTTTTATGAAAGTGAAAAATGGTAATAATCTTACAGTCACCATTAAAAGCATTGTTAATAGCTACCGAGTTTACCCAAGTGGGAAAAAATACAGCAGAGTGGCCCAAAATTCTCTTCATACCCATATGCTTCTAATCTAAAGGGTACATCCACACAGAGGCAATCGGCCATATTAGTTTCTAACTGTTCTTAAATAAAATATGAATTTATTTATAAATTTAAATGATAAAATTATGATATGGGGCTGAGCAATTATGACAGGGCTTGTGCAAACAGCTACAACTGAGGAATTCTAAGTTCCTCTGTACCAAAATATCTCCTGCAACCATCTGCCATGACTTGTGATATTCCTATCTTCAGATGCATTTCTTGGATAATATTAAGGCATTAAAAATTACAATAAATGATGATAATGATACAAAAAATTTTGTGAAGTAAAAAATAGGTCACAAAACAACTGGATAAATACCAACCATTTTTGCTAAGGTATGCACATACCCAGATGAAAATGAAAGATATGTGGCTTTAGGATTTTTTTTTACCTTCTTTGTACCTTAGTTTTCTATGTTCTTCAAAATTTCTACGATAAACATGCATAACTTTTATAATTAGAAGAAAACTTATGAAATTTAACAATCACCTTTGATAAATACAAACTTACCATGTCACCCAGCAATCCATTCCTAGTTATTCACCTAGATATTGTGTGAGCTTACAGTCACATAAAACCTGTGAAGGAATGGTTATAGCAGCTCTGATCATAATCACAGAAAACTCAGAACACCTCTAATATCCTTCCATGGATGAACACAAAAAACTGCAGTACCTCCACACATGGGATACCACTCTGAGATGCAAAGAAACAAACTATTGAGACACGTTACAACGAATGAATCTCAAATGCTTTATGCTGAATGGCAAAAGCCAAACTCAAATGGCTACCTGATGTATGACTCCACCTTGTATGACATTCTGCAAAAGGTAAAATTTATAGCGGGGGAGGGCAGATCGACAGTTGCCAGGAGACTGAGGTTAAGGGAGGCACCGGCCACATCAAAGGGGTGGCACAGGAAATTTTGGGGTGACAGAAATGTTCTATATCTGGATTGTGGTGCTGGTTATAAGAATGCATGCATTTGTCAAAACTTAGAACTGTATAATAAGAAGGGTGAATTTTACTGTAAGCATATTATACCTTATTAAACTTGCCTTAAAAAAAATCCCACCCATTGGAAATGGAAGTCTGTTAACATCCAGATTACATTACGTTCTGTGCAGTGCTTTCTCCCAGATGCGTCTATGTTTCCTTAAAATAAACGGGGAGGATTTTTTTTTTAGGATTACATAATTATCACATAGTAGGCACAGAATTCTGAAGGAATGAGATCCAGAAGTGAGAATTTTTAATAGATGTGAGTAGTAGTAAAATAAGGTTCAGGACACTCAGGCCTGCCTGCGATGCCCCTGCAGACCCTGGACAACCACCAAGGAACTCCAGAGCTGGAGAGAAGGTACTTACAAGGGAGTGGGGACAGAAAACATCATTTTCCAGCCTCATACTTTCAGAAGGTAACTGAATGCAAACTCCGGGACCCACTGCAGAAAGCCAGGGCTCTGGCTATAGGTGAGCACCTCTGATTTCCCTCATGTCCACGCCAGAAACATCTCTACACTGATTAATGCATGACTAAGCAGTCGCCAGGACAATTTGGTTTGCTCAATTTAGGGCTTAAAACGCTGGCCACACCTCTGTGATATGAGGAAAGTGCTTCTGAGAGGTGTCAGAGAAGATTTAGAATGCCTCATCCTCCAGACAGATTTGAGAACAAGGAACTTTCTCCTGAACTTAATGAGGGAACTGGGGTTTTGTGTTGCTTTGTTTTGCTTTGTTTGAAAGAACACGTAAGTAAGCCTTAACTGATGCTTGTTATGAGCTTAAAAGGGTATATAATTAGACCAGAGACGTGCAAACTGGTTTTCATATAGTAGGAGACTGTTTTTCCTAAGAAACATTCTTTTTCCTCCAAATGGAGGAAAGTGACACCCATTTTTCTTGTTTATGGAGAAGACAAGGGAGAAAAGTGACCTGGAACAGGTCAGGGCATAATTACTGGACAACCACCACATTCATCTCTTTCTTGGACACTGAAAACAAGTAAACCTTTCTTAAATTAGAATGTGGGCTGAAATACACCTTCATATTTTCATGTTAGGAAGGGTGACTAGCAAACTAATGATCTTGAAAAAGGACACTTTGACTAATTAAGAGACTAAATTATTTTTAAGGCCTCAAAAAACTGTCAACGCTAAAAAAAAAAATTTATCCTAATCTGTTCTTTAAACCAAATCACCAAAGAATGGCTACTTTAAAACTCAATTAGCTTTGTTTTTAATACACATACAAATGCACCCCACCACATAACACAAATATCTGCACATAAATACACATATATAATATAAATATAAAATAATTATATATGTGTGTGTATGTGTGTGTGTGTATATATATATAAATAAAACAAATTGTATATTTCTTTTAAAACATATCAGGAGAGCTGGGCCATTCTGTTGTAGTTATCTATTCCATGAACTTTTATTGAGTCCTTCCAGTCTGATAGTCCTAGAGTATCCATTAAATAACCAAGGAACCTTGGATATATCATTTATAATCTCTGAGCCTTAGAGGGGGGAAAACAATACTTAGCACACTGGGTTAGTCATGAGAATTATATAAAAGGTTTACAAAGCAGCCAACACAGTGTCTGGCATGTAGTGGATGTTCAGGGATATTAATTTTCTCCCTCTCTCCCTTCTTTCTGAAAAATCTTTTGTTACATAGTCACAATTAACTCTTCTCCTTAGTCTACTAAACACTTCAGCATAGAAGTAAGCCTATCTCTAAGTCCATATATGCCAGATATATTTGTGTGCTACTGCTTAATTTTGTTTCAATTAGCAGTGAATAGCAGCAACAGACCACAGCTGACAGACTCCTAGATATGCTGATTGGATGCTGAGTGTGTGCCTAGGTCTGCAGAATTTTCCAGGTTAGGATGGGGCCAGCACCCAGTTCATGACAGACTGCTGCTAAGCCCTTCGCCCCAAGGGCATCTCAGGGATGCAGGGAACACACAGGGGAGAGCAAGATTCCTCACAGTTTCCATTCAAAAGGCACAAAACTGATAACTACTAGCTGCAGGACCAAAAATCACAAAATCATGAAATGCTCTATGCTCTGCTTTAAAATGAGTGATTAGAGTCATGAGTTAAAACCTCTTCTGTTCTGAGGAAATTGGAGAATCAGTACATTTTGTATAAAGCTGCTATTTTTAAATAGGCATGGGCCTTTCAAATTTCCCCACTGGTTCTTCAAATCCTAAGGTGGTCAGCTAAATGACTAAGTTAACATATACACATTCACAGCTAGCAGTTTCATTTGTTTCATAAGAATGATGAATGAGATTGGAAGGCCTGGATTAAGAAAGAGCCTTGGTCCAGACTGTGGCCCTAGTTTACACTTTTCCTCAAGTCTCAGAGGAGGACACTTCTCTTCAAACTCCATCAATGCATTCAGACCCCCCTTGTCAGGTTTTACTTGTCCTCCTCTTCTTTTTTCATTTCAACCCCTCATTTTCAATGGACACTTTAATGAGATTATCAACAAGTCCAAGTTCAGTTATCATTTCAAAGGCAAATTCTTCCCTTGTCTTGTATCCTCTCCCTTCATAGTCAAGTTCTGCAATCCCTGTGTCTCCCTTTCTAACCCACCACCATCTAGCTAACACCCCACTGCACCTCTGAAATTTGACAACAGCCACTACTGACATCTTAAGGGCCAGATGCAATCTCACCTTGCCTCTCTTCAATAATTTCTACGACCACTCATTTCTTGAAGTTCTCCCCTCCCCTGCCTTCCAGGGCACCACTTCCTCTTGCTCCATCCTCTTTTAACTGCCTCTTCGTTTCCCAAGGCTCTTCATTCATTCACTGATTCATTCTTTCCAAGAGAGATATGTTAGAACTGTATTCAATATCTTGTAATAACCTATAATGGAAAGGAATCTGAAGCTGCACACCTGAAACTAACACACTATTATAAGTCAACTGTAGTTTAAAAAATACAATACAATACAATACAAACAATACAATATAATACAAAAGATGCGTATTGCCTTTAGGGGCCACTTGCTATGCCTACTCATGTGGTCATTTACTCTTTCCACCTGCACGATACAATGATTATAAATGGTCTCTGTAATCCAAACTGTCACACCTGAAAGCATATTTTCAATGTTCGTGCCTCAGATTTCTTAAGGCAACTGCTATACTCCAAACACCTTAATGCACATTAACTCATTAGTATTTTACAACACATTTTCACTCTAACCCATTTGCCTGCGAGGCAGGCGTGCCGACAGGCAGGATTAATGTTAGAACCTGGGCTGGTCTCATCTTCAGGCAGGAGTTTCCCCCTAACTTCACGGTGGTCTGCAGAGCTTTCTTTCAATGACATTTGACAGTCAGACCTAGTACTTAGCTAGGAATGTCATCACCAGTACATTTTTCCTACTGAGGAATACAACCTGCCCTGCTTTTCATTGAGGTTTCCGTCCCAGGGGCACCACAGAGGGCTTAGCTTCTAGGAACACGTGCCCCATGGAACAGTCAGCATGCACTTGGGACGTATTTATGTGCCTTAGTATACAGGTATCTAAAACCACAGTGTGATGCACATATTTTTAAACCATCACAAAAAGAGTTATTTATTAGTTACTGATACCTGTGTGACAAAGATAATAATTTGAAAAATAGTGATGTGTGTCCTCCACTGTTATTTCGGGCACATGACCCTTCCCTTGTCAGCCTGAAGTACTGGCGTTCTGGGGACTTGGAGTGAGGAGAGGGGACATCTGAGCACCGTTACAGCAGAACACAAAAGAGAAATGTCTGCTTCCGACAGTCACATGTGATTTTTACAGCAAGACAAAGGGCTGGAAAAGCAGGGCTTATCAAGGGTAGAGTTTGAAAAATTCAGATCATGGTCTCTTCTACAGAAGATAAAGCTTCTTATTAAAGCTAAAGATGAAGCCTGGGGCCCTAGGACAGGAGAAAGAACAAATCTACAGTCCCAAATCCATGCCTTCCTGGGACCAGGGAATTACAGGGAGGGGCAGAAGGGGACGCATCTGAGCCCTGATCTCCCTTCTCTGGTAATGAAAAAGGGTGTCAGTAAGCTAAGGGGCACTCCAGGAGCGAGTGCATCTGACCCACTAGAATTTGGGGAGGCCGCTCCTCCATCAGCCCAGGAGATGGTCTGAGCAGTGAACATAGATGTGGAGAGGCCAGGCAGAGGGAAGGACTGCGGTTAGCTTTCCCCAGGCAATCTGAGTTCTGGGGTGGTGTGGATGGGACCAGTAGTTTCTGCGCAACCCTAAGGAAGATGCAGGTGGAAGTGAGTTGAGAAGCAGCAGGCCTGGCCTGACAAATAGATGTCCCCACAGCAGGGGATTACAAGGGTGACACCCAAGTCCACAGAAGGGGTCCAGAAGACTGTCAGCAAGTGCTAAGAGGAGATGAAGTCGAGGTCAGCTCAGAAGCACACCCAGGCCCTGACACAGCTGGAAGAGACAAACCACAAACTACACAGCTGCAGACTCCATCGGCAGATCTCGGCTGGACACCCAAGGCGCTCAAGTCCATAGAGGACTTGGAGCAAGGAGCCAGGGGACCCCCAGTCCTCACTTCCCTCCCCATACATGCAGAAAACCATCCTGGAAAGAATCAGAGGAGGAAGCCAAAGAGCTGAGCGACTGAGTAGTTTATCAAAATAAGTAAGCATGCAAAACCTGAAGGAGCCACCTAATCACTGCATCAGACCACATATTGTAGAATGGACTCATTTTGTTATCTCCTGCCCAGTGGAGAGGGGACTAGGAAGACAAATCTTTCTTAGAAAGAAGTTGCATTTCTTCTGTATACCTGAATCAACCTTGAGATCTGAGCTGTTCCTAACTAGTGCATAGAAGAATTCTATTTTCTATTTTAATAAATACTATTTCATTTCTATGACCAACAGCAACAGTTCTGTGCTGCTCCAATGGATACAGCAATGAATTTAAACATAGGACGTTCACAGGTTTATACACTGTAACTATGGTTTCTCTCCTACCCCATCTCATGCCTGGGAAACCCTGAGCTCTCTTCTTTTCGTATTTCCAGCACCTAGGGCAACTTCCGATGTATAGTTGGCACTGGATAAACTTTTACTGAATAAACAAAAGTAGTAATTAATAAACATTTAATAATAAATAAAAACATGACTACTTTCTACATTCTTAGAAATGATGTGGTTATACTGCATGCAAACTAAGTTACTGTCATCTTCCCGGTTTCCCCAAATACCATGTTGATGTTCTACAGAGATTTCCCAGAAAGGACTCGGGGCTGGGGTAGGGGGTGGCAGCTACAGGGACGAGAGTGGGGAGATTACTCACAGGGCGAATAGGACAGGGTTAAAGGCAAAAGAAATAGAGAAGTTTGACGATCCCACTGATGGGAACCACTTAATAGGTAGAGTCCCAGGAAAAATAGTCACGTGACCAAGAAAGGAAGGGAGAAAGAGGGACTAACGTTTCAGGCTGGAGTCTACGATGGGGACAGATCAAACATACCAAATAGCCTGTCATGTCAGTGCAGCAACAGGCCTGCATTTACAGAGGCGACTATGACTTACAAAGCATAACCAGGGCAGGATGTCCATCATTAACACCAACTACCTGAGCATCTGCTTGGGTGGTTCTTTCAGGATTTTTTTTTAAACTTCATTCTGGGCTCTCTGTCTCAATAAGTTCTCTAGGTTCATCAACTATTCAAATAAGTAATATACTTTATTCTAAGTATGTGAACAGGTCATTGGTAACAGCAGCAGTGCGCTTTCCACAGTGGGAAGCATTTGGAAGTTCTAGGTACAGGGAGCAAACAGCATCTTTCAGTCATGAGATTTATACCCTCGATATGAACTTCATAATAGTCACGAAGCCTTAGAATTCATATTTTTCCCTAGAACTAGGAAATAGTAAATATTATGTATTTTAAGCTAAACAGACATCTTCTCTAAGACTTTAAAGCACTGATGTGACCATAGATGCTGCTGGAAAACATACTCTGCGAACTAAGAACCTACAACATCTGGGGTTGGCCAGTTAGGAGAGAAGTGGTGCTTCCATAACAAATCCAGCTGAAACAAATGCAGGCCCGTGCTCAGACTCAGGGCAGGAGGATGGTTCCTGGGCCACGGAGCTGTCAGCAAACACGGGATGAACAGAACTACTGCCGAGCAGCACAGCTGGTCAGGTCGGTGCAAGTGTTGTCTTCCCCCAGCCGCACTCAACCAAAACAAACACAACCTAAATCCAGGCCCCTGAAGATTAGAAAATGCGTGCAGAATCCTGCCACAAACAAACAACATGGATAAAAAGAATACCGGGTCTCAAAACAGGCCCTCAGCGCTCAACACCGTACACCGACGTGGTCCCTACAAAGAATTTTCATCTAATTCTCAAAACTTGCCATCAAAACACAGAATGCAATAATTAAGGAATATAGGTGCCCAATACACCACAGCATGTCATTAAAAAAAAAAAAAAGGCTCTCCTTGATAGCAGTTTTTAACTCCTTAAGGGCAAATGAACCAAATTCAGATTGGTCTTCATCCTAAAATAAGCCTGCAGTTCAAATCAGAGGAGATTAACTTCCTCCTTCTTTGTAATAAATGAAGCTGGTGACACCCCAGCTTTAACTGAGCAACTGCTGGGCTGCGGTTGCTGATACCGTGCAAGCGTATAAAGAGGGAACTCTGATTAGCACATGTCACCACTCAGTTACAGGGCAGGGTGAGACTTCTTTGCAGTGCTGGAATATTTTTGCAAAGAGATTCACAAAATGACGCCGAGATAATTTTATTTGAAAACTCAAGGAACTAACTCCTAGGAGGTGACGGTTAGCAGCTCCGTTAATGGCTCCCTAAGAAAGTGACTAGCACATTGAGATAGTAGTGTGACCTACAGATAAAATCTATTCTTACAGCTAACAACAGCTTTAAAATAACATTGGCAATAAAAGAAACTTTAAGGTGTTGTTGACATTGGCCTTTCTTTTTGTCTGAACAGCATCCAGAGCTCTTCCTATTTTTAGGGAATCACCTATTGTGTGAGCCTTGGAGGCAGGCGAGACCCTACCTCACAGTACGGAAATGGACATTTCCTCTGCTGCTCCTTGGCGGTCGTGTGACCTAGACCGAGTCTCGTTCCAGGCTCTGAATTTGGAGTGAGTGACATTAAAGACCCAGAGTTCACAGAGATGGTCCACGGCAGCAGCAGGGGCGACTGCGCAGGGAGGCACAGGGAGGCAGCAGCACCAAAGCCGGACGCCACCAGGGACGGGACGAGGTTTCAGCTGTGGCTCCTGTCTCTTTTCCAAGCTTGGGTTTCCAGCCATCTTCCTACTACTTTACATTTTGCCTAAACCAGAGTACTGTAGCTTGCAACTAAAAGCTCTGACTCACACAATGGGAGAAATGTTTTTCCACGGGTGGTAAGAAATGAGCTAAGTTCACGAATTAGCATTCACTTTGTATAAGGAGTGATAACAGAGTTGTTGGTAAAGATACTATAACTAAGCTCTCACTTGATCTTTTTTCTATCTAATCTAGACATATTTGTGTCTTGCTTAAGTTATACTTTCTCAACACAAACATGTTAGGAGGAAAAACATTCAGTTCAGATCTCTTACTGCATAAAACTAATCTGCGACAACAGACGCACAGTGTTTACCTTTGGGAACGGTAATAACTGGGAGGCGGCACAGAGTGTGTTAGAAATGTTCTACGTCTCCATCTGGGTAGTGATGACATGAGTATGTACGTGTAAAAATTTACTACGTGGACTCTTAAGATCTGTGCCCATGATGGCCTGTAAGTTTACCTAAATATCACTCATACACACAGACATACAGACGTATGGCCTAGAAGCTGTGTTCAGGTAGGTGACATCAGACTGCTGATGAAGCATACTGTATAGCACAGGGAAATATATTCAAGATCTTGTAGTAGCTCATGGTGAAAAGGAATATGAAAATGAATATATGTATATTCATGTATGACTGAAAAGTCGTGCTGTACAGCAGAAATTGACACAACATTGTAAACTGACTATAACTCAATTTAAAAAAAAAAGGCTGCTGATGAAGCAAAGCAAAGAATGTCCTCAAAATAAACTTATTTGGACGTACTATCTTTTTTGATCTTGGACTTTCCTGGGCATTCTATTCTGCTAACAGAATTATCACTGGACACATTTTAACGCCCAGTGAAATTCTTCAGTGTCCCCTAAGGATGGGCATGTTCGGTTCTGGTTTCATCTCTCATCACTCCTTCAAACCTTTACTCAAAACTCTCAGCAGGGTTCCAGCTGCCCTCCCCATTTCATTGTACTTCCATTGTATTGACACCTTGCTGCACCTCAGTTCCCAAACCCAGAGTCTGACTTGTTCTTCTGCAAGTCCTGTCCTCAAGCTTCCTTTTCTTATCAAGTGACCCTGATCACTGTCTGGTCCCAGAGGTGATGATGATGATAAGGAACTATCTTCATCAGTCACAGATACTGGCACTTTACACGGCCAAGTACCATTATTCTCCTCACTCCCACCTGTGAGGCCCCAAGACACACAGAGGTTAATAACTTCCTTGAAGTTAAAGTGCAAGAGGACCGCTCGACCTGCCTCTCCCAGCTCACCCCTCTTCCTTAGATCTAAAATTCAGTGTGTGCTCAGCCTCTTCCTTTCCCTCATTTTCCCTGGTAAGGAACTAATGATTTCTCTTTAAAGACATCCATTTGCCATTTCGAATTCTGCATATACACGCACACATGCACACAAGGCAAAACAAAATGCCAAGTAAGAGAGGAAGAAGGGCTAGTTCAGCTCAGAAGCTGTATATACAATTACTCTGTATTCCTTCCTTCAAGATGAGAAACAAAAATATTTAGCTTACCATGGAAATGTCTGTGGTCTTGCACAAGTCATGAAAGTCCATCATACAAACATAACATGCATTCAGAATGACCAGACCCTTGGCTGATCCTCCCCTTCCTCCAAAAATACCATCATGTGGTCATGTTCACAAACATGTCAAGATCACATCTTGAATAGTTCTGCCAGAAACTTCTATTTGTTCAGAATTGAAGTCAAGAGGCCTGGAAAGACACAGTGACCCAAATTTTTCTTCCTATGCCCTTACCCTACCACTCCCTGCCCCTGAGTCAATCCTCACCCATCCCAAGAGGCAAGGAAAATGGTGTCAGAAAAAAACTACAGCATTGAGGATTTGACATCTAGCCCTGAATCCTCAACATCAGGGCAATAGCAAGGAGAGAAGAGAGGGGAGAGGGTGGAAGGGAGAAAGGGGAGAAAGTAGTGGGGAAAGGTGATGGGGAGGGAGGAAGGGGAGGGAGGGATAGAGAGGGAGGAAAGGAAGGAGGAAGAGGGGGAAGGGACAGGGAGGGAGAGAAAGAGAATGAAAACAAAGAAGAATTTACAAAGCAGTTATGAAGAAAGCAATAGAGAGAGTGAGAGACCAAGAGGTCCTGGGAGAATTGTTGGATGCATCTGAGAACAGATGTCAGAAATGACCCCCCAGGATCTGCCTGGGCAGTAGGTTTCACCAGCCTGGCACCTGGGAAACAGGTTTTCCACACTAACTTAAAGAAAGCCATTGTGGAGGGGCTAAGCATTTTTTTCACAAAAATAACTGCCTCATCAAATACTGCATTTTCAAAAAAGTTTGTCTTTCATATAGTTTCATTTTCTTAGGGCTGCTGCATTTCCCCCATTTGTAAGTAAAAGTGAATGGAAATACAATCATATTTGAGGAAACCACAGTAAGTAGTGATTTTTTAAAAACCTCTCAAAAAACGCTCATTGTATTTATATTTGAATAGCTATACTCAATACATCAGTAAAGAAAGGAATGATCTCCAATCCCAGAACAAGATTTATATTACCATATAACTCACTTATTTCCTTCCATTTTTTCCCCAGAAAGAGACTGAAAAAGGAGCAATTCACCAACTAGTTTAAGAGCCTGGAATGCAAAGAGCGGGAACATGCCTCTGTTCTGCTAGTTTAATGAGGACTTTTCTATTGTTCTACGTATAATGGAAGCATGCTAGTAATTTCAAGGGGCAAGTTCACTGAACCTTGTGCCTGTTTCAAATACTTACTTCCCATTTCTCCACTGGTTAACATGCACGCAAATTCTATGCAAACTGAGCCCAGGCCGGCTGGAAGTTTTAGACACTGCCCCTCGGAGAAGCTGGCAGTTTCAGCAACAAATATTCACCTGCACTGTCCATGGCGTGTACTTCAGATACCAACCCACTTATAGAGGCGGAGAAAGCACCCATCTCATAGGAAGTGGAGAAAGGTAAACAGAAATTAAGAGATCTAACACCTTCACTTCAGTCAAAAAGGTGGACTACCTGTAGCATCACAGTATTACTAATCATTTTATTCCCTCATATTTTATATGAACAAAGAAGAACTCCTAGTTTGTATATGTGGAATCTATTTCTTCAAATGAAAGTAGAATTACACTAGCACCAAAACCTGACAAAGACATTACAAGAGAAGAAAACTATAGACCAGTATTCCTCGTGAACACAGAAACAAACTCAACAAACATCAGGAAATTAAATCCAGCAATACATAAAAAGGAAAATATATCACAACCAAGCAGGCTTCAACATGGAATGCAGAGACTGGCTCAACATTCAAATATCAATGTAATTCACCATGTTAACAGAGTAATATTCATCGATAATAAAACTACTCAGTGATAAAGCACCTAGCATGGACACAAGCACTGTACTCTAGTTGGTAAATCTAAATTTCACAGAGTACAGGTTAGCAATTACCAAGTTTGAACAAATAAGTAAATATATGTAGTTAACAAGAGTCAAGTTTCTCACTGTCAAAAGAGTTATAAACAAAGAGTGAATACTACAGTAAACTTGTGGTGCTGAACTGGAGTCAAAGATATCAGCATGAACTCATGTTTATTTCAATACACATGTCTGTACACATGGGTTAGCGTACACACATACATTTCCAGGCTTTGTCCACTGAGAGAGCCTGGAAACAGTGACACTCTGGTGGCAATGAGCATACCTAGTGCCCAGACCCTGGTTTCTACAAACCAGTCTCCAATAAAAAAGAACCAAGGCTCCTTGGGAAAATGGCTGAGCCATAGAAAATACAAGATCATCCTGGAGCATCTCATGCTGCCAAAAAGTAAGGAGGTCTCCAACAAGAACCAAAACAGATGAGGGCATTTCAGAGACACGAGAACCGATCTGAAAGAGCCCCTGATGTCCAAAGCTGGAATAACTTGAGCAACTAAATAATAGCAATAGTATTTGGTTATAACCCAAAGAATAAAATAAATATCATGAATCCTTACAAAAGAACTCCAATTAACAAATATAGAAAGAATGAGGGAAATGAAAAAAAAGTAACCAATAAAACACCACAGTAGTAACTGCTGTAGGAAGACACACGAATGAATGCTAAAATTAATGGGCCAATGTTTAAGGAAAGGCAGGACTTGATTAGCCTCAGGGCTGGTTTTACGGGTGTGCAGCCTGTGTGACTGCACAGGGCGCCGTGCTCAGAAGGGCTCATAGTTGGTTTCTGCTCTGCTGCTCCCATCCTGAGATGTTTTAATAATCTTGAACATGGGGGTCCCACACTTTCATTTTGTTGTGGACCCCACGAATTATGTAGTTGGTCATGTAACCACCTCAAATTCTCTTCTATAAAATATTTATTAATTACTGTGGTGATTTTAATATATCTCCACAAATTCTGAGCTTTATTCCCCCTCCTTTGAGTTAAGGGCTAAAGTCACACATTACTTATACATATCTGCTGATCATAAGGGAAGGGAGGAGAAAGGAAAGGGATGAGCTAGGAAGAGGACACATATCAAGGAAGTTGTTGTACCCCACTGGTACTACCTTGACTTCCTGTAAGTAACCACCACTTGTCTTATTTTTACCCAAACGTCTCCTTGTCCAATGGAAAGTAAGTCACACACGGAGATTTTTCTCTCCAACCTTCTTAGTTAACCTAGAGCCTTGCTACAAGTCAGAGTCTGTAAATTTAAGGCTCAATGACATTGACCCTTATGTAAGTTTCGTTCATTTAATCAGTTCTTACTGAGCACCTCCTCTGTGCCAGGCACGGTACCCAGGACTCAGCAGTGAAGGGCAGTCTCAGCTCTCACAGCTCACGTGCCAGTGAGAAAACAGACCAATGATAATACATGAACTTTAACAGAATCTTCTTTACGATGCTGTATGTTTCCCCATGGTCCACTTAACTTTGACACACAGAAAGCAAAATCACTTTCAGTGTTCTCTTGTTGGCTGAGTGGTTGATTTTTAATGGCCTTCACTTGAATAGTCTACCTCAGAGGCTAAAAACAACAAATTGGATTTTAACTGCTTCCTGTCTGAGCTGTTTCTGACTCTCTCACCCAGGAGCCCTTCTGAAGCAGTGTGGTCAGAAGGTGTGCAAACACCCGGAGCCTTGGCTGCTTCAGTTCCACTCAGAGTTTCGAAGGCTGCTGGACCTTCTACATAAGCATCCTGGATCAACAGTTTATTCTACCTGAGTTGAGTTCACCACCACAAAAAGCGGCAGTCATGAGAACACTCGCACACCCCTAGCACTCCCGAAACATGGGTCTAAGCAGCTGTGGACAGCCAGTCACCGGCATGTACTCACATGCCTGCCGGGAAGCCACTTCATGTACTGCCAGCACCATTCCTGTCTCTGGAGATCAACATCTGAGATGACAACATGGTCTATAAAAACATATCCTTCAAACTTCTAAAAGGGTCCCGGAAATCACAATCCCTGGAAACTCTGGCCAGAAACTGTATTTCCCCCAGCGCACAGCAGGCCCTTTAAGACTAGATCTCCTTCAGTGGGCTTCTCGGCCCCCCACCCCCTCCTTTCCCATCCTTTAAAATAAATACATAAAGTCAAACGGCCAGCTCTTCTTTCAGAGACGCACACACTCAAGATTTGGAGACAGAGGCTGTCTAGCTGGGACAGTGGCCACTTGGTGGTTTTCATTTATAGAAAAACTGGGAAGGATGATGCTAATCACAGTGTATGGTTAGTCCACACAATGAACACTGACTGAGTGCTTACTCGGCAAATGACACGTGCTGACCAATGTTCACCTCAAATGTCACACAGTTAACCAAAATCTGGAAGGAGAGTGGTACTGGGTAGAAGGTGCGAAGCTGGTACTGGTCAACAGAGAAGGTGGGGGCATGGCCTGAGTAAAGCAGATTGTTAACTGAGCGAGAACAGAGCAGGGAGGGGTGTAACTCAAAGTAGGAGGGAGCAGGGAAGGGTATATCTTCAAAGTTTTTTGTAATAAAGCTTTTCTTTTTCAATAAGGATGGTTGCCTTGGTTGCGTCTATCCCCACGTGTCAGTGGCTTCCAATAGATAAGACATCTTCCGCTTGTTTTAAATGTTTTATGAAGACAAAGCAATTCATGGGTTTAAAATGCCACCTAAGAAAAGCAGAGCCACAGGCCACAAGTAGAAGCATCTCAATTCTGAAATGTCTAAGTACCTCAGTTTCCAAAATCTTTCAACCCACAGAAGTGTTCCACCCACCCTACTCAGACCATCTCCATGAACCTCCTACCTGCTCTCCCTGCATCTGTCAAATACGAACAAACGGCAGTGCAGAAACCCGACCATGACACACCAGATGCTGTCCCAGAGAACCAGACGTACTGACACCTGCTGAGGCTGCCCGCTAATCTGGGCACTCCCCCACCAGACACGGTAACGCTGTGGTGGTCGCTGGCCTGCTGGCCAATCACAAACCCCAGCTCAAGCGATTTAACAGCTTTGTGATGAGGTGGGATGGGGCCTTCCTGGGGACACAGAGCAGTTGTCGCTTTAGGGCATCGAAATCTAATGGCACACTTACTGAGCAAGTCAGGAAAAGAACAAAGAAAAACGGAAATCAAAATGCCTCCTGCCTAAATCAGGCCAAGAAAAAACCTGGCAAATAAAGGTGACCACGTGGCCAAGATAAAAGGAAATTTACTTAAGGAAACTACTTAAAGGAAAACAGAAGGGGTGGGGCAAAAACGAACAGGTAAAACTCACTTGCACCCTTAGTGTTAGGAAAGCCGGTTAGTCAAAGCCAACTCTGGAAGAAGGCAAGGTCAGTGTGCAGACTGTCCTTCACCAGAAACCTCCCCCCTCTCCGAGCTCATGGCCATCTTTGCCCTGCCATAAGTCGCTGCTTGAAAATAACCCCGAGTGTGTTCTCCTGACCACCAGGAGCTCTCACAGGGACCCCAGCTCTAGCAAGGCTGTGAGATGCAGGCTCCCAGCACGTGAAGTTTGCTGTATCATGATTACGTTTCAAGTTTCCTCCTGTGGTTTCTAAGTTATTTTCACATCCAAGTTTTAATTTTAAAAGTCTTTTTAAAAAAAAAACAGCAATAACCCTCAGTTGGTTCACAGCCTGGCTTACTCACAACCCTGGGCTGGCTGGGTTTGCACGTGGAAAGGCTGTCTGGGTTTTCCAACGACAAAGAGACTGAAGCGGTTCCCTTCTAACAGGGAAATGGTGGGATTTTTTCTTTCTTTCTTGTTTTGTTTTGTTTTTAGGTATCTCCAAAAGATTCACTGACCTACCCTGGGTCAGTGGGTGGACCCCTCCCCAACCAGGGCCTTTAACACCCTGTGGCCGACACAGTAACACTCATCAGTCTCCCAGGGAGAGGCACAGACCTCCCAGCAAGCTCCAGTCAAGGCACGCAATGTCCTGAACGCCTTCTCCCACTCCTTGCCGTCCAGTCTGTTCAGGCTGCTCTAACACAACACCATAAACCAGGTGACTTAGCAACAAGAGACATGCATGTCTCATAGCGTGGAGGCTGGGAAGTCCAAGATCAAGTCCCCGCAGACTAGGAGCCTGGTGAGGGTCTGCCTCTCACTGTACTCTCAGATGACAGCAGGGGCAAGAGCGCGCACTAGGGTCTTTTTATAAGGACGCTAAGCCCATCCACGAGGGCTCCGTTCTCATGACCTAAGCATCTCCCAAAGGCCCCAGCCGCTAACGCCACCACCTTGGGCATTAGGATTTCAACATACAAATTTTAAGAGATACGAACATTCAGATCATAGCACCTCCCCACACTCCTGCCCACAAAGACACCCACGTTAAGTCACTTCTTTTAAAAAAAAATCATCTTTTAAGCCAAGATGACCATGGAAAGCGAATGTGCAGTTTACACACATAGGTAATATCCACAATACACACACATACTTTTGGCAAAGGATAGGTACAATTTTAAAAGACTTCCCAATTATTGTACTAAAGTGTGAAAGGAAAAGAGGCAAGGTCCATAACCTGACTTGCCCCACTGCCCGAAGGTAAGCACGTGAGCACAAGAGACATTTGTCTGATTAATGTCCTCCCTGGGGCTCCCAGGGCTGGCCAGGCCCAGGACCTGAGAACCATCCTGAGCTCCACCCCTTAGGGAGTCCCATTCCCACAGGAAACCCCATGAGGAACCAGAGTCTCTATTTTTTCATACTCTGTGTGAAATAGCTCTAATTTCAGACTGATGTGTAAATTAGCTTTAATCTCATCCTGAGCAGGAGTGAAAACGGGTTGCAGTTTGAAAGGTCTGAAGGGCCCTAATCAATAATCCCTACTACAGGGACAACTGTGTAAACATTTCAAATATCTTTATCAAAATCTATACCAGGCCATTTTACATCCACGAGGATGGCTAGTATCAAAAACGGAAAAACGAGGATACACAGCAACTGGAATCCTTGTGCAATGCTTTGCTGACAGGAATGAACAGCGGTGCAGTCAATGTGGAGAACAGTTTTGCGGCTCCTCAAAAAAGTAAACATAGAATTACTGTGTGATCCAGCAATTCCACTTCTAAATATATACACAAAAGAATTGAAAGCAGATTTGTACACCAATGTTCATATAGCAGCATTATTCACAATAGCAAAGGTGGAAACCACCCAAATGTCCAACAAATGAATGGATAAACAAAGTGCAGTGTACATATAGAATGGAATTTGGGGGGGCAGGGGTAATTAGGTTTGTTTGTTTGTTTGTCTATCTATCTATTTATGTATCTTAGTGGAAGTACTAGGGATTGAAACCAGGACCTTGTGCATGCTAAACACCCACTCTATCACTGAGCTATACCCTCCTCCCATCAAATGGAATATTATTCAGCCTTTAAAAGGAATACAGTCCTGTCACATGCTACAACATGGACAGACCTTGAAAATATTATGCTAAATAAAATAAGCCAAACACAAGAGGACAAACATTGTATGATCCCACTCGTGAAGTACCTACTAGTCAATTTCACAGACAGAAAACAGAATGGTGGTTGCCAGTGGCTGTAGAAAGATGGAATGGGGAGTTACTGTTCCACGGATACAGAGTTTCAGTTTCGGAAGATGAAAAAGTCCTGGAGATGGATGGAGGTGATAGTTGCACAACGGTGTCAATGTACTTAATGCCGCTGAGCTGTACACTTACAGTTACAGTATTGAAGTGAGTTATGCGTATTTTATCAGAATAAAGAGGGAAAGTTTGTACCAGAGACAATAATAAGCTAACATCTATTAGAACAGCTAAAATAAAAAATAGTGGCAATGCTAAATGTGGACAAGAAAGCAAAGAAGTTGGATCCCTCACGCATTGTTGGTGTGACTGGATTAAGGTACAGCCACTCCAGAAAACAGCTGAGCCCTTCTTTTCAAAATGAAACATACACTAACCACACAACCCAGCAACTGCACTCCTGGACGTTTATCCCAGAGAAGTGAAAATTGCATCCACACAATTACTCACAGCAGGTTTACGTATAACAACCAATATGAAGCAATCAAAATGCCCTATGACAGGTGACTGGTTAAACTGTGATTTGCTCATACTGTGGAATGCTACTCATCAATGAAAAAGAGCAAACTACTGACACAACAACTTGAATGGATCTTAAGGACATTACACTGAGTGAGCCAGCCTCCCAAGATCACATGCTGTACAATGTGTGTAACATTTTCAAGATGACAAAATTATAGGGATGGAAAAAAGATTAATGATTGCCAGGGGTTAGGCATGGTGGGGGGGGGATGGGGTGTATTATTATTAATGAACCATAAATTTACATACTCATTTGTGGAAATTAAAGATACTTTCAATTTTCCACCATCAAAAATGCTCCACAAATTCTGTATGCCCGATTCTTTAATCCAGGACCACATGCAATTTAATGGCTCATTGTCCCTCCCAGTCATGTCTCCTTCTACTGAAAGCACAATGGCAGCTGCCCACAGAAATTCCACCAATGACTTGTCACATATTAACTTACAGCCACCACAATTTAGCCCATTTTCTTCCCTGTTCTGCCCAGGGGGCAGCGGGTAGCTGCCTATTGAATTCAGTCAGTGATTTTGACAAATATCACTTAGTTTCATGTTTAATCCTCTACCACCGATGAATAAAAATACCTTTTTAAAATTCAAGAACATACAAAGATGTATAGGGTGCTCCTAGTTCAAACTAATCTAGCATATAAAAATCTAAATTCAAACATACAATCTGGTGTGATTTTCAAGAGTATCCACCATTGGAGTGTTTTTGTTTTGCTTTGTTTTTTTAGTTTTTATTGAAGTATAGTCAATTGGGTTTTATCAAATAGGGCATCCTCCTGCTAAAATATGATTTTATTTATGTGTAACTTTTCCAAAACACCTTTATTAAAGAAGAATACAGTGAAGGTATTTTTTTAAGCCATAAAGTCATAATTCAAAAGAAAAGCAGACATCTGATTATGAAAGCCGATCATGGACTTCACACACAGTCATTCAACTCATGTTTTTTTTCCCACTAGTGCTTTGTGTTGCAATTCATGCAAAGTATTTTCAGTTTCTTAACAAAATATGCACTACCCCATTTTCACAACACTTTATGATGAGTATAAATGGCACGATGTGTGATACCTATTTGATGTATAAATTTATGGATGGCCAAGCACATTTAAATGGATTAATGTTTTAATGATGCAGCTTTACTAAATAATGTGCTAAAAATCTCTGCTGAAAAATGAATACTTCAGTAATCATTTCATTTTTTCTGTAGATTTTTTGTTATCTGTTCTCAAGGGACACAAGAAGCTATATTTCCTCTTTCTAGAAAGTCACTTTTAATAACTACAGCCATATTCTAAACAATAAATGATTATTGCCAAATGTTTTGATGTATTTGGCTTTAGTGACCTAGATTTTCAAATTCCCTCCCATGCTCACCACTCCCCACATCCCGGATCACCCACAGAGACCAGCCCTCGTCTGTATGCTGCTCCACAGCCTGGTCATTTCAAATTCTAAGTTGGCACAAAAGTCTCTGGAAATTTCACAGAAAATAAGCAGTCTTTAACATGGTCTATACCAGCAACAGTTTCCAAACTGCTTCAAGAGTTTCCCCCTAAATTTCTCTCTCTAGTGGATCCCTGTCCCTATTACTGATCTTCACAAATGGAGGAAGGTTTAAAGGTTTCCCTGGGGAAACACAGAACCCTGACAGCCATTCACCCTCAAAGGGTTCCTGCGACTTGTCCCAGGAGTATAACTATCACCGTTATTCAGAAACTGTCCCCTGTCCCTTCCCCGACTCGAGTTGCTGATTCTTCCCTCAGTAGTTCCGCTACCCGTCAGAAAAGGCTGAAGGATGTCCTCCCTCTATATTTAGGAGAAAAGAGTTTGCCAAATTAAGTAGAAGAACACAGAAAAGGCACAAATCATCATACAACATGGTACAGCAGGGCACGGTCAGAAGCCTGGGTTTCAGTGCCAGCTTTGCCCTCACAAGAACATCCTCCTTTCCACGCTCACCCCAACCCTCCCCTCAAATCAGGCAGCTCTTACCAGGGCTTGCACCCTCTCAGTCAGCACCCTCTACCTGGGCTGCTCTTCTCCTGCCTGCCCCCTGACACTCATCCTTCTGAACCCAGGTGCCTCTGAGAAGCATTCCCTGAGCCCTCTGATGGTTTCAGGAGCATCCTCAGCTTGTCTCTGTCCAACCATTTATCACATGATCACCACGCGCTTGCTGTGAGTGTGCGACTGCCCCCTCACTAGTGCTCGTAAGGGCACAGCAGCCTGTTTCCTCCTACACTGTGCGCTCAGCGGTAGACTTACCATCAAGCTGATGAAGCTTAAGCTTAGGGCTCCTGGTTTATGAGGCTGCCTCCAAGCCCTGGGAAGACCCTAAGCCTCATCCACACAGTTGGTTTTGTCTAATCCACAGTAGTAAGATTCTTTTAAAAATGGGATAGAGTTTGATTTGTACACATCTGGGGTGGTCACCACACCCAGAGGAAAACAACATGGACTCCTGGGAAATGTGCTTATGACCTGGTGTTCAGCTGAAGTGTGCTGGGTGAAATTTTACAGGAAAAATAATCTAATAAAATCATTCTACATTTTATGCTGGAGGTGGAGGTGGGAGAGATGCTTGAACCACAGTGAAGTGTGCCATCTCTTTCCATTCAAATTTCCCCAGACACACATCCCTTCCCACTGGGTGACACTGGAGTGGCTGAGGGCACTTTCAGGATCTGGCTAAGAAGAATATTGAGAATATTTTTCATATTTCTAGATGTCAGCTTTTTCAAATTTTATAATCTCTCAGTATACTCACTTTCAATCTAATTTTATATTTATAGTTTCATATTACTTTTCTGAAAGAGAACTCTTCAAATTGCCTAAGTTTCAGGCCCCACAAAACTTGGATCTGTCCCTGCCTGCATCTCATATAGTATACTTGGCTCATAAAATTTGTCATGTGAATCACTGCACACAGGACTGCACCAGGGCAAGTCACTTAACATCCCTAAGTTCACCTCTTCTGCTGAAGAGTACCGTGTGGTCCTAATGAAATAGCTCATGTGTGAAAACAACAAGGTGCTCTCAACAAGTAAGGTAGGAGCACCATGATATTTTTTCCCCAAAGACATGGAGCATAGTAACTATGCGTATTGGCTGATACTAGTAAAAACGCCAAAGAAGCAGGGTGGGGGGAGTTCATGCGACATGGTTCACAGATCATCCTTCCTGAGTGAGGGGGCTCTTCAGGAATCTTCTGTTCAGTTTGAATTCTCAGCTAAGAATTGTCCTCCTCACAAAGACTTCCTTAATGTATTGCCTAATTTTGGTACAGCCCATGTAGTACCTTCCAAATTTAGTTAAGATTCAAATATTGGGACATGTTGCCCCCAAACCTCCCAATTCCCTGACCATCATGATGACAGCAACCCCCTCCTGCTTGATCTTCCTTCTGATTCTTTGTGCACCTAGAGAACAAAAAACTAACAGGACTGTCCCCATCCCAAAATAGGGACAGCCACACACCTGCTGGGAAAATGTGCGTAACGGTACAGAAATAAGCAAACAAAACTAAAGCGTGCTCCAGGATGAACCAGAACACTGTTTATTGAATGGAACTAAATTAGAGTAGTGTCTTTATTCAACAAATATTTATTGAACATGGTACTAAACTGGTAATGGAAAGTTGGTGGACACAAAATTTTAAATCTCTGCTCTCCTGGTGTTCACAAGCTAAACAGAAGCTACATTAAAACAATAAACAAAACTCTCTCAGAAATATAAAATGTAGAGTGTCTAGAACACTCTGAGCTGAAACTTGCATAATAAGAATTATATAAAGGGGGAAGGGAGCAAGACTGTGCCAGACAGGTAGAGAGAATAGCACACACAAATGTCCTGGGGTGGGAAGAAGTATGACTTTCATGAGGAACTGAGACGAGAGTATGGGCTGGAGCTCATGGAGTAAGGCGTTTGTAGAATTTCACAGATGTGACCAAGCACCATCTTTAATTATCAACCATCCTGTCAACTGGACACTCCCCCCACTGCCAAGTGACCAGTCATTGTCTAGAATGATCCTATAAAGGATCATAGAGCAAGCTTGTCTCCTCCTCAATGATTCTCTAGAAATTCAATCAGCAAACATTTACTGAAAGTCTACAGTACACTGGATATTGCACTAGCTATTTCGATATAACAAAGGATAAATGTCTATGTTCATGGGATCATTTGGTATAATCGAGAATGCCCTGGCCTGAGAGTCAGAAGATCTGGGGTTCAAATCCAAGTTCCAATGGCATTGAGCCGGGTGGTCATACCTCACACAGTTCTGTGAGAATCACAGACCCCAGCCCAGGTAAATCCATGCTGATGAAGGAATACCACCTTGCTTCACTGAACCCCAATTTTCTAATCTGTAAATGGAGGCTAATTCCTATCCCACAAGGGCTTTGCAAAATTAAATGGGATCTCATTAAAGAGTATACTGTATAGTGTTTACCACATAACAGGCTTATTAGAGATGTTTGGTTTTTAAGCTATTTCATTAGACACAAATGTCTATTTTGTCCCAAATGATCTGTCCTACTTAAGTGTGAATCTAGTATTATTTAATAGCAATTTAATTTTTCTAATTCTTTTTTTTAAGCAAGAAGCTTTAATTCTCTTTGAATTAGCCTCAACTTTGGGAAGCCTAGCCCTTCAGGCCACAGGCTATACCCAAGTCACCATGGGGTACCCATACATCCTGATTGTTGCCAACAGACCCGGAAGATAAGAAGCAGCTTCCAAAATGGTAACTTAACCCATAAAGTGAAACCAAGCCTTAGAAAACTGCCAAAAAGGTACCAAACGTACAGCTTTCTAGTGTTGTAACCTAGATACAACACATATCCCATTCCTAGCTGAGGATATTCCTGGTTATGGACCTGGAATTTGGGCAAAGTTCTGCAAATAAGAGAATGAAGAAAAGCCCACCAAGGTAGAGAGAGGACTTGTCTCATTAGAAGAAAGAGAGGATATGGCAGCAAAGCAAAAGATGGACGCAAATGATAACCAGTATCTGTGGGGGGAGTAAAGTCTGAGAAACAGGCAACTCCACAGAGTCTAAAGATGAATTAGAATCAGAGCAGGGAGAGAAAAGATGGCTGTGACCATCAGCATGTCTGGATGGCTGGTCAAGTGCAGGAGATACTGACAGAGGAATGAGAAAACTCAGATTTCAATCCGGAGTGCCTGGGAGAACAGTGGTATGGTAACAGAAATCAGGAAGTTAGAAAGTGAGTCGGTTTAGAGGAGAACTTGAAAAACTTCTTAAAAATATAACAGTCTGGATTTGAAGCCAAGGCTGGATAACTAAGAAGAACTAGCAAATAGGCCAGCTGGAAACAGAAGGTGCAGCGTAGGCAGAGGTCAGGGGAGGCCCATGTGTGGGAGTCTCCGAGGAGGAGCTGTGGTTGAAAAACACGGGGAGATGAGCCGCGTCCAGGGGGGAGGAAGGCGTGGGCCCGGGGAACGTCCAAGTAAGCAGGCGAGGAGAAAAGTGCGACAGATGAAGAGACAGTGTAACTTGAAGGAGGCCCAGCGGAGTTCCTGGACACCAAGAACACATTTTTCAAGTATAAATCAGATCAGGCAACTTCCCCCCTTGACGCCCACCCTGACTTATTCCGTCACCTTGGCCACAGAGCTCTCCGCGAGCCAGGCTCGCCCACCTGCCTGACCTGTCTCCTCTCGCTCCCTGGGCGCCGGCCATGTCAGCCTTTTGCTGTCCCTCAGACACATGAGGCTCATTCCTACCTCAGGGCCTTGGTGCTTTCTGATCCTTCTACCAGAAGGCTCCCTGGGGATCCTGGTTCCTAACCTATCAGATCTCTCTCACGCACACATACCATTCTCTACCATGGCTTACTTCTGTGCTGTCCTAAGGCATGCTGCTGGCTAAAACGCTCACATTTTCCCTTGTTTACCTACTCATTGTCCATCTCTCCACTCTCAAGTGGACTCTTGCAGAATAGGGTCCTGGGACCCTTTCTTTTCCCCTTTCCGTCCTTAGTGACTAGAATGGTACACTGCCCTGGACAGGACTTAAGAAAAGAACTTACATTAAGCAAGAGGCAAATTAGTGCCCTTCATGTGTCCAGTTTTGAGAAAAACAAACCGAGACAGAAAACAAGGTTAAAGCCAAACTGTATAAGTTCTGGAGAGGAAAAGGAGGCAGGAGTGTGAGACAGCGGTCCGGTGTTCAACCCACAAGCACACACCCTCAGGGGTGCGGGGGAGGTTCTTCTGATAACGCAGGATCGCTACACATCACACCCTCTGTTGGAGCCACCTTTCCAGAACGTGGAAATAAAACCTTTCCAATGGTTCATATCCTATTCTTCTGCTGAGGGTTCTCCCAAAGACAAATCTGACCCATATCCCTCATGCTTAAAATTCTTGCTTAAGATGCTAATACATCTTTAAAAAATCAAATAGAAGAAAAATGTCAATTACTGTGAGCTCTATGTTAAAAAAAAAAACACAAGGCTGCACATTACCCAAAATTGTGGAGGCTGTCACCAAAATATGGGACATGAGACAATCAGACTTTAAGAACACTTGGTACTCATGTATCCCCAGCCTACAGCCCACACCGGCAAAGACATTCCTTCAAAGAGGCTGAGCGCTGGGGCTAATTCTTCCTGCAGTTTCCTGCAGTCATACCTGTTACCCTCAGGCCTTTCCTCAGAAATGTGTCATCTCGTGGTGACAGGAGAAGGGGGCACCATAAAGTGCCACTGTGCTGAGAGGAAAGGGTAGTGTTTCTTTAAAACTCTGTACAGGAATGGAGCTAAGGGAGGATTTAGGCAACATCTCTAAGTCAAAGTTCTGCAGGGGTCTGAGAAGTGGTCTTTCCCCTCCGCTCCTGCCAGAACCATCCAGCCACCTCTCGCAGCAGCTAAGGAGCTCAGCTCTTCACAGGAGCTGTCACCCTGTGGCTGCTGGCCAGGCAGGGTCATGCAGTTACCGAGGTTCTCCTGTTCTGTGGCTAGAACAGCATGGTGCTCTGGGATTTGTCTGCCCCTCCTTAAGGAAAATAGGACAAAAGGCAAAAAGGAAAAAGCAGGACCAGGCAGAGAAAGATGAGGTAGGAAAAGGTCAAGTTAAGTTGGTAGAAAGCAAGAGCCACAAAGGTGAGGTGACCTCAGCCAGCCCCGCTCAGACAGTGATGGAGGAAGCCGCCCAGCGCGCAGCAGTTAGTTGAGATGCTCACGCTGCTGCGTTTAAGTCAAAACACAGGTAATGTTGGTATAATTTGCTAAAAACAAACTTGCACAAAGTAAGCGTGTGATCTAGAAGTTCATTTCAGGCAAAAGCCCTCCCTCCTGATTCCACTCTCAAAGCCACAGTTCGCCATAGTGACCCGTGCTGACAGACACCCCCACCCGCACCGTGACACCAGAGCTGAGGAACTTCCTATTAAGTTGAGCTTGAGAGCCTGATGGTGCAAGTGGCCAGCAATTAGCAGGCCCAGCTTCTTGTAAGCAAATGAGCTTTAGAGGGTCAGGGTCTGCCTAGACTTAGATATAAGCAGCCTCCTTTAGCAGGACAAAAACATGTAAGAGAAAGGAGATACTTTAATTGAAGGTCCAAGAAGCAGCACTGTTCTTCATGCGGTAAAGCTCCAAGGGAGACTGCAGGGCAGCAAAGGACAAAAAGGGGCCCCTGAGAACCAGGCCAATGGGGAAATGAAGTCACGGGAACAGTGCAGTGAGGAAGGTCATTTAATGAGCCAGTGAAGGTGGGAAAATCCCAGGCTTATTGTGGATTTGACATTAACAAACTGAGCAAAAAAAATTTTACGGCTCCCAATATAGCATTTAAAAATCCTAAGTGTCAAGCCAGCTGAGTTAACATTGTCAAACAAGTGACTCTCCCTCTCAGAACCTTAATTTCACCATCTGCAAAGTGGGGGTAGCCAGGCAAAGGTCTCCAAAGTGCCTTCACATACTGAGATTCCAAGTTGATGGTCAAGAGAGGCTGGTCCCAGTCAGCCCATCGGGGGCTACAGAGCCACAGGCAGAGAATGGGCAGCCTCTGGAGGACAGGATTTCCTCCGACAGGAACCAGAAGCCAGAAGGAATCTGCAGGAGTCAGGAAGGAGGCGTCTGCCAGGTGAGCGCAGAACAAAGCCAAGTCACTCGTGCCGGCCTCAATAGGAAACTGCCTCCCTGCGCCCTGTCCTAAGGTCATCCCTCCAGAAGGCTGGGACTAAGGGGAGTGTGCACAGCCAAAGATTCCAGGACACTATACCAAGCCCCAGAAATAGAAGAGGTTGATTGTGGAAGTTTCAGCTCAGCCACTTGAAGTGCTGATCAGATCACCAAACACTAGACTACACCTTCAATCATATACAGTGAGCCCAACAGCAATCAGCATACTTGGGACCAAACTCAGCAGGACACTGTAACTCAGAATAAAAGAATAACAAACATAAAATGCTAAGGGACTAGGGAAGCCACTTAGCTCCAGCTGGCAACAAACTACTGAAGCTGAAACTCCATCGTCCAAACGGTTATACAATCTGCAGCCTCCAGAGAAAGAAATGATTACTCTTCTCAGTCAATTGCTACGATTACCACGTCTCAAGGGTGGAGGAGAGTGAGAGCCCACATGTGAAGTTTCACAGACACACCCTCTGCAGATGTTATAAACCTCTCCATGGATTAGATGCTCAAATCAGCCTGAATTCGAGAAACAGCAGAAATGAAGCTCCATGGGGAAAAAAAAAAAAAAGAAGGGGGGTGGGGGAATTTTTTCAACTTTTATAAAATATATAAAATTTAACATGCTACCTTCCTTTGCATAGTGAAAGTGCATACCTAATCCCCAACTTCATAATTATCATATGTTAGGGCTAAAGAACTAGATACTAAATATTTCTGAAAGTTGAATAAAATGGGAACTGTTACCTTTCACATGCAAATGAATCATTAAAATTTGAAGTATGTACATCCTTCACCTAGCAATTCCACTCCTGGGAACCTATCTCACAAGGATAAAAGTATCAATAAATAAGGATATATGGACAATGATGTCTAGTGAATACCCATCCACAGGGAAGTGGCTTGACCCACACCCATTTATTAAATAAAAGGAGTTGGAGCTACACCTGATGACTTGCAGGAATTTCCACAAAGTAATGCTGAGCTGGAAAAGATATAGAAGTTTACATAATAAGATCCAGATTTTTTTAAATAATTTCATTAAAGCCTATATCTACATATATGAATGTATAGGGTTGTATGAGCAAAGAAAAATGTAGAGATACATATACTCTAAATCAACGATTCTCAAACTTTAGCACACATCAGAATCATCTGAAGGCTTTGTTAAAACACAGGTATCTGCGCCCCACCCCCGCCCCAGAGTGTCTGATTTCATTAGGTCTAGGGTCAGGTCTGAGAGTGTGGATTTCCAACAAGTTTCCAGAGGATGCTCACCTTGCTGAGAATGAATGACTCCAGTAGGTTTCAACAAGAGTTACCTGGGGGACAGTATGACCATTTTGACAATATTGATTCTTCCAATCCAAGAGCATGGGATATCTTTCCATTTTTTTAAGTCTTCTTTAATTTCCTTTATCAATGTTTTATAGTTCTCTGTGTGTAAGTCTTTCACCTCCTTGGTTAGATTTATTCCTAGGTATTTTACTACTTTAGGTGCTATTATAAAGGGGATTGTTTCTTTACTTTCTTTTCCTGTTGATTCACCATTAGTGTAAAGAAATGCAACTGTTTTTTGTACGTTAATCTTGTAACCTGCTACCTTGCTGAATTCTTCAGTTAGTTCTAGTAGTTTTTCTGTGGACCTTTTATGGTTTCCTATATATAGTATCATGTCATCTGCATATAGTGACACTGTTACCTCTTCTTTTCCAATTTGGATCACTTTTATTTCTCTGTCTTGCCTGATTGCTGTGGCTAGGACTTCCAAGACTACGCTGAATAGGAGTGGTGATAGTGGGCAGCCTTGTCTTGTCCTAGATTTTAGTGGGAAGCTTTTGAGTTTTGCACCATTGAGTACTATGCTGGCTATAGGTCTGTCATATACAGCTTTTATTATGTTGAAATATGTTCCCTCTATATCCACTTTGGTGAGAGTTTTTATCATAAATGGGTGTTGAATTTTATCAAATGTTTAAGAGAAAGAAAAATACCATATGAGATCACGCATATGTGGAATCTAAAAAAAAAAATGAACATACATACAAACAGAAACAGACTCACAGACACAGAATACAAACTTGTGGTTGCCAGGTGGGAGGGGGGATGGGAGTTGGGAGGGAAGGGACAGACTGGGAGTTTGAAATTTGTAGATACTGACAGGAATATGTAGAATAGATAAGCAAGATTATACTGTATAGCACAGGGAAATATATACAAGATCTTGTGGTAGCTCACAGTGAAAAAGAATGTGACAATGAATATATATGTTCACGAATAACTGAAAAATTGTGCTCTACACTGGAAATTGACACAACATTGTAAACTGACTATAACTCAATTTAAAAAAAAAAAAAGAATTACCTGGGGGACAGAGGAGGAGGTATAAAATGAGAGGAGAGAATAACAGGGATTTGGGCAAGATAAACAGCTTTTCTGTATGATTCCTCCTACAGATCTTGTGTGCGTGTGCGTGTGCGTGTGTGTGTGTGTGTGTGTAGATTTGCCAAAACAAATTCCTGAAAGGACTGTCATCAAAATACTAACAAAAGTTCTTCCAAAGGTAGAATTTCAAGGGATTTTTGTTTTCTTCTTGGTAATTTCTTCTATTTTTTTTTTATAATGAGCAAGTATTACTTAAATAATCATTTAAAATAAAGCTATTTTACTGAGAAAAAAGAACCTTTGGAAACCAGCAATTTCTCAAGGAAAAGTTCCTCTGTTTTAATCACAGCACTGAACTAATTTTTTGGAAAGATGAATGCTAATTAGACTTTATATAAAAATGTAAGTATAATTAATGTGGAAAAAGCAAGTTCTTGGATGAAGTACGTAAGTATAACATGTTTTATAAGCTTCCTTAACCCACAGAAATTTAGAGGAAACGATTTAAAAGTAATCAGAAACAACCTATAATGAAAAATAATCTGCAAAAAAATTGAATCACTATGCTGTATACCTGAAACTAACACAATATTGTAAATTAACTATACTTCAATTAAAAAATAATCCCCCAACAAAAACATTCAGCTTGGCTTGTGAATGCACAATCTCTTCCTCTTTCAAAATTCAGACACTCAATAAGCAAAATCTCTCCTTTCACACTGTACTTTCATCATTTTCTCTCTCTTTACATACAGACTAGGAAATAACAAAAATAAGACTAAAAGCAAACTAAAATTAAACAATAACTTCATGACTTCCAATAGGATTTAAGCTCCCAAGTGGTGACAGTTAAAGAGTTTTAAGCTAGAACATAAATATCGTCGATCAGTTATAATAATTCTAATTTACCCTCTTCCAGGCTTTCACTCTTCTCACCAGCTTCTTCACGACAACTCTTTTCTAGCTTACAACACCTCCACCTAAAACCAGGTTACCATTCAATCTAAAAATTAAGCCCAGACTTCAAACCAGATTGCATGCCTCTCCTACTTTCCTACTGGGAACAAACAGCCTGGCCTTCCAGAGCTGTTTCCTTTAGTGCCCCTTAAAGTACAGATGCAGGAAGCTGCTCAGAGGCTGAAAATTGGATTTGCAATGCTTCCATCCCTAAGGTTTGCAAAATCAATATTATAAAATTCTTGGCTACCAGTCTTGCCAACTCTTGCTCCTTCTCTAATCTTATTATAGCACAGTGTTTCTCTTTTCCTGCAATGGCAACACAGCGGACCTCCATGGTTCATTCTAAAAATTAAGAGTAAGTCTGTGGTTGAGTTCAGGAATATCCCTGCATTCCCAATACTAAGTTCATCTTCTTCCTAAAGAAAAGCAAACAGAAATGTCTGCCCCTCATCCAAAAAATAGAACAACATTTTGCCCCAAAAAAGACAAAGAAATTTATAGCACACATACAGAATCAGAGGCTATGCCTCCTTCTGAAAGATTCCTGGGAGACTGAAAAAAAAAATTCTTTTTGCTTTGTGCTCACAATAAAACTATGCAGACACAAGGAAGAAACAGGCCAAGACTTGAAAATACTGCATAAAAAAATTAAAAACAAAGTAACATAGTCTAAAACTGTCTGGCAAGCAGGAAATAAACTTGACAGTACAGAAAACTTAAGAAGAAAACAGGTTTCCACAGAAAGAGAAAGAAAAATACCATATGATATCACTTACATGTGTAATCTAAAAAAAAACAAAAGACAAACAAACTTATTTACAAAACAGAAACAGACTCACAGACATAGAAAAAAAACTTATGGTTATCAGAGGAGGAAGAGGGTGGAAAAGGATAAATTGGGAGTTCGAGATTTGCAGATACTAACTACTATACATAAAACAGATAAACAACAAGTTCATACTGTATAGCACAGGGAACTATATTCAATATCTTGTAGTAACTTACGGTGAAAAAGAATATGAAAATGAATATATGTATGTTCATGTATGAATGAAGCATTATGCTGTACACCAGAAATTGACACAACATTGTAAACTGACTATACTTCAAGAAAAATACATATATTTACAAAAAAAACTACTATATATAGAATAAACAACAAGGACCTACTGTATAGCACAGGGAACTATAGTCAGTATCTTGTAATAACCTATAATGAAAAAGAATATGCATATATATGTATGACTGAATCACTATGCTATACAACAGAAACTAACATCATTGTAAATCAACTATACTTCAATTAAACATAAGTAAATCAAAATATAGTAAAATAAAATTTGCTAAGCTTTTAAAAAAAGAAGAAAACAGGCTTCCAGAATTCAGACCAAAAAAATGGGGGGCGGTAGGTGGGATAGAACAGTCCAATGACAGAATATCAGCTGTTCTAGAAGGGGAAAACAATAGTGAAAGACAAAGGACAAAACTTTAAAAAGTTCAAAGTTTTCATGGATCCAAACAAAATGCGTAAAGGAAAAAAAAAAGACTTACAACCATAGATTTTTCTATAGGTGTAAAGAAGCTATCGTTTTTAGGAAGGATTCTCTATTGTGATCCAAAAATAAAGACAGATAAACATTTTAACTACAAAATGTTGTAAGAAATCAGTCAAAACAGGTTACAACCAAAGGGAAAAAAAAAATCACTTACAGGACCCACTTGAATGAAGTATCCTTTTGTGAAGAGTGGATGAAAGTTGGGGAATAATTTCTATCAATTTTTTTCTCCATGATTATTGCCCCGTTTTTATAATTTAATTCTTCTTGAGATAAATCTAATAATACATATTCCTAAAGCCTACCTCAAATGATTTTTCCAGTTCATTAGCATATATTTATGTTTAGTATTATTTTATAATTAAGATATCATCTCAATATGTTATGAACTCTTCATAATTTCAAGTTTGTTTGGGTTCCTTTTTTATCATAGTATAATCAGTTTACAATGTTGTGTCAATTTCTGGTGTATTCGTTTTCATATTCTTTTTCATTATAGGTTACTAGAAGATATTGAATATAGTTCCCTGTGCTATACAGAAGAAACCTGTTTATCTGTTTTATATATAGTAGTTAGTATCTGCAAATCCTGAACTCCCAATTTATCTCTTTCAACCCTCTTTCCCCCCTGGTAACCATAAGTTTGTTTTCTATGTCTATGAGTCTGTTTCAGTTTTATAAATAAGTTCATTTGTGTCTTTTTTTTTTTTTTAGATTCCACGTATGAGTGATATCATATGGTATTTTTCTTTCTCTTTCTGGCTTACTTCACTTAGAACGATGATCTCCAGGTCCATCCATGTTGCTGCAAATGGCATTATTTTATTCTTTTTTATGGCTGAGTAGTACTCCATAATATAAACGTACCACAGCTTCTTTATCCAGTCTTCTGTCAATGGACATTTAGGTTGTTTCTATATCTTGGCTACTGTAAATAGTGCTGCTGTGAACATTGCGGGTACATGTATCTTTTCAAGTTAGAGTTCCCTCTGGATACATGCCCAGGAGTGGGATTGCTAGATCATATGGTAAATCTATCTTTAGTTTTTTGAGGTATCTCCATATTGTTGTCCATAATGGCTGCACCAAACTACATTCCCACCAACAGTATAGAAGGGTTCTATTTGGGTTCTCTCTTAATTATACTTATCAGAATTATCTTAATTTGTTTTTCCAAAAGAAGTAGTCATGACAACTGGACAGAATTACTAGAAGTACATCAAAGCATCAAAATTTAAGAGAGCCAATGCATCAAACAAGAAAAGATGTCATGTAAATAAATGTCAAAAGAATCTTCAAAAAAATTCAACACAAATATATATAAAACTCTGGAGGAAAACACACTAAAATGTCAACAGTGATCATTATGAATAATAGGGTTCAACATGGTTTTACTTTTTGCATGTACTTTTAAATTAATATATATGAAATACAACACATACAAATAAAAAATACTGAGTTTATAAACTAGGTTGTAATAAACTAGGAGAAACTATAAGTGAGTATTTATGAAAGCTCTGAAGACAGAAGTTCACAGAGGAGGCCTGTCCCATGTTACAGAAACAAGCTATAGTCTAGTTGTGTCAGTTTTGTTTACACATTACTCATTGATGGCTTTGGTTTAAGACTTGTTTTCATTATAATATTCCCCCACCGACCTCTTACTGCATGAGGCTAAATGGTCAGACTGCCTTAGGTCAATCTGTAATGATGTTGACATAACACCTTAAGTGAAAAAGCAGTTTTTTATATATATATATATATATATATATATATATATATATATATATATATATATGTATGTATGTATGTATATGTATATATACATGTATATTTTATATATACTTATATAAAATAAAAATCAGTTATGTTAAATACGTATTTCCTCTTATCTGAGAAGAATACAAGTTAAAATGTGCATTTTATATTCCACTAAGAGAAAAAACTGCCAAGCATGACATAGTGAGATTTTATACTTATTAAAAGAGCTCTTCTAAATTTATTTATATACTTTACCATGTATCATGCTGCTCTTTCCATGTCTTTCTATATACAGAGTAACTTTGCCTTTTAGTGCCAAATCACAGTGAAATCATTTTGAAAGCAATTAATTCATATAGTACCAGCAAGAGCAGTAAGGAATCGCAAGAGGCAACAATATGAACCATTGTGACCAAGGTCTCACATGCAGAGGTAATGACAGCTACATCATGACATCTGCCAGGATGCACAGTGAAGTAAGAGCATCTCAATTTCAGAGATGTAAACTGATAAGATTGTACCTTCAAATTGATCAAATATATTAATGTTTTAACATTATCTACAGAGGATGAGATTATGAGTGACTTATTTTCTTAACACTTTTCTGTATTTTTTGTTTTATTCTAAATAGCATATATTATTAGATAATTAGAGTTTGGTTTTTTTTTTTTTTTGGTGTTTTGCTTTTCTTTGGTCTATTTAAGTCTCTTCTCTCCTTCAGACAATGTCTATTGACTCTTCCCTAGTCTGGTCATCACCTGGTAGGTCTGAGTTCAAAACAACAATACCAGGATATCGATCAACTACAAGGTTTTATATCATGATTAGATTTGCGGATTTGTCTGGTTTAAGGTAGGGGAGCAGGGTGGACGAATAAAGCTAAGGAGGAGAAAGATACCCCTGAAAAACAAAAGATAGACTTGAAAATACTTTAAATTTAGCTTTGGACCATCCTTTAAAAAAAAATTTAATTATGGCTGGGCCAGACAGTTGGCTATACACATTTTATGACCTGCAAATCACAACCTAGAGAGAATACTTTAGACCACTGGGTAACCCAGGATGAAGCTCTGTCATTATCCTGAAATCCATTTATTTTATCATTTTGTCTGCCTCCAAGGAATAGAGTGGGCTATGGGGGTATGTGTAAGGGGCAGGAGGGTAACAGGGAGGAAGGGGGAGGAGGGGAGAGAAGGAGGGCCACCTGGGCAGCACAGTTATAAGGGAAACAAATGAATATACTTTAACTGATTGAGGATTCTGATTAAATTTGTTCCACTTCCTTGATACTTTGTTCTGTTAGGGATACATCTGAATTGAGGTCACACTGTCACATCCTTATTCTAGATCTAGTACTCTTGCTGGATTTCATGACTTGATGATTCAAAGGCCACTTGAAACCTCAATTTCCCCACACACACATGCCCGCCCCTCACCTACAAAGTCAGATTCCAAGGAAAGAAATTTTGCCTAAAATAAGGAGGGAAGTGAAAGTCACCTGCCACTTTATATGTGGGGAGACAATCCGTTCACTTCTGTTACACCCAGTAACTGTTCTCAGAAACCGAATCCTCCCTCAGCCCAGAAGGCATGTCTGACTAGGACTCTCCCTGGGCAGCTCTGCCACCCAGCCTCTCAACTGTTCTAGGTATATTCCAGCACTTCTGCCTTTGAATTCCTATTTCATGATTTTACCTGACACAACTATCACTGAACCTTCCCCGCAAAATGACACACACAGAAAACATGCAGGATATCATAAAATGATATGTCAAAAATTATCCACACAAATGAACTGCATATTTCTGAGGCCAGAAGTTATACAGTTAAAAGTTGCTCAGGAAAACATAATTAAAACCCAGACTTTGGAATCAGAAGCCAACCAGTTTTAAAAGGCTCCATGCAAAGACTTGAACTAGACTGTTAGGCTGTCTGTTGTATTTTTTAAAAGCTCCAACTCAAAAGGGAGCAAAACGTTTCTCCCCACTTCAGTCACATGGGCTTCGAGTCTAAGAAAGGGCCGCTTGGACCTGAAGCCCAGTGCTACTTACATAAAGAGGTACTTCGCTGCAGTTCAACTCCATGGCTTCTGCACCTGCAATGAAAATAATAAAGGAGAGAGTTACTGCAGGAGCCCCAGTGTGATCAACCAGCAGGGCTGTGTCCTGCCCTTCAGTTAACATCACAGAGGGAAGAGGAGCCTGACAGATGGGAAAATCGCAGAGACAAAATTAAGAACAAAGGAATGAAATGCTCTTTGAATAAAATATCCTCCCCCCACTTTCTTCTTTCACGTTAATACCCACACATAAGGTTAATTCCCCCAACATTATCCGACTGACTGCTTTCAAATAGAAATCATATTTCAGAAAGCCAAGAAAGGCCAACATAAGCATGTTCCAAGTTCTGCCATCGTTAATCACTTGGATCTTAGGCTACTCTGAGGTCAGAATCCACTCTTGCTAGACTAGGCAGGAGCTCACGATGACAACAGAGTTCTAGGACCTCTTAGTCTGCAGGGATGCAGCCTGCTGTCCCACTAACGAGCCTCTCCACCAGATGCACACATCCCACCTGCCCTTTTAAAACATGCACCCAGAAACCAGCTAGCAGCTTAGAAAAAAGGAGCATCATTTCAAACAGGTTCTCTGAACACCTACAGCGGGCGAGGCATTACACAAAGATGACCAGGAAGTGGTCTAGCCCTCAAAGAGCTCACAGCTGAACCAAAGAGACCTAAAGATTGGGAGAGAAGGAAGAGTGGGCTGTATGAGAACTATGTATGTGGCAGACGGGGACTCCCAGCCCTTGTCACCTTCCGCCTCCCCAGCCCACCTGCATGCTCTGGGACAGGGTTCTGCCCACCAGGCCAAGCCCGGCTCTGGCTCCCAGGCCACAGCCCGGCTGCACTACCTTGGGGATGTCTCGTCAGAAGGCAGACACACAGCCACCCAAACTGTGACGTTTAGTACAGTATCCTGCAGGCGACACGTGTGGCCAGGAGGAAAATATGGTTTTGATGAAATCACTTAGCTCAAGTTTTACAAATCATTCATATATACGCTGGCACTAGCACCCTCTGAGGTCACAAGTTACATTCCATGAGTTATCCGGAGACAAGACTGAGGGTCTCACAAGGCCAAGGGGTTGACAATGGGGCCTTCGCTCAGCCCTCCCAGTTTTTAGCATTTTGTGCCCTGTGACAGTTCACATGGACCCCCTTAAAAGGGCTTACTGTTATCAATTTTTAATGAAACTGATCTCACAAATTGGATGAATGGCTTAAGGAATCCAGAAGAAACGTTCAAATTAAAAATAATACTAACCACAAGAAGGATAAAACAGATTCCCAATCCCGGTGTGAACTGCCCACCAGCTACCCTATGAAACAAAAGTAATGACCAGCCCAAGAGCACTGACAAGCAGATCCACCAAGACTCAAAATTATCAAGAAGGCACTAAGAATGTGAACGGATATCCACCAGCATGGGTACCACAACCCCGATATTGTTTGCCACATCTCCAGATATTAGCCATCTTTTCACCTATGTTTACAGTCATGCATACATATTTCCAACCCTTTATAAAATTTCACTAAATAAAATTAGAAGATCCTTTTAAGATTTCTGCTTAATAGCAAAAGAAACAAATGCATTCCACAGTCAACGTGGTGCTAAGAAAAAAGACTGAAATACAGAAAGTTAAAAAAAAAACTAAAATGCATTCCTTTATGAGCAAAACTTTCAAAACTGAATATTTCAGGAAGCACATTAACACATATTAAGCTGTGTGGGAGGCTTGCCACACACTTAGATGTTTTCCAGAACTCAGCTTCTAGTATCAAATTTTGTCTGATAAAATACACTAAAAAGAAACCACTTTGGGTGAGAATATGAAGACAGTCTGAAGAGTGAATCACTTCTTTAATAAATGATGTTCTACGGGAAAACTGTTCAAGTACAGCCACCGATAGGGCACCTCTCGGATAAGAAGGTCAAAAAGCACCTTACACGAAATTCATTCACTGAGTCACTCGTGCAGGAGCTACTTCAACAAAGAACTTGAAGCCGAAAGCACACAGTTCCACAGGATGTCCATGTGGTTACTTTTATAGAAATAAGACCTTCAAACGTGGTCACATCTTTACAATTTCTGTAACAAGACAGAAAATGACCATAAAAATCTTTACCACATTAAGGTGTGTTGGTTATACCACAGCAAAGTACTTTCAAAAGTTGCCAAACATGTATTACCTAGTTTTCAAGCAAAAATAGAAGTGTAGATGGCTGTTTATAGCAGATTTTTAAAAGATATTTTTCAAATAAATATCCTATACCTTCAAGGAAGGGGTGATATTTTAATAAGTGAAAAAGAAAATACATTTCAAAAGTAACTCAGATTATGGATAGTACATGCCATTCTAAAAACATTCTGAAAAAGTGTACATTTCCATTTTGGGATTTTGTTGCAAAAATTACTTAAAGTTTGCCACCTACAAAAGCCCTCACATGTCTGCCTGCTTTACATTTTTGAAAAAAGCTTTCTAATCTATTCTTTAAAACTTTCCACATGTTTCATGGGTTTTATATTTTTAAAATGCAACAACCTCTGATTAATTTGCAGGAGGAGTGACTGACATCAGAGAAGATGGGAATTTACGAGCCAAATTTAAACAAACTCTTGTTTAATTGTTGGAAGGGATTAAAACATAAATCCCCTTATTTATAAAGACAGCCAGCACTCACTTCTTCAATTAGAATCTATTTATCATAGTATAGTATCTTTCTCAGCTATGACACTTCAAAACCAATGTCAAAGCCAACAGTAATTTGAAGCAGACATTCAAGCTGAAATGTTACACAGCATTAAAATTATTAAATGAAGGTTTTCAAAATAATGACACATATTCATCATATTGCTCTCACTGATCTGCATTACGTCAGTGTTTTCAGTGAGAACAAAAATGGTTATTAATAAAAATTTTTTTCACTACCATGTTTAGTCCTTAGAGCTTTTTAGATCTTGCTTTGGAATATACACTGTTACAGCAGTATGTTTTATTAATAAATACACAAATTAAGGGATACATGCTGGCATTTTATGCTTAAGGGTACATGAAAACATTTTGAAGATCTGCTCCTGTAAAGCAAGCCTTTCCCCCTACTTGTTTGGCCACTTTTCCCAGTAGTTTTCCTCCAGGCTTAGCAGACCAATGCACAACCCGTGGCGCTCACAAGAGCCCATGGGGTTCTCTATCTACCCGGTGAGAAGGCCCGGGGGGGCGGATGCAGTGCAGAACCCAAAGTCACACAGCTTTGCAAAGGACCCAGGTTCTCCAGACGTTTCAGTCATTACGAGGCCAACTCCACCTAATGCCTGCCTCAAATCTGGATTATCATCATGTCAAGCAAAAGGCAAAAAGTCAACGATTAAACAACTTATTTATATGTCACCTTATAGTTAACAACTCATATTTTGTTATTCCCACCTACTCTACCTTTTGCCAGTTTTCAGTAAAGAAGTTTAAGAACCATTTTGAACAGCAGTTATTTTGTTTTTCAGAGAAACTCCTTTTTACACTGCTTGAAAAAATGAACTAAAACAAAATACCCAGGGTTCTCAACCTCTCAACCCTTCTAAAACTCCTATCAGGATTTCCCTACTTAAGAGAAAACATTTTGGAGCAAATACATTGTATATTCAAATAAAACTTCAAACTGAAATAGATATTTAAAAACTGTATTCTCATTTTTCTGAAATGAATTCCTCTTTTACAGCAAAGAACAATAAGTTCTGTGCCCATGTGCAGAGCTGCATGGCTAAACGAGGCCATGCTTCCTTTTACATCAAGTTTAATGATAAAAAATGTGTATTTGCTAAGCAAGTCACAGCTGCCTAAGTTCTCCACATGCTGTAGCTTCTCACTACACAAGTCCAGCGTCACACTCTGCACTTCATTTCCTAATGCTTGAGCTCCCCACCGGCAATTTCAAAAATTGAGACTCAAGTACTATTTTAATTGTATTGCATTTTTTGAAAATATTTCTTGGGAAAGTAAAAGTCAGTACATTTCCAGTCTTGCTGGCTGTACCAAAGAATGAACTGGGGGCCTAAGCACACAGCCACAATTTTTAAGTCTGTGCCCAAAAGGGGAAAAAAAAATCTTTTGAAAAGATCAACATACAAAAGATTCAATATTTTAGATATTTTATGACAAATACATAATATTCCAGTATCTTGGAACACTAGTTCACTCCAAAGAAAAATATTAGACCATTTTCAACAGGTGAAAAGAATATATTAAATTTAAAAATATAACAACTAATACAGAAAAAAAACAGTTCTTGGAAGTTCTGTGTTTCTCATGTTTTTGCATCTAAATGAAATATTCTAAGACTGATTCAATATAAAACCTATGACTAATTTTACCTTTGAATAAGCTAAGAATCATTGGTGTGTATGCCTCTTACACAACCTATTAACAGACAATGTTCAAATATTTATCAATACTATAAACTACATTTGGTAAGGTTAACGATGTATCAGGCACTGTGTTAATTACTTTACAAACATCATCTCAGAGAATTCTCATAGTAGCATTAATGAAAATGTGGAAGTCCTAGCTACTTGAATCTTCATTTACAAGCTTCTCAAGTTACAAGGTAAACTGAGAAGCAGGTTACCTAAACAAAAATATTTAGATGAATTGACTACTTATCAGATTACAAGCAACAATGTCTCTTGTTCCCTCTTCACCCCATCTGATGCTAACATCTACTCTCTAACCATTTTATCTTGTACGTCAAATTTTTTTGTGGTTATTTGTTTTGGCCTTGATGTGGTTACCAAATGTTATAGCTAAAATACAAATCAACTGAAAATAAAATTGGAAATCTTTTTTTAAACATGAAATAAGGTTAAATAAAACTTGAGGAAAGAATCTGAGTGCTGGAGAACTTCAAGTCATATATGAAACCATCAATGAGAATGTGACAGAGATCCAGTAACAAGTAAAAAGAAAACATCATGAGATAAAGGCTTCAGGATAATAATTTCAGGAATAAATTTCAGGATATTACAAGAATAAAAGCACCTTCTCATCACTCTGTGAGAAAATGGGAGACATTCTTGGGTATTTCTATTAAAAATGACCCTCAAAGTAATGCTTTGAAAACCAAACGTGATGATATGGATGTCCTACTGTGCTACATTGATCAGTTACGTCGGGGGGAAAACATCACAACTTCTCCCAATTAGCCTCTCACACACAAGATTCACCCTGTGTTCACCCCAAGAATGAGCACAGGGCTGAGAACAAACGTGCATGAGGTCTCCGCGAGCAAGGCGGGGCTGGTACGAGCAGCCGCGCCAGAGCCTGTAACCCTAGCCATGACACCCTGCTGCCTTTCAGCCAGAGGAATAAACTACAAATGTCATAGATAACTTTCCTAATTTTAATTTCATTTTCAAAAACTAGAACCCGAGGTAAATCTTTTTTCCGCCACTGTTTCCTGTGAATTTTTGACCCCATTTTAAGGAGCTTCATTTTAAGGCGCTTCCCTTTAAGGAGCTTCCCAGATACCTGCTCTTCAGATAAGAGGACCTCCAGCACCCGTCCCCACTTTGCACAAGGAAAGAAAAGCTCAGCCGTCTTGTGCCACCTGGTTGAGGACGAGGACGAGCAGGTAGACGTGGCTGGGGCACGCGGATCCAGCCTGCCCAGCCCCAGAGCCCACGCTCTCCTCAGCCTCAGCACAGTCCTTTTGTAACATTACTCTGGTCTGAAAGACAGCAATTTGCTTGGCTAAAAGGCTGCAAAAGCCTCCCAGCTGGGCGTACGGGCTCAGGAACGTGCTGTGTTTAAACACCAGTTCTACCATATTCCAACTGTGTGACTTCGGGACCATTATTTACCTCCCTGGGCCAGATTCTAGTAAGTCAAGCAGAACTGGTAACAGTATCTACCTCATAAGACTGTTGTGAGGATTAAGAGATTTGACAAACACTTACTGCCCATCATAAGCCCTCGATAAACGCAAGCTGCAGCTATTACGTACTATCATTGCACATTAAGCATATGCCAAGGATTTTTTAAAGCATGTGGATCTTTATTTCAAATGAAATCATTTGGAGCCTCTGCATCTTAGACTGATCAAAATGATTCTGCAGTAATTGAGGCCAAGAGAGTCTGAAAGAGGCTTACCCAGCTCAGCCTCATCCAGGCAGCCCAGAGGCATCTCGACGCATCAGGAATTCGGACCAGCACTGTACCAGATAAATATCACACTGTTAAGTTCCGCAGAATTTTATTTGATGTTATAGAACCGAATATTCCCCCTAAGGTTTAGTAAGAGTTGTTTCTTTTTTTTTTTATCATAAATGGGTGTTGCATTTTATCAAATGCTTTTTCTGTATCTACTGAGATGATCATGTGATTTTTGTCCTCTCTTCTGCTGACGTGGTTTATCACATTGATTGACTTGCACCGAACCATCCTTGTGTCTCTGGGATGAATCCTACTTACCCAACTTGATCATGGTGTATGATCTTTACTATGTGTTGTTGAATTCTGCTTGCTAAAATTCTGTTGAGGATTTCTGCATCCATGTTCATCAATGATATTGGCCTGTAATTTTGTTTATCATTAGTGTCTTTGGTTTTGGTATCAGGGTGATGGTGGCTTCATAGAATGAGTTTGGGAGTGTTCCCTCCTCTTCAATCTTTTGGAAGAGTTTGAGAAGGATCGGTATGAGTTCTTTTTTTGTATGTTTCATAGAATTCCCCAGTGAAGCCATCTGGTCCTGGACTTTTGTTTGCAGGGATTTTTTTTTATTGCTGATTCTATTTCATTTCTAGTGATCAGTCTGTTCAAATGATCTCTTTCTTCTTGACTCACTTTTGGTGGACTGTATGTTTCTAGAAAGGTGTCCATTTCTTCTAAGTTGTCTAGTTTGTTGCCATACTACCTATGGTTTGAAAACTCAAAGGACAGAGAGCAATTACTGTTAGGGGTAATTCTATTGCTACCTCAGTTTGAAACCTTCCACACTTAGAGGGTAATGTTGATTCACAGCTCCTTCTATGAACTGAGGAAGGCACAATTTTAATTGTATTTCACAATTGTTACACTAACTGGATAAGAAGGAAAGAAAAGTTAAATGGGAGCTAAGGCCAAGTCTAAGTAAAAACAATGCTAGCATTATGGAAATGAGCAAGAGAGCATTTTAGAAATAAACCTACTGTTGAATACACAACGGTGTCCACAGACCAGCTCCAGACTAGAGTCATCTACCTGAGTTATGCAGGTTTAAGCAACTTTAAGTGAAAGAGTAGAATTGTTTGAACTCACTGTGGGGAGATGTCTGAAGATTAGAAAGAGAGCAACACAATAACCATTCAAGAAGATCTCATTAATTCAAACTGCTAGGGGTGGGGAGGAAGAAGGGGAGCCAGTCAGTCTGAAATGGTACAGCCTAAATTAGAGGACATTTATAGTACAAAGAAAGTGAGCTAGCGGCTAACAAAAATGTTCCGCCAAATCAGCCACACTCATTGGTATTTCACAGGATGGATCTGCACAGAAAGTGATGAAGTCCTCAAAAAGCTTTTTATATAACATCCTCTTGACCATCTCACTTATATTAGTCATCTGTTTAGTGTATCCTTCATAGTCAATGCAAAGCTTAATCACTCGAGCATCTTGGGCAGTTACATCCTACCAGGGCATCAGTGTCCTCATTACCAAGAGATCTTTAAAGTCCCTCTATCATGTCAAAGTCAACTCACTGACACTATGTGCACATCATCATGCAGGCTGTCATGGGAGGGATATTCAAATATATAAAGCACTGCCCCCATCATTGATGATCTCACCCCTGGCCGGGTAAGACCTCCAGCCATGAAAAGCTAAAGGTTAAAGGAGTAATACCACCGCCCTGAGAACATGATCGTGCAAGGCAAGCATGATGTGATAAGTGAGTTACACAAAGGGAGCAGGGGCAGGAGGACTCAGCATGAAGACGCACACAGATGAAGGGTATTTTTATATAACACTAGGAGTTAGATAGCTTAGAGTAGCAGGTTTGGAAACCAGGGGGAGTGAAGGTCACTGGCCTCCACTTTTACAAACAATTTACCCCTAAAACACACGTACTAAACCTGTGACAACTGTCAACAACAGACTTCCAGGGGCTGAGGGTCCTTTGCTAGAGACCTAATAATAACACTGCTAATTTCATGCTCCCGTTTAGTCAGAATTTAAACAAAATATACTCTGCCTCTTCCTATAGTGTGCCTTACTTTTGCTTCTCCCTCATAATGGAATGCATGATCACGTTTACTAAGACTAACTGATAATGACAACCCTCTGCTTGAGCACAGATAATGATCAGAACAAATTTATCAACCCTTACTCTGCTGTCAGCATCTCATTTCTATTTTCTTCCTTTCCACTCATTCTTACAAAGCAAGGAAATAGAGCAAGAAAAATAAGTCACACTTAAAGAGTCAAGCTAGTAAAACTGAACTGGCAGGTGTGAAAGCCCACAAGTTCGTTCATTTGCTGATGCCTTAAAGCTCAAATCTGACATAAGAAAGATCTTTTTCATGGCAGAGGTGTTCAGCCTAAGAAGTTTAAAGCAGCCATCTGGCAATGTATCTCGAGAAATGTTTTACGGGGAAAGAGGCACTTGAGTTAGGCCCTCCGAAGAGTAAAGCCTGGCTAAGAAGCTTGCTCTTATTTGTGAACTACGATGTTTCGCCACTTTTTACTTTAATAAAGGAAGAGTAACCCTCTCTGGAGTCTTACGCAGGATTACTGTAAATTAAGTCATGAGTTCATATACCATATGGTCCATTGATGGACTATAGAGAGTCCGTAAACTTCATGAAATTAGGAACAAAACTTTGTGTGATGTGCATTTTTCTGACAAGAGTTTACAGCTTTCAGATTTTCAAGGGACCATTGGATGTGAAAGATTAAGAACTCCTTTTTTTTTTAATCATGCTAGACATCAAAGTTAAAACTTCTCCTCTGTGAAAGCCTGAGTGAGGGAGATGAAAAGCCATGCTACTGACTGGGAGAAAATTCTCCAGCAAAGGAGTAGTATCCATAATGTATGATGAACTCTCGAACAATCCAATTAGAAAATGAACAAAAGACACAGAAACTTCACTGAAGAGGATACATGACTGGCAAATAAGCACAAGGGAAGATGTTCAACATCATTAGCCATTATAGAAATGCAAATTAAAACCACAATGGGTATTTACTAGACTTACTGTGTGATCATTTCACAATGCAATCAGCCTCCCATATCCACAGATGTGGAACCTGAAGATACAAAGGGCTGACTGTACTACACCATCTTATATAAGGGACTTGAGCATCTGCGGATTCTGGTACCCACCAGTGGTCCTAGAACCAATCCTCCATGGATACCAAGGGACAACTGTATATACAGATAACAAATCATTGTTCTACACCTGGAACAAACATGATATTCTAAGTCAATTAGCTCAAAAAGAAAGCTTTGGTTCATATATTGGAGTGCTAAATAAATATATATATATGTGTGTGTGTGTGTGTGTGTGTGTAGCTAGTATATATATTTAGCTATATATATATATATATACATATAGCTGCTGAAGATACTGTAGAAAAATGCCTTGGAAAGGCATTCATTACATGTTACATGCTACATGTTAAATTAAGAATGAAAGTTATTTAAAATATACAGTATAATCCCATTTTTTGCAAATAATATATATATACACATATACACACAAAATAGGTATACAAAAGACACTGGAAGGCTATAAAGCTTACACACACATACACACATGCACAATGAGATATCATACACACCATTCAAATGGCTACAGTAAAACACAGTGACATCACTAAATCCTGGAGAGGATATGAAGAAACTGAATCACTCATACATTGCTGGTGGGAATGCAAAATAATGTAGCCACTCTAGAAAACAGTTCAGCGGTCTTTTAAAAACTAAACACACAGTGCTACCAGCAATTCCACTAATGAGTATTTCCCCTCCAGAGAAATCAAAGTGAATGTTCATACAAAAACCTGTACATGATTGTTCACAGCCTTACTTGTAACAGCCAAATACTAGAATCAGCCCAGATGTCTTCAACAGGTGAATGGTTCAACTCTGTTGTCAGTGTGCATACTTACATAACTGTGTGCATAACTCAGCAATATATACTAAGCAGCAATTAAAAGGAGCAAACCATTTATACAACATGGATCAATCTTCAGGAAATTATGCTGCGTGGCAAGAGCCAATTCCGAAAGGTTACAGGCTAGAATCCCAATTATATAACATTACTTTTGAAATGAGAAAAATTAGTGGACAACAGATTAGTGGTTGCCAGGGGCTAGAAACAGTATTGGGAGGGGTGAGGAGGGAAGGCAGTTGTTATCAAAAAAGGGTGACAGGAGGGCTCCCAGTGGTTTCAGAATTGTTCATCATCTTGGCGGTGGTAGTGAGTACATGCACCTACACAGGTGACAAAAATGGTCCAGAAATGTAAGATCGCACATACTAGTGAATACAAGTAAAGCTGGGAAACCTGAATAAGATGGGTATGTTGTGCCAATGTCAATACTGACTGAGCTTTTACAGAGTAGTTTTATAAAACGGAAGAAACTGGGCAGAGAATATAAAGTTTCTCTATATTGTTTCTTATCACTGAGTATGAATTTATAATTATCTCAATAAAACTGTTAATTTGAAAAATCATGCTAGAATTTTACGTACCTAACCAATTTTTTCTCTTGTGGGGGCTACCATAGGCTATTCCTCCTACCCCTCTTTCCCTCTCTGCATTTTCCAATAATATTGCCACTGCTTAAAACATTTTTGAAATTTCTTTCTCAGCTTGTGACATGTTTTGATTATTTTGTAGGGCAGCAAGTCTTTATCCTTAAGAATATGAATTTTTTTAGTGTCAGAAGAAATTCAGAACTACATTAAAGAAGAAATGTATGCTATTTTCTTTCTCTTTCTGACTTACTTCACTTAGAATGAGAAAGAGAAACAAAAATACCATATGATATCACTCATATGTGGAATCTTAAAAAAAAAAAACAAACGATGTTATTTACAAAACAGAAACAGACTCACAGACATAGAAAACAAACTTATGGTTGCCAGAGGGGAATGGGATGTGAAAGGATACATTGGGAGTTTGAGATTTGCAGATACTACTATACATAAAATAGATAAACAAGCTTATACTGTATAGCACAGGGGACTATATTCAGTATCTTGTAGTAACTTATGGTGAGAAAGAATATGAAAACGAATATATGTATGTTCACGTATGACTGAAGAATTGTGCTGTACACCAGAAATTGACACAACATTGCACACTGACTATACTTCAATAAAAATATATTTTTAAAAAGAAGAAGAAACATGAGTGAACAAGGTAGGAAATGCAATTCATGGGCAAAAACAAAGTAACTGTTAAGTCATGAAACTGGGTTTTTTGTTTGTTTGTTTGTGGAGTCATGGGCTTAACTTAAGGTTTTGAGATTCGAGAGAAAAAAGTCACATACTTCTGGCTAAAAACCCCTTCTAGAGGCAAGGTGAAGCCAAAGGAGTGTTTGAAGTGAGGCAGTAACTTACCTAAGGTTGCCTTTTCACAAGACTGATCCAAAGACTGCTGAATAAACTGACAAGAGAAGAAGATAGAGGCAGAGAGAGGAGCTGGGAGAACAGGTCTGTGGGAAAGTCCCCTGATATTTGGGAACATTTCTACAGAGCGGTGAACAAATCTAACAGGAGGCAGCCACCACCTCCCCAGTGGCTTTCATCTGTATTTCAGGCAGTAAATTGTGGCTGAGTGCCACCCTCATGCACCTCCTATTCCCAACTAGGCTTCATACAGTCTTTGTAGGAACAAAAAAGTACTCTCTACCCCCATCCCTAAAAGTTAAGACATTCTTAAACTAGAATAGCTAGATTGGTTCACCCAATTCTAGACTATAAAACTAGTGGACAAGTGTATAAAACTTGGAGAAGTCCTAGAATGAAGCTTTAACATTTAGAAATATGACCTTAAAGATTAAAAGAAGATAGGTTTAACTTTATAAATATAGCTCATCTCTAAACATTTAATTTATTTCAGCACATTTACTCAGAACTTCCTATATGCTTAGTGCTCCGTAAAAAAAACAAAACAAGTGTAAGTGGCTCCCTTGAAGTGTCTCTCAATCTGTTTGAAAAGAAAGGGCATTCCAATGTGAAACGGGCAAATACACTAGAGGAACAGACAACCAAATGCCAAGGATAACATAAACACTCACTTATTCCACAGATACTTATAGACTATCTGCTGTATCCTGGGCACTGGGGATGCAAAGATGGATTCTGTCCTAGAGGAATTTCTAGCCCAGTGAGAGAAAGGGAAACAATAGGAATATAAAATATGTGTGGGATTCTGCGAATACAGGGAGGCAGAAATACTCAAATCAGTCAGCAGCTGATGTACTGGCATGTCTCCCCAGGGAGATGAGGCCTAAGCTGAGGCTTAAAGAATATGTATAACTGCTTTTAACTCGGGACACTGCCTCCCAGAAACGCATTTGGAAATGAGGACAGAATCTTTGATTCTCACATGACTGGGCTGGCAGGGGCAGGGAAGAGCAGATGAGGGAAGAGGGCTGGTACAGGCAGCCAGCACAAGGAACCACGGATGCTGAATGTCCTATAATACCGGCTCAGTCCTGCACAAAGAACTGCCCCACCTCAAATGCCAAAAGCAACCCTTGTTGAAAATCATCGAGGAAGACAATAGATGTTCATCAGGTAGACCATGAAATGGGAGGACATTTCAAGTAGAAAAAGTAAATACAACTACACAGAAGCATTAAAGAAAGGGCTGTTCATGGAGCTACAAACACCTCCAGAACTACTGAAAGGGTACACAGGGTAAACGTGGGCGAGAAAGAAGGAAACCTTTCCCGTGCCCCAATGTTGTATCATACTAAGGGTATGAACTTCAAGCCAGTGAGTCACTTCAAGCAGAAGGGTGTGATCCAAACTGTACTTTAAAGAGATCACTGTCACACAGGTGGAAGATGGATTGGAAAGAGAGAGGCCACAGTCAAGGAATCAGGTAAGAGACCAGTCATTGCTATTGTTTAAGTGAAAGTCGCTGAGAGCCTGATTCAAAGCAATGCTGTAGTGAGGGCAAAAAAAAATTTTAGAGATGAAAGGACAAAATGGAAAGGCCTTGGTGCTTAACCAGATGTAGGACATAAGGACCAGGAGGAATCTAGGGAGACTCCTCAGTTCCTGGCCTGGGAAACCAGGTAGGCACTGCCATTGAACAGGGTGGGGAAAGTGAAAGGAGAAGCAGATGGGTGGCTTTGAGAGAAGAATGAATACTGGCCATAATGAGTTTGAGATGTGGGGACGGGCGTCCAAGACAGGCCAAAAGCACAGATCTGGAGTTCAAGGTAGAGGTCTGGGCTGCAGAGAAAGACGTTGATAATACAGTACAGTAGTTAAAGTCTTGGGAGTAAATGAGATGGGTCAAGGAATTGGATACCACAAATTCAAAAAGGGCTTAAAACAGAAATGTGGAGAACTCCAAAAGTAACGTAGAGGAAGAGGAGCTCTCAAAAGACATTGGGAAGTAGAGACAGAATCAGGGCTGACGTTTATTGAGCTAGACAACATTCATTTAGTCCTCACAATGGTATAAAATAACTCCTGCTATTGCCCCCATTTTACAGAAAGGAAAAGTGAGGCATAGAGGGGTTAAACATCTTGCCCAAAGTCACACAACTACTAAGTGGCAGAACCAGGACCCAAGCGGTCTGGTTCCAGATTCCATACGCCCAACCATCTGACTGTTGATATGCTGGAAATTCAAAAGGGGACCAATGTGACAAAATGCAAAGGAGATGGATGGACAAGGCAACAAATCCTGTGGGTAAATGAAGCAAAGCAAGTTAAGAACTCAGAAGGACTCATTGAAGCCATGATGTGAGAGGTGGCTGGCCCCTTTGCCACAGCCATGTTGGAAGGAGCAGCCTAATAAGGGCAGTGCAGCAGTGACCAGGAGGGAAGGAGTTGAGATACCCACACTAAACAGCAAGTGTTTAGGAGTTCAGGAAGATGAGAGCTTTGCGGCTGAAGTTGTCAGAAAAGACTTTGCTAAGAAAGGGGACCCTAAGCTGTGTCTTAAAAGGAGGAAAAGAGTGAGAACTGGTGTTCAAGTGGTTTCACTGGTAAAAAGCCAAAACAAAAGTCATTTTGTTATTGTGGCTGAGATCCAGCTAGACCCTGAGCTCCTGCAGTCTGAACAAATGGGACCTACATATGCTAAGAACAATAACTACAAATTTCTACCACATATTCAACAACGACTTGTGCAATTCAGCATTTGGCATTCAAGATTAAGACTGAAAAGAACTTTGCTACAGGATAAATACTCAAGCAGGGCAAAAACAAGTTACAAAAGAAATCTTCAACAAATTAAACATTACATACGTTGTCCTGGATATTACTAAAGGCACAAAGAAGTATAAGATCCTGCCCTCAGGGACATTTACAGAGAGACAAGTCCAAACACATGAACAGTGCAGCAACAATTCAAGAGCTTAAATAATAGTTCAGTAATGATACATAATTGCTTAGAGCTTACAAAGGACTGCAATGAGGTCAAGGAGAATGAAGACTCACATGGGGCCATAGTCTCTGGAAATTAGAAAGTTACTGGGTACCACTTCAAGTGCAGTGGAGAGAAAAATGAAGGGGGCTTTTGTTTTATTTCTGTCTTTTTATGTTAGCGGGGATCTGTGCAAGCTTACAAGGACAAGGGAAAGAAATGAGAGTGCCCAAAGTGCCGGGGAGAACAGATCCTGGCACTTGGTGCCTAGTGCCCAAGGATGTCAAATGTCCACATCCCCTGATGGGGACAGTCTTGCATACTGAAGAACTGGGCCATGTCCTTCTTTGAAATTTGGACAGATTTTAATTTTGCTTCTGGTGGCTTAGCTGTGCCTTGTCCTCAGAAGAGAAGCTAGCCTTCAAGTCTCCTCCAGAAAGGAGATCCCTTCTGGGACAGTTCCTACATTCTAGAAAGTCATACCAGTTAACTACATAATACTATCCTTGGTGTCATCCCCCAGGAAATTGGCATATAAATTATTTTCAGATCTACCATGAAAATTTCTAAATATTTTCAAAGTATAACTTAACCACCGAACTCATAAATTATATATTAATATTCAATTTCAGTTAAAAATGAAAACAGAATACTAGCCTTCAATTTTTCAAAAATACAGTGAAATAACTTTAATGTCTACATCTGCGTATTCTCCATTGGAGTGAATGGTTTTATTTGACGGCATACAATTTCCTTGTTGATAGGCTCAACAAGAGAGACCAAAGAATAAGGCTCTGTCTTTCTAGGCAACCTGAACTTGGACAAGTGGGTGACTAAGATTAGATGTGCTCGCAAAACTGCGATACCTGCTGGGAGGCGGGGAGAACTTGGGCTTTTTCCCTCTTGCTATTTACTCAAGTCCTTAGGACAATTAAAAGTCCCTTCTCACATCATGTTTTCTATGGCTCTCGCATAACAATGCGTTTCCTAAAGCAACACTGAGCTCATTATTTTAAAAGAAGCACTATCACAAAGGAACTAGGAACTAAATGCTACATTTTGCAGAACCTGGAGCAGTAACTGCCAAATCAAGGCAGATCTTCACTTGTCATGAACCGAAATACTCTAACTATTCTGGGGGGAAAATGCAATCTGAAAAACTAACATTTGCATCAACAGAATATACAGGTGTGGTGTGTGCATGTCTGAATGCTTGTGTCTCTCCCATTCATACGTTGAAATCCTAACCCCTGAGATAATGGTATTAGGAAATGGGGCCTTTGGGAGATTCTTAGGTCATGAAGGTGGAGCCTCCGTGAATGAACTTAGTGCCCCTCTAAAGAAGACCCCACAGAGCTCCCTAGCCCCTTCCACCACATGAGGACACAAGAAGTCTGTGACCCAGAAGAGGGCTCTCACCAGACCACGCTGGCACCTGATATGGGACTTCTAGCCTTTCATAACTGTGAGAAATCATTTGTTATTTATAAGCCACTCAATCTGTGGTATTGTGTAACAGGAGTCTGAACAGACTAAGATAATGCTAAATACATGATCAGCACTTAAAATTATATTCCTCATCACCTTAGGACTTCTTATCAACACAACTAAACTTAGTTCCTCTTGACCCTCCTCCCAACATACACACGTATATGCACACACAGACTTCCACCCCGCATCTCCTAGTTCTTTACACTCCTGTCCTCGCCGAGGTGAGAGCTAACCAGCACTATAACCCAGGTTTACATGATAACGGATAATTGTAGGTATAAAGTCTTGACCTTCCCTACCAACAAACCATGCCTTGATCCAAAGACAGGAACCCAGAAGGAAAGGAGGGCACACAGCTCGGAGCAAGCAGGGCTATTAGCCAAATTACAGAAAATATGCAGTTCCCTGACTCGGTGCACGTGTATGCACCTGTACGCACCTGTCTAGGTGTGTGGCCCATAAACTTAGATTACGTATTAGTGGGAAAAACCTCATTTTAGATGAGAGTTCACAGAGCATCTGGTAAAACATCAACACTATACAAAATGCCCCAGGTGGGGAATGCATCTAGCAAACTCAAGTAAAGCAAGTGAGTGATTTACTGATGGACAGTCTCTAACAGCAATTCCAGACCACATTCATTGTCACCTCTGTCATGAGCTCACACCAAGTTATGCTTTACCAACTCACCTCCCCTTTTTAACTACATTACATTTTTTGGAAAGAATTACTACGATTTTTTTTTCCTTTTTTCCTTCATCCTTAAGATGCCACCTCACTCAGAACAAAAGACATCACTTCCTATTTTGAAATCAATACCTTTCATCCATTAGGCCATTAGAGCTCTTTCTTTCTGGTCCTGCCTTCAATTCCCTCACTTACCTCTCCCCCTTCCTCCCCTGTGATCTGTGTCCCATTTGTTCTGAATAGCTGAGGGACTTCGCCCCCACAGTAGTCTGGGATCTTTGCCCTTGGGAACTCCCAGCTTATTGAAGGAAGCAATTGAACAGCCAATGCCATGTAATCAACATTAGTAAAGAGAAGCCCTGGATGCTGGTGGGGAACATAGGAAAGGCACTGGTCCTGCCGGGAATGGTCTGAGTAATTTGTAAAATGAGTTGACAAGGACTTGTTTATTTAAGTCTTTAAGAAAACAGATCTTCTGTCAATATGATGAGTTAAATAACCTACAAACCCTATTGCTCACAGCATCAGCTAGACTATTTAAAAATTACTGCAAATGCATCATTGAACTCTCCCAAGAAAACAAGGAAGTTCTCCACAAGTCACAAAATTAAGACTTATTGAAAAATATAGTGATGACCTTCTAAGAATCTTTGTCCTGAAGAGTTTGGCTGGTCTCAGCTCAGAAGATTGAGTTTTAATGGCCTTTGAGGGCAATAGACAAAGTCACGGATCCACGTGTGGTTGGGAGTTAAAACAGAAACTCCTGCACAAGGCAGTACCCAGAGAGCTCCACCTTTAGTCAAACAGAAAAATATGACCATGGCAAAAGGAAAAGGCAAAGAACTTAGTCTCAGCCTAAGCCTTTGAAGAGGAAAGGGGCAAACCATTCCCTGAAAATCTTTGACTGAAAAAGTAACACAAAAAATGGGCCCAGGCTAGTAATGCTACCTTCAGAGTTAACTCAGAATTACAGGACTCCCACAGTTAGAGTCGCAATGGTCATAGGCTCACAATTCAAAATTATAAAACACTCTACGAAGCTATGTGTCGCGAGAAAGACAGTACAAACAGCAAAATCAGACCCTTGGAGCCTCACATAGACTAATCAAATATTCTGAAATATAAGCATATTTAAATAAGATGTTGAAAAAAGTAACTGGAAACATGAGAAGGGAACAGGATACTATCCTAAAAGATGAGGCTGACTTGACAAAGAAACATTAAAACCTCAAAAATAAAAAGGTATATAATGTTTGAAACTTCACTGGACAGGTTAAATAGCAAAGAAAGAAAAATGAAGAGGTATCAATAAACTAGAATATGAATCCTATGAGGCTACCCAGAATACAGCAAAAAGCTAGAAAAGGGGAACGATATAAAAGATGTTAAGGAATATGAAATACAGGAAGAAACAGTCCAACATACTTTTTATAGGAGTTCCAGACTGAGATAAAAGGGATATTTGAGGAGATAATTTTGGAGAATTCTTATTAATTGATAAAATTCTCAGATCTGAAAATATACTAAACTCCAACAAATCTATATGTAAATACATCACTGTGAAAGTACAGAACACAGATTTTTGAAAACTTTGCAGAACCATGTCTATTGTGTGATATAAAATGATTTAATAACAGAGAATACTATATATTGCACTTTGTACGATCACAGAGAAAAAGTGCAGAGAAATATGTAAACTATTCATGTTGGTTCTCTTACAATGAGACATTGCTGGGAGTGATGGAAAGGTCTCTTTTTTTTAACTTTTTTTATTAAGTTACAGTCATTTTACAATGTTGTGTCAAATTCCAGTGCAGAGCACAATTTTTCAGTTATACATGAACATACATATATTCATTGTCACATTCTTTTTCGCTGTGAGCTACCACAAGATCTTGTATATATTTCCCTGCGCTATACAGTATAACCTTGTTTATCTATTCTGCAGATGGAAAGGTCTTTTTAAAGTCTCTTATTTTACTTGTGATACCACAAGTAAATTAAAATTTTTTAGTTTATAACGTAACACTTTTTATATTTAAAATGATTTATTTATATTTAATAATAACTTAAGTTTTATATTTTAAATATTTAATTTTAATCTTTTAAGTTAAAAAAAATTCAACCACAAAAGGAAAATAAATAAAAAAAGCAAAACAGCTTGGCTCTCCACTTTTTAAGCAGTGTGCTCCAAGGCCTCAGCTTCCTTATTTGTAAGAATAGGGTGACAGCTCCACTTTGCAGAGCTGTGAAGATCAAATCAGCTACTACAGGTAACCCTCCCAAAGCTGGTACTTTAGTTCCTTACTTAAAGGCAAAAATCTGCCTCCCCCTAATTTTCACCCATTCGTCCTAAACTGACCTCGGAAACTGCACAGAACTGGGGCAATGCCTTTTCCTCACAATCTGTGATGACATCTCATCAGCACTTCCCCATCCCCTCCATCTTCTCTTCTCTAGGAGGAGAACTGCTCCTTTGATTATTTCCCTCATGTCATTGCTTCAAGAACTACTCAACACATCAGGCCCACATTGGTCCACATTTACTAAGTTGCCTACTTTATTTAAGGTAATAAAAGCCACTCAGGTTTATAACCCTGGAACGTTTCTGGTTTCTCTTCCTCCTTCACTCCCCACACTCACTCATTTACCATGCAGTAATTGTTTGGAGTCTCCCCCATCATCCCATCTTCATTCTCATGACTATCCTGGCCCCCCATTCCCATCACTTCCCCTGACTCCCAGCAATATTTCAAGAGCCTGTTAAGTGGTCATCAACAGTATAACCACCACCCCCAACTTCTAATTCATCTTGGATATTGATGCCAGGTTAAATGCTCAGTGTAATACTCAAAGTCATCATTTCCATTATTTCAATCCTCTGTTCAAGAACAAACATTGGCCTCTAATGCCTGTCAAATCAAATACAAGCTCCCCCACTGAGCATGCAGAGCTCCCCACAATATTGTTCATCCACACATAACCCATCGGTCACCACTGCTCTGCATAAACCTCACACAACCTGGAGTGGTTCCCCATGGGTCTCACACCCAGGTTCCATAACCTCAGACTTCCACGAACCCCTCCCTGAATACTCTATCACTGTGGCATGGGCCACTGGGGCTTGAATCTTGGCTCAAACACCTACTAGCTCTATGACCTTGGGCTACCTCACCTGCCTCACAATACCTGAGGTGAGCATCAAATGGAATCCAGTACGCAAAAACCCAAGAGTAGTACTGACGCTTAGTAGGTGATGAATGAACTCGAGGTTCCCCTCCCCTCGGTCACATGTTTCCAGTGGCCTCCCCTGTATCTTTTATTTATTCTACAATCTAACAGTTGCATCTCAGCACTTTTTACTAGTTGTGTCATGTGGTTATCTTATTCCCCTAACTAAATTATCCTCTTGCATCCTTTGCTGTGCTCCATACATACTAAAAAATTAGGAGACCAAGTCCAATAATCACATATTCTTTGACAGGTCTGGAGGTCAAGAGTGATTGTTTTGAAAACACAACATGTTCGTTCAACAATACTTGAGCCTCTGCTGGATGAAAGGATATTAGGTGCTGAGGAATTTAACAAGAGAAACAAAAATTCCAGCCATATGGAATCTTACAGTACAATTTATAGGCAATAACTAGAACATTTTATAATAGTATATCTGAAAGTGGTATATGCTATTGAAAACATGGACCAAAGGAGGAGGAAGGAGGGGTAGGGGTGGGCAGTGGGTGCAATTTTAAGTACAGTGATCAGGAAAGGCCTCACTGAGATGGGTACACTTGAACAAAGACTTAAAAGAAATGTAGGAGAGAGCTGTGGCAATGGCTGGGCCAAGGGTCTCAGGCAAAGGAGGAGAGCGTGGGAATTCCTAAAGCAAGGCAGGAACAATGTCCATTGTGAGCGTGATCAAGGAGCAGCCAGGAGGCAGTGTGAAAAGGAGAGTAATTTTAAAAGTGAGGATAGGAGCTTCTGGGCACATGAGCTCGTGTTGGTGCTGGGAGAGTGGCACACTCAGAGAGAGCACGGAAGCTCCACACACCTTGCTTGCCCTCTGCGTCTCTTCCGTCTGCCTGTTCCTGAGCTCTAGCCTTTTATAATAAACCAGAGATCTATTACAACCAAAGAACCACTCATGAAAACCTGTTTGGCTTACAGCAGTGTATCTTCAGCATCTTTTGGAAGATATTCATCAACCAGAGAAACTATCAAGAGCATCCTCAAAAAAATACGTATCATCTACTGAAAGAGTTTCAAGATTTAAAAGCATGATTTTTCCCCTGCTCTGGAAAAGCTGTAAAATCTGTAGGGACTGACAAAGATACTTCCAGAATGCCCTCAGTAGCAGTAGAAAAAGATGAGAGCAGCTCCATCTTTAAGAATCTCCAAGAAACCCAACAGGAGAGTTGTACCAACTACCATAACTGTTGAGAAAATTTCCAAACCTGCTTCAACCATCAGATTTGCTAAACCAAAAGAAAAAGCCTCACCACCTCCCCAAAGACATGGGAGAGCCAGAGCTGCTACACCCCTTCCCAGATTAACCTAAATACCCACGACAAAATATTTACTTACGGACCCCTGGGTCCTCAGAGTCCTCTCAGCCTCAGTGCCCACTGGGGCAGAGAGAAAAAGTATTAAAAACTGCTTAGGTCTTCTGCCCCCTCCCAAAACTCTACCTTGAGCAGGCTCCAGCTCCACAGACAGAGGGCTGGAGCTCCCTCACAAGGACATCATATAACTATATTTAAGAGCCACTGACCAAGTCGTGCTTGTGTTTTTATTTTACAAAACCATGTAGTAAAATCACATACATACACTAAAAAAGAAGAAGAAGAAGAAGAAGAAAACAGAGAAAAATGAAGGGCCTGATCACAGTAGACTTTAGAGGCTGTCATACGGGCTTTGGTTTCTCTGAGTACAGATTCCTTTGAGGGTTCCAAGCTGAGCAGTGATACAATTTGACATATATACTAGCAGCATCATTCCAGCTACTGTGTTGCAGTTTGGCATAGGGACCAAGGACAGAGCAGGGGGCTGTCTGGAGGGCACTGCAACACTCCAGGTGAGAGATGATGGTGGATAAGAACAGGGTGGTAGCAAGGGAGGCGGTGAGCAGTAGCTGGGTTCTGGACATATTCTGAAGGTAAAGTCAGTAGGATTTCCTGACAAACTGGAAGCTGGGATATGAGAGAAAAAGGATGTCTCTGAAGTCTGAAGACTGTGCTAAGGAGGAAGCTGCCATTAACAGAGAAGGGGGAGTGGGGCAGGTGGTGCAGATGTGGGAAGAGAAGAGAATAAGAAGGCGAAGAGTAGAGATGGTTCCCTGCCCGCGAGGATGCAGAAATCTAAGAAGGGAACGTGAAAGCCTTTTCTTCCACCCAAGGCACAGACCAAGCTGGAAGGTCAAATGGCATCTTCCTCTTCTAACACTTGGAAAGGTATCAAAGAAATGAGATGAGTACATCCAAAGAGTGGTTTTAGACACAAAAACACGCCGCCATGTTGACCGTCTGGGTTCCAGCAACAGTCAAAATACATGCCAACAACACGAGAAAATGAAGCCACATCAAGCATTTTGTGCTAAAAATCGCCTCCCAACTCTTCCCTCTTACAGGTCCGTTCTCCAGATAGAGTTTGGTCTACAGGGCTATTTTGCTTGGAAATCAAGATTATTTTCCAAAGGAAAATGAGTTTGGGTTTTCCAATGGTCAAGCAAGAAGACCAGACTAAGAGCAGGGCAGCCCAAGTCAGCCCTGGCTCCGCTCCACGGGCCCTGCCCTGCCTCTGCCTCATGACTTGGTTTCTCAATGTGTAAATACTGCAGCAGGGAAAAATATTTTCCACTGCCCACACACAGGGCTTTTGTGAGGATTCATGAATTAATGTGTATGAAACACTATGAGCTACTCAAAGAAAGGGACAATGAAACTCTATTTGTAAGTTTTTGAGGTCCTGACAGAGTCATCTTAACTCTCTTCTTACAAGCTGCACTGAAAGCTAGACTAAGCTATCAGAAGTCATCCTATGTGTGCCTGAAGAGACCAAATGAGATAACGTCTGAAAGCTCTTTGTGAAGTTCACTTCCAACGTTAAGGATTTCTAGCAGTGATCCCTCGAGATAAACATGCAATATCAAACAGGCTACAAATCATTACAAAGCAATGAAACGCTCCAGCCAAGCTCCCCATGGGGGCTGAATGTGTTGACCTGTGAACCACCATGAGGCCATGTTCCAAGTTGTTAGAAGCATGACAAGATCCAAGGAGAAAAATATGAACTTTCGTCTGAGAACCGTGGAATCAGGCACATCATAAGAGCCACCCACAAAAAGAGCTTTGTTGGAAGCATTTTCCCTTATTTTCTAAATGCTGTCCAGCTCCACTCAAATGGTCATGATTAACACTGACGTGAACAGGCCACTGTACAGATTCCGCTCAAACTCCAAAGAGATGGTTTTCCCTGCCCACTGTGCTTTTACACCAGCGTTCACACCACCTTTCACGTTGTCTCCTTCCTGGCGCGAGCTGTACCAGAGACCAGGTGAAGGCACAGCCTGGAGGTGACGTCTGTCCCCGACACAGCGAGGATGTGCTCAGATTACTGTGAACATCGGGTTTTCTCGCACCTCACTTTTCGTTTCAGAAAAAGAAGAGCAAGTGGTGGCTAGAAAAGTGTCAAGACCCACAGAGGGTAGGAACAACAAGCCCAAAACGACACCACGAGTAACCGGAATCTGGACCCAAGATTTTGCTGGTTCATCCCAACAATGTTCCCCCGAGCAGGCCGGCACGATCACCCCACGTGGACACCTGAGGCAGGGACAGTCTGACTCGCCCGAGGTCAGCGTGTCCTAATCCCTGAGCTGCTGTTGACTCACAGTAAATTCCAGACTTCCAGTTCTGTGTTCACTGCACACTGACACTAATCTTCCAACTGGTTTCCCTACTTTTGGCCCCAGCTCTCTCCAGTCCAGGTGGCCCACGACCAGAAGATTCAACTTCAAATGCTGCTCTGGGTGTCCAGCCCCCTCACCTACTCTAAACCTCTCCATGGCTCCCCGCTGCCCAGCGCGGAGAGGCCGCACTTCAGCACCTGCCATTCAAGGCTGCCGGGTGTGAGAGCCCCTCCCAGCGCCTCCTACAACATCCGCTTTCTTCTCTAGAGTGGACTTGGTGGAGTTCTGTTGTCTGGCACTCTCCCCTCCCTTTTCTTCTGTTAGTGGCTGCATCTCAGGGCAGTCAGGGTCATGTTTAGGCATCAAAGTCTGTTTCCATTATCACCCGAGAACCATGGGCGGGTCCCTCTCCAGCTTATTTCCTACAACACCCCTTTACAGGCTGGTCATCCTCTGAAAGTGGCCTACCCCCTCTCACCCAAATGTGGCACGTATTCTTCCACCCCGTGCCATCTTCCTGGGAAACACAGGGCGGAGATGCCTGATGGGGGAAGCGCAGGGCAGGGACAACAAACCCAGTCCGGGAGCTGGGCAGGCTGAGTCTTTAAGGATGAATGCAAGTGAAGTAGACTAAAGGGAAGGATGCAGGCTGGAGAGGAGACACATCCCAGCACGTGCACTGAGGACAGAGAACACCTCGATCCACGTAGGATGTAAAGTTCCCTGTTTAGAGCTGTGTGCAAGATCACAAAGGGACAAGAGCTGAGACTGGAGACGTAAGCAGAGCGCTACTTACTTAACACACCTGAGTCTCCATCCTGAAGCTTAAGGAGTGGCTTAGAAGTGTTACAAGAATAAAGCCCTAAAAGCCAGAAGGAGACCTAAATTCTACATTTTTCCTAATCAGCATTTTGAAATTCCTAATAGTTACTCTTAATATATGCACTCACCACCATAAAATACAACATAATATTAAGCCAAGACACCTGCTTCAGTAAAACTTATTTCAAAATAATCTAGTTCTGTATATATAGCACCAGAAAAAAAAATCAACCCCATCACATTCCTGAGCAGAGCCAGAAAGAGAGGTAATTGCAGGGTGTCCAAGTGTCAGGCAGGGGAAAGAACCAAGGCAGAGAAGAGGCACACACCTGGATTAGCGTTTCCAATCTGTCTCCAACTACATGTGTGACTTTGGGCAAGTTACTTAATTTAAGCTTCAATTTCCTTAAAGGTAGCTAATGATACCAGGAGCTGCAAGATTGTTAGGGCGATGAAACTGAAAGCACCTAAAGACCCAGTACACATCAGCCACGTGCTGACACCATCCCTTTCTTTCCAAGAAACAGTTTCTCCAACAAAGACCTCAGTTTCTGGAAGATATGTCCCTCACACCCTGAGGCATCACGGGAAAACCAGTGGGCTGGGAGTGAGGAGGTGTGGGTTCCTACATCTGCCACTGCTAACTGTGTGACCTCTTGGGAGCTCCGCTGTCCTAACTGGGAAATGGGGACAATAATCACTGCCCTCTCTGGGACATGGAAGGATTAAAGGAGATTCACAGAAACTTTTAAGGACTCCGGATACAAAAAATATCATCACCAGGTATTTGTGTACTTAGAAATGACCTTCTCTGAGACGTTTCTGACACCACCTTTGAATTTCCAGTTCAACCACTTTCCTCCTGTCACTCATGAACCTACAAAGACTCTTTATTGCCTGTTACACCGCTTTCAAATTCTGTTTAACTTCAACTCTCCTTAACGTGGCCCCACCCTACCTGGCTATCGAATACCACTTCCTCCTGCTCCCCCAGATCTGCACGCTGTCCCTCTCATGGTCCACACTCATTCCCGCTCCTGCACTTGGGCTTCCACTGGCTCTCCTGCCGAAAGCACCATCCCTCACCCCCACTATTGACCTGCGTTGATAAATCCTGAAACCCAACTCATTCCACCTGCTCCAGTACAATAGTGATTTCTCCATCATAAAGATTCTCTCCTCGTTCTGAACTCCTTACCAGACTCTCAGTCTGATATTTTGTCAATGCCCTGATGTCTCCTTTCTGCTAGTGTTCTCCTCAGCTAGGTAATAAGCTTCTTGAGGGAAGAGATTGTGTCATTTTATGCCCACTCCCCATCCCCTGAAACTTCAAAACAGTGCAACAACGGAGGAGGAACACACAGACAGGAAGCTCTTAAACCTCTCTGTGCACCAGAACCTCTATCCTCGGTTCATTTTCACAAACTTTCAACCAGCACCCACTCTGTGCTTGATGTCAGGGGAACCAAGGTGAGCAGGGCAAGTTCCTAGGCCTTAGAGGCTCAAGACGCACACAGGTCAAGGGCAGACCCGGGCGCTACGGAGCACAGGAAGCTGTGGACTCTGATAGTTACAGCACCAGACTCTAATGCTGGAATTGCAGGCTGCAGCCAAGATTAATAATATAAAACTGCCTCTCCCCTTGTAGGAATCAAACCACAAAATCAGACAAAGATGCACTTAACGCATTATGAGCAAAATACTGGAAATAATCTAAAAGTCCCACATTGAGAATAGTAATATAGAGAATTTTATGCAGTTACTGGAAATAGTAATTGTTGAAGGATAGTTAATAAGAAAAACATGGGCAATATAAAAAGTAGAAAATACAGAATGGCCCGTGTGCATACCATGTGACCCCAGTTATGTCACGGTGAAAGGGGCGGTACAGGTTTCCTGGCCACCAGCCTCCCTCTGCGAGCACTTCACACCATGATGACAAGGATGGCCGGGGGTAGACCTCCACCAGCTTCCCCCATTAACACAGCCTAACTGAAAGTGCGTTTGGTTTCAAGACAAGCCCCCTCCTTCTAGAACAACCTCCATTCTTACCATAGAGAAAAGTTGGAGTTGCCACTTAACATATGTTAGTCATTCACTCTGCACAATTATCCATAAAATGTTATTCTCATTTTATGGATGAGAAAACAGACTGAGGGCCCAAAGTCACCAGCTTAAAAAAAATGGTAGAGCTGAGAATTAAATCCATGTATGTCGCATCCAGATCTCATTCTCTGGACCATAACACCAAGAGCATTTTCCACCCCCTTCATAAGCGCAGCCGAACTCAGCAGACTGTCAAAGCCCCATGTATGTGATCAGGCCAGGACTGAGGTCCTAGAAAATCCTACCCCATCCAGGCTCTCCCTGTAACCTTCCCAAATGTATCAGACCTAACTGCAGTATCTGTCTTTCAAAAACATGTTGGCCTCCCTGATTTGGAGAGTTTTGAAGTGTCTAGTAACTCCTCCACGTATTAATTATCAAGTAATCTCTACACAGACAAGCTTTTCCTTTGGATAGATCAGAAACCAAGGCGTACGGGTAATTTCAATTAGGACACATATCTCAGGTTATGAATGGGTCAGATTCTAACACTTGTAAGTGGGTTATTTGTAGCTACTACATGCCATGGGGATTAAATACCCAGACCAGCCCATAAGAGCCTTTTTACCTCTAATACTAACGCATGGATATTGTCCTAAGCATCACGTTTACCCACATTTCCACAGGACAATCAGAGTTCCCATTAAGAATTCCAAAAACACACTTCCTCCTGCTACAGCCCTGGTGGTGGGATTAGACCCTTCTCCCTCCCCTGTATTGATGTAGCCATGGAAGCCAGGATGCCCCAACTCAGGTGAGAAACAGGAATTGTGCAGCAGGGCACGCTGAGGGCCCCTCATCGGTATTCTGTGTCCTCTCCCCTTTACTGCAGGGGGACCCACGGGGCTGACCCGCAGTCCCCTTCCCTGCCACCACCCACCATGTTACACCATGCACCTGGGAAATGGACTTCTGTCCCAGTTTCTCTGTTACCCTGCTCACATTCCTCCAGCAAGCATACGTTCTCTTCTGATATTTCTGATAGAAACATACAACAGAAATAACAAGCACTGGTTACAAAGCACACATTAAATTCATTCAGAAGAGCAGGTTCAAGTATGCAATCCTCGGTCCTTGCTTTATTTTCCTAAGAGCACGCCCTAGGACAAGTAATTTCACGTCTCTGAGCTCCAGTTTCCTGGTCAATAAAACAAGAGGGCTGAGCTACCTCACACCTAGCTACAGCTCCTTAACCATAAAGAGGGTCACAATGAAAGCTCTCCCAATGCTCAAAATTACTGAGAATTTCTGATTTTTCTGGCTCTTCCTTGCTCTACCAACAAAATCATCTTGTTCTGAAAAGCCTCATGCAAACCCTCCTCAATTCCTTCAATTCTAGGTCAGGTACACCGGGGCCCCTCTCCCTTCCCAGCTCTTTAACCAACCACCACCACCAAGAACATATCAAAGAGGAAAGTGGTATTTAGGAGGTGGGACCACATAATGGTTATAGCTTAGATCCAGCTATGGGAGCCAATCCAGTTTAGCAACTTATTAGCTTGTGATCCCATGCAAGTCACTTAGTCTAAGCTCTGTTTCCTCATCTATAAAATGGGGATCATAATAATGCCTATTTCATAAGACAGATGACTGGATAAAGAAATTGTAGTGTATTTATACAATGGAATGTATAAAAAAGAATAAAATACTCAGCCATAAAAAAGAATAAAACAATGCCATTTGCAGCAACATGGATGGACCTAGAGATCGTCATTCTAAGTGAAATAAGCCAGAGAGAGAAAAAAAAATCATATGATATCACTCATATGTGGAATCTGAAAAAAGAGAAAAAGAGGACACTAATGGAAACAGACTCACTAACATAGTAAACAACCTTACGGTTACCAGGGGAAAGGGGGTGGGAAGGTATAAGTTTGGGAGTTGGAGATTTGCAAATGTTAGCCACTATGTATAAAAATAGATTTAAAAAAATTAATTTCTTCTGTATAGCACAAGGAACTATATTCAATATCTTATAATAACCTTTAATGAAAAAGAATATGAAAATGAATATAGGTATGTATATGCGTGACTGGGACATTGTGCTGTACACCAGAGATTGACACATTATAACTGACTGTACTTCAATTAAAAAAAAAGACTGTTGCAATAAGTTGAGTAACACACACAAAGCCCTTAGAAGCTTGGCACATTCACACACTATAAAGCCATTATTGTGTTGGTGGTGGTGGTGGCAATTATTACTGCTACAAATATTATTTTCCTGAAGGATGTACAACTTGACTGAAATGAGATTCTCCCCCAAAAGAATGACTAACCTATAAAACTCAACCCAAGAGCCACTCCTGAGATGGGGAGGAGAAGCTTCTGTTTTCAGGGGGCGTGGAAAGATGGAGTGAGGGGTGCAGGGAGCTGTCGATGAGAAGCAGGAGGGAGAGACGCAGTCCTGTGCATTTACCCTTCCTCCCGCGGTGCTCCTATCTCCAGGGAGAAGGGCCCTGACATCAAGGGCTAGCCCAGGAAAGGTGCTCCTGCAGCCACCTGACTGAGGGATCAGAGGCAGGCCTGAGAAGGACGAGAACAGCCTGTCACATCTAGAATTGAACCTGTTTAGGAAACATTCAGTCCTCTGCTTCATTTAATAAGATGCTGCATTCATGTTTCATTTAAAATTCTAGGAATCACTGATAAGTAAGTTGCACTGACTTGTTGACTTCTGGTAACACCAACTTGTTTACTTCACATGTAAAATGTTATCCTCTGCCTCTGTCTTCTAGCAATAGATATTTTAATAGAATTTCCTGGAAATGGTATATTTCTCTGAAGACTGAACAGGAACTCTCAATATAAGGGGTCCCATGCAAACAGCCCCCTCCGGTTAACAGTGCTGAGGCACACTCAACCAAAGCACAAGGCACCATTTCAGGGAAAATATGAGTTTTCTGGACACTGGACATATTTTCTAAAGCATTATTTCTAAAGCATAAGCCAGAGAACCTGCCATTATATCAGCATGTGCATGTCAACCTAAAGCATCTCTGGATGTGAGTTCACGGCAAATTTATCAAATAAAATCAAGGTAAACGCACCCCTCTGAGGACAGTGTGACTTTCAGTGCACAAGATAGAGGATTATCTATATCAATGAAGATAATCATAAGTGTTTGCCTAGTAATGAAGGCAGCTGAAGAATTTAATGAAATCCCCAATCACCTTATTCATTCACTTAACTAACATTTATCAGGTAATTAAAGTGTGCCAAACACTAAGATCTACGGAAAAGATGACAACCTTTGTCCCTAAAATGCTCAATCCAATGAGAATGACAGCCTAGAACAGATCATATACAAAATGTGTCACAGGCAATAGGATCCAAGCAGTAGGATCAAATCAGGATGAGGGAGCAGACACTGGTAGGAAGAAAGCTGACAGACTACAGTTGACCCCAGATATCCATTCTCTCCTTCATTTTAGTGGCAGGATCCTTCCATTTTAGCTGCGCACATGGCCAACCAGCTAAAGCCGCATGGCCCAATATGGTAGCCACTACTGCACATGGCATTAAACACTTGAAATGTGGCTAATCCTACATGTTGAAATAATATTTTAGATATATTGGGTTAAATACACTGGGTTAACTTCACCTGCTTTCTTTTTACTTGTCAATATGGTAGATGAGAAAATTTCAAGTTACATTTGTAGCTCACATTATTTTAGACAGCGCTGAGCTAAGGACTCTATTACCCAGCATCCCCTGAGGTTAGGGGTGGGCACACGATGAAGCTGTGGCTAGCAAGATGTGAACAGGAGTACTGTCCACAGGGTCTGAGGCGGGTTCTTCAGAGGAAGGAGTGTGTGGCCTCCACACCCTCTTTCCCTGTTCTTACTGGTTGGATGCAGGTGTATGAAGGTAAGCCAGCTGCACCCATGCCAATGAGGACAATGCCTGCGGACAGTGAGGACAGGGGAGCAACAAGAAAGAGGAACATGTTCCCTGGATCACTTCACAGAGTGAGCCAACCCTACTCTCCAGTTAGACTTTTACTTAAGAGAAATCCTTGTCTTGTTTATGTCCCTTTAAAATCACCCCAGCTATATCCTAGCTAACACAGAAGGGTATAAGAGGTTTCCTAAAGGAGATCAAACCCTTAAAGACATCTTTACGAGCAGGAGTTTGCCAGGTGAAGGAAAAAGGCATATTGGTCATGAGGGTCGGGAGCACAAAGAAGGGGGTTTAGGGCAGAGGAGACAACAGAGCCAAGGCAGCGAGGCAAGGGTCAGCGGGATGTGTCCAGTGAGCTCTCACAGAGGAGCAAGAGGTTGGAGATAGGGAGCTCTGGAAGATGGTGAGGTAGCACTAAAGGATAAGGCTGCAAAGGCTGGTCAAATGTGGGAAAGCCCTGAATGATGGATGGAGAACCTGGAACTTTTTCACATAGCTATGGAGAGCAACTGTAGAGCCTACCCAAGGAGGGAACAATCATTCTAGTGACAGCGTAGAAAGTGGATTTTCAGGAGACCAAATCAAAGGCAGGAGTGAAATGGCAAGCCAGATAAGGTCTGATCAGGGCCTGATGTGCAGCAATAGCTGTGTGGAGAAGATGCTACAGAATGAAGATCTATTCAAAAGATCCAGTCACCCTAGGGGGCAAAGAAGAGGGAAAGGTAGACTCTCAGATTTCTGGGTTAGAGGAAGGTACCAACAACTAAGGCAGGAGGAGGAGCCATTTGGGATGGAGTGGGGAGGTGACAGGCTTGTTTCAAACACACTGAGTCTGAGACGTCGCCATTTGTGCCAAAGCATGTCGTTAACAGCTGCCCCTTGCCTCGAGCATAAACATGGTACCAGAGGCAAGGATGCAAATTCCAGGGGGGCATTAATGTAGACACCCAGTGTCCACAGACATCAACGGCCCAAACCAGAGGACAGTAAACACCAGGAGGAAAGAGAAGGGAAAGGGGAGGTAAAAAATAATCAAAATCACAGTGATCTAAGACAGTGCCGAGACTCCCCAGGTTCTTCTCAGAAAACTAAATAGGAAAACAAAAGTGCACGAGACTTTCAGGGTAAGTAGAGAATAAAAAAGGGATGAAACTACCACAAAAATTCAAAGCAAAACTTTGTCCAAAATGGCTCTCTTAACCTCTACACTAAATTTTGTCAGTAAAAAAGCACACCCCAAATGACTTAAAATACTTCATTTCCCCGAATTCAGTACCATGTTTTCTGAGGAAGCATCACACATAAAGGTACCACAATTCCATTTTAAGTTAGTCAAAAGGAGATTAAAAGACACTAAACCACTGGATCTGCTGTTTTTGCAGAACAGATGTATTAACTTTGCCTTTTAGGAAACAACCTGAGATGAAATTCCGTCGCTTCCAAATTGTGAAAATGCTAGTGTGACTGGGAGCCCTAACAATCCAGTTACATAAATATCTTGAAAAAGACATAACCCTGAGCCGGTTGGTTAACATCTCTGAGCTCCAGTTTCCTCATCTTTAAAATGAAAAACTAACCCGCCTGCCTGTCTGCCAGAATTGTTGAGGATTTAAGTGAGATATTAATAGGAGCCCCCTGGAAACCGAAAAGGGTACACAAATTTTATTTTCTTATACAGAAGAAACTCTACTAGACTACTAAAATTTCTTTCTTGAATGTAGCAGCAAGCTAATGGATTAAGCAAGCACCAGTGATAATTAACCATGATTTTCATAAAATGACCCAGGCAAAAAAATAACCTGTACCAGAGGAGTTAAATATAAATTCCCAGGTGCCACCTGCCAGAGATTCTAATTCACACAGTCTTAGTGCCCAGGAAATTGTATTTCAAGGTCCCTCCCTCCCACCAGGTGGCTCTAATGACCAGCTAGATTTGGGACTCAAAGCTAGAAAACTGCTGTCCAGAGAACAGACCCTTCTGCAACTGTAACTCAGCTGGCTGGAATTTGTGGCTATCAGTCCATCCATTCATATAGTATTTATTGCAAGCACCTAGTTTGCACCAGATGTGGAGCTAGGTGCTGAGAACCTATCCATGGTCTAGTGGAAGAGATTAAAGGTAACACACAGTGGTGACAACATGGAGCAGAATGTGTGATGACAGAGTAGACATGGGTCCTTACAGAGCATGCAACAGACCCAGACTCCAAGAAGAACAGGAGTCAGCCGGGTATGTGCAGGGAGCAGAGGAGTGCAGAGCAAAGGGAATGGTGAGCAGAGGGAATAGTGCAAAGGCAGAAAACCAAGGTGTGTTCAGGGAGCTGCCTGAGATCTGTCTGGCAGGAGGGAAAGCCAGAGAGGAACACAGGAGCCAGACCATGCAGGGTCATGAAAATTGTGAGGAGCCAGTGAAGGATTTTAGGCAGGAAACTGATATGCTCGGGCTTGTATTTGAGCAGCTTCACCCTGAAAGCAGTGGAAGATGCATGGTGTGCGAGGTGGGAGGTAGGAGGATGCAGACGGGAAAAGGGAGCCTGGAAACAGGGATCGTAGGAAACCATTACAGTCATCTGGAGAAACGGGGAAGCCCAAACCACAGGGCACCCGGTGCAGATCACAGAAAGAACTCCACAAAGATTAACTGGGCTCTGCTAGTTTAAACGCTTCTCTATAACCTGGATCTCACTACCTGTGCAGATGGTGGGAAGATACAGGAACAGCATTCAGGGTGATCCTCGCAGTGGCATACCTGGTATATTTGATACCGAAAGCAGGTCATTTAATATCCCCCTCCTCTATATGACAAATTTTTCAGCAACAGGTTTTTTAAATGAATAATGGCAAGAAATGCAGTGAAAATCTTACCTTATCAAACTATAAATTTTTTAAATAATGCAAATGTAAATAAAATTCTTAATGTCTTCCAAAGACATTGGCAACCACGGAACTGTGCCAGTCACTTTTTCGTCACTTGTCTTTTAGTTCTGAAACAAATTTCAATTTGAAAGATATTCAAATTCAATAAAATAGTTCAAATATAAAATTTGCATTTATGAAACAATATGAAGGCTCACAATACTCACTCTGTTTCACTGCTTTACATTTTAAACACAAGAACATTAAGTGCTCACATAGAATGACAGAATTAAAGTAACCCAAGTTTTGTTTCTTGGTTTTTTTTTTTTACCATCGCTCTGCTAGCATTGCTTATTTCAAATGGACTATTTAAAATATACTGTTAAATAGTACTACAGAGATTGGACACACAAAGTGAACCCAAAAGAAGCCAAATCACCCCAAATCTTTGAATTTACTCTCAGAACAAACTTGTATAGTCAACAATATAACTGGGGAGTTGTCCAAATTAAATTCCACATTGAACACACTGTTTGTTAAACAAATCATTAAAATGTGCTAGTTTGAATCTTTCACAGATGTTATTAAAATGCCACGGTGACTGCAGGAATTATTTAGAACTTAGACCAACAGAAGGATTTCGTGGGGGTAATGGTAAAACCAGACTGACTAAAACCAATTTAAAGTGTTTTTCTGCAGAAAAACCTCTTTATTGTCAGCACTCTGGCCTGGCAGGGGTGAGGGAAGGGGGGCACGCTCACTGCCCATCCTCAGGATGCTACTGATACTAAAAAGGCCCCAGGAGACTGAGTCAAGGCCAACAAGGAACAAGTGCAGAGTGGTCGAGAACAGAACAAAAGGAAACAGATAAATCCTCGGGAGTGACAAAATGAAAAGTCACCTTCAGGTTCAAAACGCAACACATTTAAAATGTCAACAGGCTGCTGAAATGCATAAAAATTCTGGGAACAGAGCACGGGCATTGAGAGGAAAGAATCTTAGGTCTAAAATATTGTCCCTCGTCTGGAGCCTCTAAGAAACAGCCATGAACTTAGGGCTCAAATTGATCAACCAGATAGTGTATTAGATTCTATGCAAAAAAAATGTTTTTAACTTCTATTTTTCACCCTAGCAAGATTTAGGATGACAAGCTATATAAACCAGAGCCTCTAACACAGACAAGTGTCTTACCTAAATTGTGAAAAATTTCAAAGATGAGACAGTTGCGCTAGGAAGACAAATATGACAACATAGAAGCAGTGAAAACTTTTTGGATCAGCTGAATCCAAAGCTACCCTGGTCTCTCTTACTCGTGGACAAGCTGGATTTCCCCTCCAAGCCTTCTGAGAGGCACCATGGGAAAGTGAAGAGAGAAAGGAGTCCCACACACCAGGAGGGACCGATAAACAAACTGCTAGACCTAGAGCAGGTTGTTTAACCTCCGTATCTCCTCAGTTTCCTTATCTCTAAAACAGATGAGGTTGTTGCAGGAATTAAAGATAATACACACAAGGCTCCAAGCACAGTGCTGAACAGAGAGAAAGCAATTAACATACAGTTATCATCATCTTCATTATCGAACTCCAAACCAAAGGACACAAAGAGGTCTTTCTCTAGCCGATGAAAATCACACCTGATTCTCCCTGTAGCAGGGCCCTCAAAGGCTATGAGGGCTGTTTGGATAGTCGGATAACTTCATAAGACTCATTTCTCCAACTGTACGAAGACATTCACACAGTGGTTCTATCTATGGCCTATGACAATCACACACTTGGCTAATGATTAAGAGAAGTCCCCATCGTCTGCAGTGGGAACACCATGTACCCTATTCCCCACCCCTGAGATCCAGAAGTGAGGCTCTTTTTTTTCCCAAGTATGTTAAACAGCCAATTCCTTCCCTTGGAGGTGTCGCAACTCAAGACTTAAAGATAACCAGTGTACTCAGGCCAAGTCATTTCTAGTATGGAGACTCAACTGATAACAGTAACACAGTTTTACGATCGAACATGACTCCAAAGCCTGATGAGACAAGCAACGATAATTTCTTTATTCTGTGTTTGCCTTTTTATTACAACCATGAACCCAAGAGAAAAGGGTCATTTTGTCATTGGCTTTGAAGGATTAGAAGGGACAAATGCTCGGGACCCCTGAAAATGTCTTAATGAAAGAGTGAGGCCAACATTTACAAACCATTTATGTGTAACAGTCCCACCAACATCTGAGAGAAGGACTCACAAAACCTCTTTTGGTGGGAATTTATTTTTTCTGAAAGGGGGATTGTGGTCTAGTAAAATGTCTCACTAATGCTTCTTCTCAAGTGGCTTTATACTCTAGCTAAACAACAGAAGAAAAGAAAAACAGTGGTTTTTGAGGGGCTTTTGTGTGCTCTACTTCTTTTGCAACCTGAAGTAGAGAACCAGGGATTCCTGCTAGAACACGCCACTCATCAGCCCCTTTTCTTACATAACAGGCCTCTTTGAGACCTTCCTTCCCTAATTTGTGTTGGCTCCACATTCTCCCTCCAAGGTACTAAATGCAGAAGTGCTAAATTACAAAAAAGACACGGGGCTGGAATAGCACCAACTGATCACATTCAGTGCTTTTCCACGTGTATATTTACAGACTTATGCCATAAATAACTTTTCACAAACAGAGCTACCATTGTTAGGTCTGGGGTTTATATTTATACATCATCTAAACTTTCCCAAGTATTTCCACCTATAGTTTTCATTTGACTGGCAAACCACTCAGTTTTATCTAAAGGGCTGCTATCATCCCACTCATAGGGAGGGAACTGAGAAGTTTATAACACTGTACCAAAGGTAAACTACGTTTGCACTCCCAACCTCAAGCTTAATTTTGAGACTAAGTGAGAACACCTGCATTTTCAGCAAAAGGAACCTGTCAATAAATCCTTAACTAGCAGACAGAATAATTTTGTTTAACTTTTTTCTAATGTTAGTAAGGCAGAAGTTCTGCTTTGACCTCTGCTGGCTGAAATTTTCTCTGGCACTGTAAATACCAAACTCTGCCAAACTGATAGGTAACTGGCATTCTGACGCAAGGCATGTAACACATAATCAATAAGGCTGTTTAACTTTCTTAGGGGCTTTTCATATCATACACACAACTGTCTATATATATTGCTCAGAGTCACAGTAGGTAACAGATGAGGAAACTGAGGATGGCCCTGTGGGTAGATACCTACCTGACTCCTGCAAGAGGAAAGCAGAGAAGAAGGCAGGGAAGAGAGCTGGGATGAGAGATGGGAGACCGGGACGGGAGCCCAGGCCCAGTCCCCCCACCCCCTGGCACTTTGCATTCTGTACAGCTAGTGTCCTAGCCCTGCCATTTTCAAGAGCACTTACCATAAGTGCATCTCACCTTAACCATATGGTGGTTTTGATCTCTGCCTCGATACAATACAAAAATGGGATATTTATTGTTAACATATCTGAAACTGGTTTGTCAATAAATGGTATTCCTTTTCTATACAAGTTTGTTATTCCTAAATGAAAGAGAACAAATATGAAGAACTAACTTTCATAGCATAGTTAAAAGCTTAGACTAATGTGCAAGAAGGACTGTTTGTGACTGCATACGTGATAACCCGGACAAGCACGCCTTCTTCCAACCTACTTAGTCTGCAGTGTTACATGGGATACACTATGAAACTGCATGCTTTTAATGTCTAGTGATATAAGGTTCACGGTCCTTCCCATGTAATCCCACATCATAATAACAGGAAGACTTCTGGCGGAAGAAACCACTATCTTTTTTTTCTTTTTTCTTTAAAAGAAGTTACCTACTGTATACTAGTACTTAAAATGCAATCATTCCATATCCAATAAAGAAAAATAAGGAATTTAAACCATAAACTTATCCTACCAAAGAAAGTAAGCAATAAGTCACACAAAAAAAAATATAAGGCAGACTATAAAACAAAATGCTGTGCTGGTAACTCACTGATAAAAATACAAGTGTTTTTATTATGTAACAAGATGTATGTAAGTTATGATTTTACACATGTACTTTTACCAGTCAGAAATATACTGACCCAAATATTCAAAGGCAAACACATGAATGTTCAAGAGCTACATACGTTACTGACTTGAATGTTTTTCTTTGCACACATCCATGTCCCTGCCTAATTTAGAAAAAGGAGACTTCTGCACCTACTCCCACTGGAAGATGCTACAGGCAAAGAAAGGCTGCTTCATTCGCTGGCTGTCCCCTCCGGGCCAGAGCACCTCAGAGCACGAATCCTGCACCTCCCCTAGCAGCCACCACACACACTGCCCTGTAAGGGGACCTGTGTGTCCACGTCTGAGTCAGGGACTGTGGCAAACTTTCCACATCCTTCATATCACTTCATATCACTTTGTATAGCACCCTGCTTATAATAGAGCCCAATATTTAATGTTTCTAATTTGTTTTATTTCAAGGTACCTCAAGCTCATTGTATTAAAAAAAAGTGCTCAATTGCATATATACATAGAAAATGTAAAACCTCCCTCTAATCTCTCCAAAGGTGATGAACAATATTTCATGTACGTCTGGCTTTAGTCCAACTCTGTTAACAGGCATGTCTTAACACCTATGTAGCAAAATTTAATGTACTGGAGCCAAGAAGATCCGCTCACCCAAGAGAGGCATCGTGGCTATATATCAGTCTCCAAAAAAGCTACTTATCCTCCCTTCCCTGTAATAAGCCTTAAATTCAATACAAACAAAAGTGTACTAGCAACTCTAAAGAAGGGAAAAAGGAAAACTGTTAAAGTATCAGTAGGGAAATCAACTACATATTTGGAATTCTATGGGAATAAGTTAACAAGAAGAAAACAGGCACCTGGCAGGAAAAAATGTTAAGGAAATTATTGAGACGTGATACATTTCCTGTCAAAACAACACATGAGGTGGTGATTCATTTGATTAGTATCTTTTAAGTGCTACGTGACTTTAAATGCTCCATAAGTTTAGTGATATTCAACTGTGGCAACAAAGGATTTTATTTTTTTAATTTTAAGTACTAAATTGTTCAAATGATCCTGTGCTCAAAAACAAAAACTACATATACTCACAGTATTAACAACTGTGCTCTTTAATGTCACTAAAGCAAGATAGGGCAATACTATTTGCCTGCCCTAGCTGGCTAAACTGGCAGCCATCGATGTAATTCAGAGTTGTAAAAAGCTTAGTCCCGGACTGGAGAGCTGTCCCCAACAACAAAAATATTAGAATCAGTTTGCTCTTAAGTCAAGCAGAGCACCAATGAACTTGAGTGAATATTCAGAATTTTGTAAAATTGCTTCCATCCTCAAGTGCCTGTAGTTAGAGAAAAAAAAGTGTGTGGGTGTACACAAAGCTGGGTTTTCCCATACAAATTTAAAATGTAAAGTCATTACATGTATATTGCCAAAACAAACTGAAATACAAAATACACTTTTCTGTTTGATAATATCCAAGTTTCTCCCCTGCTCCCCACCAAATAGTTACTATAAATGTTTCATAAGCCCAAATTTGAAAGGGTTTTTTTTTTAATTAGCAACAATTAAGTAAGTTCAGTAAAAGCTGCAAAGCAAGTCCAAGAGTTTATAGTTGAATTATGACATTCGGAAGATACTCTATTTATGAACTAAGCATACAGATTTTCATTAAAATATCTATTTCTTAAGTTCACTTCTCTTTTTATAACATCACTGAAGCAGATACACATTTACAATATAGATCATGTTTAGGATACTGCAACAGCAACAAGAACATAAAAACACAGAGCCTGGACAATCCTTTGATTCCCATTATGCCATGTGTGTCCCCCAGCTGCTGAAAGCGCCCAGGCCCCACCTTCTTCACATCACAACCTATCCATTTGCTTTCACGGCTGCTGATCTGGCACAATGAGAGCTCCTCAAAACGACTTCCAGGTCCCTTACCTCTAAGCCTCCAGCACCCAGTATATGCCTACCTCATAGTAATTACCAGCCAAACTCAACTCAGTGAAGTCTCAAAACTCAAGGAGAACTCTCAACTCCCTAAGGTAGAAGGGCTTTGGAAAGAACTCCTGGGTAAAGGTTTAGAGTGCTATACTCAGCAAGTAAAATCCCGACAGAATAATGCCCAATGGCCAAATCACCAATACAATAAGACCTCTTTATCTGCAGGTTTTGAGAAGTGGAGGGATGTCATGTCTTAAAATGTCACCTTTTTCTGAGCACAAGTTTGATCTTTTTAACATCACTAGTCAGAAGCTACATTAAATACTAGAGGTTTGAGAAATTTGCTAAACCTTTTGGGATAAAATTGGTGATTTCACTTGGTCAATTTTACAAGCTTAAGACAAACTGAAGGGAAGTGGGGAAAGGGGTGGAGAACAAGAAAGAACCATTAAAAGTGTTATTTTAGCTAAAAATTGGCATTTATCAAAAATGCCATGAATTCCAGGGCATATTCCCACCCAGCCTCACTGGAGTTAGGTACATTAAGTTCCATCTGCTAAATGAAATTAATACCCATTTTCAGTCATCTCTGAACTCAATTAAAAATAATTACTAGATTATTACTGGCTGATTCCACCTCACTGCTCCTGAAGTATTCAGACAACAACAACATGGGCTGCCATCACATGGAAACCTCAGGGTATGAGCAATCATTTCTCCCTGTGAAGATGCAACCTGAAGCAGCATCTTCAAACCCAACTTCCCAAACAACTTAGATGTCGCCAGTCAAGTCTGAAAGCACTATAGGAAGCAAGCATTAGGCTAGTAACCCAAAGGAGGCTTGAGACACCATCTTTACCTCCAGAGAAACACAGAACTCGACAGATGAGACACACCATGGAGAAGGTGTTGGCCCAACCCATCAGGTTTCAACTGAGGTCACTAGGGCCCCAGAGAGGTGATATGACTCACCCGGTACGTCAGTGGCAGTGCTAAGATTTCACTGAAATTCTCCTTATGGTTCAGCCTTTTTTTAAAGTTTTTATTTATTTTACATTGTTTATTTTGTTGGGGGGTGGTAATTAAGTTTATTTATTATTTATTTTTTAATGGAGGTACTGGGGGTTGAACCCAGGACCTCATGCATGCTAGGCATATGCTCTACCACTGAGCTATACCCTCCCCCTGGTTCAGCCTTTGCTATACCCAGGCTACCTTTTTTAAATCTTCCTCTTTCACACAATCTACTACCAGCTTTTAAATGAATGAACTAGCAACCACATCCAACTCCCACTAAAAAAAGTTCTTAAATGTAAATCCAGACATTTTGTCTACTTCTATTAATTTCTGCTGCTGCTTCTACACAAAGATGCCATAACAGCCAATGAGCATAAAGTTTCCTACTGAGTGTGAAAGAAAAAAATACTTATTCTATTTTTAATTTTAAAAAAACTAATACAATAATATCTAAATTCTACTTGGCATTCCTATCAAGATGAAGTTTTCCTTACACTGCTCATAGTAAAACTGAATTTTCCCCAGGCCAGCCCCATTTTTGTAAATAGAGCAAATGAAAAGCTAACTTGGGACTTTCTGCAGATATGAAGATAGCCTAGAGTGTTCACTTTTTATTGCAAAACAACTGGATCTATATGTGAAATCTATTTCACCTTGTTACATAAGATTTAAATTGTTTTTATAAGAAGGCTAAAAATCAAAGGATATGAGACCTTTGTCTCATAATTCCTGTTCCGTGGAACCTTTCTAAGTAAAGAACAAGGAACAATTAGAATTCCCATGGCTGAGATTTTAAAGATTCTTGACACTGTTTTTTACATTCAATAGCAAGCTATCAACATTTCTGGTTATTAAATGAGAGAAGAAAAATCCATAAGTATTTTACATAACTCAGTGTGACAAGAAACATACAATTTAAGAGAAATGCTTCTATTTTATTCTTCCCAAGAATCCATCAACTTAAAACTTACTAAAGCGCTGGTAACAGGTTTTGTGCGTTGCCCCTTACCGCCAAGAATGGTGAGTGGCCAACAGGAAACTGGCTAATGAAAGGGCTGTGATAACGGGTATAAAAGCAACTTCCAGAAATTCATCCCTGAGAACTTCTGTCAAGTTGCAAGCCGACAACTCTACGAAAGGCAACACTGAAGATCTTGTACAAAAATCTATATACTTATATATAGTGGGGATTCTGCCACTCCATCCCATCCAATTCCACCTCCAAACTTTATTAGAACCACTGAAAGCACTACCTAAAGAAATCAAGAGATTTCTTTCATAGAAATAACCAAAGACCTCCATTTGGAAAGGATATGGATTCTGTGTGGATATGGGGAGATCATTATGTTCAAAAAGCTCAAAACTAAAGCCAGGCCACCCAGTTCCAAGGTTTGTGCTATTTTCCACTCAAAATGATAAAAAAGAAAAAAAAAAGAATTGTTTTTCTTCTCCTCCTTGCCTCTTTTCCAGAACAAATAATGAGGATATCATGCTCTTAAGAGTTGTGTCAGAAAGACTGAAGCCTCAAATAACATGAGGTTGCCAAAAAACTAAGGATAATCAATTTTTATTTCAACTTATTTTTTAAGCCAGAGCATCAAGGAGGGGATAGATGTGTCTCCTGATAGGAGCAGTGATGTAGTATAGATAAATGATAAGGCGAAGTCTTCTACATCTATTTAGATTTTGTCTCCTCTTGGAGGGTGATAACTCTCCAATTGAAGGGGACAGAAAGAATGTCTGTAAGTAGGAGAGTCAATCATAAGGGAGCACCAACGGGCTCTGAGTAAGTTGCAGGCTGCTAGACATGCAAAGATAGAAAGAACACAATGAGATTTTCCACCCATAACCCATCAGGAACTGTGGAGAATGACAGGATTCAAACACAGGAGACAGGAACATGTCATGTCAATTTTCAAAAAGGCCAATTCTAAACTACAGACAGAAGGAACTTCATGCTGATTATAAACAAGATTGTAGAACAGATTAAATGGCTGATGTCTGAGTACCTCAGAGGAAGCAGTGGCTGCCTGGAGCCAAAGTGGGGTCCCCAAGATTAAGTCACATGAGAATAACCCGATTCCATCATGTGGTTATTAAATGTAACTCCACACAGTAGAGGCACAGCAGACTTGGTTGACATAGAATATATCCTTATGACAGGATGGAGGAGTAAGAATCAGGTGCTAGTACAAATAGAAGTAATCAGCTGAACAACTCTAACTGAAATCAATAAACATCACTGTGAAGTGAGGTATGCAGGGACACACCAAATTGCTCTGCCCTAGACCTCAGCCTAGGTAATAATTTTACTATTTCCTTAAGGCATTAAAGAAATGCCTATCAAATCTGTGGATAACTTGGAAAAAAAACGGGCAGTGAAAGATAAATGTATAAACAATCTAAAAGACTTTGAAAGGCTAGAACAGATGGTCATGTACAGGAAAATTGAGAGAACTATTCAGGTTTATTCATGGGACTATGAAGCCAATTGCACATGTCCATGAATGAGGAGATGGGGCTCAGCAGCAACACGTGTGAGAACAAACTTAGTAATTTTGAGATGACTGAACATCACAAGTCAGTAGCCTTGTTTAGAAGTACTACAGTTGGAAAGCCACTGTTTGAGAAATTATTCTAGCCCAGATTCTGTGCTAAGCATTTTAAATATATTATCTTATTAAGTCCTTATAACAACTCTATGAGAGAAACAGATAAAATCTGAGGCTCAAAGTTAGATGGCTTGCCCGACACAAGGTAGAAACTAGCAGAGCTAAAAGCCTCCCCAGTTTTCTGATAGGCATTTGATAATCTTAACTCTGAGGCTTCAGTGCTTCCTGGTGGGACAGGGGATGGAGGAGTCTCAGCAATGGTGGGAATGGCTCTACTGTACTCTGCACTGTCAGTTAGCATCTAGAAGTACTACACTTTAAGAAGAATATAGCAAATTGGAATATGTTCAGTATTCAGGGTCATGAGAAGATTCAAAATCATGCCACTTAACAAGAACTCAAGAAACAGAATTTCCAACTTAAATAAAATAAGGCTTAAAGGTAGGTTATGCAATTACTTTTCCAAAATGTAGGGGCTGTCTTGTAAAATAAGTTGTTCAGAATGGCCCCCAAGTAGCATACTATAAAACTTAATACAAAGGAGATTGTTTAACAGTCAAAAGGTTTCCAAAGATAGACCACCTACAAACCAATGAAAATAGCTCTGGGAAAGCTCTACACTACAATAAAGCAACAGCAGAAACCTTGTGGAGCTCAAAAACTGAGGGTGGCAGCATATAAAAGCATAGGAAGCCTCTTACCTGCATCACTCCATCCCCCAGTCCAGAGCAGCTTGGTGCCAAGAAGGATCCCCTCGTTGGGATTTCACCCCACAAGGAAACGGACCTTCGGAGAACCCCAGTAGGCCTCATTAGCAATTCACAAAGGAAAACAGAAAGTTACCTATCAATAACTAAATTACTCTAAATGTAAATGGTTTAAATTAAAAGACAAAGAGTGGCTGAATGGATAAAAACACAAGACCCAAGTATATGCTTCCTATAAGAGACTCAATTAAACTTTAAAGACACTCATAGGCTAAAAGTGAAAGGATAGAAAAAGATACTCCATGCAAATGGAAAATAAAAGAACAAGAGTAGCTATATTTATAAGACAATGTAAACTTTAAGTCAAAAGCTATAACAAAAGACAAATAAGGCCATTAGATAAAAATGAGGTCAATTCGACAAAAGGATATAACAATTGTAATTATATGCATGCCCAATACTGGAGCACCTAAATATATTAAGTATTTATTAACAGATGGGAAGGCAGAAATAGATAGCAATGCAAGATTAGGGGACTTCAATAACCCACTTTCAACAACGGATAGATCATGCAGACAGAAAATCAATAAGGAAATAACGGAGTTGAACTACACTTTAGGCCAAATGGACCTAACAAACATATAAAACATTCCATCCAACAGGAGCAGAATACACATTCTTCTCAAGTACACAGAACATCCTCCAGAATAGATCATATGTTGGGTCACAAAACTAGTCTTAACAAGTTTAAGAAGATGAAACCCATATCAAATATCTTTTCCAACCACAATGGTATGAAACTAGGAATCAATAACAAGAGGAAAGCCAGAAAAATCAGATGCGTGGAAATTAAAACATACTTCTGAACAACCAGTTGATCAAAGGAAAAATCAAAAGGGAAATCAAAAATCCTTGAGACAAAAATAGAAACACAACATACCAAAACTTATGGGATATAGCAAAGGCAGTTCTAAAAGGGAAGTTTCTGGTGGTCGACACTTACATTATTTAAAAAAAAGAAAAAAAGAAAGAAACATACACAAATCAATAAATGTGTTAATAAAGGCAGAAAAAGCATTTGACAAAAATTCAACATCCTTTAATAAGAACTCTCAACAAATTGGGTATAGAAGGAACATACCTCAACATAATGAAGGCCGTATATGATAAACCCACAGCTAATACCATACTCAGCAGTGAAAGGTTGAAAGCTTTTTCTCTAAGATCAGGAGCAAGACAAGGATGTCCCCTCTTACCACTCCTATTCAACATAGTACTGGAAGTTCCAGCCACAGCAATTAGGCAAGAAAAACTAAAAGGCACCCAAATAGGGAAAAAAAAGTAGAATTTGTCTGTCTGCAGATGACATGATCTTGTATAGAAAATTCTAAGTACTCCACCAAAAAACTTAGACATAATAAATAAAGCTGCTGGATACAAAATCAACATACAAAATCTGTTGCATTTCTATACACTAATAAAGCATCTGAAGAATAAAGAAAACAGTGCCATTCACAACAGCATCAAAAACAATAAGATATTTAGGAATAAATTTAACCAAGATCTATACACCAAAAACTTTAAAACAGTGAAGAAACTGAAGACAAATAAATGGAAAGATAATCGTGTTCATGAATCAGAGGAGTTAATATTGTTAAAATGTCCATACTACTCGAAGTCATCTACTGATTCAATGCAATCCCTACCAAAATTCCAATGACTTTTCAGAAAAATAGAAAAAACTCTCCTAAAATCTGTATGAAACCACAAAAGATCCTGAATAGACAAAGCAATCTTAGTATGAACAAGGTTGGAAGCATCATGTCTCTTGATTTCAGGCTGTATTACAATGCTATAGTAATCAAAACAGTATGGTACTGGCATAAAAACAGACACATAGAACAATGGAACAGAATTTAAAGCTCAGAAATAAACCCATGCATATACAGTCAATATTTAACAAGGAACCAAAAATACTCAATGGAAGAAGGATAGTCTCTTCAATAAACGGTGTTGGGAAAACTGAATATCCCTAAGTGAAAAAATAAAACTAGATCACTGTCTTACACCACTCACACAAATTAACTTGAAACGGATTAAGGACTTGTCAGACCTGAAACCATAAGAATCCTAGAAGAAAACATTGCAGGAGAAGCTCCTTATCATCACTTCTGGCAATGATTTTTGGATTTGACACCAAAAGAAAAAGCAACAAATGCAAAAATTCAACAAGTGGGACTATATCAAACTAAAGTTTTTGCAAAAGAAACCATCAACAAACTGAAAAAGCAACCTACAGAATGGGAGAAAATATCCATGAACTATATATCTAATAAGGGATTAATACCCAAAATGTACAAGAATCTCGTATCACTCAACAGCAAAAAAAAAAAAAGTCTCATTTTTAAAATGGGTGGAGGACTTGAATAGACATTTTAACAAAGATGACATATAAATAGCCAACAAGTATATGACTGATGCTCAACATCATTCATGAGGGAAATGCAAAGCAAAACCACAATGAGATCACCTCACACCTGTTACCATGACTATTACCAAAAAACAAGAGTTAATGCTGGTGAAGGTGCAGAGAAAAGGTATGCACTGTTGGTTGGAATGTAAATTGGTACAGCCACTATGGAAAACTGGATGGCAGGTCCTCAAAAAATTAAAAATAAACTACCGTGTAATCCAGCAATTCCAATTCTGGGTATATAGCCTAAAGAGATGAAATCACCATCTCAAAGAGGTTTCTGCATTTCCGTGTTCATTGCAGCATTATACACAATAGTCAAGACACGGAAATAATCTAAATGTCCATAAACAGATGAATGAATGAAGAAAATGTGATATGGGTAACACAATGGAATATTATTCAGCCATTAAAAAGGGAAATTTTGCCTTATGTGACAACATGGATGAACTGGAGGACATAATGCTAAGTGAAGTAAGCCACTCATAAAAAGACAAATACTGTATGCTGCATGATATCAGTAACATGTGGAATCTTTGAAAAAAAAAGAGGCAGATTCCATAAAAATAGAATAGAATGGTGCTTTCTGGGGCTGGGGGAATTTGGAGACAGGAGGATATAACTGAAAGTCTGTACATCTTGACCTGTAAGAAAAGTCATGAGGATCTAATGTACAACATGGTGACTATGGTCCATAAAACTGTATCGTAGACTTAAAAGTTGCTGACAATAATGGATGGACCTGGAGACTGTCATTCTAAGTGAAGTAAACCAGAAAGAGAAAGAAAAATATCATATGATATCACTTACGTGTGGATTCTAAAAAAAGAGACAAATGAACTTATTTACAAAACAGAAGCAGACTGACAGACATAGAAAACAAACTTGGTTACCAGGGCAGGAAGGGGGGTTGAGTGGAAGGGAGTGGGAAGGGACACATTGAGAGTTTGAGATTTGTACATACTAACTGACATATATAAAATACATAAACAACAAGTTTATACTGTATAGCACAGGGAACTATATTCAGTATCTCGTAGTAACCTACGGTGAAAAGAACATGAAAACGAATATATGTATGTTCATGTATGACTGAAGCATTATGCTGTACACCAGAAATTTACACATTGTAAACTGACTATACTTCAATAAAAATACATATATACAAAAAAACAAAAAAAAGCTGCTGAGAGTAAATCCTGAGTATTCTCATCACAAAAAAAATTAACTATATGAGGTGATGAATGTATTAATTATCTTGATCTTGGTAATCATTCCACAGTGTCCATGTACATCAAATCATGTTGCACACTTTGACAAATATAATTGTGTGCATTTAAAATTGAGGGGGGAAAACAAAAATAGACTTGGGGTGTCTTTGCAGTTACTGGTTCCCCATCACGGAAAGTATTCAAGGACAGTATCCAAAAGGTCAGCCACTTGGAGGTGTGCTATACCGGGGGACCGCGCATCTGCTAGACACTAAAGGAAAATCTTTCAGGTTTCTTTCAATCCTAAGACTCTAACTCAGAACAAGAATTTCATTCATTTCCCCAGACAGAACATACCATTTCCTGAGAGGCCCGGGTAGTCTCTCATTTACATCTGAGAAGGACTAGCCATCTAACTTCTTGAGCAATTATTTTCTTTCTCTCCCCTGCATCCCAGTATTTTTCAGTGGTATCCACACCTGGTACACAGGAAAACATTAACATCGGCCTTTGGAGGATGCTGTAAACCCGGACTTGTTGACATGACAGTTAGCAAAACTACTAACCAACCAATATATGTATATATATTTTGCTTTGAGCACCTTACAAAGTAGCCTAAATCAGGGTCTTTGCCTGGGCCTACAGCCAAGCTGGAAAGTTGAGAAGTTAGTCAACAGTTTCAGAAAGACAGTGGTTTGAGCTTGTTTTAAGGACTACCATAGATTTTAGCTCAGAAGGAATGCGGTATACCAGGCACAAAGTCAAAGAAGTCAGGAAGTACATGGCATGTCCCACAGGCAGTTACTAATCCTGACTAACGGGAGTCGGGGGTTCACAAGAGGAGGCAGTAGGAAACAGGTGACTTGCCGATAGCTTAAAAGGAATACCATAAGAATTACCCTCTCCTGGATAATTTCAGATGCAGAATGCCAGAAACACTAAAGGTTAGGCAAGTGGCTAGCAAACGCTTTAAGTAGCTACTATTATCTTTTTTTAAAAAATGTCAGACCCAACCTAAGCGATTCTGAACCCAGTGATTCCAATGAACAGCCAGGCTCAGAATCCTAGGTTAGGGACTCAAATAACCCATAATCTCGTTAGTCACTGAGCACCCCTACTTTTTGAAACTAACACCTGGTCATGCAGCAAATCAGGAGGCTGGTGGAGCAGGAAAATGTGGGAAACTGTTGACAAAAGACTACGCACAGACAATAAACAGGGCTCATCGGAGGGGAGAGACAAACTTGCCCCAGAGGGACTGAACCTGAACTATCCAGCCCAATGAACACCTCTTGATCTTCACTGATACTTAGAAGCCCTTCATGAGACCGCCTTTGCTCCAGGCCCTCCTGGTTTCCAACATCCCTGCAAAGGCTAATGGTGATGTTTTCCTATGTATCAGGTGTGGAGATTTTTTATCACAAAATTCACAACGATCAGCCCACTTGTCTTTCATCTTCCCCGAGCTACACTACCCCCTCTTCCACGTGAGGGGAGCAGGATAGCCTGTGACCCACATGCATGGGATCCAGACTTTCCTGTCTGAAATCTCTCTGGACTAAGTCCAGAAAGATAACTCAGTTTTTTCAACCTAATGACTGTCTGGTGATCAAGGTGAGGTAAGTTAATAGTATTATTTCATAATCCCTTCAAATGCTGACTGCCTGCCCACTGCAGGCATAGTACTGACCATGTGGACAGGACATTCCTGGCCGTACTGCCCAAGACAGGAAAGGCTGACTTGACAAAAGCCTTCCTCACCGTCAAATTTCAGGACGGTACAGAACATTAGAACCAGCGGGTTCTTAGAGACCATCAGGTCTACTCCTTTCCATTTTACCAGATGAAGAAGTTAATACCCACCGAGGGGCCAGACTTAGCCAAGGTTACACAGCTGAGGGGTCACAGGCAGCAGCCTCCATCCCTGCCTCAGACCCCCAGCTTCCCCCTGAGGTCACACTGACACCTCACTGCCTTCTCAAACCTGGAAACCCTGCTCAAGGTCCTTGTTTTTCAATGTCTATTTCCCATTTGTTATAAATACAACCATCATTTTCTGGCACTTAATCTCTGCCAGGCACCACTAGAAGGGCTCTCCATAAATTAACTCACTGAATCCTCACAATAACCCTAGAGAGCAGGCTACAATGATTATCCCCATTCTACAGATGGGAAACCTGAGGTAGAGAGAGGTGGCGCAGCCAGGACAGAGCCAGGACCATCTAATGATAGCTCCAGGGTCCCCACTCTAAACCACTCTGTTATTGTTTATGAGAGATAATTGCTTTAAATTATAAAATGATGGAAGAAGAGGAGCAAGGCTTAAAAAGGGTATGTTCACTAGTGTTTGATAATGAATTGAAGAGCTAAACCAAATATTTCATTAATATATGCAATATATTTCTTAATTATTTTTAGGGGAATGCCTGTATATTTGAGGGAAACTTGGGGAGTATATAAACATTTTAAGCATTTTTTAAAGTCAAACAAAATCTGCCACTTGAAGCAGGCAGAGTATTCCCTGAAGGCTGGTTCTACACATGCTACTATGTAAAGCGAAGGTGTCATTGTCCATCACCCTCTATGCTGGCCTTCACTCGTGGCTACAAATCAGTCCTTTTACATCAGCTTTCTATAGAAATCAAACCTCAAATTAATAAACCAAGGATTAAAGTAGGAGAACACACCTTTGAAGATGAAAATACATTTTTTATAAAAGTGTTCAAAACCAAGATCACTGGAACAGATGCCCAAGAGTCAATTACATTTTCACTTTCCTTCATATTAAAAATGATGTCAAATCTCATTATCCTGGTCATCCAGAGAAGAAGTCCAGGAGCAATAATGGTAGAAATAAGCAAATTACAATTGTGCCTAAGATCAAATTTCAAGGGAAAAATTGCAGTCAAGTTAAGAAGACACAGTATCACATAAAAAATTACCTGACATTTTATCAGCCCAATGTCTTTGTGTTAAGTGTGCAGAAGCCCACTCAAAATGCAACAGATCCTCAAATGCTAAAATCAGAAAAGTATTGCCTTAGATATGAAAACCACAGTCTGGAGAATCAAAGCAAGGAACAATAAAAGGCACATAGTAGGCCTGCAAATATTTGTTGAATGAATATAAGAAAACGTTCACAGAAAGAGAGGAGCATGATAGAGACTGTCAAGATGGCAAAACAGCAGAGTGACACTGCGTTGAGCTTTTGAAAACTTCTTAGCCCCAGGACAAGAACAAAAGGACTAAGGATCACAGATACTGGACAAAAATGGCAGAGTACCATTCAGTCAGAACAAAACGCTCTGACCTGACAAGAAAAGTATGTCTAGGGGAGAGTATAGCTCAGTGGTAGAGCGCATGCTTAGCGTGCACAAGGTCATGGGTCTGATCCCCAGTACCTCCATTAAATAAAAAATAATTAATATAAGTAAACCTAATTACCCACCCTCACCTCAAAAAAAAGAAAGGAAAGAAAGAGAGAGAGAGAGAGAAAGAAAGAAAGAAACAAAGAAAGAAAGGAAAGGGAAGGGGAGGGGAGGGAAGGGAAGAAAGAAATCTCTATGCCCAGCTCTATGTAAGGGATTTGAACTCAAGCCTTACAGCATGGCATAATATTTACAGTACAACCCTAATATGGCAAATTCCCTGAATTTGGTGCATTTCAAATATAACAGTTTTTCAGAAAGAGACTCATAGACATACAAGACAATATGGTTACCTAGGAGTGGAAAGGGGGAGGGAAGGATAAATTAGGAGTTTGGGATTGGCTGATACAAACTACTATGTACAGAATAAACAACAAGGCCCTACTGCATAGCACAGGGCACTATATTCAATGGCTTGAAGTAACCCGTAATGAAAAAGCATACGAAAAAGAATATATATATATATATATGTATAACTGAATCACTATGTTGTACACCAGAAACTAATACAACATTGTAAATCGACTACACTTCAATTTTAAAGTTTTTTTTTTAAATGTCACCTTGAACAAGTGAAAAAACATATATAGCACTGTTTTTAATTTAGAACTCTCAAGGGGAGTTGCCCAGCTTGACCCATCTGTTCATAACAAATTTAAGGTCACAGGAAAAATACCCTGTAGCTTCTCTGCTTCACTAAAGCAATATAAATACAAATGCAATTAGACAAAACCTACATAGACCAGATCTGTCATATCTGATCAGTAAATTAAAGCGTAACAAAATTACAGTCAGCCTGGGAGTTTAAGAGTAATTTGGGCTCTCTACAGTATTATTCTAGCCATGTCCCAATCGTAAAGGTTTTTCTGACATTTATACCATAAATCTTTTTTCTGGGGAGTCAGCACTTGGTCATAAATTCTGGGAGAACTTGAAGTTAGAGCTTAAGTACCAATATAGTGGTTACCAATTTTGCACAGAATGCTTAATTTAGAAGTAACATTATATGCCCCTATTTGTCTTAACACCTATTTAGAACACATTTCTTTTTCTCATATGGCATACACTAAAGGAGGTCATGTATCAGAGCTCACCTGAAATTCCTGCCCAATTTAAGTCTTAGCTACAGCAGCAGTTTCTTGTAAGAGCACAATGAGAAAATATTCCAAACTCTTCTGCAGTACTCATATGATTTAAAAAAAAAAAAGTGTGAAACCCAAGTGAGGCCCTGGGTGAAATTTCATAGAGCCTTAGTTACCAACTACTATTTTCCTCTTTACCTTTAAGTGTTTCTAAACTGCTTAAAGGACAGGAGAGGTGCTTCAAAGGAAAGTCTAACGACACACCTGTTATATAACCTGTTCTTAGTTGGCCGGGTTCTGTGGGTTTGATAAGGAAGAAAACACAAAAGCAGACAAACACTGATTCTCTGTTCTCCATTCTCCCATTAGCCAGGACATTCATCTGAGTCACACACCTAATAGCTAGCTCTGTGCCTCAGTTTCCCTAACCACTAAATATGAGGTCTGCTGCTATCCAAATTCCTATTTGATCACAGTTAGTGAGCACAATAATCACACAGAAAGTCCACATCAGAACATTCCACTGAAATACTACGTTGTATAAGACAATGCCAAAGGTTTTGGCAGTATTAACTTCTTTTACTCCAAATACTCCAAAGGAGTCAGCTTGGCCATTAATCAAGATAAAGCAAATACTTCTGTGCTTTAAGAATGTGTATACAGAAACCCAGGACAGATATATTAAGAAGCTTCCTAGGTAAAGCTGTCACTCTGCTTGGATTGTCATGTGCTAAGAGCAACCCACAGAACCTAAGAGGACAGGTCTTCGATTTTGTTTTTATTGTGGAAACAGGACTTCAATTCCCCTGACATCTTCAGGGCCTAGAACACAAGATGGCAAAGTTTTAGAAAACCAGGGGTCCCAATGGGACCCCACCCTCGATGATCAGTTCTTTCTAAACGTCTCATTTTTTCTGTATTTCTTACCCAGTTGGCACAGGTCTGGTGGTAAACCTCTTTAAATCTGGGTCTGCGGAGATCTGTAGGGACACAGGCTGGCGTCAAGAAGGGAAAAGTTGCGGCCATTCCTCAATCCACTCAGCTTTGATCAATGCAGGGATGCTGTGGGTTCCTAGGGAGGTGGATGGATTCTCTCCTGGAAATCTAATTGGTGTCTGGGAAACCAGAGCTGGGTTTCCAAGGCAGCCTGAGCACCCAACTTCCACACAGCGCTGGATAACCGAGGATGCCTCCTTGGCCAAGCACAGGCCGTCATTATGACCCCTGTGGAAACTCCCAGCACCCACACCCCAGGTATCCAAGGGGAAAACAGATCCGTAAGTTAATCTTAAGGAAATTCGACAGAATTCTGGCCGCCCCTCCTAAACAAGTACTGTATAGCACAGGGAACTATATTCAGTAACCTGTAATGAAAAAGAACATATGCATGTATATGTATGACTGAAGTGTTATGCTGTACACCAGAAACTGACACAACATTGTAAACTGACTACACTTCAATTAAGAAAGAAAGGAAGAACCATAGATGCCTTAAAAGCACGTTTCCACACGAAAGAAATGTTAGCGCTTGTGTCTTGAGCTTCCGCCTGGTCTGCGACTCCCTTGGGACCCGGCCCTGCCGAGCACCCTCACCCCGGAGCCCGGCACTGATGGAGAAGGGAGACCCCAGGTTCCGAGGCTCTCCCTTCTCCAAGGAAAGAAGACCACTTACTTCTCCAGGGCCCAAAGGACACCGGCCGGGACTCCACCCGCCCCTCCCCATCCCCAGAGCGGGGCCGGCGCGGACGAGAGGGGCCGCGCCGCCGGGCGACCCCACGCTCCGCAGCTGCCGCCGCCGCCGCCGCCGCGCCGGGCCGCGCAGCCTCTGCACTTGTTGCGGTCCCCCAGGGACCGGGAGGCGGGGGCCATCCCCCGCGCAGCCGGGCCCGCGGCAGCACCCGCTTTCCACCCCTACGGACCCTCGCGCCCCCCGGGACCCTGGAGAAAGTAGCTCGGCCAAGGCGAACTCAGGTGAGGCGGGCGAACGTTTCCGCCCCGTGCGGCCGGGAGACGCGGGGATGGAGCCCGCCAAAGAGCACTTACCCGAAGCGGCGGCTCCGCAGCCTCCCGCGCGCGAGCGAAGCGCTGCGCCCGCGCCCTGCCGGAGGGCGCCCGGAACGCCCGCCGGAGCCCGGGAGGCTCTCCCGAAGCGGCCCACGCCCGGCGGCGGCGCGGCCAGGCCAGAGCCAGGGGGCGGAGTCGAGGCCGCGCTCCCGGGCCGTGGTGGCTGCGCCCGCCGCGGGGGCCGCCCCGCTCGCTCCGCGCCTGCCGGCTGCCACTGGATCCCCGCCTGCCCGCCTCCCCGCCCCGGCATCACATGGCCCGGCCCGGCCCGGCCGCCGCCGCGCCCGACACCGGCTCCAGGAGGAAACCTGAAGCTGCCCGACCGCGCGGGCTCCGCGGGCCCCTCCCGCCGCCGGCGGCCGCTCGCCTCGGCCTCCCTCCCCCGCCCCCAGCGTCCGGACCGGCGGGGGCTCCCGGCCCCCGAGCGAGGGGCCAGCTGCCCACTCCTGACAGGAGGTGTGCGGGGCCCAAGGGAGGCCCACGCTGTCCTCAGCCAAAAGCCACCATACCTGTGACACAACGTGGCCCAATTCGTACCTGAAGCTCAGCAGACGCCCTCTTGATGCTCGAGGCTCACGTTCCTCGAGCCCAGAGTTTTCGCGAGCTGCGATTCCCTGCACGTTCATGCCCGCCAGTGGCTCCGTTAGAAGTCACCATAATTCAAAATTCTCATGAAAACCACGGTTTTGACCATGAATAGCAATGTGAGAGGGACTCCCTTACTCATCCAACGTGCTTTTCCCGTTAGAAATGATGACAACCCGAAGCGGAGAAGCCTCTCCCTCAGCCAGGCCTTCCTAAAACAGACTTCAGATAATGATAGCAGCTGGAAAGGCAAAATGACCTTGAGTCTCAGGGTTTCGCGTGAAGACCTGCCGCCCACAGACCCAGGACAGGGCTGTGGCCCGAGGGACTGGCCACCAAGACCCCGAGCCAGAAAGGAGCACCCCTCCACAGCTGTCAACAACACCCTTCCTGGGTTTTGGTCATTTTCTCCTCCCTTCCTGCTCTCACCTTGCCCAGCCCACCTTGCTGTCAGAGCACCTGAGGTAGAGGGCAAGGCTGAAGAAGACAACAAGAAAATCCTGTTTTGTGTCTGAAGTCCTTTGCCCTGTTCCAAGACAAAGGTCTGGGCTTTTGCCTTGATAAAGGGGCCCCAAATTGGCATTGCCGGCAACCTCATGCTGCACTCCCAGCTCATTCTACTTCACAGAGCTGGAACCCCAAGGCACTGCCTTTAAAAGAAAAAGTTCCTGATCATTGCCAGAATTTCAAGGTTCTCAAGACAAAAATAAAAACAAATTCTTTTCAAAACTAAAAAACATTTCCAACCCTACAGTGTCTACTGGAGATTAACTGAACCAACACACCGGACAAAAATGGCTTCCAAACCATGGTGAACAACAAAAAAAAAGGTTGATAGGTTAATGGCCTTCATTGTTGTTCCCTTTTACATCACTAGTATTATGTCTTTTCTTTCTTTCTCTCCCTTCCTCTCCCTTTTTTGCATAAATTCTGTCAAATGTGTAGATAGAAAAAAATTAGAGAATGTAAGAGGAGGACCAACTATTATAAGATGTTATCCCCAAACTCATTCTGACTAAAAAAACAACAAAAAAAAAAAAACAAGCAAAACTAGCACTTGTGGAACCCTCACCAGCTGAGGACATATAATCATGCTATCTGTAGTTTTCTTGCCTTCTCTCAAGCACTGAGCTTGATCAATATTTAAATAAGCACTTGGCTTTCAACTTCTCTAGGTTCAAATATTAAGCAAAGTATACTCTAGCAACCTTAAAAGAAGCCCATGAATTTCTGCAGCAGGAAGCTATCAATTGTGTAAATAATCCTCTGCATCTGATTGATTTTGCTGCTCCAGGTATAGGTCACTCAGGACACTGAGATAGTGCTAAGCTTGGCCGCAATGGCCATTGGTTTAGAATTCAAAGACTACACATTCTCCGTCCCCAGACAAGAGACATTAGGCCAACAAGAAACCAGGTTGGTAATTCAGTTGGGAAAATTCTAACTTGCCGGTGAGCATTACACCAGTGTCCTAGCTCACCTCTGTCTCTCGAGTTATTCAGTCTCCATTCATCCTCAGACGGAACTCCTCCATAAATCCTTTCTTCATTGTCATGGTTTCTGCCACCCTCTGAATTTTGGCCAAGTTTAATGTTGTCACTACACAATTTAGCCCCCGATTCCATCCGCTGGCATACGTGGGACTATTACGGGCTTTTATCCTCCTTCACTTGTCATTTCAAAGGACAAAGACTGTTTCTTACCCCGGTCATCTTCACAGTCCTGACACCGGACACCTCTGCAGTCATTAACACTAGTTTTCCTAAGTGAGCTATCACACCAGTTAATGCAGGTTGGAAAATGTTTATCACAGTTTTCAAACTTTCCTTTAATGGATTATAACCACTCCAAATTCTATTATCTATTTAATTCTTTCCTGCTCTGCATTCTATTTCCTTTGCCAATAATTCTCAAAGACTGAATAACTGTATATCTAATGTTTGGACATATGAGTTAGGGAAATTACCAGTACTTCCAAAATAAAAGCACGAGAGGAGAGAGAGACTAAAAACTTGGGGTATGGGGCACAAGTTTTGGAACTAGAAATAGGATGAGCTTGGGAAGAGCCAATCTCTCTAAGCCTCCATTTCCTCAACTGTAAAATGAACATAAGAATAGTATTTATAATCATTGTGAAAATTAGCTGAGTGAAGGTGATTATGGAACACATAATAAGGATGCAGAAAATGCTGGCAATTAATATTCCATATTAATATGGATATATTAGGAGAACACTTAAGAGCTTTGAGAATTAATAGAGCATGTCAGACTCCGAGGTCAGAAACTAGTTCTGGATTATACACTTGGTTGCTCAGACTGAGAAGGTCATGCAACACAGAGAAAAGAGGCCAAAATGATCAAAACCAGGGGACAAATCTTGTGGGGAAATGCTCAGTTTGCATTCTGGCTACATATTAGCATCACTTTGGAAGCTTTAAAAAAAAAAAAAAACTTGATCCCCACAATCCCACCCCAGACTTAATTATTTCAGAATCTCTAGGGCATGGGTCCATATGATGGATTTGGCTTTTTAAGCTCCCCAGGTGATTCCAATGGCCAGCCAAAGTTGGGAACAGCTGGATTAAAGGAACAGAATTTGTTGCCACTGGAAAAGGGTGAGAGCCAGCCCTCAATTATTTGAGGTTAAGGGAATGAGCTCTTTCATTTCTACTAATGATGAACAACCCTGTTTAAATTGCAGGTGCTTTGTGTAATCACTTGGCGATCTTGTCAAAATGCAGATTCTGACTCAATGTCAGATGGAGGCTGATACTCTGCATTTCTGACAAGCTCCAGGTGGTGCCATTGCTGCTGGTCTGTGGACTGTACTCTGGGTAGCAAAATAATATAGAGATCTAAAACCGATATTAGGAACAAAAAGTAGAGAAATGCTCTCATTATTACAGAAGAACTCTTGACATCTCTGACTATTTTTAATCAATATTTATTGTGCACCAACTATGCACAAAATATGTTTTGCAATCTTTTAAGAAAAGAATAGACCATCTCCAGCCAGTTTGAAGTGTGAAGACTTCCCTACAGGGAAGGTACAGACTCTCAAACAGGACAGACCTCTCCACTAGGCACAGCGGGCTCAGTGCCCAAAGCCCAAAATACTTTCAGAAGAAGCTAAATGTTTTAATTCCTTTTATAATCAAAATGAAAAAAAATCAACTTTTAGGTCAAAGAAATGTTTTAACATATAATATTAATATATTTGTCTTTATAATAATGGAGTCATAAAATGTAATTATTCTATTTTATTTTACTTTATCTTTTATGGAGGAAGTGACCCATGAAGACAAAAGTGTTAGGGCCTCACAGAACTCATAACGTGGCTGTGTGATCAGTCCATTTTTGCCCCAGGTAGTTTTAGGAAAGCACATGAAGCCTATTGTGGCTGATATTTGTGTAGTGATATTTACACAAATAACAGGAAGATATTGGGAAAAATATAAATTGCGCCTTGAATGGAGTCATATAACCACACAGAGTTGATCACTTCCCACATGCATGATTTGCGGAACACTGAGAATGCTCCATTGACAAACAGTATTCCTCTTTGGCTGGTTCCTGGACTCTAAAATTCTACCATTAGAGATTTTTTCTCACCTCCAGAGCTAGTCTTTAAAGACCTACACTATCTAAAGACCCTTCCTTTGTAACATCGACATTCTTTCAGCCCCAATTCTTTTTACCTTCCAGATCCAGGACCCTATCTCAGGAACTTAGCAGAAAATTTTCTTCCAAAAGAAGAAAACAATGATGAGATTCCATTTTGTAAGAAACACCAATTCTAATGAGTTCCTAAAAATTTAGATGGGATCATTCATGGCTAAACCACATCACCGTCATCACTGTTACTCAATACAGTCACCTCAACAAAAATTACTGATTATTTTACTGTCCACTGCACTAGCTGTTAGTCACATGCGACTACTTAAACTAATTAAAAGGAAATAAAATCTAAAAATCAGTTCCTCATTGCATTAGCCACACTTTGAGTGCTCAATAGCCACATGTTACATATTGGACAATCCTGATACAGTATATTTCCATCAGCACAGAAAGTTCCGTCAGTGCTGTTTCAAGGGTTTTGAATAAAGAGGGGACCACCCATCCTAGACCCTCTGAAACGCAAGGCCAGTTTGGGAAGTATGCACACTCTAGCTGAGGCACATTTTTTGGTTCCCATTTGTCAACTGATAAACAATGACACAGATCATCAGTTACTCTGTTCTTTTCTAAACCTCCCAAACCAAACTTTGTAGAAAACCAACTTATTGTGGAAATCCCTTTGCCCTTCAAGAAAGCTAGGCCTTTTTGACTTGTGAAGGCCATTAAATCCTATTCTAAATCCACCCAAGGAACTGTAAAGGTTTCTCCCATGATCTAGAACTTTTTATCCCAAAAAGTGACTGCTAATTTGCATCACTAGTTTGTTTGGGTGGCTCCCTTGCAAAACGGCTCCTCAAGTTGCAGCTGACTTCTTCAATTTTAAACCAACCCAAAGGCCCCCTTTTGATCTTTGGGGTATAACTACAAGGCAGGCCAGCTGGATGATGCCCCAAATGTATATGTCTATTAATCTCCCACCATCAGCAATTTTGTTTCCAAGAGCACTGCTGTGTGTTCAGGTACAGGGTGTGGGGCAGAACAACACAGTATCTAGCATTTCTCCAATCCCCTAATACCTACTGAACACTTGCATGAATCTATTAAATCTCAGCCCGAAGCAAGTTTTCACAGTTATATAATAAAAGCCATTAAAAAACAGAGTTGATAACTGAGATACTAACACCACTTTAATGAGGGAGGAGATAATACAGGTGGGAAATAATGTGTGTGCTGCTGTCACATGGGCTGTAATTATATGTAAGTCTTCTGGTGACATGACAGATGGTGAGAATGAAGCTTCAGTGTTATGCACATGATGTCATTTGGAAACCTCAGAATGCACGTATAGCTTTGGGCAGCTATTCCTCATTGAAGAGGATTGAGATCCTGTTTTTCCGTTTACAAAGGGCAGGCAGAGGAAGGGAAAAGACAGGAAAATCTATAAATAAAATTGGTATGAATCAGTTTCCACCCCCCCCCAAAAAAAAACCTATACAAAAACATTTTAACTCAGCTTTTAAAAATGCATTCAGACCCATTTGATTGCTCACAACATCCAACCCAAGAACTAAGTTTGGAAGCTTGCCACTAAAGGATCCAGGAATTTAATAGCCTAAGTTAAATATCCTGGAATTTCTGAATCCAACTCAAAAGACCAAGATAGGCGATGCTAAGTGCAGCATGCGGGAACTATTGTTGTTGCTGCCGCTGTTTTCGGTTCTGAGAAGACCCCCTTCCCACCCACCCCTGAAGTTGGTATTTTGGCACACTAAGGAGATGGGTAGGGCAGGTAAGCTTACAGAGACCCTGAGACTCCAACTCAGATGAAGAGATTGAAGAATTATCCATGGTGGGGAGGATACAGGGTAATATAGGGGTAGGGGATTAAGAGGTACAAACTATTATGTATAAAATAAGCTACAAGGACATGTTGTACAACACCGGAAATACAGCCAATATTTTATAATAACTATAAATGGAGTGTAACCTTTAAAAATGGTGACTTAGTGGAGGGAGGGTATAGTTCAGTGGTAGAGTGTGTTCTGAGCATCCATGAGGTGCTGGATTCAGTCCCCAGTGCCTCCATTAAAAAATAATAATATATTTTTAAAAAACAAAAAAAACCCTAATTACCTTCCCCCCAAAAATGAAAAACAAAACATAAATAAATAAATTGTGGCTCATGTAGTGTACAGCTGTGACTTATATAATATTGTACATCAATTATACATCAATAAAAAACTTTGCTTTAATTTTTAAAAAAGAATTATCCATAATGTACAAAGGAAAATTGAAACACTTAGGGAAAAAATGGTGAGTCCAAAAAAAAAAAATGTGTCTTTGACTCTTCTTGTTTTTATATAATGAAGTGTCCTACCTGGAGTCCTGCCACAAAAGGAAGTTGATTTGCTTCTAGCAAAAAAAAAAAAAAAGCCTTTAAATTATCACTCTCTGATATTATTCCATAGTGCAAATAATTAGCTGTTTTTCATTTTGAAAAATAATTTCAGCCACAGCATGGAAAGCAGCCACAACAGAAGTGGTGGACAAACCCATGGAGCTTACAGGATGGTCTCTGCCTCCCTCTAGACCAGGGGTCAGCAGACCTTTTCCATAAAAGGCCAAATAGTACAAATTTCAGGCCTTGTGGGCTGTATGTTCTCTGTCAAAACCACTCAACTGTGCCACAGCCGTACAAAAACAGTGATCCACAATATGTAAACAAATGAGCTTGTCTGTGTTCCAAAACTTTGTATTCACAAAAATAGGCAGGGGGCTGGATTTGAGCCACAGTCTATAGTTGGCCTACTCACTGCTCTAGACCACTGGAATATGATGGGAGCTTTGAAAACCGCTGAAGTCTGTTGCAGACATAGTAAACAATCTTATGGTTACTGGGGAAAGAGGATGGGAAGGGATAAATTTGGGAGTTTGAGATTTACAGATGTTAGCCACTATATATAAAAATAAAATTTTAAAAATCTTCTTCTGTATAGCACAAGGAAGTATGTTCAATATCTTGTAATAACCTTTATTTTAAAAAAATGAAAACGAATATACGTATGTATATGCATGACTGGGACATTGTGCTTGTACACCAGAAACTTCACTTTTCTAGCAGAAAAGGCCCCTCTACCATCCTTAAATTCTCTCTTTTCCACCCTACCTTGACTTATTAGTGGGGGACCTACTACAGCAGGTGAAACAGGGCCCTAGGGCTTCTGGATGGAAGCTCCAAAATGCAGACAAATTGAAACACTTCATAGTTGTCTGCAACCAAAATGTTGTAGATACAAACTCTCCTGTCTTTATCTTTTAAAATTTAAGGTCTTCGATAAAATAGATAAACAACAAGGTCCTACTGTATAGCACAGGGAAATTATTCAATATCTTGTAATGGCATATAATGAAAAAGAATATGAAAAGGAATATGTACGTATTTATAACTGAAATTAACACAGCATTGTAAACCGACTATACTTCGATATGGAAAAAACAATCGAGGTCTTCGGAATTAGCTGCTCCTTGTGAAATACAAGGAGATACGGAAAAGGAGATGAGCAGGAGTTGCCAGTGGAACCACACGGTGGTCAAGGAGATCAATAAGCCAAGTAATAAAACACAAGAATCGCATATGCGTTTCACAAACTTTTCTGTAAGACTCTGCATTTGGCTTAATAGATAACAAATATTCTCTTATGATTTCTAGTAACAATTTTATAAATAATTTCTATTGGTCCCCTAGAACACTCACAATATACCCCAGATTACTAACCACATTATAAAAAATCTCATTTGCCATCACTCTCACACTCTCCCCTACCCCAATCACACTTGAGTGGCTCAGGATCTACTTGTTTTGCCATCAGTTTTGGCTCTGCTAAAATGCACCGTTAAAATGGCTTTGTTGACAAGTGCAAAATAACCATGTCCTTAAAACATTCCTTAGTAGAAAACATTGCCTTCTTTCATACAATACGAGCTGTCTTAAGAAACAGGTGAAGAGTGTTCAGGAGAAGAATGGAAATGGTATTCTGTAAAATCTTCAATATGCTGCAATCTGACTTTCACCTTTGATATGGACTGCATGACAAATTGTATAAACCGTAATAAGCAAACATCACACCACAAGATTAAAGCCCCAGTGTGAAAGTAACATTAATCACTCCAAACACCTATTTGCTTTTTTGTTGGCATCAAAATGTAATTGTTTCTCTGTAAGTTAAACATACCTCATGGTACAATGCTGATCCAAATCTCTGCAGCTGGCAACATGAAAGGGAAGCTTATCATCTTTCATCCATTGTATGAACGTGTTTTCCTCCAACCAGAATGATCAACTTGAATTAAAGTTTATTCTGCCCTCCTCTATAAACGTGGCCAAACCCAGCACTTCAAGTTTGAGTAAGTACAAAAGTATGATCTGTTTGTCCACTAGGTTGATTAAAGTATAAAGCTTCACGGGGAAGAGAGAATGAGATCACAAACACATTTGAGAATCTGAAAAAAATCTCAGATTGTTGCCCCAAAATAACACACATTCACTCATATTCACCAAATTGAGAATTTACTTTTCAGAGGGATCTTGGTCCCACCAAAGCCGATTTATGGTCCACAGATTAAGAATGCATACATTTGAACAAAAACTTCATAGGGTACAGAAATTAAATCATCTGCACTTCTTGGTAGCAATAGCATATATATATATGAAGTGGATACTCTACCCTAGTTATTAATGGAATAATTTATCTTCCTTATTAAATGAATCTTCCTTATGAAATTAAGATTAAATAACATTTGGAAGTAGGATTTAGTAATAAATCAGTTTTTAGAAAGGAGTTTTGCAGATCCTTCCCTCAGTGTCCCCTCACAAAGAGCTTGTCCATAAATATTGGCAAACCATCCATCTGATGGGGGTACTATCAAAAACATACAAGGAACATGTACAACTTAATAGCATAATCATCATCATCATCATCATCATCATCTGATTAAAAAAAGAGCAGAGGACCTTAATAGACATTTTCCCAAAGAAGTCGTGCAAGTGGCCAACAGGGACATGAAAATGTGCTCAGCGTCACCAATCACCAGGGAAATGCAAATCAAAACCGCAATTAGTGGGTGAAATTAGTGAGCGAATGCTTAAGCTGAAACAGGGTATTTGCATAATCTCAAAGTATCTCTCCTAAATATTTCTCAATTACAAAGGGAAAAATGATAACTTAACAGTGGAGAACGTGGCCTGCAATGCCTTCATTAACTAAGGGAGCAAAGCTAACACCACCAGTGGTAAGACAAACTGACATCACGTAGAACTGACATGACACTTTGATAAAGACACAATATCACATCTGTGATATTCTTGTCCAAAACACGTAGCCTGAATCTAATTACGAGAAAACATCAGACAACCCCAAACCAAGACACATTCTACGAAAGAAATGACAAGTATTCATCCACAGTTTCAAGGTCATGAAAGACAAGGAAAGACTAAGGGACCATCACAGATTGGGGGAGATTAAGGAGACACAAAAACTAAATGCAGTAAAAGAGCCTGGATTGGATCCTACAACAGAAAAAAAGTTTTCAGGGAGAAAACTGGAGAAACTGGTATATTTTCGTTAACAGCATCGCACCTGTGTTAATTTCCTGGTGTTGACACTTGTCCTGTGGGTAACAACCTAAGTTGTTAACATCAGAGGAAGCTGGGGAAAGCTGCACTATTCCTAGAACTTTTCTGTAAGTCTAAAATGTTTCAAAATAAAAATAAAATAATAAAATAAAATAAAATAAAATAAAATAAAATAAAATAAAATAAAATAAAAACCTAGTCTTTTGAAGCCTTCTGTCCTGGAAGCTTCCATTTTTATCTAGTTCTCAAGAGAGAATTAGAAAACTCACTGTCTTGTTTAGCCCCGAGGGAGAGACCACCTCCCTCCCTGCTGGCCCGGCTCAGCCCCATCTCAAGCCTGACATTTGCCTCTCAGAATTCAGCCTTCAAACAGCAAACATTTATTTAGCACCTCCTGCATAGTTTACTTCTCTTATCCATTCAATCTTTTGTCAACTGCTATTTAAGTGTCAACAGTCTAATTTTAAATATTGTCCTCACTTCTGTCCGTCTGAGATGGATCCTGGAGTTTCATACTCGCATCTCCTTCACAGCTGAGAAAGAAATCCAGAGATGAACTAATCCACGTTACTAACAGGACTAGTGATCTAACAGTTTATATTGGTTGAGCTGAACATTAAACGTTAGCATTCCTCTGACTAGCAAATGACCTCTTTGTCCTGTTTTCTAAGAAAATTTATCATCCATCACGTGGCCTGCTTATAGCAACAGCAGAGACAGTGTGTTATTTACAAGGACAACCTGTTACCTGGGTTTCATTGCAGAGCTTGATGTATTCGTCTTCTGTGACTTAGAAATCATTACATTCATTATTACTGAAAAGAAAAAGCCTGCAGTAAACATTAGAGCATCTTGACTAGAAGCTCGCTGACTTGGGCAGTGGTAAATTTATTTTTAACAAAACAAGAAAACATCAACAAGTAAAACTGCATCAGGACCTTGGTGATTGGAGCCCAGATTGGAGTTTCCCTGCTAACTACTTCAGCTTCTTCTCTTGCAAAATGGGAGTAATATTCATTTCCTATGCTTTCATAGGGGCCATTGCACCCTGAAATTTTACAAGGCAATGAGTCCTAGGAACTTTCATTTAGTATATCCTTTATCCATATCTCAGCTAAGTCATATTTTCCTGCTCAAGACTTTTTTTAATTCTTATTTTTTATTGAAGTGTGATCGATTTACAATGTTAGTTTCAGGTGTACAGCAAATTCAGTTATACATATACATACATATTTTTTTTCAGATTCGTTTCCATTACAGCTCATTAGAAGACATTGAATATATTTCCCTGTGCTATACAGTAGGTCCTTGTTGTTTATCTGTTTTATATATAGTAATGTGTATCTGTTAAACATACCTAAAGGATGTTTTTGATACTGTGAAGGCTTCAAATCCTTAACTCTTTTTTGATACTGACATAATAGATTGGGGGAGGGAGGGGACAAAGTTACTTACATATTTTACAAACAAAATCATGTTACCTTTTCTTTAGCTGGGAACACACACACATAAGGTGAGAGGTCTCCACGTCTTTGGTGGGGAACATAAATTACCTGTTTCGAGGTCTTACTTGGGAGTATATTATTCCTACAATGTATGCATGAAATGTTTTTATTATTAATTGAAGATTTTAACGTTGATACTCATAAATGAATTGATAGTTTGCCCTTGTGGAGGAGAGAGGTATATCAATCAGGGTAGTCTAAATTATACAGCGGTAACGAGCAATCCCAAAATCTCAGTAGCTTACTCATGGTACATATCCACTGTAGGTCCACTGTGTCATCTCTCTGGAGTGAGGTGGACAAAGCAGCTTTTCTGGCACGTTGCTGGTCTTCAAGGTAAGAGAAGAGCGATCTGGTGAACGCTGAACTGGATTTAAAAGCTTCTGTGGCTGATTTTTGGATTGGGTTGTCTTTTTCTTAGTAAGTTGTATGAGCTGTTTGTATATTCTGGAAATCAAACCTTTGAAAGAGCGATCTGGTGAACGCTGAACTGGATTTAAAAGCTTCTGTGGCTGATTTTTGGATTGGGTTGTCTTTTTCTTAGTATGTATGAGCTGTTTGTATATTCTGGAAATCAAACCTTTGTCAGTCACATCATTTACAAATATTTCCTCCTATTTTGTAGGTTGTTGTTTTGTTTTGCTTATGGTTTCCTTTGCTGTGCAAACGCTTATAAGTTTAATTAGGTCCCATTTGTTAGTTTTTGCTTTTACTTCTATTGCCTAGGTAGACTGCCCTAGGAGAACGTTGCTAAGATTTATGTCAGAGAATGTTTTGCCTATGTTTTCTTCTTGTCTTATATTTAAGTCTTTATGACATTTTGTGCTTATTTTTGTGTACAGTGTGAGGGGATATTCTAACTTCACTGATTTACATGCAGCTGTCCAGTTTTCCCAACACTACTTGCTGAAAGACTGTCTTTTCTCCATTGTATATTCTTGCCTCCTTTGTTGAAGATTAATTGACCATAGGTCTGTAGGTTTATTTCTGGGCTCTCTATTCTGTTCCATTGATCCATATACCTGGTTTTATGCCAATATTACACTGTTTTGATCACTGTAGTGCTGTAGTTCTATCTGAAGTCTGAGAGGGTTATTCCTCCAGCTTCATTCTTTTTCTTCAGTATTGCTTTGGCAATGGTTCCATGTAAATTTTAGGATTATTTGTTCTAGTTCTGTGAAAAATATCCTGGGTAGTTTGATAGGGAGCACATTAAATCTGTAGAATACCTTGGGCAGTATTGCCATTTTAACAATATTGATTCTTCCTCCTAGAGCATGGGATATCTTTCTATTTCTTTAAGTCTTCTTTAATTTCCTTAATCAGTGTTTTGTAGTTCTCCATGTGTAAGTCTTTCATCTCCTTGAAACTGACACATTGTAACTGTACCTCAATAAATAAATAAATAAATAAATAAATAAATATTTAAAAATAAAAGCTTCTGCTTATCAGTGGTACAATGTCGCTTCTGCCCTATTTCATAGACCAAGGCAAATGGTATGACCATGCCAGACTTCCACAGGGTGGGGTTCTGTCATTCCACCACAAGAAGGAAGGCCTTGCCTTGAGTCCTAGGGGCAAGGCAGATGTCTGTGGCCTGAAGAAGTACAATCTGCCTCCTGCCCCAGGACAGCAAATATTTTGAACAATAGTACAACCTACCAGTAAGAGGTTTGTCAGGTCTACAGTTGTGTTCTGCAAGTTTTAGAGAATGTTGTTGGAAGTTTTCTTCTCCAAGTTTTAGATCCATTTAAATACATTAGAATCTTCTGCTCCTTGAAATTTTGAAAAAATTTACCAGTAAAACATTTGAGTTCAGTGTTTTTCAGATTACCTTCTCAATTACTTCCCTATTCAGTGTTCTGTTTCAATTTTCTGTCTCTTTGGGACCTATTTGTTTCATTTATATTTTCAAAGAAAGCATTTGTGTAATTCAGCTTTTTAAATATATTTAAATAAAGTTTTGTCAAATATTCTTCTAAGTTGTTTAAATTTCCTCTGTGTCTGTGGTTACTTCTTTTCCTTTTTTTTTTTCTTTTTTTTTTAAGTGGCTTGTTCCTTCTTTTTTCCCCAGCTTTATTGAGGTATAATTGAGAAATAAAATTGTATATATTTCAGGTGTACAATGTGACGATTTAATTTTAGTATACAGTGATTATTACACCCAAGCTAATTAACATAGCCATCACCTCACATAGTATCTTGTTTCTAATTGTGTTTAATTGGTATTAACTTTACACAGTTTAGAAATATGTATTTACAAAAACAGTAATTTTGACAGAGATGGTAGTAGTACCAACCCCAGAGTTGTTGTGAAGATTAAACAAATTAGTATATGTACCTTGGTGAGAACAATGCCTTAGAGCATACTATGAGTATTAGCCATTATTATTGTCCTTGTCTGTAACTTTCCAATTTTGATCACCCTTATACTTATTTTTAAAGCAGGATTATACAAGGTCCTCTTTACATGTTGATCATAAACTTTCCTATTATTAGTAATGCCCTGACTTGCACTATCTTAAATAACTTGTACTCACAAGGTAAGTAAATAAAACCACTAGGTTACATTTAAGTTTATGAGTAATAACGTTATGGTAGAAAAATCATGTGTATGAGCTCATAGTATTCTCTTAGAAATCACAGAATAAGGAAATTCATATATGCTACAAATTTCACCACAAGTCTCTATTTTGTTCTTTCTCGATTCTTTACCACCTAGATCTCTTCCCACTGAAAGATAAGAATGAGTTAGACAGGTGAGCCTCAAATTCTTTTACCCTAAGGGGTCAACAGTAAAAGAAAAAAATCTGACCACTGCTTTCCACTTGTTTCCTGTGAGGTAACTGCTTTTGACTCGGGGTTTTTTTTTTTTTGGTTTTTTTTTTTTTCCAGTTGGGAACAACTTGTCAAGACTATATCTCTCAGTACACCTGAAACTAATATAATGTCAATTATACCTCAACTAAGAAAAAAATCTTGAAAAAATTTCTTGTATGAGTCCAGTGTTTTACAGTAATGTTTATAGAAAAATCACCAATCCTCACTAAGTTAACACAATTTATATTTTTAACCTTTTGGTCAATATAGTCATCACACAGTCACAGCTAATACAGTTAATCTGAATACAGGGAAGTCTGCAATAATATATATGTTAAAAGACATAATTCTATTTAAAATTTCTATCATAACACTAGTGATCTATGGGAACTAATATCTTACTTTCATATCAAGGGGTTAGTATCTTATTCATATATACTGCAAATCACACCATTTACTTTCAGAATGCTTGCAAGCAGTCTGTCTCAAGTCAGGTACATCCCTTATTCAACAGTGTATGCAATTATTTTAAAAACATCCTTTATAATAGTATAAAAGAAAACTTCAACTCCACCTTTAAGTGAGACAAATGATGTTAATAATCATAGAAGCTAAGAAAAAGCTCCCAAATAGTTCAGGGCAAATAACCACAAACATGTGACAAACACAGTAAAGCAGGTAAGACACTTTCATACATCATTGCATTTACTCTCACAAAAATCTGCAAGGGAAGTGACATTAGCCCCATTTGACAGATATGGAAGCTGAGACTGAGAGCAGCTGGGACTTACTGGGGATCATGTAGCTCGTGTTTCTTTCCATTGTTCAACATGGTTGAAAACCTTAATTTTTAATTCAAAACAGGCCTCAGTTAGATTTTATTTCCATATTTCTGGCTAGCACCTAATAATAATCATAATTACAATAATTATAGATGACTTTCAAACCACTTTGTCAACACAGCAATAACCAAATATCTTGTTTTCTGAGAGAACACCAACTTGACTCAGAGAAAGGGCTGTGGAAAGAGCCGGTTTCTCATGGTTTTCGAAGTAATACTGCCACCTCGTGGACTAGTGGTGAGCTAAGGTAAGTGGTCCCAACGCAGGGTTTCAATTTCACCTGATTAAAATTCTCAATAGACAATAAGGACACCTTTCAGAAACATTTTGAGTTGTAGCTCTCAGAAAAATGAAATGTAACCATTTCATCTTGTACACAGTAACCACATTGCTGTTTTCCCGTAAACTGCCAAGCTGGATCCAATAAGCATCCATCCATTTCATTCATTGATTCAGCACATATTTACTAGGCACCAACTATGTGCTGTGGATGAAGTCAAGAATACAAAGATGAGTAAGGACGTATTCCATGTTTCTAGAACATAAGATGCTATTCCTACAGTGGCTGAGAATACATATTCTTGAATCAGACTGCCTGAATTCAAATCCCAGATCTGCCACTAACTACACGACTTTGGACAAGTCACCTAAACTATCTGTGTCGCTGCAGTATCACCATGTGCAGAGTGGGAACAATAATAGCCCTTTCCCCATAAGGCTATTAATGATTCTGTGGAATACAAAGTACCCTGGGTGAGAAGTTCTTCAGGGAACACGTCTTGGAAGTGATACTGGTGCGTGGAGCCTTGAATAAAAAGGTGAGTAGCGTTTCCTCAGATGAAGATGAGCAGCAGGGATGAGACATTACCAAATAAAGAATTGAGATGGGAAAGCAAAGACTTGCTCTCTAGGATTAGGATAATTCATATTGATTTATCCCAGTATACTCTCCTCAAAATGCACAAAAACTTATGTAAAAGCTTGCTCAGTGCAGAATTGCTTGTAAGTACAAAAGAATGTAAGGTATCTAAGTGCCAGCAGACGAGTTAAATTGATTACGGCACATCTATACAGTGAGATAGGAAGCCAGCATAAAAAAGAATGAAGCAGAGCTATGTGCACTAAGTTGGATGCACAGTAAGTGGAAAGTAAAATGAAGAACAGCAAGTATAATGTGCTCCCGTTTGTTTAGAACTGAGGGTGTTCTTATTTAAAGGTGTGTAGAATATTTGGGGAAGACTATTGTGAGGTTTGTCTTCCTTATTCCCTGCTGCATCCTCCTTCCAGGTCGTCTTCAGAACTGCAGAGTTGAGCGATTAAAAACTACATTTCCCAGATTCCTTTGCAAATAGTGCTCTGGGTGCAAAATTGGGCTCCACCAATTAGATACAATCACACATGGTTCGGAAGGCAGGAAGGAGGAGAGGCCAGCTCCTGTGTGTTATTGTTAACAAGTTTCCTCTACAGTCTTCCCAGTGCTGCTGCTGTTGCTTCCACAACAGCCCTCACAGTGCTGCCCTGCAGATGGGGTGGGTGAGGCTCAGTGCTGCTCCTGGACCATGCTCCCTTACCGCTTCCCAAGAAAACCTCACCTGTGACTTTCATGCCATCTGACTCACATGTCATACTCCACCTTATTGGTCAGCACAGAGTGCAGGGCCACTCCCCATCATTTCATGAACATCGTAGCTCCTGCCTTGCTGTCAGTCTCTCTGACGTTAGTCCTGACGTACTTCTTGGCTCTTTGGCCAGCACCTTTGTCGTCTCTAGCTCACTGCCTCCAGTACACAAACTGTAACTCTTCAACTCCTCACAACCAGCAGTCCATCAACCCCGTTTTCACTGCCCTCACTCCCTCGTGATCTCATTTTTCTTACTCACCCAGCTTAGAGTCCATGGTCCATTATAAGCACTCTTTCATGTGAGTCTCCAAAACACCCTTGTCCATTTCTCAATTATTTCACATTCACCGATGAAAACTGCATTGCTGGTTAAGTCCATATCTCAGCCTATCCCACGCCTGCATCCTCACAGCCAAACTTGAATAGAGAAAAACACAGAATCCTGCTAGTTAGTCTCGCTTTAAGTCCATGACCTCACGTGGGCCCTTAGTGCGGCTGGTAATGCTACTTCATTCTCTAGTCTGTTCATTCCCCCGTGATAATTAATAATATCAAACAAGGGAAAGATTCTAGGTTTACAGGCATTAACTCAATTCTCACAACCACCTTCTGTGATTTTATTTGTCTTATTAACAGTTGGAGAAAATGAAATACAAAATGGTAAAACTAACTTGCCCAAAGTCACATAGCTAGCGAGTGGCTGTGCCAAAATTCAAACCCAGGCAGATGGCTCCAAAGTCTGAGCTCTTGTCCTCTTGAGGACTGTTTCATATTTTCTCTTCCTTCCTCAAACTTTCAACACTTCTCATCTCTTCCTTCTCTATCCTCAGTTTCAGTTGGTTGTTTTGTTTTTTTCCAAGGAAAGTATTACCATAGACCATGCCCACCGCTTTGTTTTTAAGTCAGAAACCCAGTTTATTTTTAAAGTTCTGCCACATTTCTGGAGGGTGCTGATGGTCACCTTCCCCACTTGCATCAGGTAGCCAGCAAACAGTCTGGCCATCAGCAGACCAGCCCAGAGAGGTACACTGGGGTCTTGCTGCTGGTACTGGTAACTTCCTGCTTCAGTTCACCTACAATGATCCTGCCCTCCAAGTCCCAGATCTTGACGCTAGGGCCTGTGGCAGTGCAGAGCCAGTAGCGGTTGGGACAGAAGCACAGGGCATTGATGATGTCCCAACCATCTAGTGTGTAAGGTGCTTGCCTTCACTGAGGCCCCAGTGGAGGCCTGGCCATCCTTGCCTCCAGAAGCACAGAGACCCCCATCATCACATCTACACATGTAATTGCACCTGTGCTATATATTGTGCCTTCTCTCCTGAACTATGCCCGAACTGTTCATTTGCTATCTAAGCCAACTCTTCTGCTTGGCTACTCAGCCCCATGTCCTTTCCCCAAGACATTGCCCCAGAAACTGGCCCTCGTCTCTCCTATAATCATCAGTTTCCCCCTCTCTACAGGATTATCCCCACCAGCACACAGTCTGTAATTCCTTCCAGTTTGCATCTCAAATGAATTATGAATCTCAAAATGTTTATCTAAGTGAAAGAAGCTAGCTCCCCCATTCTTAAATTCTGTGATTCCATTTGTATAAAATTGTAGCAAATACAAACTTATCTACTCATCTATAGTGACAGAAAGTAGATCAGTGGTTGCCTGAGAGGTAGGGGCCTAGCTGGGGAGGGTTTACAAAAGGAAACTTTTGAGGGTGACAGACACGTTATCTCGCTTGCAGTGTTGGTTTCACAGGTGTAATTAAGACTCTCCTCTCCCCTGCCTCATGTCAGCTAAACCAGCCACCTTGTTTTCCCGAACTCACCCAGCATGCTTCTGCCCCAGGGTCTTTGCTCTCTGCCCCTAGATAGCAGTGAGGACCCCTCTTCATCTCCTTAAGGCCTTTGCCCAACTGCTGCCTTAGTGAGGACTTCTCTCACTTCTCTTTCTAGAACTACCACCGACCTATCTACCCCTCCCCTCAAACCTTTCCTATCTCCTTCCTCTGCCTGATTTTCCTTATCGTTCATCACCCTCTGACCCACTATATATTTTACTTGCTTACTGAACGTCTACCTCTCCCAAGTAGAACATGAGTTCCAAGAAGACAGGGATTCTGTCCGTTTTGTTCATTGCTACAGCCCCAGGACCCCAGCCTCTGTCTCTCAGTATAAGGACTAGTGAATCTGTGTCTTCGGGGTCATTTGGTTGTAAATAAGAGAAAGCACTCACACTCACCTAAGCAGAATTTATTAGAGGGATTCCAAAGACTCATGGAGCCCCTAAGGGGAGGAGCCAGAAGGGAAACAGAAACCAGAGAACTAAGACCCTTTCTCTCTAGCCTGACCTGCTGAGGCAGGATGGCCTTGTCTTATTTCCTCTGGACTTTCATTCTCTCTGCAGACCAGCTTCCTCTTCTCATGACTCAAACACAGCGTTCCCAGCCTCCCACACTTTCTCAGATCAAGAATTTGATGACACAAATTACAACTCCCTGCTTAGAGAGGGCTTGAGCCAAGTGTACTACCCCTGGAGCAGCTAACTATGGCCAGGGGAAGAGGCGTGTATCCTACTTATCAATGTTTTTTAAGGTCTGTCTGAAAGGGCATTTTGTTCATGGGAAAGACAACTTATAGTTACTTGTTAAAATTTAAGTATTTTAAAGCTTTCCTTAAACTTTTAACTTACAAATATCCCATTCAGAAAACCATTATGTTTTAATAATCATTTTTAATGGGGCTTTTAATTAATGTTTGATAGAGATGAATTTCTCTAAACAATCCCATTTATAATCCAAAGTCTTAACAAATTAACAGTATGCATATATTTAAGATATTTGATTTTCTTACAAATAGCAAATCAAACACTTGACCCAACAAGAAAAACCTTCCCAAGTGCTTAACTTATAAATACAATAAATTAAATGTACAGTGACTTTCTTAGTTCTCTGAAATAGTTCAGTATTTCTGCAGTCTCAGAAACATCATAAAAAACCTTTCAACTACAATTCACAAGTTTAAAACTCTGTTAGGCATTTTAAATTAGAACTGAATGCCATTGTTACATACTGTATTATGTTAGCTGTGTTCAAGTACTACTTCAAACAGCAAATACTAGTTTGTCCCAATGAATATAAAACCTGTTCCTAAACTTAACACTGAAGTATTGATGGCTGTAAGAATTGTTTCCTAACCTTTTTGAAAATGTGTGATTACTACATATCTCATCTAAAACCGGCAGCATTCAGTGAATTCTACTAAAGGGAATGAGTGCTTTCTGCCCCAGTGTGCAGGCCAGTTCAGAGCTGGAATGAAGAACTCAAGCTTGGGGGATTTAAGGGTGAATTAACTACTCTAGTAAATTCAATGCTAAGTGAGATTACCAACTTTGGACGGCTGTAGTAAGAATCAAATAAAATACATGTCTGGGAAAAACCCTTGTCACGTTATATAGTTGATGGCAGCTAGTTTTTGATAGAATTTCAACTTTTCATTTTTACTATTATACAAATTATCAGCATGTTTATGAAGTTAAATTTTAAAAAAGCTTTTAAATACAAAGTTTATTTAAATAAATTAGCCCTTCTTAACATGAAAACACAGTTTCTGACCTTGACTAATCTCGTAATTACTCAGGGAAGCAAACTCCTGGTTTCTTACAACCCACTGGGCTGTATGATTGCTTAAATCAATTCATTTGGGAGACCAGACAGTATGTTTGAGCACATGCCCTTAGCAGAACATAGGAGTATTTTTTCTGCTTTAAAAAATATATCTGAATTCACAGAACTGAAATTTTAAGAAATTCCCATTACAAAATCTCCCTTTAACTAGCCTAAGACATATTTCCTTATAGATAATTAACTACTTGAGGTGGAACAGGAACTGAGGGAAGGCAGAAAGGGTAGCAAATATAAAATCAGTCTGCTAGGAGTCACAAGCCAGTGACCATCCATCAGGACTTAATACAACTCAGAAATCCAAGAAGAAAAATAAGATCTCTTTATAAAAAATGTGACTTACATTAAACTTTTAAAAAAATACAACTATTTTCCAAAGCAAGCTACTCTGGCTTGGGGTTCTGAAACACAAGATGATGTGAATAGAGAAAAAATAAAAATCTAAATACAGATCAGAGAAAACAGTTTTCAGAGGGGTAGGTGGCTACAAAATAAGCTCCAAACATATGTATAAAAAAGGCTGAAAGGCTGTTTATCATGACAGAACCAGCAAATGTTGTCATTCCCCTGACCTGAAGCAAGCTGAAAACCCAGTAGAAAAGCTGCATGTTGAGGGAAAGTGGAAAACCACGGTCCGTAAGGTCAATCTGCAGACCTTGCTCTGATAAACATACAAGATCACAGAACTAAAAAGAAAACAAGGGACGGAGAGCACAATTTTTAGGTATCAAATCTCCCTCATCACATTCTCTGAATACATGTCCAACTAGTGTCAGTTATTCAGAGTTGGCCACTAATCTGCCACACTTGGAACAGATACAGTCAAAATACCAGCTGAAGGGGAACATGTGACCTGGGGCGAGTGATGACACCAAGGAGAGGGAGGCAAACTCAGCTGGGGCCTGGGGATCCCAAGGGCACTGATTAGAGTGAAGAAAGACTTGACTTGTTCTTGCTGTTTGTTTTGTTGTTGTTATTGTTGTTATTTTTCCCGGATAAAGAAAAAATAAAGCCCCGTTCCTCTGGCAGGATTCCCAGTTGAAACCCCCTCCAGAATTCTGAATGCCCACCCAAACGCTGAAACAGAACTCTCTTGTGAAAAATTAGTATCAACTTGTCCGAGATGGACATACACTATGACCAAAACAACTGAGACCTTCCAAGCTGAAGATGCCATGAAGTGATTCAAAATATCACATGGAAAACCATGCCTTAAAACAGGTTCTTATTTTCTACTCATAGTTATTCCAGCCTTTCATAAAATTGCTTCTGTAAATAGATTTTTAAAAAATGTATCAAAGAGATTCTCTTCCCGATAGTTAAAAGCATCAATTCTATTCCAAGTTAGGAGTTCTTATGTGTCTTGGTGAGCAGATACTATGATTTCATCTTCTTGTTCTCTAGAGTTCCCTCAGATGAATGCTGCAACACAGAAGTGCTTTCTTTACTCATCATGGTAGAAAAAAGCATATCCATCATCCCCAAGGTTTCTAGTAGTTCTCTTTGGTAATCAATCTCTTTTTCTACAAGTCCTTGAAGTACCAAAAACTTCTTATCAACTACAGGTGATTGACCAATCACAGGCAGATATATATCTAAAAAGAGAGGAAGGAAACACATTAACTAGAAACATCTTCTAAACAGCAATTATTTAGAAAAAGTACAAAAATACTAAATACAAAAGACATTGAAAAATTTGCACTTATTTTACAATTTATGTTTTACATAAAGTAAACAATACATCTGAATAAATGTATTTCAAAAAGAAATAATTAAAAAATAGCGTGGAGGTTCCGACTTATTTTCATTTCCCCAATAAAAATGAATCATGGTCATTACAGGTATTTAAGAAAAAAACTTTTAAAATTATAATAACCCTAGTCCCAGCAACTGTAAGTCAAGCCACTGTAAACATTTTACTCTGTTTTAAAGTGCACTGATTTACTATTATTGTCTTCTCCATGAAATGTTTACAGGAGGTAAAAACAAGATATTTCAATCTATTTGATTTCCAGCTTTGATCTCATCATTTCACACCTTTACTTTTACAAGTATGCTAAGATTTTTCAAGTCTTAACAACTACTTACCAATAATTATTTCAGCAGCATTGATCAAAACAGGGGCAAATCTTGGCTGAGACAGATTCCTACAAAGCAAAAATTCTGTTAACTGAAACCTACAAACTTTAAAAAAAAAAATCCTTAAAATAAATTTACTAAATTGTTCTGTCAGTTCTCTATAAAGATCAAACTAAAAGTAAATTTGGATAATGAAGGATTTCAGATGCAAAAGACATGTGATTCATAGACATGAAACATACCTTATCAAAAAATTAAGAACACGACTGATCTCCTTTTCATCTCGACCTGCAAGGGCATTTGCAAGAACTCCTCTTCGATTTAGCTCCTTTATGATGGAAACTGTAATCTCAGGCGTCTTTATTGTACAACCGGGCTAGAAAAATTTTCAGAGTCAACATGAGCCGACAAGACAGGACAAGCAAAAAAACCACAGTCTTGAAACCCACTACCAATAACCAAATTTAAATAGTTTTCTTTTCCTTCCCAGTTTTGAATCACAGAAATGGACAATGCAAGAAATAAAATGATTCTTTTAAAAATAAGCTCCTTGAAGGTTCACCAATTGCAACAAATGTACTCCTCTAGTGGGGGATGTTGGTAATGGGGGAGGCCATGCATGTGGCAGGAAAGTGGTATATGGGAAATCTCTGCACCTTCCTTTCAATTCTGCTGTGAACCTAAAACTCTAAAAAAATTTCCTCACTCACCTCAAGGACTCTATCAAGTGCTTTAGAGATCCGGAAGTTTTTCAGATCCCTGTCATACAATTCTAGGTGTTTCTTTGATGGCTTGTTGATCAAAATGTCATCCTGTATTGAAAAGTAAATTTATAGAGAAAAATCAACATCACAGAGTGTCATTCAAAATAAACTTGTTCATAGCGGTATTTTTTCCGTAGTTCCAGGGTGTCTTTGAACTATATCAGACATAATAGTCATATACCCATGATGTCGATTAAATGAAAATGGAAAAATTTGCCACATCATTGTGTTCTGAGTCTCCTACGACTTTATGACTTTACAATGCATACACAATACCTCCATTCTGGGCAACATTACTCACTGCAATTCTCTTTACATGGCCGGCAGTGTGATTTCGTACAGGAGTTAGTAAGTGTGCTTTAGCAGAACTGCCATCTAGTCCCAGTAATGAAATTCTGGATTCAAACTTCTGTGTATCTCCATCTTCTCAGATGCTAAATGGAGACTTCACTGGCTCTACTATTTTTCAGGGTTGTTTAGAAGATCAAATCAGACCAATTTCACCTTTTAAAAAAATACACAAAGTATACAAATACCTGCTGTTTCATGTAATTTTTTCCTTTAATAAAAGTTCGATACGCAGGCCTTCGTCTCCTGGGAACAGATTCCTTCTTTGCTTCAGATTTCCGATGTTTAACACTCAGTATTCCATTGGTCATTCCTACAACTATTGTCTCATCCTCATGCTAACAGCAATCAGAAAAACAAGTTAGTATATTCCTAGCTCATAATTTACCTTATTTTTTCTTTAAAATTCCACTTATAACGTGTTTGCCACTCATCTATACTTTACCTCAGAGTTCCATTCAGATATGCCTCTGCCTAACAATGATCTATGCAAAAAGTTAGACTAAAATCATTTTTCCCTCCAGGATACTAATATATTGACAGAACTTATTATAGTTAGAAATTATCACTGGCAGTTTGTATAATAATACACAGTTAATGACACCTTGGGAAACTTTCAAAATAGTTCTATTTTTTTCCTGCATCCTCTTACTAGAAAAAGAATTATGCAGTGGCATGACTTTCCACAGACTTGCCAAGAAAATATTTTGTAATAACTTTTCCTCTCCCAATTCAGATTCCTCCTCAATGGCTCATCTAATCTGACAGTGGACATTCCAGAAAGAGCAATTAACAAGGAAAAGGAGACATTTCATTTTGCCGCCCTCTATTCTTGCCCACCCCCCCCCACCATTTTTTTTGTTCAAGGAGCCAATTTAACTTTCTGGAGTATTTAGCCCTTGAGTTAAATGTGTTGAAGAGAGCTTTATCAACTTCCCAGGGTTGCCCTTAGTGTTAACAATGCTACAACACTGTAAATGGTTTGAAGCTATGCAGTGAGTGGGACCTCAATCTAAATTCATGCTTAGTCACTGAGACAAGCCATATATTGTCTTAACCGAATTATCCAATGTGGCAAGAAGGAAATAAGACTTATTCAAATAGAAAGATAAACCCTAATATTCCCTTTTAGTACAATTTAACAGGCAAGGTTAGTGAAACCTTTAAAAAAAAAATCTAAAAGTACTTACTGCAAGTGCAAGACTCAAAATAGAAGCTGCATAATCAAAACTGTGGACTACTTTGTAGGAAGTTGTGCTATATACTTTCACCTTCCTAATGAAAAAGAAAGCTGGGTCACAAATCATCTCGGAAATGAATATAAAATATAAAATTTCTACTTTTTTAGAGTATATGAATATTAAAGTTTACACAACAATGAAGAAAAACAGTAATTAGTAATATTAATTACAAACTAATTAATCACTGTATCTTTTTTAAAATGAACTGTTTATTATTATGTTTCCATAAAGACTTCAACTAGCCACCAGAAGGACAGACCGTGAACCATTGTCTCCTGAAGATAAAACTTCAGAGTAAAAGATCTTATGGTAGCTCACAGAGAAAAAAATGTGACAATGAATATATATATGTTCATGTATAACTGAAAAATTGTGCTCTACACTAGAATTTGGCACAACATTGTAAAATGATTATAAATCAATAAAAAATGTTAAAAAAAACTTGAGAGTAAAGAAAAAGCATCAATGAATGCCCTTTAGAAGTCAAAAGAGCAGGATTTCTCAGCTTGTCCAGCATTAATGACATTTTGGGAGAGAGAGTTCTTTGTAATGGTGGCTGTTGTTTCTAGCCTATCAATAATTTTTACACTGATTACATACTGAAATAACATTTTAGACTAGATAAGATATATTATTAAAGTAATTTTACCTACTACCTTTTACCTTTTAAGCATGGCTGGTAAAACATTTAAAACTACATATGTAGCTCACATTATATTTCTAATGTACAGAACTGTTCTAGAACATTAACTAATGAAACACTAACACCTATTTAAAATAGCAGCACGTGAAAATATATAATTTCTATACTGTATAGAAATTTTACATAAAGTTTTAAAGAATATAAGCTAGAATATATACATACAAATATTTCAAAATATACAAATATATTATAATGACTTTAATTTTAGAAGAAAACTACAGAATAATAAATTATTTTAAAAGATATTTGAATGGTTCAATACAATTCCTCAAATATAAAACTTTAGGCAATAAATTTATGTCAAGGGAGAAGATAAGTTTGCTATATGTAAATAAAAGGTCAAAACTATTTTCAACTCAACAGATTTTTTTTCATGGAAATCATTTGGCAGAATATTTATTCTATCACAAATACTGCAGAAATAAGTCATTTCGTCAAACAGTACACACTCGTACACTAAGAAAGATCAAGAAAGAAAATTAAAATGCTAACCTATCCAGTGAGCCAGAGAGTAACCTCTGTCCAGAGCTGCTCAGACATAAACACGTCACAGTTTTATGATGATTTTTCAAAGACACTAGTAGCTGTCCTCCTTTCAGTATGTCCCAGACTTTAACATAACGACCTCCTATAAAAGAAATAACCACCAGTTTGATTATGCAAAAACCTGAAAAGCATTGTTCACTGGACATTCCACAGCATGGAGTGGAGGGATTTCAGAGCCAGTCTGCCTGGTTTCGATGCTGGCTGTACCATTTACTGGGTGTGTGATTGATAATAACAACAGTCCCCACCTCACAAAAACCAGTATGATAATTAAATAACTTCATATTTGTAAAGTACACAGAATTGCCTGGCAAAATAAAAAGTATAACCAAAAAAGATTTCATTTAAAAAATTATAATAATTCTTCAAAAGAAATTCTGTATAACCATGGAAATGAATAATGTAGATTTCATTTCCTAAACATTCTGTGAATCCCAACAAAACTGAAAAACTTCCCTATAACTTTTACTCTAAGAACTGGAAGGATCCTTAAACGCAATTTAATTCAATGGTTTAAAAAGAATTTTTTAAATACAGCATTTTTCTTTCAATGAAATATTAAGCAAAAGTCTAGTGGGTCAAATATAAAGAGCCTGGGGACTGGCGGTGGAAGGGGATGAAGTTCTTACCTATCCTGAATGGGAAACAGGACCTGGAACCCAATTCACAGTCCCTGTCTCCTGTAGCAGTTCATGAGAGACATTCGTTTGAAACCAATGATCTCATTTTCAAGGTCTATGTTGGTTAAGAGATTGCCTAAAGTCACACAATTAGTGACATGATGGAGATTAGCAAACAGGCATTCACTTTCCCTGTTCAACTTGAATTTACTTCCGTTTTTCAAAATAACAGCAAGAAAAATAGATACCTCTGACAATAGCATCAACTTATTTTAAAATCAAATAGGTAGTGGGGAAAAGATTATAAAACAGGATAACTTCTATTTAGATTTAAGAATTAAGAAAAAAAAAAGCTACAAACTTCCTATGTATTCTTCTAATGTCAACACATTCATTTGGATTGAACAAATGAAAAAAGCCAATTTACTTCTTCAATTATAATTTTGAAAATGCACTATAATCAATATAATTAAAAAAACACCCTAGTTCCAACTTGATGAACAATGTATCAAGGCCCCTTCGACTCCACTTAATCTCCTCCTCCAGCACTATCAACTATTTGCTGGGTAAGGCCACTTCATTCAAGACTCATAAGAAGAGATAAGCCTGATTCTAGATCTGAAAGAACCCATTTTCCAAAGGTGCCACAGATCTCTTAGGTAGGAACAACAGCAGGAGTATAACCTGGATTTCTGGGTTACGTACATAACACAGGCTCTCAAGTTCCGAGATTTCAGATCTACCACTTACCACTTTGTCTTGGACAAATCAGTTAAAACTTTCATTTATTTCCCTAGTTGAAAAATAGGGAGAAAATCATCTCGTGGGCTCTTCTAAGGCAGTGGAGATAATATGTACGTAACAGTACACTGCTTGGCTCATATCAAGTTCCCAATAAATGATAACTACTTGCCTGTCCCACTTATCAACTGTTTGAGCAAAAACCTAAATATGCAATTCAAGTACACACTGATAAATTATAAAGAGTAACTGCTAAAGAAATTTTTGACTCAAGACAAACAATATTGGTGAAAGCAATTTTTAAAGCAGATACCTGCTGATACCAGAAGACCTCCAGAAGGAAAAAGAAGGACACTCTCCACTGGCTGCTCATGTTCAACAGAGATAATGCTCTGGTTTGTTCGTGCATCAAACACCTTCACAGTATGATCATATGACCCTAAAACATCAATTGTATTATGTAAGTTCCACTACTCAAATAACAAAAACTATGTATGTATGTGTGTGCATGTATATATTCAAACATAAATTTTAAAAGGAGAAAAGGCTTAGATGAAATTTTAAAAAGACCTATGTATACTCATGAAGATATAGTACTTCCAAACCCGCTGGTACCACTGGGTGTTTCTGAAGCACGACACCATACCACGCAGAATCTTAAACTATTCCAAATTCCTTTAGACTACTGTTACCACTGAGTTGTCTGGGAATCTTTGACCAGGGATCCATTAAGATTGAACTGCATTGCCTTTGTTTCTTGGCTGCTGGAGGCTCTGTGAAAGCCAGAGTACTAACTTCCAACTAAGTTGGAAAGAGTACTAAGTTTTCAAACACATTGCGGGGACAGTAAGGACAATCACCAAAAGAAGAAAAATAAAATAAAGCAACTGGATAAACAGAGACGTATTTTACCAGAAACTGAAGTATTTTACCAGAAACTGACACCTTGTAAATTGACTATTCTTCAATAGAAAAAAAAGAATGTTAAAAAAAAAACCAGAGATATATTTCTTTATAAAACTTTTTTATATTCCTCTATCCCAAGTCTCAAAGCAGTATTAAAGTATATCAATAAAATTATCAACTTCAGGAGGGAAAAAAAAGATTTCACTAACCTGTTACAAAGAGATCTGGATTCAGTTTGCTAGCACATCCACACCTCACATAATCAGAATGTTCTCTGAATGTCAGAATTTCCTTGGAGTTTGGAATATCCCATAATTTAACTGTATAATCATCAGCCCCAGAGACCACATGATATTTGTCAGCTGTAAAATCTACTGTATGTACTGCTCTGAAAGATCAAGGATCAGTATATTAAAAAGCAAGAAAAAAATATTTCTGGCACCTTCTAACATAAAACAGCCCTTTTCCCGCAATTTCAAAAAAAAAGCAGCTCAATTTCAATGAGTAATTGCAGGGAGAAATCCTGAGAGAAAAAGAAAATCTTTAAAAGAGGTGTTTCTACCCAAGCCAATGTAAAATTTTAAATACCCATGTACTATGAAGTTAATAAGAATATTAAACAATAGCCTTAAAATTATATTTTCTAGTATGTCAGCATTTCTACTTAGGTGCTTAATGGAAAATAAATGTCAGCACAAAGGTACTTTTCTGTAACTTAAAATATTTCAAAACAGCTTGTTCTTAAAAAATTCTAAGGAGACTTGCCACTAAGTAGTATCACGTTAAGTGAATTTGTTGTATTTTAAATGTTTTACTGATAGACTAAGACCATTCTGATAATACACTATAAAAACTCTTTTGAGATTTAAAATCAATAGGAAATTTAAGCAATGACACTGGTAATCCTGAAACAAAGTTATAATGTAAAATTGCCCTGGCCATTTAATTTATAAGGGGCAAAACACTAAACCTAAGAAGAAAAAATCCACCCGCTAACTTGATTTCAAAACAAAACCTTTAATATAGTTCAGGTCTTTGGCGTTCTCATTAATAGCTGTAAGGTGTTCTTTAGATCAGTGGTTTATAATCTCAACAGGGTCACATAACTCACTAAGAAGTTCATGAAAGGCTACAGGACATCTCCCTAGATAAATATATATTTTCGAAAACGGCACATACAATTCTAGGGAATTCATGAGCCTCATCAAACTGAACCATTGAACTGAACCAAGTTAAGCACTTTGTCTCAAAACAACCAGGAAATAAAGTACATAAAGGTACATAATCTTCATAGAACTGCTCTCTATTTTTCCCCCAAAGCCTGGAAAACCAACAGCTTACAATACAACAAAACACATAAAAATCAGCTACCTGTAACTGTATGGCAACAGATGTTAACTAAATTACTGTCATGATCGTTTGGCAATATATACAAATACGGAATCATGTTGTACACCTGAAGCTAATATAATGTTGTATGTTAATTATACCTCAAAAAAAATTTTTTTTAAACAACAATGGTCTCTTACTTAGTATGGCCTTCAAACTGCCTGAGGGGAGCCCTCCCACTTATATCAAAAAGCTGAACGCCACCATCTTCACTGCCCGCCACAAGCAGTCTACCATCCTGTCGAAAAGTAGCACAGTACGCCGTGTCTTTAAACCGTGAAAAGGTTTTTATAGGTTCTTGGGAGTATCGGCCATAAATGTGAATCTACAACAAGATAAAAAACATAGTATTTTACCGGATGGCTCAAGATCAGGAGTAAACATAAACTACACAAAAGAAAAATAAGTATTATATTTACCCTTGAAGAAGCTGTGACAGCATAATTATATGGAGGCTGTGGAGAAAAGTCTACTTTTGACACTGCACCAAACTCCTTGATCTGAACAGGGGTCTTAATGAAAAATAATACAGAGTATTAACAGAGTTAGAACTGGTAACTATTTAAGCAGCATGTAATTTCTTACTGACAATTTCTTTTCGTTCTTAGTAACATATACTTAGTTGTATTTAATACAGAAGTATGAAAAAAGAGAAAAAGACCCAAATCCCATCACCCGAACTATCTCTGTGGCCATGAAAGTAAATAAATATATAGTTGGAAAGCCACACCCCGTTTTTTCCCTTCAGCTGTGAAGTTTTCTGTGATTTTTATTGGGAAAAAGCTAATGCCTAAACCAGCATACATTCAACCATGTATTTTTAAACTGACACAAAGATCGATCATATCATGCAGACCATTCTGCACCTTGCTTGTTTTTCACTAACCTACACATCTTAGGTAACTTTTCTTGAGTAATAGCTTTACCATCCATGATAAGATACATCATCATTTACCAGTCCACTGCTAACAAATAGGTTTTTCCAAGATTTCTAATATTACAAATAATACTTCAATGAACATCTTTACACATAAAGATAACATACTTTATACACAAATTTTCGTTAAGTTCCAAACTGTGGAACTTACAAGTAGGCCAAAAAGTATTTCTATCATAATAGATAATGCCAGAATTGCCCTCCATAAAGTTTACACCAATTTCCCTCCCTCTAGTAGCAATGATGATGAAAACTTTTCATTTGTGCCAATACAACAGATGAAAAATAGCATCCAAATTATTATCGAATGATAATTTTATTATTCAATAAATTATTATTCAATAAATTATCCAATAATTATCCAATTATTGTTTTAATTTGCATTTATTCAATTATGAGTGAGGCTGAAGCTCTTTTAATATATTCACTGGCCACTTAAATTTCTTTTTCTATAAACCTCCCAATCCCAGTCTTTCCCCGTTTTTCTATTTAGTTGTTCATCTTTTTAAAACAATCATTTGTTAGCTTTTACAGATAGTCTAGAAGAATTAATTCTGCATCTCTTCCTTCTTAGATTAAGAAAGCCAAAAAAAAAAAGCTTCATATGAGATTCAAATCCTAAAATTTGTCATTTGGCATGGATTAATCATCTATTCTGTGCAAGGTACTTGTATGATAAAGCTGATTAAGGAATGCAGACTTTTATATAACTCTAAGGAAAAAAATAACATATATCATACCCAAACTATAAGCCACTGATAGATTATCTGTAGTTATTAGCTCTCTATTACAGTATCCAAAGTATGCTGCAGTAATCAGCACAAATGCAAAACACCCCCACCCCCAATTATGTCTATACTTACCTTATAGTTATTCCAGTACAGTGTATCTTGGGTGATTTTTTCACCAAGTATAGGATATGTCTGGATCGATACAGGCTTATAACCAGCCATACTTTAATATAACTGGACTGTTATCCAAGGATAAGTAGTTTGAAATCAGTGTTAGAAATAATTAAAGTGACTCTGCCTTACGTCTGAAAAAGAAAACATTTTATAGACACATATTATTCATATAGCTAGATATAGTTATGATTTTCACTCTGTGTCTTTTCAAAAGGCTGTGTGGTAGCTTATAGATTAGTGATCAGTAACCATTAAATTTTAATACAAAAGAGGCAATCCAAAGGAAGAAGGAATCCAGATAGGGCTACCAGAGTGTACCACCTACTCAGCTATACACAGAGGCTGTACACAAATGTTCCCACACCTAATTGACCAATTTACAACACTTAGGAATAAATCTGGCTCAGCCATCCAGTAGGCAAAACAGAGAAAAGCACCCTGGCTCAGAATGTTCATTTACTGACAATAGAAAACATTAAGGTGAAACTGCAAATACAAATGTTTCATGAAACTAAATTTAGGATGACATTTAATCCATAAGAACATAGTCTAGGCACTTGACTTCCTGAAAGTCTAAAACTGCAAGAAAAGAAAACAAAGCTAATATTTTAATGTAGAAGACTAAAATTAAATTTAAAAGCTCAAAATTAAATTAAAAGCTAATATTCTGATGTAGAATCTTAAAAATCAAGTTAGTTAAGTTTAAAAGGTTTAAACAGTAAGAAAGAAAACAAGAGTAAAGCAATTCTGAAGTTAAATTCTAAATTAAAGTGACAGAATAAAAGACTAATTAAAACTTTCAGCTGACATGATTTAAGCCAAAATGTCTTTCCAGAACCATTCAATTGCAAGAGATTCAATTATACGAGGAGAATGAGTCCAGCGGTGCCACCCATCTATTTCCAAAAGCCTGAAAACAATGTATCAGTAGCAGCAAAATAACTAGGTGCAACATATTTTAAAAGCTGTTTTGATGAAACATGGTAATCAATGATTTAAAAGGAGGAAACTTCTGTTCATTGAAGTACCTACAACATGTAGGACATACTGTTTTAGGTGCAATGGTGAGTCAAACAGACATGGTCAATGCCTTCATATACACCCATATTCTTCACTTCAGCTAGTAATTGGCATCAATTAGGAACCTGGGATCTGCCTCGATGTGTCCTTCCTTCTCACTTCCAACATCCAAATAGTTACCAAACCAAGAGCTGTTGATTTTTACCTCTCAAATCGTCCTAAAATCTCATAATGTCCAACCCACCTAGTTCAGATCTTCCCACTCACCGAGAAAGTGCAATATAAGGTCTCCCTCATCTATCTTCCAAATAGTCATCAGAATTACCTAACCACCATGCAAATCTAGCTTTTGCTGCAAAGCCCAACATTGCCCAGAAAAGAAGGTGCAAGCTTTTTCACATGGCATGTAAGGCCCTCTGTGATTTTGCCCTCGCTTACCTTTGCAGCTTCACCTCTTGTTATTTCCTTAACACATCATGCTCTTTCTTGTCTCAAAGTCTTTATTCATTAGTCCTCTCTGGCAGGAATGACCTCTTTCTCCCACTTCCTATTTATCATTTAAAGTTCAACTCAAGGATCACATCCTGCAGGAAACCTCTGACCTCCTAAGCTGGGTCATGGGCTTGTCTTCTATGATCCTACTTGACTGCGTATTTCTGTCAATGCACATAATCACATTGCACTGTAATGATCCCTTTTTCCTATTAAATTGATAATTTCATGTCTCTAAGATTAAAAGCAGGTGCTCAAAGAATGTTTATGGAAGGAAGGAAAGGAAGCATTGTGCTAGGTTATATGAGAAACAAAATTAAAATCACAAGTGGTATCTATCATATGAACACTGTGATGAAGCACAAGTCCACAAACTTTTTTCATAAAAGGCCAAATAATAAATATTTCAGGTTTTGCAGTCCAAGAGGCAAACTGGAGGATTTTATGTAATTACGTAGCAAGAAAGAAAAAAATTCCCGATTTTTTACTAATGAACCCCCCCAATAATTATGAGTACAATTTTTTATTTATGAATGAAAGGAATGGGATTCTTTGAGGGGGCAACATTTCACTTACTTCGATTCAAAGTTAGTGTTTCCTATCATCAAATAGATTGCAAATGTTCATCTATAAAAATCATTCTTGACTCACTGACTACCCAAAAACAGATACTGGGCCGGACCTAGCCCCTTACTAGAGTACAGTTGACCCTTGAACAACACAGGCTTGAATAGTGCAGGTCCACCTACAGGTAGATTTCCTTCGATATTAAATACAGTGCTACAGGATTCTCAGATGGTTGAACTCACAAGCGGAACTCAGGATTTGGAGGAACTTGAATAAGGAGAAACTGCACATATAGAGGGCCCACTGTAAGTTATACTCGGATTTTCCACTCTTGAGAAGGTCGGGAGCCCTAAACTCTTCCCTTCTCCTGCAATGTTCAAGGGTAACTGTATAGGCAAAGGAGTGCATAACTCTGCCTTGAAAGAAATTGTTTAAAACTTTAAAAGGAAAAAGTGAGGAGTAGTAGCAGTGGTTTGCCAGATTAAAGTGAAAAACTGCATCAGAGGCAGGGGAAGGGAAGCAAGACACGGTGCAAAGGCACGAAGGCAAGAAGTGTCGTGAAAATGAACAGAAAGAAAATGATTAGGGAGAGGTTAAGAGTCTGAAAGACTGGCGACTAAATGAAAAATAGGCACTACTACAATACAATGCAGAACACCAAATGTATGCTGTAAGTAACGTACAGAGAACTGAGCTCTCTTAAGAGATTTTTAACTCTAACCGGGAAAGTCCTAGAAAAATTCTGAGTGTGCATTTCAGCTGGGCTTTCAAGTATAATATTAAGACGAGTTCAACACTTAAGGTGGGCGCAAAGGCGACGGGGAGGGGGCGGGCACTGTACACTGAGGGAACATCATAAGCAAAGACAGAGATGGAAATCTGACCACTGCCCTTAAGGGGTGTGATTACTCCGGGGACTAAAACCGGTGGACCGTAGAAGCGGATATGATCGTAGAGGAGGAAAATCTAGGTTGAGCTGAACTGCGGGGATCCTGAGAGGCTGGTCACGGAGTTTAGCCATTCCGCGGAGACTGCGAAGCCCCAGAGGAGCATGCTAGGTATCAACGAAGGCCCGGCGTGAGTCTGGGCTACCCCCACTGGAAGCCCCTTCACCTACCTCCGGTGAACCCCGAAGGTCCGCCGAGACACTCCGGCCTCAAGATAAGTCCTCGGACTCCACCAGCCCCTTCCTGGGACTGTACGAACACCGCGGAAAATCACGCGGACCCCCCAGGAGGCTCCGAAACACACTACGAAGAGAACCGCCAGGCCTGTCGCGCGAAGGTGACGTAACGGCGCAGGCTCAAGAGACACACGCAGCCGGGTGACGCAGGGGCGGGCCCGGTGGGCGGGGCTATGGAGAAGAGGAGGCGTGGCCGAAGGGCAAGACTAAGGCCGGTTCTAGTGCCCAGAGCTGTAACTGAAACGACTTTGTCTCTGTAGTACTCAGGCGGTAAGGACCGCGCAGCGCAGCGGCGGGAAAAACCCTGGAAGTCCTCTCGGCTGCGATGATGCAGAACGTTTTATGTCCGGAAAGCGAAGGAAGAAATCGGAAGTGACGTCGCGGTCAAAACAAGCCGGGGCTTGAGGGCCTGCAGTGAATCTGTGGCCACAGATGGAAAGGCCCGACTCGCTGTGGGCTGTCGACGGTGGTCGTCAGGCCCTGCGCTCCCACCCGGTCGGCCTCCGGCGCCTGTCCCCGGGACCAGCCTGCCGCCTTTGAGCGAGTTTCCTCCCGCCGTACCTGAGCCGCGCCGGGACTTTTCGGGCAGAGCTGGCGGCTGGCGACAGAGCGGCGGACTTCCGTACAACCAACCATCTCTCCTCCAGCGGGTTCTTGTCCTGGGACGCCGGGACACCTGTCGCCTGTGAGGCATCATTCATTTTCATAGCACCTTGTAGGACAATTCCAGGATTAGGAAGAACCAGGGGAAGGGGGTCCTGATATTAGCACCCACTGTGGACTAATTCAGATGCCCACTTCATTTCGTAAGGGTCTCCCTCCCTTTCTACCTGGACTCTTGACACATCGAGGTGATCCTAGCTATCCTTGGCCTTATCTCTGTTTCTCAACACTCCCTCTTCTAGATCATCTTTTTCCCCTTTCTTCTCTTAACGCTCCAGAATTATGGCTTAACCAGTTTTGCTTCTCCTCTCTGTAGCAGTGCCGAGATTACTCCCTCCTCCCCCAAATGCATTTGCTTTTCCTCCCTCTAAAACCAGTAACTCCGTCTATAAACCCTGATTTGTAACATGGAAGATGCTTAGACTTGGAAATAATATTAGAAATGACTGTTTCAACCATCTTCATCTTATAGGTAAATTTAAAAAGTCTCAGGAAATGTATATGATTTGCTCAGTTAGTTGGTAGTGATGTTGGGTATGGAAAGCCAGGTCTAATTAGCAGATTGCTGAGCATCTTGTAGGGTCATTTCAGGATAGAAAATAATACGAAACTTTGTTAAGGTTCAGATCAGAAGACATTTATGGAGCACCTGATAGAACCAAGCAGTGTTTTGTGTGCAAAGATTAGTAAGAGTGGTTTCCCATCCTAGAGGAGTTTTCAATGTATTGAAAGTTTAATTGGAAAATTTCAAGAGAATGATAAATGCTAAAATAAAGATATATGCAGGGTGCTGAGAGAGCTCAGAGGAGTTGCATTTCACCCACCTCTGGGTAGAAGTCTGTGGGAGATGGCTCTTACCTTAGGAAACCCAGTTCGTATCTTGCAGTATCCTTTTAAAGACCTCTGTATTGCACCTTCATCTCCATTTGAATCACAACTCATTTTCTGTTCTGATTTCCTTCTAGCCTTTTGCTAAAGTGTATTGCTTTTGTTACCTGCTAACTGTATTATTATTGTTGTTGTTGTTGTTGTTATTTGTTATTTGTTGTTCAACTCTTTCTCCCTTGGAAGTTTTGAATTAGTTTAGTGCTGCTTATTTTAATGAACAGGGTGATAGAGTCATGAGCTCCCTTTTTTCTTCTCTCTGTGGTGGACATAATGATTATCTGCCCTGACTACTCAAAAGACTGTTATAAGAATTAATCTTGGAAAGTGTTTAAAAACTAAACAGTGGTTATCTGTAAACGTATGATTTGCCAACCTTTGCTCCATTGTAACCCTAATGCATTTTTCTCTTGTAGTTCCAATAAATTCCAATTTTAAAACACCCTGCACCCTCAGAATTCTAAGAGGCAATAAACCCTAACATGAAAAAATTAACTGGATGTTATTAATTTTCTTCCTGTCTCAGTGACTATACATCTGGGTCAATTATATATCGTGGAGTTCTTCCTTTTTTTAGAAATTTTAAGTATAATAATGAAATTTCTCTTGAAATTACATTAAGATCCATAGGAAAGTGCCTGTGATTACCTTACTGAAAACTCATTTTAAAACAATAGTAAGTGTTTGAATAACAGATGTACTTAAAATCTATGCTTTGAGAGTTTGCATTTATTGAGTTCATGTCTTGACAATCTATATTTGGGGAAAAATCAGTAATTCTTATTTCTTAACACTTGTTACAAAGATCAGGATCCAAAAATTATACGTTGACCTTAAGTCCTAGTGATACTGAAGCAAAGGAAGTCAGTCCATAGTCTATACACTTTATTTTTCATAAAAACCTGTATTAAGTTGCTACCACTTGATATGAACAAAAACTGATTGATAAATGTATCTTAACCAAAGCTATGTAAAGCCTTTCGGTATCCAGGAATCACATGGGTGTTGCTGATGGACTTGGGTACTACATGAGTTCTGTCTTTTCTTAAATTCATACCGAGAGCCACTTATAAACAGCATGTTTATAAATGAACCTCAGGTAAGAGGTTAAAGTTTTTACGTGAAAGTTTATTTTTGTTGTTAGCCTGATTTTTTAAAAAATCCATTTGGCAATATTCAGGAATAGGAAAGAGGAGAAAAGTGGGTAACTAAAACTTGCTGGAACCTAGTAATGGAGGTGAGGATGTGACTGTATTTCATTTGGTCTTTGCCAGGATCCTGTGAGGTGTATCCCCATTTTACCAGCGAGACTGAGGCTCAGAGACATCATAACTTGTACAGATTCACACAGGTAATAAATGGCGAAGCTTGGATTCATACCCAGGTTTCCCTACCTCTCAACATTGCTTTCTGTTATATATAGGTGCTTATAAGAGCACTATTTGCATACTTGATTGAAAATGACTATTTTATGTACATTAAGTTGATATAACACTTTTAATCTTTTTCTTTCAGACTTTTTAATACCCAAATTCCAAGAATACACTGTGTACTGCTCTTTTAAAACCCAGAGGAAATCATGAAGAAATGTTTTAATTGTTGAAACTACAGTTGAAATCATGGCTACATCAGCAAATCTGGATATTGGAGCCCAGCTGATAGTGGAAGAGTGTCCCAGCAGCTACAGTCTAACTGGCATGCCTGACATTAAAATAGAACATCAGCTGGACTCAAATGCAGAAGAAGGACCAGCTCAGGGTGTTGCCATGGGAATGAAGTTCATACTGCCTAACCGATTTGATATGAATGTTTGTTCTCGGTTTGTGAAGTCCTTAAATGAAGAGGACAGTAAAAATATTCAAGATCAGGTTAACTCTGACCTGGAGGTGGCATCTGTTCTATTTAAAGGTTGAAAGTTATGGTATAAATATCTGCATTTGTTTTGTTTCTGTTTATTTGGGGTTTTTTTTTCCCCTTTCGGATCATGAGATTTTGAGTTTGGGGAAGAGAGTTTGGAAGTCATCTTATAATATGATTTTCTAGAATCTCACAGAAACCAAAATGAAATAATTTCGTGTTATGTAATGTCCATAAGTACATTTTTTTAAAAATTTCTTTCTTGACCTTTGTTTGTTTACAGATTCTCTAATAAAGTTCCCTATTGTACCTTTTAAAATTATAGGGAAAAATTATTTGTGCCTTTTAGAAACAAATATTTTTAATATTCTCTATACCACAAATACGTAATTGGCATTAGTTTCTTATGCTTTAACGCAGTGAAGTTTGTCATCATATTGTAGATTTACTTTTATAACAATCTATTGAATAACAAAACTAATCTCTGGATAAAATTGCTCAAGATTAATACAGATTTTTTTCTGGAACTTTCACTAGTACAGACTTTTTATGCCAAAAAATAATATCACAGGAGAATCAGTTGAAGATATTATACATCATGTATTTCTTTTTTAATGTAAACATTGGCCTAGAACTTTGAAATGCTTTGTTGTTAAAATATTGTTTTAATGTGTTTAAATTAATTTTACTTAGCTGAATGCAATATCCACACATCTCCTTCTCCGGGAATTCAAGTAAGGCATGTCTACACTCCCTCTACAACAAAGCACTTCTCACCCATAAAACAATCAACTACTTTAACCAACAAGCACAGAGGAAATGAGGTCTCGACCACACCTCTGTTAGCAAATTGTAAGTATTTCCCACTGATGTATTAAAATAATCATATGACTAATGGTATCAAGAGTTTGGCTTTGAAACATTGTTTTCATTAAGTGCATATTCTATTTTGGAAACCTTAAGTAATGTCCTGATAGTTTTAGTAATTTAAAACTTTTTCACTTATTGCATATTCAAATATTTCATGTTTTATGTTTTTCTGTTGAGAACAAATACAGACTAAAATAGTAATTCTTAAAACCTTCATAGTTTTACTATAAAAACAGAGAGTTATTCTGAACTTTGTGTGAAGTAAGACATTGTGAGTGTTTTTGTGTTCTTGCAATGCATTTTACTTATAAATTAGATCACTGATCAACAAGTGATCTGTAGTAAAAGCTGAGTAATGTCTACTGTAATTTTGAATCTGAATATAATATGCATATGAAACCACCTTTTAAAAACTTTGAATTCACAGTTTTTTTAATGCAGAATTATTCTAGAAGAAATAAAATGAAGGTTTTTTATATAAGCTAGAAAATATTCTATATAGTATGGGTTTCTCAATTGAGAGAAAAAAAGTTAGCAATTTGATGCTGGGAACTATATTTGAGAATACAAGGTAAATGCATCTCTATTCTAAAGCATGGTGAAATATATGTCTTTATTTTGGAAACACTGTGCCCTCCTGATTTTAAATCGTATGTTATAGAAGTTAAGCCAGAAAGAGATCATGACTCCGCCCAAAAGCCGTTTCTGTTTTATTTCCGTAAGTGTGCACGTGCCTCCCAGTTGCTTTCCTTTCTGGATTAAGGCCATGCAGTCATATCACCTGAAATCAAGGATCAAGTGATTGCTAATTTTTAAGGTGAACTGTCACAGAACAGTGCCTGTTCGGCTTTGTTTTAAAATGAAGAGATTGTCTTAAAATATTCCAACCATAGGATTTTTGAGCTAAAAAAAAAAACAAAACCCTAGAAATCCTGTGGTTCCACATCCCTCATGTTACAGGCAAAAATGTTTAACCAGTTTTCCAAGGTCACAAAAAGAAGAAAGGGTTTTTAAGACTCAACTTCCTTACACTTCCTTATAAGTTTGGATGACAATATAGTTTTAAAAATTAAGTACATAAACCATTTCTTGTTAATAATTGACCAAACAATTTGCATAACCATTGATAATAGCACTTTGCAAATGTCCGAATTACCTTAAACATGTAAGAGTCAATTCTCAGATACAGAATGGCTGCTTGTAGTGTTAGGATATATTTTGGGTTAGATTTTTTTAACAAGAAAATGATGGCTTGTGTTTTGAAAAGACATTTGCTGCACAAACATGAGCAATGAGGTGATGAAAGTGTACCCTGCAGATACACATGAAGCTTTCTATGGTGTTGTTTCAGCTTTATCTGTTCACCAGCTGGCTGCTCAGGGAGAGATGCTGTACCTGGCTACTCGTATCGAACAAGGTACTAGCCTATTTTAAAAATATTTGAAACAAATTTAATAGGTTTATTAGATTTTTATTATTTTATTTTTATACAAGAAAGTATAAAGACAAAAAAAAGTTGGATAATCTCACCAAGAAGATAACCCAATAGATACTTAAAAAAAATAGTAAGATAAAGTATAAAAGTTAATACAGCTTCCGTTAACACCCTAGCCTGTTCTCCAAAATCAAACATTGTAAGTTTCTTACATTTTCGGAAGACTTTTCTGGAAAATATTGCTATTTGTATTTGGGGTTATATGTGAGAATGTGTATGTATGTTTTTATTTACACAAGAGCAAAAATATACACACTGCATTGCAGTTTACTTTTTTCATTTAAAATTTTAAGATCTTTCTGTACAGGCACATGAAGATCTATTTCATTCTTTTAATAGGTCTGTAATTTTGTGTTGTATTGCATATGCATACACTCTGTTATTTTTTAACTAGCCCCCTGGTGGTAATTGATTCCAGTTTGTTGCTATTAAATAAACGATATTGTTGGCATTCTTTTGAAGTATACCCACAGGGTAAATTCCTACAAGTGTATTTGCTGGGTCAAAAGGCATATGGATTTTTATTTTTATGCATATTGCCAGATGTCTGTCCTGTCCTCATACCAGTTAGAGTTTCTGTTTTCCCATTCCTTCACTGACACAATATCATCAGACTTTAATCTATGCCAGTCTCATGGGTGGAAAATGGGATCTCATACTGGTTTTGTTTACCTTTTTAAAATTATGGTCTATTTGAATTTCCTTTTGTGTGAACTGCCTGTTGTATATTGATTTATTTGAACTCTTATTGAAGTTAAAGAAATTCACTTTTTATTGTTTATGTTGCATATATTTTTTCCCAGTTTGCCATTTTTCCTTTGACTTTATGATGTTTTCAAACAAAGGCTTAACATTTTTAAGTAGTAAATTTTTTTTTTCTCAGGACTTCTAAGTTTTATATCTTGCTTAGAAAAGATTTCCTACTGCAAGGTTATAAATAAATTCACTCATACCTTATTCTAGAACTTCTGTGGTTTCCTTTTTTACATTTCAATCTTTGACCCACGTGGAATATGTTCTGGTGTAATGGGGTAAAGATCGAGCTTTACTTGTATTTTCATTTTTCAAATAGTTAGCTAATTGTCCAGATTTATTGATTGAATACAGGACATACCATCAGAGCGCTTTTTTTTTTGATCATGTCATTCTTTTATAAGAAAGACTGAACTTCATCATTATATTTCTATTTGTTTATAAGTACTTGAAAGTTCTATTCTCCATCTACTAAATAAATTTAGGAAAAAACCTACGGACTTAATAACTAGTAGGCTAAATCTAGGGAACAAAATGGGTTTTGAGGTAGAATTGCATAGTACTGCATCTCATATTATTCAATCTTCATTCACATTATACTATGTTATGTTAGCAAATCACCAAAAATGAAAGAAACTCAAAGGCAGAAATGTCAGCTAGAGAGTAGAAAATAGCTTTAATGAGATTTTGGACTTTGTATAATACATAGCTATGTAATGCCAAGGGCTATCATATAACCATATTTTTATTGTGGTCCTCCCAACTCTACATGGAGATAAGCAAAGCAGTATTCTGGATATTGGAGAAATTGAGTGACATGCCCAGAATCATCACTGCTAGGAAGTGAGAGAGTCAGGATTCAAACTCTGGTCTCCCGATTCTGAATCCAGTGTTCTCATACCTAGCATTATGTTGTGTCTGGTAGTTTACACTTTAAATAACACGCGATTTGAACTCAGCCATGTACACTGAGGCACATTGTAATACATTCAGACTACAAATTGCAGCAGCACATAACAGGACTTCAGTGAACACAAGTCAACACAAAGCGAGCCTTACTGAGTAATATAGTCAACTTTTTAGAATGCCAGTATATTCATAGTAATATTAATATGCGGTTGTTAAATTAGATCACAAAAATTGCTTTTCTTTTAAATAGAAAATGTTATCAATCACACGGACGAAGAAGGATTTACTCCTCTGATGTGGGCTGCAGCACACGGGCAAATAGCTGTGGTAGAGTTTCTACTTCAGAATGTAAGGAAAATGCCTCAGACAATGTCTATGTACATTAACTTAAGTCCAGTTAAGTATTTAGTAAAGTTGCTGTGTCTCCAGCCAGTTAGATTTAATGGGAGAGGATCGAAAACATTTTAAGTGCTCTTCCTGTTCCTGTGGAATGTGGATCCAGTTGAGCAGGCAGTCTGGTCATACATGAAGCAGTGAGAGGGAACTGAATGCCCAGCCCCCTCTAAGTGCCATGGGGACAGGAGTACTGTCAGCCCTGTAGGAGAAGCTTCCTGGAGGAGATGCCATTTGACTCCAGAGTGACAGGAGTTAGGACTGAGGTAGAGGGAGGAAGGAAGGCATTCGGACAAACCTTGATGACAAAAGCATCCATGAGTAGAAGTTTGTGTTATTTCTTTATGAACCCCAGAACGCTACCTGACCTAGGTGTTGAACTGTAATTATTATTGACAGAAGTAACAGTATTCTTGTTTTCATAAACTGAAAAGTCTTTTATCTCCGTTTCCCATTCCAGGGTGCTGATCCCCAGCTGTTAGGGAAAGGTCGAGAAAGTGCACTGTCATTGGCCTGCAGTAAAGGCTACACAGATATTGTCAAAATGCTGCTTGATTGTGGAGTTGATGTAAATGAATATGATTGGGTGAGTCTGTAATGCTGTTTTTTAAATTACTGAAACAAACGCTAGGATTTATTTGGTTTGGGAAGACCGAATACATTTTTTTAAACACGTGGAAGAATAATTAATTACTTTAGTTAATTGAACACTTAGAAGAGAATCTTAATGTCCTAAACTCAATTATTAGTTCTGATTTAAGTATTCTAAAAAAATATTAAAATTACCCTAAACTACTTTCACATGCCCAATTCTTAGTAAAGCTTCTCACAGCTGCATTAAATTATTTGAATCTTGCTCACCTTGAAAAGCTAAATCACCTTTTCCTTTTGCAGAATGGAGGGACACCTTTGCTTTACGCTGTACATGGAAATCATGTGAAATGTGTAAAAATGCTCCTAGGTAAGCAGATAAAAGTGGAAATATTTAGAAAATGCCACATGAAGACTTTTTTTCCCCCACAAACTGGCCTCGGGAGCATCAGGAAGTATTATTAAATACATGATTCCCCCTGGAGCGCCTGCTGCCCGAAGGCTGCCCGTGTAAGCAGCATCTGCATCACACAGCACGCTTGCAGCTGGAACATCTGTCCTTGTGGCCTTCCTTTTAGGGGTCACATGTGAATCCACAGCCGTTGTCTCTTCCGCAGTATCTTTATGCCTAAGCTTTGTCTGTAGTTTTTAGAAGTTCCAGTTACTCTAGAGGATACCTGTTTGTTTTGAAGTGTCTTCCCTCCAACCCACCAAAGTGAATTCTGTGCACTCCGTGTGTCCTGTACTTTGTCAGACCAGCCTGAAAAGATCTTCCAAATTTGCTGAAAATCTGTCTCAGTTATTGCACATGAGCCAGTCAGAGACATATTCTCATTTTCATTTTATTTATGTAGATTTTTCTATTTTTTTTGTTATAGAAAATGGAGCTGACCCAACCATTGAAACGGACTCTGGATATAATTCTATGGATTTAGCTGTAGCCTTGGGCTATAGAAGTGGTAAGTATTTTAGAACTCTCAGGTTTCATTTTAGTAAAGCTGTTAAATAATATAAACCAGTGGTCCAAACGGGTATCATCACCTGCAATCCTAGAACATGCATGTTATCCTAACTCCTAACATATACTTTTAACCATGGGCAAAACCAACAAAGTCCTGCAAAGTCTAGAAATGAGTTTGTTACTTTACTTTTCACCAGCCCACATAGTTAGTTGCTGGAGGATAAGTGCACACCTGTTTACAAGATGTATTTAACATTTCATAGCAAACTGCTTATAAAATGCTCTATAGTTGACCTTTCTCTGTTCCATAGAACAGCCTTGTACTCTAGACTCTCCTTCAGTTTCAAAACCTGGAAACCAAGAACAGAAAATCCAGTAGCTTGGACAGCTGCTAAAGTCAGTGACAGATGAAGTTTTAAGTATTTAGGTATCGCACTGTAAACTTATCACCCTCAGACTATGTGTATATCCTAATTAGAGATTATTTTAGGAGAAAGTTGGGGATGGTAAGTTGAATCTGATAGTTTTTTAACAATTTTATAATCAACATGCCATGGTCTTGATCACCTGTCTGTTCTAGTTCAACAGGTTATTGAGTCACATTTACTGAAACTGCTTCAGAACATCAAGGAGTAGACATAGTCACCACGAAGTGGTGGCTGTCCTTCGGTTTACTTTCAGCCCTTACAAATGATAGTTTTGTTTACTTATAAATTTTTACCTCAGTTGCAATATTTACTGATTTTTAGTAAGTTTTAATAAATATTCCTCTGAGTAATTCACTGGTTTTAATAAAATTAATGTTAATGCTTTTTTTAATAAGTGTGTTTTACTGTATATTTAAAATGATAAATGAATGTTTCTTGGCACGTACATTTTTATGGTACAGATAGTTATCTGTCTTTGTATCAAGTGCTGTAATTTAACATTTTCAGAAATTATTCTACGCTATTCATCTTCACTCTTACATTAACTCATTGACTTTATATAGGGTTTGCTATAAATCCATAGGAAAAAGATTTGTTCTTATTGAATTTTAAATGCACAGTGTGATTGTTTACAAAATGATGTTATAAATGAATAAAATACTTTTTTCTGCTAGTTTGCACGCTAGTTTTTTTTTTAATTACGTAAAATTATTAAAGGATTTCTTTAGGATTTTTAGTTTAACTCTGTGTCCTGCCAGGACACTCCATTAGTTCAAACAATATAATTAAAATAAATTCAGTGTCAGTCAACAAAATCTTATTGATTGTTATTTCTAGAAGTATACCGAGACTATCTTTCTCTTGTCAGTGGGTTTTCCAGTAGGAAAATTTCTCTGTGAAAGAGAAGTCAAGTCGTCAATAAAAGTCAGGTGCTCTTTAATTCCACTACAGGGGCACTATAAACAAACCCAAATCCTATTTTAAAAAATTAAATGTATATTTGTATCATACTCCATATTGATAAACCAAGAGTAAAGACATATAGATATTATTTTTTAAAACAAGAATTATTAAACCAAGCTAATCTGTTCAAAGAGTCACCTTCATTATGTGAACTTTAATTCTTTTTCTTAAAAGCCTAGGACACAAAGCACTGGAGGAGGTGTGGTTTCTGTATTTTGGGGAAATTGAGAGAATATTTGATTCATTTAAGTGATTATTTATCTTTATAAACCAATCAGAACAATGCTCCTTTAATTTAAGGGATAGTATAATCTAGTTTTTTAATACCCTCCAGTGTTAGGAAACTATTTCTGTTACACAATGAGAGGTAAAGACCTTTCTCAATTATAGATGTGGGCATAAATATAACCTTTCCACAGCATGTCCTTGGCCTTTCTGGGATACCACAATGATATTCTGACTATTCTGATGCATACACAACATGAAATACTGTTTCATCTATAGATTCTTTTATCTCACTAACAGCAGTAATATTAATAATTTTCATCATAGAAGAAGCATTTGAACAGACAGAAACACCTGGAAAGCTTATAGCTTTGTTAGCTACAAATCAGAAGTAAACCAGAAACACAAAACCTCAGTCATTTTTCTTCCTAGTGAGCATGTAATTGATCTTAATTGACGTGAGTTTGAAAACAAACAGATCAAAAGAAAAAAGAAAAAAATGAAAAGAAAAGGAAAGAAGACTACTAAATTGGATTCTCTGTCGTCTCCCACCCAGCAGAGAACAGGTCTTCATTACACATCCAACAGAGATTACCGAATAGACTGTAAGAGCAAACCCCAATCATTGCTGCCAGCACTTGGGACTAACTTATTGAAGGTGCACTAACCAAAAGAAAGATGCATAGTATCAGTAGGAAAAAAAAAAAGGAGTAGAGAGTCAGAAAAGTTAAAGTCCTGTTGCCACCCGGGGTTCACTTCAGAAGACAAGAAAATACGTGTGGGCAAGTTGGTTTAATTTGCCTCCACTGGGTTAACCCCCTCAAACATCTCAGTGGAGGACCTTCAAAACTGGTAAAACACAATTTTCAAAAGGTTACATGATGCTGTCATACAAATAGAATGAACAAATGTGACAGATTTTATTCCACTTACTAACGAGGAAACCAGGAAGTTATGCAAACTGGCTCCAAGAGCATTTGAAAAGTTGGGCATTTTTAGTAGCATTAGGATAAAAATGCTGGGTTATATACAAATCTGCTGTTGTCTGACAGGGACGGAAATTGTCACTTGTGGGACCTTTCCCCCAAGACAGAAATTACTTGTTTCTCTAGAAGACAAATATCCAAATTAACATGCAACTTCACTAAGTCTGGGACCTTGAATAAAGTAGTAAACAGTGAATCAAATTACATCTCTAGGTGATCCTTGGGTGGCCTTCATCTCATATGACATTGAAAGGAGACATTGAAAGGACACGTGGCCACAACCCTTTTTAGTACTTCAGTGAAAGCCAGTGTGGGGTTAAGGTAATCGCCCTCCTGTCATCAGCTGAGAGGTAATCTAATATAAGCATCCTAGTGTTGGTGACAAAGTCTCTCACATCCCCTCCTGACTAGACGACAGCTCATTCCAAGGTGAAAGAAGTTGTGAACTGGAGAGCTGAATGAAGAGGTTAGTCATTTCAATAGCCTCGAACTTTAAAAAAGAATATTGCCAGTAACTTGAAAAAGTACATGTTTTTAATGAAAATGTAATGGATGATGTTAACTAAACTATAGATTTTTAAAGTTTAAAAGCTTTGAATTTTCTCTAACATGCCAGTTAGCCTCCTGATTTTTAGGAAACAGTATGATTTCATTACCATTTCATGTCTCTTTATTCACACAGAAAGTTAAAACTTTGAATTCTTTTGTTAGAAGAAACTGGCTCTATATGCCTACACTTTCTATATTTACATGTTTCATATTCAATGATTCAATCATTGAATATTCATATTTCCAGTAGGGAGCACTGAGTGTTTCATATCTGTTAGGTGATTTCCTGTGTGATAAGTGGTTACAAATCTGATAGTTTTAAAGTGAATAAAAATAGAATGAAAGGCAGGACAAACTCTGGCTGTTATAAAATCCTTTAAGTCTTCCTTCCCTTTATAATATTCAATTTTTTTTCTGTGACAGTGCTTCTCAGATTTACATACTTAGTAAGAACTTCAAAAATGTACCACCTTACTCCTCCGTAGGAGGGACTACTTATAAAACTCAGAATGGTAACAGTAACTTTTCACATTTTTTGCTGTTTAGAAGTTTTTTACAATAGGATAGATTGGTTTTAAAATAACAGAAGATATGAAAAAGGACCATAACATGATACTTTTTTATGTGTGTGTTTAGATAGGAAATGCAATCATTAGGAAAAGGGGTACAATCTACAGAGATTTGTGTAAATAATCTTGGATTAAAGTAAACTTGAAAAGTTTATATAGATTTTTGTATGGATTTTCCTCTTCAGACAGTAAAGTCTTTTCTGAGCTGTGTTGTAGGAGCTGGTGCACAGACACACAATCCACCTGCATTATTATCAGGTCAATGTCTGGAAGCAAGAAACTTTATTTCTGGTGACTTTATATTCCACGGAATTGAAATTACAATTGGATATGTAATTATTGCACTGAGAATAGACCACCCCAAACTCACTGTCTGCTGTGTTCTCCTCTCTGTGAAATGGAGACCATTATATGGTATGTTTCATGTGTTTTATTTTTTATTCGTAAGTTCAGTTAAATTGTTCTCCATTCAGACAAACTTCCTCGTGTGTGTTTATAAACCTGGGAAGTATCTTAAATTTGTAGATGTGTCTGTTATTTTCCCTCTTCATATCCACTGAGGACAGTCAGGCTGATGTACATACCCCAGAATCAATTTATGGGAAGCGTCATAAATATCTTCTATGTGCTTAGCTGATTTTCTGTTCACCATCCTCTCTCCAAAAGATTAAACGTCTGAAACAAGAAATTTCCTCTAACAGTTATTCAATCCTTCGACACACATTTACGGAGCCCACACTCTGTGCTGATTTGGACCGGACCCTGGGGATGCAGTGGAGACCCACATAGACCTGGTGCCCTGCCCTGCCCCACCCTGCCCTGCAGATCTTATGCAGTGAATCTGCATACCCAGTGAGTGTGGCTTTGCTCAGAATTATCTCCCCTCATCCCATACATCCTGAAGACAAGTTAAAAATGTCATGTACTAACTGAGGTGTGTTCAAGGCTCAGCAATGTCTGCTTTGGGTTTCTCAAATGCCACTTGTTTTGCTGTATCAAAACATCCACACTCCTATTGACACAACTAGAAACCTCCATGTCCTCGGGGCAACCAGAGGGCTGAGAAACTCAGAGCGGTGGAAGGAAGCTCCACTCCAAGGGCACCTAGTTCTCTGTTGCCACAATAGAATCAACAGGAGAGGTTGAGAAAACACTGGGGACTTGCCCCTTGTCCTCCCACACCGGAAGTTCCGATTTACTAGCCGAGAATGCCATATAGAGATGTAAAATAGCTTTCTAGATGATTTGAATGTACAGTCAAGGTGGAGAACCACCGCTCTGGGGCGATTAGCTCCAGGCTGGTGGAACCAGTGTACTCCACACCGCATCCTAACATCTGTCTCTCTCATTGCCACCTTGTCTACAAAAGAACCTTACGAAAGAACCTAGTTCATTCTTTCTCTCTGGCCTGTCGGTACTTGCTCTGATTCTTTTCCAAAGATAAACAAACATGTTCCCTTTTAAACCTAGGTGACAAAGAGTTTTGAAACTCAAATCTTACCTTTTGTAATTCACCTGTCACTCCACGAGTTGTTAGCTGTGACTCAGCATTCTTCATTCATCTGTGTTTCTGAAAGGCAGAGCCCACATCTGATGTCACGTGATTGCTCACTTACTTTGCTTACCTTCTGGATAAAAGAGCTGCCCTGAACATTCAGGACAGCGATTCATACCAACAAACACCAAAGAGCTTATCGTGTTATTCCCTCGTTCTAGGATTTCCTTGTGGAGCGCAGGTACTGACTGAAGCACTGGACTCCAGAACTCATGTCTGCTCACAGGATTCACCCACGAGGCCAGGTAACCCCTCCTCCATGATGCATGTCTGTTATGAAAATGTCTCTCTCCTCTTACTTGGCCGTCCTGGTGTTTGCCCCGCTGCCAAGGAGACTGTCCACGAGATTAAGTCAACTGCCTCAGCCTGTTTCAGTGAGCCCCTTCCTCAGAGGCCCCTCAGTGGCTTCAGGAACCGGTTGTCAGTCTTTATGGAAGAGCCCATCCCCCTAGCTGAGCCAGAGTTTGGCCTGACTGCCCTCGCCAGAGAATAAACCACTCTTTCTGTGCCATTTAAAGATAATGTTGCCTTGTCCATGTTGATGAGATGTTGGAGGGCCCTCCCCAAGACAGCACTGTGTACTTGGTCAGCTTTCGCATAGCCTCCGACCTGGGGAGAGATCCAATACATGAACCACCGTTGTCTTATGAGCAAGAGCCTAGGACAAATGTCAAGCTTTGTGCTAAGGTACTGGGGTCACAGTCACTGTGCCTCATGGATCTAGTCAATGCAATACAAATAAATGAGCCACAGAGCAATACGTGGTCATAAATAACAAAAGCCAATGTCTAGGAGAAATGAACTGGGGGAAGAAAATTATTTCTGTGGCTTCAGGAAGCCAATGTCAAATCACCAATACACGAGCGTTTTTAAAAATTGATTTTATCCTTTTCTGGATATAAAAGTAACGTGTACTTCCTGTATCTGTCGGTAGGATATTCATTAGCTGTAAAATAAAACCCACATAAGATGGCTTAAACAAATAGGTTTTTGTTCACATAGGAGGAAGTCCAGAGGTAGATGCACTTCAGGGCTGGTTGACAGAGCAGCTCAACAATATCAAGACAGACCCTGGTTCCACCAAGCTGCCTTCCAGAATGGCTGCACTGCTTTTCATCCCCACCAGCCGTGAATGAGAGTCCCTGCTACTCCACAGCTGCTCCAGCATTTGGTGTGGTCAGCGTTCCAGATGCTGGCCCTTCTACTAGGTGTGTGGTGGTAGCTCCCTGTAGTTTTAATGAGCACTCCCCTAATGGCAGATGATGTGGAGCATCCCTTCATATGCTCATTTGTCATTTGGATAGTGTCTTCTTTGATGAAGTGTCTATTAAGATCTTTGACCCATTTTTTAATTAGGTTGTTGGTTTCCTTACTGTTGAGTTTTAAGTGTTCTTTGTCCAGTAGTCCTTTATCAGATGTATCTTTTGCAAATATTTCCTTCCAGTCTGTGTCTTGTCTTCCACTATCACTTAAGTATACTTAAAGTATAGAAAATTCCCCCCAAAGAATGTCAGTCTGTGAGTAACTTGGGGAGAAGAGGGTTATGGACATTTCATTATATAAAAGCAGGTTAGTATAGCTTCAGAATCTCATTATTTTGTCAAGCCATAGACTTCTTTAAGCCCTGCCCTTTTGGACTCAGTTCTAGCCAACGGAATTCTGTACCTTGAAAAAAGAGGCCCTACTAATTGCAAATACTAAATAAAAGAGCCACTGATGCTAGAAAAAAAGATGAAATGTCAAGCAACAATTTAAAAAATAGTTTGAGGTAAATTTAGAGGCTAGAAATTTAAGAATGAAATGTTCTATATTTAGTAACCATAAATTTTTCCTTGTGAGGTTTTTCTGTTAAAAAAAAATCCTGTTCTGAGCTATCTGGCTTTCAAAGCCTGATGCTTTTCCTAAAAAGAGGCAGCTTTTAATCTCTCAAAATCTTGAATGCTGGCTGGTGGTCATGGATAACTGTATTTGCATTGAGATTTGTAACTCTAGAAAATATCACCTACCACCCTTCTTTATTAAATACAAACAGTCTTAGAACTTTCCCTTCCCCTTCTCTCCCTTTGTAGGAAAGGTAAGTGAGTAGATGACTGGTTGATTCATCTTAAACAAGGTGTTCCAGGAAGTTTATTCTGACAATCAATTTGTCATTGTCTTTCAGCTTTATGCTAACTTTTCCAGAGCAGGCATATTTTATTTTTTGTGTAGTTAACTTCCCCAGTGTGCTCCTAAAACAATATCTCAAATCACTTCCCTTTAAAGAAGCCAAAAAGCCCAGGTGCTTCCTTTCCCAGCTTCTCCTTTACCCAACCTCCCCACGCCCAGCCTCCCTTGCAGCTAGAATGCAAGTATGTGATAGAGGTTTAATCACTCAGATGCTCCCACCCCAGATTTTTCAGTCGGTGCCTCCTGACACAAAGCAGTAAAAACAGTGGCGATCATAGCAGTGACGGCAGTGACCACAGCAATACTTAGTTGCTGGGAGCAGCAGATATTGTACCAAATGTCACAGCCATGTCCTCACTAACAAGATGTTGGCTGTGGCCCTGTAGCTGCCTGGTCTTCTTGCCCTAGCCTTCTTCCAGCCTGCTTCTCAAGACTTTCTGGTATTTTTGTCAACAGACAGTTTTCCAGTCCATTCCTTTTCTGTTTAACCAGAGTTGGTTTCATGCTAAGAATTTTGACAGTTATAAGGTAACAAGGAGAATCTCCCTCTCTTAGACTCTGTCCCACTTTGCCATCTGAGCACTGGGAGTCCACCAGTGAAAACAGCTCCTTTAGTCCTGGTCGTGTTTGCTCTCCCTCCTCTCCCCTCCTCCCATCTCTCTAGGGCTCAAGTATGATTGCAGATTCCGGGGACCAGCCCAGCAGCCAGCATCAGAGATGCTCACCTCACTCTCCATCCCTCACTGCCTCAACCTCCTCCACAAACCTTCCAGGAGAAGAGCCTTCACCCCGTACAACACAGCTCCTATAAATAGATTCCTGCAGCTGCTGTTCCACTAACTCATCCATCCTGCCCAGACAAGCCTGACTGCCTGGTTAGGATACAGCTTGTGCCTGGCTCAGAACCCCTGCATATTGAGAAACTGGCTACTTTGGGAAATAAATTGTCCTTTTTCTAAAAATATTCTTCTAGGTTATTTCTAGCAGGACTAAGTTATTCCTGTTGAGCCTGACACCTGCTTCCTCAAAGCCCGGACCCTGCCAATTCCCTCCCTCTCTCCCTCCCTCTCTTCCACCAGCATTCACTAAGCACCCCAAGAATTAGACAAGAGGACAGAGCCTCAGCTCAGCCCTCCCTCAGAGAAGCCTCACTGCACTCCAGTACATTCTGGAACCCAAAGTAAGTCCTTGTACATCAATCTAGTCAAGGCTGTTCCTTCTCTTGTAGGTGACAGAAGTCTCTCCTCTTTCCATGGCAAAGGAAATACCTTCAGCTCTGAATCATAAAAAGGTGATATTTCTACTTTTTTTCAAAAATAAATTAAATGGCTCTGCAAAACAGGAATGCATTCAGTCGTGTCCCAGGAGCCAACCAATAATGCCTTCTCTGTGTTTAAGCCAATGGCTTCAGGGCATCTAAAAAGTCAGTAGGCATTTCCCAGACTCTGGCTCCTGGAAAACTTTACATGGAGGGTAGTTGCAGGTAAATTCTGAGTAACCAAGCTGGTAGGGGCAAAATCACCTGCCTATGTCACACTTCGTCCCTCAGGGCTCCCAGAAACCAAAGATTATGCACAAGAACCACTCAAGTACATCCACTACCAAGCACTTCCAGTCACTGACTTTCCATAAATGTCAGTATGCTTATGTTGGCATATGCATATATGATACATATAATATACACACATATATACAACAGTTTCATTATAAAGATATTTTAATAAAGTTAACTACCTACATAAACACACATGGTAGCCAATTAAAATATACAGTTTAACTTTAAATTTTTTTGCCCTGAAAGTTATATGTAGGCTGAACTATTTACAAAATAATAAAAGCCAGTGATAATTTCCATTCCTGCTGAAGATGATCACGACCTAAGATCTTTCACAGACCCTGGGACCTTGAGGGTCAGCTTTTCTACATCTCCAGGTACCAGCATCATACACACAAGTTTTCTGTCAGAGATTTAGCCAGGACCTGGAAAGGATTATTCCAAATCGAGGCCAGCAAGAGGAAAGGTGAGAGCAATCCCCAAGTGACAGACCCACGGAAGAATTCAGGAAAGCTTTTGTCTTCACCTGCATTGACTTGGCCTGGGTCTGCTCCCCACATAGTCCCCAAGCTCATTTTGGAGACTGCTGGAGGCTCTGAGCTTTGGCTGCCTAAACAGGGGGGTTCACGCTCCAGCTCTGGAGGCCCCCACATACCTGCCAGGTAAACATGCGCCTGGGAGAAAGTCGAGGCTGCTCTTGGGTGGGCTGCCCAGCAAGCTGTGCACCAAACCCACGTCCACTCACTGAGCGGGACCTGAACGTCATTGCTGGGGCCAAATGGTGGTCCTGAAAGCTAACAACTTGTCATCATTTTTCAGCCTTAAAATAGGCCAAATTCTTTACAACACAGAGACTTAGATCCAACCCTTTGATTTCATTCAAAGTCTTAAAAGTAAAAAAATTTTTAGTTGTAAAGATCTGTTTCCCACCACAGATACTTGCCAAAACACTCCCCAAGTACTGTTTTAATGATTCTCATCATCCATTGGTGAAAAGCTTTGAATAGTTACCAAAATGCTTCCTCCTACTGTCTCATTTGATTCCCCCAGGAGTCCCTTCGAGCTGGAAGGACTATGTCCATTTAACAATCAAAGAAACTGACACCCAAGGAGGCATGAGACTTGCAGAGCTAATAAATAGTAAAGGAGCCAGACCGTCTAAGCTTGTGCTCTTTGCATGTTCAAAACAGAACTACACAGAGGGCTGTCCCTTGCTATTTTTCAGACTAAAACACTGAGGCCACAAAAAGCACCACCTATCTTACAAGGTCTACTATTAGTTGTTTAATTTGAAAGAGAAGAAGCTGACTGTGAATAATTTTCTATCTACATTTCCCAAAAGGAAACAGAGAGCAGAAAATGAAAGGCAGGCAACAAGCATACCTTCTGCGAGGCTGCACTGCCCGCTGTCTCCTACTTTGTGCAATACTGACATTTCATCAACATGAGATTTAGCAAATCAATTTTTTTGGTTTAAAAAACAGTCATTATTTAAGGACCGACTATGAGAATATTATGTAAAATAAAGAATTAGTCCCTAATATTTCTTTTATGCATATATATCCTGATTCAACAATTCTAAAGTGCACTCTATTTTTTCTCCTTTAACCTCTCTAAAATCAGCAGACATCTCTGAAAGCAGGATGTGGTCAATGTGTCATAAAATAACTGTCCGCCAGGTGGCAGTCATGATGTGGTGATGTGAAATTTTCCATTTGCACCTTCCTTTCAAATAGAGTCGTCAACCTCAAAAGCACCTTAGATTTCATGAAATGCATAAATAGCTTGCTTGAAGCAAGAAACAGCTACAACAAGTGTTGGTTTTAAAAGGGGATTAGATAATAATACTAGGGTCTAGGTTGTATTCTAACCTTACTTTTAGAATTCACCAGTAGAGTGAATCTGTAAAACCATAGGCACCCACCCTCCACCGCTGAATAAAGGCAGAACCCCAGGTTCTATGCCCCGAAATGACAACCTAGCTGTGTGACCCCAGGTGTGCTATGTATCCTCCAGGAGTTTTGAGTAATAAACTTTGTTTTTTCAAAGTTCCCTGATACAACCACGTTGTAGCTGAGGTGTGATTTGCAACTATGTTAGGTACCCTAAGGGCAGGTTCCAGCCACAACATTGTTCGGGGAAATGTCTGTAGGGGTCTTGCCACAAGTAGAACCTGACAAAATGGGTGCCCCTAGGAGTTCACCATCCACAGTCTAGTACCAGACACAAAACAACTATATTCTCTTAAATAGCTCACAGTGGTATTTTGTGACCTTTTATAATTTGTGACTTAACATAGAAAATTGCAAGTACACATTTTGCACAAGGCAGATAATTATTTCCTTCTTCTCCACTCCAGCCTTCTGTCAATCTGTCCTCACTGCATATTTTATAATCACACCAATCAGTATGATAAAAAAAAAAGTCCCTAAAAAGGCAGCCAACTTCAAAGAAGCCAGTAAGACGTGACCTATTTCATGAAAAGAAAGGGAAAAAAAAGTTTGTTCAAAAACAACTAAAATGTCAACATGGTTTGAAAGAAGCCAGTCAGCAATACAGATATAAAGATGCTACGCTTGTAATAAGCTTGATTAACAAAATGATAAAGCCTATTTAAAAATATTAACAAAACATTCTGGTGTCGAAAGCTTATTTCTGATGAGTTGGAAAAGCAAAGAAAAATAATCCAGAACCATTTCCCAGTTTAGAAAGATTTTGTTTATCCTTCTTTGCTAGAGTTGGAGCCAACGATTCTGATGGTTTAGATTAGCTCTTAGTATTTCTAGCCATTTAAGCATTCAGATCAATCATTCACTTCTGGGAATAGGCTGTATCACCACAAACAGCAGGCTGTGGAACAAGCCTTCTCTCTCCTTTTACCGCTTTGACCAGTGGCCTTCTGTTGAAAATGGGCAAAGGAAAGTCAGTGTCCCCAGGAAGTCCACACACCCAGGAGGTCTGCGTGGTGCCCATCAGTCTTGCTCCATCCCCAGGGTTTCCAAGTGCCAGCACCCAATCAATCTTTCCTGTAATGCATCTTAGGAATTTTTTTTTTTAATTACACTATCCAAGTTGAGGCAGTGAAAGTGACAGAGGGAGAGGGGAAGTCAGTGTGGATAAGAGGCTCCTACAATTCTGGAGACTTACGAGAGACAAGAAGAGTCCTTTCATCTGGAAACCTATTTTAGACTTGAATAGAGTTCACGTGTTCATTTACTCTTTCACTTTATAAACCATTCTCTCTTCAAACTGCTGTATATAAAATTCACGCCATCGTGACAATCAGCAGTTTTAGAATCAAATGGACCCGGATTCAAATCCTGACTTTCAACAACGTTTTTTCCTGAGCCTCCGTTTCCTCACCTATAAAGTTAACATCATAATACCACCTTTGAGGGTTTTTCTAGGGATTTGAAATAATATTTGGATTTGACACAAATGAAGTGATTTGAAATTACTAGCACATAGTAAACAATAAATGAGAGCTATAGTTACTACTATTTTGTTATTATTGCCTCTGTTAAGCAGTAAAAGCCCCCAGTTCAATCCCCCGTGTTTACTACCTGAGGATGAATCTTCCTCTCAGTTCTTTAGCCTGAAGGAGAGAAATGCACATTCCTTCCAGCTTTTTCTTAACTCATCTCAACCATGGTGGTTCTCAGCCCTTAACAGAGACTTCTTCCTTGACCAAACCTTAATCAGGCTCCGCCGGTTACCAAGTAAGGGCTCATTGCCTAACGTGTATAGAAGCCAATGCTACAGTACCAGCTTTTGAGGAAAAATAAAAGCTTTATTGTGAGGCCAACTGGCAAAAAGACAGGAAACCCAGCTCAATTCTGTCATCCTCAAACCAGGGTTCAGGCAAAACATAAGGGATTAGGGGAATTTCAAGCTCGGAGGCTGACTGGCTAGTCTTGAATCAGTCGATATAAGCCACACGTGCTGCTGGAAGCCAGCTTTTCCCTATTGAAGGTCTTCTCAGTTAGTAAAGGGCTCCAGTGGCAACATTCCTATTCTTTGAGTTCTGCAGACCGAAGATTCTTGGTTCTGGGGTCATCCTGGAGATGCAGGTTCCCGTTTTGCATTCATGCAGCGCTGTCTCTAAAATAACTCAAGGTTTGATCCATCAATCAACCTATTCAAGGAGGCAAACCCAGTTTAAACTGGTCCACATTTTATGTGCTGTTTCACTCTCAGCCCTCTTCTCTTTTTAAAATGTTATTTTTATTTATTTTTTATTGAAATATAGTTGGTTTACAATGGTGTGTTAATTTCTGGTGTACAGCATAGTGATTCAGTTTTACATGTATATGTATTCCTTTTCATGTTCTTTTTCATTATAGGCTATTAAAGGTATTGTATATAGTTCCCTGTGGTAGACAGTGGGACATTGCTGTTTACCTATTTTATATATGGTACTTAGTATCTGCAAATCCTGAACTCCAGTTTATTCCTCCCAGCTCCCCACCCCACTTTCCAGAACCACAAGTATGTTTGCTATGTCTGTGAGTCTATTTCTGTTTTGTTAATAAGTTCATTTGTCTCATTCACTTTTTCTCCCCAGATTCCACATATAAGTGATATCATATGGTATTTTTCTTTCTCTTTCTGACTTGCTTTACTTAGTATGACAATCTCCAGGTCCATCCATGTTGCTGCGAATAGTATTTTATTCTTTTTATGGCTGAGTAGTATTCCACTGTGTGTGTCTCACAACTGCTTTATCCAGTCATCTGTTAATGGACATTTAGGTTGCTTCCATGTCTTAGCTATTGTATATAGTGCTACTATGAACATTGGGGTGCATGTATATTTTCAAATTAGAGTTCCCTCTGGATACATGCCCGGGAGCGTCTGCACTTTTCTTGACATGACCTTGGCCTGCTAGGCCAAGTCTTGGCACACATCCTTCTAACCCAGTTTATTGAGACTCCCCCACCCTTAATAGCTAAGTGCTTTAGCAAGAATCCAGTCTACCAAGAATCCCCCTACCCTTGATGTATAATCAAGTTCCTCTTAGTAACTTTTCATCCACTGACTCCCTCAATCTGTTGGCCATAAACCCCCAGTTGCCTTTGCGGTATCAGGAGCTGAGTTCATTCTCTCTCCCCTCTTGCAAGAGTCTCAAATGAAGTCTTCCTTACCAGTCTAACAGGTGTCAGAGTAATTTTTCTTTTACACTCCTCCTCTCTGCACGTCTGTTTCTGACTAGAGGGTGTCACTGCCCATAAAGCCACAAATTGGCATTTGGCCTCCTATAGAGTCAGGTCATGCCACCAGAGGGACCAGCTGATTCCTCTGAAGCAGGGCTACCTCTAAACTCTGGGCCGTACCGGACAAACACTCATCTTCTGAAATAGAACCACAGAGCTGGCTCCACTCAGAGCCCTGCAGGCAGTGAGATGGTCCACTCCAGGCTCCGGCCTCCCCTAGGTGTTGAACCCCAGCCACTCGGAGACCCACACTGCTGCTCTCCAGGACTGCCTTTGCCTCTCCTCAGAGGCCTACCTTTGCTCTCTCTCGGTTAATTCCCCTGATTAAAACTCACCCATCTCGTTTCCCCAGTTCCTCGGAGCCACATTAAGTGACTCACTGATGATACTGTTAGGAGTGAGCCGCTGGGGCTGATTCTGGGTTCTTCCCCTCAGTCATACTTGCAGTGTGTCCGGGCTTTCAATGACTCAGCATTTGAGAGCCGGCAGAGGCCTCAGTGCTCAGCAAGTCCTGTGACTTCCTGCTGACAGCAGCGAGCTGAGGCCCCTGTTAAATACAGGTTACCAGGCCTCTGCACCTGGATATTCCAAATCTGGGTGGGGGTCCAGGAATGTGGGTTTTTAAGGAACACTCCAAGGGATCTTTATCATCATGGAGGATTGGGATATAGATACTGAAATTCTACCATAACCCTGATTATTTTACAGAAGAGGAAGCTGAGACCTGCCTAGGGGGAATGGCTCCCCCAAGGTCACCCCCTCCTCCTCAGCAGGTCCAAGTCCAGGGTCAGGTTTGCTGACTCCAGTGCAGTGACCGTGCCCTTCAATCTGCAGCCTCTGCTCAGGAAAGCAGGAGGCTCAGGTTGGGAGTCTGGGCACCACATTGGCCAGTGGGTGAGCAGTCCACTGCACCAGTGGTGACCCTGCTCCTAATGCCCTGTGTCATGCCTGCAGTCCTTCGGCTTCCCACTTAAAGCAGGAAATTAGCAAGCCCATGGGAATAATGACTGCTGCTCCCTGCCCCCTTTTGCGGGATCTGTTTCCTGGGCTCAGAGTCAGGAGAGCCGGCTGCAGTCTCTGGTGACCTTGAACTAGAGCCACTTTCTCCATCTGGGCCCCAGTTTCCTCATGAGTAAAACACAGTAACTGAACTAGATTAGGGCCTCAGAACTTTTCCCAAGAAGGAGAGTCCCCTGGTGGGCTCCGGAACTGAGAGGGGACTTACAGTAAGAGTTGGGGCTGATATTAGGGAAGAAGACAGAGGAGGAAAACAAATCTGAGCAGCTCTCCAAGGTGAGACATCCCAAAGTGGGACGGGGATCCGTTCCTCAAACCAGGTCACAAATAGACCCCTTCACATTCTTGGGAAATTATTATAGATTCCCAACTCTTTAATTTTATTATAATATTATTTTAATATATAAACCATGAAACAATTATAAACTCCATGCTTATAGATGACTATGTAATTGCAGGATAAAAGTGAAATCAAATACCATAAAGCTAATAAAATTTAAATTTGTGATATTAACTTAATGTGATAGGTAAGTGAATGGTATTGCCTTGCAGAAACTACATCGCCAGTTTGGGGTTCATAGTAGAAAAATGTTAACTCAGGTCTGGTCATTTATTTATTCTTTTTCTATACTGTGAGTTTGAAAATACAACTCCCAAGAACGTCTGTTTGCACACATAACAGAAGAATGAATGCCTCGCAGCCTTCGCTTGCAGTTTAGAAGGAGGAGACCTTTCACTTAACTGACACTCTGTAAGTGAGCACTGCAGATGTCACTTGATAACTCTGTAAAGCTCTCTCTTTCATTTGAAGATATTCAACTGCATTCAGTGGGCAACTAATTCAATTATTGTTGCACTCCAAAACAGAACCATTCTTCAAGGCATCCTTACTACTAAAATTATTGCTAATTGAATGGCTGAAAATTGATATTTTCAAAGACTGAGAACACAGAGCACATCTACTGGAAATGTAAACACGGACGTTATGAGGCAAGTTTCTTTTTAGTCTGACATGCCTGTGCTTTGTGAGTCCTGAGATGATTCAATTCTCCCACATTTCTGTGTTCAGTGATAGGATATACCAAGAAGCTATATCAAGTGAAATTCAACTGACTGGATTTCACTTGGTATAAACTCAGAGATAAACACAAATCAAAGGATAAACACAGGGATTCTGATGCTCCATGCCACTGCTTCAGTGTGGTCATCCAGACGATTCAGGATCTGCTTAGAATAACTGTTACAGATTATTGTCACCATGAAGACAAAAATTTAAGTGCTCATAGAGAATCTGCAGATTCTTGAGAAATTGTCCAACTCTGAGAAAGGGAAGTTTAGCAGGAAAAGTTAAACTCTATTTGCTTTTAGGAGACTCAATTCCAAGTCCGACTCTGTCACCAGCCAGCTCTGGAAGGCTGGACAGGTGCTCACATCTTTAGGCATCTGTTTCCTCATCTATAAGACAGTCTTACAAATGCCACTCACCTCACAGGCTCTCTGAAAGTGAATGAGGCAGTGGATGTGAAGGGGCTTAAACAAACCTCCTCCTGCGTAATTACCAATGGAGAACACAGTCACAAAGGGCAGGGGCTGAGTGGCTAGAAATTGACCTCTAAATGCTTTGAAATGTCCTGGCCAGTCATCCCTGAGTAGCATGGGACAGACATGGGTCCCTCCTGGCCCTTCTGGTCCTTCCTATCCAGTTCACTCCGGAGCAAGGAAGAGTGATTGTTATGGATTAGCTTTCTGAGGGAGTCTAGGAGTGAGGGCTCGTTCTTTGCTCTCTACTGCCCTCTTCAGTACAGAAATTGACCTTGCCTCCGACGGGTTCTCAGCAGCAAGGGAGGAAACACAGCACAGGCCCAAGCCTCATTGCCCTCCGGGTGCCTCAGCTCAGCATTCCAGACCCTTCTCGGGACCCCACAGCTCCAGCCTGGCCCTGATCCACTGCAGGCCTCAGGCCCCCAGGCCTCGGGTTCATTTTTCAGTCTGCACAATTCCTTCCACCCCCTACCTCCCACCACCTTGGTTTTTATGGCTTAGTTAAGATGAAGTTTAGGGCCCAGAGACCCCATAACATTTCCTCAGGTCTGTTGATCCACAGTGGAATGATTTCCAGCTACACGTTAGCCACTGAGGTAGTAAAGACATGCTTTGTGGCTCTAATCCCATTTTAATGTCACAGGGCTGTTTGAATGTCTGATTCTGTTTTAATGATCAGTGTTTACACTGGCCTCTTGAACACACCCTTGAGGCTGTGGCACTAAGTAAGCAATGACTTCTTACAAGCAGCTTTCTCGTTTGCCACTCACAGCCTCATTAACCTTTAGAGAAGTGATCGCCACGTGAGCCACACAGGACTCACAAGAGGATCCAGTGGGGTCAGGGAAGAAAATATTAGAACTTTTATTTTTATATAGTATGCTTCATTTCACTCTTCTTAGATTTCAACCTCAGACAATGTTTAACAATATACAAAATATACTGGTGGACAAGTACAGGCATAGAGTTTATAAATATTTGTATATTGTGGGGGAATGCTAATTTTATTTGATTTATTTGTTTTGTTACTGAAGGGATATACAATGAAAAAAGGTTGCAGATGTCTATTCTAGAAGAGTATTTATCATTCTGGCTGTTTCAGAATCACTAAGGGACCTTTTTTAAAAAAGCATATTAAGCCCTAGCCCCATCCTAGACTCAGTAAACCACCATCTTCAGGAGTGAAGCATGCGGTATGCGAATTTTTTAAAAGCACCCCCTGGTGATTCTGACACAAACCCCTCAGCTAAAAATCGCATCGTTCTCCAGGCAATCAGCTCACTGAGGGCAGACTGCATCCATCTCTCTTGTTCACCACTGTGTCTGTGGAGCCCAGCACACTGCCTGACACGGGTGTTCCGTGCATATTTGCTGAAGGAATGAATGATGAACCAATGAACCACAATCCAGAGACGGCCACTGCTAGCTCCCCCAGCCTTTGTTTTCATACTTAGTGCTTCTATATGATTGTTTGACACGACCGTGAACCCATCACATATATGCTGAGTAGTTTATTTGATCGCTTTTAGTAAACAGGTTTCACTATTGAAAGTGATACATGTTTTAGCATAGTTTAGCATTTAGCATCTCCTGTTACAAATAAGACTATGTAAAAAAATCTTTTTACATAAAGCTTTCTTCTATATATCCAATTGTATGCCTAGGATAGAGTGCCGGGTTGGGATTTCCAAAGAGTGGGGAACATTTTACAGGCTGCAGCTGCTGTGGGAAGCACAAATTAACACTGACCGCAGAGCAGGAGATGCTGGTTTCAGGGTGTTTGTGACCCAGCAGAGGGAGGAGCTCTGTGGTTCTGCAAAAAGACTTGGAGGCTCTGACTGCATTCTAGTCCCTGTTTCTACCACTTACTGGCTGTGACACTTAGGTTCTTTAAAGCTAAGTTTCTTCACCAATTATGTGACTATTCATAGCCACATTGGGCTGTTGACTCTGAAGCACTCTTAGGTGTTAGAGATAAAAGAATTAATTTTTATACTTGTCAAAGGGACAAAAGAAAGCCTTGGAGTCTAGGAGTGGTTCCCATGGAAAAGTGCCATCCTGTCTCTCTTCTGTGACAATGTACTGTTTACCCAAAAGAGGGTTTGACTGCAGACTCCAGGCACTGAAGAAGGGTCAGAGATATTAGGATCTCCAGCCAATGGGCCACCTCAGAAATATCAAGGATGAGTCTTGTTGTTTGCGAAAAGCAGTGACGCTGGACTCTGAGGAAAGATCAAGAGCAGTCAGAGCACTGTTTTCCTCCTCATGCTGTGCCAGTAAAACCAGTCAGGCAAGTTCCCGTGGTGCCAAGACGCTCTAAAGGGAAGCAGCTCCCCTCTCCTGCTCTTCAAGGACTGCTCATTCCAGAATCCACCAAGCAATGTCCTTCGGAAAGTCTGGTTGGAACTCAAGGCCAAGGTCTGCATTTCATCTTTGGCACAGGGCTGTAGTTCCCAAATGTTCGTATGTATAAGAGTGACCAGGGGTGCTCAAAAAATATGCAGCTCCTCTGCCCCACCCCCTAGAGATTCGAATGCTGGAGGTCTGGGGTGGGCTCAGGAACCTGCATTTCCTTCCTGAATTCTGATGCAGGTAGCCTGAAAGCCAGGTCTGGGGAAACAGCGGCACAGGAGACCCAGCCCTGGGAAGGGAACCAGAGAGCTGAGTTTGAGGTGAGATCGTTCCACTCACCTCAGCATAAGCCTCAGGAGTCATTTCACCTCACTGGCCCTGCTGTTTCATTTTAAAACTTCATTTTCACAGCAGAGGGAGCAATACCTGTTTGTCAAAAGGCTTGCTGCTGAGAGATTGAATTAGACATTGTAGATGGGAAAAGCACCACTACCACTCAGAGCATACACGTAAGGTCCTAAATGTTGTCCCCTGCCTTTCGCACTGAGATCAACACGGACAACACTGGCTAGTTTACATCGTATCCCCAAGACAAAGCTCTCACTGAGACGGAGACTTGTTCTCCTGTGTGTTTGGGCTTTGTTGTTACAGAGAGGTGCCGGTCTCCCACCAAGCAGTGTCTCTGGGTTTCCTGCATGGCGTTCCTTGTGCTCGGGGTTCTGGCTGCTGTGATCAGTCTCGGGATCACCTTTGGGATACCTGTAAAACCTGCAAGTACGTGTCTCCCCTAGGTGATGGACCTGCCAGTCATTCACTCAACCAGCAGGAGTATATTTGTCCCACATGTATTTCCAAAATGGGTGAGTCTCTTCCTGATAGGGTGAGATGGGGAGTCTACTGATAATGGGTGGCTGGCACGTGGTCTGTGCCAACAACCATTGCTCTGGACACTAACACATCTCATCTTGATTTCATGCTTTTCAACCACCTTGTGAGGTGGTTATTGTTATCACCATTAAGAACAGAGACTTGGGGAGGTTAGGTGACTTGCACAAGATCATACGGATGGTAAATCAACAAGCCAGTGCTCTAATCCAGGTCTGCCCAGCTCTGAAGCTTACACAGGACGTGGTTTGTATCTTTAAGGAGTTTCTGCCATATTTGGAGAGACTAGGGAACCAATGATGAACAATGCAAGAGAGCATATCATTCAGTATTAAATGAGGTTGGGTGGGGTGATAAATACTGTTAGCAATTCAAGGGAGATCAGCCACAATCGTTGTGCCAAGCACCTCATGGATTAAGGGATACACACAGCGGTGTTACCTGCTTCTTAATTATCAACCTAGTCCAACTGCAAAACTTTCAGGATGCAAAGCACACCTTCCTCAAGCTCTCACCAACTCTAACTTAGGTATCTAAAATGTTTCCTGTTTACTACCCCACACACTAAGCCAGAATTTTCTGGAAATACATTATTTTAGGTGTAAATATGGTTGACATGTGTGTTACCAGTCTGCTATTTACCTCTTAGCTTCCATCAAAATTTTATAGTACTTAAAATTTAAAAAATATGTATCACAGCATTATTTTGATAAACTCCCACTCATTTTTGAGTGAGTAGGTTAATTGCATTTAAACAATGATCTCAGTTTAACCCACAGAGCCCCCTTGAGGTTGGCCTAGCAGTTTATCTGTGTTCTCAATTCCAGTTAAGAAAAATCACAGAGGGGAAATTCACAAACACGCAGAACCAATCTGTGGAGCAGCTCAAGCCAGATCCCAGGCTTGTTGGCCCCTCCTAGTCACCTTCAACTCCTTCTCAGGCAGGAGTGTGTACACACTCGTTTACCCAGATGCCAGTGGTATTGCAAGCAATGCAAGCTAAGCTGGCCTAGAGAGTTTGGGAGCATGGGGGAGAAAAAGAAGTAAAAGGGAAAGAAATCATGGGGAAAAGAACAACGGAAAGAAGCAGACGGGGAAGAAGGAAGCAGAGTATTACAGACAGGTATTACGCTTTTCAAGATTGACATTCATGGTCACGATGCATGTGTCAACATCCAGTACCTGTCTTATAAATCTTCCAGATTTGCTGTATCAACCATGTAAAACAGCTTCACGGCAGCTGGGCTTCTTGTGTGAGGACCTCACCACTTGCTTGCCACCCTCCCTGCTTTGTAATGGCAGGCTGGACTGCAGTCACGGGGAAGATGAGTCTGCTACCTATTGTGGTGAGGTGGACAAACAATCCAAATTAAAAAGCAGTCACCATCATCTAATAACTAAAATTCAGAACTAGAATTAAAATTATCAATGCACGAATATTTCTGTTAGAAATAATGCTGTTGTCAAATACAGGCCAAGTGCCCAGCAGTCTCCCACAAAACTTGATATTCAAGTGTCCCAACCAGAGGACTTGGTCATACATGGACAAGGTGTGTGACACCAGAAATGACTGTGGGGATTGTTCCGATGAATCAGGTAAAGATGAAGCTATGTAATATAATTAATGTTTTAATGGGTTCTTGAAGTTGCTACCCTTACATTTCAGTCATACAAATTAACTCAAACTCAAAAAACTTCCTAAGGATATTTATATTCACAATAAAGCAATTCTATCACTACCAGTAGTTTGCATTTTTAAAGTAGGTGAGTTCTCTGGCTAAGAAGCAAATTAAGCCAGTTTTGCAAAGATAAATAAAGGAAATCATCTTGATGGGCAACTCTTGTCTATTACCAAATTTCTTTTTGATTTCTTTGAAAATTTTGGTAAAGATCAAAGAAGTTTGTTGAATGCTTTGACTTTCAAAGATAGTTTTGTTTATTTAACCTTTGGCATTTCCTTGTCCCTCCTCCCCCACTCTCTTCTCTGCCTCCCACAGTGTTCTCTATGGTGGTTTGACACTGTGCAGCACCCCTGATCACTTAACAATCTGGTGTGGCTGGATTACTCAAAAACTATGGTGGTAGATACACTTCCAATATGGCATGGTCCCAGTAAGCATGTAAAAGACTTACTGGAATTATATTACACTATTTAGGTCATATCCTGCCTTTTGTCTGGTCATCATGGAAGGCAGAAACAGAAATGCTTCCTAGGAGTTGCATGTTATCTAACAATGTGTTGACAACAAAAGACTGAAAATACAAACAGATCTTTCTTACTAGCTGCCAATTAACAAATACTGAGTCTCTTCTCTGCTAATGGAACATACAAAATCCTATGGACTCTTGCTGTGTATGCAGTATGTCAGTATGCTTATTCTCAAGCTGATGGAGAGAGGTGGTACTCTTCCTGGCTTTTTAAAGTACACATTCTTTCACCCAAATATGTAGAATCTTAATAAATGTCTGCAACATATCCCTTGGACAGTTTCCACTAATATTTTAAAAATCCAAACTTTTTTTCCAATAGGATCTTTTCCAGTCCACTTTGACATTTTAACAGTTGTGGTTTTAAAAATAAATAAAACTGTCTAGTTTTACAGTGCCCAAAGTGTTCAGGCTGGAGGTGTGATACTGTTTTCTTTGCTGACTGTGCCTGCATTCCCAGAACTCGCTGCAAAGATGGCATTCAAGACTGTGCTGACTGGAGTGATGAAAATATATGTGAATAGAAGATTTTTCTATTGTTTGTCTTGTTACCAGTTCCCTTAAGATTTCTCTCCCCACAAAGTGACATATGTATCTTAAGAGTATGTGTAGGAGTAGGGAAGCTACTAAAGCATGAATCCAGTGTTATGTAACAGAGAAAAAAATGGTTAGTAGAAATCAGACCCAACTTTTAGTGGCCTTCAGCGAATTTTAAACCTTGTTTCCAAGTTTCAGAATATAGCTTTCTGCCTTGTACACCACAGGGTTATTATGGGGATGACACAAATGTACTGTTTTGATTATTTCAATAAAGGGTTTTAATCTTAACAATTTTCCATTCAAAATCGCTGTCTACATCTTCATTAGTGTAGCTCTGGTTCAGATCCAGCTGAAAGCTAGTTTGGCTTAGGGCTAAAAAGCACTGCACAAAAGCCAGCAAATAGTGACAAAAGCCAAAAGATCAACCAGATCAGAATTATCTGCCCATCCAGCCTTCCAGTGTAGGTACTGAGGTCAAAAGAGCAGATCTGGGTTTCAATCTCACCCTACCACTTGAGGGGCTGTGTGACCTGACACAAGCAGATTTAATGGTTTCCTTATCTGTATAATGTGTATTTTGGGGGGAGACTGTTATGACAATCAATGAAATGATATAAAGAGTTGTACAGTGCTTAATATACAATAGCAACAGGAATTGTGGGCAATTAAAAGAAAAATTCTAAGGATATGGTAGATTGTATTATTGTTAAAAATACCTGCTATCCTGCTCTGGGAGAGGATTATACTTCCCTCAATCCTCAGGGCCATCAGATTTCACTATGTACATGACTTGTTCTGGCTTTTGACATTTGATTGCTTAACGATGTGCATCACTCCCCAGTGTAAGTCTGAAGAGCCAGCTCATTGCCATCTCTCTTCCCTGTCCTGAGACTGGAAATGTTCCAATGAGAGGTTAGAGTCACAGGCAAACCACAAATGTCAAACCTGACAAACCAACCTTTGTAGCAACTAAATTTTTTAATCATTTGTAACTGTAGCTTAACCTTGCCTATCTTGATGCTGAAAATGTTACAAGAAAAATCTTTCTTACTATATCCACTGACACAGATCAGTTTAAATAATGGACCAGAGAAGTAACATTTTTAGAGGCTGCTGGGGAGTAAAAATCTCCAAATACAGGCAAAACAGGATTAACCTTAGCCAGCATCTGCTATGAGAAGCCAGTGTCCCTTTTCTGTACAGACCTAAGGCAAACAACCAGAAGGATATTCAGATAGTGGCATCTTCACATGCTCATGTCAGCTTTTCACTGTCATTCCAATCTCTTGGAATGAGTTGAGATAATCTCTAATTGTGCTACTCCAAGCATCACTGCTGGAACTCCATCAGCATTACCTGGGAGCATATCAGAAATGCAAATTCTCAGGCCTCACTCCAAGCCTTTCCAATCCTCTGCCCTACAGGTTAGCCATTCCATTTGCTTTGGCCACTTACATACAAGAAGTGATACTTGTAACAGCTTTAAGAGTCAGCACATGACCCACCAGCTTCTCTTGTCCCAGATAGAGGCTGCTCCATAAGCCTGGGACCTGGACTATGTAGCGGAGCCTAACCTGACCCACCATAGTCTGGAAACCCAAATTTATGTTTTGTAATTTTGTAAACCATTGAGACCTTAGTCCTAGTTACTGTAGCAGTTTACTTTAACAGGACCGATACAAATCCTTTGAAGAAATACAATGTTAAGATGTGCAGATACTTTTTGCACAGCATCTCAGACAAGGTGACATCCTAATACAAACACTACTTCCCCCCCCCCCAGGTATCTTATAGAATATCCTACATAGAAGGGAGTTAAGAGATTAACTACTTCAACTTTTCTCAAGTAACCTCGGTTACATCTGCAAAGTGGAGCCACTAGTCCCTACTTCATAAATTGAGGACTAAATGAGAGAAAATTAAGTCTGATAATATATATAAGGCACTCAGTATATGTATACAATACAGACAATATGAAGAGAAAAAAACCCTTGCTCACCCACAAAGGAATATTCTATTCTCATTTTATAATTACACCCATTACATAAACCATGAATGAAGCCCTGAGGACTGAAGAAAAAGGTTTTCAAACGTAAGAACTTTATACCACCTGTTACATGATACTGTCATTTAAAATCTTTAATCATATTTCATCCAAGATTATTCAGCCACATTACATGCCATGATTAGCTTTCTATAAACAATTTTGCTTTCTGTGTACAAATCGGTGTTAATGAAATAAAAAATAAAACTGTATACTAGGCAAAGAACTTTATTAATCTTTGATTCAAACTTTATTCCCAGGCTTCTTCAGCTGAATTAGCTGCAAAGAATGAATTGTATATAAGCAAAAACTGAAAAGAGCTGCAGTGTCCAGGGGCTTAGGCTTAAAAATGTTAGAGATCTAGATTTTATCAGATCCATAAACAAAATTTTAAAAAGCAGTCATAATATAAAATAGCAGCTCCCAGTAACTTCTTCAAGTTTTATCTTCTTCAGAATGTGACTCAATTCAGTTTGCTTCATTCTTGGAAGCCTCATCAAAATTCTCCACAAGATCTAGATAAAAAATGAGAAAAAAAAGTAGAATCTCAGAAAAAACCAAATCTACAAAAATAATCATCAGGTCTTAAAAAGGAGATATGGAAAGTCTCTCAAAATATACCCTAGTGTTAAATCAGAGTATCAATTTAGATACCTGTTTGCATTTCCAATGAAACTACTACGTATTAGGCATGCTTTGAACTGCATGTTTTGGCATATAATTAATACAAAGGAAAGAAATTCATTAATTAGCAGAAGACAAATACTGTGCTTAAAGAGTATGTATATACCCTCCCACTCCCACCCCACCCTAAGAGCTAAAATTAAGCAATGTAGTATTTTAGTTACACGGAGGACAGGACCAAAGAACTGCCACAGCACACAATTTGCAGTTTTCCTAGATTCCTAAGGAAACCTGTCTACACAAAGTGGAAATATTTCTGAGTCTAGGGACTCTACTGCTCAATACTTGTTTTACAGTAAAATAGGTTGTCCAGTAACAAGATAGAAAAATGCCTCATGACTGCCAAAGGAGTTTTTCTGCTGACTTTAGAATGGTTATATCCCAAGATATTTCAACAACTTCCCCATGCATTCTCACACATTTATGGGTCCCCAAGTAGGAAGCAAGGGTCATGTGATCTCTAAGTAGTTACTATACTTCGGTCACAACATACATCCCTATTTACTCAATATTTAAGGTTAGAAACCTACAACTTCTTGGGATCCCAAACAGAAAAAAAGCCAAGCCTATAAACCTAACTCCCAGGTGAATAACACTGCATTTTTTTTTGTCTCATTCTAAGTGAGGGCCAAGTCTCCGTTTGCCCCACTTCACCCTATACCTCCTCCCCCAAGGTAATTTCTCCTATAGTACAAAGACTCTTCATTCTTCCTTGCTACGATTCTTTAGTTTAACCACAAGTGACGGTTCCCACCTGGAACTTCGTCATCATCATCCTCTCCAGTAGCAAGTGGTGCTTTTCCATCCACAGCTGTGAAAGGAAATGTAAATGTTACACATTTAAGTCTTCAATAAACACTAACCAAAAGATCAGATGAAAAGTCAAGGGTTGTTACAACTCAAGTTTATGACAACAGTGGCATTTGGGATTTCATCTACAGTACTAGGCATTAACATGATAGTCTGATGTCTACAAATGAGTCGGAATACTAGTATCAGTCAACACACCAAAGGGTCCATACCTGTCCTTTCAATCCTTCTGACCTACGACAAGGGACAGGTAAACTCACATACCAAAAAAACCTTTACTGGAGCGAAAGTAAAATAATCAGAAAAGTACAAGTGTCTTTGACCAGTTAGCCTCTACTTTCCATTTATTACACAAGAAAGAACTACACTTGAGAGCTGAGACCTCACAATACTGGCCCTTAGCCTTGTACGATTTTCAGTGGGACCCTTCAAAAGCCCACCTCAGCTCTGGAAGCCTAAGACTTTCTAGAACCTTTTATGCCTTTCAGCGTGACAAAAACAAAAAGCCCACCAACAAACACAAACTGACTGAAGCAGAGTGAGCCAACACCCAGGAGAGCATGCATGACTAAGTAACAAGCCCTACAGTACAGCCGACTTGCTGCTACACTTCCATTCGTCAAAACTTCAGAGGGCTTCAGCACAAAGTAGCTATATGTACACCTATGCAGCTACACAATTTTCTGCCCTGAACAAAATCCTTATTACCGTATAATTAAAAACACCAGAATCGTGGCAGGCCAATTTTTAAAGACTATTGGTAATACCAGTTATAACTGTACAATGGAAGAAGTTTAACAACGTATAGTATGCTTCAATTCTAAACTGTTATTTAAAAAAAAAACAAACCCAAGTTAACATTTTCATCATTTCCTGCTAATAAAGGAAAGTTTTTAGTCTCTGATCCAAAACAAGAAAGCTAGTAGAAAACAAATGTTCCACTTAATCAAGTATAATGATCAACGTATACTAAATAAACTACTGAACACACCAAGAATACTTGCTTTAAAATCAGTGTAAAAGCATTTTTTACAGGAAAGTTTACATTTCCAAATTTAAAGATATTCATATCCACTCTGCACCCTAAACCTTAGAAATCTATTGATAAATCAGTAACCCTGGGGAAAAAAGTTCTACTAGGAAACTCACATTGTTTGGGCAGAGCTTCAGCCAGCCTCCTTAAACTGGTCAAACTGTCTGCACCAAGCTGGTTTAAGATGCTGGGTAGCATTTCTGTCAGCTGCTTTGTCTCAGCATGGCCTGTAATGGTGAAAGTGTTTGCTGCCAGAGATGCCTGAACTTTAGGGTTGTTAAAGTGGATCACTGTTCCTTGGTTTGTGAACATATTCACCTAAAAAGAAAAAAAAAATTTAAATTAGCAACACCCACCAAAATCCCATTAAAACCAAACATTTCACTAAGCAAAAGCTAAAGTCTGGCTAGGTAATCCAGTATTTCACTATGATACACAGGGAAAATTCTGGCTGGGATGTAGCACAATCTAATCGTTTCACACTTGGCAATCTGCCTGATACCAAGAGTAGAAACACATTTTAGAGAGCTATGAAATTCTCTGTTGGAAGTAGAGTAAAAAAAATAATCATTTAATGCATGAACATTAACGGTTTCAGCCAAATCTTATTTCTGTAAAGAAATAAAATTTTACACTTACCTCTTCAATACCAGAGATATTGTTTACCCCTAACTTCTTTAAAGAAAACTGAAGTTTTTTATCATCTGCTGTGGCTGTTCTGTGTACCACCTTCTTCTTTCTACGAGCAGTTCCCTAAAGTGGGGAGAAAAAGAAAGAACACAGCATGTGTTTATACCACAACAGACATTTTCAAATAGAAACAGTTTCTAATTCCTTTCTGACTTGTGAATCTGTATAAGAAAATTACCATATCCACAAACTTTTACGCTGTGAGTAGGCAAGTTAAGGCACTGATGGAAGGCAAAAGAAAGGAATGAACGGAACTGTCTACAAATCCTCCTCAGCTTCTAGTTTTCTCAGATATAAAGGAATGATCTTTTCAAAGTCCTGCTTTCTACATTATCTGTTCTAGAAGTGATCCAAGAGGTGGCATGTGTCAACCTAAATTGAACTTCATTTAGAAACTCCATGTCGAGGACCCTTAACTTTTTCTGTTTTTATATTAAAGAAAAATCAGCATCCATTAATATTCACAGGCAAGATACTATATGACACAAATGAGTGTCATAATACACAAATACAGACTTCTACAGCACCCAAGAGTAAAGCCTGAAGTTTTTATCTTAACCTACCAGGCCCCTTACGTGATCTGCCTGCCCCCACTTTGCCACTCTTGACACATCTTCCATCATCTACATGGCTCCCTGCTTCACTACAGATCCCTGTTCTTAAGTCACCATATCAATGGCCTTTCCCAACCACCCAATGAGAAATAGCAATTCCCACACTCATCATCTTCTATCTATCCAGCTTATTTTTCTTCACAACACTTACAAGGGACAAATGTATTTTATTGTTTTCCCTCACGAGAATGTAAACTCCTTGAGGGCTTCTATTCTGTTTGCTGCTTTAAACCCAGTACTGAGTATAGTCATCTGACTCACTGAAGGCACACAATAACTTGATGAATAAACAGAATTTCGGCTTCAGGAAATCTTGTCTCTTGTATATATATGCCAAATCTCCAATCTCCCTCCTCTCAAATATATCCTCTAAACTTTCAAAGCTAGGCAAATGTGATACCCATTTTCTGCTAAAAACTCTTTAGTAACACTCTCATGGACCCTCCCATACAGACTAATCCCTTTATGTGGTACATAAGACTCTTCATGGAAAGACTATCACCCACCTACCTCACTGTCCCCCAATCTCTGCACCAATTTCTATATATCCCTTGAAAATCCTGTTCAAGTCATCATCTCTCCTGTGCTTTCCCTAAACTGCAATTAAAGTCCCCAAACCAAATCATTCTCATATCTGTATTCTGAAAATGTTTCTGTTGCACTATGTATACTACACTGTGAAACAAGTTTTGTTGTTGTTGTTGTTGTTATTTTAAGATACTTATCTCCCCTACTAGCATTAAAGTTCCCCTCTAATGACCTTACACTTCTTAAATTTTATACTCTCAGGATCCAGCATAGTCAAGCCTCAAGTAAAGAAGAAAATATCAACAGCTACAAAAAATACTAGTTATAACCCTCCCACCCCAAACCTTTAAGAATAAAGATCTTCAAGTGGTCATGTAGACACCTGGTTTCCAAAGAATCCTCTCAAAGACATTCTAAAGAACCACTATAAGATTTTCAAACAAAACCAGCCCACCTTCTATAGATTTCATACACTTCACATTCAATTTTTACTGAAATAATTTATTATCAATGCTCTGATCAAAAACTGAAAAAGAACTGGTTTAGATAATTTACCTAAAAACTACCTAACACTTTGCAGATTTCTCCAAGGCAAGAATAATTCACCTATTTTCACACCCCACAATCAGGTTTCTTAAGAGGTGAAGAACATGTTTCCATTTTACAAAGATGACAGAAATACTTCCTATGTTAACTAAACAACGGAAGTTTAATCCTACATCAGCCTTAAGAATCCTAGAACACTTCAACTTTCCTTAACCCTAGAACGTCTTTCACGAGTTAAAAACTAATGATCAGGGTAACAACAAAAAGATGGCACATAGCACATTATTCAAATTAGTCCTTCTGAAACCTGTACTGAAAGAAATGATGATTAAAAATACCACAATAAAGAGCATCCAAACACTGACCCACAAAGAATATGAGTCTTCCTGGCACCTGAAGGCCTCACCTAGCTTCTAACAACTGCTAAAAAGGGCAAGAAACACCTACTGTTGTTAATGAGTAGGTAGGTGTTGATCTTGAAGACCAGCTTCGGGGGGGGGGGCGGTGGAGTGGTGGCAGGAATCAAGCTACTTTCACTGCTGGCAAAAGTCAGTAATTAACAGATGTACATCTTATTACTTAAATCTAAGTGCAACTTTTGGCTATTTCACAGTAGACTCTACTTGAAGGTAAATGCTTAACATTGGGGAAAACTAATAGATAATAAACTTGTAGCATGGACACTTTACAGGTTTTATCAAGTAATGACATGCTCTGTTCCAACAGGCTACCACACCTTGTTAAATACTAGGAATCTGCTAACACAGTGCAAAATACAAGGAGGTAGACCTCTGTCTAGAGTGGACTTCTGATTTCAGCAAATTAGAGACCTAAAAACTTACCAAGTTCAAAAGAGAATCTCCTTAAAGGGGACCAGTAGCCACTAGGAAAAATGAATTAACCAAAACTGGTCATTTAAAACTCACCAATCACTCTCATTCCCTTAGTTTTAGCATAACTACAAGGTAAAAATGGGAAGATACCTGCTTAAACAATATTTTCAAGTCCATAGTCACTGATCTTAAATTCTAAAATATACCCATAAGAATGACATCTCCAAATATCTTAGAAAATATACAACCACTCTAGATTACATTTAGCTAAGAAAGGATTACAAAAAGGTCTTAATTTACAAGAGAAATGAACCTTCAACTGTTAAGTACAATGATTATCCAGAATCATAAAGTTGAAAAGGTAGGTAAAACTTAAATTCATGGTTAGTTCAGTTATTTTTTAAAATGGGAAGAAAAAAAAAACCCCACCAAGCACTGACTGTATATAACCGAGGTTATACAACCTTATACAAGTCAAGGATATAATGCCTACAATTATGATCTAAATGAAGAGACACATTTTCTTTCTAATTAGGAAACACTTTTGTTCTACTTAAAACACTGTAACACTGAAAACATATCCACATAAAAAGCAAAGTTTGCAGTTCGAGTCTTCTCTTCACCTATTATCACTTGCATTTATTTCTTTTAACATACAACTTGCACGTCTCACTGATACACTATATTGTACATCTAATTTTCCCCTGCCACCCCTCCACACGATTTGCTAGCTCCGTGAAATGCCCTCTAGAGACAATGTGACAAGCCAACAATGTTACAAATGCAAAAGAGAAAAAAACCTAAGCCATTAAACTTCCAAAAAAAAAAAAAAAACCCCAAACTTTTAAAACTTACTTTCCCACCAATGCGCACTTGTGCCTGCAGTTTGGCGAGTTTCTCCTGATTCATGATAGTTTCTTTCATCTAGAAAAACAGGAAACCCTCAGCGAGGAAAGGGCTAGTTCACTCTAGCATTCCACGCGTGTTATTTCCCAAGACATCAGCAGAATAAATGACCTACACAGGCCGAGGCCTGGATCCCAAACCCACCCCGCCAAGCTCCCAAATTTCAGTTTCGAGGGAGCTCAAATAGCACTCGCCTCCCTCCCCCTCCCCCCAAACTCCCCCCTCTTTGCAGGCCCAGCAAAAGGGCTCTAACCCACCCCCGGCCAGCCCCCCACCCCCCACCCCCGGCCCTGGCCCGGCCTCGGCCTAGCCAGGGCCTGCCCGGCCCGGCCACTCTCCGCAAGCCTCGCGGTACCTGAGGCTCCTGTCCTCGGGTTCCGCCGCGAGGTGGAGGAAGAGACGGCGTCGCCTCGCCCCCAGGGCAGCCGCCCCTGGCCCGACCTCGACCCCGAGAGTCAGCCTGAGTGGGTGCGCCTGTCCGTCGCATCGCCTTCCTTTTCTGAGCCCTGTCCCTCCCTGTCTCGCTCCTTCCGGGCACTTCCCGCCCCCGTTCCCGTCCTCCTCCCACGCAGGCGTCCAGAGCCTTTTTGTACCTTGTTGGAGAGGAAATGGGGCCGCGCGGGGGACTAGGGTTGGCGCTCAGGGGGGTCTCGGGTAGACCAGCTGAGATAAGGCGCACACACGCGGGGACGCAAGATGGCAGCTAGAGGGAGGTCGGAAGTGACGCAATGCCACTTCCTCCTAAAGTCAGGAAACGGACTTCGCCGCGAGCTCAGCGTCTGACTGCGCACGCGCGCGCTCTGGCCAGGCGGTCGTGACCGTCGCGTGTGGCTGTCCTCCAGTTGCCCAGAACAGGTCGGGTCGAGACCGCACGTCAGACTGGGCTGGAAGCACCGCGAATGGTCCTGGGAAAGGCCATGGAGTGGTCAGAGAGCACGGTTCTTTGCGCAGTTAGGGTTGAGTAAGTCGGCCGTGTCTCCATCGGGCCCCAATCGCCAAGTTCTTTACCCCTGGAAGAAAGGGCCTGTTCACCTTTGCGGAAGCGATTGGGGCGCCTAGATTGTGCTCACCTGTTTAGCCTGCTCTCCGCTGGTTGGGTGGTGTAGATTGGAGCGATTATCGGAATGTTTTAGAATTTCCCCTCCGGCCCGAGTGAGCCCTTACCAAGACGTTTTGTGAAAATTTTGCTTTAGTTGGTTTGGTGGTTGCAGGACCACGCTTCAGAATTTATGAGGAGCGTGTTCACAGTGCAGACCTGAGCCCCACCTCTCGGCGATTAAGTCTGGCTGAGGATGTGACCGGGTAATCTGCATTTCAGCAGGCCTAGCCGGCGGCCTTACACCCGTGAACGTGATTACCTCACTTCTTTCGTCTGTGACAGAAAGCTCGATCCCTTGATACCTTTTGGCGTGGGCTTGACGATTAGCCGTTCACGGTTGAACGAACTTTACCTTTCTTAACTGAGTAATTCAGTCAAAAGAGAATTTGTGCCTGTTTGTTTGGGGAGGCTAAACTGGTATGAGTTAAAATTTTCTCAACGCTAGGACAAGCTTTAAGACAGTCTTAAAACAACTGATACTAAAAATGGCGATTTAAGTCACAATGCTATCTGATTAGCCTTTTGTGGTCTTAGCTATAAAAAGCCTTTGTATATTCAAAAATGAGTCCGAAATCTAACCTAGAGAAAATACCGTTTTATATAAAGCAAGCAACCTTGTGTAGGTGCAGATTTATCTCCGATTAAGATGAATGTTTTTGTTTTTGAATACTTAGCTAGTGTAAATTTGTTAAAATTGTGACGACTCTAGGAAAATAAGTGATGAGGACGCTGTATAACTTTTTAGGATACTGTAACAGTTGATAGTTTCTCAAGAAACAATGTTGCCCTTATTATTAAATATGAGTCAAATTTATTACAGAAAAGGAATTTTGTACTGTTAAGCTATGTGGGTCACTGTCCGAATGTTAAAGGTTAAAATGACTGTGCCAACACTATACAGTGCTATAAAAATATTAGAAAATATATAGAAAGACAGCTCTTTTTGAAAGTGTATCTTTGTTCAGACAATTCCACCCCTACACCTTCCTCTCTGTTACACTGGGTCATTTGAAACTTCCTAGTCATGCAAGGTTTTCTGAGTATTTACGTAAATACAGGCTTCTACGTAAGTAATCTGCCATCTGATTTACCTCACCTGTTTTCAGGAAATGTTCCACGTTTTTATTTTCCTTTGGTTCCCACTTTTCTCTTGTTGTTTTGTAAAAGTTTTGCAAAACTTGCACTATGTTGAAATCACAAAAGATTCCTTAACAGTAAGAAAAAGTTTTGATTTTGACTCCTGATTATTTTGTGTGTGGTCAGGAAATTCTGATTCTGCTAGTATTTATAATACCAATCTTTCAAAAGAAATAACTGAAGGGATTTCCCCCAACCCACCCCCACCCCCGCCCAAATATCTGCTAAGTTGCCACCTTAGCTCAGTGATGGCAAGAGAGTAACTCACGTATTACCATTTCCTATGTGCTCCCATTGTCTATGGCAAATATGGATAATTGGCTTCTACACTTTACTGATGAGCTTGAACAGAGCTAAGAATCATTTACGTAGCACTCAGTGTGGCCTCTGTCAATACAGTAGGCAAAAAGGGGAAACCTGCAGTCCTTGGCTTATGGTTTATGGTCTAATCAACATCCATGGATTGTTTTCACCCCTCAGTTGGACTTCCCATGCATTGCTTCTTACTTCAGCAAGAACTAAAGTATTTATTTTATATTTTGTTTATTTCTTAAGAGCCCCATTCTCACCCACAAGAGGTACTGGAAATCACTGAGGATGAGTGTTTCCATGCTTTTAGTTGCTTCATATTCTGGCCCTTGACTGCTAACCACAAGGGACTTTTTTTTTTTTTTTTAGTTTCTAATACTTAAACTCTTCTTCTAATACCCTCACCTTTATCAAGTTAACATCTATATCTCATCTACCTCTTAGTCTAAGTGTCTCAGGAAAGCTTTCTCTGACACCCTCAACCCCATTTAGTTACATCCGTCATATGTATTTTTAGTTGTGGTATTTTACTAAATGCAGAATGAGAGATTGATAACTTTGTTGAGTTAATGAAGAATTGAACTAGGAGTCTTAATGACAATTATCCACTGGGTTAATATTGAGTGTTGGCTCTTTGACTGTTGAATTCTCACAGCAATCTTAAGAGATAGATACTTTCTATATTAACTGATGAGGGAAATGAGGCTTAGAGAGTTAAAGATGTGAAAATCAGCACAACCAGCCTCATTGTTCCTCCACCAAATCTGTTCGTCTGTATCTATCTGAACCTAGAGATGTTGCCTTCCCTCCTGTTACACATGAAAGAAATAGTCCCTCTGCTTGTACTTGTGTTTATTTCATTCAGGGCCTTGACTCTTCTGTTAGTGTTTTCCTCCCATATCTGTTTTCCCCCTTTCAACTAGATCATCCTTTGGGTACATTAAATATGCCTTAGTATCAGGTATCTTAAAAGAGAGCAAAACAAAAAACTTTTGACTTCTGTTCCCCTCCAACCACTACTTAATTTTTGTGTTCCCCTTTATAGCAAAATTTCTCCAAAAATTGCCTAAACTCCATCTTGACAAATACAAAGGCAAATTCTCAGTTCTCATTTTAGCTTTTAGGCAGCATTTGATGCACTTGGCTGCTTCCACATTTTGGAAACATTTTCTTCTCTTAGATTCCAGAACCTCCTGGTTCACCAGGCTCACCTTCTGGTTTCCTCTTACTTTACTGGCATCCCTTCAGTCTAATTTGCTTTATCTTCTTCCTCCAACTTCTAAATATTAGAGATGCTCACATCTTAGTCCCGTGTTCTTTTCTATATATACTCTCTCAACAGTTTCACCCAATCCCATGGCTGTAAATATTATCTTTATTTTGATAAGCCCCAAGATTATAGTTCCAACCCTAACTTTGAACACCTGACTGAATATTCTTTTTACATTATTATGGAAAACTTCAGGCACATAAAAATAATATAATGAACCTTCATAGCTTCATCACCCAAGCCTCAACAATTATTAAATTAATACATAGACTCATTATTCTTAATATGGTAGGGTGATTACTTCTTTCTCATTTTTGAAGCTGATGTATTTGCAGACTTTTATTCCATGTATATTTTAGGTTTTGTTCAATTATTTAAAATTTTATGGGGAGAGGGTATAGCTCAAGTGGTAGAGTGCATGCTTAGCATACACAACGTCCTGAGTTCAATTCCCAGTACCTCCTCTATAAATAAATAAGTAAACCTAATTACCTCCCCCCCCACAAAAAAAAACCCATATTTTATGGGGATTGATTGTGTGATTGATTTGGGAAGCTTTTATATCTTTACTCGTTGTTGTATGAGTCTACATTCAGTTGCAGGAAGTAGGTCTGGTTATTTTCAAGATACAGGGATTTAATATAGGGAATTGGTGTTTAGAAAATTGTTTAAAGGTCTGGAGGAGTGGGCTTTAGCCTGGGCTGTCAGGAACGAGTTCCAGGATAATACTGCCAGTCTGAGCTGTCATGGGAGCTCCTACCACTGCCCCCCCCCCCAATCAGGACGATGGAGAATCAAGACCTCACAACTAGTTACTGAAGTTAAGAATACACTACTGTAGCTACAATTCAAGAATAAAGATGATACTGTAACAAGTACTTAAAGTGAATTACTGTGCTTTAGAAAGCTGCTGCAGAAAATATTGTTATCTTCACCCCCATGCTTACCAGCCAAAAATCAAAGTAGCAGAAAGAAGGCTTTTGCCACCTTCCAGATCTTATTTAAGTGTACCTAATTGGCAGAAGTCATTTACTTCTAGAACCCTAACTGCATGTCTAGAAATGTAGTATTTAACTTTTCAAGATTTGTAGGATAAGGAAGCAAGCTTGAAAGAAGATTGAGTGGATGCTGAGTACCAAACTGCCTTATTCACCCAAATCTTCACATCCATGAACAGAGTGCATCTTTTTTTTTTTTAAAAAAACAACCTTTTATATATTTTAATAGAGAAAACGTTTTGAAAATTTGTGCATTCTTTGTTATCTGGAGAAGAACTCAGTAAGAGTACCTGGCAAGGACTGAAAATGATGGTGTGCTAACAATGGCTAGTGTCTGTATAGCTTTTATATTAAGCATCATTCTTAGTGCTTTTTGTATATTAATCCATTGGAGCCTATGAAGTAGGTACTATTAATCCAATTTTACAGAAACAGCAATTTGAGACACAGGAAAGTATAAGTAGTTTTTACCTAAGACCTCAGTGCTGGTAAGTGGAAAGGTGAAATATGGACACAGGGAGTCAGCTCCACAACCTGTGCTCATAACTATTATACTATGCTGCTGACTACTAGGGAATGTGATCATCTCAACTCTGTACCTGATACCCAACAAAAATATATTCAACTGCTCACTCATTATCTTTACCTAGATGGCTAACAGACATCCCAAATATACCATGTCTAAGTCAGAACAATATTTCCCAACCACTATTAAATCAACACTAAAAGTCATCTCTTTCCTTTTTTCTCCTATGACCTCCCATATCAAATCCATGAGCAAATGTTATCGATCCTGCCTCCAAAATATATCCCAGCTTTGACCACTGACCGTATTTACTGTTGCCACCTTAATCCAAACCACCATCACTTACCTGGGCTCCTACCAGAACAGCCTCCTAACTTACCTCCTTGTTCCAGGTTGGCCACCTGCAGTTCATGCTCCACACAGCAGACAGTTTTTTTTAAATAGCAAATATTACTCCCCTGCTTACTGCCCTATACATCTCTTCCATCTGGCTGTTCCTAAGTAACATCCTTTTATGATAAATCAGTGACCTAGTAAGTAAATTATTTTCCTGAATTCTGTGAGTTGCTCTAGCAAATTAGTCGAACCTGAGGAGGGTGTTGTGGTAGCCTCCAATCAATAGCCAGTTGGTCAGAAGTGCAGGTAACAAGCTGGAGTTGTGATTGGCAGAGGCAAGTGGTCTTCAAGCTCTTAACTTGTGGGATCTGACACTATCTCCAAGTAGATAGTTTGAGAATTGAGTTACTTTGTAGGACACCCGGTCTGTCTGCTGAGCATTGAGGAATTGCTAGGTAGTGATGGGAAACACACACTGGGGCTGTCTCTCCAGTTCCCTTGCCATTAGCTCTCAATGGACCTCTAACTGTTCTCTCTGAGCATAATCAAAGTAGTTTAACAAATTAAACTTATATATATTCTGCAAAGCACTAGAGTACTATACAATGAGGAATAGCATATAGAAGATGCTTCCTTTTGTTTAAGAGAAGGGAAAAATAGAAATATGTGTGTATGTTATTTTTGCAACAAAGTAAACACTAGAATAAGAAACCAGAAACTAAGCAATAACAACAACAACAACAAACAAACCTAAAGGGTGTGAGCAGAAAGAAAATGGAGAAGTGGAGGGGATAGAAATGGGAGTAAGACTTCTCAGAGTATACCTTTTCAGTTAGTTTTGACTTTTGAACCTTTTATACATTGAAAAATGTAATCAAGATTTAAAAAAATGAACCCTAAAACTGAAAACAAATGGAAACAAAGGACCCTAACTATATCAAATTGTCAAAGTTGCCATATAGAGAAAAGAGTTATTTCAAATGACTTTTGAACACAGTAGGAAGATTGTCCAAACTTAATGGAATGTATTTAAAGGAAAAATGAACTGGAAAAAATATAAACCTCAGTAGTCTTGTTAGTTGTTATATTGGTATTGTGAATGAGAAAACATTTTCTATATAAGATAAAGCCAAAGAATAAGTATTTTAATGTTTATAGAAAGTATTTTAATGTTATAGAGAATTTTGGTTTAGAGAAATAGAATCATGAATGCCCCACCTATCACTTTAATACTGCAAAGTGTTAAAATAATAAATTATATTATTAAAAATAATACTATTAAAATAATCGTTTACTCATTTTTAAACTATTTAATTTATTGGTACTTTTTTCTTCCTAGGAATTTTTACTCACCCCATAAAGATATTCTCCTTTGTTTCTCATAGATTTTGCTTTCACATTTAGCTCTATGACCCATCTCTAATTTTTGGCTGTGATGTAAGGTAGATATCAAGGTTGGGGTTTGGAATTTTTTATTTGTTTTTTTCTCATGTGGATTCTAGAAAGACCCTTGGTAAAAGACCAGAAAGTTTTGAATTGGACTCTGGCCCAAGCTCAGCACAAACAAGTGGTTGAGATATCTCTGCAGAAAGATTATATAACATAAATTAGTAATATAAAAGTGGATCACTACATCTTAGAAGGTTCTACTAAATCTGACACAGTGGTATTAAAATGGTAGGTGGGGCATTCATAATTCTTTTGGCTTTTCTAGATCCTCTACTGTCATAGAATTTTATTCTGATTCATTTGTAAAAATAGCATCAGTAAATCAAAATCTAAACTACTGCCAAGGTCTAGGCTGTAGCATCTGCTTTAGGAAAAAAAGCACCTGTAGAATAACATATATATAAGATGTAAATCAGGTGATAGGGAGTAATAGTTTTCAATCTTCTGTAGTTTTACAGAATTCAAAATTTAAAATATTTTACTCCCTCATTGTTTTCTTGAAGCATACAGTCTGTTTTGATCTCAGATCTGCTGAACACATGAAGTAAATGACATTTACATTAAATCCTAGTTAAATTATAATCATGATCTGTGCTTTTAAGTATCATGGCTAATTTTCAGACTTCATCTTTCACTGTTGATTCAAACAAATGAGGAATAGGTGGGGAGATATATATATATATATAATCTGTATTCTACTGACTAAAACAGAACCATAGCTTCATATTTCCATTATAAGTAAATTTTTCATGTATATTATTAAAGACTAAATTGAAAACCTTCACAAACAATGGTGAATTATCCCAGTTTTGCTTTCACTTCAGTCCTTGGACAAATAGATTAATCTCTCTGAACTTGTTTTCTCACCTGAAAATGTTCTCAAACTTGGGTGTGTATCATATTCACCTGGAGAGCTAATGAAGCATATAGAGTCCCCAGCTCACTGAAGCAGTTAGGGGCTAGAGCCTAGGTCTCTGTATTTTTACAAGTTTCCCCAGGTAATTTTGATTACACACCAAAATTTGAGAACAGTTGTCTTAGTATACTTCTATAGATGGATGTGTGGATGGACTGAGTCATGCATTTATTTATTTGTTTATGCATGTGTATAGCAATAAACTTGTGCTGGTGACTAGGAATAAATGTGTACTCTGTGACTCAGGTACACAGTGCTGAGACCAAGCCCTGCCCTAAAGAAGTTCTTGGCTTAGTGGAGGAGACAGACAAATAAACTGTTAGTTACAATAGAGTGTTATGTGCTCTGAATTAGGCAGAATGCTGAGGAAGCACAAAGGAAGGGCATCACCGTTTGCCTAGAATTGCACACCAGGGAAGAGTTCCCTGCATTTTGAAGGGCTGGAGAAATCAAGTGAGTGAAAATTAGAGGAGAGCAGTTTAGTCACAGAAGAATAAGACATAGAAACTATAAGCAGTTTGAGAAGCTAGTTATTTTCCAAAACCTGGGACACATCACACTGAATGTTCAGATTCTAGGTGGTTTATCAGGTATGTCACTGTATAGTGGTAGAATCATACTCTCCAATTCTTTTTCACATTTTCTTTTGTAAAGAGAACATCTTTTTGTTTCTCATACGAAACATGTTGGTAACACTTGATAGTCTCCTTTTAAAGAGAGAGTAGGCTTAAACTCAGAGGTGCAGCTGGCAGCATCATCCCGGTAGATTCAACAAAACTTTGTAGCAATTGAAACTAACTTGCTATTTTTGTAGAGATACAGTTTCCTTTTTAAAAATCACTTATTTGAGTAATTAAATTGATCCATTTTAAAAGTATTAAGTAACTAGTTCACTTGGTATTTGAATGTGCCAGAAAATGTGGAGATGGAAGATGAATGACTGAATTTTTGAAGCCTTGCATGGAGGTATGTGGTAGGAGATAAAGCTACAAAGACAAAAGACCGATTATGAGGATCCCTGGTTGCAATGCTAAGGACCTTGAGTCTTACTATAAAATAAGTGGGGGAGTCTTGAAGAGTGTTAAACAACAGAGAGTTAATCTTGGAAGGAGCCACAAAAAAATAGTGCCAGAATGAAGTGGAGGAGTTGGTGCGGGGTAGGGTGGGTAGAGGGATTCTCAAAGAAGTTTGGCTACAGACAATCCAAAGCTGTTCTTCTCAATGGGCTTGGTCTATTCATTACATCCATAGAGACTTTTGAAGAGGGTGAAGTAAGTCCCTTTAAGAGCCTTCAGCCCCATTTTGCTGATAGCCATAGCTTAGGTGTGAACCAGATAGCTAGTTTAGGGGGAGGGTATAGCTAAAGTGGTAGAGCACTTGCTTAACATGCGTGAGGCCCTGGGTTCAATCCCCAGTACCTCCTCTTAAAAAAAAGCCTAGTTATTCACCCCACCCCCGCCAAAATAAAATAAATAATACAGAAATAAATAAAATATATTAAAAGTAAAATGTTAAAAAATAGCTAGGTTAGTAATATAAGGTATGACAGCTCCACAGATTATTATTCCATGCTAAAAATGTGTAAGAAATTTGGAATATAACAAAATTATTGCTTCTCTGTGATAAAAGGTGCTAAAAATATGTACCATTAAAAACAAAACCCAAACCAAAAAACAACCAACTCTTCTGCGTAATTTGGGTGAAACACTTTATGCTGCTCTCCACTCCCCCAAATCTGGTTGTACAGCTGCTGTTGAGACCTTGTCCCCCACAGAGACTGGGCCAGGCGTAGCTGCCAGCTGCTCTAAAACAGTGACCAAACTTGGTCATAGAACCAAATGCCAGACATCTGTCTTCTACCAACTAGGATCAGTATGAAGCCCTACGCAGTAGATGACAACATACAACATATAACCTAAACAAAAATTGCCGTGTCACCTTTTTAGCAAAATCTCAATTATAAGACTTTCTTTCCCACCTTCTCAACAGCTGTTGGAGGTACAGGCACTTGCAATACAGTCACATGGCCTTTTGTTCTTTTCTTTGTCTTTTTTCTTCTGCCCTGATGCTGGACTGACTTGTTTTTTCGAATACCTCTGTAGGCTCTCCTCTCCTAGTCCTTAAAGTTTCTACAGGACCTTCTGCTTTTCTCTTTCTCTTCTCCAGAGAGTCCAGTCATTTTCTGAGCCTCCACAATCGAGTCTCTGCTGAATTCTGAATCTGTCTTACAAACCCTGGCCCTATGTTCCCAGGCCCATATCTTCAGAGGTCTCCTGAATCCACTTGGATGTCCCCCGTGGCTGTGTATCTCAACCTAAATCATCCTAGTGAATTCGGTCTCCTTAACCATCCTGTTTTTTACTACCAGTGACTGAGGCTGATGAAATAATACACTACAGGCTGTGACTTACCCTCTCATTGGTGGGTCTGCTGTTCCATGATTTGTGTCCACAGAAAAATGGACAATGTTAACTGTGTACCCAGAGGATTGAAAACCATCTTTTGTTGCTAGTATCTTTGCCTTATGAATTTCAATTTATTTATTTTTAAAGTTTTTTGAGAAGAAAGTATTTGAGAGTAGGATTGTTGAAAATCAAGAATTCGCTAAATTTCTGATTATTGTGTACAGGACTATTAAATGGAATACTCTTGAGGAATGCAGAACAGCTTTAGTGCCAGTGAATACACTAGTTAGAACGTTATGAACAAATACCAAAACATATTAACCCATATACTGTAGTTCAATTAAAATATATATTTGTATTTGCATACTTTGTGATTATCAAAATCAGTTTCACCTTCTGCTTATCGGTCATAAATTAACAATAGACATTTTTCATGGAGGTCAGAATAGCATTTCATAAGCACAGATTCATGTTTATTTATTTCAGTGTGTAGTACCTTAATACATTCTTAATCATAAGTGAGCTGATGATGATAAAAGTCACCTAATTAGTTTATGTGTATTTATCTATATGGCAAAATTGTGAAGGTGTCAGCAAAAAGGAAATAAAACACATTCTTTCAAATAAATAGTAATTCACAATTTAACCAAGAAATTGAAAGTGGCACCAAAAATACTGCTGCAGGATTAGTGTCTGAGATTCAAAACAGTACCAGCAAGAATTGTAACAGTTTCTCTTGAGAGTGGAGTTTGAGAAGGAACAGGTGGTGGGTCAAGGCTCTAAGTGGGGAAAGCAGCCTTGGATGAGGAACTGAAGAGTGGTCCCAGACCTCCGGACAGAGTTGCTTAATGAGGGAACTAGGCAGAGTCGGTTTAGTAAGTGGAAACCCTTCTGGTTGCTAGTGACAGAGACTTGAGTCCAGTTGGTCTAAGCCACAAAGGACACTAGGGGCCACAGGGATTCAGATGGCTGTAGGCATGACTGCATCTAGATGCTAAATGATGTCACTGTGCAGTGTCTGTCTCCTTTGGCTCTCTCGCTCTGCTTCCTGCTTGGTTGGTTTCATTCTCAGCCCGGCTTTCCCCAGGTTATAGCAAAGAGAGACCCCAGCAGCTCCCAGCTCACAACCTGACAAATGTAAACCCTGCAGGAAAATATGTCCTCAATTCCAGCAAAAGTCCCAGAATTAACTGATTGGCCTGGTTCAGATGACATGTTTCCTGCTGGCCAGGCCTGGGTCACCTACCACAACTGGAGCCAGGGAATGGGATTATGGCTCCAAAAGGAAAAGAGTGATTCTGTTACAACAGATGTACAGTAATTTGGGATGGGAAAAAATAAGAGGGGACATGAAGACAAGGAGAGAATGTGAATAGACCCATTCTTATTTTCAAATTTTGGCTGGGTTTCATGTGGCAAACCAACAGCAAAATACTTTCATGCCAAAATGCTTAGATGGCTTTAATTCAGAGTTTCTAAATTTTAAAAAAATTATCATTTCCCTAAAGAGCCTTTTAAGACCTTTTTTTTTTTTGCCTTATCACCCTCTATGAAATTTTAATACCACAGGTATACTGTATGTCTGTTTAGTGACATCAAATACTGAGTCAATCAACAGCATAATTTGGGAGAAAAAAAGACCTTACTACTGATGCTCTCTCTAATGAAGGCAAAAGAGTGTTTCTGACTTGAATTATTTGGACATTTGGCCCAATCCTTGGCTCAGTGAGAATAGATCTGGCTTATGAGAATTAATTCATACCATTTGGAGGCTAAAACAGTTATAAAGCTGCTTTGGAATGTCCTAAATTGTGCCTGAGAGACCTGTTTTTGACAGATGTGTTCATGGAGTCCAGTCAAATGGCATATGGAACTTTTATGTACAAGCGAGTGCAAAAGTTTCAACATGTAACATTTATTAGTGCTTCCACTGGCATGGAGAGACAGATGGTATACACATTACTCTCAGAAGCAAGCTTTGCAGTTGGTCTTAGAATCTGACTTTGCTCAGTTACTTAGGTCACTTAATTTGCACTCCCACCCGCCCCCACCCCCCAACTCCCCATACACACACATGCACCTCCTGCCCCAGAGTCCTGTCTAGGAATTCTCTCTCAGTTGCTTAACTTAAGATTTCTCTTCTTTCTCAACCCCTTCCTTGACCCAGATCCCCACCGTCCCTGTATATTTGCCCCCCTCCAGCTGGTCCAGGGTGAGGTCTGGAGGCTGAGGTAGGGAAGACCACTCCTCAACAGCTGTTCTAAGCCCCCACCCACCCCTAATGTTAGTCTTACAGCATCCAGCTCATTTCCCCCACATTGACCTCAGACTCCCCCTCTGTTTAAGTCTCAGCTCCAGCAGTGAAATGTCCAATCGAGCAAGATTTGCAGATTAATCTTCTGTCCCAGAGCTTCGTAGAGAAACACTGGGATTGGAGAAATATCCACCCTTTTTTTCGGTGCTATCTACATAAAATAGCACCAGAGGGGCTCTCAAAGTGGAGCCTTTTTCCTTTTCAGTTCTTACCACTTTTTTTCCCACTGCTAGTAAGTGTACAAACCCTTATAAAACAAAAACAAAAACAAAACCCTTAAAGACCTGTGTGTGTTTTAAGTTTTATCTGAGGCAATAAAAAGCTGAACCTGAATTCTGTTCTTCAGTTGTCCAGAGGAGGAAGGAGATTCTAATCAGAAGCTCCTAGTGCTTGCAGTGGCAAAGGAAGTAGGTGGGTTGGAGTCCCTGGAGATCCAGCCTTTGAAGATGCATTAGCAGAAAACCCCAACAGCCATGATGCCTCAAATTCTCGTTCTACAGAGGTCCACTTCCCCTCAGCCCCACTTCTTTTGTTTCCATCCAGATGCTCACCCCAGGCTTGTCCTAGCCTCTTTCCTCCTCTCCCAGCCCCATGCTCTGGATGGAGAAGTGTAAAGAAAGGGGACTCCCTATTTCATTACAGTGGTGGGGGGTGAAGGGCAGAGGAATGATATAACAAAGCTCTAGACATATCTTCTTATAAGTTGAATAGTACTGTTACAACCGCAATGCACAGAACAATTGGGCTTATTCAGTAGGCCATAGGGTGTGCCAGAAAGAAAAGTGGTCTAAGAGTCTGAACTTTCCTTCTAGGCTTGGTTCTGTCACCCAGCACTTTGGACAAAACAACCACAGCCAAAAGACAGATTGGGACACAGCATCTGTTTATATATGACAAAGGATTAGTATCCTTAGTAAATAAAGAGTTCTGATATATCAGTAAGAAACACTCTCCAAAAGGTGGGTGAGGAACATGAAAGGGTAATTCAACAAAGAAAAAAAAATTCGAATATATATGTGTTCAACCTCAATTGCAGTTAAGGATGTACCAATTAAAATGATGAGATTTTTATTTTTTCTATTTTAATGGCAAAGATTATAAAAGAATACACTGCTCAGTACTGGCAAGGCTGTGGAAAAGCAGGTTCTCTCACCTCAGAGGAATCATTCACACACAGCTGAGAATTAGGACAGAATGTGGGACAGAGGGGTGGACCAGTCAGAGCTGGAAAGCACAGTGCCCCCAAAAGAGATTGGGTGTTCTTAGCTCTAGTCTGCTCAGCTGGAGATTTCCTGAAAGCTCTTGATGGGACAGGAAGTTGGACAGCAGGATGGCAAGGGAGAAGCAGGTCCAAGAGGGTACCAGAAATAAGGATGGTATCAATGCCATTACATTTATGTTTTCCTTCATAAATTCTTCTTTGTTCATGCTTTTGATTTTTACAGAGCATCCCAAGAATCAACTCGTAAAACCCAGCACATGTTTATACCGGTTTCATTTTAAAATTGTATTCATTTTCAACATTTATTTTCAGGGAGTGCAATGCAGTGGTAGAAACAAACTAGGGCTGGCATTTATGCATGGCGTGGAAGGCAAAGGCATCCCCAGATGAGCAGGGTGGGGTAATAGTGACAGCATGAATCTCAATTTACTAACTGGGGTTTCAGGCACATCGCTCAATCTCTCTGAATTTGTTTCCTATACGTTTGTGTTTTTGTGAGGAGGAATAATACTAATAACTTCACAGTGTTGTTGGAGGGATTAAGTAAAATTGTGTATATAAAATCCTGAGGAATTAATATATGCTCAATAAATTTGGTTCCCTTCCTTGCTGAGAATACCAGCACTTTATTACTTATTTTACAGGAATCACCGCACATTTCATCTGTGGTCTGATTTCCTTCCAAACAGGCCCTGAGGCCTCATATTGCCTAAGGTTCTTGCTAACCCTTGACAAAGGGTTCTTGGCAAAAAAAAAAAAAAAAAAAAAAAATTGAGCTGTTTCTTATTTTGTTGGCTTCCAGACTGAGGGGAAAGCTCTGGCTTCTGGTTAAGTACTGATAGGTTCAATCCAGCAGGGCCTTCTTCCAACTCCAGGGCTGCGCAGGCCCACGTGTTGTGGCTTGCATAAAAACTGGAGAGTATGTGACTCCATCTGGTGAGGAAATGGAGAACAGAAGATGGGATGGCAGCACCCCAATCACACTAGGGTAGCAGTGCCATCTTGGAGGTCTACTAAATGCACATGGCTATCAGAGTTTGGGAATTATCTGTGGCCATCAGATTTAGGACCTAAAACCACATGTGAAGGCCCAACAAAAAGTCCCAGATGGAAGCCCATGCTCAGCCAGGATGGTGGAGGTTTGACGGCTCTCTCTCACTCTGAGACGCCTGGCGTTAAGTCAGGGAGCTACTGGCATGGTGCTGCTGTTGTTGCTGGAGACTTCCTTTTGAGAGGTAGTGTGGTGAGAGTGCATTGTAAACAAATAAGGAAATAAAGACATGAATCTATATGAGAAATGGAAGCTCCAGATCTTAACTTCCCCACTACTATCTTCCTGGTCAGTGGTCCTCAAACCTTAACACGCATCTAAATTACCTGGAAGGCTTGTTGAACAGATTCCAGGGGCCCCACCTCGGATTTCCGTCGTGGGCCCCGAGGAGGCGCATTTCTGAGAGCGCTCAGATGATGCTGATGCTGCAGGTCCAGGGACGGCTGTGAGAAGCGCTGCTCCTGGTGAGTTTTAGAGAAGATCTGGCCCCACTGCTAGCAGATTTGCCTTGAAGATGGATTTATTCCCCTGCTCCCACCTCCACCCAGCTTATTCAGACCAGTGCCTCTAGTTTTCAAAAAATAAAAAATTCCCCAATCTCTTTTGTTCAAAACAAGAAGGGATTTATCAACTGGAAAACAAATGACAGTTTATAATATGGGTACATTCAAGTCCAAATTAGTAATCCCCAACACTGGTTAAACTTTAGAAAAATCTAGGAAACTGGGAAGGAAGGAAAGAAGGAAGAAGGCAGGCAGGCAGGTGAGAAGGAAGAAGGCCCCCCAGGCCTCGGACCCGGATATTCTGATTTAATTGGCTCGGGGTGGTGTCCTAGCAAGAACATGTTTTAAAAGCTTCCCATGTGCCTCTGATGTGCAACCAGGGCTGAGAACCGCTGCTCTAGATCACTGGCTCTCGAGTCTGCCTGCATGTTGGAAACACTTGGGAAGTTTTAAAACTACTGATACCGCCCTCCTACTTTAAAAGATTCTGACTTAAAATGAGATGCAGCCTGGGCAGCCAGGGTTTTTAAATTTCCCCAGGTGATTCTAATATGCCTAATAGTCAGAATTTTGGGAACCCCTGTTCTAGATTTAACAAATCAGGTTGGTAGCTTGGTGCTCCCCTCCAAATACTCTCTACCACAGTGCTTCTCAAAGTGTGGTCCCTGGACCAGTATTAACATCACTTGGGAACTTTTAGAAATGTGATTTTCGGGCCACACCTCAGACCCACTGAATCAGCAATTCTGAGGGTGGGGTGTGGCAGTCTGTGTTGTAACAAGCCCCCCAGGTGACTCGGATGTATCCTAAAGTCAGAGAACCACTGCCGTATTATCATTTCTGTACCTTGAGGGTCCTGATCACCATCCCTGTAGAGACCAGCCAGAGCAAGAAGCAAGGACTTCAGGCCTCTGAATTTGGGGTAATACCAAATCCCCAGTTTCCAGATGAGTAATGCCAAAATTCTTAGTGCGACTTAAGTTTTTATACAATTTGTGAAGCTTTGGTTGGCTGGAAACTGGCGGCATTAAATTGAGAGAATCAGTTACAGGCTGCAGCTGCAACCTTGGCCAAAGTTACAAGCAAGGGAGAGGTAACACAGGGAAGGCAAGGTAAAGCCAATATCATCCCCTCTTGTCTGGGATGTGAAACAAGAGCACGAAATCCACAGGGAAGGAGGGAAGGCAAGTGTCTGTGCCAGGAGAGGCCAGAAGGCCTTGATTTGGGAGATTTTCCTTGAGTGCTAATGCCCTTCAAGTTTGTTATAACTGCAGTGAAATCAATTTTCCTGCTTTCTTGCTGAGGGAAGGAGCTAGTGTGTATTGTGTTAAGCGGTGGAAGAAAATCTCCTTGATCACATCAAAGCCAGGCAGAGTAACAAAACATACCAGCAACTTACATGAAGAAGGAGACAACCTGCTTGACAAAAGACTCCTTTGCTTACCCTCATATAACCAGTTTAATTCATTTTGTCCTGGGGTTGGTTCCTGTGAATACTAAGGTGAAGATGGCATGGAACCTGTCTTTAAGTAGATCACACTCTAGCAGGGGAGAGAGGGGAGCTAGTCTGTTTCTGTACTGTGTGCTGACTGCCATGGGAATGAGGTGTAGTGGGAATGCAGAGGGGAGGATGAATTCAGGATGAGGGTGGAGGTGAGGCAGTCAGGGAAGGCTTCCTTGAGGCAAACCCTGGAGCTGGATTTTGGAGGGAGACTAGTTCACAGTCCAGATGGGTGGAGGGTTTTCCTGGACCAGGGCCCGAAGGAATGAAGCCACATATTGAGTATTGTGAGCTATTGGTAGTTAGGACTGTTAATGGGTAAGTTATGAGATGGAAGTGGCAGGGGATGTGATTGGAGAGTTGAGCAGGGGTGAGGGCTTCTTTAGGCTAAGCCTAAGAAACTTGAATTTGATCACATTCATATTTAGTTGGCAAACCTAGCTGATCACCAGAATTACCTGGGCAACTTCCAAAACAAATTCTTGGGCCCCACATCTGGAGGTTCAAATTCAGTAGGTCTGGGTGTCTGTCCAGGTGGGCAGGAAGGGAAAGGCTGACTGGGAGAAAAGAGGCTGGGGAAAGCAAAAGCAAAACGGCAGAAGTGAGCAATACTGAAAAGGCAATTTGGAGATTAGCCCAGTGGATTGTGGAGAAACTAGGTTTCTACCCTACTTTTAAAAAGAATGTTCAATTTTCGAGACTGGCTTTTGCACAATGTTTTTTTAATGGTTGGTTTTGCAGAACATCTGCTGGTGTGCACTGGGGCCATAAGAGTGCTAACCAATACCAGTCTGGGTTTCACAGGAGGCCCACCTAAGTGTAAAGTTTATTTTGCACTAGAAGAGCCATCTCAAGCAGTAACAATAATGGTGACAAATGAGACACGGTAGGATTTATTGTTCCAGTAGGTGCTGATTAATATTTATTTTTCTGAAAATTGATAATAATGCATGTTTAAATTTACTTGGCATGTAAAATAAAACCAACAGGGATGAATTCCTCAGAGTGAAGACAAGATTGGTCAAGACTGAATAATAGGCACTAGTTAGTGAGTGTCTACTACAAATAAGCAAATCAGCAAAAGGGCCCTAAAGTAGAGTGACTCCTTTGGGCCAGAACAATCGTTTGCTGGCAGTTCTGTTAAGAAGCACTGGCTGTTGAAGCACAGCCTTTCATGCCTTGGGGAAGAGTCAGCCGTAGGGTTTCCAGGTGTCTTGTCTGGAACCAAACATTTGGTATTTGAGCTCTCTGCCCACTATAAAAATAGGAAACATATGAAAGTCATTTCCCCTTCCCTCAGATTATATGTTTTATGTGTCAGGAGCTGACTGATATGAAATGAATAATATGAGATGTAATAGGTTCTGATCACTATACTTTTTATATCATGATGTGGTAGATTATATTTTCCAGTGATGACAAGTGACATTATCTCCCACATGCACTTTTCACATGGTGACTCTGACACTCTGCCCATTGAGAGTTGGTGTCCATGTTCCTCTTATGGATTAAACTGTTTCCCTCAAAATTCATATGTTGAGGTCCTAACCCCCAGTACCTCAGAATATGACCCTATTGGAGATAGGGTCTTGAGAGAGGTCATTGAGTTAAAATAAAGTCATTAGGGTGGACCTTAATCCAATATGACCAGTGTCATAAAAAGGGGGAAATCTGGAGACAGAGGCCCAGAGAGGGACAGTGATGTGAAGAGACACAGGGAGAGGATGGCTGTCTGTAAACCAAGGAGAGAGGCCAGCAACAGCTCCTTCTCTCACAACCCTCAGAAGGACCAACCCTGCCAACACCTTGATTTTGGTTGTCTAGCTTCCAGAATGGCGAGACAATAAATTTTCGTTGTTTCTAAGCCACCCGGTCGGCGGTACTTTGTCATGGCAGCCTAACAAAGTAATATAGCTCCCTCCCCTTGAATCTGGGGGACCTAGGGCCACAATGGGGGTAACTTATATGACTCCTAGACTGGACTATAAAAGCCAACATAGCTTCCATTGGGTCTCTCGGGAGACAGCTCAGACACGCTGTGAGGAAGCCCAGGCCTGTGGAAAAGGTCATGTGCTGGCATTCCAGCCGACAGTCCCTGCTGACAGGCAGCATCAAGTGCTAGACATGCAAATAAAGACATCTCCAGGCAACTCCTGTCCCAGCCCTAGGTCACCCCAGACTTCAAGTGCTCCCAGATAGTGCAGAGACATATCATCCCCTCTACGCCCCTCATGAATTCCTGACTCACATAAGTTGTGAGAGTAATAAAAGGCTGTTTTAAACCACTAAATTTGGGAATAATTTGTTACTTAGTAGTTGACAATATGTCTTTATTCACAAGTTTTTATTTTACATGGCTGGGGTTTTTGTTGAAACCACGGTCCTCACTTCTCCTAGCCCTTAGTGACATTAGGCCCAGATGTTAGTCAAGAACAATAGGTGATATTGCCATGAGTCAATTTATTAGACCTAATAAATGAATTTCAGGCAAACTTAACAGGACAGGGAGCAATGGCTAAGGGGCAAGGGTAGGAATTTCAGGACAACTTCTGGGATGGTTTCAAGTTCATTAGCAAGAGAAGTGCAGTTTGTCTGGAGCAGGGGAGGGATCCTGGAGCCCCATAAGGCATTCCTCCTGCATTTGGGGCAGAGTCTGGGGAGTAAAAAAAGCACAAGTGCCAACCTGTCAGGGGGGCGATAATTATTGGCTGCTCTAGAAGAAGGAACTGGGAAGCAGATTGTGGCAGGATCTAAAATCTCAGCCAAACTAGGCAGCACTGCCAACTGACTCCCCCACAAGTTCAGTGAATACCTCATGAGAAAAAAAAGACATGGGCCCATCTGCACTGAGGAGCTGTGTTTATCAGACTCTAGGCATCAGATATATGGAGAATACAGTCTGTAAATCTGCCCAATTATTTCCTATCTCACTCTTCTTTTTAGCTTTTGCTTTGCCTTTTTTTGCTTTTTAATAAAATTCATTTTGAAAATTTTCTAATTTTGTCAGGGATGGGGGAAATTTTTTTTCTTAAATAAGTTAATATTTATTCTGCTTTGCTTTGCCCCCATCCCAAGTCCCCTTGACTTGAGAAGCAGAGTATTCTGCTTCATATTATTGCAACATTTAACCTGAATTTATAAAAGAAATGAAATGAAACAAGGAGGCATCAGCTGAAACTCCCCACGGGCAGCGGGGGTCTCACTGGAAAGTCCCCAAAGACCTGGTGACCGGCCATTTCCCAGAGTCCAGTCAGGGGTATTCTCCGAAAGCCAAGAGGGACAGAAGTGGGGAGTGGGCACAGAGGGGAGCGATGAGGGGTGGAGACAAACAAATGAGAACTCAGACTGTGAGTGACGTGAAGCGTGGCCACATGGCCTCGGGAACGGAGCTGCCACCCAGACGGCACAAGTGGCCCCAAGCATGTTCCCTATGAAAATAAGTGGATGTGAAGGGATGGGGGAATTTTTTTTAAAGCTTTATTGAGGAATAACCAACATACAATACACTACACATATTTGAAGTATAGAATCTGATAAGTCTTGATATATGTATATGCCGCTTGCACTATTAACATAATCAAGATAGTGAATATATCCGTCAGTCCCAAAGTTTCCTTGGCCTTTTAAATCCCTGTTCTCCCCTACCTGGCTAAGGAACAAGGAAGTTTTGACCCACACAAGCCAGCCTTGCTTGGGAGGCATACTGCCCCTAGTAGCAGAGTGTGGTAATGGCCACCATGCTTGCTGGAAAAGCCTCTCCTGGATAGGAGAAAAGTGGAAACTCATTGTATTCAAGTGGAATGAGGGTGTGTGTGGGGGTGTGTGTGTGTTTTCTACAGGTCTTTTCTTGAGTACCTTATTAGACTGCGGTTCTGTTATCTGAGAACTTCTGACTATAGTTTCTTTTTCAAGCGCACGCTTGTTCACAGATAGGCATTGTGTGCAGGAGATGAGAAGGATGCTTTCCAAGCTCACTAGTGGTGTTAAGAAGTGAGAGGAACCACCTCATACTCATTAGGATGACTACTACATAAAACGAAAAAACAGAAGTTAACAAGTATTGCTGAGCACGTGGAAAAACTGAAACACTTGTGTACTGGTGTTGGGAATATGTCATGGTGCAGCCACTGTGGAACACAGTGTGACAATTCCTTACAGACAGAATTACCATAGAATCCAGCAATTCCACGTCCGAGTATATTCCCCAAAGAATTGAAAGTAGAGCATCAAAAATATATTTGTTTGCTCTCATTCATAGCAATATCATTCATAATAGCCAAAAAATAGAAGCAAATAGTCCATCCTTGGATGAGTGGATACACAAAATGTGGTATACACATACATATTTAGCCTTAAAAGGAAGGAAATTCTGATACATGTTTCAATATGGATGAATCTTGAAGTGAAAAAAGACAGACACAAAAGGACAAATATTGTATGATTCCACTTATATGAGATACCTAGAGTTGTCAAATACATACAGAAAGTCAGATGGTGGTTAGCAGGGGATGGGGGGAGGGAAAAATGGGAGCTATTGTTTAACGGGCACAGAGTCAGTTTTGCAAAATGAAGGGAGTTCTGTGAAAGGATGGTGGTAGAGGTGGCACAACAATGTGAATTTACTTAGTGTAACTGAACAGTACACTTACAAATGGTTAGATGGTAAATTTTATGTGCATTTTACCATAATAATAAATAAAAAACAAGTGAGAGAAAAGATAAAATTTTGTGTGGATTTTTTGGCCTGATCAGAAGGTTAAAGAGAACATATTTTTCATTTTTTTCTTATTTTAAAACTAATACATGCAACAGGGAACTTCAGTCATATTGATAATTTCCTTCTTAAATCAAGCAATAGTACTTGGGTGTTTTGTATTTTTTAAAAAATGTATTTTTTTCATACATGTAAAATATATCACAAGACAAAATTCAGAAAGTAAAAATGTTTACTCATTCAACAAATACTTTGGAGGTGCTTAGTCTATGCCTGTTCCTGTTTTATTACTGGGGTGACAGCAGTAAACAAAACTGACACAATTCCTCCCTCCATGGAGCTCAAATTCCTGTGAGGGATTGTTTGAATGAAGTAGTTTTTTTTTTTCAATGAAGCACTTTTCATATAAATGATTATTTCTTTGGGATCAACTCCTAGAAGCAGAATCACTGGGCCAAACAATATACACATGTTAAGGCTCTGACAGCATCCTGCCAAATGGTTCCCATCAGCAAGCCATAGGAGTGTCCATTTCCTCGCACCTCACCACGCTTAGGTATCTTTTATTTATTTAGGTATTATTTTATCTGTCTAATTTGCATTTCTCCAATTACTAACAGTTAATGTAATTATAAAGGTGGAACAGTTTTCAAACATTCATTAACTACCCATTTTTCAAATGTTGTTATTTTTATTTAAAATTAATTTGTAAGGACTGTTTTTAATTTTATTAAAACTCTACTGGTCACATTTGTTGCAATTATTTTCCCCATCTGACCTTTTCCCCTTTGCCTCTGTTTATATGTTTTTTTACACAATTTTTATGTAGCAAAATCTATCCATCTTTTCCTTTGTGATTTATTCCACTCGCTGATACTTAACATGTTTGCCCATTCCAAGATCCGATAGATAGCTCCTATATTTTTCTTCATTAAAAATGGTTTCATCATTTGCATTTACTTTCAACTAAAATATTACAGTTAGGGAATGGGAAGAGGAAAAAGCACTTAGATTTTGAAAAACCCACCCCAAGTGAGATATCCCTGTCATCCACTTCCCACTTCTAAAGAACCACCAGTTTTATGCACCTGGAATTTACCTAGGTATTTGGGCTAAGTGTCTAACTTTTTTTTTTTGACATCCAAGAAAAATTAATTGTTCTATATAATTTACTGACTAATTCCTTCTTTCCCCTCCAATCTGTCCTGCCACATTTAAAGCCATATACTAAGTAGTCCATGTTCACAGTTTACAGCCTGTTTCTGGAATCTACAGTTTGCACCATCACTCTACTCTTACATGAAGTCCCCATTATTTTGATTATTACAACTACATAGTAATATTTAGTAAGGCAATCTTCAATGCCCAATCACTCTTCTTTTTCAAAGTTTTATTGGCTATTCTTACTCCTTTATTCTTTGATATAACCTTTGAAAGAAGTTTTTTTTAAAGCCATGATAATTTTTATTATAATTGCATTGAACTCATAAATATTAACACCTTTAAATTAGTCACTATGCCCATCTGTCCAGTTACAGTTGTTACATAGCAGAGCAATTGATTTATCTATATTTGTTTCATACCAGCAAAGCCTTGCTAAACACAACCTGTCATGAAACATGCTAAATACTTCATGTGGATGCAAAGATGGCTGATAAACGGCTTCTAAAAGAGGTCACCTATGGCTAATCCAAGTCAGAACATTGGATGCAATAGAAGATGCAGATGAAGGTACAATTTGATACATTTTGACATGTATACACCTAGGAAATTGTCACCACAGTCAAGATAATGAACATAATTATCACTCTGTCTGCAGCACATGGGGAAATTAGGAGAGAGACAGGAATTTTCAGATTATTTGCATAATAATAACATAACTCTATGAGAGTGGATAGTCTCATCAAGACAGAGAATATAGAATGAGGTAGAGTTGAAGACACAGTCTTGGGGAACACCAACAATTAGGTGATGATGGGGTCAAAAAAGAAGCTTAGATGGAGCAGTGCTAAAAATGCTGCACAAAGACCAAATGGGATGATTATCTTTGACTCCTCTCTTAATCTTATAGCCTGTATTCAATATGTCAGGAAATCATGTGGGCTCCTTCTTCAAAATACATATAGAATTCAACCACTTCTCACCATCCCTGCTACCCTCCTGGTTGAAGCCTCTTTCAGGTCTCAGCCATATTGCTGCAATCACTCCCTAACCTGTCTTCCTGTTTCTTACCTTGCTTGATACAGGGTGTTCTTAATAGAGCAGCCAGAGGAACCCCTTACAGGATGTAAGGATTTAAGTTAGAGCAGGTCATTGCTTTGCTCAGCAACCTACAGTGGCTTCCCATCTCTCAAGTCCTTTTAATACCTACAAGGACTTGTGTGGTTGCCTCCTCCCATCCCACACTTCTTTGAACTCATCTCCAATTCTGTGATTCTGTACCATTCTCCCCCTTGCTCACTTGCATTTCTCCTTCCCCAGACATCCACCTGTATTGTCATTCCAGTCTGTGTTCATTATTGAAAGCTATAACCCACCTGTCTCTTCTTCACTGTACCCCCACCACTCCCAACCCTCTTGCCACCTCTGTCATTTCCCCTTACAATATCTATTACCTTCTAGCATACAATAGAAGTAATCCATTCATTAATATATCCACTGTGTTTATTTCTTACGGTCTCTCTCTTGCTAAATAGATAAAGCTTCTTAGGGCAGATATCTTTGTCCATTTTTTAACTTATGTATCCCATGTGCCTAGAACAGTACCTGCCCCATAGTAGACACTCAATGAATATTTATTAAGTAAATAAATGAGAAGGATCCTTAATCTGGGCAGTTAGAAATTCATCGTTAACGCTTTATCATATTATTTCAGTGAGCTCCGTTTCCCAAACTGGCATTCCCTAGCAAAATCAACTTGGAAGATATTATGTTGTATCTATATCCTTCTAAAAGAATCACAGTGCACTTTACACTCCTTAAAACTCCAAATGCTGCACTGAAGGCACCTGCATTCTTCATTTAACTCAGCCTTTCCTAAATGGGTTTGGCACACTGACTAATATAGCAATGGTGTTCAGAGTTGGAATGACACTGTGAGGGACTAACGAGTGGGCAAGAGATGATGTTGGAAGCAATGTGACCAAACAAGCCTTTTAAAAAATTAGGTGATGGAAGGAAGGGGAGCGGGGGGCACTAGCTTGCGTTGGCACATTCGGGAGAGAAGAACATTTTTGCTTGTTTTTATTTTTAGATGCAAGAGATTGGAACACGTTTGTGAGCTGAGATGAGCATGAAGAGAGAAAGATGATAATTTATGAGCAAAGTCCCAGAGAAGGCAGAAAATTATAGCCAGAGCATGATGTAAATATATATATTTTTAAAGTAGTAGCAGTCAAACTTTTTTTTGTACTGTGACCCACACTAACAGATTCCATTTTACATGGCAACTCAGTACATATGCACATAAAAAATAAAGATGTAAAAATAACTGAAGTGAAAGTTTCACAAACTATTCATGTGTCATGTGGTGCTATATTCTATTCTATTCTATTCTATTCTATTCTATTCTATTCTATTCTATTCTATTCTATTCTATTCTATTCTATTCTCTATTCCATCCCATCCCACCCCACCCCATCCTATTCCATTCTATTCTATTGATGCTAACTGCAGCCCACTTTCATCCTTTCCAGCTGCTTTTGGGAGACTTCCTCAAACTAATCTTCAAATTCAATCGTTCTTCAGCTGTATCCTATTCTATTTATTCCATTAACTTGTTCTTTATTTAGTCTGTTAGAGTCTTCATACTTAATGTTTCCACAAGGATTTTTAAAAAGTGTTAATTTTTCTTGCTTAATGTTATTAATAAGTTCCCTTTCCTCTTTGAGGTATTTATCATGCTTATTTTAAATTCCTGGTGTCTATTCCAATAATCATGCTTCAGATAATATAAACCATTCAGTGTGTAGTCTTTTTTTTTACACTAATTGTGCTCTGCAGGTGTCTTGACTCAGCAATTTGGAAATTGCACATTGTGAAAAATTTGGAAAACATAGAAAGGTACAATATAAATAATGAAAAAAAACCCACCCATAATTTCACTTCCTGGAAATAACCAGTTGACATTTTAGTGCATTTCCTTCCAGTCATAATTTTACATGTATATTATATTAAATAGCTGATAAAGTATTATATATAATTTTCTATCTGGACTTTTCATTTACCATTAACCTTGAGATTTTTTAAAGTTATTAAAATTGTTCATAGACTTACTTTTTAATGATTACAAAATATTCCATCTTAAGGATATATAGTAATATATTTAACTCTTTAGAATGTTTCCAATTTTTACCCTTTAAAAAACCATTGCAACAAATATTTTTGTACATAAATCTTTGCTTATATTTCAGGTTGTTTCTTTAGGGTGGAATCGTAGAATGAATGAACCAAAGAGAATGACACTTAAGGTCCAAGCTTTGTGTTGCCAAATCATTTGCTAGAAGGTATGTACCACTTTGCACTTTACACAGGCAGCGTATGGCTGCGTTCCTACCATCATGCCCGTCGTTCTTGCGCAATTTGCTAATTTGATAGAGGAAAATGGCATTTCATCATTTTCTAATTTGTGTGTCTCTTATGACTAGTGATCATTTATTATTTGCATTTACTCTTCTGTAAATGTTGGGTTCAGGACCTTTCTCAGTTTTTTCTGCTCTGGAAGACTGCCAATCAAAGCTTTCTAGCAAAAGCGATTTACTCACACATGCCTCTAGTGGAAGATATCTAAGATGCTTTCTGCACAGGGGACTATGTACTCAACCAACTATGTTTGTTCTGCAACAAATCTCCCCCTCCCCCCACAACCCCCACCTCCACAGTTTGGTGTCAGATTGTGGTGTCAGGTGCGGGTTTGCCCCTGAGGGTAGACATCGAGCTTCTGGTCTGTTTGCATATGCAGAGCACAGAGGTGATAGTTCAGCCTTGGTTTAAGCCTGAACATCAGGCTAAAAAGAGTGTGTGAGTGTGTGTGTGTGTGTATGTGTGTGTGAGAGGGGCAGAGACAGACAGACAGACAGACAGAGAGACAGAGAGAGACAAAGAAAGTTGGTCACTGTATAGATTTTGAGCACAAAAGAATTTCAGTTCAAGCCAAGGCTTTCTCATGGTCTTATGAGAATTCTATTCATTTCCAGTGTGTCCTCTAGACAGCCACACTCCTAGAATCACTTTAGAGATCCCCATTCTTTCCAGGCAGAGAGATTCCTCTTCACAGACACCCCCTGGGTGAACTACAATGAAAAATAAATAAATGCACTCTTTCTAGATGTGGTAATACTATTTTTTCAATTCTTATATTAGAATTTAAAATACTAAGTATATTTCCAGGAAATTAATTTATTAAACAATGTAAATAAACTCTAGATGATTACAGAGCCACAAACACGTACTCTTGAGGGTCTTTTATGGAAGGCAACCCACAAATGGAGGAGTTCTCTCTGGGATGGAGTTGTGTATATTTTGCAATTAAATTCATAATTTTAAAAAACCTTATGAAGTTTTGATTTCGGGGTACAAAATTTAAACGTGTACCACTGCAAACCACTGAGATTCAGAGCTAAATAAGTCTGTGTTGTGTGTTGAGGGTGGGAGGGCTAGTCCAGGTTAACTGCGGTAATGAAAATTCCTGAGTTAGTGTAAATAATTTTACCGTTATAAAACACAGATTTAGACCTTTGCTGACATTCTGAATTCTTGAGGATTTCTGAATCCTGCTCAGGCCATGAAGTGCTTGTTCAAGGAGCTGTTGTGCAGGCATAGACTACCTAGTAAGACCCAGGAGGCCACTGAAATATCTTCTTCATGAGGGAATCACCTCCCAGCTACACTGCCTGAAAATGTACCATTTGAAATTGGGTTATGGCATGTTATCAACAGAATTCCTGGGTTAAAATGAATCTTCTCTTGGGAGAAGCACCAACTACTGTCAGCTAGCAATACCTTGCCTTGAACCTATTTTCAGACTACCTAACTGGTCCTGAAGAAATACATTTGAGGGTTGGAAAGAGCTTGTCCAATGGAATTGGGAGAGGCTGTGTTGGGAGAGACTGCTAGACCCATGAAGATGGAAGGTTCTGCTCTGCCGTCACCACCTACATAAGAGCTAACAGCAATTCTCAGCACCTGCATCCTCAGCCATCCACTTGACCGGTTTTCGTGACCTTGAAATTAGCGTAGTAGCACGTGTGAACCAACACTTATGGCAGGTAATATTACACCACAAGAGGACGCTGAAGTGGAGGGCCTGCACAGTCAGAGAAACATTTCCAAGTCATCTTGGGCCCTCAAGGACTTAGGACAGGTAAGAAGGCATAAAAAGGATGTAAAAAGTCTATGTATGGGGGTGGGTAGGCAGGGGAGAAGGGGGATGATCGCAGTTTTGTCAGGAACTAATTCTAGTAGAGTCTTAACTCCTACTTATTTTTACTGAAGATAATGTGCAGAGTGAGTCTGAATGTCTCTTAACTGTGAGCAAGTTAAGGGTACAAATCCAGAAGGCACAGCAAAAAACAATGGGGATGCTTTGAGGATTTCTGGGATGAAAAAGAAATAGGAAAATGAATAAATAAACCTTTATTGAGTGCATACTGCATGCAGAGTATTACAAAGAGCTAGGTGAGCGTAGGCTCTAAAACAAACAGAAGAGTAGGAAACAACCCAAATGTCAATTGATGGATAAATAAACAAAATGTGGTGTATATAATGCACAACAGAATATTATGCAGCCTACAGAATGAAATTCTGATGCATGCTATAGCGGATGAATCTTGTAGACATTATGTTACTTAAGCAAAATAAACCAGACACAAAGGATAAATATTGTACGCATCCACTTATATGAGGTAGCTATAGAATAGTCAATTTCCTAGAGACAAGAAGTGGAATAGTGGTTGCCAAGATGCTGGGGGCAGTGGGGTGGAGGAGGAATGGGAGTTATTCTTCAACTGTTACAGAGTCTCAGTTCAGGAATGATGGAAAAGTTCTGGAAATGGATAGTGGTTACGGTTGTACCAATGTGAATATATTAATGCCTCTGAACTGTACACTTAAAATGACATATTTTATGCTTTATATTTTTTAACCCGCGCACACAAAAATTAACAGAAAACAACGAATGGAGCCCCTTTTGACCTCTAGGCGCTTGAGTTTACAAAGAGAAGGGAAGATGCTGCAGCCACAAGAAGGATAGCGCAGGATGAAAGAATGGAGCCACGGGCATTTCTCGCTTTCGTCTAGAGGTACTCAGAAAGCACTTCTCTTTGGGCCTAATAATGATCTATTTACCTTACTTCTCCATGAGACGTGAGTCACACCAGAAAGTCGCGTTTTATTCTTACTCCCTCCAGAAACTAGAGTGCCAGGCACAAAGTAGCATCTCAATACAGACGGAGTGGAACGACTCTTGGAGGAGGGACGTGGCCCCAAGTGTCCGCCGAGTTTAAAGACGCGTTGACGTTCACGTTCATGGGTAAACGCCTGGGGTGCGCTAGGGGCCGGAGAGAGTAGTCCAGGTTCCCGCCCCGGGAGCTGATGCCCCCAGGTCTGTGCCAGCCTTCGCCCACCGAAGGAAGCCCCTGGAAGTTGCGGAGCTCGCGGTCCGGGGCCCGAGGGCAAAGGGCTGAGGCGGTGCCTCCCGAGGGTCCGGCTGCCTTTTCTGCTCCTCCAGCGCGTCATCCCAATACCCCCAGGAGGACTCCTAGAGCGTCCAAACCGCCACAGGAAAAATCCTAAACCTGCAGTCCAGGGAAACGCCTCCGCATGCGCCCAGTCGCCCTTGAGAAGGCGAGGTGGGTTCGCGAGAAAGAAAAGGACTCGCGGCCCGAAGTCCAGGGGTAAGGAAGCCCGGTAGCTCACCGGCCACACTCGCAAAACGACCGCAGTTTCCTGAGCTCCGGCTCGGGGCCAGCCCTGGGCCAACTCCGCGCGGCGCCGCCACCAGGAGGCAGGCCTCCCCCAAGCGGGCACCAGCCGGCCAGCGAGAGCCACGCGGCTTTCCGCGTCGGCGCGAGCTGGGCGCGCGGGAAGAGGGTCACCTCGTCGTCCCCGCCTGCCTCACCGAAGTTTCTTGTCCCTGTACTAACTTGAGAGATGGGGGTGGAGATTTCCCAGCCGTGGCCGAGAGCTGGGAGCTTATTAGGGCGGGAGGCCCAAGGATGGCAGACGAGGGAGGCAAAAGAGGGACCCGCGTGGGAAATGAAATTCTTGGGTTTCCATGCTCGGGGAATTTCACGGAGCACGGAGCTAAAAGTGGCATACAAACGTGTAGCTTAACTAAAGCAAACAAAGCAAGTGGTATGTCCAAATGTGGAGCTTTAGTAAAGCTCACACAAATCTCTGTTAACATTCTCTGTTCCTGCAGCGCTTCTCCTGGGTTGATCTTCCGCTCTGACCTTCGGTAAATCCTAACACTTTCCTAGGAGCGGCCAGAAGATAATTTGCCACGTTTTTAAAGGGTTTCCAGGGAAAAGCTCTTAACCCTCTGTGGGGGACCTTCGGGCAAAATTACAAACGAAATGCAAAGTCAATCTCAGAGCCCTTCTTGGTCAGACAAGTTCAAGGCAGTGTTAACAGAACCGAATGACTGCTGTAACTGATCACCTAAAGTAACTAATGGTCTGCGAACAAATTCTTCTACGTTTCAACTTTAAATACTTTGCCACACACCAATCCTCAGTGCAGCGAAAATCTCGTGGTGTTTATTTAAATATCGACTGAGTACTTATAAAGCTTAAACTTTCAAACGTAAAAGTGAACTGCTTGGTAAGGACTCCTGGCTACATCAACAAAGTAATGTAATGCCTGATTAATAGTGCTGATTAACGTTGGCTCCGGTTAATGCTGGGCCCATTACAATAATTAAATGATGCAGTCATATATCAAATAAGAGTCAATGAAAAATAATTTATTTAGGGTTCTGAGGCATTCCTATGGAATTTTCAAAGACCTAGAACGGACTGTATGGGTCATTTGTAACTGTAATTGGTTGATAGCTGTCCTCAGCAACAAAAACTCGATTTAAAAAGAAGTCTTAGATGGGGGAAACAGTTTATTTTTGAGGCTCTGTAATTGATAAGGGGAGTAATGAAATGTTTGAAAATGTGAAAAGTGCTTGGTCCTTAAAATGATATACAGAAGGGCAGCTGATGATTGTTTCCACATAAAGCCATTGATTTTTGATTCTCAGTTCTTGTCAAGCGGTCATTTTAGTCAGAAAGCTAAAATTTTGAGGCAAGGTCCCCACTTTGAAGTAAAAGAGTTTTAGGAAATGCAAAAGTCCAAAAAGTATGGCTACGTGAATATGAATTCCACAAGCTATTAGGATTTTTCCACTAACCAAAGTAAAAATGAATTGGTGACAAAGATAGGTGTACTTAAAATGCCATTGTATTTGAATTACTACCACTACCTTGTCATCTGAAAAAGGAAAATTGAGTTGAACAGAACTTGAATCTTACTTTTTAAAATTATTTCGTTTCTTTTCACCAGTACCTACTGGAAATATTTAGTGGATTTAAAACAATTTTTAAAAGCTGATGTGAAAGTTTCTATCATTGTAGTTTTATTATTAAGCCTGGCCACGTAAAGATACGTGTGTATGTTTAGTAATATAAGTATTTTGAGATTACTGTGGAGTGTTGATTAGAACATTCCCCTTACTGAAAACTATAGAATCTCTCATGCCATTATGAAAGAACTTTTTTGAGTTGTTCCTAGATGCATTTTTTTGGTGTGTATTTGGGTTTTCACTAAAAATTTCTATTTCTTCTCTGCGTTCAATGATTACTTTCTTTATTCCCATGAAATTCATCAGATCCTCTCATTAGAGTGCCTTAGTTTAGCTGTCAAGTTTCTAGGGCTTTCAACTGCAGATAAGTGACTAAAACACCAGCTTAACAGCATTTTTATTAACAGATGGTGGAAAACAGAAGTCTTTGGAGAAGAACCAAAGGGGACAGGTTAAAAGGTCAATAAACAATTATTATTGTGCTTAAACCGGGGGATTTCTCATCAGATTCGGTGGGCAGCCGCTCACCCAATCTGGAGGAGATGGAACAACCCAGCAGACCTCAGGGCCGTACCCCAGGGACCACCTCAGACGGTGGGGTGGTTATCTCCCGGCTGGATGGCTCCTACCGGCCATCCACTGGTCCAATCGTCGCGTCCCGGGAGTGCTCCTGAGGTTAGGGTTGAGAGCTAACTGAAGACAAGGAGGCTGGGAACTCTAACTCGTGCAGCGGCCCTCGGTCAGACCACCGTAGGCCTGCGCGTAATTCAGGTCTCAGCCCCCTTGGCAAGGAATGGTGGGGTCCTATCTCCTCCCCCCTCTTCTCAGTTGCTGCTCCCTTTTACGGGTGAACTTTCTCTCCCGAGCTGGGCTGATTTTCTAGGCTTTCTTTCCCTTGCCTCGGTAGCGCTCTGACGTGCACACCATGTGACAGGCCTCCTTGTGCTATAAGCCGAGGAAAGGTCCGCCCTCTCCTGGACTCAGCCCTCTCCTCGCCGAGCTCTGTCCCTAGACTCTCACCCGTCCCGCACCCTCCCGGGCTCCCGACGTTTTAACTTGCTCGCCCGGGGCCCCGCCACCCCCTCCTCAACTGAACCGGCGAGAGGCGCTGGGAGAGAGGAAGGTCAAGTCCCCCGCCCCGGCCGGGTGCACGCTGAGCCAAGGGAGCGCGGAGATCCTGGGGCTACCGCGGCGGCGCAGGAGTTACAGAGTCGCAGCGCAAGCCTCCGCCGCTGCCGCCGGGCCGCCCCGGCGCAGCTTGAGCCGCAGCGGCGCCCCCCCAGCGTGGCGCCCCCGGGCCAAGCCCGCCGCCCGAGACCTGGGCTGGGGCGCGGCGGGAGCCCAGAGCCCGGCGCCCCTATGGGCCGCCTCGCCGCCGCCGCGCCACAGCTATGACCCTGAGTACGGAGATGTCCGATGCCTCTGGCCTCGCCGAGGAGACAGACATCGACGTGGTGGGGGAAGGCGAGGACGAAGACGACGAGGAAGAGGAGGACGACGAAGAGGGCGGCGGTGGCGGGCCCCGGCTGGCTGTCCCCGCGCAGCGGCGGCGGCGGCGGCGCTCGTACGCCGGGGAAGACGAGCTAGAGGACCTGGAGGAGGAGGACGACGACGATGACATCCTGCTGGCCCCGCGGACAGGGGGCTCCCCGGCACCCCCGGGCCCAGCCCCAGTGGCAGGGGCCGGGGCCGGGGCCGGTGGTGGCGGCAGCGCGGGTGCGAGCGGCGGCGGCGGCAGCGTGAGCTCGGGCGGCGGCGCCAAGAACCCCCTGGTGAAGCCGCCCTACTCGTACATCGCGCTCATCACCATGGCCATCCTGCAGAGCCCCAAGAAGCGGCTGACGCTGAGCGAGATCTGCGAGTTCATCAGCGGCCGCTTCCCCTACTACCGGGAGAAGTTCCCCGCCTGGCAGAACAGCATCCGCCACAATCTCTCGCTCAACGACTGCTTCGTCAAGATTCCCCGCGAGCCCGGCAACCCCGGCAAAGGCAACTACTGGACGCTCGACCCTGAGTCCGCCGACATGTTCGACAACGGCAGCTTCCTGCGCCGGAGGAAGCGCTTCAAGCGGCAGCCACTGCTCCCGCCCAACGCGGCCGCCGCCGAATCGCTGCTGCTGCGCAGCGCGGGGGGCGCGGGGAGCCCGGGGGACCCCGCCGCCGCCGCCGCGCTCTTCCCACCCGCGCCCCCACCAGCCCCGCACGCCTACGGCTACAGCCCCTACGGCTGCGGCTACGGCCTGCAGCTGCCGCCCTACGCGCCGCCCTCGGCCCTCTTCGCCGCAGCCGCCGCTGCCGCCGCAGCCTTCCACCCGCACTCACCCCCGCCGCCCCCGCCGCCCCCGCCGCCGCACGGTGCGGCGGCAGAGCTTGCCCGGACCGCCTTCGGCTACCGGCCGCACCCGCTCGGCGCCGCCCTGCCCGGCCCCCTGCAGGCCTCGGCGGCCAAGGCGGGCGGCCCGGGCACCTCAGCGCTGGCGCGCTCGCCCTTCTCCATCGAGAGCATCATCGGGGGCAGCCTGGGCCCGGCCGCCGCCGCCGCAGCCGCCGCGCAGGCCGCCGTCACCGTGCAGGCCTCGCCCTCCCCGTCTCCGGGGACGCCGTCCGCGCCCGCGCCCGCATCCGGCGGCGGCGGCGGCGGCGGCGGCGGCGGCGGCTGCGGGGCTCAGGCGGCGGTGGGACCGGCCGCCGCGCTCACCCGCTCCCTCGTGGCCGCCGCGGCCGCAGCCGCCTCCTCCGTCTCCTCGTCCGCCGCCCTGGGGACTCTGCACCAAGGGACTGCCCTGTCAAGTGTCGAGAACTTTACTGCTAGGATCTCAAATTGTTAATAACGCTATGTTAGCGCGCTTGAGATGGAGAAGGTAGGAATCCCGGCTCCTTTTTTCATCTGGGTGGTTTTGTGTTTTGTTCCCGCCTCCCGACGCGGCCCCTGCCGACCTCGCGCCCCCATTTTCGCCGCTTTGGATTCTCTGAGGAGACTGTTTGGCAACTGCTTGGGCGCGCTTTTTGGCTCTGCAGGTTCCCCTATTTCTGCAAAATCGCCCTATGCTGCAGTCCCCCAGTCTGGGGTGAGGAGGGAGAGGGTGCTGGTGGGGATCCGCCCTCTCTAGGCACAAGAGGCTTCCATGACTTTGGGAAATTTAAAAATTAAGCCTTTTTAAGGTCTAGAAATTCTCAGGTCCAGGCGTTTAAAAAAATCAATAATACTCAACAGAATAATGATACAAAAATAGTAACGGTCCCGAAGAATGGTTTTTATTTGAGGACACTTGTCTGGTGTACTTTTTCATGAAAAGGAAAAAATGATGATCATGTTTACACAAGGAAAAAGGTCAAAATTATCATTTCTTATTTTAACCTGTGTTTTGTATCATAACAGACATGCGGAATTTTTATTTTGTACTTACTGCGTATGCTTTACAAGGAGTATTGTAAATTTTACTGGCAATTGTACTATTCTAATGTAAGATTTTTACACTTTTTTTCAGAAATAAAATGCTTAATTTTCAAAGAAAAACCACCAAAAGAATTGGCTTCAGTCGTCCCCTTCTTAGTTTATTTTCTTTTCCTTAAAAAAAAAGTTTCCTTGTGAGGGAGGTAGAAACCCATTATGAAATAGAAAAATATTTTCAAAGAGAATTTAATAGAAGCATCATGCCATGAATTTTCATTTGTATTTTCCAAGTCAAAACCATTGCAGGACATGAGAAATTATTTTTTAAAGACTACAAATAAAAGGAATTACTTTGGTATACATTTTCAAGTCTTATTCTATTCCATTTTGAAGAGTGTTGAGGCTATTTAAAATGAGAGCCACAGTTACTCCAAGATGATTTTAAAGAACTTTAAATTTTACTTTGTAGCCTCGCACTTTATTTAATTTCCACTCACTTTTGAACACAATAGTGTATATTTTTGTAAAAATTCTAACATAATATTACATTGTAATGGAAGTGACACAAGCAAATAGGCAATTTTTAGATTAAAATTTATTAGAAAAATGTAATAGAGATGATCATCAGTTAAATGGCTTTAAAGTCCTGAATAAGAAAATATTCACATATATGAAATAAATTGTATATGAAAGCCCGAGTATTTGAAGCTATTTTCTTCGACAGAAAGGATTCCAGTAGTTGCATAAAGAAGTTTTTATCCTAAAAGATAAACTTAACATTAAAATTCTAGTTTAAATGAATAACTTAGGATATGTAAGGGAAACCTTCAATTTTGGAATAGTATACTCTTTAAAGAATAAAAGTGAAAATGCATCAGGTGTTTATTGAAATACTTAATATTTATACAATTCAAGTGATTTAGAATATCTTTTCAAACTTTGTTTTCATTAACTACTTGCTGCTGTCAATTTATAGTTCTTTGAAAAATTGTGAGACTAGTTTTGATGACTACAGGTGTTACTGTGGGCTCCAAATAAAACCAAGGTATATGTAGTATTAATTTAAATGATTAATACCATGAGTTGCATTGGTTAAATCTGTTAATTATTTTTTCAAATATCTGAGCAGGTATATATCTGAAGAGCTAGAGACTTAGCAAATTAATGAAGACTGTATTACAGGCCAGTATTTTGCAGTGGCATTCAATCTCTATGCTCTGTCCTTTTCTCCCTTTTTAGAGACCAAAAAAACCTGACCCTCAGAGTCTCAAAATTAAGTTCTGTTTTTTTTTCTATGAAATATTTGTAAGAGGTTAAATCAGAGTTTAAAGTAAACACAATCACCCCCAAAATGTACCACAAAATATATAGATACAAGCTGAAATTCGTTAGACCAAAATCTTGGGTGAAAAGTTACTTTTACCCTAGCCCAGCTAAGAGAGAGGAAACATTGGAATCCAGTACGTGCGAATGCCACTGCCGCCCCGGGTGGAAAGGCGTTAGCAGGCGAAGCCCAAACCGCACAGGCACTGCTGGCGGGCCTCGAGGCTTCTGTAATGCGTAGATCCAAAATTAAGATCTGAAAGTAATTATGAAGAGGGAGCAAAATAACAAAACCGTGTGTATTTATTATTATTATTTGCATGATGCTTGGTTGTCCTGAAAGCTGGGAATCCCGGCTAAATCTCTCTGTTCAGATTTCCGCATCTTTTAAAAGAAGTGCGGGAACAGGCTCCACCTCCCAGGTTGTCAGTGCTTTTACAAGAATGGTCAGAAGGTCTGGCCTCGCTCCGGCTCCCGGAGCTGGTGTACCGCTTCACCCGCAAGCAACATTGTGAGCACTGAGCCCTGAGAAAAGGGAAACGCGTTCCGTCTGCCTCAGTCTCGAGTTTTGTGTCGTGCGAGTTTAGCGCCTCCACCCTCCGGGTTTGGAGTTCCATCGTCCGCTTCGCGGTTCCACGTCGGCTTTGCTGGCTCCGCGGGCCTGGCCGGCAAGCGGACGGCAGACGGAGAAGCGAAGGTTGAAGGCCGCGGGGCAGGCGAGGGATGGGCCGTAGGCCGTGGACCCGGCGAGCCAGGAGCGCGGGGCGCGCCCCGTCAGGCCGCGGGGCGAGCAGGTGCTGGAACAAAGGCCGCCGGGCCGCCCGGCTACTGAGGCCTTTGATGGGCGAGGACGTCTCCTCCCGGGGCTCCTCATTCGCATGCAAATCCAGTTCTGGTTCCCTTTTCTTTGAAGGCAAACAGAAGGATGTTTGTGTGTTTGTAAGGACGAAGCCTGCTTGAACAAGCCTTCCTCAATAGGCTAGGTCTCGAAAAATAAACCAGTTGGACAAACATTGGCCACCAGCTCTCCTCCTCCTGACTACAAAGTGTGGATTTGCTACAACTCATTAACCCGACGCTTTTCTCCCCTTCTTCTTGTTTCTCTGCTCATCAAACGCCCCCGTAGAGCCTGGAGACAAATGACCGAAGCACAGTCGGGAGGGAATTGCAGTTAATAGGGAGAGGAGTATATTGGGGCTAATGGTTCAGGCAGCTCCAGGAGAAGGACCACACAAAAAGGAGCCTCTCCATTCAGGGCTCTGTTGTGTTGCGGGGATTTAATCTGCAGCTAGATTTAGCCAAATGTTATCTATTGCGGGGGTAATGAAGCCCTTATGGATTGAATTGCTCCTTGTACCACACATGGTGTCATGACCTTAGATCATTTCTTGGTTGATTTCTTTTTTCTCTATTGGATAATTATTTTATTTCTTTAAAATAAGAAGCTAGTCCTTCTGCTCAACAACGTGTTTCCTTTCCACCCCCATCCCGTGAATTTATTTAAGAGCTACTTGCCTTCCTGTTAGAAAAGAAAAAGAAACTGAGGGTGGGGGAGGGAAAAAATTGTGAAGACTTGTCCCATTTTTATTCACCAAGGGATCTTGTTTGTACACCTCTACTTCCCTGTCCCCTACGCAGTGGCTGGTTCCTGCCCAAACTTTCTGCTGATGGAATTGGAATTTGGGATATATTTGGTATCAGACTTCTCACCGTGAATGTACTAAACATCCATCTGGGGAAAAGGCTTCTGTCCTTAACAGTTTTTTTTTTTTAACTTACCATTTCTTCCTGTAGCCTGTCCTCTGAGAGTGCTGGGGGAGGTGGTTATTCTGATGGAAGGTGATTATTTTGATGGAATACCAGCCTGTGCCATTTATTAAAGGCTGTCTGAGGCCAGTGGTTGTGCCTGTTTTGTTTTTCTCTCTCTGGCCCTGGTGGCTCTGATTTCCTTGCTTGACCGAGGACCAAGCTTGGAGCAGCTAACGGTGTTATTACAACTGCTGTTGACGGGTAGGGATCTGATCTTACTATCCAAAGCCAGAATTAAGAATTCTAGTTTTAGTTTAGAAATTCTTTGCTGGCTACACATTTTGCTCACACCTGTTTTTATTACTGAGAAAAATCATTTGGGGGCAACTTAAAGGTCATATCAGCATCAAACTCAATCCAAATCAGCAATCTGCCCAGGAAGCACCCTGGTCTCTCTGGGCTTTTCCATGAGGGTAACCCCAGAACTAATTGGAATGCCAGGGGTCTCTTTCCTCCTTTAGATCTGAACTGGACAAGGACAGGCCTGGGGAGCAGGGGACAAGTGAAGTGGGCCTGGCTTTCTCAGTGTCCATCCTTGTCTCTACCGGTTTCCTGGTGTGGCAGCTGGGTCACGCATATACACACCCAGGCATGTGCGCTCATTGCCTATCAGCTGCCACTTGCCTCTCTTCTCTGCTATGATTTTGTAATTAGGCATATGCTTTTTGTTGGTAAATGTGTTTGATGTCACGGCCAGTGAAACGTGGAGTGTTTATAGGGCCACAAATATAAATGTGTAAATATGTTTAGTGTAAAATCTGGCCCTTCGACTTTAGCAATAAATATCCTGCCAACTCGGATACGATTACATTTGACAGAAAGATGGAGAATCTGATCATGACCAGCTGCTCAGGGCTCTTTGGCGCTTATACTTTCCCAACTGAATTCACTTTTCAGATAATTTCTTTGCATGTCACATCTCTCTAATCACATCTTTCCCTTGATGTGAACAGCTTGGGCTCCTTTCTTTTTATTGTTGACCCCTCTGGCATGCAGGAAACTTCCCAGTTCTCTCCTGCTTCTTTACCAGGAAAATACTGTTCAGTAACAAGCGAAAAACATGCATAGAAAACAACTGATTAATATCTTCAAGCCCCCGTTTTGAGTCTCCAGGTGTGAGGAAGTGGCTCGGAAGAGAAATGAGGATAAAGACTGTAAGCTTCTTCTTCTTCTTCTTCTTTTTTTTAGAGGGAGAGGTGTTTAGGTTTATTTACTTATTTATTTATTTATTTAATTGGAGGCACTAAGGATTGAAACCAGGACCTCGTGCATGCTAAGTACGCCCTCTACCACTGAGGTACACCCGCTCCCCAAAGACTATAAGCTTCTGACTCATGCATATATAGTTTTCCTTGTCTTTAGCATTATCATCCTAACTTCAAAAACTATTTTGAGTTACTGTAACTTTTAAAAGTGAACATGTTAAGGAAGTAAAATATATGTATAGAAAAATGCACAAATCTCAACCACTTTTCACAAAGTGAGTATACCTGTGTAACCAGCTTCAGCTCGAGAGGCAGACGTTACCAGCACCCCAGAACCCCTTTCCTGTCCATTCCAGTCACTACCCTCAGCACACAATGACTTTTCAAAGAGACTTTCACTAATATCTCTCTCTCAACCACACTGTGAAATAAGACACTAATTGTTACTGACCCCACTTTACCAACAGAGTTATGAAGGCTCAAAAGATATGAAGTGAATTCCCCAAGGTAGCAGCTACTGGGACGTCAGCATTGAAATCCCGTTTTATTTCCATTACATCACACTGCCACTGTGTTGTCATCAATGTGATTGATTAAATGCCCACTGTGGTAGGACAGTTGCCTTAGAGGTCATTGTGTAGGAGAGTCATTTATTTTTTATACACTTTTTTTGTTTTTGCTAGATCCTCCTCCCTGCCACCTCCACTCAGGGCTTCCTAGAGATACCCCAGCCTTTTTTTTTTTTTTTTTTTGGAATTGATAGCTAATTATTTCAGATATGGCCACTTCCCCAACCTAGTTCTATGTGACACTCTCCTAGCATCACTTTTCCTTTTTTCTTTTGCATCAGCGATCTTTTTAAACACACACACACACACACAGCTTACCTTTTCACTTCTGTACTATGTGTCCATTTCCTCTGTTTCTCACTGATTTTTAATGGTCAAAATCTGCCAAACTGACAGAACTTTTTGCTAAACTGTTAAGTAGATCTTTGTAACCAGACTTAGGGTCACATCCTTCTCATGTGGAAAAAAAGACTATGTAAAAGTCAGATCAAAAGGTTTAACATTTCATGAGAAAGCAAATCATTTTTCTGAGAATGTGATGTCCCCTCACTCTTTCAAAGGTTTTACTGTCTTTGAACAGCTGCATATGATGTGGCTTGAGTGGGTTCTGTTAGCCCCTGCACCGTTAATCCACTGCACTGGAGCCTCCTGAGGGGCAATCCCACCTGGAGCTCCAAACTGGCCAGAGGTCTCCCTAAAATGCTTTGGGGGTGGGGGTAGGGAATTCTGGACCACCTGCTGGAAATCACATCTTTCCCTTGATGTGAACAGCCCATCCTTGCCAGTTGCCACCAAAAGCCTCACTGAAGCCCATCCTCCTTAGCCAGGTGCTGGGGCCACTGCTTTGTCCTTTATGAGGACATCCAGGCTGGAGTCAATGCAGAGATTGCACCTGATTAATTGTGAGCACTGCACACCACAAAGGAAAGTGTATTCGGTGATCTTTTCAAGAGACAGTGCTTAATGCAAGATAACATTAATTTTCTAGAGAAAGCATTTAAAAAACAAACTTCTATTTCTTCTACATTCTAGACTGTAAAAGACAACAAAAAACCCATTCCAGGAAGAAAAGCAGTCTCTTAAAATTAGAAGCTTTATTTAGATAGCTTGGAAAATTATAATTCTGAATTTGAAATCAGGAGGTCTGAAAGGATATTTTTCTAGTCTTAAAGTGAGAGTGACTCTATCTTTCAAGATAGGATGCTTCCCTGTACATGGGATGCTACCATTAAGGAGACTCTATCTAGTCCATTAAGCAGAAGGCAAGTCTATGTAATGCATCCACAGGTTCGGCAAGTCCCCCGAGGACCAGGAGAGGGTCAGGCAGGCCTGAGTGGTAGACGATGGATCTGAGGCCATGGGACTTACCCAGGTCTGTCTGTCCCAGAGGGAGACAGAAACAAACTACAGATTCTCTCTTATTTGCAACTCTGGTCAATAACAGACTGGCAAAGAAAGGGGGGCAGATATGAATTATGGTAGAAAGCAGAAGCTTCTTTGAACACTTGCTTATGAATTCTCTTTAATATAACTAAAAGGCAGATATTTTGAGCATAAGAGGATGTGGCACATTTTCTGACAAGTCAATAATGAAAGATTATTATGAATGAAAAATAACTTCGTTTTCTATTTCTATTTTCTATTATTTTTATGCAGAGAGTATATATATATGAAAATGACATGACAAGGTTGTTTTCTGTTAAATGATTGACTTTGGAGATGGGGGAGGGGGAAATCACAAACAAACCAAAATCTCCAAAGCCTGCAACAGAAGGAATAAGCCTTGGTTGACAATTAATGTTAGCCCAGTTTTCACACTCATTTATACTTTTGGGGAATGTGGGAATGGGTTTCAAGAATCAAACAAGACAGTTCATGTGAAAATGCTTTGGAAAACAAAACCTATCCACATTTAGAGAATAATGGAATAATGATTCTTTTGTGGTTTCCCTTCCACATCCTATTCTTCCAGGAAATAAAAAGAAAAAGAAAAACATCTAAACTTTATAGAGTATATCCAAATCCTTAAATTAGTTAACAGAAATTTTTGGCCCCATGTAAAAACTCATCTTCAAAATTCCCATCCTATCCATGAAATAAATTGTTATCTAACCTTCCCTAGAAACGAGAAGAAGTAGCATTGTGTTTTCTCTTACTTCAGCCAGATGTGTATTTGGACGGTTAACTTTCTCCTCCCTTCTAAAATAAACAAACCAAAGGTGTTTTAAATCCACTTTTCCGGTCTCTTGTTCTATTTCTTTTGTCTAGTTATTTATCTACTGATCATCTCTTTAACCTCTAAGCTTTGAAAAGTGGGATTAGTCTGCAGTATTTATTGAGCACCTGCTACATTGCAAATCCCGTTATTCCACATTGAAATATAGGGAACAAATGAAAGAATTCCCACTACCAAGCTTCATCTAATAACAGAAACACATACTCACAAAACAAGAGGAACAGACCATTTCAGCAGGATATAATGGGGTGGAGGGAAAGCTAGGAAGATGGTGTTTCCATTTCTCCATTTAATAGAACCATTTAAAAAAGCTCAGTCATCTGTAAACTAAACTGAAGTTGCTTCTTGAAAATACCTTTCTGCTGTGGTGGTTTACTCTCAAAATATCAACAATACCTAAGTGCCTATGTGGTATGGAGGTAACTCAGTGAGAAACTCTTCCATGCAGAGAACTAGAAATTTGAGTTCCTTCCCACATTTTTAAGGCTTTTTATGAATAGTTTACCTATTAGTCTTACCCCATGAGTTCTCCGTGAAAAACTGCAAAGGGGGAGGAAGATGGTATGTGATCAGGCCCATCACAACATGCTCTTACTACTGTGAACTGAGACTAACCAACACGGAATGAGTTTATGTCCACATGGGTTTGTGACAGAGTCAAATACACAGGCACAGTAAAAAGCCCTAGGATACCTTTTTCCTCCATCCTTAAACTTTTATTGTAAGTCAAAGTTTTAAAATAAATTTAAAATGTTTAATAAAGAAAAATATATTCCTTGTATTCTTTTATAAACTTTAAAATAAATATCTTCCACTTGCAGAAATAGTAGACACATCAATATGCAAACTCAGAGTCTAGGGTTTGGATCACTGGGGGCGCAGAAGCACCCCAGAGTGTTTCCATATTCAAGCATTAGCCTCACCTTTAAGTTGTCATCGCCAAAAAACTGAGGGCAGGTCACCAAGTTTGGGTCTTGTTTTCTTCAAAAGTAACCAGGGGTACCAGAGGACAAAAAAAAAAAAAAATGCTGAGGCACTGTGTTCTGTTTTTCTATTTAAGGAATTTAATATTTCTTTGCCTTCCTCCTCTTTCCCTCACCCTCCTCCCCCCATCTGCATACTTAGCAGGACTCCAACAAACCATCCCCCACACGTCATTAGAATTGTGTGGGGTGGGATCCCTTAGTTTAAGGAGTTGGTGGGTGCGAGTTGTTATTGTAACTCTATTCTGTAACTAAAGCTCTGGCATGTAATAAATCTCTCCCCAAAGACTTTTGGATCTTTGATTTGAAAAATCGGATTCCTTTTGTGGAAACAGTTGACAGGAACCTGAAAGGATTAGTTGCATTCCACATAGGATAATTTTTACTGGCAACATTTTGAAACGATTTGGTCCCTTTCAGACCTTAAACAATGTCCAGAAAAATGATCTAACGAGACTTGTATTGTTTTCCTTTGTCTGTGAATCCGTTTGCCGCTTGTGCCAACGCCTCCATAGGATTTTGACAGAGTGTTGCTCCCGAGCAGTGCACCGAATTAATTTTTGATCGCCCTTTCTCCTTGGTTTGTTACCTCCTTCGGCCAGGGGCGCAGCAGTGTTTTCTCAGCGTCAGGCCCTGAAATGAAGCGGGAGCCGGTGGTTTGTCTCTCGGTGGCGCCGTGTCTGGGAGAAGGCGCGGGGACCGGTCGCCGCTCGCCGAGGGCCGCGCGTCCGATGCGCGCGTCCTGGCCCTAGATCGCCGACAGCTCCAGCACCTGGACGTAGCGGGGGTCGGCGAGGCAGCGCACACTTCCCATCCCTTCACCATCTGATAGTACTGGGACCCTCTGTCTACCAGGATGCGATGCTGAAAGCGAGAGGGCAAAAAGGGAGATAATTTTGCTTTCACTTCCTCCCTAACCGCCCCCTGCCCCCTCAAAAAGAGCCCCAAACAAAAAACCAGGAGAGGCCTGCTTTCTCCTAGCAGACGGCCGCTGTGCTGCTGCGCGCGGGCCGCGGGCGACCGCTCTCCCCGCCTCCCCCGGCCTTTTCCACTGTTTATTTTGTTGTCAGCGGACTTATCAAGATGTTAGTTTGCTGGAGGTTCTGACCTGCCCGGGCGCTTTGGCTGCTCAGCCCGGGCTTTCCCTCTGTTTTTACACCTGCACAAACTCCACCGCACTCCCCTGTCTGATTTATAGCCCAATTAAAGGTTCAGTGTTCTTGAAGCCACCCGCGCTGCTCCCTTCCCCGCCTCCCGCAGGCCTCGGCGAGTGCAGGAATGCGCTGGGCCGGGCCGATCCGCGCACGGCGACCCGCAGCGCGCGGCCGCGGGGCGCGCCTGGGACCCCAAGGGCGGCGGCGTGGGTGAGGGGCCTGTTCTCCGAGAAGGATGAAGTGACCTCGCACGCATACACCCAACAGCGCGCGCAGTTAAGCTTCGTCTCCAAACCAAAGTTCTTTCCTTCTTGAGGTTTCGGCTTTATTGCGACGAGTCGCTGCGCCAACAGCACGCATGGCCGGGGCGGGAGGGCGCGGGGAACGGCCACGTGTCGCGGCCGGACGCTGAGGCCCCGCATCGACCTTCCGGTGGCGACCCACCTATCCCCCCCACCTCCCAGCTCCGGGGGGCCCGCCGCGCTGCCCAGGCCGCGCTTCTGCACAGTTCTCCGGGTGAGGAAGGGGCGGCGGCGGGGGGGAGAGGCGTCAGGCCGGGGTGGGCAGCCGTGCGCCGCTCCCCTGCGGCCCTTCCTTCCAGCCTCGCTCGGCGAAGGCCGTTCCTCCGAGGCCCGGGGACGCTCCCTGGAGAAGCCGGAGGTGCCCGCTGCCCACCCGGCTGTGCGAGGGAAGAGCGGGGTCAGCGACTGCCCGGCCCGCGAATCCGCCCAATCCGAGCCTCTGCGGGGCGGGCGGGCTGGCTCTGGCTCCAGCCTCCTTTTCGGCTTTTTCTTTCTGGAGAGAATAAGCGGCAACCCAACCGAGATTGGCAGCCTTGAGCATCTTCCTAACCCAACTCTGTCTTCTTTCCATCTATCAATCTACCTTTCTAATTAGACTAATTAGGAGCGCGCTGGAGTGTCGCTAGGCTCAGGGACTGAAACGCTTAGAGGTTGTGAAAAGAGCCCTGAATGGCCACGCTGGGGGCCGATCGGGGGTCTTTGCGACCCATTCAGCACAGAGTAACAGTGGCTACATTTATCCCTGGCCATTGAAAAGAGGCTCGATTAAAACGTTTGGGAACTAACGCCACCCTGCATCCCTTCTCTAATTAGAGGAGCCCGGGGCGTTTTCGAGAACGCCGGGACCCCGCAGACACAAGTTCTGCTCGCCGCTGCTTTCCGCCCTTTCAGCGCAGCCGATTTCCTTCCCTGAGACAAAAGTCCGCCACCTCCCCACCTGTTGCTGGCTCGCCTTTCCCGCGCACCGCTAGCCGCCGCGCTCTCGCTCCAAGCTGAAGGCCCGGCCAACTGCGTTTGAATGCGAAGCGAGGCAGAGAAGTTAGGGGCAGCCACGTGGAAAAGGCCCTGGTTCCCCCTTCCTGTCTCAGAAAGCACCCTTTGGCACTTGGCAGGCTCCAGATTTTCCTCTCCATCTGCTTTCGTCAGTATTTCCACATTGTATATGTATAGCTCGGGCTTACTACCCCCTACTCCTTTTTCAAACATGAAATTCCCAAGTCAATCTGTGAATGGGAGCCTCAGGTGCCCTCTTGATCTACTATACTTATCTTGGTCGCACACTTTGTTGTAGGAGTTCTTCACTTGCTTAATTTGTACTTTTGGTCACCAGCCTTTTATTTTAAGAAATGTGTGTATTGAGCACCTATTATGTGCCTAGTCAGATAGATCTTACTATACGCTTCAGCCCTCTTCCTTCCTTCTTAGCCCATCCCCAGATCTGACTTGACCTGGTTCAATTCCTCAGGTAAGCTGTAGATTCTATCCCCCTGGTTTATATGTAGATATATGTAGATTTTATCTTTTTCATGGCTTAGGAGGAAGGTTCGAAAACAGAAAGTATTAGGAAAACGAGTTAGAGATGAGAAACAGCAGACACATTTCAACTACAGATTTTGTGTATGTGTGTGGGGTTATTGCTCATTTTTTTGGTAAGAGGGTGGCATCTGATATTTTTACAAAAACTTGAAACATATTTTGCCCTATCATAAAGGTGACAGAGTTTGATTTCCCCTTTTCCTTTTCTTTCTTTCTTTCTTTCTTTCTTTCTTTCTTTCTTTCTTTCTTTCTTTCTTTCTTTCTTTCTTTCTTTCTTTCTTTCCTTCCTTCCTTCCTTCCTTCCTTCCTTTCCCTCTCCTTTCACTTTCCTAACCTCCCCTTGCCTCCCCTTCCCTTCCCTTTTTCTTTTTTTGCCCTAATCCTTCTTTTTGGAAAAGAGCCAGATGTACAAAGAAATATCATCAGGTCACTGTTCTCGATCTTGTTAATTTAGAAAATGGAACCTCAGTGAAAGATGCTATTAACTAAATGTCAACCCACAGCGTGTAAAATTCCCTGGATCCAAACTTCAAAAAAAGGAATGAAAGATGTCATGTGAGTGAAAGGAATCATGGAATTTTTAAAGGCCTAAACTGATCTTAATAGAGTTTTATTGCTTCCACACCCTGCTTCACAATATTTTAATTTAACAGTTCCAATATGCACGATATTGCAGCATTAATCTAACTAGTTAAGAAGCTGGGAGGGGCAGAGAAGAGGAAGGAGACAAGTAAAGTGGTTCACTTGCATTGAGGAAAATTAAAAAATTAAAATTCCTGGAAACTTTGAAATGAGAAAGCAAAATCAATTCTGTCTGTGATTTTTATCACCAAACCTCTTATTTTTTTTTCATTTCAGTTGCAATTTAAATTTTAATTAAATCACAGCAACTAAAGTAAAGTGCTCAACTCCTAAGCATACAACTTGGTAAATTGTATTCATATATATGTATCCTATAGATATAGATAGATAGATATAGATAGATAGATAGATAGATCGATCGATCCATGTAACCACTACTTAGATCTAGTTATTAAACATTTTAAACACCCAGAAAACTCCTCCATGCCCCTTTCTAGTCAATACCACCCCACCTCCTACCACTGTTCTCATTTCTGTCACTATAGATTAGATTTTGAACTGTTGTTGAACTTCAGATAAATGGAATTATGCAGTGTGTATGCAGTCTTTTGTTTGGCTTCTTTTACCCATCAGTATGTTTTTGAGATCCATCTGCTCAGACTCCTATTTATAAGACAATTTAAATAGTAAGTCAATTTATATAGGTCAAGAAGGGTGTGTAGATACTGGAAGGCTTTCACTTACTCTGAAATTAAAAACAAATAACATTAAATTAAAAACAAACAACCCCCCACTCCAACCCCTTCCTCCAAAATATGTCATTATCAACCAGCAGAAGTGATTTTATGATTATAAGTATGTAAGGAAACAAATATGATGAAATGTTTTACCTGCAGTAACTGTTACCTCATTTTCAAGATGCAGTTGTGAGTAAATTATAAGGAAAGCAGAAGCCAGAGGCTGCTTTTGTCACTAGATTCTACTTCCTATTCACCATTTCAGCAGTAGGAAGTACTTTGGGCCTCTTCATAAAGAATGCATGAACTTGAGGGGGCACGTAAATTACATCCAGTTTGTTTTATTTCAGATGTGCAGGTACTTAAGGCAACAGCCTGTCAAGTGCACTTTTAATTCTGTTTGAAAGTAAAGTGTTCATTTTGCAACTACCCTAGTCATCTATACTTTGTTTCATCCATGGGTCATCATATAAGTCAGTTAACTTTGAGCAGAGAAAGCTGTTCCCTAGAAATGAAAGAAGCGCAGCAAACCTGCAGAATTATGATTGTCCTGCTCTCCCTAGCACCCCCAGCCATCCAGCCACAAAGCCTGCTTTCTCACGAACTCATGCTGTGGGTGACCAACCAGAGACAAACAGTGCAGCCCATCATTAGGACTCCTTCCCCCACAAAAAACAAGAGAATGCAGCCAGTAGGGCTTTTTTTTTCTCCCTAGGAAGGACAGCATTTTTAGGCATGGGCTTGTTTGTGCCATGGGAGAAATTGTGGGACCAGGTGGAAGAGACTGATTTGGGGTTTTGATTGCTTATTACTGGATATTGATAAAGTTAAAGTAGAGAACACATCTTTTAATAGGCTTAAACTTAAAAATTAACATAGATATAAAAAAAGCCATGGAGTTCATACTCAGGAAGACATTGTGAAGACAAAAAGTCACCTCTACTGAATTATCATGGTACCGGTCATATAAATTGAATCGGTAATTTCTGAAAATAAGCAAAAGAACTACATACCTATTAGAAAAGGCAAAATTAAAACTAGTAATAATACCAGTTGCTGGTGAGGATGCAGAGAAACTGGATGTCTCATACATCACTGGTGTGAATATAAAATGGTATAGTCACTCTGGAAAAGAGTTTGTCAGTTACTTACAAAACTAAATATCCACCTATCATACAGCCCAGCAACTATACTCTCAGGCATTTATTCCAGAAAAATGAAACTGCATGTTCATAGAAAAATCTATACATAAATGTCCATAGCCGTCTTACTTATAATAGCAGAAGAAAAAAAAAAAGGAGCCAATACCCATATTACTCAATGGATGAAATTCTGGGATATTCATACAATGGAATACTACTTGGTGATAAGAAGGAATAAACTATTGGTAATGCAAAAAAACTAGATCTCAGAGGCATTATGTTTAGTGAAAAAAGCTAATCTCAAAAGGTTACATACTGGATGATTCTATTTATATAACATTCTTAAAATGACAAAACTACAGAGATGGAAACAGATTGGAGGTTGCCACGGGACAGAGAAAGGATGGAAGGGGTTCATATAAAAAAGAGTAGCAGGAGGGTGTTCCATTGTAGTGATGAAAGAGTTCTGTGCCTTGATTGTTGTGGTGGTTTCATAAATCCATACACGGAATAAAACTGCATAGAACCACACACACACACACACGAATGCATGTAAAAAATGGTGAAGACTAAGTCTTCTTATAACCTATAAGCTACTTAACAGTGTTATATGGTGTCAGTTTCTTGGTTTTGATATTGTACTGCAGTTATATGACATGTCACTTTTGGAAGAAGTTGAGTGAGGGTGCATAGAAGTCTATGTACTATTTTTCAACTTTCTGTGAGTCTACAATTATTTCAGAATTAAAAAGTTTAAAAATGAGTAAAAATCTTTTAGTCAGTGTCACATTAGTAGAATGCTCTGCTGATGACAAGAGCTTTCATTGGTTGATTTCTCTTAATTAGTAATGGCAATGAATTTAGCCCTGCCTTTATGAAAGGTATTTTATAAGCAATGTTTAAAAGACTTGTCATTTTAAATTGTTTTTCCTATTGATTGGCCCAATGCTGAAAACTTCTGGGAACATAAAACATTTTGCCCATCTGTTTGAAAAACTTCACTCTTTGAAGGCGGGTTTAATTCCTGCAAATAGCCAAATGTCACTGAGAGTCAAATATGGTGAATAAGACAGATGACCAATTTGGGTAAAACAGTTTTTTGGCAAAGCCCAAGTGTCCCTGAAGATTTATCATCACTGGTCACAAAAAAAGAGTTCTCAAAATGTCTTTGGGATTGAGAGCATCACTGGAATCAGTATGGCCTCCTAGGGTGATTTAGAAGGACATACTCATTTGTATGCAGCAGTCTAGTGATGGTTTAAAACTTTTGCCTCATTTCTAGAGTCTGGCTGTAAATTTAGTTCTTGGAAGTGTGTGTCTTCTTGAAAAGAGTATGTTAAACAAAGTATTGAGTGTTTAAAGGGTGACACATTAATCTCTTTCTAAGCAAAGCAGTACACATTACCTAATCTGTTTTGTAATTTGAACTTTTGCAAATGGAATGTTTATTAACTCTAGATGTAGTTGTGACTCTCTTACTCCATCTACCAAAGCGTAAGGGTGACTCAACCAGTACTACCATTAAGTTGTTAAAACTCTCCATTGACAAAGAATCTTTCAGCCTTCATATTCAACAATTGGCACAAGCATGGCACAGACTTAATGCAGATCCTACCCAGGACATCTGGCTGGCATATCTGTAAGTGGACCATGACATAAACCAATCCAAATTCCTGCTGTAGCAGATCAAATCATAAGTGACTGAATATCAGACAAGTTTTGAGTCCTGATGCCAGTGTTTTAACTATGGTACTTGTTCTTGTGCTAGAATGTTTTATTGCTTTATAATTTTATTTCCTCTAGGAATTGTGGAGTTGTAAATATTATTAGTGGTTTACCACGTTTACACACATGTATCCTATTATTTTTGGAGATTTATATGTGGAGAGAGAGAGAGAGACTGGCCTCTTTTATTCCACCCATTCATCTACCTGCTCACATAGATGGGCTCCTGTCTGTTTAAAGAAGCCAGATGGGACCACACAGAATCTAAAACTTGAGCAGAAGAACCAGATCATGGGTATCTGATAAAAATTTGGTTTTATTATAGAAAAATTTCTAGTAATGAATCAAAAAATTTTGCTTACTTCTTGATTTGCTTGAAAACAGTTTATTATTTTAAAAATAAAAATAAAATAAAAACTTAAGACATATTAGTTTCCTTAATTTCAACAGATTCTTCAAAAGATTGTAAATATTATCATTTAGAAATTTAACAAAATACATAGAAAATTAATAACAAACTAAAACCACATCTTGTGAAATGCTATAGAAAGTGTCAAAATTTGTAATTTGTTACCAGATTCTTGGTATTGGTATATTCTTGGTATATACAGTATTACAGGCATAACATAAAATAAGGGTTGAAGAAAGTACAAATAAAGGTAACATTGAAATACTGATATTATAACCAAAACAAATGATCAAGGGAAGCCAAAGATCTACACTTGATTATTCATTCATTGACTCATCTTGCACTTAGTGAGCACCTACTGTGTGTCAGGCATGGTGTGATGTGCTATGGATACAAAGAAAAATGAGACATCTGGTTGGAGGGTAGGGGAAGAAGACGTGTATCCTAATTAAAATATTATAGGACATGCTTCAGTAGAATTATGAACTGATTAGTGTAAGGTCACAGTGAAAGAAATAACTGTCTGAGAGGGTCAAGAAAGGCTTTGTAGGGGAGGTAATGTCAGAGAGGAGACTTGAAGGAGGAAGAAAATTATACACAGGAATAGAATGTATAAAAAACAGCAGCATGAAAGAGCAGGATGTTTTCAGTGAGCAGGTAATTGAACACATCACACTGAGTCAACCAAATGCTTATGGATACTCCTAGTCTGATCACCCAAATCAGAGGTTTCTTTGGCACTGCCTAGAATCAGTTCAGAGAGAAAAAGCAGGAAGAGTGTGGACTAGGGGTCCCTTCATTTGAGTATGTAGTTAACTGTTGAAGTATGTTTAACCCTTCTGGCATATTTCTACTATAATGACTCCAAAATGGAAATGTTTTATGGGATATGTAATTTTCTGAATGGAGAAAGGAGAAGAAGGGTGTTTACAGAGATGGGTCTCAGACTTCTATGGCCTGTTCTTAACATCTACCTTGATAAAGGATGGACAGGGATACGAGAGTAGACGGTGAGACTAGCTGGAGCCAGCAGGGAAGAGTGGCAAAGGTGGTGAGCTAGGCACAGGGAGAGCAAATTCTGATGAGTCACTGTGATGCCACTCACAGCCACTGCATCCAGCCTCCCCTTACTCAAGTGGTAACCAGATCGCATCCCCAACATCTTACCAAGCTTTAGTGCTAGCTTTCTAATGTAAGGTTAGTAAGACTCAACCTTAACATTTCTAAGATAAGCATCTCTCCACAACTGGCTTCCCTTTTTGACTGCTGTACTTCTATCAATAGTACTCCATTGTCCTGTTAACCCAGGTTTAACATTTTCAGAATCATCTTTCGTTTCTTCATGACACTAATTCTCACATCCAGTCATTCACCAAGGTTGGTCAATTCTTCCTCTGCAAAGACCTGCTCTTTCTCCCGTCTCCACTCTCACAAGGGACCTCAGTCAGAGACCAGGCCTCCATTACCCTGTGCCTGTACCACTGAAATCGTTTTTTTCCTCTGGTCTCCTTATCTTTAGTCTCCCCCATTGTCCAATACATGCTGCTGACTACCTTTTCAGAAACCTCTTTATCACGTCACACTTCTGCTCAAGACCTGAAAGTGTTTCTTTATTGGTTACATGATGAAATAGTAAGTTTACCTTATAATCAAGAACTTTCACAACTGGGCCAAACTTACTGTCCTAGGAGACACTGAATTTTCCTGCCTTTGGCACTACTGATGATATGATTCTCCATGCCTGTAGTGTCATAGTCTCCATCACATAAGACCCAGCTGAGGTATTTCCCCGCTCCATGAACACTATTACTACATGAGTACTGATACTACGCAAATACTGTTACTACACTTATACTATTACTATATAGTTAACAAGTATGGAGCACTTTGTGCCAAGTGCTTTGATAGTTTTGTTTTGCAAATAATCTCATTTAATTCTCACAACCATCGTACCAGGTACATCCCTGTTTATCACAGGGCAAAACTAAAGCATGATAAAATTAAGCAATTTGTCATCGCTGTATATCCTTAAACAGATGAGCTAGGGTGAAGTTCTGATTCTGGAACCTGGGCTCCATTATTCTTTGTTGCCCCCAATGAAGGACTTGTCTCTTCTGGTCTAAAGAATTTATTAAATGTACAACTTAATTGGCAGTAATTCTAGATGAGCTTTGGTGATGTGTTCATATTGACTGTCTACTATTAAGTATCCTCTATGTTTTAAGCTGCCTAAAAGAAAGGCTATTCTTTGTATTCCCATAATGCATTGTACATAATTAGCATTCAATAAATATGATGATGAATAATTTCACTGATAAATAAATTGACTAATCTATCACTCAACTGAAAGATCTGGGTAAAATAATTCAGAGTATGCTGGCTCTGTCGTGTGCTCTACTGTCTACTTCCTGAAAATGCCCAGCCCGCTTGAAAGCCCAGCTCTGGATTCTCTCACTTTTATGGAAGAGCTAAGATGTACAAGGTGTGATGCTAAGCATTAGGGGGAATGCAAAAGAAAGGGAGGGTAGAATAGCATTTATTAAACACCTACTATGTACTGGGAACTTTGAGCATCATATCACTTTTAATTTATACATCAAACCCGGTGAGACAGATGTTTGGCCTGTCTTACTCAAGGAAATAAAGGCTCAGAGAGGTTAGGTAACTTGCTTAAGGCCACACAGGGACTAAGTAGCAAAGTTTAAACTTGAACCCAGATCTTCCAACCCCAGAATCTTTATTGCACCAATACCACAGAGGCCTCCCAAAGATGAGTTTGAGAGTATGGTAAAGAGATCAAAGGGACTCAACTGGGGAGGAGTAAAGAATTTCCCACCATATTCCATGGCTATGATGCCGACTTCCTTCAGAGTTAGCATTCTTACTAGAAGGACCTAATACATAGAATTAGCTTTTTAAGCCACTTTACACTTTAGGAGCACACTTCTGGCCATTAACAACTTTTTTTTTTTTTTTAGGAGCAGATACAAAATTTAAGAAGAAACCGTTTAGAACATCAAGGTATGTGAACAATCTGGCATGTAGACAACTGGATGAATTTCTTATTGTTGATTAGCTATTTTTAAGCTTTGTTCAAGTGATATAGTTCCACTTGGTCCCCAAACCTACATCAGCCTGTGAGGTTAGGAGTGTGAGGTCTACTAGGTTAAAAAACTTAAATCCAAGGTAAAGAAAACCCAAAAGTCTCTTCCAGATGTGCCATATGAGATACTGCTATAAGATGGCTCTTTGGTTTATGGTGCAAGTCATCATCATTACAAACCATCAGCAGTCACAAGTGTGCTGACGACGCGAGCAGACCTTCTCATGATTGAGGTCTTGGTCTTGTAAGAGAGAAATTGGGAGGTCCAGTCAGCTCTGCTCCTTTGCTTTGAAGGCGATGTTTCTCAAACCTCAGCATGCTCAGAATCACCTGTCGGGCTTGTTGGCATTCAGGGCCCCATTCCCAGAGTTTCTGTTCAGTAGGTCTGAACTGGGCCTGAGAATGTACAATTGTAACAAGTTCCCAAGTGATGCCGCTGGTTCAGGAATCATGCTGTGAGAATTACTGTCCTAGAAGATAAAGTGGGACGTAGGATGCCAGGGAAGTGGACCCCTAATAGTCATCAGGGAGATGAAGGTAGCTTCTGACATAGCTCCCCATGATGCAACTCCCTCCCCTTGATTGTTAGCTCGACATAGTGATTTGCTTCCATCAAAGAGAAGGCAGCAAAAGTGACGGGATGTCACTTCCTTGCTCAGGGCATAAGAGACTGTGTCTTCCATCTTTCTGGTCCTCTCTCTTGCCTGCTTGCTCACTTGCTCTCATGCAGCCTGCTGACATGTTGTGAGATGCTCTGCACAGAGGCCCATGTGGGAAGGAGGCTTCCGGCTAACATTCCTGGAGGACCTAAGGCATCAGTCCACCAATTAGCAAGGAACTGAACCCTGCCAACAACCATGTCAGTGAGTGAGGAAGCAGATCCTTCCCAGTCAGGTCATGAGATCTGACTGCAGCCATGTGATAGACCCAGGGCCAGAGGATCCAGTTAAGCTGTGCTCAGATATGCCACATAGCACAGCTCAAAGTCCTGACCCAAAGAAACTATGAGATAATAAATGTTGTTGTCTTAAACTGCTAAGTTTGGGGGTAATTTGTTATGCAGCAATAGATAACTAATACAAGTGACCTCCTACCATTCCATGAAGTACCAGATGGGCAGTAGGACAAGAGGGGAAGGCAGAGGGAGTCTGTGCCTTAATGATGAGAATCTTCCTGTACACACACAGAGCTATGCTGGAACTGTACAAAATCAGTTAAAAAAATCTCTGTTCTCTGGATTTTAACTTATTTATCTTGTACTTAGAGTACCACTTTTAAATGAGAATATTTATTCAGATAGTTCATTGCTAATTTTCAGAAGTTTTCTTTTTGCACTTGACGAATTGCTCTTTGCAAAAAAAAATGCTAATGGAGTAAACAAAAAATTCCATCTGTTAGTTTGTAGTGTAACTGCGCACTTAAGCATCTAAGAATCATGACTTTATTCGTGAAAGGTATAAACAACAAATTTAAAAATTTTAGTAGCTAATACCTACAGGCAGATAAGAACTAAGAAATTTCTCATTTCTAACATACCATTTACATGTAAAGTAAATGACCAAAGGGAACATTTCAAACTCACATGATTGTAAATGCTGCTGTGTATTATTTAGGTAGAGTTTTAGGTTTTTCTTTTTTCTTTTTTTTCATGGTAGAGAAACAGATCAAAGGAAATATTCTTAATGTTTTTCATTTTTCCAACTTATCTCTAGAGAATTTATTAATACAAGTTGGTAACTAAACTCTATCATAAGAGGCAAATAGATTACAGGGTTTTTTTTTTTACAATGACTACATGACTTTTGTGGATTAAAATCAGGATGATCTAAATATTAATAGATTAATTTATGTGGAGGAAAAGTTACAAATCATTCACTTAAAAATTGGCTTTGTGCCCACATTCTAGAGGCACACTAGGGAGAGTTGTAGCTGCACAGCTAATGTCTACACAGAGTGAATTTCTGAACATAATTTATGTAGATGAAGTGTGCAGAATGTTTTTATTTGTTCTACATCTCACTGTCTCACCTCTGCATGAACTTCCCAAACCCAGATCGACTCCAAATACTCTAACTCCCCTTCTCCACACTTCCCTCCAACGTGTTTGCTTTGGCAACTTTCATGTTCTTACAAACAATTCTCCCAGCGAAATCAATCACTCTTGCACCCAAAGAGAAATACTGTGCACTCAGTGCGATGACAAAATGAAACATGTTTGAAGCAAACCATGTGTTCCCGCGTGTCCAGAATTATGCTATTTGCTCAAGGAACATGCTCCTAATGTGTTTGGCTTCTGTTACCCCTTGTGATTGCAACTCTCATTGTCTTTTGGAATTTATGATTTCAGAAGCAACTGCTTGGACTCATTTAATGGGACACTTTTGGAATGCAAGGCCCCGGGGATTCACCGAGCAGCGTCATTCTGTTCTCCTTTCCAGGCAAGTCCGGCCCATATAAGGGCACCTGGTGTTTGAGGAATTCTGAGGGATTGGTCCTCTTCTCCATTTGGAAGCTCAGACAAATGGCTCATCTAAATGACATGGATCCGTTGTGATTTGAAAGCTATTCCGCTTATCAATCATTTGATTAGGAAAGAAAGAATTTCTGGTGATGGAGTGAGGCAATGTCATTTTAAAAAAGAACTTTTCCTCAATAGGTGCTTTCCTGAGAGGCACCCAAGGTACTTGACTAGATTTGCCCCTCAGTTTGACAGCATATTAACTTGGAAGAGAAGCACCAGTATTACCAGTTCCATTTTTGTAGGCAGGAGACCCATGAGCTAGTCAAGATCCTCGGGCCCTTTTCTTTCTCTGATTGATGGATGTCCAACCCTTACCTCAAGGGTGGTTCTAGCAGCAGCCATTCCCGGACCCCTTGGGCATTTTAACTGGGTTTCTGTACTCTTTTCATAAGCTCTGGGTCACTTCCTGCCCTGAGTCCAGCTATCAACTGGGGACCCTGGGAAACTCAGTTCCATGGAAGCCTGATATTTTTCCCCCTATATCTCATCAGTCTCAGATTTTTTGAGAATAACAAATGGGAAAAGTAAATTTTCCCAATAGGCTGGTGTTTAATACATTAAAAATTAAAGCTATCAATCACTCATTACAGCAAACAGAATGATGCAGGCTAAGGGAAAGCGCACAACTGAATCTAGTTATAAGTGATGGAGAGAGACTTTCATTTAAAAAGGGGGAGGGGGCAATAATTAATACTTCCTAGGGAATGGAAATATAATTTTTTCACACAGTAAGAAAAAAGTTGATACTCAAAATTTTAGGCTTTCTCTGATCCCAGGGGAAATGAAATTTTACATTACCATCCTCCCAGGCATTTGGGGAGGGGGTGGTGTGCCGTGTGTGCATAAGGAGATGCTCACATGACAGTGCACTGGTTAAGAGCTCAGGTTCGGGAGGCCAGTGGTTTGAGGCCCAGCTCTGCCACCTGTTAACCTGGTGAATAAGCTACCTAACTTCTCTGAGCCTCAGTTTTCTCATTTGTAACAGGGCATGAATAATACCTACTTCAGAGGTTTGTTGTGAAAATTATATAGTACGATGTATGCAAAGCACTGGCACACGAGACAGGCCAAATCAAGGTTAGCTGCGGTCACCATCATATCACCACTCTTATCAACACCGTAGTGTTCCAGCTGGGGCCATGGGATAGAACTAATCCAAAGTAGCTTATGCTAGGGACCAAACAAGAATGGCAAAAGTAAATGCCGTAAAATTTTTCACAGAGGAATAAGGGGTTTCAGAAAAGGAAGATGGACAAAATTCCAAAGTGGGAGGTGGGCCCTTTGCAGAGTCTTGGTCTGCATCTTGAAGGTGGGAAGGGATTTGCCACCAGTCCTGTCCTACAGGTTCTTAAGTTGCACTCCCCTGGCACTCCCCTGGCAGTGCCTCCTGCCATAGGCTAAAAGCTTGTGTCCCTGCCCCACAAATTCATATGTTGAAGCTCTAACCCCACCATGGTATTTGGAGGTGAGGCCTTTGGGAGCTAATTAGGTTTAGATGAGGTCGTGAGGACAGGACCCCCATGATGGGTTAGTGTCCTTATAAGAAGAGAAAGAGACTGGAGCTCCCACTCTGTGTCCATGTGAGGACACAGGGAGAAGTCAGCAAGCCAGGAAGGGGCCCTCCAGTTCAGATCCAGAACTGAATCTGCTAGCTCTTTGATCTTGGACTTCCCGGCCTCCAGAACTGTGAGAGAAAAATGTCTGTTGTTTAAGCCTCCCAGTCTATGGTATTTTGTTACAGCAGCCAGAGCTGACTAAGACACTCTCACATGGAGATGAAGGGGCATCAAAAAATTCAGCTTGGGTGTGGGAATGTGTCACCTTCCAGATGGGCAGTCCCCTTGGTCCCCTTGGTTTACTGGACAACCAGGCATTTTATTGATGTCTTTCTCTTGACGGGTCAGAGTAAAGTGTCCTCTTTTGGCTGGGGTCACTGAGTAAAGGAAATTTGAGTTTGAAATTTTGAAACCTGTTCTTGTCTTTGATTCCAAAGAATTTAAGTTCCTCAGCTATGATTTTTTTTTTTTTGGCTGTCTGAAACTTTTGCTTTCCTTAGTCCCTTTGTCTCTGCCAACCGATTTCAAAATAATAAAATGTGGGCAATTTTTATGAATGCTGTCTTTCCTTTTCTTTTCTAAACTCAGGGCCATGGATCTCTGATCAAAAGAAGCCGCAAGCTCCTTTCACACTTGATGGAGACATAGATAATTTAATTTTGATCTGGGGGAGTTTGGGTGACAAAATTAGACAGGTGGCAAACGTCATTAAGTCCTTAAGATCTAGACACCTAAGACCAATGTAAACCAAGCAAGTGAAGGAAGTACAGGAGAGAAGGGAGACTGGTTTAGTTCTCCAAGTCTCTTCAGTTGTGGCTCCTCACATTGAATAAAAAGCTCTAATAAAAGGAGAAGTGGGTTTGTGGTTCCTAATGGTTCATTCCTAGTATTATGTTTGCTTTTGAAAGCTACCAGGTTGCACTGCCAAAGTGCTGTTTAACTTAGGATCTCTAGGGCTCGTTGGGCATTTTTCTTTTATATGTATTTGAACCAGTCCTGTCTCACCTTGCACTTCTTGGTAAGTCTTCATTTTCATGGTGGGTAAATTTAGTTTCTGCTTCTCTGATCCGTTTCATACTTTAAATATCTGCTCATTTACACTTTCTGCAGGTACTTCTTGGCAGTGGTACTCTGCATGCCCCCTTTCAGGAGAACCCCTGCCCAACTTCCCCCTTCCCCAAGGTAGAGCCACTGAGAAGTCCTCTTTAGGAAGCAGTCTTTAACCCATTGTTAGGCTATTCAAGGTTAACGATTAGGAATTCATGCCACAGCAGTTTCTTTTCTTATGACTATTACGGCTATGAATTAGGAGATTTAAATTCAGTTTTTGGTCAACAGCATTTAAGAAAATTATCATCCAGTATTTTTGCAGATATCTTTACAATCCAAGGTTGTTTTATTGGCAAACTTGATTCAACTTAATCTTTCATGGGTTTTCCTAGAGAGTGTACCAGTGGCTTTGCAATGACTTCAGTGAAGTCTGTAGGTGTCTAGTTACTTTTGGCTAGACTCAGTAACTTTACATCAGTGAAGTTAAAAGTGAGCCTTTCTCGAATATTACGAGTAAGAAGGGCAGGGAGGAAGGAAAGCTTAGCACGTTGGAGGGAAGTATTGAGGTAGACGTGTTGTGTTAATCCAGTTTCGTTGTCAGTGTTTACACTAGAAGCTCGGAGCCTGGCTTTCCTTTCTCAAGAATGGGACATTTCCCGCTATTTCCCCTTTTGTTGCTTGGATAGGAAAGGGCGTGCGTTCCTCTTTTCATTCAGCCCAAACATAATATACGAAGCCTCTCCTGCTTTGGGGGACATGTGGTTGTGTTCTAAGCGCCATCTGCAGAAAGATGGTCTTGGGAAAGCTTCTTCCCCAGAACAGAGAAACATCTCCGGAGCGAGTGATCTCCGGCGCGCAGATTCAATGAGCCCAACCGCACTTGGCTCTGTCACAAACTTAATACGGCAGCCCATATTGTTGCTCGGGAAGTCTCCAGCCAAACCGACTCTTGTAAAAATAAATACTCATCAGCAAATATTTTGATTAGTTAAAAATGTTCTAAACGGCGAACCCCCCGGTCCCCTGCTCCCCCCCACGGCGCGAGCGCGGAGAGGAGGCTTCCCCCCATCCCCCACCTCCCGGGCGGGCGGCCGCCGCTCCCCGGGCCCCGCGGATCCCCGCGTCCTGCCCGCGCCGCCGCGCGCGCCCAGCCTCGGCCGGCCCGGGGAGTGCGGAGCCGAGGGCCCGCGGGGCGCGGGCGGCGGGCAGCAGGCGGCCTCGCCCTCCCCGGGGCCCGCGGGCGCGGCCGGCTCCGAGCCGCCGCCACCTCGCTACACTTACTTGCCTTAAGCTCTTTATTAACTCCCCCGGAGCAGCGCGGCTGCGGCCGCGCCTCCTGCGCCCCGGTGGTCTGGCTCCTCCGCGCGGCGCACATGCTAAACAGATTAACATGCCTTGGCTGACCCACGCTTCGCAACCCGCGGATTGGGTTTCTGCAGCTCCATGTGGAAATTAACCTATCTGTACCCGTGGTCAGCTGCGCCCGGCCGCTCCCGCGCCGCCCAGGCAATCCAAACAAACCCGGGCCGCTGGCTCCCTTTGTTACTCTTGGCTCCCCTCCCCCCTTCCCGGCCAAATATTTATTGGAAAAGAGGTTCTCTTTGGCCGAAGGTCGGGCACATTTCTGAGAGCTCTTTATTTGTAAATGATTTTTGGCAGGGCCAGGCACCCTTAGGAGGGGGTGGCAGGGAACCCAAACTCCATGACTGGAGGGTTTCTAGCTCTCCGCAGGCAGAGAGCTGTTTATGTTTGCACAGGGCACCCTAGTCCTGGTCATTAAAAATACATGCACTGTCTATATTTTGCTTTTATAACAGCCCCTCTGTTTAATATGGTTATTTGCTTTGTTCTAGAGCAAGTTTATTCCCTCACCTCCTATCTCCACCCCACCCCCCCAATTCACACCCAGTAAGCAGAGTGAGGCGATTCTACTAGATTTTCTTTCCACTTAGAGGAATGGAAAAGGTAAACTCGGAGACTAGTGGGTACCATCCAGCCTGAGGTTAAATCCAAACCGTAGCAGCATCTGTCTCTCAACTGCTGCCTCTTCCATCAATTTCCAGAGCACAGAGGATTACAAATGGACCTCTGGTTCACTTGTTAGGCACTTTCTTCCTTTGTCCTACTACTTTATAATCACATATGCACAGTTTGGCTTTCACTAGATACGGATTGGAGGTCTCTGTGTTGGTTGGAAGAGGCTCCTATAGTGAATACTGCTGCCAGGAAGGTGAAGGTGGCTCTTCATATTCCTTCCCATCTTGTTGGCCATGAAATGTCTCCATTGCTTGGGAACCATGAGTGGCTATTTTCTGAGACTGCTGGTACTTGTGATCCATCCATGGTTGCCTGGTCCCATTAATCAGAATGAGCCAAGGCCGTTTGAGGTTACCTGCTGTGCCGTCACTTCTCACTGGCATCTAGCAGTGTTTCATCATTTCCTGGGGTGGTTTGGGCGTGTCCTTGAGTGTTGTTTCTCAAAGCCCATGGCAGCCATCCATCCTGCTTGCATTTATTTTCCATTCAGCCCTCACTGCCGTGCCCTTCGCCATCTTGGCATCAAGAAACTGTGAGACTCTTAGGAGGTACCAGTCAAACCGTGTGATGGCAGCACCCATGTGGCAGAGCCATAATGGCCCCATAGTCAGTGAGAAGACTGGGCGCAACTGCCCCTCAGCAGATCACTGTTTGCCAGCCCACTGAATGACATGCTGACTCTGTTGATTCATTTTGCCCTTTCTTTCAAGCTGTGTGTTTCTTGGATGGGTGGCACGTTCCTGAGGTAAAACGCTTTCCAAGCTGCAAGCTTCCAGAAAAACAATCAGGAACCACTGGCAGCACATTGCAGGGGTTTCAGTCTGACACCGAGGAGATGAACTAGAATTGGCAATGATAATATGCCCACAGCTAGGAACTCCGTTGAAACAAAGCTACAAATACATGTGCTGAGGATAAGGGAAATCATGGACCCCACCTTCCCCTGAGTAGGCACGGCCATGAGAAACCTGCTAACCACTGAGCTTGAAAAGAAATTAGGCTCAAGGGCCAATGCAACACAAGGCATAAGTCAATCAAGAGCTGGTGGTTCTTTTTTCCTCTGGTTATGGATAACATCTCAAAAATCCTTGCAGCTCGGGAACTGTGGGGTTTAATCAGAGGCTCACTGTGAGAGCATTTCTCTGCATTTCTCACAAAGCAGCTGGCATCTTGATTCCTGGTTAACCCTCCCGCCTTTTTTCCCCCTTCATCAGCACCTATTCTCAAGATTGTCCATATGGATCATGTATGTGGGAACACACAAATTACAGCAACTTTTGTCTTTTGTCGTGAAGGGCTGACAGGGCAATAAACACACGCAGCCGCCCTCCTCCAGGAATTCTTCATCCTCTCTGTGTGGCTCTAGCCCTGTGGATAATATCATTACAGGACTAAACAAATAAACAGTCGATCCGAATCAACCGGGAGTCACTGGGGACTACACAGTTCCTCTCTGCAGAGATGATACAAGTAAATTTACACTCTTAGCTTGGAAGTGCTCCAGCGGCTATGAATAGCCGTTCAGTTCTGTCAGGCTTGGGAGGAGCTGGGGCACTGGGCTGACCCCCCCAGCTCTGTCTTTGCTTCAATCAATGTGAGCTTTCAGGGTTCTGTTTTCCTTACTATCCTCAACTGGGAACATCAAGGACCAGTAACACTTTTTATGAACCCTGAGCTCAAAGAAGAAGCTTTTACTACAAAGTTAACATATTAAACCCAATGACATGGATGAAAGGTTAACACACTTCTGCCAGCCCAGAGCTTCCCCTTCGAAGGTGATTTCCTGTGTTCAGGCTGTCGCCGCCATCGCCTCTGCCACAGCCCCGACCGGCCGACTAGCACATAGATTCATCAGATGAGTACCTGCCACATCCGCACCAGAACAGAAACTGACTGCAGTCAGAGCTGCAGGGAACACGGATTCTCATTCTCACCAGCCAATGAAGTCGTATCACTTTTTAATTGAGAAGAATCAGTCACAATGATAACCTGAAAACCACATGTACTTTTCTTTTTCCAAGTTTAAAAACGAAGCTTTCTCGTTTCCTGTCTTTACACATGTCAGCAGTTCCTGGGATGTGCAGGCCTCTCCTTCTGCCTGTTCTTGTGACTGGAGACATTCTCTGTTAACCATTGCTTTGCCTGAAATGATATAATAGTTCTGTGAGTGTTTTGGGGTTTTTTTTTTTTTTAAGATGGAAAAGAGATACCCTAAGACATTAAGTGGTGGTGTGATTGTATTTTAAAAAATTTCTATATATTTCTCTACTTTTTCTCCTGTCCCACTCCCCCAGTTTTGGTCCAAGAAGTACATGTTATCTTTAGAGTCAGGTAAAATGAGTCCTTAACAAGATTATTCCTTTTTTAAAAAAATTGAAGTAAAGTTGATTTACAATGTTGTGTTAGTTTCTGGTGTACAGCATAGTGATTCAGTTATACATATGTATTCTTTTTCATTATAAGTTACTGAATATAGTTCCCTGTGCTATACAGAAGGACCTTGTTGTTCATCTATTTTGTATACAGTAGTTTGTATCTGCTAATCTCAAACACAAGGTTATTCTTAAACATTGGTCCTCATGAGGTAAGCACTCATTTCGGTTCAGCATACTCAGTCAAGGCACAGTTACTGACTTCTCTGGTTTATCTGTTTGAGATCTAGGGATCAGGCATTCAGAGAATCGGCCTGCATTTATTCAGGGAGGTGGAGGTGGGCCAATGGAGGAAAAAAGCAAATAAAACAGAGAAAAATAGTAACACACACACATATGAATAAGACAGCATTACTTTCAACAGGTGCTTTCTGATATTTATGACCCAGTCTGGGACCCGATGGAAAACAACTTTATCTTGTTCTAGTGCCCAGGGGTTTCTGCAGGTGAGCTCAGGCTGGGGCAGTATCTGTCTTTACATCTTAAACTGCAAAGGTTCTCAGTGAACACAGAGAAATATTACAGCATCTGGGAACCAACAAGAGGCTGGCCAGACTCTGAGGCTGGGAAAGGGGTGGTACTGCCTGTGGGACCCCAGGTGAGAGCAGCCCCCTACAGCTCCCCTGAGGTCAGCGTTCTAGAGAAAACATGCGGAGGAGCAGAGCAGCGAGCAGTAGGGAGGGAAACAAACCCAGACCTGGGTGTTTGACGATTTGGGTTCCAGGTGCATCTCTGCCGCGGAGTGGCTGAGAGAGGCTGGGAGAATTGCTGATCATTCTCTGGGCCTCAGCTCCCTTCTTTCAACCTGAAGAGATTGGTCTGCTGACCTCAGGTCAGGCCTATGAGTCAGCTCCTGTTTCGGAGTGTGAGGACTCCTGCTTTATGGACATGTGTTTGGAGACCTCCAATGAGTAGAGTTGTCCAGTTTTGAAGAAGGAACTTTCTCTGAGAGAAAGGCCCAGAAGTGCCCCTGAAGTAGGTGGGGCAGATAACCCAAGTCATGAAGCTTGTCATCACAATCCCAACAGTTTGAGGGAAGTATGGTCCTCAGATCTGAAACTGGGATTAAGTGGGAAGACTGGGTTGCTCTGATCATTTGTATGAGGTAAAGTTTTACATTTTCATCCAAGAACTCTAATTTGAAAAGACACATCCACCCTAATGTACATAGCAGCATTATCTACAATAACCAAGACATGGAAACAACCTAAACGTCCATTGATAGATGACTGGATAAAGAAGTTGTGGTATATTTATACAATGAAATACTATTCAGCCATAATAAAGAATAAAACAAAGAATTGCTGCCATTTGCAGCAATATGGATGGAGCTGGAGTTTGTCATTCTAAGCGAAGTAAGCCAGAAAGAGAAAGAAAAATACCATGTGATATCACTCATATGCAGAATCTAAAAAAGAAGAAAGAAGACACTAATGAACTTATCTACAAAACAGAAACAGACTCACAGACATAGTAAACAAACTTAGGTTACTGGAGGGAAGTGGGGTGGGAAAGGATAAATTGGGAGTTCAAGATTTGCAAATACTACTATATATGAAACAGATAAAAACAAGTTTCTTCTGCATAGCACAGGGAACTATATTCAATATCCTGTAGTAACTGTAATGAAAAAGAATATGAAAACAAGTATATGTATGTATATGTATGACCGAAACATTATGCTATACACCAGAAATTGACACATCGTAACTGACTATACTTTAATAAAAAATAAATAAAATAAAATAAAAATAAATTTTCACTCAAGAGACATTACATTGAGCCCCAACATGTTCCAGGTACTATGTTGGGCAAGGGGGCAACTGGCAACCCTCTGCTCCTAGTGCATGCTCATAGAAGCCCCTGTACCTGACTGAAGAGTCTAGTGACTTCTGGTTAGTCTTTAGAAGCTCCAGTTTGGTAGGGAAGGGTCAGACTCCTGCAGGTTAGAAAACAAGCCGTGACCTGAGGCCACCTGGCAGAGATCGGCAGGGAACTGGGAAGGAAGATCTTTCTGACATTGCCCTAGTACTGCCACTGTTGTCAGCGTTGACTCAGAATTTTCTCTATACCCTGAAAACCTAGTGACTGTTATTACGTTACCTATATTTTCTTTTGGTTTTCCCATCGCATTCAGCTAAGTCATTTTCGAGTGCCAACCTATCTTAGCTGCATGAAGAACAACTAAAGAAAGGGAGTTTACTTGTGCCCAGACTGAATTTAAAGAAGGCACTGGGTATTCCCAGGTAGCCAGGCATGGCAAAGACAGTTGGAATCAAGGTGTGATACTTCCAGGAGAAGATGTGACTTTGGAAATATCTCAGACTTGGTGATAGAGATGGAAATAAATATTCACTTGGACAGTCTTTTTTTTTCACTTGGAGAAACCTTCTTCCAGAAAAATTTCTCAGTTTACACTATGTTTAATATGTGATACTCTTACAGAATACTTTCTGGTTCTAAGATTCAGCAAGCAATCTGCTCCCACAAAAATTCTTCAGTGCTTTCCTGCCTCATTGATTGATTCAGAATCCCAAGAACTGGAGCAGTTTGGGGAAAGGGGAGCGGTATTTTCTTCCTCCCTTTCTCTTTGCAGATATATGGCAGTTCCAGAAAACCTGATATTTGAAAATCTGGATTTCGCCTTAATTATTATTTTCAAAACAACCTTTTATTTTACAAAAGACTTTCCCCCTAGGCTGCACCTAGGACAGACTGTTGATTATCTCACGATATCTGCTGTCCCCTTCTTCCTTCTCCCCGACTCCCATCCCAAGTTTTAGCTGGGACCTGGCCACCCCTTAAGACTACATTTCCCAGGTTCCCTTGCAGCTAGATATAACCATATGACCAAGATCTGGCCAATAGGATACGAATGGAAGTACAACTTCTGGGTCATATCCTTGAGTGGAAGTTGCTCATCTCTGACACCCTCTTTCTTCTTCCTGCAGCCTGACACAAGGACAGGTGGTAGTGAGCAGGTTTTGGTCATGCAGATAAGGGATGACAGAGCAACAAGAGAGAAGGAACTTGGGTCCCTATAGCAGCATTGCCCTACTCTTGGGTGCTTTCTACTAGCTCAGGCTTTTACATAAGAGACAAACCTATTTTATTTAAGCCATTTTTATTTGATCTTTGTTAAAGCAGCAAACCAATATTTTAACAAATGCAGTAAGTTTTCTTAGTGTATGTAAATCATGACCTGATTTATAATATTTGGGGCTATACATGGATTTTCAGGAAAACACATTGGGCAAATCAATGTCCATTTCTTTTGCCAAACGGCACTGTTATCCTAATCCCCTAGAATCAAAGTGTTGCATTCATCACTGACTCCTCTCTTTACTTCTTTGCTCAATTATCAGTTAGTCATAAAGTCTTGGTGAAGTTTCCCTTCATAATTCCTCTGAGATTTGAGTCTTCCTTTTCATATCCACAGCCGGCCCGAGTCCAGGGTCTGACCATCTTACACCTGGGTAGTTTCTAATTGTCTCACAGCTTCTAGTCATGTTCCCACCTACCCACCACCAGATAAATCTTCCTAAACATCAGTTTCTTCCCTTTGCCATTTCAGAAACTCCATGGTTCCTGTTGAACCATATGAAATTCCCAAAAATGGACCATACTGACTTACAAAAGTGGCAGTTTTATATTGTTGACCTAATATGTAGGCTGGTCTTCTATCAGTATCACCATTCGTTTCTCTTAAGACCCAGTTCTAGACTCGCTTCCTCATTATAGTTCTCCCAAAAAGCCAGTCATACTTTATGATGAAGTATAATTTCATTTATACGAAGATGAAGGACCAGCAATAGATATTTGTTATACTAGAATCTCATTATTTTTCTGGATAATGTTTAAGGAATTTACCTTGAATCTTGCTGTTAGTGTGAAAATTTGATCTTTTTTAAATAAAAAGATACATTTTTTTCATGTTAAATTTTTAAAATGCCATTTATATGGCATCTTTCATCTATGGTAACTTGAATTTCTACAGTATTCTATAATAATACATGTAACTTCTTTGCTAAAAATACTGTAAAATCTTTAAGGGCTGACTGTGTCCTCTAATTTTTTAAGCAATTCTAACTTAACAAGATTTTTTAAATAATATATAATGGAAAAGAATCTGAAAAAGAATACATACACACACATAAAACTGAATCACTTTGCTGTATACCTGAAATTAACACAACACTGTAAATCAACTATACTTCAATTAAAAAAAAAGTTTTGCTCACAATGAGTGGTTAAAGATGCTTTCTGACTTGAATAGTTATTAAACCTGTTCACTTTTCCAGTCAGACTGAAAAAGACACTTTCAGTAAAATCTCACAATTATCTTTAGAATAGGAAATATGTAAAAGGTGCTAGCTTAGATGGTCTGATTCACTCTCACACACACAGACACACACACACAGACACACACACACAGCCTCCCTCGAATCACTTCTCGTTGGGGAATGTGGTTTTGGATCTGAATAGCACTTCTATTTTCTTCCTCTTTCCAACTCAACAAAATTCTCTCTTATTTGCAAATTCTCTTCTTCATAGTGCGTGTATATTGTCACTCTGGCTACACTCATGTGTAGACTGTGAATCCTCCGAGGATGTTCACTTATGTTTGATGAATCCATCTATGAATGATGAGCACAGAGTTCTATTTCAGGTGAGAGCAAAATTCAAGGCTGAGAAGTAGTAGGTATAGGCGCTAGGGTTTTCAAACCTTCTGGCTGTAGCAGAATCAGGATGCTGTGCATGGCCCGGACCAAGTGTCGTTTTTGTGTTACTCTAAAAGAAATGACTGGTCCTCAAGACTTCAGTTAAGATGAAAGGCTGCTTTTGTCTCATCTCACGACTCCCCCTTTTCCCAGTCTCACCACCTTCGTGTCCCACTGTTGCCCCACCACAGGGCTCAGAACACAAACAGCCCATGAGCTGGGAGGTTTGTTTCCTCACTCATAAAAGCTGACACAAAGGGCTGGCAGGAAGGAAGGAAGAATTAGGGGCAGACTATACCTCATAGGCTGTTAATACTTAAGTAGGTACCTTTTTTCATGGCTGGAAAGAACCTTGATTGGGTTGGCTTCAGTGTGATTTCTCTAGGCTTCAGATTTTCTTAATCTGAAATATGAAACAGTGGTGTCTCCTACCATGGCTAAAGGTTTCTGGAGAGGATAGGAATGTGACCAGGGTTTGTAAGTTAGAAAACACATCCTAGCAAGATGAAGGAATTAATATTTTGTGCATCTATATTATTTGGTCTGGAGGGGAAAGAGGAATGAGGAATACCTTTATAATGGTATTCAAATATTTAAAAAAAAAAACCTGTTTACCAGCTGTTGTCAATTTCACCTGAAAAGAATGAAAAAAAGGAATACGTTTAAGAAGCAACACAGGGAATATAAGGCATCTGCCTGTTTCTGGCACTATAGATCAGTGGTGTGCACTGATTTTAGTGTGCACAGAATCTCTGGGAGCTTGTTTAAAATGCAGATTCCTGGCCTTTACACTTAGCAGTTCTGACCTGGTGGATCTAGGGTGGAGTCTAAGAATCTGTGTTTTTAACCCGCCCCTCCCAAAGCTGAAGTGAGGCAAGTGGTCCTTAGACCCCACTTTGAGAACTGATGTTATGGGTGACTGAATGGAATGGATTCTTAGAGTTTTGCTTTGTTTTGTTTTTTTTCCTGAAACACCTTGTAAAGACATTTTATTTTATTTCATTTGAACACAGAAAAGATTATCATTTGTTTAGAGATTATCATTTGATTATCATTTGAATGTACTAGGTTGAATAGCATCCCCCCCAAATTTGTGACCTTCCAAACTGGCCAGCACCTTGATCTGGGACCTCTAGCCTTCAAAGCCAGATTGTGAGAAACATATGTCTGCTGTTGAAGCCACGTGGCTTATCCTATTTTGTTACAGCAGCCCGGGCAGATTAGTAAAACTGGTCCTTGCAAGAACAGGAGAAGAGACACAAGAAGAAGGCCATGTGACAATGGAGGCCGAGACCGGAGGGAAACATCTGCAAGCCAAGTCATGCCGTGGACTGCCGGCAGCCGCTGGAAGCTAGGAAGAGGCAAGGAAGGGCCCTCCCTAGAGACTTCAGAAAGCATAGCCCACTGATATCTTGATTTTGGACTTTCAGCCTCCACAACTGTGAGAAAATAAATTTCTATTGTTTGAATTCACCCTGTTTGTAGTTCTTTGTTACAGCAGCTCTAGGAGACTAGCACAGGGGTTTAGATACAATCCTGCCATTAGGCAGAGAAGATCAGCTCTCAGTATAGGCATTTATTGTTTGATAGACTTGTTTGCTCATATTTTGAAGGATATTGACATTCAAATATCTGGATTCTCATGACACTGTCAGACAGTGATTTATCAATGTTTATAACATCCTTGCCCTAAATTGTCCCTTAAAAAAGAACATGCGTGATCTTGAATATTTGAGACAAGTGAGCTTTTGATTTTTTTTAATAAGGTTAAAGTAACAGGGTAAATGTACTTGTTTTCAATAATAAACAGAACACCCCAAACTTTCATAACAGAAAATAAGTTCCTTTTGAGCTTGGATTGTCAGTCATTAATAGATTTGAAGTAGTCACTTTCTCCTCTTAAAATTGTGGAAGTTAACTTTAAGAATCAGTCTGCTTTTTCATCTATTTGAAGGGATGGTGAAATTTTGTACAGAGAGTTTATCTACCTGAATGAGATTTCAGTAACTTGGGAATGGCAGAAACACTCAAGCAAGAAATCAAACTTACTGCCTTGTAAGACATGTTAAGAGAATCCTCCCCACTTTTGGTAGTTGTTTTGTAATTGTTAAATTATATGAACAGATTTTCCTGCTCAACGCTGATAGTTCATTGTGTTTTGTGGTTGGCACTTTTGTGAACCCAACATCTGACAAATCATTGATTTGCTAGCATTTAACTTGCAATCTTCAACTTCTCAGGGAGGTGCTATGTTATGGTGCAACATGATAGAGAAGGGCAAAGAACTCAGATTGTTGCTGGCATATCAGTTCTTTCCGTTAATAAAACACTCAACTGAGTCATTTTCTCTGGCCACTTTTCCATTGTAAAAAAACTTAAATCAAAGAACATGACTGCTTTTATTGGCAAAGCAGTAGATAAATCAGGGATGTAAAAATGCAAAAAGAAGGATTGGGTACAAGCCCTATGCAGAGTGGACTTGCTGGGTGAAAGGTTTATTCTGTCAATTTTCCTCTTGAGACACTTAGGTTTAATGAAATGTTTGCACTGGTCTACAGAAAAAGTTGGCTGTGTGTTTTTCTTTTGTGTTTAGGCCACTCTGGAAGTAATTCCTCTGGGCACTATTATCTAACATATGGTGATTTAGAAAAAGCCAAAAGCAAAGGTCATTTGGATGTTTTAGACAGGAAAGAAGAAAATCCATCTTGGAGTAGAAAACGAAGGCAGGAAGGGCTGAGGTACAACTTATGGTCAAAGGAACATAAAAAAAAGAGAGAGAGAAGGGCTTCAGGCAAAAAATGCAACTCAAATGTTTTGGTTTGGCTTTTTTGTTGTTGTCACTTGTTTGATTTTTGTATGAGAATGGTGCCTGTGGAATTGTCAAAAATGAAACCTTGATAACAGAGAATTTTGGTGTGGACAGGGCCCAGATGAGATCAAGGCCAGCTTTCAACCTGTGTGTGTGAGACCTGTTTGGCCGCACAGGGCCCTGTGTGTAGACAGGTCCTGCCCTTGATTTAATGCTCTACTCCTGTCCTCTTGAAATTCTTAATCATTTTTGAACTTTAGATCCTACACATTTTGATTTTACACTGGGACCTACAAAATATAGCTAGTTCTGCAAAAGATGGTCTACTCTAAACCTCTCTGTTTTTTTTTTTTTAAGATGAGAAAATAAGGTCCAGGAAGGATACATGACTTGCCTGGTGGAGCCAGGAATAGAATTGGCTTCTCTGGGTCAGAACTGCAAAACGAATTCACATACTAAGTGTCTAAACAAAGAGAAATGCTTTTCACCCTCATATTGAAAAGGAGCTTCTTCATGCACCACAAGCACGCCAAAAGAAACATTGAAAGAATCCAAAAAAAAGAGAGCTCTGGACATAATTGGGACACAAATAAGGAAGACCTCACATTGACGTTTCAACTCACTTTGAAAAAACATTGGCTGTCATATTCATTTTCCTCAACTTAGCATCAGCCTTTTGGATGCTCTGAAGTCAGGGCATCCTGGCATACACTCGTCTTCTAACACAAAGAAGTGCATCAGTGCCTCTAAGCAGAGATCAAGCCACATCACTACTCTCCTGCTGTGGAGAACTGATGGGTCACCACTGGTGCTGCCCCAGTGAAAACCGATGACAGATTTTAACAACGAGGTACTTTTCTTCTCGTGTGGTCAGGAAGATAACTGAGATCAGTCCAACATCAGCCAAGCAACAAACAACACTACACATCAGAATTGAGCACCTGCAGCAGTGCCACTGCTGAAGACTTCCACCAAACTCAGAGGAAACCCTGCCTGGGGAATTTGCTCACTTAACTGGGAAATGACCTGTAATTGCTATGTTCTGTATTTTCAGGCTGACATGGTTATCAGAATTCATACTTTTTGTGGAGTCTAGATGAAGCCATCCATCTTAAAGAGTTGATTTTTTAACTTTCTTTGAAGATTGGAACAAAAGAGCTGCATTTAAGCACCATTCCCCAAACAACTCCCCCTGACTTTCTGATAAGAAGCAACATCTATGGAAATAAAACTGTAGCCTTGTAACTCTGCCCAGGGGTTGTCAACTAGAATAGGCAAAGGAACTCTCAAAACATGTTTTTCCCCTGTGAGAAACATCCTACTTCAGATTCTCTTGGTGTAAATCAGAGATCAACAGACTGGCATCCACCACCTGATGCAGAGAGAAAAAGATGTTGAAAATAGCCAAATTTGATACCAGACTGAAGGAACCAGCTGAGAATGAGCTGTCTCTCTGATGTCATGCTGATTAGCTATGTTCTGAAGAGGTGGCAGGGATTTTACTGGCAAAGAGGAGCCAAGTGTGTAGAAAACATGGTTCAAGCTCTTTTATAAAAGAAATACTCCGGATTTTCTCAAGTGTCCGATGAGGGTGTGGAAGGGTGAGGCAGCAGATGTTTTCCATGTGCAGGACAAGTATAGAGGAGGGAGGTGAGCAAACACAAGAAAAGATTTGCCTTGGCAGGATTTTTATATCATAACATCTTGGAGCTGAAAGAACTTCTGTTCCTCCAGTCACATTTTATAGATGAGGACACTGAGGTCTGGGGAGATTGTGAATTACCTGAGGTCACCTGGCCAGTGGGAGACACTACCTCCAAGGGCAGTCTTCCTTCACCAAGTGCACATCCTAGGTAAGCTCTGAGTTTGGAGAGGTTCTGGGAAGAGGCAGTGGGTCTCTTAAACTTGGAGGCACAGCAGTGTTAACTCCTGTTGCCTTGGTGGCCCGAAGTACATATCTTGGGGTTGCATTTCTGAGCTGGCTTGGGATTCTGAACACAGCAGCTGCTGCAGAGAACTCATTCGAAACACCTTTCTCAAATCACTCCGTACCAAGACCGCAATGGCAGACAGCAAAGGGGAAAGAGAGAAAGAGAGCTGATGGCCCTGAGCCACTAGAGCATCTGGGCTGCTGGGCCGCAGAAACGAGAGCAGCTGCAGTGATGTTAACCGAGGTCCAGACGCGCTCTCTCCGAAGAGCGCTGCTTCTGACAGTTGGAGTCTTTTCCTGACCTCAGAAACCTCGAGCCGCTTAACCTGACCATGTTTGGATGAACAGCTCAGAGGAAAAGGCTGAAGCAGTACATAATCAAGCAACGATTACAGTCATGTATGTGTGGAATCGGCTTCTCTGAGGCCGCTGTCACAGAGCAGGTCACCGTGACATACGAGAGTCCGGGAGGACAAACGAACCCCCTCCCACTAACACAAGAGTAGTGGTGATTGCTGTTCTACCAACGGTTGTGCTTTCATTTAGTTGGTTTAGAAATAAAGATAATGATGCTAGTTATACAAGTGCTCCAGCCTCTGTAAAGATACAAAACTTTAAAAATAGCGCCTCGTAACCTGGAAGAGTTAGCTAGTTAGGGTGATTTACCATCGACTCCTTGTCGTAGGATTTTCAAACTTACAAAATTTGGTTTTGAAAATTTTCCTTGAAAGAGACGAAATTTAGCTAAACCACCATTAGCTGTTACTATCTGCGTGACTATAGTAGCCACTTTTCATAATCCTGTGCACTCCCAGTTCCTATGGGTTGTACTCAAAATTTAATTCCCTCCGCAATGAGAGCGTGAGCCAGCCGGGTCCGTGCTCCCCCATTCCCCACTTCTAAAAATTAACCACCTCCACACAAACCCATATCTCAAGGTCTGCTTTTTAGAAAGGAGAAAACTGGGCTAAGACAACATTTCTTTTCTCTCCTTCAGTACCCCTCATCACAGGCCTCTCCCACACCCTTCATTCAGCAGTTCAGTTTCATTCTTTTCCAGTTTTTCTTTCTTAAATTCTGTTTGGCATCCAACCATCTTATTTATTCCCAATTGCTAGCCTATTTTTCTCATTCAAGCCTAGTGTACTGATGCCCCAAATCCCTTCAAATCCACAGCTATAAAAATGCCTGAATTCTTCCTCCTCTGAATCCAAATGCTCGCTAATTTCAGTGGATTTAGCCCAGGATAAGGTGAGGACGGCATTGTATCTTTAATTAGGCACTTTTCAAATCTCCTGTGGTATGTACAGTTTGGATTACTAAATTATGCCTTAAGCATTTCATGTGAGGGGGTGGGGTGTGAAGATTAATAAGTCGTGGTTTCTAAATCTCTTGAGAAGTCTTAGATATACACGGTGTTTTGCAAATATATGGCAATGCCTCTAGTAACACACATTGCCTGAGCCTACAGAATAAATTCTCTCTTGGGCAAATATCTTGCCCAGATAAGCCGGGAGAGGATGACCATGCTGCAGGAACTCTGCACTGTGACAGCACAGCCTGCTGCCATTTGTCCATCCATCCGTTCATAGACACTTGTTGAATATTGGTCACGTGTCTGAGGCTCTGTTAGGCCCTGCCGATTAAAAAAAAAAAATCACCTTCAAGTTGCTTGCTTGTTAGTATATGGGTGTGTCTGGTGGGGTGGGGCTAAAGATCCCACAAACAATTACAACCTGTAGAATGCCACTTAAGGAAGAAGCCAAGTGCTAGGAGGGTTTAGATGAAAGGAAGTGCCCAGCTAATGGGGGGATTCAGTAAGGCATCACAAAGAGGTGCTGTTTGGATGAAGCTTGAAGGGGAAACAGAATTTTGTTTAACACATTTTTAACTTTTAGTAAGTTTAGATATACAGAAAGTTACAAACATATTAGAGTGTTTCCATATATTTCTCATATGATTTCCCCCATTCTTTAAAAAATGTTTTAAAAATTTAAAAATTTTTTGTTGTTACTTTTTTTTTATTCGGGGGGGTTAGGGTGTTCTTTTTGCTTTGGGGGAAGGTAATTACGTTTATTTATTTATTTTTTAACAGAGGTACTGAGGATCAAACCTAAGACTTCATGCATGCTAGGCATGTGCTGTACCACTGAACTATACCCTTCCCGCCTTCCCCCATTCTTAACATCTTAAATTTCCACAGTGTGCTTATTAAAACTAAGAAGCTAACCTTGATGCATTACTATTAACTACACTCTACACTTTTTATGGATGTCACCACCTTCCCTATTAATGTCCTCTTTCTGTTTCAGGATCTGTTTCAGGGAACCACATTGCATTAGGTTGTCATGCCTCCTCAGGCTTCTCTGTGACAGTCTGCCACAGTTTCTCAGTCTTTGCTTGTTTTCATGACCTTGACAGTCTTGAGGAGTACTGGCCACGTATCCTGTACATGGTCCCCAATCTGAATGTGTGTGGTGTTTTCCTCACGGCTAGGCTAGGCTTATGGGTTTGGGGGAAGAGCACAGAGAAATGCCCTTGTTATCATGCCATGTCAGGGGGTACCTGATATCTGCATGACAGCACAGCCAAGAAGGAGAATCTTAACGGGGGCAGTTGCCCCACAGGTGAAAAGCATCTGTGTGAGCAAGGTGTGTTTGTAGACTCCAAGTGGTCCAGGTGGGCTGACAGGCAGACTACTCATAAGGGAGCGGAGGGAGATAAGGCATGCGTTGATATGGCACTTTTAAGTATTTAAAAGATTTTGTGGAAACTAACTTTTTCAAAGCTTAGCACCCTGTGGTAAAGTGATTGGGCGGATATTGTTGCCCCCATTAAAAGGTGAAAAAACTGAGGCTTGAGAAATTAAGAGGCTCGCTGAAGATCACACCAGCAGTGGTGGGACTCAGACACTGTTCTCCTCATTCCCATCCCAGGGTTCTTGGCTCTTCATCTTGGTCACTATCCCTTTAAAGGCCCAAAGAGCCTGTGTTGGGAGTGGTGGAACAGGGTATATGAATCTGGATGAATCTATGAAGGCTGGACCCCCTTCCCTCCATGCTCTGTCCCAATTTCCCATCTAAACTCTGCACACAAAAGCTAGACAGAGCAAAGTCAACTCTTCCTTCTGAGGAGATGAAAGCTCTTTCACCAGGTCCGAGAACGCCTGCTTCTGCGCTGCTCCTTCACTAGTGTTTGCCCTGGCGTCTGTCTGGAAAGGGAACATACCACCGAGGTTCCCAGGGCGGAGGGTCTTTCGCGCAGTTCGTACTAGCAAACGTTCACTTGTGCCTTCCATCGGCGATCGAGGGAATATGAGGGACACAACAACTGGAAGCTAAATACTGGTCTCGGTTGACCCAGGTACAGACTGAGAAGAGAATGCAAAAGATCAGAGGAATTTCTCTTCTTCCCCGTTGAGCTCTGAGACTGGCCCTTTACTATGTCGAAAAGGGCACTGAAGTTGGCCAATTGGAAAGTTCCCTTATCCCACCTCTTTAGAGGTAACATTTACTTGTTTATTTCACAAACATATATTGTGTACTCACCATGAGTCTGCGTGGAAGGTAAGGGAAACAATATCAGTAAGACTTCTTGCTTCCAAGAAGCTCACCTGCAGGGAAAGAAGTAAGAAAAAAATTTAGTAGGAGAGGGAAGAGGAGCCTGGGCTCCCTAGGAGGGGCGATGCTGGAGCTGGGTCTCCTAGGACAACAGGGGTGTTAGTGGTGGAAACAGCGTATGCAGAAGCGTGGAGGAAAGAAGCAGAGTTGCATGTTATGGGAAGTGAGAGTCATTTGGTGTTGCTGGAGCATAACAGAGGGTGTTGGGAACACAACTGCTGCTCCATCCTCTGCGGTGGGGGGAGCAGGGACCTCCAAAAGAGTCCTCTAGCGTTTTACCTTCTATGATGCCATCCTTTCGATAGCCAGGCACTAGGATCTTAAAGATTTTGCCTGACTTCCCACTATTGCAGCTTGATCTTAGAAATACGTAGCCATGATGCCTAATCCCTTAAAATGTGTTGAAAGCATAACAACATTTGTTCTGTGATCAGCAACAGATTCTCTTGCAACTAATTTTTACGCAGCTCAAGATTGAGTGGAAACATCCCACTGTACTTAATGCAGGGTTCCTGTAAAACTGCAGGGTTTTCAGCGGGGGAGATTATCCGTTGATCTTTGATATTCACTTGTTCACAGAGCTCTGTCATTATACTGTGTCACATGGCTCCTTATAGTTTCCAAAGCCATTAAATGCTAAAGAAAACAGGATTTTTTCCAGCTCTGATCTCATTATGTGTACAAATTCCAAGAGCAGCCTCCCAGAAAATAAAAGTTTTTATACAACAGAGTGGATGTGTTCGTGAAAGATATATTGTTTATTTTCTTGGCACAGAGTTAACTCTAAAATAAGATTACTTAATTGAAGAAAACATTTCCTGACATGCTGAGAAGCAACATTTGAACCAAATCTCCTCTCTCTTAGATTAAGTCTAGGGTGGATGTGTTCTAGGCTATTTAATCCATGTGAATCTCAAACAAAATCATTTTAACTACTGAGGCATTTAGTTGGTAAGGCGAAATGTAACTCAATACTGCAGGCAACAGCTTGTAATCAATTATGATTTTCAGTTGGGGAAGTTTCTGGGGTTTGTTGTTACGGTAGTACTTTATTTATTTATTTATTGGCAACAGAAAAATCTGAAATCTGGAAGCATTCAATTCAATTTTTCATTGCACAGGCTGCTTCTGGCTTTGGTTTGCTGGGTAACTCAGCTCATTTTTAGTGGTTCTGTTATGCTATTTTTAGGACTTTTGGGTCAGCATCATAATATATAATATTATCTATTATGTATTACTGTATTATATCTAGTCTAATATATATTCTATATATTATGCAGCATATATAGCATTATATATTATTATACAGTAACATGTAATATTATATATTATATAGAGCAATATTCACCCTATTAAAACTAGTCTATATTCATGCTAGTTGTTCACCAAAATGCCTTGTCCCTTTCTTGCTGGGCACAAGGCTTCCTCACTAGAACAGATTTCCTGGTCTTCCTTGGAGTCGGGTAAGGCCACGTGATGAAGTTCTCATCTACAGGATGTGAACAGAAGGGCCGAGTGCCACTTCCAGAGCCAGGCCTTCCGTGTGGAACATGCCTCCTCCACACCCTCTCGTCTCTCCCTGGCTGGAGTTTGGCTGTGGAGACTCTGCTCTGAGTAGGTGGGTGAAGACAGCGCCTTAGGAAGGTGGTACAATCCAGTGATAGGAACTTGGATCCCTGAATGTTCCTGTGGAGCAGAGCTGGGCTGCCCTCCTGGATTGCTCACTTTGGAACATGTGAGGGAAATAAACTCCCCTATTCTTTAAGCCACTGTGTCAATCAGAGTTCATTCAGAGAAGCAAAATCACAAGGTACTGTATGTGTGATACGGGTCTGTGACAGAGATTTGCTCTTAAGTAACTGTGAGAGCTGGTGAAGCATTTCTGGCAGATTGGCTTTGTGACTAGGGCTAGAAATTGAAGTCTGCAGGGCAGGCAGTTGGGAAGGAAGGTAAGTGCAAAGCAGGGCAGAGCAAGGATATGGCAAAACTCACAAGCACCAGCTGGCGTTTTGGCTGCTTCTGACCTCGATGGTATGAGTGTCTACAGGAGAAGCTAATGTCCTTCATCATGGACCTAACACACACCTGGCCCAGGAGTCAGAGAAGCTGAAGGAAGAGCCAGGAGAAGGTGGATCAGTGGCAGGTCTGGCTCCTACATCACAGCAACAGGGTGAACCAGGGAGTCAACAGCAGCAGCTGCTGCTTCTCTTCCGCCCTCCGAATCTCACACCAGGACCTCCCTTGTGACACACTCCAACTGGAAACATACAGGGAGTGAAGTTCTGGGAAATAGAATTCAGCCTAGTCATGGTGACACATTACAAAGCCACCACAGTCAACCCTTGTCAGCTTATACTCTACACAGCTCCTTGAGCCATATTTTATCTCCAAAACCGTAATAAAGCCATGCTTCAGCCAGGTGGGATCCAACCATCACAGGTACAACCTCAAACACAGTAACCTTTTTCCTAGAAGAGGATACAAAGTCCCTCTTTTGTTTTTGGATGATGTTATTTTTTCTTCTAGCTGATTCACAGTCCCTGTTATTTAAATATTGGTATATAAAGCTAACTATTATATAATACATTTTAGGTTAGGTGATATGGAGATAAGAGGGAGGAAGAAAACAAAAATTTAGTTAATATATAAACAAACATATAAATATGAAAATGAGGAAAAAACACACAAATATGATAGCCCTCCTTTGTGCACGGGGCACATGGTCATTGCTGGTATACATTATGACTTTCTTCCAGAACCCACTGCCTTTACCCTCAGCAAGCACTTCAGCTACTTGTGGTTTCTTGGCTGTTGGGATAACTCGAACATTCATTCCTGAAGGCTCTGGGTCATTTGTGAGCCTGCCTGAACTGGGCTGTTGTAGTTTTCCGCTGACTTTAATCCTAGGAAATAGGAATAGTAAGAGGTTCCCCAGAGGATCTCCTGCATTCCAAATATACTGTTCCTTAGCCCTATCATGTAGTAATCCCAATGTCCCCATGATTATCAGGATCAGCTCCCAGAGCCGGTATGTGACCCTCTTCTTTGCTCATTGACTCATTGGCACAAAGAGCACAGAGTGTGTAGGTGGCTCTCTCAGCTTCCAGTTCAGAGGAATCACGGTTGTGTCCCTGGGTGGAAGCATTTCCCACCTTTAGTTCCTTTTGAAACTAAAACTCTTAAACCAGCACAGCCCAACTTCAGGGATGGAAACAAAAAACATTGCTAGTGAATCACTAGGGATAACAGTGATAAGAGTCATCCCCATTTCCTCCCCTTGATTCCCACACCCATGAATCCTGGCTCCGGGGGGAAAAAGTCACCATATATTGGACATCAGTTTAAAAGCATAGACTGAATCCTGGAGAATGTTGCCTTAGCCCTGCAAGGTGTTGTCACCTAGCTAGCACCCAACTGAGTCTTCAAAAGGCTATTCCACTGTTCCATCAAATTAGCTGCTTTAAGATGATGGGGAGCATTGTAAGACTAGTGAATTTCATGGGCATGGGCCCATTGTTGCAACTTCATTTTCTATGAAATGAATTCTTTGGTTTAGAAACCATGATAGTTTCTGGCTGGCCTTCCATAAGTCCATGGATAATAATTTAGGTAGAAACATTGCAGGCAAAGAAGGCAAGAAGAGAAAGCGTCTATTTCAGTAAGAACAAAGTGGCATCCCTTTCATTATGGGAATAATCCAATATAATCAATTTATCACCAAACAGCTGGCTAATCCCCCTGGGGAATGTGCCCATTTAGGAGCTAAAAGGCTACTGGAAGTTTGGACACTCAGCAATGGCTATAGCCAGATCAGCCTTGGTGACTGTTGCTGGACCCATGTATAAACTTCGTCCTTTCATCCCAACCATAGCCACCCTGTTCATAAGCCCCACTGGGCAGAGCCAAGAGTAGATAGAGAAGGATCCTGATTGATGTCCACAGAAGGGTCATCCTCTCCACTTGAGTTCACCTTTCTCCGAGCATTCACACGAGACACAAATATCTCACACTCTGTTCCCGTCCAGAGAAGTCTACCCACATGCCTCTTCCTCAGATTTCCTTGTCACCAATTTTTCAATCATGTTCCTTCCAAGTCCCCGACCATTCAGACCATTAGCCATAACCCATAAATCATTGTGATCTTACCTCTGTCCACCTCTCCTTCCAGTTATAGCAGGTGGTACAAACTGACATGCTGACCTAAGAGATCTATCTTTGTCTATTTTCAAAGGATTCTACCTTACTCCTGGGAAATTCAGCAGAAAATGGTCTCCAACTTACCTTCGGTTCACAAACACCAATCCTTGAACACCATAGCACTTACATATGCACCCTAACACAAAGTCCTCTACATAACAGGCAGGCAGTCCAGTGATATTTGTGCAATGAATGGGTGGCCCTGGCCCTCGAGCATGCTGCTGCTGAGCCTGTGAGAAAGGAGCCAAATGCAGAACAAGTTCATGCATCTGCTCAGCGGCTGAGATTACATAGCACATGACCTCTTACAGCCAGCAAGTCTGCATTGATCAGCTACTAATTACCCAGTTACTATTCCACAGTAATCAGTTTATACCGATTGTTGAGCTAGGTTAATTTTAAAGACACATGACATCAGTTACGTTACATTACACTTATTTCTTGTTCAGCTTAACCTCATATGTTTATCCAGGCCTGGACTTATAACTACTGCCCCAGAAGTGCTCAAAGGGGAAGAAAAAGGACATTATTGTTTCCTACTGATTATATATCTGATCGCTGAAGCAGCGCATGCTTAAGCTCCGTGAGGTTAAGGCCCACTTCTGACGCTGGTCTTGTTCGACACTCTCAAGCTTTCTTTGGTGTTTGGCACATGACGGAGCTTTATAAATAATCATTGAGAGGATGAGTGAGTTGTTCACCAAGATCACATCAGAAAGTTTCTGAGATGCCTCAAGGAGCTGAGCTCTGGGACCAGAGGGAGTATCGTGTAGTGAAAAAGCACTGGGCCAGGGCCAGGACAGCTGAGTTCTAGCCTCAGCTTTGCCACTGCTTGGCTGTGTGACCTTGAGCAAGGCGCCTATCCTCTTTGGGCCTTGGTTTCTGGTCCAAGGACATTTGAGAGTTGAATCGCAGCCATGAGAGGCCTCTGACGCTCAAAGGTGTTTTGTTTAGACTGCACAGTGTCCCCCCAAACCGTCTGTGGATGTGGACACACATTCTTTGGTTTACCGTAATTACCACCCCTTCCTGTCCCTTTTGTACACTTTTACTCCCAGTCTTTCCCCTGGAGCCATCTGAGTTTGTAACTTCTGAACATGACAGACTCCTGCTCTGACCTTCTCTGAGTTCATGCCACTGGAGTGGGCCAGGGGCCAGGACAGACCATGTTCACCACCAGTGTCAAGCCACAGCCCCCTGGCCAGTACCCGGCCATCCTCAATAAGACGGCCTACCTCGGGCCCCACCAGGCTCTGATCACAAAGAGGCCACCACACGCCCTTCCAGCCCTCCTCTGGCCCCACGGGCTGCCGCTTCCAGGCAGCGACGGGAAGCAGGCTCTCAGGGGAGCCCAGCAGCACGCAGGGCTTGAGGCCCCCCCCCCCCCCCTTCACTTCCTGAAGGTAGAGCTGCGGAGGGGAGGGGGGTTGTTCTCCTGTGGTCTCTGTTCTGTGAAGTATGCTAAATGTAAGGAAGGCTTAAACTCTTGTATCTTTAAAAGAGAAAATCTTATTTAACCCTTTTGTGTTGTAAATTTACTTACACACATAGCCTGGAGCTCAGTTTTAGTTTTAACGTTGTGAAAATATTAAAAGAATCTTGTAACTTAACTCTTCTTTTTCTCCTGCTGAAAAAAAATTAAACCAATCGTGTGGGGGGAGGAAGTGCCCTAAGGGCAGAAGTTTGAGCCTGCTTTGCTCACCACTGACTGCCCAGTCCTAGAACGGTGTCTGGAATCTGCTAGAGACTTTATAAGTGTTTGATGAATGGACGAATGCACGTGTGAGAAAGAAGCAGACTCACACAGAAAGGGAGGTGGGGACCACGTCTCCCTCCAATTTCAATTAGTTCGTTTTGCCTTTGTGATGGAGTTGGAGGGTCTCTGTTCTTCTCTAACGCCTAAGCTTGTCTGGGAGGTCTCAAGTTGAGTGTGTCTAAGAGAAATAACATCTCTGCGAAAAGCTTCCAACATCCAACAACACAAATTGCTTTAAGTATTAACTGCCAGTGTTCAGGAGCTTTCCTGAGAAAACTGGCCACTTCGTGCAGCCTGTGTTGCTCCCAGGAGCCCTGTTCCGGATGCCTTTGCCTGAGCTTCTTGCCTGTTTGCTGACCAAGTCAGTGCTGTCTTACTGGGTCCAGGTGAAGAACTTCCTGTGAACTTCCTACTGTGTGTTTTGAAAAATTCCTTTCTGTGAGTACAACCCCACAGCACTGCTGTTAACACTCAATAAAACTTTTTTTTTCCTGGTAGCTGTTAAACTCTAGCATCAGCTTATAATACACATCAGCAGAATATTCCACCCAGGTTTTCCTTGCTGAGCAGAAGTGAGTCCCCTAACTCTATCAGCTGTGGGGCGAGTAAAAACCTAGCTCATTTTCATAGCCCCTGGGGAGAAACTCTACTAAAACAACTTCCAGTCCTTCAGAAACAGCCTTGGTCGTTAGAACATTAAAATAGCTCTCAGACAAATGAACAAGATGGAGTTGGAGACCTGAGATTTAAAGAAACAGTTTAAAATTAGAAATGAGTGTTGAATTACTCCTAAGTGTATATGCTATTTTCTTATGTTTTTCCTAGCTCTGATAATTTGTAGTCCAACTCTTCAATTTGTGAGTTAAAAATGTAAATCGCTTGACAAATGTTGTCTGACAAACCTAAATTTGTTTGCATTCATTAAGAAAAAAATCTATGTTCCAAGCCCACGGTGAGAGGACAGAGCAAAAAATTCTTCTGGTCTCTTATAATTGAAAACAGCAACAAGGACCAATGCCTGGAAGCTGAAGGTCTCAGTCTGCGCTCCAGACCCCTCTGGTAGAGCAACATTTCATTTAATAACTTGGACACAAAGGTGGCATCTAGTCTGTGCTGACAGAGCTGGGGATGAGCTGAGCAGTCCTCTCTAAGAGTAGTTGGTGAAGGCGGTCTGCTGAACATTTCTGCACAAACACAGAGGCAACCCTCTTACCCTACATTGAAGGTTTTCACTGGAAATATCCCAGCCAGAGTCTTTTTTTTTTTTTATTTCACTTGTCATTTGGAGGTGAATCAACCTAGATGCTTTCACTCTGCGCTGCCTGCTCATCGGGGCACAAAGTTAGAGATGTGTTGGGAAGAGAAACAAGCAGAAGAGTCTGGACCACCGATTCAAAGGCTCTGCCTTTGCAGATTACACCCCAAGACAGCACAGTGCTGTGTCATGTTCTCACAAAGGAACAGCAAGTTTGAGGTTTATTTATGCATCTCTGGCTTATACTGCATATGTTATTATCTGCATCTAACCACCCGATTAAAAAATAAAGATGTGAACATTCATTTTAACAGAGAGGGAGAATAGTTCAGTAGACTTCAAACTGAAAACAAAAGTGATCAGCTGAAATCATTCCAACCATGTAACATCGCATGGTAGCCTTGAGAAGGACAATGGGAGAAATTAGAGGCTAGTTTATAGAAATAATCCTGCAAAACTCTGTACTAGTTTATACAGATCTAAACTATAACATGGGTAGCTGAAGTATAAAAACTTCATTTTTTCTTTAGTTCATGTGGGAAATATTGTCATTCATTATCATAATCATCTTCATCATCTCCAAAACCAACAAAGGTCATTCAAACTTAATCATACTTTAAGTGTTCTTGGTCTCAGACGGAACTTACAGCCCAAAGAAGATAGCAATGATGCAGATGCCCATGTAAAATGCACATGATTAGATTAATCACCTAAAATTGACATTGAGAGAAAATCCATTTTCAGAGATAGGTAGTCCTAAGAGTGTCAGAACTGATGAAATTCTTAAGGCGAGTCCCTTTGGAATTCATTTAATATCTCCCACAGTGATCAGCACAGTGTCTTGCACAAAACTGGTGTCAGGAAGATTCTGTGAAGAAGATAGGATTTGTCTGCAAAAAGGCATAAAATTTACCTCTGAAGTTTACCTTCCAAACATCTTAAAGAAAAAGTAAGCTATTATTCTGGCTTTCTTTTTATGTCTTCTCTCTGAACTTTCCTCTTTAAAAGAAGGAAGAAATTGCCCCAAGTCCTTCTTCCTGAATTGGGATTCTCCCATGGGTCGCTCTGCATCTATCACTCCCTGGAAAGGCTGGTTTCCTTGAGGAGGGTTTGTAGTGGCTGCCTCTTCACAGGAGAACCAAGAACAAGTCTGCAGAGTCCACCCTTGGCGCCTTCACCACATCGTCGTCGGGACTGCTTTGTGTCTGTGTTGTGTTGTCTGTGTAACTCAAACTGGCAAACTTCACAGGGACTGTGCTTTTGAGTGAACTGTTTGGGACCGTTGAAATTCGTTGAAAATACTTGAAAAAGCCATGAATAGTCCAAATTCTTAGTCTGGTTTTGTGAGTAAGATTACTAAATGTGAGAGTTTTCATAACAAAATGTGACAAGTAAGCGTTTCTAAATGTTCTGGTTTTGGTATGATTATCAGCTACTCTGCTACTGCCTCGTTTTTTTTGTTTTTTTGTTTTTTTGTTTTTTTTGCAGAAGAGGCTCCCTCCTCCTTGCTCTGAGAAGAGGCTGCATGCTGTAACTTCCAGCTCTACCTCTGGTTAGCCTCACCTTGCAGAGGGATTAGGAAACCATGAAAATCCCACAAGTGTCACACTAGAACTAACACAGGTGGGTACGTGAGAACACCAAGGCTTTTAGAAATCAGCACCTACCGATGTGTTCAGCATCAAGCAGTCTTCTAGAATACACCAAGCAGAAGCCCTGTGATGATGTTTTTTATTTAATTTTACTTTTATTAAAGGCGCATGTGCATGCATGTAAAGAGGCAAGGAGTTGTTACACAACTTGCAGGAAAAAGAGAAGTCTCCACCCTCGGTCTCTCCCGCTTCCCACTTTCTGAAGGCAAATCCACTCGCATTTTCCTAACAGTTATTTGGTGTTAACATCATGTGATTTATCTCTGAACCACGTGATTTTATTGCTACTTCTTGAATTTTCACTTTTAAATATTATCTATTGACTTCCTACAATAGATGATAAGGATTTTAACACTTTTCATCCCCTCCTACTGCCCATATTCACATGGTCCATCACCTTCCAACTCTGTGCTCCCCAATATTTCTACATGTTTTTAGTTACATCAATATGTATGTTCCCATTTTATGACCATTTAAAATGCTATTGTCAGCTGAGCTATGTAGTATACTGATTGCTCTTCCTTTTCTCTACAACTTACTCTTTTTCCTGGCATTAGTAATTGCCTTACTATTTCCTTTGCTTGGTTTTCTATATATTTATCACCAAATAAACCCCAGACTCTCTTGCAGCTATGGAAATCTCCTCTCAATATGCTCAAATACATTAGATATTCCATCAGCTGTCACTCCAAAAGCCTTATGAACTGCTCCAATCTTTTTTTGTAAAGGTCTTTTTAAATTTAATTTTTTTTATTGAAGTATAGTTAGTTTAAAATGTGTCAATTTCTGGGGTACAGCATAATGTTTCAGTCATACATATTTATTTTCAAATTCTTTGTTATTATAGGTTACTACAAGATATTGAATATAGTTCCCTCTGCTATACAGAAGAAACTTGTTGATCTATTTTATATACAGTAGTTAGTATCTACAAATCTCAAACTCCCAATTTATCCCTTCCCACCCCCTTCCCCCCGGTAACTATAAGTTTATTTTCTATGTCTGTGAATCTGTTTCTGTTTTGTAGATAAGTTCATTAGTGTCTTTTTTACTTCTTTCAGATTCCACATATGAGTGATTTCATGTGGTATTTTTCTTTCTCTCTCTCGGCTTACTTCACTTAGAATGATGATCTCCAGGTCCATCTATGTTGCTGCAAATGACATTATTTTATTTTATTTTTTATAGCTGAGTAGTATTTCATTGTATAAATATACCACAGCTTCTTTATCCATTCATCTGTCGATGGACATTTAGGTTGTTCCCATGTCTTGGCTATTGTGTATAGTGCTGCTATGAATATTGGGGTGCACGTACCCAAATTAGAGTACCCTCCAGATGTATGCCCAGGAGTGGGATTGCTGGATCATATGGTAAGTCTATTTTTAGTTTTTTGAGGAATCTCCATACTGTTTTCCATAATGGCTTCACCAAACTACATTCCTAACAACAGTGTAGGAAGGTGAACTGCTCCAATCTCGATGGCTTGGTCCTAGGCTGGTTACATATCTGCTGTCTCGGGTTTTCCCTTCACCATCTTGGAGATTACTTTAGCCTCTGTCTCATGTTTAATTCCCTGTTTATGGACCTCATGTCTTCCTCTTTCTTGATTTATTTGGCTTTTTTGATAGAACACATCTTCCAGCAGCTTTCTGAGAAAGGATAAATGGTGGTAAATATTTCAGAATTTCTGAAAATATCTTTATTCTGCTACCCTACTTGATTAGTGTTGGAGCTGGGTATAAAATTCTAGGTTGGAAATAATTTCCTCTCAGGAATGGAAGATATTTCTTCTTGGCCTTCATATTGCTAGTATTGCTGTTGACAGGTCAGATGCTATTCCAATTCCTGATTCTTTGTACGTAACTTTTAGGATCTTCACTTTGTCCTGCAGTGTTACGATTTCACAGTGATGAGCCTAGGTGTGGATCTATTTTTATCCACTGTGGCCAGCACCTGGTAGGTCTTTAACTCTGTTAATTTTAATGAACTATTGGATGATCCCCTGCCACCTGTTTTCTTTACCTTTTTCTGGAACTCCTACTCATCACATGATTGATGTCCTGGGCCAGTCCTCTAAATTTTTGACTATTTTTGTCTTATTTCTCTCTCTCTCGTTCGCTCTCTTTTTTCTTTTTTTTTAACCTTCAGGGATATTTTCTGAACTTCATTCTAAAACTTCTATTGTCATTTTTACTTCTCACTTTTAATTCTCTGAAGTTTTTCTTGTTTTTTTATGTAACATCTTATTCTTGCTTCATATGTAATAGTCCTCTGTTAAAGGTTTCAACTCCTTGCATTATTTTCTTCCAAGTTGTTGTATATTTGTTCCTTGATTTGGCCACTTTCTTTTCTTTAGAAGTCTTCCTCAGGTGTTGATAATCCTGGCTATCTGTTGGTATGTAACAGTAGGGTGCTACAAAGCTGACAGAAATTTCTGTGTGCAAAGCAAGGCTTTGAAACTCTGAGCTTCACAGTGGGGTGATCTGGCTAGGCCATTTCATAGGCAAATCCCTGTTATCAGTCTCTAGGACTTTTAAGCTGGCCAGATTCACCAAAGAGATCTCCTTCTCATTAGGAGGGCAAAAATTCTGCGGGGTTAACTTCAACATTCAGTGTGTTAGCTTTCACTTACTCCCCCTGTCTTCAGGACACGTTTTCCACCTTGACTTCTTGGTGTTACCCCATCCCACAGATCTTTTGTCTTATCCTTTTTAGGGAATACATTTCTAGTCTTCTGTCGGAGTAGTGGAGGAGATACGGGGGCAAAGGGAAGGGTCTTACTGCTTCTTAAGCTCAACCAATCCTCTGGATTTTAGCCCCATCATTACCTCCATTTCTAGAGGTAACTGGCACTGTCAATTCTTAGACCTATTGGGGATTCCATTCCTCTCAGCGTTTCCTACTTTCTTAGGTCTGCTAAGTCATTACCATTCCTCCCAGTGCTTTTCAGCTGCTAAAATGTTGTTATTGTTTCTCCTTTTCTCTTTGTTTACTTTTTGGTTTTTGTCTGATTCCTTAGTTGCCACTTTAGTGGAGTTTCTGGAGGAAGTGGAGGCAAATGTGTATCTAACCAACTATCTTTAACTGGAAGTTCACTGAGTAATCTGATGTATTTATTCTAAAAAAATAGAAGTAATGTTCTACAGAAAAAGCTTCCCTTGTGTGCCTCACATGTATAGAATCTAGGGTTTACTGTAAGTTGCTAAATTAAAAGGAAAATAATACCTTTGTCAGTTCTCTCCCATATCTGACCTGTGGGTTGAATCCTTAATTCATATCACTGCCATGTTGGCCAGGGGTCCCACAGAAATCCTGTGCCATTGGGCCTATATTAACAACACAGAGTCTCAGGAAGAATTTCAGCCCCTCATTTTGTCACTCCATTCTATTCACCTACAGCTGATTGCTGGGTAATAACAGAGAGACTACAAATAGGAGGAGAGACCCTAATTAGGGATGGAAGAGGAGGACCTGAAACTCTAAGAAATGCACTCCTTCCTCTCCCTTGTGGCATAGCCATGGGTTTGCCCCTCCAGCTGCCCTCTTTGACCTGTCCTTTCCCTGGTCACCTTTACAACTCCAGGACAGAAGGGAGAAGCATATAGGGCACTAGTCCACCAAGGACTGCCCAGTCTATGGGGTGAGGAGCTAGATTCCGCTGGGTCACTATTCTCAGAAGCCAAGTGGATAAATACATCCCTACAAGGAGGCAGTTTAATCTGCCTCCCATTTCCCTTATTTCCTTGGAAGGGGAAAAGGAAAAAGAAGATTTTAAAGTGTTTAAAGCTAAGAGCTCCCAACAAGGTCAATTCTTCATAGGAGAGATTACATGTTGGGCTTTCAATTATCTACTTACACACATGAATGAACACCCACACTGCCCTCAATGCTTTTATGTAGGGCAACACCTAGATGAATATCAGGCAAACCTGCAATGGGAGAGAATCCCCGAAGTGGGAATTGCATAGTCCCAAGAGGGTGTTCATGGAAGGAAGGAAGGGAAGACCCTTGGCTTGGCAGGCAGGCATAGGATGAAAGTCTGAATGAACAGACTGTATGTAGACTGGCCTCAGGATTGCCTATGTGTTGGCTTTTTAAAATACCACCTGGCTGTCTAGTAGCGTAAGCTCCACACCCTGGGCATTTGTCAATTACCTGCGTCTCAGCCATATCTCTGGCTCCCAAGATTACGGCTTCAGAGTCAAAGTTTGATTTATGATTTGGATTATTCACACAGAAACTTCTTGACGTTCCTCCTTGGGTGTGGAGTGTTGGCAAGAGCTCCCATCTAAAGGGGCCTTCCTGACCCTTTACCTTCCAGCTTGCTCCCATATTCAGAATTCAGCTTCCTATTACTCCATCTGCTGTAGCACTCAAGGGCTCGGGAACCAGAGGAATTCCTGGAGGTTCTAGGAAGCTGCTCAGGCTTAGATGTTGGTAACACTGCTTATTTCGGTTACTTGCACAAGTGCTGCGGCTTCATCCTGCTCTTGCTCTAAGCTTCTTTCAGGGTCAACACCATATCCTATGTGTGTCTTCATACGTAATTTTCAGTGAACTTTGCAGGCAGCTGCCTTTCTACATAGGATCATCTGCCGGAAATGCAGGAAACCACACAGGCCAGAAAGAAAAAGACACTTGAGGTATTGTTTGGAGAACACATGCAAGATGATAGAAACCACAACATCCTACACCTGTAGCAACATCTGCTACAGATGGGTCTGTGCTCTGCAGTGCATTTTAGACTTTGATGCAAATTACTTCTAAGAGACAAACTCGGGCTGCCTCTCTGCCAAGTTCCCTGCTGTAGCTGATTACTCCTGAAAGGCTGCATACATTACAATTTTACTACTTCTGGAGCAAAGAGAAGACTTCCTTTGCAAGGGTTTGCCCAACTCAAGCCAAGGTCATCAACTGAGGTTTCTGTCAGACAGTTTTGGCCCTAGAGATTCTGCTTGCTCTTTCAAAGCAAACAGGAAACCCAAACAAACTCTGTTAGGCTCCATGCCTAACAAAAAGCAGACCCAGCCAGTCACTCACTCACTCATTATTGTCCAAAAGTAGCACTTAACCACCTCAATATTAGTTCTACGAAAAGCACATTAGCTCTGAGTTTAACTCCCTCCTAATGGTGTTTTCTGAGACTGGGCGCAGGGCTCAGTGATTGACTCAAAGAACTTACTGTGCTGCAGGAAACTTTCCAAAGGACTGGGGCTTGAGCACTTTATCAAACAGATTTTTATCTTTATTAGTTTCCTATTTAAACCCAAGCTATAAACACCATAACCATTAACAGTTTCACTGTTCAGAATATATGAATGTTCTCAAAATTGATGACTATCTACAATTTGGGGCAAGATCCAAGACCATAAACTCTCGTGTGCTGTAAGAACCAGAAGGGCAGGGAGGCTGGGAGCAGCAGGCATGCTGCATGTTGTGACTGCCTCTTGAGAGGTATTTTTAAGATTAGGGACTCTTTGGGGATTTTTTTTTTCAGTTTTGTTTTATTCTGTATTGATTCTGGGTCCTTCTGCCTGAGCGAACTTCTAAACAGGGATACTGGAAAGTCTTGGCAAAAGAGACCCAGAATGTTTTTCTATTCATTTTGTCCCTGACTAACTTGAGTACCTTGAGCAAGTCTGTCTGATGGTTAGCTTTCTGAAATGGCACTTTTTCTATTTCTTTTACAGTGTTGTAATGAGGACCACATATGTCTCCTTGAAAAATACAAACTGATAAACAAATCTAAGGTCCCTTTTTGCCTTTAAAGTTGAGAAGTTTATTCAATTACCCAGTATATTAATTTATCTATCACTATCTTACCAAATTACCCCAAAGCTGGGTAGCTCAGCACCCCAAAGCTGAGCAGCTTAAAACAATAAACATTTATTCACAGTTCCTTTGGGTCAAGAATTCAGGAGTGACTTAGCTGTATGGTTCTGGCTTAAAGTCTTTAATGAGGTTGTAGTCGAGTGTTGGCAGGGTCACAGTCGTCTGAAGTTTGACTGGGACTGGAGGATGCACTTCCAAGATGGCTCATGCACATGGGTATTGTCAAGAGGTTTTGGTTTCTTGACACGTGGGCCTCTCCATAGGGCTTCTTCAGTGTGTGTGACATGGCAACTGGCTTCTCCCAGAGTGAGTGAGCCAAGAGAAACCAAGTCAGAAGCCGTGATGTCTTCTGTGACCTAGCCTTGGAAGTTGCATATTGTCAGGATATCAGACTGGTTACACAAGTCAGCCCTTTTCATTATGGGAGAGGACCACACAAAAGCATGACTATCAGGCAGTGAAGCTCACTGGGGGCCATCTTGAAGGCTGGTTACCACAAATCAGAACTATACTGACAAATAACTAAGTGAATTAAAAGTGGTTATTATTAAGTGCATATTTGAACTCAGCACATTCCAAACATTTTCCCGTCCTCTATCCACATCTGTCCTGAGCATAGACGCAGAGTTAAATACTTGACCTTAGTGTCAGAGACTGATTCATTCACCTACTTGTTTGAGCTTTTATGTCCTCATTTGCAAACTGGACATAATTCTCTACTCATTTCACAGGATTATGGTAGCTATTAACTGAAAGAACAGTACCTAAGTATGCAATCAATGATAGGTGTTTTTATTTCTTATTATTGCTTTCACTGTACAACTCGAGAGATGAGCTCAAGTGCCCAGAGTTTGCATTCTGGCACTCACATAACAAGAAGTCTGGATATTGCCTCGTTTCAGGTTTGCTGAATGTGATGGCTGCATGACACCATCAAGTACCCAGGTTCTTTTAATCTTTCTTGTCTACTATCCTTGATATCTAGATTTTCTCTTTGATAACTTCATTAAGTAACTGCTGCAGCTTGGATCATCATGTCCTCACACAACTACATACAAAGGCTGGGTAAAAGAGTGAGTCCTTTTCTTATACCCCTTTTTGAGGTAAATAAAATCTTCCCATATCCCTCGTAGACTGTTCCTGAGATTTATTGATCTGAGTTGTGTTACATGCCAATTTCTAAGCCAATCATTGGCAAGGGGTAGGGAATTATAACTTGTTGGCTTAGATTAATTAAGACTACTTGTGGGCTGTGCAAAGGCTTGGCTTCACAGAAGCACATGGCTAAGTGATGTCTTAAAAAATAGTATGAAACAAAGATGGGGGTGGCTGTTGAGTGGGTCAGCAGTGTCTGTTTCAGGGTATGAGGAAAATCTAAGAATTTTGAATGGTTGAAAGTGTCTTTATTCTGTCTGTACACTTGATGAATAGTTCAGTTGGATACAGAATTCTAGACTGGAAATGATTTTTCCTTAGAATTGTAATGGCATTGCTGTATTATCTTTTTACTTACAGTGTTATTTTTGAGAAGTTCAATGCCATTTTCACATTTGGTATGGGACCTGTTTTTCTTTCTGGAAGGGGTTTAAAGTTTCTAGTTATTCATGAGTTTCTAAAATTCTGTGATTGTGTCTTTTGGTGTCTTCTGTTAGTCTTTGTCCTAGGCTTTCAACTGACCTTTTCAGTCTGAGGACTTAGTAAGTTCTGGGAAATTTTCTTGTGCTATTTCTTTGAAAAGAATTTCCTCCTCTATTATCTCTGTACTTTCTTCCTGGAACTCAGTTTGAATGCAGGATTTCCTGTATTGATCTTGCAGTTTTTTTTTTTAATCTTTCCCCCTGTATTTTCCATCTGTCTTTTTGTTCTTTTCTGAAAGATTTCTTCAACTTCATATTGACTGTTTTACTGAATTTATTTCTGCTACCATTTTTTTTTTTTGGTGTGGGGGGTGGGAGGTAGTTTTATTTACTTAATTATTTTTTTTAATGGAGGTACTGGGGATTGAACCTAGGGCCTCGTGTATGCTAGGCATGCACTCTACCTCTTGAGCTATACCTTCCCCCTCTGCTAACATATTTTTAATTTTCAAAATTTCTTTCTTGTTGTCTTAAATGTTTCTTTTTTAGAACATCCTTTTTACATTTTATGGATGCAATACCTTCTCTCATCTCTCCAAGGATTTTGCGTGGAAGATTTTTATGTGTGTTTCTTTAAAAATTTCTCTAATTCCTCCCAGTTACTTTTATTTCCAATTTGGTTTTTGTCTTTTGTTAAAGATTTTCCTTAAAATATTTGGTGATTCTTCTTTACTTTTTCGTATTTAAGAGAAAAAAAGCACCACTTCACTATCTACCCATAAGATAAATTGTAATACCAGAGCAGACAGGAATGCCAAAGACATAATGATGTTACGATGTGATGCTCCAAGTGAAACTGAGAGCAGTCACTGCTAATGTTTATTAAGTGCACGTTATTTTACTTAACCCTCATAACTCTGTAATATATTATTACCATTCTCATTTAGCTGGTGAGGAAACTGAAGCATACAGGGCTATGTAACTTGTCCAAGGACATATAGCCAGAGAGTGGTGAACATGAGCTCTAAACCATGTACTGTACTACTTCTTAGTAGGTAAACCTTGTCCTTGGCATGGCCCACCTCCTCTCTCTCTCTCTCTGACCCACCTTCTGGTGTTCTTGCTCCCTGATTCCTTGGTACCCTCCTGGTACCCTCACTTTGTATTGATACCCATCCCTATTATTATTCAAAATCCTCTGCCCTCCCATGTTTCTTCTCCTTTCCCTCACTCCCTTTCTCCTCTTCCAATCAAAATTTCAGTTTCTTCAGTGGTACTATCTCAATTTGGGGTCAGAAGAAAAATCACTCTATTGACATAACTTAGAATGAAGCAGGAATGAATGATGAGGAAAGAGTTAGAGAGGACTGTATTAGTTCTAACTAGTTGTGGAGTCAACAGAGGTAGCATTTCTTGATCTGCGCTGTGAGACAAAAGAGACAGTTGGTCTTGGTCATTACTCTGAAGGGGTTAAAGTTTTAGTTAAGGAGATAATTTACTGAAAAAGCTGATTATAGCACAAAGTTTACTTGTGTCCACTCTGTGAGATACTGAGCACCTTTAATGTTACTGACTACTTCACACCATAAAGGCAACTTGACCTTCCAAGTACACTGAGATTTCAGAGGAAGATGTGGACTCAGGGAAGCCAGGTTTGCAAGTGTTAGCGCCCATGGGATGCAGGAGAGGCGTGTGTAGAATCTAGACAAGGGAAACTGATGAGCAAGTGTGTGGGCAGGGTCGTGAGAGGTGACCTCGTGCTAGCCTCACTTAGGTCACGGAAAGAAAAGGGGTCTGTGGCAGGGCCCTCCACTTCTGAAAGGCAGTGCTCTCTGAAGCAAGGATAAGGAAGATGCAGGAGTGATACAGGATTCAGAGTCAACAGTCACACCAGTGGCTCCCAACCTTGGTTCTCAACAGCAAACAAAGCTGCAGGGAAAGAGGGCTTCTTCAGAACATGGCTCTCCTGACCTTTTGGGTCTTTTTTAGATGAAAGTGCTTTCTTTTAACATATTTGAAAAACCTAGAAGGAATAAGATAAATCAATGCCTTAAGCTTTATCGGCTTCAAATTTAATCATTTTTTTTCTTGAACCGAATTCCTCACAGTGTTTAAAGAGCAGTAAGAGAGCAGAGCTGTCAGCACAGGGAGCCAGTCTTCCAGACCTCAGGATGAACTAGCCCATAGACTTCTATTCAATACGAACAAATCCCTTTTTTAATTTTATCTTTGGCTTTCAAAACCGAGCAGCCAGCAGCAGGTTGAAAATGCCTCCTCTGAGTCAGCCTTCCAGACCCTTGCTCTTGAAAGAGGTGGTTCCTTCTCCCCTGGGCACGTACTCGAGTCCCACGCCCTTCGTTATCAGGAGGACTGATTCCCGGGCCCCCAAAGCCCCGCAGCCTAGGGCGCCGCAAAGACACCCAGGGGTCGCCGAGCCACAACGCAACGACCCGTGTCGAGCACGCTTGGACTGTGCTGCTGGGCTGTTAACTTGTTGGGAGAAAGCAGGACAGACGTTTCTCACAGACTAGCAGGTTTCCCCGGGTGGGCCTGCTCCCTCGGGGACAGCGAGAGACAGCGCGTGGGGAGCTGAGGGCGGCTCCGCGCGGGCCTCGACGTCCCCGGCGACCAGGACGCCAGGCGGCCTCTGCACCCGTGCGGGTACCTCCGAGCGGCCCCGGGCTCATTTTCCACTCGGCTGCTTCCCGGCCGAGTTGTAAACCCAACCTGACGTGGGCTCATTAATTTGGCAGCGACTGGAAGGCTGGGCCAGAGCGGCGCACCCGGGAGGCCTTTGTGCGCCCGGGGTCAGGTCAGAGGGCAACCGAAACACGGCTGAACCCTGCACGCGGCTCCCGGGCGCGGGGCGGCGCGGCCCGAGCCTCTTCCTCCCGCTCGGCGGCCCCGCCAGCGCGGCTTCCGGAGCCCGGGAGCGCGGTGACCCGGGCCCTGCGCAGCGCCCAGCCGGAGCTTGGAGCCCGCGCGCCCCGCCCGGCCTCTCTCCCCGACCCCCGCCCGGGAATCAGCCGGCGAGGGGCTCAGCTGGGCTGGACCGGCTGTCTCCGAGGCCTCCCGCCTTGGAGATTCAGTCCCCGGGGCTCAGGCCCGGCCCTGCCCGCCGCCTCCCCTGAGTCTCCGCGACCCGTACCAGCCCCGAGGCGTCGGACCGGCCTGAAGCGCAGGTTCGCCGCGGGGCCCGGGGAGCGGCCCGGCTGCGGTGCGGCCCTCTGGCCCGAGCCCGCCCTGAGCCGGCCCTCTGCCCCGCAGCTCTGCGGCCGGGTCCTGAGGCCTCTCGGGATTTTCCTGGGCTATTTCGGCCCTGCGCCCGCGAGGCCGGGCTCCGTGCTCCTCATACATGTGATGCAGCCCTGACCTAGTCGGTCAGCGTCGAAGGCAGCCTCACCGTCCTCAGTTTTCTCGCTCCGCCGGGCCGCGGCGAGCGTCTGGAAAGAGGGACGCGCACCTCGAGGGCGGGTATCGCCTGCCGGAGTTTCCCTTCTCCAGTTTTGTTGACCTGCGGGTTCAGACTTCGAAGCCCGGATCCCCAACCCAAACGGTTCTGTCCTTCACAAAGGCCTGAAGCCCGGCGTCGGGGACCTGGCGAGGGGCGAGGGCGAGGGCTGGCGGGGTGGGGGTGGTGGTCTGCTTTTTACAAGTGGCTCTGGCACAGATTGATTTTAGCAAGTTTCGCAAAAACAGAGCGGCTTCTTTCTCTGCCTTTAGGTGACTTCTGTGACATTTAGCAGCAAAGAAAACTATTTCCTCTGCCATTCAGAGCTAACCACGTGTAATTGGCCCAGAAGTCTGTTGTATTTTGGGAAACTGTTTGCGATATCCCATCTGTTTTCATCTCGCGGTTCAAACGAGTCTGTGTTTACCCTTCTGTCGGGGAAATTGGTTTACATGCGCAGCAATTTCAGTGCGACACCGAAATATTCCCTTGAACTAACGCTACGGGTCGGACAGACTTTGTACTGCTAATAACCCTCCATTACGTCTGTCAGGAGCCATTTACACAATCTCTTGGTCGGTCCCATAAAGGAAGTTAAGATCCTAGGTTTGTCCTATTTGAAAATCGATTGGTCTCTGGCCATGGCCAGAGACGCAGACGCACGGGTCAGAGGAGGTGGCCGGGCGGCCTGGGAGCAATTGGACCGGAGAGGGCAAAACCCGATGCGTTCTGGCTTCTACGGAGTGGGCTAGGCTAGGCTGACACTGAATGACCCCCAGCAGCTCCCTCCTTCCGCCCAGCAGGCGCGTTTGCGTCTCCCCCCCCCCCCCACCCCGCTCCGCAATCCGGGGCTGCGGGCGGATTGACACATTGCGAAACTGCCGTGAAGTAGTGCGAGGCAGGGGCGGATGGGTCTCTGACCGCGAACGTTTCGCAGGTTGAAGATGCAAGGCGCAAGCGGCGCAGGAGCCTTCTGGCCCTTTCGGGAGACGCGAAATGACGTAGAGAGACGGTTCGGTGCTCCCAGGAGGGACAAGTCTCCTTTCCAGGGCTGGGGCCGAGGAAAGGGACCCGGTCAGTGGAGCGTGAAGCGCTGGCCTGCAGCGGTGCCGGTGGGTGGCGGTCTCGTTTTGGCCCGCGGGCAATCGCGAGGTGGCTGCCTACGCGGCTCCGCATGCTGGGGAGTGTGTGCTGGAGCCTCGCCCCAGCTGTCCTGGGGCTGAGTAATCGGAGAAATTGCTCTGAAAGAGCGTCAGCTGCCCTGGCTGAGAGGCCCATAATCAGTCCCTGGCATGTGTGCAAATGCTGATTTTGCGGGTGTTACTTAATCCACGCCAGCGGTGAAAAGCCTCAGGTTGGTGGCAGGCTCACCTCCCACTGCCAGGCTTCTTCCTGGTCTGGTTTGCGAAGCAGACTTTGCGCCCAGGATGGGGTGAGGTCACCGGTGAGGATGTGCGTCTAATGTTGGGGATTCTTTGGCCCAAGGATTGAGGGACTGACAAAAGAATGCGAAAATGATGCTGTTGACAGTCACGTCTGCTGCTTTAATTCGGGCTGTTGTCCCAGTGTCCTGGTAGAAATTAGCCATTTCCTCTGTATCCCATGCAAACTTACTCTTTCAAGGAGAGGAATAGTTGGTAGAGGAAAAAAAACATAATGATTTACACACAGTACAAAATGTGAACAAGGCTGGTTTGGTGAAGATGCAAAGGGAGCAATATTTAGTTGTTCATTCAAAATTGTGTGTGGAAGGCCATGAAGGTCAGTAAAGGACTCCTCTACATAGGAAGCACCAAATTTTAGTTGTAGTGGTTAAAGTGACCTTTGCCAACTCCATGAGCATGCGGGCCTGCTCCTGGGCAAACACAGGAAAGCGAAGACGTAAGACCAGAACCCATGTCCCCACAGAGTGTCCCTGTTTTTCAAAGCTGGAAGGAGAAGATTCCCACGTAACCCCTCATGATGACCACCCTCAGTTCCCTCCATCACCCTCAATTTATTTCATTTGACATTATTATTATACTGGTAATGAGTAATTTTATAAAGCAAAACGTTCTGGGGGAAAAAGGAGTGAAAATTCCAACCTGCCTCACCCCTTACATTTGAAAAAGCAAATAATCCTTTCACTTACCAACCCCGACCCCAACCAAGGAATGAGATTAAATTTACATAACTACTTGACTAGAGGTCTGAATTATAAGGGACAATCTATCTTTTCAGATCCTTGAGCATTTTATTTTATAGCATTTCCAGTACTTTCTACTAATAACAAATCCACAGAGGATGTGAAAGGATCCCAGTTGGAGAAGCTAGTGTTAAATCATTAGTGAAGACAAATTGGAAGGTTTGTGCTGAAAAGCAATGATTTTAAGATTAAGATTGTACTTTTTATTCATGATCAGCATAGCCACAAAGTGAAGAAAGAAAGACAAAAGAATTTTCCCGGAGCATATAGCATTCACATATCAGGGCCACTGTAAAAACAGGGTTTTAGTTTAACAGAGTTTCTTAGTGGAGGCTGGCTTTGACTTTCTCATTGTCATTCCTGACGTTTGCTTTCTTTTGTCTGTCTTACCCATCTTGTACCACTGACAAAAACTTACACCAAAGAGGCTCCTCACACAGCTGGTTTTTGAGAGACAGTGATTTGCTTAGCATTGTACTAGTAATCATTGAGGGTGTAAAAGAAACATGTCTTTCCTGCCCCTTCAGAGCCTAATTTGCTTGGGGAGAAATGACTTAGAAAATTTAGCATTTTCTTCTGAGTTAAGGAGTAGGACGGACCTACACAGTATTAATGAGGGAACAGAATAAGGATGGCAGCATGGTTAGAGCACAGGTCCCAGGCCTCTGTTCTAGGTCACCCAAGTGGTCTTCAGGTCATGTGGGAGAGAAAACTAGATGAGATCGGGAAGCCAGCAGCCAGATGGGGCTCTGTTCAGCTTTGTGCTTCTTTTCCTGACCCTTCTGCCCCTGTGGTGGGCACCGGAAACAGCTGAAGGGCAAATCTGGAATTCATGGTGTGTCTGCATGTGTGAGGTGGGGAGGGAAGGGCCAAACACAGCATCTGACCATTCTCTACCTGTGGGGAGGTTAGGGAGGTTAGTTCGCTCCTTTTTCTGGTGTTGACCCAGAACTACTTGCTTTGCTGTTTGCATCCATATGATGCCCATTTTAATCTCAGGAAAATAAAGTAACTGGATTATGAGGAAAAGAATCATGTGGCTTTTTTCCTGCTAGGATCTCAGCAGCTGTTCTAGGACAAACATGACCCAACAAGACTGCCACCGTCACAGGATGAATCTAAAGGACTTAATTGCCTGTGAGTAATTTACATAAAGTACTTGAAATTTGGTATGTGATTAGAAAGAATAACCACAGTGGCATACCGGCTGCATTTCTAATCATTTTGGAGACCATTTTTACCTGGTTGGTGTTTAAAAGCAAAATAATTCCTTCTGCTTGAGAAAAATGCTTGATTCTGTTCCTCCACATGCATTTATTTGGCAGAGTTAAAAACAAATCCGGATATAGTTGCTGTTTTGATTCTACCCACTCTCTCCCCACTGCCACCTCCCACCAAAACATACACTTTTGTCTGGTTTGATTTTTTCAGACCACACACAGAGAGAACTGAATGTTCCATGCATGATAGTAGTCTTATCGGTTCTACAGTTGGCAGAAGACTTGATCTTTGACTACCTGCCTCTTCATGATACTATCTGTTGGAAGAGGTGTCCCCTTCCCTTAATCATATAGAATGTGGCAGGATGCTCTCATGGCCCATCTGCTGTGTCATTTAAAACATAGCTAGTTTAAGCCCAATTGGTCTGAAACTTGCTTTCTTCAGATCTTGTCTGAAGTCTGTAGTCATAATAGGCTATAATGAGCCTATGCTGTTGGCTCTCCCCAGCCCCTGTGCCAGTAGATGGGGGCTCAGGGCACAGCACCACTGTCAGGGCAGCCTGAAAGAGCTGGGAGGAGCCCTGTGGGTGAGATACCACCTGGCACCTCCACATTCACCCCCTGTTGTCCCCTCCCTATCTAAAGGCCGCAAGCCCTGCCTGCCCTGAAAATACCTGAAACAAAATACACATTTAAAAACTTCTGTCAACCTGTAAATAGTTGAATTTTTCCCATGAGTGCAATGATTAACTACTTAATTTTGATTTCCTCCATGAATGTATTCATGTGTTCATTGAAATCTTGGCCAGCACACAGAGCATTTGACAATCAGTTTCTTCTCCTTTGGAAAACCACCTATGTGAGTTTTCAGGGATGACCATGGAGATTAGGGTTCAGCTTCTCTGCAATCAGTGAAGCCCTGAGTAGTGGAGGTCATGTTCCTGGCAGAGCAGGGGATGGGGTAGGTGGAGGCAGTGGATGGGGAGAGGGAGGAAGGTTGGCAGAAAATTCAGAAATTCTAGTTTTTGATGTTTCTTACAGGTTCTGACTATGAGATCTTATGCTGGTAGGCCTTCAGAAATTGTAAAGATCGTAGATATCGAATGAGAAAGAACAAAATACAACTTTTTTTTTGAAAAAAGTAACTCAAAAAAAAAGTCATGCATGTTTTGATACTAGTAAAATAACCAATGATTATACATAAATATTATAGTTATTCCTAATGCATATATGCTTAATTTTTTCCATCTTTATTTCTACCATCTAGATACACAAATAGAATATAAAATCAAAGCCAGCATTTCCATTTATCATATTCATTTATGCCTATTTTTTTTCCTTAAAATGTATAGAATTTTTATTCTGTGGATTTCTTTTTGGGCATGAAACTCACTTTTCCTTCTGAAAAACACTTTCATTTGTTTCTTTAGCCAAGTTAGCTTTGCACATTTTATTAACAGCACTTTTATACATTTATTTATTTTGTGATTTATAAAAATGTCCTCATCATTTTAATAGTCACCCCTGGGTTCATGGGCAATGGTTTAGAAAACTTCCAAAATATGGTAATACCACTATAGCAAAACACCATTACAGCAACAAAAAACACAAACCCACTGAACACGAGCCCAGAACAACATTCCTCCAACTATCTGGGGAAAATAAACCAAAAAGAGCTATCTTTCATCATGCCTGAAAGGTCAGCTACCCAGGGCTCTCAGGAGAACAAGAGGAATGGCATTTTACAGAGAAGGGCCCCTGATGGAAGACCCTCTGCCTCCAGCTCCCTAGAAATGCACTGCAGGGTGGGGTGTGGGGACTGAGCTCATTTGAGAAGCGAGATCACGGGAATGAAGCGACATAGAGCCTGTCCCACCTCCTGTGGACATCTGGGGCTGCCTGGATGAATGTCCATTTGAGCTGATAACCACTCTTGTCCCATAAGCTGAGGGCAGAGCCCCCCCTTTTTTTTTTTCAGTTGTTGTTATTTGTAAAGGGCTGAAGGAAGGATTGCTGTTTTGTGTTGCAGCCTCATGATAGAGATACAGATTCTGAGTCCCAGCTGTGATTTTTACAAGATGTGTGATCTTGGGTAAGTCACAGAACTTTTCTTGAATCTTAACAACTTCTTTTAGTATTAGAGAAAATAATGGCTGCTTCACAGAGTTGATAAGAGAATTAAATGAGACAACCATGTGACAGCACTGATGTCATCCATTGGAAGTGCTCTGTGCACGACTATACCGCTACCTGGAGTTTTTCTTGAGTCTAAATCAGCAGAAAGAATTGCCTGGACTCTCTCTCTCTGTCTTTACTTGGGCACACACAGCCTTCACCATTATGAGTCGGATCTCAGCAGATGCCTGAAGCACCCAGAGAAGGGAAAGGTAGCTGGTCCGAGGTCGGGGGGGCCATGTTGTACCACATCTGACAGCACTGGGCGTGCAAATTAAAACTGAGTTACTTGGGAGTGCAACTGGGGTTCTGGCAGAGCCTGAAGTGAGAGAAAGTGCAATGGGGCAGGAGAAAAGATAGAGGGGACATGAGTATGCTCCGTTAACTTTCGCCAGCCACGTAGAGAGGCAGCCTGGAGTGGTGCTTATAAGCACGGACTCTGGAGCCTGCCCGCCCAAGCTCTTCTTACCAGCAACACGTGCTGACGTCTCAGTGCTCAAGGGCCACAATCTGCAGAATAGGGAGAATGATCGTACCTGCTTGCAGCATTGCAGCGGGGACTCAGTGGGCGACTGCAAGCAAAAGGCTTAGAACAGTGCTTAGCATCAAGCTAATGCGCACGACTTTGAGGGAGCTGCTTGGGTCTATGTCCACCCCTCACTGACTGGATGACTTTGGGAAGTTTCTGCACCTCTGTGCCTCAGTTTCCTCATCTGTAAAATGGGGCTGGTAATACTTCCCAGGGTTGAGGGTTGTCATGATTGAATTCGTTAATGAATGTCAAGTATTTAAAGCAATGTCTGGCAGGTAGCACTTATTTGCTGATATTATTGTTGTTGTTTTTAATCTTGTTTTTTTGCAGGCTTGGTGCCCCTGCCCTTTCCCTCCAGCTCAATAGATGTAGTTTATCCCACAGCCAACCTAAATGAGAAGACTGTGCATCCACCTGGAGATTTTTCCATGACTCCCACTTTCCCCCTGGACATACCAATGTCATCCTAAGAGGGCTCTTAACAACCTTCTAGAGGGAGACACATCCACCCCTCCCAGCAGGCTATCCTGCCCCACACCCTTACTCTACCTTTGCACATAGTCTCCATTTTTCACTTGTGATTTTTTCACCACTTTCAGCTCTTCTACTTGTGTTTTTCCTCTTCCTACTGATTCTTGAGTGTGACCAAGGGTTCTTCTGAATCCTGTAGACCCTTAGGGGATCTTGCATTGATTGGGCCAGGGCTGCTATAGGTCAGGGTGAATAGGTGGGTGGATGTACTTGGTAAACTGTTCTTGATTTCTGATTTTTATAAAATCAACAAGAAATGAAAAAGAGACCATCAGAAAAATTAAGTGCCCTGTTGGTTCCTAGTTAATCCAATAATCTCATTCTTCATGCTACTGTAGATCCAAAATGATACCACCATTATTTGAAGAAATGGAGAGTAAATATTAACACCTTTCCAAAACATTGCAGGACTCTGCAGTTTCCTCTAAAACCTCCTTTCCACTTGAGGGTGGACTTGAGCTCAACAGACAGAGGAACATCGTGGAGCACGCCCCCTCCGCTAGCAGGCTGAGACTCATAGGCCCTTGGCTTATGGCATCCCTTCACAATGGACATGGCAGAATGCGTTGGACATGCCTTCTTACACTGAGCTCCGAATCTCCAGATTGTGAGTAGTTGAATTCATACCCTCCAAGTAGCTTTGCTATTGACATTTATTAGCCTAGAGTGTTGCTGCCAACACAAGTTTTGAGTAGATTGCGGTATAAACAGATTTCCTCTTTACACGTTCTAATCAGCGCGGAAGAACTGTTTTTATTGAAACCGTATCTCAGCCTAAGTCTCTCCACACGTGTAGGCACACATGTACAGAGTTTAAATTATATTTATGCTTGGTAAATGTTCTAATTACGGGGCTGCATGTGTTCAGAGAGGAAAATTAAATCAGCGAACAGGGGAGGCCAGGATGCCCTTCCGTTCTGGTTTGGATTCTTTATGGTTTTAGGCTTTGAGAAATCAATGCTGTGAAATGGTGGGTGACAATCCAGGCAGACGTTTGACTCCTGGCTGATTTACAATGTTATCTACAGATTTTCTTTTTCTCTTGATGAGGTAAAGTTTGAGTCCTTAGTGTCTGCTTCATCCTAACATATCACAGAGCAGTTTCCATCAAGCTGCTCTTCTGGACAATGTCTTGGGCCTCATTTTCCATGTTAGAACACGTCAAATGGTAAAATAGAAAAGGATGTAGTTGACATTGTGCCCATCAGCCCAGTGCCGTGCTGCTGTCAAAATGATGACAAGGAGTAGGTTACTAGTCACCAAGCAGTGCCCAGGCTTCTTTGAAACTCACCTAAGGAGGGGTTTTGACATCTTCCCCAGAGCCAGTGAAAAATGCAGTCCTGGCTGCAAGCAGACAAATGGGTTCTAAAGGGATTTGAAAGAAGCTGCTGCTGCTGTTACACAGTCAGCTCAAGGAGGCTGTCGTTTGCAAAAATGGACAAAACACGCCCTCCAAGGATCTGTAGAACATGATCCAGCCAGGTGTACCTGACCACAGTAATTCTGCTGCTGCAGACAAAATGCTTTCCTGGTGTGGGCTTGAGCTGACAGACTATTGAGGGAAATTTTTGTCTCGCCCACACTCCCAGATTATTCAGCTTTTTAACACACAGCTCAGCCCTCCATGCAGACTGTGTGGTGTAGACCTGGCACCCTAAACTGAATAATCTCTTTGCTGACAGCTGAAAAGCAAAGGCATCTGTGGCAATCAGATGGGGTGCCTCCGGTTGGTTCCAGATGTCAGGCTGATTAATGTTAGCATCAGGGCTGCCAGCAGCTGGGCTCAGATCCCCGGGAAACAACCCTGGTGGTTGTGGCATCAGTGGGTAGAGTCATACACACAGGTACTGAACAGGCTCCAGTCCTTCTGTATCAGCTCAGTAGGATGCCCACAAAATCATGGATTCCTCCAGCATGGAGACCCCAACACATACATGTTTTCAGCCATTTCCCCCGTTTCCTAACCTAGCAGGCTTGTTCCCTTAAATTAACATCATACGTCTATGCTAAGAAGTCCCAACCCAGGAAGGCACTAGTGGGAAAAGCCCAAAATAAAGTCAGGATCTTTGTGATGATAAAACAATACATTTCTGTAGCACTTCTGATTTTCCAAAGCACCATGGTATTTACTTCTTTTCTCACTTGTAGCTTACATGCCTGTGAAGAGGGTTGAGAAAGGTGTGCTCATGTAAGTGATCCGGGGTTGTGTTGAAATGCTCTGTGGGTATAAGGTACCATGGTCACTCCCCACGTTCGTGGGCCACTATGAAATGGACGGATGGTCTGTGGAAGGTCATGCGGTTTAGTCAGCACAAGAACTACAAACTCATCCACCACCCTACTCATTCTCTTAAATCAGTGTTTCTCCAAGTGTGGTCCCTGGGCCAGTGGCATCAGAATTACCCCAAGCCCACTGGATCAGAACCTCTGGAAGTGGGCCCACCAATATGTCATCAGAAGCCCTTGAGGTGATTCTAATGCACACTCTAATCTGAGATCCGCCAACCTGAGCCAATAGTTCCCAGTTCGGGTTTCTCGGACTCCAGGGCCCAGTGGACATAATGATGAAACTTCATAAGCTGTTTTCAGAATTGCATAAAACTTAACGAAAATCGTACTTTTTAAAAAAATTGAAGTAGAGTTGATGTACAATGTTGTGTTAGCTTTTGGTGTATAGAATAGTGATTCAGTCATACATATATACACGCATTCTTTTTCATGATAGGGTATTAGAGGGTATTGAATATACCCTGTGCTCTACAGTAGGACCTTGTGGTTTATCTATTTTATATACAGTATTTTTAACTGCTAATCCCAAACTCCTAGTTTATCCCCCCACCCATACTTCCCCTTTAGTAACCATAAGCTTATTTTCTGTCTATGAGTCTGTTTCGGTTTCGTAAAGCAGTTCATTTGTATCATTTTTTAGATTCCACCTATAAGTGATATCATGTGGTATTTGTTTTTCTCTGTCTGACTTACTTCACTTAGTATGATAATCTCTAGGTCCATTCATGTTGCTGCAAATGGCATTATTTCATTCTTTTTTATGGCTAAATATTCCATATCTTCTTTATCCAGTCATCTGTCGATGGAGATTTAGGTTGCTTCCGTGTCTTTGCTATTGTAAATAGTGCTGTTATGAACAGTGGGGTGCATGTATCTGAAAATCATACTCTTAATATTACTTTTAAAAAACTATATTTCATTACACATGGCTGATAAATGAAAGTTGGGAAGGAAACTGATTACTAATCAATACTGTTTGGTATTCTTTCATTCATGCAATCCCTCATGTAATCATTTACAGGTTCTCTAGTATGCTCTGTGCTAGACACTGGGTGATTCAAAGATGGTATAGTCTCTTTTCTTGAGTTAATCACAGGCTTGTAAACAGACTGTTGCAATGCAATATGCTAAGTACTGAAAGGCACATTTAAACAGTACTGTTACAGAAAAAAAACCTTCTGAAAGATTGGGGAGTAATAATCTCCACACTTGGCTGTGTTGCTTCAAGGCTTTGTGCTTGAACTTGGACGGTTGGGATGGGGAGAGATGGGATGGCAGGACAACTCTTAAGTGAAAACCTGCTCCTCCCTCTTCATTCCCCAGCCAGCCAGCTGAGAACCCGCAGAAACAGGAGCCCACTTCTGGGTTCTAGGTTGCCCTCCTCTTGGAACTTCCTGCCTTTCTGGGGCAACAGCCTTTCTGACTATAAGAAGCACTGATCGAGCATTTGAAATAGGCTCACAGAGGCTCTCTGCATTAGTGAGGAGAACTTGAAAATGAGACCTTCAGCGTATTTTTATAGACTTGCCTCATCTTTTATTATAATGGGCAGCTATTTAAAAAGCACTTCTCTGGGACTTGAAATCAAATGAAATGTCAGCTTGATTCAGAGGCTATTTGGAAAACATTTCAGTTTTATTTCAGTACAATTACTTTAGAAAATACATAGGTTTAATTTCAGTTCAGCTGTTGCACAGGTCTTTGTTTTAAAAGAGACAAATCTATGATTATGTGGCAGGAAAACAATACTCTCTGGTTAATTTTGCTTTCAGATTACAGTGAGGTTTGTCCCCATTTGCCAGGTTCTTGGTTCTGGAATCTCAAGTCTAAGCAGTTGATGGGCCCACCTCTGTGCTTTCTCTCAAGTTTGCTTTCCGTCTGTCTGTAATTCCACTTCAAAACATCTGTATGCACCAAGTACATCCAGCATAACTAAAACAAGAGGAGAGAGAAGGGGCAGGGCAGAGATGTTAATACCAGGAAACTTCATATGTAACAACTGAAACTTATACTGAGAACATTAGCATGGCTTTCTTCTGGTGGGGGAGTGCTTCTGGTTCTAAATGAGGTGTTAGTGTTTGTGGGGTGATAACCTTGTCCCACTGAATTATGATGAGAAAACAACCCAGTTGCCTACAGAGCCAAAAACAAATCTCAGAACTGCTTAACTCATCCGTCAAACAAACTGTATTTTAGGAAATGCAGGACAGAGAAAAATGCACAAAAGAAAAGGAGATTTATTTATTTGTACAAAAGTAGAATGACAGGCGTTTGAGTGGATCCAAATAGCATTTAAGGGAGAAGAAAAAAAAATGTGATTCATTGCCAGCTATTAAATCTTGTTTATCCTTCTTTAAACTAACCAGAAACACATTTTGGAAAAACGCTAGTGAACAGTTTAAGCATTGACAGCCTCCTGCCGTGCTGCTTTGCCTTCCCTGCCTTCCAAGGGGGGGAGAACGGGGTGAAGCCAGCGAGCACTGTTTCACGAGTCCACGGAAAGGGATAAATTCCAGTCCTGCTGGGGAATTTGTGTCCTTCCTTGGGAAGACTCTGGAAGAATTCCTTCAGTTTCCTCAAAAAGGGATGCTCACCTCACAGCAGTGGCAAAAAGCCCATGTTTACAAGGTGTCAGATGAAAGGCCCCGAAGGACACGAGGCATTATTCAAGGACACAATGACTGATGAAGTGACGTGTCTTCAGAAAAGTGCCATTTCCCGATAACCAATCATTTCCGCGGTATCTCCCAGACCAACAGCTGACCTCAGCAGTGCGGGCTCCAGACACAGCTATGTGGCTGAAATTCTTCAGAGCACTTGACAAGGATCTGAAGAATTTGCTGAAATCCTAGGACTCGGTGGGAGAAACCCCTCCAGGCTGCAGTATGTCGTGCTGGCCCCGTCCAGCCCTGCGCCGAGCTCTTCCTCCTCCAGGGAGTGAGGAAGCAGCCTCTTATTGCTACTTCTACTGTCCCCTGCTCTAGTGCCTCCTTGTTTTAGTGTTAGCATAAATATTTGGGTTGTCAATGCCCCTAGAATTCGAGGGGGCTGAACCTAATAGACTGTAGGGATTAACTTGATTTAATTATTTACAAAAATATACACATTTCTGAAAAAAAAGCCACTAGCACCTTTTTATTTTCCAAGCAAATAATTCCATCACGAGGATAATCGAGGATCTGTGGTCTCCGTAGTGTCTAGAAAGGTGACTCTGTGGAGTTTAAGGCCACAAAGAGAGGCCCAACTGGACTCAGTAGATCCAGAGAACCCCTCTCCTCTCCCCTCCTCCCAGCCCCTACCGTGGTGGTCTCGGCAGAAGGACTAGCCACACAGTGGTTTGCTGACCTTCAAGCCTCAGAGCACTCAGCGAAGCAAAGAGCTCTTTGCCCTTGCTGGCTGCGGTCCCTCTTCTCCCTTCATAACCTTCCACTTTTCTCTTCTGTCCAGCACATCACGTTCCCTCACATAATTCTATTAATATCGTAAATTCCTTGAGGCCATGAACTGCATCTTATTCATTTTTGTATCCCTTTCTCTTACCAGAGCATCCACCACATCAAGTCAGGCTTTGAAAAACAATGGTTCCAAGGGGTCCGCGCATGAGCAGATGGAGGGCCTTCTCCCCTGCCAGCGTTGTGAGCCATCTGTCCTAGCTCTGCTCAGGTTCAAGGTGCAGGTGAAGACACTTTCCCCCTCAGATAGCTACCTAATCCCTAGTATCTGAATACTCTCCTTTTTTTCCTCTTAATGAACTCTAGAAACAACATTTCAACCTCTTCCCCCACCACAACGAAAAGACCACCTTCATATCCTCCTGTGGGTTTCCTGAGCACTTTCACTTTTAGGATTGAAAATCCACCTGAACTATCACAGCAGTGCCTCTGGGATTTACCAGGTGAGGGAACTTAAGTAGCCTGAGACATCAGAGGAAGACAAATTTAGATTGGAAGAAAGGTTGCCTTCCCTGCCGGCTGTTGGGCTAGGGTAGCAGTGGACAGAGGGAGAGAAGAGAAGGGCACAGAGCATCGTCATAGTCCAGAAACGTCAGAGTGTGCATTCTTCCAGGAGGTGCAGGCTCAGCAGATTGAACATCACTAAATCCCTCTGGAGGAAAAATCTGGGCATGAGGGGGGCCAAGGTGGAGTGTTAGCAGGGAGTCCAGCCTAGTAGTTCTCTGGCTTTCACCATAGAGCATAGTCCTAAAGAGAAGAAAGAGTTTAAAAAGTTAATCAATAAAGTTTCTGGGTGCTATAGACTGAGTATTTGTGGCCCTCCAAAATTCATAGGTTGAAACCTAATCCTCAATGTGATGATCTTAGGAGGTGGGGCCTTTGGAGGGTGATTAGGTCATGATGGTGGAGCCCTCGTAAATGAGATTAGTGCCCTTAGAAAAGAGGCCCAAGAGAGCCCCTCACCCCTCCCACCATGTCAGGACACAATGAGAGAACAGCAGTCCACAACCGGCAAGAGAGCTCTCACCAGAACCCAACCATGCTGTCACCCTGAACTCGGACTTCCAGCCTCTAGAACAGTGAGAAATAAATGTTGTATATAAGCCATCAAATCTATGGTAGTTTGTTACAGCAGCCTGAACTAAGACGTCAGGGCAGTACTTAAAAAAAAAATGCTTATCAGCTCTTTGCTCCTCTTTGCTTGACTACCTGCCCCATGTTTTGGTGCTTCCAGGAAGAACAGTGATGGATGGAATGTGGACGGGACCATAGGCTCAGGGGAGGAGCTGAGCTGACAGTTGGAGGCAGTGGGAACTCCCTGCAGGAGTTCTCTGACTCTGGTCTGGCTACCCTGGCCACATCACCTTCTGCTTTCTCCCTCCAAGGAGACTCATCTCAAACACATTCCTGCAGGCTCACATCACACCATCACATGGCACCTTCTGTGCTGAGAGCTTCATATCCAGGAGCATGGCAGCAAGGACAGCACTGTGGTCATTTTGCCCCATCCTCCTGCACTGGGGACAAGAAGCTCAAGAAGCAGTGAAGTCTATGACCCAGTGATTCCACTCCTAGGTGTACACCCAAGAGAACTGAAAATGTATCTTCACATGAAAGCTGACGCACCAATGTTGACCACAGCACTGCTGATAATAGTCAAAAAGTGGAAACAATCCATATGTTCACCAGCTGATGAATGGATCAACAAATGTGGTTATGTCCATAAGCTGGAATATTACTCCACATAAAAATGAGTACATGGTATAATGTGGATGGACTTTGGAATCATGCTGAGTGAAAGAAGCTGGACACGAAAGGCTATATAGTATGTGATTCCATTCAGTTGAAATATCCAGAACAGGCAAATCCATAGAGACAGAAAGTAGATTCGTGGTTGCAAGGGGCTGGGGGATGGGAGAATGGGGAGTGACTGCTAATGGATATGGGAGTTCTTTTTGTGGTGATCAAAATGTCCTGAAACCAGATAGTGCCGATACTTACTCCACATTGTGAATATGCTAAAATGCACTGGGGTAGACACTTTAAAATGGTGAATTTTATCTCCATAAAAAATGCAGTTTAAAAAAAAGGAGTGATAAAGTCAAGTCACTGAGAGGCAGCAGCCTCCTTTCCTTCTTCCTTGCCTCCCTCAGCCAACTGGGAACCTTGTTCAGACGCTTGTGCACCCTAGATCTGCATTTGGGGCTCATCTATTGACTCCTCCGTCTTTTGTTCTATCTTCCAGCCACATCTCTGCACTTCCGTGACCATCTTTGGAGACTCAGATGGGTACTGTGTTGTGAATATTCCTTTTTGTGCCTGTGGTGTGCCTTGGGTCTTTGGGTGGCGTTGGCCTAGATAGAGATCCCGCATCACCTCTCTGAACACGGCGCCTCTGAGCTGCTCCCTGTGGCAGCCAGATTCCTCAAATGTTGGAAAGCAGCAGGGAGGCTGGTTTAAGAGACTGGTAAACAGTGCTTGGCAAAATGCCAACTCAGGCAGGCTGGTGTTTTGGTTTTTGCTGCTGTCATTTTTGCTGTCATAAGACAAAGCCTTGGGGGTAAAGAGATGCCTCTATCACGGGATTCCTGAGGACTCCTCGGTTTACTCTTCTACCTGTTTCCTCCTCACCAGGTGACAGCCCCTCCCTCAGGCCGCTTATGTGGAATCCACCCATCTGTGTAGTTAACAGTGTGAGGGTTTTTCAGGGTACAGACGTCCCTCATAGAAGAGGCAGCTCGGGCACGCCTGGCTGCAAGCCCCCTGCTCTCCCTGCCACCTCTCACACATGACTTCCTGCTCTGCTATCTGAGGGGATCTTTCCTCCCAGGCACAGGTGCTTCAACCTAGGCATTCCCAGTCCTCACTTACCTTTCACCCACTTCCAATAAGCATCCAGGAGCGTTTTTAGTCCCATACATGACTCTGAAGGGCAGACACAATGGGAAGCTTCTTACCATACTAGTTCTAAGAAGAAAAGGGAAATCACATCCCACCACAGGCTTTTAAGCAGGCATGCTGAGATGTGATGCAAGTGAGGTAGTACTGCCTCATCCGGACCAAAATAGTTTAGGCTGATTAATAAAAACGAAGGTTCTGGGTTTATTTTTTTAACTGACGAATAAAGCCCAGAATAGTCAAGTGGGTTGAAAAATATTCAAGTGATTCACATCAGAACACTGGCCATTGTTAAGTTCCCAAGGGTGCCAGTGGACCAAGCCTGGTCATTTATCTGCATACTGAGTAGCATACTCCGTAGCAGCATACTGAGCTATCTCCTGCAGGCTGAAGAGGTGTTTGCGGAGTCTTCCTCAGTTGTGTTCATGGGTTAGTCAGAATGCTGTGCTGTAAGCCATAGACAGAGATTCTGGATGACCCAAGTAGAAGGGAGTTCATTGGCGGCTATCTGGTATTCACAGATTGACAGGGAGCCTGGAGAAGCAGGTGTAGGGAGGGCAGTGTCCAGGACTGCTCCAGAGTGAGGAAGTCTGTAGTATGGGAGTGATGTCATAGCTCGAACAGCCTGGATAAGGCAATGCTGCCACTCTTGAGTCTGTCAAGATTCAGAGTCTTGAGAGGAAGCATCCAATTGGTCGAATCTTTATTGCAGGCACATCAATGACTTTACTGAGAAGGAAAATGATCTAGTCCCTCAGCTTCTGTATGGGCCGTGGGTGTCATCCCATCAAAACTACACACGGGGGTAAGATGCAGTTCCCCCCAAAGATATCAGAGTGCTAATTAGGAAACAGGAGCAGATGCTCAGTGGACCAAAACCAACCATTGTTTCTTTCATTTGAAGTACAGAAAATCCCTTGAGGGGGAGATTAATAGTTCATTGGTAGAGCATGTGCTTAGCATGCATGAGGTCCAGTATCTCCATTAAAAAATAATAAAATAAAATTATGGGGGTGGGGTATAGCTCAGTGGTAGTGGTCCTGGGTTCAATCCTCAGGACCTCCATTAAAAAAAAGAAAGAAAATCGCTTGAAATAAATGAAGATAGCTTCTCTCTGAAGGAGGGTGTCCAGTTATCTGTAGGGAAGTATGTACAATGAAAACTTAATTTTATGGGAATTCTGGCAAAGGTGATGTATGAGTATGACATAAAGAAACTGTGACTAGCTCTCCAGCTCAGCTGATTGTGCAGACTTGACTTTCAGTGGAGACAAAGAGAGCCAGCATTTATACCTAGACAGGTGGAACATTTTGCAGTGAATCTGAATCAGATTAGGGAAGGTAAGCTAAATAAACCTCCTTTGTGAGGGTTTTGAGTCATTTTTTCCTATCAAAAGATTTAGTAGGTGATTAGCACTTCAGGTGCTAAGAGGTATGGCCCATGGAGACTCACAGCACAAGTAGAACCTCTATGCAGTTAATCAGTGTCCACAGTTTATATATACACATGTATTTTGCATTCACATATGTTATCAGCCAATAACGGCAGCATGGTACCCAAGGAGCAGCAGTCAACTCATGAGGGCCCTACTGGGTAATCCTGGGTAGAGTGTGTTAGGCAATGTTGTTAAGTGGGCTGTTTACTTTGTTGTGGCCTCTCCTGCCACTAACATTTCATTCTGGCAAAATTGTGTTAACCGTTGATGGCTGAAAAATGTCTACTGTGACAGTGCTGGACCTGTTCCTAGAAGCAAAGGCGAGGATCATGCTGGACCGTATTGTAAGTTTTACAGCAACTCATGCCCCCTTAAGGATATGGTTGAGCAAACACTGGGAAAAGTTCAGCAGGCAATTAGGAACTGGCGGAAGTTCTTTGAGACTGTGGAAGAGATCACAAATGTCACAGCAGCCTTGGAAGATTGAGCAACAATTATATGAATGGGAGCTGGAAGAACTGCATCCAGAGACATGCCGTGACTTCAGGGAGTTGGAGAAAATGAAAGTGTGCTCACAATCTTCTCAGTGTCCAGAGGGAGGGACCAGGCAATGCTCCCTCTCCCCGCAACACCTCCTCCTCACTCCAGGGAAGATGCCTTCCTTGAGGAGCTGCTCTTTTCCTACTGGTTTCTTGGAGGATTGACTCAGCTTTTCACTCTTGCAGAGCAAGTTGGCAAGGAGGCTTTAGAAGAAGCTGAGTCTGTCTCTATAGTATTAGCATGGTTTTGTGGTTGCAGTCGGTATTCCATTAGGTTTCTTGGTGGATAAAACCACAGATAGCATTCTCCATGCCTCTTTGCATGTAATCTTAGTAATAACGTGCTTGGCCAATATTTTACTGATTATTGAGAATTATGAATAATAGTGGTGGTGTTTGCTGGAGAGCTTCTGGGGAAAGATAATTTGGAACATATTTTGTCATGGCAATGAAACAATTGTCATATCAGGTTTTAAGAAACTCATCTAAAAGAATTAGGATTGCTTCTTTTTCAGGAAGACTTCTGAAATAAAGACCATGATGCAATGCTGAAGATTAAAATTTTGCTTAGGCAACTTAGAAATAAGTTTGTGAGAAGTACTATTAGTAACGAAGAACTAAAACATAAGATTAGTTGTTATGGTTATGTGGCCCCCACCTCTAGAAAATTTGGCTTCAGGGAATGAGCACTTGAATAGAGTCCAACTATGCAGGTTTTTCTCATATTCTTGGGCTTCTTAGGAATCATGCATTTTAATATGTTTATAAAACATTCTAAAAATACTTAAAGTCTGTGTCAATATGAACAGGATTGAAATGGCAATGACTAAATTACTTGTTTCACGTATAATATAGCTTCTATTAAGAAATGGAGAAATGTGTAAGGAGTGTTTCAGTCCTAGACAACTCGATTTTTTAATTATAAATCTCTTGATCCAGCCTAGGACGGATTCTCTGTAAAATCAAATATTAAAATAGAATCAATATTATGCCTATGACTTCATATATTTCTCTGGGGTAGATTCATAGGGAAAATACTTTCAAGTCTCTATTAATACTTGATTCTTAACATTTCTCAAGCTTTACTATAAGGATGTCAAAACCACGGCATTTTAGCATAGTGGAAAGGATCATTGATTGTGGTAGGGACACCAGTTAGGAGGCTATTGCAATAATCTGGACATAGTAAGAAGTAGTTGGATTGTTAATAATTTTTGAAAGAAGGCTCACCAGGATCTGCTGGTGGATTGCATATGAGTGTAGAAGGAGGGCTCAAACGTGACTGCAAGGTTTTTGCTCTGAACAGATATAAGAATGAAGTTGTCATTTACTGTCATAAGGAGAGGTACAAGAAGAGCAAATTTAGGGGAGCAATCAAGAGTTTGGTTTTGGATTACTAAATTTAAGATGCCACTAATACTTCCAAGAGAAAATGCCAAGAAGTTAGCTGGAATAAGAGTCTGGTGTTCAGGAGGGAAGTCTGGGCTGGAGATAGAAACCTGCACGTCATCAATGCGTACATGGTACTTAAAGACTTGAGAGTGAGAAAAGATGAGGACCAAGGATGGAGAGCCCTGAGACATGCCAAGATTTGGAGATCCGGCAGATGCACAGAAGCAGCAAAAGAAACTATGAAGCAGCCAGAGCGCGAGGAGGACCGAGGGAGAGTGATGTCCCAGGAGACAAGAGGAGAATGTTGTTCAAGAAGAAAAGAGTAATCACAAGCCCATGAAGGTCAAGTTCAGTGTAATCTCTCCTTTGGTCATTCTGCAGACTTTCCAGGGGCAGAAAATTTGTCATATGAAAGAGAGATTTCTTCCTTACGAGTTTATAGGCTTGCCAACTATGATTTATGAAGACATGGAGCTTTGTCTTTCATCTGTAATCAGAATGAAAATATAATGCTTAGTGGCTTTCCAGTAATTTCTCAAAAACTTGTGAGCATATCACCAGGCTGTCAAAAATAATCATATTGGATCCATAAAGAGACCTGTGTACCAGGATCTTCTGTGGTGTGCCTGCTGGTACCTGCTCAGTAGGACGCAGGAGGCCCAGCTCCAAGCCTGCTTCTAGGCAAAGCTCTTCCTGATCCACTCACCCCCGACCCCCCTGTCCTGTGAAGTTCTGCGGTGGTCCTCACACCACCCAGTGTCGTTCTCAGGCCTCTGGAAAGTAACCTGAGTTTTGCCTGAGCCTTACCTCTCTGCACAGATGGTTTCTCATGGTCCTTCAAGGAACCTATTATTTTGAGCCTCACACATTGCCTGGCATAAAGTAGGTATTTAATGAATATTTGTTGTGTGAAGATCAAATGAATGAATGAGGTTATTTATTTATTGAATGCCTTATTGGTTGCAAACATTGTTCTAGGCATTGAGGAAATGGTTTATAATTAAAAGAAATAAAGACCTTTGCCTCATGGGTCTGCCTTTCCGGAGGAGGGAAAGCGATGCGTGTTATTGCATGAGGCCACAGTTCCTCAGAGAGTGGCAAAAACTGAACTCCAAAGTGAAGCGCGTCTCACTGACTGGTTACTGAGGGTCTGTCACATGCCAGTTGTTCTAACCATGCCATCTAACTTCACCCACCAGTACATAGAGGTCGTGTTGACCCCTGGCCTACAGGTACACAAGCTGAGGCTCAGGTTGAGTCTTGCAAGATACTGGTGTTTGAGCACAGGTCTCTCTGACTTCCGGGCCAGTATTTCTAACCACTGCACTGCATTGCCTCTCAGCCTCTGTTGAACACTAGTAGGTGCATTTCTGTTGGGAGAGTAGGGACACTGGTGAATTTGGAATCCTCAGTTCTCTCCCTCTATCTTGGGCACCAACTAACACAATAGCAGACACCTCTCTTGAAAGCTGCCTTCGACTCTTGAAGCCACTCGATAGCCTTAAACTAACTAGTTCTCAGGTTAATTTCCATTTAGCTACAGATGCACAGCTAAAGGCAATATAAAAGCAAGATTCAAAATCCAGGAGCTATTTCAGTTTGGTAAAATGCCAGTGCTCATTACGTGAGTAAAGAAAAGAATGACACAATTTTACGATCTACCCACATCATGTAGAAATCACAAGCACTGCCCTCATAATCCCAGTTCCAAGTCATGCCCTGAATCCTAGACAACACTCCTGGATTATCGTTATTATTTGGTGGGGGAGGGTATAAGGGACATAAAACATTATATTAGTTTCAAGTGTACAACATAATGATTTGATATTTGTGCATATTATGAAAGGATCACCACAATAAGTCTGTTAACATTTATCACTATGCATAGTTACAGAATTTTTTTTCTTGTGATGAGAACTTTTAAGATTTACTCTCTTTAGCAACTTGCAAATATGCAATACAGTATCATTAACTATAGTCACCAGGTAGTGTATTACATCTCCATGACTTACTCATTTTATAAGTAATTGCTCTGGTTAGATTTACAATACTATATTGAATAAGAGTGTGAAGAATGAGCATGCTTGTCTTTTTTCTGATCTTAGAGAGATAGCTTTTAGTTTTTCACTCTTGATTCTGATGTTAGCTGTGGGTTTGTCATAGATGGCCTTCATTATGTTAGGGTTTGTTCCTTCTATACACATTTTATTGAGAATTTTTTTCATAAATGGGTATTGAATTTTGTCAGATGCTTTTTCTCCATCTTTGAGATGATTGTATGATTTTTTATCCTTAATTTTGTTAATGTGGTATATCACATTGATTGATTTGCGGATGGTGAATCATTCCTGCCCCCCCGGAATAAGTCGCACTTTGTTACAGTGTATGATATTTTTAATGTATTGTTGAATTAGGGTTGCTTATACTTTGTTGAGGATTTTTGCATCTATGTTCATCAGGAATATCAACCTGTAATTTTCTTTCTTTCTTTTCTTTTTCGTATCATTGTCCGTTTTTGGTATAAGGATAGTGCTGGCCTTGTAAAATGAGTTTGAACGTGTTCCTTCCTTTTTGGAAGAGTTAGAAGGACTGGTATTAATTCTTCTTTAAATGTTTGCTAGAATTCACGAGTGAAGCCATCTGGTCCTAGACTTCTGTTTATGAGGAGTTTTAAAATTACCAATTCAATGTCCTTACTAGCAGTCTGTTCAGATTTTTTATTTCTTCATGATTCAGTCTTGGAAGGTTTATGTTTCTAGGAATTTATTCACTTCTTTTAGACTATCCAGTTTGTTTGTGTCTTCATTTCTGATTTTATTTGTTTGAGTGCTTTCTCATCTTCTCTTGGTTAGTCTAACTAAAGGATTGTCTATTTTGTTGATTTTTTTCAAACAAGCTCTTGGTTTCATTGATCTCATCTATCTTGTTCATCTCTATTTTGTCTGTTATTTCTGCTCTTGGCTTTGTTATTTCCTTCCTTCTAACTTTGGGCTTGCTTTGTTCTTTTTTAGATCCTTAGGTGCAAAGTTTAGTTATTTATTTGAGATTTCTCTTGTTTCTTGAGGAAGACATTTTATCACTATAAATTTTGGTATATTGTATTTCCATTTTCATTTGTCTCAAGATTTTTTTATTTCACTTTTGATTTATTCATTGGCCCATTAGTTGTTCAGTAGCATGTTGTTTAGTCTCCACACATTTGTGAATTTTCCAGTTTTTTTTCTTGTAACTTATTTCTAGTTTCATTGTGGTCAGAAAAGATTTTTTTTAACATTTTTATTGATTTATAATAATTTTACAATGTTGTGTCAGATTCCAGTGTAGAGCACAATTTTTCAGTTATACATGAACATATATATATTCATTGTCACATTTTTTTCTCTGTGAGCTACCATAAGATCTTGTATATATTTCCCTGTGCTATACAGTATAATCTTGTTTACCTCTTCTACAATTTTGAAATCCCAGTCTATCTCTTCCCACCCCCACCCCCTTTGCAACCACAAGTTTGTATTCTATGTCTATGAGTGTTTCTGTTTTGTATTTATGTTTTGTTTGTTTGCTTGTTTGTTTATTTTAGATTCCACATATGAGTGATCTCATATGGTATTTTTCTTTCTCTTTCTGGCTTACTTCACTTAGAATGACATTCTTCAGGAGCATCCATGTTGCTGCAAATGGTGTTATGTTGTCGGTTTTTGTGGCTGAATAGTATTCCATTGTATAAATATACCACATCTTCTTTATCCAGTCATCTGTTGATGGACATTTAGGCTGTTTCCATGTCTTGGCTATTGTAAATAGTGCTGCTATGACCATTGGGGTGCAGGTGTCATTCTGGAGTAGAAAAGATTTTTGATGTGATTTCAGTTTTAAATTTGTTAAGACTTGTTTTGTGACCTCACATAGATCAGTCCTAGAGAGTGTTCCATGTGCACTTGAGAAGCATGTGTATTCTGTTGCTTTTGGTTGAAATGTTTTATATATATTTGTTAAGTCCATCTGATATAATGCATAATTGAAAGCCAGTGTTTCTTTATTGATTTTTCTGTCTGGATGATCTATCCATTGATGTAAGTGGGGTATTAAAGTCCCCTACTATTATCATGTTGCTGTCTATTTTTTTTTAGATCTGTTAGTATTTACTTTGTATGTTTAGGTGCTCCTACATTGTGTGCATAAATGTTTACAAATGTTATATCTTCTTGTTGGATTGACTCCTTTATTAGTATGTAATATCCTTCTTTGTAGTCTTTGTTTTAAAGTCCGCTTTGTCTGTTATAAGTATAGTTACCCCAGCTTTCTTTTGCTTTCCATTTGCTTGAAATATCTTTTTCCATCCCTTCACTTTCAGCCTGTGTAAGTCTCTACATCTGAAGTGAGTCTCTTGTAGGCAGCATATAGATGGATCTTGTTTTTTCATCCAGCCAGTACTCTATGTCTTTTGATTGAAAAATTTAATCTATTTACATTTAAAGTAATTATTGATGGGTATGTACTTATTGCCATTTTGTTACTTGTTTTTTGGCTGTTTTGTAGTTCCTCTGTTTCTTTCTTCTTCTCTTGCTCTCTTCCTTTGTGATTTGATGACTTTAATATTATGCTTAGATTCCTTTCTAATTGTTTTTTTGTGTATCTACTACAGGTTTTTGCTTGGTGATTACCATGAGGCTTACATATACCAACTTAACAACTGTCTCTTTTAAGTTTATAACAGCTTAAGTTTGAACACATTCTAAAGCTCAACATTTTTACTCTCTTCCCACCACATTTTATGTTTCTGATGTGACATTTTACATCTTTTTATTTTGTGTATTCCTTAACTGATTGTTTATAGTTACAGTTATTTTTGTACTTTTCTCTTTTAACCTTCATACTAGTGATTTGTAAGTGACTAATTCATTACTTTTACTATACATTTATCATTTCCAATGAGATTTATACTTTAACATGTTTTCTTGTTACTAATTAGTATCCTTTGTTTTCAGCTTAAAGAAGTCTGGTTAACATTAACATTTCTTGTAAGGCCAGTTTAGTGGTGATGAACTCCTTTACCTTTTGTTTGTCTGGAGGACTCTTTATTCCTTCTTCAGTTCTAAGTGGTAACTTTGCCAGGTGGAGAATTCTTGGTTGGAAATTTTTTCTTTCAGCACTTTAAATATATTGTGCTACTCTCTTCTGGCCTTCAGAATTTCTGCTGAAAAATCTGCTGATGGTCTTATGGGGATTCCTTTGTATGTCACAAATCATTTTTCTCTCGTTACTTTTAAGATTCTCTCCTTGTTGTTAACTTTTGACATATTAATTAAAATGTCTCTTGGTGTGGGTCTCTTTGAGTTCATCTTATTTATAATTCTCTGGGATTCCTGAATCAGGGTGTCTGTTTCTTTCTCCAGGTTAGGAAAGTCTTCAACCATTATTTCTTAAAATAAATTTTCTGCCCTTTTTTCTTTCTCTTCTCCTTCTTGAGACTCCTGTAATGCAAATGCTAGTCTGCTTGATGTTGTCCTATACGTCCCTAAAGCTGTTTTCATTTCTTAAAATTCTTTTTTCTTTTTGCTGCTCTGATTGGATGACTTCCCCTGTCATGTCTTTGAGTTCACTGATCCTTTCCTCTGCTTCATTAAGTCTGCTAGTGAACCCTTGTAGTGTATTTTCCCACTCACTTACTGTATTTTTCAGTACTATGATTTCTGTTTGGAACTTTCTTTTTGAATTTATTTTAATTAATTAATTAATTAATTAATTTTTTGATGGGGAGGTAATTACGTTTATTTATTTATTTATTATTTTTAACAGAGGCACTGTGGATTGAACCCAGAACCTCATGAATGCTAAGCATGCACTCTACCACTGAGCTACACCCTCCCCCCTGGAACTTTCTTATATTTTCTCCCTGTGTTGAAGTTCTCACTGTGTTCATCCATTCTTTTCCCTAGTGAGGTGAGCATCTTTATGACCATTACTTTGAACTCTATATCAGGTAAATTACTTATTTTCAATTCATTACGGTTTTTTTTTTTTTCCTGAGGTTTTATCTTATTCTTTTGTTTGGAACATATTTCTCTGTTTCTTCATTTTGCTTGACTCTTTATGTTTGTTTCTTTGTATTAGATGAAACAGTTAATCTTAAAGAACAATCCGGAAGGAGGGGCCTTGTGTAGGAGATGAACTTTATTGTTCAACCTTGCCCTAACTCTTGGTTGTTTCTCAAACCTTTGTGATTGTTTCAAACAGCCTATTTTGTTTTTTAATAGCTCCCATTTGTTGAGGGTGTGCCAAGACCAGTCAGTGTCCCAAAAGGGAGGATCTCAGTTAGCACCTAGATTGAAGTTGATTGGAAGCCAGACCCTCAAGCAACAGCTTTTAAAGAATGCAAATATATACAGTCTTGTGGGACTGCAAACTTAAGCTCTACTGGCCCCCAGAGCTAGGTGATCTAGAGGCATCCCTTGGGCAACAGTCACAAAAATCAGAGCTCCAGACTAGCATGTAAGCTCCTTTCTGGGAGATACCAATGAGCTGTAGTGCGGCAGAGGGAGAGTGCAAAGATGGCATTCCCCAGCCGACATTCCCTGAGCGCACCTCCAAGGCCTCTAGATGTGTGCCAAACCTGAAGTCTGCCCCTCAGCCTGCTTCCCCAGGACCAGCAAGTAGGCTTCTTTCAGGGAAGTGCTGGGGGTATGTTGTAGTCTGCTGTCCATGCATTGCCTTGGAGATAGTATCCTGCCAAGGACAGTCTCTCTGATTGTTACAGTCCCACAGTACCCAGTAACACAAATGCCCTGGCCTCCAGAGCCAGGTGATCAAAGAGTGACCTCTGAACAGGAGCTCAAAAACCAGGGCACCAGACATAAAAACTGGGGTACCAAACACATACAAGAGCTCCCCTCTGAGAGATGCCAGCACTGTGGCACATGGCAAAAGGAGAGAGTGAAGATAGTGACTTCCCTCTGAGGTCTCGGGAAAAGATTACAGTCAGCCCTCAGATATGTATTTAATTAGAAGCTTGGCCCTCAGGCTGCAGCCATGGTAAGCTAATTGGCCTTTTTCCAGAAAGACTGAGCTCCTGGATCGGTTGCCTCTTACTCTGTGTCCTGGGGTGGTAGTGTTGAAGAATGTCTCTCCATTGGTTACAGTTCTGTAGGACCTCGGAGCATAAGCCTCATTGGCCACCACAGCCTGGCAGCAGCTGCAAAAATCAAGGCACCAGAGAAAGGTACCAGCTCCTTTCTATAAGATACCAGCAAGCTGGAGTGAGGCAGAGGGAGACTGAAAAGACTGCATTCACCAGCCTCTGTTCCCAGAGAGCCCATCTGCGTGTCCTGATGAATGTGTCAGGCCTAAAGCCTGTCCCTCAGGCCGAAGCTCCTGGACAGGCAAATACATGTCTTTCTCAGAAAGATGGGGATGTATTTCAGTTTGTCTGTGCAGTGCCCTAGGAGTGGTAGTCTACAGAGAGCTGTCTCTCCAATTTTTAGAGTCCCATAGTTCTACCTAGAAACTCAAGCCCCTTTGGCCTTCAGAGCCAGGTGATCAAGAGGCATCTTCTGGGTGGCAGCTGCAAAAATCAGGTCACCAGATGTAGAAACCAGGGCACCAGGCATGTGTAGAAGCTCCCCTCTGGGCGATACTGGCACTCAAGTGTGGCAGAGAGAGTGCAAGATGGTGCCCACTGGTTAGAGCAAGGCAGAGAGGGAGTGCAAAGATGGCAGTAGCTGAAAGATGGGGGAAAAAAGAAATGAAAAAGAAGAAAAAATAATAAAGAGAAAAATGAGAAGAAAAAGGAAAAAAAGAGAAAGAAAAAGAAAAAAAGATGGCGCCTGCTGGCTTTAGCACAGCAGAGGCAGAGCAGGAAGCTGGTGCCCACCAGTCTCCATCCTAGGAGGGTGTTCCAGCAGGTCCTTGCCCCTCAGACCAACACTTTAAAATTAGGAAATGAGTCTTTCACATAGAGTCTGGGCACCTTTCAAAGGGCTGCTTCTGCACTGAGCCCTGGGGTGGGTGAGTCTACGTATGAGCTGTTTAAGAGACATTCCTCGGTTCATGTGTCTCAAGGGCACGAGCACCACTTGTTTCCAAAGCCAGATGTTTTGGGGGCTCGTATCGTAGGTGCTGGTCTTAAAAGCTGCCGTGCGCAATGTGGGGTACAAACCCTTCTCTCCTCGGGGAGAAGCTCTGGGTTTCGAGTTCCCTTCTGATTTGGGGTTGCCACATTGGGTGTGGGGTTTAGGAGATTGTGTCTTAACCTTTTCTACCCACTTTGACATGGTTTCCCTCTTGTTTGCCCAATGTGAAGGGGCCACTCTGCCAGTATTTAGGGTTTGTTCAGAGGAAAGTGTTCCATATATACCTGTAGATTCAATGTGTCTGTGAGAGGAGGTGAGGTCATGATCTTCCTATGTCACCATCTTAAACTGAAACCTTCCTGTATTATTATTTTAAAAGAGTATTCCTGAATGACTGAGCACAGGAGAAAGCAGAAGCAGAAAAGGAAGCTCTCAGGTGGAGGAGGGCTGAGAGACCCTAACTGTGTATGTGAGTGGTAATTACTTCCACACCAATGGCAGCTTACTCTCTGCCTCACATGTACTCTGGTGCCTGGGTCACAGTGAAGGGTGGCGCTGCCTGCAGGTATCCAGGCGGCTGCCCCTGTGAGGTGGGTCTGCAGAACTGCTTCCTCCTGGGATGTGCCCCAGAAGCACACACGTGACAAGGCCTGCAGGGCCCGCTGCCCTCCTAGGATCCAGCCTTTGCATCCCCCCTTTCTTTCACCCTGAATGACGTATTTCCCATTATGCCTGGGAAAGGCTGCACTCTTGGGATTCACAGCAAGGCTCGCCAGCATGGGGATGCCAGCGTGCTGTAGGATAGTCCAGGGCCTCCAGTTTGGTCTGTGATGGGATGGAGCTCTGGTCAGTGAGCACTGACACAGCCTCTCTCTTCAACCACCTCTGAGGAGGCTGGCCCTGGTCACCACATGCAGAGGGCTTGAGGGAAAAGGAGCATTTTAAAGTACTGAGTTTCCCACTGGAAGTTAAAACAAAAAATGGAGCAGCAGGGGCTTGCCCCATTCAGTTGCCGAGAGCAGCTGCTGATGAAGTCTCCAGCCCCCAGCGAGTGGAGAGCAGAACATGTCCCGGGTAGGGGCTGCTTCCATCCAAACCAAACTTCCCCTCAATGACTTCATTGAAAGCTGGTTTACATCATGAAGAGAAACTCCATTTATTTATTTGTAATAGCTTTGGGATTTTATGGACCTGCAAGAGGATGTAATTTAAGAAAACATTAGCAAGCTATTCCAAATACTAAGGTTTTGAAACTTGCTATGCCAAATAATCATCAATGGAAATATTTCAATATTAAGAATGAAAAGCTGCAGCAAAACTCCTTTTGAGCAGGGCTTTTGAGGTGGAGAGGTTTTGAAATGTATATTTTTGATTATGACATCCTGGGGTCCTCAGAAAAGACAACTGCATTTCCAGGAACCCATGATGAACAACATATGATCTAATAGAAGGGGGTGCATCTAATGCCTCCCTTGTGGGGTGTTAGACTATAAATAACTTAGAAAATTCATTGGCCGATCCATTCTCTGTTGCCTCACTTTGAACACGGTGTTGGAGGGAATTACATGATGTTTTTACTAGAGTTTTAAAGACAAAATAATCAGAGGGTTACCAGGAAAGAGAGTGAGCTAAGAATGGCCCTTTACTGCAGAAATGTATTTTTCAAGTTCCCATTCTATTAGCAGTCGTATGTTAGTGATGTTTTCATTTCCTCCAATAGCCAACATCATAAGTCTTTAGAAATCTTTTTGAACCATGTTCAATCCTGTCCTCCTATTGGAAGCATACAAAATCCAATGATGGGAGACACAAATTCCCCATCCATCAAATCTTTATCTTTTATCTTCCAGAGACACATGTTGGAAGGGTGGGTGCGTACACCTGCTTGTCTGCCTGTAATTACAGGCACATGCATTATGCTTATAAATTTAGGTATCTATCTCCTACCCCTGCCCCACTTGACTGACCTTCTTTAGGGCACAATTAAATATTGTTTATGTTTATAGCCCCAGGCCTACACTGCTGCTCAGTTGTTGAGTAAGTTTATAGACTATTTACTATGCTGAACACTCTGTTAAGCACTGAGGGCCAGAGGGAAAGAGCAGAATCTACAAAAGTGACTCGGCCTCTCTCAAGCAGCTCAGATCTTGTGGAAAGAGGATTACCATTCAGAGAAAAACTCAAGACCTTAGGGTTATAGCTAACATTTAAACAGCAGTAGGTCATGAGAGTTTATCTGACCCATACAAAAACGCTTTGAGGAGGATATCATTTTTCATATTTTTCAAATGAAGAAACCAAGAATTAAAAGGGTAAGTGGATTTTTACAAGATCATAGAGCAGTAAGAGGTGAAGTTGGATCTTTCATCCCCAAGTTTGATTCTTACCCCATTGTACTTTCCTCTCCCCACACTTTTCCCCAAGTCAGGACATTGACACATATACACCTACTTTTTCCTTTAATAATAGCTTTATTGAGATATAATTCACATATCACTAAGTTCAGTCCTCAAAAGATGTAATTTAGTGGTTTTTAGTATATTCAGAAAGTTGAGTAATCATCATTTCTGTGTAATTTCAGAACATTTTCATTACCCTCAAAGAAACCGCATACCTATAACCACTCTCTATTCCCCCTTCCCCTAGTCCCTTGCAAACACCAATCTATTTTCTGTCTCTATGGATTTGCACATTCTGAATGTTTCATATAAATGGAATCATGCAATTTGTGGCCTTTTGTGTCTGGCTTATTTCATTTTGCATAAATTTCTCAAGGATCATCTATGTGGTAGCATGTATCAGAACTTCATTCCTTTTCAAGACAGAACAATATTCCATTTCATGGATATATCACATTTTGTTTATTCATTCATCAGATGATGGATATTTACATTGTTTCCACTTTTTGGCTATTATAAATAATGCTGCCATGAACATTTGTATACAAGTTTTCATATTGAAATATGAAGATAATATTTCAGTTCCCTTGGGTATATACCTAGGTATGAAAATTGTTGAGTCATATGGTGCCTCTACATTGAACGTTTTGAGGAACTCCCACTGTTTTCCAGAGAGACTGCACCATTTTGCATTCCCACCAGAAATGTATGAGGGTTGCAATTTCTCTGCATCCTCACTAACACTTGTTATTTTCTATTTTTTTATTGTAGCCATCCTGGTGAATGCGAAGTGACAATTTGTTGTAGTTTTGACTTGCATTTCTCTGATGACTAACAATGTTGAACATCTTTCCATGTGCTCATTGGTCATTTCTATACCTTCTTTGAAGAAATGTTTATTAAAATCCTATGTCCATTTTTAATTGTTTTTTCCTTACTATGTTGTTTGGCTGCCACAGAGCTGTGTAGAAGGAGATAGGATTAGAGCAAGTTAAAACACTGAGCTAAACTGAATCTAGGACTGTCTAGGGTTCTGAGTTCAAATTCTGGCCCAACTATTTTGTCAACTGAAAAAGTCATGCATCCTTACTGGCTCAGTTTCATTTTCTAAAAAACAAGATTGTTGTGTGTTTCAAAAGAAACTGACAATAACAAGTGCTGACAAGTGCAGAGTAACTGAAACTTTCATCCATTGCTTTGGGAATGCAAAATGGCACAGCTACTCTGGAAAACTGGCAGTTTTGAATAAAGTTCGACATACACTCATCGTATGATGCAGGAATTTCACTTCTAGATACTTAACAAAATGAAATGAAAATTTATGTCCACGCCAAAACCTACACATGAATTTTTATAGCAGCTTTATTCATGAGTACCAAAGCCTAGGGGAAAAATTTCCTTCGACTGGTGAAAAGATAAACAAACATACAAATAATTCCATAAATAGAATTATAATCAAAATAAAAAGGAATGAGTTACTGATACTCCCAATAACATGGATGAATCTCAATGCATTATGCAGTGTGAAAGGAGCCCATCTAAAAAGACTGCACCAACAGTTTCATTTATATGACATTCTGGAAAACGCAGTGATTGCCAGGGGCTCGGTGTAGGAAAAGAGATCGACTATTGCTATGGTCAGAATGCCTGTGTTACCCCAAAGTTCATGACGAAACCTAATTCCCAAAGTTAAGAGGGGGCCTTTCAGAGATGAGTAGGTCTTGAGGGTGGAGCCCTCATAAATGGGCTCAGTGCCCTTATAAAAGAAGGCCAAGACAGCTCCCTTGCCTGCTCTCACCATGTGAGAACACAGCAGAGAGATGGGCTGTCTATGAACCAGGAAAAAGTTCGTCAGACACCAAATATGTCAGCACCATAATCCTGGACTTCTTAGCCTCTAAAATTGTGAAAAATAAATGTTTGTTGTTTATAAGCCACCTCAACTCTAGTATTTTGTTATAGCAGTCCAAATGAACTAAGACAGCTACAAAGTAGTATGGGAAAATTTGAAGACGGGGAGGAGGATGTAGCTGTTTTGGTTAACATCATTGGTATATTTGTCAAAACGTGCAAAACTTTACAATAAAAAGCATAAATTTTATTATATGTAGCTTATAGCCCTAATTAAAAAATTAAGCTAGGTTGATGTAGAAAGAAAAAAAATTCGATTGCTCTCTGCAAACAGGAAATCTTTTTTGTTTTGTTTTTATTCATTCATTCAATTTTGTAAATTGTATAGTCGCTTTACAATATTGTGTTAATTTTAGGTGTACAGCAAAGTGATTCAGTTGCAGACACATATTTTTCATATTACTTTCCATTATAGGTTATCATAAGAGGTTGAATATAATTCCCTGTGCTATACAGTAAATCCTTGTTGCTTATTTATTTAATGATAGTAGTTTGTATCTGTTAAACCCACACTCCTAATCTCCTAAATTATCCCCTCTCTCTCTCTCTTTCTCCCTGGTAACCGCAAGTTTGTATTCTATGTCTGTGAGTCTGTTTCTATTTTATATATAGATTCATTTATATTATTTTTCAGATTACACATGTAAGTGATATCATATAATATTTGTCTTCCTGTCTGACTTATTTCACTTAGTATGATATTCTCTAGGTAGATCCATGTTGCTACAAATGGCAATATTTCATTCTTTTTATGGCTGAGTAATATTCCATTGAGTATGTATGTATACACAAACACATACACACACACATCTTCTTAAACCAGTTATCTGTTGATGGGCACCTGCGTTGTCTCCATGTCTTGGTTCTTATAAATAGTGCTACTATGAACAATGAAGTACATGTATCTTTTTGAATTAGTGTTTTCATTTTTTCTGGATATATGCCCAGGAGTGGGATTGTTGGATCACACAGTAGTTCTATTTTTAGTTTTTTAAGGAATCCCCATACTGTCTTCTATAGTGGCTGCACCAATTTATATTCCCACCAACAGTATAGGAGGGTTCCCTTTCCTCCACATCCTCTCCAGCATTTATTATTTGTGAACTTTTTGTGATGGCCATTCTGACTGGTGTGAGCTGATACCTCACTGTGATTTTGATTTGCATTTCTCTAACTATTAGCAGTGTTGAGCATCTTTCCATGTGCCTGTTGACCGTTTGTAACTCTTCTCTGGAGAAATGTCTGTTTAGGTCTTCTGCCCATTTTTTGACTGGGTTGTTTGTTGTTTTTTATATTGAGTTGTATGAGCTGTTTGCATATTTTGGATATTAACCCATTGAAGGGTGCATTGGGAAAACAGGAAGACTTGAACCCTGAGGTCTGGTCATCTCTTGGATACCTCCTTCTTTGAAGGAGGCTGCTTGAGTCTGACCCCCAGCCTCCCTTCCATTTAAACTGAAGACCTGTATATCCCCAGATACCTGAGTTGAAAGGAGTCTTTGAACTGGTCCAGTTTAACCCATGGCTTAGTGCTGCAATCACAGTATCCCAAGAACATTTTATGACTAACAGTCCCATCTCCAGTATGTGCTGGGGGCAAGAAATCCAGGGAAGGCTGCAGCAGTTGTTAAGATGTTGAGTGATACTCTGGCATTTTAAACCTCCGTAGAAACCAAAAACCATCATGGTTCTGATTAGATCCATAGCTGGAGCTACTTTACGCTGTTATTACTCCCATGGTCAAGTTTTGGGTTGCCTATAGGCAGAGATCACAAGGCAAAGAAGATGGGCCAGAGGTGCCATTAAAAGTAGCTGCGTGAAGATGTGTAGGATATAACTCTTGAGTCTATCTTTTCTTCCTACAGTATCTTAAAGGACCCTTTCTGATGTGATGTTAATTCTTGTTTAGCTACAACTTTGAAATTTATATGAAAAGACAACCAGTTACAGAGAGGTCATGGAAAGGAAAACAAGTGGCACTCACCAGCAGAGGGAAATGACATGTATTAAACACACTAGACGGAGAACGTTTTCACCTGTTCTGGTTATATACTGTGTGCCCAGCATGTGCTCTCTCTGGGCTGTCCTCCAGTATGACTCTGGGAAGGTGCTGGGACCAGCCTGGCTTTCCCTCACTGATCTTAACACTCAGGCTTTACCCATATCTCACCATCCTGAACTTTCCTCCAGAGCCAGATTAGGGTTTCTGGAGCAAGATTAGGAAAAGAAATTTTGGGGAGACAGCAGGGGCTGCAGAAGTTGTGGGTGGATTCCTGAGCCTTCCAAATCTGTGTTCCCCACCTTGCTTGGTTTATTCTGAGGACTGCAGGCCCCCAGGGAAGGGGAGCTGGCCTTTCGGTGTGACGGATTTGGGGATCTTGCTCTCATCCCTCCCGCACAGGGAGGCTGCATTTGAGCCCGGTGAGCCGCAGCATTCTGCAGTTCTTGAATTCTCTCTGGGCTATTGTTGGGTGCGTGGGAGACTATGGGTCTGCAGTAAAAACCGTCACAGAAACAAACAGCTGCGGGTATTTTCAGATGAATAGCTGGGGCTTTGGTGGGGGACCCATTGGCAGTGTGTGTGCATTTGGGGATGGAGGCTGCGAGGGGGAGGGTCAGAGGGGAGACAAGGCCTTTTTAAATGGATCTTTCAGTATGATTGTCCTGCCTGCTAAAAATGGCAACACAACGGGGAGGGTCAGCAACTCCATGGCTGGGAGAGTTGCTCCGAACTCTGGCCACGAGGAATTCTTCCCTTAATATTGGCTGGTGGAAGAGAGATTTTACTAAAGCAACATGAAATCTATTTCATATATTTATAGGCCCCTGGATCACACAACCTCTTGCTTCAGATAGTTCTTAAGGTACTTTTGAGCTCTCCCCGCCTTTCTTTGGCTCATCCTACTGAGCCAGGTGGATGATACTAAATCAGATTAGCAGTGAGAATAGCAGGCTGGGGGCGGCTCCTGCTGAGGGTCGCCAAGACGCTATGCTATGCAGGTGGCAGCCCCGGCTCCTTGGAAACCACTTACCTATGAGGCCAGGTAGAGGAGCTGTGTGCAGCTCCCTGAAATCTCTGCACACGTGCTCTGTCACCCACTGCAGTCTAGGCCCCTTTCCCTGTGTGGCTCACTGTCCCCCTGCCTCCCAAGTGGTAGCTTCCAATACCTTTACCATCTTTGTTCAATTTCAGTCCAGCTCATAGGTTGCTAATGTTACATTAGAATTAATATACCTGTTGCTTATTCTAGATTTTTTCATATTGTTGTACAACTATCACTACCATTCATCTCCAGATCCCTTTTCATCCTGCAAAACTGAAACTCTATACTCACTACTCAGAGATACCCCATTCTTCCTTTCCCCTCTGCCTCTGGCAACAACTACTCTAGGTACCTCATATAAGTGGAATCATACAGTATATATCTTTTTGTGATTGGCTTATTTCACTTAGCATAATGTCTTCAAGATTCTTCTATTCTACAGCATATTTCAGAACTTCCTTCCTTTTAAAGGCTGTGTAACATTCCACTTTATGTATAGATCATGTTTTGCTTATCTGTTCATCCAGCAATGGACACTTCGGTTGCTTCCATGTTTTGGTTATTGTGAACAATGTTTCTATGAACATGGGTGTATAAATGTTAATCTAAGACCCTGCTTTCAATTACTTTAGGTATATACCCAGAAGTCAAATTGGTAGTTTTAGTTTTAATGTTTTGAGGAATTACCAGGCTGTCTTCCACAGTGGCTGTACCGTTTTACATTTCTATCAGTAGAGCACAAATGTTCCATTTCTCCACGTCCCTGCCAACATTTGTTATTTTCTGTGGCTTCGATAGTAGCCATCCCACTGGGTGCGAGGTGGTGTCTCATTGTACTTTTGTCTTGCATTCCCCAGTGATTATGGATGTTGAGTGTCTTTGTATGTGCTTATCAGTAATTGGTGTTTCTTCTCTGGGGAAACGTCTCTTCAAGTTTTTTGCCCATTTTTGAGTCAGATTTGTTTATCTATTTCTGAGTTTTAGGAGTTCTCTACATATTCTGGATAATAATCCATTATCAGATATATGACTGCACATATTTACTCCCTCTTAGAATTTTTTATGATAAAATATTTGATCCCTGCCAGACCAGTAATACTATTTATAACTAACATCGAGCCTTTACCATGTGCCTGGTCCTGCTAAGTGCTTTACATGCATTTTGTCACTTATTCCTTTAAATAAGACTAAATGGTTATCCCCAGTTTGCAGACCAAGGATCAGTGGTAAACTGAATAAATGCTGGGATTTGAACTCAGGTCTGCTGACTGCAAAAGCCCTGCACTTAAGTTCTACAATTGACTGCTTCAATGGGACGTGATTGGCCCAGGGGCCTGATGTAGCAGCAGGCACATTCTGTGGCAAGTCAGAAGACCCAGTTCTGGTCCTGACTCTGCCACTGACTGAGGGACTGTAGTGGGCTGATGGGTGGCCCCCAAAAGTGTGTCCATGTCCTAATCCTCATACTCTGTGAATATTACCTTATACAATAGAAGAGTGAATATTACCGTATACTGCAAAATATGTGATTAGCAATTTTGAAAGGAGGGACTTAATGTTGGTTTATCCAGATGAGACCTACATGTCATCCCAAATGTCCTTATAAGAAAGAGACAGAGAGGGAGATAACCCATATGGAAGGGGAGAACCCAGAGAGCCTCACAGAGGAGGAGGAAATGTGAAGACAGAGCAGAGAGATGCAGCCACGAGCCACGGAATGCTGACCGCCACTGGAAGCCAGAAGAGACAAGGAAGGCTCCTTCCCCAGCACCTCTGGAGGAAGTGCAGTCCTTCTGACATCCTGCTTTTGAACTTCTGGCCTCCAGAACTGTGAGAGGATAAATTCTGTTGTTCCAGCCACTCAGTTTGCAGTACTCATTACAGCTGCCACAGGAAGCAACTACAGAGACCTCAGACACATGAGTTACTCCTCCAAGAAATTAGCATGCAGGGTGAGACCCCAGTTTGGCTTGGTTGTTGATTGCTGTGCTGGAATCACCCATTACAGGAGTCACCAAAACTTAAAAACATTTTGAGCTTTGAGCATCACTCCAGAGTAACTGAAGCAGAGCCACTTGGGTATAGGCTCAGAAAACAGCAACTATAAAGGCCCTCCAGGTGATCCTAATGGGGCCCAGGGTGCACAGTGCCTGGTTTCTGTGCTTACGCCCTGAAGGCTCTGAGAGTCTGTGATTCTTACTGAAGGGAACTCAGAGTTCCCTGTCATCACTTTCCTCCAACGGCTCAAGAAATAGTATGAACTTCTGAGCTGGAGAGATCCAGAACTTGCCAGAATAGAAATGGATGTCCGAGGAAGTCTTTCCAGGACCGCAGAGGGGAGCGGAGAGTTTAGGGAGAAAGGGAAGAAGCCAGCAGGGCAGCGGGTGGAAATGAAAACGCCTGGGAGGTCTAGGGAACCTTCAATAACATTGGAGCGGACAGCGGAGGGGGCCGTGGGGCCAGGGGGAGGCACCTGTGAAAATAGCAAATACTTGAGCCAGAGACGGTACACATCCTGCCCTGGCTCCTCCAGGTTCCCTGCAGCGGCAGGGATCACAGGGCCAGGGTGATGTGTCTCCCACGATGTCAGAGTCCCTGAGGGCCCGTCAGGAATTTGACAGGGGAACGAGCTCAGGGCTGCAGAGACATCTGAGAAGGGCCTATGAGAGAGAGAGGGAGCCATAGGCAGATCATCGTTCCCAAAGATATGGCTTTAACCTCTGCCCCCTCCCGCCCGCCAGCTCTGGGAGACCCTGACAAGCCAAGCAACTTCTCTAAAAGGGGTGGGTGGGGGTTGCGGGAGGGGGAGGGCCTCTGCCAGGCGCCGTCTTCCCTCCACCGCACAGCTGACAGACACTTGAGAACTTTCCTTCCCAAGCCCGTATCCTGCTGGTTCAGGGCAAAGTGTGCAGCTTTCCCACCAGGATCAGCGAGGAAATGGCCTGGTTTGGACTCAAACAGACTGATTTGTTTTCCCAACAAGGCCTCAGCGCAGTTCAGGGAGCCCCAGCAATGCCCACTTTTCCAGGGTGCCTCCCCCTCCCCGCCTCCCTCTCCCTGCTCTGAGAACACATCACCTAGTGTCTGTAAGGCTTCTGCTTCTTGTTTGACATCCCTTATTTACAAAGCAAACAGAATGTTCCTTTTAACACACATCATGCTAAGTTTATTAATGCAGAAAACAATCCCAGGGGGCCAACCCGGGGGACCCTTGAAACCTGCCAGCACAAACTCTTCAAACGCTCAGTACGTCAGATCTTCCAGGACAATATTTCACACAATGGAGTAAAAATAATATTTTTCTTTGGGCCTTTCCAGCCGCTTTTGTGGCGAGCAGACAGAAATTATTTTCTTACTCTGCTCCCAGAGCAGAAATCTGGACGAAGCGGCGTTTATTTGTTTAACACAATGATTTCATCCTAAATGTCTCGACAGCAAATAGTTGGTGGTTTAATAAAGGGCCTTTGAAAGGAGGCTGGAGCTGGGGAGATGTGAAGCATGTGGCTCTCAGGGGCCCAGGGGTCACGGGCTCCTGTGGCTGGGGCAGAGGAGGACTGGGTGCCCCCTCAGGCCGTCTGTGAGCTCGGGGACAATTTGTGTTGCTTCTGTCCTGGAGAAGGAAGGAGACTGAGCCTTTGGTCACAAATGCCAGGTCTTCCCCAAGACCGGCTCTGCCAAATACAGAGACACACAAACCCAAAAGCAGGTACTCAAACTTGCTTGGAGAAAAGAAGTCTTTTGTATTCATTCCTGCTCTACCCTGATTAAAAATTATGTTCATGTCAACCGAATGTTGGTTGCTGTTCTGATGCCAGCCCAGAGTTCAGAAGCCAGGGCTCTGATTAAGGGGAGGGAGAGGAAACAGCGCCGCCTCAGGCCTGCTGACTCCCCCCAACAAGCAGAACCCTTCCTCCAGCCAAGCAGGTCTTCTAGCCTTCAATTAGGAGTGTCAGCAAAAACTCAAAAAGGCTCATTTGCGCTTCACTTCTTTAACTTGGGAAGAATTGTCAGAGGGAGTGAAATGGAACAAATACACACAGAGGAGAAGCACCAGGAGAAGGTGGTGAATGAATGCAAGTATAGAAGTTGCCCAGGTGGTCCCAGCGCTTCGGAATCCAGCTCTCTCATTTTACAGAGGAGGAAGGAGGCCCAGAGAGGGGCAGTGACATGTCTGAGGGCACACAGCTGTTAGAGAGAGCTGTGACTGGAACCCAGGCATCCAGCTTCCAGGATAAAAGGGGAAATAGCCCAGTCTAGCCTTACAGCTGACACAATCAAAAAGCCGGATCACCGCAGGTCTCATTTTTGTCTTTGGGGACTTAATTGCAACATTGATTCAGTTCCTGGTGATTTGGTTTTTGGAATAACTGATTTGGATCTGAATCAGTTCCCAGAAGGGATACAGGAACCAGTGAGGAAGAGAATATCTGCTTATATACATACATACAGATATTTCCAATTATTAAAGTAATACTTATTTATTGAAGATTACACAGAAAGTATACAAGTATAAACAAGACAACAAAGATTACTTACAATTTTATAATTACTAAATAGTAATGTAATACTGTTAACTTATTGGTATATCTTCTCTCAGTCTTTTTTCCTTGCTTCTAGATGCTTTTATTTGTTTATTTACAAAATTAATATCCTGCTTGCTTTATTTTTTTAAAGGATTTAATTTGTTCTTAAGCAACTCTCCAGGTCATTAGCAGTCTCTCTGAAGCATGACCTTAGAAAGGCTTCATGGTATCCATCAAACTATATGACTGTCATCATTCCTTTCCCCAAGACCCCAAGTCTGATTGCAGGATAGAATATTTTGGAGTAGGTCTTCAAGAACAATCACTGAAAGACTGTCAGGCTGTGTGGGAAATGGCCCCCGGAATTCTTGCAGCAATTGAAATCTCTTTCCTCCACCTCAGGGTAGCTCCAGATCGCTTTCAAATCCAACCGCCTGCCCTGCCCTCCGCTCTTTTTCTTCCTTCCCAGTTGTGTCTTTTTACTGCTTCCTTTCCAGACCTGAGACAGATGTTTATTAATCCCTTACATCTGCATGGTGTTTGACAACCTCAAAGAGTTTTCATAGAGATGGCCCTATTTGTAGAAACCCTACAACATGGGCTGGGCAGAATGATCTCAATTTTATACTCAACAAAAGTTACTTGAGTGCCAACTACTTGCCTTTTGGTAGTCACTGAAGGAGGGGTACAAATTAGCAAGTCTTTATTTCAAGGAATTTTGAGTGTAGTGGGCTCTTTTAAGAACTTCAGTAGGTGATGGAGGTTATGATTGGCTTAAAGAACTTCCTTTTTGTCACATGGCTGGTTAGTGGCTCAGGGAAGGTACCCAGCCCATCTTCACCTTTCTGTACTCTATCCCTATACCACATTGGTTAGTTAAGAGTTGATTCGGAATTGAGGGCAATGGTCAGGGCAAGTGGCTATTAGCAAGTCTTTAGAATTCCCTCCACCCCTTCATCTCAAGCCCCAGTGCAAGATCCTAACACGTAAGATGCCAAATTTCCCTGAGAGGAGTCCATGAATTGAAGCTTCCTTTGTGTTGGAGGTAGAGATGATATAATTTGTCTTTTAATGAACAGATGATTGTGTGGGATTAAACTACTTCTACATCCCTTGAAGGATAAAAAGGAGAAAGGAAGGAACAGTTATTGAGCATCTCCTATGTTCTAGTTTCTGTACACTCTGCTTTACATAGATTATTTCCTTTAAATCAGAACACTCAAGGAGTTTTGCTCATTGCTGTATTGCTTAGGACCTAGTGCAATATTCCCTGCATGATAAGTATTGAATACGTGCTAAAAGAGTAAATGAATACTCATTTTATGGGTAAGAAAATGGAGATTCTGAAAGGCCAGGTCATCAGTACTAGGTCACATAGCTAGTAAGGAATGGAATTGGGATTCAAACCCAGTCTTTCTGGCTCAAGAGATGTATGTTGCCCCCTACTCCATCCTGTGCCCATTGGTAAAGTGTGTGCGTGCTTTAGGCCATGAAAGGACTATTCAGTCATCGTAGGTGTGGTGGCTTGGAGGGTCTGGTTCACTGTGCACAGATGACCATTTGGTTCATTTTTGCCTCTTTCTACAGTTCCTAGTGCTTCACTATGAAAACAGCACATGCTATTGTGTTTGCTGGTTGTCTGTCCCCTTCCTCTAAGTCTTTCTGGATGTGCCTTCCTTATCATCACTTGCACTGGGAGTTTGACGCCTTGAGAGTAGGGAGTATGTTCTTTTAAGTACTGCAGTGTTTTTATATTCTCTTCGGAGATGTGATTAACACTGGCCTCCCTCTAAAGAAGCTAAAGCCAAAAAAAAAAAAAGTCAAATTTTGCAAATGTTATCTCTAGCTGCAGTTCTGTGCCTTTACTGGCGACCCGTTCGGCAGCGATAGGATAGCTGCTGGCGAAGCTGCACGCTTCCTCTGGGAATGTCGGTGTTCTCGCTTGGTTTGGGTGCCGGGTCCTGGCCAGGGTGCTAACTGTTAAATCTTGAAGGAAGGCTCTTGCTAACAAGACCACCTGCCCAGCGTACATGTCTTTAAATCCATTGTATACGTCATTGTTTATACGTCTCTGGGGATTTAGAACCCAGAGGCTTACGTTTCATGCCTTTCCAAGATGTAACATTACATAAGATTTGGAAAATAGAGCCTTATGAGCTAAGATCAGACTTGCCTACTCTGAGGCTGAGCAGCCCTTTACCTTTTTTTTCTTTCTGAATAGTGAGATCTTTGCTGATAATATGCATAGTGACATAAGAAAACAGTGACCTCTAAAGGGTACAGGCACTCTCTGGGACTATCTAGTTGATACTAAAAGACTCTGTCAGGACTGTTTGGGAGAGAAAATTGATGTATGTCAAGGAGAGTTGCTTTCAGCTTTGGCCGAGAACACTCTGGGTTACTCTTTCATTGTCCTCACCCCTCCCCCACCCTAAGACTCACCTATTGCTCAAGTACATAGTGCTCTGGGACTGAAACAACACCGGCTAAATATTTCAACACCAGCAAAATATCGACTGCTCCAGTGTGATTTCTTTGCCTTTGTCACCCAAGTCTGAGTTGCAGCCCAGCAGTCTCTGAGAGTTTCCTTTGAACTGTGGGGAGGGGCCTTTCCAAAAGTGATGGTTTTACTCTGCAACTTACAAAAGTAATAACATCCTTTCTGAAATTTTTTTTGGGGGAGGAATCCCAGAATGTGGCCTGCCACTCCAGATCATCACTTTGCCTTTATGGAACTCTAACTATATTTTGGGGGCTCATTAAGGTATGTAGTCAGCCTGTTCATTTCTAACCTGAACCAAAGCAAGTGGTCCCATGTGAAGGTGACCCAGGGAACTTTTTTCTCTCATCTTTTGAGATTTGCTGTGTATATTCCTGACATGCACATGAATAATGATGTAATCGATCGAGGATACTAAGCAGACCAGATGCAGTACCTGGCTTAGAATAACTTACCTCTGACTCAGAGCAACCGGACATAGAATCCTCCTAAAACCTCAGAGTGCTAATGAGTATGATAAAACCTCCCTTACTTATCGTCACATCACTTAAAGCACAGTGACAGCCTGGCACTTTTAACATACTTTTTATGACCTGTTGTATCTATCACAGGTCAAAAGGGGGTCCCCTAAATGAAGCAATAACACCAAGTGAAAACTTATACAAAGTCTCTCTATTAGAAAAGTTAGTTTTGGCCCCCAAATGTCAGCTTTTATGGGTTCCTATAAAATCATGACTATTTCTTTGCAGTAGGATTTTCTAAGGCTTGCAATGAAATTTTTAGTTATACTAGTGACATTAAAATGAAGAATGAGTGACTTTGACCTCAGGAAAGATGAGTTGGCATATTTTTCCCTATTCATGCCACTAAACACAACTAAAAAGCCTGATATTATATATGAAACAAGCATAGGAAGACTCTGAAAGATGGAGAGGAGACAGACCATCCAGGGACACAAGGACCCAAGGAGCAACGTGGAGGGGGGTTCCCTGGGTTTTCTCATTGCTTCATATATCCTGGACTTGGATCTGAAGAAGCTGACACCCAAGAAATGCCAATAGATGCAGATATAAAGAGCCCCAGCAAGAGCCTCCTCTTTCTAGCCAAATCACTAGGAAAAGTACAGCCCAGCAAAGCAGAAAACTGAAATAATAATCACTCTACTCCAGGCAAACACCACAGAAAAATCCATGGTCTTGCACCACCCATGCCAGCAAGGGCTTAGACCCCCACCCTCACAAGGCTGTAATGAGGCATCTCACCTGTCTACCTTGATGGAGTCAGTGAAGACCAAATAGGAAGCCAGGACTTTTACCCCCACCAGTTGGTAGTGAGGCCCACCCCACCCCTGTAATGTCAGTGGAGACCACATGGGGAGCCTGGACTTTTCCTTTCACCCAACAATAATGGGATGTCCCTCCTCTTTCCCACTGGGATGGTGTCGGAGGAAGCCTGGTAGAGACAGGACTTCCACACCTGCCAGTGGTAAACGAGGCCACCCCCACCTCACTGTCAGTGGAGAAGACCACACAGGGGCCCAGAACGACCACTCCCACACAGCAGCAAAGAGAAGCCCCCCACCCCCGACCTCAGACACCAACAGAGGCCAAGTAGGGAACCTGGACTTCTGCCTCCACCTGTAAATGACAAGGTGATGTACCCCCACCTTCTTTACCTGCTGGAGTGGTGTTAAAAAAAATGGGGGTTAGGGGGAAGCTAGACCAGAAGATTTAAATTAGACTCAGTCTCACAATATAACACAAACATGTCTAGGTTTCTGTTGAAAATCACTTGTTATACAAGAACCAGGAAGATCCCAAACTGAATGAAGAAAAGACAACACTAACATCCTAACACTGAGATGACAGAGATGTTAGAATTATCTAGTAACAATTTTCAAGCAGCCATGATAAAAGTGGTTCAGTGGTAGATATTTGAGATTAATTTACCAAAATCTCACAGCTAATGACACACCAAGTTCCAAACCCAGGTCCAAGCTCTTTCTACCACAGCATAGTGATGCCCAAGTCTTCTTAGATTCATGGTTCAGGGATCACTCTGCATTCCAGTCCTCTACTCACTTTGTTAAATTTACACCCAAGTATTTTTTAATATCCAAGAACTCTTGTTGCTGTTCTCTGTTTGCTTCCTTTTCAGAGCAACCTGTTCTTGTTTAGTGGTCACATTAACTTCTCAGGTTTCTTAAAGCATATGAGTATGCAATTATAAAACATCTCTTTTATTTCCTGTATCATATGTGCTCCCTCTGTTGAAGATTATTCTGCTTGTTCTTTTTGGTCCTCTTTTGTGGTATTGATTTTCCCCAGATGTCTGTTGATTCTTGATGGGTCTTCCATATTTAAGGGTGAAGGACTAGGTTAATAATATGGGAGGATGGGATGAATCTTTTCTGCTGTTGAGTTGGTTTACTGAGAGCTCTTGGTAACTTTTTTTTCCTTTGAAATCTTCATTGGTTTATAGTTTAGAGAATTGAAAAGGGAGATTTGCCTAGCTCCATGATTTTTCCGATTCATATTCTACCCATGAATTTTCAAAGATTACCTGCAAACCCACCTGCAAATTGCAAACTGAAGTAAGGAGGACGTCAAGAATAAAGAAAAAGTATTTTTTAAAAGATAACAAGCAAAAGGATATGCTTAGGAAGAGGTGGTGGGAGTAGAACCTTGTCTCTGATATACGAGTTCTTTATTTCTGTTGATTGTTATGGAAACACAGTGCCTCACAGCCAGAGGTGAGCTGTTCATAAATATTTATGGAGTTGAATTACTTTTTCCTAATTCTTCCCTTCCATTAAATAAGAAACTAAGATGTTCACAAGTACTTTGAAATGTTTTTAAGTGAAAGGTTATTTGGACCTGTTTAGTATGAATGTCATCCGAGAGAGCGATTACCCCATGCCAGGGTAATTCTCAGAACATTACCCCATGTTCTAAGAATCTTACATGTTTGTTCTACTCAGTTCTGAGAACAGCCCTCCAAGGTAGTGGAGCAGATGCTGTTGGTCCCCTGTTCCCGTCCACGCTCACTCTTCTTTACTCCACAGACTGTTCCCACGAGCACCTGAAATTCTCTGCCTTAACATGGCCCTTTTCTTTCTGGCTGCGGGAGCATTCTCACCCCACATTCAGGACACTGGGGTGCTGAGAGTTAAGACCTGCAGAAACAGCCTTCAACCAATGACAGAGGGGGACTTGGGGGCAGCACCCTAGCTTCCTTAGCCCTCAGTTGGGAGTATCTGGGGTGTGTTGTACTTACTCTGCTGGATTCCTTTGTGCAGAAAGTTCCAGTTTCTCACACGTAACCCTTAATCAGCTTTCTCCTGTCCCATTTCACTTCTCTACCCAGCCAAGGTATCCCGGGATCACCTTCCAAATAAACTCCTTGCTCTCAAATCCTTGTCTTAGGGCTTCTGGAGGCACCCAAACCAAGAGCCCTGAGTAGTATTACTGTCCCCATTTTGCAAAGGAAGAAACTGAGGCATTGAGAATATGGTTACTAAACCATGGATAGGAAGTTAGTACGTGGCGGAGCCAGGCTCCCGAGTCCAAGTTTTAACCACTGCGTTATACGCCATCTTGTCTCTGAGTGCCAACTGGGTGCTAGACACTGTGCTCAGTACTTCATACCATTTATTCTACAGGTGACAAAATAATCCCAGGTAGGTTATGTGACACATCCAAGGTCACGAGTAATAAGCGGCAGAGTGAAGATTTAAACTCAGGTCAATGCTCTTAACCATCCTGCCACACTGCCTCCCTGGGAGCCTGCAGTATTTAGCTGCTTTTTCAACTAGATGGCTCTCAGGTGGAGGTAAGCAGGGTCCAGGGCGCTCACTGGCAGGTCCCAGGGGACACAAATTATAGTCCTCAAGTGGGCTGCATTCCTTGTCCTAAGTCTTTGTGCCATTTTTTTGGTGTGAGTTTCATGAGCCTGCCAGTCAGCCTGGCTCAGTCTCCTTACTGTTTTCTTTCCTCTAGTAATGCCTTCTAGTGCTTACTTTCCTCTGCTCAAGAGCGTTCCTGGATGGTGGGTCTTATCCCTGAAAAATGGATGGAGAAAGGCCAGGGGTGGGTAAGGTAGGGCAGTCAGTGATGACTGAGCTTTTTCTCTGTTCCAGGGGCTTCCCATAAGTTGTATCACTTAATCCTCTTAGAAATTCCTTAATGTAATTGCTCTTTTGCCCATTTTAAAGACCAGGAAATGAGGTTAAGAGAGTCTAAGTAATTTGCCCAAGAAATTCATCCAAGGCTAAATAATTCAAAACCCAAGTCTCTTGGACTCTAAAGCAGTCCTCTCTCCACCGAGCCAGGTGAGGGTCTGGCAAGTCAAGATAGAAAGCTGCCAGCAACTTGCAGGGCACTCCTTGTCCAGCATCTGCTGAGAGGTGCCAGACAGGGTCTGATGATGGTGATTCTGGCATAAAATCCCTGCTCAAATCACAGCTGGCTGGTATGAATGCCCATTGTAGGGGCAGGTCTGTCATTCAAATCTTAACCACATCTCTCTTCCCATCTGTGAGTGTGCTGCAAGTGTTGGGCTCTGTGCTGACCATTACAAGGTTGGGGTGAGAGAGCAAGGAAAGACCTGGTCCCTACTAAGGAGGACCCTAATGCCTGGTTTGGAAAAATGAACCACAGGCACCTGAGGCAGCTTAATACACATGTGACACTTGTATATAAGTTCCTTCTTGTCAGAGGATCAGGACACAGTTGGGTTGGTTGCTGTAAATTCTAAGTCCCTTTCTGTGCCTCTTGACCAATCCATCATACCTAGTTTGGGATCCTATAGCTTGAACAAGATGGGAAAAATTGGGAAGGAACCAGAGTAAATGTACAACATGAACCGTTCCATGGCACTTGAATTATAAGAAATGTCACACTCATTTTTCTAAGTCAAAATAAATCTTTTACACATTCTCACCCTTTCAGATGCTGAAAATCCTGAGGCCAGTAGTTGGGGTACTGTATCCCCTCTTATGTAAGAACCCTTGGGCCTGTGGGGCAGCAGGGTCTGTCCTCATCTGTCAATCATCACCATGAAGGATGTTCGCTCCCCTAGCTATCTTCTTCCCTCCATGCTAGACGTGGCCTCAGGGACTGTCATGGAGAGTCCCAAGTCACAGGGGCCAGTGTCCATCTCCACAGGCACTGAGCATCCTGATTCTGCCACCTCAGTGTCCCTGTGTGTGGATGGGATTAGGCCTCTGTCACTCCTGGAATGCTGTCTCTACAGACCCCTTCCAAATTTTGGGAGGCCATCCTGGTTTGGGAGAGACTTTTCTCTTAACCTCAAGCTCACAGCCCCTATTCCCTCCCTGCTATTAGGCCACCAGCCAAATTCCCTCCCTAGGCCTTCGTCTTTGAACTCTAAAGCCTATTTATGGGTGATCTCCCAGGCAAATTCTCTGAACCACCCTACACAAATCAGAACACAAAACAAGAAGTTGTTTATCATCTCCCTCCAGTACACACACACACACACACACACACACACACACACAAACAACGAGTAAACAAACCAAATCCTTTGGGAATGAAAAACTATTCCCCTCCCTCCATGTAGGAAGGGCTTTCCACACCAGCATACAGCAGTGACTAAGAACATAACTGCTACAATTTATGTCTCAGCTCTGCCGTTTATTAGCTGACCAATCTTGGGCAAATTGCTTAACCACTCTTTTTCTGATGTGCAAACTGGAGGTAATAACTACATCACAGGATGCTGAGTTACAGCTACTAAAGCATTTATTTAGCACAGAGCTTAACAATTACCTGTAGAGCAGAAGTACTCCGCTGTGTTCCAGTTCTGCCGAGGGCAGCACAGCCCTCCCCTGAGGTCTAGGGAAAGGTGAAGGGAGTGCTTCTGAGCATTATCTGGGTGTTTAAAATAAAACCCAGCTGTTACAGGCTGAGTTGTGCCTCACCTCCAGATTCACGTGTTGAGATCCTAACTTCCAGTACTTCAGAATGTGACTGTGTTTGAGAGAAGGGCCTTTAAAGAGGTGATTAGGTTAAAATGAAGCCATTAAGGTGGGCCGTCATCCAATATGATCTCCTTATAAGAAAAGGAGATTAGGACAAGCAAGGAGACACCAGGGACACGCAGGAACAGGGGGATAACCTTATGAAGAGGCAACAAGAAGGGTGGCCATCTGCAAGCCAAGGAGAGAGGCCTGGAACAGAGCATTCCCTCATCACCCTCAGAGGAAGTCAGCCTTGTTGGCACCTTAATCTTGGACTTCCAGAACTGTGAGAAAATACATTTCTGTTGTTCAAGCCCCGCAGTCTATGGTATTTTGCTATGGCAGCCCTAGCAAACTAAATACCATCTCAGAGATAAACTAGTGCCAGTGTCTCTCAGGTGTATCATCGCCAGCCTTTGACTCTCACTCAGGGAGGAGGGCACCCTCGGCCTCAGGGATTGAGAGTTTGTGATGCACAGCATGAACCATTATTCTGCTTTCAGTCGTTCACCTCCCAAGGCACCAACAAGTTGGAAATGTTCAAAGGACACCATAACAGCAAACTTGGGGTCAGAAATTCCCAGAAGGCTTTAAGGAAAAGGATTTAGTGTTGCCCACCTCAGGAGGCAAAATAATACTTCTGGAAAATGAATCAAAGACTTATGCATTGGTGAGGATGCGGAAGTATATGGAGAGGCTCTCTTCCTCATCCCATGATTTCTAAAAAATCATTTAAGCATTATATAAGCCCAGGGCCTAGGGCTTTTCAAGGGCCTGTAGAATGTTTCAGAATGAAAAGTTAAATTGATTTCAGGATAATTTCTTATAAAATGGCCAAGTGAAAACAAAAAATAAAAGGAAAGCTATAAAATGCCTTTCCCAGGTTTTTCAACCACATTTATATTTCAAATAGGCTGCTGAAGCATTTTGATTGTAGCTGATATCATGGGAGCGGTACCAGTAAAAGTTAGTATGGCTTAGGACCTGTGAAGGAATTAAATTGGTTTTGCTCTCCACCCACCCTCCACCGCCCCGGCCCTGAAACACACCAGGCTTGCCTGGATTTAGGAGATGACGGTAACAGGGAGACCGGGTCTGTGATGTGGGATGGGGGTGCCGGAGAGGCTGAAAGACAGACATGCCATATAGGAAGGTGGTCAGGAGACCAGCTTAAACCTTGGTTCAAACCTGAATTCTGCCCCTGTGTGACCCTGGGCATCTTACTAAACCTCTCAGAACCAGTTATCACTGGCACAAAGGGGATAAGAATGCCTACCTCATAACGTTTTCCTAAGAATTAAGTGAGAGGAAAAATATGAGGTGCTTAGCTGTGCTCCTGGGGAGTAGTAAGTGCTTAATCAATGCTATTGGAACTTTGGAGCTTTTGTGATCAAGGCATCCAGCAGATTCCCCCAGGGGAGGGATCTTGATCACTAAGGCTTTTGCTCAGCTTGAGCCACAGAGAAAATATTCAGTAAGTGGATGCTGCCTGGATGTTGTTCCCACAGTTGAAGAAAAACAGTAGTGCAGAGAGGTTATAAGTCTTGCTGGATCACAGGTCCCCAGCAACAGCTGGGAGGAGGTCGGTCGGGCCGGGCCAGGGGTGGGGAGTCTAGGCAGAGCCGGCAGGCAGAACTTCAGGAAAATGCTGTGCAAGTCCCGAAGGGACTGATGGGCCAGGTCCCAGGACCCTGTGGGCTCTTCCGCAGCTCGAGTGGCGGGGGGGGGGGGCAAAATTTGCCAGCTGGCATCCTAGGAATGTGGACTGCTTTGCAAAGTTAAAGTTCGCTGGGGATGGGGGACTGATTACATCTACTCTGCCAGGGCCAGACAGACCCAAGATGAAATCCCTGAGAGCTTCAGTCCTTTCACATGGGGCAGTGTCAGGCAAAACTCAGTCCAGGACAAAAAGAACACAGGCTGTTAACTCACAAACTTGCAGCCAGGGAACCCTTCTGTAGGTCACTATTGTTCCTGCAGGGCTTGAAAGGTGTTAGAAAGGTTTGAAAAAGTTAGAAGGGTTGGAAGATATTGTAAGGCTGGCCATTTCCTAGAACAGGTTGGGGGTGAGTGGTTGATTGGGTGATTTTTGCTGTGAAACTGTCATCATAGCCCCCGTCGGGGAGCAGGGGGGCTGCCATCAAGGCAGTTTCTCAGCAGAGATCCAGACCAGAAGGCTCCTGGCCAGGGAGCCAGGAAACCTGGGTTCTAGGCCCAACTGGTCACTTACCCAATGGGTCGCTTCCTGGGACCTGTTTATTATCTGTGCACTGGTGAAGGGCAGGACCACCCAAGAATGTCAAATTGCTGATCCTTGGGCCAAATCCAACCTGCAATTGTGTTTTCTTTGGCCTGCGCATTATTACTAAGATTTTTACTTTGCATGCCATTAGGAAGGGTGTGCCTTCTCCAGTCCTAGCCCCTCTGTTCCCTGCAGGGTTAGACCTGCCAAGTTCCCACCGTTAGGTAACCTGCTGTCCCTGTAGGCATCCTGCTGCACCCCCCCCCCCCATGCCTCTGGTGCCTTCCTGTTTCTGGCTGTCTGTGCTTCCATGATTCTCAACGGCACCTTCTCACTTTAGGGGCCTCCTCCCGTCACCTCACACCACCCTCCACAAATATTTGACACTCCAGCTTCTTGAGTCAATTATTCCTTTCAGAAAACTGGAGTGAGAAATGATATAATTAACTATCCGAGAGAAAGTGAACAGAGCAACCAGCTATAACTTCAGAGACCCACAATGGAGGCTGCAGCCCAGGGCCTCATTTGACCTCACCCAGCCAACAGTGGTCTCATGCTTCCCTGGTTGGAAGGGGTCAGTCAGGCCAAGCCGGGTTCATGCTTAGAGCCGCAGCCTTCACACTGCAGGGCGAGATGTGGCCTCAGTCAGCCCCCAGGCTCCAGGGCCCCCCAGACCAGCAAGCAATGCACTCCACCCCTCCCCACCAAGTAGCCAGAAAGGCAAACCCTTTTCTCATGCACTGTGCCCAGGAAACAGTTGCTCTGTCCCTAATTTGGGGCCTGGACACTGTTGTGTCGTTGGATCCTTCCATCCATCCTCCAACCACGGACCAGATAAATCAAGTTGAATGGACTTCAAAGCAAACACTGAGCAGAGCCATCTGTGATTCATTCCTGAGCGGGCGCTTTTCTAGTTATGTAACCAGAGAGATCCAGACAGAAAGACACAGATTGGAAGAACCTTTTTTTGAAACCCCAAAACTTTACAGTATTGGGATAATTATGGCTTTTATAGCACTGATTACTTTAAGCTGTCAGTAATTCGAGTCTTGTTCAGGGTGACCAACTGAGGTTGCATTCTGTCTTCCCACTTCCATCCTTAAGTAAAGGACACAGAATCCCGAGTTCACAGGGCTCCCTGCAGGGCACGTCACCCTGGGCACTTTGTTGTCAGGATGCTGCAAGGACAGGCCTCCCTCCAGGCATCCTCTTGGGCTCATCACACACTTGCTTCCCTTCCACAGTCTTACCAGAGAATATCCATTAGTTCCCTACCTGAAAGAAGAAGTGTGAAGCTTAAGTTGGCCAAGGCTATTGCTGTGACTCATTCACAGATCACCCAAAGACTTGCTGCCAAAATACATAGTGTGTTTTACGGATAAAGGGCAGTGGCAAATACTAAGTACTTTAAGAAACTGTATTTTCCATGCATTTGCGATTTTAAAACATTTTTTCCTGATTATAAAACTAATATCCTTCAATAAAACAGACCAGTGAATATAACAAAACGTAGAAACAGACTCACAGATAAAGAGAACAAAGTAGCTGTTGCCAGTAGGGAGAGGAATTGGGGGAGGGGCAAGGAAAGGGAAGAGGATTAAGAGGCACAAACTACTAGGTATAAAATAAGATAACAAGTTGTATGTAATGTATAGTACAGGGAATATAGCCAATATTTTATAATAACTAAATGGAGTATAATCTACAAAAATACTAAATGACTATATTGTATGCCTGAAACTAATATAACACTATAAATCAACCATACTTCAATAAAAAGACATATTAAAAAATAATACCTATTAATGTGAAAATTCTAAAAAGTACAAAGAAAAAAATTATCCCCTATCCTTGCCTGGAAAGATTATTCAAGTGATAAATGATGCTAACACTTTAGCACATTTCTTTGCAGTCTTTGTTTCATCTGTGTTTATATTTCTAGAGTTGAAACTGTATTGCATTTATAGTCTTGCATCCTGAACTTCTACTTAAACATTTGCCCACATAATAAAAAAATTTATGGGGAAATGGTGTAGCTCAGTGGTAGAGTGCATCCCTAGCAATTATGAGGTTCTGGGTTCAATCCCCAGTACCTCCATTAAAAATAAATAAGTAAATAAAAAATCTAATCACATCCCCCCAAAAAACAAAAAACAAACAAAAAATTTTAAAACCTTAGTTTTCAATAGTTTTCAACAACTTCAAATGAAATGGATGCACCATATATTTTTTTTAATCCTCTATTGTAGGACAAAGATTGTGTCCAGTGTTTTGCTGCTGTAAATGCTGCAGTGAACATATTTAGTTATAAATTTCTGTCTGCATTTCTGTTTGCTTTCATAGCATCTATTCCTAGAAGTGTAATCAGCTCCACATCAGAGTATGTAAATTTTTGAACATTCTTAATACATTTCAGAAAGATTGAACCACCTTTTCACCATTAAGTATGAATACTTTTTAAAACCCTTACTATTTTGCTAAGTAAAGAAGTAGTCTCATATTTACATTAATTTCCTCTCCTTTGGTTACCAGTTAAAATAGTTACTTTTTTCAAATCTTTCTTAGTAGTTTGCATTTTACCTCTTCTTAAAGTAGGCACTGTACAAGCCCATGGACTGAAGCTAAGAATGACTGTCAGATTCCGGGGCAAAGATGCTCCCATCTCAATGCAGACCATCCTGAGGCAAGAGCAGCAGGGTCTGAGGAGAAGGTTAATTGAACCAGGATGTCCAGAGGAGGAATGAGGCAGGGGTGTTTTCCATCCCTGGTTATATTAGTTATCTTTTGCCGTGTAACACATTGCCCTCAAAACGGAATGGCTTAACAACAAATGGGTATTATCTCAGTTTGTGGGTCAGAAACTTGAGGGCAGTTTAGCTGGTGCTCCTGTCTTGGGATCCCTCCTGAAGCTGCAGTCAAGGCACTGACTGGGGCTGGCGGAGCTCCTCCCACGGTGGCTCACTCACGTGGCTGATGGCTGGAGGCCTCAGTTCCTCACTGTGGGTTTCTCCACAGAGTGTCTTCACAACACAATGCCAGCTTCCCCCAGAATGAACGATCAGAGAGAGAGAGCTTAAAATCGAGGCCGCTGCACCTTTTATAACCTGGTTGTGAGAGTGATACACTGTCACTTCTGCCACCTTCTGTGGGTCTTATGGACTCGCACTGCGACACTGCGGAAGGGAATGATACAAGAGTGTGAAGACCAGGAGGGGAGGATCACTGGGGACCATCTTCAAAGCTGGCCACCACCCTGGCTTTGGGTTTTCACTAACTCCTTTTTTGAAGAGAGGAGTGAGTTAGTAGCAGATAGTAGAAAACTTCTCTATGATTCTCACATATGCTTAACCATGTATAGTTAACCATATTTAAGTTAACCATATATAGTTCTGTTCTCATCATAAGGCTGGTATCAGCCAATTTGTTTTGTTGCCATAAAATCTGTAATTAAAAGACCCTTTGCTTAAAGTTTCAGAGAGAAGGAACCCAGGGCCAGGAGCCCAGCTCCTGTTACATCAGGCAGTAAATAAGCCACACCCCCTCTGCTGGGGAGCAAATGGACAGTACAGTTGTCACACTGTCGTCACCGTGACTTGCATAATTGTCCACGTGACTCGCTATGGCTACAGAAATGACTCAGGGTCAGAGGACTGTCAACCTTGCTGTGTGACGCACTCGGCAAGGACGTGCAGGGACGCGCGAGGCTGGACTGCCTCTTCCCAACACAGAGCCCCTCCCGCTCCCCACAGGCTGCTCTCCCAACCTCAGCCCAGCCCTACCAAGGCTGAGAAATGGCCGTGGTTCGCCTAGGAGATGTTCATTTTCAGGCCCCAGCAAATGCCTCTTTGTCCTCCAGGCAGTTCATTGCAGCTGCCAGGGCTCAAAAAGTTCTTGCCCAAGGTTGAGTACTGGGCAGAGGTGTTGCCGCTTGGGACCGCACAAATGCCCACGCAGTCTACAGTGGGCCAGACAAGGTCAGCAGGCAGCTATAAATGACTCCCTGACAAGGCTAGCAAGCTCACCAGAGCTGAGCCTCGATCAGACCTCTGTGCAGGGCAGCGGGGTGCCCACGAGAGACTTGGAGGTCTCAGCCTCCAGGGAGGGACTGAGGCTTGGCCTCTTCTCATAGGTGCAGGAGGGAGACGGCGTTAAGAAATGGCCTCCCAGATACTTTCCTTATGACGGGGTTTGCATTTACTCCTCAGAGGAAGCTACTGGGGCCTCAGTAGTAATTAATGCTGACTCCAGGGTTCTGGGAATTTAGACTCTAGACGATCAAGGATTTAAGTGTGTGCACACACCACTCACACACATGTGCTTTTTGCCCCTCGTCATGGAAACACAGGAAACAAGAAAATCCAGAAGGCATTTATCCTTTAGTCAAAAACATTATGCTTGAATATTCCCATCCCCGACTATTATCTAAGCCAGGCAGCAGTTTCTCTGTGTGTGTGCGAACAGGCTTACTTCCTACCAAGGAATGCTTCTTCTTGTGGTCGGTGGTGTTACGGAGGCAGGACTCGGTGGTACAAAGGGGATCCCTGACCCCCTTGCTAGACTCTAAAGAACTACAGCTACACTGTATTACATGCCAACCATCCTCAAATGAAACAACAGGAACACAAAATAGAGTCTGGTCTGAACTCAAAAATGTCTTTTGGTTTCAATGAATTGTACAAAAATATATGTAACAAAGCCCTATCAGCAAATGTATTTGGTTTAATTAGATTTTAGAATTTAGTGTATAGTAAGTACCCCTAAGGAAATTTGGCAGTCAGATGCTTCAGCCAGTAACTAAAATGTGTGTTCCCAGAGGTGCAAGAGGTAGGTGACAGGCATTCACAATGTGATGCTGAGTACTGATCCAGGAAGGTGGGCCACGAGGACAGGGACCCCTTCCTCGCTGTGTTCCCCATGCCCATCGTGGCACCAGGCACACTGTGAAGGCGCAGTAAGTGTTCGTTGGATGGACTAATGAATAAAAGAGATCTTTTTCTTTGAAGGGTGACCTGGACCCTATTCTATCACATGAGTTTAAGAAATCTCACTGTGAAAAAAGCTAACAGAAAAACAATATGTACAGTATGATACTTTTTTTTGCTTAAAATTAAAAAAAACCTCTATATATTTAGAAGAGCATAGAAAAAAACCACTGAAAGTTTACACCTTGCAGTGTTTATGCTGGGTACCTCTGGGGACCCGAGACTAACTTTGGGTAAGAGGACTATCACATTTTGCATAATTTCTGCCTTTCTGCATTATTCAACTTGGTAAAGCAAGCTTGTATTACTTTTTTTTGGTTAAAAAAAAATAAGAATTTTTTAAAGACCTCACAATGTTCAAAGCACTCTACCATGTCATTCTATGGGGAGGAGTGTTAATTTTTTTTTAATCAAAAGAGAAACCAAAACTTAGGAAGTTTCATTGGTTATGAAGTTTTATGATAATTTACTAACTTTTCATCAGATGATCTTAAACCACCAGACCAGTGGTGAGAGAAAAAAAGAATGTTATATAAAGTTAATAGAATGTTGAGAACTACATTAGGTTCAATATTTATTTATGCAGTAGGTACTTATTGAGTGCTATACTTGGTTTATAGGTTTGTAAGTATGACAGGAACTGTAGAACAAGGGTAATATTCTGGAAAGAAGTCAGGGTTCTAGGTGGATTTTTTTTCAGTTACCTGAAGTCAGAATTGGAACCTCAGGCTGTGGTGTTTCCTTCGTCAAGGTCGGTTGTTATAGCCTGTTCTTCATCTCAGGGCTTTATTTCTCTTCCTTATTGTGCAGAACGCCCATTTAAACATGAGCTGGTCATGTGATGTTTTTCCTTTAAATTTATCATAATTGCAATGGTAGATACGTAACAACCTATACACTCAAAGAAAATAAACCTTCTAATGAGGGCTCAAGCTAACCACCTCAGGGAATTTCTCTTTTTGATTGTATTTTAAGGCCATTAAAATATTTGTTTAGTGATTTATGCATCCTGGAGACAGACGTAAGGATCAGTCTATTTATCACGTCACAGTGGAGTTTTCTTTTTAAATATTCTCCATGGCCTTGTGGTGAAATGTACATTATGATACTTCCTCACAGTGACACAGGCAAAAGCGTTATTCATCAAACGGTATTTTCAGGCACACGTCTCATTATTCTTTCAAGTGTATAAACATAAGGAAGCCTGATCCTCTTCCCGCGATATAAAAAGAACCAAAGATGTAGTGCAACTCCTGACCCAAGTGGACTGGATTTTAAGGACAGGGTCACCATATTTCACATAAAGTTCTCTCTTGTTCTTTTTCCTTCTCCCCTCTCCCCCTCGCCAAATACATAACTGTACTTGGTCTGATGCTAAATCAAGGTAAATGAGACGTGACCTATTAAAAAGGAAATGAATAATTCGAAAGAGGGGAAAATTGCATTCCTGGCTAGCAGCATGGACGTCATGGCTTGAATGTGTAGGTTTACCCCACCACTTCACTAGATGATTTTGCTTTTGGGGTGGCATGTCTTCCATCATCCAAATTACCTCATGAAATCAGCAAAGTAAGTCAAACCACGTTTTGGTGCTATTTGCTTTCTATTGCTTTTCAAGTTTCTTTTTAATGGGTTCTTTTCAATTAACGGATGTACATATACCATGCCTGTCTTTGAGGGGTCCTTGGGAGTAGTTTCTTATTAAATTCCCTAAAACCTGATCTAAATCAGGAGTTAAATGATCTTTGCGAGCAGGCACACAGGTCAATGAGTCATGGGCAGACTATTAATAGAATCCCTCATGTCTTCTAAGTACGGGTGGAGTCAGCCTTGCCCCTCCTTGTGGAACGTGGAGGCAGTGGTGGGATTGGGGACCCACTCTCAGGAAATCACCCCAGGCAGTTTCTTCCTGTCCTGGGGGCCAGCCTGAGTGGAACAGGACCCATCCAAGGAGGCCAGTTCTGCACAAGTAAAGGGTCACAGGGCAAAGATTCTTTGGCTGCAAGAAAAATAGAATGTTGTCTGGGTACCTTTATTAAATACCATGACACATGCGGCTTTGGTCAGGCAACTCACACAAAATCCACTGAGGCAGCCAGTTCCTTAGGCAACGTGTCCCTTGTCACTGTCTTGAAAATTGCCACATCCTGGTCTTTGCCCAGCTTTTGCCTTCTTTTTCTCTCTTTTCACTTATAACAAGGAAAGAGGGGAAAAAAAGAGTTCTGATACATTATAACCATCAGTGTTTTCTCCTTGGGGAGTGAATAGTTGCTCTTATTTCTAGCCATTCAAGGCCAGCATTGACAGTAATAAGAAATAAATCTCCCTTACTATGATTGAAGCACTGTTAGAAAATAGACTTCACTGATAGGATTTTCTGTTAGTTTTTTTTTTTTTTTTAGTGATGGGGATAGGGGAGAGAAAAGCCCCCTTCAGGACACCCTGCTGTAGGAGGCACGCAGCAGGGGGCCCAGGAGAGCTGCTATTAAGTGAGTGCTCCTTTCAGTAAGGGAGTCCTTAGGGCTCTTTCTTCTAAGTTACTTAAAGAGTTACATGCATGAAATCAAGAAAGGAGATATGTTTGTAGGTGTCTTTACAAAACCTAAGGATGAAAAGCAGCTTGAGTTGTCCGTGACAGGCAAAAAAGCAAGGTGCAGTTGACCACAGTATAATTTCACACCATAACATAAAGTGCTGGGAAAAGCCAGTTCTCTTAGAAAAGGGATTCAGTAGTACTATTGGGAAACAGCGATACTTTAGCCTTGATGTATAAATGTCAGAAATTGAAGAAGAACATATTAAGAGCCTGGCATTTATCGAATTACCAAGCAGTGTCAAATCACTGCCCAAAAGCACTTCTAAAATAGAGTCTGCAAATTGGAAGCATCATGTAAGCATTTCATGTTAACGATGATCACCACTGCCATCGCGATTGCAATGGCCTGCCTGTACTTTCTGCTCACACAGAGATATTTACCTTGGAAATACGTCAGTTACTAAGTTCTGAAATACGTAGACCTGAGCTAAATTTGGATTTGCACTCTCTCTCTCTCTTCATGATTCAAAACAACAAAACAACTTTTGGAGCCATTTATAACGGCCCCAAACTGGAAACAACTCAAATGTCCAGCACTGGATGAGTGGATGAGCAAATCGTGGTACATCCTTATGGAGGAATCCTCCTCGGCAATAGGAAAGAATGAACTACCGTACACAGCAACATGAGCGGATCTCAGAAACATTTTACTGGGGCCAAAAAAAACAGACACCAAAGAATACATGCTACATGACCCAATTTATATAAAATTCCAGAGAAAGCAAAACTAATCTGTAATGACAGAGGGCAGACCAGTGGTTGCCTGGGGCTGAGGTGGGACACTGCAAGCAAAGGGGCACAAAGGAACTTTCTGGGTGCAGGAGACGTTCTGTATCATGATTGTGTGGTGATGGTTATGAGGGTGCATACATTCATCAGAACGCATTGAAATGTACACTTAAAATGGGCGTATTTTATTGTATGTAAATTTACCTCAGTAAAGTTGGTTTTAAAACAATAGCTGAAAACTGCACCAACACCAAAAACTTGGCCCTGGAGTGTTTAATTGGGTCATTGAAAGTGTCTGTGATCTGAGAGGAAACACACCAAACTGTTAGTTTTGGTTACTCCTAGGGAGTAGGAATTGGGAAGGCGGATGAGAGGAATGTATTTTGTTTTGTTTTATTTACTTTGTGCCCTTCTTATAAGTAGGTATTACCTTTGTACTAATAAGAAGAAGAAAGAAAAAAGGATAAAGTCCTGGATAAGATAATGGTACACTGAGAGAGACCACCCCTTGTTCCTAATGTGCTTACCCTTCTGGTCTGGGTGTAGCTATGTGTGTGGTTATTGTGTGGTTAAATTAACATCAGGCTGCAGGCTTGGAAGGGGGCAAGTCTCTTTAAGACCCCCTGTGTCTTGGGCTGAGGGCCCATAATCTGGGTTGGGATGTGTTCATGGGGGCACAGCTTCTCCAGGCAGAAAATAATAGGGGGCCAGCCACACAGCTACGGGGGTGGCTGGGGGAAGGTGATGCCAGCCCCACAGGGACGAGAGTGTAAAAATCTTAGGATAAGGGCCTTGGGGCTTCATAAAGAGCAACACTGGTTTTTCAGATTCTGTGTTCCTGCTTCTCACCCTCTGTGTTTTTTTTTTATTTCTTTAAAAAAAATTCTGGTTTATCTCAGCCGAGTTAAAGGGAATAAGAAAATCTTTTTTATTGTTTGATTTGTTTTGTCACTGAGTTTCAGAGAGAGAGAGATCTGGGTGCTCTTGAGGGCCAGACTCTGTGGTGACCAAAGAAGACATAAGAATGAGGAGTAAGGGCTGAGGCTGCTTAAACAGACGTCCCCACTCCCCAGCAGTTCTTCCGGGATTTTCTGTGAAAATTGGATCGGTGGGTGGGGTGGTGAGGAGAGGGGTGCTTGGTTATAATAACATATACCCAATAGAAAACAATAATTTAGAGATTAGCTTCATGCAATGCGCCTTTCTGCAGGGCAAGAAGCGGGTTTGGTTGGCCTCCGTTTGCCCAGGGTGATTTAGAGACGCCTTTGAACAACGATGCTTGTGGCCCCGCAAAGGCCAGTGACTAACTGACCTGTCTGTGTATGGTCCACTTCGGAAACAGAAACTTCCCCGGTGGCATGGGAAAGAAAACACCAACCTAATCCTGAAAGGGTAACTTTAAACCAAAGCCCAGCCGAGAGAGAGAGTGGGAGAGAGACTGCCAGCTGAGCCAGGCCAGAAATAAAAGTCCCATTGTCCTGGCTGAGGCCGGCTCCAGGCGCACGCTCCCACCTCGCTTGGCTTGCTCTGCACGCTGACACTTCTGGTACCTGAGAGAGCGCATTCCAGAGCCGGGCAGCCTTCACACTAAACTGCAGCTGGAGGAACGGGGGGTGGGGTACGGGGAAGTTATGACACGGAAAATCATTAAGCACGGATGGAGTCAACCTCAAACCTGCCAGAAAGCAGGGATGAGGAATCCAGGAGGGTTGGGTCCATGGGAGGAGAGCAAGGGGTGGGTTAAGAATAGGCGAGATGAGGAAGGGGAACTGTCCTGGCTCAGCTAGAGAGGAGGATGGAGAGCCTGCTCCAGGAGGCAGTCCGCATCCTAGAAGGTTTCAGTGAGCTCCAGGGCCCTGGCAGCCGTGGGAGGGATCTCCGTGAGCCCTGGGTGCAGGCAGCAGCTCATTCTCGGGGCAGAGACGTTGGAGGCCCATCTGCTTAGTAAAGATACACGGGAGGAATAAAAAGCCCCAAGATAAAAAAAAACTTAAAGTAAAAGAGTAGATAGGCTGTCCACAGAATACAAAGTGGAAAGAGATGGGATGGAAGCCAGGAGCCAAGGACTTTAGCCTATGACCTCATCAGATCACCTGCCAGCTCTGAGTTGGACGTCAGTCAGTCAGAGTGAACAGATGGGGCCCGGCCTCTCCCATCCCTTCTCCGTCTGGTGTTCTGAGATCCTCTGAGCATGTGCCTCCTGGGTCCAAAGCAGAGAGTGTCCTTACCTGCCTTCTTCTGTCTTGTCATCCCAGTCTCAGGACTGCCCTCTAGAGATCTCCAAGGCCTTCCCCATCTGGGAAATTGCCCCATTCTGTGACTGAAACCTGTTTACACCGACAGTCTCAACCCCTCAAACTGGACCAAGGTGGAGGAGTGGAGCGTGGAGGGCCTAAGGGTTCTGAATGTTGGGGAGGGAAGATGCTGCACTGTGGTGACAAGAGCCCAAGGAAAGGAGTTTGGGCACAATGAAGACATGCTTAGAAGACTTTGTAGCTTCATATCCTGGGTCCTCCTTCCTTATCTTCAACCCAAAGGGGAAAAATGGAAGCTATTCCCAGAATTTAAGAACAGTCTAAAAATGAATCCTTCATTATAAATGGGCTGCATTCCCAGAGGACTTACTCATCTAGGTGTGATTCTGTATGTGTTAGCCAGAAGAGCCTGGGCTCATATTCATGCCTAGGTTTTGGCCTCAGCTTTGGCTTTAACTAGTTCTGTAGCCTTGGTAGAATCTGGGCACCTCTCTGGGCCTCAGTTTCCTCATCTGGAAATAAGGAGGCTATCAGCATCTCCAGGCTGAGCCCTGAGGAGATCCAGAAGAACTCCAAACACTTATTCCCTGAGGAGATCCAGAAGAACTCCAAACACTTATTCAAGGTGAATGATAAATCCACAGCTGGCTGTTTATACCTGTGGTCCAAGATGGTCCAAGCAAAGGAGTGTCCAATGAGGAACTCAGAATCCAGGCCCAGGAGGACAGAGAGAAAGGGCAGATGCCCAAAATATGATTGCTCATGTCCTCCCACCCCACCCCACCCTGCAGCTTCTAATTATTAAAAAATTAAAAATTGAGAGGCTGGATGACATGATCTCTGACAGTCCTTGCAGACATTCATTCACTGATGCTATGAGCACAAGCCATCTTTGGTGCGCTCTCTCGGCCATCCTCTCCTATTTTTCCATCCTTGTCAGCCTGTAGAGGCAGAGCTGGTGGGAATATGAGCTCGTGGCAGTGACATTTAGCAGGTACCCTTGGTGGAGCTGCCTAGAAGCACATCAGTGCAGTCCTTTGCCCGGATGCATGCCTTTTCTCAGCAGCACAGTCAGGCAAAGCAGAGGGCAGGGCTGGCTTCACGGCTATGTGATCTTGGAAGGGCCCCACACTTGGCTTGATGCTCTGTTGTCTCCATCTTGAAATTTTTAATGTTGTTTTTGACAAGGGGCCCTGCTTTTGCATTTTGCGCTGGGTCCCACTAATTATGAAACCAGGGCCAGCCAGTGGGCAGCTTCCTGGACCAGGTGCTAGTGGGTACAGATGTGAGCAGGGCATCCTCACCACAGGTGCCAGCTCCATAGACTAAGGGGCAAGTAAGTGATCCATGGGGTGTGTGGACATGGCTCAATTTACGATGTACAAGCACATGACTGTGAAAATACACTTTTCTTTCAACAAAAAGCACCAACAAATGCATTTATCCAATATTAGTAAGTAGGTGTGTGTATATAAATATATGTAAATATGTATATATTTATGTATATTATATATTATGTGTATATAAATATATTGTAATTGTACATGTATATATTTATTTATATACACATATACAGAAACGTACACATAAAACCTTTAAATGGCTGGAGAGACCTGAAGCAATTTAAGATCAATAGTGAATCAAATGTGTATGTGCTTTGCACTGAGCAAATTTTCTTAATCAACACATTCAGTGATCTGGGGAAGACATTTAGGCTTTGGAAACTTTACAGAGGTGACTTTTAAACAGAATATGATGGGGGAATCAGGGCATAAACCCAGGTCAGGATTGCCGCTTGGGCAGGAGGGAGTTTCCATGCTCGTTGCTATCCCTGTCTTTGGAAGGGGCTATGTGCATGCACTATTTGAATATTCACAGACTCTTGAGAATAGGAACTTGATTGTACTCACCTTTGTGTCTTCAATGTGTGCCGGCATAGAGGCTGGTAAATCAATATTTGCTTATGAATGAATATTCATCTCCAAGTGGACAGGATATTTTTCTTAAAACATAACACATTTATTTAAGATGAATGAATATATATTTAGCTATGTAAAAATATCATAGATTAGTAGAACATTAGATGACAAAGACCATTGACTATTATCTAGTCCAGCCCTCTCATTTTATAGATTAGAAAGCTGAGGCTCAAAATGCCTAAATAAGTTATCTGAGGTCACTTAGCTAATCTGTAGCAGAACCTGGCTCTTCTGTTATCTTACCCAAGTGAATTTTTCCACTAACCCACCCTGCCTTAAGAATCAGAAAGCATAAATAAAGAGTCCTAGGTGTTTACTCACCACTTATATATAGTTTTCCTAACCCTTCATTATGGAAAGGAAGAACTTAACTGTTTTAATTGCCACCTGCAAAAGGACTTCACAATCTGCTACAGTTGCTCTTTGGCAAGCCCCTGGGAAAGATGATTTGAGATCTAAGACAAAATGCGGAAGAAGGTCTAATAAAAGCTTTTTATTTGTAGATTGGAATTAAGTGCTCTGTGCCCAGACTGTTGGCTTTCTCCTGACTCCAGGGTTGCTGCTTTAACGCTTCAGTGAGCAGAAAATTGGAGAGTAAGAGCGTCAGTCGCTCGGCCCTGCCAAGCAACACCCCCTCAAACCTAAGCGAAATGTAATATTTTGCTTGCTCAGAACAACTCCAAAACCACCTCAGCTCCATTCATACCAGGGTTTTGAGGAAGCTGCAATACAGTTATTTTGTGTCACCAGAGCGTCAGCCCCTTTGTATGATTCCTTAAGGCTGCATTTCTAAAAAGGATCGCCCCAGTCACAGATGGCCAATCAGATGCAGCCCTTAAGCCCCAAACTGCTGGGCAGGACTGACGTCAGATTGCTGCTTTCAGGGAGGGTGGAGCAGTGAACAGACAGCATTAAGGCTTCGCCAGGAAATTAGAGGTGCAAATTGCATGGTGGTGGCTGCAGGGCAAGAGGAAAATTGCAGGCCATTGCCTGCAGAGAGAGAGAAATAGCAGGGTGGTATTTTGGGGCCTGGCGACACTGGGCCACTGGGCATGCTCATCGTTGCCTTAAAACACACACACACACATACACACACACACACACAAGAGCAACAGCAACAACAACATTTTCCTGAAGTCTGATATATAAACAGAAAAGTGCACAATCATAAAGTTCAGTGAACTTGTGTAACCTAACTGGTAACCTGCGCCCTGATCAAGAAGAAGAACATGCCCTCCCATCCTCTCCCAGTCACCCCACTCCAAGGGGAACCGCTGTTCTGATTCTGCCTTGTCTTTTCAATGGAAGCCAAGTGACATCTGAGGAGGAGACAGCCTGGTGGAGCTTGGCCAGATTCTTCCCACAGCCCCATCGCTGCAGGCCCAGCCTGGCAGCCTGCTGGGTCCGGGCTAGCCCAGCAGTGCCCGTGGATCTGGGCAGGGTGGGACTGGGAGAGGAGGAGTGGGCGGCTCCTGAGGAAAGGAGGCTTGAAGTCAGGAAGGGGCAGCAAGAAGGACTCACAAGCCCGCAGAGCTGGTCCCCACCCTGCCCGAGGCGGGAGAAGGTAAGGCGCCAGGCCCCTCACTGGTCCCGGCTCTTGGTCGTACTCGACGGCATCGGACTGTTCACAGAGGGCTTCTTCTGTTTCTTTTTTGGTGTTTTTGTGGGTTCTTTCTCTTTGTAGGCTCTCTGAGTTGCCTTATAGTGGTCAACCATTCTGAGGGAGGAGCAGAGGCTGTCCTGCTCCACGGGCTTCCTGTCAGGCAGCAGAGTCAGGCCTCCGTGGCTTGGCAGCTTCCACCCTGATTCTTGTGGCCTGGAGTCATGGCTGGTTTTGCTTAGTTTGCCACCTGGCTGCAGTGGACTGTTTTACCCCAAGTTAGATGCTGTTTCTCAGGAGAGTGAAGCATGTTTTAAACAGGTCTCATGGTCTGCTCTGAGTCTTGGTTTGGCTTCCCTCTAGCATGAAGTGCTCTTGGTGCTGGAGTACGTGTTTGTACCCGTGGGGGAGAACCCATTTCCATGTGGGCATCAAGAATAACAGCCTAATTCTTTTCACCTTTTCAGTGGAATCGGGGAGAGATGCTCACACTCTCAGGGGAGGAGATCTGTCCCAGTCATCCTGAATCCTTGGCTTGGGGAAGGGAGTTCCTTTGCCTCTTGGGGCTCACCTCCATATACTCCTCACCAGGTTTCTCGTCTTGCTAAGGCCACCCACGACTTCTCAGATGTCAAGTCCAATGAAGACTTTTTAGTCCTAATCTTGAATCATCCCAGTGGCAGCAATGACACTGTTCACCAAGACTCTTCTCCCTTGGCTGCCCGGAGAGCATGCTTCAGATTTTTCTCCTGCATCTCAGGATGAAATTCAGTCTTTTGTTGTCTCTTCTTCTTCCACTTCTCTTATTGTTGTTGTGCTTTCTTAGGTTTTGTCCTCTGCTCTCTGAGACTCTGCATCCTTTTCCTGGGAGATCACATGCACCCACATGGCTTCAGTCTTACATCTAGATCTTCAATCAGACTTGTTTCCTTAAAGCTCCAGGCTGACCACTGGCCTCCTTGTGGATCCTCTATAAGCATCTACAGCAATTGCTTTCAACTCTTGGTGCACATTAGAATCATGGCAGCTTAAAAAAAAATACACCTTGTGTGAACTTTATCACCTGAGATACTGATTCAATTGATCTGAATGGGACCTGGACATCATTATTTTTAAATCTCCCCAAGAAATTCAAATAAGCAGTCAGAAATTAGGACACTGAGGCCCAAGGCACATATATGTAGACAGCTGGAGTGCTTCGGACAGAAACCCCTTGCATTCCTACACTAGGCTCTCCTCCAGGAAAATAAATCACAACTCTGGCCCTAGACTTTTCAAACCTTTATATAGGCATTGACTGATGAATCCACTGCCCCACTGGGAATCAAAAGTGATCCTTGGGCTAGATATGAAAAAACTGAGGCTGAGAGAAAAGACTGATTCAGAAGACTAGTTCTCCACCGCTTTCCCAGCATAAAACCTCCTCTGACCCTGCTTGAATTCTGGGCATGGTTTAGGGTGTTTTTAAGGCCTCAAGCTCAGTTTCCCTTGTGTCAAGTGCTTCCCACTTCTCCCAATGCCCTGAGGTTCTCTGACTGTAGAATGACCAACAAGACATGAACAGAGGGGCTGACAGGAGATATGTTTCTAGGAGCAGTATTAGAATCCTCTAGAGGAATCAGAATAACCCTGAACCTCATGAGTTCCCCTGACTATCAAAATGGAGGCAGCAACTCCTACTTTTAGACGAGGTGTGAAAAGCAAGCAAGAGATAAGGAAGATGCTAAAATACTATCATGTATATTCTAATTTAATCCAGAATTGAGTTTATGCACACAGGGCCTTAAATAACTGTAAAGTGTATGCTCAGGAAACAAATTCAGAGATAACCTGTCCAACCACTTCATTTCACAGGAGAGGAAACTGAGACCCAGCAGTTAAGAGAGTAGCCCAAGGTTACACTGTCAGCCAGGTATCAGGTTTCCTAATTCAATGCTCATTTCACTCCAGACTTCCCTCAGGATCCACACTACCCCCTGTGGCTGCGCCTGCCCCTTCACACAACACCTCTCCAAACAGAGCACCCGGTCTGGGGCCCAGGGCCATTTGGTGACCTACCTTTTCCAAAGAGAACCAAAACTGTTCTTGTCTCCTTTTCCCCATTCTGCTTCCCTCTCAAGACCCTGGATGCAGGTGGTCTGAGGTTCTCTGCCTGAAGGTTTGAAATGTCCATGGCCTTCCTGGGTCTGCCTACTGTGACCTTATGGTATCTCCCCAATTTGAGGGTAGAAGGAGTTGTTAAAACCAAAAGAGACTCAGCCCAGAGAGGATACCTGTTTTCTGGCACCAGAGACACCTGTGTTTGACCCTGGGCTGACCTTGAACCAAATATGAATCTTTAAGGCTTCAGCTTTCTTACCTATGAAATGGGCATCATAATGGGCTCTACCTTGTGAGGTTATGAGAATTAAATGAGACAGTTTCTCTAAAGCAGTGGTTCTCATATATGACTGCACATTGGAACTACCTAGAGGAGCTTAAATACACATTACACACAACACCACATCATTCATGCACACACACACACACAAACACACATACATTGATGGCTGGGTCCTCCCCCTAGAAATGGTGATTTAGTTGCTCCAGGCATCTGGATTTTCTGATTCCCTGAAGTAGCTTTAACTCTGCAGCCAAGATGGAAAGCATGGCTGTAAAGGGCACTGGGGCAAGTGATCAACACTCAGATAATTAGCTTCTCATGAGTAAGATAATGTTGATGATTCAGAGCTCCCTTCCCTACTGGAACCTCACAGCCCTTTTAAGGACCTTCTTCCTTTTGGATTTTTTGGGAAGGGTCTTCTTCCCTCTCCCTAACCCCAGTTCTGCCCAGGGCTCCAGAAACACTGAACTGTTGGCTTCTAGTTCTGAGAGGTCAGCAAAAGTGAAAGGCTCCTGACCTCAGGTGGCTGTCTCCAGGTCCATTTCAGGCACCTCCTAGCTATGTCTGCCCAGCAAGATTGATTAACCTCTTGATATCTTCTGCCTATGAAATAGGAGAGAATTGTCATGTATTATTATGCCCCCAGAAGGGCTGGAATTTGTGCTAAGCAGTTAAGAGAATGTCTTCTGTAAGTGGGATGATAACTTCTGCCTTGAAAATGATTAGCTGCGACGAAAAATGAGGCAAAGTCTGTGTGCAAAGAGCTTCAAGAAAGGCCCGGACTGCAGGCTGCCCCAATAAACAGTAGTAGTGGTCTCAGACTGCTGTCTCCACGGTGCAGATCTTCAGGTCACCGCTGATACCACCTTGCAGAGAGCGGGAAGCTGGGAAGGCGGAGGCCACTCTCCAGGCTGGTTTTACCAACACGTTGCAAACACAGTCTCTAAGCCGCCCCCTCCTGGCCAATTTCTGGGACCTTTCCCCTCCCCAGTCCACCTCTCGACCGCGCTCTGATGAGTTCCAGTTTGCCCCGTGGGGTAAGTTTACAGCAGTGAATTGTGCTGGGGTGCTGACCCACATGGGACATCGTGCACCTCCCTGGGGTGCCCGCGGCGCGTCGGCGGGAGCGCACTGCCAAGCCAGCCTGAAGCCAGTGTTCCGGACAGGGTGCATGGGTCGAGCCGCCAGCCAGGCCCCCTCCTTGTCTCTCTCAAACTGGCAGGCCGGATCCTCCAGGTCCCAGGCATCTCACGCTCCGGAGGGTCACGGCGGGGCCCCAGGCAGACGGTCCCTCCTTGGGGTTCCTCCGATGTGTCTGAGAAAACAAACTGCTGCAGAGGAAATAACTCCATGCCTGGAGGGCCACACCACCTTTGGCACTGGCTCCAGGAGGAGCGCAAGGTCCACGCTTGCGGTTCTTTGTTGCGACCGCGCTGTTGGACCCGGCTGCACATTGCTGGTGGCTCCGTGGGTGGGGTGACGCAGCCCCCTACTACCACCTGGGTTCCAATCTTGGCTGCTTGGCGTCTTCACCGAAAGCTCAGATAAGCCTCAGTTTCTCCCAGCCCGTCACTACTATTTTAGGTGGCATAGTGTCAAGATTTCAAAGTCTGGGTTCCAATCCCTGCCTTGCCATTTATGGCCATGTGACCCAGGACAGATTACCTAATCATTTCCTCATCTGTAAAATGGGCATGATAATATTCCTACCCATGTCAGGTGTTACGAGGAATAAATGAATGTAAAACACTACAGTGCAAGGCACATAGTAAACACTGTATAAGTATTTGACATTGTTAATAAAGTAGGCATAACTTTCGCCCTGCAGCATCGTGGATTAAATGAGACAAGGTAGATAACTTGACTGTATTAAGTGGGTGGTGGACAAATAATATTTACTAGTATTACTATTACTACTGGAGAATCAGATTTCTTTCTTTTTTTAAAATCTTGGCCTTCTCACGTGTTCATCTGGGGAAACTGTGCGAATTGGGGCTTCATGCTCAATATAAAACGGCCCCTGAATTGGTGCCCAGTTGTAGTTTCCTTAGAGGTTTGGAAAGGTGCTTTTCAACGTTGCCAGGCTAGCGCTTCGCTTTTGTTTGCAATAGAGCAGTGAGTAAATTATATCCTGGGCTTAGCAAAGCAAGAAATAAACACGTTCACAGTAGGACTCTTCAGATGGACTATTTTATTTCTCTTTTGTATTTGTTCTTGGTCGTTGATGGTCCGCTGCAGACTAATGCGATGTTGATGTGTCTTAATATTAATGGTTGAGAGCTGAAGACAGCCGTTTGCCTCACGCCGTCGTGGCTGAGCGGGCAGGGTTGGGAACCACGGTGAGGCCCAAGTGAGAGCAAGGGAAGATTCTTATTGTCACGTTCTCCCTCTCTTGTCCAATACCTCACATGTTCCTGGGGGAAACATCTTCGGGTTGCGACTGAATTTAAACATCGGTGCTTCTGTGATTAGATTATTTTTTCTGCTTGAACAAAAAGCGGGGGGTGCCCTCCTGCGCGGGTACCCCCTTTGCCGCGGTTGGGAGCACTTAACTGTTTATATATAAAACTTGGCGGGGCCAGGCACTGTCATTCCAAACCTCCTCATCCAGGGCACCTGCTGTGAAATATTAAAGGCGAGCAGAGGTTGTCTTTGGCCGAAATGTTGGTGATAGCAGTATACTAAACACCGACCTTGGTGGCTGCTGAGGCCCAAATCTGACATTTTACTTCTCCTCCCTCCCCGGGCAAAGCACAGGCGGTAAAGTAGGTGCCACTGAAAAAAAAAAAAAAGATAACCTCCAGCCTTTACCTACGCAATTCAGTTAAGGATCTCTGTCCCTAGGGTGCTTCCAAATGCATCTGGACTCCGCGCCCAGTTCCAGAACCCTCCTCTCGGGGCTCCCATGCAGAATTTGGAAAGGAAAAGGGCCAGCGGCCAGAGTTGAGTCCCTGTGCCCCGTAATGTGTAGAAGCTCTGGGGAAGCCGGATAGCTGAGTAGAGAGAGAGGCGCACGCACGTACGTATGGACTGTGGACTCAACCAAGCTTCTCCTTTGAAAGGAAGAACCAAGCGCCTGCCCTCGACCTCACCAGAATGGCAAACGCAAAAGCAAAATTTTAACAACGGGAAAAAGGGCCCCGAGCGAGGAAGCTCAAGAGATGTGGAGTGGGCGCCGCAGGGACCAGACGCGCCAGGGGAGTGTTCGCCGGCGTGCTGGGTTGCCCGCGCCACAGCCGCGCTGTTGTTTATAAACTCGTTTCGGGCATCAGGGCAGCGATGACGCCGTTCGTGTTGCATGCGTGTCCTCCTGGAAGGGAAGGGCAAACGAACCAATCTTTAGCAACGCTCAGCCTCCCCGTGGCATTCGGATTCACGACGGTTTTCAATGTAAATGCATTTCGTAAACTCCGAAGCAACGACTGTTTTATTTGTTTTGGTGTGGAAAGGTTAGCAAAAGTACTGGAGCCGTCCTTCGCGCTTTTCTTTGATTCTGTCTTAGATTTACTGGCTTTTCCTTGGCAACGTGGCCCGGGCCATCCGCCTGCCCTCCCTTGGACCCGGCAAAGCGAACCCCAGGCCCCGGACCCCGCAGCAGCTCAGAGGAAGGCGATTGCAGAACTTGTCAGCCCCCTTCCCAGGACCTCGGATTTCATCTTTCTTTTCTCTCTGCATGTTCGGTTTGTTTTCTCAAGACCTAAGCAATTTTTAATGTACTCTATACTTACCGCTTAATCCTCATCGTTTATTGTATAATTATAGTTTCAAAGTGATTATGTAATTAAAATCATGTTTCGTTGCAGCAGGACTTCAAAAGGGCGGCAGACCCCCGCTCTGGCATTATTTTCTGGTGATGTAATAATTTCCCTGTGATATTTAAAATAAACACATTAGTTCAAGAATTCTAAACATGTCTCAAAGTATATAGTAGGCTTGATTGGCACGAGGCTGTGTTGTAAAGAAATGGTAAAACCTATCACTAGTTTAATATATTTCTATGCTCCCATGCCGGGTAAATTATAGGATAATGGGGCGCAGGCGATGGTAAGCTCTGTTTATATAATCCATTTCTTCACACGAGTTCCCATTGCTTTCCCTTCCCTTTGCTGTATGTGGTGGTTCTCTGATCCCCTGACCTCAGCCATGTGTTTTCACTTTTTCTTCTGATCTCAATTCCATGACCAGCGGGGAATAAAATACAAATTGAATAGTAACCATTCACAGGCCGCTCTTTTCAAACTGTTGTTAAAACCTCTTTGTCTTGTCTAGCGGTTGATAGATAAATGTGTTGTATTTCTCCCGACTTTTTTTCCCCTCCTTCCTCCTTTTTTTTTTCTTGCAAAGGAAAAAATAACTCTCCTTGGTCCAATTATGCTCTTTAAAAATTAAAACCCCACACCTCCTTTCAAACCCTCTCCGCGTCCGGCTCTCCCCGGTCGGCCCATTGGTTCCGCGGCGGTGGGAGATGCGGTGGATTCACCACGTGGAATAAAGAAGCGGCGGGAGCCGAGCTCGGCTGGTGGAAGGCGCGGTGCCCCCGTGTGAGGTCCGCGCCATTGTCCCAAGGCCTGAAGGTTCATTTAGCGGAACCTGTATCTCCTCTGTTGTCTTTGCGGAGCGCCCAGTACTGGCTCCGAAGTTGGGGGCCGCGCCCCTCCTAGAAATCAGAGGGAGGCAAGGCGTGAAGGAACCCGGGAGACGAAAGTTACAGTGAAAAATTAACCTCCTCTTAGCCCGCCTTTTTCTTTTCATGGTCCAGACCTGCTTTGGGGGCGAGGTGGACCAAAGGCCCCGGTTTTACAGCTTTTCTCCCAAACAAGAAACACAATGGCTCCTGATTTCTGGGCCTTGCCTTTCCCAGATCTCTGTTCCTTCTCCTCGGCTTCCTTTCGGGAACGTCAAGGCAAAGGAAAATTATTGTAGGAACTTCCATCCCGCAGCCTGCCCTGCCTTTTTCATCAGAGCTTTTTCGGGGTCAGCGGCGCAGCAGCGTCTTTGTTACTCCACTGCCAGCGCCAGGAAGCGACAGAGGCGGGAAGGAGAACTTCTGTGAGCGCGGGACCTGCTATCTCTGCATCTCCAAACTGCAAAGTGCTCCTCACTGTTTTAAAGGGAAAGGAAGAGCACCACCGCAGGGTGGCTTGCCGCGCACTGCCCTCGGCGCTCAGGGTGCCCTGGGCGCACCGCTCAGCCGCCGGCCGGCGGGGGCACCCAGCCGCGGAGCGGGAAGCTCGCAGCCACCCGCGCCGCCGGGCTGCTCGCGGCGCCCTCCCGGGTAGGGTTTCCCGGCGGTGCAAACTAACCCGCAATCCGCGAGGCCGCTTGACAGCGCTCTTCGCCGTCGGCCCGCGTACCTGTAAGCTGAGCCCCGCTCACATGCTTCACATTAAACCTCCGTGCCCGGTGCCTTTTCTCTTTTTTTCCTCCGAAAGGGTTCTTATAAACTTCCCTTCGTTTATTTAGCCTGGTTTTCATTGCTCCAGTTTTGCATGGGTTGCCTTTGTTTAGTTTATTAACCCACGGGGTTACTTTAACTAAACATTTGGGCTGAATACTTTGGGGTTGAATTTCAACGTTTTCTAACGAAATTACCGAGTTTTTTGAAGCCGCACAGAGAACACTGTGTTGAGTTTATTAGTCAATTTAACAGCCTATAAGGGAGTGGAAAAAAATGAATTTAGGACGGTCCGGGCTCGTACCCACTGGGCGGAAGCAGCTCGCAAACCCTGGGGGTTGGGGCCGCACTGGCGCGAACAGCGCGCGGGGACTGTCAGGGCGCGCTTCCCGCTACAGCAAAGCGCGCGCCCGGGGCCCCGGGACCCGGCCTCTCCGCCCGCGCACCCGGCTCCCCACGCGCGCGCCCGAGCCAACCGCGCCGCACCACATTCCGGCCCTGCTGCCGCGCCCCGCGGGAACCAGCCGCCCGCGCGGCACTGGGGGACCAAAGAGGGGCGGGGCTGCGCGACTCCTGCCGGGCTCCCGAGCTTTCTGCAGGTTGTCACCCGCCAAGTGTTTGTTGGGAGCCGGCGGCGGCAGAGCTCTGTGGCCCTCCTGGTGGGATGGTCTAGGGAAAAGGGGTTGTTGTGGAATCTGCCAGAAAGATTGGACACAGTGGGCAAACGTCCGAGGTGGGCGGGGAGCAGGCGAGGATGAACCCCCAGCCCTCCTGGAGACTGTGGGGGCTTTGTCCCAAGCCCAGGGAAGACCCGAGGGAGCCCAGGGAGCTGGATACACACACCTACTCTGAAAAGCGGCCGTTCCCGGGACGGAGCTGCGCCGTCCTACCGCCTGCTTGGCCTAAGGAAGTAGGAATGGTGAAGAGGGAGATACTGTCAGTGCTTCCCGGGTGGGTCCAGCCGTCCAGCCTGGGCGATGACAAGGAACTCTCTCCACAGCTTCCTTTCCTAGCTAACCGCTTCTCCCACTTCTCACGCATTCTCTCATCCTGCGCCAGATTTTGGCACAGTGATGCCCAGGAAGAGGTGGCCCAGCTAAAACGTCCTTGACCCCTAGGCTTCTCAGAGGAAACTGAGAACTTTGCTATGTTTCTTGAGTGGAGGTAATGACGTGGAAGCCAGTGGGAACACAAAAAAAAACCTTCAGCTAGCTGGGAAGGGATGAGGGGCGGTTAAGGAAATGAAACACTGAGATTCCTTAGCTGGTAGAGCAGGTTGAACTTCACACAGGTGAAAAGCAGGGTTTCTCCCTACAGCTTGCAGCCACCAGGGCCCTGAACCCCGACATTTTCAAATTTAATTATAAGAGGTAGTGCATACAAGAAGTTCATACTTCACATATACAAAAGGATATAACAGGAAAAGTCTCTCATGTCTCTCAGCCACCCCACTCTTTCTCCTGGAGGCAACCACCCCGTTAGATTCTTGTGAACTATTCTGGAGAAAATTACAAGCTTTTGCTAAAGGCCTAAGGGCCTATTCACTCCTTTCCTTGCTCTACTTCCACCTTCTGGCCCTCCCTGTGCACTTGCTGGCTGTTCAGTGCCTCTAAGAGGGATGCCCCCACCTTAGAGGTTGTTGCTTGTTGCCTTCCCATTCCCTAGTCCCACCAGCACATCTGCCTAGAGTCCTATGAGCCTGCCAAACTGAGCATTGGAAGGGATTTACTTGTGATCTTCTTCCCAGAGGAGAAACCCAGTCATCTCTCCCTAGAGTTCACCAAGCTCATGTGTTTCCTCTTCTACAGTATGACTTTGGCCTTTTCCTTGCATTTCCTCTGCCACTACTCCAGGTCCTCTTGGGACCATTGGGACAGCCTGTCCACGAGCCTCCTGTTTTTCCACCCCCTTTCCTCCGAATCCATCTTGCACTCGCCACCACATCGATCATCTAAGGCCGACTTTAATTGTCCTTTATCTGACCAAAAACCTCTGTGGCTTTTCACTGCCACTAAGTTGCCAGGCTGCAGACAGCTGCTTAGATCAAGAACCCATCAGACCCATGGCAGGTGATCACGTGTCAGCTTGGCTGACTACTATCTCCTTCGGATGACCTCAGCTCCCCTCCCTGCCCTCTGGCCAGCCCTCTCCTGTGAGCATTTGTCTCACCCTCTTCTCCAGCTCCTGATCCCTCTGGTTCTCCTGCCCCCAGATCTTTTCTCAAACCTTCCAATCCCTGGCAGACCCTTGTCCCATTTCCACGGGTCACAGTCCTTCAAAGCCTTGCTCAAAAACTACTCCTTCCCCAGCCATTTGCTATCATTCCCTCTCCTGACCTCACCGTAATTTGTTTGATACCACTTGTATAGGGGTGCTGAATGATCATTTGGATGTTTGTCCTGTTTCCTCTCCTAGATGATAAAGCAGTACATACAAAGCAAGTGATAACTTTTTGTAGTTACAGTATTTCCCTCACTATTCCTTTTTTCTCTCCTTCCTCCCCCTGCCAAAAAAAGAAACTCCAATAAACATTAAAATACCTTTCTCTTTCTTAAATATTAGTTAACATTAGCTGTTAGATCATCTTATTAAAGTACATCTCACCGAGGTATGACCAGTTTACAAGATAAACCCCTCTAGAATACAGACACATTTTAAGAGAAATGGTTATTCCAGTGAATCTCCACGTTAGGGAGGTGCTTTGGGTCATGTTGGGCCATTGCTTGCAGCAGAACATTATGTGATAACTTAGGGCTTCACTTGTGAAAGGCTGAAAATGCTTGGTGAAGATGCTCTTACATAAGAATGTATAAATATTATAACTGAAGTTCTGGGTTAAGACGACTAGCCAGATTCAATTTCACAGATGTTTCTCCTCACCCTCTCTTGTTCTTTAGGGCTAGGAAAGCTGGGAGCAGGAGGGGAATTCTTTCCCAAGTCCTCTGAATCTTTTTGGTCTCTTGACTCCAGATTTTCATTAGCACAGCTTCATACCTCTAGTCTGGTCTGAGTGGGGTGCCTGGGAGTAGGGGAAGAAGTTTGAACCCCACCCCCTTGGACTCCATCAGGAACCCTGAAATAAAATGCATTGAAAGTAAAACTGTGTTGGCTATGCCCGGGCGTCCTGAAGCCCCAACATCTTCCCCCGCAGCCACATTGCTGCCCTTAAGCTCCTTGCAGAGCTGTCTCTGGTCTGATCAGTTTTAATGCTTGACAGTCCTGCTTTCTATAGAGATTCTATAAAGTATGCCCTTCCTCCACCTCCATCTCCATCACTGCAGGGGGCCTGGCAAAGGGTAATTCATTATTCAGCAAGTATTTGCTGCCCATCCTTTATTATGCCAACCAAGCAGGTGGTGGGGCTACCGTGATGAACAAGATAGAAAAAGACCCCATTCTTGTGGAGCTTACCTTCCTATTGGAGGGACTACAGCAAATGTATTTGGGGCTTTACTCCTTGGTACCCTATCTCAGCTGATGGAGACAACACTGAGCTGGAAGTCAGCCTTGGGCACCTCGTGTCCATCTGTGATCTTTGTGTCCCAAGAATGATTTGGTCAACCTCATAAGTCAGTTTCTCACCTCCAGACTTGGCAAGTTTTGTGAGACTGACCAAATCACAATGGGCATTCAAATCCTGTAAATGTGAAGTATTCACATGATGGGATCTGGAAGTTTAATTGTGATTATAAAAGGAAATCTGATCAGTTCTGTGTAATAGCAAAAACAGACACACACTCCTCTCTCCCACTCCCCACCCCTAAGGAAAAAAAAACAAACACCCTGGAAAGAATCTGAAGTTAAAATAAAAAGCAGCTGGCAATAAGCCCATCGTGTGTGATGATAATTAGACAAATGTTTTCCAAGTATGGGATGATCTGGTGAAGACAATGGTTGGGAGGAGGGGGTAAAAAAGCTTAGGAAATGGAATTTAGTAAAGCAGTGTTTTCTGCCTGCCTGCAAAGGGCTTAAGTGACACAGGATGTCACACAATCTCCAATTTGGTACCTTTTATTTTTTATTTTTTTCATGCATCCTGGGAAACATGTCTTCAGCTGAAAGAGTGAAGAAAAACTTGAGGCTTTGATTTACAAAAATTAAAGCCATGACTAGGCTTTGGATCAAGGTTGTTTCCCGGGCCTGGAAAGCCTCATCGTTCATTGTCTCAAACCTTTCCTGCCCCGAGGGAAAAGAGTTAAGAGTCTTAAGCTAAAGCAGCTCTTCTGCCATCTGGGGCTCTGACTTGGTTGACCCTCTCCCAAATTATTGTAATCCTGAGTCTGGAATGGATATAGATCTGGTCAGGGTGACAGCAGCTGCCTTCTGCTTCTGGGTGGTTTGGGGTCTTCTGCGCAGGCCTAGGTGGGGGCCGGGGGCAGGGGTGGAGGGAAAGCAGGTACCATCAGCAACCTGGCCAGTTCTGTGCAAAATTGGGGCCTTTCTTTCCCTATCTCCCAGCCAAATTTTACTCTTTAGAAATCATATTAGACATTTATACCTTAGGGTGAATATTAAGGCCATGTGTTAACTCACCTGGGATTATTTACATTTTAAGCTTGGGCTTTGATTGTAAAAGAAAGTAATTTATCCCCTATTAAAAGAATTCTGAGTATGTGAACATGTGGAGGGGTCTCTGGGTGGGAAAGGGAGTTGAGGGAGAAATGGTCCTAAGCTCCATAGGGCAGGGCTGGGAAAAAACTGGTGGAGTCCCCTCCGTCAGAACAGAAGAGAGGTAGCACGGTGGCGAGTGCGTGGATTAGGGGCAGGAGAAAGATAAATCAAGATTATTTTCCTTTAATAACCGTACCTGTCTCCTCTCTCCTTCAAAGGGAGGAAGAACAGATCACGTACAATTTCAGTAGCATTTTCCCTGAACTCCCAGGGACTCTGACTGCTCCCTTTAGTCCATTCTCGGATTTTACCCCAGGTGTGTATTGTCCGTTGACATGGAAGACAGGGGCTGCTCTGTTCATAGCAGCCTTGGAAGTGCTTACAAACTGGGGCAATAGCAAAGTGTGTTCGAGGCACACAGCATAGGTTCTGTCCCTGGCTAATAGGCTTTGGTATTCACTGGTTTGCTTCTCAGGGAAATAAAAAGCATGTTTTAATTTTCTTTTTGATCAAGGAGGAGTTTTTAAAAAATAAAAATCATTTTCTGAGTATAAAATGATACATGTGCTGTATAAAAATCCAAACAAATACAGAAAAGTATAAAAATTCAAAGCAAAACAAAACTCAACATCTGACTTTAAGGTAAGCATTGTTAACATTTATGAGAACTGTTTCCTGGAGTGACTGTCTATGCATATAGGTCCTCACTGCTTTTTAGTTTTCCCCCTCATTCACGTTTTTCCAGTTTTACATGTGTACACAATCTTACTGGAAGCACAGAAGCTGTGCTAACCTTCCTCAAAGAAAGGAACATGGATCACTTTAGCTGTTTCTTCTCGCTTTTCTGGAAAAATGTTTTTGGGGGAGGCATTTTCTTTTACTGGCTCGAACTCATTATCCAAAACTGGTCATAAAAATAGAGTTTGTGACTGCTTTCGTCATAATCAGTCCCACTCCAGAGTTGCATCTTCAAACCACCCCACTTCCTTGAACTGAAGGCCCATGTTTTCCACTGTGAGCTGGACGTGGCCCCTGGAGGTTTCCACCTGAGTGCTTTTCTGCACCCGACAGTGATCTGATCTCTGCAAACACAGCGTGGTCGAGTAGATGAAGGAAGCTTCTGCTCTCTTGGAACCCACACGGTAATGGAGGAGACTTAGACTGTAAATGGATAAACAAACAAGAAAACGTCACGTAGTGCAGAGGACCATGATGAAAACAAAACCTGGACAAGAGACAAGAGACTAGATGGCCACTTCAGTCACTGAATGGTCAGGAGGGACTTCCTGAAGAGGTGACATTGACACTAAGCCCGCTGTGGGGAGATCTGGGAGGAAAATATTCCTGAAGAAATATTCTTTCCTTTGAATAGATGAGATGAGGGTGATGTAGTTGGTGCAGCTGGAGCCTGATGAGTTTATAGAAAAGTGAAATTTATCGTCTTTCTTTACAACTCAACTTGACCTCCCATTTCTCTGACCCTCTTGGTGATGAGATGAGCCTACTGGAAGCCCCATCAGGAACCCTCACTAATAAACTCCTAATTTATCCCTACCCCACCCCCTTTGTCTTCTCCTTTCCTTCTGACCCCACATCCAGCTAACCCCCAAATCTCTACCATCTGTTCTTTCCCATTTCTGCTGTCACTACCATACGCCCGTCCTTACTGCCTCATACTCCTATAAGGTTACCATCTAGAGGAGGGGAAACTAAATAATTTCAAATAATCATTTTGGGATTTTGTGTTTTGTTTGGTGTCAGATTGTTTTAATGGAGGGAGGGTTGAAGGAGAGGAACAGACAGGGAATAGGAAACTCCCAGCCTTCCAAGTAGAAAAGGACAAATCTGGCATCAAGTTGAGGAGCTGGGCTCACATCACATTTCTTTTTCTAGAAGGTCCTGTGCAAGTATCCTGCCGTGAGTGAAGTTAGGTCAGGCAAGTTAGAGTGTTTTTACATTATTTTTCTCATAGTATAACATTTACAATATTGTGTTAGTTTCTGGGATATAGCATAGTGATACAGGCATACATATATATACATATATATATTCTTTTTCAGATTCTTTTCCATTATAGTTCATTACAAGATATTGAAAAGGGTTCCCTGTGTTATGTATAGGTCCTTGTTGTTTATCTATTTTATGTATAGTAGTTGGTATCTGCTAATCCCATATTCCTAATCTATCCCTCCCCCACCCCCTTTTCCCTTTGGTAACCACAAATTTCTTTTCTTCGTCTGTGAATCTGTTTCTGTTTTGTAAATAACATTTGTATCACTTTTCAGATTCCACCTATAAGTGATATCATATGATATTTGTTTTTCTCTGTCTGACTTCCTTCACTTAGTTTGATAATCTCTAGGTCTATCCATGTTGCTGCAAATGGCATTATTTTATCCTTTTAAAAAATAATATTCGAATATATATATATATTCGAATATATATATATATATTCGAATATATATATATACCACAATTTCTTTATCCATTCATCTGTCGAAGGACATTTAAGTTCCTTCCATGTCCTGGCTATTGTAAACAGTGCTGCTGTGAACATTGGGGTGCACCATTCTTTATACTTGTTGGACGCTTGGTTGAGTGTTGCTGACTATATTTCATTTGTTCACTCAGCAGATATTTTACTGAGTACCTGCTGTGAGCCAGGCACTCTCCTAGGGCTGGGGATACACCAGTGAACAAGACAGACAAAAATCTCTGCTCCTGGGAGCTTCCTTTATAGCAGAGCTTACATTTTTTTAGACGCATTGAGAGTAGTTCCAGTTTACTCCCTTCACAAGAGGATGATCCTTGGAAAGCATTTTCTTTACTTCGGTTTTCTTTTATCTGTCAGAAAGTTTGATGAAAGCTTTTGGAGACCACTGATCTGACTCCAGACTCACTCCTTGTCCTCTGAGCATTGGTTTCTCATCTGAAAAATAAACTGGATAATCCCTCACTAGAGGAATTGTGAGTATTAGATAGATAGCATATGTAAAGTACTCTTTCTGATACACACTAAGTGCTTAATAAACGACCACCATTACTATTATCATGTGCTCTATGGATGTAATAAAAATGTATAAAGTATGGTTTCTGCCCCACTGGGGTTCAATATCTACTTAGGAGGCTAGACTAAAAGGCAAGAAATAATCACTAAGCAGCACCAAGAGGATATAATTAAGTGGTTCAGTAAATTGCAGCGTGTTAACTATAAATGCCATAGGAATTCAGAGGAGGAAAGATGGATTTGGGCTGGTGGAGGCTGGACTGGTATCTGGCTTTGCAGAAGAGGGATAAAGGAGGATTCAGAAGGTCCCTCCAGGTCCCCGGGGGACAAGGTGGGAGTGAGCAAGAAGTCGGCTGTCTGGAAAGGTAGTGTCCAGTCATGATGGGCGTGGAAAGGCAGGCCATGGAATTTAGACGGGATATGTAAAGAAGGTATAGAGACCAGCCTTAAAAATCCCACTTGGGTCAATCTAGGTCAAAAGAGGAGAAAATACTCCTCTCTTTCATTCTGAGCCCTCATCCTGAGGAGGGAAGGCTAGTGAGGGGGTCTTGGTGAGGAGCTCTTAATTAGGGCTGGCGTGGGGAGATGTAAGACTTTCTTGACAAGTCCTCACCACACTAGTCAGGGATTAAGTTAGCTGGCTTGTGAAAGGCACTTCAAAAATAAGCAGTTTGGTTTTTAATGCTAATTTCAGGGTAAAATGTAACCTACAAGTTCTAGTCCACAAGGATGGCACGTACTTGTTTGGTTTGCCAGTTTGGAGCAGAATGTTATAAGAGTATTTGGAAGGGGCACCGAGAGAACAAACACGAGCCTTTTGTGCATCTTTCCCACCTCTCTGCCACCTTTCTCACAGAGCTGATGGGGATCAGGATGTTGACACTGCTTCTGCACTTCAAGGACAGCTTCACAGTTTGGCCCGAGGATTTCGTGATTTCTTCTTTTTGCTTCACCCTTGGTGGACGAATGACCATCACAAATAGTGTTCTGAAGACGTACAATGCCACACACCCAGTAGGCAGAAAGATCCTTTATATTCAGCCTTATTTAAATCCAGGGAACTTGAAGCACTGCCCACATATTAACTCCGTAGCTTTCTTCAAAGCCTGGGTATGGGGGAAGTTCACAAAACAAGGTTAGACAATCACAGAGGATTGGTTTTACCATAATGGCTGGGAATCTGAGTGGAAAAAGCACCAATACGTAATAATCCAATTAAGGTATCAGGGTTGGGAAATAGTGTTCCTACTTTTCAGATTAAAATATGAAAGCAGAGAGCAATCAGATCATCTGGATTTGCAACCAGATAATCAGAAAATCTGGCCAAGGGAAAGGCCAGACAGAGAAGCAGATCCCTGAAATCCTCCAACACATCACGCTACCTGGCTGCAGTCTGAGCAGTCACAGGTGGGATGATGAAACCAATCTGATCAAGTGGTGGTACAGTACGTATAGTGTTACCTTAACCATCTTAACTACCTTTAGGTGTATGGTTTAGCACATGGAGTGCATTCACATTTTATGCACACAATCTCCATAATGCTTTTGATCTTGCAACACTAAAACTCTGTACCCATTCTTTAACAAATCCCTATTCCCCTCTCCTCCCAGCCCCTGGCAACCACCTCCTACTTTCTGTCTCTATGATTTTGACTACTCTCGGTATCTCAAGGAAGTGGCCTCGTACAGCATTTATCTTTTTGTGACTGGCTTATTTCACTTAGCATAATGACCTTAAGGCTCATCCATCGTATAGCATGTGTCAGAATTTCATTCCTTTTCAAGGCTAAATAATATCCCATTGTGTGCATATACCACATTTTGTTTACCTATTCATCCAATGGGCAATGTATTCATTTATTTTTAAGGTAACTATTTTTTTATTCAATGTTTTGTGTGGGTTACATAGTCAGATGGTTCCAAATTCAAACTGTATAAAAAGGTAAATGTTGAGTTTCTCTTCTGTTTTTTGTCCCCTAGTCACCTAGTTCCTTTCTCCAAAAGCCACCAGTGTAACTCATTTCTTCAAGATCCTTCCAGAGTTGTTTATACCTGCATGTACAAATGGTAGCATACTATAATGCTGTTCTGCTTTTTTGACTTAACAATATTTCTAGGACATGTGTACATATGGGGAAAGTAAAAATGTAGGTGCATACACACACACCACTACATGTCTGCCCAGTGTTTTACTCCATAATTTACTTGTTACATCCTCTATTGATGGATGTTTAGGTTGTTTAAAAATATTTTGCAAATAATTTTGCAATGAACAAGTAACATTACATTTGTCATTTTGTACAAGTGAGACTATCTGAAGGGTAAATTCTTAGAAGTGGAACTACTTCATCAAATGTTTATTTGTCAAAATGTGAGGTTGTAATAGACATTGCCAACTGCCTTCCATAGGGGTTGCATCTATTTCTACCCCCATCAGCCAAGTGTGTTTGTTTCTTCACACCTTTGCTTATATGTTGAATCATTCATTTTTATTATTTTTAATATAAGTAGCTCACACTTTAGAAATGTTATAAGCTATGTCATAAACACAGCAAAAATAGCATTCTTACTCTTTCTCTTTCTCTCCTCTTCTCCTTGGGCAATTTTTAGGGTCAACTTCTGCATCTCTATTTAGGCTGATTCAAGCTGCAGTATTAGGGAATGTGGATGGTCGAGGGCTGGTACTGGGATAGGGAGCATTTCACTCACGTCATTGAAGGGGACAGGTTGGTGGCTCTTGTCCAAAGGCTGGTCCATGACCTCTGTGGAGTGACTCTGTGGGCTGCATACAGCATCTCCCAAGCTGATGTCCATATCACAAAATCTTCTTCACAATTAGCCCTAATTGGCCACCTCCTCAATCTAAGCAGGAAATCTAACCCCCAGCCTGCAGGCACCTTCTCTAGGCCAGGGGCCAGCCTCCCATGGCAGCGGGACCCTCTGGCAAAGCCTGTGCAGCTAAGCCCATCCAAGCTCTTACCGGGGTAAAGACCAACACCGTCATGCCTAAACTTTGACAGACAGTGACTTCTTTTTGAAAGCTATTTTAAAGGGAGGAGTTTTGAGTTCCTTGATTTCTTTGCTAGCCATTCGGTATCATAAACAGAGACAGCAGAAGGAGAGAGTGGGGCTGGGACCTTGACAATCTCTTCTGGCCGTGCACACAGTAGGGGCGTATTAGGTATTCCTCAGGTATGTATTCCTCAGTCAGTTCTCATAACCACTCTACCAGGTATTATTTGAGAAATTTGAGAAAAGCAAAGCATCCTGCTCCAGATGACAGAACTAACGGACAGGAGGGGCCCGGCTTGAAAGCTAGTGCTGTGCCCACAGCTCCACTCACCTTCCTGTTGCAGACTTTGCTCCCATCCACCCACCCAGTCGGGAGCAGGCCCAACCAGAGGCCCTGTGAGCTCAGGCCAACTCCAGGCACTCTTCCTCAGGCCCTGGGCAGATCCTGGGGCATTTCAGAGCAGCTGGAGGAAGAGGGAGACAAAGAGAAAGTCCCACGTGGTGCTTGCAGAGTGTAAGGGTCCAAACCAAACTTCATGCCCTTCCTTCTGTTCTGACTGCTGGTGCCCCTGCACCCCACCTCAGCCCCCTGGCTCTGACTCTTCCTTTGAAGTCACCCTTGAAGAGGTGCTGACTCTCTGCCCCTGGACCAAGTCCCCCTCCTCCGACTCCTCCCAGAACAACCAGTCTCAACACACTGACTTAGAAAACTGTTTCTTTGTCTGTCAACAGACTGAGCAGCTCCTTGAGGACAACATGGACATTGTTGGATGCTCACTTGTGTTGCCCCAGCTTCTTATGTGGAATAGAACTGTCCTAAACTTTGTTGGCCTGAACTGAAATCTCTCATCTGATTCAACAGTATGTGGACAAGCACAGAAATCAAAGAGGAAGCCAAAAGACCAGGCCAGGAGGTGAGCAGCAGAGCAGGGAGGTCCCCGGCTTTCATTGAGGACTTAGGAAAAGATACCGGAGGCCCTTATTGGGGGTGGTGGCCCCATATTCATGGGTGATCAGCCTAGGTTCGAGGAAAAGGGTCAAAGCAGACCATGCCTCAGTGTCCTGACTCAGGCCCCACCTCTCCCTAGAAGCCCATCCTGCCTGCATCAGCCCCACAGAGCGTCTTGGTTTTTCTCCAACCCCAAAGCGTCTTCCCGGCACAGCCTCACGGACGGCCTTGTCCTTATGGGTTCTGACTTCTGACATGGGTCTTACGTCTCCAAGTAATAATGGTTAACCTTCCCTCATATAGTACGGTCTTTGTGGCCAACACTGTTCTGAGCCTGGATATATATTCAATCATTGAATCCTCACGGTGACCCTACATGGAAGGTACTGTTTTTATACCCTTCTGAAGAAGAGGAATTGAGCACAGAAAGTTAAGCTGCTCAAAGCCACACAGCTGTCTGTGTCAGGGCCCAGATTCTAACGCAGGCAGTTTGGCTTCAGAATCCAAGCTCTTAAAAGCATCCTAAGGCTAATGGGAGCCCCTCAAGGGCCACAGTCCCTTCCGTTCCCCAGTGACCCATGGACTCCGCACAGAGGTAAGAATCTCAGTAACATCCCTGAAGATCATCCCTAAAGATCCTGAGGCAACAGGATTGCTACCTCAGACCTGCCATGGACCCGGCTGTGTTATAGTGCAGGTTGTGGGCCACTGGAGCTTCCAAAAAGCTCTTATTTCCTTTTATGGGTTTCATGGCCAAGGCCACTTTGGGTGTAGACCACGACTCTCTCCTCTTCTCTCCTCTGCCTTGCCCTTTCTGCAGCTCTGTGCTGATGCAGCCACTTGCAGCGAGGGAAGAACCCAGCTGTCTCCTTCCCCTGGGGGGTGGTCCTTGCTCTTCAGCAATGACACATCCAGGCTGTACAAGCTGGAGCCAGAAAGTCCAGAGGCAGGTCAACCCCATGTCACCTTCAGTCTAGAAAGTGGACACCTGAAACAAGCCACCGGCAGGCTTGATGGGCTGGAGGTGTCCTGGGCTTGCCTGAGAAATGAGAGTTCACTCCGCGGCCTTAGGTGTAGCTGAGGGTTGGGGAAGCAGATCTTCAGCTTTACAAGCTTCCCAGACAAATGGGGATTTACACAGTAAATCACTGTCCTTTCATCCACTGACCACTCTTAGGAGGAAGGAGAAGGAAAAAAGAGATGGACTTCCTCAGGCAACAGGAATTAAGTCCTGGGTAACAGAAATTTCTGCCCAGCTCATCCCCAAGGTGTGTAGCCCAGCAGAGCTCTTCTCCCTCCTAACCAGGCTTTTGGGGTTTGATTTGCATTAAGCACAGAGTTAGTGCTGGGAGTGTTTGGACTCTCATCTGGAAGTGGGTCATGCATTCCGCTGTCCTGGCAAAAACCAGCCCTAAACACTACACAGAGGACACCAGGGTTCTCAACTGGCCACTTAATGCTGGGGCTGGCCCAGTTGTCACTCCCACGAACCCACCCCGCCCCCTTGAAATTGAATCAGGGTGATTTACACCAGGTTAGAAGTAAAGAGGCTGCTTTTAGTTATTTCACTCCATGCGCCTCCTGCAGGGTGGCCAGCTGGTGAAACACCAGTGTGGGCCACTCAGGTTTTCATATGGATTTGCAAAGGCTCCCACTGATCCAAATGTCATAGCTGGTCTGGTATTCAAAGTTTAAATTCCTTGATCCAGGTCAACTATGTTGTGCAAACCGAGCCTGATGACAGTTTGCACAGAATGGGTAAGTATGAACTCTGATTCTAAAATGACATGACAGATCTTCAAAAAGAAGTCGGAACATGCATATTTGCAGTGGTCCCCTGTGAGGTTGACACTGACATTTTTCTTGCTCAGAACAGTTTTGAAATCACTCTCTGGAACTCCAGAACTTAGAGTACCTTCTTTTGCATGCCTGAGGAGTAGCAAAGATTTACTTTTTTGAGGGTGGATTTAAGTTTGGGAAATCGTCAAAAATAATTCAGAGCCAAGTCTGGTGGATCAGGCCAGCTATCAAGTTGGGTGAAACCATTTGGGACTTGAAACCAAAAAGCATAGTTATCAAGTAATGTATCTAGTGTTCCTCCTGGACTAGCTCTGAAGACGTCTGAAAAGAGGAATAGAGCTGTTTTAAGCAGTCAGAGCTTCCCTCAGTATTGATATCAGCTTTGGAGGCACTTGGCTTGATATCTACTTGGCTAAATAGACTGTGAATTGCTTGTTTGAAAACAAAAAAAATCAGCCTTATTACTTAAAATCATACACATTTATGTAAAAACTCCTCCTATTAAATAACCATGTGATTTTGTTGGTGGATAAGCTTATTAACCAGCCCTGTTTTTCCTGTATTTATCATAGGCCATGAATTTATTTCAATAGTCCTACCACTGCTCCTGAGTTTTCCTTGGCGGCAGTCCAGTTTCTGAATGTACTGCCGAGCAAGGAGCAAGTAGTTTATCATAACAAGGGGCTGGGATTATTGTTGAGAAAAGCAGGGGGAGGTCACATCTGTGCTGCCTGCCAGGCCGGCTGAGTTGCAGACGAGAGTGACCAGAATTTGCTTTTGGGCAGTACAGTCTTCCAAGCAAGGCCAGTCATCCTATGGTGTTCGGTTCATTTCATTGTGAGTCACTCAGTCCTCAACCTTTGCCTGGCATCGGGCTTGGCACCTGAGAAAGTTTACAGAGAAGGCAAGTACTACCAAGCTGCAAAAAATGTTTAAATGGCACAGGGTAATCTGGAGGGAAAGGTCTGATGGTGGAGGTAGAAAAAGGGATCCCTGAAGGAGGTGACACCTGAGATGCAGCCCGCAGAGCGTGGGGATGGCAGGGTGGCTGGAGCCCAGGATGGTGCAGAACCCGCAGTCCCCCGCCCTTCCGCTGAGAGCTGGGTTCCCAGCCCAGCACTGACAGCTGGGCCAGTGCTATGTATGGGATTACAGCATTAGGTGAGAAGTTAATCACAAACATGAATCAGCCTTGTTTTTTCCTTCTCGGCTCGGCTCCCGAGCCCTGCAGGGGAGTGGGCAGGGCCCCTCGCTGGATGTACAGGAAATCATACTGGGGGAAACATGAAGCCAGCTATTTCTCACTGGGGCCAGGCTGTTACCTGCATTGTGAGATTACAGGGGAATTTACTATGTTACATAGGAAGAGAATCCCCTTGGCATGGCAGGCAGGAAGAGGAACCGTTTCATGGGCCAAGTGGCTTCTTGGGTTCCACCCAGGCTGTGGCTACTGGGCAGTTCTTCATTCACGGACCACGTCCCACCCGTGCTCTGCAGCTCCCCCTAGACTGAGCAGCACCGAGGTCAGGTACCACTTTTTGCTAAGGATTCTGTTCTCTCTCTTGTCTCCCACCCCTGGAAGGCCAGCTTCTATAGAAAACCCACTTCTGATCTAAACCAGCAGGACTGGGTTAGGACCTGTGGTTCTGCCAAAAACCCTTCCCTCCCCAGCCCTCTTCTGGAATGTGCAACACTCTCAGCCACCCTTGTGTTTCCTCATAGTCTTCCTCCTTCAGTTCTAGAGCAGCCCACTTACCACCTAATATTTGCAGAGTGGCTGTCACTTGCATAGACCAGTGGCGTCAGCCTCCTCTGCTTGGGACCCCCTCACCCTCAGCTTTCAGATTTGATAAATGCTGCCCCTCTGTCTCCATGCTGACCCAATGGGGCAGTCATTCCGTGAATGCTATGCTGGACTCAGAGTCATGCCATCACTAAGTACTTCCCCCCTTCTGAATTCTGTCTGCAAAAATCCTCAGTTGCCAGCAGTTCTTTACCAAAAAAACAAAAACAAACAAACAAACAAAAACCCTCAATGTGATTAGAGGAAGGTAACTCTCCCCAGAATCTTAGTAAAATCTCTGTAGGCAGCCAGGACTGCAAAGGATTTTATTTCTTTGTTTCTTTCATGTTTTTAAAGTATTGAAGTTACCTCACACAAGTGATTAATCAGAAAATGTGCGTGGGTTTGACTTTGTAGGTCAGTGCACAAGCCTGCAAGCGTTCAAGGATTCCTTTTAGCTCTGGGTTTAAGTGTCACGTTGATACATGTAGCCAGGGGAGGCTGATTCTTCTTTCCTTCTGCCCCAAGGAAGTTTCATCTGGGAAACAGGCAGTAGGGAGCGCTAGAACCAACAGGGTTTTTCACTATTGAAACAGAGCACGTCCATTCCCCTGCTGGAGTCAGAACAAAAGAGGAGTTTGGCAGTTTGAAGCAGAAGGGAGAATTTGCAAAGATCAGAGAGCGCCCAGTAAAAGACACCAAGAGCTGCTTTCCCTTCCCGATAAACAGCTGCCTCAGGAAGGGGTCAAATGAATTTGGAGGTCGGGATTCGTAGATACTAACTACTCTATATAAAACAGATTAACAGCAAGGTCCTACTGTATAGCACACGGACATATAGTCAATACCTTGTAACAGCCTATAAGGAAAAAGAATATGAAAATATGTGTGAATGAATCACTATGCTGTACATCAGAAATCAACACAACAGTGTAAATCAACTATACCTCCTTAATAAAAGCAAAAAACAATGATGTGTGCGATCAGACACTGATACGTTCCCTTTAACCTGGACAAACAGATACCAGAGGTTATGCACACACCCTCAAAGTCAAATACCCGCAAAGTCAAAATCACTTGTTATCAGCAAAGCCCATACTCACCTCTGGGCAAATGTAATAAGATCACACACAGACACACACGCACACACTGACCTGAGGCACAGATAAACAAGCACGCTGTCCAAAGCTGTCACCTCTCTGTAACAGACTGCAGGGGTCTTCACTCAGGCCTCTCCTGGTGTCTTTCAAAGCTAATTGTTTTCTCAGACCTCTGTCTTGACAGTCGACACAACTAAACACGTTAGCAGAACAGCTCAGGCAGGATTTGCCAGGACTGTGGGGTTGGCATCCTTCAGTCGGGGCAGGGCAGTGGTGCCCAGGAGATCCGGTACAGTACGGGGTAGGGGGTGCTGTGCCGATGAGGGGACAGGGGAATGAGCACTCACACTTTTGAAAACCTTGGTGCCAACCTCACGAACCAAAATCACGGAAACCCCATGGAAGCTGGCCGCCTCTTGCTGTGGTGACCTCACCCTTGGGCACAGGGTGGGCGGGATGGGGAACAGCCCATGGTCATGGTGGCTGGGAGGCTCAACAGTTACGTTTAAGTTTCCAGCTTTTGGATGACACTTGAAAACAGGCCCCTGGGAAATTGAGGTCATGCTAGATTCTTTAAAAGCCCTGTAGCTTGGCCAACTTCTAACCCAAATTCTTACTCCTGCCCACCCGAAAGCCCCCAAAAGAATCCCCTGAGTCAAGCCCTCCTTAGGTGCCACGGTTTCACACTGTTCAATGGCTAATGGGTTCCTGCCGGGCTGTGATTCTGATTCCAGGTAAATGGAGATTTTGTGGACGTGTATCCGACTTCCTTCACACTCATCAAGTGAAAAAAATTAGTCTTTAATTCCAAAGGATGGATAAGAAAAATGCTAATGGACATTTATATTCAGAACATGGAAATAACTTGTATGAAGTTTTCCAAATACTTCCCACTTATGCACCATGGATGTGTTCTAGTTCTTTAGACATAAACACAGATGTAAGAGGCCCCCATTTAAAGGGAATGAGATAATGCAGACCCATGCCCCACCTGCCCCCATTGAAGGATTGGCAGTGGATGGAGCCAACATGTCTTGAAGACACAGTTTCAAGGAAACGTCCGGGTGGAGGACACGCTGTGCCACACACAGTGCCTGCCCACAGCTTCTGTTCCCATCCATTGGGTCCATCAGCAACTGCTCAGCCGCGGGAGGGGAACTGCATTGCAAACGTGAGGAACCAAAGGCCTTTACAGAGAAGCCAAGTGCTTATCCACAAGGGAGTGGTCCGGTGCCAGCAACTGAAGGGAGACCTCAGAATTGAAAACATGTTTCAGAATGTTCAGTAAAAGGCAATCTGCTAATGGGCCTACAATCCCCAGAAGACCCAGCGCTTTTTCAGAGGGGCAAGATGCAGCCTGAACAGCCCAGAGCTCCAACCTCATCCAAAATTTATAGCACAATCAATCCATTTAGTATGCTTCCCCAATCAGAAGAGACTTTCAGAGAGTGTCAATGTAAATGCTGATGAGAAAGAAGTATAGAGAAACAGAGGTTGAAGACATAGGAGAGAAAGATGTTGATCAATGAGAGAGAGATTTGTGAAGAGGCAAGAAGCCAGAATCCAGAGAACAAGAGCAGGATTTGTCATAAAAGGAGAAGGCAGCTTCTTTTCGCTGTCGCCGGAGGGGAGTTGGGAGGCACCAGCTCAGAAGCCATGGGGTTTGTAGGTTTGGTGATGGGAGCGAGGCTGCTCACCATCACATCCAACTCTGTGTGTAGACAAGAGTTGTCTTACGTCATTTGGTTATTTTTGCAAGTGCAAAGTTAGAGCTAGAAAATCTCTAATTAGAGCATACATTTGTATGGTGGGCTTTTTGTTTTTAATTTTTTATAAACTTTTCACTTTGGAATGCTTAGAGCTAATCAGAGAAGCTGGAAAACATCTGTCACTTCATAGTGTCCAAAGAAGACAGGTCCAGCAGATGCTGGGGGCAGAGACCCAGTCCAGGGAAGTCTCCTGGGACCAGAGCAGCAATCAGCCCGGGGTCTGGATGTAATGCCTGGTGCTCAGTCAGGAAAGGGGCCAGGGGGAGCTGCCGTGTAGCATGGATTGTGCTTTACCTGGGACATCCCTTCAGTGTGATTCGGCCCTTTCTCTGCCAACTTGAAAATGAAATAGTACATACCCCATTTGTTTTAAAGGAGAGCACCTCACACTTAGGGTTTGGTTTTTGGTTATTTTGTTTGTTTTTAAAAGAAGATATGGATACTTTATTAAAGGTGGGAAAGATGCTAATTAAAAACCTATTCTGAGATGTTGAACATCTGTTTCAAATAGATCTCAGGACAACTTCCTTTGACATCCCCTTCTTGCCGAATTCTCGACTGAAAGATGTATTTCTTTTTCTGCTCAGCATCTTTGAGACATAATTCACTTACAATAAACCAGTTTTAAGTTTACAAATTGATGATCTTCACAAAATGTATGCAGTCATATAACTACCATAGCAATCATAATATAGGATGGTTTCATTTCCCTAGAAGTTTCCCTTGAGCCTCTCTGTGGTCTGTTCCCACTTGTGACAAATTAATGTAGTTATAGATATGATTAAGTTTAAAGCTACCATCTTACTCTTGTGTTTTGTTTATTAGGGCGTGATTTTCCAATGCACCTCACACATGTGATACTCACCAAATGAATAAATGACTACCTAGAGAATGAGAAAGTACCTGTGGAGTAAAAATGGAAAAATAATTTGGAAGTCACTGAAAATCTATTGAAATAATTTCTACTCCCTCTCAAGCCTGAGGAAGTAAAGGGTTTGTTTTATTTTATTTTTCTTTTTTTAGTTTGTAACCAGATATCTTTTTTTTAATTGTAGTATAGCCAGTTTACAGTGTTGTGTCAATTTCTGGTGTACAGCATAATGTTTCAGTCATATATACAGATATAGGTATTCGTTTTCATATTCTTTTTCATTGTAAGTTACTACAAGATATTGGATATAGTTCCCTGTGCTATATAAAAGAAACTTGTATATCTATTTTATATATAGTAGTTAGTATCTGCAAATCTTGAACTCCCAATTTATCCCTTCCTGCCCCCCTCCCCTCTGGTAACCGTAAGTTTGTTTTCTATGTCTATAAGTCTGTTTCTGTTTTGTAGATAAGTTCATTAGTGTCTTTTTCATCTTTCTTTAGATTCCACATATGAGTGATATTGTATGGTATTTTTCTTTTTCTTTCTGGCTTCCTTCACTTAGAATGATGATCTCCATGTCTGTCTGTGTTGCTGCAATGACATTCTTTTATTCTTTTTTATGGCTGAGTAGTATTCCATTGTGTAAATATAGCACAACTTCTTTATCCAGTCATCAGTCGATGGGCATTTAGGTTGTTTCTATGTCTTGGCTATTGTTAATAGTGCTTCTATGAACATTGGGGTGCATGTATCTTCAAATTAGAGTTCCCTCCAGATATATGTCCAGGAATGTGATTGCTGGGTCATAGAGTAAGTCTATTTTTAATTTTTTGAGGAATCTTCATAGTTTTCCATAATGGCTACATTCCCACCAACAGTGTAGGAGGGTTCTAAAGGGTTAATTTTGTATTTGAATTAAAGATTTTAAATCCATAACTCCACCTCCTGTCCACTGTTAACATATTGTTTATATAGCCTTTCAGATATTTTTTCTATGCATATAGTCTTCTCTTCCACATTCAGAAGTGGAATCAAATAGCACATCTTGTCTTGGGAGCTGCTGTCTTCCTCTTAGCAGTCCGTAGTAGACACCTTGTTCCAATGTCCATGGCGTGGGTAGACATAAGGTCACCCCTCATGTGAGTGTGAGATGCTAAGAAAAGGAAAACCCTAGGAGGCAACTGCATTTAAGGGGTAGGCAGAAGAAGAGGGACCCATGAGAGACCAGAAAATGGGCCAACAAGATGAGGGAAAAGCATGGAAGGGGTATCACAGATGTGAGGAAGGAGGAAATTTCAAGGAGGAAGAAGTAGCCAATGGCCCAAATGCTACAAGGAGTTAAGGGCTACAAGGTAGAATTTGATTCAGCAAGAGGAAAGTTACTCACTTTATCCTTTCCCACTGCCCCCAGTTTCCTCACGATATGAAATGGAAAAAGAGATTTCTGTTTTGTCTACCAGCTGGACAGCAGCATTCCTTAGCCTAAAGTGATGGTGTGAAGTTTGTGTTTTGAAAGGGTATTGGTTAGAATTGCATTTAGCTGCCTTTAAGAGAAACCCAAAGTCTTAACCAAATGGGTTTTATTTTGCTCAGCTTAGAAAAAGTTCTGAGGCAGGCAGTCAGTGGCTGTTCAACTGTTTAAGGTAGTCATCAAGGACCCACACTCCCTGGAGCTGCTTATGTCACCAATCTTAGCATGAGTGTTTCATCCTCATGATTGCAAAGTGGCTGCTCTTGCTCCAGTCATCATTCCGACCAAGAGGAAGACGGAAAAAGGGACGTGCAAATTTCCCATATCATCCGAGTCTGTCCACTTTTGCCAAAAGCCGCATCCCATAGACTTTGCTTACAGATCACGAGCCAGAACTGGGTGGCATGGCTGCTCCACGTGCCCAAGAGGGTCGGGGTAGGAGTGTTTTCACCTGAGCACACTGCCGGTCGCTTCTCCTGGCAAGGAGGAAGAGGACAGATCCTGGGGAAGCAACGAGCTGTGCCTTCTGCGGGATGAATATTTTAGGCCTGAACATAACAGCATGCAGCCTTCTTAGCTTTATGACTTTTTTTGTGAGAGACAAAAATATTAAAGCATTCCATTTGATTCTAATTCTAAGAGGAAGTAAAGAATAAATCACAATCAGTCCTGGGCCAGTTTTCCTCATAAAGTGGGGCAGTTAGAGGGATCAGTGTCAGCTAAACCTCTGTGTTCCAGCTCTTTTGGTTTTACTGACAGGGCCCTCATATATGTGTGTGTGTGTGTGTATGTATATACATATATATATGTGTATATATGTGTGTGTGTGTGTATGTATGTGTGTATATATATGTATGTATGTATATATATGTGTGTGTGTGTATATGTATATATATATATATATATATATGTATGTATATATATATAAATTAAATTCCACCTTGCAAAGGTAGTGGAAAGTCCAAGCACGGCAAGTTGCTAGGAGACAGGAGGCACTTTATTGGATGAGCTGTTTGGAGCCTACATGACTGAATTTCTCTCGCCTGATGACAGACACGCCTGACACCTGTTTAATTTCCACAGTTGTGTGGCGTGGGCAGAGTTTCAGTTACAAGCAGAGGGAGACCCCATCCCCAGGTCACGGCAGGTTCTGCAGGAAGAGCTGCTGCCTGTTCTCTGAGGTAAAAGGAGAGAGAAAAAGTCTCTCCACGTTTCTTCGTGAAGCCGTACGCCTGCTAAAGCAGTTGCATTTTTCTCCAAGAAACCTCTGCCCTCACCCTGTCGTGGCTTTCTCCCCAGGGTGCTGGTCTTGAAACAGTGAGCTGCTAGGAGAAGCTCTGGGAACTAGAAAGGCTCTGGGAGCTGCCGCCTGTGACATCTGAGGCCATCTGTAGAGGCCAGGAGTGATCCGCTTTTCCTCCAAGGCCCCGCCATTTCTCTGCCCCGTCTCCCTGGCCCCTACACTGCTAAAATAATATCTTTGTTCGCTAGGCTGAGCACATGCCAGATGCAGTTCATCTAAATGAGCAAGTGCTTTCTGGGACTAGGCCTGATGAAAGAAAAGCTGTGCAGAGCTCGGTCAGCGTGCCAAACCCTGGCCGACGCTGAAAGGCAAACCGTATTATTCTAAGAGGACTGCGTGTGCCAACCCACGGCAGACCCCAGGAAGAGGAGGCAGAGTCACTTAGCAGATCTTCATTCTTGCCCAGCACCGTCCAAAAGAAGATGAGAGATGGCTCTGGGGAATTTCCATCCTGTAATCCATTTAGGCAGGATAAACAGAGCCCCTGCTCTGGAAGATTCAGCCCTGAGCAAAAGGCACTTGGAATCCACATGCGGGAACTTGGATGTCCCATTCAAAACACAGAAGAAAAGCAGGAAAAAAAAAAGAAAAGAAAAGCAGGAGTCGGGTGACATGAGATGCAGCCAGCTCTGACATCAAAAGGCCACGGGGACCTGAGTACGTGACTTCACGCTGTCATCCTGGTGTCTCATCTGTGAAGTGACTCGTGCTTTATAGAGCCTTGAGGACTGCAAAGGTTCTTAGGATTTCCACTGACATTTGATTTAAATTGCATTAAAATTTTTCCAACTTATATAAAAAAGAGACAATCAAATATGACACGTTCCAATTTTTGACCTGAGACTGCCAAAATGTTCATTATAATGCCATCTAAACACCACTTTGTGGGTAAACCTTGGGATAAAGCTGTTCTGCCATCTGTCTAATTGAAGAGTATCTCGAGGTTGCAAGGAAAGTTATCTTTAAGAAAAACAACTGTTACCATGTGCAACTACTTATCTGAATGGGGATATTTTCCCCCTCTATATTGTACAACTAATCCAGAAATAAACTGGATGCAGAAGCCGACCCGACTGCTCTTATCCATCTAACTTCAGTTTGGGGGGTCAAAATAGCCTTATTATACTCGTTGCTTAACCTACAATTTAACTTCATTTTAACTTCAAAATGCATTCATACTAATAAAATACTGCCCTGTCTCATTTTCTGTGTAGGTGTTCTAATCTGGTTACTTTACTAAACGGTTTGAAAGTCACGAGAGCAGAGACTTCTCAGGGGCCTCTGCTCTCACCTAAGTTTTGGTGCCTGAGTGCCCTGCCATGGGTCAGGCAATCAGCAGGCCATGGTTCCACAGTAGGCAGAAGAGGTTTGGGAGGGGAGCAGGATGGTTAATGAAACCTTGCAAATATCACGATCAAGTGCTCAATAAATATCTGTTTGCTGGTAGAGCCAAGCCTTGGAATAGGGTGTGGTCAGCTCTCCATGGCTGGAGAGTCGCGAACCCACAAATGGGCAAAGGCAGAGAATGAGAACATGGCTTGGCCAGACAATGAGCACATCAGGCTCAGAGTAGTTACGGAGCAAGGAGTGCAGTGGAGGAAAAAAATGAAACTTGGGGACTTTCAAGAGAAAACTCACAGCTGGAAAATCTTGGTCTTTAATCCTTGCTGCTGATTTCAGAAAATTGTCTTTGAGGACCTCAGGAGAGCCTTGTAACCTGCTGCCTGGGTGTTTGATTCCCTTCCCCTGGAAGGCGAATGAATAATCTTCTTTCATGGCCCTTCTTTCGCACAGCTGTCAGCTGAGTGGGCCTCATTCTGTATAGGAATCACCTGGAGAGCTTGTTAACACGGACTCCTGGGCCCCACCCTCAGGGATCCTGCTTCCATAGGTTAAACACAAGGCCTGAGAATTTGCATTTCTCATCAGCTCAAAGGTGAGACTGAGGCTGCTGGTCCCTGACCAAGACAGAGTAGAACTGACTGAAATATTGATGGGACACATAATACGTCCTCAGCACCATGCGGGGGGTGGGGGTGCTGTGGAAGACAGGAAGAGCCGCTCCTCCCTAGAATAAAGGGGACAGGATGCTTTCCTTCGGATCAGTGGATGGTGGGGGTTACAGAGAAACCTCTAGCACAGATCTGCGGGATGAAGGAGGGAAATCCCAGGAACACAGAGAAATAGGGCAGGGTCCCAGACTCCAGCCTGTATTCCAGAGAGTTGTCCCCCCAGAGGACAAAATGAAGATGGGAAGCAAGGTCAGCTCAAGAGCAAGCCCATGCAAAATGAGCATGAAAAATAAAGGAGAAACAAAAGTGCTCACGGAGCAGCCCCAAAGTTGGGGCGAACTGGCCATGTGCATCTGCACAATGTGATGAGGCACTTTCTTGAAAGTTCTGTTGGGAGGAAAAGAACAAATGTGATGCCAAGAACAAACCTTACCCAATGGTGGAGACAGAGCCAGAATAATTTGTCTACCCACAGGCCATTTACTCCCTCCAGTCTCTTTACACTTCTCTTATTCCCACAGTGACTACCTTTCTTCGGTGAAAAGATGCCATGCTGTCCTCTGTCCCTATTGCTGATTTGAAGAGGCATAATACAGCTTAGCAGAGGAGAGCTGCTGTCCTATCATGCCGTGGCCCCGGAGGAAAGGCCCAGCCCTCTTGCCAACACAGTGGTGAGTGTAGCTCTGCTATTTCCAACTTGCTCTTAAAATCCTTTTCTGAACCTTTGGAAGGAGACAAACAGATGTCCTACAGCACAGGGTGTTGTGTATCGTGGCTGCAGTTGGGGGGAATCATATGACTCATTTGTATAAACTTATTAAAATACTTCTTTCGCTCATAATTTAGCCACAAGCATTAATTAAAGGATCAAAGAATATGTATTTGGACCTATAAAATCAGCATACTCAGCCAAAGCAAAAGGAAAAACTATTGAGCATTTCAGAACTTTAGAAACAATTTTTCAAAATGACAATATTGGAATTGAACATTTCTCTTTTGCGAAGTTAGACTCCAAAAGGGAAAACAAAAACTAAGACAAAACCAAATTGCTTTTAAGAATGATCCTGTGGCAAGGTTATTTATTTGACTTGGGAGAACCAACCTAGCATGTATTTGTGACCCGTATTTACATAGGTAGAGATAGTCCTCAACTTAAAACGTTTCAAAACCTCATTTTAAAATCAGTGTTAAGAAGAAAGAATATATTTTCTCATAGAAAAAAATCATTATCCATGGTGGAAAGGATGCCAGGATGGGTGCACACAAGGCTGTGTGGCTGGTGTTTAGGTTGAGGTGTGGGACAAAGGGCGCTGCCTGGATAAGCCAGCCAAGAACCATTGCTTTCGTCACAATGTCACCAGCGATTTGAGCAGTTTCATAGTGGGAAATGAGCAGAAGAGAAACGACAGGCTAGGAGAGAGGGAAGGCAAGGATGTGGACAGCAGGGGTGCAAGCAGCTCTTCCCAGACGTGGCTGAGCAGAGGCACAGCAGGAGTGGGCGGTGGGTTTAGGGAAAGCGTTTTGTGTTGATTGGTTGGTTGGGTGGTTGGTGGGTGGGTTGATTAGCTGAGGTGGGAAAACAGACTGAAGGAGCCGAAGAAAAGAGACAAGTTGAAGATGCTGGGGGGATGGGTAGGGGATGCAGCTGGGCAGGCCGCAGAAGTGCGGTCCAGCAGGCAGAGGAGGAAGGAGCCCAGGTGGGAGGAGGGGAGGCTTGGAGCAGTGCAGGGGGTTCAGAGCTGGTGGGGTTGGAGGCAAGAAGTTGAGGAATTCACGTGGAAGAAGTCATCCTCTGAGAATGGGGCAGGGAGGGAGGACTGGAGGTTTGAGGAGAGCAGAGGGCTGCCTCTGCTGCTCTCCAAATACCTGCATGTGCCTCTCCCCTCAGCCCCCAGGGCAGGCTGCCCATCTGTGCCATTATCTTCAAGCTGCATCCCTCCATCCCTACCTGCTACTTAGCTCCCTTTGTATTTCATTGTAATTTCCATTTCTCAGTCTAGCTGCTTAGGTGTTAGAGGGATGGCAATCTGATCAAATAGGTTTATGTTCAGATCTGAATGACGGTTAGCTCAGAACCCTTTTAGAGGCATTTGCGTTTCTGTGGAAAGGCTCTTGTTCTAAGTAAACCCCTAATTCAAAGGTTTTCAAGTAGAGGAACAAATGGAGTGAATAATTTTAGGCAGCAGGCCAGGATAACTCTCTGGAATCTGTCTCAGAGGGTATCTTTTAGCCACAAAGTGATCCAAAGGACAAATGCCAAGGAAACAAAAAGGTTTGTGGAGGAGACCAAGCCAGCTTCATGATGTGGAGGGAACAGATGCCCAGAGCAAATTTCTGCATGCTTTCCCCTCTCTAGCTGTTCCAGGCACTGAAATAGTTTAGGATCTAGAGATCAGAGCTCCTGAAACAACCAGTGCAGTTAAAGCCAAAGCCAGGCTTCCACACGGCACATCAGCTCCCACTGTGTAAAAGCTCACATTATTGTGGCACACATAGGGTATAAAGCAACGCATCATGGAAAGTTGGAAATGACCTTACAGACGGTGTCTGCTGATGGGGATGGTAATAATTTGCAAGAGGTCAGCACTAAAGAACACTTTATTTTGCCATCTGTTACTGCAGCCTGGGGCATTGGAACTGTTAAAATATGTTTAGGCTGGAAAAGTCTTTATATCTATCTGTGAGCTGTATACAAAGTGTGTGGGAGTGTGTGTGCGTGCTCACCATTCCTTTTGGTTTGTGGGGGTGTTGGGCGGGGAGCAGGACACACTAGTACAGGTAGAAACTCTACCTTTAACAGCCCTGAAGTCTGTCAGCTCATGTGCTCAAAGTTTAAAGATCATTGCATTTTGAACCAGAAATATTAAGAAAAATATTTTATTGACTTTTATTGTTAAAGAAAAATATACTCATTATAGAGAGTCCTGAAAACACAAAAGGCCCAAAGACAAAATGAAAGTTATCTGTAATCCCAGTTCTCAGGGATGATCCCTGAAGTCTATCTTGATCCATTTCATTTTAGTCTTTTGCCTCTGTCTGTCTGTCTCTGCCTTTCCGCCCCTCTCTCTTTGTCTGTCTGTCTCTCTCATTGGGGTCATATCTCTACATAATTGTGTATCCTGCCTTTTCCACTTAACTAAATCAGGAAATGTACAGGCAGTAACAGAACCTTTTTATTTCCACATTTTCTCCTTTGTTTCTGTCTGCATCTTTCCCTCCTTCTTTGCCAGTATTTCTTTATGTTGGAGTATTTCCATTTTTATCAAAGTTCAATTCAAAATGTAAAACAGTTTATGCTTTTTGAGTTTTATTTCCTCCCTACACTTGTTAAAATAGACCAGTAAAAGCAGAGTTTTCCAGGTTATGATAGATCCACCTCCAACTATATAACTGGTTCAATTTAGAGTCTTAGGATAATGATCTGCCACCATATGTGGGTTATAACTTGAGGTTTGCATAAAAATGTGTCTTGGATTAACTGACTCTGCCACAGTGCCGGGTAACTGGCTTGTTTCTAGGAAGTTAAACAGCTAACTTTTGCTTGATGTAGTCAGCGGAGCTTTCTGATGAAAGCAAATAAAACAACCAATTAGGGATGTGACTTCAGGTGTGGTCTCCCCCCGTAGAGGTGTGCTCGGTGTTCAGGAAGATTTTCTACGAGGGAGGCAAAATGCCTTGGAAAGCAATTATCTTATTTAAGCCTACACTTGTCTGGGGAGCTGAGGTCAGCCACAAAGCCTTTGGAAAAAATGCGCTGTCTGCCATAGAAAGCAGTTTCTTTGGCGGGGGGCGGGGGTGTCAGTTTGCACAACTTTGCTTTTGAATTGATTGACCTCCAGAGACCACGAGCCTGTGTAGATTAAACACAGAGCAAACCTCAGGACGAGGCCGCCCCCTCTCCCTCCAAATCACTCCCATTTCAAAACAAAAACAAAAACAGAAATACTTTAAACTTTGCTTTCCAAAGCCAATGCCCTCCCCCCAAAACTGTCTGTTACTGCTTCTGCTTGGATTATTTTCATTTGGGTTGTGTTTTTCTGACTGGAGGCCAGGCCCTTGTCTTTGTGTATTTGTAAAGTGCCATGTCTACTTACTAGTCTTTAGAAATTACAGAGAAAAACAGGAATGCAAGGAAACTGGCAGCTAAAACCTTGCAGCTTTTCTGAACTGATGCTCTGCCCAAGAACCAGAATGGAATACTTTCATAAGGCAATATTGAAACATTCTAATCCCAAGAAACTAAATTAAGTCTCCATTAGCTGAATATGAAACAGTGCCCCAAGCTGGCACGGGGTCTACTGCTCGCATGGTTTGCCGTGATGCCATGTTGAGGAGCTGCTGCTCTGCGGTCAGGGTAAAAGGGAGCAGATCCTTTCCAGTGAGGGAGTCTCACGACAGTTTCATGACAATGATGGTTGAGTTTAGACTTCATGCTGCCCTCTGTCCATTTCTGTGCCAGCCTCCTGGAGATCCAGAAGTTCTTTGGGCATGATGGTTTTCCTCATATGACATGTAGCTGGCTGTGCTCAACTTGCAGAATCTGAGAGCCATAGGGAAGAGAGCCCATCACTGGAGGGACACAGAAATGTGAAGGTTGGAGGTGCTGTGAGGCCAGATCAGCACAGCGGAAGCAAAAGGGAGGCAAAGTGGACAAAGCAGAAATTTCTTCTTTCTCTTTTCCTTCCTTCCTCCCTTCCCTTCCTTTCCCCTCCCCTTACCAGGGGTGGGTATAAAAGATAGGGTCTGTAAACTCTTCCTTTCTTAGAAATTAATTTCCTAGTTCTGTAGAAATGGTTTTATTAGATGTTCTCTATCATTAACTAATACACTTGCAGACTAAAAGATAGAAGTGTAGTATAAAATCAGCCAGTTAAGTTAAACATGCATGTCTGCCTTTGTGTTTGTCATTGGCCTGAATATAAAGACATATACAACTGACTCTTGTAAGAAAACATTGGAATGCATTTTGTTTAGTATTATATCTAGTCAGTGTTTCATTAGTTTTTACAAAGTCTTTCCTCCTCCTTTCTTCTTTCCCACTCTCCCTTCCTTTCTCTCAAGTGAATTTTGTAGTAAATTGTCTCTTCCTCACTTTGACTGTAGACATGACTTCCAAAAGGAAGAAACAACTCAAAAATAACCTTTGAGATCTTGATGTCAAGAACTCTCTTGCTCAGCCAAGTTTAGAAAGGACTTCACATGTGAGGTGTGGGATCGTATAACAGAATAGACCGTAAAGGGGTCTGTAACTAAATGTCCCCTCTTCTGAAACATAGTGATGGCCTCAGAGTTCCAGGGAGGCAGAGCAGCCTCACAAAACTCCTTGCTGGCAGCCTGGGCAGCTTATGTCACCAGGGTGCCACACCAGCCCCATTAGAGCAGAATGACGCCAGGAAACTTGGACTTGGCAGCACAAGTATATTGAATTTAATGACCCCGGCAGCAGCAGAGGTCACTGCAACAGAACTCTAAAACCAAATCGTCCCACATGGAACACTGCTGTCTTTCTCTGTAAAGCAGCCCTGAAAAAGCATAGGCAGAGCCCAGTCAGAATATACATTTTTAAATTTTGTCTTTCATTTTAGAGATTGATAACTGAAACATTTTAAAACGTGCAAACCTCAGAGAAAATCAGGTTTGGAAACTTACAGTTAAGCTTTCATCACAGCTGGGGTTCTAAACCTACACTGTTGAGAAGCAGTTAAAATATACATTTTAGAACAATTGTTACTAGTATAAGAGGATTTTTTTATGAGAACATTGTTCAGTGTAGTCACATTTCATTTCTAAAAATAGACAACTAACAAAAATGATTCACAGATGTTGATTTAAGAGCAAAATTGTGAACTATATAAAGTAAAATGTATTTGAAGGAAAGGTAGAGCACTTCATTAAAAGCCATTCCATAAAAAAGCACCTCCTTCTCCCTGACCCCCGAGGAGATTCCAAGTCCTGGCTAGACCCACAACACGTGGATCCCGGGGCACACATGAGCCTTTGTGCCCCAGGCAGCAACCCAGGACGGGCCTTCCAGGGTGATGCTCTGTGACAGGAGCCTGGTAAGGACGGGTTCACTGAGGTGGCAATTCTCACTAGTTGCTCTACAGCAGAATTCCCTACAGTGCCAGTTAAATGCAGATTCCAGGGCCCATTCCTACGAGCTCTGATTCAGTGTATCAAGGTTGGAACCTAGGAATCTGCAGTGTAAAACCAGCCTGCCAAGTCTTTCTGCTGCAGGTGGAGTACGGACCACATGTTGAGAAACACTCTTCTGAGGGATCCCATTGAAGTCATTTCCCCACTGTCAGAAGCCTGCAGTTGCCAATTAGGGTTCATCTCATCTCTCTAGTGGGTTTTATTAGCACCTGCAGGAGTCTTTGATACCCAGGTTTGGGGGCCATAAAAGGAGCCATTAGAAATGACCTCATTATAGATTGAATCTGTAAATTGTTTACAATTAACTTAAGCATAATTATACAGACGAGATAACCATGACCAGAACGTGTGGTTCTGGAAACTTACCTAATCCTGCTATATTCTATTATTGTCACAACCGGCACTGCCCTCCTGACTCTGCCCCACCCTGGTGGTTGTCCCTGGGAGACTGAACATGCTTTTCCCAGGTGAGCCTGGCCACGTGACTCATTTTGGCCAATGAAATGTGGGTAGGAAGTGGTGGTGCCACTTGCAGCAGAGGCTTTAAAAGCCATGGTGTGGTTCTGCCCTCCCTTATCCCTCTGCCCTCCCTCATCCCTCTGCCCCGACAGCAGCATGTCCCACGTAGGAGCTGCTCCTTTTGTCTGCACTCAGGGTTGGAGCTACAGCGGAACGTGAAGCGGACAGGTTCCAGGAGTGAGAGAGAAAGCTTGGCTGCGGAGGCTGCCTAGCTGTGTGCTCCTGCCGCGGAGGCTGCCTAGCTGTGTGCTCCTGCCGCGAATCCCAGCAAAACCAGCCACTAATGCAGCTCCTCGTTAGTATTAGCGAAATACCAAGCCAGGCGTGGCTAAGGGAAATTTTCTCGGTCCTGATTCTGTCTGTAATTTTCTTTTGTCATCTGAATTCTTTGTGTTCTATACCAGTCTGTGCATCCTTTTAGTAGCATACTTAACATGAACTGCAGAAAATTATGAGTTATCTTGTAAATGCTCGAAGTTCAGAGTTGAAATACCAAAACTTCATTAGCTGTCTGTCTCCACAGAACCTAGGAAGCTCCCTTCCCTTCTGACATACTTTGCAAGGTGGCCTTTCACCAAGTACTGATGAGCGGGACCACGATCTGTATGTGCGGTATTGCACCTTCTTGTCCAAATTTCTGCTCCAGACGTGCTATGATTGGACTTAGTGTCTCCACGGTTGTGGCAAGGAGAAAGGGTGTTTATTTGTTTCTACTCTGTGGCCAGAGAGAAAGAAAAATTTCCACTTGAGACCATGCTTTAGGTCTCCAAATACGGGCTCCATGAGATTTTCTGTATAATATTATCAAACATCTCTGTAGAAACTAGGCTTTTATTGTTTAACCATTGCAAATCCCCACTGTGTTAAGCCAGTGTCCTTCTGTCACTGTCAGAACACACTGGTGAGTTCAGAGGGCTGGGAGAGAAAGGGATGAGGCGTGACTCGCTCCCTGAAAATCTCCCAGACATCACAACCCACCTTAGCTTCAGGGCTGCTGTGGATGAGTGATCCACTTTTCTGTTAATCACACCTAGACTTTTGCCTTGTCAGCTTCCAAATTTTCTAAATGCCTCGGGCTAACACTCTGGAGCTAGTGTAAGCACAAATGAAGGAATTTATTCAAAGATGGTGGTTTGCTGCTTGGCCTTGGAAAGCCTGGTAGCAGAACAAGAGAATCAGTGGGCGCCAGCCCAGGTTCTTGATCTCCAGATCTCTCTCCAGGTCTCATTGGTCTCCTCCTTCCCTTGCTCCTCAGTCCCCATGATAGGGTGAGGCTGCCCCCAGCTCGCTCCAGAATCCCAGCCTCAAGCACAGGACGGATGTCCTCATTGGTCTCAATCCCCAAGATCATCAATTCAACACATATTTACTGAACGTATGATAGTCCAGGCACTGTTGTTGGTTCTCGGGATCCACAAGGGAAGGAAGAAAGTCCCTGTGGGGTGGGAGGTTAGGACCAGAATTGTGTTCCACAGATATGGTTGCCAGGTAACCCTATACATCTCCTCAGAGGCTTCACTAAGAAGGATCATTGTCAGCTGGGCAGATACCCCAGAAGGTGACGCTCGTACAATCAAAAAGAAAGTGCCAAATGGAAAAATTGTACCTTTTCCACCCACCCACATGGGCATGATCTCATAGAGCATTTTTTATTCAAGTTTCACCAGTGCTTTATAAGCCTTTTGTTATCATTCCTCCTTAGTTCTCTTTACTCTAAGCCAGGCTGGTGACTTCATTTCTCAGAAAAACAAAAAACAAAAGCAACAAACAAACAAAATGGGGGCAATAATAGAAAGGAGTTAGATGAAATCAGTGTTGCTAAGAATTCTTTTGAAACTGGTGACTCTCAAAAATATGATCAAAAGACCACCAGAATTCACTTCCTAAATGAATTAATGGCTTTCTCACAGTATTTCTCAAAGCTGTCTTATCCAAAGCTACATTATTTCTGTAACACACTCTATTCAGCTCTGTTTAGGAGGAGAAGTGGAAATAGATGGTCTCATACAAGTAGGTCCTGGGCACCTTTCTAAACCTTACTTCTGTTCCACCCAGGCATGCAGCAGAGCTCCAGTCAGAGACGTACAAAGTTATGGTGTGAATGGCTATTTTGTAAATGAGAATATGAATTTGATTTTGACTTTGGGGTAGTGAAAATAATCAGAAACAGAACCTTAATGGAGCTGCTTCAGGCTTGCTGGGGAGACAGTACAGCTGAGAGGCAAACTAAAACCAGAAGTAAGAATAGAAATGAGGTATTTACCTGAACCTGCCACAGAAATTGTGAAGAAAATTGTGGAGAGTCATTTTACTGGAACAGGCTGTGCCTCCATCACATAACAGGCAGTTCTGTTTAAGGGAAGAAGAAAACAGTTGCAGGTGGTAAATATTAGTCCATTAAAGAGTAGGGATGGTTGGCCTTATGTTCCCAGAGACACACATTAACCCAGCACCCCCCAGAAGGCATATGCACTTCCGAAGTTACTTCCCAGAGCATAACATGAACGATTTCTAGGGAAGAGGGAGAAATCCAGGCAAAGAAAATGTCCCAAGCAAAGACCTAGAAGCAAGAATTAACACAAACTGTTGAGGGGCTGAGTTATTTCTGACCCATGATGATGATTCTTTCAAGGATGTTTGTAGAGCGAGCATCCTTGAAGATGGAGATAGTGACTCCCTTTGGGGCAAAGGGCAGGCAACTTTACCTGCAGGCCATTATAAAAGATTCAGGTTTCCTAAGCTTAGGGTTTCTCACTGAGAAGAACCCCCACTGCATGTGTAGTGTCTACCTAGGTCACTCCATGTTGCCCCTGTGGTCCTCAGGAAGCAAGGGGGAATTCAGATGAACATTGTGTTCAGGCTGCTTGCTCTGCTGGAAGTTACAAAGTCCTTTGTATCTAACCCAGGAGTCTCATGCATTTTGTCAGCATCCATGAAACTGCTAGCATCCAGGCTAAGTTGGGTAAATCCTAGACCTCTCATGGTTCTTGACAGCTGTATGTTTGTCCAGTAGTTTGGAGGCTGTTGCAGTGATCCAGGTGAGAGAGAAATTCCTTAACTAGAGCCGTGAATGTAAGTGTAAGAGGAGGCAATAGATTCTAGAAGTATTTAGAAAGTAACATTGGTATGACCTTTGATGGTTTGGATTGGAAGAACTGGTAAACGAAAGTGATTGTAGATGATCCCCACCTCTAGTTTGAGTGTTTGAGTCATTAGTAGAGCTTCTCACTAAGAGAGTATTAGAGGAGGAGTATGGCTTGGGGGTCAAATGAAGAGTTCAGTTTTATACATGTTGCTTTTGAGGTGCTTATGGGACAGCCAAGACGGGGTGACCAGAAGACACCTTAATATAAGTGTTTGAAGCTCAGAGGGAGATATCAGGACTGGTGCCAAGACTTGGGAGGCCTCAACATATAGGTGGTGTGGTAGTCAGCCTCCAGGATGGCCCCTAATGATCCCTGCCTTCTTATATTTGTTCCCTTGTGTAGTCATTGGGTGAGAATTGGTGTGTATAATCAATAGATTGTACATATAGCATCACCAGCAGAAGTGATAGTATATGACCACCAAACTTAGGTCACAAAAGAAATTGTGGTTTATGCCTTGGATCACCTGTTGTAGGAGAAACTGGCTGCCCTATAGTGAGGACACTCAAGTAACCTTAGAGAGAGGGCCATATGAGTGAGCCATTGTGGAAGCAGATCCTCCAGCCCAGTCAAACCTCAGAGGACTGCAGCCCTGGCTGACAACTTGATTCCAACCTCACAAGAGATCCTGAACCACTCAGTTTAGCCGTTCTCAGATTTCTGACTCTTAGAAGGAAGCTATGTCAGATGAGTATTTACTGTTTTAGGCTACTAAGTTCTTTGGTGATTTTTTATGCAGCGATAGAGAAATAATGCAGGTGGTAATTAAAGTGGTGACCTCCTTCAGCTCCCCCCTCACTCTCAGCAGATGATCCCCACCCCTTACTTTGTAGGAAAAAAAAAATGCCAACAAGCTGTAACTCTTTCCATCTCCCATTCTATTATTCCCTGTCTCTAAAGGTATTAATTCTGCACCTGCACTTACCTTTCCTCCAGTCTTAAAGGAAGACTTACCTACCTGCTTTGGAGCAAAATGATGGCTCTTTAACTTTATATATTAATTTCCTGGGTCTCCTGTAACAAAGTGCCACGAACAGTGGTGGCTGAAGACAATAGAATTGTTTTTTCTAACTGTTCTGGAGGCTAGAAGTCTTAGATCAAAGTGTCAGCAGGGTCATCCTCTCTTTGAAGGATCTAAGGAAGGGTCTGTTCCATGCTTTTTCCCTTAGCTTCAGTGTTTGCCAGCAATCCTTGATGTTCCTTGGTTTGCACTATGCAACTCCAGTCTCTGCCTCCATTCTTTTTTCATATCTGTCCTTTCCCCTCTTAGAGGGACCACAGTCATAATAGATTAGGAGCCTACGTTACTCCAGTATACCTCATCTTAATTTATGTTTTAAATATGCAACAACCCTATTTCCAAATAAGGTGACATTCTGAGGTTCCAAGAGTTAGGACTTCAACATATCCTTTCCACCCACCTAAGCGTTCCTCAGTCTCCTCTGCTGACACCTCATCTTCCATCCATCTCTACCGGGGAGTTCCCTGGAGTTCAGTATTTGGCCTTTTCTCCCAAAGCTACATCCTAAATCTCTTTACTTAACCCAGGCAACGATTCTGAGTCCCAGACCCATGTATGCAAATGCCAGCTAGACAGGCGAAGCTCAGAAGCCACCTGTCCAAAACCAGCCCAACTATTGGTTTGCTCCTCCATACCTGCTTCCCCTCTTGTAATCCCTTTCTTCTTTATTCCCCTCTGTCCCTGAGTCTGCTAAGTCAAATGTGTGGGGCTCATTTTTCATTTTCCTATCCTGTACCTGAGTCATGTCACTCCTGCCTCCTAAAGGACCCCCGGATCTGGTCACTCTGCATCACCTCTTGCCTGGTTCAGGCCCTCATCTTCTCTCTAATGAGGCCACAGTGTCCTCACTAGTCTTCCAACTTCCACTCTCTGCCCCCTACTCAGTCTTCCACACTGCTGCCAGAATCCTATTCTATGACTAATCTCGTCTAATCATGTCACTCTTGTGCTTAAACCCCTCAGTAGCTCTTCTTTACTTTCAGGATACCATCCCAAATTTCCCCATGGCCCACAAGGTACATCACTAGATCCTGGCCCTGGCTGTCCTCTATGGCCAACCTCACACAAGTCTCTTTCCCTTTTTATCACAGCCCAATCTCTAGCCAACAAGATTACTTATTTCAAACATGTTGAGTTCTTTCATGTTCCTGGAGGCCTCTGCCTCCTTCGCTCTCCTTTTCAAAATAACGAGCATGTGATGACGTGCGGGGAGCCTTGGGAGGGGAGGTGGGAAGATATGCCAGTGAAGTCTGTGGGAGCACATGGTACAAGGGTAAAGTGTAAGGGTACCACGTAACAAGTCTGTGTCCTGAGGCCTGTCCTGAAAGGGTCCTGGGTAGGCAAACCTGTCTGTTATACTCACCTGAGGGTTTACCTTTGGCACGTAAGGCCTCACTGGTGGAGAGGGAGGAGGGTGCCTGCAAGGAGACAATTCTTCTGAGAACAAGCTGTTTGATAACCATTTCATGATTTCCTCTCCATGGTGATTCAGGTCAAAGTTAGAACAAGTTTGTTTCCTTTCCTCCTTCCTGTCTGATTGTGGGTGGGGGGTAGGTAATTAGGTTTATTTATTTATTTATTTTTAGAGGAGGTACTGGGGATTGAACCCAGGACCTCCTTCATGCTAAGCATGCGCTCTACCACTGAGCTATACCCTCCCCTCCTTTCCTCCTTCCTAAATCAATCTCACTTTTGTCCTTTTTACCCAGAATCACTTTTTTCAATGCCCCTATGTAATACTTATTAGGCATACAGAAAAACAAGTTTTTCACCAAATGAATGGGTAATGTTTTAGAGCAATAGCCTGAAGCACATTATTTTAAGACCTAATACATTGCCCCATATCATTTCCACCTGAGGTGAACTCGGTGTGCTGGGTGGTACGTCCTGCCTGGGAGGAAGGTGGGTGCCTTTTTCTCTCCAGGTACCGCATTATCTGGCACAGGGCAAGGGTTTCAGAAATTTTTGAATGAATAAATTTTATCTGCTTTTCCCTTGTCTGCAACAAACTTAAAAATCAAGACTCACTTTCCATCTGCCAACTAGACTACATCTGAGATACTTCCCCAAACCAACTGTGTGAACACCCAGAGAGTGGAAATTAATTTTCTTAACACTTTTCAAAAGACAAAAACATGGATACTCTCCCCACTCAAATAATAATTTTTTATCTTAACCCCTCTTGTCTAACATGAATAGTTTTTCCATTTCCGTTGGTTGAATTTTCTGTAGCTCACTACTTGCCCTGATGGCCTGTATCCTTGAGAGTTAAGTAAACCCTTTATTTGTAGGGTGAGACACAGTCTAGATTCTAGCTTTGGGAAAAGTTTTGGCCCAATTTAAAAGCTGATTGTAATGAAATTAATGAATTTTTGGACAGCTGGCCCTCTCTTAAAACCCTAATCCACCGCTTTCAAATGTGAAAAGGACCTCACATCAAGAAGTCATGGAGGTTCCTTAGAGCCCTGTTTAAACTTTCTGTGAGCATCAATTAGGAAGGGCTGTTAATAGGTCTATGCAACACTGATTTATTTAGAGAATGTCATGTGCCTAAGCACTGCCTTGGCAAGGAACTGTGCTACACATAGAGATACACACTCCGTGCCCACTGGGCTCACATAAAAGGGAAAAAGTACGCAGTAGGGGTTTACCTCAGTGGGGTGAGGCTTGATATTTTCCAGATGGTGACACCACAAGTGAGTTCAATAGAAATATCTTTAGAAAAAGATGCTCAGATATTAAATAAGCAATGAATATACATCAAGCCCTGATCTGCTGCTGCATCTCTTTACATCTGGGCTGGGAGTGGCTCTCGTCCCTAGCTGCAGATGGGGTGGTCTCCTCTGTCAGTGGGAGGCCCCATTAGCTGTCCCATTAGGAAGACTCTTCTGGCAGGGTAAATGCTAGAACTGGAACATTGTCCACAAATAGATTTGGGACTTTTCTCAGGGTGAGGAAAGCAGCAAAGGAGGGACTTGGCTTGGTTGCAGGAGTTAAATTAATTATATGCATTGTGTGTGAAAGAGCTGGCATTTCTTCCTGAGTCAGGAGAAAGGTCAGTAAACACAACAGTTAGGAATGTTTGTCAAAATGATGATCGTGAAATACCTCAGGCACGAACTGACTGAGACTCCAGAGAGTCATTGATAAGACAAGAAACCATGGAGAGGGAAAACAAGTGAGCTGTTTGAGGGGAGGGATGGGGAAAATGGCTGCCTTACATCAAGCACAGTGTAGGTCTCTAAGGAAGTCAAGGCAATGATGAGAGTCTCACGGCACTGTCTGCTTTGCCACCCTGTGTGTGTGTGTGCGTGTGTGTGCGTGTGTGTGTGTTGGCAGATGGAGTTCAGGGGGTCCTGGGAGAAGAGGGGGAGGTGGTGAAGGCCTCGGGCCCTGCTTCCCTAGTGCCTGAACGATCCCTTCACTTGCTAAGGAGACACAACTTCCAGTTTTTGACTAAAGTATATAGAATGCTCAAGACAAATGAGTACTGCCAAAACTCTGGGTTTTGATGTCAGGCACTATCAGTGGACAGCTTTAGAGATGTGCAGTTGTACCACGCTATCAGCTGCTTCAGCTCAGTCCCCATCAAAAGCAGTGCCAATGAAGTCTTAAGTCTCATCCGCGTGAAGACAGAGCCAAATACTTCCCACAGAGTCTTTATACCATTGGTGATGGGTTAATGTTTAAAGACTCATTGAAATGTCTCTGAAACCCTGACCTCTGGCAGTGTTTCCCAAATGTCCCTTAAGATGAGAATGACCTGGGTTGCTTCTTAAGCCACAGATTGCTGGGCTTCGATCCTCATGTACCAAGACAGAATTTTCTGGAAAAGGGACATGGTTATCTATGTATTTAACAAATGTTTCAGGTGATATTTGTCATCAGGGTTCTCAGCCATGAGGTGCTTTTGAAAAATGCCTACACCCAAGTTCAGTGCCGCAGGGGTGCAGTGGCTCAGCTGTTGTGGGATGGGGCCCAGGCACCGGGTTCCTGGGGTGACTGTAAGAAGCACTCAGGTGACTCTGGGACCTGGCATGTATAGTGGTTGTGCTTGCAAGGTGTGGAGTCAGGCTGCCCGGGTTCACCTCTGGGCTCTGCTGCTGCTTCTACCTGTGCAGCCCCAGCCAGTTCACTTAACTTCTCTAAGCCTCCGTCGCCTGACTCTAAAATACAAGCTGCGATATGACTTACCTCTGATTATTTTGAGGATTAAAGAGCTAATTGTGTGAAATACCAGGCACATTGCAAGCACTCAGTAGCTTTTAGCTTTCATTATTCATTTCACATGTGCCTCCGTGTTAAGAACTGGGACACAAAGATGAAGATGTGACCCCTGAGCCCTAAGGAAGTTTGCTGTCTCTTAGGAGAGACAGACATGCAAGCTAATGGGTGATGGTGGGATAGGGCCCCAGAAGCAATACGGACAAAGCATGTGAGCTCAGAAGGAACAGTGAGCACGTCTAGCAGAAGGCTGTATCAGGGAGATGCAAGGGAGCTGGGGTTTGAAGAATGGGAAATATCCAGCCTGACTGAGAAGGTAGCAGGTGGGCAATCGCAATGGGGAGAGCAGCGCGTGAGCATGGGGCGTGAGTGGTATCTCAGGAGATGGTATTTCAGCGTGGCTGGGCTTAGTACTGGGGAGATGAGCCTGAAAGGCAGATTGAGATCAAATTCTGAAGGTGATGTTTGGGGTCTGGGTCTTTTAGCGATGGGGACCAAGCACCAGAGGACTTTTCAGTTGGTAAGTGACATAACTGGATCTCTGTTTTAGAGCAACAATCTTGACAAGAGCTTGGGGGATGCTGATAGGAATACAGGATAGGGATGCAGGATGAGGAGGCAGGAGACCGGGTGAAGACAGGAGTGTAAATTTCATTAACTCATTTAGCAGATATCTTTTGGGCACCTGCTGATGCCAGACACTAGATGCTGATCTACAGCAGTGAACAGACCTAGTCACTGTGCCTGCAGTTAGAAGGTGGTTCCAGTAGTCCAGGGATGTGACGGGGAGGCCTGCAAGGACCAACGGGGTAAAGTAGGGGAGGAAGGGATGAAATGGGAAAGAAGTTGTGGAGGTCCAACCAACAGACTTGGGGAAAAATAATCCAGATAAGATTAATGTATCAGAAGAAGAGAGAAATTATATGGGACAGCATGGTACCTAGGCGGTGCATACGGGTGAGACCACAAATCAGTGGTTCCAATTCTGAGGCTCCCACTGATAAGGAAGGCCTATGGACTAGTCGCCAACTTTTTAAAAAGCTGAATATGAATGTGTGTTTAGTCATTCCTATTAAGAAGGTGGATGGTAACTATGTTGGCTGTCTGTTGCTGTGTTACAAACTGCCCCCAAACGTAACAACCATTGACTTAAACAAACAACCATTTATTGCGCCTCACATTATGTGGAGTTTAAGCGGGGCTTGGCGGGGCAATTTCTATTCCATGTGGCGTTAACTGGAGTCATGAGGCAGAATTCAGCTGGTGGTCAGCCTGGTCTGGAGGCTCCAAGCTGGCTTCATTCACATGCCCAGCACCTTGATGAGGACATCTAGGGGCTGTGGCTCAGCTGGGCCTCTCTGCTTCTCCATGGAGATTAGAGCCTCTCCATGTGGTCTCTTTAGGCGGCTAATCTGACTTCTTACGTGGCAGCTGATAGTGCCGAAAGACCTCCTGGAGGAAATGGCTGGTATTCAAGGTTCAGTCCAGAACTTGCATTGTATCTTTTGTGTGTGTTCTATTGGTCAGAGTCGTCAGGGGCCAGCCCAGATTCACAGGGAGAGGAAATGGGAAGATTATTAAGAATTTGCAGCCATCTTTCATCCAACCCATCAATTAAAATTTTAATTTTCTTTGCCTTTAAAAGCTGATATTATATGAAACTAAGTTGTATTCTAAATTATATATCCTAAGTTATATAAGCATAAAATATAATTAACAGTAATGACTGATTAAGTAGAAAGGGTAAAATTGGATCACAACACGAGGCCCTTGGGAAGTCCAATAAAATATAATAAAAGGATAATTATTATCACCCTTGTGATAAAAAGGTTGACAAGCACGCACTCTAAAATCTGAACTACCCCCCATGGCCCACCAGCCTGTGAGGTCTTCCCCCCGCCCCCTCATCCCAGGCTGTGCTCCCTCTCATTGTGCTCCAACCACCCTGTCTTCCTTCAGTGCCTTGATCTCTCTAAGCTTTGTCCCATGATAGAGCCTTGGTGCACACCTTTTCCTCTGTTTTTAAATTTTTTCACAATTGACTCTTTCTCATTCCTGGAAAGGCCTTTGCTGACCAGCCCATCTAGGTAGGTTCCTCATCCAGCCCTCCCATCACAAGTTATACTCTAAGACTGCCCTATTTATGCTCTTCGTGGTGTTCGTCACAAGTGCCCCCTCCCACCTCCCAGGATAGAATCCTGTGCAGGTAAAATGTTGACCATTTAGCTCCTTCCCGTATCCCTAGCACCTTGCACAGTGCCTAACCATAGCAGGCAGTCAATAAACATTTATTGAATGAATGAATCTTTGTCTCAGGCATCCCTAGAAAATTCTGTCATCACCTGTCAGAGCAGAGGAAGGGACTGCCTTGTTGGAATGATGCCAGTTATGACTTGGTAGAGACTATGTTAAGGGTGCTGAGCCCTGATCTTGGCAGAACATACTCACTGGCCCACAGAGGTTGCTGGTGAAAAGAATGAATGGGAAATGCTATCAGAAAATGTTAATTTGGAAGGTGAACATTTATAAACTGTAACACATGGCAAAGCTCTTAATAGACCCATTTCCTATATCCCGCCCATCCCCGTATTCATCCTGGGTTGCTCCACGGAACTTTAAAATCTGGGTGACTTGGCATGATGCTGAAGAGGTAGGGAACTATTGTAGCCTGGACTTGATGTTTGGTGTATAGAATTATCATCATCTGGAATCAGTGGGTTGTAAGTGAGAGCAGCCTACCTAGAGAACTTAATAAAATGAATAACAAGCAACCTCACAGGCATCCAGAACTAGAAAACCAGAATTATCTGGCCACAGTGGTCTGCACCAGGAAATAAAGAGCTGAGGCTCCTTCCTCCTCCTCTCCGTGCCTTGGCTCTGCTCCCTCACCTCTCTCCCCAGAGCAGCTGCTACTGCTTCCCGTGGTTGACCACCTTATGACTTCAATTGGCAAATGGATTGACTTCGGTTCTGACTCCAAATGACCTTTGGGTCATTACCATCCATCAACAGGCTGACTCAGTCTCTGTCTCCATATGTAAATACCCTTGGGAGGAGGGTTATCTCAGCTGGTCTATAAATTGACTCCCCAATGGGTCAGGTGTCTCTCCTTGGTCCAATCATCTCAGGACTGATGTCTGAGTAAAAGAGGCAGCTGGAGCTGGGGCAGGGGTGGGGCTGAGGGAGAGGGGAAAGGGAAGTGGACCAAATAAAACAAACTTTTCTTGAATGTAATTCTTGTAACACCCCACCTCTAGTTGTACTGTTAAAAACAGCCTCAATGACGTGAGAAGAAAATAATAGCATCACCATCGTTTCAGAACATTTCCTAAAGTTTGCCCAGACTTAATAAGCCTGATGAAGTCTTAGTTTAAACTAGTAACTGAAATTTATTAAAGCAATATAATATTCTTTATGATTCAAGCAGGTCCCATTCTAACCTCCTAAAGCTTCTTTAAGATTATTTATCATAAAATATCTTTAAATTCTCTCAAATGGAAATAGGTCAAGTAACATTATTTGACTTAAATATTACTTAAACTCTAAGTCATTTTTATGTTTGAATTTTTAACAGACTATATTGCTATGTATATACACACATATTCATTCAGCATATAGATCGTTCAGTTCTGTTGAGTTAACCAAAGCCTAGTGGTTAATTCTGGAATTGAGTTTTTATAAGTCTGTTTCTTAAAAATCTTGTTTGAAAAGAACAAAATCATGCATCAAATGAAACCAGAAAGACGCTTCAGACACAGAGGTCAGTGGAGATACAAAGCTAAAGGGGGTCATATTTTCTGCATCCTTAGTAATACACTCACATGGGGGGGGCGAAAATTATTAAGAAAGGAGACTTTGGGCCGGAATATGAGACAGTAAAATGTCAGTGTATGTCACCTGACTTAGAATGAAACTTCCAGAGTCTTCAGAGAGACATCTGTCCTGGCTCTCATGCACTTCCATGAGCTTGAACCATGACAGGGAGTCCTGAACAGCAAATGGGGGGATAAGGATATCTTCATCAAAGGTTTTTAGGAAGACTAAATGAGTAAAGCCATGTCAAGTGGTTGGAATACTATTTGGTACATGGTACAGCCTGTGGAAGAGTTGACCCTTACTATTGCATTGCAGCCATCCACCCCCTTACCTGCACTGAGAAGGTTTTGCCCAAGTCAGTCACCTGCTTTGAGCTCTCTGCTCTGCTCCAGCCAACTCCGTGGTTACTCTTGGGATCCTGACCCTCCCCAGTTCAATCAACACAGGCTCTGGGCGTTCTCTGTTAGACATCTTTGAACCTGCAAACTGCCAACTTCTCTTCTATTTTCGTTTGAAATCACTACGCGGCATGAATGGTGAGAACTGTCACACAAACATGTCTCTGCTTACTCATGAACTCAAATATTTAGATTCCAAAGGAAGTGTAACTTTTTCTCTGCCGTCTCTCTTTTTCGCCACCTTGGAGGGGTGGGAGGGTGAAGAGTGGAATCCCAGAGAAATAGCTTTAGGAGCTGAGAGGAGCCAGAAATTCAGTACACTTAGGGCTCCCTTGTGAAAACACAAAAACAAAAATAAAAATGCCTCCTGCCACTTCAACATCTCTGTTCCACTGGTGCCCCCCACCATTCGCTTTAAAAACAAATGGAAAAAGCCGAGTGTTGATGACAGTCACTGGGGGGTTAGAGTATGTCCCAATATGGAAGAGGCGTGCTCTTTCACAAGAGACAGCTCTGTCTTGACTGACAAGCTCTTAAAAACAAAAACCACAAGTAAAAAGCCCGGGGGGGGGGGGTGTGCGCGTGCGCGTGCGTGCAACCTCATGGGTCTGTGGGAGGTGGACTTCCACCAGAGTCTGGATTTGATTTGCAGGATTATGAATTGTCTTGAGTGTTTTGAGAAAAGTTGGAGGATTTGGTGGATATTTAAGAATTAGAAGTTTTATTTGAGGGACATTTAAGGATCAGGAGTTGGTTATTTGGGAAATATTTAGGGCAGACTCTGTCCTTAACTACTTTCACAAATCTCCTTTGTTTCCAGGAAGTTTGAGGTTCTTTAAAAGAGAAATTTGCTCCTAAAATTCAGGGGTGAAGATGAGTTGTAGTCAACTGTAAAGACAAGAAAAAGACAAGTGAAAAACCTCAAACACTGCTTAAAGTTCTTGCTCTAGATGTCCGTAACTTATACTCTGAAAATTTAAGGTTCTGTATGTTGTATAAGTACTTTAAAACATCATACTAACTTTTGGACTATGTGGGACAATATTTTTTCCTATTACATTTTTTAAAAATTTAATTTGATTACTAAGGAGGCCATACATCTTTCTGTGTGTGTATTTCCTTTCCTGTGAATTTTTTGTTCATGTTGTTTTTACATATTTATTTTGGAGTTTTAAGGTTTTTTCCCGTAACAGTTCATAAGTCCTCTTTTTAAAATTACGGAATATTTCAGACATACAGAAGAGTAACAAATACATTTAGAGATCCTTTATAAACTTTCCGATCCCACTTCCCAACCCCTCTTCCAGAGGTAACCACCTACAGTTGCTATGTATCTTTTTATTCCACATTTTAATATTTTTAGTCTTTGGTCATCATACACATACACACTCACAGACACACACATACACACAAAGTATTGAGTTATAAGTGTTTCAATTTTATGAGTGATAGTATACCAAACTTAGCATTCTGCAACTTGCTGTTTTTAAGCTCAATATTGTATTGCTGAGATTTATCCATTTCGACAAACTACAAGCCTGGTTCATTCTTCTTAATGGCTAAATTGAATTCCACTGTATGACCTAACCATAAGTTATTTACTGTGCTGTAAGGGATCTCTTTGTATAATTATATATATTAACCCTATTTCTGGTTGGCGTGTGTGTGTGTGTTAGTTACAAATCTATTTCCCCATGTCGTCTTATTTTAATAATTTTTGTTTTTGCAGAAGTATAAAGTATTTTTATAGAGCTAAATCTGTTGATTGTTTCCCCTGTGATTTCTTCTGTTGCTTCAAAGCATACAGTGTGCTCACCCCTCCAAAGAAGAACTATTCTTTCATGTTTTCTTGTATTTTTTTCTGGGATTTGTATTTCTTTTTAGTTTAATTCTTCAGTTACAGTTAAAACCAGGAGGAGAGGTATGGCGGGAACACACACACACAAATCCCCCTGATATAATAATCAGTTGTCCCAGCAGGGTTTATTAAATTCTATTTTTCTTTGCTTATAACTTCTTCATCACATATTCTTATGTATGATAAGATTTATTTCTGGACTTTATATTCTACTTAATTCTTATGTTTGGTGTTATTTCAGTATTTGAATCCTATTTTATTGCTGTCATTTTAAAATATATTTTCAGAGCTGGCAGCCTCCATTGCTCCTCTTTCTCAAAATATGCCTTTGATATTCCTACACATTAATATTTATCAATTTTATTAAAATGTCATAGTTTTTAAGGAATATTTTTGCTGGGTTTGGGTTAAAACTATACATTAAGTTGAGAGAATTGATATTTCTTATTTTACTCTCCACTCCAAGGCAGTTTCCAGTTAATTCCTTTGTCTTTTCTTTTCTATTCAGTCATCTCCAAAAAATTGCATTTTGACTGGTTATTTGAAATTTTTATTCACTTTGTATTATGTAAAATTTCCAAAATAATGTTAATGTTATTAAGGCCAACCATGTTCTGGACTATTTCAAGGGAACATTTAAAGTTATCTTTGCATAATTTTGGATACTGGCTTAAGAAAGTATCCTCTTTTCTGTTATCTTTTAATGTTTTTATGTGAACCTCTATTAAATGATCACATTCCCTCTTAGTGATTCTTATTAATATATAGTTATATCACTATATTCATAAACTTCCCTAAATTACAGTATCCTTGAATTGGGGGTAAATGTGATATTTTATGTATTGTACTTTGTACTCAACATATAATGTTCAATTTTGTCTCCCCAAATTTTGCATTTTCAAAATATCTTTAGGGGTTTTTTTTGTTTATATTTATTGGGTTTTATCATAATTGTGTTTGCTCCAACAAATAGCCTGGGTACCTTTGCATGTGTGTGTACGTAGAGGAACATCTGTCTGTGTGACAATTTGGCTTTCTTCTGCTGGAGTGACTTATCTTATTGGTGCATTTAGGGTAGAGCAGGCCCCTACCTCCTTCCCTTCTCTTGGGAGCCAGCTTGCCCACAGAGAACATGCTTTCTGATCTATGGCTCTTAGCCACACATTTCACAAGACAAGCTCCGTGTGGGGGGCATGTGGTAATTCAGTGCTGCCTGTGCAAAGGGTGTGGATCATCCTAATGCTGAGGTTTAGTTCTGAAAGATCTATGGTTGTCACACATCTAAGCCACATCCTCCAATACATCATTTATTAGCAATAAAGCTATGATTTTGATTTCCATCTGTCTAATTTCCTTACCTGTCTCTCGATTAATTCTGACTTTTAATTGGCAGGAAAGGGCCCTCTAAAACCCAAACTGTCCAATATATGTTTAAAAGGAATTCCAGAAAGAGAGTATAAAATGAATGGAAGAAAAACAATAATGGATGTTGAGGGTTACACAACTCTGTGAATATACTAGAACTACTAAAGTGTACACTTTAAATAGGTGAATTTTATGATATGTGAATAATATGTCAATAAAAATGCTTTTAATAAAAGATAATAGCTGAAAATTTTTCACAAGAAAAGATTTCACAATTTATACAAGAATGGCAGCTAGGTTAGCAGACTTCTCAACAAAAGCCAGAAGGCAATGGAATAATATCTGCAAAACACTGACAACTAGAATTCTACACCGGCTAAACCACTAGGTCAAAAGCCAGGGTGAAACAAAGACCTTCTCAAAGTCTGAGATCATTTACCATTAATGTACCTCCACTGAATAAACCCCAAGTAGGAAGAAGGAAATAATAAGACAAGAGCAGAAATATATCAAAGATAAGTCCACTTGAAATAAAAAGAATCACCAATGTCAATAATAGGTTCTTGGGGAAAAAAACTAATAAAATAAGCAAACTGAGTTAAAGACTGATCAAAAAAGAGAAAAAAAGCACAAATGTAGAAACAGCCTAGAAAGGGGGCCTACCTAAAGATAAAGGTTTTTTTAATTACAGGATCATTTTTAATAAGTCATTAAATTTGAAAACTTTAACAAGATGATCATTAATCCCAGAAGAATATAAATTATCCAAGCTACATATGAAATTAAAAACCTGAATAGAGTATTAGCCATTAAAAAATTGAGTCATAGTTAAAATTAAAAACCTTCCAGTCATTTAAGGAACTGGTAATCCAAGTATTATACAAACTCTTCCAAAGAAAGGTGGGAATGTCCCAAGTTATTTTATCTATGATTTCTGGGTCCTCATTCTTGTGTCTCAACTATTTTAGCTCCTGCCTCACTATCGATCTCTCTTATCTTCATTCTTGGTGATTCCAATATACACTTAGATGACACTTCAATAGTTTGAACACTCTGTTCCTTGAGCTCTTCTACTCTGGTGGTCTTGTCCTTCACCTGCTCACCCCTGTGGCTGGAACCCATCACAATCTGAATTTCATGCATCCCCTCTAACCACCACCTCTAACCACCTTCTCATATCTTTCCAGCTCCTTATTTCTAGCACTCTGAATTTGAAAACCCTTGGACCTACCAGGGCCTCCATCCACTGGTCCTGCCACCTTTTTCACTTCCTCTCCTGCCCTGATACTCTCCTCCCTTCCCACCTTATCCAGCTGAAATTCCTCAGTACTTTTGCCCTTTTCCCCGTAGGCCTACTCATTTGGCAAAACCATGATCGTAGTTAAATCCAACTTCCCACCTACTCTGAGCCTGCAGAAGAAAAACACGTGCCCAATATGAAGGATTCATTTTAAAGCCAGGATCACAAACCTCAAGTGAGCCCTTTAATGCTCCCTGGTAGACGTACTGTATTTCCTAGTCCATTTATTTCCTGCTCTCATACTTGACTATATCATACCTTTTCCTTTGTTCTCATATTTCCAATACCTCACCCCACGTCCTCACCCACAGATAACCTTGCTTTCCACCTCAGTGAGAAAATTAAAACAATCAGAACTTCCCTCCAATTTGGAAATAGACATCATTTCCTCTGATTCAAGGGCTGGTAAAGGACATCTTTCCAGCAATTGCACTCTCTCTCTCTTTCTCTCTCTCTCCCTCTATTGGATCATTTTATTAGCATATAAACATGATTATTTTTTCCATCTTAAAAGAAACTTTCTCCTGACCCCCACCAGCTCCACTCAGTTTCTCTGCTCATCATTGTGGCGAAATTCCTTGAAAGGGTTGTCTGCACTTACTTCTGTTCCTTTCCTCCTATTCTCTTTGAAATGGAGATTTCCATCAGGTTTTCCCCTGCCCCACTCCACTGAAAACACCCTTTTCCAGTCTCAGCAGCATTTAAAGATGGTCGGTCACTCCCTTCTCCCTGTTAGCCTTTCTTCACTTGGCTTCTAGGGTACTTCACTCTCTCAGTTTCCTCCTGTCACTGTTCACTCCTCAGTCTCCCCAGCTGGTTCTCCCTCTTGTCCCTGACTGCTTGACTTTGGAGCCCTCTTCTCCACCAATACTTGTCCCTTCATTGTTCTCACTTAGTCACACAGCTTTACATGCTGTAAATAAGCAAAAATTGCCAATGTTCTCTTTCCAGACCACACCTCTCCCCTGTGCCCCAGACTCATATATCCAACTGCCTAATAGCCACCTCCACTTGGATATCCAGTAGGCACCTCAAGCTTAACATTGCCAGTACTGAAATTCTTACCTCCCAGCAACCTATTCCACCCCAGTCTTTCCATCTCAGTTGTTAGTGATGTCATCATTCTGGTAGCTTAACCCTACATTCTTACAGTCTAAACCCTGTTTCTCCTAATATTCCATATCCAACAGGAAATTCTGTTGCTTATACCTCAAAATATATCTAAAATCTGACCACTTATCACTTATCCCACTGCTACTGCCCTGCTCTGAGCTTCTATCTCTCACCTGGACTCCAGTAATAGCCTCCTGACCGGTCTCCTGCATCATCCTCCCCCTTCTGTTGTCCAGAAATCCCTTAAAAAGTAAACAAGTTCATGTGTTTCCTCTGTTCAAACCTCCACAGGCCCTCTACAGGGAGAATGCTTACCCTACCCACACACCCTCCCCCATCCCTTATTTCCATCTCACCTCTGACCTCATCTTCAACCCCTCTCCTACTCCATCCCTCCACTCCAGCCACACCAGCCAACTCTCTGTTCCTTGAATAGCCAGGCTCCCACTTTAGAGCTTGTGCTGTCACTGTTTCCTCCACCTGAGATGTTCTTCTCCAGGTATCTGCATAGGTAATGCCCTAATGCCCTCATTCCAAGTTTTTGCCCAAAGGGCATCTCAAACAGGTCTTCTCTAAAAATTGCAAGCAACCACACACCACCACCACTACACTCCCCATCATCATACCCTGATTTATTTTTATGAGCTTTCTTGAGATAGAATTCACATACCATGAAATATACTCATTTAAAGTGTACAATTCAATGGTGTTTATTATCTTCACAGAATCGCTGCAATTAATTTTAGGACATTTTCATTGCCTCCCAAAACACCCTGTACTGATTACAGTCGTTCCCCATTTCCTTCAAATTTCCCTCCCTTCAGCCCCTGGCAACCACTAATCCACTTTTTGTGTCTGTGGATTTGCCTGTTCCTGACATCTTATATAAAGGGAGTCATACAATATGCAATCCTTTGTGATTGGCTTCTTTCACTTAGCATTAAGTTTTTAAGTTTCACCCACCTTGTAACATGTATCAGTACTTCATTTATTTTTATGGCCAAATAAAATATATCATATTTCATTTATCCATTCATCTGTTGATGGGCAGTTGGATTTTTCCACTTTGAGGCTATTTGAATAATGCTGCTATAAGCATTTGTGTACACATTTTTGTGTGGACATAAGTGTTCATTTTTCTTGGATACATATTTAGGAATAGAATTGCTGGACCATATGGTAACTCCATGTTTAAAGTTTTGAGTAATTGCCAGACTGTTTTCCAAAGTGGCTAGACCATTTTATATTTCTACCTACAGTGTATGAAGGTTCTAATTCTTCCATGTCTCCTCCAACAAATTTTATTGTCTCTTTTAAATTCTTGCTTTATTTTTACAATAGCACTTATCATCTTCCAATATGCTGTATCATTTATTTCTTAGATGTTTTATTGTCTGTCTCTCCACTATAATGTAAACTCCATGAAGGCAGGGATTTTTGGCTTCTTTCATCTATTTTGTTTGCTGTTGAGACTGCCTAGAACATAGGAAGCACTCAGTAAATGTTTGTGGATTGGAATGAAATGGGTTTAGTATAACAGATACCAAAACCAGACAATAGCAAGAGAAAAGGAAGTCTGAGTGTATCTCAGTATCAATGCAGTCAAAAATTGAAATAAAATGTTATACCAGTGAAATAGATTAAGATTACAAAAACCATGTGTCCCTCAGACAATATAAACTAAAAAAGATAAAGCTAGCTACATATTAGCCAGCTACTGGGAGAAGAGACACAGGGCCAACGAGTCCATGGCAATGTAAAACAAAAAGTCACAGCTGAATTTTGCTTCCTACAGGGCCAATAGCTCATTAACCATGAAAGAAGCAGAAAAACAAATCAAGGAACCCGTTTTTCCTTCAGGAAGCAGCAGACCAAATGGATGCCAACTTGGCACCAAGTTTTGTTATAACTCGGGCAGGCTCAACCAGGCTTCTGCACAGGCACACTGGGTCTTAGCAAAGCTAGAGTAGAAAGGAAAAACTAAACAGGAAGTGGGTGGGGGGTCTAATAGCCTAGCGGCTTGATGCAGTGCAGAATTCTTGTGAGCTTAGGCTGGTATGCCATGGGGTCCAATCCAGTGTGTGGTATGAATATTGAGTCAAGCAGTCAGCTCTCCCAATTACCAGTCCATTCCCAGCAGGGCCCCAGCCACTGGCCAAGATACAAAGGACAGGATTCTGTTTCACCTACCCCAGGGGTTCCTGACAGAGATCAGACAGGGTGTCAAACCAGCCAAATAGGCGGAGGGCAGGTTGAAGCCCAGGGATAGGGGTAGGGGTTAGGGTAAGGGGTAGGAGAAGAGGGAGAAGGATCTGGATGGCCAAGAAGTCTGGCTGTGGGAAGTGAATATCGTATGGTTTATGTGATATATTGGAGGGAGCGGGGTAGGAGAAGATGACAAGGGACACAGTTTTAGATGTTTGGCACTTGTTCTTCAATACCTTGTTGTGTTTTGTTTTTTTCAAGGGGAGATGTTTATCTGCTCCCTGTAGGACCTTTCCAGCCCACATCTAAATGCTGCATTCCCTACTCCACTGTAGCAGGGCCCAGCAGAGTAGCCAATAAGCCTTTATAATTTATAAATTGGCCCCCATTTCCTGAATGAAGAGACTTTCCACAGTATAGAATCTGCACCCACACAGTCTTCCCAACACTTGCTTTCTTCCTTTGGGCAGCCCCAGATCGCCCCCAGGGCAGGGCGTGAGATTCATGGGACATCTGAACTCTGCCCACAACACTTTTTAACCCTACAGCTACCCCTCTGACTGCGCTGACCTTTGATTGAGGAGTGGGGTGCGGGGAGGCAAGAAAACCACCCTCTTTTTACTCCTTGTTATCCCACCCTGTCACCTCCGTTTTCTACAAGACACATGTACGTTTGGGGGGAAAAAAGTCTTTCATCTTGGATGTGTTTTCTTTAGTAACAAGTGTGTGTGGGAGGGGACGGGGGAAGGGAGAGAGGGCGGGGAAGAGGGTACCGAAGTGCCCAGCAGCAGGAGCACCTACAAAAACAATCCTCACTTGATGAGGCACCAAGGGAAAATCTTACTAAGGAAAGTGACTTGCAACTCCAGGAAGGCTGGGCGTCTCACGGTGGGCAGTCCAGGACGGCGATGGGGAGCGGGAGGGATGAAGGGAAAAGAGACGGAGAGGGGGAAGGGTAGGAGGAGGGGGAGGGGGCGGTCCCGAGCAATTCAATGGCGCTTTGATTTAACAACTCCAAGCCCTTTGAAAACATTTTGCCAAGAAAAGCTTGCCATCAACACGTATAATCTCTTATCAGAGGCCCCTGAAAGCCCGGGCCCCGGGGTTAATTCCCCCATCGCAATGAGTTTGAATCAGCTCTAAACCCGCAGTGACATGAAAGCGCCCGAGCCTCGGGCCGCACAGAACCCACTGCGATCCGCCGACCGGGGAGGATTACGGGGCCTGTTCCGCGGCGAGCTCGCCGGCGGGACGGGCAGGCTCAAAAGAAAAAGAATAATTAGGGATAATTGCTTGTGTCCAAACACAAGCATTAAGGCCCCCTGTTCCCCTTTGGGACTTTGTGAGCCAGAATGAAAGAGACACCCCCTGTTTTGACAGCTGGACCAGCGGCCTGGATCCGTGACCGAGGGAGGAAGCGCTCCCGGCTGCTGGGAACGCGGCCGAGCCGGGCCGCGGGTGGGCGGAGGCCCCGGGGCCCGGAGCCGACCGAGTCCACGCGCGGAGCCCGCTTTCGCGCTCAGTCTTCCCGGAGCTCGGAAAAAGCGGGTTGTCTCCCCGCCCGGCGCCTGCGGCCTCGAGGCTGGGAAGCGGAGGCCAGCGCCCAGCTCACGGCGGCGAGTTGGCGGAAGACGGCCAGGGACTTGGCGCCCGAGCCGCCCAGGGCGTCGGGTGCAGCAGAGCTCTGGTGGTTCCTCTAGGCAGATTTGCACCCGGAGCCCCAAGGGGTCTCTTCAGACGCACTAAAGTTCACAAGATGGGAATGAATATCCAATCCCACCTCGCTGGGCCTGGGGCGGCCTGCGCCACAGTTGGAGACAGCCGAATCCCAGGGTGGTCCCAGCCACATCCGGCTGAGCCCTTGAAGCTGAAGCCCGCGTAGGAGGCCTCCCTTCGTAGCTTGGAAGTGACAAGAGAATTAAACGCAACTAGGGAAATGAGCTTAATGTACTCGTTGCATCAGGGCTCACCAGCGTGGCCCACAATCCCGAAACTAGCTTGATGTTGGGGTTTGGGGCCAGGGCTTTCCGGAGGACTGAACAGGCCTCAGCCAGCAATCTCGGGGCGGGGTGTTGGGAACAGGGGCGAAGTTTCTGGGAGCTTGGCTAGTTTGTCCTTCGTAGTCCAGGAAGCTTCCTTGCCCAGTAAGACCAAGCCAGGTCTAGAGGGATCTTTGAAGGAGCAGGGTGGCGGTGGGGGACAAAAAGTGGCTCGTGCCAACTGGATACCAGCTCCTAAAGCGAGGGGAGGGGAAGAGAGGGAGGAAGGTGGAGAAGGGAGAGAACCTGATGGAAATACGGTCTTCGAGACCACCCGCAACACCTGGACCACCCAGGCCGAGGCCTGGAACTGCGAAGCCTTGGGGCCTGCATGGCCAACTGGCTAGAAAGTCCGGAGCGGCAAGTGGATCTTACAGAAGGCGGGTCCCCCAAAGTTTTAAGAACTGGGGTCTCCATGGCGGCAGGCAGGCCGGCGGCCAGCGGAGTCCACACATGCGCCACCCCCAGATGCTCCGCTTCCAAATACAGATCATATGCGGGACTGAAGGAAGAGTGGGGAAGCGGCGCGGCAGACACGAGGGCATGAGTGATTAATTAAGGGGAAACCACATCCGACAAGGAAAGAGTTTTCAGAAAGAAGCCGAGTCCGAGAGGAGCTCTGACCCTGCAGCTGTGGCCCAGACGGATCCGCCCGCTTCTGAGCCCTCCCCACGCAGCAGAGGACACGCGCTGGGGCCTGCTGGGAGTCGGCTTGCAAAAACTGTGTGCTTTAAATAAAGCTCAAGGTGAAAAGTTTCTGGGTTGGCCTGGGACTAGAGGAGGTGACTGGAGTGATCTCTGGGCGTCTCCTGGCTGCTGCAGTCACCTGGGTCCTCCACAGTGGCCTTAGAGCACTAGCGGGTTATATATAGGCCCCACAGGGGTCGCCTACATTCACCCCGCCAAGCAAAGCCAGCTTGGGTTCACCAGACGTGACTATGCTGGAGAGAGATTTAAGATGGAAAGGTTCAGATCCAGACAAACGCGTACTTGCTCACATTTTTCTGTCCTTCCTCTCACCCGGTGGCAAGGGTGAGGGGGCATCCAATGACAGCACCATTGCCAAGAAATAGAGAAAATGCTGTTTGCTGAATATTTTCATTTTCCTTCTAATTGCCAGTGTTTATTAAAATACCTTCAGCTTGTTGATAATTAAATATAAAATAAAGCTTATAACTTTAGTAGATTTTGAAATTTTTGTAATTATAGGCTTCGGATAATTTTCTTGGCCAGAGAATAGTGGGACTATTCTGAATGAGGGAAGGTATTGTGTTTCTATGCCATAAAATGATGAGCTTTCCCACCTCCCTCTGGGGAGTGTAAAAGTCAGGACGTCTTTTAAAAGCCTTGATTTGCAAAGTTTCCTTCCTAGAAATGGGTGATGCTGTCTAAATTTTCGAACTACATCACACTTTTCAGGTTAGGCCTCAGGTTTAGAGGCAATTACGGCTTTATTTATTTGTTTTGGGGGAAGGGGAGGGTGCTATTCTGATGACAGCAAGGGAGAACTTCCTGCTCCTTTCTCCTGATTCCGAAATCTTCCCTCTTCTCTCTCCAGCTGCTTGACCAGGCTGCCCTAAAGAGAAGGCTTTGGTTTGGGGTTTTGTTTTGTTTTGTTTTTGAGATTTAATATTGCATGTATTTCATCACGCCACACTGGTTTTGACAACATATAAAAGCCATGAAATTTAATATTCAATTTCAGAACCTTGGCCAAGAGATGAAATTATTATACAAGAAGAAAAAAAATTGATTCTTGGGGAAAAGAGAACTATCGAATTTATACTTCCTCGGAATTATAACACTTTTGCTTGCGCTGCCTGTTGCCTTGGTGGGCTCAAAATAGGCGAGACAAACCGAAAAAGGAGGTGTGACAATGACATAATACGTCTGAATCCATGCCCCGAAAACGTCAGTTTGGCGTTCCGGAGTTACTGCATAGTTAACGCCAGCGGGCCGCACCCCAAACAGCTTGGTTACCAGAGAGCGCGATGCAGGAGGGAGGGAGGGAGGGTACCGTCCGGCGGCGGCCGAGAGGCAGGCGGGCCGCCGCGGGGAGTTGCGGGTCTGAGCTTAGACCGGACGGGGCGGGGGTGGGAGGTAGGGGGACCGTTAAATAAAGAACACGATTCGGAATCCAGAATTGCTAGCGCCCCTCGCAGGGATTTGGAAGGATAGTGCAAGTGAAGGACCCGGAAGTTTAAGCTTCGTGAGTTTGGCGATAAATTCGCTTTGGGGTTTTAAAAATATATGTTTGCCCCACGAGTCCAAACTGCTCAGGCCTGCTTGGAAGCCCGCTGGTTCAGCGAGGCTTGGAGTCCGCGTGACGCGGCCCTTGGGCGGTGAGGAACCGCGGCATAATTTACGAATGTCCCTCTGGAGCTTGGGAATTTTTTAAGGAGCTCCCCCTCGAAGAGGGGAGACCCAGGCGTGAGCGCCTCCAGCCAGAATCCCCGGGCCTTCGACGGGCCCCGCTCCGATTTTAGCCCCGCGGCCAGGGAGCGCTGGGAGACCAGGGCTGGGTCTTCCAGCGCGGGTCGGGACCCAAGGTCAAGATCGCGGGTCCAGCGAGCCCGCAAGCTGGGCCTGCGCCCGCCTCCGCCGTGCAGGCGCCGGGCATAGCGGGCTCACAGCCCCTGCCCAGGACGCGCGTCTCCGGATTCGCTCGGCCAGGTGGGCCCCGGGGTCGGGGGAGAGGGCAGCAAGCAAGATCTTTCTTCCGATAACAAAGCCTCCTTTCTGCCGTACCAGGCCACGCAAACCCTCCTGGGAACCCAAGGTCCAGGGAGATTGCTGGCAGTCGCTGGCCCTGGCCAAATGGCGGGAGTTCAGTTTTAAAACAGATTTCAGGCGTTGCGGTTTTGCTGATGGACTCAGCTTCTCCTTTTAAGAGGCAAACCCAAGTTCGGATGGAAAAAGCTAAAAGGTGTTACCCACTTTTGAGTCTTCCTCTTTCTCCAAAGAGCTGCATATCCATCCTTCACAGCTGCCTGCACTATTACAGCAATGAAACATTTATTTTGTGGGCTATGTTAGAATTAATGACACGAAGATCTATAATTTTTAAGGAGGAAATAGATATTTTTACCATTGTTCCTATACACATATGTGTGCATATCTATACAATCATATTTAAATACGTGTATATTTGCTAGAGTATACTGTGGACTTAAATTTGCATTCTAAGACTGCAAAAATACAATCATGTATTACATCACACATGCTGTGCTTCTCAAAGGCCAGTTACAATGCTATTTGCTTTCTTTTTTTGATTGAAGTATAGTCACTTTACACTGTGTCGATTCTGGTGTACAGCATAATGTTTCAGTCATACGTATACATACATATATTCATTTCCATATTCTTTTTCATTATAGGTTACTACAAGATATTGAATAGAGTTCCCTGTGTTATACAACAAGTATAAACTTGTTTATAAAATGCAATTTTCTTTTAGTTTTTATTTAGAACCTCTAAAATAGGATCAAACTCTGTTTTTAGAATGTAGCTACTCCACACATGAAAAGATAACGTGTATAAATTGTACTTACAATGGAATGTTTAAAATTCATTTCTTTCTCTAATATAACCTGACTTCAGGGCATGGGGGCTTCTACTCTTGGAGGGACCCTTAGGCACAGTCAGTTCTTGGCTCCCAGAGCAGTGCCTGATGCTATAAAACACTAAATCTGGACAGATTTACACAGAACAGAAGCTTTAATTTCACTATTCAAATTCCAGCCAAACAGCTTTGGGAATTTTTCTATGTTCCAGACCTCCTGAATGTTTTTCCAGGTTGTATGGTTAAGCCCTAGCCTATGGCAGCTCAACCAAAATCATGACATTATTAGACACAGAAATGAGATGTGTTATGATGTTTTTTTAAAATTGTGTCTACACTGTGGAACAGACATTTTATTTTAAAGATGCAACTACTATAACACTGATGAAACATTTTATGTCAATATGATGAAAATTTGGAGCTGGGCTTTACATGTGAGGGATATTTTATTTGTAGTCCTTTACTTGAAACTGTCTTCACACAGTTCTATTTTTTCTAAATAACAATTTTATGGAGACAGAAATAAAGAAGGTATTCAAGGTCATTCTTCCAGACATCATCTGAATGAAACTGATTTCTTCCTATTGAGACAGGCATGGATTATCTTCTGATTTTAAGATAAATGAATACTAACCCTCATGCACTGTTGATAGTAATGTAAATTGGTGCAGCCACTATGGAAAACAGTACAGAGGTGCCTCAAAAAACTAAAAATAGAACTACTATACAATCCAGCAATTCCACTAGGAAAAAGTGAAAACACTAATTAGAAAAGATATATGTACCCCTATGTTCATTGCAGCATTATTTACAAAAGCCAAGATATGGAAGCAACCTAAATGTCCATCAGTAGATAAATGGATAAAGAAGACATGAGATATATCTATATATCTATCCCTCCCCGTGTATATATATATACAAATATATACATACACATACATATGCACAATGGAATATTACTCAGCCATAAAAAAGAATGGACTCACACCATTGTGACAACATGGACAGAGCTAGAGAGTATTACTAAGTGAAACAATTCAGACAGAGAAAGACAAATACTGTATGATTTCACTTATATGTGGAATCTAAAAACAAAACATATGAACACACATAACAAAACAGAAACAGAATCATAGATTCAAAGAACAAATAGGTGGTTTCCAGATAGGAAGGATGTAGGGGGAGGAGAGAAATAGGTGGGGGAGATTAAGAAGCACAAAATTCCAGTTGCAAAATAAATGAATCACAGTTATGAAACGTACAGTGTGAGGAATATAGTCAATAATTAGATAATATCTTTGTATGGTAACAGATGGTAACTAGACTTTGTGGTAATCATTTTGAAATATATAGAAATCTTGAATCACTATGTTGTGTACCAGAAACTAACATAGTTTTGTAGGTCAATTATACTTCAAAGACAAACAAACAAACTCATAGAAAAAGAGATCAGATTTGTGATTACCAAGTAGGAGTTGGGGAGAGAGGGAATTGGATGAAGGCAGTCAAAAGGTACAAACTTCCAGTTATAAGATAAATAAGCACTAGGGATACAATACAATATGATAAACATAATTAACACTGCTGTCTGTTATATATGAAAGTTGTTAAAAGAGTAAATCCTGAGTTCTCATCACAAGGAAAAAATACTTTTTTTCTGTTTCTTTAATTTTGTATCTCTATGTAATAATGGAAGTTCATGGAACTTATTGTGGTAATCATTTCATGACATATGTAAGTCAAATTATGTTGTATATCTTAAACTTATATAGTGCTTTATGTCAATTATATTATAATAAAACTGGAAGAAAAAAATTAAAATGTAAAATAAAATACGTGACTGCTATTTACATTGGTAGAAAGACCACTCAGAAAGCTGTTTTCCTCTACTGCTAATGAAAAGTATTTTGCATTTCCCCCAAATGAAGCCTGGAATATTTTAACTGGACTGCCAGGTGAATCACCTGGCATTGATGTGCTGTTCTGGGGGATTGGAAGTTCTTCTGGTAGGCCCTGGTACGTAGCGTTATACTCTCAAGATGCTTTTAACCTACCACGAATACACTTCAGGACATACATTATGAGAAAAGATGCAAGTCAAATACATATGTACATTCTGCAAAAGCAAAGAAATTTGCATTATCAGAATTAGGACAGAGAATAAACTAAAAAGAATTCTCCCTGATACTAAATCCATTTATAGCTGGTAAAATAATTATGAACATTTCCCCCCCTACATAAATTTAGTCACATATATATGAAGCTTGGTGCAACCATGCTATGTAGCAGCATTTCTGCAGAGCCCCCTCCAAGCACCTAAGAAGTCTCAAATAGTTAAGGTACCCCCTATATCTTCCTTCCTCTACAGGTCCTGCTTGTGGAGAATAGTGGAAAGTACAATGTACTGAGTTAAACAAATATTTAACTTGCTCCATATCCAAGGCAAATCAGATTTCAGGCCAACATATGGGCTCCAGCTCAGGGCTGGAGACCTGGCCTCAGGTTGGGCCTCAGCGTGAATGATGTGTGGCCATTGTTGGAGGCCCTGGCTGAGACAAACAGACTCTGGGTCACTCACCTTTCCCAGGACTGTGGAGAGACTGAGGTCTGTTTAATTCCAGAACCCATCACAGCTTAAAGCTCTCTGAGGTAGGCCCAGCATGGTTGATCTTGATTCGGAATTTAACTTACTTGTCCAGCTGAGTTCCTTTAGGGCAGGCACTCTGACTTATTGATTTGGGGTTCCCCACGTTTGGCACCATGGTAAGCATTTGATAACAGGTGTGATAGGTGACTAAAATCATTTAAGTTCCTAATAAGGAAGATCTCCTTAGTTAGGGTCTTTGGGTCTTTCGGTGGCTGCAAAGCATCTAGATGTGTGCTGGGCTACAGTGGCCATGAGGCACATGTGGCCACTGCTGCTTGGAACGTAGCTTGTCCAAACTGATAGATGCTATAAGCATAAAATACATACTGGATTCTCACAGGTTAGTATTAAAGAAGAATTTAAAATAATCATTTTATACTGGTTATATGTCAAATAATACTTTAGATCTATCTGGGTAAAATATATTTGTGGTAGCTACCTCGAAGATGACCCCCTGTGACCCCAGCCTCCTGGTATTCATGCCTATGTGTAATTCCCTCCCCTAGAACATATGCTGGACTTAATGGTTCAATTCTAACAGAATTTGTCGGGAGTGATGGGATGTAACTTCCAATATGAGATCACAAAAAGACTGCAGCACCTTTCTTAGAAGCTCCTTCTCTCCCTCACTAGCTTGCTTCCCGCCCCCCCCCCACTCCACCCCTTTCTATGTCAGAGCCCACTCACCAGGGAAGAACAGACTCTCATGGGGAGGACGCCAGATGGAGAAGAGAGACCCCAGGGGATGAGAGGTCACATGGAAGAGAACTGTGGCTTCTCAGTCAACAGCCAGCAGCAACTGCCCGCCACGGGAGCCATGATTTTTGGAAGTGGACCATCCTGCCCGAGTCAGTTCAGAAGATGTAGCTAGTCCGACAGCTTGACTGCAAACTCAAGAGAAACCCTGAGCTAGAACTATCCAGCTAAGCAGCTTGGGTTGACCCATAGCAACTGTAAAATAATTCAGGTGAGTTTAAGCTAAGTTTTGGGGTAATGTGTCAGTTACACAGCAATAAATAACTAATACACTGCTATTTAAATTAATTTCACTGGTTTCTTTTTACTTTTAAGAAATGTGATTACTAGACAATTTTAAATTGTGTGGTGCACATTATATTTCTTTGGGCAGCACTGAGTGCTTCAAGTTTAATTTGGGACTTTAGGGAGATGGAGTCAAATTTATGATATAGATAACCATGAAATATGTAGGTATAAATGTTACAAAATATGTTACAATCTCTAATCCTTTGGCTAAGCCAATTTCTGATGTTTACATATTAAAGAGCTGTGGATTGAGAGTTGAGTTACTCTCTTCCCATTTTAGCCCCCAGTTAGTCGGAAACTGTACCCAGAGAGATCACTTTAATGTTCCGTCCAGCTCTAACATTTTGTGATTCAACAACTGCTCATTTCAGCATTTTTTTACTACCAAAGAATAACAGCAGCATTGGTGTTCACTAGGTCAGCGGTTCATGTGATAATGAACCAGCATTAGCAGCTCCACTTGTCCCAAATGGTCTCTTAGCAGAGAGTGGTGAGAGGGTCAGGATAGGGTGTGGACAAGCTTAGACAATGGGACACTCTCCAGCACACCCCTAATTGCCTCTGCTGTCCTCTGTCACCCTCCGCAGTCTTTCCTGGAATCTTTGCATCTCTGTTCTTCACCAGTCCTGACATCAAGAACACCAGAAAACTGTGTTTTCATTTAGGAGTATTGTAGCTAAGCTTGAAATTGGGAAGAAATAAAGGACTTAGCTTTCTATTTATTTGTATTTGCAGAACCACAGAGAGCCAAAGTGCGAATTAGAAAACTATTTTAGAAAACTGTATTTTGACTGGATTTTATTTTCCTAGTACAGTGACAAGTTCTCACAAGTTTTCAATGATTTTTCCTTCTTTTGACCTCTACTCTATTTACAGATAATCATAAAATAGGACCATGTTACAAGAATAAACATAGTGTTCTGTGCTTTTCTTCTACACTTAGTTAAGAAATTCTTTTCCTTATGTCTTAAATACATTTTATTTTGAGAGCATAGTTGCAGATGTAATACACTGTACTTCAAAAGGGATGACTTCTATAGCAATAGTTTGACCGAAAGCAGATAGTCTACTAAAAGGCTATCATCGATAGTTTTAGTCACTTAAAAGTGACCCTTGATAAATGTTGCTGAAAATATTCCAGCTTTGGACTTATTGGGTGATGAAATGAAGGGCAAGGACTGTTACACAAGCCATTATTTCATAAATGATAGTGGATAGTGGCCACTCTGAAATTTTGTATTAAAAAACTAAGCAGGTTACTAATATAAATTAGCATTACTTTGGCAGATGGCACTTACTGTTTTGTTGCATTTGATTCTTCTTTATTTTTTAACTTCATTTATTTTTTGGAGGGTAATTAAGCTTATTTATTTATTTTTATTGGAGGTCCTGGGGATTGAACCCAGGACCCTATGCATGTAAGTCACGCACCCTGCCACTGAGCTATACCCTCCCCACTTGTTACATTATATTTATTTCTATTAGTTCTTTTATTTTCAAATTTTTATAAAAATATTTTAGTAGATTTTAGACTTTCCTTTAGAGATGAGTTTTAGAAAGCTCTTGCTAAACTGTAGAGGTAGTCCTATAAGGGAATGGTAAAGTGATGTCACTAGTACGGAGACAATTACAACTCAGAGCTTTGTATTATGGTGACAATTTTAATTCTAGATTTTGATTTTCAGTTTTCTAAATGTACATGATATTTTTCCTAAATAAAATCATTAGTGTTTGTCTAAGTACACGAAATAAGTAAATCAACCATTTCAGATGATCCCAAAAGCTTTCCCAAGTTTCCAAAATAATAGGATTAAAGTCATGTGTGTGCTATTCTGTTTTCCATAGGCACTAACTCCAGACATTGCTTCACAGAACTAAGCAAGTCGGCTTTCAAAACATACTCAACATATGCTTCTGATAACTTTCTAAAACAAGTAATGAACAGCACAGTATGTTGGAGTAGGCTTATGTAAATTAATGTCCAAGAAGTGATAGTTCTTAGTCTCTCATTTTTATTCTAATTTTAAAACCAATTTTCTTTGCTTTAGCATTGAATATTAAGCAATATTCACCCAAACCTTGGAGAGGTTTTTTTTTGTTTGTTTGTTTTGTTTGTTTGTTTTTTCACATTTGCAGGCACAACATACTTCTTTTTTAAGTAAAGAAAGCCATTGTTTTACCAATGAAATTCTATTACTGCCTTCAGGGAATGATGATTTATATTATAAAGGTTTAGAATGTGGAAATTTATATCTTCAGTTCTTGGAATCCAATCAAACCATTTTCTTGCCTTTGCCTCCTCTTTAATCCTCCTCCTCCTTCCTCCTCCTCATTCACCTCCTTGACCATTTCACATCCTCCCCCAGCCACACACAATCTCATTCTTCATTGTCTATTGGTCTCTCTCCAAGGTGGACCTTGGTGATCCTATCACATCAGCTGACTGCTTTTGGTTCCTGAGCCTCAGACTAATCCAGCCACTGGTGAAGAATTGTGTTCCTTCCTCCCCTCGCTCCCTCCACCTCCCCCACCCACACCACACTCCACAGCACGTAGGATGCTCTCCCTTCCTGTCTCCCCACGGGGCTTGCCACACAGACCCAGCTTCAGCAAACTAAAGTGCTCACGGGGTGAGGAGAGGAAGAGGGAGAACTGAGGAGGACTTACATTAACATTCAAAACAAGGAAAAGGGTTGACATGCAGCTTTAAGTGTGTGCAGGATGCCTGCAGCTGTCTTTCTCCCCAGGGGCCCCCAGGGCACTCCCACATAATTTGCTGTTACCAGCCATGCAAATATTTTTCCAATTCCCAATTCTAATCCCCCATCACAAACAGGTGCCTTTTAGTGCACTCAGGATAAAATACACGTGTGGTTATTACTCTATTGCTTTGAAAAGGTGACGAAGGGCATAGGGCCTATCAGGCCAGGCCATCCCTGGGTAATTTGCCGTGAGCCTGCGTGTGGGTCCAGACCCTCCCTTTGTTTGAGATCAAGCACGTGATTCCTGCAGATGACTGACAAGGGTGGACTTGTAACAACATTATTTCAGGAGGATATTAACCAGCCACCATAAATTCCTTTTTTAATAGCTTATTGCAGGTTGTAGGCTGTTGACGATGACTTTATTTTAAACACGAAGGAAGATAGTTCCTTGTTGCTGCTAGTCCTAAAACCACTTTAAGGCTTTTTAGTACCCTCGGAGAAGACCTAGGCTTTCCACTTTCATAAATAGTTGGGGTAAGAAAACCACTATTAAATAGAAAAAGAGAAGAAGGGAAGAGTAAAAGAAATATCTGAGATACAAAAGATACACTCTGGGAGCTGCTCCCATGTGAATGAAATGTAACCCATCTTTCATCCTTTGACGTCTTACTTTCCTGGGTGATAAGTGAGATTGAACAACGAAATATCTAAAAGCCCTAACCATAACTATATAGAAGAATGAAAATGAGTTGGGGACTAGCTCATTCTCAGGTTAGAAAGAGGAACTCTGGGTTTCATTTCATTTCTTCTTCTGTTGGGCCCATCACGTCTTTACTAACTCTTTGCAACGAAAACGAGACATTACAATTTTCATCAAAAAATCTCATATTTTGTTAGGATTCCTACATCTTGACTTCAAGTGATGCTGCAAGAGATCTTTACCACTCTGTCAGTTCTTGTAGTTTTAGACCATATACCGGTTCCTATGCCTTAAGTGGCCATTATGAAATAGAAAATAATTTTATGGACGTTTAATTAGAAGGGAAAGTTTCTAAGAGCGTGTGCATCTATTTTTCTTTTCCTTTAAAAATGTGTTGTCTTTTATTGGAAAAATGTATAAGCCCTAAAACATCATTTTAAAAAGCAACTCTTATAAAACAGGCAGTGTTAAAACCATGCAAGTCAGGTACATATGTGACTAATCATATTTTTTGATATATCTCTCTGCCTAATCATTAACTTTAAATGCCATATAAGAATTTGTAATCCACAGTAAATTATTTCATAGAAATAATTTAAGAGGGCTGCTGACTAATGTGAAACATTCTAGTTTCCACCAGCAGTTGGCTGCCAAACACTGTTAAAAAAAAAGAAAGAACGAAAAAAAAAGAGTTCCAGATAAAAGTAGACATAAATTATCATGAATATAAATCTCTAATGATCAAGTGGTGGTTAGAGATTATTGCGTTTAGAAGATAGGGAAAAACATTAAACACCATGAAGTCTTTCCTGGTTCCATTTTACATATTGGGAAACTGGATCTTTAAAAAAAAAATCCCCTCAAAGCCTTTTAAGTTCTTTAATGCCCTAGACTCAATGACGTACGTTTCAAAATATATTGCAACAGTTAGACTTTATTGAGCATAGAAAATAAAGGGGAAATCATATTATAATTACCAGAAAGACTGCTTAAGCTCTATTTTTAAAATATAAGTTAGAAAATTTAGTCTTAAACTAACACTTTGAATCTTCTTCAGATGTTTCTCTCAGGGTATCCCTTCTGCAGCAAAAATCAGAATAGCTCAAAGTGATAATTATCCAAATCGTAGTTATGAGGGGTTTTCTCCCTTTCAAATTCTTAGGTCCTCTGCAAAGCTGGGAACATTTGAGTGGAAATAATGTTCAGATTATAAAAAGCAGCAGCACATGAGTGAAATCAGGCAGAATTGGCCTGACAGGGGGTCAGAAACCAGAAACAGTGACATGCAGCCACTCGAATGGCAGCATTATTCAGGTAGAAATCCATAATTAGCTGAATTTTTGGAGTTTAAAGGATTACTAAAAGTGCAAGGAGGATAATAGTAAGTCTGGTTGAGAAAATTAATTCCCGTTTCAAATCTTCATCCTTTCCTTCAAGATGTGACTCCAAAGAAAGGCAATTACGTCAAAGAAGGTTAGGCGCCCAATGCTGAACACTGCTTTTTAAGCCCATTCTAGAGGCCTATTAGACATCACGTAAACTGTAGACAGCAGCATTTCTACCACCCCAATACTGCACATCTGTGTACCAGCTTCTTGGGAGCAGAAATGGAGACATATGCATTTTAACATATTCCAAGAATACAGTCACAGGGGAAAATCTACCTTTCACCATATATGGCCATTGTGCAACTCTATCCAAGACCTTGTGCAGATATTTATGTAATATCTCTGCTCCCTCTCCCCTCAGCTTGGCAGAAGTTTAAGGAAATACTTTGCGGAGGCCCCTGCAAAGTCAGTATTCTAAACTGTGAATGGTGCTGATGGAAAAAGCTGAAATGCCTTTTTGAACATGAATTGGACTATATGTGGGGTATGTCAGAGAAATTTTTACAAATCATTCTAAAAAATATTGACAAAAATTTATAGTTATTATATACACTAAACATTTTATTTGTGCCAGAGATTTTTTTTTTTTTTGGTAAATTGTGATCTTGACCCATTTCTTTGAGGACTATCTCAGTATGCATTCGGACTCTAGTGGTGGAAAAAAGGATCCACGGAATAAAGTGAATACTAAATGATATTTTATAAGTGACTTTAAATGACTTTGGGAAATTGTCCACACGGCTAGATTAACTCCTTGCTGATAAATACGGAGGAGAAATACAATTAGTGGGCAGAATTACAATAATGGTATTCCAAAAGAGATGTAGTGTTAAAAATGACACTTAAAAATTTTTATGAGTATAATTTTCATAATTAAACCAGTGTGAAATTAGCATGCTGGAGTGTAGTGGACATTTAAAGAACATACAGCAGGTGTGATAATGTAGTGGAATAAGAAACTATGATGTTTTATTACAGAACTTTAAGTATGTGGAGGGGAGGTGTCAGAAGGCCTGGATTCTAATTGTGCTCTGATCTTGTTTTGTTTTGCTTTTTAACTAGCTTTCTGACTATGGCTAAGTCTCCTCATCAGAAAGAAATGGAGATGGTAATATTTGTCCTTCTTGCCTCACATTTATTACAATGATAAAGTAAGAGAACACATAGAAAATTGCCTTGAAGACTGTCAAATACTGCAGAAGCAAGAGATAGATTATCATCATATTCTCAACCATCCCTCAGTAATAGGATACCATTTTCACGTCAGTGCTAATGTAGGACTCCCACTGGGAAGAGAATTATCAAAAGAAATGCCGCTGCCTCCACTCTGAAGGGAGCCCTCTGAGCACTAAGACAGGGCCATGCGCCCTGGCTAAGCACCACCCACTGCTCCCCACGCTCACAGGGAGGGCTTCGCTCTGTGAACCACCCTCCACCTGCGTGTCTCCCACACGTTACTGATAAAAGCTCTTCTCAGACCTCCGGGATCAGCATACACCTTTGGAGAAAAGAGAAACTGCAAATCGCCAATGCTGCCTGTCCTTCCCCCTGAACGCAGCTGTACGGCACTTACTGCTTCTCTACTCAGCTCACCCTTCCTGCAAAATACATTATATTTAAAATGTGTTCAGTAAATTGTTACCTAGGAGAGATTTTAGCTCTGGGAGCAGGAGGGGAGACCTTAAAAATGTTAATTATCTGGAGCATAGAGCTTAACATTCTGGACTCCAAGATGGTTTTTAAGCCTATTTAGATTTTCTCCGAATTCTTCAAGGCTAATGCAACTTCTGAATGTATCTAGTATCTAATTATATGTGGAAGTGGGAGATGTGAGAAGACCAGATTAAATCCATAGATAATCCCAAAATCTCATTTCAGCCAACAGCTCGGCTCTTTTCCCACCAAGCCCAGCATCAGAAGGACCATTAAGAAGAGCAAGGCTGCGTGGAGTTCCAAGCTCCCTGTTCTCCCATCTACCCTCTGTTGGGGATGTTAATGAACCAGCCGAACAGCCAGGAAAAAAGAGCCAGCAGAAAGGAAAGTGGAAAATCAGGGTCCTGGACCACTGCCAAGCCAGAAAAGCAGACACTGAGGAACTAGAAGGCACCAGGGCCCTGCCCTAGAGGAGCAACTCACCAGCCAGCCCTGGCAGTCCTGGGCTACAGGTTCCAGGAGCAGGACCTTTCTACTTTACAGAGATGCCACACTCAGATCATTGCCCTCTGCCCAGTTTGACCGTCTGTGTGTTCACCCAAGATGAACAAGCCAAACTGTAATCAGGCCATTCCTCTCCCAGTTCAGAGCACCAAGGGGGTAGACTGAGCCAAGTGCTCTCCTCAGCTGAACACAATTTACTCACAGGATGAGGAGAGGAAGAGGAAGAGGAAGATTTTGTTTTTAGGACTACTTTGCAAATCCCACTGGCCTTCACCTTGGTGTTTCCCTTCTTGGTGCTTTTTATTTTTTCTAACTCGATGGTTTATTAACATCAGAGCAGTAGCGTTTCACTTTCGAATCCAGGTCTACTTTTCATGAACGTAAAATTTTTACACATGCCTTAAGGATATTTGACATTTCAAAATAAATATCATCCGTGACACAAATCAACGCAAGTCATTTTAGAATAAAGTTTTTAAAAAAAGAATATTTTATTAAACAATGTAATGCCAACTCAGTACCTTCAAAGATGCCATTTGACGTTAGATGGACTTACTGCACCCCCTCCTTCCTTTCTGGGGCCACTTCCGTTTATGTCGGAGCTCTCTGGACTAGAACTTTCGGCTAGCTTTGGCTTAAACGCGTCAGGAATAAATTTAAAAGCGGGAAGAAAAAGAAATGGGGACGATCTGATGAAGGGAGCCGGGCTTACAAGAACTTCTTGGGGGAGTAATGAAAATGTGCTAAAGTTTGTACTAGGAGATAAAAGAGCTGCCGTGGAGGGGCCACGGTCGGAGAACACAGGAAAAGAAATGGTGTTCATCCAATTCGATATAAAAAGTGGGCTACTGAATTTAAACTTCGTGTACCACAGAGCTCAGGAGTAGCAGAACTGATTTATGGTCTAAATTATGTCCTTTAGGTTCACGACACCTCCAGGCCTCTGTATCTGCAAAACGGGGGGCAATACCGGGTCTCCAGGTGCTGGGAGGGCCAGGTGAATCGGAGGACAGAAGGCATGCGGGGAGCAGCGGGCCACCTTCCTTCCCAGGGCGGCCTCCCTCTGGAAAGCTGCGGAGATGGTGCCCAAGCTCTCGGGGCGGCGGGGCTCCTCTGCGGTCACAGCGCCCTCGATCCCGAGCGTCCAGCGCGCAGGCTCCGGCAGCGGCGGAGGGCGCGGCCACGTCCAGGGCTCCCGCCCGGAGCTTGCGCTGTGCCCCGCCAGCCCCGCGCTCCGGGCGTGCCCGGCTCTTCGGCGGGTCAGTGTCCTCGGTCCCGCTGTCCTGCCCCCCTGCGGCCGTCGCAGGGAGGGCAGCGCGGCCGCTCCCCCGCCCCGGGCCAGCCGGGGTCGCCGCCGCCGCCACCTTGACGGTGGGCACCTGGGTCGCTCGTGGGTGCGCTGCGCTTAGGAGGGGCGGGAAAGGCTGCGCGCCGAAGAGGACCGAGGTGATCCCCTCCGAACCGAGGCCCTCTGGGATCTTCGAGAAGGTTCAGGTTACCGTCCCCCCACGCCCCCTCGGTCCAGAACAATGAAGGCAAGCGGGGGAAACCCTTTCCCAGCGCCCAGGCTGGCCGCCTTGTTGACGATAACTTGATTATCGCGGGAGGGCGGTGGTCTGCAATGCGGAGGTCGGAGATGGGGAGAGGGGTGCAACCTGGGATTTAGGGCAACAGAAGGAACTATGACAGCCACCACCTTTGCACATCCGGGCTTAGGTGTTTATTTCATTCTAAGGCGCCCCTTTCGCTGCCTCTACTAGCCTAGAGGGAGTCACAAACGACTTCCACATCCTGGTAGTACGTGGGTGCGGGGCCTTTCCCTTAGCCAATCCAGCCAGCTAGGTTTCAGCTGCCAGAAAATGTGTTTCCCATCTAACACTTCTCTCCCAAGGACAAAATATAATGTGTCTAAAAATGGTGAACTTCCTGTCTGGGCTTCCCTCACCCACCCCGCTTCCCCACTTAGGAATAAGACTTGACTAACAAAGATTAGTTGGAAACCTATTTTCCTTTGTACATCCCAGATCTCTGCTGGTTCAGTGTCTCTTGTCAGGTGAAATTATTCATGAGGCTCTGAACAGAGTTGATAAGTCTTACTCCTTCCCCCTAGAAATTCCAAGTGGATTTAAATCACTCCCTGGTTGCTGCAGAGGGTCTGTGTTTTATGGGGGTTCTCTAGTGGGCTTTGAAGTATTTGCTTACCAAATCTGTTTCTCAGCTTCCAGCTCCTGAATAAATTACCCGCCCCTTCTCTCTGCTGCCACTCCCCTCCCCCCCCCTCAAATGTGAACAGTGGAGATGTCCTCTGGACAATAGCTTGGAATGTGAGCTCTGGGACATATCGGTCAGTTGCCAGCCCTGGGACACCCATCTGCTACACACTTGACTGAGAGATTTTGATTGTCTAATGGACTAGGCCCTTGGACCTTACTCTGTGCACAGATTTATTCCTTGCTTGCAGGATCACTTAACCAGTGTCCGCATTTACCATCTTGAGCCAGGTTGCCTTGTCAGGAAAATGGCCATGAGAATATGCATTTAGAGAGCAGATCAAAATCCTCGCGTTGAAAACATCTTGGAGCATCTTTGAGGACTGCCACTTGACAGAGGTTAGTGTTAATTGATGTCAGGCTGTTCTTTTGGGAAGACTGTAGACTTCTATTTATTTTGGTGTTTGTATAAGGGCTAGAGAGGGTAAAGGGAAAATGGGCAGCCACGGCCCTTTGGTGAGCCAGAAGGCATTTCGCATTATCAGTCAAGCTACTTTAAAAAGCATTGTCGTCCAGCCTTCCATGTGAGTGGGATGGGGCAAGACTAAGTCATCCATTTCAATGCCTGCTCTTTCTGTCCCCTTGTCCAGCATGTCACTAAAATCACCATTTCCCTCACTCACTCCACGTGTGGAAAAGGTAATTAAAGACTCCCCGAGAGATTCAAGAGCAGCCACTTCTGGGGTTGAGATTTGTCACATTTCTGCGCTTCACCTCACCAGGGGCCTCGGCTGCACCAGGATTCCTTGATTCTCCAGCGGGGCCTTTCCGGGCAAGGACAAGGACCCTGGTACTCTCTTCCTATTTAGTGTTTTACTAAAACAACATCACCATAAACAACAAGTAAAACAAACAGGAAATCAAAATATGCAAAAGCATAGACGTCTGGCGTGTTTACAAAGCACAGATTTCTTACCCTAAAATAATTAAAGCCCGGCAGACTTGGCCAATTCTGCCTCTGGCTGGGCTCACGCCTTCAGATTCCTTGTCGCCCACATCACTGCTGCTGCATTAGAAGAACGGGGTTCCCACCACTCTGCTCCTTGGTCCTCTTCTGTGGGGAAAGGGGGTTTCTGGCTTAGCTGGACTTCTGGCTTTCATGCATCTCCCTACCTGAGAGCCTGAGAAAAGCATTTTCCAGTCCAGGGTCGAGGTTCCTCCCTGTGCCCCTTGGCGGTCCCAGGATTTCCCTGAGTGCCATGCAGGGAAGTTCAGAGCCCTCACCTGTCACTGTCTACTCTCAGGCAGCCACCCCAGGCTTCAGCCCTGGGCCCCACCCTTCCAGAAGCCTTCCTACTTTGTATTCACCCGTCCTCTCCCCCCCTTCCCCCAGCCAGCCAGCACCACTGAAAACCACCTGTTTTGTGTTTTGAAAGCCTGGAAGCACCCCTGTCCTCCACCCTCGCAGACCTCCCACTGAGTTCCAGTTTCCTATCCAAACTCCAGATTTGAGTTCTCAGCTCATTTGAAGAACATAAGAAGAGCTCACGGCACATTCAATTCAAGTCTTTCCTTCCTGGCTGGGCTTGCCAGTGGTCCCCAATTCAGGGGAGGTGTGGTCTTGTCAAGTTCCAAGTCTGGCAGGGGCAATCCTCAGACTTGTCAGAGGTTAGAGTGCCTGCAAAGTCACAGTCATCTCTGCAGGACACCATGTCACCGATTAGTCCCCTCAAATTCAGCAAGAACTGACCCTGCTTTGGCATGTGCTGTACTTTGAAGTCACAACTACCATAAACAGGTTCACACACACACACACACACACACACACACACAAGGGGAACTAAATTGAAGTCTCTGATTGGCAGTTTCTGAATATTCTGGCCATGCTAATTTAATTTGTTCAGCAATTATTTTAGCTTTCTGCCAGCATTTGCTACCAGGTAATCAAGAGCAGTTATCAAAGGTTGGAGAAAAACCTAGAGAAGTTAAAAAATTTTAAATTGACAGAGCTCTCCCCATATAGTAAGCGGAATAATAGCCTCCCCAAAATGTCCACATCCTAAGCCCCAGAACCCGTGTGACTGTTACCTTACATAGCAAACGGGACTTGTCAGATGTGATAGAGTTAAAGATCTTGCGATGGAGACATTGTCCTGAGTTGTCTGGATGGGCCCACTGGAATCACAACGGTAATCATAAGTGAAAGAGGCAGACTAAAGAGTCAGAGTCAGAGGGAGAGCTGAAGATGCTAAAGTGCTGGCTTTGAAGATGGAGGAAGAGGCCAAGAGCCACAGAATGCCGGAAGCCTCTGGAAGATGGAAAAGACAAGGGAACAGATCCTCCACTAAAGCCTCCAGAAGGAGCAGCCCTGCCCACATCTGAATTTTAGTCCAGTGAACCCCATTTCAGACTTCTGACTTCTAGAACTGTAAGATTATAAATCTGCATTATTTCAAGCCACTAAGGTTGTGGTAATTTGTTACAGCAGCATCAGTACTCTCCATTTACTTAGTTGTGTATGTGGCTTGAGAAAAGAATACCTTCTTTTGGATTTAACAGGAACACTCTGGTACAACATGAAGAATGAAACAGCATCCCCATTCACTTTTTTTCCTCCAGTTGTTTCCGTTTGTCATTTATTCACTGCTGACACCAAGCCAAGGCCTGTGCTAGTCACTGATAGACCAGCAAGAACCTTTCGCAGTGAGTACTGTTACGCACTTACTACAGAGAAGGAAACTGAGGCTCAGCATAGGACAGTGACTGCCCCAAGGCCGCACATCAGTGGCCGATAGGTGGAGAGCCTACAGGGATACACACGCTGCTTCAGCTAATTCCTTGCTATTTCCTCCAACCCATCTTTATGCCCCTTCTTGAAGCGGAGTTTACAAGCCCCTGTTTTTCAACCACATCCTGTTCCAGCTACAGGAATACTCTCATACAGTCAGAGAAATGCCTTCTTCTGCCATGGTGGGTGGCAGGCCACAGTCCAAACTGCTGCTTGCAAAGCAAATAAGGTTGAGGTTGAGCCTTTGGCTAGTGGGAAGTCTTAATGTGACAGTGGGTGTTAGGTTCTGTTAATGCACTCGTCTGGGTGTCAGTTTATAGGATAATGTGTGCATTTCATAGCACAGGAGTGGGCAATTCAGGGCTCCTCTATCCTGGCAGGACCTCCGCCCTGTCCCAGCTACTCATAGCCCCACACCCTTGGGAGGAGTAAGGATGGCACCTGGCTGTCGTACCCTTTGCCCAGATTCAGTGATTCTCCATCCTGGCTGCTAATTCAAACCACGTCAGAAACTAGAAAAACCTGTTAACATTGGGCCCCACCCCAGCCAAGTAAAAACCATGTTCAGTATGGCCAGGCCTGGGCTTCAACGTGCAGGTCAGAATCTCCCCGGTGATTCTGGTGTGCAGCCAGGGGCACTGCAGGCCCTCTAACCGGACAGGTTATATCCTTTACCTGAGCTGTGTGGATGCCTCCTGCCGCCACGGTGAGTGCTTGTCTGGGCATGTCAGCTCTGCCAAGTCAGCAAGCACCGGGGCTTCAGAGCACCTCTGTGCCCCTCTCAGAAGAGCAGGTGGAATCTCATTCACAGGACCCTGCATGGCTGAGAAAGCAGAAGGTGACTCTTAGGGTGACCAGCCATCCCACTTTGCCCAGGACTTTAGAGGAGAGGGGTGTTCCTGATATGTGAGATGTTAAGTGCTAAAACCAGGAAAGTCCCTGGCCTTTGAACAGAGAACCAGGAGTCTGAAATCCACGGGAGTAAACTCTTCCTGCTTGGGTGGGAGCAGTCTGACATCAGAGGGGTGTGTCTGTGCTTGTGTGTGAGGGAGCGAGGGAGAGGGTATGTGTACATACGTTAAGTGTGTGCGTGCCTGCGTGTGTGTAAGAGCTTGTGAGAACGTGAGAATTGTACATTTGTGTACAGGAGTGTGTGCATCGTGTGAGGACGGGCATGAGGGCATGTGTGCATGAATGTGGGTGGGTGTGTTTGTGTGAGAGTGTAGGCTTTCTGGGGACAGCAGACCTCACCAGCCCAGAATCGCCCCACTGCAGTGGCGTCTAACATATCCGAGCTTGTGCCAACCGAGCTGGCCCTGAGTACTACCAGAGAGCAGCCCTGAGTGGTTCAGTGAGCCCAGGGGTAGACATTGTACATTTATTTCGCTCTATGACAGTATAATTAGCTTTCCCTCCTGTGAGGAATGAAGGGGCAGCATGCTTTCTGACAGCTGTGGGAGCTGCCTTCCTGCCTGGATAAATCTAGCATCCACCGATATGGTTACACCTGTTTAAACAAGGAACAAAATAGGTATTTATTTGAAGTTCAAGAGGCCATATGAGCCATGGCCTAAACATAGGCCTGGATATAATTATAAAGATACTTAATTCCTTGTTCTGAAAGAATTTTGCAGCCCGCTGTTCCCTCAGAGGCTTGGGCAGTTTCCTTAAACACGTGTACTTCCCAGAATGAGGCCAGGCAGGGGCAGGAATGCCTTGTGGAGGCTGGGGTGCAAGGCTGGGGGGCACAGAGGAGCGATGACCCCCAGACCTGGCCGATCCTTGCTCAGAAGCACCGGGAGGAGGCTTGATAAAGATGCAGGATTCCTGCTCCTCCCCATAGACCAGGCTTGCTTGCGTCTTGGAATGGAGGGCAAGAATCTGCATTTTTATTTTTTATCTTTATTTTTATTGAGTTATAGTCAGTTTACAATGTTGTGTCAATTTCCAGTGTAAAGCACAATTTTTCAGTTATACATGAACATACATGTATTCATTGTCACATTCTTTTTCACTGTGAGCTACCACAAGATCTTGTATATATTTCCCTGTGCTATACAGTAAAAAAGAAAGAAAGAGACAAATGAACATAAATACAAAACAGAAACAGACTCCTAGACATAGAATACAAACTTGTGGTTGCCAGGGGGGAGGAGGGTGGGAAGGGACAGACTGGGAGTTCGAAACTTGTAGATACTGACAGGCATATGTGGAATCTGCATTTTTAAAGCTCCTCAGGTGATTCTGCTGGCTACCCAAGTTTGGGAACCCCTGAGCTACAGCTTGGGGGTGGGGGACTCCTTCCTGCCAGGCATTTCTGGAACTAGGTCAGGGAGGCTAATAATTGCCGTTTCCTGAGGACCCTGCCGCACAGACCCCCATCATTACTCCCAGTTTGCAGACGAGATGACTGAGTTCTTTTGTTCATTTCTGTGCTGATACCCAAGCACCTCAAGGCAGAAGTTCACCAAGTTTTTTAGGTCACAGGCCTTTTTAAGACTCTGTTAAAGCTATAAACCCTGTCAGTGAAAAACAGCACATACACAGATCTTGCACAATTTTGCAGGGTTCGTGGAGCCCCTTGAAGCTCACCCAAGGTCCTCTGTTTAAGAATGCCCATCCTACAGAATATTCCCTAAGACGAGTCTGCAAACAAGCAAGGTGAGCTGGACCCGCAGCAGCCTGAGGACGGGTTTATGGGGCACTTACTATGGGGTGGACAGCATTTCAGGGCACGTTGAGGGGAGCTGTAGATACAAGAAGTGAGGGTGGGATGCAGCCCCTGCTTCCAGTTTAGCTGGAAAGACAAGACTGCACAGGAAGAAAGACAATATGAAGTTCAAGGTGGTTTATGCCAAGCCCAGACGAGGGCTGGCACCATGTGCCACAGCTCAGTGAGCTGAACCATCAACCATCATGAGCTGCAGGAGCGCCAAGAGGTGGGAGGTGAGGCCCAGCCTGGCAGGAGCCTGGCCTGAGCTCGGCAGGAAGGAGAGAGTTCTGGGCAGGGAGGCTTGGTGGGTATTTAGGGGAGGAGGGGAGAAGGCCAGGGCAGAGACAAGGAAAGTCAGGCCATTAAAGGGGAAAAAAAAAGAGATTCTGTATGCTAAGAAATGAATCCCAACCCCACCTGCCCCAGAAAAAGGAAGGAAGAAAGAAAAGGATACAAAAAAGAAATGCTTAAGAGAGTGATAACCTCTTTATAATATGCTTACATTGAACACTTAAATATTTTAACATAAAACATAATGCTAGATAATTATGCTTTACAATTATAGAAACAATTATGATTACAATTACAAAAATTACAGAATTTATTTTAAAAATACATTAATTTACAGTTCCCCACATAGTGTGGTCCAGTAACAGGACCCAAGATAAAATTACATAGGAACATGTCAGTTTGTCGGAGACTGTGCATGACCTCATTTGCAGATTACCTCAGAAGTCTAAACTTGAGGCTCATAAAAGAAAATGGAGTTTGAGCCAAATGGTCCTCCTGCCTACCCTCCCTACCCTCCACCCAGGGATAGACCCTGTCACGGTGTGGCTGAAGGTCCTTGCAGAGGGGGAAGTGAGGGAAATGGAGGTATGGGTTTGGAGGGGATTGGAGGCCATGGGCCCCCACTGAATTTCCTCCTCGGTCCTGTAGGGGGAGCCGCTGCAGCTTTGAGGGAAGTCCCCGGAGTCCCAGTAAGGCAAAGGGCAGAGGACTTGGTGTGCAAGAAACTGGAGGCTGGGAGACTGGCCAAGAAACAATTACAGAGGGGCAGATGCAAGGAGGAGAGGTTGGACAAGGGCCAGGGAAGGGCAGATTCCAAGAAGGAAGGATTATGCAGCCCGAGGGACCGGGGGGGAGAGAGATGAGAGAGAGGAGCTCTGGTTTTGCAGGACGGTGACCGAGCAATGGTGGCTCCACAGACAGAATCAGAATTCCTGGGGTCTGAAGGGTGAAGACCACAAGCTGAGTGTTGGTTCATCCTCTGGCAGGAGGCAGGGAGACTTTCCCCATAAGGCATCTCAACTGCGTTTCTTTCCATTAAGAGTGTCCTGATAGTTTCTTAACAGACAAACACTGCAGGCAGGGTCCTCTGCTCTCCTGGCACTGTTACCTGAAGGGTGTTCAGATTCAGGGGAGCACTGCTTTTGCCAGCTGTGTGCTCTGCCCATAACATGGCACCATAATGTGAGATGTGGGTTCTTTACACGGAAAAGTGATTTCAGCAACTCCAGGGCAAGCTGCCTTGCAGATACATGCAAAATGTTTTAGTAACAACATATGTTTAACTATGGTTAATATGAAAATTAATAATAAAAAACAAAGCCAGAAATGAAATCTTTAACGTTGGGTGGAGGCTGAAATGGGGCAATGTACAGGCTGGGATGGACTTTACTCTGTGAGAACAGCAGGAATAAACATAGAAATAAGCTTATGTGGAAGAAGGAAGGGTGGAGTCAGATGCCTATTTCCCCCAGGGGTCCAGGTCCCTAGGAGTTTCAGAAATGCCCATTGCCACTGTCTGGGATAGTGAACCGATTTCTTAAGCAAATAAAGTCATTTCCTGCTTCTGAATGTAATTTCTTTGCATAACAATGAGTTTACTAAACAGACCCAAGACTTATTGCAAGATCCTTTAACCCATTTTTAAAAACTGATTGAAAACATGCCATGAATCTTATTTCTCATGTTTAGACAAAGCTACGTAGGACCACTTTTGAAGAATAGTAGCAACATAAAGATACATTTAGCTCTATTTTCATTTAAAAGAACCCCTTGCAGTGAGCAGGGACATGTGACTAGTTCTGGCCAGAGACAGTGAATCATCTGCTCCCAGCAGATACCAGATAAGCAGGTGCCATGATCTTGGACTTCCCCGCCTCCAGACTGTGAGAAATACATGTTTGTTGTTTATAAGCCACCCCATTTCAGGTATTTCTATTATAGCAGCCCGAACAGACTCAGATGATGGCCATTGGCATCGTTTCTAGATTTTCATTATTATTTACGATGCTGCAGTTGGTATCTTTCACGCCTCTCTTTGTGCTCAGATGTGTGTGTTTCTCTAGGGAGTGTGACAAAAAACAGAATTGTTGGCAATATGCATTTTCAGTTCTGCTTGATATTGCCAAATGATTCTTGAAGAGATTGGACCAGTTTATACTGAGGGCAGCTATTTTTCAAGCTTACATTTGATTCTCATAATTTTGCCCTGTGTCCTAACACAATGTTGCGTTTCACCTCTAGAGATCTTCTAAACCAGCTACTCTTATCCCAGATGGCTGTGTTTTATGACCTTTGTAAGTGTTTTTTCTAAGAGACATATTCATTTGTAATAAATAAATAAATACATAAAACAATTCATAAAGGTACGAAGAACAAGGTAAAAATACCTGAAATCCTACTATCCAAAGAAAACCACCATTAATTTTTTTTGAATATTCTCCCAAATGCTTCTGATGGAAATGAACGTGTGTGACGTTACATGAATGGAAAATGGCTATCCTGGTTTATTGCCTGCCTCTTCTCTCCACAGTCTGTTATGAACACCTTGAGGTAATTTTCCAAATCAACAGAGCTCCTTTGATCTCGTTCCCTTTGGCCTGGGGTTGCTTTGAGGTAAAAAGATGAGAGGAAAGGGAGAGAGAAGTGAGAACTAACAATGGGGAAGGATTTAATCTACACTCCATCTGATTTTCTTGTCCCAGCCATTCTGGGAGGCAGGTGCTGCTGCCCATTGCACAGATGGGGAAATTAAGGTCTCAGCAAGAGAGGGCAATGGAGTCAGCATTCCGTAAGGTTGTCACTTACTCCACTTCATTTACTCCATCTACTCACCTGCTATCCATCTTCCACTGGGCTCCCCCACATCCTCTGTGGATGCCAAGGGTGATGGGGATTTGAAGACCCAGAAGGTGCAAGGCCCGGGCCTCCCCACAATCTTGGTGAATCATGGTGAGAATATAAAAAATCTGCCCCCCCTGAGGTAGACATCTGCTTTCCCTTCTCCCAGACCTGGAGGGGGTAAGGGAGGGTCAGGGAACATGAAGAGGCAGAGATTTGGTAGCTAGTAGATGCCAAGTCTGTGGCCAGTACGGAGGTGAGCTGTGAGGGCCTCTCTAGCTTCAAGAGGGCCTCTTGAAAAGACTGTGAGGACTGGGGTCAGCTGTGGCTTCCTGTAGCCCAAGGAGCAACGGGAAAGGAGGCACTGCCAGCGCCCAAGGGCGTAGCCTCCTTCTCATCCCCTGCCATTGTTTAGTGCCACATAAACCCAGGTTTCCTATAGCTCCCTCATATTTGGAGGCTAAATTTTTTAAATTGAACTATAGTTGATTTATAATATTGTGTTAGTTTCAGGTGTACAGCAATATGATTCAGGTATATATATTTTTTTCAGGTTATTTTCCATTATAGATTATTACAAGATATAGAATATAGTTCCCTGTGTCATACATTAAGTCCTTGTTGCTTATCTATTTTATGTGTAGTTGTATCTGTTAATCTCATGCTCCTAATTTGTTCACCCTGCCTTCTCTCCCCTTTGGGAACCCTAAGTTTGTTTTCTGTGTCTGTGAGTCTGTTTCTGTTTTGTATATAGATTCATTTGTATTATTTTTCAGATTCCACATATAAGTGATAACCATATAGTATTTGTCTTTCTCTGTCTTGACTTAACTTCACTTAGTATGATCATCTCTAGGTCCATCCACATTGCTGCCAATGGCAATAGTTTGTTCTTTTTTAATGGCTGAGCAATATTATATATGTATCATATCTTCCTAAACCAATTGTCTGTTGATGGGCATCTGGGTTGCTTCCATGTCTTGGCTATTGTAAATAGTGCTGCTATGAACACTGGGGTGATGTATCTTTTCAAATTAGAATTTTCGTCCTTTCTGGATATGTGCCTAGGAGTGGAATTGCTGGATCATATGATAGCTCTATTTTTAATTTTTAAAGGAGCTGCCATACAGTTTTTCATAGTGGCTGCACCAATTTGCACTCCCACCAACAGTGTAGGTGGAGTCTACATTTTTTTTGGAGAAATAGAGGAATGTGATATTCCTTGAATTTGATATTGTTGCCTGAAGCACAGGGCTGACGGACAATATGGTCATGTGGCTCGTGTAGTCACCCAGAGCCTCACGCTTAGAAGAGCCCTGCTCTTGATTTGATGTTCTGCTGTCATCATCTTGAAACTCTCAATTTCTGAACAAGGAGCCCCACACTATCATTTTTGCCCTCATGTGTGAATTATGTAGCTGGTCCTGCAAAAATGCATGCCCGCTGCATCCCCACTTAGCAGAAGTTTCCAAGTCTTACATCATTAGGAAAAATCCTCACTGAAGGTTGGAGTGATTAAAGAGGTTGCCAACAGGCCAGACCCACTCTATGCCCACGCAGTGTGCCCACCTTACATTTGCTCACGCAGTTATATTTCTATAAGCAATTAACATTCACCAAAGTGTTGGTTACCCACGTCTGAAAACAGAACTAAATATAAACTTAATATATATTATTATAAAATTAAATGTGAAAACCATGGTGGCACATAGAAATGAGAGCCAAGATGAAAGTGAAGCTGCAGGGGGCTGGGACATTTCGGGGTGGATTTCAATGGAGAGGGCTTGAAAGTGCCAGAGAGGCCTGAATGGTAACACGTGTGTCCCAAGCATCCCAGCCTGTTCCCAGTCCGCCTAGTGCTGACAGTTTGGAGCATTTCTCCCGGCAGAGCTCCTCTTGTTCTGTGGCATTTCATTTGCGCAGATCTTCGGAAGTTATATATCAGTGTGGGGTCTTTGTATATGTTTGGAACTGAATAATCTACTTTTGAAGCTGTCAGATCCTGACATTTAGAATGTCTCGGCAATTGGTTCCCAGTTCTTGGGACTTAATGTGACTTTTTTAAGGAGCGAGGACACTTTTTTCCCAAGGTTCTGAAATTCACACTTCTCCGGCCTGAGGCTTCCAGAAGCCCTTGTAGTCTCCTGAGTGTATGTAGGTGCTGGACAGAAACGTACCCAGGAATGAGGGGTATGGGGTGATGGATGCGACCAGGAGCTGGAAGACCGGGCGCGGTGTCCCTATGACACGGGCTCCTCCACGCCTTCGCTCCCCACCCTCCCTCACTATAGTCCACTTTCCTTGTAATTAACACAGACGTGCTCCCTCTGTTTTGTGACAGGTAGCATCAATCACTCACCAAGTATGTATTCAGGCACGCATCAAAGTGCTAAGAGGAGGGAGATGTTGTCAGTGCCTTCAAGCTAGATTTTAAGCGCTTACTGTATTTCAGGCGCTGCTCTAAGTGTTTCTTGGGAGTGATTCTGTCTGACTCTCAAAACTGCCTAGTGAAGCAGGCACTCATCTCCATGTAACAGGTGAGAAAAATGAGACTGTGAGACACCAAAGGAAACTGATGCAAGCCAGCAAGTGTTGGAGCCAGAATTCAAAACCCAGCTGAGCCCACTAGTATTACCCTACACGTGCTACCCAGCAAGCAGGGAGAAAGAGGCGGCTAATTATAACAAAACCTCCTGAGCAAGGGTGTGTGCTGACACCCAGTGAGAAATTTGGGGTGTCTGGGTGCGAGTGAGGCCAGGAGGCAGCATTGGCGAGATGGTAACGCCAAGCACTAGGGAGGCACTGGCACCGTTATACTCCCAGGCAGTGACCAGACAAGGATGGGGCCCCCTCTGGGGGCCCAGGGGCACAGGTGAGCAGTCAGTAAAGAGGGACCATTCTGAGCACCGCCCAGAGCGTGTCACTCAGACTGTCTTTTGGTCCAGCCCCCACCAAGGGCACTGGGGTAGCCTCTCCAGGAGAAGGTGCTATCACCTGAAGGAAAACCAGGTTCAAAGAAATATCTGGTTCACCATAAGCTTGAGGGAACCTGAGAGAGAGCCTGTTCTGCATTGTGCCCTAATGAGGAAATGTAAGGCAGGTGGGAAGAGTCTTTGCTCCAGGTAATAGACACAGCTGTCAGAACTAAACAGAGGACTGGTCCCATCCAATGCAAGAGAGGGAGTATCAGGGTGGACCTCAAGAAGCTGCCATTAAGGTAGGTAAAAAACAGTAGATTGTGGGGAATTGCACCAGTTAATTCTAATTCAACCCAGCCAGCAGAGTGTCGGCTGTGGCCAGGAGAAGGTAGGTTAACATAGTAGACAGGGAGCAGCCAGCACGGGGTGGGCAGACACGCTGGATCAGGGCAGAGGACAGAAGGGGCCTGAGATATTCAAGAGAGCCGTTGAGCCCAGAGGAAGGAGCTTGCTGTGGATGAAGCACTTCCCTGAGTAGGAGCTGGAGGCCAAGCCCTGTGTTCTGAGAATATCGTTCAAATCCTGTTCTGAGCTGGTGTGACCTGAGAATGCGGGTTATGCCGACAGACAGGCGGAGATGGCCAGGCTGGCAGTGTCTGCTGTCATGGGCAACCCATGGGCTGGGTGATCAGGGGAAGCTTCTTGGTGGAGATGGACGTTGAGTGAATCCTTCAAGGATGGGTGGGAGTTAACACAGGTGCAGAGAAGAAAAGAGGGTGAGAGCTGGAAAAAGCTATAGTTCAACAGATATTTTCAAACAGAAAGTCACAAAATATGGCTTGGTTCCTTTTTCGTTAAAATGTGTATGAACATATACATATGCATACAGACCCTCATATGCGTTCCTTGAATGATACATGGAAGAATATTTATTAAACTGTTAACTGTGTTGTCGTCATTGGGTGTTAACTTTCTTTGTCCTTATCTGTATTTTCTCATTGTTCTGCAGTAAGCATGTTTTACTCATGTAACATGTTTTAAAGGGTAAAAAATATAGGCTGCCCAAAGTCCTGTCAGTGTATAAACGCGCTGCGAGAGAAAGCTGCTATCTGAGTGTGTTGGGATTCTTCCAGGGTGTTACTGAAATAGTGAACCCCACAGGTTTTCCACAGCAACCAATATACATAACATAATAGCTTATGAGCATGTGCTCTGTAGGTTTTTTTTTAATTGAAGTATAATCAGTTTACAATGTTGTGTTAATTTCTGATGTACAGCATAGTATTTCAGTTATATATATTCCTTTTCATATTGTTTTTCACTATAGGCTATTACAAGATATTGGAGATAGTTCCCTGGGCTATACAGTAGGACCTTATTGTTTATCTATTTTATATATAGTAGTTAGTATCTGCAAATCTTGAACTTCTAATTTATCCCTTCCTGCCTCCTTTCCCTCCAGTAACCATAAGTTTGTTTTCTATGATTATGAGTTTGTTTCTGTTTTGTAAAGAATTTCATTTGTGTCAATTTTTCTAGATTCCACATATGAGTGTTATAGTAGTTTTCTTTCTCTTTCTGGCTTACTTAACTTAGTATGACGATCTGTAGGTCCATCTCTGTTGCTGCAAATGGCATTATTTCATTGAATTAATGACTGAGTAATATTCCATTGTATAGATACCACGACTTCTTTATCCAGTCATCTGTCAATGGACACTTAGGTTGTTTCCATGTCTCGGCAATTGTAAATAGTGCTACTATGAACATGGGGGGGTTGTATTTTTTCGAATTAGCACTCTGTAGATTTGATTCTATTGCCACAACTTGCTAGCTAGTAAAGTAGAATAATAACAGGACCTACCTCTGAGGCTCTTTTTGAGCACTCAGAAAATGTTATGATTGGCTCCTCTCTCCCTCACACACACACACACTCACACACACACATTCACACACAGTCTTCCTTGAACACAGCTCTCAACCATCCACATGAAGGTAGCGTAGACCAACCAGGGTTTCTCAGGCTTTATTATGCATATGAGTGGCCCAGGAATCTTGTTAAAATGCAGGTTCCAGCTCCAGAGGTCTGAGCTGGAGCCTGAGACTCTGTGTTTCTCACGAGCTCCAGATGATGTCACGCTGCTGATCCGTGGACCACGCTTTGAGATGTGAAGGTGGGAATGAGTTAATGTCCTTTTAGGACGGCCAGGAACAAGATGCTCTTAAATGTATTCCAATATTACCTGTCACGTGGATTCTTATCTCTCCCTGGCAGTCTTACGTCATCCTGTTCATCAGGAAACATAAACCCCTACTTCTGTGTGTAAGATCCTGTGCTGGATTCTGGGGAATCAAAGTCTCTGTTATAAAACAGAGCCCCTGCCTTAAGGAGCTTATATTCAACACCTAAACATAAAAATGTAGGCAGCCATCAGAAGAACCTATTCTGGGTGCCAAATGAGGGCCACAGACAGTGACTGAGAGCAGGACTCCAGGGTCTATTCTAAGTTCTGTAGAGAGCTTCAGTCCAAATGCTTTCTTTGAAATGTTGAGGAGTAACACATGCCCCAGATGCAGGACCGCATTAATACGTCTTAACTTTTAATGCAAGAGTCATGTCTCTGTATATAAATATAGGTTCCCCTAGGATATGTGAGGCTGTAGTGCATTGTTTTCATAGTCGCCAGACTTCCTCATTCCTCGTTAGCGGGGGAGCCGTGGCTGAGATACAGAAGTCATCTAGAACGTAAGTACATGGGCTTGCGGCCACCCCACACCATCGTCGCCATTGTTTAAGGAATGGGTTTGCCTCATTCAGCTGCCTTTTGTGGGGTTTTCAGCTCCTACTTGAAGACTAGTATTTGCTTATGGAAACAGTGACACCAAATTAGTGTAGGTGGTGCTCAGGGCCAGGAATAAACACAAAATAGTCCAGCAGCCGGGGTGAGTTATTATTAGGCCTTGGAGTTGCCCGTTGGTGCAAGGCCCCCACCTAAGCCCTCGGTTTTGCATGGGGCAGTCTGCCAGGTGGGGTGGGGGTGGGGTGGCACGCTTGGGAGCAAATGTCCAAGGTGTCTTCGAATACACCAGCCCTGCTGAAACAGGACGTAGTCTGCCCGCAGGAGCAGTGGGGAAGAAAAGAGAGGGGACCTCGTGGGGTACATTGAGGTAAGTGATGATTATTAGCATGTTTTCTTGAGTGGTATTGCCTTAGGAAGCAAGAACTGGTTTTGGAGATAAGGAATTTTGATCAGGCAGGGACACTTTGGAATGGGAACTCTGAGAAAATGAGGCTCTCTGGGGATCCTTGGGATTGAGCAGAGGTGAAGTTGGCAGGAACTGGCATGGGAAACTGGGGGGCCCAGGACCCTTTAGACCCCACCCGTGGGGAGGGGATGTGTAAACAAGACTGCTCAGTCATATCAGCTCTTTTTTATCAGGTGCTAATTATATTCTAGGCATCATATCCTTTGATTCTCCCAATAAACCTTCTGACCTGGAGAGCGGGGTTGCTTCCTTCCATCCTGCAGACCTGGAAACTGAGACTTGGGAAGCGCAAGAACTTGCCAAAGCCGTAATAGAGTGATGGAGAGAGATGAGTCTGTTCTGACTCCAGAAGCTGCTTTCTTAAACACCACTCTGTGTCCTCAAAGAAAAAAACTGAAGCACAACGTAAGAGTTCGAATGCATTCTGCTAAAAGTGTTAGCTATCACGACAGCCATGAAACACACACAGCCATCAGATCAGGGCCCGGGGAGACCTGGAGTGTGGCCAGGCTCCATCTGCCTGCTTTCACCTGGTGAAGGCAGTAAAGTCATAGTCCTGGAGGCCAGGCTCAGGATATCACCTCCTCACAGGGCTCCTCCCAGGGCTCTGGGCCTGTGCTGAACCTCATGGCAACGTTGAGGCCCAAACCCTTCCTGGACAGTTAAGGGAGACAGAGGCAGGGCAGTGTTGAGGGTGTCCTCAGAGTCACCCAGCCAGTAAGGGGCCAAGCCTTTGGCTACAGACTTCAGCTCTTGACTCCTGTGCTCTCCTGTGTGCTGGCCAGAGGCCTGGCGGCTGCAGGTGAGCATGAGAACCACCTGAGGACCAGGACTATGTCCAGGACAGTGTCAGAGGCTCCTTGATTGTGGCCTTTGACAAGGCTGAGGGAGGACTGAGGCCAGAAGAACCCTCAGCCAAATTTACGACTATTTAACCACACGTCCAGGGCCACTGTCTCCCTTTCAGTGCCTAGGACGTTCATCTTGACCTCTGGCCCCCCAGTGGGGTTTGCCACTGCACCGCTCACCTGTGCACAAGGCCCACAGTATCACGGGGTGATCCCCTTGTTCCAAACACCCGGCCTTTAGTGAGGGCAGGGGAGGCTGGCAGGGCCCTCTGACCTGGGGCCCCAGCTCGAGGGTGAAGTTGAGTGAGGATGAGGCAGCCTCGCAAATGCTGGTTTCTCCCTTAAATTTTGTCCTCTAAGTCTTTCCACAGGGATTGAAAACTCAGAGAAGACGAAAAGAAAATAAATTCTCAGCAGAAAGCATAAATGGAAAACCAGTCCTGGTTCTAATGGCATCAGGACCTGACAGGGAAAGAGGCTCCGATTCCACAATCCAGGGCATAGTCTGGATGAGGTGTGCAGCCTGGTAAGGATGACGGGTGTGGAAACAGTGCTGTGCAAACTCTGAAGTGACGCTTGCATGTGGGTTGCTGTTTTAATTACATAAAATACATGTCTTAGGAAATATCCAAGAGATGCTGCTCAGGAATTGGGGCAGATTAAAAGTGAAATCTGGGATCATGTAAGCCATTCAGGAACCCCAAATCATGCGGGGCCTTCATTTTTCACCCCAGTCACAGGTTGCTGGTTTGAGGCCCAACTTCTAGATTTCCTTTTATTTCTTTCCAGAAGACATACCCATCTCCCTACTGTCCTCTGTCACCTCTGCACTTCTCCACCCCCTGGCCTGTGACATATGTCTGTGCAGTTTGTCCCCAGCAAGCTGCAGGAGGAGCCATTCACATCAAAGTCTATGTGAGTCAGACCACAGGTTTGTAAACTTGGCTGCACACCGGAATCACTCGGGGGACTTAAAGGTAATTGATGTCTTGTTCCCTCCTTCAGAGTCTGATTTAATTGGTCTGTGGTGCAATCTGGGCACTGGGATTTTTTTAAGCTGCTCAGTTGATTCTAATATGCAGTCATCTTTGAGAACGCCTGAATCAGACTATGTTGTGAATGACGTCCCCTTGGGATGTGTGGTATACAACCTACCCGCACTTCAGATTGGCCCTGCTCACCCCCATATGTGATCTTCAATGACCTGAACTTGCTAGTAGGAGACATCACTGATGAAATACATACTTTTCTTCCTTTTGAGTCTGATTTTCCCTGGGGTTGGGATTGAGGTTAAGGAGAACATAGGTACTGACCTCTGAGCCTTTGAAGGCTCTCTTACACTTCCTGCATCCTTCTGAGAGACGCAGGAGAGGCAGGGGTCTAATCCCACTGAAAACCGGGTATTTTGCAAGCCTGGTTTTGGAGGCTGCCCAGCTCTGGTGCTCCGCCCAGGGTGAGCATGCTGTTTTGATCGCCTGGCTGAGAGAGTGATTTAGGCCCTCGGAAGAATCTGGCTTATTTCCCCTGGTGCCTAGGTCATTCCCTGATTATAAATCAGCCACTGTTAGCAGCTGCATTTCACTTTCCCAGGCCTCAAGGGAACTGTGCAGTTTTTACTGAATTAGCAACTTAATTGCACTAAATATAGCTCTAATGTCCCAAAGAAGTTGTGGCAGCTCCCAGAGGTGTCTGGCTTCCCACATTACCCGACCCCCACCCCACACCCCACCGCCCTAAACTCAGGGAGCAAGTTAAACTCTGAACAATTTGAGTTTATTAAGTCACAGCTTCTGGAATAAACTCACTTTGTTTTGCATATGTCAATAGCATCAAATCCTGCCATCGAAATTTAATGTCACTGTTTCCATAACAACTAATGTCCTTCAAATGAGACGATGGGGAAGACCAAAAATCCCACAGAAACCTGGAGAAATGAGGCAAATATGTGACACAAGCCAAGTCCTTCGGGTCGAGGTTCAATCAAAGGCTTGCCTATTTTACAACTTAGATGCTCTGTAACTCACTGATGCTCCCCCGCTGATGAGTGCATCTGTCATTCTAAAATTACTAGTCTAACTTCTTTGGCTAAAACCTTGCATCTGGCATGTGTATTTATGCTTGGCATTTCAAAGTTAATATTTTTGGTTCAGCAGAGGGATTTAAAACAAACATTTTCTGAAAAGTTCCAAATTCTTGAGTAGATATTTGAATCTAAACTAAAGAGAGAGAGAGAGGGAACCAAGTATGGAAGAGGCTGCTAGTTGCTTACCCAACGTCTAGTCTACTTGTTTCCCTTTGTAATAGAACAACAGTAATTTTTAAAAACTACATTTCCCTGACTCCTTTGCAGCATGGTATGGCCACAGGACCAAATTCTGGTCAAAGAGGTAGAAGTGGAAGTAAGACATGGAACTTCCAAGAAGGCTTTCTCTAAAAGAGTTGAGTCAGGTGTGAGGTGTGCCGTTTTATCTTTTCTTTTTATCTTTCCTTCTGGGATAGAGACATAATGCTGGAGCTTCGGCAGCCATCAGGGATCACAAGACAATTGAAGAGGAAAGCCAGGTGCTGAATGAAGATGGCAGAAGAATTGGCCACTGATGGGAGGCATCAGTCCTGGACTACCTACCTTCAGATTTTTTTGTATGTGAGAGAAATAAATTCATCTTGTTTAAGTCAAAGTTATTTGAGGGGTTTCGTCATATGAAAACAGATCTAATCCTAAGTGATATCTGAGGATAGGGTAAAATTAATTTAAAAAGTCATCTCTTATATTATGTCAGCACATCTTTTGCCCATTTTAGTCCATCTACTAGAGTGAGCAGCATTAGTCAAAAACATGGACATAACTATTTCTTGTGTTCAGCAAAGTTAAGCATTATGCCTAAGGTTGCCCAGCCAATAAGTGGCAGAGGCAGTCTTCTAATCCAGCCAAGGCTTTTACTTGAAACTGCTTTCCCTGTCAGGGGAGCATGAATTAATAACTAACTATAGAGTTTATAGTTTTTAATCAACAATATTATCATGTTTAATCCTCAGCAGGCCATGCAGTGATCAGGTCTTGCCTGAATCCATCCCAAACCCAAGGAGCCTGGGAGGGATTTGCTTACTGCAAAGATGCTGTCCCTCCTGGAATCTCCTGGCCTTTGTGAATCAGGCTTCTGTATATCTCTCCTTCATCCACTTCCCACCTATGATGCCCCTGTAGATGGTGATAGACTGTGTAACAGGAGGGAAGAGACTATTGAGATTTCACAGAAAGTTGCCTTTGCTTGGAGGATTTTAGTTACAGATAGTTCCATGGACAAGGTTTGTCGGCCTCCTACAACTAGACTTCCAAATCCAGCCAGTTACTATGTTGATAATGTAGCAGGAGAGAGCCTTCAGCAACTGAAGTAACTAATCAGGGATATGTCAGCCCATCAAAATTAAGGAGAGGGAAGAGAGAAGCCTCTTTGTTTATTCGGGACATTCTGATTCAGTGAGTGTGGGTGACAATGACATTTATTCAAGACAACTTTAAGTCATGTCCTGGAAATACCAGTTAAGTGACAAGCTGTCTGCTTCTCTCTCCAGACCGAGAATAGTCTGTTATCCTAACGTGGGGCCCACAGCAGAGCAGTGAGGGCAGTGCTGGGTCCTGAAGTAAGGTGGTTCCCTCCAGGGACCACAAGGGCTCCTCAGTGCCTGGCCCACTGCCTGCCAGTAGGATGGGCTCCTCAATGTTCATTGCTCAAGGAGCTGAATGAATTTCTGAGTGCCTAGAATACCAACCCCAAATAAGGCTTTTTCAGCATCACACCTTAAGGCAGTGGTTGACATGGAATAAAGCCCAATCTTAGAAATACCTGTGAAATAAATAAATAATCCCCATAAAAATGGGTCTTTTGTAGCTGATCTTAGCACATTGTCACAGAATTAGGTTTTGCTACATATAACAGAAAAACTGAAATAATAGTGGCTTAAACAAGATTTCAAAGTTTATTTCTCTCCCATTTAAAAGAACTCTAATAATCTAAAAAAAAAAAAAGGACTCTAAAGTAATAGTCATGCAGCATCATGGCCATGGGCAGCCTAGCCTTCTTCTAGCTTCCTGCTCCGTCTTTGCAACAAGTAGCCTGCATCCTCAAGGTGACCTCATGGTGTAAGGTAGCTGCTGAAGCTTCTGGGGTCATACACAAGCGGTGGACTTCAAGGATGAAAAACAGAAAGTCAGAAACAGAATTTCCCCAGCTATCTGTTCTCTAGGCAGTCTTCGAGGAAGCCCCTTCCAAAAACTTCTGCTTATATCCAGTTAGCCAGAACTTAGTCATATGGCCAAACCTGGCTGCAAAGGAGGCTTGAAAGTGTAGTCTTTGAACTGGGCACACTGCCACCTCTCCCAACCCCCCCAGTATGTTGAATGTTATATAGGCCAGCAGTTCTCAATCTTTTTGATCTTGAAAACCTTTTATACCCATAAAATTTATTGAGGAACTCAAAGAACTTTTGTTTATGTAATACCTTTTAGTATTTACCATGTACCACATTAGAAATTAAAACCAAAAGAGGATAAAATATTTGTTTATTCATTTAAAAATGATAATACATATACCAAATCATCACACTGTACACTGTAAATATCTTACAATTTTATTTGTGAATTATCCCTCAGTAAAGCTGGGAAAAAATTAAAATAGCCCCAGGGCCTTCAAAATTTTTAAATGTAAAAATTACAATTACACTTATAAACCCTTGCTGTGTTAATTGACATATTTTTTCAAAGCAAAAAAAAAAAGTGAGACGTGATATCGTTTTCCGTTTTTGCAGATTTCTTTAATACCTGGCTTAGCAGAAGACAGCCAGACTCTCACATCTCATATCTGCTTCTGCACTGAATCTTTGCCATATGTTGTTTTGGTTGAATTGTATGAAGAGAATCTCGTCTCACACAGATGTGTAGTTGGAAGGTATAGAAGCATTTTAAAAGCTTTTCAGACAGTTGTGGATACTCTTCTTGGCTACAAGACCAAAACCCACATGGTAATTTCCCAAAGGCTGGTTGTGCTGTGGACTCTGAAATGATATCAATGAATATTTTGTACTCTAGCACGTTAAAATCCATTGGTCTGTCCTGCACACTGCATGCACTTTTCCCACACATGACTTTGTAATATCGTGTCATGGCCATGTGGAAAATACTCATTCACTGAGTTATGCTGACCTTTCAAATGGTGACTTGTTTCATCATATAAATTTTAAAAAATTACATTTTAAAATATCAATACTGAGCTCAAAAGCAAGTCTACTTTTGGAGAAGTTGTCAAGCTTACGATGGCAAATATAAGTTTTCAGAAATTCTGATTTTCACTTGAGAGGTTGAATGTTATCATTGGCAACAAATACTGTCAGTTATTTCCCTGCAAGTGACAGGCTTACTTTGTTCCATTTTGAAAAAACATCTGCCAAATACGTGAGTGGGTAACTATAGTGCCTCCTGCCATGGGGCTTTGGGGACCACAGAGTAAGCTGGGAAGTCAGTTAAGGTGTCACTTGAGTGCAGGGACCAGAAAGGTCACCCCCAGGGTGAGCCCCCACCCCCACCGTGGCTTCCAAGGGCCTCTAATGAGGCACAGACACCCTCTAGTCTAACCCTGTCCACTTTGAGCTTTGTAGACAGAGCTTTTTGTTTTCCCTTGGCAATCTGCTTGCCTTCTGAAAAATTCCAAGCATGTCTTTGCGGCTCCTGTTCAGGGATCAGGGCGTCCTTCCTAGCTGAAGTGGGATCAGGCCAGCCTCACAAGCCCCAGGGAGGAGCCCCAGACAACAGCAGAAGGGAAAGGGCGGCTGCTACAGGCGTGATTCCCTCCCACACCCATCAGGAGGGGGAAATGGTGCAAAGGTAACTCCTGTAGCTCCTTCTGATAAGGAATCAGTTTACTTCAGTTTCGCCTCTGAAGGTCCAAAGGTGATGGCTCTTTGGTAAGTGAATTGCAGTCTGCTGTGAACACTTTTTCCAAGTGTGAAGGTAGAGGCTAGGTTGAGAAGATCCATCAAAGGAAGAACTATGTGGAATCAGATTCATGCCTCTGTATGCTGCTGTCACGTTGACATTGGTCAGTGTTTACCTCGCTGGCTGAGGACTTCAGCAACAACATATTTATGTGAAAATTCTTTCATACACACAATCACTGTTCTGTTTTCCCCTACCAGAGACCTTATGTGTGTGTGTGTGTGTGCACAGGCAGAAGTGTTATTCCTATTACAATGCATTTGCGTCCACATAGATATATGTATGCGTATCACATTTGTTTCTATGTGTCTTGTGTGTGTTTATCTGTTACATATATAAGCAGCAGCGGCAATGAAAATGATGTACTCTGGGACTAAAGAAGATGAGGTTAACAGTAAAAGTACATGGAGAGAGATCGTTTCCTTCTCTTCTTCCTGTACTCTGAAAATAATTTTGTGAACAGGCAATGTATGAACTTGGTAAAAAAAAAAATCATTCATGAGCATAAAGTAAAGTGAAAAATGTCTCCCATCCTCTGCCCCGGAAATGATTATTATTACCAGTTCTTATGTCTTCTTCAAGAGATATTCTATATATTTAAAAAAGAGTACAGACATACACATCCCCTTTAAAAAAAAAAGTGTTCTTTTAAACTAATGGAAGGTTAGAACAGGAAAATCACATAAGCTTCATTTCCAGCCCCTTGTGTGTAAGCGCAGACCCCAGCACACATATTTCTGTCTATGATTTACACATGTGTAGGTTTTATGTTGGCGGACAAATTCTTTGTTATAAGAAAACTTCTGGAACCTAGAAAACTGATTTCCTTTGCAGTTCATCTGGTGATTAATCTTCCTAAAAGCTTAAGACAAATAAAATTCCCATATCTGAGACCTTTGTGGTATCCCAGAGGCAGGTGAGAATCATTCCCGTGGAGTTGTCTTCACTTTCTGATATGTCATCAATTCTTAAGAGCAATCCAGTCAGGGTTTATTTAGTACAGCTCTCTGTTGATTTTATAACCAACTGCTGACTTCTTGGGACATAAAACTGGTTGATTTACAAGTAGTGAGTGAGCAAGGAATCCATAAATCGCATTCTATAATAAGAGAGTGTAGGTGAACTCACACATACACACACACACATATCTACCTTCAAAGGGAGAGTTGTAGGCATGTCCAGAAAATATATTCATTTTTAATTTGAGAATTGAGAACTCATTGGTAAGAGGCCCATAGTCAGTGACCTCAGAGAGCTCAGTTGTACCAGGTAGTATTTTAAAGTAGAGCAAGAGATTTTATTTCTTAAAAGGGAGACTCTGGGTCTCACTTTTGAAATGTTCAAATGAGTTTTTATGGTCTCTGGAGGGAAGAACTTTTTTTTTTTCTAAAATGTTTCACCAACCAAGCCAAAAATGCTGGCGGTTATCAGTTTTTTGATATTATTGAAACTCTTGAAACTACTATGCAACAGATATTTCTCAAACACTCAAAGATCTCTTTTTCTTTTCATGTCATCTTTTTTCCCCAGCACTGTGTTTAGAAAAATCTCTGATAATATGCTAAACGTAGAAAAAATAAGTTTCTAATTCCAGGGGAATCCTAGAGTTTCAGGGAACTGACAGAGAGGGAAATATAAAGTGAAATATCTTGAAAAACATTTTTTTTTGGAACGTGAAATTTAATAAATATAAATCTGCTACTGTGAATAGTTTGCCAACTGTCTGCCTGCCAAAACGTAGTATATTAGAGCTGGAAATGTAGGATGCATTTAGCAAAAAGCTTATTTCATTTGGATCCTGATTCAAACAAAGAGGTAAAAATGAAATAAAATAAATAGAGAAAATTGAGGAAGTTGAACACTTGACTAAATATTTGATGATGTTAGGAATTATTATAAATTTTGGAGGTGTAATAATGGTGTTGTATTTTATATAGTGTACATAGGGCTTCATATACTATTCTCTCTACTCTTGTATTGGTTTGAAATTTTTCATAATTAAAAAAAAAAGAGCTAAGTTGAACTAGAGTGGTTGTTTGTAATCTCTTTGAAAAGTTCTTCGTTTATTCATTTCACACCTGTTATTCAACAGGAACCAAGCGTCAGTTATATAGAAGGCTCTGCATGAGGCCTTGGTGACGGCCAAGTGGTGTGAGCTGCAGGCTCTGCAGAAGTACCTGGTGTGGCAGGCGGGGACACTGCTGGGAACTCGGCCACACCCACCTCTCTTCTCTTGGTTGGTAAGAGGGCACCTGCACGCTTCTGTCTGGGGTGGAACACCAGCTGCCCAGAGGTGTGGGACTTCAGCTCGGCCCTGCTCCACTGACCTAAGAGTCAACAAGGCTGATGAGGAGCCCCAGAGGTCAGAAGCTGAAAACAGACACCCAAGGCCAGCTCGTCACAAACAAGAGGTTTATTTTTACACCATACACCCCACCCCACCCCTCCAAAAAAAAGTGGAGAGAGCATTTAAAGGGCTGTTTTGGAGCAGAGCCTCTTGGTGCATCTGAAACTTAGACCTGTGCCTGGCTCAACGGAGCAAAAGGGAAGACGACTGTCATCTCCGCAGGGTACCTACCTCCCAGGGCCTGCAGGAGGGAGTGGACGAGAGCCACACCGCACAAGAGGAGAAAGGAGTGTAAGGGCTTTGTGAGAGCTTCTTCCCCTTGGTTCTTGGGCCTCCTTTCCTGGGCTTGAATGCCCCATCAAGGCCATCAGCTGTCATCAGTGTCTCCAGCCAAAAGGCCCAGCCCAAATCGGCTCCCGAGAGATGTTAACATTAAGTTCTTAAGAAATCTGTCTCCTTTAACAAGACCTTGTAGCTTTATTTTGAATTATGTGTAGAGCCCAGACACAGCACCCCAGCAAAGACTATGGGTAGAGGAGATGGATGTCTCCTGGTACTCTGGTCACTGAGATCTGGACTTCACCAGCAAGGTCAATATCACAGCCTATGAGCCTCTGGTTTGTCCTAACTAGCAAGTGTTCAGACTCTAATCACAGCTTCCTCCTCATTAAAATATTTCAGTGGCTTTCCAATTGCTCTGCAGACACAGAATAAGATGTTTGACAATGCCCCATGGGTCCTGGCCTGGACACTGGACCTTTGAGCATGTGCTGAAAGCCAGGGCCGCATTCCACACCAGTAATCTCAGGGTGGTAGCACAGCCAGGACCAGAGAGACCCCAATTCACTATCCCCACATCACAGTTCTCTATTCAGCCCTGAAAAGAGACTGAGAGAGAGAATGATAAAAGGCAAGTACCCAGACAACAGATCTGAAACTCTGCCAGGAGTATGTCCTCGCTGGTCCAAGAGACCAGCAAAGACCTGGCGTCAGAGTCCAGGGGCCACTCAGTGGGCTCCCCGTCATGTTGGCCCCTGCAACCCCCAAGTGAAGAGAGAAGGAGAGAATGGTGGGGTTGTCTCAAAGCCAGAGAGCTGGTGGATATGATTTCCCGGGTACTAGAAGGCAGCTCCAAGGGCTATAGCAGCAGTGGAATAAAAAGGTTTACACAGCCTGCCAGGTGCGTCCTAACCCCGCCTCCCACTCTGGGATCTTGCCAGGCCTCCCATCCTCCTCTTTGTCTAGCACCAGCTACTGGTCCTTTAGCTCCCAGCACAGTCCTCAGAGGTTCAGAGAGTCCAGTGGCACGGCTGTCCATGTAACAGTGCTCCTGGGGTAGAGCAGGGTAGCGGCCCTGACTTCAGCTTCCCAAGTAAGCCCTGGTGACCCTCCAACTAGTCCAAATCCCTCTTCTGGCTCCAGGATCCCTCTTGGGTATCTGGGAATAAGTGGTCAGTATCTGTCTCCCTCTCTAGACCAGAAGCTCCACCAGGGCAGCCATATCTGCTCTTCTGTGGGTTTGGTTCTTCACTGTTATGTCTGCACTCGATGCCCCAGGTCTTGACACAGAGGAGATGCTCGATAAATCAGTGCTGAGTTCCTATTTTCTGAGCTCCACCTCCCACGTTGAGCTGTCAGCTCTGATGCACAGTCTTCAGAAGCATAAATTACCTCTATGTTAGCACTTTTTCTTTGTTTTGGAATGGACAGTTGGTGCTGAATGACTCTGCCTCCTGGAGCTAAAACCCCCCAAGGCCCCTTCCCTGCATATCAGACTCCAGGCATCGCTGAGACTAACTGGCTGTCCTAGCCTCCCATCTTCACTCTCGAATGTCCTTTTCTGACATCTCTTTCCCTTTTGAGCCACTCTTGATGCTCACTGGAACGCAAATCCTGGAATATAAAGTTGTGTGGTGGGTGAGGATGAGGCAGGAAGTGGGTGAGGGAGGCAGGTGTGCAGCCACTGCTGGTGGGCATGCCACTGTGATGCTCTACCTCGTCCCTGTCACCAGACTTCCTCCCCAAAACTGATGGGCCTCAGCCAGGAAGCTGGCATTTCATGAATACATTGAGTATAAAGCTACTTTCCATAAACTGAATCATATTTTTCAATCACCTCCTATCGTTGAAACCTGAAAATGAATTCTCATGTAAAGAAATTTTGTCCTTAAGGTATAATACAGATCAAAATAATATGCCAAGCTAATTTTAATCATATGCTTGAAAAACTAGTTATTTCTGATAAAAATTGCTAAAAATCACTCCATATACATACACACTACCAAAACTTTAAAGGATTGCTAAATCCCATTTTCCTTTGAGATGAGCCACCAATTGAATAGCCTTACTTTTGCAGCCTAGGGGAAATATTTCCTTTCAAACCCCCATGGTTTTACCTGTCTCTCCTAAAATCTGTGAGTCTGTTCTGGTTATTTAGTCCAGATTCAGGGAGATTAAGGGCACCAAAATTTTTTTATAAAGAAGGTGAACTTATCTTTATGATAAAGACTGTTTCCATGATTTGTGATTTTCCATGGCAGCTCTATTCTAATTCAACAGATCTCATCTGTGGGCGCATAGGGAAGTGCCTGTGTTCTGTTGGCCACTGGGCCCACTCAGTTCATGTCCTGCACCAGCCCCGTCCTGGAGTGGCCACCTCGAGCCTCAGCCTTGCTGAAGAGAACGTCAGCAGCCAACTGTCGCTGTGACTCAGTGATAATGTAAGGACTTATTGACAGTTGTCCTATTACTATTTATTTTGTATGTTTTACCTAGCTATCTAATACTATTCTAATAGGAGACGCTATTTTATTTTATTCCATTTTATTTATTTATTTATTTGCAGCCTTTAAGATACCCAGAGTCCTCCAGGGACACCGGATGGCAAGTTCTTTTAAATATGCAAATCCCTTTGGGGGCTGGGAACAGGCACTGGGAAACCTCAGGTTGACTCTTTTTTCCGTTCCCTGCTTCCTTCCCACCCCCCACCTCTCACCACAGTGGAAACTCCCAAAGTCACAGCAGTAGTCATTTTTCCCTTGGCTGCTGGAGTTCCAATTAAGACACTAGTGCCTTCTAGTGGGAAAGGGATGGGTGGTAGATAAACAGGTGAAATTCCTGATCCTGAACCACATGCAGGGGATTTCTAGCTCTACCGGAAGGGAATTTCCCCACCCCAGCCTAATTCTTCCCAGTCAGAGAGATTCTACCTCCCACTTCCCCTTTCCCTGGCCCAAATGGTATCTGCCAGGCTGCCTGGGCTGCTCTGCTGTCTAACGTCTGAAGGTCATAGCACAGAACACTTTAGTGTCAGCAACAATACTAAAAGGCTATTCCCTTGGCCTCATAGTCTCTAGCGAGGGACGGAGCATACTTCCTCGTAGGGAGGAGGAGAGAAGCAAGCAGAGTCCTCATCTCCCAGCCGTGTCTCTTCCAACTGCTCAGCATCAGGGCTGGACCTGAAATGGGGGCAGAAAGCACAGATTCGTTACAGCCCACAGCACCACTCTCAGAACCAATGCCACCATTCTGGCAATGGGCCACACAGAGATTTGCCTTCTCTCATCACCTTCCTTCCAGACCAAACACAGCCATAGACTGTGACTGCGACAGCTAGAAGGGGAATGTCCCCTCTGCAAACTCCATACCTGTCATTTCCACTATCCACAAAGGAAGGGTAGTCCTGGTCGTCAACAAAGGCAGCATTCTCTGGAGGATAGATGGTGTAGTACTGAGGAGGGCTTGGCATGGCGGCTGCCAACCCTCCAGACTGTAGGAGACCACACGGGTTCACCACTGGCTGTAGGTAGGTGCTGTTCATCCCAATGGGCTCTTGAGAGCCATAAGGAGGAGGGATATACTGCACCACAGTGGCCCCATGGAAGGTGATGGGTTGGTTGATACCAGTGAAAACGAACGATTGTCCTCCTGCCGTCTGCTCCGAGTCCAGGACCCTTTCCTCATTTTCTTTGCACAACTGGCAGGAGAGCATTTTGAACTTGCACACGGCAATCAGGATGAACGTCACCCCCACCGACAGCAGGATAGGCCCAAGGAGCTGGGTCCATTCAAAGTGGGAGACTCCTTGGTATTTGATCCAGCCCATGATGGTGAACGTGATCCCCACCAGTCCCAGGAAAATGCCTGAGAAGAGCAAGGTGGCCCCTGCCTTGTCGTCGTCCGACACCTGGATGTCAGCGGTACTGGGTGTGTAAGGAGTGACCGAAAACACATTAAGAGGGAAGTCCTCCAAGCGGGTGCAGCCCTGCTCCATCGTCCTCATGCTTCTCGAGGGAAAAGGGAGTGTGAGAGCTCCTGAGAGCAGAGCAAAGGAATCACAGGTCCAGGTTAGTTATGGAAGAACTTTGGGCTTCCGTGGTTAACAGAGTATAACATGCAGAGGTCTGAACTTTGTTTAGAAGAATAAAGGTCTGGGAAATGAAGCCTGAAGTTTTCTCATGTTGTCAATAATTGGACACCTCAGATTTGCAATTCAATGACAAGCACTATCTCATCCACATTCATTCATTCAGCTCCTTCAAAACCCCATCTTCTGTGTTAGGAGGCACTTATCTAGATGCTTTAGACACTGTTCTAAGGCTGTATGCAGCCTACCAAAATCAAGACTGGGGAAAGGCAGAGGACCTCCAGGGCCTCTGGTGGTGCAGGGGCCCTTGATATGTCCACCACACGCTCAAGAATCTAACCCAGCTTTCCTGCAGGGCAGCCGACTAGAAATAGGCAGATACCTGTTTCATGACTGTCTGTGTTTTCCTTCGCACCTCAGGCATCTCTAGTTGTGATGACACTTAAACTTTCGTAGGAACTCTCGCAAAGCTCTGAGGTCCTGTTCTTTCCTGACCAGCTTCAAGGGCCCTTGCTTTGAACATCTGGGGAATAATGCCAGCTGTAGGAGAGGAAGGACAGCCTAGGAAGCCTCTCCATGCACCACACCATTGGCAGAGCATAAAGTCTGACCTGAGGTCTCAGGGACACGTACTTCAGACCCTTGCGCAGTGGTGAGAGTGCAGTCCCTGGTTTCCGAAGTGAAGCAAGCAGCTGCATTTTCGAGCCTGCTGTGTTTTGCAACCAAACCCAAGCTGATTTAGAGAAGAAAACTTGCCCTTCAATGTCATTAGCTGTCATTCGTAATTACAGAACTTCAGAACAGCCCCATGAAGTGCCTCCTCCACAGGATAGTCACTGTAGCCCTCTTTCTTTCCTAGACAGATTTTCTCCAAACAGGTGTCTCTCCACAAGTGGTTATTGTATCAGCTCCCTTTTGCAGGCGTGAGCTCAAGGTCTAGGAAAAGAGTTGCCCTCTTGCCCTAAGGCAGGGCTTCCCAAACTTCCCTGATGATAAAAATCATCTGGGGCATTTTTTTTTTAAATGGCAAAATCTGAGTTCCCAACTCATCTCAACAGAACCAAAATTTCCAAGGGAGAGTAAGTGCCCAGGTGTCTCTTATCGTCAGAAATCTTTGGGAATTCTCCTCCAAGTTAATCCCAAATGCTTCTGGGAGACCAGGGGACTTTCTTCTCCTCCAAAATGCCTCTCCTTGCTACAGGACAAGACTTGTGATCTTCAACTTCACTGCCAAACAGATGGGAAAGCAAGCAGGTGACCCCTCAGGTATCTCCCTGTGTGTGTCCTGGAGCTGCAAGGTTGGAGTGGTCTTGCAGTAGGATTGGTCTGCCCCTTTCCCCACGGAGCCAGACCAGATATCCAGGGGAGCCAGCTTTTCTCTTTAACTGTAAAAACTCTAAATCAACTGGCCTGACATTCTTTTCAGGCTCTCAACCCCTGAGTTAACAGTTAAAACAGTCCCTGGCATTTAGAAAAACCTAGGCTCTCAAAATGATTCTTCTAAATCACTCAGTTTATGCTTCCCATAAACTGTCTTCAGCTACACTCACTTGCAATTAAGAAAACAACCGGGAACACTGAAAAGCAGGGGAGAGAGATCACCTTCGTGTCAACAGCCCATGAGTGCAAAACTGGAATGGCTTTCAGGGAAGACTGGTCAGGAAATGCTAAGTTATAATTTCTTTTTATTTTATGTATTTTTTATTTAGCTATAGTTGATTTACAATATTATGTTAGTGTCAGGTGTACAACAAAGTGATTCAAAATTTTATAGATTATACTCCATTTAAAATCATTATAAGATACCGGCTAGATTCCCTGTCCTATACAGTGTACCCTTGTAGCTCATTTACTTTATGCCTAGTAGTTCAGACCTCTTAATCCTCTACCCTGTCTTGCCCCCCCCCTCCTGGTAACCATTAGTTTGATCTCTCTGTGATTCTGTTTCTGTTTTGTTATATTCATTTGTTTTATTTTTTAGATTCCACATATAAGTGGTAACATACAGTACTTATCATTGTCTATCTGACTTATTTCTCCAAGCATAATACCCTCCAAGTCCATCCATGCTGTTGCAAAAGACAAAATTTCATTCTTTTTAATGGCTGAGTAATATTCCACTGTGTATGTAAATATATATTGGCAATTATAAATAATGCTGCTGTGAACATTGGGGTACATGTATCTTTTTGAATTAGTGTTTTTGGTTTTTTCAGATTTATACCTAGGAGTGGAATTTCTGGATCAAATGGTAGTTCTGTTTTTAGTTTTTTGAGAAACCTCCCTACTGTTTTCCATAATGGCTGTATCAATTTATCTTCCAACCAACAGTGTACAAGAGTTCTTTATTCTCCACATCTTTGCCAACATTTGTTATCTGTGTTCTTTTTGATGATAACCATTCTGACAGGTGTGAGGCAATATCTCATTCTGATTTTGATTTGCATTTCTCTGATGGTTATCGATGTTGAGCATTTTTTCATGTGCCTGTTGGCCATGTGACCTTTTGAAAAATGTCTATTCAGGTCTTCTACCCTTTTAAAAAGTGAGTTTTTTGTTTTTTGATATTGAGTCATATAAGCTGTTTATATATTTTGGATATTAATCCCTTATCAGTCATATCATTTGCAAATATTTCCTCCCATGCAGTATGTTGTCTTTTTGTTTTGTTGATGGTTTCCTTTGCTGTGCAAAAGCTTTTAAGTTTAACTAGGTCCCATTTGTTTGTTTTTATTTTTGTTTTTGTTTCCTTTGCCTTAGGAGACAGATTAAAAAAATACTGCTGTGATTTATGTCAAAGAGTGTTTTGCCTAGGTTTCCTTCTAGGAGCTTTATTAAGGTTTCTAGTCTTACATTTAGATCTTTGGTCTATTTTGAGTTTGTTTTTGTTTATGACATGAGGGAGTGTTCTAACTTCATTGATTTACATGTGGCTGTTCAGTTTTCTCAACACCACTTATTGAAGAGACTGTCTTTTCTCCATTGTATATTTTTGCCTCCTTTGTCATAAATTAATAGACCATAAGTGTGTATTGTTTATTTCTGTGCCCTTTATTCTGTTCCATTGATCTATGTGTCTGTTTTTGTGCCAGTATTGCAGTGTTTTGATTTTTGTAATTTTGTAGTATAGTCTGAAGTTAGGGAGCATGATGCCTTCACCTCTGTACTTCTTTCTCAAGATTGCTTTGGTTATTCGGGGTCTTTTGTGCTACCATACAAGTTTTAAAATTATTTGTCCTAGATCTGTGAAAAATGCCATTGGTATTTTGATAGGGATTGAATTGAATATGTAGATTTCCTTGAGTAGTGTTGTCACTTTAACAATATTAATTTTTCCAATCCATGGACACATAATATTTTTCTGTTTGTGTTGTCTTCAGTTTATTTCATCAGTGTCTCATACTTTTCTGAGTACAGATCTTTCACCTCCTTAGTTAGATTTATTTCTAGGTACTTTATTCTTTTTGATGCAATTGTAAATCCTAATTTTCTCTTTCTGTAAGTTTGTTGTTGGTATATAGAAATGCAACAGATTTCTGTATATTGATTTTTGTGTCCTGCAACTTTACCAAATTCATTGATGAGCTCTGATAGTTTTTTTGGTGGTGTCTTTAGGATTTTCTATGCATAATATGTCATCTGCAAAGTGTGACAGTTCTACTTCTTCCTTTTGAATTTGGATTCCTTTTATTTCTTTTTCTTAACTGCTTTCTATGGCTAGAACTGCCAATGTTATGTTGAATATAAGTGGCGAGAGTGGGCATCCTTGTCTTGTTCCCGATCTTACAGGAAATGCTTTCGGCTTTTCACTGTTGAGTACGATATTAGCTGTGGCCTTACATGTTGAGATATGTTCCCTCTACCTATTTCATGGAGTTTTTATCAACTGGAGGATAAATTTTATCAAAAGGTTTTTCTGCATCTATTGAGATGATCGTAATATTTTTATATTACAATTTGTTAATGTGATGTATCACATTGATTGATTTGCGGGTGTTGAAAAATCCTTGCAGCCCTGGGATAAATCTCATTTGATCAGGGTGTATGATACTCTTAACGTATTGTTGGATTCAGTTTGCTAATATTTTGTTGAAAATATTTACATGTATGTTCATTAGCGATATTGGCCTTTAATTTCCTTTTATTTTGTGATATCTTTGGTATCAGAGTGATGCTGGTCTCGCAGAATAAGTTTAGACACACCTCATCTGCAAACTTTTGGGATAGTTTGAGAAGTAAAGCTGTTAATTCTTTTCTAAATGTTTGGTAGAAATCACCTATGAAGCCATCCGGTCCTGGACTTCTGTTTTGGGGGAGGTATTTTTTTATTATTACTGATTCAAATTAATCTCAGTCTCTCATTGATCATTCAAATATGGCTTTTTAGCACATTAAAATGTATGTTTTGTTATGAGCACTCTTTTCAGTTTGGTTGCCTCTTTCGACCTAAATTTTTTTCAGCCACATCTGAAGTATAGCGCCACCTTCTTTTGAAGCACTCATGACACTGATCTTGCAGGACATTTCACGTGGTGTTTTATTGCTGGTTTGACTGCAGTTTTTAATTAGGATGGACTTTGCTTCTTATTAACCCTTTGTATCTATGCTTCCAGACTTTTTTTTCTTACAAGTTTACATATTTCATAGAACTGGAATCACCTGGAACTTCGTTATTCTTCAACTCTCTTTTGACCTAATAGCTCATATCATCTTTCCCAAATCCATACAACTTATTTTTTAATATTCTGACAAAGATAATTGTTTGATGCAATTATAGCTGGGAGTTTCTTAAGAGATATCAAGGTATCAAATAGAAATCAAGGATTAAGTTCATTTTTTTTGCAACAATAATAAAATTTATAATCTGAATAAGAATCCAGGGTAAACAAATTTTAAACTTTGGTAATGCATTCTTGAGGCAAGAGTGTAAGAAAACAGTCAACTTTAAATCTGATCGGTGACAGTATAACTTGATACAACTTCTTTTTTTGGAGAGGAGCAATTTAGCAACGTCTATTAAAATTTAGAATGTCCATACAGTTGAATTCAATTGAATTATAGGATTATAACCTATATATATACTTTAGATACCTGAACAAAAGAGTATTTTAACAGAATAGATAACAAATCACTATCCTTGGGGAAAAAACCTAGTGGACTAGATAAATGAGTCATGGTGATAAATAACAGGGTAGCCTTGCCACTGTTTAAGAGTAAGGCAGGTCTCTATGAACAGGTGTGATAATCTCTAAGATATGTTGTTGATTGAAAAAAAAGCAAAGTGAACAGTGTATTTATTTACTGTGCTACCATTTGCAAAGGGAGAGAGGTAAACTTGTCATTGAATGAATGTGCATAAAATATCACTGAAAGGACATAATAAATTGAGAAAGAGAATTGAGAGAATTTTCTAATTACATAACAAACTACCCCCAAGCTTTGTGGCTTAACACACAATTTTGTAGGTTGACTGAATTTTGCTGGGTAGTCACCTAGGATTACAGTCATTCATAAGCCCAGCTGTTCATTCAGTGGCGGTTGTCTACCAGAGCACCTACCTGTGGTCTTTCCTTGTGATTTCTCCCAGCATGGCAACTGGGTTTCAAGAGAGAGTGTCCTAAGAGTGAGGGTTCCAAGAGTCCCAGGTGGAAACCACAAGGTGTCTTATGTCTAGCTTTCGAAGTCTCAGAATATCACTTCCATTTTATTCTGTTGCTCAAGGAAGCCAACCCAGATACAAAAGGAAGAGAATTAGATTCTTCCTCTCAAGGGGAAGAATGTTAAGGTTGCAGTGCAGAAGAACATGTGGGATAAGACACATTATTGCCACTCTCTGGAAAATACAATCTTCAGGGGAACAGACTTTTCACTGTTTTGTCTGTGTTTCTGCTTCAATTTTTGTCCATGTAGACATCCAAGTATGTCCCACGATTTTAGATCAAGCATATTTGTCTACTCCGCTTATGGTTGGTTAGTAACCTCATCCTTCTTCACTGGCAAGTTCATGATGGAACCTACATGGCGAACTCTGTTGCAGTCATCAGTAATGTCAAGTTCTGATTTGCCCTGAGTTTCTTGCATATTTTCACTGTTTTTCAGACTTAAACATCAAACTTCCGATTTTTAACCACCAATCCACATTCTTAGTTAAAAATTGTAATTTTGAAATGATTACAGGTCAAAGAGATGAATGAAAAGTGACACTAAAACCACAAAAACAATTTTTAGAGCTTATCAGAGAACTCTTACGGGAAATGAAACTAAATACAGTCACAGATTTAACAAAACACTTGACTAAACACATTGTGGTGGGAAGTCAATTGCTTTGTGAAAGCTGTGTGTGTGTGATTAAGTGCCTTTTTCAAAAAGTTTGGTAAAGTGACAAATTTCCTCTTTCAAGAATCTAGCTGCTCAGGCCATGACCCTGCAGGATAACTGGTTTTGCCACAGCGTGGGCCACATTCACTTTGACTTGACTACAGATGAAATACCGCCGGTTCTCTAATAACAGAAAAGTCCCAAATATTTCAACCACTCAAAGCACAGAAAAGACAAAATCAAATAAAACAAAGCCATGAGCTTGGACAGCGTGGGAAAACAGCAATCTACTAGTTTTACTTTCAAATATGTGTCTCAGAACCCTTCAAGTTTTCCAAAATTCAGAAGGAATTTCTTCCCAAACATTTGGGTAGAAATGACACCATGTGGCTTCCCCTAACCCTAGCACACTGTGGGAGGGGGAGGGGAGTAGAGGGGGTTGGAGAGGAACAGAGAAGCAGCAGGATGGAGGCTGGATGCTCTGCTCTGCCCAGTAGGACTCTGTCACTGCCACCATCATCCCGCAACCGTGAGAAGATCAACAAAATCAGAAAAGATATGGAGGGCATGATTGGGTTCTCAAGGAAACTGGTCCATGGGCTCAACTCTGCACTGAGCCAGAAGAGGAAAACAGGGTCAGGACACAAACTCCTGATCCTGCTAGGAAATCCAGGATCTAGACAGGTCCTGATGTCCCACAGAAGGCAGGTACCTCCTCCAAGACATACCTGGTCATTAGAGCTAGAGCATGGAAAGCAGGCAGCTGTCATGGAGAGAGGTGGCTAGGGTGCAGAAGCCATGCTCCAACCAGCTCTGCCCTCAGAACCGAAACTGCAGACTTTGGGGAACACGAGCAAGGCCACATGTGCTACTCGGCTGCACCCCGACAGGGACTCGTGGAGCGAGGACCAATGCACAATAAGGGCCTGGGATGGAATAGACATAGAACCTCCATCCTGAGAGATGACTCTGCACTTAAATGAGTGTCAGGTGTCTGTGAGTCAGTTGGAGGTACTGGGGGAATCTCAATAGCAGGAATTATCTACTGCTTACCTGTTTAATTTACTTGAATTGCGTCTGTGGCGGCAGATGGTTATATTCATCTTTTACAATCAAAAGACGTGTGGTTGAATCATAGCTGTACTATCGCAGGTAGACACAGTCATGTTGAAAATCAGAATGGTTCCCAAGTATTTTCCTTTGTTACAAGAGTATGGGGGCAGGCGGAGGGGAAGGGCAGGGAGCATTGTTGTGCAGATTCTGTGCATTTATCCTGTCCTCTTGCTTGAGCTTCCTAGTATTCCAGTAAGGGGCATCTTGTTAGATGATTAATCTCAGGAACAGGGAAGTATGTTATCTGACCGAGTAGCAGCGCAGGGGGACAGGCTGTTTTCCTACACTGGTTTCAAACTGCTCTTCCATGAAGGGCAGGCATGTGCTGACTAGCCGTCTGCTGAGTTCTTGAGTCAGGCTCTCTGCTAGGGCCGCCGGGACAGGCGGTTCTCAGGGTATTCTTCTGACAACCTTTAGATTTTTTTTTCTGCCTGAACTGAATGTTACCTTGATGGAGCTGGAATTTAGGTCATAGCCACTGACATTTTCAGCAAACAATAAGCTAAGCCTCCCAGGGGCCCAGCTCATGGTCTGAGGGTCTTCTGATGGGGTGGGTCTGTGTGGGGCAGTAGCTCCCTTCTAAACTCAGAAATTTGTGTATTTATGGATTCACTTTCTATTGCGATAACAACCACAAACTTAGATGCTTACAAAGACCCTCATATGATAGTAAGTCAGACATCCCGACTTATCTGGAGGTTGTGGGAAGAATCTGTTTCCAGGTTCCTTCAGGCTGCTGGCAAATTCCATCCCGTGCAGATGCAGGAGTAAGGCCTGGTTCCTTGCTGGAAGTCACGTTCTGCTTCCACTACTTTCCTTCTTTTGTGGCCCTTTCCATCTTCACAGTGGCTAAGGCACTTCTTCAAATCTCTCTGACTTCTGTTCACCCTCCTTCTGCCTTATTCTTCTGCTGCAACAGCCACAGAAAGTCCTCTGCTTTGAAAGGCCCGTGTGATTAAATCATACTCACCCAGATAATTCCTTTTTAGGTGGGCTGTGCGTGTAACATAACACAATCACAGGAATGTTATCCCATTCACAGTTTTGGGGAGTGAGGGATGTGGAATTCTTTTTACAGGGTAAGACTTTTGTAGAATTCTCCCTACCACATTCTGATTCTATTGCTGGGAGCCACAGATTTATTTAAGAACCAGTGACTCAGCTAAGAATGACCCCACGAGGCGTGTGTTGTCTAGGTTTCTTGGACATTGCTAAGAAAGTGTAAGTAGCAACACTGCAATGGGTCTTATGGTCCTTACGGAGTCCAGTTTACTCTCATACAGTGGTTCTCACAGTGCTGTCCCAGGACCAGCACCTCAGCACCACCTGGGACCTTGTCAGAAATGCAAATTTGGGGCCCCACCCCAGACCTGCTGAATTAGCGGCTCTGGAGTTGGGGTCAAGAGATCTGTATTTTAACCAGGTGATTTTATTTATGTATTACTTACTTACTTAACTTACTTAATTGAAATATGTCAGTTTACAATGTTGTGTTAGTTTCTGGTGTACAGCACAGTGATTCAGTTATACATATATGTGTGTGTGTGTATATATATTTTATATATATATATATTCCTTTTCATATTCTTTTTCATTATAGGATATTACAAGGTACTGAATATAGTTCCCCATGCTATACAGTAGGATCTTGCTGTTTGTCTATTTTATATATGGTAGTTAGTATCTGAAAATCTCCAACTCTCAGTTTATCCCTCCATCCCCTCCTGTCTCCACCCCCATAACTACAATTTTGTTTTCTATGTCTGTAAGTCTGTTTTTACTTTGTAAATAAGTTCATTTGTCTCATTTTTTTTAGATTTCACATATAAGTGATATCATATGGTATTTTTCTTTTTTTTTTCTTGTTTACTTAACTTAGAATGACAATCTCCAGGTCTATCCATGTTGCTGCAAATGGCATTATTTTATTCTCTTTTATGGCTGAGTAGTATTCCATTGTATATATACCACATATACAGTATTCCATATATATATAAAGAAATTGTGGGGTGTGTATCTCTCTCTCTCTCTCTCTCTCTCTATATATATATATCTCCATTCTTTTGTAGAAATATATATATTTCTACCAAAAAAAGTATATATATTTCTACAAATATATGTGTGTGTGTGTGTGTGTGTATATATATATATATATATATATCCATTCAAATGTAGAAATCCATACATTTCTTTATCCATTCATCTGTCAATGGACATTTAGGTTGCTTCCATGCCTTGGCTATTGTAAATAGTGCTGCTATGAACATTGGGGTGCATGTATCTTTTCAAAATTAGAATTTTCTCCAGATATATGTCCAGGAGTGGGATTGCTGAATATTATGGTAATTCTATTTTTAGTTTTTTGAGGAATCTCCATACTGTTTTCCATAATGGCTGCTCCAAACCACATTCCCACCAAACTGGGTGATTCTGATGCTTGCTCAATTAAGAACTATTTCTCTAAGGCAAGTCCCTACTTTCTTTTTTTTGAGGAAATCAAAAGACAGAGATCAGATGGTTCATCTCTAAGATGACCTCCACTTCCAACAATCTATAATTCTGTAAATATTATTAAAATGATTACACTATATAAACCAAAGAGTATATGTATACACTGTTGGGTGTATGTGTGTGTGTGTGTGTGTGTGTGTGCTTACACATGCATAGTGGCTGAGAGTGAACCTGGACCCTGGAGTCTTTTCTGAGATCTAATCCTGGCTCCACCAATTCTAAATATGCAACTGAATCAGCTGCTTAGATTCTCTGAGCCTCAGTTTCCTCATTTATGAAAGAGGCTAAAAACAGTACCTACTTCATGGGGGTACGAGGATCAAGCAAGATGATATGGAAAGAACAGGTAGCAGAGCAAGTTTAGCGACTACCAGATACAATTATTTTATCTTGCTACATCTCTTTAAACTTCCCCGTTGGGTACTTGAGGAGCTGGGTCCCTGGTCAGGCTGGAGCACCCAGGCCTTTGTCAGGAGGTCCTGAAGTCATTGCCTGGGCTATAAGGATTAGCTACTACTAGGTCTGACCACCACGGTGAGCCTTCTGATTCTTAAGAGTCAGCTTAAGTCCTATTACTTCAAAGGAAGACATACAGGTGAAGTATGTACATGATCCTAGGACTGCATTTATCTTCTCTGGGAAGCTGAAAAACAAGGTGGAAACTACATATCTTAATGTAGAATTAGCTGAAATTTGGAGAGGGGCTGGAAACATAGGTCTTTGCTGGGTGTGTGTGCGTCTGTGTGCGCGTGCGCCAGTTTGTGTTTTTTGTTTTGTTTTTGTTTTTGTTTGTTTTGTATCTTCAGAGGAGCAGAAATCGTTAAGCCTGGAACAGTCAAGATGTGCCGTTGTATGAAGTTTAGGTGAGACAGCATATCACTTGGGGGAACCAAAGCCACCCTCCCCTCCACGTCCCACCCTGACTTCCGAGCGCGTATCAGCCAAGCCTCACGAGATCTTGCCAAGCCTCGCGAGATCTTGCCAAGCCTCGCGAGACCTTGCCAAGCCGGCTGAGAGGCCGAGTGGAGATTAAGACCTTGTGGAACCAGAAGCATGGAAGAGAGGAGAGGCCCTGTTTCCTCCAAGGGGAACCACACTCTGCTCAACCTTCTGGGTAGTTCCTCATGGCGCTGATGTGAGAGAAAAGGCAGAGGCCACCCAGCGTGAATCGCTGCTGCCCGAAATGGAATCCATTCTCCAGGCGGTGACATGAGGGGCTGCGCCCCACAGCTGCTCCCCACCCGCAGCCTCTTCCCAGGCACCACATGGCTCTGTGAGCCTCAGTGCCACCAAGAGAGCATCTCAGCCTGAGAGACACTGCTCTGCTAATAGCCTCTAACAACCACAGGAACTCTCCGGGCAGGTTGCCAGCCGGGTTCTTTGCTCCCAGGAAAGAGGAGTTCGAGCTTGCAGATATCTGCACGATTTGAGGTCGATCTCTGGCTGAAGTCAAACTTCCTTACTCTTCTGTGCCTAGTGAAATGTGAGCCCGAGCCAAGGAACTCCTCTGCCCGCCTCCCCTAGGAAAATGCCCACCAGCCCCACAGGAGAGGTGAGCTCCCACAGTGAGAACTCAGAGGATCTGGGAGGTTTGGGGAAACCCTGGCAGTTCAGAAGGCAGAGGCCCAGAGATGCAGTCACCACTGCTCTTCTAACACTTCATTTATTCCTCGTTAATATGCTCTACACATTAATCCATTTGGTCGCCTTCATGCAGAACGAAGTTGTACAATTTGGGGGTGATTAAAGACACTTTGTTCTCCCTTCTGTCACTCTGGAAAGCCCACTGATCACTTGATTCCGGTTAGCTAGAATTCTGGCTAACACAGCATTCTGCAGTACTAAACAATGTTCGTAAAATGTCCCCATGGAGGGAGCCTTAGAGACCAACACCCAGCACCATAAAGATATTTTTTAAATAGTTCTGAGTGAAAAAAGAAAAGTCAAGAATAAAATGAAATCTATAGCACAATATAATGTATGTAAGTTAAAAATCCATACACAAAACAATACTCATATCTTATAAAACTACAGACCTACTCAAAGATAAATGTCTTTCATATTGATGTGGTTGCCTGTTGAGAGAAAAGGGACCAGTGGCAGGAATGGAGAACACAGGAAGGGAGGGGGGAAGGAGAGAAGTGGGAGAAAGAAGAGGGGAGGGGAGGGAAAGGCAGAGGAGAGGAGAGGAAGGGAGAGAAGAAAAGGGGAGGGGAGAAACTTGCTGTGACGATGGTAGTAGCAGACCATGTCTTGAGGAGTGTGAGTAATTCTACCCTCTAGAATGAAGTTTCAAAACAAAAGTTATAAAAAGAAACAAGCCCTAGTCTAATCTTTTCATTTTACAGATGGAGAAACTGAGGCTCAGAAAGATGAATTCTTTGGCTCTGGAGTGTTTTTGCCACTCAAAGGCTGAAACCAGGTATTTTGACTCCTACTTCATTGCTCTCTCTACTACATCAGACTGCTGCACATGTACTTAAAATTCTCCATTCCTCCCCTTCTAGTGAGTCATTCTTGCTCTTACAGTTTTAACTAAAGATGTTGATCATTGCTGGCGCAACTCATACCCCCTCCTCAGGGAAGCTTCCTACTCTGCTGAAAGACAGTGGTCCTGCTGGACATCAGGTGGCCCAGCCCTCCTCCTCTTGAGATAAGCATTTTATCTGAGGGCAAACTTCCCATAGATTGAGGGAAGGGCGGTTTGCCTGGGCTGAGGAGATTCCCAGGACACAGAACTTACAGTGCTAAAACCAGAAAATTCCTAAGCCAACTAGGACAAGTTGGTCACTCTAGCAGTAAGGGACTTATGGCCTGTGTAACCAGGCTCGAAACAATAGCATGGGCAATCAGATTCTCAGTTAGAATCAGGGAAACTTAAAGATTGAGGCCATGGGCTGAAATAGAAGGGCCATGACATCAAGAGAGGGCAAGAAGAGTTGAGGAGCTGCCATACTGGTCACATGTAAATAAATCTCAAGAGCAGACACTATGAATAAGGAGAGGACAACGAGTATATTTTAGGAAAACTGATTTTCAGTAGCTTTTTCCTTGAAAACCACTGTGGCCAATTTCAGATCCTTGCACAGACTCTTTCCAGATGCTTCTGTTTGCTGTTGCTGCTGCTTCTGCTTTCCTTGCCAAGGAGATGACTAGAGCAGATGACTCTTCCCTTTTGTAATAAAGCCAGTTCTCTCCAGACCAATGCTGCTTATCTTCCAAACTAAAAAGAAATAAGCAAAATCCAGCACACTTAGAAATTTCAAGTTGGGAAACCCAGAAGTGACTTCCTGTTCCCCACCTCACATCTTCTGGAGCTCACAGAGCTCTTAGTCAGCCAAAGTTGGTGTAACAGATTGTTCTTCCCAAAGACAGCTGTGACAGCATTTTCTATTTCTCCTTCTCCTCCTTCCTTGTTATTTTGACTCTACTCTGATTAAGAGATGGGATCTGGTCCCCTGCCCTTGAAACTGCTGGGCTTTTGTGACTGTCTCAGAGAGTCTGGTGGAAGCACCACCATGTGCCCTCCAAGGCTAGGTCATCAAACACAACTTCCATGCCGTTCACTGGAGCACTTGCGCTGGAAGCCTTTGGCCACCATATGAGCTGTCTTATTGCCCAGCGGCAGCCATGCTGTGAGGAAGCCCAAGCACTTCCACATGGAGAAAGCACACACAGAGGTCCTGAGACTACATGAAGAGAGAGACCAGTGCCTGGCCAGCCCCCAGTGGCCTCATCCCTTTTCTCTTCCAGCTCTAGCTAGCATATGATTACAACCACATGAGGGACCCTGACTGTTGTTACTTTAAGCCAGTGAGTTTGGGGATGATTTTCATACAGCAGTAGATACCAGGATCAGCTGACCTTGAAGAGGTAATAAAACCAGTGGCCTGATCTTGCCTCAGAACCACGGCTACCACAGCAGGACTGGAAGAACCTAACTAAATGCAGTAGGTAGCCCCACACCAAGCCAGGAAAATGACTCCACGTTTACATGAAAGACAGAGTAGGGAGTGGCCAATCTGTTACAAATAATTATTTGTTTTACCAAATGATTCACAAAACCATTCCTTATAAATGCAAGTATTTCAAATAAGTTAAAGGAAATTATTTTTATTTACAGAAATTGATCTAGACTCACAACCTTTTGGGAACATAACAGTATGTGCTAAGTTCTTATGCATGGCCCACCACCAGGAATTTAAAGCAGCTGTGTCTTCTAGGCACCAGACCCCAGACAGCCAGCCCTGATGCTAGCAGACACATGAAGAGCAAAGAGACAGTAGACCAAACACAAGACTGCATGAACAGGCAGAGGAGCAGAGCCTCTTGGAGGATGAAATAGAATGGGGCTGTTAGGGCCACACATTTTTCCTTTACAAAGGAAGTTTCGAGTTTCATCTGAGCACATCATTGTCTCAGTAGAGGATATGCTGATTTCAAGCTCCCTTCCAGCAGGTGTAACCATGTGACTAATTTCAGGCTAAAGGGAGGTGAGTGGACATGATCTATGCCACTAATAGAAATGGGCAAAGTTCTAGAGATGGATGGTGGTGATGGTTGCACAATAATGTGAATGGACTTAGTGCCACTAAACTGTACACTTAAAAGTGGTCAAAATAAGTTTTGTTATGTGTATTTTACCACAACATGAATGATGAATCAATGAATCAATGAACAAAGGAATAAATGAAAAATAAATGCATGAATGAAGGCTTTCTCTCGTCCCCTGGCTGCAGTGCAGACGTGACAACAAGGGCTGGGGCAGCCATTGCAGACTATGCAATGAAGCTGCATCTCAGGGGGGGGCCATGCAACAACACAGACTGACTTTCATCCCTGATCCCGGGTACCTGGGCAACCTCATGGGGCAGAGCCACCTCTCCAGCCCTCAGCTACCTGCCTCCAGGCTGTGTTGTGAAAGAAAAATACACATCTGTCTTGCTCAGCAACCTCAGGGTCTGCTTGTTATAGCAGCTTAGATTAAACCCTGACAAGTGTCACAAAGCTGCAGGAATGATCTCTCTTTAACCAAGCAGGGAAAATTCTAAAGTAGTGTCTTTACATGGGTGGCAGTAAGAGGTTGTTGATTTCCTCTGTTCCCTGCATTCCCCCTCCTCCTCACCACTAGTGGGAAGAGCTCTTTCGGCTGAAGGACACTCCAAGGATACATGGTGAAAAGTGAACTGTATTAGTAGACTAAATGTTTCTTTGTGGGCATGCCTCTCCACAGAACTTGACCTGAGCCGTAAGGGACCACCAGCTGCATGAATTCCCTGTGGCCCTTTAAGTGGCATCAGTCATGGTGCCAGCTGGTTGGAACCAGGACCCTTCAGGGCTAGTCAAGAAGGAGAAAGGGGAGGAGAGTAGAAGACTAAGGGAGGAGACCTCCTGGAGACCATCAGGGATGAACTCTAGGTGGATTTAAAATCCTGGCCCGCATTTCCTTAGCCAAGCCTGGACACCTACCCTCTAGCTGCTGTGAATGTAGGCTGCTGACCGCTCACAGCTGTTCCCAATCTGGAGAATTGCCCTCGGTCAGTGGGAGCCTTCTCTCCCAAAGGATTACACTCCCCTCCACGCCCCCCCCAACACACAAAGGGAAGTCCCAGCCAAAGTCATGCTGATGTGGGGGTACAAAAGGCCAGCCTCCTTACTTTACGGAGGACTAATACAATGAAGAAGTTATGCTACAATGCGCTGTGAGATCAGTCTTGCCGTGGTCTCCAGCTAAGAACTGCGTTCTTGCTTAGTGTCCCCCAACACCCCCTTCTCCTCTCCTCATTCCTTTTCTCTTGAGAGCATTTCCTCAACATACCACAAGGACAGGAACCTTCCCCAAGGCTTTTTCTGGGGATCCCAACTAAGGGCAGACTTCTTCTGGGGAAAGTAAATAACAATAGGCTACTGTGGATTGAAATCCATGTGTGATTTCTTGTGGTTGGCTTACTAGTGTCAGAATACATTCTTTCTAGTACTGTGCAGTACTGATATTGGCTGCCAGACCTCTCCATGTAAAGAGAAAGGGTTATCCCACATTCATTTATTCACCCAGTTTCTTGTGTAACGACATTTATTAACCAGGCATGATATACATTCATTGTGGTGTAAGACCTGGTTCCTGTGGTCAAGGAGTATATATTATAGCAGGGAGGACTTAACATGTAACCACAAACTCTGCTCCAAGATGGAATAAAATATGGGGGGTGTTATCCTCTGGAAATCAATGATGCACTTAGAGGGACACTCCCAGGCTGCTGCTTTTAGAGGGGTCTATGTGCATGACCTGACTGGCCCCCTCTTGGTGGGTTTTTATGTGATCTTTCTTTGTATCTTTCTCTGCCTTGTTACTTTTTCCATGCCTTTCAGTTACTTTTTTTTTTTCAGTTACTTCTTGACTTGATTTTCTTCATCATCTCAGACTCCCAATTATCTTTTTTATTCCCCTCTTTCCCTTCTGACTTTCTTCCTGGATTAACTGTGATTAACTAGATCTACATCTACACATAAAATGAAGTTTATTTTTCGTTTTTTTTAATTGAGGTATAATTGACATAGAATAGTATATTAGTTTCAGGTGCCCAACGTAATGATTTGATATTTGCATATATTGCAAAATGATCACCACAATAAGTCTAGTTAACATCTGTCACCATACATAGTTATTTTTTTTTTCTTGTGATGAGGACTTTTAAGATTCACTCTGTTAGCAACTTCCAAATATGCAGTACAGCATTATTAACTATAGTCGCTCTTACTTCTAAAGATGTGAAAGTAGAATGTGTAGTGGGTAAACTGGCTGGATGACAATGTATCTTTACCCTCTCTTTCCCTCCATCTCAAAGGAGTCTCTTCTTGCTAAACTGCCCTCCATGTGGGTTATGATCTCACTCTCTTCCCTCTTAACTATCCTGCCTCCTCTGTCCCAGCCTCTCCACTCGCTTTCTGGGCACACTCAGGTCTCTAGACACTAAAACCCTCTCCACCCTCCCTCACGCCCCCTACCACAGCTGTCACGATGTTGCACTCAACTTCTTGAAAAATCATTCGCACCTTGTGCCTCCATTTCCTCCCCTCCTGTGCGGTCCCTTAGCCCTCCAACTCAGCCCCTACCCCTATCCGGGGTAATTACTTTGGCCGTCATTCCCCAAGCCCACCCAGCGTGTGATCCAGTGAACTGTTTTTTTGCCCTTAACCTCAGAGACGGTCCTGTAGTCTCTCTCACGTTTACCACACGTTTCCCCCATCAGACTTCTCCCTTCCCTGGCTCCGCCCCCTACTTGCTAAAGGTGCCCCTTCCCAAGGAAGAGCTTCCGGATTTCCTCCCCTTCCCTCGCCAGCTCCCAGATCTCATCTGCTCCAGGCTCTGGGCACTGTCTCAGGGTACCAATGAGTTTGAGGTCTGAGGAGAGATATTTTTATGCAAAAATGTAGCTTTTGTAAGGCAAAACCGTTTGTAAGGCGCCTGTGTAAATCTGGTTTTCACTGTTTAGCATACAGGGCCACCTGCACCTTGTTTTTCCCCTGCCGGTGCTGTGAAAGCAGTTTGGCTGGCAGATTCAGCCAGGGACTGCCTGTGCAGGCTCAGAGAGCAGTTCAAAAGTGCAGGGTGGACAACTAGTTAACCATTCACCTTTCGTCTACCAACAGCAGCGGAGAAGTGGCCCCAGCCCGGGTGTCCCTGACACAAGTTTTGAGACCCTCCATTTAAGCCACAGGAAGCTGCCAGGGAAGCCAGAAAGCCAGCAGAGCTACAATCAGGTATTCGTGATGCTCTTTGTTTCTGGGATTCTGTTCAGAAACAAGTACTTAGAACAATTTGGAGAAAATTACAATTCTAGCTGTGTGTCTTCATAAGCGTCCTTCTCTAAAGAAGACTCTGTAGACTTTGGGGCAAGCCATAACACCTCAACATTAACTTTTCTTCCCGAAGTAATAATAATAACAACTTGTTACTATTGAAAGTTGTTGGGAAAGTCAGAAAAGTTGAAAGTACAATGAAACTCCATGTACCCTTCATCTTCTTCAACAAGTAGTAATAATGCCTGCCAGATTTGTTTCATTTCTCTGTGTGTTATTTGTGTACATACTTTTGTTCTTATTGAACCATTTGAAAGAAAGTAAGTTGCAGACATCAGAACATTTCAATCCTAAATTCTTCAGCATGCATCTCCTAAGAATAAACACCGATTTTTTTTTTACCCAATCACGGTAACATTATCACACTTAAGGCTATTAACGATCATTCTGTAATATTATCTAATAGCCAGGCCATGTTCAAAACTTCCCAGTTACCCTAAGATTATCTTTATAGCTTTGTTTTCACCAAGTCAGGATCCACTTGGGATTCATTGGATTTTGTTACTATTTCTCTTAGTCTGTTAAAAAACATTTTTTTTACTGAAGTAAAATTAACATTCAATTTTAATACATCCATTTAAAATGTACAGTTTGATAAGTTTTAAAATATATGTATAACCTTACAACAAGCATCAAAATCAAAGTGTAGAAAATGTTCCCTCATGCCACCTTTGCAGTCAGTCACGCCTTTACCCCTTGCCCCAGGCAACCACTGAGCTCATTTTTATCACTGTAGATAGCGTTGCCTGGTCGAGAATTTAGTAAATCTAATATAGTTTATGTCTTTTTGTCTGGCTTCTTTTGCTTATTTTTGAGATTCATTTGTCTTGTTGCATATATGAGTAGTTTGTTCCTTCTTATCGCTGAGTAATATTCCACTATATGAATATACCAGTTGGTTTAGCCATTCACCTAATGATGAACACCTGGATTGTTTCCAGTTTTAAGCGATTGTTATTCAAGCTACTGTGAACATTCACACATAACTTTGTGGACATATGTTTTCATTCCTCTTGGGTAAAAATCTAGATGTAAAATTGCTGGACCATATAGTAAGTGTATATTTGTAAGAAACTGCCAAACTGTTTTCCAAAGTGTTTATAACATTTTACACTCTTACCAGAAATATACGTGCACTCAAGTTTCTCTACATCCTCACCAGTGCTTAATACTATGTCTTTCTACTTTTTACCATTTTGCTGGGTGTGTAGTGATACCTCAGTGTGGTTTTAATTTGCAAATCCCTCATGGCTAGAGATGTTTTACATCTTTTCATGTGTTTATTGCATATATAACATATATATATAATATATATATATTCTTTTGTGACGTCTCTGTTCAAATATTTGCCCTTTTAAAAATTAAATTGTCTTTTTATTATTGACTATTTATGAGTTCTTTGCCAGGTATATGTATTACAAATGTTTTCTTCCAATCACTGACTTTTAAAAATTTTTTAATGGTGTCTTTTGAAGAGAAGTTTTCAATTTTGATGCAGTCCAGTTTATCAATATTTTCTTTTAAGATTGATGCTTTTGTGTATGCTATCTGAGAAATCTTTGACTGCCCCAAGATTGTTCTATGTTTTAGTCTAGAAGTTTTGTAGTTTTAGCTTTTACATGTAGGCCTAGAATCCATTTAGAGCTAATTTTTAAATATAGTGTGAGCTAGGAGTTGTTTTTTTTTCATACATGTAATCAGTTGTTCTAGCACCATTTGTTGAAAAGATTGTTTTTTCCTATTTAATTACCTTGACACCTTTGCCAAAAAAAAAAAAAATCAGTTGACCATATATGTATGGGTCTGCTTATTGGACTCTTTTCTAGTTCTTTGTGTATCCTGTGATAATATCACAATGTTTTGGTAACAATAGCTTTATAGTAGGTCTTGAATTCAGTGTGTAAGTCTTTCAAATTTGTTCTTTTTCAAAATTATTTTGAGTCTTCTGGTTCTTTACATTTTCATATAAATTTTATAGTAAACTTCCCATTTTCTATTTTTAAAAATGTCTTTTGAGATTTTGATTGGGATTGTATAGAATCTATAAATCTGTTGGGGAGAACTGACATTTAAACAATACTGATTCTTCCAATCCATGACCACAGTAAATCTATCCATTCATTTGGATTTCATTTGGATACTATTTAATTTCTTTCAACAGTCTTTTGTAGTTTTCAGTGCACAGTTTGTATACTTATATATAAATTTATCTGAAAACATTAATTTAAAAAATTTTAATTGTAGTATAGTCAGTTATAATGTGTCAATTTCTGGTGTACAGCACAATGTCCCAGGCATGCATATATATATACATATATTTGTTTTCATATTCTTTTTCATTAAAGGTTATTACAAGATATTGAATATAGTTACCTGTGCTATACAGAAGAAATCTGTTTTTTTTAATCTATTTTTATGTATAGTGGCTAACATTTGCAAATCTCGAACTCCCAAATTTATCCTTTCCCACCCCCTTTCCCTGGTAACCATAAAATTGTATGCTATGCCTGCAACTCTGTTTCTGTTTTGTAGATGAGTTCATAGTATTTTTTATTTCTTTTTTTTTAGATTCCACTTATGATGTGATATTCTTCTTTCTCTTTCTGGCTTACTTCACTTAGAATGATGATCTCTAGGTCCATCCATGTTGCTGCAGATGGCATTATTTTATTCTTATTAACAGCTGAGTAATATTCCATTGTATACATACACCACAACTTCTTTATCTAGTCATCTGTTGATGGACATTTAAGTTGTTTCTATGTCTTGGCTATTGTATATAGTGCTGCTATGAACATTGAGGTGCATGTATCTTTTCAAATGAGAGCTCTCTCATGATATATGCCCAGCAGTGGGATTGTTGGATCATATGGCAAGTCTATTTTTAGTTTTTTGAGGCATCTCCATACTGTTATCCATAATGACTGCACCAAAGTGCATTCCCACCACCAGTGTAGGAGGGTTCCCTTTTCTCCACACCCTCTCCAGCATTTATTGTTTGTGGACTGTTTTTAATGATGGCCATTCTGACTGTTGTGAGGTGATACCTCACTGTAGTTTTGATTTGCATTTCTCAGATAATTGGTGATATTGAGCATGTTTTCATGTGCCTGTTGGCCATTTGTATGTCTTCACTGGAGAATTGCTTGTTTAGATCTTCTGCCCACTTTTGGATTCGGTTATTTGTTTGTTTGTTTATTATTAACTTGTATAAATTGTTTATATATTCTCGAAATTAAGCCTTTGTTGGTCACATCATTTGCAAATATTTTCTCCCATTTCATAGGTTATCATTTTGTTTTGCTTATGGTTTCCTTTGCTGTGCAAAAGCTTATAGGTTAAATTAGGTCCCATTTATTAGTTTTTGCTTTTATTTCTATTGCCTGGGTAGACTGCCCTAGGAGAACATTGCTAAGATTTATGTCAGAGAATGTTTTGTCTATGAAAACATTGATTTTTTATATTATAAATAGTATTTCATTTTCCAATTCTTTGTACTGAATACAGACATACATTGATTTCTGTATATTGACCTTGTGTTCTGTGTACTTGCTAGATTCACTTTTTGGTCTTAGAAGCTTTTTTGTAGAATTTCTATGGTGACAACCATGTTTTACTTCTTCCTTTACAATGTGTATCCCCTTTTTCCCCCTTGCTTTTTTACACTGGCTAGGACGACAGCAAAATGTTGAACAGAAATGGTGAAAGAGAACTTCCTTCCTCGTCTCTGATTTTAGGGAGAAATAGTCTTTCACCAGAAAGTCTGATGCTAGCATTTTACAAAATTCAAAATCCATTCATGATGCAAACTCTTAGTAACCTTGGGAACAAAAGTCAAAGGCACCTATGTTGTCTTCCTTTAAAGATTGTTGAGTTTTTTGTCACAGGCAGTTAATTTATATGTGGATTAACTCGATTCTTTTAAGATTTATTTGTAAGCTTTGTTGAGGCAGTTTAGCTAGAGTGGGCTAACCCTAGTCCTGAGGCATGGCCTTTGTGGTAGACGCTCGAAACCTTCCATGTTCAGTGAGGCCCTTCTATTCTTGTTGGTCAAAACTCAAGCACCTCCCAACTTGGTGGGATCCAGGAGTTATGTTTACAGCAACCTGGTAGCCTTTCTGCCCAGAGAGTTGTTTTTTTAACCCAGTTTTTGTTGTCTCCCCCTACATGTGCACAATTTAGTATTTAGCCAAAGACTCGAAGGGAACCCCATGGCCTAGAACCCCTTCTCTATGGAGTTTCTTCCTCTAAAATGTTCTACCCTGCAAATTCCAGTTGCCTCAGCCCCACCCTCCCACCCCTCATCCCCGTTCAATATCTGTCTCGTCAGCTCAGTGAGAACTCTGTGTTCTGTTTGCATCCCCTTCCCTGATGGGGATTTAGCAAATGCCTCTGGTAGAGATCCTGGGTAATTGTAGGGCTTACCTTGTCTGTTTCCTTTCCCTCAGAGTCCAGCCCTGTGCTGCCAATTATTTCATGTCTGAAAACAGTTATTCCATATACTTTATCTAGTGTTCTAGTTGTGTACGGCAGAATGGCTGGCCAGTACTACTTACTCTGTCATCAGTGGAAACAGAAGAGTCATTAGTCTCTTTTAATTTAGAACAGGGATCTAAACTTTTTCTCAAGGGCAAGATAGTAAATATTTCAGATTTCCAGGCCACACTGTTTCTGTTGCAATCACTCAACTATGTCACTGTAGCACAAAAGCAGCCATAGACAATCCGTAAGCTCATAAGCAGGACTGTGTTCCAATAAATTTTCTTTACGAAAGTAGACAACTGACCTGCTGGTCATAGTTTGGCAACCTTTGATCTAGAATAGTACCTCTACCCATTTTTCCCTCATGACATAGGCTTTTTCAAGAGTCCAAACCAGTTATCTTATTGAATTCCCCAAATTCTAGGTTTATCTAGTTATTTTCACAAACTATAGTATAAAACATTCCTTCATCCTCTATATTTTCTGTAAATGGTTAATTAGGTCAGGAGGCTTCATGAGAGTCAGATTAAATATTTTGGGGCAAGAATAATGTCATAGGTCATGTTGAGAATATTAACTTTTGAAAAAGCATCATCAAAGAAGTCAGTGCAACTGCAATTCAATCACTGATGATTCATTCACTCACCATCCATCATCCATCCATCAAGATTCTCTGATGCACTCACTCTCTGTCATGTACAATGCTAAGAGCTCTGAGGGATACAGTGATGTGGTCCAGCCTGCTCTGAGTGACTGGGAGACAGAAAAGTACAGTGCCTCACTCTTTCTTTCTAGGGCAGAGCCAGAGGGCTCTCTTCATGTGAAATAGTTTAAAAATATAGATTCACCAGCCCTTCAGACCCAATGAAGTAGAGTCTCTTGGCAAAGTCCAGAAATATGCGTTTTAATCAGTTCCATTATTAAAACAGGCCAAAGGAAAGCAGGTTGTGATGAAAGTCAATTCCTAAGGAGAGAAGCCGTCCACCTGGGAGGAGGCTGCATCTTCCTCTGATTTGCTGGAAAGGTAGACATACAGGACAGCCCAGGGGTCAGGCAGTCCTTCAGTTGTAAGAGAAGAAGCATCCTGGCCTCTGTGGTGATTTTGAACTATACCACAAAGTCTTTGAGGCACCTCCCTTCAAAAGGTCGAAATTAAATCCTTGACCCTTGAGTGTGGGCCAGGCTCAGTGATTCACTGCTGACAAATAGAATGTGGTGGAATTGATAATGTATGACTTTAAGACCAAATTCTGAAAAGCACTGCAGCTTTCCCCTTGCTTTCTCCTCAATCTCTTGCCCTGAGGGAAGCCAGGCATCATGTTGTGAAGACGCTACAGCAGCCCTATGGCTGGCTGTCCCCATGGAAAGCAGCTGAGGCCTCCTGCCAACAACCAGCATCAACTTGCCAGCCCTGTGAGTGACCATCTCACTCATGGAGAAGGGAGGTCTCCAGCCCCCATCAAGCCAAGCCACAAGACTGCCACCCTGGCTGACATCTTGACCACAATCTCATCAGAGACCTTAAGCCAGAACGACCCAACTGAGCTGCATCTGATTGTCCAAGCCACAGAAACATGTGAGATAATAACTGTTTATTTGTTTGGGGATAGTTTGTTATGCAGCAATAGGCAATCAATAACTCAAGGACATCACACATAGCTTTAGAACCACTTCTGGGATGGTGCCAGTGAGCCCCATCTGCCACTCCATTTGAGGTAGCCGGCTTGAGAACACCACTGCGTGGGGGTTGCATCCTTTTCTGTTGGACACATGTATCTTCTCGACTGGTGCTGACCTCACAGTGAAACTCCAGGCAGAAACCTGTCCCAGGCCTCTAAAAAATCAGGATTTGGGGCTCCCACCCCCTGCATGAACTATGTCTGGAGATGATGCCATTGCCCCTTCCTACCCACAGAGCATTCTTTTGAGAATTCTGTCTGAATGGAAGGCAGCTAGGCAGCCCCACTTCTGGCTGGGGAAGAGCTTTTCTCAACGTAGAGGCAGGAGCACATGTGGGTATCAAAACTGGCGCCTTTGTTTCATTAACACCATGTTCTAACGAAACCAGCTGACTGGCCATGATTTTGAAAAATAGTAAAACATTGCTTTGGTGCCAAAGTACTCTAGTCAACTCGATAGGACCAGTGAAGAAAGTTTAAAATTGAAGGGATCACCAATATTTTTTGGTCCAGAGTAAGTTTTAGGGGTAAGAGAGCAAAGTACAGTACTGCAATGTTTCCTTGTTGGTTTGATTTTATGTTTTATATCTCTCAGGGAGGTACAAGTGAAAAGTTACTTTGCTTGCATCAAGGAAGATTTGCATCAAGATCTATTTTAAGGATTTTAAAACTTCACAAAATCTTTGACTTTAGTCAGTAGTTTTAATATTGAATTGTAATTGAGAGAGAGAAAGAATTCCAAAGCCAGCAACCTACTATGGAAGGAGGAGACCCTTATAGGAGCTGGGCCACAATTCTAGCTCCTTTCCAGTGCTGAAGGGCACCCCAGAGGTGGGCCAGGACGGGAGCAGAGCAGTGACCCGCCCACGGCCACATCTAACCAGACGCGAAGGTCTCGCCCCAGCGCACAGCCATGAAGGACACAGGCCTCGTGAGTCACGTCGGGCTCAGCCGATTCAACCCATGGGATTGATTATAACTTACTTTTCACAGAGCGGCAGGGAGGAGTTGGGGAGATGCAGCAGGGAAGCAGTTCAGCCCGGCCTGGCCCCAGTAGAACTGTGTGCCCATCCCAACCCTGCAGGCAAAGTTTCCTATGGGACAGCTGGACAAAAAGGGCTGAGAGAGCAGCAGGGCAAGGGAGGAGCAGAGCTTCAGGGCCTGAACAAGGAAATCTTGGTGGCAACTTAGCACCTAAGGCCCTGAAGGAAGGCAGAGTGTGTTTGGTGGGGCCTAGGAGACTTGACAGCTGGTAAAATGACTCCTCCCTCCATGGGATCGGGCCACCAGGAGGACCCTGAGTTTGAGGAAGCACTGCAGCCCCTGTAGGGACTGGCCTGGCCTTCCCCAGAACTCTCCATCATTCTGGGTCCCAGTCCCTCAATCTCATGGAAAAACCAGTCCTCCTCCTTGGTGAAAATCCCTAATAAAAGCCATTTGGTCTGCTCAGCACCTGTAGGTGGGATTCCCTTGCTCATTCAGAGGCCTTGAAGGAAATGTGCTGTGAGTGATTTGGCACATGACAGCCCTGGTGGCTCATCCACTCCCACCAAACCACCCAGCCCAACATCCGTCCCTTCAGGCCTGAGCTGGCTCCGGGACAACACACCGAGCAGTTAAGTCACTGCCCAACTCCCTTCGTCATCAGGTTTTGTCTGCCACTCTGCCTCTTCTGGGAGGGAGGACGTGAAGTCACTTTGCACTCCCAGCCTTGGCCCCACTCAGCCCAAGAGCCAGAGCACCCAGCTGGGTGAAGTAAGGCGCAGACAGCATTTCCAAGCAGTCACATGCTTCACTCAGCTGGAATCTCCCCCCACCCCACAAAGCATTCCTTATTCACGAAAGCTGCATCCAAGCCCTCCAGTTTGTTCCTGTTGGGGTACTTGGGTTAGTGGCAGCAGGCATGATACTCCAGGAATCCCAGGTATGCAGGATCCCAGGAGGGCTCATGGCATGAAGCAGACCAGCCATGCATGGTTCCCCACCAACAGTCAGAGGACATTTCACCCCTCCAGCACACTCACCTCCCCTGCAGTGTGCTTCCTGACTTCTCTTTCCTTTGGGGAAGCTTCTGCACCAGGGGCTCAGGGATCAGGGTTTCCTGTGTCCAAGGTGGCAGCTGGCTGAGCTCAGCCCCCACACTGACCAGTCCATCAGGGGCTGGGAGGCACTGAGAGGAAGGAGCCCTGGCTGAGGCAGTTTTCATACAACAGCCCACTTGGACAATCTCAAGCTTTTTCCATTTCAGCCCAGCTAGTGTTTTCCTCCACTCTGCTTCGTCTTAATAAATGTTACTGATGCTCCCAGTTGTAGACAAGTAGCAGTCTTGACCGCTTCCAACACAAAGAAGCAAAGATAAAACTATGCCTTCCTTAAAGAGTCCAAGGCCCCGCAGTCTGGGAATACAGGAGGAAAGGGCAGGTGACCCTTTGTGTCCCCACTCCCTGGGGGCTCCCTCAGGAATCACCTGCAGGTTGCCTAGAAGGCTGGGGCAGGAAGACTGTGTGAAGCTCCCATCAGCACTGGGAGATGACTCTGAACCCACATCCTTCCCCTCCAGGACCCTTAGCGCAGGCTGGGGTTTGTAAACAGGACTCTCCAGAAGGCCTTGAAGTCACAAACAAGGAGCTCCTAACCCCAGACAATCTAGCCTGCAGGGTGTTGCCTCTGCAGTTTCTCTCTATTGTCCCCACAGGGGACAGATTTCCAGATGATAAACTTTACCCTCCAGAGATGTTGATTCATGGGACCAGTCTGAAATGGGACTTAGGAATTTAATTTTTTCAGCAATCATCTTGGTTCTTGCAGATCGTGGATCCTTATAGATCCAACCGGACCACCATCTCTCTTCTGCCCACCTAAGGCGACCATCTGAGGTTTACTTCTTATCTCTGGATCCATTGCTTTCCTATGTCCTGCCCTGGAATATTGACCCCCTTCAGGAAAGACCCGCCACTCACTTGGCCTCAGTCCACTACTTATGGCCAACAGTCACATCACACAAGTTGTCACGGAGGCCACCTTAACTCTTCCTTCCCCTCTCTTCACCCAACTCCAGCCTCTCAGGTAGGAACTGGATGGATTTGCTTCCCCTTCAACTTTCATCCTCTGAAAACTGCTTTGTTGGTGTGCCGCATGCCTCTATAGCTTGTAGAAGTCCCAGAGGGAACTTAGTCAAAAATTGCTTCAGTTTCAGTAGAATTTGTTGATTGGATTAGTCCACTTAATGGGTCCCAAAGGAGGGCAAAGAACTCACAAGGGGTTTTCATAGTGTAGAGGCAGCCTGGGTGGGTAGTCCCACCTGAAATTGCAGACCTCATCACTATTTTCTATAAGATGGGTCATCAAAGCTCCCAACAACATAGGAGGAAAGTCTGGATGAAGATTTCTCATGCTCCTGATAATGTCTGGTGTTCAAACACAACACATGAAAAAATGCTCAACATTATTAGTCTTTAGGGAAGTTGAAGTCAAAACCATAGTGAAATACTTCATGCTAAGATGACAATAATAGTAGTAATAATATAATAATAATAAAAATAACAGAAAAAACAAAATGCTGGTGAGAATGTGAAAGAATTGAACTTTCGTACTTTGCTGGTGGGGATGTCAAAATGTGCAACCTCTGTGGAACAGTGTCCTCAAAAATTTAAACACAAAGTTCACATATGATCCAGAATTTCATCCCTAGGTATAGAACCAAAAGAATTGAAAGCAGGTACTCTTACAAATATTTGTACATGAATTTTCATAGCTGTGCTATTCACAACATCCAGAAGGCGGGCACAACCCACATGTCCATCATAAATAAACTGAGGCATATATATACAATGAAATGGAATTTAGCTCCAAAAAGGAATGAAGTACTGATACATATTGCAATGTGGATGAATCTTGAAAACAGCATGCTAAATGAAAGAAGGCAGACACAAAAGTTCACATATTGTATGATCCCACTTAAATGAAATATCCAGAAAAGATAAATCTACAGAGACGGAAGCAGACTGGTGGATGCCATGGAGGGGTTGGAGAGGGAGTGGGGAGTGATTGTTTACTGGGTATAGGGTTTTATTTGAGGATGATGAAAGTATTTTGGAATTAGATGGTGGTGGTGGCTGTACAACATTGTGAATGTACTAGATGCCACTGAATTGTTCACCTTAAATGGTTAATTTTATATTATATGAATTTCACCTCAATTAAAAAAAAAGTTAACACATAAAGAAAATGAGTAATGTTCCACCACGTGGGTTTTCAGAAACTGTCATCGTCTGCCAAAACCTTGCTAGGCAAAGGATGCATCTCCCTATGACTAAATGATTCGTCCCAGCTCTGCTGCCTGTGATTCAGTCCTGCAGTAAACAGCTCATTTCGTCAGTTCCCACTTGGCTGAATACCATGGAGACTGGTGGAGGTAGAGCAGACTTCCCCAACCAGAAGGGCAAACTTATACGTAAGCATTTTTAACTGCCATTTAAATTTACTAGCATATAAAAGTAAAATGCACAGTTACAAACCCTAACTTTGAGCCCTTAAAAAAGCCCTTGATTATATATGACAACTTATAAGTATTTAAAACTAATTCTACCTAGAAGTTTCAGCTTAATCATTTTAAACAAGTAACAGCAGAAGGAAGTGGCAATAATCCACTTCATTTAAAATTTGTCCTGATTTTAAAATGTGAATAATTAACCTTCCAGGAAAAAAAAAAGCTTGAATTTTAAGAGCAGTTCAGTCCAGTAAATGTCCCATTTGGAAATAGATAGGTACTTCTGGTACAGACTGTTACCTGTGATTTGCTGCAGGAGCAATTCCCATGAAATCAGTCATTACTTTGGTTAAACTATTGGGGCATTAACGCCCTTAAATTCTGTTTTCAAGCAGTTAAATGCTGGATAATACTGATTTTTTTTTTAATGAGGATTATGGCTTGTGTAAAAGGCATAAAAATTTCACATTTTTGCTACATCAAATTTTGTTACCAAAAATGCTAAGTTCCTACAGACGTCAGATTCTAAAAATCAGTTTTTCCCAGGTAGAACTGATAATACTTAGTGATTATTTTTTAAGGTTTATATCTAGAAGTAAATAAATAATTATGATTGTACCCAACTGTATGAATGTTTCTGTTCAGCAGTAGCCTTGTAAGAATAAAAGTTGGTGGTCCATACAGCTGGGCACCTTATAATACAGAAAGGCACATCCTTCCTGAACTTTTCCAGGGGAATCTGGTTACCAAAGTGTCCCAAGAAATTTCTTCTCCAAAAATGTCATGCCACTATAAGAAAGCTTTAGGATATCAGTATGCTTGCTGGTAACTGCCCCAGTGTAACTTACCTAATTACCCTAACTACCTTCTTTCAAAATGAAAAAAAGAAAAAAGGAATAGGAAGATGAGGAAGAAGAGGAGGGAAAGGAAAGGAAAAAAGAGGAAGAAGAAATTATAATAAAGAAATTAGGAGAGCAATCTGGTTTCTCTGCCTCAGAAGCAATTAACATTGGAAACCCAATGGACCCAGCTAAACATTAACCACTGCTTTGGGTTGGCCTTTGACAGCACAGTGTAGAAACATGCACCTGGCTTTCAGAAACCAGCTAGATGGGTTCAAAACCCAACCTCACCATTCAGAGGCAGTGTGACCTTGAATAAGTTAATTAGCCTCTCTGTGCCTTTGTTTCCTCCTCCACCAATAGGAAAGATCCCACTGACCTCCCAGAGTAGCGGGTCTCAGTGAGAACCAGCTCAAGTTCAGGGCTGGAGGCGCTCTGCCTCTCCAGTGGTCAGAAGCCCTAACAGCTTAATCCAGAAGCTTTGTTACTGATGTTGATGCCAGACCAGGAAATCAGGACAGAGCGATGCTGTTGTATTTTTTATTAAAAAAAATTAAATAAAATAGTGATTGATTCTATATAAAATTGAACTAGAGTCCATGGTTCATGGTGAGGAAGGCTCAGAAGATGGAGACACAGAGAGGGTGGCAGCAGATTCTTTTTCTTCATATCTGGGAGGCAATTCAGATGAGAGATGTGGAGCGTGTAAGGCCTCCGAGGATGAGGCAGTCCCAGAAATAGTGTATACAGATGCGCAGTCTCTCTCGGAGGCCGTGCCTTGGCTCTCAGGAGTTGGGGTCCTATGAAGAAGGAGAGAATGTGAAAGGGGACAGAGGGAGTCAGTCACGTGCCTTAAGTACCAGGTTTTTCCCAGGTGTTTAGATGCATCTAGAAGCATCTGCAAGGGTCTATAGAGTAATTTCTTCCATATTCCATTTTTTAGAAATATGTTTTGATTTCTCGCCTCTTACTGTCCTTAGAGCTGATTGTAACATTAAGAGTCTCACTCTTGTCACCTTCCTTGTCACTGAAAATACGTAGAGTACAAACATATAGATGCCTTCCAAAAAGAACACGCACACACACAGTTACTCTTCTCTGCTATTTCATCTTCTGAGACTGCTAACATAAGGTGGACCCACTTACGCAAATAGAAAATTAAATCATTAAGCCACAAACATGAAGGGAGGCAAGAAGGCATACTGGTTAACAGACTGGGCTCTCGCAAAGAGCAGACCAGCATCTGAATTTCCACTCTGCTGCTTTCTAGCTGTGTGGTCTTGAGCAACTTATTTAACCTAAGTCTCAGTTTCCTTATCTGTAAAATGGGGATGACAACAGTGCCCACATTCTAAGTGGCCATGAGAATTATATGAGGTCGTGTACGGAAAGCCAGACCCTGGCATAGTAGCAGCAGTAGGAGTAGTTTTAGCAATAGTAAATAGTAATAGGAGTAGTAATAGACATTTGTTTTAAAGCTCTGGGAAGTTCATCATTGCAGAAAAAAATACACAAACTCACTAACAGAATTCTACAAATGTCCAGACCCTAACCTCCTCTTCATCCATGCAGGACAACGCTGGTGTTCATCCCTGGTCGGATCTCCAGCTCACTACCCAGTCTGAAGCACAAGAACATGTGCCTTAAGACATGAATGACCAGGTAAGGCAGCACCTGTCCCCCAACGCTCACGGTAGCTCTCGGGTCCTGCTTCTCACTGCTTTTGAAAATGTACGTTTATCTCAGTGTCGTGAAAGTCGATTTTCACTGAGTCCTGCTCATCCCTCTCACTTTGCCCTGTGAGATTTTCCAGCCATCCTTCCTTCTCTTCCTACATCCTGGTTCCCCATTTGGGAAGGTACCGAGCCTTTTCCAGCCCCGCTGGTCCCTGGACTCCTTATCCAGCCTTCCCTCCTGTGGATTCTCCACAAGTCTTTGCCGCCTTGCCCTCCTGGTTTCAGCAACCTCTTTGCCGTTCCATCTCCAGCACCTCATCTCCCTCCCAAGACCCAGCCTATCCGGTCTGCCTCAAAGGCCCACACCCTGCCAGCCCTCCACCGCGAGCTAGCTCACCATCTTCTCCCCACTTACATGGAGCTCCTGTCTCCACTCCTCTGTCAGAAACATTCCACTGTCCATGCCACTCACACTTAACATCATGATTTCTGCCCTCCTCACTCATCATCCTTTCCAGATTCCCTTACCCACACCTCCCTTTCTAACCACCACAGCCCCCAGCTCCTATGACTTCCATCCAGTTGTGAGAGTTGGCCTCCTAACTGGTCTAGCCACCCCGAGGCTTTCCCCATCACAAGCTGTGCTGACTGTTGCATGGATCCCATTGCTGTGGCATCCCTCTGCCTGAAGGAGAAGCACTTAGAGTCACACGGTGTAATCTGACCCCAGGTATGCCTCCTCATTTGTGGCACGTGGGGAGTATGGAGGATAAGGGTGTGAATCTCATATTTCTCTTCAGCCAATCTGAGAAGGCTCTGAGGCTCAGGGAACAACTTAACATTGAAGGGAGAAGCCCGGCATGGTTAAGTCAGGCTGATTCTAGCCAGTTACTCAAGTACCTCCAGTAGATACCGAAGCCCTCTGTACCAGCAGGAGGTCCCCTGGGACCCACACACCTCCCCACAATCTGAAGCAGCAAAGCCTAACTTAGCAGGAACCTCCCAAGTTCTGCTCCAGAGCTTGGGCTGGCTGACAGGTTGTTTGGCATTTTGAGGATCAGCCCTGCCAGGAGCACATAAAGATGCCCGGAGAAGGCTTCATGTTAACCTGGCATCACCACTCTTATCATTTTTAACTTAGGTGCTGCCCAAGGTTTCCAGAAGTTACTATTAATATTAAGGCAATAATTCTGGCATCATGTCTGCAAAAAAGACACTCACACCTGGATACCACAGCCTTAGAGCTGATTTGGCCTGAATATAGGTGTAGGCCTGAGATGGTTAAGTGTCCCTGCTCTTGAAGTTCAAACAGAAAGTCTTACCCATAGTTGAAAATACTGTAATATGAAGGTGGGTTTTCATTTGGAAGCAAGCTGTCAGCCCCAGGACTTCGAGCAGCTGTAGAAGCTGAAGACTCAGGGAAGTAAGGCGGAGGCGGGGGTGGGAATATGATCACTGCGTCACCTGAGGGAACACAACATTCCGTTGAAGACAGAGGAGTGATACATGCAAGCAACTGAGCAAGAGCCAAAGAAATTAACTGGATATTTGGCCCATCTTTAGAAAAGGTGTTAACTCCAGAAGTAAAAAAAAGGGGGGCTATTGGATTTACAGAGATGGAGAGTAGAGGTTGCCAGGGGCTGGAGGTGAGAGCAGTCAGAGTCTGTGTTTAATGAGGGCAGCGTGTCTGTTGGGGAGAACGAAATACTTCCTGAAATGGATAGCAGTGATGGTTGTACAATGTAGTGTATGTGCTTAATGCCACTATACAGGTAAAAATGATTGAATTGGTAAATGGTATGTTATGTATATTTTACCACATTTAAAAAAAATAGTAGGGCTATATTTCATAGCGAGTCTGAGCTAAAGCACTTCTGTGAAGCGTTTGCTAATATTGTTCCTTACCTCCCCGTGATGTCTACTGCTATAAAGTTTTTTTGTTTTCAACTTACGTTAATTCTTTCAAAGCTAGCTCTTGGGTAAAGTGCCTTTGTTCCTCAAATACAGTTTCAGCCTCTGAACAAATGACAGTACAGCTGCAAAACAGCCTGTCATCTCTCTTTCCAGAGCTGTGGTTTACACTCTTGCAGAGTTTTTTTATCTACCAGCATTTCTTCCAAGCTTTACAAAAGCACGGCAAACTCAAAGAAGAGCTAGGGGTTTTTTTTTTGTTTGTTTTTTTGTTTCTTTGTTTGTTGCATTTCTGTTGCTACTGTTCACTCCAGAACACATCCCTGTGTTTCGGAGAGGAGAACTGGGGACCAGATGCAAGCTCTAATTTGTACCCTGATTCCAATGCTGGATGCACCACATGCCCATAAACTCCTAGACATGTGGCAGCCGCATTACAAGGAGGTCGAAGGTGAACTCTGATGAGTTGGCAGCATCAAATGGCAGCTCAGGAAAAGTGAAGGAGGAAAGAGGACTTCACTTCCCGGCAGGGAGGAGACTGGTTCATACTGGTGGCAGATCTGACGCTTACCTAGGGAGCTGCAGGGCTGTCTACAGCTACCAGGGTTCCATTTGCCAGTCACCACCCCAGCACGGCCCTCAACAGGTTATTCACCTTTTCTCGGCCTCCGCAACCACATCTTGAAATTGCAGGCTGGAACTGTACCCACCTCAGAGAGCAGGCAGGATGTGTGTAGGGTTAAGACAGTGCTAAGCATGGAGCAAGCTCTCTCAGGTGTAGCACGTCCTTAGAGGGGCTTTCTACACACCCACCAGCAAGTGGTACCTATTTGCATGTCTGAAGAAATATTCCCAACTGGCCGTCTGGCCAGTAGTTCCACTCTCCACCTTGTCGCCTCAGCTACCTCCCCAGAGGTAACTTAGCCCTGCAGAAAATGCATTAACTCCATCTCTCCTTCTGCAAGGAGACCACAGTTAGAGCTTAAAATATACATCGCTACCTAAGCGTGAAAAAGCATAGTAGTTGTCTTGGGATTCTCGTTGAATTGTTTCAGAAGGCCTTGGTAGGTCAGAGGAAGGTCAGTTGAGCATTCACTTCAATTACACATTGTAGAACAAAGGATCTGAGAATAAGCCTCTAAAGTAGGCTGATCACCTACCAAACACACACAAGGAAGTGTTCCGGCCTCCAGTTTTCTCTGGGGCTCATCCATCCCTTTGCCCAGTCAGCTCCCAGCCCTCCTGCTCTCCTCAGAAAGAAGACCCCTCCCACCAGGGGTTTCCCTTTCACTAAGTCCTGAAGGACTTGATGTCTTCTCTGAGCTGACCATACACACCCCACAGCGGAGGGCTGGCTCATGCATCTGCTCACGCTTCCAGGGTCTAGCACTAGATGTGCCCACAATGCGGATATCATGCATCTTGGATTATCTATTGTTTTCCACTCTGAGAAGAGCTGGATTCTGGCACTTAGCCAAGAACTGCCTCCTGTCACCCTGGTTTCCCTCATAAGGCAGAACTGACCATTGATAGACAATGTCTGGAGTCTTACCAGTTTGCTAAAAGACATGATTTCTAAAAATTTAAACTCTATTCTACAATATCAAAGGAGAGAAAAGAAGGAGATTTTCACCAATTTCATAGGACTTAAAGGGTTAGGTGGAGGAGATTCTAAACTATGCAGTGCCAACATCAGCACAGAACCACCCAGGAGTCACTGCATCCTGGAACCAGCAGCCCTGCTCCCTGCTACCCACCCCCAATTTCAGCCACCAGGAGGGAAGCTGGGTCCCAAAACTCCCCAATAGTAAACTCAAAAGGCAAACCTTGAAATGCTTCCAGCTAAATGGAAGACTGTAAGCACCTCAGGAGTGCATTCACTTGCATCTCACTGTGTTTCTTGGGAGGACGGAGAACATCTATAACACTGGGCAAGCACTTTCATCATGTAACGGCTCTCCAGGACACTCGGTCGGGGATGAAACCAGTAGAAACGGAATTACAGCAAGTGCCCAGGGAGGGCGCTACGCGAGGGCTGTAGAGTATGCATGCCCACTGCCTCCTGTCAGGATCCTGGCTCTGCCACTTGCTAGTTTGTGACCTTGGGCAAATTGTTGGGTAACCCCATGCCTCAGATTCTTTGTCTTTAACATGGAGACACTAAGAGTATCAGCCTCAGTGAGATGTTGTAAGTGTGAATGAATTTCACACAACAGGCTCTTGAAGAGCACACGCTAAAGCATGAAGATGTGTATTTGGCCCAAGAATAAGCCCTGTATACGTGTTAGGCATTATTAATATGCACCCAGTGTTGGTGTTGTCATCATAAGTATATAAATGCATAAATAAGTACGCTGGGAGCTTCAACCCTGGCTGAACACAAGGATTGTCTGTAAGTACATCTGCCCTTCCTCTCTGAGGCCAATGCTATGAAGTCCCACAGACCAGGGAATCCCCGCGGTGAGTACTGCCAGCCGGACAGACAGCCCCGCCCATAAGAAACATCTCACTCGCCACCCTCCTTCCCTGTTTCCACCATGGTTTCTGCTCTGTAATCCTCTTTACCCAGCCTATTAGATGTTAAGTTTTCGAGCTTTATCCTTTCAAACATAGGAGACTGAAATAAAACAGTGATTGGCAAAAATGAGCAGCAACGGGGTTTTCCTTTGATGCTGTGGAGCTGAGGCCAAAGCTACTGACGTTGTTCTGTGGGGTAGGCAGGGGGTGGGGCTGACTCTGGGAAATGGTGATGCAGCTCTTCTGTAGAACCCTAGGGGGACCCAAAGGGAATCCCTAGGCATTCCATGGGGTAAAGAAGTGACAGGTGCTGTCGCATTTCATCTTTGTCTATGCCACTGCTTCCAAACTTTGCCCCAACCCTGAAGTCAGGGGTGAAATTACAGAAAGTGAAGAACAATGTGGAAAACAGTGCAGAAGACTCCTTCAAAACATGGAAGACCAATGGATTTGGGACAGACTCAGAATCCTAGAATGTTAGTGCTGGAAGGAATCTTAGAAATGCAGAGCTCACTTTACAGATACATGTAGTAAGTCCAGGAGAGGTTGAGGGCTTCCAAGGATGGCCAGTCAAGGACAGCCAAGGAGAAGAACCCATATTTCCAACAACTAGAAGTGCTGTAAGTGTTCACTGTGAGAATAACAGGGGTCTCTTAGGTGGCAGAAGGCTGCCAGGCTACCATCGAGGTTCCTCTCACTTTCCTCTCTATTTGCACTGTGATCTCAGTCAAGGTCAAAACTTAGTGTCCCAGTGCTTTTGCTAGATAATAAGGGATTGCTGGGAGGAAATGATGTGCTCAAGGATTCTTGTGGGGCTAAGAACAGCAGCAGCACCATGTCTGTGTATGTGTGTGAGGGAGAGAGAGAGAAAAAGAAAGGAGAAGAGAAGCTAGGCCAGACCTGAGAGCAGTTCAGTGAAGCCTTGACACAACAGCCACTGTGATATGAACAAGCAGAGCAATGACAGCCACCCACCTACAGTGACGTGGACTGCCTCCACGTTTTGGGTCTGTCTCTCTTCCCTTTCCAAGGCACCCTGGCCCACGTTCAAGTTGTTTCTCTTCTTAATGTGGGCAACCACGAAGAAGCACAGTCCCACTAGTACTATCAACGGTCCCAAGATCTGCAGGGACAGGAATCCACAGATCTCGGCCTCTGCGTCATCAGCGTCTGCCTCATTCAGCGGTTCCGGTGCCCAGTCTGAGCCACACCCGGGGACCCAAATGCCCAGTATGCTGATGAGCATGCCGCTTGTCAGGAAGAGGAACCCAAAGATGAGGCACTGGACAAACTGGCGGCTCTCCCCACAGAGGAAGGCTCGGTCTGAGTCCCCCTGGTTGCCTCGCAGGCGCGCCTCACTGCGCTGAAGTCGTGCCCGGGAGCGGGCCAGGATCACAGCCCCAAGCCCAACGACGGCACACACGGGCCCCGCGACCTTCAGTATCATGCTGCAGTTGGTGGGGGTGTCGTATTGGCATGCCTGGAACCCAAAGATGGAGAGCAGGACTCCCACGCACAGCAGGATGGCGCCAGTGACGAAAAGGAAGAATATAAGCTTGCTGACATTCCTGGCTCGCTGGAACCCATCTGGCTCGGCAGCCGCTGCAGGAGACATGGCCAGAAAAGGCCCCTTCCCCAGGAGCGGGCGGGGTGTGTTCCTTCCTTCCAGTTGTTTCAGCAGCTCTGCAAACATAACCAACACCAAATTAAGGTGGTCACAGGTGTTCCTGACCCACCCTGTTCTTTTTCAGAAATCACACTAGGATGAAATCACGGGGAATAGAACTTTATGCAACCGATGCCCTGTAGAACAATGAGTTGGTCCATGAGTCAGAAGAACTGGTATTCAGAAACGCCTGAATATGTAATTTTATAAAGATATGCAAGAAGAGGAAATGCAATTACCAGGCACCTAAGAGTATACTGAAAAATCAAAACCCATACAACAAAAGTTAACTGGGTGTGACTTTTCCTGTTACGAGTCTTACAAACTCACTTCCCCAGCAACCCCCCTCCCCCCAAAAAACAATGGCGAGTGAGGGAAGAACCACAGGGATTATTTCTGATTTACAGACACCCCACATTTCATCACAGCTGCTCTGAGTATTTCCAAGTTGGTAAATTTTCGTTCAGTAACTAACTTTCCATTTCCTGTTTTAGACGACGGCAACTTTCCATTCCGTGCCTTATTCTACGGCTGCATCTACGGGAGACCCAAGTTCAGCAGTTTCAGCTGAACGGAAAGGCGGTTCAGGAACACCGTGCGTTTGGTGGATTTAAAGTTAATTCTGTTAAAATGTGATTCTTGAGTTCTCAGACAGGCACACATTAGGGCTGCCCTGAAATCTGGTGGCCGGGCTGCTTGGGCCTGGGATGGCGCAGGGAGGTCTGGCACAGCGGGTCAGGTGGAGCCTTGTCCCCTAGGTGGGCAGGTGGCCTCTTGCTCACCCTCCTCCGTATTGCCACCCACTTCCCCAAAAAGGTTTAGGCTCAGTTAAAAATGAGCAGCCGATAAAATCACCAGTTACAAAACACTAAACAACAACAGAACTTGACTTGGAAAGAAGCGTATACAGGAAACCAAATGGGAAAGCACCTCCCACAAGACCATCCAAGCCCTGTTCTTCAAGGGTATCATATACTACATGTACCCCGAGCAGTGGGTAAAAACTTGTCTGCACAAACTGACTTTATTATCCAGTTATCTTGTCTTATGCTAATGAATGGAATATTTTCCCAGGACCCTTCAAGTTGGGGCACTCGGAAAGACAACTCAGGTGTGAAGAACATTTTCACTTCCTCCAGGAAAGAAAACTTATGAAGTGTTTTGTGCCACTTGCATCACATGAAGGAGCTCAAGATTGAGGCACGAAAGCCAAAGCCATCTTGACAAACTCAAGTCATGTCCAAGAAGGGTCAGTTTAGGTAAAGAAAGGAAACAGCTGGTTTTAAACTTTCCCCAGAAAAAAGTACGAAGTTGGAGAAAGAGGGAAATATAGGTGGAAAACAAGCTTCCACTTTAAACTTGGACGAGCTGTATTTATGAAGATACAATTAAGCTGAGGCAAACAAAGTTATGTTTAAAAAATGTTAAAAAAAAAAGTTGGAACCCTGTAATATCTTTTGCTCTTCTGCAGATATGGGTGAAAGGTGACTCTGCTACCAAGTCCTATCTGGAATACATTGTATTCCTGGTGCTTTTGACTTTGCCTTGAGTCACAAGCCTTCAACTGCCTTAAGGCAAATTCCCAATTACTAGTAAAGCCTAAAACTGGATTTGTAACTTCCCTGCCATGGACTAGTGGACTAAGCACCTGGCATAGGTGTTAATTCCCCTTCAAAATAGTATGTGGGTTCTCTCTCTCTCTCTCTCTCTCTCTCTCTCTCTCTCTCTCTCTCTCTCTCTCTCTCTCTCTCTCTCTCTCTCACACACACACACACACACACACACACACACACACACACACACACACACACACACACACACACACACACAGCCATCTGCACTAATAGGAAACTAAACCTTTTCCAAATACCAACCAACACTTAATTTCTCCAAAGCCAAATCCGCCTCCCCAACACTGTTTCTCAAAGGACATTTCCAAATCAGCAGCATCTTACGACGTCCAAAGCTTTGTGCTTTGGGGGATCGACCCAAAGAGACGCAAAGTCCTTCATGGAAGAGAGCTTTGTGAGTTTAGAGAGCCTGAGCGCCACACCAGCCCGGAGGAGCTCGCGCGCCGCTCCTGTCCGCGCAGCTTTAGCGCGGGTCCTCCGAGATGCGCCGCTCCTCGCACCCAGCCTGGACCCTAAACGGCAGCAGCCGCAGAGCTCGGGCTCCCGGGGTGCGGAGGAGCGCGGGGCCAGGAGCGCTTACCTGAGGCTCTGTCCTGCGAGCGCTGACTGCGGGCGGAAGCCTGGCGCGGGGCTCGGGATCGGCGCTCGGCAAGCAGCGCGGGCCGTGGACACCCGGCAGAGCGCAGCGCCTGCCTCTGCCCGCGGCCCGCACCGCGCACTCCCACCTGCGTGTCCGGGCGAGGAGGGCGGGCCGCGCGGTGTTTATAGAGGAGGCAGTGCCGGGAGGGCGAGGTGGCGCGGGGCGCGGACAGGGCAGGCCTGACTGGCGGGAGCTGGCTGCTGCCGGGTGCTGCCCTTCGGGGACCAGAGGCCCGCCCGGCGCCAGGGTGGAGAGCGAGGGGCTGCCTCGGGCCCGGCCGAGTGGACCCGGCTGCTTCCGCGCCCGTGACCATGAGCGCGAGGAATCTGGGAAAATGGGCACCCCCGCCGCCTCCCTGGCCCGCGGCCCTGTCTGTCCCAATTCGCGCGGCGACGGTCGAGATCCGGCCGGCGGGAAGGGAGCTGTTTCCCTTCGTGGCCGAGATCAGAACTGGGGGTCAGGGTGTGGGGTAAAGGAAAATGCTGCCCTTCTCCGGCGTGGCCGCCTGCCGAGCGTTTAAACTGGGGCCCCCGCTTTCCCGTCGCTGCGCCCTCTAGGATAGATCTACCCGGGAGCCTGTGGCCCTCCTGTCCCTCCGGAGACCTTGACTGGGGTCACTGGAGCAAGCCCCTCGCCGCGGGCTTCCCGAGGAACAGGTTACGGAGACACCAGGTTATAGAAAGGTGCGCTCCATTAGAGTGTGAGACAGGAGGCCCCCATGCCCGAGCCGTTCGGGCACGAAGTCCTAGCTCTGAGACTGAGGCAGGCCCTGGGCAGACCCCGTGCGGGGCCAGCTCCGTCCCTGTGGCACTCACATGTATGCTCGCAGCCGTGCGTTGCCATCGAACCCTCTTCCCGGTTCTCAGTTGCTAATGATTTGCCGGAATTAAACTGGTAACTTTCCCTGCCCTTGAACCAGGAGTTTCGGGATGAGTTTGCTAATCTCCCTGCTATTTGTAACCTGCCCCGTGACACGTGACATGGATCCAACTGTGCCAGTTTCCACACCAGAGGTCAGGGCGCTATGGAAGGTGAGTCAAGGGCTCAGCCCAAACACCAGAGCGCCGTCAACCCTGGGACCTTCCCCATCCCTGCCACTTCTCCCTGGCGGCCTGGCCACTTCGCCAGAAACCCAGGCAAGAGTTAACACCAATTGCATTAACCTTTTGAAAGTGCAAACACCTCGGATACCTAATACAGCAAGTTGTTCCCTGTTCTCACTGTGGTAAAGAATGAGTAGGCTTAGCTGATAACATAGGTGAGGAGACTCTCAAAGAGGGAAAGGTGGTGACCTGGGATCTGAGGGCTGGAGGGCAGGATGGGTGAGACAGGACTGCACCAGGGAGGCAGACTAATTAGGGTCCAACCCAAGGGATTTTCTGGGTCACTTGCCCCAGTGGCCAGAGGAGGACCACTGAATATTACTTTCTTGAATATCACCACCCCTTGTTCTGGGCTAGGTTCTGTGTTACCTGCTTTACCTACATACAGCCTGTTGTCCTTGGCTGTGTGTCTCCAGCAACTCAGAGAAGGTTGCAGTCAGAAGGCAATAGGGGAGCTAAAAAGGTAATTTTTCAGTTGAGGAAATCACAGCCCAAAGATGTAAAGTCACCTCCACAGCTGGTTAATGTGGAGCAAGGGCCTAAATCAGACGTCCTGCCTCTTCCTCTTGGATATGCCAGTCACCCAGAGGACATTCAATGCCACAAACTCAGAAAATGGCTTTTAATTATGTGGCTTTTTGATCATGATAACACTACAGACACTGTAACCCAAGGACATTGCAGCAATCTATGTCCGGGTAGAGCTATCCTGGTCAACGTGTCAGGATATACCACCTGCTGGAAGGGCCTCAGAGCACACCCAGCTAACAAACAAATAACCAGCAGTGATTACACTACAGCAGCGGGCAAGTGGCTTTCTAAGAACGTAGCCCTGACTATAGGCTTCGCCTCCCAACACAGGCCTACTGACAAGGGGATTTCCTCCTCCTTTCCGTACGCATTCTTTCCTCCTCCTTTATATGAAACTCAATCTCTGGCCACGACGTGTGTGGACTTGCAAGGGGCCTGTTGATACAGCTGCCCCTCCGGTGCCACATGACTGCAGGCTGGCCACACATGACAGACTTGAATGTACTGGCACCAAGGACAATCAGATTAGCCTCCACTTGGGATGTCTGCTACTTGGACTGTTTGTGTCTTTTGGAGCCTGTTTGACTAAATTAAACTCCTTGGAAACTGATCATCAGTCAAGTATGAAAGACATAACCACCAGCCTTCAGGGTGCAGTCTTTGTAGCAGACTGGTTCTTAGGAAAGAGACTGGATGACCTTGTCATTATCGAAAGTCAAGTGGCCTTTTCCAGCCTGTGGGGTAGTGGAAAAAGATAAGCCCAGACTGAATCCTTAGGAAAATAGCACCAGAAGAAGCTTAAAAAATGGTTGAACCTTGAATTCAGGAAGTGAATACCGGGGGATGAAGCTGAGGAACACTTTCATTTATTCATTCAGCAAATATTTATTGAGTGCCGACCAAGTGCCAGTAAACAAAAGACAAAATCCTTTGCCTCGTGGAACTTATATTTTAATGAGAAGAGCAATAAAAGAAATATGTAAATTATACAGAGTATGAGAAGGTGAACAGTGCTATGGAGAAAAAAAAATCACAGATAAGGACTAGGGAGTCCTGGAAGATTCCAAGTTCAATAGGGTAGATAAGGAATGCATCGTTGAGAAAGTGGCATTGCAGCAAAAACATGAGGGGAATAAGAAAGCAAGCATATTGGTTATTTATTATTGCATACGAAATTATCCCAGGGGAGAGGGTATAGCTCAGTGGTATAGTGCATGCCTAGCATGCATGGGGTCCTGGGTTCAATCCTCAGTACCTCTATTAAAAAATAAATAAACCTAATAACCTGCTAAAAAGAGTAAGAAAAAAATTTTTTAAAGCAAACATTTTTTAAAGAAAAAAAGAAAAAAATTATCCCAGAAGGTAGAGCTTTAAACAATGAAAATTTAATCTCGTACAATTTCTGAGGGTCAGGAATCTGGGAGCAGCTTAGTAGGGTTGGTTTTGACCCAGGATCTCTCATGAGGCTGCAGTTGAGCAGTTTGCTGGGGCTACATCATCTGAAGGCCTGACTAGGGCTGAAGTGTCTCCCAAATGGCTGTTGGCAGGAGGCCTCAGTTTCTTACCAAGTGAACCTCTCCAAAGAGCCACTTGAGTGTCCTCAAGACATCGCAGCTGACTTCCCCCAGGTGAGTGATCCCAGAGAGAGCAAATGAGGAGGAAACTTCAGTGCCCTTTATGATGTAGTCTCTTCAGTCCTGTACCATCACTTCTGCTTTTATTCCTTTGAATTGAGTCACTAAATCAAGGAGAGGGGGATTAGGCTCCCCCTCTTGAAGGAGGGAATATCAAAGAATTTGTCAACATATTTTTAAAACTATCACAGAGAACTGTGGTGATATTTTGGGGAAGAAGGGAAGAGTACTTCAAGCAGAGAAAAGAGCAAGTGCAAAGGCCCTGCGGCAGGAGCAGGCATAGCATACTCAAGGAAGAATGAGAAGCCAGGGTCGATGGCTGCAGCAAGTGAGCAAGGAGGAGAGGAAGGGGAGGAGGTCAGAGAGAAAAGGTGTGGGTTTGCCACATCACCACATTGTGTAGGGCTTGGTGGGCTGTTGTAAGTGCTTTGAGTAAGATGAGAAGCCTTTGGAGGGGTTTTTTCGCTGAATGTGATGTGCTCTGATTTATTTTTAAAAAGAAAACAGAGACTTCTGGATGAGAATAGCCAGAGGAGGAGGAAGGGTGGAGATGAAGACGCTATATAGGGGCTATTATGATAACCCAGGAGAGAGATGACCATGGCTTATGTTTGGAGATGGTGAAAGATGAAATCTCATATATCTCAAAGGTAGAGTTAACAGGGTTTTTCATGGACTAGATGTGGTTTTTTGGCCCTGAGGGACTAGAAAGATAGTTTTGGCATTGACCAAGAAGACTGAAGGCAGGACAAGTTTGAGGGGGAAGCTTCAGAGTTGGGTTTGGGGCATGTTAACTTTGAGATGTCCATTAGATATCTGGGTGGAGAAGTTGAGTAGGCAATGGAATATATAGGCCTGGAGTTCCAGACTTCTGGAAGAAATAATTTCATATGGTCTGTCGGCAATGTTTATTACAAAATCTTCATATGGTCTGTCGGCAATGTTTATTACAAAATCAAGAGGGCTGGGCCTGTCCTCTGGAAGTTACACGTGTGTATGTGGCTCCTGAGGGTTCCAAGCAGACAGAAAGCAAGGAGCAGACTGATGCAGGACACTCCCCAGGGCACTGCCAACCCAGAGAAGCAGCTCAGGATAAGTGATTGGTTTGGGTTGGATTGTAGAATTCAGTATCGCCATTTTTCAGGATTCACAAGACTGCACAAAGACAATCATTCGAGTCTGCCAGCTTTTAGTTTCTCTTTTCTCTTTTGGTTGCTCTCTGGTCCTGCCTCAAATTAACCTCAACACCCAGAAGCATGCCTTCCTCTCTTCCAGTTCCTGACATTTCCTGAGCCTCCCCCGGGGTTGGTGTACAGAAATTAACCCTCAAGTGCTTTGTCTTGTCTGTGTTTCAACCAATATTCCCAGGACTCCCAGTGACACCTATAAACCGAGCTGGCCCCTCTCCAGCTGCCTAACCCTGCAAAGGATGCTGCAGTTGGGAGGCCAACATTCCTGGTGCATTTTCCTCCTCCCTTACCCAATGTTGGATGTAGACCCAGGGGCCTGAGAACTATGTCTGGGGGGGATTGACTAATTTGGGAAGCTTGAGCTGAGGGTTTCAATTTGGACCCTTAGCTGACCCCCAGTGCAAAGACAGATTCATTGCAGAGCCATTTTATTGCCAGAGATGGTGCTGTTGATTTTGCATAGTTGATAACAGCTCATCTTGAATGGTTAACGGAGCCAGGGGTATGGAACACAAGGAATTGTTTCAAAGAAAATGAATGTGAAGCTTTGCTACTTAGTCTTACCCACAGAAGCCTCCACTCAGTCAAGGGAAAGAGACTCCATCAACAGTGGTGGCAGCATCTGGGCAGCAGACTAGAGGAGACCAGTGTGTTGACAGGAAGAGTTTTATTGAAATGTAGTGGTCTCCTGTCTCCTGGCGTCTGGTGTTGGCTCCATCAAACACCTGCAGCTCACTGGGTCCCAAGGAATGAATTATTCCTCCCCAGCATATAAAAAGGGGATGAGTCAGACCTCAGTTCAGGTCTCGGCTTTGCCACTTACTAACTGTGTGACTTTGAGCAAGTAAACAACTTTTCTGTGTCTCAGTGTCCTCATGTGTAATGTGGGAATAAGCAGACCTACCTCAAAGGATGTCTGGAAGAGTAAGTTTCTGGCACACGGCAGGGAGGCTGATCTGACCTCTAAGGTGCAGTTTGCAATGGATTGAACTACTGCCAACTCAACCCGCTCCTCCCTGCAGCGTTATCTCCTGGTTAGTTCTTGGCGTCTCACATGTGTGTATCACATGATCTCAAAAACTAGCCGTCCAGATGGTCACCCTGTGTTATCTGCCCTGTTGTTCTACCTCTGCTCCACTAGTGTCTGCAGCCACCCAAGCTGCTGGAAGGCGTCTTGCTGCTGTCCCTGGTGGGATACGTGGGGTCCTGCCGGGTGCTCCCCTAGCCAGCCAGTGGCCAGGGTTCAGGGTTCTACCTGCCTGACCTCTCCCAGGTCAACATGCACATCTCAGCCCTAGTGCTGCGCCCTTGGGCCTAGCCCTCCACTTCCTGGATGCCACTGATGATTGCAAAAAGGATTCAAATCAGCTTACGGTATTTCAAAAATATAGCCGGATGAAATAAGTATGAAAATGAATGAGAAAAAGAAAAAAAAGACAAGGAAAATATAACTGTATTTCCTACCTCATTTGAACAGTCCGTTGCTAATATGTGGGGTGGGCTGGAATCCTTTTGGTGTTATGCATTCAGGTCATTTACCCATTTTAGGGTCAGATTTGGAAACCTGTCTGAGACACTTGGAGATGGTTCTCCGAATGGACCAACCCAGACAGTTGGGAGCGGGCCATCTGACTGCTGCAATGCTGTATGTGGGGACCCCAGCACCCTGCTGGGGGCCTGGTGGGCGGGTGCAGCCTCCCCAGGTGGTGCTGGTCACTCCTCACAGTCTCACACTTGAGCCCTGGCCTCTCCCGCTGCAGCCACTGCTGGCCTAGAAAGTGAAGCAGTAAGAACCTGGACACCTGAGAGCTGGGCGTCTGACAAATTAAAGGCAGTTTGGCAGGAAGCCACCTCCCAAGTGCCCCGGATTTTAACAAAAGGCCCCTTGTCACAGCCACAGAATGCAGGTAAAGCCAGGGCTTGAGGCAGCCTTGATTCCGAAAGAAGGAAAAGAAAACTGCTCTTTGGGGCTTTTCTCATTAACCTACCTCACAGGTTTATTGAAAGGATTGAATGAATACAGCAGGACCTGTGGGACTTTGTGCTTGGGTGCAATTCGGGGCAAAATGTTTTCTCCTAATTAATAATAACAGTTAACCCCTGCATGAAATCTGCTCTGTGTGCTTAGGGATGTACACGTCTTCCTCACTTGCATTTCATAAAAAGCCGATGAGGCTGGTGTTGCCGTGCCCCGTTTTACAGATGCACAGATTAGTGAGCAGTTCCTGCTTGCCGGGAAGTGGTGGAGCTGGGCTTGAAGCACCAAGCTTTGTTATGTTTTATCATTTTCAGTTACAAAGCCCTCTAGCTTTGTCAAAAGGGTAGTTTGCATTTCTGTTTCTCATTGTCGTTGTCACTATTTGGGGACAATTTTGAAGGGGAGAAAAGGGCAGCATTTGTTGTGAAGTAGAAATCTCCTGGGGTGAATAGGATTTTGAATATCAGGGATGGAGGAGAGGGAGAGAGGCAGGCATCCCAGATGGACTCAGAGAACGTGATGGACAAAAGCCAGAGGTCTGAAGAGTGCTTTGAAATTAATTAGGCTAAAGGACTGCATGATGTGAGAGAAATTTACTTGGCAAAATTCAGAAGGATGATACTTTGGAGATCCTTCACTGCCGGATTGTGATGCTTTTACTCAATTCTATAGGCAAAGGAGAACCATTGAAAGATTCTGGGCGGGGAATTAGCAGGCCATAGCTTGTAATACAGGTTGAAAGTGGAGGAGGCGTCCTGCAGCAGAGACCAGTGATGAGATGTTGCTGACACTCAGAAGAGACGCCATGAGGAACCAAACAAACCTGCCGGCCACACACGCATACGCACTCTTACAGTTTGATTTATTCACACACAGTATAGTTCAAAAAAGATTTAAGCTGGTTGACAAAGATATATAATCCAACCGTATAAAATTAAATAACAAATGTTACGCTACAGCGTGGGATCCTGCCCACCCCCTTCCCCTATCTGATTTGAATTCTTTGAAGACCGAACCAATGCGTCTTTTGTATCTTCCTCCTTCCTATTGGGAGGAGGATGCCTAAGACTGAATGGAGGAAGGGAGAGCTAGTCTGACCGGAGCCTCCTGCCATCTCTCTCCTGCTCGGACCTTAGCGGACTTGGCAGGCCAAAGAAGGGCCGCAGAGGGAGTCACTGAGGGAGGCCGTGGACTCCCTTTCCTAGGAGGGACTTAAAAATGGGGCAGTGTGGTCCTCACAACTTCTCCAGATTGGATTCCAGAAGGACATCTCTGGGACTTGTGGAAGTTGCTCTGGGGTGTGTGAGTTTAGGGGGAGGTGGGGCTTGGGGACGCTGAAACTCACGGTCAGCAGGGAGCGCGCACACTGAAGATGACGGGGCGGGAAAATACCTTTCCTGGCCCCGGCATAGAGAAGGAGCCGTTTATACAAGCAAATGAGTTTAACTTCAGATGTTCTCGCTCCATCCGAGCTGGGAGATGCTTATCCCAGGGGGGCCTGCTCTCCTCCAAGGCATCTTAACTTGCTAAGATCTTTCTGGCATTTTCAATTGAGGAGAGAAGGGTTTTCCCATGTGAAAGCCCTTACGTGTGATACCAGCTGACGAGCATCAGCTAATCTCGCGGGACTTCTTTCTCTCGCGGGCCAATAAAAGAGGAACGTGGCTGGGGCCCAGAGGCCTCGCGTCTCAACCTGGCCCTGAGCAGGAGCCAGGCAAATTGTTTAATCTTTCTGTGCCTCAGTTTCCTCATCTGGAAGATAGGGTGATCTGGTCACTCTCCTTGTGGGCCTCTTCCCTGAGGCCGGGGAGAGGAGCACGCTTGCTGGTGTGGGAGGAGCGGCCGGAGTCCACGCGGCGGAAGAACACTCGCTGGATCGGAGGCCTTGCCAGGGCGGCCGCGCTGACCCGTGCTTGGGCCGCGGTGCTGTCGGCTGACGACGTGAGCCAGCGGCAGGCAAGGCGCCGGGGGCCCCGGTCACGCAGACTGGGAGCAGAAGGAGAAGAGGCCCTGGAGGAATCCTAACGCCGACTCTGCCGCGGCCTGACTGAGCGCTGGGGCAAGAAGGGCCCTGGAGCTGAGGCCAGAAAGGCTTTTTTCAGCCCCAGACTCTTTACTCAAGCTCAGTCTAGAATATGGACTACCAGGAAGGCCCAGCGTGTAAAACAGACCTTGTCCCTCAGAACACAGCTTGATACCATGACCTGCCGTTTCTTCTACGCACGAGGAAACTGGGAGCCAGAGGAATCAGTGCTCATCTGAGCTCATCACGACGAAGCCTAGACAAAATGGAAACAGTCCAGAGGTCACCCACGGTGATGGAGGTGGACGTCAGGACGAACCAGGAGAGATGGGAACGTGGATGGAGGAGGCAGCCAGAGGTAAGCAAAAAGCAGCAAGGGAGCCCTCACCCTCGCCCTCAGGGAGGACAAACTCCTGAGAGAAAGAGGAGACTCGGCTTGTCTCCCAGAAAGAGGGGAAAGTGAGGTCCCTAAGGAAAGGGGGAGGTCACTGGGAATAAGGTCAAGTTTTGTGAAAGGGAGGCGGGTGGCAAGAGCAACTCAACTTCCACCATCAAGGCAGCTCTGGCACTGGGGGAAAAGCGTCAGGACCCATCCAGGTGACGGTTCCTTTAAGTGCAGGGCTCCTGGAGGTTGTGGGACTGGGATTGACTTTATGATGTGCATGAGTTTGGTGGGTCATTAAGTGTTAGCATGCAAGTAGAAGTTTACTTCAATTAAAGCTATTGGGAATTCAAGAATAGCAATTAAGATTAAAATATTAAATGTGATAAAAGCCATAGTAGGGCTAATGCTTATTAAAGCTAAGTTTGCACCTTCAGTTAAATGAATTAATAAGTGTTCAGCAGTAGTGCTGGCTGTGAGTTGTACAGCTGAGACTATTGGTTTCAGTAATTTGCTAATATAGGAATAAGTGGGGTGTGTGTCTGTTGGAGCAGGAAATGGGCTCTAAAGATGCTCTTGTTTTGTGGGGGAAGCCAGTGATTACTGTTCCTGCTCATAAGGGAATGGCAATTCCTAGCTTTATCGCGAGCTGTGTAGCAGGTGTCAGTTAAGGTGGTAGAAAGCCTCGTAGGTTTGTTGAATCGATAAATAAGTGATACGAGTACTAAGGATTTCCATTACCTGCGTGATTATGCTTAATGGCTCACCAAATTCATGCGTATCATGTAGTAAATCCCAGTCCCTGCCCACTTCAGGAGCCCTGCGCTTACGAGAACCCTTAACGTGGAAGGGTCCTGGCACTTTTCCCCCAGTACGAGTGCCGCCTTGATGGCAAAAGTTGAGCTGCTTCAAATGGTCATCATTTGTTTTGATGTAAGTTGAATTTGTCATCATTGGATAGAAATTAAGTGGTTATTAATTAGTCCATTAGGTATGGGAAATAAAACACTTGGAAAAATACTAGAATAACAACAGATTATTATGTTTTGGATAGTGAAAGAGGTGAATACGTCTTTATTTTGTTTCTCAGAGGGTGTAATGTTTTGGCACTTTAATTGTTTTTAGTTCTGAGTTGAAAGATAAGAATGTTTTGCAACTTTAAGTTGAAATATAATCAACAGTACTATAATTATAATAGTAATGAATCATGTTAATGTATCTAATTGAGGCATATCCTTAAGGAAAGGTTGAACTCTCAGTCTTTTTAAAAATTAGTTATTAATTCCACTATCGATATTCCTTGTTTAGATGCAAAGTCTTGTCAAATGATAAAAATCACTGGTATTACTCCTGTTAATGAAATGGTGAATGTATGTATGAATGAGATAGTGTTTCATGTTGTGTATGCTTCTGGATAGTCAGAGTAACATTCTGGTATTCCTGAAAGGCCAAGAAAATACTGCAAAAAGAGATTAACGTTTATAAATATAAATGTTTACAAATGTGAAGTGAATCTTTGCTCAGGTTGAGTCCATAGCCTAAAAATAATGGAAGTCAGTGGACAAACCCTCTTATAATGGCGAATACTGCTCCAGTGATAAGACGTAGTGACCAAAGTGCGCTGCTGCATAGTATGGATCGTGAAAATCTATGAGGACGAATTAGCTAGGACAATTCCTGTTAGACCGCCTCCTGTGCATAAGAAAATAAAACCTAAGGCTCATAATATGGCTGGTGATCATTTAATATCGCCTCCATGGAAGGTTGCTAGTTAACTAAATAAATACTTCCACTCCTACAGGGATGGCAACAATTAGAGTAACTGACGTAAAATACACTTACATCAACATCTACTACTGTGAACATGTGTTGAGCTCATTTGATAAAGCCTAGGAAGCCAATAGATATTATGGCTCAGACTATTCCCAAATACCCCATAGGTTGTTTTTTTCCTGAATAATGTATGACAATATGTGAAATTATCTCAAAGCCAGATAAAATAAGAATATGAAAACCTGGGTGGCCAAAGAATCAGAATAGATGTTGATACAAAATTGGATCGCTGCCTCCTGCAGTATCAAAGAAAGATTAATAGATCGTGGTCTATTAACAATATAGTCATTCTGGCGGCTGGAACTGGAAGTCACAGTCGTATGGCCAGAATGAGGATGGATCCAACAAACAGTGGTTGGATACTGAGATATAGCTGGAGGTTTGACGTTAATAATTGTGGTAATAAAATTAATAGCACCTAGAATTGAGTATACACCCGCTCAATGTAGGAGAAAAATGGATAGGTCAACAGAAGCTCCCGCATAGGCTAGATTGCCAGTGAAACGTAAGATAGACTGTTTAGTCTGTCCCAGCACCTACTTCAATTATTGATGACACAAGTAGGAGTAGAAATGATGGTGGAAGATGTCAAAAACTTAAATTATTTACTTGGGGGAAGGTTGTATCAGGTCCTCCAATTATGAGTGGAACCAGTCAGTTTCTGAATCCTCCAGTTACCATAAATGTAACTATGAAAAATTATTACAAACGCATGGGTGGTACAACTGCACTGTAGATGTGAGAGTCTTCTAGTAAAGCTCCAGACCTAGTTCAGCAGGATTAAAAGGCTTAAGGCAGAACCTTCTGTTCTGGCACAGGCATCAAAAAACAGATGCTAAGTATCCATAAGATTTATGGTTTGTGGAGAATAATTAGCAGTTTATGAACATAGTAAAATGGCTGAGCAAGCATTGGACTGTAAATCTAAAGACAGAGGTTGAGCCCTCTTTTTGCCAAGCCCTGTGGTGAGTAACATACTGAATTGCAAATTCAGAGAAGCAGCTTCAATTCTGCCTGGCTTCTCCCCTGTTTCTCCCCTGAATGGAGGGAGAAGTAGACGGAAGCCAGTTGACTAGGGTATGGAGCTGTTAACTCAAATTCTGTGGCAGGAAATCCCACCAAATCTGGTGAGGATTTAGTTTAATGTAAATGTTTGATTTGCATTCAACTGATGTAGGATAAACTCTTGGAATCCTCATCTTCAGGAATTAAGTAAATAATACTTGCTTAGGGCTTTGAAGGCTCTTGGTCTGTGATACCCTAAATTCCAAGTCCAGTACTGATAATACTGATGTTAGGGAAAGAAATAATGTTGATATTACAATTAGTGGTGGTAACAGTATTATTCATTTCATGTTTTCATATTGCTGTTTTATTTTCATGTTATATATACAGAGAAATGTAGATTGAATAGCACTATGATCGCTATTAATGTTGGTAAAATACTATTTTTTGTTATTTCTTGAGTAATCATTCATTTAGGTAAAAACCTGAAAGTGGCAGGAGGCCTCTTAATGATAATAAACAGTGAGAATAAATCTAGCAGTTAAGGGTGTTTAGTTCATAAATTAGGAGAGTGATAGTGCTGTGGTGGATGGATTGTATATAAATAATATAAATGTCGTAAGTGTTATTATGATACAAGCATAGGATTATTATAGTTGGATTGTGAATGACAGTAGCTGTTATTCAACCTATGTGACCAGTTGATGAGTGAACTATGATTTTTTCATAGTTGGGTGTGGCTGAGTCTTCTTCATCCTCCTAGTATGATTGATAAAATAGCTATAATTAGTAACATGTTTCGGTTAAAGAATGATGAAATTTGATATAAAACTGATAGTGGTACAAGTTTCTGTCATGCTAATAAAATCAGGACAGATGTTAGTGGAGATTCAGGCACTCAAAAATGGAATGGAGAAAGTCCAAGTTTTATGACTAGGGCTATTATGATAATGGATGCTGCTGGAGTAAACATTTTGGTAATTATTGGCCAGAATATATTAGATTAACAATAATAGCTGTTGTAAGAAGTACAGATGTGGTGGCTTGTGTCAGAAAACATTTAGTGGATGCTTCTTTGGCTTGCAGGTTGAATTTTTTATTAAAATTAGAATAATAGCTAGTATGTTTATTTCAAAGCCAATTCAGGTTATTAATCAGTGTGACCTTATTGTAACAATTATAATTTCTAAAATCCCCTTATTGTTACTATAGGAAGGATATAAACCAGCATTTTCAGGGTGTGAGCCTGATAGCTTATTTTGCTGACCTTACTATAGAATATGGTATAATATGGTAGCATAGAAAGCTTTGAATTCTTAGGGGTAGATTCAATTCCTATAATACTAGAAATAGGAGGATTTAAACCTCCATAATTTACTCTATCGAAGTAATAACTCTTTTGTCAGACATGTTTCTTTGTTTGGTGAGATACTTGATATCATGTTGGGTAATGATAGAAGTCGTTTTCAAAGAGCTAGTGTTAGTAGTGGGAAATTTTTTTGTAGATGTATAAGCTGGTCATATTGGAACTCTCGATAGGATGAATTCACAGGAATAAATGGTTAGGAAAAGGGTTTTGACAATAAAATTGAGTATAGTTCTGGTAAGTAAGGGTTGTGAAATGCTCCTAGCAATAGAACTGTTGTTAAAAAAAAAAAAAGAAACATTTATTGTAATAATGTTAGCATATTCAGCTAGGAAGAATAGGGCAAATGGGCCTGCTGCATGTTTTTCAGTGCTTCAACACTGAAGCCTGAAAAACAAGTTCTGATTCTCCTTCTGTCAGGTTGAATGGAGCTTGGTTAGTTTCTGCTAGGATTGAAATAAATCATATTATGGCCCATGGCCAAGATGGAAAAATTAGTTATAAATATTCTTGAGAATATTTATTTAATTTTGAGGGTGTAAATGATCCATTAATTAATAGGACTTAGAATGATTGCTAGTGTTACTTAATATGAAACTATTTGTGCTACTGCTCATAGGAACCCACTTAATTTTTGAATTTTGAATCTGAATTTTGAATGAGGTTCATCCTGACCAGACAATAGAATATACAGCTAGGCTTGAGACAGCTAATGTAGTCTGTCTAGGTTTATGTTGATTAATGGGTATGGCATGGGTAATGGAATTCATATTTTTAGGGCCAAAGTAAGGGCTAGGATTGATGCAATAATACAGATATTGATGGTGTTAACGGTCATAATGGTACTTTAATAAATAGGTGGACAGCATTGGCAATGTGTTGGAGCAGGCCATCAGGTCCAACAATGTCTGATCCTTTATGGAGTTGTATATAGCCCAGTACATTTCATTGGCTTAGTATAAGGAATTATTATAGCAATTGGAATGAGATTAATTAATGAAAGAAGGTTAGTTGTATTAACCAAACTGTTAAGGAGAGGAGTTAAACCTCTGACTATAAACGTGTAAGTTGTATGCCAAGTACCAGGCTCTGCCACCCTAACAAACCCTGTTTAAAGGCACTTTTGTAAAGTAGGTCTTATTTCTCTTGTACTTTCATTCTGGTAGAAATATGAAATGTATTGAAAGCAATCTGGATTACTCTGGTCTGAACTCAGATCACATAGGACTTTAATTGTTGAACAAACAAACCATTAATAGTGGCTACACCTTTGGGATGTTCTGATCTAATGAGGTTATAAAGCCTGTTTGTGTGAACTCTAGAATAGGATCGTGCTGTTCTACCTAGGATAACTTGTTCTGCTGATCAAGTTATAGTATCATTAAGTGATCAAATATTTTGACTAGTTGTCTAGGTTTTAATCACGTGTTTTATTCTTTGAGGTTACCCCAACCAAAATTTTAGTCCTTTTAAAGTTTTGTTATCCCTTGGTTTTGTAAATTTGGGGTTATTGGGAGTTTTGTTTTTGTTTTTTTACTAAAGCTCCGTAGGTTCTCCTCTTACCCTGTCATTACCGCCTCTTCACAGGAAGGTCAGTTTCTCTAATTAAGAGAGAATGAAACACTAATGTGACCATTCATACAAGTCCTCATTTAAAGAACAAATGATTTGCTACCTTTGCACAGTCAGGATACCACAGCTGGCTACTAAACATTTGTCAATGCCTCTAATACTAGAAATGCTAGAGGTGATAATTTCGTCAAACAGGCAAGGTTTGTGTTTGCTGACTTCCTTTTACTTAAAATAATTTGTTTTTATTGAAGTATAGTCGGTTTACAATGTTGTATTCATTTCTGGTGTACAGCGTGGTGATTCAGTTATATATATATGTAAATATTCCTTTTCATATTCATTATAGGCTATTACATGGTATTGAATATAATTCCCTGTGCTATATGGTAGGACCTTGCTGTTTATCTATTTTACATGTAGTAGTTAGTATCTGCAAATCCAGAACTCCCAGTTTATCCCTCCACCCACTCCTTTCCTCTCAATAACCACAATTTTGTTTCCTATGTCCGTATCTGTTTTGTAAGTAAGTTCATTTGTGTTATTTTTTTAGATTCCACATATAAGTGATATCATATGGTATTTTTCTTTCTCTTTTTGGCTTAGTTCACTTAGAATGACAATCTCCAGGTCTATCCATGTTGTTGCAAATGGCAACATGGCAATATTCTTTTTCATAGCTGAGTAGTATTCCATCGTGTGTATATATAGCATGTATTCTTTATCAAGTCATATGTTGATGGACACTGTTTTGATTAATGTAGCTCTGTAGTATTGTCTGAAGTCTGGGAGGGTTATTCCTCCAGCATTGTTCTTTTTCTTCAGTATTGCTTTGGCAATTCTGGGTCTTTTGTGATTCCGTGTAAATTTTGGGATTATTTGTTCTTGTTCTGTGAACAATGTCCTGGGTAATTTGATAGGGATAGCATTAAATCTGTAGATTATTTTAAGTAGTATGGCCATTTTTAACAATATTAATTCTTCCAATCCAAGAGCATGGGATATCTTCCCATTTCTTTATTTTTTTTATTGAGGTATAGTCAGTTTACAATGTTGTGTCACTTGCTGGTGTACAGCACAATTCTTCAGTCATACATGAATATACATATATTCATTTTCATATTTTTTCACCATGTGCTACTACAAGATACTGAATATATTTCCCTGTGCTATACAGTATAAACTTGTTTATCTATTTTATATATACCAGTCAGTATCTGCAAATCTTGAACTTCCAGTTTATCCCTTCCTCCCTCCTCCATTTCTTTAAATCATCTTTAATTTCCTTAACCAGTGTTTTGTAGTTGTCAGCATATGTCTTTCACCTCCTTGGTCAGGTTTATTCCTAAGTATTTTATTTTTTTAATGTGATTTTAAAAGATTGTTTCTTAACTCTTTTTTTCTGATATTTAATTATTAGTGCAAAGAAATGGAACTTATTTCTGTATGTTAATCTTGTATCCTGTTACCTTGCCAAATTCTTTTATCAGCTCTAGTAGTTTTTGTTTGGAGCCTTTAGGGTTTTCTATATGTAGTATCATGTCATCTGTATGTAGTGACAGTTTTACCTCTTATCTTCCAATTTGGATTCCTTTTATTTCTTTTTCTTATCTTATGGCTAGGACTTCCAATACTATTTTGAATAGAAGTGGTGAGATTAGGCATCCTTGTCTTGTTCCAGATTTTAGTGGGAAGGCTTTCAACTTTCCACCTTTGAGTATTACGTTGACTATGGATTTGTCATAAATAGCTTTTATTATGCTGACATATGTTCCCCTTATACACATTTTGGTGAGTTTTTATTGTGAATGGATGTTGAATTTTATCAAATGCTTTTTCTGCATCTATTGAGATGACCATGTGATTTTTGTCCTTTCTTCTGCTGATGTGGTGTATCACATTGATTGATTTGCATATGTTGAACCATCCTTGTGTCCCTGGGATGACTCCAACTTGATCGTAGTGTATATATCTGACTTGATCATAATGGTATAATCTTTTTTATGTATTGTTGGATTCAGTTTGTTAACATTTTATTGACAATTTTTGCATTTATGTTTATCAAAGATATTGGCCTGTAATTTTCTTTGTTGGTAGTGTCTGTCTGGTTTTGTTATCAGGGTGATGGTGGCTTCACAGAATTAGTTTGGGAGTATTCCCTCCTCTTCAATCTTTTGGAAGTTTGAGAAGGATTGGTATAAATTCTTCTTTGTATGTTTGGTAGAATTCCCCAGTGAAGCTTTCTAGTCTTGGACTTTTGTTTGCAGGACGTTTTTTCATTACTGATTCTATTTCACTTCTAGTGATTGGTCTGTTCAAATTACCTATTTCTTCTTGATTCAGTTTTAGTGGACTATATGTTTCTAGAAACTTGTCCATTTCTTCTAGGTTGTCCAGTTTATTGCTATATAGTTCATAGTATTCTCTTAGGGTTTTTTAGTATTAACTGTGGTGTTGGATATAATTTTGTCTCTTTCATTTCCTGTTTTGTTTATTTGTGTCCTCTCTTCTTGGTGAGCCTGAGCAGAGATTTGTCCATTTTGTTTACTCTTTCAAAAAACCAGCTCTTAGTTCGATTCATTTTTTTTAATCTCTGTTTTATTTACTTCCTCACTGATATTATTTCTTTTCTGCTGCTGTCTTTAAATTTTGTTTGTTCTTCTTTTTCTAAGTCTTTTATGTAATAAGTTAGGTTGTTTGAGATTGTTCTTGTTTTATGTGGAAGGCCTGTGTTGCTGTGGACTTCCCTATGAGGACTGCTTTTGCTACATCCCCTTTTACTTAAAATCTTTTCTTAAGTGCACACCTGTGTTGGTTAAACAATTGGCTTAATAAATAATTATTAGATTAAATTTATATTAACTACCAGTGATTATCTATTCTGATATAATCTTAGGTGTGGAGAAATAATTCTTATTACTCATATTAACAGTATTCCTCTATTAATTAACAGATTGATCCAGTATTAAGGTAGGAGTTCGTTTTTGTTAGTGGAATTAAGGTAAGTAAACTGTTGAGCTTGAATGCTTTCTTAATTTTTTTAGGGCAACTATGATATTATTAATATATTAATAACTATGACATTATTAATATACTAACTTTCTTATAAGGAAGTCTGTATCCTGCATGTAAAGGGTGTACCTCTTTAGATTAATATTTAAATTTAGGTTAGAATTATTTTTTAGGTAAAGTTGAACCAAAATTCTGTACTAGACAGCCAGCCATTGCCAGGCTCATTAGGCTTTTCACCTCTGTCCACAAATCTCATAGTTTTGCTACTTAGATGAATTTGTTCTTTAGAACCTGTTCATAGGTTTCATCTGGTTTGGGGGCCATTTAACATCTCTTTCCTAAATTGTTCCAGTTAATCATTATGGAGAAGTAAAGGTGTAAACTTTGCTATTTAATACTTGAAATATTTCTTTCACCATTCTCTTGTGGTAGTTTCTCTATAGCACTAATGAAAATTGATCTCTATCTCCTATGCTTTAATTTTTAAATATTTAATTTATATACTGTCATTGAGCTTGATTAGTTTGGGCTAGCTCTGGTTCACAGTGGTCATTTAAGATGAAATCTCATGCATGTAAACTGGAGTCTCTTAAGCTGCACTTTGATCTGCCCATGCACTCTTCCCAGCGTGCTTACCTTGTGACTGGCCTGTCTCCTCTTACGTGTTAAATAGTTATAAGTTGTATATGTAGGTTTTGATATTTGAGGAGGGTGACCATCTGTGTGTGTGTGCTTCATGGCCTAATTCAGTTCAGCTATTTTTTAATACACTACTAAATCTTCTTAGTTTTTAATAACTTTTGTGTAAGTTTTAATATTCTTTAAGTAGAAAACGTAGCCCATTTCGTTCCACCCCATAACCTACACCTTGAACTAATAGTTTTACGTGGTTGTTTGTGCTTTCCATGGTTGCTTTTTAGGCTTTGCTGAAGATGGCGATAGTCTGTATTAGCAAGGGTGGGTGAGGTTTATCGGGGTTTATAGATTATAGAAAAAGCTCCTCTAGAGGGATAGAAAACCCCACCAAGTTTTTTGAGTTTTAGGCCATTGCTAGTGGTACTCTGGAAAATAGTTTTGTTATAATTATTTGGGTTTAGGGCTATTAGTGGAGTATTGGATCCCAGTTTTGAGTCTTCGTTATCATGTAATCAGGAATATTGAAGTCATTTTCGTAGTTTGTTTTTATTTTAGTTGCAACTTGTTACAGCCTAATTAAAACTTAATTATGAGCATCTTTAACACTCTTTTCACTGAAAATTTTGTTAATTTGGGTTAATCATATGACCTTGGTGGCTGGTATGGCATTTACGTAGTAAAAACTTAAACTTTTGTTTATGGCTTAATTTTTCTGTTGTTTTCCTGTGGCATGTGGTTAATCTGGGCATCATGAGCTTGTTAGTGTGCTTGCTGCCTGCTCCTTTTAATCATTGGTGATCTAGAGAGCTTTCTCACTGGGGTGTAGAATAATTGCACGTGTAATGTAAGAATTAATAATAAGACTGTGACCAAACCTATGTGTTTATGGAGTTACTAAACTACTCCAGGCATTTTTAGTGCTTTGCTTTACTTACTAAGCTATAGTAACAAATTAGATACAGGGAGATCCCTGTCCATCAAAGTCTTGTGAATTTAAGTAGCATGCTAGTATTAGTGGAAGTATCTTAAATTACTGGGGAGTGAGTTTTTGTATTCCATAGGTTTAAAGTTAGAATTTTGGGTGTTTGAAATTTTCATTTAGTTAATAAGGATCTTGACTGAAACATGTCTTCATTTATGATTTAGAGATTTAATTTATTATAGAATGGGGGAAAGCAGGCTTTTATGTCCTGTAATATTTTAATCTTGTTTTGAGAATTTGTCAAGATTGGTAATGTATACAATTTGAGGTCTACAGGAGCTAAGGGGAGTTTGCTGAGCTAATTTTTATTGGCTATGTGCACATACACATACCAATTTTCTTATGTACTGTAAACACTAACAACTTAGGGTTGTTGATGTTGGAAAATAATATTCAATATAGGCTTAGCTACAAGTTGCTTAACTGTATTAAAGCCTTAGATGGCCATAGTTCAGTCACAGCATGCCCCCAAATTAAAAAATACCAAATATATGACAACATAGTTATGTGTGCACATGGGCCGATTAGTTCATCAAAACGTCTTATTTAAGAGGAAAGATAAGGAGATTTTTAGGGGAGATGATCCTGAAGAACCAGATGCCAGATATAGTTCACTTCTAGAAACCACCACATGTTCTGGGCCCAAAGCAAGAAGAGGGGCATGTTTGGGGATGAGCTGCTGCTTTCTCAAAGTTTGGGTGTTAAGGAAGTCGTTGGTCATAAGCGTGGTGACTAGAGTTGATTTGACTTAATGGGATATGAACAATTAATATGTTCTATGTAGTATCAGTCATATCTCTTGGTTTATGAATTATCCATGTGGAAGAGAATTTTATGTATGATAAACCACTCTGTGTATTATTTAATATTCATAGTTTGCATTTACACAGATGGGATAAACAATGTATGATTACATACGTATAGAATTTATCATGTACAATCAAGTATATATATATATAATGATACATTGTAACAGGGCAGATCATTTAATATACAAAGTACACAGCAATGGAATCATCTAGAATTTTTAAATACTGACATAGCCCATGACAATATTTTACTGTTTATGTGCAACTTGCAGGAAATAGTCTAGGGAGAATTTCATCTTGGGGTGCTGATGGTAGAGTTGGTGCTTCTTCCTTGATGTTCTAGGCGGGTTTTTCTCTTTCCAGTTTATAAGACCAGAGTGATCAATACACTATCAAGGCTTCTTTTTAGATTATTTCTGATTAAGATTGTGGGTGGCTTAAGTAAAAGACTAAGAAAATATAAGATTGATGCTAGTTGGCCAATGATGAGAAATGGGTGTTTAACTGGTTGTCCTCCAACTCATATTAATGTTAGTAGGTCTGCTACTAGTAGTAGTCAGAATAAGCATTGGCTTAGGGGTCAGAATATTATGCTTTGTTGCTTTGATATATGAACTGTTGGGCTAATTACTAGAATTAGGATAGAAATATTAGAGCTAATACACCACATAACTTACTGGGATTGATATTGAGGTGGTAACATCAAGTTTATTGAAATTAAAAAAGCTCTTAATTTTGCCAAAAACTACCCAGAAGACAACCTTAACCACATCATACTTATACATTTCCTCTGTCCTGCCTCTGGATCATACTTGTTTGAAGATATTAATTTGGGCAGAAAAATCCTGATCCTTTATCCACTTAGACAAAAGAAATAGGGACATTTAGCTTTGAGACCAAAAGAAAAAAAAGGAGAGCAGAAACCTACTTCCGTACATTAATAAGCAATACAAAACAAATGGTTATATTAGTAGGACCAAGTGGAAGATTAAGGCATTATCAAAATGGGAAGGTCCTTATGTAATGAGACCCTTGTGCATTGTTTATGTCAACATAAAGTTCAACTTGCACTCTCTAAAACTATTTTTCAGAATAGAAAGTTTTTATTACAAATATATCTACTGATTAAAAAATGAAATGTGGACATTAAACATTCTGTGGAAAGTAAAAATCCCATCACCTAGAAATTACAACTTGGTATGCATTTTTGCAAAGCTTTTGCTTTACATGTTAGCACTTATAATAACAAAGAAGAATGATTACCTTTTGCCATCTAATAATGTCATGGCAGTATTTCCATATCAATGACCATAGTGATTATGATTTATTTTAAATACCTACATAGTATTTCACTGTTTGGGAGTTATCAACTCAATTAACTAATCCTCTCAAATTTTTTCAAATTATAGATGAATCTTTACTTACTTGTCTCATTTTCTTAGGACAAACTCCCAACAGTGATGAATTACTAGTTTAAGTGATACATAAGATTTTTAAAGGTTCTGGACTCAAACTGCTCTTTAGGAAAGTTATATTGATTCAGTCTTCCTAAAGATAAAAAAGATATAGAATACTTTCAAGTTCACCCTGCTCATTGCTGGGTTAAAATTGTTAAATAAATCTCTGCACTTATCCCCAATTTCTAAATTGGTAATATGCTATAAGGAAACATGCATATACTAGTCAGAAATTCTGTGGCTGACCCGTTGGCCATCTCACCTTCAGCCATTCCCAACCCCTTCTCCTTTACTCACTTTAAAAATAAATGCTATTTGCTTTCTCTGCCTCTTACACAATTCTGGCCAATAGCAAGTAAGCAGAAATGTGCTGGAAAAGCTTCTGGAAAAAGCTTTTACTCTACTGGCAAAAAGCTCAAACTGCTCCCTTTCCCAGCTTTGGATGTAAACATACAGTATGGCGCTGTGGCAGCCATGTTGTAACCATAAGGAAAAGATCAAGAGAATCACTTGTTCTGACCAGTACCAGGCACAGATAAACTTGCAGACTTTGGTGATATGAAAAAAACTTGTCTGTTTCCATTCTTAGTTTTGCTTTGTTAGTTGTAGTTAAAAATATTACTGACAGACAAAACATTGCATGCTAAGCAATAATTTCTGAATGATCATAAATGACCATGAGTATCATTTATGATTGGAGGAAATATGGAAATTATCAGATATATTTAAAATAGGGGAAAAAACAGGGATAAAATATCTACATACAGGAAGAGATGATGAAACAAAACTTTAGTACTGAGAGCCACAGACACCATTAAAAGCACATTTAGGAGAAAGGAATAAAGAAAGTTAACAAAATGGAGAAGGGGTGGGTTCATGGCAGAGGATTACTGTGTTTATCTAAGCATGTTTTCTTTTCCTCCTAAGCACACAACCACACTATATTTCCCATCTTTCCTTGTAGTTAGTTGGAAACACACATCAAGTTCTGACTAATGGAATGTGAACAGAAGTGATGATGCCAATTCTGGGCCTGGCCCATAAACTCCCATTTTCTCTGTTTCCCTGTTCACTGACTAATGGAGATTTTGAGCAGAATCACAAAAATAGGGGGAGCCTATGTCCCCGAATTACTGTTTGGTGCAGAGCTCTTCCTCTAATCTCCTTAGAACTGTGATGTGAGCAATATACTGTTTTATAGTAGTAAGCTCCTGAGATCGTATTTAAATGACACAGATTTGGCAAAATTTTCAATATTTTGAAATTGGACGAAAATCTTTTTTCAGTTTCTTTTTTTGTTCTTTTCTAAATCTGCTGGTTTTCAGGAGGCTTGATGTTCCTGACTAGTTCCTTGGAAGAATATAGCTTTAAAATTGTGTAAGATTTTGTTCCTAAGCAACTGTCAGGAGGAAAGTCTCCGCTGAAGCTTAACATCAATTTAAACATACTTAGAAACAAAAAATAATCCCTTATTAAACAATTTCTACATTTTGGGGTTGTACTCCGAATGAAGTTTTCCTATGTGATCAATTAAAGCTAATAAGAGATGAATCCATATGCCTATTTAAATGGTGATACAAAGTTCAAAACCAATTATTACTTACCTAGCTTGCCTCGTCCTAATGTCTAAGACATACATATTTTTACTAAGACATAGGTATTATTACTATTAAGGAGAGTAGAAACACATACAAACCAACTGATAAATTATATATTACATGTTTATTAAGGGTACAACTTTCATGTAAAATTTACATTTTATGAAAAAATCAAAAATATTTACAAAATTTTGTAAGATTTGCAGTGTTCTAATTACAACTCAAATAGTAAATAACAAATTCTTAAAAATGCACATTTGTTAGAGTTCTTCTGTGTTTTCAAATTCTTGGTTAAAGAGGCAACTACAAAGTTTATCACTATACATAAGCAAGAACCAGCTTGCTAAATACATTTCCCATTGAAAATCTATTGGTCTTTTTTCACACCATTAGTGGATTTTTAAATGAAAAGAAATCAATATAAACTCATATGGCTTTAAAATTGTAACCTGCACCCAAACAAATTTATGTATTAACACTTGGTATGAAGACTGTAGTAATTAAGAAAGTGCAGAACTTTAACCACTTCACTAATTTGTACATTTTTAGGTAATACTTGATTAAAAGCAAACATGGTGAGTATAATGGTGTCTGAATTCCAATAATAAAATATTAACTGCTCAATAAAAGCAGCCTGACTGCAAAGCAGTTACAGTTAAGATTCCAGTAAGGGACTGTAATTGGCATTTAAAAGAGCACAATGTAAGTTAGAAATTATAATTTTGCCCACTATTTAGTAAAGATGAACATTTTAGCAAATTGTTTTATGTGCTGCTTTAGTCAAACCTAAATTTAGAACTGGGCTAACACTGAATATATTAAAAAGCACATTGTGTTTTATATATATATATATAAAAATTTTATATATATATATATAAATTTTTTTGCTAATGAGTAGATTTTCTGCTGTATTTAGTATAGCAAGATGTTACATAAATGTCTAGTAGTAGGGGTTTTATTTTCTGTAAAGCTTAACAGAACAATTAGTGGTTTTATATAAATTATCATCTACAACAGTTTATTCTATGCAAAATGCAAAACACTGGTACTTACAAATAAAATCCCCATTTGTAAATTATTAAACTTTGTCCAAAATAATTCCTTCAATTAATCAGGATTTGCTATAAAGTTAGGTTTTTTTATATTAAAAATTAGTAGTTTATTTAAGAAATGTTTAACCCAATCCATCATTTCAATTTCTCTACTTTTAGCATGTAGCAATTAAATAGGAACAAAAAAATACAAATTGGTAATTTTTCCAGTTGTTGAAAATGCCAAAACTAATCTTTTCAAAAGTGTGTTCCTCTCAAACTACTACAAAATTCGTGCTCACAACACATTCAGTAAATATTTCTAATAATTATCAGAGTGAAGGGAAATGTTAAATTGAGAGTTAAAATACCAGTTACCAATTTACCATTACAGTTTTTCAGAACTTTTTGATCAGGTTAAAGTGGAATATCTGAAGGTAATTTCTTCCCCTGTAAACATATGCCATTAGTTAACATTTCTCTAGTGGCTACAGTGTATCACTAAAGAAGTGAGCCAGGGTTCTTAAGTATAAATTATCCTTTAGTTATTCTGAATTCCCTTCCCAACTGCAGCAAAAGATATTTTTAAAAATTGCAATTATCTTATAAAAATGTTTGCCCACTCTATGATTCTGAATAGAAGATCCAGACTGTGAGAAAAAGTGAGGCACATTAATGAACACAAACTGGATAGGCACATTTCTGGGTTTTGTTATTGTTTTAAAAGGCACACATTATGCAACCCATATAAAAATAAATTAAATCTACAGCATTAATTCATCAAAACAATCACAACTTCTATAAAGTTAACTGCAGAAGTAAATCACTCTGCTGTCTTTGCAAGCTTATTTTAAAACACATTGCACTTGAGGATTTAAAAAAAATCATAAAATAACATTTACACTTTATTAATACATTTATGAGAATCAAATTATAAATTTTTGCATACAGCTTGGACTCTGATCTGATTACTTTATGGCACATAACTCAATTTGATTGAGTGTTCTAAATTAATATTATCCAAAACTTAGAATTCACGTTCTGTTTGTATTCATTCAATATCAAACTTACAAAATTTCAAAGCTATCTCTGACTCTAAAAACTTATGGAAAGCTAAATTACTTTGTGCTTGCTCTCCTAAAATTTTAGGCCTGATATACTATAACCCCTTTTTCAACATAGACACTGAAGATAATTTAAATTTAAAATTTCAGCCTATAAAAACTTCATTTTACTGAGAATCTGAATAAATGTGCTTCCTGAATATTGAAGTTGATCATTTACAGCGTTGAAAAATCATTTCAGTGCTATTTCTTTCAATGACTCACTTCAAAAGTGCAATTTAATGTTTGTAGTCAGCTCTCAAAGACATAATACAAGTTCGAATAGTGTCTGGAAAGAACAGATAATGCAGAATGGCAGGTTTGTACTACTCCCTCGAGCCAACCACTTTCCAGGGTCCATCAACAATCCGCCAGGTATCGTCCTAAAAAACACCAAGCAGACCTTTGCAATTATAATTTCAAATGAACTCAAAGGAGGACATTTTCACTGTGGTTATAGATACAGAACCCAGCTCCCATCTGCTGTTTACAATACATTAGAATCAGATCCACAGGTGTTCAGCTATACTGACCATGAGTACTCTTTCTCCCAGGTGTGTGTCTACCTGGCATCTAGTACCAAAGGTCAAGGAAAAAATTTCCATGTCTTGAGACTATAAACTGCTTGACAGTCATTTAGGAACTGTCAGAATGCAAATGTTTCCCATGTACATTAGAAAGCTTGAAATCTCCCAACTTACCAGTGGCAAACCGCTTCTTTACTAAGGAAAGCCTATAGCCAGTGCCTACAAGTTCAATATCTACTCCTGAGAGGGTATTTCCCTCGCTGAGGAATTGCACTGCAAGTGTGGTGGGTTTACTGGGTCCTTCTGAAAGATCAAATTTTGCTCTGAGGGACCCAGAACCTATAAGGAAAAGAACAAAGAACTTACACAGAGTAACATGTATTTCACACCAAAAAAGTCAACTGAACAAGTAAGCTAAACTGTGTCAGTCTTATGCCAAATTCATGAAACATGTACAGTAAACAAATCATCACCTGGTTTCCAAATAAGTCTTTATTCATTGAATCTGAATTTGCTAAGTCAATAATCTTAATCCATGCTTCTCTTTGACTTAATAGCAATCTTCAGAGGTGCTTACTATAGAGATTCCTATGTTATATGCATGCTGGAGTCAAAAAACAAGTAAAGTCTGAGGGCAGCTCAAAAGCAAGCTCTGGAAGGGATGAGTGGGAAAAAGTCAAAAGGAAATGAGGCTGACTACCATTATCATGGGGCAAAAGAGGGTAAAGAAGGACAGACGGCTAAAGTTGGGAAGAGCTGTATCAATATTACCATTTTGTATTCACCTTTCTTTTTAAAACTACCTGGTCTAACATCATGCCACATACTTCTGAGGGGCTTTCTTTCCAATATAACCATTTATTCAACATACATCAGTCTAACAGCTTGGCAGAAATAGTAAATCGAAAAATTATGAATGTGATAAATGCCATAAAAACTGTCAGGAGCTATGGGCACAAAAGCACATAAAATGGTGGTGGGGATGATGGTGTGTATCTCAGACCTAAGAGAGCATGATGCATTTAAAGGGAACTGCATCTAGGAGAGCTGGAGAACAGGACACAAGTGGAAGAGAGTGGCAGAAGACACTAAGTGATAGCAAGGAACACGTTCTAAATATCTTTACAAACCATGATAAGAAATAACCATAGGGAGCCACCAAAGACAAGGAAGACAAAACATTTCAGATTAAGTGTCTTAGAAGGGCAGAGGGGTACAAGATGCAAGGTAGGGAAACCACCTGAAGGTCAATAAAACAGATTAGGATTCGAGGTGACAGGAAAAGGGGATCTGAACTAGGCTAAGGGAAAGGAAAGAAGGGAATGAATTTGAGATAGTTAGGAGTTGAAACCAAGGGGTGAAAAGGAAGAGGAGCCTGGGAGGGTTCACGGGTTTCTGGCTGGGGAAAAGAGACAGAATTGCTGGGTAGTGGGAGTGACAATCTGTAAGTCCCCATACAGAAGGTGCACACTACAGAGAGAAATCTGGAAGAAAATATAACACTAACCCACCCTACACTGCTGTGCCTGATGGCAGAGGTCAATTGGGAAGATGAACTGTTGTCTAATTCTTAACCCCTGTCTAAGCCCTCCTTAAACTTTTACGGTTCTTGATAAGCTATTCCACTCTGTGAAAGTTCCATCACAGGCCAAGAGGAGCCACTTTCGCAATCCTTAAGCTTTAGAATTATTTCCTGTCCCTCTTCTGTGCATAAAGCCAAAAGAGAAACAGCTTTCTATTTCACAATATTCTAATTTGGATATTTCTTTCAAAAAGCTGACTGACTAAATCAGAACCACATTTATAAGATTTTCCCATTTCCTCACACAGACACTCTGATACCTGAATAGCAGAGGGAAACTATTAAACTCTCTGGTTAGAAAATTTGTATCTTATTTTTCAAAGAACAAATTCCCTTCTTGGTAAACACTGACAGTAGTATTGTTTCATTAAATAGGGGGAAATACACCCTTTCTGCCTTGCTAACTGGTTATGAACCCTCAATTCAAGTAGGATTTCTGGTTTACTCTCAGTTTTAACTAGGAGTTTCAGTTTTGTCTCTCACAGCCATACAGCTAAAGTAAAAGTCAGTACAGTTTGCCACCTTGGAAACAGGCAACCTTTAAGTACCAAATAGCAACAAAGGGACCAGAGATTAGCTAAGTTATTTCATCCAAGGTGTGGTTCGCTAATAGTAAAAGTCTGATTCAGCACAGCAGGTATCAATGGGCAATGTAGGTACGTTCCTGGTCCTTTACGTAGAAATACCTATGAGAAAAACTACTGAGGATACATTGTACATTTTGATCACATTATGCTTAAAATGTTCAGTGGAAAAAAGCTGAGCAAAACTTGAAAAGCCAAAATAGCTACTTAATTAGAAACATTACTGGAGATTAATTAGGCATTCAGAAGAGGGCAGGAGAAATCTCTTTTGATGAAGAGCAAAATGCGAAGAAAATGTTACAGACTTGACTGTCCTGGGAATTATATTCTAAATTGAGCTATGGGATAGATATAATGCTAGGAGTGATCAACTTGCAGAGACTTTTTCTTTGCATCGTGAACACGAACAGATGCAGACAAGGTAGGAGGAGACAATTAACTTGCTTCTCTTTAAAATAATGATCATAGAACTGAAGGCTGTCGATGGTTAGTTTTAATAAGGGGAAATGACCAAGGAAAGGTTCTCTTAAGAGAGAATAAGCAAAGTTTTTTTTTTAAAGCCTGGAAGCTTCTGCATAATTTCCAGGAGGCCAGGAGGACCCCATTAACAAAATGAGCTAAAGAGTGTGTCAGTTTCAATTAGTTATCAGTTTCAATTATCAGGTTATCTAGACTTTGACTTCTATAAATTTACTTAACTAGGTATTTTCTCTTAAAGTTAGCATGTGAACATAAGGAGCATTTATGTAATATTTATAAAGTTAGAGCAAAACATTATTTTTCTCACAGAGAAAGCATATTCAATCTAGAAGGAAAAAAATGTGTTCTGAATCTCAACTAGTCCACTCTTATTTTAAGGTATTAACTTCCACCTAGTGGTCAATTCTAGAACTGAAGGCATGAAATTCCAGGAGAAAGTTTTCCATAAATGTTCCTAAAACACCATTTTCAGTGATATCACCTTATAAACAAACATGCACACACTTACCTCCATTTTCTGATTTTTCTGAAATACCAGAGAGTTTCCAAAAGGCTTTCATCTGTTCTGCATTCCTGTAAGTACAAATATCTTCAGATAATGTGTCTAGTACCTCATATATAGATGAGCACTCAATAAATACATCTTAAATATTTCACTAGAACAACTATAGTGCTAAATGTACTCTGAACAGTACCTTGGTGAAAATGTGATTATGAATAATATAAATAAATACTGTATCTTTCTTAATGAATGGATATTTACCAAATTACATAACTTCTCATTTCTACTGGTCACAGAAATGAAAACAACATGTAGGTGGCCCAGTACCTTCATTAATCAAGGAAAACACAGTTTTATTATTAAATGGTGAGGTAAATGTAGTGGTTAGAGTCTATACTAATATTTTTTAATTAAAAAATTTATTTATTATACTATTTAATTATTTTTATTTTGGGAAGGAGGAGGTAATTAGGTTTATTTATTTTTAGAGGTGGTACTGGGGATTGAATCTAGGACCTTGTGCATGTTAAGCATGTGCTCTCTACTTCAGGTATACCCTCCCCCCATACTAATTTTAATAGAGGGAAATATATACAAGATCTTGTGGTAGCTCACAGTGACAAAAAAATGTATGACAATGAGTATGTGTATGTTTATGTATAACTGAAAAATTGTGCTCTACAGTGGAATTTGACACAACATTGTAAAATGACTATTACTCAATAAAGAAAAATATTTTTAAAAAAAAGAGGGAACAAGAGAGGTAGTTAAGTGATGAGGGTAACTAATACCTAATCAGATAGGTTTTCCTATAGATGTGCTAGATTCTATATTTAACCCTGTATTTTTTAAATGAAAAAAAGGTTTAAAGAAGTTATGTGCTTCGCCTAAGGGTAAAGTTGTATTGAATCATTCAAGTCTGGGTGCTGACAGCAAAACTAGTTTTGTTTATTTTGGATTAAGGCTACTTCCTGTAGCTTGGCTAAAAATGAACAAAATGAACAGTACATTTTATAACATGGTTTCTCTGGGAAAATGCACTAAAACTTTTCTAATGTATGATACAACTTTCAGAATTTAGGTTTTAAAACTCATGGATTGTAACAGAAACTCAGCAGGAATTCAGAAATCTACTTAGTTTACCATATTGCAGGGGGAAGGGACTGCATGTTTGTGACTCCTCCATCCACTGGTACCACCACCTGTATATTGGAAAGTACACTTGGTGCCACCATAGCTTCTGGGTTGTACTTATAATCCACTCTAACATCTGTGGTGCCAGCACTACATTTCCAATATGTTGCAAGATTTAGAGGAGTGGACTGAATACCATTTGATGATACCTTTAAAGAGAGGGAAAAAACAAATAATTGCCTTTGACCCAAAAAGTAAACAAGTCATGTTAATGACACACAGCTGAACAAAAGCTGACACATTCAAAAATAATAATGCGGGAGCTGTCTATTGCTAAGAGTGAAGCAGGCTCATCTCAAAGGCATAAGTGTGACTCTCAACATGTGGACCCAGGACTATGTACATCAAAATTTCTGTAGTGCTTGTTTGAATTGCACATTCCACTGACTCGAAATGCAGGAAATCTGATTCAACAGCTAAAGTACAGGACAAAGAAATCAGCATGTTATCAGGTGATTCTTACTTATGCACATAATGTTTGAGAACATTCAACACAGAATTCTAAGATTTTTTAAAATAAGAACTTAGATTTAAAACAGTTAGAAAAACTGCATGCAGTACTGCAAGTCTGCAGTTAGAATACTTCCAACCTCAAGTGTTTAATTTTAATCACACAAACCATAGAAAGTGGTGCAATTCCTTCTGGTTCTACAGTTCCTTGCTCAAATGACTTCAATAAGACCTACTCTGATCATCCTGTTGAAATTTACACTGAAAACTGCGTTTTCACTCTTCTTACTTTATAGACTTTCCTTTCACCTTATCACAACATACGTTATTTACTTAATAGTTTACTATCTAACTCCCTATGCTACTCACAGCAATTAGCAAGCACTAAATAGTAAATATTTGTTGAATGAATGATAAATGAATACTTGGAATAAATTTTAGGTCTACCTAAGTGGCAGCACTTTTTTATTCTTTAAAGTATTTATTTCCTAGAAACATAAGCCTATTAATACAGTTATCCTATTAAAAACTCAAACAATACATAAGTGTATGAAATGGGAAATTTATCCTTTGGCATCCTTACTCCCTACATCATGGTACATAAGCTTCTAAACTTCCTAGGCATGCTAACATGGATCTGTCTCATTCTTTTAAATGGCTGCAATAATTAATTTAGTCAAGCTCTTTGTGGATGTGTATTAGGTGGTTTCCAAACAATGATACAGTAAATGCCTTTCCTACCTTATCTTCCCCCCCATTTGTGATTTCTGAAGAACAGATTTCTGTAAGTGGAACTGTTGAATTAAAAGTTACATCTGCTCAACAATCTAATAGCATTTACCTTCTAAGAGGTTGTATTAATTTGTACTCTCATTAACAACTGGTGATATCTCTCTTAATAGAACAATCTTTCTCATTTTTGTCAGTCTGATGTGGGCTAAAACTGGTATCTCATTGTCGTCTTAATATTCATTGCTCTGATTACTACTGACACAGAGCATCTTTCCATCAGTTATCTATCTATTGAGTTATTCATCTTTTAGCTACTAATTTATACAGGCTTTTTGAAATAAGCCTTTTGGTTTAACTTATATTACAAATAATTTTCTCTCAGATTAAGTACTGATTCTTTTTAAGGGTTTGTGTGTTTTAACCAAATATCTTATACACACGTATTTATTTTTGCCTCAAGTATCTCATTTTATTGCATGGCTTCTGGGTTTTTAATTATACTTAGGTCTTCTACACTTCAAGATTGAAGTATGTAATAAATATATATTATACATATATGCAACACACGTGCATATATTCCTATAGATAATACAATATATTCACCATGCTTTATTTTAGTATCTTTACAGCTTCATTTATTATTAAACCTTTGATACATGCAGGTTTTAGTTTTCGTTAAATGTCTGAGTTAGGGATTCAGCTGAATCTTCCCCCAAATCTCTAGCCTGCTGCCCCAATATTACCTTTTAAAAAATTCATTATTTCTACATTGCCTTGAAATGTTACTCTGTCATATGATCCATTTTCCATTTATTCTTCGATCTATTTCTGGATGCTCTAATCTATTGCATTCATCTGGCCATCTATTGTTGTGCCAGTCTCTATTTTAAAAACTGTTGGCTTATACTGTTTTCCCATTAAACTAAACATTACTCCACATTACTGTTTAAAACACTTCTTAATTTTCCAAGCTTTACTCTTCCTGAGAACTTGAAAATTACTGTCAAGTCTCCAGACACACATAGCGCTCCACTAAGTTCTGATCAGGATCACACTAAATTTATAAGCTAATTTAGAAACAGCTAAGCTTTATTACAACATGAGTCTTCTTTTAAATAAAGTATGCCTTTCTAACTATACTCAAGTCAGTAGAGATTGTGCTGTTTCTTCTTAGTTAAAATTTTTTTGTTTTGTGTTCACTGTGGCTACAGGAATGGATGCAGTAACAGATCTTTTTTTAAAAAAAAGTTTTTTTTTTTGAAGTGAAGTATAAGTGACATTACATTATATTAGTTTCAGGTGTACAGCACAGCTTTGATATTTATATACATTGTGAAATAATCACCACAATATGTCTAGTTTACCTGTCACCATATATAGCTACAAGAATTTTTCCTGTGATGAGAACTTTTAAAATACACTCTTAGCAACTCTGAAATATGTAATACAGTATTATTAACCTTGTCATATTGTACATAACATCCCCATGACTTATTTACTTTGTAACTGCAAGTTTGTAACTCTTGACCTCTTTCACACATAACACCCACCCCTAACCCCCTGCCCTCTAGCAATCACCAGTCTGTTCTCTGTATCTCTTCCATCCAAGTACTAACCAGGCCCGACCCTGCTTAGCTTCCAAGATGAGATGAGATCGGGTGCATTCAGGGTGGTATGGCTGTAGACTGTTCTCTGTATCTCTGAGCTTGGTCCGGTTGGTTTGATTTTCAGATTCCACATATACGTGAGATCATGTCTTCTATCTTCCTTCGTCTGACTCATCTCATCTCACTTAGCATAATATTCTCAAGGTCTATCCATATTATCACAAATAGCAAGATTTCATTTTTCGTGACTGAATAGTATTCGTGTGTGTATGTGTGTGTGTGTGTGAAATCTTTATCCATTCATTTATCAATATTTTTTTTACTTGCAGGATCCAGCTTTAATAAATTTGAACACAAGACACAGGTTCCCAGGTGTACATAAATATATGTCCATTTTACAGTTGCTTTTTGCTTCTTCCATCTCTTAATTCTTTTGGACAGGCATGAAAGAATGTTCAAACTCTTGTTCAACAAGAACTTCTTTAATAGAGCCTAATGGTCTTTTGTTGCCTCCTAGATCTTGGTGAGGTTTTTACAGTTGTTCTGTATCTTGGCTACTATAAATAATGCTGTGATGAACATGGGGATGCAAGTATCTTTTCAAATTAGTGTTTTCATTTTCTTTGGATAATTACCCAGAAGTGAAATCATATGGTAGTTCTATTTTTAACTTTTTGAGGAACCTCCATACTGTTTCCATAGTAGTTTTATCAGTTTATATTCTCATCAACAGTACACAAGGGCTCCCCTTTATCCACATCCTTATCTTTCTGTTAACAGGCATCTAACAGGTGTGAGATGATAGCTTATTGTGGTTTTGATTCACATTTCCTGATGATTAGTGATACTGAACAACTTTTTATGTACCTTTTAGCCATCTGTATGTCTTCTTGGAAAAATGTCTATTCAGATCCTCTGTCCATTTTTAAAATCTGACTCTTTTGGAACTGAGTTGTACACTCTTCATATATTTTGGATATTGACCCCTTATCAGATATAGCATGTGCAAATAATCTCCCATTCAGTACATTGCCTTTGCATTTTGTTGATGATGTTCTTTGCTGTGCAGAAGCTTTTCAGTTTGATATGATCCTGTTTGTTTATTTTTGCTTTTGTTGTCTTTGCTTCTGGAGTCAAATCCAAAAAATCATTACCAAGGTTGATGTCAAGCAGCCTACCTTCTATGTTTTCTACTACGAGTTTAGGGTTTCAGGTTTTGCATTCAGGTCTTCAATCCATTTTGAGTCAATTTTTGTGTATGGTGTAAAATAGCAGTCTAGCTTCATTCTTTTGATTGTGGTTAGTTTTCCCAACACTATTTATTGAAGAGACTGTCCTTTCCCCAATGTGTATTTATTGGCTTCTTTGTCATAAATCAATTGAGCATGTATGTGTGGTTTTACTTCTGAACTCTCTATTCTGTTCCACTGATCAATTGTCTATTTTTTGCTAATACCATAATGTCTTGATTACTATACCTGTGTCATGTAGTTTGAAATCAGGAAGCTTGATGCTTCTAGCTTTGTTGTTTTCTCAAGATTGCTTTAGCTATTTGGGGTCTTTTGTGGTTCCATATAAATTTTAGGATAGTTTTATTTCTGTGCAAAATTGCCACTGGAATTTTAATAGGTATTGCATTAAATCTGTGACTGTCTTGGGTACTATGGACATTTAAACAATTTTAATTCTATTAATGAGAAAGTATTTTTTCATTTAGTTGTGTCTTCAATTTCTTTCATCACTGTCTTACAGTTTTCAGTGTACAGGTCTTTCACTTCCTTGGTTAAATTTATTCCTAAGTATTTTACTCTTTTTGATGCTAGCTACTGTAAATGGGATTTTTTTTTAATTTCTCTGCTAGTTCATTATTAGTGTATAGAAACACAACAGATTTTTTAATGTATTTTGTATCCTGCAACATTACTGAATTCATTTATTACTCAGTATTATTCCATTTATTCATTTATTATTCAGTATTTTAAGTTTTGGGGGGAGGAGGTAGGGGAGTCTAAAGATTTTCTACATATATGCGTCATCTGCAAATAGTGAAAATTTTACTTCTTTCTAATTTGGGTGCCTTTTCTTTTTCTTGTCTAATTGGTCTGGCTAGAACTTTCAGTACTATGTTGAATAAAAGTGGTGAGAGTAGGCATCCTTGTCTTATTCCTCATCTTAGAGGAAAAGCTGAAAGCTTTTCACCACTGAGCATGATGTTAGCTATGGACTTGTCATAAATGACATTTATTATGTTGATGTATGTCCCCTCTACACCCACCCTGTTGGGAGCTTCTATCATAAGTGGATGTTGAATTTTGTCAAATGTTTTTCCTGGATCCAATGAGATGATCATAGGATTTCCATCTTCGTTAATGTGGTATATCATGTTGATTGATTTCTGGATGTCACCAGCCTTGTATCCCTGGAATAAATCCCACTTGATCATGGTGTATGGTCCTTTTAATGTATTGTTAAATGTGATCTGCTTATATTTTGTTAAGGGTTTTTGTGTCTGTGTTCAACAGGGATATTGGCCAGTAATTTTTTCTTGTAGTGTCCTTGTCTGGTTTTAGTATCAGGGTGATAATGCTGGTCTCATGACTTTGGAAGTGTTCCCTCCTTTTCTATTTTTCTGAATGAGTTTGAGTTTGAGAACTGGTATTCTTTTAATGTCTGGTAGGATTTTGTAATGAAGCTGATTGGTCCTGGACTTCTGTTTGTTGGGAGGTTTCTGATTGCTGACTCACCCTGCTCACTACTAATTGGTCTTTTCAGATATTCTACTACTTCATGATTCAATATTAGAAAGCTGGTTGTATGTTCCTAGAAATTTATCCATTTATTGTAGGTTGTCCAATTTGTTGGCATATAATTGTTCACAGCAGTCTCTTACAGTTCTCTGTAGTTCAGCAATATTAGTCTTATCAGTTCTTCTTTCATTTCTAATTTTATTTGAGCCTTTTTTTTTTCTTGGTGAGTCTACATAAGTTTGTCAATTTTATCTTTTCAAAGAACTAGCTCCTAGCTTCATTGATCTTTTCAGTCCCTATTTATTTCTGCTCTGTTATTACCTCCCTTCTACTAATTTCCGGCCTTGTTTGCTCTTCTTTTTCTAGTTCCTTAAAGTGTAAAGTTAAGTTATCTGAGAATTTTCTTACTCGACTTTACTCCCTTGTTCCCCAGAGAAGGTCTGGGTTTGTGCGTTCCATCCAGACGCTAGGCTACCATGCTGGGGGGTGAGGCTTACAGTGAGACCCTGTCTCAGCCCCTACTCCTCATCTCAGTGCAGCCCTTTTCTCATTTGCTGATGTGAAGGAGCTGTTTAGCTTTACTTTAAGGTCTTTTTCAGAGGGACCTGTTCCGCATGCAGCTGTAGATCTGGTGTGTCCATGAGAGAAGGTGAGTTCAGGATCTCTCTATGTTGCCATCTTGGACAGCCTCTCCAGCTCTAATTTAGTTTTTTTAAATTTGTGAATATTTTTCTCTATTAGTTTTCCTAACTGGTTGTTTTGTATTAATTTTTAAAGTGATCACTTTACTAAATTCCCTTATATCAGTTTTTCAGTTGATTCTCTTGAGCCTTCTAGAAATATATCACCTATAATTAATAATTTTTGTTCCTCTTTTCCAATATTTCTCACCATTTATTTTATTCTCGTCTTAAGTGTACTAACACATCCAGAAAAATCTTATACACACTAACAGGAATAAAGGGCGTCTTTGCCATTCCTGAGTTTGAATGCTTTAGATGTTTCACTATTAAGACTAATGTGCTGGACTTTTCAGGTTAAGGACATATTCATACATTTATATTTACTCAGTATTTTAATCGGTAATAGATGGTGAATTTGATCAAATTGGTCAAAATCTCCAACGCATTGCTGGAATGAACTTCATTCGGCCATGACATATTATTCATTTAATGATCTGCAAGACTCTATTTGTTAATATTTTAATAAGGATTTTTATAATGGTATAACACTTACCTGATACTTTAATACATCTACATTATAATAAGAAGCAGCTGGATTTTGCTCTGACAGCTTCTTGAGGTAGACAGTAACAGCTTGCATGTTCATCCAGAAATCTTTTGTGTTAGAATCACACTGTGATGGATCACTGTATGTATAAGAAATATTTTCATTATTTTATTTGAGTTGTCTTTATCCTTTGTCTCTGTGTAGGAATTTGGTGATGTGGGAAAGACTAGTAGAAATTAACCAAAAGATGAAAATGAGGGAAAACTAAAATTAGAGGATAAAGAATGGAATACAGCAAAAGGTTGCCTAAAAGATGAGATGTACAGTAGAGAAGGGCTTAACAGTAACTACTACCACCACAAGCACAAACAAAACAAAAAGACAGCAGAAGCCTATTTAATCATAATTTTGGTATTGTCTTCAAGTTGAATTATTATTGATTTGAAGAAGGAAAAAATGTCTTAAAAAGAAATTTTACCTTCAGAACAAAAGTACACAAACCTGAACACAAGCTGTGCATTTGGAAGAATTTGCTCTAGTCTGCTGATATTTTTCACCCTGAAGCAGAGCACAGCTGGAGATGGATTGCTAGTGAAGACTTTAATAACTCCACTTGGAAATGATATTGTCATGTCACCAGTGATCTTCACAATACACCTGGAAGTGTGGGTTTTGAAAAATTTAAACCATTTAAATAAGGCATTTTAATCTCCATTTAAAGCATATTTGGTTTAAAACTGCTTTATTTATATACATAACCTTTTTATCATAATTACAGATGAATTATTTTTTCAGTTTAATTATTAAAAATGATTCTATGTGAAATGACATACTCCTCTAATACCAGTTTTTCCTAGAATTAAATTCCAAACACAAATGCAAGCATACTGAAAATATTCCTTCACTTGTTTGCTGACACCATCCCCTGGCTGCCTCGTAAGGACACTGTTTCCCTGGTACCACTACCTGTAGCTGTAGCTGTCTTTCCCTCCAAACTCCACAAAGTGTACTGGGCCTGATGGTAGCAGTGGTAGATGTCCTCCTTGCTTCTCACTGCCTCTTACAGCCCTGTATTCCTGCTTCCTTCTGAAAACCACCAGCTTCTTTTTGAAACTCACATCATCAGATTATACTATTATCTCAACCCTTCAAGTCATCTTCAATGTTCCCTCTCATTTTCTGCAAATTTTAGCTCCTGGCCCACTGTCAGTCTCTGCAACACTACACCTATTATAAATGTTTAGTGATTTCATTATCCACACAGATAATCCTTTCAATGCTTTGGTCACTCAGTTCTTCAGTCCCTTTCCTCCAATGATCCTGTCTCCCAGCCTACCTCAGCCATGCTTCAGCCCCTCCATAATTTAAATCTCAGATTCCCCACTCTTCTAATTGTCATTTCCTATTTCTTCAACTCATTCTGTCTAGTACTACAGCCAACCGCATCAAAAACCTCAATAATCCATTGTTCCTACCACCATTTTTTTTTAACTAACTCTTCCTTCATAATCCATACACCCTCCTATCTTGGGACTTCATGGTCCATCATTATATGTACTCCTTTGCATAAGTTCTCCCTTGGTTCTCTTTCACTTGACTATGTTTGCTTGGCTAAACACAATCTTGGTTAAACCCAGCTTCTCACCTACATCTTATACCGCTGAACATGAGTAGAGAAAAACATAACCATACAGCCAAAACTCTCAATAGGGCCCCCTTAGTATTACCTGGAAATTCTACTATATTCCCTAGCTCTTTGCATACCTTCTCCTTTCTTGTCTAACTCTAACCTGCAAAATCCCTCCCCTCCACTCCCCACCTTGGCAACCAATGACTTTCCTTTAAATTTTACAGAGAAAATAAAATACTACCCTCACTAGTAAAATCCTAATCTCCCTGACTCAGAAGGCATTCATACCTTCTGCCTTCCCTCCTATTTCAACAGAATCAGTCTCTACACCTAAGGCCAATCCTATCCCTTCTGCACTGAAGCACATCTCTTACATAGTAAAGGACTTCACTCATGTAATTGTCCTCTTTCCTGCAGATTCAATTTTTTCTATAAATACTGGATCGTTCCTATTAGCATACAGACATGCTGAAATGTATATTATCTTTAAAAAACACAAAAACTAAAATTAATTTAAAAAAACTTCCTCTAATTCTGCCAGCTCTCTCCTGCTACCAACCCAATTTCTCTGCTTCCACTTAGAGCAAAATATCCTAAAATAACTGCTTAACATTTGCTCTCTCCAAATGCAGTTGTCTGTATTTGCACCATCTCCTGCTCCTGAGCTCCCTCCAAGCAGGCTTTCATCACAACTCCATTAAAACTGCTCTTGTGAAGGTCATTAATGATCCATTTTTCTTGACCTGACAACATCAGATAGAGATAGCTTCACACCTTCCTTCATGAAAAGGTTTATTCACTTAGTTTCTAGGATACTAGTCTACTGGTCTTCTCATCTCTCTTGTTGCATGCTGTCCCAGACCCTATTGTTGGATCATTCTCGTTTTCCTGTTTTTAAACACTGAAGGGGGCCAGGGACTTAGTTCTCATCAGATTTCTTCTCTGTCCCCTAATGCTCCCAGCTTTAAATATCATACACAAATTAATGACTACTAAGTATTTTCTTTCTAGCCTGACCTATCTACGAATTCCAGAATCATATACTCACTTATCATCAACTCAGCATGTCCACTAAGTTGTCTTAAGTACTTCAAATTTAGCAATCTACTCTCTCGACAAATTTTGACAACTCTGTTTTCAAAATATCTTCAGAATCTCATTACTACTCACCATCTCCTCTGCTAATACCCTTACACACCATCATCTCGCATCTGGACCTTAGTAGTTAATCCTTTCTCACTGCATCTACTCTGGTGCCTTTTAGTTTATTCTCCATATAGCAAGCAAAGTGCTACTTCAAAAATGTAAGTAACCACATACCTCCTCGACTCAAAAGTCTCCACTGGCTTCCCACCTCACTCAGAAGTTTCTTAAATATGCCAAGCATGCTTCTACCTCAATTCTTTACAACACCTGCTGGAATGCTCTTCCCTCAGGTATCTGCATGGCTTGGTCCTCCCTCAGTGTCTTTCAAACATCTGCTTCAATCAGCCTCAGGAAGTTTACCCTGATCACTCTATCTAAAATAGTAGCGCTCTATTGTAACTGTCTATCCCCTTACCCTGGTTTATTTTCTTCAGGACATACTCACTTTTTGAGTAACATTATTCCTTCAACATACATTCATTCATCAAATATCTGAGTGCTTACTATGTATAAGACTGTTGTAAGTGCTGAGAATACTTAAGTAAACAAAAGTTCTCTACAGAATTTAAATTATCTTGAGAAAACTAAAACTTTCTCTCACAACAGTGCAAGCTTATAATAGTCTTACACATAGTCAGCATTCAAATATTTGATGAATACTGTTATACATGAAAAATAAGGGTGATCATTTCACCCAAATATAATGTCTTATAAGAAGGAGGTTAACCAATCCTTTGAGAGTCTCCTGCATTAAATGTGCATTCTAGGTCTCTCCTGCAAACATCACACTTTCACCAAAGATATACTTTAGGCCAAGATCCAGAGTTCTGTCCTCACCAGGTCAACTGCCATATCCTGCTCTACAGATATGTCAAACAATAGATGTGTCATACTGGTCATAAAGCCTGGGCAAAAATGTAGATAAACAGAAAAAGCCATCACTACTGATGATTACAGTGATTTCTTAAATTTGAAAGACAATCTCTAAATGACTATATTTGATAGCAAAAAGCAAGCAGACAAGTAATAGGAAGCTCTAACCTATAGAGAATCAACATATAAATCTTAAAATTTACCACCAATCCCCCCCACAACACACACACACACCACAGACATATATGTCATCTTTTAAAAACTAACTTGGTGGGATCTGCTCCTTTAAAGTAGGCATTAACAGATTCTGTAAGGGCGACTGCCACAGGTAAGGTGTCCTGATTCCCGAGGCTGACAGGACTGGGACCTCGTGACACACCTAGAATAAATACAATTCATTTGTTAAATCCTATAGAAAGACATTTATTAAATACCAAGACAAGTAGATTCAAAATGTTAGCTTGTCACAAATGACTATTACTGGTTTCAAAGATGCCCCAAGTATAAATCTGGAGGTATAAAGCATAAAACAAACTGGACAAATTAAAAAAACCAGGAAAACATGTCACACTGACTTTAGTTTTAAATGTGATGACAGAGAAGGGCTGGGTTAAGGAAATGTCAGAAGGAAAAAGCCCTTCACTTGAAGAGCTAAAAGTACTAAAATGTGGCTTCAAAACCATTCAGATACTAAATTCTTTCAGGTTCTACCAATCACATACTTATAGTCATTAAACTGGATTTTTCTATTTAAGCTATTTCTATCCATTAGCTATTTCCAATGTGATCATACACTGCTCTTTCTTACTATAATTCTTTTACCTCTTCTTTGTCCAATGCTTGTATTATATTCCCATATTACCTTTCCTTGATAAATATGAGTAGTAAGATTATTTTGGCGTAACATTCCTGACATAAAGTTCACTAAGATACCTTTAGAGTCAAATCATATAAAGATTAATGTTTTCAAAGCATAATAAAATGTAAACAAATTTAATCTATGTGTGTGTTCAGGTGTGTTTTTTAAAAACCTAAACAAAGTATCTGGTTTACTTCATAACAGAAAAACCCCTCAAAGTAATGTATTGCCTTTCTTTTTCTTTATAAATGTACCCTTCCCTTTTATGTCTTACCATTACTGTTACTGATTGGAAAGTGCAGCATTTCATTTAATATATAATATATGATGAAATTTTGTTTAAAAAGTCAATAGGATAGTTAATTATGATTATTCATTCTTAAAAAAATGAAAAATCTAGGTCAAGATATAGCTCTGAAATTTGAATGTATGCTTTTGTTATATAAATGCCACACAAGGTTCATAGCCATCAGGTATTTTCATTTCAGACATGACTGCCTATAGGGGAATTACTGAATTACTTTTGAGACACGTAGAGTACTACTTCTGACAAAAATCAGTATTAGCCTTCTCGGCTTCACAACTAAACCTGGGATACTAAAAATAGTGAGAAAGAGCTTTTGTTAGCTTAAGAGGCCAGGAAGACTTTGTAACAGTCAAGATTTTGAAGAATTTTGATTTAGAAGACTCTTCATAGTTTAAAAAAAAAAGAAAAGAAAAAAGGGTTCAGTGATTAAATATATATGGAAACAGAACTGCTGTTTCTAGGCCACTGGGAAAAGTAAAACCCTCTCAAGACAACTTAAAATTTTGTATGAAAATAAACTCGACATAAAAATTTATTCACAAGATCACAACAGCTACTGTTTACTGACCACTAATATATGTCAGACACTCTGCCAAAGAGTCGTCAAAGAAATGGTGCCTTTTGGAACCACATGTAGTTTTGCAAAGTGGGAACATACTTTGTGGGTGAGGCATGGGCTGCAGTGACGAAAGGACATAAAAGTATGGAGAAGTACTTACGACCCAGATCAAGGCATGGAGGACCTTTAATTTTATCCTTTTGGCACTAAAAGCCACTGAAAATGTTTAAGAGAAACATGATTATGTTTTTCACTTAGTAAGATCACAGAGTAGGTCCTGGATTGAAGAGAATAATGACTTGGCAGGGATTCAGGTTTTGATCAGGTGAGAGATGATTAAGTGGAAAACAAGCTTCATCAAGAGGCAGTAGTTTCTAGCATATGTTATTGCAATTATGTAAATACACGATTGTGCACTGGGAAAATTTCACTGTAAATCTATTAGTTCAGTAAACTTAAAAAATATACTGTTCTAGAGGGTCACTAGAAATTCAGGAAAGCATATTTTCAGAGAAAGATGAAGGATATAATATTTCATTAGAGAAAATTATATTCTCTTAAATATAAAATTAAACTTTTCCCCTAACCTACAAAATGGGTATTTACACACATTTATGGGTAACATTAATGTCTGCTACTGCTTTGACATTAAAAATCGAAAGAAACCTAGAGTTATTCTTTTCTGTTATTCAATTTGGGCATATAAAATGTGAATTCTTGACATTGTTTCCCTTTAAACTGTTAAGCCCATTATTGAAACATGGGAAGAAGAAAAAAGTATGGAAAAGTTAAGAAAAAAATATCCACTTACCATACTTAACATTTTGGCATACCCCCTTTTCTATTTTCCATTTTTGTTTCCAAGATATTACATATGCATACTTCAAAAAAAAATCTGACATAGGAAACTGTACTTAAGTCCCTTAAAAAAAAAAGTCTAAATTTGTACTGTATTATTCAGAATAACTCATTTCTTAGAAATAATAAATTCCTTGGATATTTTTTATAAGGATAGCATGCATTCTAACTTGTTTAATTGTTGCATATTTAAACACTGCAAGTGTTTTGAAAATGCAGAGAGATAAAGCTGAAATATAGGGTAACTTCCTTTGTAACAATCAATGAATATTTCTGTGGAATTCCTCTCAACTCAGGAGTAAAAAAGAGGGGCTCACTCCCAAATATTTTCTACCTCTGTGCCTCTAACTTCAGATCACTGTATGTATGGTTTAGTATAACAGCTTTTGCTATGGTGGTTTCTGTGTTATAGTTTTTTTTTTTCTTTAACTGACATACTCTTCTTTCCTAACCACTTTTACTCTGCTTCTGATAGCTTTAGAGGTAAGATTTATTGATACTTAATGTTGAGGGGAGAAGAGCAGGGAGATGGAAGATAATGCAAAAATACTGTACATTTTTATAATTTATCCAATGATATCAATGGATCTTGTATAGAAACTGGACATAATTAGTACAAAATTGACAGTTAAACCTTAGAGTTATTCTTATTTCTGAGACACTGTACATTGCTGGAAAAAGAAAAATTAAGTAACAGAGTATTTTAGATACACTTTAGGATCATTAGTCAACACATACATTTGCTTTTGATACAATACCTTGTGAAGTTTCACAGTGCTTTTCAATTTCAGAGAGAGTCCCAATCAAATTATCATCTTCTATCACATTTAAATAAAACAAAATATTGCAGGAAAAGAAAATACTTTCAAGAAACAAAAAGAATCAAAAGCTTAAATCTGAACAGGGAGCTGAATAAACGTCACAACAAAGAACTTTTGAGGTAGATTTAAAGAGACTTTGTTGTACAAAATCCACATTACATCCTGCCTGCCTGTATCATCACTGTCACCTACTTGTGGTTCTCCTATTGCCAGCATTGACCCAAACTAAAAACAAGTATCTATCAATTTAATCAAAGTTAAAGTTCCCATCACAAAAAGAAAACTTTCCAAATAATCTAGAGATAACGGGAAAGGACTAAAGCAATTCTGTTTACCCAGACTACATGCCTGATTTCTAACAGGACCCATGTGTTTTTTAAGACTTACTGGATATATTTACACAAAGTTGAAAGATGGGAAAACCAGTAATGTTCACAAAACTATATGACAGTAACATCATGTTTAGACATTTAGAAATCAAATCATGTTTATCTCATTTTAGCCAATACTACTCATGCCATTTTTACAATGGCTACACACAGAAGATGCATTTCTTTGTGTGTGTACTAACAAATCAAATTGGGTATAATTAAAGCAGCTAAATTAAGACTGTGATTCTCAAACTTAACATGCATCAGAATTGCCTGGAAGGCCTGTTCAAAGACTGCTAGCCTCACTCCAGAGCTTCTGACCTAGAAGGCCTGCATTTCTAATCAGTTCTCACGTGATGCAGACAGATGCTGCAGGTCCAAGGACCACACTTTCTGCACTGCTGAATTATGCTCAGTTAGTGCAAACCAGTAATTTTTATTATCAAAGATTAACTATTTACTACTGAGAAACAGCAATGGGGACAATTATAATTCTTATGACAGGTTGTTGCTCCTGAAATACAGCTTCTCTGTTTAAGTGGCTTTGTGCTTTGTATATTATATTAGCAGTGGGTAAGAAAAATGGTGAGAATTTGTGTAAAGAATTGAATAAAACTGATGACAGAAAAAACTCGAGCAAAATCTAGGTATAAAATAATCAGTTTGTTTGGTGAAGTTTAGGTTTACAGTTATGCCTTAATATCTAGTTTTAAATCTGTATGATTTAAATTCTTATAGAAAAAATAAATTGATTGCAAGCACAAAACCCCTTTTATTGAATCAGTTGCTTTTAAAACAAATTTTCTTAGGAATCCAAGTATCAATTCACAGTAGAAAGGACTGCATCGTATTTTGCCTTCAACTATTTATACTGGTCAGTAGTTTATAAATTTAATGCATTCTTAACAGTGCTAACCATGGTTAAAATTCTCTCCAGATAATACACAATGTGAAAGAGAAGGAAAATGTGGCTAGTTTGATAATGCCAGGTATGCTTCCAAAAAACCAAAATGTTTAATGTTTAATTCTTTACTAGCCCATTAAAAAAAAAGCCTCAGCCTGATCATATTTTGGATGCTAACTTTCCCATGTAATCGATGATAATCACTTACCTACTGTTGGAGTATTGGCAGCACTTAATGAAGCAGAAGACGAGATAGAGGAAGAACTTTCTGCCCGGGCTAATGGAGCAGCAGGAGGTGGGCTGGTACTAGACGTTACAGGTGGGCTGAATGGCCTGGGCTTAAGAGCAAAATATTATGTACCAAAATGCTAAACAATTCCCCTCTTCTCAGAAAAGATTCTGAAGTATCAAGTAAGATTAATTTTAACATACTAAACCAACTTTATTGTGTTTCTTACAACCCACAGAGATGCCATATGTCAGTCATTTTCAAGAATATATTAAAAGCTGAAAAGGCTATTTTAAAATAATGCTGTTTAGAGAATCTTGGTATATAAAATATTTTCTGTATTTCCAAAAGTATGCTTAAGACACATTCTCAGAAGTTAAATTATTAAACAATGTGAAGGCTTCTCATACACACTGCGAAACTGCTTCCCTTTTGGGTTACTCACTTTACTGCCTATAAAAAAATATTTCTCTGGATTCTTGCCAGCAATAAATGGATGAGCCTTAGGAGAAGGAAAAATAATAAAATTTTAAAACTTGTAGCTAATTTAATAGATAAAAATAAAATTGGCATTTCCCTTTTATGAATTGTCTATATTAGCTTTGTCTTACTGAGTCTGGGGACGACGTCTTAGTATTTATTACCCAAGCTTTCACTAACCCTTTTCTTTATTTAATGTAAATATTTTCTTCCTAAATATTGCTTGCCCTTTACTTTTACTTTTGGCATTTACACATCTGTCCACATTTTCTTTCATAATTCCTTGTTAATGCTTCCTCATTGAGAAAGTTCACCCCATTCAGAGATTTGAGAAAATCTTAATTCTACTATCTTCCTATTTTCTAGTTTAAAAATTACAACAAATATACAAAATATGATTCCAATCCATTTATCTTTTACTTTGGTGAATGGATTTTTTTCTTTCAAAATTCCTAATTGTTCCTGTAATGTATTAGCAACACTTCCTGAGTTATTTCACTTTTTAAAATACGGACTATAGAGCTTAATTAAAAATAACCTTTTCCTGTTTATAAAACTATTAAGTGAATGCAAATTTATTTAGGGCCTAGTATGTGTCATGTCATGGGTACTAGATACAAAGCAGTGAACAGAAAAACATTATAGTTTCTGTCCCCAGTTATCTGAGGAACAAGAAAAACAAAAGACAAAAACAAACCAAAAAGACTCCATAAGAAGCATTCACACATTAAAATTATTCTACATTGCATGAATATTAATGTACAGATATGTACTTTAATAAAAATCAGATTATACTGCCCAAAGTGCTTTATAATTAGTAAACCCCACACCCCCCAAATCAACTATTTTTAAAATATAGCTCCAGAGAATGGCCTTTTGATGACTCATTATGTACAGTAGGTTGGAAAAATATAGCAAGGTATACAAATGTGGCTGCAGATGTATACAGATGGAGGTAGTGCAGTACATGAGGCCAAATATTAAATTCAACAGCTGATCTGACTTAAAAGTTTGTAAAAATTTTAACTACTGTTGGGGCTGTTTTTCCTGTGGCAGCATGGCCTCATGGCCGGTATCATGTGGTTGCACTTTATGATTCATAATTACAAAGTGCATTTCATAATTTTTTAGGAAAAAACAAAAACAGCTCTTCTCTCAAGTGGCTTTCTCTTACTTTCAAATGGCGCTGTCCAGTACAGTACCACTAATACTTGATGTGTGGCTAGTTCAAACTTGAGCTGTATAAAATACACAGTGGATTTTGAAGACTTTGCATATACACAAAAAGAATACAAACTCCCAATTTTTATATTGATGATATGTTAAAATATGTTTAATATACTGAGTAAAATTATTTTTACTGTTTCTACTTTTTTTAATGTGGATACTAGAAAATTTTAAAGTATATGCTGCTTATATTTCTATTAGACAGCACTACTTTAAAATACTACTTCTTAAACATTAACATGCATCAGAGTCACTCTGAGAGCTTGTTAAAACACAAATGCTGGGCCACTCTCCAGAATTTGATTTGTCTGAGGTAGGGCAAAGAAACTGCATTTCTGCCAAGTTCCCAGGTGATGCTAATGCTGCTGGTCTGGGGAACACACTTTGAGAACCACTGCTCTAGAATAATAAGGATTTCTCTGTAGAGGGGTAGGGAGAGTGTGGTTATAGACCCTTTGCGCATGGAGTGAAAGGTATGAGCCTTCTCTCCAGAAAATACACATACAAGCATGCAAGGAAGAGTACTCCAATATAGCTGGAGAGAATTCGAATCAGCACTACCTTTTTGGTGGGCACTGCAACAGTAATCATCAAGAGTCTTAAAAATGTGTATACCATTTAGTTCATGAATTTTACTTTTAAAACTTTTACTAAGGAAATAGTGTCTGCAAAGAAACAAAAATATTCATTAAGGCATTTTTTATAATGAAGTCCTGGAAATAAACTAAATGTCAAATAATCAGATTTCTAAAAACTTTCAAAAATTTAATGCTGATAACAGGGTAGAAGATAGAGCATTTATGCTCTGCAGCCACTTCAAATGATGTTCCCTGAAGCCCTCAGAGGGTGGTTTCTAGAAGGCTCTCAAGGCTTGGGTAGGGAGTAAAGTATGATGTGAAAAAATTATAAAAGTCCCATTTTTACTTAATTAATAGACTTACAACTTGAGACTATTTGACAAAGGATTCTACCACTTTAAAGAAGTCTGAAAATTATGGAATAATTTATGATATAGAAAAACATTCCCCAAATATTTTCAAGTGAAGATTAAAAAATACGTAAGGTATGACCTTTTATTTAAAAATATATACCATTCATGGTAACTAACTTTTATGAGCATTGTACTTGACAATGCTTTAAGTGTTTTACATATATTCACTCATTTAAGTCTCAAAACAGCCTATTATCATACTCATTTACCCATAAGGAAATTGAGACTCTAAACTTGTCTAATGGTGCTCGGGTAATTAGTGTCTAACAAGCCTGTGCTTTTAATATCTACATTTTACCACCTCTGGATAAATACTTACACATTAAAAAAATAATGAAAGGATATGTATAAAAATATTAACATGGTCATTATTGGATGGTGAAATATATAGAAGGAATTTTTGTTTTCTGTTTTCTCTATTTTCAAAATTTTACAACATAATCACACACTGATTTTGTAATCAGGAAAAAACACATTAAGATGTAGTAATTTTTAATGCTGTAACCAGAAACTGACATACTGTAATTGGCTATACTTCAAAAAAAAATGTAATTTTCATATCACTTAAATAATAACCATCTCCTTGGGAGCTTGTACTGAGTTGTCATTTTCCTTCCACTAAGTCAGCTTGGATAGAAGATCAAAGAAAGACGTCACTGTTTCAACACTTGGTGCTCTTAGCTTTCTTATTTATTTATGAAACATTTCCTATCCTGAACCATGTGACAAGCATGATGTAAAGTATTAACACATTAGCAAAGTATTAAGCATATAAAATTGGCTAAGGCTCTAGTGAGGGGAGCACACACACACAAAAGTAGTCCTCCCTTGGTATCCACAGAGTATTTGCATATAACCTTTAGGAAGCACATTCTCCAGAGTACTTTAAATCATCTCTAAATTACTTATAATACCTAAGACAATGTAAATTCTATGTAAATAGTTGTACAGGCAATGTAAATGCTATGTAAATAGTTGCTGTTGTGTGGCAAATTTGTTTTGCTTTTTGGAAATTTCTGGAGTCCCCCCCCCAAATTATTTGAATCCATGGATGCAGAACTCACACAGAGGTCGACTGTGGGTCAACTGTATATACAAGGTGATCTATGCACTAAAAGAAGCATAAGCAAAGTGTATGGGTGTAAGGAAGAGAATGACTAAATCCAACAGGAGAGGAGTAATAATCAAAGAAGGCTTTACCTAGGTTGTGATATCTAGCAGGGTCTTAAAGAGAGCAGTTTCCTACATAAAAACTGAGGGGCATGTCAGATAGAAGGAGCATAATAAGAAGACATGGATGCATAAAACAGCATGTGTTTATGGAAAAGTGGAAAGTTTTGAGTGGCTGGAACCTAGGCTGCAAAGAGGAGAAAGCTGGACAGTTTGGTAATGCAGATTGTTGAGGTAACTTTATCAAGAGCCTTGTACATTCACTTAAAACGTTCAACCACATGGATTATGGAGTACCACTGGAGATGTATATCGGGAAAAAGATTAGTCCTGACATTTAGAAATTTAATTCTGGCAATTAAACTGGCAAGTAAAAGATGAAGCAAAGCAGAATAGACTGAAGGAGAGAAGACTGGCTTGAGAGAGTCTGACTCTGAGTAGAACTAATATATTTTCATTATCTGACAACTTTTGAAAACCAATGCCTTTTTTTTTTAAAGCAATATGCACTTTTACAAGCCAGTTAAGTGATGTGAACTGCAGATTCCTTATGTATAAAATAAAGATGGACTAGATGCCTACCAGGACTCCCCTGGCAGTGTACTTCTAAGGCCTAAGAACGGGCTACCTGCGTACTTGACTTCAATATTGGAATTTAAGTAGAATTATATGAAAATTGCTATTTAATTATGAAACAATGGGTACTGAATTGTATTTTTTTATCTTTTATCAACTTTCTCAGGAGAGCTCTTTCTTCCTGAACAATGGTTTTGCTCCACAGGTATGAACACTAAGATAATATAGGGAAGTAAAGAAAGTATTAGCTGGGATAACTTTTCTGTAGTTTGAGAAGCATATAGAAAAATATCATTTGTACATTTGCATTTTAAATCAAAACAGTTATAATTAAAAAAAAAAACAACACCTGAGTACATACTATTTCATTAATCCCACTGAGTTTGCCTGAAGTAAGCTTTGGTCTGGAAGCAGGCCTTGGAGGTGGGACAATGGTGCCTATAGAAAGAGGAGTTGTGGGCCTGGCTGGTGGGTGGAAAAAGAGAATTTGAAGAAAATCATTAGTATGCAGCAATCCTTACATAAAAACATTCTATTATAGAATGACTAGGTTTCAAAGCTCATTTTTTTCAGGGTTTTTTTTTTTAATATAACTATAGCTATTTATTGAAATGCTGTGACTCTATCAAATACACTTTTTTCAAAGCTACCAATAATATTCCTGAAAAAAATCATTAAATTCTCAGTTAAACTGACATACTATAAATTATATTCCTGTTTCAATTATTTATGCACATAAAAATTAAATCTAATAAATTAGCTGGTGAAAATTAACCAGTTTAGGGTCTAAGATCTTTAGTTTATTGCCAATACTCCTAACTTTATAGTTATGCAAGACCAAGCCTGTGACGCAACATCTTCAGAGTAATAACATGAACTCTAAATAAAACATTACCTTAATTAAATTTGAAATCTCACTTTTAAGTTGAATCACACTGTACCATTTTTTGGTGACAATCAAAAATACCTCATTAGTTTACCAAAAAAAATTTCCCCAAACCACTAAAATTAATTTTTGGTAAATACAGAAAATCATACCTTAAGTCTTCCTAAATCCTATATAAATTTAGTGTTCAATATTTTAACACCATTTTCAAATTTTACAATTTTATAAATCAGAAATACTAAATAACCTCAGTATTCCTAATTAAAAATAACTCAGCATGGTAGAAACTAATGAAATTCAAGTATACATCAAAAGTCACACATGTATTAGCATAATCAAAGCAAGTGTGAAGAATGGAAGCAAATACATTTAAACCAGCTTTAATTACTTAAAATGATCTTCAAATCCTTTTGGACCATTCGAAAAGATGGGGCTATAATTCAGATTGAAGACTATAATACGGATGGGAAGAAATGTATTTCAATAAGCTCTGTAAGTTTACAGATGTGCAAAGTTAAAAATATATGAATAGGCCTAAGCATATACATGATGAAGCAAACAGGAAAGCTGAGGACAGTAAGCTTGGGCAGCAGTGGAGGCATGAAAGGAAAGGGCATGGAGGTGACAGAAGACATAAAAAAAAAAAAGTTAGTCACACACAGAAGTGAAGGTAAATGTATGGGGGTATGGAATCATTTAGAAAGTAGATCATATGAAGAGAGAAAGGATGCAAGCACAGTTGAGACTGCTTGAAGAAAACATCAAAAAGCTGATAAGAAATCAAGCTTAGATCCTTCTTCCAGTCAGCACCAGTTCTTTCATGCTGCACCCCTGCTTTAAGCTGTACATTGAAAGAAATGTGCACTAGCCTGAGGACCATAACACTTCTCTGAGCCATGACATATTTACTTTGAAGATATGTTCACTATCAATGAAACCAGCACTGACCAATACTCAAGTTATTTCAAGCTTGTGATAGAGCTTAACATAGTAGAGACATTCACTCCTGAAGCTTCATTAATGATCATGTGACCTGTCCAAATGGCATTTAGATTGACTCATATCAAGCCCAGTTGAAGTTCAGCTCCTTCAAATAATCAGAATTTGCTTTTTGAAAAAAGTTAATACAATATCTATTAACATCACTGTTTACAAATGAATCTATTAATTGTAAGTTAATAGTAAATTTATAAATTATAAATCTATCTCTGTATGGCAATTAGGTACTGCTTTTAGGAGCCTCTGAAAGAGATTACTACAATTGATTACAGGCTTAAGTATCTTAATTGTGTTTTGTGGTGGTGGTGCTGGTGGTGGAGCTCACTTCTAAAAAATGTCTATTAGATACAGTATTTCAAGAAATAGGAAGTGACTTGTAAAGTATAAAAACATAGGCAATAAGAGCTAATCTACATCTGCCTTCTGACATTACCTAAGGGGAAGGGACAAAGCATGTTTCCTGTAGCATTCTTCGCCTGAACAAAGGTACAGACTAATCTAGAATCCAGAAGTAATGATAATGCAGAAGAAAAATTAGCAGCATTGTTAGCTGCTTCTGTTAGTAGTTTTTCAGGATATGTAATAGTATGGCAAAGGCCACTTTGATCCTCAGAGATGCAGCTGTTAGAAGATCTGTCATCCAAAGCATCAAGGAACCCAAAGGTATTTTCAACTTTATAGTGCATCTCTGGAAAGCCTTATAAGTGCCACTGGAGTCAGTAATTTTAACAAGTTCATCAGTAAAGGAAATCCACTGACTACAACCATGAAGCAAAAGGAAATTTATGCTGGCTAGTGGTGGTGTTACAGCAGGATAACATAGAGGGTTGATGGAACAGTCTGGTAATGGGTTTTCTAGACCTAAAATCTGACCTGGTTTCAAGTAAAGATTCAATTGTTACACACCCAGACAAGTCAGTTTGGGAGAGAAAAGTAAAGCTGTATTCTGTTCATTAAGGTCAACAGAAGAAGAGGAAAGCAATTGAAAACAAGAAGTAACAGAAAAATTCTAGAAATAAAATATAAATCTATATAGCCAAGTAATTCTTATTTCAGGTTAATGTTACTTTAATTACTCAAAGCTAGAAAAATTTAATACATGGAAAAGAGCTTGAAACCCAACTTTATATTAACCAAGGAAGATAAATAGGAGAAATAAGAAACTTAAAATATAGATGAGTAATATTTGAGGTCCAAAAATATATAAAGGCAGAATTATTCCTGTTTCCCAGAGGAGCAAAAGGTAATGTTAACAGTAAAAGTCTAAAAAGATATGACAAGGTATCACAGTGATAGTGCTTTATACATGTGTTACTCGACAAAGTGCCTGTCTGGCTAGTAATAAAACTTGAAACTGTTAGGAAGTAAGAGGAATTAATCAGTTTTGGATTTAATATATAAAACTTAGCCTAATATTTTTCAAAAGATAATTCTGTGGGGTTTTTACAGAACTCAGGTGCTCAGTTAATCCACGGGTAGAGGAGAGATGGTCCATACTAGCACTTTATCAAAAAGGAAGTAGATGTGACATATTTACATTAAATTACATATAAATATTTTATTATATATAAATTTATTTATATGTAAATGATACGTAATGTTTATTTATGTATCTACATGGTGGAAGAAGCAACTGAAACTACTTCTATACCAAGCTCTAAGTATGCTTTTTAAACATACAACAACATTTATCAGTTATTAACTAGAATTATTTTCTTTGAGACTGCTTTAGCTGAGATGGTGTCACTAATGAATTAAGATTCTTAAAGAGACAGAAGAGAGTAGGGAATAATCTGACAAACCACACCTTGCGAAAATGTGAAAATGGGTACCTGTGTAGATAATGTTAAGATGGGAGAGATGCACTGCAAAGAGGTGAAAGAAAATTTAAGACAAAATACCTATTTCACAATTTCACTTAGAACGAGTCTTATAAAACATCATAATGTATTCATAAGTTTTTATCAATAATTATATTCTGCTCAAGTGAAGACATAATCATAATTACTACATAGCAGAATGTCTTTTCAACATCACTAACATTCTTTGAAGGGAAAAATAATTTGACATTATTTTTCAGAATAAATAGGAAGGTTTTAAAAGGCATACCAAAATAAATTTTAAAACACACAAAAGGTTAATTTTTTATCATTTCCTACCTACTAAACATCAAATGACAGCTGAATGAAAATGTATTATTTTCTACCTGAGGTTGAAAGTGATATGGGCAAAACATTCTTTAGACAGGGAGCAAGAAGAGGGCATGTTTTTGAGAAGAATGAGGCTGTGCTGAAGGAAACAGCAAAAAACAAAGGGTGTTATGAAGAAATTTCTATATAACTAAAAACTATGTAATAACAGTGAAAATTTTTATTAAAGATTTAAAAAATAAGTCATAAAAGAATATTAACAAAATTAAAAAACATTGCTTAGGACTCCTTTCAATCTAAAAACAAAAACACTATTCTGACATTTTCACTAAACAAAAAAGAGATGTTATTACAACTTCAGTTTTTCTTGTACAATTGTTTTACTTACAAAATCTATTAGTAAGATTAGTTTCCTAAAGCAAAATAGTAACAAAGCCCCATTGAGAGAGGCTATAATGCCACTTTAGAATATGTTCAATTATCTAGTGACTGTTTCTTGCTGTTTTACAAGTTTAGGTGCACATCACCTAATACTTTCTCTTCAAAATTCCTAATTGTTTCAGGTTAAGGTTGCCTAAAATCCATTTATAATTTCTTTTTAAAACATTTAGTTTCTAAACAGTCCAATTTTAAATATTAGTATTTATGTTATTATTTTGTTAATCTGCCAGTGTGTGATAAATAGAACAAAGACTTTAGAATCAGTAAGACTCAGGTTTGAGTCCATGCTTCATTTCCTAGTTATATAAAGTTCCTGGTCATCTCTGAGCTTTATTTTTTTTCATCTATATAATACAGAGACAATAAGAAGGATTCCATATAGCAGTTAATGAGGTGAAATCAAATAGAATGTGCAGATTTCAGGAGAGACGTAGCAGGAACTCCATCAATTCAAGTTCTCTTCCCACCACTCCAGCACTCCCTTAACCCCAACTGGCATTTCTGAAATCCCAGGGAAGGCTGAAGATCAACTTAAACTGATTTTATTTTCTCATTTTAAATAAGCAGTTTTATTAAACATGTTTTGATTCTTGACAAATGGGATTTTAATATTTTGAAGAAAAGAGAAATTTAATATATTCTTGCCAAAAACAACAACTAAAATTCATTCACCAAGTTCTTTCATGCATTTCTTGGGAAGTGCTAAAACCTTTCTGGAAGGCAGTTTGGCAATAAGCATCAATGGGCCTACTTTATGATTCATAAATCTTGCATTGGTAAATTATTATAAGGATATGAGATGTGCACAAAATTTATTATATCCACAGATGTTTATAATACTAGAAAATCAGATGCAACTTGAGTGTCCATCAAGATAGGACTGATTAGATTAATGTATACATGCAGTTGAATAATATTGAGAATTATTATTTGGGCACTGATATATAAATGATACCTAGAAATAAATATATAATATATAAATGAAAAAAAGTTGGTGTTTGATAAATTTTCATTCTTAAAGCCATGGTGTCTTTAAGGTATGTTAACAAAAACAGTATAAAATCACTCTGATCTGGCAATATGATAGAGGACAAGTTAAAAAATTTTTGATCATTAAGTACAACATACAAGTAATGAATAAATGAATTAGAAAAAAGTAACTACTGCATTCCTTTACAGTTAAAAAAATACATATATATATATATTTACCTGATGATGACGAAGTTAGTGAAGCTGAAGAAGATGAATCAAGAGATGGTCCAAACAGGGGGTCCCAAGCAAGTAAATCACTGTTCCCTTTACTGCCATAACATTTTAAAAGTAGATTTTAAGCAAAGGAGTATTTTATTAGTACAAAATCTAGTCACTTGTTTTTATTTCATAGAAAAATTGTAACAGCTCAGTATATATGATTAAAGAGTTAGATATTCTGCCAGTTGACTATTTGAAGAAATTTAATTAGCAGATTTCATAAACTGGTATTTATTAACTGCTATAAGCAAACCTACAATAACATTATGTGAGGTCGGTAAGGGAGAGTAGAGATTAATCCCCACTGATTAAATCTTGTTATATTCTAACAATCTTAGGGGGCCTCAGAATGGAAATAATTTCAGCTTTACAAATGAAAAGCAGCACAGAGTCTAAATGACCTGCCTATCTATGGTAGCATAGCTAATTAATTCTACAGTAGTGTCAGGTCTGCCCATTCACATCTAGCATCCAGTCTTGGACAGAAAATTTCTTAAGTGATAGAAAATCAGGTAGAAATTTTAAAAGGCCATACTTACTTTCAAAGATGAAGAAAAAGGGTAAAAGATTTTTTTAAAGTACTTTTTAAGTACAGAATGGTGGCTTAAGCCCCATCTATATAAACTTCAAAGGTCTGATCACTAGAGTAGATCGTGCATAGGTGGGGTTTTTCCCTAGGCAATCCACTACCTGGGCCACTAAGTCGGTCTAGCAAAATGTCTGGGTCATATATGCCTTTTTATGAGGTTACCAAAACCATGGACAAAATTAAGAGTATCAGCAGTCTAGTTTCAAAAACAACATGTATAACCAAAGATTTTCTTCCACTGACTTCATGGAATCCACTGGACCCAGTTACTCTCAGGATTCAACTCCTGGCTCTTTAGTGTGTATTTAATAAAGACTTTTATATAAATGTTTCTCTTTTTCATATTAGTCACAGCCCTTTTAAGATGCCTAATCTCTAGGATCTTGAGCATGTGATCTTTGCTACCACTTCTTTTTCTTAAATCCAGCTTTACTGAGATTTGACTGACAAATAAAAATTGTATATATTTACAGCATAAAAGAGAACATTAATCCTCATTTTAAAATATTTAATGTATCAATCTGCCATTATTTAAAATATTTTTCAAAAATCTTAGAAAACAGGCCCACTATAATACAGTTATCTAAGAAACATGTATCTAGTATTTCAGCATGCACCCACATGGAAGCACAGTCACATGATAACACCTAGAATCACAACTGCATAAATGATTCTTAAAAACAAAGTCTTAAAACACTAAACTTCTCTTTAAATATGACAAATCAAATGAATACCACCACTCTGCTCAGTTAGTGCCTAGCTTCAAAAGTTTCAATTTTAAACTACCCCTCTAATTAAGTCTACTTTTACTCATACAAAAAAACATGAAAAGAAAGTAGTCTTATTGGTAAATACAGAAGTGAAAAAGGACCTATGCAACACTGGCTTTATACACACACACATTTTTTTTTTAAAGAAGAGCTTGCAACATGTCTTCTAGACCTCTCTTTTTTCAACTAAGTTGAGATACTTCTTCATTTTGAGGGTCATAAAGTATACAGTTTTATTTTATAAGGTCACAAAAAAACTGAAGGAAAACAAAATTTCCATGAGAATAACTAATTAGTTGAAATACAGATGTGTATGAATTTGGGATATCATCATTTATTCAGAAGCAGTGAGGACGTCAAGGCCAAAATAGGTGAATGGGTTTTTTGTTAATTATCATAAAAAGAAATATTATCAAATGAGAAATAATTTAAAACATCTAAAAATTCCACATGATGTTTCACAGCTTAGGAAAAGGATGATTAAAAACACTCTACTGGAATTAAAGCTGCAGAGATAATAAAACTCTCTAGAAAAAAAGGACAAAAGAAGAAAATTTTTCATGTTTAAATTTTAAAAATTAAATTGCAATGGGCAGGGACACAGGATTTTTAGGGCAGTGAAATTTTTCTGTATGATACTATAATGATGGATACATGTCATTAACTATTTGTCAAAACTTATAGGTTATACAACACCAAGAGTGAACACTAATCTAAACCTTGGACTTAACGGTGATAATGATGTGTCAATGTAGGTTCATCAGTTTTGACAAATGTGCTATTCTGGTGGGTGATTCTAACAGTTCAGGAGGGGTTTGGTGTATGTGGAGGGAAAGTGTATATGCAAAAATCTCTATACCTTCCACTCAAACTAGCTGTGAACCTAAAATTGCTCTAAAAAATAGTCTATTAAAAAAATTTTTTTAATGTGGAACTTACTCATTGGATGCAGCAGATGGCTTCGATTTTGTTAACTCTTCACCTAATCAAAAAATTGAAATATTATGAAAAAAATAATCTGAGTAATAAAAATATTTTAATATAGAGAGAAATACTACACATATAGTAGTCCATGAACAATTTAAAAAATATGGCATTAATAACATATATATATATATAATTTAAACAATTACAAAGAAAAGGAACATGTCTTTAATAAGTTTTCTACCATGCTTAAGAATATTTAGCTGAATTTCTGCTAAATTTTTATTTCTTCTAATAGCTTTAGTAAGAAATGACTTAAATCAACTAAACCATCATATTCATTAAACTGCTGTGAAAAATATATGGGCTTCAATAAAATTAGAACAAATGTCTAAATTCTTACGTATTACTTAAGAATTTTAACTGAAGAATCATGAAGGCATTTTTCAAGTTCTAATGATATTATTAGTGATTATTATATTGGCCAAAAGTAGTTATTAACTCTTGAAACACATCCTATTTTGAAAAATAAAATTTTTACAACAACTTAGTCTATTTTGCTACCTTTTGCATTTCTAATATGAATCAAAAGCAACCGGTACACAGGGCAACAGCATCAGTAATGCAATAGTCCTGTTGGTTCATAAGTAATTTTCCCTGCACCTTAATGTTTTGCAACAAACACCAAGCAATGGCTAATATATCAACATGGGTAACTGCAACAAACTATGAGGAATACCACAGTGTACACTGATACTCATTCAAACCACATTCCTTCATTTGATTCAGTTTGGTTGGTTATTTTGCCTCAAAGTGCTTATTGTGTTGTTCTCCATCTTTCTGAGTTTTTCCCTCATCGTCATAACTCAGTAGACTTCCTTTATACTCATTTTCTTCACATACCTTATCAAGCTACTTACCACTTATTTTTAAAAGTAAAATCCTACTTTTAGTTTGATATTTGTTATGAGTTTAACGGGTCTTTGTAATTGTGCTAGAATTTTCACTGGGACTGATGTTATAGTTCTGGGTCATGAGGAAGTTATGCCAGTTAAACAGTTTAATACATGGCTACATTTTTCAGAAATCAGCAGAGCCAAAGAGTAGCTTCTAAATAAGCATGTTAAAGTTTAAGGTATGTCTCAACACTAAAAAAAAATAATATAGATAAGTTGTCTTCTGTTGTAAAGTAAGTATCTTTCTAGTCTGTCATTAAGGCTCATGATGAGAAAAGACGATTTCTACAACTGTATATGTTAGGCTATAAGCTTAGCACATTGCCTGATAAACTTAAATAGACTTAAAATAACCAATTTAAACATCAGACTTACTAGATGAATTCCGATTCATCTGCACCTAAAACAGAAATATAAAAATAAGTGCCATTAAACAAATAATTTGGTAATAAAATATCTGGTAAAATGTCAATACTGAGAACTAATTTTAAGTTATTTTTAATGTATCTGCTCAATTGTAAACTGTATTTACATAAAAAGATTACAGAAAATACTTTCAGTAGTTTTTTGTCTTATAATTTAAAAAATACATATACCTTTAACATTCAACAAAAAGTTTCAAAATACTAATTATCTATATAGCAAGATACCATGGCTTGCTAATTTAAAAACACAAATATTGTGAAAATCAATGTTCAAACATAATGATTTTTTTTAAAGTCAACAGGTAAAAACATAAAATCTTGCACTTACTGGACTGTGTCTCTAGCAGTAGTACATAGAAGGGAAAAGAAAAAATAGTGTTAAAAAATAAGAAAAAAGAAAAAGTGTTCATTCTATAATTTAAAATATCACATTTCCCTAGTCATCCATCTATTCCCTTCTGAAACATACCTAAAATCTATACACCTAAGAACACATACATACACTTTTGGAGGGAAAAGAACTTAAGCTAGATAAACTGGGCAATAAAATTGTGAGATCCTCTTTCAAACCCAATATTAAGTATTAAATTTTTTATTATTATTTATCTTCTGAGTACAAAATTATGTTTACTGTTTTTTTAAAAATAGAGAAGAGCACAAACGATCAATTATCTCACTACCCAAGATGGATGTTTAACATTTTGATGTATATTTCCTCCAGGCTTTTATTTGCGTATGTATTTTAAACTAGTTATTATGCTCTTACACAAAAAATTTTTAATGGTTTCACAACTTCCTACTTCATATATATATATATACACACACCATAATTTAATCTTGGCATTAATCTTAATAAGCTAAGTAGAAATGGTCGAATAAAACCTCACTTCAGAAATCTCTTTTGGTGGAAAAAATAGTTCTCAAATTAAATTCTTAAAGTGCACGACTAGGGAAAAAAACATTTTTTCCAAACAAATACATATAGACTACTTACAATATTTAATTACATAACAATACGAAATAGTGTGAACTTTTATTCTTCATTATCAAGAATGGTTTTAGGTGGGGGAGGGTATGGCTCAGTGGTAGAGCACATACTTAGCATACAGGAGGTCCTGGATTCAATCTCTAGAACCTCCATTAAAAAAAATACTAAATGGGGGGGAGGGTATAGCTCAGTGGTAGAGTATGTGCTTAGCATGCACAAGGTCCTGGGTTCAATCCCCAGTACCTCCATTAAATAAATAAACCTAATTACCGCCCCCCCCAAAAAAGAAGAGTTCTAAAAACAATTACGATAAGTATGTACAGATAAACTAAATTGACATTCTAAGATATACTTTTTCCCATAGTTTAACATTTCTGAATTTAAGAGTATGACATCAATAGAAAGATCTATTATGATGATTTTTTTCTCCCTCAAAGCTATTAAGAATCTCAGAATTGAATAAGTAACCAGTAAGAATTCTTATCTGTACCTCTCTTTGTATGAAAACTATGGAAAAACAAACAATACAGTGAAAGACAAAAAAAAATGCAAAGATATAATTTAATCTTTAAATTCTTTTTTATGGAACTCTCTTTTATAAAAAGTTCATCCAAAAAATGAATGAAAAACTTTTAAAATTAGATGAGGAAGAGATTAACACTGCCCATTCACAAAATTCTGCCTGAGACAACACTACTTATAGTACAAATGGCAGAAATAGTGGATTTTCTGAATTTTTGTTTAAAATACATTCAAAAGGAAATAAAACTGAGCGAAATTCACAAATTCACTTGCCTGTATAAAAATTATAAATGATATACCTCAATAAAGCTGAAAAAATTATAAATTAAATATTTCCTCATCCAACATGCTTAATTATTGCTAAGTGATGTTTTATTTTTTATTAGTTCTAAAACTAACCAGATGCAGGTAGATGACATTAAACAAACTAAGGCTTCCGTATAAAAACTGTAAGTGACTTGCTCATTTTCTTACTTACAGATACCGCTGGGGAGAGAGTTATATTTCCTATAGATACTTTTAATTCATCCAATGAAGCCATTGTGTGATGTGAGTTATTTGGATGCATAGGTTTGATTTCTATCCGGTATTTCTTTGGTTCTTCATCTTCAGAATCAGAATCACTAGATGAGTAGAAATGGTTCTCTTTGGTATGTGAGTATCAGTTAAAGAATTCAGTTTTTAAGTTACCTTAATGCACAACAAATTTTTCACATATTTATAAAAAGGAACAACAACAACAAAAAGAGGTAAGATAGACTTTACCAGAAATGTAACTACTAATATTAATAACATGTCAAATAAAGGACACAAAAGAATTTTATTGTAATTAAAAATCTGAAGAGTAAGAGTCTTTATAAAATAATAGATTATTTTGCTGTAAATGTCTACTTATATGCCAACACAATCCATAGAATATCCAGATTATGAAAGGATATCATTCTGATTTGCTTCTGGTTTTATACTATAGCCCTCTTCATCTACATCAGGAATGTTCTGGGGGGAAAGAAAAAAAAAACTTTACTATAACAATAGTTCCAGCTGTGAAAACCTTAAAAGTTAGCAAAATAGCCTTAACTATTACTGAGGGGCTTTATAATTTATCAGATATCAGTAGATTAACAAAATTATTAAACCTGTGGGAAAATTATATCTTTTTAATCGACTTCAAATTATACTCCATGATTCAGATGATCTGAAAGAGAAAAGCACTGCAAAACAAACAGGAGAAACACTGAAAGGAAGAGAATAGGTGTGTGGGTAGGCATGCCAGCAGTTCTGTGGATAACCAAGTTTTCACCCAAATCTTCAAAGTGGAAGAAAAAGGCATAAGACTGTGTGTGTCCAGGGAAGAGAGGTGGTAAAATCAAAGGACTGACAGCTTAAGTACATGGTAATATCTATTATAAATACAGAACAAAAAAAACAGAAATAAAAGACTACCAAGAAAATTTAAACTACATTAAAATACCATCTCTTACCCATGAGACTGGCAAAAATTCAAGAGTCTGAAAATATACTCTGTTGGCAAAGCTGTGAGGAAATGTACTCTTATACTTTGCTGGCATAAGTACAAAACAGTACAATGCTACAGAGAGAAATTTAGCAATATCTAACAAAAATATGTATGTGTTTACTCATCCATGCAGGAATTGTTTCTAGGAATTTACCCCAAAGATACACCCCCAAGAATGTAAAAATACATGTGCAACAAGGTTATTTATCAGAGAATATTTTTACTCAAAATTGCTGGAAAGTACTAAATGTCCAAGCATAGTTGAATAAACTTCATACACAAAATGAAGTATTATGCAGCTATTAAAAAAATGAGAAGGGTTTCTATGAAGCAATATGGAGTGACTTCTGGGAAATACTGCTAACTGAAAAAAAACTAAGTACAAAAGAACATGTATAGTATAGTATCTTTTAAGTAAGAAATTAAAAAACCATATAGATATCTGCTTATCATTATTAAGAAAAACTGCTGGAAGGATAAATCAGAACACAATAAAGTTGGCTACCTAAGAAGGGAGGACAATTGAGCAAAAGGGATAAAGGAGAGAGGGACACATCTAAATATGCTTTTGTGGTTTGACAACAGAATATAAAATTTATGCTCAAATGGATCAGAAAAAAAACTATACACATATAAACACATGCACATATATACGGAAAATGCAACTGTTAAAGCAAATGCAGTAAAAAGTTAAAGGTATATACTTTGTACTATTTTATTCTCATATTTTTTGCAGGTTAGAATTTACTTCCAAGTAAGTTTTAAAAATGGGAAAGAAAGAAAAGAAAAAAGACTGCCAAGAAATGCCAGGGTTTACTAGTTCTATATAATTGGGCAGCCAATATCCATCTCCTGGCAGTTTGCCATTCTTCCTCCAATCACTTGCTAAAGCTCAGCAAGAGAAATAGGAAGGATCGCTAATCTGACAGGCCCAGCACAAGGTTTACACAGCTATAGCCTCCAAGCTGAAAAAACAGTCTAATGTAGCCAGCAGTGACTTAACAGACTGGATTAAAGCCTAGAAGTGAAAAATCTAATATAGGGTAAAGAGCAGATTCCATATAAAAAGATGACAACTGATGTAATTATGACCCTACAAGTAAAGCATTTTCTTTGAGTTCTATATGTTGCTTGCTAGTATGCAAATAACATTTTAAAATACTTTAAAAACAAAGAAGCTTTGACAAATGTGGATTCATCAGAAATCAGAATTAAAAAATTTTTTCAAAATACTTTATTCCTATTCCCAGTACCCTAGAAACATACCAGATATTGGGTTTCCTAGAGGTTTTATCTGGGAACTGCCACTGCCACTACTTTTAAATTTGTTTACAATACTTTATACAGGACAATGTAATAATTTTAAATAATACTGAGCTGTTCTCTGTTAAGACTGAATAAACTGCTTTTGAATCAATCTCCTGTAGATTACAACTATAAACTCCGGTCAAAATAAACAAACAACTATCTGAAGGTACTGAAGAGTGACCCACAGCAGCTACTTAAAAAGATACACAAGGTGATAACACTTAAAAAAACAACAACTATAAATCAAAATGAAATTCTAAAAAAAGTTCAAATAATCCAGTAAAAAAAAAAAAACCCCAAAATTCAAAAAAAAAAAAAAAGAGAAAGAGAGGAACAAATAGAAAACAAAAAATAAGATGTCAGACTTAAGCCCTCACATGTCAATAATCACTTTAAGTATCAATGGTCTAAATATAAAAAAATCTAGATTGGCAGAATGAATTTAAGGAAGTATGACCCAACTATATGCTACTCACAAGAAACTCACTTCAAATATAAAACAGAGGTAGGTTGAAAGGAAAAGGATAGAAAAAACATACCATGTAAATATTAGTTTAAAAAACAAAAAAGACAGTCACTATTAGATAAAAACAGACTTCAGAAAGAAAATGACCAGTGTCAGACATTATATCCACACAAAGACCTGTATACAACTGTTCAAAACAACATTTCTAGCAGCCAAAAGTTGGAAACAACTTAATGTCCCACAATAGGTGAATGGTTAAACAAACTCTGGTACATCTATATCATGGAATACTATTCAGCAATAAAACGGAATGAACTATTCATACATGCAACAACCTGAAGAATCTCCAGAGAATGGTGCTGGGTGAAAAAAGCCTATCCCAAAAGTTTACATACAGTATGATTCCACTTAAATAACATTCTTGAAATGATTTAATTATAGAAATGGTGAAAAGATTAGTGGTTGCCAGATCAGGGAGAAGGAGGGAATGAAACAAAAGTGGCTGAAAAAGGGCATCAAAATGAAAGATCCTTGGAACACTGGAATTTCACACAACATTGTAAAATGATTATAAATCAATAAAAAATGTTAAAAAATACATATAAAAATAGTAATTTTCTTATTTAAAGGCTGAAATATAAAACAAAAATACTAGTATTATCTTAAGTAACATAAAGCACAGTGTTTTACAGAATACCTAGTTTTTTATTTTGGTACACCAATATCCTATAAAAGAGCATAACATGTTGTGGCCAAAAGAAACAACAGTAATGCAAGCAAGAACAATAAAGGAAACAGCTGGACTCTACTGCACTTATCAACATGAGCAGTGTCTAATGAATTCTAATGAACAATTTGAAAAATGTGTCTGTCTACACATTACTTACATCATTTGGTAAATCTACTCTCCCACTGTACCCACAGGGAGCTCCATCTGATGTCTTCTTTAATTACATATAAAGAAATATATTTAAACAAAGAAATATAAACAAACTTTCTTTAAAACAAAACAAAAAGCACAGAAAAGTACTAACCATGGTTGTTGCTATTTTTTCTAAAACTACAGTCTGCTAAACAAAATTCAAATATAATGAACAGATAAAAGCAGTATTTTAACAGATCTAAGAATCAATTAATAAGAGCACCACATTTTAAAATAAAGTAGGCAGGTTTGAAATTTGACATATTTCCCAAGAAAAAGCAATATTCTACGGCACCACTTCAATTTTAAAAGTAAAATATCCACTTTTCAAAGATAGTTAGAAATATCTTCTATTATTAGTAAACCAAGGGTATCAAAGCTTATAGCAATGTAAAGCCAAAAATGCATCTGTAAAGTAATTTTTTAAAAATAATTTTAATAGTGAATTTATAATAACATGGTTAGTATTTTTCTTGGAAACGTTTGTAAACAGCTCAACCCAAATATGCTGGGTATTTCCTAATGGAAACAGCTAAACTGTTTATACCAAAATAAAATCTACTTACAAGTGAATCTGCATCAGGGCATTCCCTGTTAAAATAAACAAAATATTAGAAATATTCAACTGTTAGAACTATCTGATAATTACACTAAACTGAAAGTTTTGGCTTTGGTATTTAAATATAACTTTTATTTAAACTCTAGGAAAATTAGAGAAATCAAATCATGAAGATTAAAATATACCAAATGATTTTAAAATTCACACAAAGACATTACCCTGTACCATACTAAAAGATAAAATAAAACAAACAGCTTACGAGTATTTTAAAAACTACTTTCAAAAGTACTTCTTTTCCATGAATACACACAAGAATCATATCAAGGAAGCTGTCAGCCCTACAAGGATTTCTGGTGGCTTTTAATCCTTCAGGTGGAGAAAGAAAAAAAAAATCCCTCAAAGAAGAAAATCTGGCTTTAAAAAATAATCTATATTTTTATTGGTAAAAAATAGTAAATAACATATTTAAATTAAAATTTTTTTAAACTTCAGTTTCCTTCCCATAAGCTAGCATATAGGGAAGTGAAGCCACCTTTCTCCAAATGTTAAATGAGCAGCTAGACTTTCAGCCAGAATAGTTTCTAGTCTAATGTAATATGTAATTGAGAACTGATATTTTATAATTTAACTAGTAAGCAAACAAGAATCTGGATATAATCTAGTGAAAACTATTACTTTAAATGTAAAGCTAAAACATAAATATCAACATTCTCGACTAGCCAAATAAAGACCTAAAACTTAAAATTAAAGACATTAAAGCCATGAGGAGTAAGGTGAGAAAAATTTGTATGTATACTAGTTCTAAAACAAATTCACAAACAAAAATTAGAGTGCGTATTTTAAAAGCACTAGCTTAGTTACACAGACTTTGGCTTGAGATATTAATGCATATAGTGTGAGATTTTGCCACTTTAATAATAAACTGAAAACACAGACATTAGATACACCTTAAGAGCCAAACGAACAATAATAAATGGCACTAAATATATAGGGAAAGCACTTAATATACAGGATAAACAGGTAATCTGTATCAATCCAAAGACTAAGCACAAACCAGGAAAATCTACAAATTAAAGAATTTTGTTCAAGAAAGGATGAAAGAGACTGAAAAAGTGAAAAAAGAGGGAGATGACTATACTGTTCTTAATCCAAATGGAAGCACCAAAGAGACAGGATGAATGCAACCCCCACATGTCTTTATATCCACTTAAAATAGCAAATTTTGAAAAAAAGCTTCCTATTATTGGTAGATTATAAGAAATATTTTATCAAAAAAACCTATGCATACTCTGAAGAAATGTTCCAAAATAGGTACTAGGATAATAAGTTCAATCCCTGTACAGAATCAAATCAATTAAGATGTGAGAAGACTTTTCTACTTTCTTCTTTTTTTTTTTTAAAGATAAAATGTAAATATAAAAGTAAGTATAAAAGTTCCAAACTGTTAATTCTCTGGCTTAAACCAGAATCCTCCAGTCTTTGCGGTAAAGCACTCATCTGTTTGCTTCACAGTGCACAGTGTGAGACCTGCAGGTGAAATCCCAGGAAGACTATGCTCTGAGCAAGACCCCTCATCCACAACTGCTGGCATTTCTAAAGCCTTCAGGCTATGAGAAGAAGCATGCCAAGAGCCTCGGGCATTTCAAGCAAAATGAAATCTCAACTTTTTTTTCTGCCAGGAAGTGTTGAAAGAAGGCGATCATGATGACCTAGTATTCTTATTGGTCAAATATTCCAATATCCAAGTGGCCTAAATGATCATACTGGGAAATTACGGTCATGAAAAATTGTTTTAAAAACATGAAATAAACAAAAATATTATAAGCTCCCTAAATGAACAGCTGTGAAAACCATACATTGTAAAAACATTTTAACTCTTTCTAATACAGTCACTAACAGATAAACTGGCTACACTGTAAAAATTTACTTTAAAAAATCAATTGTTTAGATTTCAATATGTATTTCCAATATTATAAAAAGAGACGAGGTTCCATCCCCTTAGCAAAATACCCTCTTCACAATGTTCAAAAAACATCTGCAGAAGAGACAATAGCTATATGCATAAATTACTTTGCAAACAGTCTTAATTTGTAACCAAATACTACTAGGGGAGGGGTAAGAAACAGACATTTAGAATGGTAGAAACTCAGATACCAAGAATATAACCAGAGAGGAGGCAAGAATACCCGAAGCACAAATTGTTCTCTTACATTGAAAAATGTGAGTGCCCATCAAAATACTAAATCTCGGGAGAGTTTTGCTGATTATGCTAGAGAAATAGGGATTTTAAACAAATTTTCAGTCAATGTTATTAGGTCAACAAATCACTCAAGACTTTTGACTAATCTAAACGGGTCGAATAATTAAGCAAAGAAAAATTCCTTTAATTCCAGTTTGTCTCTGGTTAATCATAGCTCAATGATTCCCAACCCCACGTGTATATCAGGAATCACATAGGCTGCTTAGAGTAAAACAAAAACTATGCTGGGCCCTCACGCCCCAAGAATCCCATTTAACTGGTCTGAGGCAGGGCCTGGCATAGATATACTTATTTTAACTTCCCAAGAAGTTCTCATATGTAGCCAAGGTAGAAAACTTCACTTAGCGAATACTAGTTTAATTTCTTTATATGCTAATTATGTTTCTTTGTATATTAATTTCTTATTTTTAAAAAAGGTAAATGAAATTTACACTCCATCTGGCATCTAAAAATGATGAACTAGTATAAATGTTTAACAAATGTTAGGGCTTTTTTTCCTCCATTTAAGATTTTCTATTTATGTATGCATATATCAATGTGTGCCTATATGCTTAGAGTTGTCCTGAAGGATCTTCATCAAATTGTTGACCATGGCTTTTTTCTTATATTAAGACTAAGAAAATGTTTGTTTTCTTTGCATCTTTGTTTAATTTTTTAAAATATGCCTTACCATTTTATAAAATAAGAGTAACTTTAAAGTTTCAATTTCAAAACACTAAAGCTTTATAAAATCTTGAAATTTTAAAATAAGAAAAGTTAATACTTTAAACTAAAACTAGAAAAGTTGGCAGATGTTTCTAGAAAAGTGTGTATTTTTCATACTTTAGTCATATATACTTTGAGTTATTTGCAAAAGTTTTTTCTTTTCAAATTAATAACAAAAGCCTTATTCTTAATTATTTATAGCAACAGAAAGGATTTTGACAATATTTAATATACTTACACAGATTCTGTATCCTTTTCCTTTTTAATTATGCCTGGCAAACCAAAAGTCTTTCTTTTCCTTGGTTTTATACCTTAAAATAAATGTATATTGTTATAGAAACATAACTATTCCTGATAAATATATTAAACTTATGAATACATCTGGTATCCTGACACACAATTTGCTCATAATTGTTGATACTAAATTTGGACGAAAGAAATAAAAATATAAACTGCTGAACCTTAATATTTAATTTAGAGTCATAGTCTGTTTAGATTTTTCTTATGTTAATATAATAAAGCCTGTTATTCACCAAAAGGCTATATATAGAACATTCACTTTATAGATGAAATTCTCTCTTCCCCTCCTAAGTCTCCCCTAAATCACCTCAGGCAAAATAAGCATTTGCAGATTTCCTAAAACTTCAAAGTACATTATTTACCACGTTAGATTCTGTTATAATTGCAGATCAAATCATGTTTCCTGTACACAGGGTCACAAAATATAAATGTGCTGTTTTAAATAAAAAGATAACATGACAGATCCATTAATAGTATAACATGGGAAACTTACAATATGGCATTATTGTCCATATGTTATCTCTGATATAAACCATAAATGAAGAATACCATCTTTTTTTAACTATAGTTATAGTTTATTCAGATTTCCTTAACAAATATCATCTTTGTTTTGCCTAATATGGCAGTTCCCCCACTTTTTGCATGGCAAATTATATTTTAAATGTCATGCTATCAATTGTTAATAGAATCCAGCGCTTTAAAGCCTGGCTACTTACCCTTTGAGAACCAGAGCACATCTAAGCTAATTTCTCACCTTATACATGAGGAAACTCAGGCTATTATGGTTTTCTTTTTTTTTTAACTCAGTTTTATACATCTAGTAAATACTATAGCCAGGATTACAATCCAAGTGTCTTAGAATAATGTACTTGCTTTCATGCAAAACTAACTCCCTGAATCATACATCTGAATACCATAATATTTTCAAAATACATCATTTTTATTCTCATGGAGTAGGTATTATTTATTATCCACATTTTAAAAGAATTTTTAAAATTCTCTTAAACTTTAAAAAAATTATTTTAATGTACAGAGAATTTAAATAATTATTGCTCTCAAACAGTGAGAACTATAGTCTAGGCCCCAGAGCTCCTGGCTGCTCTGATAACCTTACACACAACAGCAAACCATTTCTCCAAATTCTTACACAGGCCTTGGAACAAACAGAAGACTGCTTCCAAATTATTTCTAGCAGCTTACAAAGTGAGATACATAAAACATGACAAAAATTGTGGATGTCTCTTGGGTTTCATACTATGAAAAACATCAATTTATAATAGGAGAGGTTGTGGACCCTTTCTCCAAGTCACATCATCAACCTATTTTGAATGATAACATTAGCATTAATGCATAGCCTTATTAATTATTAAAATGTTAACTCACTGTAGCATAAGCAGTATACATTAATATATGTTGATGACCTTCATATTTATATTAGAATGTTTAAAGATGGGTATCAATGGAGAAAACATTCTCAATGTATATCTGAAAACAAATACATGTTATATTTAATCTTTAAAATATATGTATTCTAACACTAATATTCCTTTGGGCAAACTTACTGCTTATTAAGTAGACATTAATATCTGCAGGTCTTTGAACCATAACTCAAATTTTTTTTACATCACTCTATAGACATGCTAACACCACTGGACAGCAGCTCCTCTTTATTTGTTCAGTAAACAGAAGCTATTAGCTAGTTGCCACATGTTACAACTGGTCAACTTACCCTCAACTGCACTAGCAGGGTCACATTCTTCAAATTCAAAAAGGCCTAAAAAAAATGTATGAATAAATACTAGTTAAAAAAAAAAAGCTGGCAGAAAACAATTAGATCAGATCCCATTACATTTTTAATTGTTCTGAAATGTGTTCCAGTGTTATGATTGTGTTAAAGTATCAGCAATAATTTAAAAAATCAAATAAGCCTAACAGTGAAAAAATACTGACACTAGCCTATTATCATGATCATAATTTACTGAAAACCCTTTATATATGGTACCACAGAAGTGGAGACACAGAGATCTAACATGTACTTTCTGCTTTCAAGGAGCTTACAATATGTATAGTTGAAAGAAAACAAACACGGTAAGAGGCAGTTGCTGAATCCTTGGTTGTGTTTGTGGGAAGGACAGAAGGACGAACTCAGTAAAATACTACCTGGACGGAAGCTTGGGACTCTGTCTTATTTACCACTGTGAACTAGCAAATAACAGATTTTCCATAAATATTTCCTTAATAAATAAGTGAATTAATTACATACTAAGTGGTGATGCTAGATAATCCAGATCTCTCTAACTGTATAGCAGATCAAGGAATTTGAACTGTAGTTTGCAGGCAATGGGAAGAGTTTTTAAGTGAGAAAGTCACACATACACACCCATGCCGAGTAGTCTCACAGAAAAATTAATTCAGTACTGTTATCAACTGTAGAGGAAGACAATGATAAAATCGAAATGAGTTGGAAAACAATTAAAATAGCCCTGAAATGACAGTTCTGCTGAGACTAGCCTTAAATGCCATAAAATATATATTCCATATGTGTAAAATATCAAAGTATTTAGTAAAGAAAGTAGCAAAAGCATGAATTACTCTTCTACTGAAATATACCCAAAGCTAAATATTAGACTAAAAATTTATGTTCCACTAAACTGTCATTTTTGCCTTGTTTTGTAATGTATAAATTCACGCAAGTTCAGCATTTTTGTGAAATAATTTTTAATTTATTTAGGGTAACTGGTACAGCCTGCTACATCAAGAAATTTTAAAATAGAGCTCAGAGTAAACAGTGGATAATAGAGGATTTCATTACTGGTTCTTCTAAGCTGTTAAGCTTAACCATAACTATGTGCAAATTCATGATCAGAGTTCTCACTGATCATTCCATTATGAAAGAAAACCACGAATATATAAGAAAGATTTCTCTACAAGTAGGAACATCAAAAAATACTGGCTAATAAAATGTCTTTCTTCTTGCCCCTAAATCGAAGATTTACTTCTTCAGTTCCAGTTTCTATTCAAATAGAGTAGATTAACATTTAGTGATAAGCAGAATAAGTCATAAAAGTGAGTTGATAAACAAGGTCCTAATAAATTAATTAGCAATACCTTCCTTACTGGGGCAATCTTACAACACATATCAGAAGACTTGAAAAAAAAAAAAATACACTCACTATTTCCATCCAAAAAATTCTTACGGAGTCAGAAAATTGCCCAATTAACATTTTAAGGACTTCCTCTCTGTAAATCTGGAAGCTAAGAATGTATTAAATGACAGGGTGATGAGCTGCTTCTCAGAATTCTTTTAACAGCCTACATTAACAGTTTAGAAAGAGATGAGAACTGAAAGATCAGTAAAGGTAAAGAATTTTAGTAGTACATGCATCTGATAAACAGCAAATTTTTGCTTGCTGTAAAAATTAAGAAGAATGAAAATCTCTACCTAAATTACTAACAGCTTATTAAGTATTATTAGTTTTATTACATACAAAAAAAGCTTAAGAGAATATAACCACTTGTCAAAAAAAAAAAAAAAAGACAACTAGAAATGTGGTTAATCCAAAATGTTCCTACAGTTACACAGCACATCATTTGTACCCAGTAACTACAGAATTTCTAATATTCAGCTTATAGGCATATTCCAGAGAATAAAACACCAATGCCAAAAAAAGTATTACTTACAAATATTTTCAATGTAGTATCTAGAAAGACTTTTACAAATCACCTTAGCAAATACAGTATATACTCTTTTAAGATCTTTGGATGCCTTCATGTATGTGAAAATTGTAAAGGCATCCCTTCACTCTATAAACATCAATCCCTTCACACAAAATTCTACATTTTCTTCTCACAAAACACTTTTCCAATACCAGACGTATCTTGATTGCTTCTCTTTATCTTTTTTAAACATCCCCTTAAAACCCATTTGAAATAGAAAAATATCCAGTAAAAGTAGCTATTCAAAATGACATTTCTGAAATATTAGATGCCAAATCTTCTCAAATTGTAAAATACATATTAAAAAATTTTAACTCTGTTCCATCTGCATATAAGCTTTTCTGTTAAAAATAGAAATAATAAGTTTCTGGAATAATAAAACTATATATACTCTTTAAAAAAAAATTCAGTCATGCATGAGAAAGATTTTCTTTTTCAAATGGCATACACTCCGCATGCTGCTTCACATGGCAAAGCTTTGCGTGCCTGGCTCAGTGCCAGTTGACAGCTCAGCTGGATATCAGTGCACATTCTGACCCCCCTTGCAGCATGTCACTTCTGAACTGTTTCACAAGTAGAAAGTTTATTCAGCATCTCCCTCAAATGCAGTCCACTGTCCATCATTCTGCTATTTAATCGTAAGACAAGTTACTTTTTCTGACAGTACCAAAGCCAGAGTGAGAGTCAGAAAGAATAGTTTGCTACAACTGGAATTTTAACTGTTTTAGGCTCAATTAATTCTGTTGTCAAAATAAATAACTATTCTTAGTGCTCAGATTTTATGCTGGGCCACAAGGGCAATTTAGTTTATATAAAAGCAAGTAAGACCATTTTGGCTCTGTCTCCTGATGCTCTTTTACACATTATCTAAAAATCCCATCACGAGTTCAATTAAAAGCAGAAGAAATTAAAGGCAGACTTCCAAGAGGTCAACAATCTAACGCAAAACAATTCTTACAGATGATGCTTTAATCATAAGGGCAGGAATAAATTATTGCTAGCAAAAGAAAAAGTCCAATAACCTAAACAATTTATCCAAATCTAATTTGGATCAAATTTTTAAAGAAATGTTATAAGAGGAAAGAATTTATTTAACAATAATCTTTAATCACTATATTTTGTGGAAAGAGGCAGTGTATAAAAAATGTGAAATATCTAATTAATAGTTTCCATTGTTTGGGAATCAATTCTAAATCTTAGGCCACCAACAGGGCAAATCTGCAACTCTGCCTAGTTATAAACTGGCCTCAAAACTCAAATAAGAAGTCTCTGAGTTTCCCAAATCAAGCATATTTTTGCATATGCCCAACTGAAACCACAGAACACTGGTTCTAATTAGAAGCCAAAGTTAAACATACAAACATGTCCAGACCCCAAAGTTTAACAAAAAGTGATAATAGGAGAGAGGAGAGGCAGAAGAAGGGAGGGAAGGGGGAGGGAGGGAGGGAGGGAGAAAAAGAGAAAAGAGCAAGAGGGAGGGAGGAAGAAAGGGAAAGAGGGTGGGGGGAAGGTGACTCATAACAATGGGAGTCAATGACATTTTTAAGCTTGCTCCTGGGCCTATGAAATGCAACAGAGCCACATTCCTAGGTGCCTGGGATGAGGAACCAGGCAAGACAACTCGAAAAAGAGCATCAAACTCCAGCTTATGATGATGTGTAAAGGGTACAGAGGCACAAATTCTGGTTTTGCCATTTGCTTGTTGCAGATTACCTTGGACTAGCTATTTACTTTTTTTGAACCTAAGTTTTATCATTTTTACAAATGATGTGGGGGATGAGAACAATAATACCTTTTGCTATATTCACTTTCTCTTACTCTCGCTATACAAACCAGTATTCACAATTTTTTTCTTTTTCACTTGCTAAATTATTTGAAAATAAGTTGCAATAGCAATGCTACTTCACTTCAGGATTAGTTATTTTAATAAAGGGCTTGTAGAAACAATTCCCTCAGTCTATCGGTTCCAAATCTCAACTCCCAGTTGAATCTCCTAGTGCAATGCTTCATGTATCAGAATCACCTGGAGGGCTTGTTAAACGGCAAATTACTGGACCCCACCCACAGAGTGTCCTATACAGAAGGTCTGGGTTGGTGCTCAAGAATCTTTAAACAAATTCCCAGGTGATGTAGATGGGCCTAGAATCAGTTTGAGAACTACAGTCCTAGGGACCTCTGGGTCCATTGCCAGATAGTCTGTAAGTCTAGACAGTGCTTCTCCAATTTTACTGCACATACAATCTGCCTGGAGATCTTATTAAAACGCAGCTTCTGATTCAGGAGGTCTGGGGTAAGGTTTGAGAAGCTGCATTTATAACAAGCATCCAGTGATGTAATGCTACAAGTTCTCAACAATGGCTGCACATCAGACTCAGACAAGTTTTAAAATACAGTGGTACGAAGGACCCACCCCACACCAATGACATCATAATTTCTCAAATAGTGCATTGTACATCTGTACATCTTTTTTTTAAGAGAGAGAAATAACAAGGAAAGGGAAAAAAATTCCACAATTGATTCTCATATGTATCCAAGGCTTAAGAACCATTGATGAGGCAAATTTAGCGACCAAGGTCTTAAATCAAAGGAGTAAGTTTTTAACCATGGAATTTCAGTCACTGTAAAATCTTCTAAATCTCCAAACACAGATTCTTGGCACTGAAATATAATCTCCTCCTACATCCAAAATCTGACACTGCCTCCACATCCCCAGACTGAGTCATAATCTCACTCTCTGTGATCCTGATAAAACCTTCAGGAATTATACTCTGCTCACTATAATCTCTTGGCTTCTGTTACAGAAGCCACATGACTTAGTCAGAACTGACTAGACTAGAAAGCAGATTACCACAAACCAAGATTACCTAGACCAGATTCTTTGTAGTCTAGGAAAAAAACAAAAACCTGGGTTAATTCTGAGCCTTGCAATTAAGGAACAAGTAAAAATATGCAGAAATTACTAGGAGCACCTTATATTGTGCCTGGAGAAACAAAGAAAACCATTCTGCAAAAAACAAAAAATAAAAAAATTTAAGCAGTAGAAATACAGAGACTGAATAAAGAAAAAGATGATACCTAGTGTGGTTACTGGTTTGAATTTTCTCCTGTGGCCTGGCTATATTCCTGATTTTGGATCCTTGGGATACCTCAGTTTCTTTCCAATAAATTTCCTTTTAAGTTCAAATTGGTTTGAGATAACTTCTTTTACACACTGCAAAAAAAGAACTGAAAACCTGATTTATGGACATGTATTATTTCTATTTTGAATAGAAAAGCTTGTATGCGGATGGAACACAGTTAAAATTTTTTAATAAATGACATTTCTGAAATACAAGATGCCAAATCTTTTCAAATTGTAAAATATATATTAAATACAGAAATATATATTAAAAATAGAAATAACAGTTTCTGGAATAATAAAACTACATATACTCTTTAAAAACCTGACTTATGGACATGTAAAAACTATAATTAGCTTATTTTACTTTTTTACTTCTACTCTGTTGTTAATGTTTATACACTGAACATTTTAAATGCCTACTTCAAATTAGTGAACTAAGCTTTCCTTAAAACCTACTTCAAAACAGTTTAATTAGGGTTCTTATTATGATAACCAGTTACTGTGCTGTAATGTGACTACAGATGTAGCTGGTGCAGGATGTCAGTTTAAACGATTTCTGAATCCTAGAACAGCAGAATCAACTTTTGAAAAAAGATTATGTTGCAGGAAATGGGGCACAAGAGGATGGATTCCCAGATCACAGGAGAGTCCCTGGGAAGCGCCTCAACAAGTGAGAGTTCTTGGCTTTTTGCAGGAAAGAATTCAAGAGCAAGCCATAGTAGAGTGAAAGCAAGTTTATAGACAGAGTGCAGGCTGTCTCAGAAGGCAAGAGAGAGCACCCATGAGTGCAGGATTGTTAGTTTTTATGGGTTTGGTAACTTCATATGCTAACAAGTTGGAGGATTTTTCCAACTACTTTGGGGAAGGAGCAAAGATTCTCAGGGATTGGGCCACTGCCCACTTTTTGGCCTTTTACGGCCAGCCTTGGAACTGTCACAGAACCTGTGAGAGTGCCATTTAGCATGATAATATATTACAGTGAGTGTATAATGAAGCTCAAGGTCTGCTGGAAGTCAAATATCCCACCATCTTGGGCCTCAAGGTCTACTGAGATTTGAATCTTCCACCGTCTTAGTTCTATCCAGTTTATGTCCTGTACTTAATTGCTGTGTTCCTTTAATGGCTGTGCTCTGTTCCCTTCCCTCCTGTCTCATTTAGGTATTGTTATGAGCTACCCAATTCTAAAGTATTATGACAAAGCTGCTTCTATACTACACAAGAAGTACATTCTCTAACAAAAGGGTAGGCAAAGGTTTTCTGAAAAGTCAGGTAATAAATATTTTAGACACTGTGGGCCAGAAGAGCTGTCACAGCTAGTGACCTCTGCTGTTGTAGTAGCATGAAATCAGTCATAGACAATACAGAAAGAAGTGTGATTGTGTTCAAAAAATCTTTCATGGACACTGATACCTTAATTTTATAATTTTATGTATCACAAAATACTGCTTTTTTCCCCCAATCATTCTTTGCTTGTAGGCCTCACAAAAGAGGGGGGGAGGGGCTGAATCTGGCTTAATGGCCATAGTTTGCAAACTCCTGCTCTAAAAGATATACAAGATAATCATTATCAGGAGGCATACGCATCCCACAGGGCGGAGTTCACGTCTCTGTCCGAGGTGGCTTGGACACAACAGATGGGAGTGTACTCCTTCATAAAGTGGAGCTTTTCTATGTTACTGTCTTTGGGAGTTCTCCTCTTTACTCAGCTATTTGTGCTGATCTACATTATCCTCTTCACTAATCATCATACATTCTTTTCTCTTTCTCTGGTCATTCCCACTTGGCTATTGAATAGAAAACCCCAAAACTCAGCAAATCTGGTGTGGTTTGTGGGTCTTTGGTCTTTTTAGCTATTTTAAATTTTGCTTTCTGCTTCTCTTGTTTTGTTTTGATTGAAGTACAGTCAGTTACAATGTGTCGATTTCTGATGTATTATAGCACAATGTCCTAATCATGCATATATACAGATACTTGTTTCATTTTTTCATTAAAGGTTATTAGAAGATATTGAATATAGTTACCTGTGCTATACAGAAGAAATTTGTTTTTTAATCTATTTTTATATATAGTGGTTGACAATTGTAAATCTCAAACTCCCAAATTTATCCCTTCTCACCCCCTTTCCTCCAGTAACCATAAGATTGTTTACTATGTCTGTGAGTCTGTTTCTGTTTTACAGATGAGTTTGTCAGTATTCTTTTTTTCTTTTTTTAGATTCCACATATGAGTGATATCATATGGTATTTTTTTTTCTCTTTCTAGCTTACTTCACTTAGAATGATGATCTCTAGGTCCATCCATGTTACTGCAGATGGCTTTATTATATTCTTTTTATGGTTGAGTAGTATTCCATTGTATAAATATACCATAACTTCTTCATCCAGTCATCTGTGGAACAGAATAGAAAGCCCAGAAACCCACAGATCTACAATCAGTTAATCTTCAACGTAGGAGGCAAGAATATACAATGAAGAAAAGACAGTCTCTTCAGCAAGTAGTGTTGGGAAAACTGGATAGCAGCATGTAAATCAATGAAGTTAGAGCATTCCCTCACTCCATAAACAAAAATAAACTCAAAATGGCTTAAAGACTTAAATATAAGACAAGACATGATAAACCTCCTAGAAGAAAACATAGGCAAAACATTCTCTGAAATAAATCTTACTAATGTTCTCCTAGGGCAGTTTACCCAGGCAATAGAAATAGGAGCAAAAATTAACAAATGAGATCTAATTAAATATATAAGCTTTTGCACAGCAAAGGAAACAATAAGCAAACCAAAATGACAACCTACAGAATTGGAGAAAATATTTGCAAATAATGCAACTGACAAAGGCTTAATTTCCAGAATATATAAACAGCTCATACAACTTAATTAAAAAAAAATACAAAAATGGGCAGAAGACCTAAACAAGCAATTCTCCAATGAAGACATACAAATGGCCAACAGGCACATGAAAAAAATACTCAATATCACTAATTATCAGAGAAATGCAAATCAAAACTACCATTAGGTATCACCTCACACTGGTCAGAATGGCCATTATTAAGAAGTCCACAAATGATAAATGCTGGAAAGGGTATAAAAAAGGGAACACTCTTGGTGGGAATGCCATTTGGTGCAGCCATTATGGAAAACAATATGGAGATTCCTCAAAAAACTAAAAATAAACTTACCCTATGATCCAGCAATCCCACACCTGGGCATATATCCCAAGGGAACTCTCATTCAAAAAGATACATGCACCCCAATGTTCATTGCAGCACTATTTACAATAGCCAAGACATGGAAACAACCTGTATGTCCATCAACAGATGACTGGATAAAGAAGTTGTGGTATATTTATACACTGGATAATACTCTGTTTCTCTGACTTAAAACAAAAAATTTGGGAGTTTCAGTCAAGATGGCGGAGTGGTAGGACTACGAGCTTCCCTCTCTTTGTGACTACAACGAAACCACAACTGAATGCTAAACAACCACTGAAAAAGTCTGGAACCTAGCAAAAAAGATCTTCTGCAACTGAAAACATAAAGAGGGAGCCACAGCAATACAGTAGGAGGGACGTGCTTGTGATGTAATTTAGACCCCCTACCCCCAAGGTGGGCAACCCACAAACTGTAAGATCTGTTAAGCCACAGAGGCCCTCCCACAGGAGTGAGTGCTCTAAGACCCATGTAGGCTCCTCAGCTTGAGTCTCGGCATTGGGAAGAGAGGGAGACCACAGGACATCTGGTTTTGAAGTCCAGGGGAGCTTGGCTCTGGGAGTCTCACGGGACTGGGGGAAAGAGAGACTCCATTCACTTGAGACGCGTACATGGAAATTCACGTGCACCAGGTCCAAGGACAGAGGAAGAGATTTCATAGGAACCTGGGCCAGACTTGCCTGCTGGATTTGGAGGGTCTCCAGGGGACGTAGGGAATGGCTATAGCTCACTCAGGGGACTTACAAGCTGGTGGTGGACATTCCGGGAGTGTTAATCTCCATGAGTTTTCCTGGAGACTGACATCTTGATAGGATCATTAACACCAAGACCTAGCCCCTCCCAACAGCCTCAGGCCAAACAACATACAGGGTGGGAACACAGCCATCCCATCAGCAGACTTGCTAAGCCACAAAGGCCTCTAGACACAGCCCTACCCACCAGAGATCCAGGACCAAGCTTCACCCAGCACCTCCTGCCAGGAAACCTGAATAAGCATCTAGTCCAGCTTTATCCACCAGGAGCAGATACTAAACATAAGAAACAATAATCCCAAAGCCTGTGGAGGGAATCTACAAACACATAGAAAAATAGACGATATGAGGTGGCAAAAGAATATCTCCCAGGCCAAGGCACAGGATAAAATCCCAGAAAAAGAAATAAGTGATGAGAAGATAGGTAATTTATCTGAGAAAGAGTTTAAAGTAATGATAGCCAAGATGTTCAGAGAACTCAAGAGGAGTATAGATGTACAGAGTGAAGTTTTTAGCAAAGAGCTGGAAAATATAAAGAGTACCCAAACAGAGCTGAAGAATAAAATCACTGAAATGAACACTACACTAGAAGGAACCAAGAATAGACTGACTGAGGCAGAAGAACGGATCACTGAGCTAGAAGACAGATTAGTGGAAATCACTACTTCAGAACAGAAAATAGAAAAAAGAATAAAAAGGAATAAGGATAGTTTAAGAGAACTCTGGGACAACATGAAGCGCTCTAATATTCGCATTATACTAGTCCCAGAAAGAGAAGAGAGAGAGAAAGGATCTGAGAAAATTTTTGAAGAGATAATAACCGAAAACTTCCCCAACCTGGGAAAGGAAACAGTCACATAAGTCCTGGAAGTGCAGAGAGTACCACATAGAATCAGCCCAAAGAGGAACACACCAAGGCACATACTCATCAAATTGACAACAATTAAGAATAAGGAGAAAATACTAAAACTAGCAAGAGAACAGCAACAAACACACAAGGGAACTCCCATAAGGTTATCAGCTGATTTTTCAGCAGAAACTCTACAGGCCAGAAGGGAGTGGCACAATATATTTAAAGTGATGCAAGGGGAAAACTTACAACGAAGAATACTCTATCTAGCAAGGCTCTTATTCAGACTTGATGGAGATATCAAAAGCTTCACAGATAAACAAAAGCTAAAAGATTTGAGCACCACCAAACCAGCTTTACAACAAATGTTAAAGGACCTTCTCTAGTCATCAAACCATAAGAAAAAAGAAGAAAGAGAAAAAGAAAAAAAAAAGAGAGAGAGACCTACAAAAGATTGCTTTGGCTGTCTGAAGTCTTTTGTGGTTCCTTATAAATTTTGGAATTGTTTGTTCTAGTTCTGTGAGGAATGTCGTGAGCATTTTGATGGGGGTTGCATTGGATCTGTGGATTGCTTTGGGTAGTGTGGCCATTTTGATAGTGTTGATTCTTCCAATCCAAGAACACAAGAAATCTTTCCATTTCTTTGTGTCATTTTCATTTTCAGAGTAAAGGTACCCTCCTTGGTTAAGTTTATTTCTAGGTATTTTGTTGTTTTTGATGTAATGGAAATGTCTCTGCCAGTTGTAAAAATTCTGATTTTTGAAGTGGAAAAAAAAAGAGAATGAAGGGCCACAATTGGCAAAATACCCTTTTTTTTCAATGGGTAAGTTGTATTCTACTACATATACATATACATATACATACTGCATCTTCATTATCTATTCAACTATTGACATGCACTTAGGATACTTCCATATCTTGGCAATTGTAAATAATGTTGCTGTAAATAGCAGGGTGTACGTATCTCTTTGAGTTAATTCTTATTTTGTGGTTGGCTTGATTCCTTTGATAACTATGTTAAGTTTAAAAAGCTAAAGCTCTAAACGTTCTTAGAAACAATGAACAGTACATATATGTAAATTTAAAAATACCTGTGCAGTAAAAAAAAAAGATCAAGCCATGAAAGAAACTTAAAAGACATATTACTAAATGAAAGAAGCCAGTCTAAAAAGGCTAAAAACTGTACGATTCCAGCCAAATCACATTCTGAAAAAGGCACAGCTATGAAAACAATAAAAAGATCGGGGTTTGGGGAGAAGGAGGGAAGGGCGGGATGAACAGACAGAGCACAAGGGATTTTTAGGACTATAAAATTATTCTGTATGATACTATAGTAGTGGCTACATGTCATTATGCATTTGTCAAAACCCATAGAATGTACAACATCAAGAGTGAATCCTAATGTAAATTATGGACTTTGGTTGATAATAATGTGCCCATTTTGGTTCATCGATTGTACCAAATACACCACACTGATGAGGAATGTTGAGGGTAGGGGAGTATATATGTGTGTGGGTGGGGAGGGCTATGTGCAAACTCTGTATTGTATCTCAGATTCTCAATTCTCAACAGCTCAATTCTGTTGTGAACCTGAAAGTGCTCTAAAAGAATAAAGTCTGTTAAGAAAAAAAAGAAAAAGAGTTCAATTAGAGATTTGCAGATACTAACTAATATATATAAAACAGATAACGAGTTCGTATTTTATAGCACAGGGAACTATATTCGGTATCTTGTAATAGCTTATGGTAAAAAGAATATGAAAATGAATATATGTATGCTCATGTATGACTGAAGCATTTGTGCTATACACCAGAAACTGACATACTGTAAACTGACTATATTTCTATAAAAAATAGAGACAGAAAAAAAGAAAAAATAATAAAACAAAAAATGTGTGGTGGGAGTGGTAGGAGGCTCTATTTATAGGTTTGGCATTATTTTAATTTTTTATTTTAATTTTTAACTATATGCTTTACCTTATACTTTAAAATAATATACCTAACGTAGAAGACAAAATAGTCCAAACACCTAAACTAATCAATTCATTTCACTTAGGTAGTCTGACCACAAGAATTTCACTTTTTCCTTTTTCTTTGTGACAGGTTATATTTTATGTTTACCTTTCTGGGTTTAAAGACTGGGGTTCTGTCTTTAAACACAGTATAGTCCCTGGAAATCTTCAAATGGAAGCTATAAACTGGCATTATCATATAATGAAAATATAGGTAAGCTTCGCAACAAAATCTTTTAAACATATTACACACTAGCCTACCAATTTTTTTAAGTTATTTATCCTCTTATATGGAAACTTGCTTAACTTTTATGAATTATAAATAGCATACAATATTAGCAGAATAACTGTAAAACTGAAAACTTAAAAAAATATGGATTTTAATCTTTTGTAATTAAATCATATGAGAATGGATGTGAAGGAATGCTAGGATAATGTCATTACACCATAACAAGATATTCAAAATTAGCAAACACCTGTTTATTCATGACCATTTCAGACCACAGGTGCTTTGATATTCAAAGCATCCCCTTAAAGTGACTCAAATTCCAGAAGAGCAAGGCAGTACTATACTTAAAATGTAATGACAAAAACAGTATAGAGGTTCCTCAAAAAAATTAAAAATAGAACTACCATATGACCTAGGAATTCCACTTCTAGGTATTTATCTGAAGAAAATGAAATCCTTATCTTGAAGAAATATCTGCACTCCCATGTTCACTGCAGCATTACTTATTTACAATAGTAAAGGAAACAACCTAAGTGTCTACTGACAGATGAATGGATAAAGAAATGTGGTGTGTGTGTGCATGTGTGTGTGTATATATATATACATACAATGAAATACTCAGCCTTAAAAAAGAAGGAAATCTTGCCATTTGTGACAACATGGATGGACCCTGAGGGCACTGTACTAAGTGAAATAAGACAGAGAAAGACAAATAGTGAATGATCCCACTTACATGTGGAATCTAAAAAAAAACTGGACTCATACACAAAGAGAACAGATGCCCACCCCCCACCCAACCACATGGGCAAAATGGGTAAAGGTAGTCAAAACATACAAACTTCCAGTTATAAGATAAAATATGTCCTCTAGATGTTAATGTACTGCATGGTAACTTTAGTTAACAATAATATATTATGTATTTGAAAGTTGCTGAGAAAGTAGTCATCCCTCAGTATCTGAAGATGACTGGTTGTAGACTAAGACCTCTGCGGATACCAAAATCCGAAGATACTAGCCTCCCTTATAGGGCATAATGCAGTCAGTTCTTCGTGTCCATGGGTACAGAATCTTCAGACAGAGTGGGCCAACTGTAATTCTTAAAAGCTCTTATCACAAGAAAAAAAAGTACAGATGTCAACTAAACTCACTTTGGTAATCATTTCACAATACGTATGTTTATCAAATCATTATGTAGCACACCTAAAAGCTAATACAATGTTCTAGGTCAATCATACCTCAATAAAAAAAAATGACACTACATATAAGAAGTATAAAATAGTGCCTCAATGAATAGGGGAAAAAATGTAATGCTCTCAAAGTGTTTGATTTACATAGGAGAATTGGAGACATACAGTTAGAGGTTACATCTTTCAAAAGATAACTCAGTAAAAAACATTCACTTTTCATTGCAAGAGAAATAGGTTAACTTTTAGTTATAAAAAATTTTTAAAGAACTGAGCCTCTTGTTTTCTTTTTAAAATGTGTACCTCATAGGACTAAAACCAGTTTACAAAGGAACTCATCCACCAGAGGGAGCCCTTACAAAACAGGAGAAAAAATGTTAACAGCAAAATAGTATACACAAAGATTAGGATACATCTTAGAAAACAAAATCCTTCAAGTCCATGAATTCCATACAATCCCGCGTTATTTTCATGAGAAACACAGTTTTTATCATTGCAATCGGCTCCCTCTAGTGCCCATGAATGGAACAAATATATATGAAAGAATTGTAACTAGTCACCCATAGCAAGTCAACTAGAGAAGTAATATTCATCCTTTCCACTCCACCCCCACAACCACTGTACTCCTTCCCATCCCTCCCCAAGTTAGTTCTGGGACCACTTATTTTGAAAATCAGCCACCTATACACACAATGTCAACAATCACCCTGAAACAGTCACCTAATTCTGGGTTTAGTAATTCCAGGAAAAGCCCATGTCATCACCAATCTTGGCTTCCCTTTTACCATTTAGTTACAGAAATTTTCTGTCTGTCTTAGAGAATCTTGAGGCCAATAAATTTAAATTTATAAATAAACAATATCTAATAATAACTACCTATTAATCAAGAATATATTAATTTTTGAAAATGACTTTTATAAAGGACTCAATAAATGCTGCATTACCTCATGTAAACCTCACAACAACCCCATGAGTATGTACTGTTATTATCCTTACTTTATAGATGAGGGCAATGAGGCTTGTAAGTCTCACTGCTAGTAAAGAACAGACCACAAACTACAGTGCTAAGTACTGTGCTACACCATAGATAAGAAATTAACTTGAGTTTTTTCTTGAGATAATTGTAGATTCACATACAGTTGTTTAAAAAAAAAAAAAGAAGAGTACAGAAAGATCCCTTGAACACTTTGCTTGGTTTCCTGCAATGATAACATTTTGGAAAACTAGAATATATTGTCACAAACAGGATACTGATGACAGTACAATCTATCAACCTCACTTAGGGTTCTGTCTAAAGGATTTTAACCAGCCAATACACACTGGCTTTACTATCAACACTTCTAGATACTCCAGATAAAATTTTTTCAATTGTTTTTACCTCTCTTAACTGGTCTTCACTTATAATTTAATCTTTAAAAGAAATTTCAGGGTTTCTCACTATCCTATAGGTTATGTATCTCAGTATCCTCATTGTCTCCACGTATGTGAACTCACTTATTCTAATTTCTCCAAAGCATGGGTCTTAGGGTCAAAGATCCTAAAATTTAATCTCAGTGTTCTGCCCTGTACTTAATTTAGGCAAATAATTTAACCTCTCAATATTTCCCTCACCCATAAAATGGGAACAATAGTACCTATTTCAAAGAGTTCCTGAAGATCAAAGTTTGCCTGCAAAGCAACTGGCACAGTACATGGCACAAAGTAAGTACTCACTAACCTTTAACCATAATTATTTACTATTCCTTCACCGAGATTTTTCTAATAGCAAATCCATCCATTCCAACCTCCTTAATAGCCTAACCTTACCATTATATGCCCATCTGTTCATTCTTACAACAAAAATGCAGTGTTAACACATTAAGAAGATAAACAGATGAATCAAATACAGAACTTTTCTTCACAAGAGCACAATTACTAAAATTTAAGGTAGACAACAATGCCAAAAAAAAAAGTACAGGTAAAGTTCTCTGATGGTGGAAGTAACACATGACCTTGCTCTTTAAGATTTCATTCATTTGACAAAAACTGGAAGATGTGGGACAGGAAAAGAGTGGGATGTAACATTTTCTAGAGTAAGGACATAAGGGTAACTAAGGTGCCAAGAGCAAAAGGGGGGCATATATAGGAAACAGCAAGCAGTTCAGGTTGGCTGCAGTGCAGGATGCCAGAAAAGAAATAAAGGAAATAAGACTAAAGACTGGGCAAGGCCAGATCCTGAAAGGCTTTGAACCTAAGTCCAGATCTAAATTTCATTCTGTCTGTAATGAAAAGTCAAAGATTTATGAGTAATACAATTATAAGTTCATAATTATATAGCCAAAACATTAATGTAAAATAGACTGGAAAAGACATCTCTACTATTTAGAAACCTGCTGATACAATCAGGTGGGTAGTGAAAGCATGGAAAGGTCTCAAGGGAAAAAAAAAATACTAACATAATTGAATCAATACAATTTGAAAGTCAATGAAATGTGGGAAGAAGGAAGTGAAGACGATTTAGGTTTTAAGTCTTAGTTCTGTGAGCTGCGCTGAAAAAAGATGGCTCCCAGACTTCTCTATAAATCACTTACTCATTTTCCTGAATTCCAAACTATATTTTAACTTATTTACTGGATTGAGTAATTTTTACCTGTGGAGTGAAACAAATATCTTACAAGAAGATGGTATAGTAACTAATAAATGCAAGAAATCTAGAAGATGGCAGGTATGCTGAGTAGAAGAAGGGAATGGGCTGCTTATTACGTTTGATATATCACAACACGCTTATTAAAAGTAAGATTCAGGAAACCTGTCATCATCTGTTCTTATAATAGGAACCAGGATTCCTGTACTCGGTGGTATATCGCCAGTGTCTAAAACAGTGTCTGGAATTCTGTTAGCACTGAATAGATATATTTGTTGAATACATAAGTGAATGAGAAAAAAAAAGGTTATTAAATTTTAAGAAAGGTTCTCCATTGGCCTCAATGCTCTGAGGGCTCAATATTCTCTCCCATTCTTTCTGTTATTAAAAAGGCCTTTTGTTGCTAAACTTTTGAAAATATAAATTGTAATATATTTAGTAATGGTTATGATAACCACTTTAATGCTAAATTATAAACTACTAAAGGTCAAAAGTCAAATATATCGTGAGACACAAAGTAAATGATATCTGAGATTTTACACAGATTTTAAGGTATCTCCTAAATTCCATTTTGTAATTTCGAAATTTAAAGGCAAACATATTTGTTACAGGATGGGAAATCTGAGTATGTTTCTTTGTAGAGTTTTGTCATCTTACCAGGTCTTTCCTTCCCAGTGCCCTTAGACTCAGCAAATTTTTGTATCAAGCCTTCAACTGTAGTATTAGCCATGTTATTTATAAATTCTTCATGGACCTATTAAAAATAAGATAGATAAGTTTTTTTATTTTCCATAAATATTCTTATTCTATTTCAGACAAAACTTCCACAAAACAGTTAAAAATCATTACACCAAAATATGTGTTTTTTGACCCAGTGCCTTTGAAAATTTTCATTTACCTAACAGGCTCTGTTACCTCATTTAAACTGTTAGTAGATCTGTGATTACAAACCACTGTGGACATGAACCCCTTAAGATACGGCCTCATGGCCTTAGAAGTCAAGGGACTGCCCTGTTTCCATCTTTGAGTATTTTAGAGACATAAATTTTATGATAAATAAAACTTGTATAACAATGAAAATAGTTTAGATCTTTAGTAACAAGGAATAAGGGACAATCTTTCTCTACTGTATTTCAATGCATTCTAAATGTCATCACTAAACCTCTTTCACATTTTTGGAAAATTTCTAAGCACAAGTTCCACAACTTACTGAAGCTGCTATTCTAAATTTAAAATAGTAAAACTTTAAAAAAGAAATATTCAAAAATTGTCAATCTCAGAATTTTAATGTAAAGAGGATTGAGCATAGTTAATTTTTTAAATTTAAATTACCATCCTTGATAGGCAAACAATCAAAAATTCAGGTTATTTTATATTTAACACACATAAATGCACTCTTTATCTGAAATAATTCAGTACCACGTTATGAGTTTGGATTTTTAAAGAGTCTTAAATGAATATAAAATTCCCATGAATCAGTTCAACAAAAGTAAAAACTTACCTGGCCTATCTGCAAATGAATTTCCTTTATAGCACTTGACAAAGATCCTATAATTTCCTTTATGTGAATAAGATGAGTTTCTTCAATATCTTGAAATTTCTGGGTAGCAAATATAAAAAATTACACACACAGACAGATAATATTCTGAAGTCATCTCAATACAGTTAACCAAATTTAGCAAGTTACTATTATTATATAATGTTTAACAATGCTTCGAGACAAATGACTCTGGTAAACATACTGAAATAAAGCATTGAAAAAAGTTAACTTTTTGTTATGCCATTTCTCAGGCAAATATGAATTTTTTCAGAATTAGAAGATCCTACAAATTAAAATCTACAATCTTGGTCAGAAAATCAGAAGGAAACCCACGAAAGAATAGTGTCACAAAAGCCAAGGGAGAAGTGTTTTTCAGAAACTTAAAAACAATTAGTCGGCAGAGCTAAAACTATAGTTTACTTCTTAGGGCTTTACAATTTAGCCCACAGATTCTCAAAATGCCTAATATTTGAAATGTTACTTAGTACACAGTCTCCAAAAGAGGTAGTATGTGGTCAAAGAAATTTGGGAAAGCCTGTACACATACTCTATCTCAGCAGTTCTCAACTGAAGGTGGGGGTGATTCAGATGACCTGGGGGATATTTTCAATCTATAAAACACATAAATCCTCCATGAGGTGAGAATGTTGTTCGGAAAAAATTCCCAGGTTATTCTGATACTTATTCCCCTGGAAGAAAACCACTGCTAGATTTGGCTTCACAATAAACATATTAAAAACTGAAATAACTGAGAAATACTAAAGTAACAAAACTTGTTTCACTCTGCTTAACCTAATGTTTTCCAAATTTCTTTGACCACACAACCCCTTTTTTCCCTTCTTCTCTGCATATCTATTAATATCTCAAAGAACAATAATATTCCTCAAAACAGGATTTGGGAAATGCTGAACTAGTCATTTTCAAACAAAAATAAATTTGTCATTTCTGCTGCACAAACCTGATTACCCATTTTCTTGCCAAATTATATCAGTTCTAAGGAGCAGGCCTAATGTTTGTTATTTTTCCCTGGTTAGTTTATCAAATTAAATTCCCTCATCCTGTATTTAATGTCCAATTTTCTTCAGCACTGAGTTACATGATCAGAAATCACTAAGCCAAATGATCATATCCATATTTGTGTAAAGGGTCTGAACTTAAAAAAATCAGTAATAGTGAAATTATAGTTTTGGCAGTTATATAACAGTAGTCCAAAAACTTAAATCAATTTTATTCATGAGGAATAACAGAGTTAAAAGAAATTGCCTGTCTTGACTGATTCTGACAAAGTCCAATGAGAATACCAGTATTGCAAGTTCCTGAATTACTCTTAAGAAATTAGGAGCATTCAGCGGGAGCATGATTATATTTTATGTTCATACTATAAGAATTCACCCTCAGCTTAAATTTCTGCAGTTTCATGCTCAAGATATTTCCTCATAGACAGACCCAAATCTAGGAAAGCCTAGTCAGTCACTGAATTTCATTTGGATGACCCCTAATTCCAAAAACAAGTGTGCCTTCCTTCTCTTTTAAAATACCTACAATGAATAAGTAAAATCCTTAATTACTTAGAAATATTGAAGCTTGAATCCACAAAGAAACTCAAAACATGATTCAGATGCAATTTTGAAATTGTGCTTATTTTTTTTTTGGTGGGAAGACACTACTAAATATCACAATTCCTCAAAATTAATGAATACTAAGCTTAGAGCAATTCAGCAACAGGAATGTATCTCAAATGTTTGAATATAAATGAATAAACTTTCTTAAATCAGATTTTTCCTCCTTGCAATTTCAAATTCACTGTTCATATGCATTGTTACATTAATTTTTTTAAAAAGTACAATTTTGTCAGCCACTAGAGATACATAAAAGCACTCTAATACTCCTTAATATGAGGGTGTTGCTTAAGCAAATCTCAAAAGTTTCCTTGAACTAGCCATATAACTCTTTATGAATTTTTTCAGAATTTAAAGTAAACAAAATCTCCCTACTGTTTCACGTTTTTCAAGTGTCATTAACTGGCGAAAAACATAAGCACAGAGTACAATTAAAATCATGCTTATTGTCAACTCAAATGAAAAAACTTAAATCACAAATACTCCAAGCAGATTCTAAATTCCTTCACCACAGGGACTCAATTTCTTTTCCCACTGGTAGATATATGTCCTGCCACCCAAATTTGATTCTCACTAGATTGACAGGCCCCTTCTCACTGGGATTAGGTCTACCTGCTTGGCCTAGAACAAAAGGAGAGAAGTAAAAGAATTCTTTTCACTTCTAAATAACCCAAATTACAGTCTATTGTCTATTAAGAAACAAAAGTTAACCTGTTCTACAGTTGTGCGTCTGTAACAGAGAGAGCACCAAAGAGAGAACACACATTAGCACAGTATACTATCGTCTTTATTTAAAAGCAGCATGGTCAAACATCTGCTCAGACTAATTAATGTTTCCATCTTGGAAATAGCAGGGTAAACAACTAAAATGTCTATTTGAAAAAAAAAAAGCAATGTGGAAGCAAAAAAGGGTAAGGAGAGGGGAAAAGGAGGGCTGAAAATTCTTTAAGAATACTTTTATAATATAAACAAACAAAAAACAGTGACTCCAGCAAACTCTAATTCCTATTTTTTCAAACTGAATTACTGAAAGGCAAATATTTTCACTGATAGAAGCTATTTTGTTAAAAAATTAATACATCAATAATGATTGCCTATAAATGTGTTTCTAACATTTAAAAGTTAAAAGGGAACTTGGTGAAGTCTACAATGACCTCAGTTGCTATAGAAATTGAAACTTTTTAATCTCATTAGAGTTGGAGGCTCATTTAATGCTAAACTAAACAAAATCTATCTTGAAACATTATCATTTCCCAGCTTTCTTCCTTCTCTGACTTCTCCTGCTTGAGTTTCAGCACCTCTCCCCTCTCCCAAACTGACAATCACGAGACTCTCCGAGCTGGGCCCTTTCTTCCCACACTGTATCCAAAGATAATGTCATACGGCTTCGTGTACTGACAAACCCCTATTTCATAAAGGCCCAATCCTTTATTCAAAATCTTTGGGACCAGGTGTTAAGGAATTCAAATATTTTGGACTTTTAAAATTAAAGATAACATAGTAATATTACCATGTATCTCACAATACAACCAGCAGGATCTGCAGTGGTATCTGTCAAACACTAAAGGAAAACATGTATATTCAGTCTAAAGGCAGCCTATAAATATTCTCACATCAATTCAAGTTAAGTTTTACTGCCAAATGAGTTACAGAAAAAAAAAATACTTGGTTTTCAGAGCTTTTGGAATTCAGAATTGTAGATAAGGGACTGTGAACACTATGCCCAACCCAGATTACTTCAATCCTCCAAAACTGCCTACTTGATGTCTTCACTTAGGTATATGCAGCTTAAAATTAACATGTTCAAAACTGAACATCTAATCTAGTTCTGACCCTTCAAACTAACAGCTCTTCATCTAGCCATTACCATTCATCTCTATTCACATAGGCTTACAAGAAAAAACCTGAAAGAGATCTTCATCTGCCTTAGAATTCCCTCATCCACCCCACCCCTGCCACCTCCAAATGCATTCAGTTCTCTCCGTCTCCAAGACTACCACACTGAACTTTACAACCTTCTTGCCTAACTACTACACTGCCTTACAAACCAGACTCTTGATTCTCCTTTGGCCTCACTATAATCCATTCTTCATGAAACTGCCAGAATTCTTTTAAAATGCAAATCAGATCAGATCATATCCCTGCATACAGCTATTCAGTGTCTTCCAACTGTTCTTAGAAGAAAATGTAAACCCTTACTAAAGCCTGGTCCCTGACTATCTCTTTAATTCCATTTCTTACCACCATCTCTCCTTACTCAGTTTTAGTAAGCATTTTTTACCTTCTAGACTGTGACAGCTCTTTTATACCTCTGGGTCTTCATACTCATGGTCCCCAATACCTGGAACACTCTTGCCCTAGAATGAGTCTCTTACTGATTCTTCAAGTCCCACTTTTAGATATCACTTCTCCAAAAAGGCCTTTTCTAACTCCCTAATCCAAATTAGGTAACCTCTATTATTCTATCTCACGGAAGCCTGTTCTTTCCCTCTGTAATATTTACAATAATTTATAACTTTCTATTTAAGCATATATTTAATGTCTGCCTCCCTCCTCTATACTGTACACTCCACTTAGAGAAGAGAGAACTGTTTTATTTACATATATACTGTATACAACTATCATCTAGCACAGTGCCTACAACATGGTAAGCAAAGATGGATACATTATGTCTGCACACAGGCATGCAAGCCTTTTAGTTTCTGAGATGTGAATCATTCATAACTCCAGGTGAGAAAACTCCCTGGAGTCTAAATAGTCAGATTGATAGAGTCCTTCTTCACATTTACTGAGTGCTCACCACGAACTGGAAACTGTTTTAAGGTGCTAAGGAGATATAGCAGTCAACAAATCAGTAACTATTCTCATAGAACTTACATTTTAGTGGGGAATAAAGCCAATAAAAAATATGGGTAGAAGAGCCAATGTGCTTCACCACATTACTAGTCCCTCAGATGTGATGACTAAAAATAATGTTTTGGGCTGGGGACCAAGATGGCAGAGTAGAAAGAGCCAGAGCTCAACCCCTCTCATGAACACACCAAAATCACAACTAACTGCAGAACAACCATTGATTAAAAAAAATTAGATCCAACCAGAGAAGCGCTTTCATAACTAAAGACATAAAGAAGGAAACACAACGAGACAGGTAGGGTGGATTTGCAGTATAATCAACCCTCATATCCCCAGAGCGGATAACCCACAAACTGAAGAATAATCATACTACACAGTTTCACAGGAGTGAGAGTCTTGACACCCACATCAGGCTCCCCAGCCTACGGGTTCGGCACCAGGAAAACAAGCCCACAGAGCACTTGGCTTTGAAGGCCAGCGAGGCTTAACTGCAGGATCTCCACAGGACTGGGGGAAATAAAGATTTCACTGCTAAAGGAGACACACAAAATCTCATGCTTAGAGGGACCAAGGGCAAAAGCAGTAATTTCATAGAAGCTTGGGCCAGACCTACCTGCTGGTCTTGGAGGGTCTCCTGGGAAGGCAGGGAGCAGCTGTGGCTCACCCTGGGGACACAGATATGGTTGCAGACATATGGGGAGTATTCATCTGCACGAACTCTCCAAGAGGCTGACATCTTGCTTGGGTCATTAGCACCAAGACCTGGCCCCACCTATCTCTTATCTATATAGATAGTAAGTAAAAACATCCCTAACCTGAGAAAGTAAACAGTTACTCAAGTCCAGGAAGCACAGAGAGTTCCGTACAGAATTAATCAAGATACACTGAAATTAAAATGACAAAAATTAAAAATAAAGTATGAATATTAAAAGCAACAAGAGAAAAGCAACAAATAACATACACGGGCACTCCCATTAGACTGTTAGTTGATTTTTCAGCATAAATTCTGCAGACCAGAAGGGAATGGCACAATATATTTAAAATGATGAAAGGGAAAAACCTACAACCAAGAATACTCTACCCAGCAAGGCTGTCATTAATATTTGATGGAGAGATCAAATGCTTTATAGATGGGCAAAAGTTGAAAGAATTCAGCATCACCAAGTCAGCTCTACAATGAATGCTAAAGGAACTTCTCTAAGCAGAAAAGAAAAGGCCACAACTAGAAACAAGAAAACTATAAAATGGAAATTCTCACCAGTAAAGGTAAACATACAGTAAAGGCAGAAGTCATCCACACATAAACTATTACAGAGGTTAAAAGATCAAAGTAGTAAAACGATCTATATCCACAATAAGCAGTTAAGGGATACATAAAAAAGATAGAGGTAAAATATGATATCAAAAACAGTAATCATGAGGGGAGGAAAATACAAATGCAAGGTATTTAAAATGCATTTGAAATTAAGAGATCAGCAACTTAAAGTAATCATGTATATATACAGACTGCTATACCAAAACCTCATGGTAACTACAAACCAAAAATCTATCATAGATACACACACAAAGAAAACAGAATCCAAACATCAACACTGAAGACAGTCACCAAATCGCTAGAGAACAAAAGAAGAAAAGGAAAAAAAGACCTACAAAAACAAATCCAAAACAATAAACAAAATGATAATAAAAACATACATATCAATAATAACCTTAAATGTAAATGGACTAAATGCTCCAACCGAAAGACCTAGATTGGCTAAATGGATACAAAAACAAGACCTGAATATTTGCTGCCCACAAGTGACTCACTTCAGATCTAGAGACACACAGAGACTGAAACAGAGTATGGAAAAAAGTATTCCAGGAAAATGGAAATCAAATAAAGCCAGAGTAGCAATACTTATATCAGACAAAATAGATTTTAAAATAAAGACTGTTACAAGACACAAGGACACTACATAATAATCAAGAGATCAATACATGAAATGAAGATAAAACAATTGTAAATATATATGCACCCAACATAAGAGCACCTCTATATACAAGGCAAATGTTTTAACAGATGTAAAGGGAGAAGCTGACAGTAACACAATAATAGTGGGGGATATTAACACCCCACTTAACATCAATGGACAGATCATCCAGATAGAAAATCAATAAGGAAACATAGGCTTTAAATGACACATTAGATAGATGGACTTAACTGGTATTTATAGAGCATTCCATCTGAAAGCAGTGGAATACACATTGTTTTCAAGCACACATGAAACATTCCTCAGGATAGATCACATGCCGGGATCCAAAGCAAGCCTCAGTAAATTTAAGAAAATTGAAATCATATCGAGCATCTTTTCTGACCACACTGCTGTGAGAAATCAACTACAAGAAAAACTGCAAAAAAACACAAACACATGGAGGCTAAACAATATGCTACTAAATAACCAATGGATCACTGAAGAAATCAAAAAAGGAATAAAAAAATAAAATACCTAGTGACAAATCAAAACAAAAACCCCATGATCCAAAACATACGGAGTTCTAAGAGAGAAGTTTATTGTGATACAAGCTTACATGCAGAAACTACAAAAATCTTAAATAAACAACATAAACGTACACCTAAAGCAACTAGAGAAAAAAGAACAAACAAAACCCAAAGTTAGCAGAAAGAAAGAAATCATAAAGATCAGAGTAGAAATTAATGAAACAGAGGTTTTTAAAAAACAGAAAAGATCAATGAAACTAAAAGCTGGTTCTTTGATTTTTTTTTCCTTCGGTTTTTTGTTTTGTTTTATTTTTTTATAAAAAAGTTGGTTCTTTGAAACAATAAACAAAATTGATAAACGTTGAGCCAGACTCATCAAGAAAAAAAAGGAGAGGGCCCAGATCAATAAAATCAGAAATGAAAACAGAGAAGATACAACTGACACCACAGAAATACAAAGGATCATAAGAGGCTTCTATGAGCATCTATATGCAAATAAAATGGACAACCTAGAAAAAAAATGGACAAATTCTTTGAAAAGTACAATCTCCCAAGACTCTGCCAAGAAGAGAAAATATGAACCAACCAATTACCAATACTGAAATCAAATCACAGTTATTAAAAAACTCCCAACGAACAAAACTCCAGGACCAGATGGCTTCACAAGTGAATTCTACCAAACATTTGGAGAAGAGTTAACACTCATCCTTCTGAAAATGTTCTAAAAAACTGCAGATTAAGAAACACTTTCAAACTTATTCTGAGGCCAAAATCATAGTGATACCAAAACCAGACAAAGAAGAAAGAAAGAGAGAAAGGAAGGAAGGAAGGAAGGGAGGGAGGGAGGGAGGGAGGGGGAGGGAGGGAGGGAGAAGGAGAGAGGGAGAGAGAGAGAGAGAGGGAGAGGGAGAGGGAGAGAGCGAGAGCGAGAGCGAGAAAGAAAGAAAGAAAGAAAGAAAGAAAGAAAGAAAGAAAGAAAGAAAGAAAGAAAGAAAGAAAGAGAAAGAAAGAGAGAAAAAGAAAGAAAGAAAAAAGAAAAGAAAGAAGAAGGAAGGAAGAGGAGAGAGAGAGAGAAAGAAAGAAAAAGAAAGAAAGAAAGGAAGGAAGGAAGGAAAATTACAGGTCAGTATCACTGATGAACGTGAAGAAAAATCCTCAACAAAATACTAGCAAGTTGAATCCAACAAAACATTAAAAAGATCATATTCCATGATCAAGTGAGAATTATTCTAGGAATGTGAGAATTTTTCAATATCCCCAAATCAATCAATGTGATACACCACATTAACAAACTGAAAAATAAAAACCATATGATCATCTCAATAGATGCCAAAAAAGCTTCTGATAAACTTCAACATCCACTTATGATAAAAACTCTCCAGATAGTGGACATAGAACATACCTCAACATAATAAAGGCCATATTTGACAAACCAAAAGCTAACATTATACTGAATGGTAAAAGGCTGAAAGCACTTCCTCTACAGTCAGAAACAAGACTAGAATGCCTACTCTTGCCACTTTTATTCAATGTAGTTTTGGAAGTCCTACCTACAGCAATCAGAGAAGAAAAAGAAATAAAAACAATCCAAATTGGAAAAGAAGTAAAATTACTGTTTACAGGTGACATGACACTATACATAGAAAATCTTAAAGATGCTACCAGAAAACTACTAGAGCTCATCAATGAATTCAGTAAAGCTACAGGATACAAAATAATATACAGAAATGTGTTGCATTTCTATACACTAGCAATGAAATTTTAGAAAAAGAAATTAAGGAAGCAATCCCATTTACCATCACATCAAAATGAATAAAATACCTAGGAATAAACCAACCCAAGCAGGCAAAAGAGATATACTCCGAAAACTGTAAGACACTGACAAAAGGAACTGCAAATGACAAAGGTGGAAAGATATACTGTGTTCTTGGATTGGAAGAATTAATATCATTAAAATGGACATATTACTCAATGCAATGTACATATTCAATGCAATCCCTATCAAATTACCAACAGCAGTTTTCACAGAACTGGAACAAAAAAATTTAGAATTTGTAAAGAAACACAAAAGACCCCCAAATCACCAAAACAATCTTGAGAAAGAAGAATGGAGCTGGAGGAATCATGCTCCCTGACTTCAGACTATACTACAAAGCTACAGTAATCAAAACACCATGGTACTGGAACAAAAATGGACACACAGATCAATGGAACAGGATAGGAAGCCTAAAAATACACCCATACACTCATGGTCAATTAAGCTATGAAAAAGGAGATAAGAATATACAATGGAAAAAAGACAGTCTCTTCAATAAGCAGTGCTGGGAAAACTGCACAGCAACATGAAAAAGAATGAAATTAGAACATTCTCTATCACCATATATAAAAATAAACTCAAAATGGATTACTGTAAGACTGGATACTATAAAACTCCTAGAGGAAAACACAAGCTCTTTGTCATAAATTGCAGCAATATTTTTTTTTTGGCTCTGTTTCCTAGAGTAATGGAAATAAAGCAAAAATAAATGGGACCTAATTAAACTTAAAAGCTTTTGCACAGCAAAGGAAATCATATACAAAATGAAAAGGGATTTTGTATGACATGGGAGAAAATATTTGCAAATGATATGACCAACAAGGGATTAATTTCCAAAATACACAGATCACAAAGCTTATTATCAAAAAACAATCAAAAAATGAGCAGAAGACCCAAATAGACATTTCTCCAAAGAAGACATACAGATGGCCAATAGGCACATGAGAAGACGTTTAATATTGCAAAGTATTAGTGAAATGCAAGTTAAAACTACAATGAGGTATCATCTCACACTAGTCAGAATGGCCATGATTAAAAAATAACAAATGATAAATGCTGGAGAGGATGTGGAGAAAAGGAGACCCTCCTATACTGCTGGGGAATGGAAACTGGTGCAGTCACTGTGGAGAACAGTATGCAGGCTCCTTACAAAACTAAAAACAGACTTATCACATGATCCAGCAATCCCACTGCTGGACATACACCAAGAAAGATAAAAGCTCTAATCTGAAAAGATACACGCACCCCAATGTTTATAGCAGCACTGTTTTCAATAGCCAAGACATGGAAGCAACCTGAATAGCCATCCATAGATGGATGAAGAAGATACACATACACACACACACACACACACACACACACACACAATGGAATACTCAGCCATAAAAAAGAATGAAATAATGCCATTTGCAGCAACATGGATGGACCCAGAGATTATCAAACTAAGTGAAGTAAGTCAGAGAAAGACAAATACCATATATCACTTATATGTGGACTCTAAAAAAAATAAGGTTCAAACAAACTTGCTTACAAATCAGAAATAGACTCACAGACATAGAAAATAAATCTTTGGTTACCAAAGCAGAAGGGAGTGGGGATAAATTAGGAGTTTGGGATTAACAAATACACACTACTATATATAAAATAGATACACAACAAGGACCTGAAAAGAATCTGAAAGAGAATGTATACATACAGATACATATATATATCTGAATCATTTTTCTGTACACCTGAAACCAATGCAACATTGTAAATCAACTATACTTCAATAAAAATTTTTTTAAAAAACAGTAATGTTTTAAGAATTAGCTCCTCCACCAGCCTCAGTACCAGGGTGAAGACAATGCATCAGATCTGCAGCTGACCCAAGCTGAACAAATAGCAAGACAACAATAATCCTTTCCTATTGTAAGCAACTGAGATTCTAGGGGTTCTTTGTCACCTCAACATACCTATCCTATCCTGGCCGAGATAGTAAATAAAATTCATGGTATGTTAGATAATGACAGACGCTAAGGAGAAAAACAAAGTAAGAAAAGAGAACAAGAGATGGGGGTGGAAGTTTTAGGTATGATTCATATAAGGCACCTGTCTTAAATCTACACCTTTAATTAAGGCTCTAAGAACATCACACTGAATATAATCTATCCCAAGCTTATGAGAGACAGGCTTTTTTTTTTTTTAATTGTCTATCTTCCCTTACTAAAATGGAAGTTCTATGACAGCAAGGATTCTTTTTTATTTTTATTTTCCATTATAGTTTATTACAAGATACTGAATGTAGTTCCTGTACTATACAGTGGGCCTTGTTGTTTATTTTATATGTAAGTTTGTATCTGCTAATCCCAAGTTCTAATTTATTCCCCCCATCTTTCCCCTTTGTTAACCGTAATTTTGTTTTCTGTCTGTGAGTCTGTTTTTGCTTTGTAAGTAAGTTCATTTGTATCATTTTTTAGACTCCACATATAAGTAATATTATGTATTTGTCTTTCTCTGCCTGACTTATTTTACTTAGTATGATAACCTCTAGGTCCATCCATGTTGCTGCAAATGGCATTATTTCATTCTTTTTATGGCTGAGTAATATTCCTGGGTGGGTGAGTATACACGTACATATATAAAACATCCTCTTTATCCATTCATCTGTGGATGGACATTTAGGTTGCTTCCATTCCTTAGCTAATATAAACTGAAGAGTAGAGATTCTTGTTCTGTTAACTGCTAAATCCTCAGCACTGAGTCACTTACAATTTTCTTCTTAAGTAGAAGTCCATTTTAAAACTCATACGTAAGGCTAACAATCAGTATTGTCTTCACCATCTCCCAGTGTCTTCATTTTCTTCAGTGCTCTTTAAACATTCTCTTCTAGTCTATCTGAATAATCCCTTATGATATTTTAATTATTGATCATTGGTCCTCAATCTCCAAAACAAAATGTGTAATTTTAAAAAAGCATTGTAAAAACATTGAGGTTGTGTATTTTAACATTTTCTAGTATTAAAAAATTTTATGACAGAAAAATTATACTATTTATATCAGTAAACAGAAATATCCTGTAGTTTAGATTTAAAGCCTCAAAAATACCAACCTGAGCTGTATCTGTCATTTTCTGTTCAAAATCAGCTTTTGCTAATGCATATTTTTCCACATAGAGTTTATAGGTATCTGTAGCTTTCTTAGCTTTAACAGCTGCCTGTAACAAAAGAAAAACATTCTGAACTACACAAAATGTTTTTTCTTTCCTAATATAAGTTAATATGAAATAATAATTTAAATACATTTTAAGAGATGAGGCCTATGGTAAGATGAAGATGATATAAACTAACTTTAATACCTCTTTTCAAGTCCTCCTTAGTAATATTTTTTGTTATGGTCACACAATAATGCAGAAATTAAATGCTGATTCTCCTTTCCTTTCTGATGGAACATGCTTTAAAAAGTTAAAATACTCTCATTTTAAAACTCACAGTAAGATTACACAACCACATTATAATAGTACAGTGTTACTAAGAATTCAAGGAACAAAAATGTGACAATACCATCGGAATATACTTGACACTGCTTTATATACCTGTGAGTCTTCCTTCCTCCCACAACAAACATATTCTATTTTACATCTGATCAGTGACTATAAAGCTAGCTAAAAAGTTGAAAGAAATCAGTTTTCCTTGATTTCAGTTTCCATTATGCTCCAGAAAATCTATACATTTGTTTTTATCATTGCCTATTTTTCTAGATTTCTATTTTTTAAAAAATTGTTACTGCATTATAGCTCTAATTTTAACAAAGTCACTTATTCAATAAAAGCTTAAAAATATGTTAAATATTAGGCAGTGAGGAATATGAAAATAAATTATATAGGGATCTTTTCCTCAAGGACTTTAAAAAAGAAGTATAAGCTATACATAAATAACTAGAAATTGGTAGATACTAGCAAAGAAGTAAAAAAAAAATTCTATGAAAGAGAGATATTCAAGAAGAGGAAAGATTACGTGTGACTTGTAGGTTGGGGCAGACACATGGCTATCAAGAAACATGACTATTTCCAAAAGACTGATCAATTTGGACACAGGCAGTTGAAAGGGAAGGGATGTCAAAGTAAGTAAGAGTTTAAAGAAGATCAAAAAAAGAGAAGTTATAAGGTTTAAAGACACAAACATCTCCATTTTCTTCATGAGATGGTCTGCTAAGAGAGACAAAGAGTAGGGTAGGGTTGGGAACTTCAGGAGAATGAAAAAAGAGTTTCAAACCATAGTTGTGAAGAATGCAACAGGTAATACCTAGATGAGCAGAAGTACTGCTATGAGCCACTGGGAGCTAAGTAAAACTGAATTTATGCAGAGCCAACCTGAACCAATATGTAATTATCTCCACCTATGTTCAGGAGTCTAAAAATTATTAGAAACAGGAAGTTGGGTTTACCCAGAAATTTGGAATTGGCAAGATACATACAGTCCTACTCTCTAAAAAGGCAACTCTAGTCTCTAAAATATAACTTCATATACTACATTAAACATATATGTTCTATGCTTTCCTGCCTTCTTAAATAAATATAGGATGCCCCTTGTAGTGTATCAAAACTGTTATCTTGTATCAAAACTGGTTTTGGAGCCAAAAGAAACTGGATTCAAATTCTAGCTCTACCATTTACTACCCAGTTGACCTGGTCTTCGAGTTCTATATGGTTCTCTCATTCCTAAAATGGAAACAATACCATCTATTTTTTAGAGCTTTGCAAATGATGAAATGGAATTTATATAAGTGCTGGGACAGGGACTGTACTGAAATCTACAAAATAAATAGTATCTGCTATTGTAATAGTTTTTAAAAGGAACATAAACAGGAACATACATCATTATATTTTACTGTTATATTTTGCTCTTATCATATCTAAGAGTTGTACTGAGCCCTCCATCCCTACAATAAGTGTCCAAAATAATATAATGATTTTCTAGTTTGCTCCTATGGATTTTTTTTTTAAACTCTTTTCCCACTGTCTAGCCACACAACATTACTTTATACTACTGTTACTAAACTTCCTCTAACTTCTCAGCCCTTTCATGAGATGAACATTTTGAGTTACTACCTTCACAGGAAGCCCAGATAACCAAGTTTGCTAGAATTTATTTCAAAATCAATTTTAATGACATGGTTGCCTGGGTTTCTTTTAGGATTTTTTTATGCCAAGAGATTTGAAAGAAGAGAATTTCTTTTTCCAGCTACCATAATTTTCAGTCTATACAAGAGTGATAAAAAAATCCACAGTCCATGGAGTGATTTTTAATGACAGTCTAGCAAAATGATATAGTTCTACTGGTAGTCCCTCCTCCTTGCTTATTCTTCATTCTAGCACTGTCGTTTTTCTCTGCTGCCTATTAAGCTACTGCCTTATAATTTATGTGTCAGCTATTGATAAAGATATGATATGTGATCACTCCTAGAGATATTTGCAATTTGGAAGGAAATTAATAAAAATGGTAAAGTCCCCTCCAATATAACTATGATTGTGTCCACACATTTTTCCTCCTGAACAGAGGCACTGGGGATTGAAACCGGGATCCCATGCACACCAAGCACGTGCTCTACCACCAAGCTATACCTCCTACTGTGTCCACAATTTTAAAAGTAATTTATTTCATGGAATCTTTCCTGTTTTCTTTTTACACATTCTATACAAAATAAGGTATCTCCCTTTCTAAACTTATCATTAAAACTTTTCTCTAATAGCTTCTTGTTCTGTACTATTCAGTAAGTCTTGGCTCCCTAAAAAGAAGAAAGCTTCTTAAAGACAGAAGGTGGTAATATGTATTTAGCTTTACTTACCTTCACAACATTTGGCATGATGATAGGCAGATGATAGAAACTAAAATATTTATTTACTATGGCACACAAATTGGTAGTCCAACAATCAAAAAACAGTTTGAATAAACCATTTTAAAAGGCAAGAATTAAGTCTATAGTCTATATTTAAAATAAACTTTTAATTTTTATTATATTAATGAACAGGAAGAATTCAAATAGTGTTTTGCTATAATGATTATTTTTCCAAGTAAACATATGCTGTACTGTGGACAATACAATGGTTTCTCACTTATAAGGAATTTATAATCTAACAGAAGTAAAAGATGACTGCCTAGAGGATCATTACTCCTTACACAAGACCTATGATAGATTTCTAAAATGTAAACAAAGTAATTATTTCATAATATTATTCATTACACTTAAAATAACAGGACTGTAAGAGATGGAAGGAAGTTCCTGAGGCATCATTTCCTCTTCCTATACTCAGTCTCTAGAATTCTCTCAAACTAGTTTTGGTACTCAAATCTTTATGGAATCAAGAAGAGTAGAAATATTAATTTTAGAATTTTAAACTAGCATATTTTCATAACTTCTTTTTTCATCCCACAATATTTTCATCATAAATCTTGGTCCAGCCATTCAACATAGAAACTTATCTGTTCACTATTTCCAACCATAAAATTATGGTCATCATATCAAAGGTTAAGAGCTGGATCTAACTCAGAATTGTGAACTGGTAAGTCTTTTTTGAGCATACTTTAAGATACCATAAAACTGTGTAAAATTTCATTTCTCTTAGTTGAAGGCATAAAAGAAGAAATAAGATATCCTTTATAAGTTCTAACATATTTTTTATATCAGTGCAAACTCTTCAAAGGTGAAAATAATATATGAGAATAAAATTACATACCAACTTAAAGCAGCATCTTGGAAAACTGACAAAAGTAGTATTTATTAATAAAGGAATAAATTTTTTTAAAGTTTATTGACTCACAAGGTGTTTTAAGTAATGACAAAAATAAATTTAAAGAAAACTAAAATATCCTATAAAAGGCCATAGAGGCCATTTTAGAATATAATTGTACTGAGAACATCTACCTTTTTGGAAAGCAACAAATAACTCTCGTAGGAAACAACTACATACAGCAATATTCAATTAAGTAAACATGACTTTCTAAACAGTATATATGCTTAGTAAAACTGTAAATTTTTAGGGTAGAATTAGAGAAACTAAATGTCCCAGTAGTAACAAACTTGACCACTTCTATAAAGTCATTATTTAAGGAGAAGTTGGAGCAGCTATTCTTGAATGAGGAAATTATGCTTTAAAAGCAACAGCTGTATTTCTTCTCATGAATAAAAGACTGGCTTTAATGGATTATCTATTGATAACAATATAAGTCCTACATTTTATTTATTTCCTTAGCACTATAAATAAATTTACTGATATACTACCAGAAATATTTGTTTAAGTGTCTATAATTTTTATAGTAAAATCAAATATATATACATATAAAATAAGTACTTCATCACAGTCCACAAATATAAGTAACTTCTAAATGGTTTTATAAAAGGATTTACGAGTGAAGATGAGAAGCATACTATAACAGCCAATAAGTCATTTACATTTTCAGGTTTACCAAATGAAAAATGGTTCTAAGACCCATGTTTTTAAAAAAAAATCTATATTCATTTTCATAAAAAGCTTATTACAGACCAAATAAATTATTTACTTAGACTTGGATTTGAATATATATAAATCAGAGACCCACTAACACATGTAGTATCACAAGCAAAGATAATACTTCTGAGATGAACAATTAGAAAGAAGCACCCCTTCCTCTTCTCTTCCTTTTGCTGATTTAGAGGACTTAGACAATCTTCTTTGCGGGGTGGGTGGGCATAAGGTTTATTTATTTATTCCTTTATTCTCAGTGGAGATCCTGGGGATTGAATCCAGGACCTTGTGCATGCTAAGCATATATACTACCACTGAGCTATACCCTTCCCCTTTAGACCATCTCCTTTTAGTAGTTATGCTTAATGTACATTTTTGACTACTACTAATTCTAACATAGTACTTAATGTAACACACACCATTATTTTGTATACTACTAAAATAGAAAAGTACTGTCAATTAAACCATGAAATAACGCTTTCTTAACACTTAAAATTATTTTAAACTATTAAAAGAGCTCTTTTAGACTTTAGAGGTACATTTTTATTCTTGTATGATACATAATAAAAAGGAAAGCAAAATGAATTGTTTGAGATACTCTCAAATCTTTTTCCATATTCAGATTCTGACTCTTCTCAATTACTTCCAATTTAGAGGCTGCTGAGAGGTCTGTTTTTTCCCCACACATAATATTATCCTTGATGTCATCAAGAGCACTATTAACAGAGCATTTCGTAAAACTGGTCCACTATTATGTCTAGATTTTCTTCCAAGTACTGGTGCTCACATTTTCTTAATCTTACCAGGTCTTAACAAAAGGTTTTCAGAGAACAATCAGAACTATTCCTTCCTCAAATTGTTTTAAAGTGGTCTCAAGCATCAAAGTGTTGCAGTTGTCCAATCATGCCACCAGGTATATAATAACCAAGTTCACATATGCAGTGAAACTACACCACAAATGCCACCTTACCAAGAGTGATTATATAATAACATCAACTGAAGACGCATGCTGATTTCAGAGATGTGAGGAAAAAGAAATACCTGGTAGCTTTTAATATTCTCTTTTTCCCTGATGTCTAGGTCTGAATTTATCTTTATTTAACCTGCTTAATATCAAGTATATACTTTTAATCTGAGGACTCCTGAATTTCTTTAATTCTGAAAACTCTGATTGGTTAACTCTTCAATATTACCTGTTACCTTCCTCTCCATTTTTTTTCTTCTGAAATCCACAGAAGATGAATGTTGGTAACCTTTATTTCTCTGTACTATGTTCTGGGTGAGTTCCCTTAGTATTACCTTCCAAATTCACTCTTTTACTATATCAAGTCTAAAGTTCATCTTCTCTATTGTTTTTGTAAAAAATTTCAATCACTATATATTCATTGCCAACTTACCTAATTAGCTGTTTTCCTACTCAGTAGATCTTGTTTAATGCCTCTTTTAATTTTCTTTAAGTTTATATTCATGTTCACCTCTGAACATCCTGAACACACACTAACATTTCTGTTCAAATGTTTTATAAATCTAAATTTCATCTGGAGTGAATTCTTATTCCAACTATTAAATTTTTATTGCTGTCTGCCTTAATGGAGGTATCCCCTGCTTTTCAAAAGTTCATTTTATACCACTTTGCTTTTACAAAAGAATTATATTAGTACCTGTTTTCACTAACCAAAAGAAATCCAAAGATTTTCACTTTTACAAAAGAAAGCAAAAAGCAAAAATAGCATCCATTCAGCGTTCATTTTGCAGGAGCCATTATAGAGGCAGCGGGCACCTGGAGCAGTTAAGAGTGGTACCATCAAGCTCCTTCCTGGGACCCACAGTCAGCATCTCAGGATCAGCCTCCATGGTTTTAAACTGTGTCTGTAAGCATCTGTGCTTCATCTCAGTTTACTTTGTACATCCATTAGCAAGATGTTCTCAGGTAATTGCTTCTCTGCTTTTGCCATTTGGCTTACAAAAGATTTCAAAGGAACACTCTACTGCTAGATAGCGGGGGAAACCTATATTAGATTTCTTAAGATGTGCTCTAGAATTTTGGTTGTTTGCTCATTTCAGATAAGAGGTTTCTCATTTTTCCCTCTCTCTCTTCTCTCTCCCTCCATCAGTGCTGCTGAAAAACTCCACAGAATACAAGGCAAACATTCCTCTTAGAAATGTGTTATGTTCTATTCTTTACACTCACCAATACCCTCCAAGGAGTTTTCAGTTTATCTCCTGCCAGCCCCTCAAGGCCCCAATTTAGTATCAGTCTTTAAAAGGTGGCTTTAATTACTTCCCTCAAAGAAATTGGGGATATGATCAAAACATCATGAATTGGTTCCTTGGATTGACTGCTGGTCAGAATTGTGTCCAAAAGTCCCCAATTTCCAATTATGCTTTAGCCCTTTAGCAGTCTGACAGTCTTTTTTCGCTACCTAGAGTGTCACAAAGTGAGTGGAGTTCCTTGTGCTAATCTCAAGTGGGGAAGATTTAGTCCCCTTTACCACACAAGAGCTAAATTCCACTGCCTAACTTAGGACTTTGAGTCTGACAAAACTGCATAATCAATCTTTCCATGCCCCTTTGGGTTTCTGTTCCTTTCTGGTTCACAAAGATAATATTCTTCTTTTTGGACTGTGTTATTTTATCTTCCCCTTTTATATTTTATTCATAATTGTTGTATCTGGAATGAAGAATGTTTTAAAGTCATAAGCTTACTGGGCCTCATCTTTTACCCCCTCCTAATTTTTATTTATTGCACAAACGTTAAAGGAAACATATTACCCTAAATTGCATCAACTGCTCTGATTTTTCCATATTCTCTTCTAGTTTTTGCCCATTTTATACACTGTTATAATTACTATAATTGCAAAACAGTTACAATTTGTTTTTTTACTGGATATTTCAAATACTTTACAAAGCTTTCAAAATTATCACTCCCTATGGCTGATTCCTAAATGAGATATACCACATCAAAGAAGTGGATGGTTAAACTGTTCTGAAAGGGGAAAAAAAAATCTAGTTTCAATTAAAATGAGAGTGGGGGAAAGGGTTGTGGTTTACCACAACACTACATACATGTGCTCAAAGTCAGCAATAAATCACCCACATGTATTTAAAGCTTATCCTCAGGTATCTATTGCCTTGCTAAATAAACCAGTCTTGCTTCAAAAAAATGTTTACCTCATTATTAAATCTTATACCAAGCAGTATCTCATCAGTTATCTTATAAAAAAATCCTATAAATGTATTACTGACATAAAGAAATCATTCCTTTTTATTTATCTGCCAATCTATTTACCATACACAACACATTTTGCAAACCTACTTCTGTTTTACTTAGGTAAATCATTAATACTCAGAGGCACAGTGACCTTACCTATATTATGAAATCATTCTTGAGTGTTTGAAGGTGAATTGCAGTCTTATAATTGAAAATGCTCTGAAACCACAGAAATATTTTCATTATGATTACCTTTTCTGTTTCTCTTTGTGTAGCTCCTTCCTTTTTCAAACGTTCCTGTTCTACACATTTGGCATTGTAATTTTCCTTGGATTTCTGAAGGGCCTGAGTTATGCTCTGAATGGTTTGAACAGCTTCCAGAGTTCCTGCAACTTCTTCTTTAGTCTGTTTGGTATGAAATGATTTATCAAAATGACAGAACTACAAAGCATTCAATATCTGACCAATCAATCCTTTAACAAGGAAAAACTGATACCTTTTTATGCGATTTTACTTGTTCTTCTCCATACTTCTGAACTTCTTTTATTAATTCTTGTAATTTTCTAACAAGATCTAAGTGACAATTTGCTAATTTCTCTGTAGATGTTTTGAACACATCCCACACTGGTGCAAATGTTCTAAAGGAAAGAAAACATGGGAATAATTTACTAAAAGGGAAAAAAAAGTTAAAGTTCCAAAATAGAACCAATGAAATAATGTTATATTCAGCAGTTTTAATTACGCAAAAGATAAGATTGAAATAAATCACAAATTAAATGACTGACAGCCTGACCTTGATTTTTTTTTTAATCCTTGGTTCCTTGGTTAATTATTTAAAATATTTTTAGACCTCAGATACACAGAAATGAGTCAAAATTACAGGTCTGGCCATGTCCCTCTCTCAATTATACTGTGTCATTTTTCTGCATTGATTTGGTTATTTAGATTTGTATCAGATGCCTTTCTAATCACTGTCTACTGTTTAAAACTAGCTTATTATCAAATCTCAATTTTAGACTATTCAGTGCTCCATTTAAAATGCTTCATCAAAAATAAGAGGTCCTCTGAATTTAAACATGCAAGAGTCAAATTTGCACATAATTTTTAAGTGTCTTCATCATTAAAATTTATTTAAGAATTATTTTAAACCTTTTATCTGAAATCTTGTTTCAGATTTTATCTGTGTACTTCAACAAAACACTAAGAGAGTCCTGCTTCTTGATACAGAATGTATGACATACTTTCCTACCAGTTTTTCTCAACATTGAGCATTTAGTATTTCCAGCAGGTTCAAGTACTTCCAAGAATTACTACATTATTATATCCTGGATAATACTTAGCATGCCAATGGTTAGTTTAAATTAATTTAGTCAGTAGAGAATGATATAAAGATAATCTTATCCTATGTTTTCCTCAAGTATTTCCCATTTGCTTTGCTCTATAAAACAAAAACAAACAAAACAAACAGCAACAATTATCACTAAGACAAGAGGTAGAGAAAGAAATTACATATCCTAATATGTACTTTGTGTCAATTACTGCATTTCCTACCCATTAGGAAAACTAACTGACAATGATCATTTTAAACAATAACAAAAAAGTTCAGAGGATAATTAAAATACTTCTAGGACTGTTGTGATTAGGTCTTACCTCACACCTTAAAATCTAATCAGCACTAAATCCAGCAAGTAGTTAGATGGAAAATTTCAAGATAAAAAAAAACTGGAAAAGAACTCCTGAAAAGTAACCACTCACTTTAGCACCAAAATACATGTACATCACTTCAGGTATACCTGATACATGATAGTCTAGATTTCACAAAGCAGATAAGAAGGAGTTTACTTTACCCAAGGATTATTTACACAGAAAAGGGGTTTAAAATAAGATTTCTTTAAATACAGGTTTCTTTAAGGAATTTCAAATATCATTCCACTCTGGGGAGAGGGGTAATTCGGTTATTTATTTATTTATTTTTGATGAAGATACTAAGGAATGAACCTAGGACCTCGTGAATGCTAAGCATGTGCTCTACCACTGAGCTATACCCTCCCCTCCAAATATTCCATTTTTAAACGTTTGATATACACAACTTTTTTCTGGTCAAGTAATTCACATTAATGTATAATAAACACTAAGGAAGAAAACTGACAAATCCAAAATATGTTTAAATGGAACTAAATATGGAAAGATAAAATTCAATTTCTTGCCTAAATATGCATCAGAAAACAAGAACATAAATATTTAAAATCTTTATAATCTTAACTGATGATACTAACAAAAAACAAAATATCACTTATAATTTATGAGAAGCACACATCCAAAGACAAAAATGTTGTCAGTAACTTTATTATCAGGAAACACAGTTGAAGTCAACCCCTGTTTTTTCTGTCTCCCACTCTCCCAACTCGTAACTAAAAATAAGGTAGAATTTCCTATATTAAAACCACGACCAATTAGTTAAAGCTAGCTTCTGTTATTTCAGTTAACTTTCTGGCCCTTCTAAAATTTGTCTTAGAAAAGGCATGTTAGAGTTACATGGAAGAGTTATAAACAGGAAGCTGCCAGAAAAGTGAGGACAGAGATGGAAAAAAGGAGGAAGAATGAACTTGAAGGGGGAGTGGGAGGGGAGGGCAAGAACTGGAAGAAGGAAAAAAAAAAATTAGCCATCATCTACCAGTCCCACTCTCCTCTGGGTGAAAAAGGTGGTAGCTCTCCAGCCTTCCTAGCTAGTGCACAGAACTGCAGAAGATCCTCTTAGCTGTGGCCAACAGCACTTACGTAATGGGCAGTGTCACCACCCTGAGAATAAACTAAGAGTCCATCTCTCCTTTATCTGAGCCACAAGACAGAAAAAACCTTTTTTTTTTTTTTGAGTAAAAGTAGATTTAGAGAGATGTACATCAGGGAGAGAAGGGGGGATTACAGTAAAGGTTAAAGTAAAGGCAGATACACACCCCAAAGACAGAGTACAGGCAGCCAACTTGGAAAGCAAGAGAGAGCAAGCAACTGTAGAAGACTTTTGTTTAAACTCATTCAACTATGCTAGAGAAGACTTTCATAAAATAGTCATTATTAACCAGTTTTTGAGATCACAGAATTTGATGCACGTGAATCTAATAACTGGTATAAACCATCTTCATCAAAAACATGAATAGCTACACAAAATCCTACATAAAATTTTGTGGGATTCATAGATTCATCAGAATGCCAGGAAAAGAGGAATCTCTTACTGAATATCACTGTAAAAATCTTTATAAATGTTAGTTAGACTAATTATTTTAACATCTTAGTTAAACTATAACCTCTCCCCCAATTTTAGATAATTAAGTCTGATTAAGTATGCCTTCCAGAGTTGTTATCGTTCAAATTATACAACTACTCTTCCCAGAGTTATGGCTATAAGCACACCCCATTTTAAATGCATTCTTATTATTAACATTCATTTTTCAAAGAACACATTTCCTCAGCACATATTTTAAGAAGAGCATTTAAAAGTAGTCTACAAAATCAGAAGCAATGTTTTCAATGCATTTTAATCATTTCAATAAAGTTCAAGAGTTTTTAAAGATCACTGTTCAAAAGAATTTAAATAAAGCTAGAGAAAACCAGAATATAATGAGCACAACACATAACATTTAAAATCTCAAAATTATGACTGCATAGTTTAACAAAGGGGAAAAATAAGTTTCATTTGCTTTGTATTAACTGATTCAGCAAATTCAATTATATTTTCTATCAAGTCAAGAATATATTCATATATAGACACATTTTAAATAAATACATTACATATTATTATATTTACAAACTACTACATCCTTAATGGGAACCTAACACTCTCAGAACTTTGCCCAAATCAACACTGAAAGAGTTTTTCAAAGAAATTAACTCACCCAAGTTGTGAATAGTTGCTTGCGGATTTTGCTAGTTTTGTCATTGACCTGGAGTACACCTCTTCTATTGTAGCCCTGTTAAATCAAATTTCCATATTATAATAGCTCCTGTTAAATGACCAAATACATAGCAAAATTATCAAAATACAATTAAAACTGTAGAAACAAAAAGACAACATAAAGTATATGTTAAAAATAAGTAGGTATGTGGTCATGAACTTCTGGCCTATCTTTAAATGCCCTCTGTGCACATCTACTTAATTAAAGAACTCATCTGATAAAGAACTAAAATAATTCATACCACCAAAAAAACTTCAGTGAAGTCACTCCTATTTTTTACCTTTAATACAATGGTTATTTGAACAGGAAGTACAAAAGTATTGCTTCTTGTATACTCTCTTTCTGTAAAGTCATTCAGTGTCAAAGTCACTTGTATTTAATATTTCCTTGATGTATTTAATATAGTTTTACTATTCTTTAACATTGTGATTTCATTATAATGCACATTTAATAGAAGATTAATGACAGTCACTGCACAAAACTAAATATGAATAATTAGCAAGTGTGAGACCCTGAACTTCAGGACTTAATCTATTTTGTGATTACATCTAAAACACTAATAAACAAGTATTTCCCACTAGAATACTGTGCTTTTATATAACTGCTATTCAGCATATAGAATTTCAGGCTTAAAAAATTCAACCAAAGCCATTAAATATGGAATAGAAAAAAGTTTTCCCAAAGGCACATACCTTACAAAGGAAAAATACAACACTATCTTGGCCTTCTTCACACTACAAAAGTCAAGTTCTGTATTACGTCTCCCATAATTACCCTGTCCCTTCTCAATTTGTGCTACCCTTAACAGTGGAACAGCCTACAACCACCACTGCCTTCCATTTACCTTTGTAGGTTCAACTAACATTCTGTTTTTAATGTCCAAATCCATATCTCCACACTGCTCTTGAACAAAATCATGTTTAATATCTAAATGCCTCAAGCATAGCTCTACTTAGACATTTTAATCACCTCAAACTTAGAATATTCAAACTAAGCTTATCTCCAAACTCTTCCCCAACCCAAACCCCACAAAAACCAGCTCTTTAACAAAAAGGAACTATTAACAGTAACTGATGTTATTGATGGCACAGTGACTTTTTTCTGTTCCTTTAAACTTCTGTGTGTCTTTTTAATATACTATATTACAAGGGTAGTACTTAGATAATTTTTAAAAGTTAATACAGAAATACTATCTCAATGAGTAAGTTTAACAGTAAGGGAAAAATGGTTCAATTTCTAGTTATAGTAAATTGATACAAAAACCTTCCAAATGAGAAAATAAGAAAAAGTTGGAGGGGTGGGGAGTATGACTAAAAGGCATCAGAGAACTAAAGAGGGAGTTGAGAATCAGCAGGCCAAGATCTAAGAGAAGGATATCCACAGAAGAGTCAGATATGTAGGGCAGCTTTCCCTTGGGAGCATCAAGAAGATGCAACTGAGACTGACAAGTGAAGCAGAGCCTCACAAGGTAAGGAAACAAAACCAGTTTCAGACTAGTCAAAGGGTGTAAAAGTTTAAGCCCTTTAAATTAAGACTTGAAGAGTAAGGATATAAGGAGTTAAAGATGAACCATAAGTAGGCAAGCTCTCAAAGGGACTGCAAATTATATCTCTTCAAACCATGATACTAGATCCCATATGGATGTCTTATATCCATTCATAAAACCACCAGGCACATTGTGGTTACCAGGGGGGTAGAGGGTGGGAAGGGATAGACTGGGATTTCAAAATTGTAGAATAGATAAACAAGATTACACTGTATAGCACAGGGAAATATACACAAAATGTTATGATAAATCACAGAGAAAAAAATGTGACAATGAGTGTGTATATGTCCATGACTGACTGAAAAATTGTGCTGAACGGTGGAATTTGACACAACATTGTAAAATGATTATAAATCAATAAAAAATGTTAAAAAAAAAACCAAAAAACTTTTACAAAAAAAAAAAAAAAAAAACCACCAGGCACATAAGGAAACAAGACAAGATAAACAAAGCAGAAACAAATTAACAATGTTTCAAATGCTGAGATTATAAAAGCTTAGACTTTATGAGTTTATGTATTACGTTCAAGGAGACAGTGTATTAAATCAGGAATTTCACTAGAGAACTAGAAATCATTTTTTAAAGGTGGGGGAAAGAACAGCAAATTTGAAAAAAATACAAATACTATACCTGAAAAATAAAATAACCAAAATTAGTATCTCAATGGATGATGTTTACAGATTCAATACACTGCAGTGAAAAGTAGTAAATTACAGAGAGGTAAGAAGACTCTATTCTGGAAAGAAGCTCAGAGAAACAAAAGAACAGAAAACAGAGAAGAGAAATAAAAGACAAAGGATAAAGAAAAAAAACCTAACCAATGAGTAAAGAAAATAAGAATGGGTCAGAAAAAATATTTGCAGAGATAACAATGGACAGTTTTCCAAAACTGACAAAAGATATCAATCAAACCACAGGTCCAAGTAGCCCCCCAAATCCTACAAGGATAAATAAAAAGATACCTACACCTAGTCACATCATAGTAAAACTGCTAAAAGTCAAAAACAAAATCTTAAAAGCAGCTAAACCCTTCCTACCACCAAATGTTGCCTTCAAAGGAACAATAATTAGACTGACAGGTAACATCTCAACAGTAGATAATGGAATGATCTTCAAAGAATTTTTTTAATCTAGTAAAACACAAAAGTATAAAACTCCTAGAAAATAATATAGGAGAAAATTTAGATGACTTTAGGTACGGATGTCTTTTTAGATACAACACTATAAACATGATCTATGAAAGAAATCATTGATAAGCCTGACTTCACTGAAATTAAAAACTGCTCTGTGAAAGATGATGTCAAGAAAATACAAGGACAAGCCACAAACTGAGAGAAACTATTTGCAAAAGACACGTGAGAAAAACAACTTTTATCCCATATACACAAAGAACTCTTAAAACTCAACAATAAGAAAACAAACGTGATTTTAAAAAGGGCCAAATCTTAAAGAATTAAATATAAGACATGACACCATATAACTCCTAGAAAAGAAAACAGGCAAATGTTTTCTGACACAAATTGCAGCAACATTTTCTTTTCTTAGGTCAGTCTCCCAAGGCAAAAGAAATAAAAGCAAAAAAATTTTTTTAAATGGGACCTAATCTAACTTACGAGCTTTTGCACAGCAAAGGAAATCATAAACAAAATGAAAGGACATCTTACAGAATGGGAGAAAATATTTGCAAATGATTCGACTGACAAGGGATTAATTTCCAAAATATACAAACAGATCATACAGTTCAGTATCAAAAAAACAAACAATCCAATCCAAAAATGGGCAGAAGATCTAACAGACATTTCTCCAAAGAAGACATACTGATGGCCAAAATTTTCTGAGTAGTCCTCCAACTATTAAAGAAATTAAATATGTGATTTAAAACCTTCCTACAAAGACAATTTCAAGCCCAGATGGCTTTACCAGCAAATTTATAAAACACGTAAGAAACTATAATCTCCCACAAAATTTTCCAGAGAATGCAAAAATAGAGTATAATCCCAAGCTCATTTTATAAGTCAAGCAAACCTTGATATCAAACCTAAGAATATTTAGAGAAAGGAAATTTTCAGGCCAATCTCATTCATAAATATAGATGCAAAAATACTAACTAAAATAGCAGCTAACTGATCTACTAATATGTGAAAATGAAAATACATCTCCACCAAGTTTGGTTTATACCAGGAATGGGAAGTTAGCTTAACATTTGAAATTCAACGTAATTCAGATTAACAAGTGGGAAAAAAAAAAAAGAAAAACACAGCATCTCAATAGATGCAGGAAAAGTATCTGACCAAATTCAATATCCATTTATGATTTTTTAAAAAGGGAAAACAAAAGTCTTACCAAAATAGTATGTAAAAAAGAATTTCCATAATCTGATAAATAGTTGGGGATAAAAACTAGAATAATATATTTGAGAATGAAATGTGAGACTGGAAACAAGACAAGGATGCCTGCCATCGTCATTTCTATTCAGCATTACACTGGAGGTACAAGCCAATGCAGTAAGTCAAGAAAAAGAAATAAAAGGTATAAGGATTGAAAAGGGAGAGATAAAACTGTCCTTTGCATAAGATGATTATAAACACAGAAAACGTAAAAGAATCTACAGATAAACTAACAGAATAAACAAGAACTGCCACGCTGCTGGACAGTAAGTGAATGTATAAAAGTCAAGGGCATTTATATAAATTTGTAACACATAACTGACAAACTGTTTTTACCTAGAATATATAAAGAATTCCTTCAATTTATTTTTTAAAAGGAAGGAAAAAAATGCAAAAGATGAACAGGTACTTCATAAAAGAGAAGATGCAAATGGTCAGTAAACATATAAAAGGATGTTCAATTTCATTATGCATCAGAGAATGCAAATTAAAGCTAGAATGAGACACAACCACTTATCAGACTTGCTCAAATTAAAGGACTGACAAAAACCATGTGTTGTGAGGACATGGAGCAACTGGAACTCTCCAACAAGGTTACTGCTTGTGTAAACTGGTATAATCACCTTGGAAAATTCTTTGGCATTAGCTACTAGAGTTGAACATACACACACTCTAAGACCTGGCAATTCTACTCCAGGGTAAATACCTAATATAAATATGTGTATGTGTGTACTGAGACACATATGCAAGAATACTCAAGGCAATATTACTTGTAATAGCAAAAGCTGGAAGCATCCCGAATGTCCAACAGTAGTAAACACATTTGATATATTTAAATAATGTAGTATTAAACAGCACTGTAAATAAATTATACTAAACTTAATACAAAAGGATCTCTCAACAGTGCTGAGTTACAGGAGTCAGACAAAAATACCTACCATGTGATTAAACTGATATACTTAATACAAGTTCAAAAAATAGGTACAACTAACTTCCACTGACAGATGAATAAACAAATTACAGTATATCCATAAATGGAATACTGTTCAATAGCAAAAAGGAATCAATTACTGACATATGCAACAACATGGATAAATCTCAAAAACATTATATTTAGTGAAAGCACCAGACAACTATATAATTTCATTTATATAGAATTCTAGAAAATGTGAACTAACTTAAGTGTCAAAAGCAAATGAGTGGCTGCTAATGACGAGGGGAGGGACATTAGAAATTACAAAGGACTTAATAAGTATGTTCACTTTCTTGATTGTGGTGATGGTTTCACAAGTGTACGCGTACGTCAAAATGTATCAAATTGTATACTTTAAATACATGAAGTATGCTGTGTCCCAATTATACTCAAAAAAGCTTTTGGAAGGAAAGGAGGAAGGAAGGAAGCAAGGGAGGAAGAGAGGAAAGAAAGGAGCAAAGGAGAAAGGAAAGGAACATAGAAGTAGTGAGAAGATGAGGGGATAAGAGAAAGAAAATCTGAATGACTAACTTATGAAGTTATTTAACCTTTCTGGGCCCTAATTTTCTTATCTATAAAATGAAAGTTAGACTTTTGACAATTAAATGAGATAATTTATGACCCAGGAATCCCACTCCTGGGCTTGTACCCAGAAGGAAATCTACTTCAGGACGACACCTGCACCCCAATGTTCATAGCAGCACTATTTACAATAGCCAAAACATGGAAACAACCTAAATGTCCATCAACAGGTGACTGGATAAAGAAGATGTGGTATATTTATACAATGGAATACTACTCAGCCATAAAAACCGACAACATAATGCCATTTGCAGCAACATGGATGCTCCTAGAGAATGTCATTCTAAGTGAAGTAAGCCAGAAAGAGAAAAAAAAATACCATATGAGATCGCTCATATGTGGAATCTAAAAAACAAAAACAAACAAACAAAAACAAAGCATAAATACAGGGCAGAAATAGACTCATGGACAGAGAATACAGACTTGTGGTTACCGGGGTGGGGGGCGGGGTAGAGGGTGGGAAGGGATAGACTGGGGTTTCAAAATTGTAGAATAAACAAGATTACACTGTATAGCACAGGGAAATATACACAAAATGTTATGATAAATCACAGAGAAAAAAATGTGACAATGAGTGTGTATATGTCCATGAATGACTGAAAAATTGTGCTGAACACTGGAATTTGACACAACACTGTAAAATGATTATGAATCAATAAAAAATGTTAAAAAAAAGAGATAATTTATGAAAAGTCCTTAGTGCATAGTATATGTTTATGTGTCTATCTTATCTTTTCTTTCTTCTTCACTCTTTAAGAAATATGAGTATCCACTTATGCCAGGCTCTGTGCTAGGCACTGCGATACAACAGAACACTGTATATTGTTCCCCTTATAGGGGAACATAGAAACAAATAGCAAAAATGAATAATTACAACATTTTATAAATACTACAAAGAGATATATGATGTTGAGAGACATTATAACAGATGAGTGTGACCTGGTCAGAGAGATTAAGAAAGGAATCCCTGGAGAAGTGACCACATTGCTAACCTCTAAATAATAAGTAGGCATTAACTAGATAAAAATAGGAATAAGCATGTACAGAATCTGGACTGAAAAAAAGCCTGTCAATAAAATAGCCAATCTCTAAGGAGAGGAAAAAGGAGTCAGAATAAGGAGGAATCTGATGTGAGCTAAAGCCTGAGGCAATTTGAGGTCAGATCAAGCAGGCCTATCTTAAGAGCAAGGGGAAGTCTTTAAAATGGTTTAAACAAGGAAGAGTAGCAAACTAATCTGTCATTTGGGGGGAAAAAACACTCCAATTACAGTACAGAGAATGTACGTAAAGGTCAGTTAGGAACTATTGCTGCAGTCCAGGCAACAATTATGGTAGCTTGGATCAGGACAGTGAAGTTAGAAATTCGTTCTATCAAAACGTCTTTACTGAGAGCCTACTAAGGGCCAAGCACTATCTCAAGTGCAGGAGAAAGAACAACAAGCAAAGACAAAAAAAAAAAAAAATCCCTGCCCTTGTGGAGTTTATATCCTAGTGAGGAGACAGATAAACAAATAAAAAAGCAAAATATCACTTATATCAGATGATTGTTAAGTGCTATGAAGAAAAATAAAGAAGGGGGAGTGGAAGGAGGTGTCTCACTACCCACAGAATCATAAAGGGATTAGATACTGGGCAAAGAAGGGATGACCCAGAAGTCCTGGACTTCTTATAGTAACTGACATAAATAGGGTTAAAAGGCATAATGACAATTGCCCTGTTGGTCTCAAGATAGATAATTATAGTAGTGATATAAATATTCAGGGAGAAGGAGACCAGGGGACGTGCTAGGAGATACAGAGTTCCAGAGCCTCTCATTTACTCTTTCCAGTGATGATGTGGAAGGCTGTGAGGGATAGCTTTAACCACAGCAATAGAGCTTATGGATCCCTTTTAACTCCAGTGGGAAGGTGGAAGCCAGAAGAGGACTAATCTAACACAGAATAGTTTGTTCCCCAATTTCTACCAGTTAAAAAACTCCATGAAGGCAGACGCTAGATCTTTACCATCATATTCCCAGAATCCAGACAAGTGCCTGGCACACAGCAGACATGGAATATATACTGCTTAAAGAATGAATGGAGTATTGATTGTATATAAAGGCAAAGTATTCCTATTATCAAGGTAAAGATTTTAAATATGTTCACATAAAAATTACCAAGTGGGGCCAGCCACAAAATTGCTTTAATCAAATCAAATTGTACTGATTTTTGACAGTTTTTAATTGACTATTATATTCTAAGAGTCTTAAAAAAATTGTTTTATAAATTAGCAGAATTTAAAAACATATACTTCGGACTTTTTAAAAATAAAAGTTATAATAATATATAATTGAACTACAAGTTCAGAAAACTTAGTCTTTTCAAATTATTTTAGTATGATTGCTTAAAAATATACTTGTTTAAAAGAAGATAATATTTTATCCTAAAAAATTCCTCAGTTTTTCTATTATATCACCTTGCTAACACATTAAAAGAAAAATATATAGATAATATGTTCAAATGTTAAATTGAAAGCCAGGAGTTTATCAAATGCCCCTGAAAGCCACTATTCAGCCCTCAGTGTGTAAATGACAGACACCACTAATTTAAAACATAACTACAGTACACTTTTTTAAAGTGTACTTGATTATTTTTATCCATATCCAACTAAAATTTTCTCAGTTATTTATATTCTGAAATGTATCTTAACAATGAATTGTTAAATGACATTAAAAAATACATACCTTTCTCTTACAAAATCTGCTAGTTCTTTTGTCGATATCTGTCCATATTTCATATTATGGTAAAGGACATCAAAGCCAGTATTTTTTTCCCCCTAAAATTTAAACAGATTCTTACTTTAACAAAAAGAGATCAAAATAATTTAGGAATAACTGACATGCAATTCTAATGTTCAAGTAAGCTGTTTTCCCTCAATTTAACCATTGTTGCTCATTGTTTAAACTGTATTAAAGGAATACTATATGCTTTAAAAAAGTTTACAATTTATTATACACATATGCACACAGCACACACATGTATACACTCTAGAATCACTCATAAGTAGATTATTAAAGAAATCATCTGAAATTTTAAGAAATAAGCAGAGCATAGTTTAGAGAAGATAAACATGGATCTTTTAAAATGCATGACCAAATTCCATGTTAATTCCTTCAACCTGCATTGAGAGATTCTTGATTATTTAACTCTGAGTCTGTACTTTAAAATAAAAGCATGTTACTAATCACATAATCACTGAATACCACAAAATACTTTATAATCAGTAATATAAGTCTTTCAGTAAACTTAACTTGAGATGTGAAAAAGGAGATAAAGTTTTAACAGAAGAACAGTAATGATCTATTGGCTAGTCCTCAACTAATGAGTAATTAACAAACCAGACTACTACACAATCCTAGAAAATCTTTCAATTTAATCCAATAAAAGCTAAGTTAGCAAGTCGTAGCAAAGAAAACATTAGAAATATCCATTTTAGTGGGTTGAGAATAGCTCAGTAGTAGAGTGCATGCTTAGGATACATAAGGTCCTGGGTTCAATTCCCAGCACCTCTGTTAAAAAAAAGAAAGAAAGAAAGAAATATCAATTTTATAGGTGAAATGAAAGACCATAAACTAAGCTCAGCAACTCTCTTTACAGTTAGCAGTTTTTCTTTCTTTTCAGTGAAAATAATGAAGAACTGAATATATTCATTGGAAATAGAAAGAAATGCCGTAAGCATTATGCAATCTGAAACTTAATTTTTCCACAGTTTGCCAAAAACAGGAAACATATTATAGGAACTTCCGGTTATGCTGAAGTGATACTTAATAAACGTGTCAGCTAATACAGAAAGTACTTAGATTGTTACACATACAACAAATTAAAACATCAGATTTGTAATGAGATAACATAAATAACATGCTTAGCATTTTCAACATCCATTTCATAAATCAAGAATATAAAACTATAGTCTCTTATAAATCCAAACACATCATTGAGCTTCTACAATTGTTCACGTTAAAGATAAAGAAAAAAATTATGATCTAACTTTAGTTCTTTACTTTCTCTGGTTTTTTCACGCACATTTATTTTAGCCAAAATAATATTCTTGAAGTAACCATTACCAATAGCCTATCATAAGCAAAATTAACATCATCATGCAGATTAGTAAATAAAATTACAGATAAAATAATCAAGGGCCTGAATCCTCCAAGGAATTCATTCAAATACTTGAATATAATACAGAAACTATGCATGATTAAACTACCCACCAACTCCCATAACATAGTCATGAACCTTGAAAAAAACAAACCTGCAATCTAGGACCATAAATTCCAAAGTATGGAGCTCTCAAGCCCCAAACTTCTCCCCTGACACCTACTAGTTCTCATTTGCACATAACTCTTAACAAGTCAGGTTATTCAGGTTTCCAGTATGTGTTATGCATATTCATTATGCATATTCAAATTAGAAATGAGCTGGTAGTAAAGGGCCATTCAAACAGGCACACAGACTATTAGAAGAAATAGTAACTACAAGCCTTACAAGAGAAAGGGAAAAAATCTTTTTTTTTTCCTAAAGAAGACAAGAAAACTTAGAGATCATCTAGTAACCAGAGCAGTAAGGTCCTGAGCATTTTGATTTACTGTTATAGTACTGTAAACATTAAGCAATCAAGAAAAGGTTATATTGTATTCAGAAATCTGAGTTGTTATTAAGAAGTCCTAGAACTAAGTTCTTTATTTGGGAAATTCAAATATGCAAGCAGTACATTATGTAAAAGACCCAACAGAAGGAATAAGGTTTATTAATTTGCTTACCATTCAATATAATAATATTACTACAGTGACAGTAATATAATATTCCTTAGGAAATAGTACTAGCTACCTATCTCTCAGGCCTTCACTTGGAAAGAAAAGGAAAACTCATCCTAATAAGGATGTGATACAGAAAAAGTCTGCTTCAAGAAGCAGTAACGACTAAACATAAACACCCTGCATGATTACAAATCCATTTGTCATTTCTTCCTACTGGATATTCATTCACTGAGTTCTAAAAATGTAATGAGTCTGACTGTAGACACTATGTTCTTAAACAATTTCACAAACCTATTAACACAAATATTTATTGATCAGTAACTTTTTCTTTGGCACAAACTAAGCAAAAATTTTAATACTTCACATGGCACTCTCTCTCTTTCCACACACACACACACACAAACACATACACATACACACACAAATAAATATACATGTATCTTAAAAAAAAAAACCTTCAAAGTCAAACCAAGAATCCAGGTTTTATTGTCACCTTGTCAAAAAGTTACTTTGTAGCTTTTGATAAGACAGTGTATTACATATGCATATATTTATATATATGTAAAAAATACAGTAGAAGACAATACTGGAGCTCAGTGTCTTCACCTGAACAAAACACTGGGAATTCTCAGGAAATGGAGAAAGATCACTCTTGAAACCGACGATCACAACTGATTATAATTGTCACCATATGAGATTACCCAGTTTTCTTTTTTAACTAAAAGTACCCTCATGCAGTTTCTATTAATTTTTTAGTAGCCATCAATGTTTTTAGTAGATGGTCCTAATTCGAAGAAAAGTAAAATAACAGGAAATATTTCTGAATTGCATATCCATTTTATCACCCTAGACACTGAAGTGAATATGTTCCTATCATTTTCAATACAAAAATTTTTTTCTTGACATATTCTGATAACTCAAGCAGGTAGAACTTGGTTTTTCTTGGCTAACTACAAATACACAAATGTACAAGTAACTCGACAACAGACTTTTATTATAAAATAGGATTACAACTAAAGATGTTTCCTGGTCTTCAGTATTTTACTAAAACTGTAAATATCCATGCCCTTTGATCCAGCAATTCCACTTTTAGAAATCAACACCACAAAAACACATATACCCAGATAACTGTGGAACAGTATTCACTACAGTACTGTTTATAATTGTGAAAAAGGCAGAAACAACTCAAAAACATCCATTAACACTAATGGTTAAACAAATGACAATATATCTTACAATGAAATAAATATAGTGTTTTTTAACTGCAGTAAAAAAAAACTGCAGTAGATTTTTAAGTATTAGTTTTTGTTAGTTATTAGAGTTAAAAGCTATCATGACAAGCAGCTTTAAAATGCAACTTTCTCCCAAGTATACAACCAACTGTAGATTAAAAAAAATTTTGATTATCAATGGCTAGTTTCTTTCCTTCTGCTCAAATTTTTATTCTTTTTTTTAACAATTTTATTGAGATACAATTCACACCATACAATTTGCATATTTAAAGTGTGCAATGCAAAAAAAAGTTAGGATATTTACAGAGCTGTGCCACCATCACAATTTTAGAACACAAAAAGAAACCCAAACTCAAATAGCTAGATTTTTAAGAGTAGGTATCTACTCATCTGTGATGAGCTTATTTTCTGCTGGCTTATTCATTCGTTTAATCAACACTTAAGATAATACATATGTCCATAAAAAATTTTGTACACTAATATTTATAGCAGCATTACTCATAACAAAAAGGTAGAAACAACACAAATGCCCATTAGCTAACCAACAGATAAACAATGTGATATACCCATGCACTGGAATATTATTCAGCCATAAAAGGAATGAAGTATTAATATATGCTACTATATTGATGAACCTTGAAAACATTACACTAAGAAAAAGAAGCCAGTCATGAAAGACCACATACTATATGACTCCACTCATATTTAAGTTCAGAATAGGGATATCTATAAAAACAGATAGATTATGGGTTGCTTGAGGTGGGGTGGGGATGAGACAAGGGGTGATAAAAGGTACAAGGTTTCTTTTTGAGATAATGAAAATGTTTTAAAGTTGACTAGGATGATAATCGCACATATCTGTGAACATTAGCAAAAACCACTGACCTGCAGAGTTTAAATCATGAACTATAAGGTACACAAAATATATTTCAATAAAGTTGTCAAAAAAGTTAAGTGAATAATATTTTGATCATTTTTAATAAATTCTAGCAGAGACATTTTCAGTATTAACTGACAGAAACAGGTGCTAACACCATTACTGGTCCAAAGAGGACAATTACAATGAAAGTTTACACTGAGGTTCTTTTCTCCATCCATCTCAATGCAAAGAGGTAGCATCTTCATACAAAGTCTTCTGATTGTGACCTGAGGCAAATAAAACCTTGCTGTAATCCAATATACAAAGGCATAAAAATCTGTTTATAGTAATTCCTAATATGAAGAGGGAAAAAAAGTTTTATCAACTTTTGAATATTGAAAGTCCAGAATCATACAGGTCCTTTAAGAAAAGACAAACTTCTCAGTACCTATAGTTTCCTCTAACCACTGCAATTGAAATAAGATGACTGCAGTTAACAGCTTGATGTATACATTTATCAGTTCAGATTCCTTTTTGCATACATGTTATTTTTAATATGAAAATGAGATCATGTCATGCATATTGTTTTACATCTAAATTATTAATTAAACTGAAATTTAGCTGAAAAGTAACTAAGTTGTAAGTAAGGTTACCAAGTCACTGAAAATGTTGGGTTTTTTTCTGGTGTAATACAGAGTCTACAAGTGAGATATCCTTGAAATTTCAAGTTAAAAGTTTTAAATAAGTCATCAAATCTATTTTGGCAACGCTTTTTCTGGCTGATCCTATAACTTAAGTTCATACTTAAAAAAATTTCCAATAGCTACAAAATACAATCTAGTATATTTCCACTTGAAGAAAAAAATGCACGCCTCTACTAATAATGGTATGAAATTTCAACAAAAATGGAATTGTTAATATGTCTGGGTTTTTAAGAGCCACAAAAAGGAATAGTGGAAAAGCACAAAGCTATAAATCCCATATATTTTAATTAATGCTTTGAAACTTCTCCTTCAAAGAACCTTTTAAGAGCAACAGTAAATTAAACACTAAAATATAAAAACTGGAAATTCTTCACTTTTGACAAGTCAAAGAGCTGGAAAATAGGCAAAGATTAAGAGTATACTATATAATCGGGCTACTAATTTAAAAGTTGACTTCACATAGTTTCCTTTTTAAGTAAAAAAAAAAAAAGAAATTTTGGAAAGGGAAGAGAAGGGTTAGGAGATACTGTCATGTGAACAGCAATAATATGCCTAACATGCCACTCAACTCAAAATTACCTCAAAAATAAATAAATAAATATCATCACTTCTTACCTCTCTACATTCTCCTTTAACTCTATTCTTTCTGACATTTATTAGACAACCTCAAACAAGTCATTGCAAAATATAGCATTAACATGTGCTTGATATAGTCTCATTTTATCCTGCCTTCTCTGTAAACACGAAACATTTAACTAGTTCTGAACATTTTTTTTTTTGCTCTGAAGAATAGCCCCTCTAGTGAAGACTCTTCTAGATACTTTTTATATGAATTGAATATGCAACAGTAGCCCTCCAGTGCCATTTTTGCCTTGAAAACTGTGAAGAAAAGAGTAAAATAAATGCACACTTTTTCTATATGTAAACAGGACATTCAACCACAAGTTATAATCTCTTCTAATAAATGTTCTGTTTATATATTAAACTCATATTAAACTTCTCACACAAGATCACTAAAACTATTCTGCAGAGCTCTTGGCAAGATACTGCTAAAGCAGAAAACACTGATTAAAATGTATAATGAGCACACTCAGCAGTCAGAACCACTTGGTGCCGGTTCAAGTTACTCAAACACATCTGTTGACTGACTGAAGGAAAAAAATCTTACTACTTTACAAAAATTACGTTCTCACCCCTCAAATACTTCTCCTTAATCTTTTAAATTATAACTCAGTTCCTCCAGTTAGTTAAGTCCTTCAAGCCATCTAAAAAGATCAACAAACACAGCAGAAGCAGTTTTGAGCTATTTTTTTTGTCACTGTTATACTTTTCAAACTTTCTGTAATATTCTGTAAATGTATGTTGTTTCCATTATTTTCAAAAACAAACCCCAACAATTTCAGCTTTCTCAAAAACTTTTCAATCTGCTTGGAAAGACACAAAGCTACTTTCTTAATCTGGCACTGTGTTCACATACTTAAATCACCAGTCCTCATAATTCGTAAATGGAAAAAGCAAAAACAAAAATTGGAACTAACCTAAATATCCAAAAGGAGAATGTTAAAAAGAATTACATCTTAGCCATTCCATGGAAACCTATACAGTCACTGAAAATATTTTCAAAGAATACTTAACCACATGAGAAAAATGCTTGATATTAGTATCATTTGAAAATACCAAAATACTGAACTACATAGAAAACCTGTTTTGAATTTTATATTTCTAAAGAAAATCTTAGAGGACAGTGAGAAAGGCTATAGATAATTTTTATTTTCTTATATGTTTCAACCAGCACATAATAATGGTTATAATTAAAAAGGAAAAACACCTTCATGGGCTGTTGTTTCAACCAAAAACTAACACTTCTTAATTAAGGCCCCAACCACCAATTTGCTTTACTTACCCTGTACCTTCCTATCTTTTTCCTGAAGTCAAGCAAAGATGCTTGTCATATATTGCAAAACTTATACTCCTGCATTTTCATCAAGGAGCATGTGCCTAATGGAACTGATGGAATTGTGTGCCTCAGCTTCATCACACAGTTCACTAATCACTTCCCAATTTAATGCTCTCTGCCTCTGGCCATTCCAGCAACATTCCTTAGCCTCTTTACCAACAGATATACAGTTCACCCCGTGTACAACACAGGTTTGAACTGCACAAGTCCACTTACACGTGGCTTTTTTCAATAGTAAATACTACAGCACTTACATGACCACAGGTTAGTTGAATCCGTGGATGCAGTGTTGCCATTACAGAGGAACCACAGATGGGGAGGGCCAACTATAAAAACTACAAGTCATATCCTGATTTTCAACTGTGCAGGGGTTAGCACCCCGAAACCCCACACTGTTCAGAGGTCAACTGTAATTATAGGTTTCCATTACTGTTGTGCTGTTTTTATTTCTCCTCACATCTGATCACTTTTTGCTTACCTCTGTGGACTAGATACCTACTAAAATTCTTTCAACTCAAGTAGTCTTTAATTTTTTCACACCAATTTTTTCAAAGGCAAGCCTTTATTCCCTTCCCCTGTATAAGTCTCCACATCACCATATTTCTATAAGTTTCTTAGGGTGCTTCTGTTAACTGTTCCAGAATTATTAAATCAGCATGGTTAATCTCAGGAGTTATGTGATGACTCAACAAACTACCTCCAAAAAACAAAACAAAATAAAACTACTTCCAAAGGACTTATGCTAACCAAAAATGCTGGTTGACACAAAGCATACTGTTCTCCTATGCCTTTGCCTAAATAATTACCTCTGTAATTCCCTGCTCTACCAGCTGAGCTATCGAAGGGTGCATAAATAATTTAAGTAGTTCTGAAAGGACTGGAGCATTTAGGATTTAGTCTGGGGCTGGAAAAGAACCCACATAGCAAATTTTTATTGTTTCATATCAATGTTCTAAAATCCTTCCCCTGCACTTGAACTTAGGCAGACTAAATCAGTATCACTTTCTCAATTTCAATGATTAAGGCAAAAGTAAAAATATACCACCCCTCCACGTCCCCTCAAATTCTAAGAGTCTCCCAGTAAAATCTGGTTCCATCTAAAACACTATATACTAGGGCGGAAGGTATAGCTCAAGTGGTAGAGCGCACACTTATCACGCATGAGGTCCTGGGTTCAATCCCCAGTACTGCCATTAAAAATAAATAAATAAATAAACAGATAAACCTAATCACCTTCCCCCACCAAAAAAATTAAAATATAATTTTATAACATCTATCTGTTGTCTACTTGAACCAAGTTAGATGAATCTGCAGTTTGCTCTTCCATAGCTTGTTGCAGTTGGAAATAGTTTGGGCATAGTTAACTGGCCAACAGTTACACAATAACATGTTATCTTAGTGTATGCTATATGCTTATATATACATAGGTTATCCCTGGAAAACTACATAAGAAATTGGTAACAGTGATTGCCTTTTGGAAGATCCTGATGGGTGGATAAAAGGAGGAAGATTTTATACTATATTTCCTTTTGCAACTTTTGAATACTGAACGCTGTAAATTTTGCAAATCTGTTAATTAATGTATACATGTAAATATATAAACACTTAAAAACTTAAGAATATCTAATGGGGTCATATCCTAAGCAAGTACCCCAAACTATAATACTCGGAAATTTCAAGAATTAGTAAAAAGTAAGTCTATATTCTGGGTTTCTATGGTCACCTCAACTAATTTTCTAAAGATATATTTTTTAAATTTTCATATGGATTATTAACTGCAAAGAATATGTGCATGTGTGTGTGTCTATGGTTACTAGTCTCTTTGTAGGATACTAAATTTAGAATGAATAACCAAGGAAAAACATCATAATGTTTTGCATTCCAAAGTCCTATTAATAGCAATTCCAGATTTTTAAAAATATTTTAATCCTCCGAGTTTATCCATGTAATGGTAGATCAAATTCTGGATATACAGTACTAATCATTTTATATAAGGGACTTGGGTATCATGCAGATTTTGGTATCCTCAAATGGAACCAACCCCCAAGCATATCAAGGAAGAACTGTATAACCAAGTGCTCTGAATTTATTTAAAAGCAAAGCATGACAATACCGGTGAAATAAACAGATAAATGGAATGAGACTTCTGTACTGGATAAATAGTAAAAGAAATAAAATAAGGAAAAATTTCAGGACAAAAATACCTAAAATAATAGTTGTTCATTTATTCTTGACGTACTGAATGGAGATCTTTGGAAAAAGTCACCTAAATAAAATTATCACATTATACTTCACATTATACATTATAATGTGATGTATACTACAGGATACTTGGTGTCTTTCAGAGAATGCTTTATATCTTATATAGACTGGGATTATTATGTAAAATGAGGTTTTTAAGGTATTTAAATCAGGTATGTTGTGCTTGGTTTTTCCCCTTAAATAATTATCACTATGAAAAAAAATTTTTAAGGTACACATTCAACACCTGAATTAAATAATCTGAGTTTACATAAAAATATAAAGCTATTTTAATCACTACAGTGTAATATTGTCAAATAATTTCAAGAGTATTATAAACTAGTACTTGACTCTGAGAAAGCAGCAGTATATGGAGACACTGGCTCACTGTATTATCGGTTGATTTCTTTTTAAAGTTATGTAATTTTTCAAAGGGCTAACAATTCTATATATTTAAGGTAATGGTGTGGATTTCTGCTATCAAAATTGTTTTTGCCATCCAATTTCAATTGAAAAGAAAAACATTTTCAACTTGATTATCAATGGCAGTATTCTTCATAGCAAAAACTGACTTATCAGCAACAAAACACCTGCTATGTAAGAAGTTTTGGATATGTCTTTCTCTTCAAAGTATAGAATTAAGTAAAGGAATTTGTAACGTAACATATAGTTTTAGTTAAGAAAAACTATAAAGAAAAAAAGCAGGATGTGCTGCTTTCAAAAGAGCCTGTAGAGAGTTTGAATGATTCAAACTTTCCTCTAACAAAATGCCACAACAAAAAGATTTGTCTTTTTATATGTAGGGAAAAAAACAATTAATAGCTTGTTTGGTTAGAAACCTAAAACTTGAAAAGTTCCCATTACCTCACTTTGACAAGTTTTATTTTGTTTTGACACTGTCACTTTAAACATTACAGGAGAAAAGTAAAAATAATATTGTAAATTCCCTATTTTAAGAAATTATTTTATAAATGATCCTGAAATACATAAATTTTTAAGTTGTCTTAGATAGCTATCAAATTCTGAGGAGTTATTTAATTCCTACAGTTTCCCAGTTCATTCAGCCCTCCCTTGAAGCTTTTTAAGGTTCAATATAGACTTTTCAGTCCCAATCAGGTTCGTAAGTAAAATAAATTGCAGCCTATTTTAACTATCTGTACTCAATACTGGAAGTGAAAGCAAAAACTTAGCATAAATTACACTTGGGATTTTCTCTAGATTTCAGGTATCTAAATTTATTCCCATTCCTCTTCTAAAAGAGACAAACAAGGGACAAAAAAACCTGTACAAAAATGTTTATAGGAGTATTACTCATAATAGCCAAAAACACCAAAAAAGGCTATATTCAAAACTCAGTAAACAAAAAACGAAAGATAACTTTAACACATTAATGTGCAATTTGGAATTAAGTTAGCAAACTTCAAAAACACCTTCACGCATCCAGAAAAATGCAAAACATTATAAGAATGTCAAATTTTAAATGATTCTTATAAAAGTTTTATAACTTGCCACTCTAAAACCTGAAGTCTAAAATCGATAGGCTAAACCTAATATTCATATGGAAAATCAAGGGACCCAGAATAGCCAAAATAATCTTGAAAAAGAAGAAAATTTGGAGCACTCACATTTCCATTCCAAACTTATTACAAAAATATAGTAATCAAAACAGTGTGGTACTAGCTTAAAGAGAGACAATGGGATCAAATGAAAATCCAGAAATAAACTCAAACATCTATCATCACCTGATTTTCCACAAGCATGCCAAGACTATCCAATGAAGAACAGCCTTTTCAACAAATAATCCTGGAACTACAAGCTATCCACATGCAAAAGAATGAAGTTGTACCTCTTCTTGGCAACATACAGAAAAGTTAACCTCAAATGGACCACAGGTTAAGTAAGTGTAAGAACTAAAACTACATACAAAACCCATAGAAATAACATAGAAGTAAACCTTTGTAATCTTGGGTTAGGAAACACTTCTTAGACATGACAACAAAAGCATAAGACATAACAAAAAATTAGATAAATTTGACTTCAAGACTTCATCAAAATTAAAAACTTCTGTGCTTCAAAGAACACCATCAAGAAAGTGAAAAAGATAACCCACAGAATGGGAGAAAATATTTACAAAATCATGTGTCTGCAAATCAAAACCAAAATGAGATACTACTTTACACCCATCCACTACAATAAAAAAAGACGGATAACAAGTGTTGTCCAGTATATGGAAAAACTGGAACCCTCAGACATTGCTAGTGGGATTGTAAAATGGTTAGAACACTTTGGAAAACGTTTGGCTGTTCCTCAAAATGTTCAACAAAGAGTTACCATATGATCCAGCAATTCCATTCTCAAAAGAAGTGAAGACTATGTCTACACACATCCACAATGGAACAACACTATTTGGCCATAAAATGGAATGATATACTGACGCATGCTACATCCTGGATAAACGTTGGAAACATGCTAAGTGAAAGAAGCCAGTCACAAAGGACTACATATACAATCGCATTTATATGATTGTATCCAGAAAAGACAAATCTATATAGGCAGAAATCTACAGACTAGTTGCCTAAGACGAAGGTAGGAAGGAAATGCGTAGTGACCGCTAATGGATACCAGGATTCTTCCTGAGGTGACAAAAACTATTCTAAAAACATAGTGAGAATCGCACAACTCTAAGAATATATGAAAAACCCTTGAATTGCACTTAAATGGGGGTGTATTGTATGGTAGGTGACTTGACCTCCAAAAAGCTGTTAAAGAAAAAACTAATGTGTAGTATTTGTGTAAAACAAGGAACATTCAAGACAAATAACAATGAACCGATTTGATTACTAAGCAAATTTATGCTTGAAACACTTAGAATTAAGAATTGAATGCACACTCCTTATTCACTGAAAGGGTACTCCTTTAAATATTTCTAAACCTTAACTAATAGGAATTTTAGTACTTGAAACTGCCAAGCCACAAATGGGATTCAACCGAGACACCTGAGTAAACTCGTTACTTTCCTCTACACGGCTGAACTCTACTTCCCATTACAACAAAGAATAACTGCAGAAAAACACTCCACAGGGAGACCGGGAACTCATTCTCAAAGAATCACCTAATACTAATACTGAGTTAGGAGACGCGTGGAAAGAATGAGGAAGGGGAATGAGCACAGGAGACAAGGGAAAGGCTCGGTGCATTTAAGCCGAAGGAGTCCTGTTACGTTAAATTCAACTTTTATACGCTTTGTGAACAGGCCCAGAGGCAAGTCCTGGAAGCAGATCAACGAGCCGAGCTGCGAGGCCGAGAGGAAATGCTGATCCGGCCCAAGCCCGCACGGGAATTCGTGGGGAAACGGCGGCGGGGCCTGCCTGGCGGGAAGGAGGAGAGCCCCCTCCGCCCCGACCCGGCCGGCACTCGCCGGCAGCGCGCAGCTGGGGGCGGCCGCGCCGCGGGCCCGTCGTCCGCGTCCCAGCTGAGGAGCGCGCCCGGCGCCGGGAGTCTCCGGCGGGGCCGGGTCCCGTCTCCCGCCCCATCAGGCGCTTTGTCCCAGCGCGGGCGGCGGGCGGCGGGCGGCGGGCGGCCCCTCGGCGTCCCCACTACGGGCTGAGGCACCGCGCTGACAGTCCCCGCCCCCCGCAAGGGCTGCAAGCCTGCGAGTCTGGGAGGCCAGCCACCCGTGGCCCGACAGGCTTCATCCAGGCGGGACGCTATAGGCGGCGGTCCGAGGACGCTGGCCCTGCCCGCGGAGCCGCCGCCGCCGCCGCCGCCCGAAGCACACGCAGGCCGAGGTCAGGAGCAGAACCCTCGGATTCCGAAACCCATACAGTGTCCAACATCCTTCTCTTACCCAAAAATTCTCAACGAAATGCGCCATGACCATCGTGCCGCCGCCGCCGCGCCGGGTTCCGCGTCCGCGCCCTCCCGCCGCTGTGTAAACACCGGCCCGGCCCCCACGACGCCGCCGCCGCCGCCGCCGCCGCCGCCGCCTTCTTCCCGGAGGCCGGCCCGCACCCTCCAGGGCGCATGCGCCACCTAGCGGCCGCCGCGCGCGCGGCGAACTCTCCAACGCCACGGCTTGGTTGCGCATGCGCTCCGGACCCTATTCCCGGGTTTTAGTCGGGTTCCTCTGCCCAGCACGGGCGCGGTTGAGAATGAGTATTCTCTTGGGAATGATGAAGAACTCGGTCTGGGAGCAGTCACCCGGGAGACTGTCCGCAAGCTTCGCGGTGCGATGCGTACCGGCTCATGGACTGAGCCAAGAGAGGAGCGGGCCAGGGACAATGGAATTAGCAGCCAGGCTGTCTGCTCTCCTCAAAAGACTCGCTCCCTGCGCTTTCGAGGATCTCTAAGGAATCCAGGTCCGGACAAGCTTAAGATGGGGGAGACTTGGCTTCTTATCACCCGGAGGAGACTCAGAAACCTTTGGTCCACAGGGTGCCTTTCCTTGATATGGAGCTAAAAACCAAAACAAAACTTTGCGAAGCCGAAAAGGAGGAAACGCCCTGATAGCCCTGGAAGCTGCGTGAGACCCCGGCACCAAGTACGAGGCCGAGGCCGCTGCCCTCTAGCACGCCCGGAGCAAACCAGTCCGGACTGCCGACAGCAGGAACGTGCCCGAAACGAAAGAATCTCCCTAACCCAGGCAGTTAAAAAAAAAAAAAAAAAGTCTCTTCCAGGACTTGTTCGTTTTAAGTCCCTGGTTCTCTTAGCAACTTGTACATTTTGGAAAAAGAAACAAGTTTAAACTCGCCTCAGCATAACAAAGAAACTAAATCCCCTCCCCACGCCTGGCTTTCCAGAGGTTAAGGGGAAAAAAATTAAACCGGGTCAGTTAAGTCCAAAATCTGCAATTGAAGCCAGGTCCAGCAAATAGATTTAGTATAGCTTTGACTGTACATGCTTGTCACACCTCCCCAGATCTTATGACTTCAAACATGGTGAACACGACACCACTGTTTATGGCAGATTATTTCCATCCCCCAAAGTAAAAACTACACAGTGCCTTTCACATGGATGAGACTGTAAAGTGTTTGTTCAGTTGGAAATCATTGGATAATGGTACTGTGATTGTATCTTTTTAAGACTATCTTTTAGAAATACAGAGGATGTAATGATAAAACATCTAGGATTTGTTTTAAAGTAAATCCTTGAGGGGGGAATGAGTAGGAGTATAGATGAAACAAGATTGAGAGTAGGTAATTCTTGGAGTTAGGCAATAGAAACGTGGTGATTCACTATATTATCCTCTTTTTGAGTATGTCTACTTTTTCCTTTCCTTAAAAAGTCTTCATAAAACTATCTAGTTTGGGGAAAAGTCACCTAGTTTTGGAGAAAGTCAAACTTAGAAATTTGCCACAATTCTTTAACCAATTATTAGTCTAGCACTATTTTTTTTTAATGCTGAAGAAATTTTAAGAAAAATATAGCCATCTAGATCATCCTGCAAATGAGCTTGGCATTAAATTCTGAGTATCACTAAGCACCACCCCACTTACACCTGGACAGATGAGGGCCATATTCTGGACCCCATGCTTTAAAGGACCTTACATATCACAAACATACACATTATACTTTATTAGTAAACACATGAGTGTCTCTGCTACTCCTGATCTGAAGCTAAACACTGAGGAAACACTTTCTCGTATCTCTTGCCCTGTGTCTTTAAAACAAAAGGTGGAACTCCAAACAGTGAAAATTTGTGTGTGCTATAGCTGCCCACAACAGAGATAGACTGCTTTGGAATTTAGGCTGAATCTGAGCAGCAGAAGTGCTTAGGAAGAGAGAAGACAAATTAGTTACCTTGTGAATCCTTCCTCTCAACTTGAATGCAATAGATTTTTGCATAACAAAGTATTGTTTTGCATAACGCAGTGGTGTCTACCACAGATTTTCCTTGTTGTAGCATTCTAATTTGTGGTTCCAAGTATGACAATTTAGCATAGTATTCAAATAGTCACACAAGGTACACTGGCCTCTATTCGTACTCTTACCTCTGCTCTCATAAATATTAGAGGCAGGCCTGCCATGAAGATAAATATTCTGTAGATTTTGGGCATTTACAAGGTTCATAAAGGCCGAAACACCATGTGCTGTAATTGCTTAGTATTTAAGTTGTGGGACTTCGTAGTAAGTAGTGATTAAAGTGAGCAATCTTCAGACGAGCTGGTGTAGTAGAAGAATGTGGATGGTATTAGGCACATTCTGACCTGTCAAGTGGGGTTTCCAAGGATGCATAGTGAAGATAAAGCTCTGAGCCTATAGCCTCACTCATATGCCTTAAAGTATTTGTGTCCCAGACACTTAGCCCTTGTTTATCCACATTCTGAAATTATTAAAAATGGGCATAGATAGTGGACAGTGTTCCTCTCACTGCCTATAATACCTGGCACTTAATAGTCACACAGTAGCTGTTCAGTGCAAGAATGGATGAATGATTGAGCCTATTTGAAATGTCAGGGTGAATGGACTTTGGATAACTCTATGGACTTTCAATAACTATGCTTTTAATTAGTACTAGATCTTAGAGCTTATAAAAATGTCATTATTTAAATTCTGCTTGATTTACTTTTCTCACATTACTTTAAATATTTTCAAAGGAATTCTTTTGGGCTTGAGAATATTTCTTAAAGGATAAGCTACCTTTTGTAATAAAAATAAAATCAAAATGATAATATTCAAGATAAGCTGTTACAGGAGAGCTCCTGTTGGGTACAGGCCCCTTAAATGATTTGGCCTTCAATTTTGAGGTGACCCTACCACCAGATTCATCTTCCTCTTAGGATCTCTCTCTAATTATACCTACTGTCCACATGTTGGCTTCCAGGGGATGCTCTTGGTCCCCATTAAACTCTGGCCCTAGCAGATATGTTACAGCTCTGTCAAAAAAAAAAAAAACAAAAAAACCAAGCCCCAAATGGGGTCATGGCACATTTCTTTGAGAATTTTGAGGTAAGACAAGGATATTGGAAATTGTGTGAGTTTTGAAGTACGAGGGTTTCTGTGCCTAACTTAGGCCTGCGTGCACTTCGGGTGGTAGTGGCCTCCACTTGCAGGCTTGCAGCCCTTCCTTTAGGGGAGAGGGTGTGGTTGGTGGGGGTGTCTGCTGTTAATGCTCCGCCCCTCTGCTAGTTTAATCCTTTCCCCCAGTCCAAAGATCCACAAGAATTGTTGGTGGTTACCAGCTGGGATCATACTGGGTCAGATTTAAAACTGTACTGGATCCAACTTGAGCTGGACTGGGTCCAGTAAAAGCTATTGCTAATGGGGATCTTGGAAGCCAGAAAGTCTAAAAAATTGATGGCTATGGTTTGAACATTTAAAAGCTGTTATACTATGGTATATAGCTGGCCACCTTAAGAGTACTCCCATGATTGGGTAAGTTGGCTACAGGATCAGTCCAATTGATACAAAGCTTCCCACCAGGCCCCAAGAAAATTTCTGTGCCAACAACTTACACTGTAAAACATCCCACAATTTCCAATCCCAGGCATGTCTCTGTTAGGTATTAGTTTGGCTCCACAAAACCCAAAGTCTTAGTTAAAAGAAATGCCTTCCCTTATATCCAGAATTTGTTACCAAAGCAGGGTGATTTGCCCAATTTGCAGCAAGCCCAACACTGAGATGTGGAAGTCTGTAGCAGAGAAAGAGTTTATTCACAAGCAGGAGACAGGAAAACAAGTCTCAGATCCACCTCCCTGAAGGCAAAGGGCTTGAGATATTTATGGAATAAGGAAGCAAGGTGGTCTTAGATGTGGGGAAAGGTGACTGGAGGCAGGGAAAAGGTGAGGTAATCAGCACTCTGGGCAGGCGTATCTGGGTAACATGCTTCATGGGATGCGTATTCAAAAATGGAGGTGCTTCGTATGATTTGAGGGTAGGCTTTTCAGCCTTCTGACATCAAAAGATCATTCATTGGACACCTGCACAGGCTCAGTTTTCCCTAAAACTGTGGTCCCGATCAGCTTTAGTCAGCATGAACTGAACAGGAGCTGACTCCAAGTTGCTAGAAAACAATTAAAGCCACATTATTATAGTGACCCATAGGTCAGAGGTATTATCTATAGGGGTGATTAAAAAGTTTTGTAATATATTACCTAGGCTATGTGAAGCTTGGAGGGTATGCAATTACAGAAAGAAAGAAAATAATAACTAAAGTAAGCTTAATCAGTAAAGGCAGGTTACAACATAGGAGTTTTTAACAAGCTGTTCCCTTACCTACTGTTCTATAAGACATGCTGGAGAATTTCTGTTAAGACATCAGCTTCTGTTAACCTTGTAGTGCATGGTTTCAAGTTGAGTATGCTACCTTCTGGCACACCTGCTTATTTTATGTCCAAGAACTATAGTCTCAAAGCTATAAATACCTGTGAAATTGGCAAAATCTTATAGACAACCTAGAATTTTGTCTCCTGAGGATTTGACCTTGTAACCTTCAGGTTGGGGGACCCAAAATATGGCTAGAGAGGGATGTGGGTTGTACCCCCATTTGCAACTGGATATGGCTGGACAGAAATATGAGTTAAACTCTGTTTATGGCTGGAGTCCTACCAAACTGTTGCTAACTTTCAAGGGAATTACAATCTAGAATTGCAGTGTTCTGAGGTTCATTCCGCTATTGTGAGGAATGTTCCAATTGGGTAAGATCATTTTAAAAGTGCACTTAAAAGTAAGGGTTCCCATTATCAAAGAAACAGAATGGGATACCTATTTTAATTGGTATGCACAAGCCTCCAAAAGGCTTTAAGATTCCAAAAATAGCTGCATTAAAAGACTAAGGAAGAAGTAAAGGTCTATAAGTTACCTAAAATAAATAACTATAAAACTGACATAACTCCTACTGTCCCCTCTATGTTCCTTTGAGTACTCATTCTAGTAATTCTCTGTCTGAATTGTGTTTCCACTCTGAAAAGACTACATGACTACACACAAAGTTTGCCAAGTTAATGACCTGACAAACACCCCTATATCGACCTTTAAGGGAGGGCCCCCATTTGGGCACTTCCCAAAGTTGTCTGGCACTCTAAGGGATTTTCTGGTAAATTGCTATGTTATTCCTATAATCAGCCAAGGGAAAACTAAATTTAAAATTGGTGGAAAACCTTGCCATATTCTGGTAGGTACTGGGGCCTACAGGTGGAATCCTAGGAAAACTGACAAAAGCTGGCTAAGGGTGAGAATTCTTACCAGAGTTAGCTCTCCCTCGATCTCTGTCTGTAGGCCCCAGAGGAGAAAGGAAAATAAAATTTTGTGTTATCCCTTTCTCTCCCAGGGACAACTGTTACTTTCTTTTTTTGTTATTATCTAAGTCTTTCTTTTGGCTCTCTTTGGGAGTGGCTCTAAGGTCTTGGGGGGTAATATCTTCTGTACCTTCTTTGAGAATGCCTCCTAAAACCAAGGGGTTGTTCAATACCGCCAGAAATATTTACTGTTGCCCCAGCCGAAACCTGATAATACCTCTGAAAAAATTTAATAACTCTATAATCAAATCTGGCCAAGTTGGAAGCTGATATTCAGAGCCTGATAGGAATTTTTTAGGCCTTCTTCTCAAAGCTAAACATACCCAGAGGGAAAGAAAAGCATTCCAGCATAGGTGGATGGATGTTGACAGTCCTTTCATCTTATTTAGGTGGCAACCCAATTCTTTGAGGAATTGAAAACAGCTGTCCTTGTTTTACAAATCTAGTCTTTGCAGGACCAGAGGGGTGGCTCCTGAAACAACTCAAAGTCCACCAATCTTTTTTAATAATCTCAAATCCTCCCCTACTTATCACAAAAGGCTTGTAAAATATTGGCCTTAGGCAACCAAAGTCCTTTTTGGGGGGAACTTTCATTCTTTCCCTCTGCCTTTGAGATGTTAAGTATTAACTCTTATCTAGGCCATCTCCTTAAGAAGACTGTAAGGGGAAGGTCATCTGAATTTAGAAGAATGAAAAATCATGTGTCTTCTCTTCTCTTTAGTAGAAAAATCTGTAGCCATCTGAGCAGATGAACTATTGCAACTGGTATTTTGTAACTACTTACATTATCATACCAGTCTCATGGCTAAAATTTTTAAATGATGCTATAAGATCTCTGTTTGCATCTGTCTATATGATTATGTGTCTATAAATAGGTGTTGTAGATGTGTGGCATTTTCTACTTCTAGATGGTATTGCCAAAATTAATCTGTGAAAGAGCTCTATATTTAATTGGCTTAAAGAAAATTAAGTGCTTATATAAATTATACTCTCAGAAATATAATTAACACTAGCCTAAATTAATGTCAGGTTCATGTGATCTGGGAAAATACTTGGTATTAAAGCTAGTTTAAGTTCGTTAGTTTAATTAAAACAGGCAGGTCTTTAGAGTTACCAACATTGAATATAACGTAGATAAACAACTTTTGTTTTACCTGAATTTACTAGTCAAATTTGTTTTCTTTGTTGCAAAATTTACTGGCAAAGATAACTTAGAATGATGGCTGATTTTGTCTAATGTCTAATCAAGTTTTTGTGGGTAATCTAAACAATTGTTAGGAGCAAATGATTTAGATAGATGTAAGTGGGTTAAGAATTTATAGATAAACTTTTTAGCAATAATTATATTTTATAACATGGGTGTGTAAAAGTAGTTTCCAAAATGTTTTTGGTAACTTGAAAGTTTACAGTCTTGCAAAGTTAGGCTAAATAATGGAAATACACTGAAAATCTAGGTCATTTCCAAAGAAGATGAAATAGTGAAACATTAATTACTAACCACAGATTTACATACTTTTGGCTTTTTAATATAAAGAAACTAAAGGTATTTGGATTTATTAGTAAACATGTTTTGTGCTTTATTGAAAGATTGTGCTGTGAAGAAGCATATGTTTCTAGAAGTTATGAAATGTTCTCATAAATATGCCAATCTAAAGAATGGTGGTAACAGACAGTTCACAGTGGCTTACTGACTTTTCATTAGGAATTAAGCTTTCCAAAGGTTAAGAATTCTGATTAGTATATGTAATTAAAGCTACTAAAAATAATAAGAGAAACAACTCTATATGCAAGGAAAGTAGGATGTGGATCTTTTGGCTAAGACGAAGTGTAAGACATAAAGATGCACTTTTGTTGAGAGAAAAGAAACTAAATTTGGCCTAAAGTAAAAATTGATTATTTCAAAATGGGAAAGGGGAGAATAAAGGACAAATTAAATAGCAAATTGAGAAGAGAGAAAGAAAGAATTTTACCTTGTGTAATTAAGCTAGTTAAAATTGACTGATACTATAAGAGTGTTAAAAAATAAGCTTTAAAATCAGTGGTGTATGTACATAAACTAAACCTTAATTTTCATTCATCTGCTGAAAGGATAAAGTTTTTATGTTCTACTGGCCTGCTCTTGATAATAAGATATTGTGAAATGTTTTTCTTTTTCTTTTAAGTAAGTACCCAGAAGGCGAAGATTTCGTTTTGTTGTTTTATTAAAATAATCTCCTGTGCTGAATCATGTCTTTGGTTTTGGTCACAACTGTGTGATTTTTTTGTATTTACCTGTGAAATCTTTTATCGTTACTTTGGTCAAATAGAGAATTAAGTGTTGTTTCATGATGATCTGTGATCCTATTTAGTCAGGTGTTTTTAAAACCTTTTGATATTTTTGATGAACTTCCCCAAATCAAATTCTAGATAAAGTCTTTTTGACCTCGAACTAACTTTGGGTTTTTCCAGAGATTCCCCTGGAAGATCTTAAAAGATTTGTTCTCCCTCATTATAAAAAGGAAGATGATAAACTAGTTAAACTTATTTAATATGTTAAATTACATGGGAAGCACTGTCAAATGAGAAGTAACACTTAGCTTTCTTTATGTTGTGTCTGTTTGGGTGTATGTTATAAGTGTTCCAGAAACTGTGAAATTCCTGGAAGTCTGATATGTCCTGGTATAATGTTATCATAATTCTGGTTGTTATTTTAAAATGTTGTACCTCACAAAAATAACTATATTTCTTTATCAAACGAACTCCAACAATGACATTTTTAAGTCTTTGTCATTTACAGTTATTGTTTTGCTTATATGCTTTTGCAAAAGTGTTCCTGCAAAAGTACTTCATCTTCAAGGAGATTCATGAAAAAGGACTTTTCACAAGTACAGGTTTCTGGTAACTTTAAGGTCCTGAAACTGAACTGGGTAAGAATTTCCAAAACTCGTGGAAAAACTGAATTCAAGCAGAACAAGAATTAATAACATGGGAGCGAATGAATTGAGGAGGATGACCATAATTTATCTGAATTGTTGTTTCAAGCTAGGCTGGTTCTTTAATGTTTGATTGAAGAAGATTGAAGAAGACTTTTTTGCTTAAGCTATATATGACCTACAGCAATTTAGTAAAATATACCTTTGTCAACAAAGATAGAATTATTTACTTTTTCCCTACCTGATCCTTCCAATAGTTATTTGTATAAGTTCAATAAGAATTTATTTTCCATGTAACAGGATGCAATTATAAACATTGGCTCTATTACCAAGATTTTAACTGAAATGGTATTGAAGGTAAAGTCTGATGCTAGTCCTTGGTTTGGCTTCCTAGCCTCAGAGGCTTTTCAGAGTTCAATCTGAGATAAAAGGTTCGAGCAAAGCAGTCTTAAAAAGAGCTTAAGTGGTCAATCACTATTCTTGCTACACTTATTAAATAATCAGGCCAAACTTAATGCAAGTAAGTTAGTTTTACACTGATTATCTTTGGTAAAAAAAATAGGAGTAATTGCAGAGAGAAAAATTTATGTGCACATCTTTGCAAATATTAGATTCTAATCCTGTTAATTGTCTAGGACGTTTTGCTATGTATCGGCAAACTGAATTCTAGTTTTGTCAAATATCTGGCTACAACTCTCCAAACTAACATTTCCAATTTTCTCCCACCCTTCTGATTTGAAATCCCTAAGAGCAAAGACTGCCTTCAGATTTCCCTGGAAAGGACTATATCAGGCCCTCTTAACTACCCAAATGTCAGCCAAACATTAAGGATTTGAACTTTGGATATACACTTTATAGCTGAAGAAGGCTCCCCCTGATACCTGGTCTTGTATAAATGCCAGAGACCTCCAAATCAAATTGACTAGGAAAGAAGTAGCTGACATCGATGTAAACTGCTTCCACTCAAGATGCTAGATCAAGATTTCATACTTTAACTAAATATGAAAATTTCTCTTCTTCCTTCTCTTTCTTTTACAGTGGCATTGGCCTGGAAAAATACTGATATCACCCCTACCTCCCAGGCCATTGCTAAGGCGAGGTGACCTCTGGAATCTAGAACAACTTTTTATTTCAAGCTAGGAAAAAACCTAACTGATCCCTGGCTTGAATAGGAAAATGCAGCAATCTCTGCAAATAAGTCCATTAACAGTACCACCTTAGTGGGAGTGGTTTGTACCCCAATAGAATTTAACTTTGTCTGTGGTGGTTATCATTCTTCTTGAGCCTGTGAACACCTAGAAGGCTGGCACATAACCAGGCAATGCCTCTTAGGTTATCTAACTGTGCCCTGTCTACAAACAGAGACCTCATTGGACAACTTCTCTGAATTTACATTATCAAATTTGAAAGGAGTTAGGAGAAGGCATTCATGATTCAGGGTTCATTTCTTTTGGCAGGGCTCTTCTCCCCTGGTTAAAAGAGAATACAAATGAGGTTATAATCAGGAACACCCCCTTAACTCTTGAAAATATTGCAGTCTATTGCAAAAGGAACAGATGCACAAAAAAGACAGACAATCTGACCAAAGTTGTTCTTGATAACAGGATAGCCCTTGATTATTTTTTAGCTGAACAAGGGAGGTATCTGTGCTGTGGCCAATACCACCTACTGCACCTGGATTCACACTTCTGGGGAAGTTGAAACTCAGTTACATCAGATCACAAGCAGCTGGCTTTAAAAGGTGACTCCATCAAATGGTCTTTCTTTGACTTATTTGATTTTGATTGGTTTCAGTCTTGAAGGCCATGGCTCCAAAGTCTAGAGTAGACATTAGGGATGATCCTGCTCATAATAATCATAATAATCTCTCTGGTGCATTGTTCTTTCAAGAGTTGTAAATGTATGCTCATAGCTGCTAACTACCAAGCAAATGATCTCTAAGCAAATGAGCTCCCTAAGATTGGAACATGGAAAAAGAAATAAAGAGAGTGACTGACTTAAATAATATGAGCTAGAAGTGCAACCTGTGAATACCTCACAGATTCAGCAAAAAAATGGGATCAATGAAAGTGTTGAGAACTATAGAGCAGTGGCTGAGAGTGGTACTAATGCCTTAAGTTTTGGTCACATTCTCCATTAGGTCAAGAGTTTGATCAAAAGGGGGGAATTGTTAAAAAGAAGTAACAGGCCCAAAAGTAGAATTGTTATGCTAATCCCTACCAAGATTTAATACCTAACTAATCACAGTTTCATCCTCTCCCAGGAGTGGAATTTTACACCAATCAGTCTGGAATTGCCTGGTCAGCATTAGTGAGGTAATCTGCCTGAGACCCTCCACCTTCCCCTAATGGAAGGTGGCCTGGTCTGAAATAATCTGTTCTTTTAATTTCTTTATCCCACCCTCTTTCTACTTATAAAAGCCTTCCATTTGGTACAGCTCCTGAGAGCACCCTTATATTCTGTTGGATGGGATGCTGAATGCATGAATCTTTGAATAAAAGCAATTAGGTCTTTACTCAGTTGGATTTTTGTTTCTTAACAGCTCAAAGCGCATTTAAACTGTTTAAACATAACTTAATAAGTGGTAGCAAATAAAAGAGGCGAAATTAACACAAAATGACCTAAATTTAAATTCTCTGGTTTACAAAATATGTCTACAATTTGAGGACAAGGCACCCAGAGAACTTCCCCCTTTTCATTCCTTAGTTTGATCTCCCATTTTCAATACCGGATTCACAGCTCATAGCACATTAATCAACATTTAGTTTCAAGGGCCAATTCTTCATTACATCATTTAAAACTAGTTCTATTCCAGAAGAGATGGCTATAAAGTAAAACACATTTTTCCATTTATTTTCAAAATAATTTTGCAAATGAACTTCTGCTTGTTTCCAAGATGAGAGTGGCAGGGGAAAGCTACAAAACAACAACAACAAAAACCCCTCTCCTGTTTCCTGCTGATTTTTTCAAGGGGCAGCATCCTGTGTCAGATGCAATAGTCCTCTGTACTCATCCTGTACTTGAAAATAACAAGTGGCAAAAAAGCTAAGCTCCATTAAAAGGCAGAAGAGGAACAGGCACATCCCTGAAATCTGATGGTCTCTCACTTTCCCCTACTCAACAGCAGCATATTGAAAGCAAAAGCTTTATGCAAAACAGAAAGAAAAGCAAAAACTTGGCAGATGGTATTTAGACAGGCTGCTATACAAGGGCCAGGAGGTAGAAACATGTTAATCAGATTGCAGAACAGAGCTAAATATCACCCTCTGCACACTCTTCTCAGTTCAAACAGCTTCTTAGGCACACATTTTCTCTCTCCTGAGTGCACCTGGAATTCACTGCCTGCTCCTTGATGTGACATCGTCTCTTCCTCCAGGGTGAGATGTACTCTCCTAGGAACTCTCTTACCTTGCTGTCTGTGAAAGAAGCACAGAACACCTGATATGTTGTTCAGGTGTTTGTAGTGCTTGTGACCACAGGGAACCCAAAAGGGGTTTCAAGAATACGGAAAGAGAAACTAGTAAAATACAGACAGTCAGAAAGGTGATGATAATCTAAAAACATACAAAAATGTTTGTCATTAATGATAAGCAGAAATGCAGAAGATGACACAGAAAATACATTAAAATTATAAATATGTGAAAGTATGCATGTAAATGGACAAAAATCAAAAGAAAACATGAACAAGTTCCTACTGTATAGCTCAGAGAACTATATTCAATACCTTGTAATGACCTATAATGAAAAAGAATATGAAAAAGTTATATATGTTTAACTGAATTACTATGCTCTACACCAGGAATTAACACAACATTGTAAATTAAATATTCTTCAATAAAATAAAAAATTTTTAATTAAAAAAGAGAACATAGAAAAATGTCTATGGGTTAGAGTGGTAAGAGTATGACAATTATTGAACATTTGAAATTTGTTTTAATATAATAATATAATTTAAAGAGTAATCGCTATTCTTTGTCTTCATTTGAATATGAATGTAACTTGGCCAAATTTTCCTTAAGTCTTTCATTAACTGTCTCCTGTCTTTCATTTATTCAGGCAATAGACAATTACTGAGCACTTAATACAATGAAAGTCTCTCTGTTCTTAAGAAATGAACAATCTAATACAGACTCATGATAAAGACAATAGAGATGATGACCATTACAAAATAATGTGCCCAGAAGAGTGCCTGGTATATGGCTGGTGACAAATTAACATTTATTAATGAATAAATTAACAAATCACTGTTCAGAAGAATAACCAAAGAAATTCAATCTGTAATTTTTCCTCTCTCTCTCTCTCCCTTCTTTCTTTCTTTCCTTTTCCTTTTCTTTTTTTCTTAACAAGGAAAGTGACAGGAAATAGCCTGGACTCACAGGGATTTTTCTCCATGAGCTCTTTTGGGGTCCATGGTAGAAAGAGAGTCCAGAGTAAATTCTGAAACTCAGAGCTTCTGAGACCAGCTAGCTAGGAGGCAGCTGTGTAAAGCAACTAGAAGAACAGAAAACTAGGAATTGTAACCATAGGAACCCAACGAAAGAGGCACCTCTAGCTAAGCTGAGAATAGAGGGAGTGAGCTTGGTCTCCCTTACAGACTCACTGAAGCCTGAAAACAGAGATCTCAGTCACCACTGGACCAGCACTTCATGCACACTATGTAGCATCAGGTATCAGTAACAACACAATGTACCAGTAAGGAGCATAGGTCCTTGAGTTTCTTGGTCAAATGGGGAGAAGAAGGGAACCCTACCCATCCATTTATGTAACAAACACTTACGTAACATCTATATTAAAATAAGTCCTCTTCTAAACACTGGGGATATACTAATGAACGAAACAAATAACTTTAACTTTAATGCTCTTGTGGCACTTAGTGTAGTAAGAGCGACCATAAGAATGTAAATAAGTGAGATCTTTTTGGATAGTGACACAAGCTGTGAAGTATAATTGAGACAGACTGTGGTGGGGAGAAGAGACTTCTTTACATAGAGTGGCCTCTCTGAAGAAGTGACATTTGATCGGAGACCTGAATGAACCAAAGGACCAGTTACTCAAACATCTGCAGAGAGGTCCACGTTGAAGAATCAGACGGTGCACAGGCCCAGAGTTAGCAATGAGCTTGATTTGTTAAAATAAATGGAAGGAGGGCAGTGTAGTTGGAATGCAGTGATAAACTGAGAGAAGATCAGAGAGGAGGTCAGAGAGGGATGCAGAGGGCAGAGAGGCTGTCATCTAAGTGGCATAGGAAGCCAATGGAGGATTTTAAAACAAGAGAGATACGATCTGATTTATATTTTAAAAGATCACATTGACTGCTCTGTGCAAAGGCAGGAAGGGCGGTAATTGGGAGGCCACTTAATAGATAGATATAATAGCCCTGGCAAGAGAAGAAAGTGACAGCAGTGGAAGTGGTAAGAAGTGATCAGGCTCAAGATCTATTTTGAATGCAAAGCTGACAGAATTTGCCAATGGATTGGATAAGGGGTGTGAAAGGAAGAAAGAAATTAAAGATGGTCCTAGGAGCTGTGCTTGAGCAACTATGCGTATAATGGTGCCATGGAGATGGAAAAGATGTGGGGAGCAGCCGATTTGGAGAAAAGGAGGACTCAAGGGTGTGGTTTTGGACACATTAGCTTTAAAATGCCTATCGGAAATCCAAGTGGAAACGTCTACTGGGCAATTGGATATATGATTTAGAAGCTGAAGACAGAGGTTGGATTTAAGACATAAATTTGAGGGTCATCAACATAAACAGATGAGATGATGAAATCACATAGAAAGGGAGAGGGAAAGAGAGAGAAATGAGTTGAACAAGAAGGTCTGGAGGCACTTCTACACTTACAGCTCAGGAGAAGTGGATGAGTTAATATTGGAAATTTTAAAAGAGTAGTAAAATAGAAGAAACTCTAGCAAAAAAGGATGACATTGAAGCCAAGAGAATGTTTTAAGAACTGGTCAATGGATGATAAATATGAGAAATGCCATTGGATTTAGCAGGATGGAGGCAGCCTTAGCAAGTGTTGAGACGTAAACCTGATTGGAGTGGGTTGAAAAGAGAAGGGAAAGTAAAGACAGCAAGTACAGGCAACTCGTTTAAGAAGATTTACTGTGAAAGGGAGCAGGGAAATAGGCAGATATTGAAGGAAGCAAGGGATGAAACGGAAGGAGCATTAAGCAGGATAGTAATAAGTCATGTTTGGGTGCCAGAGGGGATGAGCCTGAGAAGGGAAAGGGGAGATAATTATGGAAATGTGGTCCTTGAATAGAGGAAAGGACATGAGATCTGGAGCAAAATAAGAACTTCAAGAGAGTGTTTCTAGATTTCCAGCTAATAAGTCTAATAGGCTCTTGATCAGTTAATTGGAAAAGAACTGTAACTGTGTGTGTGCAATTTTAGTTCTGCATGGTAAAAGTACCTTTCATGTAACATCTCACAGAATCCTCATGTCAACCCCTACGAGGTCACTATGATTATTATCCTGATTTTACAAATGAGAAGATATATCCTTGGAGATTAAGTTGCCAAAGTCACAAAACTAGTTAGAGTAAACTACTGTTAACCTGTGGTAAACTTACTGACAGTGGTAAACTACAGTACTGTTAACAGAGGCATAAACAAAATGCTATGAAGGAAGGTAAGCAACAGAAGAGGTCAAAAGAAGATGAGTGGTTAAGGGTGAAGTTAAACTCATCCACCAAGAGGTTTTTTTTTTATGTTTTTTTAAACTTTTTTTAAATGATTAATATCAGACCATAAAGAAGTCCATTCTATGGGTGAAGGTATAGCTAAGTGGTAGAATGTGTGCTTAACATGCATTAGATCCTGGCTTCAATACCCAGTGCCATTTAAAAAAAAAAAATAGAAGTCCCTTCTTTGGTTATTGTCACTCTAACCCAAGTGTTCCAAATGGATATGAATGCTAACTAATAAGAATCCCATATATCTTATTATTTTAAAAAGTTTTTTCTCTCCTCACCATCAGTTCTGAAACATGCAAGAAATATAATTGTCCAAAAACTCAGATTCTAATCAAAATCTAGACCTGTCCCACCCTAAACAGGACATCTGGTCATTGTATTAAAAAACAGTCCTTTTGCAGGCAGAAGGAAACAGACAACCAAATCAGCCTGTAGACATGACTGCAATGTTCTCTGTCAAATCTTTAAGAAAGACCACCAAATGCTGATGAACTATTTTCAGGGAAGCAACCAGACTGGGCCAAACTCATCGGATCCAAAGGTGATGAAATAAAATTTTGTGTCTACCCTTGCAACTGCACTGGATGATATTTGCCTTGATATGCTTTTTAAAAATAGTGTTTCAAGAACAAACTGTCATCAATTAGTTTTTTTTTTTTCACTTAGGTCCAGAAAATATATGTTATTTTTTTCTTCTCACTTCCCACATGCCAGCTAAATCTACTTCTTTTATTTATTCAAAGCTATCTTCAAATATGTCTCCTCCAGAAAAATAAAGTTGCCAAACCATTACCTTCTGTATAATCTCACTTATATTTCTTTTTTCCTCCATATTCACTGATACATCATTTAGATTGAGTAGTTTATGTCTTGTCACAAAAAGCTATATACTGTTCTTTGTAGCATCTTTCTTGTTCTTTCTTTCCTTTTCTTCTTCTTTTTTTTTTTGTGGGTACCTGCATTTCTGTTGGTGTTTGGGGGGTTTTGTCCTTCTTTCTTCACTCTTATAAATACATCATTTTCTGTTTTTCAGTTTATATGTGGGCTTATATATATATTTAATATATATATAATATATGTCCCCATTCACTCATTGAACAATTGTGTATTGTGCATTTTTCTGGCACTGTTTTAAATGTGTGATATATGGTAGTAAAGAAATTAGGTAAATTCTGCCCTCAGAAATCTTACCACCTAGTGGGAAAAACAGGCAAAAATGAAATATAATAAAGAAGTAGAGATATAATATGATGTCTGATATATGTCGGTAGATATATAATATAGCGATAAGTGCTATATTGAAAAACAAATCTGGGCGAGGGGAGTATAATATTATCTTTAAACATAGCAGATGAGGGAATACATAGAATATGCGCCTGGAATTAAACTGGGTTTTAAACCTGGCTCTGAGAGTTTTAAGCTCTCTGACCTTAGGGATTACTTAATCATTTGTGTGACTCAACTTGTACATCTGTAAAGTGGGGGTAGTAATAGCACCTACCTCAAAGGGTTGCTGTGAGGATTAAATGATTTAATGAAAAAGAATATAAAAACAAATATATGTTTATGTATGACTGGGACATTGTGCTGTACACCAGGGATTGACACATTGTAACTGACTATACTTCAATTTTGAAAAATGGAAAGCACTTAGAGTAGTGCCTGGGATGCAGTCAATTCAATAAATGTAAGTTATTAATATTATTAAGAGGAATAGGGTGTAATGGGAGGGGGGCTATTGCAGAAAGAACATCCAAAGAAGGCCTATCTGAGGAGGTGAATGGAGTGAGGGAGAGACTCCCAGGCAGAAGGAAAAGCCAGTGCAAAGAGCATCAGTGAGGCTGGTACGGCTTGAGCAGAACAAGTGGGTAACAGTTGTAGGAAATGAGGTGGAAGTCAGGGGCCAGATCAGCTTGGGCCTTGTAGGCATGGAAGGACGTCAGGTGCTGTTCTAAGCGTGGTGAGAAGCCCGCAGAGGGCTTCCAGCAGAGAGCTGCCATGATCTCCTGTGTAGAAAGGCCATCCTAGCTGCTATGTGGAGATTAAGCTATAGAGGGGCAAGGCAGCTGGTTGTTAATCATTTGCCAGCACATCACTGTGCAGTATTCAAGATATATTAATAAGCAGAAAAAAGCAAGATGAAGGACAGAGCACATGGTGTATTTCTGTTTACACAGAAAGAAGAAAACTATACATGTTTGTGTTTGTGTACATATACAAACTTATGTATATACACACATCATTGTACTTACATACATAAACATTTCATACATATATATACAATCTATGTGTATTAATATGTGTAGTTTTTAATGTGCACTTACCCTGTTTTGGGAAGGATATGTAAGAAACTGGTAACCCTGATTGCCTTTGCACTTGATCTTAGCCAAAAGGCCAAGAATCAATCATGATTGCCTTTGAAGAGGAGAATTAGGTAAAAGAAATGAAAAAGTGACTTCTGCACCTTTTGAATTTTATTGCATGTGAATGTACTACCTATTTAAGAATGAATAAACTTAAACGTGAAAAAGAAAGAAACGAATCAGAATCATTTTATCCAGATGTTTAAAAATGGAGGTGAACTGGGGTTTGGGGAGATAAGGCAGCAAAAAAATGTACTGAAATGGACTGCTTGCTTGGGAGGAAAAGATACAAATATCACCACCACCAAAGATACTAGTATGCGTATAGTTGAAACAAAATGAAAATAAAATATTTCCCTGTTGCCTTTTTTTACTTCAGTGACTATTTGGCTGGTGTCTGTTGCATCACACTGTATTTCCTTGATTTTATAGGATTGTTCTACTGTCTCCTAGCAGTAAATATCCTGTGAAGTCTGAAGCTAGCCTGAATTGTTTTTCCCTTTTCTACATCATTTTGTCAACCTGACTGTCCAAAAGGTTATTTATTTTTCTTTGAAGTCAAGTACATTTATTACAACCTATCTTGTTATAGATGTTCCACATCCATTTTTTTATGTGACCCAGTTAGGTTAGGCTAATGGTTATGATAGATCCCAAATGAAATGGTTCCAAAAAAAGTTTATTTCTCCCAAGGATAACAGTCTACAACAGGTGTTCCAGATCATAGGACAAGTCTTCTCCACACAGTGATCCAAGGTCTTCAGCCATATTTGCAACTCTTTGGAAAAGGGAGAGAACACATTCTGGTATTTGGCAAGCAGATTTTGGCAATGATATGATGTCTCTTCAATCAGTTGGTATAAGACTTTTAATTCCGTAGTATTCTTTTGAATTACTTCTTAAATATTTCTTAATGTTCACTTGGATGATATCTCAAATATCTTACTTCAGTGTTTAGACTGAAAGAAACTAATTGTGCACACATAGGTTTTTCTTTCTTTGTCTTCTAAAATTGCCACTTTTTCCTCTGATCCTTTTAAACTTAAAAAAAAAATTTGTTTTTTCTTCTTTTTTTTTTTTAAATCCTGACCTCTGTATACCTACCTAACTGTGCTTTCAACAATTCCTATTTTCCTTTGTGCTGCTCCAAATGTCATGTTCCTGTCTGGAATTTTTATTTTCTTTTCACTTCTCCCTGGGCCCTGCTCTCTCATGTTTCAATATGAAGAAAAACATGTCTTTATGTTTTTATCTTACCTTCCCTGAATGCCTAGAGTTCTGCTTTGTTCTCTTGTCTTGTACAGATGAATTCTCTGGAGACACATTTTTAAAACTAATTCATGACAATTTCTTTTTGTCCAGTTTTATTGATAATTTAGGGGAATTTGCTCTCAATTTTTTTCTGCTCCATGGGGAGGATTCTTGATCTGCTGTTTTGCCTATAATTTCCTCCTCATTCTTTCCTATCTCTTTTTATAGTTCTAAGCTTTAAAAAAATTTTTTCTTTTCAGATTACTTATTCAACTTTAAATAAGGTATTTACTCGAGTCTTGTGTGAGAGAGGCCAGAGCTGTCTTCAAGGAGAGTAGAAACTGTTCTCATAACACAGGGTCACGTGTGTGAGTCAGTTCCTTTGGGTTCTGCTTCTCTGTAGTCAGCACAGAGGGGCAGCACAGTGCAGCTTTCTCCCTCCCCCGCATCCCTTGACAACAGACCGCTTCCTGAAAAATATGATTAGTCTGTAATATTTCTTGCTCAAATCTACTTCCTCAGCTTTTTCTCAGTACCAGACTGAGTCTGGAGACGGTCCCACCACTAGAACCTCATTTCATTGTTGCAAGAGACGCATAATTGATGTTTCTCTTAAGCCCTGCACTTTACTTGGGAGTCATGGGTTCTACTGACTTTTTCTCACATCCGCAGCTCTGGGCTCCAGGCTTCCCTGAATCTCTGTTTGACCTTTGTCACTTTTGACAGTCCTTCTTCCTAGTTTAGCTTCAGATGCCTTCTCATTTCATCAGATACAGAGTTGGCTTGACTGTCACTCTTCCTGTTATTTCTGGGTGGTTTCTAAAAGAGGCAGGAAAAAACCTAACTTTGTCACATTAATACTTGGATATCTTCAAAAGATAACTTTGCATGAATTCTGCCTAGTATTTGATAGGCCCTTTCAGTCCAAGTCCCTCTTTAGTTCTGGGAAATGGTCTTTTCTTATTTCTTGGATAATGTTCCTCTTTTTTTCTCATGGTCCTATACCCACAATTAATTGTAGTTATATCTATCCTCCATGCCTCTTACCGTTACTTTTCCTCCTTCCTTCCTTTCTTTCTCCCTCCTTCCCTCTCTCCCTCTTCCTTTCTTTTCCATCCTTCCTTCTTTCCTTGCTACTTTCTCTCTTATCCCCTCTCTCCCTCCGTCCTTTCCGTTCTTTTTTTTCAGCATGCCATTTTGGAAGCATCTTTCAACTCAGTTTTCCAACTCATTAATTGCATATTCAGTCCAACTTTTAGATTTAGCAATTATATTTTTAATGTCCATCAATTCTGGTTGTATTTCAGAGCAGCTGTCTCTTTTCTGAATGTGATACACTTTCAAGTAACTCTGAGGATATTAACTATTTTTAATCTGTTTCCATTAATTCTATGTTTTTTTTTAGTATGAACCATTTCTGGATGTTGAATTTGGTGCTCTCTCTCATGCTGTCGGTTCTTAGTCTTCTATTCCTGTTTGTAAGTGCAAGTCTAGACTGAACTTTATTCATAGTTGGAATGCATTTGCTCGCTTCAAATGAGAACTATTTACCTGGCAGTGGATGCATGTTTTGATTATAGGAATCTGCCTCATAGGACTGTGGAGGGACAGACAGACTATGTAGGTAAACTTCTCTTCTTAGCATGGGTCCCCTGACCCTCCGGGCATTGTCCTTTTCCTCTAATCTTGGCTTCCTCTGGAGCAGTGGTATGCTGGTAAATGTTTAACGACCTGCTCTAGGGTGGAGGGAGGAAGCCTTGATGTGTAACAGTTGCTGATTTCCATGGTATAAATTCTACCCTGGCCAATTTTTAGCAAGCAACATAACATTACTGAACAGGAGCTGGGAAGAAATGTGCACAGACTCCCAAGAGTCTTCAGCACACCACTGCTCTGGGTCTGCTATGACAAATAACTCCTTCAGAAAACTATACCCTTATCTGAGCCCCTACAATGGAGCCAGCTTTTGCAGGAGCAACCCCAGGAGCTGGTGGAATTTTTGGGGTGTGGCTCAATTATTTCTCTCTTGGTGTTAACTGTTGGAGTGCCCTGTTCTCTCTCAGGGTTTTCGTTTCTTCTGGTCTGCTAGATGTTTCTGTCAATCAATTCGCATTTCTTTTATTCTTTTTGAAAATTCCTTACTCTCTTGTCTGCTAGAAGCACCCTTTCTGGTCTTCCTGTCCTGCTTTGAATTTGTTTTTCTATTTCTTTGCCATTTCAGTGAGAATTGGAGGAAAGGCAAAGCCTAAGTCCTTCTATTTTGTGTCTTAACTTGTTTTTATTAGAAGTCACTTCCTCTTATATCTCAGAGGTTGATGCTCCTCCTCTGACCAGTGGTTTTCCTGTAAACTCATTGTCCTCAATGGTGGTTTAACTAACCAGGGCCACTGGCTGCTCAGAGGTTTCCTAGGAAAGTTGGGTGACTGCCTGAGGCCGTCTGCCTCTCCACTCGGGCTCCCCTGGGGAGCACCCTGCTCTTCGTGGAGGCCATTCATACTGGCCAGAGAGGAGCTGCCCAGCTGGTGCCCTGCCTCTGCGGTGGAGAACAGCCAGTGGCCTGGGTTAATAGGTGTCTTCCCAAGGTGGCCAGAAGCAGAAGGATCCAGGTCAAATGACAAGGCTGCCCAGATTTATTCAGAAGGCAGGTGAAGGTGCTCAGGCCCAGATCTCTTCCATGTGACTCTTTGGTGGATGACCCTTGGACCCCAATACTTGGAAGGCCCTCTCTGGCCAGGAATAATCTCTACTTCACCCTGGAAACATGAGCAGGTGGGCATAGAGCAGAGTGAATCTGTCCCTGGGGTAGAATCCTCTGTAGGTTAACTATGGGGCAGGCACTGTTCTAAGCCTTTATGTGTTACTCTCCATGACAATCTTCTAAAGTATATATTATTATTATTATTTTCCCCTTAACAGAGGCACTGGGGATTGAATCCAGGACCTTGTGCATCCCAAGCACGTGCTCTACCCCAAGCTCTACCCCCACCCCTAAAGTATGTATTATTATTATTTTCCTTAGTTTACAGATGAAGAAATCAAGACAAAGAAAGGTGACACAGTCAATAAATGGTTGAGGCAGAATTTAAATCCAAGAAGTCTTATGACAGTGGTGGTGAGTCAGCAGAGATAGTGGTTCCAGGAAGTGTGTGGGTAAGTATGTAGTGGCTTCCTCTCTAATGGAGAACTCCCAAAACACTGTGAAACAATCAGGCAGCAGCAGCCCCCAGGTCTTTCTCAGGTGTGCGGGGTCATCTGCAGGCTCAGGAGACTACGTACCAGGTCACATTGAAGAGGCAGCTTTACAGGAAACTTACTTCCTTAGAACAGAATGTATTTTCCCAAACTGGGCAAAACATTCTCTCCTATCCCACATGCTCTTCTTATGATGTGACTTTGACACTCTTCCCAGGGAGAGGTGGGGTCTGTTTCCTGTTCTTTAATCTGGGCAGGATTGTGACTACAGTGAAAATAATGGTACGTGACTTTTGAGGCTAGGTCATAAAAAGCTGTACAACGTCCATCTGGTTCTCTTGGGACACTTGATGTTGAAACCCAACCGCCATGCTGTGAAGCCTACGGCCCATGAAAGAAGTCCAGACAGCCAGGAACTGAGGCCCAAGGAACACATTCCCAGCTGAGCTCCCAGCCAACAGCTAGAACCAACTCACCAGTCACATGAGTGATGCATCTTGAAAGTGGATCCTCCAGTCCCCACGCCAGTCACCCTAGCCAATGAAATGTGGAGCAGAGATGTGCTTCTTTTCTAAGCCCTGCCCTCATTGCAGATTCATGAGCAAAATACAGGACTGCTATTGTTTTAAGCCACTGAATTTTGCAGTGGTTTGCTATACAGCAACAGATATTACCTGCTGGGTGCCATAAAATCCAAAGCTTCAGTCTCCTAGGTGGGACTTACCCTGAGGGCTCTGGTAGTGATCAAATTTCCTCCACAACTTTTGCCAAATTGTTGTTTCAGGAGAGGGAGAACATAAAGACTATTATTTACAACCTTCCCCTGATTTCAGTTTTTACTTTTAAATCTTTAATCTCTTTAGGATATATTTTAGTTTAAGGCATGATACAGGTATTTAACTTAATTTTTTCAAGTTATCACAAACTGTTCATTAAATTCTCTATAATTTTTTTTAATGATTTAAAACGTCACCTTTATAATGGGGGGTAGGCATAAATTAGGAGTTTGGGATTAACAGGTATACACTACTATGTATAAAATAGATAGACAACAAGGACCTACTGTATAGCACAGGGAACTATATTCAATACCTTATAATAACCTATAATGGAAAAGAATCTAAAAAAGAATATACATATATAACTGAATCACTTTGCACCTGAAAAGAACAGACCATTTAAAATTAACTGTATTTCAATTAAAATATGGTTAAATAAATAAATAAAACATCATCTGTATCATGATTTGGGACCCAAAAGACAATATTATCAAGCAAAGGTGAGCCAGAAATAAACCTGCTGGAAAGAAGGGGATAGCAAGGAAACTCATGAATCTTGACCTACACGCTGGATGGAGAGGGAAAAATCTCTGCTAAAAATTCGTAACCATAAGCTAGCACTTACATGAATTTGTAGCTTGAATTCATGCTACCTTAAACAAAACAAAACAAAACAAAAAACTCTAAAGCAGAGAACTTATCTCACTGGCCCTGGGTTACTTACATGCCAAATAAGAAGCAGAGGGAAACAAAAATCCTCTCTGGAGGACAATAATTTCAACCCGTATCTCAAAAATTTCCACAAATAAAGGGGAGGGTATAGCTCAGTGGTAAAGCGCATGCTTAGCATGCATGAGGTCCTGGGTTCAACCCCCAATTCTCCATTAAAAGTAAATAAATAAACCTAATTACCTCCTCCCCCCAAACAAAACAAAACAAAAAAAGAGAAAGCCTTAAAAAAAAAAAGAAAGACTCAATGAATAAGAAAAATAAAACAAAACCAAAAAGAAAAAAATTTCTACAAATAAAATTCTGAGAAATAGGAGAGCAAATTTAAAAATCACAGAACACAAGAAAACCAGGCACCATAAGTGAAAGAGATACCAGAATCAGATACATGAAAGATTCAGATATTGAAATTATCAGACACAGTTTATGAATAACTATGTTGAATATGTTTAAAGAAAAAAAGAGAGAGATTGAAAATAATGAGCGAAGAATTCAAGACTATATAAAATGACCTGATCTGAAAAAGAATCATCTAGAACATTTAGTTTATTTTAATAAAATAATTAAAACTTAAAACTCAGTGGATAATGAAATGGCAGATTAGTCAGCACCAAAGACAGAATTAGTGAACTGGAAGATAGTGAGAAAGAGAGGAGTCTCTGAGGACAGTGAGGAAGAGATAAAAATAGTCAAAGGACAACAGACACAGACAACAGAGTGAATTCTAACAAATATTTCATGGTAGTTCCAGAAGTAGATATGAGATTCAAAAAAGAGAAGACTCACTATTTGAAAAGTGAATAGGTAAAAATTATTAATGGAAATAAATCTTTAGACTTGGCAAGTTCAATGTATCTCAAGTAAGATAAATTTAAAATACTTCCACACTCGGATTCATCATGGTGGAATATGCACCAGAGACAAAAAAAGATTTAAAACCAAACAAATAAACTAAAAAAAGCAATTAGACTGAAGCAGCAATATTAGGCTCAAGAGAAGGGAATAGTATCTTCAATGTACTGAGTGAAAATAAAATGTCAACTCAGAATTACCTATCCAGCCAAAATAACTTTCAAGAAAGAAAGCAAGGGTGTATATGTCCATGAATGACTGAAAAATTGTGCTGAACATGCTGAACACTGGAATTTGACACAACACTGTAAAATGATTATGAATCAATAAAAAATGTAAAAAAAAAAAAAAGAAAGCAAAATTAAGAGGTTTTTTTTCAGGCAAAAGTAGATTTTAGTACAAACAGATCCTTCCTAAAAAAAATTCTAAAGTCTGTACTTATGTAAATAATGACTTCAGACAGAAAATTCAAGATACAAAATGAAATGATACAGAAGATAATAGTAAATTATGGGTAAATTGAAACAAAAGTCCATTAATGTAAAATAAATATAATGTGTATTTTATGGAGATAAGAAAATTGGTAGAACTAAAATACTATTTAATAAGCACATAAGTGGGAGAGGTTGGTGATCAGAGTCAAAACATTCTAGGGTCTAGGGATTGTTCCAAAAAGAGAAAACAAGCTCATTAATTTAAACATTATTGAGTGACATGTTAGGTATGCACATGAAATAGCTGAGGTTAAAATAAAATAGTAAAATGAAAGGACATAACTTTCAAATTAATAAAGAAAAGGAGATTAAAGAAAGAAGAAGAAAGTTCAATCAATCAAAAAAAAAAAAAAGGCAACGGGAGAGGAAAAAAAGAATAAAGAAAGAGAACCCTGTGGGACAGATAGAAAGTAGAGATGAATCCACACATAGTAAACTCTGTTAAAAAACTAAAATTGTCAGGCTGGCTTTAAAAAGCAAATCCAATTATGTTTTCTACTTGCTATTTTTAAGTGAAACACAAAAAGATAAGGAAAGGTAGGAAAAAATGGAAAATATACAGCAGGCAATACAAACCAAAAGAAAGCTAATATAGTTATTAAATTTATTTTAATTTACTTGATTTCTTATAGTGATAAAAATTCAATTCCCTGAGAAATATAATGACCCATAATTTACCTGTACCTAACAATCTATCTTTGAAGCATTTAAAGCAAGTATTGACACAGCTACAAAGGGAAATAGGAAAATCCATAATCATAGTGAGAGATTTTAATATACCTTGCTCAGAAATGCATAAACCAAGCGGTAGGTATAATGAATCCATAAACCTGCCTGGAATTATCTTCCAAGTTTCTGAGTTGGGATAAACATAGTTGAGAATAGTAAAGAGAAGCCCCGATGGATTGTCTGAATGCCAAGATTATTCCTTCCTACTCTGTTTAGCAGCAGATCTGCCTCCTGATGATTATTAGGGCCAATCACCCCTATCAGTAAGATAAGTCCCTGTTTTACCTGCTGGTCTCCTGGCATGAAAAGACTAACGTGACCCAGTAGCAATGATAGCTTTTAAGTATAGCGAGACTCTTCCTGTAGTCCCTGTGGAAGCATTATCTCCCCTCTGGGAAACAAGATCTCTAGATCCACAGAGCCTAAGATTGTGGGAGCAGGAAGCACAGACTCCTGAGAGGGTCACTGGGAGTGATGGTGTGTGGGGTTGCTCCCACGGATTCTGCTCCGTTGGGATATACGTCTTAGCAATTGCTGGGTGGGGCAGTGCCCATCAGCCAAAGGCAATGCTCAGGAAAAGAATGCAGCTGAGGGCTGTTCTCAGCCTACCTTTCATCAGCTGGGGGTTGGCTGATTGGCTTTGTAAAGAGGATCTGTTTGGGCACCAACAGAGTCCGCTATGCTGACCGGCTGTTGAGTAGAGCTTTAGGAAAGAAGGTCTAGTTCACCTCACCAGCTAAAGTTCTCCAACATGCTGAGGTACCTGCGGGCTGAGACTAAGAGAACACAGAATAAGCAGAGGAGGAAGGATGTCATACATATCAACCAGTGCTCTAACTAGTTGTAGGGAAAAGAAAAAAAAAAAAAAGGATTACAGCAGCCACCCATAGGCTCTTTCTTGTCTTGTTATTAATATATTGTCTCTAGTAACCAGTTTTCTTTTCCTCTCCTCCCTTTCTGCTGCTAATCAATACAAGATAAATCAGTGGTAGATAATTTTATAATTTAGTTGTTAGGACATAAGGAATTGAGGTACAGTATAGATAGCAGGAATTTTTTTAAAAATCTGTTCGGAAATCCAATTAGATTTTTTTATTCGCTCTAATTCTTGGAGCCCGTCTCTGAAGCAAGTAAGTGCTTGCTGAGGTTCTGAAGCCTATGGGTCGGGGAGGAGAGGTAGGGAAGAAGGAGGTGGAAGAGAGGAGAAAAGAAAAACCTAGGCTCCAAATTACCAAATTTTAATCTGACACATATATAAAGACAAAAATGTTTAGAATGCATTAATTCATATTAATATAAAAGAATAAATAAATAGTAGGAAAGGAAAACTCTTCTCTAGAACGCCAACTAAAAATGTAGAAAAACACATTTTGGCAATCCAGTAATTGACTCAGGCACAAATAATCAATAAATGCCAAACGCTAAAACCAGTGGGTGAAAGTTTAATGAGAAACAGAATTTGTATAATTTCAAAATATCCGCCCACAAGATTCTTACTAATCCCAAAGGGGGAATATAGGAACTATGCATTTGAGAAAAGTGGTAGATGGCACCTTAATTACAAGATCAAAGTTGACATCACTCATAACAGTAGAAACTGCATAATGTGTCTCCCAGTATTACAGGACTTCTGCCAAAAATGCATGTTTCTGAAACCAACAGTAAGAAAACAGATGAACACAAATGGTGGGACATTATATAAAATAATTGGTTTATCATCTTCAAAACTGTCAGTGTTATGAAAGACAACGACTGGGGAATCTTACCAGATTAAAAAAGAAAAAAAAGGAATACCACCTGAGTACAATGAGCAATATGGGAATTTTCTTTTGCTATAAGCGACAACTAGTAAAATTTAAACAAGGATGCAAATTAGATCCAAATTTTGATCATTTTTCTGTAGTCTTGTAACAGAATATTTTAGGACATACATGCTAAAGTATTTATGAGTAATGGGGCATCAGCAACTAACACTTACATGGTTCCAGGGGAAAAAAGTGTTAGTTATCTTTTTCTCTGTAACAAATTACCCCAAAACTTAGAAATTTAAAACAGCAATATTTATCCCTTAATATTTAAGGAACAGTGAATATCTTATGTTCACACGAAAACCTGTATATTAAGGTTTACTCACAGCAGCTTTATTCATAATTTCCCCAAATTGGAAACAACCAAGATGTCCTTCAACAAATGAAAGAATAAATGTGCTGTAGTAATCCCCCACAGTGGAATACCACTTAGCAATGACAATAATAAGCCATTGACTTGTGCAATACGGATCAATCTTAAAAGCATTTTGCTAAGTGAAAGAAACCAGACTCAAGGCTCTATACTCCATGATCTGCTTATGTGATAACTGAAAAGACAAAACTCTAGGGATGGAAAACAGATCAGTGGTTGTCAAAGCTTGGAGGAAGGGAGAGCAGTAGACTACAAAGCGCTGCACAGGGGAATTTTGGAGGGTGGTGGAACTGCTCTGCACAGTTTTGGGGCGGTGGTGAAATGATCTGTCACATTTGCAAAAATTCAAAGAACTAGCTTCAGATACTTTCAAATCTTTATCACCCTCTGGAATGTCTTCACAGTGTTCTGCACCATCATGCTCTTTCGTTCCTGAGCCCCACATACGGAACCAGGAACACACCTTCTCAGATGCCGAGTATCCCTTCCTCTATTCCCGACAACTTCAAGAATGTTTTTGATCAGAAGACCTGTGACCTTCCCAGAAAGCCAAAGCTCATGGTGGGAGGAAAAAATGTTTGCCACGATGCACAGCCATGTCACTGTCTTCTTTTCAAAGATATTTTCACTCTGATCTCTGTGTTGAAATGCTGTCTACTTATGGAGTTTGAGGAGGGTTTACCTAAGGGATCTTGATAACGTTGCATTCCCCCAAAATTAAAGAATATATCCACATTGTTGAATCAAATTAGAATCCCTGTTCTAGCCCAGCTTTAACTGGGAAACCCATTTTGGGTGTTGCTTGTTTTATTTTTAATAACCACCATTTTTGGTTCAAATGATACAGATTTTTAGAAACCTTTTTATCCAGGAGTCTGAAGCAGAAAGTCTGGCTTTTAAGTTGGACGCAGCCTCTTACTGGACTGCATGTATGAGGAATGAGCAAGTGCATTATTGCTGGGTCTGTGTCCAAGTTCCTTCCCCGTCCCATGGGCTCTGCTCAGCCACTCCGTACTGCTGAGGTTGTCCCCAGGACTGTAAGGGTGAAGTATTACTGATTCCCATGGGAGAGAGATGCAGAACAGTTGGCGAGGCAGATGGGGGTTTTATGAGACATTTTGCTTTGCCTTGAAACCCTCTGTTAAAGTAATTTTGGGGGCCATTAATTGTGCAGTTTTTAGAAGGAGAGTGATTTATGGGATGATATTGGCACCCAATTCTGATAGCCTGGATTTGGGGATCTGCTTTTTAAGTAGTTAATTTCAAGACTGAAAAACAATAAGCCTTACCTGAGGAAATACAGCATTTTGCACAGAAGTTTCTTTGAAAGAGAGTCCTGGTTTAATCACCAAAATGACACGCCGAGGGTCAGCGCCTGGACCCCACTGGCGTTTGATTTGTTTGTTGTGGTTTTTGAAATCCTGAGCTGTAGGGACCATAATGGGAGGGAAAAAAAAATATGCAGGCCTTTAGAACTAAATAGCAATGAAAATAAAGCTCATTTCCAAAAAGGCAAAGCAACAAAAATCTACAGAACTTACACTGTTTTGCACATTTAAAAAATGCACCAGGCATTGGGGGAGGTGGGAATCCTATGAAATGGAGGCTGAGACAAGTGACTAACTGTATTACAAATGTAAGACATCACCTCGCTGATGGGGCTGGAGAAAAAGGAGCTGAATTAAGTGACTTGGGAAAATGGTTTTCTGACTGCATACTGTGATGTAGACCCTGTAGTCTAGTGCTTTGTTTCTCACTGTGGTACAGGTTAGTCATTCTGAAACCACTGTCCATATTTATGAGGGTTGAACCAATGCATAAGTACACTGAAGATAAATGGAGCCAGCTTTATAACTCTTGAAGGAAGAGGTTATGAAGAGCAAGGCAGGAGCAGGAGGGAGGACTAGAATGGATTAGAATTGGAGATAGCATCGTGATAGTACTTTGGTGTTAACTTGATATCAGATTATCACGGTGCTATCTCCAACTCCACTGTTTTTATAGACTGATGTAGAAGTAAATATAGGTATGTGGTCATTCATGGGTTAGTATATCTACATCAGTTTCCTTGCTCTGTCTACTGAGAGGATGTAGGAACTGTGACATGCCAGCAGCAGTTAGCATACCTAGCCCCCAGATCTTAGTTTTTAAGTGCCATTCTCTAGGAAAAGGAACTAGGGCTCCTGGGAGAAATAACTAGTTCTAGGGCTAGGGCAGGAAATATACAAGATGAGCCTGGAGCCTCACTGACTGCCGGAGTAAGTCAGTGCTAAAAATAAAAATAAAAAAGGATGGGGGCATGGAAGAAGTACACAGAAACCAACCTGAAAGTGTTTCAAATGGTCAAAGCTGAAAGAATTTGAGCGAAAAAAGAGTGATACTATTAGACTACAACCCAAAGAATAAAACGAATATCCATATAAATGATTAAATACATGCATATATACATACATGCATATGGGAGAAGGGACACATCTTCTTTAGAGAGGAATTCCAAGTAATATACATATAGAAATTTCCCCTTCCCAGAGGTGAGGTTTAATTCCTTTCCTCTTGAGTGTGGTTTGGACTTAATGACTCGCTTCCAAAGAATGGAGCATGGAAAGGGAACAGTAACTTTACGACAGAGAAACCTGGCTGATACTACATTAACAAAGTGATCAAAGTTAACATCACTAGTGATAAATCATATTGATATCATGTTATCCTCTGATATGATGCAGTGAGAAGGATGCTTCACCTCTGTAGAAGTCTTCAAAAAAAAAAAATCCACAACCCTAGCTTAATCATGAGCCAATGTCGGCCAATTTGAAATTGAGAAGTATTCTACAAAGTGCCTGACCACTCCTCTTTAAAATTGTCAAGATGGAGACAAACAAGGAAAGACTGAGAAACTGTCAAAGACTAGAGGAGACTCGGGAGACATGATGACTGAACAAGGGCGATATGAAAAAAGTGGAGACAGGACAGGAAAACGACTTGTAGGTTAGACTGGGTGGTGAGGAGAGACTCAGTGCAGAGGTGATACCCATACTGAAATATGAATGACTGGTGGAGACAGCCATGAGAATAAAAAGGGAAGAGCGGTGAAGATGTAGGGAACAGAGGGTGCAAAGACCTTAAGGCTCTCCTCACTTCCTGTGTTTGGCAACAAAGGTCAGTGCCGCAGGAGCTACAAGAGAAAGCTGAAGGTGAGCTGGGAGATGCAGGAAGGGGCAAACGACACGGAAACCTGTGAAAATTTGATTTGGCTCAGAAGAATTATAGGAAGGAAACATTTTTTAATATGGCAAGTACTTCTTCAAAGTAGTGGGCTAAGCTAGTTATTCAGAATGGGAGAGGAGGTTGGAGGGACTTTGGGGTCACAGGGAACAAAAACATCTAAAAGGTAGGGAAGGCCGTACGTACAGTTGATTTTATGCTGGCTCTATGGTGTATGTTTCCTAAGAAGGTAACTGCTTTCCGAAATAACCATGGGTCTTCCTAAACTATTTAATAGAAATATTTTTGTCAGCATACTAGTTCAATGTTAAATACAAAGCTACAGGAATTTAAGTTTCAGCCAGACAGCATAAAAAATAGAATTTATTGTAGGAAGTTTGTTCAAATAATAGTATCTGAACTTTATTAATACAACCTACCAGCCACTATTTAAGTTATGAGCAACTTCTGGTGGATAGAAAACTTTGAATTATCCATCTCCTTTTTTTTTTAACCAGATTTGCAAATGAGATCAAACAGTAACTATAGAAGATCAGAAAAAATTAACAATGTAAAGTAACAGTTTCTTCTGACAATGTGATGATAGAAGTGAAATAGCAATTCCCATGAAGAAGCCAGAGATGTCCCAGCACAGAACTCTGGCCCCGCCAAAAGACCTGCAAGGCAGGAGATGTTAAATAGCCCTGGCTGGATGTCTAGCGACACTTAAGGAGCTCCTTCTTTTTTTTTTTTTTTTTAATTTTTTGTTGTTGTTGCTGTTTTTAGGTTAATTAATTTATTTTTTTAGGTGTATCTATTTATTTACTTACTTAATGGAGGCACTCAGGATTGAACCCAGGACCTTGTGCATGCTAAGCACACACTCTACCACTGAGCTAGACCCTTCCCACAAGGAGCTCCTGTCTTTGTTGTTCGTCCGTAATTTCGGATCATGACTATCATTCCTTTGGTTGAGGAAACTACAAGACTCACCCGAATTAGATGATGGGGTAAGGACTGATGGCACGTTGTTCCTTCAAGAATACTGAGTGTTGGGCTGAATGCCTCTCATTTCTTTCCCACCCCGGCTCTATAGGCCAACTCAAGAAGTGGGAAAACGTTCCGCACACCGAGTGGGCAGCCTTGACCCCTATCGTTGGGACTCTGTCGTGCCACAGCAAACCCTGCAATATATTAGGGACAAGTGACCATAAACAGAGGTATTACAACAGGCCTCTGGACAATAAGTGCCTGGGTCAGCCTGAGACGTTACCTCTTTGTTAGCGATAGGTTACCTGGAAACGAGTGGCAGTGTAGTATGTTAATTAAAGGCACAGGCTCTAGGGCTGGAGTGACAAATCCAGCTTGAGTTCAAACCCCAGTTCCACCGCTTATAACTTGAGCTTCTTCCTCCATGAACAGGAATAGTAACACAGCTGATTTCACAGACTGTCAAGAAAATGGAATCGGTTAGTGTACATAAAGCACTTCGAAACTGTCCTCATTCATTCATTCATTCATTCATTCAACAAATATTTAGTGAGCATCCACTTTTGTTTCAGGAAATGCTCAGAGCATTGAAGACACTCGAGCAAACAAAATACACGGAAATCTCTGCCCTCTTGTGAAGCTTACATGGTAACCAGTTAGTTTTTGATGTCATAATGGAACTTCAGGTTCCCAAGAGCCCTCTAGGTCCTGGCTAACTTGAATTAAGGCCCATAAACAAGTTGGAACCTGTTAGAAATGCACACAACCTTAGGCTCCACCTAGACTTACTGAATCAGGATATTCATTTTAACAAGATGCACGTTAAAGTTTGAGATGTCCTGCCTTGATCACAATCCCTGTACTTGGACTTAAAGAAACATATTGAAGATTTCTTATGTTCTGAGGGAGAATGGCATTGAAATTTAAAAACTGCTCTAAAGAAAACAATTTTCAAGTAAAAATGTCATGTTAATTGAGGTGAGCTTAAGGGTTGGAAATCTTATATGTGTTTTATGTTCCTTCAGAATATTGTACTAGCATTCCAGGATTAATATATGTCAATGGCTCCACCTAGTGGAAGCACTTTGAATTTATACATTGTTGGGTATTATTTAAGCTAGTCCTAAAAGGATTTCAAGAAAATTAAAATTAGTTTTAAGAAACTCAAAGAAAATGTGCATGCTTACAACTTACCAAAAAAATTAGGCATAACAAAAACCATTAATTCTTGTAAAATCCTACTGGACATGGAAGAAAGGCTTATTAACTATCAATTCTTTCTGTTTCACATATACTTAAAGGGATCTTTGAACACAAGTTCAATTTTTGAAAGTCTAATTTGTGATAAGGAAATGTGTTAAGAAGACAACATCTTAAATATGCTTTTCTATTTGGGAAAAGATGCCTTCAAAGTGAAAATGTAAAAGCAAAGTGCCTAGAGAAGTTTATCAATAAATGTGCCAGAAATGTGAATATAGACTTATATTACCTGGCCTTGTAAGAGGTTATTTGGATACCTCAGAAGTTTAACCACAAAAGCTTGCATGAATCTTTAGTCCCTAAGTATGTCAGATTGAAATGACTTGAGCTAACACATCTGTAGTCTTACCATAAATAAATCGCTTGCTTTTTTATTTAATAGGGCTGATTTATTACAAAAGATGAACTTGCTGAAAAAAAAATTAAAGGAAATCAGTACCAGTTAAGTCTTATCTGATGCTATGAAGTTATGCGTGAAATGCACATGAATATATATTTATGTGCCATTTAAATAACAGTGTACCCACCACTCAAACTCTTCATGATTGCACCCTCAGCTCTCTTTCCAAGTTATAACCATCTTAATTCTGTATTACAATGTATGCATTTATTTTTATGTATTTTGTTGTCGGTTTTTGAATTTTATATGAATGTTTTCTCTGTATTTTACTGAAACTGGCTTCTTTTGGTCAGAACTATTTTTGAAATTCATCCTTCTTGTGGGACATTTGGGCTGTTCCTTCTTATTCATATCTGTGCTGATATGAAGAATCTTGTACATATATGAAGTTGTTCCCAGTTCTATACTAGGAGAAGAATCTCCGAGTCAGCATATACAGGTGTTCAGCTTCACTAGGTAATGGCAAGCCGGTTTCCACAGATCAGCATTGTCAGAGTTCCTGTTCCTCTAACGTGCATCTTGTTTGAAAATTGGTATTTTTGGTTTTGGGGAGTTTAGTGAATGTGAAAAGATGTAACATCTTTTCATTTGTTTATGGGCCATCTATCATATAGGTTGAGTACTTAAGGGATGATTTATAGGTCAAAATATCTATTTGTAATTTTTATGTTTCTAAATTGCTCTTCATAGTGTACTAATTTATACACCTGCTGCCAATGTATGAATTCGTGTTTCCATGTTCCCTAGGTTAGAGGGTCAAAAAATCTTTCTGATCTTTGTCAATGTGAAAGCGATCTACGTATAAATTTCAGTCGACTGAGTTGAGTAACTTTAACGCATATTCAGTCTTCTGTAAACTCTTAATATTCTTTGCCTGTTTTTCTATTATGTTGTCTTACTGACTTCTAGGAGCTCTTTATAATTTAAGGAAATTTAATCATTTTCTGTGAAAGGAGCTGCTAAATTTCCCCCAAGTTTTTACTTTCTCATGCAGAATTTGTAGGCTGTTTAAATCAATCTTTTCTTTCATGACTTTTGGGGTTTGTGTCAGACCTAGAAATGTTTCCCCACACTAAAATTATACATAAAAATAAAGAAATTTAAATGTTAAATTTAGACACTACAAACTGGTACTCGTTTTGGAAAGTAATCTATCTCAGGCTACTTGGGCCAACTCAATCTTCACAAGCTTCTTGAACAATCTGGTTTTTAGAAAACAAAGCTACTTAACTTGGCCTTGAGGAAGAGTCCCTCAATCCTTGGAGGAAGGGAGAAGATAACTCTCATTTTTCATTCTTCTATAGCCATTTAAAAAAAAGGCTGCCAAAACAAATGACCTCCATATTGCTAAATATAAAGTCAAGTTTGTCTTACTTGTTTGATACATCAGAACACCATGCTCCTCTAGTTTTCCTTATTCAAGCCCCAAGACTTCATTGTTGGAGAGTTTCATGTTTAGTCCTGGTGTCTTTCATTTTTCCTGTTCAGTTATTCAGTTTCATGGAGTAAAGCGTACTTACACACTTTCAGTTTCCCGTCTTCAGCCAGGTCATCTCCCCTGAACTGCCTACTGTATCTCTTTATGGATGTCGCAAACCAAAATCCAGATTTTTCATATTCCAGTTCACATTTCCATCCTTCCAGCTGCTCAGGTCAGACCCAAAACCTTAAGAGCCATACTTGATTTATTCCCTCAAATCCATTCCTAGTATGTTTGCAAACCTTGATTTCTGCTTTAAAACATATCCAGATAACCCTACAATGGTCCTTTATTCAAGAACGAAACTGACAAATACCAAACATTTTATTATCTCAGAGCATTTGTCCTTACAGCTCCTTTTACCTGATTACTTGTCCCCAGATATCCATAGATTCACTCCAAGTCTTTGCTCAAATCACACCCTTAGACCTTCCTCTATTTCCCTCACCCTATTTAAAGCAGCAAGCCCTGCTCTCCATCAGCACCTTTCATCTCACGGGCACTTGCCATGTTCCATATCTGCCTTCCTAAATTGAACGTAAGCTTCCAAGGACTAAGGAATTGTGCCCATAGACTGAGATATTTGTTAAGTATGTGATATGAAAATATGACTCTGTATGTAAAATTTCCTAAATATAGCTAGAAAACATGTTATTTAAATCATAATTTACAGCATAGGTGGTAACACAGTGAAGTTGCTGCTGGGTATGAAAATTAGTGTAACTTTCTATGGAAGGAATTTGGACGTTCTAACCATCTCCTTTTGACATGGCAATTCCAGAGAAAATGGAGATGTAGGCATTTAGGCATAGGGTCAATCACTACAACTTTATTTCTAAGAGTGAAAAGAGAAATCACTTCCGAATGCCCAACAACAGTAGGATGGCTGTATAAATTGTTCAGAGTACAGCACAGCTCTCATGTATACTTATTAACAGGCAAATTTAGATACCAAAAACTGCACAAATTCATTATTCATATATGCACGGAAATATCAGGTTATTGTATCACTGGGTAGTTCTATTAAAACTCATTTAAAATTGTTCACTTGTCTTTCCTAAACTGTTTAGTGAAGTTCTTCAAAAGGTAACGTAAAGCTTGAGAAGGAATACTTAGTATGAAATTTAAATTGTCAGAGTAGGATGGCTAAAATTTATGACTTACATTGATGACTGGCACAAAAACCTGAAGGCTTTTAGTGTAACAATTTTTTCCCTATCACTTTTGCCAGCGATTTCAGAAATTGCACTTAATTCCTAAATTTTAATTTGCAGATTGTGTTGAACAAAACATTGGAAATCTGCGTGGGTATTTCAGGAGGCTTTTACATCAAGTTAATACAAGACTCATACAGATTAAGGACTGTGAGATGAGAGTCACAGCTTCAGCAGCTTGTCTCTATTAAACACGGTATAACGAGGAAGTCCAAGCTCAGAGCTGTGTAGTTCAACTGCTACTTGTCCAGTCACTCCTAAAAAACACGCAATGGAAATGGAGTCAGGTTATGAACTATTTACAAAAGTAAAATATTTGTCAGTTCAAAAATAGGTATAAAGTGAAAACTCCTTATCTTAATAGTTTGTACTTTGACTAAAATGTTAGACTTAAGAGTTTTAGCTGCAGGCACGTTTTAAGGTTGCAACAGCAAATCAGAATCTTGAGTAACTAATTAGGCTGGTTTTGATTACCTTCTCCCACAACTTAAGTCCTAAATTCTAGAATCGTAAATTCCTTCTTGAAGATGTGTTTTAGAACATGATACCGGTTTCAACTTTTCTTCTCCCTCTCCGACATAAGTGAAATATTCAAATATTTTCATGTACACATAACAAAAGGGGAAAAAAACCTGAATCTCATTTTCCTTGAAGTTTTTTGGGTTGCATTGATTTAATTTCAGGCACTTCCTTGTTCCAATATGTTCTAAATCTCAAAGAGCACTTGACAGTTATGCACACATTTCCTCTAAAATATATTAATAAGTTTTAATTAGTAAGGTGCAACTATAATAATGGATTACAACCTGAAGAGGAAACTTTTATATTAACTTTCAAAATTTCAAGTCTTGCCACACATTCACACACATTTGTACAGTCTATCCTTTCAATGTTTTATTCACAAAAACGTCACTTAGTTTTAATTCCTTTTTTTGCAGAACACTATCTTTCCTTCCTCTCTCACCAAGAGCTGAATCTAGGACCAAATGTTTAGAAATACACCAATAGGAGTTAAAATGTGGGGAAAACACTTTTTTTTTTTTACTACACTATACAACTAAGTACTCAATTTTACAAATAGATGTCAAACAAGAGTGCCCCCTCAAGTGTAAGCTAACAAAATCCCTCCAAACAAAACAAAACAAAACCCAAACAGCAAAAAACAACACAACAAGACCTATCTGGACCCAAAACAGAGGGAGGGAAGGAAAGCTCATTTCCTTTCTTTAAAAATCAGAGTGAAACATCTATAGTTAAACAACTTTATTAACATAGTCAAGCAGTGATTAACATTCACATCTATTATGTCACATCATACAAATGTAAATACAAAATTACTACAGTACAATATATATTCTCTGCATGATCCAAAATATTTGGTGGCCCCAAAAAACTCTCTTTAAAATTCAGCAGCTTATCAAAAATTAAAACCGTATTCTATTTAAAATGAAGATCTGTTAGCACAGAGTTTGACTTCAAGAAATATCAATTTAGTACAGTTTGAGAAGTTGCAGGAGGATATGTTTGAAGGACACATTCTAACATAGTGTGGCAGGTACAGGAAACATCAGATTTAAAGCTTTTAAAGCATAACTCATACAACCTAAGTTGTCAGCAGAAAGATCCAGTTATTTATAACTAAAGCTAAAACTACTAAATTATTGCACCCAATATTAACATGAATATTAAGTGTAAAACTGTTTTATAATATGAAGTGAAGTCATTAGCCATGTTTAAACATCTCTTCTCACAGATGATAATCTATTAAGTAAAATTAATTATACAGTATTGTCTTATTATTATCTCCATAAAATTCATCCAATCTTAATTTGGTTCTACACCCACAGAGGAAAAACAGCAATGAAGCAATGTGGGATAAGTACAGCGGAACCCCTTTACAAGGCTGGTATCAGGAGGGAACCAACACTGCCTTATAGGCTAACCGTGTTATATGGTAAGCTTTTAAGAAGATACTTAGACTTGCAAAACAGCTAATTCTGCATAATACCAAGCCATAGTATAAGGGGATTCTATGGTAGGTGAACACAAATTGTAACTAAAGGGAAAATACTATTTTCTTAGTGATATTGGCAAATAGATTTGGTTTGGTTTTAAAATGTACAAGAGGTGAAAAAAATCACTATTTTAACTTCCCTCAAAATCATGCATACACTTTAAAAAAAAAACAATACATTCTGGGATACAAATCACAATAAACAGTTGCTATAATTTAAATGTATACCTTAAAATTAATAAGTATAATAATTAGGCATAAAGATAAAGAATTCTCTACATATAATACCAATGGGGGAAGATCTACATAAGACTGAAAAATTAGTCACAAGTCATCTGGAAAGTGTACAAGTGAATGAAACTTTCATGTAAAATTAATTATTAAGAGGCATTAGAAATATCTCCATATTTAATACAGTATTATTATGTACTAAGTAGGTATACAATTCTCTTGCATGGTATTACTAGATAATATTGTTACACAGCTCTTCATTGATCTGACTTTTCATCTAGATTATTTTAGGCCCTTAATCTGAAAACCACAGTTTTCCTCAAGATTTCAATGCCTACACTTCAGTAACAGTACTAGTAGCAACAGTTAGTGTTTTCCCCCTTGTATTATTTGCAAAAATAATTCAATAAGCAAAGCTGTATGAAGTTTAAAGTACTACTAAAGGAAAGATTTAAATTGCAGTTATGCACGTACACTCTTCTCCCGGGAAGAATGTTTTTGCACCGTTATCTGTTAATACATTCAATATGAATAATATAGATTAAGTATATGAAGCAAAAAAAACCCCACTTTTTTCTTTATGGCAAAGTATTTAAGTTAAATTTAGACTAAAGGGTTTAAGACATAATTAGTTTTAATTCTGGCAGTTTAGCTATGCAGGGTAATTTAATATAGGACAGAAAATTTTCCACTTTCCTATCTTAAGGGTTCAGAGAAAAGGAGAACCAAACTGAATTTCGCTTTCAAGGTAAACCTGCATGCCAAGGGCTTGCCAGGAAGGATTTGTATCACTATAATCTGCAAGAATAAGGACTGGAAAATCAGACTAAATGGGAAAATTCTCCATGAAATACACTAAAAAAACCAAATATTAAGTATAATGACCCTTTATAAGCATATGTCACCAAAGCAAGAAGGATACAAGAGTATTCACCTGAGATAAAACTTGTATCTGAATATTTTATAACTGAGTAGACAAAGCATTTCAATAGAGGAAAGTCAGTTGAAATTATTTTAAAATATACATCTGATCCTATTTTACAATATATGCAATTTAAGCAATTCAGATCAATGAAAAAGTCTTAACAAAAAAAAATCACAGTGTTTATCAATATGTTAATTACAAAATGTATGCTACTTATTTTGTCTTTAAGATGTAATGGCTTGGTTAAGTCTCTCAAAATCTATTCTTCTGAAATCTAACGCGTCACAAAATCAAGTAGCAATAATGTAAAGCATCAGAACTGGCTCTGAAAGATTATTTACATGTTGATTATCTGGAAAATAACCAACCAAAAAATATAAAAAAGTGATTTTTTTTACACAGTATGAAGTTATTAAAGAGATTAGACAATACAAAAAGCAAAACTCTTTCCTGAATAAATGAATATCTGTGGCACTAAGTTCATTTACTAATGGACTGTAACATGAAACTGCCAAACATGCATTTAAATTATATTAAATACACTTTCTGTTTCCAACTTAGGTTGATCAGCAGCTTTTGTTCTGTTAGAATCCTTCAAAGAGAGAAGCTCAAACAGGAAAAAGAAGGCATATATAAAACAGTAAACACTGACCTCCTGAGGTTCCTACAACAAAAATATTCAAGTAGAAAATCTACATCACTTAGCAGCGGCTATTTCTGTAGTTGAGCACACTAACAGCACTTTAGTGTGTAAGGAGCAGATGAAGTAAGCCGTGCTTTAAGCATGCCAAGAGGCAGAAACACTGGAATGTAACAAAGACAAACTCACAACTTCATAGACATTCAGTCAACATTCAAAACTATTAAGACTACATCACAAGAATTAAGTTGCTTTATATATATATCCCATGATGTATTAAGTTTTATCAGAACAGTAAATGCTAAATCGGAGCTTACCTCAAAAGATAACTTAAATGGCTTCTGCAAATTCCTACGCTGTACTATGTAACTGAAATATAATTAGGAAGAAACAATAACCTCAAGGTGGGGAAAAACCCAAAAAATCCAACCTGATCTCAGGTTATCAGTCATACTTACTTACTCTAATTTTGTATCTTTAAGTTTTAATTTAAAAACATGTTAAGCGACTACAAAAAAGTGTACATTCTTAATTTACATATCTGCCTAACTGGAAATCAATTTTTCAGTCCAAGAGGTTAACAATAAAGCTTTTCAGTCAATACAGATTTGTCAATCACAGGTCCAGATAGCTTTATTTAAGGTTGTTTTTATATGTTCATTTTAAAGTGTTCCGAAGAATTTTGCCATTTCTTTCGATTTAAAATGTTTACTACCTATTCCAAAATATTAAAATATCTCCCATATTAAATTCTAAAAAGTTTTGAAAACTACAGAGCATCACTAGAAGTTAAGGATAAAATAGCTACCTAATCAGGTTTTAAAGACTAACTAGGAAGCAAATTTGAGCTTCCAGTGAGGCAATGATACTGGAAAGCAAAATGCTATATACCTTTTGGATCCAACTTATAATTAAAAAAAAAAGGGCATTATAAAATACGATCTAATTTCAGGCTCTACAGACTGAAATTTGCAAAGCCAAAGTAGAGGAAAGAAGGTGAAAGAACATGTTAAAAAAAAAAAAAACAAAAAACACACACACACACACACACACACACACACAACAAAAACCTTTCTGCATGCTACCATGCATTTGAAATTTTTTGAAACGGTATTTATAAATTCACACGCATACAGCTCAAACTTCAGTGCAATGGCTGTATCATTCAACACCTTTAGAAGAATAGAACCATGCAAAGAGGAGCAACTACTTATAAAAATGGTTATTCAGTATTTATTCTGCAATGCAAAGGTGACAAACTAAAATATAAAAAGGTTGTTATGGCTTAACATTTCTGTTGCAGATTAAATATGCAGCATTGAAAAATGGAAAGGTGTGGCTTCATCTCTGACCAGCAGAGTTAAAAAGAAAAATCTCTCCATTTTCCTTCATCATCATGGGATACACTGTTCAGGCAATCCAAATTAATAAAGACTTGCACTTTCATATGGACACAAGATCAAGTGTACCAGTTAGGTTTTCACATTCACAGTATATAAGAAAATACACATGGAAGGAAAAGTAAAGGGTTAACTTAACAAGGATTTATTCACAGGAATACATGTAAGTAGAGAAAAATAACAGAAAAGCTAAACAAATGAAATGAAGAGGATCCAAACCAACTTTCACTCTGTAGCTTTTTACTTGCACCCTGTGTGCATATATCTAGGGCACAGAGGGCCACCAACATGCGCCAATACAGTGTAGGAACCCTGCATTACATCCATTAACTTAAACATATCTTTAAGATCATGCTTTGAACAAAAAAAGAAAGCTTAGAAGGCAATATGTTGAGTGGGAATAAACATTGAAATATAGCAATCATGTTGTCAACTTCTACAATTGTCCTTATGTGCCAACTAACATTTATGCAGCCTCTTACAGATCTTTTACCATGTAATTTAAGTTTTAGAAGTTTTGAGAAAATCACTAGTAGTATATAACCATGCAGAAAGCACATCACACTGACAGCACAGAGGCAAAGATTTTGCACAGGTATATCAGCTTTCCACATTGTGCAGGTTACACACAATACAATATCAATCTTATTCCTAACAGATCCTAAAAAGATATTTCAAGGCCTAGCTGTAAACTACAGTACTTTATATCTATATTCTTAATGAAAATAAAATTCACAAATCTTAAAAAGGAATTTTAAATGCAGGGCTATATTGAATTGGTAAACTGCAACACAAACTGGCGCAACAGAGGTAACTGAATACCAATCTCACTCTATGTGATGCAAGCATGCTACTTCCCCACTAATTTAAAGTACTTTCAATCACTATGAGCCAGAATGCATGCCCGAACCTTAAACTGCACTTTAAAAATAATGTCTTGGCCTAGAAATTAAGTCTAATGAAGTACAACCATCAAATTATATCCACTACATTGATGTTTTAATGCGAAACCAAGATGTCAATCTTTAGTCTGATATGCCCAACCCCATTTATCCCGCCCGCCCTGCCCACCCCATAAAGGTGAAAGGAGTGACTCATTTGGCATTTCACAGGGTGCTTCATTGTTTAAATTTGTTGTTTTATTTCCAACTTTTTGGGGTACCTTAAATTGTAACTTCCAAGAACCTGCTTCTACTATGGGTAGGCAAGCTGATTTTAACTCTATTAGCTTCATTTGTGTAGTTCTTCGTCAGCATGCAAAAACAAGGCCCCACTATGTGGGAAATTTTATAAAAACCTTTAAATAAAAAAAAAAACTTTACTGTTTTGTAACCCCCCATTCTTAGGTTTCCTTTATTGTGCGCTATATAATTCTTACTCTTTCTTATCCCTATGCATCATTTATATGGTTCTTGTTTTGGTACGATTCCCCATAATATTCCAGAATGTACTGCTTAGTGAGTAGATCGAATAGTTTTTTTGTTTCTTCTCATCCAGTGCGGAGTTGTAATTGGAGACAGATTTCCACCCACAAAGGCTCCAGATGTTAAAACGTTTCCCAACATCGACTTAATACAGTGACGGCAACACCTCCCTCCCGCCCCTCCCAGTAGGGTTGGGATTGTACTGTATTCCCTACTGGTTTACCCTTCCCCCCTGTAAAGGGTAACATTTTCCCTGGGTGCAGAGGCTCCCTCATAGTCTCCAAGACTGAAGGACCTGTAAGAAAGCAAAATAAAATAATTTTATAACTTAAAAAAACTTTTTCTTTTAAAGCCAGTGGAACACAAAATTAAGTAACAATGATACCTCTACCTAAAGAAAATGAGAAATTGGATAAATTGTCTAAGATCATGCTAATGAGAACCACATTGCTTCCTTCTCCTGTGGCTCTCAACGTCACCTGCATCAGATGTGAAAAGTGACTCCAAGCTGGGGACATGCATAGAGAGGTGTGTAGCACATTACACAGATGAAATACACTTCGTAAGATGCCATCAATCTAATTCTTTATCCCCTTCTGCACAATGGGTTCCAATGGGAGCTGGTTATTTCTTACACAACAAGTTGCCCTACTACCTTCAAAATTAAGTAGCACTTTATTTAGGACAATCACTTTCCTTAGTGAGAATTAAAATATTATTCTTTCCCCCCAATATTAAGCCAAAAAAAAAAAAAGCATGACAGTTTTGGTTGTTTTGTCTGATGTTTTGGTTTAGGAAGTATTAACAGTGTTCACACTGCACCAAGGTCACTATATTCAGCAAATACCAAAAAGTAAATTTTAACCCCTGTTTTCTTGATGTTTCTAATAACAATTCTTCCAACCTTATTTCACTCAAGTCATTTCCTAAACCCCAGGCCTCTTGATTTTTCTGATAAAGACATTTTCAATGCTAGTCCAGTTTTAATCTTTCAGCCCTTGAAGCCAAAAGTCAATTCTCATGTGAATCAAGCACTTTTCTAAAATACTAAACCCACAAGACACAAATACGGGCTCAAGATCACCATGGGACAACGTACACAAAGGGGTCTGAGACATTCCAGAGGCTGCAAAATCCGTTTCTACTACCCTCTGAGATTAGTCAATTTAGATGTTGCAATCTTTCCAAGTTTAAAATCTAGTTCAGAGTAAACAAACAAGTATGCAAACAAAAACTCCAACATAAAAGGCCATTCAAATAAGCGTTATGTCTTCTGGACACACACTGAGTACACTCTCTGGCTCTCCAGTTGAACAGGTCTCAGCTCACATTCAAAAGCTAAAGTTCTGGATGACTATACAAACCCATATTCCTAACATTTATTCAGCCAACTTAAGGGTCTAAGGCAACATACTAAGTTCTGGCATCACATACAGCTTAGTATTCAATCCTCATAATAACCACGGAACTAAACTAAGGCTAAGAGACCAGAATTGTTAGTTTGACCAACAAGTCAGAAAAACTGGAACAAGAGTCCAAGTGGACTTATTCCACTACCACCCCAAATCAAAACAGAATCTCCCACTGATGATTTTAAAACACAGTGCTGGGTACAAGGTAGGTGTGCTCAATGAAATGTGATGAATAAATAATAAACTCATATTTACTAAGCCCAAATCTAGTTCTAATTCAACCTGGTTTTCTCTAAAGCTCCCAACATAGAAAAGTCCTTGATATGTTAAGAGATGACAGACTCATGCTTTAAAACGAAATCATCTCTAACCTGCCACAGTGAATGCTGGTGACCTTTTTTATAGGGCAGAAGTTGAAAAAAGGAATAGCTGAAGAAATGCTGATAATCTAACTAGCATATTAACTTGGATTTCTTTCTCCCTAGGATTCAAAGTGGAATCATGCATTTTATCTTGCTTGCTAGTTCTCTTAAAGTCTCTAGCCTTCACGTAAGTAATTCTAAGGTCCAATATAACATGAGACTTGTTTACCTTAACTTCTGTGGAGAACAAATAGCTTCTATTCTATTCAGTAATTTTATATTTAAGTCCTAAGTTTCTTTATGCTGAAAAATTCCAAATTTCTTAACAACTTACCCCTAATTATGGGACTGCAGCTTAAGTGTATGAGATTAAACACCATAAAAAGCTGCAAGACGCTCTTTTAAGGGAAGCGGAAACTGGTCAGAGAAACGCCTCCAATTTTCATCCCCAACTTGATTTTTAAATCCATGAAGGATCTACAAAGAGTAAAAAAAAAAAATCATTAATTTATCAATAGCAAAAGAGACTCTCGTATCTGCAAAGCTTCTGAAATCAAACCTTATTGATTTTAACACATTTTAAAGTAGTTATTCTCAAACTTTGTTGAATTCTACACCATTCCATGTCTTGCCTAAAAGCACCTCATAGAATATGCTAAACTTTGCTTTGAGAAATTTAGAATTCAGCAAGTGTCCTAGTAACAGGTCTATTCTAAGCAATCTCTAACATACTACTAATGGAAAACAAAGCAAAAATTACAGAATTCACCCAAGGGATGAAATTTTTATGCCATATTTAATTTATTCAAATTGAAAATATACAAAGCTTTGGGTTCATGGTTGCAACTATAGTTCACTAATTTTAATATTAAATAATTCAAATGTGTAACAGCGTTTTATTTATTTTGTTATAGTTGAGTGCTGACAGGAGCAAATCAAAAGAAGGCATCACTAAAAAACACACAGATTTAATCTCTGTTGTGACCACTTATATTTACTTAGTTCAACAGATTATATTATACTCCAAATCTTAGCCAGTCGTGTTTCAAAATATATGCTATTTTGCATTGGGATAATGGGACTACATGAATCAGTCATAGTGCTTCAGAAAATATTTTTAAAGTACATGCTCTACTGTACTTTAAGAAAAGATCAATTCAACTTCTTTACCAAGAACAAAAGTTATATAGTCTACCAATACTGATGAAGAGTCTAAGTTTCCTACGAAATATAATTTAAACTTTCCAGCTAGGACTGTAACAGTCACAAGATGTGAATAATGAAGACTTTTTAGTTACCTTACAGAACATGTCTCTCAGATCATCTTTTGGATTAATCCATGATGCAACAGCATCACAAAAAAATATAAAATCCTGTAACAAGCAAGAAATACATTTTAGGTTGGTATTATATTTGTCAAACACAATAAAAGATACATGAATATGTATCAACAGAATATTTGGTAAAAAATTTTTTTTAATCAGCTACAAAGAATTATATGTGATTTCTTAATGGTTGTCTCTATTACTCCAGCAAAGAACCACTACTCATTCAGTTTATATTGGAACTTACTGCCCTCTAGTATTTCATTTCACATTACAAAACAAAACCCCAGTCTAGAAAACATTTAGCATCAGCAAGGGCTGAAAGCACCAAATAAGCACCAATTTAAAAAAAACCTTCATTTAGAAAATTACATAAATTCAGTAATTTTACAGTTGACTACCCTAGAAATAATTTAAAGCTATTTAAGTATATGCCAAACAACCTTGATTTAAAGACTAGGAATTAATGTCTAAATTTCAAGATCCATCTTTAGATAGAAACTTAAATGAAATGTTCATAAGTTAGAAGAAAAATTATGTAGTTACAAATAACACCTAGCTCAACCCAACTCAAAAGAAAAACCGAAACACCCAACGCTCAGACCATTACCTAAAAATAAACAGGTTATTCTGACTAAAAGAACAAGGTGACAATAGGTATATGCTTGAAATATTTAAGTATTTTCTAATCTTGACTATCATACTGAAGCAACAGTTCAACATACAATATATCGCTTATGTTGTGACAACCTTCAATCTCACTATTAAATTCAGAGAACCTCTAATCACAAAATTTACTAATATGAAAGTATGTGCTAAAACACACTGAAACAGATAAAATGCCTGTGCCCAAAGTTTACGATTTACTCAAATAAGATTCCTTATGTCTTCCAAATACCAAAGTCCAATGCTAAAAATTTAAACATCAAAAATAAACCTTAAGACATTTCTTTAACTGTATCCAAATAAAGTATGTAAAAAGTAGAAACTACTACTAACTCTTTTTTTTTTTTTGGCTTGTCTTTAATTTTCTTAGACAGAACCTTTATGCTTTTAAAAGTAGAATCAATTGGAAGTCAACAGTGTAGGGAAATATTTCCCAATACTTTTCTTGTAAACTCAAATTCTTACTTGGGGTAAAGCAGGCTTTTACTGTTCACAAAGTTACTTATGAATTGCAAAAAAAAAAAAAAAAAAAAATTCTCCCTGCAATCCCCCATTCAATCTGGGCTGCTATAATCCAACAGAAAGTGGGAGGACACTTTCTTCTTGCATTCATAGTGGAAACCTAAGCAGCAGTAACTGCTTCAGGCCTGTCAAAGAGATGCATTTCTACCAACTCTTAAGTTGGTAGTGATTTCCTGAGCAACACACGTTACTTTCAATGCTTAAATGTCAATTCAAAAGGGGAAAAAAATGTATTGAAAAAAAAAATTCCTGTAGGAAAAGTCTCCTTCTTAATACAGTACATCATATCAGATACCTCCAAAACATATTTAAGGTGACACAAAATTCTTAAATATTGGAAAAATCCCAGAAACTCAATGCTAGGAGGTTATTTTGCTACTACGGACCATCTTTTAAGATAGCACTGGCTTGTTTTAATAGTAAGTTATTAATGTTTTACAAATGCGAAATTAGCCAAAATGAGCCAATTGGTAAGTTTTCAATGCCTATCACCTACCTCAACTTGAATTTTATAAGCCAGTGATTCACAGTTTCTAAACCTGAGTTAACATACAGCACAGGAGTTTGCATAATATAGGAAATATCAAAAGGTCTCAATTAAATAAATATTCAAAGTACCTATCTCTTGAAAGTGAAAGGTTTTCCTGAAACCATTCCCACACTTTCTTTTCCTTACAATTTATCTTTTGAGGACCCTGGGGCATTTAACCTAGAGCCCCACAGCCTGCATTCTGTTGGTTTTATACACATGGTGCCAATCAACACATTCCTTTGTTTTATGTCAGCTGGATCCAGAGGTTTGATCAGATTCATGTTTGACACTGCTGCCAAATAATTTTTTTTAAATGCCAAAGATGTCTAAATATAATATGAACTAGGACAGAAAACAAGACAAAGATGAATAAATCATAAGCTCTCAAAGTTAAAGCAGTTTCAACGGCTGATTCAATATTCTATTTTATTCACACTACTGAGTTTCTAATCTAAGTTTGATTCTAAGTTACAGACAGAATAATCTACTATTGGTCACTCTCTTAAATGGAGAGATCCTCAAACTCAGTATATTGATATTCATGGATAGGAGACATTTACAAAGTAAATAAATGAGATTTGAATATGGATGAAAGAAGCTATGACTTAATTCAAGTCAAGAATATAATTTTCTCCTAATCTATTATTATATAAGAAAAAAAGATTTAGGAAATAAAAAATAGGCATTATCATTTCTAGATATTAGGATATATACAACATTTGAAACATAGTTTGCTTTAGTATCCTAAGTGAATATTTTTATAATTATAGTTCTAAAATATTTCCTCCATTGATGTTTCATTATTCAGAATATTAAAAGTTAAATCCTTATGAACATCTTACTTGGATTACTCCACTGGGATTCACACTGATCATGGTACAAATCCCACGAAATGCTGAATCCTTTTCCTCATTGTCCCTTATGTTTCTCAGAGAGGTGCACCTATTAAATCATAGAATTGAGTTTAGCATTTAAGTAAGAAGCACGTTCAACTACAATACTAATGGACAGTATTTAATGGAATAAGCACCAGAGTAGAGATAATGTTTATATTCAAAGAATTTTCATAAAGCTTAAGTTTCTCACACTTCCTGTATTATGCTGGGCCCATTTAATCTCAACATAGTAGAAATCATGAAATTCACAATTCTTACTAATAGACTGCATCTAAGTAATAATAATTGATTTTAATCTCCCATTTAAATCAATGAGCTTGAGCCAAGAATAAATTAACAATTTAAAAAACTGTATTATGACTTGTATTCCATTAAACACTACTAAAAAAAATGACTTGAATTGAAAGATTGTCAATTGAAAGCAGCAGAACATAGGATATACTGCCACAATAGAAACTATTAATATACAGCTTATGGTGTAGATGTTTAACTTTTACATTAACAAGCAAATAAGATTTTTATACATAACAAATTTAAACATGTATTTCTTAATGCAATCCAAGTTTTCAAATTAATTCTAAAAAGAAACATAATGCAAAAACCTCAATTTATAGAATTTGCATGCATCTTTATTTTACTGGTGGATATTTAAATGCTTTTTATGTATAATCAAGCTTTTTTAACACAGCAAGCATGTGACAATCTTATCCCATGCATCAATTAGTCGTTAGCCACAACATAAAATAAATATACATGACGATGCTACTGAAAAACCTCACAAACCTGATAGGACAAGATTAGTCACATGGTTGGCAATGATTAAGGATTGTGATTTTTGTAACCAACTGAAAATATATCTAAAAGTGAGATAGAAATAGAAAGAAAGAGTGAAGAAAAATGAATTAAAAAAAAAGATTGAATAATACACACCAGGGTCTTATAAACTGCTGTAGCATGGGGGCCACCTCTTGAGGACAAACGTAACCAAGACGACCAATTGTTATTGCTAAGGTAACGCAATCACGGTTATACACCACCAAACGCCAACCAAGACATGAGCAAATGAGGGGGAAGGAGAAAAAATAAAGAAAAAACAACAAATAACTCAGAAACAGAAACCAACAGAATTTGTGTATGATAATAAACATAAGATTTCACCAGTGCTGTTTATTACCACCCCCTATAATAAGGGGCAGCAACATATATGGCATACTCTTGGAAAAAGAAAAACAAAAGGAATTAAAAAAACTTCAAAGATTGAGAGAACACCAAAAACCATGATGAACTGCTTATCTCGCTCAATCAAGTGTCAAAACATTTTTAATAAAAAGATGAGCGATTAAACAGACGGACTTAGATTCTTCCTTCAAAGCCAGTTGAAATTTCAGAGTTTAATAATGAAATCTGTTTTCCCCCAAAGAAACATTAGTAAATGTGAATGATTACATTTCTGAATTGTCTATTCAAACACACTTCTCAGAAGTTAAACAGTTAAAATCTTTCTCACTTTTCATCTCTTTTTATAAGTGATTTACGTTCTTTGAAAGTTATTTAGGAATTTAATCCAAATTTTGGTATATATATTTTTGTTTGCTAACATTTCCAAAAGAAGCCAGTGGACCATTTGTCGCCTGATATCAAAATCAACTATCAAATTTTAGGTGTTGTACATACGGAATAAATGGATTGGAAAATTGCTGTGCTATGTCAAATCCCATTCGAAAAAAACCTCTACTGGCAATGATAATGATAATAACTCAAACAGTCCACTAATTTAAAACCATATTTGACATAAAGGAAATCTACAGTCCACTGTAATGAGATGTGATTATGTGGACCAAAGCAACAAATAGTCTGTCCTTGCTTAAAAGGCACAGCACACCATAGATAATAGATCATAAAACATACTGATTACATGCTAATATTTTATGTTTTAAAAATTTGAAGTGGGAATTAATCAAACATATATTTACCATCAAAATCCTTAAACTTACAAAGAGCTAAAACAAGTGCCACTCAGAACTGCATTCTGCAATTCAAAGGTACATACATATAAATACATTTATACACAACGGGAAAAAAAATACAAACAGAAAACAAACCATGAGGTGCTTTAATGGTGTTCTCTCAAAAACTTACAGGTTAACCTTTCATAAAAAAAGGGTGGGGGTAAAGAAAAATGTTTAAGGATTACTTGAAGCAAACTACACAGATAATACTAAAATCCAGCAGATTCATATGAAGCAAGAGAAAGAAAACCTATGTTCAAAAGACACAAACTATGCAACATTCTCATTAAACAGGCAAGTATGAACAATCCAATGAAACATGCGATAAAGCAGATGATGGTCCATTGAAAAAGTTCAGTGTAGGATATACTAATTAGAAAAAAAAGCAAATAACTGCATACACTAAGGAATTGGCTTTATGAAATAATAAGGTAATGGTAATTAAGTTGCTAAAATCTATGGATTATTAGTCATTGACACTAATTTTATTTTAATAATAATCTGCCCAACTCTTTTGGGTAAGGAATAAGAGAAACATTTTCTGCAGCCACTTGTGACAAGAAAAATCCAGTGAATCCCAAGTATGTTTCTCAATCAATTCAATTCAACAACTTGAAAGGCATTATCAACCACCTTTTGCTTTATTTAGGGTAGAATCATACTACGAATATAATCTTATAAATAAAGCCAATTTGTTCAAGGAACTGTAATAAATTCAACTGATATCCCACAAGAAACTTTAATACACATTACACTCAACATTTATTTGCAGTTATGCATTCACATTTAAAAATAAATAGGAAGTTTCTTAAGGTTCAACAGTAATTTTATAATGGCAAGTGTTCCAAATCTGAATGTCATGTATAGGTACTGCATTCTAAACAGAAAAAAAAAACCTGACAAAATTTCATAACCATCCTATACATAGATTTTTGTGCTTTTCAGCAAGAAAATCTAATTCATTTTATGATATAAACAGTACCCATACAGCCAAACAGCCATATAACTGTTTCATAATTAAAAGATATCCTTCCATACCAATAAACATACCAATTTAAATCACATTAGGATATAACACTTTCTATAATTAAAAATGTAAAATTAAAATGCCTTTGAAAATAAATTTTTACTTAGAAAACCTCATTTGAATCTTTGTCCAGTATTTTGGTGAGGCATTCATTGACTATGAACGTATTACTGGAATTATCTTCGCATATACAGAAAAAGACATATCTGATCAAAAACAAAATTTATATTTTGAAATCATTATTAGCAAAAATCAGGGAGGGTAGAAAGAAATCTCCCTGAAATGTGTTCTATAGTATGGAAGGTATTCTTTAATACAAACATGCTCTCTATAAATGCAAAAGAGAAACAAGCTTCCTGAATAAAAATCCCACAAGATACTGCTTAAGTTCTCAATTTGAAGAAAAATATACAATGAAATACAAAATACATATGCCATTGTTAACAAACTAGCCACTACAGTGTAATCGATTTTCGGCCATATTTTTACAGATTGGAAAAAAAAAAATCATTACTCCCCAGCTATGAGTTACTCTCTTAATTAATGTAAAAGTAAAATTCATATTGTTCAGCAGTTATTTTATAGCTGGGTCAATTTCAGGGAGTATTAAAATACTGTTAATAGGGGAGAAAGTGTTTTTTTTTTTTTTAAAGTTTCTTTAAACTGGCTACGTAATGAAGCTAAAACAGTATAACTCATTAATGAGAATCCAAAATAGCTGTTAATAAGCTGGGTTTCTAAAGCTAGCTTTGCTTTGGTTTCTCTACGCATCTTGACTTAAAATTACAAGGCAAATAAATTTTCTTTTCACCGTAACAGTTCAGTCATATGGTACCTGTATTCTCTAACAACGTCTTTGGTGTGTTGGGTCTGTTAATGATTTCTACAAGCTGGTGCAACACCATAGGAATATAAGGCTGCATCTCTATACCTAGATCATTACCAAAAGAGAAAACAAACAAAAAATCGGAATGTTAAAATATCAACGTAAAATATTTTGCTCCCTTTATTAACTATGATGTTATATATTTATATACATAAAGCTCATTAAAAAAGGCAATTACAAAAATATTAAATCATCTAAAAATTTATACTTTTAAAAGGGGGAAAAAAATCTTACCCATTTGAATGGAGATCTCTCCAATTGCCCATGTGGCATTATTGCAGACTGAAATGAACTCTGGATTTAGGTTGGTTCCCAATATTGGCATGAAATCAGCTAGAAAAAAAATTTTTTTAAAAACTATGTAGTAAACTTCTCAATAGCAATTTATTGTGCTTAAAAGGAAATCCACTAGATAGAAACTGAAATCTAGGCAAGAAATAGCGTTTTTTTTTTTAAAGGTGTTGGAAATAATTATCTTAAGGAACCAAAGGAGGCAATCTCTGACCACTGAACTTTCATGTGATGTAGATGAGGAAACCTAAATTTTGGTTTTATTTTAAGTATCATTAAAAAGAGCTGGTCAAGTAATCTCTTTTGTCATCAGACTGAGAACATTCAAAATAAAAGGAAAACATGATACAATAGAACTTTCTTCAAAGCTAGTCTTTAACACACAATTTTTTAAATCAACAATTTTGGCTTTTACAGTTTATCCTAGTGGTCTCCACATATCATTTTCACTTAAAAGAAATGACGGCTCTCAGAAAAATGTCTCATTGCAGGCTAAGGGCAGGAAAGGTATAACACAAGCCTGGACTATTCTGTCATACCAGAAAAGACTCAGGACTCAACTTGATAAAGTTCCCACTGCTGGCAGGAGGACAATTTGAGCATCAAGAGTTCATAGTGACACTCAAAAAATAAATACAAACAAAAACTAAACTTTCAAACGCAATATAGACAGATACCTGTGGAAGATGCTGGGAATCAATTCATTATTTTAAAAACCGGTAAATGGTCAAGTAACTATCCTGCCTCTCCTATATGACTTGTACTTCAGGGCAATAACAGATTGATATGGAAAATGTCTCTATATATGGATTCTCACTATTAAGTGAAGAATTAGAATCACTGTTTAAACCCCTAATAAATTAAAGGATCTCAGAGTTTCTCAAGCTCAGCAATACTGATAGCCTGGGTCAGATTATTCTGTTATGGGGGGACTGTCTCCGGCATTGTAGGATGCCTCGCAACATTCTTTGCCTCTACCCACCAGATATCAGTAACACATCCGGTGTTCAAATGTCTCCAGACATTGCCAAATTGCCCTTGATTGAGAAACACTAACCTAGAAAATAATCATCATAGTTGATAACATAAAATGGGAAAGACAACTAGACACTGCGTACCTCCTGAAGAAGGTACACGATCTATAAAGTCATAAAACTAAAAAAAAAATCCTTTCACACAAGTTTAAACACATAAAAACTAAAATTAGGGGGAAATATTTGTAGAACAAGGTTTCCACAAAACAAGAATTTATTATAATTTCATTTAGAGTGATTAGGCTTAAACTAACATTATTAGTCAAAATTCAGAAAGATAGTTATTATTCTAAAGCACAACTGGGAATTGGGTCAAGGTGATCAAGCACAAACTTCAAGTTCTAAAATAAGTAAGTTCTAGGGGATGTAATGTATTACATTATGACTGTAGTTAATACTGTATTATATATTTGAAAGTTGCTAAGAGAGATCTTAAAAGTTCTCATCACAAGATAAAAAATTTTCATAACTATGTGAGGTGATGGATGTTAACTAAACACTGTGGTAATCATTTCTCAATATATAAATGTATCAAATCATTATGTTGCACCCCTTACACTCACACAATGTCATATGTCAGTTATATCTTAATAAAACTGAGGGGGTGGGACCCAAAAGCACACTGTATCATATGAAAAAAGCATTCAGGTCATTGCTTTAAACCAGGGTTAAGTAAATCATGGATTATAAACTACTAACATCCAAAATGATGGGACACAGAAATGAAGGAAAAATAACCAAAACCCCATTTAATCCATGGGTGTGATGCCAATTCTGGTTACATTATTCAAGAAATCCCTTATTATCTACACAAAAGACTAAATAAAACAAATGTTATGCTATTAAAACAAAAACAAATCATCATTTACTTTTAGGTAAACTGTTCAAACTTTCCTATGATATCTTAAAAAGTATGCTGGTTTATAATGAGAGACTATTTCTGGGTACCTCTACAAAAAAGAGAGGCTATTCAGAGTATCCATGAACCAGCATACAGGACCAAGGATTCAGAGATGGGCATGTTCTTTAAAGTAATACTTATCCAACTTTTTTCCAGTCATATGAATGCCTACTGAGCTGCTAAAGTGATGGTGAATTCAAGAAAACAAGGAACAGGGGTTCCCGTCCTGCCTGCTTCAGTCAGAGCAGCTTTATGCAGTGAAATGTACGTTTGTAAGTGTTGGGATTTCATGAACTTTAATAATACAAACTATAGTTGATGAAAAATGTTAAAAATCATCACAGCAGTAGAAAATATTCATACCTATACAAGGCTTAACATGCTGAAAGCAAGCTTTTGTCAGGTCACCTAACAGGGCGAAGGAACTCTGTCGTACTTCTGGCATTTTATCCTACAAGAAAAGAAGAAGAAATTAATGCCAATGTGACACAAAGAGGTAGGTTTCAATTCATTTTAATTTAATAAGTCTCACCTGCATGCACTGATACATTAGTGTTAGAATGTTACTTCGGGCTACTAGCTGTTCAATGTTGCCTCCAAGACCTTCAGCCAGGCCACTGAGTAAGTCAAGAGCCACTATCATAAAATCTTTATCTGGAGCCTCGTATTGATCTGGTTGAGCATTGTTCAGCTGAAATTAGACACAATTTTTTTTGAAAACTTTGAATCAATTATTGAAAAAGTTTGTGTACATTATGCCTATCCTTAGAAAAATGTTTATGATGACAAGAAGGGAGAAACAAAAGTTTTTTAAATACCATGGCTTGTGCAAGAGTCTTCTGTACTAGGTTTACACAACGCTGATACACAGGTTCACAGTACGGAAGGAAGCCAGACTGCAGAGCTGTGGCAACTGATGATAGGCACTAGAAAGGATAAAGTAGATGTGTAAAATTTCTGGGTACACCTAAGATTATAATAAACACTTGAAAGTGTACTCAATAAGACCCTGGTCATCTGTGAGCCTGTCCTACTACTCTATAGTATACAGCAGGTTTATTTTTTCCAAACTCTCTTTGGATGCCATTCATTGCTGTTAAGTTTACTAGGTGGTCAGGGGAGGTTTCCTCGGAAAAAAAAAATGTGCATCCTCCAGGAACAGATCTTAAGTATTATGTACTCCTATTTTTTTCTCAAATGTATGAGATATATTTATCATCCCATGCTGGTCAATGATGTGGGTGGAGTTTACTGGGCACATTCTGAGCCCCTGCATGGAAGTAAATAAATCTAGCCATTATAATTCTTCTTGTTTTGTTGGGCCCAGAATTAGCCATTGCTCTTGGTCACATAAGTTTTTACTTCTCTGGTTAGGGACAATCCATGGCAGAAATGGTGACCCCTGAAATGACTGAATTGGTTCTACCAATTTCAATTCATCTAGGTTTAAGTTACCACATTTAAGAATGTATTTCAGTTATCTGAATGGCATATAATTTTTGTTTTGTTTTAAAAAAGTAATTACACATGAAAACAAAACTTCAAATTAGACAGAAAGGTATAAAGTGGAGTTTCTCTCATCAAAGTCCTAATGCTGCTTCACATATATGAGTGTATGTGTGTATATATAATAGATAATATATAAAAGAATTTAAACTATTAAACATTATGGCTTGGCTATACGTGTATACAAAGACATATAGTCAAAACAGAGATGAACATATATATGTTGATATGGAAAGATCTCCAAGATAATTTATTATCAATTAAGTAGAGCAGGTTAGAAAATACAATACAATCCTGTCTACTTAAAAAAAAAAAGCATTAACACATCCATTACACTTTCTATTTCACAGTACTTCTTAGTATAGATGCACCATAATTAAAGTGATTCAAAGTTACACATTTATTCTGCTTTTAAACAGAAATGGCTCAGAATGCAAATTAATTAACACTTATCATCACATATACCTGTTTTAGACTTGGACATGTAATTATTTTGATAAAACAGATTAACTGCATATTACCAGTTTAGCATACCTCAAGTAAAGGGAAGAGATCTTTATCTTCATCCTTTAACATGTTCCATTTCTGGATCAGTGGTGGCATTAGCATCTGAATATATTCCTAATTACAATGATGAAAAACACATAAAGCTCCACTCTCCTATGTTAACAAGCCCATTTTGAGCTCATGAAAATTAAACTCCATTTAGAGTAATTGTGTAAAATCATTACAGAATGAATTTTAAGACTCATTCTTTGTTCTAATTAGCACCTTTAGAAATTTTTTTGCCTGTTTTTAATTTATATGACCTTGTTCTTTTTTTTGGGAACTTGTTCTATTTTAAATCACCTTATACCATTTTTGAAATAAGCTGTATTTGTATACATCAAATTTGATGTAGTGGTACACATCAAATATGCCATTACATAAAAATTACTTGATCATAATCAGGAATGATCTGTTTAAGTTTTATCTCTAGTGATTGAATTTTTAGTCCTGGGGCTTGTGACATGTTAACATGGCTCCTGCTCTACAGCAAATTATAAATGACAGTTAATAAAGGTATTAAAAACAACAGTAGAAAAAGATTCATAATCATTTAAATGTCCTTAGACTGAAGAACCCATGCAACCAAATAAACAAACATAATAATCATATAAACAAGGAGCACAGATTCTAAAGGGTCTAATCTAAGACATTAGGAATGCCCCCAAACAAAAGTAAACCAATCAACATGAAAGCAAACCCACAAAGTGTCCTGCACCAAGTTTAACTTATAAACACATTCTTAAGACTTCTCATACAGTAATCATAAACATGAAATTATTCTTCAACAGGGAATTTCTAGCTGTATTAAAATTTTAACATTATTTAAATCATATTTAAACAAGCCAAATTCCACCCTCCTCTTCTATTCTTAGCACTACTAGAGACAGAGTTTGGATCCCTAGCCATACTCTGAACCACTATTTAACATTTTAAACTGTTACCCTATTACCCTAATTTTTAATTGTTTTGGTATTTCCCATACTTGTTAAGTTCCAATGAGAAAACAAAGATGTTTCGATGTGGTACTCTTAAGCTATAGTGTTTATGATGTGGTAGATACAAAAGTTTAAGTAAAAGTTGAAATCCTTTATCCCCTTTCCTTTAATCACTCTAAAAAGTGTTGGTGCATTTATGGGAGATGTTGCTATAATTTCCACACCAAACACGTATTTATTTTTTAAAGTACTATTTAAAATGTAAATACATTTGCTGTTTTTTTTCAGATCTACCTTCCTAAAGCAGCAAACACTCCCAAAACATTTTAATTTATGTATTTGTTAATATATTTACTGTAACTATGCTATATAATATATAATTTTTTCGTAATAATTCATCACAAACACTTACAGGTTTGTTTAAATGATGTCCTACTGAATCTGCTAATGTTCCTATGGCATCATAAAGAATGAGCAGGTTCTTATGCTGGTATTTACTAAATGCGAAGACCAACGTATCAAGTATATAAGCAAGGTAAGGAACAAGTTCTGTACAAGCCTCCTCTTCTAGGGTAGCAAAGGCACTATAATTAAAAAAAAAAAAGATTAGTATTGTAGAAAAGGAATAGTTTACAATAGAGACAGGAAACTAAGTTAACAGTTTATACAGCGTCTATTTACACTTTACACACCCATCTCCTTACCATACCACACCAGACACTTGTTATTATTATTTTTCTCATTCCTTATCACTTCTTTCAAAGAGGCCATCACTCTTGGGCATTAGCTTAACGACAATGGTAAATCTAAAACTAAAATACTGTTGGTTCATTCAACAAGTTTATTTGTTTATTTACTATTTATTTAGTCGCTCAGTGCTGGGAATATGGCAATGAACAAAACAACGTCCCTATTCTTAGGGAGTTTACATTCGAATGATGTTCCACATTAATGAAATCAGAATAAAAACTGTTTAACTCTTCCTTTCACACTTTAACCTTCATATGTATACCAAGAGTCACAAAAAGATAGAAACATTTTTAACACTTAGTGTGTTTGAGATATATGAGAACAGTAGTATCACAATCTCTCAAATGTTTCTTTTAGTGGGAGAAGGAAATGAGGTGCTGGAGGTCAAAGGACACAAATTTTCAATTTATAATTGAAGAATATAAAAGAATAAATTCTAAGGATCCAGTGTACAGCACGGTAACTATAGTGAAAAATATGGCACTGTATACTTGAAAATTGCTGAGAGAAGATCTTAAGCATTCTCAAAAAAAACCTGTTTCCTATGTTAATTATGTGAGATGACGGATATGTTAATTATCTTGATCTTGGTAAATGTAAATGCTCTATAATGCTTATGTATATCAAATCATTATTTTATTTTATACATTTTAAATACATGTAATTGGGGGAGATGGGTATAGCTCAGTGGTACAGTGCATGCTTAGCATACACAAGGTCTTGGGTTTAATCCCAGCACCTCCACCAAAAAAAGAAACATTAAAAAAAAAAAAAAACAAAAACCCATGCAATTTTATCTGTCAATTATTCCTCGGTAAAGTTCAAAACACCCTAAGCCCTACACTATACATTAAAATGCACAGTGCATGTTATTATAAATTTATTTTTGGCTTACTTTTTAAAGACAAATGTACAAGAAAGGAAAACAACTCCAGAGACTCAGTACAATTACCTCAACTTAAACCTAAATTTGTCTTGATTTTAAGGTGTATGTGGCTCTTCATTTGTAAAATTAAGTTTTATTTTCTTCTTTTCTACCCAGAAAGGAATTTCTTAAAATGACAGGCTTAAGCTATTTGTTAAAGTCCTGTTCATTAACACTGAACTATGTATCTAGTTCCTTAACAGCACTTTCCATAAATTATAATTGTCTACTATACCTTATTAGCCTGTAAATTTCAAGACAGCAGAGATTGTTAAGCCCAGCATTTAGTGTATGCCTAACAATTAGTAGAAAACTGAAAAAAAAAATTGCTGGGTGAATAATCTATATAAAACCAATCTGTATCCTACCCTCACTAAAAAAAAAATTTAGTGCTATTTATCACCAAAGTCCCCTTGTTTAACTTTCTTTCATCTCATTATGAACTGGAACTCTTCTAGATATTTTTGCTTCAGATCTGGTAAAGTCCAACTCCACTTAAATTACTTTCCTTTTTTTTAACAGCGATTTCTTCCTATTAACAAAGTCAATGGTAAAAGCAATTTCTATTTGAAAAATTAATAACTATAAACCTAAGTGGCAGGTCTTTTTAGAACATAAAAGTTTGTTCCAGAAAACTGAAATATTGGTAGTAATGAAACTAACTGCTAACTAAGTTTATATTAACTAAGTATAATATAAAAAGAGAGGAAGCAAATGCAAGTGACAGAGTGGCTACTGGAGTTGATTCACCATGTGGCAGATGACAGGTCACCGTAGGGCTTTCTGTGTAGTTATGGTAGTTAACCTGTAGACTAATAAAATCAACCTGCTCAAGAGTAGGACCCTTGCCATTGCCCTCTCCAGATGTCTGTATGAATTACAGTGAAAGACAGTTATAATTCTAATGTTATAGCCACTGAGAAAAAAAAAAAGAACTGAAGAAGTAACAAAGATGGATGTCTAGGTAAGAGTCACATTTGGATGTACAAAACCATCAGGTGAAAGCTACAAAAAACAAAACCCCATTAATGGTTTAATACCAATATTCCATCACAAGGTTGAAAATTCCTCCCTCCTCCCACACCCCCCTCCTATAATGAACATTTTGTTACGAGTCTGTCTCACCTGCAGGCAGCTTCTTGTACTCTCTTGTTGCTATCCAGGATACGCTTTAACAATTCTGTCATTAATGGCTTCAGGTACGTATCTGGGGGCTGGCTGACTACCCAGTGTGCATAGCGGCTAAGAGTCCAGCACGTTATGGAACGCACAAGAGCCTTTTTATCAGAGAGGCACTGAATAAGGTGAGGAATGAGCTCAGGGAGGTATGGAATCATGCCTTGCATGCAACCTAGGGAAAAAACAAAACAAAACAAATCTTTCAGACAATGCTGAAATTTGGTTAAAACAAAATTATTTCATATGAATACTAAAAATGATACATGTATCCATGAAAAATATTCAGATCATCTCCATTTTAATAAATATACAGCAATCATCTGTTCCAAAACTATTTAAAAAATAACTGAAATGAGAGCCAACTTAAGTATCTTTCAGTAGGGTTAGGATAGCTCATTTTACTTCTGCTACAGAAATACCTATAAAATGCTTCAATTTCTTACAGTTGTTTACAGCTAGGGCAGAACAATAATCCTTTATAAAGGATAATGGCACTCTTGACTTGGGTTTCTTACACTTACCCACAGGACAGTTATTTTTCTAGCAACAGGGATGGTTCTAACATCAGAATCTCCTCATTCTGTTCCCTTTATTACCATAAAGGCATTTGCAAAACATCTGGCTAGGGTTATACATAAGCCTATAGTTGTTTAATAATTAATCAGCTCAAAGTAAAAGCTTACCCTACGATGGCTTTTAGATTCAAATATCCTTTTTAAAGTTAATGTGGACCATAGTCTTATCTACCCCACATTAGCAACACAAGGGAGCAAAGTATGTGAATTTAAGACTGAATAGTTTTTGCTTAAGGAGTAACAATTCCTTAGAACAGCCTAGTCACATTCAGCACCTATTGAGGATTTCAGACTTACCTTCAGCAATTGCTCCTAAAACCAAGATGCCTGATTCTTTAACAACCCATTCATGATGAAAAAGTAATTCTTTCAAAAGGGGCAAAATATGTGGCAAAAGCTCATCACGATACACATTTGCAAGAACATCGAGGGCAGCGGCAGAACATTTTCCTAAAGAAATATTTAATTCAAAATTATTGTATCAACCTCTATTATCATTTAGTTATATATATCTATGTAGAAATATACAGACAGATGAACTTGTTGTATGTACAACACTGTATTTTTACCTCTACAGAGTTTCAAAGAACTGAATTAAATAGGATAGGTAGTCTGTCACAGGAATATTTCTGACAAGAATACATTTTTATGACCAAGAATCAGCAAACTAATTATGAAGATATTTTACTCTATACATGACTGTCATACTAGAATTAATTTGTCTACAAAGAAAAATTAAAACAAATACCGTCCCACTCAATGGAACACTTCTAGAATATGATGTTCACTGCTACAATCTTGCAGGGAAAATGTGTACATTATTCCTGTTTAATATTTCTAGTGGCAGGTTATTCAGAATCAAGTGTGTAGTGATTTAGCTGGAGGTCAGGCAAATAAATTGGAATAAAAATCACTGGCACTGGGGACTGTCTAACTATCCAGTGTGCATAGCGGCTAAGAGTCCAGAACATTATGGAAAGCACAAGAGACTTTTTATCAAAGAGGTGCTGAATAAGGTGAGGAATGAGCTCAGGGAGGTATGGAATCATGCCTAAAATATGCTGGAAAACATTCTTAACAAAGGAACTATAAACAATGGGACTATTTATCAGTCCAAATTTCACATAACATAATAAGAACAAAAAAAAATGAAAAAACATAATTAAGTATCTAAATTTCTTCCAGTGTGAACTAGCCGTAATAAATGATTGATCACAAACAATTAGATGAAAAAATCCTCTTTAAAAAAAGCTGTTATGTTGGCCAGAAGTAACCTTACTCATCAACAAGGGTCTCAGTTACCCTGTATGGTAGATCCATCTAAATGAGTATTATATAGACATGAAATGAAATCTTTTTATGTACTGATACAGAATGAATTGTATGATACATGGAAAAGAATCATCAGAGTACACATAATCTGATTTCACTTTTGGAAGATCGGTCTTCTCTCCAAAAAAGAAGATATATAGGCGTACCTCAGCTACTGCAGGTTTAGTTCTAGAGGACCGCAATACAGCGAGTCAACTGTATTGGTTTCCTAGTGCATGTAGAAGTCATGTCCACACTACACTGTAGTTTCTTAAATATGCAACAACTTTGTGTCTAAAAAAACCCATGTACGTATCTATCTTAATTAAAAAATACTTATTGCTAAAAAGTGCTAACCATTATCTGAGCCTTCTAAAAGTTGTAATATTTTTGCTGGTAGAGAGTCTTGCCTTGATGTTGATGGCTGCTGATTGGTCAGGCTGGTGGTTGCTGAAGGCTAGGATGGCTGTGGAAATTTCTTAAAATAAAACAAGGTTTGTTACATCAATTGACTTGTCTTTTCATGAACGATTTGTCTGTAGCATACAATGATAGCATTTTTACCAAGTAGAACTTCTTTTAAAGCTGGAGTCAATCTTCTCCATGAAGGCTCGCCACTGCTTTATCGACTAGGTTTACTAATATTCTAAATCCTTTGTTGTAATTTCGACAGTCTTTGCAGCATCTTCACCAGGAGTAGCTTCCATCTCAAGAACCACTTTCTTTGCTTATCCATAAGAAGCAACTCCTCATCCGTTAAAGTTTTATTATGAGATCGCAGCAATTCAGTCACATCTTCAGGCTCCACTTCTTATTCTAGTTCTCTTGCTATTTCTACCACATCTGCAGTTACCTTTTCCACTGAAGTTCTGAAACCTCTTAGAGAAGAATCACTTCTTCCAAACTCCTGTTAAGTGGATATTTTGACCTTTACTCATAAATCACAAATGTTATTTATTAACGGCATCTACAATGGTGAATCCTTTTCAGGTTTTTAATTTACTTTGATTAATCAGAGGAATCACTATCTCTGGCAGCTATGAGCCTTACAAAATTTATTTCTTAAATAATAAGACTTGAAAGTTGAAATCTTTTTTTCCGAGCAGTAGGTCTGAACAGTAGGCTTAAAATATCCAGTTAACCATGTCATAAACAGACGTGCTGTCATCTCGGTTTTCTTGTCCCACTGATAGAACATGAGCAGAGTAGATTTAGCATAATTTTTAAGGGCTCTAGGGTTTTCAGTATGGTAGATGAGCACTGGCTTCAACTTAGCCACAAGCTACACAACCCCTAACAAGACTAAGTCTGCCCTCTGAAGCCAGGCATTGACTTCTATTCTTTAGCCACGAAAGTCTCAAATGCCATCTTCTTCTAATAGCATGCTGTTCTGTCTACAATAAGAATCTGTTGTTTAGTGTAGCCACATTCATTAATTTTCTTGGCTAGGTCTTCTGGATAACTTGCTGCAGGCTTCTTCATCAGTATTTGCTGCTTCACCTTGCATTTTTATGTTACGGAGACGTGAAGGTTTTTTCCTTAAACCTTGTGAACCAACGTTTTCTTCTGCAGCTTCCTTACGTCTCTCAAGTTTTCACAGAATTGGAGAGTTATTAGCGCTTTGCTCTGGATTAGGCTTTGGCATAAGGGAATGTTGTGGCTGGTTTGATATTCTATCCAAACCACAAGAACTTTCTCCTTATCAGCAATAATGCTGTTCTGCTTTTGTATCATTCATGGGTTCACCAGAGTAGCATTTTAAATTTCCTTCAAGAACTTTTCCTTCACAATCACAACCTGGCTAAATGGCATAAGAGGCCCAGCTTTAGGCCTAACTTAGCTTTCAACATGTCTTCCTTACTAAGCTTAATCATTTCTAACTTCTGATTTCAAACAAGAGATGCGTGACTATTTCTTTCACTTGAACACTTGGAGGCCATTAAAGGGCTATTAATTGGTCTAATTTTAATACTGTTTTGTCTCAGAGAATAGGGAAGCCTGAGGAGAGGGAGAGAGATGGGGAATGGCTGGTGGGTGGAGCAGTCAGAACACATAGCATTTATCAATTAAGTTCACCATCTTGTATGAGTGTGGTTCATGGAATCCCAAAACAATTATAATAAATAGTAACATCAAAGACCACTGATCACAGGTTATCACCATGACAAATATAATAATGAAAAAGTTTGAAATATTCCAAGAATTACTAAAATGTGACAGAGACACAAACTGAGTAAATGCTATTGAAAAATAGTGCCAACAGACCTGACTGATGCAGGGTTGCTACAAACCTTCACTTTATGAAAAATGCAGTTATCTGTGAAGTGCAGGAAAGTGAAGTACAATAAAATAAGGTATGCTTGTACATGTGTTTTTCTCTATGTGCACAGGAAAACTTCAGGAAGGACATAAAGAAGGGTGGGCTGTAAAAAGGAAATGTTTCCCCCCCCATTCAAGATACAGATTTACTTTTGCAGTTATCTACATTAAATCTTAATGCATCCTCCCCCCAGTCTTAAAGTAGGGATACGCTGGGAGGTAACCTGTGATAGTAGTGAAGATCTCGGGTTCTCTTGTGTAAGATCTGGATTCAAAACTATGTCCCATCAAAACTAGCTATGCTAACCTTGGACAAATTCCTCTTTTGGCAGTATCTTTACCTACCTAAGGGGGTTGGAAAGATTAAATGTGATATGCATGCAAAGTTCTTGGCCCAGGGCTGGGCACATTTGTCACTTTAAGGAACATTAGTAACAGGAAATTAAATGGGAGCGGAGGAATCACCATTATTCCAAATAAGTTATAAAGTTCAGGCTGATGATTCATGCCCTTAACTGCTCCATCAGTTACTAGAAATCCTAACCTTCTAAATTACATGGTGGTTCTTGATTGGGGGTGATTTTGTTTCTCAGGGAACATTTGGCAATTTCTGGAGACACCGCTGATTACTACAACCGTGTATGTGCATGGGAGCACTACTGTCATCTCCTAAGCAGAAGTCAGGGATGCTGTTCAACATCCTATAATGCACAAGACAACCCCACAACCAAGTATCATGTAGCCCCAAATGTCAACTGTGCCATGAATTACAGCAGTGAAGATTAAAAACCAGCAAGAAGCAAAAACAAAACACAGGTGTCTAGGTTCCTTCCCAGAGTTATTTAATTAGTATGTGGCCCCGAATCCAGGCTTAACATATGATGTGGATTTGCAGCTAAGGTTGAAAACTAACAGAGATTTAAAAAGTGTACTTTGTAAGTTTGACTATGACGAACCAATTTATATTATTCTAGAAATATCCACGATAACCAGCCAATTCTCATGCAAATTATCACAAAAATAAGGTTGTTAGGAAAACAGGAAAAGCTGTGGCCAATGTTCTTATTTCATAGTATCAAACAAAACATATAGCCTTTTGAGGAATGACAGGGTGACTTAAGAAGTCTTTTTAAGGAATATAGTGAAGATTAAACATAAGAACAGATCCATCAGGAAAACGCAAAACAAAATCAGAATAAGGCATCACGTCACATCCAGAATGGCTATAATAGAAAAAAGATACATAACAAGTATTGGCAAACATGTGGAGAAACTGGAGATCTAAGACACTGCTGGTGGGAAAGTAAATGGTGGAGCCACTTTAGAAAACAGCTGGCCTGGCAGTATCTCAAAAGGTTAAGTAGAAAGTTACCATATGACCCAGAAATTCCACTCGGTTTATACCTAAGAGAACTGAAAACATAAACCCACACATAAAACTTTACATAATGTTCAGTCTCACTACTCACAATAGCCAAAAGGGGAAACAAAATGCCTGTCAACTTATGAATGGATAAGTGAGATGTAGTATAACCATACAATGGGTTACTTTTCTGTAATAAAAAGAATGAAGTATTGCTACTTGCTACAAAGTGGATAAACTTCGAAAACATACTAAGTGAAAGAAGCCAGTCACAAAGGACCACCTTTTGTATGTATTCCATTTATAGGAAATGTCCAGAATAGTCCACAGAGGCAGAATATAGACTGATAGCTGCTTAGGGCTGGGGGACTGGAAGAAAATGTTTCAAATTTCCTATGGTGATGGTTGCACAACTCTCTGAATACACTAAAAAACCACTAAATTGTATCCTTTTGCATGGTTTATGAATTGTATGATATGGTTTCAATGTATGGCATTTTAGTTATTTCTCAGTGAAAGTGTTATCAAAGCAGGAGACTGTGCTTCTCCCTCTCTGACTTACTTAGATTCCAGTCAGAAATTGTATCATCATCATCGATTTCATCGTCATCGTCATCTTCCTCTTCAATTCCATCTTCATCATGCTGCTGAGCGACTGTCCTTGATCGATGAAAACGTGGCCTTATATCCTGTTCACTGTCAGGAATTGTCTCATCTTCTTCAACATCGCCCTTTTTTTTTTTAAAGGAAAATTATGGTTATATTCATTGTAAACTAATAATACGTAAACAAGTAAAAGACTGAGAATATCCAGAGATGGGGTTATGTATGATTCTGAAGTACAGTTGACTCTTGAGCAACAATTGGGTTTGAACTGCACTGGTCCACTTGTATGCAGATTTTTTTCTTCTCCCCAGTGAAAAAGTATTATAGTACCACATGATCCATGGTTGGCTGAATCTGCAGATAGGGAACCATGGACATGGAGGGCTAACTGCAAAGTTACATGAGGATTTCTGACTGTGCTGAAGGTTGGTGCCCCTAAAACCTCGTTGTTCAAGGGTTAGCTGTACACCTCTTCATTAAGAACCACTTCTCTGTGCAGAAGAGAGTTCTTTGTTAAGGGGAGAATAGGCTATCACATAACCCATGTTAGAGAGCAGGCACTCTCAATCACATTATACTGTCTCCCACCAGTTGGTATAATCTGGACTACTTGAATCAAATTCAGATCATATTTTAGATGTTTTAAAATAAACTCTAAATAATTCAAATCAGTAAATTCATGCTAATTCTACTAGTGTCACCACCTAGTTCCAACTAAGAATCTATTACCACCCAAATGCATTATATTTGCTTTTATCTTTGAACTCTGTGGCATATTACATAACAGAAAGCCTATTTATATAGGAACTACTTTAAATAAATGTTCTATTAGTCAAATTCAAAGATCTATTAAGTCAATGAAAATAATCTTCCCTTTTCATCATGAAAGTTTTCTTACCTTTAGTAGGATAATATCTATATCTGAGTACTTCATGCCATTCACTAACACAGGAATCAACCTACAAAGAAATGAATTCATGAAACAAAGATCTAAAGATCTCAACAGAATTATTAAGAAGTCTTAACTTCATGAATACTAATTAATACCAATGAAACAACTACCACTGCTAATACTGCCTTATAGCATATTCTATGTCTATCCTTCTCCAATGATGAGTACTCTTACTACGTATCTTAGGCCTTTTACATACTCATGCATGGGATCCACCAGATGGCAACTTACTGGGGATAAGAGAGCTTGTCAGTGCTTAGAAATAAAAACGGTAAAAAAATTTTTTTTTGCAATTTCTCCCCTAAGAATTTATCCCAATTGGTAGGGGGTGGGGGTACAGCTCAGTGGAAGAGTGTATGCTTGGCATGTATGAAGTCCCAGGTTCAATTCTTAGTATCTCTATTAAAAAGAAAATTATCCCAAATATATGAACAAATATTTCCAATTTTTAAAGATTGATGTTCCTTGTTTCAAGAACAAAAACAACGGAAATAATCCAAATGTCCACCATTCAGGGCTTGGTTAAAAATAAATTACAGTGAAGTAAAACACATAAAGCACATTTCCATTTGAGTTAAAAATGAGATTACCCACGTAATTACCTGTATACACAGACTATATAGAAAGCCTATACAATAAACTGCTATCTTTGGAGAGGTGAATGAGTAGGCTACAAAGGGACAAAATTCATCGTTTTGTTTCTAAATGGTGTGACATTTTTACAATGAGCTTACATTCAGTTTCTGCATTCATTTTAATTGTTTAAAATATAAAAAAAAAAAGTAAATCAAAAGGAGTTTATCCAAAAGAAATAATGCAAAACGGGAAAAAGAACTCTATGGGCAAGGTTATTATAGCCTGATAAAAAGTCTGGAAACTTATATTTTAATTTCTTAAGAAATTAAGAACTCAAATTTCCAATAAGAAAATAGTTAAATAAATCAGAATACCATATCCAGTCTGAAGTATTTATGTAGTTACCATGTAAACATGGGAATTGCAGGTATACTAAAATGTTTATGATGACTAGTTAAAAAATATGTATCAAAACATATTAACTAAAGGTTAACATACTAACTTCAGTTCCTCTTGTAGCTATGATAGGTTTCTTAAGCTTTGATTTGCTTGCTTACTGCCTCATCACACACTCTTAAATGAGTCTACTGATGATAAATGGTGTAAGAATATTTTGGAAACATGTAACAATGTCTACAGTCCTCTGCTTCCAAATTTTACCTTTAATTATTCTGGGTATTCATGAGTGCCAGATGTGGGCTTATGAATAAGCACCATCCTTATAACCCTGTGAGAAATGAATTATGATCCCTATTTTACAGATGAATAAAATAAGGCTCAGAGAGGTTACATTGTTTCCACAAGGTCATGAATTTTCAGTGAATTTCCTTTCTGTACTCTAGATAAAAAAATCTCTCTCCACATGTCTTTAGTCTTTGTTGAGGGCTTACTTCAAACGGTTACATGGTTATTTAACATCCATTAAATAAATATGTATGAAATCAATTTTGAGTACAGCTCTACTATCAATGAGGTAATTTTGCAAATTATTAACCAAAGGAATACCAATGATAAAAAGGAAGCAGTAAGATTTAAAAATTGTAAAAAAAAAAAAAAAAAAAAAAAAGTGGGCCACCCAAACTTTTATGTTCAAAGTCCTTCTACATTCTACAATAGATTAACAGTAGTAATTTAACATTATAGCTAGTGTATCATAACTAGGTAAAATTTATAATGCACAGAACCATACTTTGTAAGCTTCAAGCATTTCATAGGAGAACCAAGTCTATTTGGATCATCAAGTATTAAATCATTTTAAATCATTTATGATCTTTGTCAATAATTTCAGGAAAATGATGAAGATGGATGGCAGACTATAAAATACCGAAGAGTTAACATGAAGTGAGGTAACAAAGTAAAGACAGCAAGCCCCCATTTATTCTTTGAATCTTTTTAAGATGAAAGAAACTGCAGCAAGTTAAAAAGTTACAGAGAAAGAGGCAATAGAAAGGGAAAAGTTGAAAGAGAGAATTTATCTGTCTGAGGGAGAGAGATCCCTAAGGATAAGAAAAAAAATCATGCTATCTAAGACCATAAATAGAAAGACTGGTTAGGAAATAAACAATTCACATGAAAATTCACCTGTTAAGTTCTGGGGCAAAATGAAGGGTCACCTGTTTTCCCTACAAAGCAGAATTGCTCAAAATGCATGAAGAGAACTTCAGAAGAGTGATAAAGATCTGAAACAGCTGTCCCGGTGAAGGGAAGAGAAAAGCTATCTAGAACAGGAAAAAATAGCAGACAGTATCAAGAGTCCACTTGACATTGAACACCATGGACTTCTAAAGGTATCAATTCTTTTGGCAGTATAACTTTTCCCATCAGTATTTAAGAGACAGCAAAGACAGCTCAATTAATCCGGAGCCGGGGTAGAGGGTGGGGTTATGGTAGGTGGAGTCAGTACTGTTGGATCGGGATGTCAGCACCAGACTGACAAGAGTAAAAAGTTGTGCAGGGAATAAGGAACTGATAAAGCTGCACAGGTAAGAAAACAAGGTAGGAAAGTGAGACATGGGAGTTAATTGTGACTGTGGCAATATGGCATGTGTTTGATGAATTCCAATCATACAAAGCAGACCATTATTTTTGAACAGGTCTAATTGTTAAGAAGCTTTTTCCTGAAGCCTCATGTACCCATGAAAGAAGAGAAGAGAATTTTAATGCAACATCAAGAAAAGGCAATGATGTTCACACCAACAATGAATGTTTACTGAGTACTTAAACACATGCTGGGCATTGCGTTAGTTGTTTTACATGAATTAATCCATAAATTTAAGTCCCAGGAGATATTAATGTACAAGAATAAAGGTGGGAAAAAGCCAAAATAATTCTGGGGGAAAAAATGAAGACCTGCTCTACCAGCTAACAAAATATATTAAATGTTCAATAATCAAAAGAATACAGTACTGGTAAAAAAAAAAAAAAAAAAAAAAAAAAAAAAAAAAAAAAAAAAAAAAACTTATGGCCCAGAAACAGATAAAAGAATTTAATCCTGTCCTTTGTTACATGAACGCTTTTTATGTGAATTCGTTTTAGTAAGAGAGATCTCATCACATTAACAATTTTGATTCTTCAGCAAACATTTTTTTTGCTCATACAAAACAAGAATCTGGTTGACAGAGTTGGGAAAAGCAAGTTCTTTTATCGTGTTTTTAATCTTAGGATCAGACTGATAGTGATATTTTCCCATCTACACAATGCATCATTTCAACTAAAAATAAAAGCAGTCTTGTTTTATCTGAAAATGGTTCCCAAACCAGTGGTTTGGAATACACATCAATCAAATCCAGTTACGACCAGACTGGGTGGTCTAATGTCTGCACACAGCACAACAGGTGGGAAGTGCTGATCTTTTTAGCCTGCTACCAAGTTCTTGCTTGCTTTAAAAACGTTTAGATTTTATTAGTGTAGTGAAAGAGATCACCTAGCTATAACTGCTCTGATCATCTACTAATATTATAGCTTAGGCTTTCATTAATAAAATATCTTCAGTTTTTATAAGAATTAATGTCTGTTTATATGACTTTAAGAATTATATGGTCCTATACTAAGAAACAAGCATATCATAAAAGTGGCACCACAAATTAGAGAGAAAAGAAGAACTAACACATGGATTTCCTAAGGAGGGAAATCCATCTAGCCCATCACCTTCCATTTAACTACCAAATAAATTCTAGATTGACTGGAATATAATATAATATAGGTGGAAATGCTTTCTTGGAGGGAAAAAAACTGGAAAAGAAAAAAGAACTAAATCTGACTACATGAAAATAAGAATATCCAAGTAATCTAATATCTGAAAAAAAACACAACTCCACTAATACTATAACATAGTAAAACAAATGGTTTTGTTGTTTGCTTATCCAGATGGCTAAGATTAGAGAAATTACAATTAATTTGCATGGCAAAAGTTGTGACAGGATGGGACACTGCAGGCACAGTGTATACTGGCTTATAACTTTGTTAAAGAAAAATGTGGAATATTTAGATGAACCTTTAAAATGCTTAGACACTTGGCCTTAGTAAAAAATCACTTCTAGGAATTCTACTTGAAAGAAACCACTACTTATGGACAAAGAAAGATGCTCACTCCAGGATTATATATGAGTTTTAAAAAAGGGGGGCAAACAACTAAATATTTAACAACAGAACAGTTACATATATACATACATACACTATGTGCACCATGATGGAAAAGTACTCAAAGTTTAAAGACTAATGGCATGGAGGAAAGCATACAACACACAACAGCTGAAAAGAGCAAGCCACAAAATAGTATAACCAAAATGTTAACACTAACCATAGCTAGATACCATGTACACACTACCAAATAATTCTTCTCCAAACACCCTGAATATATGACCATTGGCATATGGTACTCATCAGAAAAAAAATATTAAAAGACAACACATCAAAAATACTAGCGATAATTACTCAGGGTGGTAGAAATCCAGGAGATTTTAAGTTTTCTACATTTGAATTTTCTTCTATGAGCTGTATTACTTTATTTTTAAAAGAAAGTGAGCATTACTTTTAGAAGTAACTGATTTTAATAAATCAAATCAATACGTTGTACATCTAAAACTAATACAATGTTCTACATCAGTTTGTTTACCTCAAAAAACTGGAAAAAGTATATTAAAAAAGTAACTGATTCAACAGCATCCACGGGGTTAAAAACAGGCTTAACAGGTTAACCAAAAATCTCACAGCATCACAACTGGTGGGAAATCCTTTTAGAGGGGGAAAAAAAAATCCATGAGATTCTATAGTCAAACTACAAGGATTATTTTAAAAAATTGTGCCATCGATTACCCAAAATTAATTATAATTTACAAAAGTCACATTGAAGTAATTAAAAAAAAAGTGCTTAAAAAAAAATCTCTCAACTTATACCATCAGTAAAATTAAATCTGACTTCTTTAGAACTTCACTACCTGATAGCTGAAGATGCAACCTAAAAATATAAAAATGAGGAATCACTGCTAAATTTATTAACAAGGTAGCATTCATAAGAAGGAACACTTACTTGGGAAGATGTCTTACGAGTACATCTTTGCATATTGGTTGCTCAGCCAAAGTAAGCCAAAATTCGCAGGCTTCTAAAGCCACATTTTCATCTTGATCTTGGGTCCTCTGCAGCATGTACTGTAAACAAAGGGAGGTTAGTATTAATCAGTTTAAATTATACAATTAAAATAAACCTAACCCAATTTCAGCAAGTCAATGGTCCTTTGCTATGGCCTTGCACTCACTTTACAGTGGTTCTCAGCCTAGGCTTTGGAATTTAAAAAAAGCTGCCTACTCAATTCTACAATGCAGTCAAATTTAAGAATCACTGCTTTAGAACACTAACTACTGTAAAGTGTCCAATTGATGTTTATCTGCTTCTGTACTAAAGGTCTATTTTGTTTCATAAACCACCGAGATTTTTAAAAGGTATTAATACTCAAACATTAAGTCTTAGAAACATAAAAAAAACTCCATGAAATCTTTCATAAAATGGACAATCTTTATATAACATAACTCAAGTTGTCTCTTTTAATTACAATCAACCCTTGAACTATGTGGAAGTTGGGATGCCAATCCTCCAAGCAGTAAAAATTCACATATAACTTACAGTCAACTTTCTTGGATCCTACAGTACTGTAGTACGTATTTAGTGTAAGAAATCTGTACATAAGTAGACCCTTGTAGTCCAAATCTGTGTTGTTTAAAGGTCAATTGTAGATAATTTCATATAAAGACATTTATATATTACACAATTAAAAAAACTTTTTTTTAATTTGGAAATAAATAGTGACATTTCTTTGTCAACCTGAATTTGTAGTTGCCAACAAAATAGATTTATCATGTTCTTTGAACATACCAAGACAAATTCACTCTTGGCTGAAAAAACATCTGATTCCCAAATCTATCCAAATCTACCCCTCTTTAAAAAACCTTACATACAAAACCAAAATAACCATAATCAAAGGCACTGATTCTCAATATACCTGGGACTGAAACTGGGACGAACAGATGAATTCTTCAAACCTATTCTACTCATATACATCCTCTGTTTGAAAGAAACATCCCAAATGACAAAATATGGCAACCCAACAGTTGTGATAGGCCAACCCCTATAACATTCCACATCATGTCCTATTACTATGCTGAATACTGCTCAAGAAAGAATTGTAGTCTTATAAATTAGGCTCTCCGTGGCAAATGATAAAATGTCTCTTTTCTGGTTAACTCTAAACTCTCACTAAACTTTCAACCAATCCCCTCTGATTCTTCTAAACACTTCAGGGAGAACAGGCTCACTAGAGAAAATGCCATTTATTCTCTTCTTAAGTTGCTACATAGCCTTATGTCTACAACTCTTTCCTAATGCTTTAGAAAAGGAGTTGCTGCACATCACAGGTACCAGCCTTAGATCCTAGATGCCATCCTTTAAGTACAACTATATTCAGTAATATGAAAATTAGGTGGTACAGTTTGACTCTAGCAACGAATATTGCCCAACAAATTACTTTGTCCTAGTAATAATTATATCTTATTATGTATTCCTTCCTTTAATTATGGCTGAACTGTGATCAAAGTAATTAGAATTTCCTAGTAAAATTATTTTAACCACACAGGGGCTGAAAAAGAGCCTTTAAAAATCTAAATGGTTTGCTAGAACTCACTATAATGGTTATGTATTTTCTACTCAGAAAACTCAGTTACCATAAATCAAAAGATGATCAGATCAATTTGCCAGTAATGGGTAGAAAACAAACTCACAACTGCCACAGTTTTGTAGCCTAATCCATATCTAATAAATACAAATAATCTAAATATTTCCTAGTTACACTGGTTAAAAGCTATCTACTCTTTTAAATAACTTCCCCCTCTATAACATCTTAAATCTCAAGAAAGAAAAATCACCATAAAGGTAATTTATGACTTTCAGATAATCATAACTTTTTTACAGTCCCCCCACAAATGTGAAAAATGTGTTAAATAAACTGGAAAACTGGTTTCACATTACACACATTGTGCCCAAGATTTCTCTTGTTGTTGGGGGAGGGGGAGGTAGGGGGTGGGGACAAGAAAGCCTTTAAATTGCCTGTATTACCTCAACAATATTGTGCATGTGAGGAAGCAGGCGATCCATTCGAACTTCAAGCAGCATCACAAGTGCCCGGCACACATTTTTCCGGACCTCTGGTTCTTCATCACCAGCCAATGCAAACAGATTCTATTGCACAAGAAACATTTTTTCCTAGTTAAGTATTCCAATACATTAGAAAGGTTTACACATAATAACCAGTAATCTCCAAGTTGGTAACATTTAAAGAAACTGTAAGGAAATATACTACAAATAAATACTGATGAATTAATTGGCCTGTAACATCAGGTTATAAAATAGGACAAATATACGATAATAAACACCAAAAATTATGATTTTGGTAAATCATCTAAAGCCATTCTTTTTTTTTTTCAAAGAAAAAAAATGGAAAATTTTATTCAAGCCGAATTGAGGATTATAAACCCAGGAATAGCATCTCTGAAAGCTCTGAGAACTGTTCAACCCATTAGAAGTCAAGGCACAGTTACAGGAGTTTTTTGAGATGGAAGGCTGTACATTAAATGACATATTATTGATAGCATACACAATCCAGATCTAAGCGTCATAATGGCCCCTTACAAATCAAGAAGGAAAGCCATTCTTTCTGATAGAGTATGAGTGGTTGCATTTTTAGGTAATTTTTAGTTTGTGAGACTAAAACCATGTCATTAGAACACAGGGGCATTCATCCAGCTCACCCAGAAAAGTAGGGATAATCATTAAAATACAACTTGATTAACCCTTCAAAATTACAGTTTGTCAAGAGATTATTCCTACCAACTCTGATTCTTAACAGGTGTAAATTCTATAAAAGCAATGGCAGATGAGAAATATACACTGAGTTTCTAAAACATAACTCTAAACTGCTGTTGTTCATCAAGTCAACCACTGAAAAAATACAAGTAGCAACTGATTTATGCCATTCTTAGCAAGTTTCTCTACAAGAAAAAAAAAGTCTGAATGAACAATACACTATTTTATTTATTTAACCATCACAAGTCCAAGATGTTGTTATTCAATTTTACAGATAAAGAAATGGAAGTTCAGACATTATATAACTTGCTAACCAGTGGGGGAATCTGAATTTGGTTTTTCCAAATCACTATTATTTCACTATACCAACAAGCTCCACTAGAAGAACAATTTGTGTCTTGCAGAGGTTCAAGCGGAGATGAGAGAATAAGCCTTCTTCTCACTCATTGTTTTACTTTATTCACACACAAACACACATGCATTGAAAGTAGTAAAAAATAAATAAATAAACAGAACACCAAAACATTAAAATAATTAAGTAAAATCCAATGTGTTCCACTGTCTCTTTCCAGGAACCACAGAAACATCAACTAGATGAACCTAAAATCTTATTATAAGAAAGGGGTAAGACAATGAAAAAGTTTAAATATCAAGTGATAGTATGTTAAGTACTGTGGTAGCATTTTAAAACCTTTGATTTCTCTATGCCCTACCTCTACATCTGAGACTTTAAAGACTCTGTAGTTGTTCTTTTAATCAGATGTATTTCACATGGTCAGAGAAGAATACTGTGTTTCCAGCAGATGCTGCTTATATGTCAGAAACATCCTTCATTAAATCTGATGTTGTCTTAAGTATGAATACCCAGCTTTGCCAAGGTGTATTACAGCCATGTATTAGTAACCAACACATTTCTCATCAATACTGTAAGACGTTAGCCCCTGAAAAAATCACTGATAACTGAAAAAAACAGCCATTTATTCATTTAGTAAATAGTTATTAAGAGCCTACTATGTGTCCAGCGCCTCCTCTGGAGGTTTACTGCTCTTGTAGGACGGAGGACTTGTTGAATCTTACAGGATTATCAAGTAGCAAAGAAGTGTTACTATAGTATTTAACACTAATGGAAAATATTTTTAAATGTCAGGAAATGTTCTTGTTCTACTTGCTGAGTATGGTCCTGTGGACTTTTAAGAGAGAATTTATTTTATTCTAAATTATATTTCTGTGTAAGATGCTGGTATGTTTATCATTGTTCTCTTTATTAAACTGTGAAAGAACACTAAGAGGAAATACTATTATAATTACAAAAAAACCCACTACTGTAGCTTCTAAAAATATTAATAGCAGTTGTTAACATGTGGAGTGCTTACTCTGTAGTAGGCACTGTTCCAATTTATTTTTAGCAAATATCTTAATAACAATCCAACAAAGGAGGTCTATTATTAGCTTTATTTTATAGAAAATGAAGACATGAGTTAAATAATGTGCTCAAGGTTAACAGCTACTAAGCTGTGGAGGTGGGATTTGAACCCAGTCAGTCTTACTCCAGACTTTTAATGCTGTCCACTCTCCTCTATACCAAAGTAGACTGAAAACACTTTGAAGCATAAAATTTCTTCATGTATCCCTAGCACCAAGCACAGTGGTAGTAGGTACTCAGTAAAATAAGCTTAAGATGCATGTTTCGGGGGAGGGTATAGCTCAAATGGTAGAGCACATACTTAGCATGCATGAGGTCCTGGGTTTAATCTCCAGTCCCTCCTCTAAAAATAAGTAAATCTAATAATCTCACCCTCAAAATAAAAATTAAAGAAAAAAATAATTAAGACGCACGTTTTGGTTTCAATTTTTAAACGACTAGAGGATTCTGATGGCTACTACTTGCAGTCTATTGGTAAATGATGTTTAGAAAGAAGCGTGTCAATTTAAGTGATGAGAAAAAAAATGACGTAATACCCACCTCCCCCTTTCTTACAATTTCCCAACAGAAATGCCAGCATTAAGGTCTCTGAAGGATTTTTTAAAAAGAACAGTTGAAAAGGAATAGACTAAGTAAATTTCATTTGATGAAAATAAAAGTGAAGTCCTTAAGGAACTTTAGTAGTCCTTCCACAACTGCTGTTGTCAAGCAGAAATTCTGAAAAGGAATTCTACTGCTTAAGGTTCATGGCCACAAAATCATGTTCTTGTTGTCTTTCTGCTTTTATCAAAAAGTTAAAAAGTACCTTTAGAAATGCTTGCTGAGATTTAAGAGTCAGTATTTCCCTGAAACTTCTCATTTTACAATGAAAACCAACAGAAAAATAGAATTACTATCCTTTTAGTTTCTACTTTCACAGCCTCTATCAAATTAAACTTATCCAATCTCTTTGTGTTTCAAACATCACAAATGAGCTGTGAGATTTAATTTCCATATGGAACTTGAAAAGTAACCGAAGTAGAAATTTTTATAATTAAGATATTACACACACAATACCATAATCAATGTTTGTATTATGATACAAGTAGAAAACTCAGAGAGTAAAAGTAGTTTTACTTTCAGTTAAATCAGTCTATACTGTAACCAATTTTAATACTATCAGAAATAATTTAAATACTGACAGTTTATAATTACAAATTATTACATTTATAAAGTAAAACTACATGCAATCAGCATTTTCTAACCTTCTCAAAAACAAGGTAGTAGGGGGGTGCAGGGGAGAACAAATCTCACCTCAATGAAGGAATCAATGTGCAGCATGAGAGCTTGAGTTCTACTGATGATAAACTGATTGACGCACGCAACAGCGTGAGACCTAGAAACAAAATTTAAAATTTAATATACACTAATTGAAACATACACTTTTTTCCATTTACAGGAACTTAAAACAGTCCTCATTAAAATATTACGGTGTATGTATAGCTACACCCACCCCCCAAAAGAATGAGTCAAAATTCTCTATGTATTAATACATTATACACATTCCTTGTTAAGTGAAAAATGCAGGCTGTGGAGCAATATATTAATGCTCCTAAGAAAGCAAAAAAGTGTCTAAAAGGGTATATTCACTCTCAAGATAGTTGGATGGGGACATAATGGGAATGTCCTACAGCCTATGTGTTCTAGCGTGTCTAATTTAATCCCACAGCAATTCTTAATGGCACTAATATTAAAAATATACCCATAACCCAGTCACTTAACCTCTGCTTCTTCCCTAGTCCAAATCATCATCTCCCTTCAAGATTATTCCAATAGGTTCTAACTGGTTTCCCAAATTCCACTATGCCAAATCCCACTCTACCTGTTTGACACACATGAATAAGACCATAGTATCCTTGTTCAGATTGTTCCAATAAGACAATCTATTTTTTTTCTACAAAAGGCCAAAAGGTAAATATTTTAAGCTTTGTGGGCCACAAAAGACCTCTGTGGCACCTTTATTACCTGACCTACCTTCAATCTTTTAAAATATGAAATCATTCATAGCTCACAGGTCATGGCTGGATTTGGCCCCATGGGTCAGTTTGCTAACTAGTCTAGACATCCTCTATAATGTGGCTAGTTTCTACCCCTCTAACTTCACTTCCTATGATACAAAGTTTTTTTCTTCTGTTACTCTAAAAGGCTTGTTCCATCTTAAATGTTCTTTGCCTTCATTGTTCAGGGTCTCTGCACAAATGTTACCTTTATAGAGAACCCTCTACATAAAATACCTTTGGACAACTGTCTAACCCCTTATTCTCATTATTTTTCCATAGTATTTATCATGAAATGGTATTTGTCATGGGGGAAAGGAGATACTACATGAATAAACGGTGTAACTGTCATGCAAAGGAATGGTATATAGTAGTCAAAACAAATGAGCTACAGTGACACTAAAGTATGGATGAAGCTTAGCAAGAGAATATTATTATAAGATAATCAAAGATTAAATTCAGTGTAATACTTTTTATAAAGTTAAAAACATGTATACATATATACACATTTTACATATATACGCAATAAAGCTGTTTTTTAAAAAATGCAAGGGAAGGATAAACTTGGGGTTAGATGTAGGTTGCTGTCAAGGTCTTAGTTTTTGTTTTGGACAGTGAACTTGAGTGATTATTAAAAATATCCAATAAATAACTAAAGACTAAATGGAAGTGGGCTATAATGAGAATGCGTCATGAGCTAAGAGCCATAACCCAATTTTGTGTACCTCTAGTGTGGTTAAAAAAATAAGATGGCTCTAATTTTTAAACTGCTTAGTCATGCAAGAGATAAAACTATATTCCTTTGCCTCATTTAATATTCTCAAAGTCCAACCATTACTGAGGAAAAAAATCCTTACAACTACTAGTAAGTATCGGTTAAACTGTATTAAAAAGGTGTTAATGATGCAGAATAAAATGGAAGATTTGTTTACTGCACAGCTAAAACACAGCAGATGGTCATTTACTCAAGTACACATTAAAATGAAAAGGTTTAACAGCAACTTGTGTACAAGAGAATCTCAAATGGGTACTAATGAAAACATTCTGTATTGCTGAACTTTTTGTAGAAAATGAATTCCCCCATCTAGTTAACTATACCAGGAAGAGTAATCTTAATTTTGAAAATGTTATTATTTATTTGCATGATATTACCACAAGTAAGCATCTATTAAGTTTCCACTATAAGTACAACACTGTAGTAAGTTATCACTTAAGAAGTAACTAAAATTAAAATGAGGTAAAAAGAACTAAATAGAGAATCTAAACAAGAAAAAGATGACTAAAGTCCCAATTACTCTCTGATCACATTGCTGAAACTATAATCCTTTGGAATATAGGTTGGAAACTTAAAGTAAACCTTAACGGACATCTGAACTAATATAGACATAATGCACTGAAGTTCATGCAGTTGGATATCCCTAAATCACTGCCTCTTTAATCACTGCATAATTTTTAATAGTAATATGATGTATATTCTACATAGAAGCATGAAGTACTGACAACTGGAAATAAAAATCAAAGCAAGTGATCATCAGAAGAGCAATGACTTTTCCACAGAAACAATAAACAAAAGGCACGTTAGGGGGAAAAAAAAATGTAACCAGGGTTGGGGAGGGGAGAACACAGCCACCTGGGAAACTTCAGGTGAAACCAGTGACACACACTTCAATAGTGTAATAAAGGCGTCATGTAATTATAGTTTGACAGGACAGCTGACGGTAATAAACTAAAAGGCTAATTTAATAGTCTAAATATGATTATTTCAGTAACTACATGTTAGGAACTGTTTAAGGAACTAGGAATACAGAGAAACACAAAGCAGACCAGGTTAACTTCAGGACTAGCCAACCAGGCCTACTATGTGATTTCAGTGTATTCAAAAACTTTTCCACCCTCACATCTAAAATGTTTTTATAATTAGACATAAAACCTTTAAACTAAAATTACTAAGTAAGATGTCAAATTGAAGCAATTTTTATTACACAGCTGCAAATGAAAGTACTTGTTGTACTTGGTAGCATTCATAAATTAAAAAATAAAAAAACAATAAACCCCCAAACACAATTAATTTTAGCTTTACACAAAGGACTTAAAAAGTGTGACTGTTAACCATTACAAATGTAATTAACCATGCAGACAGTAAACTGTCATAATCAATAAAAATTTCATCAGGAGAAGTCAACATTTCACAGGTTGTTATTAAATTTCAATTATAAAGTCCACTTTTGTGAAATGGTCAATTATTTTCTGCTAATCACAAAAATACTAGGTCATGCAAAATAAGGGAGTGGTCAGGCTTGTTTCAGAGTTTATAAATTAATTTAATATTGGCTAAACAGGTACCTTATTTTTGGACTACTGTGCTTGAAGAACTGCAAAAATTTGGGAATCATGATGTTGAGAGGACGATCTAAAACATCACTATCTAAAATCTCAGCAGAATCTTCACAAATCTTCTGAAGGGCACCAAATGCTCCCTGTCAAAGACATTTAAATTATCAGAATTAAAAATGAAGCCATTTTAAAAACAAATTGAGGAATATTAACTAATTTGTATGGATTAATGTTCTCAGCCCACGTAAAAACTGCCTCTAAAATCCATATTTAGTCATCAATTTAAGAGAAATTATTATACCATTTAGTTATCTAAAACCTCAGTTTAAATATAATGATACAGTTCAATTTTAGCATTAAGTGACTTAGAATTTTTTGGTTGGCAAGGATTGTAATATATATCATCTAATTAAAAAATCTAACTTCTGAGGTATTCTTGCCAATTTTAAGTCATCACTAATTTTTCTCTTATTAAATACCAGTTTGTTAAAACTGAATGCAAAACTCTACATTTATGTATAAGTGTATTTAACCACTGTATCACTTCTCTTTCTTAAGCACAGAAAGAGGTTTTAATTTTCATCAAAAAAATTACTTAACATAAACCATTCATTGACAAAACCTGTTAAAAGAGCAGGCAATTCAAATGGGCAATAACTTCCCTAAAGCCATCTTACACAGAAGTGGCTAACACAGAGAACTCCTGTACACAATATGTAATACCTACTAGTTACCTCAACCACTTACTTTTCTCTGCTTTTCATCAGCAACACCTTGGTGCTTACTTTCCATAGTACAGTTAATTTAAGAATACTGTCCCTTTAAAATATGACTTAGGTAGTAGCCCCCCAATTTCACAATTACCACAGTTTAAATTTTTTATTTTTGCAAAATGTTTGCTTAAAATTTTGATCTCCTTTTATGCCATTACCATTATACCAAAACACTATTTAAATTTTAATCAACTGTTACCTGAGGGCCAAATACTATTTTTAGTTGTTTTTCTGTAATCTTTAATCTTACAGAAGGCATTACTGGAAAAGGTATATATGAGAATGTAAGATTGTTTTCTTTTTCTTTTAGGGAGGGAGAAGAGTGACTTTAAAGATGCCTTTGCTAACTTTCCCTTTCCCTAGTACTCACTTCCCCAAGCTAGATCTCGCAACAAAATGTTAAGTCAAAAGACCACCTGATTCTTTTTTGTTCGGTTATTCCTATGCCTGCTCTGTCTCCAAGCCTTACTCTTTTTTGAGACGGAGATAGATCACTGCCTTAAGAGAGGCAAACATCTAAAATGATTTCCATTTAAAACAGATTTCTACCCAAACTGGAAGTCTGCTAACGAAAGAAATGGTTAAGGTAGTCATTAAGTGAGAAATTACAAAAGACAAATTCATACTGACTCCCTCTCACCTCCCCAAATGGAAAGGTTGCTACTGATTTGATCAGTAGCAAAGGGTCCCCAGCAAAAGATTGTAATTAATAAAGGATTAAAACTAGACTTGATACATCTTATATCATAAAACAAGAGGCACAAAAACAATTTAGAGAAGCTGAAAACAAACTCATGTTCTGGGAATTTGGTAAATTCATTACACTACAGTTATAGAAGGTATTTCCTTGCAGAAAATATAGTAAAGAGGTTTTATACCTTAATGGTCTTCACAAAAAAACACCAGTAAGATAAATGATCACTAATGTAACAGAAGAAGGTAACTTTAGGCTTCTAAGTTTTGAAATTTGATGTTTCAGAGGAAATTTTTTTTCTTAAGGTTACTAATAACGAACATGACAAAGAAAACAGAAAAGAAAAAATATGTATGAAGTAAAAATCGTTACCTCACAAGTGTTGTAATCTTCAGAATCCAACAGGCTACAGAGTTTTGGTAAGAGGTCAGGCCAGTTCTGCAATTCTCCCTTGGAGGCTATAGTTGTAATCAAAATACCTTGAAAGAAAATACACACCTTTAGGGGATCTGACTGCTTTATGTTACGACACTACCATGTGAACAACCACAAGCTAATATGCGTGCTCACAGGTATGTGCATGTGGACGTACACGTACACACACACACTTAAATATTCCATATCAGCCAGACTTGCAACCCCATGTCAATAACATTCATCAAGGACCCTCATGACACATATGTGGAAAACCTACAGCATAAATCAGATCTCTTTCTAGTCTTGTTTTCCAACACTCCATCTTATTTTTAACAAGTATCTGTACCAAAGACTACAATTTGCTCTTCTCCAACAGTACCAAGAATAATTCTACTAGTTAAAATTATCCCTATTTTGTAGAGATCATATACAAAAGACTGGAAAGAAAATATACCAAAATGTTAGCAGCACTTACCATTGGGCAATGAGTATGAGTCTGTTAGGTTCAAATAAAAACACATCAGGAAGCTAAGAACAGCTCTCGGACTTAACACCATCAAAACCATGGCCCATGGTACAGAGTGAGAAAGTAGATGAGCCCTTAATTGAGAACAATCCTAGATGCTCACTCTGCAAACAATCCCTCTCCTGCAGACAGGCCATATATTCCCTACAACGGTTCCCATTTACTCAATTGCTGGCAAGGTGATCTTGAATCATGGAGGTAAGTGCCACAGGCTGACTGATCATGTCACTGACTGATCTAATGATTTCAACTGTGTTGTGTAGCTTAGTTGTAATAGTTAAGGATTATGCAGATACACAAATTTGTAACACAAAAGTTTTGTAATACTTTTCTATGCCTTAGTAAATTTAATATTAGTATAATGTAATATTGCTTGGCAATTACAGATCTTTTAGTACTATAAGAGTATAAACTCTGACAGTAGGCAAACTGTATATAATCTAAGCTTCAAAACACTAATTTGTAAAAATAAAGAAAAAGTTCTCTCTCCGTAGTTATTTTGAGAATTCAGTGAAGCATGTATACAGAATGCCTGGCATATAATAAATACTCAATAATTATTACTGAACAGCAAATTCCACTATTCATGTGTACAAAAATTCTCTTTGAATTTTCCACTGTTAGTTTTGAGAAGGTTGCTCCCAATGGTAAAGAGTTAAAAAAAAAATGCAGAGTCAAGTTTTTGGCCAATATTTATTCTCCATTAAAAAAATTAAATTATATGGTAAGAGGGTCAATGTATTGACAACATTTTAAAGATATAACCCTAACAATCAAGTAGCCTTCTGGTAAGACCAAAAAGCAGCAAGACTAATAGTAGATCTGTTCCTTATTGCCATTTATTCTTTCCTAAAATTGAAATATCAAAGAACTGAGGGAAAGAGACACCACCAATCTGCCTAAAGGAAACCAAGTATGTCTTAGAGCAAGCAATAATAAAAATTAAACACAAGCTACAACAGTCTGACATTTATGACTTCTGCTAAGAGAGCACTGAAGAATGCTGGCAGCCACAAATTCAAATTTATCTTGTCCCATATAATCTCATCCACTTTCCAAAAATCTGATGCCAGCAGAGTTGAATGAATTCTATAGAAACTTTCCCACCTGTGTATGAACATACATAAAAGGATGTTCACTGAAGAAAACTACAAACCAACCATTCATTCTTTAATGGGAGAAACAATTTTATGCCTATCTAATGGATTACCACATAGTCACTGAAATGTGGTCCTTCCAAATATACTTCCTTGTCAAGATTTCGACTACGTACTGCTAAGATTAAAAAATTTTAAGAAGACTGGCATACACTCACCATCCTTTTTACCAGAGTAAAGAATTCAGTAGAAAATTAGGAGGGTACATGAGGGTCTATAAAAATAACCTAGGGAGACCCTTTTCTCAAATTATAAATGCCCTCTATCTATCCTATCTAAAATCAGTGTTAATAATAACAGTGTTTAATATCTGAAGGGAAGTTACAGAGCATCTGCTTTTTAAGTAAAAGATGAACTAGGTACTTTTCAAATCCACCATGAGACAAAAGTACGAACACAAAGCACTTTTAACAAAACTGACTGACTCATTATGGAGATTCTTGACCGATTTCTTTTTAACTAATATGCCAGTTTAATAGAAGCTTTCCAGGTCCTTGTAAAATACAGCTGCTGAAACCCCGTGGCATACTGAATCTGCCCCTTGGTGGACTACTCTATAGTACATCTATTTCGGCTTCCACCAAGTGATGTGTGTTGTGCTTACCAGCAGTCAGTTGTGTTGGCTCCCAAATTTATTTATACCAGTTATTATGATAGGAAGTTGTTCTTTTATTGAAAACAAGTTTAACACCCTGAAAAGACTCAAAACTTACTGTAATTAGGTGTAGACAGGCAAATATTAAGAACAAGGAGGGGGATACAGCAAAAGTAAGGTCCTATACATAGGTTGTTTTACAAAGAAGTTTTTCTTTCCATGTAAAAGAAAGTGAAACTGTAAATTATATCCCATGTATGACACCAGGAAGCCAGATAATTAAGGAACCCAGAGAAAAAACCGTGGTCCTAAACTAATACCACTTGTTAATGCCCCATTTTAACCAACTTTAAGACCAGTGAGCCTGGTCTCAATGGATTAAGAGAGCTTTTACTGTAATTGATAGCATTTTCTCAAAAGCAGCAATGAAAAGTTTTCCCCCATCACAATTTAACATGAAATGGATGACAAAAATTCCTATGGAAATGGTCTGTTATATCAAAACTCAACCCAGTTACAAACAGGATAAGCAAAATTGTTAACAGATTACTTACCTACAGTGGCTCTAATTAGAGGAGAGGAGTCACCAATATTGTTTAAACATTCACTCTTAATAAAGTCTGTTACACCATTTGGGAAGTTTTGAAAATGTGCTTTCACATTATTCTTCAAAATGAGACCACTCAATGATCTTGTGGGTTCATCTGTAATAAAATAACAATAGTACTGAATTTCACTCCATTTCAAAATGTACCAGGAACAGTAACTTTAAAAATATACTCAAAAACTGATTGTAACATTTCAGTAATTTTGCTATAACCAGGAAAAAAATACCATAAATGATTATCGAAGGATTAGCACCATGATTTACAGTTCAGGGTTTCTCAACCTTGGCACTACTGACATCTTGGGCTGGTAATTCTTTGTTGTGGAGTGCTATGTACTTTAAGATGTTCAGCAGTATCAATGGCCATAGGTGCCAGTATTACCTCTCCAAGTCAGGATAACCAAAAATGTTTCCAGATAATGTCAAATGTCTTCTGGGGGACAGGGGTGGGGGCAAAATAGCACCTGGTTGAGAACCACTGATTTAATTTAAGAGTTAATTTAATTTATATATGGCCACTGTACTCAAGCTTTATTTGAACCTGATATAAACAACAAATTACAGAACTGAAAGTATTAGTCACTATAGATATTCTATTAAAAAATTCAGTTGACAAAGAATATATGGGATCACCTTCACATACAAATAATTGCCGCTCATTTATATCATGTTTTTCACTTGCCTCTGAGCTAAAAAAAAAAAAAGGGGTAAAACAATTTTTAAATTTCCAAGTTTTTTTAAAAATAGAATTTACTTAAAAGAAGTTTAAACCATAGATGCCGTTAACAAATTTTCGAGAAGTAATTCAATACTAGTAGAATATAACGGATGCTTTAACAATTGGCGTCATCACCAACAACATTAACAATACTTAACATTTTTCGAATGCTTATTAGGTACTCAACACTGCTAAGTGCTTTCCAAGTAGTTTGTATTTGATCCTCACAACCTCATGAGACAGGAATTATTTTCTCCACTGCACAAACGAGGAAACTGAGGCCTCTGCCAAAGTCACACAAGGCTACGAAGTGGGGAAGCCAAAATATCAACCTTAGGAGTCTGGTTCCAGAGCCTAAGTTTGACGCACTGTACAGTATCACCATCCTTAAAAAGGCTAGAAGACATGAAGAGCTGGTGTATTAACAGAATATGCTATTACAGCAGTACTGTTTTACATACCTTATTACAAAATAAAATACCCCAAGCTTGTTCTAGTTAGTAGTATGCTCCCAAAGTCTGACTGGCATTGAAATCTTCAAGGATAAAACACATGGGAGGCAAAAAAGATAGAAATGTATCTTTGCATATAAACCCCACTCAAGCCACCACAGCAATATAGCCCAGAAACTTTTTATGTCACCTTCTAAATATTTCTTCCTGGGTTCAATTACAATCATTCGATCAGTAACTTAAAATGAAACAAAAACACTTCTAAATTCTCTCAAAATTTTAAAACTGTTAAAAATCAATGAAGTAACAGCCAGATATTCAACTTCCTCGAGCAAGAACATTTTTGCCTTAAGTTAGCCCTTAATAATTCACAGTCACATAATTTTAAGTGGTATTTTACTTTAAATTTTAATTTCGTTATAAGCAATACACTGTATAATTTTTACAACTAAGATTACAAGATGAAGAGCTTTAAAGAACCACAACATGAGGTGAAATGATTTAAAATTAAAAATACAAAATATTTTGTTAAAATATTTAATTAAAAATATCCCGTTCAAATAAAAAAAAAAGGGCCATTTCCTCTTTAAAAAATACTAGGCCTCAACTCTCGTCTGTGAAGTGAGGGAATTAGATGAGCTGATCTCTGAGGTCTCTCCAGATTTAAAATCTCACTCCACAATTCAGTGTAAACAAATTCACATGACAAGTGGCAAAAAGATTACTAAATGGGCATTTTCATTTTAAGAATTTACTTATGTTCCTTCTCTATCATGGATGGCCGCAATGCTGTTTTTTTTTTTTAAAAGAAAATCAGATGTAACAAACTTGTGTCTCAAATAAATGAATTAACACAGGAAGAAGTATCACGTGTTATACAAATGTAAAGCTCCCACTATGTAGATCCTTTGAGAAATTACTAATAAACAGAAGAAAATACGTATTAGTTAGGGTCAAAAAACCTGCATAATATCCTTTCCAACTTTAAGGTTTTGTAATTAATAGAGATCTTTTGGGAGGCAGTTACATACTCACCTCTCCTGCTGTTAGAATTATAGGTTTGTCTGCTTTTTAAAATACTTCTCATGTACCCTTATATACCAAGAAAGTTTTAAGAAAGAGTGTAACATAACAATCTTAATATTTGGAATTTAGGATGGGGACATGACAGATGGCTTAGTGAAACTATCAGCTTACATTTTTCAAGTAAAATAATTCACTTTAGAAAAGTTCACTTACTAAATATTTAAGTTCTTATAGTATTATCTGATTACAAACTACTACATGGGAAAAATAAAGTTTCTATATTAAGAAACAACCCATATGCATATTTATCAAACTAGGAATATTAATTGCTGAACTTAAAGATATGCTGAAGGACTTTCTAGTTTCTTAAGACAAATTTAGAAAATTTTAAAGTTTCTTTACATATCTCAATCACAAATTCATATCTTTAAAATTAACTAGGAATTTTGAAAATAATTCAGAATAAATCACTATACTGTGCACGGATTATTAAAATCTGAATAAATACAAGGTCACTGAGATTATAAGGTCATTAACCCCCTAGTGCTTGGAGTTGAAACCTTACCGTCAGTCTGGTAGTCTAACATAAGCATTCTGAACATGAAAAAAGCATCAGAGGTAAAATGAGTGTCAGAGTCTAAGACTTATTTCTCAACTCCAAGTGCAGTGTTTTTACTAACTACACCATGGCTTCTGAAACACTCATCACTGAACAGGGTATAGTGTTTTCATTTAGAGGCTAGTCAGTTGCTCAGAAAGTACGTGAGTGCTTTCTGTGTGTCTGACAATGTTCCAGGAAGGGAATACTTAAATAACTCTATGAAGAACACCTCTCATTACAATGTAAGCTCCACGAGGACAGATTCTCATTTATTTTGTTCACTTTTATTGCCCATGAGCCAGCAAACTGCCTAGCAAAGAAGGGGTGCTCAATAAATATTTCTGAAATGAATTAAGTCTAGAGAGACATATGAGATGTGTCAGAAACAAGCAAATGCCCATGTCATTTAAAAATCAGACTAGTTTTCAGGCTTTGTAACAGAAGTTTTGTTGCAGAACAGTTAATGAAAAAGTTTCACGTATACTGTTAAAAGTTTAAAAAAAAAGTTAACAATAGTCTTTGAATAGAATGATCCTATTTTTTGTCAAAATTTAAAATAGTACATAGCCATATAAAGGAGTGTAGAATTAAGAGATTAATAACAATTATCTGAGTGATGGGATTATACGTGATTTTTCATTTTGGTTATATAAACTTTCAATCACAGAAATATGATCACACATATAGTTATATAATTTAGTTCATTTAGTAAATAACTAGTAACTTAGTAAATCCTGCATTCAATCTATATATTAAAAGAATCAATCTTTATGACATTCATGCAGAAGGACTGAAGCAAAACAGCAAAGCAGAGTTTGCAACACTCTTTTCATTTGCAAGAATGAGGGAATTTACTATAAAAACACCAAATTAACAACTGAATGCTCATGAAGCATCCAAATGCTTAGAGTGGTAGTAACTCATTCCACATCTGTAAAGCAAGCATAATGTAATCCTTTGAAATGAGTAATTCTTAGTAAAGAAACTTAAAGTGTAAAAAACTTTGAAGTAGTTATCAAACACAAACTCTACTTACCTTCAGATTTTAATTTTGTAAGAACAAAAATCAAGTAGTTGTTAAAATCTGGATATTGATTGAGTTGTTCCAGTTTCTAGAACAAATAGTAGTTAAGGAAACTTCTCAGTGTAATCTATGGAAGAAATTAAGCATTTTTAATCTAAAATCAAGAATCTCTTTTGGGATTTTTACTTTTGCATTTTTTTTTAAAGTCAGAATAAAGCTCTCTTATTAAAACTGTCAGTATGCTATTGCAGTGGTGGTTGTGTTAAACCTCTTCAGTGCATTATGGCTGAAATACTAAACTTAATATTTTATATCAACTATATTCTCTGCAACATAAATCAAGTTATACCTTCAGCAGCACAAGTGCACACATAGTAAAAATTTTGTTTCAAAACAATTTACTTGAACTTAAAAGGAAAAAAAAACCCTCACGGGAAAGGTATTTAAGTATAAAATAATGACAAAAATGAAAAGCACTCCAAAGAAACCCAAACAAGTCTTTTAAACATCATTTAAGGAAACTACCTTTATAAAATAACTTTTTAACTTAAACTGCTTTTATTAGACTCGTTTGTTCTTTAGAATTCAAAAAATTAAGATAAAATACTATTTATGTGCAAGTCTACATATCAAATCTTATTACATAAAGTCAGTATTATGAAATTATCACACTGCAAAAGTTCTGCAACCATGCATCCCACCCACCCCAGGATCTAACATTTCCAATGACACAAATGTGCACGTATTTTATTTTGTTGGCAGCCAATAATGACATAATGCTCTACTATATCTTTCTTCATGCCCTCTATTATGCTTTATAGTAACACCCCAATTGTGCTTTATTAGACATAAATATTCTATTTTTTTCCTCAATAGACCTAAATCTTTTTAAAAAATTAAAACCATGATACAAACTCTAGGTGTACCACATTAGCTGTTTATCACACACTACAATACCCTCAGTGTTTAGTGATTGGAACATAGATTAACTATCAAAATACCTTTCTCTAGAAAAATTCCAATGGGTAACCACTTTCTTTGACCAAAACTGCCCAGTGATTTCTTTCCTAAGTGAATGGCCAAATTAACATGATATGCCAATGATTTTTCATAAATATTTCCTGATAAGATTCACTTTCTTAGAAATTGAGCTACCTATCCATGATACCCATAGTAAGAATTTTTCAAAAGGTGCTCAAGCCTATACAAAAACAATAATTAAATACACTCTTTCCCAAGAAGACACAAAAGAACAAGGTCACCATAAGGCACTTTGAAAACAAAAACACTGTATTTTTAAATACTATTTATCTCTGTCTACTGAAATTTAATTTGTTCCTTATGCAGAGAGCATACTATGTTCCAGGCATGCAGAATAAACTGAAAATTTGATTGTTAGCCCAAGCATAGTATCAAACATGTAAAAAGTATTTAATACGTACTAAAACAAGAGATTATGATATATAGTGCTGGGAAAGAAATTACAGTGCGGTTTTGGGCTTGGCTAACCTAGGAAATAACTGGGTCATATAACACGTACAATTCATTAAATATCAACTTCTATCAAACACAAAGACTGAGCCACACCAGGGTTTCAGGTACAAGCTCCAATACACCCCAAAACGACTATTCTCCCCTCAGTACTAACAGTACCCAAGCAAAATGACTTAAAAAAAATAAACCCGAGCAGACCTAAATCATTAACACCTTCATTTCAAAATGAGTACTATTAATTAACTAAAAGATTAGGTACTTACTCATCTATTCAAGGTTTTAAGTTACAGAGATGCAGTACTTCGAGAAACTTATTTACCAAGAGCTTAAGGAATTCTATTTTTGATCCTGACAGTGTTTTAAATTTAAATAAGCTCAAATTACACCAAAAGAGCTTACTTATCAGATTCCATATTAAACAATTTTCCTGCTTATTAATAAAAATTGAGGCTTTTTTTTTGCAAAAATCACATAAAAGTTTTTTAAAAGAATTAACTTCGTCTTAAAATAACAGAGATAAAAAGATTATTTACGATCGGGTGAATTTGTTTCTTTTATTGGATGCGGTGAGAGCTTTCCATTTGACCGCAGTTTAGGGCACTACAGAAGGCACACATAGCAGAGGTTTTTGCTTCTCATAAGCTTTTCTGTCTCCTAAACTGTAGCAATAGGACACTACACTAGCAAAGTCGGTAAAGACTTGGGTAACTGAGCAGACAGTCTTGAGCCAAAGATTAAAAAAAAAAAAAAAATCTCACTTGGGAGCCAGGGAGCTTGCAACAGGTGTTGGCATGAACAGCCCTGGGGTGAAGCCTGAGACCACCCCCCCCTTCTAGGTCTCCAGCCTAGAGGAACCCCAGGCCCAACCCCGAGGCCGTTCAAACCCCGCGCCAGCTCCACCCCATTTCTGGCCGACGAGCTCCGCCGCGCACACAGAGCCCTCCACCCGGCCTTACGCTCTGCCCGCCGCCTCCACCGCGCCGGGAGCATTGTGTGGGCCGGAGCGCTGGGGGTCCGCACCCTGCCGCGCCGCTCTGCACTCCCTCGGCGGGTCAGCGGCGGCCGGGCGGGGACGTGGCGGCCCCGCCGGCGCACATGTCGCGATCGCGGGCGGCGGCCGGGAGCCCCCGCCTCCCGCGGGCCGGAAGCCGGCGGCTGCGACGGCAGCCTGAACCCGGGGCGCGAGGGCCGCGTGCGCGAGGCGCCGGGCAGGGGCGGCGGCGGTGGCGGGCGGACGGAGGGCGGAGGGATCCGGGGAGCAGGAGGAGGGGGAGGGGCGGGGGAGCCACCCGGCTGCCGGGAGCGGGCCCCGCGCGGGGCGAGCTGCGCGGGCGGCGACGAGGCCTCGGAAAGGATACTTGTTGCACGGTTCTCTGGATGGTGGTGTCTGGGGACTGGGACTCCTTCAGCAGCTGCAGGATTTGCTGAAGCCCTTGCTCGTCAGGTTTCCACTCATACTCCATCTTGGTTTGCTGCAAATAAAGCCAGACACAGGAAGAGAGGAGCAAATGTTACTCCCCGTGCACAGGCCCGAGTGCTTCCCGCGCCGAGCAACCCGCTTCTCCCCGCCAGAACGACCCCTGCGCTCCCTAGACGCCTCGGACCTGCCTGGGGCGCCCCGAAGGAAGTCTCGGACGGTGAAACCCGGGAGAACTGATCCTAGCAGCTCGGCCGCCAACGTCTGCTGCTGCCGCCGCGGCCGCTGAGCGCAAGAAGCCGACCAGACTGAGTCACCGCGAATTTGCAATCTGGCCCCTAGATCCGCTCGGGGGAGCCCCCTGGGTCCTAGTGCCACGCAGTTTCCTCCATCCAACCCAACTCTAATTCCGTCCAGATTATTACTGATTTAAGGGCTAAACAAAAATCAAGTCCTTATCAAAACCCCGCGAAACACCTGAACAGATCTGATTTGGGGTTTTAGTCATTTTAAGTTAACATGGTTAATAATTAAGAGTGACTGTAATAGGGGAAAAACATCTGATAATTACCCTGACAGCTCAACAATACTTATGGAGAAGAAATAAAAATGTTTGCATTTCAATTTGATATATAAAGCATCAAATACTAATATTTAGTCTAAAATATTAAAGATGCACTACAATCACAACCCACATCTCGATAAACACTAAATGTTGCATTTACATTTGCAGAACTTGACTAAAATAATGCGTTCTTTCATAAACTTCAACTTCCGAACTTTCGTTGAGATAAAGTCTATCTGAAATAACCACATTTCACAACTAATGACTTTGGGCTGAAAGAAAAACAAGAAAATGTTATCTTACAATTGGATAGTGTTTAATCCTATTAACGTGTTTTCACATACATTTTCTCATTTTATTATCTGACCAGAGGAGGTATTATTTGCTCTCATTTGGCAACTATGGAGCAAAAAGGTCTGAGCAAATTACCTCAGTGAACTAGGTGAGATTGGGAACAGAATATAGATTTCTTAAACTACTATGAATTGCATCTGCTACAATCAATTGTAACTATTATATCAATGACACAGTTTCATTAAAACTAAATGCTTAAACAAAAACAAAACCTAAGTATCAAGCATGAATTATTTGTAAAAACCAAACTGAATTTGCTGAAGGAGAAAATTTTTCATATGGTTCTACAATTATATGATGGCTTGACACCTGAAATGATGGCTACAATTATATGATGGCTTGACACCTTACTAGTAGGCATCCTTTCCTAGCAGGGGTTAAAAGCAATTACCTGACCTTACTGTACCTCTCTAGTTAGCATTGTTTAAAAAAACAAAACAAAACAAAACAAAACAAAACAAAACAAAAAACTTTTCCTCTCTCCTTCTTTACCTTTATTTTCAGCTTAATATCCTGTAATCTGGCTTTGCTCTCCGAATTCTACAGACTTTTTAAATGACCCAGCTCCCAAAACAAACAACCCCCCCCAAACAAAAACAATTATCTTTTGGACATAATACCTATTAATAATATTGTAGTGTTTTTATTCCAGTCTTCATTCTGTGCATTTATATATTTTATAATAATAGGGTTGTCCTGTTATTTGCCCAATTGCATATATCATTAAATATTAAAAGTATTTAAAAACATAATAGTATTCTATTGTGTTGCTGTACCATAATTTTAATAAACTTTTAACTGATATAATATACACTATAACCTGTACAAATCATAAGCTTATAACTAGGTGGATTTTTACAAAGTGAATACACCTGTGTAACCAATCCCCACATCAAGATAGTTACCAGTACCAAGGTTTCTCTTGTACCTTGTCTTTAACTCACCCCACAATCCCATTACAATTTCTGTCATTATAAACCTCTCCCCCATCCCTTTTGACTTCCTTTTACTTCAGAAACTTCTTTAAAAAAATGATAAAAACAGTATTATAACAAATCAAACATGTTTGGACAAGAAAAGTTAATTCAATCCTCTCTCTTAAGTTTACCTCCCTGACATAAGGAGTTTTAAGAGTTTGATATGAATCCTACACATTTCTCTATACTCAAACACATATATAATTCTGGTTTGTTTTCTAAGATCATACCACATACTACACTCCACAACTTTTAAACACGCAATATAGCATGGCCATCATTCTAGGCCACTACGTATAGATTTAACGCACTTTTTAATAGATGTACCTTGGTCTTTATAACTGATAGAACAAAATTTGTTCCTGATTGGCTTCCACCTTGCTTCTACTTTTTGCCACTATGAACAACACAGCAAAAAACATTCTTGTACTAATATCCCCCTCATAGTAATGGCAACCCAGTGAGATTAGGCCAAATGTATAAATATTTAAAAATTTCTAATAGTTATTACCAGATTACTTTTCAAAAAGTTATGCAACCCACAGACACCACCATCAACAATGTTTCCCATATATTCACCAGCATGATCTTTTAATTTTTGTGAATCCAATGAGTGAACATTTTAAATCTCTCCTGATGCTGGAACAGGGAGGGAATGGGAGAAGTGGGAGTGGGGAACCTGAAAGTCTGAGCCTTAGCTATGAGTTAGAGGTGTCAGTAAGTATATCCCACCTGTTGAGGTGACAAATAGATAGCCTACTTAAGTCCTTAGCTGCCTTTCTGAACAAAAAACTAATGCCAGGGGCCAACAGTAGCCAAGTCCAAAAGACACCTTCATCATATCAATCCTGAGTGAGGATGACCGCCCTGTAATATCATTACCATACTTCCTTTTTTATCCCTGCACTCAAATAATGTTTTTCTCTTTGAACAGCTTAGTATTAAGAACATTTAATTTGATTAGCCAATGATGATAGGATAAGGAGAATTGAGACAATCTGTTCTGTCATACCTTACTCAACTTATCTGGAACAAAAAGCTCTCAAAAATATTTGATTGCTAACTGCTTGATAATCTCAGGCCACTTTGAACTTCTAAACCACATTTTTTTTCTGTAGTAAAACATATGTAATACAAAATTCAGCATTTTAACCATTTAAAGTGTAAAATTCAGTGGCATTAAGTACATTCCACCTCTATCTCTAGAACTTAATACATTTCAAAAGCCATTAAAATTAGGAAGAACCTTATCCTAGGGTATCCAGAGATAGTGTTATTTAGATAATGTCTTAAGTACTTCAAGCTAACCAAGCACCCTAGAATTACGAGGTAGAAATCATTTATTTAAAGAATAAACTATATATTAAACAGAATATCAAGATTAACACTGAATTTTCTTAAAATAATTACTATTCTTCTTTCATGTTGAATACTCAGATATGAATGTTTCAAAAAAGGGAAGTAGTACCTCAAATTTTTCTCTTTTGGAGTACATAAATTATGCTGATTGGTCCATGACATTCATGGTAAGTACTCCGTTGCCCCAAAAGGCATTTCAGTAAGCCAAGACAGTTAACTGAACTATCAAGATAGAAGATGGCACCAGAATAAAAAGCCTGCAAGAGGTAGGTTACTATAAAATAACATTATGGGCCTTCAGAAGACTAAAACTTCCTCAAGAATCCTAAGCTGTTAAGAACTTAAATTTATGTTAAAACTGAATTTACTAGAGTTGATGTGAGGTAAAGAAGCCAGACTGGTTGAAAAAAGTAAAAAATATCTAGTATCTTCCCAGCTGGAGGGGCTGTAAAATATAGTTTAAAAAGCAGACAGGAAGTCTGGACTCAAGCAACCTAAATTTAAATCCACACAGTAGCTGTGAAAACCTGGGAAAGTTAACTAATCTCTCTGAGCCTCAGTTTCCCAACTATAAAATGAGAGTATACCAACTCTGGAATAGGATTATAGGTACCTGCCTGGCATACAGTATGGTTTGAAATATAGTGGTTTTAATTGTTACAGCAATGGTTTTCTACTACCTGCAAGATAAAATCTAACTTCTTTTCATGGAAGAGGCTCTTTATGATCTGGCCCATCCCCTCCAAGGACAGCTTTATTTTTTCCAACTCAACCTCCAACTTTTATGCTCCAGTGCTACCAATTGTGCCTCTCATACCTCTGAACCTTTGCATAGGGACTTCCTGTCTGAAACGCCCTCTTTAAATGCGATCACTTGTATTTTTTACCACTGATCTAGAGTTAATGGCTATTTCCATTTTAAAAACTGTCGTAATTATTTCTAGGTCTGTCTTAGTAACAGAACATGTGTTCCTTGAGAACAAGGACAGTGTCTTTTTGCCCTCTTTGCCTAGCAAAGTGTGATTCAGTAAGTATTTGTTGAATAAATACTATTGTTGTTCATTACTCAAATACTATTATTGTCCATTAATTCAAATGAATAAATATTAAGCTGAGCAGCTAAATATTAAGCTCAGTGAGCATTAAAGATTCAAAGGTAAGTAAAATACTGTCAGTGCCCTAAATTCTCATTTAGTGACATTGACAGATGTGTTGTCTATGAATGAAGTACATGAATGAAGTGCAATAGGAACAGAGAGGAAAGTGAATATATTCTGCCAGGGAAGAAAGAAGTGATTTTATCCCATTTGCTTCAGAGCTTTTTCTCTCTCCTAATTTCAATTAAATTCAAACAAATATTTACTGAGCAGTCAAATGTTTCTACCTATATGGTGAATCACTATGAATGTGATAAATGTTGCCATCAGTGACACGATTTCCCAAAATGGTGAACAATTATTGGTAGAGTTCCAAACAAAACAAGGTACAATCTTCCTTCAATAATACAGTAGTTTTATTCCTGGAAAACTCAACATTTAATTAAAATCATGCAAAAAATTCCACATGCATGTGTGAAACTGAGTTAGGCTCCCGGCTCTGACAACTATAAACAGATTTTTTTTCCCACCTATGTGACTACTTAATGGGACATTCAAAAGTCATTCAGGGCTATATGCATGTATATACATGACAGGGATATTGTGCTGTACACCAGAGACAGACAAATTGTAATTGACTGTACTTAAATTTAAAAAAAAAGTCATTCAGGACATAACATTGTAAACTGACTATACTTCAATAAAATAAATAAACAAAACAAACAAAAAAGTCATTCACGGTTCCAGACAATTCTTGATGGTGAAAATCTAGCCCATCTCAGCCCCACCTAATAAATGGCAAGAGCACCTCCCAATCACTAGGACATCCCCTGCCAGAGAGCAGCACTGCTCAGTGGAGAATGACTGGTAGGGATAGTGCAAGGGGCTGTGGGGACATTATGCTAACCCAGTTAAGAGGCCAGGAAAGACTTCCTTGAGAAAGTGACTTTTTACCTGAAATCTAACAGGAATTACCAAAAAGTCAAAGTGAGAGGAAGACAGGGCTAAGAAGACTTCACTATGTCAGAAGTTTTGGACTTTATCCTAAGGCTAACAGAAAGCTTATGAAGATGGTTATAAACTCATAAAAGAAATCATCAAATAAAAATATGGAAAAGGATTACTCCTCCAGGAAGGAGAAATAGGGAAGGACAAGTTCATCACCTGATGTTAAGTATTATGTTTTCACAATATGCATAATATTTTTATAATAAAAATTATTTTAAAAAATCCTATCAGGCTACAACATAGGAAATCATTAGAGGGGCAGGAGATGCCACAGAAAGACCTAACTATCCAATCTGCATTTACAATGAAGTTCCAGTTTGTTAGGGGAAAGGCTGTCATGTTTCAGACAGAGCCAAAATACTACCAAAAATCCTGGTACTTAAATATTACAGACTTAAACATGTCTATTACTTGTCAACAACAGTGATAATTTTTTTTTTCACTACAGGCAGTGTCCTAAGCCTATGTTAACTAATTTATTCCTCAGAACTCTATAATGTATTTATATATATATATATATATATTTAATTAACGTATATATAGTCAGTTATAATGTGTCAGTTTCTGGTATGCACCATCATGTCCCAGTCATACGTGTATACATTTGTTTTCATATTCTTTTTCATTAAAGATTAATAATGTATTAACAACATTTTACAGCTAATTAAATTGAGACACAGAGAAGGTTACTCAGATAGTAAATGACAAAGCCATGACTCAAACCCACCTAATCTGGTTCCAGAGTCCAGTATCTAAGTTCTTGACATCAGTTTCTGTAACTGGGAAACTAATCATAAAGAAAACCATTTGTAAACTAAAGAAATAACATGTATTTGATACCTTTGTAGTTGAGGTAAAAGAGAAAAGTAAAAATCATATTTCACTATTGTAAAAATTATAAGAGATCTAAAAAAAGTATGTATACAGGGTGAAAACATGATAAAAGTGACATACTTCAATAGCATTGAGTGAATGAATCTGAAACATTCTAAATCCAATCTTCATAACATCCTTTTCTTGTAAGTGAGTGGCAAGTATTATCTTCATTTGACAAACAGATAAATCAAAATACAGCTTAATTTGCTGAATCATTTGCTAAACATGAATCAGATCTATAGACTTCCAAAGTAAATGTCCCTTATATTGTTTTTTATTTACAAAAAGATAAACAAGGAAGAAAAAAATCAGAGATATCCAAAGAGCTAAAAAGAACATGATTAAAAAAATTATTTAATAAAAACTTTCATAAGAAATTGTACCAAAGATAAGAGAAGGGAAAGAAGGAAAAGTCTGAAGGCAGCTGATTATTAATAACTTTTTAAAAATAACATGTTTTTTAATGTCAAAGAAATGAAAATGTCAATAGACCTGCTAAATTACAGATATCAGTAGAACTAGAAAGTTCTTTAAGAGATTCTCTAAAGTAATCAGAGATTAGGGATCAAGAAAGAAGAGAGGAAGAAGCAAAAGCAACATGAGTCCCTGCTACCTGAGGAAATGAGCTTAACTAAATTAAAGGGCAGGGACCACAGAATATGGACCTTCTGATGTTACATGTGCTAGGCACATAGTAGGTTTTAAATCGTCCTTGAGGATTGATTAGGGTGACTAATCTAGTTCACCACTTGAAAGAATTATGCTAAGAGGTTAAAACTATAATCCTCTGGCATTGTAATTTATTGTCATCTAAGAGCTGAAAGAGTAACAAAAAAAAAAAAAAGAAGAAAATGGAAAATTTAAATAAATGTATTCTTAGAGTGCCCTTTCAGGAAGACCTTTGAAGATGACTAGGCATGTGACTCAGATAATAAAGTTTACTAACAAACATTTTAAAAAAAGAAGCTAGTACCAAAATGAGCAGGTGATAAGAAGGAAAACGTAATTTCAAAACTCCAATCCACAATCAAGTACTTCCTATGTAATTCATATTTACATATTTACAACAGCACTCTGAGGTGGATTATTAACTCCATTTTATATTAACTGAGGTTCAAAGAGGTTAAATAGCTTGCCTGGCCAGTACATTGCAGATTGGCATTCAAAACCAAATCCGTGTAATTCCAAAGTCTGGACTATACCAATAATAATCAACCCTGTTATCATTTATGGAGCACTTCTATGTGCCAGTTATTTTACTAAGTGATTTAAATGCATGATCTCATTTAATTCCATGAGTGGGGACTACTGTTGCCTCTTTTCCACAGAAGAAAAGACTTAATGGAAGTTTAGTAACTTGCCCAAGATGACAAGAGACAATAAAAAACAAAAGCAGGACTCAAACTCAGATGCACCCAACTCCAGAAGTCTGTGCACTGAACCATAATGCCATAGTATCATTCTGCCACATCCATGAACATGTGACTAACCCTTAACAGAACTCTTGAGTAGACTTCATGGATAGGCTTCTCTTTTCCTTTCTATTCTATGCATTACCAAGAAGTCACAAGCTCTCTTATTTACATGTCTCCATTTTTCAGTTCAAGTGTGGATAACTGCACTTCGCTTTTCAGAGTTTAAATTTTTTATTACTCATCAAAATAAAACGCTGATAGGAGTGATACTTTCCATATATTTAACTTCTGGTCACAACATTTTCATCATCAAAACACCAGTTCTCTGTTGATTTCCACAACAGAGTTAACTATATCACAATTGCTCTCACTCTCCATGTACATTAAGCTACTTAAACCAGTGGTTCTCAACCCTGACTGCACATTATACTTACTAGGAACTTTAAAAAAATATGATGCCTGTTCCCTATGTCCCCCACTGATTCAGTGTAGGAGTGGGGCCTAGGCACCTGGGCATGGGGAGTGTTAAACAACTCTCAGATGGTTCTAATATACAACCAATTGAGAATCATTATACTAACTCAATAAACCTGCTCTTGGCAATTTTTATTAGCATTTTAATGAGCATCAATGTTCCAGCTGTACTAGCCCTGTTCCAGCTGTACTAGAAATGACAGAAAACAGAAGAGTAACAGAATGCAGACTGTACTGATTAATATGGAAATATTATAACCACTAGAAAAATGTCTTTGATGAAAACCAAAACATAAGAACATACTGTTTAAAGTCAAATCATAATTTGCACTATGTGGTAAGAACTGCATGTGTTGGAAGCTATTAAGTGCGATGTTCATTTACTTTGTAATTTACCAGTAACAGAGACTGCATAAGGAGTTGGACTAAGTTCTTACAAGTGGAAACTTGGGAAAAGGCAAGATATGGGGGAACACATTAAGTTGTTCTATAAATTAAATATGTTAAGTAAATTATAAGTAAAACATACTTTTACAATTTTGGTCCTTGACTGGTCAAATATGATTTAAATTCATATAGCAAATCGACTTATCTTGCAAATAATAACCACATCTTTCTTTGAATGGCAACATTAAGTCATTCATAAACTGAGAGTAACCTTTCTAAATGATAAGCCAGACATTAAAATACAAACAAACAAAATAAGCAAATTAGGTCCCTGATTCTTTTAGCATTGTAGATTCATTAATGAGCTTTACTAGGGAACTTCTTATTGCTCCATTCAATTGACTACTGTCATTGACTATGTCAACCTTACCCCAGTACAGTTTTCATTTTTGTGACATCAATTTAAGAAAAAATGCTCTTTTAAATTCTTCTCTAAGTAGTGTAACATGATTGTAAATTCCTTTTCAGAATGTTGACTGATCATTGCCAAGTGTTTCTGGGAAATATAGTGCTTAATACTTTTCAAATTACTTGAATTTTTATCCCCAGTTTTCAAAACTAAACTGTGAGTGGAGGAAATAGTTTCAGTGATGTTAAGTAAGTAACTTGCCAAAAATCAATTGGTGAGTAAATGTTAAGATTTGCGTTAGATGGCTGAAAACTTCCCAAACTTGGGGAAAGAAATGAACATCCAGATTCATGAGGCCCAAAGGATCCCAAATAGATTAAACCCAAAAAGGGCTACACCAAGAATTTATAATTGTCAGAAGTCAAAAAATGAAGACAGCATTTGGAAGCAGCAAGAGAAAAGCAACTCTTCACATACAAGGGAGACTCCGTAAGACCATAAGCAGATTCCGCAATGGAAACTTTGCAGGCCAGGAGAGAGTGGAATGATACACTCAAAACACTGAAAGGAAAACAAAAAACAAAAAACAAAAAACAAAAAGCCCCCAACTTGTCAGCCAAGAATACTAGAACCAGTAAAGTTGTCCTTTAGAAACAAGGGAGAGATAAAGACATTCCCAAACAAAAAGTGGAGGGATTTCATCAATAGACTTGCCTTACAAGAAATGATAAAAGGACATTCTTCAAGCTGTAAAGAATGCTCATTAAATAAAAGAATGCTAATTAATATCTTAAAAATATGTAAATGTGTAAAAGTGACTGGTAATGGTAAATATATAGTGAAACAGATTCTCTGATATTGCAATCAATTCACTTACAACTCTACTTTAAAAGTTACAAAACAAATGTATTAAAAATAACCATAGCTATAATACTTTGTTAATGGATAAATAATATAAAAATATGGAAACTGTAACATCAATAACCTAAAATGTGATAGGGGGAGAAGTAAAAGTATAAAGTTTCTGTATGTTCTTGAAGCTGTAATCAGCTTAAAATAGGATGTAAGATATTTTATATAAGCCTCATAGTAACCAGAAAGGAAAGAAATCTGTAGTAAATACACAAAAGATGATGATGATGATGATGATGAAGGAATCAAAGTAAAACACTACAAAAAGTCATCAAATCACAAAAGAAGCCAGCAAGAACAGAACAGAAGATCTACAAAACAAGAAACAATTATCAAAATGGCAACAGAAAGCCCTTACCTATCAAAAATTACCTTAAATGTAAATAGCTTATATTCTCCAATTAAAAGACAATGATGGAATAAACTAAAAAAAAAGATACAACAAAATTCTGCCTACAAGAAACTCATTTTATCTTTAAGGACACACATAGACTGAGAGAGAAGGAATGGGAAAAGATATTTCAAGCAAATGGTGACTAAAAGAAAGCAGGGGTAGCTATACTTATAGCAGACAAAATAGACTTTAAACTAAAAATGGTCTAAAGAGACAAAGAAGTTCATTATTTTTGACAAAGGAATCAATCCAGCAAAAAGATATAACAGTTCTAAATATGAACCCAACATCAGAGCACCTAAATATATAGAGCACCTATTAACAGAACTAAAAGGAGAAATAAACAGCAATACAATAATAGTTGGGAACTTTAATACTCCACTCTCAACAATGGATAGATCATCCAGACAGGGAGAATCAATAAGGATACAGTGGACTCGAAAAACGCTATAGAGTAAGTGGATATAACAAACATATACAGAACATTTCACCCAGTAGCAACAGAATACACATTCTTCTCAAGTGCACCCAAAGCACTCACTATGTTAGGTCCTAAGTTAGGCAACTAAATAAGTCTCAACAAACTCAAGACAGAAATTGTATCAATTATCTTTTCTGACCACAATGGTATGAAACTAGAAATCAGTAATGGGGGAAAGCTGGGAAATTCACAAATACATGGAAATTAAACAACACATTCCTGAACAACCAATGGATGAAAAAAGAAATTTAAAAGATGAATGAAAATATATCTTGAGACAAACTGAAATGGAAACACAACATACTAAAACTTACGGGATGCAGCAAAAGCAGCTCCAAAAGGAAAGTTTACAGCCAAAACCACATTTATCAAGAAAAATAAAGGTATCACATAAACAATCTTCACATCTCAAGGAACTACAAAAAGAAAAATGAAGCCCCAGCTTAGCAGAAGGAAGGAAATAACAAAAAATCAGGGCAGAAATAAAAGAAATAGCGAAAAAGAAAACAACAGAAAAGGTCAAGAAAATGAAGAGGTGGTTTTTTAAAAGATAAAATGGATTCTAACAGGTTTGAGGTGTCGAGATAACAAGCACTGGTGAGGATGTGAAGAAAAAGGAACCCTTGTGCACTTGTTGATGGGAAAGTAAATTGGTACAGCCCCTATGGAAAACAGGATGGAGCTTCCTCAAAAAGTTAAACATAGAACTACCACAGATCCAGCAAGTCCACTTCTGGGTATACATCCGAAGGAAAGAAAATCACTGTCAAAGAGGTATCTGTATCCTCATGTTCACTGCAGCATTATTTACAATGGCCAAGACATGGAAACAACGTATGTGCCCATTAAAAGAATAAAGAAAATGCGATACACACACACACAAACAGAATTTTATTCAGCTGAAAAAAAAAAGGAAATCCTTCCATTTATGACAATATGGATAAACCTTGAAAGCGTAATGCCAAGTGAAATTAAGTCAGACAGAGAAAGACAAATACTGTTATGGTCTCACTTACACGAGGAATCAAAACAAAACAAAACCCAAACTCATAGAGAGCAGATAGGTAGTAGGCAGGAGTCAGGGGAGGGAAGAATGGGTAAAGCTGATCAAACAAAGGGTACAAACTTCCAATCGTAAGATGAGTAAGTTCTGGGGATGTAATGTGCAGCATGGTGACAATAGTTAACAACACTGTATTTGAAAGTTGCTAAGATAGCAAATCTTTAAAGTTTTCACTAAAAATAAATAAAATAAAAATACAAATAAAAATTGTAGCCACAGGGGAGGGTATAGCTCAAGCAGTAGAGTGCATGCTTAGTTTGCATGAGGTCCTGGGTTCAATTTCCAGTACCTCCATTAAATAAGTAAATAAATAAACAAACCTAATCACCCCCCCTCCACACACACAAAAAAGGGAGGGTATAGCTTGGTAGTAGAATACATGTTTGGTATGCACAAGGTCCTGGCTTCAATCCCCAGTACCTCCATTAAATTAATAGATGAATAAACCTAATTATCTACCCCCCTGAAAAAAATAAAAATTTAAAATAAAAAAAAAACTGTAGCCATGTCAGATGATGAATGTGTTAACTAACCTTACTATGGTAATGACTTCACAATATATACATGTATCAAATCATTATGCTGTACATCTTAGACTTACACAATGCTATATGTCAATTATGTCTCAATAAAGCTGGCAAAATAGAAAAAATAAAAAAGAAAGTTTTACTGCTACTTCTACAAAAACAAAAAAGTTGAGTTGGAATGTATGTCTTCTTGGTCCAACATTTCTTTCACTTCAAACTGCATCTTTAATTCATGGTTCATAAAATATGGAGGTATAATTAATTAAAAGAGTAGCTTATCTTAAAACAACATTACACGGTTTACTTACTTGATGGTTCATGTGTGGACATACATGCAAGATGAAGACAAATCTGTATGTACCCTAGCAAGACTACAATAGTTTTTGGTAGAATGCTGGTATTGAATGATTGAAAATATACCATCACCAGGCAAGCTGTTGATTATAGCTGTACTTATTTAAGGAGCTGGTAAAAAAAAGGGCTATAATGTGAATAGCCAAATATTTTCCTATGTAATACATATGAAATTATAAAGTAAGTCAAAAAAGGATATGATTCAATATTTTAGAATCTACTTTATGGTTTATAAAGTGAGACATACTGTATAGTTGATAGAGAGCTAAGCTGACAGTTTTCTGAAAAATTAGCACATGGGGACAACCATTACAGATCAATTAGATGGTAACTACAAGCATACTGTTTCATTACAGATTGCTCCTAAAGTTCTGAAGTAAGACAGCCCTATTAATTTCTCATTCATATCCAAAACTATCTTTGTTTAAGTGTAATGTGTTGATTGAATATTTCATTTTCACGTGTATATAGAAAAAGGAACATAGAACAATGTTCACTGGCAAGGGGTGAATTGGAAAATGGGTCAGAGAAGTTTAGACAGTAAAACAGAAGGGTGATAAAATGGTAAGCTGTCAGTAGGCTGATTATCATTAGCTTTTATCTAATCTTTCCTTTGTCGATTGAAATCTCACTCACACATAACAGGGGCACATATCTTTCAGATTTCAGTTGTGGGAAGACAAACAGAGCAGAAAAAACTAATGAAAGGAAATCAATTTTAACAAATTTAGTTCCTGAGCTGAATATTGTTCTACACTAGTTTTGTTGATAAACAGGAACACACAGTAGAGGACAAGCACAGGCTCCAGCATTGCACATGCATGGGTTCCAATCCCAGTTCTCCCAATTGTCTTTTTTTGGAAAGTGGCTTACCTTTCTGAGCCACAGTTTAGTCATCTGTGAAATGGGGCTGATGAGATGATTCACTGAGAATGTAAAGTAATGCAACAGTGGGTACTTAAAAGTTTATGCCCTTCATAGTTCATCCTCAACTAAAATTATTAAAACCCAGATTTACTGATGATAGTTTGTACCATCAGGCAGAATTAAGATGAAGATTAAATTATTTTTGTATGGTCAAACAATATGCAACAAAATGGGCTGTTTGACATGCCATTTAAAATGAGGTGATATTCTATAGAAACAGAAAAATCAAAAGAGAAATATTGGAGAAACAGAGGAACAAAAAGAACCAGAGATCAAATGGTGAATATTAAATCAGATATAAATATAATTAGTCTAAAAATTCTATAAGGGTGAAAACTAGCTGATTAAGGGCATTCCTCATGGTATGCAAGGAGATAGGAAAAGAGTATCATGAAGTAAGTTCTACAGGGGTAGTCCATAAATAGGGGGAAAAAGCAAGAAATAATGTTGTATGTCAGATGGTATAGACAACTAACAGTTTAGTACGAAAAAAAACCAGCACACACTCTGTGAGTGTTCAAGTCTGTTTTTTATTACCATAACAAAGAAACAATGAAGCTTAACCAGGACTGAGACATAAAAAAATTAATATAAAACCTAGAATAAAATGTGAGATGGCAAACAAATCTGAGATTACACCAAACACAAAAGATAATGCTAATCTCTTATACATACTAAGAAAGTTTCAGTTTATAAGAATATACTCTTAAGCTGAATTTGGGATTAAGAAGTTTATTGTTGTCTTATAAACAGAGACACTGAGTTATCAGACAATTGAATATCAAGTCCTTATCACCATCCATCCCCCACATCAAATGAAATTGGAATTTATCAATCTAAAATTTAACTGTAATTAGAAAATAGCAATCATAACATCTTCAAAATGAAAACAGCATTAGACAACATCTATCTTATTTTTTTTTAATGGAGAAATCAAGACCTAGAAATCAACATTTTAAATTAAGGAAAATAATTTGATATATATTTTTAAGGTACGGTTAAACATCCAGTTCTATATTATGAGGTTCTTTCCCCACCTTTGTCTTTGGTACAGTGCACTGATTTTCTGATGATTATGAGTAAACCCAAAGGCCCTTTCTCAACAGCCCATGTCCACGGAATGGGTCTTGTGATCGAATTTCCTAAACATAATTGATTACGCCAGGATTGGGCAGCCAACCTCTCCATATGATGAATCCTGACACAAAAAGATGAGCTAGGTCAACTAGAATTCCTTTCTCAGAAATTTAAACAGCAAGTACTAGGATCATTTATCAATTACCAGTTCTCAAAGCAGAAGCTAAAAGGTCATGATGTGGTAGGCAGGTGGCCATCATTGGATTCCACATGCAAGACAAAATTATAAAGGGGCAGGAATTGTAAGCAAGCAGAGAATGGACCAGCACAGAGAGAAGCAAGGAAGCACTGAGCAACATTACATGGTTCACAAGAATGAGAGTGTCTGCTTCTGGGAGCTGCCTTGCTTCTGAATGGCTTTCTATGTGCACAAATGACTTAAAATAAAGCTCCTCCTTGCTTTTAAGACAATCTGAATTACTCTTTCTTCTTTGGAACCAAAAGAGCTTAATCAAAATAGAAATAGTAAATAACTATTTAAATATATAATCACATAATTATATTTGTATTATATAACAAACTATTCCCAAGATGTATTTGCTTTAAGTGAAGGAACTGAACTTTTTAGGGAGTCCTCTAGGAACTGTAGGGCTGGTATAATGAAGGCAGCAACTTTTCCCCAGATTATGCCATTAAAATGAGCAGACCCATCAATATGAATATAATATTGAAAATTTAAAAATCTTTACAGCAATGGAAAAAAAGACTCAACTTTTAGAAAGCAAAAAAATTGTACAGGAAATTATACTAGAAAATAGTAAATGATAACTATTTATTTAAGATTAAAAAACTGTTTTATGATTTCAGAGATCTAGTCTCAGACAGGGGCCATCCTGATAATTAAAGAAGTTTTACTTTTCCTTACAGAATGGGAATTATTTATGGATTCTATACTTGTGATCAGTTTGTTACGGTTTTAATACCCTATTTTGTATGGGAATAATTTTTAACAATGCTATAACAACAAATTAACATTAAAACATTTCAATGTAAAGATACACAGAAACAGTAAAACTAATACAAAATTTAAAATAAGAATACTAAAATTTTCTTTTTTATAAAAAATATTTCAAGCATCTCTCATCAACTTCCTAATTTTTCAAAACACTGATGTATAATTTTGGAAATATCATTTAAGAAAAAATCAATAAATAGCCTAATTAAACAGTATGTTGAACTAGAAGAAAAAATCCCACAAAAATATAAAAGCCAAAAGTAAATTAAAATGAATTTTAGCTAGAAAAGAGGGTCTATAATTCTTCTACAATAGTGTTTGAGACTTCTGTACTATTAAGTTCTGATTCAATAATCATAACTAAAATATTTTAAACAAAAATTACTTACTAATGTATAAAAATTTTTGACTGCAGAAATAAATGAGCATAGAACACAATTTAAATTTGTCATTTACCATGGACTGAACTAAAAAAGGTTCACGTTTTAGTGCTTTTCATTTTGCTAGTTATTTGTGTCATATAATATTTTACTTTTTAAGAAAATAATTTATAAATCATTTAAGTAATTTAAAATTAAGATTTATAGAAAATAGTAAATGAAACCTGTTCACTTAAAACTAAAAAAAATTGTTAGAATCATCAATAAATTTCTTCTTAATATATTTTCTGCCTAACAAAGCTAATGTAATGACTAAGATGGGGTAGAAAAAATATGCTTACAATTTATTGTAACTTGAAACTAATGGTATAGTTCTGTGTGTCTAGTCTAGGTAGATACCATCCATGACCATATACTTACAATTGGTAGGCAAAGGAGTCTAACGAACTGCCTAAAAAGTACACACTATTTCTATTACACTAAACTGATTCTTAGAAAAATAAATTCACTTGTAATAAGACAAACTTCTCATAAATCATTTTCCTGGAGTAGAATTGGGGACATAGAAAGCAAAATCCTTGTCTTAAGGCACATAATATTTCAATTTTAAGAAAAAAAGTGTCAACTCTGCATTATACATTCTTGCAGGAGTAAAAATGCATATTCTAGAAGGAAGAAACTTCAGAAATTAAGTCAATAAGCAAACATTTATTAGGCACTCATATATGCTGAATTTTATAGCTGGAAACTATAAATACAATAAAGGTCTGGAAATGCTGTACCATATGGTTAAATCTATTTTTAGTTTTTTATGGAACCTCCATACTGTCCTCCATAGGGGCTGCACCAATTTACATTCCCACCAATAGTATAGGAGGGTTCCTTTTCCTCCACACCTTCTCCAGCATTTATTGTTTGTAGACTTTTAAATGATGCCCATTTTGGCTGGTGTGGGGTGGTACCTCATTGCAGTTTTGATTTGAATTTCTCTACAGTAAGTGATGTTGAGCATGTTTTCATGTGCTTGTTGGCCATCTATCTGTCTTCTTTGGAGAGATGTCTATTTAGGTCTTCTGCCCATATTTTGACTGGGTTGCTTGTTTCTTTGATATTAAGAGGTATGAGCTGTTTGTATGGAGGTTTCTTAAAAAACTAAAAATAGACTTACCATATGATCCAGCAATCCCACTCCTGGGCATATACCTGGAGAATTATATAATTGAAAAAGACACATGCACTCCAATGTTCATAGCATAACTATTTACAATAGCCAAGACATGGAAACAACCCAAATGTCCATCAACAGATGACTGAATAAAGAAGATGTGATATATATCTCTCTCTATAAAAATAAATAATGGAATACCACTCAGCCATAAAAAGAATAAAGTGCCATCTGTAGCAACATGGATGGACCTGGAGACCATCATTCTAAGTGAAGTAAGCCAGAAAGAGAAAGAAAATGCCATATGATATCGCTCATACGTGGAATTTAAGAAAAAAAGGACACATAACTTAGATGATTGATTTCTTGAATATGTGTAAGCGATATCATATGAGTGGATTACTGCATTCTGTTGATTCTTATTTTGTGGTTGGCTTTATTCCTTTGATAACTATATAAGTTTAAAAAACTGTTCTTAGAAACAATGAACAGTAGTACATATATGTATGCAAACTTCAAAAAATTTTTTTAAAAGATAAAAAAATTAAATAAAAATCTAGAAAGAGAGGGATGAACTAGGAAATTCCTAAGATTTCTTTGCTGTTAAGTTCAACAATTCAATATGTGGCTAGGTATTTTGATGAACTTCATTCAAAAGAATTTGAGATGTATGAGAGTTTCTATTTCCCCAAATCAGAAAATGGTAATTTTAATCTGAAATCACATTGCTATCCTGGTTGCTGAGCAATTTAAACTCTACTAGAATCTCACTGGAGTGTGACTGTGCAGATTCTGTTTTACAAATAAAAATTGCCTGCTGTGCACCTGGTCAGCAAGTAACACCACCAACACAAAAGCCGCTAGCTGACTAGGTTATAAGGTTAAAATAAAACTAAGATTTTTATTAGAGCCTTTTTCTTTTTATGCCTCAACTTTTTATTCCTCTATTGGCTCTTAAGCTTCCACATCAAATTCCTACATTAACTATTAAACTACTATACCACAATTTTGATTCTGAGCTTACTATCTATGGTAAAACAAGACTCCAAAAAAAACCTCCTACCTTTACAGATTCTCCACTGTTTGATCCTTGAGTTATGGTGGGGGTGGTGTCAGGCCAGGGGAAGGATGGTATTTGGGGAAGTGACACAGACACTTGAACTTCCAGCCACAGGGTAACATAGGGCTTTAAGACCAACTGCCTCCTACCATGGGTCTTTTGTGCCATGATGAGCCAAAATAACACCACAAAACAAGGAGTGTCAGAGATCTGGGGCCCTTGCCCTAGTTCTTCTCTGCACGAAGAACTGGCTGGGCAATCCTGTACAAACCATTTACACTCATTTGGTTTATTTCCTCATTTATAAAGCAACTAGAGCCCATGCTCCTTTCAGCTTCTAGAAATAAAACATTTAGTAAATATTGAGTCTTGTCATATTTTACATACAAAAGCCAGCCTTACTTCTTTTTTTATACTTGCTACTGAAATTCTTCAAGTCTTCAGGGAAACTTGAATTCAACTCAATTGTTCAAGTTTAGTTCTGGGAATACTAATTATCTGAGTGAGAGCTTCACGTCATTTGATTCTTTCAACAAATATGTGGGCTCCTGCAAAAGAGCACAGTCCTGTGCCAGGCTTAGGTCATTTCTTACCTAAGTAACATTCAACAATAAGTACAATCTTTAGTTGAAAATGTTATATACAAAACATTTTCATCATAACTTGGGTTTCTATCCAACAGAAGTCTTTATCCATTATCTCCTCAAAACTGTGTAAAACAGTATCAAGCTAAAAATCCAACAGAGCATTCTAACTCCTGCTCTGCAGCACCTGTGGTTTCAGTGATTCACTGTTTAATGCTCTTTCTCTACATTAAGTCTCCTAATATTTTTCTAATAAAGGGTTGACAAGCAGCATTTTATGAGCTGAAACAAATTCTTTTTGAAACATAGATCAGGACTCTTAAGTCCATGTCCACATATTGCCAACTAAACTTTAGCAAAAAAGAATTAACCAAAGTACTTTATTTTACCTTTCACAACAATCAGCACCAATAATCCTGAAAACATATCATTTATGCCAAAGTTTGATAAATTTTACATATGAAGTTTAAACATCTTCAGTTTTCTTGTTCTTTCTCCTGCTCATCAAAGTGACGTATTAAGTAACCTCTCATCCACCATTACAAAGAGTGTAATACAGATGTAGAAATTTAAAATCATCCTTTTGATTTAAGAATCATTTTCTCAGATCTATATATGTGACTTATTTGCCCACTTCAAACAAGGAATTTCAGATTTTTCCATGCACTACATGGTAAGCACTGTAGTATGGAGCTTAAGAATACAAACTCTGGAGTTCCTCAGCTTCACTTTGAGTTCTTGTTCTGCCACTTACTAGTCATGAAAAGAATAATTAACCTATGACCTATAAAATGAGGTAATTAATAGTACTTCTATCTCATGGGGTTATTGTAAGGATAAGATGGCAAAGTTCCATTTGAAAAAAAAAAACAACCTTCTCTTTGTCTAAAAAAAATGACAACCAAATGTAATATAAAACCCTGGACTGGATCCTGTACTGGAGGAAAAATGTTATAAAGGATGTTACTGGGACAAGTGGCAAAATTATAATACAGACTAAAAAACTAAATTTCCTAAATTTGACAACTATATTTAGTTTCAGAAGAGAATATCCTAGCTCTTGAGGTACATACCTTAACATATTAAGGAGCAGAGGGACAAGATGTATGCAACCTACTCTCAAATGGTCAAAAAAATAGTTAATTGCATGTGTATGTTAGGATTGGGGAAGAATGTGGCAAAATGTTAAAAACTGGTGAATCCAGGTAAAGTGTATATGGAGTTCTCTCAAGTATTCTCACAACTTTTCTCTAATTTTTAAAAAACATTTTAACTTTAAAAAATTATTTTAAAATATCTTAAAACCAGCTTTGAGCCTATTTACCCTCTACTACTGCTCAATTTTTCCATTCCCTCCCATTCGTGGAAACATCTTGAAAGTTGTATACAGTCACCATGGGCCCCTTCACTCCACTGAGACTGAGATTTCCTTGCTGCTAAACCCAATGATACCTTCTTGGCCTCATCTTAATTTCTCCACAGTGTTGAAAACTGCCAATAACTCTTTCACCTCTTAGCCTGTGGCATCACATCTCCCTGGTTTTCCTTTTATTTCACTGGCTGCTCTTTGTCAGTCTTCTTTGCTGACCTCCTCACCCCTAAATATCCTAGGCACCTTTCTCTTCTCTCTGTCTAATAATCTCATCCAGTTTGTGCCACTAAACAGCACTCTGAATTCCAGGCTCAAGTATCCAACATCTTATTAGACACATGCACTTGTTTGTTAAATGGGCATCTCAAACTTTGCTGGCTAAAACATAACTCTTCATTCTCTTTCCCATCCCACTCAAATCTGCTTCTCCAGTCCCCTATTATCGTGAAGTGCTACTCGTGTTCATCTAGTTGTTCAGGTCAAACAGCAAGGAGTCATCCTAGATTTTCCTTATATCCCACATTTAAACCATCAGCCAGTGCTGTCAAAATACACTCTGAATCTGATCACATCTCAACTCCTTCACTAGTCCAGATACCATTTTCTACAAGAGCATGGTCTACTACAATTGGTTTCTCTGCTCTCTCTTTCGTTCACTTACAGCCCATTCTTTGAGACAAGCAGCAAAAAACAATCATGTTAAAGCTGCAGTTAAGTCATGTCTTCTCTCCATCAGAACTTTCCAATGGTTTCTCATCACACTTGAAGATAAAACCTCAGATTCTTACCATAGCCTGCAAAATTGTACCTAATCTAGGATCCTGCCTATCTCTCTGAACTAATCTCCTAGCAGTCTCCGCCCCTACTTCCACTTTGTTCCACACTCATTTTCTCGGAGTTCCCTGATGTTGTTATGCTTTTTCCTACCAAAGAGTCTAGTTTTGCTTGCTCTTTCTTCAATTATTCATATTGCTTCTCCTCATTCAGATTGCTGGCCAAATATGACATTTCAGAAAGGCAATGTTCTCTTCCATCTTTCCCCACCTCATTACTTTCTATTTTGTCTCCCTGCTTTAGTTAGTACCTATTTGTTTTTTTCCCTTTCTCTTCATTAAAAGAATCTTTAAATGAAAAAATAATATTCCTGCTCCTCATTTTATAAAAAGTAAACAATATAGTTGAAATTCAAGTTCCCATCCAGCTCTTCTAATCCTGGTCTCCTCCCCAGAAGTACTTTTAATATTCATTTGATGTGTAAAGTTATAGAGCTGTTTTTTGTGCATTTAAATAGTATGCTTCTGTAGAAATAAAGAGTTCTATTTCTGGTCTATAAAAACTCATTCAAAATATGCCTTAGCTTTCCTATTCATTATATATAGCTCTATTTTACTACTAACTACAGTATGGTTTATTGATAAACACTTATTTACAATTTTACATCATTACAAGTCATTCATTTAATAAATATTTACTGAGTGCCTACTATATTCTAGGCACTGTTCTAGTTGCTGCAAATATGGCAATAAATAAAACAAAGATCTTTGTCCTCTTGGAACTTACACTCTTACAGGAGGAAAAAGACAATAAACAGAATATTTAGTGCTAACTTCTCTGCAAAGGCCCAGAGAGTAAGTATTCTAGACTTTACAGATGATGTGCAGGCTGAATACTAAGAATATATCTGCTGTACACTCTGTTTTTGATTTACAACCCTTTAAAAAAATGTAAAAACCATTCTTAGCTCATAGGCTGTACAAAAACAAGCCACAGGGCAATGGTGCTCTAGCTTGCTGACCCCCTGATACAGTGTGTTAGAAGGTGGTATGTGCTATGCAAAAAGTAAAAAAGAATCCAGGATAAGGGGGAGAGGTGGAGGTAGGATGCAGTATCAACAGGGTGTTTAAAGAAGGTGAGGTCTAAAGTAAGGCCAGTGAGCAAGGAGAGAAAGTGGTAGGTAGTAGGAAATGAGGTCAGGGAGGTAAGAAGAAAGGGAAGTGGGTTGGGCAGATTATGTAGAGCCTTGTGGGCCATTGCAAGGATTAGATTTTCTCTGAGTGAAAGGGGGAGCCATAGCAGAGATTTGAAGAGAGAAGTGACAGGGACTGTTTCACTTTGTAAAAGGTTTGCTCCGGCTAGTATATTGAGGAAAGACTGCTGGGAGGGGCTAGGATAGAATAAGGAGGCCAGGTAGCAACCTATTTAAGTAATCTAAAGAGATATGATGGTAGTGGTAGTGGCAGGGTGATGGTAGTGGAGATGGTGAGGCATGATAACATTCTGGATGCATTTTGATAATGTAGGGGAAAAGAACAGGTTGTCCTGAAGGCACAGATATAAAGAGTCAAAGAAAAAATAAAGTCAAGAACAACTCCAAGATTTTACCCTGAGAGTGACATTGTCATTGACAGACCAAAATGGGAAAGTATGGGTAGAGCAGGTACTGGGGAGGAAGTTTAGGAGTTAAGTTCTGGACATGCTGAGTTTGAGGTCTATCATTAGATATTTAGGTACAGATACTGAATAAGCAGCTGAATGTATATGGAATTAGGAAGAGAAGCTAAGATCTAAATTTGAGCATTGCTATCATTTAGATAGTATTTAAAGCCATGAGACTGAATGAGATTACCAGTGGAATGAGTATAGACACAAAAAAACAAAAAACAAGGACTGAGTCCTGGGGCTAACACTAAGAGGTCTGTGAGAAGAAAGGCAAAGAGAACAACAAGGAGTCAGCACTGAGGGAGGAGATAAACAGGGGTGTGAGGTATCCTGCAAAGCAAAGAAGAAAGTGTTTCAAGAATAAGAGAAATAGCTGTGTCAAACGTTGCTAACAGATCAAGTTAAGGTGAAGAGAATCAAGGACATATGGCACTTGGCAACATGGAAGTTATTGGAGAACCTAAGGAGCTGTTTCAGTGGGAATGGTGCAGACAAAGGCCTGACTAGAGTGGGTTTAATAGCGTATGGGAGGAGAAAAATTGGCAATAGTAAGTATAGACAATTCTTTCAAGGAATAATGCTGCAATAGGAAACCAAAATATGGGGAAACAAGTGAAGAGTGGATCAATTTTTTTAAAGCTGGGAGAAATAATAGCTTATTTGTTTGCTGATAGAAATAATCCAACAAAGAAAAAGAATTGATGTGGAAGAATAGACGCTGTAGCAATGTCTTGAGCAGATGAGAGAGAGAGGATGAGCTCTAATACAAAAGCAGAGACAAGAACATGAACAGTTCACCTTAAGTAACAAGCAGGAAGATAGCATGTATTAACACAGATGCTAGTAGGTACACTGGGTGGTTGGCCTCAGTGGAAATGTTCTGACTGCTTCAATTTTTAACAAAATTGAAAGCAGGGTCATGAACTGAAAGTGAGGACTGGAAAAGACAGATTGAAGTTTTGAAGAAAAGATGGTATGAAATAGTCACTGAGGAGAGCGGGAAAGTGAAGAGACTAGGAAAATACAGTACAATCGATAGGCAGCATTAACAACTCACTTGAGGTGTATGGTCATGTGTCATTGTGTGTCTTCTTCCAGCCATACTAAGTTACATAGGGGCAGGTGCAAAGAAAGCAGACAGCTGGCTTTAACAAGGGCATGGCTCTACTAAACAAGTAAAGAGCAGGGGGACTCTCCACAGGAGTGAATAACCCAGGAATTTAAACTGCTTAAAAAAGGAAGTGAAAACATCAGGAGGATGTCAGGGAAACAGAAATAGGACCAATGGATTGGCAATTCCATTGCAAGTCAAAAGAAGATTAGGGCTGAGATACTAACTATAAGGAGTGAACTACTAGAATAGAAAGTATGGTCACAGAGTAGAACACATGAAATGGTAACCACAGAGGGACTGCAGTTATTGACAATGCAAAAAGGTATCACTTGGGAGTGAGTGACTGAGATGGAGTAGATGGGAAGAACACTGGAGGAAAGGTCTAGGAAATGAGAGGCCAGGGTACTGGAAAGATCAGGTATATTCTTTTTAAGAGTCTCATGCTCTACCGACTGAGCTAGCTGGGCAGCTGCCAGTATATTCTTTTTAATTTCAATATAAAGACTGATATGGTATTGGAGAGAGAGCGACAATGAACAATGGAGCTAAAATAATTGAGAAATGAGGATGAATGACCTGAAGGTTAGTAGTTGATAGCAATCATGAGGGGTAGCCGTTACATAATCAGATGACATAACCCAAAATGGAGGATTCTTAGGAAGCAGTGAGAGAGAATAGATTTTGAGACTGGATTTTGTGGATGATGGACTATAAATTCCAGAGGGCACAGTGCAGAAGATAAATGGTGACCTGCAAGTCTGGAGGTTCTGTGGCTATTGAAAAACACCCTTGAACATACGATTCCTACTATACTTACGTGTTTCTCTAATGAATGGAAATTGCTTAGGCTGAAATTTTTTTTAAATTGAAGTATAGTTGATTTACAGTGCTGTGTTAGTTTCTGGCATACAGCATTGTGATTCAGGTTGAAAATATTTTTATTTTAAAATTAAAATGGCTGTACTGGTTTATTCAGTGTTTGAGTTTCCTTACAACCTTATCCATACACACTAGCAAAATTTTATCACTTTAACCAAGATGATGGATTAAATTAAAAAACTTTCACTGTTTTACTTAGCATTTCGTTATTGGTGGATAGAGCATTACTTCATGTTTATTGGCGAGCTATACTTCCTCTTCTGTGATTTTGCCCATTTAAGAAATTGAGTTCTCTTATTAGTTTACAGCACTTAGAAATAACCTATTTTTCTATTTTATTCTGCTCTTAATGACTCACACAAATCAATGTAAATTTCTCATTTCAAATCTTTCAATGGCTTATGCTAGGGCAACACAAGCCTCAGTAGGTATCTCATCCTAAAATCCTTCTATGATGTACTAGAGATCGGCTAAAGGGCACCAGTCCAATCTGGTCACACCCATTTAGTTTCCATACTGTGACTGCTTTTGCACTACATGGCTGAGTTGGTACTGTCTACAAAGCAGAAAATACTGTGTGGTCCTTCACAGAAAATGTTTGTGAACTTCTGCTCTGTATCTTTTAGGGCCCCTGAACGGCTCAGTTTCAAGAACCCAGTAGGTTCTTATCTTTGCTCACATAGTCTTCTAAAGTGTTGTTCCTATTTCCCCTAAATGGCTAAGTCATTTCTCCCACTCCCTCATAGAATCTATTACTATTCTAGTCCTCCTTGGTTCCTCCAAAGACTTATATCATAAAAGCTGGTACCTACACTTCACCACACTTTCTTGTTTATGTATCTTTCTCTACTCTAGTATCTAAATGTCTTGAGGACAAGTGACAATTACAGCACTAAAAACGCTCACTGAATGAATAAATGGTACACGAAATCCTTCATAATTCACCATCTTTCCCATCATTTTCCTTTGCTTCAGCTAAAATTAACTGTATCTTTTTACTTCATTATTTTTCAAAAACATTTCTAACAGCAGACTAATGATCCATGTTTTATATTTATTTGCTTATAATTATGGTGGATACCACCTATTCCTAGTCATTTACTTGCATCTATTCAGTACGTTCAAGATTTGCTTAAGCATTTCTCTACCCTAATTCCTTGCCTAGTAAAGACAAAAACAATGCAATATTGGCCTTTCTGGGATCAACCTTTTCATCTATGGTGGTAACATCTGTAACTGAGGATTCAGGGACTTCACTGATAATTATTTCACTATTGGCTTCAGAGTGCTTCAAAGTCAACTATAAAATGCAACTCAAAATTTTTTCGCTTTAGTTTTCAGTATAAAATTAGTCTCACACATCTTATGGGTAGTCTTATTCTCCTTAACTGGAATAGAACATCTCAATTTTTTTTGTTTATTTTATTTTTCTGTTAAGACTACTTTGCTAGGGATTTCACTAAACATATTTCTTCTGTTTACTTTTTAATGGGCCTTTGTCAATTCTCTTAACTCCCAACTTTGATAGATTTGGTTTGTGTTCAGGTCATTACTAAAAAGTGTTTTACCCACAAAGGCTTGCTGCAATTTATATATTCGTTACCAATTACATCTCATCCAGATAAGGGTTTTTTTTCCCTTTTTAAAATATATGTGGATAGTTGAGCCCTATCTGATTTAACTTTGTAAGTTACTCATTTATTTCCAGCTCACTTACACTATCTTAATAATGCAGTCTATGATCTACAGTTGGTAGATTCACTGTTACAGTGAATTATAAGATTCACTATAAGATTCCATATTCATTCAATGTACACATATTCATTATAAGATTCTGAATATGTGTATCACATAAAACTTTACAAATAAAAGACTATGAGCTTTGTGATTAGGAAAATCTAGATTCAAATCCAGTCTTGAACACTCTTGAGTCTTTAGGCAAAGTACTTACCTATCTATACTTCAGCTCTCCCATCAGTAAAATGGAAGCAACTCCCATGTGTAAATTTATACAGGGCTAGGGTAATGAGCATAATGTATGCAAAAGTAAAAATGTATACTAAATGTCTACAAATGATGCATAGTTTATTATACAGAAAACAACGTTAATTCACTCTCTCTTCCTTCCTATCTCAAGCAATATGGGTGATAAGTGCTGTGCTCCTCAATTTAAGTCCATTATTAAATTCTCTTAAGTAAAAGCAGTTTAGCAATGTAGACCATGAGCTTTGGATTTTCATACACTCTGACCCAGTATTTTCACTTTGGGGAATCTATCTTAATGAAATAATCTAAAACACAGAAATTGTTTTATGTACAAGGATTTTCACTTTAGTGTTTCATGCAATTGCAAAAAAATAGAAATTTTCTAACTATCCAACGGTAATATGTTTAATTTTGAGAAATTCACACAAACGTTACGTGGTCATTTAAAAAGATGCTGACAAAATAATTTAATAGCATGAAAGAATGCTTATGGTATTGGTGAAAAAGGCAGAATGCAAAATTAATCATAAAGTCTCAATTGTGTAAAAATCAAATAAACTGAAAAAAAAATTAGAAGGAAATGCATCAAAGGGTTTATAGTAAGTATCTCATGGTCCTGATATTAATGATTATTATTTTACAGTTGTTTTCTGTAGTTTTCTAAAATATCAATGATTATGACAATGATGATGGTAACAACAGTTATCATTTATGGAGTGTTTACTAAACGCCGGGTCCAGTTCTAAGAGCTTATTGTATTAACTCATTTAATCTTCGTAAGATTAATTTCTCAGAGTATCAGAAAATTGAAGAATAGTGAGATTAAGTAATTTGATCAAGGTTACATAGTTCATTACGGAAGGTGCCAAAATCTGAATCCAAGAAGTCTGGTTTTAGAGTTCTTGTTTCTAACTGCTATATGCCACTGAAGAGATTTGCTTTGTTTTAAAATTTTAACCATCAACAAGGTATATGTCAATTCAAATTTTGTGGTCTTTCAGGTATCAGCTTTCAACTTTCAGCTTCCTTTCAGTTCTGAGTTCAAGTATTTGCTCTGCCATTGGGTGCCATTTTGGAACAAGACATAGCCACCATTCTTGTATGGGTTCTATCTACTCCAGAAAATTCCAAGACAAATCTGCACCCCTATTCCCTGTTCCAGTATCTCATTTAACCATTGAGACTCTGGAATTCTTAACATTCTTACTTATTACTGACAGTACTTCAAAGAATTCTAGTAAGGAGGCCTTGGAGCAACCAAACATGGCTTTTAGGAACTCTTTCCTACACTAACACCCATCCATGTAACTACAAATCTACAGTTACCACCTTTGTAAAAATATGTCTTCCACTGTAAAGTTCTCACCCTCTGCAACACAGGAGACTCCTCCTACCTGCCAACACTGACCACATATCTCCTATAGCACTGGATGAGTGGAACCTACTAAGAAAGATCTCCCACATCCGGGGAATTTGTCTCTGATCTTTCCTTTCTGAAGGTGGCATTATTCTCCACTGTTTTTTTAAAAACTTCATCAGTTAATCAATCACTTTAATTTTTCTCAGCTTTCTCACCCTTTTGCTGGTAAACCAATTTTTTTTTTTAAGGAACAAGATCCTTTTGGCACTAATACGTAGTCAAATATCAATCCCAGGAAGTAATATTCATAATTTATACCTTGAGCAATAAAAATAACTCGTACTTATTGCTGTGTTCTTCTCTGTAGTTTGTGTTTGAAATTTATTTCATTACATATGTTACTGGTTTGGCTTCCTTTATAACCAAATTCCTTTTCTTTTCTTTTTTTCCCACAAATTCCTTTTCTTAAAAACAGTATCTGCAGAATCCAACATGGTTAAATGCAAGCAATTCTAAACATCGTACATTTATAGTTCAATGCAGCTCACTTAGTATTTAGAAAAAACGAGTTTATGTGATGGCTTTAACATTATACAAAGAAGAAAAACTAATCATAAAAACAATGAATACAGCAAGTATTGATAATGGAAATATTCTCAACCAGAATTATATATATATATATATATATATATTTACCATATATATATTTACCAAAATCTTATCCTGTTCACAATATATAATGGTAATAAGCTTAATTACTTCAAAAGATTTTTATAGATATTTCAGTGGGGGGAATTTAATAATTCCCTGAATACCTAGGATGAAGACGTAACCAAAACAAGGCTGATCTGGTGGGATACCCTTTTAGGAAAAAGAAAATGGAGCACTAATAGTTCATCAGGCTCACATTAAATTAAGTGAAGTAAAAACAGGACTGGCAAACTGTTATGCATTTATGTATTGCATGTGCTGGGGAGTAAAAAAGAAATCTGCACCTTTCTCTTTTGCAGTTTCAAGTTTTCAGCTTGGCAGAGTCATTCTTTAAGAAACATGGAGTGCAGAGTAAAAGTGGAAAACAGAATCGTTTCTCAAAAAACGGAATCCTCCCCTGCTTCACTATGTGTAACTTATTTAACCATTCTAATATGAAAGCTTTGATAAACCAGAGAAATTTTAAGTCTAAAAGGAACTTTTGTTATCCTAAAAATGAGGATGCGAGGACAGCCATTTTACAACCTTACATTTCCAAATATCTATTAAACAATACAATCTACATTTCAAACATTTCCCCTTTAGGTTAATTTTTTTTAAAAAAAGCACTACTTGTGGACTCATCATTTGAAGTCTTCTGCTTCAAAGCAGGACTGTTACTGAGCTGCTTAATACAACTGTCAAAATCAATCTGTGGATAGTCTCGCAACTTAAAATTTCTACATTTATACCTGCTGAGAGATCGAATTAATTAGTGATTGTTAAGATAACGGACTTAAATTCTAAGCAATCCTTGAAAAACCCGATTGATTTTAAAAATCAGGAAACAAATAACAGGCGATTGTTTTTCAGGGAAGAAAGCCATTCCCAAAACAGATTGCGGCAGCGGGTCTGCTTCTCAGCAGCAGTTCCCTGTTGAGTGTTTGCGTGGGAGAAGTACAATGTAGGGCAGAAGTGCAAAAAACATAAACCCACGCAAAACCCGTAGTTACAAACATTAAAATCATGTAAACATGTCGTGAGACCAAGAGGTCCCAAGGGGCGAGAATTGCCTGGAGAAAGCGATCAGCCAGCTGAGAGTGGAGGCGATGGTGTGTGCGGGGCCGGGACACCCGGGCGGGGACAAAGACGCGCCATCCGGGGCAGCGCCCGATTGTGCCCAGAACCGGCCGGAAGCAGCTGTCCCGGGGCAGCGACTGCGGCACCCAGGGACCTCAAACGCTCCGGTTTAATGGTCGACGGCAGAAGCCCCCGGGGAGCAGACCCTCTTTCTGCTGCCCCTAACGGGCTGCTGGCATGACCTCGGACACCTGAAGAGCCGCCGCCTGCCCCCTGCCCGGATCCCAAAGGACGCCCGGGCCTGCAGCTGTTGGGCTTAGAACCGCGCCGCCGCCGCCGTCGGGCTCCAAACGGCCGGGCGGACGAAGGCGGCGGGTCCGGCGCCTCTCCCCGCGGCCCGTCAGGCAGCTTGGAACAGCTTGCCTCCGCTCCCGCCCTCCAGTCCGGGGCCGCGCACCCTCACGCCACCTACCCGGTCCCACACCATCCCAGAGGCCTCCGGCGCTCGGGCCCTCTGCCGAAGCGGCGCAGCCTCCCGTCCGAGACCCGAAATGGCTGCGGAACAAAGAGAATCTGGGCTCCGCCGAGCGCCGGTCCGATTGGCCGGGGGGCGGGGCTCGCCGCGGGAACGTTCGGCGGCGGTCGCCTTGGCAACGACGGCGGGGCTGGGAAAACCGCGGCCTGGGCCTGCCGAGCACACGGACCCACGCCCGGCGGCGCGCGGCAGCGGTTTCTAAGCCGGTGCTGCCGCCTCAGGCCTCGGCCCGCCGCCGGGCTCCCGCTCGCGCCCTCTGCGGCCGGCACGCGGGCCCGAGCCTCTGGCTCACAGGAGAAGCCGCGGCGGACGCTGCTTTGCGCCGTGAGGCCTCGACCAAAATGGCCCTGTAAGTGTGGCTGCCTAGGGCGGTCTAGGGCCCTCCTAGCACGATGACCCGACCCCAGCCTAACTTCCATACCTCAGAACCGCTTCCAAAGTGACAGCCCTGCCCAGGGAGCCTGTTTAACACCGAACATGACGCATATCCCACAATAATGCAGTTCCATTATCTCTGGTAAAAAGCAGAAATGGCTTCAGTGGATACACAGGGTGGACGGCTACCCGCTAGTATTGCAGGACAGACTTCTGAGGTATGCTGTTTGTAGCATATCAACTGCTCTGTGGTAAAATTAAATGACTTTCAAAATTAGGTTTTACGGTTTTATGTCTCTAGGTGTGGATTCATATAAAAGTGTAGTTTTCTTGCTCTTAGAAATGACAAGTTCTCTCGGTAACCGGCCGTCATGAGAAATTAAAATGTCTTCTATTTTCTGAAGAGAAAATAATTCAAAATGGAAGAGGTAGACATTTTTTACACTCAATTACTATAATGGTAGTGAAGAAGTAAATATCAAGATTCCCTTTCCCCACATTATTATTCTATATAGATTTAATATGTTATTATTTTAAATTTGCATAGCTAGATCATTATTTCCTAAAGTGATGAAACCAATACTTTTCCTCACATGATTGTGTGTAAAAATGCCAGCAGTTTTGACTACCCTACTTGCAAGTGCTGTATATATTATGTTTTTAAAATGTGTAGTGGTTGTTGCCTTCCAGGCATATTCTAGATAAAATTATAGTACCAATACTAGAAAGTGTTTTTATACTGAGACATCTTATTTGTTAACAGTCTTGTTAATAATTTTCATTTGCAACAACAGTTATTTTACAAAATAGTTTATTTTACTTAAATTTTGAATATAAAAGGACCATTTGTATCATTAGGAAGTAGAACATAGCAAGAAAAATACTTTAAATAACTAAAATAGTCATAATTATGATTTCAACATTGTCTAAGTTAAATTCAATAGCAGTTGAATACGGTAGTGTACAGGAAAAAGAGGCTCACAAATTGGAATAGATTACTAAGAAAAAAAGTTATATAAACCTTCATAAATGGTAGTTTAGTATATCTGCAGGGAAATTTACCCAGAATATATATATTTATCCAAATAACAAACAGGGTTTACTTCTGCATTTGAAAAGTTCCATCATGGAATAGAGAGCCTTGCTCTGTACAAATCAGGATGTCTATAGTATCTGTATTCTACTTTGCTAAAGAAAAATAACAGGAACACTTTTTAAATGTATAGGATTAGCGGATAGTGACAGATGTAAAGAACTGCTGATTAAGCAATTAGTAAGGAATTCACCTGGTTAATAGTTTTGAAAAAATTGAAATGAATTGGAAAAAGGTGAAGTATTATTTACTGTATGTAGGAAGATTTATTTGCCAAAATCTTTGAAAGAAAAAAATATTGATTGGCAAATGTTTTGAAATTGAGATTAGGCAAATTAAATATACATTCTTTTATAAAATTTAAATGAAAGTGAATCAAAATTTTCATATAGTTCTGCATTGAATAAAGAGATACTTAGAGATGTAGCCCGTTTTATCTTTATCTTCTAGGTTAAATTAAAAATACATGTTTTAAACAGTAAATCTTCTGACCATTAACACAGATTTATTAGCACAGCTTATTTTATTTTACATTTGCTGTTATTTGTTTTCTCTTGGCATAGTTAGCACATGAAATAGCAGCTACCTAGTAGTGTTTTCTCTTTATACCCAAATACAGGACAGCAATGTTCATGTGGTAAAACTTTGAAGAATTGCTGATATTTTTAGTGACATATACTGAAATTAAAAATAGTAAGTAAACTGAGTTTAACCTCAAAACTTATTACAGGTATCTTATATGTTAAATTTCTGTATTAAAATTAATTTCTTAGGTAAAAAAATTGACCAAGATAAAAATCAAAGAATAGTAGAAATTATAAAATAGCATTGAGTGGAAAACATACCTATGTTTTCACCTTGGAAGGAAAAGATGAGAACTCTGTCAGATGTAGCATTTTCATTGTCAAAACAAGCATGAAGCTGGGAGGCAGACGGCCTGTCTGCAGATGCTGGCTTTACCACTTACTAACGCTTTTAGTTCAGTCTTTCTGAGCTTCACTTTCCTTGTCTTAAATAGGATTAAATAAGATAAAGTATATTAGACTCATTAGCCAAGTGCCTGGCAGATAGTTAGAAGGCAATAAAATACAGTATCGCTAGGTATTAATACATGTAAAAGAGCAGATGTTTGAAAAGAGGAATGGTTATTGAAATGAAATTGGTCTGGAAATCCAAAAATTCTTAAATAAATATCTTTAGTAGTTATTTATTAGTATATGTATAGAAACAGTAAGAGAAGTGAAATGATCTGTTAGATACAGGCAAGTTTCTAAAATGGAATACTTCTGAGAAGTGTTTCCATTTTATACTTCCGGAAAGATGTGGGAATTCTCATTATATCCTTTAACACTACGCAGTTTAAGGAATTGCCTTCCCTTGAAACATCTTCAGATTGGCATTAAGGAAAAAAACATTTTAAAAAATAATTATTTAGAGGAATTTAATTGAAATTTTGGAAGAGGACAGTTATAGTCAATATTTAGAAATGTGTAGATAATCCATAGGCATTTCTCATTTAAAGCAAACCCAATATATAGTTTGAATACACAGAAAAGATAAATAAGTAAATTATTATTAACTGGGAAGGGATTAACTTCAAAGTTCCTTTAACTATTAATATCTCCTAGTGATTGAAATATGATTCGATTTATAAGAAGTTCTACTTAGACTTTTGCTTCTGGGAAGGTGGAGTAGACCTACTTTTCCCTCTTCCTCTCGCTAAGTACAACCAAAAACCTTTAACATTACACGTAAAACAAACATAAGACTGAGAGATGGAGAGAAGACAGACCCATTAGGGTGCTGGAGACCCAAGAAACATGACGGTTAGTTCCCTGGGCTTTCTTTTTGCCTCATGTGTCTCAAACTTGAAACTGAAGAAACTGGCAACCTGAAAATGCCAATGGTGCAGACAAAAAAGGGCCCAACAAAATATTACTATCTTTAGCTGAAGAACAGGAGAAGGGCAATATAGCAGATAGAAAACATTTAGACAATAACTGCTCTACTCCAGCCAAGAGCTACAGAAGAAAATTGTGACCTCTCACTCTATTCATGCCAGCAAATGTCTGGGAAAAAAGAATCTAGACTTACCTTCACCAAGCTGTAACAAAGTGCCTCAACCCCACCTCCCCTCTGGTGTCAGAGAAGTTTAGGTAGGGAGTCAGGACTTTGCTCCCCACTGGCCTCTCATCTTGGGTGTCAATGGAGGCCAAATGGGAACTTGGACTTCTCCACCAGCCTGGTAGTAATGAGGTGGTGCCTGCTTTCCGCCCATACTTCCTCTTGCAGGGCTGTGTCAGAAGAAGCCAGCTGAAACAAAAGATTTAAACAAGATCTAAAATCTTATGTAACACAATGTCCCAAATGTCTAGATTTCAATTGAAAATCAATTTTCATGTTAAGAACTGGAAAATTTCAAACTGTATTAAAAAAGACAATTAATAAATGATAAAACCAAGATGACAGAGACATTAGAATTATCTGACAAAGATTTTAAAGCAGACATAAAAATGCTTCAAGTGTCAAGTACAAAAACACTTGAAACAAAGAGAAAAAACTAGAAAATCTCAGCAAAGTGATAGAAGATATAAAAAAGAACCAAATGGAAACTTTAGAACTAAAAAATACAGTAATCAGAATTTAAAAACTAAGTAGATGGGTTTAAAAACACAATGGAGGGGTACAAGGAAAGAATTAGTGAACTTGTAGATAGAACAATAGAAATTCCCAGTCTAACAAAAGACAGAAAATAGATTTTAAAAAAATGAAGAGTCTCATGGAGTTGAGTGACTATAACAAAAGATCTAACATTCATGTTATCAGAGTCCTAGAAGGAGAAAAGAAAGAAGTTGGGACTAAAAATACTCAGAGAAATAATGGCTGAAAACTCCTGAAAGTTGACAAAAAACATAAACCTACAGATTTGAGAAGTTCAGTGAATTTTCAACAAGGAGACCAAACAACGAAATGGGGGAAAGACAGTTTTCAACAAATAGTGCTGAGACAACTGAATAGCCACATGAAAAAGAATAAAGTGGGACCCCTACTTCACAGAATATACAAAAATTAATTCAAAATGGATTATAGGTCTAAATGTAAGAGCTAAAACTATAAAATTCTTTGAAGAAAACATGGAAGTAACTTTTTGTGACCTTGAGTTAGAAAAAGACTTCTTAGATATGAGACCAAAAGCATAAGCAACAAAAGGAAATACTAGATAAATTGGACTTTGTCAAAATTAAAATTTTTGTGCTTCAAAGGACACCATTAAGGAAAAAAATGAATACTACCCACAGAATGGGAAAAAATATTTGCAAATCACATACCTCATAGGAGACTTTTTCTGGAATAAAGAAGTCTTACATCTCAATAAAAAGAGACAAAAAACCTAATTGAAATGGACAAAGGATTTGTATACACCTTTCTCCAAATAAGATATATAAACTGCCAAAAAGTATTTGAAAAGATACTCAACATCATTAGCTATTAGGGAAATGAAAATCAAAACAATAAGACACCACTTAATACCCACTCAGAGATCTGTAATAAGAAGGACAGATAATAATAAGTATTGGCAATTGTAAGTGGAAAAATTGGAACTCTCATATATCACATGGCATGGAGGAGGCATAAAATGCTGCAGCTGCTTTTGAAAACAGTTTATTTCTTCAAATAATTAAACATAGAGTTGTCATATCATATGGCAGTTCCACTTCTAATGGAAATGAAAACATATATGTACACAAAATTTGTGCACAAATGTTCATAGCATTATTTGTAATAGCCAATATGTAGAAACAAATCAAATGTCCATCAATTGATTAATGATTAAACAAAATACAGTATATCCATACGATGGAGTACTAATTGGTATTTAAAAAAAGGAATAAAGTACTAATATATGCTACAATTTGAATGAATCTTGAAAACATTTTGCCAAGTGAAAGAAGCGAGTTACAGAAGACCGTATATTATATGATTACATTTATATGAAATATCCAGTATAGGCAAATTTACAGAGACAGAAAGTAGATTAGAGGCTTCCAAGGATTGGAGAAGGGGAAATACAGAGTGACTATCAATAGGTATAGGATTTCTTTTTGGGGAAATGAAAGCAGTCTAAAATTAGATAGTGGAGGTGGCACAACCCTGTGAATATACTATAAAATACTTCATGGTAAACTTTAAAAGGGTGAATTTTATGGTACATAAATTATACATCAATAAAGCTTTTATTTAAAAAGAATAAAGAAGATAAATGAAGCCCAAATGGTGCTAATCCAAAAAAAAAAATCTATTCCAAAGGAAAAAACATTCAAAGGAGGGAGCAAGAAATGATGCGTTACCAATACGGTAATTTGAATGACAGTGGATTTCACATCAGAAACCATGGAAGCCAAAAGGAAATAACACTGTTTTTTAAGTGTTGAAAGGAAATAACTATCAACCCAGAATCCTATATTCAGCAAAAATATCCTTTTAGGAATGAAGGGAAAATCATGACCTTCTCAGATAAAGGAAAACTAAGAGGTCATGTCATTAGCAGACTTTTCCTAAAAGAATGGCCAAAGAATTATGTTAAACAGAAAGGAAATTATAAAAGAAGGAATATAAAAATATTGGGAAGAAAGAACAAGTTAAGCAAAAATATGGGTAAATATAATAGGTTTCCCTTCTTCCTCTGAGTCTTCTAAATCATATTTGATGGTTGAAGCAATAATTATAACATTGTCTGCTGTGGTTCTAAATGTATGTAGAGGAAATATTTAAGACAATAATACTATTAAATGGAGAAGGTAAAGAAATATAAGGAGCGATAAGGTTTCTACACTTGAACTGGTAAAATGGCAATACCAGTATACCAAGATAAGTTATACATAAACAAATATGTATGTGTAACATATATATAATGTAATACTAGAGCAACCAATAGAAAAGCAATATAAAGAGATATACTCAAAAACATTATAGATAAATCAACATGGAATTCAAAAAAATGTGCAAGTAACCCACAGGAAGGCAGAAAAAACAAAACAAAAAAAAATAAAAGAACAGACAGAAAAGAAGAAATAAAATGACAGCCCTAACATATCAATAATTACATCAAACATAAATGGTTTAAAAACGTATTGTATTCTGATTGGCAGAGTGGATTAAAATCATAATCCAAGTGTATGCTATCTAGTAGAAACTCACTTCAAATATAATGATGTAAGCAGGTTGAAAGTAAAAGAAAATAATAATGATAAGAGCAGAAATCACTGCAACTTAAAATAGAAATACAATAAGGAAAATCAATGAAACAAAAAGCTTCTTGGGGAAAAAAATCAATAAAATTTACAAACTTCTAGCAAGATTTTTGAAAAAGAAAGAAGACAAAAATTATCAGAAACTCAAGAATGAGTCAGGGGATATCACTTCTGGCCTATAGAAAACAAAAAGATGATGAGGGAATATTATGAACAACTCTGCACACATAAATTTGAGAACTTAGATGAAAGATACCAATTCCTTGAAAAGTACTAATTACCATAACTTACCAACATGAAATAGATCATTTGTATAGCCCTATAACTACTTAGAAATTTGAATTCGTAGTTGATAAACCACACCCAAAAGAAATCTCCAGGCCCAGATGGTTTCACTAGAGAGTTGACCAAACATTTAAAGAATTAACACCAATTATATGCAGTCTCTTCCAGAGAAAGAAAAGAGGTGGAAATATTTTTCATTTTGTGTAGCTACTTACCCTGATACCAAAACCAAAGATAATATAAAAAAGAAAACTACAAACCAATATCTCTCATCGACTCAAAATAGACTCAACATAGACTAAAAAATTCTTAACAAAATATTAGCAAATGAAATTTAGCAATACATAAAAAGAATTATATACCATGACCAAGTTGGGTTTATTCTAGGGATGGAAGGCTAATTCAGTGTTCAAAAACCAGTCAACATCATTAGCTATCAGAGACCTGCAAATTAAACTACATGTGATGAGATATCACTACACATCTATCTGAGTGGCTGAAACCATTCCCCTATCCAAAAAAGTGACAACACAAAAGAGCTGATGAAGATTCAAAGAAACTGAATCTCTCATACATTGCTGTCGGGAATATAAAATGGTACAGCCCTTCTGGGAAAAAGTTGGGTACTTTCTTAAGAAACTAAATGTGTGACTGCTGAAAGACCCAGCAGTTACACTCTTGAGTATTTATCCCAGAGAAGTGAAAACTTATTTTCATACAAAAGCTGTACATGAATTTTTATAGCAGCTATATTTGTAGTAGCCTCAAGTTGGAAACAACCCAGATGTTCTTCAATAAATGAGTGGTTAAAGAGACTGTGGTACATCCATACCATGGAATTCTCCTCGGCAATAAAATGAAACAGACTATTGACACATACAACAACCTGGATGAATCTCCAGAGAATGATGAGTGAAAAAAGCCAACCCATGGTTTCTCCTAGAAAGTCCACTTCCTCTGCTTAATCTCCCTCTAGCCCTTTCTAACCTATAACTTCAACCTTTTCCTTTCCATTGGATCCAAAATTTTTCCAGAGTTAAACTGGATATGACTTTAATATTTGTTAAGGGTTGTGGGGTTCTAAGTTAAGAAACAATGCAAGATTCTGTCAAATTCAAAAGTCTTTTTAGAGTTGGAGGGATAATTCATCTGCATATCTTAAGAGTCAAAGAAACATAACATCCAATCAAGTGATTACCTATCATAAATGATGCAGACCTCAGTGAATAGACAAGGGCTGCTTACTAAGTAGAGTTTGGGTGCCACAAAAAGCAGTCTGCCAAGTGATGAAGAACCTACTATAAACTACAAATAGTGCCTGGTATGTTCCATCAGTGTTGCTGGAAAGACTAGAGTCAGTGTCTTGACCTGAAATGTCTAGTCATTATGCAATCTCAAGCAAGGTAAGAATGAAATATGTTAGTTAAGATTAGATTTGGCTGCAAGTGACAGAACACTGAACATTATTAACAAGGTAGCAATTTATCTCTCATGTAAACATAGGCAGTTCATAGCTGGTCTGAAAGATTCCTAATTATCAGGAGTATAGGCTCCTTTATCATGCTACTTTTTCATCCTTAATATGAACCTCCATTTTCAAGATCCAATTTATATTCCTAGATTTCAGCTTAGCCATTTACAACCACATCCCAGTCACCGGGAAGGAGAAAAGATATGGAGAAGTCTGTGACTTTCCCTTTAAAAAAGTTGCACACACTACTTTCATTTGTCATTAGCTAGAACTTTGGCACTTGTCATATGACACATACCTAGCTTAGCATCTAGGTCTAACTCCACTTCCAAAGAAAAGTATCTGGTTCCCTCTCACTGTAGTCCAAGGCCTGACTCCCAAAAGTTGGATTCTGTCATTCTTCTCAAAACCTCCCAATGGCTTCCAGTAACTCTTAGAATTAATTCCTTATCATAGCTGTAAATCCCTGCATGATCTAGCCCTTGCCTACTTTCTGACCTCATCTCCTTCCTATCCACTGCTTGCTAACTGGGCTCCAGCCATACTGTCCTTCAAACATAATAAACTCATCTCTTTCTTAGGCTCTCTGCACTTGGGGTTTCCTCTGCTACACTGCTGTCCTCTTAGGACTTAACACAATGATCTCTCTTCTTCAGATCTCAAATATCCTGCTAGATATTCCTTAACCACCCTATTAAACCTCTGTCTTCTTAATTTTATTCATTGCATTTATCAGTATCTAAAATCATATTGTCTATTTGTTTGGAGTTATCATCTCTTCCTCTGAAATGTGAACTCCATTAGAGTGGGAACTTTGTCTCTTACAAACATATTCTCAGCATTAAGAAGAATGCCAAGCATAAAGTAGGTACTCAATAAATAGTGAATGGATGAATAAATGGATGAATGGATGACTAGCTTGGTGAAACAGTAAGAGAATCTAATACCTTGGTTTTGTTTCCATGCTCATTAAGCAACTTTCTGATTATACCTTCACACGTAAATTTGATTACAGAGAAACAAATATTCTAATCATGTTTGGACATGGACTGATATTCTGGTTCTTATGCATGTTTCTCCTCACTTTTTTTTTTAATGGGAATTTGCTCCTGAAAAGGAGATCTGCTTTTGAGTTTAGGGTCTTTCCAGGTGATCCCTGATCTTGCTGTGCATCTCCTTTTGGAACAGCACTAAGGACCCCCACCCTTGGATCATGGTAACCCTATCAAAACCCTGTCAAAGTAAGGGCCTTGTGTGAGGCCCTGTCTAGGAGGACAGCTCTGTCCCCTTTGTAATATTCCTAGGTTTATTTTTATTTTCAACTTGTAAAAGTTTTTAAGAGCACATCTATCAAGAGACACAGATTATGAATTTACCATTTACCCCTCTTCTTTCTGCACCCTCATGATACAACTTTGATTTCCTTAAAAAAATTTTTTTTAAGAAGTAGTGTACAGGGAAGTTAAAGGCAATGCTTTAATGCCAGGCATATCTAGATTCAAATCCTGGCTTTGTCATCTTGGAGATGCCAGTTGACCTTTGAAATCCTTGGTTTCCTCATCTGTATGATGAAAATATTAGTAGTACCCATGTACTAGGGTTGTTGAGAGGATTAAAAGAGACTGTACTTGTAAAGACTGTACTTGTCACAGTGCCTAGCACAAAGTAAGCAATCAATAAATGCCAGCTATTTGGAATGAGTAATAATTTTTACCAGGTGAATTGAAAATAATGCAAATTCTAACATTATTAATAGTATAATAGAGGAAGACAAACTTGTTTTCCTTTAAAAAATGTTTGATATGATAAATGTTTTGAGTGTTGTGTTATACTCTACTAAAGAGGAGTTGGACACATTGTCTAAGCGCAACAAGACAGAAATAATGGCAAAACATAGTGAGAATGCTACCTAAAAGGATCTCAAATCCAACTCTTTTATGGAGAGGTTGATGGTTGGAAAAGATTGGGTTAGTCTTCTCCTCTCTTAATATGTCTTAAAGGATATTAATCAAAGTTGAAAAACGAAGTTTTCTTCTATTGCCTGCATTCTGCACCTCTGCCCTGCCATCTAAGTTCTTTTCCTTCTGTTAATTTTTGTCTCTGTCTTTCATTTTGGAGCTTTCCTCAAATGTCTGGTGAGACTTGGCTATCCATTCAGACATATTTAAGAGTAAGGCACTGAAAAGCAGATTGTAAGCTCTGTTGTGATGGAGGCATTTGTAGACATGTGGTCATCTCCATAGTGTGGTGGGGCACTTTTGTGTCAACAACTTTTCTGGTGTTTTGATTAGGAGAAATAAGCATGGCTCCTGGTATTCTGGGACTTAGAAGGGGTTATAGGGTTGGAGGTGGAAGGTCTCATTGCTCATTATGCTTAACTCTAATTAGTCTTTTGTTTTCATTTTGGTGCCTCATCCTTGCCCTCTACTGTACCTTGAGTTCTTAAGTCTGGGGCCTCTCTGGTTCAGTTACTATAGAGAATAAACTTCCCATTTTCCTAAGTTGAGACAAGAAAGTAGTTATCTGGCTTTATAGGGTGGGATAGAGTTCCAGTGTTCTTTTCAGCTGGTTCTCCTGTTGTCAGAGCTGCTCTGCATCTCTGCCTTTTTCAGTACCTTCAATTCCTGAGTCCTTCCTGGGCTCTCTATATAGAGAGACTCAGCTTGCTTCAGTTTGGCGTAGGCCCTTAGATTTCAGGTTTCTCTGCTCTTTTAAACTGCTTTCCACTTCTTCAGCTGCTTTTCATCTCCACAAATTTGTTAACATTCTTTGTCTGCTGTAATGTCTTTCCAGTTGTCTTTATACTTGTGAATTTATACCTTTAAAAAAATTTCCTTTACTGTCATTTTCAGAGGATTTCAGAAAAGAGAAGAGAGAAAAATATGTCTAACACATTAAACCAGAATTTTTGATTCTACTTTTAAAAAGTAGCTGTTAGATGATGTACTGGACATAGTTTCATTTTTAATTTTGAGTAAGAAAGATCGTATTTCAATATATATAATTTTTAGTAGGTTAGCAACTGGGAATTAAGTATTTTAAAAATCAAATTTAAGTTTAGTTCCAGTGATATCTTAGGAGTCGGCTTTTTTTTTTTTAGCCCTTGGGGAACTACATGAAATTGATCCAAATACATTGCCATGTAATTTTTCATGTTTTGTGTATCATGAAAATTCTTCACAAAATCAATTTATTAATGGATCATCAGCTTTCATAGAACAAAGACATTCTCTCCAGAAAGATTTATTTTTTAAACACAGAAAGGTTTATTTTTTACTATAACAGTCATTATAGTAAAATTTACAGATTAAGTATATATGCATATCTTTGAAAATGTATCATCCCTTGAGACAGAAAATGGGAAAGTCTCTTTCGGACTTCTAGTTTCAGCACCAGAAATTCTGGGGTCACAATATCCAAGCATCCAAAGCATTCCACCAAACCATGGGGACTTTCTGCTACAAAGATATTTATTCATAAATTTTAAAGCAGTAAAAGGTATCCTTGTGAAGTTTTCCCTTGGGGCTCTGAAGTTACATGTATGCTGGACTGGCTCCTTTCCCCACCCCTTTCTTCTGCATTTTTAGTTCAATTTTCAGCTACATCTCTCAGCTATTACTTTTGTTTTGTCCTTAGTGTTCTTTGTTTTTCTTCCTTTAAGAGTCACTAGATTGGCAGTTTGTCAAAAGACCAATTTGTGATTCCGTATGTTATGCTTTTCCTAGCACTCCTGTCAGGGAAGATTTAAAGAATTCTAAAATGAGGGCTGTCTCTTCTCTAGTTGGCCTGAAGTGGAAGTAGTCATTTGGATTTGCTTTGCTTATGCTGGTAATGATTGTACAGTCAGAGTAATGAATTTTAAGGCATGAACGCTCTGCCTGCATTTCATAAGACTGTGTTGCCTATGGGGGTAAACATATCTCATGGTCCCTAAGAACTGAACAGAAGGAAAGCATTCTAATCTTGGAATTGGATTTTTCTGAGGGGATACATATTCACATAAATTAGAAAGAAAAACCATTAGGAAATTTTATTATGAAGAATATGTGAGCTGATAAGACATCTAAAAAATCGAAACAAAGGAGTATTTCAGTAACGGTCGTGGATAAGCTACTAATTTATATTTCTTAACACCTTTCCCATTTCCTCATTTACCTCTTTTTTTCCTGTGCAAGTAATATTTTTGCTCAGATATTTTGTGTTTTGTGTTCCTCAGAAGTATGTTCCAATACTATGTGGAGTGCATACTTACATTGTTACAAATGGACATAATGCTGGAATTTGGATTGTTGAGGAGGCAGGATGCCATCACATTGGTATTTTGATGATTTACTCTGATTCCAGTATAACTTTTTTTTGGTTCAAAGGATTATTTCTTATAAAACATCACACATTTTTTTCCCTCTCACCTCGAGATCTGAATAGATGAAATTAAGGCCCATGTTACAGGTACAAGAGAAATACATATATATTATATATTATACATATAAATTTTAATGATCTGTGTCTATAGAATTTTATTTTACAGAAAACTGTAGTACTCTGTGCAACAAAATCTAAAGTAGGAACGGCTCAGAAGTGAAAGAAATAAGGTGAAAATATCTCACACAGGTCACACAGGTCCATTTTAGTTGGAGAAAGTACATCTCTTACTAGGTGAGCTAATGGAAATCTTTCAGTATTAAAGAAAGGAGTAATATGAGCAGATGACTCAAGGCAGTATTATAGAAATCATAGAGATGGACAGGGCTATGGAAGAAGTAATCATCCCTGGCAGGGAGATTATCTAAAGATGAGAGAGTCCTATTTATTTGGATAGTTGTGTTACTTTAGATTTGGGGGTTGGGGAAGAAAGCAACCAAACCAGATTTTAACCACCTAAGACAAAAAGAACTCATTGAATGTATACTGGAGTATTTCCCAAAGAAGAGTTGAACAACCTACAGCTTATCTATGCACCAGCAATGTCAGACTCTCTACTTACCTCTTATTTCTACAGACATCTTTCACAGGGAAAATACAGCCATCTGGGACACCCAAGGTTTATATTTTATGGCTTCAAGCATTAGGGACCGTCTCTCCATCTTTTTTCCTGTGTAAACCTAAATTCCTGGGGATGGAACTTTTTGGCCTTGACTGAATGAGGGGCCCATAAGTGATTAACTGTGGTTAATAGGAAGGGGTCACATTGCAATAGGGCTGCCCTGTTGTGGTTGCATTGTAATGAGAAGGGAAAAGAGAGATGGAAGAGCAGTTTCTGGAATAAGCAGAGGAGCCAGTAAGAGTATCTCAGAGTTTTCCACTGGAGAAGTATATCTCCAAATCATCTGCTTCATGGGATTTAACTGGAAGAGATGATTTGATGCTTGAGCACAAAAATCTCATCAAACTACCAATGTATTCTGGTAAAATAGCAGTACCTGAAGGTTTACCAAGATTTATTTTAACAACTTAGATATAAAAAGAGTAGTTTATTAATACTGATTTTATACATTTTCTCTAATGAACTGTTCATTTGGAATTGCAGCTAGAAAACATTGATAAATTGAATGCAGTTCTCTCATTTTATAGAGAAGAAATCCAAAAGGATAAATAACTTGATCAAAGGCACATGGCAAATTAGTGAAAACATTGGGCTGAAATCCAAGTTTTACTTCTTATCTAGTGCTGATATTTTGATCTTATTATTTGCTTAGGAAGAGTTTATATTTTGCTAAAAAAAATTTAAGGATGATGGGTTCTTATTTGCACAATCTCTGAGTAAAAATATATATAAATCCCCAGTCTCACTGTGTCCAGTGGCAGCAAGTTAACAGTAGGTCAGAACTTAAGCTCAGAAATTGAGAAATATCAGTTCCACACAGTGCTTTCTCCCAAGTGAAAGATCAGTTCTGCTCAGAGGTGACTGGCAAATAGATCTGCAGGGAAAGCCAGGATTTAGGAAGCAGCTTTGGATTCCATCAGCTCTTAAGAGAGTTCTATAATGCTAGATCAGGTTATATCAGATTTAATATGGCAATGATGATCTGATCAGTAAGAATTTCAAAGCAGAAATTACCAGTAACGGCCTCATGCATAAGGGACAGTCAATAAACATGTAAACAAATATACAGGATAATTCTTGATAGGGATAACTGCCATAAAGAGAATAAAATAGGGGATGTGACAAAGAGTGATGGGGAGTATATAAGATTAGGAAATCAGGAAAATTCTCTCTGAATTAACGAGTGATTCAAAGGAAAACTATCAAAATAAAAACTACATATCAATAACTTCAATATTGAAATCAGTCATATCAATAAAAACCCCAAATGATATTTGATAAAATTCAACATCCAGTCTTAAACACCTTAAAAGTGAGATATAGGGTTGCTCTTTCTTGACATAAAAAAGGAAAAACTAAGAATTTAAACCCAAAATTTCACTTTATGAATGGTACAGCAAATCTAGCAACATTTCCCTTTAAGAAAAGAGAACAAAACAAAGGTGCTCTTTTTCACTATTATTTTCCAATATAATGCTGGAAATTATTTTTATCACAGTAAGATCTCTAAAAGAAATGAAAACTAAGTATTAGGGGAAAAAGGAAACAAAATGTTATTTCAAGAAATAGAAGATACAAATTAAGCCATTCCCACCCTTCAAAAAGCTATTTAGGATATTAAAAGCATTCAGTAAAATGGGAAAATACAAGATAAATCTGTAAACACGTATATCTTTCCTAAATAACCAACTAGAAATAGTAACTAGAAAGAGATCTTATTCATAATGGCAGTAAATTATAAGATATTTGGAAGTTAATTTGAAATGTTCAAGGCACATAAAATAAACTATAAAAAAACTTTAATGAAAGAATTAAAAAAACACAAATGAATGCAGAGACAGCATGTCTGTGGCTAGCAGAGATATTTCCTAATTAATGTACAGATTTAACATATGCCCATTAAAAACCAAAGAATACTTTATAGAGCTCAGTAAAATGATTACAAAACTGTTTTGGAAAAACAAATAGACAGAATTATCAAATATTACACTATGGGAAAGAAAACAATGAGGAGAAATTATCTTTTGCTCGGTACTAGAATTTTAAAGTAAATGAATGGAAATGGTATGGCATTAGTTCAAAAATGAAGCAAAGGGTAATGAAAAGGAATAGAAAACCTAGTTTGAATATATTTTAAGTTTTATGTATGAACTCAATCTATCCAAATGATGGAGCAAGGAATCATGATTTAAGAATTAGTAAGAAAACCAGATATTAATATGAAGAAAAATCAACATAGACCTTCACCTCACACTATATTTTTATCCCTTCTGCAAGAAGCTGCCCATCAAGACTTTACTGTTTTTGAAAACTAGCATTAAATCATTGAAAAGTTGTCAGCTGTTTTCTTCTTATAAGGGTGGAGTCATCAATTATTTGGAAAAGACTTCCTTTGTTTTGGGAAAATCACCAGAATGGAGCTTTTTAATTACACAAATGTAGAACAAGTACTCACTTGTGGCTTATGGAGGAAATTGAAGTGTCCTGTAAGCTGACAAGTTTGGTTTAGAAGTGTAAATTGGGTTTACTGATCGGCGTATGTACTTTCGGAATCAGAGGGGAGAAATATGTCTTTGTTTGTGTTGCTAACACAAAGTACCAGACAGGGTAGCTTATAAACAATAGAAATTGATTTTTCACAGTTTTGGAGGTTGAAAGTCCGAGATCACCATTCCAACATGGTTTGGTGAGGGCTTTCTTCCCAGTGGACGTCTTTTTGTTAGCAGATGGAGGGATCCCTAAATTAGGAAGCCCACCAAAATGTGGGTTCTTGCCTCTGGCTGTGAAAGAATTCACACAGCAGAGGGGCGAAGTAAACAGCCGCTTAGAAGGGGAAATGGAAGGAAAGTGCTTGAGCAGGGAGAAGGGAAGAAAAGCACCTGGGTGAGGAAGAAAGGTGCTTGAGAGGGGAGTCATCAACCAAGATGGGTACAAGTACAGACAGCTTTGGCCCTGGTCGGGCTATGTGGACTTTCATGAGAGTCTTCCACCATCATGTCGACGTTTCAGGTGTGATAGAGCCAATTAGATCGAGTTTTTCAGTCCTTGTCTGGTTATTGTCACAGCAGTCATTAACTGTCATGGCACTGGTGGGTGTGTCATTTAGCATGTTAGTATTTTAAAATGAGTGTATAATGAGGCTCAAGGTCCACTGGAAGTCAAATCCTTCACCATCTTGGACTGAGCAGGTTCTAACCAGTTCTTGTTTCTTTGCAGCTGCCTCCTGAGACTTAGATAAGAGTAATTGGTTTCTAATTGAGGGAGGGGCAGGGGTATGATCCTGGGGGCATTAGCCTTGGTAACAAAAAGGAGCGTTGCTTTTAATTAGAATGCCTGCAATCTAGTACACCCAGCATCCCCCTCAAAAAAACCATCTCCAAAGAGTCTGTTCAGCCATGAAAATTTTATAGGGAAATGACAGAATAATCTCAATTAATCGTTGAGATAGGATGTCGGAGTCATCACCATTCCCCAGTGCCTGCTGGCTTGTCCTAATCAACTGCTTGAGCCTGCTCTTCTATGACTCCAGGAAGCCTGGGAGGCTTCAGGTTTTCTATGAACAAGAGGCAGGGGTTGGGGGTGCCCACAGGGTCCTGCTCCCTTTCACTTTCATTGTATCTTCATATTGTGGAAGGGACTAGGGATATCTCTGAAGCCTCTTTGATAAGGCACTAATTCCATTTATGAAGGCTCCTCCATAATTTAAGCACCTTCCCAAAGGCTCCACCTCCTCATACCATCACATTGGGTATTAAGATTTCAACATATAAATTTTGAGGCGATTCAAACATTCAAACTATAGCACCATGGAATATGGATTTAGGCTGAACTGTCCTTGTAAAGTATTGTTAATTTTGGAAAAGATAGTATAGAATAGAAAAGAAAAGAAAAGGAAGAAAGAGAAAGATTAGATAGTGTATGTGTTTTGTTCAACTAATTGCTTACAAGAGATTGTCATACTGGACTGTGCCAAGAGGTTGTATAGACCTGATCTCTTTATGCTGGAGATAAAAAGTGGGAAAGGGAGTCATTAGGACTGGACTCAGTACACTAATACTTAGATTGGACCATTAGTGCCCTTCATATAGTGTTAGGACAAAATTACTCAGATCTGGGAAATGCACTGCCACATTGGGTGTTCTAACTCCTTCTAGCAGTAGTACACTGAGCTACTGGGTTTTTTTTGTGGGGGAGAGAAGGTAATTAGGCTTGTTTATTTTTTAGAGGAGGTACTCGGGATTGAACCCAGGACCTCATGCCTGCTAAGCATACGCACTACCACTTGAACTATCCCCTCCCCCCTAGCAGTAGTACACTGTATTGTTTTTATTTCATCCCTGAATCTACAGTGTATTTTGTTAATTGTTTTATTTTTGCTGTGCCTTGGAGAATTAAAGGAAATCTGTGTCCATGCTAGGAGAGAAACTAGTTGGGTAGAGTAGTATTCTGGAGAAGCTGGTTATCAGATGGCAGGAGTGACCTGCTAGACTCCAATAGTGGTGACAAATGATCAGGAAAACTGATTTATGGAATGTGTAATAGGTCTATGGGAGGGAAATCTACAGGAAGAATGGGTTTCTTACAGCTTATGGATACAGATTCATAGTTTTTGTACTTTGGCTATTAAAGAAAATGTGACCTTGTTATGTAATCCCACATTTGTGTGGTCTGTGGATTATTGAGGCCAAGTCATTTGTTCCTTTACTTATTCATCCATCCCACAAATATTTATTGGTTGCCTATTATGTGCTGGGACTGAGCCAGGCATGTAGATACATTGATGACTAACAGAGTCCCCGCCCTTTAGGAGAAGACTCCTGGAAGTTAAATACTAACAAATCAAATTGTAAGGAGATGCAAAGGGAAATAGGAGAGGAAACAGAGAAATGAAAAAATAATAGATGGATATATATTACTATGTAAACATTTAAATATCTATAAAATGAAAATCAATAAAGAAAGCTAAAAAATAAAGCAGACTGAGGAAATTACTTGTACTAAATATGCCAAGTGAGCTAATGAAATTTTAAGTACACCAGTCTTTAGTGAAAGCTAAAGCCCAACACCAAATCCCTAAAGAACAAAAGGACACTAATAGCATTCCAATAAGAGAAAACTTAAAAATATGCCTTCAGAGGGGAGGGTATAGCTCAGTGGTAGAGTGCACACTTAGCACACATGAGGTCCTGGGTTCAATTCCAGTACCTCCATTAAAAAAAAAATTTGTAAAGTAAATAAATAAATAAACCTAATTACCGCCCCTCTAAAATACTTTCAATAGCAATTAAGTAAATTTTCCTAAAACAACAATAAGCTAATATCTCTCACTTAATGAATTTAAAAGTGTGTATCAGAGAAGTATAAGAAAAATCATAACATTTAAAAGAGGTTATCGAAAAATAAGCATTGCCATTGCCATTGTTGTTATAAATTAATTCTTAAATCTTAAATTCTTAATTTAATTCTTAAAAACTGACTTAGCATTAAATATTGACAGCATAAAAATATAAATGCCCTTTGACAACTGAAGATTCATCCTAAGACAAAATTTCACTGTTAATAGTCATCACCATCTAGAATGCTTACTTCATGCCAGGCACTTTTCTAAGTGCTTGACATATATTAACTCATTTAATCTTCATTGCAGTTATATGAAGTAGGTACTTTTATTTTCCCCATTCTATAGATGAGGAAACTGAGGGACACCAAGTTTAAATAAATTGCTTAAGATTACATGGCCAATGGCAGAGCTGAGATTTGAAGCTCCTGGGACTGTATTTATAATCGCTGCATCATGATATTTCAATGAAAGGAAAAAGTGCTATATAAAAAGATGCTTGTAGCATCATCATTAATAATGTAAAAAAAAAAATTGGGGCAAAACTACACGTTCCACAAGGGGAATGGTTAAATACTCATTCAATAGATTCAACGAGAGTTGTTCAGAACTTTTGTTTTCCCAGGGTGTAATAGTACAGGACACCAATTTCACAAAAGTGTTACTTGTCGTTTTGCAAACCCTTTCTGTGTCCCTATATCTTTGAGCCATTCATAAAGATCAGGAGGCCCTGTCCCAATTGGGCACTCTATTATTTGCTGCTGCAGCAGCTCGTGGCTCCATATATTATGTCATTAAATGGACTGAATGTGGCTAGAGTGAAAGTTCTTTAAGCGTATAAATTACCATCTTCCCTGGATACTTCAGCTACATTTAATGAACTCATACATTACTTTGACCTCATGCTCTCACCCTTGTTACTTCACCCAAGTAAAGCTGTTTCTTACCATAAATATATTCACTTAGTTATCAACAGATTTCTTACCTTAAAGGGCTGTGAAGATCTAAGTAGGGTTTTGTGCTGTAAATGTTAGTGAAAGAGTTTCAAAATATTATAAAAGCAATTTTATTTACACAGAAGCAGAAGAAGAAACAAGATAAAGAGAAACAAATTATGTAGTTTAGCATGTCTTTTCATATTTTTTCCTATTAATTATAAAAATAATACATGCCATTTAATAGATGTCTACCATGTGCCAGTAACTATGCTAAACTCTCTACATAATTTATTGCTTTTAATTCTCTCAACAGCCGTAAAAGTAGGTATTATTTATTATCACTATGTCACAGATGAAAACACAGAAGCTTGGAGAAGCTGAGTAACTTGCCCCAGGTCACACAATTCATAAATGGAAGAGGCAGGACTTAATCCCAGATCTGTCTGAATCCAGAAATCAAGCTGTTGATCATACCAATACTATCTTTCCTTCCTCTTCTTTTCCAAAAATAAATTTAGATTTACTTTCTCTAATGTTTAGTTCTATGATGAAGTTCTAACTCTCTGGTTACAAATAGCATTATAACCAGTTGCCTTGGAAATGAAGAGGGTATCATAAATTAAATCTAGAAGTGGCTTACCATTTTGAATATGAAAAAATTAGTGGATTTATGAAGTTCTGTAAAGAGAGCCTTGCTGTATGATGAAATAAAGAAGAAAAACCAAGTAAGGGAGTGTAAAAGTGGAATAGAGAATACTCCCTCATGTATGTTTTACATGTACATTTATATTTACTAAAAAGGACTATTATATACAATAAATGCTAATTCCAGTAGGGAATGAAAATTTGAAATTATCTAAATATAAACTGATTTCTGCAATTGCAGCTCTTCTTCCAGAAGTATCCCTTTTTTCCTTCTTCTGCTGGCTCAACCATATAAAATGCAGCCATACACACAGAAATCTCACTTATACCAAAGACTTTGTCATCTAATTCAAAGGATAGCACCTGTTCTGGAGTGGTCAGTTTTACCATTTTTGATACCATGAGTAACTTCCAATAGTTCTCTTACTTTTCTTCCTTCAGCTTATTTTTTAACTTGAGAATAAAAAGTTCCTACAAATGTAGGCAACGACTGATTATTATGAAGCCATGAAATAAGCAGCCACCATAATTGATTTTAAACCTATTCTGTCATATAACTCACTTTGGTAAACACGCTTTTACAGCTTAGCCCCTCTGGTCAAGCTCTCACTTCTGAAAGTCAGTCTGTCAGGGGCAGACTCCCTCCAACAGCATGTCTCTGAGAGGTACCCAACCAACAGTAGTCTCACTTGAGTAACCACGCTTCTACAGATGATGTCAACCCAGTTATACCTCTGAGAGTTCACCAATTCCTGAACTTTGTGCTTCCCTAACTTCTTAAATAGTATAAGACTGGCAATGTGTTCTGCTTGAAAACACTGTGTCTGACTAGCATCTCTTACTATGACAAGCAATAAATTAGCTTTGTCTTTTTATTTCAGATGTTGAGTGATGGTCTCATTGGACAGTTTTGGAGGTTCCACTGAGATTATTTTGAAGACCCTCATTTGGCAGCATTCCAGGAAACCCTGAGGCCAACAGGTACACTCATAGGACACCTTGTGCCAAAATTCTGTTTACTCTTCAGATATGTTGTCAAGTGAGTCATTTTCAACCATAATCTGATCTCTGACTAGTTAGTTACATTGAGTTCATGTTGCTGACTTTATTTTGTTATTCTAGGATTTGTAACCAAATATGTCTTTCTTTAGGCCTAAATCTTTGTACAGAGCAATGAGATCTTTTGGTTTAGAGATATAACTTTTGCCAAGTAATTAGACCTAGGTCTTTGTATGAGATCATTAGACCTTTTGTTTCGGAGAGGTATGCCATTTGAGAAATGGGTTTGGGTTTTTTGGGGGTTTTGTTTGTTTGTTTGTTGCCATTAACCTACTTATTCTCCTGCTGCTTGCCTTGCTTTTGCTGCTGTTTATCTATATGTACAAAGTCTTGTTTCATGTGTTTTTGCTTTGTCCTGGGTTGTTTTGTTTCTTTTGAATGTGTAAGGGAGTGTTCCATAGAGAACAGGTTGGAGGATAAGCCTGATAAGTTTTTAATTCAATGCAAGCCAGACTTAAGGGCTAATAGTTAGAGATCTGTTAGACCAGCAATCAATTTGTAAAAAAAAGAGTTTGCCATACTTTGTTTATGGTCCCCTATAAAGCCTTCATGAAGGCACCCTCTCTTGTTAATTTGTTCACTTTGTTTTGTCCTTGCTCAAGAGTCAAGGATTGTCAGGTTGTTGATGGTATGGCGCCTTACCAGTCTCTGCTTGGTTGGGGAACCCTAATATCCTTCAAAAGCCCACATTGTAGACTGACTTCAGTGGTCTGTCTTTCTTGTGTGTTATGGGTTTATGTATGCCAAAATCTCTTGCTCCTCCTGGAAGAGCTTCTATTTCCTTTTAAGAAGCACTGTAATCTAACTTTTGCACTTTTCTTGATAAACAGCCCCCCAAGTTTTTTTGACTTAAAATAATGATGTCAAGTTTAGCATGTCCAAATCTTTAAATTAATATCATTAAGAACTTTAAAAATATTAAGAGACAAAATACCAAATAATCAGTAGTCAACTTCTTTAAATTGTCATGCTAAGACCTCAAAAAAATTCTAATGCAAGACAATCTCTCTCAAACATTTTGAAACGTGTTCACTTTGCATTTCTCTTTTGTTTTTGACTCAGCTTTATTTGGCTTTCTAAATGAGTTATTCTTTTTTCAGGGTTTTCTCAGGGAAAGAACATTTATGTTATAAAATTTCTAGACCAGAAGGTTGAATTAAAATTCTTATATAGAGCCAAGTTAAGGGACATAACTAAAAATTTTCCTAAACTTTGGAATACAGGCAGAAATTTGGTACAGAATTTAATAATTTGTTACACAGTTAATTTCCTCTATTACATATTTGTACCAAATAGTTTCTCTAATGCTTAGCATCTCACATAGGGAAGATGCTTAATAAGCAGAAAGATAGAAAAGATTTAAATCATCCAGTTATATAAACAAAAGAATTTGTCTTAAGAGAGCAATAAAAATGAAAAATTGACGACAGTTAGACAACTTTAGAAATAATTATTTAAAGGGAAAAAAATTGAAAAAAGATTCAAATTGTAAACAAAACAAAAATGAAAAATATACTTCAGAAAATATTCTAGAAGCTGGAGTAAACCCACAATTAGAGAGATGTATCCTCTCTTGTCATAAATGGGATCAAATCTGAAATAAGGAATTTAATAATAAAAAAGAAAGTAAAATATAAAATTTCCAATCTAGGAAATATTGCCGGAGCCTTAGGAAGTAAATAAGCTGAAACTCAGTAATGTTTGGCTCACTAGTTAAAAAATAACTAAAAAGTTTTTGTTCTCTAAAATTTGGGAGCCTGTGGATAGGAAAACCTGTAGATATTGCAAATACAATGGTAATTGAAAGAATTAATGTTCCATATGGGCTAAGACATAGAAGGACAATTATCCAACATGTGTCCATTGTTGCTGCTCCAGGGCGACATTAAACCCAGCACTTCCCTTTCCTTCTTCTAAACTCTCAAAAGGACTAATACAGCTTTTTTGTTGCTATGGAGCTATCATGTTTACCCTTAATCTCCTTACGATAGAACACCAGATCCCTAAGAATAAAATCTTGAAGATGTTTGAAAACTAAGAAAGACTTTCAATACAAAAAAAGAGAGAGAAATTTTAACTTAAAGTAAAAATGACTGTGCCATGTGGTGAAAGAATATAACAAAAGACAAATTTGAGGGTATATAGTAAATTTTGGAAGGTGTGAGGAAAAACAAGGTTTATGTGCCTTGGCTTATTGAAAGCCCTAAAATAATGAAAATTTCTAAGAATCCTAAGTCCTTTCCTGAGTCTCAACCTGTAATTGATACTTTGGAATCATGATCAGAAGGGCATTCCTTTCTTTTCTGTGACACAATTCATGCAAATTTAATAGGTAGGGATTTACTTTGCAAATGGAGCCACTAGATAAAATGAACTGTAAAAGGATTATTTCTTAAAATCCCAGAAATTTTCTGACACACAACAAAATTATAGCTGATAGGGCTAATAATATTCCTCCACTATGTATGACCTAAGAAATCACTGAAGAAATAACTGGTCCCAGAATCCCAATGGGCAAAAGAGTCTATGAACACAGGCAGATTAATTAAAACAGAGCCCTTAAAAGTTTTCCTGGATTATATAAACTTTTCTTTTTTTGTACAATCATGAGAAAGTTAGACCATGCTCTAAAGGTCTTAACTCACCAACATGGCACATGCTTAAGACCTATTGCCTGTTATAAAGCCAGTCCCTTAATTCAGTAGCCATTACTAAGCTGAGTTCCTCAGAACGATTACGGGCCTCAACTAAATACATGAAAAACATCTTCAGATCTTGTACTGTGGTTACCTTTAAATCCAATGTTAGCATATATAGTAACTCTTTATTGCAAATGAAAAACACCTATCATATTTATACTAGTTAATTAATAAGTTATAAATACTGATGTTTTCTTCTTCTCATGTTATTATCCTTTGGTGAAACACTCTTATTCTGGGACCTCTACAACCCTTACCCAATAGAGTCTGATTATGTTTCTAAAATTTAATGACCAGAACAGAATTTTTGCTCACTCCAGTATCAGCTGCTGACTTAATATTCTTTGTTGCTCCAATACTGACAATATTATTTGTTGATGGGTTTTATAGCAAAAAAAAAAAAAAAACCCTACCAATGGACTAGAATAAAGATTCCAGAAATAAACTCTCATGTATATGGTCAAGTGATCTTCAACAGGGGTGCCAAGACCATTCAATGGGGAAAGGACAGTCTCTTCAACCAATGGTGTTGGAAAAACTGGATATCCACATGCAAAGGAGTCAAGTTAGGCCCTAACTGTACACCATATACAAAAATTAACACAAAAATGTATTAATGAACTAATAGAAGACCTAAAACTAAAATCCCTAGAAGAAAACTTATGGAAAAAGCTTCATGACATTGGTCTTGGCAATAGTTTCTTGGATATGACACAAGAAAAGTCACGGGCAGCAAAAGGAAAAATAGACAAGTGGGACTACATCAACCTTAAAAACTTTTGTGTGCCAAAGAACACAATCAGCAGAGTGAAAAGGGAAAAAAAATTTGCAAATTAGATATCTGATAAGGAATTAAGATCCAGAATATATAAAGAACACCTACAACTAAGCAACAAAAAGTCAAATCTGATTAAAAAATGGACAGAGGACTTAAATAGATATTTCTCCAAAGATAATATATAAATGCATGACAAGCATATATAAAAGATGCTCAGTGTCACTAATTATGATCATCACAGAGAAATGCAAATCGAAACCACAATGAGATATCACCTTACCTCTATTATAATGACAAATATAAATTTAAAAAATAGAAAATAACAAGTGCTGGTGAAAATGTAGAGAAATTGAAACTCAGTGCATTGTTGGTAGGAGTATAAAATAATACAACTGCTAAGGAAATCAGTATGGAGATTCCTCAGAAATTATAAATAGAACTATCATATGATTCGGCAATCCCATTCCTGGGTATATATCCAAAAGAATTGCAAGCAGGATCTCAAAGTGATATTTGCATATCCATTTCATAATAGCATTATTCACAATAGCTAAAAGGTAGAATGGATAAACAAAATGTGCTATATATATACAATCAAATATTACTCAGCCTTAAAAAGGAAAGAAATCGTGTCACATACTATAACATGGATGAACCTTGAGGACATTATGCTAAATGAAATAATCCTGTCACAAAATAATAAATACTGTGTGATTACACTTATATGAGATCGAAAGTAGTCAAGTTCATACAAACAGAAAGTAGAATGGTGGTTACTAGAGGTTGGGGGGAGAAGGAAAAAGGAAATTGTTATTATAATGGGTATGAGTTTCAGATTTGCAAGATCAAAAAGTTCTGGAGATCTATGAATATCCTTAACACTACTGAACTGTTAAAAATAGTTAAGATGGTAAATTATATGTTATGTGTTGTTTTTTTTTACCACGCGCAAAAAGACCAGACTTGTTTAATAATGAGTAGAACGTTCCCTCTCATAAAATCCAATTCCTTACCAAATTGTTCAAACTGTTCAAATGACTGAACTGTGACCTTCTCTAGGGCATTTCAAATTACTAAAATAAAATTGTAAATATATAAATTAATAGCTGGTATTCTTTCAAAATAATTCACTTTTTAAAACTGCTATAGAAAAAAGGTTTTAAAATCTTAGGTACTCTTTAAAAATAAATAATAAATACATTACTTACTGAGTGCCTTTGTGATACCTAAAATAATTGCTGTAATAAAAGTTGAAACTCAAGGTAAAAGAAGTATTATAGAAGTTGGTACATCACGCTGTAGATACCTTAGAAATATTTCAGAAGTACTATTAAAGTATTTTACCAGAACAGCAAACTAGATAGACTGGCAAAAGTCCTTAAACAAGGACTTCATATAAACAACAACAACAGAATAATAGTAAGTTCACAGGGAAGTTAAAGAATGCCATAATAGATACACAAAATCCGGACCCCCAAGTTCTTAAAAGAAACACTGGGAATGATCTGTTTTGAGATCCGTAAGGATAAGATCCAGCAAAAACAGATCTATGGCACGAGAGGAAATCTCAAACTGACATTTGCTAAAATTTATGAACCAGTTCATCACAGTCTGGATAAGTTTGCCATATTGTAACACCTTTCTCCTTTAGTGGTTTAAGGTATTCTACTAACTTAGCCTCTGATAGTTCCCTTCCTAGTAATAATGACTTGCCCTGTCTAGACCAGGGTTTGTAAAGAATGGCTTCCAGAGCAAATCTGGCCTGCCACCTATTTTTGTAAATAAAGTGGAACTTTGTAAAATAAAGTTATTGGAAAACAGTTGCAGTCATTCTTTAACACATTGTCTATGGTTGCCTTTGCACTATAGCAGCAGAGTTGATAAGTTGTGACAAAGAATGTATGGCTCACAAAGCCAAAAATATTTAATACCTAGCCTTTTACAGAGGAAATTTGCTGACCTTTGGCCTAAATAATTATCATCATAATGTTATAATTCAGCTCATCCAAGCTATTTTTAGTTCAGCCATTTTAATAAATGATATGAGTATACTGCTCTAACTTTACCAGTAATCATATTCTGTGCATACAATACATAAATGAAGGAAAAATGTCCATGCACTAGGGAAATTGAAAAATTAAAACAGTAATTTTTTTGTCATACAATACTCAGAGATAATATGTTTGCAGCTCCATCAAAGTCAAGTTATCTCATGTACAGCTTTTTGCTCTTTTTTCTATGAAAGGAATCAGGCTTCTCAGTGCCAGTCCAGGACCAATATAATTATTCTGTTGAATTATTAGTTAGGCCATTCCAAGGGCGTGATTCTTGTGGTGGCCAGTATCCAAGATGGTCCCTAATAATTCTCACTTCTTGATATTCATGCCCTTGTATATCCCTTGTAGACTGTACTCCTACATTGTATCAAGGTTGGCCTATGTGAACAATAAAATAAGGCAATAGTGTGGGTATGTCACTTCCAAAGTTAGGTTATAAAAGATGCTTTGCTGTCTCTAATATCATTCCCTATGGGGGAAGTTAGCTTCCATGTTGTGAGCAGCCCAATGGAGAGGTCCGTGTGGCAAAGAACTGAAATATCCTGTCAATGGTCAGTGAGAAACCAAGGGCTCCAGTCAACAGCCATGTGAGTGAGTATTCTTGGGGCAAATCCTACAACCTTATTCAAGCCTTCAGCAAACTGTACCGTGGCTGATATCTTGACTGCAATCTCAAGAGGAATACTGAAACAGAATCGTCCTGATAAGATGGTCCCAGACCCTTGACCCTCCATGTCTAAGCTAAAGGAAAGGCAACCTAGCTATCTAAAACAAACTCGAGAATCTTTGAGACTTTTTTCATGATCAGGTCTGGCAAATTTGGGATCATGGTTTTGAAATGCCTTCCAGTCCCTTCCAGTCATACTCACTTGTCTCACTGTTGTTAAATGTGTATATTCCAGAGTCTTAAATACTTTATTGCAGCCACTGTCCTGACGGATGATTCAACAAATAATTCAATAGACCAGTGGAACAGAATAGAGAGCCCAGAAATGAACCCACAAACTTTTGGTCAACTAATCTTCGACAGAGGAGGCAAGAATATACAATGGAATAAAGACAGTCTCTTTAGTAAATGGTGTTGGGAAAACTGGACAGCAGCATGTAAAGCAATGAAGCTAGAACACTCCCTTACACCATACACAAAAATAAACTCAAAATGGATCAAAGACTTAAACATAAGACAAGATACAATAAACCTCCTAGAGGAAAATATAGGCAAAACATTATCTGACATACATCTCAAAAATGTTCTCCTAGAACAGTCTACTTAAGCAATAGAAATAAAAGCAAGAATAAACAAATGGGACCTAATTAAACTTACAAGCTTCTGCGCAGCAAAGGAAACCATAAGTAAAACAAAAAGACAACCTACGGAATGGGAAAAGATTATTGCAAATGAAACCGACAAAAGCTTGATCTCCAGAATATATAAGCAGCTCATATGACTTAATAAGAAAAAAACAAACAACCCAATCCAAAAATGGGCAAAAGACCTAAACAAGCAATTCTCCAAGGAAGAAATACAAATGATCAATAGGCACATGAAAAAATGCTCACTATCACTAATTATCAAAGAAATGCAAATCAAAACTACAACGAGGTATCACCTCACACCAGTCAGAATGGCCATCACTTTAAAGCCCACAAATGACAAATACTGGAAAGGCTGTGGAGAAAAGGGAACCCTCCTACACTGCTGGTGGGAATGCAGTTTGGTGCAGCCACTGTGGAAAACAGCATGGAGATTCCTCAAAAGACTAGAAATAGACTTACCATATGACCCAGGAATCCCGCTCCTGGGTATATATCCAGAAGGAACCCTACTTCAGGATGACACCTGCACCCCAATGTTCATAGCAGCACTATTTACAATAGCCAAGACTTGGAAACAGCCTAAATGTCCATCAACAGATGACTGGATAAAGAAGATGTGGTATATTTATACAATGGAATACTACTCAGCCGTAAAAACCGACAACATAATGCCATTTGCAGCAACATGGATGTTCCTGGAGAATGTCATTCTAAGTAAAGTAAGCCAGAAAGAGAAAAAAAATATCATATGAGATCACTCATATGTGGAATTTAAAAAACAACAACAACAACAAAAAAAACAAAGCATAAATACAAAACAGAAATAGACTCACAGACATAGAATACAAACTTGTGGTTGCCAAGGGGGCGGGGGGGGTGGGAAGAGAGAGACTGGGATTTCAAAATTGTAGAATAGATAAACAAGATTATACTGTATAGCACAGGGAAATATATACAAGATCTTGTGGTAGCTCATAGAGAACAAAAGGGACAATGAAGATACATATGTTCATGTATAACTGAAAAATTGCGCTGTACACTGGAATTTGACACAATATTGTAAAATGATTATAAATCAATAAAAAATGTTAAAAAAATGATTCAAAGACAAAACAAACAAACAAATCAGAATGAAATCATGTCCACAGACTTTCAAACTGAAAATAAAATTTCCAGTGATGAAACCTCACCTTCAAGGAAAATTAACAGCTGTGGTAAATATCTGCACAATCCCTGAAGGTCTCCCCTGAAGCTTTGATTGAATGAGAATCAAAAGGAAGGATGGAAAATAAAGAAGTTCCTATATAAACTTAGAAAAAGGCTGATTTTTGCTGTAGCAAAGGTAACAAGTAGCCACAAAAACCAGTTTTAAACTCATTTAATCGATCAAGAATAACTTGCCTCAGTATGCCCCTCATGACATCAGCCTATCAGGGACAGGCTAACTCCAATAAACACAACTCTGAGTGCCGACTAATCAAACAACAGCCTCACCCGGGTAACTATGGACAACAGATGATGTCCACCCACTTACACCCCTGACAATCTGATGATTCCTGGTGCTCCATGCTCCCACCAAACAAAGACCCTATGTAAGGTCAGCAGTTTGCTCTACTTGGAGAGACTGTGCCTGACCAGCAACACATTTAGCTTTGTCTTTTTATCTCACATGTTGGGTGGTGGTCTCAGCATCCTTTGGCAAACTCTCCTGATTCCTTTATCATTTTTTAAACCTCTTCCCATTTAATAGTACTAATAGTGATAGTAATGATGATGATGACGATGATGTAACCTCCATTTACTATATACCATGCACTGTGCTAAGGGCTTTACATGCATCGTCTCAGTAATTGAGGACTGTCAGTAATATCTGGTTGCCAGCCCTTTTTATTTTCGAGTAGCACTCAGACCTGAAGAAGTTGTTAGCCCTGGTTTATTCAGTGTGTCAGTCATTTGCTTGTTTGCTTTCAAATTCACTTCTTACCTTTTCCATATTCTGCTCAATATCACAGGGGGCTGATTCTGACTTTTACAGACTGAATTTTCCATGTCCTTCTGTCAGCTGGCTTAAAGCTCAGTTCTGCTAATGGGAATCTATAGCGAAAGATGAAAGGCAGGAGGGGAGGAAGGGAGAAGGCAGATTATCTCTCCTCCAGCAATAACTGCATTTCCTTCCATTGCTCCAGCCCTTTGAATGGGCCTTTGGTGGTCATCACTCATATTATCCTGTTTGAAATGCATAGAGCACTTTCTGATTTGCTGGACCCTTACTGACACAATCAGAAAGAACTGGTGGTAGAAATTGTACCAGGTAGATCTGAGAGACTTCAGATTTAATCTCAAGTCTGACTCTAAATTACTTGTGACCTTGAAACATTCAGTTTGGTGCCTCAGTTTTGCTGTCTGTGTAAGGGAATTGTTCATCTTTAAGGTCCCCCCACCCTCATCCCGCCCAACTAGAAGCTTCTGTAATACTGAGCTTGCAGGAATTGGTTGAACATTTTGAAGAGTTGTAACTTTTCCCTACTCCCATGTAACAGTGCTAGAAACAGCTTTAAAGGCCTTGATTACATGTATAAATATAGCTGTTCCCTTTAACCAGGTGAGACATATAAAAATATTCTTTTCTGTGAACAGGGCAAGCTACATAATTTGATGGGCCCAGTGCAAAATGAAAATACAGGCTCCTGTTGAAAAAGCAGGAATAAAATGCCATTAAAAGTGTTACAAATAAATTTCTTCCTTTAAAAATACTTTGTTACTTATAAAATACAACAAAAGTAAGAGTGATATATGCATAACAGTATACCTTACAAAATGGAAAAAATATTTTTGGTCTCATAACTTTATATAATATAATATATAATACTTTATCAGTATGATATCTTGATTAATCATAATTTTGTGGCTTTGTTTTATGCAAATTTATTTAATAGGTCATTAAATATATACTTGTAGTGACTTTATTTTCAATTGATACAATTGAAAGAGACATTAGTTGCTCTTGGAAAATGAAAGATTGCAGATAGTTTTTGATAATTTAAAATAATTTAAAAGAGTCTGCTGATGCCATTTTTGGAGCTGTTAAGGATATTTTATACACTGTGATAGCATTTGGGATAAATTTCTGATAAATTATTTTGAAATAAAGTTTTTAGTGCATGTAGAGCTGAGTCTCATGGAACAATTTTTCTAAAAATATTTTATTCTTCATACACGTCAGTTTTGCATAAGTTGAAATTTAATTTAAAATGTATATTTATACAATGCTATTTTAATATTTCCACTGACATTTTCTATAACTTGTGGAGGTTAAACAAGAAACCAAATGTGGCTTCATGATTTGTATAAAGTTCAAAATGCTGGTTTATGTATTCTATCAATGCATCTTTAACTACAAGGAAGAAGGAATTTTTTAAATTGCCCTCCTCATTAAAAATTGCTTCATCTGAAGCTTTGTTTTTAAGCAATGTACCTTTCTGTCAAATGCCACAATATTTAAATTTATTTTCTATTTCTAAGTCTATGGATATGTGTTTTGCAATGTTAAAGCAGTTTTCAAAACCTGAGATTCTAAACTCTTTAAAAGATTGTAATGACTCCCTGACATGCTTTCTTGTATGGTTTTGTTTTGTAATAAGCTTACTGCTTATTACAAAGTTTACTGCTTGTGTTCCAGCAGTTACTATCCCAGCCTCAGGCCAGAGTTGATATTTGTGCAGATGCCACAGTGAGGCTCTAGGGACTGATGAGCAAGGGCCTCCTACCATGCATCCCAGTGTTGCCTTTGTGCAGAAACCTCCTTTCTCACATGGCTGAGCCCACTTCTGCCATGGCCACTGCTTTTGCACTGCAGTTGCCATTGCTGCTGCCAGTTTGGGCCTAGGTCCAAAGCTGGCCTGGCAGCTTTGTTCAGGAAAATATAATACTTTCATGTGCCTAAGGCCTTGAAAAGCTGAGCAAAATACTGCAGAAGAGGAGCCAGGGATGTGTACCTTTATAAAATTATGTAAGAAGTGTTTGCAGCCTCAAGTGTGAGGGACCTTGGCAACTGAGACTTGCTAGCACTAGTAAGTCTAGAATCATGGAGTCCAGACACAGGGCTGCTGGTGCCAATGGAAAACCTTAGCAATGCTAGGGGATCCATGGGAATGAGCACAATTGTTTCTTCTTTTTTTAAAATTTTTTTATTGAGTAATAGTCATTTTACAATGTTGTGTCAAATTCCAGTGTAGAGCACAATTTTTCAGTTATACATGAACATACATATATTCATTGTCACATTTTTTTCTTCGCTGTGAGCTACCACAAGATCTTGTATGTATTTCCCTGTGCTATACAGTATAATCTTGTTTATCTATTCTACATTTTGAAATCCCAGTCCCTGCCCCTTTGGCAACCACAAGTTTGTGTTCTATGTCTATGAGTCTGTTTCTGTTTTGTATTTACAGTTTTTTTTTTTTAGATTCCACATATGAGTGATCTCATATGATATTTTTTTTCTCTTTCTGGCTTACTTCACTTAGAATGACATTCTCCAGGAACATCCATGTTGCTGCAAATGGCATTATGTTGGTTTTTATGGCTGAATAGTATTCCATTGTATAAATATACCACATCTTCTTTATCCAGTCATCTGTTGATGGACATTTAGGCTGTTTCCAAGTCTTGGCTATTGTAAATAGTGCTGCTATGAACATTGGGGTGCAGGTATCATTCTGAAGTAGGGTTCCTTCTGGATATATGCTCAGGAGTGGGATTCCTGGGTCATATGGTAAGTCTATTTCTAGTCTTTTGAGGAATCTCCATGCTGTTTTCCACAGTGGCTGCACCAAACTGCATTCCCACCAGCAGTGTAGGAGGGTTCCCTTTTCTCCACAGCCTTTCCAGTATTTGTCATTTGTGGGCTTTAAAGTGATGGCCATTCTGACTGGTGTGAAGTGATACCTCGTTGTAGTTTTGATTTGCATTTCTTTGATAATTAGTGATATTGAGCATTTTTTCATGTGCTTATTGATCATTTGTATTTCTTCCTTGGAGAATTGCTTGTTTAGGTCTTTTGCCCATTTTTGGATTGGGTTGTTTGTTTTTTTCTTATTAAGTCATATGAGCTGCTTATATATTCTGGAGATCAAGCTTTTGTCGGTTTCATTTGCAATAATCTTTTCCCATTCCGTAGGTTGTCTTTTTGTTTTACTTATGGTTTCCTTTGCTGCGCAGAAGCTTGTAAGTTTAATTAGGTCCCATTTGTTTATTCTTTGAGCACGATTGTTTCTAAGATGTTCTAACAACATAATTAATACTATAGGTGACCGAGAATCTTCCAGAAGTGATGATGCATGAAGATTGATGTGTTTGGAGCCAAATTTGTCCAAAGGTGCAGTTTGGATAAAAAGTAGAGATAAGTAAGTTTGTGTTGACCTAAATGTGTGCTTCCTCCAGACTATGGTGTTTTTTATCTCAAAATATTAGACCAGTTTGAAGAAATGCAAGTTTATTTACATGCATGCACATCATTCTCGTATTTCTTGAAGATTCTACAAGATTCATTCACCTTAGGTGTGAAATATGTTGCAGTACTTTTCACAGTGGTACATTAAAAAACTTTTTGTTATGGAAAATTTCAAGTATATAGAAAAGTAGAATAGTATAATGAACCCCTCCTTATGTACCCATTACCCAGCTTTAACAATTTCATGGCTGAGATTTATCTGTATTTCCACCCACTTTCCTCAGTCCTAGATTATTTTAGAACAAATCCCAGACATCATATTATTCTATCTGCAAATATTTCAAAGTATATCTTTAAAATATTAGGTACCATTATTTCACTTAAAATTTAGCAATAATTATTAACATTATAAAAGTTATAGTTATTATTTACATTTCTCTATCTTGTTTCATTAGTTGGCTTTTGGGTAAGAATTCAAAAGATGGAGAGGGAAGGAAAAAGGGCATCTCAGAAAGAAAGGGACAAATAGATAAACAAGTTTCTACTGTATAGCACAGGGAAATATATTCAATATCTTATAGTAGCTTATGGTGAAAAAGAATATGAAAATGAATATATGTATATTCACGTATGATGGAAGAATTGTGCTGTACATCAGAAATTGACACAACATTGTAAACTGACTATAACTCAATTAAAAAATTTACTACAAAAAAAGAAAGAAAGAAAGAAAGAAAGGAACAGGCGACTAGTGAGAGTGTAGGTGTGTTTGTGAGACTCATTTGCTCATGGCTGTTCTCATATGAATCAATTTTAAAACCTGGACTTGGACAAAAACAATTCAGTCTGTTTAGAAATGTTTGATGATTTGTCAGAACCAATCAGTATGGTCTAAGTGGAACATTTTTAGAAGAAGGAGAACATATTTCCTCTCGTAAAATTGCATTATCTAGAGCAATTTTTTTAAACCAAGGCCTATCTGTGAAAAAGGTGAAAGAGAGCCCTGTTGAAAGATCTTGTTATTTCACAAAAATCTTAGTTGCTCTTTCACAGCCCTAAAAGTGGAATTGCCACATGAAATAGGGAAAAATTGTTCTCAATTGTTCTAAATGGTTAAAAGGTACCATCCATTATAGTGCTGCTTTTGTTTTTGCTATGTGACTTGTCAAGGCTGGGAGGGAATAAAATATGTTCTTGGATACGGTGATAAGAGAAAGATATTTCTGCATTTGATTGCACTTAAGATGCCATTGACTGTAAGATGTACCATTATTTTATGTACCACTAAGAAAGGGGAAAAAAAAACACCTCTTGACTAAACTGTGGTACTATGTAAAATTCATTCTAATTTTAGAGTTGTTAAAATGTGAAAGTGAATGTGCATCTTAGAATCTATGATATATGGCATTTATTGAGTGCCTTTTGTACAGAAGATTCTGTTCCTGATCCTTGACAAACATTGTCTCAATTAATTCATACAAAAACCTAGTGACATGAGTTTTCCTGTCCCCATTTTACAGATGAGGAAAGTGAACCCCGGTAAAGCTAAAGACATTGGCTAAAGATCACATAGTTAGCAAGAGGAACAAGTGCCTCTTACATTCCTCTTTTCAAACTTTTGTTCTTAATCTTTGACTCTCCAGTCAAGCTGTGCCTTGATAAATTGTGGCATTCTTGAGAATCTGCAGCAGGTGGCCTATTTTCAGCTTGAGTACTTTTCATTTATGGCAGACCCTTATAGGACCTTCTTGGTGAGGCAAAATCTCATCCTGCTCTAACTCAGATGGGCTTGGCCATGAGCTGAGTTTCATGAGCTAGGGAGCGGTTAGAGGAAGGGGAGGGTTGGCCTGGACCCAAAGTGGTTAGCTATTGGTCAACATGCAATATCCAAAAGGCCAAAGCAGATAATTCAGAACTGACATAGTTAGGAATCCTTGCGAAAAGAATCCTCCAATGGATAGGGCAGTGTAGCAGGAGTTTCCAACTAGTGGCAAAATCCAAAATCTGATAAGGGGCCATATATAGGTTCAAGACCCATTCGCTATTCTTGGAATCCAAGAGATGGATTGAACCACATATAGGAGGTTAGTGGGCTGAAACTCAGGACAAGCCTCTAACCCCAGCAGGGAAATGGGTAGCTAGGAAAGCCCAGGTATAACCCCAGTTTTACCACCTGGACAGCGTGGTTGTAGGAGGAGGGAGCTATAGCTCAGTGGGTCTGTGGATCTTCAGGGCTTGAGAGCAGGTCCACTGGACACTAGACCTGAAACAGCATACCAACACACTGTTGTCAGGGTCCAGTCTGCTTAGATGGTTTCAGGGGCTAAGGCTGAACCAGAACAGCTGGAGAAGGAAGGCCCTCATATTCCTCACTTAGGAGGGGAACTAGGTGAAACTAGACAGGCAACAGTGAGATGCAGGTTGGACAATCCCATTCTTGCAACTTTTCTGCTTATGCTTTTTGAGCCCTCTACTTTTTTTTTTAACATTTTTTATTGAGTTATAGTCATTTTACAATGTTGTGTCAAATTCCAGTGTAGAGCACAATTCTTCAGTTTGAGCCCTCTATTTCAAGTTTAAGTCCCATTCAGGCTTTTATTAGTTGTGTGGCCATAGGACAAGTCACTTAACCTCTGCTATCTTCAGTTTATAGTAAGAAAGAAATATCTAATTCATACATCAGTGTAGGGTTTAAGAAAGATAACTGATTACAAAGTTAGTCTCAATATGAGTTAGTTATTCTTCCTTCCAGCTCTCCCAGGCCATTCATTAAATGCCATTTGTGCAATTATCTACCCTTCTCCCACCTTAACAAGGCAACAATGATAATAATTTACACATGGTCTACAGTTTCTCCAAAGTTGTTCTATTCATTATCCTATTATCTCAGCTGATTTTTTGGATAGTCCATTGAAATAGCTAGTAATATACTATCCTTAACATTTAAAGCTATTTTAGTTAAATAGTAACATTTAATAGTAACAATTTTTTAAAAATTCCTTGTTATAGAGAGGAAAGAAAAAAGTTGACATATTGGTGGGAAAGTCTAAACTTGTCTTAACTTGCTTCTCTAAATCAGAGGAGAACTTTTGGGGAGTAGATGATTGAAGATAGTTTGAATTATAACCTGGATACTATGATACTAGGAATGTAAGTCACTGAGCTTTTAAATTATTACTTGAGTAATGTTAGTACAGATCTTTTGGGGTACACATTTGAATGCCAAATGGTTCTTGACTATCCAAAAAAATGGTTCTCTTGGTTTCCAGAGTGGGTCTTTAGCTGATATATCTAATATCGCTGAGTTTCTGGCCAGAGGGTATTATTGTGTTCAATAGTAGCAGAATGCTAAAATGCCTTTTAATAAGACAGTTCTTTATTGCTTTTAAAATGCTCTTGGCTATTTTTGTTCTAAACTACTGAAGCATACACTCAGGGAAAAGCAAAATACACCTAACACATAATATGGCTGAGAGCAGAACTCTGAGGAAATGAGACACGTGACAGGGAAACATTTACTTTTGGGGTGAGACTTCTCTTTGTTTGAGGATGGACCACTTGAATGAATTCTTTTAGTAATGTATTTGTAAGGCAAACAATTACCCGTTTTTCTCAGGGGAGCCCAGAAAGTAGGGTAATAACTCCAAATGCAAAAGCTTCAGAATAAGATATTAAGTGTTCTGTTAATAATGTAAATGTAATATATTAACAAGTTAATGGAAAAAATTCCCCTAAATCTAGATTTAGACTGTCCTTTGCCTGAAAATGATGTCAGTGGAGTTAGGTATATTTTTTTCCCAAGAAGTGTCCATACAAGTCCAGGAATCACAGCAGGAAGATCATGCAGGTCTGGACTTCCTTTCACCTCAAGGTCAAGGGAAGTCTGTGATATGGATATAGACAAGCTAGAAGCAGCACTGATGAATTGGACCATTGGTGTCCTTCACAGGAATTAAGATGGAATGACCTGGATTTGGGGCAATGTTTGAGGATTCACATGATTGTCCCAGGTGTATCTTTGAGATAAGGGCAGTGTCACCATGAAGGAAATGAGTGCTCATGTACCTGCCATCCTGAGGTAGGAAAGAGAAAGGCCTTACACTGGGGCGAGAAGGTTTTCCTCCTTCCTTGGGGGCAAAGAGAGAACTGAGCTTGGACTCTGGAATGTAGAGGTGTCTGAGGATTCCTGTGGTTGGGGTACAGCTGGCTCGTACCCCCATTAGGAGAAGACCTGTGAGAGCTAGGAGAAGACATTCAACTTGTGTTTGGGTTGTGACTCCCGGAGTAACCACCTGTAGTCATAGTTGTGGGCTATCTTCTTGGTATATTGCAATTTTATCTTTCAGTGAAGCCTTATTTAAAGGAATAGCTCCTTCTTAGATTGCCTTGGGGCATCAATAGAGGGTTCTATGTCCATACTTAAGAGTGCAGTGTAACTGTGAAAGCAGAATCAGCCTGGGACAGCTGGTTAGGTTTGATCAGAAATGCTGTGCACAAAGTAGAGCGATAATCCAGAGATAGCATCTGGCTGGGGGATCCTGAGGATTTCTGGAACTTGCCATATTCTTCAAGTTTTCACTGCTCTCCTTGAGGGGGTAACCTAATGAAAGATGAGACCTTCTGCTTCTACAAGGATGTGGGTCAGGATTATTTGGGCATGAAGAAGACTGACCTCTGAAAGCTGGAAAACTTAGGGGAATATTTCAGTTGTATAGCCTCCAGCAATCAATTCAGGTATCTTCTTAAAGCCGTCTCAACCTCGTATCTGAGTTCAGCATCTTTTTTAGTATTCTTTTAGCTATTATTTATGCAAACAATAATAGCTAATGTTTACTGAATGCTTACATTGTGCCAAACAGTGAGCTAAGTGCTTTACATGGCTTTTATCATTCAGTACTTTGTTATCCCTGTTTTTCAAATAATGAAACTGAAGCTTGGAGAAGTTATGTGATTTCCCTTACATCCCACAGCTAGGTATTCATGGAGTCAGGTTTTGAATCCCAAATGGTCTGTCCCAGAACTCATGCACATAAGAAGTAGAATGTACTCATTTTGTTTCTCTAATGTTCGCTTAAAAAAAAACTTGTAAGTTTCCTTAGGATACTATCTGTTTTTTTATCTCTGCGTATCTATTTATTAGCATAGAGCTAGGTACGTAATAAATGTTTGGCAAATGTTTATGGAAAGGATGAATGAATGACAAAGCCTAAGGGGCAAAATATTAGGAAAACACACTGACACTCTTTTTACAGTTTATGAGTGAATAAAATAACATGCTCAATGCTGCTCTTGACACATAATAATAATAAATGTTAGCTATCATTGTCATTATTGGAACTGAAAGTACATTTAAAAGAACAGTTGTTTTGCATAGGAATGCATCATATACCTTATTTTTTTTCAAAATTTCCTTTACTTTAATCACATATCTCTATTCAATTTTAGAAAGAAGTGAACATTTAGTTTCTGTGCAGTATTTTGAATATATAGAAGTTAAATATCATTTATGATAGAGTTTTCCCTTGAAATTTGAGCTGTTTGCTTAAAATATGAATATAGTTAAGTATAAAAGAGAGCTGCTGCAAGTTCAGTTTAAGCAATCTGCAGTGTAACAATGTGAGAATATAGATGACATTAAATGTGAAAGAGTTTCTTATCATGTGCTTCCAGCCACCACAGCCTGAGGACAAAAGCCAACTACCAAATTGTTGTGATTTTAGTATAATGCAAAATTCAAAATTTCTCATTTTGGCTTCATCGCCAATCCATTCCTGTTATTCTTGCTACAAAAGTATCTAAACTGATTTTACTTTAAAATTTTTGTAAATAGAATATTGTACTATGGTGCCAATTTATTTATGTCATTGGAATATCGTGATGTGGATCTTTGAGGAGGTAGGTAGACTGAATGAATTACTATTATTGTTGTCATTATTGTTATTATTTACCCTTTACTCATCTGTGGCAGAATTTGCTTGTTGCACACCCCAGTATCCATTCTCTCTCCTCCTCAGTAATATAATCCTGCATTTTTTTTTGCCTGTAAAAGGGTTTTATAAAATTTAAAACAATTGATTTGTATTAAGGTATTACTATTGTTTCCCAAGTTTTATCATATTAAAAATGCCTGCAGAATTACAGTCAGAACTATCGCTCTTTAAGTCTGTCATCATGCTTCCTTGATGGAACATTTTTCTGACAGGAATCTAACAGAAGTCCACATGTCCTCAGAGTTTTTACTCTTAGAATCCTACATTTATATGGGGACAATGTTTGCAGTTAAAGGACTTAGCCTCCCTTGCAACTAGGTATGAATGTGATTATGTGATGAAATTGTGTAAATGATATGCAAGTGGAAGTGTTGTGAGTTATTTCTGGAAAATTTCCTTAAAAGGGAAAGAGTAGACCCTTCTTTTCCCCTTCCTTCTTCCTGTTCCCAGAAATGTAAATAAAATGAATGGTGCTCCAGTAGCTAGCTTGGGCCATGAGGTAACTTTCTAATGACAGCTGTGAATGGCAAAGCAACAACAAAGAATGATCCTGGCTCTCTAACATTGTGGAGACCCCATACTGGCAAGAACTGCCAGTTTCTGCCCACTGTATGAAAGAGATACAAACTTTCTTCTTATTTTTACTGTCAGTTTGGATCTTTCTGTTCTATACAGCCAAACCTAATCCTAATACATATTCTAAGGAAGTAAAAGAAACTTTTCAAGAGAACTATGTCCATCTTTCTGTCAGTGTATTGAAGAAACTTCATTGTTTGGTGTTTTGTTTCTGCTCATTTCTAGCTTCTCAGTCCTATCTTCCTTCCTTCAGTAATCTTTCAGGCTTCCTATTAAGATGTCAGCTGTTTTGAGGACCCTTACTGTCATACTCTCATTTTCAATATCTCCGTAAGGGTCTTATAATTTCCTCAGTTCCCGTCTCTCTCTCTCTCCTCCAAAAATCCTCATGAGTTTCCAGCATAAAATTACAGTAACATCAATGAATGTAGAGGTTTCTCATTAATTCAGAAGGTAGGAACTTGTGGAAATAATTGTCCTAAGTGATATTTTGTAGAAATTAATTTTTAGATAGTGTTTCTGTGATGACAGATTAGCAAACACTGAGTTGAAAACGGCAGTCTTGATTTCAACTAAGCATTTGATAGCCTTCAGTGAGACGCAGTGAATAGAAAGAATTCCAACCAAGCTTTCACTCCCAGCTCTGGTATTTATTAGCTGTAAGGACTTGGAAAAATATCTAAACTTCTTGAGCTTCAATTTCCTTATCTATAAAATAAATTATAATAAAGAGTAAAAAGAGCTAATGCACATGTAAAAATAAGCACATTTTTGTTACCTCTACTGTACTTTGCAAATATAAGGCAGTTTGGGTCAGTGGAAAAAAATCTGGGTCGAGAACTCAGTATATGCTTGCTAGCAGGGTAATTTTGGCCAAATTATTTAATGACTTTGAACCCCAGTTTTCTTATTTATAAAATGAGAAAAATAATTATAATTGCCTTACAGGCCTGTTGTAAGTGTTAAATGGAACAATGTATGTGAAGACTCTAAGACAGTACCAGGTGCCCCACTCCCCCAAATGATAGATGGTAGTATTCTTGTGGTTGTTACTGTCATATTTGTTTTCTTGGAGATAAATGTGAACTATGGCTTATTGACACTTAAAGTAGCTAAGTGGCTGGATGGTTGAACTATAATGTAAAAAGAATATCCATTAATAGCTTTATGTCTACCTAAAGGTACATGTGAGGTAGAACACTGCAGTCTCAGCCAATATTTTTACTGATGCTATGCATGAAGGTAAGGTTTGGTAATAACACAAAGTCAGGAGGGATAGACCCATGAGCGTGATATAATGGAAATGATATAAAGACAGACATTGATGACTTAACACTTGGCTTTGAGTCCCACATCACAATCATGTGATGACTCAGTTTCCTCATCTGCAAAATGATAACAACACTTGCAAGAATAGGAGGCAGATGCATTTTATGAGTATATACTCTTAAAGATCTCACATAAATCATGACTCATTCTGAAAAATGATAATGGGCTTGTTTGTTACCTACTAAAGTAGTACCCCAAAATAATAGTATAAGCATAGTTCATCAGTTTCAGAATTATGCAGTTATTTACAATTCTTTAAAAAATGGTGGATTTGAACTATTTCAAATTTTATGCACAAAATGTGTCTTTACTCATGTTTCAAATTATGTACTTAAAATTCACAAAAAATGGAAGCAAATTGATTAACCTGGGCTGCTACTGAGGAGAAAGCTGCATTTTAGGAATTCTGAGGCCAGCTTGAATCATTGGGAAGACTTGAGAAGAACAATTTGACCAAAACCTGAAGATTGTTCCTATATAGATCAGCCTTGAAAGAGCACTGACAATAAAAATCTTTCACCACTTACTCCTGTCTCTGAGACAATGGTGTTTTGCTGGTGTCAGGGGAAAAGGGCTGCAGCTAACTAGGTAAGTTAGATTTACGTATAAAGTTGGATAAAACTGGACTTTGTAGCTATACTGGATACTTGTTATTCTCCTGTTTGTCATTCAGATTGCAAGAAGGTTCTATCCACAAATATCTACCAACACTGGCTGTATTGAATGCATTCTTTCAGCTTCACTTTATCCCTAAAGCCTTGGGGTTTTATGGCTTTGCCACAGCCACTGTAGTAAAGTATTATATGGGAGTCATGTATTTCTGCTACTTGAGACTAATGCCCAGACTCTCTGGCCTCTCTTACCAATTTGAGATTTATATAAAGTATGATAAATTTTCCTTAGTGGTTGCTGAAGTGGTCATAGCCTAGGTGTTTAAGGGGATAAAATCCTCATAGAACAAACTTTGATCAGTGGGAAATAAAAGTCAGGATGGAGCTAGCAGACAAATTCCCTCTCCATTTTTTCCCTACAATAGACTGAGGTTTCTGAGCCATGGTTTTTCCATATTCTCTCTCCAAACATGTCCTGCATGGCCAAGTGGGAACACTAGTCAAGCGATTGCTTGTTATAGAATAGTAGCCAGTGTAGTCAGTTCATTACCTTGGATTTTCCTTCCATTCTCCTCTGACTCAGTTGTCTTTTCCTTCATTTTTGCTGCCTTGTAATTGCACCTGCCAATAAAATCTTCCTTCAGACTCATTTTTTTTCTAGGGAATTCAGATTAACTCACTATGGGCAGTGAATTGAGGTAGCTACTGAGTCCTATCTTTTGGGAGCTTACAAGTTAGGCCAAGAGACAGATACATAAATCATGAACCACAATACATAAAATTAAGCATGATAATAACTTACAATCTCACCTTCGAGATCCTCCAAAACAAGGGTAGTTGTCTCTAGTTCTGGTTATTATTTTTTATGTGTTTGATAATTGAAACATCTTGATTTGCTTGTAGCATTGCAGATAGTCCTCTGAGATTTACTCAAGTTCCTCAGCTTGTGTAGAAGCCAGCATTTTCCTTGGGGTTTCAGTAACATATTTTGAATATGTTCATGCTGCTGTAGGTATTTTGCTGTGGAAAATACGTCAAGTTTTTCTTTAATAGTAACATTTTATTATAGATCTCTTTTCCTAAAATCAAATTACTGTCAGATTTTTTTGCTTTCTCTCTCCAGTCAGATCATTGAATGTAATGATGTTGTTTATCCATAAATACAGTCTAGACTAATTTTTTGCCTGCTTTCAAAAATTAATTTAGCAGACTTTACAGCCTTGTTAGCTAGCTGCCTATATGATATTATAGGGTATATGGGTGTTTTGGACTTAGATCTTAATATTTCTGAACATTATTGTCTCTAAGGGAAGACAAAAACATGACTGAATTTGGAAAGTACCAGAAATTTGCTTTAGTGCCAGAAATTTGCTTTGACTCAAAGTGGAGGATAAAGCCTGTTGTAGGGGCAGTCTCTTTGTTTTGGGAGGATTACTTTCGTGAGTTGTCTTGTTCACGGGGATGTAAATTAAGTATATAGGTTAAATATTGCTGCTTAACAAATTATTTCCAGACTTACAATGATAATACTAATTTATTGTTTCATGACATTTCTGAGGGTCAGTAATTCAGGAGCAGCTGAGCTGGGTGGGTCTGGGTTGGAGTTTCTCGTGAGTTTGCAGTTAAGATGTTGGTGAAGGCTTCTGTCTTCAGAAGGCTTGACTAGGGCTGGAAAATGCACTTCTAGTGTGGCTCACTCATATTACTGGCAAGGCCATGTTGGCTGTTGGCTGGGGACCTGAGTTCCTTATCATTTGGATATTTCCATAGGGCCACTTTGATGTCCCCAAGACAGGGTAGCTGGTTTCCCCAAAGTGAGTAACCCAAGAGAAAACAAGGAGGAAGTGTACATAGCCCTGAAAATGACACACTGTCACTTGTACTGTATTCTGTTGGTCACACAGACCAATCCTGATATATATAATGTGAGCGGGAACCACAGACAGGCATGAATACCAGAACAAGAAAGTTAGGGAGCCATCTTGGAGACTGACTGCCGCATTAAGTAGCACTGTTTGCTGTTCTTGGAAGCCTTTTTTACTGTGAAGTGACCAAATCCAAATATATCTGATTAAAATGAGGGATAGTTGGTTTAATAATAATAATATTCTAAAAGGCTGACCTGATTGGGCATCAGCATGCAACTCTGCAGAGGTTAATTTGCTATCAAGTGATTTTTCTGTCTCCTTTGCTGGAGAAACCATAAGAGGAAGTGAGGGCCAAAAAGGGCCCATTGGAAGGACTTAATGCAGGTGGGGTAAAATTTTATGTTCTTTTCAGTCGAAATCTTAGTAACTCAAAGTTCCTGTAACTCACCCTCCTGGAAAATTTCCCCACAGAAATTTCTGTGATTATCCCAAAGGGGTCTGACTTCACATGTGCCCACAAACCAGCCCAGCAAGAACATCACAGGATACTGCTTTGTTCTTCCTCTTCCCCACCAGCTTCCCGGAGTTCCTATCTGCAGCCTCTACTTTGGGATTCTGGTCACAGGGCAGAGGAGGGAAAATGGCCCTTTCCTCAATTTTTGTGTCTCACTTCTTTGCCAGAGCCCTGAATGAAGTTGCGCTGTCTGTGCCCAGACCACTGCCGAGTTTTTCATGAAAACAGGTCCTTTTTGTCTCTGAGTAATTCTCTACCAAGAACCCACAAGGACAGGCATCAGTTTTATTTTTCAGGACTCTCTTCATCTTGAGTGTAACTGACTAACCTCTCACCTTGACTTATATTTACAGCTGCTACTTTCTTCCCGTATATTTACATAGTCTGCTGGTTTCTCCTCTTACTGCCAAATGTCTTCTAAAGCAATCAGCTGTCAAAACTAACAAAATCTGTCAACACATGATGTGTGGCATAGCACGGGGTTGTGATAAAAACTGATCTCAAGTATTAAAAATTCAAGCTGTCCTGTACTGTTTAAGCTTTAAACAAGTGCTAATCATCCACCTCAAGGTTGTTTGACTTTTGCCAGATCCTCTGCACGTTGAGCACTCTTGTGATAACCACACATGGCACCATTTACAACAGTCCCTTGCATATTGTCTAGATTTTTTATGTGGAAGTGCTAAATAAGCTGAGCCTCGTAGCTTGGCTCTATGTATCAAGTCTTCTGGGCCAGAGCCCTGGGAATCCCTAGTTGGTTATTCCTCTGCTGCTGCATGCATTTCACATATCTCTGGGGGATTCTGCATCCTAAGTGTCTTCCACATCTATCTCTTCCTCCTTTATTTCTGTCATCACTGACTTGGTTCAGGCCCTCATTAAGTCTTCCTGGATCACTCCAGGAATGTACAAACTGGTCTCTTTCCATTTTAAGTCATTCTCATTTCTGCTCCTGGAATAACCTTTCTGAATATGAATGAAATCACATCCCTCCATGCTTAAAGTCCCTCCATGGATCTCCCCATAGGTACTGGATCAAATTCAAGTAGTAAGTCAGCCCACAGATTTTTGCTTACCTCTCTGACCTTATTTCTACCATTGTTCCTCCTCTGCTTGCAGCTATTCAACTCGCAATTGTCTCAAATTTATACCATTTACTGTCCTAAACATTTGCAAATATATTCCTTGTACTGATGTGCATTTCCTACTCATCTTCAAGACCTAGGTCAGGTATCATCACCTATAAGACACCTTTCTTTTCTGGTTAGATGCCCCTCCCATGTTCCAGAATATCTTCCACATGTCTCTCTCCAGGTGAAATGCAGCATACATTGTGCTTTAAGTGATGAGCTCTCGAGCCAATGAATGAGGGTTTGACCACAATTTTTTTTTTTATGTGGTCAAACCCTTTCATTTAACTGTCTCAGGTTATAGGGCCCAAAACTGAAAAAAGAGTTGGTAAAGTGGCCCTATTGATGTCAAAATGACACTTTGAAATAATTTTGACTCTTAATGTGTTAGCAAGTGTGAGTCTATTTTTTAATTTTAGAAGCTAGGTTGGCTTTATGAATTGACCCTAAAAATATATGTTATTAATGTTGCAAATAACTTTCTTACAAAGGAGCAATACAAAATATAAAGTGGCATATGACACCAAAGACATGGACAACAAAAGAAAAAATAGGCAAATTGAATGTCATCAAAATGAATAACTTTTGTGTATCAGAGGACACTATCAACAAAGTGAAGAGGCAGCTCATGGAATGAGAGAAAATATTTGTAAATCACATTTCTGAGATGGGATTAATATTCAAAATATATAAAGAATTCCTACAACTGAACAACAAAAAGCCAAACTGATTTAAAAAATGGCCAAAGGACCTGAGTAGATATTTCTCTAAAGAAAATGGCTAATAAGCACATGAAAAGATGCTCAACATCAGGAATCATTAGGGAAATGCAAGTAAAACCACTTTGTATCCATTACAATGGCTCTTACATATAAAAATCAAAATAAAATAACAAGGATTGGTGAGGATATGGAGAAATTGGAGCCCTTATGCACTGCTGGTGGGAATGGAAAATGGAACAGCTGTGTGGAAAATGGTATGGTATTTCCTCTAAAAATTAAAAACAAAATTACCATGTGACCTAGCATTTCCACTTATGGGTATATACCTAATGAATTGAAAACATGGACTCAAAGAGATGTTTGTATAACCATGTTAATAGTGACATTATTTTCAATAGCCAAAATGTGGAAACAACACAAGTGGCCATTAGTGGATGAATGGATAAATAAAATGTGTACAGTAGAATATTATTCAGCCTTCAAAAGAGTGGAAATTCTGACATATGTTACAACATGGATGAATCTTGAAGATGTTATACTATGTGAAATACACCAGTTACAAAAAGACAAGTGCTGTTTGAGTCCACTTATATGAAGTATCTAGATTCAAATTCATGGAGACAGAAAGCAGAGTGATGGTTGCCAGGGGCTGAAGGAGGGGAGAAATGTGGAGTTATTGTTTAATGTTTATGGAGTTTTAGTTTGGGAAGATGAAAAAGTTCTAGAGATGGATGGTGGTGATGGTTACATAACAATGTAAATGTACTTAATGTGACTGAATTGTACATTTAAAAATGATTAAAATGGTAAGTTTTATGTTATATATATTTTGCCACGCTAAAAATTATTAAAATTTTAATGTGTATTTTTGTATACACATTCATTTTATATAATCCGACTTGAAATTAGTTCCATTTTTTGCCAAGAATCTTGATCTTATTTTGAAATTCTATTAAAATATTTCAAAACATACACAAAAATAGAGAGAATAACATATGGTGAACCCCCTAGTTCCTTAAAGTAACACCAACTTTAACACCTCGATTTATAGTAAAACATTTTTGTGGATAATTAGTCCATTGCCCCAGTTGTTGAGTACCATTTGTATGTACTGTCCTTACTCCAGTGATTTCAAAAGCTGACTATACATTTTTCATACTTCTGAACTATTTATAGAGATATGGGTATCCCAAGCAAAGCCTTAGAAAACCTGCTGCATCACAGGCTCTGCAAAAAGGAGCAGCATTGCATAGACCAGAAGTTGGAAACCCTTTCTGTAAAAAGCCAGATAGTAAATATTTTAGGCTTTGTGGGCATATTGTACTTGTTGAATATTCCTTTTTTCTTCTTAAATATCCCTGTGTACGAAGATTTCTTAGCATGTGGAGTCAAACAAAAAAGTGCTATTTTCAGATTTGCCCAATGGCTGTAATTTGCTGACCCCCATTTGAACTTTGAGGCCCTACTGATGACAACCCCCAGCAGAGTGGCAGATGTGGGCATCCAGTCATGATCAGCCCATCTTTAGGGTGGCCGGCAACCACTGTCTGGGCCTAACGCAAACTGATTGATTTCAAGTCTGATTATATAAATGGGTGCATATAAAAATACCCACTTAATTAAAAAATAATTCCTTACTGTGGTAAAATTTTATTGTAGTACTTCATGTAAGTGGAATCCAATAGGCCTGTCGGGTCTATTTCCTGGAACTCTGAGAAGGAAGCACTTAGAAGTGAGCAACTGCAGGAGAAACAGAGAATAGGTCCTAAGTGAGAGACACCTCGCACAGTCTCAGTTCCAATCCCAGAATATACATACAAGAAACCCCTCTTTTCTTGAGGAAACTTAAGTGATATGTTTCTTGTAACCAGAAGAATCTAAATTACTTTCATCTCCTGCAAATGTAAATTGGTGCAAACACTTTGGTAGAGTGTCTGGTAATATATAGTGAAGTTGAATATGGGCATATCAATGACCCAGCAAGTCTATTTTACCTAGAAAAATCTTTGTGCATTTGTACCAAAAGATATATGTACAAGAATGTTCACAGTGTGTAGCATGTGTTTGTAGTGCACTGTATTAACCTGGTCAAGTCCTAGCTGTGCCACTTACATAGCTGTGTGACCTCAGAGAAGTTATTTATTTCTCTGTGCCCCCTTTTCATCATCGGTAGGAGGGAAAAATTGTTTAATCCGCACAAGGTTGTCATCCCTATTAAATAACTTATGTAAAATGCAGGGCACATAGGAAATGTAAGTCTTAGCTGTTGTTACAACTCGTTGTAGCAGCACTGGTCATAATAGCAAAAAAGTGAAAACAACCTAAATCTCCATCACCAGAGGATAGGTAAATAAACTGGTGTATTCATATTATGGAATACTATATAGCACAGGAGTGAAAAGAATGAACTAGAGGTATACATATCAATAGATAGAAACAATGTTAACAGAAAAAGGCAGACACAAGAAGGACACAGGTAGCATGGCCTCCATGTTATGAAATAAAGAAGATTAAACCTATTATGTAGAGACATATACATACATAGGTAGCAAACGTAAAAAGAAAAGCAAGATAATGGAAAACAAAACTCAGGATAGTGGACAGGGAGGTGGGATTGGGAAATATCTCTAGTAACATTTGTAAAGTTTTAAAAGTTTATAAACTGAGTGGTAGGTTCCTGGGTAGTCTTCTTATATACATAAGTGTAGAACAATACATTCCAGTGAACCAAATCTGAAGATAGATTAAAAATTGATGCAGTTGCTATGGAAAACAGTATGGAGATTTTTTAAAAAACTGAAAATAGAGTTACTATATGATCCGGCAATCCCACTCCTGGGCATGTATCTGGAGAAAACTCTAATTTGAAAAGATACATGCACCCAATATACATAGTGGCACTATTTACAATAAACAGCCAAGACATGGAAGCAACCGAAGTGTCCATTCACAGATGAATGGATAAAGAAGATTACTTAGCCATAAAAAAGAATAAAATAATGCCATTTGCAGCAACATGGGTGGACCTAGAGATTATTAAACTAAGCAAACTCAGACAGAGAGAGACAAATATTATATGATGTCACTTATATGTGGAATCTTAAAAAAAAACAGTATAAATGAACTTATTTACAAAACAGAAACAAACTCACAGACAACAAACTTATGGTTACCAAAGAGGAAGGGTGGGGTAGGGGTAACTTGAGAGTAGGGGATTAACCGATGCACACAATTATACATATTAAAAGGAAATGTAAAGATAAAAATTACATGGATATGAACTGAGCTTATTGAAATTCAGGAAATAAGAATTAAAATAAAAAGGAAATAGTTAACATGTTCTAAAGGGACTTCATTAAGGAACCAAGTGGTTGAATATAGTTTACTCTAGAAAATACTTTTTTGATGAAAATTTAATCAGTGCGGGTATACTTTTGATTAAAATGTTTGTCTTCATAAATTCAAAGTCACTGTGACCTGGGGGTGAAAATAGCTGGATTAAATCATCTTGTACATAGTTAACAAAACCTTAACACTACAATAAGCACTGAATTTATATAATGAGATTTATACATTCATAGGAGAAATAAAGAGGTCTGGGTTGAGAGTTGGGAGGGAAGCAGGTGTCAGGAAAACCCAAGTAGTAGTCAAATTGTTAGAAGGTAAAACAACAAGAGTAATTCTTCTCTAGAGATAAGAGAAATAGGGAAAATACCAGAAAATAATAAGTTACAGAAAAGAAGAATGAATTCAATATTGAAGTGATCATTTGGGTAGTAAGTTTGATTTACTTCCCCCGAGATTTAATTTAGCTGGTACATGGAGCGTAGGAGTTGACATATCTGTGGACAGCTTCACTTCCAAAAGCCACTGCGTACTTGGCTAGTTTCCCGGGCAGCAGAAGATACACTGCCTTCTGGATGTCTTCAGGGGTGAGGGTACGACGATTCCTTAAATTCATTATGTTGTAGGCTTCTGTGGAAATGCGCTCAAAGATGTTGTTGATCATGTTGTTTATGACGTCCAAGGTATGGGATGATATGCTCCTGTGGGGAACCACTTCCTTTAGGACCCTGTTTATGTAGAGTGAATAATTCCTAAGGCCAGATTCAGTGATGGACTGTGATTTCTTTCTGGAGATTGGGTTTTGATATCCTCTGGAGCACTTGTTCTTTTTGGCGACAGGTCTGGCCATTGTAGATGTTGTTCTCCTTGTCAGTTACAAGTAGAGAGGAGAAGGGCCTAAGAGTAGGGGGAGCTCTCATACTTATACTGGTATGTCACAATCAGACTTCTGGGTCTTCTCTCTGATTGGAGGTTACTCTTCCTATGTCATAATCACCTAGTAATAGCACTGATTTGTTGTTAAGAGAAAATCTTGTCCTTGGCCAACCTAAAACTCTCTTAAAAAGATAGTGTTGCAGGACTGAGGTAGACTTCATGGTAGAAGAGTACTCATTTTTTTGTACTGTATTTTTTAGCAATTTGTGGGCATAATATACAATATTTTCAGAATTGGCAAACCTCATCAACTTGGGAGGTTGGCTGCAGGAAAGTAGAGGGAAAAAACGCCATAAACCTTTTATGGGGGGAAATCTCTATTCATAAAAGTATTTATAAATTCATTTTATAAGCAAATGAACAATTAAATAAACCATTAAAAATCTCAAAATGATTGTATATTAAAAATAACTATGTATAGCTAATCTGCTTTTAAAAATTGTGACTTATTTAAAAAATGAATTCCACTATTTTGGACCCCAGCTCCTTAGGAGCAACTGTATACAATTGGAGAGTTTTTGTTTAATTAACCCAAAGTGTTTGTAGGGTCATTCTTGATTATGTGTCATGTTTATAGTCATGCTTTAAAAATAAAAACTCCATTCGCCTTCTTAATCAAATTCATTCCTAGGTAAAATAAAAAAGAAATAAAATAGCTATAAAAATTGCAACTCACAAGCATTTCCATAATTTACAGTTGCTGTAACTATTAAGGCTACCACGAAAGGGCCTTCACTATGAACTACTTCACAGATACGGTAGACTGGATTATGTATAATTTCTGGAATACTGTCTATAAGCCCTTCCCTTTTTCTCTCAATTAGCCCAGTAAATTTGAAATAAGGCAAGAAGGGTAATGTTATTACAGGGACAACTTTGAACAAGCTCTAATTTCTGAAGACAATAGGCATCATAAATGTCTGTGCTTTGTTGCTGATAGCACACAGATCCTTTCTCATCACACTGAGAGTGGAGGCTGCTGCTTCCACGTATGCTCTGGGGTGATGGATCTTTAGTCAGCTCTTGCTATATAACTTTCAGATTTCTCTGTGTATAATTACTTAGCTTAATTATAGCATAGCTCTATTTGCTATCGTTTAGAAGCAGCTATCAGGTGGAGAATGTTCATTCCCTAGTCCTCATGTATCTGTTAAGTAACTTTCACTAATATAACTTTCCTGGCCTCTGTCTTCTCACTTACCCCTCTCTGGGATAGTCCTCCCTGGGATCGAAGGTAGGGAGACAATGGACATGCCTGTTTTAGCCTCTTCTGGACTCTTGTTGGGATTTTTACTCTGGGCAGCTCTTCTGCTGGGGCTGGGTCACTTTTGCCAGCTGCCAGAAATTGAGTAGGTCTTTCTGCTTAATTTGGAGGTACTGTACGTTAGGAAGCCTGTTTTTGCCCCACACCTAACAGCTCTTCTCCAAACAGTTTGTCAGTAATGAAGCTGACATTTTGATTCCTATATTTCTGATCCCTATGACTCTCTCAGTTGGTTCTGTGCTTGGGTGGGGAGAAGGGAGGGTGCAATATATTATAGTAGTAAAGGAAAAAAACTTTAAAGTCAAAAGGGTATACTATATGCTAAAATACTGATTGATCAAAAAGTTCAGAAAATGAGGAATACTGATTCTGTAAAATTTCTAGCTACTTTAGAGTTAACCTGAATTCCTTTTTAAAATTTAATGAATCGTTCTAAAATATGTATGAGTTTACCACTGATACGCTGGTTTTTCTTTTCCTTCTCCCTTCCTCCTACTCCAGGCAGTCTGGAACAAGGGACAGACCTTTTTTATCATAATGACCTTTAGGAAATGCCTGTTGGATTGTTAATCTGGGCAATGCAGCAAGTCTGATTATTTTGTATCTACCATACTTTGAGAATGGATACCGTGGATGCCTCTATCCTCGTTCCCCTTCTCCTCTGCCCTCACCCCCAAGGTCCTAGCCTTAGAATGATGCCTGATATCCTTGAGCAGAAGACGCAACAGAGTGAAAGAACTGATGCCCAGTGTACCAGAGTTTCAGGGTCTCCAAGCTGTCCAAGTGTAGGTGGAGCCAAAGTTAAGAACTGTTTCATGAATTTTTTTCCAGGCTCCTTTTTTGTGTATACTTGATCACACTATATCTATTTGGGGTGTGGGTTGTCTGGTATCCTTTCTTCCATGATTGAGTATGTATAGTACAGGGGTTACAACTGTTTATTTTATCAATTATGATTGAGGGTCTTGTCATGACTAAATGTCATCATCAAGACTCTGAGTGATGATTCCACAATAACTGTGGCAGAAGTGACATCAGTTCAAAGCAGAAAACATGCTCTGACAAGTGTGTGTACCCAGGGAACATTTTTATAGCCACTGTTTTAGTTTCCTATTGCTGCTGTAAAAAGCCACCACAAATTTATTGACTTAAAACAACATAGATTTATTATCTTACAATTCTAGTAGTCAGAAGTCCAAGTGGGTTTCACTGGGTTAAAATCAATGTGTCCACAGGGCTGTATTCCTTCTGGAGGCTCTAGAGGAGAACCTGTTTTCTTGCCTTTGCTAGCTTCTAGAGAGTGCCTGCATTCCTTGGCTTTTCCTCCATCTTTAAAGCAAGTAGTGGATAGTCAAGTCTCTCTCACACTGCATTGCTCAGACACTGAGCCTCCTGCCTCCTTCTTTCACTTATGAGTACCCTTATGATTACATTGGGCCCACCTGGATAATCTCCACATCTCAAAATAATTAATCACATCTGCAGGTTCCATTTTTGCCATGTAAGGTAACATTCACACCTTTGGGGGTTTGGGATATGGACATCTTTGAGGGACATTATTCTTCCCACCACAGCCACTATGAATGGAATGAGATTGTCAGGGAAGATCTGGGTCACCAATAGTATAGAAGTTGGAGATGAACAATACTCCCTAGTAGATGACTAGAAATATATTCTAAAAATACTTTCTATATATGGACTAACTTTCTTATAATTTGCTTATTTCTAAAAATGAAGACTTGCCTTGGATTTTTACTTTCCATGCTATGTCTCTACATTATGGTTCCAAAAATATGCTAAATAAAATCAATTTTATTATTGGAAGACCAGAGGATGATAGTAGAGGAGAGAGATCTTTCTTTACTCCTCCTCATTCTCAAATTCCCTTCTCTCTCTCTTCTCTCCTGCCTGCTGTCTCACAGGTATTTACCGAATGCCACCCATGTGCCAGGCACTGCATAGATTACATTGTGGGACACAGAGATGAAGAAGATACAATTCCAACTCTCAGGAAACTCAGTTTATTGAGGTGAGCAGGCAGGGAAGTAATGGATCACTGTGAACAGGGACCTAAAGACTATGACAGGGCATCCACTGGGCATAGCAAGAAGACAAGGTGGTTCCTAGATCACTCAGCCTGCCAGAGCAGGCTTCTAGGAGGAAGTGATGTCTTAGTGGATATAGAAGTTATTCAGGGTAGTGGTAGGAGTAGAGGAGACATGGGTGTGTAAATAAAATACCTCCAGGAAAGATGTGTGTTTTTTGTTTTTGCAAAGAATAGAAGACCTATGGTCTGCAAGAGCCTGAGCTTGATTGCCCTTTCTTGTCTGGTGGTATTCAGTTGTGGGAGAATGTGTAGTCTCCAGAAAGAGGCAAAGGAAGCCTGTTTGCCTGGGGACAATTCAGGTCTTGGTTAAGGCTGTGGTTCTCAAACTTGGATGTACATTGAAATCACCTAGGGGGATTAAATAAACAAACAAGCCAACCGCACCAGGGCGACATCCCAGACTAACAATCAGGTTCTGCAGGGGAAAGGCTCAGGCATTTTTCTTTTAACTTCTTTTAATGTGCAGCTAGGCTGAGAGTCACTGATTGAGCTAAGACAGAGCAAAGTATTTGAAGGTGTTGGAGAGTTCTTTGTAGACACTGGAATGGGAGTTGTAAGGGAAAGAGTTAAGAGGCAGGGTGAAGTAAGAAGAAGAGTTAGGAGGAGGAGGGAGGAGTGATAAGGTGAATAGATGAGAGGACCAGTGATGGGAAAAGTGGCTCCTGAGGGTGACACATATTCTCTGGCCATGGGATCCCGGGTTCAGAGACATGAATAGATGCAGACTTTGATGTAAACTTATTTTTGTACATTTAAATGAGGCTAAACTTGCCAAAAAGCTCTTTCAGTGCTCAGCGAGGAACAGATCAGGGAGAACTGAGGAGGGTGGAACCAGGCTGTGGCCCACTTTGCTGTGGACTCTTACCTGTTTCCTATTTTATGTTTGAGGGAGGAGTAAAACAAACAAAAAAATCTAACTTTCCATGTCCCCTTTTCCTGATTTGTTGACAATTCTCTGGCCTAGGCCATTTCTTTTGACTTTACTCCACCTTCTTTTGCTGGATTTCTGAGGCTGACACTCCCAGCCTCACCAGTACAAAGCTCTCCCTCCCACTGCAGATTCACCTGTGTCCTGCTTTGGCTAATCTGAAAGCTGGGTCATAATTCTTAGGTGACCTGAGAGAGGATAATTAGATTAGCTTTGTGCAGAGTAAGAACATAATAAAGGAATTAGCCTTGAAAGTAAGTAGAAGGTTGTCAATTCCTGATGAAGTTCCTGATAAATATGATGTTCTTTAGCAGAAAGCAGAAAAATGTACTAAGATAACAGAGAGAAGAAAAATTTTAATTTTGTTTTCAATTTTGGTTTACACATCATAATAAAACATCAAGTAACTAAAAAATAACTAAATCCCCCCTGAATCAATAGATTATCATTGTAAAATGGATTTTCCTCTAACTATAATAAGAGTCTCTTGCTAAGCACATAGAATAGGAATAAAAGCTGCCGAAGGTCACCTGGCTGGGACGTTGTGGAGGCAGGAGAAAAATGGAGGCCTGTTAGATACCAAACTGGAACTCTTAATCATTAGACATACTGCCTCATTAACTGGTCAAGATGTGAGGACATTCCAAGCAGGAAGAAAGGAATGACTAACAACATGGAGGCACAAAATCACAAGATATGTTCAAGAACAAGAGAAAGCCGTTTTGCTTGAGTAGAGAGATTATGTTTGAGAGATGGAAAGTTATGGTGGTTTTAGTTTATGAAATGTTTAAAATAGTAATCTAAGGGTTAAAATTGTTCTATTAGTACTTGTGAGTCACTGAGAATTTGAAGCATGTGACTGGCTCAAAGTGATATTTTGAGAAAAATGATTTGTTGCCAGGTACAGGAACTAACAAAAGAAGAAATAAGATTACAGAGTCCAGCAATGTTATTGGTGGCCCAAGAGTGGGACCATGGAGGTCTAAACTGGATATAGTGAGAATGGGAACAATGAACTGTCTTTGAAAGAATTGGGAAGATTTGATGATTAATTTACTGTTTGGGGCAAAGGAGAAGGAAGAGTCTAATATGATGCTAACCTTTACTGAGCACTATGTGTCTAGACACTACTCTAAGTACTTCCCAGGTATTAACTCAATTAGTGTTCACAACAATCCTACGGTATAGGTACTACCATTATCAGCATCTTCTTTACACAGGTGAGGGAACTAAGACACAGAACAGTTATATAACTTGCTTTAGTTCACAGAGCTGGTTAGTAGCAGAGCTGGGATTCAAACTCAAGCACCTAGCTGCAGGCACCATGCTCTTTACCCTCAGACTTCCTGCTTTTCTTGTAGCCCCCTGTGTGTATGGCGCTCTACATGCTGCAAGTGTTTGACCATTGCATCTTATTTAATCTTCACAAGAGTCCAGGGAACATAGTGCTTTCCATCTCAGCTATAAATTTGGCTGTTGCCAATAAGTAAGTGGAAGAATCAAGACTTAAACCCATATCTTCCAACTCTGTCTTCAGTGTTCTGGCCAAAGCCTCATGCTCTAGAGATTACTGGGGTTGGGGGAGGGAAATTCATTAACCAAGATAGCACAGGTGGAGCAATGGAAAGGATGTGATTTTAGAACTTAGAGTGAAAAATCTTATTTTAAGCATCTTCAGGAAGTTGCTTTTCTTACTTTCCATTCAATTGAGTCCCTAAGGTTATGATATATATATAAAGGAGGAATCATTCCTTTCTTCAACAAGGAAGAAAATTCTGACAACCATCATATAGCTTTACATTCTAGGCAGGTCAGAGAGGGGGGAAAAACACCTTTACCTAGAGGGAAAGGATGATTGATTCTAAATTGGGAAAAAGGATTTAAGGAAGGGAGCCTATACTCAGAGAATCCTAATAAGGTTTAAATCCACATCTCTTCTTTAATTGTCCTGTGGTGCCCTTTTAAGCTTGTTAATGCTTAAACAAACAAGAAAGACAGATATTTTAACATCACAAAATTAGAAGCTGATAACCATAATAAGAAAATTATGTTCATTTCAAAACAGCTAAACTAAAAATCAGGAGCTATCTTGCTTTAAGTACATGAATTTTTTTCTCATTCTAAAAGATATATAAAGTCTTGCTCTGGTTACATTCAAACAAAAAAATACCCAGTGTTTTTAAATTTAACAAAATCCAAATACCTAAATCTAGTGTCTCTCCAGGGCCCAATAAAAGGAGACAAGTCTTTCAGTAACTCAGACTGAAGACATTCATACTAAAGGCCAATTTCCAATGTTCTTGTTGCTGAGTTTTATTTTAGGACCAGCCTCCAATGTAGTACAGTCCTTCTCTAATCTCTTTGAGCAAGGTTATGTCACTGCAGATCTCTTAAAGGAATGATTGAATTAGTGAAGCTAGCTTGCTCTGGAGTATGCTAGAAGCTGCCATCTGAGGATATGATCTCTCCATTCTAGTGTTTCCTGAAATCATAATACATGATTAACACCTGCAGAAGACTTCCTACTTTCCAAAGTATTAGGAGTTTATTAAAGAATACTACTGTAGGAAGATAGTAGAACTCACTTCCTCACCAGCATATCAAAATTACAACTACTTACAGAGTAACTATTGGTGAGAATGACCAGAACCTACAAGAAAAGACCTTCTACAATTAAAGAAATAAAGAAGGAACTGCAAGATGGGTAGAGGAATGGAGTCATAGTAAAGTCAAGACCCATGCTTCAGGGTAGGTGACCCACAAATGAGAGAATAATTACATTTTCATAGGTTCCCCCCCGGGGAGCAAGTAGTCTGAGCCCCACTTGGGCTCCCCAGTCCTGTGACAGGAAGATGAGTCCCTAGAACATTTGGCTTGGAAGGCCAGCAGGGCTTACTTTCAGGAGAGCCAGAGGGCTGTGGGAAATAGAGACTCCCCTTTAAGGGCTAGAGTCCCACCCACCAGTAGGCCACCACCAGCTCTGAGACACCTTGGATGAGACACAGCAGTCCTAGGATCTGGCCCCACTCACCAGTGGGCTGACACAAACTTCTGAACACCCCAGACCCATAGCCAGCTGTGCCAGGAACCAGCCCCACCCACCATCAGTCTGACACCAACTCTGGGAATCCTTGGCCCTGTGGCTAGAGACCCCAGGACTGGCTCTGACTGCCAGTGGGCTGGTATTTGCCTGAGAACCTGGCTTTATCCAATAGTGGGTGGGTACCGGCCTCAGGATTTCCAGGACACCAGCCTCTTCCACCAGTGGGCAGACACCAGCCTCATATCATTGAAGCCCCACAGCCTGCCTTGCCAGGACCTAGCCAACACACAAGCAGGCTAGCACCAGCCCTGGGACTCCTCCTGGGCTCTGGCCTTGCCCTCCAGCAGGCCAACTCCAGCTCTAGGTCACCTTGGGCTCCTCTGCCAGTGGCCCCAGGATCCAGCCCCACCTACCAGCAGGCTGACACCAGCTTCAGGAGCCCCAGGGCCCTTCAGCCAGAGTCCCTAGGACCCAGCTTTGCCTACCAGTGAGCTAAATACTATTCTAAATACTTCCCAGGTATTAACTCAATTAGTGTTCACATTAGCTCTGGGGGCCCCTGGGCCTTGGCCCCATCCCCTAGTAGGCCACTACCAGCTCTGAGATACCTTGGACTCCCTAGTCAGCCTCCCTGGGACCTAGTTCCACTCACCAGTAGGCCAGCACCAGCTTTGGTACATCCTGGAAACTGCAACCAAGTGTGTCAGGAACTGGCCTCACTCACCAGCAGGTCAATACTAGATCTGGGAACTCTGTCCCACCCCCACCCCGCAACACACACACACCCCAGAACTACCTCTGCCCACCAGACAGCCAGAACTAGCCCTGGTACCTGCTGAGTTTCCACAGCCAGCTGTGTCATGACATAAGCAGTGGCTGACAGCCTCTGCACAAGACATGGCCTGGTAACCAGCCAGACCAGGGGCCAGTCACACCTACTAGACCACCCACAGTGGTCAATCTGTCACAACCTGTCACAACAGAAGGATCCACGCAGCCCATATAGGGAGCACCCCTGGAGCATATAGTTCTAGTGACCACTGCTGGGATGCATAGGATATCTCTTATGAAAGGTCACTTCTCCAAGGTTGGGAAATGTAACCAACCTATCAGATACACAGAAATAAAAACAGCAAATTAGGCAAAGTGGTGACAGAGGAACATGATCCAAATGAAAGGACAAGTTAAATCCCCAGAAGAAGAACTAAGTGAAGTGGTGATAGGCAATCTATCTAAGAAAGAGTTCAAGGTAATGATTATAAAGATGATCAAAAAACTTGGGAAAAGAATGGATGAACAGGGTGAGAAGTTAGAAGTTTTAACAAAAATTTAGAAAATACAGGGGAGCAATAGGTATAGCTCAGTGGTAGAGTGCATGCTTAGCATGCAAGAAGTCCTGGGTTCAATCCTCAGTACCTCCATTTAAAAATAAATTAATGAAATAAAATAGAAATCTTAAAAAAAAGACCATATGAAAAATTTAGAAAATATAAAGACAAACCAAGCAGAGATTTAAAAAGACAATAAATGAAATGAAAAATACTTTAGAAGGAATCAACTGTAGATTAAATGATACAGAGGAATGGATCAGCAAGTTTGAAAACAGGGCAGTGGAAAACACTGAAGCTGAACAGAAAAGAGTTCAGCACCACCAAACCAGCTTTACAAAAAATGTTAAAGGGAACTATCTAAGTGAAAAAGAGAACACCACAACTAGAAACATAAAAATTATGAAAGGAAAAAGCTCATTGGTAAAGGCAAATGTACAGTAAAAGTAATAAGTCAACCACATACCAAGCTAGTAGGAAGGTAAAGACAAAAGAAGTAAATTCATCTATATCCACAATAAGCAGTTAAGAGATATACAAAACAAACAGCTAAAATATGATATCAAAAACAGTAATCATGAGGGAAGGGGTGAAAAATGCAAGATATTAAAATGTGTTTGATATTAAAAGATAAGCAACTTGAAATAATTATTTATAATTATTATATATATGGCTATATATAAACTCATGGTAGCCAAACCCCAAAAATCTGTAATAGGTCTACACACAAAAACGAGAAAGGAATCCAGACATAATACTGAAGATAGTCATCAAATCACAAGAGAACAAAAGAGGAAGAAAGGAATGAAAAACTACAAGAACAACCCAAAAAGCAATTAACAAAATGTCAATACGTACATATCAATAATTAAATGTAAATGGACTAAATGCTTCAATCAAAAGACATAGAGTGGCTGAAAGGATATAAAAACAAGACTCATTTATGTGCGTCCTACAAGAGAATCACTTCAGATCTAAAGACACATACAGACTGAAAGTGAGGAGATGAGAAAAGATACACCATGTAAGTGGAAATAAAAAGAAAGCTGGGGTAACAATATTTATATCAGATAAAATAGGCTTTAAAACAAAGACTGCAGAAAGAGACAAAGACATTACATAATGATCAAGGGATCAATCCAAGAAGAAGATATAACACTTATAAATATATATATACCAACATAGGAAGAACCTAAATATATAAAGCAAGTATTAATAGATATAAAGGGAGAAATTGACCGTAACCATAAAACTGTAGTAGGGGACTTCAACACCCTACTCACATAATGGACAGATCATCCAGACAGAAAATCAATAAGGAAACACTAGCTTTAAGTGACACATTCGACCAGATGAACTTAATGGATATATGTATATGTAACATTCCATCCCAAAGCAGCAGAATACACATTCTTTTCAAGGGTACATGGGACATCCTCCAGGATGATCACATGCTAAGCCACAAAAGAAGCCTTGGTGAATTTTAAAAAATTGAAATCATATCAAGCACCTTTTCTGACCACCATGCTTTGATACTAGATATTAGCTATAATAAGAAATCTGCAAAAACCACGAACACATATAGGATAAATAATATGCTACTAAACAGCCAATGGATCACTAAAGAAATCAAAGAAGAAATGAAAAAAAAAATGTCTGGAGACAAATGAAAACAATAACACAACAATCCAAAATCTATGGGACACAGCAAAAGCAGTTCTAAGAGGTAAGTTTATAATAATACTGGTCTACCTCAAAAAACGAGAAAAATCTCAAATACACAACCTAACCATACACCCAAAAGAACTAGAAAAAGAACAAACCCCAAAGTGATTAGAAGAAAAGCAATCATAAAGATCAGAGCAGAAATAAATGAAATATAGACTAAAAAAAATTAGAAAAGATCAGTGAAACTGAAAGTTGGTTCTGTGAAAAGATAGACAAAATTGATTAACCTTTAGCCAGACTCACCTAGAAAAAAGAGACAGGGCCCAAATCAATAAAATAGAAATGAAAAAGGAGAAGTTAACATTGACAGCACAAAAATATGAAGGATCATAATTGATTATGACAAAAATTATTCACCAATAAAATGGACACTCTAGAAGAAATGAACAGATTCCCTGAAATGTACAGTTTCCCAAAACTGAACCAGGAAGAAATTGAAAATAGGAACAGACCAATTACTAGTAATGAAATTGAATCATGGTCATGTGAATGGTATCTGTATGTATATTGGTGGGGGAAAAAATGAGAATAATTAGGCTATAACTTGAAATGTAATCCTGCATAGAATTTTCCACCATAGGGGACATATTGAGAAGTACATTTATACATAATTTTTACTTTTAAAATTTTGTGTTTAATTTAAGATACATATAAAAAAATGTCGCCAGCATATAAAGCCATAATTTCTCAGGTTTTATTGCTTAAGACCAGTATAAGCAAAAAAACAGGGGTGATTTACTTATAGACAATGTAAAGACAAATATTAAGTAATGAAAATAAATATTAACTAATGAATATGAACAGGTGTTAGGAGGATGTAACAAAATCTTGACCATGATATGTGAGTGACCAGCATTTAGGAAATGGGTCCCTGCCTGGCCTGAGGACTAGAGCTCAGGCCTGGAGTGAGTGCTGGTTTGTGCCAGTTTTTGTTGGATCAGTGCTCACTCACCTTCTAGGACCCTAGGAATCATTTTGTGACTTTAGTTACTCCAGATCGGAGTGTTCAAGAATGTAATAAAGTTGAATCTGATTCAGCCAGCCAGGACCCTGACATGTCAGTTCTCTTCCTTAAATGTTTGTAGCCATAAATACTCAGAATTAGTGGGCTGTGTGCCCTGTGATCTTTTTCTGGGTGAGTCAAGGGCTCTTATCAACAAGCTTTCTTTGGAAAAGGCAGGAAACAATCCATTTTTCTTTGATGTTGCTGAGGTTTCCATGACCCCTATATTATTGCAGTGGTTTTCTTAGAGTTGAAAGTTTTTCAAGGACTGTTTATCAAGTACTACTTATGTGCCAGGCATAGTGCTGACCAGAGATAGAGAGAGAAATGACAGGGTCTTGCCCTTGAAGACCTATGGGAAACCTTTTTAAAGAGAACCCCAGATGCTGGTCAGGGAGATGGACTGGATTTAAGAAGCTGATTCAGGACAGGTAAACCCAGAAAATAACAAAGACCTCTAAGAAAATTTCTATATATTATACTATGATAAAGAAGGAATTGGGTTGGAGAAAACACAGAATCATAGCTGCATATAGATGGATGCATCCTTGAAAGCTTAGGTATCCAAGTTTGCTCTTAAACCACTAGTAAAAGACAGTGGCCATCCTTATTATGACTATATCTTCAGAGATGGAGTTGCCACGTTTTCCTCACAATACTTATACCCAGGATATTTTCTAATGTCTATCCTAAATCCTCCCTATTGAAAGTTAAGCCCATCCACTCTTAGAGAACAGTTGTCTGCTGTTTCTTTTAATATTGTGAATGATTGGAAAGAACTTCTTATTCTGCCCTCCTCATCTCCAAATCTGTATTCTAGTCCAAATTCTAATATTTTCAGCATCGCTGTTTATGAATTCTATCATCTTGTTTATTACTTCTCATATTTTCTAACCTCTCAAATAATTACACATCACCTTCTGTGTTTCTTTCTAACTGTATAATTTCTTTTCGTTTATTGTCCCTTCTCTCATTGTTCAAATTTATAAGGTCTTTTTTCCACCTGTCTTGCATTTTTACTTCTCAAATTTTCCTTCCACAAATCCTAAATTTTAATTTTATTTAAAGTCTAAGTCCATGTACCTTTCAGTTGGATTTAATTTTCATTTTCAGGCAATCAGTATTGTCCCTTTTGTACATATGTACCTGGGCAAGGTAAGGGATCCCACTGGCTTAAATTATGCTTTGCTGGGTCTTGAGGGCTGGAGTCACACTCCAATGTGTGAAAATCCAAGGGAGAAAATTATTCCTCTACTACACTGAGGGATGTAGTTTCGAGGAACCGGATCTTTAGGGGCATATAAATGCTGTTGCTAGCAGGGAAGGAGCAGATGGAAAATAAATATACTCGAGGGCTCTGAGGCTATTACTGATGCTGGAGGCAGGTAGTCAGGCAACAGGAAGTAAATACAGCAGAACAGTAGGGAAAAGATATTTACCTTTGGTCCCTTGAGCAACGCAAGTCAGGAGCTAGGGAAAGATTGTCTCAGGGCTTCTGCATGGGGCAGCCTTAACAGGTGGCTTGTAGAGGTTTCTAGCTATATAGCGTTTGATCTGAGCAGCTGCATTTTGCAGACCTGAAAATAGCCTGAAAATGAGTTTTCTCAGTCCCAAGAGTTGCATAAAGCAGAGCTAGTGAGAGAGACAACAGCTGGACATCAATAATATTTGAACAGCTCTTTACAAAGTACTTTCCATGCCCATTGTTGTAAGGGAACTTTGTAACAACCCTGTGAGATGTGAAGGGCAGATATCACTAATGCCCTGTTGTATAGATGAAGGAACCAATGCTCAAGGAACTTAAATAAATCACCCTAAGTCATGTACTTAGTTTTAGTGTTATCCCATGCTTCCCAGGGCATAAGAGACTGAGGGTAGAATTGGGTCCTAATAACAGTTTATAAGCAGTATTATTCTTTACTCACCAAATTTTAGGAATTTCAGATGTCCTAAAATTCAATAATAACAACAACAACAATAGTAATTATCATAAAAACACAGCTCCCATTGTTTAAGCATTTATTTACATGTTATGTAAAAGTCACAGCAAACCTAACATGTAAGAGTGATGTTACTATCTCTATTTAGCAGATGAAAAAAATGAGGTCCAGAGAGGTTTAGTATTTTGTCCAAGATAACACAGCTAGTAAGTGACTGATATAAGATTATAACTGAAGTATATATAATTCCAAATCACATATTTCCATCAGGAAAGATTCAGGGGCTAATTTAAGGAGTCCTCAGGGATGTCCTCTTGTGCTCTTAAGCACAGTCCTACTGGATACAATAGTAGTTTTTCCTTTCTCAGGTAGTGGCCCCATGGGGCTGCTCTGACTCTTGCCCTTGGTTGATGTGATTCTCTGTCCATGGTATCTCTGGCTGTTTCATCCCTGACACCACTACTGTTCCTTGTTACATTGTGCTCTGGCACTCCAGTGAAGGACGGGCCCAGTATGAACTATTTCCCAAGCAGCATGGCCTGGTGCTCTGGTTTCTTATAGAGATTTCAACAGTAAAGCCCTTTATCTCTCTTCTAGAGAACTTGGGCATGAACCCAGGGAAGCAGGGCCAAAGGGCTCACTAGTATGCCCTTTACTCCGCCCATAACTGCTCTTCTTTTTCAACAGCTACTTCTCATCTTTACACAAGCTACTTCTCATCTTTACACAAATCACATTATCCCTCAAATCTCCCATCTCTTAGCAGCACACTCTTGTTTTTCATTTAGTTAGAGCCCAGTGGGCCAGTCGCACATGGCCAAGTGTGTCAGACCTCTTATAATTCATACACCCCTAGACCCTTAAACTTGAAGACCCATTACTCTTATTATTATGACCATTGCTTGTTATTTATGTATTGGATCCTCTTCTGTTAAATTGTGTTTGTGTTATTTTTTAGATAACTTGTCTTTGCAGTCATATATACAGTGGATTGCTTGATATGTAGTTTATTACATGAATAAATGAATGAGTGTAGATAAACAAAACCAAGTAGTTTTTAGTTTTTGCTGATTTTAGACTAGATTCCTATCAGAATCCTTAATTCAGCTCATCTCATTTATGCCTCAGGGTATTTGTACTTGTTCCTTTATCCCAAAGTGTTCTTCTGTAGAGTTTTGCATGGCTTCCTCCCTCCCTTTGTTCAAATCCAATGTAACCTCCTCAGAGAGGCCTTCCTTCCCTGACAACTCCTAAAATATTGCCCCTTGAAGCTCTCTGTCCCCTTATTCTGATTTAGTTTTTCCTCAATAGAATTATTTTATGTTGGCTTATTGTCTATTTTACCGACTCAGTTACATGAAGGTTGAGACCTTTGCTTTGTTCCCTGCTATATCTCTACAACTTTGAATAGCCACCAGCAGATAGGAGCTCAATAAATATTTGTGGAATGGGTGAATTAAAGAGAGAAAGACTCCCCAAAAGGGGTGTGTGTGCCCATATGCAGAGGCTTCCTTAGTCTTCATTAGGTACTACTCTAGTGAAGACATTCAAAGTTCAACAGTCTGGTAACATCTAAAATGTTGACTCCTCAAATAAGTTAATCGTTTATTGATCTCTTCTTGTTTCTTCTTGAAAATGTGCACCTAGATCTATAAAACTCTTAGTTCAGAGTCCATTATTTCTTGGTGTTTACAGCTGGGCAGCTTCATGATGAATGACAACTTGTATTAAAACCTGGTTTATCTGCCATCAAAAGGAAAAAGTAGACTTTCATGTAATGTAAACTTGTTTTTAAATATCCTTAGACTAAAAACCCCTATATTGCTGGCATTAAAATATTTAACAATTTTTTGGACTTTGCTTCTCACCATGATGAAGTAATACTATTTAGATTTACCCTCTTGCTTGAAGTAAGTGAAAAGCAGGACAAAATATCTGAAACAATAGTTCTTAAGATACTGGACACCAGATAATGAAAAACAGTAAAAAAACAAACAATGTGAGTCCTACAGTTGCCCCAGCTTACTGTCTTGAGGCAGTCTCTAGGCTCTGGTGTAGGGAGGGGAACTTAGGGCAGAGGTCAGCAGTCTCCACAAGTTTAAGGGGCTAAAGCTGGAATTCAGGTAGGCAAAATGGTTAAGAGTTCACAGGACAGAGTACCAGAGAGGAGACAGATGCACACAGAAAGAATTTCAGAGATCTGCAAAGGATCCCCTTGAGTAACCTGACCACATCCCAGAACAAATGTCAACAACATGGTGAATATATGGCATCCAGTAGAAAGTTACCAGCAAAGAAATAGGGACATTCAATCCATAGTAAGATTAAAAAGTTTATTCAGAGAACCTTAACAAAAAAAGAGACAAATTATACAATTAGTATACAAAGACACTAAAACAGCAGTAACAATCACTGTATATTCAAGAAACTAAAGGAGAGATTGAACATATTAAGTATAGACACAAAAGATACAAAAAAGACCCAAATTGAAATTCTGGAGATGAAAAACATAAGGTTTGTTAATGGCAGATTAGGTTCCACAGAAGAAAAGATAGTGAACTTGAAGGTATAATAGTAGAAATTATCCCAACACAGAAAAAAGAAAAAATAGACAAATTTACAGTTATAATTGGAGGTTGCAACAGTCATCTCTTAAAAATTGTTAGAATAAGTAGACTAAAATTCGGTAAAAATATAGAAGACTTGAATAGCACTTTCATAAACTTGACCTGATATTTATAGAACACTCCACTCAATAACAGCAAAATACACATTCTTTTCAAGAACACACAAAACATTTACCAAGGCAGACCATATTTTGGACTGTATAACAAATCTCTATATATTTAAAATAATTCAAGTCACATAAAGTATGTTCTCTGACCACAGGTGATTTAAATTAGAAATCAACAGAATTATATCTGTAAAATCCCCAAACTTTTTGAAAATAAACATAATTTTAATTAATCTATGGGTCCAAGAAGAAATTTTTTTAATTAGAAAATGTTTTGAATAGAAGAAAATGAAATATATCAATATTCACGGGGTGCAGCTTAGAAAATATAACGGAAAATTTATAGCACTAAACAGTATAGGAGAAAGGTCTCAAATCTATGACCTTAGTTTTTACCTTAAGAAACTTGTAAAAGAAGAGCAAAGGAAATCCAAACAGACAAACTAAGGAAACAGTAATGATCAGATTGCAATTCAAGGACAAAGAAAACAGAAAAACAATAAAGAAAAATTAATGAAACCAAAAATTGAAGTCACTGAGATTCCTAACCCTTTAGCCAGATTGATCAGGATTGAGAGAGGTGACATCACTACAGATTGTAGAAACAGTACAAGATTAACAAGAGAATACTACGAACAGCTTTTTGCCAAAAAAGTCAACAACTTACATTAAATGGACAACTTTCTTGAAAGACATTACCAAAATTTACTCAAGAAGAAATAATAACCTAAAAATTTCTCTAGCTATTAAATTTGAGTTTGTAGTAAATACCTCCCACAAAGAAAAATCCAGTCTCAGATAAATTCACTAGTAAATTCTACTAAACATTTAAGAAAGAAACAGTATCAAAACAATATCAATTCTACACAAACTCTTAATTTTTTTTAAGGACAAGGATAAGTTTAACAGTTATGCAGCAGTGGGCCACACAGATGAGAGGTGCCTGTGTGAGCCTACACAAGCTCTTCTAGAAAACTGAAAAGTAGAGAATACTTTCCAACATATTGCATGAGGCCAGCATTACTCTGATACCAAAACCTTACAAAAACATTAGGAGAAAAAAAAAATCACAAACCTGTCTGGTTCCTGGCCAAAGTTCTATTTGTGATCTTTCAGGCCTGACCATAGGTAATAACAAAGGCTTTACCTAGCAGGCATCATGGGAAGAAGCTGCCATCTCCACACTAGATTTGTGCTGCAGTCTCTAAAGGGAGTTGCAATCAAGGACTCAGGCTACCCTGACTGACCGAGCTCTTATGCATAGCTGCATTCCTAGCCCAGGTGTCTGTATTTGGGGCCTCTTTATTGGCGGGCCTTGGTCAAGGCCTTCTTCAGACATTTCTGCCAACTTACTGGGATTGGGGGAGGAAGGGGATGGATTTAAAGACATTTTTCTTCACTCCTACTTAATACTTAGTGCTTTTAATGTGGGGCCACCTCAACAGTGAGACAGTTACTCATCTGTGCTGTTATCTCAAAAGATGTGAAAAAAGCATTTGACAAAGTCCAATATCCACTCCTGATTTTAAAAAAATCTCTTAGCACACTAGGAATAGAAAGGGAACTTTTTCAACCTAATTAAGGGCATTTATGAACAACATACAGTTAATATCATCCTTAAAGGCAAACACTTTCTTCCTAAGATCAGGTACAAAACAAGGTTGTTATCATATTTATATGCAACTGGATGTTCTAGTCAGTGCAATAAGGCAAGAAAAAGAAATTAAAAGTATCTAAATTAGAGAAGGAGATGTAAAATTGATCACAGATCATCTCTGTCTTATGGAAAATTTTATGGGTGCTGCAAAAAAGTTATTAGAACTAATACATGATTTTGCAAGTTTCCAGGATACAAGATCAACATACAAATAGAATTGTATTTTTATATACTAGCAACAGACAATGTGAAGTTGAATTTAAAAAGCAGTATCACTTACAATAACATCAAAAGTATGAACTATTTAGGGATAAATCTGACAAAAGATATTCAAGACAGGCAAGGCCTGTATATTGAAAACTACAAAATATTGATGAGAGAGATTAAGAAGACCTAAACAATTGGAAAGATATACTGTCTCCATGGATTGGAAGACTCAATATTTTAAAGATTCCAATTCTCGAGTTGAGTCATAGACTCAATGCAATACAAATCTAAATTTCAGTAGGTTTTAGATAGAAATTGACAAGCTGGTTATAAAATTCATATGAAAATGCAGAGACTGGAATAGTCAAACAACTTTCAAAAGAACAACATTGGAAGATAATGCGACCTGATTCTAAGACTTACTATGCAGCTACACTAATCAAGTCAGTGTGGTACTGTAATAAAAATGAACAGATAGATCAATGGAACAGAATAGGGGTCCAGAACTAGACCTATACATATAGATTCAACTGAGTTTTGACAAGGTAGCAAAGGCAATTCAGTGAAGAAAAGATATTCATTTCAACAAATGCTGTTATAATAGGATATGAAAGAAAAAATACCCTCACATCTTATACAAAAATTATACAATATACAAAAATTTTGTAGTACCTATAAAATGTTTGCTCAATTAATTGGATCAAAATGGACCACAGACACAAATGTAAAACCTAAAACAAAAAGAAAAAGAGGGGGCTAGAAAAAATATAGGCAAAGATTTCTTAGCTACAACATCAAAAATATGATCCATAAAAGAACAAATTAAATCAGACTTCTTCAAAATTCAGAACTTCTGCTCTTCAAAATACAATGTTAAGAGAATGAAAACGCAAGCCACAGACTGGGAGAAAATATTTGTAATTCATATATATAATAAAGGATTTGTATCAGGAATATATAAAGAACTCTCCAAACTTATAATAAGAAAAACTTAATAATAAGAGAACAACCCAATTAAAAACAGGCAAAGGATTTGGACAGATGTTTTGCTGAGAAAATCTATGTGGATGGCAAATAAGCACTTAGTAATATGCCTAGTATCATTAGTTATTAGGGAAGTCCAAATTAAAAGTACATTGAGATACTGTTACTTAATTTAAAATGACTGACTCTGCCATGTGGTGTGGATATGGAGCAACTGGAATTCTCATACACTGCTAGCCGAATTGTAAAATGGTATGACCACTTTGAAAGACAGTTTGGCAGTTTCTTAAAATGTTAAACATATGCCTTCTGTATGATCATTCTAATACTAGGTATTTCTACAAAAGAAGTGAGAGGATATGTCCTTACAAAGATTGATACACGAATATAAGACCTTTATTTTTAATAGCCCCAAATTGGAAATAACTTAAATATCTATTAATGGGTGAACAAAGAAGTTGTGATATATTCATATAATAGAATTCTATTCAGCAACTTTAAAAGAATGAACTATTGATATGATGTATATGAACTTCAAAATAATTATGCCAAGTAAAAGAGGTCAAACAAAAAAGAGTACATAATGTATGATCCATTTATAGAAAATTGTAGAAAATGCAAACTAATCTACAATGATAGGAAGCAGATCCGTAGTTGCTAAGAAATTGGTTGTGGGATCAGAGAGATGCAAGAGGGAGGCAATCCAAACAGGCACAAGCAATCTTTCAGGGGTAATGAGTATCTTAATTGTGATGACGGTTTCACAGATGTTCACATGTGTCAAAACTTAACTACACAGCCTCAAAATGAACTCAGACGAATATAAACGATTCAGCCTATACCTTAGATTTGGTCTGCCCTTCAGGTTCTTCTGGCCCTTCTCTCTGCTGTTAGCTTTCACCACCTCCTGCCAACAGCATGTCCTCCTCTAATCTGAAACTTTATTTCATGCACTATTGGCCTCAAGTGTGTTGCTAAACTTTCTACAGAATAAAGCTCACAGGCCATCTCAGCAGGCGCTTTCATTCTTTACTTCCCGGTACTAAGAAATTCTCACTCACTCTACTTCCTTGGGCTGCATCCAGCCGTCTCTCCTTCTTCATTTTCAAGATGAAACCCAGCTGATGGGAATCTGTCGCCTTTCAAAAGCTTGGCCAGTAAGCAATCCCTGTTTAGTAAACGAATGAATGAAAAAATGATTAAATAATTCTGCAACCTGAAATGTGCTACCTTCTTTTTTGTCCTTGTATTTGAGTGGCTGATCTTTCAATACTGTATTTTTAAAGAGTGCTGCTCTGCAGGATCTCACTGTTGCTCATCATGATGGGACATTAAAAACCAGGGCTCTAAGGTGTTAGTCACATTACATTGTAAGCATCTAAGTTGCAGAGATGAAAGAACAGCCTTGTGACGACTGTGAAAAAAATGGCATGAACCTGGTTTTGTTGTCAGCTCTAGGCATATGAAGATTGGAATAATTTTTGTTTGCCAAGCAGAGAGCTAGGTATTTTCATATTACTTTTTCTTCTCTTCATCATCCTAAAAGTTTTAAGTTCTTTCTGGTGCCTCTTTTGATTATTTGGTTTGAATGCAGCAAGGCTTTCTCTGCAGGTTTGCTGACAGCTCTTCATTGAACTTTCCTGGGAACAAGCATGATAATGGCATATTTAGTGTCGGTCTAAGCCATTGATTTGGGTTTGTGATGTTTGCTGGAACATTGTGTCCTGAATAAAACATAAAAACACACTAAAATGTAACCTTAGAAACTGAATATCTAAATAGTCATGAATGAGAAAGCATAATCCAATTATTTTTTTTCCCCTGGAGTATCCAGAATGCATAAATTTAAATCTATTGGATCGGTATTTGATTTTAAGAAGTGTTATATTTCAGGAAAATTCCTTTTAAGAACACATAGAAAATATACATAAAGACATCTGAAAAGTTTCATGCTAAAAATAGCAATAAAAGGTGTAACACATATGATAATAAAAGTATTCATTGGCATTTATCATTAAAATGTTGTTCTTTAGAAATGAATTTCTTTAATATAGATGAATTTGGTATTGCTGCTGTTCTAAAAAAATATACTGAAATAATAACCCCTGTGAGGTTGATGATTTATTTAATCTTATTTTGCATTGTTGAAATTATTATTCTACTAATTGTATTCGTCATTAACTTAAGAATCTGTGTTCAGGAATCTTAACTTTGAGATAATAAAACAAGGCTGAATTTTTTCCCCACTGTGGTGAATTACAGCATTGGCCATAATTCTTCAACCCTCCCTGTGTCCAGGTCCTTTGCTGTGTGAATTTGTAGTTCACCTTACCCCATGGGTGGGGTATATTTTCTTTGCCCTGTGATATCGTGTTTGGAGAGAATGGAGCAGACGTGACGGTGTGTCAGTTCTGAGCCCAGGTCTTAATGTGATTCTGCTTCTCTTGTGCCTCTGTTATTGCCACGAGAAGAACATGCCTAGTTTGGTGATAGAAGGAAAAAGATGAGGGACACATGGAGCAGAGCCATTCAAGCTGAGCCCAGCTTAGATCAGCTGATTCCTGGCCAACTCACAGATATGCAAGTTAAATGAATGCCTATTGTTATATGCCACAGAGATTTTATGGTTATTTGTCATACAACATTATTGAAGTAACAGCTTACTATTATATCCACAGATAAGTAAAATTTCAGTGTCAATGTCAAAAATGGTTATCCATAGTGAGTTTTCTAAACATTTGTAGTAAAATGATATATATAAATGTTTTGCTTGTGTGTTAAGTTCCTAGATTAGAAATAATCATGGCATCAATTTCTTGGAGATACAGAAGTTAATCAAACCATGATAATATTAAATTAAATAAGTAATATGGAAAGCTTAAAATTTGGGTTGTGACTATGAATTACCCATTAATCTTTTATTCAATGCCTATTAGTAGACATTCAGTAGGTATTTGGTTTTTTTTTTTTTTCTGTAGGTATTTGTTGAATGAATAAATGAATGAGTTGAGTTTCTTTTCCTTTCTTAGTTTTATTTTCCTCTTAACAGTTTATAACAAAAAGGCAAACATTTAAAGAAGAGTCTTCAAACAACAAACAAACCAATCAGCAATTCAATAAATCCTTGCTCTAGGTCAGTGGTTCTCACCTGAATGTTACTTTGCATCCCAGGGGACATTTGGCAATGTCTGGAGACATTTTTGGTTGTCCTAACTGGAGGGCAGTATGCTAATGACATCTTGTAGGTAGTGGCCAAGGGTATTGTCAAACATTCTACAGTGCACAGAATAGGTCCGTACAATAAAGGGTTATTTAGCCCAAATAATGTTTGTGTGTCCTTTTAGTTTTTGGTTTTCTTTTGTCCTGCAGGGTCCTGAATCTTTCTCTCATGTTTCTTTTTGCCTTCTCTGTGAAGTATCCAAAGATTGCCTCTACTGTTTTCATTCTTTTCTCCTCCCATCTTTCCAGAACCGTCTATTTGAATCTCATGTCCCTTTTCAGTATCTTCCTTGTAGTCAGTACTTTAATGTATCAGAATTTTTTCAATATTTTGACACTCAAGATAGACTTTCTGGGAGCTATTTTAGCTTAATTCCCTCTTTTTCCTTCCATGCAGATTTTCTGAAAGTCCCTCCCTAGGTCTCTGCAAAGGCTTGCGCTGGAAGATCTAGATATAGTACTATTGTAAATTGATGTGCTTTTCCCTCAATTACAGATAATTTAAAGTTTGTAATGTTACTGGTTTTTTCGTTTTGATGAGGTGTGGGATTATGTGTGTGTCTTTTTTCTTGTGGTTGACCTGTATAGTTTTTTGGTGGACATATGCAGAGATTCAGATTTAGGTGGCCACCATTATCTCAGCTATGCAGAAATGATGCCACTTGTCTTTTAACTTTGCTTATAGTATCCTTGCAGAACAGAAGTTTTGCAGTTTTATGCAATGAAATCTGTCTCTATTTATTGCTTATGGAGTTGCTTATGCTTGAGAAAGTTTACCTCTCCTCATAATTCTAAAACTGTAATCTCATATTTTCCCAGTAAGATTTTTTTTAGTAATAAAAATTATAAATCTGAATGTATTTATGATGTGGGAGATAGGAATCTAACTTCAATTTTTTTCTATGGTTTTTAAAGTAAGTAGTTATATAATATAAAATAACATTATTTCAGGGTGGTTATGGATCCTTCTCAAATTCTTAGGCTAATGAAATAGTAAAGCCTATTAGGAAATGTGTAAAGGATTCTGATATGAAAATGCCTCGAAGGCAGGAGCCAAAACTTGGGATCCACAACTGAATCAAAGTTCATTAAAGAGAGGTTGAGATCAACATTAATAAGAAATGTACCCCTTTTTAAAGTTTTATTGTCTTTTAAGATTATTATTAATAGAGGTACTGGGGATTGAACCCAGTACATGCTAAGTGTATGCTCTAACACTGAGCTATACTCTCCCCTATTCCAACTTGTTAATAACCATTTAAAGCATTTACAGACTAGCAAATGATTGTGCTTTATGCACTCAGTCAGGAATGGCAAATAAATTTTGATTCATGTGTCGGCCCCAATTGATTGATAATGGCTGCCTGGAACTCTGGGTTAGGAAGGGTTGTGAGCCTAAATTTGTGCTCAGTTGGAAAGAAGGATATAATGACTATTGACGGTTAGAAGTAGGCTGGAGGTGTTGTGAATGTGGCACACTTACCTACCCTCATAAGCATTTGTTGTGATCATTATTACCTGGGATGGTGTCTGGCATATGACAGAGGACAGAAGCTAGGCTGTTTGGGTTTCAGTCCTGGCTCTGCCATAGTGTTTGTTTGTTGGGGGTAGTATAACAAAGAATTACACACTGGGTGTCTTATATACAACAGAAATTTATTTCTCATAGTTCTGGAGGCCAGGAAGCCCAAGCTCAAGGTGCCAGCATGGTTGAGTTCTGGTGACAGCCCTCTTCCTAGTTTATGGCTGGAGACTTCTTACATGTTCTTATATGGTGTACAGGGCAGGGTGCTCTCTGGGGTCTCTTTTATAAGGCACTGATCCCATTCATGAGATCTACCCATATGATCTAGGCACCTCCTAAAGGCCCTACCTCCTGATACCACCATCTTGGGGGTTAGGATTTCAACATGTGAATTTGAGGGGACACAAACGTTCGGACTATAGCAGTCATATGCAAGCTGTAGTACTTTATATAAATTATTTAGCCTCTCAGTATTTCACTTTATTTATCTTTGAAGTGGGACCAATAATTGTATTTGCAGTATGAAATTGTTGTTAAGAATAATGACACCACAGCAATCAGGCAAGAGAAAGAAATAAAAGGGATCCAAATTGGAAAAGAAGAAGTAAAAGTGTCATTATATGCTGATGACATGTTACTATATATAGAAAACCCTAAAAGGTCCACACAAAAGCTACTAGAGCTGATTGAAGAATTCAGCAAGGTAGCAGGTTACAAAATTAATGTTCAAAAATCAGTTGCATTTCTTTACACTAACGATAAATCAACAGAAAAAGAAAGTAAAGAAACAATCCCCTTTAAAATAGCACCCAAAGTAATAAAATATCTGGGAATAAATCTAACCAAGGAGGTGAAAGAATTATACACAGAAAATTATAAACCATTGATGAAGGAAATTAAAGAAGACTTTAAAAATGGAAAGATATTCCATGCTCTTGGATTGGAAGAATCAATATTGTTAAAATGGTCACACTGCCCAAGGCAATCTACAGATTTAATGCAATCCCTATCCAATCACCCAGGACATATTTCACAGAACTAGAACAAATCATAATAAAATTTATATGGAACCATCAAAGACCTAGAATTGCTAAAGCATTCCTGAAGAGAAAGAAAGAGGCTGGAGGAATAACTCTCCCAGACTTCAGACAATACTATAGAGCTACAGTCATCAAGACAGCATGGTATTGGTACCAAAACAGACATATGGACCAATGGAACAGAATAGAGAGCCCAGAAATGAACCCACAAACCTTTGGTCAACTAATCTTCGACAAAGGAGGCAAGAATATACAATGGAATAAAGACAGTCTCTTCAGCAAATGGTGTTGAGAAAACTGGACAGCAGCATGTAAAACAATGAAGCTAGAACACACCCTTACACCATATACAAAAATCAACTCAAAATGGATTAAAGACTTAAACATAAGACAAGATACAATAAACCTCCTAGAGGAAAACATAGGCAAAAACATTACCTGACATACATTTCAAAAATTTTCTCCTAGAAGAAATAAAAGCAAGAATAAACAAATGGGACCTAATGAAACTTACAAGCTTCTGCAGAGCAAAGGAAACCAGAAATAAAACAAGAAGAAAACCTACGGAATGGGAGAAAATTTTTGCAAGTGAAACCGACAAAGGCTTGATCTCCAAAATATATAAGCAGCTCATATGACTCAATAAGAAAAAAATAAACAACCCAATCCAAAAATGGGCAGAAGACCTAAACAAGCAATTCTCCAAGGAAGACATACAAATGATCAAAAAGCACATGAAAAAATGTTCAATATCACTAATTATCAGAGAAATGCAAATCAAAACTACAATGAGGTATCACCTCACACCAGTCAGAATGGCCGTCATTCAAAAATCCACAAATGACAAATGCTGGAGAGGCTGTGGAGAAAGGGGAACCCTCCTACACTGCTGGTGGGAATGCAGTTTGGTGCAGCCACTATGGAAAACAGTGTGGAGATTCCTCAAAAGACTAGGAATAGACTTACCATATGACCCAGGAATCCCACTCCTGGGCTTGTATCCAGAAGGAAATCTACTTCAGGATGACACCTGCACCCCAATGTTCATAGCAGCACTATTTACAATAGCCAAGACATGGAAACAGCCTAAATGTCCATCAACAGGTGACTGGATAAAGAAGATGTGGTATATTTATACAATGGAATACTACTCAGCCATAAAAACCGACAACATAATGCCATTTGCAGCAACATGGATGCTCCTAGAGAATGTCATTCTAAGTGAATTAAGCCAGAAAGAGAAAGAAAAATACCATATGAGATTGCTCATATGTGGAATCTAAAAAACAAACAAACAAACAAAAACAAAACGTAAATACAGGACAGAAATAGACTCATGGACAGAGAATACAGACTTGTGGTTACCAGGGGGGTAGAGGGTGGGAAGGGATAGACTGGGATTTCAAACTTGTAGAATAGATAAACAAGATTACACTGTATAGCACAGGGAAATATACACAAAATGTATATCACAGAGAAAAAAATGTGACAATGAGTGTGTATATGTCCATGAATGACTGAAAAATTGTGCTGAACACTGGAATTTGACACAACATTGTAAAATGATTATAAATCAATAAAAAATGTTAAAAAAAGAATAATGACATATATGTAATATCATTATTTTTAGAATAGTCCCTGGTTCATTATAAGCATTAGTTATTATTATTGTCATTAGTATGAGTTATTTTATTACATAATATAGTAATATATTATATTAGTAGTAGTATTATTATAGATGCTAAATAAGTATCTGTGGAATGAACATATGTAAGCTGTTTTATTGCAATATTCCTTTGTGCATAGGAAATTATGCTAGAGTCTGTGTCTCTATTAACCATGCTTTTGGAAAGAATGGTTATACTCAATAAGAGAATCACATCTAAGGTGTTACCATGTTCTACTTAGCATCTACTTACACAAGTTACAGAAAAATAGTTTTTCGTATTAGCCTTGCAAATCCAGATCTATTAAGAGAACCCATTTCCTTACCAAACTCAGAAAAGGTTAGTGAGAAGATGAATATGAGTGTTATGAGCTCCTCAGAATAAAGCAGTTATTAAGTTCAGGGCCATAACGCCCTAAACCATTAAAGAGCAAATGAACTTGAATCCTATTCTCAAGAAGAGGTTTTTGAACATAAAGAGAATATATTTTGATTTGTTTGTGTATGTTTACTGCAAAGAAAAGGCCAAGAAGTCATCAATAATACAGCTGGGGGAAAGTATTGGATTTAAGCTTTGCTTTAAATGAATCTGTTTGTGTTCTGTTTTGGATCACTTCCTAACGTCAATACTCATCAACCTTAAAGGACCTCTTTGAGCTCTAAAAAGATATCTATCCATGGAGGTAACATTTAGAAAGACTACAGTTGTGTTTTAAAATTTATGTCTAAAATCGACTTCTCTTTAAACATAATCATGCTTATCTTTCAGGAAACAAGTCACAGGAGATTATGTAATTTTGTTTATATTTTCTGTGGGAAATTTTAAAGAATATGATTAAGGTGATTTATGCCCAATGTGTGAATCTCAGATCAACAGCATAAGCATCACCTGGGAGCTTGTCAGAAATGCAGACCCTCAGGCCCCACCCCAGACCTCCTGAGTCAGAATCTGCATTTTACCCAGATCCCTGGGTAATTTTAAATGCACTCACAGTTGAGAAGCCCTGCTCTCTGTAGTTGGACAATTGAATAAACTGAGACTTTTGCTAAGCATCTGGTAGGTGGGACACAATTTAGTCTGGTGGTCACTTAGATAAGCACAAGTCCAAGGTGGAAAAAAATGTTGCTCAAATGGCATGTTGATTTTTATGAAATGAAGGTCACCTGAGGATATTAAAATGAAGAAAGGCAGTCTGATCAGCGTGTATCATGCTCCTTCCTGTCCTGTCATTTACATAATTAGAAACATATTGTATATGTTGTCTGCTTATGTAGCCAGATGCACATTGAACAGCGCATCACATCTGTTTAGTAATTCAGAAGTTGGATTTTCATGGGAGAAAGTTATCTAATTACAGTGTCACTAAACTCACGCTAATTTCACAACATTCATTTCTCAGTCCTTTATGGAGAGTGAGATTAGGAAACATCCAGAAAGAGCAAGTCAGGTCTGTTGTATGAAGTCTGTAGTCATTGGCTAATTCAAAATAAAACAATCACACAGTCCAATCCACACACAATCCTCCTGTTACCTTCTGCAGACTCTTATTGTTAAAGCTTATATCCAAGGACATTTATCCTCTCCTTCCTTGGCTTAGAGCACCAGCGGATTTAAAGCTCTCTTTCATATGGTTTGTCACAGAGTAATGGTAACTGATAAGTGATCTCTCTTCTCTTGGAGACAGAGTGAGCTAATGAGATTTGATGACTGCCTCTGGTTAAAGCAGCAGAACTGATGAATGCACTAGTGACTCTACTGACCCCTGTAAACAGATTTTTATTGACAGTCTGTTGACATAACAAACTAAGAGTTTGTGATTAAGATTTTCTAAGCCCTTGAATAAATAAGATTTTTTTTTCTAATAGTACTTAGTTTACTACTGTCTAAGTTGTCTTGATTATCTACCACTTTCCTGGAAGCTCTTCCACTGTCCACTGTTTTTTAGTTATTTACAAAATGTGCTTTTGTCTAAAAGCACATATATATATATACACATTTTTTTTACCACCCCTGCCCCACCCCCAGCAGAACTCAGCAACATATAAAACCTGGCTGCAGTAATTGATTTTTCAATTTCAATGTTGTTGGGAGATGGAAGTAAAGGGTTACCTCAGAACCCATCTGGAAGCATTCTGCTCTAAATCAAACTACTCTGGTGAGTAACAGTTGTTGCCTTGGTGAGCTTTATTGCCATTGCTGATGCAGCTTGCTCTAGCCAGCCTACCACAAGGGACATATAATCGGAGCCCCGTATTCAAGCCCCTCTCGGAAGAAATCCATAAAAGAGCAGAGATGTGAACCCAGCAATAAATCCTAGAGGCATTTGTGCTGGAGCCATGAAATGATACCAATAACTCCTTAGTAACATTAAAGGGACAATAAAGGGAATTCACCAGGTTTTTTTTTTTTAATGTATTAGAGCTATTTTTGATTGAAACTCATCAAAAACAGAACAGAGCATATGACAGCAGCTGTTTGCCGGTTGCTTTTCATTTACTTGAGATTTTATCTTGAACTTTATTTTTATTCTGCCACTTATAGCTCATTATTTAAAACACCGTTGAAGACTGGTTCAGCCGTTCTCAAAGGTGCTAAGTGGGTTTATCAGCCTACCACAAGCTCTACACTTGCACTCACTCTCACAAAGCCTCATTTTCCTTACTAAGTCACTAGCACTGTGCTAAGTGTCACAAAGAATGTGAGGAAGGAGGATCATTGCTTCTATTCTTAAGGAGCTTAGAGTGCATTTAGAAATGCCCAAGAAAAAACAAGGGGGTTAGGTAGAGAATAGAAGTAAATGCTAATAGTTTAAGGAGGGGAGAACTCAGGGAGTTGGGAACCAAGGATATCTTTGAAGAAAAGGACCTAAGCTGGGCTGTGGACAGGAGGCGGAGAGTGAGACCAAGTGGGAGGTGGTGTAGGTCATAATGGTGTCCAGGCAGACTGGGCTGTCTGAAGCAGAAGATTTATGCTGGAGATTGGTAGGAAAACTTGGATGGTTTGGGAGTAGCGTACAGGGTGGAGAAGAGGGTATAAGAGGACTTCAATTTGAGAAGACCAAACTGGAGTCAGAGAGGCAAAATTTGGGGCTTTTAATGTGTGAGAGGATAAGAATACAGGCAGGCAGTGGGGTAGGGAAAGGGGTAGCTGAGGAGACAGTGTAATGGGTTTGGGACCTCTTTCTTTCATCCCACAAATTCTTTAGTTAGCTCCCTTCCTATGCAGTGTTTTCCAGAATGTGTTCTGTGAATCACCTACACTGGATTTGTTTAAGAGGCAGACAGACTTCTAGGTTCTACCCTGGAATCACTGGAAACGTAGATTTGTAGTAAGTTCTCACATATTTTACATATGAGGAAACTAAGATTCAGGAAGGCTAAAACTTGCTCTATTATCACAAAGCTCAGTACAAACCTCAGCTGGAGTCTGTACCCAGGCTCATTCTGTTTTCACCCAACCAGGTGCTGATATTTTTATTTTCTCTACTGTATGGAGAAGCTAGGCTGGCAGTGTTTGTGTTGTTGTGGCTTTGTTGTTTTTATCTTTTAAAAACTCTTTTTTATTTGTTGGTGGGACAAACATTCTAATAATAAAATAAAAAAGAAAACCATCTACAATATTTCATCTCATCAAGGCAATTGTTACCATTTGTAATGTTTCTAACTGGCTTGTAGATCTTTCCTTTATATTGTAAGAAATATTCCTTTGTGTAACTCTCAGCATTTTCCTAGTTACATAAAGAGAGATAAGACAAAGGTGGCAATATGTCCACAGTTGATATATGTAGGTGAAATGTTCTTGGTTTCCACTTTTTAAAGACCTTTCTGGTTTTTTTCTGTAGCTTTGAAATTTTTCAAAATGAGAAGTTGCTGGGAAAGGGGGAAGCTGCTTTCCCTCCTCTTCCTCTTTCCACCTTCATACTGAGTAGGAGGTGGCAATTAGCCCAGTGACAGCCTTGCATGTAGAGGTAACACCACATGTTGAGGAAAGCCCTGGATCCTGGACCTCTGTGCCATAATGCACAACACAGAAACATCTATCTTATTTAAACCAAACAAAACAAATCCCCCAACCAAAAATAAACCAAAACTAATGTGTGGTGATGAATGTATTTTCTGGAGCCAGATTGTCTGGGTTCAAGTCCAGCTCCACTGTTTGCTAATTCGGCAAGCTATTTAAAGCTCTCTCTGTCTCAGTTTACACATTTATAATGGCCACAAAATCATCTTTCTCATAGACTTGTTGTGGACCTGTGTTGTTCATAGCATGTGAAGGGTTTAAAACAGTGCCTGGCATATAGTAAGCACTCAATAAATGCAATTATTATTAGGTGTATTTAAAACATGTATTTAAATATAATTATTAAATGCCAGACCTGGCTCTGAGGGACACTAGGCAAGTTTGTGTGGGATTCAAAGGAAGAAAGTCAGTTTCATATTGGTTTGGGGTTTGAGGTAGCTCTACAATAAAAGGAATGCTAGCAGCAACCTAGTATGCCTGTATTTTATGTAAAAAACAATCTATAAAAGGAACACTGGAAAATAGAGTCTGTTCATTTGCTTTCAGACTCCTTGTGCTAGCAGAAGCCAGAAGAACCTCTAGGGCTATCAGTCTGTGAGTGCCTGGGTTATACTGCTGTCACACTGGGGCCAGAGAGGGGCGTTGAGAGAGTGCTGGCCTGGCAGGTGGGAACCAAAGCTCCTGGCTATGTGACTTCTCTGGTTTCGGTTTCATTATCTGCATGAATGGATTTGATAATAATGTTCTGTTTTAGCTCTAAAATTCTTAAGTAAGCATTGCCTTGAAGAGTCCTTCGAATTTAAATGGAAATAATTCATGATTACTTCAGTTTTCTAATACAGCAAGCAGATATTTATTGATATGCCAGCCCTCTGATGCCTGTTGACTTAGCCGCTGCCCTCACCTTCAGGGTCTGATGCACCTGGATCTATCTGGATGAAAACATCTGCCTTCCTGCATGGATTCTGGTGCATTCATTCATGCATACATTCATTCATTCAATACATAGTTATGTGTCAGACTCTGTGCTAGGCACTGGTTACACGGTGATGAACAAAGCAGCCATAGTCTCTGCCTCCTGGCACTTCAAGTCTCATGACAAGTGAAACAGTCAGTAAACAAGTAAAGACATGAAAGAATATGTAATCATAAAATTATGCCAAGCACTGTGAAGAAAGCCAGTGAACTTCATTTGATAGGCTAGCTAGAGATTTCTGAGGAGATTGCATTTAGCCACTCATGTACAGGTGAGAAAGAACCAGCCATTTAAAGAGTTGATGGTGGGGCTGGGAGAAGGATCCAAGTGGAGGGCTTTCATGCAAAGCTAAAATTACCAAGAGGTCTTGTTAGAGTTGGTGTTTCATGTTCTTATCTTGAATATGGCAACTTAAACCTTTCTCTAATGTCTTTTTTGAAAAGTAAACCAAAAAATAAAAAAACCCCACACTTAAAAATTATAGAAATAAACATATTCATTATAAATGAGTTATAAAATGTAACTGTCACAAGGGAAAAAAACCTCCTCTTATTACATCCGGACATAATCACTGTGGTATTACTAGACCTCATACCTATATCCATCACTGTTATTCTCCATCCAAGTCTGTATCTATGTCCATAAATATTTCTGTATCTATCTACAAGGAAGCATATGGCTTGTATTGTTTTACAGCTTGCTTTTTTATTTGCGAAGCAAGTCCTAGTCATTGTATCATTTCATCTGTATTTCAGAATACATACATCTTTTTCTTGGGGTGTTCATAGTGCACTGAGATGACGAGGGAAGTGATAGTAATGTTGGTATCCATCATTGCACTTGGGCCACAGAGAATAACTGGGCAAGCAGTTCTTATTCTAATAGCTTTCCAATAATAGCAACAGCAATCACTAACATTTATATAATGATTAGAACTTTTTTACACCTGTTTTCTCATTTCATTCTATTAAAAAACATTTTATTAATTTATAGATGAGGAAAGAAAACTCAGAGAAATGATAAGACTTTCTCAAGTTGACATAATATGCTGTCAGTCAAGGTCTGAATCCTGTGCTCCATCAGCATCCAACAAGATACTCTGGGATTTTAATTGGATATTCATTAATAATTTGAATTGGAAGTGTTCTCTTATCAAGACAGAGCAGGCAAAACTGAAATAAATATTTGATGATACATTTAATTAGATTCTATTTTTAAGAACTTAATGCCACACATAAAATATAAAATGATTATTCTTTTCCAAAAATATAAATATGCCCTTACATTTTAGAAAAGACTGCATACCAACTGACCTATTTGGTTTCATTTCTGCCTGTGAGTTTTTGGAGTTTTTTGTAAGGTAACTAACATGGTCTTCCCTTGCATATAAATTTGATCACAAATTTTAAGCCTCAAGCCATATTGTTAAATAAGAACAAAGAGCTAGATATGTGATCTGTGGAAAGATAAACAACAATAGATGTGCCTCCTCTCCAGCCAGGGAAATCAAGTCTTTATCCTTGTTACTGCTGTCTGTCAGAGGAAACTGATTACTGGGATGTGTTTTGAAGAGCTCATCTAAAATGGCTCGAGGCAAGCCGACACTTGAGGTTTATAATCAACCTTCGGGCTTCTATGGATCATTCTTATGCACAGAAGGCCCCTTTGACAGGCTGATGATCACACACGGGTTTTGCTGAGGGATTAAATTGGTCATTTTTGTATGCTATTAAAAGGTTTTCTATCTGGGCTGCCAGGTTTCCGCAGAGAGAGAGAAACAAGCATTTTAACTTGAAAAATTCCATACTATTAGAAATAATAACTAACATTTATTTCCATAGTGCCTTGGAGTTCTTTTGGAGTTCTGGAGGTGTTACTATTTTTCAAGTAAATGAGGTTGCTATTGGACTTAATTAAAATAAAAATTAATTTAAGAGCAATGCTGAATGCTTAGTAGCATTTTGTCATGATATATGTTCGTAACCACTGGTTATGAAGACTACTGCCACTATCACGTGAGTAATGCACTGTTTAATGTGAACATCTCCTCTTACACAGTAAGGCTGGGAATGGCTGCTTGCCTCCAGAGGAGCAGGGCATCAGGAGGCATTTTATAACATTCTTTTTCACACTGCTTGAAGTCACAATATCTCCCTTTATTGATATGATGCAGATTTTCCTCCTATGAGGTTTGAGCCACAAATATCCTCAGAGATCAGCTAGTCAGAGTCCTCATTTTAAAGATGAAGAACCTGAAGCTAGGAGAGGTGCAGTGATTCACCCCAGGTCACACAGTCAGGTTGAACCCACATCTGAAATCCTTTGACTCTTTGAATACAGAGTACCCACTCTGCTGAGTACTCATGCTGCCACCATTTATAGTAGCTTTTAATTATGGCCTCATTATCTGAATTGTCATAGCAGTCCTGTGAGGTAGATAGGAGAAGCTGGGGCACTAGGCAATTAGCAACTTGCTGAAAGTCATACACAAATTGTTACAGATTGAGTGGCTTCAACAACAGAAACATTTTCTCACAGTTCTAGAGGCTTAAAGTCTAAGATCAGGGTTGCAGCAGGGGTTGGTTTCTGATGAGGTCTCTTTTCCTAGCTTGCAGGCAGCCACTGTCTTGCTGTGTCTTCACATGGTCCTTTCTCTATGCACATGAAGAGTGAGTTCTGTCTCTCTCTTCTTATAAGGACACTAATCCTAGTGGATTAGGGCCCCACCATTATGTTCTCATTTAACCTTAATGAGACTTGAACCTGCTTAAAGGTTCTGTCTCCAAATATAGTCACATTGGTGGTTAGTGCTTCAACTTACGGGTTTTTTTTTGGATGGTGAAGACACTATTCCATAGTACTGTGTATTCCAAAATATTTTCCAGAGACACGTAAAGTTTATGTACCTACTCAGTTTGAACCAGTGTATTGGTTGTGGCTATCTTGAGAAAGATTCTGAAGTTCTATTCTAATTTCAGTTAGAAAGAGAGTTATGATTTATAAGCAATATCTTCAGTGAATGTTTAGAATGGGCTTGGCACAGTAGTAGGTAAATTGCCCTACTGAAAAGTTATCCAAGTTTATATGGCAGGACAGATGTTTTTCCCACACCCAACATGGAATGTTACCATTCTTTAAAAAATCTTTTCTAGTTTTATGAGTTAAAATAAATTATATCTTATTTTAATTCCCATTTATTTGATTTGAAAGTAATTTTTCATATCATTATTGAATTTCCTTATGAGTTGCCCAATTTCCTTTCCTTTTCCTTCCCCCTTCCCTTGCTGCTTCTTCTCTCCCTTCCTTCTTCTTTCTTTCCTTCCTTCCTTCTTTCTCTTTCTTTCCTAAATTTTAAATTTAATTTTGAAACAAAGTAGTTTTGATGTATACCATTTAAAAGTCAGATAATAAAATGACTAATAACAAAGAGTAGCCACCCTTCTCCAACCTTTTGACTCCTGCGTCCTCTCCCAATAAAACCATTTCAATTTCTTTTAGCTGTTATTTCTTTTTTGGGGAATGAGTGATTTGTCTCAGTGTTTTAAAATAATATGCTTATACTGCTATTTCTTGATATCCATGGACTTTCTACTATGGAAGATAAGAATTTCCTGTCTTATGTATTCTTACCTCCTATCTTCTTATACCTCCTCCCATACTTTTCCTTCTCTCCTTCTCCCAATTTAGATGTATAATAATTTTGGGTTAAGTTAGTATTCAGGATACATATTGTTATGACTACATAAATACTGTAACAGCTAAATCTTAGTTGTATTATGATTTCATTTCCTTTCATGTTCAACTTTTTTTTTAACCTGGATTTGATTGCCTTAGTTTTTTGTGTTTTATTACTAATGTAACTCTAGACTCTTTGTACAGAACTTTTCAGTATAACCAAAGACTTCAGCTAATCTATTAATTCCATTTTTTTTCTTGAAGGCCCTTTGGAAGTCCCTGATCTCTGCTCTGATCTGTTTTTGGTTGCTCTCTAAGCCTGCTGCCTACCCATACTCCTGAGATTTTTTTTCACCACCATCCTGAGAATTCCTTTCATCTGACTCTTGTATCAGATTCCCAGCTGCCTGGATTCTACAACTTCTTTCTTTTACTCCCTTATTTTGATAGAGTACATCCTCTACTTGCTTTTTCAAGAAAAGATGCAGAGGAGGTAAATTTTTAAAAACTTTTTTTTTTTCCGTTTGGCCATTTAATGGATGGTTTGTATGGGTACAGAATTCCACAGTGCTCCATTAGTCAGAATAGGCTAACTGCTGTACCAAAGAACCATCAAATCTCAGTGTCTATAACACAAAGAGTGTGTATCTCTCTGTGTGATGAAATTTCTCTGCATGATAAGGAGGGTCATAGTTGTGGTCCTTGCCTTCTGTGCAAGGAACTGATCTTAGTTTCTTTGCTGTATCTGAACTTGGATTATTGGAATACATGATTCTGGTCAGTACCAAATTAGATTAATTGGTGAATAACTGGCAGCTTCATGATATTGAGTCTCCATAAACATGGATTTTTGTTTTATTTTAGTATTATTAATGACTTTCAAAGTAAAATTTTATAATTTCCTTCATTAAGGCTATTTTCTACTTTTGTTGGATTTATTCCTAGTTGTCTTATTTGTGTGTGTGGCTACTGTAAATATTATACCTCTGCTTTCTTTTGATAATTTGCCCAGTATTTCATCTTTACTTATTTTAAACAATTTTAAATATATGGAAAATAGAAATAGTACAATGAACAATGATAACTTTAAAATTTACATTTTCTAAATGTCTATTATATAGAAATGCAATTAATTTTGTTTGTTGACTTGTATATAACTTCCTTGCAAAACTCTTCTAATAATTCTAAAAATTAGTGTAATTTCTCCTATGTGGAGATCAAAACATTGGCAAAAAATGACAGTTTTGTTTCTTCCTCTTCAATTCTTATACTTTATATTTCTTTTCCTTATCTTGCATAGGTCAGGACAATATTGAATAGAAATGGTGAAACAGCAGACATCTCTTTCTTGTTTCTAATTACAGAGAGAGTACTTCTGTTTTTTCTTCTGATTGTTAGGAAGATTCCTCTGTAAAGGAATTGCTCACTGTAGAGTAAATGTTTGTTGCCGGATTTTCAGTTGTCATTTATTAAGCAATTTGCTTTCTATGCCATGTCTGCTTCAAAGTTTTTAGTGAGAGTAAATGTAGTATTTTTATCAAATACTTTCCTGCATCTGTTGTGATGTTTATATTGTTTTTCTACTTTAATCTGTTAATGTGATGAATTACATCAATAGCTTTTCTGGTGTTAAATACTCTTGCATTCCTAAGATAAACCAATTTGGTAAATATATATTATCTTTATTTTTTACTCTGGATTTGATTTGTTAATATTTTGTTCAGAATTTTTGCATCTATTACTTCCCCCCTCAAAAAAACAAAAATGGAATTTTTGCATCTATATTTATAAATGCTAATGATCTATAATTTTCCTTCCTTATACCAGCCTTATCTAGATGACTATTTCCAGTTTCCCCCTATTCTCTGGAAATTTTTACATAAAATTGGAGAGATATAATCCTTGAATATTTGTGTAAAATTCTCATCTGGGTCTAATATTTTCTGAGAGGGAAGATTTTAATTACTGAATTGAATTCTTTAGAATTAGAAGACTATTACAGTTTTCTATTTTGGTAAGGGTTTTTTTGAGAATTTTTCACTTTGTCCATGTTTCCAAATTTATTGTAATAAAGGTGTTATTATTCTTACTGTCTTTTAAATCTTTTTTTATAAATCTGAAGTTATATTTCTCTTCATTCCTAATATTGTCCTTATTTTATTTTTTATAATTTCTTGCTTGAAGTTTTAAAATTTTAATAAAATAACTTGCATTTTAGTGAATATATTCTTCCTCTTCCAGAACAATAAAAAAAAACCTTAAAAATTTGAAAGCCACAATCATCCTTCCTTTCTGAATTCAAGCATTCTTTTTTACCGGTATTTTAGCTCCACCATTTTTCATCCACAAGTTACATATTATTATTTGATATTGCTTTAATTAGTCAATTTTTTTTAGAGTTGCCTATACCATTATCATATTTTTAATTTTTGTCAAAATTTCTTTTTGTATCTCATACTTCCTTTTGGAAGATTTTCCTTCTTCGTGGGTACATCTTTTAGAAATTCTTTATTGAGAATCTCAGATTTTGTTCTTCTGAAAATTTTATTTCATCATTATTATTGAATGGCAGAGGTTTTTTTTTTTTTTTTTTGAGCATGAAATTCTAGGTTCACTTTGACTTATTTTTTCTCAGCACATTGAAGAAACTGTTCCACAATGGCTTCCACTGCTGTTGAAGAATCAGCTATTAATCTCCTTGCCTCTCCTTTGTAGATAATTTGTCTTGTCCCTAAGATAGTCTTAAGATAGTCTCTCTATCCTAGGTTTTCTTCTACTTTACTGTGATATGTTTTAGGTGTGCCTTTACAATTATTTATTTTGTTTGGGATTCATTGTGATCTTTGATTTGAAAATGCATGGAATATTCTTCCCACAATCTCTTCAAATATTGCCTTTCCTTTATTTCTTCCATAATCGCCTCTGTTCCTTCTGAAACTCTAAGTAGACATGTGTTGATTTTTTCATTATATACTCTGTACCTCTGAACTCCATTTTTATATATGAAGTGTGTGTGTTTTGTTCTTTGTATGCTGTATTGTATATAATTTCTTTCTGGTTTTAATATTAAGTTTCTTCATCTGTGTTTAACCTGTTGTTTAGTACACTCACTGATTTTTTTTCATAGTTTATCTTTTTAAAAAAATCAACAGACTTTATTTTTTAGAGAAGTTTTAGGTTCACAGCAAAACTAAATGAAAAGTATACATATACCCTCTCACCACATCCCGCCACAGCCATTCTGACCTTCAGTGTCCTACACCAGTGTGGTACATTTGTTAAACAATCAATGAATCAACACTGACACATTATTATCAACCAAAGTCTATAGTTTACATTAGGATTCACTTTTTGTGTTGTATATTATGTGGGTTTTGACAATTGTGTAATCCACCTTTATAGTTTCATCCAGAATCGTCTCATTGCTCTAAAAATTTCCCATGCTCCAACTATCATCTCTCCCTCTTCCTAAATCTGTTCTATTGAGTTTCTTGTTTGTTTTTTGTTTTTCTTTTTTGTTATTGGTGGTGGTGGTGGAGGTACTGGGGATTGAACCCAGGACCTCATGCATGCTAAGCATGTGGTCTACCACTGAGCTATACTCAACCTCCTTGTTCTATTGAGTTTTACATTTCATTTGTTCTATTTTTTATTTCTAAAAGTTTTATTTGGACAGAAACAGACAGACAGACATAGAAAGCAAACTTATGGTTATCAAGGGGGAAAGGAGCTGAGGAGGGATAAATTGGGTGTTTGGGATTTGCAGATACTAACTACTATATATAAAATAGATAAACAACAGGGTCCACCTGTGTAGCACAGGGACCTGTATTCCATATCTTGTAATAGTCTATAATGAAAAAGAATATTTAAAAGGAATATGTATGTATAATCACTGTGCTGTACATCAGAAATCAACACAACATTGTAAACTAACTATACTTCAGTTAAAAAGTTTTATTTGATTTTACTTCAAATCTTGATAGTTTGTTGCTTCTTATTTACTTTTTCAGTTTTTTTCTTGTTGTCTCTTTAATCAGATTATAATACTTTTCTTGAATTCTATATATGGTCTTTTTGATATCTGAAATATTAAAATATCTCCAGTGTTTGCAGATCTGGTTCTGTTATATGCTGTTCTTGAGATTTGAATTCATGTTGGCTTGTGTGCTTTGTGATTGCGTGTGTGTCTCTGTGATGGAAATTTTGCTTGAAATTCTTAGAGCTCTGGGTTGTCAGAGTGCTTCTCCAGGGAAAATGTGTGTCTGCTTTATGCAGCTGTCTGATGGCACCACAGACTTGGGATCACTTGAAACCACAATTCTTACACTATAGTTTTTTAAGGACTGCATAAGTAATGTAGACTTGGGCCTTAAATCCACTTAAGGACTATTCAGAAGGTATAAGTTACCAGAGGAGACTTTTTTATTCCCAACTTCTAGAGTGAAGGTAGAGACAGATACTATTTGTTTCTCTTGCATTTTCTGTGGGTCTTTTTTTTTTTTTCCTTTTTTCTTTTCCTATTTGTCTCTTTGCCTGACAGTGTATCCATTTCTGGGTCTCAGATTGGCATCTCCCTCTACATGTCTAAGACTTTGTATACTGGCCCAAGGCTTTGTTGATAGTCCCTGTGTGTCCCCATGCTGTAGATACAGTTACCCAGTGGCTTCCAAGCTTGCTTACTTTCCTAGACTCATGTTCTAGGCTTTGAAAGAAAACTCTCACCTTCTTGCAGCCTCAGATATTCAGTTAAACGTTCCCTGTCTATCTGCCATCTCTCTGTGCTTTATTTATATTTAATTGAGGTTTCAGGATCTCCATTCTGCCATATGCTCTTCAGTCAGTTTTTATCTTCTATAACATTTGCCATGCCTAAAATCCTTTCTCCTGACCTTTTTCTTTCTCCTATTTTTCTGTAGAAACCCATCACAGGACTTAATCTAGTGAGAAGAGTGAAGATAAGTTCAAAATGATGATATTATGTGTCAGAAATCATCCGTTGTTATTCTGGCACTGCCAGTTGAGACTTATTAACCTCAGTGCACCTCAGTTTTTCTGATCTATATGGGACACACAGTTTTACTCTAGAGATCTCACTGCCTCCTTCTAGCCTCAACATTTGGTACAGAGTACAAATTCCTTCATGAGCCTGGTACTTGTGGTTGTTGGTCCTTGATTTATGATTTAGCACACTATCCTTCTGAGTATTTTTAAACACAGAAATTTATTTTAGCTTGATTTGACAGGACTCTTGTGTAGGCTTGTCTTGGTGCCTTGACTAGCCTTGGAGATGTCACTGAGCCTGTCTGAGCCTTGACATATTGGAGAAAGACTGTGCAGAGCCCTGGGGGTTGGAATCCTCAGAGTGGACAGGGAGGTACACTAGACGGAAAGGGTTTGGTTTGGGCATTGCTATTTTAACAGTTTCCCTTCCTTTCTCCCTTTAAAGGAAGAACCCAGTTTCTTCTTTACTATGTTGGGAAAAAGCCAGTTCTTCGCTACTGCTTCTCTCCTGTGGGTCTCGTTCACTACTCACACAGAACACTTCACTTCTGGCACTTCTGGTCAAATATGTGGGGGTATTCCCCACAACAAGCAAGTCTCCTACACTAGCTGGATATCCTACAGTTTAACTCAACTGTAATGTTGTCTTTGCAGAGATAGTAAGGTAAGGGCACAACTCCCCCACTTCAGAAACGAGTTACAAGCTTAAGTCATCCATGCTCTGACCAACAGATCTTTTCCCCATATGCTTGGTAATGTCTTGATTGAGGTCCATAAGTTCAGGGTGCGTGGGGTTCAGTACCTAGCTCCATGTAGGCTCTTGATTAGAAATCTCACCATCTTGGGAGTGCTGTGTAGAAGAGGCATCCATCCCTGACCCTCCCAGGACTGACCACCTCTCTACCCTTCTCACCTGTTCCTTCAACCCCTGCCCTCTCAGATGGCCTACATCTTTTTACATATGGTAAACTAAATCCACAGGCTCTGTACTCTGCCCTGAAGAAAGGTCCCTTACCATCTTGAGAAGGGGAGGGAATAATACCATTTGGATTTTCTTCTAGAGTCTATTGTTGAGAAAAGATAGCCCAGTGTAATTTCTCAATGAAATTATTCTTCCACACAAGTAATTATACATATAAGGACTTTACATTCAATTTTGACTGCTCTGAATTGTCTAAGTTGAGTTAGCTAATTTTTAGGATTTGATGAAATCTATATGCTAGTTAGGACTTTTCTTGAAAGATGTGAGAGAAATGGCAAATAAAACCCTAGATATGGAAAATTTTACTTGTCAAGCACATATGTACTGAAAGGTCCAAGGTAAGCATATTTCAAAGAAATCACCAATGTTCTTGGGATAGTGATGATTGTTCTACTAAAAACAGTATAGAAAGTTAAATCTTATGTTCATTTGTATTATTCTCCAAGTAATTGGTCTAGTTTGGTCCTGGTGGGGTATTTTGCTTTCTGAAATCATCTTTCACACATATGTATTGCAAAACATAATAAAATCTTCTTTAAAAAAAAGAAAGCATGCTCTTCACAGTTTTTCACTCCAGTGTGACTTTAGTACATAGGGATACTTTTTTTTCTTTTGGCTACCCAAACAAAAGGAGTCTAGTTCTTTGATGGAAATACAAGATTTCTGCTCTGCCTAGAGCATAGGTGTCTTCCCTGCAGATGTTTACTCAGTTGGGATGCTGAAAACATTAAACCAGAAAAAGAAACATAAATTTATGCTTCCATTTTATGTCTTGCAAAATGGTGACAGGCATAAATACAACACGCATGCACCAAACTGAACCAAATAAATAATAAGCAGGACTAAACTTTCCTATTTGTATGTAAAACATTATTATATTCTCCCCAATTTGCAACATTTACATGTCTCATTATGAGTAGGATGCTCAAAATGCTATAGAGGATTTCATTTCACTCTTTTTGTGCAATACCTGGTCTCCAAGAAATGTTAATGAGACAATATCATAAATCTTTATTCACTGAGTCTGGTATCTACCCTAAATTTGCATTTGCAAACTATGATTGCACTTGTTCCTAGAAAACTGGCATATGAATTTACTATTGCATATACAGGCAGGTTTCTTAAAGCCTCCTTTATCAAGGAATGTTGGAGGAGGAGAAATAACCACTGATAAAGACATATTTGAAATTCTTCTGAGCATATTCTTTTGTGTGGGTTTAGCAGAACTTAAGCATGCAAAAATATAACATTTGCACTTTTTTTTCTATTTCAAAGAAACTCCCTTTTAATTTTTTGAGTTTATGCACTTGGGAATGTTATATACATTCCAAAGCCTTTCCTAAAAGGCTGAACTGTTCAAGGAAAAAATTCAAGAGTACAGTAGTAATAGTAATTCTAGCACCCTCTGGGAAGATTGCATTAACTTTTAATTTGCATGCATTTGCATTTTACAGTGGCAGTCATGTATGTGCATAGTCGGGAGATCAAACTGTTCATAACCCTCAACTTCTGATAAATTATGCCCTATTTAGAAAGCTGACAAGAGGTTAATCTTGACTCTGGAAAATAAATTTTTCTTTTAAAGCTTTCTTAGTCCTAGAGTATCACAAAGAATTACCAAGTGAGGGAACAAATTGCCCTTTAGAAGCTCACATAGTAAAGAGATGTTTTTCCAAAGATGGTGTTTTGATTGCTACCAGTTCTGTAAAGACTTTAAGTAGTACATAGACATTTTTTAAAGTGTCAATAATTAAATGTTTTTTGTAATGTGTGTTTGAAAAAACAAATTAACTTGGACATTATTTCTTAGGACAAGTCTAAAGGAGGTGGCAATATTAGATTCATTGATATAAAGAAACATAAAGCAAATTTCTCTGGAAACAGAATTGACATACAAGAAATTCGTAGAGCTATCTTGGATGAAGTTTTTTAAAAAGCAAAAATCATGCAACAAAAAGTTTTGAGACAACTAGATATCTACATGCAAAGAATGAAGTTAAATAATAATAATAATATGGGTGATATTCAGATATGGCAAATTTTCTCTATCTCCTGTCTTAACTGTCTGAGCACCTTCAAAAGGCTTCAAACCTATTCTTTGTCAAACTCCTTTCTTCCAATCTCATGTGTACTGATGTTCTACTCTTCCCTTCCCTAGTCTCTAGCACCCTCATCTCCTCTTCCCAGTCTTGGGTGACACCATGGTCTGAGAACGCCACACTAAGGGCAGAGTTACATTTAACTCAAAGTCTTTAGATAATCTTCAATGCAGTGTTGCCAAAGTGGGTCTAGGAATGGTCTATTTCAGAATCACCTGGGCTACTAGTTAAAAATGCAATTTGTGTTCTGGGGTGGGACCAAGGAAGGTAAGTTTTTAATAAGCACTCCTGGTGATTCTGATCCTAATGCCTAAGGGAGGCGTTAGTGATGGAAGTAAATGAAGGCAGCCCTAATTGCTTATCCCAGGGTAAGCAAAGGGACCCAGGAAACTGATCTGGCTAACAATTTCTCTATCCATTGGAATATTCTTATCATCTAACTTGAAAATGATACCTGGAAAAATAGAAGCTCTCTCTGGACTTTTGAGGTCAAAAGCCCCTTTTGAGCTTGCTGTACTGCTGCTCTCTCTGGCTTGGTCCTGGCCTTCCTGAACATCAGCTTTGCATAAGAGACTGCTGATGGCCAAGCCAGAGCTTAGGGAGGTGGCAAATCCCTAGCAGGAAAATAGTTATCCTTGGGCCCAGCCCAATGATATCTACTGTAGTCTTCTTTTTAAAGAGAAAGTGCTGTAGTCATAAGGCTCCTACATTCCATCCTTCTAACCTCTCTTCTCAAATTAAAAAGTGTTCAGTTTCATAAAGTAATTTTGGTTACTTGAAAATCCAGGTAGACTATCTATTCCTACGCTTTACAAAGGGCTTGATTTCAGTGATGCCATTTTGGTTGAGCCAAAGAAACCCAGTAAAGAAGATGTGGGGTGCAATAGGGAGTAACCTGAGATGTGGATGGACACTGGCAAACTCCTCCTGCCTGCCGTACATTAAAATATAATATCATCTCCATCACTAGAAGAAGCCTCTCTAAAGCAAATTTCTCTGGAAACAGAATTGACATACAAGAAATTCACAGAGCTCTCTTGGATGAAGTTTTTTAAAAAGCAAAAATCATGCAACAAAAAGTTTTGAGACAACTAGATATCTACATGCAAAGAATGAAGTTAAACCCTTACTTCACACAGTAGACAAAATTAATTCAAAGTGGACCAAGGATCTAAAGATAAGAGCTAAAACTATAAAACTCTTAGAAGAAGATGGGCTTAAATTTTTGTAGTTTTGGATTAGACAATGTTTTTTTCCACATGATACTAAAAGTGCAAGTAACAACAGAAAAAGTAGGTAAATTGGACCTCATCAGAATTAATAAGTTTTTTTTGCTTCAAATGACACATCATCAAGCAAATAAAAAAACAAAAACAAAAACAAAAACCCCTAAAAAGAGGGAAAATCAACAAAAGAAAGGACAAAAAACACATGATCATCTCAATAGATTCAGAAAAAGCATTTGATAAAATTCAACATCCATTCATGGTTTAAAAAAAAACTTACCAAAGTGGGTATTGAGGGAACATTTCTCAACATAATAAAAGCTATTTATGACAAACCCACAGCCACTGTAATACTCAACAGTGAAAAGCTGAAAGCATTCCTGCTAAAATCTGGAACAAGACAAGGATGCCCACTGTCACTACTTTTATTCAACATATTATTGGAAGTCCTAGCCAGAGCAATCAGACAAGAAAAAAATAAAAATGATCCAAGTTGGAAGAGAAGAGGTAAAATTGTCACTATATGTAGATGACATGATACTATATGTAGAAAATCCTAAAGACTCTGCACAAAAACTACTAGAGCTGATAAAACAAAATGAGCAAGTTAGCAGGATACAGGATTAACATGCAGAAATCTGTTACATTTCTTTAAACTAACAATAAATATCAGAAAAGGAAAGCAAAAAAAAAATCCCTTTTAAAATTCCATCCAAAAAAATACTTAGGAATAAACCTGACCAAGGAAGTGAAAGACTTATACATGAATGACTATAAAACATTGATTAAGGAAATTAAAGATGACTTAAAGAAATGAAAAGATATTCCATGCTCTTGGATTGAAAGAATTAATATTAAAATGTCCATAATACCCAAAGAAATCTACAGGTTTAATGTGATCCCTATCAAATTACCCAGGACATTTTCCACAAAACTAGAGCAAATAATCCTAAAATTTATATGGAATTACAAAAGACCCAGAATTGCCAAAGCAGTACTGAAGAAAAAGAATAAAGCTGGAGGTGTAACCTGCCCAGACTTCAGACAGTATTTCAGAGGTACAGTAATCAAAACAGCATGATATTGGCACAAAAACAGACATATGGATCAATGGAACATAACAGAGCCCAGAAAAACCCACTCCTATGTCTAATTAATTTTTGACCAAGGAGGCAAGAGTTTACAATGGAGAAAAGACAGTCTGTTCAGCAAATGGTGATGGGAAAGCTGGACAGCTGTAAATCAGCGAAGTTAGAACACTCCCTCACATCATACACAAAAATAAACTCAAAATGGCTTACGGACTTAAACATAAGACAAGACCCCATAAACCTCCTAGAAGAGAACATAGGCAAAACAGTCTCATATAAATTGTAGCAATGTTCTTCTAGGACAGTCTACCCAGGCAATAGAGATAAAAGCAAAAATAAACAAATGGAACCTAATTAATGTTATAAGCTTTTGCACAGCAAAGGAAACTACAAACAAAATAAAAAGACAAAGACAGCCTAGAGAATAGGAGAAAATATTTGCAAATGATGCATGGACAAGGGCTTAATTTCTAGAATAAACAGCTCACACAGCTCAATAACAAAAAACAAACAATCCAATCCAAAAATGGATATAAGACCAAAACAAACAATTCTCCGATAAAGACATACAAATGGTCAATAGGCACATGAAAAAATAATTGATACCGCTAATTATCAGAAAAATTCAAATCAAAACTACAATGAGGTATCACGTTGCACCAATCAGAATGGCCATCATTCAAAAGTCCACAACGATAAATGCTGGAGAGGGTGTGGAGGGAAACCTCCTACACTGTTGATGGGAGTGTAGTTTGGTTTAGCCATTATGGAACACAATATGGAGATTCCTTAAAAAAACTAAAAATAGACTTACTATCTGATCCAGCAATCTCACTCCAGAATAAACTCTATTTTGAAAAGATACATGCACCCCAGTGTTCATAGCAGCACTATTTACAATAGCCAAGACATGGAAGCAACCTAAATGTCCATCGACAGATGATTGGATAAATAAGTTGTGGTATAAATATATAATGGAATACTACTCAGCCATTGAAAAGAATGAAATAATGCCATTTGCAGCAACATGGATGGACCTAGAGATCGTCATTCTAAGTGAAGTAAATCAGACAGAGAAACAGCTATGCCATATGATATCACTTACATGTGGAATCTTAAAAAAGTGACACAAATGAACTTATTTACAAAACAGAAACAGACTCACAGGTATAGCAAACAAACTTTTGGTCACCAGGGAGGAAAGAGAGTAGGGAGGGATAAAATGGGAGTTCAGGATTTGTATATACTAACTACTATATATAAAAATAAACAACAAGGTATAACACAGGGAACTATATTCAATATCTTGTAATAGCCTATAATGAAAAAGAATAGGAAAAGGAATATATACATATGTATGTATAACTGAATCACTATGCTGTACACAGAAAATAACATAGCATTGTAAACTGACTATACTTTAAATAAAAAAATTTTTAAAAGAAAGTATTTGCAAATCATATATCTGATAAAGGATTGATATCTAGAATATATAAAAAACTTACAACTTAATTAAAAAAAGACCTAATTTTTTTTCAGTCTTCAGTTTTATTAGGTAGAATTGTTACAATTTGACTGCACATTTACAATGTATTGTATGTAAATACATATACACAATAAACTGCACAAAAATGACCTAATTTTAAAATGGGCAAATATCTTAATAGACATATCTCCAAAGAAGATATAATGTGGTGAAAGAGTACATGAAAAGATATTCAATATCATTAGGTATCAGGGAAATGCAAATCAAAATCTCATTGAGATATCACTTCGCATCCATTAGAATAGCCGTAATAAAAAATAAATAGTAACAAGTATTGACAAGGATGTGGAGAAATTGGGATCCTCAGCCATTGCTGGTGAGAATGTAAAATAGTATGGCTACTTGGAAGAACAATCTGGCAGTTCCTTAAATATAGACTGTCATATGACCCAGCAATTTCACTCCTAGATACACCCAAGAGAAACAAAAACATACATCCACATAAAAAGTTTTACATAAATATTCATAGCAGCATTGTTCAAAATAGCCAAATAGTGGGAACAACCCAAATATCCATCAACTGATGAGCAGATAAATAAAATGTGGTATATTCATATACTGGAATATTATTCGTCAACAAAAAGGAATGAAGTTCTGATATCTGCAACAATATGGATGGACCCTGAAAATACGCTAAGTGAAAGAAGCTAGTTATAAAATATCACATATTGTATGATTCCGTTTATGCAAATGTACAGAATAGGTAAATCCACAGAGACAGCGGATTAATGATTGCCAAGAGCTGGGGTGGGGGTGGGAGGGTGGAAGTTTGGAGAATTGGAAGTGACCGCTAAAGTTTCCTTTTATGGTGATTAAAATGTTCTAAAATTGATTGTGGTGATGGTTGCACAACTCTTTAAATATACTAAAAACCATTGAAGTGTACCTTTAGTGTATGAATTATATGGTATGTGAATTGTATCTCAATAAGACTGTTACAAAGACAATCAGAAGGCCAGGAGGGCACTCCTTAAATGGGAGGAATGGGGATTTGACAGGAAGTTCTTAGAAAGTCATTGTGTGAATACATGTGTGTTTCAATGTAGTGAAGCAAAGCTTCTGAATTCTTAGAGAACTGAGTGGACTGTGTGAAATAGAAGGTTTCCTTGAAAAGTGTTTGCTGATTTCCTTGAAGCAGGTATTGGCGGTCATGAAGATGTATGTGCATGAAGACTGGGGCCAAAGATAGATTCAGGGCCTTTATGCTTTAATAAGAATGAAAATATGAGTGTATAATAGGGAGGAGAAGAGGCAGAAGAAGAGGAAAAAGAAGAGGCGTTGGGGGAGGGGGAGGGCGGAAGGGGAGGGAGGAGAGAGGTAGGTAGATAATTTGCATAAAAATGGTTAAGTGGGAAAACAATTAGTCCCCATCAAATCGGGACTAAGCCTCCCACCTCTCCTACCCTGGACTTCTTTCAAGTGTCTGCTTCTGCTGAGAGTTCCTCTGAGAACATCAAGAGCAAGTGTCATGCAAGCTCTTTATTTCCAGTGTTGGCTTCTGCTCTTCTCCTTTGCTAAACTGGGCTAAACATTGTGAGCCTCACTGCCCCCTCAATCCCAGGATTGGGCTTCTTCTAACATTCTTACTCTTGAGGGCAAAATACGTGCTTCAGAAGTAGGTTCCCAGTTCTCCATTTCAAAGGGAAGAAGCTAAGAGAAGGAATTTAATTTGGGCCCCCTTTTCCCAGCCAGGAAAAGCTTAGTCCTCTGATATGGATGCCCCACTGTAGTCCTTCAGTGTCCTTGATGCATGAGGTCAAAGGGTCCTGACAATTAGACAAAAGGGAAAAATTGCAAACCCTTGTTTTTTATATCAGAGTAATAGTAATTATTTTCATTTACATGATTTGCTTATGCCTGGTTACCAGGTAGCACAACGATTATTTGTACTGGAAAATCTGAGTCAGATTAATTTTATCGTGCATTTTGATTACTAAATTCTTTCCTTAAATGCTCTATTTTCAGAGCTTATTATTTGTAACATGGTCATGACTTCCCATAGCTGAAAACAAAATTAAAAGGAACAATTGTGTGAAATGTTTTTGACTAAACCTAGTAATTTTTTCTCCAGCAGTATTTTAGGACAAAAATCTCAATATAGCCACATTTATACATGCTCTTTTATCTTGTTGCAGGGCTAGAATCAGAAACGGACTTAGTTTACAAATTTCTATGGTCCCTCATCTGTACCATGTGATAGAATTAAGGCATTTCCTACTTAGAAAATGCTTTCTTAGGAAAAGAAAAGAAATCAGTGCTGTTTGGTCTTCCTGGTACAGAGGAAGATGCCTTCTCAGTAGCATAAGTAGGTCATTGTTATTCCGTTCTCTTTGGCTCTTTCTGCAACTGTTGATCACCCTCCCTAACTGCAGTGGTGCTTTAATGCTCTTTTGACAAATAAATCAAATAATTTCGACCAATTGCTATTTCCTGTTGATCTATACCCTTGATTTTCAAACCATTTTCATGAAGGAGACTTGAGTTACCATTACTTTTACCTTTTATGGCCAGTGGAATTGTCCCTTAATTTATTTTCAGCAGAGCAAGTATAGTCACTTGTATATCTTTTCTTCAGTCATTAGTTATCAAAACTATTCACAGAAAAGAAAATGATGGCTGGAGGAGAGATGACATCTGAGTGGATGGAGTGGACAGTGTCCCTCAGATTAAGAAAAGTAGATTATGTCATGTTGGAACCCACTGGCTATGTGTCACAAATTGTGAAGGGTCTGAAATTTTACCCTCCTTGCAAAGTATCAAGTTAGCCTGCCACAGTTTCGTGGATGCCAATAGAAGGCTTGGGACTCCTGGATTAGAGACAAAGAACAGTTTTACTCACAGCAATAGCAGCAGCTAGCAATATTGAGTGGGTTCCCTGAACCCCAATTCTCATAGTGTGATATTGCTAGGGCCAGGTGACGCCTGCACAGGCAGAGTGTTGCATTACAGGCAGCTGTGACCTTACCCAGATCTTATATAGTGGGCAGTAAGCAAGCCTACCCTTTGCTCTGGAGGGAGACACTAAGCTATATCTTCCAAGGCTTTTCATTATAGAAATGTTCCTGTAAAGATGGTCAGGAACAAAGGGCAGTCAGTGCCTCACTTGTAAGACATGCAGAGACCCACAGAGAATTGCCTGTCAGTACTGAGAAGATATAGTTGCATGCTGTTCACTGCACAGACTGGCTGGCTGTGAAAGAATTACACACTAACTGTGCAATTCAGCACCAGAGTGAATTAATGTCAACTATTTTGAGATAAGTATGCTGTATGGGTGGTGCTAAAAGAGATGTGCTCTTTCTACCTGCCTGATGTCTGTCTTGCCCCTCCAGCTGGCCTGTAAACTCCCCGTGTGTCTATATATCTCTCGCGGAAGAGCACAGAGTTGACTGACATTGCTAAGGACAGTGTAGGAACTGAAGGATCACTTCTTCTTTAAAGTTCAGAAGGCAGCTCTATGAGGGCTTCTCAGGGCTAAGGATGGTGAAATGTTAGCATTTTCAGGATAATTTCATGTTATTTTCTAGTATTCTAGTCCAAAGTCCAAAAAAAAAAAAAAAACCCTTTCCAAAGATGGCCACCTAGAAAACCGGTTCACTCTGGTCCTGTTAACAGTCACATACATCCTGGGGACTCGGTTGAGATCTTGTTCAGAGGGGGCAGGGATAGTCTTGCTTCTCCAGACTGATGTGGAAGGCTGCTCTCCGAGGGCCCGGGGAGCCACAGAAGACCACAGTGGTGGTGAGGGGTGAGGAGGACCGGCCAGGAGTGAGCAGGAAGAGAGGCTTCATGCTGCTAGGTGACCGTCTAGCGGGGGGAGTTGGACACACCTAACACTCACCTCCAAATGCATAAGCAATAATGCTTAGCATGTAAAATTTGGGAAACACAGAAAAAAGACCCTAGCAGTTACACTTTTGTAACCCACAGGTTACCATAGCTAACGTCTTGGTGTACACGGAGGCTGGAAGGCAGTGTGAACAGAGTGTGTGATCAGTCAGCCTGCGTTTAATTCCTGACTCCACTGCTTACACCTTGGGTGATCTGTTTAATCTTCTCAGTCTCAGGGTGCTCATACCTACTTCATACCATCCTACCCCATTGTGTCTCTCTGAGGATTAATGAAAGAGGTAGCACGAGGCCTGGCACACAGTGAGTACTCAACAAACATGAGTTATTATTGTCTTTGCTATTCTTTTCTCTCTCAAATACTATCATAACTTACATATTATTTTGGAACCTGGGTTTTAAATTTAGAAATATATCATGAACATTGCTTCTGATTTGGGGGTTCTTTCTTCAGGCAAATGGATTTCTTACTCAGCAGTGGATCTGTAACTCAAGTTGACCACCCAGGAAACAACTAGCCAGTCTCTGAAGAAGTGCCCAGGCAACTTGGGGCATGTTGTTCTTGGGCCTGATTTGGGCAGTGGCCAGTGAGGAGAAGCCACAGGGTCCTAGGAGAAATAACCAGAAGCGTTATTCTTTTGAGGGCTGCAGTTAGGACTTTTCCAGTTCAGCCTGTGCAGGTGATTCACACTCTTCCACCTCCTTCACGTCACACAGCTGAAGAAAACCTTTGGTGGGGGACGGAAAGTAGAGTTGTTTGATCCAGCTCATAAAGCAGTGTGACACAGTGTATTTACGGGTGACCTGGTGTCAGACACTTTCACGTCAGAGATGACACACTTTTCTTGCTCTAGATCCCAGCTAGAAACCTGAGGAATTCTCTCTACTGAGCAGCCCTTTGGGCCTGCAGGTATCCATGTACAGGGCCCAGGCAGCTTTGTTATAAGAAAGGAAAATCAACACTCATATTCTGCAGTAGGCAAGTTGTCACTGAGAACCCCACAACACTTCATAGCTTCAAAATAGTCACCCCTAATGGTACCCCATAGACATCCTCCCACTGTTTTCTCTGGACTTCCTGTGTTCAAATCCTAGCTCTGCCATTTCCTAGCTGTGTGATCTGGGGTAAGCAACTTAACCTCTCTGTGCCATGCATCCACATCTATAAAACAGAGATGATAATGATACTTACCTCATAGAGTTGTTACAAATATTAAATGCATGTGTAAAGTGATTAGATCAGTGCTGGCCTGTAGTAAATAAAGATGATTATTGTTTTTAATCATCATCATTACACATGAGCCCCAAAGTTCTCAGCTTGATTAGGGTGATTATTACTGATTTTCCACCAGATTCTCGAGCTCCCATACACATTAGGTTAGGGTCGATCGTGGCCTTAGCACCTAGAAGGGTGGCTTTGTGGAAAGGTAACTCTCCCCTCTGCTTTGGGGCTCACTTTCCATTTTAGTTGTGGGAGAAGAAGCAGGGTTTGTTTGTATTTTTGCAAGAGCCCACTCATCACCCCCAGTCTTGTCCCATCTTGATGGCAGAAAGGTGTAGCCTCTCTTATAGGCAGCTCTGCTGTCTAGGAGCCTCCTCTGTGCTCTCACTCAGTACAACCTGGTAAGGGAGTAGGGGTTTTCTTGGAAAGCTTTTCTGTGCCCGGCAGACCCGAATGAGTTTCTACAGTGGGGAGTCAGAGTGCCCAGGACTTGCTGCTGCCAAGGAGGGATCTGAGGGCATAACAGCAGCATGGTTCTCAGGCATCTGACCCTTTGGACGATTTTTAAACAAGTCACTTCTGAAATACATCTATACTAATAATGCCTTTTGGTTATGTGGTGATAATACCCCGAGCCTGGCAGCTCTGTGATAGGACAGGGCCTGACAAGGCCTCCTCCCTGCCACGACTCTGTGTAGGTAGGTAATGTGTCTTCACCCCTTCTCTGGAGCAGGAAGCAAACAGCTACAATTGAGGGGCAGACTGGGAGTGGGTGTGGAAAGACATTTCCCAGAACAGCAGCATGCTGTGGAGTTTATCCTTAAAGAAAAGGCCATAATGGCAGGATTGAAAATTCTGGAGATGGATTTTCATACAAGCCTGCAAAATCAGTCTTATTATTTTATGTCTAAGTCTCATCCTTTAATTTAACTATTAAACTCACTTATTGAGCACTTATTCTGTGCCAGGTCCTGAGCTAGACCCTGGGGACACAGGGATGAATGAGGCATATTTCCTGGCCTTAAGGAGCTTATAGAAAGGCAAAGGAATGTGTTAGCAGGTTACTTCTTCTTCTCTGCCTTTTGTCTTTTTTTTTTTTTAACAGTAATTTATTAAAAGTTCATTGTGACAAAGATTGCTAGGTCTCTAACCAGTATAAATTTTCCTTTCCTTTTTACTAACAGAATCCCTGTATTGATAGATACGGCAAGGTGTCCACTAAAACATCCCAGCTTTCTTTGTAGAGGTATATATGTGAGGGGCAATGGAATGTAATTGGAAGTCACTGAGTGGGACTTACAGGGAAAACTTTTTAAAGTGGAATTACTCAGCCAGAAGGCCCCAGTTGTCTTTCCTTGCATCTTCCTTCTCTTTGCTTGGAATTCTTAAGTGAGGGCTGGAGCCAGCAGTCATCTCTTAAGCATGAGGACAAGGGCCATGCCCTAAGGATGGTAGAAGTTACAGCTGGAAGGAGCCTAGGTCCCTTCTGACATTTTGGAGTCATCAGACTCCAGACTTCTTATTTTATAAGGGAAAAAGAAATCTCTGCTGGATTTAAGTCAATATTTTAAGCCTCAGTTACTAGCAGCCAAACACAATTTCTGGTTGATCTATCTAATAGATGTGGAGCACAATGTAGAAACAGATCTGATTTTACCCCCTAAATGTCAAGAAGTGAAGGTCATAGAAATCTAACAAATAAGCACTTAATATTAAAACACAGCACATCCATTAATCTTTTCCAGTGTATAACCAGAGAAGCTGACTAAGCCTGCCTTTTCCTCCTATGTCCTCCATAAGAATGATGCTTGAAATACAGAATTCCCCCACTATCTGAAAGTAGAATGTTTCTATGAAACCTTTCCTAAGCGGAAATGGCATAAATTGAAGAAGCAATTACCTTAGGACACATCTTGCTAATGGATGCACAAAATAAACCGAGATAAAGCACAGATGCTCACAGACACAGTTCAAAGCTATGGCCACTTGGTGCTGAGATGCTGAGTGTAGGTCCTGGGGAAGGAGCTTGGCGATGACACTCTTGCTGCTCTGCTTGGGCTGCACACTGTCTTAATAATGGCTCCTGCAAAACAAATGTTGAGTGCTATTTTTGCTTTCTGCCTTTTTTTGTAAAAGCTAAAGTCCTCTTTGGATTTATGTCAGTTAGTGAATACAGGTACTAATGTAGTTCTTTGTAAAAGTGAATTGGCATAAAGTGAATTTTGGAAAAGCAAGGGATACCTATACCCTTAAATCCCAGTCTCTCTAAGATTTGACACCAGAGAATTAAATTCACAGAATTAAATGTTTTATTTCATCTTTGTTGGTGTTAGATGGTAAGCTCAATTTACCTTTTTTTCTCAGTAGAGTGTTCACAAATACTCAAAACTTTTATCAGAAATCCGGATTGTTTTATCCATCTGCATACCTCCGTTATGGTTGTATTTATAATAATGCTAATGGAATTAGAATTTTTAAATTCATCTAGCACACATTTTTACTCATTCCAAGTAATAGTAACAATAGCTTGTACTTACTGAGTACTTACTCTTTGCCAGTCACTGATAAATACTTAAACATAGTCTCATTTAATCATTTCAACATTCCTATGAGATAAATTCTATTATTTTTGCCATTTTGCAGATGGGGAAACTGAGGCAAAGGGAATTTAAGTAGCCTGCACAATGTCACACAGCTAAGAAGTGATGATGGGATATGAATTCAGCTAGTCTTAAAAGTACGCTATCCTGTCCTGAGATAGATGAGTGACTTTGAACAAAGCTATTTCCTTACACATCAAAAAGGAAATATATTTTCTAGAAACTTTACTTGAATCAGCCCAAGGACATACTGAATTCACCCAAGATCTTGGGCAATATCTAGGAAGCCCCTGGTGTTAAGGAATGGCAAAAAGATTGTTCCTTATTTGAAGACAAGAGACAATGCATACAATATTTGTGCATTCACATTCTCATTTACAGCATCTAAATTTCATAACCATTCAGTTAGGTAGGATACGAAGGCAGAGAAAACATTCAGTATTCAATGGCTGATAAATAACCAGATGCTTAGCAGAATGGTAATCTGCTTGATAACACACCATTTATTGGCTTCCATCTCTTACCTGTCCTACTTGCCTCCTCCCCTATCAGCTTCCTGGGGTCAACTCCTAAGTAAATGGTTTGCATTCAAATCTTTGTCTCAGAATCTGCTGGGGAATTCAAGCTAAGATTTATATTATCTACAACGTCCATTCATCCATCCTTTCATCCAGTCTTACCAACTTACCATATGCCTGGAAACATATGAGGTACTCAGTATAAGAGAGAAATAAGTCACTGCCCTTGAACTAAAGTTGCTCCATTGAATGGCTTTATGCCACATCACTAGGAAGAGATATTCAGTATGCTGGCTGCCAAAGCAGCATTGGAAGGACTGGAGAATTCCCTTTTTAGAATCCTGAAGAGGACTTTCCCAGCAGAATCATCCTTGCAGGGGCAAACACTGCCTGCCACACAGTGGATGTTCAAGAAATATTTACTGAATAAGTATACAAATGAACAGAATGAACAGATAGGTTAATTATAAAGTAGATCAGATCAGGTTTTCTCTGGGATCCATCTCTCTTGTTTCTGAATCCTTGCCCCCAAACATTGTAAATTCACAATTGAAAATACGATCTCAGAAAAATTAAGAAACTCTCTCAGGTAAGATGAGTGCCAAATCCCTCTTAGCAAATATTTTACACTTAAGAGGGAGCAGGGAGACAGATGAACCCCAAAAGCCCCTTTGCACAGGTGTGGAAAGATTTGGGGGTGGCAGTCTTTCCTGGTACATTGCAAATCATAGGATACAAATTAGGTGAATCCTAGCTGCAAGAATGAACAAGGAAGGCCATGTTTTGAGTTCCTGTGTTATCACTTATTATGTGCAACCCATGAGCTACCACTTGTGATCCCTGTACATCTGGGAGTTCTGAGAATGACAGCTCTTAACCCTCTCCACCTTGCTGTGTGGATGGGGCCTAATGAGCTCTGATCCCTGAAGAGTTGCCACAAGGATGAAGGGTGCAAATAATCAGCGTTATCGGAGAGTTCATGATGGGATTTGGTTCATGGTGGGCTCTTGGAGGACTTTATGGAAGAGAAAGGGCTTGAGCTGGTTCTTGGAACATGGGTAGGATTTGGCTGGGTGGAGAGAATAGTGACAGGTCCTCATTTATCAAATACTTACTGTGTGCAGGCTCTGGGGTAAGGGGTCTCAAGCAGAATCTTGTTTAATCTTCCCCAAACCGAAACAAGCACCTATATCATTACCCTGTTTTAAAGATGAATGTTAGAAAGGTTAAATACTATGCTCATTACAAAACAATGAATGAGAGGCAGAGTCAAGGTCAGATTCGGGCAATCTATTTCCGCAGCCTGTCCCTCTAGCACACATTTTGAACTGCTCTATGCGATGCTATTTCTTGGTGGGGTTGGGGTCGGGGGGTTGGTTGATATGGACGGAAGTTAGAAATGAAAAAAAAAATAGTATTCTGCAGTGATCATGGCCTTGAATGATAGGATGAGATTCCATCCATTGCTTCCTTGGGAGTGAGTTTCTCCTTGTAGGTCTGAAATAGAGAGGAAGCGGAATCTATCTCTGTTATTCTCAGTGTGTAACACATCACTGATCATGCGTATCTGAGTGTTGACAATGGGTCCTTCAGGTGTGTGCTCAGGTGTCTCATGCAGAGAAGGCTTCAGTGTCCAGGTTAAACCTAAGGGGGAAGCAGGCTAAATTCTTCTGAGTGCTGCCTTGAGCTGTGGAGCAGAACTGGGCCCCCTCTTTGCAAGGGCTCAGCCTGAGACACACTTGAGTGTCAGGTACTCTTGTTGTACCATGGCCTGGCCACCAGAACAGCTGGGGCACTTGAAAATGGAATCCACACAGGCCTTGCTTTCCCATGTACCTCATCTGCTGCCAATGTTGTTTCTTTCTGTAAAAATTTTTAAATTGTGGTAAGGTACACATAACATAAAATTGACCATCTTAGCCAGTTTAAGTGTAGAATTTAGTAGTGTTAAGTACATTCACACTGTTGTGTAACTAATCTCCAGAACTCTCTTCGTTTTGCAAAACTGAAACTCTACACCCCTTAAACAATTCCTCATTCTGCATTCCTCCAACCCCTGGCAACCACCATTCCAATTTCTGTTTCTATGAATTTGACTGCTTTAGATACCTCATATGAGTGGAATCATACAATATTTGTCTTTTTCTGACTGGCTTATTTCACTTAGCATAATGTCCTCAAGGTTCATTCATGTTGTAGCATTTGTTAGAATTTTCTTCCTTTTTAAGGCTGGATAATATTCCATTGTATGTACACACCACATTTTGCTTATCCATTCATCTGTTCATGAACACTTGGGTTCCTTCTGTCTCTTAGCTACTGTGAATAATGTGGCCATGAACCTGAGTGTGCAAGTATTTCTTCGAGATCCTGCTTTCAATTCTTTTGAGAGTATAGGCCATTGTTTCTTACGTCCAGTGGCTACAGAAGAGGGAGAAGATGGAAAAACTACACACACACACACACACGCAAGTAAAACTTCACCTAAAGTTCACAGATGACTTCTTGAAAAGCCATACTGTATAACAGCTCAGTCAAGGGAGGCGAGGAATCTGTAGCCATCCTAAGCAGTTCCAAAGGCAATTTCTAAGCCTAAAACTTTGGGAAGCTGACAGTCCTTATAGGACTAGAAAAGAATCTGGAGCCATCATATCTAATTCCCTCATGAACTCTTTTTTAAAAAAATAGATTTGTTTTCTTTTTTAAATTCTTTTTAAAGTTGACATTTAGTCAGTTTACAATGTTGTGTCAGTTTCTGGTGTACAGCATAATGTTTCAGTCATACACATACATATATATATTCCTATTCATGTTCTTTTTCAATATAGGTTACTACAAGATATTGAATATAGGTCCCTGTGCTGTGCAGTAGAAACTTGTTGTGTATCTATTTTATATATAGTAGTTAGTGAACTCATGAACTCTCCAGTGGCACCAATGTTGGGTCCTTGCTCTAGATTCTGCATTCAGCTGGACAGTATTTGGAATTTGCTCTCATAAAGACTAGAGTCTGGATAGGAAGCCCTAGATCCAAGCCATAACAACCAGCTACTTCCAGCTCTGCTCCAGAGGTCCCAGACAGGAGTCAAGAGTCTTGAAAGAGATTTTCCTGTCTCTTTAGCTGTGGAAAGAAAGGTGCAGCCTATCACCAGTGCCCAACAGTGCACTATCTGGGCTCTCAGGGCAAGCTGGATGGAAGTGTGGTTTGCTCCAGCCTTGCTGTTTAGGACTAGATGCACAACAGATGTCCTTGACAGAGACCATATGTACCCTTCCCTCTTCTGGGAAAGAGGAGAGGGCTGTAGGACTTTTCCATGTCCCTTAAAGGGGCCTGGTCCTGGAGGAAGAAGGATAGCCCACAGCACAAGGTGAGGATGCCTCATCTCTCTGGTAGGGGCTGTTCCTTCTAAGGCTCTGAGCTGCAAGTGCCAGGCTGTGACTGGCTCCAGGGAGATGGGGGTGCGGCAGGAGGCAGTGGAAGTCAGCTCAGGGCTCAATATTCTTTGCAGAGAGCCCACAAGGGAGGCCTTGGTGCTCTTTGTCCTTACTCTGCACTAAGGGAATGTCTAGCTGCCATTCCACCTACAGGCTGAATGAAACAGGCCTGGTCCCAGAGGCATGCATCCGAGAGGCTGTGCTCTCTGGCTCGGGATGGGAGGACTCCCTGTGGCTGCAGTGTCTGGAGCACAGACTAGCCCCTCCTCAGGGTCTGCACTTAAGATCCTGTTAGAGCTGGAAGGGGCCTTAGAGATCATCTGGTTCCAGCCAGTCATTTTACAGAAGTTTTAATTGAGCTAGACATGTGAAATGACTTGCCCTAGGCCACAGCTTTAAAAAGGAGCAGATCCAGCAGTGTAACCCAAAGGCTTCTTTCCTCTGCCCTGCGGGGCCCCCTCTGAAGTTCGGAACACAGTCTCAGGCTAGTTGTCTCCAGCATGATAAACACCAGCTTCAGTCAGGAATGAGGCCATCATGAGGACCTGTACCAGGCTGACCGGTAATAACAGGTGCATGCAGGCAATGGAAGATTTGGCTTTGGTCCGTTTAAGAGACAACTCTTCCTAAAACCTCTGTAATTAATTAAGTTCTCAAAAGATTCCCTCTTCACAGAGAGAATCCATATTCTTAGTTCCAGTTAGTTAGTCTCCTGAGCTGAGCAAATATCCTCTCTGCTGGTCACCCAGGTAAAAGTTCTTTTCTGAGACTTTGAATTTATAAACCTGAACGATTTTTTCTCTTAGTGGGTCTATCTCCTGTTTTTCCCTGGATTGATTTTCTGGACCTGGACGTATGTGACCTGTCCTGGAGGGAAGCCCCATTAATGCATTTCCCAGAAATATAGAACCTCCCATACGCACCCCAGGCCCTCCGGACTGCTCAGCTATCACCAATCCCTGAATGTCTTCAGTAAAGTATTTTCCCCACACGGCACCCCACCATGCCCCAACACTGTCAGGTAAGAGAAACTTGAGGGGCCAACTCAGTAATACACAAGACTCCAGGATTCACATTGTTTACAAAGGGAGCCCCAGAAACTGAGCATCAGTTAGCCCTTTGGTATTATTTGAAACGGTATTTTGAAGACTGGACTTCAGGAGGAACAATCATGGAAGGGGTTATCTCAGCTGCCTATTTACCATGTGACATCTAAAGCGTTGAGAGCTGAGGTAAATCTACCTGCATCATCAATCTTCCCCCACAGGACACATAGAAGTCTAAAGAGAGCACAGCCTTCTCTCAAAGGATGGTGTGCTCTCTTGTGTTTCCAGGACCCAGTAGCACCTCCTATGCCTCCTCTCTCAGAGGTGTGTCAATGAAGGAGCTTGTGAGGCACTGGAACATAAAGTCACAGGGTTGGAAGAGACTTGGAGATCACCTATACAAGCTGTTTTCAAATGTGTCTTTAGCAGAATAAATTATCCAAAGTCTTACAGGGAGGCTATAGTGGATGCTGTTGGTATACCCTGACTGTATCCCCTCAGCCCACCTCAGTGGTCACCTGCAACAGATTCTAGATGCCTCCGAGGCTCTGATTGGTTGGATCTAAGTCTCATATACCTTTTGGAATTAAAGGAACAGGATATTCCCAGCTCTACATCCTGAGACTGGAAGAAGGGGTGGTTTCCCCAGGCACATTAGGGGGTGTTATTGGAAGGAGAGTAAGTGGATGTTGATGAGGCAAAACAGCAGATGCCAGTTCTAGCAGTATTACTCAAACTTGAATGGGCATACCAGTCACCTAAGGATCTTCTTAGACATAGATTCCTGAAGATTCAAAATCAGAAAATTGGGAACAGGGCCCATGAAGCTGCATTTCTAAGAAAGCCAATGTTGTCAGGGCCTGGCTATTGCACTGTGGTGCTCAGTGACCATTAAATTTCTCAAGCCACTGCTGAAGCTCCTGAGTATGCCTCTGGAGGCAGGCTCTTTGAGGAGTGTGTAGAATATGGCCAGAGGGAAGGTGCTCTGCCATATTTTCCTGGAGATTACTGTTCTCTGTTCTTCCTGAAGATCAGCAGATGATGGGACTTGGCCAGAGGATGTGTGTGCAGGGTACCCAAAGTTATCACAGAAAGGCTTTTCCTCCAAGTCTCTTTGGGGAAGACTTCTTTCCCCTTCAGATCCTTCCCTAGGAAGTAGCCTTCTGTCTTGGGAAGAAGAAAGAGAAACAGAATACAGTGGAAGGACCCAGGGCGAGAGTGGGCCATATGGGAATAATTTGTCCCTCCTAAAGGCAGAAGTTTCTGAAAGTAGAGCTAGTGTCCTTCTTCTTCTCCTAACCCCTTGCCTTCTGCAGAAGGTGGGGAGGGGTTGGACTTCTAAGGCACTTGGAAAAAACTTGGAATTGCCACATGCTGGGATAAGCTCCTTTCAAACACATCCTGATATACTTGAGAACTCACCCACTGAGATGGGAACTGAGTTGAGGTGAGATCTGATTGGTTCCTCAGCTGCCAAGGCAGATGCGGCAAACTCAAGTCCTGTCTTACCTACCTGAGCCAGTTGAAATGCTAACAATTCCAGTGCAGCCCAACAGAAATACAATGGAGCTCTTTCTCTTCCGGTCCCAGGTGATTCAGGATCTCCCGGCTCTGGTGCTGACATGGCCAAGTCGAAGAACCACACCACACACAACCAGTCCCGAAAATGGCACAGAAATGGCATCAAAAAACCTGATCACAACAATATGAATCTCTTAAGGGAGTGGACCCCAAGTTCATGAGGAACATGCGCTTTGCCAAGAAGCACAACAAGAAGGGCCTGAAGAAGATGCAGGCCAACAACGCCAAGGCCACGAGTGCACTTGCTGAGGCTACCAAGGCTCTCGTAAAGCCCAAGGAGGTCAAGCCCAAGATCCCAAAGGGCAGCAGCCATAGGCTCAGCCAACTTGCCTACATTGCTCACCCCAAGCTCGGGAAACGTGCTCATGCCCACATCACCAAGGGTCTCAGGCTCTGTCAGCCAAAGGTCAAGGACAAGGCTCAGACCAAGGCCACAGCTTCAGCTTCAGCTGCGGCTCTGGCTCTGGCTCCTGAAGACGCCCAGGCCCCCACAAAGACTCCAGAGTAGAGGCTTTCATCTACTGATGTGAGGATAGAAGGACTGGTGTGACTCCTGGGCTGCTGTCTGCATGGGGCTCATGTCCTCCTGTGCTGTTTATACAAATAAACCTGAGGCACGATCTGTCAGTCAAAAAATAAAAGAAGTACAGTGGAGACAGAATATGAGTCTTACATGCAATTTAAAAATTTTTAGTAGCAGATTACAAAAGTAGAAAGAAAATAGATGAACTTGTTTTTAATAATGTATTTTATTTAATCCAATCCACCCAGAATATTATCATTTCAACACATACTGAATTAAAAAATCATTACTGAGATAGTCTGCATCCTTTTTTTCATACAAAATCTTTGAAATCTGGTGTATCCTTTACAGTTGCAGCACATCTCAGTTTGGACTGGACACATTTCAGGTACTCACACCCTACATGGGCTAGTGGCTGCTGAATTGGACAGCACAGCTTAGTCACAGCAGGCCACAGCTGTCCTCTGTCTCTTCCCGATTTTCTTCTTCCCGAGTAATGTAGGTGTCACTTGGATGCTGAACAGAGATAGCTCCAGGCCCGGCAGGCAGAGGCTTAGCTGCAGAAAGCTCAGACTGAAGAGTGGCAACTAGCTTGTTCTGTGATCACATCTCTTCTGTCTTGGTGGCTCTGTGCAACGTGTGAGTCATTGCGGGGCAGGGAGTCTGGCAAGCATGGTGGGCGAGGTCTTCTCTATCCTGAGGCCTCCTTGAGGGCTTTTGTGTGTGTGAGGGCGGGAGGGAGGGACTGACACAGTGGAGGATGGGATGGTGAGGAAATATGGAGGGATGTGTCTGGATTCACAAAAATAGACCTGTATCTGTGGGCTGGTTACAAAAACTCAAAATACCATTTCCTTGCACAGGGGAGGAGCTGGATGAGGGATATGTTAAACAGCTACGTGCTTTTGTGATTGAAATATTCAGGAAAGATAATGAAGACCAGGGCCCTCGGAAGTGTCAGGATCTGGGGCTCTTTTTTAAATTGGATCCTACAGTCATCTCAGTTTTCCAGAGTTGTGTCTGAAGAGGCATTTTTCTTTCCTATGTCACACATCTGTTTTCAGTACCTCCTACTTCATCTGACCATTTAAAAAATCTGCCTCATGTACAGTCTTCCTTTGGCTTCTACAATGTGCAGATGTGTTTTCTTTGAAAAGCAGTTGGTCATGTGCTTCCTCACAGGTCATGGTCACAGAGCTTGGACTCTTTTGGGAGGAGTGTTTTACTTTAGTAAAAGCAGTAGCCATCGCCAGGGACTATGAGCTTAAGCTGAACTTGAAACCCATCTTGTTACTTGCTAGACCTCTGCCAAGTTACTTAACCTCCTTGAACCTCAGTTTCCTCTTCCACATCATGTGAATAATAGTAATTCTTCTCTCACTGTGATGCTGGGAGGAGCAGATGAATAATGTGTGTACTGTGCTTAGCACAATGCCTGGCCCATACCAGTGTGATCGTCTCTCTGTAAAAAAACATCAGCTCTTCTGTAGTTCAGTGCCATGGCTGGCCAGGTGGAATCCTCTCATTTACCAAACTGCCCTATGTTTAAATTAGTGCAACAGGACAGATGCGGAAGATAACACACAGAGACGAGGGATTTGGCCACAGCTGCTTAGGGAATTGGTGGCAGAACTCAAGACAAAATCCAGAATTTCTATTTCCCACTGCTTATTTGGCAGGTTTTTTCTGGGTCTCAGAACCAGTGTCTTAAATTTCAGAAGGAATAAAGAGGAAACAGAAAAGGCAGGCTTTGACTATGTAACCACAGAGCCAACATAACAGCCTAATATAAAAAGGCAAAACAGAAATCCTGAAATATAAGAAGTACCGGACATTCAATAGGATGGGCTAATATGTAGTCACTAAAAATCCATATGGTGAATATTGATTTGACATGGGGAAATCCTTTGATCTACATCAAGTGAAAGAAAAAGCAGGAAATAAAACTGCATATAAGTTAATGCTAAACATGTAGTGCTCTAAAACCAAAATACTCTAAACCAGATGTTATGTTTGGTTATCTCTGTTGGATAATAGTTTTTTCTTGGAATTTCATTTGTTTTCTGCAATGAACACTCACTACTTTCATAATCAGGAAAAACAATGAAGGTTATGATAGATTTCCAGTCTCCGATTTCCACCAGGGAGCCTGTAGCTCATTCTCATCTCTCAGCCTTGCAGGACTCCTAGTGGTTTCAAAGCCTGCTTTGTTTACAAAAGGATGATTATGTGGGGTGTCCAGGGAGATTGACTGAGAGAGAACAAAGTGAGACATGTTTTATTGAAGACACTAACCAGAGTCGAGACACTTTAACAACAAAAACCCTTAATGAATTCAGTGGATGGCTGTTCCAGTCAAAGTAAATTGGTTAAATGGGAAATGGGAATGTTAGTGAGCTCTGCAAAGGAGGATGACGATAGACTTTTAAAATCTATCTCTATAGGGAAGAGATCACAAATAAAGTCCATGATGATCATGATTTTTATTTACCCAGGGATGGGTTCACTTGGTTTATCAGGAGTCTGATAAGGTCAGAGGCAGGGGCTCGTCCCTCCTCCCCCTCATCCCCCTGGCTTTCTGACTACCTTCCTCCAAATCACGTATGAATTCTGCTGCCGCTCTCCCAGGCCTCAAGGTCTCACCCTTGGCTGTCTTCCTAAACCTGTCTATTGTGTTATGCTACGCAATTGAAGTTCTTTTGCCTTGCATCTGTTGCTTCCTCTCTGCCCAGCCACCTTGGGTCTGTCCATTGTACCCACATATCTTTGTTGCATCCAACCCTACATTTGGCCCTTTGCCCATTCCTCAGGTCTTTGCCCTGCAGCTTTGGTGCAATTAACCTTGCTCCTCTCTCATGTCTAGTCTCAGCTCCTAGCACTCCTGCCACCTAGGTCAGAGCCCTTCTCCTGTGTGCTCAGGAGAGATGGCTGATCAACACTGACCATTTGACTTCTCTCTGTGCCATGACCACAGAACCTCTGTGACTTTGTTATACTTGACAGTCATTCTTTAGCTATGAGACCATGGAAGACTGGAAGGTGGACACTGACTGGCCAACACTCACCCTATGAACCTGGTTCTGCCACCTCCTGATTGTGAGACTTTGGTCAATTTACTTAGCCTCTCTCAGCCCCAGTTTCCTTACTTGCAAAATGGTGGTGATAATAGTTACCTGACGAAGTGAGTTATTAAATGTAAAGTGCATCTGACTCATCTGGCACATAGCTAGCATTCAATTAATATTAGTTTTTACCATGTTACTATCTTATTACAGAAGCAACCTATCTATCATGTAAGAGCAGGGGCTCTGGAGTCAGACAGACCAGCTTAAACTGCAGTTCTGACCATGACTACCTATGGCACATCCAGGTGCAGCAATTCCTTCTATATAATGGGATCATAAAGAGTACTGACTCTAGGACTTTCTGTAGGGACTAAGTGAAATAATGTACATGAAGCACTTGCAAAATGCCTGGTACACAGTGCCGCTAAATGTTTGCTATTGTTTGCATTACAGATGACGGACGGCCTCACCAGCTTTTCCTAGGAAGGGTGACTATGAAATTATTATTACCTTTATAGCATTACAGAGTTGACACTTGAATTCTAAAGTAAATTGAGCTTTTATGGTTGTGCCGAAGAATCATAACGGCATGTGAGTGAGATTAGAATCAGAATTGGCAAGCCGAGTTTTTCCTCTGTCCAGGAAAATGAGCTCATTTTGTCCTAAACCAGATTCTGTTTGTCTCAAGTGCACATGAGCTGAAACCAAGGGGCCTCTGAATGGGTGAATCTTGTGGCTAACGGCAATGTGTTTGGATGTATGCGTGCATGATAATGTTAAAGATCTAGTCTCTTTGCTTCATATAACATAAAATAAAAAAGATAATTCATAAAGTTATATCTGTTCAAGACTACAAAAGTGACTCAAAATCAACGTGGGAATCATTCAAAACAGGAAAATATGACCTCATGGAGTCGGCTAGGGGCGGCTAGTCATCTTCTAAAGAAAGCCAGCCTTTGACATCATTATAAACCTTCCCTAATTTAGAATGACCATAAAGCTCAAGGAGGGAAACTTTCCTCCTTGAAGGAAACATGCTTTATGAAAACTAAGTCTTGTCATCACATAAATCAGCCACACATGAATTTTCATTTCCTGAAAGCCTCTGTAGTGAAATCTACCTGTTAGAAAACATCATAATTGAATTCTAGATTTACCAAAACAAATCACTCAAGTACTAATGCAATAAGAGGGTTGTTTTACACATGAAATGGGACGTTTACATCAGATAGTAAAAATATTTTATATCCATTGGCTCATTAATCATGACTGAGCTTTATGAACCAGGTACCAGAAGCCTTTTCTAAGAAAAAATAAACACCAAGGGATCCAGGAATCAGGGCTAAGCGCTGAGAACACCACTGGAAAGTTGCACATCAGACTGAGACCTCTGTTTTCAAACCTAGGTTCCAGGGCCCTGTGATTTCCCCACCCAACTCCTGGGTAATTGGTTTCTATGACTGGGAAGAAGTCCTTGAGGTTAAATCTGTTTAGAAAGAAGCTAAGCACAGAACAGCTGTTGCTTCTGACTTCAAGGTCTATATGGATCGGACAGAGATGATCAAAAAGGAGAGGAACATCCAAAACCAAATAGAAATACAAACTCAACAGCTATCCCCAACTAAAGTGTAGTTTGCTTAGCAGAGGCGGTTAAGTAAAAGTAGAAGACTATGCTTTCTAAAAAAATGGCAATATAAGGCATATATAGTCAGTATTTTGTATGCTTCACGATGACAATGATCAGACGGTGTTTATTAAGCTACTATGTGTGTCCAGTGCTATGATGCCTGTCATACAAATCAGTCTAAGCAGAAGGGGGTCCTTCTCTTACACTTCAGAGTGCTTACAGATTGCTGCAGGTGCCTCTTAAAACACGCACTCCCAGGCACTGCCTCCAGAGGCTCTGATCCAGTAGGTCTCAAGTAGGTCTGAGAATCTTCATTTTTCTTAAAGAATCACATCAGGTGGTTCTGATACAGGTGGTCCACAGACTGCAATTTGAGAAACACTTGATTTAGCAAACACCGTAAATTATAAACCAAATCATAACTCTACGCACTACCCATTGCAAAAGGTGGAAGACAAATAAATCCAACAATATAGTTAATGTAACAGTTCCATGAGAAAGCCAGTATATTTAAAAGCTGTCTGAAATCTGTTTTTAAAAACTTGCAGGCAAGTATTTAAAGGAGCTAGTTAGCCCCTACGAGGCATGAAACTGAACCTAAAACTAGTCACTTTATTTAATAAATGATATTAGTCAATACCATGCATACTGGTATGTAGTAGTAGTTCAGTGGTTCTCTACCTTGGATAGATGCATAGTAGAATCATTTAGGAGCCCAACTGATCTGGACAGGGCCCAGGCATGGGCATGTTTATAAAACCGCTTAGGTGACTGTGATGTGCAGATAGGGTTGAGATTCACTGTCCACCTCCTGTACCCATCCCTACTATGTCACACACACACACACACACACACAGTTCTAAAAAAAAAAAAAAAGGTAGGTAAGGAAACTATTTTACAGAGAGATTAAGCAATTTGTCCAGGCCGTAAATCAGAGATAGCCTCCAATGTCAGAAAATTAGCAAAATTGTCAGGGGAAGTGAAAATACTGATTGAGAAGAGATTGTGAAATCAAGCTGCTACTGGTTTCCATGCAGCCCAGGAGGTGAAAAAATCTGCACTAAACAAAGGGAATTGCAGAAAAGACTATCTCATGGGAGTCAAAAGTTTCAAAAAAGAAATGTTTTCCTTTGCTGAAAAGGGGTAGAAAAGTACTAGAAACTATTCCAAGGAGGCAAATTAACTTGCTTTCTCTGGTGAGTAGAAACAAGGTGGTTAAGGCTTGTATGATATTCAGAGGTACCTGCCACCTTCTGCCTTTCTCCCCATCAGAGCCTCTGGCAGTCCTTGTTCATTGCTAACAGCACTCTCTCCCCTGGAGGCTAAGCCCAGCCTCAAAGCACTTCTTAAGACAGCATTCACCCACCAGGGCATCGTATCGGGCACGTGAGTTGGAATCTGTCTGCCTTCTCTGGCATCATGAGGAAAGTAAACTCTGTACTCAGACCTTACTTTGAGTGCCAGCTTTGCCCAATCCTAGCTATGTGGTCTTGGGCAAGTTCCCCTCTAAGTTAAGTAGAAGCAAAATAAATGCCCATCTTGTAGTGCTATGTAAGTTAAGCAACAAATGGAGTGTCTGGCAAATAGTAGGCCTTAACTACCAAATGGTAGCTAGAACTATAGGTTGTCTGTAAAGTCATGGGAGTGAACATAAGCACTCCCATTAAATAAAAGCCCTGGTCCTTCTCTGTCAGTTATACTTATTCACCTAGAGAATTATAGAGGCCCAGGGGGTTGTAAGCTAATAAGCAGTGGTTATTTGTGGGTGTTTATCAATTTGCTTTGATTTTCCCAAGTTAAAGGATGAGGAGATTAAAATTCAATTTTTTTAACATTTTTTATTGATTTATAATCATTTTACAATGTTGTGTCAAATTCCAGTGTTCAGCACAATTTTTCAGTCATTCATGGACATATACACACTCATTGTCACATTTTTTTCTCTGTGATTTAATCATAACATTTTGTGTATATTTCCCTGTGCTATACAGTGTAATCTTGTTTATCTATTCTACAATTTTGAAATCCCAGTCTATCCCTTCCCACCCTCTACCCCCCTGGTAACCACAAATCTGTATTCTCTGTCCATGAGTCTTTAGATTCCACATATGAGCGATCTCATATGGTATTTTTCTTTCTCTTTCTGGCTTACTTCACTTAGGATGACATTCTCTAGGAGCATCCATGTTGCTGCAAATGGCGTTATGTTGTCGGTTTTTATGGCTGAGTAGTATTCCATAGTATAAATATACCACATCTTCTTTATCCAGTCACCTATTGATGGAAAAATTCAATATTTTAAATACCGTTCTATGTGAGGAACCTCATAAGGGAACACTTTGGGTCCTTTAAAAGTTAGACCTGCTATCACTGGCAAGGAGCACAGAACCTGATGTAAAGCAAGTAAAATAAACACAGCATCTTTATATGTTATGTGCTACAGAGTCAAGGTAAATTCTCACGGAACAAAAATAAGTGAAGAGAAATAATTAAGCATACAAAATGATATTTTTTTCTTTAAAAGGGTTATTATGCGCTGTGTGGTGCTGGCCTCCCTGGAGGTGCTGGCCACCCATGGCCTTGGGCCTCTCTGCTGCCAAGATCTGGGAGCTTTTGTGGAAAGGCTGGGGTTTTGGTAGGTGTTTGAAAGAGAATAGAGCTGGCAGATGCTCAGAAATCAATGGGTTTTAAACCTGCACAGAATGCACTTTCTTTTCCTGCAGATATAAGAGAGAGGATTTTATTTTAGAGAAGGATTTGTGGTTTGAATTAGAATAGCACTATTGTGACAAAGTTGGCTTTCAGTCTAAGTGATACATTTACTGAAAATTCTGTCTGTGCCTTCAGTGGGAGCTCATAGTAAGTTATGGCTTACTACTATATTTTGAAAATAACTCCATAAGCACTAAGAGAGCATAAGTTCTTTACAGTGATATTGACTTAAATGTCATTTTCTATCAGGGTAGGAATTATGATGATTTAGATTTGGTTTCCTGGATGAATGCTGGAGGTAGTTTGTTAGTATAGCAATAGAGTTTTGGATGGTTCTACGGTTTCATGGGAAAAAAATAGGTATTTGGTCACATTTGGACTATAACCTTAAAGTGTTTAGAAATATGCTGAGAAATTTGGACCAAATTTTCTAAAACAGTGTATGTTTCTCTCTCATAAATCTACCTTTCAAAAGGTGAAGTAAAATGTCACATTGTGTAGATCAGAGATTATTCATTTGGAAAGTTTATGAGATGATGTGGTACAGGCAATGAATAGGATTAAGTATTCAATGACACCCAGAGAAACATCAAAGAGAATCAAACCAGGGATTTCAGAATATCTAATAGATCTTCAAACCTATCAGTTTCTTTCAAGCTCTAAAAATGCATGGGTTGCAGGACCTGACAAATATTAATAATGGCATCCAAGGCCATTTCTGCTTGAATTCTCATAACCTGAAAGTTGGATTGGGAATGGGCAGAGCATGCAAGGCTTAATTGGAAATGTTTAAACAAAAAAGTGCCTAGAAACCTCAATATATTTAGAATAATACTTTGCTCATTAAGAAATTAATGAAGTGCCGACAATTATATCATCAAGACTTCAAGGACTCTTCAGAGAAAACAAAGCTAAGTAATGGCTTTTTTAAGTTGCAAAGACAGAAGCCAGGAAACGCTATGTTTGAACATTTGACCCATAAATTCTAAGGAAACTAAAAGAAAACAAAAGCTAGTTGGTAATGAATTCATTGAAGAGACAAACATTCAGAAATAGGGTGTGAATCACTCAAATTAGGGACATCAAGAGGCAAGTAGATTACAGTATTCCGGGTATTTTGCTGCCTTCTTAAACTTGTCTTTATTATTTTATTTGGGTTGGTATATTTATTATTTCCAATGTTATTGGATTTTTTTCTCAATTCTTTGTAACTTTTTAATGAAACTAATACATCAGGTTGTAATTCAATCTGGGAAATAAATAGACAATAAAATATTTTCTGTCATTTTAATAGTAAAATATATTTTTGGGGGATGGGAGAGGGAGTAGTAATAAACAAAGGAAATAAATTACATACTGCTGGTCCTAAATTATCCTTTCATAGTTTACTGTGTATCTCTTTATATTTAAAATTTTGAATTTTCTTTGTTTTCAAAAACTAATTGACAATGGAAATTTCTTTTAAACATTTCCGTATGCATTTCTGTCCCATAATTAAATCTACTGCTGACGTTATGTTCCACTACATAAATCAGATTTGTCCCTATTTCAAGAACCTTGCAAAATGTTTATAAAGCAATAATTGGTAAAAAAGATTAGCCAAATCATTGTTAGCAAAATAAAATCTGGTGAATGTCTAGTTGTTCAGATAATACCAGAGAGCTGAGAGCCAGTGCTTTGGCCATAAGGACATCAGACTTAAGTAGAACAATTCAGGCCTCTAATATTTCCAAATGCTCTGCCCATCTTTAACTCTGCATAACTTCTGGATTAAGTGGACAGCCAGCATGTTCTATCCTAAGTATGGTTGTCTCTTGATATCTGCGGGGTATTGGTTTCAGGATGCCCTACAGATACCAATATTCCCCAATGCTCAAGTCCTTTATATAAAATGGTGTGGGAGGGTCAGCCCTCCATATCCATAGGTGTGGAATCCATAGATATGAAGGGCTGACGGTGCAGTCCTTCTCGGCTGCTTTGTGGCGCTCAATGAAAAAAACCTGGCAATTATGACCGGAGGGGAGGAGTAGAAACTTTTAAACTCTCAAATTTTAAAAAGCCACATTTAGAAGTGTTATATTGGCTTTCATTTTCAAAGAGGACATGTTCTAGGGCAATTCCTCAGCCTGTTAAGTTACAGAGCTGCTGCTAATGCTGGCTGGCTAACCCTTCAGTGGGAACTCAGAGAACAGCGAGCTTGTCCTCTGTGGTTTGTTCTCATGAATTCTTCTTTCCGAGTAGCTCAGCCTGTAATGGAAAACAACAACAACAACAACAAATGAACATCTTTACAAAACAGGTGAGGATTATGCATGTGATAAACAGAAGAGGTTAAAAACAGGCTCATTCTTCCAGTCTATTGGCTGAATTAGCTTATTTCACTGGCTCCTTGGGTATCCTTTTGTAGTTTTTCTGTGAAAAAAACTCTTCGTATCTCTTAAAAAATCTGCTGTGTCCCCTATTCATTACTATGGATGTAATCTTAATCCACATTGCCTGATAAAGTGGAAGCCTATGATCCTTGCTACCTCCATTCCCTACCACTGTCCTGTGGATCCTGAAAGCTGTCTCTGAAATTCATCCTGGTCCTCTGTCCCTGCTGACAAAGTCTTGTTTCAGGCCAAGCAGCATTAACCTGAATTTGTGCGCTATTCTGTTGACTCTCTTCCTTTTCTTGATCTCTTTACTTGGTTCCTTGGAGGATCTGCGTTTAAAAGTTCTAGTGAAAAGGCATTCTGGACTGTCACTACTTAGGCTCCAATCTACCTCTCTAGCTTCCTCAGAGATATACTACTTACCTCTTTGTATCAGCCTCAAAGCATGGAAGAATTTGGGAGGAATTTAGGCTTTGGGGGCAGATCAGATGTCTAAATCTGACTCAGCATCTTATTCAATGAGTAACCATGGACCAGTTATTAACCATTTCATAAAGAGTTTTGGGTGCTGGGGGTCAGGGTTTCTATAATGAACAAAATAGACCAGGTCCCTGCTCTCATGGAGTGTATGGTCTAGTGGAATCACTAAGTACCATGTTTCTAATAGGCAAGTTGTGTCAGAGACCATTAGCTGCCTACCAAATATCCATTCCCCCACCTCCTAGATGGCAGTATGTTCTGCTGAAAAGACCAAAGTTCCCACATTCCCTTGCTGCTTGAGATGGTCAGTGGGATGTAACTGAAAGTCGCTGAGTGGAACTTCTGGGAAATCTATTTAAAATGGGGCTGACTCAGTGGGAAAACACTTCCATTTGCAATCTTCTCCTCCCTTTTTCTTCCTGGTTAGAATACAGATATGATGGTTGGAGATCCAGCAGCTATCTTGGACAGTGAAGCGGATTTGAAGATGGAAGTCATTTGCTATGGAGGGTAGAACACAATGATAGGAGACAACCAGGTTACTGATGACTGTGGAGCCTCCATATCAGGCTTGGATTGCTGTCTTTGGACTTCTATGGGAGAGAAAATACAGTAAGTCTCTATCTCATTCAAATTTTCTTGAATCTTCTGTTTGTGTAGTTGAACCCAAGCCTAAATTATAGACGATATAACTATACACAATCACCATTGAATGAGAGATTTGGAAATCACAACTTTAAGGTGTTAAGTAACAAATCACTTAACTGTAATCTTGATAATCATCTCTTGTTCTATTATCATTTAAAAATCACAGTGATGATGATAATGTCTAATAGTAAGATAATATTTATGTAAATAAATCTTGCCTTAACAAAATCTACCTTAAATCAATCCTCAAGCCATCTAAAAATTGAGAACAAACTTACAACAGTGTGTCTCATTCCTACTTCAAATTGGTCTTAGTTCTCTCTATGTAAATTCTGAGTTTTCATTTTTATTTCAGTTTCTGACTATGGCCCAGGAATTCCAGATACTTAACATACATGCCACTGCTGCCCAATCCTGTGTCCATGTCAGATATTAATTATTGATTATTACATTTTCTCTGTCACAGCATCATTTTCATAAACCCTTCTAAATGTAGTTCCAGGCAGCTCCTACTATTGGATCAGAATTGGCAGCAGACATACATTTATTGTAAGCCACTTTCAATAACTTTGAAAATGTTGAGCAGGGTTGAATATGACGTTAATTTTTTTCTTTAAATTGAAATAATAGTGAGGAGTTTTCTTTGAGTATCATCATAAACTAAAAGAACTTCTAGTTCATTGAGTGGACTTTGATTTTATATCTTAGGTTTTAAGGAAAGACAAATGGGGACATATTTTGCTTCTAGTAGTTCTGATATTAGTATATATTAGTGAGCTTTAGGGAGTAAGCAACATTTATTTGAGTACCTAGTGGTTTTTAAAATTTTATTTTTCATTTTTAAATTTTTTGAAGTATAGTTGATTTACAATATTGTGTTAGTTTCTGGTACCTAGCATAATGATTCAGTTATACATACATATTATTTTTCATTATAAGTTGTTGCAAGCTTTTGAATATAATTCCCTATGCCATACAGTAGGACCTTGTTGTCTATCTATTCTGTATATAGTAGTTTGTATCTGCTAATCCCAGACCCTTAATTTATCTCTCCCTTCCCCTCTAGTAACCATAGTTTATTTTCTATGTCAGTGAGTCTATTTCTGATTTATAAATAAGTTCATTTATATCATTTTTTTTAGGTTCCACATATAAGTCATAGCATATGGTATTTGTCTTTCTCTGTCTGACTTAAGTCGCTTAGAATGATTAATCTCTAGGTCCATCCATGTTGTTGCAGATGGTATTATTTCATTCTTTTTTATGGCTGAGTAGTATTTTATATATATTATATATATCTTCTTTATCCAGTCATCTGTTGATGGACATTTTGGTTGCTTCCGTGTCTTGGCTATTATAAATAGTGCTTCTATGAACACTGGGATGAGCACCTACTGTTTTTTAAAGCATTAAATAATGAAGATGTAGAGAGAAAGTGGGAAATACAGTGGTCTTTTCCCCCCAAGGATTTATAATCTAATAAGAGATATAGGATAAATCCAAAATTTTAAATGTACAGATATTAACAGTAACAGCTAATGGTGTGCCACAGATCTTCTGGGAAGAGAAACTTAAATTTCTAAATGCTACCTCTGTCATAATCATTGAAATAATAATAGCTAACACTGCATGAGGACTTCTATGTGATAGGGCCCGTATGCTATGGCTTTTCTATAGATAGTAGGGGCTGCATGGCTCATTCAGAGTCCTCCTTCCCAGGACCTCCCTCTAGACACACAAAGGTGGACTCACAGTGCCATGTGCCCTACATGACTGTTAGGGCCTCTCCTCATCCCATGATTGGTTTGCCCAGTTGATTGACCTGATCCAAGCTGAGCCAATGAAATTCCTCTCCTTGGAATCTGCATTGGAAATGAAGAGGCCAGGGGCTGTAACCACTGAAACTGAGCCACATATCTGCATGTTCCAGAAAGAATGGGCACCACTGCTAGTGCTGGGATCCCAGAATGGTACTAGTTCCTGCGCTCTCAGAAATTTACCAAGCTTGAAACCATTAAGAACTATAAGGATGTCAGTATGTGATATGAGCATTTTAACTCATGCTTTCTTCCCTTCCTTCTTGAACACTGAGGTACCCCAGTATTTCGATAAATACTCTACTTCTCTTCCTCACTTTCTTTTTCTTCTTCCCTTCTTCCTTCCTAGCCAGAATCAAATGCAAATCAGAATCAGATTTGCAATGAAATAACTTTTACTAATACAGATGTGTTATTTTCTTTCATTCTCACCATGATGCTAGGAGGAGATAGTGTGTCTCCAGTGGTCAAATAAGGACATGAAGGCTAGGCGAGACTACAGAATTTGATGCAAGATCACCCTCTGTTAGGTGGCAGAGCCAGGATGCAGTCCTAGCTAGACCTATGTGATTCTAGAGCCAGGATTTCAGGAAAATGTTTGGTCCTACAGGTGGTGAAGCAGCATTTTCCCATCCTTTATCTTCTAGAAGATCAATAGATTGCCTTCAGATAGCCATGGTTCTGGATACAGCATTATTGGAGCTCAGGAAAAGCAACTCCCTAAAATGTGCTTCATCTTTCTTTTTTGGCCTCACTGTCACTGGGGCACTTGCCTTCAAATACAGCAAAACCCATGCATGTGATAGCACGTAGTTTTTGCTGTATGTGATATAGCAGGTGATATCTTTGTGCTGTATTTGATAGAGCAGACAAAGATGATAGCAAAACCAATAATCTCTTCCATCAGTATCCTCTTTCTATAGTTTTCTTGACTATCCCCTAGACATGCCCTCTTCTTTCTTAAAATGTAGCTTAAGACATACTTCCAAGAAGATTTTCTTAATTGATTTTTTCCATACTTTAATTAAAAGTTTTTAACAGAGGTTGAAATGAAAGGGTAAAAAATGATGCTCATGCTGAAATCTTGATGCATTGTATCCTGGGTATCTTCCTTTTTTGGAGTGGGGTGTATCCTCCTTTGCCCCTCCAGGATTGGTTTCTCTGCCTGTTCTCTGGCCGGGGGGTTGACCTGCTTGGAACACAAAAGGGGGCTTCATTTCGTCTCGGCCAATGAGAGACGGGGAGCAGTAGTTTAGAGAGAGGAAGGAGATGGAGATTGAGGTATTATTCCCTCCTTCCTCCCTATGGGGGCACATCAGGCTGGCTGTTTCTCTGGACTAAAAGTCATTTCTTCTCTTACATTATGCTTCTCCTCACCACTTATTTTGGGTTCCAGTAGCTGCTCCTTCCCCTCTCTCCTGCAGCTCTAGGAGTGGTAGCAGCTCCACTGTTCCTTGCCTGGGGGTTCTGCACTATCCCTTACAGTTTCCTGTGTCCTGCCTGCTTCCTTAAATAGTCCCTCCTTGGATCCTCCTAACAGTGTACTTCTCTTTCCTGCTGGGCTCCTGAGTGATGCTAATTCCAAGTGTTTCTCCCAAATAGTCCTTCTTGTGGTCTCTTGTCCTGCACTTTCATTGACATGCAAACCTGTTCTGTGGTCGGTAGTCTCTGGAAGAGCCCAGTCATTCAAATCCAACCATTAAACGTGTTATTCAACAGGCAGTCACTCTGTAGATACATATCGTATTAGGCCAACCAGGAATCACAAATTCACTTTTAGAGAGAAGACAAGGTTGGTGAGTGTGATTTACAGAAGGCATTCGTTATACTCCCTTTCTACTCCTGCTCCCTTAATGGTATCACTGTGTGCATTTTCAGGGGACACCACATGTCTCTGTGTAAAAAAACCAGAGGAGCTGTAGATGGACAAGCACTTATTGGGTATGTTCTGAAAATCCCATTCAATTTAAGTTCCTCAGGCTACCTGGAAAAATATGCATGACTCTCAAATTTGAGGGCAAAATTAGACTTCCATCACAGAGCTCTCACCAAATTAGATGTCACAACTCATACCTAACATTTTTACAGTCATATTAGAACTGACCTGATAGTTAGAGGCTAACATGGCTTTTTTTTCTTCTATTTTTTTTCATACTTGCCAACCTACAGTTAAAAATCTGGATACTCAGAAGGTCAGACAAGATCGTCCTGTGGTAACTTCCTGTGCACAATGACTGTCTGAATTTAGTTCTGTTGCCCACAGTGGGGATAATTTGGTTGTCCATGAACATTGGATTCTGAGAAATGCTATTGATAATGAGACTCACTTATGATGATTTGATTACAATTTAGGGTATAGCTAGCTTGATGAAGACTTATTCAGATTTTGCAACTGAATAATTTACTTTCTCTATTAGGGAGAAAAATTCATGGCACAGTAAGCTGATTGAACCACAAACACAAATGCCCTGAATAGGGTAGAGAATTCATGCAGAAAATACACCAACAAGAAGTCATTGCTCTTTTGCTGACAAGGGTTGGAAGGTACACTTGATCATAGTACAGCAGATACTGCCTGGCCTGAGAACATGGGCTTCAGGAAGGAGTCAGACAGAGCTTAATTTTTTCCTGGCTGAAGTTCTTGCATATGCAGTAGAATTTCCCCTTAATTTATTACACAACATCATTTTCTCTGCATGCTATTTCTTCTGCCAGATCACCTTGTCTTCGTATGACTGTCTCAAAAGGCTGTTCCCAATTTCTAAAATCATATGTAGATCAGCATTCACAAATAGCCGTCTTCTGTCTTCCTCAGTATTGGGACCCACCTCTGGAGTCCTCACCAGGACAGTTGCTCTAAACAATTAAAGAAAAAGAAATGGAGATTTTAGAGATTCTGCTGGCTCAGAATTGAGAGGAAGGAAGATGTTTGGCAGGTCAGGCTTCCTTCAAGGTGACTCTGAGATGGTGACTCGGGTAGAGTATGTTTATGGGGGAGCGAGGGAAGCAGGATCAGGCAGAGGGATGCTGGGCTGTGATACAGCCACAACAGATGCTGCAGCCAGCCCCATGGTGAAGCTCTGGAGCTGAGCTGGCCTTGCAGAATCATCCCTGCTTGGGGCAAAGAGGCAAAGCTTTTATACTGTTGTGTACCCGTGAGAAAAGCTATTTCCCAGGCTGGCCCCAGGGAGTTGGGGGTGTGGCCTTGGGTTAGGCAGCTGTCTTCGGTTTAGGCAGCCACTGGTATGAGGGCTCAGCTGTGAGCTAGCAACATCCAACAATCAACACTGCCAGCAGCTGTGGGAATGAGTGCTTCCACCCTGAGGGGTGGTTAGCAGCATGACTGCTGGGAGCTGATCCCATTTGTTCCCTTTGGTCAAAGTCTCCTGTCTCTGCCTAGCTGCTCCAGTACTTAGCTAGGAATGTGAACAAGTAGAGAGCTATGGGGTTAGAAAATATTCTCTTTCTTTTTAAACTATGCAAGAATTTTCTAAGATGATCACTTTAAAGTGCAGATGATCTTTGTGTGTTCAAAATACAACTTGACCTACCAAGTATATTTTCATAAAGAGAACATTCCCGGGGACACCCCATTACGTAAGGCTGAATGCATGGGAATATGGACGCAGATTGTGAATATTTCACAGCGGTCTTCTCCAGAGGATTTTAGCTTCCAGTGAGGTCAACCGTACCCTTCTCCAGAGGTAGCTCAAAGTCTGGCCCGTGGAAAGTTACTGCTCTTGGATTAATAAAGTTGAAAATTCACTTTTTTGGGTTTTAACTATTTTTGAAAAAAATCTCACTTTTCTACCATAGAAAGTAAAAGCACAGAGGGCCTTTCCTTCAGAGGCAGCCTGGGGTTATGAAGTGAACATGGCTTTGGAGTCAGAAACCTGTTTCCCTAACCTGGGTCTCCTATCTGTTAGCTCTGTGACCCCCTAAACAAATTCCTTATCGTCTCTGGGTTCTAGTATCCTCAACTTATGAGATGAGTTGTGGTGAAGATTGGGTTAATAGACAAGAAAAGTCTTTGTAAATTGCCGTGTACAGCTCAAATGTCTTGTTACACTTGTTAGAGCTGGAAGAGAGCTGGCAAGTTCTCCAGTGGCCAGATGATCCACAGAGTCCCAGGGAGCACGGAGGACTCGCCTAAGGTTGCACATCTGGTTTGTGGCAGAGCTGGAGCCAGTCCCCAGCCCTCCTGACTCCCAGGCTAGTACTTTTCCATGACACAAGTCCGCCTCCAGCCTCTCTCCCCACCAGTCCTCTCCCTGCAGCATAGGGAGACTGTGCTGCTCCCTCCCACAGAACATTGAGAGGATTTCAGAATGGCGTATGTTTATCAAAGCTTTGAGTCTATAATCTGGAAACAAGATACTCTTCAAATCTGAAGAACTATTATTCAAAAATTGTTACCTTAGTCATTATGCTAAAATCCCCTTGGGCTATAGTAAAGAGGAGAGGAGCACAGCTTGTATTGATAATAGAATTACTGAGCACAAACAGCCATCTGTGTGTGTGTGTGTGTGTAGCAAGTTAGAGAGAGGGAGACAGGGAAAGAGAAGGAGAGAGAAGAGAGTCTCTTTAAAAAGCAAATAACCGTACAAGGTATTTTGTGTTATTCCCTATCCCCTTGATTTAATAAGTCTAAACTGAGCGTTCTTGTAATTCTCTTGCATCAGCGGATAAGCTCTCAGCATCCTCAAGTGCTGCAGGGCCTGCAGTTTTCTGCTTTTCTGTGGGTATTCATTTCCAAAATTTCATTAATATCCTACATGTGAGTCATTCACTCCCATGCAATCCATTTAAAACATCCAGCACACTCTGGGGGACAGAAGATGAAAGCTCAGAAAAGGCCAAGCCTATTCATTTGGTATGTTGAAGACTTGCCAACGTGAAATGGGAGAGGAGGCCTAGCAGGGTTCCCTCAAGGTAGCCAGCAGAAGATGTGGCAACATCTGATCCCCACCCACCTCCCCTCTCCAGGAGGGTGCCCTTTTATTTTGCTGTATGCTTCATGAGTGGGAGTCTGGGGGCAATACAATTGATGAGAGAGAACAGAGATGAGAAAAATTCCTTTAGCAGGATAATAAAAATGTTAAGTTGAATATTCTTAAGAAATAATTGCACAGGCCACGTATGTGCAGTCAGCTCTGATCAGGAATCAGAAGACTGGGATTCTAGTGCTGGCCTTGCCATCAGCTGGTCATGTGATCTGGGGTAAGTTTTTTAACCTCCCTGGGACCCCAACATCTTCAGTTATCAAATGAAGATCATGAAACTTGCTTTATTTATTGCACAATGAATGTAAAAGTGCTCAGGAATGTGTACAGCATTACATAAATATAAATTTATTTTATATATTAGCTATGAACTATATACCTGATTTCAATATGCTTCTCCTATATGATAGGCAAGCATGTAGCTTCTAAGGAGATCTTGGTGGCTGGCTCCCTTTGCCATTGAAAGCACAGAGCAATGCAGCAGTGCTGGCCTGTTTTCTCTTATTAAGAAGCAAGTCATCTAAGGGGTAAATTTGACAAATGAGCCTTATGGAAGCTTTCGAGCTATTGCCTGGAGAAGCACTAACATTGGAGTTGGCATCTGGGGCTGTCATGCTAAGCAGGCCAGGAGATGCCTCACAATGAGTTGTCACTAGAAGGTGGCACACTGTGGCCCTGTGGCATCACTCATTTCCAGCTATGATTACAAAAGCTAGTCAAATTTTCATCATTCTCTAGGAGTGCCAGCTTGAAAAAAAATCAGTGTGAAAAAATGCCTGAGGGATAGCTATCCTCTGCCTTTGGCCAAAGAGGGGTCCATACAGAGTCCTGCTGGCAGGGGTGGCTCCCATAAACGAGTTACTGCCTCAAGGAGCAGGTGGAGAAGAAGGAGGAGTGCATGGCTTTCATATACTTATTAGCAATTTTCTGTGTGGCATTTAAAATTGAGAAAGGAGTTAGATACAGCTCTAACACTCGGAAATTCATGCACTAGGTTGCGGCTCTTGGAAATATCATTACGTCAGCAGCATGGTGCTCTCTGCCTTCAAAATGGACTTAACTCTTTCTGAAGTGATTCTGTTCTTGGACCTGAATATTTTCTCTGTCCTCAAAATTCCTCTTGTGGGGAAGAGTCATGCTGCCCTATACATAAAAAATTCAGCAAATTGTTGAAGAACTTCCAGGGACTGAATACATCAATACATGAGAGTTGGATTTGGTTGTATTGACGTTTGGTGGTTGAGGTTCTTTCCTTAAGCTCTTCAGCACCTAGCAGAATTGCTTCATTTGTTACATTGGAGGAAGAAAATGGAGACTGACCTACAGAGGCACAGCTAACTTAACCTTGGAGAGAAGGGGGAATTCATGACCTTGGCATGGAGTTAGGTCCAAGGAGAAATGCAAATCTTTTCTGATTCAAATCATTTTGTGATGTGGTATCTCTCAGACTCTAGGAGCCTGGATTCCTTCAAATCTGTCTTTAATTAGCTCTATAAGGAGAAAATTCCAGGATTAGAGGCTGTAGAGAAAGTGAAAATTGGAGACAGAGGCAAAGTGAATTGTAGATTTAAGGTAACTGGGGTAAGGGCTTGATCCAAGTTAAAATCCTAATTCTATCATTTATTAGCTCAGGGACCTGGGAAAAATCACCGTTACTTGTCTGAGCCTTAAGTCTACCTGGAAAAAAATGCAGATAACTGTAGCTGCCTTCTCCACTAACACCACCCATATCGCAGTTGTTAGGATGGATGTGAAGTTTTTTGCAAACTATAAAGCACAATGCTGTTAGGACTGGGCATATATTGCTCGTGTATGTGCATATGAATATCCGTAAGTGAATACAAGATGAGTATTTTGTTCAGGTGTGGGTTTGAAGTTTCCATTTTAATTTTCCATTTTGTTTGCTAATGGGGCAGATTGGATGTAAGCATGTCAGGGAAGGGATGCCGCCTGTGATGTTTATGGCAGGGTAGACCATCAGCCAATCTGTACTCCCCCGTGGATCAGAAATCTACAATTACAGAAATTATGCCTCAGTTAGACTTTGTCCTCAGATGGGTGTCACATTGGCCTTCAGAGAGAGACAGGTGGGCCTGTGACAAGGCCTCAAGTGACAAAGGTCTGTTGCAATAGAAGAATGTCAAAGCCACAGAGGGGACTCAACATTGCTTTTTTACTCCTAGAAAGTCCCATGATGGTTTAACATATTTTCCCTCATATCTGCCTGGCCTGACAAAGCCTTATCTGATCTTAAAAAACATTTTCAAGAACTATTTTAGGGTTTTGTTTTGATTTGTTCTTGGATAAGATTCTTAGGGGGAAGAAATTTTCAGTTTTTTCTTTTCTTTTTAAAACAGGCATTTTTACATGAAAATCTTCTTGAATTAAAGGGCCAGTCTCTAACAGGGAAAGATCACTTTGCTCTGCAATGGTCATCGTGGAACTAGTCAGCCTTTGTATGCAAAAAAAAGAAAAAAAGAAAAAAAAATTGTTTTCCCTTCCACTTTGAGGAAACTATCAGATTCCATCTCCACAGTATTAGGCCATTTTCACTCAGTATGACTTTCAAGCACAAGAGATACTGAAGGCATTGAATAAACTTCCCACTGGCATTGCCCTAAAACTGTATCGCTAACCCTGGGAGCTAAAGCAGTTGATATTAAACAACAGACCAAATGTAAAGACAGCCTACTGTGTTTCCATGAAAAAAGTACCCTCAGGTTTTCTTGTGAAGTTCAAGAGCAATGAAGGCTTAGAAATGTTTCCCAAGAGCATTTTTAAGAGAAAGAGAGACTTAGAAGCTGAATTCTGTGGCAATAAGTATTAATAGTGTACAGTTATACGTTGTGTGGCATCCTTAATCCAGAGAACTCAGTGAACCCAAATATTAAAGACTCACCAATTTCTTCCTCCTTATGTCTTTAAATTCATTTAATTCATAGGTTTTGTGTAGTTTCCTATCAGCTTTTGGATCTGGATGGAGGTGGTGGTGGTGAGGGGGTCACTGTGTCGCCACCTTTGGACATGCTTATTAGTTGAGATGGAACTCAGATTCAAAGAATCCTTCTTTCTGAAAGTCATACTGAGGTGGGTTTTTTTGTGGAACAAAGACTAGAGGTCTATTGGCAACAAACCCTGCTTTGTTGATCTAAGCTCCTGATGGTCTTTTTCAAAAGTATATTTCTGTACAGTAGTAGGTTACTTGAATCAATAGAGCTTTCACTTGCTCTTCTCTTTCACTTTTGCTCTTGTGGTAACCAGAGTTCTTGGTTCTTGACCCTCATCAATGAGAATGAAATAAGGCAGTGAAGGACCGGGAGGTTGGTTTCTCCACATAGTTCTACTGGGCTTTGATTCGTGACTGGAAAATCACTGGCTTCTGGTTAACCTGAGTTTTTGCATCTTCCCTTTTAACTGAATATTGCTCCCTTTATTCAACCTGTAGATGTCTGTAGTAAATAAAATCATTGTCTGTAATGACACAATAAAGCAGGAGATAAACACTTTGAAAATGTAACCTGTAGCTCTTAAAAAGTGCAGTGAATTGTCTGTCAGCAATAAATTAATATCTTGCAATTTTAGTAGGAGAAAAAAAGGTTAGCCTCTATTTTGCTGACTAAGTTCCTTGCCCCTACCATCTTGTAATTAAGGATGTTCAGAACGTTCTCATTTCAGCATTAGTGTACATTGAGTATCACATACCAAGAATTACATCAGGTGAAGAGCTAAGGCTTCATTCTAATATCATGAAGAGGCCAGGGGGAAAATGGGACCTGACAAGCCATCTGCACTCAGCCCCAACGAATCTGCACCCACACCTCAGTGGGAGATACTCTTGACCGTAGGGCATCTCTGACCCCTTGCCTTGGGGCAAATGAAAACCGAAGCACTATCTACACTTTTCAATGTGCTCAACATACTCTAAGCTCATGGATAATCACCATGCTGCATGAATTTTGTAACTAGCCTGTAAAATTTGGCCAACTTTGAGAGTGGTGGCTGGTCTTGGTTCAGTGATAACTACTCCAGCTGTGGTTATAAATCAAGGGGAGGTTGTTAAAGAGCCTCTATCAGAGGCTGGCTACTTGAAGCTCTTTGTCTGGAGACTACAGAGAAACAGATGCCAATAGCTGAACCTGTTCTGTTCAGGGTAGGATGCTAGCTTCAGACATTCCTCTCAATTCCAGTCTCAAGCTCCATCCTTCTCCCTGTTGTTTCCTTCCAGTGTGTCAGTCTATGTTCCTTCCCCATGACAAGACTGCCTTGGTTTGTAAAGAACATAACATTCTGCCACCGTGAATAAAGTCATTATGGTTGTTTTGAATTCCAGAGCATTTGATTGATGTGGCTGTTGGTATAAGCAACAGCTTCTCCTCTGTGAAATAAATTCCCAGTCCCCCTTTGGAAACTGACTCATAGCAGAGCTGTGACACAGAAGTGTGAGAGCTAGAGGTGAAAAGTGGTATCTCCAGTTAAAATTGGAGATGATACTTAGAAATCATTATTTGAAACCCTGAAAAAAAAGAGCATCACCTACTGACTCACTGGTCCTATTTCCTTAGGACTTTCAATTCAGAGTGATATAATTTACCTATAATTATCGAAACATTTTTGGTGTTTTACCTTATCAACAGAAATCAGCATCATGATAATTCAAGACCATATATAAAATTCATATAATTTTGTAAATGATGTAATAGTCTATTAAAATGAATCCTAAAACCAAAGAAAAAAATCCAAGGGAAATAACAAAGAGAAATAGATTGGCAGCATAAGGACCTCTTATTTCATTTTTTAAAGAGGAACACCTAAGCTATTTTGATTTGATTTTTACCTTTCAGTGAAGGCAACAATGCTGTCTGAAACTTGGAAAGCCATTGTTAGAAAATTGAAACAAAACAAAATAAAACAACAGAAAATAGAATTAGGATCAACTCTTCACAAAGTCTGTTACCCTCTATAAGAGCCAAATGTAACTTTGAAACTTGATGCCAATGCCCAAGTGGTCCAAGTTACTGCCTTTGCTCTTTTTAATAAGTCGGCTGATCATGGAGCTAATAATAAATATAATTGAAAATCACTGTTGGATCCTTTGAAGTTTGCTGCCGTTTTGTGGAAGAATGTAAAAAAAAAATCCCGAGGAAAACTTCAAGCAATACTTTAAATATTCAGAATCAACAATCATGCTGTTAGATTTACCTCAAGAAGTTCATAGTGATTATGAAATATAATATTAACTCAAGAAAGCACTCTAATTTCCCATCTGTAATAAATGTCACCAGGGCAGTCATTGTCTTAATTACTGAATTTCTGCCTGGCTTTAACTGAATTTAATTTTTTATTCTGAAACAAATATGTGACCAGAACAAAGTACCCAGATTAATCAGCTATTGTCAGTCAGTTTCATCTATGACTTTGGAAATGATGCCACTAAGACAAAGTGGTTCTTTAGTAGAAACAATGTCATTCTGCCCAGACTTTCATTTTAGGAGAGTGCTTCTGCAGTGAATTAATAGTCCCTGGAAATGGTGCAGAGCTACAATAACAGCTTTCTGGTTTTGATTATAAGGCAGAATGATTTCTGGTTTTCTGTAATATTTGCATTGTGAATGGGATTCCATTTTTTCTCATTTAGATGCAGTGATCAGGTGAGAGAAACCTGAGCCTATTCCATCAAAGCTCTGTGCTGTGGCCAGAATACAAATCACTTGATTCCGGTTCCTTAAGAAATACAGCTTATTTTAAAACAGAGAGAGTATTCGGGCAATGAACAAATGAGAATTTGAGATAGTGTTCAAGAAATCATGCGCATTTGAACTGAAGTCACTGTGTATTGCTCTGGGTTTCATGGTAGCTAACTACGTATCTTTCTGCAAAATGCTTTCATAGCATTCTCCTAGGGTGTTGAAATTTGAAAATAAGGGTAAAAAATAAATACAGCTCAAACAGAGGTGGAGTGGTGGGATATTATCCTAAGCCATTGACGTATTCATTACTCCAAGGAGATGGCCAATTGGGATAAGAAGGATCAAAGCCCTTTGTGTTCAGCAGACAGAGGTGTGAAGAGAGAGAAAAATGGAGTGGTGAGTTCTAATCTCCCTTCAAACCTGGGAAAATCACTGAAGTGCCTTTCTTTTATTTAATTTTCATTCCCTGAAAATAGGATGATGATGATGTGTACCTAATCATGAGGCTGATCAAAATCTTCGGAAAGGGCTTCTTCAAAGAGATGATCCACCATGTTTAATTAGCTCAAGGCTGAACTAGACTTTCTTCAAAGTAGAGTGAAACCTCTTATTTCATTATTGTTGTTTATATTTTCAGTCAATTAGTGCCTTTTCCAAACCCCTGGCATTTCCTATGTAGAAAGATTTTTTATGCCAGTTTGGCTTCACATTGAACAACACTAATTCCTCTCCCATGTGACTGTCCTAAAAATATTTGAAACAGCTGTCATGATTCTTCTCTCCAGGCTAAACAACTCTAGTTCCTCACAGGCCATGGTTTCAAGTGCTCTTGTTGTCTTAGGCTCTCCTAGCTGGACAGGTTTAAGTTTACAAAATTCTTTTCTAACAGTGAGAGATTGGGAGCAGAATACCAGGCTTATGTCAGTCATGTTAAATCTGGCAAGCATTGTTGCTTCACGGATTCAGACTACCATGGCTCTTTAAAGACAGCTGAAGTTGAATCAGTTATTTTTGGAGGCCACATCAGATCACTGGCTCATGTTGAACTTGGAGTCAATTTAAACCACAAGTTTTTTCACACATGCTCCTGCTAAGCCACTATGTGTGTGTATAGCTATATATAGTTATTATCTGTTGAGTGCTTATTATGGGCAAGGCAATGTGCTAAATGCTTTGCATCTTCTGCATCTCATTTAATCTTCACATCAACCCAACGACATAGTAAGTATCCTTAGTCCATATTGTGAGTAGGCTGAGGCTCACATGAGTAGAGACTTGCCTAAAGAGGTTGACTCCAAAGCAGGCACTCCTAAACTTGATGCTATTTGGCCTTCTGTACTGGCATGATGTTTTTGTTGCTAACCTTTCTTGGAGGGAGGATACAGAGGCTCTAACATCAAAGAGCAGAACCATTAAATATAAATCAGGTTAGATCTACCCTTCTTTTTAGTCTGCTGAGATCTTTTTGGATCCTGGTCTTGTCCCTCAATATATTGCCATTCCCTTAAAGGTTCATGCCACTCATGGATTTCATCAGCTGCCGTCACTACTCTCATTTAAGTCATTGCTTCAAAAAATAGAACCGGGCCAAAGACAGAGCCTCTCAGCTCACACTAGAGCCTCCATCATGTTGGCCTTGATCACCAATCTGATCAAGTTACAAATCCATGATACTGTGACTCAGCTCACATTTTTTTCATCTTGTCCATCATGAAGACCTTCTACATCCTTTGCTAGAACTCAAGTGCAAAATTTCTAAGGCATGCTTTTAATGAGGCTAGCATTACTGCCACAGAGAGCAAGAAGGAGTGGTCTGGCAAGATTTGTTCATTGTGAATCTGTTATTTTATTTTTTTAACTTTTTTTTATTGAATTATAGTCATTTTACAATGTTGTGTCAAATTCCAGTGTAGAGCACAATTTTTCAGTTATACATGAACATACATGCGTTCATTGTCACATTCTCTTTCACTGTGAGCCACCAAAAGATCCTGTATATATTTCCCTGTGCTACACAGTACAATCTTGTTTATCGGTTCTACATTTTGAAATCCCAGTCTGTCCCTTCCCACTTCCCATCCCCCTGGCAACCACAAGTTTGTATTCTATGTCTATGAGTCTGTTTCTGTTTTGTATTTATGTTTTTGTTTTTGTTTTTGTTTTTGTTTTTTTAGATTCCGCATATGAGCGATCTCATATGGTATTTTTCTTTCTCTTTCTGGCTTACTTCACTTAGAATGACATTCTCCAGTAATATCCATGTTGCTGCAAATGGCGTTATGTTTTTGGTTTTTATGGCTGAATAGTATTCCATTGTATAAATATACCATATCTTCTTTATCCAGTCATCTGTTGATGGACATTTAGGCTGTTTTCATGTCTTGGCTATTATAAATAGTGCTGCTATGAACATTGGGTAGACTTACCATTTGACCCAGGAATCCCACTCCTGGGCATATATCCAGAAGGAACCCTACTTCAATCTGTGTTATTTTTAACTGATCACCATTTCCTGTGCTAAGGAACCATGGTCCAGCCCTAACTCTCCATTCTAGATTCTGGTCTAGGACTGATATCAGTATCACCTCTTTCCAGTTTACAGCATCAGCCTTCTCATCTTTGAAAGTTTGTTCTACATGCAACCATGTTTAGTTTTCCTATCTTTGAAAAGAAACATTAGTGACAGTGGTTGGGTGCACTCTTGGACAAGTTGTTTTCATATCTTGGAAGGCATTTTTTCTTGGTAAGGAGATTTGAACACATTTAAGACACCTTACCATATTTGTTGAACCCTTTTTCAGGCTAAATATAATTTTATTTTACAAAGGAAACAAAAATAAAATGATATTCAAGTGGTTTTGTAGGATCTTCCACTCCATGATCTGCATTTTATTACTTTTAAGCTATTGAGATACCTTTGTCCATAACACATTATTACTTCTCAGTTTGGGATCTGCTTTTAAAACTGGTGTTCCAAGGTGTGTACACAACCTTCTGATGTGAAATGAAGATAGTAATATAGGCTGTACCAGTATCCTAGGAAAGCAATAGATTAGGAGATAGAACTCATACTATACTGGATATTTGTAATCTTTAGCATACAGTATAACTCAGCTGAATGGAGAGAATAGAACTTTAATTTTTTGGTAATTAAGTGCCAAATCCTTATGCTAACTTGAGTCTGATATAAAAATTTAAATTGTTTCTCTAGGAAATAATGTAATTGGAATAAAGACAGTCTCTGAAGGTTGCTTTCACATTTTCTTGCTTCTTTCCCCAAGGTGACATTCCAGTGTCATGACAGCCTTGTGCAAAGATGGAATGACTGGCCTCAGGCTGGTTCTCTGTTTACATTGTCTCCTTCTTGATTGGGATCTAAAGTGATGGGCTGGGAACACTTGGCTTTTGGCTTTCTGTGTGCAGTAGTGGCCTCCAAAGCTGCTATATGTGACCAGTGAACTTGTGATCCATTCTTTTGGTTTGTCTGTGCTCCCAAGAAAGATAAGCTATCTCTCTCAATGACTCAACTTTCTTTCAGCTCTCACAGGAAGCAGACTCTAGGATTTCTGTGACTTCTCCATCCAATACCCTGGGCTGGTGGTTCATCTCAGCCTCTGCTTCTAGGTCAGCTTGTCCCATCACAGTGGACCTCATGGCTGATTCTCAATTAAATATTCATCCCACACAGGAGCTGGGGTTAGCTCAGGAGTGCCAGTTAGACCTTCTCTCCGTGTGCTCATGCATTTTAACCTCTATTCCCAGAATCCAGTGTGGGAACTGAGTGAAGATAACCTTGCCCTTGGTGTTCCCTGCATGTATTTAACACCCCCACTTCTGTAGGCCAAGGCTCCCAGAAAAGTCATGAACAGGTCTCACTGTTTACTCATCTGTCTTCTCTCAGCTCTCCTCTGCTCCCTTTCCAATCTCTCCAAGACAGGAAAAGAGCTGGCATTTCTTTGGTTTCTCTATCAGTATGATCTATTTCTTTCTAGTTCCACATAAGCTATAATGGTAGGTGTTAGTATCTCCTCCTTGTGGTAGTAATTCTTTCTCTCTGAGCTGAGTCTATAGAGTTTAGTTGTTGATAGGCTGAGGGGACGACAGAATTTGAACAATTTTGTCTCAAGGCAATGAATGGCCAGACTTTCAAAGCTGTCACCCTGCTGCTTATTCTTATGATATATATGTTGTATATATGTATATATAACATATATGTTATATATATCACATATATTATATGTAACTATATATGTTATATATACACAATATATATAACTCTATATCTATATCTATATATGCATGTATATCTGTCTGTCTGTATTACAACTTGTTTAAAGGTCTATTCCCTTGGGTGAATACACAAAGCTTCCTTTCTGTGACCCTATCTGGTCTCTCTAATGAAGTGCCTGGCGCCAAATGAATGGAACACTTGGGTTGTACCCCTCTTCATTTCTGGAGAACTGCCTTCATTTATTTAGGTATAGACAGCAATAACTGTTACACAAGGAAACAGGAAGTTACAATATCTTTTCTTCTGGATGTTAAAAAAAATGTGTTTTGCTCTCATAAGAATTTACAGTGAATGACTATGCTGCTTTAGGGAAATATATTTTGGATTCTGATGGTTCACTTTCATAAGCCCTAACAACGTGCATTTGATTAAAGAGGAAATGGCTGTGGGTCAGGGCAGGATGATGGGTTTGAAGTTAGAAAGGCTGAATCCTCAACCATTGGTAGTAACTTGCTGGGTTGACTCAAGCCAGTTGCTTCATCACTGCCTGCCTTATTTTCCTGTGTCTAAAGGGAGATAAGAAATGCTTACAGAGTTAACACTTGCAAAGTAAGATGACACCAGGAAAGGAAGTAACTGCAAGTTGCCCACGCTTTGCCCCTGTCACTTTTGACCTCTTTTCCATATATACTTTGCCAGTTGCCTCTAAAAATATAAATCCGCTGGTTCCACAATTCTAGAACCATGTGACTGTAATCTAACTCCTGGACCAAGCAGAGAAAGTGAAAATATTCCTCTCACTCTCCTGCCCTCCCATCAATGACACAGCGGGTAAGCAAGACCAAAATTGAGGGAGAGAAACTCCTAGATGATGAAATTGACTTGTCTCCACAAAATAGTGGGAAGATTTGTCCATATATATTTATACACACACATACATATTTTACAACGTATATACTCTGATTATTTCTTTTTAATTTTTAAAATTTGTGCTTGGTCTACATGTAAGGATAGAGAAATGGGAATTTTTTTTCTATTATTTACAAAACAGTATCAACCCTTCGGGTCTTTTGAATTACTGCCTCCTTCCAGCAGTCTGGGTCACTGTCATTTAGGGTCACTTCTAGCACCTGGAACAACATCCTTGTGAGGCTGGGATTCTACCTTTAGCTGAAAGTGAACAGGGAGACCCGAGCTCCATCCTGGAACTCAGCAGCCTCTCAGTTCACCTTAGAACTGGCCTGAAGTCACTCTCAGTGCACTTGTCAACAGATCTGACCTCTGGAGGAAATGGAGTCTGACTTCCGTTGAAGTAAGAATTTAAACATTGACAATGACCCCATGTTACACTAGGCTGAAACAAAATCTCAGGAGCCAATGTAGGTACCAAAGATATCTCTTTTCTCTAAGAAGAGAGGGTAGTTCCCCGCTTCTCACCTTTAGGTAAAGTCAGCCCATAAACCGCAGCTCATGATGCAAGTTGATGTGGTAACAGCCCAAATGCCCTCAGCTTCCAGTCTATTCACAGGGACATTATGATGTGTGGTTGGTGTAAGCCTGTCCTTTTTATGTGTCTCTCCATGCTCTGTTGTTTTTGATTGATTACGGAAAGGAGGAAGAATTTGCTAAATGCATGCATTCATATTTTTCTCCTTCAGCTTGTATCATTCTGACTCACTTCTCCCAACTCACAGAAAGGTCTTTCCAATTCATTTCCATCTGTAAGCTGGAGACCCAGGAGAGCCAGTAGTGTAGTTTGAAAGCCTGAAAGCCGGAGAACCGATGGGATAGATTCCAGTCTGGGTCTGAAATCCTGAGAATCAGGAATGCTGAGGGCAGGAGAAAATCGATGTCCTTGCTCAGTAGTGAGGCAGAGAGTGAATTCATCCTTCCTCCTCCTTTTGGTTTACTGATTTTTAATGGGTTGGGTGATACCCACCCACACTGGGGTGGGCCATCTGCTTTACTCAGTTCACCAATTCAGATGCTAATCTCTTCTGAAAGTACCTTCACCAACACACTCAGAAATAACGTTTAACCAGCTATCCGAGCATCCCATGACCAGTTAGATTGACATTTAAGAGTAATCATCACACCATTTCCACAGGGGAACAACATTTTTGTTTGATTTGAAAGAAAATATTCTCTGGATAAATTCTTTTCAAAATTCAGCACCAAATATACCGGTAACACGATTTACTTACAATTTGGCATAATCCACCCATGTGTGAATCCACACATGTTAATCAACTCTAGTAACCTTTTTCAAATCTTGTTTAATTAATACTATATATGTCCTTTGATCACCTTAGTAGCAAGGTTAGAATCTTAAAGCAAAGGTAGTTTTATTTTTTGGAGAATGCAGAAAGGAATTGGGGGAAGGAATTTGGTGCCAGGAGGGTCCCCATGATTGTTCAATGATTAGTGCTGTTCCATTAGCAGGTACAAATCTAAGGGACATTGACTCTGCTGTTGGGCCAACTGACATCCTTCAGAGTCCCCCATTTCTGGGCTGTCAGATGTCTACCTGTGATCCCACAACTGATAAAGTACATTCTTTACTGGGCATATTTCCCCTAACAAACTAATAGCCCTAGGTAATAATGTCAAAGCTCAGGCAGGCTTGTTTCAACCCACCTTACTAGAGTCATAAACCCACTGCCCTTCATGAACCCTAAACCTCTTAACTCACCTACAACCAATCAGAGCCTTGTGCACAAGCTTATCAGGCACCTTGTGACCCTACCTTACAAAACACCCCAATAACTGGCCCTTGGTGCTCACACAGGCGCCTCTTGTCTGTGTGACCAGCTGTTGTCTGTGACAGCATACCCCGGTCAACTCCTTTCTATTCCTAAACTCTATCTCTGGTAAATTCTTTTACCAACTTGTGTGTCACTGGCTCACCGACCGGCCGCCGCTTTGTGTCCACAGCATCTACCCATCCTTCAATCCCCAGGGATAGGATTCATTTCACTGACCTGGCACATAATGCAGGCTCAGTTTGCTTCTTGAGTGAATAAAGGAAGGGTAGTGCTGACATGCTTGGACTTGACCTGTCCATCCCCTCCTGGACTCGCCCCACCCATTTCCCAATCTTAAGGCTCAATAACTTATTTACTCAAAATAGGAGGGAAAAAAGAGTGGGTATAGTTAATTTAATGAGTTAATGACCAAAGCTCAGATACTATGCCATGGCTAAACACCTTAGTGACAATTTATGAAGCTTGAATCCTAGTGACCAGCCCTTTTCCACTTGTGAGCAGCATTAGCTTGAACCACATATTGGGGATCAATGATTCTTCACACTTATAGGAACCCTGGGCTGGGAAATACTTGATTCTAACAATGGTGAAGCAGATTCAATAGGTTGTAGCATGGTATAGATTTTCCTTTGTTGTGTCTCTTTTCTAAAGTTACAGAATAACTATTTTAGGCTTAAATATATTCACCAGCCATTTAGTACTCTTCGACACATTGCATATTTAATGTTCCACTTTACTGCCTGCTGAAAGAAATAAATGCATAACAAAATGCTTTGAAAATGCTTAATTTTTCAACTGTTGATTTAGTGTGTAACGGTTCAATAAGGTGGTGAATTGCCTTGGTCTACAACTACTGAAAAATAGAAAAATTACCCACACTGGTATGTTAAATCTGTGAATATTAAGTTTGTCAATGTAATTTATGACACGGCAGGTAATATACCGGTAATTTGCATACTAATTGCCATGGTGGAAGCCAAACGACTTTAATTCAGTAAATTAGTCTGCCTAAGCAGAAGCCAGCAATTGCCTCTGTGTTGGGGAGAGCAATGAAGCTTATTTAGGAGGGAGAAAATGGAGCTCTGGCCAGGTCTTTCAGGGCTATAGAGGCCCCCTGCTGGCAGGCAGGCCACATGGCTGCGAAGCCAACCAGCCTTGCTGAGAGCTTACTGTCTGCTTCTCAGAGCCAAAGCCCAGTGGATTTTCCAAGCGATTCAAATTCAGAAAACAGAAGACTGAAGTCAAAGCAGATCACTCTCCATAAAAGCAATACATATCTGTGTGTCTGCAACAGAAACAAATAAAAAACTGAAGTCATAAAAATAATCCATTCTGGCTTCCTAAAAGAGGTTATTTTAATGATAGGCACATATTCCTTAATTCTTTTGAAAACAGGTTTGATTTTCTTTTTAAAAAAAGAGTGTGTCTGGAGAGTTATAGAAGAATCAAATGATATTTAAATGCTAAGGGAGCCAAATACCTACAAAAAGATGTTCAGCCTCCTCAATAACAATGAAAAAGCAAATCAAAACACTGAAGTGTACAATTTTGTAATTTTAGGAAAACTAAAATGATTGAAAGCTTTTTTATTGTCACAGGCATGGGGAAATGAGCGTGTTATAAATTGGCATAACCTTTTAGGTGGGCAGTGTGGTAATAGCTGCAAAATTTTAAAATGCACATATGCCTTGACTCACCAATCCACCCCAGGAAGTGAATCCTATAGAAATACAAATGTATAACATGAACTGTATGAAATTACTGTGATCAACCATTTTGATATACAAAAACAGTAATTTAAAATGAGTCAGCCTAATACAAGGGTGTTCACTGTAGCATCTTGTAATGATGACAGTTTGGAAAAAGCCTAAATATATAGCAGTAGGAAACTGGTTAAACAAATGGCGGTACGTATCTTATGAAGCTTTTAAAAAGCATGAGGTAGAGCTAATCTACACTGAAAAGGAGAGGTGACCATGGAATATTAAGTAAACAGACCAAGTTGAGTGACATTATGCATTATCCCATTTTTGTTTTTAAAAAGTATTTGTGTGTATATATGTGTATATTGATTTGTGTATAATGTGGGTAGAGAAAAAGATTGGACCTAGCATTCAGCCATGGCTACCTTTAGAGAGTGGCACTCGGGATGGAGTCTGGATAGAGGCCTCTTCTTTTAACTATTTGTATTGTTTGAATTTGACACAGCCAATGTGTCCTTTTTATGGTTAAAAAAAAAAACCACAAAAGACGATGATGAAAATAAAACATGAAAGCCATGGGGGATTTACCCAATTAAAAAGAGTACTTTGTGAACTAAGTTAATATTCAGTAATATAGTATTTACTCTGTTTGGCATGTTAAGATTTTTACATATTAAACATTTTGTAAAAAGTGGGGTGCACTTACATGTTGTGCGTGTGTAAGTGTATATAACGAGTGGGAATAAAAATTAGGATAAATGTCGTATTAAAAGTAGTGGTATGCAAACTAACTAAGCTCATCGGCTTCAAGAGTACCCAGTGCCAAATCAGCTACTTGCTATAATCATTTTAGAAGACAGAACTCGTGAGGGCTTGAAAAGTCACGTGAGAGCGTGAAAGTCAAGGATGAACAACTGGACTAGATCACTAATTGAAGACACTATTTTATCCTCCAACTTTTTTTGCTATTAGTGCTTTACTGAGGCATAATTTACATACAGGAAACCTCAAGAATCTTAAGTGTAAATTTTGATGAAGTTTGATGACCTTATTCAGGAATTTGCTGGTAGGCTGGCTCTCTAGGAAAAAATGAAAGCCCGATTTGTAACTTTTGTTGATTTTCATGGTTTAAATACTCCCACCATGGCTGATTTCAAGCTAGCAATGATTTAACAACCAGCTCACAAAATCATCCTGATTAAGAATTGCCTCTTAGGAACGTGAGAGCCAGACCCAGACTCAGCCCACTGCTGCATGTATTCAGCCATGTAACCACCACCCAAGTCAAGATGCAGAACGTTTTCATCACCCCAGACCTCATGGCCCTTTCCAGTTAATCTACCCTTCATCCTGCCCTAGACAACCACAAAGTCAGCTTTTATTGCCAAAAATTAGTTTTGAACTTCATATAAATGACACTACAGAGAATATTCTTTTTGTTTGGGGCTTTTTTGCTCAACTTAATATTTTTGAACTTCATCTATGTTGTTGCAAAAGACATTATTTTAAAATCATTGTGGTTTCCTGTGAATCTGTTATCTGTGTCCTTTATGGATCTTTGATCCATTACTGAAAGAGGATCTGCAGTTTATAATAGTTTTCCTCCTTTAAAACTCCTCTTTCTTATTTACTTCCTCTAGTTTCTCAGTGTGTTATGTTGGACATACTGCACATAGGATATAAGAGAAAGGAGAATCTACGCTTCTTAAATATTTCTAAATTTTATATCTCACATTTTATTAAAATGAGAACTGAGTGGGAAAAAAATCATGGACTATCCTCGACATTGTTCCTCATTTGATTTCTCTCTTTATGGGGTGTGTGTGTGTGTGTGTGTGTGTGTGTGTGTGTGTATGTACGTGTTTCAGGGAGGGGAGCGGGATGTGAATCTCTGAATATGGTTACAGCAAAGCCTGGCCACAAGATAGTATGTACCATCCAGACTCAAACCTAGAAACAGCCTGACTTTGTCCCACCAGCTGGGATGTTTTCCATGGCAACACCCCAGTCTCATCATAAAGACAGAAGCCAGAGGCTAGGGATAAAGGCCTGTAATGTCCAAGCAGAGGCCTCGGGGGCTGAATACAGAAACTTCTCTGATAAATTGAAGAGTTTGATGGCCACGATGCTGTACACTGTCACTAAGAATTTCTATGACACATTTCATAGTGTTTTAAAGTCATTTCCTCAAGATTTTCCAAAAGAGCCATTTCCAGCTCTCCTAAATATTGTTTTAACCAATCAGAAGAGAAACAATGGGATTTTGAACCAGTGGTCATTTCAAATTAGCTGTTCCCAGTGGGAACCCACCCGCTAAGTTCTGATCAACATTTATTTAAATGTGTCACTTGGGGTTAGGCGAAAATTGGGAATGGGTTTCAGGGAAGAATTTCTGAGCACTTGTGTTGATTGGGTTTTTCCTATAAACAGCTAAACTTTGAGGTTAAAATGAAATGCTGTAGACCCAGCACAGAGCCCTCCCCTTTCAATCCAGACTTGCTGGAGCCTTATAATCCCTGGATGTTGAGCACTGGTTGAATGGCTGTCCCGAGTGCCCACGGGAGTCAGGCTTGAGTTTCTGCAGCTTCCTGCTTTCCAGACTTGGCCTCTCTCCTCTGCTGTGGTCTAGCTCCACACAGATGTTTGGTTGTCCTTTCTACCCTGTACGGGGAGGGTGCTAGGCTGAGACAGGGCAGTTTAAACTGTTGAGCCCATGGAGACCTTGGGGGAAAAGCAACACCACTGCTGCATCTGCACTGAGGACTTGCCTCCCATAGGCTGCTCGCTGCCTGGCACCACCTGTGGCAGGATGCTGAAGCAGATCCATTCCAGGGCAACATGGGGCTCAAGAACCTCCCAAAGGTTTTTCTGAAACTTCCTTGACTGTGTGACAGTCTAGTATGCTTTCACCCAATCTGTTCCTTCTGAGCGTCACTTAGGATCAGAATTGCATCTTGATGCTCTCCTAGCCTTCTCTGACTCCCTATTTTTTTTCATTCAGGCATCTCTGCTAATAAAGTCCTTGCACATTTAATCCTTGCCTGACATCTGCTTCTCAGAATATCCAGACTAATTCAAGCTATTCAAGCACCTCTTGCATGGCCACAGGGAAGGATAGTGAAGGTGGGATTCAAGTGTCAGGCAGATGTTGACTTGCTGACCTGTAGGTTCTCCCCCAGCAGGGGCATCCAAGGTCTACTTTTCTAAGTTCCCTGAAGTGCCCTCCCTTTTTGTGACCCAAGAAGGGCTCCTCCTCAGCAGCAGCAGTCCTGGCTGCTGCCCAGCTGAGAGGGGACTGTGGAGGAGCAGCCGTCAGCATTGCCTGGTGTGGCGTGCTTCCCCAGCATGTGCTCTCATCTCTTTCTTGTCCATGCCATCTCTGTGGTATGCAGAATGCCTTCAGGAAACCTGGGCTTGAAAGCAACAATGGAGGTGGGAATGAAAGAAGAACAGGCCACCCCAGTCTCAGCAAAAAGATATTAGAAACCAGAGGCTAGGGATGAAGGCCTGCAATGTCCAAGCAGAGGCCCTGGGGGCTGAATGCAAAAGCTCCCCATATAAACTAAGAATGTGACAGTCTGGACCAATATCCCCAGTTGCTTTAGAATCAGCCAGAAGACAAACGAATGCTGTCCAGACACTGCTTCTTCCAAATGAGCATTACAAAGGGCCATAGGAGTTTGCAAGCCAGTCCAAATTTCGACAATAGGCAGTAAACGATGGAAGAGCCAAAGAATGAGAGAAGAGACTGAGGATCTCTGCCTTTCCATCACATTTCTAGCTCCTACATTTAGCCAACTATCGGAAATCTCATAGGAAAGTAGTAGAACAAAGGTCTTAAAGCAAAGATCTCCCAACCTCAAAGGACCACTGATTCATTAGATCCTAAGAATGTGGTCACAATCCAAGTAGGGTGAAGATGCCTGCTTCTTTTCTGGTGGTCCAGCTCCACCAAGAGCTGATCTTTCTGGGTACTGGGATTCCTGGGGGTTGCTTTGTTCCAATCTAGCAGGGAAATCTGCCCTTTGTACAGTAGCCCAGAGCCCAGATCAGTTCAAGGCCTTGCCGGAGACAGTCAGGAGAGAGACACAGCTGGGTCCAGCTTCTGAGCCCAACCCAATCCAGATTATACTCTGGGGACTGGGCTGAGCCATATTAGCATCTGTGAAGTGGAGCAGAAATTGGGACTAGAAAGGGATGGATGATATTTCCCAGGGGTCACACTTGTACTGCAGCACGATTGGGCTTTGCTAGACCCGCCAACTCTCTCAATTTTAAAGTCTCTCTGGTTGTATAAAGAAGAGACTCTTGTGTCCCGGGCCATTAGCTGCTTCTCTCACTAAGGGTTTCATCAGGGCCAAATCTGCACACATAACCATTACAGAAATGTGTCTGATGAAATTGTTGGTTTTACTTAATTTCACAAAACTAATAGCCATCTTTTAGTCAAAATGATAAATTAGAAAGATGAAACAGAGCTTTCCAAACTTGGGGGACAGAGAAAGGATTAGGGGAGTCACAGCAGCTTGACGTGTGCTAGTTAAACCATCAGACTTTGAGAGCAAAATTAAACTTTCTATGTTCCAATTCACAAGGCAACCATAAGCATTTAGACACACTTGGCTAATAAGAACTGGACACATCGAATTAGCTCCCAGATGCACAATCTAAAATATAGGCACACGATTTGAATACCAATTGTCCCTTTGCCAAACCTAGCAAATAACAAGCCTTATTGGGGAAGATGGTCTCATTTCAATTCATCCTGCTCTTGAAATCTTTGCAATCAGCACAGAACTGACGCATCTGTATCTTTCCTCCTCTCTGAGGAAAGAAGTCTTACCTAAAGCTCAGTCCACTGGCAGAGTCCTCTGAGGTTGCTCTATTATGCACCATAGGACATGAATTCATTCTCTCATTTCTATCCTGGACACAACTGCATGCATTTGAATTCCACAGGTGCATGGTTTAAAAGAAAAAAAAGGCAAAGGATGTGGAGTGAGAGCTTGGAACAATTTGTTCCATAGAAGAGAGTGAATCATCGCCCTTAATGAGCAGAGTCAGCCAGACCTGCAGCAAACACTGAACAGTCCCATTCATCAATTATTCAAGGGCCTTCTGCCTACCAAGGACATCCATTAATGCATTGAGGACTGATTGGTTCTTTGTCCTGTTGCTTGTGTCCATCCGAAGGATCTGGACTTTTTCACCATTCTGACTCAATAATGGAGTGCATTTCCATTGAAGATAAGGGATCTAGTCAAAGAGATTTTTTACCAGAATGTTTCTCCCCTTGACTGAGGACACAACTGTATGTGATGTGAAGTCCTTTTTCAAGGACCAGGAAGCAGAGGAGGGGCGTGCTCTGTAAGCCTAGGTTCCAGGAGCAGTTCTTGTTCGGTCAGCAAGTCTATGTGCTAAGCCCTTGCTGGCATGCAACAGAGAGCTTGCTAGAAATGCATATTTTCACCTCCACCCAAGACCTACTAACCCAAATCTGCATCCTAATGAAAGTTTGAGAAGCACTGTAGGAAGTGAAAGGGTACTGAATGCTGAGGATACTAGGTATCCTGGCCGCTGCCTTCCCAGAACTGTGTCTGGAGGTGGGTAGAAGACTGATGTATTAAAGAAAACTTCCACAAGTGGGGTGCTGTGGTAGAGGTCTGTACAAAGTCCAGATAACAGAAGAAGCAGTGGTTCATTCCTCTGTGGGCTTGTCAGGTGAAAAGGGGGTGGTAGCTCTCCCACTGCCTTAAACCAGGCCTTCATCACTCACTTGGACTGTGGTAAGAATCTTCTTACCTCCACTCTTTGGGGGCCCTCAAATCCATTTCCTAAACTGACCCCTGAGTTAATAGCTAAACACCAACTATCCGTTCTCTGCATAAAGCAAAGTGCAAACTCCTTAATTGACACATAAGCCATTTGTCTGGCACACGCAGACCTTCCTGGGGCCAACTCCTGCCATTCTCCAGTCTGTCTCCTTCTGCCCAGCTCTCCAGATCTGCCCATGAACTCCCTCCCACGTCTTAATGTTTTTGACACTCTTTTTTCAGGGGCTGTTTCCTTCTGCTTTTCCTCCATGTTTACTTGGTGAGCTCCTCTTCATCCTTCCAAGCCTTTATTACATCTTCTGTGAAGCCTTTTATGTACTACTCCTAGATAATCTTCCACTTTACTCTACTTTTGCACTTTGCAAATCTATTATTTTATTTATCAGATTCTACTGTTATAATTTGTTTAATGGGAGCTTCACCTACGACGGAAACTCTGTGAGTTTAATCTTTGAAGGCAGGAAATGTGTTAATTATGAAGAGTAGCCCATACCTGGTCTGGCACATAGAAGGCTCTCAGTCTTGTTTTTTGGATTAACTATGATCTGGAAAAATCTTGAAAGCATGAAGATGCTGGACATGTTGGGAGATCTCAGTTTTTTTAGCCTAGCTTGAGTGCTAGTGAGTGAGGGGGTACAGATATTAACTGGGAAGGAAAGAAGAGCTTTAGTTGAGAAGGGTTTGAACCCTGAGAAATGCTCAGTGTTATTTACAACAGGAGAACCATGTGACTAGTCCTTGTTTGGGTCATTGTCTGGGGGCAGGTAGGATATAGGTGTCAGCAGGGGAGAAACAGGAAGCAGTGAGACCTGAGAATCTGCTATTGTCCAAGCCTGGGAAGAGAATGACAGAACAAGGACTAAAGGCATAGTAAAAAGTCAAGGCTTTTCTCTTAGGAAATTACCTTAAATGTGAGTAAAAACAGTGATTTTACTGTTCTGAGTGTTTATGCTGAGGCCAGATTGTTACTGGAGAGTTGGCTCTAGCAGAGCAGAACCTTGAAAAGGTAGGTCAATGGGGGTGAAGCGTGGCAGTGGGTAAGGGGTAAACAAGGTAGGGGTTCTGATTAATTTAACTGTCTGGTTAACTCAGGTTATCTGGAAACTCATCCTTTTTGTTTCCAACAATATTGAAATTTTTTTCTGCAATGACTACTACTGCCCTAAATTATACCATAGAGAAAGCATCTTATTTGTTTGTTTGTTTTTATTGAAGTATAGTTGATACACAGTGTTGTGTTAGTTTCTGGTGTACAGCTTAGTGATTCAGTCACACACACACACACACATATACATATTCTTTTTCATTATGGGTTATTACAGGGTATTGAATATAGTTCCCTATGTTATACTGTAGCACCTTGTTGTTTATTTTATATATAGTAGTTAGTATCTGCAAATCTTGAACTCTCATTTTATCCCTCCCCACCCCCTTTCCTCCCTGGTAACCATAAGTTTGTCTGCTATGTCTGTGAGTCTGTTTCTATTTTGTAAATAAGTTCATTTGTGTCATTTTTTTAAGATTCCACATACAAAGTGATTATCATATGGTATTTTTCTTTCTCTTTCTGGCTTACTTCACTTAGTATGATAATCTCCATGTCCATCCATGTTGCTGCAAATGGCATTATTTTATTCTTTTTTATGCCTGAGTAATATTCCATTTGAGATATATATATATATATATATATATATATATATATATATATATATATTCCACTCTGTGTGTGTGTATACACACACACACATCTATGTATCTTCTTTATCCAATCACCTGTTGATGGACGTTTAGGTTGCTTCCATGTCTTGGCAATTATATACAGTGCTGCTATGAACATTGGGGTGTGTGTATCTTTTTGAATTGGAGTTTTCTCTTGATATATGCCCAAGAGTGAGATTGATGGATCATATGGTAAGTCTATTTTCAGTTTTTTAAAGCATCTCTATACCGTTTTCCATTGAGTTGCACCAAATTACATTGCTACCAGCAGTGTAAGGGGGTTCTCTTTTCTCCACACCTTCCCCAGTATTTATTGTTTATGGACTTTTTAATGTTGGCTATTCTACCCAGTGTGAGGTGATTCCTCATTGTAATTTTCATTTGCATTTCAGAAAGAGCATCTTGCATTGGCCTTTGAGTGTAAAGGGGTGGCATGATTGTAGTTCTAGTTTTCTCATGACTCTGTGCAAGTCACTTAATCTTCCTGGGCAGCAGAATCCTCATTTTAAAATTGAGGTGTTTCCCTCATACATGGCTGGTAGGAATGTAAAATGGTACATCCCACTGTGGAAAATAGTCTGGTATTCCTCAGAAAATTAAACATGGAGTTACCATGTACCCCAGCAATTCCATACCTAAGAGAACTGAAAACATGTTCAAACAAAACTTGTACATGAATGCTCATAGCAACATTCTTCATAGTAACCAAAAAAGTGGAAAAAACTCAATGTCCATAAACTGATGAAAGAATAAAAATGAATTTTTAAATGTGGTATATCCACACCACAGAAACATTCAGCTGTAAAGAGGAATAAAGTGGATAAAAAGGATACAGGCCACAACATGGGTGAACTTGAAAACATGCTAGTGAAAGAAACCAGAGACAAAGGTCATATGTTGGAGTATTTCATTGACATGAAATGTCTACAAGCAGGCAAATTCATAGAGAGAGAAAGTAGATAAGTGTTGGACAGGTGCTAGGGGAAGGGAGAAATGGGGAGTGACTGCTTAGTTGGTACAGAGTTTCTTTTGGAGATGATAAAAATGTTCTAGAACTAGATTCTAGTCATGCACAACACTGTGAATATACTTTTTAAAAAACCTACTGAATTGTAGTATGCTTTAAAATGGTTAAAATTGTAAATCTTATGTTATATGAGTTTTATCTCAACTTAAAAAATGAGAAAGTTAAACTCAAATGTCTCATAGATTTCTTAAGCTCTAAGACCCTATAATTTACTGAAACCTCCCTAGCACATGATAGATGCTCAACAAATACCCAGCGAATTGAAGTGAAAGAGATACTGGAGTATGATTCTTTGGATGAGAGATAATACTTTCCTACATGTAGAGATATTTGTATCAGATGACATCTTCAGGGTATTAATATGATATAACTTGAGGGGAAGAATCACCTTTAAATGAATGCACTTCATCCATTGTGTGCTAGTAAATGTTTAACAACCAGCTCTCTAGGGAAAAAGAAAATATCCAATATGTACACATGTAAATTTATTGTAAATTTTACTGATTTAAAGGATGCATAGCACACAATTTACAAATAATAATAAAATATATAATACTCTTTACTGTAAATTCCATATAGCCAATTGATGCTCATAGAATGTTTTAATCAATTTTTGCTGAACTCTTCTATCTGCAGCCAAGCTATGGTTGCAATTGAACCATGATTTAACAAATGGAGTTGCATCCCAATCTTCTTACTTTTTTCCCCAATCAATTTATCATCATTTCTCTGATGTGTAATCTGTTGTTAGACTATTTCTTACCCCTGTACAGATTACATCCATTAAACTGAAACCCCTTTCAGCTTTGGCACTAGTCATGTCAGAATTTCACTTATTTATCAAAAATGTTAGCAATTTCTTTGCTGAATTGGGTTATAGTTTTTGAATACTGGAAGAAAATTTCCTCAATTTTTGTGTGTGTTCTTCGCAGAACAATGTCTATAGAATGACAGCTTTTAAGTTTAATCTACATTATTAACATTTTCTCTATCTTTTTTGTAAGTCTAGACAAACGATACATCAAGCCCTGAGTTACAGCATTTTCTGATTTCCTTAGTGCAAGTACTCCCATCATGACTGATTTCAAGCTACCAAAGTGACAGCACTGAACACAGAATGCGGGGAGAAGCGCAGTAGCTCTCCCTTTCACTCTGCTGGGCCAATAGACATAAATCACCCAGAGAGCTCAGATAACAGTAAAATAATTACACAATAATGAGTTTTAAATATTTATCACCTCTGTTTTTAATAAAACATATTTAATTATGTTCATATGATTTTATTTTTTAATAATGGCTGTGTTTATCAACCAGCTCTTAAAATTCCAGGAAATTTAACGTAGGTTCTCATGAGCTAGTGCAAGCTGGCTTCAGCACACCAGTGGTCATTATGATACTTTTTTCAGTTTAAGACCCCACCAGAAACTTTATAAATATACTCTCCTAGAGATTTCAGCACTCTTCTAAGAGCAGATTCTTTAGCTTAGTGTTTCTTAAACTTTGTGCTTTGGACTATTTCCCTCTTGTGATTGTAAAAGGCACTCTACATTGAGAAAAATGGAGAGGGGTGGCATTCAAGGAAGTTTTGAGAAATGTAGGACTTCTCAGAGTCTGTAATATGCTAGCACACATTTTGAATCTTCCAGAAGAGTATATAGTACTCAAATATCATATTTATTTAGCATAATATAATTTAGAAAATGCAGCTAAACCATGAATGGACTTTTAAGAACATTGCAGCTTCACCACAGCAGTCTTTGTATTGCTCCCCAGCACTGTTGAGCCCCACCCACCACACCCCTACAGTGAAAATTAAGACTCCCTCCACTAGATCCCACACCTCTCCATGATCCTTTGCCCCACTAGTAGGGATCTGGGGGTCAGCCTGAATGGATCATGAAGTTAGTGAACACTTGTGTTACCACCTTATTATTCTCTTAGGACAGAGGCCTGATCACACAGGTTCCAAGGAGTCTGTGGTCCCTATATCTCCGTGGGGACTGATACATCCTTATCTGGAACTCCTCTTCATCCTAATATGTAGAGGTGCATGTGCAGAGGAGGTGGTGGGGGAAACTGGGTCCCCCAGTGCCATCCTAGGCTAGTTTACATTCATATCTTTTCCTTGCTCTTCCCCTGCTTTGCTGTGTAGCACAGGTGGGGGTTGGGGGCTTGAGAAGTCAGGGAAGGGGGATGAGGGGGTGGGCACCAATCCTTGCAGGTTCTACTTTCCAACTCTTCTGTTTACTGACTCCCAGTTAGGTTTGGTCTCTGGTGAGAGATTGAAGGGAGGGAGGGCGGGAGGGAGATGCCATGATATTTGCTCTCTACTTCTGCCTTGGACAGTGTCTCTGGCAGTGCCTGCTACTTCTCCATTGTTCTGCTCCTGCAGGACCATCCATTTCTTCTTGGTTCCATTTATTGCCTTTGGTCCCAACTTCTGGATTCAGGAACCTGGCTTCCCACTGTTGTCTTTCTAGCCTAGAAGTAGTAGATACTTTATGCAACTGCTCATTTCTGGGTGGCCTCACTGTCTTTTCTTTGGCTTCTCAGCCCTTCCATCACCCGCTGTAGCAGACACTGGGGTACCCTACCCTTATCCTCTGGTATTCACTTTTACAAGCCAAGGCTGCTTAATGGAACACCTGAGATTCACTGGCCAAGTCTAGGTCTGGCCATTGGAGCATGCTCAGCCTGTGTTTAGTGCAAGCTGGAGAATGAATGTACCCAGAAGTAGCCACAACTCAGAAGGAGTGTTGATAAAGAAATACCTCAGCTTCCTTCCCCTGGGGGTGGGGCCACAAAGTTCCCAGGGTTCCCTGGGATTGGGCTCTCTTTCCACACTGGGAATATGCTTAGTAATAGACCCTTTAGACTGGTTTCTTTCCCTTGCCCATCCCACTACTTCTCTACTTGTATTTCCTGGGATCACCTCCCCATGAAACTGCCTGCACTAGGATCCTTGTCTCTGGGTCTCCCGGGGACCCCAAACAAGAACCTTTGTCATTTACTGCCTGCATTAAGTCATCTCTGCTTTAGGTACTTGGGTGGTTTCTGTTTCCTTGGTGTTTTCAGGCGCTAACTGACACACCTGCACTCTAACATAGGACCGCTGCGGTAGCCCACCTTTCTACTTTTCTACTAGGGAAGAGACCTAGTAGGCCACTGTGCCTTAGTGCAGCCCTCAAAGCTAGGCCTGGGGCAAATTATGTACATAAGAGGCAAATAATCCCCATGACCGTTATGTATGACATCATTTTACAACTCTGCAAGGCTGATGGAAAAGTTTGAATACAGCCTGTTTTGATTGTAGACTTTTTCAGATACTGTTCTATGGTGATTCTTCTAGAAGACACATCTTAATGCTCATCTTACTTTTTTGTTTCTCAGGATTAAATATGCCCAATCTAGTTCTCTGGTACATGAGCACCTGCCAAAGCAGGGAGCCATGAAGAGCCTTCCAGTGGGTTTGCTCAGTGCTGGAGTACTCAGCAGTTGGGCAACTCATGATTTTATGGCACCAAACAAAGAATATTGGAGGCAAATCTATATGTGATGTTTCAGAACATAAGTAGTCATTATGAGAAAAAGCCCCAGAATTTTCTTGCACTTCATTAGGTTTGTTTTATGGGTTAGCATTGTGTTTGTCTTATACAACACCTGTGCATCACATTGTATGATTATCAGATCGATACACAGCCCTGTGTGAATGATGCCCTGTGGAGCTGTGTGATGTGGCAGCTCTGAGAGAAGGAGACACAAGCATGATTTTGATGCTGATGGCCTCCACAGATTTCAACCTGGTCTTAGATCTTTAACGTACATGGGAAGTCAAAATCAAGACATTACCCATGACTGCATGGCAACCTGAGGAGGTCAAAGGAAGCAGAGATCTAGAAAAAAAACAACATCAACAACAACAAGGTATCTGTGGAAAAAGAACCCCTGTGGCCAAAGGGGAAGCAGGCTTGGTGAGATGTACCAAAGAAAATCTCCTGTTTGGAGTGTTAGCATGGGAAGAGGCTGAGGAGGAGAGAGGGCCCTTGGCTCACATAGCCAACTGCAGGCAGAAGAGAAAAATAACATGATTAGCATGTTTCTCTCCTTCCCTCGATTAAGATTACAGAAGTAGGCAATATGCTATTTGTGCAGAAAGGCCACTGGGAAAGAGGAAAGAAGCATCTGTTCTGAGAAACTGCTGTTTAAAAATGCAAGAAGTACACAAAGCAAAGGAGGAGTGCTCCATAGGGCAAGCCACTGGCTCAGAAAGCAGGGAGAACCAGAGGGGCACCCTTTGAGAAGCCTCAGGCTGCCCCGAATCCCAGCAGTGGGGCTCTGTGGTCCCTTAGAGGGCCTACCGGTCTTTCTACCTGGTGGCTCATGGTGGCGATCCTTGCCTCTGACGTCTGGCTAAGGGTCACCCTCCATCAAGGGAGAAGCGTCACCCTACCCTCTACCTCTGGCCAACCATTCTCACCCTCACTGACCAGTGTTGCCCATTTTCAGAATGAGTTGCAGGGCCCACCCTCATACCTTCTCCTCTGTTCTCTGCCCAAGGGGTGATGGTAACTACTTTTGATGGAAAAATAAGGTAAGCCAGTGTCTCCAGTGAGATGAGGTCATTCTGAACCCCCCAAGTTTAAAGGGCCTGCATGTATCTAGAAGAATCAGGAACCTAATTCAAAGGTGCCAGCAAAATGGCCTGCCAGCTGGACCAAATTATCTGAGGCCCTAAGAGTTCTGCTGGGCCCCTAAACCCTCCCTTTCTGAGGGGAAGCAGTCAGGTACAAAGCAAGCTCTCCTATCAGGCACCTCTGGCTGCCTTTGATACTCAAGTTCACTACCACAAAGGCTGTTGATCAGAAGGGATGTAGTGTGAGCCAAGGCCATACCTTTCCAAGGGCATGTATATTCCACCTTGGTTAATTTGTAGACCAGACTAGGTTGAAAGCGTGTGTGGACAGCAGCCGTCTGTGCATTCCTTGTGTGATTAGTTGAAAGCTGTTCCCACAGTAGATACTCAGACACATTTGAATTGGTCTTCTCCTAGTTAAAGTAAACCAACCTTGCAAGTAAGAACAGAAAATGAATAGTCTTTTTCCAGAGTCCCCGGGGTCTTTTTTCCCCTACTCACCTGGTAGAAAGGATCATTTTCAACCTATTTGCTCACAGTAAAATGGAAGTAATAATACAACTTTTTTACAAGGGTTTAATGAAGGCAGACATATAAAACAGCAGAGCATGTAATGATTACTGTTACTATAATAATAATATAATAATAATATATTATTATATATTAATATTATTATTATTATTATTATTTCTGAAATGAAGCATATTTTCTCTTGGAATTCTGTGAGCAAGATGACAGCCGCCTGGCCCTTCCCTCTGAAAGAGAGGAGGGCACCAGACCAATGTGGCTGACACAGAAGGAACCCCATGGTAGTGACACTGATATTCCATCCGCTCTTGGCAGCCATTTGTCAGTGACTAAGCATTTGCGTTCCATAGCTTGTCTGCAAGTCCAGTGGTATCCACAGACACATGTCTTTCCTTCTCTTATCAGCCTGGCCAACCAGTGTTAATTCCTTGAGAGAAGTACAGCCTGCAGCCCTGCCTTGGGTTTGGATGGGCACTCCTATGTGCTTGTGGCTTGCTTTTAGCTCAGGACAACTTATTCTCAGGTCCCAGGCTGCAGAGATGATTAGCAATTGTAAAGGAAAAACTTGGTATACTTGTGCCCTGTAAGGCCACAGCACCCACACCCGGCCCCGAGCTTCACCTAGTCTGGGAAGTTTAAGAGGCAGGTGGTCAGCCAGGATGACTTTGGTTCTATGACCTGACTTGCCAAAAAGGCCTTTGCTGAATTATATTTTAATGTTGTGTCCTAGTCTTTTAAAATCAAGGGTTAATGCAATAACAGTCACTTGAGGAGTGTTTATGGGTGTTTTACAAAATGCCTCACAGAACGTTCTATTATTATTGCCAGCGTTGATTTCCTTAGTCCTAGCTCTGGTAATAATAGCTTCTATTTGTAATGTGTTTAGTGGGGCATGTCACATTATAGATGAATAAATGAGGTAAAAGAGCTGAAGTGATGATGTGAGGCCAAGCTGAGCCTCAGGCCAGGTGTTCCAGGTGTGGGAGCCCTATAAGCTGCCCTCCCTTTGGACCTTACTGGCTAGCACACTGTTTTATGTATAATAACCCATGTGATAAAATCCTCTAAGAATTAGGGCCAGACAAAAGCCTAATCACCTGCGTCCTTGTATCAGATAATGTTTTCTTTTAGCTTGGGGCTGCCAAGCAGTTCAGAAACAAAGCTTTGTTTGTCTGAAAAGCCACAACCACATGGCTTTTAGAATTCAAACTTCCTCATCCTTTTCTATATCTTTTGAATTTCTACTTCTATTTTAATGGATTGATTGTGCTTTTTATTTTATGCCATTTCAGTTCTTTTGGGAAGTAAATGAGCAATACATTTTAAGAAAGACAAATCAATTGGCCATTTCAGTTTTACCCAGTAGGAAAAAGAACCACAGAACTTTTCCTTAATTCCAGATGTTTTGCTACTCTGCTTTCCAGGGAAAGATCTTTTCAGAGTAACGTTGCCAGATAAAACACAGTAGAACTTAAACTTTTCATAAATAATAAATAAGTTTTAGTATACATATGTCCCAAACGTTGCATACTAATTTTTATACTAAAATGATTTATTATATATCTGAAATTCAAATTTACCTGGACGTCCTGTATTTTATCTGCTAAGGCTGTCAACTCAAATTCAGAGTGAGAGATGCTTGCTTTTGCACCTATGCATAGGATAGCTAACAATACAGGTGCAAAATTTGAACAAGTTTATAATAATAGTTTAAAACCCCCCAAATGAGGTAGAAATCTTTAAAGTCAGATTTTGAATGACTGGCCTTTGGAAACCTTTAGGTTCACTGGCTACAAATTCACTGTCTACCCCAGAGGCATCAAGCTCTCCTCAGGCTGGATCTGACTGCAGCTTGGGACCCGTGAAGACCATGTGGAGCTGCCTATGGTTTCCTAAGAACTGTTGAGCAGCACTTGGCTGGGTCAGCCTTCCTACGATGTGCCAATATAAGTTTTGGTCAGTTTTCCCAATCTTTGATTTGGAACATTGCAAATTTAACTCCTAACTCCTATCTCCATGTAAAAGAGGCCAAATTCTTTCTCTACTCAATCAAAAACGTCTGCCAGTGATTTCTGGGATCCCTGGGGGTATTTTATAGGTGCTCCCCTCATGGTGGTCTATAGCCCTCATCCACATAAGGGTGCCTGGCTGCTGCAGCACGGGTCAGCGAGCAAAGTGGGCATGGCTGCTGGCTTCCTTTACCATGGGGCCCCTAAACGTAATCCCAAAAGATGACTTCATGGCCCTACATTTTCTTCAGCCTCACCTTCCTGCTGTCCAGGGGGAAATGGAGAGGATCATCCTTCCTGTGCTCTGTCCTGCTGCTAATATGGGGGCCTGAAGCAGCTCTGCTTGGCTTCCACCAGCGATCAAGGGCTTCAAGACCACAGCTCCTTCTGCCTCTTCCTGAAGTCCTCTCCACAGGGCTTAAATGACCCATCCCTGGGGGCCTGGTGGGGGACAGACACTTCATGTTTGCTTTCTTTCCCCCAGAGAGCAGAGCTCAAATCTTCCTCTGAATAACAGGAAAAGCCCTTATGCAAATCAGCTTGATATGGACTGGTCTTGAAGCTTTCCCAACAGTTTGCTAGACACACTTAAGCGTAACTGAAATTCAATGGGGAGCAGACCCTAAAGCTTATCCTGTGATCCCCTTGGCACAAATCATATCTGACAAGAGGACACTGGTAGGCCTTAGAGAAGACTGTGGTTGTGATCTTAATCTGCTTAAATCTGTGTTTCAGCGACATTGGTACAAGGGGACATTAGGCTGCCTGTCAGACGTTATTTCCCTTTCCTCTTGATGCTGCTCTTTTGGGAACACGACGTCCCAGATTTCTCAAGTTTCTCAGGGGATAGAGTGGTATACCAGCATCTGACAATCAGAGCTGCTGCATGAGTGATCCTGTGTCTGGGGGCAAAGTGTCTGGCCGAGTCAGGGTGTGTGCTCCCCACTGAAGACAATCAGTGGTTAAAACCAGGCCTTTATACGACACTCCACATGACCTCTCCTTTTTCTCCTGTACTCTTCCCTCTTTCCTCTTGTACAGGTGATGGATGCTGGTGCCTGCAGAACACTTAGAAATGCCTTCTCCACAAGCCAGAGCTTCACTTCTCAGCATGGTACTCTGGCCTGGCTTTGCCCTGCAAGTGTCCCTGGGTGTCTTTGTTCTATGTTAAATTCTGATCTAAAGGCACTGAAAGGGACAGACACATGATGCATTTGTCCTTCCTAAGGAAGGCACCTCTGATTTTCTCAGTGTGGGTACTCAGATGAATATGCAGCCTCAATAATAATACATGTGCCATAACCACTAGATCAAACGTTTCTGGATGACAAGTTCCCCAAAAGCAGTTCCTGAAACAAGGATTTGGGTGTAAGTACTTTATTTAGAAAATGATCCTAAGAAGCACAGTGAGCAAGTAAGGATGTGAGACAGGGAACGGAGGAGAGACAATAGGAGGAGCATTGACAACATGCTTGCTATGGGTTCTAGAACTGGGGCTCAGTTCTGTTGGGGGGCCTTGGATAGTCTGCAAAGAGTATACCTCACATTGTCCCACCAAAGTGCAAGGAAGCTGGGGTATTTACCCACTAACTTCCTCCCCTCATGGGCTGAGGGATGCTCCTGTGCATGGGCCAAGAATGCCAGGGCCAAAGAACACCCTGATGCACAGAGAGGCTGGAAGCCCCTGGCCTGGATGGGACCTGTCTGCAAGTGACTTCCAGGATGACTAGACCCAGAGTGGGCTGTGGACGGCGGTGGCTGCCAAGACTGTACTTTCTTCCTGCTACATTCTTATCATCTAGACAGTGCCTGGCACTTCATAAATTTTCAATAACCATTAATTGGATGAGCAGATGAATGAATAAGGAGCACATATGCACAAATACAGCTTAATGGTTCAGCAAATGCTGCACAATTTTCAAAAACCATTTGAGACCTTTTGAAACCAGCTCAAATGTCAGTGACAGTGATTAGTAGTGGACAGGTCAAGATAATCATGCTTCATGGAGAAGAACCCTCAAGGCCATCAAATCCAAAACCAAGAGAAGAAGTCTCCCTGTAAAGCACCTTGGAAATGATAACGTGGATGTAAATAGAAGATACCATTATATTACTACCTCTTTTCCTGAATGTTTCTGAGCACAGGGGATTCAGAACTCCTCTGTGCTGCCCATCTCACTATGTTGCTTTGGTAGTTAGACAAGTTTTTTGTTTGTTTGTTTTTTAAATATTGAACCACAATTTGTGTCCTAATTGCTCATTTGTTTCCAACGGCTTCAAATTCCAGCTTTATCACTGTTAGCTCTGAGATTGTGGTTTAGTGGCTCCTGGTTTCTGTGTATTGTCTCCCTCGTCTATATAGCTGATACACTGTACAGCTAATATACTGTACAGCTTTGTGCATAAGAGCTGGACTCTGATTTCCAACTACATTGTTCCAATTCAGGCTCCACCATTACTAGCTTGACTTAGAATGGGTTTCCTTAACCTCTCCATACCTTCGTCTCCTGATCTGCAAGACAGGTTTAATAACAGTACCTAACTCATGGGGTTGTTGTAAAGCACTTAGTAAGTGATATATGTGTTATTATTTATCACTTAGGGGTGTTGTAGATAGTAAACAAGATAATACACGTAAAGCTTATGTAGAGCTTAGTGCCTGATATGGGCTCCATAAATATCAGTCATTATTTTATTTTAACTGCAGCAATATTAAAGTACTTTGTCAATTATTTGTTCCTCCTGCTTCCTCTTTTCCAGCTAAACATCCATTCCTCCTAGCATGCATGCTTAAGTTTCCATCCATATCTACAATCTGACTTGTGCAAATGTGGTGTGACCAGCATCCTGTCCTCCACATGTTGATGGGCAGCATAAAATTGCTGTGGTTCCATGAGGTATATCCTTTTAACTTTCTTCACAATCACTCACACAGCAATTTTCACCAGCAAACGGCATCTACTTAAAATATGTACCAAAAAAACCAAAAAGTAAGACTGCACCTTATAGTTCCTGCTAGGTCTGCAGAAACCAATTTTATCTTTTGGTCAAATAGCCTCATTATTTTTTTCCATCAAATACTGCTCCATTAGCCCAGTTTCAAAACAAACAACAGAACCTATGTTAGGAACTGATAGAGAGATTGCATGCAAGATTGAGTTAGATTATGGTTGAATTGTGAGATTATGGGAGAGGAGGAAGGTATGAATGACAAAAAAGAAAGAGAGAAAGTTGAGATTCTGGTGCAGGGTCATGTTGCAGAAATGAGGTTTCAGGATTCAACTTGAACAAGCTTCTCCTGTGGCTACATCCTGGACACTACATTAGCTTTCTCTGAGTCCTAATCACCAGTCATCCTTTAGATCTCCTTTTCACCAGCTTTTTGATCTCTGAGGCCTTGAACCTTTGGCTTTATTGACTGCAGTCCCCATCCCGTGCTCCCACCTCCACAAGACCTCAGGGTGTCACCCTGATTGACTTCTTATGCTTCTAGTAGCTCTTTTTCAAGTTCCTTCATGGTCCTACCTTAAATCTTAACAATTTAACAACCTCCTCTAGTCACTCCCTCTATATCCATTCTTGGGTATTCGCAATGACATCTATGCCTTCAACTACCATCCATACTCTCACAACCCCGAAGTCCAAATCCCTACTCCAAACTTCCCTCTTCTCTTTGCGATTGGCCCACACATTTATAATTCTAATTCTAACTAGATACTTTTATCTAGACTCCTCAAAACTGAAAATGTCCAACATGAAATTCTTTACCTCCTCCCACTCCCAGCCTCTTCATCTTGCTGCATTTCCTATTTTGGATCATGACACAACTATCCAAGCCTGAAACCTAGAGGTCGTTGTAGATCCCCTTCTCCTCCACTCCAGAGAGGTCCCACTGATTGTATTTATTACATATCTCTTGCATCAGTCTTGTCTCTCCCTTGGCCCTTGGCATTGCCATTATTTAGCCATTTCCCCACCTGGACCATTTCAACAGCTTCCAAAAGATCTCCCTGCTATCATTATCTCTCCACCCTTTTTCTCTTTCTATCTCCAGCCTCCACATGGCCTTCAGAGTCATCTTCCTAATCTCAGATGTTATCGTCCTCTCTGACGTGGCATTTATAGCTCTTCATCAACTGGACTCTCCTTACCTCTCCAGCTATTTGTTAATACTTAAGGATTAATATTTTATCTGTTGAAATTAACCAATTAAAATATTTATTGAACATCTATGTGCTTAAGATTATGTTAGGCTTTGGAGGACCACATGATCTTCAACTTCTAAGAGCTTTCAAAACTAACATGAAAAGAATTACTGCATAATTAAGTGCTTAATTGTGTGGTGTAGACAAAAAGCAATATATTTCCAAGTTGGTCTTCTAAGGTTCACAGAAATTCACAAATATGTGTACACATATAAATGATGCATGTGTAGTTCCTTGATGAAGAGTTTATAATGTGGATCTGCCTTGGTATCACTAGTTATTTATGCTATTAAGCAGGAGGGAGGTCACCTCTATCAGGCAATAAGCCTTCATTAGTTTGAATGCTTACTTCACAAAATTACTTATTTCATTGCATATTCATCCTACTCTTATCTCAGTAGGAAGGAAAATGGTCTCTGTAATTGAAACTAAAAATGGGCCATTGCTTATACTTCTTGGAGGGGTATAAATCAGACAAAGTCAATGTCAGGTCAAATAGGCAAGGTAAGGTAGAAAACCCACTCACACCTGTGTTACAAACTGCCTGCTTGTTCCAGCAGCCCCCGCCCCTTCCCCAACTGATATGTTGAAAACTAATCCCCAGAGTGTTGGTATTTGGAGGTGGGGACTTTGGGAAGTAATTAGGTCATAAGCGTGGAGCCCTCATGAAAGAGATTAGTGTCCTTGTAGGAAGAAGGGAGAGAGATGACCTCTCTCAGCCACGTGAGGATACAGAAGGTAGCTACCTACAGGCCAGGAAGCAGGTCCTCATCAGATACGAGTTGTTGGTGCCTTGATCTTAGACTTCCCAGTCTCTAGAACTGTGAGAAATAAATGTTTGTTGTTTAAGTCACCCAGTCTATGGTACTTTCATTATAGCAGTCTGAACTGATTAAGATAAACTCTTTAGCCTAAAAACCTAAATCAGTATATTGTAAGTGTAAATTAGTGTATTGCCCAGCTGCAAGATAAAGAAATCTAGCTCAAAGCAGAGAACCCCCCACAGTCTAATGCAGGTCTAGTTCTTTCATTATGAAGCCCGGGCAGGCTGCTCATTATGATGCTCTCATCTTGTCAAATCCCCATGCAGGGGACTCCACAGGGAGGTCATAAGGACCCAGTTTCCTCCCTCAAAATAGGTAGATTCGGCTTTGCAAAAAGAAAACCTGTTTAGATAAAACATGGAGCCCATTCCTTTCCCTGTGAAAAGTGTTCTTAGGTGAGTTATCAGAGTGTAGAGAAGTGATATCATCTCTCCTTGTTCTTGCTCATTAACTTGTACCTTGAAACAAAAGGAACCGGTACTGATGGGTTTAAATCTTATGCAGGAGGGTTTTCCTTGGAGTGGCCTGAACTTCAGACTATGAGCCAGGAAGCTTGAGCATAGTTCTGACCCTGCTGTTAACCAGTTGTGTGTGCCTGGTAAGCCCATTAACTTCTGGAATCTCAAGCTCCTTATTCCTCATAATGTCTCGCTGGTGATAAACACATTTTATGTGAAAACATTTCAGGAAGTTTGGGGCCCTAAAAAATGTAGGATATCTGAGACTCCTACTGTGACCCTTTAAAGTACCTTGGGCCATAATCCCTTTGTGATTTGCCTCTGCCACATTTACCATCGTGGTGGCACCTGCTCACTTGTTCCAGCGCCAAAAATAGCTTTAAAAGGATCTCTTGTACTAATACAGTGTTTTCAAGTTTTGAAAACACTTTTACACACACCATTTCATTTAATCCTCATAATACCTCTTTGAAATAGGCAGAGCAAGAATTATTCTTACTCTTATTTTAGGGATGAGGGAACTGAGGCTTAGAGTCCAGAAGTGTTTCCCTTCTTTTGGCTTCTCGCAACTCCCCAGCTTCTCTCTCTGCTTCTCCTGAGGTTCACACGTCAGTTTTTCAGATCCTCCTCCATCCTCTGTGCCTTCCAGATTAGAGCCTAGAAGCTTGAATTGGTCTCCCCCACTGGCCTCTCACTGGCTCCCCCAAGACAAATGTTCTCTCTTGCTCCTTTAAATCTCAAGTTTTCTGTAATTCTTTATCTGGGAGAAAGAGAAAAACCCCAGTCTTTCTGAAAGCATGTACTGCCTGCCTAGCCTAGGCCAGGTACTCTGCCTATTCTCAACCTTCCTCCCTTCCTTTTTACTCTCCATCAGTATGAAAATCATTTATGCAGCAAATATTCCTTGAGTTCCTATTTTTTTTGCAGGGCACTGTTTAAATATTTTTAGTGAAAGGAGCAGGTATATGCAAAAATCTCACAGTTGGCGGGGGCAGCTATTTGCATTTTTAAGTGGTGTGTCTGTTTTATGATTGCCCTGTGTTCCTCTACATGGTATTGTCAGTCTTGGACTATAAGTTGCATGAGGATGGGTCCCTGCATTCTGAACTCACCACTAGCTGATATATGAAGAGAGATACTTCATCAGGGCGTTTTTGTCTACCTCAGTGATTTCCACTGATATTAAAAGTCAGGACTGGTAGAGACATGAAAACAAAACAGGACAGTCTCATCTCAAAAGAAATAGCTGAAGAAATGGTGGCAAAACTTTTAAAATTATTGAATGGTGTATGTTCTTTAGTCATTATGTATAAGACTACAGAGATTCTTCTTCACCCGGATGCTGGGTTCATGGAAATTTTCTCTGAAGAACCAGCTACATGACAAATGCTCATTTGTGCATCTGCTACATGAACCCTGTAGTGAAGTGTAGGCTTAAGACCTTCTTAATTCATTAGTCTGTAACTCTTTGATTCTGGAAGCTACAGACCTTGTGCCTTGTCATCATTTTCATAAAGCATTACTTGGGGTAGTGTTCACTGTAAAATATTGAGCTTATTAAGAGTTTTGGGACCCCTGATTAACTTTCACAGCAAAAGCTATGTTAAGTAAATTAGGTGCCAAATAAATCTAAAATGACTGTGGAAAGTCATCAGCTAAATTAAGATGCCGACAGCTCACATAACAAGATGTGAAGCAATGATAATTAAGGAAAATAATCACCTTTGCTGCTGAGAAGACAGGTTTGACCCCCAGTGAAGTAACTCCCAAGGCATCTGTTTTCTAAAAGAGAGCTCTTGCTTTGTTCTTCTGTGAAGGGCAAGAGAGACAAGACATCCTTTTCTGTATTTCAATATTCAATATATGCTCTATTGGAGAGAATTATGTTTAGGAAATAATCTTGTTCGAGGCAGAAGGCTAGATTCAGGAATTACCCAAGATCTCTTATAACCCTAGGTGTGGCCGACTCACAGCTCCCTTCCCCCCGACTCTCCTCTCTATTGACAAGGCAAGGAAACTAAAACTTCACCTTTTAGACTCCTTCAGCCGCTGAGATGTTAATGGGAATTGCTGGATACAGGTTCTGGGGAAGCTTTTCAAAAGGAATAGATGTGACTGGCCCATCCATCCTGACTTGTGTTCCTTTCTTCCTACTTGGATGGTGACCAGGATGCCCGCCTGGAGATGCAGGAGCCATGTTTGAAGGAAGGCAGCAAGGGAAGCCAAAAGGAGCCTGGACTGCTTGCTTCTGGGCTCTTTCTCGCTTGAGAGAAGAACTCCTATCTGTTGAAGCTATTTTCAGCAGGACTTTTGTTGTTTGCAGTCAAGATACCAGCCTAATTTTAGGAATTTTCAGCTCAGAGGATAATTCCTCAGCAGTGCTGTTAGGTTTAGTAGAAGTAAAGTAACAGTGACAGTACTCTGTTCTTCAGGGTAACAATTTACATTAGGGATTTTCAGACAATGACATGAACTCTGGAGAACTCACAGCCAGACCCACGAGTATAGACCCAGTGTGAGCACTGTTCTCATTGGGCCCTTCCCTCTCTCAATCTGGTGACAGTTCGCTTCTCGGCAGATTACTCTCCATCAGTTTCAGAGGACTCATTTGGGAAGCAGGATTGTATCTAATTTACTGGCTTCTTGGAATGATGCGTCTGTGTTTGTTCTCTTGGGATCTAGTATTTAACCCTTCCTGCTCCAAAGAATGCTTCTAAAGTTATAAAGACTAAGCAGGGTTTCCTGGCTATATTACTTTCAGCTACCATACTTGGGTTCTTCTGTATAATCCTGGAAATGAAGCAATGACAACAAATTCAGACCTAAAAGGGAGGAAGGAAAGGAGAATGAGAGGATGATGAACATTAACTGCTACAGAATATGCTCTCCTAGGTCACAATCTGTTTGTCATGCCCCTCCACATACACTTTGGACACTCCTTGAGCATTTAAGTAACAGGACAACAGTGGTCAACTGGTGAAGTGGATCATAATGCCTCTGCTTGCTTCCTCTTTGTATGAGGTGCCGATACAGAAGGAATAGGATTGACTCATTTTTCACCCCTGCCAATGGCCTAGTTGTATACATTTTAGGAGATTTTATACTTAATTATGGGGCACACTGAGGATTCGGTTATATTCCTTCTTGAGATGTGATTTCTTTAATTTCCTCAACAAATGTTTTTTGAACACTGCTTTAGTTATCTACTACTATATCACATAGTACCCCAAAACTTAGTGACCTGAAACAAAAAAATAAGTATGCATTATCTCACACAGTGTTTGAGTGCCAAGAGTTCAGGAGCAATTTAGCTTGGTGATTCTGGTTTAGACAAGATATCAGTGGGGCTGCAATCATCTGAAGTCTAGACTGAGGCTGAAGGAGCCAGTTCTAAGACTGCTCACTCACATGGTAATTGGCTGGAGGCCTCAGTCAGTCACAGAGTGTGCATAGGAGACCTCACTAGGTAGTGCTGTTCCTTCCCAGAATGATTCTCAATGACTCTTAGCTCCACCCTCTGTGTCATAGTTCCTTATCCACCAAAGGTAATCTGTGTGTGCAGCTGCAGAGTTTTCTTCCTGTAGAAGTTTGTGAGTCTAGAGGCTGCTTTTGCTTTTGTACTATCTCTGCCCCTTTCAATACAAGCGGACATATTTCCAAAAATAAAATCTGTGGGTCTGACAAAACTTTGTGGGTTTGTAATCCTATTGATGTTCACTGCATTTGGTAAAAGCAACATCCACAGATTGTTTCAAGATAAGTCTTTCTCTTCTTGAGCTTCTCTGAAACTGCAGAGGGACAACAGCCTTTTGCTTCTTAGAAGCTCTGTTGACTTCATAGTTCTCCAAGCACAACCTTGGGTATTTCTGAATCATAAAGGATTTCATGGTCAATTCCTTGGCATCATCTTTAGACCATGTTTTTTTTCTGATAGTACCCTCAAAAGAGTTTGCTAGAAGGGCAAGCTGGCAAGCTTTAAATATAACACTTCCTGGGTTCTTTGTGTTTGTCAGTCCTTCCTTTAGCTTATCTTTTGCCTCTTAAATTTTACCATAAGCAGCAAGAAGAAACAGGTGGCATCTTCAACACTCTGACTGGAAATCTTTGGTCAGCCAAATCATCAAGTGCATTTTCTAATTTCTACTATGTTGCTAAACACTTTGCCACTTCATAAGAAGATCGGCTTTCTTCCTCTCCTCTAATTCCCAATAGATTTTTCCTTATTTTCCTTTAAGCCTCACCTGCAGCCTCCTCAAAGGCTATCAAGCTTCTACTCTCAGAACCTTCAGGGCTCTTCAGGCTTCTCTAAAAGTTTCTTCTAAGTCCATGCAACTTCTGCCTGCTTCCCAGTTCCAAAGTCATTCTCATGTTTCAGTTTTTTACTAAAGCAGCACTATTGCACTTTTGGGTACTAAAATCTAAATTAAGTATCTATTGTTTTATAACAATTACTCAAAAACTTAACATCGAAAAACAAAAAACATGTATTACCGCAAACAGTTTCTGTGGGTTAGGAATTTGGTAATGGCTAGCTCAAGGTTTGGCTCAGGTTCTCTCTTCATATTGTAGTCAAGACGTCAGCTAGGGCTGCACAGGCATCAGAAGGCTTAGCTACAGCTGGAGGATCCATTTCTAAGAACAGCTCACTTGGCTACTGGAGGAGGCCTCCGTCATAGGGCTGCTTAAGTACTCTCATGTCATGGCAGCAGGCTTCTCCTAGAGCGAGTGATCTTGCAAGAGAAAGCAAGGCAAAGCCATAATGTCTTTCATGACCAAGCCTCAAAAGTCACAAACCATAATCTCCTTCATATCCTTTTGGTGGCATAGGTCAGCTCTATTCAATATGGGAAGAGACTACACATGGACATGACTACCAGAAGGCGAGGATCCTTGGGGCCGTCACAGAAGCTGGCTACCACAAACACTTACCAGGGCCAAGCTTCTATAGAGGGCACAACCAGGGACAGAAGAAAAGGTCCCTTTCCTCAAGGAACTTAAATTCTAACTTGGGTGATTAGACATATACACAAAATAATGTGAAAAAAAATCATTGAATTCTATAGCCAAATTGCTGGAACTGTAAGGAAAAAGCACTCAGTGCCTTTCTGTATTTATTTCTTCTACTAGCTCGTAAGTTCCTGGCAGGGCCTTACTCATCTTTATTCCTCACAGGGCTCAGCCTAGGGCCTTGCCAAATATATGTTCAGTAAATATTTCTTAAGTAAACAAAACCCTCTGGCAAGGTCAAGGAAAACTAAAAACTAAGAATAGGCCATTGGATCTAATGATTAAATCTATTGCTTTAGAAAAATGACTTCAGGAGGCTATTGGAATAAAACTGAGATTGCAGAAGGCTAAGGAAGTGATGAGAGTAGATCAAGTTTGGATGTAAAATGTCAAGTAGGGACTGGGTTTAGTTTAAGAGGAGTTGGCCAAAAGGTGGTGTTCTAAATTTAAGGGAGATTTGGGCATTTTTCTAGGCAAGAGAGGATTCAGAGAGAAGAGAAGAGAAAATGAAACTGAAGACAAACTTTGATAACTAATGAAACAATGTCCCAGGAAGGACTCACAAGCATAGATAGAGGGCTAGGCATAGAAAAGAAAGGGGGCATTTTTCTTAGAAGAAGGATAGATGATAATGAGACATTTTAGATTGATGAAAAGGGAAGTTTTGTTAGGTCATGTTGAGTGGCCTTGATTTTTTTAGTGAGGTTGGGACAGCATCATTCTGTAGACTGAGGGGATGAAGGGAATAGAAGCTGGAGGACGCTGGATGGGGAAGAGCTGTTCGAAGAGGCTTGAGAGGGATGACCCCAGTCCTCCTGGGTGGCAATGAGCACCCTGCGGGGGCTGGGTCATCTGGGTCTCTAGGAGAACCAGTGTGCATGGGGGCACAATGCCCTCTGGCTTCACTCAGCGGGCTATGAGCAGAAGGACAGGAAATAAATGGAAAATAACAGCTGCTGATACAAATGGCGATGGTGGGGAATCTCAGGAGACCTGGTCCATCTGATTTCCGCCCTGACTGATTGTTTGCGTTACGTGGTGTAATTTCTTTCCTTTGAAAATCACTATAAACCTTAAATTGAGGAAAAATGGCATAATCTGTCACTTAAATGTGTGGTGTGTAATGGGGAAAATATGGAAAAGGGCTTAAATCTTTTTAACAGTTCTTAGCAAGAACAATTTAAGATTCAGTTACTGATTAGCACTGCTTCAGGTCAAGTAAGAAATGTCAATATCCTCTTTATATTTCAGCCCACAGGAAATAAACACTTCGTTTTCATGATCTTCCATAGATAGATCCTGTAATGAAATCATAAAGCCAGCTGCATTTTATGAAGAATATTCTCAAAAGTATAGAGAATAGTACTGGACGAGGGCTTAGGAGACCTGGGTTCTATTCCAGCTCTGCCACTATCTCTGTGACTCTGGGTAAGTCACTTAATCACTGCTGGGCCTTAACCACTCATTTGTAAAATAGGAAACTGGATTGGATGCTCACCAGTGCTTTTCAGCTCTAACATTTTATGGTTCTATGGTTTCCAGCCCATCAAATCACTTAGATTTTCCTCTGTGAGTTGGACACTAGGGGTCACATTTAGATAACCACCCAAACACATCTGTCTGAGTCTGCTAAACATGCCCCATTTCCTTCAATAGATGGCTCTCAGCAGCTAGATAATGATTGGTCTACTTTCTCACTTATAACATTCTTAAATAAGATTGTATTGTTTCCCTTTCTGGTGGGCTGAGAATTCTGGCGGAAAGTGAGAAACATTCTCTGATTCAGGCTTTTTTCTTTGGATTAATGCGATTTTCTCTCTTTCACATGACCCCAAATTAAGTGAATCGTTCATTCATGGGGCAAATAAATTCTTCCTGAAACTTTCATATTTTTCCTCACCAATACTTTTTCCTGTCTGGGTGGTAGTATCCCCAAATAGATCACTTTTAAAAAATCAGAATTGCTTTCATGGAAAACTTTGTTTTTGCATTATTATTATTATATTTTTAAAATTGTAGTATAGTCAGTTATTGTAAACCTCTTAGAAGAAAACATAGGCAAAACATTTTCTGACATAAATCTTAGCAATGTTCTCCTAGGGCAGTCGACCCAGGCAATAGAAATAAAAGCAAAAATAAACAAATGGGACCTAATTAAACTTATAAGCTTTTGCACAGCAAAGGAAACCATAAGCAAAACAAAAAGACAACCTACGGAATGGGAGAAAATACTTGCAAATGATGAGACTAACAAGGGCTTAATTTCCAGAATATATAAACAGCTCATACAACTTAATAACAGAAAACTATTTCTGAGAGCTTCTCATGAATGATTCAAATTTCTTCAACAACCTGGTTTTGTGATCTGTTTTGCTTTCAGGAGAAGCCACCTAGAGAGATGGGCTCCTTCTCCAATTTCCTTGCCAGAAGGTCTCCGCAATTTTTCTTTATCATGTTCCCATTTCAGCATTCCTCTTTCCAGCCTGAGTCACATTTGCCCTACCTTAATGTTCAATTCTCAGGGAAGATGGAGAATTAAAATTATTAGTAACATGGGGAAGGATAATGTTATAAACCATTCTCACACTTAATAGCAATGCTTTCCTGCATCTACATAGCTTCACAGTTTCAAAAGTGTCTTTACATATATTATTTGCTTTGAGTATCACTGGTGTTCTTTATCCCTCTTATATCTCCTTTGCTAAGAAATAAAGCCTAAGGGGGATATGGAAATGAAGGCAAAGCAGTGAAGGCAGCCAGCCTGGAGAAGTGGGTGAAACTCTAGTCTTGGCAACTTGGATTAAGTCCTGACTCTGTGTATCTTTGGGCAAGTCACACTCATTCTTTGAGCCTGGATTTCCTCATCTGAAAATTGTGAATATGAGTACTCACTCTACCCATGGGCTATCAAGAGGATGGTCATTTCTTACCTTCCTGCAACCAATTTACCATGCTCAACATCCTGAGTGAGAGTTTAAAGGAAATGCCATCAGAGGTACAGTTTTTACTCCTGGGCGGAGCTACTGTCTCGGCTGCCCCTCCTTCCTATCCTGGTACTCTGAGTTATGCAGACAACCTGGAAGAAAATCGGGAGAACCTTTGCTTCCTTCCTTCAAGCCTAGAGACAGCAGGGTTCCCTGCCTTCTTTCCTCCAAACACAGAGACAGTCCTCTCCTCTTTCCTCCCACTCTTGTTCCTTCAGGAACCCAAATGCCTCCACCTTAAAATCATCTCAGTGCTCCAAACCCCTCAGATCAGAGGACTCTGGATGTGAAGCTTGGGTGCCACAACAGACCAAGGCTTGCACACGCCTTGCTTTTTTCACTAACGTTTTGCTCCTGCTGCGGTTTTGTGGTAACGCTCCCAGGGTAAGAGGTTGTTTAATTTCCTCCATCTCTTTTCTGGACTTAGAATATCCTCCTTTACAGCAAAGCATGCTAGAAAGCATTGGCACTGGAGTCAGAAAGATCCACGTTCCCCAGTAACTAGCTAGGCAAGTTATTTAACGTCCCTGAGCCCTGGTTTCCTACCAATGTAGGACATGGCACAGTGTGGACACTCGGGATGCCGCAGGGGACACTTCTTGTTTTCCCAGGATTGTGGCAAAAGCAAAAGTGAGCGCAGTAGGCACTAAGCGCTCTACATTTCAAGTTCCATCAACAGCCAGTGAGCTTGGGAGGAAAAGAGAAGGAACCTCCACCCCATCTGTGGACCTGGAAGGAGGTGGAAGTGGAGCCTTGTGTCCACATGGAGGAGCTCAGAGGGTAGTGGAGAGGCAGGAGGTATAGGGCTGCCAAGTAGCCTCAGGGTTACACGATGGGATGCCCAACCCAGCAGAAGAACTGCAGTGTGCGTGTGGGTCCCAAGGGAGATGCAGATGCCCCTTTGGGAAAAAGGGCTCACGAATGGGGAGGCTGGAGTGAAGCTGAACCCCACCCTAAGGAAACCTGGGTACCATCTGTGAGTAGAACACCCATTAGCAGAGGCCACCAGAAGTAGGCAAGAGTTTGGGCCAGAGTAGTAAAGGTGGGGAAGGAGAAAGTTCAAAGGCAGAAATAAAAGGGAAGACAGTGTGAAGAGCAGATTTCATTTATTCTCATCCCACAGTTGAGGGAAGGGGAAGAGTTGAGATTGGAATGAAGTTTTAATATAAGTAAGAGTGCATCTTAAATAGCAAAATGAGATGGCTCCAAACACTGTAAGTGGTAAGAGTGTTAACAGAAGCTGGCAAAGGGCTATGTTTGGACCAGCTACCATAAATGGGACAGGAGGGTATCAAGAAAGCCTATTTAAGAGTAATTCAGAAAACGAATAAATAAATAAAATAAATAAGTAAATAAGTAAGTAAGTAAATAAATAAGTAATGTTTATGCCCCAGGGAGCTGCATTTCCTCCTCAGTAATCCAGTTATGTCAACAATTGGTAGTCTTCGTTTTGGTGGCTCTTAAACCCGTTCTAGTTGCTGCTGCTTTCCCCTTCACAGAGAGACTCCTTTTTAAAAAATACATTTTCATTGTTACCCTTTCTGTTTGGTTCTCTTTCAAATCTCTGTGCTCTTTCCTTCAAAATGCCCCACTTTGCCTAATGAATTCTATTTCTTTCCTCAGCTGGATGAACATTTTAAACATATTTATTTTAAAATCACTTTCAGTTTAATCTAATATTTATAGTTCTTTCAATATAATTTCTCCTGTTTTTGCACCATTGATTATCTCTGAGCAAATTGCCTTTCCTTATTTGCTTCTGCTTATGGACAGAAGAAAGTGTCTTCTTCAGTGTCCTATGCAGACCTGAGAGCTAGAGACTTCAGCTCCATTTTGTGGTCACCGCAGACAGGGTCCTAAGAAGTTTGCCAATTTCTCAACTCTGTGCATCTCTCTCTGTGTCTATGTCTGTCTGTCTGTCTGCCTGTCCCTCTTTGGGTATGCAGGGCACACAGCTGAAGGCACAGCAGTCGGGGGTGGGGGGTTCTGATTTTTCATGGCTGACTCTTCTACCAGTAACTGAGCTTGGCACTTGCTTCTAAGCCAAGCCCTTGAACTGCAGACAATGATTTTTTTCAACTTTCAGCTTTGTCTAGGGAGTCAACTCAGCTCCCCCACTTGTGCAGTGCCTGTGGCCTCTGCTCTTGTCCTCCTTTTCCACACACCCCAGTCCCTACACTGTGAGAAAATCTAATGTCAGATTTGCTTAGTCCTGTGATCATGAAACTCCAATTCCCACTCAGCACCATGGGGCCCTTCTTCATTTCTGGCACCTACAGCATTCTCTTTATTTCTGAATTTGACAAATACTGTTAAAATATGTATCCAATGTTCTCTGTATTTGCTAGGGAGGGAGCTGAATACAAGAAGTATTTTCTCTGTTTCCAATTTCTATAGTTGGATAAAGGAACAAGGTTGTAAAAGCTTTTGTCTATAGATGTTTTTGGAGTCTGGTGGCTTTAGAGGGAATTGGACATAGGTTGTTAGCAGTAGTGACCCCATTATATTCTAGAATGGATATGAAGTTAGTGTTGATGTATTTCTTGTTAAATGTTCTGAAAATCCCTTAGGGAATTTGGAACAATGGAAAGACGAGAAGTCAAGAGCTGTTTTCAGCCCTGGACTTGGGGTAATGGACTAGTGCCTCTTTGATTTAGGGAATTACCTCAGTTTGGGGGCAAGATGTCTAGGCTGAAGCTGCTGAGAAAGAAGCCACAGTCTGATGGAATAAGCCCCCACCTCACCCTAGCCTAGGAGTAATCAGCATGAGAAAAAAGGCAGGAGAAATGCTTTTTGGTATGGATCTTGGGACTTCATTTTTCTGTTTTAATCTATAAAAGAGTTTCTCAACCTCAGCACTGTTGACATTTAGGCCAGATAATGCTTTGTTGTGATGGGCTGGCTCTTCAGTGTGTCCCAGGCTGTTTGACAGCATCTCTGGCCTCTACCTACTAGATGCCAGGAGCAACCCCGCAAAAATGTTTCCAGATGTTGCCAAGTGTCTTTGGGTATTAAAAGATCCCTCTCTTCTTTGAGAATCTCTGATCTTTGAGAGCAAGGGATGGTCAGCCTTGTCTGATTGATCAGTTAATCGTTTGACGAAGATGTACTGAGAGCTTTCCAGGTAGCAGGTCCTGACACACAAAAGTTTCGAGCCTAGCCTGAAAGTATGCACAGCCTAGCAGTGGAGACAGATGTGAGAACAAACATGGAGATTACACTACAATGTCACATGGGCAGAATGTCTGGGGACAGACTGAGAAAAACCTCAGAGATGCGATAGCATTTAACTGGAATTCACCCAGGCAAGGGGATGGGGGCAGCCCAGAACCAAACATGCAAGGAGATGAAGGTAAGGGAGAGCAGGCTGTGTTCTGGAAATCCATGACATTGGCCTTTAACTTTTGAGAAGGACCCTCTCCTTTGAGAATCCCCAATTTTGCAAACACCATTATAATGCAGTTTCCCCCATAAAATCCACTAATGTCTTAAACAAAATTTCTGAGATATCACTTCATATCCCTCTTGGGTTCTTCAGATGGGGAGCTAAAGTGCAGGGAGTTGGTTCACGGTTCCTAATTTCAGATTTATACTGTGCCCCTTATGGGTGGTGTGACTTTGACAGCGACTTTAACTCTCTTGTTATTGAGTCTTCTCAGCTGTGAAGGGGTGATAATAACAGCCCCTACTTCATAGGCTTGCTGTGATTACTAAGAGAAACCACACACTGGTAGAGTGCTTAACACAGCTCCCGGCACATAGTAAACACTCATTAAAATCTTTGACTTCTCTCTCTCTACTGGAACACTTCCATCAGCATATAAATATGCTGTTACAAATCTAATTTTAAAAACCCGTGCAGACCCCATTACCCTATTGCTCCCCTTCTGTTTATAGCAAAACTCTTAGAAATAATTGTCTATAGACTCATTACCATCTCTTCTTCTCATTCTCTTTTGAAGTCTTTCCCATCAAGCTTTTGACCCTATCACTCCACCAAAATGGCTATAGTTGAGATCACTAGTCTCACATTTATATGCTGAAACCCCACATTTATATGCTGAAACTCCCACGTTTCTATCTCCAATCTGGACCTCTCCTCTAGGCTCCAGACCCATGTATCTAACAGACTAATCAGTAGTGAATATTTATTTAGCATCTCAACATAACAGGTCCAAAAGAGAACTCTTGATTTTCCCTCCTCCCTGCAAACTGTTCCCCTTGCAGCTTTCATCATTTTAGTTGAAAACACTATTCTGGTTGCTCAGGCCAAGAGCTTCTGGACTCTTCATTTTCTCTCACACCCCACATCCAATTTATTAGGTATTAGATATGGATATATAAATACATAGATATGCTATTGGTTCTGTTTTCTGGAGAACCATGACTGATTGTTCTTTCCAGATAACAGTCAAAGGGAACTCTGTAATATGAAAATCAGCAAGTCACTCTTCTGATCAAAAAAAAAAAAATGCTCTGACGTTTTCCCATTTCAAACAGTGCAAAAGACAAAGTATTTACAGTGGCCTGCAAGGCCCTAGATACCCTGGCCTGCCTATTCCTTTTTTAATGCTGTCTTTTTCTATTCTCCCTTTCAAGCTGGTTCAAGTTAAAGAGTGTTGTTGTAAAGATAAAGTGGGTAATAATATGGACATACGTGGACAATACAAAGACAGGAAACAAATTACATGTTAGAGATCTAATGGGAGTCAGAATTGGGAACTGGTAAATTGAGGATCATGGCTACTGTTCTGTCTCCTAGGGGTTCATAGTCTCTCTTCGCTCTGCTCCATACCTCCTTACCCCCATGTGTGTACCTTTCTCTGCCTTCTGCTTACTCATCTTGCACATGGCTTCCAAGTGCCTCAAGTCATCTAGTCATTCAACAAGTATTAAATGTGTGCCTGATAGGTGGTAGGCACTGATCTAGCCCCTGTGGATAATGCAGTGAAGAAATCAAGGGAGATGATTGTCTCTCTAGAGCTTATGTTCATTGGTGGGGGTGGGTAGAGGATAGAGGAAAAATAGAAAATGAGATGTATATGCAAAGCATACATTATATCATAGGGTTGAAGGTGTTCCAGAGGAAATACAACAGGGAAGAAGAACAGAGAAAACTGAAGAGGTGTGTTACTAAACAGGCTGGTAGGGGAAGGGCTCATTAAGATGATAACTAGAAAAATCTGCAGTAAGTAAGGAACCAAGCAAAGAGAAATAGGAGTGAGTTTGGATTGCTTCGGGCTAGAATGCAGATTAGGAAGGGCCCTGCCGGCCTTGAAAGCTTTGGCTTTTACTTTGGGTGAGATGGGGAATTATTGGAGGGTTTCAGGCAGAGGAATTTGTGATCTGACTCATATTTTAACAAGATTACTTTTACTGCTGTGTTGGGAGTAGACTGTAGGGAGACAAGGAAAGAAGGGAGTCCACTTAAAGGGTGAAAAGAAATATATCTATATCTCTATATATCTATATACACACATATATGTATAAATGAATCACTATGTTATACACCAGAAATTAACATAATATTGTAAATTGATTATACTTCAATAAAAAATAAAAACAAATAAAATATAATGGAGTAATGATACATGCTACCACATGAATTAAAAAAAAAAAAGGAGGTAATTCCAATCATCTGGGAAAGTAATTGGGTAGCTTGGAACAGAGGGGAAGCAACCAGAGCCTCTTACTACTCTGGTATGGTTTGGGGTCAATTCTTTTTAAAGGACTTGTGAAATGGATGGGGCACAGACCAAAACACGATCAAAAGTGATTAAAGTCTTCTTTTAATAATCCTACAGATTGTTGTCACACCATCTGTGAGCAGATAATCACCACATTTGATCACCAAAACCTTGTTCGTCATCTCCCCTTGCCATCTCCTTGGGGTGTTGGATAGCACTTGTTCTAAATGGGGAAACTGAATTTTAACAAAATTTGTTCAGTGAATCATTTAATTAGAAAGGAGCCTTTGCATATTTCACAGGCTTTTATCTCTATTCTGAAATTAGTTGATAACTCCTTCCAGGAGACCTGTAGTCATCCTGTTGATATTAAACAGATCACAATTGCCCTGATGGGATTCCAGGGCAAGATTATGCTACAAGGTATTAACCTCTCTCAGACCTCACCATTTATCTAGTTGATGCATAGGGCCTTGAGGCAATTTTAAAACTTTTTTTCCATCTTATCTTAAGAAGATAAATGAAATGAATTGAAATATTGGAAAACTTATTAAGATAGTTTGAGGATTATTCTAAGTGGAAAAGTCAGATAACCTCTAGGAATCTCACTCTGGAGGACTCATTCCTTCCCTCAGCTCACTGGGGTGCTTCCTTTTGTGCACAGTAGGGACAGACGGAGGGCGAAACTCTCCCTGGTGACACATTTTCTCTGTGGTCTTAAATGGTGAGTGTGCTGCTTCTGCTCAGGGCCCATGAAGTGCAGAAGGAGCCCGATTTGGCCTGGAGTCCAGATGTCCCAGTAGCCTGCGCCTGATTTTCAAAGTCACCTCCCACATGCCTCAGAGTCTGGAGTTTTGGAGGAAGGGGACAGGCCTGAACAGGGTCTTGGCAACCATGTTAGATCTAGCTTTGTTGTCCCTGGGCATAGGCCAGCATTGGGCAGCACACAGTGAGAAAGTGGCCTATTGTGTTTTCCACGGTGCCCACAGTCCCTTTCAGAATGAAAGGTCTCAAAGTTGCCTCCACATCGCTGCTTCTCAGACTTGTGAATATTAACATTTGGTGCCTAAAAGGCCATGGCAATTTTCCTTTGGCTTTATCCTATTCATTAATATAAATTAAGTTGAAAGAATACATACTCCCACAGGAATCCATGAAGCCATGCTCACTTTGAATGAAATAGAATATAGGTTGAAAAGATATACTGTAACTTTCCTGAACTGAACCTTGAGCAAAAATCTATTGCTCATTCTGAGACGAAACAAAGGCCCTGAAGATGAGAGGGAGATTCATGATGCCCCAGGGCCAACGTGGGGCATAAGGCTGCCTGCCGGTCTCTGAGAGTCTGTTTGCGGCAGGGAGGGTGCCCAGGCCCATCTCTGGTCTAGATAGCGGGCTCGCTGGGATACCAGTTTCATCCTCAATGGCAGCTTGTGTATAGTGTGTGTAAAATGACTGTCAGCTGACTCTGCCGTGGTGACGTGTCCTGCAGGAAGAAATGCCAAACCTAAAGGCCTCAGATGACTATGAAAGGAGTAGTGGAGACCACTGGGGCAGGGTTTACCACAACTGGCTGGAGCCTCCTGTTTTGGGTGAGAAAGACAAAGTGGGAGGGAGAGCTCCAGGCTGGGTTCAAACCCTGTGGCCCCAATCCCAACTTCCCCTTTTGGAATGAAGTGCCAGACTGAGCCTAAGAGGAGGAAGAGAGAAGCTTGACTTTCTCCAAAGCCTGAGGTGGGTTAGAAGGCAGTGGTTTGGTGACCACAGTAAGTCACTAGGATGCTCTGGAACTGATAATAAGGCTATAAATCAAATTATTCATGTACCTGTTATCCTCAAGAAGGAGAGATTTCCTTTCCCGGAAGACATAGGTGAAAGACACTTCTTATTCTGGGGCCTGTACTCTGAAAGGTGTCTGGTCTGCCTCAGCAGAAAGAAGCTAGAGTGTCCCAGGGTGGCTATGGTTCCTGGGGCTTGAGAGACCTTTCTGTCATTGTCGAGTTGGAATCCTGGGGCTGGGGATAGGGCCAGAGGAGTGCATTTGGACAAATTCGGAGCAACCAGGCCTGAGGCATATATGGGAGCAAGCAAGGGATGTCCAAAAGATAGAGGAGGCAAGAACAAAAAGTGTGAGCAGGCAGGTGAGGCAGGCACTGGGACAGCAGGCTGGTTTGGCATGTTCCCAAGAGCCCAGCTAAGAAGGCAGGTGGTCTGGTTAAAAACTAGGGAAAAATAAACAATGAGCTCTTATTCTTCATACAACAGAGTTAGGTGCTGAGGAGAAGGCTTACCAGTCTCAGTGTCTCTTTACCCACCTCCTCAGCAGTGAAAGGCCAGTACCATGTTTCTGAAGTCTGGAGAGTCCTCACGTAACAGCCTGCACCGAAATAACTGCCCCCGACCAGCACCTTGCGCCATACACACACAGGCACGCGCGCACGCACGCACCTCTGGGATGGGAAGTAAAGAGCTTTCACGTTTTCAAGCCCCTTTAGGAAGTTTAAAGTGGGCAGTCCCTCTGGAGAGGTTAAGGGTGATAGAGGATAGGTCCTGAGTCAGAGAGATAGGAGTGGCTGGACCCAAAAGTTATTGCTGAGGGAGTTACCTGAGACCGGAAAGATGGAGAAGCAGACAGGGACTGCAGCATGACAAAGTGGACTGGATTCACACTTCATCACCGGATCCAGCCAGCCCTCCTCCCCTTATGAAGACATCCACATCCCATTCCTCAATAACCTTTCTCTGACATCTTACCCAGAGTTCAGTTTCCTCAATTCAGAACTTGGTGAAAGAGCCATGATCTCAGGAACACAAAGGCTTAAAATAGTCTTTTCTAACCATTTCTTTGTCCAGACTATGCAAATTATGCTTTTGCACTAAGTGTTAAGACCCAAGAACCTTTTAAAAAGTAGCCATCCTTTGGAATTAAATCTCTTTTAGTAGTAATCAAAAAGAAATTCAAAAAGAAAATTGCTACTCACTGGATTAACTCCAAAAGATAATCTATAGATCACTTTATTAGCCTAGACATCAATTTATTACCCATAAAGTTTGGAATAATTTTATCTGCATTTATTTATCAAGTCTACACCTCTGCTTCCATAAAGGACCATCTGGAATATCAATAAACATCTATCTCCAGCTCACACATATAATAGCTCACAGTAGTACTTGTATGTTTCCATTTTTTAAATATTTAAATGATTTTATCAAAAGCTAAAAAAATCATGTATTTTATATTATTTAAGATAATCAACTATAATTTTGTATATTTCCACATTCCTGAATAATGTAACCCCATGGAACTTGAAAGTCACATCATTGTGAACAAGTTGAACATATGGTTTAATTATACGTGAAGGCCAGTCAGAAAACCCATCATCACCACACCTTTCCCTATAGTCTTGGATCAGCAGCAGGTGCCATGTTTGTTCTCACTCATCAGTATCAAGTATTGAGGATAATCTTATCAGTTCTCTTTTCACTTAATTGGTTGGCATGTGATCTTCTTTAATTGAAACTCCATCATTGCATACTCTATAAACCAATTTTCTTTCTTATCCCGCTTCCCTTTTGGGGGTATCTTCCTCAAACTTATGTTTAGCCCAACCATCTCTTTCTGTGTGATTATTTCACTCTGAAGTTTTGTCACAGTTTTCCACTGCAGCTTCTAAGGTCACATGAAACCCATGTGCTAGTAACAATTACCAGTCTGCTGTAAAGTTAGAGCAAAGGCAAAGATTGTAATTCATTTTGTACTGGCTTTTTTCAAACCATATTCCACAGAACACTAGTTCCTCCAGTGTTAATACGAATTATTAAAAAACATTCCATGGTTAACATAGTTTGTGAAACACTGGTGATTATTACACACATTAGCATTTTAAAACTCCAAGAAGTCCTCCAGTAAAGAAATCTGCTTGATTTGGCTTTTCCCAAATTTACTTGCAGCAGACTCCCCCACTAACACTACTTTCATGAAATAAAATTGGGGACATAAATATTCATGGTTCTTATAGACTACTGGAGTAGACAGTCAGTATCCTGATGATACAATGAGGCTATATTTACAAACTGAGATAATTACTGTTAAGACCCTGACTTAGGCTGGGAGCTGGAGAATAAATTTTCAAAGATGTCACTCTTTTGCTCAAGACCTGATTGGTGAATAGGAGCTCGCTAACTGCTGGTGGAAAGTAGGGTGGGGTGGGGTGAGGAGCTTTCCTCAGGTCATGTGGTCCATTCTTCTGTGTCAGTGGAATAGCTCTTAGGCTTCTAGGTCAGCACAGAAGACACGGATTGGGGAAAGATATTTCATTCTCTGTGACATATGGCCATCCATTTTAGTCCCTGGTAACGTGGAGATTTCCTTAGTGAGGGAAAAGGAAAGAACAGAGAAGTCACTGAAGCTTTTGGGGGAAACAAAAACCCTCATAGGATAGGAGACAGCTGGAATGTGGGAGGTGGTAGCTGGAAGGAGTAAAGAAGGAGATGCCAAAGATAACACTCATTTTTATAATAAGACTTAGTTACTTTTACAAATGTTCGTACAGACTGTTCAACTGTGGTCTGTGAAACATAGACTGTCACTCATCAGTAGTTACAGGATATTGTGTAGTACAAACCTCAAGAGTTTAGCATATTTCCCATCATACACTTGTTAATTGAATGCTGAAATTATCCACCTTTACCCATGAATGGACTAAATTTAGCATTTAAAGGACTGAGACCAGGTGCAGGAGGCACTCATAATAAGGGAAGCAATTATGAGTTTATTTAAAGACCATAAAGTTGAGGCTTCTTTCTCTGATTTTTTTTTTTTTTTAGATTCTCAGGCAAAAGGATCTGAACATTCTGCTTCCTCTGGCAGAGCATCTAGTTTAGAGAAATCTGATATTCACCTTCTTCTAGGTGCCCCTAAATGCAATACAGTACAATAAGGCAGACCTTAATGCAGCATTAAACAGATGATGGTGGCTTGTCAGGAGTAATGTGCATCTAGATAACTGAGCAGCAGAGGACTACTGATAACATAATTTACCTTACCAGGCATGTTCTGGCCTGGGAGATCAGGTCAGAAACCCAGGAATCTAGTGGAGAAAGAGAGAGAGACTGAGAGAGAGAATGAAGTGAAACAAAATACTTACCTGGGAGTGCAAGTAGGATAGATTATTACGAAAGGATAGGGTGTCCAAGGGTTGAAGCTTAGGGGCGGTGCAAGAAACAAAGAGTGTTAGGAAGAGACTGTTGCTCTCAAGCAGTGGCAAACGTATTGAGGAACATGAGATTTCAGCCTGCCTCAATGGTGCACACATGGTGTCATAAGAATTCCTCTTCTGGTATCAATTCCAGTACTATTAGATTGTCTCCTTTAGGGAACAGAGTCAGAACGGAACAGGGTGAAGAGTTGTGGTGCCAGAGGCAGACCTTAGAAATGACGTCTTCGATCTTTGTATTGTTGGCATCGTCAGGTTAACACGTGACTGTGAGCAGTGAAAAAATAAAGTGGAAAGCCCTCTCTATGGGCTCACTCTGGAATAAACCTCACTACTTTGTAGTTGAAGTCCAGAGAAATCTCTCTGTGATTTAACTGTAAGTATAATGTGTTCTTCGGAGCGTGGGCTCTAGAATTCAACAGACTGAACTTTGAATCCCCACTCAGCCACTCAGTAACTGCCGCATCAGTCAGGATCCATTCAGGAAAACAGAGCCAAACCAGTTACTAGATGAAATTTAATACAGAGAACAAATTACAAATGGAATGAAAGAGGTGAAAAACTGAACAGGAGGCAGTAAGGCCACCCAAAGAACAGCAGAAGTTTGAAGGCCTGAAGAGTCACAGGGAGCGTGGGAGCTGGGAACACAGAAGAAGGTCAGCCTCATGGGATCTGAGACGTGAAGAAGTTGCAGTCATTGCCAAAGATGCTACCTAAAGCACAGGGGAAACATATCTTGGCTTCCTTCTTCCTCTAGCTCTTCAGTTACCTGCCAGTGAACCTCTTTGTGAGCCAGAAGTCAGTTGGCAAGGGAACCTGGGAAATATAGTTTGCACAGCCAGCAAAGCAGAGGAAGGCTGGGAAATAAATGTGAAAGGAAACAGGCAAATGACCAGCCCAGGGGCTGTATGATCCATCTGCTTAATGCTTATAGCCTCCCCATTTGTATAATGGGAATATTATCCCTACCTGTTAGGGTTGTTGGGGGGATTAAATGACTTAGCATACGTTTCATTTGAGTTTCCATGGTTGTAAGGAATAGTCTCACTCAAAGAACTCCAGTAAGTGGAGTGGCAGAGGGGAGACAGTTAAATGATGTGCGTGAAACCAGGGAAGTAGAGGTCCAAGCCCAGGGCCAAGCTTCACAGTAACCAGGGAGGAGCCAAACAGGCAGCCTCCAGGAGGAGGGGCAGGAATGACTGTGGAGCTGGGGCTCCTAGAGGCTGAAATCAGGAAGACCTTGGGAAGCCCAAGCACTCCTCTGGATCCCTGAGGTGGGAGTTGTAGAACTTTGCTCTTCTTTCCTACATTACTGTGCCTTCAAATCTCTCTCTGGGTCTAGTTTCCTCTTTCAGCTATCAGGTGGCATCTTCATCCTCCACTCTAAAGCTCGTAAGTTTTGTGATCTCAGAGTTTCAGCTTCCTCGTGGCTTTGGCTCGATCGTGATCCATTAGAGCCATTTGCCTCCTCTCTGTCTCAGGATCTTTCAGCTTTAGTTTGTACTGAAAATTGTTTACTTCTTCACATATTTCCCAGTTTAATTTTATTGGAACAAGAATCTTACGGGGCCAGTTTGGGTTTTTTTTTTTTTTGGTGAAACTACTCATTCAAGGGCCCCTCATGGGGGGCCCTATGGCTTGGATGCCTTTGGATAAAGAGCCCACCCTTGGTCCAGTCAGCAGTTTTAGGAGTGGGGCAGGGTAATATGGTCCCAAATGTGGCTTCCTAGCACCATCCCTTTAGAAGAGGCTGTGAATGGGTAAACAGCAAGGGGCCTTGCTTCTGTACCCACCTTCTTGTGGTATTTTGGTTCTTAGAATCCCATGGGAGCTAGAACTCCTGGCCACTTCTGTACTTACGGTTCAGACCTCAGTGGTCCCACTTTCCACTTTTTGTTTCTCTTCTGATTATAGTACATACAGATATTTATCTTGTTGCATGCTCAATGGCCATGCTTTTTTCTTTTCTTTTTTTCTATTTTACATATCAGAGCAATACCTTTGGAGCAAAACAAAGCCTCAAATTTTGAACTTACAACATCATCTTGACTAGAGTTCATGTCAATAATTTCTAAAATGTATGATTAATGCAAAGCTGGAAGTTATCGAAACTAAGTTCTTATGAGAAACTCTTTTAAGAAGAATGAGTGACCAAGTGGAGAAAAGAGGAGAGAGATAAAAATAATCTTAGCTCACAGACTGAGGGAACATGATGTTGACACCAGTGAAGGTACCTAAAAAACTGCAGTGTTGTGAAGAATACGACTTCAGGCATAGATGTTTTTGGAGACTGAGTCTCCTTATCTTAAAATCAATAACTCTCATGTAAGAAAACAAAAACCAAAACCCATAAACAACAATAGCAATAAAATCAGTAAACCCAAATACTGGTATTGGTGAGTGGATGACTCAAGTAATGAAGGGAAAATGCGCTGAAGACAGTTTTAGAGATTCAGATGAGGGTGAGACACTTTGTCTTAAAAATCATCAAATCCCCCATGCCTCCTCCCAATACACTGGCCCAAAACCCCAAATCAACCAACAAAAAATCAATAGACTGGGACTAGGCAATGTACGAAACCATGTGAAAAAAGTGAACTGCCTATGGGATTTATTGTTGAGCAAACAGAGTTTCTAGGCAGAAAAGGATCATAGCAAAGGATTTCTCAGCCCATCTCAGTTTCTGCAGTAGAGGTGGACAGAAAGGAGGGAAGGCAGAACTAACCAGCTCAACTCTGTTCCCTAAACTCCGGGGACTGTGCGGGTCCAGAGCAGGACCCCCGACTGGCTGTGAATGAGGACTCTGTCTTTCCTCAACTTCCCTATGGCCTGTCAGGACGTACACCATTGTTTTCTTTACCAGAGCATTTGGCAGGAGTCCTATCACCTCCTGGAGTCGGGGGTAGGGGAACAAAGGACTGAGAATATTCTGGCCTTGGCATCTCAGGGAAAGAAAAGCAAAGCTTTCTGATGATTAGGATGTACACTGTGGGGCTTCCCATACCTCTTTCCACTGCCTTTCAGACTTATGGAGTGAACTCAGATTAAGGAGTGAAAGAACTGTCTTTAGGGATGGGACACTTCCTAGTTGGAAATATTATGGCTAGACTTGCTCATTGGAGAAAGGAAGACTTATTTAGTGCTGCCAGAAAAGAAAGGTCTTGGCTGACATCTGTGAGGTTGTTCTTGTCTTCAGAGCAGACAAGATATTGACTAGCTGTCTCCTGAGTGATTGTACTGGGACTGAAAAGTGGATCAGGCCCTGGAGAGTCAGAGGGGATAAGTCCAAAGTGAGGTGAATCTGACATGGAGGAGTGGAGGGTTAGCAGGGGAGTCAAGAGACCTGGGACCCCTTCTGAGCCCTGAGACCCTCTCACAGGGTGGCCTGGACTTCTCTTTCCTCTTCAACAAAAAGACAGATTAGAGAAGATTATTTTCAAAGTCCTTCCACCTCTAATATTCATTCATATAGGTGGGTAGAGGGATGAGGGCACAAAGGGCATAACGAATGGCTCAGCTGGAAGCTGAGGGAACAATTTAAATTTAAACATCAAAATGGCAAAAATGATAAAGAGAAGAAAGGACCCAATTTCTCTCCTCTCAGAAAGATCAGGAGATTTTTAGATCTGATTTCATCAAAGTTTTTTTTTTCTTTTCTCTGTCTCTCAAAAAGAAAAAAAAATTGTTCTGTATTTTACTCATAATCCCTTCCAGTGACTTCAGTACTTCACTGGTCTCTGTGTAGCTACTGGTTTTCACATTTAAGGTGGGAGATCTTCATTTAGTAATCTTAAAAGTATTAGTATAAAGCTCACTAGTGGCCACATTCTGGGAAATTACAGAGGTATGTCTAGTGTTTTTATTCCTTTACTGTTTATTCAGGTTTATGCCTCACCTTTTCTTCCAGATAGAAGAGTCCAGAGGAGAAACTGCTTTAGATTCATTCAGTCTTTATCCAATATTTGTTGAGAGCTGCTATGTGTTGAGACCTAGCACTGAGATAGATGCTGGTGACAAAAGAGAAGACAAGACAGATGTGATCTCTGTCTTCTTGGTACCTATAGACACATGTGCATGTGCAGGGGCATAGACTGGAAACAGGAAAGCAGAAAATAATTTATTTGATGATGTCCTGCAGTGACAGCTATGAAGTAGACAAAGGGCTGAGAGAGAGGAAATGGCTGGTGAAGGTGTTGGGAAGGGGGGTGAGGGGAGCTCTTCCAACTGTGTGGTCAGTGGTATCTTTGCAAGGTCACATTTTGTCTAAAACTTAATAGAGGGAAGCAGTTATGCAAAAGCGCACCCAGAGAGGCTGGGAAAATAACTGCACGTCCTCTTCTCTACACACTAACACACGTGGCATTTTAATTCATGAGGTTTAGTTGAGCTACGGAGAAAGCCTTCCTAAGTTCAAATTCTGAAACACTGGCAAAGGCTCCTTAAGATAAGTCTAGAACTGCTCAAAGGCCTGACCTTCTTCAGCAAAGGACCTGTCAGAAGCGGGCTCAGCATGGCGTCTCTTTCGGTGTGAAGACCAGCCAGGGATACTTGTTTGCAAAGTATGAGACTTGAAAAATCTCCTTCCATCAATGGGAGCCCAAAGAATGGGAAATGAATTCCAATGATAATAGTTAACCTTTACTGAACCGAATCTTTGCCAGAATCTTACTAATTGTTTTACATGATTATTCTAAGCCTTGCTGCTTCTCTATGAGGTAAGCGTTATGTTATCCCAGTTTCACACATAAAGGCAGGTACAGAGAGGTCTATCTACTTACCTAAGGCCCCAGGGCAGTGGGACTCCAGACTCCATTTCCTCAACCAGTAGGTCACACTGCTTGAGGTGTCAGTTTCCCATAAGGACTTTGGCTTAATGCAACATTACAAAGGAGGTGTGGAGTTTCTCTCTGTTTCTGGGGTTCTTTAAAGAGTGTCAGTTTTCAATCCAAGAGTGAGATTTGTGGAGCTCACGGAATTTGCATTTTTAGATTGTTGTCTAGTTGATTCTCAATGCTATCTGCTAATATTTGAAAAGCATAGAAAGGGGCATTCCAAGTATGCAGCCAAGAGGCTGCATGAACTCTGACATTCCTTCAATAATAACAATAACAATAATAATAACAGTAGTAGTAATAATAATAATAATAATAATAATAATAATAATAATAATAATATCATTTCTTGAGTGCCTTCTCTGGGCCAGACACTATAGTAGGTGTGTCCATGTGTGATTATATTTTATCTTGATAACTCTGCAAGAAGCATATGATTTTACATTTTACAAGTGAGGGAATCAACTCAGAGAGATAAGTAACTTGTCCAAACTCATGCAGTGAGTTCAGAACTGATGTTCAAACCCCATGTGCTCATTCATGTTCCACAACATCATACTTGGTATCTATAATTCTGTAGGGTCATGTTTAGAATACCAGCTAGCCAGATCAACCTCAATTTTTTTTCCCTTGTCTTATCTCAAAGCATACCAAATAATTAAATGAAATCCTTCTAGATAATGGCCTTTGGCAAATTGTTTAGCTTGTTATTATCTTATTTGCAAAATGGGGAAAAAATTAGTGCCTGCCTCATAAATTTGTTAGAAGGATTAAATGAGATAGTCCACATAAAGCCTTTCAAGAAGCACCCGTCATTTGGTAAGCACTCAATGAATGTAAAATACTATTACTATTTCTGCCATTATATTGCCCAACTCTTCTTCAAATGAATTTGTATAATTGTTCTATGATCAGAATTTCTGACAACCAAGATTGAATGCTGGTTGCCTCTTGGCCCTCTTGAACTGGCAAAAATCAGCTTACTCCTTAAAAAGCAAAAACAAAGAGTCCTCAGATGTTGTCTTTGACCATCCCTCACAAGATATCAATCATGGCATAATAATTTCTCAGCTCAGAACCCTCCAATGGCAACTCAAGCTCTAGCTGTACATCTGCAAGTTCATCTTCTCATTCCTGCTACTTTGCTGTTGTCAGATAAACTTAGAAACTGACTGACATAAATAAGGCAAGGTTCCTCTTCTCCTCAGCCTGGGAATCCAACTTCTCACTGACCACCTCCTAGGGGGCTGGGGGAACACAAGGTGGGACAGGGCAGTGATCCTAGAGGGAAGGGGCCACTCCTGCCTGCGTGAGGGGAGAGATGTGAGCATCCCAGGTTGCTGGCTCCTGTGCTGTAATGGGGTCCCCCTCCCCCATCTACTTCTCCACCTCCGTCTCCCTTCTCCTCTGTGGTTTTTTTATGTGTCAACTGTGCCGTTTTTATTTTATTCCTTTTTCTCCCCTTTTCACAGAGAAATAAAGGTCTAGAAGTTAAAATATGTTATATGCTGATAAGTTCTGTTGGAGGAAACTAAAGCAGGGAAATGGTATTAAGAATGCCAGGGGGTGCAGTTGCAGTTTTGAATAGTGTTTTCAAGGAAGCCTTGACCAAGAAGGGATTATTTCAGCAAATTCTTGAAGGAGGTGAGAGTGAGTCCTGTGGATTTCTGGGGGAAGAACCTTCCAGGGAGAATTTCAGCAAATGAACAGTCCTTGAGGCATGTATGTTTGAGTGGCTGCCACAGGTTAAGTGAAGGAGATGGTAATGGTGATGTGGTCAGAGGGGCCACATGGAACTTTTTAGGCCACTCTAAGTCTGGCTTTTACTGAGTGACAAGGGATGCCATTGGGGGCTTCTGAGCTAAGAAATGTTGTATTATGATTGACGTTTTCACAGGAACTCTTTAGATCCTCCACTGAGAATAGATTATAGAAAGGCAAGGATTAAAGTAGAGTGGCAATTACATGACTGTTGTAATCATGCAGGGTCATTTAAGGAGAAAAGAAAAATTTTATTCAATGAACATTGGGTAGCTCATCAAATGTCTGAGGGGTCTGAAAGCCAGCTCTATCATAGTGTAGAACTGGCCCTGTGATGTCCCTCCACTGTCAGCACTGCACCCTCATTGATTCTGGACCCATCTGCTAGAACCACTGCCTAATGTCATCATATGTCATCTCTGATCATTGGGCTTCTGATTCTAGGTCTGGAGGTTACCTGTGATTGCTGGGGCCTGGATCAAAGTAGGTACACCCATGCTCTAGCTACAAGGGTAGTAGGCAAAATAAGTGTCTGACACTCTTAACCTCTATAGTGGGAGATGGGTGACTCCCAAGCAAAGGACATGGATTCGAAATGTTAATTGGCCAAAAAAGAATGACAAGTATCCACAACTGGTGGATTCCTTCTGTTCCTTAGCCCTTGCTCTTCTGCCTGGTTGTGTACCACATGGCATTTTGGAATAAATCTTCTCATGATTTTTCCACAATGGCAGCAGCAGTAGAATACAGTTGTTCTCATAGTTATCCATACCACACCTTCATAACTTGGTGATTCGGGTACATAATGTGAGTCATGCTGAGATGTTATTTGCATACTTTTCCATTGCTCTATAGCATTTTACCTCTTCTATCATTGAAAGCATATTGATTCCCTCCTTCTGCTTCTTTCTTACATACTATAATTGACAGTTCAGAATGGTGACCATATGGGGAAATGTATTGAAAAGAGATACGTGAAGTCAGGGATGAGTAATAAATACCCTGGTATCCTCACATCTGTCAATATAGTTGCCTCAATCACTTTGTCATCAGATGACTCATGTTATTGAATGACCCAAACATTTGTGATAAACAGAAGTTAGACTCTGCCATTCTTCACTTATCTTAGAGACTAGACAACCAGACATTTTGTCACATCCTGTAATGACTCCTTCTCTTCCCCCACCCATTTTCCATTTAAATTCAATGTTAATAGGTGCACAATGACCAAGAGGAATTCACATGATTTTCAAACCCAGAAGCTGAAATGGCTGAAAAGGCTAATTCATTGCCCTTACTTGCAAAGCTGTTAACTCAAAAGTTAATATTTGCAGATAATTATTAGGGATCGGGAGTATATTACCCTTTTCTTGTTTGATCTTATGCTTTCAATTTTTACTCCTTGCTTAAAACTTCTGGGGTTGTAAGTAAAACCCTGATGGGATTTCAGAAACAGTTCCCCTGCTAAAATAAACTGGGGAGCTGTTAAAAATGCCTACATCTGGGCTCACTCAAGACCAGTTAAATCAGACTATCCAAGGCCCAGACTCTCACTCTCCTTCATTCTGTAGCCAGGGGCTGAAAACCACTGGTTTACACCTTGGAAGCATTTGGATATTGAATCAAAGAACATCCAGGTGGTGGCTCAGCTGGTAACTGAACTTGACTCAGACTAGACAAGGCAATGTATTAGGTAGTCTAAAGATAGTGTAGGCTTTACAACAGGGAGGGATAAGGTACTAACTTGAGGCTGCGAGGGGGTGAAGTGGTAAGGTTTCAGGGAAAGCTGGTGCTTCCAACCAAGGTCATTCTTGAAGAAATGTTAAAAAGCTGACTTTCACCCAAGGGTAAAAATCAGCTTTAAAAACAGGCAGATGACCATCTCAAATAAATCAAACAAGATGAAGGAAAATGGGTTAGAGAGGGTGGGCCTTGCCAGGGCCAGAGAGAGATCTTCAGGGATGGTTACAGAAGGAACCAGAGACTTTGGTTTGGAAGGCAAGGCTGCAGTGAAGGTGGTGTCATGAGAAATGTAGCTCTCAGAAGCAGCATTGGCAGAAGCCCCAACGAGGCATCGCAGGCTTAGGACCAGTGGTGTAAGTGATGGGACCTGTGCAGCTGCTGCAGCAGGGGGAGCTCCCAGGAGCACCTGGTAGTGTTATCTGGGAAGTCTTTCTGGTTTCATTTTCTCCAGGCCTGATTCCCTGGCCTTCCTAAGTATTGTAAGCTGCTGGCTAGCTGGGGTAAGTCCGTGTTTTAATGAAGAACTCTGAATGATACACATGCATTCTTATTTAAGACTCATTCAACTCAACAGGCTAGAAAATATTATTACTACTGAATAGATAGGAAAGTGAAAATCAGAGAGTTAAAAAGCTTCTCCAAGCCAGCCGGCCAATAAACGGGGGCAAAACTGAAGTCAAAGTCCCATGTGAATGATCTCAGAGCCCATGCCCTTTCCTCTGCACAGACCCTGGAAAGAAGCCACATGGACTGTGTGGGGGAAGTTTGAGTATCTTTGGCTTGCATCCTTCTCCTTCATGGTTCAGCTGAGGGCAATGACGTGTTGCCTAAAATTTGCTAACAAATGTCTGCCTTTTATTAAAGTTATTGAAAGAATGTGGGCTCTGACTGGATGCTTCCATGGTTTTACATTTTCATACTTCATAATTTCCTAGCAAAAAGTCTTTCTGAAAAATGTCTTCCTTTTCAGCATAGAACTTAGGGAGAAGGGATTTTTCCTACCTCTCAGCCAGTATCACAGTTGTCACATGTTTATAGCCTGGTGACCCAGTTTTAAAATTTCTGGGTAGACAGTGAGTGTCCAAGAGGGAAGAAACCAGTGGTCATTGTTGGCTCCCCATAATTTCCACAAACAAAGCACTTAGGCCCCAAACCACTGTAGCCAGAGCAGCTCTATCCAGTAAAACAACTCTAGTTCTCCTTGGAAAGAAAGTCCCTGAATTAAGAAGCTGGAAGGGATCTTAGAAATCTCATTTTGCAATGAGAAAACTAGTCCAGGAGGATTTTCCTGAAGTCACTCATGAGTGGCCTCTGAGGGTCTTTGCTTTGGGTTGAACACAGCAGAAACTACAGAAGCACCTTATAATCAAAGAGAAATAAGAAAGCTTAAGAAAAAAGAGCATATGGCTCTTTATGTGTTTTATAATTTAACTGGGGAGACAACAAACTGAGAGATGAGTGACCGTGTGAACCATGAAGGCGCTGCGGGAATTCAGGGGTGGGGTAGCCACAAAAGGCAGGGTGGGCAAACAGGCTTCAGTGGCAGTGGAGCGGCTGCCAGGAAGCGGGGCAGCCAGCAGAGGCGCAGAGAGGAGCCCAGAGCACAGCAGCCCCTCTGCAGCCGGCCCCAGGATGGGGAGCCCCCTTCTAAAACCTGGGGTCCAGCAGCAAAAACGGGAAAAGACGTGAAGACCGCCCTGCAGGGTGAGCCCTCGCTCCGCGGCTCCAGGCTCCACGAGATCCACTCCCTGCGGCCTCTCCACCCGCTTTCTTTGTCGCATGCTGCCGCTTAAGCTGTGACAACACTGTGTAAGGCCCCGCACACGCCGCCTTTTCCAGCTAACTGCGGGTGGGGACACGTGCGGAACCGGCGCCATCCCCATGCCTGCCGTGCACTCCGAGGCCCGGACAGCAGCAATGCACGCAGCTCTCACCCCCCTCCCCACGCCTCCCCCTCGCTCCGCCCCGCCCCCGCCGCCTCTGCGCCGCAGCAATCTGTCCTCTTAAGAACCAGATCCTGCAACTGAAAGTGCCGCTTTCAAACCCCAGTTTCAGTGTATTTGTGCTTCCTGTCTACCGGATCCCACTAACGGCTAGTTATGCTGCAGAAAGGGAAAATGTGCCTTCATCCTTCTTCAGTGTATGTATTCACAGTAGCCATGATGTGGAAAGAGCAGGCACACAATGTAAACCCCAGGAATAGGGCGGTCACAAGAATGGGAGCAGGACAAGCAGGAAACACAGTCAATACTCCAGAAAGCAGCAGGGACTTTGCCCTTCGCTGCCTCGGCCTCCTCTGCAGGAGAGAAGGGCTGGGGGACACACACCCCACTTTTTCCCCACCCCATCATTTGCTTTCCTGTTTGCAAGAAAAATGGATTCTCTGTCAGTTGTCCAAGTTTTGGTTGATGTTGCCTTTTGGAGCCCTCACTAAGGGCCGAAAGACCCATCCGGGATCGATACAAAGCTTTTTCCTCTGAAGTTCTCATTCATTTGTTCCACAAATATTTACTGAGTGCCTAATATGGGCCAGGGATCATTCTAATGAACAAACCTAACATCTTTGCCCTCATAAGAATTTATATTCTCATGGGAAAAAAATAAAGAACATACCTAATACAGAAGTGAATTACATGTTAAAAAATATTTTAAAAACATGAATCAGGAAGAGGGGAATCAGAGTGTGGCAGGTTCCTATTTAAAATCAAGTGGCCGGGAGGAGGACCACATAATGGAAAGATGCCAGGCAGGAATGAGGCCATCTGCAGATTAGTTGACCCCACCCCAGGCAGTCCCTTAGGAGCACTTCTTTGTGTTCACAGATTTGCATAGAGCCAGAGAGCCTTGAAGAAGGTGTCTGTCTTTCACTTCTAGAATAGGATGGGAGGTAGAGCATCAATAATTGATATTTTAATAGAGCATTATAGCTCTGACTTCCCCAGCTTCCATTCCTAACCTCTGGAGAGCCGGAGAAAGGGTTGTGATTTTTGCAAACAAGTAGGAAGCTGGGGGAGGGGAAAGATGATAAAATACAAGGAGTTCTGAGCTCTCATGGGCACAGGGGTCCTGAGGTTGGCTTCTGAGAAAGCTAGTGTGAAGTGAGCCCAGCTTTACGGTAGGAAACAGCTACATATGGCATGAAGTCAAGGGGCGTATTTTAATAATCCCAAATTAGGGCTGATAATAACAACAGTAATTAAACTAGCTGGTGTTTATTGCATGCTTACTGTGGCATTGTGCACAGGTTTTGTAGGTAACCTCTCAGTCTTGGGCTTTTCTTCAGCTAGAAAGTCATGTAAGCTCCATAAGAGAGAGGACTTTGCTCTGTTCACCATGGTGCCTGGAACAGTGCCTGGCACAGAGACGGTGCTCACTGAATGAATGAATGATTGCCGGGAACTCCTGCTGCAGGCCTTACAGTGAGATGCTGAGGAGGTTTTAGACACTTCATATTCTTCAGAGTGCAGCAAACGTAATGATATACCACTTTCTTTTTTCTATTATTAACTGCTCTGCGTATGACTCCAGACCTTCATGGAGTGTTGTTTCTTCTTTTCACTGTTTCCCCCCTTCCTTGCCCCATGGTGGTTGGGTAGGTAGGGGAAGAAAAGGTAAAACTGTGTCCCCCAGAGTTAACAGAAGCTGATGGCTAACAAGAATTCTTGAGCTAGCCCCGCAGAGCAACAGATAGGGGAATAGCTTGTTAATACTCCTCTGCTTGTCACCTGCCTCCACTGATTAAGCTCACTTTAGTATTTTATTTTTCTCTTTTCCTCTCTTTAATTGCATCCTGTCCCAACCTTACATAGCCCAGTTGTTTTACAGGAATTTGGAGTCGGCTCCTGCCCACTGAGAGCTGGCTAAGGCTGGTTGGAACCACTGACTCTAAAACTGGACCTGCACAGGTGTCCAATGAATGGCCTTTTGATGTCAGAGGCTGGAAATTCCACTCCCAGATCATGCTAAGCACCTCCATTTTGAATATGCAGAGCATGTAACCCAGATGCACCTGAATAGAACACCAATTACCCCACCTTTTCCCCTACCTCCAATCAGCTCTCCTCGTGCTTAAGACCACCCTGCTTATCTCATAGATACCCCAACCCTCTCTACTTTGGAGAGGTGGATCTGAGACCTGTTCTCCTATCTTCTCACTTGGCTGACTTGTGAGTAAACTCTTTCTTGGCTGTAAACCTCAGTTTCTTAATTGTTGGTGAACAGACCTGGTTTAGTAACAAAGGTGGGGAAGAGGAGGGGAAAAGAAAACCATTACCTCATTTAGTTCTTACAACAACCCATTTTACAGAAGAGGAAACTGAGACTTAGAAAGCTAAGTTGTCCCCACTGTCCGCTTACCCCACCTCCAGGGGTAGGGTAGTATTTTGGGCAGGTTCTTTGCTGTAGAGAGGGCTCTTTAAAAACATGCCAAATCCTTTAACAATTAATTCAAAGCAAGAGACCACGTTATTTTATTTCTTGGAGAAACAGTGAACTGGGTTGAGTTCACTGTTACTTACAGTTGGCTCGGTGCTTGAGGAGTATTGGGCTGTGAAGATTATTTGGGAGCGAGGTTTAGGTTATCACTGTTTGGCCTCTCTACCTCTAACATTGTCAGGGAACAAGGGTACATTAGTGCCTGTTATGTACTTGGTGCTAAGCAGGTTAATGAGTGGGGCGCAACAGGAAGGATGAACATTGCAGTAGTGATCTCCTACAATCTGACTGCACTGATGGTTGGCCATTACTGTAGAGGATAATTTAAAAATGATACTACCTAAAAAGTTTTTAACTGTATATATACATGTAAATTAGTATGTTATCACATTCGTTCATATAATTACCTATAAATGTAAATTCACTTGTTATCTTTTCACATAAGGCTAAGACCTAAGACCTTTGCTTTGATTATAGTTCTATATTGTCTTTCTGGGATAAATTACACCCATGGTGAGTCACCTACCATTTCCAGTTTGTGTTTCTTTGAAGTGAGTTATCAACCTAAAGACAATTTTCAAGTAAGTTGAGTGTAGAATCCTGTAGATCTTTTGGATATTTCTCCCTAATCTTTTAGAGTTGTCTTTATCACACCTAATTTGATAGTGAGGTTTCTGTGCATGTGAGATTTAAATTTATGAGTCTTTTCAAAGCATTCAAATTAGTTTTTATAGAAACATTTCCCTTTTTTTTCCTATTCACATGTTTTCAGTTTACCTGTGAGTTAATTAAATTATGTAGTTACAATAGTAACACTCCTGGTATAGACAGATATGAGAACAGACATACACTTGGCAGGCTGATCTTTGGCAAACTGAATAACATAAAAGTTGGGTCTGAGGACTCCATGATGGTCTGTAAATAAGCTCAGCCTTGGGGAAGCAGTAAGCGTGAGGAAGCAGATGAAAAGTTAACAGAGAGAAAGTTAAGGAGCCCATATGCAGGGAGAAGCGGGATCTCTGGGGCTCCTGTGATGCATGAAGAGGAGGGAATAGCCGATTGTTTGAGCCATCTTACTTCCTGATAGCATTCCAGCTCTAAACTGTGTTACAGTACACATGGATTCCTTCAGTAACTTCCTTTTTTTCTGGGTCATCACTGGATCTCCCTTCCTTAAAGCCCAAAGGACAGACATGGAACTAGGACCCTTATTGAACACCATGTCTGGGCCCTCAAAGGTCCAAGGTGTCCAGGGCCCGGGGGCCAACACTGAAGACTCCCAGTCTGCTGGGCATCCTGGGCTGCTGCCGCTTTTCCAATGTTGTCTTCTGGGTTTCCCTGAGTCCCTTCTTCTCACTCCTGGGGAGTCTCTTTCTTCCGGAATCATCAGCATTTCTAGGCTTTACTCTGGCTTCTCTTTTTTGCCACTTGATTCTCATTTTTTTTAATCACTGTTTTCTGCTTCTTCTGTTTTTCTCCCACTTAATTCTCCTGGGCTTCTGAGTTTTGACATTTCTGTGGCTGACTTTTACAACCTTCAGATGTCCTGCTCTCCTGGATATGTGCTACTGCCTGGGGGAAGAACCGGTTGTCCTGTCTTCTGTAAACTTCCAGGTTTGATTCTTCCCAGTGCTCACTCCCAGAGGCTTTTGGGGATATTTTCAGGTTTGCAGCTGTTGTGGAAAATAGGAGGTGCCAGATGTCAGAGTAATACCACGTGGATCTTAATGTATTATTATTATTATTATTATTATTATTATTATTATTATTATTATTATTAGCAGCAGCAGCAACAGCAAAACCTTGCCTTTGGCGTTCCCTTGCTTATTTTAAAATTAGTTTGCATTCCACCAGCTCAAACTAGTTGAGCTGTAGGGGGTAAATGAGCTAAAATGTTTGTTGTGCTAATTTTAGGAAAAAGTCAACCCGAATTAAAAATTGACCTCAGGTAATGAACAGGATAAATATTGTTATGTAATGAAGAACTGATGTTAGTGCTGATTTTAATACTACCTGGAAAACTCCTGAACACAGTAAGCAAATATCCTATCAGGAAATCTCTTTACAGTTCACTTTCTTGAGAGATTGGAAAACCTATTCTGTGTCTAGTTTCTGGGTTCCCATGGGTCTTTTACATCTGAGTTAAAGCTGGAAATAAGGATCACAAGTTGGCCTAGTAACAGGAGGAAATAAAGGGACCCAACATCTTTAAAACACCACTTTTTCCTCTGTATGGTTATAAAAAGAAAATATGAAGCAAACTGGTTCAGAGCATAGCTTTCTATCTTCCCTTTCCCTTCTCCCACTTAAATAAGGTAGAAAAACAGATCTCTCATCCATACTGGATCTTGCAGTGGAGCATTATTACCCTAGAGTGTAAAAAACTTCAGGCATCAAACAACTAAACAATCCAGGAACACAATCCTTCTGAAAGAGTCACATGAAATCAAAGCAAAGGAATTATCGGGAGGAAGTATCAAAGGTGTGGCACTTTGCTTCATTTAGGGGAAGAGGTCATGGTGAGTTTCCAAGCCTCCACCCATTCTTCCATCCCTCCCTTCATCCACTCGTACATGTAGCTTAGAATTAAAATTTAGATGTATGTTTGCCAAGGGATGTATATCAACATATTTATTTGAAATGGTAAAAATAAAAAAAAGAAGCCCATATCTGAATGAAAGTAAGTCTCTTTGCTAATTAATTTTCAGTGAGTACAGCTTTGCCAATTATGTAACATGGTGGACCATTTTCTGTAAATTGTTTGAGGTAAGCTTATAGTCTCAAAGTTAAAAAAATTAAAGTATTAAGCAATTTAAAACATGGCAAAATTCCACTCTTTGCATTTATTTAATCTGATGATAAAATTTTTGGATGCCAGCTTAAAAATGTGTGAATGAGTAGAGTTTTCCAAAAATATTTTACCCTGGGGCTATCAGAGCCAAAGAAGAGAGTACAGTTGCTGTTAAGAATGGCTAAGGGAGCAATGATATTTTGTTTAGAGAAGATAAAGAGAGACAGTTGTTGTGGCAAGTGTGTATGAGGATTGTTCTCAAACAGTTCGATGCAATTGAACAAATGTAATCACTTGCTTTTTGCAGACAAGTTGCAGTGGACACACAGAAGTGAGTACATGCTGACAACATTGCCATGTCCTCAAACTAGATTAATTTTTTTTAAAAAAAGTATGCAATATACCATTTTGGGAGAAAGTAGGTGTCCTAATGAAATAAAAAATAGGGTATCATAATTCCAAAAACGTTGTGAATCTTGGGAACAAACCATCTTCCTGGTAGAGAGGGTCAGAGCAACAATGGGCAGCACCGCATCAAACTTAAAATACGATCTGGCATGTACAGGATATTTGTGGCAATACTCTGCATATTATGGCAAGCCAGACTAAGCCAAATGTCCTCTTCAGTAGACAGGGTATACAAATTCTGTGCATTTCACCAACCAGTGCAAGAGTCAACAAACTACAACTACACACAACATGGTCAAATCTCATAAACATAAGGTTGAGTAACAAAAATGACATAGTAGAGGATGCACTGTATGACCCTACTTTTTAAACAAGTTTAGAAACAGGCAAAATGAATCCTCATGGTCAGAAGCCAGTCAGAATCATGGTTATCCCTGAGGAGGCAGTTGCTGAAAGGGACATGAGAGGGCCTCTGGGTGCTGATCATGTTCCAACTCTGGATCTGGCTGGGTATAAAGATGACTACTTATGATTTGTGCATTTTTATGTATAAATGTTACACATGAAAAGAATTTAATAAACAAAAAACAGTAGTCTGGTATTAAATGAGTCCTGTATTGAACAGACAGCCTTGCTAGTCTGAATAATTGAACCTGAAATAGGAAATAGAAATAAAGATGTCTCAGATGGTGGGAAGCCATTTTGAATGAGTTTAGGATTTGGGGGTGCACCTTCAGAGTCCTGTTATTACCGTTTCTACCCCATCATTGTGAACCGCAGTCCTTTTCCTTCTCCCCACCCCACCTCAAGGGCTCTCAGACCTCTGACTCTTACTTAAACTGTAAATCACACACGATTTGGAGCTTACACGCTGGGTCAGAGGCCTGGCTGAAGTCCACGTCTACACGTGCATTTCCTCAGCTGTCTGCAGTAAAACATCCATCCCCTTCACTTGCCGTCAGAAGCTGAATAAATCATGAGATGGCTGGAAAGTAAGCTTCACCAGCGTGAGTGACCTGAGGAGACATCTCTCCTGTGAAACCTGATGGGAGGGGCTTAGGAATTTCAGCTTCTAGACACCCACTGTATAATTTTACAAGTATTAGAGGATCCTCTTCATCTGACTGGCAGAGCAGGGAAAGAGGGAGAAGCCTGCTCTATGAGTCTCACAGGAGGGTTACAAGGAGCTGTATGAATGGAACAGCTTGGCACAGGCAGGGCTGAGAATCCCTCTTGAAAACCGTGGCTGACTCACCTAAGACTGGTGCTGCCTCACAGGATTTTGAAAACATTAAAAATCACCTCCCAGCTTTTCCAGGGGGCTGTCGCCAGCTGCCAACTGGATGCAGCTCCATGACATCAAAGCCGTCTGGCTCAGTGGGCTCCTGTCCCCATGCAGGCTGTCTTAGGGCGGGTCAGCTGGCCTGGAGAAAACAACACGCTTCAACGTGACGGTCCCCACATTCTGCAGACTTGAAAGGGAAATCCTCTGGATTCTGACTGGGCTCCTGGGGCTCAGCCCTGGCCCTGCCCTGAGGCTGCAAGAGGAATGAAAATATGGAAAGGGCTGCATGTTGCTGTCATTGCTTCTCCAGGTGATCAGAGGCATTTTCATCCTGAAAGGATTTTGCAGCCTGAGCTTCTTTGCTCCTTCATGTTCCCTCATTACCTCTGCTGACTGGGGCCTCAGAAACCCAGCCCAGCCTTTCCCTGTCTCACCCTCACCTTCCTCCCACCTACTTCCACTTTTATTGTACATTTCAGCAGAGCGCTTCTTAAACCTCACACTTACACAGAGGTTTGCCCCCAGTATTGCTGCTGCTTTACAATCAATTCCTATTCCTCCCCCACTCCACTCTCTCATGCTCTTCTCTTGCTTTCTTTGATGTTCACTTTCATGTTCCTCCCAAATTCTACAAAGGCAGGACATAGAGGAAGGCCAGCAGAGGGCAAAGAGCACTAGAGCTGAATCAGGGGACAGATGAGCATTTTGGATTTTGTCACTGATGTATGTGACTTCGGGCAAAGGGTACAGACTCTTCTCTGTGTGTTCACGTGCTCACGTGTGCATGGGGTTGTGTCACCCGTGCTGGAAATCCAGTGCCATGTATTGTGCCAGCATTGGTGTCATGGGAATGCAGAGAATAAGACTCTGGCCTGGCTCTTACAAACCTACTGAATACCATTATGTGCTTTCTGATACACATGTACGTACACACACACACACACACACACACACAGAGCTAGAGGCTGGATCATAGTAGCTCCTTGCTGTAGCTATAACTCAACACTCCATTTTATTTTTCAAAATTCAGTGAAATGGAGACAGTCCAAGGCTGGTTTTCTTTTGCTACCATAGATGTCCACATAATTGCTGGATTGTCTAAGTAGGGAAAATGGCAATGTCCTTACCTCAAGGCAGACAAGGACATGACAGCCAAATCCAGAGAGATGGAATAGACAAAGCAAATCAGAGATTTATAGAGTTGAGTCTAGGAGAACCAGAAATAGAATTGTATTAGGGAAGATCCTTGGTTATATTTGAATTTTTGCAGAGTCCACTTAACTTACTACCTTCTTGATATCTTGTGGCTTTCACTAAACCTTGTGCTCAAAGGGACAGTCTTCGTTTTACTAACCAAACCCAGATTCTTCCTATATTTGCACTCAGACTCCAGTAATGATGTGGGCATGCTTTGATTACCTTCAAACATCAAAGATTGGTTAGAATAAATATTTTTAACTTTCTGAGCAATTTACACGGAGATGGGGTTTTGTATGGGAGTAGGGGATGAATGTAAATGGGGACATCTGTATGAATACTCAAAATCCAAGCTGAAGAGAATCTCAAGTTTATTCTGGACTCAGCACTGCAGTAGGACCTAAGGATTAAATTTCGACCAGAGTATGAAATCTGTTGTTTTCCATTAGGAAGGAGAAGAAAATAAATATGTCTCAGTTCCTGATGTGTGCTAGGCACTTTACATATGTTAATTTATTTGATCCTGACTATAAATCTCTAAGGAGATATTTTATTCTCTTGACAAATGAAGAAACGTGAAGAGGACACGCAGTAGCTGTAGAGCCAAGGCCAGAAGTGTAACCTATAGTCTGAAGCCACTGTTCCATGTGGTCTTGTCAAACCACATCTCTGCTATCTTCTTTCTCCACATTTAATTTAATTCATTTTGTTCCTCGTACTGCGCAAGTGGTGTGGCACACACAAAAGAATAAGATGAACTCTCTCGGAGAGGTTACTAATTTGAGAGAAATTAGAGCCACAGAAGTGAAGTAATTAGAGTGTATTTTGTATATAACCAATATGTGAGAAGATGTTCAGTTAATGAGTAAGTAAAATTCAACTGAGTGCAAATAGATGGATGTTAAATGAGGTCCTACTAGGGACTCCATCCTAGAACAGGTAGAAAAGGTTTCATGGGAGAGGTGGCACTGGACACTGATAGACAAAGTGGACAAAATGAGCAAGGAGGTGTGGGCTCACTGGTTTGGGTTAAGAAATTTAATCCTCTGCAGAAATGAAGCATCTTCCAAGAATTTCTATAATCCAGCACTGGACACACAGTAAGAACAAATAAATACTAGTTAGATGGTTTACTCATGCAGTCCTTGAAAGTATATATACACCTGCAGGTCTTTTAAACTTAAATAAGAACCCGAAGAAGAAAGGGCACCTCCACTATGACTTTCTCACTTATTCAGATGATTTTGCAACTGTGTTGGACTGTATAGTTTACAGAGCACCTTCAAATTTGTCAAGACTGAATGAGGAAATATATAGCATAGTGCCACTTTAATTATTAGCAGCTACTTCACTAAGTCTTTGTAATTTCTTTTATTTCTTTTTTTTTTTTTTGCCCTTCTTGTAAATCATTTGCCGCTGTTTTGAAGCATTTTTGGCTTAACTACTTTTTAAAAAATTGTTTGTGAGGTGTAATTTACATAGAATAAAGTACACCCACCAGCAAGGTGTCAGAGTTCCTGTTGCCCCATACCCTTACCAATCCTTGTCTTCTTTATTTTAGCCATTCTAGAGGTTTTGCAGTTGTATCTCCTTGTGGTTTTAATTTGCTTTTCCCTGATGATCAGTGATATTAAGCATCTTTTCATGTGCTTCTTTGCCATTTGTATGTGTTTTGTGACGTGACTGCCTAAATCTGCCTATTTTTAATTGATTGTCTTATTATTGAGTTGTAAGAGTTCTTCATATATTCTGGTCCTTCATCAGATATATGTCATGAATATTTCCCCCTAGTCTTTGTCTTCTCTTTTCGTTTTCTTAATGGTATTTTCTAAACAACATAAACTTCATTTTGATGAAGTCCAGTTTAATCAATTTTTCTCTTATTGTTTGTGTTTTTTTCTGTCCTATCTAAGAAATCTTTACTTACTCCAAGGTTGCAAAGACTTTCTCTTGTGTTTTATCCTAGTTTTATAGGTTTAGTTCTTATATTTAAATCTGTGATCCATTTCAAGTTAATTTTTATGTTTCTTGTGAGATAAGGGTTGAGGTTCATTTTTGTCTGAGGATATCCAGTTGTTTCAGCAACATTTGTAGAAGATTATCCTTTCCCCCATCAAATTGCCGTGGCACCTTTAAAAAAAAATCTGTTTTGAAAAAAAAATCTATGTGTGGGCCTACGTCTGGACTCTCCATTGATCTCTATGCCTATTGTTCCACTGATACCAGACAGTCTTGATTACTTAGCTTTATAGTAAATCTTAAAATAAGTCAGTATAAATCCTCCAGCTGTGTTCGTCTTTTTCTAAATTGTTTTGACTCATCTAGGTTCTTTGTATTCTCGTAAAAATTACAGAATCAGCTTGTCAATTTCCGTTTTAAAAAAGCCTGTTAAAAGTTTGATAGGCATTGCATTGAATTCTATATATCAATTTGGGGAGAATTCACATCTTAGCTATATCTAGTTCCCCAATATTGAGTATAGCATATTACTGCATTTATTTAGGTCTTTAATTTTTCTCAGCAATGGTTTCTAGATTTAAGTGTAGAAGTACTGCAAAAACTTAGTTAAATTTATCCCAATGTATTTCATGTTTTTAGATATACTTCTAAATTGAATTTATAAAATTTAATTAACTAATTCTTTATTGTGATATGTATAAGTACAGATGATTTTTTTTACCTTATATATGGCCTTGCTAAATTCATTTATTAATTTGTAGATTTCTTAGGATTTTCTAGGCTTACAGCTTTCTTTTCTGCAAAGTCAGACTTACTCCTTCCTTTCCAACCTCTATGCCCTTCATTTATTTTTATTGTGTGTATTAGTAGTTCCTTTTATTGTTGAGTATTATTCTATTGTATGGATATACCCCAGTTTTCTTTCATCCATTTGCTTATCAATGGATAATTGGGTCATTTTCAGCTTTGAGGTATTACAAATAAAGCTACTATGAACATTTGTTTACAGTTCTTAGTGTGGACATGGGCTTTAGTTTCTCTTTGGTCAATACTAGGAGTAGAATGGCTAGCTCATGGTACAGGTGTATATATACTTTTGTAAGAAAACACCAAACTACTTTCCAAAGTAGTTGTACTATTTTATATTCCCACTGGCAGAAAGCCCCATGAATTTCTTCACTGGTGTGTGTTTCCTGCCTGCCAAGTAAACTCAGCTCTCATTTTGTTGCTTGCTATAATGGTCATTTTCTTCCTTTTAACACAACCCATCTTTAAATATCTCTCATGCTCCAGCCACATGGTCCCCTCTAAGGGGCTGAAACACAGAGCTACTTCCAGCCTATGACCTTCATACAAGTTGCTCCCTCTCCCTTGAACACTCGTCCTTCGGCTGTTCACACATTGTCACTTTCTTGTTGTTCAGGTCTCAGGTTGTATATCACTGCCTCTGAGAGACCTTTCCTAACTGCTCTATCTAGTCAGCCTCCCATCCACACCATTCATCTCTGTTGGTTCTTTTCTTTGTAACACTACTTGTAATTACATTATTATTTGTTTATTGACTTGGTTATATCTGCTTCTCTCGGTAAATAGTGAATTTCACGAGAGCAGCCTGATCTACCATATATTTATAAATACCTAGATTAGAACATAGTAAATGTCCAGTGAATAAGTGAGCTTCTCCCTCTGGGAGGACCTGGGAGTCCTTGCCATATCCACAGCCCCGGTTCTACATGTGATTGACAGGCTTTGTGCCACCTGCCACCCTTGGTGACTCACAATGCACATTCCTATGTTGAAGGCTCTGAAAGTCCTTGCAGGAAAAAACAAATCTGTTGAACTCAATATTTCTCGAAAGTATTCGATCACTGAACCCTTTCTTTGTGGCTTGTTTTGACCTCCTATACAAAGTGTTCTATAGAATCCTTATTTGGAAAATGCTAGTTAAATTCTAGCTAGATTCCCAACTCAGTTCAGCAGCCTGAGTACATGGAATAATGGTCATCACAACTGACTTAAAAAGATACCCTCAGAAGTTAGCTCTGGAAAAATGCCACTTAATCTGCCTTATCTCTGAGGCTTTCTAGTTTTCATTGGGAAGACAGTTTAAACAACATGGAACTCTCTCACTATTCCCAATCCAAGTACTTTTCTTCCCTTTAGAATAATTAGTGGCATATGATTTTATTAAGACTTGAAACTGCACACATCACAAATAAGATTCAGTAATGATTAATGTTGATGCATACATGATATTTTGATATGGCCTAAAGAAAATGATTAAACTTTCAGCTTTAAAAATAATTCAGGTAATTTGTGCAGTGGACTTTCGCACTCCATTTGTCTCCAATTTTATTCCTGAATTAATAGTTAAACTTTGTGTACTTTTATTGTTGACGATTATAATAACCAAGGAAATGGTACTAAATACTGTCCTTGCTGTTCCTACTGCTTTTATCTTCCTTCTCCATTTCTTCCCTTCTCCTCCTCTTTCAGAAGGATGGAGTGAAGAACATAGTGAAGAATGGTCCTACAGACTTGTTCAACAAAAATAAGTGCTCGTATATTGATGCAGCTCAACTGTTACATATTTTTATGCCTCCCTCAAAATGGACTCATCAAATCAGCTGATTAAATGTCTCCCCTTGAGTAGAAAAAGATTTTTCAATATAAGCAAAAAGTTGGTAAATAAGAGCTAACTAGGATTATAATAAATTGTGAAATTTCCTTTAACTCTTCTGTGCTTTGAACAGCAGCTTCAAATTTTCCCAGTCCATGTATGTTTAGCACATAAAGGGCTACTAGAGTTGGCTGCTTCTCCTTGTGGGAGCACACTTCCTTTTAAGTCTTTGAGTCTAGTTATAGCAGCTACTCAAAAATCCTTATCTGCTAATTTCATCTGGGTTATCTCAGGGTTGGTCTTCCTTCATTGCCTTTGTCTCTTGAACATAGGTCACATTTTCTTGTTTCTTTATATGTGAAGTAATTTTTTAATTGTATCCTTGACGTTATGAACAGACATTGTAGAGACTCTTGATTTTTTTTTTTTCAGGAAGAACCAAAGTCTAAAACATCAGTTCAGTGCTTTAGCCTTAGTTGGTTTGCTTGGAGTTGGCCTGGCACATGAGTGGTTCAGGGGTCAGCTAGAAACTTGAGCAGAGTTTATAAGCAGATTTGGGGGCTCCTCTTCTCTGACTCTGTTCTCTCAGGAATTTCTCCTCTCCCTTTCCAGGTGCTGTGGTTGCCCTGAGCTTGGCTCCCTGGTTCTTCAAGCAATGAGGTTATAGGTTTCTGTGATCTGCAGATTGTGGACTTGTCTGCCCTCAGGCTAAACATTGTAAAACAAAGTAAAACAAAAAATAGGATGCTCACCCAGTGCCCTTCCCTTCTTCCAGTTTTCAAACCCACTCCAGCATCTGCCTGCTTTTCCTTATTCGTCAGTGTTTTCAGGTAGTGGGCTTTTAGTACTCTGTTGAGTTTATAGTTACTGTTTGCAGGAGGATTGATTCAATAAGCGTGCCTCAGGTATTGCTGAAAGTGGACCTGGTCCTCGTGGGAGATGTCCAGTTCCTACAACAATTCAGAGAGGACCTGAGAAGAGACATAATTGTAGGCTTTCTTAACAGATCATAGGATAACTTGTGATAACTCATGTACACGTGTGTCTCTAAGATGGCTCTTCCTGTTATTTTTTTTGAAGACTGCCTTACATTTAAACAAGTTAATTTCCTCTCAGCCATTTGCCAGGACTTTCTGCCTACTTGCAGAAGAATGCCCACAGAATCCTCCCATAGGCTAGGACTAGGTGGGGAGAGCCAGCCTTCCAGAGCAGCTGTCCTTTAAAGATGTGTTCCCAGAGGTAAACATAGACCCAAGACCTGCCTCTCCCATGTGTAGGCTGGACTCTCTAGAGGCTGCCCCACTCCCCAGGAAGCCTGCCTCTCAGGGCACATTTCTGCTGTGTGGTAACTGGTTCAGCCAGCATCCAAAGTCACTCCCAATGGCAGGAATTCAAAACAGTTCTCCTGCTCAAGGTATGTTACCAGGCATCACAGACACCAGAGAGGGACAGAAAGGAAAAGGCTAATAGAGCCAATAGAGACACTCTCTATAGGGAACACATGTTCTTGAAACCCTGTACGCAACTTGGCTACTGGTTTTATGTACATACCGTTAGACTGGAAAGAACCTTACTGACATCTCTCCACCCACACTGAACAATATAACACTTCCCTTCTCCCAACCTTCTCCTCTGCTTCTGCTACAGAATTACTTGGTTTTTCCAAAGGTCAAGCCTCAGCAAGTACACTAAGGGATGTCATCCCCATTCCCAACATGTAACCCCCAATCCTTCCACCTCTACCACAAGGAAAGGCCAATCATGATTTACCCTTTGAAGCACATGGCACTCAAAGGAGGCTGAATATAATGGGGGCTCTATTAGAAAAGAAGAAGGGGGAAGAATTGTTGAGCAGATAGTCAACAGCACCAACTTCACCTGGATATTCTTTTTTAAACCTAGCTAGATATTAATATGTTTTAAAGTCTTTGTTAAAAAGAACACCATGAATTTCATTATCCACTTGTTCTCAAACCTGGCTGCACACAGCAATCATGTAAGGGAGCTCTTTAGAAAATGCTGATGCCGGGGTCCCTCCTGCATTCTGTGTTAACTGGTCTGGGGCACCGTCTGGGCACAAGGATTTTTAAAAACTCTTCAGTTATCTAAAAAGAGGAAAATTTAAGAAACATCATCATAGTCCACATTCCACATGGAAAACAGAACTAGAAATGTAGTTGCAGTTAAAATCTAGTGTCAGTAACTATAGATCGTTGATAACTGGTGTATGCGCTGTAATTTGTATGGCCTGTCATCTGTGCACACAAGGTTAAAACTCAATTTTAGCATTTCGAATAATCATGTGAGCCCTCCCCCCCCAACCTCGACAGCACTAATTCATGGAAAAATCCCTGTCTAGACCTCCCCCTCATTCTGACCTTGGGATTGTCCAAGAAAACCCCTGCAGCTTACTCAGTTCAAAGGCCAGTTCTGATTTAAGCATTTCACAAAGAAAGAGATGTGGAATTTGTTCCCTCCTCCAGCAGGTCCTCTACCTTTTCCTGCCATTATTTCTGTTACCGCTGCATGACACCCCTTATTTAAGGTAGGTGTTCAGGCACTGCCTGCAGCTACAGGGATGCCTCTGCTGGAAGCAACCAGCAATAGCTTTTCAGCTATTATAAAAATAATGAAGTTACACTTCACCAGGCACCCACTACGTCTACCTACTCTTCCAAATCTCTAACTGAAAGAAAACATGAAAGGTTTATTTTTGTTTGTTTTTATAGTTTTGTTTTGTTAGCTGGTTAGATGGAACTTGCACCAGAAATGCTTCCTTTTAAAAGCAGCTACTGATTTATTTCCCTGCCTGGGACTTGTGTCCCATCTCAATTATCCAAACATAAGGTGAGCAGGCACTTAGTACCCTGGAAGGTAAAATGGCATTTGTAGCCTTAAAAAAAAAAAGATTTCTGCCCATTCTGCCTTTGTTAAAAGAAAAAAAATTGTAGAAAGGGAGATGAAGACTTTCTGGAAAGACAGATGTAACAAGGGCCATCTCAGGAAAACCCACAGGGAAGGAAGAGGGTCTGGCTGGTGACCTGGGCTGAGTACCAGGCCTGGACGTCCCTGTAAGGAGAGCTGGTACAGCTCAGCATGTGGTTGAAGCTAGAAGCCATCCCCAACTTCCCAGGTATAAGGGGCTCAACGAAAATGCTTATCTCAGGAGCCCCAGCAGGGGGCCCCACTCGGCCTGTTGCCAATCCTGGATGTCCCAGTGAGAGAGACAACCCAGTCCCCAGCACAGACCGCTGGATTACCTAGATTGGCAGCCCCTAGTCACACATGGATTTTGAGCTCTTGAAATGTGGCTGGTCTGAATAAAGATACGTGCTGCAAGTGGAAAATGCATACTGGATTTTGAAAACAATATAAAAAAAGTTTGTAAAATAGCTCAATAATTTTTATGTTGACTGCATGTACAAATGATAACTTTTTTGCATATATTAAGTTAAAAATACATTATTGAAAATAATTTCATCCTAATGTGGCCACTAAAAATTGTTCAGTGGCATACGTGGCCCATATTTATGGCTTGCGTTGTATTTCTGTTGGATAGTGCTGGTCTGGATGATCTTGTTCTCAAGGCTGGAGCCATTCAGAAGCAGGGATTATCACTTAGGGCATGTCAGTGTTCAGGTGGCAGAAACCTCAGGTCAAGTGGTATAAATAATAATGAGAAAACTGTCCAGGGCTGGAAAGCACTGGGGTGGTTAACATGCTCAATGGCATCATTAGGACCTGGTACTTCCCATTTTTCCAGTCTATTCTCTGCTCTCATCTGGCTCAGCTCAAGGGGAGTATGTATCTGTGGAAGTCCCTTAAGTCACATCCAGACATTTTTAATGTCCAAAGGAAATAAGGTTGGGGGGTTGACAATCTTATCTCTCTTATCAGGAGTGAGGAAATCTTCCCCACATGTGCCCCTTCTTCTTGCCTCTCCCTTGCTCTCATGTCTAATTGGCCAGAATTGGGTCACATAGCCCATGCTGAGTCACTCACTAGCTAAGTAATCAGACACTGCATGGCTTTGGAGTAATCTGGAATGAGACATTTGTTAGAAAGAAAACCAGGACCATGGCAGGAAGAAGGGCTATTTTGGACCAAACAACCCGTGACATCCTTTGACAATTCAGGGAGAGGACATATTTCTGGCTAAGGGTCATTACACATTCTGCTATCCCAGGTGAGCAGATTTAGTCTGAAACACAATGGAGCTGTTATTTGATTTGTATCTCCAGGCTACAGAAGCTTACTAAGTATATTTACATAAATAGACAAACAAAGCAGATAAAATCCCTTAGCTCAGTGTGCTGAAATGGAGAGAGCACTATATCCTGATCAAGAGACGTGACTTTAATAACACCTTGCTATGGCATCTGTGAAGGTGGGCTTTGGGTTGTTAACCTTCCAAATTAATGTCCAAAGATTTTGAGTCAAGATAGCAAAGTAATCACATGAATATTTCTCCCTACTGTAATACAAACACATAGGAATGGTGATATAAATGAAATATAAAACATTAAAAAATACACATCATACCAAAGGATTCAGGACCCAACATGGCCGGAAGGAGAGGGAGCAGAAGGTAATTTCCACATAGCACCAAACAATTCTCAGGGCACCAGCTTAGTGTCCTACAACTCAACTCAGTTCTGACACTATTTACCTGAAGATGGTGCCAGATCTCACAGATTAGGGTCTCAGTCCCGTAAGACTGCCCTGTCCCACTTGCGTCAGATGCCAACTGCAATTCCAGGTTGTCACCTGTGCTTCTGACCAAATTGCTATGGATCAGAGGTGCCCATGACCCCCTCCTCAGGTTCAATTAATCTGTTAGAGTGAATCACAGAACTCAGGGGAAACCAGTTTACTTACTAGATTACCAGTTTATTATAAAAGAATCTAACTAAGGAACAGCCAGATGGAAGAGACACAAAGGGCAAGGTATGGGGAAAGGGCGAGGCACTTCCCAGAGTCTCCATATGTTCCCCAACCCAGAAGCTCTCTGAACCCCGGCCTTCTGGGGTTTTATGGAGGCTTTATTACCTAGGTATGAGTATTTAAATAATTGGTCATTGGCTATTGATTTAACCTCCAGCATTTCTCCTCCCCAGGGGTGGGGGTGGACTAGGGAGTGGGACTGGAAGTTACAGCCCTCTAATCACGTGTTTGGCTTCACTGGCAACCAGCCCCCAACCTTAGGTGTCCGCCAAAAGTCATCTCATTAACATAACAAAAGATACCTTTTCATTCATACCACTTAGAAGTTCCAAGCGTTTTAGGAACTGTGTTAGAAACACTGGAGGAAGACCAAACACATATTTCTTATTATAAATTACAAAATTACTCATACTCAGAAACTAAAGGAAAAATCTCTTTTAAAAATTAAAAATAGCAAATGTTTGGAAAGTTGACATCATGGGGCATGTGGAAAGTAGGTTCTGCCCAAGTTCCTTTGGAAATGCAGCCAAGTGAACTCGATGCATCATGGTGGACCAGGTTCCCTGAGTGAAGCAGGGTGGTGGGATAGCACCTTCACAAGGGAACTGGGACTGAAATAACTGCTTGACCACCAGCGATGGTAGACAAGTTCCACTTGCCTACAGGGGCACAGACTGAAACTGGAGTCTCTGACATCAGAGCTACTATATCACAGCGCTCAACCCTTCTGGTTGAAAGACCTGTGGCTGTTCAGTTCCCAGGTAGCCCTAGGATTCATGTCATTCTCAAGGTCAGCCCCAGGGATCTCCTGCGATCTCCAGATTTCTTTGTGGAGTACCCACTCCCCACTCCCACCTTACCATTTGAGCATACGTCTCCAAAATGTCTGTTAATATGACAAGCAGTCATATTAGCTCATTATAAAACATACACAAAAGAAATTTTTAAAGGATGGGAAAAAACCATAAAAAAAAAAACATACTTTGTTTCCTGCTAATTACAATGGCCCTATTTGATCATGAGTGGAGATTATCTGATATTAGTTGAGGTTTTCATTAATGATTAGGGTATAAATCTGTATTTCAAAAAGCTTTCTTAATAGTGTTTAGTATTTTCAGCAGGCTTCTTTGCAGATCTGATTAGATTATATTGTTTTTACTTTGTAATATGATTGAAGGAGTAGGGGAAATGTCAGCTCTGCCATTTTCTTGCTCTTTGCTTAAGCTTGCCCTATTAATATTCTATTCCATTTGTAATTTTTTGGCAGCAATGTTTTTAAACCAATTGTTCAAATTGTTAGTTGGCAACACACAGGTTGTATTATGTTACAATACCCTGAAAGGCAATGAAGGAATTTTGGTATACAGATCAACCACTTCCCATTGTGGAATTCACAGTTTTCCCTCAGGATAACTCCAGCTCTGTTTGTGACCTGTGACCTTCTTACATATGGACCAAGTGAGGGCACCAGTGTCATTAGGTATATCAAATGTTGATAAATATAAATTTCTTATGAGGAAGGATGAATATAAATCTTTTTGGAAGTTATGCCCAGCCTTCTTTAAAGACCAATGAGTTGCATTTTTCATTTGCTCTTTCAAGTTGGAGATTCTGATGAGAGTATGAAAAATCATTTGAAGGGGTATTTATGCAACCTTTAACTAAGGCCTGTCCACCTCTAACATATCATTTTCATATGCCACCTCAGATACCTTCTTGCCCAGTAGCTGACAGAGGCTTAACAGAATTCAGTTTTATCTCAGCAGAGGGCGTCCCTTCCTTCTAGGAATGTAGCAAGCTCTTAAGCAGCAAGAGGTTGGGACCTATGAAAAGAGGTCATAAGAGCAGTCTCTATGTCTACAAAGGCTAAATGAAGCTCACTCATTATCCTTTATTCATTTCCTGGGGGAATTGAAGTCCAGAGAGCTGCTCAGAATCCATGGTTAGCTGATGGCTAAACCAGCACCTGAATTCAGGCCTTGCACCCTCTGTCCAGTGCACTCTAATATTCTTGCAGCCCTCGGATGTGCACTTGTTAAGCAATAGTTAACTCTAGCCCATTTTTATTTAATGTAATTATTGATATATTTGAATTTTAATCTGTCATCTTATTTTATGATTTCATTATATCCAACCTCTTCTGTAATTCTTTGTCTTTTGTTTTCTGACTAATTTTGGATTGACTAGGATTTGTTTATAATTATTTTTTCTCCTTTAATATTTTGAAAGATTTACACTAGTTTTCTCCTCTTTTAGGGTTAGCTTAGAAACTATTTTTTTAATATTTATTATTTTATTTTTAACCTTGCATTGTTAACTTATCTAAATCTGGCATAAACACTGATCTTTATCATTGGCCTATAAAATTCAGAAATATAACACTTTAACACCACTTACCCCCATCCCAACTCATTCGCTATTGTTGTCAAAATTTTAAATTCTATATAATTTTTAAATTCCATAGATACTTTTCTTTTTTTTGCCCTTTATTTTTTCCTATATCCCAAACTTTCCATCTGGATCATTTTACTTTATTCTGGCATACATCTTTTAGAATTTCCCAAACTCTCTCATTTAAAAAAGTCTTCATTCATCTTTATTATTGAGATTGCCCTCTCTCTCTCTCTCTCTCTCTCTCTCTCTCTCTCTCTCTCTATATATATATATATATATATATATATATATACACACATACTGGAAATAGAATTCTAAGCAGACAGTTGTTTTCTTTTAGCATGTTGATGATACCATTTTACTGTCTTGTGACTTCCATTATTGATTTTTAGAAGTCAGCTGTCAATTTAACTATACATCTTTGAAGGTACTATGTCACTATGTCCTTTTCCCTATGGCTGCTTTTAATATATGGTATATATACAGTTCAGTTTCTTTGGTTTCCTATGATTTTATTATGATGTGTCTGGGAGTGCTGAGTAGATACACTGTGTAGGAACAATTAGGCTTTTTGACTCTATGGATTGATGTTTTCCATCAGTTCTGTATATGCTCCGCTGTTATATCTTTAAAAATTATTACCTTTGGCTCTCTCTTTTCCTCAAATGTAGAATCTTCTTCAAACAAGAGTCCCCTCTCTCTCTCTCTCTCTTTTTTTCCCTCAAATATAACAAGGTGGTTTAATAGTTTGTGGCTAATAATTTCAACAGACATTAACTCCAGTGCTTATGAGCCTATTTTAATTGTCTGTTGTTTTTACTGGTTCTTGCTCAGTGTATTTTGTTTCCTTGGATGATGTGATTTTTGACAGTGTGTTGGACATTGTATTTTAAAAATTATTTGTCAGATTAATTTGAGGCTTAGCATTATAACATCTTCTTCCAAAGAGGATTTTCATTTGCCTCTGCCAGATCCCTGAGGTCCTACCAGTCTACCAAGTTCAAGGCTTGAGGTTCCATAGGCCCCTCAGATAACACAAAGCCAGAAGGAAGTTTTTGCAGGAATTAGTTTAGTCATGATTCACTTTATCTGAAGCTGCAATTCTTTGGGATCTCAGTTTAAAGTGGAGATAATTTACTACCCCACCTCTCGTAGGTTGCATGTCTTTTGTCTTTTGCCCCCTGACCTCAGGTATTTGTCAAAAATACAGCTCAGTTTTACAGCTGTTTCTTTAGAATTGGCAAATGCTCTTAAGGAAAAAATCAAGTTTGAATATCAGTCTTGTTCTTTGGGTTCTTTTACTGTAGATTTTGGCTTTTAGGCTTCTCACTACTTTGTTACCATTTTGATGCATTTAAAAAAATGTTTTTTATATTTTATCCAGTTTTTTAGGTTTTCTTAGTGGGATGGCTGATCAAAATTTCCTAATCATCATTTATAGGGAGTAAAAGTTACAATTTATCAATTCATCAGAGGAAAGAAAAATTTTCATAGTCTTCTGTTTATACTTCATGCTTATCAATTTGTTAGTCCCTATAAATCTCTTTACATATGCCAAGGATCTAATATATCCTGTAGAACCAAAATTACTACATAGCACTCATCAAATCCTTTCAAAGAACCCAATCTGGTATGATATGAAATAGTTCACAAGATAATCTGAAGTCATGACTACTTCTGGCCTATGAAATTCAGTACTGTAAACTTGTGTTCCACCAACTCATAAAAATATCATGGAAAATCCAGTGATCTGTGTATAACATACATATAAAATATCATATACTTATTAAGGGCACTTGCTCTTCCTTTGCCTCTTTCGGATGCTTCCTCTATCCTCACCTTCTTAGTAAGGCCTTTCCTAAACATCCTATTTGAAGTTGCCATTTCCCCTCATTCCCACACTTCTTAATCTCCTCCTGTCCTTTTCTTCGCTCCATCACTCTCCACCATCTTGCATACTGTCTATTATAGATCCTGGCTCTATATATCATGACCTCTCCAATCTTGGTAAATCTACTTAATCTCTCAATTCTTTGATTTTTCTAAATATAAAATTGGACTAAGAAGAGTATCACACCTCTTCATACAGATGTTTCACAGATGAGTGTGGTGATAGAAAGTAATTCTAGAAAAACTATTTTTGAAAAGAACCAAATGAAAATTCTAGAACTGAAAATTGCAATATCAAAAAAAAAATACTGGTTGGGCTTAACAATAAAATAGAGAGACAGAAAAAAAAATCAGTGGACTTTTAAGTAGGTCAATAGAAATGATCCAATGTGAAGAACAGAGAGAAGAGATTGAAAAAAATGAGCAGATCTGCAGGGACTTATGGACAATATCAAAAGGTCTAATGTATGAGCAACTGGAGTCACTGAAGGAAAGGAAAACATGGTGAAGCAAAGAATATTTGAACAAAAAAGGATAGATTAAAAAAATATACAAAATTGGAGAAAGAGATGAATTTATAGTTTTATGGAAGGAGAGCAAGTCCCTCACAGAATAGATTTAAACACAAACACACGCACTTAGGCACATCCGAGTCAAACTGCTAAAAACCAAAGTTTAAGGAGAAAAATCTTTAAAGAACCCAAAGGATTTTGTTACAGACTCATTCCACACCAAGTAATGTACTACAGCTTAAGCTTGGTGCACTTAGAGTACTGGGGGGAAATTTTCAGTGGAGGAGAAATTGCTGCTTTTCTCTACAGCACATCCTTTACGTGAGAAGCTCACTGACAATGAATGCCAGGTGGGATGGAGGCTGGTGGCTGGAAGGGAGATTAGCAGCCCTTCACTTCCATTTCGGTTGGGCAGGATCTTCTGAATGGAGCACTATGCTGAGGGCTCTCTGGAAAACATAAAGACTTGACACAAATGACTCTAAAATCAGGGAAAGAGAAGTGAGATCCTCAATGGTGAACTTGAGAAAGTCTAGTGCTTCTTGGAGCCAGGGGAATTTTTGAAGTGGAATTGGGGGAAAGAAATTTGGGGGAAATGGGGAAGACCCAGAAGATTCTGATTATTTGACAGCATTTGCTCCCTTAACGTGATTTCTCTCCTTCTCTCACAATTTAGTTTAACTCTTCTCAAGGTGGGTAGGTTTCATGGACAAGTGTTTTGAAAAATATGAAGGCAGCTTCTTTCCCTTCCCTTTCACAAATAAATCACACAGTTCTGGAGATAACTGTAGGGAAATCAGTTTTCTGGGGCAGAATTTTGGCCCTGTTTTGGCAAATGTGACTTCTTTGGTTCATGAAGGATGATTTTAATGATCGAAACCAATAACGCTAAATGTAAACCCAATTACTGCTTTTTATAATTGTATTTTCCGTACTAGACAGGAAATAAAGTCATGGTGCTTTTGTGTGTTGATATAAGCCTCTTTTTCTCTTTTACTTCCCCTTTCTAGTCCTACCTGTCATCTCTCACCATTTTTATGTTTTAGGATCCCGGAGGGAAAGGAGGAGCAGGTGCAATCCAAGAAATTGCAGAAGGCTGGTGATGGAGGCAAAGCCCCAGTGTTGGTCCTGGGGCTGCATGCACATGGCGGGGAAGGTGCATCCCCGCAGCATGGTGGCGAGTCTTCCAGACCTGTCTGCAGCTCTTCCTGTAACCAAGAGGCCTTTTCCTGTGTTTGAACTTACCTCCAATGGCTGTCCTACCAAAGGTAAACAGCAGTGGTCTAAGCAAACTGCTCTTTTTCCAAAAGAAAGCTTTTAACTTTTCTTTTGGCGGGGATAGAAGGGGGTTGTTTGAGGACTGGGTGGAGGAAGAGAGGGGTGACGTGAGACCAGAGGAAACCCAAGTGACCCCAAGCCCTGCCCTGTGTGTTTTTTTTTCTTTCTTTCCTTCTTTCTTTTTTTTTTTTTCTTTTCACCTCCCTCATTATTTTTGGCTGGCTCCTTTGTGCAGCCTGCCTTCTATTCACTGACAGCTGCTTTGAACATCAGTCAGACCAGGTCATCTGCCAAGCTGTGTGCCCCTGGTCACATCACTCTGAGGCCTCCGGTTTGTCAGCTTCAAAGTGCCTCACAAGTGGTGACTTGCCTCCTTCGGGGTGAACATTAAAGAAGGGGAAGCCTGGACAGACTCAGGATACCACTGGAATTAAGGCTGGAAGCTTCTATCTCATTTTGCACAGGAAGAAATCAGGACCAAAGAAGAGCGGTGAAAACTACTGCCAGGCCTTGTGGCCAGTAAGTGGAAGGATGGGGGCCAGGTCTGCTCATGGTTAATCCCTGGGGGTTTTTCCCGGTCCTGGCATTTAAAACTGCATTTGTCATGGAGTCAGCCTGCCTCAAGAGTGCCTCAGTGACAGTGACATTTGAGAGGGGATGGGGGTAGGAGAATGCTTAATGGATGGAACTCTACCCTCCTCCCCAGGGGAGTCTCTTCTCTTTGGTCTCATTCATTCATTCACTCACTCATTCATTCATTCAGCAAATGTCTATTGAGCCGTTTCCATGTGCCCAGTGACTCCCAGACACTGGAGACACAGTAAGGAACCAGCAAAGGCTGGATGCCTATGAAACTTACACTCTGTTGTCTCTATTAGTTCCTACATAAGATTACTTTTTGATCAAAGGGTTCTGTAACTATTTTTTTTCTTTTGAAGAAAATAAACTCTCTTAATATCTAGCTTTCAAATCATTGACTGGTACTCATCACACACTCACAACACTAAGTAGAGATTTTGCCACTACATAAAACAAATTAGCTGCTGATCTTCCAACTCCTGACAATGTAAAATCTATGAAGAAGAGACACCTGAAAAGAAAGTTTGCCTAGACAGTGTCACCTCCACTCACTGACTGTGGGAGAGAAATGAAGAAAAAAATCGATGATATAGATAGTAAGCTGAACTCTTATAGTCCTTTATAGCAATACCAGGGGTCACTAGTACATTCTCTTCTCAGGAATTCCATGTCGAATAGGATGAGCATGTGATCCTTTCAAACTGACCCTCTTTGTTTCGTGGTGGGTGGAGGTGGGTGTAGCAGTTAACAGCCTTGTTGAGTTTCAGGGTCAAACTGTGATCGTCACCAGCAAATATTCCCACATGGGAGTTTTGGTTTGAAAAGTTAAGGCCAAAAGTTGTAAACTAACAGCTTCCCCAGTGCTAATGTATTAATTATCTTTTAGGGTATAGCAAATTGCCCCAAAGTCTAGTAACTTAAAAAACAAATATTTATTATCTCACAGTCTCTATGGTCAGAAGTTCAGGAACAGCTTAGCTGGGTGGTTTGGCTCAGGAGCTCTTGTGAGGTTGCCATGGGAACATGGCAGGGGCTGCAGCCGTCTGAGGGCTTGACTGGGCTGGATGAGCCGTTGCCAAGATGGTGTACTCACAGGTCTGTCCCAGGAAGCCTCAGTCTCACTGCATGTGTCCCTTTCCACAGGTTACTTAAGTGTCCCCATGGCAAAGCAGCTGATCTCTCCCAGAGCAAGCTATCTGAGAGTGAGAGTAGAGAAAACCCTAATACCTTTTATGACCTGGTCTTCTAAGTCACTCTTCATCCCTTCTGCCTTATTCTATTTTTAGAAACAAATCACTAGGTCTAAGTGATTAGAAGATCTCAAGGGGTGGGGGAATTAGACTCCATCTTTCAAAGAGAAGAATATCAAAGAATTCATGGGCATATTTTAAAACCATCAAATTCAGGCTCCCTTCACATTTAAATTTTACTTTTTCTTGTAGAATCTTAAACAAATCACATTTCATTTGTGAATACTTCACTGTATATTTTAAAAGCAAACCACCATACCATTATCATACTCCTAGAGATGAACAATAATTCCATAATATGTTTTAAAAACAACCTGTTTTAATGCTAAAATTTTTTAAATCAAGAAATTCCACATAAAAGTTCAGATTTCTGGCCTATTTTTAAAAATAAGATGATTTGGTCACAGTAGGCCTATGTTCTCACATGGTCACAAATCACTTTAGATGGGACACGGACTCTTCGATTTGCCCTGACCCCCACCACACCCTATTGTGTTACACATGGGACACTGATTAAATGAGCCTGCCTGGTTCATTTAATATTTGAGTTTACCGCTGGTCTAGATCCAAGGAGGCTGAAAGGTGCACCAGTGGGATTGAAGAAGGGGAAAGCCTGACCCTGGTGTGAGTTGGATCCCAGAAGATTAGGAAAGGGACAGGTTGCAGTAACCTTGGGTCTCACCTACGTAGGGCTGTAGAGATGACAGAAGTAAGTGTAGAGAACTGGGCAACATTCGCTTGAAGATTGAGTGGACTTTCCTGTGATAGAACTTGGCACTGAGGGTGTAGAGACATGAGCAGAACCAGTCACTTCTGAGGGGACCATGAATCAGCTAACAGGGATTGAGGCTCAGTGCTATTTTCTTAGGGCTGTGAAAGTCCTGGGTCTGTTTCAACCTAAGGAAGGGTATGTGAGCCATGAAAACTAGTGGTATAGACCTGTTAACCAACTTTATCAAGGAAGGGGAACTCTAATCATATTTAATATAATGTATAAAAATAAAGTTATTTCTTGTCTCTTATGTGCCACTGACACACAGGACCTTAGGGTGCTTGGAAAGAGCCTGTAAGTAAAAGAAAAGGCCTTTACGACCACACTGGAGGAAGACAAAAAAACAAGCCTACTGAATAATGGAAGTGAGTACTGGAGGAGGATGCTTGCTCACCTCTGGCCTGACAGTAAACTCACAGGTGCTTTTTAATATAACTCCTGCCATTCCCCAACTTAAAAATACACATTTGCTTCTATCAGATATTTGGAGCTCAGAATGCATTTTTCTGTAGAAACCACATGTTCCTTGGTGGACTTAAGGTTCCTTAAGTCCACAGGTCAGTCCTTAAGATTTAGTCCTGTAACTAAACTGTAACACTATCAATCTGCCATGTGTAACAGACTTTCTTTAGAGAATTTCAGCCCAGGTTCTAACATGGAATACTCTGCTAGAGTACATTTTCCCCAACCCAAGTAGTTCAAACACTGGATTCTGTTCCATCCCTCAGACTCAGCCGTCCCGGGCCAGCTTTGAGAACGCCACCAGCTTTTCAGTAGCAGCACTTGGCGTGCGCTAGAGGAAGGGGAACTCCACTGAATGAAGGTTAAGAAAAGTAGATACTGGGATACACATGAGGATAGTGACAGCAAAATATAAGCAGACCAGGAGGCTGCAGGGGAGCAAAGGCAGGTGAGTACTCAGCTTTGGAAGCTCTGGAAATAGGCGGTGGGCGCATGGTAGAAGGTGTTTCTGTTCAGAAGTGTGACTCTTTCATAAGCCAGCTGTTTGTGTGCCAGGCACTGCCTGTATTCACTCCCCAGTAAATTCTTGTCACGTAACGTATCAGCGTGGCTCTCAAACCTTTCCATCTCATGGCCTCTCTAGGCACTGACACGTCCACCTGCATCTCCTGGTAGCCCTTCTTGTCACCATCAGATTTAGACTAGACTTTACAACTCTTTATCTGCTTCCACCCTTGCCCTTCCACAATCCATGCTTTGCGCAGTGACCAAAGTGCAGTGCCTTCTGAAATGCATGTCCGATCACGTCCCTCGCCTGTGGAAAATCTGTAATGATTTCCCATCTATTTTAGGATCAAGTTCAGAATCTGAACTCAGACTCACCAGTTGCCCCTTGCATGAGCTGCTGCCTCCCCGGCACAAGCCTGCGCCTCCTTCAGGTCTCAGTTTATATGTCATTTTCTTAGGAAGACCTACCCTGACCTTTTGTCCAGATTTAATTAGTACCTGATTAAAAGTTCTCCAGACTCCTAGATTTCCTCTTCAGAGCACTGACTGCAATTATGGTTGTTTAGATATCCAAGCATGATTTGTTTAATTGAAAGTGTCTCTCCTCTACCAGGAAATAAAATCCGTAAGTGCGTTATCCACATCTAGCATGGGTCCTTCTCGTCCATAACACATACTCACTAAATGGTTGCAGAATAAGCTTCTGTGTCATAAATGTTTACCTTGTATATTATAAAACCTGTTGTTCTCCAATTCTCGGAACCGGTTTTTATTTAGAGGGGAGGATAATTTTGCTTTGTGGTTCAAACAGGCTACTGTTTAAATCTTCTTAATTTTGTGATATTGGGGAGCATTGTAACATCTCCGTGCTTCAGTTTCCTCATCTATTAAAAAAGAAGAGGGGGTAAAGGACAATAATAGCACCTACTTTACAGGGCTTTTGTGATGATCAAGTTAAGTTGTGACATGGAGAAGGTTTAGAACAGTGCCTGGACATAGTAAGTACATGAAAGATTTTCGCTCCTGTTCTTCTTTACTCCTAAGACTATGAAAAATCAGTGTTATATTAGGTGTTGGTATCATCTCCACTTGTCAAATGAGGAAACAAATGCATGAAACAGATTTTCTTAAGTAAGTTGTTTGTATGAATCCTTCATATCGTCTTTTCATGCTGAACAACAAAACAAAACAAAACAGCTAGAAAGAAAGAAAGAAATGCATGTTCTCACATTTTGGGAGCTGTGACTTGGAGGAGGATGTTAGGGCTTGGCAAGACAAAGAATAAATCAAAGAAACAAAGGAAGTTTCAGAGCAGTTTCAGGACCAGGACTTGGCCATCTTATCTGCACATCAGCATAAGAAAATATAGCCTGTTCGTGAGAAGCCCCCATGAGGGAGGAGAAACCCAGTTTCCACAGCATCTGAAAGGGAGATGGTGAGCCAATGATTCGTGACTCAGAGCTGCAGGCACTAGCATCTCCAGGTTGCAGCAAGAAGTGAGAACCGTGGTCCCAAACTGACCCAGAGCTCCTCAGGAACTCTACCAGTATCTCCAAGTGCATCACTATGTTTTCAAACCAAATCCATTTGAATTTTAAAAAAAAAACCTATGCCATGCATCCCATGTAAGAGGACATGTGTGCCAAAGAAACCAAGCAAAAAATTCTGAATCACTGGAGTGGACAGCCTTCCTGGAGAGAGGTGAGTCCTGCACCAGGCTTTTGAAGAGATATCTGGCTGGGACAGGAATATTCCTGGCAACCCATTAGTAATGGCCCCAAACTAGAAACATCTCAAATGCCACCTCTGGTAGAGTGGATATATAAACTGTGGTACAGTCACAGAATGAAATACTCCCCAACAATGACACGGATTGAGCCGTAACTAAACTCAACCATAGAGATGAATCTCAACAAATACAATACAAAACAAAGTATAATTTGATGTCATTTGTTATGTAAGCCAGGTAATCTACATCTATGGCAGGTGTGACAATTTAGGACCAGGTGACCCTTGAGGAGAGATAGAGCCTGGAGGGCCACAGGGGGTCTCCTGTTCTGTTTCTATTATTCAGATGCGTTCCTTTGTAAAAGTTTACTGGTATGTATGTACATTTTTCTGTGTGTGTACTGTTCTGAACATATGTTACATTTCAATCCATTTTTCACTACCCCACTCTCCATGGCCAGGGGTCAGATTAGTCCTGGGGTGAACAGATAGCCCTAGAGTTCTGGATAATCAGAGGGTGGACAAGTACCAATTAGGATGCTTCAGAAATGGGAAGCTATTTTGAGTAAAGCTCTTGTTTCTGCAGTACTGGCTCTGAGTCTTTGGTCACTGCTTTTGTCTTACTGAATTTTACCCTTGGTTTTTCTGCTTGTTCCCTGATCTTGCAGCCCTCTTTGTCTCTAGTCACATGATCTCTATGTCCAATGCAGTATAGGCCTTACCTGCTAAACCAGAGGCCTGGCCATAGTCCTCGTCACTTTTCCTCAGCTGTCTGCAGTAAAACATCCATCCCCTTCACTTGCCGTCAGAAGCTGAATAAATCATGAGATGGCTGGAAAGTAAGCTTCACCAGCGTGAGTGACCTGAGGAGACATCTCTCCTGTGAAACCTGATGGGAGGGGCTTAGGAATTTCAGCTTCTAGACACCCACTGTATAATTTTACAAGTATTAGAGGATCCTCTTCATCTGACTGGCAGAGCAGGGAAAGAGGGAGAAGCCTGCTCTATGAGTCTCACAGGAGGGTTACAAGGAGCTGTATGAATGGAACAGCTTGGCACAGGCAGGGCTGAGAATCCCTCTTGAAAACCGTGGCTGACTCACCTAAGACTGGTGCTGCCTCACAGGATTTTGAAAACATTAAAAATCACCTCCCAGCTTTTCCAGGGGGCTGTCGCCAGCTGCCAACTGGATGCAGCTCCATGACATCAAAGCCGTCTGGCTCAGTGGGCTCCTGTCCCCATGCAGGCTGTCTTAGGGCGGGTCAGCTGGCCTGGAGAAAACAACACGCTTCAACGTGACGGTCCCCACATTCTGCAGACTTGAAAGGGAAATCCTCTGGATTCTGACTGGGCTCCTGGGGCTCAGCCCTGGCCCTGCCCTGAGGCTGCAAGAGGAATGAAAATATGGAAAGGGCTGCATGTTGCTGTCATTGCTTCTCCAGGTGATCAGAGGCATTTTCATCCTGAAAGGATTTTGCAGCCTGAGCTTCTTTGCTCCTTCATGTTCCCTCATTACCTCTGCTGACTGGGGCCTCAGAAACCCAGCCCAGCCTTTCCCTGTCTCACCCTCACCTTCCTCCCACCTACTTCCACTTTTATTGTACATTTCAGCAGAGCGCTTCTTAAACCTCACACTTACACAGAGGTTTGCCCCCAGTATTGCTGCTGCTTTACAATCAATTCCTATTCCTCCCCCACTCCACTCTCTCATGCTCTTCTCTTGCTTTCTTTGATGTTCACTTTCATGTTCCTCCCAAATTCTACAAAGGCAGGACATAGAGGAAGGCCAGCAGAGGGCAAAGAGCACTAGAGCTGAATCAGGGGACAGATGAGCATTTTGGATTTTGTCACTGATGTATGTGACTTCGGGCAAAGGGTACAGACTCTTCTCTGTGTGTTCACGTGCTCACGTGTGCATGGGGTTGTGTCACCCGTGCTGGAAATCCAGTGCCATGTATTGTGCCAGCATTGGTGTCATGGGAATGCAGAGAATAAGACTCTGGCCTGGCTCTTACAAACCTACTGAATACCATTATGTGCTTTCTGATACACATGTACGTACACACACACACACACACATTCAGATAGGTTGATTGATAATGGGGGAAGAAAACTGGATAAATGAATGATTTATAGCCCATAAGATCCAATAAAATCTTACAGAGAGATTGAATCAGAGTCTTTGTGTCCCTGAAGTCACTTGAATTGCTTCTTGTGTTCAGGTGTAACTCTCCACCCCATTTTCTCATAACTGGGTAAAATAAGGAAGCACTTAAAGCTGGTTTTTCTTTTGCTGCCACAAAGATCTGCATAACTGCTGGTTCCTGTTTGTGGTGAAAAATGGTCTTAAGCAGATGAATGAAGGGCACAAGACACACGACACAAATCAGAGAATTTTAAACCATGCTATTCCTCCGTGCAGCAAACCCTAAGCAGAGCTCACACCTGCCCCCTGAACTCCTAAGACCCCTAATTTGGTAAAGGATATCCCCAATATTTTCTCTCTCCTTCTCTTCAGCCTTCCCATCACTTTTCAAAAACTGTGGCTGACTTACCTAAGACCTGTGCCACTTCACAGTATTTTGAGAACAAATTAGAAAGAGACCGTCAAGTTTTTCCAGAGATGATTAAATACAAGAAGTGTTAAGAATGTAAAGGCTAGGACACTGTAAATAACAGTTCTGAGATAACCCTGGCCAGCAGCAGTGTGGCAAGTTGCTTTTTTGTTTGTTTGTTTTTCATCCATCAGCAAAGATGGAAGCTTGTCATGGTCCATTTCATGAAGCTCAGTGACCAGTGCATAAATCTGCTATTTGATCCGGGAAGAACTGTAAGGATCTAGAGTCAGACTGAAAAATTACAGCAATGCCAGTGTTTCAAAGAGCCTAGGAAGAGCCCAACGTCCTGGCTGACCTGCACGCCTGGCCCCCCCAGGCTGCAGGTTTGCCTCAGTTAACACAACAGACCAAACTTGCCTTTGCTCAGAGTCGACATGACGTGATTTGTTCCCCTTTGGCTGTGTCAGTTCTGCAAACTAGATACTAAAGGCTGCAAGCTCAGGAGAGTCTGCCTTTCTGGAACACCATTTGTTTGGACAGGCCAGGCCAGTAAGGCTTTTCATCTCTTTAAAGCTCCCAGGGCAGAGAGCATATTTGAGGAATTCCTTTTTTCAAAGATTTTTTTTTTTTGCCCCTTCCAACATTTTGTTTAAGAGAAAATGAGATGTCTATCTTCTGTTTCCTTATTTTTTTTCAGGAAAGCAAAGGGTTGTTGACTTCCTCCCTCTCCCCTCCCTTCCTTCCTTCTTCCCGAAGGTACTCATCTGAGAAAAAGAGAACGAAGTATTGTTCCTGTTCTCTTTCTTAAGTCATTTGAAACACTGTCCCTGCGAGTTCTTTAAGTTCCCTGCAATCTGTACACAAGAGAAAGAGGGAGAGAGAGGGAGAGAGACAGAGAGGCAAGGGATCAGGTAAAGCACGGGGGCTGCCGCAGCCATTCAGACTCAGGAGCTGGTAAGTTACCCATGCAATTGTTTCTACTTCCATTTCAATGTCCCTGGGATGGAGACTGCTGTGGGCATCTTCAACAGAAAATGCCTTACTGGGTATAATCTTTAATCAAAGGGCACGACTAAAGGATGGCCCAGAATTTAAGCTTGTACTTTTTTTTCCCCCTAAGGAGAATACTGTTGTTTTGCAGAGCTAAGGCTGGCAGAACTGGACATAGAATTGCACTGGGGCTAAGGAGGACATTGTGTTAAATCTGAATTTTGGCACAGATAAGGTGGCCGGGTTAACCAGGAGCCACTGGAGTGTGTGATGTGTCTTACTGGAGAATTCACTCTTTCTAAGTGCTGTGTCCTGGGAACCTTATCAGGGTGTCTGCTAAGAATTGTGGTTTGCTCTGGTGCTTTTGTTAGCCGTTGTCTAGATTGAGGTGCCTTCTCTTGTTCTTTTCTTTTCATCCAGCATCCCTCCAAAAGATGAATGTTAATTTATGACTATTATTCTGCATCACTGAGGTAGGAGGGAAAAAAGAAGGGACTGTCACTTTGAATTGTGCCGCATGGGGGGTGCTTATATGTTCAGGTTCCACATGTGGGTTGAGTGTAAATGTATTATTCACTGTCAGTGGAAGATGTCATCTGCCACACAAAAGAAGGCAAATCTTTGGGGGCATGTAGCTTTAGTTTTGGAAAACAACATGCAACTAGAATAGGAAGATTGAGATCGATCACTATCTACAAAGGAATGAAAAACCAAGCTATGTATTGAAAAATATTGACCCAGTGCCTGGTTTTTCAAGCACCAGATAGAACACAGCTAACTAGTCGAGCTTATACACAGAACTAGTTTTAAAAGTCTAACTTACTTCAATTAAATTTGTCAGAAAGAATAATGTTACAAAGAACTCATCATGGTAAGCTACAAGGGAGCCAAGATCACATTGTCAAAAACAGGCCAGCAAGGTCGCTGGCAAAGACTGTGTATGTTTACTAATGTTAATCATTCAACTTAGAGAGGTTGGATGAGTGAAAGACAAAGAACAGAGGTTTTTTTTTAATATTCATTTCTCTGAAATTTACTGATTGAAGTCATCTGGGAGGTGAAGAGTGTGATAAAAATAGCTGGCCTCTCATTTATAAATTAATTTGGCCCGACTATGCATTAACTACAATCAAGTAATTAATCTTTATTCAAAACCGAACCATCATCTTAATAAGAGTAAGAAAATATGATAGAACTGGACTGTTAGGTAGGTTTTGTTCCACTAGTCAGACTTCTTTTTTCTTCTTTTTTCAAGCAACTTTCCTTAGGGGCACTATAAAATGAGCAAGGGAAAAGAGACATGATTAGAATTTCCCTGCTTGAGGAGGCAAAATTATGCTAATATCAGTTGAAAACTGTTTCCTAGCTACCCCACATCGTAGACCTTCAGGTCAAAAGATACCTGGGACTGATCAGTTTTGACATTTTGCATCTTATCAGCAAGTGTGACCCCAGTAGAAAACTTAGGGCTGCAATTTTGACTTGCCTCTTTCAGTTTCATTTTTCCTTTGATAAGGTGTTTAATTTTATGCCCAAATAAAACAGCTCTCTAGTTTGGGGTATTGAATCAAAGCATCAGAGACAACACAATATGAACTAAATGACAGCGGATCCACACTGACTAAAGACAGGTTAGGCAGAAGTTAGGTATGCCAATGGTGCAGAAAACAGCCCTCCTCGAGCCTGTGTCTTCACTGTGGCCCAAGATTAAGGAGCTCATACTCAGTATTTCCACTTAAGTTTTTCAGTCATGGCCATGAGAATATTTGTTGGATACTGGGGGAAAAAATTTGGCTCCCTAAAGAAAAAAAGCCGTTGACTAGTTTAGCCTAAGTGCTACCAATCTGTCTTTACTCAACTCCAAGGAGTGAGTTGGCATTTGTGGAAACTTCCAGGGTGTGATTCTTCTTTGGGGTCATCACAGGCTCTTTTGTGATATCATTAGGGGAACTCCAGCTTGGAATGAGCCAGAATTTGACACACAGAAGATTTCAGTAATTAATTTGTGCCCAAATTGTGCATATAACTAAATTACAAATTTGTCATATAAATGTTAAATTATGTTAGGATGTGTCCTGTAGGTCTGTGTACTGGGAGGTAAATCAAATTAGAGCAAGCAGAACATCAAAAGCACGGGCTTTGTTGTTATACAAATCTGGGTTTGAATTCCAGCTTTGTCACTTACTGTGTAACACGTATTTCAGCCTGCTAATTAACCTCTCTAAGTCTCAGTTCCCCCTAATGTAAAACTGCATCAACAAATAGAGTTGTTGTGAGGATTAAATAGGATTATTTATGTAACGCGATTAACACAATGCACGGCAGGTAGTAGGAGTCAACGAATGTCAGCTGTAGTTTTTTAAGTCATATATTAATATTCAAGGATACTGTCTCTTTTGAATGTAGAGAGTAGACTATATCCCCTATAATTTGTGTCGTTAGCCTTGATCAGTACTATACCAAGCGTCTATCAGAATAAAAATTATCCCTCATAGCTCTGGAGTTGGGCACATGTCGAATAAAACTATCCTGAACCCCAAATTCTTAACCCCAGATTCTAAAGCAAAGGAAAGCAGAGTTTAATGCTTTGATGTTCATCTTCGCTAATGGTAGAAACACCAGATTTAGCCTCACTGAAATGCCAGATTAGCCTCAACAGTGCGGAGAGTTTGTCTTGGGATAAAAGTCTTTAACTTAGATGAATGTTTGAAGAAACTGCATGATGTTGTAGACGTTTTGGTCTCCCTTTTACCCACTTCCCCAGGCTCTGTGCCATTGGTGACCTTTTCCCTGGCCGTGGAGGGCTGGAGACTTTTTTTTTGGAGACCATCGTGGCAGTTCCATGACTCAGCCAGAGAGAAAAGGACTTGAAATGACAAGTTCTCCCACACCAAGGGCTAGGCACACTCAGAGATCCCTCTCCTCAAATATTTTAGTAGCAAGTCATTCATTTTATCACCAATAAATTGAACACTAGTATCACCGCAGAGGGTGTGTGTGTGTGTGTGTGTGTGTGTGTGTGTGTGTACGTTCAATCCAACTGCTATTTTTCTCTTACTCTAAACTTTAAAACCTACATGCTGGGTAGTCTGTCAAGTAATAATGATACTTTAGCTTAGGTCTTAGCTAAACTTCCCTCTCCAAAAGCAAAACACATAACCACAACAAGAACCAAAAATCTACCACCAATAACCCAAACCTTTGAGGTTACTTTGTCAGAATAAGAGGTTCTGATGCAGTAGAGACTTATCTGGACAACTTAACCTTCAGACAGCAAATTGAAGCTGGGTTGTTCTACCCTAATATGCAAAAGCTGTCTTCTAAGGTGGCTCAGAACAGGAGAACAAAGACCAGATTGGGGGTCAGAACACCTCTGCTCTGTTCTGTCCAACCTCAGCTGCCTCTGGTCTGTGTGACTTGACAGGTTTCTTCACTTGCTTGGACCTCAGTTTTCTCTGTAAAATGATGATGTTGGACCAAATCAGTGATTCTTAAGGTGGTCTCTGTGTGAGTGTGTATCAGGATTCACCTGGGGCTTGTTTACACTCTACTTCTCCCTCACCCACTACACTAGATGATCTGTGAGACTCTGTTGCTGACATCCTGTGATTCTCTAAAACAGATGGTCACTGTCTTGCTCCATCTTCTTCAGGACTGCATTGACATTAAATAGAAATGTATGTTTCAAGAACCATGCTTTTAAGCATAATTTCTATTCAGCTTAGATGCTCTCTAGAAATTAGTTTTGAACACATCAATTGTTACTCTAGAAGTTAGTATTATGGAGTAAGGAATCTGCAGCCAATCTCATGAGTCTGATCAATGTTCTATAACCATACATAAATCATAAAAGAGCAATTACTGAGATTTATATATATTATAATTCTATATAAATAGAACTCTTTGATTTACTTCTGTATCATTGGTATCTTATAGTGAGCATACATTCTTTAATCAAGGAAAACACAGATACTGTTTTTTTTCTACTCACTTAAAAATATTTGTAGGTTTAATCTCATAAGTTTTTTGGTTTTGTTTTTACCTTTTTACAATGTGTGCTGTGCTAAGCTTACTTTAGAAGTTAGATCCTTGTCCCTAAGTTAATAATGAGATAGAAAGGTAAAAGGTTGATAGTGGGGTTTGAAAAACCAGCACTCATAAGTCATGTTAAACCTGCTTTAATCATATGAAAAATCTGTAACTTATAGAAACAGCTCTGATTGCCTTGATTTCATTTCTACCTAAATTGCACGAATTTTTTTCTCACCTGTTTATACGGCCAATAAGTAGAACAGCAATGGACACGGGTCTCCACCTGACAGAAACAGAGAGACAACAGACATTTTGGTGTGCATGCTCAGAAATGGCTAGCTCAATGATGGCTGTTCTCATTGACCGTTCAAATATCGTACACATACATATAGAACAATGGCATTTAGATAAAAGAATAAAAACATGTCTTCATCAGAAGTTATGTGTGATACATAAGTTCACCAGAAAGTAAGTACCATGAGGGCAGAGACTTCATTTGTTCTCTGCTGTATGCCTAGGGCCTGAAGTGGCACATGGCATAAAATGCACAACAAGTAGTTATTGAATAGATGACAATAAGTGAGCTTTAGAGTGAAATATGCTATCTTAATGCCAGAGACAGCAGTTACTAAGTTAAAAAATCAGTCAAAGTTTTTGGTGGTCTGGATAATGCCAAACTGCCAGCTTGCCATGTTTATTCCCTACCTGAATTGAGTGGAATTACAGCTCGTTCCACCATTACGTACGTGGGGCTGCTAAATGCATATTAACCTGCCATCTTGGCAAAGACCCCACCCACATGCTCGTGAGAGACAGATCTTTATCAGATACACAGAAAAGACTGCTGGTTGCATTTTATTTTCCATTTGGTTTCTGGGCAGATGATGGGTTAGCACATTGTTTTTGGCAAGAGAGAGAGTGATCATTTGTTTTTCTTTGACTAAAAGAGTTGTGAGCCAGGATTTAGCCTTGTAGGAAATGCTCAGCCCTCTCTGGTTTTTTTATAGGCAGGGCTGTAAATCCAAGTTAAAGGGATGCCGCTTGGGCTGAGTTTACACAAACACGAAGGAGTGAGTTCAGGGAGGGAAATGAGGCACATTAAAACCCTTTCCTTTATATAGTTAGGCAATAGAGACAGCGAAAATGAACAAATACTGGATCGAGGCAGTCTTGCACTTATTTGGCAAATTTAAAGTGGTAAATATAAGTATATAAATAAAATAACAACGTTGGGGTCCTAGGTTTCTATTATTAGTGGTAGGAACTGAAAAACCTCTCTCTGTCCACACTGATAAAGCCTGTCTCTTTAGTACCAAGTCTCAGGGCACACAGAAGCAATTCTGACCCCTTTTCCTCTTTTCCTGTGATCCACTATGGCCCTGCTTCAACCTCATCCTGTGATGGCCACTGGTATTACTGGGGGAATGAGATAACCACAGGAGCACCGCCACCACACGACATGTATGGAGGAGTCATTACCACACTGGGGCCTGCTAAGAACTTTACATACGTTATCTCACTTAAGCCACCCATTCTAAGAAGTAGATGCTTTATTCCCCCCTATTTTAAAGATGAGGAAAGGCAACCACCTTGTTTAACAGATAAGCTAGATCAAGTAAGTGGTTTGCTCAAGGTCACTGAATTGATGTTGCTTGTTTTCAGGTTTCTCATTAAGGAGGAAGCAGCTAATAATTTTTTTTTTTTGGAACTAAGTATCCCTTAAGGCATTGTTCCTCACATGTAGTCCAAGAACAAATGGCATGGTATCACCTGCTGGGAGTTTATTAAAAAGCAGAATCTCAGGCTGCACCCCAGACCTCTTGCATCAGAATCAGCATTTTAACATGAATCTCCACATGATTCAGGTGCACACTCAAGTTTGAGTAGCACTGCCATGGGGTTTCCAGTTGTGTACAACTGGTCGAGGACCTCTTCTTCCTGGAAGGACGCTGAGGTACTACTCTCTTCTCGCACTGTTGCTTTTAAATGTATTTTTTTAAACTGCTGAAAAAGCTGAACACCTCTTGGTGTGATGTTCCCAAAATACTTGTCACTGCCCCTGCTGGGTCTTCCTTACCCTGAGCCAGTAGCTTGTGGGATAGGCAGAGTCGTAGGCCCCTCCCCAGATTCATTAGAGCCTTGGAAAGCCTAGGAATCCACCCAGGTGATTCTGATGTTTGGTTCTGAGAACACACTTGAAAAACAATACCCCAGACCTTTATTCTCAGAGATTATTAGGGTTCATTGGCATGGCGCTAACTTGCTGGCTGAGACCACAAAAACCATACCTAATGCTGCTTAGAGCTGAATAGGCACTAGACTTGTCCAGTAACACCAGAGGTACTTGACCAGCTTCTTCCTTTGAACATTGGAGAAAGGGGATCAGAAACCCTGCCACCTGCCTCTGGGAGAAGGGAGGGGTCCCTGGGTCTCCAGCATCACTGCCAAGGAGCACATGCCAGTACACCCTCCTCACTCTTCCCAGTTAGAAAACTCTGCGGAAAGAATCCTTAGAACTTCCTTTGCACTGGGGACTCACCGTTCTCTCTCAGAACAGAAATCAAGAAGGGGCTATTGTTGGAGGGGTGGGGAAAGGAAGCAGGGCCGGAAGAGAGTGAGGGAGAGGACCGGAATAGCCTCTGGTTTGCTTCAGCCGGGACAAAATGCCTCTCCCTGGATGGAGATGCTGGCTTCTTCCCCTTGATTGAGGCACTCTGGCCTTCTTCCACAGGAAGTGCAGGGAGAGAAAGAACTTGGAGTTTTCAAAGCTGTTTTACGGAACGCCCGCCACTACTTGCTTCTTGCTGTTTTTCTAATTTGGACAGTTTTCTTCCCTACAGCACAGTAGAGATCCCTTCCCTTCCTTCCACCCCATTAGCTTTTTCACTTAAAAAAAATGTACAAAGAGAGATCTTCCAGCATTATCCTAAAAAATGTATGTACTGAGCACTTTTAAGGTACTAAGGAGCACCATACCTAATCCATCAAGATGGGGTTCCTGAATTACTAGAGCTTGAACTCTCAGGGTGAGGGACATGCAGAAAGCTCTGCAAGGCTGCTCCTAGGTATACCCAGAATCCTGCCTTTTACCAGATCTTCTTAGAGAGTTGGGCAAGGAGGGACTATTCCAAGCATGGTCTTTCTTTACACTCAGGAAATACCTAGTATATAATACAGCAAGCAAGTCAGGGTCTCCTCCAACATCATCCACAGCCCTCCAGCCCTCCAGCCCTCCTGTACCCATCACATCTCAGCACAATCCCTCATCTCTGGCCCTGTCAAGGTCCCTAGGAATAGAGAGTTCTTATCTCCTAGCTGTAGCCTGGGCCCGGTTCTGAATGGGGATGTTAAAGGAGTGGAAAGCCCAGTTTTTGGGAAAGAAGGTGCAGCCCAATACTACATCATTTTGAAGAAGACAATCCCATTTTAAACCTCTAAATGCTCAGACAGACCACTCTATACACTGGCTCTTTTGTGCTCCTTCTGAGCCTCATAGAAGAGGAATTTCGCCATCATATGTTTAAGACTTGCAATTGGGAGGGACCTTGAGCAAATCCTATCCCAGAAGGATTAGCACATAAAGTGCCAAATTTATTTGCTCTTCAACCAATATGGATTTTGGGGGAGGAAGAGTTGGTTTACCTAATAAAATACTATTTCTTCTAGATAATGGCAAGTGTGCCTTACACACCTATGTATAAACACACATCATGTGCACACACACCTACACAGAGACTATCCAAATTCATTAGCTTTTGTGGAAGGAGACCATGGATTAGCCCCAAATTGTTCATCTGACTCAAGAATATAGTATCTGATTCTCAGACCCCTTATACCTCCAAATGGATTTACTATCATAATATTTTTCTTAGTGATGATAAAGAAAGAGTTTGAATTGAAGGTGAGAAAAGACAAGTGTTATTGCAAGAAATTCACAGAGTCCTCTATTCACTTATTGCATGTTTTGAGAATGTGAGTAATGCAGGAGAGAAGGCTAAACTTGGAATCAGAGAATAGAGGCTTGAGTTGCTCATTGACACATGAATAGATGGTAGGTCAGTGAACCCAAAAGCATTTGGAAGTTCAGTATGTAACAAAAATAGCATTGCATATCAGAGGGGAAATTTGGATTATATAATTAATGATGTTGGGACAATTAGGTAGCTATTTGGGAAGAACAAATTTATATCTCTATTTCTTAAGGAAAATAAATTCCAGATAGATCAAAGATTTAAAATGTTAAAAAATAAAAGCATAAAAATACTAGGAAGAATGGGAAATCTATTTTTTTGAATCTCAAAGTAGGAAAAGTCTTTCTAGGTGTATCCAATAGCCTTAACATTTATTATACATTTCAATGCATTAAAATAAAAAGCTTCTACAAGGCCCAACTCAATAAACAAGGTCAAAAGGCAAACAGAAAAATGGGGGGAAACCTTTTTAACATGTATCAAAAGAACTTAATATGACCAGAAAATGGGCAAATGACATGAAATATACATTTCACATAAAATGAAATATAGGTGGTTCTTAAACATGTAAAAAATAGAAGTTACTCATTCTACTTCATAATAAGAAAATGCAAATTAAAATTATGAAATAGCATTTTTTACCTGCTTGATGAAACATTTGATAGCATATTTGTTTCTGGGGATCTGGAGAGTACTGTCATACATTGCCAGTGGAATAATGAATTAGTAAAACTTTACTATAGAGAGTAATTTGAGAGTCTATCAAAATGTAAAAGTGACTCCTCTTGGAATTTATCCTACAGGTATACTTATAAGATGTAACAAGACATACCTACAATGCAAGATAAGGGAAAAAAGAGATTAGGTATAGTATAATTGTCCATCAATAAAGGATTGGTTACATTAAGTACAGCACATCTATACAATGAAACATTATGCAGCCCTAAAAATAGGATGAAGAAATAGAATACAGTCCAAAAATGAACTCTAGGTATATGCTCAACTGATTTTGACAAAGGTGCAAAGGTAATGCAATGAGGGAAGAAAAGTCTTTGAAACAAATGGCACTGGAACAACTGCATGTCTGTATGCAAAAGAAAAAATAAACTTAGGATCTTACTTCACACCATACACAAAAATTAACTTGGAGTATATCTTAGACCTAATGGTAGAAGTTAGAATGATAAAATTTCTAAAAGGAAACATGGGGGGAAAAATCTTTGTAACCTTGAGTTATACAATGATTGATTTCTTAGTTATAACAACAAATGAATAAACAAATGAAAAAAAGGTAAAATAGACTTCATCAAAATTAAAAACGTTTGTTCTTCAAAAACAGGGACACCGTTATAAAAACAAAAAGACATACCATATACTAGGAGAAAACATTTGTAAAACCTATCTGATCAAGGACTTGTTTCCAGAATATATAAAGAACACTCAATAGCTCAATAACAAGACTGATAACTTGCTTAAAAACTGAGCAAAAGGTTTGAATAGATAATTAACTGAAAAAGATATACAAATGGCAAATGTGCATGTGAAAAGATGCAATATCAATACATTAGGAAAATGCAAACTAAAACCATGATAAAATACCACTACACATTCAGTTTTTACTAGACATTTTTGTCTAAAACCAAAAAGTTGGTGAAGATGTAGAGAAATTAGAGCTCTAATGTATTGCTGGTGGGGATGTAAAAGGGTACAGTCACTTTGGAAAACAGTTTGGCAGTTTCATAAATAGTTAAATATATAATTACCGTGCAACCCAGCAATTCTACTTCTGGGAAACTACCCCCAAAATGAAATCATATGTCCACAGATATTCACAGCAGCATTATTCCTAACAGCCCCAAACTGGAAGTAATTCAGAGGTCCATCAACTAGCAAGTGGAAAAACAAAAGGTGGTATATCTATGCAATGGAATACTACTTAGCAGTAAAAGCTTCTACTGTTACATGCGACAGTGTGAACAAATCTCAAAAACATCATGCTAAGTGAAAGAAGCCAGACACAACACTATTTAAGGAGCCAGATATACAATAAATACTGAATGATTTCATTTATATGAAATTTGGAAAGCACAAAACTATACAGACAGAAAGTAGGTTAATGGTTGCCTGGGGCTGGAGGTAGAAGCTGGGAGTGACTGCAGATAAGGGAACTTTTGAGGGGAGATGAAATTATTCTAAAATTGGATTTTGGTAATGATTGCACAACTGTGTAAGTTTTCTTCAACTCATCACACACTTAAAAATGTATGAATTTTATATTGTGTAAATTATACCTTAGTAAAGCTGTTAAAAAATTGAAAAGAATGAATGAGGCAGCTCTACATGTTCTGATAATGGAGAAATCTCCAACCTGTATAATTAGCTTTAAAAAAAAAAAAAGGCAAGATTTTGCCAGGGTATTGAATGCTATTATTTTGTGTTAAAAAAAAAAAAAGAAAGCATGTTTTTGACATGCATAGACTATCTCTGGATGGATACAGTAGATCTGCTAATAGAACTTACCTTTGGGCAGGGGAGTGGGATGGCTGGAGTGGGGGGAACAAAGGTGTAAGGAAAAAATTTTCACTGTATATCCTTTTGTACTCAATCAAAACAGATTAATGAGAGAAGGAGAGAGGGAGAGGGAAATGGAGAGAGAGAGAGGAGTTTTGAATGCCACATCAGCTCTGTGATCGTTGGCAACTGTCTGAGCCTTGATTTCCTTATCTGTTAAATGAAGGGATTGGAACAATTGACCTCTAAGGATGCTTCTGATATTAAGTTCCATGCTCTGATAATTTCTTTAAGGATGATCATTTCACACCTGTCTACATTCCTCTTGTCCTTTCCTTGCCAGCATATCACCCAATGACAAATAAAAAGCCACAACCAATGGCTTTGTTCCTTCTCACTCAGTTGCCTCTCAATGTATAGGGTCCCTATTCTCTTGGCAGTATGTAAAATATGGATGTCAACCAGGGTGAGAAGACAGCTCAGAAAGCCAAGTGTGAGAGGGGAGTGGCAAGGCAATATATAGAAATGGTCACAATCCGCGTCCTGGGGGCAGCTGCTTGAGATCAAGTCCCTACCCTCTCGCTTGCCAGTGGTCTGATTGTGGGTTTAATTTCTTCATCTGCATCACAAGTATAAAATGGCACCATCCTTTTAGAGTTTGTGGTGAGGGTTGAGTGACAGTTCATGTGATTGCTTAGCACAGTTCCTGCCTAATAGTAATATTCAATAAATATTAGCCCTTTTATATATTAATCTGAACTCCCCTGCTCATGGGACCTGGAGCTTTCTTGGGAGAAGGTGAAAAGAGGCATCTAATTTATCAAGCTATGTACTCAGCAGCAGCATAAACTGGGAGTCCTGGGGTGATACAATAGCCTTTTTTTTTTTCTGTCCAACATAAGGAGAGAGACTGGAGTAATTTCTGTTGCCCCCAAGCCAGTATCATTGAGGGAAACTTCTTCCAGAATTCTATCCCCTGGAGTCAATTATATCCTGAAAATATTATGAATGCAGGCTGTAAAATTGCAAGACTGTGACATTATGCTGGGGGTTGAGCCAGTTAAGTTAAACAGCAAGTTTCAATTTGCATGATAAATGTGCCTTAAATTACATTTGGACCAAAATATCATTAAATATTAATATTAGGGTGATTGTATAACTTCCTCTCCATGGTAGTCATTCAATAAATATGGGTTGCAGCTTCAAACCAAACCAAACTAAACCAAAAATCTTCCATCCCCATGATGTACATAAGCCCATGTGTCCCAGCTTCAGTCTCAGCAAGGGATATACGTAAACTCAGCCAACCTGTGGGTCCCTGTAACTTCAGGTGTCTCATGCCTAGCTAACCATAGTTAGCAGCTCTCCCCCAAAAACAATAAAAAATATTTGACAGCTTTTAAGTGAATTAAATTTCCCCTGGGTGTGTAAGGTGATAGCGAACTCCATTTGCATACACTCACTGCCTTGTACATTATCAGATCACATTCTAGAACTAGATTCCAGAAGGCATGGTTTAGCTTAGTGGGTTACCCTGCCTCCTAATTCTTTCATGTGTGTCGTTTCTTCCTAACTACATTGGAACCATATTTGTCAGAGACTGTGTTTTTAACTATTTTTGTACTCTCAAGGACAAGAGCCCTCCAAATTCTTGTTGGTCTCACATTAATTCTCTCTGAGATTCTTTGAAAAAGCTCTTAGTATCTCCAATTTAGACATGAGGAAACTGAGACTCAGAGAAGATAAATGATTCACTGACGTCATACAGCTCTGTGAATCTCTGGGGTCTGTGGAGTTATTGCAAGGAGTCAAGGGGTCTATATTTAAAAGTCAAGTGCCTACTGTTTGCACACTGACTAAATAATGTTTGAAAGTATATGTAACCTCTGCTTTCAAATCTAGTTATATTGTAGTAATTAAAAATATAAAAATTAATTTAAAATGTTACTGAATTCAAAAGAGTTTTTGGTTATTTTGTATTTTTTTAACTTGCTGAGGATTTACAAAATGGGTGCATTTGTTTGTTTATCTGAAATTTACAAAGGGAGTCATACTGAGAAACCTGGGAACCACTGTCTGTAAAACAAAGCTGAGGTTCACAAATAAATTACAGGGAGGTACTCTGAATAATCTAGGTCTTCTGGTGGCAAAGAGATTTTCGACTACAAACTGCTACCTGTAGTATCTTTGATAGAAGTGTTGGAAACATCTGGAAGTAGTCATCATTATTATCTAATTTCTTCCTTCATCTAGCAGCTATCTCCTCAGACTCCTGGTTCTTTTCTTTCTTACCTGTATGACCTTGGGTAATTTGCTTAACCTATTTGTGTCCTAGTTTCCTCATTGACAAAATAGGGAAAAGAGTAGTACCTGCCTTGTAGGATGCTGTGATGGTCATGTGATGCCTTAACACTCATTGCATAGGAAATCCTCAGCAAATGTGTTTGTTGTGTTAGGCACCACTCACTACTGTTTTTGACACATAGTTGGAACTTGATAGACATTTTGGGGATGAATAAGTGAAAATGTAGAAAAGGAAGAAAGGGCAATTCTAGATATGTAATTCCTCATCTACATTTCCTTAGGCATAAGCAGGCAGTTAGAACAGTGGCTTTTATGCAAATACTGTGTTTGGGAGTATTAGCTTCAGTGAGCTCAAGCAGAGAGACGATGATGTTCCTATAGCTTCTCGTCCAGTAGCTTTTACAAACCTATCAGCTTTATGCATTAGATTCATCAAAGTGTGCATTTAAGGGATCAGGCAGGAAAAATTTGGGCTTGGAGCTGATGTCAAGTACAGGCTTTATTCCTCATTAAAAAACTCTAAGAGGAAACAAGACCAGTAGACCATCTGATAGGAGGAGAGAAGCAATGCTTTCTTGCCACAAACCAAACTGCTGAGGACCACAGATATGAGAGGGTCAAAGGAAGTTAGCATGACCTTTCATAGCAGGCTCAGTGTTTATGTAGCTTAAAATGTCACTTCCAGATCATCCCATGGATAGTTGGATAGTTAATTAGCTTTATTCCATAAACAACCTTTGAACTGGATAGAAACCGTCTTTTGTTTTTCTTTTTTCCAGTGTTTGCAAAGTGAGTTGTTGAAGGTAGGAGAAAAGAACCCATTGCTAGACTTTAAAAGATGGGCTGTCTTGAGTTTCACTGCTGACTGACAGTTGTTTCTAACAAAGGTCTCAGGCAGAAGGGCCAATGAAGAGATAATCAGTTTCTCCAAGTTGGTTTCTTTTCCCAATACCAGGCAGTAGGAATCCAAGCACCTACTGCTCCTTGGCTGTTCCATGTGCGCAAGGCTCTATGCTGGTGCTGTGGACACTAAAGTGAATAAAACGCTGTTCAAGCCTTCCAGAAGTTTCCAATAAACTAATAGTTATACTGAATGAAGATGAATATGATTCCCTGTCACCTCCAGCTGTTAGCCTTGTTTCTACTCAGTGGGACCACACAAGAGAAATCCAGTCCTTCTAGGTATCAGCTCTTTAAAGTATTGAAGCATAAGCTGTGAAGTCCCCAGACCTCCAACACACCTCCTTCTTAACATGCCAGTTCCATCAGCCATCTCAGTAAGGGGTGGTTTCACATCTCCTCACCAGCAGGGTGCACCCCTCTGTGTACACTCCATAAGATTGGACCCAGAATGCCCCATCCCTTCCATCCCAATGGTTTGGCCAGTGCACAGTGGAGCTGGGCTTTCTGAGGCCCATTTTCAGGGCTGCAGCAATTGCTGGGATTTTTCCTCAAATAGTCTAGATGAAAAAGCCTGGAGTAAAAAACTAGGAACTTGGAATAGGAATTACTGATTTGCCTTATAATTTTTCTAGATCCCCAGCCCTAATGTTGTTTCAGATCTTCCTCCTTCCTCTTCACAACCGTGAGAATATCTTCTTACCAGTGTTCTTAGGATGCCCAAATTCTAGTATAGTTACTATTTATTGAGTGTTTGGGGTGGTGGGGGGTCAGGTGCTTTATATGTCTTATTTTATGAAATCTCATGATAACTCTGTGAGGTAATTTTTTTTCATTGACATTTTCTGTATAAGGACTCTGAGGCTCAGAGATTAAGTAACTTGCCACAGTTGGTAAGTGAAAGACCTAGAACTCAAACCCAGGCTGCCTATAACTTTCAAATTTGTGCTCCTTCTATGTCGCTCAGCTCTCTATGATATAACACATTGGAACATTCTGAGTTCTTTATCTGGCCATACCAGGTGCTCAGTAAATGCTGGTTTCCCTTTCTGTTATCACCTTCCTCTTCCTGCAACCAGTGCAACCTAAGAATGAGGAAGAAGGTTGTGAGTTTCCAAAAGTATGTGCCAGACCCCTGAGGTGGCTGTGCAACATGAATTCCCACATGATGTGCCGTTAGCCATCCAAGCTCCTTCCATGGGGCTGTGGACCAGCTCTAAAGGGCCCTTGTTAACATCTGCTAAGCCAACTAGTTTTCTATCAAGGGAAGTCTAGAGATTCTTTCCAACCAATCCTCACCCCTTATAACTTCTTTCTCTTTCTTCAAATAATTCTATTTGCTCCCCAAACTCCAATTAAATTCAGTGTCTCTTGAGAGCTCCCAACACCTCAAACCTAGTCCTGCCTCCTTTGGACCTTCGGGTCCATAGGTCACGGCAAGATGTAGACAGCAAGTACCATCTCAGAAGGAGGAAGGAAGTCTCAGGGTGGGCTTCTCTTTGGCTCCTTCTACCCTCACTGGGGTCCTTTAGGCCTCTTTGAGAGCTCTCTGTTGTAGCACCTTCAGCAACTAACATACTGAAGTTTGGTAGTTCTCAACTAGGGGCAGCACAGCCCCCCTGGAGGCATTTGGAAACAGGGATGGTGCCTTTTGATTATCACAATGACCAGGGAGCACTCTTGGCATCTAGTAGTTGAGGATGGGCAGTGAACTCACACAAAATAACAACAGCATGTGCTCTGCTTGAGAAAGTCAGGACCATGACTGTTTTCTCACCATGTGCATCCATGCCCAGCACAATACCTGTCCCTCCACAGATGCTTAATACAAATCTTCTAAATGAATGTTCTCCTTTGTCACTTTCCCTTTTTTTCTGCATGTCTCTTCTCTTACTGGGGGCTCTGAAATAGAGCTGTCTTGCTTGCCTTCAATTTCTGGAATTGACTTCAAAGGTGGAAGGCTTATTCAGCTCTATCACATATGTATATTCCATTCCTCTTTTCCTCTCTCAAAAATTTCAGCGATTTAGAGAATCATAGTCCTAATGAGTGTCTTCCAAACTGATCAACCATGATTTATCCTTTGAATAGGTCTCAAAGACATGGCTTTCTAGACTAATTTTAGGTAGGAAAAATTTCCTCCAATATGTATTTAAACACCTTAAAAATGCATTACACTGATGGCCTAATTAAATGAGTTGTTAATGAATAAGTCTAAGTGATTTGGCTAAAGCAGCATGGCCTGTTGGCTTCCCCTCCCAGACCCATGAACATACAGCCTGGATCAGGTGGAGGAAGAGAGAGGCATCTTGAGAAGGCAGTGAGGAAAAAGCTAAAAGTTTGAGGTCTGACCGTCTTCATCATTCTTGCTGAAATGTCAGGGAAGCAAGTTCTAAGTAGATCCAGGATTCCACCTCCCTCCAGGACAGAGAGCCTGTTAAAAGAAGAGTCAGAACTGGATCCCCACAAGAATTCTGTGCCCTGATCCCAGCTCCGTGATGGCAGCATGTTGCTGTCGGGTGGAGCATTCTCTGTGGTTGAAAATTTTCAGAGTTCATTAGTTTTACTTTCTGGCTGATTTCCTTGATAAGACTTAGGGAAGCTCCTTTCTCCTTTGTAAATTACAGAGAGGATATTCTCCTCTCATCATGGGAATTCCCAACTCTGCTCCCCTCAGGGACTCTCTCATTTTCTTAAAGGGTTCAGAGGCTTACAACAAAGTTTATTTTCATTCTTCTCAAATTGAAAACAACTATCTGAAGACTAGCATAGCTCAGGACTTATAAGGAAGGACTGGGAAGGATCACAAAGCAGAGAAATTTAGTCAGGGAGGAAAGAACTAGCATTCTTGCTATGTGCCATGCATATTACTATTAGGTATCTCATTTTAATCTTTCCCCAGATCCACAAAGTAGTGTATTAGTCAGGATAGACTAGGTAATGCTTCAGTAACAAGCAACCTCCAAATTGTCATGGCTTAAAAACATAAAGAAAACACGAATTTCTCTCTCTCTTCCATTACATGTCTGTTACATGGATGAACAATGGCTTTGACCCAGGTCATCTTAACTTTGGGACCCAGGCCGACAGGACAGCTATACTGGAAATGTTCCGAGTTGCTGTGGTAGAGGGAAAGAAAATTATGGGCATCATGGACTACTTCTCAAGGATTTCACAAGGAAATGACACATCACTTGTGCTCACATTTTGTTGACCAAAGCCAGTCACGTGGCCATGCCTGCATATAAAGGGAATAGGGAAATGCAATCCAACTATGTTCTCAGAAGGACAGCTAGAAATACTCGCTATCCTGTTCTTATAGTTGAAAATAGGGAGGTTTTGTAAAGTTAGTAGGTGGGGGAGCTGGGACTCTGACTTTGTGTCCTGAGCTCTTTGCCCTTTTATAGTGGGTGTATTCTACAAGCACGTTACATACGTGGTGCTGTGCTGTGCCTTCTCTCCAAATTCTGTGATGGGCTAAAACATCTTTGAGGCTTAAGCAGGTATGCAGATACATCTCAGTGTGGACGGGGTTAAATCCAAATCCAAGTCATCACAGCTTAGCCTTTATTTCACATATTTCTGTTCTCTTTAAAGGTCTTCAACACATTCAGTGTGGAAATCATTATGTAATAGAAATTTCATCTTTGAACACATGCCAGATTTTTCTTTCTAATCATAGTCTCAAGTACTGCAGGTTCCCCTGATTGTTACTTTTATTTGTTGAGTAATGAGAAAAAGGCCACTCTGCCCTTATTGTTAAGGCTGCTGCCTGGTGGACGTTCAAGATCCAGAGAAAAGGATGCCCTCACTTTCCTCCATTGCCTTCAGGACAGCCTCCAGAAAAAATTCCTTGCTCAGAGGAACAATAAAATAGCAAGGCTGATTCCATCAGCTCTTAGAAAATCAGTCCTGATATTTCATCTCCCTGGAGCTCAGAGGAAGTGCCATGTCACGTCTGTTCTTCTCAGACTTTTCTAATCCAAGTGCCCCTAAAGGGAAAGAAAAATCTGGAAAAGAAATCCTAAGTGATCTGCCATAGGTGGACTTTCAGGCTTTAACCTGTTCTGGTTTTTGCCTTCTGCTCCATAACACATCCATATTTATTTGCATTTAAAATGTTTTAAGTTACTCACCACTAAAGTTGATAGGCCAGGAAGATATGCAACTTAATTCTATGCTTTTCTCCACCCTTGGGAGCTTGACTTTAAGCCTTCTCAATCCCTTAACAACAATGTGCTTATCACCTGTAAGTGGGTCGCAGGGCGACAGGGATAAGGGTTACTGTCAGGTTGGGGATTTGGTAGGTTCCCCCTGGTAGCTAGGGTACCTCAGGCTCAGGAGAGAAAAAGATGAGGAAGAGGAGGGATAGGGGTAGGGAAGAAGGGAGAAGAGAAACATGAAATGGTATCTGGAAATAAGGAGGAGCTAGCACAGCCAAGGGAGAGCCCCAAATATGGCCTTAAAAAGCACATGGAAAGAACTCAGGCTAATTTAATGATCACAACCGTTGTTAAATAACTACACTTTTTATTGGTCATATTTTCTTTATCCATTAAAAAAGACACTTTGTCCAAAGCACAACTAGTTGTAGCCTTAAGCAAATTGTTTAACCTTGCTGGTTTACCAGCTGTAAAGCATGAACTCTAATGCTGCTCAGCTTAATGGAGTATAAAGTTTGCAAAACTCTTTGAAGGCAGAGAGTGCAATTTAAGTATTATATATTATTAAACAAAATACCTCTTTAGGAAAGGAACTCTCCATTAGTGTTACATTAACCTAAACCAGTAGTCAACACCCGAGAGAACTGGTTGTCAAAATTTTTATGACAGAAGGGATCCCAGCATCCATCATTTAAAATGGAAAATAAAAGAACAGAGAAACAAGCCCAGGCAGTATCGAATGGAATGCACTATTAAGGTATTGGCTTGGTTCAGAGAGAGATTCCTGAGCTAAAGAAGGCTTCATTTACTGGAATGGAAAAATATAGGGCCAGGAAATTGCTCAGAGGTCTCCTGTCTTTTCCTGTGCACATGGAGAGGCACTATGTGTTGGCTACTGTTTTGGATCAGAATCTCAATTTTAGAAATAGCCTGAGTTGTGTCCTTGGAAAGGGAGAGGGTTCTGTGGTATATTTGTGTTTGGTGGGGACGGAGGAGGGGGAGGTGGGGAGGATGTTGGGAGGAGCCATTAAGAGGCTCTCTGGACTAGATTGCTTCCTTGGGCCTCACAGACAGTTACCAGAAGTGAGCCGGGATATTGGGCAGCTGGCCTGGGCTTAGGGAGCCTCCAAGACTCCTGAACTAGCTTCAAGGTATAACCAAGCTTGCCCTGCTGACAACACAGGCCAGTTCTGCATGGTCAAGCTGGATGGCTGGTTTCAAGCCTGCCTGTTTTTCAGGGGCATGGACTGAGCCTTAGTCCCTCATTCAACAGACATTTATCAGGCAACAACCTCCTGGCAGACACTGTTTTAGGCACTGGGAATATACCAGACCCTGTGCTCATGGAGCCTGCATTCTAGTAGAGGGAAGTGGACAATGAATAAAAATAAAATAGTTATATAGTATGTTAGAAGACCTGGAGAAAAATAAAACAGGGAAGGAGAGAGAATAGGGAGTACTGGGGTTGGGGAGGGTTAGGGTGGTCTCACTGAAAAGGTGATATTGAATGAAAACTTGAAGGAGGCAAAAGAGAAAGTCATGTAGGTATCTGGGGGAAGAGCTGTCCAGGCAGAAAGGCCAGCAGGTACAAATGTCCTGAAATGGGAGAATGCCTGGTATGTGCGAGAAACAACCAGAGGTCATTGGGGATGGAGTGGAGTAAGCAAGGGAGAGTGTGGTAGGGTAGGAGGCCAGAGGGTAACTACATTATGGAGAGCCTTGTAGGGCATGGGGGGTACTTTGGCTTTTCTCTAAAACAGAAGATTATTGAAGGGTTTTAGGCAGGGGAGTGATGAGATCTGACTTATAGTTCAATAGAATCAGTTTGACTGTTACGTTGAATTAGCTATAGGGAGTCAAGGGTAGAAGTAAGAGAAAGAGTTAGGAGGCCATTAGAAGGTGATTTTCGATCTATTTTAGAGTAAAGGCCAAAGTCCCTGGAAGAAACTTGTGGCATGGATCCCAGCAGGGACAGTGGAGGGGGTGAGAAGTGGTTGGATTCTGGATAGACACTGAAAACAGAGCCCAGAGAATCTGCTAGTTCTTAACTGGGTTACTCTGGTGATCTGTCAGGAGCATGGTCATGAGGTGTGAAGGAATGGTGATGAGGGTGTTCCCTCTCCACTCAAGGGTAGTCAGGAAAGAAGAGGCAGCAATCTTGTTGGTACAACCACCTCACCTTTCTTCCTTTGCCCTTCCTGTTAATTGAGGGCCTATTATATGCCAGGCTCCATGCTGGGTTACAATAGTAAATGTGAACTAGTGAGCTCGCTGCTATTATGGAGCAAACGGTCTTTAAAGGGAGTCAGACAGTATGTGAAGAATCACACAAATCAATGAAAACGACCATTCTGACGTGCACTGAGTCTTGAAATTAGTGTATCTGCCCTGGTCGGGAAGCGCTGAGGAAGGGACACTTTGAACTGGGTCTGAATAAATATGTATCAATCAAGACAAAGGGAGGAGGAGGGAGGGGAAGAGTGTTTCAGGCAATGGGAATGGCATGTACAGAGGTTCTGAAGGGAGGGGGAGCATGGTAGGGATGAGGAACTGAGAGAAGGCCAATATGAGTAAAATTCAGAGAGCTCGGGGAGCACGGGTGAGATGCAGCTGGAGAAATGGATGAGGGTCAGACCACGCTGAGCATGAAGGCCACGTTCAGATTTTGAATTTTATTCTGGAACAAACGGGAAGCTCTTGGAGGGAGGCCTTCAAGGAGGGGAATGACCAAACATGCTTGTTGAGAAGCTCACTACACTGCTTCATGGAGAGTGGACTGCGAGAGTGGAAAACAAACAGTGTGAAAGACCAGTTATGAGACAAACGCCGCGGCTCAGGTGAGATCGTGGTTGTTTGGACCAGGCAGTTGGTCTTGGAGATCTCGATGAGGATATATGTAGAGATCTGAGAGGTATTAACAAAGTAGAACTTGCTTTTGTATTGGCCACTAGGGTTGATGGAGGGAGAGTGCAAGAATAATTTCTAGTTAAAATACTTGCACATGTAGAGGTAAGGCTCTCCAACTTGTAGAACTCACCTATGTTATATTAGATGCAGCCACGGGGAATTTAGAAATTTTACTTTTCTACAAGTATTTAAAAATAAGATTTACTATAGGATAGTTGAGTCAGCTTCCAACCTTAACTGTCAAACAGGTGGGGTAGATGACCTGCCCTGGCCCGCTCCAGCCTTGGGGCCTGGTTGTGCAATGAAGTGATGGAATCCTGCAATGAGTACATGGTCTCTCAACCAGCATTGTCCAATAGAAATGGAATAGAATTGCAAGCCACAAATGTAATTTTATATTTTCCAGTGGGTATATTCAAAAAGTACAAAGAAATAGGTGGAACTCAATTTGAACAATCTATTTTATTTACCCCAATAAATTGGACATGTTATTTCAATATGTAATGAACAGAATACTTATTAATGAGCTATTTTACCTTTTCTTCACTGAATTTTTGAAATCCAGTGTGTATTTTGCATGTGCAGCATGTCACCATTCAGATTAGTCCTATTTTATGTGCTCAAAAGCTACACGTGGCTGATGAGCACTGAATTGGACAGCACGGCTCTAAACCATCAAAGCAGCCACACAGACCTTAAATCCATGCCCAAAGCACTGGAAATAGAGGCCCTTCTATAATAATTTAAAAACAAAATAAATAATGTGTTAAATAGAGCCTTTTAAATTTTAAAATCGAATACTTTGTCGTTAATTAGCTGCGTGAATTTGAGGAAGTCAGTTTACTGCTCTGTGCCTCGGTTTCCAATAAGGAAGTGTGGTGGGGCTGGATAATGTGTAACGACTTTTTCAGTCTTAACAATCACTGACTCCGGGTTAAGGAAGTCTAAACAGTTTTTCCTTCTCTTTATCTTAATTATCGGAGCTCCCGAAGAGATCTTTCTTTCCAACCTTCTAAACCCTTCTATGATATCTGAAAGGTGGAAAATTGACTAGTTCACTAGTAAACTGACAAAATTCCAGGAATGTTTATCATTCCAAGGGAAAAAAGGTTGGATTTTCTAAGGAAATTTGAATACTGACTGGATATTTAATCATTAAGGAAACTATTGATCCTTTTTTTTTAGCTATTATGTATAGTATTGTGGCTGTGTTTTAAGGAAAAAAGCTTATGTTTAAGAGATACATCCTGAAATAGGCATAGATAGAATAATATGATGTCATGGAACTACTTCAAAATCAAGCTAGGTGGGAGGCAGGGGAGTGGGTGGGTATAGATGAAATAAGCTTGGGCATGATTGAAACTTGGTTTGAGACACAGGGATTTGTTATACTGTTCTCTCCAGCTTTATAGTTGGAATTTTTCCATAATAAAATTTTTTTTAAAAACTTAGATTTTCAGAATTTCTTAAGTTCTATACTGCTAGGATTTTCAAATGTTCCCCTTAAATACTGTGTATCCTTTACGGTACAGGTGTAAAAGCCTACTTCAGCTTTGAGAACACACCATTCTTATTTAATACTGTAGCAGAACGAAGCCCCAGGCACAAAATTCCCATCATACTTTAAATGTCTGGTGGTTTTAGTGGTAACATGACCTTGCCCTCTTGTCCTTCCCTTTGGTACAGGTTTAGGATCAATATTTACAAGCAAAAGACTGTGCCCTCTCTGTGTCAAGGAGAGTCCCAGTCTCTGCCACAGCCGCACAGGAGCCCAGGGAACATGGTGATATAAACACAGACAAAGCGCGTTTCAAACCCAAAACAATGCAGGTACTCAAACTATAGGCACAAAGACTGTTACTTCTTGCTGACACTGACATCATGGAGGCTGTATGCTTTACGCTACAGAGGTGGGGAAGGGCAGAGGAACAAGTCAGAGGAAATGTGACCTTAAAGGACAGGAGGCCCAGCACCTGGGACCCACAAGGGGATATGTGAGTGTAGGTCACTTGTCATTGTCTAAATTTTTGGTGTGATGCCCTCTTTAAGTTCAGTAAGAGATTTCTGACCCCTTCCTCTCTACCTTGCCCTCTTGAATATCATGATGGTTGATGAGGCTGGAGTCTACCTCCAAGTTTCTGCCCAAGGCATTGTGAGAAGCTGAATAGTAAATTGAGAACACAGGACCATCTTGCAAGGTCAATTACCTTCAGGTTCCCTTTCTTGACAAACTGCATCTTCTGGCTTGCAAGCCTTTGGGTATTTGACTTCTCACCAAGAATTACAGAGCTGGCACTCATTTTCACTCCCAAAGAAGATCATTGCTAATGTCTACATAAAGCAGTGTCTACAAAGAAAGAGAACAGGTCTCAGTCTGAGAATGTTTTCCTCTTGCATTTTCATTAGCCAAAGTAGTATTGAGTTTAGGGTACCAACATATGGCATGAATGTTAATTTTAAGGAAAATCTGGCAGATTTAACATGTTGAACCGTGCTACTTTCTACACATTTGTACTTGGCTTCAGTGCTGGCAATACAGTGCCAGATTTTCTTAAATGTCAGGCATTTTAAGAAGTGATTTCTCCGAATTTAAAATTACACATGCACAAAATAAATGAAAGTGCTACTGTGATGTTTTTAAATAAAATAAATTTGACCCCTTGGGCAAAATGAGGCAACAACTGACCAGAGGTTGTGATAGACCGTGGGTTGACTATCGAACATCAGCAGAGTGCTGTTTTTACTCCCACACGATATACTGTAATCCACAGTGCATTATTCAGATGATAATCTGCAAAGATGCAAAGAATATCCAAATCTTTAGGTAGAAGGAGACTTGACAGTTCTCTCCGAGGATTCTTCCTATCTGTTGACAGAACTATGCTACCTAAATCACATGAGCGGGTGAGAACTACTAGTGGAAAAAATTCCCCCTGTGTCTCAGCGTACTCCAGCATTCAGCAGTTCTCAGGGTCAGAATAGGCTGATACTAAAATATGCTGAGCCTGCAACTCTAGAGTTGTTCTCATTAAGTTTCCCTTGACCACTTTGGTTTATCAAGTTCACCCCAAGTTCAGACTGACTCTCTCAAGTCTGTTGAATCATTGACATCCACGTACCCTTGAGGGTCCTTTTCTAGGTCATTGTCCATATCATAGATAAAGTGCTTTTGTCAAGATTGCTCTGCCTTTGCTTGTAAGTCTCAGTCCAGATTTCCAATTGTTTGCATATCCCTATAACAAAGAGAGACCGAATGGTGTACTTCCCAATCCATTGTTAAAACAGCGCAGTGGGAGGAGGAAATTGGGAGTGACACAAACCCTTACAGGGACCAGTATAGAGTCATGGTCATCCAGTGGGAACGTGATATATGAAATGATGTACTGAGATTTCAGACACTTGGGCTCTAGAACTTTAAAACTCTCATATCCTCCCTGTGCCTCTGTCAGATGGAAACATTAATAAAATTTGGACAAGATAATGCCTGAAACCCTCTCCCATGATTAAAACATTCTACAATTAATTCTTTACATCTCATAGGATTTTTTTGTGGGGACTAAATGTAATAATGGGTATGAAAGCTTTTGAGAAAATTGAGAATTATCTCAGTATAAGTTACCACAAAATCACAAAATAATTCTTTCAATAAACCTGGAATTGTTTTTTATTCCTATTACAATGTTGGACCAAGCTTAGGAGCTTATTTAATTTTAAGTGGAAAATGAAAGGCTCCATAGAAGGTAAAAAGATACATTTAAAGAAATGGGTAATTTAAGAATAAATTAGGTTGACCTTTCCAGAAATCAATTTAGCAATATGTATTAAGACCTGAAAATTCATATGCTTTGACTCAGTAATTCTATTTCTGGAGAATCTAATCTAAGAAAATGATAGGCGTTCAACCAAGATTTATGCACGAAGTTGTCTGCTGCAGAGTTAATTGTATATTGCATAGGGGTATCTAATAAATAATCAGTGTTGTAAAAGAAAATATATTCATCCACAGAAAAAGACTTTAAAGAAACAAACTAAAATATTAACACAGTTACTCTTGGTGGTGATATTATTGATTATTTTCATTTTCTTCTTTAAACATTTCAGTATTAAATTTTTAAATGGTATGAATTTATATTATTTAAAGGTCATTAAAAATAAATTGTGTAGCATTGCTTATCTTAATCTAATTCTGGTGCCAACTCATTTTGTCTTTTAACCCATCTTGATCAATAGCCAGCTTATCTCAACTTCTTTCACGACTTTCTTCTTGTTCTGCTAACCACGACACTGTGTGGGCTTTGTATTATTTATGCCTGTCATTTGCCAGTAGCTTAGACAGCACCGAGAGGGCTGAGTCACCTATCAATTTTGTGGTGCTCTTTCCTTCTTTGAATATCCCACACACTGTTCATGTGAAGTTCAGAAAACATGAATTCTAGAATAAGATATGCCAAGGGACACTCTTAAGTGTGGCTTGCTTGATTCTCCCTAAGAAGTTCTAAGTAGCATTCTCCACTCATGCTGAATTTCCCATCAATTTCTACAGAGTAGCTGAAACTCAAAGGTTTTAGAAATTATAGGCAATTCCCTAAACTCTAAACTGAATTTGCTCATATTTTTGTTATTATTAAATGGATCAAAATGAACTACCTCTTACCAGGCGAGACCTTCAGGAGAAAGGTGCTTAGTTCTGTCTTAAGTTAGCCTCACCATTTCTTCAACCAGCACAAATGAAGATGGAAACTTGTAAGGGGCCATTTCTCAAATGTCCTATTAAATGATATTATAAAATGTACCATTTTTATAAGAAAGCCAGAGAAGGTTAATGATCTAACAGAATCAGCCTGTTGGTGGTAATGGAGAAAGAGAGAGCAAACTCCATAGAGCAACTGAGAACAGTCAAAATCAAGTCATTTCCAACCACTCAAAGTCAACAAGCTCCGAAGAACATAACATAGGTTATGGGAAAGCACTTAAAAGAACTATTTCTTTTGCTAACCCTTCCATGGAAATATTCCTTACCCAGAATTTTCTAGATTCGGTCTTATAGCATTCAGAGTCTCAGAACAGGCCCATCAGTATCCTAATTGGCTTTTTCTCACTACCTCATCAATTTGTCATACAATTCTTATTCAATTTAGATCCAGCTATTTCTGCACACTTTTATATTGATTTAGAAAACATCCTTCACACTGGTTTCAGTCTCTATTCATGAATTATCATTTGCATTAGGATGAGTATGTTTCATGAATGGATTTTTCTCCTGTGTGATTTTGCCTTAGGTGAGACTCAGACCTTATCTCCAATATCCTTCTCTCTAGTCATCCAAAATGTCTCAGGCAGGTTTATCGAGAGAGATTACATACACCCATGTGCACACACACACACACACACACACACACACACACACTATTTAAATATGCCAGCTATAATCCTGTATGTTTTGTCTAGACATTTCCATTATTGATGATTCCATAAGAGCTGGATATCTGATGTTACTTGAAACTAGCCCCCAAAAAGTTTTTTAATTTGTCTTTAGAATTGTTCTTGTGCATTGCCTTTTGATGGTGTTTGCCCAGTTTTCCAATGTAAGTAGTCACTTTTGTGATTGATTTGTAGAAGATCTTATATAATACTAGTTCCATGTCCTGTGTTGCAAATATTTTTCCAGTTTGCAATTTCCTTTTTAATTCTATATGATTTTTGACATACAGGAATTTTTCCCCAATGTAATTGAGCTATTCCACCTCTCTAGTTTCTAACTTTTAGCCAAGAGTTTTGAAAGGTCACAGGTTTGAGGCAAAGACCCATGAGAGCTGTCTCACACCACGTTCCCTACCACATCGTTGAAACAAGTTGGCTATTTAGTCTAGAAGAAAGGGTTGGATTTACACTTATCCTGAGAATAAAGAGCCCCTTTTGAAACTAGAAGAATAGAAGTAGGAGGAAGTTCTCTTGGGAGGAAGGCAGTGTGGGGAGGGATGGCAATGACACGTGTGCATTTATAAGAGTCATTTATGTGAATAGAAATTGGATGACTACTCTCTAACCTTTTCCAAGTTCTTGAGCTTTGGGATGATTTCAGGGGATTTTGGGGGGGTGTCACTTCCTCCCCAGATTTGGACAATCTGAATGATTCAGTGGTCCAGGGTCCCCTGGGGGCAGGGGAACCCTTTCAGTGGCCAGCAGTGTGGTAACGAGGTGAAGGCTGCTGCCTCACCGCAACTCTGACCAGTTCCCTGACACACGCCACCACGCCACCTTGGCAGAGTTTCACCCTCTGCAAGGATCTTTCACGTACTCTACCTTGTTTGGCTATCTTATCAACTATGTCAAGCAAGTAGCATATACCACGGTTTCCTATCCTTATTTTTACAGATTAGAAGTAAACAGAATTTGAAGTTGAACTGAATTTTCAAACTCACTCAGTGATTGAGTTATGAAGTAAGGTGAGGTGTGCAGTCCACTCCCAAGGGGCAGCATGGCCAATTGAAAGACGTAGAGGCAAAGAAATTGGGCATGTCTGAGTCAAAGGCCAGCTCAGTCACTTATTTGCTCTCTGACCTCAGGCAAATGACTTGCCTTCTGAGCCTGTATTCCTCATCTCTAAAATGGAATAATGGTGCCTGTCTTGCAGGATTGATCTGGGAATTAAATGATATAGTGCTCTATATTCTTTGGTTCTTCTCTTGTTGGTATTGTGTTTTGGGGGCCTCTATGAAACCTGTTTGGAAGGAGTGGTATATAGACATTCTGAGGACACAAGGAGCATGAAGAGCCTCTGCCTAGAGTCTGGCACTGAGTGGATGCTGCAAAGCCCAGCTCCTCCCCCACCATTCCAGCCTACAAGCTCCTGAGAGCTAAGATGCACATGGAGGCTTTCCTCTCTGTAGGGTCCTTGTTAGCTAATAATTCCATTCATCCAAAAGCCCTTTCCCATCATAACATTTAGAGTCTTGCTGCCACTAAAGAATATGACTCATTTAAAAAAACACAATTATTTGCTCAGTAGGTCATTGTATAAGTAGGCTCAATGAGTGTTTGCCATAGCTCATATGTAAATGTAGAAGATCTTGAAAGAGGATTATTGAAGTAAAAGAGCTCGGCATCAGGCCTCAAGAGAGCTTAGCATCATGACTAAGAGCGGGAGCGAGCAAACTACAGCTCGAGGGCCAAGTCCAGCAGCCACTTGTTTTTGTAAATGAAGGGTTCATGTTTCTGTTTTTTTCAAATATACATTAGCTTTTAAAATTAAATTTAATTTAACCGTTTTTAATTTAATTTTTAAATTTTTTTCTTCCAGTTCTCTTTCTCTTTCTCTCCCCCTATAAATATATATGTATCTTCAAGAAAGTCTTATTGGAACACAGTCACTCCCATTTGTCCACATGGTGACTGTAGCGGCCTTTGTTACAACAGCAGGGTAGAATGTTTGCAATGGACATAGTAGGCTTCACAAAGCCAAACATAGTTACTCTCTGAATCTTTTTCCATGAAAGTTTGCCAACCACTGGCTAACAGTTACTACCTCCAGGTCATGTGACCTCAGACAAATCATTCATATTCATTATGTCTCAAATTCCTTATCTATAAAATAAGGATAATAATAGTAGTGATTGAACAGGTAATCCATGTTAAGCCTTGCATATGGTGAGTCCTCAGTTAACACTAGCTTTCGTTATTACTGCTTATGCCATTGATTTACAGCGAAGCCCTTGCGGTGAAACACTTACACAGACCCAGGAACAAAAGTCTGTTTGTTTACCCTAGTTTCAAAGATCCCCCATGCCAATATCCACAGCAGCTACAACAGTCACCCTTTCTAGTCATAATCATGTTTTCTTAAGATCAGTCATTTCAATGCCGTTAGCTCAGCTTCCAGATATTAAAAGCATACTCTACCTTTCCTCCACGCTAAATGTGGACATTTGGATCAGTGTCATTGGACGTTTCCCAATAGTCTGTGTATCCTATCTGGGAGAGGGGGAATTGAATGAGGAGTTTTACTGGAATTTAATGTCAAGAATACCAGCTGTTTCCTCCTAAAACTATGAGCTAGATATTCCAAAAGGTGTGAACCATCAATCAAAGTACAAGGGAAGATTTTACATTTAGCTGTTTATTTTTAGAAAAATTTTAAAATGTTTTAAAGAAAACCAACCTTGACAAACGGCATTGAAAGCCATTAAGGAGGCTGAAAAAATAGCAGTCCTACTTTGCCTCCTAAATATAGTGGGAAATGCTTTCTCAGTGTAAAGAAGAAGTCTTATCCTTCAGTCCAATCAGCATATGGAGGTGATTTCCAAGAGAGAAGTGAAAAAAAAAAAATCCCACAGCTCAATCTTTCAGAAGTATCATAGTCATGCAGGGAGAAAAATCTTGTATCCTCTTCCTCATTGTCAACCTTTGCAGGTTAGAAGAGCCAAAAAGAACCATCTCTGTGGTGGGGGTTTGGGGGTGAGTGCAAATCTCCAGTCCAGCTTCTTGCAAGGTGGTTGAGCAGGGCCTTGGTGTGGGGTGGAGCCCTGAGAGGAGAAAAAGGGTGGAGGGAAGGTTCTCTGGCCTATGACTCATATGTGTACAGAAAGTGTACTTTGGTGCCCACCCTCTGCCCCCAACCAGATACAGCATGACCTGTCTAGAATGCTTTTCTTTGTGGATTACCTGGACCCCAGAATGGCCATTGCCATAGGTGTACTTCATCAACTCAGCCTTGGCATGTAGAAGAATCTTCTCCTCACTCCCACACCCCATCACTAGGAGCTTAGGTGGATGGTGGAAAGGCAGGGATGACTGCAAATCACAGGGAGTCTTCCATCAGAATCTCTTCCACCCCCACCCCCATGCCCACTCATGCTTCCTTTAATGTATAGGCTCTGTATCGAGCACTTCCCTAAAGTAGTTCTCAACCTTAACTAGCCATGAGAATCACCTACAGAGCTCTTAAAAAAGCACTAGATCCTTACCTGGGCCCTGCCCCTAGAGATCCCGATACAATATAGGTCTGGGGAGGGATCTAGGCATTGCATTTTTTTAGGGGTATGTGGCGGGGGCTGTTACATGTTTAAAACTTCCCAAATGATTCTAATGTGTTGACCTACTATGTGCCAGGCACTCTTCTAGGTGGGTACAACAGTGAAGAGCATAGGCAATGTACCTGGTCTCATGAAGTTTACAGTCCAGTGGGGCGAGACAAAGAATAAATAAATGAGTGCCCAAGTATTTTCTGATAGTCCTACCGGGAAGATAAGTCTCGGACTGTGAAAGAGAAAGCTGGAAGATGGGGATATTTGTAACTTAAGATTATATAACTTTAGATAGACTTAGATTGTTTTCATACCTTGGTTATTGTGAATAATTTTCTCTATATGTACCCAGCAGTGGAATTGCAGGATTATATGGTAGTACTATTTTTAACTTCTTAGGTTACCTTCATGTTTTCCAGAATGGCTGTACTGCTATTTTGTTAATATAATATATACACACAGAATATAGCAACACTTGTATGTGTACACATATGCACGTGCATGTTTGAGACAGGGAGGAAGAAAGTGAGGATATGAATGTGGTGATATCTCATTGAAGAAAAATTAGCGAGGAAAATCGAGAAGCTGCAGTAACCTTCATTTCTGAATTTGGACACCTCCTCCCCACACTAACGTCCTTTTTGATTTTCACAGTTGAAATGCCTAAGGTAGGACACGGAACTGTCCAAGATATGTCTTGTGATTATTTCAGTTTCTTAGAAGAGTAATTAAGCCCTCAGAGGTTTAATCCACAGTGATGTTTTCCCCTCTTCTCTTCCTTTGCCTTCAGCAGAGGAATCCTGCCCTCTGAGGAGGCTTCTGGGCAGGCTCTGCCCACCGTTGCCACCCTGCCCCAGCTCACAGCAGGTGCCTGAGAGCAGATGTGTGGCTTCTCACCCAAGTCGAGCCCTTTACCTGGCCTTTGTAGTGCTTCTGAGACAGAGAGAAATGGGTACCAAAGAGTCTGAATCTCACATCCTCTTGATAACGAAAACCCAGATTTAGGGGGTTGGAGGTTGATCCTCAATACCAATAAGTGTGCTATCAACAATGTGTGAATACAACATAATGTTCACAAGAAAGAACCCCCAGTAATAATGTTTGCTGCTACAAGTTTCTCCACATGGCAAATTAATTCACACTGATTCTGAACTGGCAACCAATGGTAATATTAATTTACCAGATGGAAATACAACCCAAATTCACATGTGTTCTTAAAGCCACAGACAAATCTGTTTTAAAAAGCAGATATAGCAATACATAGTAAGAGAATCCCAACCAAGCAACAGCTCTGTACTGGGTATCTCCGTGGCAACTGGTGCCACGCAAGGTATGATGGAGATAGAAGAGTATGGATCCCAGGCTAAAAGCAGCTTGTGAACTGGTTGGGAAAACAAAACCAAAGTTTGAAATAATCAGAGTTTAATACAAGGAAAAACACTGCATTTAACCCAGGGCTCCATGGGATGATGCAATAAGATTTGAAAGAAGGGAGAGACAATTGGGCATAAGAATAGAAAAGAAAAGCTTCCGGGAAGAAGATGAATTTAAGGTCAATCTGGAAGAACAAGTGGATCAATGGAAAGAATATTCCTGGATGGATGACCAACCAGTCTAAGCAAGGGCAAAGGGGTAGGAATTCGTTTCCCCTGGGGAGAGAAGAGTGAAAGCCTGGTCTGACTGGGGTTGAGAGGGCTTCAGAGAGAAAGGGAATTGAGTTGGATATGCTTATAAAGGACTATGAAGGTCAGGGAGAGGAATTTACATTTGATTTGCTCTGTGTATCAGATGGAGAATATGTTTAGCTACAAGCCACAGAACTCTGAATACATTTTCTTAAGCAAGTAAAGGATTCATTTTCTCCAGTAACAAGAAGACTGGCACCCTCTGCCATACTTTATGGGAGGCATTGTCATTAACCTTATTGCTTCACAATTCCAATAAAGCTGCTCCACCTCCAGCCTCATATCCACATTTCAGGCAGAAAGAAGAGACAGGAAAGGATAAAGTGGATATTTTCTGCATTAGGAATACAAAAGCTTTCTCAGAAATTCCTAGCAGCCTTCTGTTTATGTCTCATTGGCCAGAACTGTGGCACAAGGCCACCCCTAACTGAAAGGATGCCTGGGAAAGTAAGTTTTTTTGGCAGCACATTGTCACCACAAGCCAAACCAGGGTTCTATTCCTTAAGGAAGAAGGGGGAATAGATATTATAGTGGCAATTAGCAATCTCTACACACACTGCATAGCATCTCTACACACCATTGTTGTAGAATCCTGAACAGAGTCTTAGAAAAAGTGAGGAATTTTCAAAAGATGGAATTGGGATTGGTATTCAAGGGCTTTGGAAGGAAGAAGGATGATCTGGAAGAGTAGATGAAAACTCTTGATAGTAATCTAGGAGTGATGCAGTGGGCACCTGAACTTGAGTCCTAGATATGGGAATGGGAAGAGGGAGAGAAGTTAATAGTCATTTTCAAGGAACAATGAATAAGATTTTGTAAAAACCGCCAGAGAATGAATGGTCAAGGTGGAAGGTGATGACAAACTGTCTTTTTAGTCTTTTTTTTTTTTCCCTATGCATGAAGTTAACATTTGGGTTGGATGAGAGAGAACTTATTAGAAAGGAGAAACTGATAAAGAAAAATCCCAGAATAGAGATACACTGAAGCAATAACAAATAATTAGACATTATTACATTTAAAAACAGAATAAAATCTTTTTAAGGCTAGAAAATTATTGCAATCTGAAAATGGATCACTTAGAAATGTTAGTAAGTACCCGTCCTTGTACAAGGCAGGGAAGACACAGAAAAGTTTGGGAATTCGTCCTGACCTCAAAAGGACCACAGTGTTTGGGGAGGCAGATTGTTGCAACATCTGGGAGGAAACTACATCAAGGGCGTGGGTATAGACTAGGGGAGCTGAGAGGAAGGAGGCACTAATTCTACCTGAGAGCTGGAACTGGCTTTGTGCTTTGACATTTTATGACTCTGCAGTGGCAGAAATAGGATCAGACTTTTAGCCTGAAAGAAGCTTTTAAGTTAATTACCATGAGGCCCTGAGGGAGGACCTGACATTGCCCCAAATCCAAGAATCTCATCCATAGCATCTTAGAGTTCCTTCTCAGAACTGGGGAAGGAGCCAAGGAAAAACTGAGGAGTGGGTAGAACAGAGAAACTGAATTAGTCATATATGCACTGTGATTCTATTATTACTGTGAATCTTCAAATCAGACTCCTCTTCATCTGAACTTTCAAGGTTGAATGTAGTTTTTTAACACTTTTTTATTGAGTTATAGTCATTTTACAATGTTGTGTCAAATTCCAGTGTAGAGCACAATTTTTCAGTTATACATGAACATACATATATTCATTGTCATATTTTTTTTGCTGTGAGCTACCACAAGATCTTGTATATATTTCCCTGTGCTATACAGCATAATCTTGTTTATCTATTCTGCATATGCCTGTCAGTATCTATAAATTTTGAACATAGTTTATTTGTGACTTATACACATCTGAGTTTCTTAATGTGGTCTTTGCAGTTACTTATACTTGTTTCTTTGATGATAGAAGCCTGGGTCATAAAGCTGCATGCCTAAAGTACAAACCAGGGTAAATTCTGCCAAGGCCATAAAAAAGACATGGGTAGAAAAATGAAGAGTCCAAGAGATGCTTTAAGAAAATTCTTCAGCACTCAAAAGGAAGAGGGGTCTTAAGACTAATTTTATCTGAGTGTTTGCTGTTTGAAACAGTATTTATTTCTATAGTTTAAATGCAAGTATTTGAATAGCTAAGTCAGCCACAGTATGCGAAGGTGTAAATCGAAAGGGTATACAATTAAGTCTTCTCTTCATCTGGGGAACTACACAATTGCAGAGGTCCTTCCACAGACTATGATGGGAATGGTCCCTCCGAAAGTTGGTAATCTGACTGCTAGTCTCCCAAGCCTTCCTATACCAGCTATGTAGTCTTCCTCCCCAGAGGCAACTAATATTACGAGATTCCTGTATTTCTTGGAAATAGGCTATGGGTACAAATACATGAGGAGACAAGTCTACATATTTTATAAGTACATATATTTTCTAAGAGTGATTTTAGTGAGCAGAATCAATAGAAAAATCAACATGAAGCAAGTCAATGAGAAGAGCACAAACTAAAAAGTATAAAGGGGAAAAGGTATCCAGGATGAAGAGTGATTAGTCGTCAGAAGGCAGAAATAGAGCAGGAATTCTACTCACATAAAAATAAAAAGAAAGGATGAGGTCACAGATCCATCTGTCAGTCAGGATGGGCATTTCCACAAAGCAAATGAAGATTGCCAGGAGGGTCATGGGGTCATGTGCAATTGTTGAGTAAGTGAGAGAGATGGTGGTGGCCTGCCCTCCTGGGATATTGTTTGCTAGGACATGGGCTTGTGGTACTCTACGGTGACACACTCCCTCAGAGGCTCAGTGGCATTTGATCACTGTTCCCTTGGTCATTTCCAGAGCTCTCCCACATTCATTCCTATTATTTCAGTGTAATAGGACATTCTCAATTCCAAGTCAAAGGAATATGGCACATACTGGCCAAAGATTCTGAGCCAGTGTAAAGCAGAGGGGGCCATGCTTTCTGAAAAGCACAGCCCCAGTCATTGCTACATCTCAGCTAAATCCCCTTCCTCACTGGAGATGTTCTTGGCAGTTTATGGATATGAAATTGGCTTGAAATGGATTGGGACAGGTCAAGTAAAACAGTTATTCCTTCTTTCAGGTAACAGCAATATTCTGCCTGGGATCAGGGAGCAAGAGCAAGCTAGAACATGGCATTTGTCAAATAAATTCCCAAGTAATATTGGATCCCAACAATATATAAGACACCAGGCAAATTTCTGACTTTCTATCAGATTCTGTTAGAAATATAAGACACCCATCCACACAGAAATGTAACTAGCAGCATAGGACCCAGTCAATGAGTGGAACATCAGACAAATGTGACGGACTTCAAAGAAGTGAGGGATTTTCTTCTAGCTATTGTGGAAAGGAAAGATTCACCTCTAAGTTTCCATAACACGTCCAGTAGGTGAGGTTTTTTTTTTTTCCCACCTCCTGCCCTGCAGAATCTTGGCACAGTCTGGCTAATACATCGAATGAAAGGTATCAGAGAAAGAAGGCAGTTGGCCGCTCGGGTAGACTTCATGGGATAGCATCTGCTGGTGGGGCTGCCATCACTCAGGATTTGGTCTGTGGATTTGGAGATTCATGAGTTCCATTTTGTAAGAGCACTCAGTTAATCAGTCTTAGAAGAATTGATTCATTCACAAGAGTTATCAATGGACATGAATGTCAATCTATTAAATGACAGGGGTTAGGAGTATATTTTCTAATCACCAGAATGATCTTGTCCACTGTTGGAGCAATGGTAGAAGACTGTTTGCTGAACATGCAAACAGGGCCAAAGATTAGAATACCTTTAAGAGTAACTTAATGCACAATCCCTGCCCCACAATCTTCTTGCTGAATAGAAAACATGCAAAAAAAAAAAAAAACCTCCCAAAAAACTCAAGCTGATATCTTACATACTTAAAGTCTCCTCTTTGGATAGAGGAGGAATTTAGAACATCAAATTCTTCAAACCCAGTAACCCTCTTTATATGTCATATGCATATGGTTGGATACATTTCCACCAGACCAAATGTGCTGTCACTCTCAGAGATGGACAAAATGAAGCTGTTGAACAAACATGTATATATTTGCTTAGCTGCAAATGGGTGTATCAAGTTTACTTGATCTATGAACATAAAGCAACAACAACAATAAAACTGAGATATATTCTAAGGATATAAGAAAGAAATTGAGAGAAAAAGTCTAACATTCCAACTGGAGCCCCATCTACAAGAGGTATATCAGCTCTGAGAGTTGGGAAAGAGAATTGCTAAGTCATACCTCCAAATCATTTCCTTCCTTTAAATGAGTCACGAGGGCAGTGATAACCTCAACATGCTAGCAGCTATTCCAGTGCTCAAGTAGTTATTTTTACTCCTGCTTTCCAGAAACTAGACCCAGCCATTAAGCACTTTCCTAAATGAAACCTGTATCCATTTAACCTACTCAAGTTAGTAGCTGAATTTGTGGCGGTTGTTTTAATAAGAGCTCTTTAAAAACACATCTACATCTATAGGTAAATGGTATAGAAGCATACTTATTTTGGACAATTTAAACAATGGAGAACTAAACTTGACTTTATGTTATATCTTGTTGGTATTTAGGAACTTTAAAAAAATAAATGATGTGAGTTCAACTGACTACTTCACATGTGAACAAGTCTCATCACCAATTAATATTTTCTGACCAACCCTAGGAAACTTAGCTCATGCCATGGGGGACAGATTCCTATTAATAGCAAAATGCAAGGAATTTGGGTTTATAAGTTAAATAGGGGTCACAAGGGCATCCAGAGGGGCCCTGGGATCTGGCTACCAGGCATCTGGTTACCTCATCCACTAACCTAGGGAGGGAAAAGGCAGACCATTTATTTCCTTAGAACATATTGCTCTCCCTACCAGATGCACACAGAGATCCTTCTATTCCTGCCAATGGCAGGAATGCAAGACTGAATCATTACTTGCCAAACATCTGCATAAGGAGCCCAGCAGTACAACTCTATTTATATTAAGACAATTATGTTGAATCATTAGAATGTTTCATTCTAAGACTCAAAGTCTCTTTCTGTTATCACAAATTCGGAATGAACCAGGTGAGCCAATAAAATCCCACTTTGGAGGAAACTTATAACAAGATCCCTTTGTATGAACAGAGAGAGGTTGGCAGTCAGTCTATATATTTTTCATCTTGCCTTCCTGTTATCCTCCACAACTTTGCTGCTCTCACCACCACTTCTTATTCTTAAACTTTTCCTCAAGTTATGTCTTCTCCCTGCTTACATTTTTGTTGAGGGCAGAGCTCCAGGGCTGACCACGTAGGTAAAGTGCCACTCTCGCCAGTATCTCCAACAGTAAAATGTAATGTTTTTCAATGAAACACTGGAAACCCTTAAGGAGTAAAGAATGTGAGAGAATATATTCTTTCATGAATTTCAGGATAAACAGAAATCAGTGTGGACTGGAGATGAGTAGATTTGCCCCTGGTGTGCTGACTCACAGCGACTCTACTAATAGCACTTACTGGAATGACCTTCAGTTCCAATGAGAACCACAAAATACCAGTAACTTTATCTGGGGAATATTTATATTTTGGTGCAGTAGGTGAATTCCCAATTAAAGGGCATTATTAGAAGAATTTTTTCCCCAAACTAAATGTAGTTTCATCTTGGTTAAGCTTTACATTTCTAGTTGATCTTTATGGTTCAAAGAGGAGATTTTGTTTTTGTTTTTAAAATCCATTCATTCCCCATTTCCTCATAACTAACTTTCATGGATAATACCTGTTAGAGAAGACATCCTGAGTCCCAGATTATTCTAACTCAGATCAACCGAATATTTTCCTCCTCAACTCATGTGCTTCCTGACTTACAGCCTTTTGGTTTGGTGATTGAGTATACACGAGGAAGCCTGGAATATTCTCTGACTATAGCAATGAATATGCATGATTATTCTAAGACCTCTCCCTTTCTCCACCTGCACATTAGTACAAAGCAGGACACCGCTACTAACTTGTGAAACATTTTCTTTGGGTGGGAGAGTGCAGGGTGACCACATACCCCTGGTTTATGTTTCACCGTCTCAATCCAGGGGTCTTTCTTTCTGTCCTCTATTTCCCATTGAACTTGTCAGGCATCTGTTTTCTGACTGGGTTCCAGAACCTTGTACCCTAGTTTTAGTATATCCAGGATTTAGGGCTTACCCTGAACCCAAGGGTCAATTCAGAGACTGGTGCCCTTGGGAACTGAACCAAACAAGAGCACACACAATGTATGTATATTGGGTTCTCCCCACAATAACTACCTGAGAATTTATTATTGTGCTTATGAGCTAACTAAGGATGTCCCCCAAAAGTCACTTACCATCTAAATAATGTAAAATAGAATTAAACATTTAAAGTTCCATATGGAAACTTTAAAAACAAACCACTCATTCCTCCTTTCATCTCATAGCAGTTTACTGAGCATCTACTTTGTACCAAGCATCATGCTGGGGACTGGAAACCCAACAGTGAATCAAATAGACCCGATCTCTGCCCTCGTAGTCCAGCAGGAATTGCAAGAGCAGGTTTGCCAGTGTTGACCCAGCACTGACTGACTGTCCCAGTATCTGAGCTTTGGGTTTGACAAATAAGCCCTCTTGTCTCCAGGAGAGTGACCTCTGATATTAGACTAGGGGCAACTCCTCAGCTTCCTACAGGCTGGCTGAAATAGCTCATAAGACCACCCACTCCCCTTTGTCCCCACCCAATCCTCAGTCCCTTTTGTAACCAAAGTCTTGTGTTATGAACATAGGTGCGAAGAGATCTCTGGAATAGGAAAGAGCCATAGAGAAAGGATGGTGGAGTGTTCTTAAACTAGAAGGCTGATCTCTGCACTGAATAAACTCATCCTGGCCTTACCCGCTGGCCTCTTTGATTGGTTCACATTTACTGCTGTGACAAGACAAACTCAGGGTAAATGGGTAAAGTTTTGGTTTTGAGGAGGCCCAGATGCCAGTCACTGTTGACCAAGAGATTCAGCTTGAAAACAGAGATGATGTCAGTTGGCTTCAATCCACTGATCATCACCCCCAGCCCAAGCTCCCCTCTCCCATCTGTTCTTTCTTACCCACCAAGAGCACCACCCAATCCAGTGTTAACAAACTTTCACAGACACACTCTAAGTCTCCAACAATCTCATGGGGATACCCCAACCCCCATTACATGGATGAGAAAATCAAACATCCAAATTAACTTGCTCATTTTCCCACATCTGCTCACACAAAGCCAGCATTCAAACCCAGATCCTCAGACTCCAAATCAATGCTCTCTGCACTCTCCCATAGCTATCTACTTTGACAATTTCAGTTCTTTATTTTTGCATATTGTTTCAGCACATCCTGGTGGGGAACTGTCTTCTAACCTGCTGGGTTTCTGGGAGTGGCCACAGATTACTGGCCAGGGGGAGGGCCTGTGGTTCCCACACTCCCTTCCCTGACCAGATCATCGCTGCCGCCAAGCTTCTCCTGCCTTCTGCAAAGGAGTCCTGCATCTGTCATGGATCCCTGTGGAGCACGTTGGTGGCACATATTCAGATTTTCTAGGAGTCTGTTAATATTTTTTTGCAGAGGACTTTCAGCGTTTTAAGTGGACTGATTTTAAGATAAATGACGTCCTGAGGAAGGCATCCTTTACCTGCTCTTCCCTTTGACGCTCTCACCACCAACATGGATTTGGTTTTTAGGTGTAGTTCGTTAACCCCCTAGGGCTCTCCCTGGCACCCTGCGGTCAAATGACAGAGATATTAATAACTAGCAGCAGCTACAGCTGGTTTATGTTTCAAGAAGCTCAGGGGGAAGTAGATCTAGTTCTCCTTGACCTCTGTAGGGATTGGCAGTGCTCCTTAAGATATTTATGCAGAAAGGGACTGCTGTTTTACAGGTCTGGGAAAGTGTCCATGGATGGATCTCAATGTTTTTTGAAACCTCTTGACTTACTGATCTTACTCTAGAGCAGGCAGACTACTATTTTAGAACTGGGGTATGTACATATACAAGTCAGAAACTGGGGAAAATTTTTATCATATTAAATTAGGGGGAAATTAAATTGTACATAAGTAGCTCCGGATTTGGGGGACATAATTCTGCCATTTATGTTAAAAAATACATTGTCTCTGTTCAACAATGTTTCTTTGCTTTGCTAGGTCAGTGGGGACAGAATGAAAATGCAAATGCTGAAAATAAATATTTTGAATTTAGCATTATATTAGAAGTGTGTCACTCCTAATATATTGAAATGAGGCAATTATTTAGACTATGTCACAACTAAAAATAAAAATATTAAACAAAGACAATAATAATGTGCATACACCGAAATACCTTCAGTTTCAAAATTAGTGATAACATTCCTTTCCAAGTAAGTAGCTTTCCGGTATGATACAGCATGTGGTATAAAGATACCAGACACCATTAGCCATGCACTTTCAAACAACTTTTTAACAATAAAATGCACAAAAAACCTCAGTAAATTATGCCTTATGTTCTGATAGGTCTCTTTTTAACTAATTCTCTAGTCAAGCTCTCTAATATGAAGTAGGAATCACTGCCATTTTAAACCAGATCAGAATAAAACAGAACCTATTTGCATTTGGATGGGCTCTGCTGTGGATTGCCATAGTCACTTATAGCCTGGAAGAGTTCTCTCCAGTCTGGGCAGCCTTTTTGCAAATAGCATCTTATCTCCAAAGGGGATATACAAGTAACAGTGGCCAAAGTGAAATTCCAGAGAAAGGAGCTCCCATTTTCCTCCTTTATTCCAATAGGACACATTAGCCTTGTCTGAAAGCCAGTTATTTTTAAAGATGCAACAAATTCGTGGACCAGGGCCACCCCCTCTATAAACGTATATGAATCTAGGGCTTAGGACCTAATGAACTGCGAGTCAAGAGAGGATCTATTAAACACGAAAAATCATCCAAGAGCCTCTGCCCTCTCCATCCTCATCCTGTTCCCTTCATAGCATCAGCACCACTCCCCTCATTTAGACAGTGTCCCCACATCCCTCCCTGACTCACAAAGCTAGACATTTCATTCTCCTACTGTTCTCATCACTTCCTACAAGTGCCTGGTCCTTGAAGCAGCAGTGGTGGAAGAACTAGAATTTCAGTAAGAATTTTAGGAAGAAGCAGAGGAAGGACAGGACACAGGGCTGGACCTCCCTTTTTCTGACAGTCAAAGTCCTCAAACCCATGGAAAGAAGATAAGCCAGGTCTATCTTCTCACTCACATAACACAAAGCAAAGACTAACAGACGTTATGTTTTAGTTCTCTAACACTTTCACACAACAGTTTTAAATAATGCCCAAATATTCATATAATAAGGGCACATTTTTTTCTCAATTGGATTTTTGTGTATGAATTGATAATCCAATATAAAAAGACCCATTTTGGTTTTAATTGTGCTACAGTTCTCAAACGTCTCATAAAGACCCACATGTGATTTGGGAATATCCAGAGACTTATAAACACTGCATTTGTCTTAAAAAGGAAAAAAAAAGCTATATTTCAATTTTAAAATATATATTGTAAAATAAGTACATAAATAAATTTTTTAAATGAAAAAAAAAACTGCATTTGTCTCATTAGGAACTATAGGAAATCAACTGGCCCTCTTAGCCCTAGCACCCTCACCTTTCACCTCTCATTCTGCAGTCATTCCCAGGAGCCAGAGTTAGTCCAGGACCTATCCCAGCCCTGTCTCCAGTGGCCTGAGGCCAGACCTGATGCCTGGCCTGGCTGACTGGGTCTGTGGGAGCCTCTTCCAAGCAAAGGGGACCAATCTCATTCAAGCTCAGAGAATTTGGGCAGAAAGGGTCCTCACTGGAAATGTAAAGTCAACCATGTGGCTCTTTCCCACCTGTATTCATGTGAAGAGGACAGAAAACTGGCAAGGAAAAGCGTGAAAGGAAGCATGGCCTTGGTTTAGACTCTGGCCCCACAGGCTCTCCCAGACAGACCTGACGTGGTCACCAGGACACAGTAACTGGCTCAGCAGGGAAATAGCAGGTACCACAGGAGTCACCAACAGAGCTTTATTCTGACATCTGCGTGGAGGAGGAGACAAAATGTGCAGTTTTAGAGACTCACAGTGTTGGAATTTTCCTCCTGAAGTTGCTTCATTTGGAAGATTAGAATGTATACATTGACAGGTTGACTTTGTAACATTGGATTATATGCTTTTCTTAATCACATTGATCTCATCTATTTCATATACCCCAGCAACCCCCTTGCTAGGGGTGGATACTCAGAAAGTCTGAGATCTGAACTAAGCAGTAAAGTCCCTTCTCCTGTGTGGCCGTAAGTGTCCTGATCCCCCAGCAGCAAAGTTCCCTAGACAGGGAGAAGCGGTGGAAATCAGTTCACTCAGAGAAGAAATGACCCTAACAGACATTTATATCATGAACTGGCAGTTACAATTCCATCTCAGGCTGAAAAGTCACAGAACGTGTCCCAGTTCTGACTTGTGCACTGAGTAGCTGTGGGACTCAAGCATGCCACTCCTCTCTGGACCTTGGCACCCTCATCTTAAATGGGGATAATGGCTCAGTAGGTTCTTGGATTTCTTCCCAGTCCAGCCCACTCATACCCAACCCGACCCCAGCTATGATTTTGTGACCGTGGATTTACATTGGAGTCCTAGGGCCCCACTCCAGGGGGCCAGTGCTTTCCACATTAGTAACCAGGTTTGCCCGGGGAGGGGGGGTGGCGAGGTGGTATTTTAAACAGCCCTAGGATAAAATGAGACTCGGTGTTAAACAACTATTACTTTTCATAAATTAGTACTGACATTTAGCCAAAACCCTTAATGGAAAGGGGGATTTTTAAATTTTTTTTAACAGTAAGTTTTTCTCTTTAAAGGAAAATTGTCAAGGATGCAGAAGGAAATGAAGATGGTCAAAGATGAGGATGTGCATTTCAGTTTGGGTGTGAAGAGGGCTCCCTCCTTTCCCCACGGCCTGCAGCCAGTGGCTTCCCGAGGAAAAGTTCCCCCAAGACACCCTTTCCCGGAAGCTCTCCGGGGGCCGTTTTCCCAGTTCAGGTATGAGCCTCCTCCAGGAGACCTAGACGGATTCCCCGGGGTCTTTGAAGGAGGAGGGTCTCGCAAACGGAAGAGCATGCCCACCAAGATGCCCTATAACCACCCTGCGGAAGAAGCTGCTCTTGCCCTGCACCCAGAGGAGAGCAAGAACCGGCGCCCCCCGGACCTCCCCCTGCTCTTCCCGCAGCCACCGCGCCCCAAGTACGACTCCCGGATGATCGACCTGTGCAACGTGGGCTTCCAGTTCTACCGCACCCTGGAGCACCTGGGGGGCAAGGCCGTCAAGCAGGAGCCGGTGAAGCCCAGCGCCATGTGGCCCCCGCCGACACCCGCTCCGTTCCTTCCCACGCCCTACCCCTGCTACCCCAAAGTGCCCCCAGGCCTCGTGTTCCCCTTCTTCGTGCCCTCGGCCTCGCCCTTCCCCTTCAGCCGGCACACCTTCCTCCCCAAGCAGCTTCCGGAACCGCTGCTGCCCCGCAAAGCCGAGCCGCAGGAGAGCGAGGAGACCAAGCAGAAGGTGGAGCGGGTGGACGTGAACGTGCAGATCGACGACAGTTACTACGTGGACGTGGGCGGCGCGCAGAAGCGCTGGCAGTGCCCCACCTGCGAGAAGTCCTACACCTCCAAGTACAACCTGGTGACCCACATCCTGGGCCACAGCGGCATCAAGCCGCACGCGTGCAGCCGCTGCGGGAAGCTCTTCAAACAGCTCAGCCACCTGCACACCCACATGCTGACCCACCAGGGCACGCGGCCCCACAAATGCCAAGTGTGCCACAAGGCTTTCACCCAGACCAGCCACCTGAAGCGCCACATGATGCAGCACAGCGAGGTGAAGCCGCACAACTGCCGCGTATGCGGCCGGGGCTTCGCCTACCCCAGCGAGCTCAAGGCCCACGAGGCCAAGCACGCCAGCGGGCGGGAGAACATCTGTGTGGAGTGCGGCCTCGACTTCCCCACCCTGGCCCAGCTGAAGAGGCACCTCACCACGCACCGGGGCCCCATCCAGTACAACTGCTCCGAGTGCGACAAGACCTTCCAGTACCCGAGCCAGCTGCAGAACCACATGATGAAGCACAAGGACATCCGGCCCTACATCTGCTCCGAGTGCGGCATGGAGTTCGTGCAGCCCCACCACCTCAAGCAGCACTCCCTCACCCACAAGGTAGTGCGGGGGCCCCAGAGCGGGCGGGGCTGGCCGGGCCCCGAGGAAGAAAAGCAGAGCCCCGGGGACGAGGGCCCGGCAGGCCTGTGCTGCTCCCCACCGCTCACATGGCAGGAGGCTTCTCTTGTCTGCGCCCTGATGGCCTTCCTCGCCTTGAAATGGGGCAGAAGGAGGAGACTAGCCTTTAAGCCCTTTTCCTTCTAGCCTTCTAGAGTCTGAAGTGGGCCTGGAAATAAATAATGCAGATGGTTTGGAGAGGGGGTGAGGAAGGATGAAGGGAACAGCTGGTCCTTGTGCTGTTGCTTCTTAGCCTCTCAGAATCCCTAAAATTCTGTTTCTGGAAACTTCGTCCGTGGCACTAGCATGAGTGTGTCATCAGCCCCTATCTACCCAAACCCAGCTTTCCTAGGAGATACTAATCAAAGCCTTCTTCTAGAGAATCCTAGAGAATTCTTTTGGTCTTTGTCAGCTGAAGCAGTGTCTACCTTTTGGTTTATTTTCTCCATCAGCTGCTTCATTTGCAGGTGGCACTGAGGGGAATGAAGCCTGGAGGGCCCAGTAGGGCCTGTGCCTCCCCCATTGACCCTCTGCCTAGTTGGTTCCAGTGCTCTGTGGTTTATAAGGGGGGCATGAGAGAGCCTTCTCATCCATCGGGTTTGGTTTTATCTTTCCCAAACTCAGGTCTTCAAGGAGAAATATACACCCACGGGTCTAAGTTCAGCCCAGTTTGCAACCAAAGCCCTGGAGTCATTCAGGGTGAACTGATACAGGGTCCCAGCGCAGTCCTGAAATCTTACTCAGCTAAGCTTGGTCTGCTTTCAGCTTCCGAGAGGGGAAGTTTGCCCCACTGACCTCTACTCTCACCCCCTTGACCTCAAGTGGTTTTCCTGGCAGGAGAGACTTCTAGCAAGCTGGAGTTTCTAAAACATTCTTTCATTCTGAAAGTTCAGTGGAGGGCTTTGCCCAGCCAGGATAACATTTCTTCTCTGGCATTGTGGGTTTCATCTGATAGGCTAGGGCCTAGCACGGGGCATTTTCCAGCTAGGAGGTGCCTGCCTAGCACAGGAGCCATCAAGAAAGAGCCTAAACTGAGAGTCAGCCACTGGGGAAGCCATATGCTCATTTCAGGGACTCCTCCATGTGTGGAAAAGGAATGAGAGAGATACATTTTAGAACATACGAAAATTCTTTCAGACAGTAAAAACAAAAAAAAGTCAAAGTGGAGAAAACAGCCTGGTATCTGAAACAGGTCTCATTTGAATTAGAAAGCAAAATGCATTTTACTTAAAAGTATCCGCAAACAGTGAGAAGTAGTATTTGTTGAGCACTTGCTATGTGCCAGGTGCTCTACTTCTCATGTAATCCTCTTCAGCAACCCAAAGTGCTAGCCGTGGGTATCATGACTCAAGTTTTGCAGTTAAAGACGCCAAGGTATGGAGAAGTCATCCAGAATCTCTGTCTCCAGTATCTCTGCTCTTGAACACCGTCAAGACTTCCCCTTTCTCCACCCCCTCCTTCCCTTCACCTCAGCAACTCTGCAAGCCCCCTCTCTGTGGTTTCACTGATTCTGTTAAAGACATAGCAGCTTCCTTTGTTCCCAAAGTTGTGTCCAGTCTCCCATTTACTTGAGTTCTAGGCCAACCCACACATGAATTTTACTTTGGACACAATTCTCTTTAGAGAATTCCAAAAACAGTGATAAGTAGGTACTTCTGCTTAGTCCCAGGACAGCTGGCTCGTAGCCACAGACAATCTGGAGAAGAAAGATGCTGAAACAAATTGTAAAGCCCATCAAGAAAATAGTTTTCATTAACTTCATAATTTTAAACTCACTGCTTGACTGTGCAACACATTAAAAAAATTGATCTTCTTAGAGCACATTAAAATTTAGATTTATTCATTAGCATAACTCCATACTCATCTACAATTATCTAGACTAGACAGTAGTCCAGTTGGAAAGAATCCCCGGGTTCTCATGACCCACCACTTCATCTTGAGAGAAGGAAGCCTTCACCAGGAAAGGCCACAAGAACTTTCTAAGTTTATGCAGCCAGTAAATGGCTGGACAGAGAAATGAACTCACCCTTTAGTGCCGTGGGCTCACCTGAATTGAGAAGTGATACTTTCTTACCGTGTCCCAAACTATAGAAATGGATATATAGGCAGAGAGAACCTTGGAAACCCTCCCACCTTAGGCCACTATGGACACCAGGTAGTGTGGGTTTTATAGGAAATAGTGGTTAGCTAAACGACTTATTCTAAACCTGTAGTAACCTTAGTTTTAATTCCAGGGTTCTCTAAGTTTTCCTTCCAACAAATCATTCTGGGTCAAGATCTCTTGCAAAGGCCTTTTTAGGGAAGCACTAGTTAGTCAGGGTTAGGAAGTACTCCACTCACGCCGAGTCCCTGGAAATGCTTTCAACTGAGGGCATCGATGCTTAAGTACTCAAACACTTCTCCCAAACAGCAAAGCACCTAGAAAAACCTCCTTCTTTCCTGTTTTCTAATTCGGAAAGCTATCCTCTACCAATTTCTCTATCAGACAGAAGCTGTTTGGAGGAGGCTCCAAAGCCAAATCACACAGAGGCCACTATGGCCTGTGGGAACCCAGGGGACCGTTTCAAGAGATGATTAACAAGTTGTAATTTTTTAAAGTGTGGATGTGAGTTTTTGTTCTGGGATTTTCAAGTCCATTAATGAGAACTAAAGAGAACACTGGTTTTCCTATTGGAAATGATATTATCAGTTTAGGAGGTTTTGTTTTTTCATTATGATGAAAGCTGGATTAAAGACTCATTTCACATACCAGACCATGGAGCTCTTACCAAAATCCTACTAATCCCTGAGAACTGTTACGGTGGAACTAACCCCAGCAGCAGCAGGAACAGCAAAGCGATAGCTTTCTGTTCCTCTAACGGTCTGGCTAGTTTATGGTTTTTAGAAGAAAAAAAAGATTATGTAATCAACACTTCTTAAGAAAATAATTTAACAAGGCTGTAGCCACACCATTTGGAACTCAATATCTGTCACTAAGTTCTTTGTGGATTTATGTTTCCGAAGGAAAGTGAAGGCTGCTGTCCTGGGGAAGGCCTGTTCCCTGCTAATCTCGGCTCTTTTGATCTTTCCTCCCTCCAGGGTGTGAAGGAGCACAAATGTGGGATCTGCGGGCGGGAGTTCACGCTGCTGGCCAACATGAAGAGACACGTGCTGATCCACACCAACATCCGTGCCTACCAGTGTCACCTCTGCTACAAAAGTTTTGTGCAGAAACAAACCCTCAAGGCGCACATGATCGTCCACTCGGACGTGAAGCCTTTCAAATGCAAGGTGGGCGGTGGGCCCAGGGAGGAGTGCCATAGGGAGGGCTCAGAGAGCTGTGCAAATGCCAGTGGGAACCTTCTACTCAGTCTCATCAGAGGGGCCTCTGAGGCTCAGAGTAGGCCTGCAGCCAACCCCAGGCCCATCTGCTGCCCTGTCCCTCTCTCCTCCACTTCTGTGCTCAGCTGAGCCCTCAGAGCCGCCCTGTTTGTCTTGCTGTGTAATCAGTGCACAGAGCTTGAAGGCAGCTACAACAGGGAAGGCTGAGGGTGGAGGGCCCCTTGGGAGAATGAGGTCCTTTAGCCACAAAGGATGAAGGTGATGTGGAGAGCTCCTGTTCTAGAACAAAGCAGTCAGGGGCCCTCTTCCCCTACCAGCCAATGAGTAGAACACAGAGAGGAGTCAGAGAAGCTTCCAGCCCTGCCCTCCTCCCTTCCCACTGCCCTCCTTCCCTTACCCCTGCCCTCCTGACACTTGGGCTGACAAGTGTAATTTGAGGGCAGGTATCCCAAGACTCACCCCCCAGGTGACCTCAGAAATGTTTGCTTGGGCTGAGGAACAACTGTGAGCATAGTCAGCTAACACGTTTCCCATTTATTCCTGAATTTCAGGGAGCATCTTCATTGTGATCTCTGTGTCACATTAACTTGGTGGAATTTTTATTTCACCCACTGAGATAAAGTGTGAGCTGGAGATTTGTAAGGCCCAAGGTGTGGAGGGTCTAACTCAGAAATACTCCGGCTTCCCAGGCTGGCCCCTTCTCCACAGTTTCCCTTCTCCACTTCTAAGGTGGGAAGGAATCTTGCTCAGGACTGGGTGGTTTAATTCAAGGAATGGATGGGCAGGCGTGGTCATTGCAGTCATGAGGAGGGTGAGGGGGAAGCAGAGAGAAGTCCCCACGATCAGATATCATTACAGCCTTTCTGTTTGAAATAGACGTTTTCCCTCTCTCTGTGCTGTGTGTCTGATGGGGATCCCTGTTTCTGAAGTCCGGTTCCCCGCCTCCAGAGGCTGTTCTTGCCTTAATCCCTCTGCAGCGTGTCCCCCTACTTGAAGGAACCCCCTGTGAAGGGACTTCTTTCCTGTGCTGGCGACTCCTGGACGGGGTGAGAGGGGTCAGGAGCCAGCGCTTCCCTAGGCCCTTGCAGGCATTCTCCGGAGGTGGGGGAGGGAGGCTTCTCCCTCCAGCCCTTTTCCTGCCACCCGCTTGTGTTTCCCCTCCTTTCCTTCAGGTTCCCCGCGGTTTGAAAGTCAATTTATGTCCATCTTGAGTCATCTGAGCTAAAGAGGGAGGAAGCTGCCTGCAGGACAGTGTACGCAATTCACAGGGCCTGGTGCAAAATGAAAGCAGGGGCCCCTTGTTCATAATTTTAAGACAGTGAAAGGAGAGCATTACAACACCCCTGGGGCCCTTCTGAGGTCAAGGCGGCGTAGGACTGCACAGGCCGCACACCCATGAAGCCAGGCCTGGCTGCGCGAGCCTGGGGGACCACAGACCACTTCTTCTCCCACCCTTTAGGCACAACTTTGACTCCTGCCTGCCTCACTGAGCCCTTTGAACCCTTCACTTTTAACAGAGACATTCTTGCCTGGCAGGGGCTTACTGTCCCCTACGATACAGTTGTAATCAGGGGCTCCTTTCTCCTCTTCATTCCTTGTGTTGAGTCTACCCTTGGGCTTTGAGCATCAACTGTACTTTTTATCTTATCAGCTGGTGGTAGAGCATGTAAAGGTGTTAAAATAAGAAGGGAGTCACTGAGTTTGTAGTCCCCTAAAAATCCACCTCGGTCCAGGCTGACCAGCTCCCACTTCCCTCATCAATTTGGGGTTGTGTGCGATGTAGGGGCACAGAGGCAGTTCTATTTCTCTAGGCCAAGGGCCTCAGAGGGACCTGGAGGATTTCTTGGACAAGGAATCCCCGAGGATTTTGAGGGTTCTCTCTGGTACCAGTGCACAGAAGATGGCACATGATGGGCCCAGTGATGTAGGAAGCCAAGTAAACATGATGTTTCAGGCTGCCCTTCACCCCAATGACAGTGCACCATGGATGGTTCCAAGACGTCCAAAGGTGACGTCTAAAGGTCACCTTTACGGTTCAGAAACTCAGTCTGACCTGTCCTTGAGGGTGGATTAGGCTCCGGATGTCTGATCATACCATCCAACCCCGTAAGAGAAGGGCTGAAATGCCAGCTCTGAAATTATGCAGTTCAGCGCCCCCTGGGAGGTGGGCCTGGCCCTGGGAATGGCCTGTCATCTGGCAAACATCACTTCTTCCCAGTGGGCAGGTCCTCACAGGAGATCACAGGAGGTCGGAGGCTGCTTAGGAAAGTATATCTATCATTGAACAAAAAGCATTGGATGTTAAAGTGTATGTTTGTCAAACTTAAGTGGTCCTTCTCCATTCCTAGACATTTCTGAACAAGAACAGGTGTTAAATCACCCCCATCAGAGCCCTCTGTCTCCTGGTGATTACAGAAGCATACCGCCAGATTCCTCCTCTCTTTGTCCCCATCACCCTGTGAAGTGCCACCTGTTTGGTGTCCTCTTCATACCATCACCCCTCTTCATTTCAAAGGAATTTTGGAGCATGTCTTAACTTACAGATATGTAACGGGACCCTGTGTGTTTGTAAACTAGCTCCAGATCCCACTGTGGGATAGGCTACCTCCAAATGGCATCCTGCGTACCGACTTTGCTTCTTGTTTGTGTTGTGCTGGACTCTTGGAAATCTGGCCCTGGGTGGAGGTGCTGGGGTCCAGAGTGGGGAGATGAATGGAGGGCCACTTGCTTATCACCAGGCAGTTCACCTCCCTCAGAGATGAGTGGCAGGCTGGCTGGCTGCAAAGTGACACTGGAGTGACAATGGCACAGACCATTGAACCTGAGCTTTATCGCAGTGACAGGGAAGAGTTATTCCCTTTACATGACTGACGTGGCTTGAAAAAAGAGACAGGCCTTGCTCCAGCCATACTCTTAAGAGCTGGCCATCTCCTTCACCCCAAAACTGGCCAAAAAAAGGAGAGTCTTTAAGTAACAGATTTTAATTTCTTGGGATTCTCACCACTAAAAGTCCTTCCTGACATAAATCCCTCCCACTGTGGCCACATGAACTGGTTCTCTCTGGCCCTTGCTCAGTGGAAACAGCTGTCCACAGCAAGCAGAAACATTCGTTTACTGTGGGATTAAGCATTAACAATAGGATGGAAAATTCGAGGAGAGGAAAGGTTTCCATTCTATATTGTTTTTTTTTCCTTATAAAAAAAGTTACTGCCCTTCTGGGTTCTTTTGCTATTGGCTCGACTTCTGGACTCCTTGCTTCTTGGAGCCAGCTGGAGTTTATCCAGAGACCTGCGCCTGTAGACTTAAGCCATGTTTCTGAAATATGCTTCCCAGATTCTGCGTAAGCACGCAGGGGTTGATTTGGATGCTATCCTTGTAGTGGCCACACTCCATAATAGCAAAGAACCAGCTGCCGTCTTTGGAAAAGCTGTCCAGGAAAAGCAGCCATCCAGAATTTCCGGGACAAGTTCTCCTTTGAGATGGGTGAAGCCGGGAGCTGCCTGTGTTATGAATCACCAGGTCATCTGCAGCCTGGCCTGAAGCGGAGGCCTGAAGGCTGAGGGCAGAGCAGAGAGAAAAGGATGAGGTCTCCCTGAAAAGAGTCCCCACCACCTCTGCCAAACTGGCTCCATTTCCCCCTCCAGCTCTTGGATGCTCCCTCAGGGGAGAAACTGGGTGGGGACATGTTGGGGCCCAGTGCTTGAGATCTGGGTTCTCAGGCTGGCATTGAGGGGGTTAAGGCAGTGACCAGATAGCAGCCTTTTGGCAGCAAAGCCCTCCTCAGCAGAAGGAAGGATATAGCTGTATGAACTGCCTGCTTAACAATGCCTCGCAATGTCCCCAGGGGCCCGCCTGCAAATAGATTTCATCTTGCTTTCTCTTGTACTTTTCAAAGCTTCCTGTTTTCTCACGGTCCTTTTGGACAGTTTACAGTCTCTCTCTCCCTCCCTCCCTCTCTCTCCCTTTGAGGAAAGGAACACCCTTCTTATTAAAAGAGAGAGAGAGAAGAATGTAAGGGAAGGGCAGTTTAGCGGAGGCCATTCTCCGCGGCTGCAGGCTGCAGCTCTTTGACCTTTTCTTTCAGAATAGGAAAACACAAGCTTCCTGGTGCATCGCTGTCTCAGGAGCCTGCCTCTTCTTGGCTTGGTGGGCCCCTGGCCCCAGCCCAGTGGATGCCCACTGCCATCACGCTGTCTCTGTGCACAGCGACTTCTCCCTGACTCTGGCCATCAGCACTGTCGCTGGGACTCAAGGGAAGTTGCTTGAGGTGCCTCAAGGCGCTGGACCGGGGAGAGATGGGGTGCCAGGAGGACAGAATTAGGAGCTTCTGTGAAGATAAGAGGACAGAGAATCTGTCCGCTGTTTAAAGGGCTGACAGAAAATCAGAGAGTCAGATGATGAGCTCCTCAAAGCCTGCAATCTGGATGAACCTTCTCTTTCCATCCATATTTCCCAGGGCTGTGTCAGGCACCACTGCTTCCATTCCTTTATTCCTCAAGTAACCTGGCTGGTATTTACTCAAAGGATTCTTCACTTGTTCCTTCCTTAATATTCCTTCCACGTAATTTCGTTTAAAAAGACAGCACCCTCATCATCAAAGTGCTTTCTATTTTTGGAATGCAAAATGTACATGATAATGATAGTAATAAGAGCTAATATTTATTGAGCTCTTACTATTTGCCAAGCCCTTTATATGAATTATCTCATTTGATCCTTATGAAAACCTTTGTGAAAACTGTGATCATCGTCGACATTTTACAGTAGAGAAAACGGAATAAGTTCTCTGTTCCTCTGGGGTCTCACCATCGCCTTTCTGCTCTGCTGTCTCAAAGCCTAATGATCTGTGCAACCCATTTTTAAAGGACAGTTCAAAACATTTGTTCCACTCTTCTGCTGCATTTTAGTTCCACCTCCCTCAAAAAATAGGTATAAAAGTGGGCCTAGATGGAAAAGCTGATATTTAGTGTCAGAGGCGAACTAATCCTTCTCATTAGAGCAGCTAAGAGTTCAAGAGGGGTGGACTGGTTGCGACAACCACCTGCGAGATGAAATCTGACTGCTTATCACTCCATGAGCTTCCTGTACCAGCACCTAGCCTTACTTTAATCTCCACAGACCTTGGCAGGAAGTGATTCAGCAAGTCTTGACCTGGGCAAGCTCTTAGTCTCACATCTTATGATGAAAGGGGCCTTTTAGATGACTGCTTTTCCCAGAAGAAGACACTCAAGTTCTGATGCTTCCTCCCAACTCTTCTTCCTTCCCATCTAACTCCCCTCCTCTACTTCCTGGACGATTCTACTTGGAGCTCACACTAGACTCCACCCAAGGGTGCCATCTTTAATTGACTCAATCCTCTTGTCCTGGCCCCTTGTCACTAACAGTGACTGAGGGGCCGCTCCAGATTTCACAGGCACAAAGTATCTCCATATTTTTGTGTACTATCAAGTGAGGTCAATCTTCTGAGAAAGATGAAGAGGCCAGGTGTTTTGGATAAGGACCAAAGGCTTTGTGGAAGAGTCAGAGGCTGAGAGGAAGTGGCTAAGGGTACCTACTACTGACAGATGACTGGTGTCCAAGTGCTTCAGGTCCTGAGTTAATTGTCTCTATCCTTCTGCCACTGAGGATTTTGGTTTGCAAACTAGTGGGTATAGGTTTAGTGGGAGCAAGGAAGAGAGTTGGTGATGGCTGCTTTGTGGAGTTTTTGCATGAGGAAGTGATATTTTTCCTGACTTGGTTGTTTATTTCCTAACCATATATTCAGATACTCATTAAGTGTTACTATATGTGTAGCCCTGTGCCTGATACTGGGGTTGGCCATAAAGAAGAAGAAGGTAATCCTTACATTTCTGTAGACTACCTGGGACACCTTTTAGTGTCCCAAACATCTTTCAGGGTTGGCATGCTGTTGCTTGGCCCTGGGAAGGCTCTCCATTGGCTACCAGTAGGCTACCATGAACCATGAAGGATAACTCTGGCATATAAAAATTAAATTTTATCAACAATGAAATTAGTCTCCTTTACCAATCAAGCATCAGATAATATAGCCGACCAGCCATGTCCCACAATGGAGTTTCTTCACTGAGGCCATAGGCCTTGACTTCGGGGAACAATATCATTTATTAAAATGATAAAACATCCTGATGTCCCCATACGCCACTAAAATGCCCCAGGAAGTCCAGTACTGAATGAATCAATCCAGAAAAACAGGAGAAAGCTATGATAAAGGATCATGGAAGTTTCCCTGTCTAAGATGAGGAAGAATCTGGAAAATACCCAGCAGGAGACCTCATGATGTGTGCACACCCCTGTGTGTGCTGGGGTGGAGGTGGGTCGACGAGGGGGAAGGGGGTTGGGACCTCGGGGGAGTGAGTTGCAGGATCCACTCTTGCCCCAACATCACAGCAGTTGCATCAGCAACAAGCAGTGGATCATTATCACGACAATAACAGTTCCCTTGCCTGTAGTTTAAGGTTGATTGAAGTATCTGAAAATGTTTAATGAAGAACCGTTATTTCTGGTGTCAAAACAAAAACAAAAGGTACTCTACATATTCTTCAAGGTTAGGCTAAAATTTCATCTCCTTTATAAAACCCTTTCAGACCAATCTAGCTTCTAATATCTCAGCAACCACAGATGATAACCAAAAGTAGACTGTCATCCTCCCTGGGAGCCAGTGAAGGAGGAAGGTGCCCATTTCTTCCTTTGATTCTCTCTGCCTGGCCTATAGGACCAGGAGGCCTACCCGTCCAGGCTTGAACTAGTGCAGCAGCCTAGTTGATCTTCCAGCCTCTAGTTCCTCTCCCACTAAATGGCTTGTGCTTGACTACCCAGACCTTTAGCTCTTTTCTAGTCTTCTGCTGCAATGTGCCCCACCCCTTCACTCACTCAGCAAAGTCTTACTGAGACCCTATCATGTGTCAAGCCTGGTACGAGGCAGGGATTATAACAAAAAGGCAGGCAGAACCTTCAGAGATTCTGCAGTCTACTGAAGGACCTAGAGATGCTGCAGTCTCCTGAAGGACTGTTCAGCTCAGCAACTCCAACAGCATCATCACTCCAAGTAATCAGGAACTCTCCCATGAACCAAATGAGATATGCCTTTTCTAAGATGACCCAATGTAGAATCTCTAGATATAGTTTTATTTTTTTTTCTCCTTAGCCAGAATGAGAACTGGATAAACTAAGCTAATAAAGAGAACTCTACCAGAACTTCCAAACATGTGCAAAACTGAGCCACAGGTTGTTATGTCTTTATGAATTGCTTCTGTTGAGAATAAAAAGGAAGCAAGTATCCATCCCACATGTGGGGCTTTCTCCTGAAATTAGACTGACTCTCTCAGCTTTTCCCCTCTTGGGTCACCTTTTCCAAATGAATGTGGTGTGCAGGGGCTCTGAATAATGCGTGTGGGACACCCGTGTGCTGAATTCATTCTTGCTTGTAAGGAAGTAAAAAGGGGAAAAGTACTTAAAACTCCCAAATGTGAATCATTTAAAAGTACAGAGCCAGCCATTTGTTATCCATGCATGGATTATCTGTGACAAATTTGTATTCCCAGGATGGCTTCTTACTGCCCAGCATTCTTTTAGGCTAATCTCCCAAGGTCACAGTTGTTAGGTCTATCCATACTCCCAAGGATGGCTCAACTCTTACCTCCATCACTACCCGAAGAAAACATTGCCTTCATTAATAAAAATTCAACCCAGAACCCCCAACAGTGGCCCTAAAGACATCTCTTAGCGAGGAAGGAAAATTGGTGTCAGCTTCAGGGGACACCGCATCCCAAGTCCTCTCTCCCTCTGCCTCTCACTCCATGTGGCTGCCCTCATGACACGGGTCCCTGAGAGTGGGAAGGAAAAAGAGGAGTATGTTCCTCCTTGATGCTCTGGGCCCAGCACAGACACAAAATCCTTCTTTGCATTCCTCACAGCACAGCCAAGGACAGGCTGGAGTTTCCAAGCCCTGCTTTGCTGAGGTTTGGGGACAAGAAAAGCAAGGAAAGACCCCCAGAGCAGCTGTTTGATTTACACCCTTTGCATCTGTACACATTGCCTTTGAAAAGGCAGCTCTGCTCTTCCCAAAGAAGCTGACGTACCACTGCTGTGGTCCATTATATATTGGCAATTGGAGTGGAATAGGAATGAAAAAAAAAAAAGAATGCATAACCAATGTTTGCTTTTTGTATACCTAGGATGATATTTTTAGTACTTCAAACCTGTACCCAGAGAAAAGACACACTCCTGCCTTTACACGTATTTTCATTCCTTTTAACTCTGAAATCCATCCCAATAATTAGCAAATTAAAAAATTAGAAAAATACTGCCTGCTATAGTCTAACAGGAGAGTTATATTGGGGGGACCCAGTATGGTGTGGTGGTTGACCATGTGGCCTCTGGTGTCTGAGGACCTGAGTTCACGATCCCAGCCCCAGCACCCACCAGCTGTGTGCCTCGGTTAGTCCTTTCATCTTAATCCCTCAGTTTGTCCGTCAATAGGGATGATAACAGCACCCATTGCAAATGATTGTTGTGAGTTAAAGGAGATATTCCCTGGCAGACTTAGGACTGTGCCTTCCTTCTGTATTATAAACACTCCATAAATATTAAACAAGTAATTGTACCCTTATTATTAAAGTGAAGTACATTTTGAGCAATTGCTTTTCAGAGCAGCTTTCCTCCTTTTCAAAAGGTTGCATTCAAAAAAAGCTTTAATAGCTTTATAATTTTTACCCTGAGTATAAAAATCCCTGTACAACAGGAATAAAATCTCATTAATCCACCCCTACCTGCTCCACCTTTGGGCCTGGGATCAATCCAGCCCCCCTCCCTGAGTTCCATGGGGACACTTTCTTTAGAAGCAGCTTAAAAATGCCAAGATCCAAACAAAGTGGCAGCACGTCTGTCCTCACATCCTGGGTGTGGTTACCTGGGCAGTGTCCCCAACTCCGAGTAACCTGTGTTCTCCTCACTGTCCTGACAGCTGTGTGGGAAGGAGTTCAACCGGATGCACAACCTCATGGGCCACATGCACCTGCACTCTGACAGCAAACCCTTCAAGTGCCTCTACTGCCCGAGCAAGTTCACCCTGAAGGGGAACCTGACTCGCCACATGAAAGTGAAGCACGGGGTCATGGAGCGGGGCCTCCATTCTCAAGGTAATCACCCTCCCAGGAAGCCCACAGTGTCCCTGGCCAGTGGATCACAAATGGAAGCTGAACTTGCTTTTAGGGAACTTTACCTTGGGGGGTTATTCCTATGGTCGAAAAAGGGACCATAATTTTCAAGACCATAGCAGAGTAGCAGGAGCAGGCTGACAATGTTACTGTAGCAAATGTAATGCTAATATCTGAAGATAGTAAGTAGAAGTGAATTATAGGGAGTAGATCAGAATATCATAACAATGCCATTCAGTACCACTATTAGTTCCTTGTTTCAGACTCTGCAGCAGGTACTTTGTCTCTGTGAGTCTTTACAGCAGCTCTGGGCTGGAGGAACTTCTATTATTCCCATATTATAGATGGGGAAACTGAGGCTTTGAAATATTAACTTGCTCAACCGATAAGTAGCAGAGTGAGGATTTGGACATAGACCTTTGTGACCCCAAAGCCTTTATTGTACCAACTTCATATCACTGCTGTTAAAGGGCATGTGACTTTTCTGCATTCTGAAAAGCAATTCTGCAAGTTTTGCTGTCAGCAGAAGTGTGTCTGTAGCAGGCTAGGTCTCCTCTACCTGTTTACACGCAGATACACCCAAGGATGGTTTTCCTGCTTGGTAGGGCTGATCAGCCCTTAAGCAGAGCAGGGACTTCTAGTTCCCCCACTGAATCCTAACTGAACTGATGAAAAGTTCCTGCCTCCTTTGTCTCCTCGGTCCCAGGGCCCTTAGCAGTAGAGTTTATGTTCTAGATGTACTGGATTCAGTGGCCTGTCCTTCAGTAAATGGGCAATAAATGCTCTTTGTCCAACGCAGTGCGCTATATGACATGGTAGACACCAGGGAAATGAGACTGTCTTCGCCCTCTGGGAGGTCTGTGTGTGGGGAGAGAAGACACACGGATGTGCAACTGACAGTATTGTGTTAACTGGCTGCTGTTTTCTGACTCCAGTATGACCGAAGGGTGATGTACTTAGCTATTATTGCTTGTCCCCACAATCCCACAAAGCAGACTTTGTTATTCTCAATTTATGTAAGAGGACACCAAGGCCAAGAGGTGTTATATAAACTGCTGAAGGCTGAACACAAGTCTAAAGTCAGAACAGCGTTTCTCACTCAAGAATTTCTGACTCAAACCAGTGCTCACTGCACTGGGTAAAAACACAGGGTGATTTTTCATATTTGCTGCTTCTCCCACCCCCTTTACAAAAGAAGTGGTCAGCTAGGCACCCATGTTCATAAATAGGATCTATGCTTGCCCACCCAGCATGAAACAAAATGATTGTAGCTTTCAGATTCCTCAAACACCCGCTGAGTTTCTGGTGACCCTGGGTGACAGGAAACTGTGATCATCATAAAACAAGGCCTGGAGTTTGTACAAAAGCCCTGAAAAAGTTCTGGTTAAAAAACAAAAGCAGTTTTTTTTTTCCTGAGAATGTTTTTCTCCTGAACAATTTTTTGTATGTGTAGTTGCCTGAGCCACTTCCCAAGTTAGGCCTGGATTTTTCCAGGACAGGTGAAGTTTGCTCAGCCGCTGGGGCTGGAAACATAGAAGGCCATGAGGAGACAGTCCTCCAGCTGAATGCCCGGCTGGCTCACCACGACTTGGCCCATATGGATGCTCAGATCCTAACAAGCACCTAGAGACTGTCATTCTTCTGGAAAAATCAGGAGCATCACTATATATGAGAGTTGCTCTGAAAGATGTTAACAGGCTTTCCGCAAATGTTTTCATCTATAAAAGGTGTTAGCACTTCTTCACTCTAGTTTTTGAAATGGCTCAAAAATCATGACGCAGATGAAAAAGATCCTCCCTGAACTGGACATCAGCTCGCTCTGTGCATCCTCACCCCAGAAACCTGGTTCTCCCTGTGCAGCAGGGTCTGGCTGCAGCCCAGACCCCTCCCTCCTACTTCTCTCTTCAGTCCGCCCCACCTGTTCCTCTAGGCCTGACTGTTTGCTCACCACTGGCTGAGGCCTTCAATTCACATCAAGGGGAGCCCTACCACGTGTCTGGTGGCTGCTGAAAAGTCCACCCCTACAAGGGTCTTCAAACTGAAACTAAAAGCGAGACCCTCTTACATCACTGTGCCCACAGCAGGGACACAGGCTCCTCAGAGGACCCTCCTGTGCCTTCCCTACTCTGTCTACACTGAGGGGGCCGGTGATGGGGTGGCCTCCTTGGCCCCAAATGGAATATCTGTTTTTTTCAAGATGAAAATATCTTTATTACTGTTATATTTTCCTTACGGTAAAACATACGCCCACTGTTAAAAGTAAAAGAAGAAATATATTAGAAGTGAAAAAAATGTAAAAACCACCTCACAGTTAATCATTTTTGAGATTTTGACATACATCTTTCCAGACACTTTGATAGATAAAATTGAGTCTACACTATGAATATATATGATAAACACATATATTTTTTACATCCAGTATATAGAGAATACCTTTTATGATCAGTAGTAGCTCTCTACATCTTCTACACATAGAGAAGTACCTTCTACACACATACCTTCATGTGGAGGTGCTATTATTTATTTAAACAAATCTCAATTGTTAAATTGATAAGTTATTTTCACAGTTTCACTGTTGAGGATGTGGTGATGAGCATCCTAAGACATACATAACACATCTGCCAGACTATTTCTATAGTTTAAATTCCCAGTAGTTACTAAGTTAAAGATGTGCTTATTTTCAAAGCTTTTCGTGCCTGTTGCCAAACTCCCCTGAAAGGAGTCATACCGCGACGTAGACTCCATCTGTGACAAGGCTCATCTCTCTACAGCCTTCCTGGGGATTCATCTATGTTTAAAAAGTAAAATCAAGCCACACTAACTGGCCCTGGGTTCCACCCAGCTACCCTTCCCGCGGCCTGAACGTTTCCCGGGGCCTGAACGTGCCTTTGCTCCGGCAGGTTTTGGAAGGGGGAGAATCGCCCTGGCGCAGACGGCGGGGGGCCTGAGGAGCCTGGAGCAGGAGGAGCCCTTCGACCTGTCCCAGAAGCGCCGGGCCAAGGGGCCGGCCTTCCAGTCGGACGGGGAGAGCGCCAGGGGCAGCTCGGGTCACGAGGAGGACGACGACGACAACTGCTACGAGGTGGAGCGGGACAGCCCGGGCCTTGGTCCCCGCAGCCCGCCGCTCTGCGCGCCCCAGGACCTGTCGGCCAAGCCCGAGCCAGGCCCCAGGGAGGAGGCGCAGGCGGAGGAGGACGCGCCGCGAGGGGACCGCCAGCCGAAGAGGCAGGACAGCCCCAGGCCAGAGGGCGGCCAGGAGAGGGGGTTTGGCCGCAGAGACGAGTGTGCCGGCCTCCGGGTCCTGCAGAGCGCCCGGCGGGCCCCCTCTTTTTCTGATTACTTGTACTTCAAGCACAGAGATGAGAGTTTAAAAGAATTACTGGAGAGGAAAATGGAAAAACAAGCAGTGCTTTTAGGGATCTAAGTGGACGGTTTAAAAATTATACTTGGAAAATGAGAACTAGGCAGTGCAAATACAGCTTTCCGCATGAGCTCTCATTTGCTGGAGACTGGAGAAGGGCACGGATCTTTACAAATGACTCAGACTAAATGAGCAAGGAGTCCTCAGTCATATAAGTACTTCTCAGGTCATTCACTGGGCCCTTGATTTTTAACACACACGCAGGGTCTTCAGCGTGTTTTCATGGCTCTCCAGTATAATCCACCGCGCATATTTTTCTAGATATCTAATTGTGAGCTGCTGCCGAGGTGCTTTTAGAAATTCTGTTTTCCATTGACTAATATGCAATACACAGTAAATTTCTTTCTAGTTACAAAAATATGGTGCTTGACACGTTACCTTATTAATGACCATTTAGCTGAATGTGTGAAAGTTTTATTTCTCCAGATAGTTGAAAATATTAGTAGCTGTGTATATTAAAAAGTTGCCTTTATTGAATAATCAAAAGTACCAGAAATAACACAGGAGGGTGAGTTATTGAGGAGGAGGATGTCCTCAAGCAGTTGCTGCATATATAAAACAAAATTCCAAGAGAATTTGAATAATTCTGACTAAGGAAAACCCAGCAAGACTTAGATTCCTGCCCGGGTCCGCCTTGTTCAGCTTTTGCTACCTTCATCAGACATGGCATCCTGAGCATGTGTCCAAATGTTTCCTGACATGTCTCAGTGTCGTTAAGCTAACCCTGAGAAGAGCTCCCTCCTGGAGACCTTGCTCTGAGGTTTCATGCCCAATAAGGCAGTTGCAGGAAGAGCTGTCACCTCAGGAGTGGTGGGTTTCTCTTCAGTGCTGGAGCAGGGGATGGGGGAAGAAATTCTTCTTGAAGTCTAAGCTTGAACTTATTTGGTGTGTTAGAATAACATCAGCTAATCACTAGGAAGAGATTCTGAGCTGTGTTCTCAATGTTGTCTGCACATTAAAATTATCTCAGGAGCTTGTTTAAAACTATCAGTGCTGGGGCCTGACCCCCTGAGGTTCTGACTTAATTGGTCTAGAGTAAAGCCCCAGCATTGGTTATTTTCCAGATTGCCCCAGATGCTTCTCATGTGCAGCCAGGGTTGAGAAATATTGACTAGGCTAAAATAGTGGCTCCCAAGGCCCCCTTCCAGGGACTCCATAAATATTTCTGCTTCCGGCTTCAGACTCATTAAGACAGAAAGCAAGAAACCTTGAGATCATATTGCTGACGTCGGCCTTATTACCTGTTCTGTAAGAGCCTCACAAGGGGCTCACACACACACACACGCACACACACAGTATAAACACACACTTTTTATACTAGAAGATGACGCCTATGATGTTTATGATCATTTAATCTGTTTAAAAAGATACAGCCAGCCTCCAATGACTAATTATTTCTTCCTAGATGCTTGAATCACGATTCCAGTGAGTGGTGGTGACTGTAATGGGTGGGCTTAGCCCAGCAGGTAGGCACCGGCCTCTGACGAGTAAAGCAGTGCTGACAGGATGTCGCATACGTGTGACTGACCATAAGCAGTAATCCTCTGGTACTGTGTCTGTGTTTATCTAAAAACTGCCTCTCTGTGGGTAGTTTCAACTCTTATTTGTAGAGCTAGGTACTGTTTATTATCTTGCTTCCTGTCTCTCCAAAGTTTCCAATAGATATCTTTAGAAGACCTGGCCCACCTCTGACTGCTAGATGCTGGCTTTTTCTCTTAGCCAAGGTGCTTCCCCATCAGCCTCATCTAGTTCTCATCAGTCACACACATGCTTCGTCAAGTCCCTGATGCGTCCCTCCTGCCACCTTGCCTAAGGCTTCTTCCTCCGGCCTTACCACCACCACAAAGTGCCAAAGCTGCTTGGGTTTCCTCCTGCCGTCCCTGTCCCTCTTCAGAGGACCTGCAAAGGGGATGATGAAGGGAAGATTGTGGGTTTCTGCGGTTACAAGTACTATTCTGGGCCAAGAACCTGGCCAAGTCTTCAGAAGGGCAACTTACCTTCCATTCATTTCTATTAATATAGCTCATCATCGCCTCCGATGACATCACCCAGAGGCTGGCAGAGTTGTCTTTGAGGTGTCCAGCTCTTAGGGTCCTGTTACATAGTCATTCCTTCAGCAGCCAGGCCTTGAGGATCTGCTACAAAGGCTGCAGATTTCCAGTTTGTTCTGGGTGTGCCAAGCTGGAATTGGAGCCAGGAAACCTAGAATAGCAAGCTCTAGAATTTTCTACCCAAAACGAATCATATGGCAGTGTTTGAGGAACAAGTTAATGTTGAGATGGAGAGAGTATGGTCTAGAATGGTGGTTTCCATGTTGTTTGTTGAGAAGCCAGAGGTCCCTCTTAGGCACTTCCAGAGCTGCTAGGGGAGAAGGCAAAATTCTCAGCCCTCATGCCCACCTTACTGTGAGTGGCTCAAATTCCATCTGTTTTATGTGTTAGCCTTCCAAGTAAAATTTCATTTGGAGGGAGAAAAAAATGGGTCTAAGAAAAGTAATGAAAAATTGTTATGGAATGTCTTCTAAAGCCTGATTTTAGTTCTTGACTCTGAGTATGAGAGACTTAATTAGATATAGCCCAATGGTTATATGCACTGACCTTCTGAGAACCAAGGCTAAGACCTTGGTTTTGTTTGTGACCAACATCCTGATTTACCTGCAACAACCCTGGTTTATATTTCTTGTCCCAGGGTAATTACTGAGTGTCATGTTAATTCTCAAAAGTATTCCCATTTGGGTAATAAATTATATGGACACTGTATGTGTAAGTACAGTGCTAAAGGAAGGGTTGGCCAGCCTTGCTCAATGAGCTAATTAACCAGAATGCAAGCCTGAATGAGAAGTCATGAGGCCATCCTCAGAGAATTAAGGGATGAAACCATCCAAAGGTCCTCAGCACTCCAGGGACCAGGACAGCATGATATATATCACATTGTGACACTCTGAGTATAGGTCACTACCAAATGGTTTCCAGGCTTTTGACCACTGTCTTTGAAACAACCAGCTGACCCAGCCAAGTAGCATATTTTTCTTTTATCCTTTTTATTAGGCTTATGATTGCCCCCTCTTGTTGCCTTTCAACTCATTCTCTTTTTTTTTTTTTTCTTTTAACAATTTGACTTGCCACTGGCCATGAGACTGAGGCCAACCTTCCATGACCCTGCACGGGTAACTGGTATATTTGTATATGAGTAGTTGCATGAGACAGCCTTATGTGCATACTGTATTTATTAAGCCCTGAAGGCATTTAATAAAATATTAACATTGTGTTTGGAATTACGATCTTTGTCTGCTTTGCTAGAACAAAATGTAACAGAGCTAACATTTAAAATCCTTCACATATTTGGACAATATTACACCAAATGTTGATTTTGTACAGAATTCTGGCTCGCTATTTAAAACTAAAACTCCAAGTGTGTAGCAGCCCAAGTTGTGAATATTGCTTTCTGCTTCAGAGAAAAAGCAGTTTACCTGAAAATAGCATTGCTATAACCTGTGTTTTGTTAATTTAAGCAAATAAAAGCATGTTGAAAAAGCTGTGTTAATTATTTGTGAATACCTGAAATTTTGCAAGGACGCTGCCGTTGTCACCGTCTTACTCCTGCCCTCATACCTTCTTCCAGACTGGTTCCCCTTGGTGGGGGCCTTGACCTGTGGGAGAGGCAGTTGTCGGATTCTCCCTCCTTTGAGGTCAGAAAAGATTAATGAACCTCAGCCCATCAGCAGGCAAGTGACCTCTTCCTAATCCTTTTCTCTACTATTTGGAAAAATCAGTTCTGGAATGGTGTCATGAAGAAGTGGAGGGTTAGAGGCAAGATTGCTTTAATCTTCATCAAGTTCTTTGTGCAATAAAGTTCAACCCAAAGGCAGTATACTCTAGTGGGCAGGAGCACGGATCCTGGTGCCAGGTTCCTGAATTCAAAGCCCAGCTGTCCCACTTCCAATCTTTGGGACCTGAGAACAGTTTGTGACCTATTCTCTGTGCCTCGGTTTCCTCATCTGTAAAATGGGACTAGGAACAATACCTTCCTCATTGGATTATTTTGTGGGTTAAAGGAGTTAATATATGAAGATGCTCACATTGTACACTATGTAAGAATTAGCTGTTATAATCACCATCAGTGAAATGGCCAGAAAACTGAACACGCAGCTCTCCTGCCTCAGCAGAGCACTCACAAAGCTGTGTTGGTGTGGGAAGTTGTCTATTTCTGAGGGAGGTTCCCTTTTCAACGTTATATGCCAAGCAATGTGCCAGGTGACTTGCACACTTGAGCACACTTCAGCCTCACACAAGCTGAGAGGCGAAGGTTGTTGTCTCAGTTTTACTGAGGAGGAAATGGAGGTTCGGGAGAGTGAAATAACTTACTCCAAATTACTTAGTTCGCAAATTCCTCCTTTGACCTCCCAGCATATAGCCTGCAGTAGGTTGGGTTCCCTGAAAGTAGATGCTGAGACAAATTTGGGTTCAGGATGTTTCTTAAGAGATCACCACCAGTGAAAAGTAGGAGGAGGAAAGAAGATTGAGCAGAGAGTAAAGCCAGACTGTGATGCGGGCCTGATCATGCCTCCCCCAACGTGTCAGAGTTGTGCCACCCTGGGCAGGGATGGCTAGGCCTTTGGGCTCCACCTTGCTCATTCACCAAATATGAGCTGCCTGGGAAGGACATGACCTCAGGAAAGTGTGGCTCTGCAGCTGAGGCAGGCCCCAAGGGAAGAGGGAGCTGAGGAGCTGGTGGCTGGAGGCATGTGCTGACTCCCCACAGCTCGGCATGAGGCCTCCTTTGAGGAGAGACTGGGTGACTCATCTCTGCCTCTCCCACAGCCTCCACCTTGCATCGCTCCAACCCTCTCCTTCATGTTCAGTCATGGAACTGCTCCCGGATTCCAGGGGGCTCCTCTCCCTGAGGGAAAAGTAAGAAGAGGAAGATGACTGAGCTCCACTTGAGCCCCATTGCTGCAGTTAGTCTAGGAGACACACTGGTGTTCATCTTCTCCTTCCTCCACTTTCTGTCTAGATAACTCTCACCAATGGATACCACCTCTCCAGGCTCAGTGGCTTTCCAGGTGGTGTGACCCAGATCCCCACCTCCAGAGGGTCTGAGCCTTGGTCATCATGTTGCTGTGGACTGAATGTTTTCGTCCCCACCAAAATGTATATGTTGAAGCTTTATCCTCTAGTGAGATGGTATTGGAGGTAGGACATTTGGGAGTTGATTAGGTTTTGATAAGGTCATGAACGTGGAGCCCCCATGATGGGATTAGTGCTAAGATCAGAGTCTTCTCTCTCTCTACAATGTAAGGACACAGCGAGAAGGCGGCCCTCTGCACACCAGGAGGAGGATCCTCACCAGACACAGAAGGTGCCAGCACCTGACCCTGGACTCCCCAACCTCCAGAACTGTGAGAAATCCATCTTTGTTGTTTAAGTCACTCGGTCCGTGATATTTTGTTATAGCAGCCCGAGTGGGCTGAGACAGATGCCCATCTCAAAATGGGCTTGTTGTACCTGTTCGTTTACAGTCACAGGTGGGGAAGGAAACACCAAAAGACCCCAAGGAGGTCACCTGGGTTCCACACATACTCCTCCCTGACCCCTGTGTAACAACAACTCTACTTTCTCCTATCAGATCATTTACCTTTGCCAAGAGGGTGACTCCCTTCCTTGACTGCTGGTCCCTGGAGACAAGGCATGAAAAGTGCCCAGGTGACAGACATGACTTATAATTCAATGGTACTTTTGCTGTGCTCCAGGTTAAAGTGTACCTTCTTTGAGGAGAACTTCTAACCCTGCAGAGCCCAGAGTTACACGGATGAGAAATACAAAGTCCCCTAGCATGTCACTATGAGTGAAGGCAAGTAGGGCCACTCCTGCTTCCACCTTCGGTCCCCAGACCCATGCATTCTTCCTGTGGAGGACATAGGGCCATATAAAATTCTTTGATTCAGTGCTTATATTGGAGGATGACACTCCATCCCTGTGGAGTATTTCCTCCAAGAAGAACTCTAGAGAGCTGGCTGGCCACTTCTGGGTAGGGTGTATGTGATATGACCAGTAGATCCTGTGGCCATGGACCCATCTCTCACCTCATTTACTATAATGTGAATCCTATGGTTTCATGTGACATTATATAGGGTTCTATGCCAGTAGAACAAACACGCCATAACCCTACCTCTTGCGTGGTAGTGCTGGCTGAGGTCCTAGCAGCAGAAAGAGCAAATCTACATCTAAAGTATGTGTTTATTTCTGTGACAAAGAACTACTGGTTCTCCAAGACAAAAGGGACTCAATGTAGTCAACTTCTTACCAAGTGAGTAACTGATCTTCCTGAGCAATGGTGCCAAATTAGAAGCTCAGCACCTGTCTTTGTTGCTGGTATGGTGGATATTCAGCAACAGGTCAGCCTTGATAGAGTCAGCTCATGCTGTTGGGCCCATGTGTAGCCTCCATCTCTGCCACTGCGTCCACTTCATTCCTATGCAATTTGTTCTAGCACTGGAGTGGCTATTGACAGAAGGCTGAAGTCAACTGGCAAGGTCATTTGTCTGCCTATTTACTGTCCATCCATGGTGGATCCTATATGATAGGTGTTAACATGTGATACGAAGATTTTCATACTTTGTGTTTACTCCCATACATCTATCCACACACCTTAACTCTAGATAGACAATAATAGTGAATATCTACTTTAATCAGAGTAATCAGGGTTTGCCTTTCTGAAGGAGTGACACTGAATTTGAGAACTGAAGGACAGAGGGAGCCAGCGATGGGGGAAACAAGGGGGAGAGCAATTCGGGCAGAGCAGACAGCATGTGCAAAGGTCGTGGTACAGGGAACACGGCCAAGGAGGGAAGGACAGCGCAGAGAACACAGCAGGAGAGGGAAGGTGAAGCCAGGTGAGGCTGACACGGAAAGCTGCTGCGCATGGGGGTGAAATAATGAGATTCACATTTTCTAAACCTCATTCTGACTCTCATGTGGTTAGAAGGAAGCCAGGATGATGCCGGGAGAACATTAAGAAGCAGTTTTAATAGCCTGTGAAAGAAAATACTGGCCTGGATTAGAAAGGTAGCAAAGAGGAAGTGAGACATGGGTGGTTCCAAATCTGTTTTGGGGTCCAATTGACTTGTTCAACTGAAGGCAAATTTTAATAGCATGATAAATGCTTATTTTTCTAAGCACAAAATAAAGCACTACTTACTATAAAGTCTATCTCCTCACATAATGACAGTAAGGATGGATGCGATTTTTACAGCTATCATGAAACTCATGTTCTTTACTCGATTGGCAGGAGAGTGTGTTTGCCAAGTAATATGTGTAAAAGTAAGTCCGTCTCAGTTTTGTTCTGGGTTACAGTTGGTAAAGAAGGAAATAGTCAAGACTGAAGGAGACAATGAAGCTTCTCAGACACAGATTCTGGGAAGAAATGGCAGCAGTGAAGACAAATGGGCACAGAACTAGAAATCAGAAAACCAGTGAAAGCAGGCTAGAACTCCAAGACTATAAGGTGAGGTTCAAAGAGTCCTTTACATTTCCACAGCCCTGGGGACATCTCTGACCCTGCTAGTAAAATAGTACACGTTTGTGGTAATGGACTTGCACGGTCAAAGAACAGTCCATCGTCTCTACCATATTTACTAATTAAATGCACTCCAAATCCATTTTCATTTTGAACTATTCAATTCTCAAAATGACAGTCCAGTTATCTGGAAAACTTTATCCAGGGCACATATTTTGCAACACTGCAAAATAAACTCGATGTTGTCGTATTTTAAGTCCCAAAGTGAATTGGCCTTTGGCACCACAGACAGCATCTTGAGAAATAAAAAACAAAAATGTGTGGCAGGAGTCTGTCCTTGCCCTTAAGGAACATGCAGTTCTTTCAGGCCTATGGAGGCTGGCAGGAATGCCACTCAGAGTTTTTCAAACCTCCTTACTCCAAATGACCAAAGCCTTAGAAAGCTAAAAACTTTGTCCTCCCTGTGAAAACCCAGGTGTGAACACAACCTCGTTCCCTGAAGCACTGTGGCATTTCATTTTTTGCCCCGTAGAGCTGAGCCAAGTGTAACTTCCAGTCCCATTATGAACTTGCTCTGCAAGCGGAGGAAGACGAGCTCATTTGAGAGCTGGGGAGTGACCCTTATAGGGTCTCTGGGGACCCAGTATCAGTGGCGCTCACTGTTTCCTCTTCCCTGGATGCAACAATATAGTAAGAGAGAAAAAAAGGAGGTTGGCTCTTTTCATGATTTTCCTTTTTAATATTTGTTGAAAATGGAACTGTGTTCTCTTGATCCTTCAAACAAATGGAGGGGAAGTGGAAGCCCAAAAGTTTCTCTTAGGTTCCCCGGAGAGGGTGTCTGTGTTTGTAGTGTGATGTGGGAAAAGTCCTTGTGTATCTGCTGCATTGTCACGTCGTGCCAGAGTGATTTGCAATAGGAAGTGTGGGATGAATACAATTTCTATGGAAGAGAAAGTGATGGAGCCACAGTCTTTGAATCAAAGATCTCAATTTGTCCTTCATCTCTAAGACGTGCTTCCCTGACCTCCGCCCCACCATCTTTATTAGATGATGAAAGAAACACAAGAACACTCTGTGAACTTGACCCAAACAGTAAGTCCAGCCAGAAATCCTTGCTATTCAGAACGCACTTGGGCAGGGAGGGGAGAGGGGGAGCGTGCTTGGAAGGACATGCCGGAGATCACAGAGGCAATGGGGAAGGGAGGCTATTAAAGTTTCTGGCATCGTACCCAAAGAATCATTTCAAACCGATGTTTGAAATATGCATTTTGAGACTTTTCACTGGGCAGATCCTAATAAACAAATGGTCTTTGGAAGGAGAATGGAGAGGTACATTAAGAGATATCTAAAGGGATTACAAAGATACTTCCTTCATTTTAGCAATTCATCATATTGAGCATGCTGGCAAATGATTTTGTTTCTTCTTCTAGAAAGTTGTAATAATGAAACTGGTCTCCAACCATGTCAGGTGAGGGAATAGATGAGGAAGAATCTATTAATCATTCTGGACTTGCAGACACGATAGCTGTGTCATTTGCCACTGTTGGAGGGTAGCTTCCCCTCTAACCTGTAGCAAGTCTAGTGAAGAAAACAGCTTCACTTAGAGTGGTAGGTTATCCAAGTCAGACTGTTATTTAAAATCTTCAGCCATGGTTTTGCAAGACTGTATATATACAGCATTGAATCAGCAGCCTTTTCTCACTCCTTAAAAATCAACTGAAAATCAAAGAAGTATGAAATTCCCAGCAATAGCCAAGTCTTTATAGTAAGAAAGAGAAAGAATCAAAGCAAGGTTATCCAGAGCCTTAGAAACATACAATGACAATGTCAGCCTCCCATGGGACGTTTGATAAACAGTCATCAAATATGATGATGCATCTCTGTGAAGCAAGCACTGCAGACAGGGTCTAATCCCCTTAGAAGTCACTCTGAGCACCTATCTGAAGAACGCAGGTGATTTTGTGAATTCCAAAGAGCTTGTCTTTCCAAAACTCCGTGTGCCTCCACGATGCTAATCCTCTTACCTTCCTGCAGGGACACTTCACTTTTGATCTCAGGTTTATCTAATCAAATGCTTCTCCTTATTCAGACAGTTAGCTCTGTGAGCCAAGGGCTTGGCCACCGCTGTACCACCTCTGGCAAGTTTTTAGACAGACTTGAGATTGGATGTGACCACTCTCTCTGCTTCTCCTTGGAATGCTGTAGGAAGGATATAAAATTGATACATGAACTTACCAGGAAGATTCTTCAAGGGGACCTGTACAAAATGCTGCTTTTCAAAAATTATGATTAATTAAAGCTCTATGGAGAATGAGGGGGCATCCAGAATAGTGATGTGAGGATCCCAGTGAAACTTTGCCCCCAGACAGACCTATTAAACTAGTAAAAATTAGCAAAAAACAACCATTTGAAATCTCTGGAGATTGCCCAAAGGTATTACAACAATGTAAGACATATTTATTCAAAACCTACAGAAACTCAGTAACAGCAGTGGAAGACATGGCTGCACCAGTCCCACCTACCCACATCTATGTTGTGGAAGATTGTTGCAGTGGGCTTGACGGCCAATCGCCAATTCCCATCTCCCCAGCTCCATGCAGAGGACCTATCCTGGGTGGGCAGACAGGCAGTGGTGCCAAGTTCCCTAGCTCAAACCTCTGCTCATTAAGGAGGAGCTGAGTGGGGCAGCTGTGGGCACAGTCTCTCCTCCCCCCACAGCCCTGTGTTGTGGAAGAGTCATTTCAGTGGAATTAGAAGCTAAGTGGCAGCTCCCAACTCCCCTAGTTCCTGGGGTAGGAAAACCATTCTAGGCCAGCTGAGCAGCCAGTGAATGTCAGCAGGTCCTAGTTCTGTGGATTCTGTGCTCTGGAACACCTATTCTGAGGGAGGTGGCAGCAGCTGATGGTGGTCCTGGTAAAATACTGTGAATATAATTAACACAGTCACTTGTTTTACAATATATTCTTTCTTACTGTGGTAAAATATACGTAGCACAAAAATGGCCATTTAAATCATTTTAAGTGTGCAATTTAGTGGTATTAGGTACATTATGTTGTACAACCTCTATTTATTTCCCTCAAATTTTCGTCATCCCAGACAGAAACTTTGTACCCACACGAAAAAAAATAACCATCCCCTCTCCTTCGCCTCTGGTAACCTGTATTCTGCTTTGTGGCTCTATAACTTTGGCGACTCTAGATAACTTCATGTAAGTGTCATCACACAATATTTGTCTTTCGTGTCTGTCTTATTTTACTTAATGTTTTCAGGGTTTATCTGTGTTGTAGCATGTATCAAAATTTCATTCCGTCTTCAGACTGAATTGTATATATATACCACATTTGTTTATCCATTCATCTGTCTTGTAGTGAACAGTTGGGTTGTTGCCACCTTTTGGCTGTTGTAAACGATGCTGTTATGAACATTCATGTAGAAAATATCTGTTTAAGTCCCTACTTTTTAATTCTTTAGGGTCTATATCTACTGGGTCATATGGTAGTTCTGTTTAACTTTTTGAAGAACCACCAAACTGTTTTCCACAGTGGCCACACCATTTTACATTCCCATCAGCAATGTACAAAGGTTCCAATTTCTCCACATCCTTTCCAATGCTTGTAATTTTCCATTTTTTGGATAAGAGCCATCTTAATGGGTGTGAGATGGTATCTCATTGTGATCGTAATTTTTAAACTAAAACATTTAAATTCCTTTATCTGTTCAGCTGTTAATGCTGAGATCCATATTTCATTTTACAATCTACTTGTTTTTTCTCATGAATATAAAAATAGAAAATTAAAAATGGGCTGGAGCTCTTTCCTTGTAAATAGAAACTGGATGCCCCAGTCATTTATGTGGTTTTTATCCCTGTTGTCTTGCTCATTTTTATACCTCCTGTACTTCAAAGGACAAAGACTGCTTGAGTTTTGAAAAGAAGCATTTTTTTAATTGAAATATAGTTGATTTACAATATTGTGTTAGTTTCAGGTGTACAGCAAAGTGATTTTTGGTTATATAAAAGTATATATATATATATATACTTTTTGAGATTCTTTTCCATTATAGGTTATTATAAGAAATTGATTATAGTCCCCTGTGCTATACAATAGTCCTTGTTGTTTGTCTATTTTATATATAGTTGTATATATTTGTTAATCCCAAGCTCTTAATTTATCCCTCTTAATTTATAACAAAATTATCCCCTTTGTTAACCATAAATTTGTTTTCTGTGTCTGTGAGTCTGTTTCTGTTTTGTAAATAAATTCATTTGTATTGTTTTTTTAGATTCCACATATATCATATAATATTTGTCTTTCTCTGTCTGACTTAGTTCACTTAGTATGATATTCTCTAGGTCCATTCATATTGTTGCAAATGGCTATATATATATACATATATATATATATGTATATTTTAGTGGTGGTACTGGGGATTGTATCTAGAACCTAGTGCATGCTAAGCACATGCTCTACCACTGAGCTATATCCTCCCCCTACAAATGGCATTCCTTTTTATGACTGAGTGATATTCCATTGTATCTATCTAGATATATATATATACCTATATATATATATATATATACACCTATATATATATATATACATATATACACACATACATACACACACACACATACCACATCTTCTTTATTCATTTATCTGTTGATGGACACTTAGGTTGCTTCCATGTCTTGGCTGTTGTAAATAGTGCTGCTTGAACACTGGAGTACAAGTTTCTTTTCAAATTAGAGTTTTTGTCTTTTCTGGATACATGCCCAGGAGTGGGATTGCTGGATTATATGGTAACTCTATTTTTAGTTTTTTTAAGGAAACGCCATTCTGTTCTCCATAGTGGCTGCACCAAATTACACTCCTACCAACAGTGTAGGGGGGTTCCCTTTCCTCCACACCCTCTCCAGAAATTATCTGTAGACTTTTTGACAATAGCCTTTCCACCAATGTGAGGTGATACCTTATTGTAGTTTTGATCTGGATTGAAAAGAAGTCTGTTTTTTTAATTGAGGTATAGTCAGTTTACAATGTTGTGTCAATTTCTGCTGTATAGCACAATGCTTTAGTCATACATGAACATACATACATGAAAAGAATTCTTAATTCCAGTTGTTTTATTTTGTTTTACTAGTCCACTTTCTTGTTTGTTCTCAATTATATGTCCCCTTGACCCTGAATTTCTACGTGAGCTAATAGCTATAGCAAGCTGGCTGTACCTTGGGTTGACCCTTGTAAAATTTGTACCAAAAAGACCTGGGTTAGCCTTTCCTGGGACTTGTCTGTCAGTAGTGGGCAGAGCTGCATCTTCTTTTGGGTGGTGACATGCATGCACATGGAAACAGTAAAGCATGTATCCAACCAAGATCTGAGTTGCTGGGAAGTGTCTGTCTATAACCTTGTCCAAGCTTTCAAATTTTAAACTCTAAAAACTTTTAAAAACAAAAAGGTAAAAAACAAAACAAAACAAAAAAACCTTTGTGAGACATTTGTTTGTTTAGAAAGAACCGGTGTGGCTAATTTAGTACTAACATGTGAGTCATTTAGTGATCAAAACCTATACTTAGCCTCTAAAACTAGGGAACAGATCTATTCATCAAAACCTTGTTACTTACTCTTAAAATTAAAAATCTGTCTGTAGTATTGCCAACCATTATTTTCCCATTTGAAATTTTTTAAAGGGGCATCGGCAACTTCATTTACTCATTTAATGAATGTTTATTGAGCACCTGCTACATGACAGGCACAATGCTGAGAGGCTCAGGAGATGCCAGAATGAGCATCACGGACGCTGTCACTGCCCCAAATAAACTTGGGAGGCCATTATATAAAAAAGCCATTGATATGAGTACTCTAATAAACAACAACACATCAGCTGTATAGAAAGTTCTCAAATTATAAGCAGAATAATTAAATTCCTGTTGAGATGATGATTCTAGAATTCTACTCATACAAATTAACTGTGTATATTATTAACAACTCTTAAGACCATTACTTAAATGCCTTCAATGGTTTTAAGAGAGGTTGCCAATCTAGACAGCTCTCCCCTTCCTCCACATTTTAAATGTTTTCCCTAGCATTAGAAATTCCTTTTCTGGGGCTTTACAAGGTAACAGTGAAGAAAGACTTGAGTGTTAAGTATTCTTTTTGAGGGGTGGGGGTAAGTAATTCGATTTATTTATTTATTTATTTTTAACGGAGGCACTGGGATTGAACCCAGGACCTCATGCATACTAAGCACATGTTCTACCATTGAGCTATACCCTCCTCCATTGAGTGCTAAGTGTTCTAAGAATCGTGCAACACAGTTCCTGCCCTCTAGCGATCTGTTTCTATTTATCTAAGCAATGAAGTATAATGTTTCTCTTGGCCTCTCCTAAGGTTTACAGTTTAAGAAGGAATTTTAAGTCGAGTCTTTACATTGAAATGAAAAATTTTCAAAGCCCTCACACCTTTAGGTTTGATCTTTGGGGAATTCAGAAATGTCCACGAGCTTGCACTGTTACTGGAAGACAAAGGATGATTTATCTAGACTTGTCCCCCTTTCTCCCCTCTGCTCCCAGCCGTCTTATGGAGAATCAGCAATGGAGCCGGTGTTTCTCAGTAACAGCCTGGAATCATTCCACCCAACCACAAACATGCTTGCATTCTTGGAAAAACCACATTTCCCCTTCGATTATTCCAGGTCACTGTGGGCTTGGGATGCAGCAGGGCTGAGTGGTTCTAGTGAAAGAACATGATGTCAAGACAGACTCCATGTGAATCTTGGTGCTGCCACCTGTTAGCTGTGTGACCTTGGGCAGACTGCTTAACTTTTCTGAGCCAGTTTCCTATCTGCTAAATAGAGATGATGCATATCGGTGGTGACAAGAACAGGCTTTGGACTTGGACAGACCTGAGCTCTGGTCCTGGCTCCATGTTACACTAATGATGTAACCTGGAGAAATTGATTCTCCTTCTTTAAGCTTTAGATTTCTTATCTGCAAAATTAGAAATCACATAGCATCTGCCTCACAGAATTGTGAAATTTCAAGGGGCTAAGGTTTATAGATGCCTAAGGCAAAATAAGCACTGAATACAGGTTAGCTCCCATTACACTTACTACCGTGACCACATAGGAATGTGCCTGGAGCAGGGAGTGACACCCAGGTGAATTACAAACCATGTCAGTTTCTCCCCCAGCCTCCTGAACTGACCCAAACACAAATGTGGCAGCATTAATATTGCCATGGGGGTGACGGCATAAGGTTTGGGAGAACTCTCCCACACCTGTGCCCCTTTCCTTGCTTCCCACTGTACTCAATTCCTCTGCTTTCCCCTTACAACCGATCATTCTTGCAAGTGATGGAGACACACACACCTCTGTCTGCCACGGAACCCAGTCAGCCACAGGGAGACAGATTCTTGGCCAGGACTGACTAGCATTTGCATTCTCTTCATGCAAGCTGCATCAAAGGGTACTAAAGGGAAAGTACCTCCCCGCCTGTGACAGACAATCAAGCAGAATGACAGAGCCAGGTGCACTTACTGATATTCCCAGCACCGGCACCAAATTACAGCACATTAATGCCAACTTCTGAGAAAGTCAGATTTATGTTGCTTCCGGTAGACTTAACGAGGATGACTTTTAACTTTTAAAGGAAGAACAATTTAGCAAGCAGACAGCACAGGCTTTTAGGTTCTTATTACACAAAACAAACACCTGAATTTTACCCCAGGCCTATGATGTGGCAGAGACAGCCCTGTTTTTCAAACTTTAGGTCTTCACCCATGAATGAATGGGTCATGAAATCAAGTGGGTTGAGACCAGCATTTTTACAGAATGGAATAGACTAGAATAGAAAATATCTGAGAGTTTTATGCACAATTAGGCCAAGTGTTTTTTGGTGGTACCTTTTAAAGATACGTATAGATGGATTGCAATGTGAATGTTTTTATTACTGTTGGTCATAGTCAAAATAGTTTGAAAGCTGCTGAAATACTAGATGTATAGAAATATATATGTGCATTTTATCAAAACAAATGAAAACAACCTCTCCGGAGTAACAAATTATATGAAGGTAATGGGAAACCCAAGTGATTCAGCCAGTGTCTTCTGTTCTTAATGGTATAATTTCACTTTATCACAGAAAGTGTGTGTGTGAGAGAGAGGGGTGGGGGGAGGCAAGAGGGAGAGAAAGATCACCAAAGAGAGTATTCTGAGACTCAGGGCAGTCTCTCGCCTGGTAACTGGAGCTGTCTCAGGGAGGGAGAAAACCCAGCTGATTGGATTCAGCTCTTCCAGATCCCAGCTAGTGAGTAGATTTATGTTATCTCCTGAAAATACAGACCAAGACTTTTCTTTCTTCTGCCTCTCCCACAGTGTCTTATCACAGCAGGTGTTTGAGAACTTTGTATTGACCTGAAAATCTGTGCAGGACACAGTGGTGGACTTACTGAGATAGTTCTCTTTTAATGTCTTCATATAATTTACCCATAAGGTTTTCAAGTATTTCCTCTGAGCTCACATGAAGTGCCCCTGTGTGAGGAGTGCAGAGGGGTCTCCTGGCAGTCCCCAGTTCACAATGCTTATAGATCAGGGCTGGACAGGGAGTGAGCAACGTGGGTGTCCACAAGTCCAGTTCTAGGGGTTTGTTCTGTGCTTGTGCACAAAAAGGATTGTATACATTTGTGCTGTGAAGCAAGTTTTGAAATACCAGGACAATCTAAACGCCTATGGATTGGTGATTGCCTGAATAAATGATGATACCAACCTGTTGGTCAGGAACTGGTGTGGGGTGTGTTTGGTTGAGGTGACTGATTAAACCTACCATGCCTGAGACAGTGAGACATGGGCGAGGGCGGGGCTAAAACTAAGCCGTATTAGAACAAGAGCATCTCTTCTGTTCTCAGGACCTCCTGAGGAGGGCCTTCTACTACCCAGGCCGATGTCCCCTCTGGCTATGGCTGCAGTGTGTTGATTTTTATTATGTCTACCTTGACATGATAGAGAATGTGTCTAAATATATTATTTACCCAATATCCCTTTGACTTAGTGACTAACTCTTTCTCTACCTTTTCCTGAATAGGGTTAAATAATCTCATTCCTATTGTATCTTTTTTCCTTCACCATCCTTTTCATTATTTTCCTATTTGCATGGGTGAAAATGGAAATATAGACTGGAAATCTGAACTATATACCTTTGCAATCATTGATATAGGTTAACTTATTAGGGTCAGGCAGTATCTTTGTGTGTTCTGTGCTCCACTACTATCATTGGTCCCCACAGACATCTTTTCCACAATTCTCGGCATCTTTCACATGCCTTAATCATTAGTGGAGTAAACTAATTTGAGTGTGGGAGAAAGTGTGCCAAGAGGTGGTTTGAGGACTTTGGTCTCTCCATAGCCAACTTTAGAGGGGATCCCAAGTAAATATACAATCTAGCTACATCTAGCTTCAATTAAGCCTCCTTGCTCCTTCTCCCAACAACATGTGCATCCTGAGACTGTCCAGCACTGTTCAGGAGTAGCTGCTGGTTTGGGTACACTGTGTGACAAACCATCCCTTTGACATTTCAGCCGCTCTGAAAAGGGGATCAGTGGACTGGCTGGCATTCTGGGAGAAAGTCTTTTGATTTTCACTTTGCTCTCAGATTGAGAGAATGAAGGGTGTTTCTGTCTTTGAAAACATTGGTTCTTATTCTGTCTGCCCAGTACCTTTAACCCAGGCTGCCCCACCCACGCCCTGGAGGACAGACATCTAAGGAGGAAGCTCCAGGCTCTCAGCTGCACTCAGACATGGTGGACGTTCCTTATTCCTGCTTTTTCTCCTTTTTTCTGGTGTTGTTCTTGAATTCCTGGCCATGAATTTGGCTTTCCCCATTTGACACTTAGCACTCTTTTAGACAAATCTCAGCTCGCTTCACATCTAAATATCCCCAGAAAACTACTTGTGTCAGCCTGGGATCCATCCATTGCTGTTTGTGTTGCCATTGTCAGATCTTGTCACTTCATTAGAGACACTTGGAAAGGAAAGGAAACTGAGTCATGGACGAGGTTCAAATTCCAGGTTAGTATGTCCTTGAAACAAAAAGGGTGTCCTGATGACAGGTTCCAGCATAAAATCCTCACAGGGCTCTCAACTCATCCTGGCCGCTGTGGTTTCTCAAGTCATCCACTTCTCTAATAAAGTCCAAGCTTTTTGGGGGTGGATGACACTTGTGTGTGACATTTAGACTATATGTGTACCCTGCCTCAGTTTCAAATACAGTCCCTGGGAGTCCAGAGTTTCAAAAAATAATCTCTGAGTTCTACTGTCATTCTGATTTGTTAGGTGGGGACATCTCCAAGATGATATGAGAAAGACTTATCAAGGAATTTTGTGGTATTCTATTACCCTATTACCCCCTTCATCTAATCCTTCCAACCACTACCATTACCTTCTCAGACTTTTTCCTCTGAGTCAGTAATTCTAAGGATTGCTTACTCCTCCAATATCTATGTGCTCAATGATTTTCCAGGTGAGGTGTTTTATGGAGCTTTTCCATAGTGAGGGATAAGGAGATGACTGCAGCTAACCCGTCCTGGTCAATTTAGAACCAGATTATCTGTTTGGGTATTGTTTGAAAAGGAAAACCTACCTTCAGTCAACTACCACATGAGAGCAAATGGTGAAATTAGAAGAAACTTACCTATCTAGGTAGGATTCTACATAGGAAATTGAGAGGAACTAGGCATCACAATAATTTTTTTGTTCCTTCTCGTTGAATATTCTGTCCTTAAAGGAAGACGGTCATGAGAAATGAACGGCTAGCTACATGACTGGTGTAAGTTTCTGGCACAAGCTGAGGGCCACTTATAAAGCCTGGCAGGGACACATTTAATAGGATAATAATAAATTCCTGAAACAATGAAGAGGGACAAAAACTGTAAGAAAAAAAATGTAACTTCAAATATTATGACAGGTACCAGGAATGAAAGAAAGATGAAACAGTATCAGGAGGGCCATAGTCAGCACCCGTATGAAATGGGTTATTAATATTATTAAGAAGCCAGTTGAAAAATTTTAAGAGGAAATAATGGGAAAGATGTAGGAACATTTATGATTTCCCAATGTCTATATAATAATCCCAAATTATGATTGTTAGAGTAATTCAGTATTTTAACATGAGCTAATGCATTTCTTTGTTGATACTCCTGTCTAAAAGATTTGGGGGCACAAGTAAATAGAATCTCAGAGGTATTATTAAAATTGGCAGAGATTACCGGTATTCCTAGGACTCTCTTCCACTAATCAGGTACCTGTGGGAAGTCTCTCCTGCTAAAAACAGAGCAGCTCATAAATTCCTAATGCCTCTTGCTAACAACATTCTTTTCAGAAGCAGATGGATCAATAAGAGTAATGCTGATCAATGCTTAATTCTAAGACAAAAGGTAGATCCTTTTGGTAAAGCAAAGTGAGTTGAACCTTGGGAAATGGTAGCTGGTGGACATTTGTTCTTCCACAGTCTGTTCACTCCACTAAAGGTAATTGCACCCCATTTCCCTGTGGAGTGATTACCTCCCTGAAACAGCATGCAGTCTTTCGGGGCATGTCAGTGGGGTTTCCTGCCTTCCCCTAGCCAAGGGATGGCTACTGGACTTAGCTAGACCAATCAGATACACTGTCTCTCTTAGGACTTTTAATTTTAAGTCCCCTGACACAAGGAGAGAATAATTCCTGCCACCCTGGTTCTGTCGGCTTCAGAGCCTGGTTCCAAACCTTCTCATTAGTCTGTGAGCTTCCTGATAACTCTCCCAACAAATTCCATTGTTGTTTAACTTAGCCGTAGTCTGTTTCTGCTGCTACTAACCTAAAAATTGTATTGAATATGACATCCATAGACTCTTCATTGAATATTACACTTTATATCATCCTTGTGATAGCCCACAGGAGAACGAGGGCATGAATGAGGCATCTATCTGGTATTTCAAAATCTCAAAAAAAGAGATAGGTATGTTGAAATAGCTGGAGCCTATAAAGGGGGAAGTGGCTTAAGATTGCAAAAAAATCTGAAAAAGATGATTTAAAAAAATATCTTGGTGTGAAGGAAAAAAAGAGAGGAATAAAAGGAAGCAAATAGGTCACTTCAATGAAATCAGATTGTAAAAGAACACAGACGCACACACATACACACACACAAACACAAGATCAAAGAACAGTGCATTACTAACGGGAAAAAGAAAGATTGGTGTAAAAGAGTGAGAACTGTAGCTGGAGGGCTGAAGCCAAGAAAACAAATGAATCAAAGCTTGTGGAAAAATCCAGAGGCATCAAAATGATATTTTGTTGGATGTGACTAGAGTGAAAATGGCCAGGATTGTGTACTGAGACTGATGTTCTAAGGCTAACAGATGACAGGAGGGAAACAGAAGTTCTTCACAACTCTTATTTTGCTTCCAACCTCTCAATAAAAGTGAAAAATCTTCACACCTGACAGTGTGGAATAAACACGGCTAAGAGGTCAGTGAAGTCCAAGATAGGCTCCAAGACCGTAAGAGAACAGGAGGTCTCTAGACCTGAATGAATTCTATCCCAAAGTGCTGAGAGAACTAACCAAAGTTATTGTAGAATTACTGCCAGTAATTTTTGGAAAATCAGAAAGAATGGAAATGGTGCCTGAAAATTGAAAATGGAACGGAAAAGGTGCCTGAAAGGAGGTAGGATAGTATAAAATTGGGGTTTGGAAACTACAGATAGTCAACTTAATGTGAAGCCTAGTTATCTGGGATTTACAAGACTTAGATCACATCTGTGGGCTACGTAATGATTATCACAACTTAGGTGAAGCTCCACCCCACCCCCCACCACTGTCCATCAGAATAAGATGGAAAACTAGACTAAAAGTATTAATATGTGTATTTCTGACTGGTTGAAAACTGCTAGGCAGCAGATGTTGAATGATGAATCAACGGATTTCTAGAGGGCAGGATCTTGGGCTATACTACAGGGTTCTGTTCTTTGCCCATCCTATGTAAGATTTTCTTCACAACTTATACAAAAACACAGAAGCCCCTTTGTGACTGACTCAGAGGTAGGAGGAATACTAAATGTATTAGATATAAGAATGAGGCTAAAAATGATCTCTATGGGTCATTCATGTACAGGAATTTGGTTAGGGATAATTTGGAAATGTTTATTATAGTTCCAGAAAGATATACACCAAGGTATTCATAATGATTAACTCTAGGTGGGTGGCATAATAAAATTTTTAATGTTCTTCTCATTTATCTATATTTTATGAATTTTTTAGTAATGAACAATTATTCCTTTCAAATTAAGAAAAAATAATAGAGAAATTTCAAAAAGAAAAAATTCCATTGTCTGGAACAATATAAAAACAAATCAGTTGAAAGTTAACACAAATAACTGTAAAGCCTTGTGTTAAGGTAAAATAATCAAGTTACATAAGCATAAAATTGGGAAGAGATGGGCCTGGGAACAGTTTATTTTAAAAAATATTTGGAAGCCTTGGGCTCAAAGTCCATATGTGTCAAAAGGGTAGATGAATGCAGTCACAAGCAGTTTTATTAGAATATAAAAGTCTGGGAGAAAGGAAGCAATGGTTCCAATGAATTCTGGTTGGATTCCATAGGAGCACCGTTCTGAGCTCCATATACTAAAGGCGAGCATTGATGGCCCAAAGAAAGGTCGGAGGATAGTCATCTGAATAGTAGGGTCATCTGAACAGTGACAGGTCTGAAGACCATGTCACTTGAGAACAGGGGGCCTAGACTAATCATTCTAGGTCAGAGAAGAGTTAAAGAATATGTGACAGCTGTCAGCCACAGCTCAGTCAGGGGTGGGACAGCACAGAGTAAAATCTACAGACCAGATAAATGCACCACAGAGTGGCTATGATTGGGGAAGTTTCTAGCACCTGAAAGCCCAGGAAGGTGGATGGAAAATAGGAACATCTTGCAGATGACAACAGGCAGAGGTCCAGGAAAGCAAGTCTTATCGGGACATCTGAGAGCAGAGAGAGGGGACCCAAATGGACTCTGTTACTTGGAGCTGTCCATTCCTGAGTGGCTGGGGTACCAGGCAGCCATCAAAAAGGGGATCAAGAGAAAGAGGTAGTTAGCACCAACCAGTGATTCTCACAGTGTGGTTCTCAGACTAGCTGCATCGGCATCACTCTGACACTAGTTAGAAATGCAAATTCTCAGGCCCACCCCTGGCCCTGACTAGGTTTGAGCAGGCCCTCTGTGGTTCTAATGTGCTCTCAAATTTGAGAACCACTGGCTTAGTGATTAAGCACAGGAACTCTAGAGCCAAAATTCCTGCGTATTCCCAGCTGAGTAAATCCTGCTCTGCCAATAGCTAGCTGTGTGATCTCAAATTTCCTTATTAGTAAAATTGGCGTAAAAATAGTACCTGCCTGGTGGGGTAGTTGCGAAGGGTAAATCACTCACGCAGGCGCATGCGCGCGCACGCACACACGCACAAACGGCGCCCTTGGACCCGCTGACTGGCGTATGTAAGCGTCCGCGAACACCACTCTTACTTTAAGAGTCGTGAGAAGTAGGGTATACTGGTAAAGTAGAAGCAACCGTCTTGCTCCTTGTTGGGCAAGCACAGAGGTTTGAATTCAAGGCTGCTTTTAGCTGGGTCCCTGAGTGGTCTGCTGTGAGGAGTAAGCAGTGCCAGCTTCGGAAACGGGGGAGCCCGGGAGCCAGGTGGTGAGTGTGATAACTGACTTTTAATGTTCAAATCGTGCTGCTTGCTTCCACATGACTACTAAAAAGCAAAATGAAATCTAAGGGATGAAATTGAGAATGTTTTGATTTAAGACAAGAAGGACTTGGTGATGGAACCATCCTCCAAAAGAAGGAAGCCCTTTCCCACTGTGTCGATAGTCCGAAACCAGGTCATCACAAGGGATATCATGGGATGGTTTCTCAATGGGAAGGGAGTTAGTGTCTCAGTGATTCCCTCCACTTTTAGAATCTAAGAATCTAAGAATCTTGGAGCACTTAGGTGTGCGGTGGGCCCTGCCCCTCCCCTCATGAAGGCCGTCTCTGTTGGCATCAGTGCTCCCCTCTCCCCACCGCCCCGCTATTTTCTTTGGGCTCACATTTATCTCAGCTTTGGCATCCAGATGTGACCTGATTCTGAGTCTGGAATGAATTAATGTGTAACAAGATGAGATTTTATAATATTAATTGTTGCTTTTTTGTTTTTTTCTTCCTTACTCTAGGCGTTTAGGAACAAACAAAGGGAATTTTACCTTCTTTTCCCCACTATATGCTTCATATGTGGTGCTACACACACACACACACACACACACCTGTCACACTCACACATCTTTGGAGACACACCTGTAAGGAGACAGTGTCCAGGTGCAAGCCAAAGGAAAAGGGAGAATATAGGAAATGGCAGATACTACACTGACACTGGGCTGATACTGTCCCTCCCAAGTGGAATGTTGGGGCCCGAATTTGTTTTAGACAGATCAGTACTCAATAAATATTTCAGGAAAGAATGATTTACCTAGTTTGACTTGTTAATTTTTTTTTGTAAAAAAAAGAACTCTTCTTACATTTTCTTAATTCTCAAAAATCTTTGGGGTGGTGGGATGAGGCAATGTTCAAGTGAGGCAGAGCAATGAAGAGGAGCCGTGGCCCCTTCTCCTGGGAGTTGGTTTGCCACAGAGATGCCTGGCTGAAGGGGAGCCCAGAACGGTGGAAACCAACAAGGAAGCTTCCCAGAACTTCTAGTCTGTGTTGATGCCTCTTAGCTTAGACATTGATCGCTGATGCTCCCCATGGAAATCTGGCTTAAAAAATGTAAGGAAGGAAAAAACACTTGAGAGCAGCAGCTTACCCTAAACCACTTAAGGAAGGTGAACACCAGCCCATGAAAACCCCAGACAAGAAGAGCTAAGGGAGTCTGAGGCACAAATGGCTCTCACTCCTCCACTCCTACTTTAGGGTAATCATGCTTCTGAAATCACTGTGTCTTGATTCTAGGTCCCTTGGTCCAGCTATGTTCCTCTTGGTCCCCATGAAACACCTGATTTAGACCTAACACACTAGAAGGCATTCCTTTCCCACCTCCCTTCAAAACTCACAGCCTCATCTGACCTGACACCAAGCATCAGGGTGGACTATGCCTATCTCTTTTGGGAAAAAGTGTCTGGAAATTATTTCAAGGGCTCAACAAAGTTGCAAAATGCCTATCTTTGATAGGGCCCCTGAAGCCCTTCTGTCATCACTTAGGTAATGTGGGGAAGTAAAATACAAAGCAGAGTCCAGGGTTGAGAACTTAAAGGCAGTCTCTGCCTTTGATTTGCCTGAGCCTCTGATATTGTGAGCTGAGGGCTGGGGGCCAGGGACAAGCTGCTGTCTCAGCCTCGGCTGTCTGGAAGTGAATGTAAGCAAACTGCTTCCTCTTTTTCTGCAGGTCCTATAGGCTTTTATTTACTTAAGGCTGCATTGTCTTTGGTCTGAATCCTGGATGTGTTCATGGATTACTTTATTTGAAATCTGTTTAGACAGTAGACCTAGGGGAGCAGCTCTGCTCCCGTGGCATATTTCAGGGCCTGGGATAAGTCTCCTTCGTTTCTGAGAACGTGGCCAGGGACAGTAATTGTATTATGTTATTCTGTGAGAAAATTATTCCTTATCACACTTTTGAGTTTATACAAGGCTGATTGTGCTGATGTGGTTAATTTCAAAGAAAGTACTGGTGTCCTCATTTGCTCATCACTAAACACACACACACATCTGCATATAGGACACCTACCGTGAACCTCACACTAGGATGGACTTGGGGGTAGGAAGCTGAGAAGGAAAGGTCTTCAGAGTGTTTGTCATCCAGCAAGATGAATTACTCAGCTGGGGATCAGAGGGCGGAATCTGTGGGATTCCTTGCTGGATTTTTGAGTTGTATCATGCTGCATATTTTAACAGTGATATAAGAATTCAGGAGAGCAAATGTTCAGAAAAATCTTCAGAAAATGGACATTCATATGAACAGTAACTCTTACTTTGCAGTAATAGGGCAATTAATGCACAGTTCCACTTAGTTTCTAGAATATTTATTGAGCTCTCACTGGTGTGTATGAGGCATTTGTTAACAGTGGTTGCCTATAACAGAGTTATAGGGGATTTTAATATTTTTCTGTTTGCTTTTCTACTTTCCCAATTTCTTATAATGAATATGTATTGCCTTTGGAATTAGGGGGAAATGTAATTTTTTTTAATTTAAATACTCAGTCCTTGCAAAGGTGTTACAAAACAGGCCCTCATTTATCATTGTAAGAGTATGTATGTATGTATGTATGTGTGTGTTTATTATATGTGTGTGTGTACATATGTATGTATATATATATATAAAATCAATCTAAGAAATAACTTAAAACTTAATAAGAAAGCTTGATTTAAATGCATGTTCCTGGATCCTGGATATTCTGTAGCTATTCTGGTGTAACAAGTCTGGCTTAGCAGGCAGTAGTATGTTCTAGAGATCTTAGCCATCATCAGATGGTGGGCTTCTCAACCACACTGGCTGGACCTTAATCTTGTTCCCTGAGATATGATTTAAATGATTTGAGAGATGGTGGGGCACTTTTCTTGGTTTCTTCTCTCAAGTAGTCTCAGGCTTCAGTAGACCCTTAATTTACAGCTAATTAACCTGTCAATCTTACTTAGAAGAAATGGATTTCTTTCCGTCAGAATTAAGCAGATAGCATTGAAGCCTGAAGAGGTTTGCCAGCTTTCTGACAGTCTTAGATAAGGCTCTTCTCATCCCAAATCACAGAAATCAACCCTTGCTAACTTAAACATAAGTGAGCAAGTAAATGAATAAGGAAATCCCAGCAAGAGCTGAACAGCCAGCTTGAAAGAGGGCTGGACCCAAGGTAGACCAGTCACACCCATTAGCAGCAGGTCCAGGCCACTACCCTCACTCAGGAGCATGGACTCCTGATATCTGTGCTTCTCAGTTCAAACTTCCAATTTCCTCAGGGACAAATCTGATTGGCTCCATTTAGGTCAGGGGTCTCCTGGAGCAATCCGCTCTAGTCAAGAAAAACTAGGGTCATGGAATTCAGATGCAGCAGCTGGAGGCCCATCCAAGCAGCTGTGATTAGGGGCCAATTCTCAGAGAAGGCAAATGGGAGCGTGACAACTCCCCCCAAAAGGCTGCTACTCTCCTGACTCCCCTCCCCAACTCCTACTCTCAATCCCTCTCGGAGAACAGATCTTAAAACTTCTCCTAGGATAGCCCCTTTCTGCCTTCCCTTCCTAGTCCACACCCCATTCCAGACCAACCCCTCTCTGAAATGCCCCGAGTCCCCTTTCCCCACAGTTCCCACCCATGTGCAATGTGGATTCTCGTTCATCTTGCACATTTGGGTGCTCCTGTGAAATCCCCTCTCTGCGGGGGATTCCTTTAGGATCAATGAGATGATACTGTTCTTTGAACATCAGGAAATCAGAGACCTGAGTCTTGGTTTGGGTTATTTTTCTAGTGGCAGCTATGGGTCATGCTGAGTCATTCATACTGGTTTCCCTTGTGACCTCACACAGTGGAGAGAGAACTGGCTGATTGGGAGGTATAGTCTTTGGCCAGCTGCAAAACAGGGCTTTCCCAGCGGAAAGGCTGGGTGGCCAGCGCAGGGACTGAAACGTTAATCCAGAGACAACAGCACCTCACCCTAAATGGGATACATTATCAGTTTTGAAAATGGCTTATGTCTATACCACATCAAGTCTCCTCTCCCCAGTCTCTCCCTCAAGAGTGATCTGACTACGCTGTTAAAAGTCAAAGCAGTTTCTTTGGATACCTTTGTACTTTATTCTTTCTCCACAGACACTACTCTAGCTACCACATCATCAAATATCCACTATAACAATACAGTTAGCTTGTAAGAGTCACTCATGGCAAGGTGCCGCAAAACTCGGCTATGTTGTCCTCTGAATTGAACTAAAAAAACACATTATGGAAATGTGTAGCTTACACTGTAAGTGTGTGCCATTGAGGCCACTTACATAACCTCACTGTGACTGTTTTCTCATCAGTAAGATGATATAATAATAGTCCCTCAGGGATTGTTGAGATGATTAAATAAGTGTGAAAAAACAAAATTAGGGCAGTTCCTGGCATGTGGTAAGTACTCAATAAAGGTTAGCCATTATAACCATTTCCTACACCCTTGGGCAAAGTTTAATACACCTAGTCTCTATGAAAGCATCCTGTGTGGTAAATGTTAGGTTATATGTTTTTTTTGCCCCTAGACGAGGGTACCAGGTGGGAACCCCTTCATACCTGCTTCTCTAGCAGCTAAGGACCAGTGATGCTGGATACATGTGTGAACAGGTGCTGGAGAAGTACAGCGTGTCATTAGGACTGGGATGTAATAAGAGAACTATGACCCCAAGTTTCTTTAGCCTGTGAGAAGAGGGAGTATGCTCTTTGGAGGATTTGCCCAAAGATCATAAAGAGAGAGAGGAGAGGATGAGTTGGTAGTTTTGTGTGACCCTGGGCAAGTTGTTTAACCATTCTTAGCCCCAGTTTCTCTATCTGTAACATATGGATAAGATCTCACAGCGTAGTGTGAGAACTGAATGTGATAACAGGAGTGAAGTACTTGGCACATGACAAGCATAAGTAATAACTATACAACAAAAACAGAGCTATAAAGGTAGGAGTTTGCCTACCAAGAGTTAGGAGAAGCTCAATGACAAAAGCCAATAGTACTGCCAACTAATGCCTCAAGCTCTAATTCCACTTTTACCAAGTGCCCTCTGGAGAGTGAGTTGGATTCCTATGTAGACTTACCTAGAAAAGAGATGGGAGTCATCAACCACCAGGCGTCCTCTTTTGGGGCTTTATTTCCAATGGGCATTTGTACATTTTCTGAGAGTCCCACTGAACTGGAACAATTCTTGGTGAAATAAAAGGGTGTTTCTGGACATGCAAAGGTCAAGACCAGATGGCAGCACGTGGTAGCCCCTCTAATTTGGCCACCAAGCATATTCACCCCCTCCTGCCTCTCCTTAACAACCAGAAACTACTTTATGTGACAAAGTTAGATGTAATGAAGTTCATAAATGCAGCACTATTTAATAGAAGAACAAGTTATATTGAAATACTCCTTCATTCTGGGAATACTCTTTCAGAAGTCACACTGATAATTCTGGCTCCTGTTTTTATATAAAATATCATTTTTAATGGTTTGAAAGGTATATTATTAGGTTTTTAAAAGTCAAATGCAGAGGACTGTATATTATCCCAAAATTCATAAAAATGTTTAAATGTATAAACTTTCTGTAGAAAAGATTTATGATAAACTGATGACCTTGGTGGCCTAGCATGAGAGGAGCTGGCTGGTTGAAGGACAGGGTAGGAGAGACTTTCCATTGTATCTCCCTTTGAATCTTTTACATTTTAAACTGTGTGAATATACTTGCTTGTTCAAAAACCACATTTAAAAAAATGCTAAGTAATTAGTTGAAAGAATCCATTTCTGCCACATTTAATAATTTCCTAAAGTTTCTCACATGCCTACGGTTACTTTACACTCATGACCCTGATGCAGTTAGTTCAAAAATTGCATTTTAGTCATTACATTCTTAAGGATATTTATTTTCTAATTTTCTTTTAAGCCTCCTGCCATTTGGTTTTTGATTTCCATTCACTCTTTTTTTTTTTAATCTCAAAATTTTCGAGGGGAATTCTTTTTAATTTGAAAGGGAGCAAGATTGTTCCAATGATGGCCAGATAGTGTTTTCAGGGGGAAGGGCGGTGTGCAGGGAAGTGAGGTAAAAGCAAAAAAAAAAAGAGGAACATTTTTTAATACACATTTTCTGTTTCCGTTCATTATGAGAACATTCTGATATCTGGTTGAAGATTTTCTTGTGGAACTTGCCCTAAATCTCCAACCACCTATGTAGAATGAATGAATGATTAGCTCAGCTCTTCAGCAGATCCTTTGATTTATTAAAGACTCTCCTGACACTGCTCCATTCCTTGGCGTGGAGGGTGTGGTCTAGAGCCCTGTCCTGCCTGGAGCTTCAAGGTGAGACGAGACAAACGGAGCTAGACTGGGAGTGAAAGTAGCGCCCCAAGATCGCCCACCTCCATCTGCTCCAGTCACTGGCACCCTGTCCTCAGGCTGCCCTCCCTCTCCTCCCCTCGACATGGACACACACAGAAGCACTCACTGTCAGTGCCTCAGGTCCACTGCAAAGGCTGTCAGACGCAAGCGTGCATCAGAACACCCGGCAGGGCCTGTTAAGACCCAGATTTTTGGGCCCCACTTCCAGAGTTTCTGACCCACAAGCGGAGGGGGAGCCCAAGAGTTTGCATTTCTAACAAGTTCCCAGGGTGATGCTAAATTTGCTGACCTAGAAACCACACTTTGAGGACCTTGTGTTTCTATCTTTTCTCTTTTCTGAGCATGGTCTTTGCTATGGTTACTTGGAAAGGATCCCTGCCTATCAGTGGTGTAATTCTCGTGTAGTGGGAAGAGCCTGGGCTTTGGAAGCAAATAAAACAGGTTCACAGATGCTGCCTGTTGTTTAATGCTGAACAAGACTCTTCACTTCTCTCAGCCTCAGTTTCTTCATCTGTAAAATGGGGATACTGATACCTACCTCATGTAATTGAATAATATAAAGTGTTTAATAAGCCTAGACTGTATTAGGTATTCAATGATTATCAGTTTCTTTAAACCCAGTTCCTTTCCTGGTGTGTAACAGTCTGATTACTACTATGAGACTTAACTCTTCCAGGAATGCCCAAAATAATGAAAGCAATTACTTATACTTGTACAACTCTTTACATTTACAAAGTAAGTTAAATTACATTATCTTCTGAAGGAAGCTTGAAAATCTACATTTTTAACAAACACCCAAGATAATGTTTGTATGCACCCAAGTTTGAAAGCAACTAATACCCCACTTAAAGTTCACAACAACCTGAACGTTTGCATTATTAATCAAATTTTATAGAGGAAAAACTGGAGCTCAAAGAGGTTAAGCGCCTTGCCACAATAACACAATGATACAATCCTAAACCTCTGGCTTGTGAATTCAGTTCTTTAACACAAAGATAAAAACCTTTACTGCTGGCATTTCAGCATCAGAGACTGGAAAGTGGGGCAGATGTTTTTGCTTAGAAAAACTATTTTTGGTACCCTCTGATGCCTGACGTGTGATTTACAGGGGAATTTGAAAGGCCGATTGGTCAGTTCACATTCAGTAATTGTCCAAGTATGTGGCTCCTGTACCGTCAGGGTAAGGCAGGAAGCACCTGATGCAGGTGTTCTGTGGCCTTTCAACTCTGAATGGCCGACCAAGGGCCACTTGGCTTTCTGGAAAGGAATATTCAGTGACCCTGTTGACAGACAAGCTTCCTCCTTTTCCATTCCTCCTTCTATAGCTTAAGCCTTAATAAGGGAAGGATATAGTTGCTCGCAAATGTGGTTCTGGAAAAATCTTAATCCAGGAAAGAGCAAATCTTGGCTTGGACCTTCACAGTGGGTATGGCCATAAGCCAACACAGCACCAGTTGTGTTATTTATACAAAAGGAAATAATTTCCTTGTAAGCTACCTCCCTTCAGTTTCTACCCAATTCAAAATGTCCCAGAAACTAAAAGTTGCAGCTGAACTTAATGAAACAAAAATATTTAGTGGACATCCACGTGGCTTCTTATAATAAAAGTGAAATTCCATGCAGTTATCTCTATTAGGGTCTCACTGTTTAAGTGGCCATTTTTAATCAAGATTGACTTGATTTTCTCTCTGACCTTCCCATCCCAGAACCTCATTTACTTTTTGGAAACTCCTCTTGCGTTCATGTGTAAGGAATGCCCCTCAGACTACCATGGAGATTTTTCTGTTACTTATTTTAAGTAAAGGATGCTTGAGAGAGAAAGTTAACTACAGACAAAGGTAGTGAAACTAACCAAAAGAGAAATTGACCCCTGGGTTGGCAAAGAGTTTGACAACTAGAAATGGATTTCTTATACTTAAGGACATTCTATCTCCATGGTTGTGGCAACAAAATCATGTAAGCCAAAAATTTCCCCGTGAGCTTTGGGAGGGAAATCCCACTTTCTCATCAAAGAAATGTAGTTTATCTCCTTCTGCCTCTGATTAGAAATGGAACATGATTTTTCTTGATATTGCTACCCCAAGAATTCACAGTAAGCCCCGCTGGGAATGTGACACTTGCAATTCAGCAGTTAGATCCAATGCTTACAGAAAAGAGCTTGAACAGGGCTACCTACACTGGACTGTGACATACTTTAGAGTTCAAACCCACTTTTTCACCCTCCTTTTACAAGTGAGCATAAGCCCAGATTGAAGTGGGTAGTAATGGACTCCTGAAGAAACCAGTAACTGTAAAATAGTCTATGTTTGTAGACATGGCTAATTTGTTGTGTTCACAGACTACAATGAAATCAAATCAGAAACATTAAAACCAATTTCTGCAATCTAGCTAAAGACCAAGAACAAGAGTTTATGAGCCTGGCGAGAGGATGAACACATAAGGTGCCTCCTGGAAATACTCTTAAGTTCACAAAAATGTAAATTACAATCCATCATTTTCCTTATACACGGTTAATTCCTCCAATTGGGAATGGAAGCTTTCAAGATCAGTTCAGTCCTTTGATATCCAAAGTGGACCTTGTCTCATGAATATGGACAAAGCCACTCATCTTGAGCCATTTTCCTGCAGGCGTGCTTCTTCTTTGCCTGCTGGAATTCTCCGTCAGGGAGTCCAAGACAAGAGCTGAGTCAGGGTCCTTCTTGTTTGGTTTCAGTACAGTGTTTTACTTAGTGCTAAACCTGTACTGATTTGTATATAAAGTTCTGGACTTAAGCTCCAGACCCAGATAAATCTGATGCATGCCATGAGGAGGAAGACAAAGGTGGGAAGACAAGGCGCTGTGACAATACAAACAGTTTATGTGTAATCCAGAAGTGTGAGCAGTAGATGCGTTATTCATTTTAGTCATCCATTCGATAAGTGTTCATGGAGCTCCTGGTCAGAAAGCACTATATTACTCCAGGTCACATCATTCACGGATGTTTCTATGCTCTATGTAAAGCTCTGGGGGAGCAAGAGACAGCCTGCCTTCAAGGGGCTCAATGCAGTGGGAGAGAGACACCGCTGGCCAGACAATTACAATACAGAGTGGAAAGACCTAAGGTGGAATAATTAGCATCAGCGAACCTGGAAGCTGAGAGGTGAGGCATTTATCCCAGCCTTGTGGGGACCAAGGGTAGCTCCCTGGAAAAAGCTGCACCTGAGAAGGCTGCATCCTGTCTCAGGTGCAGACAGGATGCAGCCAGGCTAAGAAGAGGAGGGAGAACAGTCAGTGAAGATGCAGCACATGCAAATGCAAAAGGATGAGGGGGAGGGAGTGAGGTAACCAGAAGCCATTTGGACCAACTGTATAGATAGAGGAAAGAAGAAAGTTGCCAAGGAGAGGAGAGGAGAGAAGTGGGGAGGGGAAGGAGGGAAGGAGTAGGGAGAGAAAAGAAGGGGAGAGCAGGAAAGGAGAGGGAATGTAGCCAGGGCTCAACGCTGCCTCGATTCTCACCCTCCCAGTGGCCTGTTAATCAGATTGTCACAGTGATCACACTGTTTCTTATACTGAAATGAATTCTAACCATAACAGGGGTCCTTGATATTCAACAGATTGAAATGTAAATGCAAGTAGACTTTTTTTTCCTACTGTGCAACTAATGAGCATGTATAGAAGAGTAGGAGGACTGAGGTGAAAACAGGTAGTTTTGCTACTTTATTTATTGCCACTTTCTATTAAACATTCCTGCTACTACTTACTGGCTTCAGTGCTTGCTCTTAAAGTCCTCTCTTCTAGTCTTCAGGCTCTACAGCTGGGCATCCAGCAATGGAATAATTAGGGGAAATACTGGTTGCTGACTTTTCAAAGCCAGATTTGAACTTAGTGATCAACGTACTCTAGTGGGAAAAGTGCTACAAAGGAAGTTGAAAAAAATAATAAAACAAGCGTTATGTCTTCCTATACCAACTCTTGTATCTTCATAATACCTATACTTTAAAAAAAAAACCCAGTTCAATGAATAATAACTGCCTAACAACAATAATAACAAAAATAGCTTAACCTTATTTTGGAGGATTCATTCTTTTCTCTCCACTTTACCACTTCCCATTCAATCATTGTCTATTAATTTTTTTCACACCATACACAGAAACCGATAACGCAGAGTTACTGAACATAAACATTTCTAGCCTACCTCTTTCTTACAGTTTTGTTCCTCATTTTTCTTCTCACTTCCCCTTAAGGAGGATTTTTCTCTCTTTCCTAAATGGGCTCAAGCCCATAGTGAGTCCCGTGAAAGCTTGTGCAGGATCTTCCTTTCACACGTTTTCTCATGCAAAATGCCTTTAGGGCTCTAATCCCAACACAGCGATCTCCAAAAATATGGCAGCTATTTTCGAAAGAAAAAAAGAAATTCCAAGAAGTCTGGTTACAGATCAGTAATAGGCTCTGCAAACAGTTGTAACCATCAACGAAAACCAGCAAAAGTTTCACCTGTGACTTACTTGGTACACAGCCTTGGTCTTTATTTTCTCAACCACTCTTTTTAATTATAATCATCATCTTCAGCTGTTAAAAAACAACAGCGTACCATTGGGGTCATCAATGTCACTCTTCTCACATCCAAGTTTTCTATTGTCTGCTTAATATGTTCTCCTTACCAACTATTTTCAGTCCGTCCCACCATTCCTTTGCCTCTATGCCAAGTGGGTTGTGCCTGAGGGCTTAAAATTAAGCTTCCAGCCTTCCAGGGTGGCCAGCTCTCTTGTTCATTTCATGGCATCCCTGGGGGACCCTGTCACCCTCCCACTGAAGCCTTTCATGTCCCCCTGAGTGAGCCATTTCCCATGGTGTGTGAACCACACTGTCTCTCTACTTCTCTCTGGAAGTTTCAATTCTTAAAACTTGCTAAAATTGAATCTCTTCTTAGTTCCCCCCCCCCCCAACAAGTTGAATTCCTCTCTAGGGGTACACTTTTCTCTCAGAGTGGTTTTTTTTTTTTTTTTTTGCTGCCTGCTTTGTAAGCCTCTCTCACCTTCAGTCAGTTTCACGTTGTGTTGCCCCTTTCCGCCCACTTAAAATGGACAAAATATAGTTTAATTCTTTTTCTAAACTTTTTTTCATGCCTTAAAGACATCTAAAGAAAATTTGTTCTCCTTATTCAATTCTTTTAAAAATACGTTTAAGCCATGGTTACCTCAGTTACGGAAATGGGGCAGTCTGGGGGTCAGGACTGGGAGGGGAATGGGACGAGTTTACATTTTGTTTTACCTGTTTCACTTGAAGTGTTTGTGATAATAATGTACTATTTTGTTATGAAAAATATTTTTGTTCAAAAATATCTTTCCATTGTTCAGAAAGGGAGAGAATTTCTACCTAAAGGTTTTTAAACTCCTCTAAGATTATGGTGGTCAAGATTGTCATGACAAATAGTTACTCATTAAAAGGAAGAGGGGGACAGAGACTGTGAGAGACTGTGAACCTCGGGGAGAGAATATTGTTCCAAGTCAGCGTTCCCGGCACTTGTGTTTCAGTAGCGAGCATGTGACCGAGTTCTGTGAGCATCACACTATGAAGGGTGAGCACAGGGAGAGCTTAGATAATTGTGAAATACAACTAAGTTGTTCTGATGTTTCTTCAGCAACTTCTGATTCCAAAGGGAAGGTGCCTCTTAATTTTCTCTCTGTATGGTTTTATGTACTCAGAAGTTTTTCAGAATCAGCACATGTTGCTGTTGTAATTAAACACACACACATGCACATGTGCACACACACTCACACGCCAAACAAAACTCCATTTCTCATGAGACTGAGAAATGTTACCAGGTTTCTTTCCTAACACGTAGCGCTAGGTAGGGTATTTGCCAGGGTCCCAGCAGGGATTAGAGGGCAAAGGGCACTGCTGATGCAAACCAGAGGGCAGCCTCCCAGGGCCGAGAGCAGAGCAGTGACATGGAGAAAAGACATGAAGGGCAGAATGGGAACTATTCAGCACAAGTGTGATGACGAGATTACTTTTGTAGTCACGTTTTTATAGAACATCACATCCAGGTATGGAAGAACGTATTTTGAAACTCAGTCACAGCTGTATGCCACAAATAAACCTGCCTGGTGGGCCTAAGCTTCAGGGTGCCGGCAACCAGAGTTGCAGGCCTAGAGAATCCGAGGTAACACCGTCTCTGGAAATACTCTTTTCAGTGACAGTCTATGTAATTGTGACACATGTGGGTCATGGTTTTCCTTCAAGCCCAAGTATAGATCCAGGCAAGCAATAGTCTCCAAGGTCATCTATGCCAACCCCTTCCTCTGACTGATGAGAAAGATCCTTCCTGCTTTTTCCTTTTTTTAAGGACAGTGTTTAGATTTCAGCTCTTCTCTTCCTCTCCCACGTGTCCTCCAGTATCAGAGTCTCAGATCTCCTACACCTCTAATAACTTATGATAAAAACAAAAAATGTGGGGTTTCTTTCTCCTCGAGAGCCTTGCTACATTCCGTTCAAGTTACTGATGATATTGGGATTCCTTCTTTTCGTGTCTGTCTCGTTGGGTTTCCGGGGGGGATGTAGAATTTTGCTGTGAGTGGTTGTTTCAGTCTCCCGCTTCTGGGACCTGAAGCCGGCACACTCTTGCCACGCCTCGATATACTTTGCTCCAGAACTTTTCTGGATCCTTGTGGTAGAGTCTCCTGGGTTCACAAGCACCCTCCCCCAACACACACATCTGATCCATACAAGCCACTGTGAAGCAGAGTTACTGTTCCCATTTTAAAAGGGAAGAAGCAAAGACTTGGAGAGCAGGCATCCTGCCTGAGGCAGCTCAGCTAGTTGGGGGCAGAACCAGGATACAGGCCTGATTTCCTGACTCCAGCTCTTCCACATTGTTATTCTCTGTATATATTACTGACTGAGTGCTCTGTGTCCCTCCTTCCTTTTACACTCTGCTAACCTGCTCAGTCCATGTCGCTAGAAGAGAGAGAAAAGAATGACAGAGAGGAGAACACCACCGGTCCCTCCCAGGACCTCCCCGAGTCGAGAGCCCCCCAAAGTCCTCTGCCTTTTCTTTCTTTTTTTTTAAATTTTAATTTTTTTCGAAGTGTAATTGAGTTATTTGCTTTTTCTTTTATAATCCTTGGAAAGAATCAATAACATTAATTTTTAACCATTTCCTCTTTCCTGGTCTTCCATCCTTTCGTTTATATTGATTTAGTGTTAGATTTACTGCAACACTTCTCTGATAGTAACCTTCAGGCTATGTTTTAGGTTATTTTCTCCCTTTATTCAATGCAAGCCCAGTTTTCTCCATTCTTAAAACAATCTGTTAGAGATTGTGCTTATCAGAAAACTCTTCCCTGTCCCTGTTTCACTTCAGTTGAATACTTCGGGCAGCTTTAGGGCTATAACAAAGGGGACAGAGGAGAATATATGTTCCCATGAACCAATTTATGGGAGAATCAAAAAAGGAAAAAAGGCTGTCACACCAAAACATGATCTTTAAAATAAAAATATTGACAAATTGATAAATTGGACTTGATTAAAATTAAAAATTTTTGTGCTTCAGAAGACCCCACTAAGAGTACCAAAACAAGTCACTGCCTGGGAGAAAATATTTGGAAATCATGTATCTAATAAAAGATTTATATCCAGGATGTGTAAGAACTCAATGATAAAAAGATAAATAACTCAATTAAAAATGAGCAAAAGATTTACGTAGATATTTTAATAAGCATATGAAGAGATGTTCATGTCATTACTCATCAGGGAAGTGCAATTTAAAATGAGTTACCTTTACACACTGACTAGAATGGCTGAATCAGCTGTTTGTACTGAAGGCAATAACAAGTGATGGGGAGGATGTGGAGAAATAGGAACCTTCATTCATTGCTGATGATGATGTAGAATGGTACAGCCACTTTGGAAAATAGTTTGGTAGTTTCTCAAAAAGTTAAACCTTAACTTCCCATACAACCTAGCAGTTCCACTCTGACATATCCACCCAAGAGAAATAAAATCAGACATCTCTACAAAGGCTTGTACAGAATGTTCATCACAGGGTTGTTCATAAGAGCCAAGCCTTCTGCCAACTGAAAGAAGCCAGATGTCCACAAAAGTACATGTTGTATTCTATTTATAGAAAATCTACAGAGACAGAAATTAGATGAGCCTGAAGCTGAGGGGTAGAGTGGAGATTTACTGCAAAGGGGCATATGGCACTGTCTGGGTCAGTGGAAAGTTCTAAAACTGGGTCTGGTGATGGTTATACAACTGCCAATTGGTTAAAAATAATTAAACACTTACAATGGGTACATTATATGTTATGTAAATTAGAGAGCTGTGTTTTATTTCAACTTTGCTAAGTTTTTTATCTTTAACTTTATTGACTTTTGAACCTATTAACCCACCTTGCTTTGCTGTGGATTTATTCATATCTGGGAAACCTCTAGCATCACATAGAAGAGAGGGTCCAAACATATTACAATGCCCTTTGGTGCATTTGTCCTTGCTTGGCCACTGAGCAATATAAACTACAAATAGACTTTAAAGTGTATGTTGATTTCTTTTACTGGGTGTACTAAATTTTCTCAATGTGAATAAACAGATACATTTGAAATGCTGACTTTTAGACCTGAAAGAATGATTTTACCTTGCTCAGTTAATTAAAAAATGTAAAGGCAAGTCGTGAAAAGACGCCACATATTTTGCCTTTATTAGGGTCAAATTTTTCATCAAAATCTGGGTTCTCTGTTACCTATCAGATTAGGCTTCTTCCTATGAAGAGGGCATTCACCTCTTCTGATTTCATGTTGGTAGAAGGTCCATAATGTTTGCCTTGCGTCCTCATCCCATTCAGACGTCATTTAGGTGGCCTGCTTTAGAGCTGTGCTATTTCAGTAATGAGAATTATCCTGCTTGGGCAAAGGGCCAGAGTAGCTGAAGAAACCAGACTGGAAGTGGTTCATAGACAGAATCTCCCTGTTTTGGCTTCCAGTAAATGGAATGAAATTACATTTCCTTGTCAGACTATTAACACAATTGTTATTCCCACACAGATTATACCTGGGCCCTGCACTGTGTGCCTGAGGCATCATATACCATCATATACCAAATACCTTTTAATATGTTGAAGAAGTAGTATGATCCTTTGCTTGTCAAACATTTTCAGCAACAGAATAGCCATGGACAATGGGGGAAATTAGGTTGTGATTCATTAAACAGCTCCAACTTAAATGCCATGATCTGCATGGATTCCTTGAAGGGCTCACAAACTTGAATTCTGCGTATGTTTATACAGGCCATTGGTACCTTTGGGAATGGAAAGGCATCTGATAATGCATGTCTCCAGAAGTACAGCTTCTGTTGCCAACAGCTAGTAGCCAAGAGACACAATAAAGTATTTACCTTAATATTTACTAGGACTGGGGTATCAGTCTTAAAATTAGAAATCTTATCAATCTATTGATTGCTTGCTTGATTGATGTTTGGTAGACACTGAGAATGGACTTCTCCCTCAGGGGCAGACTCTCAACCAAGCTCACAGGGGCAAAACCTGTAGGGAAAAAAATACACAAACCAGAACACCAGTTCATACCTTTACCTTGAGTTGTCAAGTCATCCAGAAGACTGGAAGACTTGTGTTAGCAAGTTGGTGTATCCCTCCTTCCAGCTTGTAAGTTGTAATGAGATGGTGAAGGGGGCTGCCTTCTAACTTTGTTAATGTGCTCAGGCTGCCATAATAAAATACCGTAGACTGGGTGGTTTAAACAACAAAAATCCACTTCTCATAGTGCTGGAGCCTGAAAGTCTTAAGATGAAGGTTCTGGTCAATTCCATTCCTGATGAGGACTGTCTTTCTGGCTTGCAGACAACCACCTTCTCACTATGGCCTCACAACATGGAGAGAGAGATCTCTGTGGTGTCTCTTCTCATGAGGGCATCAATCCTACGGGATCAGGGCTCCACCCTTATGACCTCACTTAACCTTAATTACATCCTTAAAGGTCCTACCTCAAATTGAGCTACACTGGAGGTTGGGGCTTCAACATATGAATTTGAGGGGGGGAAGTCACAACTGAGTCCACAGAACTCACTTTCATCACCTTGCCCCTCCTCATCCTCCCCTTCTTGTACCTAGTTTCTGACCTGTGGCTATGGGGAGAGAGGAGGTTTGAGGAAGCAGGTGATTTGTACTTGTCTGAAGTTGGTGTGAGCCTTCAGCACACCCTCTAATTCTGGCAGAGTGTGAACATGACTCCTCGTGGAAGGAACGTTTTTCAGTTCTTGGGAGGCCTTCTGATATGGTTGCCACCTTCCTCCTGTTCCATGTTTACAGCTCTTTCCTCGCCCCTCAAGAATTCCAGAGCTGATATTCAGCCTCTTCCTGCTGAAGCCCTTCTCCCCTTCAGACAACCCACTTGCACAGACATGAGTCAGTTCCACATCAGCTCCCTCTCAAGTGTGGGCCACTATGTCCATTGGAAACCGTCGTGCTTCCTTTTACTTCCTTCCTTTTGAATCCCAAACTCTGAGAGAATAGTTCAGTCACAGTGCAGCACCAAAATTTGCCTTTGCTCCTACGATCAGGGCATCTCTTATTTTTAGATTCCCCAGGCAGGGCTCAGAATGCATCCCCCTCCTCCATCCTAAACTGCAGGGAACACGTTTCTCATTTCCTGAGTAGTGTCCCTGAAGCCCTTCTCTCTTGACCTGAAGAAAGAGGAAACCACCCCCTGACACTCCACCTCTTGGTCCTTAGCATCAATTCCAATCTCCTTTCTTGTGTGCTCTCTTACACTGCAAAATTGAAAATTCTTTCCAGAGTCTCTTGCAGTTAGAGTTCTGGAGGCGAATTAGGTTCTGCCAATTGATGGCACTTGAGCAAGGTTCAAAAGGCAGAATGGAGCTAGGGGATGGGGAGGGGGGTCTTCTCACTGCATACAAGGCGGTGGAGATGGAGATAGAACTTTTCTACATCTACCGTCCAGTGTCCAACCACTATCTTCATGGACGTTAAGAAGTGGTTGCATTGGTGATGGCAGAAGATGCCTGATTTCTAAATCACAGCTCTGGTGGTGTGATCTTGACATCACTGTTCTAGAGTTCTAGTGTTGGACTCTTGACCCCGCACCTCTGGATTGGCCAGAGTAGCAGCTCCCCAGGGGAGCCCTTCGGTAGTCCTGTTATCAAAGTCATTTCTGTAGACTGGGCCTGAAATCTGTTTCTCATGCCCTTCTAAAATTTCCTAAGCACCAAATTTCCTGCAGTAAACCTCATTCTGACTAAAATATCTAAAGTGGTTTCTGTTTCTTGCAAATGATCCCTGACTGATACACCTCCCCTTAGGAGAGGGAGTAGGAAATGACATTCACCGGCACATCAACAGCAAGGCTGAAGCTCCCATTTCAGCCTCCTCTCAGCGTCTTCCAGAGGGCGGTCCTCATGTCCAGTCCTTGTGGATCGCTTCCCTAGAGCTCCTATGCCCTCACCATGCTGGGTCACAGGAAGAGGGCCCAATGTATTTAAAATAGCACATGACATTCACAATGACGATAGCACCTTTAATTATGTGTCTTTACATAATCAAGCATCTAGTCAGTATTTTATTGATTTGACTAATGACAGCGTAATTTTTCCCCAAGGTCAAAGCATCAGCTCAGTCCCTAGACTGTTATTTGGCCTGGCCTCAGGAGTGAGCAGAGAGGTGGACAAACTTCAGGAGCCTGTGAAGAGGAATTTTCTTGCAGAATACTCACTTCCCCCACTGATGTCGCCCCAAAGAGACTGTTTCTTTGGCTTGGGCTTTGTTCCCTGACGAAACGCAGAAAGCCGGTCATTATGATCATTGAGCCTGGGACCCAGCAGTGCCTTATCTGAGCTCATCCTAACCTGTCCTCAGAGCAGGTGTTGATGAGAAGGAAGCAGAGAGAACACGAGGACTGTGGCCTGCCGTACAAAGGAATGTGTGTGGGGTCCCTTCCTCCATTCTCCCTTGCCACCCCACAGAGAATAAGAGAAACATCATTTGAGTGAATAATTAACTTTTTCTTAATATTACATAGAATGTGCATAAAAGCACTTTTACAAACTTTGCTGTTTGTCTTGCTTTGTAACATACTCTAAGCAAAAAATGGTTTGCTTGTTCTATAAATGTGATTTCAAAATTAGGCCTCTAGCTCCTATTTCTACTCAGATTGCTGCCCCTAAGTTCCTCCACTGCAGAAATTCTGGAGCTGCCACTGTGACTCAGGGCATTAGAGAGAGGGGGACACCCTCCAAGGTGGGAGAAAGCTGAGAGTGGGGAGGTGGGGCCCTAGACAAAGTTGGATCTCCTTTGTAATTTTGCCTGGAGGCAACATACATCATCTCTGAAACCTTCATCATTGGCAAACTTAACCCCCAAAATAACTAAATGAAAAATCACTCCCTTCCTAAAGCTTGCATCATGTTTTTTATTCCAATCTGAGTCATGGCAGTGTACTTTGAGTCATCTGCCAGAATGTAATCAAAGTTTCACAATGCCCTTCCTATGTGAATACTTTCTGTCTTCTCCCTTAAGTTTTATTTTCGCATCAAAATATTCTTTGAAAAAAATGGCTCCAGGATCTCTTGCATTCCAGGGATCTCCACACAGTTTTTTGGTCCCTCCTCTGGCCTCCCTCCTCTCTTTGGGGGCCCCCAGCAAGGTCACCAACTCCCTTTGTTCTTCCTTCTTCCCTTGCCCATGTGTCACTTTCCTGCCTCCTTTCCTTGCATTATTTTCTCCACCCAAAGCTTCTTCCCCCTCTCAGCACCCTTCCCGTCCTGAGGGGACCATGACATTCCCTGGCTCGGAAGGGAAGACCCCAGGCTGAGAAGCAGGCAAATGGCTCAGTGCCCCTCAATGTCTCAGGGCCTCATTTTTCTGTAAATTCAAATAGTTCTCAGTTCATATCCATTTGGATAAAAATCCTACCAGAGTAGAGGTACATTCTACCCTTACACAGAAAGAATCCTACCATTACATGAAGAAAATCTCTTATTTGAAAGTAATTTCTTAATGTTCACCAGTAGGATACTGGTAAAAAAAAAATGATGCATTTGTTAAAAAGCATGAGGTGACTAAGTAGTGTTTGTAGAGTAAAGACAGCAATTAGTATAAGAATCCATCTAGTAGAATCCTTGTTTTTTAAAAAAAATCTATGTTCAATGCTATGTGTTAATAGTATGTTGTCTATTACATAGAAGTTTATGAATGGTTAGAAGAAAACCCGAGGGGACGTAGACCACATGTCATAGTGGTTGCTTTTGGGAGAGGAGAAGGTGCAGGAAGTGAGGGGGGAATTTTAAATTTTTCCTTTTATGCTACTGAATTGTTTGAAATTTTTACTAGTATTTCTTTAACAATTAAACCAATCTGGAATAATTTGAGGGAAGCATCTTCTATATCCTGGGTTAGAGTTTATTGCTATATTTAAAATTTTATAAAGTGTATTATCTTATAATAAGTATTTCCCTTTTGGTCCCCAATCACAATGTGTCATTCATTCTAAAAAAAAATAAAGTTTTTTTTTTAAAAATAAAATTAATTATTTCACTGCTTTGGCCTGTGGAAAAGTGAGAGCTGAGCTAACCCCAGTTTTTTATTCTGTCCTCAAGTAGCAGAGCCCCTTCACGTCTTCCGACATTTCCCCACCTCCCACATCTCAATCACCCACAGACAGCAGGGCCTCGAGACAGGAAATGGGGTTAAAGGCTGAGGTGAAGCAGAGGTATTGAGTTTTCCTTTCCTTCAAAGTCAAAGGATGCTGTTTTACATGAAAAATTCATTACCCAGGAAACAGGCCCAAAGTCTGCCTCATAGACTGTAGCTTCTGAAGAATGATTTTACCAAGTTAGTTATTTCAAACCTGTTGTATTTGCTGCCAAGCAATTAGATGTCACCTGAAGTTTACTTATCATATGTCACCAAATGAAGTCATTTCTCTCTGAACCTTTTTACTCATGGAATTTCTATGAACTTGTTTTGTTTATAGCTAGTTGTAGCATTACATGGGCTGTTAAAGCCATGAGACACACACGGGTGCGCACACAGTCTTCATTCACTACATCCTCCTGGGATAACCTGATGCATCTTTGATCATAGATCCCTCCGTGCATCCAGTGCCTCAAGGAGGAAATGAGTAAGAGAAGCTTAGGAATGTGATCTCCTCCTTCTTTCCTCATTCTCCCACCCAGCCTATTTTAAGGCAGCTGTACATAAACAGGCCTGTTGCCTACATGACTCAGCCTCTGCTAATCCCGGAGAAGGGGAGTTTGTTTGGCAGAAGAATCAGTCAGCGTCTCCAAGCTCCTAAGCTTTATGGCTGGTGTAGGAATTTTTCTGCCAGGTGTGAAGATTCCATGAAAAGTATTTGTCAATCCTCTGCATTTATTTGGAAATTGGGGATTATTTGTTCCATAATGTTAGTGCATTTCTCGAGGACAGTGTCAACATTAAAATCCTCAATCGCCATTATTTTGAAAAGCGTTTATTTAACCATGAGATATCTTTAGTTATGCATTTTCAGATGGAAGCTGCTTTCCTTCCTGAGGCCTGACTCTCCAGGCCTTGGAGAAGCCAGCGTCAGGTCAGCTCACTACACCCCTCCTACTCCATACAATGCAGAACAGTTCCCAGCCTGGCTTACAAACCCCTCCCTGGCGTACCACAGTAAACAGACCCTCCTTTGCATGCTCTGGGCCCAGCTCCCTCTCGACCTTGGCATTGGGTGCTGTCCTCCCCGCGCTCCAGCCATGCCATGCTTGCCTCTGCACCTGCCTGAGACCACACCACGCTTGCCGGCCTCAGCACTGTGACTGCTCAAGGCGCCACCCCTGTCTGACTTGCCGAAATGGCTTCTCCTTATTCTCATTTATGGTTTCCTGTTCGTGTCTTTTAACACTTATTATTGTCTATACTTGCTTGCTTATTGTCTTCTTCCCCCGGACTGCAAATTCGTAGTGGGAATGGAGTATTGGAGAGTGCATTCTGAATGTTCAAGGGCCCCCAAAGCCACCAGAGATCTGGGGAGCTGGCAAGGATTCTTTGCTTGAGCAAACTTTAGTCAGCCTCCTGAACCTTGGCCTAGGCACGTCTGTGCACATCCCTGTGAAACCCAGTTTTCACAAGAGCACTGCTAAGTCAGTTTGACCAGAACTTTTCACCCTCACGATCTGATCACCCTCAATATCTAAACAGGTTCTTCACCCTCAACCATCTCCTAGGTGATGTCTGATCCCCCTGGCCTGTCTTCAGTAAGAATCCTGCCTATTATGTTGATTTAGCCAAAAAAAAGTTACCCCTGATGTTTCTTCTCGGTAACTCTCCATGCACTGACCCCCCACCCTACTTTTGGGCTATAAATTCCCACTTTCCCATGCTTTTTTCAAAGTTGAGCCCAATTTCACTCCCCAACTGTAATGCCCCACTGCAGGAATCCTATACCTATCATAATGGTCCTGAATACAGTCTGCCTTTCTATCTTTAACCAATGTCATTGATTTTTTTTCTTTAACAGACCACAGGTTATAAATTCTAACTATATCATTAGTGTGAGTCCTCATTAGAAAATTTGTCTTAAAGTTCTTGTTAACCTCTTCAACTTTATTTTATTGAACGATTTGTCAACATTAGTCTAAATCTGTTAACTCTTTTCCAGTTAAGCTACATAAGTAAAGCTTTTACATCAACATCATGGAAGTGGAATATAGAAAACAGCCAGCTCTGAGGTTCACTTTCCATCAGTATGAGGGGGGCTATAACCCATTTTTATGATGGGGTAAAGATTAGGGAGCAGACTGGTAAGTGAGACAGGATACAGAAGCATGACTCAGCTCCTAAATCAAAGCTTTTCACAATGACTTCATTATTTTACTTGAAACAATAGGAGTTTTGGCGCATCTATACTTGAAAATAATAAGGAAAATATTTTAACCCTTTCTTAAAACTTGCTGTGGCAATGCCTCCTTCCATTCATGTGCATAGTCAGCGTGATTTCTTGTATGTACTCACACAAATAAAAGTATTAGACCAATCAGAGTTTAAATTTCTTTCATTTTCAACAAGAAAAAATTTTATATATTTGTGAAGATTTGGTCAACATCACAGATAAGAATTATTATTATTTTCTGGGAACTTGGATTCAAAATATAGAAAATTTAACATGAAGCTATTATAAGACATACTTTATATTAGCTACATAGTTACACAGTTTTGAAACAAAATAGCCATGATTGTTGCCACTAACAAAATAGAAGGCCACGACTACCACCACTAATGGTAAATTTTTTACCGTAAATTAAAAAATCAGCATTCCAGTTTGGACGTATGAGTCTCTGTGGCCTTGGTTAGCATTACAGCATCCCGGAGAGGAGAGACTCCATCAGTACATGCATAAATGTACTTCAGTGTCTGGAAGACTGAAGATGAAGCCTTGGACTATCGTGAATTCCTATAGGATAAACACCCTCTTGAAAATCCACTTGACAGCCAACCAGCAGCCCTCTCAGAGGATGCCCCACTGGACCACATGGGACCAAACGATGTTTCCTTGAACTAACATTATTAAAGAGTGCATGACTGTGAGAGAATATATTCTAGTTCTAGACCAAAAGAAGATTATCAACTACACAACTGCAACCTGGAGGTGGTGCTATGGTGTGTGACGGGGAATGGGGAGAAGGGAAAGGGCAGAGGGAACTAACATTCATGGGATGCCTACCTTGTTTTACTGGGTCCTGCAAACTTATTTTAAATAAGAAGAATAACCAAACAACAGGCTTGGAAAGGGTAACTTGACTACAACCAGTAGCCAACTAGTAGCTCAGAGGGATGGTATTCATCAACCCTGAGCCTGTCTAGTTTGAAGAGCAGTAATAATAATAACAAGAAGAGATCATCAGTATTAAAATAAGTATAAAAGTGCCCTTGTAATAAGACAAATGAGAATGTACAGTTACCTGAGGGAGACGTTCTCCTCAAGTTCTTTTTTTTTTTTCAAACGTTCGGTAAATGGGTGCTGTTTGGAATCATTTTTCAGTCTTGTGTGAAGGAAAAGAGATAATAAGCTCAATGAGAAACTATGGGATAAAAAGAGCCTATGGCGCATCCTTCTCGACCCTGCCTCCACCCCTGCCCCAGATCTTCCCTCATCAGTACATTTAGATACTGCTCAGCCTTTTAAGAACAGCTACGGAGACTGCTCTAGTATTTGGATATACAAAATGTGTTTAACCAAACTGTTATTAGTGTGAGTAATTTGCAGTTTTTGCTATTAACAGCAAATAAACACTAAGTAAATACCAACAGAAGAATTTCTGGCAGTCTGATCTCTAGGACTGATACTGCTAGGTCAACTGCTTATGCATATTTAAAATTTTGCAGTACCTACTATGTTCAGGACTGGTGAGTCCCTTTCACCCTTAGCAGCTCTGAATGCTATTTATTGATTTGTTGTCAAACTGATGGGCAAAAAGGAAAATCTCATTTAAATTTTTATTTTATTTTAATTGTTCCTGAGGTTTAAAACCTTTTCATATCTTTCTTGCCTGTAGGTATTTATTCTGTGAGTTATCAGTTCACTTCTTTTGTATCTGATTACTTTAGGTTAACCACCCCCCCCAGGCTAATAAAAACGTTCCTGTAGAGTTTTGTGACTTCTTTGAACTAGAGCATTTGCTGTATTGGTGAAATAGTGAAAATCCATGACCTTCAATATCTTGGAGTCATTTGTGCATTTCAGTTTTTACTGAAATCTCAGGGCAGTAGTTTTCTTGTATAACAAGTCGCAATTGCTCCTGCCCTTGTCCTGTTGGCGTGGACCCCAAACTCCAAATTTCCATGAATCAATTTAATCTTTTTAAAAAGAGCCATTTGAAATGGCCTTGAGGAATGCTCTGGGCTCCACATCTCCATCTTCTATTTATGGGTGGACTTATGGTTTTCTGGGTAGGAGACACAGATTGTCTTTTGAACGTGGCCTTTCTTCCTGTATAGACTTCACAGTTTCCTGTCAGCAACCAGAAGAACTTGTGCCACCAGGAGTCCAAATTAGTCCACATGTCTGTGCCAACTAGCATTGGAATGAAGCATATCAGACTTGTCCCCAACATGCATCACACTTAGTCTCTGAAAAGAAAGAAGTATGTTCTCCTAGGAACTGTGGCACAGACTGCTTTCTGGGTCATCTTGCGGTGGGGGGAAGGAAAAAAAGGTGAGGAATTTAAAATACAGATGTAAGGAGCCATTGGAATCACAGATGGGGATGTTTAGAGATCTTAGAATTATGAATTTGGAATGAAAATGCCCTTTTGATGAGGCACAAACCACCTTCTCCTTTTATGGGTGAGACATAGATGGGTCACGTGAGCCGTCCAAGCTTGCCCAGCCAGTGAGTGGCAGCGCTGAAATGCAGGTCTCCTGACTTTTGGTCCACAGTCTGTTTCTTCCAGGCTGCCTCCTTTTCTGGTCTAATTGGAGGAAGAGATTTTACTTGGAAGATTTATATATTGTTCATTCCAAAAGTTACTTGAGTCATCATCTGTCACAAGGAAGAAAGCTGAGTCTCAGAGAGATGTGGTGACTTGCTTGGGGTCACAGGACCAGTGGGTACACACCAATCACAGGGCACAGATGGCATGTCTTTATTGCCAAGGAGGATTCTCTCTTCCAAGTCACCCTGGTATTGCCCACCTGGGATGCTCTGAGTCTTCAAAGCAGGTGGAAACATTTAGCAAGTGCCAGACTGTGGTGGTTGCCCTAAGAAGTGAGGTAGGAAGAGGTTCCCTCCTGCCGATGCTCTGAGAAAACGTTGGTCTGTCCTTTAAAGTCATCTAACCCTGCACCTTGTGTCTTATTGAAAAGAAGTAATCCCTGGGGCTCTCTTGGTTTGTGACTTGTGGAATAATGTGTACCTTCAGAGTAGGTGTATTTGTATTTTTCTAGTAGTAAAATATCTCACTGTCTTCCTACTGTTTAGGTTGGGTTCTGTTTATAAGGAATACTGATGTAAGTTAGCTTGAAACAGGGGATTTTATTGTAGGAACTGAGATAGCTCCAAAGACTCAGGCGACCTGCGGAACTGGTCAGCTCCAGGGACCAGCTCTCGCCATCTCTTTCTCATGACTTCTTGCTTCTCTTTATGCTTCTGCTCAGTTCTCCTCTTTACTAACTGGCTGATTCTGCCTGTTAGACATTTTTAAACTTTCTTAACTCTGACTTGCTCATGGCTTTCACTTGCTATGTCCCTGACTCTCCCTTAGGGCATCCTTACACTTTTTACTCTTGTTACCATGGGCTCATTCCTTCTGTGTTTCCTAATTCCAGCTTTGAAAAAGAGAATCTGATTGGCTCAGCTCATATTTTTGCACTAGGACATAGGTCATAGTTACCCTCCAGATTGGCTGTCCTTTGGTCTGGTGCCCATCCCTGTACCATTCAGATGTGCCCAAAGAAGGAGTCTATCATGTGGTGAATCACCTGCTAAATGAAGGGTCTGTTGGTGGGTCAAGTTCTTTCAAAGGGGCTGAGGCATCGTAAACACACCTAATGCATCTGCTTTTTAAAAAAAATTAATGTTCAAGTATCATGGAACTAAAATTGTTAATTGGCATCTTTTGTAGATTTGGGGAGAATTATAAAAATGTCTTATTCAGGAACTTGTTTGACTGTCTAACACTGAGTCCTGGCAATAATATAATTTCCCATCCATGGACTGGTTAGCTCTTTTCCAAGTATTTGTATTGGGTTCCACTCCCTTGAAACTGACCTATCAGTGTGTCTCTGGCAGGGAACAAACCCATGCGCCTTGGCCTCTGAGCTCTGTTCTGAGAGGCTCTTGTGACCTCTACATTCCTGACATGACCATTCCTTGATAACAACTTTACTGTACCTAATCCTTCATCTCATGTATAAACCATATTTTTATGGCCCATTGATAGAAATTAGTTGATGTAGGAGTTGACATGCAGAAACAAGGAATTAACATTTACTGAGCATCTACCACGAACCTGGTGTGAACACTCTCATTTTATAGATGAGGAAGCAAGGTTCAGAGACGGTAAGACACTTGCCCAATGAGACACAGCAAGCAGGTTGTAGAGCTAGAATTTAACCTAAAACTGCCTAATTCCAAATCCCACTCTTTGTATCATACCTTGGAGCTGGTGGGTGAGAAGAGTGATAGGAGGAGAGGATATTCCAGGTGAAAACGGTGGAGACTATCACAGGTAAAGGTGCGCAATATAGACCGGCAGATAGAAAGCGGTGCAGAGACTGTTGCCTGGGGTGGCAGATTCCTGCTGGAGATGGAGGGAGATTAAACGTCAGAGGCAGCCAGCTTCTTGCACAATATAAAGGCCAGCCTAGAGTGCAACTGACATTTTTGGAGGCCTTGGGGAGTCACTACAGGCAGGCGTGATGTGGCTGAGGCAGCTGTTTAGACTAGAAGGATTAGCCTGGAGACAGGTGTCAGAAGGATTGGACTAGGAAAAGACTCGAGCTGATTCAGCACGCGCAGACATGGGGGTCCCTGTAATCCTGGGAAATATCTCACAGCTGGCTTCATTGTCTCAGGCAGGGACCCCTTTTCAAATTCTCTACCCCCTCATGTTCTCTCTGACAGTCACAAGCTTGAACTGTCAATCCTGTGGGAACTGAGCTCTGCTACAAAGCATCGCCTTTGATGGAGAGAAATGCTGTTCCTCTCTTACCATCTATCCTATTTGAAGCTTCCAAATGTTGCACTTTTTTGATGTTTAAAAACAGAACTGCTCCAAAGGGTAGTGAGCATGGGAAGCTGAGGCTGTGGTCTAAATTTCCCCTGAAAGTCTTAACCGCAGGTAAGATGGTGTATATGTATCAATCATACCATTTCCACACTCGGTCTCTGTTCCTGTCACTCCAAGTGTGAGAGGAGATAGACAACTGAGATAAAGGAGAAGTTCCTGGACTTTACCTTCTATTTCTCTTTTTTCTTTTCCTTAGTAAAATTGCCATGAGATTACTTGTAAGAATTTTCAGGCAGTTGGGCTAAGCTACTTGTGGATTTGTCTTGGGAAGAGCAAGGAATCAGTAAATTTAATTTTCTTCCCTGTGTTTTGCAGCTATTGAGGCTATTTATATAATTTGAGTATGCCAATACATAGATAAATAACCTTGGTACTGAAACATGTCTTTCTGTCACTAGAGATTAAGTATCAGGTCTGGAGGTGGGTTAGTTTGTCAGTTTTATTAGTGAGAAGACTGAAGAAGAGAGTTTAATTCCTAAACCCTGAGGGGTCAGTAATAATACAGGTGGAAACCCAGTGGATGAAAATGGTGACAGGCTGAGCTGTCTTTTCCTTTTGTCCCAGGCTGAACTTGGAGCCTCTCTTTCTTATAGCTGAAGTCATAAAGCAAAATTACAACCTTGACAAAAGAGGAAGAAGTTCTCTGTGCAAACGCTAAACAGGTGATTCCCCCAACCCAATGAAATATTAATAAAGCCAAATCAAAAACTTTAATTGGCTGCCCTCAATGCTTGAACACACCATGCTAAGAGCGAACACTGAGTAATTCTCCTTAGTTTAGGGACAGAGAATTTGGGCACTGTCCTGGTAACAGTCTGCCTTGAAGCAGAGGTGAGTTGTTAAAATTTTATATTCCATTTAACCACCCCAAGAGCACACTCTTTACCCATTGGTTTCTTGGCTGAGTGCTAAAGTCAATTCATACTTTCTCCAGTGCTTAAAGCATAGGCCATTAGATGTTTCAGACAACACAACACCCACGGATTCCTGAAAAGGCCACATTTTCAGGGGACTGTGTGGATGTGAAAGCAGGCCCTGGCTATCAGGTCACGGGACTTTAGTGTCAGGTATGGATGAAGGCCAGACATTGGGTGATCCTTAAACCAAGGCCTTGGAGTAGTCTGGTAGCTACGATTACCATGTCCGCCTCTTGGTCCCGTCACAGCTAGATTGGGGGGAAATAAGGGTTAGGAGAGTTTTAAGTGGAAATCTGTATATCCAACAGAATGGAGTTGATCAAGGCAAGCTTTGTGCACAGTCCTGCTGGTGTCTAGTTCTCATCTTGGGGAGTCATGGTGGTCCCATCTATCTTTGTTTGCATCTCTGGGAATTCTGGGATCTGAGGCAGCCTGGCCAGGGTGCACACATGTTGACAGGTGTTTAAGCTCCCTGGAATACAGTAGGAACTTCAAGATTCTTAAAGAGAGGAGACTGTGTCTGTGCCCGGCCTCTCAGCAGGAAGAGAGGTGAGGGAGGGACAGAGCTCATATTCCCCATCGCATTCATTTTTTAGAGTCAAGGCATGCTTTTGAATACAAGAAAGATCTCTGTCTTCCTGCCCAGGGAACTAGTGAATTCCTACACAGAGGCTGCCTCAAGGGGCATTAGAAGTCTGTGGTCACTTAAGTGTCAGACGATTCAAGGTCATTTGAAAGAATTTTATTTGCTGGGGTGGGACATGGGGTACAAACCCTCTTGTTTTGACAGAAGAGGCAGGGCAGGGACTGACTACAGGAGAACTGGGGACAGCAGTAAAGAGTGAAATCATTTGCTGAGAAGTGGAACGCTCCAGACGCAGTGGCAAACACTCTGGGGAGATACCAGGGATCACAGGGAAAGGGAGGGGACTTGGGGTTTAGAGTTACAGTAATACAACCATCTGGGAGTTCAGAGCCAAATACCTCCACGCCCATCATCCAGACTCTGGGTATTACCAAGGCCTGTGTGGCCTGAAAAAATAAGGGTTTCTCAATATTCAGTAAAACATTGGCTACTTTTAAAATGTCACCATTTCCATCAAAGTTTTTTGGTATGAAGGGCATGGGAAGGTGAAGACAAGCAAGGAATTGGCATGGGTGCTATGCTAGCTTCTGGGGTGGGAGACAGAGAAGGGAGTCCAGGATTAGTCTTGGGGTCAGAATTGTCCCACTGTTTGGAAGGATGACTTACAGGCCAGACACAGTAAAACAATATTAGAATATCTGATTCAGGGTCCAGTGATACTCTCTGAATTTGTCCGATGTAGGCAATAGCACCATGAGAACCATCTCACTTTTCCTCAGGCTAGTTCCCGAGAAGGTCTGCCTTAGTTATCTCCTCAGTTCAGGGGAAGGAGAAGTCCTAATTTGGTCAAAACCAGCCTTCCTTCCGATAGCTCCTGTGAACTGAGATCAGTCAAGAACCAGAACCGACCACATGGGAGGGATCTCTTTATTGACACATATACAACCATTTACAGTGAGTATATTGTTTACCTATTGATCCGTAATGAATTACCCCCAAACCTTGCAACTTAAAACAACAATAAAAGGGGAAGAGGAATATAACTCAGTGGTAGAGCGCATGCTTAGCCTGCATGGGGTCCTGGGTTCAATCCCCAGTGCCCCCATTAAGAAACCACCACCACCACCACAATAAGCACTTACCTCACACAGTTTCTGTAGGTCAGGAATCTAGGAGGGGCTCAGCGCTCCTCATGAGGTTGCAGTCAAGGACTGGGGTCATCTGAGGGCTTTGCTGGGCCAGGGGCTCAGTTTCCAAGACGGCACAGTCACATGTTGGAAGGAAGCCTGCTTCCTTCTCCATAAGGCAGCCTGAAGCGTCTTCATGACAGGATGGCTAGCTCCCCTCAGAGCAGATGCTCCAAGAGAGAACAAGGCGGAAGCCTCAGTAATTTTTATGACTTAGTCACATAAGTCACATTCTGTCATATCTCTGATATCCCATTGGTCACATAGGATACACAAGGGAGTGGATACCAGGAGGTGAGAGTCTTTGGGGGCCTTCTTGGAGGCTGGCTACCACGAAGAGCTACCACCTACTAAGAGCCTACTATGAGACAGGCACCTTGCCAAGCATTTTACATACAATAACCCCTCAGGGTTCTTGTTTTCTTATTATCTCCATTTCACAGGTGAGGAAACTGAGGCTTTGAGAGGGTAAATGACATCCCAAGATTTTTTCTGTGCCCCACTTGCCCTTGATTTGGACCGTTAAGGAATAAAGTTCATGCCATACTTTTCATTCAGCACACATGCTCTGAGTACCTAGTATGCGTTAGGCACTGTGTTAGGATCTGGGAATTCAAGAACAGCAAGACCACGCCCCCAAGCATGTGAAAGAGCTGCTGGCACAGAGATAGCTCTGTATGTAGGGTATGGGGCTCAGCCAAGGGAGTAGTCAATTCTTTGTGGGTATGAGTGGGTCAGCTTGATGCTAGAGATAAGTCTTAAAAGGGATCAGGCCCATCCCCAGCTGTGCATGCATCAGTTCCTTCAGGCCTGGGAATAGGAGTGCGAGTTCAGTGATTCCTACAGAGAGCACCATCGTCATTACCTAGCTTTTGGTCTGAGTTTGGTGAAGCCAGGTGACACTTCACAGTATAGTCTGCTGACTAGAGCTATGGGGTCTAGAATCAGAAGACTCAAGTTTTATACCTTGTTTTTCCACTAACCACCTGTGTTACCTCTACATATACCTGGATTTTAGCTTCTATTAAATGGGCAGAAAGTAATAATTCCTTACATCATGGGGGGAGGGTAGTTGTGAGGCTCAACCAAGGTAATAGATGTAAAACTACCGAAAGGTTCAAAGCTCTACTTTCAAGATGATCTGAAGTCATCAGCTAGTTCTTCCGCAACATATTTCTTACCTCTGCCGCCCTGCCTTGCTCTACCCTACCCTACAGACACAGAAGGGCCGTAATTCTACTTCATTTTCAAAAGTTTATATTTAGCCAGGGGGAAAAGAATCAAAGCCTCTGAGGTTGTTTGGTGTACAAGGCTGCCTCTGAAAAAATTTAAAGACACTTCAATTGTCTATCTGAATTCACAATGCTAAAAATATTGGATGATGGGGGATGGACAAAGAAAAAGAAATACAACATTCACAATTGTGATCTTCTGTCTGCTTTGTGCAGCTCTTTCAGGATGAACACAAGGCAGATGACACTTTCTGATTCTCACTGTTGCCATGCATTTCATTCACTGAGAAGTCAAGCACATTATTTTCTGGTGTGACAGTCCTGTGGTTTACTAGCATCACTGCGTAAGCAAACGAGCAAGATTTTCCTGTGAACAGCCCTTCCATGTATGTGTAAACCACAGCATGCAGTTCCTCCCCGAAAAGGAGGAATGTGAAATATTCTTACCAGGAACTGGATGCTTATGGGGTAGGACCCTAGACAAAGCTCAGCACTTCCTTCCCATATACGCCCTGGGCCCCATCGTCATCATCACAGACCAACAGACTAGGTATTTCAGGTGAGTTAAAAATCCCCCAGAAATACTAATTATTTCAAATACACGTGAATCTATGGTATTATTCCTATGAATAATAACACAGGATGGTGTTCTCTTTTAGAATCAAGTCTCTTTCATTCCATTACTCTCTGTGTTCCAACGTTTGCCTGGACCCTTGGAACGCTAGCCCCACACTCTTTTAAGACTTTCTTTTATTCCTTAGATGGGCCTTTTCCAACCAACCAAGAGTGTCATATCTATACAATGTTCTGACCTCGTGTACCCCTCAAAGGATGCTGGTAAATCTGCTGTAATACACGTCAAGTTTTGAAAACTCTTCTGCCCAAGGAGGCTCAACCAATTCTGGGATGAAATTTGGTAACCCTGGATTGGGAAGTGAAGATCACCTTGTTCTGTGGAAAGCGAAAGAGGAATCGAAGCAAGGAAGCTAACGCTCTTTGTTCAGTTCCAGAACATCTACTGTCTCCTGTCCCCTCTAGCACTGCATGGACCAGTTGGCAGGGCCTGCCACATTTTATAAAATAATGGCTTTAAATGCTTCACTGTGGTTAGAAGAAGACATGTAACTATTACAAGTCCCTTATATTCTTCAGGAACCACTTTTTGTTTGTTTTTTAAATTAACACCTGGTAAAATTAAGGGACTTTCCAGGTTTGCAGCTTTATGAGTTTTAACGCATGTACAGATTCACATAACTAGCACCAGAATCAGGATATGTAATAGTCCAGCACCCCCAAAACTCTCAGGCTGTCCCTTCATAGTCACACCCTCCCCCACTCCAACCCCTGTCACCACTAATCTGTTCTCACTGCAGTTTTACCTCTTCCAGAAAGTCACATAGATGGAACCAGACAGTATGTAACCTTCTGAACCTGTCCTCTTTCCCTCGGCATCATGCCTCTGAAATTCATCCACGTTGTTGCCTTTATCAGCAGCTTATCCTTTTTTATGGCTGGGTAGGGTTCCATTGTCCTAATGCATATTTAACTTAGCATTTTACCAGTAGAGCACAGGTCCCATGAGTCCCTAGGGAGAAACGGCCCTTGGGTAGCCAAGTGAAGAAGTAGCTAAAGTTTATTCTTCAAATTCTCTGGTTACTTGTAACTGTGTTTACTTGTTCCCATGTAACTATGATTACTTGTCATAACCATGATGGGATGATCTTCTGGAGATGAAAAGGGACAGGCAGGTTTTATTTTAGAGGCCTGAGCCTGAGCACCTTAGGCTTTCAAAAGCCCCCTCTATCCAGCATTTGCAGGTTATTAACATCTTTCAACTTCGAGTTGCCCAGTGTGTTTCTCTAGCACTGACGAATGTAGAAATTATCAATAGGGGGTGATATTGCCCCACGAGGGGACATTTAGCAACGTCTGGAGACATTTTTGGCTGTCACCCTTAGGGAACGCTACTGGCATCTTGTGGGGAAAGTCCCGGGATGCTACTAAAGCTCCTCCAACACACAGGACAGCGCCCACAACAAAGAATTTGGTCCAACTTGTCACCAGTGCTGAGGTTGAGAAATCTTGATATGATGTATCCCAGACATCCCTTCAGAAAACACATTTTGTGTGTATTGTGTTGGACTAAAGACACCAGCAGGAAAGGGGTAGACTTTTTGAGAAGAATCATCATTTTCCTCCATATTTTAAACAGCCATCAAGGGAGTAAGAGTCAGAAAGATAAGGAGAGTGATTATTCAAACCAATGAAGAGTTGTTCAAACCCTCTTCAAACAACTCTCATATACCATACAAGGTGTTGCTCCTGCAGATGACTATGGTTGGTTGCCCACCTCTGGACCAGTGCATGTTCTACTCTGCCTGCAACACCCTTCACGCTTCTCTTCACTTGGAGAAGTAACTCATCTTTAGGGATCACCGTCTCTTTTTTTTTTTTTATTGAAGTATAGTTGATTTACAATATTGTATTAGTTTTGGGTGTACAGCATAGGGATTCAGTATTTTTACAGATTATACTCCATTAGAAGTTATTACAAGGTAATTATAATTCCCTGTGTTATATAAGACATCCTTGTTGCTTACCTATTTTATATGAAGTAGCTTGTATCTCTTAATCCTGTACCCCTATCTTGCCCTCAGATAACCTCGTTTGTTTTCTATATCTGTGAATCTATTTCTATTTTTCATATACATCCTTCATATTACTTTTTAGATTCCACATATAAGTGATATCATATGAGATTTGTCTTTCTCTGACTTATTTCACTAAGCATAATATTCTCTAGGTCCATCCACGTTGCAGCAAATGGCAGAACTTCCTTCTTTTTTATGGCTGAGTAATTTTCCGTTGTGTATATATACCCCATCTTTATCCCTTCATCTGTTGATGGGCACTTGGGTTGCTTCCAAATCTTGGCTATTGGGATGCATGTATCTTTTCAATTAGTGTTTTCATTTTTTTCTGGAAATATACCCAGGAGTGAAGTTGCTGGAAGGAATCACCATCCTTGGCTGCCTTTGTCAGGCATCTTTCTTTATGGCTCCCATGACACCTGCCCCTTGCCTGTAACACAACATTCTTCATAGCCCCTTTGAATTTGTTGGTTTCTCATCATTGTGGTATCCTCCACACAGAGTCCAACGCCTGGCACAAGTTGGTGCTCAGTGATTGTTGAATTAAAAATATTTCCTGGATGCATTTGGATACTCATTCATCTGTGTGTTCAGTGCTTTGATAAATATTTACCAAGTACTTAGTAAGTGCCAGGCAATATTCTGAGTGCTGTAGATACAGGAGTGAGCAAAATAGACAAAGGCCTGGCCTCATGAGGCTTACATTCCAGAGCAGGGTTGATAAGCTTTCTCTGTAAAAGGCCAGATAATAAATATTTTTGGCTTTGTTGACCATGCAGTCCCTATTGCAGCTACTCAGTTCTACAGTTGTAGTGTGAGAGCAGCCAAAGACAATATGTAAATGAGTGAGGGTGACTGTATCCCAGTAAATATTTACCAAAGTTGGCAGCAAGTGTGATTGGCCCTTAGGCTGTAGTGTGTCAATCTCTGTTCTAAAGAGAAGACAAATAATAAATAAATATAAAATTCAAGTAGTGAGTGCTTTTTTTAAAAGGCAGGATAAAGGATATAGAAGAGGTGAGGTGGAGTTTGAATGAGGTGGTCAAGGAAGGCCTCCTGGAGGAGATGACATGTGATCAGACAGCTGAATGAAGTGAGGGAGCAAGCCAGAGGGAAGCCAGTGCAAAGGCCCTGGAGCAGGAATGTGTCTGGGGTTTTCTGGGATCAGTAACAAGGCCCCTGTAGCAGGAGTAATGCAAGTAAGGGGAGAGTGTGAGAGCTGAGGTTGGGGAGGTCAGGGGGCCAGATTATGTTACCACGTGGACTTGAAATTGTTTCTCAGTGCAATGGGAAACCCTCGGAAGCTTTGAGACAGGGAGTGACCTGTTCTGAGTTTTCACCATCAATCTGAAGGGGTCAAGGTGGCTTTTCACAGTCCCCACTTGTCCACCAAGAGGACCTGGGTGAATTAGGAAAAGGTGCATCTTTAAATTTCAGCTGACACTCAGCCCCCGTGTCAAGTGTCCCAGGTTGAGGTACAGCTCGCACAGCTGTACGTCATGGTCCTTGGTCTTAAGTGCTGCTGAGGTTACTTAAGAAACTATAAATCAAATGGTATTCTTGAGACCTTCTAGGACTTTGATACATTTGGTATGCAAATTATTGTCATTAAAGGCTTCTGGGCCCCAGCTGGGCAAATGAAAGGGCGCAGACTCTTAGGGGGATCCTTCCTTCTCCCCTGGAAGGAGTCTCAGCCAATTCCTGAGACCTTTCACCCCTCAGACAAGCACTTCCCCTTCTTCTTATTTTGAGGTAATGCAGGCCAGTATGGATGAGGAAAATAGGGCAGGGAGTTAGTAAAAAAGGCACCTTTCTAAGTTATGGAAACTTGTGTAAAAGGAACCTTGTGGCAATTATGATGGTTTTCATTTCCTATTCTTTGTTGAACCACAGGTTGCCAGGAAAGCCCTGTCACACATTTGCCTGCAGGTTAAATTTCTCAAAATCTGGGCCACAACAGCCTAGTAACAGCGAGGAATGTGAAACAAAGGTTCAAGCTTCATTACTGTGCTGTTGTCGTCAGCAAGTAAATTTCTTCAGCAGCTTGATGTGGTTCTATTGGATTTGATTGGAACCAATCCAGTTGTGGGCTGCCTACTCAATAGTTGGCTCTCCTTCCTTTTTACTTATTATTTGGGGCAGGTAGTCTGATAGACAAGGTGAAGATGTGAAAGGCATCTTCATCATTGTCATTAAGTACTTCAAGGTCTTCCAGAATAACCCTGGACAAACTCATCATGGACCAGCATCCTTTACTTGTCTATGTGCTTTTGGAGGTTTTGACACTAGGGATGAAAATGTGCTTCCCAAACAGTGTGGACTTTACTGAAAAGTGTTGTCAGCTGAGTCATCGTGAGCACCGTGGTTCATTCCTTTCACACTGTTGTCTTCATTAGGTGCACAGTTTTCCCTAATCACACATACGTAGAGTCTTTGACTTCTTACTCAGAGGTTTGACTGAGCATCTTCTATTCATTCATCAATTTCTAGGAATGAAAAAAGTGGGATCAATTCAAAAATAGAGGGGGAGGGTATGGCTCAGTGGTAGGGCCCATGCTTAGCATGCATGAGGTCCTGGGTTCAATCCCCAGTACCTCCATTGAAAAAATAAATAAATAAACCTCATTACCTCCCACCCCACCCCCAAAATTTAAAAAGACTAAAAAATAAATAATAATAATAATAATAAAAGAAAATATTTTTAAAAAATCGATAATCCTCTCCTAGCTGCTGTGGACAAAGGTAATTTGTTTGCCTCAACTTGAAATAATAAAGATAAAAGTGATAGTATAATATTATTAATTTTGTGTCAATAGGCATCTTCCAACCTATAATAGAGAACGAGAGATTGTTCCCAGAATTGAACTTTAAACTTAGATCTGAAGTTCATCATTGGGTCTGGAAATGTTGAACTGTCAAACATACTTTGTTATTTTTAAGTTGTCCTCTCTTTTTGCTAGGCAAAATGGATGCTTGCTAAATATTCTCTGTTGAACAAACCTGGAAAGTTGAAATGTACCTTGGGTTGCAGTAAAAGACAGTTTTAGTTGGTTAATCCTGCTCATGCCCTGAGGGACTTAACTCACATCAAAGGCTGCATAGGATGCTGGGCACAGAAGGCGTATTTGGGAAGCAGATGAGCAACTCCAAATGGCCCTGTTCCTATTCCACAGAGCATAGCCCGAGGGCAGCTGGTGAGGAAACCCGGTTTTTAGGCTTCTTACTTGCTTTTCTCAACTTGGCCTCTTCAGATATTCTCCCCTGAAATAAGAGTTTCTGCTAGGGAGAAAACAGGACTGAAAGCAAACCTCAAGTTTCTCCTAAGTTCCAGTAAAGCAGCCTCCACTCTGAGTCAGTGAGTGAAAGAGTGAGAACACAGGAAGCCAGACTCCGTCACCAAGGAGCCCGAAAAAGGGACCTAAAATATTTTTTTTCAAAGGGAGAAGCATTAACAAAATGATGGGGAAGACACAAAATAGAAGAACAGAGAAAGGAGAAAGGGGAAGTAGAATTCAAGAGGAAAAAATTCATGACATTGGTTTATTGAAAACTGAACAGAAGGCAAAATTGCACCCAACCTCCTCCAGCCCAGCATGTTTGCCAGAACCAACTCACAGACCTATTTGTCTGAGAATTTTCAAAATGAAGTCAAGAGATGTGCTCTTTGGAGGTAGCAGTGGTGTGCTGGTTACTGTTGTTTCCCCCTCTGTATCTATCCAGGTGTTTTGCATATAAAAGGATTACAACAGAGTGAAATGATCAATGATTTATAAGTTATGTCAACTCTTGCAAAGTGAGATGTGAAATTCAGATGGTTTGGGAGGCAAAACTATTAAAAAACAGACCTGAATGATCCATATAAATAAAAGATTTATACTTTAGAGCCAGATCCATAGTTCACTAAGTTCAGTATTTTGACTCTAGATGGTAACCAAGGCTGTGGACTGCCAGGTGTATAGGAATCCTGCACTGCCATCCATACCAATCAGTGTTCACTGGATAACTGCTCAGCTCTCAAGGTTGTCCAGACAGATCTTGCAGGAGTGAGCTTCACACTGCCAATTCTTTTTTTTTTGATTGGAGTATAGTCAGTTACAATGTGTCAATTTCTGGTGTACAGCATAATGTCCCAGTCATGCATATATATACATATACTCATTTTCATATTCTTTTTCATTAAAGGTTATTACACGATATTGAATATAGTTCCCTGTGCTATACAGTAGAAATTTTTTTTTAAACCTATTTTTATATAGTAGTTAATATTTGCAAATCTCAAATTCCCAAATTTATCCCTTCCCACCCCTTTTCCCCTGGTAACCATAGGATTGTTTACTATGTCTGTGAGTCTGTTTTTGTATTGTAGATGAGTTCATTAGTGTCCTCTTTTTTCTTTTATTAGATTCCACATATAAGTGATATCATGTGGTATTTTTCTTTCTCTTTCTGGCTTACTTCACTTAGAATGATGATCTCTAGGTCCATCCATGTTGCTGCAAATTGCATTATTTTATTCTTTCTTATGGCTGAGTACTATTTCATGGTATAAATATACCACAACTTCTTTATCCAATCATCTGTCTATGGACACTTAGGTTGTTTCTGTGTCTTGGCTGTTGTACATAGTGCTGCTATGAACATTGGGGTGCATGTATCTTTTGGAGTTTTGGAGTTCCCTCTGGATATATGCCCAGGAGTGGGATTATTGGATCATTTGGTAAGTCTATTCCTAGTCTTTTGAGGAATCTCCATACTGTTTTCCATAATGGCTGCACCAAACTACATTCCCACCAATAGTGTAGGAGGGTTCCCTTTTCCCCACACCCTCTTCAGCATTTATTGTTCGTGGACTTTTTCTTTTTTTAAACATTTTTTATTGATTTATAATCATTTTACAATGTTATGTCAAATTCCAGTGCAGAGCACAATTTTTCAGTTATACATGAACATTCATATATTCATTGTCACATTTTTTTCTCTGTGAGCTACCATAAGATCTTGTATATATTTCCCTGTGCTATACAGTATAATCTTGTTTATCTATTCTACATTTTGAAATCCCAGTCTATCCCTTCCCACCCCCACCCTTGGCAACCACAAGTTTGTATTCTATGTCTCTGAGTCTGTTTCTGTTTTGTATTTATGTTTTGTTTGTTTGTTTTTTAGATTCGTCTGTGGACTTTTGAATGATCTCCATTCTGACTGGTGTGAGGTGATACCACATTGTAGTTTTGATATGCATTTCTCTGATAATTAGAGATACTGAGCATTTTTTCATGTGCCTATTGGCCATTTGTATGTCTTTACTTTAGCACAGGCATCATGTCATAGTGAGGTTACCTCCACCTATCAGAGCACTGCCTTTACATGGCCCTCCTTCACCTCCACCATCCAAATGGGATAAAAGTTTGCTGACACAGCGTGTAGAGAGATTAGTTCTGGCCACTCAACTCCACGCTCCTAGAGGAGTTTGACCAAATGGCCATCAGCCAGGTGTTTGGGGATTTTGTCATTTTATAAGTGAGATAAATCATAGAAAATATGTAGGGAATAGCATCTTCCGTAGGACTTCCCCCCAGGCCTTTTTTGGGGAACCTTTATCCCTGAGTTGCTGTGACTAAGCCATACCAACTCAGTGGGTTACATTTAGAGTAATTAACAGTTGGTTTCCTTCACCCGTATCAGTTGTTGTCAGATAGCCAGTCGCACAGAATCTCCTCCAGGTACTTTTGGAGGGTCCCAAGAGTTACTTACGAATACTCTTGAGCGAGGGCTCTGCCATTCTCCTCCTCCAGGGCTCTGGTCTCTGTTAGTGATATCTTTCACCAGCCCCTGAGAATCCCAACCCCTGAGCCTGTTACAATAATTAGTACTCTGTGAAGTCTCAGTGTACCTTAAAGTTTCGTGATAATGAAAACTTTATCTTTGACCTATTCCTGGAAATGGGCAGTGATAAATCCCAGGATACCAAAGTCCCCCTCACTTAAATGGAGAAAGTTCCAAGACTTAGTACCTTCCTTGATAGTGTTCGAAGAGGTAGTCAGGTTGCTTAAATTTGATGGATTTGAGTAGGGTAGAAAGACAATAGAAATAATTAAAAGCCGAATTCCTTTTCACTTCTCTCACATACCAATGTGATTTTAGTAAATAAAGGCAAACATTTCGTTGTTTTCCTTCTTAAGAGGAAACTCTTTCCTAAGTGAGACTAGGACCTTCTTTTTTCCTTCATGAGGAGCTGTTCTATGTGTTTCTCATGCACACACACATACTTGCATTGGTTTATTATCTGTAGAGGATCATCCTCACTGTTTTCTCTTTTCTAAAATCATCCTTTCTACACTGGATAATTTTTAATCTGAATGAAGGCAATATTCTGTATCTTCTCTAAAGACTATCTACTGCTACGATTCCTGTCCAGCTTGCAATGTGGACCTCTGTTGTCTCTGAATTCCAGAAATGGAAGATGCTTCTAAAAACTAGCACCTCTTAAAAATGGTGACTCTGGGCGCCCTCTGCTGTTTACTCTTAAGTTCTTCAGCTCTATCCTAATAGAGGAAAGCACAAAGCCGGCCAGGGATCACTGGAGAAAAACCCGAGACCTACACACACACACATTTATGTCTGTGTAAGTGTATTTGTGTGTGTATAAAATATGAGTGCATAACATATGCATATATATGTATATATGTGTAGGCATGTATAGTTTAACTTTTTTGCTCAAAGGCCCCTTTGACGTTCTGCTCAATCAACAGTATAAACCACGTCTCCTAAAAGGGTGGACATGCGCATGCGCGCGCACACGCGCACACACACACACGCGCGCTCGCGCACAGCCACCATTTGGGCAGGGATGTAGAGACGGAGTAAGAAACTTGAGTTCTGGCATCAGACTACCTGTGCTCACCGACTGTTTCTTCATCTGTGAAATGGGGTGACAGTACCACGTGAGGTTTTCCTGAGGACTAAGTGAGATACTGTATATAACGTGCTTGCAGAAAGTCTGACAAATGGTGAGTCTTACTATGCTTTTTTATTTCTTTTATGAACTGAATCATGCAGAGCCCTTTTGTTGCTGTTGTTGAATTCCCTGTCACCTGAGCACCAATGTATCCGAAAAACCCCGATTGTATTCCTGTTGAGTTGCCTGGTTCTCTCCTGGCTTCTCCGTGAGCCTGTCGGTGAAGGGCATTCGTGTTGAATTACCTTTGGACGTGCGTATGGTCATCCTGCATCTGCTACAATCAGAACATACTCCTTAAACTACCTGATATTAATCCAGTAATTTCCAGCCATGAAACTGAAGGTCACTCGAATCCTCTTGAACTTGATGGGCATGTAACATGTCCCCCTGGGGTGCAGTAGGATCCAGACCCACCAGGAGGTTCTGCTGCTTGGTTGCCAGGCATGTGACTCGCACTCATGAATTCAAAGTCGAATCCAGTTGTAGAGCTGTCACTTGGTGGGAGGTTACGCCTTCCTTCTTTGTGATGTCACTTGTAATTTGACAGGATGATCTTGCTGCCTGGGGGTGAGGGAGACTTGGGGGATTAAGAGATGTGGTAACACTGGGCTCTTCTAGGTGAGCAGCTTGGCCTGACTTGGGGCAGGAGAAAGGAATCAGGGAATATGAAGGATGTAACCATCACCAATCTGGCCACGTGTTTCCCAGGAAGGCCTGCAGGTGACATACCAGGATTCCCTGACGCCTTCGGGCTGACGCAGGCTCCTGGTGCATTTTCCTCTCAGAGCCTAGTTAAATGAGGCCTTCTCCAGTCCCAACGCACCCAGCTTTGGAGGATTTCAGCTGCAGGGCAGTGATTAGCAGCCAAGCGTGGGGTTCTTTTTTCCCTCTGAGCCTTCTTTCCCCAACCCCACCTGTGATCACTGGTAACTGTGCCTCTGAGGCCCTTGGAGGCAGCAGCCCTCAGAAGAAGGATCACCTGAGCAAGGTGGGCAGCTGGGTGGGGTATGAGGTTGGAAGTTTCACCTGGAAGTTATGACTTCCTCCTACTCCCCCTGCCCCGTGATCACTCCTGCCTCAGATTAGCTGTGCTTGGAAGTCCAGGGGGTACCTACCCCATGGAAGATACAGGCTTGGGCTGGTGTGTTATTGCACTGGTCGGCCCACGCCCCCTTCCCCAGCATTCCCCTTCTCCAAGCCTGGGCTCTGTCATCTATAAAACTGGGATAGAAAGAGTGACCGGTTTGTCAGAAAGTTGTGAAATACTTAGAGCAAGTCATGGCAGACTGTCCATATTAACTAAAACCTGCCATTAATTAGTTCATTCTTTCAAAGATATTAAGGCCCAGTTATATGTACATGTGTTATGCTACATGGGCACTTTGGGGTCATTCAAGATAAATGTAGAATACCTCATCTTTCAGAAGACACCAGATACACTTTAGAAAGTTGCTTAACAACACAGGGCAGCATACTTGTTGACTGAAAAAAAGCACAACCTAAAAGTTGAGAATTATGTTTTATTCAGTGGACTTTCTGAGGATTTAAGTCTGGGAGGCAGCCTCTCAGATAGGCTTGAGGGACTTCTCCGAAGAGGTAAGGGAGGAGTCAGGATATATAGGAGGTTTTGCAACAAAAAAATCAGGTAGTCAGAACATCAAAAGATTACTGTTAATTAAAGAAAACCAGACACCTCAAGTTAATGGATTTAATGCTTTTCTACTTATGGGAAGGTATAGGAGTCTGGGCTCTTTGAAATCATTTCTTTGCTATGCACCTGAACTATCTAGGGCCAGTATCTTGCTTTTTTCATCCTGAATCCTCTCAGGGTGCACAGTCAGAGGCAGCTGCAGTGGCTGATGGCTTGATGGCCCAACATTCTTTGTTTACTGATATTGTGGGCAACAATCTTCGTACGTATACTTTGTGTGTCAAAATGAGTGATGTAGACAATTGTGCTGTGAAAGACCAAAGTCCTCCTCTTTTGTGTGTGTGTGTATGTGTGTGTGCGTGCATGTGTATGGGTGCACACACCACTTATTATCTATGCCACAGGGTGAAATGAGTATCCCCCCCACCCCTAGACTGATCATTTATGTCAGTTGTGGTCATGTGGTCATTTTTGCAGTTATCCATTTAATGTCTGTTCCTCCGGCAGAATGCAAACTCCTTGAGGACAGAGGACATTTTTAATCCCCTTGTTTTTAACTCCACGTTAATGAATAAAAAGTATTTCAATCAGCATTACACCAATGTCATTCAGTTTTTGTTCAGAAGATATTTTTGAAGCAATGCCATTTAATCCAGCTTAATTCCTTGATTAATTTTCTGTGCAATACAGTCAAATAATTTCCTTCTTAAAAATCTTTTTATTTTTCTTTTCTGAACTATTTCCATTGGGATCCATTCACAATGATTTGGTTCACCACATACTTTTCATGCATAATTCATATCAGACTTTACTAATCATAGCTTCTGCCATTGTGATTTTTTTAAATGGCTATTTTATCTACTGAGTTTTAATTTTCCCAAGTAACTTTTTTCCACAGAAGAAATGTTATAATGTAAATTTGAATCTTTGGTTAGTTTTGTCAAGCCCTGTGTCATTTTGCCACGTGTTGTCCTAGTTTATAAGAATAGATGTTTAATTTGAAAACACTAAGTAGGTATGTTTTTCATTGATCTTAAATCAGAATGGTGCCCTGGGACTCCTGATTCAATGAATACCGTGTAGGGCTTGGGTTGGGGTGGGTCGACATCTGAGTAAGGGTCCTTATGAGCAGAGGCAAATGGCGGAGGCACAGAGCTTAGCGGTGGGTGCCAGCCTGGCCTTAGCAGATACCTGCTCAGGAGTCAGGGACAAGGCTGCACTACCCTGCTCTTCCCTCCTCACAGCAGAGAGCAGAGGACCCAGAGAGTGCATCTGAAGTCTGAGCCTCCCGTGTACATAAAGAAACACAGATTCCTCCAACAACAGTAGTTAAAAGCACAGTCCCCAGACTAGCAACAGCTGCACCTGACAGCTTATTAGAAGTGCGCATTCTTGGGCCCTACTCCAGATCTAAGGATTCGAAAACTTTGGAGGTAGGGCCCAGCAGTCTGGGTTTGAACAAGCTCTCCATGTGACTCTCATGCTTGCTTAAAGTTTAACAGCCACTGCCTTCTCTACTGTCCTCTTGGTTATGAAAAGAGGTAAAAGGAAGATATCCAGAAACAGCAAACATTTACCTAAAAAAATTCAAAGCATAAAAAATATCTTTCAAGCAAGATCAAGTCTCCCATGAATTCCTCTCTTGGGTTCTCCATATAACCAGAGACTGAATAAGAAATTTTTGCTCATTTGCAAAGAAATAGAGAAATCTCCAGTTTTGCCTACTTGAATTGTAGCAGATAAATCCTTACCTCCCCATTATAATTTCCCAGTAATATTCATTATGAATTAGTTCAAATTTGTATTAATTTCTTGGGTCATCATCATCAAAATTGTCAGCAAAGATGGCCCAGGATTGGTCTGTTTCACTACTGAGTCTATTCTTTGGTAGGATTTTGATCAGTCTGTAATGAGTACTGTCTGCAGAAGCAAAGAGCAAATGACTAGGCCAAAAGGTCCTTAAGTTCAGTGCAGCAGGATAAAAATGTTCTGCTTTGGGAAAGCAACCTTGTCAGTCTTTTCCCTGTGTCATGTTAAGGGCCTTTCATAGTGCCTTGTCCATTGTAGTTGCTCAGTATGGATTTTGTGAATGAGTGATTGGAGAATCCCTATGGGTTCTACAGCTCGAGAATGGCTTATGGAAGAGGTGACACATGAGTTGGGTAGGAAAGGGTAGAGAGAGAAAGAGTGAGGGCATTTTAGATGAGAGGAGAAAAGGATACACAATGGACTGGGCAAAAACTTGCAGTCAACTCTAAATGTTAAGTGGGACTGAGTGGATAGCCTGGAGAGAATATGCTGATCACAGGGGGATCATGATGTCAGCCAGCATCGTTATGTAATATAAATGAGATTGTAGACACTTGCACCCCAGTGTTCATAGTAGCACTATTTACAATAGCCAAGACATGGAAACAACCTAAATATCTATTGACAGATGACTGGATAAAGAAGTTGTGGTATATTTATACAATGGAATACTATTCAGCTGTAAAAATGACAACATAATGCCATTTGCAGCAACATGGATGTCCCCGGAGAATGTCATTCTAAGTGAAGTAAGCCAGAAAGAGAAGAAAAATACCATGATATCACCCATATGTGGAATCCAAAAAAAAAAAAAAGGCAAATGAACTTATACATAAAACAGAAACAAACTCACAGACATAGAATACGAATTTGTGGTTGCCAGGGGTTGGGGGTGTTAAGGGACAGACTGAGAGTTTGAGATTGGTAGAAACTGATAGGGACATATAGAATAGATGAACAAGTTTATACTGTTAAAGCACAGGGAAATATATTCAAGATCTTGTAGTAGCTCATGGTGAAATAGAATATGAAAATGAATATATGTACATAGATGTATGACTGAAAAACTGTACTGTACACCAGAAATTGACACAGCATTGTAAAATGACTATGGCTCAATAAAAAAATAAAAAAAACATAGTGAGTTAAGTGAGTACTTATCCTCTGATGTGTTCCCTATTGCACTGAGTACTGGCACAGAGTGGAGAACAGGATAGACATGGCACCTAAATCTAGTGAAAAATGAAAACAGGCAATGACAGGAGTGTGACAAGTGTGTTAAGTGAAGTACAGGGCATGTAGGTAGCTCATCTAGTCTGGGTTTAAGGGGGTAGCTGGCTCCAGAAAGCTTCCCAGATGAAAAGATGTCTGAGTTATGGTCTGAAAGATGAATAAGAGGGAAGGGGTGTGGAGTTGGGCAGAGCTGGATGGGCAGACCCCAGGCCAGATTTTGAAGGGCCTGCTAAGCCATGTTAGAATCTGAGATTTATCCAGAGGGATGTGAGGAGCCCTCAGGCTTTAAATGGGGGGAGGATGAATTTCTTCAGAACCTCACTCTGGCTGCAGTAGGGCGAAGAGCAGAAAGACTGATGACTGATAATGATGATGGCTTTAATAAGGGAAGTAGCAATGGGAGAGGAGGAGTTTAAAGAGCTTCCTGGAAAACACTATCTGTGGTAGTTTAAAATATGTCCACAAATTCTTTGATGTTCCCACTGCTGAAAGGTGAAATGTATATTCTCTCCCTTGAATCTGGGTAGGCCTGTAACTTGAGTGGAAGTAATGCTATGTGACTTTTAAAAAAAATGTTTGTTTACTTATTTTTTATTGAAGTATAGTTGATTTACAATGTTGTATTAGTTTCTAGTATACAGCATAGTGACTCAGTGTTTTATATATATATATATATATATATTTCCAGATTCCAGATTCTTTTTTTATAAGTTATTACAAGATTTTTTTTTCTTTTTTTTAATGGAGATACGGGCGATTGAACCCAGGACCTCGTGCATGCTAAGCATGTACTCTACCATTGAGCTATACCCACCCCCACTACAAGATGTTGAATATAGTTCCCTGTGCTATACAGTAGATCCTTGTTGTTTATTTTGCATATAGTAGGAGGTATCAGTTAATCCCAAACTCCCATTTTATCTCTCTTCCCTTCCTTTTCCCCTTTGGTAACCATAAATTTGTTTTCTGTCTGTGAGTCTGTTTCTGTTTTATAAATGCATTCTTTTTTTTTTTTTTTTTTTTTTTAGATTCTACATGTAAGTGATATATGATCTTTGTCTCTCTCTGACTTACTTCAATTAGTATGATAGTCTCTAGGTCCATGTTACTGCAGATGGCATTATTTCATTCTTTTTTATGGCTGAGTAGTGTTCCATTGTGTGTATATATACCACATCTTCTTTATCCGTTCATCTGTTGATGGACACTTAGTTTGCTTTCCTGTCTTGGCTGTTGTAAACAGGGCTGCATGTATCTTTTGGAATTAGAGTTTTTGTCTTTTCTGGATATATGTCCAGGAGTGGGATTGCTGGGTCATATGGTAACTCTATTTTTAGTTTTTTAAGAAAACACCACACTGTTTTCCATAGTGGCTGCACCAACTTACATTCCCACCAACAGTGGAGGAGAGTTCTCTTTGCTCCAGTATTTATTATTCAGACTTTCTGATGATGCTCATTCTGAATGGTGTTAGATGATAACCTTGTTGTATTTTTTAATTTAATTTCAGACTCGGAGAACATATTTGCTAACAATGTGACTTAATTTCCAAAATACACAAATAGCTCATACAGCTTAGTATAAAAAAAAAAAACCAAAAAACCCTATCAAAAAATGAGCTTAAGACTTAAATAGACATTTCTCCAAAGAAGATATGCAGATGGCCAATAGGCACATGAAAAGGTGCTCAACATTGCTGATTATTAGAGAAATGCGTATCAAAGCTATGTGACTTTTGAGGCTAGGTGATAAAAGGTGACAAAGCTTCTGCCTGATCCTCTTGGAACACTCACTCCCTAGTAACTATGCTGTCAGGGAGCCCAGTGTGGATGGTCAGGCCCCAGCCTCAGCTGAGGTCCTGGTATTAATTGCCAGAACCATGACTGATGTTATTTTAAGCCACTAAGTTCTGAAGTGTTTTTGCCACAGCAATAGATAACCAAACCACTACCCTGATATCATCTAACTAAGGAGCTATCTTTTCATCTCTTTCTCATCCTGTTTTATACTCACCATGATTTGTGGCTTCTGTAGCAACTGACATTTACAGTAAGTGAAAACAATCTACAAAGGCACATGACAGAGTTGGGGAATAAGATAGTCTGTCCATCAGATATTCCCATTAACACAGTACGTTCATGCTTTAGGCAAATTACCGACGAGTATGTAGATGCTTTAGGCAAATTATCGATTGCAAGGAAACACCAGTTTTGAAAGAAACTACCAAGTTTTAAAGAATGAAATGCTCCATATATACTGAGCATACTTTTTCTTTGTTGTTGTTTTTGTTTTAGCCTTTGGAATTGTCTATTATTTCAGGGTAAACATTAAGCACATTCGTACTTCTACTAAGTTGCCCCTCAGTCAAAGATCCCAGTTTGCAGTTAGCAGAGAACCACAGCCACCAGCAGAGCTTGGGAAGGTCATGGCTGCTATTTATTGCTCACAAATTTTTCTTTTTTTTTTTTTTTTTTGCTAATGAATAGTTGTTAGGTAACCACCAAGGCCACGTTGACCCAGGGCATAATAGCCTTTGAACGCTCTTTGTGAATGCTAGAGAAGATAAAAGATAAGTTAGGGGACAGGAAATGTGCCCTATTATTCCCTAAGACTTTGAAGGTAGAAAATTCAAATGTTTTTTTCTCTTTTGCAAAACACCAGACACACATGAGATGCAATTAAGATTCTATGATGGCAGTGAATTTTCTTTAAATGAAGCTAATGCTTCACAGAGCATAGGCTAAAGAAGTTCTTTTGATTCTTTATGAACATGAAGAAGAACTCATTTGTTTTTATAATTCAACCAAGTGCAGACACTCTGAATGCTACTGACGCGGTGGTAACAATAGCTAACGTTTATGTAGCACTTACTGTGCCAGGCACTGTTCTGCTTGCTTTGCATTTATTACCTCATTCCATCCTCACAGCAAGTCTGTGAGGTGGATATTACTATTACCCCTGCTTAACTAATGAGGAGACTGAGGGAGCCTGTGGCCTTGGGCATGGAGCCCCACTGCTCTCTCTGTAGATTCTCCTCTTTCTTCTCTGAGGCGACGTGATGTGGTACAGTGGGAAGGGGATGAGACTAGGAATCTGGGTTTTAATCTTAGCCCCACCTCAAACTAGTTATGCCAATTTGGACCAGTCATTTCCCTGACCTGAAAGATGGGGGAGTTTAAGTAGGAGACTTAGAAGATTCCTCCCACTCTAGAATTTCTGGTTCTATGAACAGTTCTTGCCTCAGAATAAGTAGAAAGTCAGAGTTCCCCGGCTCTTGAAGCAGCGCTGAGTCAGGGGTCTGCAGCACTCCAGGAGCAGCTGAGAGGCTCACCGCCACTCAGGCCCTCAAACACAGCTCCCCACGTGCTGGGCTTCAAACCGTCAAGAGACGGAGACGGATCTGTATGAGGAAGCTCTGACCCACTGTCATGACACATTAATTTTTGCAAAAAAATTAAACATCCAAAGGGAGAAAAGAGAATCATTAACAAATGAGGTGAACTATAGGACCAAAAATTTATGACCTACATAGAAAACTAAGCAGTACAGAGAGCATTATGTGGTTTTTATCAGCATTTATTTTGAAAAGCACATGGTTTACCCGTGACCAGAGTGGTAGTCATTTAAATTTGGCTTATTTATCAGTTCTGAGTTAAATTCTGGTTTTGTTTGCTCTGCTGAGAAAACAAAAAGTTTCCTGAGGAACCATTTCATTTCTCTTATTCTTGATCCTACTGAACCCTGAATGAAAATTTCAAACCAGTATGCAGATTCACACAGGTACTATTATTTTACAGATGGAAAAATGAAAGCTCAAGTACCTAGTTTACTGTTACAGGTAAATGATGACAGAAGCAGTGAGAAAATCCTGGGTTCTTTCCCAGGACGGTAGAACAGGGTCTTAGACCTCCTGAATTCAGCAAGGGTATAATCTGCAAGTAACTACTCCCCCGAATATTAGTCTGAGTTGATCACTTATTGTGAAATTCCTTCCTGCTTGTGCTTCTTGGGTTCTGCTCTGGTCCTGGAAGCTGGACTGGTGGCCATGACTATGTTCCTTCAAGGATCCTCAGCAGTTTACATGGGGAAACCCCCTTTCTTCAGGAGCCGAGCTTTCTGCTTGCTGGTGTCTCGATTTTCACAGTGGCACAAGATATTAACTTCTCAAGTCAGCATGCCAGCTACTCAGTGAACATGGAAATTTAAGGAGGAGAGTGTTAGGTAGTAGTATAGTGTCCACAGGAGTACGATGCCTGATTTCTTAGGAAGCCAAAACTCATTAGAAGCAGGGCCCCTCCGACTTAGACCAGTGGGTGGTTTGAACCCAGCGTTACTCAGCCCACAGGGACTGGCTGAGTGGCTGGAAGGTCCGACGGCTGACTGTCCTCTTGTTTAATAGCACCATGTGGGATTTTCTGTCCCTGGGAGTGTGGCAGAGCAGAGCATCCAGAGTGTAAGTAGTGACCTGGCCATTCATGTGCAGTTTCCTGTAGAGCTCATCAAAGTTCACCAGAAGAGCAGGCACATCCTTCACTTTTTCCCTCACTTTGACCAGCTGGAAAAAAGCAAGAGCAAATCATTCTGTCTCTGCAAGATTTCTTCCTACTATTTTTTCTCCTCCAAGAGAGAGAGACAAATGCATAAAAATGTAGAGTGGACATAAAGTGGTGAAAACCAGGGTACTGGGACACTGTAAAGGATTCCACAAGCTGCACACAACATTCAGAATTAGTACTTGAAAATCATACCTGGTATTTTATAAAACGGGGATTCAAGTAGCATATATTATACAATGAAACATACCAGGGAGAGGAGGTCAAATAGCAATGGAATCAAGTGTGTCCAATTTAAGGTTAAGAGCAGGAGGTGGGACCAAATGATGTAAGGCTTTATAGCTCATGGTTTTTTTGAATTTATTCTAAAAGCCATCAGGGGGTCCAAACTGGGACATGATCTGATTTAGATTTTAAAGGCTGTGTAGAGAACTGGAGGGCACAAGAATTTGGAGACTAATCCAGAGGCCCCCATCATAGGCCAGATGAGAATAGGTGATGGTTTAGATTGCAAAATGTATAGAAAAGATGCAGAAGTAGACTATATAAAGTATATTTTGGAGATTAAACTGTAAGGATTTACTGTTGAAGAGGAAAGGGAAGGGGAGGAATAATCTTCCCAACTTGGGCTTTGGTACCTTGGAGATGGAGGATGTCACTGACTGAGATGGGGAAGATGAGGGGATCAGCTTTGGAGAGGGAAAATTAAGAGGCCCATGCTGGACAAGATTAGTGAAACAGCTAAGCGGACATGTCCAGAGGCTGCTGGATACACAAGTTAGAGGGATGGAGGAGATCTAGACCAGAGGTATACATATTAGAGTCACAAGTATATGACTGGTATTTAACACAAATGGGTGAATTCAAAATTAAAATATGAAACTACTTTCTGATTAAAATCAACATTTTACTTAGTTCAGTCCTTATTAATGATACAATCTAACATTTCTTGATGAAATTTAAATTGATCGGGTTCCTGATGAATCCTTTAGTTATCTTCTAAATATATCACAATCCTATCTGCTACCTGCACAACTTCCTTTCTAACAAGGGTCTCCACTGAACCTTCAGATAGTTTAAATACTTCTAACATTCTTTAAAAAAAAAAAAAAAAAAGCTTGCTTAGTCCCCTTGTTCAAGGTGGAGTGACTGAATGTGGAGCAGCACATGGTTTCCAAAGCAGCAAAGCAGGTGTGCCAAGCTAGAAGTAACCCTGCTCTCACTGCAGACGCTAAGTGATTAAGTTCCCTTAAATCACTACAAAAATATTAAGTGGTATCATTAGGACCATTCTACAATTTAAGCGGAAAAGAGGTGATTGTTAATTGTTAATTTAGGCTTAAAAAAAGAAGTTAATAAAGAAACAGCTCACGTTTGAGTGGTTTCAGTCATGGTATTGCAGAAGGTCAGTGGTTCTTTTCAACATTCCTCTGATAGTATATTAGCACCTTACCTCCACACATAAGACTTTTTCAGTAACTGGTGGTATAAACACTACACCGAGCATTTGTAGAATGCAGTTTTACAATGTAGGACTCCACATGCAGTCTCACAAATAGATTTAGAACTGGCTCAGAAGCTGCTGGAGTTTTATGGATCAATTCACTTCTCAACAAGCAATTCCTTGAGTTGGTCTCACAACTACGGGGGCACACTGAACTAGAGGGTGAGCTTTCTAAGTAAATCAGTCTTTATAGGCTTTAGGGGGAAAAATCAGATAAAAATAATTAGTATTTTTCAATGTGAAGTTTGTTTGGATGCTTTAGCCGTAGAACTGGGCCAACGCATTGATGGGCCGGGTCTAAGGAAGGACTGATTGACATGAGTGCTAGTGAGAAAACTGAAATTGTGTCAGTATCGTGTATGTGCACACACACGGCTGTGTACTTTAAAACCGGTTTACATTTCCAGTTCCTCTACTTTCCAAACACGCTCCAAAAAAGTTTGAATGGGTCACAACCTACACAGAGAAATAGAAAGAGGCTTTAAATTTAATTCTATTCAATTTAAATTTAATCATATCCAATTAGTTTTCCTGACAAGCTCCTTTTGTTAGCCTTTGGCTGGGATTGAGGAGGGGGACAGGGCTGGGAAGGCCACCTGCCCTCTGCTGCCAATCCCACCACCTTAGGTGCAGCCGGGACCCTGCTATAAAAGGCAAGGGAAAGGGGAAAAAGCAGGGAGGGAGGGCCAACCACAGGCCCCTCCATTAGTCAAAATGACAATGCCAGTATCTTTACTAACAGTATGATCGCTGCCAATAATTTATGCTTTCTTTACAGTCTTTTTTACCCCGTTAGGTAATATATAACTAGCAATGTGCAAATGACTAAATTTCAAGTGACTTACAATAATTCCTCTTTGTGTGCTTAGGCCATCAGTGTGACACACGGGTCCAACTGTTCCACAGTGTTTTCAGTTTTTAGAAACTCTTTCTCTTCATTTTTGTTTAATTTTATTATTTTGCAAAGCATTCCATTAGTTAGTCCCTTCAGGAGCTAAAACCACAGTTCTAATTAGAGAAGCCTTAATATGGTTTCATATCTGGCAAGTCTAGCACCTCTTCCTGCTCTTCTTTCTCAGGGTTTTCTCAGCTCTTTTTGCTAGTTTGCCTAAACCTTCACTACAGAAAAAACAAAACAAAACAAAAAAACCCCACCTAATGTAACATCTCAATAAAAATACCATTATCACAGTAACTTGGGAAGAAGCGACTTGATGAGGCAGAGTCTTCCTATTTAAACACCTGGTATTTGTTTAAGTAGGGGAGTTTTTTTGTTTTGTTTTGTTTTGTTTTAAAAGATGAGAGATACTACAGCCTATTGTTGGCTAATGGGATGAGCTACAGGGAAGGCGATAGTGATGATGCAAAGTCCCACTTCTGGACTGATGCCCTGGGGTGGGTCACAGGCTGGGCTCCCAGGCACAGCCGGGCAGCTGGCTCTCTCAAGGTGTGTGCAGTCACCATGGCTTCAGGAGGGAAGGCTCAGCAGAGGGGGACAGGCAAGGAAGCTGTCGGGTGAAGCAGTTCTCCTCTGACTGCCCTATTTCCTCCAGGAAACAGGAGGCAGGGTCATCAACTGAGAGTGATGAGTGGGGAGAAGGAACTGGAGGCTTGAGGAGAAAGGAAAAAGAAAAAAAAGAGAGAGAGAGCACTGACATCCATGGAAACAGTGTGGGGAAAAGAATACGTAAAAGAAAAAAGTTTTCCTAGAATTTCAGAGGATATACTGTGTTAGAGGAAAAGAGTCTTTGTACCCAGACAGAGAAGTCTTACAACAGGAACAAGAGGGAGGCTGCCGCCTCTGACAGTCGCTTTAAGGAGGTGGCCTACTGGATGAAGGCATCACTGGACAGTCAGGGGTGCCCTTGCACCTTTACATGATCTCTGCAGCAGTCCCACACTCACCACTTCCTCTGAGAACACAGGTTTCTTCACAAATCTTGATAAATTTCCCTCTGTAGCATCCGTTAGTATCTCTATTAGGGTTTTCAACATATTTGACTCAATATGGATCATAATCTGAATAAAATGAAGAAACAAGCAAACACAAGACTGAGCCAGTAATCATCCCTGAGAAATGCAGCCTGTTAGGTAAGATAAGCCTACAGTTATAGACATCTACCCTGCTGTCATGCTGTTTCCTCATTCATTTGCTTGCACAAGTTCAAAAGTGCTTCGAATGAATGTCTGCTAGCCAAAACTTGTTTTCCAACAGCTATTCAAACACTGAAACTTCAAAACTTGATATAGGGCAGAAAAGGAGAGAACATGGATTTTGCTGTCCTTAGCTGGCCATTACTAGCTAAGTGACTCTAGCCGGTTATTTAATTGCTCTTTCAATTTCTTTATTTGTAAAATGAGGAAATTACCTTATCTCACATTACTTACATTCACATTACTGTGAACATTAAATAAAATACCAGTACACAGGAGGTATTCAATAAACATTACTATTAGTTTCTTCCTCCCTATTTCCTCTAGACTCAGAGAATATGACAATCAGACAATCTCATAAGGTTGGCTCTGGGGCAAATGATACCTTTACCTTTTTAACTTAATTTAATTTTTTTGGTTAGGAAATTGCAGGCATATAGGTTGTTGCAAGCATAAAGTGGAAGTTGGTTAAAGCCTTAAGGAGGCACTCATATTTACACTGTAGCTATTAAAGAACTTTCAAAACTGGGTACTGTACTTGGCTTTAAAAATGAAACCACTAAACTACCTTCCATCAGATAAAATAAACACAAGGAAAAAAGAACACCCCCCCATTACCAACATTCACTGGTAAAATTTGAAAAATATAGAAAAGTTTTTAAAAAAAGGAGAGTAACTCGAATTCACCAACTAATGTTAACCATTATTTATAATTTCATGTATTATCTTCCAAATATATTTATTTTCCCAAATTTGATTCTGCTTTTTGGTGAATTATTATATAATGAACATTTTTTCATAGCATCCAGAAATTTTAGGAAAAAACTCATTTTTAATGATGAATGCATAGCAATCCATCATATAAATAATGCATCAAATAAAGTAATACCATGCTTTATTTTATCAATAAATGTGCATATATTAAAAAAACAAACAAACAAAATCCCAGCTCATTACTTTCTTAGACTTGATTTCCATAAGTGAAATTACAAAGTCAAAGGGTATAAACATTTTTAGGAAACATTTTAGGGAATACAGTTCTTCCGGAAGAGATACTCACTTTTTTATACCAAACCAGCTAAGTTCTCTCAGTAGTCCACTTATAACATTGTGTGTTTGTTGATTAGGATTGAGGGTTATCTTTGGTCCTGAAGAACAGAATGAAATGATCCCAAGTAGCCTAACTCCAAAGGGCCGGATCTAAGTTCAGTGTTGTAGAGCAGAGGCAAAAACCCTTTGTCAGGAGAGAACACTCCATGGGTCTCTCACAGTCAGCCAGAAGCACTGACTGCCTTTAGTCTGGACTATATTTTCAAGGGTGTTTATAAAACTAACAGCCTAGGAAGACAGACAGTGTCTCAACCAAAGAAAGGGCAGGTATGTTTACTGTCCATTATAAGAGATTTGGGTTCCCCAAGTTCACGGTTCCTCTCTTACTATATACCCTCTGTGTGTGCAAGGGGCATATAGACCTCTTCATGTCACTCTGTAGGAACTGGGCTGAAGGAACTGATGCAAAAATGCTAATCCTCTGGCTACTGCTATTGCTGTGAGTAATAAAATGTCCTTCATCTCTCAGTGTCTAGTGTTCTCCACCAGCATCCATGAAACTGTGGAAGGTTAACTCGTTAGCTTGGCAACTGGGGTAAATCTCCAACTCTTAATAGTTCTTAACACTCTTGTTAATAAAAAACAATCCTGATTTGGTTAGCAATGGTCTATCCTATTAAGAGCAAGGACAAGTCTACCTTGTTGATGCCACACCTGCCATTCTGGCACCCTGCTGAGGAGACCCTCAACAACAGTGAATGAGAAGGGGAACGTAGGTCCCCTAACAACTTACAAGGATAAATCTCCTGGAGCTCTATGCTAGAAACTGTTAATGGTGTGCTTCTGGAAGATTTCAACTTTTCTTCTTAAGTTTTCCCAATTTCTCTCCTGCCTCTAGCAACTATCTCTGATTCAGTAGGGATTTCAAGAGCAAGGTTCAATACCTTGAACTATACTGATGAAGGCAACACAGATAAGGCAGTTACTGATGAAAGGCAAACAGAAAATTTAAAGCTAGGAGCTTGTCTCAAACTGAAGTCTCAGGGTACAATTAAAAAAGTTAAATCTTTTTTAAAGCAAAGAGTGACATTGCTTTAATCTTACAGATTTCAAACAAAAGGCTAGGAATGTTGAATTAACAGGAGCAGAGGGAATATTACTTAAGAAAAAATACTCAATAAACACATACTTCCTGCCTCTCTGATTTTCTGAGACCTCAAGAAATGTTAAGTCACTGGACGCCTCTGACCAAAAAAAGGAACAGAACCCCTGAAGTGGAGAAATTTGCATTTCTTTTTTCTTTTCTTTTTAAGCTGCTGTATTTGAAGAAGAGTATCACAGTGTGGTAGAGACACTAGTGTTCTGACCAATATCCATTTTCACCTTCTTTTTTTTTTTATAACAGAGCTCCCTAACTGGTGCTGTCATATATGGAAATCAAAAACTCTATTTCTCAGGTTTGTCTGCAACTAGATGTGGTCATGGGATGAAGCTCTCGCCAACAACATGTAAGTTCACGTTGTTGGGTTAGATACTTGGTAAAACATTCTTAAAAGGGACCAACTTCCTTGTCCTCCTCCATTCTCCTGCTTCTTGCTGGAACAGAGATGTAGTGGATGGAGGTCATGTGCATTAGGATGGTGGTGTGGAAATACAGAAGGAGGCCAGTTCCCTGATGATATCATGGAATGTCACACCAGACCTAGACTGACCACCTCTGGTTTTCTACATGGAAGAAAAAGAAAGCCTCTAACAGACTTTTGTTTTCTTTAGAGCCTACATTGCTTCCAACCAAATACAGTTCTTGGACATATAGGTGAGATGCCGCCACAAAGGTATTTATGAGAAATAGTAAGTCTCATCTCCTTTCTTACCTCTACAGCCTAGGAGAATTCTCAGCGTGAGCTAGAACTTTAGGGTGGCCTTAGTGAGTAGGCGAAAGGAACATTAAAACAGTCACCTGTGTTAACAAATAAATGATAAAAGCAGTGAAACTAAACACTTGTCAGTCCCCCTGCAAGGTAATTCAATTCCAAAATGGATCCAGACCTCTAGAAAAATGATTAGAATACAAGTAAAATCAGTGGAAAACCACTCTCTGTTGGGCTCTGCTACTTTTAGACATGTTTGGAAGCAGAAGTTAGTCCTTTGATTCTGAGCAGCAGTGGAGGGTGCTGTAGTTCTCTTGCGATGGGTGGGTTTAGACTGAAGGGGCAGGATCAGCATGCATGTGCCTTGATGAGATCATGTGCCCAGTCAGTTCAGTATGGAGCATGCATTAGCCAGGAAATGGGGAACCAGGCCCTCTGGGTCTTATCGGCAGCAAGAGCAATTTTGATGAAAATTAAGTTGAGGCGGAAAAATTGGGTAAGTTCAAATTCCAGCTGGCAGCAGGAAAAGATTTTAGTATAAGGCATTAATTTTTAAAGTAAATCAGAAAGAAAACAAACAACTTCATTTATTTCTGCTAATACTGACGGAACAGACTCTCTACTCAGCTTACTTGTCAGGTTTCCGTTTCTGAATAATTAACAAATTGCCCTTACGGGGTCCAAGTAGATGTTTTGGCCTTGGAGAAGCGAGGGCCTAAATTATTTTTTTAAAACCTGCTCTAGTAACAGAGACCCAGAATCTGAAAGATTATTAAACCTGAGAATGGCAACCATCTCTTTTCACCATCCCTGAGGAAGGAAGATGAAACAGGCTTATATTGAAATATGAGAAATTTATATTGAACTTTTGGAAGAATTGCCTGAGTGAGAATTTTTAAACAATAAAGCTCTCTTTAAGTTTCTGGGCAATGGATAATTCTGTGACCCAGTTCATTGAAGGGGTGATTCATATTCAAGATCAACTCAAGGATCCTTACATAGCACTTGCCCAAAACGTGCCCGTCCCACCTCACGGGTACCGGCTATCTTCCCCCTCCCTCCCAGCTCTCCCGGGTAGGAGCTGTCCTGCTGCTCTTGCTCACGAGTGTACTCACCACACTCTGAATTTCTCCTCCTACTGAGAGTGGACTCTTTAGCTCTCAGCAGGCTCATGTTTGATTTCCACCAGAGCACTTTCACATTTGGATAAATAAAAATCATTACTAGATTCTCATAACAACTGTGAGAGATAGCCAGAGGTTTAATCGATGAGGAATCTAAATTCATGGACATGGAATATGTGCGCTATCAGAAGATTCACTTTCTGACATCCAGTCCCATGTTCTCATCAATTTGGGGGAGCAATTAGTCCTAGTCCTAGATAAAAGAGACCCTTAACTCTGTAGGGCTCAAAGGGTTCGTGAAACCCTGGGCTTTGTAGTCAAGCAGCTTTGTTTGTGTTAAAATGCTGACTCTACTATTTAATTAGCTGCAAGAACTTGGGTAATTTGTTTACCCTTTGAATCTTCATTTTCTGCATGTATAATATGGCGAAATATTGTTCTAACAGTGTCATAAATCGACAAATGTAAGTATCTGGCATGGTACCAGCATTCAGCTAAAATAAACTAAAACCCTACTGATCTAACTCTCTTCCATTTCTCACCACCAATCAATCCTTATTGATTTCCCCATGCTCCCTTCAACTCTAGGAAAAGCTACTGATGATCCATATAAAACTTCTCTCACATGCTCTCCTGTGTTTCTCTCCTACCTGATGCTGTGAACGACCTGGAATCCTATCAATTCTACTTCTGTCCAGTCATGAATTGAGTGCACCTGCAGGCTCCTCTCAGAAGCAGGTATACACTTGGAGACCCAGAGCCGTCCTTATCCAGTGGGAAGCAGAAAAGACACAACACATACACGTCTGCTGGAAGACCAGGCTTCCTACTCTCTTTGGCTTACTGGCCCAAATGACTTGGACTTCTGGCCTCTGGACCTTTGCCACCTCCCGGATCTGCCTCATCCTGAGCGCTTTCCAGGCTGACCTGCAGTTTCTGCTTAGGGGCCTGGTTTTGGGACAGGGGCAGCAGCAGGCCATGACCAGGAGGGCTATCAGCATTCTTGGATTTCGATACACTGGTGCTATTCCTTCCCTGGTTTGTTTTGTTTTGTTTTGTTTTTGATGCTCCCTCTGCCTCACCACTGATGCCTTATAAACTCATTTTTGGGTCCTCTTACTTCTCTTTTCTTGTGCCATTCATCAGGTTATATCAGATCCATTACCAGGTTTTACAGATGCATTCTTAACTGACAGCTTTGATGCTCACTCCCTCTCCAGGCTCATGGCCTTTGCAAACTACAAGATCCCTTTTAGGGTATTTTTCTAATATTTAGTCTCTCTTCTTCCAAACTCATCCCACTTGTTTTGCCCCTCCAGCTGCTTGGCTGTCACCCTCTCCATCTTTCTGGTTCCCTAGGCTCATCTTTCCCTCACATGAAAGCATTCTGAAAAGTAAATATGAGGTCAAATAGAAGGCCTTCTTATCTCAGACTTCTCGCTGGACCTTGTTCTCCAGTGTTTACCATAAAGGCTTATCTAGTGCTTTTCTTGAAAGTCATCTGGGTACTGGTGTGGGAGTGACATTTGAGGATAATCACTATGGGCAGAACTGAAAACCACGGACGCTTGGAGTTATTCTAAGACTTGTTACAGATAAATAATCCTTTTCTTTTTCTTTCTTTTTTTTTTTTTTGGTCCTATTTCATTTCAAATACTACTGGTATTAGCAAGTATTCATTGAACACTGATTACATGCCAGGCACTGACTGTGCTGTGCTACTAACTACTTTATATGCGTTATTCCTTCAATTCTCATAATGAAAGAATGGTACTATTAATACTGCTCTTTCAGATAAATGGAAAATGGGGCCCACAGAGGGTGAGTAACTTTGCCTAAGGACTCAGAGCTAGTAAGAGGTGCTTACAATTAACAGTTTACATTCTTTTATACAGCACCCTCAGCAGAACTAATCCCCCAACAAAGAATGCCCTTTCACTTCCATCCCTCCAATCCCACAGCCCTGTCCTCCTTCAGAACACTGCTCAACAGTTTTCTCCCCAGGTCTCCTCCACTTGCTCCCGCTGGCCAGCCCTTCACTCCCTGTCCTGGAATACTACATTGGCTACAACTGGTTATCCCAGTTCATGTCATGCTGGTGTTTACACATTTCTATTCTTTTGAAATAGATGTTTTCCTCATCTTGACCCCTTGATGCTTCAGGAGACTGTAAGTTCTTGGACATAAGGGGCTTTCTTTTCAATTCCCCACAACACAAATATTCAGCATACAAGCTGGGCCTCAACAGGGAGTGATTGAGTTGGGGATATGATGTCCTTAATGACAGAAGAGTCTCTAAGTCTTTTCATTGCTCCGAGAAGGCACACATGACTCACTGCTCACTATAGATGGACCACAGCAGGCTGGCAACATAGTAAGAATGAAGATAGCTAACATTTATTGAGTGCTTACCACGTTAGACACTATTTTATGCACCACAGGTATCCTGACTCCATGAGTTAATTACCACGAAGAGGATGTAATCAGCACGCAGGCTTTTCTCAGGTCTCAGTGAAGAGACTGCAGAGTCTATCTCCTTTCCTTCTACATCAGCAGCCTTCTGCAGTTGTGTGTTATACCTATAGCATTTAGCCACCTCTTATAGCTGAGCATATCTACACTTCCTACCTATTTATAAACTCCTGGAAGCATGTGTTGACTCCTCTCACAGGGGCTATCCTGTAACTCACACAGTGATCAATAAATAAACAGACTGAATGAAGACCTTGGGAGATCGAGTCATCTGTTGTACACAGACAGAAAAATCTAGACATCATTTTATTACATTTTTGAGCCTCACTTTAAACCATAAAGAAGTCACTTACATTTAAATTAGTGCAGATTATACTTTCTGGCTTCATGATCTGAGAAAAAATGGATACAGCTTTTGCCAGCTGGTTCTAGAAGGAAGAAAAACAACTCATGAACATTACTCTTTTCATAATGGTCGCTTAAAGATGTCAGGATATTCCAATTCATGGTGCCCCAGGGTTTTGAAGTCCACAAAGAAAAAGTTTTTTGGTAATCAAAAATGAACATTCTATAAATGTTTCCTACAGTGGCTTATTACTGAATGTTTTAACAACCTGCCTGAGTTCCAGTTTTTAAGATGGAGGCAAACCCATCTTCAACATCATTAGAACACCACAGAAACCTCAAACCACAGAATAGGTTTGCACTGCCAAAAACACTGGAGATGGAGCGTGGGAGAGTTCCAGGCAAAGCAGTAAGACAGTGCTGCAGATCTCAGAAAGAGTGCAGAGCAGTTCTCAGGGGCACAGCCTGAAGGACTAAATTCCTGTGTACAATGATGGTAACAGAGTTTAGGCCCAGGAATGAGGTCTTTGGTCCCTTTTGGTGGCAGAGGTGAGGCTAATCAAGACTTTGCACAGATTAGCTGTATTTGCAGGAAACAGTATGTCACAGCAGCAGCAGCAGAGAAGAGACTTTTCATTGAAAATCACCTCCATGCCTATTCCCCTTGGCCAGGGAGAAGTAGAGTCTGTGCACACTTCTAGACAAAAACTCACACATAACAGAAATCCCTGCCAGCCTCGAACACAGCAGCATGGCTCTGGTCTCTCTCTGACAGGAATCTTCTGCAAATGGCTGATCAAAGAGAAACAATGTTTTCCCATGGTGAACAACCAAAAAAGAACCAGTACATGATCCACAGAAAGACATTATTAGGGGGAAAAAAAAGAGGAAAAAGGACTATGACAAAACAAAACAAGAAAATAACTGGAAGATGATGAAGTCCCAATAGAAAAATGTTTCCATAGATATAAAGGTCAGAAATGAAAAAAATGAACGAGTCAGGCAAAAGTAGAAAAAATTAGGCAGGCCTCAGATTTCTCCATGGCAATATTCCATCCTGGAAGACAGAAGAGCAGTACCTCAGAAAACCTCAGGTAAAGCAAATATCACCTCAAAATGTTGTATCTGGCCAACCGGTAGTTCAAGTGAAAAAAATAACAGGCAAATAATTTTAAATACCAAGAACTGGAAGGATACTGTTCCCTTGAACAATTTACTAGAAGACAAACTTTAGTCAACAGAGATGACTGGAAAAACAAATAGCAAAGTAACTAGCAGTAAACAATGAACCTGTTTAGATACATATAAAACTAAAACAAATGTGGGGAAAATGGTTACAGAACGGAGCACAAATGTTACACACCCAGTGAAGAAATGATAATACTATCAAAAGTTGGGAAGAGAAGGGGAGAAAGATAAGAGGTAGATAAGGTATGTCCATTTCCTTGTCTTTACTACCTGGGTCAAAAAAGTAACATTGTCAACCAAAATTGCATGGTGGAGGAGGAAAATAAGAGGGGAAAAATAGGGAATACACTAATTTCACCATTACTTACAATAGGGAATTAATAGGTACTGCAAAGGAATTAGAGGACTGTGAAAATTAAAGTTACGGTTTTAAAGTAACCACTAGAGCAAAAATACTAAAACAAAGAAAACTACCAAAGGTATAAGTTACTTTAAAAGTTATAAAACAGAAAGCATAAATGAAATCTAAGATTAAATATATGTCAAGTTGACATAGATTGATAATATTAAAAGAAAGACTAGCAGTGTATTACAAAGCAAAGTTCAGTCTATGCAGTGTACCACAGATGCACGTAAAACAAGTAACAAATCAGAAAGATTGCAAATTAAAGGATAAGAAAACCTAATGAAACCAAAAAGATAAACAAAAACAGAGGTGGAGTTATTAATACTAGACAAGCTTAAATTCAGAGCAAAAGCATTAAACAAGACCAAGAAAGGCACTTTATAATGCTACAGTGAGAGACGCTTTAACAGGTACGGTACAACTGATTTAGACATACATGCACCCAATATATATATGCACACCAAATGGTTTAACTTAAACACACATAAAGGAAAAACTACAAGAGTTACAAAAAGAAACAGAAACATATTCCTGAGGAAAGCCTTTCATTTATCTCCCTCAGCCCATGACAGACTAAAGAGGACAAGGCAAGTCCCCGGCCACAGAGGGAAACTTTGGAAGTGAAGCTGCCAGAAGCTGGTAACTGTATCCTCTTAAGTTTTAGTCTTTCAATGACTTTCTCAGCAGTATATGCAAATGGATCACCCTGATATTTTCATTTCTAATGAATGATAAACAAGAGTTCTCCAATTACATTTTACCAGCCAGGTAAACAATCTGGCTTGGTTGTTATTTTTGCTGCCATAACGTCTCCTTTTACTACATATTAAGCATGTAAAGTATTTCATATGTTCTTAGGCTTAGAAGAGAACATCCTGGGAAGGGCTGTTCAAAACAGGAGGTGTTCCAAGGTCCCAGCTCTAACTGTCCTTTACTGAGATGTGATGGGAGGGAGGTCCTCTCTTCTCTTGGGCCTCAGCTGCCTCCATCTGTCCAGTGAGAGGAGGCTAAAAATCACTGAAGCCTCTTCTAAATAAGAGTATAATGGGTTAAATTGTGAACTATATGATGGACCCCACTTCTACAATGGGCTGACCCAGGAGTCCTCATTCATGTGAGGTGAATTCAGCCTTGGAGAGCATTACACTCTTCTCTGAGCAGGTTATACAGTAAACCAATCATCTGAAATTTTCACTTTCATTGCTGGAAAAATTTCTCTGAGTGTAGCTTCCCTCACTGCTTCTCCACAGGATCCTGGCCAGCCCCGTGTAAACAGCAGTGCGGGTTAGGTCCCCAGCTGTAAATGGAAGCGTTCTTTGGAGACAGAGGTATAGGTCGTTGTAGGTTGCCATGGCACTAAAAGCACTGGTCTCTTAATGGGGACTTTTTCTTTATGACAGAGTCAGATGGAAAAAATAAAAGCAAGAACAAATGAAAGTAGTAAAGTCCTTCCCACTCCACACTCACTTACGCGCACCCCAAAGCCTTACCTGGTTCAGCGCTAGTGCCACTGCAAAACAGGACGCCCTCCTGGAGAGGACTACTCCTTTGATCAGGGCTTCTTCTCTTAATGTAGTACAGATTTTAAAAGATTCAGGGCTATTCTGGGAGAAGACAAGATTGCTCAATAAATAAATGTCATGAAACTTCAAGTTCAATAAAGTGGTTAATAGTGCTCACTGTTTCAGATTTCCTTTTGGAAGAACTTCCTGGAGCCTATCTCAAGCCTCTTAAAAGATTAAGCTACATATGGTGACTGTCTGCAGAGAGACCAAGTTATCTATATATTAGCAGCTCAAATCTAAATTAACTTCATTTTTAGCTCTTTGTTGATTTTCTGACTTGGGGCAGCTTTACCAGCAAGTATACAGGTCTCTTTATCCAGGTAGCTGATTCCAGACACAGGTCCTGTGATGTACACGTGTGAAGAGTCAGCCTGCTGCTACCAGATTAAATAATAAGAGTAAAGCTCAGCAACACCACAGAGCTTCCCCTGAGGCGATTTGCAATCTGAAAATGTCCATGTTAAGTCAGATACCTGAAAACATGAACACTAATTTGTAAATACACAAACTAGCAGACAGCAGTGGTAAAACAGAATCCTCTCCCTTTGTCCCTGTTGTGGGTGGATTACACTTATGAGAGCAGCATCAGCTTTGCGTCTGTGTATCTGTCATGATGTGTTTCACAACTCAAATCCTCAAGGAAAACCTGAATTTGATGAGAGGACAGTTCACAGAATTGGCTTGGAATTTGTAACAGATGACCAATCCAAGTTTTCAATTCCAGTTTCCACTGAGTGAAACAAGTTATTCTTGGATACACACTTGGAGAAAAGTCCTCTGCCCTTCCTAAGTGGAGTTATATTTTCTTCACATCAGTATACACTCAGGGAGGCGTTTCTAAAAGGTCGGGAAACTGGGTATCATAATGCGGAAGAACGGATGCTCAAGGGTTGTGTGATTTGTTGGCCTTCTCTTTCACAGAATCATGAAGTGGCAGCATTGGAAAGGATCATCTAATAATCCAATGGTCAGCAGACCACAACCCTAGGACCAAATCCAGCCTGTGGCCAACCATGTTCCTTATACCTTTAAAGGTTTGTAAAAATAAAAACAAAGAATATGTGACAGGGACCATAAATGGCAGAGACTGTATGTGGCCCCTGATGCCTAAAATATTTATAGTCTGGCTTTTCGTAGAAAAAGTTTGCTGGCTCCTGAATCCAAACACTTCATTTCACAAATGAGGTAAGCAACCACTTCAAAGCCAGTTAATGCTAAAAGTGGAGACTAGACTCCAAATTTCTTAATTTCCAGACTGGTATTCTTTCCACCATAACCCAACTGCCCTTCTTGTTTTAGAAAATTGGTATTGCTACACTTTTCGGGGAAATTTTCAAGTGGCCCATGTTTTTACTTTGCTAGGTGTTCCTTCATTTTCAGCATCAAAAGATTTTATTAAGTTTCCAAAGTTAAAATGGCATGAATGTGTATAGTTACTTACGGAACTTTGGTCATTGCACTGTTTTAGTGATCACTCATTCACTAAATAATAAGTAATGAAGAAACAGTTTCTATGTGCAAAAGACAATCCTGATACAGTAATGAGATAGGGATTTATAAATGGTGCTCTCTGCTCAAAGAATTCATTTTCATGTCACATACATTTATTAAAGATCCGTTGTGCACCAGGCACAGGTAGGGGCTGGCTTATAAAGGTGCCTGAAGGGGTTTACCCTCTGGTGGGGAGGATGGATTATGCATCTACTTGGGACAACATCAGGCAGAGCTACCAGTGCTAAGTATGTGAGCGCAAATACAGTACAATCAAGGGATTCTGGAGGAGGGAGATATCACTTCCAACTCAGGTAATCACAGGAAAATTCACAGATGAGGACAAAGTAGCCCCTAAGTTCCCCACTGAAGGGTGGTAAGATTTCCATGGGAGAGGGCCACAGAGGATACTGGTCTGGGGAAGCCCAGCAGGAGCAAGAGGAATCATTCTAAAGCAGAGTTTGAACCCAGCATACCGTCTTGCTCTCATCATCAACACAACTGGAGAAGATTGAAAGATGATAAAATTGCTTTTCCCATGATAAAACTGTCTGACATGGCTAACTTGGGTTTTCTAAAAATGAACATATTTAAAATGGAAATATCTGCACCAGATGGAACACAGACTTCAGAGGAACTGAATTTTATTTGTAGAGAAAAAAAAAATCCTCTCTCAAACCCAAAATGCTCTAAAAGTTAAGGGAAGACAGTCTTACCAGTTTGTAGCAAATTGCAAAAGCAAGGACATAGGTATCTTTGCTGAACTTCACATCTTGGTTTTCCATCTCTATCAGGACTTCCAGTGCACCTGCCAAAAGCCAGGAGTGGGCCGGCAGTGTTAAATGCATTCAGGTAAGTTCAGAGTCCTCTACTGTTGATCCCACAGTTCAAATCTGTTCAGCACCATCTACTGAAAAGTGTACTTCAGCACAATAAAAACTATCTGTCAAAGACACTTAGCAATTAACTAAATTTCATAATAAATCATCAGGTGTTACAGAAAGAACTAATAATTTAAAACTTATAATTTCAGCATAAGTAAAACCTGGGGTGTTTAGTTTAAGGCATGACATGTGATACAGTGTTTTCACAGTTAAAGAATGAGGTCTCCATAATTTAGCCACTCGTCAGGAATATAAGGATCATTTTTGCTCGGCCCTAACTTCTATACCAGCAGAGACAGCAGACTTTTTAAGCAAACATAAAGGGCAATACTTACTTTTATATTTGCCTTTGATAAATAACATATCCATCAAAATATTGAATGATGTGGAATCTGAGAAGAAACCTCGTAAATGCTAATGAAGAAAAACAATACATTTTGGTTAAAAGTTAAGACTATTAAAGGAGTACTTATCCTTACAATACTGTAACTTACCTATCCAGGACTTATTTTTGTACATACTTTATTTGGCCTCCTGATCTCTAATAAGTCTCTATACCAAGGATTTATTTTTCAAAAAAAAAAAATTCAAATGTCCACTCTCTTGGTGTCATGCCTTTGGTAATGAGCAGAGGGAACAAGAGGTAAGAGGTATGACAGGAGATCTTTGGGTTTTAGAAATGCAGTGAAGAGTATCTTCATGCAGTGTGGCTCCACTAAGCTTAGAAAGGAAACAGACAAATGAACCCTAGTGGAGGTGGTCCTGGAACAGGCCTGGCACATATTAACGTGAAATGGCAGCTGTGATTATGCTTGAGGACTAGGGCAGGAGAGGCTACACAACTATGATCCTCTTTAGGCAAACGAATAATACAGAGTTGATTTTTCACTTTTGGAAGCAATTCACTGAAAAAGAGGTTCTTAACATTTTTAATCCCATGATAATGTGACACATGCTATTCAAATTATGCCATTAAATAGCTTGCTCAAATTTGTTCTTTTTTGAGAGCCAGTGAGGCACACCCTGTTCGAGGCGCTAAAGAGTAAAGAAATGATGAACAAGACAAAATCCCTGCCCTAAACTCTGGTAGGGCTTATAATCTAGGGGAGGAGCTAAATTCTGGCAGGGGAGACAATGAACAAGAGAATAAAATAAGCGAAAAATATATATAATTTCATGTATCAATAAGGGCTGTGAAGAACAGTGAAATGGGATGAAGGGACAGAGAAGATGATGGAAGGCAGTCAAGGAAGGAGACCTCAATGAAGTGAAGGAGAAACTTCAGCGATGCAGGTGCAGAGCATTCCAGTCGGAGGCCACGGGCTTGGCGTGTCTGAGGAAGAACAAGAGGGTCCAGAGTGGAGGGAGAAAGGGTGAGAGGGGCAGGAGATGAAATACCCCAAGGGGCCTCTAGGGCGTGGTCTATTCCAAGTGTGATGAGAAGCCACCAGAGTGGTCCTGTCTAGAGAGATGCTGCAAGCCTCAAGTGTGAGCTATGTATGTGACTCTAAATTTTCAAGTAGCTTCATTAAAAAAGGAAAAAAGTAATATATGAAAATATATTTAGTAAAGAAAAAAACTTCAAAAAAAGGGAAAAGGAAATATATGAAATCAGTTTTAATGTTACTTAACCCACTAAATCCAAAACGTAATTTCAACATGTAATCAATATAAAACATTCTCTTTTTATACCGGATATTTGAAATCCATCATGTACTTTACACTAATAGCACATGTAAATTTGAACATCACAGTCCAAGGGCTCCATGGGTACCCATGGCTAGTGGCCACTATACCGCAAGCACCACAGGGTTCTGGGCAGGGGACACACAAGTAAGGTGGAATCAGGATCAGGCTGTATGTCTCGTGACTCTGATTCACTTTATTTTACTACCCCAGGAAACATGCATACATGACTGTTTCTTACTGAGGTAGGTTAAAAAAAACCCCAGAAACTTTACTTTCATTTTTTTTCTGTTTCTTTTTTTTATCATTATACTCACAGCTATGACTTATTACAGTGAAACTTTCATTTCCTTTTAATTACAACATTAATACATGCTTACTATAAAAGTCAAACAATACAAAAATGTATAAAGTAAAAAGTGAGAATTTCCTGTAAGTCTACCCCCTAAAGATAAGCAGTAGCTTAATGTATATCCTTCCAGATTTTTAAAACATACATACTATAATGTAAATATGCATGTATATTTCTTCTTTTAGAAAAAAATAGGTTCCAAATAATCCATACTGCTCTGAAACCACCTTTTATCTTCTTACTAATAAATGATGGTCATCTTTCTAATACCCAGGTGTCCTTGAAAGAGGGGCAGGCTGGGCGTTAGTCCTACCATGGACACAACACTGTATACGAAAAAGAGTAAGAGGCAGAAGGACAACTTGATTATAGAGGTTCCTAAAAACACCAAAATGTCCTGGGTGGCCAGCCTTGGCCTCAAAATCTAATAAAGATTTCTGACCATGGATGAATTTACAATGTCTCTGAGTCCCAGTTTCCTTACCTTAAAAAGAAAATAACAGTGTCTACCTCACCAGGGCTCTTGTGGGAAGCAAACGAAATGAAACATGCATAGTACTTAAACACAATGTTGAGGACATAGAAAATATTCCATAAATAATTACAAAATACTTATTTTGTTTTTAGGAAAAGAAACTCAGAATATGGGAAAATCAGAAATTTTGAAAGCACAAGAGCACTTTACAATGTAACCTTCAACCAGAAGTAAAAATATGAAAACAGGAGAGAAGCACAGGTGAACAGGAAAGGCAGTCTTAAAATGGCAGCCTGCCTTCAACTCTCCCCTGCGAAAGCTCCTCAAGAGACGGTGTCAGTCCCAGGTGGACACACATCCGAGGTAGGTAGATTCCTTGTGATCTGTGTGTATACATCTTCCACACCTGTTCTACACCTCTGTATAAAGAGACCTACACCTCCTTGTAGGCAGTGACTCCAAGGAAACCTTAATTAAAAATGCAGGCAGGAGCTCATGCCTTTCCTAACGTCACTGAAAACACCCCGTCCGCAGCATAAGGAAAACCCACTGGCAGGGAGCAATCGGGAGACAATACCTGGTCTCTGATGAGCTCCACTGCAGATTCCTCAAGATCCAGCTCGTAGCACAACCTCATGAAAAGTGGTCCAAATTTATACTCTCCCAAAGTGATATTCCTGTTCTCTGCATGGTACCTGGTAATCAAAATGATTCAATGAACCAAACAGTGGGACCTGAAGAAGAGGAGAGATAGGCTATGGCATGCACTCCGCTAGGTGCTGGGGACACAGTAAAGAATGAGGTTCTCTCACTGTCTGGAGGGGAACGTGCAGAATTAAAGATGATCAGAAGAATCCTGGGGTACAGAAGTATATGAGGCATTTAAATAAACAAACGAGGTTTGTTAGAGGCCCACATACTCTGTGAAATAAAAGGAAAAAACGCAGATTTAATCATCTTAATTTGCCAGCAACCTGCTAGGACAGTGTGAGCATATGTCAGAGAATAGCAGGGGTCTTGCATTTGTAAGCCCATCAGAATGGAACTGTCTTTCTGTGTTCCTGAAGAGGAACAAGAAAAGGAGCAGGGTGATGTTCTGTCCCCCTCAAGTATGGCTTTGTCCCCCATGTAGGATAGCAGACAACCAACAGATGCACTTTACAATGTAGACCAATCTCTCTGTTTTTCTCGGCTCAGGAAAAGGCATATGTGAACTACAGTCACCTAGCTAAACAAGTTAAATGCAGTTTTGAAGACAATCTGGTGACCAAACAAGTACCTTATGATTATATGTAAATCAGATTTTAGGAAGAGTCATATGTGAATGAATCCCAGATACCAGGGTTGGGAAGCTCTGATTTTAAAAAATGGTATTTTTTTAACCTTCTGCTGAAATCACTGAGGAAAGTCACAGTAGCATTATGGATAGGCTATTCTAAACATATATACTACTAACTAGAATGATGAGTGTACTTTTAAAGAAACATTTCAAAATCCAATTATAGAAGTTATAAAAAAAAGTTCATTACCTCATTTACAACAGTTATAAAGTAAGTTATATCAAAATATCAAGTTATACACCTTAAATATATACAATTTTTATTTGTCAGTTAAACCTCAATAAAACTGGGGAAAAGAAGAAATAAGTTATTAAAAAGCAATCTAGTGTAGTGATTAAGGATTTTTAGACTGAATCCAAAATGACAGTTTAAGTCCCAGCTGTTTTACCTATTAACTGTGTAGACATGAGCAAATTAATTACCCACTCTGTGCCTCAGTTTCCTCATTTGTAAAATGGAAATAATAAAAGAACTCAAAGAGTTTTTATAAGGATTAAATGAGATGACGTGCCTGGCACACGGTACGTGTTCCATATATGTTACCACTTGTAAAATGTAGGGCATGCTGAGGAAAACATCTTTAAAAATCAATATATTTCAGTAAGTAGTCTCATGAGAAATTTTGTATCAGATTAAACACGTAACAAAGCAAAACCAAAGGTTTTCCCAATTTAAATGTCATTCACACTAATAAAAGTGCTAGAAAGTCAGAGAGATGATGTTTCACCTCTTCTGACAAATGCTCGAGTTCGAGGATCTAAAATCTCTCTAAACCAAACAAAATAGCATGACTAGGAGGAGATGAAGTTGCTCCCCCTTTTTGGCTCATTCTTCCCCAACTGTGGGCTGCCTGTCTCAGGAAGAGAGAGAACAGGCTGGTCAGGCCAAGGACCCCCCTCTTCCCATTTGTCCAGCTGTCCACGAACAGAGGGCGAGGACAGCAACCAGGCAGAGTCGTTAGCATCAATAAAGGGATTAAGAGCCAGACTTTGAATGTTTACGACAGAAGTAAGAGTGGAAAAAGTGTTCAGAATGCTATGCTTTGTCACTCTTGTAAACATCTGATAGCTTTGGGAGATAAAAAGAAGACTGAGAGGAAAACAAGTCAGAGGATCTCAAATGATTCAACTTTATGAAACTGAAACAGCAGAATCAGGTTTGCTGATACAATGTGACTGTGAATTGGCATAATCCCTTCTGGAAAATAATCTGGCAGGCTGTATGGACAAGCTTTGAAAGGCTCATACCCTCTGATCTCAGAAAGAAAACACAAATGAGCTTTATGCATAGAGTTTGATCATCATGGCTTTATTCATACTGGTGAAAAATCAGAAAATTGCAGCCATTCCATAGGGGCACAGTTAGTTCAAATACCTAGCATACAATGGAAAAGTGTATAGCCCTTAAAATACGATTCCTAACAAGCGAAAAATTAATATTATAATACGAATTAGAAAACAACTTGGGGGAGGGTATAGCTCAGTGGTAGAGTGCGTGCTTAGCATGCACGAGGTCCTGGGTTCACTCCCCAGTACTTCCATTAAATTAAAAAAAAAATTTTTTAAGACTAAAAAAAAGAAAAGAAAATATCATTTTATTACACAGTAATAACTACAGCTATGTAAAGTAAACCCTACCAAAACCACAAAATCTTTGCATGAAAAAAATCAGAGAAAATATATCAAGATATTAACAGTGGTTTCCTGGATATGGTAGACAGGCCCCCAAGATAGCCACCATTAGTTCCTCCTCTCCCTGCTCCATCCACCCGGAGGTGGAATTCCTTCCCCTCCCAGTGAATCTGGGCTGGCCTGTAACTTGCCCTGACCAAGAAAATGGGGTGGAAGTGAGGATGCCCCAGTCTGGGCAGCTCTGCAAGGCCTGCAGCCTGTGCTGGGTATTAGTGCTGGACTCAGGCACAGTGAGATACTTCAGGGGGAGACAGGGGCCATGTACAGGGGCACTAAGGCATCAGAAATGCAAAGGAAGCCTTCTTGGGCCTTCCAGCTCAGCCCACTCAGCTGACTGCAGATAAGCAGGTAACATCAGCTAAGATCAGCCTCAATTCCTGACCCTCAGCGGTGTGATAAATAATAATCAGTCGTCATTTTAAGTCATTAAGTTCAGGTGTGATCTGTTATGCAGCAAGAGAACCGAAACAGCAGAATCTGTGGTACATTTCTTCTTTCTACAATAGGTATTTTTGGTGTTTTTCAAATTTTCAATGAAATTTGTGTAACTTTTTTCTTTTTCTTTTTAAAAACAACATTAATTTTTTCACATTATAAAATGAATAATGTCCATTATAGACAGTTTTGAGAAATCAGAAGAGTACACATTTAGACAAACAAAAAATAAAATGTGTAATTCCCAGAGAACCACAGTTAACTTTTAGTATTATTCTACATACAAATACTTCATATTTTTCTCTATAAATGTACAGTATAAATACAGGTCCATGTGTAGAAATACCTCTTTAAAGAATGGCAAAAAGAAGCAATTAATTTAATTTTAGAAATGAAGCCCGTTGACTTGGTGTCATGCTTCTCCCAAGTAAGTGAAACCTTTGCTGGGCTTTGCCGTGATTGCATGAGTTCCTTCTGACGGGGGAAACTCTATAATGGATCAGACACAGTGCACATGATAGACATAAGCCTGGAGGAGGGAGACTAGTTAGGAAGGAGTCCACGGAAGTGATTCCAGTGAGACACTGGACTAAGGCACTCGTTATAGGGACAGAGAGAGGAAGGCTGGAGATGAGAGATACCAGAAGTGGACTCAGTAGGATTTCTTACCCCATCAGGGAGGAGGGCAAATGAGATCAGAGGAAAGAATGACTCGTCATTGTGACAGGAAACACAACAAGAAAAAGAAATCTGTGTAAGGTGAGTGTGAAGACTGAGGGAATGTGTTAAGTGGGGTTAGTGAGGGGCTGGTGATTGCCTGGGGCGTGAATTATCTTTTTCTATCTTCAACACCTGGCATGTAGTAGGACCTCAGTGTTTGCTAAATGAGTGAATATGAATGTGTGGAGCTCAAGGCAGGCATCTGGGCAAGAGATCTGGAAGTCATCATCGTGTAGGTGACAGCGGAAATCTTGGAAACAGATGAGATGGGTCAGGAAAAGGAGTGAGTGAGAAGAGACAAGGCTGGCAGGATTCGCAGGAAGGGCCTCACCTGTAAATGACATTTTTAGCCAGCTCCATATCGTCTCGGGACTCACACAAATGAAGCAAGGTTCTCAACTCCTCTTTCAAGATGAGCTTGTTCTGGGTCAGTTTCTCTTCCAAGTTTCTCAAATAGGTTTCTGAAAGAAAGCACAGTGTGGTGGCCATCACTCAGGCTGACTGGGACTGTCAGGAGTCTGACTTCAGGGAGGAGGGAGGCTAGAACCTGGCACATGGCAACCGGCTGCTGAGAGGGGCTCATGGCCACGTAGTTCCCTCACTGGCTGGTCTCGGGAGCAGAGTGCCAGAGAAGCAATGCATCTGTGTCATAGGGCACTGGCCCAGGCCCCACAAGACTTTCCAGCACAATCTCTGGGAGTAGGAGCACAAAAATATACATTTTTGACTACCTGGGTGATGTTTATGCACACCAAATTTTGAGAACTAATGGCCCAGAGGCTTAGCCCAATGAACTGTATCTACAAGTGACCCATGAGAAAAAAGGAAAAAAAAGAAAATGTAACCAAGATATTCAAATAATCAAGTGGCCAGGTACCTAGCAGGAAACTGAAAGGAAAATATGAACTGAAGATGGGTTAATCCACAATGGATGACTCACTTGATTCAGGAATACTTCACGTCTCTCACTTGGTTCAACTCTACCTCTTTTCCGTTCCTTCTGGCCTCTCTCTGCTCAGTTGTAAGAATGTGTGCACGACATAATGCGCTGGGTAAAAACGTTCTCTAAACAGCAGCAAACCCTCTTTCAGTAACAGAATCACTTCAAAGTGATCACAGTCTATGTCCCTTATCTTGTATTGGTCACCTATGGAGACAGTCAAACACCAAAAGGAAACACTGCTGCTTGGCATTAGGAAGGGACTGTATTCTCGCCAGAATGTGGGGTGAGAGGCAAGGCAGGCACCAAGCAAGCATCTGCTTTGCAGAAGGCAGGGCTGTTCGCAGTATCAGAAGCTGCCAAGAAAAGTCTCCAGGATTTGCTCCAAGGCCCAGAGCCTGGGAGGAATGCTGCCTAAAGGAATGGCGTGATATACATTAAAAACATAAGATCAGGAAGCTGAGGCGGATACTGCTCTCAATTTATGAGAAAAGGGCCACTTGGTTTGAATTAATGCAGTGGACCCTCCATTCTTTATCTGCAGATCCAGATAAAGGTTAAAGGTTATAGAGTTAATGGTTAAAGGTTTTAGAGACGGGAAAACATGGACTGAAATTTAAGCCCTGCCACTTGCATGCTATGGGGAGATGCCCGTCCGTGGGACTTGACTGATGTATAAAATGAGGATGATGATACCTGCCTGAGATAACATAAGCAAAGCAATCAGCACAGGGCCAACTGCCAGGAAATCAGACATTATTGTTCTTAGTTTCATTCCTTCTGTCACTTGTCAGATTTAAGAGGATTTTTTTTTATTAAATATTTCTAAAAAATTTTGAATCTAAAAGATTTTAATGGGGTGGAGACACAAGGAAGGATAAGGTATGGTCCCTGCCCTGAAAGAACTTAAAGTCTATTCAAGAGACAAGATGTATTTATACAAAGCCACCTGAAAACAGTGACAGAGTAGGTGATTCGTCACTGAATATAAACTTAACAGGAGAGAAGAGAAAAATCAGGGCAGCAGAAACAGACTAGGCCTGGTGGAACTAGAGAGGTACCAGAAGGGAAGGAAGGGGCCAGACAGCATTTGAGAAACTGAGGGGAGCAGGGTTTTGTTGGTATGGGAATCGGCATGAGAAACAGCAGAGAACTGGGGGGAAAGGTGGTAAGGGGAAGACTGTGACTAGATTAACAGGAAATCACATCAGATTCCAGAACAGGTGAGGTCCACTATGGAAAAGCTAGGAAGCTGGGGAGGGGGGCAGTTTGAACATGATGTGATCTATAACAGAGTACCACTGTGGGTTCTTCTAATGATGGAACGTGGAAAGCATTTTATAAATACCTGACAATGGAGTAGATTGGCACTCATATTAATTGCCTTTCAGAACATATGCACAACAATTACAGCCTTAGAAAGATTGTAACAATTGGATAAACAACTAGTGACATGAAGCCCTAACTGTAAACTTCGCAGATCTCCAGAAGACCTGGGGTAAAAAGAAAAGACTATAAATTGGGAGTTTGGGATTTGCAGATACTGACTACTATACATAGACTAGATGAGCAACAGGATCCTACTGTGTAGCACAGGGAACTATATTCAATACCTTGTAGTAGCCTATAATGAAAAGGAATATATATATGTACAACTGAATCACTGTGCTGTACACTAGAAATTAACACAACATTGTAAATCGACTATACCTCAATTAAAAAAAAAGACTCAAGTGAAATCTAGATTGAGTCCACCAAAGTGGAGATTGTTCTCCCTCTCTCTTATCCTCCTGCTCTGTAGGTGGTTTTATATAACAGCAACAAGCATAGTGGTGAAAGAAGACTGATTTCTGAAGGGCTGAACTGTGAGAGATGGGAAGCCAGAAGGGTTAATTAAGTGCTCATAATATCTGACAGTGAGAAAAAGGAGAGCAGAAAAAGTCAATAGGGACAAACGAAAGAGTTATGAACAAAGGAGAGTCTTGCTGTGTTTATAAAGGAATTTTGAAGTACTGGGAAAATCTCAATGTGCAGGACAGAGGGAATGAGTGCAACAAGATTTCTCAAATGCTGAAAGGCAATACGACCTAGGGTGGCAGTGCTGTGTTTTTAGTTTTTTATAATAAAAATTTTCAAACATACCTAAAAGTAGAACAGTATAATGACTTCCTATGTGCCCATCACCCAGCCACAATTATCAATGTTTTGCTAATTTTTTAAAGAAACTTTTTAGTCTACTGATTGTTCCAGCAGAGTAGAAAATATGAAAATGCATCATACATATCACTGTTTTGCTTCATTTTATTCATTTATATAGATGTGTGTGTCCTGCAGATGCGATGCAAAATTTATTTTGCACTGAGGGTTGCATTAAAAAGTTTGAAAGCCAGTTCATCTGCAGCAGTTCTCGGACTCTATTGTACATATGCATCATGTGGGGCCGAAGGTTTGGCATTTCTATCAATCTCTCAGTTGCTGCTGACTCTTAAACCTTACTTAGAGAGGCACGGATCTCGAAGACTGATAGTGGCACTAGTTTTAGTATTTCTCTGGGATCCTGGGAGAAGGGATAAGAGGAGAGCTGTAGACTCCACAGTATTAGAGAGTCAGGTGAAAAGGTGCATGTGAGGGTAGACTAGGAAGCTAAGAATAAACAATCTCAATTTTTTCTGAGACATAAGGTCATTGAAGGAGAGCCTGAATAGAGAGAAAGACAGAAGAAAGTTGAATGACAGATCACTGAAAGAATTAACAAAATAGATTTGATTACCTTTGGTACCAGGAAGATTACATCCAACAGCCACCTTCTTATGCTGAAATTCTTTTAATTTCACAATATTATCTGTAAGTAGATATCTTTTAGCTAAAAATTAGAGAAAGAAAAAAGGTAAAATCATTTTGACTGGTTTATACTTTGCAAATGAGTAGAGCCTGATTGCCTCTTTCTAATAAATGATCTCCTCTTCACTTAGTATAAATAATCCATCTAGACAGGTACAAGTATAACAAGTGGGTAAAAAACTTTCCAAACTACCGGACAAGTTGTGTGTGTGTGTGTGTGTGTGTGTGTGTGTGTGTGTGTGTGTGTGTGTGTGAAAGGAGCTATTGATTGTTTATGGGGATGGGTAGACAGGAATCTGGGATCTGAAAGACAAATGGATAGTAAAACAGGTATATCTAGTTTGGGTTTATCTAGGTAGAAGCATACAGGGTAGAGGAAAAAGCTATAGTGTGACCACTGGAATTCCCAATCGTGTTATTGGTGAAACGAGGAGTTACCATCTCTTAGATATGGACTTCTGGTATCCTCTAGACATATCGGGAATCAAGTAGAAATGGTGAGCTTGGGAAACATTACTTCTCTAGGATGCTGGGCTGTGCATGAAGAGGAGCTTGGTCAAAGAATTGTCCACTAAAAGAGCTCTGTGTACTGCAATAACGATGTAACAACAAAAAAACCCCAAAAAGCAAACAAACAAAAACTGCTGCTGATTTTCTAGCAAAGCAGTCCAGAGAAGTGGTTATAGCAGGACTCTATTGTTGGGCTGCCTGTTTTCAAATCCTTCCTCTACGCGTTCCTTCCGACCTTGGGCAAATTACTTAGCCTTGCGGTTTCCTCCTCTGTAAAGGAAGAAAAGAGTAGTACCTTTCTCACTGGATGTTGGGAGAAGAAAAGTAATGAATGTATGTAAAATGCATTAAAGCCTGACATACCTGTTAAATATTTTATTTTCACACACCAGAGTTTTCAAGTTTAATCATTTTCATAAAGATATTAAGGGATAATTTTACAAATAAACATGCTCAAGGTCTTGCAAATAGCTGCAGAGCTGGACTCCAAACTCGGAGTCTTAGACCTCCCCTCCCAAGCTCTGCCGCACAGTACACCTAAGGGGGAGGGAGTGTTCCTGGAGAGCAGCATCCCGCAATCCAGGACAATACTACAAGGTCATGACCCAGCACAGCTTTCCTTTGATTCGCAGGCACACAGGCGTCCACGACCGCTGCACCCACGCGCACAGGGCAGGGTATGCCCGGCTGCTCTAGGCCAGGAAGTGACTGCAGCGCTGTTATTTCTCCAAAGAGACACCCGCTGCGGTGTAAAGCTCCCTTCTGTCCCATCCCTCCCTTCCTTCACGGCCCGAGGCCGCAGATACCTCCGACAGGGCAGCGGCAGCATGCGGAGCCTGAGCCTCCCACCCTGGTATACACCAGATTCCGCAGCGCCTGCAGCAGCAGAACTTCCTTCGCAGGCCGAAAGGCAGCCGCCATGCTGTCCCGGGCCGCACCAACTGCGGGAGGCAGGGGAGGGGGCGGAGCGTCGACTTGCCTGTGACCCCTCCCCTTCCTGTGCCCTCAGGCCCCGGACCGGCATTCCGCTTGGTATGCTCCAAGATGGCGGCACCCATAGTGCGGCGCGGGATCCTCCTGGCGCGGAAAGTGTTGCTGCCTCAGCTCTCCCTGGCAGGTTGGTGGCTGCTACCTTTGTGGGGCTGCTTCATTAGGCCCCTGAGAACTCTGTTCCTTGAGAGAAGGGAGCGTTGGGCTTTCAAGGGGAGAGGAAATGCTTCTGGAATCTAGTTGCTAGAGAGACCATTTGAGGTGCTTGGTAGCCAAGAGGGGAGGTAAGTTCTCTGACCCGTCGTCTCCTTCCCTAAAGTGTCGGCCCGTTCAAAGATGTGAAGAGCAGAGGAAGTCGCGGCGGCATTAGGGCTTTGGCGTGTAATTTGCCAGGTTTGTGTGTTAGAGTGGTCATCTTTTTGCTGCCCATGAAAAGCCCAAATGTGACCACCCCTGGGGCTATGAAACTTTCCTCCCTGTTAAGTTTCCTTGAAGGGACATCATAAACGTTCTCCTCACTACCTCACACGTGGCCAGACACTTGGTTTTCACCTGGTGGAGGAATTTCTCAGTACTAACCTCACTTTACCTCATGACCTTGGGCACAACTTTTGATTGACCTTTCTTTGCTAAAGTTTTCCATGCAGACAATAAATGGTAGTAGTTACTTTTAAAGTACTTTGGTATCTGAGTGAATGAGAGCCCACTCAAAACTTGTTTAAAGAATCTGCTGATGAAGACATTGGAAAAGTTTTTTTCAATTTACAAAAGCTAAATCCTGACAGGTGTATCCGATTATATAATTAAACTAGGATAGTCACAGCTGATTTTTCCAATGCTTGTTATCTCTTACCAACATACCTCCTCTACCCCCTGTTTAAAAGCAGCACACACTTGTTCAGGTTCTTTAGGAACAGTCTTTAAATATCAACTGAAACCTCATAGTTGGCCACCAAAAGTTTGCTAAGGATTAACTGGTTGACCTAGCAAATGAAAATATTTAATGCCACACATTAGATAAAGAGGTGTGCACAGTACTTGGCACCTCAGAATTAACTGTTACAACTATTTAACTGTTGTAACTATTTACCAGCATGTTTAATTATGGTTGTTATTGTTGTTAGTAAATGCTTTTCACTTTAAACTAGACCTTGGATTGTCAAACAGGGAGAGTATCGTTGTTGCTTAGGTTGTTTGGGGGCGATCATTCTAACAAGGGAATGGAAATTAGTTACAAGTGAATTGAGAGAATTTCTAGTTAGCATTTTGGTCTTAGTTTGAACTGGTGAATTTGTGGTCGGTTACACCTGTGCTATTGTAGTAGCTACTAGATATGTGTGGCTATTTAAGTTAGTTAAAATTAAGTAAAATTAAAAATTCAGTTCGTTAGTCATATTAGCTATGTTTTAAGTGCTCAGTAGGCACCTGTGGCTAATACCTACTGTATTGGGCAGCTCAGAATTGAACATTTCCTTTATTACAGAAAGTTATATTGCACAAGCACTGGGTTAGACCATAGATGAAAGAAGTCTTGAAATCAGGAACTGGACGCTATAAGGCGAGTGATATAAGTATGTAGGATAGTACATTATGCACCACTAGGGGGTTGAGAATGCTGATAAGGAACTCTTAAGTCATCAAAACATCTTGAACCATTACAGGATAAAAGAGGAAAAATGTTCTAATTTGTATAAATTCATGACAGATCAATATTGGGAACACTTTGGTGCTTCCATTGATTCACCTTACAACATATTGGAAAAGAGCAACTAAACTGATCAAGAGGATGAAAGGAAATTTTATTGAGATAAACCAAAAAAGTGAAGAGGCTAGAGAAGGAAACTTATTGGGCACTTACTACATATTGGACATTAGGCTGGGCACTTAATATATGTCCTCATTTAAATTGTGATGCAGTATTTCCCTGTTTTACATATGAAGAAAGAGGCTCAGAGGCATGGTGTTACTTGCTGACATTTTCATAGTATTAGCACAGCAAAGGTTCACACTTAGATTTTGTGACTCTAAAGCCTATCTGTGTCCACAATCACACTGCTTCCTTTTGGATGTGAAGCTTGTTTGCAGACATTTTAGCAAAGGCCAGAATAACTATAAAATATACATAGAATAACTATGAAATAAACACATTTTTACTGAACTTTCAAATTCTGGTCCTTGGAGATATCTTTTCAAAATTAAATAGAGGAAATATTTCTTTTTATAGTGGATACTTAGAATATTGTTGTTTCAAAAGTTGACTGTCTGAAGGGTAAGCAGGCTCAAGAAAGAGTTGTGTATACTCTTGAGTGGCATAATCAGAGTAGGATTACATGGTCTCAGAACTCAATATGTGAGACTGATTATCCTATCCCCTTGCTACTTCAGTGTTGTCTGAAGGTCAGCATCATTACCTGGGAACTTTTGGAAATGCAGAATCTCTGTCCCCACCTCAGACCTCCTGAATCAGAATCTGCATTTTATCAGGATTCATATGCACATTAAAGTTTGAAGAGCTGATCTAGATTTTACATTTTGCCATTGTCCACTCAATTTAATGTTCTGTCTGACTTTGTAGAAAGTCTTTGGTTCTGATGTTACATGTACAGACCTTCCAACTATTATACAGAGGTGGAAAGAACTTTAAGTGATGCCATTTAAAAGTATCCTAGAAAGATTAACATCCTGCTTTAAAAGATTTACAGAAAATGGAATGTCTTTCTAAGATGTAGTAATTTCCTATTGCTGCTGTAACAAAATTACCACAAATTTGGTGGCTTAAAACAACACAGGTTTATTACTGTTCTGTAGGTCAGAAGTCTGATACTGGTTCTTACTGTGCTAAAATCAAGGTATTAAAAGGGATGTATTCTCTTCAGAAATCTCTAGGGGAGAATCTGTTTCCTTGCCTTTTTCGTCTTCTAGAGACCACCTGCATTCCTTGGCTGATTCAGACATCTTCTAAGTGCACAGTGGCAAGTCAGGTACTTCTCATCTCGTGCTGTTTTTCATACATCACACTAACAACCTGTCTCCCTCTTTCACTTCTTAAGGATTGTGATTACATTGAGCCCACCTGGATAACCCAGGACTGGCGCCTCATTTTAAGATCAGCTGATGTGCTGATCTTAATTCCATCTGTCACCTTAATTCCCCTTTGCTGTTCACAGGTTCTGACATTCACATGTTCTGGAGTTTGGGCCTGGACATCTTTTGGGGGTACATTATTCTGCTTGCCACACTTGGCAACTCATTCTTATGTTTGTCATTGGTTTCTATTAGGAAAACTTTCCACTTGCCAAATTGAAATTCTTCATCCTTGTACCCATTTATACCCATTTCCTTTTGTTCTATTCTTAATGGAGATAAAAAAATGATTACTGGTTACTTACTTATAAGCAAACATTAAAAAGTTCAACTATATCAAAGTTACTGCGCTTATCCTTTGTAAATTTACTAGTCCTAATTTATTTTATTTTCAGTTCATATGATCCCCTTGAACAACTGCACACAGGGCATTCTGGGACCCCTGGCTTTCCGCACCGCATCACCACCCTTGCTTTTTGTCTCCCAATTTAAAATTCATGAACATTGTTGTAGATAACTGTCTTCTCTGGCTCTAGAATGAGGGCTGATCTCTTGTGCTAGAATGAATATACTAGGAAAGAAATAGAGAATAAGTAAGAAAATGTAATAATAACAAGTAGAGAATATGTAAGTCACTGGTGCCCTGGAGTATATAACTTAAGAGTCCCCTCCTCAGCTCATGCTCGCATAGAAAATTTCCCACAGAAAGATTATTTTGTTTCTGTGTCAGATTGTTAGAGCATGCGGGGACCTTAAATATCCCCCAGTCAGCTCCTTCACATAGCTGCAGGGTCTGAAGTTTTCTACCAGCTGGTGAAACTCAACCTGAATCTCGGGTCTGCTCACTCCTGACCTGGTGTACAGCTATGCACCTAATGTAACGCCATTAGATTTCATCCTTCTGGGCAGATCTAGGAATGTAACTGACAATTTATAACATCGTTTCTCTGGACAGTGTAGTCTAAGTTCCAAACATCTAATCATTTAAAAAATAATCCACTTGAAATGTAGGCACTTATTAATAGTTAACTATTTAGAAAGAAAATCTTCGTTCCTCACTGAGCCAGTTTTTGGAAGCTTTTAATATTATTGCATCATTTTAAGCTTCAGACTTCAAATTTAGACAGATTTTTCTAATAAAGGTCTGACCTTACACCTGCTTAAGACGAGGGAGGGACTGGTTTTGTGTATAAACACATACAGGTGTGTTTGTGTTTGTTTTATTTGGGAGATGGATAAAGAATAACAATAACATGCAAATACTGTGTTTAACCAGCTCCCAGGCCTTCTAGTTGTATTTGGCTTTTGGTCTGCTGTGACCTTCAGGTAATTATCTGCCATTCATTCCTTTTTAATTTTTTTTAAACAGCTTTATTATTTATTCACATACAATTTACCCATTTAAAGTATTCAGCTTAATGGGTTTTTTTGTATATACACACAGGTTTGTGCAGCAACCATCACCACAATCAATTTAGGACATTTTCATCACCTCAAAAAAAACCCCATACTTATTAGTAGTCACTCCCCATTTCCCTCCAAGCTTTCCCCATTATTGCCACCACCCCCCAGATCTAAACAACCAATAAGCTGCTTTTTATCTCTGTAGATTTGCCTATTGTGGACATTTCATATAAATGGAATTATATAATATGTAGTCTTTTTGTGACTGGCTTCTTTCAAAAATGATTTTCGAGGTTCATCTATATTGCAGCATTAATCAGTACTTCATTTCTTTTTGCTGAATAATATTCCTTTATAAGAATATACCACATTTTGTTTATCCATTCATAAATTGATGGATATTTGCATTTTCCACTTTCTGGCTGTCATGAATAATATTGCTGTGAACATTTGTGTATAGTTTTTTGTGTGGATACAGTTCATTTCTCTTGGGTATATACCTAGGAGTGGAATTGCTGGGTTATCCACTAACTCCATGTTAACGTTTTGCAAAACTGCCAAACTTTTCCGACGTGGCTGTACCATTTTACATTCTCACCTGCAGTGTGTGAGGTTTCTAGTTTCTCTACATCCTTGTCAACAGCTGATATTATCTGCCTTTTTGATTATAGCCATCCTAAGTGAGTGTGAAGTTGTGGATTTCAGTGTTGCATTTCCTTAATGGGAAATGATATTAAACATCTTTCCATGTACTTGTTGGCTGTGTGTGTGTGTATTTTAGAAATGTCTGTTCAAATCCTTTGCCTGTTTTTCTGTTGGGTTGCTTTTTAAATGTTGAGTTGTGAGAGTTATTTATATATTCTGGGTACAAGTCCCTGATCAGATTAATGATTTGCAAGTATTTCCTTCCATTCAGAGTTATGCTTTCACTTTCTTGATGGTGTTTTTTGAAGCACAAAAGATTTTAATTTTGATTAAGTTGCCATTCTTTCTCATTCGTTCCTTGAGCTCAAGTTTATTGAGCACTGCCATATGCCAGTCATTGTGCCAGGTGTCATCTTGTGGGCTACCTCAAATTTGGCTTATTAGGTTTCTCTTATTTACCAGTAGTGTGCTGGGTGACTGGGTAAGGTATTACTCTTTGCTTTATGTGAAATAAGGGGAAATATGCTGATCTAAGTCTGATGGAAATTTTAGTCTGATGAATCATTGAATGAGTAAAGCCACCGTTCAGCAAGTATTTGAGATTCTAAGAAGAGGTTTTAAGACCCATCTAGGCTCTAAGTTAGTGGAAACAAATGACTCCTAGTCCTTAAGTTATAGACAAAACTAGCAGCATTTTTACTCATAATCTTATGGTAGAAATTTTAACAGATTTTCTCCATCTTCTGCTTGTTAGAGGTTGAATACATGTTGTCATGAACTGAATTATAAACTGTGCAATATAGGTTACAATTTCGTAGTAGATCTTTAAATAATCTTAAATGGAAAATATGACAAAGGTATGTTTAGTAAAACATAAATAAAGTGAACCTGTTGTGAAACCATGCCTGTGTTTACATAATTGTCTTATTCCTCAGGTAAAAGATGCCTGCTTTCTGCAGCCTATGTGGACAGCCACAAATGGGAAGCAAGAGAAAAAGAAGATTGTCACCTTGGTAGGTGGGCTCTTATATGTGTCATTTCCATTCACTCTGTATGTTTGTCATCATATATTCATATGAGATATATGTGAAATGATGCTTTTATGATAATCTGATTCTGATAAGCACATTTTAAGTCTTAAAAATTAGACTATTGTTTCACACATGGCAAAATCATTTTTTCTATCTTGCAAATTTCTTTTTTGCCTTGATGATCAGTCTCCCTGAATTATATAAACAGTTCTTTTTTGTTCATTTTTATCGTATAGTTAGTACCATGCAGCCTGTCTGTGTTTTATCTACAGAATCAGTCTTTAATATAATGGTTGCAAAATGATGGTTTTCCAGCTTCATGAATACCTCCACAGTTACTAATTAGTACTCAATATTTCCCATAAGCAAGAACCTTCTTTTTCTACCTCCACATTTACTAATTAGTACTCAATATTTCCCATAAGCAAGAACCTTCTTTTTCTCCCATTTCTTTCTTTCTCTGTTTATCTATTTATTATCAGTATGATGTTGTGGAGTCCTCTTTTTTTTCTTTTAATGATTCATTAACAGATTTGACTAGTAGAAGCTCTTTCAAGCTGCCTCCCAATGTTGCATCTCGTACCTTTCCTGCTGTAGCCCGGAAATCAATTACAGATGACCCTTGAACAACCAGGGCTAAAGGCACCCACCCTCAGCGCAGTCAAAAATCCACATATAACTTATAGTCAGCCTTCTGTATAAGTGGATTTCTCCCTAGCCAAGGTTTCACATCCATGGATTCAACCAGCTGTGGATCATGTGTGTAGTCCTATAGTACATACTCAGTGAAAGAAATTCACATGTAAGTGGACCTGCGCAGTTCAAACCTGCTTTATCCAAGAGTCAGCTGAATTTCTCCAAGGAACACTGGTTCTTTTTATTAGGGAGTATTATTAGACACCCAAGATCTGTGTGCTAGTTGTCCTCTTGCTGCTGTGGAAGTTTTGCTTCTTTGCCCATTCATTGGGCAGAGCTAAAAATTATACATATACACATAAACATATATATGTACACATGCATACAAGCTTACATGTACATATTTTACAAATAATGAGTTCATAATGAACCCTCCAATTCCATTTCATCCCTATAGGGTTCTTCCTTGCCATCCTCTAGTCCCTATTTGTATCTCCCTTTCATGCTGAAAATGCTGGCTCCCAACTGGGACAGTGTTTTGAAGTGTGGCTCAGTCTTGGCATTGCAGGTTATCTAATTTTGCTGTCTTCTAGTAAGTGCCCTGTAGTCATTGTAACAGTCAAAAAATACCTCTGTGTGTTCTAAAATGCCCTGGAGAGCCAATAGTACTTTTGGGGGGGGGGGCACTGTTCTCGTGATGAAAGCAGTATGAACTCAGTGAATTATATTGCAAAGCTTGTTCTGATGTGCCATATATGAATGATAAGAAAAGTGCTAAGAAAGTGCAGAAAGAGAATGAAGCATTTTGGCAAAGCTCCTGTTAACACTTTCCCAGGTATGAAGGGAAAATTAGGAAATAAGACCGTTATATTTGGTGCCTTGGTATGAGTTACAGTCAGCTCTGTTATTTGGAGACAAACCTAGGGAATATTGTCATGGATTCCTGAGTAAGCAGATGCTGTTGCCAAAGAATGAGCATAATAATCTGCAATGAATAAATATCACGTGGAGGTAATTGTCTCCTTCTCTCTGTTAATATTAGTGTACTTAGAAAAGCAGTACCAGCTACTATTTACTGAATCCTATCCTGCCAAGAATACTCTCTGTACATCCTGAGTCCCTGTGCAGTCAGAATTGATTTTTCCTCACCCTGTGTTCTTACACAGTGTGATGTGGTGAAGAGTATGCCCTTGGAGGGAAGGTCTGAGTATGAGCCTCAGCTCTGCCAGCCTTCAGAAACTGTCATTTAACCTCGGTTCCTGTACCTATATACTAGGGATGATGATAATGCCTACCCCAGATAATAGCCTCACATATAGTAGGGGCTCCAGAAATATGTGGAGGGAACAAGTGCCTAGGCCCCTTGATCTTACCTCTGTATAAAACATGTGATAAGGTTTTGAAACTCGAACTGCTTGGAAGAAAAAGAGGCTGTTAGAAACAATATTTTTTTCCTGCTGTGTAACTGAATGCAGTTAAAATTTTCGTTTGTATGTGACATAACTGCATGTTTTCCCTAATTCATAATTGAGCCTTTGGGCTGGGATACGGGCTGCATGCCGATGATTGGGCAGTAGGTGGCAGTGTGGCCTCTGCGGAGACCGCGCAGCCTGTGGAGCCGGGGCGGTTGGACCCGGGCTTTTGGGGAAGCCTCCTCGTGCGTGCGTGCGCGGAGGGCTGCCCCCGGCATGTGGAGTGCTGTGATTGGCCGCTGTGTTCTGGTGCGAGCTCGTTGATTGGGGGAGGGAGGAGGGGCGATATGAGGCTTTCACTCCGTGCATCCCCATTGGAGGGCGTGAGATGGGGTGGAGTGGATCGCGGCTGGGGAGGGAAGATGCCTGGGTGTTGGTGTGGGTGTGGGGCATCCATACTCTTAAGTGATTTTGCCTCCAGGCGGAATCTGCGGAGACCTGGGTTCTTTCTGATGGTGGTGCAGCTTTGGTGCCTCCGCTCTTCAGTCTCGTTAGTGGCTTTCCATTAGAGCCTTGGGGGAGAGCTGGTAGGGATCTGTCTAGCTCCCCGTGTGAGGGTAATTTATTACTATGGAGAGCTTGATTAACATCAGGAGTGCTATTTAGTGCAGGTATACCTACATTGCATTCTAGGGAGGAATCAGGCCATGAATGCAAGGCAGGCCCTCTGACATAAAAGCCAAAAGGCAGCCTTTGTCACTTCTGTCTGTATTCCGGGTTCTGTGCTAAGCACTTCTCGTGCACTATTCCATTTAATGCTCACAACAGCCAACTGAAGAGCTGCTGTCATTTTCCTTAGAAATGAGGAAACTGAGTCCAGATTCTGATGTTTGCTTAGGGCCATGCAATAGTCTGTTGCCTCTCTGCTCAAAAATAGCATTGTTAGTGATTGCTGTAGTACCTGCAGTTCTACCATAGTGTCTTCCCTTGCATTGAAGCAGTGAGTCTCTTGCTTTTAAAATAATATTTTCTGATTGCCGTGTAATATATACTGAAAAGTGCGCAATTCATAATACATAGATTGATGAATTATCAAAGTGACCAAACGTGTGTAATAGAACATTCCTGCCACTCCAGAAGCCCTTATTGTGGTTCCCATTTTCTTCAAAGGTAACCATTATCCTGACTTCCAACACCATAGGTTATTATTATTTTTAAAACATTTTATATTGGAAAATGTAAAACAAACAAAAGTAGAGTACATAGTATAGGGAATCCCCTTTGCCCAACACCTGGCTTCAACAGTTGTCAGCTCATATAGCCAGTCTTCATCTCTATTTCTGCTTATTCCTCCATCCTGATCCTTTGGATTATTTTGAGGCAGATCCCAGACAGTGTATCATTTTATTCATAGATATTTCAATATAGACCTCTAAAAGATAAGGATGTTTTAAATATCATTAGCATATGTAAAAATATTAATAATATTTAAATATGCAATATTTAGTCCATGGTCAAATTTCTCTGATACTCATAATTTTTTCTAATGGTTATGCACCATTACAGGTCCATACAGTGCAATTGGTAATGTTCCCCTCTTCTCTTGCCTCTTTTTAAGTCTTTTTTGTAGAAACATACAAAGAGAGAACAGTATAATGCACCCCTGTGTACTGTCACCCAGCTTCAACGGTTATCAGTTCCCTGCCAGTCTTAATTCATCAAACCCCTACCCCATCCCCAGGTTACTTTTTAACAAATCCTTGTTATCAGATCATTTTTTATATATTTTGATACATATCTCTATAGATAAGAATTTTTTAAAAAACCCTAACTATAAACCATTCTCATATCTAAAAATTAGTAATTCCTTAATGTCATTAAATATTTCATCAATGTTCACATTTCCTCAGATGTTTTATGAATCTCTTTTTAATTTGCAATTTGTTGAAATGGGATCCAGATAAGGTCCATACATTGTAATATGTTGAGGTGATTTTTATACGTTTCTTTCTCTCTTGCAGTTTATTTGTTAAAGAAAATGGGTCTTTTGTCTTGTAGTGTCTCACATTCTGGATTTGCTGCTTTTATCCTTATGGTGGTGTTTAACATCCTCCTCTACCTTCCATATGTCCTATAATACTGGCAGTTAGGAAAGAAGCCTTGATCAGATTCAGGGTTTGTTGGGTTTTTGTTGTTGTTGTTTTCCCACTTTTGCCATGAATACTTCATAGGGAGTGTTGCTTACTCTTGTCAGGAGGCACACAGCATTAGGTTGTCCCTCTGATGTTAAAGCCATTTGTGATTATTGCTTACACCCATTATTTCAAGAAGAGCTGCAAAATGTTGCTATTTTAATTCTGTCATTTCTTCCTCATTTGTTACCCAGAAGATTTTTGTTAAAGAATTTCCTTTCATCAACAGTTTAGTTATACTGAGATATGGAAAGATGCAATTTTCAAAATAATGAGTTGACTTCCTACCATCCTCCAAAGATGATCAGTGAGGGTTTAAAAAAATACTCATGAATTTAAGTGTTTCAGACATTTTAATCCATTGCAGTTGATGTTTTTATTGAAAAGGCCTCAGTTCTTCAACTAGGCTCTGTAGGGCCCTAGGCATTCTTGAACTTTCCATCGCAAATCAGATTTCAATTTTAGACTCTTTCTGTACTTGGCTTCCTTTTGGTTAAAATAAACCCTGAATTAAAGCATTGTTTCTGAAATCCCTTCATTAACCATGCAGATCTGCTGGGGAGGTTCAGGGTGAAAGTGATCAGTGTTAGCCAGTTAGCAGCTGTTGAATTATAGACTAGGGTCTGCAGTTAATAAGACTCAGGAGAAAACCATTCTGGGGAACTGAGTAAGTAGGGTGCTGATCGGAGGGCAGGCCTGAACCTACCTGGGTTCCATGAGAAGTTTGCTTGGGTCACTCTGCCTGAGGTAAGGGCCTAGGTGACTTGAACTGAATTGGTTCCTGAGCCCTACTGAATTAAATGTTTTATTTTGGATTTTTCACTCTATAAATAGTCATAAAGTAAGGGATACCTTTTAGTTTCAGTTACTGCTTTTCAGTTTTTGTTTTAAGAACTCCCTCACTACAGGTGTAGCCCTAGGCAGTCTTGGCTTTACCTGAGGATATCTGAACCAGCTTCTCACCTTAAAAAGGCCTTGGTTCTACCCTCTGTTCCCTGTAAGTCATTAAAACCACAGCTCTGTGTCACTGGGGACCTGCAGATGCTCTCAGGTGACTGCTACCCTCAGTACTCCCTTAAACACTCAAGGTTTGTACTTCCATCTCTCCTTTAGCCTCTGGCATTACTTCTGTCTTCTTGAATGCTCAGTCATATATTTTAGATGTTTTTAACACTTTATCTAGGTGTTTTGCTTTTATAATGGGGGGAATTTTTTAAAGGGTACTTAGTCCACCTTATTTGGAAATGGAGTTCAGTTTACTATCATCTTTGAATGTAGGAGCAACAGCCAAGACTTGTTTCAAGGTCCCTCCATGGGTAGTTCTCAAACATAACTCACTTGAGTGCTTGCAAGGCTGCATCACAATCTCCTGGGGCTTTTTTTAAAAATTTTGTATTTCCCTAGTCTCACCTCAGCTGTGGAATTAGAATCCCCCCTTGGGTGTGAAGCTTAGGAATCTGAAGTTTTAAAATTTTAAAGCCTCTTTGGGGTTCTAATCCTTAACCAGGATTACACTCCTGTACTTGGGATAGTGTACTAGGGATTTTTTTGAGGACAGGGTCCTCAATAAAATCATTTATGTCCTTAGATTATCAATGGTATTGTTTTCTTCAAATAAAAAGAACACTCTTATGCTAATGTACATTTCATTTTCTGGACATACTTCCACATTGTCTATCCAGCTTTAAATTTTCTTAAATGAAGAATTGGAATTTCAGACTCATTTCCCCCTATAGTCTTCGTTGACCTCAACCATCCGCTGCAATGCACATTCCTGAGGAGGCTGAGTGCTAAGCAAGAAAGCATCTTCTTTGGCACATCCCTTTGAATAAAACCTGGGCGTCTGCTGGCCAGAATGAAACGTGAAGTGTGGTTTTGACTGTTGAAGCCTCAGTCCAGAAGCCTGTGGCGCTGATCCTCTGCAGGCCACAGCTGCCCAGCTTTCCTGGCCATCCCTGCTCGGTGCGGTTTTCTGCCTCATTCATCACACCAGTGTTACCGTGTGAGGTGATTGGTCACATTATATTTAGCATCAAACCTTTCTCTGACTTACAATATGCAAATGTTATTCATCAGATGCTGGCTCTGCAGCTGTTGCCTTTTTTTGAGGCCCTAGCCGATTTTACTTGCCTGAGGATATCCGGGTGTAAAGGATTAAAGTGGAATCTTGATTTACCACACTATAGGAGGCTACTCAGTCTAGTGTTTATTTATACATTGTGCACTGGGTGAAACCCATGAGGAAACAGAGGCCATTTTAATTAGGCCAGTAGATCCAGATCTTGCATTTTTTTAGTTAAAATATGGCATAAAGGGAGTTGATTCTTTATACTGCTTATCATCTGAACACAAGAGCCTCTATTATGAAGTGATCATAAAGATTTGGTGTCATGGGAATGCTGTTTAGTATCATTCTATGAGCAGCTAGATTTAACAATATTAATTTGCCTTAGTATGAAGAGGTTTTAGGGACTTCTTTGTGAGTGTGTGTGTGTGTGTATGTATGTGTGTTTTAAAATTTTTAAATCACATAGTATCAGTCCCTTTAAGATAGTCGTAAGAAAAGTAATTACTTTCACATCATATCAGGTTTTAGTGGTTTTGCAAAGTTCCTTTCCCCTAGTAGCTATTGAGCCATTGAGAGCATTGCCCCAGGGAAATAAAAAAGAGTGGTTAAGTGCACAGCAATAGGTCTTTAACAAATACTTGTCATTAGATTGCCTGTCCCTTTTTTTCTTCCACTGGGAGGTAAAAAAGCTTGGAAGTCCAATCAGAGTTGACCGTTGAATAACATGGGTTTGACCTTCGCAGGTCCACTTATACATGGATTTTTTTTTTCCAACGCAGTACTGCACAATGCAGTTGGTTGAATCTGGGGATATGGACAGCTGACTGGGGGACTTGAGCATCTGTAGATTTTGGGGTCTGCTGTGGGTACTGGAACTGATCCCGTGAGGATACCAAGGGATAACTGTATTTCTTTTTCCTTCCTTCCTCTCTTTTTTCCCTTCCTCTTTCCCTTCCTTATTTTCTTCCTTTTATTTATTTCTTTAGGTATTTATTGGGTGCCTTTTATAAAACTCTTGTAGAAACTGAGAATGTATCAGTGACTTGAGTCCTTACCTTCATGGAGTTTATTTCTAGGTGTAAAAGACAAAAAAAAAAAAATCACCCCCCAGTACAGACCACTTTATGTAGGCATTTGTAGGTCATAGAAAATATTTTGGATTTTATTCCGAGTATGGTAGGAAGCTGATGGCCGATTGAGAAAAGAAAATGACAGGATCTGGTTTATCTTTTAAAATGCTCACTCAGACTGCTGTGTGGGAGTTAGATTGTAGAGGTGGGGACAATAGTTAAGGTGACCAGAAGGGAAGTGAGAGGTTAGGGGGTAGCGGTGAGATATGTGTGTGTGTATATGTATGTATGTTTCAAATCCAGAGCTTGTATGGTTGCAAAGTATTAAAAAGGATAAGATCAAGGATGATGCCTTAGTTTTTGGCCTGAATAAGCCAGTGAATGTAGTGATCATTTACTGAGATGAGAAAGGCCTAGGAAAAGCAAGTTTGGAGTGGAAGTTTGAATTATTAAGAGGACATGTAATATTAAGATACCTATTAGACACCGGAATGGAGATGTCACCTATGCAATTGGAAGTGTAAGTCTGGAGTTACAGGCAGAAGTCAGGATAGGCATTTATGTGTGGAGCCAGTAGTCTGTAGATGATGATTAAAGCTGTGAGGAAGAGAGAATGAGATACCGAGGACTGAGCAGAGGGTGAAGAGTCTGCTCCTCAGACTTGAGGCATGCCAACATAAAGTCAAGAAGAGGAGATCCTGCAAAGGAACCCAAGATGGAGAGGGAAAAAAGAGCATTTCATGAAGGATAGAATAGTCAGTTGTATTAAATGCTAGTGAGAGGTCAAGTAAGATGAGGCTGAGGAGTTAACCACCGGATTTAACAATATGGAGGTGGTCTTTGGTGTTAGTAGAGCAATGGAAACCAAAATCTGATTTAAGTGAGTTCAGGAGAGAATGGAACTAAGGAGGTAATAACAGTTGTACGGGGGATGACTGTTGAGTCTTGCTGCTGACGGGAGCAGAGCCTAGGAGAAGTAGCCAGAGGGAGATAGGAAGTCAAAGGAAGTCTTTGTCTTTTTTGATTTTTGTTTCTTTAATAAAGTTCATCCTTTGTGGGGGAAAAAAATAGGAGGCAGGATATATGGACACAGATGCTGGTAGCCTGGTAGACCTGATGGTAGGAGGACAAAGTTCTCTTGATTGTTTCTGTTTTGTATTCAAGGAAGTAAGACACAAAATCATGAGCTGAGAGCAAGAGTGAGGAGAGAAGGGGAAAGAGCACACATGTTACAAGTTTGAGAGGCAGTGAGAAGGAGTGAAATAATTATTTTGGAGTGTATGTTTTCTATTATTCCACACTTTTGAGACTCTGAGATAACAGTGTAATCTCAGGAATACCAAATATTCGTGTGAATGTTCTAGTAAAGGGAACCAGAATAAGACTAGTTCAGGCTGAAAGTCATTAATTATAGCCAGGATGCCTTGCCCCTCTGATTTGTTCAGGGAATGTATAAAAGTCATTTAATAAGTTCCAACTGAAAATTTTTTTAAATAGCTAATATATGTACCTGGTTCAAAATGCAAAAGGAATAAATGTGTAAGCAATGAAGAGTTTCCTTTTCTTGGCCCCCTACTACCTAATTTCTTTCCCTCAAGTCTGTCAATAATAGCACTTTCTTGCGTTTCTTTCCAGAGATATTTTATTGATCCACTTTTTAAAAGCTAAATATATACTAAGATTTTTTAAAATTATCCTTTCTCCAATTAAGTAAATACTTTAAAAAATTACACTGATATTTCTCTTTCCTCTTTAATTTATATGAAAATAATTCTAGAAAGAGCATCTGTTTTAATGTTGACTTTGTAGTGTTGACAGCCATCTGGCAGGAGTTGTATCTGTTAGATTTTTTTTCTTGAAGATGTATGGTTAACAAGGTTCTTTTTTCTTTTTTGTCTTCACAGCTGATCTAGCATCTTTAATGGATAAAACATATGAGAGAAAGCTGCCTGTTAGTTCTTTGACAATATCACGGGTAAGAAAACTTAAGTAGATACATATTTTCTAAGAGGAAGGAGAAAGAAAGCAAGAAAGGCTCATTATATAGACTATATATAAATCAATAAAGACTGTCTTTCATAGGAAATATTTTTCCAGAACATGGTATGTTTTTGTAGTTACTAATAGATGTTTTTTGATGAAGTAGCAAATTTCTGTGACTGAAATAAGCGGTAATAAATTTACCAGACTGTTGTGTATCTGATTTATTTTAATTTTTCCAGGATATGATATTCTACTATATGATACATAGTTTTTTTAAGTTGGTATACCCTTCAAAGTGATAGTATTCCCTTGTTAATATTGGAAGCAATTTTGACAGTTGAGACAGTTTATAAAAGAGTAGATATTGATGTTAATGTTGAACTCTGCATAGCAATGGATGGGGGAGTAATATGAGGCTAGGACTTAGGAATAGGAATTGATTGTAACCATCACTGATCACCTTCTATACCAGCTACTGTACTAGTTTCTTAACATTGATTATCTTGCACTTCCCATAGCAGCCATACCAGATACGCATTATTAACTCTGTTTTGCATGTAAGATCCAGAATGTTGATGACTTTCCCACATGGAGAAATTGGACTTCAAACCCAGATTGTTGAAGTTCTTTTCTGTTGCCTCCCTCAAATGGATCTGATCTTGTCTTCATGAATTTGATTTGTGACATTGGGCAACTGGGCCCCCCTCAGTTTCCTCATATTCATTGTGGAGACAATAGTATCTTCCTCACAGGGCTGATGGGATGCTAAATTGAGATCTTAGTTGTGAAAGCTTTGTAGAAATCAATGGCACCATAAAATTCAGGGTATTGTTAGATCTAGAAGAGGGAAAAAATAAACCGTCATTCTTTTTGGTCTGAGTCCTTTCTTTCTACTCCTTGATAGTAGGGAAACCATTTAGCTAGGTCAAAACCTGAATTGCATAGGCTTAGAATTTTCATATTGGAGGGGAGCTGAAAGACCACTGGTTCATCCCTTACACGATGGCTGAAATCTCTTTGTGCCCTAGTACCTGGTGTCGGTTGAGGCAGCACTTTAGAGTTTAAAGAGCTTTCCCGTACCTTTTCTTATGGAGCCTCATACCCTTCAGTGCAGGTGCCTGTATTCTATTTATGCACCTGAAGCAACTTATTCCAGAGAGGCTGTACCATCTGTATATGCCACACAACAAACCATCAGGAGAGCTAGTTCTCAGCTTCAAGTCCTGTGTTTGAACTGTATTTTATCTGCCTCTTAAAGAGAGTTCTAAATCAAATCTGTAAATCCTAAAAAAGGGGGGGAAATTTGTAAGTCTCCGCCTCTTTACTCTCCTCTCTTTCTTCACAAGATTTTAACTGTTCACTACGTGCATTCTCTCTTACTTCATCCCTTTCTCCTCTGAGTCTCTATTTTGGAGTAGATTCATCCTTAGAAGAGTCTTTCCTGTTCTTCCTATGGTTTAGAGTTAAGGAACACACTCAGGGATTTTGTGGTTCAAAGGGAGACTTTGTTGGTAGAAGAATCACAGGTGTACTGGTCCATAGTAGAACCGAATCAGAGTAGGAAAAATGGTAATAAGACTTCTCTAAATTTAGATTTTCCTCTCCTTGGGCCATATGTTTTCAGCCATTAGAAGCTTCATCCTTTCAATTGTATGCTCCCATGTATTTGGAGCTAGGAACACGGAAAATATCAGTGTCTAAAGATAAAGGGAAATAGTGGTGACTAATTATGTACTAAGACTAGCTCTCTCTGGTTCTGAGCAAGGTTCACGTTTAGTTTTCACACAGTTCTAACCAAATTTGTTCTACACATAGGAAAAGAAGCCATTCTATGTTCTTTGTTTACACTAGGATAAGGGGGTTTCAAGGATGGAGCCATTAATGTGAACGCCATTCCAATAAAATGAGTGTTTTGTTTTTAAGGTCAAACTGTGAATTAGGCTCAGTATATGGCATAATCTGTATTCATCCAAAGATTTTTCTTTCTGTCTTTTAGTTTGTGGACAACATTTCATCTCGAGAAGAGATAGACCATGCAGAGTATTACCTTTACAAGTAAGTTTTCTGTTTCACTTGATGATATATTCTCTTATTTCATATCCGTTTTTAACATGAAAGGTGATATGTACTGTACATAATGTTCAATGCCTTGTTTTTTAAGTTTCTGCTTTGGAGATCTTCCCATATCCGTGTATAGAGAACTTCTTCATTTTTTATAACTTTACCATATTGCATACTGTGAATGTATTTTTAAACCAGTTCCCTATGATATGGCCTTTAGGTTGTTCTCTCTTTTTGTATGATGTTCAATGCAATCGTTAATAACCTTGTACATAGATCATTTTGCACCTAGTTCTCATATGTGTGTACATTTGTAATTGCAGCTGCTGTTGCCAAATTGCTTTCTATTGAGGTTTCACCAATTTACCTTCTTACCGGCAGGGTATGAGAGAGGCCTGTCTCTACAGCTTGACCAGAAGTATTTTCACACTTTTGGATTTTTGTTTGTCTGATGGGTGAAAAATTCTATATATATTTATCTCTTCTCTTCCTTTTTTATTAGCTGGAAATACACTCTTTAAGCACTGTTTAGCACCTATTTTCAGTTAACACTGCATTTTAAAACTTATTCTTCATTACCACATTTACTTCATTCTTTCTCACAACTGGGAACAATCCCACTGAACTATAGATACAGTCACCCCTGTGTATGAAGGAGCATATTCATTACAGCATTGTCTATAGCAGCAAAAACTGGAATAACCTAAAGCTTATTAAATAAAGGACTTATCAAATAAATCATGATTTATTCTCATAGTTGATTTTTCATCTACCAGGTATCAAAATGATACCTTGCAACTTTTTATTGTGCTTCCTTATTGTGATTTTAAAAATCTGATTTATGATTTGTTCCAATTCCTAGTCTGCAAAAAGAGATTCAGATTGAAATGTTAAATGTTTCCAGTAAGCATTGCATAGAATTTCCCATTTGATCTTACTTTGTGTTGATCAAGAGAGTATTCAGTTATTTCCATCTTTATGTTAGTGAAAACTTACCCCATTTTCTTTTATGTGACTTTGCTAATTAGTAATGACGCTTCTTTTCTTTCTGAATTGGGTAGATTCTACCATCGTTGTGGTGATTTCTGTTTAAATATAAATCTCTACTACTATAACTATAGTTAATCTAATCTACTCTATAACTACTAGTTAATCTAATCTACTTGAGCATCTGCCGTTAAATCAGGTGCACATCTTAAAAATCTTTTATTTTAAATCTAATATTGCCTTTAACAGTGTCCTAAGTTTAAGTTCTAGGTCCTGAAATTATAATCGTAAGTTCCCTCCTGCCCTTCCTTAAGATAAACATAAATGGATCCCTTGATGAGAGCAAACCTTGCCTTCCTTTCGTGGTTCTTTGGCACTGTAGGCCTCCTCTGGTAGTTATTTTTGCCTATGGTGAAAGATGTATTTGGGCTGGCACCTGCCCAGTTCTCATTCTTTTGCTTTGTTTGTGACAAAAATGCAGAAAATAGATCCAATTTATAAATAGAAACTATTTTTTAGAATTCCATCCTGTAGGACACAGTGCTATAGTCTTAGAAGAAATACGTCCCAAATCTGCATGTACCTCTAGTGTATAATTGATTTCAACAATTCAACATTCAGCACGTACTTACTAAGCACATACTGTGTGCCTAGGCTTTGTTTAAGTTGTGGGCATATAGTGATGAGTAAGTTAGACACTGTCCCTGTCTTCATACATTAAAGTTTAACTGAGAAATTTAAGTCCTACCTAAAGACCTTCCGTATCCAGTTTTGAGACTTGGAGTCTTACTGAAAGTTTCATAAAATCTCTACTTCCTGTTTTTATATAGCTCATATAGAAGACTCTTGGCCATCTTAAGTCTGAGCCATTGTTTAATCTGATATTTCATTCTTTACTGGTGTTCTAGTCATGGCTTATCACTCTTTATTTGTATTCTTTCTCTTCCCTTCCATTACCAAGAAAATTAGCTTTTTCTCAGCTTTTTTTTTTTTTTTAAAGAAAGAAACATTTCTATGACTTCATGAGATTCCTGTTGTGTGTGTGTGAGACTAGGTACAATGCCGTAAAGCCGCATCAGGTATAGATAGTGGAGGTTGGCCAGTGTTCACTCATCAGCCGGGTATCAACTGCTTTCCGGCCTTAGAGGACATGGAAAACATATTTTTTGCTTGTAATTTTTTTTACAAACATATTTTTGTAACCTGAAATTTTGCCTCAGCAAAATTACAAGTTACAGTTATGAACTCTTGGGATTTCTCTCCATTAATTGAAATCAGAAATGTTAATAATCCTGAGGACACCAAGGGCATGCGGGGTTTCCACCAGTTAAGTCTTCAGCATGCGTGGTTGCAATGCCTAACATTTCTATGTGGGATGACTCTAGATAGCTCAGAGTAAACTTAGAATTACAGGTCAAGGTTGCAGAAATACAGGAGCAATTTCTTAATCCTACAACTAACAGCTTCTTGCTGGCCTGCCTTGAGGATTTCTTATTCCCTAAGCATGACCATCTTTGAGGGGAAGGCCCACGACAGGACTTTTGGCTGCCACCACTGTTGCTGGCGCAAATCTTCCCCTGCCTCAGCTTGTGGAGACCAGACCCTGCAAGCGGAGCTTAACTGCCGCATCCTCTCATCTTCTAGTGATCAAATTTCCCCAGTGGTTATGTAAAGGCCATTAGAGCCAGAGAAGTTTGGAAGCCTGTAGTGATCAGTGAAGAGCTGATTGGGCATCTGTCATTGAATCAGGTGCACAAATAAACAGTTCCAAGCCCCGGCGGTTCGGGGAGCTTCCGGCACATGCCAGCTTGTTACCATGCTGTCCTCCCAGGAGAGAATTCCAGCCTTTAACTCTCCTGAAGTACATAGGGGCATCAATGTTAAAGAGTCCCAGGGATCTTTTTAGGAGAGTTAGAGACACTGTTGTTCACATAGCAGGAGGGAGGACAGATATCCAGCCGCTCCTGTTCAGACTGTGGGCTGTTCTCCGGGGGCTGACAACCTTGTGATCAGTCTCCACCCTGCCACTTATAAATTAAAAAATGGGAGCACCAAGGAAAGGGAAATGATACTTTAAACAAAGATACCGTGAGCTAAAGATGATTAAGGCAGCCAATACCAGGAACTATATAGGTTGTCAATAAAATTTTTTAAGAAACTTGATTATACTCCACAACAAACCAAGAGTAAAAGTGATTAGAACAGTCAAGAGTCTAAATGGAATAACCAGAATATGGAAGCTAAGAAAGAAGAGAACAAAGCCTGCTAAGAACTGTTGGACAGTAACAAATTAAAACACAATTAAAATAAGAGAATAAAAAAGTAAGAAATAAAATTAAAAATGAAACGAGAAGAGGGCCGCAAGCTAGGAGCTTCACGAGTGTGCGCAGATGCGGCTGGGAGGGTAGGGAAGCAGGCACCGGCCCGCTCCCACGGAGGCTCTCCGCAGGCTCAGAGTAGATCTCTCTCTCAGCGGTTTGCAAACTGTCTTCCCAGAAGCCCTTGGGCTGGTTCCTCACAGAGGCCTCCGGGGTGTGGGTTGAGTGGGGTACGCTGTGAGGGAGGGGCCAGGCAGTGATGCCATCAGCCCTCTGCTTCTGCTCCAGCCAGAAAAGCCATGCCTCCAGCTGCTTCATGTATCAGGTCTAAGGAGAGAATGCAGGAGGGTCTGTGAACTTAGATGAGAATAAAATTACATTTTTATTTTCAGTAACCTCTCAATAATATTCAGCTTTGCCTTCAATTATGAATATAGGCAACAGATCACAGTATTATTAGCAACATCAGTGTCTTTCTCACCAATAAAAATCATTGATTTTTTATATATCTCATTACATATGTTGCAGATATCTTGACATATTATGCTTATCACTGCATAGAAATTGCATTTATAATTAAACAACTGCTAGCTAGTGTTATTTCCTACGTTGAAGAAGCATGTGTTCTCCAGGATTTTTTTTTAATGTTTTGATCATTCTGTTTCTCTATAATTGATTTCCTTTTTAACCCTGTGCATTTAAAACATTGGAGAAGTTTCATCAGACTATGTGAGAGTTCATCCCACAAAAAAATGTTACGAACCTCACTGTGAAATCATGTTTGAAAAAGACCTTTTGCTTAGGCTTATTCCTGCTTCTTCCCCTAGGCATTTTAAAGTTTTCTAGTTTTTTTTTTTCTTACTAAAAAGGCATTCTTATTTTAGGTTAGACCTCATAGAGTAAGACAAACATATGGCTGATATGTGTTCCGTTATCCAAATGAAAACTTAGGTACAGCTCGTCTATTGTTACCTCACTGGAGCAGGAAGAGTGTGGTGAAAAGTGAGATTTGGACAGGCCCTGGGGTGCTGTCTGTCAGGAAACCAGTGCTAGGATGGGGTTGGGCAGGAGCACTTCTGCTCCATTTTGGTGTCATCACCCCCAGCCCCACCCCACCCCACCCTCGGGCTGGCAAGGGGAGAAGCCCCCGCACTGTAGCAGCAGAGGTTTTGTGGCTGGGAGGAGAAAGCTAAGAGAACAGCACGGCTGACGGCAGCTCAGAGAAAGCAATGCTCCGTGATTGGTGAGCATGAAAAGTTGACTGCTGACTTACGCTTTACCTTTGTTAAAAGGAGGCTTGTATGTCCCATGTTAGTTTTAAAAAGAATTGGGCAAACTAGTTTTTGTCCTTGGGCATAGGATTAATTTCTGCTTCCTACCCATATGCCCTTTCGCTAACATTTGAAGAAAAAGGGTTTCCTACCTTTGTTTTACTATAAACTTACAGTCTGATTTGCATCTTTATTTTACTGATGCAAAGACTAAGGCATGGAGATTCACTGAGTGCACCCCACATAGAGGGTGTGATGTAAGCCACTGTCTGTCCTGGTCTGAGAAGGGAAACCAGGAAGATAAAATGTGAACAGTGGGACAGTGCTAGAAAAACCAAGGCAGTGCTTTCCCAGTGCAAGATGGTATCGATAAGGATTTCAAATGGGGCTATAATTTATTCTTAAGAAAACTAAGGCAGAAGGGGTTCCATGGAGACCAGAGTGTAGAACATGGTAAAGCAGAAGAAAATTTAAATTAAGGGATGAGGAAATCCCTTACATTTCTTGTAATCTGGGAGTTGTTGCTTTTTATTTCCTAAGAGCCATGGTCTTAGCTTTTTCTCCACAAGAGATCCCTTTTGGAATCTGTCAGCTTTAGAACAATCTTATCCTGTAGTGAGCTTACCTAGAATTTTCCTTTATCATTTTCTGGAGAGCATCTGTTTCCTGGGCCACCTGGTCAGTAGTTTTGAGCTCAGGACTCTGCAGGTTGATATGTGCTGTCCACATGCAGACAAGCTAGCCCTGTGGCAGGCTGTTTCCCTTTCAGGAGTTAAGTCTGCATATCATCAGAGAAATGTGGCACCAGTAAAGCTGTTATTTTCATGGTTTAAAATAAGCTTTAACAGTGGCTATATTGGTATTTGATTACTGCATTAATAGAATGCAAACTCATGCCATAAAAATTCCTTCTTTCTGCATGGTATCCTCCTCCTCACCGAGGATGTTTGCAAATCACATTTTTAAAGGCTTATTTAAACTTCCAAATCATTTTGGCACCGTGGCAGTTTAGAGATGCATGAAATTAAACTTGTTCCTTTTGCTATCACCGGTAATAATCAAAACTGATTATTTAATCTGCAAAATAAATGGTCATTTTTGAAGGAAAAGATGTAGAAATTTCTAAAATATATAAAACATTCTCCCTATTTTAAGAATACATATTTTTTAAAAGTATCCTTTTGATTTTTAGCAAAAACGTAGGGAATGCTGAATTAATTGTCTTACAGTAAGATAAGACATTGCAGAGCTCCATGGGAAGGCGTGTTTTTCTTAGAATACAGCTCCCTGCATTGTTGTGGAGAGTGGCGTGCCACCCAGTAACGAGAGGAAGTCGAGGTTGCATGGCAGGCCGTGTGCTACTAACACATTCGTCCATGCTGTACCTTGGCCTCAGGCATCTTTCATCCGTGGCTGAACTGACCTGGCAGATACCAGGCGTCCCTGGTTGGAGACGGATGGCGGGTCAGGAACAGCTGGGGTGAGGCAGATGGCAGCCTGCACGTCTCCAGGTCCTTGGTTGGCAGCCAGCCTTAAAAAGGAAGGACCAAAATAGCTTCATTTTTCAATAAGCACAAATATCCCCATGGTTCCTCAAAGGTGAGTGCATCCCAGGCCTCTGTTGTAAGAATCCATTTCTGCCTGTAGGAAGAGGGCAAGGTGAGAGTTTATTAGGATGAACACTGTTCGTGAATTTAAGCTGTAGTGATTTATCTTTGAGGACAGAGAGATCATTTGTGTTTTACAGCACTAAAAGGGAATTAAAATTTTTTTTGTTAGCATACTGCCTGTTCTCATTATGTTTGAACATTATTAAGGAAAGAGTAAAGAGCCCAAGGGACGATAAATGAGTCATAGAGCCTTTTTTAGAAACACCTTCATACTTGAATATTGTCAAGTGCTTTATTTAGTTCTTATTTGCTGATCCCACAGGCCTGGGAGAGAGTTATTGTCAGTGGCTCTGCATGAGAGGATAGCAGATTGTCAGGAACAGCACCCAAGCCTTGCCAAAGACCCAGGGAGCTTTGTGAAGAGAGTTAGGATGAGAACCCTGTGCCTCCACTCCTTCTGACTTTGCACTTCTCTTTCTACTGGTCTTGTTATTTCAGCCTGGAGCCTGGTCAGAGGAGGAGGAGAGGGATAACCTTAAAGCGTGTTTTCTGGTCTTTGGTTCCGACATTCTACCCAACTTGCCCAGTGTCTTCACACCTTAGATGGTTACTCTCTTACTCCTCTGGTGTAATGACTGGGTCCCCTGGAGGCTCTTACCCTAGGCGTCCAAAGCAGTCCATGCTGTTATAAACATCTACGTTAAAGTCTTTGTAGAGACATATGCTTTCATTTCTTTGGAGTAAATATCACAGAGTGAAATGGCTGGAGCCTATGGTAGGTATGTATTTTCCAAAGTGATCATAACCATTTTATATTCCCAACAGCAGTTCTAGTTCCTCCATATTTTTGCCAGCAGAGTTAGCCATGCTCATAATGGTATCTCACTCTCAGTGCGGTTTTAATTTGTATTCTCCTAATGACTAGTGATGTTGAGCATCTTTTCATGTGTTTATCTGTCATCCATGTCACTCCTTGGTGAAGTATCTGATCAAATCTTTTGCCCTTTTTTTCTTTTATTGAGTTGTTTGTTTTCTTATTACTGAGTTTTGAGAACTTTTTTCTTGTAGTTTTGTTTGTCTTTTTATTCATTTAACAGGATTTTTCAAAGAGCAGGTTTTATTTTTGATGGAAGTCTAGTTTGTTAATTTTTTCTGTTATGAATCATGCTTTTGGTGTCAACTAAGAAATCTTTGCTCAACCCAACCTTGCAAAGATTGTTCTCCCATGTTTTGTTTTAGAAGTTTTTTTTTATAGTTTTAAGTTTCACAGTTAGCTCTGTGATCCATTTTGAAGTTTTGGTTTTTTTTTAATATGGTAGAGGTAAGGGTCCAAGTTAATTTTTTGACATACTTAGTCATGTCAGCACTGTTTGTTGAAAAGACTCTTTCTGCATTGAACTACTTTTGAATCTTTGTCGAAAATCAGTTGTTTTTATATAAGTGAGTCTATTTCTGAGCTCTTTTTTTCCATTGATCTCTATTCCATTGATGTCAATTCTACACTGTCTTTATGGCTTTAGTTTTATTATACCTTAAAACTAGGTAGTGTTAGTCTTCCAACTTGGTTCTTCTTTTTCTGAAGTGTTTTACCTAGTCTAGATCATTTGCATTCCACATCAATTTTAGAATCACCATGTGTGTCTGCATATATAGATACACACCTACATGTATACATATTATTAATGTAGAGAAATCAAGAGCAAGATCAATCCCAGAAATGTGCATTGAATACCTTGTATACATCTAGAAATAAGATGATAAGAGGGAAGTTTATAAGGAATATGAAGGGAGATTGATTTTGTGAAAGTCCCTAATCATTCTTTTTCCATCGAAGACATATTTAAACTGCCCTGACAGAATTTCTAATCTCATGTCTGTAAGACAAATGATTCTCAGCTCTGTTTATAAGGGGAAGTTCTGAAGCCAGTAGAAGGTGTAAGAGAAGTTTTTTTTTTTTAATTTTAGTGAGTTATAGTCATTTTACAATGTGGTGTCAAATTCCAGTGTAGAGCACAGTTTTTCAGTTATACGTGAATATACATATATTCATTGTCTCATTCTTTTTCGCTGTGAGCTACCACAAGATCTTGTATATATTTCCCTGTGCTATACAGTATAATCTTGTTCGTCTATTCTACATATGCCCCTCAGTGTCTACAAATTTCGAACTCCCAGTCTGTCCCTTCCCACCTCCCCTCCCCCTTGGCAACCACAAGTTTGTATTCTATGTCTATGAGAAGAGAAGTATTTTTTAATTTGCCAGAACTGTATGTTCAAAGGAAGGATATGAATCACTACAGTCAAAAAAAGATTATAAATTGGTTGGGGATAACTAGATATGTGAAACAATTCAAAATCAATAGAAATCTAGGATAATAAATAGGTCAGTTGACTATATGTAACAAAGTACGTGTTCCAGAGAAAGCATGCTTTGGGCAGGCTAGAAGAGAGGTTGGCGTTATTACCAGCAAACATTCATAAAAGAGGCAGAACTTGAGACAGCCCTGAAGACTGGATAAGTAGAAGAAATAAGAACGAGTGTTCAAGATGCAACAAGCAGTATAGGTAGGGTTAATAGAGTGGGCTGAGAATTGACTTTAGGGGTTGATGGGGGACTGCCCTGAGCGAGACTGAGGCCTACTGGGGAGTAGTGGGAAATAAGTTAGGCAGATTATCGAGGGAATAGAAAGCTGGCACTGTCATACATACATTGCTAGCAGGCATATAAATTGGCACAACTTCTGTAGAGAGAACTTTGGCAATGTCTATCAAAATTATGAGCGCACATAGCTCTAGGAACTCCTGATACACTTGCATACGTGTAAAATAATATCCATTACAAAAATTAATGTCCATTAATAAAGGTCTTTGTATATTGGTTATTTAAAAACTTTTTCTAAAGATTCACAAGATTGTTAGTCATCAGTAGATTCTTGAAATGTATATCATAATAGAAGTATTTCAGGAAGATTAGTGACAGATTTTGGATTGAAAGAGCTACGTGCTGGAGGGAAATTTATTGTCTCCACTTAAGGTAATAAAAGGCCTGTCCTGTAGTAGTTGACAGTGGAAATGAAGAGAGAAATATTTTGCACATAGGGAAAAATCAATCAATAGAATTAGTGACAGTTGAATATAAAGATAGAAAACACAGAGGATCAAAAATGAACTGAATGTTGAATCTCAGTTAATGAGGAAATGGCTAGTCTGTTTATAGAAGTATTGAGTTGAAAGCAGATTTAGAAGACAGTGAGGGGGTGGGTTTTTCCTTTGCCTTTTTATCGTCCACATACATTTTTCTAACTTTGCTGCATCACATCTTACCCTACTGACCACATTTGGACTGACTGTTGGAGAGGAACTGGCCACAGATCTTTGGAGAAAGAACAGCTGCCAAAATACACCTACATTAGAGGCTACCCGGTGTCGTCATGCCAGCTGGGAAGTTTTAAATTAGGTGATCTCTGAAGTCCTGCTAACTTTCAAAATCTGAAATTGAGGCCTGGGAAGACTAAGCAACTTCCTTAGAGCCATGTGACAAGTCCAGGCTCTAGCTGTGGATGAAGGCCTGACTTCAGGTCCAGAGGCTCATCAGGTAGACCAGTGTGTCTCTGCCAGTTCTTTCTCCTCAGGCAGTCTAGGTAATAAACCAGGAGGTACCGATTCAGTGAGTACTTAAGTACCTCATAACAAAGTGATGTGAAATTAATTAAACCCAGAAATAACCTAGCATATACAGAGGTTCAACAGTAAAAAAAAAAAAAAAAAAAAAAAGACCTAGAAAACAAACTTATGGATACCAAAGGGGAAGGGTAGAGGGAGGGATAAATTGGGAATTTGAGATTAACAAATATACACTACTATATATAAAATAGATAAACAATAAGGACCTACTGTATAGCATAGGGAACTATATTCAGTATCTTGTAGTAACCTATAATGAGTTAAAGAACCTGAAAAAGAAAAATGTATATATATGTATGTATAACTGAATCACTTTGCTATACACCTGAAACATTATGAACCAACTATACTTCAATTAAAAAATAAAAACAGTGAAAAAACATAATCATGGGGGAAAAGGTGCTGAAAAAACCCTGAAAGAATCAGGATGGGAGCGAAGAGTCAAGTGACTTGGATTTTAGGGCCAGTTTGGTTCCCACTTTGATCTCTAACTTGGAACCAGTTAATGAACTTATCTGGACGTCAGCTTCCTAGATGAGCAAATGATCCTGGATGCCTCTCAAGGCACCCTGCACATCTGAAATCTATGTCTGTCCGTCTCACTGATACAGGAGCTAGTCTTTATCACCAGGAGCCTCAGACTTTGAATGCATTAGGTTTTGGTCTTTGTTTAGTTTCTTAGTCAGAACTTTATTTATTTAGATAGTGGAATTGAAGTTTCAACTACCTTAACCATGAATATCAAAAGAACGACTATCAGATATAAAATTAAACAACAGAAAGGATAGAGGATCTCTCAGTCTTTTCTGGATTTGGGTGGAAGGCTTCATTTACTATCTTTAGCAAATTTCTTGGTATGAGAAGTAGGGTATTTTATTTTCTAGGGAACTAATTTTTGTGCTGTATATATCTGACATTTTCCTTTCTGTGAAAGGCCCACAAAGCACCTACTTTTGATGCCTTGCATATATACTGGGATTTTGAAGGAGAGGGCTAAAGTTGATTTATTCCAATAGCTGCAGAATCCTATGCAGATTAAACCTTGAAATTCCTATAGTTTCCTGTAAAAAGATAGATCCCAAGTTGTTTTTTCCACAGTATAGAGTCCTTTGATCCAAAATCTTTTTACTGGTTATATTCATAACTGTGAAGTCATAATCAAGGTACAAGGAATTACAGCTGTAGGGCAGAGAAAAAGCATAACTGAATATATTGTCCTAATTTATTAAACATAGAGACTTCAGTAGGGTTTTGAATGCAAGGAAGTTTTATTTGAAGATAATTAGATCTTTTTAGGAGCTAGTGCATTGTTTAAGGTGTATTAATTTTACATCTGTTTAAACAGCTTCAAGAAGGGATTTGTGGGAGCAGAAGTTTCGTTTGATTGCATCATGAGTTTTGAGGACAGTGGCAAATAGATTCCTGAGTATTTCCAGATGCTGTCTCTAGGCAAGAGGACATTTGATGAGTATTTGATGTGAATTCTCTTTACTGGTCTTGGCTGCTATCATTTCCAGTTATGTTTGTTTGTTTGTTTTTTACCAGGCAAGAGGTTATGTTTTGAGATCTGTTCTGTTCTTTTTAAAATGCTGATTTTAAAACAAATGCATCACCAATTTCATAACTAGTGGTGGGCAAGAGTGGGACTTATACGAGGTCTTCCAACTGCAGGCCATTACAGTACCTCAGGACTGTGTTTATTACATACTGACTGTTTCACAGCTCAGTGATGGGTGCTATCAGGAGGGGAAACTCAAATCGGTCATTAGTCTCTATCGATAAAAGTTCAGGCAGAGTTTTGATAGGAAGAGCACTGAAATTGTTAAAATGAGAGCTTTGTGGATCTTGTCCATATAGATTATGTTAATCCTCTATTTGCTAACTTCATAGCAGGTAGTAGCAGTTAACGTGTATGACACACTTACACACTGCTTTCAGACCCCAGCCAAAATGGACTGCTGTTCTCCAGATGTGCCCTGTACTGTATTCTTTTATCTCTTCAGGGATGCTTACTGAGTTTGTCTTTTGACTAATCAAAAGTGTGTGTTTTTTTTTCTTTACTCAAGAAGCAGTATAGTATAGTAGATAAGAGCATGAAACCAATCTGTCTAAATTTGAATATAGCCATCTGTTAGCTGTGTGGTTTAGTTACTTATATTGTCTGTCTCTCAGTTTTCTCATCCATAAAATGGGGATTAAAATAGTGCCTGTAATTTAGGATAATTATGAGACTTAAAGCAACTAACACATTATAGGGTCCTTAGAACAGTCTTGGGATGGAGAAGGTTGGTGTTCAATAAATTTGGCTTTAGTATTGGTTATACTGGCTTATAATATCTTGAAGAACAAGGACTGTTTCTTCCCCATACTTCTCTCCTTAGGGAAAATACTTTGACTCCAGTTTAGGTTTCTAAGACTAACAGTCCTCAACCATCTTCACAGCTCCCACCTGAAAGGCATCAAGACACAAAGATTATCTTGGCTCAAGGATAGGGAGAAATAGATGTTTATGTACACTAGTAGTTAAACAGCCAGATGGAAAGGACACCACAAATTTTGGAAAGCTGTCTGACCTTGAAAAGGAAGGATATATATATATATCCTTATTGCTAAGCTTACAGCAGCCAACAGCCAGAAGGGGGCAGCAGAAAGTCACCTGCTTCCCATCTGTGGAGAAAGGGAGAAGCCTAAAGAAGGTGATTTCCTATCAGAAAAGACCTTCACCAAAACTGATCTCCGATAAGATGTTATTGAATCAGCAATCAATATGCACATTACTCACAAAAAGAGAAGTCTGTTCTCAGGGGCTGGGAGCGTGACAGGAAAACATTTAAGCAGTTGAAATAGAAACTGAGGGACTGCTTCCAGTGATTTTAGCTCTGATACCTGTAGTGCACAAGAGCAGCTCAGAATGAATAAAGATGCTTAATGTTGTCAGCAATCCCCACTATTTATTTAATTTATTTTTCCTAGCTATAGAAACTAAATAAGAGTTTCTGTTTGTGTAGCCTTTTGTGATATAGAAACAGACTGCTGTGGCCCTGCAGATTAGGTTAGAATGTAAACATTTTTCCAGATTTTAAAAATTATTTTTTGCTTCTGAAAAAAGAAATTACATACTTTTTTAATTTATAAAGGAAAAATCACTTGCAAATTAATGTGTTTCCTGCCAGGCTTTTTACTACGTCTTTGCATTTTATTTGTTTAAAACTGTTTAACACTAACTCTCAGATTTCATATAAATTCAATGCAATTCTAACCAAAATCTAAGCAGAATTTTTTGTGGAACCTGAGACGATGATCTTAAAGTTGAAATGAAAAAGTAAAGGGCCAAAAATAACTAAGACACTTTTAAGAAGACTAGGATAAAATGATTGGTCTACCAGATAGACAACAAAAATTAATAGAAAGCTACAATAAATAGAAATGAGATGTTGGATTAGACTTAGACAGACAGGCTAGTGGAACAGAATAGAACCCAGAAATGTATCTGCACACATGGAAACTTGAGATGTTTTATATAGCAAAGGAGAAAAATGGATTAATTAATGGTGCTTGGACAGTTGGACAATTGATTATCTCCATGGGAGAAATTAATTTATAGCTCAAAACACAAGTACATACACATTTTTTTAGATTAAAAACTTAAATGGAAAAAGCAAAGTATAAAGCTTTTATAAAGGAATATAGAATACTAATATTTGTATGACATTCTGAAGGATTTTTTGAATAAGACAAAAAAACTGATAAAAGATTTATAAATTTGAATGCATTAAAATCTTAATTCTGTATCACAAAAGACTGCATTAACAAATTAAAGGACAAGCCAAAGAGAAAGATTTTCAGTGCATGTAACTAGTGAAAATTAGTATCTAGAATATGTCTATAGATAAGATAAGAAAATAATCCAATGGAGAAATGAATAGAGGATATGAACCAGCAATTCACAAAATGAAAAATCAGAATGGTCATAAATATGTGAAAAGATGCTCACTCATTAGTCATATTTAAGTTGCAGATTAAAATGCTATATTTTCACATTCATCAGATGCAAACATGAAGAGTTTTGACAGTAATAATTGTAGCAGAGTATAGGAGCAACAGGAACTGATTCACCACTAGTGAGAGTTGAAAGTTGTATAGCACCTTAAAGAGCAGGTTGACAAGATAAAGTAAAAGGATGGGCATGGTCTTCTACAAAGCATTTGACTCCTAGGAATATACCTTAAAGAAACTCTGGCATGCACAAGAACTAAATAAGAATATTCATTGTAGCATTGTCCATGATAGTAAAAATCTGGAGGCAACTTCTATGTTCATCAACAAGGAAATAGAGTGGGATAGACTTGTATAAAGGAATAGCATAATTCTCTCAAAAACCTAATGAGTTTTTTTTAAAGTATGTGATGAATCATACATATAATATGATACCATTTATGTAGTTTGAAAACATGTAAAGCAGTGCCATATACATAGTGTGTATATGGATACATGTATAAAGTGTATGAGTATAAAAACATGCCTAAGAATGATTAAGAAAAAAATTCAAGATCCTGTTTACCTGTGAAGGAGGACACTGGGGTAGAAATAGGATCAGAAGATGTATAAAGGGGGTCTTCCACTGTATCTGTAATACTTTGTTTCGTAAAAAAGAAGAAAGTCTGAAGTAAGTCTGACGAGATTTTAGAATTTGATGAAGGTAGGTAGTCAGATACATGAATGCTATATTCTCTATACATTTCTTTTTTTTAACATTTTTATTGATTTATAATCATTTTACAATGTTGTGTCAAATTCCAGTGTTCAGCACAATTTTTCAGTCATTCATGGACATATACACACTCATTGTCACATTTTTTTCTCTGTGATTTATCATAACATTTTGTGTATATTTCCCTGTGCTATACAGTGTAATCTTGTTTATCTATTCTACAGTTTTGAAATCCCAGTCTATCCCTTCCCACCCTCCAACCCCCTGGTAACCACAAGTCTGTATTCTCTGTCCATGAGTCTTTAGATTCCACATATGAGCGATCTCATATGGTATTTTTCTTTCTCTTTCTGGCTTACTTCACTTAGAATGACATTCTCCAGGAGCATCCATGTTGCTGCAAATGGCGTTATGTTGTTGGTTTTTATGGCTGAGTAGTATTCCATCCATTGTATAAATATACCACATCTTTATCCAGTCACCTGTTGATGGACATTTAGGCTGTTTCCATGTTTTGGCTATTGTAAATAGTGCTGCTATGAACATTGGGGTGCAGGTGTCATCCTGAAGTAGATTTCCTTCTGGATACAAGCCCAGGAGTGGGATTCCTGGGTCATATGGCAAGTCTATTCCTAGTCTTTTGAGGAATCTCCACACTGTTTTCCATAGTGGCTGCACCAAACTGCATTCCCACCAGCAGTGTAGGAGGGTTCCCCTTTCTCCACAGCCTCTCCAGCATTTGTCATTTTTGGATTTTTGAATGACGGCCATTCTGACTGGTGTGAGGTGATACCTCATTGTAGTTTTGATTTGCATTTCTCTGATAATTAGTGATATTGAGCATTTTTTCATGTGCTTTTTGATCATTTGTACGTCTTCCTTGGAGAATTGCTTGTTTAGGTCTTCTGCCTATTTTTGGATTGGGTTGTTTATTTTTTTCTTATTGAGTCGTATGAGCTGCTTATATATTTTGGAGATCAAGCCTTTGTCGGTTTCACTTGCAAAAATTTTCTCCCATTCCATAGGTTTTCTTCTTGTTTTATTTCTGGTTTCCTTTGCTGTGCAGAAGCTTGTAAGTTTCATTAGGCCCCATTTGCTTATTCTTGCTTATATTTCTTCTAGGAGAAAATTTTTGAAATGTATGTCAGATAATGTTTTGCCTATGTTTTCCTCTAGGAGGTTTATTGTATCTTGTCTTATGTTTAAGTCTTTAATCCATTTTGAGTTGATTTTTGTATATGGTGTAAGGGTGTGTTCTAGCTTCATTGTTTTACATGCTGCTGTCCAGTTTTCCCAACACCATTTGCTGAAGAGACTGTCTTTATTCCATTGTATATTCTTGCCTCCTTTGTCGAAGATTAGTTGACCAAAGGTTTGTGGGTTCATATCTGGGCTCTCTGTTCTGTTCCATTGGTCCATATGTCTGTTTTGGTACCAATACCATGCTGTCTTGATGACTGTAGCTCTATAGTATTGTCTGAAGTCTGGAAGAGTTATTCCTCCAGCCTCTTTCTTTCTCTTCAGGAATGCTTTAGCAATTCTAGGTCTTTGATGGTTCCATATAAATTTTATTATGATTTGTTCTAGTTCTGTGAAATATGTCCTGGGTAATTGGATAGGGATTGCATTAAATCTGTAGATTGCCTTGGGCAGTGTGACCATTTTAACAATATTGATTCTTCCAATCCAAGAGCATGGAATGTCTTTCCATTTTTTAAAGTCTTCTTTAATTTCCTTCATCAATGGTTTATAGTTTTCTGTGTATAATTCTTTCACCTCCTTGGTTAGATTTATTCCCAGATATTTTATTACTTTGGGTGCTATTTTAAAGGGGATTGTTTCTTTACTTTCTTTTTCTGTTGATTTATCGTTAGTGTAAAGAAATGCAACTGATTTTTGAACATTAATTTTGTAACCTGCTACCTTGCTGAATTCTTCAATCAGCTCTAGTAGCTTTTGTGGACCTTTTGGGGTTTTCTATATATAGTAACATGTCATCAGCATATAATGACACTTTTACTTCTTCTTTTCCAATTTGGATCCCTTTTATTTCTTTCTCTTGCCTGATTGCTGTGGCTAGGACTTCCAGGACTATGTTGAATAGGAGTGGTGATAGTGGGCATCCTTGTCTTGTCCCAGATTTTAGTGGGAAGCTTTTGAGTTTTTCACCGTTGAGAACTATGCTGGCTGTAGGTTTGTCATATATAGCTTTTATTATGTTGAGATATGTTCCCTCTATACCCACTTTGGCAAGAGTTTTTATCATAAATGGGTGTTGAATTTTATCAAATGCTTTTTCTGCATCGATTGAGATGATCATGTGGTTTTTGTCCTTTCTCTTGTTGATGTGATATATTACATTGATTGATTTGCATATGTTGAACCAGCCTTGTGTCCCTGGGATGAACCCCACTTGGTCATGATGTATAATCTTTTTTATGTGTTGTTGGATTCTATTTGCTAAAATTTTGGTGAGGATTTTGGCGTCTATGTTCATCAGTGATATTGGCCTATAATTCTCTTTTTTTGTAGTGTCTTTGCCTGGTTTTGGTATCAGGGTGATGGTGGCTTCATAGAATGAGTTTGGGAGTATTCCCTCCTTTTCAATCGTCTGGAAGAGTTTGAGAAGGACTGGTATGAGTTCTTCTTTGTATGTTTGGTAGAATTCCCCGGTGAAGCTGTCCGGTCCTGGACTTTTATTTGTAGGGAGGTTTTTAATTGCTATTTCTATTTCCTTTCTAGTGATCGGATTGTTCAAGTGTTCAGTTTCTTCCTGATTCAGTTTTGGTGGACAGTATGTTTCCAGAAACTTGTCCATCTCCTCTAGGTTATCCAGTTTGGTTCCATACAGTTTTTCATAATATTCTCATATGATATTCTGTATTTCTATTTTGTTTGTTGTGATTTCTCCATTTTCCTTTCTTATTTTGCTAATTTGAGCTCTCTCTTTTTTCTTCTTTGTGAGTTTGGCCAGAGGTTTGTCGATTTTATTTACTTTTTCAAAAAACCAGCTTTTGGTTTGGTTGATTTTTTTCTATGGTCTTGTTAATCTCTATTGTATTTAATTCCTCTCTGATCTTTATTATTTCCTTCCTTCTGCTGCTTTTTGGGGCTTTTTGTTCTTCTTTTTCTAATTGATTTAGGTGGTGGGTTAACTTGTTTATTTGAGATTGTTCTTTTTTGAGGAAGGCCTGTATCGCTATAAACTTCCCTTTTAGCACTGCCTTTGCTGTGTCCTATAGGTTTTGAGTGGTTGTGCTTTCATTATCATTTGTCTCAAGGTATTTTTTAATTTCAGCTTTGATTTCCTCATTGATCCATTGTTTTTTCTATAACATATTGTTTAATCTCCATGCTTTTCTTTTTTTCTCCTTTGTTTCTCTGTTGTTGATTTCCAGTTTCATGGCATTGTGGTCAGTAAAGATGCTTGAGATAATTTCTATCTTCTTAAATTTGTTGAGGTTTCTTTTGTGTCCAAGTACATGATCGATCCTGGAAAATGTTCCATGTGCACTTGAAAAGAATGTATATTCTATTTTTGGGGGGTGTAATGCTCTGAAAATATCCACCAAATCTAGTTTTTCTATTGTAGTATTTAATTTCTCTGTTGCCTTGTTTATTTTCTGTCTGGAAGATCTGTCTAGTGATGTTAATGCAGTGTTAAAATCTCCAACTATGATTGTATTCCCATCAATATCGCCCTTTATCTCTGTTAGTAATTCTTGTATGTACTTAGGTGCTCCTATATTGGGTGCATATATATTAACGAGTGTAATGTCTTCACTTTACCTTTTCATATACTAGAATTAGATTATCTGTTTCTGCTGAACAGGCCTGCTGAGATTTTGATTGGGATTTTGTTTAATCTATATATCAATTTAAGAATTGATATCTTAATTGGGTCTTTAAATGATACCATAAAATATTGAGTCTTTCAACCCATGAATATGGTTTCTCCCTCTACCCCCACCCCACCATTGTCCCCTTCTTCCCCCGTCTCTTTTTTAGGTCATTGTAGGTCCCTTATAAATCTTTTGTTAAACTTATTTCAAAGTATTTTATGGGTTTTGATGTTATCTTTCTAAATTTTATTTTCCAGTTGTTTGCTACTAGAAATACAGTTGATTTTTGTATCTTGACCCTGTATCTCAAGAACTTGATAAAGTCTCTTATTAACTCTAGTAGTTGTTTGTAGATTTAGTGTGTTCTACATATCTGATCATGTTGCCTGTGAATAGAAATACATTTATGTCTTTCTTACAAATTTTAGGCCTTTTAATTTTTTTCTTACCTTACTATATACTAGCCAGGACTTCCAGTACAATGTTAAATAAAGTGGAAGCTGATATCCTTGCTTTGTTCCTAATCTTGGCAGAAAGTGTTTAATATTTCACCACTAGGAATTAGGTTAGCTATAGGTTTTTCATAGATGCCCTTTTATCAGGTTGAGGAAGTTCACTTTTATTACCAATTTCCTGGCTGTTTTTATCATGAATGGATACCAAATTTTGTTAAGTATTTTTTTCTACAAATATAGAGGCTGTGGGCAGAGCTATCTATCCATTCATTTTTCCTCCATTCTAATATTGAATTACTTTGATTCATTTTCAAGTGTTAATCCTTGCATTCTTGGGAGGAGCTCCTAAGAATGTATTGCCCAGTTGTATTCTTAATTTATGAATATTTGTTAGAGGTATTTCTGTCTATGTTGTCAGTAATACTGGTCTCTAAATTTCTTTGCTTGTAGCATCCTCGTATGGTTTTTGGCATCAGGATTATGTGATGTCATAAAATGTATTGGAATGTGTTCTCTCCTTTTATTATCTAAAATTTTGTATCTGATTTGTATTACTTCTTTCACATTTGATATCATTCACCAGTGAAGTTATCCAGGGCTAGAGTTTTCTTCTTAAGAAGATTTTAAATGACAAATTAATATTTTTGAACAGATACGGCTTCTCAGTATAGTTTTTTTTATTATTATTGTTGAGATTGGCATATCCTTACATGCCTAAGAGTCATTTTTTTGTGAACTTTCTTATGTTTTATCTTGTCTTTCTGCTGAGTTGTTGGTCTTTTTTTATTGATTTGTAGGACCTCTTTTAATGTTTGGGGAATAGCCTTGAATTGATGAATATTTTTCTCATTTCTTTTTTTTTTAATTACTTTGTTTTATGGTAGTTTTTGGTATGTAGTCATTTTAATTTTTTATGTAATTGAATTTATCAGTCTTTTATGATTTACGTCAGACTAAGAGTGACACTTTATCCCAAGAAATTTTCCTGTATTTTCTATCAGTGAATGTATGCCGTTGTTTCTAATCTGCAGATACACAATTCATCTGGAGTTTGTTTTGGTTTAATTATGTAAGGTACAGATTCACATGTACACATACCCCCACACATGCCTTAAACAAATGGCTACCCAGCTATCCTAATGCCATTTATTGAAGAATCCATAGTTTGCCTACTGATATGAAATGCTGCCTTACACTAATTTCTTGTTTGGGTTTGAGTCTGTCTCTAAACTTTCTGTGCTGTTCCACTCATCTTCCTTTTCATCCATTAGCATCATATTTGTTTTAATTATTACGGCTTCTTACTATGTTTTAATATCTGAAGGAAAATCCATAGTTCTGTCCACCTCTTTGCTTAACTTCCAATATTTCCCTTTCTCCTATGTTTAACAACCTTGTTAATTGTTAGAACTATGTTCCAGATACTTTATTTGAGTTTATATTCCATTCTCCCTCTCCCTAGTGGAGAGGCTCAAGTGATAGTTGAGCCTCAGTTATGTGACCAGGACCTCAAAGAGTGCTTCTGGCATCCTTGTGCAAATCAGAAAAAGACTGACTCTTTTAGGCAGATAAATTAGAAAAAAAGCATCTTTTTCTGAAAGATGCAGCCTTATACTTGGTTACACAGTTTCTAGAGCTGATTTTAGTCCTTGTTCACACCTTTGGGCCATTTTACGAAGCAAACCTGTACATAATGATCTTGAATTGCACTGCACCATACACATAATGTAGTCAGTGAAAGAATTACAAAAAACAAAAAACAAAAAAACCACCAAAAAAACAGATGTATATTCCTTATTTCTTCCCTTGCCTCCTCCGTCACATCTGAGCTGCTGGCTCCAGGGCTGGTTGGTTACATCATTCAGTAATGTGCTTCCTTAAGTGGGAGTGCAGGTGGCTGTTCACACTGCCTGCCTTCAGGAATGCTCAATCAGATTAGGATGAGAGTGGACAAACCTCTCAGAAGTCCATTTGGCCCCCCGTCAGTTGGAGTGACATTGTGGGTCGTCAAAATAAAGGCCAGATAATAATAATTACTTGTATCTATACAAAAGTACATTGCCAACTCATTTTTGTTTGTCATCCTGATGAGTGGATCCTGCAAAATTGAAAGGGGATATACTGTTTTTGCCCTTCTTTTGTAGATGAAGGATGTAAGCCGGAGGAGAAACTTTCCCAAACAGCTAGTGAGTGACAGCAGAGGGTCTTGATCCTAGATCTTTTGAAGTTCTGGGTCTTCCTCTAAGCCTGAAAGAACATTTATCCCCCATCATCACCCAATCTCATAAAAGCATTATTTGTCAGTTTCACAAGCATCCAGGCAGGTTAAATTTAAAGTATCATGAAATTGTGGTGATAGGTTTCATTCTTCCGTATGTACACTCTCATATTTCTGGCTAGATGCTCACATCACCTTCCCTAATGGTGCCAAAACACTTTCCTTCCTTTTCAGGAACACTCATATTGTGAAGGGAACAATAAAATCTTTTTCAGGACAAAGGCTAAAGTTGCCTGGTATTTATTTTGATTTGCTAGTCTGTAAGGCTCTGGGCTATTAGAAAATTGAAAGAAAGAATGATTTTGAGAGTAAGGTTAAGTTCTGATAAAGTCCTATGATAAATTGTTTGTCATGCTTATGATTCCAAAATTGTATTATATTTTAAGGAGATGACTTTTGGATCTTTTCTAGGGAGATCTTTCCCCACCATAGAAAGAACTTTCAACTCTGGATAGAATACAGGTTTGAAACCAAGCAGGGAAACTGCTGAGGCTAGATTTGGTGCCCATGTTTGTTGAGGTTGGAGTCACTGTGAAAGTAGTTTTTAATGCCTCTGTGTAATTTATTCCTCTCTCTCTCTCTTTATTTCTAAGTATTACTTTTCCTTGCAGATAGTAATCGTTTGGACTCTACTATTGTTTGGACTCTATTACTATTTTTGGCCAAGTACTTTGTAGTGATTCACATAGTTCACCGGGATTTTTATTTGGAAAGCAGTATCTGAGCACACTTTTTTTTTTAAAGATCTTGAAATCTTATTACTGCAAGCTAGTACAGATTCTTTTTAATTTGTTTTGATATCTGCATCTTTGGCAGCAGTAAATTGGATTTTGACTGCAGAAACATTTTTGACTTCGGACATGTATTTTGGAAAACCACCAATACAAGTGAACTTTTTTCAGGATAATGATTATATATTACTTGACTTTGTATTCCTAGCACGTATTGGTGCATGGAACATAATTGAACCTCAATACATATTTATTGAATGAAATCTATAAGCAAATTAATGTCATTTAAAATCCTGACTACGTACACTTTATCCTCACTTCAAACCCATTGTTTGAGCAAGTAAGGACAGATTTGTAGGCAATTTCAAATAAATTTCATTGTGAAACAGAGTATCAGTGTAGGGAAGTGGTGTGGTTAACTGGACTGCAAGTTCCATTTATGATATTTGTAGTCTGATCCTTGTCACTTAGCCTCGCTGATGTTAGTTTCCTCATCTTTAAAATAAAGATAGAAAGTTGCGTAGGAATCACTTAGCTCATACATGTGGAAATGGTCTGGGAATGTTAACGCATTCTATAGGTACAAAGGGGCACCCACTGCTCTCTGGATGGCTTTCCCTAGAGCTTTGGGAAGGTTTGGGGGCCCCCTTGCCCTAAAATTCAGCATGTTTTCTACTGTGAGAAGTTTGTGAACCAAATGGTAACACAAAATACATTTCTGGCTCCTATGTTGCTGCTTCTCCTGTAGTTCAGTAACATTTTCCTTGTCATTTCTTTGCCTAGAGCTAGGACCTGAGTTGGCAGCAGATACGTAAAACATGAAAAAGCATGTGGCGCCACTTTGGGGACTTCACTCAGTTCCAGTCCAGGCTATGGGAAGTTGCTGTTCAATTCCTTCACCCAGATTAGGAGTCAGGGCAGTTGTGTGTATTCTACATCTAGCAATCCTCAGGGGAAGCTGATAGAGACACCCACTTTTCACCGTGTTAGGAGTGGGTCAGAAAAGGAAGGATCTTAGGAGGAGGAGGCAAAGTGGATATCTGATTTTCTAGCCCTAATATCTTTTCAGTTCTCTGAGAATAATAGGTGGATATGTGTCCTCTCTCATATTGTCACTCCTCTCTATTGTTCTTCATGATTTACTATTAATATCCTAGCATCTGTGGTTCACTTTTTATCTCCTCCACCAAAGCCTCCACATTCTAGATTCTTCCCCTTCTGTCTTGTGGAATATCATCCTGGGTCAAGCTCTAGTGTCTATATTTAAACGGTTCATAGCAAACCTCAAAGAAGAGAAAATATCATTAATAAATTTCAAATCAGTATCCTGCTTTCACTTTATTAGTCTCATCATTATTTAAAATATTTGACCTTAGTGAAATTAATGTCATAGATCTACCTGAAGTCATATTCTTGGTTTTTAATCACAGAATCGGGCTTCTTTTTCATTTAAGACAATAGATAACTACTGTGTTTTACAAGTTATATTGATGACTCCTTGGATTTACAATTCCCAATTGTAGAGATGTGAACATCATCATTCACTTATTTTATAACTCTATGAGACATCTGTCCAAGTAAACTTTCTTTATTAAGGTCGTAAAACTGTGTGACTCATATGCTCTCACAGTCATCAGGAGGTCCACTATTATTTAGCAGATTCAAAATCAGAAGAGGAATAAAATGATTATCCAGCCTTTCCACCCCCTAAGATTCATTCCTGTTTTTGATGCCACGTATTTCAGAGATAGCCCAGACTGCTTATGTAATTTGGTTCCAACCTAATATTCCAGTTAGATACTGCTAATCCCTAACATAAACCCTACATTTATGGAATTATCTTTCCTGGCTCATTCAGTTTTGCTTAACGAGTATTAATTGTATTTCATCTGTAAACTGGACCCTGTCTTGCCGGGGGATTCATTCCTTTCCTTTTAAAAGTCTGTCAGATCTTAAGTGTCCAGACTCCATGATACCATTTCAGATCCCTCCAGCCAGCAATAACCCATGACTTGCCCACTGGTAGAACTTAGCCTGTGTCACTGAGGTTATGGTGGTCACATGTGACCTATCTGTTTGATATTAACAAATTGTGAGATTGCCTGCATTTCAAGTAAACCTTGTCTAATAAAACTTGATAATCAGCAAAGAGCCTTAAAAAGTATTCTATATGCAGTAAATGTTCAGTAATTGCCTGTTAAATAAAGTCTTGTTGCCATCTTAAGCTGCAAGATTAAAATCATTTTTTTCCAGTTCTCCCCATAGAAGTACTCTGAATTTCATGTCTGAGTTCTCCTCACCATCTAGCCTCTGTTCCATCTTATACTTATTTCCTTCTCAAAGGCTACCAACTACCTTGTTTTTTTCCATCGTAATTAGTTTCATAGGACTGCTGTAACAAATTACGACAAACTAGGTTGCTTAAAACAGTGGAAATTTATTCTTTCACAATTCTAGCTGGAAGTGTGAAATCAAGCTGTTAGTAGGGCCATGCTCTCTCTAAAGGTTCTAAGGGAGAATCTGTTCCATGCCTTCCTCTTAGCTTCTGGTGTGTTGCCAGCAATCTCTAGTGTTTCTTGGCATGTAGATGTATCATTCCGATCTCTGCCTTTGTCATTGCGTGGCATTCTCCTTCCCTATGTGTGTGCATGTGTGTCTTGTCCTCTTCACCCAAGGACACCCGTTGTATTGGGTTAGAGCTCTTATAATGACGTCATCTTAACTTGATTACATCTGCAAAGACCCTGTTTCCAAATAAGGTCACATTCACAGGTACAGGAGGTTAGAAATCAACATGTCTTTTTGGGGGGATGCAAATCAACTCATCACACTCCTTTTTTTAAAAAATGAAATTCATGTAACATAAAAGTAACCATTTTAAAGTGAACAATTCAGTAGCATTAAGTACATTCACAGTGCTGTACAATAACCACTACCTCTATCTGGTTTCCAAATATTTTCAGCACCCCAAAAGGAAACCCCATACCCATTAAGCAATTATTCCTCATTACCTCCTCTCCCCAGCCCCTGGCAACTGTAGTCTACATTCTGTTTCTATGGATTTATCTGTTTTGGGCAGTTCATATAAATGGAATCATACAATATGTGACCTTTTGTGTCTGATTTCTTTCACTTAGAATAATGTTTTTGAAGTTCATCCATTTGTAGCATGTATCAATACTTCATTTTTAGGGCTAAACAATATTCCACTATATGTACTTCATACATTAAAGTTTAAAAAAATAAAAAGACTGAGTGAGACCCGTCCACATTGGAGAAGCAATCTGTTTTTCTCAGTCTACTGGTTCAAATGTTAATCTCATCCAGAAGCATTCTCCCAGACACACCAGAATATTGTTTAACCAAATATCTGGGTATCCTATGGCCCATCTAGTTGATAAATAAAATTCACCATCACACAGATTATGAAAGGCAGGCATAAAGAACTGTCACTTGTTTCTGGAAGAATTCCTATGAAGCGTTTATTCTTCTTTCCATCAGTAAGGTGGAACTCTCTTCTCCTTCATCTACTTGCTTTTATCACCCCATTCATTATGGAGAATTGGCTCATTACTGGTGTTCATGACTGTAGTGCAGAGGTTTTCATACGACACTCGTTATCCTCTAATGGAGTTCCCGTGGCAGTCCAAAAGTGGCCTAGAATGTTTATTGTTTGCTGCACTGTTGTTGCTGAACTTTGGAATACTTTTTCTGGGTTTGTTTATGGGGATGTGGGTGGGGGTGAAGGATGCTACAAGAGACCACAAAAATGTCATTGAATAGAGATGACAGGGACAGCAATAGCCTTCCTTTGCATGCTGGCCACATGATCGTATGTTGCTTATTGAGTCTCCATATAACCTTTTCATTGGATATGCTTTATTTCCCTCGTTTTATAAATAAGAAAATTGAGGATCAGAAAAAGCTAAGTAGCTTGCCTAAAAACATAGATAGCTAGGAAGTAGCTGGCAATAGAATCAAACCCAGGTCTGAAAGTCAAGGCCCAATTTTTTAACCATTATGCTATACCACTTTTCCCAAATAGAGGTTAGCATTTATCGTGTATGTGGGTATATGTGTTTGAACTGCTGGCTGGAAAGAGTTTACGAGTATTGCAGGTAACTTACATTTGTCCTACCACAACTGATGTCTGCTCTTGGCAGATGTTCCTCTTTGGTCCTGGACTTATTTCAGCTGTCATGACTCAGCCGTAGAATCCTTCCAATGTAGCAGTATAACGACCATCACCAACGAACTGGAATTGGCCTACAGATGAAATCTCTATGTTACACTTGTCTTAAAGCTCCTGGTGGAATCAGGGTAATGGGCAATGGACAGGAAGTTATGGATAATTATGACTACTCTCTCTGGTTTGCTTCATGGTAGAAACATTGCATTGCAGCAGTTTTTTCTTATGAATACTGTATTAGTATCAGAGCTACTGCTTATTTCAGTTTCAATTTTATTTCAATTTTTTTCCCATTCTACTCTCATGATCTAGTACAAAAATGCAGTACAGCAAACATCTGGAGTACACTCTCAGTTTTCTTTTTTCCGTGAGTCTGTAGCAGGTGGGTACTCTTTAAAATCACAGTTTCCTGAACAGCATTATAATTACACCAGTGTAGTAGCCTTCGGAACCATGTGGAAGGTGCCACTTAAATGTAAATGATTTAGTTAATTATTGCAGAAGGTAATATGAAACTTGGCATTTTGTTGCCTTGGAAACACAGCCCAGCATTCCATGTATATTTTAAACCACCTAATTACTTGTAACAACATCTTGACTACTTGACTGTTAAACTAGATTCTTTAATATCTGATACATATTTTATTATGCAGTGATTTCACATTCTCTGTCAGTGGATACTCATCTCTGTACTATTTTCAGCACAAAAAGAAAAACAGATTTTTTAAAATGTAGGTGTAAGGAAGAGAAGCCTTCTTCCCTTTCTGATTATATCGTAGTATATACTTTTCTCTCCATGATGTATGTTGTAAATGAAGCCTTGTTTGACTCAGAATACAGTAGCCAAAAAGTTTGGGTGATTATTGTCAAATTATGAGTCTGCAGATAGAAAGGAGAAATAAAACAGTAGGGAAAACAAAAATCAGTGCCTGAAAGACTAGATATATTACTTAAAGAAATACATAATGGGAAGAGGTTTTTAAGACATTCTTGTATCTTTATATTAGGATAAATTGCGAGTGATCAAAGATTTAAATTTAAAAAGTAAAACCATATAAGCCTGTGAAAATACAATAGGCAAATGTTTTTGTAATCTTGACAAATGGAGACCTTTCTGAATATGATGTAAATGTTGAAAATCACTTAATAAAAGACAACAGATGTGCCCATATAACAACTTTAAAAGTAAAATATAGGTAGAATACCTTAATCTAGGTAAAATGATGTAAAAATGAGAAATGGTCATTACAACATTCGTTTGTTTATTAAGAACCTTAATAAATTATAAGTTATAAACTATCAATAATAGAAAGATAAGCATTCAATAGAAAAAAATTTTAAAGGCTAGGATTACCTTCTAGAACTGAAACAAGGAACGCAAATAGCCAGTAGGCATAAGAAAAGATGTTCAGCCTTACTAGTGAAGAGAATATGAAAATAAGTAACATAATGAAATGCTTTTTGCTTGTCATATTGAAGAAAATTTTAAATTTACCAATACCCATTCTCACGGCAGCAGATATTTTCAGCAAACTGGTAGGAACTTAAATTGGTACTTTTCGGAAAGAATTTTTTCTAAGGAGAAATTTGTACATAGGTAAGAAAATTAACTGTAGTTTTGTTTACACTAGTGAAATGTGCACATCATGATCCAGATGACTGGAGGATAAATTAAAGAAACAATGGAAAACTGATTCTGGGTGGTGAGAATTCAAGTGATTTTTGTTTCTGTGTCCTTTTCTATAATGCTTAATTTTGCATGAAAATTACTAAATCAGAAATGATAGCTTCTTGCAATTTTTTTTAAAAAGTGTTTTCAAATGAAAGCTTGTAAATAAGCTACTAGATGAGTTAGATTTTTAAATTGGGTAGAACAGAGGCTAACATGTTCAGGAGATCTGATAGTGGAAGTCAGAGCGTGGAGTTTTCTGATTGGTGATCTGAGTGATCTTAAGAGGTCTTAGACCATTGAAGAGCAACAATACAGAAAGTTTAAAAACCATGGTTGAGCGAGATGGGAAGACAGAGTAGATATAATATGCTCAGTTCTGAATATGGTGTTTTTGAAGAACCAGTATGAGGTCTAAAAGAGATATCTGGGAGGCAGTTAGATATATAGATCTTCAGCTGGGAGAGATATTTGGTCTGAAGATGGAGGTTCAGTAGTCACCTACAGCTAAGCTCTTTTATTACCTTCATTTTCATGTAAGGTCTTTAGTCATTGAAATCATGATGACAGAATGGTTCATACTCAGCTTCGATCATCAAAAGCACAAAATTTGTTGTTTACCTTTGCCTTTTAAGCCTCTAGAAACAAGAGAACATGTATGTATATCACACCTTAGACATTAGTGCATTTTGAAACAGCAGCTCCATTCACTTAGGTGCATGGGCTTTCCTCACAGCTCCTCTGGCCAGAGTTCTTTGATGTCATCTCTCTTTGTTTTGGACTTTTGATCTTCTAAGTGCTGTGGTGTCAAGGACTGTCCTAGTCTTGGCCTTCTTGTAAACCAAATCCTTGGATGGATAAGCAGTGCATCCTACTACTGTAAATAATCACAAAATTCCATCTCAGCAGAGACAGCCAATTCTAAAATGTCTTCTCTTCAGTACCACCACTCTAATCCACACTGAATAAATAATAACAGTGGTGAAATACTACTAAGTTTGGAGTGTCACAAAAATCCAATTTTTATTTTTTCTTCCTGGAATTCTAAATTTTGGTCTTCTGAAACAGACTACCCATAAAACCCATGTACATGAATCTCTGTGGGAGTAGTGGAGCTACCATTCAGTTGACTCAGTTGATTCAGAATTGTGGGTGAATGCAGCAGGCGCAGTGGTCAGTTTCTCCCTAGTAGCCCATAGTGAAAGAAGACTTACAGCCAAGGCAAGGAAAGTCTGCAGTCATTTTGGTGTAAGGAGAACAAAATAGTCTAAGCATTTGTGGACCTTCAAAGGCAGGGTTACATTCTGGTTTTATAGTCTGTTTGAGCTGTTCAGGATAATCTAATTTACAATACTGGAAACTATATCAAAAGTAATAAAAGACTTTCCCAAATAGAGCTGGGTGGGAGGTGGAGAATCAAAGTTGAAGCTTAGGTTCCTAGGATATCTTATGGGTGATTTTCCTTCCTGTCAGTGGTATATAAATAACACATAATTGGACATCTCCTGTACTTACTCTTACATTTATATTTCCTTAGGAAATTATCTTACAGACTTCCTTAAATCCTAAGCTTACCAAGAGTGGCATATCTGACTGTCCGGTACAGGAACACACCAGAGCATCTTTTAAGAATAATAATGTCCTCTAGTGATCAATAGATGAATGCTTTAGGCTTTAAGGAGTCTCATGTTTTCATCTTATTCCTGAAGTCAGATAGCATAGCGTGAGTCAGCATAGAGACACTGAGTACAGAACTGGTGGACATTTTATGAGAAAATGAGCATTATAACAGACTCTCTATCTGGAGGTCTCTTAGGTGAATGCCTAAAACCGGAGCACATGGAATAATTCCCTCTCCTCAGCAAGGCTTCTTTCTGAACTCCTTCCACTCTGCCTCACCCATGTATTTCTGCAGTTCCGCCCACTGCAGTGCTAAACGACTTAGCACTGGGGTCGCTGGGAGGAAGAGAGGGCAATACATGAAGGCTTAGTTAACATAATTTATGCAATAAAATTGTCAAAGAGCTCTTAGCCAAGTTTGTGTAATCATCCAAGCTCACTTTGTTTATAATGAAAAAAGTGAAAGGGTTGAATGAATACTTTGAGAGTCCAGTTCCAGCTCTACATTATTCTTAGAATAGGACACCTTGCCACTGAGTTAGCATGGGTCCTTTCTCCTACCTACCACCCCCACTGAAGTTTTATTTTACTCATTATTTCATTTATACCCTTAGGTATTTAAACTTTCAGAATGACTGTAGCTCTGCTTCTAAGTTATAAAGTGCATATTATTCCACTTGATAGTATTTTCTTATATGTGAATATATGTATAAACCTATAAGAGAATAAAACACATAATTCCATAATACACATAGTTCCATAATACATGGAATATATCAGGTATACATGGATATAAATGTCTGTGAGATCATTAGATGCATATAGTCATTGAAGGGATATAATTGCAAATGGTGACATTTGATTGTTATTCGTTTGAGTAACGGTGGAGTTGCTAGGGCTGAGGTGCTTGCGGAACATCTATTTATAATGTTGTATGTTCCAGGATCAGGAGAGGAATGACAACAGCTTTCATTCAATACAATTCAAACCGTATGATTTTATCTCTAACTTCTGAGATGACAAAATTTTCAAGCCAAATGCTCCTTCTAGAGAGTCATCTTAATTTGAACAGCACCTCCTGTTCTGTTGTTGATTCCCTGATTGGGACCTTAAGAAACATCAATTATTGGTATCAAGTGAATAAGAACTTTGCCCCTAAATCACCTAATTATGGTACCAGGCAGTATGCTCAGTTGTCAAGAACTCTGGAGTCAGATTATCTGGGCTTAAATCCTGACCTTGTTTCATATTAACTGTGTGACCTTGGGGAAGTTATTTAACCCTTTGATGTTCAGGTTCCTCATCTGTAAAATGGGGATAATAACATATGTACCTTATATAGGGTTGTTCTAATACATAAATGAAGTAATCTGTAGAAAGCAGTTAGCACTGGAATAATGTAAGAGTTCAAAAAAATGTTGGGTACAAGTTTTATTATTGTTGAATACATTCATCATGTATGTGTTGTCGTCTTGAGTGTGTTAGGAGAAAAGATTTGTGAGGTGTGAGCATTGGGCAGCAGTAAAGTAATATTACTTGATGAGTATTTATATCAGGGCCAGGTATGTAGTGACTTGATATGCAGGCTCTCAGCTCTCTGTCCACGTCTGCCATTCTTACTTCAGATGTATATGGGCATATCTAATGTGTATCAAGAAATGTGTTACAGTTCAGATGTGAAAGACAAGCTCTTCCGTTTAGAACTACTAAATCCTGTGAATTTCTTTGATTCAGTGAATAAAAATGACATTCACATTTCTCAGCAGCAGGTACTTCTCTGAAGAAAAGAAATGGTTAACCAGAAAGCAAAAGATCATTAAAGTAAATCAAAGAACAGTCCTGATTTTTGAGTGACCTAAATTCACTAACTCAACCTTTTGAGTCTTTTTTATCCCTTGAATTGGTACAAAATAAAATGTACCTAAAGACATGGCTGTGTGTAATGTCACATCCCATGTGGCATTTACAAGGAATGAAAAGTTTGAACGTATTTTTTGGAGGAGGAGGTGCTATTATGTGCAACCTTGGGCTGTAATGCAAATGGTTCTCCACAGTGTGCAAAGGAAGGAATCTTTGTTCCTTGTTTTAACAGGGTACTGAGTACATTAATTCTGACATTTTTCTGTCTTTGTTAGACTGTGGCTATTCCTCCATGTAAAGCAATGGAGTCCATGTATAGAGTTCCAGGAAGGGGGAAAAGATGTTTAGCTTTGTGTCAGCCTTAAGGATAATAAGTGGGTGTGGTTATTGTATTTCCCAGGAAACTAGGCTGTAGAGTGATGTATGTTCCCAGTTTCCCAGGCTTTGTGCAAATCAGCTAGCAGGACGTTGTCATATAACCTTGGTGCTCTCCTGGGCTTCAACGTAGGTTAGATATTCCTATTGTGTTGGTTTCATAATCTTGTGGGATCCATTCCCTTGACCCTTAAAATATAAATAAAACATTTCATTAAAAAAAAAATCAGAGCAGACAAGGTACTATGAATGTGGCTGAAGTTTTACCCTTTAAGAAGTTATTTTAGTATTATATAATTTCCTACTTTCCTAAGAGAGAATTTTGCCAAGCTTGATTTAACTATCTTTCATTGCTCAGAGTAATCCTGAATAATGCTATTACGTGTGATTTTCCTTTTTTTCTCCAAACACACAAAAAAGTAATATTTAGGGACCATGTCTTAAGAATACTCTTAACACTTAGATTACCATCCATGTGATATGTTCTTAATGTAGATACACAATTGTTTTCAATAAAATATTTTAGGTTGCACAAATAATTCAAAATACAGTACTGTTGATTTCTTTTTGGCCTTTTTGAAGAATAGTAGAGTTGAAAGGGTTATTAAGAAACAGTTGTAGCCTTTTGTTTCATAATTTATTGAAATTAAAACCCAGAAAGGTTAAATGTCTTACTCAAGGTATTTCCTCCTTCTTTTTTAAACAGAAAATATTATTGCTGAAATATAGTGGAATGTTTTAAGTACATTTTCTTTGTCATCATTACTTTTAGATTATATAATCCATTGATTAGCCATAGAGAGATCAAACAGCTTATAAGTCTTCTAATTAAACATGGTAGATTGAACATATGTTCTTAACTCCATTCCCTACCAACACCTCTACAAATATGACAATAAAAGGTAAAAAAAGACAAAAATCCACAAAATAAAGAGAACAAGAAAGTAGACAACAGGAACAAAATTTTGGAAGCTAGAAAACAGGTGAACAAGAGGTAATGAACTTCTTAGCAGAAAGAGAAAGCTACAACTTAAGCTGGGAGGAGAAGAAATCTGGGCAAGGCTGTACCATAGGACCCTAGAAAGGCTCATAATATGAGTAAAAAGCAATAGGTAATTCTCAAAGAAGAGATGTGGGCAGAACTGAAACAAGAAGATTGACTAGAGATTTTCATTAGAAGTAAAGAAATTCCCAGATTGTTTCTCTCCAACCTTAGAATACTGATGGTTTTCTTTCTGCAGAGATTGAAGCATAAGGACTCTGGAATTTTTAGAGGTGCAAGGCTTACTATGCGTCTCAGGAGACTGGGGGAATCCTCTCTGAGGAAACTGACCAATGTAGGAGGAAAGATCTATGCATTCCTGGGGGCCCCCCAACAAAATAATGCTGCCAGACTATCCTGGCAAAAGCATGCGGTGAGAGAGAAGAACGTGTTGTCTTCATTTCTACATTCCTGCTATGCCGAATTCAAGTTTAGTGCTCAGAGTAGCTCATTTTTTTTTAACATTTTTTATTGATTTATAGTCATTTTACAATGTTGTGTCAAATTCCAGTGTTCAGCACAATTTTTCAGTCATTCATGGACATATACACACTCATTGTCACATTTTTTTCTCTGTGATTTATCATAACATTTTGTGTATATTTCCCTGTGCTATACAGTGTAATCTCATTTATCTATTCTACAGTTTTAAAATCCCAGTCTATCCCTTCCCACCCTCCACTCCCCTGGTAACCACAAGTCTATTCTCTGTCTGTGAGTCTATTTCTGTCCTTTATTTATGCTTTGTTTTTGTTTGCTTCTTTGTTTTTGTTTTTGTTTTTTAGATTCCACATATGAGCGATCTCATATGGTATTTTTCTTTCTCTTTCTGGCTTACTTCACTTAGAATGACATTCTCCAGGAGCATCCATGTTGCTGCAAATGGCGTTATGTTGTCGGTTTTTATGGCTGAGTAGTATTCCATCGTATAAATATACCACATCTTTTTTATCCAGTCACCTGTTGATGGACATTTAGGCTGTTTCCATGTTTTGGCTATTGTAAATAGTGCTGCTATGAACATTGGGGTGCAGGTGTCATCCTGAAGTAGATTTCCTTCTGGATATAAGCCCAGGAGTGGGATTCCTGGGTCATATGGTAAGTCTATTCCTAGTCTTTTGAGGAATCTCCACACTGTTTTCCATAGTGGCTGCACCAAACTGCATCCCCACCAGCAGTGTAGGAGGGTTCCCCTTTCTCCACAGCCTCTCCAGCATTTGTCATTTTTGGATTTTTGAATGACGGCCATTCTGACGGGTGTGAGGTGATACCTCATTGTAGTTTTGATTTGCATTTCTCTGATAATTAGTGATATTGAACATTTTTTCATGTGCTTTTTGATCATCTGTATGTCTTCCTTGGAGAATTGCTTGTTTAGGTCTTCTGCCCATTTTTGGATTGGGTTGTTTATTTTTTTCTTATTGAGTTGTATGAGCTGCTTATATGTTTTGGAGATCAAGCCTTTGTCGGTTTCACTTGCAAAAATTTTCTCCCATTCCGTAGGTTTTCTTCTTGTTTTATTTCTGGTTTCCTTTGCTGTGTAGAAGCTTGTAAGTTTCATTAGGTCCCATTTATTTATTCTTGCTTTTATTTCTTCTAGGAGAAAATTTTTGAAATGTATGTCAGATAATGTTTTGCCTATGTTTTCCTCTAGGAGGTTTATTGTATCTTGTCTTATGTTTAAGTCTTTAATCCATTTTGAGTTGATTTTTGTATATGGTGTAAGGGAGTGTTCTGGCTTCATTGTTTTACATGCTGCTGTCCAGTTTTCCCAACACCATTTGCTGAAGAGACTGTCTTTATTCCATTGTATACTCTTGCCTCCTAGAGTAGCTCATTTTTTATAAAGCAGGCTATCTAAATACAAGGTAACTACTTCTGATGCTTAACAACAACTAGCAGTCTGTTTCAACACTTTGGGGAAAACTACCTGTGCTGGATTCATTACGAGCTCTTAGGCAAGATTTTTATCCTCTGTAGTTCCAATTTCCTATTCTGTAAAAAGGAAAAGTGTGTATAAAGTACTTAGGATAATTCTTAGAACATAGTAAGTGTTTGATACTTTATAATTAGTCATACTGTTATTCATTATCATCTTCTCATCATCATTCTCAGTAATAGTTAAAGATTTTGCACAAACTAATTTGGCAAATAGAAGCTTCCCTTCAGTTTGATTTTTTTTAAACATCTAAATACTCAAAAAAAAAAAAAAAGAAACAAGTGCTTTATTATGTTGTACCCTTTTATAAGTATGCATTCATCCCCTGAAATATGGTTCGTTCAAATATTGCTAATAAATTAGGCTTTCCTAAGGTTGCATGGGATTATGGAAAAATCCTAGGAATAATGCTACTGTTACTGTAGCAACAATTCCACCTGTCTTTCTCTCATTTTTTGAGCCTGTCTTAACACAGGATTCTAAAACACAGTCAGTAGTGGTTAGTTGTATCCACAATTTTTTTTCAACATGAGAAAAACTATTGTATTTGTTTTTCATAGATACTCCCATTAATTCAGTGGCTCTTTACTATCATGTGGCTTCTGTCAGCTGCCATGTTCAGGTTTTTCTGAAAGGGCTGATGGCTCCTCTGGGCTGGGGACAGGAATAGTAGCTTTCAGCCTTAAGCTTTTTGGGGGTTACAGATGATGGAAAAGTGATACAGAAGAGGGTTCTTGGCTGCTTGAGGGGGGCGGAGGCAAAGATTGCAGGTTGGGCAGTGGCTTGCTCAGGGGCAGATGCGTTACCTTATTACTCTTTTCCTTACTTCTTAGGCTTAGATGGGTGGCATGTCCTACATAGATACTCCATCCTTCCTGATTCTGCCCTTCGCACAGATCTGAGCCGTGGGCGTGCTTGGCACTTCTCTTCGAGTGGTTCGGTTTATCTTCAGCAGGTGTCTGTATGCCTTAGTTGTTGGTTTCAGTCACTGGCTGCCAGGCACTGAACGGACAGAGCACCCAAAGCATAAGCCCTATTGTGCTGTAACCCTGCCTGGCCAAGCTTGTAAAAACCCATCCAAGGGCCCAAGAGCACTAACTGGTAAATTAACTCCTCTTTAGGTCCTCCCGACTCCTTCTCCCTGCCTGGACCTTTTTCTATAATAAATAAGATCAGAGACCCTGCTCCCAGTCATTGCACTGACTGGCACACCCTGTGCGGGTTGGCCTTGAACCTTTGGGATTGTGAAAAGCCTCTCTGTTGTCCCCTCTGCTTCGCCTTCCAGCTCCTCCTTTGAGTCTGTGTCTAGAGAAATGAGGAGTGAGGGGCTCTTCCCTCTCTTACTGAGATCGTCCTTCCTCCTCTGCTCCATCCTGGTTGGCTAACGGCAGTCGGGTATTTGCTGCAGATGTGTGCCCAGCACTGCGCAAGCCACATCCCATGCAGAGAGTAGTCCTGAGAGCTCCCGTTTAACTTGTGGCCCTCAGCACATGGCTGCTATTGGCTGCCTTGTGCAGGTCATCTGAAAGCGCCGTTGCGCTAAGCAGTTTGTATGTTTTATCTCTTCCAGCCTCATTTCAATCCAAGATTATACCACATCAAGTAGGTACAACTTTTACTCACATTTTACGAATCAGGGTCCTGAGGTTTTGGAGTCAGTTTCCTGGGGTTATAACAGAGGAATGAGGTCTGCCTGTGGCCAAATCTTGTATCTTAACTACTTCTCTGCTAGCAAAGGCAGCTCTGCCACGGACGTTGGCCTTAGGAAGGACACACTGAAGGCAGGTAGTAAACAGTACCAGACAGAATGCCCTCAAGTGCTGTATCAAGTAGGCAGTGACAATTATATTATTTGTGTGCATATTTCTATTCTACTTGATGCCAAAAAGGATTAAAAGTCGGCAACATACTTAATCTAATTCTCCTTTGATTTTCATAGTAACCCAGTGATAAAGGCATTATTACCTTTATTTTACCAACAACAAAACTGATTCTTAAGTTGATTTAATCAGTAAGTGAGATAGGGCTGGGTTCCAGTCAAACGCAGAGCCTCAGTCTCCTTGTCAGGGATTTTCCTGGTGGCAGTGCTGACTAGTTTCCACAGTAAAAGTGACATCCGAGCCTCCCTCATGTCTGAGATAGCAGAAACTTTGTTGTTTCTGTCCCTACCCTCTGCCCCTGGAGACGCCCACATCACTATGGTTTGGCTCAGTTTTCTATCAGACAGGCCCTTGAATACAGAGTTAAAAAACATATGTACCTTAAAGTACTCAACACAGGTAATAAAAGTATAAAATCATGCATGAGAATAATAGACACCAACTTTCCTCCTCTGGAAAGTAGGAGGAGGAAGGTACAACTTTATATCTACAGCATTTTATTTTTTTAAATTTACCCAAAGAATACAAAAAAAGACAGGTTATTTATTGGGAAGAGGAGAGAAAAGTTGAATTCACTTTTCTCTTGAGAGCTGATTTTTAAAAATTTAGTACGAGGGTGGTATAAAATAATCGATGTTGTGTAAATGAGGAATTGCATTATGCTGCTTGTGAATTACCCTTCTGTTTTAGAAGCTCACAGAATACTTGGTTTTTGATCATCCCAATCTAACTAATTGAAGGCAAAAAGTGTGTTTGCTAATCTTTGTCACTTAGTGCCCAGCAGAATACCCCAATTCACAGTTGGCTGATGAATGATCACATGCAGAAGAGAGCAGCTTTGCCCTCGCCAGATGCTCTATTCTGTTGGAATAAGTGATCCCACATAGGTACAGTAGTGGAACTGTTCTCTCTAGTTTAATGTTCAACTTTTCCTTCATGTTATTCTGTTTAATTTTTTTTTCTTTAACTGGCTCCCTTGCTTTTTTGCCTAAAATTAGTGAAGGAAAAATTGTACCTGTTCACGGAAGGCTGCATGCCTTGTAGCAGCCATGTACATGGGGATAGCCTGTAGCTACTGCAGGTGAAATTCCACTTAATGTGCACTCACTCATCAAAGACTGGCTCCCACCCCTTCCAGCTCACTGTAATTGTTCAGCATATAAGCTAATGATGTTTAGGAAGCTATAGAAGCAAAGGTATCTTCATAGCTTGTTTTTGTCTCCTCTCCCACAAAGCACAGCCACGATCTGACACATGATCAATGGGCCCAACCCTTTTTAGGATGCAGGAGACGCTTCCCTGCGTCTGTGGCTCACAATAGCTAACAATAGAGACTTCTGCAATGATATTTTGCCTCCCTGGTGTTCAAACTTCTTCAGTTAAGCCTGTCTGGAGTCCTTTTAACTATTATCCATCAAAGCTGTTTTTGTTTGTTTGTTTGTTTTTTAATAAAAGGGGAAAGGAGGGTGGAACCAGAGAGCAAAGACTGTATCTTTGCCAAGATGCTCTCTCTCTCTCCTCTCTTATGACTCATCCTTAGAAAAGCAGAGGGACTTTGGAAATCTGCCTGCAGTCACATTGAAACAGCTCTCCTGGCACTTTCAGACATTTAAAAAATCTTTCTCAGGCAATAAAAGATGGTTTTCAAATTGTTCATTCCCCCTTTCTGGGCCAGCCTAAGGTTTTGTTTAGCTATAGCATTGTAGTTGTATAGAAGGTTTGCCAGGCAAGACAGATGAACTCAGACCTTTGTATTTGGTTTATTACTAAAGAACCAAGTATTCCCTGAAAAATTCATAATCATTCTTTCTTAAGATTGTTATCATGTTTAAAGGTATTATCTCTAACCCTTAGCCTTCCTACAGTGTGACGTTTGCATTTGGTCATTCTTAAGAATTTTCTTAGTATATGATGTTTGAACAATTTCAGATACTCAGTTTTTTAAAAATCTGGTTTTAGTACAGGGATGCTAGCTTGAGCTAAATAGAGTAGCTGCTTATTAAATGTGGTCACTCTGACTTTTTACCATTTGGCAGCACAAGAAAGAAAAGTCACCTTAATTCTCCTATGTTCATATATAAATAAAGGTGTTTTGGTAATGGATATATTAAAGCTCCCAGAAAACCAGTTGGACTAACAAATCTAAACCTCAATTTTCAAATTTCTTTCCTTTTTAGCTGCAAATAGTGAATATGTCCTTTTATGGTTCCAGAAATTGGCAAGTAATTCCTTAATATCCCTGTGACCATTCCCATATCACTCCCTCTTTTTTAAAGGGTTCAACCTCTGAGAATTGCCACTTAACAGGGGCTTGATATCAAAAATAATTAAGTTATAGTAGTGAACTGTTTGTATGTTTATGACTGCTTTGCAGTAATTTATTTAAGGAGTAAAAGAAAGTAGCAATGTACAAAACAGTTTGTGTTTTATAGGAAAGTTACTTCGGATGGCTGACTCAGTACAAATTGAATTCAACGAAGCATTTATTTGAGTAGAAAATCCTTTAATAAATGAGGGATCAATTGCTAAAATGTTTATTTCCTACAAAACTTGATCTCTGATTAAAATCTATTTTTAAGGACCTTGAGTTTAATTTAGTGATTGTATCATTTCATCTTGAAATTTTAGATGCCAGTTTGTGAGGTCTGCTATCCCCATAATAATCTATGTAGACTGCCCAAACTGGGTAAAATGATATTTAACCAACGTGAGACTGTTGGAATTGAGTGGAATCAGCTGTGGGCTGAATGGTAGCTTTTATCTTTGAGCCTTTGTTCACTTATTTGTATCACTACCATTTTTTTTCTGGTTTAATAGAGACGTGTAAATGTATGATGTTTTAATGAGTGAATTAGGCTTATTATTCTTTAGAGTCATTAAACATGAGAGCTAGAAGGAATTTCGGGGGTCTGGTCTTGTCGAGTTCTGGTATATTTTGTTTGGCCCATACAGTATGTTTTCAAAAACAGTATAACTAGGAAGCTACTTTGCTTGATAATATAAGTGGCATTGTACCTAGTGTCTTACACAGTTCTTCATGCACTTATATTAACTAGCTCCTGTAGACATTTGAGTTCATGATAGAGATAATCCTGCCTCTTCGTTTTACAGTTATGGGAACTGAAACCCCAAGGATCAAGTGGCTTTCCAAAGTCAGACAGCTAAGTTCATGGTATTTCACAGTCTAAGTATTTTTCTCTGGATTCTGCTTCTAAATTTAGAAGAGATGTTAATTTCTTTGTTTCGTAGGTCAGAGACCTTTGTCAGACTGCAGAGGTGCTTCTTAAAGATGTCTTACAAATAAAAGGATTGAAAGGCATTGGTGAAATAGTAAGAGTAAACAGCCTGCTTTAGGTCCAGTAGTTAACTGCTTTTCTTGGGTAAATCATTTCATCTCATTGGACACCAAGATTCCTCATCTGTAAAGTAAAGGAATTAGACCTGACAATTTTACATCACCTAGTACAGGGCTTCGTAAATAGTGACTTCTCAATAAATAGCTCAGTGAATAATGGATATTGAAGGTCCCTACCAGCGTTAAAACAAACTCTCTAATTCTGTATAAACTTTTCTTCTTTCCCCGTCCCCAGTTTATTTGGCCTAGATGCTTTCAAAGTCTCTTCTAATCTTGAGAGGAGTCTAAGTTTTTGATTTACAACTTGTTAGAGGAGGTCTTTGAACCCATGTACTCTTATCTTCTGTCCTCCTATTTTTGGTTTCATGCTCCCATCAGCTTGTCTGTTCCCTGAACTTACTGTATTGCAGACTCCGTGTATCTTTTTATGTGTGAAGGGCAGGAGACAGCAGAGGGAAGAAGTGAGGAGTAGGTGGCTTTCCAGAATGACCACATATGGTTCCACATTCCCCGCCATCTCTGATCACCTCCTGCCTTGCACACAAAAGGTAGTGTTTCCTTCTGGCTTCATCTGTTAATAGGCAGGATAATACTTCAAAACCAGATGTGGATTATCGTTTCAAATATAAATAATACTCATGAATTTCAACGTACATTATTGGTATTTACACAGTCTTAACTGGCCTAGTCATTATTGCCAAATCATCAAACATCTACTGTTGTAGGACACAAAAAGATAGAGAACTTGTCTCCTGCCTTTTAAGAGCTTAAAGTCTTAATAGGAAAATCATTGGAGTTAGAAATAGAAACTAGCTATGAATTTGGGTTATGTAACTAGAAGTAAATCCAAACTTACCTTTTGCTATAAACAGAGAATTCTTAGGAGATTCAGTTTTTCCATGTGTTAGAGAATCAAAATGTTTAAAACACTGAGATGCTTTTCTTCTTTACTAAAAAAAAAAATCTAAAGAAATCCAAATTACTGCTGAGCTTCTTTTCCATCAAAAATACCCCTAAAGAGATCCATAATCTCACACACAAAAACACACAGAAATCTGCTCAACGCTGGCTTAACTCTTCCTGCTTTTATGTGGGTGTGCTTCGCCCCCTGGGCCGACATCTCTGCCTGCTCATTTCTTTTGTAGCCGACTTAATCCGGACAACTTCACTAAGCCTAGAATACTCCAGAAATTCTGATTTCTATTTCTTTGTTTTCCTCCTTTTTCTTTCGCACTTTCCTCTGTCTCAGAACTACTCAGATATACAGCCTACCCATGATTAATTAATATATGTGATTTTCCTGTCTTAGTCATCGTATTCATGATATTGCAGAAGTCATGTCTGAAGTTCTTAGCCAAAACTTTAGAAGACATCAGGAAATGTTAACGTCTTTTTAAAACCGGCTCATTTATTGCTCATAGATTTCCTACTGAAAGCCAAAAATATTTCCCTTATCTCTGCCCAGACTTAGCCAGTTCCCACAACTTTATGTGCTTTTATAAATAGGAATGGTTCCAAGACCCAGTTTTTCTCAGCTTCCTGCTGTTCCCTCTTCCTTTAGCCTCACCTTGCCCTCCACTGTCTCTCAGCATAAAGCTAACCTGTGTGTCCAGCTTTCAAGTGGATAGAGAAGCCCCACCAGGCACTTTTGAGTGCAATTTCACTGACAGGTCAGTTGTTGGCCACAGAGAGGGACATTTTATACTTTAAGGACCATCGCAAGGAGGGCACCTCAGCAATCACACTGTAAATACTTCTGTCTTCTCCACTTCTTTCCACAACTAATCCTCCCCGACAAATGTAGACTTTGACATCTAACAAGTGCCTCTGTTACCCATCTTCACTTCAAAAATGTGTTATGCTGCATTTATTTAGCACTTCCCATTTTCAAAATTCTGTGCCTGTGTTATTCTCTACTAGAAATCCACTTACTTATCGCCCTTTTTAGAATGGCAAACAGCGATACCAAATGTCTAATGACTGTATATAGGACTCAGAGAAAACTGCTTGTAAACTAGGTTTTAATTTTTTCAAATTCTCTTTTGGAAATTAGCAGAATATAAATTACAAACTAACATAAATGATAGTTTTATTACCTTATTTGCTTTTCCTATTATAAAATTAATTACTGGGGTTAGAAAGAGTCCTGAGGAGGTTATCTATATAAAATTTGCTTAAACTGACCAGCAAACCCTGGAGAGGCTGACTCCAAAGGAGGCATTATGGAAATTTTCAGGGTGAAAGAACTGTTCTTATAACTTGGTTGTGGTGGTGGTTACACAACTGGGTTCATTTGTCAAAACTCATGAACCTAGACACTGAAAATTGAATTTTACTGTTTATACATTGTATTTCTGTAAACTTTTTTTTTTAAGCATTAGAAGTTAAAAAAAAAAAAAGACATTTTTGTCTGCCTCAGAGGTAGATAACGAATTCACTGGAAATGTACAAGCCCAAACCAGTTGAGCCTTTGCAAGGGGAATGTTTTGGATGGGATTCTTGCTGTAGTGCTTTACTTAGTGTACACTTGGGACATGTTGGTTAAAAGTTAAAATTACCTGAAGTTCCCTTCAGGAAAAGTAAGAATAAAAGGAAGAATCTGGGCACTTGAGCAGGAAGGTGGTTTTAGTCTACAATACTGATGTTTTTATTATCAATTCTTCTATTAGGCTCCTATATTAGCCCCCTTTTTAAAACACTAGACAAAGATATAATAGGCATTAGAAAATTATCTCATAAAAATATGGTATTATTTGTGGTAGTTGGGGGGCAACTAGTAATTGATGAGAGCAGAATTTCCAGCAAGATGCAAAAGAAAATAATTATCCTTTTAGAATAAGAAAGTGATGGTGGTGATTAAATCAGATTCTGGTTTGAACAGCCACACGACACCCTCTTCTTTGGTTCTAGTTCAGGGAGGTGCTCAGACCTTCAGTAATTACGCACTTTGCGTCGTTGATAAGATTCCCAGTCCCCACGGCAGCAGGCTTTGGAGCCAGCCGGCTGTATCTTCTTGGCCTGCTTCCTGTCTTCCCTTTACCCTGGCCCCCTCCCCATCTCCATGCCTACCAGCTCAGAGGCTGAGGTTTCCATCTGGAGAGCCTGTTGCCACAGGCTACAGAATCCACTCGGGAGGAGGGAAAGCTGCGTGTGTATATTTGAGGATGGTGGCTCTCATAATCAGATAAATGTTGTGGAAAGCTTGCTCATTCATATGGAAGAGTGAGCGCTGAGCTCCAGGCCCTAGCATCTGCGCATTAGCCCTGCTCAGCCAGGAGCGCTTTCATTTGTGATACAGACAGGCTGAGTGAGGAGCATTGCCGCTTGTTGCCTTCAGCAGTAGCCTTTAGTTGAACCCATGGGAGAAAGGCTGTATCGCACTTTTTTTTTTTAACGTAATGATGAAATTGGTCCCAAATAGGAAATCCCATGTGACTTCTACACACAGTAAAGTACTTTCTATATAATCACAGTAAGTCTCTGGTGTTTTTCTTTTCACTCTTGACTTCCTTTATGTAACTGCTCTTCCCTTCTGAGATATCTCAAAGGTATCAAAGATTTTGGCCCCATGTCATACATCCTGTGCTTCCGCTTTCCTTCCTTCCTGGTGACATCAGTCTTAAAGGAGTGATAGTGCTGGCAAATGCCCTGAAGAGTCCTGACTATAGCCTGGTTTTCAAGGAAAGGAAGCTTCTCAGTTCTCAGGAAGCTGTTTGATTGGCCTGGGCGAGTTCTGCCTTCACCTGGAAACTGCACTTTGCACTGTGGACAGAGAGAGATCTCTTCAACCATGGGATACCAGCTTTGGGAACCAGTAGAGGGAAGTCTGAAAGCACACTTCTTCATTCTCTCCTTTTCCTTCTTGTGCCCTTCTTCCTTCCAAGAAAGTACTCATGTCCTTAGAATCGTCGTAGGTTTGCTTCTTTTTTATAAGCGGAAAACTCGGAATGTCTCTCCCCTTGTTGGGGTTATTGGGGTTGCACTTGTTTATCTTTTCCACACTCACACAGTTTGCCTAGCTTTACAGCCTGCTGGCCTAGACAATAATAAAGCTTCTGTCGAGGTGAGCAAACAGCTGATGGCATGGGGCACAGAGGGGACTCCTACAGTGGCTGCCTGTAATCTGCCAGGCTGGAGGTCAGAGCAGGCAAGAACAAAAGCCAGTCTGTCTGTAGGCAGATTGGAAAATCAGTGTGTTGTGTTCTTGTCTCCTTGCCTGTCTCTTGGCCGAAAGGGAGAATGCTGGTCCAGCAGTTCACAGAATCATTCTAGGCAAGTACCAATGCCAGAGACTTACCTGCCTGTCATATAACCTCTGGCGGTTCTGAAAAGGCTCAAGTTTTTTGCTCCAAACTGCTTAAAAAGTGATTGGCAGAAAATTCTTAAACTCACCGTCCAAAGTTGGACCCTACTATCTCAATGTTTTGAGTTGTTTATACTCTAGTTACTCACATAAGTTGTGTGCTTTTTTTTTTTTTTTTTTTAAAGCTGATGAGGGCTTAAAAAGGAGTTTATTTGCTGCCTGGCTAGGAAATACAGGAATCGTACTTTGAGCAGCTTATTTCATTATATATGTGTAAGTGTTTGCTTCTTATTCCTAAGTTTATTTAATGTTGTCACTTTGTTGAAAATGTCCTAGCCATGGTCGTGTATCATGGTTATTAGGTCTTACAGAGCAGAGATCACACCAAGTAACCCTGTTCCAGGATGGGAGAGGGAGTGTGTCTGTTGACAAACCTTTCAAAGGGCTATTGTGCAGAGATGATTATTAGTTGTGTGAAGTCTTGGGTAACTTTCCCTTAAGGCTTCTAAGAAATAAAGTGTGATAAGGAAAGAAGACTTTTCTGTTCTTCCATCAGTTAAAGTTAGCCTCGATAGGCTAGCAAATAGCTTTAAACAAATTTTCGTTTGAGCTTCAGAGGTCTGGAGGTAGATCCTATCAACCTTTTTATTCTTTTCCAAGCCTAAAATGGTCTGCTGATCATGAATAAGAGAGAAGGGTGTTTGGTGGGATATGATCATGGTGCTCTTACTCTGAAGTCCATCAAAAAAAGTAATAACTTCAGTGGTCATTGGAGACATCCTAAAGCAGAAGATTAGATTTAAATGAGATTTAAATTATTTAAATCTTGGATAAAGGAGGTAATTGACTTTTTTGTTCAGTTTTTCTTTGTTTGTTCATTTTTAAAGGAAAAATGGGCTAAGCCTACTATCAGAAACACATCTAGCATCTAGCAGCTTGCCCTTTGCATCTTTAGCATTTATCATGCCCCACTTTGTGTTATTGTTAAACTTGTTTGTATACCTTGTTTTTATAATGAGATTGTAAGTGCCTCAAACAGGGAATTTAAACCATTCTTCATATATACCATAGCAGTTAATAGCATGATTGGATCAGTACATTATGGCATTTAATACATGTATTGATTGAAGTTTTTTTTTTTAACCAAAAACCTACCGTGGGCCATGAATTGTGTCAGTGTTGAGCAGGTCAGTCACTGCTGCTGCTTACTACCAGGGAGCTTACAGGCCAGAAAGTAAGCATCATTTAGGCAATTTACCTGGTATTTCACTTGACTTTTTTTGTTTTAATGAAACTAGCTTTAAATCTCAGATTTTTCAGAGTAACGAGGAGAAAAGCTCAAGTAGCTCAACTATTGATTTTAAAATGTGACAGAAAGCATGAAATACTAAAAGATATATTTTATTTCATTTCTATTCAGAGAATCTCATTAGACCTAGTATCTAGGACACCTATATGATGCCTTTCTCTTGCCAGGTCACTCTCATCCTGAACATAATTTGACATATTTTTATCTTTCTGTTTTTAAAGGGGTTAATTCTGTGGAGAAAGAGTAAAAGAGACATTTTCCACCAAATCTAAAGTATTTGAAAGTCTGGACAGGGCTAGGTGATTCTAGATCCATAAAACATCTTCAGATTTTATTTTAGCCAAGTCTCTCACCAGATCACTAATAAATAGCCTAAATTAAATACTACATCTCGCTTGCTTTCTTTTTCTCAACTTTTACTTTGGCAGAAAACCTGTTCAGCAGGAACCTTCCTAATAGCAGATGGCAGGAAACAGCAGGTGGCAGATTGAATAACCAGCCTCTGAAAAACACAAGTATTAGCCTGTAGCCCCAACTCTCAAATGTGGCACAACATCCTTTCACTTTAAGTTTTTTGTCTTCTTGCCTTTATGTTTTTGAGAAAACTGTTTGATTTCTGTGGGGCCCAGAGATTAACCTGCTTCCTGAATAGTCAAAGGAAACATGGGGTCTTTAGCTGACATGGCATGCTGTTTGAAAATCTCTTCTGGTCAAAACAGATAAACAAATAGAGGACTGCAGAACCCTTTACAGTCTCCTCACTTCCCGCCTCCCCTCTCACTCAGCCTTGCAGCACAGACCCCCAGGTGCAAGAGAGTCTGCTCCAACCCTGGTGTCATCAGTAAGTGCCAACTCAAGGCAGGAGCAGCTTTGAATTCCTTTCCAAGTTCCGTTCCTTTGGAGGGAATGCTGGTACACCTCAGCTGGGACCACTTAAGTCTTTTAAACCCATGTGAGAAGCAGTAGGAAGCAAGAAAAGATAGACTAAAGGGCTTCAATGAAGCTGTGAGAAAGCCAGCGTGGTGGTCATGGATCCTTGAGGACCCGAATGCTAAATTTTGTTCTTTTTTTTTTTCTTTCATGTTTTCTTTCAATTCAGTGAAAAATGTCCCAGTCTCTCTTAAGTGCCACAAAAAATATCAGTGTAACTCAAAGCTGATTTTCCTCTAGAATTTCTGTGCTGTTCTGTTTTTCATTTTTGCTTTGTCTCTTTTGTTTTAAACTTCTGAACTCAGTTTCAGCTCCACATCTCTCTTCTAATGAAAAGTGTATTCATGTAATACCGTAGTAACTAGAGCATTTCCCCAAAATCATTTTTCATAAATCATATTAAAACAAGATATTGAATTAGGGGGTATTAAATAAGGAATAAAATTTTTAGATTTTTGTCAATTGTTATTATTTTATCTTCTCTTTGGCATTTCAGACTTTATAGTTAATGAGTTTTATCCACAAGTTTTTAATCAACTGTTGACCTTTGTGACTTTCATGATCACATTGACTGCACATCTGTAAATATATAAGAGAAGGACCTGCTGATGGAAGATGGGTTTTGGCATTGACATTTAAGAGTTAACACCAGTTTTCTCTCTCGTGCTTTATTTAGATTCCGACACAGCCCTAACTGCCAGTACCTGAGAGATTGGACTATACACACCTGGATTAGGCAGTGTCTAAAATACGGTGCACAAGACAAAGCCTTATATACCGTTGTAAATAAGGTGAGTGGTTTCCTGGCACTTGCAGCTTATTCTCCTGAGTTTAGGTGACATAGTGTTTATATCATTACAGTATAGCAGAGAATAGTACAAAAAATACCTTAAATTTTTTTGCCCTTAGATATCCTTTTTAGAATGGAGCTGAATATAAATGAATCAGTACATAAACAAAAATTCCTGTAGCTGCTGCTTTTCCAAGCATAATGACTTAAAAATGGACAGGTAAAAGCCAAAAGTGATTCAATCACAAAACTCTACTGGTGGTCATTTCATTCTTGATCTCTAAGTCTTGAATTGTTTGCCTAGTTCCCTTTGATGAAGTTTAGGGGAAAACACATGACCATTTTGCTGGCATGTGATCTCCAGAGTATTCTGATCATCTCACACATTTGTAAAAGACAGAATTTGTAGATTATTGAAAACATGTCTTCCTAAGTCCCTGACTCTGCCCTTTAAGCCTCAGCTCCCCAGCCTACCACTGTTAGGGTCTTTCTGAATGTTACTCCACCCAAGCGTTGAGTCTTCATTCCCTTCGTAGTATGAAATAAATACAAAATAAGCAAAAGTTTAGAATGTTATTATTGTGAGTCTGAAGCTACAATCCTAGTTTGAGCCTTAGCAAGACTTTAACAATATTTCTATGGAATTGTATTATTTCTATAGTGTCACTGGACCTTGTATGTTAGAACTCAAAAAGAAATACTGATTTTGTTTTGGGGAGTTTTTGGTCCTGTGGCCCAATTTAACATTAGGTTCCATTGCAAACAGTTTATGTATGAGACGTTGCCTTGGGTATGGCATTGTCCACAAAAATGAGCAGTAGCCTATCCTTGCCCTCAGGAAGCTTACAGTTTAATAAGGCAGATAAGCAGGTTCACTGATAAATCTAATATTAGGCCCCAAGGGAAGGAAGATTAAATTCTGCTCGTCAGTTCAGAGTTTAATGATCCAGATTATACCCAAAGAAGAAGATTCCTGTGAAAACAAAACAAGAAGGGTCTAGGAAGGCAAAAAAATCTCATTTTTTGCTGTGCCTAGTCTTAGTGGAAAGAACACCAGACAAGGAGTCAAGAAAACCCAGGCTATAACCCCATAAATTTCTACCATTTGCCCGTAACTTCAGGCAAATAGTAACTTTATCCTTCTAGATCTTAGTTTTTCCAAGTCTGAGTCAAGCAAGTTGTACTAATCAGTGATTTCCAACCTAGCTGCCCATTAGAATCACACAAGGAGCTTTTAAAAATTACAGATACTTTTCTCCACCCTCAAGATTCTAATTTAATTGCTCTTCCTGGAGCCCAGGCAGTAGTATTTTTTAAGTGGTTTTCTCAATTTTTTTTAACAAATCGATTTTGTTTTTTAGAGCAATTTCAGGTTTACAGCAAAACTGAGCAGAAGGTACTGAGATTTCCCATATGCCCAGTCCCCAAACCTGCACAGCTCCCCGTACCACCCCTACCCCCCCGCCATTATCAGCATTCCACGTCAGAGTGAGCCATTTGTTACAACTGATAAACCTACATTGACATACGATCACCCAACGTCCATAGTTTACATTAAGGTTCACTCTTGATGTTCATTGTGTGGGCTTGCACAATGTATTATGCCATGTATGTTCCTTTATAGTGTCATACAGGCTAGTTTCACTGCCCTGTGCTCTGTGCTCTGCCTATTCATACCTCAGTGGTGTCTTTTTAAATCTCCCTAGTTGCTTCTAATTTGCAGCCAGTGTTGAGAATCTCTGGCCAGTTGATTTCTAAGGTTTCTTCCAGCTTTAATAATTTATCATTCTGAAGTATTTTGTTTTTACCCTGCCTTAAGGATTTGTGCAGATTTGGATGACTGCTTTGATAAATTTAAACACTACCCGTGAGCTATAACCTTTAAAACAATGGCTTCTAAACTTTTTTTCCATTTCATCATATCTGAGTCATTCTGTACAGCCTACTAGTAACAGTGACCCAGTTCAGCAGTGATTTGCAGCTGGGGTTTAGGATTATTATCAGAATTTCTCAAAGGGATGAGTATAACTAGACATAATTTCTCCAATGTTTCTGGTAGTTGATTGGTTAGGAGATGGGAATAATCCTACTGAAGTAAGAATTTAAAACAAACATGTAACTACAGTCTAGATCATCAGTAGTCAAACTTGATTGTGCATGAAAACCACATGGGAAGCCACCAAAACTTCAGGCTTCTTGATCTTTAAAAACCAGTTTAAGAGACGAGATAACAAGATCTGGTGAGAATGTGGCAAAAAGGGATCCCTTATGCACTGTTAGTGGGAATGTAAACTGGTGCAGCCACTATGGGAAACAGTATGGAGAGTCCTCAAGATGGGTATATATCCAAAGGAAATGAAATCACTGTCTCACTGTATCTGTATCTCTGTGTTCATTATTTGTAGCAGTATTGACAGTAGCCAAGCCATGGAAACAACCTGTGTCCATTTACTGATGAATGAATAAAGAAAATGGAGGGAGGGGTGTATGTATATACATACAATGGAATATTTAGCCATAAAAAAAGGAGATCCTGCCATTTGAGACCACATGGATCAACCTCAAGGGCATTTTGCTAAGTAACATAAGTCAAAGAAAGACAAATACCTCATGATCTCACTTACATGTAAAATCTGAAAGGGCTGAACTTGCAGAAACGGTGTAGGATAGTGGATGCCAGGGGCTGGGGAGTGGGAGAAATGGGGAGATGTTGTTGGTCAAAGGATACAGTTATAAGAGGAGTAAGTTCTGCAGATCTAATGTACAGCATGATGACTGTAGTTAAATACTGTATTGTATACTTGAAAGTTGCTAAGAGAGTAGATCTTAAATGTTCTCACCACCATCACAACCAAGAAATGGTAATTAGGTGAGATGATGGATGTATTAACTAACCTTAGTGTAGTAATCATTTCACAGTATTTATGTGTTAAATCATCATGTTGTGCACCTTAAAGTTATACGTTACATGTCAATTGTATCTTAATAAAGTTGAGGGGGGAAAGCAGTCTAAGGACCAGGAAATGAGCATAATGTGATAATGTCTGCTTTCTCATGGAAATCCATTTTTACATTGAGAATCACACCTTATGAAAAGAATCACTGAACCAGTAGAGTATGGTGGTTTCTTATTGTTGTTTTGGTTTGGTTTGGGTTTTTTTTTTTATAGCTGTGATGAGGTGTTAGAATTGAGCTTTATTTTTCACATATCAATTGTCTTATGTGAGACACACACTCACAACTTTCTCACCCTGACCAACAGTTCCAGTTACCAAACTGCGTGAGTCACAGCTTCTATTTCACTGTCACAGATGTGGTAAAATGATAGTCAGGTATTTTAAAGCTAATGGTGGCAAGTTTTGTCCTGAATAGTACATAAGCGTATATTATAAACTGAATTAGATGGATATTTTTTCTTTTATTTTCGTTACAGGTCCAGTATGGCATTTTTCCTGATAACTATACATTTAATTTACTGATGGATTATTTCATAAAGAAAGAAAACTACAAAGGTAAGGAAGCAAACCCAGGTCCATTTATAATGGACCTTCAGCTCCCAAAGGGAGGTAGATGTAGGCACTTCTCCTTTTTTAAAAACTTTCTTAATGACATCTCTTTACAACATTCTTTCAGTCAGAAATAGATGCATAGTTGATTTACCAGACCAGTTGGCCAGAGAGGAGAATCATATCCAGGTTGTTTTTCTTCTGAGTTTTTCAAGTTTATTTGTTCATGTCTCTGTAGGCAAAGGATAGTGACTTTAGTTAAGTAATAAACCCTGCCTGAGCTTTCATGGCTACTTAAGATTATATTAATTCAATTAGTAGCTTGACTTTTTTTTTAGCACCATTTGCTGACTTTGCTTTATTTAAATCCCAGGTGTTGTAGTATATGAGGTGTTTAACTATAAAATCAGTCGGCTTTTCCTGGGAATAGTAGTATGCTCACTTTGAAGAAAGATCATTTCGCCTCCCCATCTCTAAAATAAGTGGATCGGTGATAAGAGATCTGAGATCTCTTAACCCCCAAAATCCCCCAATCCCATGAAATTAGTTTAAAATGACTGTTAGCTTCAGCTACAATAAAGGAGGCCAAGGGAAGCTGGGGATCGCAGCAGAGCCTGCAGAGCGGTCAGGCGGAACCCTGCTGGCGTCCAGTGGACAGAGAACGGCAGCACGTCAGGCTTGTGCTCCCAGCTGTGCAGACAGTGGAGGAGGAAAGAGAGGGCCCTACCATTGTGTAAAGACACACGCTGCCTTTCCTTCCCACCATTTCATCCTCCAGCTCGGTTCTGAAAGCCGTGAGGGAGCCACACCTGTGTTAGGGTGGTCACTACTTCAAGAACACAGATAGGACTGGTGGTCACTTAGGCATTTATGTCACCTGTGCTTCCTGTCCCTGGGTTCCATCCCCTCATCCCTGCACACCAGCGCCCTGGGCCTTTCCCATTGCATCAGTGCTCAGTGAATAGGCTCCTTTCCCCTCTCTGAATCTCTGCTTTGTCTCGTCTCTCATAAAAGGCTTGCGGTTGTAGACTGCCAAGGAATATTTGTTGTGCATTATTTTTTGAAATGTTAATTATCCTTCGTCCATTTTTTCTGTTTTAAACATGTGGTTTCTGAATTCGACTAAAAGATAATTAGCTTTTGCATGTTTTATAATCTGTTCTTAGCATCAGATGTAAGAATCCTTATCACTGTATCTTTGAAAAATTATGTGGCAGCAGTTTTCTCCCCTCACTCTTTATAGGGTATGTCAAAAAGGGAGAAGGAGTTTTTTTCCTTAAATTCAGTGTAATAATTAATATGGAGGATTCTTTAAAATTTTAAAGATTGCCATCATTTATGGCAAAAATTTAGAGAGTATTATATTTGTATTGTCAGAATAGGAAGTAGCAAAGTACATAAAAATTATGGGAGGAAAAGGAAATTACTTTTGCAGGTCAATCTGATTTCACTTCCCAAACTGACTAAAATGAAGAATATGAATTAAAGATAAAGTAAATTTGATTTATTTTTCATATGTAATTTTGGATTTATTAATGAACAGTTGGCAAAGCTGAGTTTTGTTTTTAAACTGGAATTTTAGCTTTATTTGTGTTTAGTTACTGATTTGTTTGGGGTAGTTGTTGTTGTTGTTGTTTGTTTGTTGCTTTTTAAGTCTCTTCCAAGTTCTTATTTTGCTACTGACTTACTAGGTGACTCCCGGTCTGCCTATCTCAGTTTCCCCATTTGCAAAAACAATATAGAAATTTTTGCCTGTGGCCTCATTTAGAACTGTGACAACACACACAAAACCAGTTGGCTAGCAATAGCTGCAAGTCAGTGCTACCTCTTACGAGTATATGCAAAAATTGGTTAATAGAACAACTCAGTCAGTTAGTCAGAAACATTTGTTGTGCCTGTGTTATGTGCAGGCACCATAGATTAAACCAATATTAACATTCCCTAACTTAACAAATACTAAGGGAAGGAAATTGTTTGAATTTGATTTTCTTGGCTTTCACCTTTGTTGTGGAATATCGAGGGAAAATAAATCAGACCGTGCTCAAAGTCTGGTCTGTGATCAGCTTCATGTGGAAACAAGTATCTTATATGTTAACGCTCAAGGACTTAGAATTTACGAATAAGCATTTCCTTCCCATTCTTTCAAGTGTTTTAAACTAAACCTGATTGTCTTTTTTGTAGTCATCAGTTTTCCATCTTTCAAATAATACTTGGGATTTAGAATTTTCTCTAGCATTTTTCCTCTTTGCCCAAACAAAGAGAAGCTTCCAGAACACATAGTGGGGCAGTCAGCCCAGCTCCCGCCCTACTTGCCAGGGTGTCCTGGAAAATATATTTGCCTCCTTTCTGTATGCCTTAGCTCTTCTAGCTGATGGACACAATCCCTTAAATTTGTTTCACAGTTTATGAGGCATTTTCTGTGTATTATTTTGTTGGGCTGTCCAACAATCTTTTGAAGTATATGGGACAAATGGTATTTTATCATTATCAAGATGATTTTGGGAGAAATTAGGTCCCTTATTCAGTGTCCTTGAGGACAGGAGTGCACCTGATTTAGTACAAAATAATATGTACAATAAAAGCTAAAGACTTGGGAAAGACCTAGTTTGGGGAAGAACTAGGGCCAGAGCCCACATTTTTTAACTTCTTACTTCTGTTTATTTTTCTGTCATGCCCCACTTTAAGGGTGTTTATAGTTAAATACAGATTTGATGATGTTGCCTGAAACTAATTTCCTTTCATTTTTGCTTTGATCTTTTTGCCAGATGCTTTATCCGTGGTTTTTGAGATCATGATGCAAGAAGCCTTTGAAGTTCCTTCCACTCAACTCCTCTCTCTATATATTTTATACCATTGCCTGGCAAAGAAGACAGACTTCAGTGTAAGTGATCTACCTTAAAGCAGAACTGAGCACCTTGGAAGAAGAAAGCAGTGGCCACTCAGTAGGGTGTGAGGGGGCCAGAGGAAACCCCTGTCCTCGGCATCTGGACAGATACCTGATGCGTAGTTCTGTGGCCTGTACAACCGGGAAGGAGTATTCATCCTGTACATCCTGTACTGGATTCTAACAGAGTGGGACTGGACATTCCTCCACTTGGTAGAATTTCAAGTGAAAGTCCTTATGTACATTTGAAACTTGAGCTAGGCTGAGTGCACTGCAGGAATCCAGAAATGGGTGATTGATTATCAGTGAGAGCCAAATGTGGCATGTCAACGAAGCAAGAGGCAGTTGCCTTTGACCACAACCTCAGGTGTTAAATACTAACCATTTAATTTGTGTTGGTATTCTCCTAAGGTTGCTCTGGGTTAGTTTGGAATAACAAGTTTTAGTTTCATGTCTTAGATTAGGGTATTTAGTCATTGTTTATTGCTATGCTAAGAATAATAACAACAATAACTAATACTTAAATAGCACTTACTTTACACCAGGCTGTGTTCTTGGTGTTTTAGATTTATTAATTTAACTCCTCACAACTCCATGCAGATGAGAAAACGGGGACAGAGATGTTGTATAATTGCCACCCACCTAGTAGGTGATGAAGCCACCTGGTGAAACCAGGCAGTCTGGCCCCACAGTCTGCCCTTAACCTCAAATGTAACATCAGAAAATACTACTTTGGGTAGGAACTGAAAAGATGGTCTGATCTAGCCCCTGTTCTGAAAAATGTATGGTGTGTTTTGTTTTTCTAAGATGGGTATTATAGCCTATGGCATACCTCACATTCATTAAATACATTCACTAAATATATACTGAGCAACTACTACATTCCATGCAAACACAGAAATATAAAATTATGACCATAATGAGCACTATGAAGACATCTATGAAAAGCCTCTGTGGGTAGGGATTTTTTGCTTGTTTGTATTTTAAACTTAGGTTAGGAAAGGCTTCCTTGAGGAAATATTTCTCGAGTTAATATTTGAAGCATGAATAGGAATTAACTGACTGAAGAGGGGAGAACAATCCAAAAAGAAGAAATAACATATGCAAAAGCCCTGTGGCAGAACAGACATGGTGAGCAGAAAGGGGCCAGAAGGAGGTATGAAGATACTGTAGCTGCCACAGAGAGAATTGGAGGGCGAGGTAAGGCTGGAGAATGTAGATAATGCTAAGCTATTTTGTCTACATCCTGAAAATAGGTAGAAGCTACTGAAAGACTTTAAGCATGATCAGACTTGTGTATCTGGCTATAATATGGGGAAGAGACTGGATCAGGGCCAGGGTGGCTACGGTCAGAGCACTTCGGAGACTTTCCTGATTGTCTGAGCAAGAGGTGATGGCTGCATGGGGACCAGGACGTGGTGGAGTTAGAGAGCAGCCGTATCTGAGAACAGATAACATGATAGTGGGGACGAGATGTGGAGGCCAGAGGCAGAGGTGAAATCTGACCTCCTCAGTTTTCAACTTGTGTTATCTGGACAAAAGGGTCGTCGCCATGTGTTTGCAAAAGACACTCAGGAAAAAAGACTTCATTTGACAAGGAAAAATATTATTTTGTCTCTGAATGTGTTGCATTTTGAGATACCTTTGAGACAGTCAAGAGATTTCACAAGGGAAATTGGCATCTTAATGGAAAAATCTCAACTAGAGATGTAATTTATACATTCACGTGTAAATGTCTGCAGATGAGCACAGGCCACGACACAATCAGAAACATGTGCGAACAGGCACCGTGGAAAGAGGTGGTCTACATAAGGGACACTCCTGAGAGGGTGGGGACGATGAGGACTTCTACACAGGGCATTGGACTTAGTTGCGTGAGGGCCATAGAATGAGGGAGCAGGAAACCAAATTGGAATGAATTGTAGAGTGAGTCAGGTGCAGAAAGGAGACTGAGCATTGGCAGTGTTTGAGATGTCTAGCTGTGAAGGGGAATGGAAGAGGGTAACGAGGGTTTGCTTTGTATAAGGGGAGAAGCAGAAGCACGAAATGAGAAAACCTCAAGGACATTGGTGGAATAGCACCTGATTTAGTCCATGGTAATGCATACAACAGAAATTAAAGGCTTGGAGGAGACCTAATATTCTGTGTTAACACATAAGTAGCCTTTCATATAAGCAGCAGTGATTGTATTATTCCCAGATAATCACCAAAAAAAAATCTCTACAGTACCCATTTGCTTGTTTGTTTTCACTCATTTTTGTAAAAGTCCTTCTGGAAGAATCACCACTGCAGCCACCATCACTGCCCCTGCTCGGTTCTAGCACAGCAAGATGCTGTTCTTTAGGCTTTTATCCTGATACTGTAGGTCGTGTTTTTCCCTAAAAAAAAGAAAAAAATGTTTTTAAAGCTCCTTACTTATTAGTCACTGGGCCCCATTTCATGCAGTTTATGTAGGAGAAAATCAAACCTTTGAGTGATTTGCTTTTGAAAGTGAAATGACCTGGTTCTTTATTACCAGCTCTTTTAACGTATGTGTGCTGCAGAAGCTCCCGGGGAGGCTTTGTTTTTCTCCCAACGCCTTTGCTTATTTCAAGGGTTTGGAAAAACCTTAAGAAATTACACTTGTATTGCAGAAAGGCCCTTCCTATAAAGAGGTTTGGGTGCCCATTAACACGTAGGGCGCCTCACTCACACTTGGCTGCAGTTGTAGTTTGCACACCTCCTTATTCATTCTCTGACCGGTTCAGGGCCACCTGAGCTTTGCTTTCTGTATTTCCAAGCCAGAACAAAGGCTCGTGTGCTTCTGCGGCACTGAGAAAATCACAGCTCTCCTTGTCTGGGGAGTTGCCAAGGTTCTGCTCGGGCCTGCGTTTGCAGGGAGTCCCCCGTCACTGTGTTGCTAGTCTGCAGCAGCCTAAGCTATGCTTGTGTTTTTATCTCTTTCTTTTCCCATGTCTCAAAAAGCTTCAGTTTTATTGAAGTGTAATTTTGCACTCTGGATTGGAAGAAATGAGCACTAAGTGTTTCTGATTGCCTAATTTATTTTTTAAGATGCATAAATCTATCTGGAAAAGCCTAATAGTTATATTTATTTTAACACTGTGAAGTAGGAGTCTTACTGCTGAATTGCTGAAAATTCAAAAGCTTGCTCCGTCCTGTCATAGCACAGTGAGTGGATACGGGGCTGACAGCTTGGGTAATTCTTACTGATTATCTCCCAGCAATTTGATCCAGAGTGTACTCTTCATTTTCGTTGTGTTTTGCTTTTCTGACTGTAAAAGGAACTCGCACTCACTGCCCAAAGTGCGGGAAATTATGAGAACTTCGAAGAAGAAAACCAGAATTGCTCATAATTTCACTGCCCAGAAGTCTGTTGACATGCAGGGCATTTCTCTTTTATATTTTTCATCAAACATAAATATCTTTAACTTACAAGATTGGAGTTACAATGTGCCTTTAGTTTTGCTACTTTGCTTCTTTTACTTAGTGTTATGTTGTTTTTCCCTCTGTGTCATTAACAATCCCGTTTTTGCATGTAGTATGCATTCCTTGGCTGGACCTGGTGTATCTGGTATGTTCTGTTGCAGTGGGAAGACGAGAAGAACTTTGGTGCATCCCTGTTACTCCCGGGCCTAAAGCAGAAGAACCCAGTGGGGTTGAGCTCCCAGTTGTACGGCTATGCGCTTCTTGGTAAGCTGGTGGTCCTTACGAATGTTGTTCTTCGTGGGTAGAACTGATGCATTCTTCTACTTCATAATAAAATTATAGCTTGATTTAAACTTACCAGTGAAATCCCAATACAGCTTTCATTTTTGACATAAAAATAGACCTTGCTACAGCCTTGCAGTTATGCCCTAAGACAGTAAAGAGGATTCTTAAACCTGTCACCACTGGCAAGGTAAGAGCTAGTTTCTATTTAGTAGTAATCAATGTGAGGAAGGGATAAAGAAAGGAAAGTTCTGGCCCTCTTTTGACTGGCAGGATCTTTCCCATTGTTGAAAAGATCTTTCTGTCACTATAAACCTAAAGTCCAGGAGGTAAGAAATAAAGCGTTGAAGTTGAATACATTTCCTTGGTATTGTTTTCAAGGGAGGGAAGAGAAACTCAGAGAGCACATCCAGTAGCACTTGGAGAGCAGAGAGGTGCTCACCGGTGTGGTGTGACTACCACACAGGGGGGCTGCCAGCTTCACTTTAGAGCCCCAATCGCACGAAAACCAGACAGTCAGGAGGGCAAAGCCTTTTGAGGGGAAGCCTCTGCACTTGGGTTATGTGGAATCTGGGCAAATAGCATTCAACCTAAAAGCATGAAGTATGTCCCGGTTTACAGAGGTTTATTAAATGCATGTTGTCTCATTACCCATCCATTCTCTCTCCTAAGTAGATAGGCGTTTGAGAAAGCACCTTCTCTTGATCATACATTGTGTCTGCTTACGTTTGTTTTCTGAAAATTATCTAAGTTGACTACAGTTTGACACTTTTGAAGCACAATGTAATGTGGCATTTGCGGACACTGAATCTGATTGAAACTGACTCAGAGGGAGGCGTTTCAGAGTTTATCAGACAGACTAACAAAAGAGTTGATCACTCTTTTAAAATAATTTTTTCCTTATTTGCCATCTACTTTTGATACCGATTTATAAGATTTTGCCTTTGCCTTCAGACTAGCACTCAGGACTCTACACCGCATGAATTGTCCAGGAAGTTGTCAGAGCTAAGAAAGCATTCTTAGTTGTTAGTTGTTTTTGAGGAAAGGCCCAGGCGCTTCGGGTCTGGCAACATCAGATCCAAAGCTCTGCTCTCACTGTGTCATGTGCTATGCAGCCTCGCTCACCTCCAACAGAAGCAACTTCCAGAACGTGACTGCAGCCAGCCCCAAGCATCTTAAAGGTCTAAAATTAGCTGTCACCTGATGAGCTTTGTCTGTTTATGTCCCACTACAGCTTTCTCAAATCCTCCTTGCCGGGAAAGATAAGTGAAGGTGGATTTAATACCTGGCAGCTCAAGGTGACTTTGGTCGTAGTGCAGAGAGAACTGTTCCCTGGAAATCCAGAGACAGCCTCTGTCCCCACCAGGACCCTGCTGTCTGCCAGCCACTTCTTAAGCTCCAGCTGTGATGGTTTGAGGTACCAAGAGAAACGTTCATGTCCTGAGACCTAAAAGGATTATGAGGACTGTATGATTTAAGTACTGATGAAGTTCAAATAGTGGAAAGAAGAGCAAAGTGATTTTTTTTTTTTCCATAATGAGCAGTCGGCTGTTTTGGAGCATCTTGAAAAATGTCAGCCATTTCCTAGCAGGGAAAGTTGTCAAACATTGACAAGATTTTCACTGTAAGAAAGTTGCAGAATTTCTTTTTCTGAGGAAGATTTTGTTCTTGAAACAAAAATAATGTTTCAGTCATTTGGCTTGTTCTGTAAGGATAGCTCCTCTCAAAGGCAGGTATCACAACCTCTGAGTTTCCCTCAGCCCCACGGCTCATACCTCCTCATGATAATCTCCAACAGTCCAGGTGAAAAAGGAGAAAAATCAGTTCACACAGCTTTATATTGAAAAGTGTATACATTGATACATTGACTTTTCCCAGATTTTTCATCATCCATCTGAAGTGTCTCCATTCACTGGGTGGATGAGGCGCTTGGTCTGGAATTGAAATGATCCTTCTCTGTTTTTAGACCTGCAGGTGAATATTCACTTGTGCCTTTGAGTCCTCCATCTCAGACATAGTGAGAAGCCACGGCTGAGCCTCCTTCATTGTCCTTTCTGGCCACAGGGAAGGTGGAGTTGCAGCAAGGGCTGTGGGCTGTGTACCATAACATGCCTCTGCTGTGGCGACCAGGCTACCTTGACAGAGCCCTTCAAGTGATGGAGAAGGTGGCCTCCTCCCCAGAAGATGGAAAGCTGTGTAGAGAAGCGGTATGTTCCCCGGCCCTGATTCAGTGGGATTTGCCGTCTCCTGTTCCTTCTAAGTCAGGCTTTGAGTTTGTTGTCACTGTTTTCTCCTTCCCTCCCGCCCCTGTTGTGTCTCTGTAGAATCATGTACTTACGTCAGTTGAAAAGGAATGAAAAACCACGAACATTCTCAATGTTACTGACAAAAAGCACTAGAAAATAAGATTAATGTTGATTTTATAGCTCATTATCTGGGAGGAAAACTGAAATTCAAACTGAGTTCAGTAAAATACTGTCTAACCACCCATCCCAACAAAATAATAAAATCTCATTAGGAGCTCAAGAGAATTTAAGATAACATTTTAAATTCTTTTTGTTTTGTTTGGTGGAGAGGAAATTAGGTTTATTTGTGTATTTATCTTTAATGGAGTTACTGGGGATTGAACCCAGGACCTCCTGCATTCTAAGCACATGCTCTACCACCGGGCTATACCCTCCCCCTCATTTTTAATTTTTGGCGTTTCTATATCCTCATGTAGTCCTGGGAGACTACCTACCTGGCAGTTTCCCCTCCATAAGAGCTCTCAAGAAGTGAATTTAGAGACCAGAGGTGTCATCATTTTTTTTCCCTTTCCTTAAGCCATTCTGTGGTGAATGCATGGTGCTGAGATCTGGACCAGATGTTCCTTTCAAAGTTCTAGGCTTTCACTTTGCCTATACTGGGAAACTCCTCTCCCACTAGTTTCAAAGCTCATGCCTCTTGGTCACCTTGGGCTCTTGACATTACATACGAAGTTATTAGACTCAGGCTACAGAAAGTAGCATCTTACAGCCATGGGACAAGCCTTACACTCAATAGGGAGCCACAATGTTCGCTCCTGTTTAATCAGCTTTTGTAGTCAGAGTGAGGCCTAGAAGGACATTAGTTGTTTCATTAACAGGGTGTAAAAGTTAACTCTGAGCTGCTTATTTGTTTTGCCTTGACCCTGATCATTAGGATTCACCCCTTGACTTTCGTTTCAGTCACAGGATACACAAGTCTGGTCTCTATACTGGCTTTGTATACTGATGTCTGGTGAATCATTATGTTCTTTGCCAGACATTTATAACAAAGCATATACATTTTAAAATATATATTCATGTTTTAACCCTGCTGTAGTCAGTACTGGTGATTGAAAACACAAAATTATACATAAATGCTTTGCCAGGGAAATATGCCTTCCACTTTGAGCCAGATTTGCATTCTTTGTGTTCTGACTTAATAGGAATGTGATTCAGATGTCAGGGGAAATGGGTATGTGTCAGGTTTGGTTATAATGTATTAGTGGCATTAAAAAACCTTGGAGTATTTTCAGGATTTTTGTTCTGATGTGACATGGACAGAATTAATCAGTCTCCTTGCAGGAGCTAATGCCGACCATGAGATTGTTTCTGTCCCATCTCTGATGATTAGGCCCTCTGGTTCGAAGGAGGTTGGCCCAAAGTGAAAGTGGTAGAGGAGAGGGGTCAAAACACAAAGAAACCCTGTTTTATAATTTACTTACTTTCTAAGTCATAGAAATCACCTGTTAACAGGAAACTTCACATACGCCTGTCTAGTCTTTGTCAGCAGCTTGTATAGATGGCGCTGATCCCTAATTTATGGGTACCTTTTCTCTAAAGGAGGCCCTGCCTAGATTCAGAGGCCTTACCGTGCATTCAGAATGGCCCATTGTTGGTTGTGGTCTGTAGTGGTTTTTCTTTCCCTTTCTCCTGATTCTAAACCAATTGAGGAAGAAAGACATGAAAGAGGGAGTACTTTAGTGCCCATCAAGCGTAATTCTTGGCTTCCTACCTGGTCGATTAAAAGTGAAATCAGAAGCCACTGTGCTGATTCACTTATACAAATAATTCTGAGCTTGCTTATTTGTTCCATTTGTTTTGTACCAAGTTTTCCATGCTGTGCAACAGGGTGTAATGTAAAATTATATAACCGTGTCTGTTTCCTATGATGTGATAAGAGAACTCTTCTCGTGATTTTTTTAGATCCCAGTGTTCCCTTCCTTTCCCTTCTCCAGCCTCTCTTCACAGTGCTTTTCAGGCCACAGGATGTTTAGTCCCTGCCCCACTTTCTGCTCCGCAGCTCGACGTGCTAGACAGAGCGCTGAAGGCTCTGACCGCTCCATCCCCTGGGTCTTCAGAGGAGCAACCCCAAGAGGGTGAGGAGGGCCAGCGGCCAGAAGAAGTCCTGGAGCAGTTGGATGTGGAGGAGACTGAACAGTCCAAGCTTCCCCAATACCTGGAACGATTTGAGGTGAGTCGGAGCAGAGTTGAGTCCCCACAGCTGTGCGTTAGACGTGCTTCTCTGCTGTGGTGATGGACAAGCAGTCCTTTTAATGCATCAGTGTCCCACACAGACATAAAAACTGACATCAAAAATCACACTTTTATTGTTCACAGAGGAAGTGGTCTTAAAAGAAACAAATGGAATTTTTATGCTCCTTTTTGTGCTTGAGGAAATCGGTCAGCTTTGTTCCCCAAGGCAACATGTCATTACCGACTCATCCCTGACGTGTGCTCGATGAGCGGGTAATAGCTTGGCTTCTCATAGCAAGCATCTGACTCCAGCCCCGGTGCAGAGGATCTAGGCATTTCTCCATATTGCACTGAACCTTCATGATCACTGGAAACCCAGGTGGAAATCACAAAGCCCCATCTGAGTATGATGGAGGTGAGACGCAGGCGTCATCTCTTACTCGGCTTGGTGGTGTGTGCTAGGGCCATGGGAAACGCGCTCTGTACCACACGGACGATGTAGGTGTGTTTCCACTGTTGGTTTTCGGACAGCCCTGAGCATTCAGGCTGCCTTTGGTAGCTTTCAGCTGTATGTCCCAAAGTGCTCTGTGATCAGAGTCAGGGAGGGGAGCCATGTTCAAATTTTAAACCCTTGGCCTGTTCCTTGCTGCATTTCTCATCTGCTTAGCACAAAGCAAAAACAAACAAACAAAAAAAAAAAAAACAAAGTGCTGCCTGAAGGAGAATTCATTGTATGAAGCAGAAAATGGGAAACCGTCCCGGCTGACCCACTGTGTCATTTTGGGACAGAGGGATGTACACTCTGCCAGACTATTACATTTAAGTCTTTGCAGTAATTATATTCAACCAGCTCTGAGAAACCCAGTTCCCTGTATTCTCATGAGGGTTCCAGTACTTTGAGCAGCTGTTTGTCCTGCTACTTCTGTAAGGTCACTGCTCAACTTCCCTCTTTTATAACTTAAAAACTGAGAAAGGAAGGTTAATCAGTGTTTTCAGGGTACACAGAATTAGCATCTAAGTTAAAAATTTACACACCCTTTCTTTCCTCTTAACTTTGCCTAACTTTGCAGATTTAGAAAAGCTGAGAAACAAAAAATCTGCTTGGCCCATAGATTATCATTCACTATATTCGTCTTGACCAAGGCTGCCCCACCTCTCCTAAAAATTACCTAATTTCTTTCTCTAGTTTCTTACATATTTAATCTTGGAGAATAGAAATCAGTGCCTCCATTAAATTCTCAGGCCTCTCTCTTGCACAGTGCATTTTTATTTTTAATTCAAAAAAGAAGAGAGACCAGTATTTCTTGACTGCCAGCTGTGTGTTAGGTGCTACCACATTTCATTTCTCCTCACCATAGCCCTGGGTGCTAGGTACTGCTCCCCCCATGTTACATGACACCGAGGCTGGCGGAACCTCACCCATAAGTGACTGACTTTGAACACAAGTTTGCTGACTCGGAGGTGAGTCCTTGTTTTGGTGTCCCAAGCTTTGACGTCTCTTTGGCCTCAAACCACATGGAAAATGGTATCAGAAATAATTCTCATTTTATACCTTTTCTTCCTGGTACCTGATTTTTATTAGTCCCAGGTAATCTGGGACTCCTTATTATATGTCTGACCCGTCACACTAGGCTTCTGGCCACTCCTTGAAGCCTATGGACCCTTCCCACCTCCCAGCGCCCCTGCCCCACGCCACTGGAACAGGCCTCATCACTTATGCCAGTGAATTGCGTTTGTTTATGGAACATGGGGCACGTGGTATCTGCTACATCTAGGGCCGTAAGGGGGTCTCTGATGACCTACATCTTGAAGCACTTCAGTAGATTAGTGTTTTTAGTACTTTACTTCTCCAGAAATGCAATACTTACCAGATCGAGCTGCCATTTCAGATGCAGCCATAAGCAGTCAGGATGTCAAGGCTGACCCCCAGTGAAGCTCAGTGGGGGGAAGCTTGTAACGGCGCTTCTGGGAGCTGCTTATTAGCATGATGCTGTTAGTAAGGAAGCCTTGACATGGTTTCCATCTGTTGAACGGAATACTAGTTAGGTAAACATTTCTCTGTTCTTCGAAAGGACAAGCTATGGATGGGCTTCCTCCATTTTATCAGCTGCTTCTGCCATTTCGTTTGCATCTTAGGGTTCTTTGTTCATAGAGTTTGCTGCTTGGTTTGGTGCAAGTCAGAGTGGAAATGTAGGTTTGTTTTCTTGTGCAATCTTTGTGGTTTAAAACCAGGAAATTACACAGGGAATCACAGCATACGGAGTTCCATTTACCGTTTGTGAGTGAACGGGGAAGAAATCCCACGTGGTGCATCTGAGCAGAATTGCTGGGCTGAAAGAAAAGGAGCAAAAGCTAACAGTGCCTGCATGAAAGGCAGCGTGACGGGTTCCCAGCAAAGTACCTTTTCCCGTTAGCAGAATGTGTGCAGATTTTGCAAGAGACTTAGTCTCTTTTTTCTTCTTTGTATTCTTCACCTGCCTACCCCTCCCATGTCTCCCTTTTTTTTTCCCCCCTCATTTATTTCCAACAGACCTTACATTCTAAGCTACAGGCTCTGGGCAAAGTCGAGTCAGAAAGCCTTCTGACCCTGACCACCCAGCTTGTCAAGGAACAGCTCCCCACCTGTGAAGCAGAGGACATCACCGCCTACGAGCAGAAGCTGCAGCAGTGGCATCTGGAACGGGTACACCTGATTCAGAAGGAACAGGAGCATAGGGAGAGGGCAAAGCAGGAGTACGAGGCTCGAAGAGCAGCAAAGGCATCTACCTAACAAGCCCCACAGGGGCCTCAGGAACCTCACTGGACCTGGCTCAGGAGTCACAGATTAATGGTCACCACAACAGCAGCCTCAGCTTCGTCCATCCAACCTGCTCCTTTTCTTCAAACAGACTACCTATGATATAAAAGCCACACTGTTCCACATGTCAGGCCACTGTGACCGCCCACCCAGATGCCAGGGAGGCTGTGGAACCATGAAAGTGGCAGGTGGTCAGACTGAAACCACCAGCCAAATACCTTAAATGAGGACTCTCGAGGCTTATAGTTCCTGGGGGACAGAGATCAATTCTGAGCATTGAAAGCCACTGATACCTAGCGATGGTGGTGGGAGAAGCCATGGATGAAGAGTCGAGTCTCAAGCACAAGCTTTTGAATGGTGTCTGTGTCCCCAGCCGATGTCATCTGCGGTCCCGACACCTTGTCTGCTTAGTCTCCTCTTGGGGATGTGCTCTCAGCTTGAGCCAGGTGTGGGATGCCCACACATCCCCACTTTCCCCTTCGCCTGCATCCCACCCTCCCAGGCCTGAACTGGGAGAAGTTCACTAATGGAGCAAACACCAGACCTGCTGGCTTTTGAATTTCAGGGACCCCTCAGTGGAATTTTCAGAATAAAGGCTTTTGAGGAGAGCTGGCCCAAGCTCTGAAGCCTCCTTGGCTTGGCTTCCACGTCATGTTGGAGTGACTTTTTCACGATGTATTGTCTCAGCTCCTCATCATATAGGTGAAGTGAGCCTTCTCTGTACACTCACATGCGCACGTACAACTTGTGAACACGTTTCAGTTAGAAGTTGGAACATAGGAGAGATGGGCTGGGGCTTGCATGTGGTGATACGAATGATTGTAAAACTGTCGGGAGGTGGACAATTCCTCTCTCAAGTTTCCCTCTGAGATGGATCAGGGGCAGCTCTTGCTTGCTGCGTAATTTTGCCCTAAGTGTAGTGATGTACTTCCATGCAAAATTGTGCTCTTTCGTCAAGAACCCGTGGAAATAAATGTTCTGGGATCATTTTGGTGTTTTCTTCATCTTTGTGGGAAGGGAGGGAGAGGTAGGAAATTTTATGATTACTATGATTTTGAGGAACGTATTTTCAATCCTCCTTCTCTGTGAGACTGTGGCGTTTGTAGTAGTAATAATCACCATCACAACCACTAACATTCGTTGAGGATTCACTATGCACCAGCAGTCCTACAAGGGAGGTACTATTATTCCAGTTTTGAATGAGGAAACTGAAACTAACTCACGTGCGGTCTGGCTCGCCCTGCCTGTCACCCTGCGTGTCACCTCCGTGCATACCTGCAGTCAGCATCCCACACAGGGCCTGAGCCTTGCTTAGGCAGAGGGTCATGACCAAAAGTTGGTTCTGGCATTTTGGTTTATCAGGGGCAGGACTTTTTCAGCCACTCCCTTATTATATCACGAGGATGGTTCAAGATAAGTCAGATGGCATCTTTCATTCAGTAAGTTAACAACCACCACACGTGGGGCATCTGGTTGATACTTCAGCTCACAGTTTTGCCTCCGTCTTCCTCCTCATCTATCCCTGTTGCACTTAATGCCCAGTCTTCACCAAGAGAGACCACTTCGCCCCTGTGTTGCTGCTCAGCAGGAGTTTTCATGCTCCCTTCTCCTCAGATTTCTTCTACACGTATGCCTCCACCTCTCGTGAGCTCTCCCTTTTGTGAGTCTTTCCTCAGTCTCTCGTCTCCTGAGCTAGAGGATACCTTCCCACCTTCCTGGATGATCACAAGAGCTGACCACAGTTGTCCTCTGCTCATTTCAGCAATATCACCATTTCTTACACGTGGATGGAGAAACTGCCATCAGTACCCTGGCCTCTAGGCATGACTTTAGCTATAAGAGATCACCTCTCTAGCTGACCTACCAGAGTCATAGACCTCCAGCCTCATATCACTAATTCAAGATCTTAGAGCCTGAAGTCCATTCTCGCAGTCTTCCTTTCTTTCATCATATGACTCCTGCCAAACCAGCCCTTCCCTGTTACTTCCTGCCTGCAAACCGTTAGCCTTTACCCTGTCACTCAAACCCTCGATCTCCAGGATTCAGACCCTACTTGCCTTCCTTCCAGCCTGGGCCCCACAGTTGGCCATCCTGTTGGTATTCTCATTAGCATTTCTTATTTCTTCTCACTCCCTTTATCTAGGCCCACTTGCCATCTGTGGACCTGTATCCTTGGAGCCACCTGTTATGGGTTGAATTTTATTCCCATCCCCACCAAAAAGTGTTGAAACACTGACCCCAGTGCCTTAGAGTCTGACCTTAGTTGGAAATAGGGTCTTTACCAAGATAAAGTATAAAGAGGTCATTAGGGTGAACCCTGATCCATTATAAGTGGACCCATAATGTCATTAAAAGGAGAAATTTGGACACAAAGATAGTTACAGAAGGAAGACAAGGTGAAGACACAAGGAGAAGATGCCAACATGAGTGGTGCATCTGCAAGCCAACACCAGAAGCCAGAAGCAAGGAAGTGTTGTCTCCTGGAGCAAAGAGAGCATGACCCTGCTGGCACCCTGATTTTGGACTTCTGGCCTCCAGGACTGTTCTATTCTTTTAAGCCACTCAGTTTTTGGTATGAACTTCATTACAGTAGCCCTCGGAAACTAGCACATTGCCGTTTGTTTTCTTCCTCCTTGCTTCTGACCCACTACGTGTGGTGTACAAGGTTGTAATGTCAGGCTGGCTGATTCCTCTACAGGTTTACAGCTGTCCTCTTCAACTCAACAGTTCTTTCCTTTCTCTTTTACTGACTCTCATTTTTACCTCAATAGCTTTTCTACTCTGCTTAAGCCCCAGACCCTGGCCCCCAGAACTGTGAGCAGATGTTCTTGCCTCCTACTTTGTCTCAAAAATGTAGGCCACATAGTCCAACCTCAGTCTCCCTCGTTCCTGCCTTAACAGCTCTCTGTCCTTACCCATTCTCTTCATCTTCCCTTCTGTTTCCAAGTGATAGGTGTCCCCACCCTCCTTTCAAGGTTAGGCTCTTCATTTGTGACCTGGCCTATTCCAGAACCATCTTCCCTTTCCACATTGCATCATCTCTACTGATTTCTTCTTTCAAGTCTACAGTCTTACTCAAGCCTTTATCCTGCCATCAGTCAAGTTCTTACCCTGTCATTCTCCTTCCTTTTGTCTCCAAATTTCTTAAAAGGGTGTCTCCACTCACTGGCTAGTTGCTGGTTCATTAGACCCTGAGACTTGGGCTTTCGCACTGCTGCGTATCAACTGCAATGACCGTTTCCCCTCTGCTCTGTTCAGCACCACTGACCACCCCCTTAGAAGCTCGGTGACTACAGCAGACAGTCTGAGTCTGTTCTGGCACTGCTTTCCTGTGCTCACGAGCATTCATGTGGCACATACTGCGTGCTGGGCACTGTGCACAGTGATTTGGAGGTTACACAGGTGAGTAGCCAAAGACCCTACCCTCAAATAACATTCTAGCAAGGGAGAGGGGGCAGGAACATACACACCTATCGGTGCACAACTAAGAAGTAAGTATCATTAGAAACACGAAGTGATGTGCGTGTTCACAGGAAGAGTACTTCAAGCCCAGAGACGGGAAAAGGTTTAATGAAGGGAAATCGTCATCTGCTTTGTGCTTTAATTAGTCACACAGGTCTGCCTCAAGCTGTCCGGGGGCAAAGATGGTCCTCTTCTTCCCCTTGGAGTTGTGTAAAGTAGATGTTCAAGAGAAATTACCTGAAATTGAAGTGAAATGAACAGCCCACACCCACCCTGCACCCCTCCATCTCCTGAAAAAAAAAAAAAAAGGAAGAAGAAATAGAAGAAAAAGAAAGGCAGAGTGGTAGTAAAAGAAGAAAAAACAGTGATGAGGTACAAATAGCTTACTTTCCTCCTCTTGGGGCTGTGTTGTCTTGGCACCGAACTTTACACTTTTGTTTTCATACCTTCTAGCTGGCTGTGGATATCAGATATGTGTGTGGGAAATTTGTCAATTTCACAAGTAGTCAAAGGTCTTGAAAACTAGTTTATCAATGTCGTTTTTTCACTGTAAATGAAATAGCATCTAATGATTCCAGGGAAGCTGCTAAACCTCTTAGAGTGCACAGGACAGCCCTGCAGCAAAGAACTGTCTGGTCTAAACTCTAAGTAGTGCCAAGTTGAGAAACCCTGGCCTACAGTAAACGAGCAGAGCATCCACAGGAACTTTTGTGGTAATGTAGATGAGACCCAAGAATGATGTTTGTGCATACAGCTCATCTGTAAGTGGTGTTTCTAATGAGGGCTAGAAAAATCACTAACGTTAGTTGTTTCTTGTCTTACTGTGTATGAGTATAAAATATGCAGTGATACAGAGTGGGCCATTATCCTTCCTAAACAAAGACCATATAGAAAGCCCATGTGAGTAAACAGTGATTTGTATGATATTTTTTTAATTGAAGTATAGTTAATTTATAGTCATGTTAGTTTCTAGCATACAGCAGAGCAGTTCAGTTTTGCACATATATATATATTCTTTTTCATATTCTTTTCCATTATAGTTTGTTATAAGATATTAAATATAGTTCCCTGTGCTATACAGTAGGACCTTATTGTTTATCTATTATATACATAGTGGTTTGTATCTGCTAATCCCAAACTCCTAATTTATCCCTCCCCTCCCCCTTTCTTCTTTGGTAACCATCAGTTTGTTTTCTATGTCTGTACGTCTGTTTCTGTTTTGTAAATAAGTTCATGTGTGTCATTTTTTTAGATTCCACATATAAGTGATATCATATATTTGTCTTTCTCTGACCTATTTCACTTAAAATGATAATCTCCAGGTTCATCCATCTTGCTGTAAATGGCATAATTTCGTCCTTTTTATGGCTGAGTAGTATTCCTGTGTGTGTGTGTGTGTGTGTGTGTGGTGTGCATGTATCTTTCTAAATTAGAGTTTTTTCTGGATATATGCTTAGGAGTAGAATTGCTGGATCATACTCATAAGTCTATTTTTAGTGTTTTAAGGAACCTCCACACTGTTTTCCTTAGTGGCTGCACCAGTTTGCATTCCCACCAACAGTGTAGAATGATTCCCCTTTCTCCACACCCTCTCCACCATTTATTATGTATATTTTTAATGATGGCCATTCTGACTAGTGTGAGGTGATACCTCATTGTAGTTTTGATTTGCAATAATTCTAATAATTAACAATGTTGAGCATCTTTTTCATGGGCTTATTGGACTTCTATATGTCTTTTTTGGAGAAATGTCTATTTAGATCTTCTATTTTTTGATTAGGTTGTTTTTCTGATACTAAGCTTTTGTATATTTTGGAAACTAAACCCTTGTTAGTTGCATTGTTTGCATATATTTTCTCCCAGTTCGTAGGTTGTCTGTGGTTTATATGATTTTGCCATCTGGGGGTATGTAGCTGGGATGAGGAGTCTTAGGTTCCAAAATGAAGCTGCGGTGATGTGACCTCACCTGAGTCAGCGGAACCCTACACCATTGCGCCCAGTTGCGTGGCTGAGAAGGGATGAAGCTTGAACTGGGCTCAGAGGGCTTTGGCTTTAGTGAATCATAAAAGCAGAAAATGTGGCGTGATTGTATGTTCATTAAAAGGTTGCTGATAACATTCAGAGCTGAACTTTTTAAACTGAAAATGCTAAATTTTAAAATCTTCAGAAAATGGGGAAAGAGGAGTGCTTTTCAACATACAGTTATGTCAGGAAAATTGCCTTTTATTCTAAATAACAGCTTCTTCACTTGTAAATAACTTTTTCTTTCCCCATTGATTTGGCCTTTTGCTGACATTGCATGCTGCTGTGAGGATGTTATTACCTGTCTGGTAACAAGGAAGTCGAAAAAAGGATGGTGGCAGTGCCCCCAAGAGTGTGGTAGTTACCACTGGATCTTTGTTTAAAACAGAACAATGACACTTACACTGTGTGTTTATTATGCATGAATGTGAGGATTCCAGATGTGAGTGGACATGTTCAGAAAATGGTTTATTCTTCCAAAAAGAATCTAAACATAAATTCCATTGAGGGCTTTAAATGCTAGATTAAGGACTCTGGGGAAGATTTATAAAAGGGACATTATATCTTCTGATGTTTCCAGTGGTAAGAGAGTTTGCTTGCTTTTTTGGTTTCCATGATGCTACATCTCTGCAGAGTTCAGCATTTTAATTCTTCCAATGCCCCTTGAGTAAATACATGGAATCGGATAGGCAAGAATGCCCGTGAAAAGTTTCCTCCAGTGACAGAATGCCAGGCCACTGCTGAGTGTCAGTGTCTTCCAGGCTCTGGCTGAGGAGCAATCAGGTACCCATCTTGATTACACAAATTATACTTAACAACTCCTCTCTGTGAATGCCCATTCCTACCGAATTTAATCGTACCTAATTAAATAAATCCTTTCTAATCCTTGCAACAGCCCTGTGGGGCAGGGTTCCTCATTTTGCACAGGAGAAAACTGAGACTTGTGTGACTTGCCCAAGGCCACACGATAAATGGGATAGTGCTTGAACCCAAGTTTGTATGATTCCAAACCTACTTTCAAACAACTACAGCATATAATCACTGTGTTAACCCAAGACTAATTACGTTCATTCGTTCGTTCAGTCATTCAACAGATATTTATTGAGTATCTACTGTGTGTTAGGAATGGTTAAAATAGTCACTGAGGATGCAGAAGGGAACAAAATATAGGCTAAGATCCCTTCCCTCATGGTGTGTCTAGTCTACGGAAGGAGACAGATAATAGTAAGTATATATATGTCATGCAGTGATATGTGATATGGAGTCAAAGCCAGGAAGAGAAAAAGAGAGGCCTAACAGGGTAGTTAGGGAGGCCTTCCTGAGAAGATGACGGTTGGAAAAAGACCCATGAGAATGAGGTGGAGAATCATGGAGTCACCTGGGGAAAAGCGTTGTTGGCACAAGCGCCAGGGCCCGGTAGGGCAGCGGGAGAGGAGCCCAGGGAGACAAGGGGTAAAGGAAAGGATGGGTGGTGAAGGCCCCTGGCCTGTTAGTAAGGACACTGGCTTTTCCTCTGAGAACCCATTTGAAGGTTTTGAGCACAGAACAGCATGATGTAAGCTAACATTTTCTGAGGATTACTCTAGTCTAGCTGCTGTGTGCAGAGTAAACTTGGAGGGCAAAGATGGAAACAGGAGGCTACTGTGTCATCCAGGGGAAAAATGACTGGCTTGGACAAGGGTAGTAACCGTCAATGTGGAGAGAAAGGATTAGATTGGATGTGTCTTGAAGGTAGAGCCAGCAGATATGCCGACGGGCCAAGATTTTTGACGTTAGCAACTTGAGTGGTGTAGTTGCTATTTACTGAGTTAGAAGAGCCTAGTAGGAGAAGAAGTTTGGGGAGATCAGGAATTTATTCGAGGGCATGTTAAATTTGATTTGGAATATTTTAAAGGTCCCTACTGAACATCCAAATGGAGCTTTTAATGGACAGGTGGATATACAAGTTTGGAGATCAGAGAGAGGTAGACTGAAGATAGAATATGTAAAAGTCATCAGTTTACACATGGCATTTAAATCCATGAAACTGCATGAAGTAACATGCACTATTGGTTTGAGTGGCAGATAGTTGAAACCATGAAATAGAACTGTGCCTATTTTTTACGGGGCGATCACCCCATGGACAAGGCCTCATGATGCTCCAGCATCTGTGAAAAGATTACCAGTAACACCTCCCCACCCCCAGCCCACCCCCACCTCTACCCAGAGAATTAGCCAGAAGAACCACTCCTATTAAAGGAGCCGAGTGTGACCATAACTCAGTCTGCATATATGGCTCCAGTGAATTTCAACGATGTACAATATAAGATCAAAGAGGAAACAGTGGGACCCAAGATTATGCAAGAGACCAAGAATTCATGAGTCAAGAGTGTGTTGAAAGATCATTGTAGGGACACAGAAAGGCATCTTAAAATGAGCAATGCATCTAAAAAGAGAAAGAAAATGTAGTCATAGTATCTCAATGGACCTTTGTTGATTTGCCTGCAAGATAGGACAAAAGAAACTGAAGTAGAGCTACCTTGATGCAGAAAAGGAGCAGCTGGGAGGGGATGACCTCCTGGTCTCTCCTGGGCCTCAGTCTGGAGGGAGTGGGATCGAAACACATGGAGGGGTTCAGGTAGGGTGACCATCTGTGAGGGCTTCCCTGGGACATAGGACTCTCCATACTTAAACCAGGGCAGTCCTGGGCAAACCGGGATGGTTGGTCACTGTAGGTTCAGGCCAGAAAGACTTCCTGGAACTGAGTAGTTGGACAGTGAAATAGAAAACAACTTGTTTAAGTTTAGTCTGATAGATGTTTTTAAACTCTTTTGGTGATGATTTTCCCACCTTGAGTTCTCACATGTTGGACCCTTTAATTTCTGGAGGGATTTCAGAATTCAAGCAAATAGTGACTTCTAATGGGACCCGTCAACCAAGCCCCATGGCTTGGAGGCACAGTATAAGATCAAAAGGAGTGTAGGCGACAAAAGGATATCATTATGACTCAGGACAGGCTGCAGTGGCCTTTAGAGGCCAAAGGACCTCTCTGAAGACAGACAGGAGGTCTGTTGATCGAATGATCAAGGAGGCACATCTGTGACCTGAGTGAACTGTGAATTCTGGGATTTGAGGTGCCGAGGCCTCCCACTCCACACTTCGCCATTCTGAGCAGTCTGGGTGTCCCAGTGTATCTTGAGCCTTCATGTCTGCTGCTGCCTCTGCCTGGAATTTGCTTTGTCTAACACACACACACAGACGTGCGTGCACCGGGTCTCAGTTTAGACATCAGTTGTGCTTTTGCTGTGGTACCTAGACTCACCCTTAGATTTGAGGAGCCCCAGTCACCACATTCAGTTAGGGCAGCACTTAAGTTTTGCTCACCTTTAAACCCCCATGCTCTTACCCACTGCTGGGTATAGAGTAAATGTGCAATAATCTTTGAATGATTGAGGGGAATTCTCCTTTTTTATTACTATTTGTCGATTCTTTTCCTAAACTAGGATGTGAGTCAGATTCCTAGATGTGAATCAGATCCACAGCATATTATGTTAGTTATATAGAGTTTATTCTATAACTGAGCAAAAAATCAAGAGGGTGATGGCTTTGTAGAGCCCCAGAAAGTCAGCTTTGGGAGGGACCATCCAGTTTGACCATCTTGTCAAACACTTTAATTTTATAGGTAAGAAAAGGAACTCCTGATGGATTAAGTGACTGAGGTCACACAGCTGGGTGTGGCAGAGCTAGGATTAAACCTAGTTTTTGGTTTATACTGTGATTTAATAGGAAACCCTCCTGATACCTTCCTTCAACTGCACTGCTCTGTGTACTTTTTCTATTTTAAGCAATAATCTTAACTTGTCTCTGTAGATCCCAAGGTCCTCTAGGGCTTGGCTGTAGACAACAGCTGTAGAAACAGTAGCAGGGCCCTCTCAGCTGCCTGCCAAAAGCCAGGGAGCCCTGAATAGTACACGGTCACCCCTTGTGAATGAATGCCTCGACCCCCAGTGGGTAGAAGACCCCCAGTTCCCAGTGAGCCCAGCTCAGTAACACACAACAAAAGACAGCACAGCACACACACCAACTTTTGCCACTTTTGTATTTTATTGTGGAACTGAGTTTTTTTTCTTTTACATCAAATATCCTCAATGGAAGAGGGGATATTGCACACAAATATCATAAAAGCACTACATATTACTTTCACTGGAAACTAATTTTCTACATTAGATATGACTGGATAGGATAGAAGTGATGCAGGATTATAAGACATAATACCATACACAGCTGCAGACTGACACAAACACCATTCAGAACAAGAGAGAGGAGTGGGAGGTGCTTCTCAGCCGGGCTCAAGACCAGGTCCTTCCAGGCCGGAAGGAGGGCTGCACGCAGCACAGTAAGCGTGACTCGAGGGCTGCAGTGTGTTCTCGAAAGGGCAGCCCGGTCTTGGTGCCTCATCTCCACGGCTCCTTTTTGGGGAGCTCCAAATGAGTGCAGAGAAGCTATTTATCTTTTTCCCTTCCTTTTCAGTTTTTGATGCTGCCTTTTAAATTAATAGTGTCACATATTTTTTTCATAGTAAATAGTTTTAATACCAGGTGAATAACCTAATTGCTTTCAAAGAAATGCTCATCCCTAGGCTGCTTTTGGTGTGTTGTTCAGTTGGTTAAAAGATAAAAGCTTATAGTTCCTTTCAAATGGAAACAGGATCTTTTCTTCTAAATCTGTTAAGTGCAAAAAAAGGTACTAATCTAACTCACAATATCATTACTGAGCAAGAACCTCCTGTGACAGGTGACTAAAGAGAGGCAAGAAAAGCAATTTCAGAATTGTAGAGCAGCTCCTGAGAGCTGCAATTTGGGAACAGAGGGAAAATGGAAAGTGGTAAAATTTCCATTAGCAAATGATTAAATCTTATTAAATGAGTATTGGAAAACTCCTAAACTGTGTAAGCTATTGGAGACACTTAAAACATTCATATACACTGGGGAAACCATTCACTATGATATGTAAGGTTAAGAAAAAAAATTTTTTGAACTCCATGGAAAATGGCATTTAAGGGGGGGAAGGGGTGCAGGGAGGGTCAGTCATTGTATCCAGTCCCACAAGACTGAGAAAGCATGCATAGGGCCTGGGGTTTGAGAAAGAGGGTAGAATTAGTTAAAATCGAAAATGGAGGATCATCTCTAACATTTAGTTTCTGTAGAATTTTGTTTAAGAATACTACCAAAAAGGTCACAATTATGAGTGCTGTCTTGATGGAATCCCATCATTTAAACAGAATGTAAAATTCCTTCCACTCACATATTCAATCTATATAATTGGATTAAGTAATCAGTATGAATAAAGCTCCTAGAAGTCTGTGTCAATCTTTAGCTCTCACCATGAATGTACATGGTACATTGTGATGGCTGTTACTAAACTAATCGTGTATTTATGGAACTAGCAAAATTAGGTTAGTCACACAGGTAGGAAAGGTGTCTGGAAGGACAGGAACAACCTGTAATGTAAATGTTGGTCTTCCTGGTATACTCAGGCTCTGTGGCCATCACTGAGAACAATGGATGGAGAAAGGTACTGATCTGTTTCATAGGAAAAAGAGCCAGCTGACCAGTGACAGCTTTTGTATATTTTTCCCATTAAATTCCATAGCAGAAAAAAAAAGAAGGAAAAAAAAAAGAGTGGGATAGAATGGTTATAATTGAAGACTGGCTATAATTCTCCTAAATGTTTGGTTTTTTCCTTAAAGCAAAATAATGTATATGTTAAATAAATTTAATTTGGGGTATTGGAAAATAATTCCATCTTCTATCAAAGAAAAATCAACCAGAGGTCTGGATTTGGCAAGAAGGCTAGAAATTTGTTTCTCTTCTAATGCATAATGTGGACCAACTTAACAACTAATCATTAAATAATTATCTTGAGTATCTTAGGTTGTCTCATAAAATACATTTGAAGTAGATGAGTTTATACTCACTGAAATCCATTTTTGTCACAATGAGTTTTCCATTGTGTGTTCACTTTTTGTACCCTTAATCAATGTGCTGTTCTTAAGGACTTCAAAGAAATAGGGTAATAAATAAAAACTGCATTTCTAGAGAAGCCTAAAAAAAATAGAATATTAATTTTTTAAAAAAATTAAACATTTGAAAATGTAATTCACAGCATTAAGTAGACTGCATAGGTCCTCAGTGACGGGACCCTGAAGAAGCATTGTTTAAACCCTCATAGTAGTTAGCAGTGCAAAACACACACTTATCAGACAAAAATAAACTAAAATGTTAATTTTGAAATAAATAACTAACATAGAAAATAGAACGAGGTGATTGTTGACTACTCCACAGATCTTAAGAGTCTGCAGGAAACGCATCATAACAGAGCCCAGCGCAGCTGTCACTGAGAAGTTTGCCACATCTGAACACCGACAGCATTGACCTGCAACTTGAAACTTGACGTCAGTTTTTAATCATGATCAGGCTTCTCAGGTTCGTAGTTCAAATGATGACAGTGATGGAAATGATCTCTGAACTCTATGTGATGAACCACAGGAGTTGGGAATTCATTTGCTTTCAATGTATTTTTCTTGTATTTTTAAATTATTTCCAGAAAAGAAAATCCCAAAGCAAATTTTTGCTAGGGTTCTTTGAATTTGTCTTGGCTCTTTTACCTCATGGTTGAAGATCTTGAAAGAAGTACGTAGGGTACCACCGGGTGATATACTTGTAAAGGCTGGAAAAGTAGCCATTCTCCCCCACTCTCAAATAGCACAGTCAGATTTTTGTTATGGGAATCAAGGGGTGGGAGGTATCACTCTTCCTGGTAGTGACAGGCTTTTAACAAATATTATTACTGCAATATCAGACTTCAATCTCACCAGAACTTCAAAAAACATTATTCATTGTTTTTGTCTTACAAAACATTTAAAAAAAAAAAAAAAGACTGTCACTTGAAAATTTTCTTTGCATTTGCCTGTAAATGAAAACATTTGTTAAAAAGTTCATCTATGAAAAGTTCTCACATATCTTAAAAAAAAAATTCTTCTGTACACTTGTTCCATAATTATGCTGAAATTAATGGAAAATTAAAAAAAAAAAGCCAATGTAAGACAATTCTGTACACTTGCTGAGAACCTCTTCCACCATTAAGATTCACTGTTTTCCCAGTTGTGATCATAAAAGCCATTTTAATCTTGAATTTGCAGTAGTAAAGAAGCTATGAAAGGCTCAACTTGTTTGGCTGAGGGGCCTGAGGTGGAATTCAACACGCAATGCTCAGCATCAAACTGTTGCACCAATCAGGTAAGCTTCTAGTACCCCTCCCACACGCGTACACATGCTCCTTGAACTGGAGTATCTATAATCCTACACGGATGTTTTATAAACTTGCTGTCTCACATTAAAAAATAAGTGCATCAAGTATCTTTGTACATTCAAGTCACTTTCTAAGGCAAATTGTCTACCGTATGTACTCCCAACTGCTTTGGTATTTGCTTGTTAATTGGGGTGGACTTGGGTGTCTCTGCATGCAGGTTAATTGACTTAGTGAGCTAACGGTGCACAGATGCTGGGAGCATGCCTTAGATCAGTCTACTCGTGTGTCTGAAGAGTCTGAGAGTTCTGAATGGGGTTCAAACCACTTGCATGTCTAGTCTACACTCACTACATTATGTCAGTGTGCAGCCTTCAAACTGAAGGAGCTTAATTAAGGCGTGAAAAATCTCACATACCCTCATAACAAGTTCTGTTCTGTTTTCTTCCAGCCAACTTGTTTTGGTAAATTAAGACCCTTTTTGATGACTAAGACTGACACAATTTGCGAACTCTGCCTGTGCAGACTAAGAATATGCAGACCTAACTTGGTTGTTTTCTCCTCACCCCACCCTGCCCTCTCTTTCTCTCTGGGTGTCTCACCAGCACTCTCTACCATTACATCTCCTTCTCTTGCATTCTGTTTCCTTCTCATTCTCTCTCTCTCTGTCCTGCATTCCCTCTCTTTTATGTGTGCGCGCTCTCTCTCTCTCTCTCTCTCTCTCTCTCTCTAAGACAAATGCCTCTACCTAGCAGAAGTCAGTTGGGTTTGCTAGTGCATGGTTTCCAAATGTTCAGCAGAGATGAACTGGGGTAGGTGATTTTGCAGTAACTCGAACCCTAGTGTGGGAATACTGTTACTTCCCTTAGCAGTCAGCAAAAACTGAGAAATATTAGTGACTTGTATCACCATGACACAGTAGAGCTTTTGGCAGGTAACAGTTCAGCGACTTATTTAGATGAATTGACTTTTTTAGAAAAGGTGGTTTCAAATTGAATTTCTGGAAACAAAAGTTCAGATCCTGTGGTGTGGCTGGTCTTGGTTTTTACAGTTCAATCTTGCATGCAGGGAAGGATTCATCTTGCATAACCACTGTGCTGCTGCTTGCTAAAACCATGATGTTGAGGTCCTGCTGTTTCTCATGGGTCTCCTGGTACCATTCCCTCATCACTTCTGAGTCATGAGTCGGGATAAGGGTCACCTGCAAGGAGAGCGAAGATAGCTGTTCAAGGGCAAAGCCAGAACTCTGATTAAAAAAACAGAAGAATAAAAGTTTTTTTTTTAAGAACAATAAAGTTTTAGACCACTAGAAAAGGGGCAAGAAAGGAAGATCTCTTTTCTTAAGAAATGCAAAGGACTTTTCAACTTACATCTTCTAGGAGCCAGAATAAAGCTGCAAAAAAATTAGTTTTCTGGGGGTGCTGAAGACTGGAACCAAAAGCAACCAAAGACTAGTCAGTTAATTCATCTATATTAATTAATCTTTGGTTTTTCAATTCTTTAATGAAGGGCTTCAGTTCAAGTAGAATTTCTTATATTTCCTTTAACACAACTGACAAGTTTTACATTAAAGATACTGCAATATTTAATCCAAGGAACTTTAGTTATTATTGCAGCTCAAAGCCCTGTAATTGTGTGTAACTAACATTACATCCTGAGAACAGAGATTTGTATCTTTAATTCGTGGGTGTGATTGGGGACAGAGGAGTGGGGTGGGTGGGTGGGTACTGGGTTAAATAGTAAGAATTCCATCTAGTATTCAGTAAGAGGCCACTGGGTGCTTCTCATTAGATTTCATTTGATTAAATAACAAGTATTTAATGTTACGCAAACACAGTTTACTAGATGACTGTGCAAAACCGTAAGTAAAACTCAGATAAGCAAAAATCACAGCTGAAATAATATGAAGTGGTTTGTGGCCAGTTACGACGTTTGGGAGTTGGGAGTGTCCTGTAAGGGCCCACTTCCAGCAGTGGTCCTCCTGCAGAACCTAAGGTAGACAGTCGCTTTTCTAAATGGCCATATTCCTAGCTCTGAAACACAAAGGAGTAAAGATAGTTCCTGATCAGTTCTCACGTGGAAATATAACCACTTGGTTACACATAGATTCTTGGTATATTAGGGTAAAGGGCAAGTAATCTTGGGCCCATTCTGCAGAGAAATGAATTAAGCTTTAGGGTGGTAAAGTGGCTTTTTTCCTCCAAGTCCAGGGTTGTCAATGATAATAAGAATACTTTTAAACCATCTTCTGTGTGTGAGATCCACTTTGTCCTCAGGATATTTCACATGTGGCAGACCCCCTGGGGCACCTCATGTGGATCCACAATCATAATGGTGCCTCATTAAACCTGATTCCTTCCCTCTGCCTCTGGACATGGCTCCGTGTGCGGCCGACACTGTCCTGGAGCTCTTACCTGCATGTTGCTGCCCCATTGAGCCTTCCCTTCCAACAAGGCATCCAGGACAGCCCGGCTGGGTTCCTCAGCAGCGGGGTCATTCCCACTCACCACGTAGTAGGACGACCTCACTCTCTTGAAAAATTCGACATCGACATTCTTACTGTTACTGTGGTTGGGAATATAGCACAGGTCCAAGTACACAGGGGGGCCTGGAGGCACAGCTGAGGGCTTGGACATCTTGGCAGTTCCTGGTCCTTTGGTAAGTAAACAAAAACAAAGAGAAAGCCAGGGTCACAGGAATGTGCAGCAAGCCATCTGTCCAGTATACCTTCCTACTCATTCCCAAAAAAGACTTCTAGGACCCGAAGCGGGAGACTGGGCATTTGCCTCTCACAGAGGGCATTCAACACTGGCCATTTGAGGAAATATCACCTGGTTGTTTATTTACCATTTCAACAGGCGAAATAAAGAAGGGGATGTTTCCCTTTGCGGACAACCCCTTAAGAAGTCAGAAGAGTTTCAAGGCCTTCTCCAAAGATGGAACTAGATATTAACACTCCTCCTAAAAGAGCTACTAATGTGTATTTTAATTTGAAAAGTCATCTAAGAAACAGATTTTAAAGAACAAAAGAATCTGCATTTGGTAAACCATAGTTTAGCAGTCTTAGTAATCCATGTTAACATCTCATTTGAAATCAGTTTTGCCATAGCTGAATATTATTCCCTAACATTCTACCTAGCCAGTGGTTGGGTCGTAGCACCATATGATTTCCAAGACCCTCAGCACCTGAACCTCATTCATAAACTGATGAAACGCTGTAGTCTCTCCTTAGGACAATACTCTAAAATGTGAGCCAGCTCTCAGACAAGACTGGATACCAACCTTTGGCAAGAGGAAGGTTCAAAAAGACTAAGCCAGTCAGGACATACCAGCGAAGGTAAGGGGCATGTGGCAGCCAAAATTCTCAGTCTAAATCACAAAGCCCGGGTAAGGTAAAGATTAACTCGAAAGCTTCTTGGCACCTTGTTGGGTGAGCTGGCTTTCTGATTTGTTCTAATTAGAAGACTTAAACTTTTTGAAACATTAATAGAAGTAGCATTCTAAGGCAGTGTTTCTTCACCCTGGTTGCATGATTAGAATCATTTAGAATGCTTAATACTAATGCCCGGGGCCCAGGCACCAGGCCCCAGAATCTGGCTTAACTGGGCTGGGGCAGGACCTGGGCACCACCATTTTTTAAAACTATTCCAGATGATGCCAATGTGTATGTGGTTCGAGACCACTGCTGTAAAGCCATTTAAAATGCCAGTCAGATCTTACCTTTCTACAGAGGATGTATAAAGACTGTCATCCCAGAGTCAAAACTAGTAATGAATTCCGTCAGTCGTCTCATTTTATTTTCAGGGGGATGGGGGAGTGGTGAGAATCAGCCAAACTAGTATTTAGACAAACTGACTAATTTTATGAGCAGATTAAACAGCCATTTTAATGAACCTAAGCTCAAACCCCTCAACATATCCATGTGTTAGGTCTCCCAAAGAATTCTGATTTGTAGCAGAAGTTTATGAGTTTCATTTCTCCTCATAATTAAAAAATGTCCAGTTTCCTCTTGCACACTGAATCACTGCCATCAACACCAAAGCAACACCAAAGCTCAGAGAAGCCGAAACAGAGGGAACTGCCAGAAGCCAAACCAGGTTTGTTTTCAAAATCAATCAATAGTGCAATTTGTCTTTTTAGAAATCTGTTGGGAAAGTAAATGCAAATTAACTCAGCCTCAAAATTATCTCTAAATGACAAAAAAAAGTTTAAAAAAGATCTGTTATGTGGGCTAGTGTGTATGTTTGGCAAGTTTGGTAACACATTTCAGTGGGGTTTTATCTGTTTGAATGGATTTTCATGTTTTCTCCTGAGTACAGGTCAGCTGTCAAGGCCTTCAGATGAAGGAGTTAATTATCTGGTGGTTTTCTATTAATTCTAAGCACAAATTCAGTTTGTTTCTACATGCAAGTAAAAAGAGGAAATCTGATTAAGACCTGAGTCTTGAAATTGATGCTCCATGTTGTTTAAAAGTAAAAAAATTGTAGTTGTAACTAACAACAGTACATTTAGTGCCTAAAACGTACTGAATTTGAGTGTCCCGATGTTTCATCCATCAGATTTTCCTTAATAAATCAAGGAAGTGTTGCTTAAATTATTTTTTGCTTTACATGTTTGGGTCAAGTTATGTTACTTTGTGAACTGTCATCTAAAAATTCCTGAATAAATTTGTAAAGCAAATAAAATCTATTAATTCAAATCCCTGTGATTGGTTTGAACAAAGAGGAATTTCCATCTGAAACAGAATTCTGAGTCTGTTAGGCTGTGTGGTCAGAGAGGGAGATAAAAGAGAGCCTTCAATGCTTTTCTCTCAATTTGTACTGGGTACCCACTGGTCAGCTGAATTCGCTGGTTGATAAAACAGAGCATTGCCTTTGATGGGGACGTATCTCCAGCCTGGTGTTTTTATTTTTCTAAGATTTTTAATTTTAAGATGTTATAATTTTATTTAAAATATTTTTTATTTAAAAAAAATGGAACCTAAATCTTGGGTCTACAATGGTTATTCCAGGCTTGGCTTAGAACTCTGGTTCTCCCTAGGCCTTTGGGACCTCCTGGTCCACGTCACCTCAGCTTGATTCTGGGGCCAGTGTAGCCGAAGCAGATGCCAAGAGAATCTTCCAGAGGAGCCTAAAACACACATCCTTGGTTCTAAAGATTTAGAACAATGCTGTGGTTGCTGTGTTGCAAAAGGGAGCAAACCCAGGAGTGACATCTGGGAATGGGAGCTGCTCTGGACCCTATGCTGAGCTCTCCTCAGGCCCATGGGCTACACTGGGCTGAGATCTATGCCTTCTGGCAGAAGACAATAGTAGAGGGAAGGGAGAGTACTACAGTGGTAAACTCTCATCTTCCCAGTAAAAAGTCAAATAGAAATGCAGAGGCTGCAATTGAAAGTAGAATTGTGTCCTGGATCAGGATGCCAGCACCTTCCACCTACCAGCAGTTGCGGTCTTCACCGACTTGGATGTGGAAGCGTTGGCAGCATTCTTGGTCTCCTTGTCTTTCTCTTCCCCACGTGGAGCTTTGACCTCAGGATTGGTGGTAGTTTTTGTTGCTTTTTCCACAGAATCCTTCTTCTTAGGAGAAGCCACTCTGGACACCTTATCTGAAGATTCCTTCAAGGCCCCTGGCTTTGGTGAAGCTGCAGAGGGCTTGGACTTCCCATCACCCTTCTTGACAGGTGAAGATGACTTGGTCTTTGTACCTGGCTTTTTGGTTTTGGTCTTTTCCTTCAGGTCTTTCTTCAGAGCTTTGCCCAGGTTCTGCTCAATGGCCAAGGCCTCAGGATCCATCATGGACACATCAGGGTGGCGTGGAGAAGGGCTGCGGTCCTGCATGGGGGCCGGAGGTGGATCCATGTGTTTGTACGTGACAGTTTTGTCTGTGGGGATGGTTTCTGATTCATCTTCGGAGTCGATATTCGCATCAGCTGTGATAGAGGGGCACTCTTCAGTCTCCGGGGGGACATCAGAGTCGGTCTGGGACGGGGCTGACTCGCTCACTGAGGTGGGAGGGGTTTCATCACACTGTCGCCCCTGGGGCTTTCCTCCTGGAGGCGGTGGGACTCCCCCTGATTGGGTGAGGGGCTTCTCTGACTCTTCAGTTGGCTCTTCACTGGCAAACCACTCGAGAGGATTGGGATTAATGAAGGAGGGTGAAAGCTCCGTCTTGGGATGCTTGTATTCACAGGAGGACACAAGGCATAAGTCAACATCCTGGCGAGCCTCGGAAGGGGACTTCTTTTCTGCAGAGTAGCACTGGTCTGAAGTCTCGTAGGAATATGGAGATGCCTGGGGGGTTCTAGCGATTTTCTCTGTGGTCTCATAACAGTATGCGGAAGTATCAGGGGTTCGTGTAGCTGTTGTCGATGTTGCGTACGAGTAACTTTCAGACTCAGGGAAACTGGCAGTCTTCTCAGTGGTCTCGTAAGAGTAACTGGAATCCCCAGGTACGTGGCCACCCTCTTCAGAGTCATCATAGCCATTGCTGATGTCATCCAGGAGCCTTCTAGACCTCTCAGTCTTTTCGTAGCTGTAACCACTCACTTCCGGGGTCCTTATTGTCTTCTCATGTATCTCAAATGAGTACCCTGACTCTTCAGGGGACTGTGTGGTCTTCTCAGTAATTTCATAGGCATACCCACCGTCTTCAGGAGTCTTGGTGGTTTTCTCAATGGTTTCATAGGAGTAGCCACTGTCACACGGGGATTTGGTGGTGCCCTCTGTCTTCTCATAGTAATAGCCACTCACATCTGGGGTCCGGGTAGTTTTCTCATAAGACTCATAGTCATAACCTTCCTCATCTGGGGACCTAATTGTCTTCTCAGGCTTTTGATAGGCATAGCTGAAGTCACCAGGTGTCTTCCCTCCACTGTCCTCAATGCCAGATGTGGTCAAATCTCTATTCAAGGCTAGATGGTGTTGCATCGTATCAAATAACATGGAGGCACGGAAGCCATAGGGCTCTGCGGATGCCGCATCCATTGGTGGAGGAGAGGAAGTGTGGCCAGCTGCTATGCTCTCTTTGACTGCAGAGGTAGAATCTGAAAAACTAGGTGAATATAAAGGGGAGGACTCTCTTGGGGTGAGTGGAGAGATATCAGATTTTGGTGAGAGCTTCTCTCCTTCCAGACTTTGCACTTTTTCAGAGGTGAGTGAGGCATATAAGGATATATCTCTGGGAGGAACAACATCGGACAGAGTATCTTCTTGGAGAGGAGAAGCTATCTGAGACGGGGTGTGTGCAGAAGAGGTGGATGGCGAGGCCTCAACCTGAGATACTGAGATGAGCTCAGAAAGATCATTATCTTGGGTGTAGGAGGGCTCCTCCGTTGGTGGGATCTTATGTGATAAACTAGAGTCCTGCATGTCAGAAGGACTATAGTCCACCTCAGTTGGCCCATTTTCAGTGATGTGAAGCATACTTGCACCCACTGTAGGGTGATCTGGAGACTGTCGGCTGAAGTCCATAGCAAGGGAGTGCTCAGGGGATTCTTGGCCAAATTCAATACTCATCGAGGATTGTTCAGATCTGTGATCTTGAACTGGTGTCCTAGATTTGGCTGTTTTAGGGGAAAAATCTGGTGGAGAAATTGACATTGGTCTTGGGCATTCTTCTTTAGATGGAGACATTTCTGTTTCCTGGAAAGTGGTAGGCGTTTGCACAACAGACACTGAAAGGGAGTCGTCAACTTCTGTGGAATGCGGGGAACCAACTTCAGCATGAAGCGAAGGAGACACGTCATCTGTTGTTGGCTCTGGAAATGAGCTCGTAGCCACAGAAGCTGTGGAGACAGAGGCCACACCCTCCATATGAGAGTAAGTGTCTTCTGCTACACCCTCATCAACAGGGGTAGCTGACTTGTCTGAGACAGTGCCTTCAGAAATGGACATCTTAGTGTCTTCTTTAAAAGATCCAAACTGACTGACATCTATTTGTGTAGGAGAAACATCTCCTAATTTCCTTTCATCTAAAGCCAGTCCTGACTGAGAACTCATAGCTTCAACATCATCAGTTTTCCTTTCTGGACCAAAATCTTCCTTTATTGGTATAAAGTCTGTGCTCTTCCCTTCCTGTTTGTCTTGGAAAACACCAGTGGAAGTCATGTCAGAAACTGGACTTATTTGGTCTGGAAAGCCTTGTTTTCCATTCTTTCCCTCAAAGGGGCTTTCGGTACATCTACCAGGAGCCTGGTCATCAACACTTAGAAAACTTTCATATGCAGACTCAGATCCAATTAGGGGAGGGCTCCGTAAAGGAGACAAAACTTTTTCAATAGGAGACTCCGAGTCAGGCACAGGTTCATCCATGGGGCTTATAGAAGCCCTTTCACTCTCATCTTTGGCATCACTGAATTCAAAGCTCACTGGGGCTGCTGGTGGTTTTTCAGTGACTTCTGTAGGAAGGTGACTAGATTTCTCCTCAGTAGGAGATTGGTAGTAAGGTGTGTGACCAGCACTGCCAGTCACAGACTGGGATGGAGACACCACTTCCAGGGTCTTATCCTCAGGACTGGCACAAGGTTCTTCAACTACTTCTTGGGTCACCTCAGGAGACACTGGAACTACTTCTGCTTCTGCTGAGACTTGAATTTCATTGGGTGTCAGAGAAAAGTTGACGCTTCGTTCACCCAGGGGGGTCTTTTCTATGGGTGATGGCGGAGATGGACTCAGGGAAGGGCTCTTGGGTGGACTGAGTTTTTCATCTGCAACTGCTGAGACCATGTCTTTGATCTCCAACGTGGCACTGGCTCTCACGTCTTTCTCTTCAGAATAGTAGGCATCACGCAGAGCAGATCTGCTAAATTTGTCTTCCTCCATGGATGAGGGTGGTGAGATGGTGGAGGCTGAAGCATTGTAATCCTTCCCATCAGTGGCATCTGTTTTTGACTCTTCAGACAGTCCGTTGAGTGATGTCACGGCAGGTTTGGGGTATTCCTGAGAATACAGTGCAGACTCGTATTTGGTGATGTTGACAAATTCTTGAGATGGGGACTCTGTCTCTTCATTGTTGGTCTCATCACTCATCACATCTCGAGGAGTGGACATCTCATCCATGGGGGTGGGCTCACTGGATATCTCAATGGTAGACTGAGTGTAGCCAGAGGTTGCAGTGAATTCTTCAGGCTGGTCTTCCCGATTCTCCTCATCAGAAGCCGTGGCCTCGCTCTCTGAACCTCCAGGGAGAGTCTCATCATGAATTGAAGATGCAGGTTCTTGGACAGGAGACTGGGCTCCCAATTGCTTGCTGGATGTGGTAAGGAATCCGTACTGATCCTCGGCACCACCAGCTTCTGCAGCCTTGTCAACCACAGCCATCACATAGTCTTCAGCTTCAGCTTTCTCTGGCTCGTAGTCTTCCTCCCTGGCATCCTCGGCTTTGTCTTCCTCATCTCCCTCCTCCTCAGACAGTTCAGCTTCTCCCTTCTCCAGTGCCTCGTCCATGTCTTCTTCTGCGCGGTCATCACCACTGGCCACAGACGCCCGCTTCTCCCTGATGTGCACGTCCGCCTCAGCCTTGGCGCTTTCCTCCTCCTCCACCGGGCTGTGCTTGGAGGTGCTCTCACACACATTTTCTTCCGCGTCCTCTTCAGGCTCCTCAGCCTCCTCAGTTTCTGCCTTCTCTTCATAGTCTCCAGTCTCCGAGGACTCCTCAAAACCTGCTCCTTCGTCCTCAAATTTTTCTGTGTCCTCCACCCCCTGCTTCTCGACTGGCTCCAGCTCCTCTGGGGTTTGCTCGCACTCACCCTCCCCTTCAGTGGTGGTGATTCCCTCATCGGGGGACTCGGCAGGACCTTTGATGACTTCTGTCTCTTTCTGGATGACGTAGGCTTCGACAGGCTCCGTTTCCTTGAGTTTCTCCTCATCTTCAATTAGCTCCAGCTGAGGCTTGATGTCTTTTGATACATCAACCTCTTCAGCCTTCAGCTCTTCAAAGTCCTTAGTCAGATCCTCAGGGGATGACATAAGGGACCTCTCAGCTTCGAGATCTTTGGCAGGGCCAGTGGTGGCCATTCCAGCTGCTGCTGCCACGGCGGCCACACTGGCAACAGCTGCAGCCTCTGCTGCCTTGCCTTCCTTCTTGACGACTTTAATTTTCCCCTTCTCCTTTGGCTTCCCAGCAGCAACAGAATCTTTCTTGACAGACTCTTCCTTCTTGGGTACTTTTGGTTTTAACGCAGCTGGTTTTTTTGCTTCAGGTACAGGAGTAGATGGTTTCTTTGTGTCTTTAGGAAGCTTCTTAATTTCCTTTTTGGGTTCCTTTTCCTCCTTTTTGATTTCCTTCTTTTCCTCCTTCTTAACTTCCTTCTTGGCTTCCTTCAGTGGGGTTTCCTTCTTAACCTCTTTTTTGGCTTCTTTTTTCTCTTCTTTCTTGACTTCTTTTTTGACCTCCTTCTTCACTTCTTCCTTTTTTGGTTTTTCTTCCTTCTTGATGGGTGTCTTGTCCTCCTTTTTAGCCACTTCTTTCTTTGGCTTTTCCTTTTCCTTCTCCTCTTTCTTTTCTTCAGGTTTTGCCTTTGTTTCTTTTTTCACCGTCTTCTCCTTGGCGACTTTGGGTTTGACGTCTGTGCCTTGTTTCTCAGCCCCCTCAGCTTTGACTGAAGGCAGCTCTTCTTTGCTGGGCACCTCCTTTTCGGCCACGGGAGGCTTGGTCTCTGTTTTTACTGGTTTGTCTTTTTTCACTGTTACCTTTTCTTTGCTTTCCACTTTGGGTGGCTTTTCCACATGATTAGCTTTTGTGACTTCAGCGGTTTCTTCTTTTGACTCCTTTCGCACGGATTTGCTGGGAAGTGGTTTTGCAGCTGGCTTTAGACTCTCCCGGCTGTCAGCCCTCTGCTTCAGTTTTACTTGTTTCATGGCAGGAGTGGCCACCTGGCCAGTTAGCTCTTTCTGGGTGGCCAGGGGCTGTTTCAGGAAGTCTAAATGTTTGAGCTTTTCCAGTCCTTCCAGGATACTGTATTGGGTGCTGTTGCCGGGGAACAGGACTCGGATGATCTTCTCTGCAGGGTTTGCTGGATGCCACACAATCAAAGAGGAGACCGAAGTTAAGTAGGAAATTGGGATATCTATTTCTTGCCCATTAGGCAGGATTAGCTCAGCCTTGTCTTTGTTGGTGCCAGTCCACTGCTGCATAAAATACTGCATTTCCTTGCTGCTCTTGACTGGGTTAAGCACATACATCTCGAGTTTACCAACTCCCATTTTTTGGAAGAGAATGACAGGCTCGATGGTGTTGCCTACACTTCTGAATAGAGGCTCTGGCCTCATGGACAATTTGTTTAGGTACTGGAGAGTGAAGCAGGCTTCTTCTATGCTTCTTTTCATCTTGATGTTTGGCTCGGGATTTTTCAGATTTTCAGGTACATTGAGAAAGACAACTCCTAAGTCAGGGGAAATGAGGTTTTTCATCCAGTCACTATTGGTGGTAGAGCCCTGGGACTGTTCTTCCTCCAGCTCGGCAATTTTCCGCTGGAGCATGCTGTTTATCCCCGGCAAATTGTCATCCCCAATGTGGGTGAGCAGGATGGAGTCTACGCGGTCCAAGTGTCGGATGAGCTTCCAGAAGCAGGATTTTCTTTCTGATCCTCCGTTGATGAGCATATTGAATCCATTCACTGCAAACAATGCAGAATCGCCCCTCCCTCCTGGAAAAATGTAACAGCAGGGCTTGGAGAGCTTTAGAAATCCACCTGATGTGGGAGGTTCTAGAATATCAAAGGGTGATGGGACTTCCACTGATTCTGAGAGATACTCAGTAAACTCGGAAAGTCCTTCCATTTCTGGCAATATAGAAGCAGAGTTGAGTTTGATATTGATGAAGTCTTGGAGATTGTGTCTGTCAAGATTGGAGTTCTTCCAGTCCCCTTCTTCGGGACAGAACAGGGTTAAGCTGGCTTTGTTGGCAGGATGGGTGGTACTCAGTAATTCCCCAATCTGGGATGTAAGAAAATAAGAGAAAAAGAAAGGTTTAAGTGACTGTCATCACTGATCCATCCTCACCAGGTGTTATAAGATCACTGGGTGCACTCAGGGCTGATGTCAGAGATGCTAGTTGGTATTTCCATACTGATAAGTTAACAGCCTATCCCAACTGCTTTTACCATCCCCTTCTGCCTCAACTCCCTGCCCCTGCCCCCACCCCAACTCCAAGCACCTCCCCCTGAGACCACCATCTGCTTTTGCCCAGAGGGGAGCTTCAGAACTCTGCTCCAGTTCTAAGACCAGTGACCATCTGGATGATCAGTGCCTGTGCAGTTGTGAAATACTTTGGATACCACCCCTGGGTACTTGCCATGCAAAAATGCCCTTTAAAAAATATTCAGCTATCACAGGGGAAGGCTAGATGAGTCATTTCACCACTGATATAAAACGTTTTCTTTTACTCCACTGGGCTTGGTGATGGCACATTAAAGGAATTTAGATAAAGTGCACATGTTGTCGATTTTTAGAATTTGGTTGGTAGAGAAGAAAAAAGGTTGGTGGGGGTTTCTGCCCCTTGGAGACAGGAAGTTATAGATTGTACACCACTACAAAAAAGTACTGGCATCGGTTCATACTGTTTAAAATATGAGTGGTTCATCCAGCAGATTCTCTGCAAATGCAGACACTTTGAAACCATGATGATTAGAGCAATTGGGTAATTATGTGAGTAAGTGGCCAAGTTTGTCCCCCATTTGCTCACATTTAAGTCCAGGATGAGATATTGTACTCTTCTGCTACTCCTATTCTTTTCAGAGCAAGCTGGGTTTGAGTGGCTAAGATCAAATTTGATGCAAAACTTTTTCTACATATTGTTTAGTACCACAAGATGGGAAAGAAGAGCTAACTGAGACCAAAACAGAGATTGTGGCTTAATGAAAATGTTGTTTTCTTTCTCACTCTATCTTATGGCCCTATGTCTCATGGTCTTAGCCTAGTAGACAGCAAGAGACAATCATGCCATAAGCTCCACTCTTCCTTCAGTTGCATCAAAGCTCAGAGTTTCCAGTGAAAAGAGCTCCGTGTCCTTGATGGTAAATGATGAAAGGGCAAAGATTTCTCTTGGTCCAGGCATCCCTGATCAAGTGGGTCTAAACTTTTCCCTTCCAATATTAGAGTGGTTTTCTCCATCTCATACCGACATTCCTGGGTACCAACATTCTGAGGCTACTAGTGTGAATGTTTAGAAGGGTGAATTTTCCAATGTTGGATTGCAGTAAAAGAGCCATTTTTTTGTTAGCGTATTGGTCCTGTGTTTTATGCAAAGAGTCACAAAATAGCAAAACAAGTCTTTCTTGGACTTTGCTGTTTTCCTCTCAGTTAATGTGACAACTTCCCATAAAAGGGGTAAGAATCAACTATTTTAGATGCTAAGAAAACTGAAAAAGCAAATGGTAGCCATCTGTGGGGGAATCTCTGCTCAAATTATTTGCTGACCAAAGCAAACATGAGCACCAAACATGATTTCTTGTCCAGTCATTAGCGCAGGCCCTCGTCACCTTTACAGATACAGTTATGCTGCTCTCTATCCTAAGTTTCACAGGGAGCACATGCAAACTACTCATGTCCTATAACACATTTTAGAGAAAGACTCTAGGATATAGCAAACCGCTGAGACTTTAATATTGAAATTTAAAAATTAAGTTTACTTAATTTTAATTTTTGAAATTCCACCTTGAGGAGGGTGGTAGCTAAGGGTACGATCCAGCAGTCAGTCATTAGCTCTTTTTATGTGAAATATGTCATCACCATGATCAAAGAAAAAGTCAAAAGACTTGAGGAATACCTCATCTCTACCCAGAGAGTTTCTGTGCAAGGAAGGAGATGAGCCCCAAAGAAAACAAGGCCACACAGAATTCTGAGGAATTCAGGTATCGACAAACAGCAGAGAGGCTGGTGAATGGAAAACTATGATGTACAAGGAAGAGCAGAAAAGAAAGTCGGCACTGCTGGTCAGGTTTCTTTTCAGTGAGAGAAAACCAGTTCCTTTGGAAAAGCAACAGGGTACAGTGCATGAGACGAGAAGGCCGTCTCAGGCTGCAGAGAGCCTGTCATGAAGCAGACAGATGGAAACCGTCAGGGAGGAGGAGGAGGAACAACTGCTAAGACCTGGGAGCTACAGAGCAGAAACAAAACTTCCACTTCCCCCCAGAGCTGGCTTCCAGACCTGTGCACCAGCACACGCTGTGGAGAGTGAGGGCCTCAAGGGCAAAGAATGGGTCTTCTGCGGGCCTGCTCGGTCAGCGCTTATTCATGGAACACAGAACAGTGAGGCAGAGCCACCAATGTGAGTAGCGGCAGGCAAACTGGGGCTTCCGCTAAAAGACTTTGGAAATCATCTAGTAAATGGTAGCTGGTAGAACCCATTATATTAAAAGTTCCTGAATAGGAGGAAACACATCTTCCATATCTCCATACCATTGCTATCTTTGTTTCCCCAGTACATCATCAGGCTCCAGAGGTGTCTGCTGACCCTCGTTGAATTTGGCCAATTCAATACAAGCTATCCTCCTGCACTGGACACTTGGGAAGCGACCAGGGCCTGCTAATACTTCTCAAGCATACCAACTGCTACCCTCCCTTTGTGCTTACAAAGATGGGTGGGAGGGAGACAGGACTGAAAGAAATACTGCTTGGGGCAAAGAGTCTTTTTTGTTAATTACCTTTCCTAATTAAATGCAGGCATGCTGGAAGAGGAAGGAAGATAGAGGAAATAAGTGACTTTACTGCAGATAATATTAATGAAATAAGATCTGAATTTTTAAACCATAGCCTACTAACTACATTTCCTTTTTTGATTAGGTTATTTGCTTGGCTAATGAGGAAATACAGCAGGCGGACTATCTGGGTTTTAGCAAGACATTTAACAGGCTCTCTGAACAGTGTGATAGCAGAATCGGGGAGGCTTTGTAGCCACCCATGCAAATCCTGCTGCTTAGCATCAACCTAGAGGGAGGTCCAGGGCAGGCTGCCTCAGGGCTCCTTTACGTCCTGTTGAGTACTGACTTGGATACAAGTGGTGAAGGCATGCTTATCAAATCTGTGAATGGCATGAAAATGGAAGGCATAGCAGAATGTGGGATGGCAGAATTAAGACATTTAGGGAAGCTCTTGATATTGGGATAATGATGGCTATACCATCTCTAACGCGAGGCATTCTAAAGGGATAAACGTAAGGTCCAATAAACCAGCTGGGAAAGCAGGATTGGGAGATTGCAGCTTATCAACAATATCCATGGAAAAGACTAGGGGATTTTAGTTGACAGTCAAGTGGATTTACCATAAAGCTAAAGAACCTTAAATGTCAAGGCTCCTCACTGGCCTGGGCCCCCTCCCAAAGTCCTGTACTTAATTGTGTATTAATAATTTAGTTTTCTTTTTGTTAAAGGGAACCTCCCCACCAAACTTTGTAGATCAGAGTTCCTCGGAGCCTACATCCCCTCCTTGCTGACATTTAATTGTGGATAGTGACGATCGAAAGTTACTTTTAGACTTATTGAATAGAAGATTATATTGAAAACTATAGAAGTCACTGGCTCTCACAATCCTAGTCAGTGATCTCTGGAGTATGGTGTCCACTGTGAGTCGTAACATTTTAAAGAAACTGGACCAAAAACAAGTTGAAATTGCTGGCTCCTTCTTCTTGGCCTTAACCGCTAAATGCTACCCCTGGGCCCCTTTCTCTTCTAATGCATTTCTCCCCCTAGGTTACATCATCTATTTTCTGGTGTGCTGATGGCTTCCACATTAGTATCTCCAGCCCACTCTTAGCTCCCCGTGCTCTGGACTCCTCCATCTGTTTGATAACACCAAGGCACTGAGACGTGGCCTAGACTGAGCTCCTGCATTTCCCCCACCCTGTGCCTCCTGCCTGCAATGGAACAGGTTTGAAGGACAGTGACCAGAGAATGTAAAGAACTTTTAACATCTTGTTTTATGAAGAACAGTGGGTAGAACTGAAAAGGTTTAATCTGGAGGGGGAAAAAAAGCTGGCAGGCTCGGTGAAGAGTGTCTAAGACACTGTCAGATGGAAAAGTGATCACGTTCGTTTCTGGAAGATACGATGAGACAAGTAAGGAAAAACTTTCTAACAGAGAGACTAAAAAATGTCCCCAGGAGATGGTGATTTCACCATCCTCAGATTTCGGGGAGGGATGGATTTGCCAGATGACTGTTCTAGCAAAGGGTCTGGTTTTGAATTTGACCTCCAATGACTAAGACTCCCCAAACCTGAAGCTTAAAATGCACTGATAATTCTACTTTTCGGTCCATTTACTTTTAGCTGTTCTTGTTTAAAAATGTGTCATTTTTGTTTTTTCCCAAATTGTGTTTCTAGTTTCTCTGGATTGACTAGCATGTATCAAGGACTAAATAAGAGGAACAAAAGGAGACATCAAACGGCCTTTAAGATCCATCCCTTAGTTACCCTTCCAAAGCAACAATAGGCAATTACAGCTCTAAAGGCCTGGTAACTACTGGCCTAGTCCAGGGATTTCCAATCCACTTTGGCTGTGGCATCCTTTCATCAAAGTCCACAATGTCAAAAAGCTAAAGGCCTAGGTGCTCTGGTTGAGACAAGAGGAATAGAGTGAATTCTACCCAATGTCTTCCCCTTCTCTTCTCTTCTCCCACCAGCCCTGACACCGCTGACCTAGTCTGTAAGGGAAAACTCTAGAGAGCCTTCAGCAGGTGTTGTGCATTACTCTCTCCAAAGCATCTGGGTAGGGGTTACAGGGCTGGCAGAGGAGAACAGGACAGAGCCTCTGGCTTTATGACATCTGCCTGGTGTAATGAAAACACATGCCCTTCCAAACCTGCCCCAGTGATTAGAACACTGGAGAATCTGCCCTTGGGTGGAACACCTATTTTCTAGTTAAGGCAATTGCTTTTTCTTCTGTAATTAGTGGTAAATGCTAATACACGCAGTCCACTGTGCTAAAATTCTGCTTTCATGGACTAGTAAAAATGACTTAAGCGGCAATATTCACAACACTATGCCTTATTAAAAGATAGATATTATTTGGGGTCCTGATGGGTGGATTGTGATAACCTCTGTATTTAAAATTCTGGCAATGACAAACCCTTTCCTTTATGTATGTCCTCTGCTCTATTTTACTGCAAACAAACTAGTGACATGGGGGTAAAAACCAACCACTAGGAACTAACTGTGGAAGTACACAGGAATGTAGCAGAAGCACCCGTGTGCATATAAATGAGCTGAAGGTTCAGGCCTAAAGCAAGTCCATGAACCACCTACCCGTGTTACTAGGCCACGGGGCTATTTCCAGCTCTCTGCAGCTCTCTCCCTTGCCCGAGGCAATAGTGTGTGTGACCTCTGAGCTACCAGACAAATGCCCAACTCTCTCTGGGCACAACATGAATAGGGGGACACAATCTTGCAGAAGAGTCTGATGTTGCCAACTTCAGGGCAGCAGGCAGAGTGAGAATCAGAGCACTGGCTTGGGAATCTCAATGCAGCTAAACAAGGTTGTACCCAGCCTTTCCTGCATGTGGGTGCAATGGCTACAAGGCGAATAAGATATGCAGTGTGAACTCTGGCAGCCTTGGAGGGAAACAGACAATAACCCTGCAGAAAGACAGGGCGAAAGCCCTCACTTTGAAGTGGTCAAGATGGCTTTCTTGCTGTGGGGAGCTAGGGCTGTCTGCCTCAGGACCAGATGACATCACACCTTCTGAAAGCTAGGGTTTCAAACGCTAAGTAAAATGTTCCTTTTTAGTCCCCCCAGTGAGTGAAGACTGAAACGTGGTGATGTCATCTGACCCGTCTTTTTACAGAAAGCCTCCAGGTGAGCCTAACGAAGCTGGGTGATTTATTTATAGCTCCTGCCAGTGAGGGAAAGTACACAGAGACCTCTCTGGGAAGTGCAGGGCTAAGGAGGAGTTAAGTGCAGAAAGACAGATGGCCCCTCCCAACACCCACGAGACTGAGAGGCCACCATCTCGGGAAGTTCTCAGGGAGATGGTTTTAAATTGATACGGTGGTAACCCGTCCTTGTCAGCTCATCCCTCAACCTCTGCATGTGGAAAATCTATCAGGCCCAGTCTGCGGAGGTGACAGCTCTGAATTGTGGCTGTCAACTATAAACGAATAAGCAAAATGAAAGAGGCACGTGATTTTGGAAAGATGTTTCCCAACGGGATCAAGTCTCAAGCAGAAATAACCGAATTAAACATCTCTGCTCTGATTCTATCCAAAGACCACTAACATCACAGAATTTTCATTGCTTCACGTGCATCATCCTTGAATAAACTATTCATTAAAAATATTAAAGATCAGGCTTTGGTTCAGCAACTTTAACTATCTTTTTCTTGGGGCATGGCACATCCCATTTTCCTACATGCCTCCCTTTCTTGGGCTGTTCAAGCAGCCCAGTTCAAACACTGGGACCAGGCATTAAAAGTATGAGAAATCAGAAATAATTAGACCAGAAAAAGTAAGCACGTGTACTGAAAGAGATTAAGGCAGTTAAATCCTAACCCAAATCCAAGAGATCTTGGGAGTATTCTTTCAGACAACAGGAAACCTGGGCTTTCTTTTCGACTTCAAGTTTCTCCAGCATCTTTGCCATCTGTAAATTGCTGGCTGTTCCAACCCCTCCTCCATCTGTGTCTCGGGCACATTCAGAATGGTTCCAATTAATTACAGATGAGTGCTTGAAACCCTCCTGGTGCTGAGCCACAGAACCATGGTACGCTGGGTCACGCAGTTGTGCTATTTCAGTGTGACAGACCCTCCCCTTCTCCGGGCTCCCGCGAGCACTTTCAAAGAGGAGCCTAAGGCCACAACAATAACCAAGCAACTGTGAGGCTTGAATACTACCAGACAGAGCTTACCTCTTGATCGGTAAAAATCTCTATGAAGTTCTGGAAGGAGAAAGAACCGGACTGGAGAATGAGCTCTCCGGTATTTTCAAAGCACTGCCCAGTCAGCACGAGCAGCTTGTGTCGGGCGGCGTCTGTGATCATTAAGCGCACCTAAAACAAAGCAAAGGAGCAGGACATGAGCCGTGGGGAGCCCCGACAGCCCGCCTTCAGCATGGAGCTGGCCCTTGGAGCACTTGAAGTTTCTTACCTGCAAAAATCATCCATTCCCCAGTATTCAAATTTCCCCTGGGATGTTGGACAGAGCCAATGACTGTGGTCATCAGCTGCCCATGAATGCTATCTTCCAAGATGGGCTAGAACCACCATAGTAGCAGGAGTTGACTTTCTCCCCTTAGTTTCTTTGTCTTTTTCAAAGCAGTCTCCACAGCTGGTGATCATTTGTTCCACAGCCGTGTCTGCTAGCAGCATGTGGTCTGGGAGCCACGAAAATCTCACAGGCTGACTCACGAAGTATAGTCCAGGTCCCCCAACTGCTGCCTCAGGAAACAGGGTTCCAACTAGGGTCCAAGTCAGCCCCTCCCACCCAGGACCCCTTTCCTTCCAAACCATACACCAAACACACAGCTCCAAGAGCAGCCTCCAGTGGGATCAGCTAGGTGCCTAACATTGAACTTGAACATAAACAAAAGGCTGTCCTGATTGGGAATCTTTTAAATAGAGTTGTAAATGGCTTGCACAAAAGAGCTCTGTTCTTTAAGTGGCAGAGAGCCAGCCTGTCCTTCAGCAGAAACACCACTCCAAGCACCAAGGTGTTCATTTGGGCCCAGCTCAGTTCAGCACAAACTGACTGCCAGGCACCATGCTAGGCACTAAGGGAGGGATGCACGGTAAACAGGACATTGCCCCTGCCCAAGAACGCCACAGTCTGACCAAGGAAACACACGTGTACCAAAGCAACTGTTCCAGCCCCATATGCTCCACAGGCGAGCCTGGGTTCCTTAAAGAAATTCCTTATTTTTTCCTTCTCCATTTCTCACAGCTGTTCGAGGCAATCTGCCTGCACATGTTTCATCCTTCAGCTTTTCTCAAGTTGTATTTACTTCCTGATTCTGTTGGCCAGAGATCGCTAGCCCACCACTTGCTGCAACCTTGTGCCCTCACGGATAGTCTAAGAGGTCCTGCTGATCCGGAGCAGACAAGTGGGATCAAAACAGGCTACATGATGAGAGCCAAGAAGTGGATGCAACCCCAATGTGTACCAAGCGGCAAATGGATAAACAAAAGTGCACACACACAATGGAACAGTATTCTATAAAAGGGAATGAAGTACTGATACAGGCTACAATGTGGATGACCATTGAAAACATTATGTAAAGTGAAATAAATGAAGCCATATATTGTATTATTCTATTATCTGAAAATATTCAGAACAGGAAAATCCACAGAGGCAAAAAGACTAATGGTTGCCAATGGTTGGGGCAGTGGGGAGAGACCAAATGACTGCTAATGGGCTTGGGGTTTTCAGAGGGTGATGGACATGTTCAGGAATTAAATAATGATGATAGTTACATGATACTGTGAATATACCAAAACCCAATGAATTGCATACTTTAAAAAGGTGGATTTTATGGTGTGTGAAGTCCATCTCAATTTTTAAAAACAAGCTATAGCCAGAGATGCTCAGCATGGGCAGAAGAGATGCTGTGGATAATGGAGGCCCCCGGCCACATGGCTATTCTAATGTCTATTATCCTAAGAAGTAGCTCAATCTCAAAGGTACCAAACAGCAATAAAAACAGTGGGAAATGAAGATGCATCAATGCTTCTGGCCTGGGTGACCAGGGATTCTCAGTGTCAGCCTGGTTCCTAAACAGTAGGCTCTGAAATAACCACTCCCTCTGGCAACAATTTCATATGGTGCTAGTGAAATATTAATAAGAAGAACAGCCAACATTTAGGTTTCAGTTGTCGTGCGCCATGCTCTGTTCTAAGCACTTGACACTTCTAGGCACAATGTTAAATGGAGGCGCTATTATGATCTCCATTTCACAGAGGTGGAAACTGAGAGAGAAGAGACAGTAAATTACCTGCCCAAGGCCACCATCTAAGTGGCAGAACCCAGGCCATGCCTCTGACCCTTTGCTATCCTTTTACAGTGATAAGGGGGTGGGCAGGATGGCTCTGAAGGAGGCTTGCATCTGAGAATCCATTTTTCTCCAAATTTGGGTCATGTATGTCTCAGCCTGAGGGCTCACAGTCTATTTCTCCTGCTCCATCCCAGCCAGACGCCATCCCAGCAACACATTATCCATGTCTATCCAACATTCCACACCCCCTTGCCTCTGCAAAACCCTCCAGTTCTGGCCAGCATCCTCCACTCTGTCCTTATTGAAAGGGACAGTCTAGGGTGGTACGGATGCAGAGAAGCAGCCACTGACCAGGAAGCATCCTGGACCCAGAACATCTCTCTCCCTTGTCCCTCGTGCCACCTGCCCCAGCCCCCTGGGTCTCCTTCCACTGTGTGAGGCTCTGCCTGAGCCCATGGAGCCAGGTGCTTACCTCAGTGCTGACTGCTTCATCTGAGGGGTTGATCAGGACCACTGTTTCTAAAACGTCACTTCGGTGATGCAGGATCTTTTGTCCTGCAGGCACAAAAACACAGACAAAAGAGGAGACCTTTAGCTTTTCCGGATTAAAACCGCCCGCCTGCTTCTGGGACAGCAGAGGCGTTGCCGCCCAGGGCACCAGGACTCTCCACACTGTCCTGGGAAACACAACTGGTGTTACTGAACGAGAGTGGCCGGCCCCAGCGGGCTCCTCCCAGAGCTGGGTCTGTGTGGTCCCGGCCCCGCGGGCTCTCACAACCCTTTGGTTGTCACGGTTGATCGCCAGGCTGCCTCTGAGCGTTAAGGGCGGTTTTCATCTGAGACAAGGGGTGGATGCCAGGAAAACTCGACAGGGCTCTCAACACTTCCTTTCTCATGGTAATTGGGGATGTTTCTCCCTATTGGCCTTTCTTCTGGTGAGGCCGGTGCTCAGATTAATTAGGAGCCCTATTGTGAAATGAATGACATCCAGAAACCCCAGCTAACAATTAGCCCAACAACCAGAATGTGTCTGAGGCGGGCTTACAGTCTGTTGGGGTATTCATTCATTCATTCACTTGCTCACAGAAAAGTGCAGGTCCTGTGAGCAAATGAAGAGGGGGGAACAACTCTCCCTCTGGACACAGTGGCCACATTACCCCCTAAAGGCAAGCACAGTTGATGGAGAACAGGAAAGCAAGGTGCTGCGAGGAGGAAGGAGCCTGTCTAAGGACGGCTGACATTCTGCGGGGCTTTTGGCTCCTCATCCCTGGCTCCCTATACCTGAAAGGAACATCTTATGGCTGAAACAACCTCCAGCCAGAGTCGACTGAGGCCCACGGACGACTTTCTACAAGCTCCTCCCCACTCAGACGAGGTGCAAGTGACCAGGCAGATGTGTGGCCAGAGTGGTGATACGTGCTCTGCCAGTGGGTGAGGGACGGGGCAGCAGGGTGCCCCTCAGACAGGCCGGGGGCCGGGGAGAGACACATGGTTGGAAGGACAATGAAACTCTGGTAACAGGAGGAACTGGAATCTGAGGGAGACAGACACCAAAGGAGAGAATACGAGAGAGAATTCCAAAAAGCAACCGCTTGCCAAGAAAATCGTTCTTCATAAAGCTAAAACAGAAGTTCTGTATGGCCTAGCAATTCCACTTTTAGCTGGGCTGAAAGTGGGGACTGGAAATGATACTTGTATGCCGATGTTCACGGCAGCGGTATTCACAATAGTCAAAAGGTGGGGACAACCCAGGTGTCCACTGATGGGTAAACAAAATATGGTATTATCCATACAACAGAATATTATTCGGCCATAAAAAAGGAGTGAATTCTGCTACATGCATCAACATGAACTTTGAAAACACTATGCCAAGTAAAATAAGCCAGGCACTAAAGGACAACTGCTGTATGATTCCACTTCCATGAACTACCTCAAATAGACTAGTTCATAGAGTCAGAGAGCAGATGAGAGATTACCAGAGGCTGAGGGAGAGAGAATGGGGAGTTACTGCTTAATGGGTACTGACTTCCTCTTTGGGGTGACGAAAAAGTTTTGGAAATACTGGTGATGTTGGAAGACACTGTGAATATAATTAATACCACTGAACTGCGTACATCTAGTAATGGTTGAAATGGCAAATTTTATGGTTCTTATACATATTTTACCAGAAATTTTTTTAAATTAATACTGCAATGTATCAAAAACTATTGAATAGCACACTTTAAATGGGTGAATTGTATGGCATGTGAATTATATCTCAACAAAGATGTTAAGAAAAAAAGAAGGCAGCTTCAGTGAGGGCTTTTTTTTTCTTTATATCATCAAGGACCAGACGTACTACAGAAACAGAATATGCTGAAATACTTAACACCATCACATTGACAAGCCCATTTTCCTTCATTGTCTTATCTTTCTTAGTAGTTACTATGTATCAGTAAAGCTATGAAAGAAGTGGAAGAAACCCAAACTAAACAATAATGGTGTCAGGCACTGTTCCAAGCACCTCAGAAGGAATAACTCACTTAACTCCTAGAACAGCTCTGACGCAGGTACCACAAATGTCCCCTTTTACTGTTGAGGACCATAAAGTGTATAGACAAGAACTGACCAGCCCCAAGTCACACAACTGGAAGTGGTCAAGCCAGGACCTTCACCCAGGCTCTCGAGTCCTCCACTTTACTGCTCTGTGGACCCGGATTTGGCAAAACAGACACGGTACAGACGTTGAATGCCAAAGGAGAGCTTGGGAAAAATCCAAAGGAATAAAATCAGAGATATGCTTATAGAAGCAAGAGGCCAGAAAGCATTAAGAGAAGGATATTGGCCAAAAGAAGAAAACAAAAAAAGCAAAAAGCAAAGTTGGCAGAACACCCACATAAAAGAAGGTAAAATTGAGGGAAAGTATATAATATTTTACTCCAAATGCCTGAAAATGAAGAAACTCCAAATAGAACAATGTCATACAGTTTGCACAGCAGAGGACTCAGCCTCAAGAAAAACAATTCCACTAAGCCATGGGAAAGAACGTTAATTTACTGTGAATGCCGAAGTCTGTAATTTACTGGATGTGGCTTTTTGGCTTAGTCGGTTTTGCTTTTGACAAGCATGTGCATTTCAAGCTTAAGCAAAAGAACATCAAACTGAGTAAGCAAATGATAAAAAGACGATCAGCAAAACGTAGAAAACCATTCCTTTTCCAGGTCCCTCCTTCAGTGGCCCCCTTGAAACAAAGACTTAAGAAGCTTCAAAGCCACTGCGCTGAGACAAAATTAAGCAGAAGCATAAGGCTATGGAGAAATGAATGTTCATTGCCTTGATCGTACTTTTGATGTGACTGTTTTCAACCCACAAAGACTCAGGGAGCACAAGGCCAAGGCAAGACTGTGGTCGTGCTTATCCTCTAGGAACCTCAGAAGTAGACCGAGCAAGGTACACAGAAGTGGCTCCCTCCTCAGAGCTCTTTTCTCTCCTAAGTGACCTACACAGCGCCCAGACCCCACAAGCTGCACCCGTTCAAGCACGGCTGCCCAGCACCCCTCCCCCAGACACGCAGCAAGGATGCCTGCTCTCCAGGCCCCGGAAGCGGATTCTTACCATCCTCGAGAACTTCCTTTCCTCTTTGGCTTCATCACTTGCAAACAAAACAAATGCCATGTGACAGCTGCCGTTTACCTCTACTCCTTCCAAGTCAGTTTTTGGACCTGTTTGCTCAGAAATTCAACCAAAGATGTCTTTTCTCTCCATCTTTGGAAATACTGACAGCAGTGACACAGACGTGCACCCAGATACCATGGCTGCTCCTTGAACAAAAGCCTTTTTATAGGATTGGATTTGAATAAAGGAGGGGATTTAAAGAGAGAGAAGCTTCAAGCTCTTGTCACAGCCAACTATTGGCCAGATTCTCACCCCGAACGATGTAACCAGGGGCCGGGCCTTGCTGGCATCTGGCAAAGCCAGGGCTGCAAGAGGGGCTGGTGTGCCCTGCCCCAACCCCCGCCTCCCGGTGGGATGTCAGCTCTCCTGGCGGCAGGCAGCAGGCGGCAGGCGGCTCCGGGCTCAGGCTGCTGGGACGCTCACAAAGTCGCATATTTGGGGAATGTTTCACACTGGGAAACAGGCCAGGCATTATGAAGGAGAGGCCACCACCCTCGCCTGCAAAGGTCTCATTCAGTTGCTTCAGAAAAGAAGTTCCCAGGAAAGAAAGACAACACAGTCGCAGCCTCTCTCTTCACCACTGTAGCCTGCATTCTCCAGAAACAGCTCACAGGGAACCCGTGAGGCGGCCCTGTTGAATAGCCAAGTCTCCTCAGCACTGGTCTGGGGGAAGCAAACGCAGGGGCTTGAGATGGACCGACTGTGCCCCTCACTCCCTTGGCAAGAAAGAGCCTTGAGGGCTTCCCCACAGAACTCGGGGCAGTTGTGAGGCTCGGTCCTGGGCAGCAGGGAGGGCGCTGCTATGTGACAGAAAGGGGTCTGCTCCACCCTGGAATCAAAAGAGGAAGGTCTGGGGACCCCTGGAGCAGCAGGGCCCGTGCACACAATGAGACTTTTGTGCGTGCACTCCAGAAGGCTGTGCCTGAAACTCACACAAGCCTGTGCTTCCCAGTTGTTGTTGGGCTTTTTTCAATTATTGAAAATCTGACAGATTAACTCAATCTATGTGTTTTTTGAGATTGGACTGTTCTACTAGTTTATGTTTTACTATATCCAGGTGACTTTTAAATCTCTGAAAACAATGTTATTTTCTAGGTATACAATTTTTATGATGCTTAAAAGGTCTCTTCTCCACAGAGTTTAATTTATTATTCATCTAAAGACAGACAGACAGACAGACAGACACACACACACACACACACACACACACACACACACACACACACACACACACACCACACAGGCTGTCTCCTGGTTTTGGAAGGGGCTGACCATGGCTAAACTGAAAAACACTCACTCCTGATGAACAGCTATAACCAAGCCCCATACAACTCAGAGCCTTCTAGCCTGCACACAGCTGGCCCTCCGCTCCCACACACGTCAGCCCCAAGACACAGTGGCCCGGGAGGCGGCAGCATCTCTGCTGGGGTCCCAGCAACACCAACAAGGGTCTCAGCCCAGGCAGGTAGCTGCTTAGTCAGACAGGCAAGTGCAAAGGAGAGAATTCTGGGCCCCAGGTGCAGAAGCATCAAGAGACGGGAGAAGACCCGTGATGAAAAGAATAACTAGTAATGCTAAAAGCTTTTAAATCATCTTTAAAAGGCCGATAACTGCATGTCTTGAAGGTGAATGTGTAATTTCCATTTCCATTAATGACCACAGTCCAGAACTTTATCCCTACCCCTTGTTTTTCTTGAAAAACACACACACACTTGCAAACACAATCTAGAAGTGAATATTGAAAAATAAAGGAAGCTTCCATATCTATTCAGTACAGAACGGTGAAGGTGAAGCGGGTCCTGACTCACTGATACGGATGGAGCGGTAACCAGGACAGAGTCAGAGTCAGACGTCTGTGCACAAGCGCCGTCGGCCCACCTGCCCCCTGGTTCCTGCTGCTGCTCCGTCTTCACCCACCAGGTCCTCTGGCCCCTGCCCTGGTGAAAACCAGAGTGTACTCTTTGGAAGAGTAATTTTATACATGATCCAGCACTAGAAAAATATCCAGTGTGAACAAGCAGAAATCTTAGGGTTACAGAAGATTCTAGAGTTAGAAAGGGAAATGCATGGGGTAAAGAAGGCCTAGACGTAGGGTTTGGCAGGCCACAAGCACAGAATGCCTCAAGGTCAAAGTCTGCTTTCCACAGAGGGAAGGGAAGTAGGGAGGAAAGACAGAAAAATGAAAGCAATCAGAGTTCTCCAACTCTAGCTCTTCACCAAAGCGGATTTTTGAGGAGGAAGCCTCTCTCCTCCAACCCCCATGGGCGAAAAACAGCCCCCAGGAGAAGATTTAGCTCTGAAAGCAAGAAGCAGACGGTACTCAGGGCAGGAACTAGAAGTTCGTTACCAACAGGTCTCCCAGCAGCCTTTAATAGCAGCTTTAATTAGGAATAATGTCCAGGCCTCCTTTCTGCAGGAATCCACATAGTAAAGCAAATGTGCTGAGAGAGGTTTGAAGGGAAAGGCAGCTGGTGGGGGGGGTGGGGGGGGGATGCCTGCGTCAGCCGCCTTCTAGTGACTCTTCCTCCCAGCGGCCTCACAGAAGTCCTTCCATCCCTCTTGACTGACACCAGGGCACAGAGCAGGCCGAGGCCCGGCCTGAGTGGCGGGAAGGTGTCGGCCAGGCTGCCTTCTCAGAGGGAGGAAAAGAGGAGCAAGTCCGGGGGCTGCACAAGCAGCACAGGGTGAGTTCCCAGGAGCCTCTGATGGTCCTCCCTGTGCTCCTGTGCTCCCACCTCGTCGCTGCTAAGAGGGGAAACAGAGAGAGAAAGGGTGGATGTGGGTTCCAGGGTCACAGTGCTTCTGCGAGGACGCAGTGAGCAGAGTCCCTCCCAGGTGCCCCAGCATGAGGGCTCAGAGGACGATCCAGGAGGGCTCAGGAGCCCACCTAACAGAGCCAGAGCCTCCCCTGGTTTCTTGGAGTAAGAAGTCACCTCAGCCCAGAGGGAGAAGGTGAACACGGGGCAGGCAAAGAACTCAGCCCCTAGTCCTGCCCACTGAGGCGCCCTTGAAAAAACAAAGGTGCTGGGAGACTGTATCTCCTGATCCCACAGTCCCCAAGACCAACAGCGTCAGCACAGGACAGAGATGACAGATTCCCTCCCCAGGGAAGTAACCTCCCGCCGCTGGAGGGAGCTGGTTCCCCAGGGCCCTCACACATCAAAATCAACTCCTTATCTTTTGTTTATCTATTTTATATATAGTAGTTAGTATCCACAAATCCCAGACTCCTACTGTACAGCACAGGGAACTATATTCAATACCTTGTAATGGCCTATAATGAAAAAGAATATGAAAAGGAATATATATATATATATATATATATATATGAGTCACTATGCTGTATACCAGAAATTAACACAACATTGTAAATCAACTATACTTGAATTTAAAAAAAAATCAACTCTTTATCTCTCAGCTCTTGCAGCTCTCAGCCTGGGGCTGGGAAGTGGGGACCCTTTCTAGGCTGAGTGTCCCAGAGGCAATGGGGAACACAGGTGGGAAGACGGCAGAAGCGTAACCCAGCCCTGCAGGCTGGTTTTCAGGTCACACACGTGCGGAAGCACCTTCCATACGCTTCATGCTGTCCCACCTGGATCAAAAAATACCTAAATATGAGGCAAATACATGGAAGTGAGAACATCCAACTCTGATCATGGGAGAGCCCATCACAAGAATGCAGCGGTAAGCCCTTTGGCACGTAGAGGGCTTCAGAGTTTCTAAAGCATTTTGTTATTTGGGATAGTGCCTTGTTTAATCGTCACAACACTCCTGTGACATAAACAGTCTTTGCCCCTCTTCATGGACCAAAGTTCCAAGGTCTAGTGACTTGCCCAAGGCCACACAGTATAGGAGCGCAGGACTAGGACCCATGTCACACGCCATGCAGCCACTCATGGCCAAGGCTGTGACATTATTATTTTCTCCTAATCCACCTCATCCAAAATAAAGGTTTTCAAGTTGTGATGCCAAGATTCTCCTTTGTATGAGGTAAACATGCAGCCTGGGTCAGCCACTGGTCAGCCAACGCCTACTCAATCATTCACCCTCTAGCCGGCAAGCTGGCCTCTCACACACACCACAAGGCCAATTCCCTCTTTGTTTCTGCTGAACAATCAGAGCCCAGTTCTCTCCCACCTTTCCCCTGCTATTCCTGGAAATGGCATTTCTTTTCTGTTGGAAATATTTTGTTTGTTTGTTTCTGCATTTGTTTCAACTCTGATGTGTGTTCCGGAATGTTATACCGTTCTCTAAATTGTCAGTGTTCATTTGTTTGTTTTAGAGAACTCAAGTTCCATTATAAATAAGTTCAGGAGACTTCATATTTTTTTTTTAATTTAAGTAAGTTGATCATTGCTTGGGATTTTTTAAAAAAAACTTAAATATCTTTTGTTGTTACAGAGAATTTAGTTATTATACAATCTGAATTTATACCTATTTTTCCTCTACATTTCCTGGACTGAACTGTTTCTTTTTTGTTATCATTTGGTTTGGTTTAGTGTTTCATGTGTCTGCTAGTTCTTCCACCCTATCCTTCTCCTAGGTTCTCTGCCATCTTATGCGTTATGTTTCCCTGACCTTTAGATGCCCAGATAAGCAAACAGCCCAAACCAACCAGACTTCCAAGCTCCCTCCTTGTCCCAAATGTGTTCACGGCACACAGATGCAGGCAAACCCAACCTTCGAGTGCCAGGCAGGTCCTCTCATTCCTGGGGGCAGAAGGAGCCGCCTGCATTTCCATCCCATCCTGCTCTGGCTGCTCACACGAGGAGCTCAGGATGTGGGGAAACGGGATGCCAGTGGGCAACCAGCCTGATTCCTTCTGCAGGGTTCTTAGTGTACCCTCTCTCTGCAGGGCTTTGTCCTACCACTCTTCTCCTAGGTTCTCTTCTTCCCTTCTCCCACTCCCCCTTTTTAAAGGTCTCAAGGCAGAGGAACAAGAAACCAGGCTATCAAGGGTTAGAAGTGGGAGACAGTAGAAGAAAGACATCCCTATTTTAAGCCCTGGCTAAAAGAAGTAGAAATAAATCTCACAGATGGTGTTGCTAGAAGCCTGACTTTCTGGAGGACATCTAAAAAGACACTGTAGCGCCCAAAGTTGGCACCAGCTAAGGGTGATAACCTGAAGGTTGTTTCTTTAAAAATGTCCAGGTGCGACAGACTAAAACAAAAAAGTACACCTAGTGAAAGGCAATGTATTAACCTGTCAGGGGAGCCAACTCCAGGTCTCGTGAAAAACAGAGATCAACATCTACCTAGCACTTTACCATCTGCAAAGCACTTTCCTCTGTGTTCATGCATTTACACTTTGATAAAGGTGTTTCAAGTCTATGAACCTGGTCCTCTGGGCTACAGCAAGGTCGGGGGTTTGAGTACCCTGTTCTGAACAAAACCTGCTGCCAACAAAGAAAAATACATTTGCTCCTCATACACATACACAAGACAGGAGTCCCTTCTGCTTCTAAGATGCAAGGAGTCTAACAGCCAAAGAGGAAACCTCCTACCCATGAGCCTCGAGAAGAACTTGCCAGTCCTGTGGTAGAAGGAACCAGAATTTCCTCATCTCACAGAATGGGGGGACCCAAAGGAGCCCTGGTGACACCCCACCCACCCCCCACGTCCGTCCACAGGAGAGAAAGCCGCAGCGGTCAGTCACAGTTGTGTTTGTAACGGATGCAAAAGGCAATTCCTACGCACATTGTGACAATTCTATCTGGGGATATGTGCTAAAATACTAACATTACCTTTCATTTGTGATGTACTTCATGGTTTATAAAATCTTTTTATTTGCATATTAGAGCATCATAAAGATCAACTGTTACAATTATTCCTTTTTTACAGATGGGGAAATTGAAGCTGATGAAGCAGGTTGTTTAGTAAGAGTTAGCTGTCTAATCCAGCATCACAGAGATAAAATAAGCTGTTGAACTCAGTTTTAAATCAAGCCTAGCTGAATCCTGACTCCTACTCTTGTCACTGCCTCACAGTGCTTCTCAGATTGTTTTAGGAGTTCACAAAGCCCAAATCCTTACTTTTTAAAAATAAGGTTTATCTGAGCTATATTTTCTTCCATATATGATAGAGTACGCCCAGAATTTGGAACCTAGGTTTGGGAATTCTTTGTTTTGAGGGGTACCTGCCATGTGCCAAGTACCCTGCCAAGAATTATGTTAAACCATAAGGTTGCCAATATCAGTTACTTTTTAACTCAGAAATAACATTTTCCTATGGTTCAACAATTAGACCTCACTTTCTTGAGATCAGAGTAAGTTTCAGAGAATGTTTTTTAATCTTACTGGTCTTTTCCTGCCTTTGTAAGAAATGTTACATTCCCTGTTTATTAGGACAACGTGGCTTACTTAGAGAACACAGTTTTCTTAAGTTTAACTTGGGCAAATTAGTGCTACCTTCATAAACTAGCACTGAGATTAAAACATGAATGGGATGCTATCCCTACCCCAAAGGGAAGAGAGTTTAATGGGGACACTGGAGTTTTGACAGCATCTAATTTGGAAGATGTAAGTGAGAAGTGTCTGATACACAGTAGGAGCTCAATCAATATTTGATAAAGGAATGAATAATAAAAATGGCTAAGACAGATTGAACAGCTGCCCGGGGTCAGGCACTGATCTAAGTTATTTATGTGCAGTTATCGCATTTAATCTGCACATCAACCCTATGAGAAAGTCATTACTCCCACTTTACAGAAGAGGAGAATGAGGCAGAGGGCAGTTAAGCAACAGCCCAAGGAAGTATTAATGAAGCTAGGATGGAAACCTGGGTGGTTAGTGTCCAAAGCCGAGGCTCTTAGCCATTAAGTCATTTTAAAAGGGAGGAGGGAAAACCAAAGACAGTTTGATTCAGGGCCTGCTGAGCCTGACGTCTCTCCTATGGGAGAGCCAGGTGGCTCTGTCCAGTGGGCAGGCAGAGACGTGGATCTGATGCTTGGGCCATAGGCGGACCAGAAGCCCAGGTCTGGGAGGCACCAGCATATTTTAAGTAATGCTCTTGGAGAACACAGAAAGAGCCTTTTGCTGAGAACAGTTTTGGGAAAATGCCACTATTTCATGTGTGGCCAAAAGCAGAAAAGAGCTTGTGAAGGTGACAGAGAAAAACATGAGAGAAGTGATGGTGCATGGTCTTCTCTGGTCACCTTCTCCCCCGGCCCAAGGTGACCTGTAACTTCAGTGCTGTCCTGATTTACAAACTTAAACCACCTCCACACAGAGGAGAGTCGAGGTAGAATGTTCCAAAGACATTACATAATCCAGTAATAACTACCATCTGCTTTGCAAATTCAACCCAGAGCATACTCACTTTGACCTATGATTTCACTGCCGCGATACACTGCTTAGCCCATGGGCATGGCTTTATTTTCTGTCTGGGAGACATATGCCTGGTGGGGGGGGAAAGACTGTAGGCTGGCAGTTCTTAAGAGTGTAATATTCCCTACTGTCACCTGAGAAGTTAATAAAAATGCAGATGTGCATGGCCCACCCTCACACGGTCTGATTCAGGAGGGGTGGGTGGGGCTTGGGACTCCACGTTTCTGTGATTTCTCAGGTGATTCTGATGGGTCGGTGCTCCCTTCTTTGAGAAACAAGACAGTATAGATGCTGAACATGCTATCCATCAGCTTAATAAGTTACCTTATTTTAAATCATCCTCACATCATTTTTATGTATTACTATCTTAAGGTCTGAACAGACTCTAGAATTATTTCCTCTGAGAGCAAATGTGATCATTAAAGGTTCAAACAACTTTTCCCAGTAAGGATCAATTCTCAGAATCATTTGACAGTTTTATCTGACATTTAATTTGCGATCAAACTCCTGCCATTGATCAAATCCAGGGAAACGGTTGACCTTTCACCCTCATCTGTTACTACTCAAAACCAAATCATCACACTACTCAACCTCTTTAAGCCAGCTGCCTTAAAAACAAAAATTAAATTGGTCCTCTCTGTATTGGCTGTTAAAAAGGAAATTGAAAAAAAGAAAGAAAAATACAAATAGCTGACATAACATACATCACATCTACTATCTAATCATTACCAGTGCCTTGGGATCTTAGCCCTGCACCAGGGAGAAACAGCATGAGTGGGATTTTTCCCAGTAACGTCCCAAGGGGGCAATGCTACCCGCAGTGACAGTGCCAGGCTGGGCACAGCAACCAGCTTGGTGATCTGACAGGAGGGGCTTAAGGTCAAGATCCTGACCTGGAAGTATGAGGCTCAAGGGACCTGAGAGTTGGTCTCAGCTAAAGTGGTACCTCAGCTGCCACCATCTGTAGCAAGTAATAGAAAGGTGGACACTCCGTCTTATGTTCTAGCTGGTGTGAGTAACCCTGGTCATATCCGTTTTTTTTTTAAATTGAAGTATAGTTGATTTGATTTACAATGTTGTGGTAGTTTCTGGTGTACAGCATAGTGATTCAGTTATACATCTATATATAAATATATAGTTACACATCTATATATATATATATATATATATATATATATATATATAGATATATATATATATTCTTTTTCATTGTCGGTTACTACCAGATATTGAATACAGTTACCTGTGCTATACAGTAGGTTCTTGTTATTTATCTGTTTTACACTGAGTAGTTTGTATCTGCAAATTCCGAACTCCCAGTTTATCCCTCCCCACCCCTTCCCTCTTTGGTAACCGTAAGTTTGTTTTCTATGTCTGTGAGTCTCTTTCTGTTTTATAAATAAGTTCATTTGTCATTTTTCTAGATTCCACATATAAATGATATATGATAATTTGTCTTTCTGTCTGACTTAATTCACTTAGTATGACTGTCTGCAGGTCTATCCATGTTGCTGCAAATGGTATTATTTCATCCTTTTTTTAATGGCTGAGCAGTATTCCATTGTGTGTGTGTGTGTGTGTGTGTGTATCTCACAACTTCAACTTTATTTATATGTAAATAAAAAGGAAATGCCGTCTAGCTCTTTTTGTGTGATTAGGGCCAAAAAATATTCAAAAGTGTCAGGTGTTGTTTTTTCCACAAGTGCACTGTTTTTTGCCTCTGGTCATTTAGCCACCCCTTAAGATTCCTTAAATAATTAAAATAGGGCATCATCAGGAAGATTTCATCTTGATTTTATATTCAACTACAAGGTCTTCACAAGGTCACTGTGAACAGGGTGCCCCTGCATGTTCCCATACCACATCTGACCTTCTGTGGGAGATTGTGGCTGGATGACTACATCTGCAGAATTAGGAAATTTTCATGTAGGAAACAAGGAATAAATTCAGGACCATGTAATTCATGTTTACTTAGCAGAGATTTGTTTTTGACATGATTCAATCAAATCTGGCTAAGGGGCATTTTGAGGCACTGGTAAATGTATTCTGTACCAACAGAGGTAGCTCCCCTAAAAAAAAACAAGCCCAAAACCTATGATGCAGAAGTGATTCCAAAAGGTAGTCAGTCAAGCAAATCCTACCCTCTTCGATCATTTCTTAAGAGACTCTGAAATTCCAGTTTAGGAAAGTTCAAGGAGGAGGGTAGGCAAATCAGGGACTTTGGACTACATTGAGGTATCACCTCATACCAGCCAGAATGGCCTTCACTAAAAAGTCTACAAATAATAAATGCTAGAGAGGGTTTGGAGAAAAGGGAACCCACGTACACTGTTGACAGAAATGTAAATCGGTGCAGTGACTATGAAGGACAGTATGGAGGTTCCTTAAAAAACTAAAAACAGACTTACCATATGATCCAGCAATCCCACTCCTGGGCATATATCTGGAGAGAGCTCTAATTGAAAAAGACACCTGCACCCCAACGTTCACAGCAGCACTATTTACACTAGCCAAGACCTGGAAGCAACCTAAATGTCCATCAACAGGTGACTGGATAAAGGAGATGAGGTATACATATATATAATGGAATACTACTAGGCCATAAGAAAGAATGAAATAATGCCACTTTCAGCAACATGGATGGACCTAGAGATTATCATAGTAAGTGAAGTAAGAGAGAAAGGAAATATAGTATGATATCACTTATATGTAGAATCTAAAAAAAGATACAAATTTTATTTACAAACCAGAAATAGACTCACGGACACAGAAAACAAGCCACAGTTACCAAAGGGGAAAGTGGAGGGAGGGATAAATTAGCAGTTCGGGATTAACAGATACACACTACTATATATGAAATAGATAAACAACAAGGACCTACCATATAGCACAGGGAACAATATTCAATTTCTTATAATAAGCTATAATGGAAAAGAATCTGAAAACACACATATTTATGTATTATATGTATAACTGAATTACTTTGCTGTACATCTGAAACTAAGATTGTAAGTCAACTACACTTCAATTAAAAAAATAAAATTAAAAAAATAAATTGGGGACTTTGCAAAAACTTGCTCTTAAGAAAATCTCTAGATTTTAACTTCTGTGAGAAGTAGCAGGTTCTCATAAGAAAATTAGCATGCATACAATCACTCTCTACATTCCTATGTCGTATTACTCTCTTTTGGTTAATTTTTATGTATTTATACACTTAGAATAGATGCAATTTCCGTACATGTGCTAAGCAAAGTTCTTCCAATGCATTACTCTTTGTTTTTTCACAAATAAAATGGTATAAATTTGTCCCAGTGAAAATACCCACAGGTAAGCCGGCTCTGGAGAAGAATGGATGGAATCGTGCTCCAGAGAGTGTCCTCTGCTGGAGGCACAGAGCAGAACTGAAAGAAAGGACATTAGATTCTGTTCGAGAAAGGAACACACTGAACACATGCCCATTCATTTTGGAGTAGAGGCTGTCACTGGAGAAGGGCACAAAGGTTGTAGCAGTCACTACTGACTCGATTTAAACTCAAAAATCAGGAAAATGCAAGATTTCAAAATTAAGGGTTGGAAAGGCAAGAGCGGAGAACACTGGAGCCCTCCCTCCTCAGCTCAGTGCGTTGGCGGAGCAGCGCAAGCTGGACAGGAGTGGGAGCCAAACAGAGTGAGCAGCAGTCCAACAAGAGGAGGACCTAACCTTGTTCCTGCTGGTTCCAGCTCCTTCAATGACAAAACGACTCCAAAGCCCTGGAAATTGTGATGTGGGTCCTGACTAGGATTTGAAGCTTGGGAATTGTTTCTCAAAGAGACCGGAACACTGGGCTACATTCCTGTGAGGCTGGAGTGCAGGTCAGAGCCGGGAGTGTGCCAGTCACGATCAGGGGCTGCACAAGTGCACTCAGAGGTTCCTGGCTCTTCCCCAGCTCTGGTTTTGTACCTTCGTATAAGGTTATCCTCTATGGAGAGCCAAGGACCAGTGGGTTTACTGCAGTACAGTTATTTTGCAAACCACACTGATGAAAAGGGACCATTGTACATCCTGCCCCCAGGCACATCCAGTGGATCTTCCCTTTAAAGCCTGACTTTTTTTTTTTCAGTGAGGAGGTACCAGGACCCCAGAGACCAGCAATGTATGCCCTCTCTCAGAGGACTATTCTGGATCAGGCTCTGGATGTGGTTCTGGAAGCAGCTTCCTAACCGAAATCGGACCAGAACACCAGCTCCAGATGAAGAGAATGCTCTTCCTCTTACAACTTTAGTCTTTGCAAAAGGAATCTGCTCTCAGACAACCAGGACTTGGGGGAAAATGGGCCAGAAGAGGATTTCAGTATATAAAATAGAGGCCTCCCCACACCAGCACTTGACTACGCATCCAGTATGTTTTGTGCAGTGTGACTAAATGTTTAATCTTGGGACAGAAAGCTTTGTAGGAATCTTAAAACATCTGAAAAATCTTTAATTTATGTCACTTTTTTCTTACAATTCTTAAAGGATATAAGCTGATGCTTTAATGTGTTTTCTATACTGTTCTGGAAAACGTCTACATTGCTTTGCTGTCATACCAACCAAGTTCATTATGAAATTTCCTAAATGTCTCATGTCTACAAAATTGTTTTAAAGAATGTATGACACCTTTTTTTAATTATTAAAAAAATTAAGGGTTATGGGGCAAAGATAAGAAGTTAACTTACCAAGACTTCAGCCCTTGGGATTTTAATGTCAGTGAAAGAAAATATATTTCTCTTCCCTAGCCCATTTTTTTTCAATAAAATGGTGGTGCATTGCGATAAGCTTCATTAGAGAAGGCATTATTTTAATATGTTGGTCTGTTTTTTATTTGATTTAAAGAATGACAGTAGCCCAGGGGTATCTAGTGGAACACTAGTTACATGGTTTGACAGGTAAAAAAATACACCGAGTGAGACTTTTCCTATTAATGGATAATTATTTAAATGAGCTCAATTACATGCCCTCCTCAGTTTGCATCTGAGTCTTACAGTCTACAGAGAGGTGCCCTGGCCAGAGAAGTCAGAGAGAGAGGGAGAACCCGCTAACATTTTCTTATTAACATTTACTGGATGCTACAATAAATCTTCTGGGCTTTCATCTTGCTAACTTTATATTCTTTCCACTGTTTAAAAAAAAAATTTCAGACTATAGGAGAGATGCTGCCAAGAGCATCATCCATAGGAAATCATACCCTCCCACTCACTTATTTTCCATAAGGTTGCATGGAAGAGGGAGGTGCTGATGGAGCAGAACGCTAAGCCATTTTGTAAATTTGAATTCTCTGTTTCCCTTTGTTCCTCCTCTTTTTTGTAATGTCTGCATTTTGGCATTTCGGCATCGCCTCTTTGGTTTCAAAGCTTTCCAACTAAACACTTTCCGTGGAAAAAAAAAAGGAAATATAGTAATTAGCATATATTATGTGGCTGAAGCAAACTAGCATACTCACAAACAAGTCTGTGTGACAGACGAGTCGGCCCTGTTTTGTCTCCCTTCCTGGACGGCCCACTCGCTCGGCTCACAGCCTGCCACTTGCCAACGAGAGATGCCCGCCCCTTCCCCTCCTCCGCTCCCAGCTTCCCGGCCACCGCACAGCCCCGCCAGCCCTACTGGCTCGTTAATGAGTTTCTAATTCAGTTTTGGCTCTGGAAGCCGGCCAGCTGCTGCAGCCTGGGTCTTGCATTTCTCTTTCCACGTTATCAGAGAGCAGTCCACAAAGACAAGTCGTGGCACCGCTGGACTTGCGGGGCCTCATGTTGTCACAAGGCCTTGCTGGCTGCAGACAATAAAGGAGCTAAAGGCAGTCACCCCAGGGAGCCCATGTGTTGTGGGGGGAGAAGGAGGGAGACACCTCTGGGTGCTTGGAAGCAATCTGTAGGGCAGGGACACTGCTCTGCTATCACTGGGCTCTAGTCCAGCAGGAGAGGGAGAGGAACCAGACCACATGGAATACTCTTTGGGTCAAAATTACGTGCTCTTTACACACAGGTGCCCTTCATGTGCCAGGACCCTGGAATGCTCTCCACCACGATTCCAGTGGCCAAGTGTCTCCTCTCAGATGCTGGAAGCGGGTCCATAAGCTGCCCCTGTCCCCGGATTCTCATGAGGATCATGAAATAGCAGTGCTGCTCGGAGGGAGGTTCTATACGAGCCAGAGAACCTACAACTCTGGGAGGAAATGTTGAGAAAATGCTGTGAGACTTAAAGTGCTGGGACATACCTCGTTATCATGCAGTTTTCACACCACAGTTACGGAAATCTGTTCTACCCAGTCTTTCTGGGTTTTTACGTATGTTGTTCCCATTGTCTAGAATACTAGCCTCCTCCTGTTTCCTTGGCTGCTTCCTAGGTTCCTTCGGGTCTTGGAGACACAGCACCACCACTGGGAGTCTTCCCTGAATGGCCCAGGCCCAGAGCAGCTGGTGTTCACTCCTACGGTGGCAAACCCCACACTGAGCTTCCCCACATGGTCAGTGCGGATGCCCACGCTGATGTCAGAAATCGAGTTTCAAGATGGAATCCAAGGCTTTCTTACAGACGGATGCTTGGCATTTATTTATTATTCATCAGGAGAGATGACTATGTGGAAAAAAGCCTCCTTAATGGAAACTGTCATTCAAGGTTTTGAAAAGAGTACAGTACTATTGATCAAATAATGGATATAGGATAATTAAAAGGAGACTTTGCACATGCGGCAGCCAGGAATAGAAATTGATCTAGACTGCAAGTTATAGTCAGAAATTTTTAAATCGCTGCATAAAGGTGTCCCAACAAGCTGTGATCCTACCCAGTCATAAATACTGGAGAACAAGTTGTTAAAAACAGGCACTTGATTTAATCTAGTCATTAAATGAATGACTATCTTCTACCAACAAATATGGGTTTGAGATCCAACCAACTGATAATTTCAAGCATATAAGAGTCAAGGCACATTTCCAGAGACTGGCTGAATAGGGTTAGTTATCTTAGGAGGTAGCAAGGCCCCCATTGTAGAGACGAACATAAAAGCAGGGTTAAGGTTCCACCTGTCAGCAGTTCTAGAATGGTGCATCCTGGTCCTGGCTGACCAACAGAGGCAAACGAGGTTCTTGTGAAATTACACATGGCTGAACCCCATCTAGACCTACTAAACCAAATCTCTAGAGTCAGGGTTGAAATCTGTGGTTTAAAAGCAAAGGGTGATGATTTTGATCACGAGGCAGATTTGGGAACCTCAGTTCTAGAGATTGTTCTATTGCTGGGTGGAGGGCTGATCTCCCTAAAAGCTTTTCTAGGGGCCCCTTTACATCCTACGTTTCAGTGGTTTATAACCACATTTGACACTGTAATAAGCAATTAATAAGCAACTCCTCTGAGAAAGTCCTCCTCTTATCAACATATCAAGATAGTCATCTCTAGGGTTTGAAACATGAGATAACAATAAGGGGCTTTCACAAGTTAGAAACAGGAAAAGAAAGAATGAAAGAAAAAGACCTCCAGCCAGGAGAGTGAAGAGTAAAAGAAGAATGGAAGGAGCTAGAAGCCAGCATGAGAACAAGAACAAATGACTGGGCAGAGACCACGTTTTATTTCATTATCAGATGTAATTCACTCCACCAAATCCTGACAGAGAGCTGACCATGGGCATGGCCCTGGAACTGTGGGGTGGTGGTCTGCAAAAAGAGCAGGATGGCCCCTGCCTTCTGGGCACACACTCTGGCAGGGGAAGGGAAGTGCTCAAGGAAACAGGGGTAACTGGAGGGTTCAGGAAGGCTGCCATGTAAAATGGCATCTAGATGGGACCCAAAAGATGGTGGGGAAAATGAAGCAAGATGGTGTGCAGCAGGGAGTTTCAAGCCCTGGAAACAAGATGTCAGGGCTTGTGAATCTGGACTAATCTATTCCAAATCTCTGTCCTACAGATAGATATAGACATTAAGTTTCAGAAGGGCTAAGTGATTTGTCCAGAGTCACACAGCAAGATAATGGGAGCCAGGAGTCAGTATGCATATCCTGACACCCAAGCTTTTTCCTGTCCTCGAAGGACCACTGCAGTGGCTGAGCATGCTCCCACAGGGCTTCTTGACTCCTCAGCTCTGGGATCCAAACACCTTCCTCCTACACCTGCACTCAATCACACAGCAAATGGAAGCATCCCATTAAGTGATATCACTCACGTGACAAAGTGTCTTTGATTCTTAATCTAGATACTGCTCAGATTCCTTAGTAGTAGCCAAAGATGGGAGATGGGCTGCAAGAGAAGCAACTTAAGCTCAATTCTTAGGTTACCCATTTGGATCAGTGATGGATGAATCTCACCCACTTAGGCTAAAACTGTTGGTCACACATCCTTTCTTCTTTAGAAAAATAACAGATTAGGAAACATATTTACAAAATGATGCAGAATGAAGGCAGAGAATTCTATCCAGTAAGTCTCCTCTCCTTAGGCGTCTTTAGGTTTTGCTTTTACTGTCTTGGGAGACCCCTCGTGGCAAATTCTAAAGGATGGATGAAATGAAAATCCTCACACCCTGCACTGGAAGGCTTTAAGCCAGGTGGCATAATCACCCCCGAGCAACACTCACTGTGTTGTAATTAATATTCCCCGCCACGTGCATTCATAAAACAGAAAGGTCTCAGAGTGAAGTGGGAAGTGTTTTTTAATGATAATGATTCAATATTTGTGAAGTCCCTTCTGTGTTGGGTCCTTCACGATTCACGTAAACAGCAGAGCCTCTGGGCTCCACTGAAGCGATAGCATCTCAGGAGGGAAAATTATGTGATCATCCTTATGTTTCTTTAGAAATATTTCATAATCATGACCATAACATAGTGCAAGTAGCTACAGGGAGTAAGATGGTAAGCTGCTGATAAAGAGCTATTTCCTTTTGGTTTTTTAAACTTTTTTTAAAGAGTATTTTCCTTTTCCTTAGAGCCATTTTATTTTCACCTCTCCTCCAAGGAGTAAGATAAAAGGAGAGAAAAAGAAGATGCTCTCCCCATCACGTCCTGACCCTCACATCAAAGATTTTTCAAGTCAGTCCCTTTGAAAAGATCTCAGAGGAAATGAAAAGGTCTTAAAATTGTCTTCCTGACAATGACTTTCATAAGGAGAAAAAAAATTTCTGCCTTTATTTTTGGTTCTTCCTTTTCTTCCCAGCTGAGACATTCACCTTATCAATCATATGAGTTTTGCCATGAAATGCCACATCCTTGATCACAGAATGTTAGGTCTTAAGCACCACAGAGTGGGTTCAGTGCCTGTTACCTCACACGGAGCGATGCTGCCTGCGGTGCCATCTCAGACGCGAAGGCCTGTAAGGTGTCTGAACTGCCTGTCGGTTCTGATTCTTTCAACACCTTTTTTTTTTTTTTTAGCTGCACCATCAGCAAAGCCAAGTGTGATCTGAGGGTGCAGAAACCTCTGGGGTAGGTAAGAAGGGCAGAGGAACTCAGGACCGTCACCAGCTACACCCACTGCAAATTTCCCCATCCATCCGTTGGACTCCTGCTCACTGGGGGACAAGAGGCCCTTTTAGTTGAAAGAATCTCAGAGCGGAGGCATTTCAGTTCATTCATCCCTTACTGTAGCACCAGCACTAGTACTAATTAAGAAATTTCTTGCAAGTCTTTCTGACGCTGCCTATATACCTGTCTCAAGGAATAGGACTAGCCCTGTTCACTCTACAACAGACTTAAAATAATATATTCTAGAATAAAATGACTGCATTATGAGGCTACTGAATTGATATAAAAGAAAGCACCATGGAACAATCAGCCACAGGGCCATTTACGGACCCTTCTCACCCGAAGAGATGGCCAAAAAAGGGATTTATTTCTAAACAGTGTAATCAGCTCGTCTACTCCCAGCCCACGTTCAATTCCTAGACAATAGTCATGGCTGCTGAAATCACTGCAGCTATTTCTAGCCCCGGCAAAATAAATACAGGCTCGAAGAAAAGTATAACTTGTAGTAAAAGACCTAATACTATTGCTCTTGACTTAAGATGTTATTCTCTTTTCAGTCTTTTCAAAAACAGCTGGGAAATGGCTGCAGGAAGTGTATTTGCTTGGGGTGGGGTTTAGTTCCAAACAGACAACTGCCCACCCCCTTTTCCTCTGCCCCTAATCCACAATAATATCTCTCTCCCTCCTGCTTCCCAAGTCTCATTTGTGCTCAAAGTGAGAATGGAAACACAAGGAAGATAAAAAGAGTCAGTAAAACCATCCCTTCCTCGCTTCAAAAAAACACTTTTGCCCTCCTGTACGAAAACTAAAACAGTCATCACAGTTTGGCTCATGAAAAAACTATAAGTAGATAAGGAAGTAGGAAAGGAGCTCGTTGGGTGTGATTCTGATGGAATCCCATCCTACCCGGTGAAAAGCATTATTTCATGCAGACAGAGGCTGCACGTGCCCCACTTTTCAAGTTCAAAACACCATGAGTAAGGCCTGGATCTCATGCTATTTGTGCAAAATTGTTCCCCTTAAAATTGGACTCAGCCTCAGATAGGAATTTGGTATGAAACTCTAGTTTCTAGACTAGGTCCCCTGAAGTCCCTGTTGAATCTTCATAAATGTTTCTTTCTTCATTTCCATCACTCAGTGACTAGAGGGCTCCCTCAAAAATCCATCAGTGCCAACTTTTAATGAACATTAAGAGAGTCTAGAAGGTACTTCTTCCTCCAGGGTGTAAGCTAAATCACTGATATAATGATGTTTATCAACAATATAACACAACATGTCAACTTAAATAATTTCAAATACACAGCCAGACAGAAGATGGCCTATTGTTAATTACTTACCAGCCCTTAAGAAGTAAACACCTACCAATACTCTTCATTGGGGTAACACATCCTGTCTACTCGGGAGATTCCAGACACTGGATATTTTTGCTCCTTTCCAAGACTCAAGAGTTGTTGCTGCTTTTAAGGATTCTTCAGAAATAAGTGCAAATGTAAGCATAATGGAATATCATATATCAATGTGCCTAATTCCTAAACATCTTTCTTCAAGGAAGGATCACCTCTCTACAGCCTTTTACTGAAGGCGGATTTTTTTTCCCAGTCTTGATGGTATAGGGCTCCTTCTCTCAAGAGAGGCAATGAAAGGAGCTGTGGAGAATATACTTGAGTTCAAATCCCAGTGCTGCAACTTGTTAGCTATGACCTTGAGCAGATTAGTGAATGCCTCTGATGCTCAGGTTCCTCATCATTAAATGGGAATAACAGGATCCACACCTCACAGGGCTGTAATAAGAATTAAATGAGATCTAGTTCCTTAGCAGCCTGGCATGTGGGTGCTCACCATATGGGCATAGCTATAATTACCATAATAATTGGAGTTGGATAAACTACCCAAATCCCTAACTTCCTGCATAAATGAGCCCTTTCAAAATCAAAATACAGACATTTATATAAAACCCTTCTGGACCAAATTCCCTCTCCTCCTCTCCAAGATGCCCAGTTGTCTCCGTTCCATGTCCTCCACCCATCAGCATTTACTCCTGACCTGCTCCACCATGAGTCCTGGAACAGGAACAGCACGGGGCTTTGTACACCCTCAATCTCACCTGCCACGTCCTTCTTCATTTCCACCGAGCACAGGTTTTAGATTTATTAGGAAATCACCAAAAGTCCAAGTTGCCATTGCATTACCAAGCTCTACACTGGTGATCCTCTCCAAATCAGTCATCCTAAAAATCACAGGACTAAAACCCCAGTGACCACATCCCCCATTGAGCCACGTGACATTTCCCTTGTGTATCCACCGCTGCTATCGGGAAGGAAGTCTGGTCCTGTTTTCCAAACACTTCTCTTTCTTCTCGCCAACTGCTCTAGTCACCTAAATAGCTGTGTAAAATTAGGACAAGATTTAAGGTTCATTTTGTTTTGCATCATTTTAGAGTTTCCCACTCGTCCTTATTGTTAATCTGACTATAAGGACTGTAATAAAAATAGATGAAAAAAATAATACCAGCTAGCATTTAGTAGGCGCTTTCTATGTGCAAGCCATTGTTGAAAGTGCTCTGCCTGTCATTTCCCATAGTCCAGAGCAGTTCCAGGAAGATCTAGACTTCTCCAGCAATGACGCATTAGGGGATGGCCATGAATCTTCTCAGGTAGGTATGGGCTGTCTAGTCATTTTTTCCACGTTTACGGAATGAGATCAATAATTCCTTTTAGGTTCTGCCTCCCCTCTTCCCTTAATCAAAGCCACCCTCCCCCGTCAGTCCCCTTGGAGTGCGTGGGAGCCCATGCCAGCTGTCCCCAGGATCCCATCTCCAGCTTGTCCCTTGCCTCCCGCTGCCTTCAGCCTGCAGCTGCAGCTGTTGACCTGTGTTTTGCTGCTATTTGCATTTCAAATAAGTTAATAAAAGCAAGAAACTAAATAATAAATTGGAGATTTGTGCTTAAAACAACAATAACAAAGGCCTTTGATTAACCCACAGTGCCACAGAAAAGCAACTCAGTAATAGCACTGATGGTACTTGATATACATACAGGGCCTCTCAGCTGATTGCCTCGGGATCTTTATAAACATCACTCTCTCAATCCAGAGTGAAAAAAAAAATCACATCTTTGGGTAGGAAAACTAAGTCAAAACAGAGATAAAAGAAATATACTGATTTGCATACAGTTACAACTGAAGTCAGTCAATCATTCATACATCTGTACCACACACATGTACTAAGTATTGACCAAGCGCCAGTCATGGGGCTTAGAATCCATTGCCCGGTACCAAGAAGCCTACAGTGAGCAATGAGGAGCCAGCCAGGAAGAAGGAAGATCTGCTCCACGAGATGCTGCTGCTTCTCCATCTGACTCACAAGGTCTCCCTGGCCTCAGTCTCCTCATCTGTAAAGTGGGAGCAGGTAAGGAGGGAGTTTGCACTGGCTGCTCCAGAGAGTCCTTTTCCCCACCGACACTCCAGAGTAACTTTGGCACTTTGATCTTGCTCTGTGTCCCTGTGTATGTCAGAGAAAACAGTTTCCCATATTGTGCACGGAAATGCAGAGCCACAAAAGTTGGAACCAGAAAAGGCAGAAAGTCCCTACATCTTACCAGGTCCTGGTTTCCTGGTATACAAAATGGGAACAATGACAATCTTATCTTGGGTTGTTCCAAGATTTTAAAAAGGTCACATATGAGAACTGCATTGGAAAGCCTGTACAAATGAGCCTTATCACTCACGGCCCTGAAATGCAACAGTCATCTTCAGGACCAGGAATCAATAGCTCATCTTTCTATACTTAAGCATCTCGGTCACATTTTATGTTTTTACTGTTCAGTTAGCACACAGTGACTTTTACTATGTGGCCGTGCTCTATTCCATGATCAGGTTGCCTTTTGTTTTTAATAAGATGAGATTTTAAAAATTTCCTCTCTTCATCTGTTGTCTCCTTTGCCCGTAAGTAAATGTTTGTTTAGCCAAACAGATTTTTGTCTCCTAAGCTGAATGCTTATCCCCACAGGGGGCATAGGAAATTCCATACTGAAGAAAGTTAGTCTCAGGAGCAGGAAGGGGTGGGTGTCGCTGGCATGGTCTGCACCTCCCAGGCTGGTGCCTTCTCCCTGCTGCCTGCAGACAGCCTGCAATAGCAAACGTGATGGTAAACAAATGCCATAAAGAAAAACTGGAAGCAGAGGGAGTGAAAGCAGGGGTTGGGGGGGTGCAGAGATGACAGCCTGAGGAGCTAGATGTGTGTTCAACATGAAAATCCTTTAACTGCCTCCATACTCCTTCTATCGGATGGTCTACCAGAAGACTACTCAAAAGTGAGGGAGAAACTGTCAAGAAACAAAGTGATTTAGGAAATGCTACAGAAACAGCCACCATAGATTACAGAGCATCACTGCTCTCCTAACTCTACTGATGTTAGGAATATAGAGTGGAGACCCTGAACGTAGCTGTGTGTGCCTGGAAATAATGGTTGTGCAATTCCTTGATGAGGGACATTACCCTTTGCAGATTTAAACATTCTGTCCTATTTGCAGAGATTTTCATTTAATCCACAACATTTTGTTGTTGTTGTTAGCATAACTATCAGAAACATCCAAAGACAGGAATGCACAAAACCACAACCTGTTTTCACATTCTCACTCAATCATATTCTCAATCACTACTTTTATTAAGTCAGTGCACAACTTAAGAACCATCAGTGGCTCCCTAGTACCCTCAGGATTAATCCAAGCTTCTCAGCCTAGAATTTAAGCCCTTTCCCAGGCTGGCTCTTTGCTATACTCTGGGGGGAGCAAGTGGGGTTACCACTCTTGAGCACTTTAAACATTCTAGTCAGTGAGGCCAGATTTTTGTATGTAAAATATTTAGAAAATAATATATGCTGGTGTATAATCAAGAGCCAGGACAGTGAAGGGACACAGTGGGTAAGGCCATGGATTTATCTCTAATTCACCAGACTGTCCAGCCCTCCCTTTCTACTCTCTTTAGAAAAATACCTAATCTACTGTCCAACCTGGAGTCTAGAATAATCTAGGCTTTGGAGCACCCTGATGACATTCAAAAATCTGCAGTGTACTTGGATTTGTCAAGGCAAAAGTTCCCCAGATAAAAGATTCCCAGTTTAGAAGACACTCTCAAGATGTGCAGAAGTTGACAAGAGCAGTTAGGATGCCTCTCACAGTGTGAGAAGGAATACACAAAGGGCAGCACTGAGAAAGCTCCACTCCCACTGGAAATGCCCAGAACCAGTGGACCTGGGGAACAGAGGTCCCGTGAACAAGCAGCAGCTCCCCCGTGCCCCAAGCCTGGCCACAGAGGGCGGTACGACTGTTCACCTGCAGCCTGTGATACATGCACCCTTCCAGCTGCGAGGGGCCCTGTGCTTATCTATTCAGGAAACCCCAGCTGGCAAAGTTCACGAGCTCCCTGGACAGGATGCTGGGCACAGCTGAAACCACGAGGCTCACTGCTCCTTCACGTCCCTCTGACTCTCGCCTGCCCGTGGCCATCTGTATCAGCCACATTAACTACAAATTGTCAAACCTCCCTTCATGTTGTAGAGACACTACCTCTGTGTCTGTTTACAAATAGATAAAGTTGTTAACAGCAAACTGGAATGGGACCAAAACTATTCGATCAGTCCAAAAATACGTCAGCCTAACATACACTTTGGAGGAAAGTCATGCAGTCTGTGTGGCATTCATTACACGTGGGCCCTGAGCGGGGCCATCCCTGTTCCTTGGCCCGAAATCCTGTCCCCTCTGCTCATGAGAACACTCCGTGTACACACAGTTTCTCGAGAACTCCACTGTGACAGATACACCAGAGTGAGTGAGGAATAGGAGACAAGTAATAAAGAAAATGAATCCCACGGTGGAAAATACAAGCAAAATAATAAAAGTAATAATAATTCCACACCAATATGCTTGTTTTGTTTTTGCTTTTGCTCAACATATGAGAGATTTGCCAAGTGTTTTAATCAAGAACTGCTTCCAACTATAGTTCCAACTGCAGGTTTTAGTCAGAATTGGTGTTTTGAACGTCAACTAAGGAAGAGATTTTTTTTAATGGACATCGTAAAAGCAATAGCTTTGGGAGGGAGTCTGGGCGGCGCGCTGCCCACAGCTGACAGCTGGAGATGTTCTGGGCATTTCCATTCTCATTTGTTATTCAAAGTCAACCTGTGGTCTCTAAACCCAGGGTAAAGGATGCCCTCGCTCCCCATGTTTAATGACCAGCAGAAGGGAACCCTAGGAATGAAGATGGGAAAGTAAACTGATTCTGACATTTTCAAGGGTTTATATTCTAGTTCCTATCTTATTTATCCTCCACCACCACCACCACCCAAAGCCACATACCACCCCACTGCGTGTGGTCCCGCCCGGATTCAGTGCCAACCCACCCTCAAATCACCACCACATCAGCTCTAAGGCCTCAATTCTACTTGTCTTCGCTTCACTTTTATGTGAGACTATAATGGAAGATTGGTACCCATAGAAATGGCAAAACACTATTGCTTCTAACAAATACTTCCTGATGTTAGCCAATTAAAAAGCCTCAGACCTTCACATGATTAAATTTCAGTGAGTGATTCTTGTCAAGTCAACTGTGCTCCCTGCATCTCTGGGACAGAGTTTCCAGCGGGGATGATGGTGTGGGTTTGGCACACCCATGCTCCCGGCCCCTCCCTCCCGTGAGACTCGGATGGTGGGCAGCACAGCCCGTTGCCACATAACAAAGAGGACATGTGGCTTCATGTGTGTCAACAGGATGGGAAGAAAGACAAATCGATGCGAGAAATACAAGGAAACTGAGCAAACACTGGTCTATCGTCTGGTCAGAGTGCAGAGAACCAGATTCCAACACAGCCACAGCGCAATATCCTGACTGAATTTTGTTTTCTTATACTCACTCTGGGACCCTAGACAGGCTTTCTTCTCAGACTTCAGATGGCCTGGATTTCCCTGTGGCTCCTTTGGTGGAACCACATTGCTACTTCCTGTCACAGCAAGGCCAGCCAGGGCCTGGGGCCACACTGCAGCCTCACTGCTCTCAAAGGACTACCTGTACACTCTTCTCACTTGAAATGGTATTTTTCAACAAAAGCTGTATTTCTTTTTTTAAAGAACCTCATTTATTTTTCAAGAAACGTCTTCAAAAATTACATGGGGTTTTCCAGACACTTTCTTTTTTTCTGCCATTTTTTCCCTCACAGACCAGCAGGGTGGGAAGAGGAGACAACAGGGTTAGACCCCTGGGTTTTGTAGAAAAAATAAATTCTCATTTTAAGAAGTGAGAGACTGATGGCTTAAATGTGTCACTCCACTCCTGGAGGAAAAAAGAAAATCTGGCTTCTATGTACATAAAACAGATAAGAGAATCTACCACAGATAGGATAACCTACATGCACACCTGCTAGAATGCTGTTCTGATTTGTACCTTTAAAAAGAACCACCCTCTAAATGCACTGTGGAGTTCTGCATTGTGAAAGAACATTGATGGAGAAAGTGGGGAGATTCCAGCACAAGCAGTGGCTCCTTTAACAGCACTCTACCAATGCTAATTCGTTAGTTTTGATAAAGTACCATGGTTACACAACTTGTTAACATTAGGAGAAGCTGGGTGATGGGTTTACAGGGACTCTCTGTACTATCTTTGCATAAATCCAAAATTATTTAAAATTCTGTGTATCTAAAATCTAAAAGTTTTCTGTAAAGCTAAAGTTATTCAAAATAAACATCAGAAGTGATTTAAAATATGCTCAGTCCAGACAGAGTGGTTATTTCCTACCCGAAAACAAGGGGAGGAGTTGTGTCAACCACGGAGGGACAGAGCCAGGAAGGGCCCTGGGGTCGGGCCAGCCCAGCACTGCTGGTCAGGGAGCCCACCTACACAAAAAGCAAGACCACACCCCTTTCAGTCTCAGAGAGATGGTTTTTCTAAACCTTTAACCAATCTTTAAAGTAAATGCATGCCCACTGTGGACAGTCCGGATACCACAAATGAAGCTAGCATTCCCCTATGCTCACCTTCCCCAGAAACAATCATTACTGTTCATCCTTACCTATACTTCCTTTCATTTCTACACACAGTTTTTACATAGTTGAAGGCATACTGGAAACAAAGATTTGTGGCCCTGCTTCCTTCACTTTACTTTCTTTCATAATCAACATCCAACATGAATCCAAAGCTTTGCAAACACAGGTTTAATGGCTGCCCACAAACTTCATTGGGCACCAGCTCCACAGTTCACCTAACCACACGCCCACTGCTGCATCGGGGTGCATCAGAGTGCATAAGAGCTGTGGACGTTCGATTAGTACCATAGGGATGGCTCAAGGGAAAAAAATAATCCTGTACAGTTCTCTCTGGGTTTAAGTTACTCCTCACCGGTAAAATAGGCAGCACAAGTTGTTCCAGAATGTTTGGGTCCATTTTGGTTTTGTGGTCAGTTATTGCTGCTTAGAATAAAATGCCAGTGACCACCAGAGAAAAATCTCAGACCACGAGAAAAGAAAATGCAAATTAAGTACCCTGTGCAGTACTGGTATAAAATCGTAAAAGGATTCTGAATGAGTAATTAGTGAATAATAAGATAAAAATAGCAGGCATCAAGACCTAGAAAACTAGTAGTGTTTCAAATGAGCCAGTCTGCTTGTGTTGCACACTAAGTCAACACACTCATTTTTGTAAAAAACAAAACAAAAAACTAAGAATAAATATTAGCCAAATTTTAAGAAAATGGGTGAAAATCTAGGTATGCAAAAGATGCAAATATGGACGAGGCCGAGCTCCTACTGAAGAAAATGGGATCCCATGTGATATATCCTCTCAGACACACACACGTAGACACAGAGCCAAATCCTAAAATAAACTTAATCCTGCCAAGATCTCCCTCCCCATGGTTCACTCAAGCAGCTACATCGATATTCAGGGAAAAGAACAACATACATCAAGAAGTTGGTTTTGAGGAATAAATTTAAATTCTTATTTTTGAATCTCATGTGTCCCACTTCCTCCCTCCTGGCTACAGGGTATATGTAGAACTGTAAGAGAAAAAAATCTTCCTTTTCCTCCCCACCTCCTGCCCCTACCCCAACCCCACTTTCTCTTCCAACCCACTTGTCTCCATGGTTCTCAATAAAAGTTCAGGGGAGTGACAGAAGAGGACAGAACCATCCCATGAAGCAAACCAATGCTGTCCAGAGGGCGTCCTGGGAGACTTTCAACAATCGTTTTGGAAAATCAAGTTCTCCAATCTTAGGAAGCTGGACTAGAGTCACACTACTGAGCTAACAATCTTTTCCAACAAAGGCAACAAATAACCAAAAACTTCTTGTCAAATGCAGTGTTCATTAGATTTATGTTGAGAGTATACAGAGAAATAAATGTCTATTTTGAAAAAATTAGATTTCTCTGACCACCTCTCCTAAGTCTCAACAGGTTTTACTAGTACATTTTTTCCAAGAAGGGATAAATCATTTGGCTGGAAATAGGAAATTTCTTCCTTGTTAGTCAGGAGGAGTGATGCTTAAGACCTCACAAGTCTTGAGATTCTTACTTTCTAAAGTCTAGACAGAGCGGTAAACTGTTGGAATTTACAAGAGAATATGCATTCAAAAAAACACCTAATGAGTACCTACTATGTGCCACGCACTGTGCTGGATGCTGGTGCAGACAGTGGGAAATCAGACACGGTCTCTGCCCGGATGGAGGTTAAGACGTTAAGCAGATGATCACGTACACAATCACAAGGTGCAGGGTGCTGTGAGGATGCATGTTAGGGGAGCCCAAGGTAATGTGTGTGTCAGGGAAGGCTGGGTCCTGAAGAGTGAGCAGGAGTTCTCAGCCAGGGGGAGATGGGCGGAAGAGCTTCAGTAAATTCAAAGACCAGCCTGGACATTCTAATGTTCCAGTTTGGAGATCACAGGACCAAGGACAGGACAAAGGCACTGTCAGCTCCTGACCCTTGGATCTCAGCACAACACTGGCTGCTGCTTTGTACTCGAGAAGCTCCTTTGGAACACAGTCCAAACCCATGAGCTGGCTGATTTTAAAGAGCACTATGCAGTCTTCCCTCCATCGCTACAAACACCCCTCTCCTCTCTTCTCCCGTTTCCTTTCCCACCTCAACAACTCCTGTGTGTGCGCTCAGTGGATCCCATGTCCTGGAGCAACGGTTCTCGGAGCAACAGAACCATCTGGTGAGCTTGTTCAAAATGCAGATTCCTGGGTCCCCCTCCTGCCCTCCAATTCAGCAGCCCTGGGATGAGACTGGGACTCTGGAGATTCAGTACACACATCCGTTCCCCTGCCAAGTGATCCTGATGAAAGTCTTAGCTCTTCAGGTCTTTATACAATTAATCTGAAAATGAGAATACTCAAAACAAGCAGGGTAACATTGAGGGCAGGTGGCCGATTCCTTAAATGGTGCTGGCAGAGACCACCCTGCATGTGTGCCCTTCTTTTCCAAGTCTCCACTGGTCTCCATGAACAGAGGGGCGGAGGGGGTGTCTTTTGAATCCCCTGGGGACTGGAATGAGACAATGCTTTAAGGAGCCCTGTGCAGCTTGTGCGTGAAATGAAAAATTCCACAGAATAAAGTTTCAGAAGTGTCTTAACTAAGCTGGATATGTTCTTTGGTTCCAGAGGAGCATTGGAAAAAATGTTTTAGGAAATAAGCATCTTATAAGATAATTCCTCTTTTAAAAATCTTCATATCACTCATAACTGCTATGAAATTTATTTATAATTAACAAGGATCATTAAAATTGTTCTTATATTTAGGGTAACTTACCATTTCCCTAACTTGGGTGATTGTCCCTACTCTGTACCCAAAAGAGGTTTTGGAATCCACTGTCCTAAACTTCACTTTGCAGAGACTCCTTTTCATTCTCACATTAACTTTTCATTTGGGTCCAGTGACAAGGCTTTGTCTTTCAGTCCATAAATCTGTCAATGTAGACAGCAAACTGGGTCCTCCTCTGGTCCACTTTGTAGTCAGCAAGGTCTCCCAGGCAACAGTCACCAACCCTAGTCCATCCAATAGTCACCAATCTTCTCCCTTGACATCTCTCCCAAGTCCTCCCCTCCCAGCTGGCCACCCCCACCCACCCCACCACTGATCTTCTGACCGTGGTAGGAGAAGATGGGCAGTCCAGAGAGGGGGGCATGTGAACACTGGCCAATTCATCACTCAACGGGGTGTCTGTCCTCTGTGGGCCTCACCCCGGGCTCTGGGCTTCCACAAACTGAGCCTAGCTCTCCCTCCCAGACTTCTCTTTCTTTTTTAAACACTAAAAGGGATTCTTCCAGCAATTCAACTAACCTGGACTATAAATAGCCGTAGGGCAAGTGAAAATGCACAGGTGTTCTTCAAGCCATAGGGCAAGTGAAAATGCACAGGTGTTCTCCCAGTGACAAAAGACAGGCCTTTCTAATACAGCTTTACTAAGAAAGGTGACAGCAGTGTTGATTCTAGACTTTGCTGATTTTTTTAAAGAGGATTTTAATAAAATATATTCTTCCATCAGCTACGTACGAGAGCATCTTTTTGCAAGTCTGATTACCAGTTAGGCTCTGCTTTTAAAAAAAGGTTTTAGGTGCCCAAGAAAGGGATCAATGCTGCATGTCAAAGGCATGTACTTCCTGTACTTGGAATCTATCTGCCCCAGACTTGTAAGGTGCTCAGAGTCACCGCCTTGGGATGCAGGAGTTCTTTACCTAGAGAACTCTTTCCACTGGTATTCAAAGGTTTTCAGAATTGAGGAGTGGGCCCTGGTATTAGTACTGGAGTTTTAGTCCCATCTTCACTACTCACTGGCTGTGTGACCTTGAGCAGGCTATTTAACCACTCTGTGTCTCTGTTTCCCCACAGTTAAATGAGGATAAATAGTATCTCCCTCTTGGGAAATTGTGGGGATTACATCAGTTAATGGATGTAACATGCTTAGAACCGTGCCTGGCACAGGGTGAGAATTCAGCAAATGTTTGCTATTATTATTATTATTACAAACTCATCAAGAACCAGGAGCAGGGAGGGATAAATTAGAAGTACGATATTAACAGATACACACTACCATATACAAAACAGATAGACAGCAAGATCCTGCTTTATAGCACAGGGAACTATATTCAGTATGTTATAAAAATTATAATGGAAAAGAATGCAAAAAAAGTGTATATGTACCGAATCACTTTGCTGTACACCTAAAACTAACACAATATTGTAAATCAACTGTGTTTCAATTTAAAAAAAAGAATGAAGCACAAAGCAGGCTGGTTTCATGGAGGAAGAACAAACACAGACTGAAAGCCACTAGCTCTGTCTGACAAAGGCAAGGATTCTTCCCTAGAATATGATTCACCACAGAAATCCCTAGAAAGGTGGCCTGCCTCAAATTATTTTTAGATTTAATGAAAAAAGCAATCTAGTCCAAATGAGATGAGCCGGATGACTGTGAGATCCAGCCCTGGGGCACTGTTCAGATTTTTGGTTTTGGTGTCACTCGGGGCTGAAATAAATTGATTTAAATGAATTAATGAAAAATTCAGTCTCCCTCTTTGCAACTGGTATAGCAAGGGTTTCTGAAACAGCTCAACTGAACAAGCTCCCTTCATATAAATGAGACTCCTTCAAAAAGAGTGTACATTTCACTTACATAGCTTTTCCCAAATCACTCCCAGTGAGTCCTTGATTTGATCCATCTCTTTATTCAGATTCTGACTCTCTGTCAGGATGCCTAGCAAACTGCCCACATTTCTGGGTTTAGCTTTACTTCCAAATGGAATTTAAGGGATGTGGCTGGTCGTTCCGTACTGGATCCATGTGGAACAAAATATCATGCTTCATGCATAATAAATAAATGAGATTTCTAAAACAATAGGGAAGAATGTATCTGAGATCTAGAGCAAGACCCTCTAAGTGCCCCCTGGGCATTATCATAGTTAGCCAGTGATTTAAGACAACTCAATTTCTCACCATTACTGCCTTGTGCCTTAAGGAAATCCACCAGCACTTCACTGATTCTTGAAGGAGATGCTTGGAGTCTGAATGGAATATCTGCTTGGAGTCTGAATGGAATATCGTAGGTGAAATTAGGCCACTTCTGAGTTGTGCAACATTCCCCTTCAAAATCTTGCTGATTATGCAAACACTGAATAATTACACTGATTCGTGCATTATACTCCATCAGAATGACAAAGCGTTCACACTGGCACCCCATTTCACTTTGCTAATGAAAAACAGCAAGCTTTTAAGACCACCATCCATCAAGAGAAAAAGAACTCATTCAGAGTAATGACAGGTGCACAATGGAAACAGGATTTTTTTTTTAAGTACGTGGGCTGTTGCCAAAGATTAAAATCATTCTGTGATTAATATCACTCTCTTTCTTTGTGTTCCTCTGAGGTTTAGTATTTTCTTTCAGCAGAGAAAATAAAGAAGTTGGTTGCAAGAGTTCCCTAATTCCCCGGAGGACCTTTCCATAATTTCAGACTGTGCTGATGAACATTTTCCACCAGGGTTGCAATCATTTTCTCTAGAGGCCAATGCCCTCCGCTTCAAGAGTCCAGTGGGTAAATCTCCACAAAGGTAGTTCTCAGCAAATACTAATAAATGGAGCTGAGGAGGGAGTTTGTCCCAGACAGGGTCCCCCACAGCTGTACAGAATGTGAGCTGCACCAACACAGACAGTAATTCACAGGCAGCACCAGAGACAGGCAGGGACGGGGCCCTCCCCTAAAATCACGCACAGGGGCCAACAGTCTTCGGCCACTCAGATGGTCAAGAGGAAAGAGGGATCTGTGTTTCAGTTGTAAGAAGGAATGTATTCTAGGACCTCTCCCACACAGCCTCTTCTCGCTAGACAACTTCCCAGAAGCATTACTTGGCTCATCTGCCCCCAGTACCCTCAAAGGCACCGTCTGAAAGATCCAAGCACGTCATGTGTTCATTTGTTTTTTATCCAGCAGTCTCCACTATCAGATATTCAAGCTAGAATCCAGTAAAAAAGGAAAAAAGAAATAAAGCCCCTAAACAGATACCACTAAGTCAAAGCACCAAAGCTCAAAGACTTTATTCCAGGGAAATCCCTCAAGGTTTATCACATCAGATCAAGTCTTCCTCTCTTTTTCCTCCTTTAGCTGTGAGGTCTAACAGGCTTAGCTGCTGGATTTTTAATCTATTGCAGATTCAAAAGAACAAAGTAGAAGGAAGAAGCTGAGGAGTGTTCTCCCAAAATTCATGTCCACCTGGAACCTCAGAATGTGACCTTATCTGGAAATAGGGTCTTTGCAGATAAAATTAGTTATGATGAGACGGTATCAGTTAGGGTGGGTGGGTCCTAATTCAATGACCGACGTCCTTGTAAGAAGAGAAAACAGAGACAGAGACACAGGGAGAACACACCATGTGCTGACAGAGGCAGAGACTGAAGTGACCTGTCCGCAAGCCCAGGAACTCCCAAGGATGGCCAGCAACCACAAGAAGCTACGAGCAAGCGTGGAACAGGCCCTCCCTGAGAGCCTCCGGAAGCAACCAGCCTAGCCGACGCCTCAATTTCAGACTTCTGGCCTACAGAAGTGTGAAAGAGTAAGTTTCCGTCATTAAAAGCCACCTAGTTGTGATCCTTCATTAGGGCAGCCCTAGCAAACCAACATGGATGGGTAATTACAAACAACTGAAGGTGATTTAGAAAGAAGCAACCTCTAGCACGACACCAAGGGAGGGGACCAAGATGGAGATGTTTTCTAACAGACTACGAACTAAAAAACCATAGCCGGGACCGTTTTGTGTGATGGCAAACCAACAAACAGGTCCTCTCCAATAGGATGCTGAAGGCATAGTGACATAATTCAAGTGTGGACATTCATAATGATCACCTTGACTTGGTTTTTAAACGGCTGGATTCCGTTCATGGTGTTCAAACAAGGCCTCACTGCACTGCCTCACCCCACTGTCCTAAAAAGGAAACGTATTTGTTTGCCCTGAACATTCTCTTTTATATATAGCATCTCAACAAGGCAGGGTATTCTATTACTAAATTCTCAGCACTGATAAATTTCATATTTTCTTTTCTGGGAATCCTGGTCAAACTATACAATTTATTGATAGTAAATATAAAGATTTCCTGAACTTAGTTAATAGTTGTGTCTTTCTACAGAAACTGCACACATGCACACCCCACTTAAGAACACAGCAGAAGGATCCTTTATTAGAACTCCAATATACTGACTCCTAGACAAATTTTTCACTATGGATTTTACACAAGAACATGAACATCTTATTTCTGAAGGGTGAACTGTGCAGTTGAACTTAGAATGATTATATCTTTTCTTCAAATCACTTAAAAACTCTATGCCTCAATCTACCCACCCACCTCAATTTATTAACTAAGAAAAAATAAATAAAAATTGGAAGTTAAAAGTATTTAAATATAGATTACAGCCCATATAAAAGTGGCCCATAACAGTTTTGATTTAGGCTGACTTTTTTGCCCAAACACCATGTGCTGAAGTCAGTTTACTGGGGGTGTTCTGCTTGTTGGTCTGTTTTCATTGAACTTTATGCTGGAAATTTTCTCTTGTCCCACTTGGCGAGTACTTTTTTTTTCTATGAGAAATCTCTTTTCCTTATTTCAAGTCTCTTTGACTTGAAAATCCCTGTCTCCTCAAATCAGCTTTGAAAATTAGAAGTGTACAGCTTTCCTTAACTACTTTTTAAATGACACGTTTAAGGTTGGATATTCTATGTTTCTATGTCATTATTTCTCAATTAGCTCCAACATCCTGGCTTAGAAAGGCCTAGGTATAGTTCCCCACTCTAGGTACAGATGACCCGGCCATCACAGGTTCATACCTGTGTTAAAGGACGTGGAGACGTTTTACAGAAAGCCTGGCCCTGCTTCTCACCTAGTGAAAGGAGGTGGATGTGAAAAGGCAGGCCCCACTGGCCAAGCTCCGTATCACAATCCCATCTGCATCCTAAGCAGCGCCCAGACCCCAATCCTGCAGACAGACCTTAATCACTCCTCTTCACCTTGGCTTTAGGAGAGCTCCGACTGGCTCTGCACCCCCAGTCAACCAAGGGGAGGCAGGAGGGCTGGGGGCCCACGGTGGGCACAGGGAGAGTGGCCCAGCCCCTAAACTGGTCCCCCAGTGCTGTCATTCACTCCTCTGGGCACAGAGCCAGAGTGGAGAGGGTCAGCAAATTGTCGCTGGTTAAGGCCCCACATGTCTCCTTTGCTTTTTGCCCTGTCAGCATTTTAAGATTTAGGACCAGGGGCTGCGTTCCAGAAATAATAAAAACCACCCATTTGCACAAACACGTGGCAGGATTTTATGGCCTCACAGCCTCTCTGCAGCCCGCGATGGGAGGCACGGGCAGACAGTGTCTCATGAGGGAGGGCTTCCTTGGTCTAAAGCATTCAAGATGCGGGGAAGGTCGGCCAGAACCAGTGCAAATGATGGATTTGCTGTCGCCCCCACGGTAATCCAGAATTAGGGTGGAACGGATTGGAAAGGGTATTTTTTCTTCTTTTTTAACCGAGCCTCTTAGTAATATGATATCATTGCCTCGCCGTAGGCTTTTCTTTCTTTTCTCTCTTTCTTTTTTAAAGCTGTGATCCTCTTACAAACCAAACATAAAATAGAGTCTCAGAACCTCTCCATATAAGGAATTTCAGACAGACTGATTCTACACAATGTTTCTTGGGCTCAATGGAGAAAGTCATTCTAGGGCACTTTCAAGCTTTCTGAGTCATACGATACGGGGGACTGAGGGGGTGGCTCACACAGGAAAAGAGCTTAACCTTTCCAAGCTCCAGGCTGGCCACGAGTGGGAAAGGTCACACTGACTACTGGTCCCTGTTCTATGTGTTAATGATTTCAAGAGACTCATTCGGCTCGTAGACAGGGTTGCCCGGCACAAAGGCTCTGAATTCAGGTCTTTTCATCTACTTCTAACTGGGCATCAGAGGTCATTAAAAACCTGCTGAAGAAATTAAAGACTACCAAGTCCTGTTCAAGGACCTCCAACCGCTTAAATCCTGGAGCACTGGATGACAACTGTTCAGCCTTGCCGGCCATGCTCTAAGGTATGTCATGGTCACCAGTGCCACTATCAAGTCAAAGTCAGGAAAGAGGGGAAGAGAGAAAAGATGGGAGAAAACAAGGAAAGAAGCTGGAAGGCAGAAGAGCAAAGTGCAGGAATGCAGCTCAAGGAGCTACACGTTGGTAGTGGAGCTCTGGGGTGCAGGGTGCTCCTCCCTATGCTGGCCTGGGTGATGCTCCAGGAGACACAGACACCAGAAAAAGCACATGATGTCCAAGGCATCCCCAGTAAGCGAGTGGTCCAGAAGGTGGGCGGGAGGCAGACAGTACACCCTTCCCACCCCCAGGAGTTGCTGCCTAGAACTGGTTTATTGTGGGGTCATCTTTTCAATCACAAGGACCCATACACTGAGATTGGGATTGAGACAAAAAGAGAGAAAAGAACCAAATGGACACCAGAAACAAAACCAGGTCCACTTAGATCTTGGCCCTGTTATTTTCCCTAGTTTTCTAAAGTTGATGGTGATTCCATTCCCCTGCATAGGTGGAAAGTGATTACTTTCGTAAGCACAATTTCACCTCTCTTCAGGTGCATTCTCCTTATCTGAAAATTACTGGGCATGTGCAAATCTCCTCTTTAACACGTTCTCCCTACATTATTTGTGTCCCTGTTTCTGTCACAAGGAGCTTAATACAGAAAGAATCTATTTTCCTTCTCTGTTTCTCTGCAAAGAAATTTGTAAGTGATGTTTAATAGTTCCCAAGGATATTTAACAGTTTTTCTCTCCAAAAGGTGTACCTCTTCACAAAGCTCTATAACAGGGTTCTTCAAAATGAAGTTTGCAATACTTCAGTGTGGCAGGGTGGAAATCAAATTAGTCACGACCAATATTTTTTAATGGAATAGAATAAAACAGAAGAGAAAATATCCTAACACGTTGCAGACAGGAAGGACAGGTATTGTCTTGTGAGAATTCTGTTTCAATTTTATACATATGCATGGGTCACGTTTTCTTTTTTATACTGTGGGTTTTAAGATAAAAGAACTTTTTAAAACATTCCTATATAATGTATCTCTGAATAGAAGTTGTCTTTGGGTTAAACAATAAAATTCTCTCAACTGGGCCGTCCTTAGGTATCAGTGTTCTGGATACAAACCCCGCTGCCCCTCAAGTCTCGATTCTAAAACCACCTCTACACTGCTGGGATGAAAATTTAACTTGATGATAATTGTAAACTTGAATTATTATATAACAAAAAAATAAATCATTGAAGTACTCCAGATTTGCTCATATTCTGTGATATATCTCTGCTTTCATTTTGTGATCTGAGGGAGAATTAAACTGCCTTTCTTACCCTCAACGGCAGTCCTTCTCAAGGATTTATATCTTGGTAACTGTTTCAAAAATGACAGGACCAGGATTACATCAGACACATCTGATCCAAGGGTGTGACCCCAAAGGGGCCTCGATCTGCCTCAGCACTGGCCAGACACCACAAAAGACTCACCGCTCATCTTATGAGGCTCAAAACTGTATCAGATGCCAAATTGCAAAAAAAAAAAAAAAAAAAGAAAGAAAGAAAAGAAAAAGAATAAACATCCAGCTCTCAAAGAAAAACTCAAAAGTCCAGAAAGCTTGGCGACTTGCCCAAGGTTAAGTACAAAATGTATTAGCAGTGGAGCCAGCCAGATAGAGAACCCAGGCTTCCAGGTCCCAGCCCCAGGGTGATGCACCTTGATAAAGATTAAATATGGAGACACAGGCTGACCCTGGAGGTTAACAGCACTGGAGATTGGCTGTTTTATGTATTTACTCTAACCTCCTTAACTCAAACTGACATCTGTGGCTTTTCGTACCATGTCATTATTCCACTACATACGAGTTTGAGGTTTCCGAGGTTAGTATCCATAAGAGCTTTCCATCCTCTGACTCAAATGAGCTTTATTTTCCCCAGACATATAACTTACTATTGAATCTCATTTCCATGAGAATCACAAAAGCAATAGGGATTCATGTCTCCAATAAGAGGCTTACCACTTTTGAAAATGCTTATATTTTTCCCTGGCTGTAAAATACTATGTGCCTACCGTGTAAAATGTAAAAAATACAGAAAAAGATAAGGAAGAAACTTAAAATAATGTGTTGACCCACTACTCAGTGATAACCCATATTAAAACGTGGGTGTGTTTTGTCTAGGAATATGCAAAAATTATTTTGGAAAAAAATTGTGATCAAACTGAAAAATATTTTCATGTATCCTACCCTTTCCACTCAACATTACACATCAGTAAAGATTCTTTAAATATATGCTTTATAATCTGGGCCAAACATTGCATCCTACTGATGAATTGTTTTTCACTACACTGTCCACTCTCATTGAGAACTTTGGTGCTTGTTTCCAGTTTTTCACATATATATAAATAATGTGACAGTAAGCTCTTTTCGTATGTGTGTATGCATATCTCTGCTTATTTCCACAGAATAAATTCCCTGTAGGGAATTACTGAGTAAAGGGTGTGAGCATTGTTAAGGCGGCTGATATATATTAAAAAATTCCATTCCAGAAAGGTTACTTATATCCAAATAGCAGAATATGAAGTTGCATCTCTTGTCCTCTTTGCCAATCATGAACAGTATAATTTGTTATAAAGCCTTACAATTTATAGGTAAAATTTTGTATCTCATTGTGTTCACTTGTATTTCTTGAGGTTGAGTGTTATTTATGCTATTATTTTATGTTATGGGACCTTTTTTATCTCTCACTTTTTACCCAACCCCCTCCATTCCCCGTTGTGTGTATGTCTCTGTATGTATGTGTAACTGAATGTTCATATCTACCCATTTCTCTATTGAAATGTTAAGACTTCACTTACTAATGTGTAAATGCTCTTTATATAATAAGGATATTAAACTTTTGAGCTGTTACATTTGGAACAAATACTTTGGGGATCACTTTTAAGTATAAAAAGATTTAAAGTAACAAGACGTACTGGGATTTGTATTGTCACCAACATAGCAATAACTCATGCCACCTGCTGGTAAAAAAAACAAATCAGAGGGCAAGTCTTCATGTTCCTAAGACAGAATACAGAGTTAATACTTTTTCCATGCTGATTATATTGAAGTGTTGGAAACAACAAATGGTTGACTAGAGTTATTTATGACATTTCATTGACGTGGATCCTATGACTAAGAATCTTTGTTCACATTTAAATGTTTATAAGGTTACTTCACTTAAATGGACAAAAAAAAGCTTTGATTCATATCAGATATTATTAAGCAAAGTTTAGTTCTGAACCATCTCAAAGCCATCTCTGTTGCCAATTTTAGATATAGGTATATGCGCCTTGTTTGACAGAATCATGGTAACTGAAAACCCAAATTTAACAATCAGACAAATGGGAGAGAGGTGGTGTCATTTTTGTTTTAAAGAGGCATTTTTAGAAAGAGATATCTTCAAACCAGAGTTTCTCCTACACAATGATATGTTCTAGTTATAGGTCATTTAAAATCATTAGAGGCTTAATTTAGCCAGGCAAATTAAGGGAAGATGCTGCCACGCTGCCACTTAATTTTGGATGAAGATGGGTCGTAACAGTTAAAGATCAGGTTTTCATGTAACTAAGCTGGAAAATATGATTTAATGTGTGGCTTACATGAAGCCACAGTTATGGAACACCTTTGTTGCCTGTGTGCCCCGAGTAAGCTGATCTAGAAAATACAATCCACTCCAAGGTTCTACAGAAACAGGCTGTCAAGATGATGAACTACTACAGCAACAGGGCCAACAAGTCACTGATTTTACTCATATCCATGGAGGTCAACAGCCAAGCTACAGGACCCATCACCAAACGGTCTGACGTCCCTAGGAAGATAAATGGAAAACCTGCTTTGTAAAAAGGCATCCTAATGAATGAGCTGAACTGACCTTGTGGAACTGTGAATTATCACCCGGCCCTTGAGAATGCTGATGTAAACAAAAATGCCAGTCACTCTAAGAGCCACACTGACTTGGTGTCCCACAAACGCAGCCTTCAGTGACAGGGAAGGCACTTGGTCCTTTAGGGGGAAGAAGATGCAGAAATCTGAATCTCTCTACAACCTGTAGTGACTGAATGTAAAATACTCAAAACTGAGTTCATAAAATAAATTTTATACTGTCCTTGTCAAAAGAAAAAAAAAACAAAACAAAGATTCACATATCATTCACTCATCTTAGCAACCTCTAGACAAGATTTTCCTTGTAGGCTGAGTCGGATTCAGCAGACAAATTTACAAGCTTGTAGTTTATATAATCAGGGGAGAACACAAAACAATTCAAGAATATACTCTAATTGGAAGGGAAGGGAGTGGCTGGCCAACAATTAAGTAGAGAGAACAAAACATGAGCCCAGGTCTTATTTGGGGCAACTGAGAATGTTTCCCTTTTCCTACCATCTCAGCTATGAGGTCTGGGGAGGGGTGGGGCAGGTGGAGAACAGATTTTAAATTACCCCAGAGAACCAAACCCACAGATGACAAGCCTAGGATGACAGCACCACACTGAGAGACTGGAGAAGACACAACAAGGCACTGGGAAGACGACCCAAGTGCTCCACCAGCCACCCAGGAAAAGAGCTCTGGCCGTCTACAGAGAGCAATTTCAGCTTCCAGAAGCAACTGCCAACCTCCTGTTTATAATCCGTCTCCTACAAATTCCAGTTACATTCAGGTACCGTGTAGGAAGAGAGCTGTCCTGTATTTCAGCTAATCCCAGCAGTGCTGGAGGTGGGTATGAAGGAAACAACAGCAAACTTCCATAAATTCAGGAGAAGAACTGAAGAGAAACTTGGAGAGAGCACACGTACCCAGGTATGTCTAGTGCAGTAACTGGCACTTTTCATCACAGGTAGGTGCTCAGCCCGAGTCAGTGCCTTCTCCTTTCTCATCTCACGGGAGGGCAACGGGAGAGGTGGTTCACAGGGCCTAGTCCTTTCGAGAACATTCACACAGAGCTTGGAACATCCAGGTTTCCTTCCAACCAGATAACCAAATACACTGACTATGAAGAATTGCAACTGAAGACTTTTGGTCAAATCCCACTGTGCTATACCTCAAAACCAAAGATGGTCCAGAATCTTATTTCTAAAATATCCTTCTAATGAGTAACCATCAGCTAGGTAACAGGACCTGAAAAGTCAGATGAGAAAAGAGAAATAGCTTACCAGCTGCCTTTCAAAGCAACACAGAAATGAAAATGGAAAGGCCCCAGGGCAATGCGGATGGAAAAGTATCACTCGGCAAGAGGGCCTGATCTGGACCAGATTCAGCCTTCTTCACAGGACGACTCTGTTCCAAAGAAACTGGATGCTTAGAAAATTCTGGTGTCCAAATATAGAGAACTAAGAAACATTATAAGGGTTTGAAAATCTCCCAAGAAAAATCTGTGGGAACTTTTCAAAATTCTTCCAATGCTTTGGCAAAATTCAAAACGATGGAAATTCCAGAGCCTGTCTAATCCAGGGACCCGCCATCTCCTCAGTGTCACAGCTCCTAGGTCCACGCTCCAGGGAGGGAATCTAGCCTGGCAGGAATCTAGGTCTGTGTCTGCAAGAGGCAGAGAGAAATGGCGAGACAAACGGAAAGGAGAGGTTGCCTCCTTTACACACTCAGAACACTGTTTTCCGAAAGGAAATTATTTTTGCAGATGAAACACAGCAGCCAAAAGGTTCTAGGCACAGCCCTGAGGCGCAGGCACCACTGCTAGTTAACTCCACTGTACAGACGAACAAACTGAGGTTCAGGCAATTCAGCTGCCCAAGATCACATCACTAAGTGAAAACGAGAGCTTTCTGACACCGAGTCATTGGTAGTTTGCTTCAAAGGAGGGCAGGGCTCCCCTTCTTAAGCCTGATCATGATTTTCTTCCTACGTTTATTTTTGTTGGAGCAGTTGGAAATGATTGATGTAAATTATGTTCTTCCATGGACTCAGTTCTGGGAGCAAAGCATCCTTGACATCAGGCCTCTCTCCCTGATTAATTAGTTGATTTTTTTCCATATGGGAAAGGAACTAAGCTTTCCCCTAAGAAGTAAGGAATGAGACTTTAAGACATACTCGATCAATGCCATCGTGAAAAAGGGAAACGTTTGAGAGGTCGATGGGACCAGTTGCCTGCACACCCTTTCTACCCAGCAGCAGCCACAGTCTTTGCTTGCTTTTTTGAACGTTTTCTGCAGGCCCAGGCCATTGTGGGCTTTGAGAAGAATGATATTCTGCTTTTGTAAGAAAAGGAACAGATTTCCCAGGCATGCTTTGTGTCCCAGACCCTTTCACTAATTGATAGAGGACCGCTCCAGAGCACACTGCCATTCACACAGTCAGCACATGGCTGCTTCTACGTTCAAGTTTTTTTTTATTTTTTTTTCCTTTTTAAAAATTTCTCCTATAAAATAAGACAACAGTTCCTGTTAATGAAATGAAGTAAAACCGAATTCTTCTTAAAGAAAACAAAAATGTCAGTAGGATTTCTCTCTTCATGCTAATCCCCTGTTTGAGAGGCAATGACATCATCCCACAGAAGCTGGGGACGAATGTAATGTCTGCCGTAATTACAGGCTTAAAATGCAGACTGAGGGAGGTGGCTTCGAGGTGCAGGCAAGCCCTTCCCACTGGGCCCTCTCTGAGAATACAATCGGACCCACGGATGCAGTGGAGTCTTGCTGGGACGATACTAAAAGAGGCAAAATCAAAGCACTACCTCGGCCATGGATTCAGGCTTGATTTTCTGATGCAAACTTTATAATCCCCAAGTAACCATCTACATAAAATTGCATTTTCTCATTCACCAAATCAAACTGTAGTGTCACAAAAAACAGCATGTACACACATAAAACTGTCACTCACAAACATGTGGAAACTAAAGATAAAAAAGAAAGCTGTATTTCACAAGTTTTCATGTAGTGACAATAAGAAGGAACATGGTACTTTTGGCAGAAGCTAGAAGTTGCGGGAAAGGATCTTCTACAATACCATCAAGAAGAGAGGGATTTATATAAACTTTTGAAATGTGCAAAGCCCTGATTATATAAAGAGAAATGAAAAAAGTTGGCTCTAGGGGACTTCAAATACAGAGAACTGATAATGTTATAAAGAAATCATAAGCCTGAACAAATTATGCTTGAATAAAATTGTAGATTTTATAGAGTAGCAAATGTTACAGGTCACCTGAACATTATATCAAGATGAATCAGCTTTTCCTGCTAACATTTCTAACTCATTTCCTTGATCAGCAGGTTAAAAGCATTAATCATTCACAAAGATTTTCCTCTTTTTTAAAAGCACTGTAATCTGAAAATCTCTTTTAAAAAAGATAACATTTGGTAAACTATTGGTGTATAATACAAAATATCTGCACATAATTTAAAATAAGGATGGTATGCTGTTTACCATGAAACCAAATTTATCAGAGAATGTGTTTTGCACAAGTGACACGTGTAATTATCTCTTTTTTAATTTTTTGTATTTTTTTTAATTTAAGTATAGTCAGTTTACAATGTTGTGTCAATTTCTGGTTCTAATTCTCTCTTAAAAACACAATTTTGAAAGTGTATCCAAGATGCCAAAATGGTACTACACTCTAAGCATTACAGATTTCCACAAATGAAGATTATATCATTTAATTATTATTTCGAGTGGGAATTAGGGAGGCTGGTGGTAGCTGAAATGCCTAATATCACCTTATCCAAATTCATTAATTTTTGAAATACTCACATAAAATCAGAAAAACTGATCACAGTGATTTTAAAGTAAAGAGACGGCCATATGCTGAAAAGTGGTGGGCAGAGAGGTTCAGCAGGGGGAGAAAGAACTGAAATGAAATACACATTTTTTTGAACACTCTTAAACATACACCCCACCCCAGGAAAACGGTACATATATTAACAATAGCTAACGCTGGTAGAGCACCTAGTATGTTCCAGCCAATCTTTAAATGCTTTACGTGTCCTGATGCCACCAAATTTCCGTAAATCCTTTATAAAGTAGATTTACAGATGAGGAACATCACTCCTCTATAAGATAGGTTTATATGAGGAAACCAGTACAAAGAACATAAGCATGAGATGGAGCTTGTATTTGGACTTGGGCACTCTAGTTCCTGAGTCCCGCCCTTCACTATTTTGCTGGACTCAAGAGACGTTGGAAAGGTTTTGAGTTACTCTTTAAACATCTGCCCCTAAGTCTAGGGCGCAAAGACCAAAAAGAGGTCTCAGTTCCTCACTGCAGGGTGATTGACACCTCCATTCCCACTGCCCCCCCCACCTCTCCTCCAGCTACTCACCTGCAGAACCCAGCAGAGACTAGGCGTAGGGGGAAGAAAAAACTGCTGTCCTGCATTACAACTTGGGCCAAATGGTCTCTGAGAAAAAGTGTTTGTAAGTAGAAGCAGAGAGAGGAAGAACCCAGAGAGGAGTCAATGCTGACACGTGGCTTTCTCCCACCTTACTTGAATGAAGAACTGCAGGTGTCATCTCATTCTTGCTCAGAGGCAGAAGCTCTGACAGTGAAGGCAGACCATCTCTTCCCAGGCCTGCATCCCATGCCACACAAACACCTGCTGGACCACAGACACGGGATGGGGGCCATGCACCTGAACCTGACTTCCAGTGAAGCTGCCAGCACCCAAGTGGGCAGTGAGAATCACTAAGGAGCCTCTACAACCCTATCTGTTAGCAAATGCTGTGCCTCGGCAGACCTTTCTCTGTGCATAACAAGGAGAAAACAAATAGAAAAAATGGGACCACTGAAAAGACTCTGCAGCAAAAAAAAAAAAAAGTATTGCCCTGAGGCTTGGTGGAAAACCCTATCTCTAAAAACAGCTTTCTAAAGGGAAAAAAATAAAATTTTAGAAAATGACAGTACAAAAGATGGCAGACATGGTCTCTGTGAAATGAGAATAAAACTAGAGTGGGCTGAATGAATTCTGGGCAGCGATTTAAAAAGAAGTCAGCAGAATTAATAAAAGAATTCTAGGAAAGACAAAACGCAACTGCAGAATTTAAATTGGCAGTAAAGGGCAGAACAAACCCTGCAGAACACTGACAGTGATGTACAAGACAAGCATGAGGTGTTCTCCTAGGACACGTGGAGGATCAAAGAGAAAATGACGAGACAGAGGATGAGTATAAGAACAAGTTCTATTATAAGAATCTTACATACTGTAAAGGCCGAAATCAGAACCACAGGAACAGAAACAATGACAAGGATGTACAGAAAAGAACTTTACACCTGAAGAAAGACCAAAGTCTGCAGATTGAAAGGGTTCAAAAGAGCATTTCAGAAAAAAAAAATATGAAAAATACTTCTATATCGACATTTCTTTACAACATATTTTCATTTCAGGTAGCGTCAGAAGAGTAGTCAAGATTTAGGAGTGAACAAATGACTGAAAAAGTTAACCTGCATGCAACAGAACTTTTAACACCCTCACATATAGACCAAGAAAGCCTGTTTGTTCTATACTAGGTTTAATGGTAAAGTCAGGTTTTATTTTTTCCAATAAAGGACACCAGTATGGGTTATTTGCTATAGTCATATCCTCCAGGCTAAAGAAAAGGTATTTTTAAATGGAAAAGTTGAGTTTTTAGATATATCTTCAAGTAGGGTAAATGACCAATGCCCAGAGATGTGATGCAAGAAAGCTGCTTATAATTGGTCTGAAAAAAAGAAAACATCAGTAAGAGACACCTGGCCTAACAGCCTGGCAGTTACCAGGGGAGCACCCCTCCGGTGGGCTCAGGGAGACACTGGACAGAAGGCACCACACGACGTCTAAGCACCACGTACGTGCGGGGTGTTCCCGAGGGGCTTGGGAATCATCATTATTTCACAACACAAGCCTGCAAATTATGATACAGAAATTTTGGTGGCTTCACTTCCCTATCATCGGGATTTTTGCAGCCCAGCAAATCTGTAATTAAACCCATGCTTTTAAGAAGCTAATGAATATTCAGATAGTTCTCTTTTCTTTTCATTCTTAACTCAGAGCAAAGTAGTGGAATCCTTACAAGAACGCTAGTATCTTCGCAGAAATATTTCAAAATCATGTCTATTTATTTGATTGTTCCTATTTCCTAAGAAATGTGGGACTGTAACCTCACATTGATCCCTGTGAAAGTCAAGAAGTATTTGTATACTCTAGAACCTATAAAACTAGGCCGAATGGCTAATGTTACATTAAAAGGAAAACATAAATACAGTGTCCAATGTTTAAAAAAAAATAAAAAGCATTCGTCACAAATCTCAGCTCTACAGTTCTCTCACTTTTCCCTTAGAGGTCATCTTCCTCTTTTATATCTTTATATAGCACCATATTCACTTCCCTGGTACTTAGCACAGGCTGTGATGTGTATTTATATGACTATGTGATTATTGTCTAACTACTTACCTTGACTAAGAGCTCCATGGGAGAGCATGTAGGGACTGTGGATTTATTTATTTTGCTTATTATTGTTAACCTTAGTATTTGACACAGTACCAGACCCAGTAAGACAAGCAATATGTGTTTGTGAAATGAATACATTGAGTATACATGTTTTCATTTACTATTCAGCCAAGCAAGTTATTGTATAAAGTTCTCTGGAATTCTTAGAATACAAATAACACATCTTGGCTTTACACATTAGCAATGCATATCAATTTTGCATGCAAACCATTTTTTTAAATACTTGAATGACTTTGTTTTTTTTTTTTTTACTATAGGTTGGTATTATGTCACCGAGTATTAAATATAAAAGGGATTTTAAAGATGATGAAACTGGTACATAAATGCTAACACAAATTTGTCCACAACAGCACAAATCTACTCAGCAGTAAAACTGGGATTGGAACATATTTTCTATCCTCCACCTCCATCCTCCAAGGGTTCTGTCCATTGCTTCTCAAGACACTGGCTCTTAACCATAGCTTTTAGGTTGCCAAGTCTCTGAAAGTAATTGATAGTTTGTAAATAAACATTTTCCCACATTTCAATGTTTAAAGGAAATTTGTAATAAAGACATTGTTTGCATATAAACAATCACTGCAAATTTTCAGATTCCTTATGCAGCTTATTTTTCAAACCTAAGAGCAAATTATGGTTTCTCAAACCCACAACATCTCTACATTCACTGTCATACACAAAGTAAGGCAGTACTATGTGCCAGGCACTGCTCTATGGCTCTTTATTAAGGGACATTAGCCTAAGACCTCCTTAGTTCTACGGTTATGACATAATTGCATTCCTTTTCCCTTAACATTCAGTTGCAACTGGGAAAAAGCCATTTCTGAAGTTAGAATTCTAAAAGATTAAAAATCTAGCTCTACGATTATTTGATTCAAGGTCTCTGGTCTCAGCATTTCTCAAAGTAGGTTTTTGTTCGGTTGTTTTTTTCTTTTCCTTCTTTTTAAGTTGTAAGTTGGAGTTTGGTTTTCTTTGAGCAACTAGTTTCATATTTTTTGAGTCTGCTTACCAAGCATAGAAAATCCATTTGTAGACTAAAGGATTCCAGCAACAGAAATTTCTATCTGATGATGGAATCATTTTTCGAGACAACCCCAGAGCGAGTCAATTTGCCAAATTATTTCATTTATATTTATATGCTGGAATGTTATTCCAAAGACTCCAAAGAGTCTCTCTGTTCTATGTATAAAACAAAGCAAAAATAAGACACAGTATAATAGTGTGCATAACAAATACATAATGTGATGCTTTAAAATAACCCAAACCAGCATTATTTTTAGGAAAGAAGGTTGTGACTGGGGAGTGGGGATGGGCATATTAGGAAAAACAGGAAGAAGAAAAGAGAAATGAAATAGATGACAGGGGATGGGGGGAACGGCATGAGTGATACAGATGACAAAACAATGGAAGGAAAAAGGAGGTAAACCTGCAAGAAATGTCACTTTTTCATCAACAGGTATTACCTGGATGTTCTAATGCTTCGTTAAAAGGCAAAGATGTTTTTGAAATAATATAAAAGCAAACTCATTCACACAAACATATTATTACATATATGCATGTAAATGTTCACACAATTTTAGCCACATGCCTGTCTATTCCTAGAATCTAAAGCTATTCTGGACAATCTTGAAGCACGGGTGATACGCCTTTAATCTTGTTTCTTACTTCCTTTACCACTGAGTTGGGTCTGCACGTTTATTAGCTCAGCAGGAGGAAGATGGCATAATGAAGACAATTACCTACTTTAAAAGGCATTTTTTCATATGCAGGAGACATAGGAAGCAGAAAAGAAAAGTGGTTAGGGCTTAGAATTGGGACGCACTGGTTGTATGTACAACAACGTAAATGCAGTGGGCTCACGCATATTTTGCAAACTCACATTTTTTATGCTACCAGGAAGACTACCATCTTGCCTTTCTCCATACTTCCCTTCTTTCTCTACAGCAGTTCTGATTTCCTTTGCAATATTCAGAACCAATGACTCTTTTCGAAGCAGTATGATAGCCAGGGATATTCACTGTTCCATACAGAAATTACAATCACATTAGTGTTGAGGTGGCCATTTGGCCAACTCAATACAAATGGTTTGCTCACTAATGTTTCAGGAATAAGACCTTGCTTCCAGTTAGCACACCCCTGTGTAGACAGTGTAGTTACCAGTGACCAGTGTTTGTAACAGGGACCCAAAGCACAGGGGACTTTCGTCCTGAATCATCCAAGGAAGACTCAGATTGTTCTGAGTTTGGGTTCCAAGCAAGTGGCAAAGTGTGTTCTCCTGTGTGAGTCCATCTCTTTTGGCCTGTGCTTCAATAAAATGCCAACATTTGCCCAGAAAGTACAATAGCTCTTTATTAAAACCTCCCTTCGAAAATATCACTCCAATTGGGAGGACAAAGGAGTAACAGATTTCTAAGTACATGTTTTCTATAAATGGTTTAAATATATTTCTTTTGGGGCTAAAGAAATTTCATTTATGAAGTCTAAGTCAGTTCTACATAAATACAAGGGCATACAACTGGATTCTAAAGCTTTCAAAAAAATTAATAATCTCACAAGGAATGAAGGCAACTCTCTATCACCTAGAACATTTGATTAACCAGATCATCATTCTTCTCCTCCACAGAGGTAATATGAACAATGTTTTTTGTACATAAATTATTTCACTTGGGTTTCAGAACACTGTAAGGTTTGCTGTAAAAATAATACTACATATAGGTCATAGGGAGTGAATTAAACATTTTGTGTGAACATGACCAAATTAGGGATAGGACAAATTGAAACTGTTAGCTCAAAAATATTAGATATCAAGAGTCAATCACATGATGCATTACCACAAAAATCACTTTTCCTTTTAGACAGTCATGGCTTTCTGATAACGATTACCTGCATGCAAGTTGTAAACCGTCAGTAATAATTTGATTTGAGCATTGCTTCCCCAGGGCATTCATATTTGCATGTACTGACTCGTTAAATTGTGCTGTGCTAATTGACGGTTCACGTGAAAAGATATGCATAGCTGATCATGCTTATTAAAATGCAGACCATTCTCAATTATCCAGAACAAACGAGGTCTGGCACTTTTAACACACTCAACCTACAGATGATCCCCAGAACTCAGGAGGTTCAATCTTAAGCCTTCCAAAGATCTGTGAGTAAGTAACTAATCCGAGGCTCAATGCAATACCAGACATCAATGTGGAAATTCTAATTTCAATGGAAAAAAATGCAGTTATTTCCTATTTGGCATTGAGTAGACGAAACACTCATGAATTTGACTTCTGAAACACTTTCCATGCAGGTGTTTGGCATTGTGCAAACACAATTAAGTTTTGTCTTGTTTGGTCTGTCTGCAAGGTAAAGACAGATGGGAAAAGTCAAGGGCCAAGAATTCCCAAACTGGGAAATCAGCCTGAATATCACAAAGCTGTGCATCTTCCCCTAAAATTAATAATCCTAGCAGATGGGACCGGCAGATTTTCTAAACTAAATTCTTTCACTGACATTTTAAAACCTCGATTAGAAGCCATTTTAAGCTAAACAGAGAACAGGACCAGTTCCCTTCCACATTTCAATGACGAGAAAATTTAGTAAAAATTCATGAATCATGGGATACAAAAACTGGAAGGGACTAAGAGATCATTTAGCTCATCCTTTCCCAAATTGTGTTCTAGAAAAATCTAGACCCCAGAGGGGGAGTAGTGGTGGAAGTGACAGGTCAAATAGGTTAAGGACATTTACAGTTATACAAAATTACATGAGTTTATTTACATGCAGTTACATAATTTACGGCTTCTCAAAATATAAAATCTAGTATGCCACAGTTCCTCGACTTATTTCACCATGGAATTCTTTCTGACTTTCTATTAATGTTTTACAGAACTAATGGCTGGCAAAACAAAGCTTCAGATACCCTAGTCTAGTCTAATCTCTTTGCTTTGCAAGAAGAGGAACAGCCTCACAGTAATTTTTCAGGGGCTCTGTGGGTGACAGTAATTTCAGGTGCGGCCCAGGCCACAGCACCAGGTCAGGCTTGGAGGGCTCTCTGGAGAGGGGAGGGTCCTGGGAAGCAGCTCACAACAGAGGTCCCCTCCTTCTTCCCTGATACAGGAACAGCTGAATCAGCGCTCTTCAAAGTGTCCAGTCTAGCCTCAGGGCAGTAAACCAATTACATCAGATTTATTTCCATAAAACCTTTCACTTTAACAATCTCTCCCAAGTGTCTTCAGAGTCTGCCAATGGATAATTTTCCTGCACTCAAAGATGAAGACAATCTTGAAATCATGCCTTTACATTCAGTTCAGCCGTTCTGCTCTCATACGCTTTTTTTTTTGGTGGGGGTGGGAGAGGGGGAGGGAAAGGAATCCTAAAAATATCAATTCAGTCTTTTCATAATTAAACTAAAGGGCTTAACTTAAAATGTAGCTCCAAACTAGGAAATAATTAATTCAGTTTGGATCCAAAATTCTTGATCACCAAGAGAATCCAGTGCATTGGATCTTTTGTATTTATTATGCCTCAACTTCTATAGATAATATGCTTTTTGTGCATATTTTAATGCATGTATATTTTTTAAAAATAGCTTGAATGAAAAGAATTTATAGAAGGATTCTCCAGCAAAATTCTCATCTGACACTTATTATACACTGACTTGTTATGTTAGTTATCTTATTCCCACGCTTGATTGTAAACAACTCTCAGGGACAGGTTTATGGACACCTCTTACGGCGTGCAGAGCTAGGAACTGTGTCTTGCTGCAGGAGCTACAATATAAATATTTAATGGCAGATTGGCTGATACTTCTAAAAAGATATACCATATAATGTGAAAAGATTATCTCCTTTCTGATGGACTAAAATATGATAAGGTACCCTCCCTCCATCTCCCTCTCCCTCTCTCTCTCATGCACACAAACATGAAAAGGGGAGGAGTTCCATTGAGCAGTTTTCATAGCAGTTTTGCTGGTCTTTCACACAGGTCCAAACTTCCAGATGAAAATTTAGATGGCAGAGAACTGCTCAAAATGGCTGAGGAGCTCTGTACCAAGAGAGTGCTGTCATCCTGAGATGCAGAATTTACTCCATCTTTAGTTCTACTGCTATCAAGTTAACTTCCCCAAATGTGACATTTCCCCTGGCCGACATTTCAAGAACAAAAAAATCAACCTCTACATGGAGTAGGACCTTAGGGGCAAAGTACACCAAAACGCAGTTCTCTTTCAGGGGGATCAGCTGTCCCTGCCCCAGACTATCCATGTGAGATGCAGACAGAGAATCTATGAATTTGGTCCAAAATGCTTCACTGTGCCTCCCTTACTCATAGTTTCCGATGAAAACCAGTTTTATTAAAAAAGAAAGGGCCAGCAAAGAGCAGGTTGAGAGGACTTTCCAAATCAAGGCAGTCCCCAGGATATTCCTATTTTATCTCAACCCTTTCGGCAATTAACTTCATAAGACAATTTTTAGAGGCCATTCAGTTTGTATCTTTAAAATAAGCAAAGCTGCAGCCACAGAAAGGAACCACATCCCAGAGAATGCCACCTACCCAAGGCTTTAGTGCTCCTTTTTAATTGATTTTATTTTTCAATCCTATGTATGTAGACTTTTGTATTTTCTGAAAGCAGTCACCACATCAGTCCTGACTGTAGGCAAGTCTTTACCATGGATTGGAAAAGTCTATTAAAACAACATTATTTCTGTCTTGTGTTTATGTTAATTTCTCCAGTCTCCATGGTCCATTTTTAAGGGCACTTCCCCAGGGGCACTTCTTACTTTCTCACATGTCTCTAGGACCAAGGAAATTTGACTTCACAAGCGATAGAAATTACCCCTAGCCCGCAGCCAAGGAAACAAAAGGCGTAAGCCCTGGAGTATGATGTTTGGAGATACTTGATCGTTGCCTGGGTAGCGTTTAATTAGTCTTGGGTTGTGGCTGGGGTGGGGGTGCTGGTACCTGGGTAACCTTTGTCACTGTGACTAAACCCGTGGTTGAACAATCAAAATGCAATGCTTGTTACAATCACCATTCTCACCCCTTGTCTTCTTTACAAATTTGACTAAATCTGCCCCTGTCCCCTTCATATGTGTCTGTCTCTCATACACACAGTTTTTAAATTAAGGAAACACTCTTTGCTAGTGTTTTTTAAAGCTGTGATTGAATGATTTATTTTCCCAACTAAATTATAAGCAGCGAGGATACCGAATTCTTCCACAGATCCCTTTACAATTCCTTGCTTATTAATAAACACTTAAAAATGCTGACTTTTAAAAAATTGAGGGGGTAATTAGGTGTTTTTTTTTTTAATAGAGATACTGGGGATTGAACCCAGGACCCCATGCATGCTAAACATGTGCTTTACCACTGAACTAAATACCCTCCCCTCCTTAACTGACTTTTTTTTTTTAAGAAATCTATTAGCTTCTGCTTTAGTCTTCATCTTTCACCATCGTTTCCAGCATGTTTTGATAGATGCTGAACAAAATACCCTACAGAGAAAACCCAAAAGCAGGCAGTAAAAAGCGAAGGGCCTGTACCAGCTAGCTGGTGCTTGAGGCATGCTTTAAAAACAAACAAATAAATAAACATACATCCACCACAACAACGAATCCAGCAAACACCCTGGGCTCTCTCTGGTCTCTGGAAATGAAGACAAAAGCACTGCCATTCAGCGTAAGATGCTGTCCTGGGTGGGTGACATTAGCAGCTGTTCTGAGATGCACTTAGCTGGATTTAATGGCGGGGTTATGACATTGCCCCGAATGAACACTGGGCCCAGGCAGCCAATTTACTGCTACCTTCCCTTCCTGCCTATGCCCGCCTGTATTGAGTGGTTCCACAGTGCCCATTAGGAACCGCTTGAGAGCCATTACAGCTGGCAGAGGAAAACATCCTTTTTATTCTAAAAAAAAGTAAGATGAATAGGTATTTCTAGGGTGGTCTGAATGAGCCATCATTAACAACCCTGGGGAATGAAGGCGCCTGCACATGGCAATGAAACTCCATTTTATTCCTCTCCAATGGCCACACCTACCCCAGGAAAAAAAAAAATCACAAGAGCTCTAAGAATCTATGGATATAAAGAACCACCAAATTTCAAAGTTGAGCACGTTATAAACCTCACAGGAAATACGCCTTGTACTGCATACACTACAGAATTCTGGTATTTCTCCTTGGAAAGTTTGGACCTCTCACTGTTTCAAAGGAATGCGAGTGCGGACAACCAAGTAGTCTGCTGCAGCCGGTGAAAGGGAGCACTGGGGTGGGAGCAGGAGGGGCCCCAAAGGCTGAGGGCAGGGGGCAAGTGGAGAAAGGCAGGTGATTTGCATTAAAATGGACGTCCCCTTCCCAGGGAGGCGACAGTGATCTCAATGGATGCTAAATAGGGGTCTGGTTACTTCAACAAAAAATAAGGCTCTTTATTTGCCATTTTCTTCTAATATGAGGATTCCTCCCCTAACCTCGGACGATGATGCAATGAGAAAAGATGAACCCGGTCAGCATGTGGACAAGGGTCTGTACCTGTGCATGTGCACATGAGAGAAAACATGAGGAAAAGTGACTGCTTTCCCTCAGAAATCACAGGTTCCCTGAGGATTAAGTCAGCCTCTCCAATGCAAGGGAACATATATTTGAGCGCTTTATTGTTTAAAGGTTGAGAGCAGGGCTGAAAACATTCATTACTCGCTGTCATAGACCAGCTGATGCATTCTAGGCACATACAATTAAGCTATAATTCTGTACAACGACAGACTAAACATACAAGTCTAGACAGAGAAAGAAGACGACTACAAACATTCTTAGACCTTTTCTAAGAGCATTTTAGTATTTTCTTATCATTCTACTGGCAAATGTTGTAAATCCTTGCCTCATTAATGTCAAAGGGAGGAGAGGATTCACATGACTTAAATTCAAAGGGCTTGATTTTAATTCGCCATCAAAAACCAATCCCAAGGCCAGATATTTTTAGCAGTCACTCCACACAAATCTGTGGTTTATTTATCTTCTAAAGAAAAGGCATACATTCCTAACAGAACCACCCATATACACATTACAAAATCAATCACATTGTACGAAGGTTTTTGGAAATGTGATCTCAGAGTTATAACACTAGTGACAAAATGTAAATATGCCATGGTCTTACTATTTATTCAGTTGACTAAGAAAATAAATCATAAGAAATCTGTTTCTTAAAACTGGCAAAGTCGACAGTCACTTGTTTGGAGAGAATAAAAGAGAACCAAGGGACAGGAGGGAGTGGAAGACTATCCACGGACAGACTATCACAGCAAGAAAGCAGGCTAGCACACTTGCCCGCAGTACCAGCATCCCCCCAGAGGCAGCAACAGGACCATTCTGCAAACGGTCTTCAACCTGCCCTAAAGTCCTGCTATCCCAGCACCTTAAGGCATCACCTGTTTTGCTCTCACAGCCAAAGGATCTTCCTAAAAGCTCAGTCATAATGTTGCTGCCCCCTACACATAACCAGCAACTACGTGCCTTCTGATGATGCTGAAGGCAACTGTTTCTCTGAGAAATAGCTTAAAAACAAATTATTTCAAAAAGGAAGCCAGCCAATATCTAAAGCCATCATTTCCCATAAATAATAATCATCACCAAATATACAAGTCTGATAGATTTTCAACAAGAGAGAGAATTTTAATGCTACCGTACGTTTATTTTTACCATGTGACAAGCACTGTTTCAAGATCTTTACGTGAATTAATTCATTTGATCCTCATGAAATCTCTGTGAGGTGGAATTATCATCCCTGTCTTACAAACAACAAAACAGAAGCATCAAATTGTTAAGCAATTTTTCCAAGATCCTACAGCAAATAATTGTTAGAAGGATCCAGAATCTGTACTCTTAATCATTATACCACATGGCTGGTGAGGATTTGAGTTAACAAAAATGTTTAATTACTTTAACTAACAGAAGTGGAAAAATGATGGAAAAAAGAAGATTGAAATTAGTTTTCATTCTGGTGTCCCTTGTCCTGGGAACAGTTTGTATTTGTTTGTTGTTCTGAAATGATGTCTGTCTAACACAGACAATCATGGGCCACTTTCTATAATCCCTGGTGATACCCATCTCTACTGTTATAGGTAGACAGATCTCAAGTTATGTTAGGGAAAGAAACAAACAGGAACAGAGTGAAATAAATTCCATTCAGCACAGTAAATATAGTACCACTCCTGTGGTAAGATTCATTAAAATAATTCTCATCCAACAAACATACTGTAATATATAAACAAAAAATGTATGATAGTATTTGAATTCGTAAGTATCAGGAAACAAAAGACTATTGCTCTATTTTGAAAAGATTCCATTTTTGATCTTTCACTTGAGCAAAAGGCTGGGAAGTGTTCATGAAAGAATACCTAATATTTTCTTTCAGGATAACTGGTCTCACTTGAGCCCAACTTAGATGCAGCCAGGAGTGGTGTTACATCAAAGCTAATCAGCAGAGACCTGCCCTGGGCACACAGCAAATGTCTGCTGAAGGGTCTTTAGGAAGTCCATCTTGTACCAGGTTTGAGAGAGTAAGATGGCCCTAGATGACCGACTATTCCAAGAATCGAAAAGTATGCCAGAGTTGGGCGAGACCTGGCAATCCCAGAACTCAATTCTGAGGAACTGGGGGACCTACCACCTCGCTATTCAGAGTATATGACCCTCACTTTCTGCAGAGAAAGCATTATATTCCAGCTTCCTGCTCAAAGGATATTTGTTCAAGATGACTAAGCCATTCAGAGTGGTCTCAAATGAGACCTACAATCCTGAAGAAACAGGCCAACGGAATCTCAAAACCATATTTAAAAACTAGTGCAAGGGACAAACTAGCACAAGGGAACAAATCTGGTTGTGCTGCACAATCTATTAGCTGCATCTGAGGCTATCCCCAGTCTTTTATAAGGGATGTCCAATTCTTAAAAACAGAAAAAGAGGTATAATAACATTAAGGTAGAATAGACGTAAGAGCAATCCTAGCTCCTAATCTACAGTTGGCCCTCCATATCTGTGGGTTGCACGTTTGCAGATTCAACCAACTGAGGGTCGAAAATACTATTTTAAAAATTCCAGAAAGTTCCAAAAAGCAAAATTTGAATTTGTCACATGCTGGCAACTATTTACATAGCTTTCAGGTATTATACATTGCATTAAGTATTAGAAGTAATTTAGAGATGATTTAAAGTAATGAGAAGATATGTGTAAGGTGATATGCGAATACTATGCCATTTCATATGTATGCCATTTCATATAAGGGACTTGAGCATTTGCTGAATTTGGTATCTGTGGGGGTCCTGGAACCACCTCTGCAGATACCAGGTGCCAACTACACTTCTGTTAGGGAGGACAAAGAGTATTTTATACCTCTGCTACCTAAAACAAACCAAACACTAGACCTATACAGGGAGCTAGAGTTGATGCTAGCCCATATGTGACTGCTAAATGCCTGCTCTTCTTCACCCAGGAAGACAAGAGTAAACAAAGCAGTGACTGTGTTTTTTGTTCATCACTGTGTGTTCACCCTCCCCCACCCCAGAGTGCTTGGCACATTGTAGGTGCTATTTAGGTATTTTTTAACAGACTGAAGGAACAGCTCTATTTTTTTTTTTTTTAAAGAGACTCCAACCTTCGTCCTGTTCCTTGCCTGTAAGTGAACTTAGACTCTTGAAACTACATGTAGAGGTTCAGCTGAGCGCATTTTAGGAGCCTGAGTCTCTACAGAATTCCAGTGAGTGTGGAAGAGACCACTAGACTTGGACCCATATGAAAACAGATATCAAATTTTCCCCTAAAACCCTTCAGTATGCTCAGGAAAAGCTAAAGGCTTCCTTGGGTACAATCCAGAGATCATCCTATGATCTCTACTCACCCCAATTTTGTATCCTTATCCTCCAAAAAACATCTCTTCTCTCTAAAACACACTTACTTACCTGAAACTGAGTCTGAAGTGTGCTTTTATCATCTACTGTAGTCTTGCTTAGAAACCTTCACCCCACTCTGAGTGCTCCCCACACAGGGGCCTCACTCCCATGGCTGCATTCCAGATGCCCGGTTCTCCGCGGGGAGGCTCAGCCCCGTACAGTGTACTTTTAAGCTTAGAGGGGAAGCACGTAACATCTTCCTGGAGTTGGCAAGAATGGGAGGATGTTGCGTGTCCAGAGGCCACTCTCTGAACAGAGCCTAGCATAGTGCTAATACCACTAGGTAGGCATCCAAACCTTCCTGTAGGTGACGGCAGGAAAAGGAGGGAGAATGAGGTATCTTAGGCTAAAGCAGAGGTCTGGGGGGACCTGACCTTCTGAGTCCACAAGAGTAATACTAGGTCTTTGTTTCAATATAGTTAGTTCTTTACCAATTCTTACAGCCTTTCATTTTGCCATACAGCAGCCGTCACGCTATAAAGTCAATCCAAGTATGAATGAACACAATGAGAATCAAAGGATTCACTTACCAAAAATAAGTAAATAAACAGAATCACAGAACAACCTTACAGAAAAAGAATAAAAGCTTGAATTTTACTTTCTGAAACATACTCGTTGGAAGAGGATACATCCCTTATTTTTCTTTCTGTGAGTTACTAAAGCATGAGAGACATAAAAATGTAACACAACGAGAGAAACAACCATGTACTGTACCTTTCCTTCAGCAAATCATGTGCTGTCTGATAGTCTCTGGATCATTCTCTCTTATTTTCAATGCAAAGTTACTTAAAAGCTGATTTTCACATGGCTTTGCAGCATGTTTACCTTTTCATGAACCAGTTCTTGCTAAGTTTTTAACACATTTACTCAATTCCATGCTTGAAAGCTAAAATTGATTTGATAACTAAAATGTATGAGATTTGATTCTAATAATATCAAACTCCAGTCCCATGGGCATATTGCTGTAGCCAAGTGTGACGCATGAAGGCTGACATTCTGTAAGTGGTTTCAAATCTCAGTATGTACAAGGCTAATGGAATATGATGTAATCGGTCAGAAGGGCTGAATCTCATTTCTGATTTTGTATCGATGCCAAAAGATTTGCAATCAGACAACAAATTCATGTAGACAGAAAAGAGTATTCTCTATTTTATATAAAATTTAGGTGCTATTCAAGAAATAAAATGCAATGCGATGTCTATGACAGATCAACGGCAAACCTTTTGAGAAACACATCCCAGGTTTAGCATCTTTATGGGCCACTAACTCTGCTCATGATCCTCAAATGTAACCAAGGGGGAGAAGTATGGGTCATAGCTCACACAGGACAGGGTGAGTGACTCTGACTACATCCCTAGGTCTAGAGGAATGGGCCAGAATACATCCCCAGGGAGGTGGCTGGTTAGCGATGGCATCTTCACATGACCAAGTTTTGTGTCCTTACCTTTAATTATTCTGTAGTATTCTTTTGCATCTGTGAAAGAAAGGCTATTTGAACAACAGTTGGGAATTTCAGACTCTCTTACCCATACTAAGGGAAGTGGGTGATAATGCAATGATGAAATGATGATGCATGTTTCACTGAGACGGAAAAATGCAGAAATGCAGATGCTCCATTTTCTTGGGAGGGAGCAGGGTTGTGGGATTGTGGGGGCATCCAATTTGTAGTCATAACTTCATTTGAGTAAAATTAACATTTAAATAGTTTGCAATCCCTTAGGCTCAGAGAACAGTGAGATAACATACAAAAATTTAAAAATTTACACCAGAATTTAAAAACTTCTAAGACTCCACAAAATAGAAACCCACACAGTAACAATTTAAGAGCTGGATGACTTTCTTAAAATGTGACTTCTTGCCAACCTGGTTGATGATAACAAACATAAATACTTTAGCAATAAGAGGAAGCCTTTTTGATGCCCCAGGCAAAACTTTCTGGCAAACAGCCTGCTTCCCCATCCTTACAAATTCTAGGTTGACTAATACTGCACCAAAAGCCTCACCTGGAACTTCAGGAGAGAATCTTGCAGAGTGTCGAGATACAAAAAGTTTCAGTTCTTGATCCAAGTTGCATTCAATCAGGTTTGTGTCCCATGATCGGATTCCTAAGAAAGGAAAGGAAGACAGACGACAGGCTTCCAGTTAGTCATTTCAAAGTGGTTTGGCAAGCATCACTGTAGCATTTCTCAGGCTTTAAGGAAGGATGTGGAAACTCCTTTTCTGAAGAGCTCGGTGACTAGCCATGGATACCCACAAAATGGGAGGGCCAGGGAGGTCTCTCCAACGGGCCACAAAGGACAGAAAACTAGCAGTGTGGACTGAACTCCTGCCCCTCATAAAATGTAAGTGCAGCTCTTCTGGAGAGTGAAAGAAAACAGTTATTAGGAAAATGACAGGCTTTACTCTAGGGAGGGCGCAGAAAGGACAGGAAGATGGTGAGCCCTGCAGCAGTTAAGGGACCACCAGGCAATCACTAGTTTTCCCCAGGTCCACTTGCAGGTGGCTGCAAAATGTAGAATGAAGGTGGGGCTGGCATTCAAGTCTAGGCCACCGTTTTTTAAGTGATTTTTTATATGGACACATGCATTTTGTGTGTTTATCTGGTTACCTGTCTTTACCCCTCCCATTTTTTACCTTGATTTCTCAACCCCTGGATAGCAATCAAAATTCATGTGATCTGTGCTAAGAAGTCAGGATCTCAGTCTTAAATACATGGCTTGTCTGCCACACCCCCAGGCATTTCTTTTACCTGACTACCTCGGCAGACAGCTTTCACTCACAATTGTTCATTGTACTGAATTTTCTTAATCCAGAGGCAAGGAAATGTGGCAACTTTTTATACTTTGTAAACTTCTACAGAGTTGAAGGCTGTGATCTATTCCCACAAAACTTCAGGCTTCCGCTGACAAGGCTGGAAGCTGGGGTGAGGGGAACACAATGGTTAGGGGTGCTGATGCCTCCCTAGTCTATTCCTCCTCTCTCCGGCCCTTCCAAAGGAGATGGCTAGAGAGGAACCCAGAGGACAGAAGAGAAGGGAGACCTGGGGAACAAGCCGGGCAAAATTGGGGAACCACAGAACTCTGGACTGTATGTTTTTTATGTATTTTTCATCTTCCCAAATAGATAGAAGAGCCATTATACAGAGCCAACCTTGACTGCACCCCTGCATGGGGCATCCTTAGTTGCCAGGACAAACCTCCAGAGCAACAATCATTTATTGCGTATCTACTAAGGGGCAGGGACTTGAACATTTAGGTGTTGCCGCAGCAGGTGAACTATCTTTAAATAAACACTTGGTCATTTAATCATTTTTGCTGGTTGTTAGTCGTGCATACAGACTTGGGAGTATAAATGGCAGCATGTTATTTAAACACATCTCTTAAATCTTTAAAAGTATATCTGCATCTACCTCCATTTATATCTTGTTCAGTTTTCCTATCTTGCAAAGAATCAAGGTAGATACACACATACAAAACAAACAGAAGTTGACTTCTGAAACAGAGTTGACTATACATTTAAAATACCTTCAGATTATACACCAAACAACTTTTCAACAATGACAAATATCTTCAAATAGATGGATGTCCATTAAATAGAGGTAGAAGTTTCTCACGCAAGCCATGGGAATAATTCAGGTGTGCAAGAGTTAACATTCCTAAAGAGAGGCTAAATTATTATAAGGGGAAATTTTACATGTCTCCCTGGAAACATTAACAGCCTCAGTTTGCATTTGTGCTAATGGAGTATTTAAATTTAACAAGAAAGGCATGTTGAGATTTTGCGGACCTTTTTAGTGCAGAAATGACAAATGGGATCTTTTTTGTTTCACAGAAAGCTTGACAGGTCGAGAGGTCTGAATTCATTAGAATATTTTACTTCCCTGTATATACACTATATACTGTTCTAGTGTGAAAAATCATCAAGCTTCTGTCTGAGCCACTTAATTGGAAATTGTTGACTGGAGTCTCTGTGCTCCAGGTCTGAGCTCCACTTTGTCTTCTGGCTTGTCAAGTTGGGTCAATAAGTTAATAATGAGACATATGTATTTAAATTAAATTCATACAATTTTTCTGCCTTTGTGCTAAGTAACATACTATTTGAATGACTTCATTTCGGGTTATACATAGACTTGATCTTAGGTTGTTTGCCGGTTTTTTCCCTTGGCTTCAATTAACTTGTCATGACACCTGCAATTAAACATTTGCTTTTTATTTCAGAAACTCCTGGTTCCAGTAATTTGTAATGTAGCAATGGAAAAAGTACAAACTAGTAGAAAAACGATTCAGTAATTTTGAAGTTACATTAGCCAACAGCTGATAAAAATAATATTGCTCATTTTTATACTCCCAATGAAATTAAAAAGTTAAGAGTTCCCTTTTCAAGGGAGCACTTTCCAGCCAAATTACATCTTAATGCACAATCACTAATGCCACTTATAAAATAAAGGTTACAATGGCTTTACTGGTTATTTTAGTTGGAAAGGAAAATTTTGGAACCAAGCCACTTTCTATACCAATTTTAGAAAGAAAATACTGTATAATTGCTTTGTACCTTCTACTGGATGATGGTAGTAAAGGGAAATAGTATTTCTCAGTGAAGGTTCATATGGCATTTAGTTGGTTTATATATCTCCCTACTTTGTGCCTAAGAGGAAGCCAGCAGTAGGCCCTTTAACTGGAGGAGATCAAACTTCACTTTATAAACTAGGCCGAGACACCCTCTGCCCCCCCCCCGTCCCCACCCCCACCCCTGGGTGTTGACCTATGGCTAGGCCTCCTGAGAACAGCTCCCTAATCTGGGGCTGTCTTCCAGCCCTCGAAGTGGGAAACATCACTGTAGCCTGACGACCACCGGGTAGCAAAAGACCTTTCCATCTCAGTTCTCTGAATCCAGGGGTAGCAGTGCAGAAAAAGGCTAAAGTACACATCAAGTTTACAGATGGAAAAAGGAGAAAATAAAAGGTTGTGGTGTGTGTAGGGGGCGGTTATTACAGGACAAGTCAGGGTGAAAATGGAGGAAGAGCCAGGTCCCCTGACTTTATACAGGTTAGATCTCACCAAGTTTACTGATCATGCAAGCATTTGGCAGGATTATTTAATAAAACCAACAATTAAAAAAAAATCTCCCATTTAAAGACTAAAACATATATCCTGAAAGAAACAATAGACTGAAGAAAACCAAAAATGACCATGCACTGCGTTTTAAAATGATATACGGGTCCCACACGACTGCTATTTCGGCCTTTAACAAGTTGATTTTCTTCCACAAGCTTTAGTCATTCCCTCTCAGAAACAGGCTTTTGAATATTTCTTGCCCAAGTTTCTAAATTATTAACCTAGAACCATAAGATTCTATCTGCAAAATTAAGCCAAAAAGTGATCTGAAGTCAGATTAGAATCATAAACTAAAGAAACAATTAAAACAAAGGAAATGCTAAATTCAATAAGGTTTTCTTTCTCAGAGAAAAGTTTTCCTTTTTTAACCCTTGACCTAACTTTCAATTTGCTTTTTTGCCTTTTGTTTTAAACCAACAACTTGATGTTTATAATTTATATGATATGTGTAATGCAGACAGTATCTTATATACAAAGTTTATCATTATAAAGTATTGATGATAAATAATTAGGTCTTGGATAGTATCTAACATTAGAAACAAACAAAAGTGATTTATAATAATTTATTTATTAACCTAAAAGTTAAAACTTATTTTAAGAAAAGCCTTTAGAGAAGATTAACAATGACTCATCAATTTGATGGAAATGGGCCAATATTTCAGCAAGGATCATAGAATTCTTAGTACATAATACCAATTAAGCAGTGTAAGCAGAAATCCATCTGCCTTTTGACTTTGAAAAGTATAAAGATGAATATAATAAATTAAACATTCTCCAACATTCCTATTAATTCCCACCATGTTGTTGTTGTTTTCCTGTTGAAACAAAATGGAAACTAAATCCAAATCTTCCCTGGGTTAATTCTCTTAACCATTTTAGACTGAAAACATTCAATAAAATGATAATCAGAAAGCAACAGTGTAATTAGCTACACTTATATCTAAAATCCAGGGCAGTAGATGTTACACACATCTATCTTTCCCTGAACAAATTCTGCTGATTCTCAATGTTAACTAGAGGAAAGTTACACTCTTTAACAGTAATTGAAATCATCAAACTGACACTTAGTATTCCTTGAATGTTTTCACTCCTTAAAAAAATTAAATGAAGCAATGAAAACTCCTTTCACAAGGCTCTAGAATTAGTTTTGCAAGGCATGGATGTATGTAGTTATGTCCTAAAATAAACATGGGGAGTGGAGGCTCTGCTAAAATTGGGGATGATTGTTAAGTCCATGTTGGGGACTAATTAGGTAGGGGCAAAGGAGGTACCAAGGAGTGGCAGTCTGAATCGACAATCGTTTGGCATAGAGTCCTACATAACTAAAGCTAGTCCCAGGAAAGACTATTGTTTCAAACTTGAGAAGCAATGAGCAAACCGTGCACTGTGCATTTTGAATACAGCTGAAGAAATGAGTGACTTTCTCTCTTACTTGTGTAACCAAGCAGGACCCCATGGGGCCTTCCTGGGATGGACCTCTCCCCCATATCCTCTGAGTTAGCTCCTCTCTGAAGTAACTAGATAATGATATCTGATGCCTATTTCCTGAGTTGTTTTTCAGATGCTAAAACCACCACCAAATGGAAGAAATTAACTACTTGATGATCAAGAGCGTATAGCCCCCAGACCTTCTGGCACCTAAGGATTGGTAATGTTAACCCCTGTGACACCACCTTGTTACCTCACCATCAAGCAATCACAGAATTGTGCACAGGCTGATCACATAACCTGGGACTCCCCTCCCTCATCTGGCCTTTAAAAATGCTTTGCTGAAACCCTGTAGGGACTTCAGGGTTTTTGAGCACAAGCTACCCATTCTCCTTGTATAGGCGCCTTACAATAAACACTGCACTTCCTTCACCACAATCCAGTGTCAGTATACTGGCTTCACTGCAAGCGGGTGAGCAGATCGAGTTTGGTTCAGTAACATTTGGTTTCAAGAAGCATTTACTAAGCATCCATACTGGGATGTTCTAGGCCTGTTGATTTACTGTCTTACCGCCATCTTCCTACAGATTTATTTTCTAGGCTTCCCAAAGAGCCCTAAGTCATTAAATGGCAAAAATCCAAGTCACCAGGGTCTCCAAACCCACAGAGCCTTAGTTAAGACGGAAGGGGAAATAGGAAGCAAGAGGAACAGATGAACTGCCTTCCCAGCCTGCAGCACACAACCAGAGCTGAACCCCCTGGAGCATCTCCATCTTGCTTCACACTGTGGGGTCTACAGACACCAGCAACTACAGCTATGGTATCAGAGTGACCTCTGGAGGAGGCCTGGATGGGGCCTGAAAGCTGAGGCTGCAGTATGGCAGGCACAGGGAAACAGCCAGCCTACCCTGTTGCTAAGTCACCTTAGAGTGCTGTGAAAGCTACGGAAGCAGTATTTTCACTTAGAACTGGAAGGCCGTGCACCTGGAGCTGCATCCGAGACTTCAGGACCCAAGAGAGTGCTCTCCAGAAGAAAAGCAGCATCTATTACTATGCATAAGGAAATGGCTCTGCTTACTCACTTGGTTGATTCTTAATGGGATCAATACTGCCTGCAAAAATCTGACTAGATCAGGGAATTAAAAATTAGAAAGGCATGTTGACTGAAAAGGAAACATGAGGGTGCTTCTGGGATTCCAAGAATGTCTTGTTTCTTGATCAGGGTAACACAGATATGCTCATTTTGTGAAAATTCACCAAATGCTCCTCATTCATGATTTGTGACTTTTCCTCTCTATGTAATATAAACAAAATTTCTTTTAAATTTTTTGAAAGTTTGGAAGACAAATCTGAACTTTATTACTAAGTGCTAGTAGTGTAAAGAAGAGGAGACAGAGAGCACTTCATAGCGGTACTTGGATGCATCTAGTTTATCCTCAAACAGAAGCAGCTTGAATAAATCCCCTGAGAAATGGGGCACTAAAAGGATGATAAGCAGCATAACAAAGCAGTAAGATAATTAGGTGGAAGGTGATTGCTGAACCACCTCCCTGCAAGGGGCGCTGCCCGCAAGTGGACAACTGTTGTCTTTGTATAAAGGCAAGCTCTGAAAATTGCTGTTTGATCCCTATCTGACGTTAGCCTGTCCTGTCATGACAGGGCCAGACAACCAGGGAGGCTGCAGTGCTGCCACTTCTGTCACTTATGAGTAGTGTGACCTTGGGCTGCTCCCCTTATCATTCCTACCTTTCTGGGCCCCCATCTCGAAAATGGAGATGGTGGTCCCTTGCCTCGCACCACATCGGGTAGTTATGAACATTTTATAGATAGAAAAACACCTCCTGATGTATCATTTCCCAGCAAAGGTGCTGACAATATATATATTTTTAAACCCTAAGTCATTGATTCACACAGTAGCCACACCCAAAGTCAGTATGTGTGAAATTTTCCAAAGAGAAAACATGCAAATGAACTAAATTAGTACAGATAAGACTAAAGGGCTATAGTATGAAAATGAAGGGTTATTGAGATGCTCAAACGAGGCATTTCACTATTGAAATATCTTATTACTTAATTTTTTAAATAAAATAACACGACTGCTTTCTGCTCACATTATTTTTTCTTTCTTCTTTCTTTTTCTTTTTTCTTTTCTTTTTGGCTGAAAGGAAAATCAGTGCTTTAAAGTTAAACAAAAGAACCAGGTCTGCAACTCCAGTCTCCACCCTGCAGCCTTTTGTTCTGAGGACAGGCGACCATTTCCAAATGCAGAGGCAGATGACTAGCATTTATTTTTTTCATCTAAAACAACGTTTTTCTCCTGTCTTTTATAGGAGGTGGGGGGCGGGAGCGGGGAACGAAGGCTGCGTGAACGCCCTTTGTCCGCCTCGGGCTGCCGTAGAGACCGCAGTGCGGACTGCACCACGCCCACCAGCCGGTGTCTCCGGGCAGAACCGCTTCAGCACCACCCCGGGAGAATAGAGCGCGGAGTGGGCTGCGGAGGCACCCGGCGACCTCTGTCAGGGCGAGGGGAGATGTGGGAAGCCGGGGATAAACGGAAAGGCAGAGGGCAGAACTGTCCACCCGGGGACTTCGAGGGCAACAAAGCCGGGAGAGGTGGGGGCATGCAGCACCCCCAAGCCCCGGCGGAGCGCACGCCCGGCCGGCCGCGCCCAGTGGGGGCGCCGCAGTGCGGGGGGCAGGTGCGGAGGGCGGGGACACTGCGGCAGCCCGGGTGGGGCTGCAGGGCGGGTAGGTCCGCGCGCCCGAGGCTGCGCCTGCCGGACCCTCGCGGCCCCGCCCAGGGCTCCCGGCGAACCGCTATTCGGCCTCTGCAGCGCGCGCTCGAAGTGCGCGCACCGGGCGAGGCGCTGGCCCTACCCGCTGGCCCCCCGCCCTCTCCACACTAAGCCGTCTCTCTCGAGGCTGACTTTTAAAAGAAGCCCCACCCCGCAACTTGGGGGTCCCATTGTCCTTTCTGAAAGCTGCAACCAAAGCCCCAGGGGCAGTAGCGAGGCGGACGCCGTCTGGGAACAACGCGCAGGCGGCTCTCCATCTCTGCGTCCCGGGGGCTGAGGGGGGAAGCGGGCGTGGCCCTAGGACTAGCCTAGTCATTCCGAGGAAAGAAAAGACGGGGAGGTTTTAAGCCAGCAAAGGCACTTCTAGGGGGTGAGGTGGTTGTGATTAAAATGATTCCAACGCGGGTCCTGGCACATGGTACTCCAGCCTCAGGTCTGCCAGCGAGGGGCATTCCCAGCATTTTGGAAGTGTGAGAGGGGGGCTGAAAGGAGTGTTTGCATCAGGTCTTCCCCATCCCCCACCAACACCTTCGGTTTCCGCGATTTCGGCTTTATTGTGGCCCCCGCCCCTCTGACACCTGCATTTCATTTAGCTTGATTGGCGGTAGCCAGCTGGGATCTGCATACCTAGCCTGATGACAGATCCCTCAAGGTTAGGTGAGGCTCTCCCACTGGGTCTCAAATCTAATAATTCGCATTATTCTCCAAAATTAGCCCAGAAAGAGTCCAGACCAAGAGTGGGAAGAGGCGTGGGTGCGGGGCGTGCCGGAGGAAAGAGATAGCCCTGGCGCCCTGGGTGGGGTCGTGTTTGCGCGTCTCCCCGAGCGCGTTCCCTGGGAGCCCAGTGCCTCTTACCCAGCTCGATGTTGCCGATGGCGCGTCGCAGGTGCTCCTCGGTCACGATCTCGCCGACGACCACCAGCAGGTAGAACTTGCTGTCGAGGAAGCGATGCGACAGGCTGGGCGAGGTGGTTGCCGCCGGGTTGGCGATGCTGCCGGACGGCTCAGGCTCGGTGGCTTCCACCACCACGGTCGCCATCCTGCCGGCCTGCTATGCCTCGGCGAAGTGCCTGGCTCCGGCCGCTCCTTTCCACTGCGGCAGGAGAAAGGATTATCACCGAAGGTGCTGTCTCCGCTCCGCCCCCTGCGTCTCTCCTCCTCCTGGCGCTGCGCGCCGCCTCCCCCCTCCGCCCACTCCTAGAGTGCGCGGCGGAGAGGAGCGGGGAGTGAGAGAGGGCGGGGAGGCGGCGCCGCTTTTATATGGAGACTAGGCAGGGAGCCGGGGAGGAGGAGGAAGAGGAGGAGGAAAGGACCACCCGGCACATCCTCACGGGGTGGCTGCCTCCGCTCTTGCAGCCGTTGGCCCAGGGCTGATGTCATCTGCAGCAAATCATCTCGCCCGCGGCCCGGAAGCTGGAGGGACGAGGTGTGCGGACAATGGTCAGGGCAGCGCCGCGAGTCAAGGGGCTGGGGGACCCTAAGGCGAAGAACACTCCCAATTTGCACCCCCCCACACACCCACTGCCCTCTGCAAACCCCCACCCAGCTTGTGCTGAAGAATGGGATGGGTTTCCATTTTCAGAGTGGGAATATTTACCTTGTCTGTGGTGCACAAGTCAGGCCTCTGCCTTGTGTCCCATCTGAGATGAAGCCAGGTTCTCAGGAGCTGTGGTAGCACAGTGGTCGTGGGGCTGAGGGTACCCCGCCCAGGAAGATGGAAACAGTCTTTTCTTTAATGTTGTGGATTTAGGAAGACATATTTTCCAGTATTTACCACCTCCATTTAAAGAATACAACAGAAATGCAAAATATTGTTCAGGCTTTGGACCTTACTCTGCAAGACCCACTGATGAAAAAAAGTACTGCCTTTGTGGTGCTCATGGGAAATGAGAATACAGATGCATTATTCCAAATACAGATTTCTTTTCTCAGTAATATGCTGAACAGATAGTATCAGGAATAACAAAGAATAAAGAGAAGATACTGTTTCTACCCAGCAGGATTATAGTGACTATAATGTGCTTTTCAGTTCCTTGAGGGACACACAAGCAAAATTATTTCATATGACAATGATGTCTTTTACAATACATGTAGCATTAGAAATATTTATTGCATTTGTCTATGTTTAAAGGAACTCATAAAAATGTTGTTTAAAGGCATCCCATCTACAACCATTTCTCACAAACATACTGCATATACTGAATACAGCATCTGTCCCAAGAAGGGAGTGGTGGTAGTGAAGAAGGAATGAAATGTGCAAACATGGTACCATCATAAAAGTCTGGGGAATAAGAGGCTTAGGAAAGAGGAATGAGTGGAGTAATGGATGGAAACTAGAGTAGTCAATATAGTTTTAATACTAGAACACATACCAATTTTTTAAAAATTACTTGGATATGCTAAGATTTCCAGAATAGCCCATTGTCTTAGCTGTTAACCACCCTGACTTACTAGTAATGCACTTTTTGCTCTTAACTCCTTCCTGAAACCTTGATGTGGAAAATATGGTGGCCAGCCAAAAGCTCTGCCCCATTCTGTATGCTAGTCTGATCAATGGGGACTAAAGATACCATTTGGCCTACAGCACTTGGGGTCTCTGACAAGCTTTCTGGTGAGCTGCCTTCACCAGTGAACAGTGACAAAGAGTTTCCAAGTGAGATGGTAAAGATCAACAGAAGGCATTTGATAGCTGTTAGAGAGGTGAGGCCAGCACCAAAGCCCATAGTGGGGTGAGGAGATATGATGAGGAATGCTGTTTTCGAGTTTCAGCCATCAGTGTCAGCTAGTGATTGTCTTCCATTTCTCTGAACTGCCATTATTTTTATTTATGTAATAGTTTTCATTAGCTCTATTTCTTTTACTTAAATTTATTTTAAAATGAAATTCTTTATTGTTGTATAGATGAAAACATTAATATCACTTATAAACAGAAGGTATTCCTAAGAATAAACATAATAAAATAAGATAATATGATTAAATTCCTTCTACATACTGTTATTCGCTCAAGACTCTGACCCTGAGGTCTATTCTAGGTTAAAAATGGGAGTGGAGAAAAAAAAAAATGGGAGTGGAGAGGGTATAGCTCAAGTGGCAGAGGTTTAATCCCCAGCACCTCCTCTAAATAAATAAGTAAAAAAATAAACCTAATTACCTCCCCCCAAAAAAAGCTTTTTTAAAAAAATGGAGCTTAGCAAATGTTAGAGAGGAATTAAAGACAAACACCTGAGTTTAGGGGAAACTGACATCAATGCCTGTGTTATCTATTGCCAACTGATATCACCTGGATGTCCCAAAGGCACCTCAGGCTCAACATGCTCCAAATCAAAATTATCTTTGCCTTCCAAACCTGTTCCTCTCTCACTTTTCCTATTTCAAAGAACAGTATCACCATCTACCCCGTGATCAAGGCAGAAACTTCACAGGCATCTTGGACTCCTTCCTGATTCTTAGCCCTGTGTACAATTAAGCACGGAGTCTAGTCAATTTTATCTCTTAAGTATAGCTTCAGTCCATCTACTTCTTTCCACTATCCCCACCCTGGTCCAAGCTACCATCATCATGAGAGTTAGTACTGTAAAAGTTAGAAATAGGGTTCTGGAGTCAGACTGCCTGTTTTTGAATCTCAGCACCATTTACTAGCTGTGTGACCTTGGGCAAGATGCTTAAACACTCTGTGCCTTGGTTTTCTCATTTACATAGTAGAGATGAGTGCCGACCTCACAGACAGGACGGCAGTTTAAATATGTAAAGTGCTTAAGATAGTGCCTTACATGTAATAAGCACTCAGTAGGGGCTAGTTGTTCCTGCTATTATTATTTAACATTTTACTATGGAAATTTTCAAACATATATAAAAGTAAAATGGTATGAGACCTCCTTGTACCCATTATCCTTAATCAAATGATTTTTACAGTTTGTTTAAATCAAGATCAAAATGAGATCGATATATTTCGATTGATTGATATGCCTTAAATCTCCTAATCTGTGTGTTCCTACTCTTTTTTTTCCTTGAATCTTTCTGTTGAATAGTAGGAACATTTACTCTGCAGAGTTTCACGTTCTAAATTTTACTGACTGCATCCCTGTTGTGTTATGTACATATTCTTCCATCTCTTGAATTATCTTATATTGATAGTTAGATCTAAAAGCTTAATCAGATGCAGGTTTGTTTGTTTTTGTTTTTGTTTTTGTTTTTGCAAGTATACTTTTTGGGTGACACTGTGTTCTTCCGTCAGGAACACATAAAGACTGGTTGACCTTGTCCTAAAATCTTGGCAGCCATTGATGATTACTACTCTGATCTCTTATTTCATTACATGCTGGAAAATAATATTCTAATTTTATTATTCTTTCTTCATTTGACAGCTGGAAGATTTCTGTTAGGAGAAATATCACCCTGTCCCTTGGTTAGCCTGAGGTACACTTTATGTAGGAAATGAAGGATAAACACGTGATTCTTTGTCTTTATTTACTAATTTTGAATATAATGAATTTTTTTCATAATATCATCCAAAGGTGATTAATATTTTTTTGTATCACTAAGAATATAACTTGAAGTCATTATTCATATTGATATTTTAATTTTTCCATCTTTGGGCAGTGATATGATAAGATATTCCCAGCTCACCTTGTGTATACCTGGCCTCAGAACCTGGAATTAGCCACTTCTCTAAGGAACCCTGGTTCCTTATGAGAGAAATGATATTTAGAGACCATAATCTGAATACTAGGATTGACTTGTTACTACTATTTTAGTCATTGTTTTTATATATTTCCAGCGGATAGAAATAAAAAATTTTTTTCAAGATGAAATATGTTATCAGTTCATACCGATATTGCCAATTCAGAATCAAGACTTCAGAGACTTTGCTTAACCTTCAGTTTTACATCTGTGTTTCCTTTGTCTTATGCCAATAATTCCAGTTCTCAAAGACACCAAAGGTGAGTGAATTAGAAGCACAGATAATTTCTCATTTTCTTTATCTGGAAATATATACAAATTATACTCATGGTAGTCTCAGGTCAAAATACAACGCTTCTGCTGACAATGATTATTACTAAAAGCAGTTTAAAATATTCGCAATTATTTTTGTTCTTAGAATATATCACACTAGAGAACAAAAATTCCCAGTTGCCAAAAACACCAAAATGGTCACTTTATTTTGCAATTCATACATAGTACTCTCAGAATGACAATTAAAATGCTACTGGTATCAATAGGATTACTGAAAGCAATTTAGGATTTTTTTTTTGCAGTTTTCTTTGTTATTAGATATTCCCCACAAGGATGCAGTTTTAAAGTCACTTGAATTAATTCCTTTTTATATATTATGCCACTAACTCAATAAATAAGTTCCTTTATTACATTTTGTTCTCAGTTTTTATGAATTGATTTAAAATTTTTTCTTATTATAAGTGATATGGACCATCTTTTCACAGGGTCATCTGCATTTCATCTTCTATGGGTTGTCTGCTTATACATTGTCCATTTTTCTGTCAGATGATTAGTGTCTTTCTTATTGATTTACATGTATTCTTTATATATTAGGGGACTTAGCTTTTTTCTGTAATATGATTTACAAATATCATTTCTTTGTTTGGCTTTTGTTTTTTGACTGTATCATAGATTTGCTGTGGGGAATATTTTCATGTGGTTAAATGTAACTTTTTTTTCATTTATAGTTTCTGATATATTTCTAAATATAGTTATATTTAGAAAGGCCTTTGCCATTCTGAGATTATATAAGACAAATTCTCCCAGGGGTTTTCTAGTACCTTTAAGATCTGTATTTTTAATGTTGTGGATTTTTCCAGATAAAGACTGAGATATGGATCCACTCATTTTTTCTCAGCTCCACAGCACTTTGCTGAGAGAAGATCTTGCAGAATTTTGTAATGGCTTGGTAACCTATCTTTCTCCCCAGTTGATTCTGAATGTGTAAGAGCAGAAACTTTGATTTCATGTGTTTATCCCCTCCTTCACCCTGCCCTTTAATTCACTTAAACCCCAGCCCCAAGCTTCACCTAGTGTCTGGCAATTAAACAGCTCTTCCTTCTGCATTTCTTGATGGCTGGGGAAGGAAGATTCTGCCTGTGCTGAAACAAGGCTGACCCAGGGAGCGGCTGAAAATGAGACTGCGACATTCTTGGCCAGTGCCTTTTCATTAAGCTCGGGCTCTCACCAAGTACAAGTGCCAAGTGAGTCATACCAACACATGTAGAGGATGGTATCCTGAGGGGAAGAGAATTATAGTGGAAATAGCCAAGGCTGCTTGGAGACGTGGCTCCTCAGCTAGTACTGCAGACAAACCACCGCTGCCACAGCAAACAGCAAAGCAATAACAAGCCAGGCTTGCACAAGGTGGGAAGCTGCAGACGCAAATGCAGGCTCTCTCCCCAGGCCATGGGCAGCACCCACCTCCCCAAAAGGATGTAGTCTAAACAGGCTTGATTGTGGAGTCCAGCCAGCTCACGGTCAGGGAAGCCATCCCACCCTAGCAGTCTCAGGACTCTGGGGGAAACATTTGGACGGCCCCAGGCTCAGGGAGAAGGGGCTCACATGTCCTCTGCCGAGCACTAGCAGCCAGAGCCAAGTACCTGAAATCTGCTGCACTGTTCTAGGCCCCAGGAGGGCACGGGGAGTTGGCTGCTGGTTCAGGTTAGCCAGGAAAGGAACACATGCATGCACAAATACGGTGGTAGGCAGCAGAAAGGAATGCCTTGAGAGGGCCCAGAGTTGCTCAAAGGAACATGGAAGAAGAAGCAAGTGACATTGAGCTGGGAGGACCAGAAAAACTCAGGAGGAAGTGGCAGCAGGCCTCCAGCAGCCTGTGAATGTGGAGTGTGCTCAGCCTTGGGAGAGGGGAGGACCTGAAGGCCACTCTATGAGGCTGTTGGGAAGAAAGCAGGTGGGGTGGGGTAGTAGGTAGAATAACAGCCCCCCAAACCTTCACGTCTTAATCCCTGGAATCTGTGAATATACTACTTTACTTGGCAAGAGGGACTTTGCAGATATGACTAAGGATTTGGAGATGAGATTATCCTGAATTATCTGGGTGGGCCCAATATAATCCCAAAGGCCTTTATAAGGGGGAGACAAGTGTCTGAGTCAGAGGAGGAGATGTGGTAATGGAAGAGTGACGTGGTGAGGTAAGAGGGAGAGAGACAGAGACCGACAGAGAGATGCAGGTTTGAAAGTACTCTGCTAGGTTTGAAGATGGGGGAAGAGGCCATGAGCTAAGGAACTTGGGATGCCTCTAGAAGCTGGAAAAGGCAAGGAAGTGGATTTCACCTTGAGCCTCCAAAAGGGACAAACCTCAGCTGACACCTTGCTTTTAGGACTTCCAACCCCTCAAACTGTAAAATAATAAATCTGTGTCATTTTAAGCCACTAAATTTGTGGCGATTTGTTAACACAGGTGAGTTAGACACTTTGGGAACCTAATTCCTTGTGCCATGCCTTCTGGGAAGCTCCCATGTCACCTGGCATTCTGGGTGGCTCTGCCCAGTCCCGCCCCACATTGTGGGCTGGGTCACGGGGAGGATCGGGGCTGCTTGTGAAGCTGCCTGACTCAGCATCTCTCATCTTTGTGCTGCTCCTGGAGCACAGTCAGGGGCCATGGTGTTCACTCTCTAAACAGCTTGGAGCTAGGCAACAACATCTGAAAACCACTGGGATTTAAAATACTGAAACAATCAAAGCTGCCCTTTAGGAAACTGGGGGCCATTTCTCTACAATCCCATGGTCAGCAAGTATCCAATTTCCCATTAGATGGTACTCAAGTTTTGTCATTTCTGAAAGGAGCTTGGTTCTGTTTAGAATTCTATAGTTGCTCATGGATTAGTTACTTTAGAGATGGATTCCTTCTGTGTATATGTGTGAGAAGTTTTTTTAAAGTGACAAGAAAAGGGGGGGAATCATATACAGACAACCAGGTAAAAATAAAGTTTTCTAAGTTGTGATACCAGTTCACCAAGAGACAGTTTTTTCTTAAGTCATTCATACATTAATTGAGACAACATATCTTATAAGCATGTAAGCATCCACCACGCACTAGAGATTGTTGTAGTTCCTGAAGATGCTGTGATGAAGCAAGCTTGGTCCCTACCCTCACAGAGCTTACTTTCCAGAAGGGAAGAAGTACAGATACAGGAAACCACGGAAAGGGAAGAAATGGTATTTTAACATTCTTTAGAGGGTAATAAAGGAAGGTTCACTGGACAAAATGTAGTTGAAAGTATTGTGAAGTGGCACAGAATCAATGTGAAATGAGATGGAGTCTTGAACGCCTTTGAAAAGTGGTTTTTCCATCCACACCAGGGAGTGAGAAGCTGGCCACTGGGGGACATGACGTAAGAAATATTCAGGTAACAGTAAAAAGTGCGGAGAATCTGCTGGAACTAAAGAAGTGTGGGAGGGTGACTAGACTCAGAATAGCCCCCGTGGAACTGGCATTTGTCCTGCCTTCACAGTTTGTAGCAGGCTTTGGAAACATTGTCTTTCCAAATGTCCATGCTTCCATTTTCCAGAACAGAAAACCGACACAGGAAGGTTATTATGACTCTCACTGATAGGTATTATTATAACCTGGAGGCACATGACTGTGTTGTCATTTCTCAACCTTTTAAATCATATACCCTCCTGTGGCAATATAAAAATCGACTGACTTTTAAGCATTCGAAACTTCAAAATATATTAATCATCAGGATTAAAAACAAACCAAAACACAGGGTAAGTGTAAAAGAAGGTTGTGATTTGATCTAGAAAAGCATTTTACCTCAACCATGGCAGCCTCATGGAGTGGCACACGTAGGGGACGTGTTCAAGAGGCTGCCACGTGGGTCATTTTAACATGGAGCCACTGTGCTATTTTTTGAGCCACACATGTTGTCCCCTGAGATTTTCATCCACCACTCCCCTCACTGTCACCAATGAGATGAACCCAATAAGTGACTATTGACAGTGAGGAAGTTAGGCCAATATCTGTGAATCTGACTTGTCATCCTAAAAAAAAAATTATTAAATAGTCAATCAAAATATTTGATGGAAAAATGTCACATTACCTAAATATAAATGATCTCCAAAAACTTCACTAACATTATGTCCAAGTGTGCATAGAGGTTAATCAAGTGAGTTTATAGTCCGGTTGCCTGACTTCAAACTGAATCCTACCTTTTATCAGCTGTGTGTATTATACAAGCTACCTCACCTCATTGTGTCTCAATGTCCTCATTTGAAAACTGTGTACATCTATCATTTCTATGTAATAGATCTCAATCATTTACTCATTCAGCATTTACTAAATACACACTGGGTGCCAAGGCAGTGCTAGCTGCTGGGGATACAGTATGTTTAAATGTCTAATGTATTTTTCAATCTTTTGGAAGACATAGGTGGTATCCATAGTTCCACAATCAATCTTAGTTTTGAATGATTTAGTTGTACTGATTTGACATATTTTTGCTGCTTTTTTGGGTTTGTTTCTTACAATGCCTTAAAATATAATAGACTGTAAAAAATGTCACACTATAATCCACCCATGGTTGTATTATTTTGTCCTTTCAGAGTTCTCAGGAGCCACAAAAGATAGAGACAAATCAGCAAAACATGCACCGAATAATGCAGAAGATACACTGATAAAGCAATGTGTGTGCAGGCTTACAAACATAAGTTGACAGATGTGATCCCTGGCAAAATACTCTCCGGAGTGCCCTATAAACGTTTCTAAATTAAACAGAGCCCTTCAGATAAGGGTTGTGAAGTGCAGCAATACTGTGTCAGCCACTGCATTTTCCTGACAGTGAATCCTAATTCTATAACACATAACAGTAGCCTGCCATCCAAAGATTACAGTGACTTGATTGTGGGTGGCTTTCTGCTCCAAGATACCAGTTATACTGGGCCTACCCTCTAAGCCAGAAATATTTGTTTCTGTTTCTTCTGAACTCCTGCCAAAAAGAAAAATCACCCTCAGAAGCTCTGTTCCAGCTCATGAATAACCATGGGATAGACCAGGGGCTTTGAGTATGAACATGCCCCTTAGAGTTGCTGGTTACCTGGCCTGGTCTTCAGGACACATGCTTACCTTGGCCTCTGCCAGCAGTGCACTCCTGATGGAGTTTTCCAGGGTATTTGACTGAAATGTTTTCTTCAGTGTGGTGGGAAGACACTATTAAAAGAGAACAGGCATGAGAAAACAGGAAACCATGACCATACTGTAAATATGACAAAGAAGCCACCAAAATTTAGAGAAGTCGACATTACAATCTGGGACACGTAGAGAAAAACCACTTTGGATATAACCTGAATTCACGAGATAGCTATCACTGATCTGAGTGGAAATAAGAGTATTTATAAAGAATATAAGGCATTAAACTTAAACATGTAATAGTTCAGATTCAAATCAGACTTTAAATATCTCATTAGAATTCTTTAAAACATGAAAAATATTCCTTAAAAGACAGTCTAAATTTTGGCTTATGTTTAGAGATATCAGGGAATGTAGATTATAACTGCTAATTAAATATTTGTACCAACTTATTAAGGTGGTTCTTATAAACTTTCTATAAATATTTACAGTATATCACAGACCATTTCCACCTTCCCCCCTTTATTAGTAGTACATATACTTGAGACAGAGTTTATTTTTACCCCTTCACTGCACATATACTCTTGTTTTACAGAAATAATAATATAATCAGGACAATCTAGGTTATCACAAACTATTCTTTAGCTATACCAAGTAATTTTTATTTTCATAAATGAGACTTTTGCATAAGCTCCTTCTTCTATCTTGAACATCTTTCCCCTCTTACTATGCTAACTTCTCATCATCAAGTCCTAGCATAGATAACTTCCTCCAGGAAGCTTTCCCTGACTCTCTGAGATGAGGCTAGCTCCCCTTGCCTCCCATGTTATCTTGTGCTTCTTTCTATCAAAGCCCTTATAGTAGTACGTTAGAATTAGTGACTTAGAGTCTGTGTCTTCTTCCTAGACCAGTGGTTCTCAAAGTTTTCAGAATCAGCATCTTTTGTACTCTTAAAAATTATTCAAGACCCTGAAGAGCTTTTGTAAATGTGGGTAATCACTGTTGATATTTACTTTACTAGAAATTAAAATTGGGGAATTCTTAAAATATTTTATATTACATATATTTGATTATTTTAAAAATAAAAATAATAATCTTATTACACATTAACATCTAAGAACATATTTTTATGAAAGGAATTATATTTTTCAAAACAAAAATTCACACAGAAAATGGCATTGCACATTTTTGAAACAGACTCTCATATCTGTCTTTGCATTCAATATGCTGCAATAAATTGTTTTGTGTTGAAGTATATGAGGAAAATCTAGTTTAACACAGTGAAAAAGGAGGGATTTTTTAAAATGTTTTTAGGTAATTGTGGATATTCCTTTTTGATACTATGCTAAAACTCAACAAGAGGTAGATTCTTAGAGTTTACTTTCAATGTGTAGTCTGAAAGCAAATCAATGAACTTTTCGTATTTTGTTACATTAAAATCCATTTGGTCTATTCTTCACTTTGAATGAATTTTTTTTATCCATGCATGATTTTGTAATGCCATACACTTTGGTAATTTGGAAAAGACTGGTTCACTGAGTTATATACATCATTCTATTTTGATGATTTCATTATATAATATCAAAAAGCCAATCTGTTATTATCATTCCCATCAGAGAAGTCTTTCATTATTGGGAAGCTGCAAGCTTTTTCCAAATTTCAAAGTTTCATTTGAAAGTTCATGCTATATTATTGACCACAAACGCAATCGGTTGTTTTCCTTGAAGTGACAGGCCCACTTTGCTCATTTTTGACAAAACATCTGCCAGATAGCCAAGTTTGAACACAGTTTGAATGTCAATCATTCTTTCAAGTGAAAATTGTGTTCCATTTAAGAAGCGGCTAGTTCAGCTTGCAACTCGAGCAATCACACAAGTATTTTTCCTCTAGACAAATCATCATACTTCAACATGCAGCAAAAGTGATTCACGCATACCTCCCATTTTATTACATGGAATATTAAAAATATGTATACTTCAGGTTGGCATTTAATAAAAATTAATCATCTCTCTTGCTTTGTCAAGAACGTTCTGCAGTGAAACTAGCAGGTTTTGTTGTTGTTGTTGTTGTTGTTGTTGTTGTTGTTGTTGTTTCTGTGCGTGAGGGTGAGCAATCCAATGATGACCAGTATGTTTGGTGCCACTGCCTTGATACATGCTAAGAAACCATTACTTTTGCACTTGAAGTGCAAATGCCAATACAGTGGGGGGAAAAGCAAATGCCATCCTGGTATGTATTATTAATAAAATAGCTTTGACCTTGAAGATAGTCTGGAAGGAACTTACTGACCTCCAGGAGCTCCCTGACCACACTTTGAAACTTCTGACTTAGAATGTGAGTTTCTGGAGAGCAGGAACTGCTGTCTCAGTATGACCTGAGCACAATACTTGGCACATAAATAAATATATTCAGTAAATGACTCAGAATAGCTTAATTTTCTGTTTGGCTAAACATTTCTCTCCCCTTGTACACGGAGTGTTTTGATCCTAACCTATCTTTCTTTGATGACTCAGGTTTATCATTGTGAACGTTAGCTGAAACACAGTGACAGTTCTTGGGATGTCCCTGCAATAAGTTGTTGAATATCTACTTCATACAGGGGATTTTACTTGCTGGTTCTTGGTTTGTTTGCCTCCTTCATTGCTGATAAGCTGTCAGCCATCACTTATTGATGATTTTAATGTTATAACCTTGAAGAAATATCTCATAGTTTTTAATCTGTAAATTTAATCTGCAAGTAAGTCAAGTAGGCCAAAACAGATTTTGAGTTGCTACATGTATCAAGTGCATGAGCTTCAGTGCATAGATTTTCTAAGATTTATTTGATTAACCAGAGGCCTCTCTTATTTATTTATTTTTTATTTTTATTTTTTGGTCCTGAGACAACCCCATCTCCCTGAAATTTCAGAATAGCTGAGTTTTGTATAGATGAAGTTTTGCTGTATATGTGATTGAAAAAAGAATCCAAAATACACCAACTTATGATTAAAAGTAAATAAAACCGTATGTCTGTTGTTACAGAGATGAAGGTAGACCTTATTTTGAGACATCTTCAAATTGCCATAATTAAAACAAGTTCAAATTATTAGACTAGGAGAAGAGGAGCTACAATGGGAGTATCAGAAGATTCTGCTTAAATAGAATTTGAACTTCATTGCTTCATCTTTATAATTAAAATGTTTTTATTGAGGTATACTTGATTTATAATGTTGTGTTAGTTTCAGGTGTACAGCAAAGTGATTCCATTTTATGTATATATAGAATATAAATATTCTAAAAGAACAAAAATAAAAAGAATATGTATATTCTGTTTTCAGATTCTTTTCCATTATAGGTTATTACAAAATATCGAATATAGTTCCCTATGCTACACAGGTTCTTGTTTATCTATTTCATATATAGATGTGTATGTTAATCCCAAACTCCTAATTTATCTCTCCCTCATTTCCCCACTGGTAACCATAAGTTTGTTTCCTATGTCTGTGAGTTTCATCACTGAACATTTGATTTCAAACTTGTGAACTCAGGTTCTACTGTATTACTAGTCATATTGTTTTGTAAGGTGGTTACAAAGTAATAGCACTTTAAACTCATTTTAAAATACCACCTTTAAAACTGACGTCAATGTTTTGTGCTAATCCTGTTCTAAAAAATATTTTCAAAGAGGAAGTTGTTGTTGTACAAGATGTATCAGGCCCCAAGAATGTGTTCATGGAATACTGACTGTAACTTCTAAATGTCTGCACAGCAAACAGCAAAAAAAAAAATTTTTTTTTAGATAAAATAAATGTATTTAACTACATTTTCATGGTCAGTGATTATATCACTTCTCACAGGTACTGTATTTAGTCCAGAAATAGAGAAAGAAACTTAACCTGTCACACATCTTCCTTCGCAGTGGGAACCCCAGGATATTATGGAAGAGTAGGGAATTATCCAGGTTTCAGGTTTGAATGAAGAGAAAAGCTCTGAGTGAAGGCTGTAATTAGCTAGTCTGATGAAGACTAGAAGGTAGCCGGGCTCCAGCCTTCGCTTTCCTAGGGAAGGGGTTACTCGTCACTGTGAGGGCTCACTGATTTCCATTTCCTCGAGCTCTGAGGTCTTTGGGAGGGTGAAGAAGGTTGTGAACGTCCTGCCCTTTGCCTTGAGGTCTGCAGTGAACCTGGGCCAACCTAGGGATGAAGGAACTGGTAGAATGGGGTGTGTAGTGCCAGCCAATTCGGGGCTCCACGAGGTAAGGGTTCTAGATGTATACTGGTAGATTCCATTCTTCCCCAGACATTTGCTACTGTAGGAACATGATGTTAAAAATAAAGCTCTTGCTCGCCACCGTTTTTCCAAAGCTCTGGAGATGTGGCATGTCTGTTATTTTTAGGAAGCCAATTGCAAGCAATTAGCCTGATCAGAAACTCACCCAGGTTCTCATCTCCTCCCAGCAAGGCTACACCTGGGAGAACAGGATTGTCTAAAGACAATCAGTGAGCCTCAGGGTACAGAATGCACACGCACCTACTGCTGTTGAAATCAGAATACTTAAAATTGGCTGAAAGATGGGTTCTCAAAAGCTTTCGTGCCCACTTTCAGGCCTCAAATAGTGAGATTTACCAGCTCATCAAACTATTCAATTCCTTTCTAGGGAGGATGTGTCTATTGTATCAGAAGAGTCTCCTAAATATGGGACTGAAAACTCAAACATCATGGCTTTCCACTCCTAAAAAATACTCTTCATCATGGAAACTCAGTGTATAGTGGGCCTGGGTCAGAGCTTCTCTCTTCTGAGAAAATCATACACTACGCTAAAGCTGCTGGCCTCTCTGACAGACATCTCCTCTGCTTCAATGGATTTCCACTGGGCGTAGGAAAATACAGCTATTCACTAAAAATCAAACAGCACAGGAGTGCAAACATATGGTAAACTCTGGAAGAAGCAAGATATATCTAACATGGATAGATTCCTTCTAGATTCACTTTGACCTGCAAGTCAATCAGGTTTCCAAGGGGTGGGGGTAGGGGGGCAATTAGCTGGCGTAAAATGCTCAAACCCTGACTTTAATGTAATCTGACAAAGCATTTGTTACTTGAGCCTCAACATTCCAGGCTGACTCAACAAAAATATTTGTTTACCACAACAGAGTAATAAAGAGATAGTTTTCCCTAGACCAAGACATAGTTCTAGGGCCCCATCCTGCCTGGACCTCTGTGAACCAGAAGCAATTGCAAATTCGTAGTGTACAAATATGAGGCACCCCGGTTTCTGTAAACCCAAATCAAGAAAGCACAGAAGTTTCTACCAGTTCCTTGTCAAAAGTTCAATTTTTAATAGTAGTTGCATCTTAATTTTTACTGAACTCTTACTATGTGCATGGCACTTATGTCAAGTTTACAAGGATTATCTCATTTTAATCTTCAAAACCCCTATGAAGTGGCTGCCATTCATGAACTGAACAAATATTTTTGGGTGCCCTCATGGAATTGTTACAGCGAACAGTGGTGATAAAGTGCCTGCTCTTGTAGTGCCTACTTTCCGGTGGAGAGGGACAGACAGCAAATGGATTCTTCCACTCAGTAAACATTACTGATAACCTACTAGGTGCCAAGTGTTGTGCTAGGCACTTAGGGTACAGCAATGACCCAAACAAACAAATCTGCCTTCACAGAGCTATATTCTAGTTGGGAAAAGACAGACAATAAACTAGAGAAATAAGTAAATTAAATAGTATGTTATAAGTGCCAAGAAGAAGAATAAAGCAGAGAAGACAAATAGGGGAGATATGGGGTACAATTTCAGATAAGGAGGTAAGGGGAGTTCTGAGTTGGTGCAAAATCAATGTGTAAACAACATATTTTCAAAGTGTAGCAAATTTTGTGAAGATAATAGAGCAGAATAAAAGAGGGAACTTGAATTTTGGCAAGAAGTGACTTGAGACTGCCTGGCCAAGGAAGGCCTCTTCAAGGCTGATATTTGAGTGAAACCTGCAGGGTGAGAAGGAACCAGCCAGGGGAAGAATTTTGGGGAGAGCCTTCCAGAAGACCTGAGCTGGGACTGAGTTCAAGGTGTTTGAGAAACAGAAAGAAGGGCAGCATAGCTGTGTGTGATGAACACAGGGGAGGGGACATATGTGAAATAAAGGTGAGGTGGCATGCAGAGCATGCCCACATTAGCCCATCTTCCAGATGAATAAAACAAGGCTCAGAGAGGGCATCAAAATCAAGAGTGTTGGGATGCCACTGGCCCCAGGGCTCATGTTTATGACTGTCCACATGTGCCGGCCCCATCCTGGCAGCAGAGAGCTAGTAAAGAGTTATAGGCTACGGATAGATGTGGATGCAAACATTACATGCCAGTCCAGTTGCCCCATGGGGAATCTAGAACAGAAATGCACCCAGGTTAGTGATTTATAGGCAGGCCCACCCAGGGGAGGGCTGAGGGGAGGCCTGGGTGTCTAGTCTCTCCCCTTGAACAGGGTCCTTCATTTTTAGTCTGGCCTTCCCAACACCTGGAACCCCAATCAGAAGGAAAGATCACTGTAAATCTGGTTGTCTCTACTCCTGGCTGGGAGCCCTTCATTCAATGACTCATGCACATGGTATTAACAGCAGGTACAAGCAGGACACCCTGCAGCCCCCGTACCCTATCTGGCTTCCCCAAGTGGAGCTGCCCTGGGGACGTATATGCTAAGAAGGATGAGCTGAAGGAAGCTGGAGAAATCACCTTTTGCATCCCTGTCTCCGCCCCTCTATGTAAAAGGTCTTTCTATAGACACTGAGTAAATTAAAAAAATTTTTTTTCTCGAAATGGAGGTTTTGTTCCTTGTTTTTGCTCATCTCCCTCGGCCTTACGTCTTTCCACTCACCGTGAAACACTCTGTGACTCCTGAGCTTATGCTTCAGGGGCGATCTGGCTACTGCAGGCAGTTTTGAGTCTTGAAGAGAAGATAGAATTTTCTACCCTTTTACCTAAATCCAGCTCCTCCTGGTGACACTAGTTATCTGGAGGGTCCCCACTCTCCCTGAATCAGGCAATGGGAATTGGCAGAGGTATCAGTCCCGTAGGGAGGCTGTCAGGTGCAGCTGCCCCCGGGAAGGCTGGGCTGTCTCCTCCTGGCTGATATATTTCTTTTGGGCACTGGTCATGCCCAGTCCTTCCCCCTTCATCAGCCTTTGTATCCAGAGGGAGTCCCTGAAGTCCTTTTCTACCTCTTTCTTCCCAACCGTGAGCCCTGAGCAGACTTTCTGGAATGACCTCTTTTCTCAACATTCCCCTGTAGTGTGTGACTCTGAAGTGAGACCCTGTCATCTTCCCCTCCGAACTGCCCTTGGGCCCTAGTGCACTGGGAATTAAGCCAACTGGCCATGCCAATCAAACATCGCTGCCTTCTTAATTCCTGATCACCCCTTTTCTGAGGGTTTCTGCCTGTGCCCAGGTTTTTATCCTTATTTTATTTGGCTTCTGATGAAACTTACTCTGACCCTACACTTACCCAGCTCTATTTCTACTTTGGGAGGGAGAATTGATTCATTTTATTTCATACTGTCTTTCAAATACACTGACAACCTGATCACAGAAAAGTTCACCCTCATAGAGTGAACAGCAGGGTAAATGTTGCATGAGTGTCTCCTTTATGCCACCTGGAAAATGCAGTCTTTAGAAGGGAGCAACCACGCCCCTGCAGGTCAGTGATTACAAACAGAGGCTCTGAGTTCACTCTGGTTCTTGGACTCAATAGCTGAAATGGCCATAGACAAGTTGCTAAACCTCTCTGTTCTTTAATTTTCTTATCTCTCAAATGGGATGATAACAGTATTCATTTCAAATGAGTACTGAATGACATTTAAAAACAACTAAAGTGCTCAGCACAGTGTCCGGCACACAGTAGGTACTCAGTAGGTGTCAACCATAGTTCCAGGAGATGCTGAGAGTATCTCTCCTGTTACCAACTCAGCATCTTCTGCAAGTCTTAGGCAGTAGGGCTTACTTCTCTTCACCTCATTTTCCCTGGACTGGGTACATTTCCTGATGTGACTAGGTCCCCACTATGCTTTGATGATGGGGTCATCATGGAAGTATGAGTGTAGCTTTAGAGTTTCCCTGTCATTTAGCCCATAATTGAAAGTTACTTCCAAACTGTGTATCCCAGCCAGCTGCAGAAAAGAGTAAGCAAAGCACACATTTCCAGGCTTCTGTGTTGGTCACAGTTCAGTAGAGCCTGACCTGTTTGACAAATTTCAAGCCACTTCAGATTTCTTGCAGGTTCTACGTTTGGATCTTTCATTAAGCCCAACACATGTGGTCATTTTCTCCCTGAAATAACCCGGACTTATCCATGCCCCATTTTTCTACATCCCCATTTTTGACCTTCAGTGCTTGTTTTTACTTTCTTGGCACGCTATTAAATAGTACAGGAATTCAGTCCAAAGGATTTGCTATTTTTCAGGGACAGTTTGCACCCCGAAGAAAAGCAAAAAGTATCTTTTGCCTCAAGGGTTTATTTGCATTTTAAATACAATCTGAGTTTTAGAAAATGTCTTCTGCTTGAGCCTATTTATTCTGTTTGTCTGAAATAATCTTACCTATTGCTAATTTCTCTATACTCCTGAAAATAATTTAAAAAGGTATTTTAAAGCCTGTCTGCCTCACTAGTGTATAAGCTTCAGGAGGCTTGGGAATCTGGGAACAGTATGTGGCTGATTCAGTTTGTATCCCTGGAGCTTGTGTACAATCTGGCCCACAGGAGGCTCTCAATAAATGTTTGTTGAATGAATATATGGCAATTTTAAAGACTGATTCTTCTATTAAAAAGAATCCCATACTTGAATATTTTGCATTATTTAGTCCTTTGACAACCCTAAGAACTAAGAGTAGACAGGGAGTTTTTTAGAGGAAGTGGCTGTCCTAAGGACCAGGATGGCCAGAGATAGTCAGTGCTTCTGCCGGGGGTTTCATGCTTGTCTGATTTGTTCAATTCCAGATGCATATTCACTAGGGAAATTATTCAGTGCAGAAGTGTTAGAAGCTATAAATACACAGACTGTAATCAAGTCCAGAGGAATTAAAAATCTAACACCGAATAAGTAAGCCCTCACTGGAAAGCCAATAGGTCATTAGGAAAAAATTTATAAGATACAAGAAAAGGTGATTAAATCTGAACTAATAATACATTTGACAGTTATAGAAATAGTCTGTGTCCGTGGCAAAGGAGTTCACTGGTTTTATTAACCTCATTATTCAGTGTGTTAAGTTTACAAAAATCTGGGAAGTTGATAACGGTAATTAAGTGGGGAAACCAGAGCATCTAGGTAAGCTGCGAGGCCCTGGCCAGGTGCTTTTAACCACCTGGTAGAGATATTTGTTTGGAGAAAAAAGGAAGGGAGGAAGGAAGGGAGGAAGGAAGGGAGAAAGAAAATGAGGGGGGATAATTTGATTTGCTCCCAGCCATGGATTATCTCTTTTCACCCATCTTGTCTCCAACCTAGGCCTTGATAACTGGATTAGTGTGTGTTATATTGAAAGACATCTGGGACAGGCCATTTCCTTGGGCTCAGTGATCAGCGTAGGGGGTGGCTGGAGCATGGCTGGAGCCGTCAGCCTGCTCTGGACACTCCTCTTCAGCTTCACTCTCCAGAGGACCCTCTGGCTCCCTCCATTAGAAAGCAAAGCGGACCAGAGTGGTAGGAATGTGGAAGAGCCAACCCTGGGGTCTGGTTCCATACCTTCCTGCTGTGTATCTTGAAGTGTATCCTAAAGAACGCTCATCACAAAAGGGTCTCCATAAAAGGAAAGACTAAAGACAGCCTATGATCTTGTGCCAAGACACAGACTGGTGTACAAGGTAATAAAAGAACCTCAGAGGAAATACAAAGTGGGGGTTCAGAGATGGGAGAAGATGCAACCTATTGGGAATCTAAGAAAAGACTTCACAGAGGAGGCAGCATTGAGAAGAGCTTTGAAAGGTACACAGATTTCAAAAGATGGTGGGGGGATTGTTGAAGGCAATGGGGCATTTGGAATCAAGAGGCTGCATGTGGCTGGATATAGAAGTTATACAGAGGATGATAAAAGAGAACCCCGGAGAGGTTAGCTGCAGCCCTCGCCCAGCAATGCTTGCATGCCACACTGAGACAGTTGGCTGAATTCCATGAACAGTGGGCAGCCACTGAAGGATTTAAAGTAGGAGAGTGATCTAACGGGAGCCTTGTCTTAGGAATGATGGGAAGCTACATCAGCTAAGACCAGGATATGGCAAAAGAGCTAAAGGGGAAGCAGAAATGCCAAGTAATATTTCATTTGAGCAGGGGAATGGTAATGAGAGCCTAACTTAGCCGGGGAAGTAGAAGACACCAAGAACCTATCAGGGGCTCCCTAGGGCCAACCTTCCCCATGGTCTGTCCCCTGTCTATTCAGCCCAATATCTCACTACACTTATGGTGCCCACAAGTTCCTTTAAACTCCTTGAGCATGCCATGCTGTCACTCTTCCCTCCCAACCTTTGCATTTACTTTCCCTTTTGTCTAAAATAATGATGAAGATGAAGATGATAGCTGCCACTTACATAGCACTTACTGTGTGCCTGTCACCATTCAAAGTGTTTTCTTTTCTGGAAAAGCCCTCAATTCTTGGACTAGTGCCATGTCTTTTCTCATCTTCCATCAGGGCTGGTACTACTATGGAGTACTAAATTGAGACAGCAAGGATGGGGTTTCCTGCCCTACTAATATTTTTGAGGCATAGACCTAATGGTAATTGAATTTTATTAGAAAGGTAAAAGATTACTAGCCTGTATTTTTGGGTGTATGTTGCTGTGTCTATTTTTAGAAAAGTTACAACTGTGCTAAAAATGATCAGGAAATGATCTCACCGTATTGTGAATACCTAAATATAATGTCATTATATATTTCATTTCTCTTTGTCTGTATCCACAGCACTTAAAACAGTTTCTGGCACATAGTACCAACATAATATATGTTTGTTGGGCTCTTGAAAAACTGAATGAGTGAGCAAATTAATAAACGAATGAAATTCTATAGACATACGCTGTGGCCCTGTCTCCTAACCCGCAGCTCTGTCTTTTTTCTCTCCTAATCCAACCCCTCAAGACCACAGTGCGGTCTTTTCTCCTGTGGTCTTCTTCAAGGGTCATGGAGAATATGGCAGGACAAGAGTAACGACCCCAGGACAACGTTAATGTCACTGCCTCCTCCCCATTCCTGTTTGCTGGCTCTTTGTTGCCCAGGATGTGGGGACAGGATCAGGCTCTGGGAGCAAGGGGATGGGAGAGGGAGAAAGAGCAATGCTTGACAAGACATGTCACCAGTTCTAGCTGTTGACAGTAATACTAAGATTCTAATTCTCAGACACTCTAAATGGAGGTTTGAACACAGGGGATGCAGCCTCTGCCATCCTGGGTTTTGTGGACAAAGACCTGAAGGCCACACGTCTCCATTATAGCCCCAGAATTTCAGATTTCAAGTTCCTTACCAGGTAATGGTGAGAGAGTGAGTCAGCATGGCTAAAGACACTTGGCGTTGAAGACAGAGTGTGACCGTGTGGGTGAAGGTACGAGAGAAGCTTAGAGACAGAATCAAGGTGGATGGGAAATAGAAGCTCTTGACTCTTTTATCAACTTCCTGCAAAAACCTGCCAAATAGCAATGCGCATCCTTCCGTGGATATGAAGATTTTAACCTACAGGGAGCCAGGTTCACTCATATACTTTCATTTCATTTCCCCAAGTTAGAGTTTATGATTACAGTGAAAAGAAAATTTCATTCCGAGTGCTGGATGAAGAGAAATATGATATTGCTTGACTGGAAGTAAAAGTTTAGGAAAAGGCTAGTCAGTTCAAAGGAATACTCCTTAACATGAGAAAAACTGTAAGTTTTAACAAAGTACTAATTCACTTGATCATTCCAGTAAAACAGAAAATAGCAAATATATAAATAGTCAATTTCAGAGAAAACCAGTTTGAACATTTTTGATATATACCCTCCCTAACTTGTGGAAGTATTTGTGGGTGTGTTGCATATATATTTGTTATTCTATTTGTAAATAGAATTTTCCATTAAGAATGGAAATAAGAATTTTTCATTTTGAAAAATTAAATTATGTTTTTATGCTATGGAATTATGTTTATATGCTATTTTATACCCAGAGAGAATATAGGCTTCGTGGATCTGAAGCTTATGAAATTTGGGATCTTCTCTAAGAAAACATTTCAGAATGATGGGGACAAATATGTGTACAGAGCCTTGGAAGGAGCCGTGCACGTGAGGAGGTCTGACATTTAAGCTTCATTAGCCTCTTAGTAAATCCTCCTCTCTACATCCTGGTTGGTTGGTTGGTTTTTTTCCCCACGTGACAATACATGGCAAACATCCATAAACTTCTTTAGTCTCTCATGCCCACAGGGAGACCGCTGAAAATAGCTCAGTCAATAAGCACACACTGAGCACCAAGTATGTGTGTGGCACTGAAACTATGAGAAGAAGTTGAGTGCGTGGCCTCAGCTCCCATCTAGGAAGGAATCATGGCAGACACAACATTTGGCCTCCTGGCTAGAGTGTCCCAATATCCCATGCACCATTCAATTACTTAACAGGCTCCCAAGAGTGAGCCCTGAGGGGAGAACCACTCACCCTCTTCTCACTGATAGCCTAACCCAACCATTCATCCAAGTAATTTATATCAAGTCACGCTCTCCAAACTAGCTTTCAGGAAGATAAGTTTTCCCACCTGCTGTCTCTTTCCTCAGCCACATTGTCTTCTTCCCTCCAGCACATGTTCCGGGAGCCTTTGTTCTCACAATATGGCTGATGTAGCATGGTCCTGAGATCTATCAAAAATAGATGTTATTATGTCAGTGATTATAAATTAATGTAGCTCCAAAAAATGGGGGAAATGGATTTGAAGACTATAATTAAATGTAGTTCAAATGTTGTTTAAAGTTAATCACTATAGCTTCAGTTTGAATCTTTAAAGATCCAAATTAGAAGGCAATTAATCCTTTTCTGCTGTATTTGAAATGCACACCAGAAGGCAAAGGGAGTCTTACCCCAGTTAAATGCGATGGCAGAACAGAGCAGATGTCAAATGTTTTCTATTTTAATACAGTAGCTATAGTGCTTTAAAAGCAAATGTTAGGATAACCTTCATTTAAGCACACATGGACTTTTATCTAAGTTATTATCAGACACTATTTATTAATGTGTTGCATTCATTTTTTAAAATGCTATAAAAAGTGGGTGAATCCTTCTTAGCAACCACCCAGTACCTTCTGGCGTGCTGTGGAGGATTCTGGAGTCCAAGATCTCAGGAATCCTCAGCTGACACTATTCAAAAGAAACTGTCTCATGGGTATTACTCAAACTGCCATATGATGAGAACTTATCTCATTTTTAAATACCTCCAAGTGGGTAGATTCTTAATACTCTCAGTAACTAGCCTAGACTTTAATGGCCAAACCATAGGAAATTATTGGCCAACATTAGGGGATGGTATTAAGAAAAAAATAGAACATTCACTTAATGGGCTACTATGTGGCCATGAAAAAGAGAAAGCTCTTTATGTACTGATAGTGAAAGATCTCTGAAATACATTATAAAATGGAAAAAAAAACTACCCTAGGGTGCAGTATACAATCTGTGGGGAAAAGTAACCATATATGTATATATATATTATACTTGTACAGTCGACTCTCTGTATTCGTGTGTTCTGCATCTGCAGATTCAACCAATATCCGATTGAAAATATTTGGAAAAAAATTCCAGAGAGTTTCAAAAAGCAAAACTTGAATTTGCCATCCACAGGCAACTATTTAGATAGCATTTACACTGTATTAGGTATTATAAGCAATCCAGAGATAATTTAAGGTAAACAGGAGGATGTGTGTAGGTTATATGCAAGTACTATGCCATTTAATATAAGGGACTTGGACACCCATGGACTTTGGTATTCTTGGGAGTCTGGAACCAATTCCCCATGGATACTGAGGGATGACTGTAATATGCATAAAATACCTCGAGCAGGATACATAGGAAAGGAGAAAACCCAGTGGCCTAAGGCACAGAGTGGGAGAATTTTCACTACATACAATTTTGAGTTTTAATCCATGTGACTATATAACCTATTCAAAAGTTAAAGTAAACATAAAAGTATGATTAATCATCACCGATGGAACACCTACATTTCTTAAACCATAATTCAAATCTGGTCTCTGGGCTGAAAAGTCAGGGGCTTCCCATGCTCTCTGTGCCTTCACTTAGACAGACCACAGAGGCAGTGTTCCATTCTATTTCCCTCTACAAATATGATCTTTGAGAGGTTTCTCTCTGATAGCAAAATTATCGGGAAGAGAAATTAGGGCATGTGGTCTCTTGATCCTTGCTTTCTGGGTGATTCGTTCGGTTTTCCCTGGAGAGGGGAAGATGGTGACTGCAGGCTTCTCAGGCAGCCACTATAAGGTACAATAAGCAAGAAGAGTCCAGCCAGATCCCAATCATCTTTCTGAATTGCTGCAATGATTAGCAGCGCCCGGCAGGCTACCAGGATGGTAGGGGGAAGAGCTGCCCTCAGGAAGTTGCTCTGTGACTTCCTCTGGCAGGGGCTGGACCTGTGAATGTGGCTGGTCAGCCCGTCTGGGCAGACATCTTTGTCCTCTGGAGGAGACAGGGCGGGAGGCCATACAATTGCAGCAGCTCACATGGCCCTGACGCTGAGCGAAATAGTTCCAAAATGTAAATCTCTACGCAGCAGATGCAAATCACAATTTTTTTTTTAATCTGTGATCTTTGATATTGAAAAGTCCCCCCAAAATCAATCAAAATAGGACTGAAACCATCTGTATTAGTTGAGAAGGGTCTCACTGAGGATAAATAAGTCAAAGAGCTTTATAATTGTTACTGTTCTGTTTAGTGGATGTTGGCAGTGGCGTTTTGTTTTCATGACACCTTATCTACCTAAAATAAATAGCAAAAGATAACAGCATCAATGGAAAATAAGACATTTCAGTTCATCAATAACTGGACAGTGATAAAAATAGGCACTTAGGAAGCCGCAGCTAAAATGTGCACTCAAAGTTCTATGCTTGTGGGAGGAAATGGATTCTTTGGCTGATATCTGAAAACTCCTCAGAGGCTGTTGTTCTTTAAAGAAGCCCCCTCAGACCTCAGGCTCTTCTAGATGTCCCCTTATTGCAACATATCTCAGCATTGCTCAGGAGCTCAAACACAATGCTTCCATGCAGCAAACATACAGAAAAGTCCTGCTCCCTCTTCCCAACACCCCAGAATCAGCTGTTGACTAAGAAAACATCTGGCCCCCAGATGTTGACACAAATGCAGAAACCAAAGGTCACGGTGACTAGTTGTTTGTAATTTCTTTTAGTAAGAATTTATGCACCAGCTCTAAGAAGTTGAAATTGAGAGGGCTGAAGAGCAAGGCAAGGGCCTTGGGGGAGAAAAAGAACTCTGAAGAAGAAAGAAAAAGAAAGAGAAGTACCAACATTCTGCTTCACATGAGCATCAAACCTCTATTTGTATCCCGGCCACTTCTTGAGCAAATTATTTAATCTCTATACCTCAGACTTTTCCTTTGTGAAAAAGGAGATTTTTAAAAAATTCACATCACAGGGCAGTTGTGAGGATTAAATGAGATAATCAATGCCTGTAGCACACACAAACATTGCATAGTACAGAGAAAATGCTCAAAAATTGGGAGCTATTATTAACATGGGGAACTGGAGATAGAAGCAAAGGGTAAAATTTCTAGTAGCCTTGTCTTGGGAGAAGCACAGTTGAATCAGGCCTGGGGTCACATTTTGTTTCCCCAAGAGCAAGCCTGGAAACCAAATGGAAAGGTCAGCAAGAGAATGACTGCACTGCTCCCATCCCGTCCCATCGGTTCTTGGGAAGACAGTCTCCATGCACAGGCCATAACTCCCGTACGATCCCCTACCAACCCCCCATCCAATAACTGAAGCTTCCCTGTTTATCTGCAGCTCCCTGCCATACTGTCACCCAGGTTATTCCAGACTTGATTTATAGCCAACACGACTGTAATCGACACAGTTATCACACCATAAACCCCAAGGTGACGTAAAGGTGAAGATGGGCTAAAGAATCTATTAACATTCAATGAAAATAATATGAATAAATCATCTTGATTTAAAAAAAAGCTGTAGGAAAACACATAAACGCAAGCTACCCATCACCTTTTCATGTGATTTGATGACTTGCTTCCCTTCCTTGAGGTACAGCAGCCATCACTCGTCTGAGGCAGCGATCCTCTTTTGTTGCTTCTGTAATAGTGGAGAGAGCAGTTCCTGGAAAATATTTAGGGACTTATTACATGTATAATGAGAACATGGACGGATTTCAGTTAAATAATTTCTTAAAAGGCACTTCAAGGCAGGAGACTGCTGCTATCAATTTTATGGGCTGCAAGCTTCTCCCCCTGAAAAAGGTGAAGACGGAACTCAACAATGTGGTAGAGGATGGATTTCTCGCCCTTGTCCACGTGCACACGGGCACTGGACCAGAAAGAAGAAGGTTCTCTCTGAACTTTTTAAAGGTCCTTAAAACACCTTGGTAGTAGTTTTAGGTTCAGTAGCTCTTCCACAACTACTTTTCCATCTCTCCTGGAGCTGATGTGATTGATATCCTGCAGACAATACAGAACTCAGAAGCACAGGGTGGGGTAAATACTACAGGGCTCTAGGCGGCCTGGACTATAAAAACAGGCAGTTCAGTTCCAACAGGGTTAACTTGCTTCGCGAGTTTCCGAGACAGAATTACCTCAAACAGTCCAGATTAGGTCACAATCAGCCAGGCAGAGGCCTTTTTTTACCTTTCTGTTACATAGGATGAGTCTATTTGTTCCAGAATTCCCTCCAACCCCAATCTCCCTCACAAGGCTGAGCCTAATGATCTCCTATACGTCACAGTCCCTTTCATTTGTAAATAGCAACAATACAGACAATAATATCTTCTTCTTCTTACATCTTATATAAGATATATTATATATAATATAGATAATATATATACTAACATATACATTATACTATATATTATATATATTATTAGACTTTAATTGTGTACCAAGCACTTTCACATGTATTTGTGACTTTAGAAGCAATTTATAGTCTACCTTGTTATTGCCCTAAATATGTATGTGCATAGCCAGTTTAAAGGGTCTTATAGTTTCTTGAAAAAGCTGTTCTAAATTAATACAGCAGAAGGCCAATATAACAAGATGAACAGATCCTAGTCCACCTCTGGTCAGCTGTGCCCCAGGAAGATGCCAGCTGCATAAATAAATGTCTCACATTGGCATGAGTTCTACCCCTTGTTCCAGCATTGCACAGGGTGGCTTCAGAGTTTGGGCTTTACACAGAACTTTTTGTTGAATAGCTCAGCAAGGAGTTCAGATTTGTGGGCTCCGTTTAAGGGCCAGTATCTGTACAGTCCCCTCGACTCCAGCCTTCCAACTTATGGGGCACTTTGGATAAAAGGTTTCTGATCCTGGGGTAGCCAGATAGTTACACCTTTCCAAATGGTTGGGGATCCATCGTTTGTTGGCTTTGAAAGGATGTTCTTTCTTTCTTTTTTTTTCCCCCTGGTAATGTGTTTCAGGTCCTAGGGATGCCTGTGGTAATAGGAACTTATGGTTCCTCTTTTCCTATTAACAATGTAGGTGAGAAAAATGACACGTGGGGCAGTTTTATCTGGACATCTGACAAAATGTCTCTCTGTGCATTTGCATTTGTGCAGGGATTTTCTTGAAGATGGATTGTCCTTTAGGAGAGACAGAATCCATGGCCTATAATATAGCTATTACTTTTGCATGAATGGCCTCAATTAGCCAAATTTGGTGAAATAGCTCTAATTCTGAGGAGAATATTTGGAAATATTCCAGCAGGAAAAAAATGCAGTAGTTCCTTCCTCCATTTTACTGAGCTTGTCTCCTTGTTTTCCTCACAGCTCTTAAAGGGCTACAGAACATTTTAAGCTTGAGCAAAGAATTGTGCCTCCCAACACTGTTTAGAGAAGGAAGGCTCGGTCTGGACGGAAAATGGCATATGTAGTAAGACCTCCACCTCTGCTCACCGCCAGGAAGGGCCCCCCTGCAGGAGGAGGTGGCAGCAACATTAGGAAGGGAATTCAAGTTTGCCTAAGTTATATTATTTAGTGTAATAGTGTTGAGTCTTCATTGAAGAAAAAGGTGACCAAAAAACAAAAACAAAAAATACAAAAACTGTTCTTGCAAAATATGTAAGCAAATAGTACATAACCAATGTATTTATCATTTTTTGCAAAAGAATTTGGCAATTGAGCCCCTTACAGCACAATGAAAACTGCATTCAATTTTTAAAAGTTGTTTCACACACATGTTGACTAAAGCTTTAAAGATATATATGTGTGGGTATGTGTGTTATATATATATATATATATATATATATATATATATATATATATACATTATGTATATCTTGATAGATGGGATTTTTACTCTTTATGCAAACACTGCATACAAAGCATTACTAGAAATATTTAAACAACATGTAGTTTACCTTCTTTAAAGCTATAGGTGAACAAGACAGAAAAATGTTCCATGTTCCAGTAGGATGTACTGCCTGACATTAGACAAAGTCTACTTAACCTCTAGACCACAACTGACATCCGGATGTATCCGCGATGAGCATTAGTACTCTGCTAACGACATCCTCAAGTGCACGTGGTATCGATCTGCTTGGGTTCCAGCTCACTAACCCCAGCTGCTCCTGGCATCAGGGAGAAGATGCTGAATAAGCAAAGGAAAGAAGGGACAGGCTGAGGAGACCAGTCCTTTCCTGCTTGCTTGGGACTGCTTACGTGACCCCTAACCACAGCAACAACAAAAACTGCACTGCAAGCCTGCCTTGCAGTATTGGAACTGCCTTGGTGGCCACACTGTGGGCCCACGGTACCAGAACCTGACCCAGGCCCTACATTTATCTCTGGCCCCTCCTCTTGCCCTGGGATCTCAAGGGGAAGTTTTCTTGCTTTTGTTCTCTCACAGCCAGAAACTGATGGAAGGTGGGCAATCTAGAGACCTCTATGTGTTCGCTACCATATCCCTACTGGTATCTCAATGTCTTCATCTGTAAAATGGATAGTACCCACCTCACCGAGTGTTGTGATGATTAACTGAAATAATGCCTGCGAAGTGTTGAGTATACTGATCAGCACATTCATTTTACCATTCATAAAATGTTAGCTTCTGCTGCTGTTACCACTGGTCTCTGAGCTGACAACATAGGGCTACATCCAGAGCTGATGGGGGTCCTAAAAAATGGAGAAAATAAGAGCTACTCATACACCCCTTCTGATTTGCCTCAGCTTCTCTGCAAAGGGGTGGGAAAAGGTGGAGGCTCCCTTCCAATTAAATTACAAGCCTCCAAGGGCTGGAGTATCAGTTTTTTCAAGGCTCTGCATTTGCAATCTGCCATATTTCCTGTTTTATGTCTCACAATTTTTTAAAAAAATGTTTTGAGCTGCATATTTGTTCTTCGAACAGTTTAGTGTAGGACAGCATTAAGGGAGAAAAAATGCATACATTCATTTTCTCAAGCAATTAACTTGTGAAAATGGATATGAACAAACCCAGAAACACAGCGCATTTTTCCACTTAAAACAAGAAACCAGTTTCTTGATTTAACATTGCAAATACTGCACTGTTGTCCAGTATCCAGAAGCCTAGAGATGAGCATCTAAAAATAGAACCAAGGTTTATTGGATGATTACTATCTATATCCTATGTAAATATGAAAGTTTTCTCTCCCTCCAAGTGGTTAAATATGGAGAAATGCTGAGACAGAAGAGTTTCATGTCTTATTGATGTGACAGGCTCTGTCTCAAGAGGTGTTTAATGCTGTGATAGATTAAGAGCATATTTTTTAAAATGTACACTGCATCTCCAACAACTGGCTGTCTTCATCCTCCTTAAAAAGAGTGCTAAAGTCCTGAAGGCCAAAGGACCCACGTTCATGTCTCGGCAGGAAGCAGGGCTCGTCTCAGGGTCTCCCCTGGAGCTCCTTCCTCTGCTCGGGGTAGGAGACGTTAGCTCTCTCCATCAGAGTTTAGAGTGGGGGATGCTTCTTCTCTACCAGCTGTGCCTCTTGAACCCATGCCTTCTTCCTACTTCTCTTGATACTTAGAACCCTTCCAGTCCACTCCCTTCTCTGTGGCTCAGATACAGTCATTTTGAAGCCACAATTCAACTTCCCTACAGCAAGAGAGAAGTGGGGCATTATAGGCTCCCGCTGCTTCTTTAGTCAGGCACTGGGTCCAGCGTTTTCCAAACAAGTGTGTGTACCAAGGCCATGGAGTTGTTTGGATGTGTGGTGATGCATTTGGTCATCTCTTGACCATGGCACCTTTAGTGAAAGAAGGCTGGGGTGCCCCAACCCCCTGTAACACATGGACAGTCCATGCAGTGGAGGGCTGTCTGAAAGCCCATAGAATCCTCATTGCTTCTAGACCCTTCTAGACTCTAAGTCACTCTTTTTTTGACCATAGACCTTCCTTCCTTTATCTGTGACCGACCTGTAAAACCACTGACATTTCTTTTTAGAAGCTCCCTCCTAGCCTGTCTCCCTCCTAGCCTAGGTCTCTACCAGAGACCTAGGGGGAGCTATCTGTGTGGTAGTGTTAACTTCATATGAATCCCAGCTTCCAGTTTGGGCAAAATCCAACTATAATACCTGATCTCTCGCTGATGACGTTATCATTTCTGGGCACAGAATGAAAACAGGACTGAGGATGAACGTCTGACTCTAGTATGCAAGCCTCCAAGTCCCTCTTGCTGGTGCACTTCTCTCTAATCCCTGAATTCTGACCTCTAGCCCCAGCCCCACTTCCTGACCAACTACTTGCTTCTTCCTGACTTAGCCAATGGCCTCATCTACTCAGACCTTAGCTTGATCTCCAGTACTGGTCTCTTCTCCCCAATCCTATTGGTGAGGCATCCCTTTTCTCTACCAATGGAGACTTTCCACCTGAACTCCAAATGCACTATTCTGGGTTTGGGTGAGAATTGCTCCCTTAGTTAGGTTACCTCCAAATGGCAAACTATAGATGGTTTTTATTTCCTCCTTGTTACATGATTATAATCTTATGTTTTAATGACAGATACGCATAGTCTTATATTCTCTCCCCCTTGTATTTTATTTATTTTTTTTATTAACATAAGGATTATATGAATACATTTTGTTTAAAAAAATCCAACAACATATTTAGAGTAGAAGACAATCATTCCACCTCCCCCAACCCCCATTTAATTTTTCACTCTCCAGAATTTGTTATCAGTTTGGTGTGTATCATTTCAGAACTTTTCTATGGTTTTACCTATAAATATGTGTATACATCAGTCATAAACTGAGGGAAAAGGTGAAAGGTTAACAAATTGTCATTTCTTGGCAGTCATGTGGTCCACCATCTTGGTTAGTCTCCACCATAATCTGTCTATCCTGAGATTCTTTCTCTCTTGGTGCAAGTTCCTACTCTGACTTCTTAGGGCCTGATTGCCCTTCTCTGGATCCATTCTCCTGGCCACCCTCCATTCTTCAAAGCCACTGCTTCTCTCAACCTCACTTTTCTGCCACATCAGCACATTTGATGGATCTTTTCCTGTTCATGTTGCTACCAGATCCCTTTCTAAGGAGGGGATCAGGAGTCAGATGCTCAAGCATTAGGCAATAACACACAAGTAGGTAGCCACCATCTTCCTCTGAGTGTCTCAGAATTATACCTTATGACATACTTCAAACAAATCACATTTCATCATACACTCTCTGTAGGGTGATGCCTCAGTCTTAACAAGTTTTAGGGAAGATGAAAAACATTTTTACTATAACCTTTTATAGTTTACAAATAACAAAACTCTGTGGTCAGTTTTTCAGCCCCAAGGCAGACACTGTCCCCTTAGACACATAGCTGAACATCTGATATGTGGAAAAATCCAACTGAGAAGCAACAGCTAAAAATAAAACTTAGAGAAGCAATGAGTCATGGCCTAAATGAACAAATACATTAAACGATATATTAAATAGAACCAACTTGCCAAAGGAACATTGAGTCTTGCTTAAGGTAATCTTCCTCATCTCAGAATGTAGATGTTAGAGGGGCTCAGGAATACTGGGGATCAACAAACATTTTTGGTAACTTTATTATTTGTATGGGGTTTTTTTTCTTCCCCTTTTAAAGATGTAATCTGTTCTGCCTCACCTCATGCTTCAACACACACACTTATTTTAGTCCTAAAATAAAGATTGGTTCAGATTGATTTTTTTTTTCTCACTGAAATGACTATAAACCTATCTCAGAAATAGATAAACAAACTAGCTCTGTGGGCTTAGCAGGACAGTAACATCTATGCTAATCCCTGATCAGCCAGGTGCCTGCCCCTTGGGTGACCTTGAAGTAAGACCAGCTTCCCTGCTCTTCCAATTCTCCAGTTACTTCCCCAGACAGTAACATTAGCATGCTCTTCTGCCCTTCCTGGCTGCAGGGTAGGCTAACAAATGCAAAAAGGAAGCCCTTAGTGACACAGGCATGATTAAAAGAGACAGGTTAGTTCAGACAGGAAGCTCTAAATCCTAAGTCTAGCTCCTTCCTCATCACAGAACCTAGTCACCCCAAGTTGGATTTCAGGCTCTGTGCTTGCAGTTGTGGGGAAAACAAAGAGTGAAACAGTCGGTCTGGCTGGGCAGACCTGACTAAACCACGTGAAAAATCAGACAATGGTACTAGAAAATAAGTAGTGCCATCGCCAAGTGTCACAGGATGTGATTTCTGTACTTGGAGTTTAAAATATCTCCTCTGCAAGATTTCCCACCTCCCCAGGCTGTGTGCTTTCTCAGGATTGCAGCTCTTGTTTGCCAAAGTAGCATCTGATTCTGGCCCACCTGGTATTGCTTATTATTTTATATACGCTTGTCTTCCCCATTGGCACGATAACTCCTTATGGGAGAGAATCACATTTGGATTATTTTCACTTGTTGGCAATTGTGGATAATGCTGCTATGAACATTGGTGGCAAGTCTTTGTATAGACACATGTTTTCATTTCTTGGCCAGGAGTAAAACTGCTGGTCAAATAGTAACCCTATGTTTAAACTTTTGAGGAACCATTAGATTATTTTTCAAAGTGGCTACACCATTTTACACTCCAATTAGTTGTGTATAAGAGTTCCGATTTCTCCATAGCCTTGCCAACAATTGTTATTATCTGAATTCTTGATTCTCCTATCCCAGTATGTATGAAGAGGTATCTCACTGTGGTTTTGATTTGCATTTTTCTGATGGCTAATGATGTTGAGCATCTCTTCATGTGCTTGATGGCCATTTGTATATCTTCTTTGGAGAAACGTCAGTTAAGATCCTTGGCTGGTTTTTTAATCGGGTTATGTACCTTTTTATTATTGAGCTGTAAGTGTTCTTTATACACTGTATATGCAAGTCCCCTATCAGATACATGATATGCAAGTATTTTCCACATTCTGGGGGTTGCCTTTTCACTTTCTTGATAGTGTCCTTTGAAGCACAAAAGTTTTTAATTTTGATGATATCCAGTTTATCTATTTTTTCTTTTGTTGTGTGGACTTTTGATGTCATATTGTAAGAAAACATTGCCAAATTCAAGGTCATGAAGATTTACCCTTAGGTTTCGTCTTAAGAGTTTTATAGTTTTAACTCTGACATTTATATCTTTGATCCATTTTGAGTTAATTTTTGTATATGGTCATAAGGCCCTCTTAACACATGACTGTTAACTGTCAATTTATTATATAACTGAAAGAAAGTTCAAGCTGAGTTTTATCATTTATTAATCATTTAACAAATATTTATTGAGGGCCTACTATGTGCTAGGTACTTGGGACACAAGGATGGGCCAAAAAGTTGAATCTTTCTCTTAATCAGTCAGTCCTAAATGTAGTGGGAGAGATAGATAGTAGCATTTCTCACAAACAGCACTGACTACTATGAAGGGAAAGTACACAGTGATTTAGAAGAGTTCAGCCAGGGGACCTGATCCAGTCTGGAAGGCCAGGGAAGGCAGTGATCTGAGCAGAGAGATAAGGGAGACCAGCAAGTATGGAGTGAAGGATGGAAAGAATGTTCTAATCAGAAGAAACAGCACTGAGAGCGAGAGAGGTGGATGACAGGAGACAAAATTAGAGAGGTAGGCAGAGGACAGAGCAGGCAAGACCATGTATTAAATACTTTCTATATGCCAAGCGTAGTAAGCTCTTTTATATGCTGCATTCTCTCAAAGAGTTTTCATTCCAACCCTGGGAGATCTAGATGGTCATTAATGCATTTCTTGAATGAGGAAACCATAGGTCAAAGAGGTTAGGTGACTAGTAAGCCCACCCAGCTAGTCAGTGGCAGAGCTGGGACACAAATCCAGGGCTTTGTAAGTCTGCACTCTGCTCCTGCAGGTCGGCTACACTGCTCTGCTCAGGACTGGAGTCATCCTAATTTATCCCTAACTCAGGGAACCTCTGAGGTTTAGTTTTAGGGAAGAGTGGCCTTCACTGAGATGTCTTAGTAAAGAATCTTGGAAGAATTAGTCTGGGAGAAAGAGACTAGAGCACACATGTAAAGGCCCAGAGTCTCTTGGCCTGTGAAAGTGGGAAAATATCAGCTGCTCTACAGGTCCTTAGGGAAAAGCCTAGTCACCCTCATTGTCAGTCACCCAAGCTTAGTTGTCACTCTTATGCACAGAAGGTACATTCTAAGACAAAGCCCACTAGGATTTTATGGCCTCAGCTTGGAGATCACAATGTTTTTCTAGAGGTATTATATGTGAGGTCATTCTCTGCTCACTCCAAGGACTTCAAAAACTGGACCACCACATTGAACCACCTCATGATGTTCTTGCCTTGACCAAAGTGGCTGATTCTTTTGGTTAAAGAAAACCAATAAATTGCTTAATTGTACTCTCTTCTCCAGAAGATACCTCAGCCTCTTAAAGGGCAGGATGACCTGGGTGGATACATGAGTCTGAACTCTGCCGGAGCCTGGGGAAGACTGATACAGCAGGAAACTCTAGACTCAGATGAAATTTCTCACCTGATTACCCAGAAGCAGGCAGGCTGGTATGGCCATACAGCCTTAGTGGCAGCCAAATGCCCTCCTTCTCTGCAAGTTGCAGGCTTTTAGCTTTCGGATTCTGTCCAACTGGAAGATCACACTGGGATGATAAAGCAGAGCTATGGCAAAGCTTTATGAAAAGCAATCTGTTAAAAGCAGACAAGGAAAGTTGCTTGTCTCAGACTACAATGCTTCTGGAGATTTCTGTGCATCTCTCCTCCACCCTGAACCAGCTTTTCTCTCCTCTGTGAGGGTGAAAATGAAACTAGGGACAAATTGGCTTCACTGATGAGCTTTGCTCTTTGAGCGTGTGACTGAGCGTAAGGACACTTGCTTGTGTAATTGGGCCTTACCATCTCCTTCCTCTATTCAAGCTCTTACTCTTATTTGATGTTTTATTCTAGCTCATATTACAGAAGGCAGTGTAACAATCGCAAATTGCTAACAAGGGCCAGGCAAGTTCCATAAATGATTAAAATGGGCTAGGAGTTAGGCAAGAGGTAGCAGTGTAAACTAAAAAAACATCTCCAGGGAAATTAAAGATACCTTCTCTAGAAGGGACAGCATTTACTCAGCCCCAGTTCATTGTTGCCATGCAAAAAATTGGGCCATTGTTGGCAAATCTTATCATTTTTTCCAATAAAATGAGAAATCCTGAATTTTACTGGACATTTCCATATTCTAAAGTAATGTGGGGACCAGACACGTTGAAGAGCATATCCAGCTTCATAGGCTACCAGCTTGCAAACTCTGCAAAATCACATGGGCCTTGAAGGCACAAACTCAGGATTCAATGAACCAAATTTGCATTCTGTGCTAACTGCAGACCTGGAGTAAATTAATCTTTTATGGTCATCATCAATTTAAAATTTCCCCATTAAGATGTTTTGAGAATTAAATGTGCTCAATTAACACAATGTTTGACCTATAGTAAACTCTCAACAAAGGCTATTTCTATTCTGCCTTGATTTCCTTTGAAAAGACAACCCTTGATCCTTGAAGAGCAGGTTTGCAAAGACTCCTGGTGCTGAAAATTGCCCAGCAACAGACCCTGCTGGGAGTGCTGGAGCTGCAAGCTCAGTGGAGCAGACACTTGTTTTCCTGCAGCTCATCCAAGGCCAGATATCTGGCCCCTCCCCCACCAGGCACTTTCAGAAACTATAGATCCTTCTTTAATTACCAGCAATTAAGCCAGCGTCAGCCTGCAATACAGGATAGGCCCCGCACCTTGGCCTCCTGAGGCTCTTATAGGACTATGGCTCAGCCCTTCCAGAGCCTCTGCCACCCACAGCCATTTATTAAGTCCCTGCCTCCCTCCCCCGAACCCATACAAACCTCCCCACTGTCAGAAAGACACTGATGCAGGGAAGTCTGAAGGCCTGGGCAGGGGTCCACCCCTAGTTGCATTCTAAACTTCTGCATCCAGACAGTTCTCAAGGGCAAACCATAGCTCACAAGATCCTTTTCAGATCATATAATGAAAGATAGAGGCCCCTGTCCTTGCCAGGAAGGAACGAATACATTCACTCAGGTAGCAAAGGAAATTGAGAAAAGAAAAATGAAAGTTCTTCTAGTATGGGAGAAGGCAGAGTAGTAATGGTAAACATGTTTCTTTAGAGGAAGACCCTCTCCACAGAAGTTGAATGAGTCAGTTTTGGGAGTGAGGGATGTAGGGAAAGACTAGCCATCCAGACAGTTCTCCAGACACATCCTCCCTGTCTCAGCTGACAACCATGCAGACTTTAAATAGCATATTGGTGAGAACCTCAGGACTCAGGCTTAGAGGTGGACATTTTGGTAAAAGCACCTTCTGGATCCGAAGTGCTCTTAGACACAAGCAGGTAGGAGGTACTTGGTTAAGGTTGATTTTCCCTTCCTCTTTGAGCGCTGCATTTCTGGCTTAAGCTGAAACAGCTAGGAAAAGTCCTCTTTCCTGGCTTTTGTTTGTGGCATGAGTCTCTAAGCTGCTCTTCCTGGCCCCTAGGGAGACTAGTCATGTGGCCCACACCTGCTTTTGGCTCTGGGGCCCTGAGGCCAGATGAAGCTGGTGTTCAGGGCAGCTGAGCCATCACCGTCTGTGACCCAAGGTTACAGTGAGCCTCTGGGAGGGTGAAGCAGGAACTTCCATGCTGTCCACTGCTACAGATGACTTTGTTCTATTTACAGGTCAGGAGTCAATGGCATTTTGCAATTCACTAGTTCAGTAGTTATTAATGTCAGCCCAGTTTAAAACACACACACTTAATTAGAATTGAACAAAGTTTTAAAGTGAAGATTTAATGTAACTTTCTCAGATATATAAATCTTATCTCTCAGGCATGTCTGTGTTTAATTAGATAATTCAGGCAAGGAAACTCCCATCAGCTTAATGGGTGTGATTACCCATCTCAGCAGACTCTAGCCCTTTCTCTTCTTTTGTAAAAGTTAACCAGATAATGGCACAAGTCCTTACTCACTGAAAGTCTGTGTGACTGACTGGTCACTAGGTGTTCTACTCTTCTGTTCTTTTCCCTATCCTTCAATCTCATTAATTGTATTCAAATGGCGATTACAAATGGCAGATCTACAGCCTCAATGAGCACGAAATCAGTCACACAAAGGACAAAAATAACATGTAAATGCATACCAAGCTCTTTGAGTCTCAGAAATCATGACAGACCAGCTAGAAAGCTTGGGAAATTAATTAAAAGTAGTGGTCATTTGCAGAAGCCTAAGAAGTTGGGATGACACCAACCAGCAGTTCCTTTACATTTACAGACATAAAGTTCAGATTGAGGGTGCCAGGTGTAAACTCACTGCACAGGAAAATTCATGCACAAATCAAAGCACATTTCTGAGTAAGCTTTTTCACTGGGATAGTGAATGGGTCACACAATAAGAGAATTCAACTGGTAGAATGCTCTGTCAGAAGTGTTCAGAACAATCCCACAGGACTAACCCTCTCTTGTTTTATCCTGTCTCAGATTACAGTGGATCCTGGATCCCTACTACTTAGGACCAATTGACTTGCTTTCTATCTCTGTTTCCTCAGTTGCCAAATTAAGGTGTTGGACTAGGTACTTCCTAAAGTCCTTTCCTACTGTTATATACTAAATTTTAAGACGTCATCTTCTTATTTGTTCTCAAACCTCCCCAAACTGTCCCCCAAACTATCCCATGTGATTGCACAAGCCCAGCAGCTTCACCTCCTTGGAGGATGTCACCCAGTTGAGAGAACGCTATCCCTTAACCTCAGTGTTTCAGCACCACGGAGAGCAACACATACTCTAAACTAGCCCCACGCATTACCTTCAAACACTTTGAGGTGAAATGCCTATGTCAAAGTATATATATACACATAATTATTGTAAGCTCCCCTCAAGTACCAATATATTATGTTATATATATTATATATGTTATATATATATATATATTACATAACATACACTACATATACTATATTATATCCAATTATAAATATACATCATATAATTTAATGTATTTTTATATATCACAAATTATAGTAATTCAAGAAAAATCTTCAGAAGAAATGAAGTTATTTTAATAGATATATCCAACTCTGTTTGCTTCCTTAGCCTTAATTCAGTTACCATATTGTAACAGAAACATTTTCTTGTGTAACCAAGCCCCTATGTCACTGTAGAATATTAGGGGTCAGTAGGTGTAAGCTTCTCCCAACATAGAAAACTCTTCTATAGTATCTCTGATGGGTGGCTATCAGGTTTCTTCCTGATTATCTCCAGGCACAGAAAGCCTGGTACTTCTTTGGAGATTACAAAATCTCTAATAGGAAGGTCTTTCTTTATTAAACTGAAAGCTGCTTGTTCATAACAATCTACCACATTTGTACCCAGAATATGACCACTTCTTATCTGTCCACCATTAGCCCTCTGGTCCTAGTCACCATCATGTTTCATCTGGATTGTTGCCATAGCCTCTTAATTGGTCTTTCTGTAGCTGTCTTGACCCCTGTTGGCTCCTGGCAGTCTATCTTCATAAAGCACCCCTTTTAAAAGGAGTAAACCTTTAAAAATCTAAGTCATCCTAATGTCACTTTACTGCTTTATATCCTCCAATGGCTCATCATTTTTGTCAAAGTAAAAGTCAAATTCTTTATAATCATCTAAAAGGTCTTTCATGATTTGCCTTTCATCTCTTCATCTATCTCTGATCTCATCCCCTACCACTCTCTGCTTCACTCACTCTGCTCCAGCCACACTATCCTTCTTAGCTGCCCCTTGAACACCAAGCACAACCCTGCATCAGGTGCTTTGTATCTGCTGCTTCCTGTGACAAGAATGCTCTTCCCCCAGATATCTACTTGATTTATTATTACACTTCTTTCTAGTCTTTGCCCAAATGCCCCCTTAATAGAGAAGTCTTTCCTGACCTCCTATTTAAAGCCCCATACACTCCCTATCACTATTTCACTCTTAGGCAGGTAAACTGGTAAATGCTGGTATACGTTTAACAACCCATGGTGGGGGTGGAGTTGGGGGAATCTCTGATTTGTAACATCTGCAATACTATGATGTAATACTCCATCATGGTTAACTTCAAGTATCAATGTGAAGGCAAAGTTGGGAAAGGCTAACAATCAACTCTCATCATCTGGTACTAGCGAGCTCAGCACACTACTGCAGGTAAAGGAGGGAAGGAGGATGCAGCATACTCCTGGGGCTGAGCGCAATAGTGGCTTTTAAGTTGATTCAGGAGAACTCCAAAAGAAGGAAAAACTCATGGAAAAGGAATTTTGCTATAGTAGCAGGGAGCATTCAGTTTTACTTCTCTCTTCCAGCTGCTTTTGGAACACCTGAACCTGGATGTTCTGCCCACCACTTGAATGTCATATGTTGAAAACCAAACCCTGGACTACCCTCCCAAATCAACGTTTTTTTTTTTTTTTTTTTGCTTCTGTCCAGGGGACCACAATTCTCCCCATCTTTGACCTCTTGTTCTTCTTTGCCCTAACATGTACTCCCAGTAGCACTGACTCTCCAGGATGATAGGGCCATCATGGCCTGGAATAATTTACCATCACAGCCCGTGAAGACATGAGAATACTCATAGATAGATAAGTTTATCAGAAACAGTCCACTTCTCCTTTTTCTGGTTTGCTTCCACTTCATACTCCTGCCTTTGAGGGTTCTGGGAGCTACTGAGTCCATGTCACCCTTGGGCAGTGCAGCTGGACTATTCTGCATTTCCAGGACTGTCTAACAGGGTTGCCAAAGCCCAAGTATAATTCTTCTCATTCATCACTTCTATAGCACATTGATTTCTTAATCTTTTGAGGTTATGAGCTCTCACTCCAGAAAAATATACTTATGTACCTTCCCATAACACTTTGCATATAACTTAAGGGGTAGATAGACCTCCCATGAAGCCAACTCATTGATTCCCTAGATATTCATGGCCTCTAGGTTAAGAGTACTGGACCAGATCATCTCTAAGGTCTTCTGCCAGCTCTAATACAGGATGATTATCTTAATTCTTTTATACTTCCCCAAGCTTTGTCAGCCTCTGTCTTTCTGAATAATGGCTCCAAATAATGGCTAATAATTATCAAATTAATAAAGCATCTTTATGTTATTCATAATATGCTCACAAATAAATGGATATGATCTTGTAAACTGTGTTTCACTGAAGGTATTATAACTAATGAGTTAATACACAAAAACTGAAAATGAATTATAATATTGTTGCAACGTTTCTTCCATTGTTGCAACGTTTCTTCCATCATTCAGAATGTTCCCTGGCAATATCTAATGCAAATAAAAAACAGCCCCAAATAAGATGCTCAGTTTCATTTTTAAACAGAGAAGTGAAGCTGTTGCAGTTGTTTTTAAGCACTGATTTTGGATTTATTTTTCATATTGTGATCTTTATAATGTAAATGTATTATAAAATTCAGCAATTTTGTTAAGAGATTACTTAGCTTGACTAGCTCTTTCACAACCTTCATGTAGAGACTTCAATATTTTCTGCTACTAAAGGCAATTCAGGATTTATTTGAAGAAGTAGAAAAAGAACAACAACAATCACAACCATACAAATAGTTATAAACCCAATGACAAGCTGCCACTGTTTATCTACTTTCAGTTATGGGAAACTGAAGAGTAAAAATACTTGATGCTGTCTGCTCCCTGCCTTCCCCTACCCATGTCCATAGGCTAGCAGGAAATATCGCCCAGGACAAAAGAAAGGGCCATGGACACACAGGCTTATTTATTTGGCAAATATTTATTGAGAACACCTAAGGGACAGGAACTTGAAAAGAAATTGAGATATAGAAGCAGAGAAGAGAAATGTAAATACAGGCTCACATCTGATGGATAAGTAAGTGAGCACAGCTGAGACAGAGCAGGTAGGGAAATATTTAAGTCTAGTAAAATCCACTGCTTCACCTCTCCCCTATGGACAGCTCCCAGCCCCTGTGTATCTGTGTAATCTTTGGAGAATTGAGAGAATGCGCTGCATTCCAGAGTAGGGAGGTTCCAGCATCAGCACTGGTGATGGTCTTTTTTTCTCTCCTTTCAATATGGCACATGGCTAATACATGTATTCGCCTATAATATGGTATCAAGTCCTTATCTTACAAACAAGTTATAGGAGACACAAGTATTTTATGACTGGCTAAGGTAGGGGAGGGGGAGAAAAAGCTTTCACTTTTGGCTTGTCTAAGGAATTAGAAATATATTTGGTCTTTCTTCTCATTGTGATCAACACAGCCAATCTCTATGTACGAATTTGTTTTGTTTTTGGAGCAGTAACAATGCTTAGTTGAATGAGCAAAGAAATGCTACACACATTAGTTTGGATTTGCCATAGAGCAGACACCAAGATGGGATTAGATATGCAAGAGATTTCCTGGAGGAGAGAGGCTGAAAGACAAGGAGCACTTTCAGATTGTAGCAGAGGTCTAACACCTGCAGAGGGAGAGAGGGAAGGAAGGAAGATTGGGTAAGAAGAGTCTCAGACTTGAGGAAAGATTCAAGCCTATGGAGAGTCCTTGAGACAAAGTTATCCTTGAAGGAGTCCTGCATCTCACAGAATGAGTGTGACTTAGACTTAATGCCATTGCCATGGTAGCTGGGAGCAGTTGGGGGTAAGTATGGCCTTAACATGAGTGTCATGGTAGGACAGCATCTGGGATTATCAGTCTCCCATAGCAGGAGATCTGGGTGGTCCATTTTCATGACCACTATACTATGTCATTCTGTGGACCTTGAGGAAGTCTCTTGCCAGCTCCAAACTTCCATTTCTATTGCTGCAAACTCTGTCCTAGGCTGTTTCTGGGAAGCAGTCTCCCCTGAACATTTTGCCAGCAGCCCTGTGTCACATTTGATGCCAAGGAGCACAAATCCTCCTCTCTTCTCCCTACTCAGATTAGATATCCAGAACATTTTTGTTCTTTGTTTCTAGTCACATTTCCTGATATTCTGAGTGGAATAGAAATGCCAACTGCAATGAATGGCTACCATGGTCATTTCCAATCACTAATTTAAAGTCAGTTATGTGGGGGTGGGAAGAGATAAATTTGGGAGTTTGAGATTTGCAAATATTAACCACTACATACAAAAATAGATTAAAAACAAATTTCTTCTGCACAGCACAGGGAACCATGTTTGGTATCTTGTAATAACTTTAATGAAAAAGAATATGAAAATGAATATACATATGTATATATATGCCTGGGACATTATGCTGTACACTAGAGATTGACACATTGTAACTGACTATACTTCAATTAAAAAAAAATCTTCAAAATAAAAAATAGTCAGTTCTGTGACAAAGTCCTATGGATGAAGATATCTGGTGACTGTGTAAGCCAAAGAACCATATGGTTCCCAGAATCCACCTTCCAGGTTTGGTAAAGAATTTATTTTAAAAACACTTTCCCCAGAAGAATGAATACAGCTTTTATCTGATATCACTTCAACTACATTAGAGATTTTGGAGACTGGAATTTAAAAAGCTAAAGCAATCCATTATTCTTAGATGAGCTTATATGAATGACCTACTCAGCCCCAGTTATTTCCAAGGTAACTTTATTCGTATCTGGTTTTAGCTTTGCTTAGATAGCTTTACTGAAAGAATGCTGTTCTGTGTTAACCCTCATTGTGGTTAGACATGTTACTTATGTCTGAATCTCCTTCTAAGCATGATAATAGCAAGGAAGAGTGGGGTTGGAGAAGTTTGAGATGGGCTCCAAACAGTGGTGGTGATTTTCACAGTGATTATGGATGTTCTTCTAGAAAATAATTATTAAAGGACAGACATGGGAGCCCATAGAGAAAACAATTAGTTATCATTCAGAGTCAGGTGAGTTCAGTTTATCAGTCTGTCTGTGAGTTAATCGACAATTACTTATTTTGTCTCTAGTATCGTGACCACAACAAACATGCTTCCTATCATATGGGCTCTTACTAATAAGAGAGACAATAGCACAAACAAGCATTCCAAGCTAACTTCAGTGCCTTTGCCGGACTGCTGGTCTAGGTAAATAGGCTACGCAAGGACTTTACAAAGTATTTGATAAAGTGTCTCATGATAATCTTGAAGGCAAAATAGAATAATGTGAGCTGGCTAATTGTATGGTCCCATTTTACACTTGGGTCCAAAAAATTAGCCATTCAAAAACAAAGATGAGGACATGTGGGCCAAGAGAAGATTTCTTGGAAGAGACTTGGAGAGTGTGGGAAAGAAAAGCCAGTATGACTCAGCACTTCTCCAAAGCTGCTGCATCTGGAGCCTACAGCACGGGACATGAAGGGTTAACAGCAAATCAGCGCTCCGCTGCCAGGGACACTGTGGTCCAGGGGGATGGCTGCTGTCACCTAGCAACTCCATTAGGTGTGGTCTGATCCACTGTAGTAGACTTTTAAAGTCACAGTCCAATTAGAAGGTTGTTATCAAAACACACCACAGAATATTTTTTAAACTGTACTTTCTGGGCAGAACACCAACAGGGAGAGGTCAACGATATAATGCATGCCCAGATTAAAGTACACAATAGCAAACAGGGAGCTCACAAATAATTTGTTATCATTAACAATTAACACTAGAACCAAAATGGTTTTATTTAACTCAGGACAAAACCAAGAAAAATATTGAGCTGGGTAAACAGAAGGTTTACTATGTGCCTGGTAATATGCTGTGTTTAATATGCACTGACTCCTTTAAGACTCTCAGCAGTCTGTCAGGGCAGTGCTATTATCCCCAGTTTGCAGGGAGACACTGACCAAGGCTAGCAAGTGCTAAGTCAGAATATGAATCCAGGTCAGCCTGACTCCATAGCTTACTCTTACTGTCACTAAACAATACTGCCTCTTGCAGGTAAAATTTCTCTTTTTATAAATAATGACATGAACAACATCAACTTTTTAAAAATGAGAAGTGTGTTTTGATCAAATATTTGTATATTATAGGAAAAATATTGTTATATATTCCCATCAGGTAAAGCATCAAGCCTATCCTTTTTGTTTGTTGTTAGCATAATAGGAAAAATTCTGTTTTCAAAGCTATATCGCAGAAAAGTAATGGCAAGTGGCAACTCCATGTTTGGACAGTCTGATACTCAACACAATTTTGTCTAAAAATCATTAATTGCTTTATATTGTATACCTCAGTCTCAATTTTGGGGGGGAATCTAAACCCACAGTTATTTATGTTTTCTTTGTAGAATTCTGGTTTTGTGTTGAGTTGATTCAGAAACCGTTTAAGAATAAAAGCTGGCTTTTCATTTAAGACTTTCTTTTCTCAGAATCTGATCCATGGGAAATGAGTCTTTGTGGTAAACACAGTCAACATGCAACAGATCATTTCACTCCAACACTGGTGTTCACCTAGTGGTCTCCATCCCTGCATTTTTTTGCTTGGGAGAGACAATATGCTTAGCTCCCCTCTATGGATCTCGATTTCTTTAAACCAGTTATAATAACCCCATTCCCTTTTGTCAGACACCTACTTTCCTGACCTCCCTTGCAGCCAGCAGTAGCCATGGAATCCAATGTTTACCAATGAAATATATGGGTGAAGTGTACTAGAGGAGGTTTCAGGAAGGAGTTTATTTTCAGATAAAAGATCAGACACAAGAGGAAAAGCTTATTGGAGTCATGCGTGGTCAACTTTCTAGTCTACTTGCTTCTTACGTGAACACGTTGCCTGAAAAGGCAACCTCCTTTGTGACCATGAGGCAACATGCTGAAGACGCCTGAGCAGAAATTAGAAATGCCTGGATCTTTGGTCTGGTTATGGAGTAGTTGAAACAAGCCTGACACTGCCTACCTCCCAACTACTTAGAAGATAAGAAAACCAAAATTTTAATTGTGCAAGCCACTGTTAACCAAGTTTCCTATTTCTTGGTATTAAAACCCTCTTTAACTATTACACATCATAAACATATGTTGAATTTATAAGACAAAGTATCCCAATGACACATGTCAATACACTGTTTGCTTGGACAGTGCTATTGAGATTACGTCACACGCTCTTGCATTGGTGATTTCTTCACATTCTTGGATGTGACAGGTCACTTCCAAAAGGCTTGTTACCACTTTATAACAGGAACAACTATATAAATACACTTAGCCTTTTTTATCTGTGTTCAACACTAAATACATTTTAAAAGAATACCTATTGCTGGCACTGATTTTTCCTCCAAGGATCACCTGTGACTATCTGACGTCCCCTGAATTGGAAAAGGCTGACCCAGTAAGCTCCTCTCTTCCCACTTACAGCCATCCCCCATGCCTACAGCTTAGCTCCTTGGGTGAATAGACTGTAGCTATCTATGGTGGTGTGCTCCTTAAAGGAACCCAAACACACTCAGAAAGCACAATTCCTGAACGTTGCACTTGAGGAATAAAAGTGAAGCAATCACAGATGTGATGCCTGTGAGTTCTCAACACTCAGTTTGAAGCGACCATGACACCTCAGACTGGTGCTCCAGATCCAGAACTGCGTGGCCCAGAAGGGAATGGGTGGGGGGTGCAGACCTAGGATGATGAAAGACTAGGACACAGGCTGCCTCCTAACTCAACCCTGGGGAAGGTGATTCCCCAGTGAAGAAGGATTAGACGTAATTCAGAGCTGAAGGACTAGCTACTTGCTATTAGACATAATCATGCTGAGTAAACTTTCGATCAAAACTAGTCACTTCCTTTTTCATACTATGGTAATTTACAATTAGTCATCTTTTTTGCCTTTGTAAGCTTTCAAGTGAAAGACACCCTTCAGGGTGATGTGGACTGGATGGACCCAGTTGGTGATTTTAGTCAAAATTCTCATCCCTAGAGTGAGCCCCAGTAGGTGCGTAGAAAGCCCCCCATTCTCCACCCCCTACTCCACTTCATGTGCTAATGCTTATAAAACAACTCAGAGTCTGCTCGTGGTAAACACCCACAGATAACAGCCTTCTCTCCCAGCCCAGACAGAGTTCTCTCTCAGCACAACTTACTATTTCCCATGAATAACGGTCATTGTCACTAATGAGGAGGGTGATGGTCATGCCTTGTTCATGTCCAGTCAGATCATACCTTAAAGTGTGCAGCACACTGTAAAAGAGACAATAATAAAATTCCCCCAGCTAAGACTGAAAATTCACATCTTCTGAGAAATGGCGGATATACTGGGAATGTCCAGCCTAGACTAAAGAAGTCTTAGAAGAAATGTGTTTGATGTCTTCAATTCCATGAAGGGCTCTCATGTTCAAGACGACTTTGACTTGTTCTGTTTGGGCCCCAGAGGATGTGAAATAAGATCAATGAGTAAAAGGACTATAGAAATTATTTTTTATGTCTATCTCCTTTAGCAGTGTGGCTCTCAGGAATCCTGAGCTAACTTAAGGGAGTATTGACACTGTTGGCTTGAAAATTTAGTCAACATGGACAGCAAGCATGCCCTTGTTCTAGCCCAAAACAGACCACAGAGATTTCACCAACAAATTGTAAGCTACCAAATTGAACTCTGCTCATAATCCTGCCCCTTCCTCACTGTGATCTGTAACAGAAGGGACAGGAGACATCTTTAATCCTGGCTTGTCTGGGGCCCTGTCTCAGGCCTTGACAACCAAAGATTTGTAACACCAGCATGAGGCTCAGTGTTATGCTTTGAAGAAGGAAAAAACCCAAATATTGCATATGCTTGGACAGGTTGCTGGAAATGACAATGTTATTCTAAAGCAATTTGTTAGGGGTAATAAGAAAAAAAAAACCTAGGAAAGCCATTATGTAAATAGAGGTTATTTGTGGCAATTCAAAACCACCTGTCTTGAAGAAATAATGTCAGTGGAGGGGATGAGAAAGTTTTCCCTGGTCTGAGTTATTATTCCTCCTTGCCATTAATATCAGGCCTGTATGATTACTGATATTATTTCCCTACAAGGCTGCACATCTTCTCTCCTACCAGAAGGTAGGTACTCTTTCTTAGGCATTATTCACCCTTGAAACTCCAAAATCCCCAACATCTATCACCCCACCAATGCCCCTCTGGGCCCAGAGGGATGGTGATAGGCTCACAGTGAGAGAAGAAGAGGTAGCATTTTTCATGAGGATGCGGTGGTGATAGGGGAGGTGATCCCTCTTCCTAACCTCTGGCCCAAGTGTCCTGAGGTTACCAGTAGAACAGTTGTTCCTCTCTGTTAGCAATATCTGAGCCCAACTCTACCTGCCTAAAAAGATAAACCAGGCAAAACTCACCGCAAGAGAAAGTCAAGGAATTTATTTAAAGCTGTGATAAATATAACTTCATACACAGAGTCCCTGAACACTTAATACTACTACTACTACTAATAATAATGATAAGAAGAAAACAATAGTAATAAAGGACACTGTAGTCAGATGGCAGTTTTTTTTTTATTAACAGCTTTATTGAGGTATAATTTTCATGCCATAAAATCACCCATTTAAAATCTATAATTTAATGATTTTCAGTAAGGTTATAGAGTTGTGCAACCAACAGCACAAACTTACTTTTATATTATTTCCATCATCCCCCAAAGAAATCTCATGTCCACTTACAGTTATACCTCACTTCCACCCTCACCCTTAGTCAACCTCTAATCTACTTACTGTGTCTGTGGGTTTGCCTATTTTGGACATTTCGTACAAATGAAAGCATACAATATGTGTTTTTTTGCTCTGACTTCTTTCACTAAGCATACATTTTTTCAGGTTCATCTATGTTGTAGCATGTATCAGCACTTCATTCCTTTTAATTGCCAAATTATATTCCATGGTATGGATAGATCATATTTGTTTATCCATTCATCAGTTGAGGGACATTTGAGCTGTTTCCATATTTAGCCTGTTGTGAATAATGCTGCTATGAATATTCATATACAATAATTTTGAATTTTAAGGGTTTATCTAAAATCTTATCTCTTCTTTCCAATAGGCTAAAAATTGTTATAAATATCTAGATTCTTCCATCTGAGTGCCGATATTTGGACCTGGTTCCTTCACATCTTTCTTTTTGTCTGCCCTTGCCCATTCTTGTGTAACAGCAACCAGTACCTAACTGCTTGCTCATCCTCCAGAAGGCTTTATAGACTCCACCAACACACCTATTTAAAACATCTTATTTCAGTATGTTTTAATCAACTTCCTTTTGTTCTGTCCCAAGGTTTTCAACTGGACTCCATCCATCCTGGTCTCGTGAGGCATAATATAAGGGATGCTTTCAGGACATGGAGACACAAATAAAAGCCTGGTTCTTGGTAATTTTGGAGTGCAAAACTTAGATTCCAGATAGGGCCAGCCATTAGGTAAAACCAGCCATATCTTCTCTAACAGTTTGCTTTTTAACTAACCATGTAACTTGAATTATCCCAGCACTCATGGTTGGGAGCAGAAGATTCAATTCCACTTTAGAAAGAAAAAAACTCCCTCATTTAAACTCGGAATAAGTTTAAAACTGAGCAATGCTTTTATTAAAAAAACATTTTTATGTTTCCCCTTTTATTCAGATCTCAAAAGACAGTACATATTCAACCTGTATCTCCTACAAAGAAAAGTAAGATGTCCATGTATTCTAATGAAGACTTAGTTCATAATATCCAATTGGTAAACTTCGTGACCTTGATACTTTGGGAAACTGGACTCCAATAGCTAAAGGAGGGATGGGATGGATTTTTATTTCATGCCTTGGCATAAACATGTATGCAAACACAAAAACCCCTCAAGATGATTAAAATTCCTCAAGATGAGTACAATTACTGACTTTTTTTTCCGTAAGGAAGGATTCCTCAAAGTTCTCTAACCCTAACCACCAATTCAGCCTATAACCTCAAGGATAATTCTCCAGGTTTCCCACCTACGGGTAAAAGGAAGAGGTTGGACACATTTATAGACAGAGCTCTAAAAGCTGAGGAATAAAAAGCCTGGGCATAAGCCCCAAGCCTGGTCTGAAAATGTCCCAGGTCATTTTCTCCCAGGTTATCCTTGTCCCCTTCAGATTTCCACTTTCAGTAGTGAGCAGGTATGTTCCAGAAGGTAAGTTTTCCAGCAACTCTCCAGAGTCTTGTCCCTCCCATCAAAAAGGGGTAGTATCCCAAAGCCCTTTTTTCTTTAATCAGTTCATTCAAGGGATAAGGCTTGTTTTTAATGGTCAGTTTCTCCTTTCCAAAATTTCTGGGAGTAGAGACTTTTGTGAGTACGGGAAGGAAGGAACAAAGTCTTATTTTTCTATCTAATCCTGCTCCCCCTTTGTGGCAAGAGGGATTTATTTCTTCACTCAAAATCAAAAGATAGTTTACCAGAGGAATTTAACCTTCCTGTATTACAACCTGAAGAGTGCTATGAAGGAGATCAGGATCACCCTAAAATATGCCAATTTGGCATAAGGATTATTTTAAGCTGAAAATGACTATGAATGAACAGATGCAGAGAGAGTTCTTAGCCTTCATCTTTTTTGCCTCAAAGCAGGGCATAAATTTCCCTTTGTGAAGGTGTCCCCCACTCCCTGGGAAAAGGAGAGCTCTCATATCACTGGAGACGGAGTCAACACCAAAAAAGCAAGTTTGTGTAAATAGGTCTTACTAAAATAAGCCCTCCCAAATATTTCCTAGTCACTTCCCCATAATCTAATCTCCCTTGAAGCCCAAATTCCCTTTCATTTAAAGGGTATATAAGCTCCCAAGTCTAGCCACTTCTTTGAGTTTTACTTCTTTTCTGTGAACTATCATGCATGTAAAACATTAATAAAAATTGTATGCTTTTTAAAATTAATCTGTCTTTTGTTAGTTTAATTCACAGGCATCTGATTACAGAACCTAAGAGGGTAGAGCAAAAGTTTTTCCTCCCCAGAAAATCTCCAGTATAGATACTGAGCATTTGTTAGTTAAACCAAATGTAGCACCTGTACAAAGATGTGTTTAACCTATGTGTTTCTTAAAAGGTCTCCCCTAGTGACTTTTTAATGATATGATCCATATAGTGACCAGAACCCCTCCACAGGGCCCTATATAAGTAAGTCCTTTTAAATTTATATTTGAATGCCACTTATACATTCAGATTCTTCTGCCTCAGTCTGAGTTGACTCTGTCATAATTCAGTACAAACTGCATAGTTTTCAAAATACTCCATACCTGTTTTACTAGTTATGGCTCATTAGGGGTCCTATGGAATAACTTAAAGGAATACAGAAATTACTGTCCCTTTGAGACAGAATGGAAGAGAGCAGGGCACAGCCACTCAAGGAGTGACAGCAATTTAACACCAAAATAGTGGCAGATTCAACTATTTGTTGACCTTGAGGATTAAGAGGTTTGACTTCTGGTAGACCTTGAGCTTCATTATCTGCTCATTGTAACAGCCTGATAAATAACATGCCTGTAGGCACCATGACAGTCCCAAGGCTAACCACAAAAGGTCAAAGAATGGGTGGTGGCCCAATCCCTGGTAATCTCAGCCCCTTCCCCAGGGCAATTGGAATGGTCCCACATAGTGGAGGCATGTGAAGCTTCTGAGCCCATAAAAACTGACACCACCACACCTCGCGGCCTTTTTCACTCACTTCTCTTTGGAGATGGCCCGCACTCTGTCTATGGAGTATGTACCTACTTTTACTTTAACCTGAGCACCCAATTCCCACACCTCTTTCCTTGCCTTTCTCTTGCCTTACACTCTATGCAGTATGTATCTCTCTAAATAAATCTGCCTTTACTCAATGGTGGCTCGCACTTGAATTCTTCCCTGTGCAAAGCCAAGGACCCACACTTGGCAGGGCACATTCCAGGGGCTCAGTCGAGACCTGGGACACAGCCCTCCTCATGCCCCAAATCTGTTTTCCTGCATCATCTCATGGCATGGGAGTCAGAAAATTCCCTTCTAAAAATCTTTATAAAGTGTTAAATTATCATATTTTTTCAAGTCTTACATAATTTTTCCTTCATCCCATCACTGTTATTCTACAGCAATTAGTCTGGACAATACAAAAACAAATAAAAACAAAGAGGATACCATTACACTAATGTGCGGCCAACTCTGATGGCTCGATATTTTTTTGATTTGAAAGAGTAAAGTCAGATGATGAGGGAGGATAGAGTATTTGAGAATTTTTTGCTTGGCTGAGTTATTAACCCTCTTGGAAGGATTATTTGGCTTCTTCATGATTATTAATATTATTCCTCAATAGTTTGGGGTCCAGAAAAATGTGAATCACGTATCAATTAGAGCTGCCCTTTTAACAGAATTGGGTCTTAGGGAACTAGTGAATTTCCCACCAGTAGTGTGGCTAACTGAGGGAATAAATGAACCTCTAGCAGCATCCACTTGAGGTGGTTATGAAGGTGGCCTATGCCCATGCTCAGTGGACACAAAACAGAGGGCAGTGGGAATCACTAATGTCACAGGTATTCTGAAACCCCATGCTTCCATGAGCCTCTGGTTAGCCTCAGGTGGCAAAAAGAAGACAGATATAAGCAATCAATATGTTGATTCTACATTCCACTCACTCTTTTAAGTACTTCGGGGAATTTAATGTGTTCTTCCTCCGTTTCATTGATTGTGCAATTCTGGTTCCTTTAGGAAGCCTCACAATTTATCAAAGCCTCTTGGCAATTTCTTATAAATAAACTGCAATCCCAACAAAAAATATTGATGGAACAATTTCTGTCCAAACCCTCTGATCAGGCTCTGATATAAACCCTGTGTTTTATTCTAGCTTGCTTTTTATTGCCTAATGAGTAGAATTTCCTTTGTGGGAAGACACAGGCTGTCATGCTTTGATTTCATTTCAAGAATTCTGAGGCTGTTTCAGTTCTGGCCCAGGGAGTTGTACTACTTTCTGGCTGAATCATGCTTCAGAAAAGGAGCTCTGTGAATTTATTTTGTAAAGTGTTTTTAACGCTTTCAGGCTATAGTCAATGAATAGCTGAAATTCAGAATAATAGAAATTTATCTCTTATCTCATTCCATTGACCAAAGGCCTGTGTGAGGATTGTCATCTGATTGCTGAGATGAAAACATACTAATTGTCCCCAAACTAAGATTGGGACAGCGCGGTGGATCTGGCAGTCGCTTCTGGGAAGAGAGTATGGAGAGTCCCTGCTTTGTGTCTTTCTCAGTCATCATACAGCACATCGGAATGTTATCCTTTCCCTGGGGGCCGCGCTACTATGGGTCTCTTGGACACATCCCTGGGCTGGCTTGGGCCCAGGATCCAGTCCTCCCAAGCAAGACAATTTCAATGAATATCAGCTTGGATGGTAATAGGCCCAAAGGTTTATTTATTTTGCCCTCAGAGGAGAGCATGGGGGCATCCTAATCCATTTTTAAGTCAAGCACTTGGTTTTTTCTTGTTTTCCCAGAAGATCTGACTAAAGAGGGCCTAAAACAGGAGCGATTTAGATGAAGAATAAGGAAGAACTTTCAGCTAGTAGATGTTGAACTGCCTCCCCCTTGAACTGGAGTTTTCCTAGAAGGGAAGATGAACTATATCACCACTTAAGTTTGCTTCTGGCTGAAGAGCTCTAAAATTTCTTCCTGGATATGGTTTCTATTTTTGTTGCAGCAGAAAGATTTGATTTCAAAGACAGATAGGAAAACTGTGTGTGGGTGAACCTCTGGGGCAGGAATTCTTAACACGAGGTCCCTGGCCTCTAACTGATGAGCACCAGAGGCCTATGAACTCCCAAAATTGTATGTGAAATTGTGTCTCCATGGATACTGGAAGGAGAACATTCACAGCTGCCATCAACTTCAAAAGGGAGTTTATGATTAAAAAACAAAAACAAAAACAGAGCCAGTGAAGAATGACTGCTGTAAGAAGAGTTTGCTTAGGGAGGGTGATTAACTCTGATGCCGGCTGTTCGTTTGTGAGCCTTTGCATGTGGTGGGAAGATGAGGTAGAGGCTGGGGAAGGTGGGACAGAGAAGCCTTCACTAATGGAAGGCTGAGGGACAGGGTGCCTCCACCCTTATTTATTCATTCATTTGCTCATCAAATATTTATTGAGTACCAACTATGTGTCAGGCACTATTGCAGGCACTGCAGATATAGCCATGAACAGAACAGATGAAGATTCCTGCCTTTATGAAATACACACTTGAGGAGGTGGCAGGTAATAAATAATAAACACAACATGAGTATATTACATAGTGGAGCCAGATGAGAGGGACTGACTGTGAGGAGGGGACAAGCAGGATGGTGGGCGGTGGTCCATTTGTACTCTAACACAGGGCAAATCTCAAAGAGAGGGTGTTATTCTATCAAAAACTTGGAGGTCAAAGAGTTTACCTGGAAGATGTTTTGTATCTGGGGGCAGACCATTCTAGGAGAAGAAATAGGCAATATGTCCTTGAGATGGAAGGGAGAGGAATATTTCATGGGAGACCAGTAAGAAGTGATCCAGGTGGGACAATGGTGACGTGGACCAGGGTGGCAACAGTGGAAGTGGTGAGAAGAGGGAGGATTCTGGACATATTTTGAAGGCAGAGCCAATAGCATTTCTTTATGGGGTGGGTGTGGAGTGTATATCAGCACTTCTCAGCTCCTCCTCCTCCAGGCCTCCTCATCATTGGATGCTCTGCCCACTCTCCAACCCAGGTTGGCCCATGGCCTACATCTATACAGTCTAGTCCTCGTGTACAAATGTAGCACTTGTACAAAGATGTGTTTAACCTATATGTCTCTTAAAAAGTCTCCTCCAGTGACTTTTTAATGATATGACCCATATGTGGCTAGTCTGAATTGAGATGGGCTTTAAGTGTAAAATACACATAAAATTTGAAGATTTAGTACAAAAAAGTAAAGTATACTGGTAATTTTAAAAATATTGATTATATGTTGAAATGTTTGGATATACTGGGTTAAATAAAACATTAAAATCAATTTTTATCTTTCTTTGTATTTCCTTAATGCAGCTAACAGAAAAATTAAAATTACATACATAGCTCATATTATTTTTATATTTCAATGGGACAGCACAGGTCTAGAAGTTATTTGAGAGAACAGTGGTTACATTTGAATCAAGAGTCCCTCTGGGTTCATTCTTTCAAGAATGGAGAAGATGATTTGAGTGATAAAGGGCAATACATTTCCAAAATACTTGTTCTGTAGAGACTCACATGCTGCTTTCTTTGAAAGAAATGAGCTATTTGTCCATGTGCAGAAACCCCAAGTTGGCCCATCCATACGTTATCAACAACCAATGACTAAACCCAGCTTGTAGACGCCCCTGAGAAGTCACTGCTCCAGACAATCAGAGATTGATTCCCCTCCATCATCTGCAGCAGCACCCCAAGAAGCCCTGTGGTGGCAATTCCTTAGGTCCAAAACTACAACCTCCAACTTGAAATATATTTCATATCGACCCAATGGCCTTAGGTGAATGTCTAAACCCCTGGTGAGCTGGACAGTGTCTGAGCATCTCTGTTGAAGATGGGTACAGCTGGAGCTGTCCATTTCTGAATTCTTTTCCCCATTCTTCCCTGTTTTATAGAAAGGATAATGCTGAATATCCTGATTAGCAAAAATGGCTTTATACCCATGGGTCAGAACCTTGGAGGAGGGGGACTGGGGACTCACATTTTTATCAAGCTTCACAGGTGATTTTGATGCTCCTTGAAGTTAGAGTTGCTATAGAGAAAGGACAACACACACGTCTGTATATATGTATATATGTGTGTGTACGCGCGTGTGTGTTCATGCTATGAGAGAGTGAGAGAGAGCTAGAGAGAGAGAGAGATCTAACAACATAAGATCAATATGAGTGACCACAACAACAAAAACCTCAACCTATTTTCATTGCTTGGGAGGAAAATTCCACCCTGAGTCACAGGCAGGCAGTTCTAGGCAGCTCCCACTGCACAAGCTCAGAGTCTCCAGCCTCCTCCTCCTCCAGCCTGCCTAGAGCTGCCTAGGGCACAGGGAATGGAAGGCTCTGTTACCACTCCCTAGGTGTCTATTAAAGCTCTTGTCTCCTTCTCTGTTCCTACTCTCTCCCAAATCCTGCCAATTTCTTTCCAATTCTTTGTCTCTGTAGTCCAAAACATCACTGGGGGATAGCAAACTGTTCCCTCTCTGAGTGTGGGCACAGGAAATTTAACCCCAAACTCACTGTCCTCCTACTTGGCAGCTAGGGCCGGGGACCACAGACTATATCATCCACAAAATGTCAACAGTGTCCCCTTGGCCACACCCAAACATTCCCTGTTGCTCCACCATCTCTCTGTTTCCTTCAGATTGTAGCCTTTGAGGGAGACATGACTTGACTTTAGGGGTGAAACTGACTCATGGAGCCATGTTTCCCAAATTGGTTTTTTCACCTGGATTGCATTTTTTAAGAAATCTTGTGATACACAGGCAGCCATGAACATCTTTTTAACTCACAGTGGCCTGAATTGGATTACTGTTCTAACTGCACTGTCTCAGTTCTGTCTCCTGAAAATAGTGGTGTTCCTCTGTGGTCTGGGTGTGACATGAGAGCAGGAACACATCTCCCTGGATCCTAGGAGAGGGAAGGATGCTTCCACTAGTGGTGGGTTGTCGGGGCAACGGTCAGGAATAGGTGGGAAGAGGGTGTGGGAAGAGCCAAGAAAATTCTCCTGAGTTCTACTGACAATTATTCTCTGTACTACGGAAGAAGGGCTCACAGCCTGGAGGGCTCTCAGTGGGGAACAAAGGTTCCTCCTATTCTCAGTGGGGAACCCTTATTCACAAGATGAGGGTTTGTACGTGGGACATGGCTCACACTTTATTTACTTCAATTGTAGCCTTTCCACCAAGCATCTCAAGACCAGTCCATGAAATATCGCACATTTTGTGAGATCATCCTGCTTTTTAATATTTCTGACAGGTGTCCTGCAGGTCCTTCTGGAGTGGCAATCTGTCCCTTTCTTCTGTTATGCAAATGTGCTTATCCTATTTTCGCTGTCTGGGAGAGGATCAGAGATGAAAGATATCCCTCCTCACCAAGCTCTTCTCTCACTGGTGTATTAAAAATACTGGAAGCATCTAAACGCCGCAGACAGACTTCAGAGCCTGCTCTTGATTACAAACCATGCCGTTTCTTTCTTGCTTTTACTTGTACTGTTCAGTGTTTGCATTGCTTTTCCTACAGAGTTCACCTCCTGCCTCTGCTGCTGTGGCGTAGATAGGGTTCATTTATATTTCTGAGCTCTCTGACTTTTATTATTTGACCTTTGCTGAGACAGAAAGCATTTGAGAAAGTTGGACTGTCAGGAGAGGATGGATGACATGGGGGCTGGCGTCAGTACAGAGTGGTTTCTTACCCACAGCATCTGTACTGGGTTATCTTTTAAAGACGATACCAAATTTAAATTGTATAAGATTAGAATATTTCTCAGAGCCAAGCCATAATTTTTTTGCCTTTAAAGGCTAAAATAGGATTTTTAAGACTTGTGGAAGAGCTAGAGGGTTGGAAGGAGAGAAAGATGGTTGGCAGATCACCAGAGCATGGAGTTAATTATGTCTCCTGTACAAACCTGTCAATATTTTTCTTCTCACTTTAAAATCACACTCTCCTGCCACTGTATCGATGATATTAACCCATTGTGACCCTTGACAGAAAGAAGGAGGGCTTTCTTCGGAGAGAGTAATACAAATGCATAACAACAGAGCTAGAATGACAAGCTGGGTTTCACAAATCACTTTGAATAATCTGGCAGAATAGGAGGCTAGTGAGAAGGCAGGAAACTTCTGACTCATTGCTGTTTTCTGTCCTTGAATTGTGGTTTATAGAATCTCAGGGTTGAAGGGGAGCCTTAAGAACTCCCAGTGTAATTCCCTCCACTCCAGTCTTTGCCCTCCCTACACTCTCAGCAAGCATTTTCTCGGCCCTTCTTGGCCACATCCAGGCCTAGGAAGCTCTGTGCTATTAGAGCTAGCCTTCATATCAAGAGGAAATTTGCCTTCCTGTAGCTTCCACTCTTTGGCACTGGTATCTTTGGGCTTTGAGGAGATCAGGGATTACTCATCTCTGGCAGCCTGTGATGACCAGACATCACATCAGGCCAGAATGGATAGCTCCCAGGACATGCTGATTCCTTGGCCCTAGCCCCAAACACACTGCTGTTCACAATGAGGTGGCTGATCTAAAGCCAATGTTAGCATCATTCACACCCCCATCCTTTCCAGTGTGTGCCATGCACCAGCAACATCAGCCTCCCCTGGAGCTTATTAGAAATGATGAGACCAAGCTCCAGACCTACTGAATCAGAATCTGGGTTTTAACGAGATCCATCTGCACATTCATATGCTCATCCTCTCTTGCCCACGTGGTGTATGAAGAACACTGGCTGACTCTGATCTGCGTGTCTGACTTGGGGCCCCAGAATGTTGGTGCACAGCATTGCTGGGAACCAGTAACCCCGGCCAGGAAAACTGGACTTCCACAGAGGAGGTGGTGCTTCCAAGGAGGAAGATGACAAAGACATCAGGTGAGTGCCTTGGGGAGGTCCTCCTGGGGAGGTGACCTTGGGGAGGAGACCTGAGATGTTCCCCCAGTGCTGGGAGATCTGAGCTTCAGGAAGCCTTCCTCCCATCCTCTGGGACAGGCCCTCAGGCCTACTTACTGGGAAGAGATCCAGCTCGATGACTCAGAGAACTGTTAGATTCTGGAGCCTTTGTACACTTCCCAAGTTTGTTGTTATTGTTCTAGTCACTAATAATTTTTTTCCAAAAAGATTAATAGTTTAAAACCACTTTAGAGGCCAACTTCCCAGAGACAGCAGGGGGTTAGGAAGTGGCGAGTCCATCTATCACTCACAGCGAAGCTTGCTGAGACAGGATCTTCCAGAGCAGAAAAAAAAAGCAGCATCAGTGTGTTAGAAAGGAAAAGGGGAGTCAGGAGCTGAAGGAAGGGAACCATGGAGGCCTAGAGGTGGCCACTGTCAACCATCACCTCAGGGTTTAAGGGGCAGGAGGACCATGTGGCTGACTAGTGAGTTAGGGTTAAACCTGCACCATAAGTTATCAGAAGGCTGTGCAATACAGTTGTGGAGATCTTGGTGCTTACTAGCCAGGGAACCCTAGTAGACCACTTAACCTCTCATTGATCATTTTCCCATCTATGAAATGTAGATTGTAATAGCATTTACTTCACAGGATTAATGAAAACATACTTGTGGTGGGCAAGGTGCCCTCTTCCACCCCAGCTGTTTATGGCTTTAAAGAGGTTATAGAACCCCAGCTCTTCCACAGTGATTTTTCAGGGATGGGCAGGCCTGAGCCCTTCTGGGTCTCTCTTAAAGTAAGACAAACTGATCCTCAAGCAGTAGGACAGAAAGACAGAAGGAACCTTAGGTCTCAGCTGATATCATTGAGTCCCTGAATAAACCAGTCCTGAAGGCTGTCAATCTCTGGACTCCAAGTTATATGACCTAACACATTTCCTCACTGTTTAACTCTGTTGGAGTAGAGTTTTATGGTCCTTGCAGCTAGAAGGAACCATATAGATACAAAGGTGTATGCAAAGGGCATCATGCCTGCACATAGTAAGCCCTTGAAACTTGTTAGCTCTTGTTATTATTATTACAGACAGCATACAAGACACATAGAGACCTTTGCTGGAAACAACATCAACCAAGAAGCAGTGCAAAGAATGAGACATCTCTTTAAGAAGCTGAAAAACAGCACAGAGTGATCTACTGTAACCAGGCAACAAGAAAGTTTTTTTTTTCTCTTTTCCTCCTGTCCATCCTCCATTTCAACCTCACTTTTCACTTACAAGAAAAACACTAAGAAAATTAGCAGATTGAAAGGATTTAGTGAACTTTCATCAGCAGTGATTCTCAAGCCATGCCCTCCCCTCCCCCTTGATCTCTGTCCTCACACAACAGCAAGAATAGCATCATGCCAGCCAGAGGACAGGGGCTGGACTGAATGCTACCTTTTTGTTTGTTTCTCTTCATTTTGAGAAGCTTTACAAATATAGGAAAAGACAAAGAACAATATAACACGCACCGATGTTGTTGTATTTATTTTAATAAAAATCACAGAAAATAGTTTGAAGACTCTTTGACCAACTCCTTCTTTCAACTGATTAATATGAATATGAATGGATTGGATTTCTATTTTACAGCCTATTTTTATTCATGAATCCATTAATAGAATATATTATTTTAGCTGTGTTTTAAAATTTACATATGTGGTAGAATATAATACAGTCCTAAAACTTGCTCTTTTCATTGATCATTATGGTTTTAGATTTATCTGTGTTGAAACACATAGACTTACTTTATTATTTTTATTCAGAGTAGTGTTTCAACAGATATATAAGAGTTTATATACCCATTACTTTGTTAATGGACACTTCGTGGTTTTTAATTTTTTGCTGTCAGAAGTATGGTAGCAATGAACATCCTTCTATGTGACCCGTATCTTTAGATCTCTTTCACACTGTAATCTATAGCTCAAAGCCTAATGCATAAAACATTTAACTCATCAACATATATTTATTAAGCTTAAGTTGGTATCAGAGTAAAAACCTGGACCAGAGAATCTTAATTAACAGCTCCAGACTTACACAACAGGGAAATGGTTTATAGCTTAAGGAGATGTCAGTGCAGTTAGGAGTAAATACATATACCCAAGAAAATATAGCTAATAATGCAAAGCAGGAGATGCTAAGTATCAAATGAGAAGTACAGCCAGTGCTGATAGAACTTAGAAGATGTGAGTTTGAAGGTGATCAAGAAGCAGAATATTATTCTATGTCTTGAAGGATTTCAAGTAGAATTTCAACAGGCAAATATATTCAAGTCAAAGTCAATGATATGAGCAAAGGTAAAGAGGTGGGAAGCACTATAAAATCAAGGATCTGGGTAAAGGAAGACATTGGAACTCTAGTTCACTCTCTACACCCCAGGAGGAGTTCCAAATCTGACTGGCCAGATTCAGAACAATGATAGGACCATGCTCTGCTGATGGGCAAGAACATTGGAATTGTTAAAAATTGATGCAAAAAAGTTGTGTGTGGCACTCTTTTCTCCTTTTTCTTCCATGTGACTGGATGGGAAGGCCAGGGATCACTTTGGCCTCAGAGAAGCCATCCTGGCTGCTTTCATTTCTCTTTGGCCGTGAGTATTTGGGTTGTCTTCCTCATTCACATTAGGTAGGGGTTGGTGCTAAGCTCTAAATATGAGCCTGGAAGAGGAAGAGTCCAGTCCCCTTATAGCCCCTGGGCCTTAGTCCATTTCCAGCCCAGTTTGCCAGTTAGTGCTATAGATTAGGTAGACAAGTTGACAGAGAAATTTTGTGTAGAAGATAAATGGATTTGAAAGGGTATGTTTTGAGCCAGATGGTGAAGGACATTGAATGTCAAACTGTGTGGTTTTGACTGATTCCCAAGGACAATTGGGTATCAGTAAAGATTTTTGTACAATAGAGTATGGGATCAAGGGATGACCTGGGACACCAGTCTTAATTAGAGGGAAGTGAGTTAAGAGGCTATGAAAGAAATCCAAATGTGTGATAATCTGAAATTCTGTTTCTGAAAGTGACAATGAACTAGAAAAAAGAAGGTATGCCTGTGAGAATTTTTAAGACTTGTTGAATAATTGGAGATGGAAGAAGATGTAAAGAAGTATTAGAAGTAATGTCTTTAGTCTAGGTAACAGATAATTAGCCCCCCAAAAATCAATAAGGGGATCTGGGATTGATTAATGTTGAATTTGAATTACATTTCAATCAGGTGATAACATCCTTTAGGCTATAAGAACTGTGAGCCTGAATCTCAGAAGAGAGGTGGAGATGTGGGGTAATAATGAATGAAGAAATGTTTGCAGGGTCACCTAAGAATGGCTATACTCATTGAGTGCTGACAGTATGTCTGTCAGCCACCTTTTCAAGTCCTTTCATCTAATCCTTATAGTAACCCTAGAGATAGGTACAATTGTTATTCCAGTTTTGCAGATGAAGAAACTGGAGCTCAGAGAGTTTTTATTACATGGGCAAGGTCCCAAAGCTCTAGGAAAGTGATTGATCTGGTATACAAACCCAGGTAGTCTGATCTGAGAATCTGCTCCTAACCATGCTTCACTTTCTCAATACTCAAACAACCTTGCAAATTGCGCACAACAGTGTTATAACCATTGGGCAATTTCTCTGTTACTGAATATCACTGTTTTTTTCTGGATGATATTTAAAAGTAGGAAAGCAATGATGATAGATGTTTACTAAACCTATCGTGGTAATCATTTCATGATGTACATAAGTCAGGTCATTATGTGGTACACCTTAAACTTACACAGAGCTATATGTCAATTATATCACAATAAAATTGGGGCAGGAGAGTAAGACAGGAAGAAAACTCAGTTATTTTAAGGATTACTCAAAGAAAATGATATCTTTTGATCTGTGCAAGTGATAACTGTTTGAAAGAGTTTAAAGAAGTTATTTTGTAGGTATCATAATTCTTCTTGAAATGGGTATTAAAAGCTCTCTTTCTCCCTTCAAGCTTGGGGTGGGGGAGATGGTACTTTAGTATGTACCCCATATACCTGCATTTTCTGCCAAGATCTGTTTACATGCTCATTAGACTGTGAGGGTTTTTAGGGCTAGGTACTTCCTGGCACCTTTTTAGTAGTTTAATACAATGTTTTATTGAATAAAGGAAAAAATAAATAACTGACCAGTTATTCATGTGCTGTGACATATACCAAACCATGGATATATGCCAGGGAAAGCTTCCTATAGTTGATGGTATCCAAGCTGAGTTTTGTAGGATGAAATGGAGCTAGCTGGGAAGAGCTAGGGGAAAGGGTTTCTGGGTTTAGGCACAAGTGAGCGCAGCATATTGAGAGAGCAGCAGTCAGTGTGGCTGATGGAGAGACAGCAAGGAGTGAGGAAGGACAGGAAAACAAAGAGATAACACAGGGGCCACGCTGCAAAAGCTATCTGTACCATCAGAAAGGAGTTTGGACTTCACCCTGAGGGCAATGGAGAACCACTGAAAACATTTTTTTCTTACTGACTTTTTTCTTTCCAAGATTTATAAAAATTGAGAAATAGCATACTTATGGTAAAGTGTACAAATCTAATGTTAGGGACCAACCATTCTGGTTTCCCCAGGACAGGATTTTTAGTTTTAAAACCAGATCACTTTCAGGTAATTGGGGGCAAGTTGGTCATCATATCTATAGTGTCTACACCATGGATCCTCCCAGATCAAGTCCCAGAAGGCTTCCTCATGCCTCTCAATCAGTCCATTCTCCTCTCCTAAAGTAATCACTATTCCAAAATCTCTCATCATAGATTAGTTTTGCCTTATTCTGAACTTCATATAAATGGAATTACACAGTATGTTCCTTTCTGAGCCTAGCTTTTTCATTCAACTTTGGGAGATTCATCCTTGTTACTGCTATAGGTTGTCCCTTTTCATTGCTGCGCTAATTCTATTATAAGAATATATCTCAATTTGTGTATCCATTCACCTGTTAATAGGTATTTACTTTGAGTCCAGATTTTGGTGATTATGAATCAAGCTGTTGCGAATATTCCTGTTCACATCTTTGGTGGACATATGCACTCATTTCTGTTGGGTAAATACCCAGAAGTGGAGTTGTATGCATAAGTTTGGCTTCAGTAGCAACTGCCAAGCTATCTCCCTAAGTAACTGTGTCATTTTACACTCCCAACAACAACTGAAAATTCTTGTTTATCCACATTCTTATCAACACCTGGTACTATTTGTCCAGTGGATGTGAAGTCACACCTCATGGTTTTAATTTGCATTTCCCTAATGACTAATGATGTTGAGAATATTTTTATTGGCCATTCATATATCTTTTGCTAAGTGTCTGATCAAACCTGATCTTTAAAAAACTGGATTGTCCTTAAAAAACTAAAACTAGAATTACTGTATGATCCAGCAATCCCATTCCTGGGCATATATCAGAAGGAAACTCTTAATTCAAAAAGATACACATACCTCAATGTTCATAGCAGTACTATTTACAATAGGCAAGATATGGAAGTAACCTTAGCACAGAGAACTATATTCAATAGTTTGTAATAACCTATAATGAAAACAATATGAAAAGAACACATACACATATATATATAACTGAATCACCATGCTGTACCAGAGACTAGCACATTGTAAAACAACTATACTCCAATTAAAAAACACAAACAAAAAGTGAATTGTTTGGTTTTTATTGTTATTAAGGAGTTATTTATGTATTTTCGACATAAGTCTTTGGTGAGATATATGTATTGCAGATATTTTCTCCTAATTTCTGACTAGCTTTTTCATTTTCTTAACAGAGTCTTTTGAAGAGTAAAAGTCAGAGTTTTAATTTTGAGATACAGCTTATAATTTTTTTCCTGTGGTGAGTGTTTCTTGCGCCTTATTTAAGAAATTATTGCTTGCATTATTTACAATAGCCAAGATATGGAAATAACCCAAGTATTCATTGACAGATAAATGGATAAAGAAAATGTGAGATATATATACATGAATATCATTTAGCCGTTAAAAAAAAGAATGAAATCTTGCCATTTGCAACAACATGGGTGGACCCTCAGGGCATTATGCTAAGTGAAGTAAGTCAGACAGAGAAAGATAAATACCATATGACTTTACTTTTATGTGGAATCAAAACCAAACCAAACAAAAACAGAAAATCAAGCTCATAGATACAGAGAACAGACTGGTAGTTGTCAGAGGCAGGGGATGGAGGGTGGGCAAAGTCAGTGAAGAAGTTAAAAGGGACAAACTTTTAGTTATAAAATAAACAAGTCATAGGGATATAATATATAGCATGGCAACTATAATTAGTAATACTATATTGCATATTTAAAAGTTGCTAAGAGAGTAAATCTTAAAAGTTCTGATCATAAGAAAAAATTCTGTAAGTCTGTATGGTGACAGATTTGATTAGACTTACTGTGGTGATCATTTTGCAATATATCAAATATCAAATTACTATGCTGTACATCTGAAACTAATATAATGTTTTGTGAATTATACATCAATTAAAAAATTATTGCATAACCCATGGAGGGAAAGATATATATTTTCTTCTAGAAGTTTTGTATTTTCTATTTCTCATGTAGATCTATGATCTAGCTGAAACAAATTTTTGTTATGGTATCAATAGGGATGAGAATCATTTTCCTCCATATAAATATCATTTTGCTTCCACACAATTTGTTGAAATTCCCCAATGAATTATCTTGGTGCTTTTGTTAAAAATCAATTGACCATATATGTGTGGATCTATTTATGGACTCTAATATGTTCCATTGATCTATTTGTCTACCCTTATGCCAATACCACACTGAATTGCTGTAATTTTATAGTGAGTCTTAAAATCAAGTAATGTAAGTCTTTCAGGTTTGTTCCTTTTGTTTTCAAAATTGTTAACTATTCTATATTCTGTGCACATCTATGTAAATTTTTAAATTTTGACCATTTCTATTTTTTTTAAAGCCTACTGGGGGTTTGATTGGGATTGCATCTCATCTGTGGATCAATTTGGGGAAAACTGACATCCTAACAATACTGACTTCCAACCCATAAACCTGGTATAGTCATCCACCCATTTATTGAGGACTTTAAAATTTCTCTCAATAATGTTTTGTAGATTTTGGCATAAAGGTCTTGAATAAATCTCAGATTTATTCCTAGACATTTTATTTTTTATGTTACTGTAAAAAGACATTTTAATTTTTAAAAAATTTCTAATTGCTTTTTGCTAGTATATACAAGTGATTGCTCTATAGTGACCTTGCATAGAGTGATACTGTTAAATTATTTATTAATTTTAATAGTTTTTTATTGATTCTTTTGAATTATTTATTTATACAATTATGTAGTCTGTAAATAATGCTAGGTTTATTTCTTCCTTTTCAATCTTTATACCTCCTTTATGCTAAGTTTACTGTACTGGCTTGGACCTCTAGTATAACATTGAATGGTAATGTTGAAAGTGGACATCTTTGTCTTGTTGCTGAACTCAGTGGGGAGCATATAACATTTTCCTATCAAGTATAATGTATGCTGTAGAACATTTCCTTTTAATCCAAGTTGGCTTAGATTTGTTTTTTGAAATCAAGAGTGGGTTCTTTTTAGTTTTGTCAAACTTTTTCCTACATCTATTGAGAGGATTATATGATTTTTCTCCCCTATTCTATTCACATCCTATTCTCCTCTATCCTATTACACTGATCTATCTTTGAATGTTAAATTGAACTTATGTTCCTGGAATATAGCCATTCTGTATTAATGGATTTAATTTTCTAAATTTTGTTTAGATTTTTTGCATCTATGCTCATAAGTGAGATTTGTCTGTGGTTTTTCTTTCTTGAAATGTCATTCTTAGATATTGGTATCACCTCATGAAAGTAATGCTGATTTATAAAGTGAGTTGGGAATTATTCATTATTTTTCTTCTTTTTCCTGGAAGAGTTTATGTAAGATTAGTATTATTTCTTCCATAAATATTTGGAAGAATTCACTAGTGAAGGCATTAGAGCCTGGTGTTTTCCATGTAGGAATATTTTAAATTAGAAATCCAAATTATTTCATAAATATGGGAAGATTCTACTTATCTTTGTGTTAATTTTAGGAAATTGATCTTTTCAACAATTTGTTCATTTCATCCAAATTGTTAAATTTATTGGCATAAAGATGTACACTTAAAACCAAATATATCAGTACTTAACAGTAATTATAAATAGCATAAACACTGAATTAAAGACAAAGATTTTCAACATTTATGAAAAAGTAAAAACAAACGCTATTTCTAAAAGGCAAACTTTACATATAAGGACTGAAAAAGAAGAAACTCACTATTTCCTCTACAAACTGAACACTTCTGGCCACACAATGCAATGTATGATTTTTTCCCCACACCAATCAGTTCCCCAATAGCAGCTGGATGTCCTATAATCCAATTCAATTCTGACTCTATGTACCTGGAGTTAGCATCAGATGCCACAAATTAAGGGCTCAGTTCCACAAGATTGACCCCACTTCAGATGCCAATCACAATTAGTGGGTCTCCAGGTTACTTTTTTTGTACCTAAATTGGCTACAAATTGGGGGTTCCTACAACCCTCTTCTCAGCTTCAGTAATTTGCTGTAATGGCTCACAGAACTCAGGGAAACACTTACTTACATCTACCAGTTTATTGTATAGTATAAAGGATACAGACAAACACTCACATGAAGACAGATGAAGAGGTACATAGGGTGAGTGCAGGAGTTTCTGTTCCCATGAAGTTGGGGTATGCCACCCTCCCAGCACATGGATATATTCATCAACTCCAGAAATTCTCCAAACCCCATACTTTAGGGATTTTTATTGAGGCTTCATCACATAGGCATGATCAATTATTAACTCAATCACCAATCCCTCTCCCCTCTCATGAGGATGGGGAATGGGGCTGAAAGTTCCAAGGCTTGATTTTTCTGGTGACCACTCCCCATCTAGGAGTCCACCAAGAGTCATCTTATTAAAACAAAACTCTCCTCTCACCCAGGAAATTCCAACGGATTTAGGTTTGTGTCATGGTCTGGAATTAAAGACCAAATATTAGAATAAAAGATGCTCCTAGCACCCCTATTACTCAGAACATTACAAGGGAGCAATGTGTCAGAAACTAGGGGCAGATTTCTCTATTTCACAAGGACATAGAAAGATTGAAAGTAAAAAGATGGAAAAAGATACACTATGTAACCAAAGATTGATATGGGTATATTAATTTCAGATAAAAAAGACTTCAGTCAAGAAGTATTACCAGATATAGATTGCTGAAAAGATTAATTAAATTAATCTCTCTCGTTAGATTAATGCAGCAAAAAAGGAGAGAAAACATAAATTTTCATTATGACAAAAGAATCAATTCAACAGAAAGATTCAAAATTACATAATCTTAATTACAGCTTCAAGATACATAAAAGGAGAAATAAACAAATATATAGTCATAACCAAAAAATTTAATGTAACTCAGTAGCTGATAGAGCAAGTAGACAAAAAAATCATTTAGTAAATAGAAGCTTGAAATATGATTAGATAACTTTACCGAACTGAACATTGCAACAAACAACTTCAGAACATATTCTTTTCAATGACATATGAAACATTTACTAAATACTACCATGTATTGGACAATAAGGTAAAGAGATAATACAGCTCTAACAGACATTAAAAGAAAATGAGGGTGTGTTATGAACAATTTTATGCCAGACTATATGACAATTTAGAGGACTGTTTTTTTAGATGATTGATTATTTATTTATTTATTTATTTAAGCACTGTCAGTTACTATGTGTCAACTTCTGGTGTACAGCACAATGTCCCAGTCATGCATATACATACATATGTTCATTTTCATATTTTTTTCATTAAATGTTATTAAAGATATTGAACATAGTTCCCTGTGCTATACAGCAGAAACCTTTTTTTAAAATCTATTTTTATATATAAGGGCTAACACTTGCAAATCTCAAACTCCCAAATTTATCCCTTCCCACCTCCTTTCCCTGGTAACCGTAGATTGTTTACTATGTCTGCAAGTCTGTCTCTGTTCTGTAGATGAGTACATTGTGTAGAAGACTGATTTTTAAATATGGAGTAATGTGGTCAGACTTTCATTCCAGAAAGATTACTCTGCTTGCAGTGTGGAAAATGGATTTGATTGGGGGCAAGACCAGAGGCAGTGAGGACGTTAGAAGACTACTGCAACAAGCTAGGCAAAGATAATGATGGCCTAGAAAAGGAAGTGGTGGTAGGGAGACTGAGAAGGGATCAAATGAAAGGGCAAGTAGGAAGGAAAGCTGAGGGTCAGTGATCATATGACACTGCAAAACACTGATTCAGAAATATTTACTGAAATCAAAACTACAATGAGCTATCACCTCACACTGCTCAGAATGGCCACTATTAAAATTCCACAATGATAAATACTGGAAAGGTTGTGGAAAAAGGGAACACTCCTACACTGTTGGTGGGAATATAATTTGGTGCAGCCACTATGGAATATAGTATGGTGAGATTCCTTAAAAAAATAGAATTATTATATGACCCAGCAATCTCACTCCTGGGCTTATGTCTGGAGAAAACTCTAATTCAAAAAGATACATGCACCCCAATGTTCATAGCAGCACTATTTACAATAGTCAAGACATAGAAGCAACCTAAATGTCCATTGACAGATGAGTGGATAAAGAAGTTGTAGTAAAAAGAAGAAGAAGTCGTGGTGTATATATATGCATACAATAGAATACTACCCAGCCACAAAAAAGAATGAAATATTGCCATTTACAGCAATATGGATGGGCCTAGAGATTATCATACTAAGTGAAGTAAGTCAGATGGAGAAAGACAAATACCTGATATCACTTAAATGTGGAATCTAAAAAAAGTGACCTAAATGAACTTATTTACAAAACAGAAACAGACTCACAGGCATAGAAAACAAATTTATGGTTACCAAAGGGGAAAAGGTGGGGAGGGATGAATTAGGAGTTTGGGATTAGCAGATACACATTACTATATATAAAATAGATAAACAACAAGGTCTTACTGTATAGCACAGGGAACTATATTCAATATCCTGTAATAAACCATAGTTCTGCTGTACACCAGAAACTAATACAACATTATAAATCAACTATACTTCAATAAAAATTGTTTAAAAATTTATTGAGTGCTTATTGTATTCCAAGCAATAGTCAGCAAGACAGATTTGGTCCTTGCCTTTGTAATGTAGCTTACCTATGATTGGTATCAGACCTGGAAGTTGTACCTAAGCATCTTAACTCTAGTTCCAAGTCTTGTATGCTTTCCACCAGATACAACAGCCCAGTCCTCCCCTCCATCACATCACTCACTTTGTCTATTACAAAGTATAACTATCCTTGTATCTACCTTTTTGAGCTACCACAGTGGACAGATTCTTCCAGGCAGCACTTACTGACTTAAAAACTTTATAAGAATCAGCGGAACCCTCATAAATTTCCTCGATTTGGCTCAAAGTTACATTCTCCAGGCGATGGCTGTTTTGAAAATCAATGTGCTTTCCTTTTGAAATGGAGCTGGGCTCTTTGTCATAATGGCATTTTCTATTTGTTAGGCATTAGTACCTACTTTCTGGGATAGAGCAAGCCTAGGTTAGGTGAAAATAGTTACCTCAAGCCATTTCAATCACCCTTGTCCAAAGCAAAGGATGTGGGAAGCCTGGCACCGTGAATTCATCTGGTTTGCTCTTAGTTTCTCCTCTAACTACAGAACTGTAGAAGGCTGGAGCTGGAAGAAACTGCAGAAACCATTTAATCCAACCCACACATTCTAGAGAGAAAGAAATCAAGGCTCAGAGAAGTAGAGTGACTTGCAAAGTCCCACATCTACTTTGACATGGACCCAGGACTAGAATCCTGGATTCTCCAGTGCTCTTTCCTCTAACACCAAGCATCCGTATCATAGCATTGAGATCCAGGGATCTATTCTTACTCGCTTTATATTTGGGAAAACAAAACTTTAGCTTTTGCTGCAAAGGACCATTTCTAATTCAATTCCCTTTCTTTATTTGTGTCCTGTGATGGTTCTTCCCCATTGTGTCTGGCTGAAAGGAGGCCAGAAACTGTAATAGGTAAAGAAGAAAAAGTGGGTACTATTTGGGGTGACCTCAAGAACTCAGGGAAGGCCTCCTCCTTCTCATCCGCTTTTAGGGGTCTAAAATTTCTACAAGACAAAACTTCATTATACACGGAGAGCTAAGGCCCATGGTGCAAATACCACCGGGAAGGAAAATGTGATGCCTTCAGATGACGTGGAGTAACAGCAAATAACTGACAATGAACTCCTTTCTGAAGCACTTTTTGATACTCAGAATGGAAGATAGTGCAAAAGGGCACTAGGATCCCTAAAAAGGATAGAGGGAAGTTCACAGTACTAGAAGAAAGGAATAGAAGGGGTGTGTATGTGTGTGCGTGCATGTGCACACGTGTATGCATGCAGGTGTTGTGGGGTAGAACCAGGAGCTTCCAAAGACAAACTTTGTCTACAATGACAACTCTACATCACAGCCTGGTCCTGCCTTGACAGTATCTGTCAGTCTGAGGTGCCTGCACCCTAATCCTTGGCCTGCATGTCTGAACACTTCTATCCCAGATGCCAGCAACAAGGCATGTGTGGCAGGGGAACGTCGTCAAGTCTTCAAGTCAGTGAGCACCCAGCCAGCTGTGCACCAGAGCTGAATCCCCAGACTGACAGCAACTAAGCCTTGTGATTGGTTCCTTGTTATAGACGAGTTCCTTGTTGTGAAAATTCTCTGAGCAAGGACTTTTAGTATGTACTCTGTATGATGCTGCAATGGTGGATATATGTCACTATACACTTGTCAAACCCATGAATGTGCACCACCAAGAGTGAGCCTTAATGTAATCTATGGACTTTGGGTGACTATGATGTGTCAGTGCAGGTTCCTCAATTGTCACAAATGGACCACTCTGGTGGAGGTTGTTGATAATGGAGGAAGCTGTGTGTGTGTGTGTGTGTGTGTGTGTGTGTGTAGGGGGAATCTCCATAACTTCTATTCAACTTTGTTGTAAACTTAAAACAGCTCTAAAAAATAATGTCTATTAAAAAAGAATTCTCAGCTCACGGTGCCAGGTGGATGGGCTGGAATTCCTACAGGGGGTATGAAGCAGAGGTAGCAGGGCAGGGGGAATGAGGCTCCGATGGCAACCAAGGACTCTACCATCTCTTCGTCTCACTGTGTGGCCTTGACCTCCGTTTCCTCCATTGTAAAATGAGGAGCATAGGCTTGGCCCACAGCTGCATGCTGATTTTATGGTCTTCATTAAAGATATTTTTCCAGTTGTGCCTTGGGGTAAAGGGATAACTAGGCACATAGAGAGGATCACATTTTCTCAAGTGAGACCCTCAGGGCTCCATATGGTTTTGCTGGCCAAGTCCAGAAGTATTGCCATGATCCGGCTAAGGTTTCGTCCTCATCCAAGGAGGCTTCTGAGCTCTGGGCTATATTCAGAGTAGGTGTTGGGACTGCTCACTGGGGGACAGAATCTCTTCTACACCTCTCACAACAAGCTGGCTTCTTACTCAGAAGGATCAGGATCTCCCTGGGAGGAGCTTCAGCCATCAGTCCAAGCCCAGGAACCCAACAGCGGGATGGGTGTTGACATTCAGGCCAGAAGGTTATTTCTCCTAGGGCCTGTTTGGTTGTTCTTCCGTCCTTCCCTTCTCACGAGGCCTACCCAGGATACCATCCCTGGGCCAGCGGGAGCACCAGAGATGTGTTATTTTCTTTTGCAGCTCCCGGCAGACAGTGAGTCCACCCGAAGCAGAATGTTATTTTTAACATCAGCCGGCAGTTTCCAAGTCTCTCACCCTGGGACTGAGGCTTACACTCCATCCCCTCATCAGATTCCAGGGCTTCAGGGTCTTCAAACCAGCAGTGAGCTCCAGCCCTGCTGCCTGCTGGGTTGGGACTTCAGAACCACATCTCTCTACTCCCTTTAAGTTCAGATTAAATGGAATTCAGATAAGCGTTAGCGCAAGTCTCACCTACCATGCCGGTTTGGTAGCAGCAGGAGTTAAAGAATTCTGGCAGCTTCTAAGTCTTTACTCAGCAAAAGCATTTGATATAATCAAGCAAGTTCTCAAGGTTTCCCTCCTGCTTATCTAGCAAAACACCAAACCCCAGCCCTCCATTCCAGACTGTAGGCAGGCTTGGATGTCTCCACCCTGAGTAGCTGCCTGCTGCCTCGCTACAGGGACAAATCCATCCATTTAGTGCCCCTTGTAATTGGAGGAGTCACTTATTTCCCTCTCTCTCTTTCCATTCAACTCACTGCCCACATCTTTGTTTTCCTTCGAAGTGTTTTTGTACTGTCTTCTCTTCGGAGTTTAGCAACCTTCCCCCAACCCTCTCTGCAATGCCCAAAGCCGGTACCCATGGGCTGGTCCTGGGATATGTGAGTGATGTAGACTCGAGGAGTTCAAGTCAGACCTGAGTATTACAACCCCCAATACATGGTGCTTCCATCCTTCTGCGTTAGCCCTGGCGATGGTCTTGGCAGGGTGGGTACTAGGCCAATGACCGAGTCTTCAAATGAAGGGCTACTCAGGTTTTTTCCTCTCCCTTTGGGAGAATCTCCTGCAGAAGCAGGGAGCCAGGCTGAGGATAGGCTACACAATTTTTCCTGGGTCTTTTCTGGAAATCTGTTGGTGGTTGGATGCTGAAAAGGATCGAATTACATATAAAAGAGCAACCGCATCCAAAATTAGGGGCAGTGGTTTGCTGTATACATAAAAGTGAGAAGAGCGATTCCACAGCAAGGAATCCCTTCCAGGGAGCTGACTCGGCCCCAGCCTACTCCCAGTGCTTGCTCTGTGCTGGGAGCAGCTGGGGCCTGGGCCTTGCTGAGAGTGCTAAGCCCTTGGTGGTCTGGCCCAGGGCTTCCATTTGGTCACTTTCCTCCTAGTCTATTCTGTGTCATGGGAAAGACAAAGCCTGTGGCAAAAAGTCCAAGAGATGAAAATCCATTCAAAAAGGACCCCATAAGTGCCTGTGTGTGTGTGTCGGTGTGTGTGTGTGTGTTGTGTGTTCTGTGCTTATGTGTGCCTGATGGGGGATACTTCTAACACTGGTGGCTTTTATTTCAGGTAATGGAATGTAGCAAAAACATTCTCTCTGCTCTCTCCTCCTACACAGACACATTCATGAGTGGTCACTCATATGTATTCTCTGCAAAGGAAAGCATTATTCTTTCTGCTGTGTGTCTATTCAATGAGGTCCTCCAGTGCCTCCAATTCAATATTTTAATTTTTTAAGATTCAGGAAAAGGCTCTGATATACCCTCCAGAGCACAAGAGGATACAGAGGAGCTGACAGCAGCTTCCTCCCCTCCGTGTCTGCTCCCTCAATGGCTTTCAAGGAGCCATGGACGAGAAGAACACAAAGCAGTCTAGGGAGCTGAGAGATGGATGCAAAGTTCATTGCAGGGTCAGGCCTGGCAGGCTAAGCAGCCCAGGAAGGAGAGGCTGAGTTAAAACTCCAGGGTTAAGGTGGGCGGTGGCTGAGAGAAGGATAGCTGTGGCTGTCACATCTCAGGAGAAAGGCCTGTAGGTGGGACATGTCTTCAGAAATGGTTCTCTGTGTTACCATCATCCACTCTCTGCTCCTACAAGACATTATGAATCTCCCTTCCCCGCTCTGCCAGAGTGCGGCAAAATGGCTGTCAGGAAATCAGTCATTTCCAACCTAGTAAAAATTTAAGCCAATGTATTCTGTCTCCCAGGGTCACTTGCATTGTAAGCCTTTGCTCTGATTGCAAAATAAAAGCCATTTTCACTTTTAAAAGGACTGATACACATCAGCCCACTTATAGGAGAGAAATTTCAAGGGCAGGAGTACCTTCTGGACTTTGGAAATTTAGTTCCTTCCAACCCCAGTCCTGCTCTGGAGAAGAGTAGTAGGCTGTTTCCAAGGTTTGATGTATCAAGTTGGAAACCTCTCCTCCACTTGCCTTCAACAATATCTGAAATGTTCACTAATTGTCTCTTAAAGTTCAAGCACTTCCCTGCAAAGCCATGTTTCCTCAACTGTTACCTAGGACAGGGCCATACAGTGATGGAATAATCATATTCATTTCCACATCATAGTTACATCTCAGACCTGGACATGACACAGAACGGTTCAGTTTGACACCCAGAAATGGAAAGAAGCTCTATGTGGTAGAAAGAGACCTAAATTTAAAGTCAGGACACCTGAGTCCTTTAATAGCTATGTAGTCTTGAACAAATAGCTTATCTTTTATATCCTCATCTGAAAAATAAAATGCCAGCTATTTTTCATGGGATGGTTAGGAGAGTTAAATGAGACAATGTATGTGAAAGAAAGTTTAAAGTTGTAAGTCCTATAAAAATGTAAGTTTTCGTAGTATTTGAATTTGTGAGAAATAACTCCTTCCGTCTGCTGAGTCCCTCCAAGGCACTGGGCCTGCAATTCAGGTTCCTGCCACTAGAGGGACAGTTGTCTGTCAGCCTGCAAAAAGCAAGCATTGTATGCTTCCTTAGGCACTCCAAGCTGATGTCCAACAGCAGTTACCTAGAAATTACTGTGTATGCTGAGACCACAGCCCCTTGGATAACAGCCCCTTCACAATAAGTGTAAACTTCATTTGCTTTATATCAGGACCTGGAACTAAGTCTGTACTTCTTTTTGGAGTCTTCCAGTCCCTGAAAGTAGTAAAGGAGCCCAAGAATAATTGTTTTTTAATAAGTCAAGCCATGGGCTCTGCCTGATGTCATTTTGATGAACTGAGTTTCCTCACAGCCTGAAAATGAGACTACTCATTCTATCTTGCTCTTGGTTTCACAAAGCCAGACTTTTCTATCTTAGGTGAGCATGTAATAGATGAGACTTTCTTTAAGCTTTATTGAGTGTAACCCAAATGGTCCAGTCTGCAGTGGTTAGTCCCAAACTGCAGCGTCACAGGTCACTTCATACTCCATCTACTCAGAAACATGTGCGTCTCATTTAGAAAACTTGTTAATGTGGTACAGGCTGTAAACCCTGAAACCCATCCCTCAGGGAATTTGGCTTTAATGGCAGAATGTGAAGAACAGGTTTCAAGCCAATCACTTGGATGTAGAATTCGTAAAACTTGAGGGTGGCCAGAGTCACCAGGTCAGAGCCCAACACAGAGATACATGCAGGAAGACTTCTGGCTTCTCCTGTCTCTGGCTGCGGCACTAGCCATGGGGACTAGATGACTCACTGACCTTTTACCCCACTCTCCATGTTCCTTCTTTACTTGGCCTCTGTGCTATACTGTCTCCAGAGAGTTGGGGGCAGGGGTGTCAGTTTTCCCATAGTCTCATTCATGCCTGAGTGCTGGAGACCGAAGCATTGGGCTTCTGAAGTCTAAGCAAAGGTTTGACTCATGTTAGAATGGCAACCAGAGGTAAATCTCTTAAGACATGCCCTGTGGGTCAGGAGCTATGTGGAAAGCTGGGTTCTGTGGGGATGAGCCCCTAAGCTGGGAAGGTGCTACCATGCTCCCAGATTTCAAATGCACATCAGTAGGGCATAGGTATGGACCCTTTTCAGAGAGGAAAACCGAGGAGTGCTTTGCTCCCAGTTCTTTTTGGAACAGAGAAGACCCCATATGGCTCCAGGCTGTGCATTGCTTCTTAAGGAACTCCTCAAGTCTCTCTCTATAAACTTTCATCCTTGAAGAATCAGATCGAGAGAGGACATAGCGGTAAGGGAAGGCAAACAGTCCCTAGTATAGAAGCCGCAAAATACAGCCCAGCTGCTCCAGGGTCTGTCTTTCCTGCACAGGTAATCAGCACCAACAACAGATGCTGAAAAAAAAAAGCACCAGAGCCACATTGTACCTTTGTATCTTGAAAAAGTCCTGGAACTAAGATGCTTAAAAGAATGTCACCAGTACTGAAGCATAAGTAAAAACAGAACCAGAGGCTGAGATATAAGAGCTTATAGGAGTTGGAGGGCAAAAGCAACAGAAATCATCTATTTATTTATTTATATATAAATACATTTATATATAAATATAAAAAAAAATTTATTTATATATAAATATATATAAATTTCTATATAAATAAATAAATATTTATTTATATAGAAATCATCTATTTATTTATATATAAATATATAAATTTATATATAAATAAATTTATATATAAATAAAGTATATATGTACTTCCTTGTTCCAAACTGAATTGATTCACTTATTCATTCAAGTACTTACTGAGCACCTTCTATGTTCCAGACATTGTGAGCAAAACCAGACATAATTACTACCCCAGGGGAACTTACAGTCTATTAGGGGAACCAAATATTAACCACAAATAGCCAAACAATTATGAACCGTGGTAAGTTCAATGCAGGAAAAGCAGCAGTGTGCTGGCGTCAGAGCACACTGGCTGGAGAGAGTCGATTGTTAATTTTCAGGAATGTTATGAGCCAGTTGTTGAAGGCAGTCACTATTAAGAACTAAATTATACAAACTTATAATTAAATAACTTAGGTTAAAAACAAGACAATCAATATTTAAAACTCATCACTTTCTAATTATTTTACATTTCACTGTTATTCATATTCTCAAGGTTATTCATGTCTTGTATTTTATGATACTATGGAGGGATGTATTGCTGTGTATCTCTTCCCAACTCTGTCCAGTGACATCATGTCAGTAGCTTGAAATTGGCCATGATGGAGGTATTTAAATCACAGAAATTGGCCATGATGGAGGTATTTAAATCACAGAAATTGGCAAGCACTACAAACCAGTGTCCTTTTTTGTCCAAGATAGCTGGTTGTTAAACATTTTCCAGCAAATCACTGCATGAAGCTATCAGGGAAGGCGCAACAGATGCCGCTAGCTGTTTGCCCATCCTTGTTCTTAGCTTTGCCCTGAAAACACAAGCACTGTTTTGTTCATGGTGACAAACTGTTCAGCTGAAGAACTACACATCCCAGCCTCGCTGGGGGTAGAGCCACATGATCCAGTTCTAGCCAACAAGAAGGAACTAGAAACCTTCCGGGAAAGGTCTAGCTTCTTTATATGGGCACTGCCCCTTCCTCAATTTTTGCTTCTTCTTCATCCTGCCTGGAATGATGACTGGAAGTGGTCCCTCTTATACCATGGAGGGACACATTCCAAGAGTGGCCAGGCGGAGAGACAGAGGGAGCTAGGACGTGGATGACACTGCAGAGCCCTGCAGAAGCCCCCTGAACTGCCCACTTTCAGACTTCTTAGGTGAAGAGCACCCCTATTTGGTTAAACTCCTCTGCTGGGTCTCTTTACACACAGCCAAATGCAATTTTTTACTAGGAAAGGAGACTTTCCTTAAGAAGTGATGTTTGCACTGATTCGATGGGAAGAGGCAGGAACCAAACGTCAGTTAAATGGAGCATTTACGTTGTGTCAGGTTCTCTGTGCTGCACAGCTCTCAGATTCGCACCCCCTGAGCTGCCGTCCTCTCCCTGCTTCTAACGCCTGGAATTTGCCAGGTGAAAGGGAAGACCATGAGGAGGTTGCTAAGGCAATCACAGTTTGTTTTGTCCCTAGGGGTATCATTTCGTGGATTAACTGGCATTGATGGGTTCCTATTTAGCAGGCTGAAGATGAATTCAGGCTGTAACTAGCCAATCTGGCACAGCAAACAGCAACCTCTCTCCCTCTCTCTCCCACCCTGGTCCACCAACAGCCTTAAATCTTATTTCCAAATTCTTAGCCTCCAGGCAAACTAGCCCGCCTTTTCCTGCCTGCCACAAAGCTGCTTTCCCAGGGAGGGGCCTTTTGAATTCAAGTACAGAAAAATCCTCAAGTTAAAAAAAAAGCCTTCAACCGGTTGCTAGGGTTTCCTGCTTACCGAGCTTTCCTGGAAAAGCGACTCGTCACTATGGAAACTGCCGTGTCACAGGGGCGCTGTACAGCAGCTCTGAGACAGGCTGCCTCTTCCAGGACAGGTTCCTATAGGAGCCTCTCTCACTGAAGTGTGTGCCTAGGGGCCGGGGACAGAGAGGACCCTGGAGTCAAAAGCGGCTTTAAAATCAATCCCAATTTTTCTCTCTCTCTTCTTTTTTCCTTCCTTTGTATTGCAAACAGATGGAGGGGGCAATTTCAGTAATAAAGAACATTTCTCTCTGTAGTTCCACTTTTCTTCTGATCCATGGAAAAATTAGGTTCCTACCACACCCACTCACACAAGTATACACACACACACAGTTCCAATTAGATAACTGGCAGCTTAGAGGCAGTGCATTTGATGGAACACTCAGGGATCCCATCTTGTTTATGAAGGCTCAAGGGTAATGCAGGCCCAAGTCCCAAAAATCCTTTGAGTCTACCCAGGACCAGGGAGTTTGGGGTATGGGGGGTCCTCTTCCATATCTTAGGGATAAGGTTATCTAGGTAGACCTATTATCCCCCTACACTAAGATGCCTTATAAATAGAGTGATCATATATTATAGTTTATCATCCAAATCAGGACATCTATGAGAGGAGCTCTTAATAATTATATTAAATATGGGATAACGACCATACACCAGGAGTGTCTGAGCAAACTAGGACTTTGACCAGTCACCTTCATATTTGTAAATATGTGCTTTACAAACAAGAAAATGTCTTCCTGAACCCTGTTCTCTCTAGAAGGCCCCACTGCTCCTAAAAATCGAGAAATTTGGAAAATTGGAAACTTTTGAAGACCATATAGTTCAGAAGTGAAGAAGAGAATGACATTATTGAAGGATTAGAAGCTAGATTTTCAAGAAGGACCACTGTATATATGATATTTTACACATGTGTATCTGAGCAATAAATGAGTGTCTGTTTCCACACACCTTCATCAGCATGTGTCTTCTTAAATCTTTTAAGTCACTATCTCTCCAACGTTCTTTAGAACCAGTCATTCTTCTTATGTCTGGCCCCTCTTTCTGTTCACAGCCAAACTCTGTCTCCTCAAAAATTCCATGCTGACTTGATGAAGATAAATGCAGTGATTGTACATCACTCTGGCCTGTGTGTGAAGAAGGCGCCGGAGCAGCCATATGGGAGGAGCTGGCTTCTTCATATTATGTTATAAAACCATGTCAACATCTACTGCCCTCCTTTTTTGGAAAGTCTGGCCTCATACTTGGTAGTCTTTCTAAACAAACATTAGCATCAGTGAATCACTTGCAATTTTTTTTTCCTTGAAGTATTGTTTTGAATCTTAACATACAAGTCAACTTAGAGGAAAATGACATCTTTATGCTGTTAAGTCTTCCTGTTTTCTTATGCAAGAAATTGCTTTACCTTTGTTTTGTCTTCTTTTCTGTTAGTTTTTTTTTTAAAAATACAAATTCTTGGACAACAACTCTGGATAATCTGATTTAGTGTATTTGGAGCTGGGCCAGTGAAAAAAGCATCAGGGGTACAGGGAAAGAGCCCAAGGGCTCAAAAGACAAACTTAGCATAGTTGATTTCACATCATTAGGTTACAGATCATTTCACATCCTAGAATCTGCCTCCAATTCTGAAATTGAGAGGCAAACATTTTTCATAAATTGCAGTGTTAATAATCATGGGTAAAACAGCCTTTCATATTTTGAACCAGAAACCTGACCAACAGCGTTGATGTAGGACACAAGTTAGAGATCTGGTTCTAATGCCCACAAGCTCCATGAACCTGAAAAGCTTGACTTAGTCTCTCTGTCTCTTTTCCCCCCACTATCGGTAGTGTAGACTAATAATACTTTCCACCCAAAATCGTTGTGAGGATCAAATGAAATCACATATCCTTCACACTTGAACACCTGAACAATATCAAAAAGCTATTAAACATGATTAAAAAGTGAGGTGTCATCATTATAATTTTTTTCTAACTGAAAATTATATTTTAAGCTACAAACATCTGACCTGCAGTTTTGGAAATTCAACATGTCCTTGGATTTGAGATACTCATATAGACTGCAAGAATTCACACCTATGCTTCCCACATGCTTCAGGAAAGAAAACCCATCAAGGGGAAATTATCTTTAAGGATCAGCAAACAGAAGATGACTACCTGGGTGCATGGTGGTAACATCCTGGAAATCTCAGAGTAAGAGACTCTCAACTCTCAACTAACTATCATCAATAGCAATACACATGTAGGGTGTTTTTTTATTTAAATGAAAATCACTAGTGGGAAATTAAAGTTCAGATTCTTCCAAAATTGACACTTGTCCCTTCTCCCATTTATTGAAAGGCTCAATATACGAACCCCAGCATTTGGCAATCCAAAGGTCTACATTTACATTCTGCCAGTTGCTAGCCATGTGAGCTCATCTCACAGTCTTCTGATGAGAAAAGTATCTACCTGCCCAACCAAGGACTCATCACAATGGTTAAAAATAAATGGGAAGTATATAAGGACCAAAGTAACAAAAAGTACCATTAGTAAAACTTCATGGCCAATAGGCTAACTTATGGAATAATTCTGTTGGGTGCCCTGGAAGCTAAAGAAAGAGGCAATAGTCTCTTTTATAGATTAGCCTCCTCCATGGAATCTCCTTTTAAAGGTGAAGAGGTATCCTCCTCTCCCATGTCCCTTCTGGACTCACCTCATAGGTTCCAAGACTATTTATGTCCTATTTGTAAAAGGTCCTTAAAGCTATTTTTCACAGTTCTTTCTCTGTTAATATTTGTCCTATCCTGCATTTTCTCCTCTCAAAAATATAAAATTCTATTTTATTTTCTCTTAAAAAGAATCACCTTCACAGCAGTAAGTTTGCTGACATTTTTTGGAAGTCTTAACAATGTTTTATGAACAAAACCACAAAAGCATTCATACTCTTTGAGCTATTAATCCTAACTTAGGGAAAGGGTCCCAAAATAACATCTCAAAAGAAGAAAAAGAAAAAAACCTACAGATAAAAAGATATTTATAGGAAAATATTGGGAAATGTCCAATGATAGGGTCAAATAAACTTTTGCTGATTTATAAGATAAAATATCATATAACTTTGCAGGAGAAAAGGGAAGACTTTGAGAAAACTTTTTTAAATAGTTTATGATCAGTGAAAAACAAGACTACAAAATAGTATTCATATTACGATTATAATCTCATAGCAATTATGTTCATAAGTGGAAGTAATCATATTAAAAGAAGAGAACAGAGAGGGGAGAACGGGCCGGATTCCTATGGAGCTGCTTTAATAATAGGCACCAAAAAGAAAGATGCTCTCATTGGCTCCCACCGAGCTACTCACTCTGCCTTCCAACCTTCCCAGAATATTGTAAGGAAAAGGGAGGATCTTGGATCAAATAACATTAGTACGTTTATTTGCTAAAGACCAAATATGAGTTTCAGCTTCCCAATTGCCACTCTAACTACCCCAGCAGCCACTAGAAGAGGATCATTCTGTGGCTTCCCATAAACATTGCACACGTGGCAGTAAATAAAGGAATTTTTATAATTTTGAAAAGTGGTGAATTGATTTCCCTAAAGCAGGACCTTTCCTCAGGCTTGAGAGAAGGGCTAGGGGTGGGGAAGTGTGGCATAGCCCTGTTTACATATTTAAAACATTTTTTTTACTAAAGTGCCTTTAACACTGATTCCTAATTTTGGCAAACACAGGGACCCGAGTCACACCATGAATCAAAAGCATAGACAGACTATACCAATTTGCTGGCACTCAAACATAAATATTTTTATGTTTAATATTTGCAAAAATTTATTTGTTGAGCCAGAAACCTAACTTTAAAAAAAATAAGTAAACTATTTTAAATTGGAACAAAACTTACTTAATAATAAAATAGGGCAGAAGCATTAAAATAGTCTATGGAAGTCAAGATAAATTAATCTATTCAAGTTTCTACAATCAAGTCATAATTTATTTTCTAAATACCTTAGATTCACATCTTTACTGTTACAGGTTCAGGGCTGGGACGTTGTACTTACTGCCCAACTGGTAAAGATTTGTGTAAGAACTTTATGTGAATTAACTCATTTAATCATCCCAATAACCCTACAATGTAGGTAGGATATTATCCCCATACTACAGATGTGTAAACAGAGGCCTGCGAAGGCCATACTAGAAAGTTGCTGAGCCAGGAGTCAAACCTGGGCTGTCTAACCCCGGAATGTGGATTCTAATCACCACACAGAGAAGTCAACTGTGTCAAATCAGTGTTCTTAGCTTTGACTCCGTAGCACCTGGCCCAGGTCTCCAAAGAAGGGCTCCAAGAAAGGAGGGGTCACTACCAGGCAGGAAACACGCAAGGTGAGGGGCCAAAAGAAACACAGCTTGGCCATACTGAGTAATATATTTAAGCCTATTTGGGTCTCAGTTTTCTTGTTCTTAAGCAAAATGCTTGCCCACCTGGGCTCACAGTCTGCTTGTGAAGACAAGTTTTGTGAATGTGTTTACTAAATTGCAAACTCTGTAGACATCAAGTATTTTGTCCCAAAGTTACAATTTCCAAATACTTAAATTTCAATGGAAATGTTGCTAAAATGCATCAACAAGCTTGCAGCCTTCTCCAAAGAGTTTAAGGCTTTTTCTCGATGACTCAGTTTCAAGTTGTATATAAAGAACTATTTGCTCTATGCTAAAGGCTCTCAGTTTTTACATCTGACACTATTTTTCTCCTTCATGAGCCCGCGAGAGGATAAATACAGGAGAGCAGAGTTGGGGAGTCACAATTCTTCTCTGCCTGCTGCCTTCCCTTGTTAATCTCCCTGCATTAAAATTTCTATCTCTAATCTACTGTGGCCTGGGAGATAATGAAACCAAGCTTGTCAGAATCATGCCTAAAACAAGAGAGTAATTAGTTTCCAGGGGAGGGCCAGGTCATACCCCATCTGATTAAAGTTCATGAATGCCACTTTAGATACTTATTTGACTGTTCTGAGGCATTTTCTGGTGCACTGCCCTGTGCCAGAGGTTGATACAAGGTACCCAGGTAAGTGATGTGGACTATATGCCTGGTCTAAATCTACACAGAGACACGGATTTTTGCAAGATTATTTTAAAAAGCCCTATAATCAACTCCTGACTTATTTACTGCCTGGGCTACGAATTCTGAATATCAGAAGACAATTCAGGGGTATCACTCCACAACCATATCTCCTTCCGTGAGCACTGCCCCCTCCTTTTCACAGGGGTTGGTCATAGCAGCCATATCTGTCCCCTGTGATTTCCCCTCTGGCCACAGTTGATGGAACCAGGCTTTATCCCCAGGAGAACTCTCCCACATGTGTGCTGGGAGGCATGCACAGTGTTCATTGGAACACTATTTGTAGTAGCAGAAGACTTGAAAATGACCTAAATGTCTATCTCCAGGAGAACAGGTAATAAATTGTGGTATGTTTATTCCTACATTAGAATATTACACAGGAGTTAAAGTGAATGAACTAAATCTCCATGTTTCAACACAGTTAATGTTTCAAAAAACATAAACTGAGCACAAACACAAGTTGTAGAAGAATTTTAAAAGCAAACTAGAATAATACCACTTACCTGGAACTTAAGTGCATGTAAGCAATTATCATATTTTGTTTATAGATATATACATTTGCAGTAAAGGATAAAGAAATGCATGGGGACATAAAACACAATAAACACCAAATTTTGGATACTAGTTAGCACTAGGAGCCACATTGGCTAAATTTCTCACTAAGATGTAAATGGTTGATATATGACTTAGAAACAACTGCAAGGAGAGAAGGGAATGATAGGAGCAAGAGAGCATTGAGTACCTGAAAATATCTTGAGTGTGTGTGCATTGCGGGAGGGTGTGTCGGAATGGGAGGAGATAAGAGCTGAAGTGAAAAGGAAAATTAGAAACAACCGTCGCAGTTAAGAGGAAATTGGAAGCCCCAAAACCAAGTGTGCAGGGCTACACGTGACTGGCAAGCTCAGTGGCTCCCACTCGTCAGGCAGGGCCTTGTGTTCTATGTAACCGTAGAGAATACCAGCCAGGTCCCCAGGATGGGGTCACTTTGCAGTGACGAAATAGAAGTCTGAGTGTGCTAGGATGCTGTCTCTTACCTCCCAAGACAGGCTCGTCCACATCTGAGCTCCTCTTGCTGCCCACCCTGCTGAGGCCTGTGACATCTCACCAGGATCTGCTTCTATGTAATTCTTTGGCATAAGCGGCTGTTTTACCCTGATCACTGTAAAAAGAAGCACTTGACTTTTAATTAATGGAAGCGGATGCATTTCTTAATACACAGAAGTAAGACTAATTTATGTCTTTTGCGAACACATAGGGACGGCTTAATTTAATGGAGCTGAAGGGGGAAGGGGGAGGGTCTTAGCAAGACCCATCTGGTCCAGCTCCGATTTAGCACGGATCACTTCCCACTCACGACAGAGATGCTAATTGTGAGCGCTACTTCCAAACACCATAGGATGCGGTGTAATTGCACTGCTCATAAAAGAATTCCAAACAGGGCTGTTTTGAATTTGATGAAACATAATGAGAAATCTCTGTGGCAGATGACAACATTCTTCTTTCAATTAATGGGATACTTGCTCAGAATCATCCCTAAAACCATTAGGAACTGATTAGAGAGATTTATGACCTCTGAAGGGACCAAACACAAACATTTTTCAAACAGAAAGTGCAGTAAAACTATTTCCTTTGAGGACATCAGGGAGGACATTTGTTTAAGTGAAATGTGAGTAGACAGTATAATTTTCTAGAACATCTTCCACCAGATCTGAATGTCAGATTGCCCAAAGGCAAACCACACTAGACCATTTTATGGAAAGTTTCACTTATTCCTTCCCTCCTTCAGTCATTCATTCATAAAAGTGATCCAACAGATATTATCATGAGGAAGGTGTAGGGCTTGGCTCTGTTAAACTGTAGTGATGAGTCAGAAGGGGGAGTTTTCTATAAGAAGACTCTGCATGTTTGAAAGAAAACAGATGTGAAGTTAGAAATCCCTAATTCAATTCACGCCTTCCCCATTGCTAGGTACATGATTTTGGGCAAATCACTTAACCCCTCTGAGCTTCAACGTCTTCAAAATGAGGATAAGAATATTTGCCTTTTAAACCTCATAGACTTACTCTGAATAAAATGATGTACACAAAATCTGACTATAAAGTGCTTTATAAATACAAGGGTCGAATAATATTAAGATACTGATTGCCCAGGACGGGAGATTTAAAGCACACAGAAACTTATAATACAAGGCAAAAAGCCAATGCTATCTTTGTTTTTTTGTTTGTTTGTTTTGTTTTGTTTTCAGTAGAAGTACTAGAGGTTGAACCCAGGACCTCGCTCTACCACTGAGCTGTTCTCCCCACCCCCAATTCTATTTTGATAGAGGTACAAATTTATTTATCATTTCAGAATATCTATTGAGCCCTAAAATGGGCCAGATGACATTCTCAAATGAAGTGCAAAGGCATTCAGAAGAGGAAGAATCACTGGCTTGTTCTTTGAATGCTCCTTGCCTACTTTACTCCACAGATCTTTCAGGATCCCTAAAGTTATCAGCATGGCTCTTAGTCTTTCCAACAATTGTAAATTTCATGGTGCACGGTTTGATTTCCTTTCATTACAAGGATCTGCCATTGGTCTGAAAACTATTTTCCCCCCTAGCCTCTCTCTGCCTGTCCTTGGTCTATCTCTCCTCTGAAGGTGAGAAGGTGAGAGGATGGACTAGCTTCAGAAACACACAGACCTGGCTGGACTCTGCCTAGTCCAAGCTTCGTGACCTGGGAATGCTCCCTGACATCTCTGAGTCTGGTGATCTCCTGTGTGTGGTGGGGGCAATTATACTGCCCCTGTAGTGTCCTCAGAGGTGAGAGCAGCTTATGGAAAGCTCCCGGCATATTGCACACATGCAGCCATTGCAGCTGTTATCATGGGAACAAAGGCCGTTTTCATCCATTCAAGGAATGACTCCGGCTTTGACAGAGGATTTGATTCAACAGAGTCATAGACATTTTCTTTCTTTATTTAATGATTTGGGAGAGGAAAAATGAGCTTGGTTAAATTTTTTTCAGTTGCTTCAAGCCTTTTATCCAAAAAATATAGACCTGAGAAGTTGGCCTGTTGTAAGCAGAGCACCTGCTACTTCTTTTATAATCACAGAGCTAGAGTCTTCTTCTCCTTCTGATCTACTTCTAGCCTCCATTTTTTTCTCAACGATTTCTCATATAGCCTTGTTTATATTTCTTCTACCAAAGGCAGGGGATATTACCTTTTTGTTTTGCCTCTAGTTTCAACAATTCAGTTGACAATTATATCTTACTTTATAGCACATGACAAGGTGGAAGTGGCAAATCACCCAACTGCTTAAAAAAACAAGGTACTAGCAGAGAGTCTCCTTCACCTGGTGGATGCACAACTGGTAACAAGAAGGTAGGTAAGAAGGTGCTCTCAGTACATCAAGACAAGCTTTAAGGTGCAGTGTATTAATGCTTTTCCACCATTTCCTCTTGGAAGTCAAGAGGAGTGTGGCCTTTGGTGATCTCAGGGAGGCTGGGGAGAGATAAGATTTGGGCCAATCCTTTTCCAATCAAGATTCAGGACCACAAGTTCAATTACTGTCCTTTCGCACTCAGCAGGGACATTTCTAAATCACGGCAGAGAACAAGAATTTGACCTGACAAGTATAAGAACTTTTACACAAGTTAATACAACCTGGAATTAGGGAGATGCTCAAAAATAGCTTTGGACCAAAGATTTTCCCTTTGACAGTTATTCTTGTTTCCTCGAACCTCTGAAAATGTCCAGAAAGTGGACATCTAAATACCCTGCCCAATCACTTTTCCATCCTGCCATGGATGGCTTTATTTTTTAACTTTTTTTTCAGTGGAGGAATTTTATTTACCATTTTCTGAGACCTCCTGTGTCTCTTTGGGCCCTCTGAGAAGCAAATGCCAACCAGAATAAAACATACAGAAGCGACATGTTTGTGAGGAACACAGGGGAGAGGGAGCAGGAGGGGGCTGAGAGTCTTCAGAACCCTCTTCAGGGCAGACAGCTGTGTAAGGGGGTGGGAGGGAGGAGGACCGGGGAGAAGGAGGTTTAGACAGTGAAACACTGATAAAGTCTCAGCCAGGCCAATAGAGAGCCCTGGTTCAATGACTACCCATTAGAGAAGTCCCACATTGGGCAGGGATGGCCCAGTTTAAGTCTCCTTACCATGTTCGGCCACTGGGTAGGAGCAACCTATGGAAAGTAAGGCCTCAACACAATGCCAAGTTAGATCCAAACGGGCACAGCTGGAAGCTGCCCACCAACTACTCTCCCTAGAGCAGCTTCTCTTGACAGGAGACCTCTGTGGCTGCTGTGTCCAGTGCTTGGCTACACAGTTCCATTTCTCTACACGTGTTCAGCAAGCAGCATCTCCCCAATTCTCGTCGGTGTCTCTTCTATAGGAGAAAATTAGAAGAGGTTAGTTGGTGAACTACAGCCTCATCTCTGCAGCTGATCATTGCCTCCCTCCTCCACTATCCATTTCTCTCACCCTCAGTGTCACCTGGGCAGGTTTTGATGGTCTGCCTATTGGTAGAGCGCAATCTCTCATTCGTAAAGGGTCTGAGCCCCCAGTACTACTGAGCAAAGACTACTACAAGGTGCCCAACTGGCTCTACTGTGTTTCACTCATATTCCTCTCTGTCCCTATTGAGTCAGAGTAGCCCTCCGCAGGGGGCAATTACCCCTGCCAAAATGATGACTTCTTTTTTCATCTGCTGATCCTTGGATGCTAGACATCCAAAATGCCCAGGTGGAAACTGTAACTTGTAGTTCAGTGGGACACATGATGTATCCTCTGACAAGAGTGTACTCTCTCTGGAAACTAAAACCTTTAACCCTGCAAAGGCCAGAACTATGGGGATGGGAAGCACAAAGCCCCCATGTAGGCTACTGAGAATGATGGTAAGTGGGGCTACTCTTGCTTTCACCCTCTTGGTTTCTAGATGGCTCAGATTTATTCAAATTACATTAATGACAGTGCGTGGGGAAGTTAACACAGTCCTGGGGCAAAACTAAATAAATATTATTGTGTGCTCAATGTAAATGCAAACTGTTTCTGATCTTTTGGTTTTTTGATTGGAGTAGAAAGACTGCAGATGCCAAATTAATCGCCACATACCCAAGACCTTATTAATCAGCTACAGCAAAGGTACTATGTCTGAAATAGCATTTTATTCAGGGCTTCTATTTGGTTGAGGCTTGTGGTAGTCTACAGCCATTCTCCGTGGTCTGTCTTGTATCTGCAGGGTTCAGACTGGTAAAGCAGATGGAAATATGATAAGAACCACTATCCCTGCATACTTTAGACCTTAAATGGTAGCACTAATCTCTACCATACAGCTCCTTTATAAATAAAAAACCCAAAACACAAAATCTTTTGATGTGATATTGTTTTTACTAACTTTAGAGGCTTCCCTTTGACCTTCTCCATGATGCTAGCTCTTACCCACAGGCCAGGGGTTCAATGTAAGGATTATTCCAACTGCCACATATGGGTCCATGGACCTTTGAACCCACTGTAAACCAGGCTAGTAAGGTCTCCATTCATTAGGGGGTTATTATAACATTGTGGGTCTTTGAATGTCAACTTTAACTCAGACTCTGTGTCCAATACTTCTTGAAATGTCTAGGTATTCCTCTTTCCCAGGGCAGTCACCTAAGCAAATGGCCATAGGTCTCTTTGAAGAAGGACTGAGGGAATCATCACAATGTATACTTGCCATGGTGTTGTAGGGCCCTTCCTCCTGGAGATCTGGTCACCTCTTTAGTCAGTGGATCCCAAATCAGAAAATTGGCTAAAGGCTAGTAATTGAACAAGTGATCATGACCTTTTATTAAAGCAACTGCCTTCAGTCACCTTCTCCTCTATTCTTATCTTCTGATTGTTATTAAACAGAACTTTTGGCTTCTCATCTGTTTGGCCGTATTCCACTGACCACCTCCACAATTTCTTGTGGTCAAGCCCTCCTGGCTGCCCATCTGATATTGCCAGTCATTACGGCAATTGCAGCCCCCTAGCTGCTGGTGGTTAAGTGCTGCCACCTGGCCTCTATTACTCCCAGGTTCCATTTCCCCACTGCTATCAATAAGCCCAGCTCACCGCTGCCACCACTGAACTTCACCGAGTATTCCTGATAGCGTGATGAATGGCGTGTCCTCTGGACTCTCCTATGCAATCCCATCCTCAGGTGGCTGTTCTGATGTCGCATACAATATTGATTCTAACATTTTTTCCTCCCTGGGTCTTTTAACTCTCTACCGTCTGCTAGCGAAATTCACTTTGCTCAGTATTAGCCATCAGTATCTTCAGGCTTCTAAGATCCACCTTAGCCATGAATTTTACTCATATCCCAGGGTTCTTGCCTGTGTCCCAAGAAATGGAGTATATATTTTAATAGTAGGGGGTGGGTTGCCTTAGCAAGTTTTAAAGGTTCAAGGGAGTTTATATAGCTAAATTTCTTGGAGGCATCCACTATGTTCTCATGCAATGTTTCAGGGTCCAAGATTTCCCCAGCCAGGGCCCTGACTTTAGCATAATGGCACTGTCTTGCTTGAGCATTTAAATGTCTCTGAAGCTCTGAGAAACTATTAGATTCTGAGTCATCTCTTCAACTATGATCATTATTCCACTGTAGGAGATGAGACTCTTTGTAAGTGTCCAAAAAGGTTGTCCGGCTCTCATACTTAGTCCTGAATTGTTTGTTAATGGCCCTCATTTTCTAATTATCCCTCCATAGGGTATGAATACAATATAGTAATGACTATCCTTATAGTTATCATTCTCTCATATATTTCAAATGCTTGAACCATTGTATTGGCAAAAGCATTCTCCTCCATCGAGACATTCTTCCAGGTCACCGACCATGCAATCTTCAGCAACTGAGCCACACCATCTTATTCTAGGGACTATCCATGCCCCACATTTCACCTGGGCTGGTATTCTCTTTGCTAGCTGTGTGGTGAATGAGCTAGTCTCCAAAGTCCACTCATATACCAACTATGTAAGTTTGTGTCCTCCAAGAGGGGACACCAAGATGGAATTAGATGCACTTGAGATTTGCTGGGAAAATGTTTGTGAAGAAGGAGTAGGAGTAGGTAGGAATTGCCTTCAGAACATGCAGGTAAAAGGAGAGAGCTTCTAAGAAAGTAGGACAGTCAGGAGAACTCCAGCCAGCAGGGCAGATCTGAGAAGGTCTCAGCTAGGCAGACGAGGAGCCCCAGAGCAAAGATTTCCCATCACAGGAGTCTTGTGTCAAGCAGGTATGGTAGGGCTCTGGGGCCCCTGCTATGCTAAGTCCTGGCTGGTGTCAAACAGGGAAAGCCTCAGTGGGAGCTCTGCTAGAGACCCCAGTTTGCAGCATCTAGAAGATATCTTCCAGCTACCATCCTTGCAGCAGGTTCTCTTGAAACGGTATCTGAGCAGCACAGCTCCATGGCTGACACATCTCCCCAAAGAGGTGGGAGGCCAGATATCTGGATGTAAGACCAATGGCCAACCTCCAGTGGGACAGAAATTTGGAGAACTGAATGAGTTCCCCATTGCTTATGTGAAAGAGTTCAAGCCATGTTTGAGGTCTTCCTTGGGCAATTTTGGGAGAGTAAGTTCTATACCCATGGTATCTTCCGATTTCCTTTAGCCCTGTCAGAATTCTTACCCCTATAGGCTGAACTTCTGTATGCAGAACAAGATCTTCCCTTCTTCTATGCAGCTGTGGCTCAGACACCTCCAGGAATGTGGGGCCAAACCAGGTGGTCTTGGAGACTTAAGAAGGTATTTTTCCTCTGTGCTCAAAGAGAGCTGGATTTAAGTGCATAAGAGGGTTGGTTTATTGTGATCAAATCTAACCAGAATATCTCTTTCTAGACACCTGATCTTGGATTTCACATAATTTTTATATTGAACGTATTATATGTCCTCCCTGATAGTCCTGTCTTCAAAGACTAGAGGTCTAACCTGTTTGAATGAGGAAGCAAACAAATGAAGGCTTAGAAATTGGAAGCAAGTAAATCAACTAAATTCTCCCTCACATGAGGCTGATGAAAGAAACTGTCCCAGCAATTAGCTCTAAATCTTGCTCTATGGGACAATGGATATTTGGGAAGCCAATTTCAAGGGAGTTATAAATAAAACCCTCCAAAGACTAGAGCAAGAGAAAACCGCAGTCCTTAGTGAGGAAGCAAGCAAGTGAGGAATGGAAAGTGCGTAGCCAGGCAGTGCATTACCAGGATGTGTGTGGGCTTCCGAGAGCTGGCTTGGCTCTCCTTCCAGCTAGCTGGAGGGCCGTGGGCAAGTTGTTTGATGCCAATGAGACTTCATTTCCTTATTTATAAAATTAAGTGAGAAAAATGCATCTTGTTTATTATGTAGTTAAAGGAATTAAGAAACAAAACAGAATAGCATAGTAAGAATGAGTTCTGGAGTCAGAAGTCCCAACTCTCCATCAGATTCAACCTTGATGAGTCTCAGTTGCCTCTCTTTAAAATGAAGGCCATGATACCAAGTCATAGAGTTGTGAGTGTTAAGTCAAAAATGACTGGGAAGCATGTAGCACAGTGCTGTGTAGCAGATGCTATTGATAACAACACCAGCTCCACTTCCAACTTTCCAACTGCCACCACCTGCATTTCTTTTCTGAGGGATTTTTCTTGCTGCTGGTCCAGATTTGCTGCCCAATAGGTGGGACTAACGGGCCAGGGAATGAATGTCCTCCCAAGGACAACCCTCAAGCAATGTCTACTGGTAGCTGGATAAATAACCCAGTGACCTTCCCTCTCACATCAGGCAACTCAGGGTCTCATCTCCTGTTCTCCCAGTGGTAACTGGCCCCCCAATGCACCTTTGATTGGCTGACTTTTCCTTCCTGTCTTACTTCCTACTCTCCTACTAGTTTTTCCTCCACCTCCCAAATATAAAAATACTTGCACTTTCCAAAAACAGGCAAATGGATAAAGAAGATGTGGCATACTATGGAAAACAGTGTGGCAATTCCTCAAAAGACTAGGAATAGACTTACTGTATGACCCAGGAATCCCGCTCCTGGGCTTATATCCAGAAGGAACCCTACTTCAGGATGACACCTGCACCCCAATGTTCATAGCAGCACTATTTACAACAGCCAAGACATGGAAACAGCCTAAATGTCCATCAATGGATGACTGGATAAAGAAGATGTGGTATATTTATACAATGGAATACTACTCAGCCATAAAAACCGACAACATAACGCCATTTGCAGCAACATGGATGTCCCTGGAGAATGTCATTCTAAGTGAAGTAAGCCAGAAAGAGAAAGAAGAATACCATATGAGATCGCTCATATGTGGAATCTAAAAAACAAAAACAAAACAAAGCATAAATACAAAACAGAAATAGACTCACAGACATAGAATACAAACTTGTGGTTGCCAAGGGGGTGGAGGGTGGGAAGGGATAGACGGGATTTCAAAATTGTAGAACAGATAAACAAGATTATACTGTATAGCACAGGGAATATATATACAAGATCTTGCGGTAGCTCACAGAGAAAAAAATGTGACAATGAATATATATATGTTCATGTATAACTGAAAAATTGTGCTCTACACTGGAATTTGACACATTGTAAAATGATTATAAATCAATAAAAAATGTTAAACAAAGAAGATATGGCATATATATACAACGGAATATTAGTCATAAGAAAAATGACATTCTGCCATTTTCAGCAATGTGGATGGGCCTAGAGAACATTTTGTTTAGTGAAATAAGTCAGAGAGAGAAGGACAAATACTATATGATATCACAAGTATGTGGAGTCTAAAAAATAACATAAATGAATGTATGTGCAAAACAGAAACAGACTCACAGATACAGAAAACAAACTAGTGGTTACCAAAGGCAGGTTGGTATGGGATTAACAGATACAAACTACTATGTATAAAATAGATAAGCAACAAGGATATACTGTATAGCACAAGGAATTATAGCCATTATCTTGTAATAACTTTTAATGGAGTATAATCTGTAATAATACTGAATCACTACACTGTACACCTAAAACTAAAATAATGTAAATCAACTATACTTCCAAAAAAAAAAAAAACCTACGCTTGAATTCTATCTCCGAGTCTGCATTTAGAAGAAATTGTCTAACAGTCTCAGGTACATATACAAAAAACCAATCAATGAAGCTAGGTGTGGTTATTATAAGAAATGTGCTTTATAAAAAATAAATCATTATAAAAATAAATCATGATATAAATATTAGCAGTGATTAAAAAAAACTGTCAAATTCTCAGCAGATATCCAACAACATCATAGTAAAGAGATCAAGAAATAAACTTGAAAGTCACCTTATTTCTCCAGCAACTGCCCACTCATACCCATCTCAGCGACCCCCCAGTTCAATGTGTATATTCACACTACACTTTGCATCCCTACCCTTAGAATAGTATGTGACTGAGTAGCTTTCTGGGGCAGACTAGAACAGAGAAAGAGATGTCTTCACAACCATTTTTTACCTTCTTGGGTTAACTTTCTACCTTCTCAGCCCAAGGCAGGTTTGGACCTAGCTATTCCAAAGGGAAAACAAAGGACCTAACTACCCACAAGAGGCCGGCTGCCCCTAGGATGGCTGGAGTTGCTGGGACGCTGCTTGGGTTTAAACTCCTGTCCTAGCAGGAGGCCTATTCTCATGTACCCCTTCAAGTGTGCCCGATGTGCTTTGAAAAGCCCTCCTTTAATAGATCAGCATAGGGCCCAGCCTCTGCAAATTGATAAGATCACAGGCTCTGCAGCAGCTTCATTGCTGCCTCCCCTGCACCATCTGCCCAAACCAAGCCTGTCCCCATGAATCCCATCCAAAGCATGTAACTGAATGAATCCTGCTTTACCTAGAAATGAAATACGGCCCAGAGGGGTTTTCTTCTAGGGCTCATTTTCAGTTCAGTTAGCACATCTTGGCCTATGGGAAATACCAAATGCCAACCAACATCCCACTTCCCAACCAGGTGGGCTGGCCATCTCGACATCTTGAGAGCACCTACCACCAAAGCAGCAAGATGGCTAATGGGAAAGGGTGAGGAGGTGTGACACCCCAAGCCACTTTCTACAGGCAGGGGGAAACCTGTGATTCCAGAGGTTCAATTTAGCACATCAGCATTTTATTTATACATTTAGATGTATAATCTGGAATTAACCTTCACAAAGGCAGGAACATTTGTGCCAGTTTATGATCCCTAGCACCTGGAACAATGCCTAGTATATTGCAGATACTCAATATTTTCTTGTTCTTTTCTTTTTAAAAATTAAACTATACTTTACATAGAGAAATGCACAGATCTTAAGTGTATGATGAGTTTTGACAAATGTATAACCCCAACTAATCTAAACCCTCATCAGGACTGAGAACATTTCCATCACTCCAAAATGTTCCATAAGGTCCCTTCCCAGTCAAGCCTCCCAGTCCTTCCCAGAGGCAACTGTTGTTTGGATTTATACCATCATAGATTAGATTGGACTTTATATAAATGAAATCGTAATACAGTCTGAACTCTGTGATGTCTGACTTCTTTTGTTCCACTTAAAATTTTTCAGATTCATCCATTTTCTTGCAGGTTTCAGTAACTTATTTCTTTTTATTGCTGAGCAGATTCCATTTATGAATGTTTGTCTCTTCTCCTGTTGGTAGACACTAGAGTTGATTCTGTTAATGTGCTTACTTACTTTAACTGATTGCCTAATAGTAAACCAACCTTGCCTTCCTGGAACAATCTCTCACTTGGTCTTGATGTAAGAATCCTCTTTGTATCTTGCTTGATTTAATTTGCTAATATTTTTAAGGATTTTTGCGTCTAGGTATAGGAGGGATATGGGTCTCTTTATAGTTAAGAGACTATAGTTATATAGTTAAAACTTTTGTTTATATGGTATCTTGTCAGCTTTCAGTATCAGAGTTATACTGATGTCATAAAGTCAGTTGTGAAGTATCTCCTTTTTTGCTCTATTCTGAAAGACTATGTAGGATTGATATTATTTTCTATTTCAAAATGTTGGATAGAACTCACCAGTGAAACTATCTAGGCTGCAGTTTTCTTTGTGTGAAAATATTTTATTATTAATTCAGTTTTCTTAATAGAGAGGTAGCTATTCAGATTTCATATTTCTTGTATTAGTTTTGTTAAGTTATATCTTTCAATATATTTATCTAGTTCATCTAAATTACCAAATTTATTGGCATTAAAATGCATTCATAATGTCTTCTTATTATCTTTCACTGTCTATAGGAGCTGTAATGACATCCTCTCTCATTCCTGGTGTTGTTTATTTGTGTTTTCTCTCTTTTTCTTTGGCCCTTTTTGCTCTGGATTCATAAATTTCAAAAATCTTTTTTTGGGGGGAGGGTATAGCTCAATGGTAGAGTACATGCCTTAGCATGCATGAGGTCCTCGGTTCAATCCCCACTACCTCCATCAAAAGTAACTAAACAAATAAAAATAATTATCTCCCCACCCCCGCAAAATAAAAACAAATGGAATGAAAAAAATATTTTTTAACTTTTTCAATGAAACTGCTTTTGGCTTTCTGATTGTTGCCAATTATTTGTAGTCTTACTGTGTTACTGATTTCCACTCTTATCTTTATGTTTTTATAGTCTACTTATTTTGGTTTAATTTGCTCTTCTTTTCCTAGCTTTTTAGGCAAAATCCTAGATTGCTGACTTTGTGTCTTTCTTGTTCTCCAACATAAGCATTTAATGCCATAAATTTCTCTCTAAGTGTTTCTATAGCTGCATCCCACAAATTTTGACATGTCATGCTCCCATTTACATTCATTTCAAAATATTTTCTAATTTCTCTTATGATTTCCTCTTTGATCCACAGACTATTTAGAAAATCTATGGCTAATTGTCCAAAAAATTGACAGTTTTTATAGATATATCTTTTTTGTTATTGATTTATAACTTAATTATGTTGTGGTGAAAGAATATACATACAATCAACTGTGTACATGTGTCCATTATTCCAGTTCTGGGCTGGCGATGATGAAGGTTAGCTAATGTCAACTAACTGAATCATTTTGTTTCCTTTATTATTTGGTGGCTCTTCTGTTGGATGCTTTCTGGCAGGTATTAAAGTGTGATGCAAAAATATTCACATATTGTTCCCACTCCCATGTGTCCAGGCACAAGCCTCCACTCCACACAGTTTTGTCTCTCATCTTCCTGTTTTCCTTCCTTGAATGTGAATATATTGCAGCACTGTCAGTTTTCAGCTTGCTTCCACATACTGAGTCAACTCAACTGTTCCTCAAGTTCAGGCTTTTTCCTCCTCCGTCAGCTAATCACATAGGATCCTCCCTATAGCCACAGGCATGAGCTGGGAGATAGGTGCTGCTGCAACTACAGTGAGGGACATGGAAGTGTGGGCAACCTGCCCATGCAGTTAACTGTGCTTTCTGTCTTGCTTACACTTGAATCTAGAACATCTCCATGTTATAACAGGCCAATGCTGGGCCTGTCCAACTTTATGACTTGATAGATCTGATAGACCTCAGATCAGAATGTATAGTCCCAGGTACAGGGTCATTTGGTGGTCCAAGTAACCAAGCATTCTATCTCTACCAGGGCCCAATATCATGCCAAGAGCTGTTTTTCAAAAGAGGTATATTTCTCTCCTGCAATTGTCAGAGCCTTGCCCCAGAATCCCAGAGGCCTGCATAGTCATTCTCTCACAGAGGCTTGCCATGAATTCCACACTATCTTTTCCCATCAGTGATACCTCCAATACCATAGGGCCTGTTAGACTGTGTGACTGACACAGCAGGACTGCTGGGACTTGCTGCAGAGCTCTTTCCTACTCTGGGCCCCACTCAAAGCCAGTGGCCTTCTGTGTATGGGCCAGAGCAATATTCCTAGGTGCAGAATGGGTTGTCTCCAGAACCCAAAGCAGCCTCCCAGGCATTGTGCTTCCTTCTTTGTGGTAGAGAATGCAAGATGCTATCATTTTCTTTTACTTTATTTTTCTTGGTGGAGATATCCTAGCACATCCCTGACCATTACACCCTAAAAACTTTACTGAAGTGTCAGGTTTCTGAATTGTCATAGGCTTTTCTTCCACTTTCTAGACCCTGTGGGTTTTAAATGGACTTCAATGCACTAGCTCTGCCTGCTCATTTTTCCTAATCAGTATGATGTAATAAATCAATGTGATATTCCTCAGGATGTCTAGACAGTCCAGATCTCTTTAGAATATATTAGGACAGAGAGTGGGAAAGTTAACAAAGCCCTAGGGCAAAACTGTAAATGAATATTCATTGTCCATTCCATAAAAATACGAACTCTTTCTAATCTTTTCTGATCAGAATGGAAAAGAACACATTCACAAAAGCTATTGACTTTAAGCCATATGTTTGAGGCCTTCTTAATCTGCTCTAGCAAGGATCCCCTAGTAAAGCACAGAAACTACAATTAAGGTTCCTGCAGTCACAGAAGAACAAAAGAGAAATGAGACAAATAGAAAAGAAATAGCAAAGAAGAACATCTAAATCCAAACATATTAATTATTACATTAATGTGAAAGTACTAATAATACTGTAGTCAAAAGACACAGATTGACAGACTGGATAAGAAAGGGAGATCCAAGAATATATTGTCTAAGTTTTTTTCAGGGTGATAGAAATATTTTAAAGCTTGATAATGATGGCTGTAAAATGTATACATTTTCTCAAAACCAATCAAACTGAACACTTAACATTATAATGAATGTTACCACATACAAATTATACCTCAATAAAGATGTAAAAGAAAACATTAAAAAAGAGGACATGCTCCAACACATTCCATGAGTCTAGAATATCTATGATAACATATCTAGACAAGGAAAGAAAAAAGAAGATAGCAAGCCAGGAGAACTGATCAAAGTAGATGCAAAAATCCTAAACAAAATATTAAAGTGAATTCAGCAATGTGTAAAGAAAGATAAAACACTGCGACCAAGTTGGGTGTATCCCAAGACTATAAGGTTGGTTTAACGTTAAAAAGTTGGTTAAGGTAATCCATCATATTAATAAATTATGAGAAAACACATACGATCATCACAGGGGATGCAGAAAGAGCATTTGATGAAACATAACACTCATTCAGCTTTAACAAGAAATATAACTCTTATTAAACTTGGAATAAAAAGAAATTCCCTAGACATAAGTTACAGTAAACAACATATTTAATGGTAGAATGCCCAAGATCATAAAAATCTGCTTTCACTACTCCTTTTCATCATTGGACTAGAGATCCTATCCATACAGATGGAAAAGAAAAAAAAAAGTATAAAGATTTGAAAAGAATGTACAACTGTCACTGTTTGTAGGTGCTATGTTTGCTCACAAAGAAATCCTGAGAATCTGTACATAAATTATTAGAATCAGTAGCAAAGTTGCTATATATAAAATCAACATTCAAAAATCAATGGCATTTCTATGCATTAGCCAAAATTTAAAATGTAGCTTACTTAGAGATGTTATTTACAATAACAACAGCAAAAAAAGAATTCCTAAAAAGAAATTTAAAAACTGATGTACATGCCCTTTTTGGGAAAAAAATTTTACTTTAAAAAATTTACCGAAAGACAGAGAAGACCTAAATAAAGGAAGCAATATTCCATGTTATTGGATAGAAATATTCAGTGTCATAAAGATATCGTGTTGTATTTTGCTTTCAAACAATATATATTTACTCTAGTTTAATAAAGAGGGCTCTTTACATTCTGGATAGTGTGTGGTAAAGTACATAAAACAATGCCCTTTTGCTAAAACTGGTATTATTTTCTTAACTCTCTTTGCAAAAGCTACATCCTTTTTTCTTTCTTATTGAACATCAAAGAACTTATCAAAGGCTCTAAAGTGTGACCAAATCTCAGTTTTCCCAAAGAAAAATTGTACTTTTCCTAAGGAAAAAAAAATCTAGTAAAGATCATATATATATATATGGCTGTCCATTCTCTTGAAAAATTTATCAATAAAACCAATGCAAGTCCAATCAAACACCTAACTGGGTTCTTCATGAAACTTAACAACCTAATTTAAGAGTGTGTGTGTGTGTGTGTGTGCATATTCAAAGAGCAAAGACTAATGCTTCTGAAGAAGAACAAGGTGGAGCCAGGGGACCAGTATTACCCTCTAGAAAGATTTATTATAAAGGTATTGAAATTAAGACAGTATGGTATAGATGTAGGTATAGATGTAGGAATAGACAAACAGATGGCTTGGACAGACCAGAGAGCCTCAAAACAGACTCACGCATATGTGGAATCTGGATTTATAACAGGCACTGCACATCAGCAGGGAAAGGATGAGCTGTTTAATAAATGGAGTTTAGATGGTTTTTCATTTAAAAAAATGGAATCTGATCCCTACCTCATATCATACACAGAAATCAGTTCCACTTAAATGTACATAGTACAATGAAAAGATTTTTCTAAGACAATATTGGAGAAAGTCCTTATGAACTCAGCATAGAGAATTATTTCTTAAATATGATGTGCAGAGTACAAACCAGAAAGGAAAACACATTCCTCTTAGCGCAGGCCTAGCAGTGCTCTGAGTGGCCTCTGGTGTCAAGGCCAACACCTCCTGCCACTTACCATTCATCAGACCCTAGAGCAGGGTGGTCCCGGCTCTGGGGAGGTTCTGAATGAACAACAGAAAGACAGCTGCTTCCTTCTTCACAATCTCATAACAGGAGATTGGCTCCAGCTTCCCACAGGAAGAAAAAGTGCTCAAGAGGCTGGGAAAAACACCAGTTTAATTTAGAAAGCACCTTAGGAGAAACAAGTAATTAAGCTTTGAAATGCTGCTTCCCTGGTGTAACACCTGCCAGTCAGAGAGCACACTGTCTTTGATTCAGAGCTAATGAAAATCAACAACAGTGTGTTTAGGGGAAGGGAAGGATGATGTGATGATGGATAATGCCCAAAGAAGGCATGTGAAATGGGCAGGAGGGAAGGCCGCCTACAAAAAGGATGCATCATAAGTGATCAAATCTCCATAGTGCAAAAAGGAGATGGGCATCTCACTCTGCACTACCCTGATGCTATAACACAACAGTGGATGCCTCTCCAGCCCACCAGCTGGGAGGATCTGACTATCTTGGCCCACATGGGGCCAATCTTCAGGGAAGGCTCTGGTTCTATCTCCTTCCTGCTTCCCTGTGCTGAGGAAAGCAAGAAAGCTGTGTATAGGAACCAACACATTACAAGGAAAAAGGGGATCAGCTCTGAAAAAGAGAACAATCGGTTATCCTACCACTGCTTCTACCAGACTATTATTTGCCCTTGAAAATCCAGATTTCTGCACTTAAGTAACAAAATAAATCTTTGCTGTTGGACAGACACCAAATTCACTGGGATTATTTTCATCAAACCCTCTCAGTAAACTTTAACATTGCATCTGTTGTCTGGTAGACATTCTGAGCCAGTGTTAAGTCTTGTGGCCATTTTATAGTGCTATCAATTTGCCATCTGTCCCTGTTTTAAGACTAGCATATTTTTACCATGGCTCCAGCTCATCGTAATGAAGTTTTTGGAAGATTAGCAAAGCATTTCAGGCATTTAAACCTGCATGTGTGCTGTGGGGCAACGTATGGGACAACAATTCCAGCAGCTACAAGGGCATGTGCAATGATTATACTTATTCAATAGGTTTTATTTTTCACACTGCCTAGGCCACCCCTGGTGATAAGCTAGACACCTCCACAGGCATTATAAATGCTAAACAGTACTTAGCTATTCTCAGTATGGTCCTTAGGCCCTCGTGCCTTTGTCTACACTGTGACTTCATCAGAACACGCCTCTCTCTGTCTGTTCAAGCTGTCATCCATTAGCTGACTGTATATTTTTCACCTGACATTTATAAAAGAGTGTCAGACTCTTTAAGCATTTAGGCTACACAATATAAAACAAATGTTCTTTGTCATGGAGAACCTGAATGCTTAGTGGAGAAGAATGAAAGACAAACATACATACAGAGTGGTTAAGATACGGACTTTGGCATCAGATGTCATGGGATCAAATCCCATCTCTGACATCTCCTAGTTGTTAGTCTTGAATAAGTCACTTAATCTTTCTAAGCTTCAAAATTTTCATTTGTAAAACAGAGGCTCATTTATCTAACAAACATTTATTGAGGATCCGCTCTGTGCCCAGCAAAGGCTAGGGGCTAAGGCTCTAGCTCTGGACCAGGCAGACAAAATTGCTCCAGGGTGAAGCTGGTATTCAGATATTGACAAACGGATATTAAAAACAGATACATAACATGTCAGAAATGATAAGTGGTATGAAGAAAAATAGGGCAGGATGAGTCAACAGTGAGTGGAGGAGGCTGCTATGTTAGATGGTCTGGGAATACCTGTCTGAGGAGATAGCACTGGGCAGAGATCTGGGTGAGTTTGCAGAGGGCTCACATGACAGTCTGGGAGGAGAGAAGCACGAGGCCCTGAGGTGGGAGCACCCCTAGTGTGGCCAAGCAACAGGAAGGGATCAGGGTGGCTGAGGTGTGAGCGAGGGAACGAGGGAGCAGGTAGGAGAGCTGAGGCTGGAGCCATGTCACACTGGGCTAGTAGACCGAGGGAAGAAAAATGTGAATTGGGGTCCATAATAGCAGTTTCCTTTAGGGTTGTTGTTTGGGTAAAGCAAGGTCATGAGCAGGCATGTGGCACTAAATAAGCACTTAGTATGTGCCAGTCATTACACCCATGGGAGGAGAACATCACAGAACCACGAGGGGAGCATCGGGAAAGCACAGCAGAGGGCTCTGAGGAAAGGCACCAAAATGAAACAAATGGTGCCCTCAAAGAGTTTACAATCTAGTAGGAGAAATCAGATGAGATTTCATATACACAACTGTGACAGATAACACATGGCATGGGCTGGGCCACTGAGAAAGCTCAGTCTTCTATATTTCATAAAAAAGCACCATGGTTTTCTTTTTCCCTGAAGATCTAGGAGAGCAGATGTGGACCTTTCTTCACTGCAATGTCCCTGAAGTCTAGCACAGTGCTTGGCACACAGTAGGTACTCAATCAATATCTGTCGAATGGTTATATATGCTGATTTGATAATAGTAACCATACATGCAGAAACATTTTCAACTTATTGGCACTGACAATATTGTTTCTTAAACCTTCAGACACAAATAAAATGATTTTTTTACATATTCACAAGGCCAATTCACTGAATAGTTAACTACGTCACTGGGATTATTAGAAACTGATGACAAAGAATCTCTTTAAGGCAGTAGACTAGTTATGAGGAAGTATCAGTTGCCCTCCAAAAGAGGATGGCCAGGTTTCTTGTGAAATAATCCACAGTATACCCTATGGTCCCTAGCACTGGTGTCCTGATCTGATTTGCTTTGTTTGAGATCAAGATTCATAGAATAAAAGGATAGCAGAGGCCATCAGAGGTCATTCTGACCAGTACGTTTGTATTGAGAGTAATCAATGTGAAATTTTAAAAAACAAAACCAAAAACTCATCCTATACCATTTCCCAGCCCTACCCTGGCTAAGGACCACTGATCATAGATTAGACGCAGAGCAAGGGATTAGTCTAGCTGCAGCTACAGGGCACAAAATGTCACCAAATCATCCAATAGAGATACTATTCATTTCATTCCTCTATTGGTCAGAAGCAGCCACCAGGAGCCTCTTTGAGTATCCAGTAATGAGGGTCAGCGTACAGGGGGGTTGTGGAACTCAGGGTGAGGCATACTGTAAGTTTTCACATAGCTGGTAAAAACAGTTCTTTCCAAGCTAGGGGAGAAATTTCAGAAGCTAGCGAAAGGGGAGAAAACTAACCCAGTAAAGCCAGCATCAAAATGAGTTGCTAGGAAACAAGAAGATACTGATACAGTGGGATCCTGGGAATCAAGGCTAGGTGAAATAGGAGACAGGAAGGAGAGGAAACAAAACATAAATGATGTCAGAAAAACATAAGAGGAATGCTTAAATTGTCAAGATGCCAAGCTCGTTTAAAAATTAATACCAAATAATTAAATGAAATGGGACATCTGGAAAAAGATGAGAAAACTGAGCAACAGAAATGGATGGAAAGTCAAGTTAAGCTAGTAGAGGCGTCTCCCATTGTACAAACATGCCAATTATCCTCACTTTTTCCTGAGCAGCCTGGCCCCTCCCTCACACCCACAACTAGAGGTCCTGATAGTACTGCCATGGGAATTTTTGTGATAAACCTTAAAACCTTATGAATCTCTGAAATTGGTGTTCAGAAAGAAAAGAATATGATATAACTATTTGAGAGAAGCTGAACTCCAAAGCAAAAGACCAGCCTGAACCTGAAATCTTTCCCACAATACTCCCCAAAGTTTTCTACTATGGAAAATAGCTGCTTACACTGCCTGAAATTCTACTGGTTCAAGTTGCATATGTATCACTATATAACCTCTTTTAAAAAGACATTAAAAAAAAACCCTCAGGATATTATTAGAGATATTAGCTAGTCATTCACCCATTAGTATAAATTACTAATAAGTTACTAATGAAGTTTGTCCATTTGTCTTTCTAACTTCTTTTTGAGATCATTTGCCTAAGGAAAAGGAAGTTTCAATTAAGGATGAAAGTCAGTATATAATTCTATATTTCTTCATGTCTTTTGTTCTACTTTATATTACTGCTACTTCTAAAAAGGATTTGAGGTAGTAAATATTATTGGTTTCTAAGAATTTTATGAAATAAGATAGACTGCTTTTGCTCTCCCCTCTCCCTTTCCCTCCCATACACACATAAAACAGTGATGCTGTCTATCGTTGAAGATATAGTTGGAACATGGTTGGGGTGAGTGGGTTAGAAACATTAAATTCAAGTGATCTCTGATAACATTAAATTGTTTCCTGCTAGTTAAACTACAAAAATCTAATTGTTGGATCACAACAGAGAGAGTGATACGACATCAACTTTAAAGAATCAGAGTGGCTCCCAGTACTACCAATTTTGGCTCTAATCTGCAAGAAGAAATCGCCACAGTTAGAGCAAGAATGTATCTAGCAAAAGACCCAGATGCTTAGGAAAGGGGGAGTGAAAAAAGCAAGCCCTGGATCTTGATTACATGTGCTATAACCAGAGGAGAAAACAGCGGGGCCTAAAGATGTCCTGTCCAGTCTTGTGACAGTTGATGCCCTGATCTAAGTGAGGCTCAGCACATAGCTTTCTGATTGTTCTCTAGGTTCTTTTGCAGATTTGATATCAAGGAGGGAACTGGTAGCAACTTGTGGCACTGGTAGCAACATGCTTATCCAGGGACTTGATAACCAGCAATGTTATTCTGGTTGGTACATCAAGCTGGTATAAGTTTGTTTAATGGGGGTCATACCCTGAATTCTAATCCTTTCTGGCTCTAAGGCCACAAGAGACTGCATGTAGAAGAACTGGTTATTATGAACTATGGACCAGGATTAGAAGTATATTAATAACGGAGGGTGAAAAAAATCTCCCCTCTATTCCCATTTCTCCTCCTATCTCCTCCACCCCACTGTATACCCTCTCCAGTACCACACAGATACTCTGTTCCTAGACCCCTAATTTACATTGTACCTAAGCTTCATGGTGGATAAAATGGCTTCAGGTGGATATCTTGAGCTGCCCCCCACCTCCATCCAACACCACCATTGTATCTATGAGAAAAAAACATTAATTCCAATAGCTGATTCTCAAATGAGTTTTGGACCATGACCCAGCAATAACTTGGGTACATACTGTTCCTGTAAATTGGTCTTTCTAGCCATCGTCTGGAAGCTGGCTGGGAAATGCACTTAGTAAATCACTCCCAGTGGTTTGGGGAAGGACAGAGAAGATTCTAGAAGAGATGAGTCAGGCTAGGGGATGGATAGCATGGGGGGGAAAGGAATAAAGAGCCAAGCAATATTCTGAAAATGGAATTTCTATCCAGGCAGAAATAACTGTCTGATCAGGCCTAGCTAGAGACTTTCTGAAATGATAAAGCAAATATTAACAGAGAAATCTTTTAAAGCCTTTCAATGAAGATTACATTCTTGTTGGTGATCAGCCAGTGGGTTTATAAATAACACGCTCTGCCAGGCAATCTTGATCAGGCCTTATTCTCCCCTCCAGAGCTGCAAATTGAAGTTTTATGTCTCACAAGAATGCAGCATCTGATGCAGTGCCCCACCTAACTGCTCTTGCCCAATGGCTTGAGATGAACATGATGACATCACACTGATTCTAAAAAACTCAAAAGGACAATGGTCAGCTTACTTCCAAGTCTCTAAATGGAAGTGGTGGGCTGGGGTGGGAACAGCCCATACTCAGCAGGCTGCCTCTCACCTAGCTAGTGTGTAACTTTAACTGTATGCGCTTCACTTTGGCAGGTGTGGGAGGGGTCTGAGGTGAAGCCAAAGCTATCAAAAGAGACAGAAGTCAGCACAGTGTAGGTGCCACAATCCTTCTATCCTGAAATTAAGCACATGGCTCCTTCCCAAGGGGTTCAGAACAGCAGTTCTATCAGAGTGCCACGATTCCACATACGGAAAGCTGCATTTATTCAACAAACATATATTGGCTATCCACCATGTTCCAGGTACTACTGGTCTAGGAGAGGCAACAGAAGGTCACGTGCAATCTTGTAGGAAAGGGGAATATGCTCAAGGAGCTTCAAAAGTAAAGAGGACAAGAATAGTAGGGGAGTAGAAACAAGACATGTCTCCAAGCAGGTTCAGCCCCGACTGGCCAATCACTTATAGAGAAAGGAAAGTGCCTCCAAAAAAGGGATGGGGCAGAAAGGATGGATCTGATTCTGTCTGGGGAAAAAAGAAACAAAAACACTCAAAACTGAACCCAAACTAGCCACACCAAAGGAATAGACACAGTATGCATGCAATATGTACGTTGTGGGAAACCAGACAATGGCCCAAAGTGACAGGGGGCCAGAGCTTTCACACAGAGAACAAGGATTAGCCTGACGGGGCAGAACGCACTGCAATTTTGACAGTGCCTGTCAACATCGATTTACTCAAAGTGTCCCCTCCACTTGAAAGAGCGGCTGCAGCTTCCCAAATAATCTGACAACTGAGAAGACAGTGGCCGGGCAGTCACAGAGCAGGAGTGACTGGGTTCATCTTGGGGCCAGGGCAAGCCTTCCAGCTCTGGGGTCAGGGGGTAGTTTTTAGCAGAGCTCTACCACTTCCTTTCCATTATAATTCAGTGTCCTCATCTGTAAAATGGAGAGCTCTAAGAACTGTTTCAGGCAAGGAGGAAATAAAATAATCGCTGTTCTGAATTCAGTAAGTCATAAGTAGCCACATATATTAGCCACCATGGTTGCCAACAGTAAGAGGGGTTACTCCTACTTGGTGTCTGGGAAGACAGTGCTTCCCTGGGTGTCAGTGGGATGCAGAGCTGCAGTTTTTGGACAAGACAGAAACAAGCCTTCCCTCCTCTGAGGCTCCTAACCTGGCCAAGCCCCTTCTCATGGGGCCACGCTCATTAAGCAAGGAATGGTGATCGTTCAGTCCTGGGTCTTGCCTGCCAGTTCCCCAAAGACCCACCCACGCACATGCAGACAAGCTTCAAGGCTGCTGTAGATAGAACTAAGGGAAGGAAGAAGGGGGTGGGGAAGCATCCAGGAGAAAAAGGATTCTTCCTAGTATCAGGGAAAGGGAAGAGGCTGGGATTTAGCAAGGAAAATCCACTGTGTGCCTAACAGCTTCTGGTCTCCACCCCATTCCTGGGAACAGACGTATCACCTCCAGAGCATTGCCAAGACCTGCCCAAGCAGATTACATGTGCTGTATGCACATGTACATGCGACTCTCCTGCTTCCTGGCTGTCCAAACCCCCTGAAGGGAAGGAAGATGGTGTTTGGCTTCTCAAGGCCTTACCAGGCATACCTAAGGGTTAGGACTGAAAACTTTTGGCCCCTCCTCTTATATCTTCTGATAATCCAAAGACCCCATTGGAATCAATCAACCCAGCTGCAGCTGACTCAAATGTCAAGAAGCTGGATGCCCAGAGATGATGGTAGGGTTACAAAAAGAAGACAAATAAGTGCTATGGATGACCCCGATTGGAGTTTTTAATCATCTCTCTCAGTTTCCTAGTTCCTTCATTAATCCAAAGGATGTCAATCAAGGTAAGCATGTTGACATAGAGATTTCTAGAGCAGAAACCTCTTTATCAGGAGACAGCAGTCAAAGTGAAATCGAGTTTAACCCTCCTGTTTCCTTCCCCACCAAAATTCTCATCATAGCTGTTCACAAATATTTACGCCCTCCTCATATTTGTGCAGCTTGGTGCCATGAGAACTTTTCAGGTCCCTTCCCATATACATGCAACTGGGCCAGGAGATGTGTAGGTATGACATAGTCATTGGCTAACTTTTATCAACACAATACAGTACCTGGGCATATCTGGACCACTTGGAATTCCAAGGCACCAGGAGTTGATACAAGTAGAAGAAGCAGTAAGATGCATCTGGAAGGTGAAATCTCCCTCCTATTGTTTTTACCATTATATCAAGATTTTCAGAAATGGTAGAGGGTTGATTGTACATTCAGAATCAACATGTTTCTTGGAAACATCTCTTCTATCTCACACATCTTAAAGTCAAAGGTACACTCTGCACCCTGAAAGAAGGTATTCCCCAAAGCAGCATCTTTGTGATAGGGAATTTAAGACACTCTGGTTATTTTAAACGAGTAAGATGCTTCAAGATCTTCCCAGGGAGGTGCATTATCAGGAAATATTCTGGATCTAGAGCACTCTGCAGAACCCCCCAGAATCCCCCATGTCACGTGCCCACAAACTGAGAGCAATAAGATGTAAATAATTTAAAATTCTTTGATATTATCCTGCCTACTCATCACATACATCTTTAATAATTAATTCAACTCAGTCTTTAAAGAAATTCTCTTCACGTAACTTAAATCACTCTCTCTGTTTCGCCTGTTAACAACAGAAGATTATTTCCTGTTTGGGACTTGTCCCTCCCAAGTGAGGTGCATTTATTTGCACAGGAGACATCTTTCTGCTGCTTCAGTTTCCATGGATGTGTTCTGCACATGCTCAGTGAGCATGATGGTTCTGATCAGAATTCTCATTAAGGTATGCACTATTGTCAGGAACTGTTTTAGTGTTTTATGTGTATTGGCGTTATTTCCACAGCAATCCTATTACTTCTCATTATTTCTCTATTTTACAGATGAAGAAAATGGTTAAATAACTTGACTAAAATGCTTCCATCACAACTGCCTTCCCTCAACGGATAAATCATTACCTGACACATTCACCATGAGAGCAAGGCTGTATATAAATGCATATCACAGTGTTAACTGGGCTTAATTCCGTGTAGAAAAACTTGTCTTGTTTCAAAAGAAGCTGGTCCCTTTAAATATCTGATTACGGAGTCTTGCTAAATCATTCACACACAGAAAGCCTTGGGGGATGGGGAAAGAGAAGTGACAGGGTAATTGAAAATAGCTGAGGAACAATGACATCAAATGCTTCCAAATAAAAGACAGAGGGACACCAGCTGCAGGAGAAGATTTAGAGATGTAGGGAAGGGAACTGGAGCATGTTTATATTTTGTAGAATGCAGTTTGCTCCAAAAATGGAAATTATTCCAGGAAGGTCAGAGAGAACATGCTGCTGTAGATGGAAAGGACAGTTGAGCAGAAACCCCAAGATTCAAAAAACAAATCAGCTAAATTTATGACACTGTAATTCTATGTAATTTATTGACAGCAAAGTGGGATTTACGTAATGTTTATGCCCTGAGGCTTTGCCTCTTAAAAATGGCTGAGAAGGTCAAAGCAGAGGTGTTATAAATTAAGAAACTATACAGTATGTCTTTTTTACTACATACTTTTATTTTCTTGTTTCACCTGCATATGCTACTTATTTGTGGGTTTTTTTACATTTGGGTATAAAATACAAAAAAAAAGGTGAAATATATAAAGCACACAAATCTTACGTGCATAGCACACACACATACATATATATGTAACCAACATCCAGGTCAAAATACAAAATATTTTCGCCATCCCAGAAAGTTCCCAGGCAATATCCACCAACCTCTGCCAGAAGTAAAAACTGTTCTTACTTCTAATACCACAAGTTAGTTTTGCCTGTCCTTGATAAATTACAGAAATGAAATTAGACAGTATATACTCTTTGGGTTCTGACTTTTTCACTCAACATAATGTCATTTAGGTGCATCCACATTATTGTACTTATCAGTGGATTGTTTTTATATTGTAGTTTCATGTTCCATTGTATGACGATACTCCTAATTCATTTATCTTTTCTCCTGTTCATGGACATTTGTGTTGTTTCAAGCTTGGGGCTATTATTAATAAAACTGCTGTGAAAATGTTTATATCTTTCTTTGTTGCTGTTGGACAAATGCACTTATTTCTTTTCCATGTATACCTAAGAGTGGAATGTCTGGGTGATAGGGCAGATACATCTTTAGCTGTAGTTGATACTTTTGTTGGACGGTATAATACACCCTTCAAATTCTCCTTCAAGTCATTCCTCTTAGCTGCTGGGACTGGTGCCAGCCGTCCACCCTCTTTGGGAATTACTTCAGCTAAAGAAAACTTCTCCTTCAGCTCATACCTGGCCACATGGCGGATCGCCTATGACCAGATGACAAAGGAGGAAAAAAAGAGTTCAGTTCAGAGATGGATTGGTGTGGATGTGAGTATAAGCCAAAAACAAATGACAGTTCACACTCATGGGTGAACTTGAAGACAGTGGTGAAGGAAAATCCTCTCAATGAACAGAGCTTGGCAGTGAATCTGGTCATCTACTTTATGTGATGAGAGAAGTGGTCGGGGTTAGAACACACATAGACCCAAGGGCAGTGGCAAATGGCATAGCCAGCTGACTGAAGGTTTGGGAGGAACCAGATAGGAAGGTAAGGGACAAAGAAGAGGTAGTGGGTAAAGGGAAGTGGATGGACATACAGGAATGAGCTTGAAATGTGAAGACTTTAGAATTTCATGTTAATACCCACCCTGGGAGAACTTTAAAAATCCAGATAGATACCGTTAAAAATCCAGTTGACATCAGCTAGCCCCCCAACATTGGCCATGCCGGTGTCAGTACAATGGACGTGTAAACAGAGGAATCATGGCAGGGATGGAGACTGTATGGTACCAACAGCATGCCTCCCACTTACAAAGGCTGATCTTGTCCATGCTGCTGTACAATGTCCAACCTGCTGGCCACAGAGACCAGGAGGAAGTCCCTGATATGGCACCATCCCCCATGCAGGTCAACCAGTTACTTGGTGGCGGGTTGGTTACATCGGGCCCCTGCTATCCTGGAAGGGGAACTACTTCACTTTGCAATAATAGATACATATTCAGATATGGGTTTGTCTTTCCTGTCCAGAGTCTAAGCCAGCACTACTACCTGATGTTTACAGAGTGAGCCACTACTTTGAAGCAAAGCATCTGTGTGAGTAGGATCCACTAGTTATATCAAATGCCACACAACCAGAAGCAGCTAGCCTGACAGAATGATGGAATGACATGCTAAAGGAACAGCGAAAGTGCACATTTGGAAGTGATACCTTGCAAGGATGAGGTGCCATTCTTCAGGACACGATGTACACTGTAAATCAGTGACTTTTATATGGTTCTGTGTCCCCAGGAGATTGAATATATTGGTCCAGGAACCAAGGGCTTGAAGAAGGAAAGTCCTCACATAACACAACTCTCAATAACACACTAAGAGACTTCGTGCTTCCCATCCCAGCAACTCTGGGCTTTGCAGGCTTAGAGGCTCTGATTCTGATTCCTAGAAGGGGCACCCTTTCACTAGGGGACACAGCAAGAATACCTTTGAACTATGGCTGCTGCCTGGGCATTGCCTGCTCCTTCTTCCAAGAGACCCAACTGGCAAGAAAATGAATCACTATTCTGGCAGATAACTGACCCAGGCCATCAGGAGGAGGGCAGACATGCAGGTGACCCATTTGGATGGGTCCCCAGTTTCAATGGTAAAAGAACAAATGTGGTAATCCTCACCTGAGAAAGGGAATGGCAGAAACTCAGCCCTCTCAGGAACGACGGTCTGGATCCTACCATCAGATAAGCTACTGAGGCCAGGAGAGGAGGTCATTGAGAGTAAAGGAAATCCAGGCTGGGTTGTAGGATATGAGGAAGATGAGTATCAGTCCCAGCTGAAATAGCAGAGACTATAGTTTGTCCAAAAAGAAGTCTATCAGAGTTCTGGAGGAGCTACTCTCAAAACTTTATCAAGTGAATCCAGGTAGTACAAGGGTTGGACTGTGGTGGAGTTATGATGTGCCACTCAAATCCCCCCTTCACAAATGAAGGACTATTTCCCTAGCTGTTGGGTGTATGGCTGGAGGACAGCCATCAAAAGTCATCCCTCTTTAGGAATTGCCTTGGCTGAGGAAAGGTGCACCTCCTTCCTCCCAAGGTCCCCCAAGATCCCACCTCCTTCCCAGGCCAGCCCACATCCAATGACTGATCAGTCATCAATGACTGACCAGGTGTATAAAACCAAGCTCCCTTGTCCCAACTCAGAATAACTCTGTATGGCCATCCCAGCTTTAGAGCTTCTTGTGAGGTCTTTCCCAAGGCTGCCTTGTAGCCCAGCTTTCTCCTCTGCCCAAACCTTTCTTCTCTTCCTTTTCTTTTCCTTTCCCAGGTGTACTCCCTAATAAACGCCCTAGATGCTAATCTTCATGATAGAGTTTGCTTCCCAGGGAGCTCAATCTCCAGAGTTTTCCAAAGCGGTGTATCCCATTTATATTCCCATCTGCAATATATGAAATTTCTAATTGCTCCATATGCTCCTTGAACTTGGTATTGTCAGTCTTCTAAATTTTAGCCATTCTGATGGGTATGCAGTGGTATCTTATTGTGGTTTTAATTTCTGTTTTCCTCATACATAATGATGTTGAACACATTTTCAAATAGTCATTGGACATTTGGATATCCTCTTTTGTCCATTTTTTTAATTGAGTTGTCTTTTTCTTATTGATTTGTAGGAATTCTTTACATATTTGGGTATGAGTCCTTTGTCTGAAAAGCATATTGCAAAAAAAATTCCCCAGCTTATGACTTAAATTTCACTTTTTTAATCACAGTATGCTAATTATCTTAAAAATACTTTTTATTTTGAAATAATTATATATTCACAGGACATTGCAGAGAGAGGTCATTCAGTTTCCCCCAATTTTACATCTGATATAACTATAGCACAATATCAAAATGAGGAAACTGACATTAGTACAATATATGTATGGTTCTATTGCCATTTTATCACATGTATAGGCTTGTTTAACTACTACTGCAATCAAGATACAGAACGATTCCATCACTACAAAGATCTCCTTCTTGCTACCCCTTTATAGTCACATCCATCCCCTTCCCAATCTGCCAACCCCCCACTATCTGTAACCTCTGGCAATCACTAATTTGCTCTCCATCTCTGTAATTTAATCACTTTAAGAATGTTATATAAATGGTACTGCACAGAATACAACTTGTTGAAACTGGCATTTTTGTTTGTTCAACATTATGCAATTGAGGTCCATCTAAGCCTTTTTCCAGTTAGAAAATTATATTACCCAGGCTACTTTGCATTATTTGAGTTATCTATTTATATTTGAAAAGTGAATTAACCAGCTTTTGTTATTAAAAATAGATTCTCAAATATAAACTGGAGTGATAATTCCTTGGGTTTTTTATGTCCAGCCCTAGTTGCCAGACACAATTTTCATGGAGGGGACCCATCCACCAGCCATATCAGTGGATCAGGGAGAGGGCTCCACATATCCATACTCATGCCCCAAAGTCATGATTAAGGTCCCCATTATTGCCTATGGTCCACAGGGCCCCCAACTTCATATTAGGTGTGTAGGATTAAAGACATACAATGGAACCACTTGAAACTTCTTTTTATTGTTCAGGGATGGTGAGAAAAACAAATGACTCATTTTGCTTTTAAGAATGATGAAATAGTTTTTTAAATGGGGGCATATTAATAATCTCATTTTTTCTTATCATAGCTTTGAGAAGAAATTAGAATATCCTCTCTGAATGCAAAGGTGTTGGTGATGCTCATTTTACCTCAGGAGACAATATTTCTCTGAAGCCTGGCATCCCCCTCTGCCCTCCACCCCGCTGCAGCTTCCTCCCACAGGCCACCATGTCCTCACACCTTCCCTGAGGTGTCTGCCATGAGCACTGAATTCTAAGCTTGGCTCGGTGATTGTGTATGCTCATCAATAGCCTGCAAATCACCTCTGCCCTTCATTTTGAAGGGGACACACTTGGTGGTGTTTTATTTCAACTGATTCTCTTCACATTTCAACTGTATATTACAGCATCACAGAGGTCATCAAAATAATGCAAGAAGCGTCTGCTGCCTTTCATCTTTCAGTCAGAGCCACAGAGGTGAGGAAGGAGGAAGAACTGAGCGGTTTTCCAGGATGGATGGTGTTTGTAAGGAACAGAATATTTCTAGGTTGGCTTGGGTGAGTGTGAGGCTTGGCTGGGAGATTGCACATGGAGCAATAATGGAGAGAGCATCACAGGAACATCTCAGGAAGTGCCTGGGGGCCAAGCGTCATGGACAATGGAGCTGGAGGCCGTTCTGGACCCAAGGCAGTGTGGGCTCCCCTGCAGGAGGGCTTCAGGGATCTTCACTCTGCAGCTGTCTGGTCATGCCTTAGGGAGACTGTGCCTCTCTCCTGCTTCCACTCTGTTTTTCTCTGCGTTTCTACTTTAACAACCTTGTAAGCTTCTGTACTTCCTAGGTCAAATTTTCGATGGACTTGATTGGCTGAGCTAATCTTTTTTTCAGGCCAATCAGCTGTTCTTGGGTCAGGTGTCTGCTGTTGGGCCAATCATATGTAGCTGGGAGAGACTCAGTTACACACATATGATGTAGAATGTGACTGCTTAAGTCTGTCCATCTACCAGTGGCTGTGATGCATTTTGTTCTACATGGGTCTATAGGTGTGGCAGTCATCACGGTTGTCCAGTCTAACGTTAAAGAAAAAAAGTTGGGGTTGTGGGGAGAGGTAGATATGCAGTTGGTTTTCTCTTTCAAAGAGTAATTTCACTTCAAAGTCTAGCCCCTGGGTCGGGGGGGATGGCTGTTAACTGGAGCTGCAGTGGACTGATCGTTCCTAACTCACAGATAGATATCACCTCTCAACTTGTTACTCTAAGACAGCAACTAAAATTTCCAACCACATTTGTGAGTTTTCAGTCTGTGTTTCCTATGTGGATTCATCAGCTACTTCTATAACAATGCTGCATAGCAACTCCAACAACCTCAGAAACTTAGACAACAAATACTTATTTCTCAGTCATGGATCTGAGCTGTGGCTCAGCTGAACTCAAGTGGAGTCAGCTAGGCCTGCCCTCGGCTGCAGGCTGGAGTTAGGTCTGCTCCCTGTGTCTCTCATTCCGGGACAGGTTGAAGAAGCTTCCAGGGACCTGTTCCTCTCATGGTGGATGGAAGAATTGTGAAAGACCAAAGCAAACTCTGCAAGTACAATTAAGAGTCTCTGCTCACATTGTATCTGCCAATATTTTGGTGGCCAAAGCAGGTGACTTAGCCAAGCCCAACACGGGCAGAGAACTCTTCCCATGGGTCAGGAAAAGATGTAGGGGAGGGTGGATATTTACTGAAAAATAATATAATCTATTGGACCATGTATTTCTCCTTACTGCCCTGAATCACAGTACAGTTGCCAAACAAGACAGTTGATGGCACATTTCCTGACACTGTAGCCTCCTCAAATGAAGAAGCCATAACTTAACTTCTTTTGTGCCTAATTTCAAAGTATCTAATGCTATGTGTCACTATCAGAAGGTGCTCAGTAAAATTCCCTTTAGTTGATCAAAATTACCAGAATTCTGAACTAGGATCAGTACCAACCTACATGTGACTATGGCCAAGTCAACTCATATTTTCTCTGCTTGAAGGGCTCTGTATGTAGAAGATGAAATGGCAAAGTGTAGTAGTTAAGAGCCTGCGTTCTAAAGTCAAAATGCCTGGATTCTAATCCTAATTCACAGCTTCCTAGCTCTGCGAATTTGGGCAAGTTGCTTAGCCTCTCAGTTTCCTCATTTATAGAGTAAGGATGAAAATAGTGACTGCCTTATAAGGTTGTTCTGGGGATTACGTGGTATGATCATGGAAAGCTCATCAAGGAGGGCCTGACCCATGGTAATTATTTCCTTGTCATAAGCAAGCTTCAAAAAATTAAAAAGCAATGTCTGCTTTTTAAGAGAGGCAGGATAATAAAGTGGCATGAGCTAGGATATGGAGTTGAAAAACTGTGTTGAGTCCCAGCTCCTCTACTCATATCACCTATGACCTTGATCCTGTCCCAGTTTCCTCACCTGTGAAATAATGGCTCCCTCCTTCACTGGTGTGAGGATCAGGTGACATGTGTGAAGGCACTTTTGCAAAGCAAAAACCAACAGAAAAATGTGAGCTGCTTTTATCAAATCATTCCAATTTTTTGCACTGCTTTTCTGATTACAGCTAATGGACAGTGAAGAGGTTCTCTGCTGGACATGACTAATTCCATCTTTAGAGACATAAGCCTTTCTCTAAAGCTCTCAGTTGGATAAATCATCACCCTCCCTGATCCAGCAGACACCCAATAAGCTGATCTTTACAGATGCCCATAGACAGAAGTGAGTTCCTCTTTCCCGAGGGAATACTGGGACTTTTCATAATTCCACTACGTTGATGATGACTGCCTTGAGATTTTTGCCGAGTGTTTGCTTTGAGCTACTGTTTGCCCTCTACCTCCTGTCTCCCCCTTCTCTCCTCCCATCCCCTCATGAAGCCCCTGCACTTCCAATATTCCACTGCAGCTGTTCTTGTCAAGGTCACTGTTGACTTCAGTACTGCCAAAGCCAATGGTCATTGCTCAGCAACTCTGACTCAACCTATCAGCAGTTTTGATTTGATGGTTGATTACTGCCTCCCTCTTGAAAGACGTTCTTCAACTGACCTCTGGGACTCCAGCCTCTTGGTTCCCCTCCTCCTGCCCTGGCTGCTCCCTCTTGAGTTCCTCTGATGTTGCCCCCAGATCTCCTTTAATCTCAGTGTACACTCACTCCCTTGGTGATCTCATTCAGCCTAGTGGCCTCAAATGCCAGCTCCATGTTGACAACTACAAAATTTAATTCTGTAGCCCAGACATCACCTTGAACTCCAGAGTCATAAATCCAACTGCCCCCTTGCCACCTCCACTTGGATGCCTAAGTGACATCTCAAATGTGATGTGTCCAAAGCTAAGCTCCTGTAGTTCTGATTTAATCTTTTCTTTAGTCTGCCCCTTCTCAGTAAACAGCAACTCCTTCTTGTTGCTCAGGACAAAAACATCGGAACCATCCTCACTCCTCTCTTATCCTCTACGTGCAATTTATCAGTATTTCTTTAGGCTCTGCCTTTGAGTTATATCCATAATCTAACTCTTTTTTGTTTACCTCCTCTACCACTGGCATCCTCATCTGAGCCAGCATCACCTCCTGACTATTTCTACCCTTGTGCTACTCGCCTCCCCTCTCCCAAGAAGACAGATCCTTTTAGAAGATTAGTCATAGCATGCCCCTTCCTTGATGAATACCTTTCAGTGGCTTCCTATCTCACTCAGAATAACACCCCAAATCCTTGCTCTGACTTGCAAGAACCTGTAAGTTCCGGCCCCCATTTATCTCTCTGACCACCTCTTCTGACATTCTCCTTCCTGCTGTTGGCTTACTCTGCTCCAGCCACACCAGCCTCCTTGCTCTGCCTTGAACACACCAACCTGCTCTCACCACAAGGCCTTTCACTTTCTATCAATTATCGTCTCAGGTTTCAAAATGTTGTAGGTATAAACTCATCAGATAAAGGGATATGTTACCAGTGGGAGTCTATATAGAGGTAGGATTTTGAAACTATTTTCTTCTTTATACTTTCAAAAATTGTTCTAGTTATTTTCTTTTTTTTAATTGAAGTATAGTCAGTTACAATGTGTCAACTTCTGATGTACAGCATAATGTTTCATATATATAATCCTTTTCATATTTTTTTATTATAGGATACTACAAGATATTGAATGTTTTAGTTATTTTCAGTGAATACTGTGTATTTATTTTATACTCAGAAAATAAATATGATTTAAATTAAATCCAAAATTATGAAGGACAGTGCTATGTGTTTAAAGGTTGTTGCTTAAATACATCATAGGATGACTGCCTCATGCAGCCCAGGGGGTGGATCCACAGATGGGCACACACAAAGCCCATGGGTCTCCTCTGGGTCTCACCCTCCTTGTCCTCTTTGCCTCTTCCACATTTCCCCCAGTTAATGAGCTTCACTCCAGGATGATGGTAACTGATCTCTAGGTGACTATTCTGCCTCACCAGATTAAACTGCAATGAAATGCTTTTTAATTTGCAATCTAGGATGATAAATAAATTGTTATTTTCCCCTTGTGAGTGGCATTATCTGTCATTCTAAAAATTAATCTTACTTAAGAGATGCTTAAAATATGGAGCAGGTTCTTGAGACCTGTTAATGAGTAATTTAATCAGTATGAGTTATGAATCTGGGTTCTTTCAATGCTATTTTCCTTTAGAGCCATGAGTGACACAGTTGTTACCAAGATTTACATTCCAATTTTACAGAGTTCTCTCTATAAAGTGGAGAAAACACTCCTGGCCTACTTGAATTTAACATAATTAACAAGAATTTCTTTTGGTATAGTGATTGATCAAGGTCAGGTCAGGACAGCATGGCTGAGGGGTCTCCCTAATGTTTGGTTGGTGGATGTCAAGAGTATACAAAAAGATGACTCTTACTTCCTTTGGAAGAAAAATGACTTGATGCACCAGGCAACACAGATAGCTAGAAGTGTTGGGTGCATCTTCACTTTTAAACTTCACATGTTCCCTGAAAGATAACTGGACAAGGAATCGTGGCATGAGATGAGAGATGGAGTAGATAGGTAGATAGGTCTATTTATCATGGATTTTATTATGTGTTCAAATCTTTTCTGTATCTCTTTAAGGCCCTTCAGAAGTATTAAATTGAAATCTGCTTTTGAATATCAATGGGCCTTATACTACTCTGCAGTTTGTTCTGTTTTTTGGAGAGATCTGCAGAGAAGAGATTTTATAGCCTTGGTTCAGCTCCAAGCCCTGTCCTGTGTTTGGACCTGTGGCTGCCACTGTACTTCTCCACCCAAGGTCTGGGAGCCTCTGATGTAAAAGAAAGCAGTGCTCTTGCTGGAGTTAGCATAACTCAGCTGTCTTGTGCTGAGATGTGGTACTAGCCCTGCGGTTTAAAAAAACTCCATCAGACCTCACCAAAATTTATTGATTCTGCTCCAGATAAACATCAATTTTGGATTGTTTGTCTCCCTTTCTGCAAGGAGTTTGACCTGTCACCCACTAAGGTAGCTTAGAACCTCTACTTTTCCTCCTCATAAGTGGTCTGTGCTCCCACCTCCCCTACCATAACACCTGACAACTGTACCGTTAAAGGACTGTCAACACCTCAGGGACCACATCTGCCTTGTGCAGTGGTGTAACCTAGAGCCCACTACAGAGTGTGGCACATGTCAGCTAATATCTGGTGAATAAATGGACAGGTGAATTGACAGATGAATGCTGTCACATTTCCTAGGCAAGTCCTAACAAACACCTTTTACAATCTTCCCTCCAGGTTGCCAGCAGCTCTACACTGTGTTCATACACAATTCACTTGGAGGAGGAGACTGGAGCCTGCCTGACTGCCCACATTGGCTTCTCATCACTCAGGCTGAATCTCCACATTTGCAAAAATAACTGATCCTCTCACCTCTGCCCAAGCCTAGGAAGCTTTTCATTGTCATTCCCAGTGAAAACTAAGCAAAAGCAAGGGTTTTGTAATTGTATAAGCAAAAAGCTAACTGACTAATGACTCAAAATTTAGACATGTACCCCAGCACTGCCATCATGGTTATTTCTTTTAATTACCATAGGTGGTTATGATGGGGAGGTCCCTCGGCTGGCTTGAGGCAGAGCCACCCAAGAAACTCATATCCTAAGCCACTGCTGGGCTCTATTATTATCACATGTTCCTGAATTTTTATTACATCCTGGACACTGGTGTCTTCCCACTGGTGTTCATTTTGCAACCAGGACTTCACTGTGAACACTCTTCAAATGTGATGGATGCTCCAGCTGTCATCACACTACCACAGTGGTACCCAAGAACCGCTCATTTCAGCAATGTCCTTTATTGCCAAGAGTGCCCCTCAGGCACTTAGACCTGACGTTGGTAGCTCATGGATTACTTTGTCAGCCAGACACTCTTGGGTTGGATACTTTATGTTTATAATTTATAACCAGTACAGATTTTTATTTAGTTCTAAGTATATGCACCAAACAACATAATGACATCAATAATAACGTCAGTACCACATAGCACTTATTATGTGCAGGACACTCAGTGTTTTGTGTATTAACTCATTTATTTCTCGGAACAACCCTGAGTGATGGGTATTATTGTAATCATCCCTGTTTACAAATGAGCAAATCCAGGTACAAAGAGGTAAATAACTTGCTGAACACATCTGGTGTGAGGCAGAGTCAAGATATAAACCCAGACTGCCTTAGTCTGAGTCCAAGCTGAAAAACCCTGCACCTTTCAATACTTCTCTAAAATAATAAGCAGTACTACAGTACCCAACTCTCAGATCTCAATGTCTCTAATCTCTGTACACTCTCATGGCCCACCTAGGTCCCTCCCCACCTTCTCAAACTTATCAATGAACACTAAAACTCACTAATAATTACGGAGCACTCAGCACATGTCAGGCGATGTGGCAAATACTTTACATCCAATACCTCATTTGATTTTCACAATTACTTCTCAATATATACCCTATTGTTGTCCCTCATTTCGCAGAAAAGCAAACTGAAGCCAAGCAAGGTGAAGTAACTTCCGCACTGTCTCAAACCTGGTTAACTGGCTGAGCCAGGATTCCAGCCCAGGTCTGAGCAGCCCCAAGATCACTGCCCTGCATCTTCTGGGAAGCTTTCTGAAGCACATCCTCAGCCCTGGTTGCTGACCTGCAGCTCTGTGACAATCTTCCCTTTTCCAACTCTCTACTAAAGCTATTTCTTTGCAGCCCACTGAGGTCTTTTTTCATTTGGATCTCCAACCCCAGCCCCATTCGCCACACCCAGTCTGTGAGCTACTGGAAAGCAAGTCAACTATCTCATTTTATTTCTTTTGCAGTATTTCTCTCTGGACATCATAGACAGAGCATACCCGCCGCATGTACACTGACTCAGTCATCTGGCCCAGCTAGAGAGGGCCAGCTAGAGAGGGCCAGCTCTTCGGGGATGCACCTTCACTAGATAGCACTGTGGTCCTTTCTTTTTCTTTATTAGCTTTTCTTCTCTTGGCTCAAGGTCTGGCTTTACTGCCTGTCTGCATAGATATCCCCCTCCTTTGCTGCCTGCATAGCTCCACCCAATCGGGCAGCGAGCTCTAGTCAAGGGGACTGTCTATCACCCCAGACCTGAAGACTTTACTGAAAGCATCCAGTATTCTCTTCAAATTTAAGTCAAGCACAGTGGTCAGAGCTGCTCTTCTTCAAGAAGGAAAGTCCCAGAGGAAATCAGCTCTAGGCTCCAGATATGCAGAAGAAAAGAAAGCCAAGTTCCACCACTGGTCCCCACTAATAACTACATAACCAACCAATACACCCTCCAAGCAGATGGTGAGAGTGGACCATCCACACGAGACCTCCCTGGCAGAAGCATTTCCAAACACCCCAAACCACCCCCTTTAGGAAACTTCATACTGCAGATGCCCTAGGCTAGAATTACTGCTGAATTTCAAGTACTTCCATGTAAACAAGGTTGATTTCCTTCCATTGATGCCACCATTACTATGCACAAAGCCATTTATATATAAGAGTCAAACTGCTTTTATATTGGACTTTTATCTTCCGCAGTTCATTTAGCCAAATTGATAAACTTGCCAAGTCTTATAGCCTTGTGCTTTCATTCTGGGGCACATCCCATCATCTCCCTGTAAATAAGCCTTTCAATTGATCAGTGGTTTATATTCTCCTATATTGCTTGTTTAGGGATATGTTTCTGCTATCTTCATAAGAGACTCTTCATCAACCTGGGCTATTCTTAGTGACATACCATAAAAATAGTCACACTCCCTGTCCCTCCTCATGACGTCTACCTCATAAAGATTTTGCTGCTTCAGATGAAACAAGGCACATTGGCTGATATTCTGGGTGCCCTGTGTCTGTCATCAGACTGAGGCCTGGGATGTCCAGAGCATTTAGAAGAAGAATCATTACCCTAGCACAGCCTACTTAGCTTATAAAAATAAATATTTGCCCAACAATATGGCAGATTTATAAGCTGCATTTAATACTGTAATGAAAAGGTCTATCACTGCGTGTGCAAGAGAGAGAAGAAGAGTTAAGGTTGCCATGGGAGACTCTGGCACTTCAGAGTCTTTATGATTATGAACAATAATTAGAGGTAATGCTTTATGGTGGTGAAGCACCTCCTGGGCTCCTGATAATTGTAAAGTGTTTGGCAATTAACTCACGCTCCCTGAGATTCAGGTTGGTGTAATTAACCCCACAAGGAGAAGCAGCCCCAGGGAAAGGGAGTCAAGTGGGGAGAGCCACCCCACTTTGCAGTGGCATAGATAAAGAGGCCTCCCTAGTCCTTGCCCCTCACCACCTCCACCACAAATCTCTGCCAGAGACCCCCTTCTTGGCCCAAGGCCGTTTGCTCAGATGGTTGGTTGGGTTGGGTTCATAGGAATGCTTGCCTGCACTCTGGAGGGGTGGGCAGGATAAAAGCCCAGGTGTCAGTCTGCCAGTGTTCCATTTCACTGGGTGTGGACATGCAGTCCTGAGCAGCTGTGGCAAGAGGAATGCAGAAAGCCACCTGGGGAAAGGGAAGTTGGGGAGATGCTGCTCAGCTGTGATCAGCTAAACCTTCATGAAACCAGTTGTTCTGTCCTCTCTTCTCCAAGCAGCTGCAATCTGCGATTGACCCTTAGTCTGCCAACTTCTCTATTTATTGTCCCATGACACAAACATGCTGTTAGGCATCTATAAGGAGCTGGAGAGAAGGGGGATCATCTTAAAGCAAAGTGTTATTGACAATGTCAGTGTCTCTATTATATGTATGTTATAATGTTATTTTTATGTATTATATAAATATATTACATTGTGTGTGTGTGTGAGTGTACACATACATACATACAGGTAAATCCCTAAAATAAGTGAGTCATATGCTTTGGCTTTGTTATGTCAATCAAAAACTAGATCTCCATTTTCTCCAAAGGAAAATGGCATATAACTTTTGAAAATTTCACCCAATATTCCCTTTTGTTTAAACTTAAATTTCCATAGGCTAATTCAAATAGTTCACTTTCTTGGTTGAAAGCTACTGCCTTGTGTGTGCTGACAGACTCCAACCAGGGAAGATGCTGGATTCCTGCCACTGACAAACTTAACCCTATTTCTCAATCCCTGCCTGCATGACCCACACAGCTCTGAGAGGGTTTGGTGATGGATCACAGCCCTGACTAGAGACAAGGGCGATAGATACATGGAGCTGGCACAGAAGACCATCTTTGCCAGCGCTGTGCTGAGTGGGAAGACAACACAAGCATTTTCCCTTGATGCAGTGGTCTCGTTAATCCCTGCTCCCAGCAAGAATAATACCTGACCCCATTAGTGGGTGCAGCTGCACTGGCAGCTAAGCCAGGGATGGAGGGAACAGATGAGGTAAGCCATGTCTTTTACTTCGCTCCAAGGAAGAATCTGTGCAGCACAAGGCCTCTAGTATATTTTGAAAGAATGTTTTGTACCAGAAAAGCTAACTCACTGTGATTAGTTCCATTACATTTGTGAGACTTTCGCTCTATATTTGGAAGGCAGTTTGGAGTCCCCTTTGGTGATTTTCCTCTATGCACTGAAGGCATTTTCCAAAACTTCTAACAATACAAATCCAAATACAACCATGAATAACACCTCCTGGGTCCTGGGAAACAGGAATGCTCGTGTACCAAGAGAAGAAGTCAGTCACTTGCAAGTTACCCTGATGGGAATTCAGAGGGTAGGGGAGGGAACTGGAGGACCACAGAGAGACCAGGTGTAGGACTGGGGTCTAGGAGAGAGGTGGGTGGGATCGTTCACTTTCCACGGTCCACACTTCTGGGCTGGTTGGAACTCATGCAAGTTTCCTTTTGTTGGTGACAACAACAAATGGAGGTTATTTAGGATTCCTAGTGTTTTTGAAGCAGCTCAGAGGGTACACAATTTGCTGAGCCAGGGATGACAGAGAAGATACAAGCTGAAGGAACTGGGCCTGAGCCAAATACCCAGATCAGACAGGAAGACAAAGAGAAGTCCTCCAGAAAGTTCTGGGTAGTTGACAGGACTTAGAGGAGAGTTAGAGGCTTCATACGAAAGAAATGGAGAGAGAGGGAGAGCCTGTCATTGAACACAAAGAAGTAAGACTGGAGAAAGCAAAAGCCTGATGAGGTTTCCTTCCCTCCCTCTGTCCTTCCTTCCTTCTTTCCTTTCTTCCTCTCTCTCTTTCATGAAATTCTCTGTGCGATGCAGTATAGACCTCACTATAAACCATTAGTAAAATCTACATTTCTCATGAATATCTCTTGGAGTTTCCTTTTTAAGAAATGCAAGAAAATGCTAATTCCTGCTTTGGGGATGGCATGAGGGAGAACCAGGGGACAGCCGCACATGTACTCATTTGATTCCTATAGTCCTAAAGGATGATTCGTGTAATTGACGGGGGTGAGGAAAGAAGACACAAATTTGGATTTCGGACCTCACATTCTTTACACCCACTTGGCAGCCCTGGCCTCTGCCCTTCACATTCTGTAGGCTCCCCCCATAACCTCTCCACCTCCCTTCTCCCAAAGAAAGTCCACCCACAAGGTCATTCTCAGGGGCAGTGCCCAGGATTGGAGGCAAACACCAGACCCACCATGCGAGCCCAGGCTGTCAGGGATCCAAGTGGAGGCAGTTCCATCTGGCCGCATGCTCTCTCCCACACCAGGGACAGCCAGCTAGGCCTGGCCCTTCAGATTCTGCACCAACTCGTTAGATCGGGGCTCAGGTGGGAGCTGGAAATAGAGCGCTGTTCCAAGCACAAGCAACAGCGGTCTGGGCCACCTGGGAGCCTGGGACAGGGGACAAAATGCTCTGAAACCCCTCTTGGGGGTGCAGAGGCAGGTGTCAAAGGAAGTGGCACCTCCTGCATATTCTTAGCACGTCTTTGCACATCTACTCATGGTGCTGATCAAAAGAGCTTTTTTTGAGAGACCAGATAAGAAAAGAAAGAAAAGTGTTCATGCATGCAGTCTTCTTAATTAACACTGCAGGCCCAGAGTGAGAGAGAAATCACAGTGGATCTTTTTTGAAGCAGCTGTTCTCCCAACAGCAGTCTCTTCTCAGGGAAGCTTCAGGCTACTGCTCTCGAAGTCTGTGAATTCAGAGAGGCGTCTGCTCCAGATGAAGGGTCGGCAGACGTCTGGGGCAAAGTAATAATTCCGCGTGGGAAGCTCGAATCATGGAACCTGGTATTCTCAGGGGCCAAGCATAACACAAAGCGTGTGATGCCTGTTTACTCTGTGCCAGGTCCTGTGCACTTGTTTCATCCTCCCAACAATTCCATTTGGTCTTCACTGCCCCCTGTCCACCCCACCCCACTCCACCCAACCCCCACCAGTGCGAAAACATCACTGCCTGTGAAATGATGGCAGAGACACAGCAATTGAGTCAGTAATAATGTGAGAATTCTAGTTTTTAAACCTGACATACTTGGGACAAAATGATTTAAATTTGTCTTTAACACGGGTCAAAAAGCCCCCGGAGGCTTATATGCAAAGGGTTTTGTATTGCAGGAATAGGAGGAAGACTTAAGAACTATGGATGCAGAACCTGGAGAAGAAGAGGCCCAAGCAGAGGATGCCAGGCCTTCACACACATGAGGGTGGCATGAGGACAAGGGATCTGTCTGTGCCCTGTTGGGGGACACAGTGGGACAGGGGCTGGAAGATTTCAGCTATCTGTGGGAAGCACTCAGAAACGATTCCAGTTCGGAGGTAGTGAGCTTCCTGTCCCTGTAAATGTTCAAGTTGAGTCTGGATGGCCACATGGCAGGACTATCACAAACAGGTTCCCATCACATGGAGGGGTCCACATCACGTGAACATGAAGCTTCTCTCTGTCCCTGACATCTGACCAGATTTGCTCAGCCTCATAACTGAGAGAGAGCAATGCTGAGTCCACAGGCAGCTGGGGCGCAGGTGTCTGTCATGGGCCCGGGAGACTTGGTTTTTTTAAATTCTTCCCACGTCTTTATTGTTCACGGCAGATACTTTGGTTCCCAATCCCCTGATATTCAGATGCCATATCTGACTGACCAATGTCCATACTCTAGAGATGCTAAAGAAGTTTTGTTTTATATGACCCTGTCCATAAAGAAGTCTCAGAGGGCCTAGTCGGGTGGACTCAATGATTATTGGACAGCTCCATGGGGACTGGAAGGCCAGAAGGCCTGGCCCTTCCAATAGGGAGAATCCCGCTAGTCATAGCCATCTGCCTACAGTTAATTGCTTGTATCCTTTATTCACAGAAAGTGTATTTGTGTTATTGGTACTTTCCTACCAAACACTATACAACTACATAATGTGTACGAAACAATCTTGACCCCAAGCAGCTTAAAATCTGGGGGATATAAAGTAGCATGTGTGCAGGGAAGAATTAGAGGGCATTCAAACATCAAACTTCATGGAAACAGAACCTAAGAGCTATTGAAATGGAAGGCAGGCATTGGTCAGTAGGGGCAGGCAAACCACAGGCCACAGGCAAAGTTCCAATCTGCTGCATAATAACTGAGTAATTTTGGACAGTTACTTAATCTCTCCAAGCCTCCTTTTCTTTATCTGTAAAATGGGAATAAGAATACTTACCTTTCTGGACTGCTTTAAAGATTATAGATATTATGCATAAATTACTGTTACGGATAATATTCTTCTAGTGTTTATTATCTGCCAAGTACTGTTATGTAGATTAACTCTATGAGGTAGGTACTATTACCATCCCCAATATATAAAGCAGGAGACTGAGAGTTGCTAAGATATAAGTAACTTGCCCAAAGTCAGCAGCTGGTAGGTGACAGAACCAGAATTTATTCCCAAACAGGCTGGCTAGAAGCAGTCTTAAGCACTACATCACACTGGGTGATACAGCAGGTGTTTAATAATCTGACATTGTTCCTACCAGGACCACCATCTTTACCACAACCACCATCACTAGTGTGGGCTGGACGATTGGCAGTTTCCATCAAGAGTAGCACCTGAGCCTAAAGACCGGAGTGTTTTACTAGTTAAATGGGAAGAATAGAGGGCATCCCAGGTAAAGGAACAGTGGGAGCAAAGGTAGGAGCAGCCCTGGCCTTGAGAGGGACAGGGCAGACCTGCCTGGTTGAAGCCTGGCATAGGCTGGGAGCCATAAAAAATGCCTTAGTCCATTGAGGCTGGGGCCAGATCTTGGAAGCTCCTGAAATCCATACAGAAGAGTCTGGACTCAGTAACAGCCACAGGAGGCCAGGCCAGGGCTCAGGCCTGGCAATGTCACATGTGGCAATGGAAGCTGAGTTTTTAGAAAATCAGCTGAACAGCAGAGAGAGCAGCCTTGGCAGGAAGGGCAGCAAGGACACTACTGGTAATCATGAGGACTAAAGTGATGAGACCATAAACTGGAGGAAAGGGCAGATGAGAAGGTCCAAATTTGGTGAAGGAGAGAGAGGAGTGAAAGAAAGGGAATGGGAAGGAAACATTAAAAGACGCCCCCAGTTTTACCAGTGACAACCCTTAAAAGAGCTATGGATGCATTCCTCACTCACTTCTCAGGTGGTCTCCCCGCTGCTCCGCACAGTGCAACAAGCACTAAAAAGCAGGCATAGCCCTTCAGGCCTGCGTGTGATGGGCACCCGGGGGACAAACACTGCGTGGTCCTGAGGTCCCTGACACCAGAGTGGGGGATCCTCTCCTCCTCTGGGAAAGCAGATCGGAACCTCGCAACACGTCTGCAGCTCTCTGAAGCCCTTCCAAGAGATCGGCTGCATATCAGCAACGACAGAGGACACAAGATGCTCTCTGAAAACTCTTTGTTCACAATCCTTTTGTTTAGAAATCATGATAGCTTGCTCCTTTGATTCGACCAACATGCCCACACATTTTTCAAAAGAAAGATGAAAGGCGAGCTTGTCTGTTTGCATCCAAATAAGGTGGAAAGTGATGGAGAGTAAATGTCACAAGGCTCTTAATTCCTGCCCTTGGTGAAACAAGAAACAGGTCAGAACACTTTCTACCCTCAGAACCCAATTGCAGGGTCAATTGTTGCCAACTCAGAGCTTATCTGCAGGCCATTTGTTGCAAACCCCTCTGCAGTCTGTCCCTGTCACCAAGGGAAGCACCAGCTCTGGGGTTTTGAGACTGTTCAGAGGGTTGAATGATGCCATCTTTGGGCAAAGAGCTGAAGCAATGTAGAAAATATCTGACATCAAATAAAAGGGAATAAAGAGTAAGTGGAAACCCTTTGTTCAGATTCAGCTTCTTGGAATCTTCTATCTTGTTTCCCTGTGGCCATCTCCCCTTTGGGCTGGACTCTGTTTCTGGGGATGGGAGAGACTAGGGAAGCTCCCTCCAACCTGGTAGCAAACTCCAGAGACACCTGGGCCAACGATGACAAGGGACTCTCCTCCAGCAGAGAGGCCCTGCCTGGTCCAGCCGAACCCCCACAGTAAGTCTTTTTCCTTCTGAACAGCCAGACCCAGTTCCCAGACCAGGAGAAATTAGATTAGTCTGACAAGATTTGTGCTGTCAGAAAGCAAGTTTTATTTTTACCCTCAAGCTTGTGATCTTCTAGGTGTCTGCAAATTGGGGGATTATTTTCACCCAGATGTAGAAATCAAGTTATTCCACTTTGCCTTTCTGCCTGCACTTCCCGCATGGTGTTGGCTCTGCTGGTTGGAGCTGGCTGACCTCTGCAGAGTCTGAACTGAGCTGGAATCTTGCCTGTGCCACTTTCAAGCTATGTTATTCTGGGCAAGTAATTTTTTAACCCTTTCTAGATCTCAGTCTCCTTATCTGTAAAACACACAGGGTTAGATGGCCTCTATGGTGTGAAAGAATAAAAAGAAAAGGGTTTTAAAAATGCATCTATTTTAAAACAATCTTGGCTTTTCACCTTCCCATTTATAAAAAGGGCAACATCTAATTTCTGTATATCTGAGAATATCTGCCACATTTTGGAAATGTATTATCTTTATCTTTACCAAATGGAAGGAATGAGTAATGGAGGAAAAAATATTAAACAGAGAGTGCAAGATATGAAATGGTCTGGTTTGCAGAGACTGAAAACCCAGCCTGTAGCTTCATAGGCTGAGCTTTGCAGACCCCTCATCTTGGCTCTCTCACTTACAGCCACCTGGTGTACCTCTCAGCCATCAGCCTCCATGGGAAGAACCATTTTAAAGCTCCAACTCTCAGACTCTGCGTCCCCAGTGATTTGACATCTTCAAGGTCAAAAGCAAATGAGTGGAGCTGCACAGGACATGAGATGGCTTTGCTGGACTTTCTGAGGAACACAAGGATGGCGGGACAAGAATTCTGCCCTCCTGACGAGCACGCTGGGATCAACGGCATGATAAAGGGACTTGCAATAAGTCCTGACTTTGTAGGACAATCAGCAGCCCTCTAGCAGTTCAGAGGAGGGAGGCCAGGAGGGCTGGAATAGGTGTGGCACAGGGAACACCAACCATGCACATGCTCCAAGGGCCAAGAAAGAAAAAGTATGTTAACTCCAGCAGCCAAACTAGTGGCCCCATCATTCATTCATGCCTTTCTCCTACCAAGACTCTTTGAGTACTACAGAAAGGAGGATAAGGAGATGAATAAAACAGGACTGCACCCTCCAGATACTTCTTCTCACAGAAAAGCTAACAATTTAATATATGACTAAAGTTCAAGTACTTTACTTGAGGGAAAGTACCTCGGCCCCTCAATCAGCACCTAATTACTCTTTTTTAAAAATTAACTTTATTGAGATATAATTTACATATAAAATTCACCCATTTTATACATATAATTCAGTAAGTTCTAGTAAGTTTATAGAGAGAGGTGTAGCCATCACCATAATCCAGTTTTAGAACATTTTTATCATCTCAACAAAACCTCTCAAGCTCATTTGCAGTTAATCCCTGTTTCCATCCCTAGCCAACCACCTATCTACTTTCTATTCCCGTGTTTGCTTTTTCTGGACATTTTGTATAAATGGAATCATAGAATACATAGCCTTTCATGTCTGGTTTCTTTCACTAAGCATAATGATCGTGAGGTTCACCCATGTTGTAGCATGTGTCAGTACTTCTTCCCCTTTTATGTTGAATAAGGTTCCATTGTATGGATATATCACATTTTATTTATCCACTCACCAATTGATGGACACTTGGGTTGCTTCCACTTTTTATCTGTATGAATAGTGCTGCTATGAACATTTGTGTATAAGTCTTTGTGTGGACATATGCTTTCACTTCTTTTGGGTATAAACCTAGGATTAGAACTGCTGTGCTACATGATAAAATTTGTTTAACTTTTTAAGAAGCCATCAAACTGTTTTCCAAAGTGGCTGTACCATTTTCCATGTTCACAACAACATAGGAGGGTTCCCATTTTTCCATATCTTCACCAGTATTTGTTATCTATCTTTTTGATTATAGCCATTCATTCTAGGGGGTGTGAAATGGTACCACATTGTAGCTCAGATTTGCATTTCCTTAATGACTAATGATGTTGAACATCTTTTCATGTCTTTAGTGATCATTCACATATCTTCTTTCTCCACTGAACTATCTTGCATCTTTGTCAAAATCAATTAATTTTAAGTATAGTGGTTTATTTCTAGACTTCAGTTCTGTTCCATTGATCTATATGCTTATTCTTACGCCAGAACTACATGGTCTTGTTCCTTGTAGCTATATAGTAAGTTTTGAAATTTGGAAGTGAAAGTCCTCCAACTTTGTCCTTTCTTTTTTCTTTCTGCAACATTGTTTTGGTTATTCTAGGTTTTACTTTTCCTTACAAATGTTAGAAATAACCTGTCTGTAAAAAAAAAGGTTAAAATTTTTGTATAAATTTTAGATCAATATGGGAAGAACGGCCATCTTAACACTACTGAGCCTTCCAATCCATGAATGTGAAATGCATCTTCATTTATTTGGATTAGATCTTCTCTAATTTCCCTCAGCAGCATTTTGTAATTTTCAGTGTACAATCTTGCACTTCTTTTGTTAAATTTATTCCTAAGTATTTTACTCTTCTTAATGATATCGTGAGTGGGATTGTTTTCTTTCTTTTTTGATTATTCATTGCTTATATGTAGAAATACAATTGATTTTTGTATCATATCAACTTGCTGAACCTGTTTAATAATTTCAATAGTTTTGTGTGTGTGTGTGTATTCCTTAGGATTTATCTAATCATTCTTACTTTAAATACAATATAACAAGTTAATAAATCCAGTTTGCTAGTTCACAACAAACTAAAAGTTGCAAATTAGGGGAATGAGGCACCCAAGAAACAAGTTTACTGGTATCTCTAACAGATTACATAGCCTAACAATCAATAAGACAGAAGGGGAAAAATAGAAAAGAAAAGGAAAGAAAAAAGGAAAGGAAAGAAAAGAAAAGAAAAAGACAGACACAATTCCAGAGACTCAGAGTCTAGGACCTTTCAGGGGAGGGGTGAGCAGAGCCACACATCTCAAAAGACACTGACCACTCCACAGTATTAACAGCTTGAGATAATTAGCCTCCCAAAAAAGAAAAAAATGAAATTAGGTTCAGTGACTGCTAGTCAAGAAAAATAAAGATATGTGTCTGTCTGTCCATCTAAGATGGTAATATTTTCAGTCTCACAATTCGTTAGAACATATTTTTCTCCCTAGAAGGTTCATTCACTCAGAGATGCTCCCTGAGGCATTGCTGTCTTCTCTTTTCCCTAAATCCAGGATCACCCTGGCTACCACCAGGCTATCAGGCCTTTTCCCATTGGTTCCTGGGTCCTCTGTACCATGGAACCTTCTCAAGTTAATTTGCCTTAGAAAATCATCTCCTGCCAGCATTGAGGAGTTTGCTGACTCTGAGTGGAGGTCTGATGCTGCCCATCTGTGTTCTCAGGACAGTAGCCTGTGAGCCAGGCCCGGGGAGAAAATTATGCAAAAGAAATTAATACTGCGGAAAGGCCTCCTAACTGAAGGGAGAAGGAAGCTGGCTGAAGCCATTAAAGTAAGTTAAGTGCTCAAAGACACAGCATTGCTCCCACGCCTGGGGCTGGCTCTCTCTGTCTGCTAGCCTCCCAGCAGCTCAGAGGGAACAGATGGGCAGAGCCTCAGGGACAAAGAGGCCCAGGGTGTGCAAGAAGCAAATTCCGGGCCAGTCCTTTGCAGAGCTCCTAAGAGACCGCCTGAGAAACAGCCCCTGGGGTAGGGATGGAGAGGAGGGCCAGCTGTTCCACAAGGTCCAGGGACCCTGCAGCTGTGTGCCTTAGAAAGGCAGGTGATTATTGAAGGAATCCCTCCTGTTTCATTGATGACATTCAGGGTATGAATAAGGTGCCGTTCTCTCACTCTGTATTTCAGATCCGAGTGGCAGAGAAACAGAGAACAAGAAAGAGAGGGAGAGAGAGACAGAGACAAAGAGAAGACACACGAGCAGCAAAGATGCCACGTCATCGCTGATCCTCCGGGCAAGACTCAGTTCCTGCTGGCCCCGAGGTCCTGGGAAGATGTTCATGCCTCCTCCCATCTCCTAGTCAGTCTGACCCATGTCTCCCCAGGCCCATTCTTACTGTCATTCCCTCTCTTCGGCTTCTCACAGACATCGCTATAGCAAACCGCCAGAACAAACACCAGGTGGCAATTCACAGCAACGCCTGTGAATCTGAGCCAGACTTTCGTCTCCCACCTCCCTGCAAGGAGCCACTCTGCCTGAGTAGCTCCCTGGCAGCTGCTGAGCCAGGTCCAGGGCAGATCAAACAGTGCTGATTCTGGGCTGCAGGTTCTGGTGCCCAACCCGGGGGCTGGTGAACCACATGCTGCTTTGCCTCTTAGCAGGCAGGAAGAAAAAGCTGGAGGGGAAAGCCACTGTCTCCCAGTGCCCTTCTCCCAGCTAGACCCTGCCCCAGTCCCCATAGGCAGCCTTCCCAGGGCACTGGCTGATCATTTGCTTACTGATTGCCTACCCTCCCAACATCAAACCAGGGTCAGGAAAAGGTGAGAGTGGGTACTGGTGCCCAGGAGAGGAATCAGGGTCATCACAACCAGAAACAGAGACAGTCTAGATTCTCACCCAGAAGACCTAAGAGAAAACCAGAAGCTAAAAACTGTTAGGCCTGCAAATAGGAAACCAAGTTGACAGGTAGAGAGACTTCAAGTTATGGCCACAGTCCTTGGATTCGGGAAGCATAGAAGAAGTGGACTGATGAAAGCATAAAAGATTCGTTCTGGGACATTTGAGAGGCCTGCTGGGGGCAGGGCAAATGAAGCACTAGCCTTGGGCATCTGTGGGAGAGCTAAATATGGGAACAGCACACAGAAGCACAGCTTGTCCCCGGCCAGGCCACCAATCAGAGTTCTCCAAACAGCAGCTGTTTCAATAACAATGCAGGAACCTCTCCTGCTTCCAGCATTGTAAAGGACTAAGTTGTTCCACATGAGTGGGATTTCCCTTCAAATGGCAGAACTTTTTTATGTTAGTAATTTTAAATATCACCCTTCAACTCAACACTTGTGGCTCTTATCATTAAAAAAAAAAAAAAAGATAAATCCCAAAGCCTGTGATCCTTACAACTCTTTTATGAAATCAATGAACATGCACCAGACTCCTCTTACATGATGAGCACCAGACAACCACAAAACATGGTAGACAGCGGCACCTCACAGGAGAGTTCTTATAAGAGAGATCTGAAACAAATGCTATAAGTACATATGAGTTGGTAGACACATATGTATTTCCTAGTTCTGTCCACTGAGGAAGCCTAGAAACAGTGACATCCCAGTAGCCACATCATGCCCAGTGCCCAGATCTTAGTTTCTAAACACCTTTCTTCAATAAAAGAACCCAAGGCTACTTGGGAAAATGGCTGCTTCTAAGGGGGAAGAAAAGGATGGAAGCGGCATACGGGAGCCAACCTGAAAAAGCTCTCAACAGCCAAACCTAGAACAATTTGAGTCACTGAATAAATAATGATAATATTGAGTTATAATGTAAAGAGCAAAATAAATATCCATGAGTCCATTCTGAGATGACCAAATAAATAAATAAATAAATAATAAGAAGGGACAGATCTTCCTTACAGAAGAATTCCAATGAATAAATGTAGAAGGAATGAGCAAAATAGATCATCATCTTTAGAATACCACGGTAGTAATTGATGTAGAGAGGATCCATCGATAAATGCTAAAATTAGTGGGATAAACTTTAAGAGGAAACAAAGTATTGTTCCCCAAATTCACTAATTATTGTGGTGGTTCTAACATATGATCACAAATTCTTTGATAGCCTGCCCTTCAGGAAGTGGTGCTTAATTCCCCTCCCCATGGGTGTGGGCTGGATGTAGAGACTCAGGAATATTTGTGGAAGGAGTAATATAGTTACATTACAGTGGAGAAACCTGGCAAATGTCACCTTAACAAACTGCTCAAGGTTAATATCACCAGTGATAAACCACACTGATATCATATGTCCACTGATATCATGGAATGAAAAGAGTACTTCTCCTCTGTGGTATTTTTCAAAAATCCATAACCTTATCCTATTAATAAGAACACAGCAGATAAACTTAAATTGAGGGGCATTGTGTAAAATACCTAGCTATTACTCTTCAAAAGAATCAAGGTCATGAAAGTCAAAGAAAGAGTAAGGAACTTGTCACAGTTTGGGGGAGGTTAAGAAGACATGATGACTAAATGTAATGTGGTACCTTGGGTTGGATCCCGGAACAGAAAAAAGCTGGGGAAATTCAAATAAAGCCTATAGTTTAGTTAACAGTATTATACCATTGTCATTTTCTTAGTTTTGACTAATATACCATGGTTATGTAAGATGTTAGCATAAATGGTAGCTAAGTAACAGTATACATTTCTAAGTGTGAGCTGACACAAATCCTGAGCTCACAGCCAAGTGTGCATGTGCAGAACATACCCCAAGAAGCATGGAAAATACTTTGAGAAATAAGCCATATAAATCACTGCTCAAATCCCAGACTATCCCTGAATGGTTTATAAAAGAGGCAGCCCCCAAAAGCACAGAAAAGGCTTTGAAAATGGTACAGGCACTAGAACCATCACTCTCAGAAAGCAAGACAAAACTTGCAGTGTAAACTTGATATGATTGCCTGCTAAAACAAAAAGGTCCACATTCTCCAGGGGATTTTAACAGCACCAAGAGTCTCATGACTTAATATACAAACTGTCCTGGATATCATATAAAATTACCCAACATATCAGGAACCAGGAAAATCTGACCAATTCTCAAAGGGAAGAAACAATCAACAGATGCCAACCCCAAGATGACCCAGATGTCAGAACTGTCAGATAAAGACCTTAAAGCATTGTACAAGGTGAAAGTTAACATTGTTGAAATGAATGGGAAGTTCTCAACAGAGAAACAGAAACCATGGTAAGAGAACCAAATGGAACTTTAGAGTGAGAATACATCATCCAAAATAAAAAATTTGCTAGAGAGATTCAAATAATTGGAGTCCATCTTCAATAAAGTAGAGATGACAAGAAAAACCTGTCCATTAACTGGAGGATGGATAAATAGAAATTATCTGACCTAAAGAAAATCCATTGAAAAAGTGAACAGAGCCTCAGGACCTGTGGGACAATATAAAAAGTCTAATTTGTATGTGATTGGAGCCCATGAGGAGAGGAGACAGAGACAGGTATAGAAACATTATCTGACATACATCTCAAAAATTTTCTCCTAGAAGAAATAAAAGCAAAAATAAACAAATGGGACCTAATGAAACTTACAAGCTTCTGCACAGCAAAGGAAACCATAAGTAAAACAAAAAGACAACCTACGGAATGGGAGAAAATCTTTGCAAATGAAACAGACAAAGGCTTGATCTCCAGAATATATAAGAAGCTCATACGACTTAGTAAGATACAACCAAACAACCCAATCCAAGCATGGGCAAAAGACCCGAACAAGCAATTCTCCAAGGAAGACATACAAATGATCAATAAGCACACGAAAAAAAATGCTCAATATCACTAATTATCAGAGAAATGCAAATCAAAACTACAATGAGGTATCACCTCACACCAGTCAGAATGGCCATCATTGAAAAAATCCACAAATGACAAATGCTGGAGAGGCTGTGGAGAAAGGGGAACCCTCCTACACTGCTGGTGGGAATGCAGTTTGGTGCAGCCACTGTGGAAAACTGTATGGAGATTTCTCAAAAGAGTAGGAATAGACCTACTGTATGACCCAGGAATCCCGCTCCTGGGCTTATATCCAGAAGGAACCCTACTTCAGGATGACACCTGCACCCCAATGTTCATAGCAGCACTATTTACAATAGCCAAGACATGGAAACAGCCAAAATGTCCATCAACGGATGACTGGATAAAGAAGATGTGGTATATTTATACAATGGGAATACTATTCAGCCATAAAAACCGACAACATAACGCCGTTTGCAGCAACATGGATGCTCCTGGAGGATGTCATTCTAAGTGAAGTAAGCCAGAAAGAGAAAGAAAAATATCATATGAGATCACTCATATGTGGAATCTAAAAAACAAAAACAAAAAAACAAAGCATAAATACAAAACAGAAATAGACTCATAGACATAGAATACAAACTTGTGGTTGCCAAGGGGGTAGAGGGTGGGAAGGGATAGATGGGATTTTAAAATTGTAGAATAGATAAACAAGATTATAATGTAAAGCACAGAAATATACACAAGATCTTATGGTAGCTCACAGAGAAAAGAAATGTGACAATGAATATATATATGTTCATGTATAACTGAAAAATTGTGCTCTACACTGGAATTTGACACAACATTGTAAAATGATTATAAATCAATAAAAAATGTTAAAAAAAAAAGAAAACACAATTTTGAAGAAACAATAACAAAAAAATTTCCCCAATTCAGTGAAACACATAAACTTACAGATGCAAAGGAGTTTAGGGAACATTAAACATGGTATATTCAAATAAAAGTATCATGCTCAAACTGTGAAAATCAAAGGAAATAAAGAAATTCTTAAAGCAGCCAGAGAAAATGACACATTACAAGTAGAATAAAAATTTGACTGACTGTGGACTTCTCACAGCAATCATAGAGGCCAGAAAGAAAAAAGCTGTCAACTCAGAATTCTACATCCCGTGAAAATATCCTTCAGGTATGAAGGTGAAATAAAGACAATCTCAAGTGAAGGAAAATGAAGAGGTTTCATTGCCAACAGACCTGCTCTGAAACAACATTAAAGGAAGTTCTTCAGATGGAAGGGAAATGATCTAAGAGGGAAAATTAGAACTTGAGAAATGAAGGAAGAGCAACAGAAATATAAACATCTGAGTAAATATAATAAATTAATTTTCTCCATTTATATATTTTAAAAATATGTATGACAATCAAAAGTCAAAATTATAACATTGTTCAGTGGTTAGGGGATACAGAGTGTGTAGACTGTGTGTGTGTGTGCGTGTGTGTATATATACATATATACACACACACACACAACATATATAACATAAAGGGAGAAGGGTAAAGGAACATATATGGTTGTAAGGTTTCTACATTCTATTAGAAGTGGTCAAATATTAAATTTAAACAGATTGTGACAAGCTAGGTATGTATATTATAATCCCTAGAGCAGCTACCAGAAATAAATACAAGGAGATACAGCTGTGAGCAGGGCTGCCTGACCCCTCCCCAAGTCTGGCCTGCCACTCTCTGTATCTGAAGCTCTGGGGAGTGATTGGTCCTCTACAGCTCCCCCAAACCTTCCTTCTGGGGCTCAACTGGAGGCCCCTCCCACGGTTACATGTTCTAACCCCACCCCATAGTGGTAGGGACAGATGTGGCTCATGGCTCAATCCACATCCCAATGTCATACGGCAAGGAAGAGTGAGGAAATTCAGACCCTTTCTGTCCAGTCCTTTGATTTCATAGCTGGGGAGACTGATGGCAGAGAAGCAAAGTTACTATTTGCTTAAGCCCCCATAGCAAGCCATTGTTAGAACCAGGCCTGGAACCCAATCTCCCAACACCACACACCATTAGGGAACAAGGACTCTGGGACTCCTGCCCCAGCTCCTCTGCCCTACCTGTGAGCAGGCTTTTGTGTCTGGCTGTCCTCCAGGACTATTAATAACAGACACATACATACACTATGTGCCAGCACTAAGTTTATCTATCTGTCATCTACCCATTCACCTTTCCTTGTTTCTCTCTATCTTCTCTTCTTCATATCTATTTTTCCTTCTATCCATCATCTATCTATCTATATCTATCTATTTGCTATCCATCTGTTTTTCTATCTATCTACCTATCTATTCACACTAAATCCTCATATTGCCTCAGTTGAGATAGGCACTATTATTCTCTCTGTTTTCTAGATGTAAAAACTAAAGTATTGAGAGGTGAAGAAACTTGCCCAAGATTACACATCTATAAGTGTTGGTTCTGGAATACGAGCCAGATCTGGCTCTATACTTGAGTTCGGAACTATCAAGGTCTTCCTCTCAGGAAGACCAATCCAGAGCAGAACTCTCTAAAACATTCCATGGTCCAGAGCAAAATGTGCCCTGGCTGCCCCTGACCCATATCTTGCACTCTCAGGAGCATTTTTAACCAGAGGAAATTTGGCTAAAAGGCATATGAAAGGCAGTTTTGAAGGAAAAAATGAGGAGGTAGGAGCTGACAAGAGGCTCCAGCAGCCTGGAAGGCACTGTTGCTAGGCAACCTACCTTGGGCCTCCCGTCCTCTCAGGACTAGAGTTTCTTCCCAGGCTCCTCTGTTCCTTCTTAACAACAGCTGATGACACCAGCTCCTTCTCCCCTTCCAGGATGCTGCCCCCTTGAGTCACTGCCATCGCCAGTCACGTGGTGAAATCACTTGGCTCAACCCCAAGACCCCGGTGGGGCCAGATAAGGAGCTTCCAGCCATGCTGGAATCCGACTTTCCTTCCTCCCTGGGAAAGTCCAGCTTCTATGGTTGCCAGGGACGCAGGGGGTGGGGGAGGGGGCAGTTGGGCGTGTGGCGGTGGAGCTCCAGCCAAGAAGGGAGTTTAGTAAAGCATCAGCAAACTGTTTCGCAGCTGAGCTCATGCTGACTGTAGTCAGCGGTTAGCAGCTTGCTGGTAGGGAGAATATGGTTCTCCTTGTCCTGCTTCTCTTTCACCTTCCTCAAGTGTATCTGCTCTGCCACCAGTTCTGTCCTGGGATCAACAAAGTATTGCTGCTGGTGGGGCCTCGCAGATGTGCCCCTTGGATTCACTGGGAAGTCCAAAAGAAGGCAGATTAATCCCACTGCTCTCTAAACTCCTTGCCTAGTTTCACTGTGATTCATTGAAGGTGAAAGGCTATTTTCACAGCCTACTCTAAAAGGCTAAAAAGTGAGATCACTGTGACCCAGCAAAGAGAGGCAGACAATACCCCTTTCCCGGGAAGCCATCGAAAGCTGTCAGGCGCTCCAAGCGCCTTCTCTTCCAACAAGCCCACTCATGTTGGAGTGACTCATAGTCCAGTCTTCTCCCCTAGAGGCCACTCCTTTCACCACTGCCCTGTTCAGCTCACCAACCATTTAGCCATCTTCTGAAACATTGACTTATACCACTTTCAGTAAACAGCCTTGCTGGACGCATTGTGTGGGCCAGATTCTTGACTTTTATAACTTATGTGAGTGATAGCCAGCAACACACTAGAAATCACCCTCTATTAAGTTAGTATCATTAGGAAAGTTGCCAATATTTTGCCCAGGAGGAACTAAGAAGGGGAGCCCAGGGAAAGAGCTCCCACCTGAAATGCATCTTGATGACAAATTGCTCAGATACCACTTTGCTGAGATAAAGGTGTTCAGCTGGGTCTTCATACCAGCCAGGCCCAGAAAGGTACTGAGAACCCCATAACTCCTGTCAGTTGAAGGCTGACAGCATCTTTCAGCTACACTAGAATATTTTCTCCCAGGCCATTTCCAAAAGTGGGCTCCAATGACAGGGTCACTGGGGAATACTGAAGGGGTATCAAGCCCATGTCCCATTCACTTCTTTCGGATCCCAGAGGTCTCCTGTGGGTCTTTCAAAGAAGGAGACACAAAGCTAGAGGAGGAAGAGGCCAAGGCACATGAGGCTTTTATAACTGTAAACTTCTCCCATTTGATGCTGCAGGAAATTGTGTTTCTAGCATATTGTCAGTTGTCCAGAAACCAGCAAATAACTGTCTGCCCTTCCTCTAACCTGGGATCCCGCGTTTGGACACCTATTCTGAGAGTCACGGGGTAACTTTCACCAGGGCATCTGTGGAGCTTCCAGGAGAGACCAGATAGCGCAATATTATTCCATCCTTCTAGTAAAACACAAAAAGGGCTAGTTTGTCTTGGTGAATGAAGCACGAAGTTCTCAGTCGGTCCCCACCCGTCAAGAAGGTATCTTGGGTCTATTAGTCCTGAGGCTCTGAGTGGGTCATACTGGTAACTTTCCATTGGGTGAAAGAAAAGAGATTCTGAACAACTCCTGGGCTGAGGAAGAAGAGCAGGGAAATTCTTTAAATTCTAATTTCAATAGCACCCCCCTACACCCTTCCATCATGCACACAAGCATACATACACACCATAATCAGTATAATAAATTAGCTTGCTTTCCTTAGAAGATAAAAATCTTCCTCAGTTCATCATCAGACCCTGTTCTCTAGCCTCAGATCACATCCTTTGAAACCACAAATGAGGCACGGAGGATCGAATAAACCAGGTAGACAAAAGAGGTCATTCCTGTCTCTCATGCCCATGGCAGACAGCAAGGAAGAAGGAGGGAAAGAATAATACTGCAGCATGTGCTCTCAGGGTGCCTCGTCCACAAGCTTCCAGAAGCCTCTAAGGCCCTAGAATTAATCTGTTCCCAAAAGATGTTTGTCGAATTGTGTCCCCAGATAAAGCCTCAGGTTCCTCAATCTCCATATTTCACATTCACAACTGGTGGTGCCGTTTGTTCATCCTCTCCAGATACCCAGAAGAACCACAGGAGATTTGGGGAGAAGCAGCAACATTTCCTACATCTGGTTTTCTTCTTGGTGTTGAGGTTGAGGCTTAGGAGGTGATGGGGCAGGAGGAAAAAACCCTTTTTTGGAGATTAACAAAAATAATATTGTTCCAATTACCATTGCTAAATAGCGAGCCATCCCCAAACTTAGTGGTTTAAATGACAACAATCATTTATTTTGCTCGTGAATCTGCCATTTGGACATGGTTTAGTGGACCCAACACATTTCTCTCCATTTAGCATCAGCTGGGGCACCTTTGCTTGAACTGGAGGTTCCCTTCTGACAAGAGGCTCGTTCACGTGGTTGGCAAGTTTGTGCTGTCAGTTTCTCCTCAAACAGGCCTCTCCAGGGGTGACTTGGGCCTCCTTACAGCATGGAGGCTTGGTTTCTCTCAATGTCTCAAATATGAAGCAAAAAAGAAGCTGTATCACTTTTTTATGACATATCCTCAGAAGTCATGAGTATCACTCCTCCCACAGCCATATGTCCACCCACATACATGAAAATACAGACCCCACCTCTTGGCAGGTGGAAAATTAGTGTTGCATTGTAAGAAGAGCATGTTGGATGAGAGATGCTGTGACAGCCATTTGGGGTAAATATAATCTGCCATAAGAATTAGCTATAACTAATATATAATGATTACTTACTATATTCTGGACTCTCGGCTAAAGAGTTCAACATGAGTTCTCACCTTAAATCTCACATCAAGCCTATACGGCAGGTATTCACATTGTTCCATTTTACAGATAAGGAAACTGAGGCTTAGAGAGAGATGAAATAATTTGTCAGCTTGAAAGTGGCAGAGGTAAACTTTGAATCCAGATCCACTTGGGCCAAGTGCCAGAGCTCACAACCACTGTGCTACAAGCCTCTCAGACCTGATGTCTAGCCCCAGTCCAGGACTCACTAAAGTGACGCAATGGAAAGAGAACAGAACTTGAGGACAGGAGCCAAGATTTCAGCTCCAGCTCTGCTACACATAATTAGAAGTGCCACTGATTATGTGCCACGTGCTATGTTAAGCACTTTACATGTGTTATCTTACATATTCCTTAAAAGTATTCTGCGAGGAAGTTATTACACGATGTCCATTTAACAAGTTTGAGAATTAAGGCTCCAAGAGGTGAAGTAACTCGCCCAAGTTACACAGATGTTAACTAAGTGAACTGGGATTTAACACTAGTTCTGTCTTACTCCAAGGCTCTTAATCACCTTAATCCAATGCCTGGGTCCCTGGACAAGCCCTTCCCTCACTGAACCCTCAAACCCCTCACCTGTAAGAGGGCCAGGCTATGAATTCTACTATAGGTCTCTTGGCTCTGCTGTAGGTGGGAGGCCCTGGGCACCAGGCACTGATGCCTCCGGCGTGAAATCCCTTAAGGCATGGTTTCTCAACCTTAGCACTATGGCTATTTTGGACTGCACAACTCTTTGTTATGGGGGCTGCCCTGTGCATTATAGGAATTTTAGCAGCATCCCTGGTCTCTACCCAGTAGATGCCAGTCATATCCCCCTCCTCAAGTTGTGACAACAAAAAGTGTTTCCCGACATGGCCAATGTCCTCTGGAGGGCAAAATTGCTCCACCCCTCTCCCCACCCACACTGAGAACCTCTCCATTAAGATAATACTCCAGTGGCCCAATTCTATATCTTCACAGAGGTCCTGTGGTCAGCATCTCCTTCTTTAGAGGTCCCTGTCCTCTGACTGGTAACATCACCAGCTGGGAGGATTACGGAGAGATCTGGGTGGTATAACAAACCCGCTCTTTTCCTTTTGCTGGGCTATTTCCCTGCCTTAGACTCTCATTGGTTCAGAAATTGATGGCACTCAGATGCCAGCAGGTACCAAATGCCAGGCCAAAGCACAGAGGCTGGCCCTTTTCCCCTTCCTCCCCAGTTTTTCTCTCCATCCCTCCTGCTCCCCTGACTCTGTTTCTCTCTCCTCTTCTCCTCTCTTCTCCCCATGTCCCTTTCTTATCAGACATTGGCAGAACAGGGGAGATGCTGTTGCCAGGAAATTGCTTGCATTCTCGGGCACACTGCTTCCCAGCAGGCCCTTCCTCTGAGTGGAGCCTGAGGAGAGCCAAGTATGCGTCCCCCAGCACCAGACAGCCGGGCACCAGGGGTCCAAGCTAAAAACGGACCATGCTAGGCTTTGCCTTCAATAGGTACTTGAGCTGTGAAGGGACTTGACTCCTTTACACACACTCCTGTCCCCACCCCCTCAGGCTCCGGTCATAGCAGCACTCCTGCTGTCAACAAGCAGCACCATGGCGGGGGACACACCCGGACAATTTGTGGGACACCTTGAGACCTCTTTCCTCCAAAGCACAGGGCACTAGAGTGGGGAAGATGCAAGAATGAAACCCCCTCACCAGCAGCCTAAGGCTTCTGCCCTCTGATCCTGGAGTCATGTCAAGTTCTCACTACCTCTCAAGGCATCTGGGAATGCAACCACAGGTCAGTGGTGTTTGGTTTAGAGCCTGAATCTGGGGCAGCTTCTACCCTTGGATCCCACACCTGCCCTCGTGAGAACAAGAGTAGTTCTCCTTCTGCACGAGAGCCCATGAAAACATCTGATGTATTACCATATTTCTCAACCCTTCTCTCCCACAGGTTAAACACTCCCGTTCCTCTGAATAACAGTCCTATATGACCTGCAGACAGCACTAGCCTGGATGTGCTGCTGTTTTGCCAGTGCCATCTCAAAAGAAATATACTCAGAATTAAATCCACACATTATTCATTTTTTACCATTTCCCTATTGCTGGTTCCAGCAGCCTGTATAATAAATAACCTAGACATAGCATGTTTTTTGCAAGCTTCACTGCATTCCTAACTGTTCTGACATAATTACTTCAGGTTTGTGTCATCACTGGGACACTGGGATTTCTTCCCATATCCTTAACCAGTGGGATCGTTACTTCTCTTAAAACTGAATCTGTATTTTTATTAACACAGCTGATGAAGGCATTAGCTTCCTGGAAGCCATGTCACATTAACGACCTACAATAATAGGCCTGTAGTTAATAAAAGCTTTAAGGTGATTTTCTACATTAGCCCTATTAATGTGGTCAGTGGTCACCAGTGCCAGGCATGGGCAGTTGATTTTTTTTAACCTAAGGATTGTACTGTACATTTGTCTCCACTCAGTGTTACCTTTATAGCTATCTATATTTTTGAATCTCAGCTTTACCTTCCAACATATTTGTTCCTGTCCAAGGTCTATATGACTAGCATATTTGAAAATCCAACCTTGTGTCTTCATCCAAGTTGTTAAAAAAATATTAGGTAGGGTAGAATTGGGTTTTTAATTATCTACTGGAGAGATTTACCCATAAAACAGTAGTATTGGGCATGGTTGTCTGAGCAGCTATGAATTCTTCGAAGCACAGCACCAGGGAGCCATGGTTTACATCTTTGATACAGGATCACCTTGGAACTTGGCTGAGAACGTGTTTGTTGGAGCACGACATGGGAGTCCAGAGAGTTACTGTGGTAAGAAGTGAGCAGAGAAAGGTGACTAGGGCATCAGAACATGGACTGGATAAGCAGTGGCAGTGCTGTTTGAGAAGGTGGAGTCAAACAGGGAACTGAAGTTAGAGAGACACTGAATGTCCAGCGCAAACCAAGGAGACAGGACCAATCTCAGCCTCAGGATCTGAAGCCAGATAGAATCCTGTCACCATGGCAACGTGTTTGATGGAATACAAAGAACTGGTGTATGAATAGTATAATAGAGGTTTGGGAAGCAAGAGAAGCTGCCTGGTTGAGCAAGAGGCTGATCTAAATGGTCAGGTTTCTGAACAAGCTTTTTTCTAAAGTGACGGGGGTTGGGGGGTCCCCTCTTTCCTTAAAGTAGCTTATTGGGCAGATGCTCAGGATACAGGATCTGACATTGCTAAACCCCCTTGTCTACAATTTCCCCCCAAGTATCTATGGGACAACATTATATTTTAAAAAGACAAAGCAGAGACTTGGACATAACGTGTCTCTGCAGGACCTGCGCTGTGCCCTGGGGATCACCACTTCTTTTCTAAATTCTGCCAGATTATCTGATTTGTCATCTCTTCTGGGATTTTGCAGTGGATGAACATCGGGGTTTCTGGGAAGGAAAAAAAAATTTAGGAAAAACCAGGAGACTTGTTTGCCTCCAGTCATTTGACACCTCTTTCTCTGGAGGGTTTAGAGATAACCAATAATAACAGGTTTATAACTCCAATGCCAGTTTTTGGTGCTGTGTGATGTAAGTCTTCTGGTCTTGAAAGCTGCACTCATTTTGTGCCATTACCTCTTCTTTCTCACCCCTTCTCCTATCTTTGGGTGACGTTTTCGCTAAGCCATGTTTATTCTGCAAATTTTCAGTTTGGAAGATCCTTCTCCCTGATGGAGTAGGGAAGACAAAACAGGAAATGAGCAGAGCTGCATGCCCTGTCATCTGTCAACATTACATCACCTGCTCCTGGCCTTTATTTCTTCATTGTTTTTGATCCCTGTGCAGCTTCTTAAAAGCTCTTGTCTTTGCCCTTAGCATTTTCTGCAAGCCTCAGCTTATTCTGGGATCCCACTTTGCTGGTATAATTCCTTCAGATTTGTGTCACTCCTTTGAGTTTTTCTTTGACTATTTGCCCATTTTGTTTTCAATGGAATATTAACATACCACTAATATTTTATTTAGCAGCCTCTTCCATTCCTCCTGACTAAGGCATCTTCCCTGTAGAGCCTCTGGCTGTAAGATCTTATAGTCAAATCTTTTTCTGGTTTTAGACTTGAGCCCTCGTAAGTTCAGACCATACACTAGTACTGCAGTCCTAGAGGTGCATGGCTTACAAAAGAAATCCCAACTCCAAGAAGATGTGAGATTTTAAAAACAACAACAACAACAACAACAACAAAACAAAATAAAAAAGGAAAATGAGGGCACTTGCAAACTCAAATTCCCCTGATCACCTGGGATGTTTGTGGAAAGTGCAGATTCTTGGCCTCACCTGGGACTTTCTTAATCCCTAGGGTGCAAGCCAAGGCTTTCATTTTTAAACAGTTTCATCAGTTGTTTCTCATGTAAACCAAAGTCTGACAGTCACTCTATTAGAGGCCAGAGAAAGGAGAACAGAGTAAGCTTTGATGGCTAGGATGGATTGGAAAATTTAAGCCTGCTCATTTTTCTGTACTGCCACATCACTGAACTGAAACCCTACTAATTTCAAAGGAATCTTTCAACCTAGGTCAGAAGGGAGCTGAACATTGAGAGAAACAAGACTCTAACTGAAGTATTAAGAGAGAAAGTTCTAGGGCTTAGTTGTAGAACTAGAATTTCATGCTAACATTAGAATAGTCATTCATGCATTATTTGTCTTCTTAAATCATCCCTATTTATGGGCATACCTCGGAGGTATTGTGGGTTCAGTTCCAGACCAACACAATAAAGTAAATATCGCAACAAAATGAGTCACATGAATTTTTTGGTTTCCAAGCACATGTAAAAGTTATGTTTACACTATACTGTAGTCTATTAAGTGTGCAATAGTATTATGCCTAAAAAAAGTATGTATCTTAATTAAAAAATAGTTTATTGCTAGAGAAAAAACGGTCTCTTCAACAAGTGGTGCTGGGAAAACTGGATAGCCACATGTAAAACAATGAGATTAGACCATTCCCTCACACCAAATACAAAAATAAACTCAGTGGTTTAAAGACCTAAATGTAAGAGCAGAAACCATAAAGCTCCTGGTAGAGAACACAGGCAGAAAACTCTTTGACATAAACTGTAGCAATATTTTCTTGGACCAGTCTCCTAAGGTGAAAGAAATAAAAGCAAAAATAAATAAATGGGATCTAATTAAACTTAAAAACTTTTGCATAGCAAAGGAAACTATCGACAAAATGAAAAGACTAGCTACAGAATGGGAGAAAATATTTGCAAATATTGCAACTGACAAGTGGTTAATACACAAAATATTGATACAACTCAATGTTAAAAAACAAACAACCCAATCAAAATATGAGCAGAAGACCTGAATAGACATTTCTCCAAAGAAAACATATAGATGGCTAACAGGCACATTAAAATATGCTCAGTACTACTCATTGTTAGAGAAATGCAAATCAAAATCACAATGAGGTATCATCTCACACCTGTCAGGATGGTTATCATCAAAAAGAACACAAATAACAAATATTGGTGAGGATGTGGTGAAAACGGAACACTCGGACACTGTTGGTGGGAATGTAAATTGGTGTAGCCACTGTGGCAAACAATATTGAGGCTTCCCAAAAAACCAAAAATAGAACTACCATATGATCTAGTAATTCCACTTCTGGGTATATATCTGTAAAAAAACAAAAACACTAATTCAAAAAGATAATGCACCCAATTTTCACAGCAGCACTATTTACAATAGCCAAGACATGGAACAACCCAAGGGCCCATTAACAGATGATTGGTTTATCTGCAGCAATTTGGTGGACCTGGAGATTGTCATTCTAAGTGAAGGAAGCCAGAAAGAGAAAGAAAGATATCGTATGATATCACTTATATGCGGAATCTAAAAAAAAAAAAAAGACAAGAGACAAATTAACTTATTTACAAAACAGAAATGGACTCAGACATAGAAAACAAACTTATGGTTACCAGGGGGCAAAATGGGTGGGAAGAGATAAATTGGGAGTTCAAGATTTGCAGATACTATCTACTACATATAAAATAGATAAACAACAAGTTTCTACTAAATACACAGGGAACTTTATTCAATATCTTGTAGTAACTGATAATGAAAAAGAATATGAAAATGAATATACATATGTATATACATGACTGGACTATTATGCTGTACACCAGAAATTGACAGACACAACATTGTAAACTGACTATACTTCAGTAAAAAAATTAAAAATTAAAATTAAAAAATATGAAGAGGAATATATGTATGTATATATATGACTGAAATATTATGCTATACACCAGAGATTGACACAATATTGTAAACTGACTATATTTTAACTAAAAAAAAAACTGAAATAAAATTTGAAAAAAATAAAACAAATGATTGGCTTAAGGATATGTGTTTTATATATATAAAGATATAGATATAGATATAGATATAAAGGAATATTACTCAACCATAAAAAGAATGAAGTTCTGCCATTTGTAGCAACATGGATGGACCTAAGGGATATTATGCTTAGTGAAATAAGTCAGACAGAGAAAGACAAATACTGTATGATATCATCTATATGTGGAATCTAAAAAATAATGTAAATGAATGTATATGCAAAATGGAAACAGATTCATAGACATAGAGAACAAACTTGTGGTTACTAAAGAGGAGAGGGGAGGGAGAAGGGACGAATTAGGGCATGGGATTAACAGATACAAACTACTACATATAAAATAAATAAGCAACAATGAAATAGTGTAAAGCACAGGGAATTATACCCATTATCTAGTAATAACCTAAAATGGAGTATAATCTGAAAAAATACTGAATCACTATGCTATCACCTGAAACTAACACAATCTTGAAAATCAACTATACTTCAATAATTTCATTACTTAAAAATACTAATCATCATCTGAGCCTTCAGCGAGGCACAGTAGTGACTCAAAGATCACCACATCAAAGATCACCGATCACAGATCACCATAACAAACATACATAATAATGAAAAGGGTTTGAAATAGTGTGAGAATTACCAAAATGTGACAAAGAGACATAAAATGAGTAAATGCATTTGGAAAAATGGCACTGACAGATTTGCTCAATGCAGAGTTGCCACAAATCTTCAATATGTAAAAAATGCAATATTTACAAAGCACAATAAAGAGAAGCACAATAAAACAAGGTTTGTCTGTACCTGGACAAGAACTCGATATGCACACACTCTGTGATAAATATCAAGGCATGGGACATGTAAATACGTCAGTTTGGGAGCCTGGTAGACCTGCATTAGAGTACTGTGTTTTCCACTTAAGAGCTGAATGACCTTTTTCAAGTTGCTTAACTATATGTACAAAATGGGAATAATAATACTTATCTTGAGTTTTTAGAAAATCAATGAGTAAATAATATATTTGTAAAGCACCTATTGCATATTGGTTGTTCAGCCTACATTCCTTTCCCATCTTCCCTAGGAAAGATGTCAGATACTAACCATTTCCCCATTCCACGGAGAGTTCTTAAGGAAAACTTCACATCCAATTTGGTGAAACTGCTTCATATGAAACTGCTACAAGCAGCCAAAAACTCCAGGACAAGAAGGACTGGATCTGTCCTAAGTGGTGTTCTAATTTAAGGCTTGATTTCAATTAATTATTTATTACCTGTTCAAAGTGATTGTTGCGATGCCATAATTTCAGAGTGAGTTTTCCTAATAAGGATCTAAAAATTAGAAACCTCTCTGTTTTGCAGTATATCTTGGAATTCTCTTCATGAGAAAATGCTTTTGGAATAGAAGGCTATGGAATTTGGGAATTCTCCTTCACACAAATTCCTTTCTTCTGAATAATACTTAATCTTTAATAAATACAATGTGGGGTACTCTGGGAGACTGTATCTATGATTATGGTTCTGTTGGGTTTTTTTAAACTAACAATGCTGACACATTGATAATCCAGGGCTTTATCTATCTACACATTTATTTATGTGTTACACAACATCTAGTTTAATTTGATGGGTCACTGCCCCCAAACTTCAACAACTCCTTAGTATCCTTCCTGAGACTTGTTTTCAGATTGCCAGAACTTGTCTCAGATCTCTTAGGGGGAACCCCGTCTGCATTTAGGTGACCTAATAAGGAGTTTAGGTTTGTGGCCACAACTTATATTTACATAATGATTCCTTTGATGATAAGCCCTAGACTAGAATCCAAGAATGTAACTTACTGCCAAACCCTCTGTATGAGAAACAAGGCCTGGAATGTAATTTCTTCAGCCTCTGTTGCTGGAGGGATAGTTAATGAGGTGACACATAGTTAAGGAAGTATCAAGGTGCTGTCCAAGGGTGGAACTTTTTTTCAGACTCCAAGCAAGAAGAGACATTCTCTTCCAAACTGGAATCTTGAAGCTTCATTCTTATCACTATCGCAAAAAGGGGGCAGCCAGAGGGCCCTGGTAAGTGAGTCAACTCCATTAACAGTCAGCCATTTTTATGAACAGGTAACATTCACAGGTAAGATTCAGTAAGGAAGGAAGGAAGGAAGGAAGGAAGGAAGGAAGGAAGGAAGGAAGGAAGGAAGGAAGGAAGGGAGGGAGGGAGGAAGCAAAGAGAGAAAGGGACCGAGGGAAGGAGGGAGGAAGGCAGGCAGGCAGGCTCTGGCAGAATGATCCGGGGACAACAGCAACTGGACACACGGAAGAGGATGCAGATCACCCCAAAGCAGAGACTCCTTCCTCGACCTCATTTGTGAAGGGTGAGTGACTGTTCAGTAGTGAGAAGGAATTGGAGATTGATGTGAAAATCTACTGTATGTTCTTTAAAGTTCTTGCAGTTAACTGTTTATACCAAATTGTATCCAATTTCTATAAATGATTTAAGTCATTCTCAACTATGATTTTCTTCATTCTCATGAACACTTTTGAGTATGCTCAAATGGATATACATGGCTAGGTGAATCCTATTTGCTGAAGGTGAGGCTTTGATGTTAAGAATAGAAAAATCTGGGTAATCTGAGCCCTTCCACATCCACCTTCAAAATTCTGTCTTAATGAGGCTTAATTCCCAAGATTCCTGGATCTCAGAAAATAAGAAGTAGAAGTGCTGCATAGAATCAACAGGAGCTCCCAGATGTTGATTTTGGTTAAATCGACTCAAAAAAACTTCATATTTTAACCCTCTTTTACTTAATTCAGGAATTTTAAATAGGAAATAGGATGCAAGAAAAGAGTATTAGTTAAGGACAGACGTGATCAAGATGGCACTAGGCATTTGGAACTAGTTGTTGTAACAAACAACAAAACACAGAATGGTTTAAACACAATAGAAACTTATTTAGCGCAATTCAAGGTGGATGTTCCTGCTCAGTGGAAGCTGGCTTGTCCCATCACCCAACTATCATTCAAGGACTTAGGCTGGCAGGGGCTCTGCTATCTTTATCAAATGGTTTCTAAGGTCAACATAATCATCTCCATCACAAAGGAAAAAGCACAGAGTAGTATTTATGGGAGATTTCTACGAGTAATAGAACGATGGAAGGCCTTCAAACGGGACACATGACTTCTGTTCACATTCAGTTGGCTAGAACTTAGTCACATGGCATCATTATTGACTGCAAGGAAATGTGGTCTCAGCTGTATGCCCAGGAATGTGAAGAAACAGATTAATCAATAGTTAGCAGTTTCTCATACAGAAGGAATGTATATTTATTCCCCCGACCCCTCTACAAATCTAGAATATGAATGCTCCATTTTGAGGACCACTACAGAAAGTCAAGAGATGGTTATGCTTATTATACTAAAAGCAAGGTAAGAGCTGCTGTTTCTTGAACACTTAATGTGCTCTAGGACCTGTGTTAAATGCACACATTATCTTATTTGATTCTCATATCAACCCTGATTTTACAGACAAGGAAACTGAGAGAGGATAAGTCACATGCCCACTGTCTCAAAGATAGTCAGAGACAGAGCTGGAATTTGAATCCAGGCTGTCTAACTCTGATGGCCGAGCCCTTTACTGCCTCATTATATAACCGTCAACACATTACAGAAGGACCTAAATGTAAATTGCAGTCTGCTCCAAAGTTAAGCCAGAGTTCTTCTATTTTCAACACCAGGAAAAGGAAGGAATGATCTTCAGATTTTGAAAATCTTCATGTGAATGAACTTGAAATAGAAAATCAGGAAAGCCTTTGGCCAAGTTTAGAAATCCCTCAAACTCCTTCAAGTTTGCCATTGGAACCACACTTGAGCCTTCCTGGTTTATTTTTAGTTCTTACCAGGCACCATATCCTGGATCAGTGAAGCAGGTTTAAACATCCTTCTGAGGGTTTTGGATACAAGCAGGATTTTTTTTAACAGAGTGTGAAAGAAATGCAGCTAAACTATGAGACAAGAAGATCTAAAATAAATAAGGGCCCAACACTTCAGCAGGAAGAGGACACATCTACTACAGTCTGTTGGGCTTTGCTGTGGCTGGACCTCCTGAAGGGTTGATATCACCCAGAAACCTGACTTGTTCCTCATGTCTGCTGTCCCCGGCCTGAGGCTGGAACCTGAAGGACCTGTAATTTACTTAGCACCCTTTCCCAACACAGTCTGAAACCCTAGCAAGGACAACTCAGACCCCTAAACTCTACAAACACTTTTTACTCTTTGTGGTTTGACCTTGATTGACTACTTGTATGGAATATAACATCTAGTTGGTCATACAGGCCAAAATCAGAGATGGAAGTGGAGATACATACCATAAATCTCAAGAAAGCTGGGTTAGTGAGTTCTGCTCACCACTACCTGTAGTTAGCAGTTTTTGGTACCTGTGAGCACTTGGGTTTATATTCAATACGTCATCACAGACAGTGGTCCTAATGCAAGGCCATCTGTCCTCCTACTGGCACTCTGCTCACCTTTTGAGGCTGTTTAGGAAAAACAATCATCCTTCACCTCTCCTGTGAATTTTCCAGGCACCGCCTCTCTAGCTACTTGTGTTAATGTGCACCATGTCATACGTCACACCATGAATCATAACCATGAGAAGAAAAGAAGTAAAGATGAACAAACTTATCCTGTTACCTACTGCGACAAGATCATCCTTTTCTTCCACATAACTGTTTCCTCAAGAAAAGAAAGAGCGAAGTGAAAACATTACTGGAATATGGCAAACTGTTTATAAAGCTAGCTGCTGTATAAGAGTGACCATTATTTAATTCTAGACAATCATGTCATGATTTTTTAAATATTTCATAATAAATTGAATATTAAAGGGAAATAATCTGAAGTGAGTTTTTTGTTTTTATCTCCAGCTCCCTGCTCAGAAGGGGTCCTGGGTCATGAGGAACTGAATCCTGCCAACAACCATGTGAGCTTGGAAGTGGATCCTTCCCCATTCAGGCTTTCAGATGAGACCTCAGCTCTGATTGACACACTGATTACAGACTTATGAGAGATCTTCAAGCAGAGCCCCCAGTTAAGTCATGCCTGCATTCCTGACTCACAAAAACTGTGAAATAATAAATATGTGTTATTTAAGCCACTAAGTTTGTGGTAATATTGTTACATAGTGACAGATAACTGATACAGTATTTATACCTAGAAATAGCAAACCTCTTTTCCTTTTAAGTCATCAGTGTTGGGAAGCTTAAAAGAATACTTTTGTCTGAGTGCCACCCTCAGAGATTCTGATTTAATTGGTCTGAGTTGTAGCCTGGATATTAGAATTTCTTGAAACTACCTAGAGGATTCTAATGTGCTGCAAATTTCGAGAACCACTGCGAAGTTAGTTATCTCATGTTTCCCTTATATTTCAACCATCACCTTTTTGCTATTCTCAGATTCTCTCCAAAAAAAACACGTCATACTCACTTCAGACTCTTTGGTTGGCCTGTGTATGCACAATCCTTCCTTTCCTTGTATATGCTCATTCTTTAATACTTTCTTCCAGTCAAACAGCATTGACAAACCCAGACAGTAATAAAGTGACACTCAGAAAAGGGGTAAGTAGGTCTCTGTGACTCCTGCACTTTGACCCAGTGGTAATGGTAATGGCAATGTGAAGATGTAAGATGGCTGTGTCTGCCAGGAGGAAAGGAGGAGTTGGAAATCTGGGATGAGGTATAATTGTTTTGATCCATTAGTGACACATCTTGATACTGTTTAAGAAGTTGCAAGAAAACATCAAATATTTCAGCTTATAAATGTAACAAGTAATAGAGTGAGAGCCACCAGAGAACATACAGTAATAGAGTAAGAGCCGTCAGAGAACATACAGTAAGTGCTGGATCTGTGTCATCATCATCCAGCAAATGCTGAGTCTGAAATTTTTTTAAGAACCCCATGGCCTTGCTCCTTCCCTTGATAAATCACCATATAACGACTATCTCTTCCTTAGTGCCTGTATTTAAGCACACGTGTCTGCGCATGTCTGGGTGTAACATATAAAAATATCAATTGTTAAGTTATTTTTGCTAGTTAGAATGACTGGTGGATGACTTGTTCTGTTTCTGATTTGTCTTTGCAATACGTTACAGAGGACACTGGGCAGAAATCTGCCCAGAGCGATACAATTATTACATTAATGATTTGGAACTTTGAGGCCCCCAAACCACAAGGGCACAATAACCAACTTGGGGGAGAAAATCCTGTCCTGGCTAGAAGCCAGAGGGACAGCTGACAAGGAGCACAGCTTGCCTGTGTGCAACTGGCTTCCTGCTCTGCTCCCTCACCTCAGACTCTGCTGACCCTCCACCCCAAAAGACCAGCCTTACTGCTAAACATTGCTGCTGACTGTGAATGATCATTGTTTCCTCTCCCCGACCGTAGCTGCTAAACTATGCTAGAGGTTAGACATTGATTTATTGCTTGTTTGCTGTTAATATTGGCCTATATAAAAAAGAAAGCAATTTTAACAGTAACTTGCTGTGAGAGTTTTTAATTTCTTTTTAACCCTTCTCCTGGACAAAAGAACCTTGAGGTTAGGGCAACAGTATACCTCATCCCCACAGAGCTAAACTGCTCTATGCCCCACCCAGAGTGCCATCTCTCAGAAGCAGTAAAGCACAGTAGAGGGGAACATGCACTTTGGCATTAATAAAATAAGGTTTCCCAGCTCTGTCATTTACTAGCTTCATGACCCTTGGGCATGATACTTAACCTCTCTAGGCCTCTGCTTTCTCATCTGCTCAGCACAGTACCTGGCATATGTAGTTGCTCAATGGATGGGAGCTATTATCATTGTTATTTACACTGTTTCACCCAGAGGTGTGATTGATCCAGACGAATATTCACAAGCTGGGTTACAGTCCACCCAGATTGGAATTTATTATCTTTTATCCCCCATTTGTTCTCACGAAGAGGGGGTCAAGCCCAGGATAGTGACTTCACTCATTCCTACCTACCCATCCATACATTTCTATTTATGGAAGTCAAAATCCCCCATAAGATCTTAACAGGTAACATTTGCACGTGCAAAGCATAGTGTCAGGTGCTGGAGGAGACAAAAACATGGAAGATTTGGGAGCTTGGAAATGGATCCTTTCCGATTCAAGCTTTCAAGTGAGACCTCAGCTCTGTTGATATACTGATTACAGTCTCATGGGAGAATCTGAAGCAGAGCCCCAGTTTAGTCATGCCTGGATTCCTGGCCCATAGAAACTCTGAGATAATAAATATATGTTGTCTGGAAATGTAAATTGTCATAGCCACTATGGAAAACAGGATAGAGGTTTCGCAAAAAACTAAAAATAGAACTATCATTTGACCCAGAAATTTCCACTCCTGGATAATTATCTGAAAAAACCAAAAACACTAATTCAAAAAGATACGTGCACCCCAATGTTCACAGCAGAATTATATATGATTGCCAAGATATGGAAGCAACCTAAGTGTCCATTAACAGGTGAATGGATAAAGATGTGGGATATATATACAATGGAATACTACTCAGCCATAGAAAAGAATGAAATTTTGCCATTTACAACAACATGGATGGATTGGGAGAGAATTATGCTAAGTGAAATAAGCCAGAGAAAGACAAATTCTATGTGATATCACTTATATGTGGAATCTAAAAAATAAACTAGTGAATATAACAATAAAGAAACAGACTCACAGAGAGAACAAACTAGTGGTAACCAGTAGGGAGAGGGAAGAGGGAAGGGCACGATAGGAGTAGGGGATTAAGAGGTACAAACTACTATGTATAAAATAAACAAGCTATAAGGATATGTAGAGTACAACACAGGGAATATAGCCAATATTTTATAATAACTATAAATGGAATATAATAAAGAATTGTGAATCACTATGTTGTACATTTGAAACTTGTACAATATTATATGTCAGCTATACCTCAATTTTTTAAAAAAAGTGAAAAATAAACATGTGTTATTTAAGCCACAAAGCCTGTGGTAATATTGTTAACTAGAGGCACCTGCCTTAGTAGCTTATACTCTAGTTGGGGAAATACGACATGCCTACTATATGTTAACCAACAGTAGGAGGTAGTATTTGACAAGTGGTAGAAAAATATGTTTAATTCCCAAAGTGCTCTAATCTACACGTGGAATTCTTGTATTTAACGTTCAGTACTAAACCCTAAAATACAGTATTGGGAGCTTAATTGTGTATGTTTAAATTCAGATGGTAACTGTTAAAATTGTTTTATCCTTTAGTTATCCAATAAACATACAAAAGAAACAGATGCACAAGGTAGGGTTTAAAAATCTGTACCTGTACAAACTTTACTACTGTCATACTGTTAGCTTTGGCTTCCCACTATCTGGGGAAGAGTACAGTTTTGATTTGTTTTGACTCATCAACATTTTTTGGACTAAGAATATGCCTGGGTGGAGTCTGATCCATGCTTTGGGGTCCCCGTGGAGGAATGATGAGGGATGAAGCCCTCTAATTCTAAGCAGCTTAGCCTCGATTTGGGCAAAGCCAAGTGTGAGAACTATAAAGTTTCTTCTGGCTTCCCATAATCCTCTGCTAACTGTATTATGGAAATGATGGTAATTTCTTCAAAGCCCTTGGTGATTCCTGTGTCTCTGGTGCCGCTCATTGTCTATTCAGCTTGGCCAACCAGCTGCCTCACAGACTTGCCCTTGTACCAAACTTTTAATGAAACTGGTATTTGTGTCAATAAACTTTAAGCCCATCCTGCTGAGATAATTATCTGGGTCACTCAAATTTCAGCTACTTCGAATAATTATAGCCTTTTAGCCTCGAATATAAGGTGATGATTAAAGGAGAAGGAATCAGGGATCCCCATGCCGTCAATTAGATGAAAATGCTGGCAGTTCTCAGCTCAGTCCTCTGATTTGAATGCACAAGCCTCTGGGCTATATCAGGTCCTCACAAAGAATAAGTCACTCATAAAATACACATTTGTTTGGCTGAACCATGATATAATTTGTGGACACAACCATTTCATCATATTAGCTGTTAAAAGGGAGAACTCTCTCGTGAACGCCATCGTAAAGAAAGCTTTGTGATACAATGACATTGAGCATCAACAACCAGGGTACAATTTCATTTTCCCAAAAAAGAACAAAGATCATAGCAGAAATCACTGTATAGATTTCAAAACTATCCACATCCAGGGACTAAAGATGAATTTAACAGTCTCACTAGATTTCTTTCCCACGATTTGGTAAAACTTCAAGGGACCAACTTTTAGCCATTTCATGTGTTTGTCCCTATGTTCTTAATTTAACAAAATTCACTAATTACAAAAAAACTCATGGTCTCATTTTGGTCAAAAGCTTGAAGTATTCAGGAGAAAAATACATTTGGCAACTAGGAAATTGTGACACATAAATCCCCTACCTTCTGTGGACTAGAAAGACAAAGCCCTTTATTAATCACCCCCACCCCCACTTCCATCTCCACCTGTCAACATTTAAAACTGGAGACTAATGGTAGACAGGCTTCTCCTGCAGATTGTAATTGCCTTTCCAACAGAGAAGCTATCTCCAAAGCAACCAAGATATGAGCTATGAATTCAAGCTGCGACTCTCTATGTAAATTGCTCTGCAGTGAAATTGAAATTTCCCAAAAGAAAGCTGCATCAATTCAGTCTATTAAATGCATTTCTATCTCAGATGCGAGGATGGACTCTAGCAGCTAGGAAACTGTCCATACTCTGTACACTGTACACAGAGATAAGACCCAAGCACTTCATAACCTGACCTTAAATTTAAAAATAAATCTTGTCATTATTCATAATATAATTCAATAATCGTTGTTCATTATTCAAAAGAGCCTGGCTGTCCACAACTGCCCGCATTAGTCCTAAAATGAAATAATGGTGTTTTATATACCATCATCTCACATTAGCTCTTTTTTCCATATTAGCTTTGTCATGCTTTCGTGCAATGTATTTTTGGTCTTTGGCATGCCTTGACTATTCAGTTTTAAATGTTCCCATAAATTTTCCTGTTTTGTTTTGTTTTGCTTGCTTAATGTTTTTTGTGTCATAAACTCCTCTACTCCAGAAACAATCTGGGGTCAGATAACGTTCTATTGCACCAAGGCAACATTATTATTGTTCAATCAATAAACAATCTCCCTAAACAACCCTGCCAGGAGATGAGATATATGAACCCTTGGGGGCACACAATTTGGTGAGCACTTGACATACACTTCCAGATCACTGAACAACTCACACTTCATTTGGCCCATGTCTGCCTCCATCAGCCATCACTAGCCCTTTTCTCTCTCAGGCCCATCTTACTTCCCCCACCTCCCCACCTCTCTACATACTCAACACCTTCAGGATCCCTCAAACTCTGTTTATGAAAACTAAGGAATAGGAAAATAAACATAAGAGACTCATTCTGTGGCATAGGGTCCCTCAATATTCATTCTCTTCTTCTTCCATTGTAATACAACCCTTGACTGTTAGCTGGGCATATTGCTGCCTGGAATATAGTTAGGGATGAAATAGGACTAGTTCAAGCCAATGGTATATAAACAGAAGTTTCTTTTTGGCAATGTTGGGAAATTCCATTAAAATGTGGCTGGCCTGGACCCTTTGCTCCCTTTCCTCTTCATCTTTTTCTCCATCCTGCTGTATATAAATATGGCTAGAGTTCCAGCCACCACATTGGTGCCAGAAGTCAAGGGCCATACATTATGGCAGACAACTACATTGAACAGAGCCACCATACTACCCCTGGACTGTCTACCTCCGTACCTCCAGACCTTAATGTGAAAGAGAAACACACTTTCCTCTTGTTTAAGCCACAATTACTTGCTGTGCCTGACACTTGCAATGGAACTTGATCTTAACTATAGACAATGTCTGATTTTCATTAGCACCAGAGGCCGATTTTGCTTGTGTCTACATTCAGATCATGAATCTTTTAAGCACCTGGTAAGATCAAGTGCTTGACAAATATTTGACAAACTCATTAAACACTAACCCCATTAGTAAAGAAAAGGCTCATTTAATTTACACATTTAATGCCAAAAACAATCAGAATTTTAACAAATGAGAACAAAAAAGCATGTCTTATTTTTTTGGAAGCAACTTATTATGGAATTCCGGAGTCTAGGTTCAGAAGTCCACTCACTATGGTGTGATTTCACTTTCTGGGACTCACTTTGCTTATCTGTAAGATGGGCCCCTTGTTCTCAGGAGGATGGGACGTGGGGAGGGAGCAGGGTAAAAAGAAAGCCTGGTGAGTGAGCCTCTAGCTCTGCCGCAACTGCTTCACCCCACACAGTTCCACCTTTAAAATTCCACATAAGATTCTGTTTTATAAGGAAATGAGAATCTTAAAAATCACTGGACCACATAATCTGTAAGAACTCTTCCAGTTCTGACATCTGATGATTAGAACGACTCCCAATGGCCAGGATGAGGCAGGTGGTAGCAGTGCTCTGAACTGAGTCAAATTAGGAGTGGCACTATCCTGGACATGCTGCCAGAGGCAAAGCCTGCCGTGGAAGGGGCGGTAGGATGTCCGATCCAGTCGGAAGGCTAGAGGACAGGGTTGTTTTTTCTGCTTGGCTCCAGTTATGCGTTAAACACAAGGGCAAGCAAATGGTAAAGAATAGACATTTGCTTAAAGATGCATATTAAAGACTAAATACTGATAAATCATTATCCAGGTTACAAATGAACAGAGCAGATGCCTTCTGGACTCAGCTCATCTCACTAACTCATGAGACGTTTAGACAGAGGAAAGGAGTGGAAGGCTGAGTGGTGCAGCTCCTGGCACACTGTATTCTACTCACTAGGGGTGGCCTGGCTGGAGAGGTTCTGGCTCCTAGAGCAGTGACCTGGGAACAGCTCTGCTGGCTCCACCCCAGATGGGACACATACACAGGTCTAGGAGCCAGGAGACCCTGGTCTGGTCTCATTTCTGCTACTTCATCAAGTCATCCTCCCTTGCTGAGTTTGCTCCCTCGTGTGTAAATGAGTAGGTTGGGGTAAGAAATTCTGGGGTTTAATGTGTAAAATGTGGGGGCTAGGGGTAGGGGGGTGGAATGCTTCTTCTCTGGATAGAGGAAATTGGCTCAGCAGGACACTTCTGTACTTCACCCCTTGACTCTCACTGCATCTGTGGACATGGGGACTATCTGGTCCACAACTTTGGAGAGAATGAGTGGGCAAATTCAACTCCATCCTTCCTGCTTGGCACCAGGGACTAATGGTTGGCCTCCACTGCCACTGTAGGAGCAGCCTCCTTCTGCAGGCAGACTGCCTCCATCCAGCACTGCCTCAGACAAGGTAGCTGTTCCTCCACACTAGCAGCCCTCTTGGCTTGCTCCTAATGACACATCCTTCAACCTGGTCTAACTGTGACTTCACTTCACAGTCTGAATGTTGAGGTGTTCCTCATACCGCTGTCAAAGGGGGTCCCTCTGTCCTGTTGATTCTATTATAAAACAGTCTTGTGAGGGATGTACAATTATCCCCATTTTATAGATGAAGAAAATGAGGCTCAGAGTTTAACTTGTCCAAAATCTCAGAGCTGGAAAGTCTTGTCTACCTCACAGGGTTTGTATATGAATTGCATGAGCTGTTTGTAAATATGGTTTTTAAGGTTTTATCTTTGAGGCCCAGCTGTCTGACATGAAAGGTGATCATATGATGCAGCCTATCTGGAGAGCAGCCCCCCATCAGCAGTGTGATGGGTAAAGGGAGAAGTCTGTCTTCAAAGTCACCACTCCAAGAACCCTTCATCTACTCCTCACCGAGTTCCTGCTCAGTAGCAGCTAACTGAGCAGAGACGAGAGGTGGGGCCATCAGGTTCCCAAGAAAGCGACTTCTCTCAGTGGATGCCCGTTGCCTGGAGGAGAGGGTTGGAGTGGGCAGGCTTGCAGTCTGGCCAAGTTTCTCTTAGGAGATGCAGCTCACCTGGGAGCCCCCCTCCTGAGGGTGACCTCCAATCCTCCCTGTCAGAAAAGAGAAACTTCCACCTGGCAAAGCCGTCAGCTGCAGTTAGAATGAACAGTCTTCAAGCTCCAGCAGCTCCTAGCTTAAATGTTACCCACTTCCAGAGGTGTCCACAACTGTATAGATCAGCAGTTCTCAATCCTGGGGGCCTAGAGAATCCCCTGGGGGTACTTCAAAAAACAATCATGCCTGAGCCCCATCCCTCCTCAGGGGGAAACAGAATTTGTGGGGTTGGCCACAGAGGCCAGGGTTGGGGACTACTGTTCAGGACAAAGCTCAGGCCCTACCACCCCCAGGCCCACATCCCACTTTGATGTAGTCTAACAAACGCCACAGCCATCCTGTTTACTTGGATGGCCGTGTTATCTGCTACCATGAGACCTCCACAACAGAGGGAGTGCACGGGCCTCCTCCACAGTTCTTGACCTTTGGCAGCAACTCAAATAATGTTTGCTGCATAAAACCAAATAGTAATAACTTGGAATTCAGGACTTTTTCCCCAAAGAAATTCAATAGATTTTTACACTGAAAGTTAAAGACAGGTATAGATGTTTGCATATGTGTGTCTCACAGTTTCATTGTTGAAAAACACATTCACAAACAGCTCACGCAATTCTTAAATAAATTGTATGAGGAAGCTTCTATTGCCCAGCTGTGAGATCTGGGCCAAGTTAATTAAACTGAGCCTCAGTTTCTTCACCTTTAAAGTGAGGATACTAGTATCTCCCTCATAGGGTTGTGAAAAGAATTACATGAAATAACCCCAGCATCTAGCACATGGCCTGGCGCCCAGAGAGGGCTCAAGAAAGCTAGCTACTGTTATTGCTGTTATTGTTATCATTCCCTCCATGTCACGGTAGATAAACTGAGGCTCAAATAGGTAAAGTGACTTGCCCAAGATCCTACAGGGTTAGGACTCACACCAATACCTCTGACTTTCCATCTTGTATTCTTTTATATGCCAGGTTGAGAATATTCCTTTGAGACTGGGAGAAGCCGGTAATATCAGCCTATTTTTCCACATGGTCACAAATGACTGAAAGAGGTGATTTGCCATATGACTAATGGATCAGTGCCACACAGAGGGAAGAGCACTCGATCAGAAGTCAGGGGCTTTCTCCCTGCTCCCACAGGCGCCAGCAGTGGACCTGGAGCATCCCAAATCTTCTCCCCGTGCCTCAGTTTCTGCCCCTAGCCTAGGGGACTGACCAGGCGACCACTAGGTCAGTCCAGGGCTGTGTGAGCTGCATCCAGGGGCCTGTCAGCACAGCAGGTGGCAGGTGTGCGTGTGAACTCCGGCCCCGCCCTCCTGCCGAGCAGTGTATCCATGCTGAGCCCAAGCACAGGAGACGGTAAATCAGATCCCCCCACCCCTCACCGCCAGAATGCCTGGCTCCCCAAGGAGCCAAGGAAAGATGAAGTGAGAGGTGGGGCCACCATCCCACCCCTGGGATTCCCCTCCCCGTCCAGGCTGCTGAATTCATTTTGCACTTCCTAAGCTGGGAAGCTCTGGGAAGCCCGCTCCAGGAGATGACGGTCTCTTCCTCTGGAGCATTCTGCAAGGTGGTGAATAGGCATTAACGTGTCTCTGGCTCCTCCAGGATAGGATGTGCCACAGTGTCTCTCTCACAGGTTTTGCCAGTTGCTGAGCACATTCTTCCAGGAAAACTGGCTCTGGCCTTCCTCTTAGCCCAAGAACAAAAGGAAATTAGGCAGAGAGCATAAGGAAAACCAGGAAGAAGAAGAAAAAAAAAAGACCCTAACACCACACCAAAATATTTCCAATAGTTATTTTGAGTGATTTTTTTTTCTTTTGCTGTCCCATCATCTTTTTCTTAAGTGAGTAAGTATCGGTTTTCCAAAGAGAAAAAGTTCACAATTTTCTATGTTTATCCAGGCAGGAGTTCATGAAGCCATGAATGGCCTCAGCTTCTTGCTTTCATCTTTGCCACTGCCAGGAGACTCTAAGCTGTGGGCAGGGAAGGGCAGCCAGAGAATCCTGGCACCTGTGGATAGGCAGCACCGTCCTCGCTGACCCAGGCCACCGACAGCCACCAGCCCTGAGAATCAGGACACAGCCAGATGCCACTCACTCAGAAGAGATGGTTGGGACAGTCTGTCCCTCTGCACCGAGGCCATGTAGATCAACACATTCCTTGTCCTCCCTGTCTGGTGCCTGGATATGACCATCTGTGACCGGCCTCTGTCAAAGCATGAGCTGCTCTTCAGGGCCCCCTCCCTTAGCCACCCACACATGTCAGGAGCTGAGGTTCAGGCCACGACATCCACTCTATGGCTTATTGCTGATCAGAGTCTCTGGCATTTTTCCTGTTAATTCATTATCTCACCTTCCCAAATCCAGTGACAGACTTCCAAAGGCCCCAGAGCAGTGAGGAAGAATGACTACCCTTTATAGAGGAATTCCAATATGCCAGAATCTTTACCTTCCTTCCTTCCTCCTTCTCTCCCTTCCTACCTACCTTCCTTCCTTCCCTCAGTAAATACCTATTGATTTCTGCTTTGGGCCAGGCATTATGCTATGTCTGGGGCTGGGGATGCAATATTGATTAACATACATAAAATGGGGAGTTAATAGACTTTATCTCAAATCCACTCAAGAAATCTTCACTGTTGATATCATTATTTGTATTTTACAGATGAGAAAATGAGGCTGAGAGAGATTAAATAACTTGCCCAAGATCATACAGCCAGAAAGAAACAGAGCCAAGATTTTAACCCAGATCCATCTGAACTCCAAAGTGTACTTTCTACTACACCACATCCTTTCTTAGCAAACACAGCACAGGTCCCTCAGCTCTGCGCTTGTGGGGCTTCACCAGCTAAACTGTACACAATGGAAAGGATGTCTTAGGTTTCTTTGTGCCCTTATGGTGCCTACTATGGCATGATGCCTAGCAAAACATCTACTGCATAATAGATGCCTAGTAAGTAGGTGCATGGATTAATTAAATAAATTAACTAACTTTGAGCCCCTGGACAACTCACCTACACTTTCCATCTTCTTCTCTAGCCACCACTGTCTCTTCTTCATGGCTAAAACTTAAAAATTTGCCTACAATCTCTAAGTCAACTTCCTCACATGTTATTCACTCCTCACCCCTTTCCAGCTCTACCCACAAGCCAGAAATGCTCTCTGCTAGATAGTCAGTCACTTCTTTGTCATTAGATCCAGTGGGCACCTTCCCTTACCCACCTTACTTATCCTTTCAGCAGGCTGTGACTCTGAAATTATGCTGCCTTGGCTGCCAGGACTCTGGTATTTCTCCTGCTCTGGCTGCTCTTTCCCAGTTCCTTTTTCATTACTCGCCCATTGTTCCTCAATAAATCTGTGGGTGTCTCCCAGGGTTCCAGCCTAGTTCCTCTTCTCTCCTCACTCTCTCCATGCTCCCCAGGCAACCACATTCACACTTTTCTCCCTCAAATCTCTATCTCCTGCCCAGACCTCTCACCCAACATGGAGACAGAGGTCTTCTCCTCAAACTCAGACTGTCTGAACCTGAACTCAATACTCCCCTCCCACACAGCTATCCTCCTTCCTGTGCTGCACACAGGAATTAGCGGCCCCCTGTCACCCAAGACTCTGAAGCCTTCTCCTCCTCTCTCGCCTCCACATTCAATCTGGCACCAAACCCTGTTGATTCTACTCCTCAGTGATGTCTTTAATTGTCCACCTCTTTCTCTCAAGACCACCACCTAATTTCAGAGGCTCCTTGTGTCCTACAATCATTTCAATGGCTATCAAATGATCTCATTTTCCTCAGTGAGTCTTGCCTCCTTCAATTCATCCTCCACTCTGAAGCTGGAAGAAACTTTCAAAAACTGCAAACTTGCTCATCACTTCCCTGCCTTAAATTATTTCAGCAATTCCTCCTTGATTCAAACTGATATCATTAGCTTACAGGACTCCTGATGACCTACATTTCTAGCATCACCTAGCACTCTCCATCCCTATCCTGCATTTGATGCTCTGACTATATTAAAATAAATTGGAGTTCCAGTACTATGCCAAAACTTTCACCCCATATTGGTGAAATATGCCTTTGAACTTGCTGTTTCATTTACTTGGAAAGCCCACCCTGAACTCCTTTAGCCTTCAAGATTCAGTGCAGGTGTAATCTCCTCGAGGAAAACTTCCCTCAACTTTCAGTCCTGGGTTAAAAGTTGTCTTCTGGGCTCCCATCCTTCCCTTACATTCCTTTCTCAGATCATCTCGCTATAACACTACAGTGTACTGTCACCCTAGGAGACTTTAAGGTCCTACGGAGTATGGACTGTCTTTTCCATCTTTGTACTTGCAGTCCCTTACATTGCCATGAAACTTGGTATACAAAAGATGCTCAATGGAAGGATGAGTGGGAAGGTGGGTGGGTGGCTGGGTGGATATAAATAAACAGTTGGATTATTAAAACTTAGGTGGAATTATAGTTAAATAAGTTGTCTGTCTTTCAACTGTCTCTCAGCTCCTCATCCCACAGGAATGGAAAGAGTAACCTTGCAAAATGGTTCCAAAGCCCTGTGCTAAGCAAAGATTTAAAAGCTATGTGGGGAAAACATAATGAAACAAAACAGAGTTTAATAATGAGCCACAGTTAGTTAAATGGGGTATGCCTGGGTTGGCATGAAAAGATATTCAGAAAATGCACTTTTTATTTTAAAGTGATATCCACATGTCCATTCTAAAGGGATGCAAAGCAGAGTTCTCACCAAACCAACAGTCTCAATGTTCCATTGGGTATATACCTCATACCACTCCACACCAAGCCACAAAGATCTTTGAAAAACGGGAATCTCCCCCAAAATATCTAAGCACCTGCTTTTTTCAAGAAAAAGCAAACCCATAATTAATTAGTATGTTGGGAAAAGAAAGATTTTTTTCAAAATCAAAACTGATATCTATAGTTAAGGCCTAGAAATTGACAAAACAACTGACTGCTACCCTAACAATACAGATAATGATCCAAGTCCTTACTGGATGTGGGACACTGTGTCTCTCCCAGAACTCAGCATTTCACACCACAGCCACCTCCACACCTCCTCTTTCATCTGATCCTCATGACAACACTGTGAGGAGGGGGAGGCAGGGTAGAATTTTTATCCTGAGTAAACAGACAAGGAAAATGAATGGAAGGGAAGGATAGGACTATGAGCTTGGGAAGAGCTGATGTCAAGTTCTTTTTCTCAGTTCTAGTTTAGGGCAAGTCAATGGAAAGTTGCCAAGAGTAGCAACCACCAGAGAATACCTGATGGAAACAGATGCTCATGCTTTCTCTGTGTGATAAAGTTGTCCCTCCTGTACTAAACTTGAAAGCTGCCTCCCTTTCCCCATATTCTCTTTTCTTTCCTTCTTTCGTATTCACTCTCCTCACTCATGACATTCCAGCTACTCTCAAAAACTTTATTTCTGATATACATCAAGGTTAATCTTATTTCAAGACCTTGCATCTGCTGTTCTCTATGCTGGAATGCATTCCATGAGAAACTCTTTTCAGCCCTTTGGGTCTCCGTTCAAATATTAGTTCCCTAAAGACACCCTCCTTATACACACTTGCTAATAAGGAGCCAGACACCTCCCATCCCAACTTTCTTCCATCCCAGTACCCTATTTTGTTTCTGCAGGATAAGTCCTGGGTCTAGAAGAGATCAATTAGGCTTCCTGAACATGTAATGTGACCCCTCCATTTCTGGATATAATATCTGCTACAGTGTATTCTCTTAGAGGATTTTCTGTCCTGGAAGCATTCACTGCTGTATGTCCTGAAAAATGATGCTGATCTCTCTGCCATGAGTCCTAACAGGGCAGGCTTCCTTCTCTTATCATTAGATAAGTAAATTCTGTTTGACTTATCCAAGAATTGTCAGAGCCTGGTTTTTCCAGTAATGCAATCATACTATTGACATTTTGAGTACAGTAGTTATACAATTTATCATTGTGCTGAGACGGTTAGTTGTCCCTCTATATCTATTCTCTTGTTCCTTCATTAAAAAAATTTTTTAGCTGGGTACATGTTGTTCAGTGTAAAGACTACACTTCCCAGACTTCCTTGTTATTAGGCATGGTCATATGACTAAGTACTGACCAATGGGATGTGAATTAAGTGATGTGTGTACTCTCTAGGTCACATCCTTAAAAGGAAGGGGAGCGTCCTCACTTTCTCTCCCCATCCCTACTCGCCTGAATGTAACCCAGAGAAGGTGGTAAGCCATCTTCAATCTTGTGGGTGACCACATCTAGTGATGGCAAATCAGCAAGACAAAAGGAACCTGGGTCCCTGACACCACAGGGAGGCTAATTGTCCTAGACATCTCACCACCAGATTGTTACATGAGAAAGAAATGAAATTCCCTCTTGCTCAAACCATTTGGGTCTTTCTGTTATAGCAGCCAACCTATACTCTGGCTAACAGAATCTGAAAGCATCATATTTATTTATTGTATATTGTTCTCTACTGCCCCTAGAAAATAAATTCTAAGAAGACAGAAACCTTTATCCATGATCATCAATTTATCCCTAGAACCTGGAACAGTGCCTGGCAGATAATAAGACCACAGTAGACAATAAGTAAATACTTGCTACATGAATGAATAAGCTAAAGTAGAAATAAGTCACTAGCTTTCATTGGCTGACTGCGTTTTTTTCTGTTCAGGTTTTTGCTTTCCCCATTCCTCTCTGGCCCTCTCTTTTAGCTTGTCTGCCCCTGTTAAAACAGACTTCTCAGTACTGGGGAGCCCCCAAGTCTTCCATATACTCACCTGACCTTAATTGGGAGGAGGAAACTTTCTGACTCTGGGGTCTGAACTTTATCACAGTTCTTTGCAGACCCAAATAAGTTTGGAAAGACATTTTGACACAAGATCACATGTCAGAGAAATTCACATGGGATTATCAGAGAGCATCTGGTCCCTCATTGGGTTACCACCTTCATGCTCTTCCTTTTCATGACGAAATATCAAAACATGGAAAACAGAGAGTTAACTACTATGCAATTTGTTTGGTTTTTCTCTCACCTCCTAGGGGTCCTAGGGTGATTTGAGGCTCTGGGTCTGAAAACACATTAGCCTAGAGCAACATTGTCCAATGGAAACATAATGCAGACCACAAATGTAAGCTTTATGTCTAATTTCAAATGTTATAGTAGCCACATCAGATTTAAAAAGTAAAAAGAAACTGATGCAAATAATTCAAAAATATAATTAACATGTTTAAAATATTATCATTTCAACATGTATAAAAATTATTAAAAGTACAAAAATTAACAAAATATTTTATGTTTTTATGCTAAATCTTTGTGTTTTGCTCTTACAGCACATCTCAGTTCAGACTAACCACATTTCAAGTGCTTAACAGTCACATGTGGCTGATAACTATCACACTGGGTGGCATAGGTCTACAGGAAAAGGTACCGAAGTAGAGTGTGTCCAGGTCTGTCATAGGCTGATCCCCAAGGCAATCTGAATTTCAGTGTACTCATCTATAAAATGGGGCTAGTTATACCTGTTTCAGAATGTTTAGGGGAGGAATGATAGAGCTAATATAAGTGAAAATGAGTGTTGAGTAAGTGTGGGACAGTGTGCCTTTTGTGAAAAATAAAAGCAGTTTCCAGCATGCTCTCCCTCTGCTACTCCTCTCTATTAATGTCAATTACCCAGCAAAACAAAGCAGGAAGAAGAAGAAGGACTCACCTTCCTGGTCAGTGGATGAAACCAGTGTGACCCCTTCTACTGCCACTGTCCATCTCATATCCAGGAGGAGTTTGGGTTGGCAACACTGTCAGGGTTCTCAGAGAAACAGACCAATAGTAGGTACTGATTTATATACCTAGAGAAAGAGAGAGAGAGACATTTATTATCCACTGAGGACCTAAATAGAACAAAAAGGCAGAAGCAGGCAAAACTGCTGTCTGCTAAAGCCAAAATATCTATCTACCTTCTCCTGTCCTCAGACATTGGTGCTCAGGCCCTTGGACTTGGACTGGGATTTACACCATCTGCCCAGACATCCACTCTAATCATCCTGGTTCAGACACACTACACTACATTTGTCCTTAGTCCTGCCTTTACACAGAGAAGACAGATGCTATCCCCTAAGTGGAGTGACTTAGGCTCTAGAAAATGCTTCTGTTTCCAAATGTCTTCCCACTGTGCCTGAAACCCTCCATAATGGTCCGTTCCAAATGGGTTTCAATCATTGTCCTCTGCCCACCCCATCTCCAGTCTTAAAATGTACATACTGCTGAGGTTAAGGACACTTGAGAACACAGTGGTTTCCAAACTTCAGTGTGATCAGCAAGTCTCTATATGGAGCCTGGGAGTCAGCACGCCTGACCCGCACCCAGATGAGATTTGTGGAGCATGCTCTGAGCAACATGGCCCTTAAGCCAGAGTGTGACCTTGTATGTCTAAAGCTTTCCTCCTGTGATGGCTGAGAACGCAGATTGCTGGCAGGTCTGCCTTCCCTGACACTCCTGCCACAGACCAGCTCCTTGGAGCACTGAACAGTACGGGCTCTGAATGTCAATGCACACGTGTGGGCGCACACACACACATACACACAGCTGCTGAACGTAGCATTCCTGCAGCGCCAGGTCTGAACCCAGAACGCCAGCCAGCCTGCCTCATGGGCCTCAAACCTTTCAGAAGTGCTGGGTAGGTCACAGCCTTCTTCCTCCCACAGATAAAAACACAGCTCAGAGGCAGACAGCAAATTCCTGCCTGAGGATGCATATCTCTGGGCTGATTAAATAAACACAGCGTAATTAAATTAAAGTAAGATCAGAATCTGCCTAAACTCTGCTGGCAGCCCAGCAGAGTCCCTCATGAATCTTTCATTTTCATAAATGAATGATTGTTTACCTGCTTTGGGGCTTTCCCTGAAGGGAGAGGAGCCTCTGGTAAAAACGGCTCCCTGTGGTCAGAGGAAGGCAAATATGGGGTATTTTTATTTAGGGAAACAGGAGGCTTTTGAACTTCTTTGTGCTTTTTGGCTGGGGAGTAAGCATCATGCCCTGTTACTGGGCACAGGATGAGTGTGACTGAGGTTGCTCTCCTAAAACCAGAGGGTTGTTAAGAGTCTGAAACAGTAGACCAAATGTGTGGTGGAGAGAGAGAGAGACAGAAACAGAGACAGAGGGAAACAGACAGAAACAGAGACAAGAGATTGAGCACTGGTAAAGCTGCAAACTCACCCAGAGGTGAGGCTAGTATGAATATGCTTAGCAAATTCCAAGAGACAGGCTTTGAACGATATTGGTTGCTGCCAGGAATCAGCAAGGAGAATAAAAAGCACCTGTTCCAGAAAATTTTCTCAAAGCAGGAGCCAGAAGAGATAAAGAAAAGCAACTGTGGTATTCCTTAAACTTATGCAGTGCTATATGTCAACTGTGTCTCAGTAAAACTAGAAAAAACAGAAAGACAGAAACTGTGCAAACCTTATGGAGCAGATAGAATTTTTCTGCTTAGCAGGGCAAAACCCACGTCTGCCCACAAGGCCTGACTTGGGGATCCATGAGAAAGAACGTCTCAGCACGGCTGTGGACCAGCAGGTTCAGGGCGCTCCCCAGGAGCCTAGCTGACTATTGCTGTGTGACCCATCTGTACTGGAGGGGACGAGGAGGGAAGGCATGGACATCACTGCCCAAGGATGTCCAAATGGTGGGCCCAATGCCTGGACCTTGCCTGCACCTTATCTAAAACTTAGATCCGGAGAGGCAGCATGCAAAATATCCGGGCCTCCAACCAGCCAACTTCAGAGTGTCCCTCATCTCTTCCTCTCTCTCTGGGGACTTGCCTCCCCAGTCCCATGGGTCTCTTCTAGCAGGCTGGGAAGGGAAGGACAAAGAGGACAAATGCACATTTTGCAAGTTCCAGCCTTTGGGGAAGGAAGTTGAAACTAATGGGAAAGCCGTGGCTTTCATTCATCTACACCGCTGTCACTTCCATTAGCCGGGAAATGTGAGAAGGGGGCTGTGCAGTCTATCATTGTCCTTTGGGTGTGCTGGTGACACTGCTGATGGCGTTGTTTTCTGGCTTCAAACTTGCCCTCATTAGCAGGACTTTTGCTCAAATTTCTCATAGAGCTGATAGCTTATATCACCTTTCAGATTCTGTAAACTCCGCTTCTGGCTTCTCACTTAGCTCAACTCTCATCTCCCTACTACCAACACAGACTCAGCCATAACTAAGCAGACATTGCTGTTCCTATAACCCTACTCACCTGCTTCCACTTCCAACCCTGAATCTGAGACTTCTCCCAGCCTGGAATATCTCTCCACTAGTTTTCTGACCAGCGGAAGTATCTTTTTGCCATTCTGATCAAGTGTTCCCTACCCAGTGAAGACTTTCAGACTACTTTTTCAGTTCCATTTACTCCAGCCTCTCCAGTGATCCCAGAGTTGTGAGGATCAAATAAGAAATGCACTATAAACTATGGGGCATCCAACCAGACTAGTGGACATTGTCATGCATCATGGCTGGCTCTAAACTTTGAGCACATTAAAGAGCCATTTTAAACCCAAAAGACCTAGGGCTGCTAGTTCAAGGTGACACTCAGTCCACGGATTTGTTTATTTCCTTTCTCTATAAGAATCCAAGAGAGATCCACCAGGACACTAAAGATTTTTAAATCTTTCTGCAACATGAAAAGCAGGGAGAGGAATGTTTAGCAGAAGCCAAGCAGAAGAGGTTGTAGAGAAGATAAAGACAATGGAGAGCAAGAGTGAGAAATGAGGATAGAAACAGGGTCACAAACTGAAAGTCTGCATATAGAATAACACTCCTGATATTTCCCTCTAACACTCTGCTTTCACAACATCTGGCATCCAAATATTTACATACAAGACTGGGACAAAAAAAGCCTAAAATTAAGGCTGAAATTGTGTCTCTACAAGAAATGGGAATGGACTTCCTGGGAAGAACTAGGGCATCCAGTGTGGGATTATGGTGCACTGCAGTGAACCCTTTCATTCTGATATGCAGAGACCTTCAGAAGGGAGTAAGTAGCTGCCTCCCCACTCACTGAAGCTCACCACAGTCAGTAAGACTCACCACCGACACAGGGCTCCTGAGCAGCTTTGCTATACTGTCATTTCTTAAACAGTCAAGACCACAAGACTATTGAGAAAAGCCTACAGTGTGAAATAGAAAGACTAAGATGAATAAAAGAGAAAATGACCTTGGAGGAAAAATAAAGAATAGAAGAAAATTTAAGTGAGAAAAAAACTCTAATTAGTATTTTCAGAGAGAGATGAAAAGATGTTGCAGCCATAAAATATAAATGCATCCATAAAATAAAATATAAAAGACCATCAAAAAAAGAAAAATTCTTAGAAATAAGAATATGACTACTAAAATTTTGTTAAAGTTAATAAGAGTTGAAAGATAAATCCTTGAAAATATCTCAGAATGTAAAATATTAAGACAAAGAGACAAAAAGTGAGAGAAAAGAGAAGAGGTACATAGGAGCAATCCAGCTAACAGGTTTCCCAGAAAGAGAGAAGAAATGAAAGGATGGAGATCATTGGTGAAATAACAAGGGAATTTCCCAAAGCTGAAGAAGGATACAAGTATTAGGTTGAAAGGTCTCACAATGTTCAGAACAGTCCATTTTTAAAAGTCCTTCTTTAAATTACATCATTATGACATTCTGGAACAAAAAGAACAAGAGCAAAATTCTTTTTCCAGAGAAAAGAAAAGAGGTCCTTGGTTGCAACAACAACAACAAAAATGATCAACTGGTTACTTATACAGAACAGAAATGTACTGGAAGGATGCTAACTACCTACTGAGAAACAACTGTAGAAAGACTCAGAAACAAAGGCAGAAACAAAGGGTCAAGGTCATGACACAGAAACAGCCTGATTACAACAGAGCTGCCACTCTTGCTGGGTCCTGCACATGACTCCAAAGATCACCACCACTACCACGGTCACTCACTAAACCCTGAATACTTCCTCCACCAGTGAAATAAATTTTTGCACCATCCACTCCAGATTCAAAGTCCCAGATGGGAGCATCTGATTGGCTAAGCTTAGGCACATGCCAGTACCCTAGTTTTCAGATGTCAGATGTCAAAGAGAAAAACTATCTGGCCTTGTGCATGGATACTGGAACTCTATCTCCTACCAAGACTCACACAAAGGTGGACTCTTCAAGCTTCAGAAGAGGTTCAGATGCCATGCAGTCAACACCAAAATAATAAATGTCCACTACAGCTCACCCCCTGACTCTTCCCCATCTTTATATATACCTCTCTCCATACTTCATCTCCATAAAATTCCAAAACATACTTTAAAATGTTTATAACTACCATATGCAACCATCTTCACCCTCATTCCCTTAACAAAGTCAAAGTCCCATAAGTTGGTGCATTCAGCAAGAATTCAAGACTTTCTAGGTGATGTCCATTTTCCCTCTAGCTCTATCACAATCCCCTATTGATTTGTGCAACTTTGGAGCTAATATACCCTACACACAACAGTGTGATAAGGAGAGAGAAAGGGAAAAAATAATAATTTAAATTTAAATATATATGTATCTGATATTTGGGTGACTATTACAGTCTCATTTCTGCAACCACAACAAGGCTATGGGAACTTTAATTCTCCTCAGGTAGTAATGGTAGTAGACATACTGTAGGTAATAAAAAATATATCTAAATTTAAGAATCTATTCCAGTGAGGACAAATTACTGCCCTCCATATAACAGAAACAATCTAAACCAATCAACTTTCCACACGGTGCCCCGCTGCCTCTCTCTGAGCACCATATTGGAGTTCCAGGATTGTACAGCCAAAGTGCACGCTGAACAGTGGAGGTCAGTAGATCAGCCTTTGTGAATGAAAGTGCTTCTTTTCACTGATTATTAAGAATCCCCTGCAGCAAGGAGTCTTTGGTGAGCAGCCTCATGAAACTCAAATAGTCTCACACTCATTCATTCAGAGAAGCCAATGCATATAACTCTTCTCCAACCCTCCTGGTCTCCTGGCCTCCAGTGTCACTCCCTTTGGATCCCTGACCATGGGTCAAATCATTCTGTGCAGCCCAGGAAGCAGTGCACGTTCTTTCCTCGGGTCATGCTCTTTCCATGCAAATGGGCAGTAACATGGGCTGTTCAAAACTCTGCCCACCAGGAGGATTTCTCTTCCCTGGTGTCCTTCAGGGTGATCCTGAGTGAAGCCGCTACTCCAGCCTACTTCTGTTTGATGCCAAAGCATTGAGCTCCGGTTTGGTTTATGCTCAGTTTCCAATACTTACTAAACATCTTTCACTCTCTCTCACAGCCACAGACACCCAGAGAATGACTTCTATCACTTTCTAGTTTCAGGGCTCAGTCCTGAGCATTAGGAGCAAGATTCCCCTTTATAGATACAAATGTATGTGTAGAAGCTCAGAGAAAGACCTTACAGTTCCTCTGGTCCAGCTACATCCTGACCATAGCTTTTCTTCAGGCCTACTCACAGCCCTCAGTTAAGGGTCATTCATGTAATGGACACTCATGAGTTTGCTGACTGGCTGAACTGAAAAGGCAGATATTTAAGACTCCAGATGTTTGAGGTCCCAGAAGCCCCAGGTGTTTATTATATTATTTAAAAATAAATATATTATAGGTGGTTGGGTTTCCAGGAAGGAGAATCTGAGGTGGGTATTGGTGGACAGAGGGTTCATTTTCGACAACTCTCAGATAAACACTTTTGGAAGGGAAGACAAAGATGCAGGATTGGGCCCGAGGAGCACACAAACTGATAAAGCATCAGGGAAGGTTTCAGTGACCCCACTGGGAGGCCCAGAAGCTGAAATGGTCTTTCGGAATTGTCCTCAGTTGGGTAGAGGGTGCCTGGCCTCCAAACACTAAATTTTCATTGGATATACTTGATCGATATTTAGATTTATAAACATACACTTCAAAAAGTAGATTCATATACTCAAATTGTTCCAAACATACTTAAATGTTTTCCAATAACTAAACTGTATATCAGGTTTTAAATTTAAATTGAGAGTAGGTAAAATTAAAAATTCAGTTCCTCAGTTGCACTAGCCCCAGTTCAAGTACTCAATGGTCACATGTGGTGAGTGGCTGCCATATTGACAGTGCAGGCCTATACAATAAAAATCATATGCGTGTACTCCTTGGGCTAAAAAGGATATGGTCTTAATCCCTAAATTCCCTCATCTTCAACGTGGGGCTCTTAATGTAGAGCACATACACAGGTCATTACCAACTCATCAACAGCCAACTTAGAAAAATAAATGTCTACAGGTGACCATGTCTGCCATGAAGCTTCTAAGAGTCTGTTATTCAGAAATGGAAAAAAGAAACTGAAGAGGAAGGCCAGCCAACAGATTACCATGGCAGATTCCAAGCAGTATCCCATGCAAGACTAGATTGTCTGTAGAGCTTTGCCCTGACCAGAGATCTCAACCACTAATTCCAGTAGGTCAGAATGTTCTACTTTCCCTTTTTATGGTGATCACAGTTCTACCAATTAGAGATTCCTCTGTGTCTATTTTAACAATTCAAACAACTCTTACAGATACAAGATCATTAGTCATTCATATCTTATAGACAGCTTGATCAGAGGACTTTCCTCTTAACACCTGAGTATCAACAGTGAATTCAAGATTTTTCAGTAACTGAAAGGAAATCGGCAATTTGGGAGCATAAAGCATCTCCTGTGGGTGAGTGAACCTGGGTGTGGTGCCCCGTTGGGAATCGTAGAGCAACCTGAAAGCACTGGGAAGTCTGGGATGACAGGGCGCCAGGAAATGGAAGAGGGGCAAAAATACAGGAGAAGCTGCCAGGGAAATGTCAGAGAGCACAGTCCTGAAGTGGAAAAGAAACGATGGGACATCTTTTCCTTCTTTACCTCCTTGCTGGCTTTCTTCTTGCGCTTCTCCTTCCTCTTCTACCTCCTCTTTCCCTGTTCTCTTGTTCCTCCATCTTCTTCACTTGTCGTTGCTTTCTCATCTCCTCCTCTTCTTTGTCTTCCTTCTCTCTGCTTCCCCTACTCAACTCCACTAATAGCCTCCAGCTCCTAGAGACCAGCAATCAGGCTAGTATTTGCAAAAACATACGTCTCAGCTATGTACTAAGTTAAATTTTCTTTTGTGGACCATCTTGGGAACCTACCACTGCATATAGTATTATTTTTGTAAGAAAATGAGTTCCTAATTCCAAGCAACTCTAGCTTAGCTGGTAACTCCCTGTATATAGACTCTGCTATGCAGTGCCTTACCTATAGGGAAGCTCAATAAATATTAGTTTATTAGAAATAAACAAAAGTGTTGATGTTCTTGAGTGTAAGTGTATTTCTTCACAAAGACATAAATCAAATACATCTGGTATGTTGAATGGCCAGGCTTAAACCAGACTCGGATTAAAATATTCATTCATCAACTCAGAAGCCACCTTTTGTTATAACACAAACATCTTCCAATAGCTGGAGGCCATATGTTAAATAAACGTGAAGAAATATTTTCATCAGTAAATGTCAGCTTCTTACATCTAAAGCTGTCAAAATGATGATTTCTAAAATTTAATCTACATTCAGTTCATATTTTAAAATGGAAGGTTATTTTTCTGTTTCTAACAAATGAAAATAAGCAACTGTTACACTCAAATTTGACTGAATTCCCTGGTTAAAATTTCAAATTAGTTAAGAAATGTCTCCACGTAATTTGCATAAAATGCAGGTTTAGTATTTTTTTCTTTTGTCTGAATACATATGCAGTAAAGATCATTCTGTTTGGGAGGAAAGTGCTTTGGTTTGGTTTTATTATTGGGTACATGAACAAAAACATGATAACATTATAAGAAAAGAAAAATTTGCTTATAATTTCACCACCTCTGCAAATCAAAATGTTTTTATTTCTTTAACTTTATAACTGAAACTTCCATTTGGATATAGGTAAGACTCACACTGATGTCATTAATGAATTAATTATGCAAATAAGTCCTCCTCAAATACCAACATGTATATTACCATCCTTATAGCTTTATAGCTGAGAAAATAAGTAATGCAGCTAATGGGGAGCCAGAGCATGATTCTCCACGAGTTCAGACTTGACCCTGCCTCTCACCCACTCAAGCATACTAGGGTCGAAGCAAGCTCTTCCTCTAACTCCCTACAAACTGCCACTTACAGGTGGCAGAGTCAGATATCTAAATCAGGGAGTCACTCTAGCTTTGGAGCAGAGGCCTCCTGGCCATCAGCAGCTCAATTATCTCTGGAAATGTAAGTGTGGCTCAGAATCTGGCATGGACTGGGAAATACTTAAGTAGACTCTGCCAATCAAAGTGACTGAACCTCTGGTCTCAGCCTGATTGGGCCCTACTTTCCCTTCTCAGAATGGACTTGCAGAGCCCGGCTGCACTCATTTTCTGTGCTGTCACTGGAGCCAATTAGTGAGAATGGGCTCCCTCCATAGGGGTGATGCTAACAAAGGGTGAAAGGAAGAGAGAACACAGTGCCCAACACAATCTCACAAATAGACATTCGGTGCTTAACAAATGTTCACTTGCTGATTTATACACGAAAAGTCCACAATTAATAAGCTCAATAAATTACTCCAAAGACGTCCTAGGACCCACAATTCAGATCAAGAAGTAGAACATATAATAGAACAAACAGCAACCCAGAAGCCTCCCCAGACCCCCTGTACTCACTACCCTCTTTTCTCCCCAAAGGCAAACACTATTCTAATATCTAACTTCAGTTTTATAGCCAAGGCACCTCACATATGGAAGACAATAAATGTTCATTCTAATACCATAATTTAGATTTGCCTCTTTTTGAATTTTATGTAAATGCAATTGTACAGTATGTAGGTTTGTGAGATTCATCCATGTTGGGGTATATCATTGCAGTTGATTATTTTGCTCCTGTATTAAACTGCATGCACGTATCATAATATATACATGAAACTTTTCTACTGCTGAAAGATATTTGGGGTGTTTCCAGCTTTCGGCTATTAGAAACAATGCAGCAATGAGCATTCTCGTCCATGTTTTTCAGGGTTCATATGTATAAACTTCTGATGGGTGTAAATGCAGGAGTGAATTCCTAGGTACTAGGGTATATGTAAGTTTAACTTTATTAGAAGTTGCCAGACTTTTCCAAGATGGTTGTATCAATCTACATTCCTACCAGGAATATACGAGAGTTGCAGTGGTTCTACATTTTGACAATACTTGGTATTGCCAGTCTTCTTCAGTGTTAGTCATTCTGCAAGTGCATAGGAGTATTTCATTGTGGTTTTCAATTTAAACATGCCTGACCAGTAAAATGACTGAGCAGCTTTTCATATGTTTAGTGGACACTGAATATCATCATTTGCAAAGTTCCTTTTCAGGTCTTTTGCCATTTTTTTTATTGGATTGTCTGTCTTTTTCTTATTGAAGATATCTTTTCATCTTCTGCAAATGATCCCTTTGCTGTATGTACTGCAGATATCTTCTCTCACTCTGTGACTTGAGTTTCCCACTCTTGATGGTGTCTTTTGACGAACAGAAGATCCTAATGTTAAGGTAGTCCACCTTATGAATCTTTATTTTCTGATTAGTGTTTTTGTGTCCTGTTTATCTTTGTCTTCCCAAGATCATGGAGATACTCTCATATGTAATCTTCCAGAAGATTACTGTTTTACTTTTTACATTCAAACTACAGTCTGCCTGAAATTTCTTTCTTTTATGAAGTAGGGGTTAAGACTTATTTTTTTCCAAATGGATATCTAATTGGTCCAACACCATTTATTCTTAACATTATCTTTTTTCTATTGCTCTAGAATCCCACCTTTGTCATAAATCAATTGTCTATTCACATGTAGGTCTATTTCTGAATTCTAGTCTACTCCATGTGCCTTTTTTTTTAAGGGGTAGAGGGGTTATCTTTGCACAAATACACTACTTTTTAAATTACTGCAACTTTAAAATAAGATTTGATATCCATTAAAGCTAAGCCCTCCTACTTTCTTCTTCAAGATTGTGTTGGTTACTCTTGGCCCTTTACAGTTTCATATAAATTTTAAATCAGCCTGTCAATTTCTACCAGAACAGCTGCTGGGATATTAAATGGGACTACCTTGAATTTATAGGTCAATTTGCAACTAACTGATAACTTTATTGAGTTATTTAGTCCATAAACATAGTCCATCCCTCCATTTATTTAGGTTTTAATTAATTTCTCTCAACAATGGTGTATAGTTTTCATTGTGAAGGTCTTATACACAGTTTTTTATTAGATTACTAGGTATTTGATACAATTTGATATTATTATTAATGACATAATTTTTAAAATTATTTTCTAACTTTTTGTTCCTGAAACAGAGAAATATATTTTACTTTTACATGACCTTTAGCCAGTGATCTTGCTAGATTCACTTATTAATGTCAACAGCTTATCTGCAGATTCTTTCTATTTTCTATATGAACAAATATGTCATCTATAAATAATGATACTTCCAATCTATTTACCATTTCAAACAAATTTTATTGCCTTATTGCACTGCTTAGAACTTCAAAACAATGTTGAATAGGAGTGGTAATAGCATAGCACGCTTGTCTTATTTCCAATTCCTGAAGGAAAACAGTCAATATTTCACCTTAAGTATGATGTTTGCTATGAGTTTTTGTACAAACTTTTTGTCTGACTAAAAATATTTTCTTCGATTCTTAGTTTTCTAAGAAGTTACTATTATCGTTATTATAAATGGATGTTGAATTACATAAGATGTTTTTTATGCCTATGAGATAATTGTACAACTTTTCTCGTTTAGTTAGTTTGATATGAATTACAGTGACTTTTGAATGCAAAAATTTATATCACATTAATAGAATAAATCATAGTCATGATATATTATCCTTATATATCACTGAATTTAATTTGCTAATACACTGTTTAGGATTTTTGCATTTCTGTTCATGAGAGAGACTACTTTGTAATTTTTATTTTTTGTAAAGAACTTGTCAGGTTTTTGGTCTCTTAAAATGTGTTGGAAATTTTTTCTTCTTTCTATTCTCTAGAAGAGTTTGTTTACGAGCAGTGTTTTTTTTTCTTTTACAGTAATTTTGACCTCTGATGAAGCCATATGGGCCTTGAATTTATTTTGTGGGAAGTTTTTCTTTATGGATTCGATTTCTTCTAGACCATAGGACTATTCAGATATTTTATATCTTCTGTGTCACTTTCGGTATGTTGGGTTTTTTCTAAAAATTTATGAATTTCAATTAAGTTCTCTAATGTATTGGTATAAAATAGTTTATCATATCATTATCTTTTGAATGTCGGTGATATTTGTAGTTTTGTCCTCTTTTTCACTCCTGAAATTACTACATTATGCCTTCTCTCTTTGTGATTGCTCTTGCCAAGGGTTTATCAATTTTATCAGTCTTTTTACAGAACTAACTGTTGGCTCTTTTCTGCATGGAAACACAAAAGACCCCAAATACCCAAGACAATCTCGAGAAAGAACAACAAAACTGAAGGCATCATGCTCCCTGACTTTGAACCATACTACAAAGCTACAGTAATTAAAACAGTATGGTACTGGCACAAAAACAACACATAGATCAATGGAATAGAATAGAGAGCCCAGAAATAAACCCATGTTCATATGGTCAATTAATCTATGACAAAGGAAGCAAGAATATACAATGGGGGAAAGACAGCCTCTTCAATAAACAGTGTTGGGAAAACTCAACAGCTACATGTAAAAGAATCAAAACTGGACTATTTTCTCACACCATATACAAAAAAACTCAAAATAGATTAAAGACTTAAATACAAAACTCCTAGAAAAAAACAGACAGTACAGAATTTGACATTGGTTTTAGATTTTTTTTTTTTTTGGATGTATCTCCTCAGGCAAGGGAAACAAAAGCAAAAATAAGCAAATGAGACTATATCAAACTAAAAAGTTTTTGTACAGCAAAGGAAACTATCAATACAATGAAAAGGTAGCCTACAGAGAAGATATTTGCAAATGATATATCTGATAAGGGCCAATATCCAACATATACAAAGAACTAATACAACTCAACATAAGAAAACAAACAACCTGATTTTAAAATGGGCAGAGGACCTGAATAGACATGAATAGAAAGCATACAGATGGTGAACAGACACATGAAAATATGCTCAACATCACTAATTATCAGGGAATTGTAAATCAAAGCTACAGTGAGATACCACCCGACACCTGTCAGAATGGTTATCATCAAAAAGACAACAAGCAGCACTATACACAATAGCCAAGACATGGAAACAATCTAAGTGTCCATCGACAGGTGACAAGATAAAGAAGTTGTGGTATTTTTATACAATGGAATACTACTCAGTGATAAAAAGAATAAAATAATGCCATTTGCAGCAACATGGATGGACCTGGAGATAATCATTGTAAGTGAAGTAAACCAAAAAGAGAAAGAAAAATACCATATAATATCACTCAAATGTGGAATCTAAAAAAAAAAAGAAAAGAAAAAAAGGACACTAATGAACTCATCTACAAAACACAAACAGACTTGCAGACATAGTAAATAATTTTATGGTTATCGAGAGAAAGGGGGTGGGAAAGGATAAATTTGAGTTTGAGGTTTGCAAAGGTTAACCACTATATTTATATCTATATAAAAATAGATAAAAAACAAATATCTCCTGTATAGCACAGGAAACTATATTCAATATCTTGTAATAACCTTTGATGAAAAAGAATATGAAAACAAATATATGTGTGTATACACACACACACACACATACACACACACACACACACATGCATGACTAGGACATTATGCTATACACCAGAAAATGACACATTATAACTGACTATACTTCAATAAAATTTTTTAAAAAGACAACAAATAACAAGTGTTGGCAAGGATGTGGAGAAAAGGAAACCCTCATCATGCACTGTTGGTAGGAAAGCAAATTGGTGTACCTACTATAGAAAACCAAATGGAAGTTCCTCAAAAAAATAAAACTAAAACTGCCATATGATCCAGCAATTCCACTTCTGGATATTTAATCAAAGAAAACAAAAACACTAATTGGAAAAAATCTATGTACTCCAGTGTTCATTGTAGCATTATTTACAAAGCCAAGATATGGAAACAAGAAGATACAGAAACAACATCTTGTCCACTGGTAGATGAATGTATAAAGATGTGGTACATATACACAATAGAACATTACTCAGCCATAAAAAAAGAAATATTACCATTTGTGGCAACATGGATGGACCTAGAAAGTATTATTCTATGTGAAATAAGACAGAGACAAATACCACATGATCTCACTTATATGTGGAATCTGAAAAACAAAAAAAAACAAAACAAACAAAACAAAATGAAATAGACTCAAAGACACAGAGAACAGATGGATAGTTGCCAGAAAGGAACAGGTGGCAGGTGGGCAAAATAGGTAAAGGGGATTAAGAGGTACAAATCTTCAGTTATATATAAATACGTCATGGAGATGTAATATACAGCATAAAGAATATGGTCAATAATATTGTAATAATTTTGTATGGGACCAGTTTGCTAAACTTATTGTGGTGATCATTTCATAATGTACATAATGTACACAAATGTGAAATCATTGTCATACATCTGAAACTAATATAATATTGTAAGTCAACTATATTTTAATTTTTTAAAATTTTAAGTCAAAATCTAGAAGCTAGAAGACCATAATAGAGAAAAAGATTTTATTTACATTAGCAAGAATTACAATAATCAGAAAGATAAATTTCTTAGGAATAAATTCAACAACAAATGTACAAAACACAAAATTTTTAAAATTCATTTTTTAAAAATTCCAGAGGACACAGCAGAATGTATAAAACAAACAGGAAAGCAAATCATATTTTTGGACAAGATGAGACTCAGTGTCATTTTTCTCCTCATATCAAGAGTATGCTGATCTTTCTAAGTTGATTTTAAATTCAGCATTATCTCATTAAACCTGAAAATATGGGTTTTTTTAAGTAGACAAAGGAATTCTACAGTTCATATTGGAAAATAAGCAAATGAAATTTGCAAAGGAAGTTTTGATAAAGAAGGGGGATTACCAGATACAAAAAATATTCTCCAAAGCTCAGTAATTAAAGCAACATAATACTCACTCATGAGTAGATGAAACAATAGACTAGGAAGAAAAGTCCAGAAAAAGAACACAAACACCAAATCAGTGAGAAAAACTGAACTATTGAATAATGGTGGAGCACCTAGGTATCCTAATGTGAAATGTTAATATTGTACTCATGTACCTTTCTGTGTTCCATGATATGTACCCAATAGATCAAATCTTTAAATATAAAAGATAAATGAATAAATGTAGTAAATGAATAAATGGGATAATTTTTTTTAATAATCTCAGAGTGTGGAGAGCTTTTTAACTATGATCCCAAATCTAGAAACCATGGAAAAAATATCAATACATTCAACTACACAAAAATAAAAATTTTTAATCTTGGCCTAGCAAAAGTAAACCCCATCATTAAAAAAAGAAAAAAAAAAAAGACAAACTGGGAAACATAATTATAACTCATCACAGACATAGAAAAATCTTCCTAGTATATAAAAAGCTCTAGAAATTAATTTTAAAAGGCCAATAACTCATTAGAAAAAATGGACAAATATTATAAACAGACAATTCAAAGAACATGCAAATTATTTCAAAATGTATTTTTAAATGCTCAATTTTACTCATAGTAAGAAACATGCAAATTAAAACTTCTCTAAGATACCTTTTTTCCCCACCGTAAAATTGGCCAAAATCCAAAATTTGTTAACATGTTCTGTTGCCAAGGCTGTGAGAAACAGGCACTGTCATAAGCTGCTGGTGGGAGGATAAATTTGCACAACCCAGATGGAAGGCAGTTTTGTAATAGCTATCAAAATGCCAAATGTATGTGCTCCTGAATCCAGCCACTCTACTCTGGGGAGTTTACCCTACAGGTATATTTGCATATCTACAAAATGGCATATATACACCTTATTAATTGCAGCCCTACAGTCAACAGAGAAAGATTAGAGAGAATCTGGATACTCACAAGTGAGGAACTGGTTAAACAAATACAATGAAGTGTTCTGTAACAGTAAAATAAATAAATAAGAAAGCTCGCTATATATTGATAATAAACTCGCTGGGATATGTTTAAGTGAAAAAAGCAAAGTACTGAACAATGCATATAGCATGCAAACATCTATATTACAAAAAAGGAAAATGATATACTTGTTTTATTTATGTTTATTTTCAGAATCTCTGGAAGGGTAAATAAAAGACTAAAAACAGTGATTATCTGGTCACTGTGGCATAGGAATTAGAAACATAAATGATCAATGTGGGAAGGTGGGGTTTTTTTTGTTAGAAAAAATATTTATTTCAACATTTAAAAGTTTTTTGGCTGTGTACTCTTTTTTTTAATTGAAATATAGTTGATTTACAACGTTTCAGGTGTATAGAAAAATGATTCAGTAATATGTATATTTGCATGTATGTTTTTTCAGATTCTTTTCCATTATAGGTTATTACAAGATATTGAATATAGTTCCCTGTGCTATACAGTAGGTTCCTGTTGTTCATCTATTTTATATATAGTAATGTGTATCTGTTAATCCCAAATTCCCAATTTATTACTCCACCCCTCAGGTTTTTTTATGGCAAGACTTCTCATATTTTTAATGCTTTTACCATGTGAGTGTATAACTGTTAGAAAATCTAATAATTTAAAGCAAAGAACCATCTCAACAACACTATCAATGTATATTTAACCCCATACATGGCTTAAATGCACTAACTCTAACGAGGTACAGCTATTAATTCTAGGAAGGCCCCTATGCCGTTACTAGTACATCAGTTAGGATGTTTTTGACTGAAAGTGTTGTGAAAGGCTTAAACAATAAGAATTTATTATCCCAAATAACAAAACCAGACTGTCCCAGGGCTAGAACTGCCTCTGCAATTTCAGGCATCACATAAAGATCTGACCACGAGCAGCCGAAATGGACAATGACCAAGACCTCCTGTGCATTGCCCAGAAGTCCCCAGTAGACTTCCTCTAGGGTCCAGTTGGCCAGTAATGTGTATGCAGTAGGTCCAAATTCAAGCTTCAGGAGAAACTGGGGCATAATAGCAATGATAAAAACAATAATCACTAACATTTATTGAACACTTCTTATATGCCAATCACTGTCATAATCACTTCACATGTATTAACTCATTTACTCTTCAAAGCCACCTGTTAGGGAGGTATGATTATTATACCTATTTTACAGATGAGGAAGCAGATGAGGCACACAGAAGTTAAATAAGGTCACAGTGAGTAAGTGATGGAGGTGAGATTCACACTTTGGCAATCTGGCTCCAAAGTCATTGATCCCCAACTATCATGTATTTACTTGAGAATAAATCTTCAAGAGCAGGAGTTTGATTCCACAGCAAGCAAGAGAGGAGAAGAATGGCTACTGGATATATGACCAGCAGTGTTTCTCCCTAGGAACAAATTACCCAAACTGCAGACCTTGACTGGCACACACTAAGCTCTCAGTAACAAATACTGGCCATTTTATTAACACCTCCCATGTTCTCTAGAACTGTGCCTCCAGTTAACAGACAAGAGGAAACCCTGGGATCTTTCTGGAAGGAACAGTAGTGGCAGCTTGACCTACAGAAATCTCCAAACCAAAAAACACCATGCTTACCAGGGGACATTGGAATGAGCTTTGGGGAATAGAACATGCTTCTTCTCAAGGAGAGAATAGCAATAGGAGGCTGGGGACCCCCATGGAAGACTCTGCGGTGCTCTCATGGGCTGTCACATACCCATAGTTCACCTGCAGCCCAAGTTTTTTACCCAGGCAGGAGGGATGCTGGACTGCAAACCCAGCATTTCACTTGTACCAGCAGAGATGCGTCCCAGGGAACAAGTGAGTTTTGGGTTTGTGAGGAGACCAGCCACGCCTGGGCTTCAAACACAAATCCCCCAGCCAGTTTGTTCGCTGTTAATAAGATCATCACGTGGCACTTCCTCACTGCAGTCTTCACTCCTCTCCCACCACCGCCCCCCCATCTCTGTGCCTCACTTAAACACTGGAGAGCTCTCATTGCTAATACCTCTAAAACATTCAATGCGAAGAGCTCTTTTTTCAAGTAAATGCTTCCATCCTCTAGGGCTTTATAGCAACTAACTCTGCCCTCATGTGCTAAAAATACCAATTTTTTTCCCTGTCATTAATCCAGTAGTTTTTTCATATATTTGTCTTTGCAGAGAGTCAGAGATGCAGTGAGTCAGTTTCCTCACTTCCCAGGCATATCGCCCAGGGAAGGGGGTGGATATATTCTTAGCCTGAGAGCACTTTGCTCTGCCTTATGTAAACCCCCAGGAGCTGGATGTCTCTAGACTCAGATAAAAAGGAGCCCAGGGTGAGCAGAAGAGACAAGAGAATGAAGTCCCCGAACAATGAGCCCATCTTCCCAGGGATCCTGCTTGTCGCCTGCAGATCTGAAATAGAGCTGCTGGCCTGTGGGACGCCCACCTCCCCCTCTCCAGGAGCAGAAGGCAGGAGAAGAATTCTGCTCCAGGTTTCCTCCCCACAAGATTTTAGAACAGTTCACACAGAGAGCCTCACATCTTCTCATCGGCCTGAGAGTTGGTGGCTATGCCAAGAAGGGGCAATGGGGTCTGGCCACCAGGGCACCCAGGATCCCCAAGCAGAAACTGTCAGATTATGAGAATAAGATGGAGTGTGTCTCACTGGCCATCATGACCAAGTATCCTCAGGCTGCAGAGAGGCCACAGTCACATTCACATATGCCTCAGCCATCATGTTATTGATTTGAGCTTTCTAGAGCCAAGAAAGCCACAGTCACTTATCTCTTCAAGGCTGTGTAGTCTGTCTGAACAACCTGTATTTGAAGGTTAAATGCAAAAAGGCCAAAGATCTGAGAGACATGTTCAAATTCTGAAAAGCCCCTATCAAGCCCTGTCAAGCTTTATAACACTTGCTTCAGAATTCTTTGTCTCTGATGTAGCCATGACCTTGGCCAAGTCATGTCACCTCTCTGGGTCTCCATGGCCCCATCCTGAGGGAGAAGGCAGGTTCTGATCCCCACCAGGCTCTCCAGCTCAAAAGTTCTGAGCTTCACAAGAGGACTCGGCTTCCCTTTGGAGGGTGCAAGTGCTTACTTCCACCCCTGCTCTAGCTACAGATCCTTCACTCTATTCAGCCCTGCTCAGCGTCTAGTGAAAACTCTGGTCAGATCCCTTGGCAAAGGTTGCAACATTTTCTCACCCTCGCGCAGCCAGGACAATCAATGAATTATTTACAGAGTATGGTAGGCCAAATAATTCCCCCACCAAGGTGTTCATGCCCTAATCCCTGGAACCTGTGAATATATTATATTAATTACAAAAAGGACTTTGAAAGTGGAATGAAGGTTATTAATCAATGACCTTATAATAGGGAGATTATCCTGGATTATCCAGGTATATTCAATCCAATCATATAAGCCTTAATTTAAAAGCAGAGGATTTTCTCTAGCTGGAAGCTGGAGTGATACTGCAAAAAAGGAAAAAATCAGAACCTTCAAAGCACAAGATGGAAAATGGGCAGGCAGCTTTTTAAGAGCAAAATACCAGCCCCCCACTGGCAGCCATCAAGGAAATCTCATTCCAACAATCACAAGGAACTGAATTCAGCCAACCACCTGAATGAGCATGGCAACAGATTCATTCCCAAAACTTCCAGAAAGGAACCAAGCTCTGCCAACACCTTTGAGAATCTAAGCAGAGAAGCCGCTGAGCAATCCTCTACCCAGACTTGTGACTACAGAACTGTGAGAAAATAAACAGGTGTTGTTTTAAGGCACAACATTTGTGATATATTGTTACAGCTGCAATAGAAAACGAATACATAGATGTCCCTGACAATTCTATTATCTTAACATGGAAAGCTTGTCCTTCCAGAACACCTCCTTCTGTATCTGGAGGCAGGATAGCAAAGCCTGACTGGGCTCTGTCTTGCTTCCAGGAAACGACATATCTCAAAAGCTTGAAAGAAGGGAAGAAGAAGGGATGGAAGAAGGGAGAGAGGGAAGGAAAAAACTGGCTCTGATATTATTACTGTAACTCCCACAGGCATCAAAGTCCCAACAATGTTCTCTTCAAAATTAAGAAATGCGAAGTTGGCTGCAGTAACCATATGGAAGAGGAGGGACCGGGAGTACCCTGGGGATGCCTTGGAATCCAGCAACTTAAATATCTGCAGAGAACATCTTGTGAGCAGCCCTTGGGCTGTGAAAATGCAAATGACCCTGGCTGGCTGCCAAGTGTCACCTTGGGGGGCCCAGTTGACATAGGAGTCAGGGCAGAGCTCCATTCTTGACTCTCCCTCCACAGCGCAGAACACTCAGAGCAAGTCACACCCCACGTCTGCCCAGAGATGCTCAGCCAGGGAGGCAGGGCGCCCCTACCCTCAGTGGCTCTGGGGCTGCCCACCTCACATCTGGAAAGGAGTGTGAGAAAGTGAGCTCCCTCTGTCTCTCACTCTCGCTCTCTCCTTCTCTCTCGCCTCCCTTTCAAGTTCCAAAGTAACAACTGAAAGTTAACCCTGCCCTCTCCAGCTCTCCTTTCTCCTGTATCCTCTCAAATTTATGTAGTGAGATTGTACTATTAATTTCTTTCCTCATCAAAAAGAAAAGGATAAAAAGACAAATTTTAAAAGGTCATTCAAAGATCATCTTTCTCTAGCGCTGGAAAGTCATCCCACCCTTACAAAGAGCATACACATACACTCACACTCACCCTGTATCCCTGATCCCCTTCTAGCAAATTCCTGTTGCCAGCCCAGGCTGTAGGGAAGCAGACAGCTGGAGGGGCAGAGGAAAGGTAACCACAGATAATCTACCACAGGCAGAAAACACTTTGAGATCATCAATAGCATTTAGGCACTGAGAGAGTCCGAGGGTTCTTCCTATCTGGTAAAATAATTATAATGACTAAATCCATTCTTCAAACAGCCCAGTGGGGATCTGTGTTCCATTTTAAAGGTCACCAAGATTGGGAATAAAAATCCATGACCTAAGTCAATGTTTCCTGACCTTCCAGTAGATGATTTGTTCATGAACTCTGTTTATGAACACAGAGGAAAGAGAAATGTGGTAATGACTGGGGAGCAGGAGGAGACTCCCTTCCCTGGATGTTCTCTGTGCAGATAAATACCACCTCATCCACTTGTCCTCCCAACCACTCCTATCACCCTTATGTGCATGTCTGTGCACATCCGTGCGCGCTCATGCACACACACACACAGAGTCAGCTCCCTGCTTTATTCCTCCATGCCCAAACTTCATCTTAGCACCAACTCCAGACTCCCTGGAAATGACACATAAAATACAACTGGGTCTGCAGGGCACCCCTTCTTATACAGGAGTGTGCTTGAATAGAAAAGGAGAAAGTTGCCAACCTCAGAGGCAAAAGCACCCGGCTGAGAGCAGAGCTATGGGTAAGAGAAGACATAAGGGGATCAAAGTGGGTCCTGCCAGCCAGTTTCATCTCCAGGAAGGAAATCCCTAAGCTTCAATGTAACTTTAAGATCTACTGGGGCCTCCCTGACCACACAGAGCTGCTGCCACCCAGCCCCACTGAACCCAGGGGCCCAAACTTCAAATGTGATTTTACTCGTGCGACTCAAGGGCAAAATCTGTCCCTGAATTTGCAAAAGCATGTCCTCTGATTTGATCCTTGTTCTTTCTCCAATACCATCTGCTGATGGCTATTATTCCACTGAAACACAAGCTGTGACAGTACTCATTTCTTTTTCTCTCCTTCTTCCAATCCTCATGATACATACAAATAATTCTTCAAAAAGAGACTTCCAGCATTTGAGTCCCTGCCCTTTGCAAAACAACAGAACACAGTCATTATGAAGTGCCAAGCACTATTCAAAGCATTTTATATAAATTAAGTCACTTAACCCTCACAACAGGACTATAAAGTTGGTTCTATTATTACCCCCATCTTACAGCCGAGGACACTGAGGAAAGAGAAGTGAAATGGACTGTTTGCAGTCATAGAGTTAGTAAATAACAAATCAGGACTCAAATCCAGAGAACACAGCCCCAAAGTCCACAGTCTTAAATATTAACCACTGTGTTTTCAAGATTCCCAAACATTGTATCTAAGGACCTGCCTAGCTCCTGGGAAAAAGATAGTAAGGAAACAACACAGATCAATAATAGTTGTCTATAAGAGAAAAGAAATGTGTCCCTGGCAATACATTATCACATTCTCTCTTTCTTTGTCTCCCTCTATCTCTCTCTCTCTCTCTGTCTCTTTCTCTCTGTCTCTGTCTCTCTCTCTCTCTCTCACACACACACACACACAAACACACACACACACACTTACACATACATTCCTACCATATCTGAATCTGGTACTGAAATACAAAGGGATTTAACCTTGACTCAAGAATTACTGAGTCTGCGTGGACAGACACAGACTCTTTTCCTTACCTTATCTTGGTACTATGATGGTTAATTTTACGTGTCAACTTGGCTGTGCCATAGTGCCCAGATATTTGGTCGAAAGTTATTATTGTTGTATCTATGACTGAGTAACAGAGGCACTGACAGCCCTGAGATGCCACATTTTGCTTTCAAACCAGAACTTGCTTCAAATGCAGAAGGAAGGCAATGGCTTTCTAAGGAATACAAATCACCAAGGAACTCTATCACTTTCTTATTCGGGTTGCTTTCTTGTTTATCTGACCGCTTACTCTAAAAATGATGCCAAATAAGGGGGGAGAAGGGGATAAGCCAGTCCATCCATCATTCCTTTACCTTTCAGACCTTCCTTATTCACCAGTAAGCCAAAGTTAGAGAGTGTTGGTAGAATGTGCACGTATCAAGAAGTGATATGAACATGGTTGACTTAGTTTTATGCAGCATTTCCACTGTGCTGGTAGGAATACAATTCATATGCATATAAGAGCTATAAAATACAATTTGTATGATTTCAGTGACTCTGCATGTGAGTTAAATTCCCTTATATTTGCATTTAAAAGTAGGATTGCACCATGTAAAGATGAACTGTGAAATTCACACTTACAATTTAAATTTTTAATCTTGCTTCACTTAGAATGACATTAAATAGCAAATTAAAAAAAAAACTGTGACAAGACAAGAGAGGGGCCGTGGAAGAAAGGAAAGGTTTTATATTTTAGTAGTTAACAACACTTTTTTCCTGTTTTTTGAACAAAGGACCCCACATTTTTATTTTGTACTGGGACCCTCAAATTACATAGTTGAGAAATAAAGTAAATTCTACTATGTTGTAATAATTGCAATACTTATAATTCTTTAAAACAATATACACAATCAAAAATATGTTATAAAAATAGTTGCTTCAGGGCTCCTTCCATTATGTAAGGACACATCTAGAAGACACTGGCTGTGAACCAGGAAAGAGTTCTCACCAGAAGGTGACTATGCTGGTCCCTTGATCTTAGACTTACCAGCCTCCAGATCTATGAGCAATAAATTTGTTGTTTATTTTTTTAAAAATAGTTGCTTCATTGGAAATAAGAGGCTATAGACTAGAGAATTTCAAACTCATCAAAGACATTTTCCTGTAGAATTTTTACAAATAAAGGAAGGTTTTATACCTGTAAGTGTATGGCCAAAATACCTAAGCAATACTTAGAAAATCCAGTGTATGAATATGTCTACCTTTTACTTAAAAATAATGGCCTTTCTTTTTCTATTGCCGCTAGAATTATCAAGAGCTTCTTTCCTGTTCTCATCAGCTTTTCTAACCATTGTCATGTTAAAAAGAAAGCAAGAAGTTCAAACAAAGTAACTATGTCTCCCCATGGCTTGTTTCCTTTCTCTGTGGGTGCTTCTTCCTTGTTGCTAATCATTCCCTCTCATGAGAACTTTCTCATCTGTCTCTGTAACGCAAACCATGTTCTCAAATAACACACAACTTATATCCAATTCTTATCATGACACACTCAGGAAAAATGTCTATAATTATGATGCTTCAAAATCTTGACAGCCTGAAAAGTAAGAAAACAAAAAATTGAGAACCTAGAAATCAAGGTGCTATCTGGAAAACAGCAATCCGAAAACTCAAAGAAAACTGGTTACTTCATGGGATATCTGGAAAGTGGTTTATCAAATCAAGTCCATTCCTTTCATATTGCAGCTGTAGAACTTGAAGCTGGGGCATTAAACAGCTCCTATAAGATCTTAAACATGGTGGCAGAGTTACAATACACATACAAGTCTCTTGACTCCTGACTGAGTACCACTGTACTCCACATCAAGGAAACACTGTTTGCAGAAAGACTTCCTTGGGTTAACCTTGCCAAAGGGGAGCCCAAATCAATGAGATAAAAATTTTAGAGTCTCTTTCTAATTAAATTTAATTTCAATTGAAGCAGACATTTCCACTGGAAAAGGTTAAAACTCTTAAAACTACCCTAAAAAAGCACTCACTCTGTGTTTTCAGTCAGCACTTTGAGAATGAAAGATAACCTTCATTTTGAGTTTCTTAAAATAAATAAAGTGCACCAGGATCAGTAAATGCCTTTCCTTTGTGTCCTCCTGGTGCCTCAAGTTCAGTTGACAAGGCAGCCGTGAACTCAAACACAGACATATATATTCCTTTGAATGGAAAACTGCCATCTTCTGTGAGCCAAGTAAATAATTATCATTTGCAGTCTGGCTAGCCACGTGTTAAACACTATCCAAGCTCTAAGATTACACACTTACAGATGAAAAAGAAGACCCCTGTCTTGTTTATAACCAAGCAGAGAAAATAGGCACTCAAACAGCTAAGCATGATACAATGGGGTGAGCCACACATTCTTCATAAGCTGACTACAGATGAGGCAGCTTTGAGTCTGTTCGAGGGTTCCTGTCTGAGGGCTCCAGGAAGACATGAAGGATATTTGTAATTTACAGGTATGCAATGATGAGAGAAAGAAAAAAAAAAGGTTTATAAGTTATCTTTTTAAATGTGAACATTCCTTATATTCCTTAGAGGTGTGAAAATTAATAGACAGAAACTACATTTAAAATGGAATTGGGAGGCTAGAGGGGGGTACTTTCATACCCTACCACTTGACATCAATTGTAGACCCAATAGGAAGAGATGTACCTTGCATTTCCAATACGAAGTTTACTGCTTTACTACCCAGCAGGAGGCAGGAAGACTTTCTCCTTGTCCAGCAACAGCCCTGCCAATGAAAGACTGTCACAACTTAGCCAATGAAAAGCAACTTCATTTCAAACTTTCATTTCCTCCAATAGACTCTTTGCTGGTAACAGGCCCTACCAACTCCTCCATCTCCTCTATAAAGGAATGTTCCCCTCCTTTGTTCTCTAGACTTGCATGTGGTTTGCCATAGACTGCATGTCCTGAATTGCAGTTCTTTGGTATTCCCCAAAAAAATCCATTTTGCTGGTAAAATAGCTGGCTGTTTTGTACTTTTATGTCAACAGAGGAATAATACTTGTTTAGTTTATTCATGTAGCCTCCAGACATCTCAGCATCAATCTGAGACAAGAGATGCAGAGCCTTGGGGAAAAAGAAGGAAAGGGGAAAATAGCAGAAAAGGGGCAAAGGGAAGTTGGACCAGTTCTGATAAAATATACTGATACTGTCTCTCTAACAAACCCTCCCCCCTTGACCAAACTTTAGTCAGGGTCCTCTGAGTCCTCTTCTCAACTAGGCTTTGATCTTGGCCCCCCACCCTTGCTAGGCCTGCATAGAACTGTCTTAGTAAGGATCCTGTTAAGTCAGTTTAGCAGGAATCCCCTTACTCTTGATGTCTCTTATTAGTAATTTTCCATCCACTGACACCCTCACTCTTCTTTTTGGCTACAAATCCCCAGCTGTCTTTGTTGTATTTGGAGTTGAGCTCAATCTCTCTCCTCTGTTGCAGTAGTCTTGACACTTACTGCAATAGTTCTGAATGAAGCCTTCTTTCTTGCTTTGACAAGTGTCAGAATAATTTTTTCTTTAACATTACTTTCCAAATCATCAACTTCTAGGTATTTTTTAATCTTTTACCAAAAGTTAAAGCACTGATTCTTCAACCAGAGTAACACAACACACTATCTTGATCAGTCATGAAGTGAGAATCAAATAAAAAATGTAGAGTCACAAGAAAATATTAGCTCCTAATATGATTTCCTGAAAAGCCCCTGTGATCAACAGTCTCTCCTGCCTCCCACTCAGGGCCCATATTTCTTAGATAAGACCCTGTTAGGGCTTAATGAAACCCACTCTTTTGGTATGACCAATTGACCAATCTGGCCCTAGTCTGGGAACCCCAAAGCACTCCACCCATGGACCCTAACACAGGCATGTGGCTCAGGTCCTACCTCTCTCTCTCTGTCTGCATTCTGCCTTGACTTTCCCATATGGTCCCTCGAGACATGCCATGTACTTCCTCCAGGACCTGTGCACAATAAACTCAGTTTCTCTGTGGTCTCTTGTTAAATTGCAGCTCACCATTTGGCACTCTGTGCTCCACTTAACAAAGTCATAACAGTAACATATGACAAGCCCACAGATAACATCATACTCAACAGTGAAAAGCTGAAAGCTTTTCCTATGGAGATCAGAAACAAGACAAGGATACTTACTCTTACTAATTCTATTCAACATAGTCCTGGAAGTCCTAGCTAGAGCAACTAGGCAAGAAAAGACAAAAAAATAGAAGGCATCCAAATCAGAAAGGAAGAAGTAAAATTGTCTCTGTCTGCAGATGGCATCATATCCTATGTAGAAAACTTTAAAGACTCCACCAAAAAACTGTTAGAATCAATAAAGGAATACAGTAAAGTTACAGGATATGAACACAAAAATCAATTGTATTTTTACACACTAACAGTCAACTGTCAGAAAAAGAAACTAAGAAAACAATCCCCTTTACAATAGCATCAAAAAAGAATGAAATGCTTATGAATAAATTACACCAAGGAGGTGAAAGATCTGTACACTATAAACTATGAAACATTGATGAGAACAAATGAAAAGACACAAATAAATTAAAAGATATTCCATGTTTACAGATTATTAGAATTAATGCTGCTAAAATGTCCACACTATCCAAAGTAATCTACAGATTCAGTGCAATCCCTATCAAGATTCCAGTGGCACTTTTCATAGAAATAGAAAAAAAAAATCCTATAATTCTTATGGAACCATAAAGGATCCTGAATAGCCAAAGCAGTCTTAAGAAAGAAGAACAAAGCTGGAGGTATTACACTTCTGATTTCAAAATACATTACAAAGCTATAGCAATCAAAAACAGTTTGGTATTGGCATAAAAACAAATACATAAAAATGTTAAAAACAAACAAACACATAAATCAATGGAACAGAACAGAGAACCAGAAATAACCATGTGTCAATTAATTTTTGACAAAATAACCAAGAATATACGATGCAAAAAGGATAGTCTCTTTAATAAATGGCGTTGGAATAACTGAATATCCACAGGCAAAATAATGAAACTAGCCCTCTACCTTACATCACACACAAAAATCAACTCAAAATGGATTAAAGATTTGGTGAAATACTTGAAACCACAAACTCCTAGAAGAAAGTATAAGGGTAAGTTTATTGACATCAGACTTGGCAATGACTTTTTGGATATGACACCAAAAGCAAAGGGAACAAATGCAAATAAAGAGGGACTACGTTAAACTAAAAAGCTTCTGCACAGCAAGTGAAACCATCAACAAAATGAAAAGGCAACCTATGAAATGGGAGGAAATATTCACAAACCACATTTCTGGTAAGGGGTTAATATCCAAAATACAGGTGCTTCACTTCGTTGTGCTTCACAGATACTGCCTTTTTCACAAATTGAAGGTTTTTGGCAACGCTGCATTGTCAGGTGATGGTTAAAGTACTTTTCAATTAAGGTACATACTTTTTTTAGACATAAAACTATTATACACTTAATAGACTACAGTATAGTGTAAATACAACTTTCATATGCACTAGTAAACAACTTCATATGACTCACTTTATTGCAATATTCACTTTATTGCTATGCTCTGGAATTGAACCTATAATATCTCCAAGGTAAGCCTATATACAAGGAACTCATACAACTCAACAGCAAAAAACAAACAACCCAATTTTTAAATGGGCAAAGGACCTAATAGATACTTTTCCCAAAAAAGACATATAAGTGGTCAACAGGTACATGAAAAGGCTTTCAACATCACTAATCATCAGGGAAGTGCCAATCAAAGCCACCAAGACATATCACTTCACACTTGTTAGGGTGTTTATTATCAAAAAAACAAGAGATAACAAATGTTGGTAAAGATATGGAGAAAAGAGAATACTTGAGCACTCCTGATGGGAATGTATAAAGTGTAGAAAGGTACAACCTCTATGAAAAAGAGTAGGGCATTTCCTCAAAAAATTGAAAACAGAACTACCATATGATTCAGCAATTCCACTTCTGGGTACATATTCAAAGCAAATGAAAATAGGATCTCAAAGAGATATCTGCACTCCCATGTTCAATGCAGTGTTATTCACAACAGCCAAGGTATGGAGACAACTCAAGTGTCCATTTACAGTTGAAGGGGTTTTAAAAATGTGGCATATTTATACACAATGGAATATTATTCAGTCTTAAAAAAGAAGGAAATCTTGCCATTTGTGATAACATGGATGAACCTGAAGATCATTATGCTAAGTGAAATAAGTCACACAGTGAAAGACAAATACTGCATGGTATCACTTATATGTAGTATCTAAATTAAAAAAAAAAGTCAAACTCATAAAGAGCAGAATGGTGGTAACCTGGGGCTATGTGGTGGGGGAAACAGAGTCTAGTAAAGGGATACAGACTTTCAGTTATCAGATGAATAATATCTGAGGATTTAATGTATAACATCATGACTCTAGCTGAAGATATTGTATTATACAATTGAACTTTGTTAAGACAGTAGAACTTAAGTGTTCTCTCCAAAAAAAAGTAAAAGGTAAATACACCAGGTGATTATTGTATAGTTCAATGGTGGGAATCTTTTCACAAATGTATGCATATGGCAAATCATCACATTGTACAATTTTATCTGTGAATTATATTTCAATAAAGTTGGGAGGAAAAAAAAACAGAAAATAGCAAGTGTTGACTGAAGGAATATAACAGATTCAGAAATTCCAAATAATTCATCTGAAGTCCTGAAGTTCACAGATGGAGACAGAGCTGGTGCAGGAACACAAGTTTATCTCAGTCCAAACCCAAAACACTGGGTCACCCTTACCACAAGGCAGAGGCATTAAGCCTTAAAGTTTAATAAACAGGACATGAGAAAAGAATACAAAGGCACACACAATAAGACCTCACAAGACTGCCAGGAAGACTAGAAAAGGATTTGGTAAAAAGCTACTGTTGGGACACTGCAGGTGTATGTCAACCAACCCTCTACTCTGCCCAACAAGATTTCAGCCTGGCATCTAAATGGGAAAGTGGAAATTCGTTAAAATTGCCGCCCTTCCCAGGAGGATCTGCATTTTAAGTAAAGGCACAAAATTTCAGGCACGCAGTCAGTTGGATGATAATTTAGGACTCAGGACTCTGTCCAGACCCTCATTTTACGGGAGGAAGCCATATTTGACTCTTCCTACTCAAAAATGCAGCCAAACTCAGCATTACCATCCTCCTTGAGTTTCTTTCTCCTGCAGGTTTTGCTGAGGGAAGGAATTCCTTGCTCTGGTGTCTGGGGAACAATGGCAGATTAGCACTGCTTTCAAGGCTAACTAATGGCTCTTAAATAAGCTCCTCACTAGGGGAAGTCTGGGCCTACATCTGCTCTGAGATCTGTTTCCACAAGCCCGCTTAGGGAGTGTCATTTAAAATCTGTCCATCTCCAAAGACAGCATCTCATCACATGACAGTTGAGCCTGGGGACGCAGGATGTTACAGACAGAAGTGTCCTTTCTAATGACACATGCGGAACAGCAGGAAGAGCTTTCAGGGGAAGAGGCCACGGAAGTGAGCAGTGAATAACACAGGGGCCTGGAAAGCACAGGCTTGGAGACCAAGTTGCTCTGAGGAACGTTCTCTGATGGGTGTTCAAGAGAAACTGCAGATAATAATTTAATTGTGTTGACTCAGACCTTGTTTCTCAGTGGTCTATTCTATAATTTGTTCAAACTTTTTTTTATAAAAGGAAAGTCATTCTGCATTCAGGAAGCACTATCGATCCTAGCTAATCTGGTCTAGAAGGGGCCATTGAAACAGTCAGGTTGCCATGGTAATGTTCCTGTTTTATTTATAGTAACAAGTTCAAGGTATGAGATGTGAGAGGCAGTGCATCTCACTGCAGTGATTTTCGAGCTGTGCTTTGAGTGGTAGTTTAGGGAAAGACACTAAAAGCTGTGAGATGGGTGGGAGTTCTGGCTCCCATCTCCATTACCCCTAGAGCAGCCTCGCTTTGAACTCTTTTACATTTCAGAATTGCACAGCCTAAAAGAAACAGAGAGAATAGAAAACCAGAGAACTGTCATAAAGCCCTTGTATCCCAGACAGGCAGAGCCTGAAGGCCATGGCATTTCCTAGCTCTAATAGCCATCCCTGTTGCCCTCATGCTTTTGGCCGGAAATTCCACCCATTTAGGAGCACCCCTACCCCTTGCGGGTTGGTCACAAAGGTGTTCCTGTGTCTCACCCTTGCCTTCCCATTCCTCCTGTACCTCCCTATTCCCCAGAGTTGGCAGATGGGCAGCCTGTCCCTTTCTTCAACCCTGGTAGAGACCTCTCTCATGCCATGTACTCCTCCATCCTGTGGTGGCCTTCTCCATGCTTGGGGCCAAAATGACAGATAGGATGCAGAGAGAGAAACAACAAAGGGAAGAACCCAAACTATTATCCCCACTACACAGGCCTGAGTGTAGCATGTATCAAATCAGAGTCTAGGCACAGAGGGCTGTGATAACAACCGCAGCTCCTCTTTCATCAGCCTTAGCTGCTGAGGCTTTCTTTTCTCCACTCCCACCTCTCCTTCTCCTCCTTTCCCCTCCTTTTTTGCCATCAGGAACACCTTGATTCACCTGGATAAACAGCTGAAAGGAAGCAAATTTTATAACAGCTTATCCTGCAGTCTCAAGATCTTCATAAACAGAGACGGCAGGAAAATCTAAACCTTTACCCTGGGGTCTGTTCAAAAACAAGTGAGTCTGACCTCGCTAGGTCGTGTGTCCTCCCACTGTGGGGAAGACAAGGGATAGGACTGGGGCAGACCCACAGGCAGACCTGGAAACCAAGCAGAGTGGTTCCAAAGAGCCTAGAACAGAGATTAAGAATGACACACAGGCCTCTGCCTAGGCCTGCATGAGAGCAACAGAGCAAAGGACTCCATTTGTGGTGTTCACCAATTTCTGTGGTGTAAATATCCCTACCACAATCAGTTTCAAGTTACCAATGTGATGCTACCAAACATGGAGTTGGGAAGAAACGGGCAAATAGCACATCATTACCTCTATCATACAGATACAATAGATAGAAATAACTCCAACAGGGCATAGATAGCAGTAAAAACAGTAAAATACGAAGCAGTGTTTTGTATATTTATTATCTCTGTTTTAACATAATTTAATTAATTTTAAGTCTATATAATTTAATTTTTAATAATAGCAAGATTCCTGAAAATTTAACAATTAGCTCTGATGAGCTGGTTTGAGCCTACCTCTCTCTCTGTCTCTCTGTCTGTCTGTCTCTGTCTGTCTGTCTCTCTCTCTCGTAACAAAGCTACAAGTTCTTTCCAAATCTAAAGAGGTAATCTATTAATTTCTGACCCACTATGTATTGTCCTGAGTTTTGCCTACATTTTGGCTCAAGCATCTCCATTAGGTCTCTTTTAGTATTCACCTTAGACCTGGACAATCCATGCTTGTCCTAGACCCTACACTTTGGAAGGCCCTTCTCTGGCCCTCCTTCATCTTTGCTTCTCCTCACTGGGAGAGGAGTTTATGGGGATAAGGGGACATAACCACAAAGACCTCATGCCTCCCTCTCTTGTCCATATCCCAGGTGTGCAAGATCCCAGAATTCCCTGCCCATGGGCCATTAGCCTGAGTCCAGAACTCTGTGAGCCTCTTCCCTGGATCTGTCCTCCTAAGGGCAAACTCCACTACTACTCATGTGCACACACATAGACCTGAGTGGTGATCAAGGGGAGGCACTTTGTGGCAGGGGCCATGGATGGAGGTTAGACGTTCAGGCTGGGATGCACTCAGCTATGTGTGCAATGCTCCTCATAGTACTAGATGGATCTGGGGATGGCACTAGAATGGGGTCTCTGTTTGCACTCTAGCTGTGGGTCCCCACAGGCAGGCATGGACTCCTTGCTTAAGCCCCCAGCTCCACAGGCCCCATCTTTCTTACTTTTTTCCCCTCTTATGACTACTAGGTCATGCTCCACAAACAGCAGGGAAGGCAACACAGCCAAAAGCTGAACTTGATCATTTCTTTGGTATGAGACTCTTATCTCAACCTTACCAGAGCTAACACGATTGTCCTTGAAGAATAGATGACAAGTCTTACCAATGCTATGACAAGCTGTCATAACCAGGTCTGCAACTCTCATGAACCTGAAAAAGCTTCCCTAAAGGCCCCAGGTCCCATAGTGGGGTGGGAAATCTAAAAATCTATTCACTTCAAACAGCATTTGCTGAGTACCTGTTATGGGCAAGGCACTTTTGTCACAGCTTTATGCCTAATCATGTGAGAAAGACATTAGATTTTGCTGTCAGAGAATTTATCATCTAACATAGTGGAAGAGGTAGGGGCTGATGAAACTTGCACATAAAAAAACTGTAATAGCAGGTAAAATATTTTCAGTATGATAAAAGGGTAAACAGTACATAAGAAAATGCCAAAACCCAAGATGCAACCAAGATGTCCTTCCATGGATGAATGAATAAATAAACCATGATATGTCCATAAAATAAAATATTATTCAGCAAAAAAAAAAGAAATGAACTATCAAGCCACCAAAAAAAGTGGAAGAAACTAGAATTGCTAAGTGTGAGGAACCAATGTAAAAAAGGCTTCATACTGAATGATTCCAAGTATATGACATTCTGGACAAAGCAAAATTATAAAGATCAGTGGTTGCCAGGGTTTCAGAGGGAGAGAGATAAACAGGTGGAGCACAGGGAATTTCTAAAGCTGTAATATTCTGTATGATACTGTAATGATGGATACATGACACTATGCATTTTCCAAAACCCATCACAAAAAGTGAATATTTAAACTATGGACTTTAGTTAGTAATAGTGTATCAATATTTGTACATTAATTGTAACAAATGTACCACAGTAATACAAGATGTTAATAATAGTGGAAACAGAAAATAGTAAGTGTTGGTTAGGATATGGAGAAATTGGAGCACTGTGCAATGAATGCAGATAGTAATGTAAAATTGGGCAGCTACTGTGGAAAACAGAATGGAGGTTCCTCAAAAAACTCAACACAGAATTGCCATATGATCTAGCAATCGAATTCTGGATATATGCCTCTAAGACTGAAAACAGAGACGTGAACAGATGTTGGTATACCCATATTCATTACAGCATTATTCACAAAAGCCAAAAGTTGGAAACAACCCAAATGTCCATTGATGTATGAATGGATAAATAAAATGTTATATCTACATATAATGGAATATTATTCAGCCTTTAAAAGGAATGATATCACAATATCATTCTGCCACAACATGCATGAACCTTGAAGACATTATGCTAAGTAAAATAGGCCAGACACAAAAGAAAAAATGTTGTTTGATTCCACTTATATGAGTTACCTAGAATAAGCAAATTCATAGAGACAGAAAGTAGACTAGAGGTTACCAGGAACTAAGGGAAGGGGGAAAAGGGAAGTTGCTGTTTAATGGGTTCAGAATTTCAGTTTTGGAAGATGAGAAAGCTCTGAAGATGGATGGTGATAATGGATGGACAACAATGTGAATGTACTTAAATGGTATAGAAATCCTACACTTAAAAATTATTAAAATGGTAAATTTTGATATGTATATTTTATCACAATAAATAATAATACTAATAATAAGGGAAACTGTGCAGAGGAGGTGAGTATATGGAAACTCTCTGTACTATCTGCTTAATTTTCTGTAAACTTAAAACTGTTCTAAAAAGTAATTTTTTAAGTGCATGAGAGTACACTTAAAACTAATCTAGTGTTGTATGTCAGTTATATCTCAATTTTTTTAAGTGCATGAAAGATCAAAGCAAGGAGAGATCTACACTGGAATTTGACACAACATTGTAAAATGACTATAACTCAATAAAAAAAAGTTAAAAAAAAAAAAGCAAGGAGAGATCCCATCCAATCAAGGGTATAGGCCAGGAAAGATTTTCTGGAGGGGACAGTTTTTGAGCCTTAAAAGATGCTAGGATTTCAACAAAGGAAGAGGTAAGAGAGGGAAGCCATTACAAAATAAAAGGACAGATGATTAGTGTGGATGTTGCATGATTGGATGTGGTCTGACTGCAGCCTACAGGGATGCAAGTGAACAATGACTAAATATTTAGAAACACAAGTATATTCATTTATTAAACACTAATTATTAAAAATTTGCTATGTGCCAGGCACAGCTATAGGTGATGAGAATGAAACAGTAAAAGTCCTGGTCTGCATGGAGTCCATATTCTAGTGGACTATGCTATGGAGGGCTTGAATGTCAGGTCAGGTGTTTGCATTTAATTCATTAGTCAATGGAGAGACACAAAGGTTTTTGAGCAGAAAAACTACTTGATATTCTTTTCTGTGCAGTGTCTATGGTAATCTAAGAGCAGTGGGGTTAGAAATTATTTTGTTTCACTGTAATGTAACCACATGAAGTGTTCTGGCTCCCAAAAACCGTGACCTTCTCCAAGGAAATCTCATTCTATCTCTCTGTTAAGCATAGTATAAAGTCCAAAATCATTATGCACATGATTCTCAACTGTTGGGGAGAGACAAGGTGTTTCTTAACTAGGACTGAATTCTAGTTTCCAAAAAATACTTCCTATTGTGAGTTGATTGTGTCCCCCAAAAAGATATGTTCAAGTCGTAACTCTGGAACCTATCAATGTGATGTTATTTGGAAAAAGGAGTTTTGCAGATGTAATCAAGTTTAAAAGAGGTCATACCAAATTAGAGTGGGTCCTAATTCAGTGATTAATACCTTTATAAGAAGAAGAAAATTCAGACACAGAGACAGGGGAGAATGCCAAGTGAAGACAGAGGCAGAGATTGGAGTGCTGTATGTACACACCAAGAAATATGAAGGACTGCCAGCGACCACCAGAAGAGGCAAGGAAGGATCCTCCCTTAGAGCCTTCAAAGAGAACATGGCCTTGTTGACACCTTGGTTTCAGACTTTGAGCCTCCAGAACTATAAGACAATGTATTTCTGCTGTTTTAAACTATAAGTATGTGAAAATTTGTACAGCAGTCCTAGGACACTAATACACTATCCCTACACACACATACATATACACACACATTATATACAGCACAGCTGCCCTAGTGAGCTACCATTACAGATAGGAGTGTGCCTGGGAGCAGAAATTGGGAGATGAACAACTACTATTTTGAACGGGGTTACCCTACACCTAGAGGACGGGCATCATTGAAGGAAGCAGGAAGATAACAACCATGCTCCAAAGCCACAGCCCAAACTGGATAGAAGTACCTAATAGATGACTGATTTCACCAGATATGGAAAGTTGGTTACTTCTTTACCCTTGATCATTGCTGAAGGAGCTATATATCTTTGGCACAAATTGGCACACAAAGTATTTTTCATTGATTTACATGGTATACAGCTATACTGATTTTAAAGCAGTTAGAAAATCCATTTCTAAAGTAGGAGGGTTGTCTTCTAAAAGTGTATCTAGCTACCAAGTTCATGATGTTCTTGGACCAAAGTGGTTTAGGAGGGAAAGAAGAGCCTGCCTCTGTTTTTCCGTCTTTCCTTCAAGCTACAGATCCATGAGTCCTTCTGGCCCACTTCTCAGATGACTCCTACCCAAGATATTTCAGCCTATTATTTGCTTCAAGAGTCAACCTTTTCTAAGGCAAGTTTCCCAGAATTAGATGGAAAAATCCTGGTAGTGGGCCGGTTGGCAGAAGGAAGAATGAAGACCTATTTGGCTGTGTCACGTAGGTGGAGGTAAGAAATAAGATGATGCCACAAACCTACAAATACTGTGAGATTTTAAAACCATGTTCTTAAGAAACTCATTTTCCTGGACTTGTATCAAAGAGACAATTTCCTCCACATTTCCCAGGGAAATATTTCTCCAATAGCATAAATCTCAGAAATTACAAAATACAAATAAATAGCAACAACAATCCTAGTCTCGGGAAGTCTGGACTGAGCACTCACTTTTATTTGGCTATCAGGAAAGGTGATTAAGAAATAGAATTGAACTTTGGCCTATATTTGGCCTCATTTGAAAGCAGATTTGCCTAAAGGCAGGACACTGAAGCTACTGACCCCTGGGTTAACTTTCCAGCTGACCAGTGATGTGTGTTGGATAATACTAGTGGTTTCTTCTTTGTCTCTAGCAACAGTTTATACATTTGCTCAGACCGCCTCCTAAGTCACATGGTTAGTCATGTTCAGGGTGTTCCAGGGTAAGCAATCTTATGGCTTTTTCCAATTACATGATGCTTCATGTCACAAAACTCTCGGAGGTGGGGCTTTTAGTGACAAAATTTTCCTACTAAAACCTGGCAAGGCCAAGCACATGCTTTTTTTTTCTTTTTTCCATTCTGACCTATTTCTGGAGGGCTAGCAGGAAAAAGCAGCTCAGCAATGAGCTCTACGACACTGACATGTTCTGCCCTAAGCCACATGTGCTGATACTATAACTCCAGGGTCCATCTTCGCGTGACATTTATCCAGGTCTAAGTCTTGAGTCTCTTCTTTGACACCAGCCCAGGAAAATGTAGAGGCAATAACCAGGCGATGACTGCACATTTGCAGGTTTTGCCCAAAGGTGATTTTTCTTCCTTCATCAGAGTTCATTACCATCAAGACGGTAGGTTTCCTCATTAATAACTATGACAGTGACCAGCCTCCCTCATTTATCAACTTATTGCTCATCCAAAAATGTCAAGTGATCTAGTATGATTAGGTAGCTGTATGCAAGTGTTTCCTATCTCAGTCCCCTTCTAAACACTCTAGAAGACAACTTGGCTTTTTCTCTGTATAAAACTAAATCATTAAATTAAAATCTTTTAAGAGCCTACACAAGACTATGGAATCATAGGGCTCAAAGGAATCTCAAGATGTTAGTCAATTCATTCTCCCTGTCTTTAGACAGAAGTGTATATAAACCATTAAGAAAAGCAGTCGTATCTAATCATTACCCAAAACTATGGAGAATATGTTTTTAAAAATATATATATGTCTTTAGATAGAAGTGTATATAAGCCATTAAGATAGCAGTCGTATCTAATCATCACCCAAAACTATGGAGAATGTGTTTTTAAATATATATATATGTATAGTATATAAAGGTGCATGAGGCACCTGTAAGTACTGTATTAAGTACTTTACATACATTTTAACTACTCTATGAGGTATTATTATTTCTAGTTCATAAGTATATAAATAAAGGTTCAGAGAGATTAAATAACTCATTCAAATCGGTGGCAGAGGTGAGATTTAAACACAGGCACGGGGGGTGGGCAGGTATAGCTCAGTACAGTGCATACACAAGGTCCTAGGTTCAATCCCCAGCACTTCCATTAAAATAAATAAATACATACATACATACATACATATATACATACATACATACATATATACATACATACATACATACATACAAACCTACCTACCCCCCCAAAAAGAACAAAAATAAATTTTAAATTTTAAATTTAAAAAAAAGGAAACTAATGGGGGGAATACTATTTAAAAAAAAATACACAGGCATCATTTTCCCAGAAGGTCCTTATGACCAAAAAAAATGTATTCTTACTGTTGTGGTTGCTCTTTTCACATGAATTCATAGAAAAAGGGAAAAAAAATGTTTCCCTCTACTCCCTTAGGTTTAGTGCCTGGAGCCCTACAGATTAGACTGACAAAAAACAGATTAATGGGAGAAAAGTTTATTGTTACATATGCACATGGAGGACTTCAGAGAAAAGCAAAAAACTAAAAAAAAAACAAAAACAAAAAACAACAGATAGGCCTGAGAGCTGATATACCTTTTTAACAAAGAATGATAAATTGTGGAGACATGACAAGACAAAGGTTAAAGGGGTTTGGTCTGGGGTAGCAAACTGGGGGAAAGTGACTAGGAAATATATGGGCGACACTGGAAGAGAAAGTTTATTTTAACAAGGTTTGTTTGCAGACCCATATCAGTGCCGACTTTCTGTCTTCTTCCTGGCAATAAAACCCTGGGAGAGGGGATTTACGACAGTCCTCATTTCTCAGGAATTTCTGCTTTTAGTCAGATACAGAAAGATCTGAGAAGGTTTCTTTCTGCATCTGTTGTTTCTTACTTGCCTCAAGCCCAAAATAATCATGCCAAAGTGGCATATTTTGGGGAGGAATATTCTAATCCCCTTCAAATCCATGCTGTCTTTCTTTGAATACAATTTAGCAAATATTTAGAGTGTCTACAAGATGCACATTCTTTTCTTCATTTCTTTAATCAACTAGATGCTACAAACTCTCCTCATGTATCCTCTGGTGCTTCTCAATACATCCTATGAGGAAGTTCTTTATAAAGTTTAATTTTCATACTTCCTATTGCAGTGCAAGCCCACCCTCCCTTATTTTGTCTTGAAGGAAAGCAGAACAGATGCTTCTTCTTTTTTTTTTTTTAACATGGTTGACTATTGATGACCGCGTGTGCGTGTGCACGTGCATGTGTGAGTATGATATTTCTAACTACAGAGAGAAATGATTTTTCCATCAGTAATTTGGCAGGGACCTGCCATTTGGCAGATAATCTCCAGCTTCTTTACATATTCAGATTGCTTCAGTTGCATTGTCAACTGTCACAGTCAAAATGGAAGATTTTAGTGTGACATTTATACCACCACCACCACTCTAGTAATCCTCCTCGGAGATTCATAAAAGTGCCAACGACATGCTTGACTTATGAATAAACAATTTCTACTCCTCATGGTCAGCAACCATGGTCCAAACTGACAAAAGTGAAAAAATTTAATGCAACATCCAAGTTTTGAGTAATGAAGACGTAAAGGAATCTCAGAGAAACAATTTGTCTGTGAAAAAGTCTTCCAAACAGTGTGGCGATTCCTCAAAAGACTAGGAATAGACTTACCATATGACCCAGGAATCCCACTCCTGGGCTTGTACCCAGAAGGAAATCTACTTCAGGATGACACCTGCACCCCAATGTTCATAGCAGCACTATTTACAATAGCCAAAACATGGAAACAACCTAAATGTCCATCAACAGGTGACTGGATAAAGAAGATGTGGTATATTTATACAATGGAATACTACTCAGCCATAAAAACCGACAACATAATGCCATTTGCAGCAACATGGATGCTCCTGGAGAACGTCATTCTAAGTGAAGTAAGCCAGAAAGAGAAAGAAAAATACCATATGAGATCGCTCATATGTGGAATCTAAAAAACAAAAACAAACAAACAAACAAATACAAAGCATAAATACAGGACAGAAATAGACTCATGGACAGAGAATACAGACTTGTGGTTACGGGGGGGGCGGGGTAGAGGGTGGGAAGGGATAGACTGGGATTTCAAAATTGTAGAACAGATAAACAAGATTACACTGTATAGCACAGGGAAATATACACAAAATGTTATGATAAATCACAGAGAAAAAAATGTGACAATGAGTGTGTATATGTCCATGTATGACTGAAAAATTGTACTGAACACTGGAATTTGACACAACACTGTAAAATGATTATGAATCAATAAAAATGTAAAATAAATAAATAAATAAATAAATAAATAAATAAATAAATAAATAAAAGAAAAAGTCTTCCAGGAATTAGCAGAATTAATTTTATCAGAAGCAGCAGCAAACCTGGCTTTGTGGGCAGATGCATTATGTTAAAACAGGATGCATTTTTGAACTTCTTTATTTTAAAGTTAGAGACATTTATACCAAGGCAATAGAAACAAAAACAAAAATAAACAAATGGGACCTAATTAAACTTCTAAGCTCTTGCACAGCAAAGGAAACTATAAATAAAATGAAATGACAACCTACAGAATTGGAGAAAATATTTGCAAATGATATGACTGACAAGGGCTTAATTTCTAGAATATATAAACAGCTCATACAACTCATTAACAAAAAAATAAATAAATAAACAACCTAATTTAAAGATGGGTAGAACACCTAAAGAGACATTTTTTTCTCCAATGAAGACATAAAGATGACTAATAGGCACATGAAAAAAAATGCTCAATATCGTTATTAGACAAATGCAAATCAAAACTACAATGAGGTATCAACTCACACCAGTCAGAATGGCCATCATTCAAAAGTCCACAAATGATAAATGATGGAGAGGGTGTGGAGAAAAGGAAACCCCCCTACACTTTGGTGGGAATGTAATTTGGTGCAACCACTATGGAAAACAGTATGGAGATTCCGTAAAAAACTAAAAATAGACTTAGGATATGAGCCAGCAACCCCACTCCTGGGTATATATTCAGAAGAATCTCTAATTCAAAAAGATACATGCACCCCAATGTTCACAGTGGCACTATTTACAATAGCCAAGACATGGAAGCAACCTAAGTGTCCATCAATAGATGACTGGATAAAGAAGACATGGTATACATATACAATGAAATACTACTCATTCATAAAAAAGAATAAAATAATGCCATTTGCAGCAACATGGATGGACCTGGATATTGTCATACTAAGTGAAGTAAGCCAGAAAAAGAAAGAAAAATATCATATGATGTCACTTATAATATGGAATCTTAAAAAATGACACAAATGAACTTACTTACAAAACAGAAACAGACTCATAGACATAGAAAACAAACTTGTGATTATCGGGGGTGAGAGGAAGGGGGTGTGGAGAGATAAATTGGGAGTTCAGGATTTGCAGATACTCACTACTATACACAAAATAGATAAACAACAAAGTCCCACTATATACCACAGGGAAATATACCCAATATCTTATAATGACCTATAATGAAAAAGAATACAGAATATATATATCTGAATCACTATGCTGTACACTAGAAATTAACACAACACTGTAAACTGACTATATGTCAATTTAAAAAATAGCAACATTTGGGGGGAGGTTATAGCTCAGTGGTAAAGTGTATGCCTAGCATGTACAAGGCCCTGGGTTCAATCCCCAGTACTGCCATTAATCAATCAATCAATCAATCAATCTGATTACCACCCCCAAAAAAATAACATTAGAGATATTTAAAAGGGGGAAACATTACCTTAATGACTCTGATTTTTTAAAACTGCTTAAATTGTTTACTTAATTACCTACTTCTATAAAGGCTTCTGAAGGACTCGCTAAATATTATAATTTCTGACAGCTCTGCACCATTTACTGTAGCTATTCACTAAGTACCACCACCAGTTTCAAGTCTCTTTCAAAACGCAAGTATATCATGGAAGGTTTCCCAGACCAAGAACACATTCATTTCAAATACCCAAACGTAAGCCAGGATGGGGTTTTTCAGGTGTCATGGCACTAAAGTACTAAAGTGAACCCTTTGGAACACATGGAAGCAGAAACACAGCTATTCTCTAAGCCAAGAGACCAGTGCTACAGGTCAGTATTTATCTTCAGGGGACCAGATGAACTAAATTCAGTCAGGTTTTAATTTTTTCACTCCCTCCACAACCAGGACTATGACCATTGTGTACTATGATATTTGTTCTCAAACTGCATGAACATCGGCATTACCTGAAGAACTACTAATGCATCTCAAATTGTTAGACTAAGAGTTTGCATTTTGAGAGGAAGTTCATCTAGTAATTTTGATGATCAACCAGGTTTGGGAACCATTGGTCAAGACCAGGGAGTTCCTAAACAGAATTGAGACCTGGGTCAAGGGAGACATGGGGACCAGCAAGGTTGTCTCAAGGAGTTACGAAGGAGTGAGAGAGATGGGTAGGGGGAGGCAAGAGTGGGCTGAAAAGGAAAGGCAGAAAGCCAGTCTTGGCCCAGGTCTCAGTTTAGGAACTGCTCAGCCTAGGAGCAGGCTCAGTGCTTATGGGGATGAATCCACCCACATAGATTCACAGTCTATGGCTCTGTGTGGTGTGGGCAGAGCATGTACTCTGGTGTCAGACAGACTGGCTGTGAACCCAGCTCTGCCACTTGCAAGCTGTGGGACCTCAGGCAAGTTACATAACCTCTCTATGTCTCAGTTTCCTTATTTCCAGAACAGGGATAATACAGTAGCTACCTCATAGGAAATATGAAAGGATTAAAAGAGCTTTTAGTGCTTAGCACAGTGCCTGGTTCCTAGTACTCAGAGGCTACTGTTATTTCTCCCCATTGTGACCAACGTCCCCAGCTGTCGATATTAAGGCTGGATATATGTGTATATAAACTACTTTTAAAGACTAACGAATGTGTGTGGATGGTCACATGCATGGCCTGGACTTCACAAACACCTCCCCCTAATCCATATGTGAAGCAGGTAGATCAAAGTTTGAAAACTGCAGTATTGCCCACATGGCCATTCAGAGATTCCTGAAACATGAGTTTAAAGTTACCAATAAGCAGGCTGTATATCTCCAGCACTTAGTAATCAACACCAGAAAGTAACCAGGAAAGCTTTGTTTTACTTACTTTCGTGTTTGAGGATTTTATTTGTGTTTTGTTTTGTTTTTCAGAAAGGGAAGGGAAGGAGGTGGGAGGTGGGGGAGGAGGGAGACAGGAGAGATCAACTATTCATTGACAGACAACAGGCTTTTCCCAAGAAAGCTATGATGACCAGGGAAGCAGCAAGATAAATGCCCAGATTCCATTTCTGCCTCATTCCTCCTGAGTCTCAGTCCCCTGGGAAGAGTTTAGGCCTTGGGCCAACCTGAGCTACAAGCCAGGCTCACTCAGGACTATTTATAGTGCGAGGCTGTTGGGCAGATCTCTCCCAAAGTGGATATTTCCAGCTCTTCCTAATTCAAAACAGCTCTTAACAGCTCTGGACCATAACAGTGCATATTTAAGTGCTTTTACATGTCAATACCTTGGGTCTTACTGGATGCATGGATTAAAACAATATTAGTCATCCTAGTTTGCCCAGTGAGTGAAATAAATTAATCAGTAGTAGCCATGCACTGTTCTCCTTTGTATTGTAAGAGAAAAATCTAGCTCTTGTTGTCATGGATTTTGTCTCTCCTATTCCTTGGAAAGATAAAACCTAACTGTAACAATGGCTTCAGCTGCACTTGTTTTAAGCAGGTTCATTCCTCTTCCCCCTTAATATTCTGAGATGCAGTGTGTCCTCTCTCCAATTTAGATGGCATTATGAATTATGGATACACCATCCACTATGAGGCCCACCAGTCACTGATATTGAACAGTTCTGATGAAGTACTACAGCCAGCTTAAACTGTTTTTGAGAGACTCAGATTATTGATAAAACAGCTCCAACTGCCAAAGGCAGCCCCAGGTAAGAAGTATGTCTTTATTTGGTGAGAAAGTAGGAGTTTGGTAAGGTAGCCTCATATTATCACCAAAAATAAAGAGGGAATTGGAAGCAGAAAGAAAATGGGACCAAGAATGGGAGGCCCTTAAATCCTATTTCTTGGGATTTAGCTTGCCCTAGAATAAATGGGAGAGGGGTGGCATAGAATGAGAGTTGCCCTCATTTTTCCCCTCTTGACTTCATAATATAAAAATATGCATTAATATCCACTTCGGTGGGTAACTAGTCATCCAATTGACAGCAAAATGAATTTCTGAAGAGTAAGATGTTATATTGAAGAACAACTTTTCGAAAGAGTGACCTAGAATCTCCTGGGGCTTTAAACTCTTCTTTGTTATAGTATCAGATGTTGCCACAGTGTTGGACTACACCAAATACTTGCTATTTTCTTAGTTTTTCTAGAATTTCAGTGTAAACTTGAGACCCAGAACCTGAGGACAGAAGTCTGCTGAATCATGAAGCCCTTAGATTTTTTTTCCCTCATTTTTTCCCTTTCCAATCACAAAACTGATAAAGGTTCAATACAGAACACTTATAAAACATAAAAATTACCATGGAAAAAACTGCCCATTATTGCACTTCCAGAGGTAACTGTTGTTAATGTTAATATGTCCTTCTAGTCTTTTCTCTTTGCACATATATATGTATATGTGCACATTTTTTACAAAACTGATGATATACTACAAACTTATTTTATACATTACTTTTGTCACTTAGCAAATTATTGTAAACATTTTTCTGAGATGGTAACTTTGATTTTTAATGGTTGTATAGTTTTCTTATCACAATCACATGGCTGTACCACAACTTAATAAACCAACTGCATTTGTATATTAGGTTGCTTCACTTCTATAAAAATTCTATGAGGGGCATTTTTTGCATATATATTTGGCTATAACTGCTGATTTCTTCAGGATGGATTCTGTAAGGCATAGTTTTAAAGCTTTTAGTCACAGTATTAAAATTAGCTTCAGAAATGATGCAGCTGTTAACCCTCTCCCAATTAGGTACTGAAAGTGCCTGTTTTGCCAACACCTTCACCATCATTGGATATTATAATTTTTAAGTGATAATTTTTTGATGTAATACCAAAAAGAAGAAAAATGGAAATAGCATCTTATGGCTTTCACTTCCATTTCTTGATTCTTAAACACATTTTCTTGTATGTACTATTAATATTTTTTCCTTTGTGACTTGTTCATTTGTGCTATTCATCATTTTTATACTGAATTCTTTATACCTTTCCCATAAATTTGTAAAAGCTCTTCTTTTTAAAATAAAATCATTGTTTTGTCTATCATTTATTTTATAAATATATTTCCCAAATTTCCATTTTGTCCATGATGTTTTATGACACCAGCAGTTTTTTGTGTATTAGTTTATTTTCTGTATATATATATTTTTTTTTATTGAAGTATAATCAGTTTACAATGTTCTGTCTTTTTGTATATTAAATCTATTATTCTGGTCTGTCCTTTCTTTTCCATGGTACACAGTTCTTTCCCTTCTCCACCCCAACATGATGTAATATTTATATCATTTTATTTTTCTTACGGTTTTGTTTCCATGCTTAATTTTTTACCAGTTAAGAATTTATTTTGGAACTAATGCAATGTTGTAAATCAACTATACTTCAATAAAAAAAATTTTTTTAAGAATTTATTTTGGAGTAAGTCATGAGTTAGGGAAGCTAACTTGATTTTTTCGCAGGTGATTAGCCAGCTGCTGACAAGTCACCTACAGGATAATCTACCTTTTCCTCTCAAATATGAAATGGGAGATTTGTTACACGTGAACTTTGAAATATACGCATAAGATCTATTTACAGACTTTTAGAGCCTATTTTTTTCTTTTTATTTACCTACAGTTAAAATATTTAAAAAATTTAACTTTATAGATATGTTTTGACATCTGGTGGTGATAGATATCCCATTATTCTTATTTTAACACATGTTTTTACTATTCCCATTGCTTATTCTCCCAAACAAATTGGAGAATCATTTTTAAAATAGTCAAAAAATAATTGGAAAAAAATTAGAATTTGATTGGAATTGTGTAATCAATTTATACTTAATTTGGGAAGAATTGACATCTCTACAATAGCTGGAATTATCACCCAGAAACACAGGTCCCTATTTTTCTAGCTGCTTTTAAGGATTTTCAGCTTCCTTTACATAAGTACTGTGACCTCTGTAAGGATCTACTCCCTAATTTTTTCATATTTTGAATGGTTGTTTTGAATGTTTAAAAAAAAAACTATTGATTTGGACCATTTTACTATGCTCTCTCGTTAATTCTGAGAAATTTTTCATTGGTATTCTTGGATTTTTCCTTGTGGTCGAATTTATAACCCATAAATAATAGTAATTTTGTCTCTTTTTCTCCAATATTTGATCTCACTCAATTTTTTGTCTAATTGTTTCTTATCATTTCCAGAATGATGCTGAACAAAAATGGTTAGCATTCTCATGAGTTTTTTTTACTTTAATAAGAATGATAATAGCAAATATTCTGTAAAGGCTTATGATATGTAAGACACTGTTCTAAGCAATATACATGTTAACCCATGATTGAATCCAACCAACAGCCCAAAGGTAAGTACTATTTTATTCCCATTTTACAGGGAGAAAAACTGAGACACAGAGACATCAAGTAATTTGCCCAAGGGTATATACTACAAGAAACTAGCAGAACCAAAATCTGAATCCAGGCATTCTGATGAGTGGGGTTGTGATGACCTACAATGTGCCATAGTATAACATTTAATAGACTCTCTCTTGCCATGAACTTGGATAGGATATAGGATGAAGGGGCTCTACTGGCCTCTGGAGTACCTCTAGCATCTCATAGCCAAAAGAGGACAGTCACCATTGGATTTTCTAGTGTCAGTGAGGATGATGAGATTCCAGAAGAGTAGAGGCTAGGCAATAGAACTTAGACATCAGAGGCAAGCATGGGCCATCATTATCTTTATGGAGACAAGGTCACAGTGGCAGCCAGGGCTGCCATGGTGTTCCCGAGGACAAGACAGATGGCCAGACAACAAGTGTACTGAACTTTCATTCAATTTCCAGACCTGAGCCAATTCTCAGAAGATCTAGAACCAATCAATCAAAGGAATGGCTGGGTCCCCTTGTGGGGAACTCTGTAATGCCACAGCTAGTGTTCACAGAGTGATTCCACCATAACATCCCGTACGGTTGACACTAACATTTAGGGACCCAAAATATCATCAGGGCCCCATGTCATGGAAGGGGCATAGGAGGCCAGGTGATAATTGGGGTCTGGGGTCAAGTCTACCTTATAGTACCAGTGTATTTGTAGACATTTCTTGTGGTCATTTCCCTAGTTTCTGAGTGCATAATCTAGATGAATATTCATTGGTGGGCTCTCATATTGGTGACCTGACCTCTGGAATAAGTGTCCCCTGCTAGTTATTAAGCTGTTGTTGCTCAACTTCAACCCTAATCCGCTTCCTATGTCATGTTCTATGATACTGGGTCTGGGCCTCTGCAAATTACATTTCTGCTTTGCCAGTTGGCTCTATATTCAACTCTACCAAGAGGGGATGCTAGCAGGATAAGGAGACTTGTACTTCCTATTTGCTTCATGTTCCTATCAGCATCACCTTAGTCTCATTCCTCACCCTGGCGTGGGCAGTTTGTTGCAGTTATAGCAACTGAATCCAGTTTGTGGTTTTTCCATCACTTGCAGGACTAGCCTCATAGTGGTCCTCAGAACATCAGCTGGTCAGGCATGCTCAGAGTTCTGACCCACAGCCCCATGAGCCCTTCCTTTGAGCTCAGAGCCATCAGCACCGGCTGAGAAGTGGCCTCTTTCAAAGATCTGAGTTTCAGCTCCTATTTCAAGCTTCTAAGTAACTAATTCCAACTTCCTCCCCTTGCTTGCCTGGCCATAAGAATGGTAGCTGCTACCTGCAGTTTCTGGGATATCTTAATGTTCTCTCTTTGCCTTTCCAGTTTTTCAGTAACTACTTAATCATTCTTCACATTAAATTCTCTTTATAAAATAAGTTGTTTAGTATCCATCTCCTGACTGGACCTCAACTGATACACTGTGATACACTGTGGGAAAAACAGATGAGAACCCTGAAATTGTTCCCGTCTACAAGACAGAAGCAATGCTCCATTATTAGGCAAAATGGCAGAGATCAGGCCTACCCTCACAGACCCTCAAAGACTTCAGGAGGCTAGGAATGGTAGCCATCATATTCCCATTTAGTTTCCTGATCTGTGCCCTAGAAAAAGCCAATAGGATCATGTTGCTGGTGGTAGACTACCATAAACTTAACCAAGCCCTAACCCCAAGCACAGCTGCTACTCCAGATGCTATATCTTTATTTACTACAACAGATCCACATGGCCTCTGGCACTTGGTATAAGGCTACTGAATTGGAAAATGTGTTCTTTTCAACCGCCACTAGAGAGGAGGATCAAAAGCAGTTGCTGTCACTAGGAACAGACAGAAACATACTTTCATTGCCATGTCCTCAGGGCTATGTTAACCTCTCTGCTCTATGTCACAAAAGAACTTAACAGGATCTTGATCACGTGAGCACTCTGTACAAGTCTGGGTGTTTCACTATACCTATAACGTCATTTAATCATGCCTGGGGAGGAGGATGTGCTAAGTACTTTGGATGCAACGTTCAGGCATATGTGGATCGGAAAGATGAGACGAACCTTATAAACATTCAAGGGCTTTGCCTTGATCAGTAAAGTTTTCAGGGATCCAGTGGTCTGGGACCTGCCAGGTCACTCCAAGGAGGAGCAAATTAATGTACTTTGCACCTCCTACCACTCACAAAGTGGCACACTACTTGGTAGAACTTTTCAAATTTTGCAGATTGTATCCCTCACACTCTGGATACTGCTCCAACCCATTTATTACTGAGTCAGAAGGCTGTCAGCTTTGAGTGGGTGTTACGGGCTGCAATGTGTCCCCCCAAATTGATATATAGAAGCCTTAACTTCCAGGACTTCAGAATATGACTGTATTTGCAGATAGGGCCTTTAAAAGGGAGTTGGAGTGAGATCACTAGGGGGGGCTCTAATGCAATCTGAATGATGTCCTTATAAAAAGAGGAAATTTGAACATACAGAGACACCAAGGGTGCATACATACACAGGGGAAAGGCTGTGTGAGGACACAGCAAAAAGGCGGCCATTAGCAAGACGAGGAAAGAGACCCGAGAAGAAACTAAACTTGCCAATACCTTGATCTAGACTTCTTGCCTCCAGAACTATGAGACAATAAATTTCTGTTGCTTTAGCCACTCAGCCTGTGGTATTTGGTTATAGCAGCCCAAGCAAATGAATACAGTGGGCCTGGAGCAAGAGAGAACTCTGCAGCTGGTCCAGGTGTGGTACAAGCAGCCCAAGTGCTTAGGCTTTATGAGCAGAGGATCCTATGGTGCTCAAGTCTATAGAATCTTTGACAAGCCTCAATAGGAGTATCACAACACAGACACCCCAGAGGGCCGTGCCATCCGCAGCATACAGAGCTATTTACTACTCAGAAAGCAGCTGCTGAATGCTTCTGGGCCCATGGGATGACTGAGCACCTGAACATGGGACATCAAGGGACTGTGTAACCAGAACTGCCTTTTATGAGTTGGGTATTATGAGACCCACTAGGTCACAAGGGTTGCACAGAAGAAATCCATCATAACCTGGGACTTAGACCTCTCAGAGATGAAGGTTTGGGTTACTCCACCAGGCAAGCAACCTAAACATGCAGAAATGCTGGTGGAGGAGGGGGGGCCTCTACAAAGAGTGGAAGAGAAGGGAAATGATGGATGAACATCTTGGGACAAACTGTAGAAGCAGACAGTGAGACCTCAGCCATCAATCTTTCTGTTGTAGGTTCTTTTTCTTTTTCTTTGTGACCATGAAGAATCAGTGACGGGGCACAGGGATTGTGAGTGGTACAAAGTCTGGACTGTAGTAGGTGCTGTCGATGACCCGTCCAGACCTCCTCATCCTTGGCACATCAGAGCACATCAACCATCTACCTGTCAGCATCCAGATTTTTTTGCCTAGGGCTTTTCTCTGGCCTACAGAGAAACTCTGCTCCTGTACACAGCACCCAGATATACTAGGGAAATTACACCATGCCCCCAGGAGCCACCTTTAACTAATAACTGATAAGAAAGTGTGCAAAAATATCCCAACTCCCTCATCTCTTAGGTGGGATGACTCTGTGTTCCTTACAGAGATTAAACACCAGACACCTGCAGTGCTAACTTGCTTGATAAGAACTTTTATTTACTGCCGTCTCTTTCCTGTGTCACTAACTCCCCTAACACACTTTCCTATGATCATTTCCAAAGTAAATATTTTGCTTTATTCTCTCAATGTTGGCTTTTGGAGGACCTCAAACTAAAATAAGACAACACACCTATCAAAATATAGACAACCTCTAATCAACAGCACATTCCTAATTCCTTCTCATTGTTGTCCAGGATTGCTTTCTCTTATGTGTGCAGAAAAACAGGACAGTGAGCTGGGAAAGTGATAGGAAAAGAGTACTTTGGGCATTTAATGAATCAACACCAGCAAGGTCAGGGAACTACACTATTTTCTGATGGGTACAATCCCTGGGTCTCTGTCTAAGGCAGTAGAGAATATATTGTCTCCTTATACATACACACACACACAAAATTTTAATGGAGGTACTGAGAATTAAACCTAGGACCTTGTGCATGCTAAGCATGTGCCCTACCACTGAGCTATTTCCCTCCCCGCTCCTTATATATTTTAGTTGTCACTCTTGTATGACCTAAAACCTGGGTGTGCCATAAGGCATCCTTAAATCCATTCCATTTGCCTTTTATATAAAGAGGAGGGATTCCTCCAAGATTCTGGCATTTGTTGTCCATCAGTGTTCCTTTTAGTCATCATTGTAAATTTCCACATTTTCCTTGTCTTTGTTTTCTGTGCTGTCATAGGTATTTTAATGAAAGTTGAATGAGACTGCACAGTGCAGGCTGCTGGCCATATGATATTTTGATCTGAACATCTATAGTATTCTGTGTTAAGAAGCAGTGAAGTGATAAAATGGAAGATGGACTTCCAAAGGTTCATGGATGCCATCTTGTTGGAATAAAACATATAAAACCAAAGTGGAGATATACTGTCACCAACAGTAAACAGCATTAGGTATAGAACTGAAAATTTAAGTCTTCATTAGCATGGTTCCTCAAATGACTCCTAAGAAAATTATTCATGAGCTTAGACAGATAGAGAGAGAAGGGGAAAGAGAGAGAGGTGGGTCTACATGTCAAAGAGGCCTTAAGTCATAATTATTTCTCCAGAGACTTAAACTGGTCATTCAATAATGCTTGGAATATTTAGAGAGGAATTAAAAAACTATTTGATTCTGATATCAGCATTCTCAATTATTTCAGCCTGCAAGTGACATTTTAATGGCCAAACAATCACAATGCTGCAATAAATTCTGGAAGTGTAAAAGTTATTTTCCTTTTGGGCTAGGTCATGATTTGAGTGATTTTTCATTGGTTAAGTTCCTATATTATCTGAGTGACACTTCTTGTAATAATAACCTTGCTTTGTTCCCATCTTGTCATATTTATCTTTCTTGACCAGCTGCTATCCACACTCTGACCCTGTGATAGTAGCTAGTCTGCCCTGACCTTTGCAGCTATTAAACCCAAGGGAGCTAATAAGCTATGAACCCATACCAACCCTAATTAGCTATTTCAACAGCTGTGGAAAGGGGCAGTTCTTAGAGATCTTTCCATCAAAAAAACTGACAGAAAGTTAACCTAAGCTAGAAAGGAAAAAGCAAAAGGAAAGCACCTTGGAATAATCTAAGAACCATCTCAATCATACTGAAATCCATTTTAGCACCTCCAAGCCCTTCCAGTGTGACTCTGAACACTTACTCTGGGGATGATGATATTGGTTTAAAGATTCCAAACACATATACAGTGTGATGAACCCAGAAGGTGCTAGGAGCTGAAGAATCATGAGACCATATAAATGAGCTGGGCTAGCAAATAAGATGCATTACACATTTCAATATAAAACATCTGGATCACCTAGATAATGTATCTTTCTGAACCCTCCATTTACTATTGCCTGGGAATATGCTTGGAAATCATGTCATAATTATACCTTTTATTCAGCAATAAAAATCCTATAGAGCAGTGTTTATTTAGCTTAAATGTGCAGTAAGTCTACCTGGAAAGGTCATCTCAAGCCTCAGATAGACTGAGATAGAACCTAAGAATCTGTATTTTAAACAAATATGGACAAAGTTTATTCTGAATTCTGATTTTAAAAGTTCCAATGAGAGAAAGAAAAATACCATATGAGATCGCTCATATGTGGAATCTAAAAAAACAGAAACAAACAAACAAACAAAAACAAAGCATAAATACAGGACAGAAATGGACTCATGGACAGAGAATACAGACTTGTGGTTACCGGGGGGGGGGGCGGGGTAGAGGGTGGGAAGGGATAGACTGGGATTTCAAAATTGTAGAACAGATAAACAAGATTACACTGTATAGCACAGGGAAATATACACAAAATGTTATGATAAATCACAGAGAAAAAAATGTGACAATGAGTGTGTATATGTCCATGTATGACTGAAAAATTGTACTGAACACTGGAATTTGACACAACACTGTAAAATGATTATGAATCAATAAAAATGTAAAAAATAAATAAATAAATAAATAAAAAACCTAAAAAAAAATAAAAATAAAAATAAAAGTTCCAATGAATAAATATCAAAACAGAATTGTGGTAAAACCCGTATCTTCAGTGTGATTTAATATCTCGCCAGTGGGGAAGAGAAATGCAAACAGAGCATCGGGGATGTCAGAATGAGTCAGATTACTCCAGCCCAGAAGCCCTATGGCTGTTGAAGTTTTTATCACATTTTCAACTGGACTTTTTTCAACCAAACTGTTCTCAAAGTAAAAATTATACCCAGGACAAAAAAAATGCAGACTTACTCATTGAGCACCTAATTTGTCTAGAAGGGTTCTAGTTACTACAGGAAAGTCAGAGGAAGACATGATCCCTGTCCTCAAGGAAATAAGAGAAATTACATCATTCCAATAAAACCAGAAAAGAGCAATGTAATTCTAAATGGGTCCCTGACCTTAAGAATCAAGAGACTGATGCAGGTTATAGTGCCTGGAGAAGGCTTCATGAGGGGAGGTGGGAGTTATACAGGAACTAGACTTGGAAAAAAACTTGGATCGGAAAAAAAAAAGAGCAAAAGAAATTATTCGATATCTGGAATGAACATGCATGTCACAAGCCTAAGCTAAATAAATGCTTCAGATCCCACCAGCTGATTAGATTTATCCATCGGCCTCAGGTCCCATATAGCTTTAGAAGAGAATTCATAGGAGATGGGAGTTCAACCAAAATTACAAGTACTTCAGAGTGATCTCAGAGAAGAAAACACAAGTAAATGTTTGTGATGAACTGAGCTAGCCCCTTGCCTGGGTCTGTTACTGCCTGCTGTGTCACCTGGATCTTACATCTCACCTCTCTGTGGCCTGGCCTCTTGTCTCCCTGTTCCTCCAAGGTAAGCCAACACTGCTTATCTTATCAAGATCTCCTTGAGTTCTGAATAAATGAGAGGCACCTACAAAGACAAAGGGCTGAGGAGTCACTCAGTAAAAGGAAGTTTGAGAGTTTACAAAAACAGAGGAAAATAGACTAACCAGTAATCAGAGGGAAGAGGTCCCTTAGGCAGCGCTGCTGCTGTAGCTGAAAGAGCCTGGGGCAGCCTAAGGGCTGGGATCAGAAGAGAAAGTGCCCTACTCCCTGGGATCAGCTACCTGAGAGGAAGGAGGCCCCTCTAAGAACCGGGAGCACAAGCCCCAGATGTGAGCAGGGCAGTACAAAAGCAACACTTTGTAAACATCTTAAGAAGGGGCCTCATGACAACCGTACAAGTCAAATGGAGAAAAGACAAGCTGTGTTTGATAGCCGGTGGTTAAAGAGACTTCAGGGTTTGCTGCCAGCCTCCAGCAGTCCATGGAGAGATCTTTTCTCCTCCCCTTGTGCATGTATCATTTCCATCAATGGCAAATCAGACTTAATCTCACCCCCAACTCCACTCTTGAATGGGAAAACAGATCCAAAGGTATTTAAGAAGCTAGGACAAAATAGATCACACAAATGTATTTAAAAGAGAAAAGCTTTGTCTCCCAATGTAAATCTCAAAAAGGATGTTTCAGGCCAGAAGCTCTCAGATTTTTCTTTTAATCTTAAACTCATAACATTTTAAATGCTATTTTTCAAAAACAAATCTGAAGGAGAAAGTCACAGGCAGTAACATAGTGACATCTACCATCATTTTAGAGGTTGTTTACTTCCTTTGAGTTGCTATGCTTGCAACTGGTTACTTTAACCAGGTAAGTGGTGGTTAAATACTATATTAAATACTTTGTGGTTTATCCTGAGGGCAATGGGAAATCATTAAAGGATTTCAGGCTGAGGAGTACATTTCTAAGGTCTGCATTTTAGAATTTCATCTGACTGCAGTGTGAACAATAGATGGTGAGAGAGGACTGTCATCTCCCTCCATACTTGAAGAACACGTGGGCAATCCTGGAAGCCTTTTCGGGTGGGGGGAATACCTCCCTCACACAGGTGAGGCCTACATTCCTAATGGGTTCAGATGGTTTCCACACACTGCTATACTTTCCTGTCCTCCTCAGTGTCCTCACATTACACACAGCATCCAAATCCACTAAAGTGGCAGAAGACAAGCAACCTAATTATTGAATGTTGGTTACTCAAATTAGCTCTGTTACAGACTGAATTCTGTCCTCCCAAAATTCGTACGTTGAAGTCCTAACCCCAAAGTGATTCTTTGGAGATTGTGAAAATGAGTCCCCCAAAAACCGAGTTCCCTTATCAAGTTTATGATTAATCTTTCTACCCAAAACTTTATTCTCTTTCTTGTCCCCTTTTACCTCAATCCTGTGCTAACTGAACACTCATCAGAGGCAGATGACTAAAACTGCTGCTGTAGATATCATCACTAAGGTACAAACTCACACTGTTTCTCCAGAGCAAGATGAGCTAACAGGCCCCCAAGCTATGGACCACCTGGCCAGAGAATCGTAAACTGGAGATCTCCTGATTCTCTGAAACTACGAAACTAAGATTAAGAAATGTCACAAAATTAGTATCAACCCAGCTTCTTTGTTCTTCCCCTTTAAAAATGCTCCTAACTCAAAGACCAAGTTGGAGTGGATGTGAGATGTCTCTGCCTCCCTTGCTTGGCGGCCTGCAATAAGCCCTTACTTTGCTGTGAACGCTTTGCTGCCAAGTGCCTGCTGCTATTTCTGTGCCGTGGGCACACAAACCCTTGCTTGGTTACAAGTGGGCCTATCAGGAAGTTATAAAATTAAATGAGGTCCTGAGGGTGCAGCCTCACCCGACAGGGCTGGTGTTCTTGTAAGAACAGACACCAGAGATAACCCTCTCCACACCTGCAAAGAGGAAAGGCCTGGTGAAGACACAGCAAGAAGGCAGTACCTACAAGCCTCACCAGACACCAACCCTGATAGCACCTTGATCTTGGACTTATGGTCTCCAGAACTGTGAGAAAATAAATTTCTATTCTTTAAGCCACCTAGTCTGTGGTATCTTAATATGTAACCATAGCAGACTAATAAAGTTTTAAGCTGAGAACATTATGAAAGCTTTCCATTTCCATTTTCTGTGTTTATAAATACTTCCCCCCAAGTTTCCCTTACGATGAAAGAGAGTGGAAGGGTTGGAGAATGATTTATTTTTCAAGAGCAGTGGGGCTTTTTCTAAACTAGTGAGGAAAGAGGGCGGGAAGGATTTCAAGCTATTACACTGCTAGATGCAGTTGTTTCGATCATTAAAATCTCTTTAATAAGATTACCCATGACTCCACAGAAGCTAAACCCTCTGACGGGAAAGCTTCAGGTATTTGTCGCATCCAGTCAGAGTGAAGAAAATTCAACCATCTACAGAGAATTAAGTAGATGTGCCTGAAATATATTCTCTTTTCTTTTTTTTTTTTTTTGTTTTAAAGTAAGGCCTAGCAGTAGAATATTTACCATCTTCCATTTAGTTCCTGAAAACCCAGGCTTAAATGGAATCAGCAGTGAGCAGTCAGGAATTGGTTATGAGATATCCTAACTTTCAGCTGGAGAAGTCCTAGCTGTGGAAAAGAGTGGGTGCCACAGGGCCAGGAAAGTAGTAGAAGTAAATTAGCAAGTAAGTAGACTGCTGTGTCTGACAGAATAGGCAAGATTCTGGGGCAGTAACAAAAATCTCAGTGATTTCACTGGTCAGATGGCCATCATCAAAAAGTCTACAAATAATAAATGCTGGAGAGAGTGTGGAGGAAAGGGAACCCTCCTACAGTGTTAGTGGGAATGTAAATTGGTACAGTCACTAAGGAGAACAGTATGGAGAGTCCTTAAAAAACTAGAAATAGACTTACCATATGATCCAGCAACTCCACTCCTGGGCATATATCCAGAAAAGATGAAAACTCTAATTTAAAAAGATACATCACCCCAATGTTCACAGTGGCACTATATACAATAGCCAAGACATAGAAGCAACGTAAATGTCCATCGACAGATGAATGGATTAAGATATGGTATCTAGCTAGCTAGCTAGCTAGCTACAATGGAATATTACTCCACCATGAAAAAGAATGAAATAATGCCTTTTGCAGCAACATGGATGGACCTAGAGATTATCATACTAAGTGAAGTAAGTCAGATAGAGAAAGACAAAAATCATATATCGCTTACATGTGAAATCTAAAAAAATGATACAAATAAATTTATTTATAAAACAGAAAAAGACTCAGACATAGAAAACAAACTTATGGTTACCAAAAAGGAAAAGAGAGGGGAGGGATAAATTAGGAGTTTGAGATTAACAGATACACACTACTGTATATAAAATAAATAACAAGATCCTACTGTATAACACAGGGAACTAACTATATTCAGTATCTTGTAATAACCTATAATGGAAAGGACTTGGAAAAGAATACACACACACACACACACACACACACACACACACACATGTATAAGTGAATCACTTTGCTGTACATCTGAACTAACAAAGCATTGTAAATCAACAATACTTCAATTAAAAAAAAATCCCAGTGAGTTAACCCACGGTTTACTTCTCACTCACACAAAGCCCTCTGTGGGTGTCTGTCAGCTCTCGAGAGCAGCTCCCTTCCAAGGCATGACTTGGGGTACTAGACAGATAGAATCCACACTATTTTGTAGCTGCATCATCTGGAATATGAGGCCTCCATAGTCACTATGGCAGAGAAAGAGAAGCTAGAATATCATAAAGGAGTTTTCCACTGCCTCAGCCAGAAGTGACATGTCACATTTCACTGGCCAGAACTAGTTTCAAGGCCCCCTCCAAACTTTAAGGGGGTTGGGAAGTATAATTTCCCATGTGCCTAGAGGAGGCACATGAAAATGGATTTGATGAACACATAGCTTTTTCTCTGCCACAGCTGCCAAACAGTGAAAACTACCAGATGGAAAGAAGCATTCCTGATTATCAGATGCCAGATTGAGGTTTTTTTTTTAACATTTTTTATTGATTTATAATCATTTTACAATGTTGTGTCAAATTCCAGTGTTCAGCACAATTTTTCAGTCATTCATGGACATATACACACTCATTGTCACATTTTTTTCTCTGTGATTTATCATAACATTTTGTGTATATTTCCCTGTGCTATACAGTGTAATCTTGTTTATCTATTCTACAATTTTGAAATCCCAGTCTATCCCTTCCCACCCTCTACCCCTCTGGTAACCACAAGTCTGTATTCTCTGTCCATGAGTCTTTAGATTCCACATATGAGCGATCTCATATGGTATTTTTCTTTCTCTTTCTGGCTTACGTCACTTAGAATGACATTCTCTAGGAGCATCCATGTTGCTGCAAATGGCGTTATGTTGTCAGTTTTTATGGCTGAGTAGTATTCCATTGTATAAATATACCACATCTTCTTTATCCAGTCACCTATTGATGGACATTTAGGCTGTTTCCATGTTTTGGCTATTGTAAATAGTGTTGCTATGAACATTGGAGTGCAGGTGTCATCCTGTAGTAGATTTCCTTCTGGATACAAGCCCAGGAGTGGGATTCCTGGGTCATATGGCAAGTCTATTCCTAGTCTTTTGAGGAATCTCCACACTGTTTTCCATAGTGGCTGCACCAAACTGCATTCTCACCAGCAGTGTAGGAGGGTTCCCCTTTCTCCACAGCCTCTCCAGCATTTGTCATTTGTGGATTTTTGAATGACAGCCATTCTGACTGGTGTGAGGTGATACCTCATTGTAGTTTTGATTTGCATTTCTCTGATAATTAGTGATATTGAACATTTTTTCATGTGCTTTTTGATCATTTGTATGTCTTCCTTGGAGAATTGCTTGTTTAGGTCTTCTGCCCATTTTTGGATTGGGTTGTTTATTTTTTTCTTATTGAGTCGTATGAGCTGCTTATATATTTTGGAGATCAAGCCTTTATCGGTTTCACTTGCAAAAATTTTCTCCCATTCCGTAGGTTTTCTTCTTGTTTTATTTCTGGTTTCCTTTGCTGTGCAGAAGCTTGTAAGTTTCATTAGGTCCCATTTGTTTATTCTTGCTTTTATTTCGTCTAGGAGAAAATTTTTGAAATGTATGTCAGATAATGTTTTGCCTATGTTTTCCTCTAGGAGGTTTATTGTATCTTGTCTTATGTTTAAGTCTTTAATCCATTTTGAGTTGATTTTTGTATATGGTGTAAGGGTGTGTTCTAGCTTCATTGTTTTACATGCTGCTGTCCAGTTTTCCCAACACCATTTGCTGAAGAGACTGTCTTTATTCCATTGTATATTCTTGCCTCCTTTGTCGAAGATGAGTTGACCAAAAGTTTGTGGGTTCATTTCTGGGCTCTCTATTCTGTTCCATTGGTCCATATGTCTGTTTTGGTACCAATACCATGCTGTCTTGATGACTGTAGCTCTATAGTATTGTCTGAAGTCTGGGAGAGTTATTCCTCCAGCCTCTTTCTTTCTCTTCAGGAATGCTTTAGCAATTCTAGGTCTTTGATGGTTCCATATACATTTTATTATGATTTGTTCTAGTTCTGTGAAATATGTCCTGGGTAATTGGATAGGGATTGCATTAAATCTGTAGATTGCCTTGGGCAGTATGACCATTTTAACAATATTGATTCTTCCAATCCAAGAGCATGGAATGTCTTTCCATTTTTTAAAGTCTTCTTTAATTTCCTTCATCAATGGTTTATCGTTTTCTGTGTATAATTCTTTCACCTCCTTGGTTAGATTTATTCCCAGATATTTTATTACTTTGGGTGCTATTTTAAAGGGGATTGTTTCTTTACTTTCTTTTTCTGTTGATTTATCGTTAGTGTAAAGAAAGGCAACTGATTTTTGAACATTAATTTTGTAACCTGCTACCTTGCTGAATTCTTCGATCAGCTCTAGTAGCTTTTTTGTGGACCTTTTAGGGTTTTCTATATATAGTAACATGTCGTCAGCATATAATGACACTTTTACCTCTTCTTTTCCAATTTGGATCCCTTTTATTTCTTTCTCTTGCCTGATTGCTGTGGCTAGGACTTCCAGGACTATGTTGAATAGGAGTGGTGATAGTGGGCATCCTTGTCTTGTCCCAGATTTTAGTGGGAAGCTTTTGAGTTTTTCACCGTTGAGAACTATGCTGGCTATAGGTTTGTCATATATAGCTTTTATTATGTTGAGATATGTTCCCTCTATACCCACTTTGGCGAGAGTTTTTATCATAAATGGGTGTTGAATTTTATCAAATGCTTTTTCTGCATCGATTGAGATGATCATGTGGTTTTTGTCCTTTCTCTTGTTGATGTGATATATTACATTGATTGATTTGCATATGTTGAACCAGCCTTGTGTCCCTGGGATGAACCCCACTTGGTCATGATGTATAATCTTTTTTATGTGTTGTTGGATTCTATTTGCTAAAATTTTGGTGAGGATTTTGGCGTCTATGTTCATCAGTGATATTGGCCTATAATTCTCTTTTTTTGTAGTGTCTTTGCCTAGTTTTGGTATCAGGGTGATGGTGGCTTCATAGAATGAGTTTGGGAGTATTCCCTCCTTTTCAATCATCTGGAAGAGTTTGAGAAGGACTGGTATGATTTCTTCTTTGTATGTTTGGTAGAATTCCCCGGTGAAGCTGTCCGGTCCTGGACTTTTATTTGTAGGGAGGTTTTTTTTAAATTGCTATTTCTATTTCCTTTCTAGTGATCTGACTGTTCAAGTGTTCAGTTCTTCTTGATTCAGTTTTGGTGGACAGTATGTTTCCAGAAACTTGTCCATCTCCTCTAGGTTATCCAGTTTGGTTCCATATAGTTTTTCATAATATTCTTGTATGATATTCTGTATTTCTATTTTGTTTGTTGTAATTTCTCCATTTTCCTTTCTTATTTTGCTAATTTGTGCTTTCTCTTTTTTCTTCTTTGTGAGTTTGGCCAGAGGTTTGTTGATTTTATTTACTTTTTCAAAAAACCAGCTTTTGGTTTGGTTGATTTTTTTCAATGGTCTTGTTAATCTCTATTGTATTTAATTCCTCTCTGATCTTTATTATTTCCTTCCTTCTGCTGCTTTTTGGGGCTTTTTGTTGTTCTTTTTCTAATTGATTTAGGTGGTGGGTTAACTTGTTTATTTGAGATTGTTCTTCTTTTTTGAGGAAGGCCTGTATCACTATAAACTTCCCTCTTAGCACTGCCTTTGCTGTGTCCCATAGGTTTTGAGTGGTTGTGCTTTCATTATCATTTGTCTCAAGGTATTTTTTAATTTCAGCTTTGATTTCCTCATTGATCCATTGTTTTTTCAATAACATATTGTTTAATCTCCATGCTTTTCTTTTTTTCTCCTTTGTTTCTCTGTTGTTGATTTCCAGTTTCATGGCATTGTGGTCAGTAAAGATGCTTGAGATAATTTCTATCTTCTTAAATTTGTTGAGGTTTCTTTTGTGTCCAAGTACATGATCGATCCTGGAAAATGTTCCATGTGCACTTGAAAAGAATGTATATTCTATTTTTGGGGGGTGTAATGCTCTGAAAATATCCACCAAATCTAGTTTTTCTATTGTAGTATTTAATTTCTCTGTTGCCTTGTTTATTTTCTGTCTGGAAGATCTGTCTAGTGATGTTAATGCAGTGTTAAAATCTCCAACTATGATTGTATTCCCATCAATATCGCCCTTTATCTCTGTTAGTAATTCTTGTATGTACTTAGGTGCTCCTATATTGGGTGCATATATATTAACGAGTGTAATGTCTTCATCTTGTATCACTCCTTTAATCATTATAAAATGTCCAGATTGAGTTTTGAATGGAATAGTTCTTAAATGTGTGGTTATAGAACTGGAACTTAGGATGCCACTCACCCTCCTCACCTCTGGGGACTTGGCCGATGAGTTGCCTACACAAATCCCACTAGACAAACAAAAATGGTTATCATTTGGGCAAGCTGTAATACCCCAGCATAAAACTTAGTCATAGCTGCATAGAGAACTCATCTTAAGCTGGAGGCTGAAATGGGCTTCCTTTCTTCTGATCCTTCCTCTCTGAATCTAAATATTGAGAGAGAAAGAGAGAGAATGACCCAACACAACCAGCAGCATGGACAATGGTAGCAGGCCTGGCTCACCCAGCTGGATGAAGGCCCAACAGAAGGCACTGAGAGGATGGCCAGGCACTACACTAGTGGGATATGGTAAGTCCACATGGATAGGAATGGAGCAGAACTTAGAGAGAGAAAAAGAAAGTGTAGAATCTGAACCATGCCTCTAAGGCACAGGAACACCGCCTACAGATAAATATGGCCTGTTGAATATCGCAGACACTGACCAATCAGACTAGTGGCAAGGAAGGAGCATCTAAAGGAAGGGAGTGTTAACTGCATACAGGCACAAGAAAAAGTACATTTATTATATCACTTGACGCTCAAAACAAAGTAATTGCCACTATCCCTATTTTATAGACAAGGAAACAGAGTTAAAACAGTAACTTGTCTAAGTCTATAGTTAGATAGTTAGGGTGAAGCTAAGATTTGAACCCCTAACTGTCTGACTCCAGAGCTCACACTCCTAGCCACTCCACAAATGGAAGGAAACGGAGGTAAGGAAAGATTTCCTGCCCGAAATATTCTTATGTGGTTTTCTCCAATTACAAGGTAGAAAATCAGTTCTCCCAGTTCCATAAGTCAGAGGGAGATGTCCACAAATTTGTGATGGTGAGCCCATGCTGAGTGATGACTATTGATACAGCCTCTTGGCTTAATTTAGCATAAACCTAATCCAGCACCCAGACCACTCAAAAATCAGCCTGAGCCACAGCAACCCACAGAGGGGTGGGTTTCTCATTTCCCCATCTAGCCATCAAGGAAAGTTATGTTTAAAGTCTCAAATCTTTACGGTCAACAGAACTATTATCTGATAGAAACTATGAGGCAAAATATTATTCAGAAAAATAAACAAAAACAGATACCTTGTGTTATTCCCCTGGGTTAATGACTGCTGCTGAGTTCAAAAAAGCCATGGTTTTATCTCCCTTCATATGTATGATTAGCCTGTTTCCTGCTCTTTGATTCACTTGGCCAACATCTCCCATAGTTCATTGGCTGAGAGGCTGAGATGCCAGAGAATGAAGTCGCTGTGGCCCACATCTCTGCTGCAGGGACAAGCACACACTTGTGGGTGATGGATCTAACCCTCCAGTGGGCAGAGCTGCATTTCAGGAGAGCAATTCAATCCAGATGGGAAATAACCATTTCCAGCTGAGGGAGCTGGCTGCCCTGCCTGATCACTTGCACAGCAGAAGCAGGGATGAGACTGACATCACCCTGGGCCACCCCATGGGCCTTGCTAGCCTCCATCACAAACAGGAATGTGAGCTTCCGCCAACTGAATTCAGCCTTTTTTACCCTCCAGAGGCTCCTTCTTGGTGAAACACACAACTGTTTCTACACAACAATGAATATTTGCATGGAGGCTCATTTTCATAACTTACCCACCTGACCCAAAATCAACCAGGCCCAAAACTGCACACGATAATCTGCAGTCACAGGAGGAGAGCCCCGAGTCGCCTCCTGGATTCATTCACACAAGCTGGCCTCTGACCTGCCTTCCAAACGGTTTCCTGGCAAAACCCAATTAGCCCAATATGCATCACGCATCTGGCTAGAAACGTCTATTCAAATAAATCTCAGCCTAAAAATAAAGCTGCTTCTTTTTAAACAAGGTAATAGGGCTGAATTGTCTTGGTTTCCTGAACAATTATCTTTGAAACAGCAAAATCTTCATCTGTATGCTAAAATATAATGGACTTAACCAGTGTGGGCCTGGCGATGACTCAGCCCGTCCAGTCAGATGGGAGACCAGCAGATGAAGCTCACAATTTGTCTTTAGAGGAACTGAGCTCTGAACTGCAGAAAATTCAGTTGTGATTTCATCACAAAGCAAAACGTAATTAGAGGACTTTCATTATCTACTTGTATGCCTAAAGCTGAGAACACCAAGTTATTAATTTTTTCTTCCTTTGGATGTAGCTTTTGGCAGAGTTTCTACCATTATAGCACCTTTCGTTTCAGAACCCAAATGGCTGCTCAGCTTTTCATTAATTATGGGACAGGGGCTATTTATCATGATAGGGAGCTAGGGTCAGACTTTCATTTTTCAAATTAAAAAAAAACCCTAAAACACAATCAAATTCAGTTGCATAGCCAAGGTCACAAAGAATTGCTCTCTGGAAACACTGGAGAAACTCTTCAAGTTTCTCAAATTCCTTGTCTGCAATGTCCTTTTCACCCTCCCTTCCCATCTTCTACCCCCAGCAATTTTCACCTGGTTAACTCCTATCTATTCTTCAGATCTCAGTTTAAACATCTCTTTCCTTATTATATGTTTTTGTACAACTATGCCCCTATTTTTCATAGCACTTGATATAATTTGAAACCATACATTTATTTCTTTTCAAAAAACATACATTTATTTTTGTGTTTCTTTGACTAACGTCTGTTTCCCCAACTGAAGGTAAGCCTGTCAAAGGCTGGGACCAGATCTGTGCTTGCCCATCACTGCATCTCAAAAGCCCAGCACTGTACCCAGTGTAATCCACTCACTGTGTATGGGTTGACTACTTGGATGGATTTGCTGTCCATGCATCATACAGTTTTGCACAGCAGAACTACATATTTAAATGCTACTGTGATACTAATCAAAAGTTATGCACTATTTTCTAACCTTGATGTAAAAATGAAAACAATGATTTCAAAATAAAAGCCAAGGTTGCCTTCCTCAAACAACACCTACTGATTGCTTGTCACTGTGTCATCACTGCCATGAAAGAGCCCTTTGTTAAAGGGAAAAGATCATTCTCTCTCCAAACATGAGTACATGGTATTTATACACCTGGAATAACACTGTAATGTCAAATCTTAGAAAATAATTGGCTAAATTTTCAGTGCCTCAGCGATATCTACAACTGTAATCCTTAGTTACAGAGCAGGTGAGCTGCACCAAGATGTGACAGAATCACCCACGTGACTTCTCAAATAACTGAGCATCTCTAAGATTGCACTATGCCTCTAGAATATTAAATGTGTCTGTTCTTGCATGCAGTTTCTAATTACTTCAAGACCAAAGATCTCTAATGATGATACAGTAAGTCAGCCAGGTAAACAAATGTTCCTGTAGGAAATCTCAATGAAGAATCAGCAATAGAGGCAGCAACTGTCAAAGCACATATTAAGCTTTTGCCTTCCCCTTTTGATGCAGATTTTCCTATGCTAAATACTGAGCAGGCTTAGTCCCTGACAATATTGGGAAGCAGGAATAATTTGCCTTAGATCCTGTCCCACCTCTTTCCAGCAACCCTCCCCCATCTCCTTTTCATGTTCTCTGTATACTCTGTTTCTCTCCCAGCTCAAAACTCAGCATCCCACCCCACAGTTCAGAATTCCCTGTCCGGCCTATTCATCCTCCCACCTAACTTGCACTCTGGCCACTAACTAGGGCTTGCTCTCTCCATCTGTCCATACTGCCCATGTGCTAGGTCTTATCCTCTTCTGTACTGTACCCACTTAACTGGGTCCTAAGGAAACTAAGCCTTAACCAAATATTGATCTTTGACAGCAGGCTTATATGGTATCCATGACTGTATTTTAATTAGGAGCAGTATCACCACCCCCACACACAAAGAGTGGTATTGCTAATGGTGGGATAGCAGGCATCAGTTTTGAGACAGTAATATACCCCAAAATTAGAATAAGCTGAGACCTAATTTTTCTATACATAAGATAACCTCATCAACCCCAGAGGAAGTTCTCTCTGGTGTAGCAAAGGACCCAATAAGCTGGATTTATATCACTTTTTTTTTAATTATATCACTGTTTTACTTCTGAAACTTCCAAGATTCTTTTTTGTAGCTGTAAGATTTCCTAAAAAGATCTATCCCCCCAAAATCAAAAAACAAAAAAACCTGCCTGTGTCTTCAGCAACTCCTTCCATTGCCCCTGACCCTGGTATTTACCAGCTCAAACTATTTAACAGCAAAGTGAGGGCTTTTCATTTTTATCACCTTAATACACCTCTGAGCTGAGAGTACAGCACAACAAAACAAACGTAGTCAATAAGTCACTTTGCAATAAGAATTTCCAGTCAGCACTACGCCCTCTGGAGAAACAGAAGCTCCTCCTGCTATTTTGCCTGAGTGTGGTTCTTTATCTGCTTCTGACATCTTTGAAGATGAAGCCCATTTCACACAATAAAGAACAGAGATCATGCAAGGTCAGATGCACAGTTCTTCTCTAAGCCTGCCAGCAGTGGCAGGACAGGCCGTCCTAATTGTCTCTGTGAGAGAGATATCCAGAGAGTCATCACTCTACTCCTCCATCTGTCTGCTCCCAGTCCAGACTCTCATCTGCAGCAACCTCTTAGCCCGATGCCCTGCCACCAAGCTAGGGACTCTCCCAGCAATCCGCCTCACTCATGACCTAAACAGCAAATGGGCTGAAACAGAAGTTCTACTTGTTGGTTGAATAAATGTCAATACATGTGAATGGATAAAATCTTGCACCAAACTCTCAGAGCTTTCTTTATCTGGGGAGCAATTTAGTTCTATTTTCACATCTCTGAGCTGGTGGGGAAAAGAGTTAGCATTTTGAACTAAATATTCCTAACAACTGCACATTGTTTTTAATCACCAAAATAGTATGCAAAACAGAGTTCCCTCCAGTAAAGGAAGGGCAAGGTTCAGAAAAGCTATTCCGTCTGGAGTAGTATTAGGCATGAGGTAGGCGGACTGAGATGGGATGAAGATATCTGTTGTGCATATTACCTGGACATGTCTTTAACTTAAATAAGCAGTGCATTCTTATGGTTCAAATATATTTTTAAAAAGTTTAAACTCTATAGTGAAAAGTCTCCTCACCACTCCTGACTTCTTTTCTCCTGTTTTCTATTATCTAGGCAACTATTATTGTTTCCTTGTGAATTCCTAGTTTCTCTCTGCATATACCATGAATAAATATTATGTCCCCTCAACCTTTTAAAATCAAAAGTATCATACTACGTACACTGTTCTGCTTATTCTTTTTTATAATTGTAAAGTATTTAGTTGTATGGATATACTATGATTAACTAGACCTCTATTGATGAACATGTGTTGCTTCTAATCTTTTGTTATTACAAATGGTGCTGCAATAAATAAGCTGGTACAAAATTCATCTGGCATCTGTGCAACTATATCTGCAGAATGAATTCACAGAAGCGGAACGGACATGTCCTTTTTCCATCTGCTTTTGGTGGACATCACAATATCCCTGGGTCAAGATGTCTCCATCAAAACAACCACATCAGTGTTGACACAAGATGGGAAAACCATTTGAATAGCACTGGCCAGTGCTGGAAAAGAAGTTGGTCAAATTTCAGCTTCTGCCAATGCCTCTCTTAAAAGTTGTGAGCATTTGTTATTTTCTTGGCCACTCAGAATCAAAATTCTTAAAAAATGGCCTGGTACCAAACTTTAAATAGTGCATCTCCTGTTTACATTTCCCAGAAATAGCGATGACCTTAGGCAAAAATCTACACTGAATCACAGCAAGTGTTTAATGGTTCCTTTAGATTGTCAGAGACTTGGCAGGAGTAACATAAGAGAAGCGGTAAAAAAAGAAGGATGTTGGAGGAAACCTATACAGATGAATACTTCAGACTTAGGCCCAGAGGATGAGACCATTTATGCCCCACGTGCACACGTTTTCACCAATGGGCATCGGTGTACAAGCAGACTTTGATCAACAGGTTGCTCTATAGATATGATAAAACCAAGGGAAGCATATAGAAGAAATCTTCAATAAATGCAGAAACAAATGTCATTATTAGATAAAAAGACTCAATATTGTAACCAGTAACTCAGCCCAGCCTCCCTCTTGAACTACAGATCTATATTCCCAACTACTTACTTAATATCTTCATTTGAATGTCTCATTTGAATCTCTCAAACTTAACACGTCCAAAGCTGAACTACCGAAGTGCCCCTCAAAACTCTGCTCCATGTGCAGTCTTCCCCATCACAATTGAAGGTAATTGCTCAAGCCAAAAAACTTAGAGTCACCTTTTGACTCTTCTTTCTCTTATATACCCCACAACTAGTCCATCAAAAAGCATGTTGGCACTAATGCCAAGAATATTCAGAATCCTCACAGTTCTCACCATCTCTATTGCTACCAGCCTAGTCCAAACCACCATCCTCTCCCACCTAGATTACCATATGAGTCTCCTACTTGGTCTCCCTGATTTTACTCTTGCCCCTCTCAGTCTATTCCTTATACAGCTACTAGAGTAAAGCTTTTAAAATATGAAGTGAGGTTATCTTATGTCTCTAATCAAAACCCTCCAGTGGTCTCTCATTTCACTTGCAATCTGGTCCCCATCTCTGCTCTAATCTCACCATTATCTACTCTCCCCCTACTCACTCTCCCCTAGGCACAGGGGACTTCTGCACTGCCACTGCCTCTGCCAAAACGTCCTACTCATCAATGCCCCAAAAGCTTACTCTCTCACCTCCTCTAAATCTCTGCTCAATTGTCACCTTTTCAAAGGAGACCTATTCCCACCATCCTTTCAGATGAGAACTCTGCCCCTCCCTGCCCCAACTCTATTTCCTCCTTTCCTTGTTCTGATTTTTTCCGTCGCATTTATCACCTTCTAACACAATAGTTGTATACTTTACCTAATGGTTACATTTACTATCTGCCTCCCTTGCTGGAATGTAAGCTCCTCAAGGGCAGCTGGTTTTATCTCTTTTGCTTACTGCTGTATTCCAGGTGCCTAAAACATCGCTGGCATATAGGAAATACTTTTTAAAAAATGTTTGTAGAATAAATGAAGGAATTTCTTTTTTGGAAACGGGATTAGCATGTACCACTCTAATAATTGAAAGATTTTGGGCAGATATATGATTATGTTTCTCACCAATCAACTCTTTTCAATGACTGATTGATCCAAAGGGGGTTCTCTCCTTGAACTTGAACAGAATTAAACCCATGAACCTCCAAACTTAACATTACCCTCTTAAAGCTTATCTGCAGTTCCAGGTCTGCCAGCGATCCTAATAACAAAAGCTGTTTAGCTGATCATTTTTTTAGCCATTGGTGACTTCTCTCCAGCACTAGTCACAAATATTCTCTTCACTCTGCTAAAACTATTAAAGCAATGACAGGGGCAACTTTAATTGGCTTCTTGATTGCCCCCGAACAAGGTACCTGTGTGGTCCCCTCAAAATACTTTGCATATCTTACTCTGTGACAGACACAGAAAATTATTTATATAACAGGAGACAACACCACTGTATGAACTCATTCTCTTGCTTTCCTCTACAACCAGGTTCCCTACTAGCTAGCTCTGATCACCAGTGGACAGCACCTATGCTATTAGCTCATTTCTAGGCAACAGGATTTAAGCTCTTCTCCCTGTTTTCACCACCAGTAGCTCCAGCAGATTCTCAATTTATCGGCAGAGCTGCTTTGGATTCATCTTGCTTTCAGCTATAGACAAAGCTCTCCAGAATAAATATTTGCATCTTGAAACATTCATACAAGTGGCTTGAGAGAAAGAAATTTCCCATGCCCATAATCTCCATCAGCCACCTCAACAAGGGTATTATCTAAGTGGTGGACAGTATCCTTGCAAATGAAAGGCAGGTGGAAATTCTGGAGTAACTTGAGTCCTTTCTTCACCACTTGTCTTTGACCTTGGGTAAGTTAACAGTGTTCCAAATAGAAATCAGAACAGTGAGATTAATAATAGAATATCTGCCATAGGATTGTTTGAAGGTTAAATGAATCATGCCCACTACAAAGTAAGTTTCCAATAAATAACTAGTTTAAATTATTATGCAAGCTCTGCTGCAGAACAGCTCCCCAGCTGCCCACCCAGAACCAGACTGATACTCCTAAGCCTCTTTCATTTAGAAAGTTTGCAGGAACCCCTGATTTAGACAGGATTTGTCAAACCAAGTTCTTGGTTTTTCCATGGTCACCACTCTATCAGCTCTTAAAAGGAGATGTCTATTTGCCCATGTTGTAAGGTTGTCTGCACAGAAACACCCTCCCCCCAATACCTGAACTCAGTAAGCATTCAGCAGAGAACCAAATAACAGAAGAGCACAGGCCACTGAAGGAACACTTATTCTCTTGTCTGGGAGCAATGGTAAGGTTAGCATTTTCAGATGGAATCTGGTACTAAGTAGAAATCAGCCATCCTAGAGTCTAGATTTCCGTGACCACCTCAATCCCACATTTCTGCAACCCCAAATACGGTTCTTCACTGTTGTTGCTAGATGAGACTCACCAATCAAAGTACACAAATGCAATTAAGACTTGAGGCATCTCCCATTTTCCATTTTAGTCAGAGATCTCAATGCCAAGCAAATTCTTGAAAGGTTAGGGTTTCCAGAATTCTATGCCCAAATTTCAAACCAAGAGGTGGGAAATGATGGAAACCACATATAATCCTAACCCCGTACAACCTGTTCAGGTTTCTAACATTTAACTCAAGTGATCTCATCTGAATGAAAAGAAAATTTTATTAACTGCAGAACTGCATTATGTTCTAAATGGATTAAGATAATTTGTTTTATTTGCCATTTAGTCTGGGCTATGAGAGGCCTCCTTGTCTTCCAAGAAGGCATCTCAGGAAGAGAAAGTGGATTGTGAGGCTGAGGTTTTGAGTGTTCTGCTCAAATCCATGAGATAGGGAGGGGCCCTGCAGGCACAAAGAAGCAGTTCTGCTTAGAAATGTCATACTGCAGGATGCCAGTGAAAAGCCTTTATTGAGATGCAGTCAGGCATGGAAGATGTCACGTGTTGTGAGAAGATTCAGAGGCACCTGTGCTGATGGTGGGTGGATTGCTCCCATCGGCTTGGGCGTAGGGTGGTATCCCGGCATCCCCTACAAAGTGAGGGAGGGCGTCCCTGCCAATTACTCTAGGACTGAAAGAAAGAGTGTCCAGAGAATGCAGAACGCCAGCCTAAAACTCGGATTACTATCCTACTACTGATCTGAGCCTCAGTTATCTTCTGCATAGTGAGGGTTTTGAGATGGAGGACCTCCAGGGTCTCTTAACTCTAGCTACAAGAAATGGAAGGCTGATTCTTTTCACAAAGGCTCTTTGTTGTGGAATTCCTTGCTGCTGACCCTCCAGACCCCATGCAAGCACAATCTTTAGAAATTAGCATTTTATTGACTTTGACATGTGCTGTCACTGACGCTTCTGTTTTATGTGTTTTAATTAAATGTTATTATTTGCCACTGTGTCCCGAGGCCATGTGGTGGGAATGGGTGAGATTTCATAAATCAGACCTGGACTTCTACGTTGGGAGTTCATTGATCATTCTTGTGATGTCACTGTAATTATTTCTCTAAGTTCAGTAGAGAAGCTTTGATGTTCTCTTTGTAGCTGAGCAAAGGCTTCTTTCCATTTATCTCCCACCTTGTTGAAAATGCACAAAGCCCTCTTCCAAAACTCACCCTCCTCTGATAAAAAAAAACGAGCATATTGTTTTGCTTTCAAGGTGGTTGCTATTTTTAGATGCTACTATCTCTCTCGGAGGGGCCTCCAAGCCCACTTTACTCTGTGGCCAGACCTGCAACTGTGGCTTCTGTCTGTTCCTCTCTCTGTCCTTATTTTGGTGCCCCCTTTGTTCCCTACACACTGCACTGCAGGCTCTGGACAAACTTTAGTTTGAAACTCCTTCTAGATGCCCATCTTGTCAGGGATGTCATTTTTATTACCTTCTCTACACCCTGCATGCCTGCCTTGCACGACGTTAGGGCTCAATGCACATCGACTGAATTTAATTGAGGGGAGAGAGTGAGGAATCTACATTTCTTCCAAGCAGAATCATCATACCGGCAGCTGAGATTCATTCCACAGCCTGTACCTCAGCTGGGACAAGAAAGACCTTGGCTAGACAGGGAAGAGACTACGGGTCTTTTCCTTAGAGCATCACTGTGTGTGTTAAATCCAAACAATATTACTGTTCTTCCCCCAAGATCCCATTATACATAGTGAATTCCTAAAATATTTGGGAGGACCTAGAAAGGTGGGAGAGATTGTTTATCAACCATTTTTTGCTCATGCTTAACAAATATTTCTTGAATAAACATCTACATAGAAATTAGAGACCTAAGGAAATGTAAGCATCCCCTCAGGCTTCCCTGTCTCCCTCAATCCAATGCAGTCTCCTACAAGAAGCAGGGCTTTCCCCAACACTAGCATTTTCACTTTCCCAAATTTCTAAAGCCACAGGTTTTTATTTGATTACAATTTTATTTATTTAACAAATATTTATAGAGCAGTGTATGCCAGGTACCCTTCTAAGCACACCACATATATTAACTCATTTAGTCCTCATAACAATCTCATGAGGTGTTATTATTATTAATAATGGTATTATTAATCTTCAACTTACTGATGAGGAAAATGAGGCACAAAGGAGCTAAATAACTTGGCCAAGGTTGCACAGCTAGTAGGTACCAGTCAGGATTTAAACCCAGGCAGTTAAGCCCCAGAGTCCATTTTTCTAACCCCTATTCCAGGCTGCCTCCAGCGATGCCATGGACAGATCATTGGTAGTTTGGTGTCAGCCCAGACTCTCTAGCTATACTGCCAGCTTCATGACGTGTGGCACCACAGCTCCTACTACCTTGATTACATCCTACTGCCATGTTCATTTGATAAATATTTATTAAGTACCTCTTCTGTATCTGGAACATTCTAGGTTCTAGGAATATAGCAATGAACCAGACTGTCAGGAACCCTGCCTCACAGAGCTTACATTCTAATGAGAGAAACACACAATATCAGGTAAACAAACCAACCAATTGAGAAGATAATTAGAGATCATCACAAGTGCAACAAAGGGAATGAAAGAAAGCAGTGGGACAAGGAGGACTTGAGGCAAAGAGACTTCATGATATTGTGAAAGAGACTCGCAGAAGAGGTCATGTCTGAATTGATTCCTGAGGGGAAACAGGCAGCTCTGTGAGGATCTGAGGAAAGAGAGCTCCAGTCAGAGGGTCAGCAGGTGCAAAGGCCCTGAGTTAGAAATAGGCTTGCAAGTTCCAGAAAGAGAAAGGTACCTGGAGAAAAACAATCAATGAGGAGATAGAAATAAAGCAGAGCTCAGATAGTGAGGCCTCAGAATTTGGATTATGTTATGTTGCAAGAAACCATGGGAAATGTCCCAGTGCTGAGTCCCCAGAGGACTTTAAATAACTCCCACATCTCTAAGGCTGTGTGCTCTCAGCATAGTGATCTACCTGGGACCACTGAGCACTACCTCCAGGGCACCCAGTTATTCCCTGCAGTTACCATTTCAGTGGGTGCCATGGACAACCGTGTGGACCTGGAGTCAGATTTCCTGGGTTTCAATCCCTGCTCTCCCATTCACTAGCTGAATGACTTTGGGCGAATTATTGGACCCAAGCTTCGGTTTTCTGGCCTGAAAAGTGAGGTCGTAAAGTACATATCCCAGAAAATTACTGAGAAAATTAAATGAGATAATGAGTATCACTTGCTCAGCAAAGCACTAAGATGTAGGAAGCAAACACAAAGGCAGTTTTTATACTGTGGCAGTTATTTTTATAATAATATTGGTAGAAGATCAGCCCTGAAGTTTAACACTGCCTAGTAGAAAGTGCTGGAATCTCTTGGCGTCAGCTCTGTTGGTTACTGGGCTGACAGCAGCAGATCAGTGAAAAGGGTCTGAGAAGAAAAGAAAAAAAACAGAAAAACCACACACACACACACACACACACACAACCAGTATAATCCAAAACATCTACTATTTTTCCAAATATCATGATCTCTACTATTTTTTTTCATGCAACATACTGGAAAGTTCCAATCTGATTCATTCAGCATCCCTCCCCGAGCTCCATTCTGTTTCACATTAGTGTACAGAGACATCAGAAGTGGTGTAAGCCTCTAATGGAGAATTGCTAGCTGACAATGTAGAGCACCATAATAAGAAATACACTTCTTAGCCAGATGAAAAAAGGAAAGAATTTAACCTGAGGAATGCCAAGGTAGGATTCTGTTCAGATTTCCTGAGAAATAGAGTTTCATCAAAAAGCTAAGACTGGAGTTACTCTAAGCACTTTCTTTCCTTTGGTGCTCCAAGTGTCCGTTGAGAACCAAGCCCTGGCGCCATCTCCTGGCAGTCTCCAGATCAGACGTTTAACACAAGGAACCCCTCCCCCTTCCTGACAGAAATTAAGTTCAGGGAAAAAAAACGGTAATTTCACAGTAACTTCTGTGTTTTCAACCTCCTGTTAAATATTTGAATCGAGAAGAGCAGATGGTAATAGTCTCAGCCACTTACAGTCCCCACAAGGGACAGTCCCTGCTATGCCACCACTTCCTTTGTTTCTATAAGCACTTGTCACCAAATAGAGGTACCCAGAGATCAGAGACAGCATATTTATCTTCAATGGGCCAATGCTTGGCCCCACTCCCACCAATGCATTCTTACAAAAGGATAGTCCTCTCTGCCCAATTTACATCCGCAAATACTTCCACTTACAGAAGACAATTTACACAAAGAAATTAGGCATGCAATCTGCCTTCAAAGAGTTGGGCTCCCAGCTCACTACAGAACTGCAAGCCTAAATTCACCTCTGTTCCCAGAATCTCATGATAAGGATCAGTATGGGGTCCGTTCTCCCTGGGGAAAGAAAATATGGCCACCCTTGTCACCATGGCCACTTTCATTTTCCAAGGCTTTGGTGAGAACAGGTGGCTTCCTGGCCTGGGGAACTTCAGTAGTTTGTATCTAGCTCCATATTCACCTTAAAACCGAGTAACTTGGCATCAGCAGACGTACAGCCTGAAATAGCTAGGAAAAATAAATCTACAGGGTTGCTGACCAAAGAGTAAACCAATATCCCAAAGAATTCTAGCTCATTCTTCCAGGGGGGAAAGGCAGGACCATTTTGAAGACAGGAAAGTCACTGGCTGGGCTGGTTCCTCCCTTTTTTACTCAAGGATATATATTTACTTATTTAAAATGCATTATGCCTTTTCTGCTTGCCGGATAAGCACTTCATCTGTAGCTCTTCACTTAATCTCAACAACAATACATGTAACTGGTACCATTTTCATTTCCACTTAACAGAAGAAAACAGGCTTAGAAGAGAGAGTTTAAATAACTTGCCCAGAATCTTAGAATAATCAAGTAGTAGACGCAGTATTCAAACTCATACATCCTCATTCCTCTTAATCACTCACTTCAAGTGTCTCTCAGAGACCCAGGATTTAGAATTTTCACAGGCATTGCTGAAAACACAGTCGCCACTCCTTACATCTGCAGGATGAATGAAATGGGATACTTCTCCATAGATAAAGAAGGTGCTCTCCAAAACCCTGTCGATGTCCGTGTTGTGGGGAGAGGAAGAGGTGCATCAGCCCCAGGAATCACCTAATCTTACCTCTTGAGCAGCACATACTCAGTATAAATCCTTCCCCTTCATCTTCATACACTGATGCAGTTACTGAATTGTAGTCCTCATCCCCAGCCAGTTTCCTAGGATCCTGACAGTAATTTTCTCACACTGTCCATGCCTGATTATTGATTTCTCATGGTTATTTGCAAAGCACAAATACAAATGCTATTAACTGGTAATAAAACTAGCCAGCCGTTTCTAAAACCCAGCACTGGCAACTGCTCTGTGGTCTTTGGGGACCCTTCCTTTGCCAGATTCTGCTAAAGCAAATATTTCTTTTTGATGCAAAAATGCCAAGGGAGGCATTGTCTTTTCTTTTGCTCTTTCTAAAATTTATAGAATGATGAGGTCCGGTTGGGTCCGGAGTAGGGAAATAGTCTTTTAAGAATTACAGAAAGCTTTCAGGATTCCTAATTCCAGAAACTACCCACCAGTTTCAATATACAGATATCATACTTTTTCCCCATATATCATTACTTTTTTTTTTGAAGTAGGAATTTAATAAGCATTCATTAACCATCTGTTGGGTTCCAGGCACTATGCTAGCCACTGCAGATACCAAAGAAACATTACCATACCTGCCCTCAAGGTGCTTATAATCTAGTTATGGAGACATGACCCATACATGAAGCAACTCAAGAATAAGTCTAGGCGGTGCTCAGTCAGGTGTCAGATGGCAAGATACAGGTAATAGGGACTGTTATGCTCAGAAACAGAAATGGTCAGCCTGGTCCAAGCAGTCAAGATGTGAAGCCCCCAGTTCTGCTCCTCACTAGACCCTAATTTCAGGAACTTAATTGGACCTTGGTTATGGGATCTGTAAAATGACAGAGCTCAGCCATTCATACAACACATTTGTTTGGAGTGCTGACCATAAACCAGACTCTATTGTGGTTCTGGTGATACAGTTTTGAACAAGACAATGACCTGCCATATACTCTGGTGAGGGGAAAGGGAAAGGCAGACGATAAACAGATATATGGATAAATATATTACTTGGCAGTAGTGACAAGTAAATCAAAACAAGGAGATAGTGGGTGGCAGGAGACTGTGTCAGGAAGGGTGAGCAGGGGGAATCTCACCAATCAAAGAATATTAGAGTGTGGATGTGGATGACCTGAGCGAGGGACCCAAACTGATGTCTGGGGGATGAGCATTCCTGGAAGAAGAAACAGCAAGGCAAAGGCCCTGAGACAGGAATGGCTTGAAATGTTTGAGGAACAACACAGATGTCACTGTGGCTGGATCACCATGAGTGTGTGGGGACTGGTGGGAAGTGAAGAGCAGCCAGGAGGCAGATCATGAAGAACCCAGTGGATCAAGGTGAGGAGTTTGATGGGAAGCTAGGAAGGCTTAATATGTGCCGGAGTATCCAAACCATCTCTGATTCTAAGAGGGAGGACTTGAGCAAGACAGTCCTGAATGAGTATGATCTCGAATGGAGAAGTCCAAATGCTAAGGAGCCACATGTAAGACGGTCTGGGTTCTCTTTTGCAGTTGGGCAGTAATTTAGAGAAGTAACCAAATGAAAGAAAAAAAAATTAGGGGTAGAATCCTAAAGACCAAGGAGAGTCTCAGGCATTTCATGAGAAAATTGAGAATTACATGGTGCCTTTGATACTCATAGGCAGCCAGTGCCCTGATGCCATTCTCCTTCTGTCCAAAGACTCCCAATGTGGTGCCCTATTAGAGTCATCCAAGATCCCATCCTCCTAGACAACAACTCTCTCCTCAGTGCCTCATGGCCACTGTCATCTCTATAATAGATAACAGGTGGGTGTTAACACTGAATAAATCCAAGCTAATTGGTTGGTGTTCCTCAAATTTCCTACTCTCCGCCATTTCTTCCTCAGAGAGAAGACAGAAAGTACATGGCCCCAGAATGCCTGAATGATGTGCCATGAAACAGTCCAAGCAGGAAATTAATTCAGGATTGATGTTTCACCTTAAAACTCATGTGAATGTTGTATTTTATTCCAGATCTACTTATAAGAACTTAACAGCAATGTTTTATAGTAGTCAAGGAGCAAATATGACTCTCCCTGAAGATATGCCACACTTATCCTGAGACTGATCACACACCTAGCACATTATACCATGTCCCAAGGGCTGGACAAACTCCATTGGAAAAGCATGAAGTTGAAAATTAAACTTAACCCAATTAAAACACTCTTCTCTCCAGAAGGGCCCTACATAGTTGCTGATACTTGGGATTTCAAGGATCATGGACCACCACTGGGGGCAATGTATGAGGCAGAGGGACTCTAAAGCAGATCTGGGAGTTCCTTAAATAAAGCCCCTAATGCTAGGCCTGATCCCACAATTGTTTATTTATGAAAGCACAAGTGATTTCAAATGTGACTTGTGTTACTAGCACAAGTTGGAAGTATTCTGCATCTTAACTATCTCTGAGCATCAGCAGGCAATAATGTGAATAGCACGTGCAATCTCGCAGCTCCACAGCCATTACATAAAATCTCAGTAAATTCTTTCAGTATCACATGCTCTTAGGAAGTGATACTGTGGCCATGAATAAGAAAGCATTCACAAAGAAACTGACACTTCTTCTTGTTTCCTAAATGGTAGCTTACAGCATCTCTAAGGGGCTACGTTGCTCATATTGTGTTTGTTTAATATTTGACAATATCTTGGCTCATACTGTAGTGCATCTGAGATTAAATGATTACTTGTATATGCACAATTGCCCACACAGATGGGAAAATGTGTTTATTTGGGAAAGAAAAATAAATTAGAAGGAAAAAATCCTCCGTGATACATGCATCAGTACTACTATGATTACACAATATTATATTAGCAATATTTTGAGGGACTTACTCTAAATAACAGTCCTTCCTTCCAACTCAGAATCCACATAATTACAGCTTTCTGGCTACCAGGAAAGGAGAGGCTGCCATGTTCAAAGCGACGCATGCTAGGGATTGAGCAGGCTGCTGCTGCCACACCGTGGGCATTGCTGAGATGGCACCCACAGGAAGTTTCACCGGCTCCCAGCCAAAGAAAAAGATATAAAATATTTACTTTCTATGCAATTCCTATTTTCAGTTCTCTCACATTAATGACAATTATCATAAATAATAAACACAGAATGCTTTATGTAATTCCAGCTGCATCGTGCAGCAGAAAATGTACTGAATATATAAATATATATACATTTAATATACATTAAATATATAAGTATATATTTAAATATAAATATATTTCTTGTTATCATTTTATCTTATTCCCTAAATATCTAGTTTATGTTATCATTATACAAAGATGACTTTTTAAAATTTAGGTCTGATATATGATTTTTATGCTTAATAAAAAATGAATATCCCAAATCCAAAAAATTAGCATTTTTGCTTTAGGGTACAAAAATATTTCAGTCTGTTCTCCCTTTTTGATTAAGCTAAGCATTGATTTTATGTAGAACTCTCCTACCTAAAGATTCTAAGAATTCTGATAAATTAAATGGAAACTTTGATGTAACACAGAAATTAGCTATTAAACTGGATATTTAAGCAATATTCTAATGAGGACTTCACAAACAGGAAGAGGCAGATCAGGGGTGGGTTAGCTGGGCAGCTCTCCAGGAAATCAATCAACAAGGAGCACTGAAACTTTAAGGAAATTAATGAAATGGGAAAAACTAAATTTACGAAATCTCTATTTCAGATAGGGTACAGTATCTAATCTTAAGGAATGCTTTATGGGATTTTGGGGGGGCAGGGGGTGGTAATTAGGTTTATTTATTTATTTTTTAATGGAGGTACTGGGAATTGAACCCACATGCTAAGCATGTGTTCTACCACTGAGCCCTACCCTCCCCCTTAAGTAATGCTTTTGATAAGCCTCTTGGATTTGGGAGAAGGACCCCCCAAGTAGAACGATAAAACTGCCTTTAAGACAGCTTAAAATACCTAGTAAACTGGGATTAGAAGGTTACTTTCTTAATTTGATAAAGGGCCAAATTTGTATTGTATTGTATCCATCAATCAGAAAATGGATCAATAAATTATGGTGTTATTTTACAACAGAATACTACATAGCAGTTTAATTAGCCATTTGGATCTACATGGACAGTGCTTGAAAATACAAAATCTCATGGGAAAAAAAGCCTTTTTCAGAATGTTGAGTGCAGTATACTACCATTTACATAAATTTCAAAAATAGATAGATAGCATCATTACATATTGTTCACAGATTCATACAAGTATAAATATATGGACTAGATTCACAACCTAAGTCATGATAGCTTTGCCTCTGGGGAGACTGCAGACTATATAGGTCTTCACCTTTATGTGGAATATTTTATTTCACTTTTTTAAAAAGAGAGAGAGAGAAAAGGAGGAAAAGATATGAAGAAAATATGACCAAAGATAAACTTTTTTTACTTGGCAATGTGGTTACATAAGTGTTTTCATATTATCCTTTCCTTATTTCATTAAAAAGCAAAAGAGGCTAATCTAATTCATGGCCAGATCTTTGTTATACTGAGCATGATGTGCAAGTCCAGGGCCAGGGCTAAACAAACAAGAGGTCTCAAGTGTCCTCTTTCCTCCAGAGAGTACTCAGCCTTCCCTCTCAATAACGTCAGATTATTTCAAAGATTTCAAGAATACTGGTTTGAAGGTTTGTCAGATCATTATTCTGCCCATGGTGCCTTCATGTCTCCTCCAGTCCTTACATTAAAACATTAAGTCTCAAAACTGCAGAGAGCCTTAACCATCAGCTTTTTTGGTCCAGAGTAGCCCTGCTGGTATCCTGTATTCCTGGATTAACAACTGAAAAAATCCCAATGATAAATTTTCAGAGATAAAATAGAGAATAAAATAGAAGGGCAAATGTTTTTAACTAACGTTTATACTACACACACACATACGTGCACATGTATACTCATACATAATCATCCTAGGTAAATAAAAAAGATACCATGAGAATTTGGAGGGGAAAAAAATGTTACTTTCTCTTCCATAGGCATATAAACATTGTCTGAAATTTACTAAATTCCTAAACTCTCACTCTGCCCTCAATGTCTGGTCATAGGGAAAAAACTAGGAAAAAAATCATTGAAAATCTTAAGAGCAGCAAGAGAATGAAGCCAGATGGGATCCCATCGATTTTTATTTTTATTTGAACTACCATTTTAGTAAATAGGAAAATTCCTAATTTGTGCTCTTGTTCTAACTCAATAGAGATGCAACAAAAACAGTTTTATAAACTCCTATCACCCCCAAACACAGCAAATTTATTCGGAATAGGAAATTGGCAGGCACTGATAGAGGAAATTTTAATTAAATTCACTACCATAAATTGCAGAAATGTGTCCATGCATTAGAAGCTCCCTGGAGGGAATATTTCTTTGGAAATAAAAAGAAAATGTGATCTGGAAGAAATATATTTTAGGCTATTATTTCTCTGTGTAAGGAAGCTAAAGCTTGCCCCAAAATAAATTTTGTCGTCTAGACTGCAGTCTAGAAGGAAATGAGACTGTAATCTACTCATTTCTCTTGCTTTCACAATAGAACTACTCATAGTTGTGATGAGAATCATCCCAAATTATAAGGCATAAAAACTGGCATTGCCTCACATGTTATTAGTCTATTTGCAGATGGCACCATAATTTACAACCCAGTCGTATTACAAGAAATGCTGATTCCACAAATACTCTGCTTGTGATCAAGAATAAAACACTCTATGCCATACTCTGTTTAAGCTTTCCAAAATTTACACTAAAGCAGTGCTTAAAAGTTATGGGAAATAACTCTATCCTCTTCAAGCCATTGCAGATCTTTTTGGATCAAATGTGGATATAAACCAATAAATATCTTTGTTGCTCTCTAATTTAATCACAAACAATTACACATATTTCATAGAGTGGGAATTTATAAGGACCTACTATGTTGAACAATTAGCAAACATAGCCAATAAAACTTTAGTTAATTAAGGTCTTCTAACCTAAAATAAAAGATATTGATTATAGAGCTGCCAAATCCAAAATCAAGCAATCTTACTGACAACAGCAAAAATGCTATTGGCAGGTACTACAAAATTCATCTCAAATAAAGACCTATGGTTCCAATTCTTAGGTCTTTTTTCTGACATCCCCTTACATTTATGAACTGCCCTCAGTCTACAGGTTTAATGTAAAAGCCAAAGTAACCAGTCAATTCCTTATATTCATATTTAACATTTGGACAGATGGAAATCCAAATCACCCTCGTGAGGCTGTCATTTTTGATTCAACAAACAGCTACTGAAGATCTGCTGTTTGTACAATGCTCTGTGGTAAGAAATACATCTAGATAGTGGAGAAAGGGGAACCCTCCTACACTGCTGGTGGGAATGCAGTTTGGTGCAGCCACTATGGAAAACAGTGTGGAGATTCCTCAAAAGACTAGGAATAGACTTACTATATGACCCAGGAATCCCACTCCTGGGCTTGTATCCAGAAGGAAATCTACTTCAGGATGACACCTGCACTCCAATGTTCATAGCAGCACTATTTACAATAACCAAAAATGGAAACAGCCTAAATGTCCATCAACAGGTGACTGGATAAAGAAGATGTGGTATATTTATACAATGGAATACTACTCATCCATAAAAACCGACAACGTAACGCCATTTGCAGCAACATGGATGCTCCTAGAGAATGTCATTCTAAGTGAAGTAAGCCAGAAAGAGAAAGAAAAATACCATATAAGATCGCTCATATGTGGAATCTAAAGACTCATGGACAGAGAATACAGATTTGTGGTTACCAGGGGGGTAGAGGGTGGGAAGGGATAGACTGGGATTTCAAAATTGTAGAATAGATAAACAAGATTACACTGTATAGCACAGGGAAATATACACAAAATGTTATGATAAATCACAGAGAAAAAAATGTGACAATGAGTGTGTATATGTCCATGAATGACTGAAAAATTGTGCTGAACACTGGAATTTGACACATTGTAAAATGATTATAAATCAATAAAAAATGTTAAAAAAAATAATAAGGCTAATAAAAAAAAGAAATACATCTAGATAAATCTTATCATAGTTTCATCACCTCCCCCAGGAAGCTTTTGCAGCTGTATTCTTCCATTTTGTCTGATGTTTTAAAATTTATGTTATCATTATTAAATAACATATGCTTATCACAAGAAACTTGAGAAACAGCGTAAGAGGCAAAAGCCATCATTAGTACCACTGGGTAGAAGTAAATATTAAAATCTTCTATGGATTCCCTCACAATATTTCGATGAGAATTTTTATCTGATTTCAGTTATGTATTATGTCTGACTGTACAAGTTAACTTTACAATGTAATATGCAACATTATAAAATAACTAGACCTAACAGAACACTTTACCCAACAACAGCAAATATATAACCTAAAGTACACATGGAACATTTTCCACAACAGACCATATGTTAAGTCATAAAATGAGCCTCAATAATTTGACAAAATTGAAAATAGACAGAGTATACTCTCCAGCCACAGTGGAATAAAATTAGAAGCCAATGACAGAAAGAAATTTGGGGAATTCACAAGTGTGGAAATTAAACGACACACCCTTAAAGAACCAGTAAGTTAAAGAAAAAATTACCACAAAGGAAATTAGAAAATGTTTTAATATGTCTAAAAATAAAAACACAGCATATTAAAACTTCAGGAATAGAACTAAAGCAGTGCTTAGAGAAAAATTTATAGCAACATAAGCCTATATTAAATTTTTTAAAATCTTCTATCAGTAACTTAAACCTCCATCTTAGGAAATGAAAAAAGAAGACCAAACCTAAAACAAGAAAATAAGGAGATAATAACATTAAAGCAGAAATTAATTAAATAGAAAACAGACAATAAAGAAAACCAACAAAACCAAAAACTGCTTCTTTTAAAAGGTCAACAAAATTAACAAATATTTAGCTAGGCTGACTAAGAAAAAAACAAAAAGAAGTTCAAATTACTAAAATCAGGAATGAAACAAGCGACATAAATATCGACCTTACAAAATGAAATGGTTATAAACAAACACAATGAACAATGTACGGAACAAATTACATAACCCAGATGAAATGGACAAATTCCTAGAAAGATACAAATTGCAGAAACTGAATCACAAAATAAAAGACAACTAAAAAGATTGAATTAGTAATTCAAACTACCCACAAAGTAAAGCCCAGGACCAGACGGCTTCAGTGGTAAATCCTACCAACTGTGTTTAAAGAAGAATTAGCATCAATTTTTACAAAAGTTTGCAAAGGAAAGATGTCCCCCAACTCATTTTATGGGGCATCTTAACCCTGATACCAAAACTAGACAAAGACATCCCAAGAAAAAACAAAAAACCAATCTTTTATAAATTTAGATGCAAAAATCTTCAGCAAAATACTAACAAACTGAATCCAGCAACATATAAAAAGGGTTATACACCATGACCAAGTGAGACAACCTAAGAGTGAAAGATTGACTTACTTCTAATAAGCAATCAATGTAATGCACCAAGTTAAAAGAATACAGGATTAAAACCAGATGATTATCTCAAAAGATGCAGGAAAAAACCATTTGACAATGGAAATAATGGATATGTTTATGGCATAGATAGTGGTGATGGTTTCATTGATATATATTTATCTCCAAGTTCATCAAATGATGTGTACATTAAGTATACACAGCTTTTTGTGTGTCCCATCATACCTCAATGGAGTGGCTTTTTTGTTCTTGTTAGTTAACAAAATCCAATACCCTTTCCTGATTTTTAAAAAAAAAACAGTTCACAAACTAGGAATAGAAGGGGATTTTCCCAATAAAAATTATAAAATAAAGAGCATTTTAAAAAACCCTCACTAACATCACACTCAATAGTGAAAGATTGCTTTCCCCCTACAACTGAGAACAAGGCAGATGTCTGCTCTCATCATTTCTATTCAATGTTGTACTAGGTGCAAATAAGCCTAGGCAAAAGAAATAAATGAATGAAGAACATAAAGGAAGAAGTAAAACTACCTCTATTCAGAGATGACATAATCTCATATATAGATAATCCTAAGAAATGCCAAAAAATAAAAGCTGTTAGAATTAAAGCATTCAGTAAGGTTCAGAATACAAGATCAACACACAAAAAACAGTTGTATCTCTACACACTAGCAGTTAACAATCTGAAAATAAAACTAAGAAACAATTCTAGTCACAAAAGCATGAAGAATAATAAAATTTTTAGAAACAATTTATCAGAAAATTATAAGAATTGTACACTGAAAACTACAAAAAAGTCACTGAAAGAAATGTAAGAAGATCTAAATGAGTAGAAAGACACCCCATGTTTATGGATTGGAAGACTTAATATTGTTAAGACGGCAATACTCCCAAAACCGATCTACAGATTCAATGCAATTCCTATCAAAATCCACCAGGTTTCCTTGTAGAAATTGACAAGCTGATTCTAAAATTCTTATGGAGAAGCAAGGGACCCAGAAGAGCCAAATAATCTTGCAAAAGAAAAAGGAAGTTTGAGGACTCACACTTCCCAATTGCAAAACTTACTTCTAAGCTACATTAATAAAGAAAGTGTGATACTAGAATAAGGACAGACAGATAGATCTATGGGGTCTTACTAAAAGTCCAGAAATAAGTTCTTACGTCTATGGCAAACTAACTTTTTAAAAAAATCTTTTAAACTGACTTTTGACAAAGGTGTTAAGATAACTGAATGAAAAAGAATAGCCTTTTCAACAACGGTGCTGGGACAACAGGATACACACGTGCAAAAAACAACAGCTAAACAAAAAACAAACCCAAGTCTGACCCCAATCTCATACCATATACAAAAATTAACTCAAAATAATCATAGACCAAAATGTATGAGCTAAAACAATAAAACTTTTAAAAGAAATACAGGAATAAATCTTTACAACCCTGGATTAGGTGACAGTTTCTTAAATACAATTCAATATCACAAACATAAAAAAGAAAAAAATAGATACATGGATTGCATCAAAATTTAAAACTTTCAAGTGATAACATCAAGAAAATTAAAACAACCCACTTTGAATTTACTGAATGAGAGAAAATATCTGTAAATCACATATTTGCTAAAAGACATCTATCTACAATGTACAAAGAGCTCTTACAACCCAACAATAAAAAGACAAATAACCCAATTTGTTTTAAGGGCAAAGGATCTGGAAAGATATTTATTCAAAAAAGAAATACAAGTGGTCAAAAGACCATTAAAAATACTCAACACCACAAGTCACTAAGGAAAAGTAAATCAAAACCATTTCATACACACAAGGATGGCTAAAATAAACAACAGATAATAATAAGTGGTGTCAAGGGTGTGGAGAAACTAGAATCCTCGTGCACTTCTTATGGTATCATAAAATTGTGCAACTGCTTTGGCAGTTTCCAAAAATGTTAAACATTGAGTTATCATATGACTCAGCAATTCTACCTTAAGTATATACTAAAAAGAGTTGAAAACTATGTTCACACAAAAACTTGTCCATGAGTGTTCAAAGCAGCATTATTCAAAATAGACAAAAAGTGGAAACAATTCAAATATCAACTCATGAAGGGATAAGCAAAAGTGATATGTCCATATAATGAAATACTATTTATCTATAAATGGAATTAAATACTGACATGCTACAACATTAACAAAACTTGAGAACATCACACTAGTTGAAAGAAGCCACATACAAAGTATGTATGATAATTGATATGACATTCCATAATAGGCAAATTCATAAACTGAAGTAGATTAGTCATTACCAGGGGCTGGGAGAGAAGAGAATGGAGAATTACTGCCAACAGGTATGGGGTTTTTTTCTGGAGTAATGAAAATAGTCTATAATTGGATAGTAGTAATGGTTGCACCACTACTTGCAGGCTTTTAAAGGGTGAATTTTGTGGTATGTGAATTATTAAGTTGAAAATCTTCAAGATACAGTAATTTTTAAGAAGAGTTAGCACTGGAAGAGTCATAGATCATATATAGAAAATGATACACAAAGGCATTTTATATCATATCTTTCCCTGGAACCTATATTCATCTTTCCCAATTCAAAAGAAGTCATTCTGGATGAGTTATCTTTAGTATTTAATTTATTGGCTTTTTTTTTTCAAACTAAAAAGCAATACATACTTTACTGTCTTTTATTATAAGCCCACTCCAAAAAACTCCTAAAGGTATCAAAGAGAGATCCAACATATTCCCTTTTCCTATGGCCCTCATTCCCACCACCTCTCCCTGAAGATGATAAATGTTAATAGCTTAACATCCACATTCTTCTCTATGTTCATAGCAATGCACACAAATAAAAATCTTTACACCAATAAAATGTTTTTCTCTGATTTTACAAAAATGGATCATTCCACATACATTTCTCTGCAACTTGCTTTGTTGTGGCCTTTCCCATAGGTCAATGCATATAAATCAAACACTTCCTTTTTAATTGTCATGTAATATTCTAGGTATATGGACATACCATGGCTTATTCACTCTCTATGGATAGCATTCAAGTTGTTTCCTTTGTTTTTTACTTAGTGTATATCTTTATATATACACTTATATTTATTTCTGTAGGATAAAATTGTTCTATCCAAGTTTTAATTCTGATAAAGAAAGTCATTACTTAGCATGGCAATAAAAAAGTCTTTATGTTGCATTAAACAACCTGCTTGGTGAAAATGAGAAAATATATTTATTTCTCAGCTCTTAGTCACAGCCATGGGGCTAGATTAGGCGTTGTTTGCAAATACATAAACAAAATACAAATCACAAGTGCTCACCAAACAAGGTATTAGATTCTACGTGTACAAGGAGGCAAAGGATGTGTCATGACAGACACATTTCCTGGTACAGGAAAATGAGCCACTGAGGAAGGAAGCAGATTAGGGAAGCAGCGCGGAACCCAGCCTCCCTCTTTGACTACAAAATTCCCCTGACAACAAAGACTCCAATGGGATTTCCAGGTTCACAGTTTGGATTAGGTTTGGGGTTAGGCTTAGGTTAGAACCAAGGTTTCTTTCAGATCATGTGTCCCCTTATTTAGCTCTCTACTTTGCTTATTCTCTTGGTTGGCTGGAGCAGTTTTTTCAAGATGGGAATGTGGATGTTATGATCCCTGCGCCCTTACATATCTAAGAAACGCATTCTATTGTGGTCATACCCAAAAAACAACTAGACTTATTTTAAATGCTTGAGTTACAGCCTGTTCTTACTCCAAATTCCACAGATACTGCAATTTTATAAGACTTCTAGCTAGTAGTGATTCTCAAGACAACCCAATTTTGGTTTCTTGGCTGGTGACCTGTGTGTATGCATGTGCATAGAATATAAATAGAGTAAACTGTAAATGCACTCTCTGTCATTAAAATGGCCAACAGCTACACTGTCTGCTCTAATATATTCTCAGCGTATCCAAAACGGTAAGACAAGAAAGGAACTCCACATGAACTATGCCTATGGCAATATAACCATTACATCAGTAATTGTGAGTTTTGAAGGCCTCAAATAGTAAGGCCACAGCAAATTAGCCTGAGGCAATAATTTAGAGATTTAATTTTGTTCTTTTCTTGCTTTTTGTTATTCAATGCCATCCGAAGGAGCCATCTTCCCCTAACGTTCTGGAATGCCTCATACCATTTATTTTAGGGCCTCAGCTATTCAGTTAGTCATAGCACCTCCCTCCAGTGTACCTAGGGAGATCAGAGTACATAGTTTTGCTGGTATACACTGTGGGCAGCTGGGACCTGACATATGAAGGGGAATGTAACGGCTGTCTTCCTCATTCTGGCCAGTTCCCCAGCCCCCTATAATCTGCCTTTCTCTTAGGGTCTCTGGACAACTGAAGCAAAAGTGAAATTTATTGAAAGGATGCAAAGAAATAACCTCAAAATCTAAAAGAAGGACCAACAAGCTTGAAAAGACAGAAACAGAGCCACTCCTGGAATTTCGGCTGCAGAAACTGACAATGGCCATGGTGACACTGTAACTAGGGTAAATGAGCAGAAACAAGTATATTCTGTCTTATTGTTAACTCTGTTAAAATTCTGTTTCCAGAGAGAGACTGTTCGATGAGTCTCAGGTCACATTCCCACTTCGTGGCAGGAAAGGATAAAGTATCTGACAATTCCATTGTACTGACTCAAGTGGGAAGGAAGCAGTTCCCCAAGATAGTATCAGAGTGCTTTTAGCATTAACAACAACAACAAAGCTCAATTTGTCCTTCCAATTTATAGGTAAATTGCCTTTCCCAGTTCATATTTGTAGTTTTTAAACTCATGTAATTCAAAATGTTTTCTTTGGGTTTGTTGAGATGTGGTTCTCTCTCTCTCTATTTATTTATTTTCTTTTTTCTCTGTAATGCAGAGCCCCTTCAGCCTATGTACTTAGTTTTTGTTTCATCCTTTATTATTGTTTCCATTTCATATGTTTTGCTACCTTCCCCAGGAACACAAAATACTCATATGTTAGACCTTTGCTGTGGCTTTTGTTTTCTGTTTCCTTCTGCTTGTGCTTTTTTTCTTCCTGCACCCTGAAAAAGATTTCCAAATTTGTTCTCCAACTGATTTTGATTTACATGCAAACAATCATATACCAATTATGTCATTATGCTCTTATCTTACTTGAAAGTCTTCCATTATCTCAACCTACTGTCTTTTCTCTTCATTCTAATTTCTCCTTGTGGCCTTGTGTTCCTGTTTCACAACATTTGAATTCTATTATTGTGGATTCTAAACTATACCCTACAGTTTTCTTCTGGATCCTTTAGGCTCTTCAGAGATAGGAAATTTCTATGAGGTTCCAGGATACTGATCCCTATCCTCTGTTCTGCAGTCTTTTCAACTGGACCCATACTTTGTTTTGTTTATGTTTACTCATTCTCAAATAAGGCAGCATCTATTCATACTCACTGATAGCTATCAGGAAGGCATCTGCCCTTGACCCTACCCTCTGTCTACTTGGATATGAATCAAAAAATCTACTTAAATCTACAACTAGAAGATAGATCAACATGCCCAGTTCAAAGCTTATTTCCCAAATAGTCATCTTGAGCAACAGCCTGCTGGTGAGATAGCCTCTCTCCCTAACCCTACAGTCCAGTTCTCTGAGAAGCTTCATTGTGATATAAAATCACACTAGGTACCACCCAGTACTTGGGCCCTATGTTTCAGAGAACCCACTCTGGCATTTTTTGGTTATGTACTCTCCACCAAGGAGGAATCTGCAAGACCAAGAGGATGGGCCCACCTAGAGCCCTTCTAGACAACATTGGGGTCAGGACTATGGACTTCTCTGCCCAAACAGCCCAAGCCTGTTTGCAGAGTCTGCACAGGTCATATCCACAGGCCCCCTCTTGAGGGTAACCTGTGCCACAAGTATGCTCACTCCCAGGCCCAACAAATGACCAAGGGCAGCTGCTTGCAGAGGCTCTGGATGCTGTGCCTGGGGTACCATCTATCTGTGCTCAAGGCTGCTTGCAATGCAGGAGACAGTGGTGAGAGAGCAGGGGACCAAGCTGGGAGCTAATGGACTTGGGGCTAGCATTATTCAAATCACCCATATTTCAGCACAGAACTCCAAGGAACTGGAAATTCTAAATTTGAACTTGGCTATCCAGATTACTTTAAGGGTATATTTGTTGAGATAAAATGATAGAATTTATTTTCTTTTATCTTGACATATAATTTTTAATAATTTAGACAGAGGGTGCAAGGGCCTGTATTTCCACTCCTTGTCCCAGTCCTTCAAATATTAGGGGGGCCTAATAAAAAGCTTCCAAGGCTCTTCCTGCCTTCCGGCCATCCACACAGAAACAGCTCTATTTAGAAATAGGTTAGTTCCAGAAGCTCTTCATAAGTCTAGCAGAAAGTCATAAGTAACCAAGAAGGATACAAGATTGCAGCCACTGGATAGACTGCTCTTAAATTAGCATGAGAGTTGGCTCTTAGAAGCTTTAAAACTGACTATACTCTTCATACTTTACCAACATTCTATCAGGTATCTTTTTCTAAAATGGAACTGTTGCATCTACATGGAAAATCTCTTTAGGCAAACGCCACCCTCTCCTCCCAACTCCCTCACTCCTTTGATGGTCTCCAACAGTAATCTAAGGAGTTTTTAGCAACCACAGTTTGCTGCTCCGACCAGAACTCTTTGGATCTCTTTTATCATTTCTGTGCACTCCTCCAGTTTCTGTGTGCTTTTGCCTCTAACAGCTCATATCTGAGACACTTTCAGGGGACTGTCATCAGGCTACTAAAGCCACTTTGCCCCAGTAGGCAGAGAACTGGAAACATTTGGGAATTTACGTGTTTCCAGAGTGATCCTTAGACAATGACCAACTTGTAACAAAATATGAAACCCAGCTTCCCAGCCTGAGTCTGGAAAAACTCTAACGGTAACTTTCTGAAGCTACCCTCCATGAGACCATACCTGAAACTGCATTGCTTCCCCTCATATTCACATGTAGTACTTGTCATTTTCTCACCATTTTGAATTTGTAAAATTATCTTGATTTTCACTTTCATCATAATCACATGCCTCTCCTTACCAGGAAATTTAACACTTTCTTTGCTTTTTGCACTTTCAGACATCATTGTATTAAAAAATTTTTTTTTAATTTATAAAACAACTCCACAATCAGCAAACATGGCCCATGTTACAGGTAATTACATGTCATATATTACCAAAATGTCTGCTCAGGACTTCCTTCTTCTGTTAGAGACTCACAGAATTAAAATGGTTTTCTTTGTGTCTATAAATATTTGTAATATAGCAGAGTAGCAGTCAGTTCCCAGTGCAACTTGGATTTAATGCCACAAAAATCTGATTTCTTTATTTTTGTCAATAATTAACCTGGTCTAAACTTACAAGCTTCTGCACAGCAAAGGAAACCAGAAGTAAAACAAGAAGAAAACCTACGGAATGGGAGAAAATTTTTGCAAGTGAAACCAATAAAGGCTTGATCTCCAAAATATATAAGCAGCTCATACGACTCAATAAGAAAAAAATAAACAACCCAATCCAAAAATGGGCAGAAGACCTAAACAAGCAATTCTCCAAGGAAGACATACAAATGATCAAAAAACACATGAAAAAATGTTCAATATCACTAATTATCAGAGAAATGCAAATCAAAACTACAATGAGGTATCACCTCACACCAGTCAGAATGGCCGTCATTCAAAAATCCACAAATGACAAATGCTGGAGAGGCTGTGGAGAAAGGGGAACCCTCCTACACTGCTGGTGGGAATGCAGTTTGGTGCAGCCACTATGGAAAACAGTGTGGAGATTCCTCAAAAGACTAGGAATAGACTTGCCATATGACCCAGGAATCCCACTCCTGGACTTGTACCCAGAAGGAAATCTACTTCAGGATGACACCTGCACCCCAATGTTCATAGCAGCACTATTTACAATAGCCAAAACATGGAAACAACCTAAATGTCCATCAACAGGTGACTGGATAAAGAAGATGTGGTATATTTATACAATGGAATACTACTCAGCCATAAAAACCGACAACATAATGCCATTTGCAGCAACATGGATGCTCCTAGAGAATGTCATTCTAAGTGAAGTAAGCCAGAAAGAGAAAGAAAAAAACCATATGAGATCACTCATATGTGGAATCTAAAAAACAAAAACAAACAAACAAACAAAAACAAAGCATAAATACAGGACAGAAATAGACTCATGGACAGAGAATACAGACTTGTGGTTACTGGGGGGAGGGGGTGGGGTAGAGGGTGGGAAGGGATAGACTGGGATTTCAAAATTGTAGAATAGATAAACAAGATTACACTGTATAGCACAGGGAAATGTTATGATAAATCACAGAGAAAAAAACATGACAATGAGTGTGTATATGTCCATGAATGACTGAAAAATTGTGCTGAACACTGGAATTTGACACAACATTGTAAAATGATTATAAATCAATAAAAATGTTAAAAAAAAATAATTAATCTGGTCTTCCTATCATAATTTTCCATCACTGGTTAGCAAAGGAAAACTAACTAAATGTCTAATACAATTTAAAGTTTAGTCCAATCCATGACATGATACTATACACAGAAAACCCTAAAGGCTCCACACAAAAACTACTAGAACTGATAAAAGAATTCAGCAAAGGTAACAGGATACAAGATTAATATACAGAGATCAGTTGCATTTTTATTCATTAACAATGAAATATCAGAAAAGGAAAGTAAAGAAACAATCCCTTTTAAAATTGCATCCAAAAAAAATAAAATACTTAGGAATAAATCTGACCAAGGAAGTGAAAGACTTATATGCAGAGGACTACAAAACACTGACTAAGGAAATTAAAGATGACAAAGAAATGGAAAGATATCCCATGTTCTTGGATTGGAAGTATTAATATTGTTAAAATGGCCATACTACCTAAAGCAATCTACAGATTTAATGTGATTCCTATCAAATTAAAAAGGACATTTTTCACAGAACAAGAACAAATAATCCTAAAATTTATATGGAATCACAAAAGACCCAGAATTGCCAAAGCAATACTGAATAAAAAGGATGAAGCTAGAGAAACAACTCTCCCAGACTTCAGACAATACTATCAATCTAAAGTAATGAAAATAGCATGGCTTTGTTACAAAAACAGACATATGGATCAACGGAAGAGAATAGAGAGCCCAGAAATAAGTCCACAAACTTTTGGTCAATTACTCTTTGACAAAGGAGGCAAGAATATACAATGGAGCAAAGATAGTCTCTTCAGTAAGTGGTGTTGGGATAACTGGACAGCAGCATGTAAATCAATGAACTTAGAATACTCCCTCACACGATACACAAAAATAAACTCAAAATGGCTTAAAGACTTAAACATAAGACAAGACATTATAAACCTCTTAGAAGAAAACATAGACAAAACATTTTCTGACATAAATCTTAGCAGTGTTCTCCTAGGGCAGTCTACCCAGGCAATAGGTATAAAAGCAAAAATAAACAAATGAAACCTAATTAAACTTATAAACTTTTGCACAGCAAAGGAAACCATAAGCAAAACAAAAAGACAACCTATGGAATTGGAGAAAATATTTGCAAAAGATGAGACTGATATGGGCTTAATTTTCAGAATATATAAACAGCTCATACAACTTAATAATAAAAAACAAACAACCCGATACAAAAATGGGCAGAAGACCTAAACAAGCAATTCTCCAATGAAGACATATGAATGGCCAACGGGTACATGAAAAAATGCTCAACATTGCTAATTATCAGAGAAATACAAATCAAAACTACAATGAGATATCACATCATACCAGTCAGAATGGCCAAAATTCAAAAGTCCACAAACAATAAATGCTGGAGAGAGTGTGGAGAAAAGGGAACTCTTCTACATTATTGGTGGGAATGTAGTTTGGTGCAGCCATTATGGAAAACAGTATGGAGATTCCTCAAAAGACTAAAAACAGACTTACCTATAACCTAGCAATCCCACTTCTGGGCATATATCCAGAAGGAACCCTAATTCAAAAAGACACCTGCACCCCAATGTTCATAGCAGCACTATTCACAATAGCCAAGACATGGAAACAACCTAAGTGTCCATCGACAGGTGACTGGATAAAGTTGTGGTATATTTATACAATGGAATACTACTCAGCCATAAAAAAGAATAAAATGATGTCATTTGCAGCAACATGGTTGGACCTGGAGATCGTCATTCTAGGTGAAGTAAGCCAGAAAGAGAAAGAAAAATACCATATGGTATCACTTATATGTGGAATCTTAAAAAAAAAAAAGACAATCGAACTTATTTACAAAACAGAAACAGACTCACAGACATAGAAAACAAACTTATGTTTACTAGGGGGAGAAGTGGGTAGGAAGGGATAAATTAAGAGTTTGAGATTTGCAGATACTAACTAATATATATATATATAATATATATATAAAATAGATAAACAATAAGTTCATATTGTATATAGCACAGGGAACTATATTCAATATCTTATAGTAACTTATGGTGAAAAAGAATATGAAAACGAATATATGTGTGTTCGTGTATGACTGAAGCATTATGTTGTACACCAGAAACTGACACAACATTGGTAAACTGACTACACTTCAATTAAAAATATATATATATATACAAAAAAAAGTTTAGTCCAATCCAATAACTTATGTTGTCACTTTAGATCCTCAAATAAAACACTTGGTCTCAGTGGGGTTCATCCCAGGGACACAAGGCTGGTTCAACATACGCAAATCAATCAATGTAATACATCACATCAACAAGAGAAAGGACAAAAACCACATGATCATCTCAATTGATGCAGAAAAAGCATTTGATAAAATTCAACACCCATTTATGATAAAAACTCTCACCAAAGTGGGTATAGAGGGAACATATCTCAACATAATAAAAGCTATATATGACAAACCTATAGCCAGCATAGTTCTCAACGGTGAAAAACTCAAAAGCTTCCCACTAAAATCTGGGACAAGACAAGGATGCCCACTATCACCACTCCTATTCAACATAGTCCTGGAAGTCCTAGCCACAGCAATCAGGCAAGAGAAAGAAATAAAAGGGATCCAAATTGGAAAAGAAGAGGTAAAAGTGTCATTATATGCTGACGACATGTTACTATATATAGAAAACCCTAAAAGGTCCACAAAAAAGCTACTAGAGCTGATCGAAGAATTCAGCAAGGTAGCAGGTTACAAAATTAATGTTCAAAAATCAGTTGCCTTTCTTTACACTAACGATAAATCAACAGAAAAAGAAAGTAAAGAAACAATCCCCTTTAAAATAGCACCCAAAGTAATAAAATATCTGGGAATAAATCTAACCAAGGAGGTGAAAGAATTATACACAGAAAACGATAAACCATTGATGAAGGAAATTAAAGAAGACTTTAAAAAATGGAAAGACATTCCATGCTCTTGGATTGGAAGAATCAATATTGTTAAAATGGTCATACTGCCCAAGGCAATCTACAGATTTAATGCAATCCCTATCCAATTACCCAGGACATATTTCACAGAACTAGAACAAATCATAATAAAATGTATATGGAACCATCAAAGACCTAGAATTGCTAAAGCATTCCTGAAGAGAAAGAAAGAGGCTGGAGGAATAACTCTCCCAGACTTCAGACAATACTATAGAGCTACAGTCATCAAGACAGCATGGTATTGGTACCAAAACAGACATATGGACCAATGGAACAGAATAGAGAGCCCAGAAATGAACCCACAAACTTTTGGTCAACTCATCTTCGACAAAGGAGGCAAGAATATACAATGGAATAAAGACAGTCTCTTCAGCAAATGGTGTTGGGAAAACTGGACAGCAGCATGTAAAACAATGAAGCTAGAACACACCCTTACACCATATACAAAAATCAACTCAAAATGGATTAAAGACTTAAACATAAGACAAGATACAATAAACCTCCTAGAGGAAAACATAGGCAAAACATTATCTGACATACATTTCAAAAATTTTCTCCTAGACGAAATAAAAGCAAGAATAAACAAATGGGACCTAATGAAACTTACAAGCTTCTGCACAGCAAAGGAAACCAGAAATAAAACAAGAAGAAAACCTACGGAATGGGAGAAAATTTTTGCAAGTGAAACCGATAAAGGCTTGATCTCCAAAATATATAAGCAGCTCATACGACTCAATAAGAAAAAAATAAACAACCCAATCCAAAAATGGGCAGAAGACCTAAACAAGCAATTCTCCAAGGAAGACATACAAATGATCAAAAAACACATGAAAAAATGTTCAATATCACTAATTATCAGAGAAATGCAAATCAAAACTACAATGAGGTATCACCTCACACCAGTCAGAATGGCCGTCATTCAAAAATCCACAAATGACAAATGCTGGAGAGGCTGTGGAGAAAGGGGAACCCTCCTACACTGCTGGTGGGAATGCAGTTTGGTGCAGCCACTATGGAAAACAGTGTGGAGATTCCTCAAAAGACTAGGAATAGACTTGCCATATGACCCAGGAATCCCACTCCTGGACTTGTACCCAGAAGGAAATCTACTTCAGGATGACACCTGCACCCCAATGTTCATAGCAGCACTATTTACAATAGCCAAAACATGGAAACAACCTAAATGTCCATCAACAGGTGACTGGATAAAGAAGATGTGGTATATTTATACAATGGAATACTACTCAGCCATAAAAACCGACAACATAATGCCATTTGCAGCAACATGGATGCTCCTAGAGAATGTCATTCTAAGTGAAGTAAGCCAGAAAGAGAAAGAAAAAAACCATATGAGATCACTCATATGTGGAATCTAAAAAACAAAAACAAACAAACAAACAAAAACAAAGCATAAATACAGGACAGAAATAGACTCATGGACAGAGAATACAGACTTGTGGTTACTGGGGGGAGGGGGTGGGGTAGAGGGTGGGAAGGGATAGACTGGGATTTCAAAATTGTAGAATAGATAAACAAGATTACACTGTATAGCACAGGGAAATATACACAAAATGTTATGATAAATCACAGAGAAAAAAATGTGACAATGTGTATATGTCCATGAATGACTGAAAAATTGTGCTGAACACTGGATTTTGACACAACACTGTAAAATGATTATGAATCAATAAAAAAAAAAGTAAAAAAAAAAAACTTGGTCTCTCAAATGGCTTTCCCTCTCCTTGGTTCTCTCTAAGCTGTCATCCAGATATATAGGGAAAGGGATGGGTGGCTTATGGGTCCCCTGAAGTTGGGACAAGTAGGGCTCCCACTCGTGCTGGCCCTTGAATGTGCCCTGTCCAATGTTGGGTGGTCTCAGGTGGTGTTCTTGCCCACTTGAAAGCTGGCACCCTTCCATTTGCTGATGCTGCAGTCAGCAGCTGCTGATCCCTAGACCATTCTTTTGATTCAGACATTCTCCAAGGAAAACTGTCCATCTCCCCTTTGCTGACTCTCCCTTGGCCTCTTGTGAGCCACGTGTTCCTGAGTTTCTGCTTCACCCTCCACCTGCCACCTCCAGTCCCTCCCCCAGTCTGCTATTAGATCACCCCACATCATTGCAGTAGGACCCATGGCAGGCCCATCAGTCCTCACCGAAGCTTGGCAAGCTGAACTTAGAGGATGCCCTCTGCCAAACTGTACTGTGCCACCAAGTTTATTTATTTTGATGTGACTGTATTTAAAATAAGTAGGGGTAGTCTAAGAGGCAGCCCCTCCTGGGGCCCAAACAGGTACAGTCAGGAGCCCCCTACCCTGACTTTCTCTGAATTTATACAAAATACCTCCCCATTTATGGGTCAAAACCCCAAGGGGGCACTTCTGAAAACAAAAATCTCACAGCTTTGTTCTTTGGCTTCACTCAACCTGATCCTACTTTTCAGGGAAAGAACCTACTTTATGTAAAACTCTCTGGTCACACCAAGCACGGGCCTTCTACAAAGAAAATGAAACAATCTTTTCTCAAGATAAATAACTTGCAAGGCAATTACCTTGCTGAAAATTCATGTTTAATGTTAAAAAAAAATAAATGTGACACTGATTTTCTTTCTATATTCTTTCTGCAATATTTCTCACCTTCACCTGGGCACATGGATGCCTTGGGCAATGAGAGTGAAGATATGTACTTCACAAGGTAAAGAGAAGCAGATTGTTTTCAAAACACTATCTGTTGAAATTTCTTACGTGGAGGAGCTCTGTGTGGTTTCATTCATGAGGACTACATCTTGGAAAGGAAATTCACCAACTCTATCTCCCCATCTCCATCACGCCCCCTTCCTATAGTACATGCATGCATGCTTGTGTGTGTGTGTGTGTGTGTGTGTGTGTGTGTGTGTGTGTGTGTTGCTGTCACTGAGAATGAACAGAAATACTATGGAGGGGGAAGGGAAGAAAAGGACTGCCTCAGAAATCAGTACTGTGTAGCAGAGAGATGAATGCTTTATTGTGACAGGCTCTGAGTACCTGATTTGGTACCAAAAAGTGAGGGAAACATCAAACATCTTTCTACTTTTGGGAGTGATTTCTGTTATAATACTTACTGACAATTCTTCTCCAGGTTTTGGTGTTAAGTTTTCCCTTTTAGGTTTCAGTGTTCTTGGGAGCATTCTTCTTTTCCTGTGTCTATACAGGGGTTTTAAATTTAGAGCTTCTACCCAGGAGGCAGCTACAAAATGCCATTTTCATCCAGAAGTCCTAGACCATCACCCATCCTCTGACACATCTACATTGGATGCCTCTTCTCTCTGCTCCCTGAATACTCTTTACATTCCTCTTTCATTGCAGTCATAGGTATAGGTACAAGGATATATTACACAGCTAGTTATTTACTTTTCAGTCTTCTCGGGAAAACTGTAAGCTCCTTTAAAAGAATAGCCATGCTCTACTTTATTTTGAATCTCCAGCCACTAACACAGTGCCTAACACATAGTGGGCATGAAGATAAACACTCTTACAAGCTAGGGGCTTTCACATTCCTCACACAGAAACGCTTCCAACCAGGCACAAATCCATACTCTTTCAGAATTTTCAGAATGAATTAATTTAGCCTCACAAAAGAGAAATGAGGCAACGCTCAAAGGAAAGTAAAGGGGAAAAGAGAAAGAATGTTTTTATGCCTTAGTTTGCTTATTTGCTTACTTAGAATTTAGATACTTATTTTTAATTAATCCAAATTTTCACTAAAACACAAAAAAAATTGCTTTGGGAATTTGAAAGATCTGTGTTTCAACACCCATTAGGCATTGTGCCAGAGCTATCCAAACATCTACACTTGATAATAAAAATCATGGAAGACATTCAAGCTAGGCACCTCCATTACTGGATGGATTTTACATCCCAGTGATGTAAAAATGTTTTGCCTTTAAATGTTTCCTACCATCTTTCTTACCTCGCAGTATACAGTTCCAGCACTGCAAATGTTGACCTTCAGGTTATAAATACTTCCACTGTTATAGTAACAAAAATCCTTGTGATACACAAAGTATCCTGATGCCAGACCAGGAGTGCTTGTTACACCTTGTCCTGATTTCCCATAAAATACCTAACAAAAAGAAAAGGACTGTATTGGTAATAATATAATAACTAATGATAAGAAAAGACTCACAATACTCCATCTGTGTCATCTGTAGGGATGGACTGAGGAATAAAATGCTGGGCTTCAGCAGAGCGACACAGTCTCTCACAGAAAGCAGAAGAGGCTCTGGCTTGCTCTCACTGTCAAGCGTAGAAAGACTCTATTGACCATGAAATAAACAGCCATGCCACCGCTGCACACAAACTGCCCTTTGAGCCAGTAGGTGCCAGGTCCTTCCACTCCTCCTTCAGACATTTACACTGTTACACCTGTTAAACAACTGTAGCTACTACCAAAATGCAAGGAAGGTAGCACTTGTACCCATGCTAAGCCAAGCCAGGTGAATCCATATCAGCACCAGTCCACAACACCAAAACACATCATATACCCTGTATGTACTCAGATGGTCCTAAAATACTTCCCCATGTGTGTAATCAGAGATGAAGAAGATGGAAAATAACCACAGAGATCCAGCTGTCACAGGCATGATACTTATCCTTTCAGAGTCTTTAATGAAGTGATTGTTTTAATTCAGTCTGCCACAACATGTTATCATAGACTGGGTGGCTTATAAACAATAGAAATTTATTTCTCAGAGTTGTGGAGGCTGGAAGTCCGAGATCAGGGTGCCAGCCCACTTCCAGGTTGCAGACTGCCAACTTCTAGTTGTATCCTCACACGGCAAAACGGGGCAAAAGAGCTCACAGGGGCCTCTTTTACAAGGGCACTACTCCCCTTCAAGAGGGCTCTGTGCTCATGACCTAGTTATCTCTCCAAGGCCCCACCTCCTAATACCATCACATTGAGATCAGAGTTTCAATATGTGTATTCTGAGGGATACATTCAGTCCATTGCAACAATCGTGCATTACATACAAAAGAAATCAGAATACCAGAACTAGAGAAAGTAAAGAAGTTTCCAGTAACAAAAATCACCAGCCAAAACATCTGTATGAAAAATTACAAACCACCAAAACCACGTGGCTTTGGTAAATTCTGTTCCTCAGAGCACAGTTGCTGCCTCTTGAAAAGATAAGGCCCCAGACAACTTGCAGGGTCCTCTTTCTGCAGCAGAGGGCAGCAGAGGACTGGTCTGTTCAGTGCCAGCCACAGGGTTTTAAGAGTACATGACTACGCAAACCACACCATTATTTCAGGGCCATAGTCCAACGTGATGAACAGATCCATGGTGAGGTTAAAGACTCCTATGACCCCAAAGAGTGAGTCTGTTTCCCTGTCCTTCCTATATGAGACAGACTTTAAAGAACCACAGCTGGTGAAATAAAGATAATCAAGCTCTGCTAAACTCTGTAATTCTGGAAATGGTAAACTATGAAGGCTCTTGGGGATAGGGGTTGTGGGGATAAATCTGAGAGGATGTTTTTCTGCTGCGTGTCTGTAGCACAACCTTCTTCACATATGAGAGTGATACCTTTATTCATCTCTACACGCAAGATTTTAACTGTAGTCTCTTTCCTTAGAAGATCTCTGAAGGGGTTCCGAGTATGCCACCCAAAATATGCCACTGTGATGTAAGGATTCTTTTGAGCTGAAGGAAATTGAGAAGCAGCAGACACAAGAAAAACTCTCTGCCCCCCCCACTCCCCTTTACCAGAAAAGGCAGGACGATTCTTAATCACCTAAGACAATCCCAGACTCTTATCAGTCCAGAGAATACACCAGAGCCCTCTACATAACAAACCTCATTAAAACAACCCTTATCTTTCATTAGTTTCCCCTATATATTTACCTTCCCTCAATAGGCTGTACCTAAAAGTGCAAAGTCCATTTCCTTTATTTGTCACTTCTATAGAAATTTATTGTTCTTCTGTTAAGATGCTATATAAGCTCAAGTTCTAACTACCAATTTGAGTTGCTCATCACTGAGTTTTTCCCCTGTGCATATTCAGATGCACATATTAATAAACTTCTGATTGTTTTTCTCCTGTTAATCTGTCTTTTGATAGTCTAATTTGCAGAGCCCCAGACAATCAACCTAAGATAGGTAGAGGGAAAGGTTTTTTCCCTCCCTGCATCTTCATGTCCCTCATGCTAAACAAGTTGATTATTATCATCATCTCTCTTAACCTCCCAGGCAAGGAACTGGCAGCCCTGCATCAGGGCAGGCATGTGGCTCCTGAACAGGCCTGGAGGATGTGAGTGGAGGGTGTTGGGGCAGCTGGGTGATCTGTCTAGAGCTGTTTGCACATGTGGAAGCCAGAGTGGAGACCACAGGACTGCCAATTTCTCAAAGTTGGATTTTTTTTAATCCATCTCTCTCATTTTATTTATGTTCCTTTTAAAAACTGTTATTCATTTTTAATTTTACAGGTAAGCACAAATACATTCCCATAGTAAAAATATTAAATGTTACTTACAGTTAACTTTCCCAGAACCCCCAAACCCCAATCTCTCCACAGAGAAAACCATCACTACCAGATTGGCTTGAATACTTACAGGCACATATCTATGCTTGGATTTCATATGGTTAGACTTATGAAAATAGTTTCATTTGGTTGTCTTTGGTAACTATTATTTTATAGAAGTGACATCAAATTATACCTACTGATCTGTGACTTTCCTTTTGTTCACTCATCAATAGATTTCTGACACTGTTCACGCAACTTTATAGACCCACAGATCTACCTCATACTCGGCACCTGCCGTGTAACATTCCCTCTATGTTCACATTTTTCATTAAAGTACTCCCATAATGATGGATATTTAGATTATTTCTAATTTTTAATAAATAATGATACACTGAATAGCTATGTATTTATAAATGTTTTGTTACAATAAATCTGGGAAGTAAAATTGCTGGGCAAAAGATATATACAATTAAAAGTCTTCACGTGGTTTTAAACCTCTCTCAGACTGACCTTGAGAATGATGAGCAAGGGGCAGGAGGAGTGAGATGTCCAAGAAGCCCAGAAGTGACAGGTCTACAACCACTCAGACTGCCTTGAGAATGTCTGAAGTGGGCTACACAATGGGTCTTTGAAAACCCTCAGTGGACAAAGGCTACTCAAACTGATTTGAGGGAGCTATGTATGGTCATGGATCTCATTAGTAAAGCAGCTGCTAGTCAGTGACAACAAAAACACCTCCACTCTGGGATCCATTCTGGCCCCATAACACAGCTCCTTCTCTGAATGATAAAGGCCATCCTCAGGAAGTAGATGTGAAAACCACCTAAGTCCTGCAGAAAAGGGAATAAGGATTTTCTCAGTTTTTCCTTCAAGAAGTAGCTGATTGATGGACAACATGCAATAACCCAAGCTCAGTGAATACAAGCAGCTAAACTCCTTGACCTCACGTACACAGCTTGATGCAGCTCATCCAGTCAATGTCCAGGGCCTGGCTGAATTATTAAAGGTTATGGAACATGCCTTGTAAAACTAATTAAATTATCAAGATGATGCATAGGAAATCAGCTGCATACACAATGGAATGGTAGTTGGTCCCTGATTATGACTCAGATGTGGACATTTTGAGACAGGATGGAAAGGGCTCATGCACCTGTAACTATTTCTTCCAGATACGTGCCCTCCACAACTACTGCTATGTTCTATCCATGGAAGTATGACAACTAGCAAGTGTCATCCAGTCACAAAAAATTATGCAATACCATTCTATTCACACAAAAGCACACGATTTGGACCAAAGGCAAGATTTCATACTAGCCCAGCATGGCCTCTGTCAGAGATCAGTGAGATGGTGAGAGTTGAACCATGACTGAAAGTCCATAGTTAAGGTAAAGAGCATTCAGGGCCATATCTGCCTTTTAGTGTTAGCTGGTCATATTATAAATATTATAGAGTGGACTCAGGAATGTCCTCCAAGTCACCAACAAGAAGGCCATGACACGCAAAAGGCTCTTGGGTCCTCTATTCCTACTTGGCATACCATCATATGTTTTTGAATTATTGCAAATGATATGTGAAAGGATTCCAGCTTCCCAAATTGACCACATATAAACTCAGAAACTTAACACTAGTCCCATGAAGATCTTCTGCCCACCCATTCCTTCCTGTTTAACTGCACCATATAAAAGATCACACAAAGTTCAGAAATCATTGTAAAGAAGACTTTGGTTTGGGTTCCTCAGGTACAATCCTAAAGCTTGCATTCCACCACTTTTCATAATACTATTATTCAGTTTATGATTAAAGGAGAGAGATAGCATCTTCAGGACCCTGGCTATGGTCCGCAGCGTTTCTTGTAAATGTAGATCCTCAGTGTATTTATTAGATCCTGGAGCCCACCACTAGCCAGAATCATCAGCTTGTTATCTTGGCTGCCATAAGAAAAAAACTTAGAGGAAGCCTATGTAACAGGTTGAGAAAGACAACCTCTCTAACCTCTCTTGCTTAGGACAAGGAAGTTGCTCAAGTTATTGAAATTAAAGAAGCTATACTTCTTTTGCCAGAATTCCTTCACTCTACAAATAAGGATGTGGCAGCATGAAGCTATGTTTTTTTCTAAATGTCTGAGAATAAGCCAACTTTCAGTTGAGTTGACTAGCTCCTTCTTTCTTCAGAACTGAGCCAGTAGCTTAGAATGAACCCACTGGTCTTGGACTTCACTGGATATTTTCAAAATGATCCTGGCTAGATGGATTTGGGGACTAACACCAGGAAAAGAATGCACAAGAATGGATCATAAGAGAATTTTTAAAAACTTAGCCTTTGTTCAACAAAATAAAAAATTTTAAATATTTGTAATAGAATTGATTTTGTTTGCTTTGAAGTAGCTCTTTAAATTTTTGTTTTGAATAATGGTTCATTTCTAAAGTTATAGTAAATAGTGTTATAGTAATTTCTAATTTTTAAGAAACAAATAAAAATGTAAGACAAAAACTGGCAAACTAAAGCCCACAGGCCAAATCCAGGCCCCTGCCTGTTTTTGTACAGCCCCTGAGATAAGAATGGTTTTTACTTTTTTTTAATGCTTGCCAGGTGGAGTAGGGAATCAAATGAAGAATGATATATAATGATATGTGAGAATTAAACGAAATTCAGTTTTTCGTGTCCATAAATAAAGTTTTACTGGAACACTACTTCTCACATTAGCCAACAAGTGTTCTAGCCTGCTCTGATAAGATGCTTCAGGAGAAAATGAAATTACAAAAACAGTTCTGAATCAAAATAAAATTTTAATTGACAAAAATGTTAACATATACTGACAAAACTTTCGATACGTATTGATAAATTGCCCTCCAGAATATATTATAATCTACAATCCCACCTGCAGTATATGATATGTCCTCGTATATCTGTTTCCCCACATCCTTGCCAACAGAAATTTTTACCAACCTGGTAAGAAATAATGTCTTTATACTTATAGTTTCTTGCTTACTACTGACAAAGAACATCTTTTTTATGTTTCAGTGTACATATCTTATTCTATTAATTGTCTATTAATATCTTTGGCTTGTTGAAAAATCTATCTTTCTATCTTCTAATTTGTATTTCCCTGACTACTAGAGTGGTTAACTGTTCTTTAGTGTTTACTGGTCATGTTTTATTTTCTATTCTGTGAATTCCCTGTTTATATCTTTGCCAGTTTTTCTAGTGTGCTGCTTGCCTTGTCCTTACTAATTTTGAATTTTTAAGATTTACCATTGTTTAGGGGACCTCAAAGTATAGTCAGTTTTCAGAAAGCAAACATAATCTGATGCAATAATCTAAATTAAACTCTTGTCCCAGTCCAGTCCCAGTTGGCATATTGCCCCTTGTCTCTGTTGTACACCTACAATAAGGCACAGAAAACTGCCAGATGATAAATTCGTTATCTTTTCCAGCAAATGCCACATGCCTCTTCCTTCCTCTTCTAATAAGCTGTTCAAAGAAAGAAGGAAACTGATCATTAAAAATAGTTGCTGGTTTTGCCAGAAGCACTCAGTAATAGTCAATGAGTTTTGGGCTCAGACAGCAACAGCATGTATTGAACATCCTCTGTGTGTGCAGCAATGATGCTGATCCTTAGGAAGATAACAATAGACTTTCTAGACCCTCTTGGTGGAAAGGGGGGTAGGATGGGGAAGGTAGTGCTAAGCAAGAACCAGACCAGCCCAAGGGGGAAGAAGGTCCAAGATGAAGCCCTTAGAGCCTTGTAATGGTCAATCTAGGAAACAAAGATGAGTTGTCAAGACAAGAGGGGAGGAAAGGGGCCAAAGGAAGGACACAAGCTAAAGTTTAGGGCATTGATGACCTGGAAATGAAGGTGAGGAGGGAGTGAAGCAAGGCAAGCCCTGGGAGCTTGCTGTTCAAGCTTGCTGTTCAAGGTCCCCAACCTGCTGCTGTATCAGCCAAGAGACATCTTACAGGAGTCCTCAGGCAGAGTGGCTTAAAGCAAGTTCTCCACTCTCACTGTACAACCCAGACAATCCTTGGCCCCCTCCCCAGAGGTATGGATTCAATGGACTGGAGTGAAGCCCAAGCACCTGCATTTCTTAAAACATGAAGCTAGGGTTGAGAACCACAGGCTTACAGAGTAAATCAGCTGAAGTGGAAGTAAGAGATGTGGCACAGTCTTGTGTTATAGCTGTCCTTCAGTATCCAGGGGGGACTGGTCCCATGACCCTCACAGATACCAAAATTCAAGGATGCTCAAGTCTCATATAAAATTGCATAGCCTTTGCGTATAACCTAACCACATCCTCCTGTATACTTTACGTCATCTCTAGATTACTTATAGTACCCAATGCAATGTGAATGTTATGAAAATAGTTACTGGCATCTGGCAAATTCAAGTTTTGCTCTTTGGAAATTTCTGTAATTTTTTTCTCTATTTTCGATTCATGGTTGGTTGAAGCCATAGATGTGGAAGCTGTGGATGTGGGGGGCTGACTGTATTAACTGCTGTCACAGAAGCCCAGCCCTGGGTGGACAGCTGCTCTGACCCAAAATCAGATCTGAGACAGAAATCGAACCCCAGTACCACAAAGGAAGAATTTATGCCTAGAAGAACTGTGGTGTCATTAGTTAACCTAGGTAATGTGGCAGAAGTGGCTGGTTAGAGCAGAAGATAATGTGTTTTGTGAGATCCCCACAAGTCTGTCAGTTAACTACATCAATTTGTTTCAGTTAAAAACATAGATGAATTGCTTAGGAGAGAACTCTGGGCTAAAAATGTGTGTTAGGAAATCACTAAGAGCTGCTAAGGACTGAATTGTGTTCTCCTCTAAATTCATATGTTGAAGACTTAGCCCACAATGTGATAGTATTTGGAGATGGGGACTTCAGGAGATAAGTAGGTTTAGATGAAGTAACAAGGCTGGGTCCCCCATGATGGGATTAGTGCCCTTATAAGAAGAGACAGCTGAGAGCTTGCTCTCTTTCTCCCTTCCCTCCATGTGAGGGCACATCAAAAAGGCAGCTGTCTACAAGCATGGAAGAGAACCCTTGCCAGAAAATGACCATGCTGGCACCTTGATCTTGGATTTCCAGCCTCAAGGACTGTGAGAATATAAATTTCTACTGTTTAAACCAAATATTTTGCCATGGTAATTTGTTATGGCAGCCCAAGCTGACTAATACAAGAATCATGGAAATGGACCAGATTATACAAAGAGAGATCAGAGAGTGAGATGAGAAATGCATCAAAAATAGAACCTTGGGGAGTCTAATATTTAAGGCAGAGAAGAGTAAAGAGATCCAGAGAAAATTCAATCAAGACACCAGAGAGACAGAAGGAAAAGGAGTCATGGGCTGAGAAAGAAGAGATTTGAAGAGGGCAGGGGTACTGTGTGGAGTTGCTGGAGAGAAGGGCACAGTGTTGGGAAAGCAGAGAAACCCTTCAAAACTTCTGCAGTGAGGTTATTGGTAGCCATCAAGAGAGACAATTTTCAGCAAAGGAGAGAGTTTTTCTCTTCTTCCTCTTGCAGGGCTTGCTGCCTGCTCTGCTCAGCCCAGCTATCGGTCCTGAGGCTTGTGGGCTGTTAAGTACATTAGGAGATCCTTCCACACCAGCTGCTTCATCAGGATGGTGTGCTGCCTGTATCTGGAGTCCACATAAGATGCAAACACTGCTCACCTCATCCCCAAACTGTATGGTCAGACTACTTGATAGGCCTTATGCTCATGTCCCAAGTTACCAGATGAAATCCCACTGAGGCTGGAGCCAACCCCCCTGCCTCATCCTAATGAAATAGGAGCCTTGACTCCCTCAGTTGTCTCCTGCCCAGTCCCTTACTTGGGGCTGGTTCCTGCTTTCCTGTATTAGCTTTGGTAAATCTCTGATTTATACTTTAGACACTTAGGTGCAACCAAGAGCCACAGTCATCTGGAAACTCTGATTTCATGCTACCTTAGCCATGGCTGAGGGCAAGATCAGACATGTCAGTATGCCCCAGTGCTTTGGGGATTTGGTGCCGCCATCCCATTGGTCCTTCTGGTCCCCTTCCTCATTGTACTACTGCCTCATGTCAGTTTAGTCTTCTCACTGCCCCCCTTTTTCTCTGCCCTGGGAGCCCAATCATGCCATGGGGTTAGGGCCAAAGCACTGATAAGCATGCACTCATACTTTGCTTTGAGGCTCGGTCTTAACTGGCCTTTCTGAATGCCTCGATGCCTCTGCCAATATGGGAATACTTTCATCACTTTTTTTAAAATAATGCAAACAGACAATATCAACACATTTGTCTCAATCACAGGTCAACAGAGAAAATTCAAACATTTAACAGAGTAAATATGACAGCTGTCTCCGGGCTGCAATAATCTTCTTGCTGGAACACAGGCAGACATAACAAACCTCCTCTCATCTCCCTCCCACTACATCCTTCACACCAAGCCCATCGCCCATCATTTCTGGACCCTGATGATCCCCACCAATGAATAAGCAATTAGGCTTGAAGCAAGTTTCCGGACCAAAATGAGCCCACGCTGCCTGTGGCCTGATTTGTGATGAATGATCGGGGATCTTGGAAAATGCTGTGCATCATTTATTACCCAGGAAATAATTTCTTTGTGTTAACTTTTTAAAAAGTGATTTCTAAGAGGGCTTTTAAAAAAGCCTACAAGACATCACAATACTCCTTCAGTTTTGCAGAATCCTTTGATATGCTCAGATGAAAGAAACAGTCCTGTGTGATTAATTTAAGCCTGTGGACAGTCCCCTAAAGTCTGATGGGTATTGGACCAAGCCTGATGGATGCAAGGGAGGCAGCATGGAGTATCCTAGCCCTGTTTGCAGCTAGCCCCAAGGATAGTTAGATGAGCCCTGTGTCTCTTGTCACCTTTCTCCCATAAACAGGGCATAAATGAAATTAAACAGGGCCTCTGCTGATGATCTGAACACACAGAAAGGATCTGATTACCTCTGGCCATGGCAAAACTACTAAACTGTCTCAGTTTCTCCACTGGGATTGAGGGTAAATACAACTTGGAGCAGACGTAGGGTTTGTGTGTACTAATATTATTCTGTGCAGAGTGCAACTTTGCTATACCCCAGCCCCTCCCTCCTGTCCTTAGCCACTTCATTTCAGGAGAATAGCTAGAACAGTCAGCCCATCAATCCAAGTATCAGTATCTCCAAGAAATGATGTGGACCTCCTTCCTCAAAACCTGGATGCTGCTAAGTTCCTACAGTGATCAGATTCTATCTGCTTTAGGCCCTAGGTATTGATCTTTTATGGTCTTGTCCATTTTTTCTTGGCCTATTCCATAATCCTTAGGTGGGTAAAGCATATAATATTATACAGAAATATAGATAACATGGCCGAGATGGTCTGCCTTACTAAACCATACAAAACTGTACACATCTCAATGAGTCCAACATTGGGACCAAAGACATGCCAATTACTTTCTGAGTTGCCTGGGCCAAAGGCTCATTAGTGGAGAAATTGATGGAGTAATGGCAGAGAACATGCCGCCCACTGCTCACAGGTACCAGCTGCCAAGCGTCAGAATGGGCGGTAGGAGGCAGTGGGAACATCACGTCCCAGTCCTGATTTTGTCCCAGGGTCACTCTAGGACTTTGTTCTCTCTCTGCCTCACCTCCCTCCTCTGCAGTGTGAGAACACTGGCTGCTGCCCAGGGAGGGCCAGGTTGAGAAGTCCCTAATGAGGGACTTGGCAACAGCTGAGAGCTGGCCTGTGTAGAACAGCACATCCTTGTTAGCCCACGCCCACCCACCCCACTCCCCCACCTCCCCTCAGCGATATCAGCGACTCTCAGCAGGTGGCTCAGAGAATACAGACACCCACAGACCTGTCAGCTCCCTGAGGCCCCCCGGGTGGTCTTATGCTTATGCTTCTACTTCCTCCAATGATAACTCACATAGGATACCTAATAAAAGCCAAACATCATCTTCTCATTGCCAGCTCACCACAGTGGTGTTCATTCCATTCAGACTGCGGAGGTTTTACATGGAATCTGTTTTTGATTTGGGGGCTACAGAGAGGCTCACAGCCAAGGGAAGTGTGTGAAGTGACTGGTCAGTGAAGACTTTTGCCTGCCCAAATGGTGGCCAAAGTACAGCTCTAGGCCAATCTTGTAACTCACTTCTTTCCACTTGTCATCTTGTATTTTGTCACTTAAAATAAACTGTCCCTCTCTTGAGTGAAATTGGACCTTGGATCACAAATAATACTCTTGGGGGTAATCTAAGGAACCTGAATCAAGCATTTAGTAATGGACAGCGTTCTCATCACAAGAGCCTCTCCTCTGGCAGCCCACCAGCTCTCTCCTCCCGGCCCCTGCTCCTTCTCCTTCACAAGCAGCAGTGGCAACAGCTCAGTGCCAGAGACCATAACTGTATGATGAGTTCTTCCCTCAGAATGATTATTAGGAGGAAGGGTGATGTTGTTTTCACTTTATTCGTGGTCATATGGTCAGAGACCCAGGAATGACAAATTCTGCCCTGCAATCACATCTACTCCCTACAGCAAGATTCTAGGAAGGTATACACAAGGTGCAATGTCAGAATGAAAAATTTTAAACAAATGTTAATAGCTCTCAAATGCCTGACATTCTAAAAAGAACTCTGTTAAAAATACTGAGTACATTCAACTTGAGATCGTCACTGGACTTACTTCTTTCCCCTAAACTTGAATCTAGGAACTCACAAGCTCAGATGTGCTATGGAGAAGAACAAAGAGATGGATGACCCTCAAAGCCTCCCAGGGTTCAACCATTCAACTCTGGTCTCAATATGAAAGAGAAAGAAGTGACAGTTTACCAATTTTACAGAATAAGATGAATGAAAAAGACCAAGAAAGAGGCAGGGAACCCAAGAAAGCATCTTTCAAGGCACAACACCCCCAGCCACCAGTAATTTTCTGGGACTCTGTTCCATCATCAGATTAGCACATCTTCAGTCCTTGAGGTGGTGGACAGAGGTCAGTGTTCTTGAGAGAGGTGAAGAGGAAGCAGTGCTCCCTCCCTTACAATTGACATCATCCTTGTTGTTATCATTAGCCTAGACAAACACCCCCATGTCTATGCAGCCATTCTGGGGAATGACTGCTTATTTACCATGCTCCTCTCATGGATTGTGCATGATGCAAGGCCCTCTGCAATCTGAGAAGAGCTCTCTTTAGTGATTATAGCGAAGAAACACTATTAACTTAGATACTACATTTCAGGATGCAACTGAAATTGTAAGGGTATGCTGAAACTGGCTAAAGATGCCCCAAAGACAGACCTAGGGGTTAGGAATAGAGCTCCTCACATAATAGGGCAAGCACTCAGTTTCAGGTTGTGGGGGAAACTCTAGCTAAGAAATTAATTCTGATACTTATAGAGTGAATAGCTTAAAGTCCAGCCAAAAGTAACAGGGGTGTCCTGCCAAGCAGACAGGCAAGCAAAGCCCACCAGGGTTGAAAGAAGGTGGTGAAAAGAGAGGAAAGAAGGCAGAAAGAGTGAGAAAATTTTAAGATAAAAATTTGAGGGTGACTAAGAATCGTTTTTTTTCCAAGTTGTGGATGGGTGGGGAGTTGACCAGGGAAAGACTGTCACAGGAAGATGGAACAGCATATGTGAAAGATGGGAGCTGGCCAGTTGTACATACCAGAAACTAGGGAAAGTAACAGGCATCTGGGGAGGGAAAAAAAGATAAATTTATTTCTCTCTTCAGTAAGACTCCAAAAGTGTACATTCCCGAGTTGATATATCAACCCCACAGAGTCTTCACAGACCTGGACTTCTGTCTTACTATTGCACGTATTATTACCACTGGATCATTGCCTCACAATCCAAGACAGTTACTCGAGCTCCAGGCTTGGTGTCCACATTGAAGGAGAGTGACATGATCAGATCTCCCATTTAGGACAGATGCTATACCTGCGATGTGAAGAATGATTTGGAGGAGATAATGTAATGTTAAGTAGGCCACTGAAGTATTTTAGACAAAAGCGTAGCTCAGGTTGCAATTATCTTTTGCCAGAATCACTTCAATAGAGGACAACACTGATGACATATTAAGTGACAACATGGAATATAAAACTAAATACAGAATTAGGACTTTTACTTTCCCCCATTTGGTAGATTAAGTGTCCTGAGGACCCTCCTAATGGAGAACATCTAGATCCTGGCTTGAACAACTTTTTGATGTTGGTATGAAAAGAAATGTAGAAGGCCCCCAAGGACAGATGGACGGACATACACACACACACACACACACACACACACACACACACACACCATAAATATGAGATCTCTGTGCAGACCTGGGAGTGGTTAGCAGTGACCACCCAGGAGGAGGGCAGCACTGAGGGCTGTTTCCTACAGCAGTGCAGTCATAAGGATTCTGAGCCTTGGGCCAGGACTGAGGTGGGGAAACTGGAAAGTGTTTGAAAATGTATCTGGGATTTGTCTTAGTCAGGTGTGGTAAGAAACATAGACATGGAAATGACTGTCAGGAAGGAAGAGCTGTTATACCCACAGACCTCTAGAAACAGGAGACAGAGAATGCCACACAGGACCACACAGGGAAGCCCTGTGTTGGTTAGAAGGCAGAGGGAGTGAGGGGAAAACATGGGCAAGAGCTTTTATTGTGGTTTCCATGGGAAGGAATGGGCGAGGCAGGGCAAGCAGGCTTAGGACTGGCTACTTTGAGTTATTTCAGCAGGCTCTGGGGTGCAGGAGTTGTCTCTGCTTGTCTGGTACCTGGCTTTGGGGTGACTAGGGCAAGGGGACATTGGTTTCAAGTATGAGAGCTCAATAGAGGAGGTAGTAGGGTGTGTGGGCTCTGGATTGATTAGTTTGCTCATCAAACACATGCTCCTACATGAGTCATTTACGATCTCTAGGAATTGGCTGTCCCTGGCAGGGGCAGTCTCTCCAGGGTCAGCAAATCCCCAAGACATTAAAGCATTAGGAAATAAAAAATAACAAACATGATCAATACACTAACATACATCTAATATGAAATGAGAAGGAAAAAAAAAAGAATACCAAAGATGGAAATGAGACAGAGCTTGAAAAGATAATGACTGGAAAATTTCCAGAACTGATGATAATCATGAATCCACAAATCTAGACAAAGCGTATCCCAAAAAGGAAAAAAAAAAAAAAGAGAAAGAAAGAAATCCACACCTAGATACAATGCAGTGAAACAGAACCTGAAAGACAGGAGAAGATTTGAAAAGTAGCGAGAGAGAACTGATAGATACATTCAAAGTGACAGCAGTTTGAGAGTAAATCTCCCAATGGCAACAATGAGTAGTTAGAAGAGAAAGAAAAATAACTAATAATTAGAGCTGTATTCCCAACAAAATTATCATTCAAAAATGAGAATGGGGTCCTGATTCCAGACAAGATGGAATAAACACATTTGACTCTGTCTGTCATGAAATGCAACTATCAACCATGGACAGGATACATGGAGCAGCTACCTACCTGAGGAATCTAAAAAGTAAGTGATAGACAGCATGAAGATTGGGGAAGGGGGCCAAAATTATAAGAACTGGCAGTGAGTTTCCCACTTTTTTTCCTTTCCAGTTTTAACCAGCCTGGACCCAAACACTGGGTGAAAAGAAAGAATGCCAAGAGAAGCCCTCTTTTTCTGGTCTGAAGAGGAATTCTAAGAGTCATAGAGAGAGTAAGGGGAAAATCTATGTTCTTTTTTTCCTAGGAAATTTCTTCCAACTGAGCCCTCAGGGGTGGCACAGCAGCAGCAAAATGATGGCATCAGTGGCCAGACAGGCACTTACAGTTTCCAGGAAGAAGAATCCTTCTCTCTGACCAGAAGAACATGGAGTAAATTCCTCTGTGTTTTTTTCTTTCTTTTTTTCTTTTTCTTTTTTTTCTTTCTCTCTCTCCTCTTATTCCTTGGACTTACATGGAGGTGTAGGAAAGGGAAAGACACAGAAAAGAGGGGAAACTAAGAACCCAGATTCTGTTTAGAAGACTCAGAATGGGTACTCCAATCAACTGGAATGTGTTAGATCATGGAGAAGAAAGAGCTCGAGAGAGATTCCACCAAGTTGTGTATAAAACCCTAGACACAACTAAACTTAAGGCAAGTAGGAATAATATCAAATGGTTAAATACTGATGCCTTTGTGATCAACACTAGATTCTAAGTACTTTGCAGGGGTCAACTCACTTTCACAACAAACCCTAGGAAGTAGATTTTGTTATTAACTCTACTTTATAAATTAGAAAATGGAGTTACAGAGAGGTTGGTGAGGCCACACAGCTCGTAAGTGGTAGAGTCTAGATTAAACCTAGAGAGCTTAGTCTCAGAGCCCTCTTCCTTAACCACTGTGCGGTAGCCCCTCTAAGGCAGAATGAGTGATTTTGAAAAGAGGGTTGCTTTTATTAAAACAGAAATCCTACAGATTAAATTTAAGTAGTTAGGTTAGCAAAGAGGACATCCACAGGCATAGGACTGAAAAAAATAAAATAAAATAAAACTCTAGACTCAACTCAAAGCTGTACATGCACAGATCTGACTCTAAAGAATATATGAAAAGTTTTGAGAATGCTACCAGAAGGTAGACTGCTGTCAGGGTCCTGGACTGGCTGGGGCACATGAAGGACAGATCCAAGCAAAATTCCATAAGCTTTGCAAACTGACTAACATTGGAAACAGAGTCCACAGAAAATACGTCAAAATCTGAGGCCCAAACCTAACAAGGTCAACTGTCTGCTTTAAAACAAATCAATATTCTTCTTAGGATTTAAATAAGACCCAAAATCTCATAATGGAAAAATTTTACCACAAACAAATCACCACTTTAAAAAATTCTAAAGAATAAACCTTAGCAAGAATGAAAATTTCCATCAAAATGGACTAGGATGCAAGAAGGAAAGATGAAAAAATAAAATGACAAAATATTTGTAAATCTTTTTTTAATTGTATTATGTAGTGGAAGTATTCTGATGGAAACATATAGCTATGACATCTCCATGCATATGTCATGTTTCTGCACAGTCTGGGTCCTCTGAGAGGAGACATTTATGGCTAGTACTTATATAAGTGAGACATTCCAGAATAGTGAAGCTCAGAGACATCTCTCCCCAGAGGCAACCCAGAGTAATAAAGATAAAGACGACTTCTTCCCTGCCTGCAGGATATTTGCTTACATTCCAAGATAAGAGTAATTTCTTTCTGAAGAGGGGGAGATCCCAGCAGCTCTTTATAGGGTCAGAGTTTCTTAATCCAGAGTTCTTCTGAAATGCTCTCCATTGAATATACATACATGTACCATCAGATTCTCATCATTTCACCTGCTTAGAGATTTGTACTTAAGGAATCAGAACTGTGAAGTTACCCTGGATGCTGCTTTTGCCCCTGAATAGTAAATGATGCTTGTCTCTAACCCAGGGGTCTTAAGTCTCCCGTAGGGTGTGTGTGTGTGTGTGTGTGTGTGTGTGTGATATTGTGATTTATAATAAGAAATATACATTTGGTCTCCTCACTGTTTCCAAAACCCTTGGAAATTCCTAAGCAAGAAAAGCAATGGAAGCATATTTAGTTATAATATTTGGTCTTTTGTCCTCAGTTCCTGAAATCACTTTAGAACCATAAAGGTGAAATGGGTGTCTTGTTATTCATAACAAGCCAAGTTTATATTAATGAGGTGACTTACAGCCCCCCTCTAAAGATGGGGCAGGTTAGGGAGCTGGTTGCAGGGGAACCAACCATGAACAGAGGGTTGGAACTTTTAGCCCCACCCTTTAACCTCCAGGAATGTTGAGTTTGATCACCAATGGCCAACAATATAATCAATCACACCTGTATAATGAAGCCTCCATAAAAACCTGGAAGGACAGGTTTCAGAGAGCTTCCAGGTTGGGGAATCAGAATGCTTCCATGTGCCACTGTGCTGGGCCCCAAACTCCATGGGGACAGAAACTCCTTTGTTTAGCATCTCACCCTTTGTATCTGCATGATGAACCAGGAACCTATGAGTAAACTGGCTTCCTGAGTTCTGTGAGCCACTCTAGCAAGTTAATCAAACACAAAAAAGGGATCATGGGAACCTCTGATTTATAGCCAGTAAGCCAGAACCCCAAGTAACAACTTGGCTTGCAATTGGCATCTGAGGTATGGGCAGTCTTGTGGGACTAAGGCCTTAACCTGTGGAATCTGACGCCATGTCCAGGTAGATGCTGTCAGAGTTGAGTTGAATTGGAGGACACCCAGCTGGTGTTGGGAGAATTGTTTGGTGGTGTAACAAAATCACAGACACATTCAAACTGAGAGCAGAATCACAGTGTATCACATTCTTCACCACTTCTGATTTAACAACTGTCTTTAGTGTTTACATTAGAAAATAAAAAGACTAAAAATTTATGAGCTAATAAGCATTCAACACAAGAAGCTAGAAAAGAACAGCAAAATGAATCCAAGCAGAAGAAAGGAAATATTTCATTTAATTTGAGGTGCTATTCATTGTATGCATTGTTATATTATATGTTTATTCTTAGATACAGTTTTTCCACATATCATTCAATTATTTTTCAACTCCAGGTTATCAGTGTCTGTAATTTTCCTGCATAATATTGTTTTCTGTGCTACCAAGAACATAAGTGATGTAGCATTTCTTAGGAGAGTATGCCACTATTGTCTCGGGGGTTTTGTTCCTTTCTGTAAGTTTTGGTGTATATGCAGAGAAATGACAAGTATGTCACAATTGCTACCTGGCAACAACAAATAAAAGCCATATCTACATTTCAGATATGTTATAATTTTTAAAAACTATATATCTTAGAATAAATAAAATATGGAAATAAAGATAAGATGAGAAATTAGTGAAAATTTTTAAATGGTACAATACAAAGCATAAGCAAAGCCAAAATTAGCTCTTTGAAAAGACTCATAACAAACCTCTGGAGAAATGAATTTAAAATAAAGTTAAGGCTCAATGTTAGTAATGAAAAGGTAAATAAACATAACTGCATATACAGCAGAGGTGAAAAAGATAATACTATGAATAACTTTTTAACAATATATTTGAAATTTTAGATGAAATAAACAACTCATAAAAAGAAAACTTTGAACATTGAATCAACAGGAAATGTAAACCCTGAGTATTTCCACAAATACTAAAGCTTTTAAATCAGTAATTAAAATTTATCCCACAAAGAAATCACCAAATTCAGATAATTTATTAAAAAATCCTATCAAATTTCCAAGAAACATTACTGTAATATTTTACAAACTCTTCCAGATACTAAAAAAAGAAAGAATACTCCTCAATTTAAGTTGGCTGGTATAATCCTCATATCAAAACTAGACAAGAATAGTACAAGAAAGGAAATTTTTAAGCCAATTACTCTCATGAACATAAGTGCAAAAATGCCAATCAAAATGTTAGCAAATGGGATCTAGAATTTAAAAAGAGATAATACATCAAACCTAAGCTGTACATAGCCCAGAAGGCAAGAATGTATTAATCATGTTAACAGATTAAATTCAAAAAAAATGTAGGTTCAAGGAAAAAATTCGTCAAAATTCTACATGTATTGATAGTCTTTAAAAAAAAATCCCAACAAACTAGGAATAAAAGAGAACCTTTGAACCTGCTAAAAGATACCTTCATAAAATCTATCACAAGCATCATTTCTAAATTTATTTATTTATTTATTTTGTGGGGGAGGTAATTAGGTTTATTTATTTATGTTTTTTAATGGAGGTACTGGGGATTGAACCCAGGACCTCGTGCATGTTAAGCATGCACTCTGCCACTGAGCTATACCCTCCCCCAGCATCATTTTTAATAGGGAAATATAAGAGGCATTACCGTATTGAAAGGAACAAGACAAGAATGCGCATTATTATCATTTTAATTCAGCATTGTGCAGGTTTTAACCAGCACAGTTAGATAATAAAAACAAATTAAAGGCAAACTACTGAAAAGAAAAAAAGAAAACCATTATTACTTAGAGTAAAATAATTATATCTACATAGAAAACTCAAAGACTCTACAGAAAATATTAGATATAGTAAAATAATTTAGCAAGGAGGCTGGTTAAAAGATCAACCTACAAAAATTAAATACATTTATATACACCAGAAATCAATAACAAAACATAACATTTAAAAAGATACTACCAGCAGCTCATACAACTTAATAAGAAACAACCAAACAACCCAATACAAAAATGGGCAAAAGACCTAAACTAGCAATTCTCCTAGGAAGACATACAAATGATCAATAGGCACATGAAAAAATGCTCAATATCACTAATTATTAGAGAAATGCAAATCAAAACTACAATGAGGTATCACCTCACATCAGTCAGAATGGCCATCATTCAAAAATCCACAAATGACAAATGCTGGAGAGGCTGTGGAGAAAGGGGAACCCTCCTACACTGCTGGTGGGAATGCAGTTTGGTGCAGCCACTGTGGAAAACAGTATGCAGATTCCTCAAAAGACTAGGAATAGACTGACCATATGACCCAGGAATCCCGCTCCTGGGCATATATCCAGAAGGAACCCTACTTCAGGATGACACCTGCACCCCAATATTCATAGCAGCACTATTTACAATAGCCAAGACATGGAGACAGCCTAAATGTCCATCAACAGATGACTGGATAAAGAAGATGTAGTATATTTATACAATGGAATACTACTCAGCCATAAAAACCGACAATAATGCCATTTGCAGCAACGTGGATGCTCCTAGAGAATGTCATTCTAAGTGAAGTAAGCCAGAAAGAGAAAGAAAAATACCATATGAGATTGCTCATTTGTGGAATCTAAAAACAAAAACAAAAACAAAGTATAAATACAAAACAGAAATAGACTCATAGACATAGAATACAAACTTGTGGTTTCCAAGGGGGTGGAGGGTGGGAAGGGATAGATGGGATTTCAAAATTGTAGAATAGATAAACAAGATTACACTGTATAGCACAGGGAAATATACACAAGATCTTATGGTAGCTCACAGAGAAAAAAATGTGACAATGAATATGTGTATGACTGAAAAATTGTGCTCTACACTGGAATTTGACATAACATTGTAAAATGATTATAAATCAATAAAAAATAAAAATAATAATAATAAAATAAAAAGATACCACCCACAAGAGTTACAAACAACAAGATACTGAGAAATAAATCTGAAAGTGATATATGAGACCTATATGAGAAAATTTTTTTATTTCATTGGAAGGCTTTAAAGAAAGCCTAAATAATCAGCGAGATATACCACGTTTAATATATAACTAAATGTCATAAAGATGTCAGTATACTCCAAACTGACTTATAGATTTAATTTAATTGATCAAAATCCCAGGAGAGTATTTTTTTTTCCAGAGAACTTAAAAGGCCAATTTTAAAATGTATCTGAAAGAACAAAGGGTCAAGAACAAGCAAGACACTCATAAAGACAGTAAGACTAGGGGGATCAGACCTGGCCGACACTAAGATTTATTATAAAACTTTAGTTATTGAAACAGCGTGATACTGGCACAGAAATAAATAAACTGACCAACGAAACAAAACAAAGACCACAGAAACAGGTCCATGTCCGTGTACATGTGGAATCTTAAGTAGATTACTAAGGCGGCATTGTAGATCATGAGGAATACCTTCCCTTTGTCTAAAAGGAAGTGAAATAATTGCTTAACCATGAGGGATAAAATGGAATAGCATTTCTACCACTGGAATCTAGCAATTCCACATAGATTATGGACTCAATCTGAAAAGCCAAACTTCAAAACTATTTGAAGAAAATGCAGGCATTTATCTTTCTGACCTGGAGGTATAGAAAATTTTCTCAAATAAGATATAAAAAGCAGTAACAAAAGCAAGAGTGATAAATTTGGCTACATTCAAATTAAGATCTCAATAGCTACATATGGCTATCCTAGTGAACAATCATAGTCTTGTACAGGTGAACACTGGTATATTCTTTGACCCAGTAAATCCACATTCCTAAACAAGTTCCCTACAGCAGTGGTTCTCAATCTTCAAGCATCAGAATATGTTAAAGGTTGGTTAAAACACAGATTGTTGGGCCTCATGCCAGAGTTTCTGATACCGTGGGTCTGAAACAAAGTTCAAGAATTTGCATTTCTAACCATTTTTCAGGCAATAACTTACACTGTCATACATGACATATACACAAAAGCTCACTGCAGCTCTGTAATAGCAGAAAACTAGAAACAACCTACATATTCATCATCAGAAGAATGGATTTTTGTGAAGTATGGTATAAACACACAAGAGAATACTACACAAAACTGAAAATGATGTGTTGTCAAATGAAGCAATATGGACCAAACTACATTGATTTATGGAAAAAGAATGTTGATTTTTAAAAATAAATCAATTCCAAGAAGATTATAGACAATATGATACTTTTTTAATAAAACTCAAAAGCAAACAATATATTACTTGGACATAAATGATAAAACTATTTTTATTTTAAAAGCAAGGAAATGAAAAACACAAAATTTGGGATAGTCATTATCTTGGGAGTGGAAAAAAGGAATAAACATTAGAATTTTTATAGGTGTTCAAATATTATTATGCTTCATAATTACATATATGTCATATTATTTTGATGTATCACATATGTAAAACAATAAAGAAAATAAGATATAAAAATAAAATATTACTATACAGCACATACTCCCAAATATGTTAAAAATATCTGTCTTTATAAATGCAGAGAAAAAATTTGGAAGAAAAAATATCAGAATTTTAAAAATGGTTATTTCAGGATTATGGAGTTTGGATATGTCTTTTATTTTTGTATAATTGGCTGTTTTCCACAATAAATATGCAATGCTTTATAATTAGGCAAGCTTGTTTCTTTTTATTTTCAACGCAACGCTGTATCAGTTAATCCCTAAATCCTCTGTTCAGTTCTTTATCACCTCAGTACACATCTTAAACAAGACCCTTCTATTCTCTGTGTGTCTCAGATGCCTTTTCATGTGATCAGGGATAAAAGCGGCAATGATGGCTGGTATTTATTAAGCACCTACCATATGTTCTTGTGTTCTAAGTATTTAGTGAATAAATTTGGTTAATCTTTACAAAGACCCAAGAACTAGGTACAAATATTTTTCTCACTACAAATGTAGGAAAAGAGATACACTGTATCTTAAGTAGACTGGTTAAATTGCTTTCCCAAGGTCACACCACTGAGAAGGTGGTTTCCCATTAATATCAGCAAAGAAGAATGCAACAGTTTGCATTTCATATTTAAGTACTGTTTTAGGGCCCATTTTCTTGGAAATAACTTGGTGAGATTATTCTACATACCAACAAAAAGTGGGGAGAGGACTCGTGGAAAATGTATTAGATTTCCTGATCTAATAAATTAAAAAAGCAATTGTAATTACTGCAGATGGCAGAACTTCCTGGCCAAAATCAATATCTGTTTCAATGAGCAGTGTTTGGCTAATCTCAGTCTAATCAAGACAAGCAGAAACCTGGATGACATCAGCAGTGGTCAGAGTCAAAGAGCCCTCCGCTTCATCAGGCCCTGGGGACTCCTGCAGTTTAGCTCACCTTCCAAAGAGGTGAGAAGAGCCTAAAAATTCATGAGCTGTGCTACTGACTGCTAAAGAAAGTTTTGGTAACTGTGTCCCTCACTGTCCTTGTACATGAGTTTCATCTTTCATGCTGAGATAATCACTCACCTTACTTGCCAAATAAAATGGAAAACATCATGTTGGAATACTGAGGGCATATCAGTCCACAGATGTTTCCTTTCTACCAAAAGTGGCCTGACTCATCAATAACCAAGCCGCTTATTTAATTTTGTTCTAATAAAATCTCTAAATACATCACTTACTCTACCCAAGCCTAGTACCAAGGCCTCTTGGGAGCTTCATATTTCTGTCTTCTTTTTTCTGTTGCTATCTTCCTCATACCTCAGTGATAACTTAGAGTAACTGAAAGCCCCAATTTCTTCCCTTTTACAAATGTCTATTCAGATTTATTTTAAGAAAATAAGCATGTTGTTGGACAACCCATGATCTCAAATCTATGATGGCAGCAAAATGTGGGGGCCAGGCTAAGCATTCCTGGGTCTGACCAGGCCAAGCATGACTGTGGAGGCTGATGGCTTAGATCAGCTGCCAGATTGGCAGAGCCATACCCAATCTAGCACCTGAGAACAGAGAATAGTCTAGGCAGAGAAAATAACACCCAACGAGCCCAAAGTAAACACAGAGGCCCTTAAAAGTAGAAGGGAACATTGGAAGAGGGCACCAGAGAGATGGCAGCCTCTAGAAGCTGGAAAAGGTGAGGAAATATGTTTTCTGAATTGATTGTTAGACTCTACCCAACAATATTATCCACAACCTCTTCTGAGCCATGCACACAGCCCTTCATACCAAGCATTCCCCACAATTCCATTTCCTGTAATTTTCTTAGTTTCTGTATTTCTCTAAATAGAGCAGAGCACAAAGGCCTTGGTGCATCTGTTGGTACAGGCCATGCCATCCCTCAGGGACCCAGGAAACAAACCATATCCTTGGCTATATGCTTAACTCTAAACCCAGTGCTTCTTCAACTATTTTATTTCTCTGACTTTGAAGAACCTTAAGCCATTTAAAAATATTCTCTCATACAACAAGAATGTGTTGCACGGCTATCACGTTCTGGGCAGCATACTTATCTCTAGGGATCTAATAGTGAGCAAAACAGACATTGTCCTTATCCTTGGGAAGCTATTGACAGAGAGAAGTAGTAAACAATCACATTTAGAAAAATAAAATACTTAAATAAGCACTGTTAGTGCTGAATCCCACTAACATCAGAACTCTCTACCATTAGCAATGGCCTTGACCCAGAGAAGTGTGACTGATCTGCAGACTACAGTTCTGGATGAGCCTGCTCTCGTCTCAAAATGGATCCCTGACTTTAACAAAACCAGAATCCAACTATTACATTATTCTCTCCTAACACAAGAGCCTGGATGTCAGCCTGAGACTTTGCCTACAAGGGAATGCAAATACATTAACTGGATGAGATGGCTAATAAACCTCCCCTCAGCCAAAAACAACTTCCTCTCCTCTCAGAAGTCAAATATGACCATCTCCATGGTGGGCAATGCCCAGCAACATCCAGCTGCAAGTGAGGCTTGAGTGTCCCTGGGAGAGTTAGGCAGGAGGAGCCCCATTATTTGTGTAGGACTTTCCCCCTGAGAATATACCCAGCTTAGTCTGCAGAATATAATAATTTGTGTCTAAGAAGGAAAGAAAGAGAAAACAGTTAATGAGACCCCTAAACTCTCCAGGTATGCCTCTTAAGGCCAAAGAGATCCCAATTAGATCCTTGTAAAAGAAGTGAACATAGAGGAGAAAGCCGAACAGAGCTTTGCCCCCAACCTTCCCTAGGGAACCCTGGTCAGGTAAATTGGACCATATTTTTAAAGGTCTTATTTTTCCTGGTCTAGATTGACCTGAGAAGTCTGATTCAAAAAGCACTTGAGTGGCTCCCTTGTTCCACCGTCTCTAGGCCCACATCCTCTCTTAGTCTTGGAGATCTCACCAGAGTTAGAAGAGACAAGGAAAGGTAAACTTGTGGGAAAACACACCCAAAAAGGGGAGTCTTTCCCCTAAGTTTGCCAGTAGTGGTCTAAAGCTACCTACCTAGGGCAGAGAGGAGGAAAATTTGTTTCATAACAATTTTACTTAATTGCTATGAAAAATAGTAATAAACATAAAAATGAGAAACTAAAAAAAATAATTTTAGAACACAGGACAGCACTTATTATTCACATATTTGCTGGATGAATGCAAACTCCTTTCTCCCCACCCAGAAAAACTGTCAGACTTCCAAAACAGGTTCAGGATCCTGTAACTACACACTGGTTCCAAAAGGCTAGTAAAATTTTGGCACTTTTAACCTCAAGCTTTCCCGCCTGTTTTGATATGGGACAGCCCATCTGGGAGTCTACCTCCAGACAGCTACTGCTCCTTCTTGCCAAGAGGGCAGGAATGCCCTGGCAGCTGCTCAGATGCAATAGTGAAGCTCCTCTGTTATGTCCCACAGTGTCTGAAACAAATCCTATGGAAGACAGTCACAAGTTCAGAGCACAGAAAATGATGTAATTTTCCTTTATTATTTGGAGCACTGAATACTTATTGTGTTCAGATACTATTCATACATTTTAACTCATTTAGTCCCCATTGGATCAACAAGCTTGGATCAAATAGGGGAAAAAAATCTGCCTTCTTAGAGAGCAGGAGTCACAATCTGAACAGGGCATCAGTGACTTTATAAGACTATCTCGTTTTAGAGCGCCATGTCCAGCTCCTGGTGTTACACTGTAAGAAAATTTGCACCTATACTAAGAGGACATCCAGTAAAGGTGACACCAACTACTAGCTGAGAGAATACACAGACTAAGTAACAGCTGTGTTAACAGCACATTGACACTGATATTCAAGCAGAATCTTTACCTGCTTCATTTTATCCTATTATGTCTACTTCCACCTCCTCTATCTCTGCGAAGGAAGAGTTCAAAGGAATTCAAGGCAAAATGCCTAACCCTGACTTATTTATGAAATATGGCCTATCTTCACTGAGTCTGCATTGGAGGGAGAATTATTTTGCCCTTTTCCTGAGGGACATCATTAGCGTAGTGATAATTAATGAAAGGCAGCAGCCAGGGTTTTGGTAAATTATTAAATGGTTTCAGTCATCCAGGGAGCAGACAGCCCCTGTGTGCAGTTGTCCTTGGCGACAGTGTGGAAGTGCTTTAGGGAAACAGGGATGATAGATGGAGAATCAGAACCATGGGTATATAGCTCTGCCTTCCACCGTCTGCACACACAGGTGCAGCCTTTCTCATCTAAACAGGCTGGGTTTTCATGCAGAAGCATTCATGGATTAAGACTGGGAGCAGGTCCCTCTGGCAGATGGTGGATGCTACAGATTATCCTATAGAATGGCTAAGTGAGAACTAGGCTTGGTCCCAGGGACCTGCTGGAATGTTGTGGGGAGGAGGTTGTGGGTCTTCTACAGAAACCGCAGAGATTAGGGGCCAGAGGGTAAAAGTAAGAACTGCATTAGGAAATCAATGCCAAAGTGTAGCTGGAGAGTGTTTCTGACTTGGTTATCAGAGCCAAAGGGTTGGAAACAAATGTCAGGAGCTGAGATACACAGACAAAAGGAATCACAGACAACTTGCAAAAATTAGAAGAGCATAATTTAGAAAAGAAGAGAAGATCTGGACAAACTCCCGGGGAAGAGGGATTCATGGCCATACCAGGACTCTTTCTTCCTCCCTAGGTCCACCTACATGGGTCCCATTTAAACAGAGCCTTCTTGTTACACAAAATCATAAGCTCCTTGAGGGTAGCAATTTGATTGTTTTCTTCTCTGCTCTATCCCTGGAGCCTAGCACAGTGTCTGACAGAGACTAGGTGCTTTAAAATGTTTATTGAAACAGACTCACAGATATAGAGAACAAACTAGTGGTTACCAGTGGGGAGAGGGAGGGGCAAGATAGGGGTAGGGGATTAAGAGATAAAAACTACTACCTATAAAGTAAATGAGCAACAAGGATACATTGTACAGCTCAGGAAAATATAACTAATATTTTGTAATAACTTTAAATGGAGTATAATCTATAAAATATTGAATCACTATGCTGTATAACTGAAACTAATATTATAAATCAACTATACTATAATAAAAATGTTTATTGAATAATGAATAAAGGGATGAATGGATGGATACAGCTATCTTACTATGCTGGATACTGGCTAAAGGAAAGAAAGACTGATAAGCATTTTTTCAACAATATCACATTAACTGTTAGTTTGAGTAACAAAGAATCTACTGAAGAATTCATTGGAGAGCAGGAAGAGAAGTTTCCAATACACACCATCATACAGCAAGTAACAGGGTAAATGCTCATGAGGTATTTATGTTCTTCCCCTAAATTCCTTTTCCAAATGTCTTCTTCAAGCCTTCCCCAACGCAGCACACAAGCATGTGCTCACTCACTCTCTTTCTCTCTCTCTCCCCTTTACTAAGTACAAAATAAAAACAAAAAGTTCTTTCCATATTGCAAGCATTTAAAAAAAAAAACACTCCTCTAATTATGGTGTGATTTGAAGCATGAGAGGTGCCACTCCCACACGCATCTCAGAGCCTTTGGCATTCTTTTCCCTTTGTGGGTGTGTGCTGAGCCTTTGAGATCTCCAGTCAGAGACAGGCTATAGCGAAATATGAAGTAAAGAAAGCTGGTCCCAGTGCCTTCCTACAGGGCACTGATACTTCAGCCTTTCTTTTTCTTTAGTCACCAAAAAGGAGGCTGTGGAAAACCCACCCTAACATAAGCATGAGTAAATGAGTGGTCTGGGAGTATTTGCTTTCAGGAGTATTTGCTTTTTACAAACATCAGAACAACAAGAAAAGGGAGTTGGGGGAAATTGCCTTTGTGGGGACTGATCTAGTGAACAGAAGATTAGTTACTAAATAAAACCAAATCTATGAATTAGAGCAGTCATTATGGAAAACAGTATGGAGATTCCTTTAAAAATTGATAATAGACTAACCCTATGATCCAGCAATCCAACTCCTGGGCATGAATCTGGAGGAAACCCTAATTTGAAAAAATACTTGCACCCCAATGTTCATAGCAGCACTATCTGCAATAGCCAAGACATGGAAGCAACCTAAGTTCCCAACAACAGATGACTGGATAAAGAAATCTTAGTGTCTATATATATATATATATATACACACATACACACACACACACATACATACATACACACACACACACACACACACAATGGAATACTACTCAGCCATAAAAATGAATAAAATAGTGCCATTAACAGCAACATAGTTGGACCTGGAGATTGTCATACTAAGTGAAGTAAGCCAGAAAAAGAAAGAAAAATACCATATGATTTTATTTATATGTGGAATCTAAAAAGTGACACAAGTGAACTTATTTATAAAACAGGAACAGATTCACAGACATAGAAAACAAACTTACAATTACCAGGGAGGGAAAGGGGAGGGTGGAAGTATAAACTGGGAGTTTGGGATTTGCAGATACTAACTACTATATATAAAACAGATAAACAAAAGATCCTACTCTTTAGCACATACAGGGAATTATATTCAATATCTTGTATTAGCCTATAGTGAAAAAGAATATGAAAAGGACTATATATATATATACATATATATATACACACATTATATATATGTATATACACAACTGAATCACAATGCTATACATCAGAAATGAACATAACACTGTAAACCAACTATAATTCAATTTTTAAAAATCTATGAATTAGAGAACCACCTCAAGATTTTTCCCCAGGACTCAGAGGGAAAAGATCAAGATGCAAATAAGAAAAGATACAGTTCACATAAACATAGATATGAGAGATTCTGTATTTATAGAAAAACAATCCCAGAAAGAGAACTAAACATACAGCATAGAAATAATAATCAAAGAAATTAGAAAAATATCTTTCACTTAACAAAAGAAAATCTTGAACCTTTCCATTGAAGGGGCTCAACAAGATTCAGGCAAGATTATGGAGACAGATCTACTCCATTTCTGAAGTTCAAGTACAGGAAATAATCTCTACTCAGAGATTAAGGGAGAGACAAGACTCCTGCAAAAAAAAAAAAAAATTACAGTGAAAGATTTCCCTTACCCCAATGCCAGAAACAAAAGACTAACAACATGAGAGAAAGCTTCTACATCAATGTCTAAAAACTATGTTCCTTGAAAAAGCAAAATAAACACAAATTCGAGTATGCAAGGATTCAGAAACATAATACCCAAGTACCAGTCCCCAAGAAGTCACTTGAAGAAACATTCCTATGACTTGAAATAAATAACTCAAGAATTGAGACAATGTCATAGAAGAACCAATGATAAGCAATACCAATAAAACTTAGAATTACGTCAAGAAAGGTGTTGTTATTGGTTGATAAGTTTAATGCAGATGTTAACATATTACTCCTAACCTGAAAATATAGAAAAATGTAAGTGTTAAAAACCTGGATCTAAAATACCAGATTACTTTAAAAGAGACTAGAAAGTATGGGGGAAGTAATGAGTTTAAGATTCTACTACATATTCCAATAGAGCTGCCATGAGGAGCCAGGAAAATGAGTAGTAGTTAGTAGCAGTGACAGAGGAGGAAAACCTGGAGATGGAGGTAAAGCAAAAGAAGAAAATCTATCAGTAATTAGAAAAGCTATCAATAAATTCACCATGCCAAGCAGACAAGGTGCAGGATCAGGCAGCACAAACAGCAGGTCTAGAACAGCACTGTGGAGGGAAATTCGTGATGAGACAAGAGCAGAAACAGGCATGTGGTTTTCCACCGCATGCTGAGGGTATAGAAGAATCTATACTTAGCCTCTCAGAAAGGGACCTAGGCCCCTGGGCTATGGGAAGCTCACCTGGCAGGATCAGGGACTACGGCTATAGGACATGGCGGAATCTTGGACTCCAGCCCTCATGTCCACCTCGGGACTCCACCAAGATTGACTGCTCAACCACTAGTATGTACCCATGGAGTCTGCTGGAGGCTGACTACCTCTCTAGGATGTAGATTAAGTTAAAAAATATATTAAGTCAGATTATTAATAGATTAAGTAAAATATTGAATTAAGAAATAATGATTGTTTCAATAAATGCAGAAAATAGTTCTATGAAATTCAATACTCATTTTTGTTTGGAAGAAAAAACAACTTACCAAACAAGAGATAGAAGTAAAATTCCTCAATTAAGAAAGGGTACTTATTTTTTAAATCCACACACACAAAAGCAAATTTTCTGTTAAACTTTAGAAGCATTGTCATTGAAGTCAAGCATAAATCAAAATGTCTGCCACCACCTCTATACCACTGACATTAAATGACAGACCTAGTCAATGTAATAAGATAGTAAGTGAAAAAAAAAAAGAATTAGAAAGGAAAACTATCCTTATTTTCAGATAACATGATTGTCTATATAGAAAATCCAAGAGAATATATTTAAAAACTTAAAACTAACTAATAGGAAAGTTCAGGAACATTACAGGATCTCATTAGTATATAAACATGGTATGTAATACAACATTTCTATATACCAATAAGCCAATTATGAAATATGATCAAATTAAAAAGCATACGTATTAGCAACAAAAAATAGATACCAAATAATAAAACTAAAACTTGAAAGAATTCCAAAATCTAATAAATAAAACCTATGGAGAGAAAATTATTAAAGTTATTTTAAAATCCAAACTTAAACTGAGGTGATTTTATGCTTATTCCTTCTTGTTAAAGCCTTGCAGTTCAAGTAAAGTCAAAACCAATTTGGACTGGAGCATATTTGTTTTATTTCCCAGTTGCTCAAACATAAAATATTAGATATGGTCAAATAAAGTAGAATTTAGTCTCAAAGTATCTCAGCTAGAAGCAGAATCTTAGATGTCTGCCTGTCTGAGGCCCTGCAAGGTTACACTGCTAATGAGTGCAGAGCCACGATTGAAAACCAGGCTTCCTGCTTCCACTGCAGTACTGTCCTACGCTTACCTCCCTTCCGGTGAAACCACATATGGATTGGAATCTAGAGCAAATCTAGAGAAGCTCCAGGTCCCTTACATATTCAGAACTTCAGTCCTCTCCCCTTGCAAGCATCTCTCCTGTGTATCCTTCCTCTGGCGTCTACCATCCTCCGAGCCTTTCAGATTCATCATTTCATAATTCTCCATGAGTTCAGTGGTTTCCAGATTTCCAGATTTTCTAAACCAGTCAAATTTTCACTCAAATTCTGGCATCTGAAAACAGAGATGCCAGATTTTATTTTGTTAATGGAAACATTAGAAAAACAACCACCACGTATTTCCATTATCATTTCATAAAAGAAAGAACATTTTAACATGGAAAATGTAGGGAATGTACATCTCAAAAGAATGAGTTTTATTATATATAAATTATACCCAAATAAACCTGACATTTTAAATGCAAGTATGCTAAACTTTGAATTAAAACAATTAGAAATTGGACAGGAGGAGGGGATCGCTCAGTGGTAGGGTGCCTGTCTAGCATGCACATGGTACTAGGTTAAATTCCCAGTACTTCCACTTAAAAAAATAAATAAACAAACCTAATTACTTCCTCCTGAAAGAAAGAAAGAAATAGGACATATCTAGCTTTAGTGTCCCCACCTCCACACCATTTCACAATAGATAAGGGAAAACACATCATCATAGACAGAAGAGTTTCAGGAAACTACTGCTTCAGACTTTTCTTGAGCTATGTCTTCTTTGTTACTCCTGTCCATCCTTACTGCCTTATCCATCCAGAGCCTCATCACTTCTTTTCTGGACTACTGCAATATCCTCTTGCTTTCCCTTTCTGTGCCCATGTCTCCCTCTCTGGTCCCTCCTTTAGTGTACTATCAGAATGAGCTTCCTAAAACACATTTCTCATCATATTCTTCTAAAAGGTATAAAGCTTTGGCTCCTTATCCCACAATCTGAACCACCCTTGTCTCTCTCCTTCACTATTCTACACCACATGGACTCAGCACTCAAGTTATTTCTAACTGCATTCTCCTTTCGCCATGCACTTTCATTCACACTATTTCCCACACCATAAACAAGTTTTCCCAGTCTTCATCTTTGAAATATTACACATTCTTCAAAGAATATTCAAATACCACTTTGTCTACAAGCCTTGATAATTCAACTCTTGTGCCTTCTAAGTTCATTTTTCTGTCTACTACTAGACACATCATGTCTTACGGTGAATCTCTCACCTTATGGTAGAGACGTGGTTATAATCAATTTCTATATTGTGTATATATAATTATTGAATGGATAATTTGCTTCATCTCCTCCTCAATAGATGACTTTATATTCCTACTTCTCTTGGAAAACAGAAGCCATTAAATAACTGCTCTAAATTCCTGCCAACACACATACAAAATTGCCATATCTGTATACATCATATTCTCCCACACTCCCACTCCTCCCCCAAACTAATCTCTTTCCTGGCTTTCAATCCCATCCCCTCATCCCTGACAAGAGTCTTGCTTCATCAATTATCTTCTCTTTCTCCTAAATTTTTAACTTCTTCCTTTCTGCTGATTCTTCTTCTTGGTAGTGCAGGGAACACCAGCTAGAAATATTTACATAAACTATTTTCAAGTGAAAAGAGTTGTGCTGATAGGCCCTCAAGACTTCAGACTCTGGAAAGCACACTCACATTTAGGAAGGTAAAGGAAATAAACCATAAACACATATTAGCCAGGCAAAAGAGAATTATATTCATTCATCGATGAGACAAGGAAGACTGAATGTTGATGCCAAGACAATCACTCTCAGCCCTACTTTTCCATGAGATATTTCTGATCTATGAGCATCTGTTAATTCCACCTGGTACCTGATCAAGGCAACAGTGTACAACCAAGGGGGCCCAAAGAACTATTTACAGGAGTAGCTGCTTGTGCCTCTCCTCATCTGACATTCATTTTCTAAGCATTCTTAGGTCTTCTTTCAATTGTTCAAGCATGTCAACATCTATACTGTCTTTGAACATGCCACACCCTCTGCCTGAAGCCCTCATCCTTTCTTCTCCCTATACCAATCCCATCTTTGACATGACTGGCTCCTCATCCTTTAACTCAGCTCAAATATCTCATTTCCTGAACACCCATTTGATATCACAGTGTCCTTCATAGATTTTATCATGACATAATTTTTATTTAATTGTTTCTTATTATTTTTCTCACCACTAGACTATAAACTCTATGAGAAAAGGAATTGTCTATCTTGTTTACCATTATGTTCTCAGTATCTAGCACATGGAAAGCACTCAAAAAAGTGTGGGACGAGTGAATTATATTGAAAACTAGCTCAGTATTGCAGTGGCTCTAGGATAGGAAACTTAGCAGAATCACCTCAGGATATTATTTAAGCCAAAAATCCCAAACCCCTTCCCTAAATACACTTCACTGTCAAAGAAAAAGACATGGCTGAATAGTAGTTTAAGCCATAAAAACAGATTTTATTCAGGACTACTGCAATATAGGAAAAGAGACCTCAAAGGAGAATGGGGCTCATTTCCCAATATAGCATGGGCAAGTGGGAATTTATGGCCAAGGATCAGGGTGGGGGTCTATAAGTGAAAAATTACTAAGCAGTAAGGGGAAACCCTGGCTAAACTGCCCTAAAAGGATCTTTGCTGAAGACAGGCCTGGGTGGTCAGACAAAACCTGGCGGGGGAGGGTGTGGAGGATGGGGGACCTGATCATATATGGAGGGTGATCAGATGTCCAGGGTGTGTAATTCCTGATAAATTGACTTAGCTGGGTTCTTGCTAAAACTAGATTTTACAAGGAAGTACACAAACAGATCTAGGACAAGGTTCAGGAGCTCAACTAAAGTTTGGTCAAGCAAAAAAATCTTTGCAATACCTGGAGTCAGATGTGCCATTTTCAGGATTGGGAGAGGCTGTAGGTACACAGGTAGACTATGTGTCCCTTGTTGCCCTCCAGATTCTGGAATAGGGTGAGGAGTGTAATATAAATAATCACCATGGGAAGACCAGTGGTTGTGTGTAATTGAGAAAAGTCCTCTAGTAATTTTGATACATCATCTCCAGGCCCTTGTGAAAACCACTGCTCCAGGCATCATTCCTATGCCTTGTAATGTTACTCCCCAAATCTTTAGATGGAGCTGCTTGTCAACTCTCAGACCCCTGGATCTTTCAGCCAATCTCAGAGGGTCTCTAGGGCTCATATATGGGACACTACATATGGGCAACTATTTTTCTCACTTAAGTTTTCTTAATCTTTACATTCTTGTCCTCTACCACAGAGACATTTAATTGTTAAACATACTAAGACATTCTATTTGAAGAGGAGCTCTAATATTGATATAATGAGGAGACAAAGTTACTTTTAACAAGCCACTTAAGATTAAATGCCATCATTAATGTATAATGTCATTAGCACTATGAACCTATAATCTGGGCCCCCAAGCAAATTTTTTTTGAAAAAGCCTTTTCAAACCCAGCCCACAGATTCCCCATCACCAATCCTACATAAGTCTATACTTTTTAGTTACATTAAACAAGAAAGGAGGGATTATATAGTAGGGGTGGGGTGAGGGGGACAAGTTAAAGGGGTTTAGAGTGATGTCCTTATTCTTTTCTTTGAACTACAAATTCCTCCAATAACATTTCTTGCTTTCAGGGGAAACACCCCAGAGTGAAACGGGAAGTAGTTCTAAATGTTATCCCTAAGGGTCCTGTCTATGTAACAATTGATGATTAATGCAACTCCCTGATCTTATTTATTTAGGATTGACATGATTGGGAAGTTAAGGTACTCAAGAAGGTTAGGATTTCAACTGAAATGCTTTCTGGAAATGTGTTGGACTATGAAACTATTAAATAACTCTTTTCAGTTTTTAAAGATTAAAATGCAACACATTCAATCACAACAAAGCCTGCCATAGAAGAATTCAAATGGAAATGTGCCCCCCCCCCCAAAAATACAGTGGCACCCCAATGAGCTTATTAAAGAAAGAAGTGCTTTCTGGGAAATTTGGGAGTCCATAGAGCCTTTTCAGTTGCCCAGAGTGACATGGAGAGGAAAGACAAATCTTTGGAGTCAGAGAGATCAGAGCTGAAATCATGATCTAGGATTCGGTGACTTTAGCTAGTTCTGTTTCCTCCTAAAAAAAAAAAAAAAAGATAATAATATCTTGAAGGATTATTAGGGAGATTAGCCATGCTAACAGTAACAAGAAAAACACTGCAAAAGGCAATGTGTATGAGAATATTTTCTAACAGAATACTCTAGCTTCCCAGGAATCAGTGGAAGGACTTTATTTTTAAATTCTACTACCATGCAGATGCCTCCTCAATTTGCATTAGGAAAAAGCATCAGTTCCTCTCCTGATGCTGCTTCCTAACTGTTACTTAGTTCTGTTTAAAGCCTCAGAAAAGTGACCTCAGTTAAGCACTCAGAAACATTTAAAGGCTACTAAACTTACATTTAAGTTCTTTTATTTCTTGAGTTGAATCTGCCCCCGTTGATTTTCACTTGTTCCCCTCGAAACTATTTACTGAAATGACTATTTTTCCTTTAACTGAGAATATTTCCAAGATTATGTATTAAATAGGGGGAATAATTGGGTCTCACACCTGAAATAGCTATTTCCTTTCCTTTGGACAAATAACCCCTAAAGAGTCCTTTTTTTTTAATCAATGTGTATCTTCTAATAAAGGAGTTGTCAAAACAAAAGTCCTATTTTTTTCTAATTGCTTTTAATGTGGCTAAAGTCTGAAACAATTTATCTAGTATTGGTCTCTCTGTCAGAATTAAGGGTTCTAGCTAAAGGTTTTAATAAACAAAATGTATCAACTCCAGCCATCTTTTTATCACACACACACACACACACACACACGCACACTGCATCACTGCAATCAAAAGAAAATAGTGTACCAAAGCTTGTGTGGCAAACTCCTAATTAATGATGAAAACTCCTTGGAGCCAGGGTGCTGTTCTCCCAATAGACTGCTATTTTTAAAATATTTCTCTTTGAAAACAACAGCATGATTAATCCCACCATTCCTACTTAAATTACTTATGTAGAAACAACAGTGCACTATAAGCAATTATGAAAAACACTTTATTATGTATAATTTGTACATGCTTCAATTTGTGATGCTTGGGGTGATTTACTTTCCAGGTTGTGATGTCATCTACCAAGATTCACCAGATCTAATTTTCACCCTGCCTTGCCACCTACAAAAATACAATTATCAAAGCAAAGTTCTCCTTCTTTACTCTAAATATACACAAAGCTTTTTCAGACAGATAAAATACGAAGAGAATACTTTGCACACATATCAACACCATACAAGGCATTACCCTTCACACTAACATCTAATGTGTTCTTTTATTTGGAAACAGCAGGAAAAGAGACCCCTTTTCCTCAGAGGGAAATGCAAACTTGCTACTAAAGCCAAACTCCAGGGATGAAGGTGTGATCCTCTGGGGAACGAAGCGGGGTGAGCACTTATGGTGAAGGATGGGTGCCTCATAAGCATTTCAGAAGGAAGGAATTGCAGGAGGTTCCTCGGGGACAGTCACACAGCTTCCCAATCCTAGCTCCTTTTCGCACCGCGCACTGCTCTCCCGCGTCACACTGCAAACAACACAATGTGTAGTCACCCTGCAAGAGCATACCCATGCCCCCAACAAACACATCTCCCCATTAACACAATGTCGACCTTGTGGGAGAGGTGGATGGACCCTATTACCATTACCATGGGTCTAAGTGTAGTCAGGCCTGAAAGGCAGGAAGTCTTGTGCTTATAATTTCAATGAGAGAACATAAAAAGAAAGAAGTTTAAATTACTGAACCCCTCCTACTTTCTTTTACCTTTTGTGGAGAAGTACATTTCCTGGCTTCTTTAAATGTTCATCCAAAAGAAAAAAAAAAATCAACCAGGCCTTTTATCTAAGAAGTAAACAATGAACCTATATATTCTCACAACTCCTGCTTCCTGTGTCCACCTCCTCATCCCAAGAAGAACGGTTTAGGTGTGTGTGGGTGTGTGTGGGTGTGTGTGTTCTTCAGGGAAGGTGACCAGACCTGAATCAAGATTTTTGACCCTAGAACTTAAGATTTTAAAAACTGGCAGTGCTCTGGAAAACCAGAAGAAAGCTGGAGGAAAAAGAACTGACTGGATTTAAAGGCTCTTCCAACTCAGAGAATTTTGAGAGGTTAAAAACAAAACAAAATAAACAAACAAACCCCACCACATTTTCGGGAAATACTCCACACAGATCCAAGAGCTGATTCCTGGCACAAACTGTTCAATCCTCCAGTATGGCCAATCTACTCTTTAACCTTAGAGACCAAGGGGCAAGGGAAACAAAGGGGAGCCCACAAAATTCTGCAAACACATTATCTGAATTATTAGCGAAATTCTGGGGAGAAGGTTGTGTATAAGACTCGGGGTGGTATATTTCCTCTTTGAAAAGCATAAGGAGGGGTGACCACAAAGTCTTACCATGGGGACTTGGCCATACTTCTTTTCATAAATCGGAATACGTTTACTCTTGAGCTTCTTCAGGACTTCCTGCAGCGCTTCGATCTGCAACACACCACCCCCGGAGCCCCGAATTGCCACCTTGGCTGCGAGCCCAGCCCAGGTGCTCACTTCCAGCCCTAGTTATAAGGAACCCCGGAACCACACACTCCTCCCCGGACTCCACAAAGAGCGACATTCAAGGGATGGAAACTTGGTGAGTGCTGTCCCACGTAGTGAGCGCTGTCCCACGTACTGACCGCAGGTCCAGGAGCCGCGGAGACTCCTATTGCTCCAAAGAGTCGGGATGAGGGATTCGCTCTAAAGACTGTCTGGAGCCCGTGGGCTCGAGACGTTCTTCAGGTGACAGGGGAAGCCGGGACTTCGCGCCCATCACCCCGAGCCCTGACTCTGGGAACAGTGGTGGGGAGGCGGGTAGAGAAGGACCCGTACAAAAGAAAGGAACTCGCGGCAGCCCAGGGGAGTCTGGGGCGAGGGGATACCGACCAGCTCCTTCTCATGGGAGGCATCCTCCACTGTGGAGTAGATGTCCAGGGCTCGCGGCTGGAGCTCGGCGTCCTCCTGGGCAAGGGCGCCCAGCAGAGGTAGCAGCAGCAGCAGGGTGGCACCCAGGAAGGGAAGAAGCCGCAAGCGGGGGCTCTCCATGGTGCTGAAAAACGGCGCTGCTGGGGCACTCCGCGCTCCCGCCTTTTATAGCGAGCCAGAGTCGGGGCTCAGGAGGAAGGAGGGGGCGCGGAAGGAAGAGGGTGTGGAGGAGGGTCCGGGTCAACCGTCTGTAGGCAGCGCTTCGCCACCGCTTGACGTCAATGCCCGCCGGGCTGCAGGCGCCCCGGAACGAGGCTCTGCGCACAGATGGGCAAGAGCACGGAGAACAGGGACCCCGCGCCCCCAAGTGCTGTCAGCCCCGCGGCAAGGGACGCTCCCAAGAGGCCTGAGCTGAAGCCAAGGGGCGAGAGGTGAGGGATGGAGAGCGGGCGGGGACTCGGAAATGGAAAATGCCTTCGAGTCAAGCCACAGATAGAAGAGTCTCACCACTACCTAGCAGCGGCGGCAGCAGCAAAATCCACCTCACCACCCCTGCACTGCTTCTTATCCCAGCCCCATATGTGGCAGCAAGAAGAGGGTGTTGCCTCCAGGCAGGTATATTTGCTGAACACCTTACTGGGCACTCTGTTGGGGAGGAGAGGCACAGTACATGAAAGAAAGAAAGAAATGGCCTTCCTCACCCTGGGTTCTTTGATGGAGTCTGTGTGGTAACAAGAAAAGAAGTAAAACAGACTAATCCCAATTCAGCAGCAGTGTAGAGAGTGCAGAGAGCCAGATTCTTATTTCAGTCCTGGCTCCACCACTTACAAGCTGTGTGACTTTGGGCAAAATAAAGGATACAGCCTCGTCTTTTGTAAAACCGAAAATTTTAAATGTACCTCACAATGTTATCAGGAAAGTGGAATGAGAGATGAGGTATGTAGAACCCGTGGCCCTTAGCACAATTAGCACCAAACCTCCCTGTCCCTCTCCACTGAACTTTAATGCTACCCAGACAAGTGGCTGTGTGCAGTATCTCAGCTTTTCCTCAGGGCAAATTCAACAATTCTCAGAACCCCTCCTACCCACTACCCCTCCTGATATCTAAGAAGCCTGTCTAGAAAGAAAGTAAAAAGGGTGGAAAAATGCAATTTTCTGGTCATGGAAGTATCTCCAGAGGGCAAAAGTCAACAGTGAGCCAGGTCCTCAGTGACTTGTGAAGACACTGTGTTGTTGTTGTTTTTTTAAAGACTGGAGTTCTTAGAGCCTGAATGCAAATGAAAGTCCCTGTAGGAGAGGCAATGTTTTCCCACTTTGACCCAGAAGCTTATACCACCTGCCTGCCCACCTGGTTTCTTCCTTTACCACAGCCTCTTTCTCTCAACTGCTCCTGGATCCATCCACTCTTGTCTATCCCTGTTACTCCCACCCCATTCCTGGACAGCTGCCCAACCTACTTCATGCCTACTCCCAATCCCCACCAATCTTTTCTTGCTTTCCTCTAATCTATGTCACCTCTAGTCAGAGTGTTTTTCCCCTTAAAATACACTAATGGCTTCCCATTCTAATAAACACTGAATCTAAATTCCTTATCCTGACATACGTGATCTGTACCCCTCTTCAACCTAATGTTCTACCATTCTGCCCCAGGCCTCTCCATTCCAGGCTCAGGAGCCTTCTTTTTGGTCTTCTAAGAGGCCAAGCTCATTCCTACTGCGAGGGCTTTACACCTACCTTGCCTGGAAAGGTCTTACTTCATCTCCAAAAGATTGACTGTTTCCTGTCACTTAAATCTGAGTTTAAATGTCCTTGACCACTCCATCTAAAGTATCCACTGATTTATTCTCCCACAGATTTATTGCTTAGTAGACGATTTGGGTTATTGGGACCGTTAATACATAATATGTGTCTGGTATTTCAATTATCAAGTATTTAACAGTTACTCAAATGCACACTGGGAAGCAATTCAAGAAGTAATTCTTCCTCTAACAAATAGCACACATATTAACAGCATCAAAATATTTTCCTTTGGGGTAAATGCAACTTGAAAATTAATCTAGCACCTCCCCTAGCTCTGCCTTTCACACATACCTTTCAATTCCATACAACAAAACTTCAGTAGCAACACATATCACCATTTAAACCTTACAGACACACATTGGCACTCACTGCAGAAACCATTTCCAGGGATAAAAGTGTACTAAGCTTTAGAAGAAAAATAGTCCCAAATAAAATTTTAGCCCATCCTTCTGTAAAGATTGGGATATTCCCAATGTAATACTTTCTCTCAAACTGTGTTCTATCCAGATACAAGCAACAGCTTTTCCTTGGTGCCACTCCTATTGGAAAAATAGCTCAAAAGTTCAAGTCCTGCTGATGTTAGGTTGATGTTATCGTCTTCATGTGAGGAGGACACCACATTTAGTTGGGTTGGGAAAGGGACCCTTGGACAATCCTGTGAAGCAAGCCAAGGATATCTTGGTAATTTACATGCTGCAATACTTTTTTCACCTATGAACAGAATGACTTGATAAACTGTCTTTAGGAATCACGTGGTACAGAAAGACTCAGGCCATTTTCCAATCAAAGACAACTTAAGTAAGTTATAACAAGGAAGGGCATAAAAGTATGAGATATTCTACAGTCTTTACACCATGCCCTGTCAGGAGAATTTACATATTCTTGCTACTTTATAATGACTGCATTAGGGGAAAAAAGCCCGTCTTTTTAAAAATTGTTTTTATTTGCATTCTTTTTTATTGAAGTATAGTCAATTTATAATGTTGTGTCAATTTCTGGTGTATAGCACAATGTTTCAGTCATACATATACATATATATATTCGTTTTCATATTCTTTTTCATTAGAGGTTACTACAAGTAATTGAATACAGTTCACTGTGCTATACAGTATAAACTTGTTGTTTATCTGTTTTATATATAGTAGCTAGTATCTACAAATCTGGGACCCCCAATTCATCCCTTCCCACCCCCATCCCCCCTGGTAACCACAAGTTTGTTCTCTCTGTCTGTGAGTCTGTTTCTGTTTTGTAAATAAGGTCATTTTTGTCTTTTTTTTTTTCAGATTCCACATATAACCAATATCACATGGTATTTTTCTTTCTCCTTCTGGCTTACTTCACTTAGAATAACAATCTCCAGGTCCATCCACGTTACTGAAAAGGGCATTATTATATTTTTTATGGCTGAGTAGTATTCTAGTGGGTGTGTGTGCACGCACGCACTCATGTATACTACAACTTCTTTATCCATTCATCTGTCGATGGATATTAGCTGTGGCCTTGTCATAAATGGCCTAAAAAAGCACATCTTTCATGCCCCCCAGCAAGGAAAGTCATAATTGGATTTAATCACTATTTCTCATCTTAGAGATAGAAATGGGAGTCATGTTGCCTCGCAAAGAGAAGCAGTGACCAGTATGCGTCTGTGGAGATTTACTACAGACAAATCTGTCTTAAACACTCCTTCTAAGATAGGGTAGGAGTTCTGCTCTTTGGAACAGCTGAATAAAGGAAATCTCATCAGCAGAGAGCTGAGAAACTAGTGCCAGTAACATCTACTTTTAATGCACTGTTATCTGAGAGAAAAATTTAAAAGACTGGAAAAACTTCTTCTGACTGATGTCTATCTCTTGGAGTTCTAGAACTTTCACTATGAAAATTAAACCATTAATTGATTTGTGACTTGGCAAGAGAACAGAGTCTACACTGGTTTTGGCCTTAAAACCCTTAAAATATAGAGGCTGGTCAATATCACTAAATAATAACTCTAGAAGCCCTAAAATTGTTAAATAATGAGAAGACCACAGAGAATCAGATGCAAAAATGATGTTTTTCCCAAACGCCAGTTCCTCTCTCCCTCCTTCTTCAAATTTTGAATAATTTCGTTTCCTATATGGCCCACAATAGCACTGACCTTTTGAATTATCCTATTGCTCAAATGTCAGACTGCTTTGTTGTCCATAATCCCTTCTCATTCCTTACCCAGCCAAGTCTTGTTCAACAGTAAAAACTTCCTCAGTTTCAATTGATTTCTTAAATTCTCAAATATTTGTATTTAAGATTGTTTCTTTTTACATGTATTTGCTGCACTTTCCCCCAAGTTAAACATCACTCTGTTCTCTTTGGTACACATTTGTAATCTCTTAGATGGCACACTTTCATTTCTACATTGTCTGCTCTCCACCCTCCCTGCCTCCAGAAGACAGATTACTTTCCATTGACACTCATCTTCTGTTTACTGACTTTCAGTCCATTGCCTTTCAAAGGAACTGGTGTTCACTCTGTTCTGACTAAACATCTTTACCACTATCTAAAAGAAAATAATCTTTTAGGGAAGGACATTTGGTGTTGGTGCTAAATTGGGAGGTGTTGAAGATGCAGTAGGGAAGAATATGTGCTTTACAGACAGCCTCTGAAGGAGTAAAACAGGGGAAATTAGACAAAGCCTTCCATTATTTTTTTATGCTCTTAATTTAAAGGCTTTCAATTTCAAGGTTTTTGATTTTTAAAAATATGAATACCCAATATGTTGACAGCACTACTAAGTGACAGGAGGACTGCTAAGATAATCGAGACACAGTTTTTGCCATTGATCTTTGGGTCTCGTCATGCCCACAAATACCCATAATACAACAGCTCAGTGAAATGAGGGTCTTAATAGAGAAAAAGAAGCCCAGAGAATCAGAGATTAATTCCCTCTAAAGATAGGAAGCTTCATGAAAAAATGGCGTATGAGCTGCTGGGTCTTAGCAGGTGGTTAGAATTTCAATGATAACAAACATCCCACTCTGGGGCCTTGGGTGCAAGCAGGCTGTGTAAATGAAGTCACAGAGCAAGGACATCTGGGGCAATACTAGCTGCTCTGGGTTGCTGGTAAGTAAGCTACATGGAGAATGAGAGGTGGCAATGTGTAAAGGGAAACAAGACTGAAAAACAACAGTAGAGCAGAAATAAGCAAATCCAGAGCAGCAATAAATAGTTCTAAATTTATAGAATAGATAAATAAGATTATACTGTATAGCACAGGGAAATATATACAAGATCTTGTGGTAGCTCACAGCGAAAAAAAAAAGTGACAATGAATATATGTATGTTCATGTATAACTGAAAAATTGTGCTCTACACTGGAATCTGACACAACATTGTAAAATGACTATAACTCGATAAAAAATGAAAAAAAATAAACAAGGACCTACTTTATAGCACAGGGAACATGTTCAATTTCTCATAATGAGATGTAATGGATATATATATATGTATGTATACGTGTAACTGAATCACTTCACTGTCCACCTGAAACTAACATTGTAAACTGACTACACTTCAATAAAAAATAAGAATTAAAATTTTTAAAAAAGAAATTAATAAGAAAAAAAAAGTTCCAAATTTGAATCCCATGAACAGGAAGCAGGAGAATAGGTGAACCCAATTAATAAAATTTTCCAGTACTAACACTAAAAGCAAGTTTTTTAACCTGAAAGGTCTACCCTAAGAAAACTAGCCCACGTGAGGATATAGAGAAGAATCACTAATGAAGACATAATTGTCTCAGGACAAAGAAATCTTTCTCTGGCTTCTTTTGCACAGCATACCTGGAGTGTAGTAGATGGAGTGCCACACCTAGCCCACACTCCCTATGCCACCTTCATCCCATCTTCTCCTCTAACTTTTCTGGGTCCAGGTCTCCTAAGCTTATAGGAAGTATAGGATTAGCACTAAGGCAGCAGACTAGAGTGCACCAAGAGATGAACTAGATTACTGATACTGAGCAACATGAATCCTTCAATGGCCGCTCATTGCCTATAGTTTCTAGTTAATTTTCACAGCATGGTGTCAACGTTTCGGATAATTTGTTCCTAGCCCATATTTCCAATTTCATTTTCCTCCATTCCCAACAAGTCCTATCAGATATCTCATATTTTATTTTGCAGGCACACCATACTTATTTCTTGATTTTGCACTGAACTAGAGAAATAGACTAGGTTATACTAATAAGCAATCCAAAATCTCAGTGACTTGAAAAAAAAACAGATATATTTCTCACTCATGTCATATGTGCATCAAGGGCAGACAGAGTGGTAAGTTCATCACAGATGCTCAGGGACGCAGGCTGACACAATAGTCACCATGTCTGATGTTACCGGTTGTGTTCCAGAGGGAAAAAAGAGCTCTGGACAGTCTTGAACATACTATTTAAAGCTCTGGGCCAGAAGTGATTTTCATTTTTGTTTCCAACTCACTAGTTTGAACTAGTCACACATCTCTATCAAAGTAAGAAGGACAAAATAAGAAGTGCAGTGTTGACATGTACCTAGAATACATTAATGACTACCATGTGCTTTTTGCACCTATACCTCTGCCTCTGTCCATATCCTTCCCGTGAACCACACCTTGAACATCTAAAAAGCTCATGCTTCAAGATACATCCTACCTGGAGCCTTCCTCATTCACTGCTCCATCACACCACCAGGTTTGCCTTGTTTTGTTTCCACAGATTTTTGTACATACACTTATTAAAACACTTCACCTGCATTATACCATAGTACCCAATGTCTACCTCACTTGCTAGACAAGATCTTTGAGTACAGAGAATATATCTAATCACCTATGTATTCCCTCATCTGACAAATAGACGAGGAGAACATTAGTTGCTATGAAATGAACAATTACCTTTAGACATTAACAAGATGACCATTCAATAAAGTACACAATCTATTACAGAATGGATTCATCCAAGCAGCTCAAAAGCACTAACAATTTACTATCCATAAACACTGTTATTGCCCTTGTACGAGGGGAAAAACTGTGCCAGAGGGGGTAAACTTGTTTCATAGTAGTCAGTTTCAGAAGTAGGATTTCTGGGGTTCGGATTATGGCCTCGCTTAACATTTTTTCCAACAAGGGCATTTCAGTTGCAAAATGGAAAAATTTTCCCTAATGCAAAACTTGCTGTGTCACTAGGAAAAAGGATATTGTCTCCATGCTCTTGTTATAGACTTCCACTTCTTTGCTTTCCCCTCACATTCTCCATGGTGCAATATGGAAAGAAAATTGGAAAAGGATCACATCCTAAAAAAAATCTTGGGAAGTTTAAAACCTGTCCCTAATCACCAATCTCCACATTATAGACATAAAGAAGTGATTCCTGCGCTGGGCAGGGGTTTGGCTTAAATGGCATCTAAGGTCACTTTAAAAACCACTATTCTGAGACTCTTTTTTGCCTCCTTCAAAACTCATCGAAGTGAAGTCTATTTCTTTTGACATAAACTATAACCTCAGGAGAAACAGAATACCATCTGGCATGATCCAAAGAGGCAGGGCCTGAGGGCAAAAGTATATTTTATAGGAAGAAAGATTTTCAGCAAGTTTCTTCTTTACTTTTTAGAAGATCTCTGGCCCTGACATTACTGTGCATCAACAAAAGTTTCATCTGGTTCTAGTTTTAAGAGTACATTCATCATGTTGGCTTGGCTTACCAGCTAAGTTAGACCCCACTTCTCCTGCTCTGCAAGCTAGATGGATTGACATTCAGATCTGTTCTTCCCATCAAAATGCCTCACTAAAGCCGGCCTGGCAAGCCCTCTGAGATAGGCTAGCAATCATTCCTTAAGCTTCTCCAACATTTGTAGGAAGTCCACAGGGAACTGTGCTTACTATACAGGAAGGGGAGATTAGAGTGGGACTTAGAACAGACTGAAATCTAGAGAATGGCATGCTTGCCCAAGGTTATATGTCACGTTTTCCTCTCCTATTAAGTGATTGCTGGAAGACAGTTGTTTGAAAACCCAGTTTAACCTCAATAACAGGATTATGGACAAAGAAGGTTCTTATATTTCTATACAAAAGAAGCTTAGGGAGTTTAAGGAAGGCAATTCAATTAGAAGAGTGGTGCCAGAGGGGCATGCCTTAAAGCTGCATTTGCCAGAGTTCACTTTTTTAGGGGGAATCTTAGGGAGGTGACAATGGCGGTTATGGAGATGATAAAAAAAATCCTCAGCTTTCTTCAGTGCCCCATATTCTCTTAACTTTCCACCCTTCTCAGGAAAAGATAGTTCTTTAACAGTTCTCTCCTCTCTTAGGCTCTGGGGACCCTACACCCATTCATCTGAGGGTGTAAATGTAAGTCACTGAGCTTTGGGGGTCATTTGTTACTGAAGCATAACCTAATACTTCAGGTAGATAGACTACTGTATCCATCAACATATCTCATAGATTGTATTCATTATTTATTGCTGCATAACAAATTACCACAAAACTTAGTGGCTTAAAACAACCTATTCTTTGTTTTAAATTTTTAAAAATTTTTATTTTTCTGAGGGGGAAGGTAATTAGATTTGTTTATTTTTGGTACTGGGGATTGAACCCAGGACCTCATGCTAAACATGCACTCTACCACTTGACCTATACCTGCACCCTAAAACAACCTGTTCTTATTATGTCACCATTTCTGTGAGTCAGGAATGCGGTGTGGATTAGCTAGGTTCTCGGCTTCAGGGTCTGTCATGGGACTATAATCAAGGTATCAGCCCAGGGTCTCTCAAAAGGCTGCAATCACAAGATGTTGTCTAGGGCTGCATTTATCTCCAGGCTCAACCAGGGCAGGATCCACTTCCAAGATAACTCAGTGGTTGTTGGTAAGATTCAGTTCCTCATAGGCTGTTGGACTGAGGCTTCAGTTACTTGCTGGCTCTTGCTCAGAGGACACTGTCAGTTCTATTCAAACAGCCCTCTCCATCCAGAGCAAGCATGAGAGAAGAGCCTGAGAGAGAATGCCAGCAAAACAGCAGTCCTCGGAAAAGGCAAGAAACAGAGTCTCCTTGAGAGTATGCAGAAAGAACACAGTCTTCATTTTAGCCCAGTAAGACCCATCGTGGAATTATGATCCCCAGAACAGTAAGATATTAAATTTGTGTTATTAAAAAAAAAAAGAGCATTCATCTCTCCTAACTTAATCACCAAAGTGACATTCCATCATTTTTGCCAAATTCTATTCACTAGGTCCTGCCCACACTCAAGGGCAGGGAACTGCATAAAGCCGTGACTATCAAGAGGCAGGGATCATTGGGAACCACATTAGATACTGTCTACCACAATGACTTTGTCCAAAAAAAAATTGAATTAACAAGAATCGTGCAAGAGCCTAAGCTTGAGCGGTGAGGTGAAAAAGAGAATTGCAGTTTATAACTGGGTTCTGAAATCCAAACAGTCTAACTAAATACACTGCTTAACATATAGAAGATATAGAAGTCAAGCCAGAACTAAAATTCAAATCAGTATTATTTCCACTAGACAGAGATAAGTAAAGAATTATATAGCAATATAAGACAAATTGCATTCAACTGGAACAGAAGCTAGGTTTTCAACTGCTAATTGAATTGTCAAATAAATCATTTAGACAATGAGTGAATAAGAAGTGTAGGGAAGGCAAGCTTTTTAGGCTGGGGAAATTGAAAAGGTAGGTCATGGTACAAGCCAGGCTTTGAATGATGGAATTGTTGGAGCAGACTAGGGGAAAGTGTTCTTGGCAAGGGACTGGCCAAGCTGAGGCTTCTTCAAGGAATGCTAGTGTCATTGGGAAAAATTGCCCCAAATGATTCTGATATAACCTGACTGACAGATCCTCCCTGGTTGATGAGAACTGCTCAGGGGATCCTTGCATCATCTAGTGAGGGGTCAGGGAGTATGCTTTGCCCTACAAAGATCTCCAAGGCCAAGTCTTTTCAGGATTCCAATACACTGTCCTTATAAAACATGAACAGCTCAATAGCTGAGCCATGAGACTATACCCATTATAGATGGGTAGATTCAAGTTACTTCCATCCAGTTCAGCAGAAACTACCATGACCCCCTCATCTAAGAGGTCATGAGCACACCCCAAGGGGCTTTCCAAGAGTGGCTGATGTGCAGAGATAAACCTCCAAAACATAATAAGTAATTAAACCTTGAAGAAATACTTATTTATATTCATCTTGAGCAAACACTGTGTTCCCAATTCTGTAGGCAATAAAACTGGTAACTTAAGTAACTGGATTCAGGTCCCCAGACAAGTGGGAAGGAAGCTGGACTTAAATCCTCTGAAGAAAACTACTGTTTTCTTTCTTACACCTTCCTTCCATTTTAATATTATCAATTTGATCATTTTTTAAGGAGGTGAAAAAAAGAGGGAGCAAAAAAGAAGGAGAAAATGAAACTCAAATTCTAAAATAATTTTTAAATATGGTAAAAGACATTCCCTAATGACCAAGATCTCCCTTGCTGCCTGAAAACCAAAATTATTTTCCGTGGGAAGCTGCAAAAATGGCATGTTGAGGATCCAAGTGCAAGCTGTGACTTTCCAAATGTGAAATGGGACTGGCTCTGTTATGATGGAGACATTAATGCTGGGTAGATGGGAGAAGCCTTACAGCAAAGACCTCAGAGCAAAGATCTCAGCCTATGCCTGCCTGATGAGGAGGGTCCCTGAAGAGCCACAGTGACAAGCATTTGTAATGCTTTATACCCAAGTGCAAATGTCATTTTCTGCCATTTGCTCTCTTGGCCAGGGCAGCCTTGAATGAAGACATCGCTGATGGATATGGCCTTTGCCTAGCACCCTGCAGCAGGGGTTGGAATGGATGGAAGCTGTAGCTTTGCCCACGGCAGCCACCAGATACGCCCAGAGACCAATGTCCTTCAGTGCTTGCTAATAAAATTTCTCCTGAGGGGATAAAAAAAAGACTTCAAAAAAACCTGTCAAGTTTATTTTTTATTATTATGTTTTATTTCTGAAGCAAAGATGGTCATAAAAGATCAAGTAGCTTCTAACTATCATTATCTGTTTCCTAAGAATCTTAAGATTTGACATAAGATAGTCTTGTTGTTTGAGCATTTCAAGGAAAAACTTTGAAATAATTCTCTCTTCCTTTCTCATCTACTCTCTCCAGAATTTTATGAAATATTAGCTCTGGAGGTGGGAAGATAAAAGTCATAAAGGCCCAATTACATGTGAGTAAGTCAGGATGAGGTGAATGGGGCTAGCCCAGAGGGCTGGGAGACAAAAAATGCGGTGATCTTGATGCAAGACTTCATAAGCCCATTTCTCTGACACAGAGACCTGAAGCTGGAGTGTTACTTATGGGCAAACCTTAAGCAGAGGTTCCTAACTTGGCTGCAGGTTAGAATCACCTGGGGAGTTTTTTAAGCAATTCATCCTCAGAGACTCTGATTCAATCAGCATGGGACAGTATCCAGGTGAAGGCCATTTAAAAGTTCTGCAGGTAGAAGCCAGACTTTTCTCACTCTTTCAATGATCAGATGGCCTTCTTGGTGCCTACACACTGAACTGGCCTTTGGGTCAGTTAGCTTTGTTCTAGCCTTGGGATTGCAAACTCAGATATCTACAGGGGCCAGGAAGTAAGGTAAGGCATGAAGAGGGCCAGATACAAGGCAACAGAGAGTGGCAAAACTTCTGATTTTTTCAAAAGGAGATGGAAATTTGGATTTTTACATGAAACTTTCTGATTTTAAAATGTTGACAACTGATTTAACATGAAACTTTTTGAAGCTGCACAAGGCAGCATCCTTGGTTCCCACTCACAGCACTTCCTAAGGTGGGTCCTCAGGTGACCTGGCTATCTCTTTCTCTCCAGGATAAACTAGCAAAATTAAGGAAAGAGAGAGCAGCTTTACAAAGCTTGATTGTATGACCTGGTAAACAATGGCCCCCATCAGTATGGGGAAGAGAGGCAGGTTCTCATTTATACCCTTGTGTCTTGACATTTAATAAGACGGTGGTTACAGGGAGGGCACAGGAATATCCCCATAACCAAGATGGGGAACTCTGAGCCCAAGAGGCTTCACCAGACCTTAGAGAAGGATGTGCCACTGGGTGGCACAGGACTTCAGAAGAAACCCAACAAAAATAAGAAGGGGAATAACCGAAAGCCAAAAGATCATTGTTGAATCTTTTTGTTAAGATCACTAATCAGAAGGTATGGGATATAGGAAATAGCACAGGCACTGAAGCCAGACACTCACCCACTGCATAGCACTGGACAAACCAAACCATCCTCCAAGCCTCAGATTCCACATCCATAAAATGGGTATAAAAATATCTCCCCCATAGAGTTGCAGTGATGACATAAAATGAATATGGAGCACCCAGCACAGTGCCTGGCATACAGAATTCAGCCCATAAATTCTCAATCAGAAAAGGCAAACATTGTCATTCCTTTGGGACAGAATTAAAGCATCTCAGAACACTCACAGTTGGAGAGCTCTCCCAAACACCTAATTCTATCGAACTCCTTTTGTTTATCTGCAACAGCTGATGAATACAGGTTCCTTCCACATAACTGAACACAGGTAACAAATGCCTTCTCCCTTCGTAGCTCTCTCTTCCTTCCAGCATTTAATTAAGGGTCTAGTGATTCCTGTTGCCCTCTGAATTCCACCTGCCTTTACACGTAGCTCAGGTATATTATGTATTACTATATTACTATATCACCTGCCACTCAGCTCACCAGGGTGTGAAAATGCCAGACCTTAACAGTCTGCATATGGCCACCCGACAGAATTACCCTTAGGAAGAGAACTTTTCATCCTCTTCAGATACAGAAACATCACCCAGGAGACCAAAACGTCACCCAAGGCATTTTCTCCCAAACTCTTTCTGCAAAGCCCTATCTTGCCTCTAGCTTCCACAGCCAGTTCTGAAATCACATTTTCCATCTTGGTGGGCTCTGCATTCCACAAAGCAGCTACAGTCATGGCTCACCATCTTCCACGACATCTGTTTACATTCAATTTAATTTAAAAACATGTAGTGACTTCTATCTCCAGCCACTCTAAGGCCTTGAGGAGGTCAAGCTGAACAATACACAGCCCTTTGCCCGAGCTCCCGCAGTACTAAAATTACAGACCAAATTTGCTTAAGGGGAAGACATCTCATCAGTGGTTAGGCAGCTTTTTATTAATATTTCTCTGCTCTGTATCTCTTCACCAAGACATCCATCTCTGATTCAGATTCCCTGACCCAGAAGTGGAGTGGCTATGACTATTAACTAATATAACTGGTTCTCTTGGTAATTTTTTATTCAGGTAACATTGGTTTATAATATTATATAAGTTTCATGTGTACAACATTATATTTCCACTTCTCTGTACACTGCAGCATGTTCACCACCAAAAATTTAGTTTCCATCCATTACCATACAATTGAAACCCTTTACCTATTCTGCCCCCGTCTCCAACTCCTTCCCCTATGGTGACCACTACTCTGTTTTCCATATCTACACATTTGTTTTTGCTTGGTTTGGCTTACTCATTTATTTTGTTTTTCATATTCCATATATGAGTGAAATCAAATGGTATTTGTCTTTTTCCATCTGACTAATTCCACTAAGCATAATGCCCTCAAGGTCCATCCATGTTGTCACAGATGGCAAGATTTCATCTTTTTATGGCTGAGTAGTATTCTGTTTATAAATATATACCATATCTTCTTTATCCATTCATTCACTGATGGGAATTTAGGTTGTTTCTGTATCTTGTCTATTGTAAATAATGCTGCAATGAACATAGGGGTGCATATACCTTTTTGAATTAGCTGTTACTGATTATTTAAAATTAAGAGCTTTTATGTGCAAATAGATCTTGAAGACAATCATGATATGATACCCCAAATATGCCACTTTATCATAATGATAATTTTGGTAAGAATTGGAGCTGAAGGCAAGTAAGAATCAACAGATGCAGAAAGAGTTCTCTCCCCTCCCCTTATCTGCCTAAAAGCAGAAAATAAATTTTCCTTTGTGAAAGTGTCCCCCTCCCCCATACCAGAAGAGGAGAGTGACCCTTATTAGCGAAGATGGAGAGACAGCACCAAGGTGAGTCTACAGAAACAAAACTTACTAAAATCGCCCTTATCTTTCATTAGTTTCCTGCATATACTTCCTAGTTGCTTCCTCACAATTTACTGTCCCTTGAAGTCCAAACCCTCTTTCTTTTGTTAAGAAAGGTATATAAGCTCCAGAGACTAACTGCTTCATTGAGTTTCACTTCCTTTCTGTGAACTCCTGTGCACATAAATGTTAATTAAAATTGTGTATTTTTTCCTGTTAATCTGTCTAATTACAGTCAAATTTGCAGGCCCCCCAATCATTGAATCTAAGAGGTAGAAGAACAGATTTTCCTCCATAACAATTTCCTTCAAAGCAGATGTTCTTCGAGACAGCATACTTATACTCCAAACCTAAGCCGTGCACCCCCTTCTTGGAAGATTCATTGTAGTTTATTTAATTAACAAACAATTATTAAGCCTGTATGCATGTAGGGCTGCTGGTGGAGAATTACAAACACTTACTTGCCCTTAAGCCATGGCTAGGCTGCTGGGGGTGGGATGAGGGGACATCAAACAATTCCAGCACAGTGTGAGATGAGCTCTAAAAGAGGAAAGCACAGAATGCTCCAAACTGGAACTCGCAAGCTGTGCTTCTCGCTCCTTCAAATCCCATGCTCCAACACAGCAGCCATAGTGATCTTTTTTAAATATAAACTGAGTCTTGTTCTTCCCCTGCTTATTTTCTTTGAAGGCTTACCACTACACTTAGAAGGAATTTCTAAGTCCTTTCATGGCCTACAATATGTATAGTGATCTGGCTCCTGCTGCCCTCTCCGCCCACATTCACTGGTTCTTTGAGCATCTACTAGACTGTTGGCCTCCACTCATGTCATTTCACTCCACTCCCTTCAACCCTCACCTACTCCTGAGTGGTTTCTTCTCATCTCTGTCTTTTGCTCTGTTGTCACCTCAAAGAGTCCTTCTCCAGCCTCTTAAAATAGCTGCCCTGTGTTTTTCTTAATTACAGAATTCTATTTCCTCCAGAGCACTTATCACTATCTGAAACGGATTAACTGTTCCCTTGTTAAATGTTTATCTTCCTCCACAGACTGCAAACTCAATGAGGACGAGGATCTGGTCTGAGTGGAACAGTGCCAGGCACAGAGCATCTCGGGAATGAACAGTCCTGAATGAGGAAACGAGCGGAAGTCCGTCTTCTGGGCCGCCCCCCACCCTCCTCCCCTAACACACAGTCAGCCACCCCTCACCTGGCCATGGCCAGGCAGGTGCAGATGCTACCACACACCTGGTACATCCAGCAATATCTCAGGGCCCCTTTGCAGCTGTGTTCCTGGTTTCCTGCCCCCACACCCACCCCCAGCCCCAGCCCCAGGAAAGTGGACTAAATGAAAACAGAAGCCCTTGTCTCCACCTCCCTCCTCATCCCGCCTCCACCTCCCTCCTCATCCCACTTCCACCTCCCATGCAGATAGTTTCTCTCTCTCTCTCTCTCTCTCACTCTCTCTCCCTCTCTCCGCCTCAGTTTCTCAATCTCTCTCATGCACACACACACACAAACACACACACACACACACACACACACACACACCAGAGAAGCACACGTGCAAAGGGAGACACAAACTGCTCAACAGCATTTCCTGTGAGGTACAATTTTGGCTTTATTCTGAGATCTTAAACTCCTTGTCCCTCACTCCCAAGGTATATCCCAAAGGAGTCTATGCTGTGCCTTTGCTCTGGGGCTCCTGCAGAAACCCACCAAAAGTCAGCCTCAGGGAAGACATTGCCATTGCCACCCAGGATATCTGGTGTGACCAGAGTTTTCAATGGTGCCAGCGAGTGACTGTGAGTGCTGGGTGACATCATATATAACCTGGCACTGGACTTTGAATGTGGTACAGCACAAACTTCATCATAAGAATCAGAAAATATAGATTTGATGCCTCCAGAACAAAATGGCTAAGATCTCTTTTCCTAGGGATCAGACAGACTGAGCTGAAATGGGTGTTGATAATACCCACTGATTGCATCTCAAGGACCTAAACTAAGCCTGGGTCTTGTCGTCAGAAAGCTTATTCCTTTATAGCTGCATCTACTGGGAAAATTTTAGTTCTAAAATATATAGCATTAGAGAAATGGAAAAAACCTTTTACAATTGTATAGTGAAGAGGTGGGGGGATAATAACAATTTTTAGGATAGCATAGAGCTTACTGAAGAGCTCTGAAGAAAAGACACATTAGTGTCTTAAGGGATACACTCAATAGACTGTGACATCAGAACCCCGCCATATATGCTAATAACATGCTAACAGAGCCCTTACTCTGGGCCAGGCACTGAGCAAAGCACCTGACAGGGATTTCTCATGTAAACTGAGGATAAGGAATTATTCTACCATTTCCACAGGAGGAAACTAAGGCTCTGAGAGATTAAATAGTCACACAGCTTGTGAGCAATGAGTCTGAGCCCCTTACCACATGGCTCCACCAGTTCTCTCTGCCACTACCTCTGTGCTTTTGAACTAAGGGTCAGTGAGAAAGCCAGGGGAGGTAACCAGCTTAAAATCCACCATCCATTGCCATGTTGTCCTCTTCGTGCCCCCACCTAGGTGGCCTCATCACCAGCCACCCTAGGCAGATGGCTCTCAAGGCTGCCACTTCACTGAGGAGAGCAAAGGGCCAGAGTGCAAAAGCCTCCAGACCCTCACCTGCCACCTGCTCACACAGCCCCCAACCACCCAGATCCAACGCCCCCGCCACACAAGACACAGATGACGTGGCTTTCAGACAGTAATAGTACTCAGCATTAGTCACCACATTGCTACTGAAACTGAAAGCAATGTGCTTTTAAAAAGCTGCTCTTTCAGTCCCTATAGACAGAGCTGAACCTAATGAGTGCCCCTTAAATATAATCTAGCATATGTTTCTTCCCTGATAATTATATTATAGAATCATGATAATTCTATAATAATAATAAAATAATAATAATAATAATAAATGGCTACTGTTTACTGAGTATCTACTACGACTCATATGCTTCACATAGATATTTCTCTTAAATAACTGTATCAGGAATAATGTACACTATACTAACATTTTAACAGTTATTAATTTAATAGTTAATAGTATCTTAATAGTATAAATATACTAAAGTATTTTATTCATCCATTTTAATTCATTTGTAAAATTAACAATTTCATTCTTTCGGACTTTTTTAGCAATTACAGTTTAGAATATGGCCAGGCTCTGTAAAGATTAACTCAGTTAGTCCTCTTAACAACAGCATATTATTATCCCATTTTTTGAAGATGAGGAAACTGAGGCCCAGAGAGGGTAAGTAATTCACCCAAGGCCACACAGCAAGTAGGTAGCAGAACTGAGATTTGAACCCGAGCAATCTGATTTCAGAGTCAAAGCTTATTGCCTCTATGCTTTGCTGCTACAAATGATCCCAATGGCTAAATTCTTGAGAAAGCAAATGATAACTATGTAAGATTAAAGATTGTGAAAAAAAAAAAAAGATTAGCAGATTCAGGCAAGACTCCATCTTGTGACAGTCAGAATCACATACAATTCATAGAAACACTTTACACACTGAGTTGAGATCAAAATAAACAGTAAGTGCTTAATGTTACATACTTTAGAGATTCTAATTTTTTAAGATTAAGTAAATAAAGACTTAGAAATGCTTACAATAGTTATAAGCATTCCTAACTGTAATTTGTTAGTGTCACCATTTATAAATCACCAGGAATGGTATGTAAGGTGTTCACTGAATACTCATGCTGTCACTGGATGCTCAGCTAAAACCCACATGCAGATGAACGTTGGAGAAATTTACTTGATTAGTTAACAAACAGCAACCTGCAAGGTTTACTGGTGGGAAATAGGTCACTCAGGTAGAATACATAATACGGCCACCATCATATAGCTGGATGAGTGGTGGAGCCAGGATTTGAAGCAGATATGATGCAAAGCCCACATCCTTTCTACTCACTACACTGCCTTTCTGAAAGAATAGGATAAGAAGGGATTTCAGTTATGTTTTCCTATAAAACCTTGAATTTATGTTAAAAGCTATTCATCAAGAGGGGATAAACAAACCTAGCACTCATAAAGTATAATTTCTCTGCCATTCTCTGATCTATTTTCTATCCTCCATAAATTCTGTATCCCCAGGGTCTTTCATAAATCATATTGGTTATCATTAAAAACTATCTATTTAATTGATTGTTTTTAGTTTGAAATTCTGTGAAATAAGTTTGCTATAAGCTTGGAATCCATGTTTTACAGTATTTCCTTTTAGTTTATCATAGACTAATTAATCCTTTCTTCCTTTTTCTAAATGACTTATTTTAACCCAAAATATATAGCAACTGAAACCAAGGAAACATATCTGTGGATTCTGTTATTAATTTGTTGTCTATTGTTACTCATTGAAATCATGATCCTTATCCCAAGGGTGACAGAATAATTCCGGACAAGACACCGTCTACAGAGCAGGTAAGAGAGAAACGAGGGAAATGGTTAGACCTCAACACATTTGGGTCACACTCAAAGAACAAAATGCCTGTAAGCTGTTTTTTCTTTAAACTGTTATATTAAAAAGCACAATTTGGTTTGTTTTTGTTTGTTCGGTTTTAACTTCATCTCTGAGGCAAGTTTCTCCCCTTTCTTTGCTTCAAATAGCTAGCTAAGCCGCAGGTCATTCAAGATAACTTCCCAAATGTCAGGCACACATAGAAAAGGATAATGGCTGTAAGGTTTAAGACTCAGGCTGCTACTGACCAGGACTGACCTTCCTGGAATTGGAAGTCCAGCTGTCCCAAGCCCCCAACAACTCAAAGAAGTAAGCTTCTAGACACACCTTCAGAACTGTCATCATGGTACTCAGAGACCTGAAGAGGAAATGTAGCTAAACCTGAATTTTCAACTTTCTTTTTGAGCCTACTAAAGGCTAAGAAAGGTCTGCTTGAGGGAGAGTGTAGAGCATATCCCTGAAAATGGACTTTACAAGAGAGAATGGACAGTCTTCTCTCCTGGGTATTGAACTTCTTTCCATCAAAGCAGGATGTTCTGCTGTTGCCTCACCCCCACCCCCACAGTGAAGTTCTTTTTTCTTTTCTTCTATCTGCTCCTTTTTTCTCCTTCTCTACAATTCTTCACTAATATGACATTTTGAAATACTCCACTTCTTGTCCAAAACTTAGTCACATCATCCAGTAATTATGTGACCTCCTTGATACACAGACAACTAAATAGTTTTTGGTTCAGTGATAAGGCTTACTATGTCAGACAAAAGAAATAATGTTTTAAAACATCTTGTCCTCACAAATCATCACTCTTTCATGTCTGCAACAAATGTCTACAAAATTAAGTATTGTGTGAATAAATAAAATTAAAATTTAGTTTTCTAATAAACCCTAATTCTTGGAGCAATAAAAACTGTTTATGTTGACAACATCCCTTGAAGACTTTTTTTTTCTGTTGGTCTCATGCGTTCACATTCAGTTAAATGCTCAAATGTGGATTCATTTATGGAACGTGGACACTTGTATATCTCCTTGGCCAAAGGTCCCTCTGGATGACTCCTGCCTCTGCCTCTAGGAGACAGCGTTCAACTCTGGAGAGTTTTTACATTAGACATGGGTCATCACCATCCTCAAAATGCATTAAGTTTGTCTCTACATACAACTCTGTAAGTGAGAGAAACATAACACAGTGCTTTGGCATTAAACAGGCCTGGATTCAATCCCAACCCAACAATTCTGTACTCCCACATGTGTATAACGAGACTTGGACGTGGATAAATATCGCAGCACTGTGTTTAATGGAGAAACATAGGAAACAACCTAAATGTCCATCCCTGAAGAAATGTACTGCTAAGCTAGAATACTACATAAGAGTTAAAAGAAGTAACCTAGATGTTTACAATTGTGTACAATTATCAAGTGCTTACAATGGGTAAGTTTCTGTTCTATGGCTAATGCTTTCAAGTCCACCCCCATGCAGCAATGTTGGCAATGCTTGCTTAGAACACGAGTAGGATTTAGTGGAAATATACCATAGCAACAGAAATAAACAAGTCAACATCTTTGTCTTCGTGATGGACAGCCAGGGGCATCTTTAATAACAGTTACAACGAACAGCAGTTACTGAGCACCTTCTGTGTCAGCCACTGTTCTACATGCTTTCCATGTTTAACTCAATTTATCCTCCAACAACCCAATAAGGTAAAGACTATTAGAATCCACATGTCCCAGATAAAGAAATTAAGGCACATAGAAGACAGGGAATTTGCCCAAGGTCACACACTAGTAATGGTAGGACTGGAATTCAACCCACACAGTCTAACTCCAGATCCTGTGATCCTAACCACTTTGCTGTCTGTGTCTCTATTGGAATCAAAATGGATAGATGTCAAAATAAAATGTGAATCAGGGAAAAAGGAGGCAGAATTTTGTATAAGACATCACTTATGGAAACTTTAAGAGCACATATACATTATAATAATACCGTGTATCAGCAATTAATATATAAACGTATTATGCAAAAGTGTTTTTTATAGGTTTTTTTTTAATTTGAGAGGATGGTAATTAGATTTTTTTTTTTGATGGAGGTACAGGGATTGAACCTAGGACCTTGTGCATGCTAAGCACATGCTCTACCACTGAGCTGTACCTTCCCCTCCTATGTAAAAGTATTTTCATGTGGACTGGAAGAAGATCCACCCAGCTCCTGAGAGAGGTTCATTATGGAAAGAGAGGAAATAAGACATCAGGAGGGGGAGATAAGAAAAGAGACTGAACTGAACTGTATTGCTAATATTTTATCTAATATTTTATCTCCTTAAAAAGATTTCTTTAACTTCAATGAATATATGAAGTCAATGCACTACCCTTTTAGTTTTCCCAATAGTCTTATAAAATGTCTCATTTTCCCCCTAGCATTCATATTTGCAAAGCCCAGAATTCATAAACAGGCTTTACATTTAACCCTATCAATTAGCATTTGTATTATTAGGAGATAGTTTAAATGACATTTACTTAAAAAATTTTTTATTGATTTATGAATTTTAATAGCATGAAAAGATTTTACATAAAAATCAAATAGGTTAAACAAATTTTACTTTCTAAAGATAAAAGTCATGCAGATTCATTTTAGAAACTTTAAAAATTCCAATATGCAAAAAGTTACTTCACTGAAATACCACTGTTTCCAGTCCCATGCATATTGTTCCAGGGTTCTTCTATGATTAAATATACATATATACTTTTTTAATATAAAAATATCATTATACTATATATCCATCTCCATAAACTGCTATTTTCCATTTAATACACAGCAAATGTCTTTAAATATTTCTGCATTAATCTGTTGCATATATTTCATTCCATGGGTGTACGTATTTAACCAATTGTTAGTCCCCTCCCTGAAAAAAAGGTTAAATAAAGACATTTTTGGAAAAATTAAAGCTGAAAGAATTTGTTGCTAGCAAATCTACACTACAAACAAGTGTAAAAAGAAGTTCCTATGGCTGAAGGAAAATTATTCTGGATGGAAACTCAGATCTACACAAAGGAATGAAGAGCATCAGAGAGTAAATATGTGAGTCAACAAACTTTTTTGGGTTTTTTTTACATTTCTATAAAAGATAATTTAAAGTTTAAAGCAAAAAGGTATAAAAGTGCATAATAGGTTTTATAACAGATGTAAAATTAAATGGTATGACAATAATAGCACAAAACATGGCAGAAGAAAATGGAAGCAATCTCTTGTAAGGCTCTTATATTATTCAGGAAGTAATATAATATTATTTGAAGGAAAATGGGATAAGATGCACATTGTAAACCCTAGAGCAACCACTAAATAATTAAAACAAAAAATACAAAATAAGACAGTAATTATATGATTCAAAGCAACAACTGATATTTAAAGAAAGGAAGGACTCACCTAAACTTAAAAGGTTTTGCACAGCAATGAAACCATCAACAAAATGAAAAGACAATCTACTGAATGGGAGAAAATATTTGAAAATAATGTGACTGATAATGGATTAATATCCAATATATATAAACAGCTCATACAACATCAAAAAATCAAACAACTCAATTTAAAAATGGGCAAAAAAACTGAATAGACATTTTTCCAAAGAGGAAATGCAGATGGCCAGCAGGCACATAAGAAGATGCTCAACATCGCTAAAATCAAGGGAATGCAAATCAAAACCACAGTGAGATCTCACCTCATACCTGTCAAAATTGCTATCATCAAAAAGAACACAAATAACCAATGTTGGTGAGGATGTGAAGAAAAGGGGAACCCTCGTACACTGTTGGTGGGAATGTAAATTGGTGCAGCCACCATGAAAAACAATACAGAGGTTTCTCAAAAAACTAAAAATAGAACTACCATGTGACCCAGAAATTCTACTCCTGGGCATATATCCAAAAAAAACCCCAAAACACTAATTCAAAAAGATACATGCACCTCAATATTCACAGAAGCATTATTTACTATTGCCAAGATATGAAAGCAATCTAAGTGTTCATCCCAGATGAATGAATAAAGAAGATGTGGTATATGTATACAATGGAATACTACTCAGTCATAAAAAGAATGAAATTTTGCCATTTACATGCATTTACAGCAACATGGTTGGAAGAGGAGGGCATTATGCTAAGCAAAATAAGATAAAGACAAACAATGTATGTTATCACTTATATGTGGAATCTAAAAAAACCACAACAAACTAGTGAATACAACTACAACAAAAAAGAAGCAGACTAATAGATACAGAGAATAAAAGAGCAGTTACCAGTGGAGAATGTGGAGGGAAGCAATACAGGGGTTGAGGTGAGAGGTACAAACTATTGGGTGTAAGACAGGCTACAAGGATGTATTGTACAACATGGGAAATACAGCCAGTATTTTGTAGTAACTGTAAATGGAGTGTAAACTTTAAAAACTGTAAAAAAAATTAAAATAATTATAAATAAATAAATAATACAAAATAAAAAAAGGAAAGACTCATCATTGAGAGATGCAGGCTGGCTTCACTATTGTCACCTGCTGCTCTTCCAGGAATAAAAATATCCTTTAACAATTTAACTCTGGTCTACTTCCTTAGTCCCACCTTCCAACTCAAAGTATGGAGGCAACAAACTCCTCCAAGCAAACTTTTAAAGACCCACAGTCCAGAGGGGTCCACAGGGAGAACTGAACTAGATGAGATCCAGGTATCTTCGTCATGAGTCCATGACCTCACCAGAGAAGCCTGGGTCCTGAAGCTTTGACATTAATCACCTTTATCTCAATTTTAACAATGTTTATCACTACTGAAGAAATATTTTTAGATTCATTTTTAATACAGTTTGGTATATAATAACCAAAGTGAAACTATGCTGGCATTTTCAATATCAAAGGACCAATTTCTCTGAGGTTCAGTTCCTCTTTGCATCCACATGCCCACAGAGACAAAACACAGTGACTTGGACTTGAATGAGCCCTTCAGGGAACAGCCAGCTGTTGATGCCAAATACGTAGGAGTTTGAATGATGGAAATCAAACAGACTTCTGAATCATCCTGTTTTGTTGCCTGGATCCATGCACAGCTCTAAGTGTCTCTGACAAATCCTTTTGCTCACTGAGGTGCAGCCAGTGCCTGTAGGCTGCTAGCAGCTGGGATTTTTTTTTAATGGTTCATGACTCTCAAAATATAGTTATCACTCTAGACCCATCCCAAACATCTTTGTGGCTATGGGCAAACCACCTGACCCCCTAAAATCTTGCATTAGTCACCTGGTAATTGTTACATTAATAATATCTAACAGTATGTGCTCTGCTTGGGCTCTAAGTGACTATATAATACATATGTATAATAATATAATAAATAACACATTATAAATAAATGATATTCACTTGAACCTTGGAACAGATAATTAAACTGGGACAGAGAGAATTTTAATAACTTGCCCTCAAATTATAAAATGAGGAAGTGACAGAGCTGGGGATTTAAACCCAAGACTCAGCTCCAGCTCCTCACCTCTGGACTACACAGCCTCTGGTAAAGGAATAGTGAAAGACCGAGCATCACAAATTCAACTCATTTTTAGCACCAATTTCAAGGTGACTGTAGACAAACACTGGGACAAAACACAGCAACTTCACTTCTTACTCATGTCCCTGCCACCAAACTGCTGCTCTCCAGCCTTCCCTTGTCTACCCCAAATGTTCACCCTATAAGCACTTCCCCCAAAGGGTAGTTGGAGATAGCTCCCCTGCAGTCACTATGGAGAGCTGATCTTCGTACGAGATCCCATTCTAGGTGCTAACATGTCAAGCCAAGTTGGCCTTCTTACCCATGAGGAATGCATTCACTTGTTCATTCAAGTATTTATCAACCACTTATTATGAGCCAGCCTGGGCACTGTGCCAGGTACTGGGAATACAGTGCTAAAAAAATAGGTACAGCCTTTGCCCTTAAAGAACACATAACCACATAAAGGAGACAGATTGTGAGCTCATAATTACTAACTGCTTAGAGAAGGAAGGAAAACTTAGGGGGAATGAAACAGAAGAGCTGACATTTGAGCAGAAATCTGAGGGTTCAGTGGGAGTGTACCAGTCAAACAAGAATAAAATTCCAAGCAAGGGGAGAGCACGTGCAAAGGCATGAAAGAGGGACACAGATTTGAGGGCTCCATGACCATGGGACTGTGGGCAAATGATGGAAGAATAGGAAATCATGTTAAAGAGATGAGGCAGGCTTTGACTGAAGAAGGCCACAGAAGCAAGGATGTATGTCGCCTCACCCCCTTTACACACTAATAAAATGACAGAAAGGAGCACAAAAGGAATAAGACGACAACAGAGATATAGGAAGGAGGTCGTCAGTGGATGCACAAAAGAATTTACCACGGTGGAAAGCACTAGAAACGGTGTGGACTCATGAAGCAGAGAAGAGGAAGCCACAGTCTATGCACAGAGTGGGTGCAACCAAGGACAGAGCTCTTGACAGACATCCAAACTTGGGTATGCCAAAAGCAGATCCCGAGACAAAGACTTGTATACTGGTAGTTTATTTGGGAGGTGATGCAAAAAAAGCATAATAAAGGAGATGGGGGAGAAAAGGGGAGAAAAAACCAATTAAGTGCATGTAAATTTGAAGGTGACAGTTGTGGGCAATTAGGCCTTGATCTCAGTGGGGATGTAATGCACCTCAGAGCTGGAGTATTTATTCAACAAATTCCATCCCTCAATGGGTGAGGGTTGTCCCTGGAGGCTTAGACCTCCAGCACTTTCAGGCCACTCTGCATGCTGAGCCAAGCTGTCCTGGCCACGGAGAAAGCCTCCAAGTAGAAAAAGGCAGGTACTTGAGGTAGAAAATTGTCAGTATCTACAGGAACTGGGACTTCAGGCCAACTCAGAGGTGGGCAGCAGGGAGGTGGTGCTAGGCATCAACAGTTTCTGCTACGTACAACGGCTCCAAACTCAGAGTGTGTGAAGGACAACAGGAATAGGGCAGGAATTAACTGGAACTTAGCTGAAATTCAGTTCACCAAGCAAATGTTCTCTTACAACACCATGCATGGTAGACTCTGCAACCAGATCATTACCCTTCCCTTGATGTATTATCCATCCAACACTGAAAGGTTACAAACGGTGGAAATACCATACTCAAATGTGTTTCCTCCAAAATCCAAAAAGGCATCCCAGTGTTGTGCCTCGTTTTGGGGGCAGACGATGAAAGATACAGCAACCTGTTTTTCACCTTGCAGGAACTGTCTCAACTGGACCCCTGGAAACTTCACTAAGGAGACAGACTCCTGAATGCTCATAAGCTTTATCTCCCACCCTGTGGTTCATATATGTCTCAATAGGCATCCTAAGTACCTTTTACTTTCTGCTCATCAGATCTAATTAACACAGGCATCAAAATAGTGGTCCATTATAAATGTTGCACAAAATGTCAAAATGTCCAAGGCTTTGGTGGACTATATTATGACAGAGTGCAGGGCAGGACAGGTGGTGTAGACCTGAGGCAAGACTGGGAAAATATACTGTTGTTTCTTTCAGGTAAAAATAAATTGCTTCTAGTGATACCTACAAATTGGAAAGAGAAAAAAGAATTTTCTGGATCACTATCTGAGTACTAGGTGCCCAAGGCTGTATTAATTTGCTCCAGTATATACACCATACCTGCAAGAGCAGATAAAATTGGAATTAAGTATACAATCATCCATGGTCATTCTCCAAGATTCTTCTGATTACTTCAAAGGCCAAACAGACAAGTTAAACAAGGATGCAGTAAGTAGTAGAAGCTCACGTCTTTTACGTATTCAACAGCAGCAAGCACTTCAGTTCTTCTACTATATTAGATATTTCCTCCCACATCAGACTTTGTGCTTGTCTCCCTAATTATGGATGTAATGACAACAAGGAGAGATCTGAGTGGGTCTTGAGGACAACAGGCATCCTCTTCTAAAGCAACTGCCCCAAGTAGAATTATTACAATTGTCAGCCTAGAGAAGGCTAGTCTTCTTGGATGCAGAAGGGTAGCCTGCTTCCACCACCAACAGAAGCTTGCTATGACTTGGGGATCCAAGATTCTAAGCTCTACCTGAGTCCGTAAGATGTCCCCCTTCCAAGTCTTAAGGTCTCATTCCTTCTCAATGTCCTAACTCTTATGAAAAAGACATGGCAAAGCTGTGAATTCAGTTAAATTTTGTGTTTCATTTTCAGCAATACTGGCTCTGTGGCTGTAAGAAATGAGGTTATTTTTAGGGCTGCCTTAGAAGCTCTCTGGTTCTCTATAACTAGAGCTGAGAATTTAAGCTTCTAAGCTTCTCAAGTATCCCAGGCTATATTCTTTGTGGTCATCATTACTGCCACAATGGTCAAGGGCAACAGCCACTTGTTCCCCAGAGATATTTGCTTCTGTAGATGCTTCATCACAATTTACCACACGTGAGATACTTTAGAGACTGGACTTGTCAGCAAACAGGCTTTAACACCAAGCTTTCAAAAAAAAAAAGCTTTCAATTTCATAGCTTTTTGAATTTTAAAACTGTACATAAAAGATTATGAACCTATGATGATATAACAGTACTGAGGAGAGGTGAAAGAGATGGGACAACTGTGTAAGCTAGGCAAAATTTTACTTATTATAGCAAGAATGAAATGGATGATTTCTAAAGTTGAAAAGCAAATAAGAATTAATATAAGCTTTTAGATAGGTATATCACCAAAAGAACAAACTAGAAATGATTAAAAGTGATTGCTTTTCATCCCACTCCTGGGCATATATACATGGAAACAGCCTAGATGTCCATCAACAGATGACTGAATAAAGAAGATGTGGTATATTTATACGATGGAATACTATTCAGCCACAAAAACCGACAACATAACGCCATTTGCAGCAACATGGATGTTCCTGGAGAATGTCACTCTAAGTGAAGTAAGCCCAAAAGAGAAAGAAAAATACCATATAAGATCACTCATATGTGGAATCTAAAAAAAAAAAAAACATAAATACAAAATAGAAACAGACTCACAGACAGAGAGTACAAACTTGTGGTTGCCAAGGGGGCGGGATATGGGAAGGGACAGACTGGGATCTTAAAATGCAGAATAGATAAACAAGATTATACTGTATAGCACAGGAAAATATATACAAGATCTTGTGGTAGCTCATAGCAAAAACAAAATGTGACAATGAATATATGGACGTTCATGTATAACTGAAAAATTGTGCTCTACACTAGAATTTGACACAATATTGTAAAATGACTATTACTCAATAAAAAAAATGTAAAAAAAAAAGAAGACAAATGAACTTAAATATAAAACAGAAACAGACTCAGAGACATAGAATAAAAACTTGTGGTTCCCAGGGTGGAGGGGGTTGGGTAGGGGCAGACTGGGAGTTTGAGATTTATAGATGCTGACAGGTATATACAGAATAGATAAACAAGTTTATATTGTACAGCACAGGAAAATAAAGCCAAGATCTTGTAGTAGCTCACGGTAAAAAAGAATATAAAAATGTATATATGTATATTCATATATGACTGAAAAACTGTGCTGTACACCAGAAATTGACACAACATTGTAAACTGACTATAACTCAATAAAAAAAACTGAAAAAAAGTGGTTGCTTTTCTGAATAAAGGACGGATGAGAAAGGTGGATCAGGGCACTCTTATGAGCCTGCTTGTTCTATTCATTTTTAATCATGTATAAGTATTACCTGATTTTTTTTTTATCTTAAAGAATTTACACCAGGCCCAGGACACTGAGGGACGGTAAGGAAAGACATTTAAATTTTATTCCTAAGTGATAGGGAACCAACAGAAGTATTTAAGCAAGAGAATGGCATGATCAAAAAATGTTCTTAAGAAAGGTCAGAAGGGTCTGCAATGTGAAGAGTGTACTAAATGATCTCACTCACATGTGAAATCTAAAAAAGTCAGACTCACAGAAACAGAAAGTAGAATGGTGGTGGCCAGGGGCTGAGGGGTGGGGGAAATGGGGAGATGTTAGTCAAAGGGCCCACACTTTCAGTTAGAAACAAATGCACTCTGGAGACCTAATGTACAACATTGTGACCGTAGTTAATAATAATGTATTCCTGAAATCAGCTAAGATAGTAGATCTTAAGTGGTAGCTATGTGAGGTGACAGGTATGTTAACTTGATTGTGGTAATTAATTATTTAAACCATGCAAATGTGTATCACAACATCATACTGTACACCTTAAATGTACATAATTTTTATTTGTAACTTGTACTCAATAAAACTGGGGAAAAATAAAGATTTTTTAATGTAAAAAAATTAGTATAAAGAGTATATCAGAAGGCTACAGGAGGGTGGGGCCCAGGATTGTATCAAGACTAGTTAGAGGAGAATCTTTCACACCCAAGGTTCTCATAGTTGAATAGTTCAGGATCTGTTTCACTTGCAATTCCAAGTTCCAGCACTGAGAATACATAAGCTAAATCCTTCATATAGCAGTCGAGTAGTAGGACAGCACAGTAACACAGACTTTTTCCTTTATTCATTATTCTATCAGTTATCATTATTGCCTTGGGGTGTAAAGAGTTATGTGGCCCCCTATTGTACTAAGGCCTGATCTGGATGTTTAGAAGAAAAAAATCTTCCCTAAAAACCAACAAGTCAAGGTGGATGCCTGGGTTTAATGGCCATGGGATAAAGGAGTGGACAGAATGAGGATATGAATGGCACCCTTCTACATGCCTCAGGTACTTCCATGCCCACTTCCCTGCTGGCATGTGTGGATGAAACTTGGAGAGGGAGATAATCAAGAGTTAACATCCTCAGTCTTTGAACTGATCCTGAATTTGCAAATCATATCCGAAAATATTTCCAAACATCAAAAATATCCAATTTTATCCAAATGTTTATGTAGTATGGATGGATGAAGAGAGGAGAGAAGAGCTTCTGTGGCCTGGTGATATAATCAAGGACTCAGATCCTTTAATCCTTCTCTGCCACACTCAGAGTCATGCTTCATCCTCAGATGGGCAGCAAGAAGTCTCCATAGATGCCAGTCACTTCCCCACACGACAAAATCCAAAAGAAGTAAAAGATCAAATTTCTGGCTTTTCCTTGGAGCAAAGAAATATTTCCTAGAACCACCCCTCTACAGACTTCTTCCCATTCCAACTCCTGAACCAATCACTGGGAAAGAGAATGGGGAAACCCTTAAATCAGGCAGGCCCACCTGGAGCTGAAGGCTGACTGGCTTCCATGAGGCACAGGAATGCTTTTATAGGTATGAATAACTGAAGGAAAAAAGAGTTCTATAGGAGAGAAAATAGAGGATTGGACACCAGACAGACATCCACTAGCATCTATTATAACATCTAAATGGAAAAGCTGGCTTATGGGGTCAGGAAATCAAATATTAACTGGTAATTTTGTTCAAAATCTAGTAGATAAAATATCCTGATTTCAGAAGGTGAAGGTAAGAAAATGCCAACAGTAAGGACATGAGACACACAGAAAAGTATTTCCAGTAATCTCACAGAAATCTGAGAGAATGCCCGGCCTCTGAGATTCCTCTGGCACACTCTAAGTGCAGAGCTCTCAAGAATCTGCCAAGAACACAGGAGGAGTAGGAAGGGTAACAATGCAAAGCTGATGCATGTTTAAATGAATAATTAATATAGTAACAGATAGCACCTATCAAGCACTTGCTGTACACTGAGCACCGTACATACATTAACACATGAAATGCTCATAAAAACCCAGTGAGAGATTATCAGAGGTGAAGAAAATGAGGCTCAGATAGGTTGTTACTTGCCCAGCTTCATAATCCTAGTAATGAGGAAGACAAGACACAAACTGAAGTTTACTTGATTCTGAAGCTCATGTTCTTGGGTCACTCATCTACAATACCAAGTTTCTAGAGAAATGGAAAAATTAAACTAAACAAATTAAAATATGGGCCACACCAAAAGTTCTGAAGGACTCCAGTTTTTCCTAAAAACCCATTCTGCCCTGAGACATCATCTAAGTCATCTGGCCAACCAGTAGGCATTCACTACAGCCTTCTGATAAAATGTGGTCCACAGATCAGAAGTACTGGCATCAGGAAACTCTCGTTAGAAATGTAGAATTACAGGCCCTACTCCAAACCTACTAGATTAGAATCTACATTTTAATAAGATCCCTAGGCAATCCATATGCACATTAAAGTTTGAATTATTGCCCTACAGCATCCCTGACATCTGAGCTCCTCTTTAGTCTTTCCTGGGACAGCTTAGTTCATAACCTCACAGCTCTCATTATTAGTAAATTCTTCCCTGATCATTCTATACCTTCCTCTCAGTCTGCTATCTAAAGTTTCAAATGGCAATCCTTCAGATTTTGGAAACACCTATTACATCTCCCCATAGAGCTCTCTCTAAGTTAAGTATCTACTTCCTTCAATATTTTCCAGATCACAGTGTTCACATCCTCCATTTCTGTGGTACCTAACTTAAGATATGCATTAGGATCAATTGCAGGAAACTGTGTTTTTCATATACTCCCCCAAGTTCAATTAAGGCCCAGTTCTACACCTCAGAACCACTGTCCTGCACGTCTTCTATTTGTTAATATTCTTTCTAGAATACAGCTTATAGTTCTGAAGACAATGAACTGCCCAAATTTGAGCAGGCATTATTATGACCCATAATTAATGCAGCCTAAAATGTGACTAGCTCTTGTAAAGGGTCTCTTCACACTATTAACCCATATCAAATTTGCTGATAACCAAACTTTCAAGGTCTTTTTTTCCCATATGAGCTGCTGCAAAGTCAGGTTTCCCCATTTCTATACATAAGCTCTTGATTTTCCTTTCGAATTAGATGTAGGACTCTGTAATTATTACTCTTAAATTTCCTCTTCTTATTTTGACCCCTTGATTTCACCTACCAAGAGCCCTGAATTTTCATCCCATCTTTTACTGAAAAGCAGTAAGTGGACTGGGAAAAGCTGGGCTCTAGAATCATACATGCTTGGGTATAACCAGATTTATTTTATTGAGACAAATGGCTCAAATGGCTATACACAAGACTCTGTAACTTAAGAGGCCAGCTCAGTGCCTGATAAGAAATGTTTGTACAATACTCATTGACTGAATTAATGATGTGATGACGTATGGCAGTGATAACCAGGGAGACCACTTAGAAAGCTCTGGTACTGATCCTAGTGAGAACAGATGGATGTCTGAATTGAGGTTAGTTCAGTGATAAACGAGGATTTAGGGAGCTATTGAGGGGTAGAATCAGTAATATTTATTGGGCAAGAATAAGAATGTCAGGGTAAGGAAGAGGGGAGAATCATGATGACATTCAGGTGTCTGGACTGAGCAACTAGGAGGGCAGGACTAAATGTATACTGCCTCACTCCAACCCAATGGACTGCCTAAAGGCTCCAGGGAAATAGGAGTGTTCTCTATCCTGTGTGTGTTTTTAATTGAAATGAGGCTGATACCTTTAAGGACCTAATTCAATTGTGACATGAGTATAATTGATCAAAAATAATCTCTGGATGAACCTCGAAGACATTATGCTAAGTGAAATAAGCCAGACACAAAAGAACAAGTAGTCTATCATTCCACTTACATAAGGTATATAAAGCAGGCAAATTCACAGAGACAGAAAATAGAATAGCTATTACCAGGGCCTGGGGGAAAGGGAAGAATAGGCAGTTATTTTTTAATGAATACAAAGCTTCAGTCTGGGATGATGAAAAATTTCTGGAGATAGATGGTGGTGATGGTTGCTTAACAATATGAATATACCTAATACCACTGAATCACACACTTAAGAATAGTTAAAATAGAAAAATTTTATGTATCTTTTGCCACAATAAAAATGTTTCAAATGTATTTCAAGTTATCAATCATCCATGTTGATGAATATTCCCCTTTTTATCTAGCTACGGTTGGTTGGGAGAGAGGAACTAACAGAAGTCCTCAGAGACTTAAACCCTCTGCTTAACTCACTAAGATGTTACAACAAGGGCACCGGGGCATAAAGAATTGACTCAGAAAACAATTCTGTGGAAGCAAAATGTCAGCTGCTTTAAGGCCCATTATGTAGACTACTTCTCCTGTTTTGACTTGTTTGTTTTTGCTCTGATCTTATTTCTTTCCATCACCTTGAATAAATCTCACTAGAAACTTTTAGCTATCAGCAACCACTTTCAGCAATTAGCCTAAAATGAGGTACATACAGAAGTCAAAATAAGGCAAATTTTTATCTGGGTTGTGAGTTATACCTTTAAAAAATGTATATACAGTCTAAAATTTAAGATTTATGTCTTGACATGAAGGGCTGCTCCATTTTAAAATCTCCCAATCTAACCTTTTACCCTGTGAAGTGACTCTCAGCCTTGGTTGTACACTGGCGTCACTTGAGGGACCTTTTTTTTTTAAAAAATATGGAACACTTTACGAATTTGCGTGTCATCCTTGTGCAGGGGCCATGCTAATCTTTTCTGTATCATTCCAATTTTACTATATGTGCTGCTGAAGCGAGCACTTGAGGGAGCTTTAAAAAAGCATGAATTAGTTATCTGGAGTCCAGTCTGGGCATCAGAATTTTTTGTAAGCCGAGTTCATCAGGTGATTCTAATGTTCAGCCCAGGCTGTGAATCACTAGCTTAGAAGTTAAGACAAATTCACCCTACCCTGAAAATTTGAGAGGGAGAGAAATGTATCTAACCAAAAACATACAAGAGTGATAATATCACCAAAGCAGAAATTGACCTTAGAATCCTAAAACTTAAGAAGGAACTTCAAGATAATCTTAGAGTGATCAGTGCTTCTCAATCGAGCGAGATCCCCAGAACAGCAGCATCCACATCAGCAGGAAACGTGTTAGAAAGCAGATTCTGGGGCCCAGTCCAGACCTATGGAATCAGAATTTGAGGTGAAACACAGCAATCTGTGTTCTAAGAAGCTCTCCAGGCCATTCTGATATCAGCTGAATTTGAGAACCATAGTTCTAGGCAGTTACGGGGAGCTTTAAAAAGCATTCCATCACTCCCCAGAGGTTCTGATTCAAGGATTTTTTTTAAAAAACCTCCTCACCTGATTGTAGTGTGAAATCAGAGTTGAAACCCACTAATCTAGTCCCACCCCTGCATTAGGAGATAAAGAAAGACCATCCCAGCTAGTTAGTACCACCAGCTAGAAAGAACCCAAATCCCTTGATTCCAAATTGAGCTCTCTGACCAGCAAGCAATTCTAGGTCTCCTACTCAAAATGCTAACTCCATTCTAGTATAGATTTAAATTGTGACCCAGTTTGAAGACTCCATTGTTTCTTTACTTACAGTGCTCAGTTCTAGGAACTTGATCCTCTAGTTACCTTTCCTATGTCCCTTGTGGTAGAAAGAGAAGGTTAGAAGACAGGCCACATTAAAGTCAAGACAAAGTAGGAATAAAATTAAATTAAAATACCAATAGCTCCAAAATAAAAACAGGAGCCTCACAAATACTTGCAAACATCCATATAATAAATGCAAAGTATATAGCATAGGAAACTATATTCAATCTTACAGTAACTGTGAAAAAAATATGAAAATGAATATATGTATGTTCACATGTGACTGAAGCATTATACTGTACACCAGAAATTAACACAACATTGTAAACTGACTACACTTCAATAAAAAAAATATATATATAAGTCAAAAATAAATAAATGCAAAAAAGTTACATTTCAAGAAGAATTATGGACAATCCATTTACCTTTCATATAATACCAGCACTAGTAGTCTTAAGGCTACCCCAAAGGTCACTTAAGGCACCTTAGGAAGTCACTTAGTTCTACCTTCTGTCTCTTGGTATGGTTGTTTTTAAACTATCCCCAATGGAAGACTGTCAGATTCTTAAACCAGATTGCCAATTAAAAGTAACTTAAAATCTTGCTTAGTGATGTATTTCAGTAATCAAAAAGTTGCAATAAATTGAGTTTCCATTGTGGTAATTTGAACACATGATCCAGTCTCACTATTGATTGTGGTGGGAAGTTACATCCCTCCTTTGAATGCTGTGACTTTAAGGGTCAATACCCTCAGTTTACTATTCTGTCTACATTATCTTTTTAACATTTTTTATTGATTTATAATCATTTTACAATGTTGTGTCAAATTCCAGTGTAGAGCACAATTTTTCAGTTATACATGAACATATATATATTCATTGTCACATTTTTTCTCTGTGAGCTACCATAAGATCTTGTGTATATTTCCCTGTGCTTTACAGTATAATCTTGTTTATCTATTCTACGATTTTAAAATCCCATCTATCTCTTTCCACCCTCCGCCCCCTTGACAACCACAAGTTTGTATTCTATGTCTATGAGTCTATTTCTGTTTTGTATTTATGCTTTGTTTTTTTTATTTTGTTTTTTAGATTCCACACATGAGCGATCTCATATGGTATTTTTCTTTCTCTTTCTGGCTTACTTCACTTAGAATGATATTCTCTAGGAGCATCCATGTTGCTGCAAATGGCGTTATGTTGTCGGTTTTTATGGCTGAGTAGTATTCCATTGTATAAATATACCACATCTTCTTTATCCAGTCATCCGTTGATGGACATTTAGGCTGTTTCCATGTCCTGGCTATTGTAAATAGTGCTGCTATGAACATTGGGGTGCAGGTATCATCCTGAAGTAGGGTTCCTTCTGGATATAAGCCTAGGAGCGGGATTCCTGGGTCATACAGTAAGTCTATTCCTACTCTTTCGAGGAATCTTCATACTGTTTTCCATAATGGCTGCACCAAACTGCATTTCCAACAGCAGTGTAGGAGGATTCCCCTTTCTCCACAGCCTCTCCAGCACTTGTCATTTGTGGATTTTTGAATGACGGCCATTCTGACTGGTGTGAGGTGATACCTCATTGTAGTTTTGATTTGCATTTCTCTGATATGTAGTGATATCGAGCATTTTTTCATGTGCTTATTAATCATTTGTATGTCTTCCTTGGAGAATTGCTTGTTCAGGTCTTTTGCCCATCTTTGGATTGGGTTGTTTGGTTGTTTCTTATTAAGTCGTATGAGCTGCTTATATATTCTGGAGATCAAGCCTTTGTCGGTTTCATTTGCAAAGATTTTCTCCCATTCCATAGGCTGTCTTTTTTTTTACTTATGATTTCCTTTGCTGTGCAGAAGCTTGTAAGTTTCATTAGGTCCCATTTGTTTATTCTTGCTTTTATTTCTTCTAGGAGAAAATTTTTGAGATGTATGTCAGATAATGTTTTCCCTATATTTTCTTCTAGGAGCTTTATTGTATCTTGTCTTATGTTTAAGTCTTTGATCCATTCTACATTATTGTTTTGACTTAGTTTCAATGTTACAGTGGTTTCATTTCTGAAAAGTTTTTGTTTGTTTTTTGTTTTTTGTTTTTTACTGTAGGCAGTTAATCTTCCACCAAGCTTGAAAATACAGAGGAATTTATTTTAACCTTTGACTTGCAGAACATGCTACCAATTAGTGCTTGCAGAGCACTGGAGCCTGGCTGGCAAATTTTCTTAAAAGATTGCTGCAAGAATACAGGATGCCCAGATACCCAAGGCTTGCAATGTCCAGTAATCAGGGTAGCACCAGGGAGCCCAGAGCAAGAATGAGCAAGCAGCCTCTTCAAGTCCCCTAGAACAACTCAGGGCCAGTCATCTTCTATCTTTGTCCTCCACTTGACAGTCAGAACACTGGAGAGTCAGTCTCTCCAGCCAAGCCTCGATCATGTGCCCAGATCTCAGCTAGGGACCATGGCTCTTTGCTCAACACACTCACCAAGATCACACAGGAGAGGGGTAGTTCCCAAATGAGAATGTAGGTTGCAGTTAGCAAGAGGACCTGGAGAGGTACTGAACAGGTGTACTGAACTGTACTGTACAGGTGAAAAGACCCTCTCAAGTCACTGACTCACTGCTGCACGAGGACAGGGGCCATGCTGGGCTTATCTTTGTATCCCATCCCAAAGCCAGACACACAGTAAATGTTTGTTCATTTGGATAAAATAAACTGACAAAGCTGAAGAATGCATCATCATCCAGCTAAATGTTTTTCCACCATCACTCTCACCAAGCCATCTAGTGAATACTTATGTGTAGAATTTCAAAAGCTCTTAGCATGCCTTTTTTTAATCTTTTGCTCCAGCTTACTTCTAATAAGTAGTTCTGGTTATGTTTTCTCTTCAAGAAGTTTGCCAGTTAAATCCCCACCTTCTAAGACCTCCCTTCCCTCAAATCCTTGCCCCCTCAGCCCAGTGGCAACTAGGGCAGAAAAAGGGGACATAAGCAGGTGGAAAGAAAACTTGAGCATCTGGAAAAAGAAAGAAAACAACTAGTCCCAGGTCAGAGAGACTGACTTTGGTCCCCTCCCAACTTCCTCAGATACAACTTTTTAGTAGTAGAACTAGGACTAAGCTGGTCTTCTCCCAGTTCTCAGTCTAGTGCTCTTTCCAATCTAGGGTTCTTTCCATGATCATGTTGCCTCCCATGCATTTATTCTGAGCCTTCACAACTTGTGACTGATGTGACACTGTTACCTAGACATAACTTTTAAAAAATTAAAGGAAACATTAGTCTTATAAACAGTTTAATTCTACTGGAAGCTATTTCAGTATCCAAAAGCATCAGGGTCATCATTATATCCAGGAATATTTGTACCATTGTACATTAATAAGGCAGAATTTAGCAACACACCTTAAAATTCTACAAACACTTTGACCCAACAATACCACTTTGAGAAATTTGTACTAACAAAATAATTAGTCACGTAAAGAAACTACAAGGTATGTATTGCAGCATTATCTATTCTAATGGGAAACCAGAAACAAATTGTGTCTAACAATTTAAGGAGTGGTTAAATCAAATAGCACTATACAATGTAATATCATGTAACATCAAAATTATTAGAGGAAATATTAAATAACATGAAAACATGTCAACACATTTACAATATATAAGTGAAAATGTAGATTTCAGAATAACTTTTTGTGTGAAAAAAATTTCCTACAGATAGAAAAAAGAGAACAGTATACAAGAGAATAGTAACAGCAGCAGTTATCTCAAGGTGATGGAATTATGGAGAATTTTCACTTTATTTTCTTCACTGTCTTTCTAAATTTTCTACAAATAATGTTGCTGGATTTTTTTTAGTACAAATAAGTTTTAAACAAAAGCTACTTTTAATTATCCTAAGCTATAGGAATGTGATGAATAGAGCTATGGTTGAAAATGTCAAATACATTTCCTACAGAAACCTCTTAGTATTAGTCTGAGTTCTCCAAAATTCTACTTGTTCACTTCTTACAATTAACTCTTGCAGAATTACACATCAATTTTTTTCCCTAGTTTACTTCTAATAAGCAGTGCTTGTCATGTTTTCCCCACAGTAAGTTCTCTTTTAAGCCTCTACCTTCTAAGCCTCTACCCTGTTTTCCCTGAGTCATTGCTCTACCTTAACATAAGGAGAAGCACACACCTGCGACCTGGGTCCTCTTTGTCAAAGAAAAAGCTGCCAAACATACGAAAATGCTGGCTGCCACAGAAAATCAAATTGCCCCCAGCCTATGGTAAACTCTCTTCATGAGTCAATTAAATGGCTCTTTAGAATGCTAATGCATATCATGTGTTTATCATACTAAAACCTCTATTAAAATTTACAAAGCAGGCAGACGGCCTGTAGAAGCTGAAACAGGCAAGAAATCGGATTTTCTCCTCAAATCCTCAGAAGGAATGCAGCCCTGCCATCTTGGTTTTAGATTTCTGACCTGCAGAACTACAGGTGAACAATTCTGTGTTGTTTTAAGTCACTAAAAAGCCACAAAGTAGCTATCTGGAATATTGGCTTGTAAGAATTATCAACATCTGACATGTAGCATCAGCATTCAGTCCACGATAGCGAGCTACAGACAGAGCAACCACACGTCCCAATCAGCCAGGTCAGTCCTGGCTCACACCCATATCCAGTGTAATTATGAGTAGGACCCTTTCAAAAGCACCCCAGAATGGACAGTCAATTGTAAGTTACCTTGATTATAAGCCTCCTCATTTGGAATGTACGTCTGCCTAGAAAAATCAAAGGCAGACAGAAATTTCACTGAGCTCCGAGAACAATCATGTCTTTAGCCTCCTGATTCCAGATACAAGAGAATTTGAGGCACATTAAATAAAAAATTATTTTTAAGTGTTTTGTGGAAAGGTGTTTTTGTCAAAATAATAAAAGCCTATGACTTCATTAAATATTAGTTGTATCTAATTTGTAACATTTAGAGAGAAATGTTATAAATGACAGGAGGCCATGAGTATCTAGTTCATTTTCTTGCCATTTTTCTAAATACTGAATTTCAGAACCAATCATTAAAAGATCAGTAAAAACCAGCTTTGGCCAAAGCAGTCAACAACCATCCTTCCAGAACACCGTTATCAATACATTTCAGAACAGGAACAATGTGACCTCCTCGCCAAAAAAGTCTTATTAATGAAATCATTCAAAAACATGCTTCTGCCCCTGTAAAGGTAATAAACAGCTTCTCTCTAGTTTTGCCTTGCATGTAAGCATGCACATTTGGTAAGTAATCAATTTTTCACTTGCACATTCAACAGTACCTTTTGCTAGTGCAGAAAAAAATATTTTGACAAATTCTCATTTGAAAACATTTTTCTTGAAAACTAAGAAACAGAAGTAATTTTGTCTATTTTTTATTAAGTGTCCAAAAAGGCTAATAAAGAATTTTAAGAAATATAGTTAGTCTTTAAGTTACTCATATACCCTGACTGAAATTCACATTTATAATAACCAAAATGTTAAAAAAAATTCTCATTACAAAAAAATCAGTTAAGTGATGTGATGGTTGTGTTAAGTAACCATATTGTGGTAACCACTTCACAATATGTAAGTGTATCAAATCATCACATTTTACATCTTAAACTTACACAATGTATGACAATTATATGTAAATAAAGCTGGGAGGGCAGGCAGACAAAAAACGCTGCCTATTTTGGTAGAGCATTATAAATGTTTTTTTATTGGATAAACTATACAAAATAACTTTAATTATTTTAAGTGTGGTGTTATTAATAACCATGACCTTCCTAAACGGAGAAAGGTAAAAATACTCGTAAAATATCCATGAGTCTTTGACGTGTTGATGGCTCCCATCAACGGAAAGCCATCTAGTCTTAATTTTTTTAAAAGTTTTCTGACATGGATGTAAATTTTAACTGAAAATGTAACATAATTTACTATTTTAAAATACTTACTGTCTTCCTTTGTGGGCTGGCAAACTAGCCCCACACACGGAGGACCAGAAGAGACGGAGGAGAGGCGGCCGCTCCAGGTTGTGAGGTGGCAGGTGTAATAAGCGGCAAACTCACATTGGAGGTTAGACGCAGCCGAGAGACGAGGAGGTCACCACATTTGCCCACCAGGCTCTTAAAAGTTTACAGAGAGGCCTTAGTGGGGTTCAGTGACGTATTCAGTCCAGACGGTCCCAACACCTTCCTCCCTCAAGGCGGCGTTCTTCAAGCTACAGCAATAGCCGGCGGTCGGGGAGGGGGAGGAACCAACGACCAGCCGGTTCCGGGTCAGGGGTCAACGGGTGGTCACATCCTCCCCGTGACCTCCTCAAACATTCTTCTCAAAACGCCTCCCCCCTGAACTGTGGTCATCTATCTGTGAACAGCTCAAAAAACTAAACTGACTTTTGATACACAATGCAGCCTAAATTGAACATCACACACACAAATGTTTGAATTATTAATTTTATTAGGAAAGCATTTGATAGTTATATTAAATCATATATCACTTAATTTTAAAATGATGTGGCCTGACGACACAATTAAGACAGGGACTTTTCATTCATTCAACAAATAACTGAGCACCTATAAGTGCCAGGAATTGGAAATTTAGGCCAAACAGGAGGATCCCTGCTCTCACAGAGCTCACATTCTATAGAGCAGGACGACACTATTAAAAAAATGTTTATATTTCTTATAACACAAAAGACAGAGGGAGTGACAGGAAGTAGATGGTGCTCTACAGGAGCACATAGTAAGTGTCTAACCCAGCCCAGGCAAATCACAAAGACAAAGAGATAAGTATTTTAAGAAGGGAGAAAAGAACAGTTCAGGCAGAGGGAAACTGATAGACGCTTGGGTGGGTGGGTGGGACTTTGTAGGTTCAAGGAACTGGAAAAAGTCTCGAACGGGTGCAGTACCAAGTGTGAAAAGAGGAGTCAAGGAGATGAGACTGAAAAGATGATGACCAAGATCCAGGGAGGGCATTAGGGGTTTGCACTTCTACAAGGAACCAAGGAAAGATGTCAGTAAGGGAGCAGCAGGACAGATGTGCACTTCAGAAGGCCATCCTCATTCCAGAGTGATGGAGAGACTGGAATAGGTTAAGACTGGTTGCAGGTAGACCACTTCTAAGGCCTGTGTAAAAGATAAAAATAGAGGGGGAATTTAAGAGATAGCAGGCAAAATCGATAGAACTTGATAACTGAATCTGAGGTTCCTCAGACCTGTTCAATTATGCCGGTCTGATGCTCAGGGGAGAACTATATTAACAACAGTCAATACAGGGATCATCTCCATTTAGATGGCAACTGAAGCCGTAAGAAGGGCTAAATTCAACCAGTGAGAATAAATCAAGCAATGAAAAACACATACATTTAAGAATGAGGAGGCACAGGGAAATATATACAAGATCTTGTGGTAGCTCACAGCGAAAAAGAATGTGACAATGAACATATGTATGTTCACGTATAACTGAAAAATTTTACTCTACACTGGAAATTGACACAACGCTGTAAACTGACTCTAACTCAATTTTTAAAAAGTTTAAAAAAAAAGAATGAGGAGGAATAACATTCAGCCATAAAAAAGAACAGAATCTTGCCATTTGCAACAACAATGGATGGACCTTGAGGTCACTATGCTAAATGAAGTAAGTTAGACAGAGAAAGACAAATATCATAAGATCTCACTTATATTTGGAAACCAAAAAACAAAACAAAGCAAAACAAAAAAAACCAAGCTCATAGACAGATTGGTGATTACCAGAGAAGAGAGGGGTAGGAATGGACAAAATAAGTGAAGGGGGTCAAAAGGTACAAACTTCCAGTTATAAAATAAATAAGTCCTGGGGATGTAATATACAGCATGGTAACTGCAATTAATAATACTGTAGTGCATATTTGAAATTTGCTAGGCAAGAAGACTTTAAGTCTCATCAGAAGAAAAAAAGAAAAAAAAAACTTTGTAACTCTGTATGATGATGGATGGTAACCAGACTTATTTTGGTGATCATTTTGCAGTATATACAAATATTGAATCATTATGTTTATACCTGAAACTAATATTGTGTGATGTTCAATTATATCTCAATTTAAAAAAAAAGGAAGAAAGAAAAAGGAGATGTGCCAGAGCCAGGGAGAGGAGGGAATGAGGAGTTAACTGTTTAATAACAGAGTTTCAGTTTCAGATGATGAAAAGTTCTGGAGATGGATGGTGGTGATGGTTACACAACAATGTTCCGTGTACTTAATGTCACAGAACAGCACAGTTAAAAACGGTTAAAATGGTAAACTTTATGTTATATATATTTTACCACAGTTAAAAGACAATGAATGTGTCTTTTAGAATAAGAAAGTATTCACATACTACCAGTGAAAAATCAAGACAAATGGTGAAGGGAAGGAGGATTCAGCAGAGGATGTGGGGCCTGCAAAGAAAACTGGGAGAGAATGACCAAGGAGGTTGGTAGGAAACCTAGAGCGTTAGTCATGGACGCTAATGACAGCATTTCTAGGAGGAAGTGTCTGATGTGAATGCCCCAGAGAATTAAATCAGATAAAAGTCGGAAAGAAGCCCCCTGGTTTCAGCAACATAGAGGTTAATAGTGACCCTGGAGAGGGCTGTTAGCAGAGGAAGCCAGAAAGCAAGAGGGTGAGGAGAGGACAGGTAGGAAATAGAGCCCACAGTGCAGACAGCAAGAAGTCTGCCAATTATGGAAGCGGAGGACAGTGGCTGGAGGGAAAAGTAACTGATTTTTTTAAAGTACATTTAAAAAATCACCATGCATAATCAGCAAAGCAATCTCTTCAGTGGAAACACAACTTTATGTTAATAATCTCAACAATGCCTGGAATTTACAGATTACAGAACTTTTCATACTACTTATGGTTTTAAAAGGATAACTGTCAAGTTAGTCTCTTTTATGGGTGGTAAAGCTAAGCCACAGAAAAGTTTCTCTGAGAAAATTTACAAGGAATTGAAGGTCATGAAATAAATATCTTCACTGACATTTTTTAAGGTAGAAAAGTACAATGCACTGTGTTAAGAAAACAAGTTTACTGTAATAGCCACATGTTGAAAAAGTTGAAAATTTTAAGGCTACTAATTATTAATTTTTAGTACATGTCCAGCGGAAGATGCTTTACATTCCAATTACATCCTGAAGGTGCCAAAGCTAGTCTTCTGGATTGGTGCGTTGAGGGCTGCGCTAAGACTGAGACCCAGCACCAGTCTGGTGTCCACTGGATCAATAATCCCATCATCCCACAGCCTGATAAAAAAACAAAAAGTGAGTCATTAGGAATTCACCACGAAACCACCAATTACACACGCTATGCCTGAAAGTACCTAGGATGTTTTTCTTCCGGTAATATATGGACCTACTGATTAGCTTCCGTGTACTACAGTCTCACAACAGAGACCATGCTCAAGAGAGGGGTGGGAGAAAGAAAAATAACATGACTTTTGTCTCAGGATCCCACAAAATGTCAAATCAAGTTTATGGCTTTAGGAACAGCTTACTACAAGAAGCCTCAAAATAATCCCTGGTTTTAAAATATTTTTATTTATTTCAGCAAAAACTTTCCAGTCCTTCCTTTGCCCACACAAGCATACAAATCAACTTGATACATTACTGCTGTTATTATGAAGAGCCACATAAACCCAGGTAATACTCTCCCACCAAAGTCCCTACTGGAAAAGGTATATTCCCCCAAACTCCTAAACTCTTAAGAAATTATGAAAATCATTAAATAGATTTCAGTACATTTTATTAATAAAATAAACACCTTCAGAAAACAAATAATAGCTTTAAACTACTTTGAGAAGAAACTTTTAAGTAAAAATCTTTGTTTTTCAAGGACAGCCTCAAATTTATAAAGAAAAATGAGAAGGAAATAATTGTTTTTTAAAGGTCATTAGTAGGTGGCAGTTTTGCTTTCTTTAAACAAACTGCCTTCAGTATCTGGACATAGCATCAATTATTAAACCATACTTGTATCAACAGACCATGAATCAAACCTTTGCTCATAAAACATTCATAATAGGGATCCTGAAGTATCAACAGCCAATAAAAAAAATTACTCTTGTAATTTGTAACCAGGTCAAATGATTACACTCCCTTCTGAAGCCTACAGCAGAGTAATACAGCAAGCATGATGGTGCCGGGGCTGCTCCAGGTAAGAGGCCCTAATCAAACGTCAGATCAAGTTTGGCTATATAAACAACTGGGCAGAAGAAAATTGGCATACTGTAAATGTAACATGAGAATTAAGAAAAACATAGGAGGTTACAGCAGCAGATGATGACAGTGCTCTCTGAAAAGACAGAAAAGTCTAAACAGCCATGTTAAAGCTTAAACAGACCACAGAATTTTATTGGGCTTTTTTATTTATTTTTTGTTTGTTTGTTTATTTGGCTTTTGGGGGGGGGTAATTAGGTCTATTTATTTGATGGAGCTATTGAGGATTGAACCCAGGACCTCATGCATGCTAACAAGCATGTGCTCTACCACTGAGCTATGCCCTCCCCAATCATTGTTAAGCTGAGATTTATTAAACCCAAGGACAGTGCCATAAACTGGCATAAAAATCCTTTCATCTTTGAAAGAAAGCTGGTGTGTCCGTGCTACCAACTGTTTACATAGAAGGGTTAAACATCTCCAAATTAACAGAAAAACCTTACTGTTTTTCGATATTAATTTCCAAAGATAAGTCCATCTGGGTCATTTGCTCTCCTGTCTTGAGTATAATCCATTAAAAAGAATAATAATGTAAGTATGGAAATAATGAAAGATTCAGTCTTAAGCAATGACTTAGCCAGGGCTGAAAAACAAATCAATGGCTCACATAAAATAAGCTATTTTTCAAAGTTTAATATTTCGACTGTCCTTGTGAATTTCAGTCAAAGTCTTACATAAAAACAAACGAAAAACTATCGGTGAAGCTTAAGATGTGTATTTTCTCTTTGACCTTTTATATGGTTTTCTATTTCCCCTTTGCATCTACTGGCTACTATATAAGCCTATCTAAGTGATAGTAAAAACAACATATATTTCTCAAATCAAAGACTATGAAATATTTTGTTCTTAATTTAATAAATCAATGACCAAACACAACAAAATATACCTGTACATTTGCTTGCAAAAGCACATACTAACAAAAAGCAAAACAGGCTTTTTAAAACTCCCAAGTGGTATTATTTGAATTTTGAACCTAATTATGCTCTGGAAAATAAGTATGCTCCATCTTTGCACCCACTTCCACCCCCAACATCAGGAGCAGTGCCTGCCACAAAAGATGCCTTCAAAATGACTGAAATGGATTTTAACTTTTGATTTTCTTTTCTCCCTCCTCTCCAGTTTGCCTTCACCAGTAAATAGCATAAATCACAGCATAACCTAACGTTAAAAGACACAGTTTTTATCTTTTTACCAATCTGCCTGAGGGATAAAAGGAAGACATGAAGTTTAAATCATTCTTCAGAGTGAAGAACATTAAAGTTGTTGAAAAAAGGGGTCTGAAAGCACACATAAGTCTCCAGCAGGAACAGCTGTGATAATTTATCACCTCATTTAAGTGGTGTAAGAAACAGACAGAACAAGAGCTGCAATGGTGTATGAGGTAATCGGGTGGTGTTAACACATGGACCCTGGCTATGACTAATCACCTTCTGAATGCACAAGCACACTTGTTAACAAGTGTCAGTAAGTGTTCAACCAATCTCATGCTTAAAATGGGGTGAAAACAAAATATTCAGAGAGAGGTATGACAGGAATCCATATGTTAAACAAAAATCACTGCAGAATTAATTCCTGAAAGTAACACAGCCTGGATTATAATTCTTAACTTCCCAGCCCCAGCCCCAGTGTGGTCCATCTCTGGCTACAGTGCTCCTCCAGGCCTCGGATACTTCAACTAGGAAGGGAAGGGGTGGAGAGGGGCAGAATCAGACCAATGGTGGTGGATCCGCAGCCCCACCTGGGAGAAGTGGCAGCATTTCAGCAGCACGCATTTCCATTAAAGAGACAAAAGTACAAAATTAAGTGTATCCAAACATTACTCTTTCTTTCTCAGGAAGGCTGGACCATTCCAATTGCTCAGGTCTCTGAAAAGCTGCTGCCCTGACTTCCAGGATGTGCCCATTAAGGAGTTAATTATTCTCTGGCTCCCACCTTGCACTGGAATAGTAAGGGTTTCCTTCCTCTTCAAACTTCTTAATGATGGGCTCTTTTAAAGCTGCTTCATCATCACTGGAGAACTGAAAGAAAAGGGACCATGAGTTAAGTCCACTGCAGTGGAAAAACAGACCCACTCAAGAGAATCTCAAGGAAAGGGGGCAACAGATTTCATGAATGATAATATTACAACCAACATCTGCATAGTGATGTATAGATTACAAGTGATGCTTTAACAAACATCATCTCCCCTGAGACACGAGTTTCAAATTAGTGCACTGTTATATCTCCCTTATCAGAATCAACATCCTGTGGCTGTTTAATGTAAGGTCAAAACCAAGGTTATCACATATCCCAGCAGGGTACAGCAATGGATATGAATTATATGATATAACAAAAGAGCATTAATACATTTAGCAGCTTCTGTCTAAGAAGGTGAAAAAGTAGAGGATTTTCATTCCAAATAGCCAAAATTTTAAACATTTCAAGCTTAAAGCAATAAGCATAAAACACATCAACCACATCTTAAATAACCTCTTCAATTTCCCAGATAGCTGAGAGATATTTTTCCCTAATTAAAAATTAAATGGCTTGCCCATCAGTATTGCCAGAAACAAGCAATAATTAATTCAGACATAAAAATCTTTATGCAAACAAATTTTGAAACCCAGAAAAGCATTTTCAACTTAAAAAATATTCCACAACAAAAATAAATGATTTATTTCAAATAAACCCAACTTTTTTAATGTACTTCCAAGGTTTAATATCATTTATAGATCAAGAATTTGGAAGGAGAACAATTAAAATTTTATACTTCCATATATAAAAATACATGAATTCACGTATCTGTGTAACAAATTAATCAATAAGAGATCACCATGCTGGGCTAGAGTTCAAGACGTATCTTCAAAATACTAGGTAGAATTTCATATCCCCTACTCCCTCACTCCTCCCTATATACACATAAAAGTAAAGCTCTCCTTTTGCTTGGATAGTAGTCAGTACTAAAGTGAATCTGAAACCTCGATTAAAGTCTACAGAGTTACTACTGCTTGAAGAAGATAGCTGGGATGTGAGGCATGGGTGGGATGCATTCAACATTCAAGGAGGCAGGAACCATGCTCTGGCTTTATATTAGCCCGACTCCACCAGATGATCAATCACTAAATGACAGGACTGAGAGCTTGCAAAGGTAGGGCCTCCTCTGTGTTATGCCTTGTTATGATGAGACAGTGCACCTAAGCAACTTCAGGGACATACATCAATCATTTTAAGGCTTGGTGCTTACAAAATAGTTACAAGTTATAATAAAATTTAATGCAAAATTCCAGACAAATATCTAACAGAAACACAAACAAAAGAATTCATTTTAAAAGCAGCCACTTGCAGATTTGCTTTTCACTAAGCTTCCAGTACCCTGTCCACCTTTCTTCATTTTATTTTCACACAGTGTAATATAATAATGGTATTCCATGCTCATTAGATGTCTGGGCCCTCCCACTCAAGGTATCCTTAACAACAATCTAAAAGTAAAATAGAAAACAGAATTCTGCCACTTTAGGGCATAAAATCAAAGATGTAAGTCAGATTTATTTAAATCTCACTAAATGCAAATGACTAAGAATCAAACATCTTTATGCCTCAGGCACCCAAAGACAGTGTTTTGGAAGTGTTTTCTTGGAGAATCTGAAAAATTTGTAAATTACCACGAGAAGGTACTTCAAATGAAATGACTCTAAAAAGAGAGAGGGAGAATGTCTAAGCCTAGGTTGCTAAACAACTTCCAGGTCACCATCTTCTAGGCAAAGCCAAGCTCTGCCTGTTGGAACTCTACCCACAAACCTGGAGGGGTCCTGACTGTGCTGCTCCCTGGCTCCACGGTATTCTGGGCAAAGCCAAACCCAGGGACCAAGGAGAAATGGCATTTACCTGTTTCCCTTCCCGTGCTCTTTGGTCCTTTGCTACTGTCACCAGCACGTTAGCTGCCTGCTCTCCTCCCATCACTGAGACACGAGCATTTGGCCACAGGTAGAGAAATCTTGGGCTATAGCGGGGGAGAAAAAGAATGACCAAATGAATTCACTGTATAGCACAGAAATATTCAGAGGCCCATATTTACCTTTTAAATTAGTGGTTCTTCATTCTAGCTGCACATTACAATTATCTGAAGGTTAAAAAGCAACAACAACAATGCCTAGAACTCAACCTAGACTAATCTCCAGCAGTGGGGCCTGAGCATGGTAGGATTTTTAAGTTCTCCAGGTGATTCTGCTATTCATTTTGATAGACTGTATTTTTCCATTTCACCTAAATTTACTGGGCAAAAAAGTATTCAAAATACCTCTTATTATCTGCAGTCAAGCCCTGTATTTCATTCTTAATATTAGTTACATGCACCTTCTCCTTTTATATTTTTCGTTTTACTGGGGGATTATCAAGTTTGTTAACATTTTTAAACAAAGCAACTTTGGACTTTTCTGATTCTTCTATCTTTATAGTGTTTGCTCTTTATTATGTTCTGTTTCTATTTTTCTTGTGTTTAATATGCCAATCTTCTTTGAACTTCTTGAGGTGGCTACTTGGCTTATTGATTTTCAGCCTTACTTCTTTTCCAGGATATTTAGTTAAGTCCACACACCTTTCTCAAAGCAAGACTTCAGCTGCATCACACAAGTCATGATATGTAGTATTTTCATTATTGGCTATTCCAAAATATTTTCTGATTCCCACTGTGGATTTCTTCCAAGTGGTACCTTTAGCATTAGATTTCATTTCACCCCTCCAAATGATACAAATTATGGTATAATTAAAAAATTATGGTATAATTAATCAAGATTTGTGAATGTCACTCTATATTTCAGATAAACTTGAAATAAACTGAGCATTCATAATTATATTTGAAGTATGATTCATTCTTTCAGAGACAACCATGACAACCACCTACCTATATGCTCTGCCACACATCCCATAGTTTCCAGCCCCATATGATCCCCCAATGATGACAGTTATCTTAGGCACATTGGCACAGGCCACGGCAGTCACCAACTTGGCGCCATCCTTGGCAATTCCTTCAGCTTCATAGTCTCTACCAATCATAAATCCTATGAGAAAGAACAGAAAGAGAGCCTCTGGGTGATGGGATTAATGTGCAGAAGTCATCTTCACCAAGGTACGAGAAGGACATCTTGTCAAACTACATTTTACTACAGACCTCTCACGCTAACAAAATATTTATATGTGAAGTATACCCCCAAGAAAGTTTACCTTCAAGGTAAAATAAAATTTTCCCTAATCATTTTTAAAATGTTTTAAATGATTCATCTGGACACACACAGAAATCCTCAAACAAGCTAAGAATGCAGCTTATCTTTAAGAAATTATCTTAAAACAGCAGCTTGGTGATAAAAGAACATGACACTGTAAGCTAAGAAAAAGTTCTGTACAAGCCCAGCTATGAGGGCTTCGGGATTCACTGACCTGGTTTAAAATACAGACTGTTCCTTCTGAAGTGCTGCTTTAAAACTTTGACAAAATAAAATTAATGTTTCATAGAGACGCTCAGAGTCCCTGTTGGTGACTTGATAGTAAGGTAAAAGAATTCTTATTATAATTAAGGGATCTTTCTACTTCTTCAAGCTCCAGGCTCTGTTGAAACTGGTCTGCAGCTGCACTGGACCTTCCAGGCCTTGGAGTCCCTCTTCTTCACTTTCTAAGCTAAGTCAGGCTTCATCTGTCCCCCTCCCCACCTGCAGACTCATGCCCACTTGATTATTGTTGTTTTTGCTTTGCAATCCCTACCACCAGGTCATCCAACTCAACTCAGCCATTTCTTATGAATCACCTGTACTTGCTAAGGATGCGATAGTACTGACATAAGAGCCTTGCCCTCACCAGACACCATCTGCTTCCTCTGTTTACCTGCACCTCCCCTCACCCAGGCCCTCTGAGCTGGGCCCTCAGAATAGCTCAAAAACCGCTTTATCTATTTTATCTTGATTCCTGTAACATTTCCACAGCAGCTATCTCAAATATCTACTCTCTTTAAGCTCTCACTCCCTACCCACCATCCCACCAACCCACAACCTCACTGCCCCGCTAGACCATGTGAATGATTTTACCTTCAAAAAGAAGTCTGAAGCTATCTCACTTTGCTTTCTCCAACCCTTCTTTTTCCTACTGTAAACAGCAACATATCATGCTGCCTTTCTCCCTTTACTCTCATCTCTGTGGAGGAAATTACAGTTACTCAAAGATTGTCCCTGAGTCCTTTCTCTTCTATCTGGGTGTTGCCTATTTCCACAGCTTTAAATAGCACCTCCATATCCTGATGATGCCTACATTTTCACTTCCAGCTAACATTCCTCTTCTGTGCTCAAGACTTTCCAGCTGCCTACCATTTATCTCCACATGGATGTCACACAGTTCCCTCAAATGCAATGTTACAAAACAAAACTCAAACCCTGCTCTCTGTCTCCAACCCACCTAAAAAATAAAACAAAACAAATATGTAGGAATCTTCCAAGCACACAGTTTGACTTAATGCTGGTTAATAAATCATGAATCATTATTAGAAACCAGGTCTCTGGACTAGTGAAGTTTCACCTGTCCTTTTACAAGGTCTTTGTTACATAGAGCCCTCTCTGGGTGCCATCTTGATATAATTCCTCTCAAAAGTCATCTGACCAAATATCTTAAACTTACGAACAGCACCAGATGAAGATGTTTTAGCACCAGTATTATTTAAAGCCGTGATGATTATCAAGAGCCAAACTGCTTCTCATAAAGGCATGCCTGATCCCAACTACAAATTAAGCATCTCTCTTTCCTCTGAACCTGAGATAACCATGCTTGACTTAGAAGACTGGGGGAACAAAAGTTTTCAGCTAACCAACATATCTGAGGGCCTCATATATGTCAGGTACCATGCAACATACAAAAAAGTATAATATGAGAATCATACAATTCTAGGAAAAAGAGCTGTACAACCATAAAATACCTTAAAAATCATTTCAAACTCCATGTTAAGATCATCTGTGGAACATAAACTCAGAGAGTTGACATTGGTCATACCACTCTCTGGAGTCAAAGCTCAAATCCCAAACTTTGGTTCAGGATGTGCATGTCCATTTTAAAAAGATATTGCTTCAGGTAGAATTAACTACACAATAAAAGATGAGGAAAAGGGAGGAGGGGGTGGGTATAGCTTAATGGTAGACTGCAGGCTTAGCATGCACGAGGTCCCCAGTAGCTTCATTAAAAAAAAAAAGGAAGAAAATGGAAGACCATAGCATGTGCCTGAAATCCTTTAAGGGAAACAAAGGACTAGGAAAGAGACGATAGGTCAGACAACACCTTTCTGCAGCAATCAGAGAGTGTTACCGGCAGAGAACAGCTCTGTTGCTTTCTGGGTGAGTAGGAAGAAAGGGAGGCAACTTAAATGTGATGCACAAAACTCAGAAACTGCTTCACTTAAAAATATGGATAAATTCCCCCAAATGTTTAAAATTATGAAGCATTAACCCTTAAAGGTAATCTAAAAAAAGCATGTCCAATAAAACATTCTGCTATAATGAAAGTGTTCTATAACTGCACTGTCCACTACATGAGCCATACTGGACAATGCAACTTTAGAATAAATGCAACCAACTGGTTAAGCTATTTTCTTACCTGTAATGTTTTGAAGGAACAGCAGAGGGATATTCCTTTGGCAGCATAACTGGATAAAATGAGCCCCCTATAAGCAAATGAGATAAAAATCTTTTTAGAGGGAGGTTAACAAATCTGTAATCGCCATGCATCCTGCAAACACCACACTTGGGTCAAAGACAAGAAAGAGTACCCTTTGCTTGGCTAGTCTGACCTGATAGTAACAGTAACGATACGACACTGCAGACCCATCAATAATGGAACACGTGACTGTGGCTTGCACTGTACTTGTTTTGCACAGTCATCTGTGTGATCACTGGCACATGGCTGTAGGAAAGCTCCTGTGTTCAGGATGAAGTCAATCACTAACATTCCAAACAGCAAGTGAAACTTTAGTAACAGAGAAGACAGAATTGCTTGTCAATGAGAATTTCTAAGCCTCACCGTAAGATAATTCTCTAGCTTTCCACTTAAAAATAGACAATATAAATTCTTCTGGGATATCTACATTTTGATGATCATCTAGAATTCTTTCATGTAGCAAGAGTATGATAAAATATGTCTTTCTTATCAACATACTCCAAATAAATGGGATTTTAGATGACTGCTAGACACCTTTTAGCCTTGAATTTGGAAATTAGGTCTTTAATGACACAAAAATATGACTACTCCTCTCCCTATCTTCTAAACATTATGTGAGTAAGAAAACATTTCAAACTGTTTCCTTTATATTTTACACTCTATTTGCAGATCCCTTTAACTTACGATGAAATGCCTTGGGAAGTACAAGATTGTCAAGCAATTGCTCAACCCTGAATACGAGAATGAGGAAATCACATAGACTTTGAGGGCTTACTTCAATAAATGAAATGTCAGACAGGCCAAACATAACTCTCCTCCCGGGTTTATTCATGCCAAGCCAACAAATAAAACTAGGCAGAGTTTTTTGGCCTCCATGTGATATATCCTCTATTGAAATAAGTGTATTATAGTCATTAAAAGTCATTGTATTAGGAATATTTAATATTTTAAAAAACACTCACAATATGTTATTAAATGAAAACAAGCAAAACCTCTCTGTATAATAACATCAATTTTGTTTATAAAAGGGTGGGTAGCAAAAACTAAAGAACCATAATAACATCTTACTCAAGCTTATTTCTTGTATGAGTGTAGGTGACTTATCTTTTCTTTCTTATTTTCATCTTATAATTGCAACAGGGGAACAACAACGAGTAACAAAATACAGAAACTAACTTTACTGGTAAAACATTCCACCAAAGACAAATTCTTCCTCACTTAGGGTAGGAAAGTGCTCAACTTCCTGATACCTGTATCAGTAAGAAGCCCTTTACCTTGTTACGTACTCTATCATTGGAAGAAGAAAAACAAGGCTAAACATTTTTTATTTTCTTAAGAAAATATTTTATCAAATAAGTACATGAATTACATTTATCAAAGTTTAGGTAAACCTGAGACAATGTCATATGAAACTGAATATTAAGCCAAAAGATATTCATTAACTCCCTCTTTTAAAACCAGAGCTTCTGTAACAAGACATACTCTCTTTCCATTTCCAAAAAGTGAAAACAGATGATAGGATAGAATAGAGTATATCATGTCTCAGAACCATGTGAACAGTATCTTTAAATCCCTCGAGTGCATGAAACACTTTAAAGACAAATATTCCTATATCCTTAGAATATGTACATATCATCCATCAATTATAGTTCAAGTATTAAGAACTTTCCTAAAACATCTGTATTTTTAATAGTGCTCAAGATAGTTCATCATGTTCATGTAATCCTCCCCAAAGCTGTTTCAAACATTAACACACACAGTGTTCTGCTTGCTAAGACATCTACCTAAATATTTTAAAGCTTCTATGCAATAGATTTTCATTCATTGTTTTATAATGTTTAGGTTAAAACAGAAAAATCCTGAAGTATGTTTATCAGTACTTGCCTTTTTTGCAGATTCAGAAAAGAGAACTCCATTGTTTCCAATAATACCAACTGGGTATCCAAATATTCTAGCAAATCCTCAGAAGAAAATTGAAAAAAGATGTTTATGTTTCAGAGGGCTTTTAATTTACAACAAACAGACATATTTATACATTCTTTAATATCAAATCAATGCTTAAAATGTAGACATTTTGTCTATGGTACAAAACAGCTCATGGTACAATTTATTTCTAAGATACTGGAGATTGGGTTCTTTACCTTCTAGAAAGGGGTGGGTTATGTGTAAAGTTATCCACTTGTCTGACCAATTGTTTGGTTAGACGATTGGGTGAGTGTGTCATCCATTAATTCATGTAATATATATGTGAATGCCTATTATGTACCAGCTATGGAGGGTATTCTGAAATAGAACAATCAGAGACATAAATTTAAAGGTCAATGTTCAAGGAGGGATGGAGGGGAGGATAAATTGGGACTTCTAGATTTGCAGATAGTAACTAATATATATAAAATAGATAAACAAGTTCATACTGTATAGCACAGGGAACTATATTCAATATCTTGTAATGAACTATAATGAAAAAATATGCTGTACACCAGAAACTAACACAACATTGTAAATACTTTAATAAAATAAATAAATAAATAAAATGGTCCAATGATAAATAAAGGTCAACACTCAGAGCCATTGGCCAGTTTCAGGTGACCAGCTTGCCTTAAAAAACCTGTGGTAATAACAGGCCCTTGACATAAAGGGGATAAACAAAGGCAAACTTTTTTTTTAAAGTTTTAAAAAGCAGGCACCCAGTCAAGCCTTATGGTAACTGAGTTTAAGGTAAGAAATCCAATTAAGCTTAGAAGAAGAATGAATCATGCCCCTTTCACTTTCTGTGTTAGCATCTTTTTCTTTCTTCTTTCTACAAGTTTTCGTTTCTGTCTCACCATCACTTCCACTACCATTCTAAATACCCACTCTCTGTACACACACACACACACACACACACACACACATACGGGAGAAATAAGGGAGAAGAAAAGGAGGGAAGAAAACCCTGTTATTTTGTGGAGTAAACACTTTAGGTGATTTCAGGAGGCCAATTATTTTGTAAACATTAAAAAATGTGAGACCTTCTCAAGGATGATTTTCAACAAACCTACTTCACTATAAGTAGGTGTCAAATACTTGGAAGCAAGGGTCAACAAACTGTGCTTGTGAGAGTGGGTTAAAGGAAACATCCTACCAAAGTTCCTGGATCAGGATTTGTCTTCAAGATCAAGCTGGACAGACTGCCTCTAAGACACCCAGCATGTGGCACTTAACACAAAACAGGTGCTCAATAAATAAATGGATGAGAATGTTAACCTATTGATAAGCTAGAACACTGAATTATTTTTTATTGAGGTATAGCCGGTTTACAACGTTGTGTCAATTTCTGGTGTACAGAACAATTCTTCAATCACACGTGAATATACATATATTCATTTTCATATTCTTTCTTTTATTTTTCACCATAAGCTACTATAAGATATTGAATATATTTCCCTGTGCTATACACTATAAATTTCAGAACACTGAATTTTTTAAAGACTTGTTTTTGTCCTTTACTCTGGTTTTGTCTTGATTTATGTTTTTTAATCCTTATGTTTATTTCATGTAATGAAACATTCAGATTTGATGATCACCTAGATTTCTCTTGGTCTTTCAGACCTCAAATCCCAGCCAAAAGCCTATGCTGCACACCCTAAAGGGCACTGCCACTTACAAAGGCAATTCAGAGGGGCCAACTTCCCAAAGGTCTAGCAATCCACTCTGAGTCCCCCCTGCCCCACGAAAAGAGCGGGGAATCTGGCATATGTCTCAGCAGTAAAGGTGCTCCCCCTGACGGTATACTGCTCTGTTAGCTACTTGGACTTTCCATCTGTCCTTAGTCCTGCCTGGGATTTCCAGGCACAGAACCTACTGAGTGGGGCATACGTCCCACTACATTGGGTCGCGCGTGGAAGGAACACCTTCTCCAACTTCCTAGGGGCCAAACAAGAAAGCGAGATATCCAAGAAACTACTAGGGCCTACATATGGCAAGTGCAGGGGCAGGAGGAAAGCTGTAAGAACTGCCAGAGATACCTGAGCCTTAGAAAAACTTGTCCTTCTCCCTCCTCACTCCCTCTTATGGCCCCATCCTCTCATGGCCTGCTCCCCATCATTCTCCCTCCTCCCCACCTCATCCCCTCCTTTTACCCTCATCCCCCCATCACCCTCTCGTTCTTCTCTTTTCCTTCTCATCCCTTCCCCTCTCCTCAGTCTTATTTGAATTCCAGTACAGACAAGAGGAGATGGAAGGAAGTGGATCTCTCCCTGGTATTTTGGGGGCAAAGGTAACAAGTCTTTGAGCAAGTCCAGGGCCAATACATAAAAGAGATGACAAAGGCAGCCCATCAATCTTTAAGAAAGCAGCAGAAACAGCTTCAACTGGTTTTAAATTGCTGTACAATGAGGGTTACATCCTGAACTATTTGGTGACAAATCCTGTCTATATATCAGACAAAAAACTCTTAATCACTTAAACACCTAAATACAAACACATAAATTCCACTCCCACTGTGAACCCTTCTCTTGTTCATAAATCAGACCGGGAGAAAGTGTTGTGACTTATCCTTAAGCCTCAATGTATATTTGCAATTTGGATTTCTGCAGCTACTTGTTTTTTTTTCTACTCTGGTATGTTGTCTTTGGTTGTAAGACCAAATAAAATGCCCCAAATTGTTTTGCCATTTGTTCAAGATAATCATTATAGATCCAGTATCTACATTTCAAGTTTTTTCTTCAAAGTCCTACAAACTAAACACTTTAGGTAAATGAATTCACTTTATAAACTTTTTTTTTTTTTTGCAGTCTTGGTACTCTGTCCTGTATTCTCTATCTAGTATTTGTGTGAGTCAACATTAGACCTATACAGAGGCTGTGAGGTTTGACTCAGTCTGCAGCCTTCTGGGAAACTTAAATATCATAGAAAACTTTCTAGTTGAACTGGAGACTAAAGAATGAAGGAGACAGTGTTGAAATTTTTAAAATAATTATAGTTATCCAGAGAAATACAGAACTACAAGTATTTCTGTTAATTTTACTATGATAAGAAACTTTTCATATAGGTAATGTCACAAAGTCACAGCATAAAGGCCCACACCACAGAATCAGGCCATCGTCATTTTAAACTCTGGATCCATGAAGCCGTTCAGCTACACATAAAATTTATAAAACAGCTCCTTCTGAATATTGACTCACACATTTGTACTGCTCTAAATAACAAAGCTCTTGCCAAGTGCATCAGAGATTTGAGACAAGAGATCACTTATTTTCAAAGCATCAGAAAATATTCACATTTTCAATTCTTCATCTTCATACCTGTGACTAATGTGTCTCCATATAAGGCTTTGAATTCATCGAATCTGCTTCCATCCACGATTCTAGCAATGACCTAAGAGTAAAAATAACAACGTCCCTTAACAATTATATTACAGAAGAATTTCTGTATTAAAATTATGTATAAGGAAAAGAAATTTGTAGTGAAGTTGTCACTTTCACAAAATTCCACCCTACTCAGAAAATCTCATTAGAATTTCACTTGACATGCATGGTTAATGCCCTGAAGTCATTCTAGCCCCTGATTTTACACTTCACTATAAAAGCAACAGCACCATGTTGCAAACCAGAGAGGCACAGAGAATACATGGGCTGGCCGTGAGACTCAGATCTTCGGGGGCTGTTCACATGTACTGGCCGAGGGTCAGGGATTCAATCAGAAAGCAAGGTCCAGGCTTAGAGTCAGAAGACTTAGACTCCAACCTAAGCTATCACATCTATCACACAGATATACGTGTCCTGGAGTAAGGCATCTATTTAACTCCTCTGAGTCTGGTTGTCTCTTCTACAAAGATGGGACAAAGTTGTAAAGATGTGATGAACTAGTAGGAAAGGAACCTAAGAAAATAATGCTGAGATGAAGGATCAGCTCTGACTCCAAGCTTCTCTCAGCTCTACCACTGAGAAACTAGAGTCACAGGCTGGTTACCTAAAATCATCAAAGCCTCAGTTTCTTCATCTGCTATAAAAAAAAAAAAAGATAATACGTAAGTGCTAATAACAAAGCCTGGCTCTCATCAAAAGATAGCTATTATTATTAAGACTTCCATAAAGGCCCACTGATTCTGAATTTTTACATATATATATAATTAATCGTAATATATATATATTAATATATAATTAATCTTAACTGAGTAGAGATTACTAAATAGTTTATCCTCAGGCTGGACAGCTGCATGTTAATCAATGAAATTAAAACACTCCCTCACACCATACACAAATATAAACTCAAAATGGCTTAAAGACTCAATCATAAGACACTATAACCTCCTAGAAGAAAACTCAGGCAAAACATTCTCTAACATAAATCTTAATTAGCAATGTTCTCCTAGGGCAGTCTACCAAGGCAAGAGAAATAAAAGCAAAAATAAATAAATGGGACCTAATGGGACCTAATTTCCTTTGCAAAGCAAAGGAAACTGTAAACAAAACAAAAAGACAACCTACAGAATGGGAAAAAATAATTGCAAACAATGCGACTGACAAAGGTTTATCGTCAGGGCTCATCATTCTACATCAGGACTATTTCAAAGCGTTCAAAACATGAAGCATAATTCAAATTTTTTCAGAAACTATTTCAAATAACATGTATCATTTTTTCTACCTAGTTCAAACTTCCTTTTCCTCTTTACCATATCAAAGGCTTCTTTTGTAAGATGCAAAGACTGAAAAAAATAAGTGAACGCTTCCTAATATCTCTTTCCAAAAAGTAAAAGCTTACTTTGAAATGTTTTCGGTTTTTTTCCTAAAAGGTCTAAAAGTGGGGGTATAACAGTTATCTAAGTGCTATGTACCTCCAAAATTGTACCTTTTGAAAACCAATAAACACATGACCGTTCTCCCACATGAAGAGAAAACCATTCAAAAGGGCAGAGCAATCTTGGGCCATTTAATGTGAAGCCCCTTTCTATTTGCTTTATGATGAAGTCCACTCAGCCACATAAAATATACTAACTGATCTTCACAAAGACTCAAACTTCAGGAAGCAGGCATATCATATGGTATTTCCTAGGAGCAGAAATCAATGCTCAGAGAGGTTCAATCCCAGTAACACTGACTAGGGAAACAAGGACTAGAACCTGGGTTTTCCAGTTAATATCCCAAGGCTGCCCCATAGCTCCATATTCTAGTAAGACCCCCAAACAAGAATTATTTGCTATTACGGAAAAATGTAGTAAATTATCATCATAATGATGAACATGAATCAGCAAAATGCAGAAGTCCAGGATATAATTTAATAAGGCAGAAGTCTATCTTTATAAATAGATCTCCATTAAAATGAAATTGAACTACTGTGAAGGCAAGGATTTGCACCTGTTTTGCTCATTTCTCTGCCCCTGGTGCCTGAAACAATACCTTCATGGAACAAGTACTCAATAAATGAAAAAGTGAATATGCTTAAAAGAATGAATTCTTAGCCATCCAGAAAATCTGACTATCCAGAACAAGTCATTTTTCAGGTACATCAGACTGTAAATACTTGAATTTTCTATGCCTATAATTAATTGAAAAGTCAAACTAAAAACCTAATTCTAAAGCTCACAGTTAACTAAGTTACCATGCTAAAGTGAAGTACCCATTGAAGCCCCATTAAAATCCAGGTCTTAAGACTCTCTAAAAATAATAAGAGTATTGCCTAAATAAATAATTGTACACATCCGTAAGTGGGATATCACATTCATCAGTTCATTCAAAAAAATATTTACTGAGTGCCTACTATACTGCCAGGTACTATTATAAGAATTAGGACCTAGCCATGGAAAATGTTTCATAAAGAACTTTTAAATAATGGGAAAATGTTTATAATTTAAACTGGAAAAAGTAGAGTTTAAACAAATACACACACACACACACACACACACACACACACACACACTATCCCCACTACATAAAAATGTGTACAGACACATTAAGCCAAAACACCAAAATACTCTCTGGATAGTGGAATTACAAGTAATTTTATGTTTTCCTGTATTTTTTACATTTTTCACAATTAGTACATAATAGTTGTATAGTCAAGGGGAAACGTAACAAAATATTAAGGCACAGAATCTGGTATTAAGACAACCTTCTAATTTATAAAGTATTCTGCCAGATATGGATACTGAATAAAATAAAAGTCTACATGCTACGTGCAAGCACTAAAAACTGTCAACCTAGACTACAGGAGACTATGTCGACAATCTGTAACCATAGCAACGCACCTTCAACTTTAATCAAGATTCTATCTTTGCTCATATCATATTGATCTAAAAGGGTGCACTTTTCCTGTCAACAACTTACTGACATTTTATCCATTTCCCAAAATAAGAACACTAAAAAACAGCTGGAAATTGTGAAACTGTCCTACATCACTCCTAATGTCCACAGGAATACAGAATCCTAATTATGAACAAAGCAAGCTTTGTCATCATCCAGTGAAAACTTCCCAATAATTAAGAGGGATTTTATTCCCCTCTCTGTCTTTTAGCAAGATATCTTTGTCTCATATGTCACTTCTTACTGAGATCCACAAAAGTCCCTTAGTTTAGGGATGAACATAACTGAAACACCCTTCAGCTATGAAAATACACATAAGCTTATAGTTTACATGAAGTTTAAACACACGTCACAAACTGACAGCACAGCTTGCACCTCACAGTTCCAGTTTACACACCTCTCGGACGTCAAAGCTCCTCTTAAGATTAGTACCAACTATTCCATACAATTCATCAGAAGGAAATAAAGGGTCCTCAGAAGGTTCAACAGTAACCTGCAGAAATATAGAACAATCACATTAGCCTGTTTAAAGACATCATTTCAAGGTGACATAAGCCAAAATGCTTTTCAGGAAAATAAAACATAAAAGAACATTCAACTTACATCCAATTTCTTCTGATAATTTAGATTCCTCACAATCTTCCTAGCTAAGTGAAGGGCATGATTGTCATCCAAAGCGTAGTAGTCACTTACTCCAGACTTTCTACAGAGTAAAGCACACTAAAACAATCAGAACAGGGAAAAGGAAAATAATTAAATATCTTAAACCCCAAAGATCTTCTTCTCATCTAAGGATGACATCTCCTCACTTCCAAAACACTTTAATAAATACTATCTAATTTGATCTTCATAATGTCCCTGACAAAACAGTGCTAACCTTGTTTTACACAGGAAAAACTGAGGTACACATAAGTTAAGTACCTTGCCCTAAGACCACCAGTGGCTGCATAAGAACCCACATCTTCTACTTCTCAATCTTGACCTTCTTCTACTAAACCACAAGGTCCTACTGATGAAGAATTCTATTTAATGCTTATTCCATACACCGCAAAAGAAATTGTAATATGATAAAGTTCAACCACAGATGGCACACTTTCATGATGTAGTCAGTAACAGCAAATGAACTTATTTACCAAACACAAAAAGACTCAGACATAGAAAACAAACTTGTGGTTACCAAAGGGGAAAGAGTGGGAAAGATCAGTAGACACAAACTACTATAAATAAAACATTTAAACAACAAGGTCCTAATATGTAGCATAGGGAACTACATTCAATATATTGCAATAACCTATAATGGAAAAGAATATGAATCACAAATCACTATGCTGCACACCAGAAACTACTGTAACATTGTAAATCAACTATACTTCAATTTAAAAAAAAAAAGTTTGCACCTAACCAAGACCCCAGTGAAGATGCCAGCTGTGGTCTCTCATTTCTGAGAGACTGCTCAGGCCTCCCTTACCACATTACACCCCAAGAGTATACTGTTACAGGTAGCACACACAAAGGCTTGAAGGCATTGTCCTTCAGATTAATGGTAAAAATGGGTATTAATAAAATGGAACTATGATAAGGAAGTTCCTGCTCAATTTCAAGTTCAATGTGAATGAAGCACAGTTGTGTTCTGGTTATTAGCTCCATTCCAATTAGATGGCTTGTTATTTCACTTGTAGGTATACATGACTTTCTAATAAAGTATTTTTAAAAATTGTAAAGTCAGGCAAAAATATATACCTGAAAAAAATGAATTTTAGTTCATTTTATGAGCAAGGACTAAGCTTCCACAATCTAAACTTTGACATCTTGTCTAGGGAAAACACCAAATCCTTGGGAGACATTTCTTAGAATTGGGCTCTCACAGTGGTTTCATGTAACTGTCCAACTCTGGGTTGGGTGTTCCTCAGTAAGAGCAGAGAGCGTGTGTACTCCTCTTTATAGTCCTCCAATACCTTTGTAAATGGTAGATTCTTCAGTTTCTTCAATTTAACATGACATTTTATAACTGACCATATCTTTCAAATGCTTCACACATAATACCAGCTATAATTGCTGACTTCCAGCTATACTGCAGTAATTCAGTAAGCAAAGAGAAGGTGAAGGAACTGCTTCCAAATCAGTAAATATTTAAAATAAAATGTTTTTTAAAAAAAAACTGCCTAGTATTTACAAAAACAGCAGGAAAGGGAAACTTCCGATGAGACACTGTATTACATAAAGCTTTGTGTCAAATAAACTATTAAGGATGACGAATCAGAGAGGTATAAAGATGTATTCATAACGACAGAGAGAAGCCAAAGCAACCTGTGCCGGTAAATTTTATGACACTGTTCCCAAAAAAGCCATCACCATCTAATCACTGTCCCATGATTCTAAGAAGGTTATTATTAACGGTAACAGCTAGCAGTCACAGGGCTCGGTGTGCACCAAACACTCTGCTATGAGACAGGAACGATTCATATCTTCATTTACACATGAGGAAGTGAGGCTCAGGGAAGTTAAGTGGTCTGTCTACTCACAAGGGTAATAAGTGAGGCAAACGGAAGATGAATTCTAGAACCTATGCCTCTAACTTAATATACTGCCTACAGCTTTTATGAGCACCAGATGACTTTTTTAAACAGTCAAAAAAATCTTTTTAAAATTAATGCTCCACAAATACTATCTTCATCTCCATTCCCTGATTAAGTGGCAGCCCACTTTGTCCTGTTCCTATTCTACCTGCTTCCCCTCTCTCTCTCTCCAGGTTGAAACATCTACTCCACTGTCTCCCTGTACAGTCAGCAAACGGCCAGATAAGAGGAATGCTGCATCTGTGCTCACACCGTGGTGTTCGCCTAAATAAACAAGTATTCTGCTCAAACCCGGGCAGAAACTCAAGCTCTCTAAGCTTTTCTCTGACTACCTCAACTCTGCTCCAGCTCTTCCCTTAATTATTCTTCCTTTTGCTTCTAGTTCTAACACTGGAAGCATGCTAGCATCATTTGTTTTGTAATTGTTTTTCAGTTCATTCATTTGTTTCTCTTATCTGCCTAATTAAATTATAAGTCCTTGAGGGCAGGGACAAGGCCTGAAATTCTTCTGTATTACTCGCAAAACTTAGCACAATCAATCTACCCACAAGTAAGTGCTCAATGACAAAGAAATGAATGAAAAACTGAGGCAAGGGTGGGTCCTTCTACCAACTCTTCAAAAGGACGGCACTGTTCTTTGATAGGAGAGTGGAAATGTTGTACCTGTTTTCCTTCTCCCACCTGCTAGACTGTCCCCATAGCCACCTGCCTCCCTGGGCCTGCGATCTGGCAGAGCAAAGAAAGGATTACTGCACCGGCCAGGCCATTGAGCTCAATGATTAGCTCGACCTGCCGTTTTATGGCTGGGTTCTTTAGGGGATAGTCCTGGGCCCTCTTCCTTGTCCATACTCACCTTGAGGCGAGCTCATCAGTCCCATGGTTTAACTGCCATCAGTATGCTGATGGCTCTCCAGCACTGATCTGGGTTCCAGACTCACAGTTAACTGCCTACTCAGCATCTCTATTTGGATGTCTGGAGCATCTCCAAGACAGGGTACAAAAGGAACACTTGATCCCCCTGCCCCATCCACAACTCTGCCTTGCTTCCCATTTTCCCAGTCTCAGGAAATGAAACCTATTCATGTCATCAACTTTGTCACCTCACTTTTCCCTTATATGAAATTCATCAACAAGTCCCTCAATTCCACCTCTAAAACAAAGCTCAAATCTAGTCACTCTCCACCTTCACTGCCACCATAACCACCTAAGCCACCAACATCTCTCACCTATGATACTGACACAACCACCCAATCGGTCCCTCACATAGACTTTTGCCAACTCTAAGCATTCTTCATTTAGCAGCCAGAAAGATTTTCTTTTAATGAAATATCTGATAATGGCACAACTCTCTTTAAAACTCTTCAATGGTTTCCTAATTGCTCATGAAAAAAGAAGAGACCAAAATATTTAACGACTGATTATGATGATAAACAATAATAATGGCAGTTAACATTTATAAGTATTTATTTACAGCAGGTATTGTTCCAAGAAATTTGTGATATCATTTCATTTAATCCTCACAAAATTCTAGAAGGTAAATTGTCTTCTTACCCCTGACCTCTAAACTGAAATGATTAGACCAGCAAGGCGATGGAGCCGGCTCATGCCTAAGAGCTAACTGTGTGCATCTCTTCCTGATTCCATGCTCCATGGTGTCTTGTCCATAGCTTGAAATCAGCCATGGTGGAATGGGTCATATCACAGAAATTAGCAAATGCCACAAGCAGGGTTTTTTCCTCCCCAGAGAACCAGCTGTTAGGCATTCACCTGCTATTGAGAGTTTAGCTGAGCTACTCCGTGACATTGCTGCCTCAGCATCCATTTTGTTGGGCCAAGTGGCCTGCGGGGACCTTAAATTGACACTAGTCCCACACGCTAGCCCTAGAGAGCAGCTCAGTCACAAGCAAATGTAAGTCCTGATACGACTTCCCCAACAGCCGTTATGATCACGTCTCCCCCACCTCCCAGCACCTGTTCACTTAGATAAGATCCCTGTGGGGGATCCAACACTTAAAAAGTGTTAGTTAAACAAAGTCATAACACCTGGACACCACTGGGTTTGCTCCACCTTCTGTATGCTCTCTCTATACTTCTTTTTCTGTAAGCCTTACCATATATACATATTTATGTAATTTCTTGGTGATTATTTATTGCCTACCTCCTTGATTAAGAATATAAGCTTCTTGAGATCAAAAACAATGTCTTTCTTATTATCTCAAACATCTAAACAGTGTCTGTCTGGCACATAACAGGTGCTCAATGGGTGTTTGTTAAACAAATAAGAAATTCATCTCTTCAGACTTCCCAGGCTATAGTGAAAAAGCTGATGTTCTTGCTTAGAAATGCAACTCCAAATAATTGAATCCTAAAACAGCAGATTGGGAACAAATAAACTAGTTTGATCTGGCAATTTTTAACACTTGGAAAAATATAATTTAAAACTTCTTCTAAACAAACAAGTGACAATCAGTCCTAGAAAGAAACAACCACTTCTCTTTCACCTGCAGTGAAGATCAGCACCTCCAAGATCCTCAGCTGACACCTCTTCTCCAGTTGCTGCTTTAACCTACAACAAGGATAAAAGCCGATGGTGAGTTTTGCCCATTGGAGAAAGGAAAATGCTTCCCTACACATCTCCTAACCTGACTATACCTACCATTTTTTCTTCCATAGAGCTAAAGAACATTTTGTTTTTTCATTCTACCCACCTGGCAAACCTAATTAATATTGTCTCTAGTCCACAGATGAAAAATCTGAACCCAGATTCACTAGGGAACTTGCCCACAGCCCCTGAGCAGGAGACAACCCGGAGGAGGGTATAGCTCAGTGGTAGAGCACATGCTTAGCATGCACAAGGTCCTAGGTTCAATCCCCAGTATCTCCATTTAAAAAAAAAGAAAAAAGAAAAAAAAGTCAGTGTCATGAAAGACCAAACAAAAACCAAGGGACAATAAAGGAGACTAAAGAGATAATTTAAAAAAAAAAGAGAGAGAGATGGAACCTGATTTGAAACCAGGCATTCCTGACCTGAAAGCCTGCTCTCTTTGCCTTATGTGATGCTGCTTCACACACATTAAAGTCTTAGATCTGTGCACACGCTGTTCCCACTGTGTGGGTTCCCACCTCCTTCTCAGTCACCTGTTAAGCCCTGCTTATCCAAGCCCTGCCTGCTGTATGTGGCTTTCCCTGACCTGCTTAGGCCTTTTCATTATTAATGACACTTACTGGTATTAATAGAGCAATGCTTGCTCATCTGTGGTCCAAGAGTATTCCACCTACCCTTCCAACATGGCACCTGACAGACTCTATTTCAGTAATTTATACATGACTGTCATCTCCTCTATACTGTTGAGTTTCTTGATGGCATAAACTGTGATTTATGCATCTTTCACCACTCAATAAATGTACTGAAGTAATGCCTTTTTTTCACTGTTGCTGAAAAATTCCAGTAACTATCAAAAACAAACTCTTAAAGGTACAATACCTTTAAGATGGGGGAAAAAAAACACGATTATCTACATCTAAGATTTAGCAGACTATGACCAAAAAGAAAGAAACCTCTCGTAATAAATTAAGAAGGACTTAATTATAGCCTGAGAAATTCTAACAAGAAAAAGAAAGAAAAATCATTTAGTGCTAAATGCCAACCTGATGATCCCTTAGGAATCACTTATTGATCCTACTTCTTTGGGTTGATTTTGTTTTTCTTCAAGTAATAAAAAAAAAGCTTTTATTAGAATAATGAACATTAATCTAAAACACAGCATAGAAATGACTTATTCATTACATCAAAGCTCTGCCTTAAATAAAATATTATTCCACAGAAAGTGGTAATTAAATTTTTCACCTCCAATTATTCCACCCCCAGAGTTAGATTCTTGGTTCTCTTCTTCCCAAAAAATTCAATGTAAAATAGCATTCAGTCCAGGCAATAACTAGTCATAAGAGGTGTCTGGATATTTAAAGTTGTAAAAAGGAATAAACAACCAATATCCTATGTTCATTTTCAGGGAACTGACTGATACCAACTGAAAAAGTAAAGATTTGTCATTCGTTAATATTTATTCAACACTCAAAAATGCGTTTGAAACTGTGATATGTATAATGATGATAAAAGCCCAAGAGAAAATGGAAACAGCTCATTCTATTAATAACAAGTTCAGAAGATAAACAAAAGATAGCACAAAAAGCTCCTTTAAAAACTTGTCTTATTACTATGCATTTTTTTTTCAACCACTTTAAGCTAATGAAAGCTATGGCACCTCAATCCCACATTATGTGTGAAACCTACAAAGCCTTTTCTCAATTTTCCGTAAAACGAGCAACAGAATTTAGAATTCTCAAGCAAATGAAGCTGCTACTGCTTCTTCTACCCGTAAACACGGCCTTTTAAAGGCAGGCTCCTGAACAAGATTCAGTTCTCTAGGAGAACTGCCGACTTCTCCGGCTGCTGTGGTGCTCCTCTCTAAGGTACAGGGTAAATCTGAATCCCCTGAACACTGTCATGCTGATCTTTAGACAAAATCTTCTCTCAAAAAGTTAGCATCATTTTGCTATTATGATACTGCCTATACTCCCAAAAAGATGCTTTAAATTTTTAATCATATCTTTACTCATTCTTTGAAGAAAAATAAACAAGAACTACCCAGGAAAGTTTACACCCTATGATAGCTATCACATGTTGCTAGAGAAATGTTAAAGAATAATAAACCTTTTGAATAATGCCTCGAGACTGATTATGTTTGAAATGGCAGCTCTTCGGGCAGCTCTAAGCCTCAATAAAAGTTATCAAAAATTAACACAGTTGTTTGGAAAATAAATTTATTTAACATCAAAGTATAAGTTCCTTTTAAACATACTCTGTTTAATAAATTTGCGTTACTATTCTAAAACTAAAGATTCTTTGACAGACTTCTGAAGCAATAAACTTACTTTTTAAGATATAATTCATATACCATAAAATTTCACCATTTAAAAGCATACAATTCAGTCTTTTTTATTATAGCGACATGGTTGTGTGACCATTACCACCACTTAATTCCAGAACATTTCACAGCTCTCAAAAGAAACCCCATACTCATTAGCAGTCACTCTCCATTCAATCTGCTTCCTGGTCCTTTGCAACAACTAATCTACTTTCTGTCTGTATGAATTTGCCTACTGTATATATTTCATAGACATGGGACTGTACAGTATTTGTCCTTTTGTGTCTACCACAATGTTTTCAAGGTCCATCCATGTTGAAGGATGTGTCAGAACTTCATTCCTTTTATGGCTGAATAATACTCCACTGTATATATATAACAGTTCTAGAATTTCCTTGACATTCTTCTTTTTACCTAGTTAATATTCTTGGACTTTACTTATGTAATGGAACATTTTGTTGTAAGGTGTGCTAATTACCCATGTCTTTATCCACTCTTTCTCGCTTTGAGGTCTAGGGTCATGTTGTGACATAAGCACTGGAAACTGATGACTGCACTACTGAAAATCACTGAAATGGAGCTGACCAAAGGGGAGGTGAGGAAGACCCAAGGACGACATAATCAACTCCTCAGTGCCTGCATCACGGGAAGGTGGCCAGTGAGGTTGCAAGGGTCTCACTCTCAGAAGTGCCCTGTGCTTGGGAGTTTAATGCTCAGTGGTCACCCTACTGAAATTCTACCTAATTTTATCCTTGAATTTGTGTTCCATAAGTGAAGTTTGATGGGACAGTGGAGGGTGTGTGTTGAGGTTTAGAGCCTCAGCTCTTGCCCGGTCTACTTCCCACCAGCTCCCTGGGATGGGTTCTTGGTTCCCTGCTTCCGAACCAACTAATGCCTGGGTCCTGGGTCCTGCCCTACCTCCCTGTCCAGTGACTGTTACATCTGCTTACGGTGGGGGCCTGGCACAGGCAAAGGGTCAGAGGTCAGCTGTGCACCCTGTGGTGTCTCAGGGAGAAGCGCAGCAGCACCATCCCTGTCCTGGGCTGGCAGCGCTGAGGTGCTTCTCCAATAGGCGGCTCGGTGGGGCCAGAGGGAGCTAAAGCCTAGCCTGCCACCCACTCCCCATCCAGGTACCAAGCACATTCTTGCATGGAGCTGCCCACCCTCTGGGGTCGTGGTGGGCCCACTGGAAGCTGGGACGCATGAGGGGGGAGCATGTCGTTAAATAAATAAAAACACCATGACAGGTAAATGAACCACAGAAGAAAGGAAAATGTTTTGTATTTTAGTACTTTAACAGTACTTTCCTCCTCCTTTCTGAACAAAGGGTCCCATATTTTCATTTTGTACTGGGGTGTGCATATCATGTAGCTGCCATACCAGTGATTCATAAAGCTTGCTAGTATTAAAAATTTAGAGCACCACTCATAGCTATTCTAATTTAGGAAATGGTGAATGTAACCTTTTTTAAAAGATAATGTTTTCACTAGACTCAGAAAGTCAAAAGTCTCTCTTTCATCCTGTCTCATCTCCTCTGCATTTAAATACTTACTGTATCTTTTCCAGAGTTTTTTTCTGCATATACAAATTTACAAACGTATAATTACCTCCATTTTACACAAAAGTTAACACACTATGTGTAAGCACCTTGCTGTTTTCACTAAACAATTTATTGACTTATTACAGACCTTGAGTCAAACAATAATACAGCTGAGGTAGAAGAAAAGATATGTTAAGAGCTAAAACTACAAAACTATTAGAACAAAACAAAGGATTAAATCTTTGTGACCTTGGAATAGGCAATGCCTTCAGATATGACACCAAAAGCACAAGCAAAAAGAGAAAAAATATATAAAAACTGGACTTTATCAAAATTTAAAACTTTCATGCTTCAAAGGAAAATACCATCAAGAGGATGAAAAGACAAACGAATGAACAAAAGTGAATCATTTATCTGATAAGAAAATTCTATCCAGAACATATAAAGAATTCTTAAAACTCAATAAAAAGACAATAAACCAATTAAAAAGTGGGCAAGTATCTGAATAGACAGTTTTTCAGTTGACCAGTTATACAAATGGCCAACAAGCACATGAAAGATGCTCAGTGTAATTAGGAAAATGCAAATCAAAATCATAACAAGGTACCACATCACACCCCACAGGGATGGCTAACATCAAACAGACACCCAATAGCAAGTGTTGGCAAGGATGCAGAGAAATCAGAACCCTCACACACTGCTGGCAAGAATGTAAAATATGTTCTGGACAGCTTGGCTGTTCCTCCAAATGTTAACCTTAGAGTTACCCTAAGACCCAGCAATTATACTCATGGGTTTACATCCAATAGAAATGAAAATATATCCACATAAAAACTTGTACATAAACCTTCATAGCAGCATTATTCATAATACCCAAATAGTGGAATAAACCCCAAATGTCTGTCATCAACCAGTAAATGGATAAATAAAATGCAGCCTATCCATACAATGAAATATTATTCAGCCATAAAAAGGAATGAAGTTACTCCTCAAAAAATTAAACAGAATTACCACATGATTCAGCAATTCCACTTCTGAGTGTAACCAAAAGAAATGAAGCAGGGACTCACATAGATATTTGTATATACTCATGTTCACAGCAGCATTATTCCAAATAGCCGCAAAGTGGAAGCAACCCAAAAGTCCACCTATGGACAAAAAGACAACATGTGGAATGTACACCTCCACTGCCCTGGCAACCACGCTTCATAGACAAAGTAGAACCATGGCTGCCAGGGAAGTGGAGGTGGCGGGGGGTGGGGGGAGGGATAGGGAGTTAGTGTTCAATGGTACAGTTTCAGTTGGGGATGATGAGAAAGTTCTGGAGATGAGTGGTGGTGATGGTTGCACAACAAGCTGAATTTACTTAATGCCAGAGTACTGTATGCTTAAAAGTGGTTAGAATGGTAAATTTTGTGTTATGTAAATTTTACTTCAAGCAAGACTATGTTCTTACATAAAAGAAGGAAAAAAAATTATGATCTTACCAAGGGGGGTCCTCCCAAGAAAATGGTACCTTGCTTGCGTACAATGATGTTTTCATCAGCCATTGCAGGCAAGTAAGCTCCTCCTGCTGTACAGAAGCCCATGACCACTGCTATCTGGAATCCAAGCACACAGGAAACTCATGCAGCACAGCTCAAACAGTGAATTACAGCCTCTGGCTCTATACAGTCCACAAGCACTGCAATACCAGGGGCAACTGCTGGCTTGCCCCTGGATTTCATTTAAAAAATGGAGTCCTCTGAGTGTTTAGAATAACTTCCCAATTCTATATGAAAGCATTTTGAAGGGTTTCTGCTCAATTCTGCTGTGAACCAGAAACTGCTCTAAAAGAATAAAGTCTATTAAAAAAAAAAGCATTTTGAAGAGCTTATGTAACACTTTATAAAGTTTGTGGACAATCTCCCTGTCAAGGAGAAGACTGGTCAGACAGACCATTAGTCCGAGCAACTAATGGAGAGAAGAAACTCAAAATCCCACCACAAATTAGCAAAACTATATTAAAAAGGTAACTTTTAGAAGGGATAGACGGGATTTCAAAATTGTAGAATAGATAAATAAGATTATACTGTATAGCACAGGGAAATATACACAAGATCTTGTGGTAGCTCACAGAGAAAAAAATGTGACAATGAATATATATATGTTCATGTATAACTAGAAAATTGTGCTCTACACTGGAATTTGACACAATATTGTAAAGTGATTATAAATCAATAAAAAATGTTAAAAAAAAAGATACCTTTTAAATCTAATAATGAGTCCTCTAAATAACTGCCACTTAGCTCATAGGAATACTGAAATAATTCTCCAAATGAATGTTGTTAATTTTGTGTTACACTGAATATGATACTTTCTAAATATAAAACTAATGTTAGCATTGCAGCTAAAAATCCTGCTCAAAAGAAAGTAAACTGTGTAGAAATTGGGTGACGTATATATACATGAGGGTTCACAGTACTATTTTCTCTACTTTTGTGTGTGTTTGAAGTTTTCCATAATATAAGCTAAAAAAAATCTTGCTTAGAAATTGGTACGACGCAAAGAATAAATATGGATTTGCCAATTACCCCTTGATAGGAACAAATATCACAAACAAAAATAAGAAAAGTATATACTGAATATTTTCTTAAATTATCATATGAAAGCAGTTTTTGCTACAAATTCCAATATTCTACCAGTTTTCCTTCTAGTCATACAAATAGTTGTTTTGGAAAAAAAAAAAAAACTCACAGTAGTATTCATCCAGGAATGAAAGGCAACATGAGTAAACCTTTTTCCATCTAAATGGCTGTCAGTCACAAAAGCATTTTTCCCTCTTTCATGTAATGTTATTTAAAATGGCTGTAACATTTCTTTTCAATATATTACAGAAATGTTTGTTACTTACTGTTTTACTTATCAATCACCCAGAAGTTTTTTTCTTCCAGTTTTATTGGGATATAATCGCTATACAGCACAATATAAGGTTAAGGTGTACAGCATAATGATGTGACCTACACACATGGTGAAATGATTATCTCAGTAAGTTTAGTTAATATCCATTATCTCATATAGATATAAAATTTTAAAAATAGAAAAAACATATTCTTCTTATGATTAAAAAAAACCTCTTAGGACTTACTCCTAATGACTTTCATATATAACACAGAGCAGTGTTAATTATCATACTAAACATTATATCTCTAGTACTTATTTATCTTACAAATCAAAGTTTGTACCTTTTGACTGCCTTCATCCAATTCTCTTTCCACCCATCCCCTGCCTCTGGTAAGTACAAATTTTATTTCTTTTTCTGTGAGTTTGTTTGTTTGATTGTTTGAAATATAATCAACCTACAACATGATGATAGTTACTATTCTACAACACAGGGGTTTGATATTTCTATACATTTCAAAATGATCACCAGGATAAGTCTAGTTACAGTACGTCACCAAATAAAGATATCACATAGTTACTGACTATATTCCCCACACTGTTCACTTCACACCGTGACTCATTTATTTTGCAAATAGAAGTTTGTACCTCTTAATCTCCCTAACCTATTTCTTCTCCCCTCCTTGTCCTGCCTCCCTGCAGAAGTTTATTTTAAAGATATCTATGGCTAGAAAAACTCTAGCCCATAAGCCAAGGATACACTCACCATAGCAGTCTTTATAATTGCAAAAATATGCAAATAACCAACATGTCCATCAATACAACATTTTGAAATGATAAATGAATTGTGATAAATGAATTTAAAAATTTGAGGCAAAAACATAACAAATGAAAGATTAGTACTTCATAAATCCAAGTGGAGGGTACCTGAGTGTTCTGTTCTATTATTCTCTGTACTTTCTACAAGTTGGAAATATTTTATGGACTTTTCTTTAAATTTCTATTAGGAGCAAAGGGCACAGTTTCACCTTATCACCTTGTTCTCTGTACTAGAACACTAGAAACCACTCTAACTATTTCAGTATCCAAAAAAAGTCAAGGAACTAAAGAAGAGTCACAATGACATGTGTATAAAGGTGGATAATTTTCAAAAATAATCTCTAAAGACCTAAACACACAGAGCAAGGGTCCATGAAAATGACAGTTAAGCAATAGGAGAGAAAAGAATTAGCAACGGCCATCAAGTAGTGTTCCGAGACCAAGGATGGGGGCAGGGATGGGAATGGAGGGGACAAAGAGGAGGAATTATTTTGTCAAGATGTCTTAAGACAAAATGAGGAAAATAAAACTAAACGCCATCACGCCATCCCGCCATCTCAGGGTGGAGAAAAGATGTGCCAATTTCATAGAAAAGGCTCTCAAAATGAACAGCTGACAAATGATTAGCACATCTACATCAGGGAATTTTACTGTATTCCCTAGAACACTACAAATGCAGAACACATTTCTCCACAGAACCTCTGCAGTCAAGGAAATCAGCAATCCACTTCTCTGACACCAGCTAATACATCACAAATGGACAAGACTTTTGCTCAGTAAGGGGTAGGAGACTGTGGCAAGCAGCTTCTAAAACGGCCCTCTTGTAATCCTAGACTCTTGGTATTCACGTCCTGTGTGATCCCGTCCCCTGGAGTGTGAGGTGGACCTGATGACATGCTTCTAATGAACAGAATATGGCAAGAGATAGGATGTAACTGCTGTGCTCAGTTAACTGGCCCCCTCTCTTGCCTACTTGCTTGCTGGCTTCGATACAGCCAGGTGACACGCTGTGACATGCTGTATGGAGAGGCCCACATAGCAGAGAACCCACAACAGCTTGTAAGGAACTGAGGGAAGCCTGCAAAGGACTGAATCCTGCCAATAGCCAAGTGAATGAAGTGTGGGGACGGTGCTGGAGAGGATGACAGCCACGTGACCCAGCTAAGGGCAAAGCTCAAGATCCCTCTAAGCTGTGCTCACAGAAACTGCAAGATAATAAGCGCTATTGTTTTAAACTCTGAAGTTTGGGGGTAATTAGTTCTGCCGCAATGGATAACCAACAGAGATCCAAAACCACCTCCCTTAAGTGACTGCAGCTGAAGCACATCTGAAGCCCTGGGACAGTCCTTGTTCACCAGTACTTTGCTGTTGCTGTTCTTCAATGTATCTACCTGTGAACTGTTCCTCTACCCCAGAGATGGGAGACAGACTATATTAGCATTCCATACCACCCCAGAGAGTGAGGGAAAACCAAGATTAAGACATGGATAAACCATAAAAACCCTCTGCTAAGTGAAAGAAGCCAGACACCAAAGAGCACTTATTGTATGATTCCATTTAAATGAAATGTCCGAAAGAGCAAATCGACAGAGACAGAAATTAGACTAGTGGTTACCAGGGGCTGGAGGGATTGGGTAAATATGAGTAACTGCCAATAGGTAGGGCATTTCCTTCTGGGGTGACAAAAGTGTTCTAAAATTGATTTAACCCTGTAAATATTCTAAAAACCACTGATTTGTACATATTAAGTGAGTAGATTGTATGGTAGGGGAATTATATCTCAATAAATTACATCTCAATAAAACTGTTAAAAATCGTTTAAAAATACACAGGAGCTAAGTAGAGTTACTAAGTACACAGGAATCAAAATCCTCAAATTTTTCATCAGTAAGAGAGGCTATTCGAGTCACAAGTAGCTGACAGACAGAAGACTTAATACTGCTAATATAAATTCTGACAACAGAAATAAAAACTAAATAAAAGAACACAGTTATTAAGTCACCAGTCACACAATCTCCTCTTTATTTAATTCTGAGCCCTTCGCTCACTCACAAAATAGAGTGAATGTGTACCAAGAAGAGATCTGCCACTGTGTCTGCTGCTGCGGCTCACAAAGCACGGGGCTCCCAGGGCCAAAACAGCACCGAGGACTTACCATGTCCCGAAGCAACCGTCTGTGGTACAATGAAGACCTTACATGGGGCCATGCTGGACAAATGATCTGGAGTCCAGAAAGAAAATTCTGCTGCTTTCTCAGGACATAAGGAAGATGTGTGACCCTCAACTGTTCTGACCATTCTCAGGGTATACATTTGGCTGCGCTGGAGGCACAGCCCAGGCACCAGGTCAGAAGAAACATCACGCAGCCCCTCAGTGGCATCAGAATCAAAGAGAATTCACACAAGCTCCACTGAGAGGCCACGGTCCACCCCGTCATCGGTGAGGTTAGCTTGTTCTGGGACATGGACAAACCAAGAGATCCCTCTTGCAGGGTGACAAGACCCATGACGACTCACAGACTTGGATTAAGAGCAAGAAAGCAGCAGATGTGTAACTGACAGCATCAATTTTGTCATCACCACCACGGAAGGCACAGCAGAAGTTTTGAGGAAGAAGAAATGAGAGGCTATAAAATAGAAGTAATAGCCTGAGAAAACTTTGAACAAAATTTCATTACCCTCCAAGTCTTGCCTGCACAAATAGAGACTGGTTCTCATTGCTCCAAAAACAAATTAATACTGCAGGTCAGCAGCCTGCCCTACAGAAAGGGTCTCTGAGACGGAGTCAAGAGGTTTTATACCAAATTCTGAGAAACTATGTGAACTCTCGACCTCCATCTTCCCACTGAAAAATTGCAGAAGACTATCCAGTTCAAAGGTTCACTGTGATAAATGTAACGGAACCTGGCGGAGGTGGGGGTGGTGTTTAGTTGCCTGATGGAAAAGCCACTGAAACTATAATAATACATTTTTAAATCTCTCATTTTACTTCTTTTTTAATTCAAAATAGGGAAAGCAAATACTACCTGTATCATAATTTTTTCTTGTTCTACCTTAGAAGCCACCATTAAAACATAAAAACACACACATATCAATTCAATTGCTGGAGTTCAGAATTTAAGAACATTATCAACCATACCAGCTGATCACATGGCTGATCCTAGAATACTCATGCATATCTGTGCTCACTCGATAGGATGAAATGTACACAGAAAACAAAAAGTCTGTCTTATCCAGAACATTCTATTTCTTCCTCAGTCTTTTCATCAGAGAGCCTCAAAGTAATCAGAGTGGTTTCTTCTAACTTCTGGCCCCAAATGGCTTCATGAGCAGGTTGAAACACATTTTAAATAATAATTTATAGTGTTTATCCTAACTGAGGCCCTCAAAACAATTACCAAGGTCTGAGGCAAAAAAAAAAAAATTTCAAAAATAATAAGCTATGTATAGCACAGGGAACCATATTCAATATCTTATAGTAACCTATAATGAAAAACAATATGAAAACAAATATATATATGTATACGTATGACTGAAACATTACACTGTACACCAGAAATTGACACAACATTGTAAACTGACTATACTTCAATTAAATAAATAGATAAACAAACAAACAGGGAAAAACAAATGAGCTAAGCCAAGGGAGGAAGAGGGAGAAAGTTAGAAAAGAGGAAAAGAGGGACACGAGAATAATCTTAAGTACATCCCCAAAAAGAAGAACAAACAGGCAGAAACACAAAATAGAAAAAAAGAGAAAGGCCTGAGAAGCTGCAACTAAGCATGGCTGGATGAACAGCATTTATTTCAGAACAAATAAACTGTTAGTAAAAGCAAAAACATCTGTTGCTGGTATAGTAAGGGTAACAGTAAAGCAAAAAAGATTTAAAGCATCAGAGCCAAGATCAGTCTAGACTAGACTCTCACTAGACTATAAAAATTAACACAAAGCAACATACTTATCTGTCCTTCTTTCTGATTCTTTCTTATTTAAAATAAAGCTATTCACATTCCTGGGGGGGAAATGCATAGTAATGGAAGACTCAAAGAAAAGAAGCACGAAGATCCCACTTGTGAAGAGAATTTTAAGTCTCACAGTTAAAAAGGTAGCAACGTGGGAACCACATCAGGAAAATAAAAGCAGCACCTCTCCAAGACATCCCGGTATTGGGCAAGGATTTAGAGAAGGAACAGAGAAGGTATCCTCAGCACATGGGCTCAAAGAAAGACCACTGGACACCAATACACCAAGTCTTTAAACTTGAAAAACAAACAAGGGGTCCTAAAATCTACCAGAAAGTAAGGAAACATGAAACAGAAGAGAATACAAAGATAAGTACCTAGTTGACTGTCTTTTCTCAAGTGCAAAAACGAAATCATTTAACCTGGAAGGTCTGTAGGAAGCTAGACACATCTTTACAGCTACACAAATATAGGAAGGAACAGAGATATGACTGTCAAGAGACATACTTCTTAGAAATCAGTGGATAAAGGGATTTACAATGGGCAAGGTTAATAATATTAAATAGAAACCAATCTTGGGGAGGAAAACAGGAACTGAACAAGTAAGGGAACAAGCAGTGCTCACTATCAAAATGCACACACAACATAAATGCTGTTTTAACAGTGACTGCCTATGTAGTAAAATACAAAAAAATTATTTTTAACAGTCCATCTAAGCCAAAATCTTAAATAAATAATAAAATGTACATTATAATAGAGGAAATAGAACTATTCAGCATGTTAGGTATCACTTTAATACTTACAGGGAGTTTCATTCTTAATAAATTATTAAGTAAGTAAATGTGTTAAGACATAAACATTAATTGCTATTGTCTCTAATCTCAAGTAGCTTAGACTCTATTAAGGGAAGTTCGTCAGGATATGTCTAGATGAAAGGGATAAATGCCATTAGTAAGGTATAGCCCCAAAATTATGGGAGTTGGGAGGAGGAAAAGATTACTTCCGGTAAGGGATTCTAGGAAGCTTTCCTGAAAAAGCTGGCCCCAGAGATGTGCCTTGGAAAATAGAGACTTTGACCAACCCGTTTGAATTGCGGAAACTTATAAAGGCATGGTGCATATGAACAGTGAGTGATTCAGACTGACAGCAGTTTACAGTGCACGAGCAATACGGCTAGAAAGTTAGGTTGGAACCAGATCACATGAGGTCTTAAGTACCAGGCTACCAGAAGTCTGAAGTTTGTTTTATTGAAAATATGGTTTGGAATGAGGGAACTAGATAAAGAATAACCTACTAAGTGTGTAGTAATGTGTACAATGGACAGAAAAGGCCTGAACTACCTATGGGGATGGCAGTAGGAAAGGAGGGGAGAGGACCAATCCAAAGGTAAAAACCAGTATGACTTCATTCATCAAAGGGTTCTTAGTGTTTACTACTGCCCAGCATCAAAGGAGCTCCTGGAAATAACAAAAATCAGGAAGAGATATCTTTCTGACCGAAAAGGATTAATTAGAGGAAAAAGCATAAGAGTTGAGGGTAACATCAAAGCTTCAATCCTAGGGAAAAGAACAAGAAGCACCATCAACAGCCAGCAGGAGTGCAGATGAATGAACAAACAAGCAGGATCAGCTAAGTGTGCAATGTCTGATCCAAACCTATGGTACCAGCCGAAAACCCACACAAACAACAGAACCTCTAAGGGTAAGCGAGGTGCGGAGGGAGGCCAGGACCAGAGAAAGATCCTGGAAATGACAGGGATGTCATGAGATTTCAGTGAACCATTAAGGACAAGTTCTTGGGTACAGTTGGGAGGATTAAATAAAGCGAGTAGAAGAACGAAACTAGTGGCATGAAGCCTAAGGTAGAACTTCAGGAAAAGGAAAAAATGACAAAACCAACAGGCTGTGCAAGTGAGAACCTGGTTGGTCTCCAGGAGGTATGTGGGACCCTCTGGGGGAAGCAAGGTTCTAAGGAGAGTGAGTGGTCAGGAAGGAAGGACCTGGTAATTCAGGGAGGAAGAAAACCATCAAGGAGTAGCAGAAGCTAGAAAAGGTCCTTTTCTTTGGGCATCATTTTTGGTACTTTTCCCTTTAAAAAAAAAAAAAAAAGAGGAAGTCAACATGATTATTAGCTCTGAGGAAACACAATTAAGTGGATGCAAAAATATTAAAGTAAAAGAGAGAAAGGGGATAAATGATGAAGCACAAAGGAGGCACCAGTATTAAGATTGTAAGTGACAAGTTCAGCCTTGGAGAAGAGGCACAATTCTTTCCAGGATGAAAAAGACAGAGTAAGCAGTAGTGTTTTCAAGAGAACAGCGCTCACACATATTCTGACTTTTCCAGTAATGTACGAAGCAATCGCTTCAGTGTAGTTAGCAGGTTCAGAGTTCACATACTGGGGAAAAGATGAAAAGAGGCACCACAGAGGACAGAATACAGTAACAATTAGATTTCTTTTTTAAATTCCACAAGGTTCATAAGAATATAGGATGGCAAACCTTAACTATAAACTTATTAGAGTGAAATATAAAAGATAAATGCTAAGAGAAGTGGCTCAGTTAAAGAAATACTGATGTTAAAATCTTTAGTAAATAATAATTAAAGAGGCAAAAGCAAAGGCATTCAGTCAAATGCCCTTTAGACATTTTAGATTTTTTTATCATAAGCATGTACTGCTTATTCAACAATACAAGGACACTTTTAATTTTAAAAAGACCTCATTTTTAAAGCCCTTCAAGCTTCAGGTTGACAGGAGCAGAAACCCTACCTGGTTTTATTCACCAGTACAGTGCCTGGCTTACAGTAGTTCTCCATAATAAATGGGTGATGTTCTATACAGTTTCCATATAAGTTACATGAACAGAAAGAGCAAAGAACAAGCGTGCAAGGTGGCAGAGGTCTACTGTGGACTGAGTGCCCCACCCACTCAAAAAATACGTGCACACCTGAATTTCCAGAATGTGTGAATGTGACCTTATTCAAAAAGTCTTTGCAGATATAATTAAGTTAAGGACCTAGAGATAAGACTGTTCTAGATTACCCAGGTGCATTACCCTAAATCCAGCAGCAAGTGTCCTTAGAAGGGAGAGAAGAGGAGATGACACTGGCACACAGAGGAGAAGGCCATAGGAAGCCTGAGGCAGAGACTGGAGCCACACAGCACAAGCCAACAGGATGTGGGAGCATCAAAAACTCAAAGAGGCAAGGAATGGAACCCTCCTTTGAGCCTTCTGAGGGAGCACGGCCCTGCTGCCGCCTTGATTTCAGACATCTAACCTCCAGAACTTGAGAGAACACATTTCTGTTATTTTAAGCCACAACATTTGCAGTCATTTGTTATGGCAGCCGTGGGAAACTAATGCAAGGTTAGTATAGCCATATAAATTACACTACCAGCTAAAAAGGGCTAATTTTCCCTGTAAAACAAAAGATAATAAGAACTTCCTGCCAGATAACGAATGGAAGGGCCATCTATGCAAAACTGAGCAAAGCTGGCTTCTGTTTACAGAAATAAAGCCCAGAGATAGGCAAGGTCACCACATCACAGTAAAAAAAAAAAATGCAGTAAATAATAACGACTTACTGCACTGATAGAAAATAAAGAAGAGAGATGTAGTAATTGCAAGTGATGACTAATTAATTAGACTAGCAACAAAAATACTACAAATTTAAGAAATTCAATTAACAAAACAAAACCGAAGGATTTGCAACAATATTATGAAGTATTTCAAGCATACAAAAAAGATTACAATAGTAAAATAACTATCCTTTACTTAATACCCAGTCTTAATAAATCTTGACATTTGGCCAAATTTCCTTCAGAATTTTTTTAAAGGAATAAAATGTTTCAGTACAGCTGACACTTCTGTATACCTCCTACCTTGTCTTTTTCTCCTCCCTCTCACCTCAAAGGTAACCACTGATCTAAAGCTGAGTGTATCATTCCCATGAACATGTTTAGACATAAATAATAGATTATTTGATATATTTAACATTTGCATAATAGCAATGGGCTATACATTTATTCTACTATATTTTTTTACTCAACATATTTTTGAGACTTATCTATGTTAATGCATACAATTCTAGTTCATTCATTCTAACAGCTAAATATTGTCTTATAACTCTCCCAGTTAATGGTCATTTAGTTTGTTCCTTAACTTTCACTATAACAAGCAATACTACAACAAACTTTCTTGTACACGTCTCCTCATACATATACTAGGGTTTCTTCAGAGTATAGTCCTAAAAAAGCAATTATTCAAGTGTCCTTTCTTTTTAAAAACTCTTTTTCCTTTGGTAAATAATCTTTATTACAAATGACAGTATTCCCCTAATTAACAGAAGTATCAGACTGGAGATAACCTTAAGACAGAAAGGTTTTTTTTGTGGAAAAAGACTAAATTCTGTATTAAATTCTGTTTTAAATCAACTGAGAGTACCTAGATCAAAGACATTTGAAGCAAAAAGTAACACATCTCATTAACAAGAAATTACCTGCATAATACTTTTAGAAGACATAACTGCCTGATTATAGAATATGCGGCCAAAGTGATCTCGATCTGGAAATACACCTGCTTGTCGAGGTAAGTTTGCCCCTCCTGAGTCAACTGAAGACAAGGAGAATAACAGAAATAAGCACCTTTCTATGAACAAAACAGCTACACACAGGAAGACTTGTCTCAATGACAGAATCAGTTCATAACCACATTCGCAAAAAATTGGCCCCATCCTTCTGAACTATTCTCCAGCCTCTTTCTCCAATCCCCCAATGCAGCCAAAAGAATTTATTGTTTTCCTCAAACACCTGAGGCTCCCCTACCCACTGCAAAATTCCACTTGAAAAGTTTAGGACTTTCTCTCCTTTGAGGATTAGCTAAAGCCTCAGAAGCCCCCAAAATCCTTAACCAGTTCAGCTAATGATGGATCTTTCTCTCTTTTAAAACAATACAAAAATCATCTACAGAGTTCATGTGACCATTTCACCACACACTGCCTTCTGGTGCTATCTTTACTGCAGATTAGAGTGGTGGATAAGAACGTCAGCTGAGTTCAAAACAGAGCTTCATTGCTTCAAGGCTGTGTGATTACAGGTGTGTTTCTTACCCATTCTATGCCTCGGTTTCCCCACCTGTGAAGAGAAGATAATAGTGCCTATCCCACAGAATTACTGAGATGAAACAAAGTAATCTATGTGGAGCACTCAGTTCAGCACATGCTGTGAAAGCACACAGTGAATGTGACAAAGGTAGCTAGTCTTACACCTACCACTCTTGCCTGCAACCGTTAAGTCTTGTATTGTTATTTAATACATTATATTCTGTCTCCAATTCACTACGAGGAAGACAGGGACAAGAACACACCCTTCACTGTACCCCCTACAGTTTGGGCACAGAGCCTGCAAGCAGGAGGGCCTCATTTGCTGTTTTCAATACATGCAAAGCAGTTCACAGGCTGAGTCAGTCAGGTAAATTCACTTTCACAGAAAAAAATATCACATCAGTACCTATTCAAATATCCACATAAATGAACAATATATACTGGCATCTTCACAAATTAAACTAAAATACAGGAAATGCCAATTTTAAACTGCCTTGCTTTTATGTTCTTTTTGAAATGTCTTTAGATTTAAATATAAATGTACTTTCATTGAAAACTAAATTCCTTTAAAGTACATCTGCTCAAATTATGTACATACTCAAGCATTTAACACAGTACCTGGCACTCAGGAGATCCATCAATACTAGCTATTATTTTTCATAGTTTGAACTCATTATGGTGAACAGAAAAACAAAACATATAAGAAGAAAAAACCACACATGTAGAGGAAAAAATGGCAAACAACAAAATATTGTCAGAATTCCCCCTTAGGGATGCTATTATGCGTAGTTCTTGCTTATTTTTTCTCCCAGAGTTTTCAGCAAAGAATATGCATTTCTTTTATAATTATGGGTAAAACCAACAGTTTTTAAAGATACCCACGATGATGTCAAATATATAGCCTTCCAAACAATCTTGTATTTTTCTAGCTAATTATAGTTTATTTTACAATTCTTGTGACTTGCCCAAGTAAATGCAGGGGAGCCTGTTTTGCATCGCAATTTCTTGTGCTCGTAAATGCTTTTTCACAGTCACTGGGTAGTAGGTACCTCCTTTGACGGTGGCATCATTGGCAACAATCATGCATTCTACTCTGAAAGGCAGAAATTTGATTGGAAAGACAGTATGAGAGATTTCTTCAAAGTAAAGAGCAATTTACATCTCATTACAAGACACTCCAATACAACGTGCAACTTCTAGTGACTGCCATTAGTAGACAATCTTATGATATAAAAACTTCAATCACAGTTCACATTTCATTGATATAATATGATATAAAATGAATCACTTTTAACAAGTTTACAAACTCATGTTTATTTTTAAAGAATCATTAGCCCATCTAAGTAGTGAAAAACTAACAACCTAAGCTACATTTCATAATGGCTCTTGAATGAAAGGGTCCTAACAAGGTAATAATACAAAACAAAACAAAATAAAAATCTAAGACTCAGGGACAGAAAAATCCCTCATGATAAACCTTAAAAATTTCCTTTCAGGAATGTAATTTTCAAAAATAAAAACTGATCCATGTATTTATTTTTCATATTTTCAGAAGTTCTTCATGTTACCACCATTCGCTTTTCTATAAAACAAAAAGAAGTTTAAAGTATAACATCCTTCTTGCTTAAAGTAATAATAGGTGTAAACTTCAGAACGGTATACTGAAAACGTATACTATAATGAGTCATCAGTGGTGTCCTTTCTCACCAAAACCACGGCCCACCAGTAACACACAAGGAGCGGGGAAGTGAATGATGAGGATCCTGGGGGCCGATAAGGGAGGCTGCTTCATACTGCCAGGAAACCGAAAGATTAGAGGCTCACTTGAAACTTGAGAGAACAACAGTGTGGTCTTTACACAATTTAATCTTATATTTATGAGGTTTTTGTTACCTCACTTTATATTCTCTGGATATCTAAAAAGTACCTCACTGAATCCTCGCTGAGAATGAAGTAGGGAACAGTATCTGAGCCTGCGGCCACAGGAAGTGCCGTACATTTTATTAGGTATGTAGCCAGCAGCAGTGCTCACCATGAGACACCAGGGCTCCTCTCCTTGGAGCATCAGTTTTATTCACCAGGTCATTTAAAGCCTTTCTCTATATTATAATTAACATTTTACGGAGTGGGATGAAAATTTTTAATGACTTTAACATTAAACAAACTAGGACTTCGAAAGGAATTTAGGCTTACGGCGGGCTGCCAGGCCATAAGCCCACACCTCCAGAGTACGGTCGCACCTCCCTGTCCTGGGGGGGCTGCACCAGAACAGCTCAGGAACCGCCGGTACAGGGAAGAGCCCAGGCTATGAAGCCAGACAAAGCGAGGCTGAAATTCTGGCTCTGTCACTTGCTACATATGTGACCTTCGACCAGAGACACAACCACTTTTATGTGTCTTATTAAAATGTCACAGACATGTTACAGAATGAGAAGTAAAACTAGCCCACAAAAATACTGTATTGAGCTTCTGCTGGTTTTGCCTGCCTAGGATCTATTCTTTTGGCAACAAAACTAAACTTTCTTTCAGAAGATGCCTCTTCTCTATTTTTAATCCATGTGGTTCTAGTGGGACTGTCCCCAAAGCCCATCTTCAAAGGTTAGCACGAGAAGCAGGCCTGTCCACTCCGACCCCAAATGCGGCTCAGCAATGGGCTTCGGTCCCCGTCCGTTCTCTTAGGGGCTCTCCCTCTGCTGCAGAAGCTGAGCCTACAGAACAGAAGCCCAGGATGCCTGGCCAGCTCTGCACTGGGGCTTGAACAGCCCGTCTAGGAACAAAACCAAAACCAGCCAGTGACCCAATAACCCTGTTTGAGCTCCTAGATCCAGCTATGCCCTAACTTACCAGTTAAGAGAGTCAATAAATTCTTTTTTTGTTTAAACTAGTTTTAGTATCAATCATTTGCCAGAGAAGGAGTGCTGGCAGTATTCAATCATACGAATTATGTAAGAAAGGTCCATTTAAATTACAATGAAGGACTACTCTGTACCTTTTAAATGACTGAAGTCTTGTTCAGTCATAATATTCAACACTAGAGCAGCTCTAGTGAAAAGGCAAAATCGGTCTTGCCTTGGCCCTTGCCAAGGAAGGGAGTCTCATGAGCTAAAATGCACATGCAGTACGGAACCCTGGCAACTGATGTTCACGGAGAACAACCTCAGAGAGCGGGTGTCTGTGAGAAGATTTCTAATTACAAAGTTTAAAATTTGCAGTGGAACTACACAAGGCGGTGCTCTGGCCCCTATCTCTCTGTCTCTTCAATATCTCTGTGGAATAAGGAGGACTCCACTCCTACCCCCAGCTAGAGAAAACAACAACACAGCATTGTCCTGTACGTATGATACAATTTCACTATGTCATTCTGAAAATAACCACAACAGATAATTTGGCCTCTAAGTTAATTCCTGTCATCCATTCTTTCACCCAACAAATACTTTTTTTCAGAGCCTTCTATGTGCCACGTCCCATTCTAGGTACTAAGGACACAGGTGAACAAGGAGGGCAAGCTCCCTGATTTCACAGAGTTTCCATTCTACTGGGGAGGATCAGTTAGGGGAAGTAAATAATGAACAACAAATACACAAAGATAATCTGACTGCAAGGGCTATGAAGGAATAATAAAACAAGGTAATACAATTTCTACAATTATTATTATTACTAGTCATAAAATAAGATATAATAAAGCAAGGTGAAAGGAATAATAAAACAAGGTAATTGTGGTGGTGGCTATGTTCGGGTAGCACAGTCAAAGAATAACAACAACAGCAGCAGCAGCCCATACTTGTATGACAGTCTCTAGGTACCAGTCTCTAGGTCTTAGGCTTTCCATAAACCCTCCTTTACAGATGGGAAAACAGGCCGAGAGAAATTAAGCAACCGGCCCACGGTCACCAACTACCAAGCAATATAGCCAGGAGTTGAGTCCATGCAGTCTGGCCTTAGAGTGCATGTTCCAAAGCACTGGGCACGGGAAATCTGAGGGGATAAGAAGCAGCCAGGCACTCCAAGAATCAAATGAAGAACATTTCATGCAGAGAAAGAGCTTGAATACAGTTCCTAGGGTAAAAATGAGTTTAGCACAGGCAAGAAACAGCAAGACCAGGGTGGCTGACAGGTTACACATAAAACGGTAAGGCAAGGAAAGAAGGCAGGGATCAGATCTTATAGGACCTCATAAGCCATGGTGAGGAATCTGAATTTGCCAGAAGGGCTACAGCTCAATTCCTCTTCAGCTAGCTACTACTGGAGGCAAAACTGGTCCCTTGATGCTAAACTGGTCTATAAATAAATTCCATATGACAGGTTTTCTTGGTGTCAATTTCAGAACTTATCATGGAGCCTAAATCAGTATCTCTAACACTACCCAAAAATGTATAAAAGAGCATTAAAGGTATAAAAGAGTTAAATGACTTTTTTAATGGCCTTAGCTGAAAAGTTCCAGGCTGACACTGCCAATGATCATGATCATGCAGTAAAGAACAGGGACTCACCTGCTCATTCACTCACCACTGCCTGTCTACTCTCAATATCAAGAGTACAACTGTACTCTTAGGAATGGATGTTTCTGTGTAGTTGACTCATGATCCTAAAGCAAGAGCAGGGAGGGTAGGGAACATCTAACCTTCTCCAGCCTAGAATAGTCTGACAGGATATTACTCATGTCAAGTCAAGTGAATGACTTGAGAATTGCCAGCAAAATTCTTAGATCTCCAACAGATGTCTTAGATTAATGTTAGTCATCTTAGGAAGAATTATATTATTCCTAGGTTTTGACTCCAGCCTCATTTTTTCTCCTAACTTCAGTCTTATTTTTTATTTATGCCATCTTCTGCTATTTTATGACATTTTGTCAACAGTTGTAACTATTCTTTGGAATTAGGTGGTGTACAAATAAAGCAAAAACAAACAACAACACAAAAAATACCTAGTACACTTACATAAGGTGAATACCAGCAGCAATTAAAACAGCCCATATTTTCAAAAGATTTGTATCAACTACATTAAAATTATTAGTCCATTTAAATATTTCCATTTCTTGGAACTAAAGAAATAATTAAAAGAGGAAAATATTATATGCACCAAGACATCCATTTACTATACTGTGTTTTAAAATAGCAAAAATTGGGGGAAAACAGAAGAGTCTAACAATGTTTCTATGGTTACAAATTGATAGCACAAGACAAACCAATGAAAGTTATAAATGTCAAAAAAACACTTGGTTAATATAGCAAAGCACTAAATTCTCTCTGTGCTGTGATCATAAAATGTACACTGATTTAAGAAATATCTATTGAATGCCTACTACATGCCAGGTATTGGTCTAGACACCAGAGTTGAAAAATACAAAGTCCTGCCCTTCATGAAGTTTGTATTCCATGGAGAGGGAAGATAGTGAAAAAAAAAAATCATACAAATTAAACAAGATCATTAGAGGACAATGAGTACTTCAGGAAATAAATAGGATGTTGTGACAGACTAGTGAACTAGGAGCTTGCTCAGACAGAAACATCTGAGAAAGACTCTGCGAAGGGGATATTTGAGCTGAGAGGTAAAAGAAAAGAAGAAGTCAGCCATTTCACAAGGGAAAGGAAAAGTACAAAAGTCCTGGGCAATATAGAAAGTTGACAAGTTCAAAGAACTATCAGAAACGCAATGAGACTATGAAAAGTGGTAGGAAATAAAGTGAGCTGAAGAGAGAGCAAAAAGCCAGATCATGTAGGGCCTTGGAACCAAAATAACACATAAGATAACTTCAAGAGCAACAAGAAGCAGCTGGAAGGTTTTAAGCAGGGCAGTACTTAAATGATCAGAGCTGCAATTTTTTTTTAAGATCACTTTGGATGCTATGTGGAAAACTGATCACAGGGAAGCAGCAGAAGGAAGCTGGTAGACCAGTTACTCAGTCTAGTCACCATGGTAGACCAGGTGAGAGACAGGATAGCCTGGACTGAAGTAGTAGCAGTGGAAATGAGGAAAGTGGAGGGACCTGAGAGATATTTCTGAGTAGGACCAACAAGATTTCCAGAAGGACTGGAGGATATGGTCAATAAGTTGAGAGAAACAGAAAATAAGATGTTTGATATGTTAGATGATAGGATTTGGGGTGAATGTTTCTCCCCTCTGATTCTGGCTTTTTGTATAACTCTCATCACTCTCTCATCCAATAATTCCTACTATATGCTGGAAATGGTAGTTTTTAACAGGCATCATTTATTAACTTGTTACTACATGCCAGCACTATCCTAAAGATTTCACTTGACTCATTTAATCTTCTCATCTAATCTCAAATCCTCTCCAATAGCTACTATTATTATTCCATTTTACAAAGAATCGTATTTTACAGATGAGGTACTGAGAGGTCAAAGCAATCTGCTAAAGGTCAAAGTGCTACAAAATGCTGGAGCCACGATTCTGAGGATGATGACTCCTGAACCTGTACCATTTTCAAGTGTAATTCAATCTCCTTCCAAATCAAGAACTTGATAACTGAGAATAAAGCATGAAGCCAGAAAATAATAAAAGGTATAAAAGCATAAACAATACTAAAAAATTAGTATATCATAGGAAAAGTAGAAGAGCATGTTCCAACATGTTGACAGTCATTATGCCTGGAGGTATAATTAAGCGTAACTTCCTTCATTATGATCTATAAATTTAGTTTAATTCTGCATTATCATTTTTTTAAAGTTTATTTGTAAGTGTCCTCTAAGATTCCAAGGACAGAAACGTCTCCACACTGGGTGAACGTTACGCAAAGTACACGTGGCAAAGAGCCATGGGGTAGGTTTGGGCGTTAAGGAAGGAAGCAAGCAAGAAGCAACCATGGTGAATGGCTAGAAGTCGTACCTCCTCTGAGGGCACAGACCATGGGGAGAAGGTGGAGGAACATGCATCATAAACTAGACTCTGACTCAAATGCAACTGCATCAGGCTCAGGGTCCACCTGCTTAACCTCAAAGCCGAGTTTTGCCAGTGGTTTGACCTTGGGCAAGTTATTTAACTCTCTAAGCCAGTTTCCTTGTCTGCAGAATGGAGGTGACTATAACAATACCCCTTCTCACAGACCTGTGGAGACGACTGAGACAAGCAGTCAGTGGGAAGTGTTTACTACAGTACCTGGCATGGTAACTGAAAGGTCATACGTACATATATACAAATAAATGCCACATCTAGCAATCTAGAGTCCCTAAGTCTACAGTGGTTCTCGAACATAAGCTTTCGAGAACTTAGAGAGCTTGTTAAAACACTGATTTCGGGGCCCCACACCCAGAATTTGATTCAGTACTTCTTGGGAAGACCTGATAATCGACACTTCTAACAAGTTCTCAGGCGATGCTGATGCTCCCTAGGGACCACATGTAGAAACTACTCCTCTAGCACAATGGTTTTCACTCTAGATGTACAACAGATCACCTGCACAATCTTGGAAAACTACACATACTGATTAAGCATGTCGGTCTGGATTGGGTCCCCCAATCACTGCTGGGGGTTTTCCCTTTAATGTTTGCCCCTAAATCTCCACGGATTAATGTAACACCTGCCTGGTTAGGAAGCCTCAGTCCTAAATAATACCACTAGCATGCTCACACACAAAGCAGTGGGTGCTGGCTGCTCGTGCCTCATCGCCGGCCCTCTTCCTGACCCATGTGGTTGGCCGTAGGCAGAATACTCACCCTGACACTCTCCCAATGCCTGTAATAATGCCACCTGCTGGGACCTCCTCATCACCATACAACTGATAACCTGCAAACTGGGATAATTCCAGGAATGGAGACCTGAAGGGAAGAAACGATGCTGCCTGAATTAATGTCATTTTTAAAAAATCATATTTCAACAGTTACACAAGGATTCAGTGGAACGAATAAAACCTAGTTTATGTGCTTGCGGCAAAAAAAAAAAAAACAGTTACACAAGGAAAAGACACTTTTTCTTTAATGGGGTAAGATTTCAAATACACATGTTGTACATAAAGTCTACAAAAAGAAAAGGATCTAAAACAAAATCCAGCATGACCACTTTGGGGATTTATACAGGATAGCCATACAAAGGCACACTAGGGACTTATTTTTAAAGCTGTTGTACAGATGTGTTTATTAAGATAGAAAGAGAATAGCACCTAACACTTACATGGCACTTATCGCATGTCAGCCCCTATCCTAGGAGCTTCAGAAACACTAACTCAGTTACTCCTCAGAACTACCTTCTGAAATGGATCCTATTATGATCCCCACTGACTGATGAGGAAACTGAAACACAGAGATTAGGTCAGTCGTCTAAGGTCCCACAACTACTAGTAAATGGCAGAACTGGGTTTTAATAAGCTCTTTAATAAGGGACCAGGCTCTTAACCACTTATTCTCTCTCTCTTACTTGAATGTTCAAGATAAATTAAGTGGGGAAAAAGGGGGTTATAAAACACCACATAAGGAGGGGAGGGTATAGCTCAAGGGTAGAGTGAGTGCAGGCTTAGCATGCACGAGGTCCTGGGTTCAATCCCCAGTACCTCCATTTAAATCAATCAATAAACCTAATTACTTCCCCCCTCAACAACAACAACAAAATAAATAAGTCAAAAAAAAACACCACATGTAGTATGACTCCATTTTTCTTTAAAAAAAAATGTGTCTGACACACAGGTGCATAACAAAAGTGTAGAAGGATACACACTTGGTGTTAACAGTGTTTATCTCCAGGCTGGGAGTGTGTGCGCATGTCTTAAGAAACAATGCTTTTGAGTCTTCATTTCTTTCTCTCTGACTGGTCTTGGTGCTTCCACCCTTGCTGCCCACAGTCTACTCACAAGACAGCAGCCAGAATAACTCTTCTAAAACATAAGTCAGATAGATTGTTAACAGTCTCCTGTTTCAAATCCTACAAGGTCTTCCCATTTCTTTCAAAGTAAATGCCAAAACTCTTACACTGGCCCATGAGGCCCTACGAAATTTGCCCCCTTCTTCTGCGACTTCTTCACTCCCTCCTGGCTCCTTGAGCTTATCAGCACGTGTGACACTCTCCCACCTCAGAACCTGTGCACTGGTCACTCCCTCTGCCTGCAACACTCTCTCCCCAGGCACTGACAGGGCCAACGCTCTTCACTCCTTCCAATCACAGCTCAAATGTCACCCCCTCAATGAGGCTGCCTATTCTAACCACTCATTTAAAACTGCAACTTGACCTTCACCTTTCTCTCTCATACCCAGGTCTACCTTCTTTCTCCCCTCATGACATTTATCACCTTTTAACACATATTATGTAACATAAAATTTATGACACTTATCATTTATTTTCTGTCTCCTCTTGCTACAATGTAAACTCCAGCAGGGCAAGGATCTTTGTCTATTTTGTTTGCTGAAGTCTCACTACCACCTAAAACCTCACCTGACACATAGTCGCCTCGCAATAAACATTTGTGGTTGAATTTTACAATACAAACCGGAATTTAAAATCATTTATTTACAAAACTATCTAAGAAAGTACCATGGACTATGGAACACCCTGAGCCAGCACTTAGGTATGTACCAACCCTGGGTCTAGAAGACAGTCGACTCTTTCTCTAGGTAACAGTTTTCCTCTTGATACGTGACGTGCCCGGGCTTTCTCACCACCTCCTGAGAGAAAAAACGTTATTAGATTAAATGGATACACTACAAGGTCTCCATTAACTTGACCCCAGAAAAACATATAACACTTAGTCCAAAATAGACTACTTTGTAAAAGTTAAACACATCCTTGAAAAACAGCTAATTTTTCAGATCATCCAAACCAGCATTTTTTAAAATCAATCTTTCCCTGATCCCATAGTATATCACACATTCTCTAAGTTCAGCAGTAATTACTTAAGGAAATAGTATAGTATTTTCTCTGCATCTCATGCATTGCAAATACATGCCTTGCCACATCTCTACCACGTTTACTGAAGACCTATAAAAATCTAGCACTGTACCATATGCTATGTGAAACTTTAAAAAATTCCTAACTTCATTTGTACCAGGCAACAACATTATTTTAGAAATAACTTCCATGATAATCACAGCAAAACTTAGCTAAAGGTTCCATTTAGCGACCCATAACATTTTAGGCCCTCAAACAGGCAAGAGCTCAACACCTTGCACAGCAATTTAAAAGGCCCTTTTTGTTAGTATCCTGACTCACAGACCGTCTTCAGCGTTTCCTCATGTTGCTCCAGACAATTACAGTAATTGAAAGTCTGCTGAGGAGGCCCGAGGAGGCTGCTTGAGGTGAGAGGTGCACCAAACCTCACCCAGTCTGAGAGCAGCCGGCTCAGTACCTGGAGACTATAACCTGCTCTCAGCAAACCAAGGTAACAGATCAGAAAAGAGGATCAGATTGTACCTTAATACCTTCATCTTCACTGTTGCCCAAGAATTTCACCTTAGTGGACTCCTTACCTACCAAAACGTTCAGCTATTTGAGAAAGCTATTTCTTTGTTTTCTTAGTAAGTTCATACTGATTTCAAACCAGTTACCAAGTGGCACGACCTTATTTTCAAATCAGTACTCTCTCCTGTTATCTAAGGGGATTTTGTTTTTTTTTTCTAAAGAGGTGAAAAGCATATTTTTAAGATTAAATCTGCCTTAAAGTAACCAAGAAAATCATATCATAATCCAATCTTTTAAAATGAAAATAATCCTGGGAGGGAAAGACTTACAAGACAGTGTGAATTAAATCAAACAGCTTTTCTCTTTTCTCCTAACCACAGGGAATTCAGAGTTCCCTACTGAGGTTGCTTAGGGGTTGGAGAGAGGAGAGAGAGGGAGGACGGGAGGGTGACACAGGAGCAGAAGAAACTTCCGAGAGTGACACGTTCATTATCTTGACTGTGGCAACAGTTTCATGGAGGTATACATATGTCAAAGCTCATCAAATTGTACACTTTAAATAATGCAGTTTACTGTATGTCATTTAAACCTTATTAAAGTTGTTTAAATATAACTATTACAGAAAAATGAATGAGGCTTGAATGAAGATCTCTGGAGAATCAGGTGAAATGTGTCCACTAAGGGGCTAGCAGGGAAAAGAGCGGCAGGGGAGGGTGGGATGAAAAAGAAGTGATAAAATATATTTATTTTCTTTTAAGTACTTAGAACAACATTTTTCTTAAATCTGACTAGAGCTTGCTATTTAGAGCACCTGGAAAATTCTGGTTTTATTAGGAAAAATATGATGCAGATTCTCAGATCATGAATTCAGCTCCTCGGCATTTAAACTTGGCCTAGGATATGTGGACCACCACGAAAAGACAGCATGACATGGTGCCTTAGTTTTCCAAGGATTACTCTTAAAGATTTTGCATTAATTTTTTCAACTCCCAGACTCAGAGTCAGACAAGCCTGATGTTTTCCTTCAGTCTCATCTATCATATTGCACTGATTCTGAGACACACACATTTTGTTCACATTTTAACATTCCTGAAAATCAGGGGGCATTTTACAGTTTATAGCGTCTTTCCATTACTGTCGCCAGGGGGCAGTCGAACAACACGGCTGTCTGCCTCGGCATGCACAGCACAAGTGTCCAGCCGTGGTCACTTCAATGGTGCTATATGCATTGCTAGAACTATATGCATGGAGTTTAACATCCATTTTAAAATGCTTTCAAAAACCACATAAGCCTTATCTTAAGGTCATTAAAAGACCCCTGTTCCAACCACCAAAACAATTTGCTTTTCTGTATCAATAAAGTTATTACCCAGTTTTAGAAAAACTGCTGTATCTATCAGCACTGCTGAATCTATCAAAACACTAACAGCCCTTCAATTAACTTGTGTTAAAGTACTCGGTTCTGGCTACCATGAGCAACACAGCTGGGATCATCCTTGTCCAACCTACAGAAATGACTAAACCACTCCTCAAGCAATCTTATATGCTCTAACAGGAACCAGAAGGGAGAGCAAAGACAGTGCCCTCAGAAGAAACCTGAAACAAAAGTAGCAGTGAGGCAGGAAGGAAGGAAAAGACAAAAAGGAGGACAAGCAAGATTCCATCCATCGTCAGTCTTTCTATTTATTGCAAGTTCTCTCAAATGAAAACGACAAGGGTTAACTTCCAAAGCAATCTGAAACAATGCCCCTTCCTCTTTCTGAAAATTACCAGCTCCTGATCAACACAATTACTGAGCTAACCTTACAGGCATTCACAAAATCGAAGAAAATACTCAGGGCGAAGTGCACAAAATCCTCCAAACAAAAACCACACAAACACACATACACACATTTTGTTGTTAATGTTTTTATGAGACTCACTAGAACTGCATCAGAAGTGTATATTTAGAGAGATTACTGATGGGTGATTTTTTTGTTTGTTTCTTCTTTATACTTTACTTTCCAAAATTTCTGTTATTTATATACATATATATTATACAAGTTTATATTACTTTTAAATTACATGTGCTTGTGTAACACCCATTTTCCTGGCATAACAGGACCAATTCTAGGCAACACTGCCAAGAAGGCTGTCCTTTCCTGGTTTCACTCCCCAAGGAGCCCTGCTCAGTCCACTCTTTTCCTTTACCAAACTGTCATCTGAGCAGAACCCACCATCCCCACAGGTGCTCAGTGCTGGAGGACTCTACCACCTCTCTTATTCAAACCCAGTCATCTTAATATCCGAAGGGAATAATCATTTCATCAATACCACTCCCTAACAAAATATACTTTCATTTCAGCAAGGCTTTTGGTTCTTTTTCAGGAGACAATGCCTTATTACAGAATGGCTGCAAGAGTATGATTCTAGTCAACTTTCTGAAAAGACTACCAGCAGAATATTTTGCCTCTCAAATCATACCTAATAGACAAAAACTCATGTCATTTTTTACCACTTCCTCACACTAGAACAGAGCTTCAAGAGGTACCTGGTTGGGGGGAGGAAATAGCTCTAGTGTTAGAGCACATGCATGAGGTCCTGGATTCAACCCCCAGCGCCTCCATAATAAATAAACAAACAAACAAACCTAACAACCTACCCGTTCCCCACCCCGCAAAAAGGTAACTGCTCAAAAAGAATGACAAATTGCCACCACCACTGTTTTCACAAGACATCCTCCTACTTACACAGCCCCTCTCACTAGAGAGAAAACAGGGTGGTCTGGGGACAGCATAATTGACATTCTTTGCCTTTTGACTGCTTGCTTTCCTTTCTTCTTTTCCTGAAAACAGTACTGCCACCATCACGAAGTTCCAGGAGCTGCCAGCCACAGGATCCTCGAGCCCTAGTGCGCATGGGTCAGGTTAAGTACCACACCCTGGACACAGTGACTGGGCCAAGGAGTGAACATGGGACCCAAGTGAGCACATCAAAGTTTTCCAAATTGGAGATGAAAGAATAACTAGATCTTTCCTTCAGATCGTAAACTGTAAGAGTGTATAATCCCTGGACTGTCAACAACCTACTTCCCCACCTCAGAGAAGCCAGAAGAGAATGCGGTCCACACACAGAGGCACATCCTGAGATGAGAGAAGGTGGGCAAAGACAGTGAGTCCTGGAAGGATCGGGGCCCTCGGGTCCAGTAAGCACTGTCTTTCTATGGTTTGGTTACAAAAAGCACCAAATGTCACCTTATGGATTAAACAAGTTTGATACAGATTACTGTGACTTGAAACCATAGAGACCAAATACAGCTATTTTCAAAATAATATTCTTCATTTATTACAAATATCTAAGCTAGAAGGAGCTATATAAAGTGATGGAGGCTTCATTTTTTTTTTCTTTTTTCTCCGTTACACCCTCATAAAACAGGAGCAGTTACTGCCATCTGAATGAGATCTCTGCTTCAACTGGTCCCACACTGAGTTCTATGTTTGTTCAGGTCATGGTAGCTTTCAGAGGATTTAATTGATTTTGACACTAACCAGCTATAGTAAAAAAAAAAAAAAAAAAAGAGAGAGAGATCAAGATACTCCAAACAGGTTTATTTGGGGGTCTTATCAATTAATTTTGATTAATCTATTAAGTCAGAAGAAGACAGAAATGTGCGCTTGATGTAAATAATGCCTATAATTCACAGACCCACTCCTAAGTCTCAAGTTATGAATGAGGTACTGAAAATTTACAAGAAGGATTAAGTAACTAGACCCAAGTTATTTAACTATTAGAGGAACAAATCAGTCCACTCTCAAAATTCTACAAAGCTCAAAATACCAAGCTTACTTCTTCCCTTCTACCTATACAAATGAACAGACAACTTTAGATGCTCTCTCTGTCCATCTGCCATTCTTAAACCAATCGTCCATGGTTGGGCATATGAGTTGTTTCCATGTGTTGGCAATTATAAATAGTGTTATTATGAACATCGGGGTGCATGGTTTTGAATTAGAGCTTTCATCTTTTCTAGATATATGCCAAGGAGTGGGATTGCTGGATCATATGGAAACTCTATTTTTAGTTTTTTAAGGAACTTCCATACCGTTTTCCACAGTGGCTGAGCCAATTTACATTTCCACCAATACTAAATGCACAGTCTTGAAGAGTGAAAAGCTTAATGCTACTGGTTTTTTCTAAAACCAATAATTATAAAGGAACATCTTAACTAAAAGCATAAACTGAAGAATAAATGAGTGCTTACCTAGTCTTATTTTCTGTGCTCGCTCATGGAGTTGATTTACTAGTGCTTTCATCTGTTTGTAGTTTTCCTAAAAGTAAAGAAAGAAAAAAAGAGGGAGATGGTTATTGGAAAGCAATTATCTTTTTACCAAAATAAGGGTTAAGAAGAACATCATTATACGCCAATTCCATGTGGCCTCCACACTGGGCCAACTCCGTTATGTAAAAAAGATTAACTAATTCCTGCCTCTCTATCTCTGCTCAAGCTCTCCCTCATTACCACCATCCCTGTCTGGTCCACCTAGTCAAATCTTACCCCTCTTCTAAAACCTAATTCTTGGTCCAGCTCAACTCTAACACCATGTCTGGCTACTCCTACTCATTTTACAATGTCCTTCCTTACACATCTACTGAACCGAACTGATCTCTGTTCTCCTCTGCAAAGAAAGGTAAGTTCTCTGAGGGTTAGAATGCCACCTTCTGTCCCATCAGTCACTTTCCTGAGAGGATTCCAACCAATGCCAAAATACTAGCTTTTACTTACTGACAAATTACACTTAACAACAAAGCCCAGGGAGAAAATGGATCCTACTTTATGTTTAAAAAGGAACAAAACCCTGTTTGCATATGTTTACAAATCTTCTAGAGAAGTATATAAGCAAATATAAACACTGAGAAGTGGAAAAAGGGTAGAGGGACTAACTTTTCACCTTTGTACTTTAAATTTTATCTGATCAGCACACTGATTTAGAACAATACAGAAGTAGGTAGTTATTTTTGAAAATTCAGAGTTTATCCCACAAACACACTTTCTTCCCCATATGTTACAAACATCTCAGGTGACTTAATTCCTTTTATGTGACATAATGTTAAGCAGCTTTCCAGCTGTTCAAAATTAGATGAATTAACACTCTTTACAGTATAGCTCCATTATTTCCTATTTTCTCCAACTCTGAGCACTCCTGAGGTCATGGTTTCTGCTACACTTTTTTGCTCTGCAAAGTCCAGAAAAAAAAAAAAAAGAAGAGATAAGCAACATACTGTTAGGGAGAGAATCTCTGTCCTGGAATAGGGGGATCCCAACCCCTGGACAACACCTGCCAGCCCTGTGATTATTGCCGTTCTAAGCTCACCAAGCCCTGCATCCTAAGGCAGAGAACCTGCTGGGCACATGGTCAAGAATTTGCTAAGAATAGTGTTTCCCAACCTTGCTAGACATTGGAATCACTGGGAAGCTTTTAAAAATAAAAATAAATACTGATGACTGGTCCTTCCCACCCCACCTCCCCCCGCCCCAGAGAGTCTGATGTCATTGGTTGTGTGTGTAGCCTGGGCATTAAACACACTACAAGCTCCCCAAGTAAACTGGAAGAAATATTGTTAAAATGACCATATTACCCAAGGCAATCTACAGAGTCAATGAAATCCCTATCAAAATACCAATAGCATTTTTCACAGAACAAGGACAAATAATTCTAAAATTTTTATGGGAACACAAAAGACTCCAAATAGCCAAAATAATCTTAAGAAAGAAGAACAAAGCTGGAGGTATCATGCTCCCTAATTTCAAACCATGCTACAAAGCCACAGCCATCAAAATAGTATGGTACTGGCACAAAAACAGACTCATAGATCAGTAAACTCAAAATGGATTAAAGACTTAAACGTAAGACCTGAAACCATACCTTCTAGAAGAAAACATACACAGAATTCTTTCTGACATCAATCTTAGTAATATTTCTCACATGGCTCCTCAGGCAAGGGAAACCAAAGCAAAAATAAACAAATGGGACTACATCAAACTAAAAAGCTTTTGCACAGCAAAGGAAACTATCAACAAAACGAAAGGGCTTCCACTTCTCTATTTAAATGTCTTAGCTGACAGCCTGCAAAATGAAGTCTACATGTGGCTTCTCTCCTCTGCCTGGCCACATTTAGCAATCCATCTAGTCCATGATTTCCACACCCTGGCCATGACTTCCAAGTCCTTCCTAAGTTCTCATAACTCTTTAAGTTTGTGTAGTCTTGTCTCCCATCCTCTTTCCTGAACCTGGCCAGTTCTTACCCAACACAAGATCCAACTCACTTGTTACTTTCTAACTGCAGTTTTCTACAACCACTTTTTTAAGCTTTGGACACCACTTACTACAGTGCACTGCTTTCTTGTCCATCTCCCCGACAAAATTCTGATTCCATTCCTACACATCTATAACAAATACCTAAAATAGTGCCTAGACCACAGTAACCACTCAGTGTTTCTGAATTAAACATTCTCTTCTGATCCCAGAAAATCTATAGACTTTTGGAAGCCTCTCACTGGATATTGTTTCTGCTTCAGCCTGCTGATTTTCTTTCAATCTCCTGTTTTCCCAAAGGCAGGAATTATATAAAATGTTTTTTCTCTGAAAGTCATTTTCACAATTTAAATGTTATTTGCACAAGCTTAGAAACCATGGAACAGACTGAAAATTTCCAGCTCTGATATTTCTCAAACCAGGAGTTGTTCCTTTGACTTTGTGATACTTCACAATTGCAAGAAAGTCCATTTAAAGATAAGTATTTTCTATTAACATTACCAACTATTTAAAGTCTGGTAAGCACAACCCAGGGTTAGCTGTGCTAGGCCAGTGGTTCCCAAAGTTGGCGGCCACCAAGATCCTCCTCTCCTTCCAACTTCATTAACAATGCAAACACCAGGACCCCACCCGAGACTGAAAAGGTGAGGCTGCTAGGCCAGGTTTTGAGAACCAGAGATTTTAAACATACAAAGTAGAGCGCCAGTGCTAAAAGTGAACTAAAATGTATCTGATTTCTAATTGTTTTCTTTTTCAAACCCTCTAGTGCGTCCCAGAATCGTGACTGGGGATCCAGAGAAGAGAGCAGCTGCTGTAAAAGTGTGCCCACCCTCCACCTGCTCCCCAGTCCGGCCAGCGCCTTGTCGCGTCGGTCCGGCACTGGTGGATAGGCGGAAGAGAAATCACTGACTCAGGCTGGGTCCTCCAGGCCCAGGCCGCTCACCCAGCCTACCTGGTAGACGGCAGAGCTCGAGTCCGCCTGGGTGCCCAGCGTGGCCACGGAGTCCCCATGATAGGCGCGCAGCGCGGGGATGGCGGCGCGGGCACACGGACGCAGCGCTAACCTCAGAGCGGCCAACATGGCAGCGGGCACAGAGGGAGGAAGGAGTGCGAGAGAGCGGCCTGTCCCGGTCCCCTCCGACTCCCACGCTTCGGGCTACAACTCAGCAGCTACCGTCCTTGCAGCCCTAACCCGCCCGAAACCTCCCGGATTCTCACGCCAGCCTCGGCACGTGCCTGCTCACGCCGCCCGTGATTGGTCGACCAGCACTACGTCCCTCTGAACTCAGCCAATAAGGGGCAGAGGCGCAGCCCCGCGAGGCCTGTCCCATCGCGAGCCCAGGAAGGTTGCAGGGTCCCCGAGGCGGGGCGACCCTGTGGTCGCCCCGCCTCCCGCGACGCAGCGCAGCGGAGCTGAGGCTAAGTTCCTTTGGGGTCGGTCTTAGTTCTTTTTCTATGTGCTGTTTTCTTCTTCCCCAGCTGATAGAAAGGGTATTCTGGGACTTGAAAAGCTTATCCTCATATGAGAGCTGGACACTGAACAGGCTTATTAAGCTTCCCTAAGAAATTAAACTCTTAAAGGAGATATTTATTCATTCTTTCAACAAATAATTAGTGTTTCATGTCAGGTGCTATTCTGGCTCTGGGGATACAGTGGACAACAGGCAAAGTGCCTTCTTTTGTAACAGATTATAAGCAAGTAAACAAAAACATTCTAATAGTGATAAATTACAATTTAAATGTACTTTTAAAACTTTGCCTATAACAAATCTGAGCTTCCTCATAATCTCTCATCCTCTGGACAATGAGAAAAAAATTAATCTTATTTAGTCCATTCAAGTTTCAGGTTTATTTTGAGTTAATTTTTCGTATATGGTGTTAGATAAAGGTCTGGCTTCATTCTTTTCTATGTAGATATCCAGTTTTCCCAAGGCCATTTGTTGATAAGACTGTCCTTTCCCCACTGAATAGTCTTGACACCCTTGTCAAAAATTATTTCGTATACAATGGTTTATTTCTGGACTTTTTATTCTGTTCTATTGGTCTGTATGTCTCCTTACGCCAGTAGCACAAAGTCTTGGTTACTGTAGCTTTGTCCTAAGCTTTGAAGTCATAAAGTGTGAATTTTCCAGCCATGTTCTTCTTTTTCAAGATTTTCTTGGCTATGTAGGGCCCCTTGAGATTCCATATTAATTTTAAGGCGGGCTTTTTCTATTTCTGCAAAAAGTGTCAGGATTTTAGTAGGGGCTGCACTGAATCTGTTGATCACGTTGGGTACTAGTGATATCTTGACACTATTAAGTCTTCCAATCCATGAACATAGGGTATGTTTCCATTTATTTATATCTTTAATTCCTTTCAGCAATAATTTTTTAGTTTTAATTGTGCAAATCTTTCACCTCCTTGGTTAATTCCTATTTTATTCTTTTTGATGCTATTTAAATGGAATAGTTTTTGTAATTTCCTTTTCAGCTTGTTCATTATTAGTGTGTAGAAATACAACTGATTTTTGTGTGTGAACTTTGTATACTGCTACTTTGCTGAATTCATTTATTAATTCTAAAAAATTGTGTGTGTGTATGTGTGTGTGTGTGTAATCTTTAGGACTTTCTACATGTAATAAATCATCTGTGAACAGAGATAATTTTACTTCTTCCATCCCAATTTAAATGCCTTCTATTTCTCATTCTTACTTAATTGCTCCAGTTAGAACTTGAAGTATTATATTGAATTGAAGTGGTGAAAGTGGAAACTTGTGTTGTTCCTGATCTTACAGGAAAATCTTTCAGTCTTTCAGTAGTGAGTATGACATCTGCTGTGGGTTCTTCATATGTGGCTTTTATGATGTTAAGCCTTCTCTTCGTAGTTTGTTGAGTGTTTTTATCAGGAAAGAGTGTTAAATTTTGTCATCTGCTTTTCTGCATCAGTTGAGATGATCATGCGGGGTTTTCTCCCTTCATTCTATTAATGTTGTGCACTACATTGATCAATTTCATTTTATACCTATTTAATGTTAGACGTACTTAAAATTTTACTTGTCTATATTTATCGTGTTTATCTTATTATAACTGAGTTTCTAAGTCTGTTTGCTTAGAACAAATAGCATTCCTATAGTATTAAAATCTTGCTTTAATAGCTCCAAGGGCTAGTTTGAAAACTTAAGACTGAATGGATGTTATAGAAAATACATTTGTTAAAATCTTTAAAAATGTTTTTTCTTTTAATTTTTTTTGGGGGGGAGGTAATTAGGTTGTTTTGTGTGTGTATACACACATACATAAATATAGATATAGATATACACACATACATATATAAATATATATATATATATATATATTTCTTTTTATTGGCAGTAGTAGGGCTTGAACCCAGGACCTCATGTGTGCTAAGCACATACCCTACCACTGAGCTACACCCTCCCCCTAAAATCTTAATTACAATACGAAAATCAACTGTTTTTCTGTTCCAACAGTAAATATACATGTAAAAATAAGCATTTAAAAACATCCTTTATAAAGATATCAGAGACTATCTTAGAAATAAATCTTAGAAAAGATGTGCCTCTCCTAGGTATTGACACTAGAGAAATAAAAGCATGTCTACAAAAAGATTTATACAAGAATATTTATAGTAGCTTTATTCCAAAGAGCCAAAATTTGGAAACAACCAGTAGAAAAATGGATGGGTAATTATGGTATATTTATATAATGTGGTATACACATAAAATGGAGTACAACTCAGCAACAACTGGAAACTACTAAAATGCTAAAAAAGTGGATGAATCCCCAAAATATGTTGAGCAAAAGTAACCAGATACAAAAGAATATGTAATATAAAGTGTGTCTATATATACACACACACAAACACACACATAGTTCAGGATCAGGCAAAACTAATCTCTGTGGATGACAGTGGGGAAGGGTCTAAAGGAATTTCCAGAGATGCTGGGAATGTATATTTGTTTTGTGGGGTGGTTACACAGGTGTGTGCATTGTCAGTATCCAAACTGAACACTTCAGATCAGTGTACTTTACTCTTTCCCTGCCACCGCGGAGTCCCGCAGAGGCGGAGGCTGGGGTGCATTCAAGATTCTGCTCCATCCGTGACCCACCACCATGGCCGAGGTAGGCACTGCTGCTGCAGGTGTAATGGATGTCATTAGTGCTCTGCAAAGAGCTGCTGAAGACCGCCTTCATCCACGATGGCCTAATACATAGAATTCATGAAGCTCCCAAAGCCTTAGACAAGCGCCAAGCCCATCTTTGTATGCTTGCATCCAACTGTGATGAGCCTTTGTATGTAAAGTTGGTGGAGGCCCTTTGTGCTGAGCAGCAAACCAACCTAATTAAGGTTGATGACAACAAGAAACTATGGGAATGGGTAGGCCTCTGTAAAATTGACAGAGCGGGAAAAAAAAAAACCCATAAAGTGGTTGATTGCAGTTGTGTGGTGGTTAAGGACTATGACAAAGATTCTCAGGCCAAGGATGTCATCAAGTACTTCAAATGTAAGAAATGATCAAATAAAGAAACTTCGCTCTTGAAAAAAAAATATTAGTGTACTTTATTAAATGGAAATTATGCTTTAAAAATGTTCATTGTAGAAAACTGTTGACTCAAGATTATGAATTTAGTCAAAGAATGACATATTCTGTAACTTGATTCTGCAAATTTGTTGTAATTTTCTTCTATGAATTTTGTGACTAACAAAGTCATTTCTAAAAAGGAACGGACATTTGAATTTTCTCCAATAGAAGTAAAAATTGAGACACTCTCTCCCCCTCCCCCCAAAAAAGGGGAACAAAACAAAAAATGAGAATGTAGACAGGAAGGGAAGGAAGAAGTGGAAAAGAGCAAAGATAACTTAGGGAACCAGTAAAGTAGGTTGAAAAATCTGATTAATAGGAATTCCAGATATGAGAACGGTGAAAATGAAAGAGAGGAATTATCAAAGCAATAATGCAAGAACATTTCCCAAAAGTAAATGTTCATACTAAAGGCCCATAAATGCCCGGCAGCGTGAATAGGGGCAGGAAAGTGTGGGGGCACGTTATTATGCAGAATACCACTGATACAGGAAAATGGGCAAGAGAGGATGGTTGTGTCCCAGGTCTTGGTGGAGATCCTAGGATGTGCCTCGCCAAGTCAAGGTCCTTAGCTTCACGAGTTCAAGAACAAGAGTGCAGGTAGATTTATTCAGAGAGATACATACTCCACAGAGTGCAGGCCGTCTCAGAAGGCCAGAGATGTCACGAGGCATGGTGGTGTTTAGTTTAAGGTAAAAGTAGATACACTACATAGAGTGCAGGTCATCTCCAAAGGAAAGAGAGTGACCACGAGGTGTGAGGTGCAGGGGTTAGTTTTTATGGGCTTGGTAACTTCATATGCTAACAGGTGGGAGGATTAGCCCAACTACTTTGGGGAAGAGGATGGGAGTCCCAGGAACTCGGCCATCACCCACCCTTTGAACTTTTATGGTCAGCCTTGAAACTGTTCCGGCACCTGTGAAACTGTTATGGCACCATTTAGCATGCTATTGTATTTTAATGAGTGTGTATTGAAGCTTAAGGTATACTGGGAGTTGAATCTTCCACCATCTTGGTGCTAACTGTTGTCATTCTTTTAATGGTTGTGCCCTGCCACCTTCCCTCCTGTCTCATTTAGTACACAAAATGTGAGATTTAAATAACTTGACCTCGCTACAAGTTGGCAGATTTAACTTTGCATTGCAAGAGAAAACACAAAGACTGACACAGCTCATGTAAAGAAAGTCAGACCATTTAAACAGAAGTCCAATTATTCCTGGCACTGAGGCCAAAGAGAAATATCTCCTGTAGATTTTTGTAAGTAGGATACTGGATGATATAATAAAGTCTACAACATCATTATAGTAAAAACAACTATTTTTTTAGGACTTTGGGACTATTTCACTTAATGTCCCTAAACGTAAGCAGACTAAATAATGTACCCCACATACTAGGCTCTTGGATGAGCTGACAAAATCCAAGACCAAAATTTTTTCTATCCGGAGAAATGGCTAGACTACCATTTAGAAAAATTTCCACAAATATTTCTCTCAGCTGAATTTTTTTATTGAGATTTTGCCAATATCCACTTGAGAAGTCCAGGATCATAGTATATCCGTAACTAAAGTTTCCCATCTGTCTTTCTGTACAGAGAAAACAAAGTGGGAAAAAGAGTGAAAGATTAACTTCTTATGTCTAAAAATTCATTGTATAAGGAGTTAATAAACAAACAAAAAAATAAGCAACTCTACATATGTCCCAAATGTGGGGGAAAGTGTATTCTTTATTCTTGCAAAATCAAAAAATACCCTTCACAGCATGCATATGAGAAAAAAGATTAATTCTTCCAGTTATACAGTATTTTCATTGAAGTGAGACAGGAGGAGAGGGGGCAGGGCACAACCACTGAAGGAATGGCACAGCAACTTAGGACGGGACAAACTGGCTAGAACAAAGACTGTGGAAGATTCAACTTCCAGTAGACCTTGAGCCTTATGGCACACCCACATGACAGGTGCCATGACAGTTCCTAGGCTGATTATAAAAGGTCAGAAAGTGGGTGTGTGGTGGGGAGCTCATTTCTGGATATCCCTGCCCTTTCCCCAAAGTAGCTGGAATAATCCTACTTGTTAGCACATGAAATTACCAAGCCCATAAAAACTAACAACTCTGCACCTCATGGTCGCTCTCCCTCTCCCCTTTAGAGATGGTCTGCACTCTGTCTATGGAATGTCTATCTCCCTGAATAAACTTACTTTCATTTTACTACGCCTCGCTCTTGAATTCTTTCCTGAACGAGACAAGAACCTATTCTCTGGCAACAGAAGGAAGTGTAAGCTGTACTTGTGAAACTATTTTTCATTAACTAAATATTAATATCTTTATTAAGTCATTTGAAAAGAAAAAGGACACAACAGGAAAAATATAAAATAACTTTTATTTACATAATATATATCTATAGAACGTAACTGTTTTCTTTAGAACAAGAAAATTTACAATGACAGATATTGCTTTTTTGTCAAAGACTTCTTCAAGCAAGACAGTATACATGGTCATCCTATTTCAAAGAACATGGTGGTAAACAGTGGATATTCATATTTTCATCTGTGCCTCAACCATTTACCAACAATTAGGCTTTTAAACAAACCATAATGTTGATCACTTGCTAAAATGTAACTGTTCAGGAGGAAAAGTCAAAAAAAAAGTAATAAAGGCCTTTAATTATATCTTCTTTAAGATTTATAAAATACTAATTCTTCACAACATCATCTTTACATGAATTCAATTAAACACAAGTGTGAACAAGTCCATCTTGTAAGGAAAATACATTGATTAAGTTTCTTTTTCCAAGAGTAGTTGTAAGGATGTAATAGTAGAATAACCGAGCTATCTGACTTGATTCTCTAATACAATGAATGTCCAAAGATAAAACTATCCTTTTTACAGTAAGTAACATCTTCCATAAAGTTAACTCATTGTGGATGAACAAGAGACAGATATTAACAGAGTTAATAAGTAATATAATACAGGGAATAAAATAGTTTAATTGTGACAACTTAACACCCAAACTAACATTAACTGAGAGAAGCTTCTCAGAAATTTTTAAAATTTATAAAAACAGGGCATTAAAATAGCAATGAATAATTTATTCCATGATTCTTGTGACATGTTAATCACATGAAATAAATAAATGCACACCTATAGAGAATTTCCACTCAGATTTATAGATCCTCCTTTATGACAAAAAAAGTTAAACTATAAATTTCACTATAAAGCAATGAATAAGAAATGCTCTAATATCAATTGTTTTAATAAATTAGAATTACTGTTATACTTGCCAAACCATATCCTGTTTTACTAATGAACCTGAAAACTGACCATTTTTTTCAATTTACAAACATAATTATCTAAACACTAAAATAGTTTCCCAATTGAAATACTGATTTCATAATGCAATCAACATGGTTTTTAACTGTTAGGCACAACTCACAACTTCAGTACAAATATCTCATAGGTAATGACACCAGCACCTTAAGGTAAGAAAACCGTCTAATGTAGAGGTCAAACTAAAAACCCAATCCATCCATGTGCATCATATTATCTGTAGCCATTTTCATACTGAAATGGCAGAGTTGAGTAGTTGCCACAGAGGGCATCTGGCCTATAAACTTGAAAATATTTTGCAGAAAATGTTTCTGACTCCTGATCCAATGTATTATCAACCCAGGAAGCTTTTTAAATAAGAGGATAAATCTGCTCTTAGAGAAGTTTAATTTAAACCACCAAATGGGTAGATAACAGAATTACCTAAGTAATCACAAAATCTTAAAATTAAAACCAACCCTTAAATTCATACTGATGATATTCACTGACTTAATAAAGTCTTACTGTTATCTTTTTTTCTGTTTTTAACATCACAATTATGTTCAATGCAAAAAGGCCTAGGTGTTCCTTAAGCAGAATTTAATGGGGAAAAAAACTACCAAGAAATTGTTTTTTAAAAAAGGAATGTGTGTGTTTGAGTGTATGTGTGTGTAAAAGAGATTGAGTTTTGTATGGAAATTCGCCTCATAAAGTCAAGGGTTTTTTTTCCCATACAAATCCTGAGATTGTCCAAGAAATAAGAAAAACAAAATTCACAGTACAAAGTCAATATGCTAAACTACAAGGAAAAAATGTATTCAAAACATATACACTATCCAAACACTTTTTGTTATATCACTTTAAATATCTTAAAAATTAAAGAGGGAAAGGAGACAAACAAATTTATTAATGCCTTCTTTACCCATAATCTGAGGGGTAAAAATAAAAATGAATATTCTTTAAAATAAAAAATTTAAAAATAAATAAGCTTTTTGATGTTTTATCTTTATAAATAATAAGTTTAAGTTTAAATACTAGTTCTTCAATTAGGACTAATATTACATCAACATGAATTAGAAAAATACACATTTTTCGGTCAAATAGCTGATAATAGAAAAGCTTTTAACATTTACCATACTAAAGTGAGTTTCACAATTTGCTTTCATATACTTAGAGGCAACTGAAAAGGCTTTCACCATCCAGAACAAACCCAAAAAACAAAAAAACAAAAACAAAAACCCAAAACAAAAAACCCTAAACAAAGAGGAAAAAAACCTTCACAAAAGAAGCCCACCAAATGTTAAATACAATCCACCTCCAAATACATCGGTACTGTGATTTATACAGAGACGTTTATCCATGACATTTCAAGATGTCCATGTATGTTCAGCACAAGAAGAGTCAACATGTAAACAAGAGTTGTTATTTCTGTCTGGGAAAGCAGTCTTAATTGCTTGGTACTTCCAAAATGCTGAATTAATCAGAATGAAAGGAACCTCAGCAATGTCTTTCACTGATTATAAAAGCTTCAAATCAAGCCCATTAAATATCAAAAACAACCTAAAGATAAACAGCCAGTGATGCTTTTTTCTAAATACTGCTTTGTTGATTCTGGAAATCCTAGACTTAAAAAAAAAGGGGGGAAAAAAAAAAGACTTTCATTCTGTTTCATCCACTTCAATAAAGATATCACTAAAGAAATATTCAGAGACTGTGGTTGGCTCCTCTTCAGGTATCCGGTTTTGGCTACTTTTACATTCTTCTTTCGGTAAGGGACTATTACAAGAAACCTGAAAAGGTAAAAAATAAATAAATATGCAATATAACATTTATATATTGATAATGGTATCCCAAATTGATATTTGTTTGAAAAGCAATATAGCAATCAATATTAAGAGCTTTAAATATGTTTATACTCACTGACCCAGTAATTTCATTTCTATGCTGTTAAATAAATAATCCTAAACAGGTAAGTTTTAATAAGTAAGATAAACATTTGTAGCATTGGTTATAATAAAATTAGAATCAACAAACATACTAGACATGATTAGGTTAACTACAGTATACACATGATTACCCTAATTTCCATGAAAAATACATATATAAAAAAATAAGATTATTAAATCTATAATAGAAACATTTTAATGACCAGTATAAGAATACACGGATCCATGAAACAGACCAGTACATAAGGAAACATCACAAATCATATCAATCCTATAAAAAATTAGCATACTTAGGAATACACATACGTATCAACGGAACAGAAGACTAGAAATATCCCCAACACATGCAGATGGAAATTTAGTATCTGATAAAAGCAGTATTTCCGAAAAAAAAAAAAAGTTGGATTAGCCAATAAGCAATGTTGGATAACTGTATAACCATCTCACACACACAAAACAGACCTATTCTTCACCAAAATAAATTCTAGATGGATCAGTCAACTTAGATGTAAAAACATTTTTAAAACTCTACTACAAAATACCATGGGAAAATGGTTTTATAATCCTAGAGTGGAGGAGAGAGTATCTTTTTAAATGACAAGAGAGCCAGAAGGCATAAAAGAAAAGGTCTGCATGGCGAAAACCACCATATACAAAAATTAAAAGATAAATGCTACAGGGAAAAAAAAAAAACTGCAACCTATATCACAAAAGGTTTTCTTTATAAGAGTTTCTAAAAATCAATAATGGAAAAAAACTAATTTTTAAAAAAATCAAATGATATGAACAAATGGTTCACAGAAAAAGCATAAATGACTGAAATACATAAAGAGATGTTCAACCTCACTCATATGTGTCCATTAAATCTATGAAGAATGTCAAACATGAACAAGATCGATAATATGCTAGTGTGAGGATAAAAGTCCCCTCATACACTGCTGATAAGAACAGAAACTGGTATCATCTCTGTGGAGGACAATCAGGCCCTGTCTGTCAAAAGAATAATTATTCCTTTTGACCAGTAATTCTGTTCCTAGGTACTTAACCTATGAATGTGAAAAATGGCCCATTTTTGCCGTATTTCTCCTAGTTGAGTCTAATATCCAACCCATTCTATACAAATAAACAAACAGTAGTTATCACATACCTGAGTTGCTGTACTATCAATATTCATAGATTGAGTATTAACAACACTTGGAGATGGAAGCAGTTCAGAGGATTCTTGAGTTTTTTTCTGGCTTTCATTGAGTGGATTAGATCTTTTCAAATTCTGTCTTGATACAGGTATAAGAGGTTTTAGGCGTTTTTTACTATGAACCTGAGTAGGTTCATCAGACTCCAAACTATTCTTTGAACATATTAAAGACAAAAATCCGAGGGGTCTTCTGCCAGGTCTAGAAACACAAATGTAAAGATATTCAAGACTATCCAGGAAAACATTCTTAATACAAACTTCTTTCCATTAATGCTAAAACGGCACATGTGATAACACTATGCCATGACATATACTTGTGACAAAGATCAAAGCTTACTCTAGAGCATTACTTTCTCAAGCTTAAAAGTACATACAAATCACCTGAGGATCTTATTAAAATGAAGATTCCGAATGAACTGGTCAGGGAGTGGGGCCTGAGTTTCTATATTTCTAGTGAGTTCTCAAATGATGTCCCTTCTGCTGGTCCCAGGACCACACTTTGAGTAGGAAGGCCTTAGAGCAGGGGCAAGCTAGGCTCCATAGGCCAAATGCAAAAACTGATTCTGTAAGTAAGTTTTACTAGAACACAGCATACTTATCTGTTTACATATATGATTGCTTTTGTGCTACAAATGCAGAAAGTAGTTGCAACAGAGACATATGGTCCACATAAGCCTAAAATATTTACTACATGATTTTTAAAAAAAAAAATTTGCTGAACTTGTTCTGGAACACTGTTTCTCAATGTTTAACCCAAACCCCCATGATGCTGCCCTCTATTTTCTATTCTATTTCAGCACATCTCTAAAGTCAGAAAAGATACTGCTGAGCTTTACTCTGTGGTTTATATGGCCTTTTCAAGCTACACATGACTTTCCCCACTTCCCTTTTGTGGAGGCTAGTACATATCCTCCCCTCTCCAACTCACCAACTCCATGTTAATGATCTGCATGCTGCTAATAAGCCACTAATTATCCATAACCTAGAAGACTCACTTGTAGATTATAAGGAAAATAATGTGGGAGAAGCTGACTTTGGGCTTAAATTTCACACTTAATTCTTGCAGGGAGAAAGCCAGGGTTTACCTCCCTGCTATGCCACGAGAGAGAAAAATGCACACATTATTTGGGACTTCAATAAAACAATGTCCAGAGCTACTTCTGATGTCAGATCTATGTTTCAGACCATCTACATCTGAATTGGCAGCTACTGTATGGTAGAATAAATAATTATCAAAATAATAACCATGAACAATCTGGAAAAGAAAGTGTGCAATACCAAATTCTAAACATTTTCTATCTAAAAGTCAAAGATTCAGCACTTAAAGTTAAGTGTCACATAGAACGTATATTTATCTGGAACAGTCCTATGAAAGTGTACGACATTACTGTATTTCCTTTGATGACACTCCATTCCTTCACATTACTGACAGAGGGACACTACTATAAAACACCATCCTTACTACTGGACTTACTCTTTATTCATATATTACACCTGTTCTGTGTAGGTTATATTTATCCACTGAGAGAAATATCGGGAGAGAACATTCAATAAAGATTTTCTTATGATACCTGGATAGTGGGGTTTTGGAAGACGATGTAATGTTATTCATTTGCTCAGACTTAGAAGCAGCACAAGTTCTTTCTTTTTTATCAGACACAATTCTCTCATCCTGAGGTAACTGAGATGTATTCTTTTCTTGTGTATCTGTTATTTTATCAAAAGCTCTAGATCCAGTACTCTGAAAAGTTGGTTCAAGTTGCTCTTTCTGAGGTTCTGGAGTTACGTGTGTACTTCCAGAGGTAGGGAAGTTATCTTGTCCCTTGCAAGCCTCCCCTTCAAAAAAACAAAACAAATGGTAAGCACGCATATTGAAATTAATATATCCAATTAAATTGTAATATTTAAAGAATAAAACCCATAATATTCTATCATAAACCTTACCCTAATAAGGGTAAGCTAAATTATAAATTAGTGGAGTTACCTAGACTATTAGGAATATTATAATGGGTAAAAGCTATAGTAACAGCTTCTGCATTCAGACACAAAATAGTTGTACCAATGTATTTTTTTGTACTAATATATTCTGACTTAGAAAATCTTTCTCCATAAATATTTCTTGAAATAGCAAAATGAAAAAGTGATCACCTTCAAATCTTGGGCTAAAGCTAAGGCCGTATTAAAACTCCTTTATATCCACTTTTCTAATCCCTAAAATGTAGTTGTTGAGTTTTCACAGGAAATTCTATAGCCATGTGGTTTTCTATTAATTACAGGATAACAGTAGCTTTTTCAGGCTACTGAAGTGCCAAATCCAAGATCTCAGCGGGGAAGCAAAATTTCCAACAATAAAAGCATAATTCTTAGAGAAAAGTGAACAAGGCTGCTTCAACCCCAAATTCAAAGAAGATGCATCAAAAATAATTGGGAGTATTTAGCAAAATGCAGTCACATTAAAATTTATTTCACTCACCTGCTTCTTCCAGAACATTTATTGATTCCTTTGAACACATCTGTTAAAAGAAAATTTACAAAAGAAAAAAAAATTAGAACTCTATTTGTCAAATAAAATTGATTTTATGTCCTTCTTTCTTTTTTAAGTAAAGAAAACCTGACTCTTCCAGAAAGCACTAGGGTCAGACATGTTTTATTGGAATTCTACTAAACATTTAGGAAAATACATTGTAACTATTATTTAAGCTATTCCAGAGCACAGCAGAAGAGGGAACGCTTCAAAATGCCTTTTATAAATCAAAATAATATTGATATTAACTAACCAGTTCCACAACAACACAAAAATGCCAAATGAAGTATTTCAAGCATAATTCAGCAGCACATCAAAAGACTAAAACATCACAATCAAATAGAGTTTCTTTCAGGAATGCAAAGATGATTCAATATTATAAAACCTATTAATATAAATCAATAGCTATAAGGAGAAAAATAATATTATCATCTCTCAATTTACACGAAAAGTGTCTCAAAATATACATTCTTGGAAAAAACTTAAGATTTAATAGACAGGCGTTTTCTTTTTGTTTTAATTTGGGGGGGGGGGTGCAGGGAGGATTAGGTTACTTATTTTATTTATTTAGGAAGTACTGGAGATTAAACCCAGGATGTCATGCATGTTAAGCATGCACTCTACCACTTGAACTATACCTTCCCCCAAGATTTATGTTTTCTTAACACCATAAAATATAACTATTGCAATCCAAAAGCCAGCATCCAACTTCATAAACACTGAAAGTATTCCCATTAAAGTCAGGAATAAGAAAAATATTTCACTATCAGGACTACTTTGACTTTTTTTGAGTTATATTAGCCAAAATAACTAGAAATGAGAAAGAAATTAAAGGTATAAACAGTAGAAGAGAAGAATTAAAATTATATTTGCAGATGATATGACTGTTTATGCGGAAAACTCAAGAGAACCAACTGAAAAATTACTATATTCAGGGAGGGGAATTCAATAAAACTCTCTACATTACGAAGAACTCAGTGATAACAACAACAAAGATAAAATTCTTAGGGGTAACCTAACAAGAAATGTACCAGATTTATATGAGGAAGAGATTAAAATGCCACTGAGAGACACAAAATACTGAAACAAAGAGAAAGACATACTGTGTTTCTGGATAGGAAGACTCAACATCATAATTTTTATGTTAATTTTCTCTACGTTAATCTGTCAAGTTAATATGTTCCTAATACAAGTAACAATAGGGTTTTTATTTTTTAAAAAGCTCTGAATAAGCTAATTCTAAAATTTATATATACTTCAGAAGATATAAGCAACTAGGAAAAACCTGAAAAAGAAAGAAAATTCTTAATTTTCTTAAGCCAGGGAGTGGGAGAGACTATTCCTTTAAGCAATTAAAGCACTTAAAAGCTAAAATAATTAAAACAGTATGAAACTGGCCCTAGAACAAATAGGTGAATTGATGCAGAAGAAAGTTCAGGGACACACCCAAATATATGTGGGAATTTAATATCTAACAAAAGTGGGATTTTAAATCAGTGGAGAAAAGATGAATTATTCAATAAATGGTGCTGGGATACATGAATAGGCATCTGTGGAAAATTAAGTTGGTCACACTGCTCTTGAAACCAAAATAAATTCTAAACAAATAGATAATATTCACTATAACAATTTATATTAAATTGAAGGAAGCCTTTCAATGTGTTAACATAATCTCTATAAGCCATACATAAACAGACTGATTAATCTGATTACAGAAAAATAATGTTTGTGTGTCTATCTGAATGAAGTATGTGCACATCCTAGAACTTAAAATTACAACATTGGCTTTTCATAAGCAATTTTTTATTATAAATTGCTGAAAACAAAGTTTAGAAAATAAAAATCACACATAAGCCCGAGACATTATACATATTTCTCATATTTTTAGTCACACTAATGTACATCTATCATTTTTTAAATGGCATATTATAAACTGGTGACCTTGTTTTGAATGTAGTAATTTACTGTGATCTTTTTCCCATATTATTAAATCCTTTCAAAACAAAACAAAACAATCTGCATCAAATGCTGATAAAATGTTGAAACTGGATGCCTGGTACATACGGATACACTCTAATAGCCCGTCTACCTTTTTAAATGTTTGAAAATTTTCGTATTAAAAAAGTTAACCAAGGAGGGAGGGTATAGCAGAGTGGTAGAGTGCGTGCTTAGCATGCACAAGGTCCTGGGTTCTATCCCCAATGCCTCCATTACATAAATGAATAAACCTAGTTACCTCTGCCCCTCCCCCTGCAAAAAAAAAAAAATTACCCCAAAAAATCTGCATGGGAAAGCCACAAAAAGTAGAGTCTAAAGACAACTGAGAAAAAACAGTTGCAATTCATATCAGACATACAAAACAGAGAGTTCCCCCAAATCTGTGAGAAAAAGATCCACAACTCAATTGAAAAATGGGTAAAGAACACAGAGTCCCTTTGCAGGAAAGGAAATACAATTGGCTCTTAACCATATGAAAAAATATTCAACCTTACTCGTAATAAGAGAAATTAATAACTACTCTGGGATACCATTTTTTACCTATCAGATATAGAATACACCACCTCTGTTGTCTGCTATCATCTAAGGACTACTGGTCTTCAGCTGTCACTTTGAGAATACAGATTCTAAATTAACTTCCTCATAGCGTAGTACATTATGATGAGCACCAGAAACAAAAACCTACAACAGTAGCTTGTGGTAGTCTGTCAGGCTTCCCTGAGGTACTAATGATTGAGCTAAAAAAGTCTATGTTTTGCAAGGTAATGTTTCATAAAGGAGAGACAGCAAAAGAAACACTGGGACATGAAGGAATACAGTGCATTCATGAAACTGATAGATGGGCCATATGGCTAGAGAGTGAGGCAGAGATCAGCATAAGATGAGATGAGACAGAGAAAATAGCCTGATAAATACAGGGCCTTACAAGTTCTGGTTTTATTCCTAAGAGCAAGAGGAAGCTTTAAGCATTATGATAATGGTAGTGATGATATCACTATTACCATCGTACACAACAGGGAACTCGTTCAGAAAGGTAAAGTATCTTGCCTAAGATCCCACAGCTGTTAAATGGTACAGCCAAGATCCAGATCCTTATGGTGCTTTCAGCCTTATTTTCAGCCAATGACACTGAGCTGGGAATGCGTTTCCTGGTTAATATTCACCAATTTTCACCTGGAACTGGTTGCAAGTGAAAATTCAAAACCGATTTTATCTGGAATACTCATGGTGAGAAGTATTAGAACTATCTTTATATAAAGAGTCTAAAGGAAAAAAACAGAAATAGATTGGTTGTAATACGGCCATCTCACCTGCTTAACAATTCTCTTACCTCAGAGGTGTATTTCTGACGATCGTCTCTTGAACTGAGCAAACTTTTTTTGGCAGGAGGAACATGGTCACTTTCACCAAGTCTACTATACAATCTCTTCCTAGATACAAGGTCCAAATTAACAGGCTTTTCAGAATCATCTCTTTCGGAATTAGATAAACAAACGGCATTCTGACCAACTGAAGTTACCGGAAAACTCACACTGCAAAGAAAACACAAACATATTGAACCAGTTACTTAATGAGGTTAAAAGGCTGAACTATTCCAATTAAAACTGCTAAAAAACTTCAAAGTGACTTAAAACTAATATATACATAGCCACGGCCCCAAAAATGCTAGTTTTGAGCTCCATTCATATTTAAAGGCTTGTAACTTGCATTCTGTAATCCTGAATTAAATCTGAAGTATAAAAAGTGTTTTCCTTATCAGTAAAGTTAAATTTTAGTCTAAAATGTCTTTTCTTAATATAAAAGGCTTCAATTTCTGACGTTACTCGATAGACAAACATCTTAAACAATGACTATTAAAATACAACTTAAGAATTCTATGGCAAAGAATTAAAATGAGTATCAAAAATATTCAAAAATGTATCCTCTTAGTACTCTTTCCAACTTTCTGCAAATGTATATTTATTTCACAATTTAACATATATACGTTTACAAAGTAATTACACCTTTAATAGATGCCACTTAATGATCCAGACTGCTAAATTTTTGTTAGCTTTCAAAATACTTAAAATACCAAAAAGAGTTCCATATGAAAGTATTATACATTTAAGTGGCATCTATATCAGATATAAAATGAATGATTTCTTCTCTAACTTATCACGTAATTACTAAAAAAATCTCCAAGATAATTACAAATAATGTTGGTGAAGTTTGCTCAATCAATACTATTCAATTCATAAAGCATCTTTATCCCTAGCAAAAAGTTAAGCTCATTCATTACCTCATGTCCTCCTTTTCCTCTGTATTCACTGATTTGACCAATATGGGTGCTGGCAGTAAAGGGTTTGGCATTAACTGCGTAGTGGTATCAGCAAATTCTTCCACTGCATTGGTTGGGATTTCCACCAGAGTTAAAATGAATGCTTGTTCATCCTCACCATCTTGATTTACGTTAGCAACTAGATTCACTATCAAAGTTTAAAAGTTAATAATGAAAACTGAACTATGAAACAACAGAAAATCATTAATTTATTTCATTTCTAAAAAGTCTCATGACAACTCATCCACAAGAATAAAAAACTAAATTATATCCCCCCTCAAGAAATAAATAAAAAGTAATAAAGGATAAAGATGATTCACTATGGAGAAGACTTACAATTCTGAACAACAAAACTTTTACACAAAGTATTTCAAATTTTGGGGTTTTTTTGCGTTTTTTTAAAGGCTATCATGGACCAACAAGAACTGCTTTGTTTTTCCACAGTTAAATGGGGATTACAAACCATACTACTAGGTTCTATGATACTACTGAAGCAGATTATCCTACCTGTTAGGTCTTGAGGATTATTTACATTCTTTTGTTGGACTTCTGGAATACTAGTTGGTGTACACTGCCATAACAAATTAAAATAAAAGAGTGAGGTTGACCAAATCTGTTTTACGAAGTTTTCCTGACAATATATGATGAACAGTTACTGTTTCAAAACTCAAAATCTTACCTAACTATATACAATTTTTCAAGTATTTTAAAACCTTTAGTTGTACCAATAAACTTTTGATTCATAAAATTCATAATAAACATATATATATATACATATCAGAAAAAAATTTAGACTAAATTGTGGAAAATGTGCAGGCTATGAAATACTTCTGAAGTAACAGGAGAGGGAGATGCAAAGCCCTCAACCTTCTCTATCCTCATCACAGCAGCCACTGCACTACTAGCAGGATCATGTGTATGAAAGCAAACTGGTCTCCTTGCCTCCAGCATGGCTCCCTCCAGTCTGTTTTCCACAAAATAGCAAACACTGTTTTCTCTAAAATGCAATTCTGATTGTAATTCTCTACTGCTTAATATCATAAAACTTTGATTTTGCAACCAACAATGTCAGTAATTGATTCACGCAAGAATCATCAATGCATGCTAAATTACTAAGTAGAAAAGATAGTGTTATAATGGAGAAAAATCTGGTAGGCACCATTCTAGCCAAGTGATCAGCCAGGATCATCAATAATGGGACAAAGTGATATTATGTGTCCCTGATATGATGCAAAAGGAAGAACAAAACATCACTTACGTAGTATTCTTGCCCAAAAACGTTTAACCTGCATCTAATAATGAAGAAGCAACAAAAAAAGAAAACCTGGACTGTAAGACTACCTTGGACTCTTCTAAAATGTCAAGTACACAAAAGAGGAAAAAAGGCAGGAGGACTACTCTAGATTAAAAGAGTAAGAATAAATGACAACTAAATGCAATATAAGAGGCTTGACTGGAACTGTATGTTAGGTAATGCGATTACATCAATGGTGGGTAGTATGCAAATATCTAGTACGTAATAGTATTGCTATTTCTTTGTAAGAGAATGTCCTTATACTTATCAAAGACAAGCTGGAGTATTTGTGGGTGAAGGCTCGCATCTGCATCTTAATTTTAAAAAACTGAACCATTGAAGGTTCAGTTTTTTAAAATTATCTATCAGGATTAAGAGCAACACAGAGAAAGAGAATAATGCTTTAGCTAGGTACCCATGCAAATGAAGCAAAATGTTAACATTTGAGAGTTCTATGTAAGATTCTTACAACTTTTCTCTAAATCTGAAATTACTTCAAAATAAAATGTAAACATGAGAAAGCTGGGGGTCAGGGGAAAATCCCCTAAGTCTGGATGTAACCCAAATTCCTTAGCAAGTCATAAATTCCTTTTAAGATCTGTCCTCAGGCTACCTATCTAACTTCATCTCTAACCACTTTCTTCATTTACATTCCATTCATAACTACTTATATAGTCCCTGAGCATGTCATGCTGTTTCACACTTATTCTTTTGTACATCTTCCTCTCCCTTTAACCGGTTAATTCATATTTGTTCTTCCAGATCAAGGATTCTCTCTCTGCTGGGTACACAACAGAATAATCTGGGGTACTTTTTTTTAAAAAAAAAAAAGATGCTAATGCCTGGGCCTTAGTCCCCCCAGAGATTGATTTCATTGGATTGGGTTGACGTCCACTCCTATCGAGTCTTACACAACTCTCTTTCATAGAACCTTCCAGACTGAGATTAACCATTCATTTACTTGTCTGTTTCTCACAACTTTGTATATCCAGTATCTCACAGAGTGCTGGACATGTAACATCTCAATACATGCTCTGAAAACGAACTTCTCTGATCTACGAGCTAAGAAGCAAGAGTTCTCTGTGTACAAAACACTTCCTTTTTCAAAGCTTTTACAACAAAGCTAGGTACTGGTTATTTTATCTCTACGTTTCAGAGACCAAAAACACAATAAAAATTCTATCACAATACATTCTTACAAAGGCAACACTATAAGGAAAGAAAATAGATCAGTGGTTGTCAGGAGCTAGGGGTGGAGAGGAGTGACTGAAAAAGGGCACTGGAAAACTTTGGGAGTTATGGAATTGCTCATGTATTGGTTATATGACTATATATGTTTATCAAAACTTGAAGAACTGTACACTAAAAGGGGTGAAGTTTATTGTGTGTAAATTACAACTTAACTTTTTTAATGAGGAATAAACAGTGAGCCACCCCCTATTATATTTTATATAATACCTCTGGCACATGAAGCATAAGCACACTGTCTCCATTATAGTCCTTTCTCAGGGGCTCTTCAATAGAACTCTCACCAGGACCTGTACCCGAACCAAGCATGTGGGGCGCTGTCTCAGAAGAAACAACTGGAGCAACAGACGATATCTGAACCTCTCCAGATTCCTCTTCTTGACCTTTATTTCTGCAAGACAGATTAGTATGTATCTGAAATTAAGCTGACAACCACAGAATAATGTTTAGAGTTGGGTATGTCAAAGTTTACCTAATTCAATGGTTTTTAAATTTTTAAGATATATTTAATGCAATAGAACAAATTCTTACAGTTATAGCTTATGGCTACAGTTGAAAGAGAACATAAACCAAATCCCAGGACCTCTTTCCTCTTTTACCTTTCAGTTAGGCTTGCTTCTTGTGAAATACTGATTTCTTCAATACTATGTACACATGCCAATTTGCTCTGCTCCTTACTCTCCGCTGTTGTAACTGATTCAAGGTTTTTATCTTCTAATTCAGTTCCTTTAGAAGCATTTTTCTCAGTTTCTTAAATAAAAAACACATTTAAAATATAGCCCAAAACAGTACAATTATAATCGCCATATTAGAAACATAATTCTTTCTTTAAAGATCACTAGGTAGTGGCTCTTCCAAACTCTTAATCTAAAAACCAAGCTTATTCACATGGCAGAAAGGTGGTCTGGGGCACTTACACTTTTTAACATACATGAGGTGATTAATGATTCTGCACTGCACATATTTCACTCCTGATAGCCACAGCAATTCTATCTATACTTTATCATAATAGCAGTATAATCAAAAATCTATACACAAGAGAGATTCAGAGGCAGGAACATATGAGGTCTGGTTGGTTCTGCTTTATGAGAAGTGTTGGGGAGAGAACTCTTCTGCAAAGAATAATATCACAAAGGGGAAGAAAATGACTTCTGTGTAACAGAGATAAAACCTGAGCCTGCACATTAAGAAAGCTTCTCGGTACTGTTCAAGCCAAAGTAATGAATTAACGAACTGAACCACCAGCATTACTGGCTGAAAGGAAATCCCGAAACAGGGAAAAGATGATGCTAACTATCCAGATCTTCTATATATGGGGCTGAAGAGAACCTAGGCAGCCTACTACTTGCACTGCTTTTCCTGTTCTCACTAGTACCCTAAAGGCTGGGCCCTTGGCAGGGAGGGGAGGTAGAAAAGGAAGTGGGACGGGGTTTCAACATGTCCATCACAATACAGTGAGGCCACTGAAAAATAAATTAAGAGCACTCTGCAATCATACAGAAAAATTTTTTCAATATATTAATCTTTAAAAACAGAAAGCACTAATATATATACAGAACTCAAAATAAGAAAAAGACAGATACCCAATTCTAAAATGAGCATAGATCTGAAGATACATTTCTCTAAAGAAGATAAAGAAACACATGAAAAGAGACTCAACATTAGTCAACAGGAAAATGCAAATCAAAACCGCCATGAGATAGCACTTCATACCCTCTAAGAGACCTATAAGCAAAGAGACAAATAATAACAAGTGTCTGGGAAGATGTAGAGAAACTGAAACCCTTACAGATTGTTGGTGAAAATATAAAATGCTGCAGACACTTTTTCAAAAGTCTGGCAGTTCCTCAAAAGGTTAAACACAGAATTACCATTGACCCAGCAATTCCACTTGTAGGTATAAACCCAGAGAAATGAAAACATACGTCCACACAATAACTTACACATCAAGTGTTCTTAACAGCATTATTTATAATACACTAAAGGCAAATATACTAACCATTAAACTGTACACTTTAAATGGGCAAATTCTATGGTGAATTATCTCAACAGAACTGTTATTTTAAAAAGCATTGAACAATATTTATGGTATAGTATGCATATATTTTTGTTCTTTTGAAAGCAATATATATGCGTACACGTGTGTGTGTGTATGTGTGTGCGTGTATGTATATCTGTCTATGTATATACACACACCTTGTTTAGATGCTTACATGTATGAAACATTTCTGGAAGTCTACAACAAAAACTGTTAACAGTAGTTTGCCATCAGAAATGGGATTGGGGGACTGGGAATCAAAGAAGGAGGGAATTTCTAAAATTTCTGCCTTTTCGGTACTGTCTTATTTTTTGCCACATGCATGTACACTTAAAAGAAATATTTGCTTGAGTATTCATGTATAAACACAGACACACAGAAAAAAATATATACAAAGAGAAAATTTCATCAAGTAAATAAAACAAAATGGTAATAATTACTGAAACTAGATGGTGGATTTATGGGTATTTATTTTATAGCTCATTCTACTTTTTGTATGTTTTAACTTTTTAATAGTTAAAATAACTTTAACGACTGAATATTTCATTTGAAATGCTTATGAAATTTCTTGTGTCAAGTAGCTGCGTAACTTTCAAGGGAACAATAAAATTTACCTCTTTGAATTTCCACTTCTTCTCCTTTGGCTATAAACAAACTAGGAAACTCCTGATGAGTACCAAAACTGCTGGTCTCAAAAATCTTCTTCATATTTGGCTTAGGCTTGGCAAATATACTCGTTCTCAAATTATCAGTCACTTCAGAAGTTGTAGTCCTAGAAAGAGATGGGAAGAGAGAGAAATTGATCAACTGTGTAAGAACTCTCTCACACTGAGACATTCTACCTTGAATTGACACAGTTACATGCCACCTTCTCAGGTGCCACGTAAGTGTCATTTCTCAAAGCTAAAATTATGCGGTAGTAACTTACCCAAAACTCTTGAGAAGGGAAAAGAATTTGGACTATGTCTGTCAAACAGGAACTATATTTACATAAAACTATTTCATTAAAGCTCCAAACATGCATTGTGGTAATTTTAATATGCAAACCATTAAACTAAAATCAAAATCACCAATCCTTACTTTAAAGAATAAAAAATTACCACTGCTCACTTTATATTTATACAAATGTTACTCAAAGCTGTTAGCCAAACTGATGGCTGGTTTATGTATATTTATTAATTGAACACTATAATTCTTTTGTAAAATTCAAAAAATAATAGTAGTTTGATAAAGCAAAATAAACCTGGATGACACAGCATTCTCCTTTACTTCCTCCATTAAACCAACTTCTTCTTTAGTACTTTGTTCCTCCAATACAATCTTGTTTTCTTCTAATGATGGAGATGTACTATGGACAGGTGAAGAAGGTTCCTGACATTCCTGAACAGTTTTGTAGTTTATATTATCTGGGCTAAAAGGAATATGACTTTGATCCTCTGAATGAATATCAGGAAGTACACATACTCCTACTGCAAAAAAAAAGCAGAAAATTAAAATTGACCCAATACAAATAAATGTCCAAGTAAAATAAACCCTTCAACGTTCAGTAATTATTAAATACTATATTATTTTTAAAGTTTGCTCTTCTAGTCTCCAAGTTTAAATTTATGATCTCATATTTCATGTCAGAGATTTGACCTAAGTTTAATAATTCTTACAGACTGAAATTTTTTTGTTATAAGTAAAAATAAATATTTTTGTTGCTTTCAGTAACTATATAACCTCAGCTGAATTTCAAGATAGGATTATCTTGATTTACAATTTCTTAAAACCTGTATTTTATGTTCTAGACATTTGTGACAGGCTCCAATGCAATACTCTGCCATTGAAAAAGGAGCCCTTCAGGGAACACAAATCAGAGACTTTTCTGATAAATATATAGTTACGGGTCTAAAATTCTGACACCTAATATAAATGGCAGGCTACTCATTAGCAATTAAAATAATTAACAGGATCATAATTAACATAATTATTCATTTAATGTACTTAAAGTAGAAGATATTTAAAGAGAAGAAGACAGTAAAGTCTTCTCTATATCAATCTAAAATACTAAAAATCTGGGTTGACGTATTTTTTGGCTCAATCCAAACTAACAGAATAGTCTAAAGCATCTCAGTGACTGCAACTGTCCCTTCACACTACATGTGACTGTCAAGTAACTGTGAAGACTATCCAAAGCAGCAGCTCCTTTACTAAAGAAACACGTAGAAAGTGATCAGTGATCAATGAGCTCAGTTAACCAATGATGTTTATGATGATAAAGGTAAAGGATTCACTAGATTAATTATTCCACGAATACAAATTCTTAATAAACCAAGTGCACTATCTGGAAATGGTGGCCATGACATTTAGAGGCCAAGTAAGTAGGATAGATCAATGCACACATATTACCTTTTCTGGAAAAACAACAAAGTGATGCCAATTTCAAATATAAAAGGCAGGTATTCACTTATTACTCAAATATGGACATAATTACTTAAAAGTTGGATTTCAAAGGTTTCTCTTTTTTGTAGGACTTATATTTTATTCTTACCATGACTCTGTTCTGTATTTATCTCTGACTGCAACACCAGATCTCCCATTGTCAGTAAAGTTATGGCAGCTTCGGTGCTTCCATCATTGGTACCTTGTGAGAAAATACCAATATTAAAATAGAAGAATGAACCTAGAAATTTAACTTTGTCTGCTTAGAAAATAATTCTGAAACTAACACAACATTATAAATCAACTATACCTCAGTTTAAAAAAAATTAAAATGGGGGTGTATAGCTCAGTGGCAGAGTGCAGTGCTTAGCAAGCACAGGTCCTGGATTCAATTCCTGTACCTCCATTAAAAAAAACAATAATAACAAAAAATAAATAAACCTAATTACCTCAAAAATTTTTAATTAATTAATTTTAAAAATTAAAATTAAAAAATAATTTTAATTCAGATGTTTGTCCTCTAGTAACAAATTTCAAAACACTCAGTGCCATTAATCCCTTCCTAGGGTATTATTTTGTTCAACTTATATACTACAAACAAAGAAAGCATCAAGTGTTGACATTTACTCATTAAAATGCCTCCCAACCCTTAAATAATTTAGTTTCTTCAAAGGAAATATCACACCTCTGCATACCAGAGGAAAATGAATACTCCTTTATCAAACATTTAATCACTCTCTACAGTAGCCTTGCAAGAACCCAAATTTCCCCTCAAGATAACATTCAGCTGCTGGATCTTTCCATTCAACTCTCCAGCAAACCAACTCATTTACTACCACCACTACTAAATTAAATCACTGTGCTAGTTGTTGTTAACCAAGTATTTTTAGCAGTCTTCTTATTAACAGTTAGTTACCTGTTTCATCTTGGATATGTTCACCTGTGGTCATATCCTAAAAGAGGAAAAGAAAAGTAATATCTTCATGTATTTTCCCAAATAGATGTTCTGAATCTCAAGAAGCCCTGCATTTTACAGGTCTTTCAATGCTTTTGATTACAATGGACTAGAAACTTTTTCTTCCCTAACTTGTATTTATTCATAAAATTTATATAATTATTCATAAAATTTCATAAACAAGAACAGATACAATTTAAAAGCTAAATTCTTTCATCTCTCGCTCTTTATTTTACCTTTTCCTTGTATTTCAGGAAAATTTTAACTGATCATATTGCAGAGTGCATCTGCCTTTCTTTTTCGTGATCCTTCAACTTTAGTCATATCTGCTACTAATTTTGACACAATGGAAACTAAGATCTGAAGAATATCACAAAATTTTTATGCTACTAGGTGGCTTAAAACTTAAACGAATTTTAATTAAGAAGTTACAAGATCTATATCCAGTATGACAGCATGCGGAGCTCTGCTGACCCTCTCCCCAGTGAAACTGGTAAAGTTTATTTTAAAATAACCATTTAAAGCCTCTGGAGATGGTCCAAAGGGCATAAGATGAATATCTATTCAATCAAACTGAAGAAAATTTGGTGACAAAGGCAAAAAGTCTATGATATTTAAGCTAAAACTGCTTCCTCCGTGCTTTCAGCTCAGGGAGGTAGAGACTCCACCTCAGACTGCTGCAGCCAAGAAAACAGGGCCCCTTCTCTCCCTGCAGGGCCTAGCTGGAGGGCTTTCTTCGTAGGAGGAGCATGACTTCAGCTCCTGATAACACAAGAATCTAGTGTCAGATTCATAATAGATAACAGCCCACTATCTATTATAAATACGGACAAAAATCCTCAATAAATAATAGCACACTGAATCTAACAACATATAAAAACTATATGCCATTACCAAGTAGAATTTATCCCAGGGATGCAATTTTTGGTTTAACATTCAAAATCCAATCGATGAAATAAATACATCATATCAACACAATAAAAAACAAATATCACACAATCATCTCAAGAGATACAGAAAAAGCATACAACAAATTCCAATACTCTTTCATGATGAAAACACTCAAACAAACTAGGAATAGAATGAAACTTCTTCAATTTGAAAAAAGGTGTCTGTGAAAAAACCACATTAAACTTAATGGTGAAAGATTGGATGCTTTCTGCTATTTTTATTCAACATTGTGCTGAAAAGTTCTAGCCAGGGTAATTAGGTAAGCAAAAGAAATAAAAGACATCCAGACTAAAAGTGTGGTAAATTGAATTGTGTCCTCTAGAAATATACGTTGAAGTCTTAACCCCTGATACCATGAATGTGGCCTTATTTGGAAATAGGGTCTTCCTAGATGTAATCAAGTTAAGATGAGGTCACAAGGATTAGGGTTAGCCCTAATCCAGTAAGACTTCTTATAAGTGTCCTTATAAGAAGAGAAGAAACACACACACAAACAGGGAGAACATCATGTGGCAATGGAGGCAGAGACTGGAATCGTGCTGCCACAAGCCAAGGAATGACAGACTGCCAGCAAATGCCAGAAGGTAGGAGAAAGGCCTAGGATGATTTCTACCTCAGAGCTACCAAAAGGAACCAGCAGCAGAAGCACTTTCATTTTGGAATTCTAGCCTCTAGGACTATGAGAGAATAACTTTCTGTGGTTTTAAGCTACCCAGTTCATGGTACTTTGTTACAGCAGCCCTGGGGAAGAAAAATAGATGAAAAACTACTCATGTATGCCATGATCTTGTATGTAGAAAAAAATCCTAAGGATTCCACTAAAAACTATTAGAATTAATAATTGAACTCAGCCAAGTAGTAGAATACAAGGCCAATATACAAAAACCAGCTGTATTTTCATACACTTGCAATAAACAATTCAAAAACCAAATTAAGGACCAACTCCATTCGCAACAGCATCAAAGATAACAACATACTTGAAAATGAAGATAAGAAAGTGCAAAGCTCAAACTCTGAAAACTACAAAACATTGCTGAAAGAAATCAAAGAAGAGCTAAGTAAATGGAAGTATGTTCATGGACTAGAAGACAACACTGTTAAGATAGCAACACCTGCTCCTCTAACTGATCTACAGATTCAATGCATCCCAACCAGAATTAAAGCTGATGTCTTCTCTGTAAAAACTGACAAGCTGATTCTAAAATTCATATGAATTGCAAGGGACCCACGATAGCCAAAACAATCTTGAAAACAGAATAAGGCAGGATGACTTACACTTCCCAATTCCAAAACTTATTACAAAGTAACAGTAATCAACAGAGCCTCACCAGCATAAAGATAGACAAATAAATCGAGAAGAGAGTCCAAACATCTACAGCTAACTAATTTTCAACAAGAATACAAGACCATTCAATAGGGAAAGAATAGTTTTTTCAAAGAAATGGTGCAACAACTGGATAGTCATATGCAAAAGAATGAAGAAGGACTCTAACCTTACACCATACAAAAAAATTTACTCAAAATGGAATAGAGGCAAATGTAAAACAGGAGTAAATCTTCAGGACTTAGCTTTGGGAAGGAATTCTTAGATATGACAACAAAAGCATGAGCAACAAAAGAAAAAAATAAATGAAGTCCAATTTACCTACTTTGTGCTCTAAATGAAATCAAGAAAGTGAAAAGACAACTCACAGAATGAAAGAAAACATCTGAAGATCATATATCTGATTCCAAACTTGTATCCAGAATATATAAAAAATTCTTCCAACGTAATAAAAAATAGACAAATAGATCGCATTTTTTTTAAATGGGCTAAGGCTCTGAAGAGGCTTTTTTCCAAAGGTGATATAAAAATGGCCAATAAAAGCACAAGAAAAGATGGTCAACATCACTATTCATTAGTAATGCAAATTAAAACCATAGTAAGGTACCATAGTGAGCCATACATACTAGGATGGCTAGATCCAAGAAGTCAAATAACACATGTTGGTAAGGATGTGAAGAAATTAGAACCCTCATACACTGCTGGTGGGAATATAAAATGGTGCAGCAGCTTTGGAAAACAGTTTGCTAGTTCCTCATATGATTAAACATAGTGTTACCATATGACACAGCAATTCACTCCTAGGAATGTACCCAAGAGAAATGAAAACATATGTCCATAAAGAAACTTGTACACGAATATTTACAGCAGTATTATTTATAATGGTCAAAAGATGGAAACAACCTAAATGTCCATGAAAAGATCAATGAACAAAATGTAGTACATGGCATATTATTTGACTTGACCACAAAAAGGAATGAAATACTGACACATGCTACCACATGAATGAACCTTGAAAACACTAGACTAAGTGAAAGAAACCAGACATAAAAGACCATACTGCACATAAATGTCCAGTTGAGACAAATCTATAGAGATAGAAAGTTGATCACTGGTTGTCTAGACCTGAGAAAGTTGGAAGGAACTGCAACTACCAATGGGCATAAGATTTCTTTCTGAGGTGATAAAAATGTACTAGAATTGACTCTGATGTTTGCATATGTCTGTAAAAAATACTAAAAAACACTGAATTATACACTTTAAGTGGTTGAAGTGAATGGTATGTGAACTGTATCTTAATAAAGTTGTTTAAGAAATTATAAGTCTTCATTTATAAAATCAAAGTAAATACCAACCAAATAAGGAAGAGTCCCAAACAGAATGCAACTAAATATATTTTAAGTAATTTATATTTAGTATATATTTAGTGCATCAGAATTTTAACATAAGTCTATGAGGATATTAACAGCTATCCTGACACGCAAAAAAAATCTATGCTTTTCAAGTCAAATATAAAATCTATGGGTTGTTCACTAATTTCTACTATTCATACTTACAGCTTCTAGAAATTTATCATACTAGCTATGAGCTGCTTGTAAACCTAAAGCTTTCAAAATAAACTTTAAGTCTTTTGAACATAAACAAAAAATTGAAGACAAAATATATTAAAATGGATGCTTACAACTGATAATGCATTCACATTTTCTTCTTGTTTCATTTCCTGAGTAGTCACATCTGTGTTTGAAAGCTGATGTTCAACAACAGCTATGCATGCTACATCTGGGACATTCACGGTTATTTCAAGCTGTCAAAACAAAAAGTTTCATTATTTCACTTTGGCATAATACCAGAGCAAAACAAAAACCAATCATAAACTGAAATATTAAACTGAAGAAATAATTCATATTTATACACAATTAAAAGATAATCTCCTCGATTATAAACAAGGCAGTGTGGCTCCTATTCCCTTCCTAACAGAGACAACTAAGTATAAAAGACTGTGATTCAGTAGTAGCTGAGTAAAGTTTGAAAATCCATCTTTGAGACATTTATTATAGTAACACCTCTGTGCTCTGTGCCTATTTTATCTCTTTTGGGGGAGAGGGGGCATGTAATTAGGTTTTATTTATTTACTTATTTTGACGGAGGTACTGGGGATTGAACCCAGGACCTTGTACATGCTAAGCACGCATTCTACCGCTGAGTTATACCCTCCTGTTCTGTGTCTGTTTTCTCAGATGCAATTAGAGAAAAAGCTCTGCTAATATCCTATAAGCCTGGGATGAATTTAAACGTTTAAATGATTTAAAAAGACAAAATATTTTCTGAAAAGCTGGGATTAGGTGGATAATGGGAATATTCTAGGTAATTGAAAGGTGGTTCTGTAAGTACTACACAGCTTCAAAGCTTTAATTTTTTAAACTTGTATCGAGATTTAATTTACATCCCATACAATTCATCCATTAAAATTGTATAACTCAATGTTTTTTGGAATAAGCACAGATATACACAACCATCACCACAGTTACTTTTATAACATTTTCATCACTTCAGAAAAGAAACCCCATACCCACTTCTTTAATCCCTCATCTCCAAATTCCTAAGCAACCACTAATGTACTTTCTGCCTCTATAGATTTTCCTATTTTAGACATTTCATATGAATGGAATCACATACTAGTGATTTTTTGGTTTCTTTCACTTAGCATAATGTTTTCAAGGTTTCAAGGTTCATAGTGAAGTATATATCAATATTTTAGACCCCTGGATGATTTAACAATATGCCATTGTATTTCAATGCTTTTTAAACGAACATTTCCTAACATATAAACAAATTTCCCTGCCTTAGTAAATTGGCTATTAGGAATATAATTTAACCTTTCCTTGCTCAATTATTATGATTAATGCTATTTAAGAAAGCATTTGGTATTAATTCAGGGATACATCCTGGAACCTGATTTTCAGAACTTAATTTCTGACATTTGTTTTTCCTAGCAGTCTGCCTTTTATCCAAAGAAATTTTTAAAATACAAAATACATAACTAAATTAATTTTCATGTAGTAATCAGCTGTCCTTGAACAAAATTAACTGTCCTTTTACATTCTTTTGGTTTCAACTAAAATTTAAATTCACTATCTTTACTTTAAATTTTAATTATAAGAAACAACCTCATTTTGTGTCACTATAATTTAGCTTCAACCATTCCAACTTAACTGTATAACATCCAGTATATTATTAACAATAAATAAATATAGGTTTGGAATTCCATTCATAAATGTGAACTTACAGACTCTACAATCCATTAATTCTGGGTTAACTTAATATTACTTGAAATGTTTCATATTTCTTACTTCTTTCTGATTCTGTTTCAAATGATTCAGACAGATACTATCATGAATACAAAACAGATGCAGATATAACTCTATCAGCCAATTAAGTTACTGAAAACGGAGGCAGAACAGAGAACTTTGAAGTTAAAAAGCTAGAAAACTAGACCAAGAGGCAAAAGAGTAAGGAGCTTTCACAATAAAGTAAGTTGAAGTAATATAATACGGTCCTCTACTTCATATCCATTAGGATGGCTCTTAACAAAAAAAAACAGAAAACAGAAAAAACAAGTGTTGGTGAGGTTGTGGAAAAATCAGAATCCTTGTACACTATTGATGAGAATGTAAAATGATGCAGCTGCTATGGAAAACAGCATGGTAGTTGCTCAAAAAATTAAAAATAGATTTACAATTTACCATATGACCCAGCAATACCACTTCTACAACTGACAGACAGCAGGGATTAGAAGAGATATTTGTACATCCATGTTCATAGCAGCATTCTAATAGCCAAAAGGCAGAAGCAATTCAACTGTCCAATGACAGATGAATAAATAAAAAGTGGTACTATATATACAGAATGGAATACTATTTGGCCTTTAAAAAGAACATCCTGACATATGCTACAATATATATGAACTTTGAAAACATTATGCTAAGTGAAACAAGCCAGTTACAAAAAAGACAAATACTGTATGATTCTACTTATATGAGGTACCTAGAGTAAGTGGCTGCCATAGGCTAGAGAGGAGGGAATAATGTGGAATTATTATTTAACAGATACAGAGTTTTAGTTTCTAAGATGGAAAAAGTTCTATAGATAGATGCACTTAATGCCACTGAACTGCGTGCTTAAAAATAGCTAAGATGGTAAATTTTATGTTATATATATTTTACCACAATTAAAAAAAAAAAAGATCCAGCCTCAGCTGTAAAGGACATTTGTATCATAATTCATTTGTATCACTTAAAATGATGTCATAATTTTAAAGTAATACATTAAAAAAAAAAGAAATACGTTCCTTTACCTTATCTACCAACCAGAGCTCACTCAGCCTGAGCCTATCACAAAGGCTATTATTAATAGAAAACATCTGCCAAGTTGTGTGTGTGTGCATTTTTTTTTAAATTAACCAGAAAGTAGACTAAGCAGCCTCCAGATACAAGTGAAATCAGATTTCTATCAGTATTGTTATGAACACCTTGTGCTGGGCCCTGGGCTGTAGGAGCTGAGGAAACACAAGAGATAACACAAGCCTACTTCTACTGATTCCTTAGGCTATCCATCAAGCCTCAATCAAATCACTTTAATAATATTCAAATCCTAATAATCACTAAGAGAAGAAATAACAATCCCCTAAAAGAAAAGAACAAATACGATAAAAGTTCTAAGGATTCAAAACTCACACTACCTCTTCCATGGTTTCCTCAATTTGAGCAGAAACAGGTTCAGGAGATCTGAGACCAACAGGAACAAACACTGGAGCTTTGTTTAATTCTTCTGGAGCAAGATGATAGTTTTCTTCTTCATAGTCAGACTCAAAGTCTTCAGCATCATCTTCGTCTTCTTCCTGGGAAGCCCGAAGAGTCACCAGCACAGCCTTGGAAGCTCTAGGTTCCTTCTTAGAGGTCTTACTCCAAATTCGTTTTGACCCACGCCCTTTGGGGACATTTGGTTTCATTTTTCGACGCACTCTCCTTTCACTACGCTCTATCTCACATTCAGAGGCAGAAGAGAGAGCTGTTCTTCGATTTGAAGCAATTTTAGAGTAATTTGATTCTTTGAACTGCTGTGGACAGCTGGATGTTTAATCAAAATAATAATATAATCATTACATGCACAAGGATAATTTTAATGAAAACCCAACTTTTAGAGTGAGATCCCAATTCAAAACATAAATATAAAATGCCCACCACCCATAATGTCAAAAACTTATGCTGTGAAAAGAAGAAAGGAATTTACTGTTAATACTATTGTTTTTCATTCAGAGGTCTTAGTTATCTACTTACAAATTTTTCTAAGTTTTCAACTCTGGGCCATTTTTTCCCTTGCTATTTAAATGGCGATGAAATATGAGACTGGAAATTATTAGAAGAAAAAGCGATAAAGAACACTGGACCAGTGAGTTCAGAATATGAGATCAAAAAGTGATAGCAGTTTATCCTATTGGGTAAACCAATCAGGTTAAAAGAAAAAAGAAGTGGGAAATCTATTAGAACAATGTTTTTAGCACTTAGGCTCCCTTCCACTTTCCCTGAAAACTGTTTAGTAAAAGAGTACCCTTCACCCGTGTTTGCAACTCCATTCGAAATAGTGCCCTAGTTACTTAGGCAATACATACTACTTTTTGGTCAGACTTCTGTTCATGTCTAATATACTCAACACCCAGAAATTTAAAACATAGGAAAGAAGAATCTTCCTGAGAAGATTAGGGAAAAATGTAAATTTTAGTAAATAAAAATCAAAAATCTGGGAAAGAAACAGATGTGTCAATTTAAAAAAATCTACACTTCTGTTAACAAACCAGCTTTTTACTCCATCAATAAGTTAGAGTAGGACATCCATAAAGAACAAGTTATTTTTATTTCCTATTCTGAAAGTATTTGGTAAGTAAAACTTTACCTTGTTGGTTTACTGAAACACTGCTCTTCAACAACTGAACACACAGAATTATCCCCTACAGTTTTTTTTGCAACACTTCCTGATGGTCCAACTTCTGATTGAGCATCTTTTTTTGCCAAACCAGTCTCCTTGGAACCTACACAATCTTTTCTTGCTGAAACCTCCAGAGATGTCAGAAATTCAGCCTTTTCCTTAAATTTAAGAAGAAACAGCTAATATTACCATGGAAACAATCTGTATGGTAATTTGGTTTGGTAGCTTGGCCTAAAGCTCTGAGCTTACATACATATACACAACTGACTGGTTTCTAAATTTTTATAATATTGGGAAGTCAATCAATTTTCATGAAAGTAGTTATTGTACAAATGGCAAAACTGTATTTTTTTAATGTTCTCCTTTATGATACTGATAAACAGAGCGCACTGACAGAAATTACTTTTTGTCAGGGGTAAGGGTGTAGCTCAGTGGTAGAGTGCATGCAAAGCATACGCGAGGTCCTGGGTTTAAGCTCCAGTACCTCTGTTATTTTTTTAATTTTTTAAAAAATTAATTGAATTAAAATTTTTTTTTAAGTTGGGGGGTGGGTATAGCTCAGTGGTAGAGCTCATGCTCAGCATGCATGAGGTCCTGGGTTCAATCCACAGTACCACCATTAAAAAACAAACAAAAAGCCAAACAACTCCCCTCTTCCAAAAAAAGGAGAAATTACTTTTTTTCTAACTTACTTTTTGAAGGAGATGTGTGTCAGATTCTCTATGCTGCAGCAAATTATCTTCTGGCTTTCTTGCCTGAATCTGATCTTCTCTGTCTTTTTCTATGCCTGGTTCCTCTTTCTTACCATGTGCTCTTCCCAAATTTGGCTTAGCCTTTTGGAATTGCCTTCTTATCATTTGTGGTGGACTAGGAACACATGTTTTATGTTCATGTCTAGAATGAAATACAAATCATGTTGAAGAACCAAAATCAGAATTCCTGTTGATATAACTTGTTAAACAATTCTGGGCACAAACCAATTCTATGTTCAAAGGACTATATATAGATAGGTAATAAAACTAAGCATATAAAATGAAACCACACATGCTGATATGAAAGAAAGAACATAAAAGCGTTTATAACTTCCCTTTTCTATATAGCCTGGGGAATAGTTTCACAATAATATTAATCTTTTTTCTTTCACTCATTGATTTTGATGTGTGGTTTGCTACTTTGAGTACATTTTAGATAAATAACTAGATACAAAACAAAAATGCAGTTGAAGATAGACCTCATAATGGCACTTTAAACAAATGCCTTCAACTGGGCTCTGAAGCGTGAACAAATATACAATGGTCACAACAACCTTGGTCCTTCTGGTTCAAGAGCAGGCTTGAAAGCCAGAGTCTATTCTCCCACCACATGCCTGTCAGCTCATAGAAAAGGGTATACCGACAGCCCGTGTCATAAAGATCTCAACATAACCCATTTGTATCTGCAAAATCAGAGAAAAACAAGGTTTTAACATTCAATACAGTAGCCATAGCTCCCAAGGCAACTCAAGCAGCTGTCTCAAGGTTTTCTGGGAAATACTGAGTAACTGGCAAGGATCTGAATTAGGAAGTTTAAAACTAATATAAATCTAGATATTTATATATAACTGAGTATGTAAGTATCTATCATGAGTTCTCTGAAAGATTTGTGTTAAAGACTAATCATAAGTAATTTTTCTAATAAATTACCTAGAAGAGAATGTAATTAGTTACATTTCCAAATGTTTCAACCCCGCTAAGTTCTTCCAGAGTGAAACATCAAGGAAGTTCACAGGAAGTTATAACAAGGTGATGATGCTGGTTAATACATTCCAGTGTAGGCTAATGTACTTGGGAAAACAAGTTATATTTAACTTCAATATAAGCTACTTACAAACAAGTGTGATTCTACAAAGGTACTTAAGAATAAAACATACTGGGTGGTAGAGTGCATGCTTAGCATGCACAAGCTCCTGGGTTCAATCCCCAGTACCCTCATTAAATAAATAAAATTTTAAAAAAAAGCAGGGACCCCCTCCCAAAAAATAAAAAATTAAAAAAATGGAAAAGAATACTATATTAAAAAAAAGAATAAAATAATACTATATATATATATATAAGCTCAATGTACTACTGAGGTTTCTATATAGGAAATCTTGAAAGTTAAATCTCGCTTATTAAAAAATAAAATTGCTTGGAACAACTGTAAGAATTTGCTAGTCTGAAAGTCGTAAAATCCTGAAAATTTCAGTTTAAAAGCTAAATTGCCAATGTTACTTTGAGCAAGCTATTTATGTCCCCTAGATCTATTTAGACAATTATAAATGAGGGCCTTAGAAAGGCTGACCTCAAAGGTCATCAGTCTTAAAGGCTCGTTTAGAGTAAAAATCAAAATCCTTACAATGGTGCTACATAATCTGCACTTCTGCCTACTCAGCCTTTTCTTTTCATGTATCAACACTTTTCCTCTTTCTGTTTCACACTGGTCCCCTCTGCTGTTCCTCAAACATGCCAGACATGCTTTTGCCTTAAGTCCTTTTCAGCTGCTGTTCCCTCTTCCCCTAGACATCCCTTGACTTGCTCCTTCACTTCTTTTAGGTATTCTCTCCAATGAGACCCTTTCAAGGAAGCATTCTCTGATCTCTCTGCTAATTAAAATTAAATTTAAAGACTGATATTTGTCTTAAAATAAAAACAATATGAAAAGACTTTTTCAAGACACCTATACATACACAAAGGGAAACAAAAGAAACAACAGAAGTTCATGCTAAAATAATAAACTTCATAAATAAACGCAGACTGTTTAAAGTTATGCAAAATCAATAGCACCACTTGTTCAGATAGATGACATAATGCCCAAATTCTATTCACAGAGGATGAAAAAAGGATACAATTAACATCTCTTTTGCATTTCCCCACAACCAAATTAATTCTATGTAATTAAAGGAAGGTGGAATATTCAAAGTCAACTTGTAAATGCTAAAGACATTCTAGAGGAAAATCAATAAATACTTCACTGAAACATGTCCTAGTTACAAAGACAGTGTAGTAAATTAAAATTAGATGGACCACAGACTGTATCCAGAAAGGGAAAGATTTTTAAAATTTTCCTTACACACTAAAAAGAAGAAACTAACACATTCTAATTTAGTATCAGTAATAATAAAGCAGATTGTAAGCTTAATAAATAAAAGTTGTGCTAAAATATCTTCAAGCTTCCAGCGTCCCATTTAAAAGATACTATTCTTACAATTTAGCATGGGACACAACTCTAAAATACAGCACATAGGAAGTACTTTACATCACTTCCCATTTATGAATTTTATCAATAGGTTATACATTTCTAAAGATACAAAGAACTTAAGAAGCTCTACTATACTAGTTTTAAAAGAATAATGAGGATGCTTGCCAAACTTCTCAGAGAAATTATAAATTAAGAGAACATCAGTCAAAAAATTATAACAATAATAATAATGACACAAATGAACTAATTATTATTTTGATTTCTTGAGTACCTGTAAGCACATTTGACTGCCCTTTATGATTAGATTACCGTATTCTGTTGATTCTTATTTTGTAGTTGGCTTTATTCCTTCGATAACTATGTAAGTTTAAAAAGCTAAAGATCTAATCAGTTATTAGAAACAATAGTTAGTACATATATGTAAACTAAAAAAAGTGCAGTATACTGTATATATGAATTTACATGCAATATAATCTGTATGAACAGTCGAACTGTAGTAATTCTACCTAATAAAACTGGAAAAGAGGGAAAAAAAAGAGAATATCAGTCATGCAATTATTACAGTATAAGAAGAAACAGATTTAAAATATTCCACATTCATATTTTATCCTTTCATAAAACTTATTAAATGTGAAATTATATAAAATCAATTATTCAAATATCCAAACTTTATCTTTGAAAAGTTTTATACTTTTCTTATTAAAAGCAAACAAACTCACCTCTGACAATGAGTGTGTATATGTCCATGAATGACTGAAAAATTGTGCTGAACACTGGAATTTGACACAACATTGTAAAATGATTATAAATCAATAAAAAATGTTAAAAAAAAAAAAAGCAAACTCACCTCATCTTTTCATCTAAAACTTTTATTCTGTCAACAGGAAGGTTTTCTAAAGGAACCACGTGACTCTGGTTTTCATACATTCTGCCTTCTGAAACTTCGGAGGATAAAATTTCAATTTCAGTTGCAATTTGAGAATTTGGCTGAAACGACAAACCTATATTAGTCTTTTTGTTTTGTTTTGTTTTGTTTTGTTTTGTTTTGTTTTTTACAATGGAACATACCTCTTAAAATATATCAATCATTAAGAAAGGTATTTAGTTTTTTTAAAATGAAGTCTCAAATTTGAGTTATGTAATGTTCAAGTTTTGCTGCCCAAAACAAAATTGCCTAATTCAGAGAGAAAGTTTCAAAGATTATTGCAGCAATATGTTTTTATAATGATTTAAAAACTGTAACAGCTATCTGTTGTGAATCCCCTCAAAAAAGTTCAATGCTTGTAGAACGGATAAACAAGATTACACTGTATAGCACAGGGAAATATACACAAAATGTTATGATAAATCACAGAGAAAAAAATGTGACAATGAGTGTGTATATGTCCATGAATGACTGAAAAATTGTGCTGAACACTGGAATTTGACACAACACTGTAAAATGGTTATAAATCAATAAAAAATGTTAAAAAAAAAAAGTTCAATGCGTTTTTTTTTAAAAAGAATACTTGGGAGGAGGATTTCAAATAAAGATTACAATCATTTTAATTTAAATATAGATTTTCCCTTGGTAAAGAAAGAGAGAAAAATAAGAGCTGTTAAAACAGGCATTAAACTACTTAGATTTGCTTCTAATATCAAAAGATTCATCAATAAGAGATTGGTTAAACTGTCATTCAGAACAGCAGAATGTTATGTAGCAGTTAAAAATGATGTAACTCCAAAAATACTTCTTTACGTGGAAAGCCTCTTAATATAATAAGTTAAAAACAGTTAAATCATAAAGTAATATGTATACAATGATTTTATTATTTAAATTTACACAGGTACACACACATACATGCATGGAGATGTATCCAGTAGGATATGTCAAAAATTTCTCAGTAGTTATCTCAGAGTGATGAGACTCGGGATAGTTATTATATTATTTTGAATTGACTGAACATTTTCACAATGAATAGTCAGTTCATTAGTTAGGGGGAGAAAAACAGTCTATCTTCATTAAAAAGAAAAAATCCACAATGGTAAATCTGAAACAAAACTGGACATGTTATGTACTCATTGAGTAAATATTAGATGCCTATATTCTAAGTCAAGTCTGAGCTACCATTTGATATTTTAATTTGCATTTAAAGGCTTGATTTAATTACACAGCAGTAACTCACCAGAGTTAGAAATTTCTTTTTAGTTTCATCTTTTTGTAATGTTCTTTCTTCTTTAATTGTGTCTTTGGCTTCACATTTTTCTATTATTTGCTTCTGTCCAACCTTTCTTAAGTTTGGTCTTGGTCTCTGAAGTCGGCCCCTTACTGGTCGAGCAGTTTGGATAACACTTTCCTTCATTTCTTGTTGGAAAGTGTTTTTATTCTGAGTCCTAGAAAAGGGGACAGGAAGAAAGAGAGAAAGCTTGACTGTAAAAAAATGAAAACTACTGTAAAAATATAAAATTTGAATCTAATAAACTCTATGTAAAAATATTTTGCACATTAAAGGAAAATTAAGTTACTTTCTGATTATAAGTCTATCTTACATTAAAAAAGTTATTTCCATTCTCAAAAGGTAATGAACTTATATGAGGCACCTACATGTTCAAATTCATAGCAAGAGAAAGCACAATGGTGGCTGCCAGGGACTGGAGGAAGAGGAGAATGGGAAATTATTGTTTAATGAATACAGAGTTTCAGTTTGGGAAGATAAAAATGTTCTAGAGATGGTTGGTGGATTGTGCACAACAATGTGTATGTACTTAATGCCATGGGACTGTACACTTAAAAATGGTTTAAATGGTAAATTTTATGTTTTACATATCTTACTATAATTTTTCAAAGGTAATGAATACATACCTTACATACATATATGCTTAAATATATTGTTCTGTATAAGATCTTAAGCAGTTAACATTGGACATAAGCAGGCAAGTATTAAAATCAATCTGATTTTCTATTTTAGGCAGTCTGCCATAGGAATAAAAGTAAACCAAGTATTCTTGATACTCACTTTTAAAATATGTTAACACATTTTTTTCAAAAATGAAGAAATATTTGAAAGAATTTCCTTATTTAAGATTTTTAAAAAACTACCACTGTTTACCCCATGGAGATAACTAATTTCTTTTCCTGGGCGTGTGTAGACTGAGATTCCTCTTTACGTTCACAAGAACTTGAAGGTGAAAAGTCCTTTTCAGTCTGTAGACATGGTAGTATCACAGCTTCCTCCTGCCTGCAAACTGATTCGTCACTTTCTCTTGATGTCATTAGGGAAGCCACATCCTAGAAGGCAGATAAAAAAAAAATTCATCAAGTTATTTAAAGTATAAGGGAATAGGAACTTTAATAAATTGTTAGAAGAATAAATATAGTCTTTGTAGAGACAACAGGGCAGTATCTATCAAAAATTTTAATTCCCAGCAATTCTACTTCTAGAAATATATCACAAAAACACTCAAATAAATATCTAGAAAATTATATATAAGGATATTTATTATAGCAATAGGCCCCCCCAAAAACTTAAAGAAAAAGAAAAGAAAAACAAAAAATTGAAAACAAGACCAATCAGTAGGGAACTGAATAAATTATAGTATCTGTACTCTTAACAGTACAGTCATTTAAAAGATTAATTTCTATATATTGATCCAAAAAAATGTTCACAATATTGTATTAAGTGAAAAAAATCAGAAGGCAAGCTATGATGCCATTTTTGTAAAGCAATGAAAATACCTGCACACTGTTTCTATAAATAAGTATCTGTACAGAAAAGGTTAGACAGATATATGTAAAACTGCTACAGGATCAACCTGGGAGGGAGAGATGGGCCATTATAAAGGACTCTCATTTTTTAGATGACTTATTTTTTGCAATTTGAAATTTTTATAATCAGTTAAAATAATCAATAAAAAGTTATTTATCTTCTTTAAATATAAGATTAAGAGGAAAAAGTACAAATGTTCAAGCATAGTAAGAACTAAGCTAAGATGTAAAAGAAGAATTTTAATTCAAAAAATACATCTCAAGTTTAGAATACTCAACTTATGAGCATTAACGTTTCATTTCGAGGTTTCTGATGCTGTATCACACATCTTAATCTGTTATAGATCAAGTTAATGTAAGTAAAATAATTTCCTTTAACTCATATCAAGCTTTTAACTTTTTGCCTTCACAACAGAGTGAAATAAAGACGGACTATCATTCTCATTTTCCAGTGAAGAAACTGGTTGCATCACTTGGCTATGGTCAACTATTGAATAAAGGTCAGAACTTGAACTTGAGCCCAGGCCTCTTAAAATCTTTCCCATGACACACTTGCCCATCATCAGAGATCAAGGTTCTCACACAAACCATGTGGAACAATGAGGCACATTAAGTACAGCAATAAAAATATCACACACAGTAAAAATTATATGAGAAAATATTTGCATTATTTCAATTCCAAGTGTTTATTTTAGTAACTATAATAACTAAAACAAATATTCTCGATCTTAAACTCACATGTTGAGAAGGGAGAATATGCGTTTGTTCACTTTTCTGCTGTATCACAACAGTCTCTGTTTTATCAGCTTCAACTTTCTTCCCAGGTGCATATTTTTCTGCTTCTGTAGTCTCTCTCTTTGAAGCTGCTCTTGCTAAGTTTGGTTTTGGTCTTTTGAATCTACTTCTCACAAATGGTCCTGGTTTAACTTCAAATGGCTTCTGTTCTTGAGGAAGAGATTTGCTGTTGGAACAAGGATTATCAAACTTTAGGATGAAACGAAGGGGCAGTGGGAGTGGAATCTTAGGAGAACCTTAGAGACTTGGCAGTAAATATTTAATTCTAATTCTTAACAGGAAAACAAACTGGACTATTTGGTAGATTCTAAAAAACGTGAGTTGTAGAATCCAGGTATAAACCTAGGAATTATAACATCTTTGCACAAAGAAAATACAGGTTTGTCATACTTGTACTGATTTAGGAATATGTGTTACATATAATTTTGTATGTTAGTAATTCTCACAATCTACTGTAGAATGACCTTAAAACTCTCCCAGTCTTGATTTCAAAATTGTAGAATAGATAAACAAGATTACACTGTATAGCACAGGGAAATATACACAAAATGTTATGATAAATCACAGAGAAAAAAATGTGACAATGAGTGTGTATATGTCCATGAATGACTGAAAAATTGTGCTGAACACTGGAATTTGACACAACACTGTAAAATGATTATGAATCAATAAAAAATGTAAAAAAAAAAAAAAAACTATGGACCCCAAGTACAGAAAACAGAACACAGTAGTTATTCCAGGACTCTGGAAGTTCAAGATCAAAGAGTAGAATGGCTAAAACCACAGTGATAGACATAACCATTTGTTCAAGATACCAGGGGACTTCTGGAGTTGATTTCTGGAAGTAGATGTCCACTAAGCATCAGCAAACTTTTGCTTTTCTCCTACTCATTCTTTCAAACAAAAACAAAATCCTGCCTCCTGTCTGAGCAATTTCACAATATTTGATTAATATGAATGTGCGGGTAAACAGTAGTATTGAGCTGTTCAATGAAATTTCTGATCAGTGTAAAACACGGATGCTATTTATTGTCCTTGCTTTATAAGCTAACTTAATACTTTTCAGATTTTACATTTTTTGTCTTAACAATAAGACAAAACTTTTACTAATCATTTGGTATGTTTCTGCCTTTTTTTAATTGAAGTATAGTCAGTTACAATGTGTCAGTTTCTGGTGTACAGCGCAATGTCCCAGTCATGCATGTACATACATATATTCATATTCATAAAAAAAAAATGCTGTTTGTAACCCAAGCTAATGGAAACAAGGAAACGTATAGGCAAGGCCGACTTCCAATACCTGCCCGCACCGGGGTGCCTTCTGAAGCACTGCCCCCGGCGCCCCGCTGAGTTCGTGGCGGGGAGACAGGCTGCAACTGCGAATTTCCTTGATAGCTTCTGTCGTGACCTTAATGCACTTTGAGCAACTTTCTGGTTAGTACATTTAATTTCCTCTCTTTCACAACATAGGTCTGACCCTGACAGGATAAGCTACCACAACTGAGATTCAATTATCGCCAAATGGAGAGATTGCCCCCATCTGAGTCCCAAATGCGGTGGTTTTCCATTACTACCCACTCCCACTGATCACCATACAGGGTCTTTTTTGAAAACTATAACCTCGTAAATTCTTTGGCTAATATTAAAAATTTCTTTTATGAAGTTAATAAAATCTTATACTTAAAAAAAAAAAAAAAACTCTCCCAGTCTTCCCCAAACCCGCTTAAAATCTCTAACACTATGCTACAGGTGATGTGTCTTAAAATGTCATTTAGTTTAACAAAATCTGCAAATATAACTATATGCTTTCTCTTTGAAAGCACACAGATCTATATACACTTTTACCTTAAATTAATATCTGAAAACTGCTCTGGAACATCTGGACTTTGCATCCTCTGTTCTTCTATTTTACCAAGATCAGAAGCCTGCGAAGAAGTCTCCAAATGACTCAGCTGACTTTGTACTTCCTTTTCAGAATTTTTCTTCTCTTCTACAAATGTATGCACCACGGACAGTATTTCACTGCTAATGTCCTGAAAGTAAATCAACACATATACAAGATTCCTTAAGCATTTCACAAATTTCAAACAAAATTGTCTTTTATATGCACACATATATTCTACACATTGTCTTTAAAAAAGCAGAAGTTTGAGGTTTTTTATTTTTACATAAAAATGTTAAAACACAGGAAACTTCTGTTTATATTGCATATTATGATTTTTCCAAACTACAAATGGCATTACTTACTCAAAAAAACTTAGAAAACTAGAAAATGTCAGAATAGCTTGACCTTCAATTAACAAGAAACTTTTAATAGAAGGAACTTTTAAAAGTGGAGTGAAGTGGGGTAGAGCAGAAAATAGGAAAACTGACACAGGTACAGTCAAAAGAAATAATTCCAATGTATGTTCTTATTAGAATTAACACAAATTCAGTCCAATTTCCTATATTCCTTTTATCTATGAGTAACTTTAAAATGACATTAAGAATAGTAACTTTGGGGAAGGGTATAGCTCAGTGGTCCAGTGCTTGTTTAGAATGCATGAGGTCCTGGGTTCAACCCTCAGTATCTCCATTAAAATAAATAAATAAATAAATAGATAGATAAATAAATAAATAAATAAATAAACCTAATTACCCTCCCAAAATTTTAAAAATAAAACAGATTTATTTTTAAAAAAAAGAATGGTAACTTTTCCACAATTAAAAGAAATTTTTAATTATTTTTCAAAATGATTATATAATTTTTTAAAGTCCTGAAACAGAACTGAGGATTGGGAAAGACTTTACATTTTAAGAGACTTTAAATGTTGTTGGATATAAGGGCAATAATCCTAGAATTATTTTGATAATGTTTCTCTGGAAAAGAAATTTTCAAAAATATTCAAAACAATATTTTTAAAGAACAGAAAAATACGTACTTTAGTATTTAGTGAAGGCACAGCACTGCAGTCACCGCTATGGCTCTGCAATGAACATGTCTCAGTTTGTCTTGAGGTCCCAGTCTCCTCTGATTCACTTTTCCTTAGAGAAATGTCTATTCCAGTTTTTTCCAAATCTGTCACCTTTTCCTCAGTAGCACTGATCTCTTCTGCTCTGCTTTTCCTTAAGGAATTTTCTATTTCAGTTTCTTTCAAATTTGCTTCTGCTTTCTCAATGGCAGGTATCTTTTCTGATACTTCTTCCATTAGAGAAATGTCTCTATTTCCAGGTTCTTCCAAATCAGTCTTCCTTTCCCCTGTGGCACAGATCCCCACTTGTACCTTTTCCCTTGGGAAAATTTCTACCCCAGTTTCTTTCAAATCTATTTCCATTTCATCACCTATAGTTTTGACCACTGAGGCCTTTGCTTGTGTAGATACTTCTCTTCTTTCAGTTTCTTCCAAATCTGTCTCCATTTCCTCCGCAGCACCAATCATCTCCAGTGTGTTCTCCCTTGCAGAAATTTCTTTTTCAGTTTCTTTCAAACCTGTCTCCATGTCACCTATAGCACTGACCTCCTCTGCAGCATTTTCCTGTAGGGGTATTTCCCTTCTTTCAGTCTCTTCCAAATCTGCCTCTCTTTCCTCAGTGGCATCAGTCACCTCTGGTACCTCCTCCCTTAGGAAAATCTCTCTTCCTGTTTCTTTTAAATCTGTCTCCATTTCCACAGTGATATCATTCATTTCTGATATTTTCTCCCTGGGAGAGATGGCTTTTCTTATGGTTTCTTTTAAGTCTGACTCCATTTCTTGAGTAGTATTAGTCTCCTCAGGAACCTTCTCCCTTGGTGAGGTTTCTAGTCTTACAGTTTCTCGCAAAGCTGCTGTCATCTCCTTAGGAGCAAGAATTTCCCCTGGTAACTCTTCCTTTGAGAAAATTTCTCTTCTTCCAGCTCTTCCTATATTTGGCTTCGGTTTCTGAAATCGAGTCTTTAGAATTGGGACTTGTTTATTTGCTTTACTATCTTCTTCAACACTATTTTAAAAAAAAAAAAAAGGCATAATCAAGTTTTAAACCAGACTGCCAACTGAAGAGATGATGGTTGAGAAATCACTACTGAAAAGCCAGGAACTCTCAAATAAAAAATTTTTTTTAAATAAAAAAATTAAAAGTAAGGAAGTGTCAGGAATCTCTGAACTAAATTTAAAAACTAAAGGAGAGAAAATTCCATCCTTTGAACTTAGAGTAAATTTAAAAAAACACATTTATTATATACATAGAAATCTTATCAATAAGGTCTTAATTAAAGTAGCAGCTAAGAAAGACTCTCCAGTCCTCTACATTGGAGCTAGGCCAGTTTGTGCCTGCTATTCCTACCTCTTCACCCCTACTATCCTTTACCCAGACACATGTCTTGCTGTTAAGAGTTGAAGAACTCATTTATATGGCCAGATCTGACCAGGATCTTAAATAGCTGGATGGAAGTATAATTTAAAGAAGGTGCAGAATACTTAAACAGGCTCATTCAGCTGTAAGAAGGTACACGACACGCCAGACTTCAAATGTAAAGACTGTAAAATAATAAAAATTACTGTAACTAGACAGTACATACATGGAAGTCCATTATTCTGTTCTCACTACTTTTGTGCCCTGACTATTCCCAAGAGGAAAAAGGTTTTCAAAGCATATTAATTCTGTCAATTTGGTTCAGTATCCTCTGGTGGGGAAGTAACAAACAGAGCTTTGGCTATGTGAAGTATGAGTTTCTACATAAGAGTTTCACATAAAATTTATGTAAACCTTAAACAAAGGTAATATGTGATCAATCTAATCCCAAAGAAACAAATATTAAGAAAATAAGCAGCATTTTCATATTTGGATAGAGACATCTAATTTAATGTCTATGTTAAGTGACAGTACCATCCACATTAGGTCTAATTTGTGATGAGTAAATCAACTCATCAAACCACCAACAACTGAGAAATCATGAAGGCAATGACACAAACTGCCTTGAAAGGTGAATTTATACTTGTAAATATTATGTAACTTGATATACAGATAACAAATTAGTCTGATTTGCTATTGTTTTCTAAAAAATTATTAATAATTTCTAAAATTTTACATATAATCCAAATATGATGAAGCTTACCTTAGACATTCATTAAGAGCCGTGGGCTCATCTGATTGCACATTTTGAAAAGAAGTATCCTTTTCTTCAGATTGTGATGTGATGTCTTCACACTCAAACTTTTCACATGACTGATCTATCTGTTCAGGAGTCTTAATAGCAAATAACATTTTAAAAAATGTTTCCCATGTCACAATGAAACACCCATTTATAAAAGATTTCATCAAAAACTACATACAATTTGAGTTCAAGGAAAACAGTAAACATTTCAAAATATAAAATGATATTCAAGAGGTGCTTTTTAATGTTTTTTCTTTAGATATAGAAAATGTCATAAGCCACACCTTTTACCTCATCTCAAAGCCCCCATTCTTTTTCTCCCAGTCAGAAAATAAGCAACTGCTTCAGTCTCATCTGTTAGAATTATCCCTTGGGTTCTATCTTACTAAGTCCTTTTGATTATTATAATCACATTCTAGACCTTGGGAATTACAACAAAAGAGAATTAAATCTCAAAATATGCTAACTCTTTCGCTTTTCACAAAGACCTGTTATTATGTAAATAATCCAAAATTTTTCATCTTTGTTGTTGGGATTATATTTTAGTAGGGAGCTTTTAATGTTTTATTTTGTTTAAGTTAGTATTAAAATTCATGTACTTAGCTATGTTTTCAGAAGAGAAATGTAATTCAAACACCTGCTGAGTGATGGGGGAAAAGCAAATCCAAACACAAGTAAGGTGAAAGCAGACAATTCATCATGTAAATGCTTCAAATCTAGAAAGCTGAGAGCTAAGTAGCTTTACAATTATCAAAGCTGCTGGCTATGAGACTTAGGCCTTAAATTTAATGAACAGTGTACATAAATGTATAATATTGTTGATTAAAAAGAGGGGTGAAAGTAGGCTTATGTTAAACTAAAACACTAGACGATATCAAAGTACTTACATCTCTGTCAATACAGGATTCAGTTTCATTCTTCTCTACACTGGCCTCAGTTATTTCCCGTGACGTAAGAACTTCTTTTCTTTCAGCAGCTTTACCCACATTCGGTTTGGGCCTTTGCAATAAGCCCCTCATTAGTCGTGAAGGTCTGAAAGCCTTTGGCTGATTATCTTCCTGAAGACAAATTTTTTCACTCAAACTACAACAGTTACAAAGGAATAAAATTAATGGTCATTCTGAAGTCACATAATTAGTTGTATGTCACATAGTTGCTTGTTTTCAGTATTCCACTCTCCCAGGTATAAATAAGTAAATCATCTGAAATACAAAATAATTAAACAGTGGCCTCAAGAACAACCTCAAAGGTATTCATACCTTAACTCACTAGAACACAGTCCTAGAAGCCTGACTATAAAAAAGCATTTTAAAATCAAATTTACATCACAATATTGGAAAAATTTGTATCTGACAAGCATGGAATACTATTCCCCACTGAGAAATAGTATTACCAATATTAGTAATATTATTACTATTAGTAATAGTATTACCACTGTGTATTGTGTATCTCCAGGGCTGGGGCTGGGACACACATTATGGCACAAACATATAGTCCAGAATCCACTGGTTCAGATTTATATTGGAGCAAAGTCTATTCTAGATCTCCATTCCAAGTTCATTATTCCCTTTTAAAATCCCCTGCTATAAGAATACCCAGAAACACCATTAATTTATCTAATAAGACTTTGTTAAAATCTTGTTTTAATAAGCTGGAGAAGGGTAATTGTTAATTCACCAGATCCATACCATAATTTACTTCTACAGTACCAAGCATAAAGAACATTATCCAAATGTTTCAACAATACCTACGGTTAAAAATAGACTTAAAAAAAAAAACAGCCTTATGTACACTAGCTGAAAATAAAATTCAACATTATCAAGTAGAAAACAAGTCATTACAGTCATTCCTAAGAGTTATTATTTTTATTCTACTTCCTAAATACTTACTTAGATACAGTGTCAGCTTCTGGGTTCTCTCTCTCTGAATTCTCCATTCCAGGAATATCAAATGTATTCATTTTATCCTTTTCCATGTGATTCTACAAATATAATTTTTTATATTTAATCTACTTAGTATAAAAAGCACAAATTTTCTAACAAACAAATAAATAGATGGAAATTAAAACAATGAAATTTCACTTTTTTGTACTTCTATTAGAAGGAAGTTTTTAAAATCATAAATGCAAATTCAAATATTTTACACATATTATCTCATACATTACTGATAGAAGCACAAATTGGTAAATCCTTTCTGGAAAGTCTCTGGCAATATGAATCAAGAGCTTTAACAATGTTCATATTCTTTGACACAGTAATAGCATTTCTAAGACTCTATTCTAAAAAAATATTTAGACAAAGATTTAAGTACGAGGATGTTCACTGAAACATTATGCAAAATAGCAAACACTGTAAACAGACAAAATATCCAATAATGAATAAACGGTTAAACAAATCCAGTTACACCCACTGGCAGGATATGATCAAGTCACTTAAAACTATGTCTTCAAAAGACATTTAATGATATGGAAAAATATTTATGGAAAGTGAGAAAACCGAAGAAGGATAAAAAACTGAATAGCACTACTCAATCTTGTAAAAGAAAAGCTGGAAGGATATATTCCAAAAGACTGGTTGCATGTGGATAGTAAAATTAAGTAATTTTTGTTTTAATGTTTACATAAGTCTGTATTTCCCAATTTTCTAGAATTTAAAAACACCTTATAAGATTAAAATAATAGATTATAAAAAGTATGATAAAAAAGAGATCACATAAGAGGAAAAAAGTAGACTAAAATTTTAGAAATTATTTTAGCAAAAATAAGACATTTTTAACAACATAACACTGGCAGGGACATAAGGCAACAGGAACATTCATTTAATGCTTGTAGCAATGTAAATAGACTGATTTTTCTTTTTGACTGACAGTTTGACAATGCATAACAAGAACCATAAAAATATTTAATTTGGCTTATTAATCCCATCACCTCTGGATATGGATTCCTTACCTAGTAACAAAATTGTCTGCTTTTATTTACAAGAGTTAAAAAAATGGAGACAACCTAAACATTAGAAATGGTTAGGTAAACTAATAATATGTTAATAGCTGATGCAGCTATTAAAAAGATCAATTAACCTCAAGAAAGTGTACATGAACAGTTTCAGAGAAGTTTTAAATGCTATATATGTTATGATTAAAACTATAGAAACGTTTACTTACATAAAAAGAGATAAAGTTTATAAAGGACAAACACAGAAATGTATCTATGTTTAGACAAAGGGGTTGTGGATATAATTTTATTATAGCTGGTTTAAGAAATATTTTGAATAAAAATTTTATATATTTATACAAAAGACAAATCTGTCACTACTAAGGATGTTTGAAATGATATGTCCTAGATTCTAAAGAAAATGCATAAACATGAGACTAATAAGACATATTTAATATTAATGTACAAAGTTCTTATATTTTGGTTTTACTATCAGTAACATTTCCTTGTAATTAAAAGCTAAATATTTTTATTCCCAACTGTTCAGAAAAAAATTTTATAATTTTAGTTTTCATCAAGTCTCCAACTCCAGAGGGGAAGGTACAGCCCACTGCCTGGGTTCAACCCGTGTCTCCACTAAAAATAAATTAAAAAATAAATAAACCTAATTACCTATCCCCTTCAATTAAAAAAAAAAAAGATTCCATTCTGACAGAAGTATAAGTTACCAAATGGATGATTCTCTTTAAAAAACAAACAAACAAAAGTCTCTCATTCCATACCTTTTCAACTGAAGTTTCTAGATGCAAACTCTTGCTCTCTGCATCTGTTTTACCTTGTGAAAGAACTGATTTCTTCCCAACTGCCCTTGATAAATTGGGTTTAGGTCTCTGTAATCGTCCTCTCGTCATTGGTTTAATATTTTCTGTTTGATCAGTTTCCCTAGAAAATTAACATTATTTAAACTGCACCAACACGCAGGCATATTCAAAAGGAAAATTTTTTAAAAATCCAGAGACAGAAAAAAACTCCTTTAAGCTTACAACAAAAGTAGCAAAGAAAACTGAACAAGAAGAGCAATGAAGGGGTAACTAATTTGTTTTATCCAATGTTAAAAATATACTATTCAGCATCAATAATCAAAATTCTGTGGTACTGACAGGAATAAACAGATAAATGGAACACAAAAGAAAACTGAGAAAATGACTCCAAAACACATACGATTATAGTATATAATAAAGTTAGCATTTCAAAACAGTTGAGGATAAGATGAAATACAAAATAATGTATTTTAAAAATAAATACTAAATTAAATTAATTATGATGGGGAAACTGATAATACTGTGGAATAAAATAAAATTACCTCCATTCTTTGTACTGTACTCACAATATATTCTAAATGGATCCAAGATTTAAATGAAACCATAGAGAAAACATGAATGCGTTCATAACCCCGAGATAGGATAAGCCTTTTTCAAACTTAATTAAAAGTTCAGGAGCCATAAAACAAAAAAAAGAGAGAAACTTGGTAACATAAAAATCAAAAAATTTACATAGCCAAAACATGACTAAATCAAATGATAAACCAGAAAAGTATGTTTTACAACTCGTACAACAGGCTAACCTCTCTAAAATATAAAGAGCTCCTACAAAACAGTACCAAAAACTCATTAGGGGGAGGGTATAGCTCAGTTGGTAGAGTGCCTGCTTAGTATGCACAAGGTCCTGGGTTCGATCACCAGTACCTTCATTAAAAAATAAACCTAATTACTCCTACCAAAAGGGAAAGAAAAAACTCATTAAAAAACTGGACAAAGGATGCAAACAACTCACAAAAAGAAAACAAAATAAAAATAGATTTTAAATGTGAAAAGATGCTCAACTTCACTTCAAAGTAAAAGCTGATAGAGCAAGTGAGCACAAATGTGACAAAACGTTAAGAATCAGAGAATCTATGGGAAATCATATATAAATGTTCATTGTTCTATTCTTTTGACTTTTCTTAAGGTTAGAAAATTTTTAAATAAGCAACTGAAAAAAAAGAATGAAAGAATTACATTATCACTGTCAAAAAAAGGTGTGGGGTAGAGATATCATACTGAGAGATTATTTTATAATCTATCAAGACCAACAAAAATCCAAGTTTTATAACACTGTTGATAAGGGAGACATTTCTCACGTTGTTGGTGGGAATATAAACTAGAATAATTCCTAGGGAGAGCATTTTTGAAATACCTATCAGAATCATAAATGTATAAATGTACACAAACACATATATATCCTCTGGGCTAGCAATCCCATTTTAAGGAACTTATCCTACAAATACACTTACACAAAGATGAAAGGACAGAGGTGTACGTTTCTAAGCATTTTGTAAAAACAACATATATAGCCATCAACAGGGCCTGATAATAAATACTGTGATTCATCAATACAACAGAACACTATGCAAGTATAAAAAGAATAAGGAAGGTCTTTACATAAAAATATGAAGATATAAGACCAAACAATTGCAAAATGGTATGTATAATATTACCATTAGGTTTTTTAAAAGAGTAAAAAAATATGTGTGTGTGTGTGTGTGTGTGTGTGAGTATTTCTAGTAGCTTTAATGTTGTTTTAAAAAAAAAATCTCTGAAAGAATATAAGAAATAAATAACAGTGGTTACTTGTTAGAGTGAGTTGGGGACATAGTAGGAGGGACACTCCACTCTATACCTTCTCATACTTTTGGATGTTTGAAAGATAGGAATATATTGCTTATTCCAAAGACCAGTTTAAATTTTTATTTAAAAGTTAAGTTCGCTTCTCAATGTACTATGCTTTACTGAAAATAAGAATTCATAAACTAAATAGCTTTTAAGCCCATATGAGGAGCTAGGAAGGAGATAAAAAGGAAGTCTGAATTTTTGAGATACATTTTCAAAGGGAGATCCTTGTGGTGCTTTTATTCTGTTTGTAGTGAAGATAGTCATTTAACCAGTATTTTCCTACTAGAAAATGTAATACATAATCTCTTTAAACACATCAATATCAAAATCTACTACTTTGACAATAGGCATGAAAAATAAACCAAGTAAAAGTTAAATCTCATAGCAAATATTTAGGTTTCCAAATTACTTTAGAATTTTATCATAAGGTATCACTTTGCTATAACTCATATCACTATTATACATCAGATATAAAAGACAATCTTTCTGTAGTGAAACATAAAGTGAAAAACCTTGATATCACTAGGACCACAAAACAATTATATAAAGTGGTCTGCAGTCCCTTCCTAATTCCTAAAGGAAGCAACATTATCATGTCTTAAATAAGAAATTATCAAAATTTTGAAAATAAACTTTAAAATCCTACCATGTAAAATACTTACAGTGATTTATTTTTTAGGTCAACATTTCTTTCTTCTGTGTAACTGTCCTCAGCATTATTCACCTTACACAGTGCTCTCATGCCAACTTCTGAGGAAGGCAAATCTGAAGTACTTGATTCTGAAGTCTCAGTTGCTATTGATAAAGCATCTTGTTGGCTACTAAGGAAATGAAAACATATCAGAGGAAAACAATTCTTAGTAATACATATTTCATCCTAATTATTTAAAAGATTTTTTAAAATATACAAAGCCAAAACTTTGGAAGATGATCCTTCATATCATGGAATAATCAAAATGGATATGGCAAGAAGCACCATGTTATTGAAAAACACTGTACCTCTGAAGATAGTAACAGCCACAAATTTACAGGGAAAGTGCTCAAGAAGTCACAAAATAAAGAACTCTTAATTATATGGGGTTCACAAATCAAACATATGTGTGAAATCATAATAATGTTTAGGAATTAACTTTCATTAAAATGTTATATAGATAATCCTTGCTTTGCATGGTACTGTGTTAACCAAAATGTCATATAAATCTAGGACACAGTTCCAACACACACAAGTTACAGTTAACACTGTATTATGAAAACAGAGGATCACTGTATTATGAAATACTTCAATTAACAATAATATAGGGGGAGGATATAGCTCAAGTGGTAGAGCACATGCCTAGCATGCCTGAGGTCCTGGGTTCAATTCTCAATACCTCCACTGAAAAATCAAATAAATAAATAAACCTAATTACCTCCTCCCTGCAAAAGGAAAAAAATTAAAAAAAAAAAATAACCGATGGCACGTACTAACTAGCACTCAGTATTCAGCACAAATTCATATTTAGTCATGCTTCCTTTTTTTTTTTTTTTGGCAATTTTTTTCTACTAGGTGTTTGTCTTTTCCCAACCGACCTGTCAGAGCTCCTTATATATTTTTTCTTGGTTAGATGTTACACATAAAACCTCCCAAACAGCAGCCTGCCTTTCACTTTCTTCACAGAGCCTTTTGTCAACAGAAGTATTTAATTTTACTGCAGTTGAATTTATCAGTTTTATCCATTAAATGGTTGTGCTTTTTATGTCTTAAGAAATTCTTGGCATCACAAAGATATTTTTTCTACATTTTCTTCAAAAAGTTATAAAGATGTGCTTTATACATGTAGTCTTTATTAAATAGTTCAGAAAGTTAGTGTATAGGGTAAAATAGGGATCTAATATTATCTTTTTCATATCTAAGCACCATTTAATGAATAGTTAGTCCAACCCTTAGCCACTAATTTCTAATGCTACCTCTGCCATATCAGATTCCTAAATTTCTCTTCTTAGATTCTACACCTATTTCCTCTCTACATCCAGTTCCTTTCAATTTGTCCCTCACCAGTACCACACTGCTTTAATCACTCTAGCTTTAGAATAAGTCTCAGTACATTTCTTCTCTACAGTTGTTTTTCAAAATTGTCTTTACCATTCATGACCCTTTACTCTTGTCTACATAACAATTTTAGAATCAGCATACTGTTTTACAAAACCAGCTGGGACTTTTAACAGTCATTACAGGGTTGTTTTTCTCCTAAAAAAAGTCATCAGTATTATTTTGTGCATAATTTAAGAAATTAGTTGTGTTGCTGAGGTTACAATTTAGATGTCTGTCACCCAACAAGTTCAGGACCCGAGGTCTGTGGCATGGCTTCAGAGAAACTATTAATCTTCTGAATTGTATGAATAAATTGGCACATGTCCATATATGTGTATTTTTTCTATATGAGAATAAACGGCTTTCAAATTTTTCAGAAGAGGGACATATAGACCAAGGGAACAGAAGAGACAGACCAGAAATAAACCCACACATATATAGTCAAATGATCTTTGACAAAGTGCCAAAACTACACAATAGGAAATGGATAGTCTCTTCAATAAGTGATGTTGGGAAAGCTGGATATCCAAATGCAAAAAAAAAAAAGAAACTGGACCTTTATTTCATACCATACACAAAAATCAGCTCAAAATAGATTAAAGACTTAAAGATAATACTTAAACTACTAAACTGCTAGAAGAAAACATGGCGGGAAGCTTCACAACACTGGTATTGGCAATGATTTCTTGGATATGACATAAAAGGCACAGGCAACAAAAGCAAAAATAGACAAGTGGGATAGTAACAAACTAAAAAACTTCTGCACAGCAAAATAAACAATCAACAGAGTCAAAAGGCAACCTATGGAATGGAGAAAAGAATCTGCAAACCACATATCTGATAAGGGCTAATAACCAAAATATAAAAGGAACTCCTACAATTCAACAGCAAAAAACCCCAAGTAACTCAATTAAAAAATCGGAAAAGGAATTGAACACACATTTCTCCAAAGAAGACATACAAATGGCCAACAATAACATTTAAACAAACTCAGCATCACAATTATCAGGAAAATGCAAAACAATTTCACCATAGGGTATCACCTCACACCTGTCAGGTCATTATATATTAATTCAAAAAAACAAAACAAAACAGAAAGTAACAAATGCTGGCAATGATATGGAAAAACTGGAATCCTTACGCATGGTGCATAGGAATGTAAAATGCAGCCACGATGAAAAACAGTATGGAAGCCCTTCAAAAATTAAAAACAGAGTTATCTTATCATCTACCAATTCCCCTTCTGGCCATTTATTCCAGAAGAATTGAAAACAAGATCTCAAAGAAATACCTTCACTTCCATGTTTATTGCAGCATTATCCACAATAGCCAAAAGATGAAAACAACCTAAATGTCCCAAAAAAATGAATACAGAAAATGTAATATATACACACAATGGAGTATTATTTGACCAAAGAAAAGGAAATCCTGTCATATGCTAATAACACGGATGACCCTTGAAAACATTATGCTAGATGAAATAAGCCAGTTATAGAAGAACAAATATTACATGATTCCACTTACATGAGGTATCTAAGGTAACCAAACTCATAGAAACAGAAAGTAGAATTGTGGTTGCCAGGGACTGGGGTAAAAAGGAAATATTGAGTTCAATGAAGAGATTTTCAGTCACGCAAGATGGAAATGCTCTAGAGATCTGCTGTACAACACTGTGCTTATAGTTAACAATACTATACATTTTAAAAACTTGTTAGGTGAGTAGGTTTCATGTTATGTGTTTTTTACCGCAAGTAAAAACAAACCAAAAAAATTCAAACAAATAAAAAAAACCCCTCAGCAGGATACATCACAAACTGCTGAAAATCAAAGAGAAAATGATAAACCCATGCAAACACCAACCACAAGAAAGCTGCAGTGGCAAAGTCGGCATCAGAACAAAGAGCAATACTAGAATAATATCACACAAATGATAAAACGGTGATTTCACCAAGAAGACAGAACAATCCTAGGTATGTATGCACTTAACAAGAAAGTTTCAAAAGACATGAAGAAAAACAAACAGAACGATATAGAGAAATAAGCAAATTCACAATTACAGTTGGAGATGTCACACTCCTCCTTCAGTAACTTATAAAAGATGTAGACAAAATCAGTAAAGATATAGAAAATACCTTGATGAAAGAATAGGGTCAATTCTTTTCTCAACATTTTCACTGGAGGATAAACCCACAATGTCGTCTATGTTCTGTACAGACGGAAGTGTCTGCTCCGTATTGCCTTCATCTTCATTTATCTCAGGACTTAAAGATAGGCATTTATCTATTAACATAAAATGCACATTATTATAAAAATGATAGCAAAAACATTTTTTAAAGCACAAAGGAATTTACATATAACACTGGAATGTAATGCAGTGATTAAGAAATTGTCCCAAAGTCCAAAGTCTTAATCACTGAGCTATTCTGCTTTATATGTAATGTTTTTAATAGTAAGCCACAAAAGAGCATTATGATACCTATAAATCACACTATGTTACCTATCAGGACTCACTTATTAAAATCTTACTGGTGAAGCTGAACTACATAAAATTTAAATTCTACAGAAAGGTTGTTCTGGTCTGCTACTACCTTTTCTCCTCTCTTTTCTTGGTTATCTGCTTAAAATAATATACATCAACTCATAAAGAAAGAGACTAAGATTTCTCTAAACTCTAAGCCCTCATTCACTAGTAACTCTTTAGTGTCAAAAATGCCTGCATTCTAGGGAGTTTAAAGAAAGACAAATGAGAGGAATACTTATTCTAGTAGCTCTTTTATAGAAATTAAACAACTTATTGTGGGTTCATAAAGGTGCTCTATAGAGGTAGATCATGAAACCCTGTGCTTTATTAACAGACATAATATATATTTACTACACATATATGTGACTTAGAATCATCATTAATGGGAGTAAATAGGAGGTAACATATCTTAAAGACAAACTTTAGAGAAAAATCTCCCCATTTCACTTTTGTTTTTTAACAATAAATTTTTTTTTCCTTTAAACGAAAAATAAAAGGGTTTAACACAGGACCAAGAATACAGAATCAACTAATAAGCATTATTAGTTGCTACCATCCAGGAGGAAAATATTTCAGTTATACATCGTATTAGTGTACATGTCTTCACAAGTAATATAGGGGCTATTAAAATACATAATAAACTTACTTTTGTGTTTTTCTCCTTTAGAAGAGCCTGGCTGAATAGTGGCATTTCCTGAAAGATGTTTTACTTGTTTACCACCTTCATCCTGATTCTTTCTCCTCTTTTTCTTTTGATTTAGGTCTTGTTCTAATGTCATCTGTTCTGAATTCTGTCCTGATAAAGTCAGAGACTGTTGTTCTTCTTCAACTGTCTGAGTATCCTTTTGAGATCCTCCTGTGTCTGAAACTTTAGTGCTCACAGACTCATCCGGATCATTGTTCACTCTTTCACTGGCAACTTTTTTCACTGAAAATAAGAGAAATTGTTATAAAAACAACCTGCAGAAAAATTCTTAAAGGTGGGCAAGACAAATATTTAGCAATGTCTGAGCAAAGATTTGAAGACAACCTAAAGTGTGCAATAGAGGATGACTGAATAAGTTATAATAAATTTATACTATAAAAATCCATGCAGTAAATAATAATGAGGTTATATGTAACAGTGTAAAAGATCTCAGAAAATACTGTTGCATAAAAAAATCAAGTTGCAGAACAATGTGCATAGTATGATCTCTTTTTTATTTAAGAAAAACAATTACATGTACTTTAAGACACATACATAGGCACAGAAGAGTTTACCAATAATTATACCTAAGAAATCTAAAGAATTTGATTTGAGGGCAGGGTAGGAAAGAGAGTTTGAAAATTTTCTGTATCATTTGTTTTTTAATGAACAATCTTATTAACAAATATTTTTAAGCAATTTCTAGTGCCTTTCCTTGAAGGGATACTAACAGTTAAGTGTATCAAAAGATGAAAGTAATAAATTACTTCTAGAAAAACAAAAAAGAGTATCCAAACCAAAAACAAACTTTACAACAACAGTACATCAGACATGGTCTCTAAAATTAACTAACCTTAAAAAATAATAAAATTCAATGTTATTTACTTTTATTCAAGAAAAGTCAAAATTTTAAAACTAAAAAACAAATACTGGATTTATTCTTTATCAGAATAATAATCAGCAATTTTTAAACTCTGAAACTTATAATAAAATACCTGAAAGGTTCTCACATTAAATAAGATACAGTGACTTACTTATGCTATTACCCATTAACATAATAATCATACAATTACTGACAGATTAATATAATTTAAATTTCTTAGGGTTACATATAGCAAGCAAAAAAAAAATTTCTACACAGAAATAACTTTGAAGTTAGTACTACTTTTAAAAAGATAGAGGCACTGTGCTCTAGAAGAAGTTCTAGACTGGCTCTGTACAGAAAGGACTTAACATAGCAGGCCTCACTGCTCTCCTTTGAAGTGCCTGCTTAAAAGGTTGGCTCTTGGACTGTGTCTGAGAACTTGGGTTTGGGGAGAGTTCCCACTAGCCTGACAAAAGTGGCTCACTAAACCTAAACTGTTAGCACAACTACTGAACAACTGCTTTTCTTCTGGGAATTTTTAATTCTGGTACACACCAGGCAGAAGGTGTCTACATATGTTACCAGCCTCCAACAAAAACCCTGGGTGATGAGTTTCTAACAAGTTTCCTTGGTAGACAGTTTTTTACATATCTCATCACTACTTGTTGCTGGAGAACTAAGCACAACCTGTATGACTCTACTGGGACAGGATTCTTAGAAGCTTGCAACTGTTTTCCCTAGACTTTGACCTATGCGCCTTTTCCCTTTGCTGATTTTGCTCTGTATCCTCTCCTTACAATAAATCTCAGCTGTTAGTACAACTATATGCTGAATCCTGTGAATCTTAGCAAATAATCGAACCTGGGGGTGGTCTTGGGGTCCTCCAACACAGGCTCTCACAGTCCTAGGCTGAGTCCTGCCTCTGTCACCACTAACACTGTGAGACTTTGGGGAAAAAAATGACTTAGGATCTCTGAGGCTATTTCTGAGTCATTAAAACAAAAGGAAAGGGGCTGGGATGTATAACTAATACATAAGGTTTCCTGTAGTTTCAAGATTCTTTAAATTATGTGGTTATAGCTAAACATTACCCTCATAGGTCAGAGTTCAAATAGTTAAGAAAATAAAAGCCTAAAAATAGGAACACCCACATATAAGAATTTCCTACCTGGTACAAGTCAATATTAACCCTCAGAAATAAGCTGTGCTCGCTCAAACAATACAGTTTAGTTACAGGCCTGAAATATTAGAGTTCAATCTTTTTTTTAATATCAGACTTTTGTCTCAGATTTGTTTTATAGAGGAAAATGACAGTAAGTAACCACACATGACATCCCAAAATTCTGATGCTCCTTTATTAGCTACAACTATGTCCTAGATGCAAGAAAGATGTCAAATAGCCCAGTCATGCCAATTACAAAATTTAAAAGGGAGTTGCTGTTTGGGGCCAGATGACTGGGAGACCGAAGAAACATGAATTCCCTCCAGTTGGATGCCCTGATGATCTCAACTACCTGAACTAGATATGAATGCTCTACGATTTGAGGGACAATATTGCAAGTCTATTACTATTAAGTAAAATAAAACACTTTCTTTTAAATAAATACCTTTTACATTTTTCCGTGATTTAGAGGACTTTTTCTCCTTTAAACTCTGATTTTTAACAGATTTTTGTTTTCTTTTCTCTTCTTCAGCAAGAACTTTCTGAAGCAAATGAGCAAAAAAATCGAAGTCAAAAGGGCGCTTTTCCTCTGTTTAAAAAAAAGAGAGAACCTTCAAGTTTTCATTTAAAAAAAGAAAAATAACTTAAATTTTTTTTCCTTAGGTATCATAACATCAAAAGCAAAAGGGCTTATTAGCAGAATAGATAAACAACGCTAATCACTGTAGTATAGTCATAACAGAATACCACTGAGCAATAAAAAGTAATACATTAGTTAAAAAAAAGCAACTACTGATATAAGCAATAATACAGGTGAATCTCACAAATAAGCTGAATGAAAGAAGCTAAACACTAAAAAGCACATACTATTTGATTCTATGAGTAAGATGTTCTAGAACAAGCTAAACTAATCTATCTATGATGACTCAAATGAAAACAGTGGTTGTCTGGGTCGGGATTAGCGGTGGAGACTGATGAGAAAGGGAAACAAGTGGCCATTCTGGAGTGATGAAAATGTCCCCCCCAAAAAAAACTTTAATGAAAAAGAATAAGAAAATGAATATATGTATATATATGCATGATTGGGACACTGTGCTGTACACCAGAAATTGACACTTTGTAACTGACTGTACTTCAATAAAAAATTAAATTAAAATAAAAAAAAAAGTCCCATGTCTTGTTTTATGTGGTGGTTACACAGGCGTATTCTTCACCAAAATTCAAACTACAAATTACACTGTGCATAAATTGTAAATACACTTTTTTAAAAAGCTAGGATGACTAAGAAGTCCTCAAAAACCTATCCATCACTTTATGTCCTCACTTAATTACAACCCTTTCACTATTAACTATGCTCTTTCAAATATTAGCAAAGAGGGAAGTTAATGAGTATTGATCAGGCCCACTCTCACTAAATACCCACTAACAGTATTATATCAGAAAGAGTAATCCATGAACAAACCAGAATGAATCCACTCCAGAAGTCAGATCCTTGCCTAAGCTCTACGTATACAAACAGTGAATGCAGACAAAGTGGTGCTCTATATATGTAAGCCCCAAGATTGTTTGGATTACAAGATAAGACAGCCTTAGAAAACGAGGTATATACCAGATTCAGAAAACTAAGCCCAAACCTGAAATTCTTGAAAGCCCTGTTTTATCATGGACCCAGCTTTTATCTGTTCTGACCGTCCACAAGAATGATTCTGAAAAACAGCACTCAATCCATAAAGATTCTCAGAAAAATTCAAGATATAAATTCCAAGAAACATCATTAGGGTTTTTTTTTTCTTAACAACTTCCACTATAAAACACTGAACAGTGAATTTTAAAGATTCTATTATAATGGTCTTAACAATGGCTCCACACCCCATAAAGACTGTTTATAGATTTATGGATTCTTTTCTTATTATAATGCATTAAACATAATGAAAAGTTTCAGGACCACTTCTCCAAAATGGAAAGGGTTCAGGACTACAGTATTTCAGAGCTTCCAGGAGCCATTCCTGGAAATGGTTTTTCTGAGAACACAATACCACATTGATATGGGATGGGGTCCACTTATCTACCTTTGTGTCTACGCATAAAATAAATGTACCTGCTACACAATCTAAGTACCTCTCTTTAGAATTTTTTTCTAAGATCAGGACTGACTACAGCAAATGAAAAGTGAATATATTTATTAATCATAAAATGTTAGTAATTATCTTCCAAACAAAGAACACAGGAACTACTTTAAACAGTACATTTAATTCTGTTTTTCTTTACAGATCCCTTGATGTCCTTCTCTGGACTTTAAAAAAAAAAAAGCAATGTTAATTTGAATGAGGCTATTAGTTAAAGGTGAAAAGCTATACTTCATTACTTCAATCCATAAATTCCTTCAGATCTAAATTCAAATGTCATCTCTTCAGACAGAACTTCCCTGAACACACAATCTAAATATCCACACACCAACTCCTACTTTCTGCTTCTTCTTAGAAATTAACCACTATTTGAAATTATCCTGAAATTATATTCTTTCTCCACCCAATTAGACTTAAGGCTCTAAAAGCAGTATTCTCATCTGCACTGTTCCCCATTATATCCTCAATGCCCGCAACAGTGACTAGCACATAGCAGGTGGTCTGTATTATTGACTGAGTGACAGACTGACCACGGTAAGGAATCATCTATAGTATAATATCTTCCAGAAATAATTAACTTTTTCAAAACAGTTCTCCCAGAACAAAGAGAGCTTAGAAGTGGTATCTTCAGTCCCTCTATAATTTCCTGGACTCAGACCTCTGCTTACTTCCTTCTTGATGTTTCAGCTACTTCTTTACCTACAGATCTGTATCAAGTGCCAGATTTGAACTGATAAAGAGAAAAACTTCCAGTCCTACTCATCCCATGACAATATAAGGATAAAACAAATCTAAAACACACTGGAACCAAAGACAAAACATTGGTCATTTTGGGGGCTCTCCAAATGATATGTTATAAAAGAAGTCTTAATACTTACGGAATGCTTTGTCTATTCTCCATCCATTTGTTTTCTCCTCTCGTTTAAATTTATTCTGTTAACAAAAGAAAACAAAAAACCTATGGTAATCTTCTCCCATGTAACAAGTGAAAATTATGTTAAAAAAAATATCAAAATGAAATTCTTTTAATAACATATGATTCTCTAATAAATAACATATCTTTGCTAACAGGTGAGTTACTTAAACCTTAAGCTTTTTAAAAATAGAGATGAAAGATTTATATGAGCTCTCTGATTCTCCTTATGATCAACAGCATGAATCAGCAATGGAAGCTAGATTTACAGGACAGGAAAAAAAATAAAGTCAACTAGTGTAGAAACAGATCAAATTGTAATCAATTAAACTAAGCAGTATTAACTCTTTAAAAACTAGTATATTTGTATCATATTAAACCTCTTACACTATGATTTTAATATGTTTTTAATGGCATGGAGGGGAGACGGTAAAGAAACAAGCAAAATTTTGAAGCAGGCCAAGTTAATCTTAAGAATCTTCTTGATATTAAGGAACACCTTCTTATGCTTTTCTGAGGACCAAAGAGTCCATTTCACTCCAGATTATCTCCTTTAAGATAGAAATGGTAAAGGTTTAAGGCTCAATGCATTCTAAGGACATTAGAAAGTCTGAGGGAATATACATACACATACACATCCTAGGAGACGGAACAATCAACCAGTCTCTCCTTTCTTATCAGTTGCCTAAAAGCTTTCATTAAAAATACAAAAATCAAACATTTTATTGAGAAAAAAAGAGTGACATCACACAAAGTAACTGCTTCATGGCCCCCCTCTTCCTTCCAAAAGAACCTAAGCACTAAACTGACTTTTAAAGCAATAACTTTCTTGCATCCTCTTACTGCTTGTCATTCAAGGGTAACTCCTTAAGCTCTGTAGTTTAGCCTTGCTTATTATTTTAAAGCTTCATATGACTAACATCTTTCAATTTACAGATTACCCCTCTTTTTCACTCCTAAGTTCTTTTTTTGTTCGTTTTGTATTGGGGGGAGGGGGCATGGAGATAATTAGATTTATTTATTTTTACAGGAGGTACTGGGGATTAAACCCAAGACCTTGTGTATGCTGAGCATGCACTTTGCCATCTGAGCTATACCCTCCCCCTCCTCTTTTTCTTTCCTTATCTTTCTTCATAATACTTGTTACCAAGTAATACAGAAGTTTTCAAGGATGATCATCTTTCTCCCTTAAGAAATCATATTATTCTTTAAACAGTTGCTCAAAAGTTAACAAAAGTCACCTCCAAAAAAGTGATAGGCTACAATCACTAAATTAAACATCCTAAGAGAAATGCCAATAGGCTTTAGGCATTATTCAATTCTAAAACATGGCTACATCATATTTTACCTAATTGGGAATAGAATTTAGAAAATGTAAAACTTTTATGAAGAATGTATTGGTATTAGTTATTGAATTCATGGACAGGAACCACTGTAGGCCAAATTCCACGATCATAAAATAAATCAAATAATTTCAACCTCTGGTCCTGACAAAGTATCTGGTTATGGGCTTATTCCACACATCCAATCTACCATAAATAACTTTAACACTGAACAAAATAAATGCATCAATTATTTTCAAGCATTGGACAATAGGCAGAGCAAGACTACAATCCTAAAACCCCAGATAGAAAGGAAACAAAAGATGTACCAATGTTCACCCTTCTTTCTGCTTGGGGTAAATTTCCTAACCAATGAAGGAGAGATAAAGACCAGTTAGAGCACAGAGATCCCACTGAGCTGAGGAAGTCGAGAATCTTTAGGGGCAGGGTTCCACAGAGAAGAGAGCTATTTAAAGAAAAGCCTCACAAGCCTGGCAGAAGTATCCCATAGGTTATTGGTCTACATCTGGGTTGCATATGCCCAGAGCATAAGGCGTGGAGAATTACTACTACAGGGACGGGAACAGAAAGAAGATACTAGAAGTCACATAACATAGTGAGATGACAGGGTTCTAGTCCACATGAATGGAAAAACTTTGATAACACTGAGACATTCACTTCAGACCAGAACCACCACCACTTAAAGACAGGGATGACAGCCTAAAGCAGCCTTTCTCAATCGAAGTTCTAGCATGAGAATTAAGCCCTAATGCCCTAAGGCATCTACTCCATGTAATAAATTACCTTCTTTTCCTATGCACCTACAGTGGGACTAATATGACCATCCTTGGAGAAATTAGAAAACAGTAACTGAAATTATTTTCTATAGTTCAGATGAGAAACCTAGAGTAAAGATCAATCTTAATAAAGAGTAAAACTAAGCCTTGACACGAATAAGGAGAGTTGACAATATATCAGCTGCCTTCTAGAACTAAACTCAACCCTCTTTAAGGGAAAAACAAGCAAGCAAACATAATCTAGATATTGTGCAACATATCAGCCACAATGTCCAGCATGCAATAAAAAAAAAAAAAACACCACCACAAGACATGAGAAAAGGTAGGAAAATGAGACACACAATCAGGGAAATGAAATAAAAATATAATATCAGAAATGTAACAATCACTGAACGGGCTTAACAGCAGACTGAAGATAGCAGAAGACAGGGTAGTGAACTTGTAAACACGGTAACAGAAACTAACCAAATTGAAACGAAGAAAAAAGACTTGAGGGAGAAGAAAGACAGAGCTTTAATAATATTTAGTACAATGTCATGCAGACTGACACATGTAAGTGAGGCACCAGAAGTAGAGAACAAAGCAGACAAAAAATATTTTAAAAACCCTTAAGCAAATCATAAACATACTGCTGAACACCAAAGTTAAAAAGAAAAATCTTGAAAACAGTCACAGAAAAACAATTTCACCAAATATGTGACTACATATTAAAGACTACAGTTACAGTTGACTCTTGAACAACATGAGTTTGAACTGTGTGGTTCCACTTACGCATAGGTTTTTTTCAATAATAAATACTATAGTACTACACAATCCGAGGTTGGTTGAATCTGTTTTAGAAGTGGGTAGATATAAACCAGAAAATGTAATACTGAGGGTTAAAGAGATTATACTCAATTTAGAATTGAGAAATATTACATTACTTTTGGAGGGGGTGTAATTAGATAGATTTATTTACTTACCTACTTACTTATTTATAAGAGGTACTAGGGATTGAAACCAGGACCTTGTGCATGCTAAGCACACACTCTACCACTGAGCTATACCCTCCCCTCCTTACACTACTTTATGAGCTGTAAAGGATAGTTGTACCAAAAACACAGTAGTGGAAAAGGATGGAATGAGATTTCAATCAAAGGTTAAAAAGTAATACATTTTGGTCTCTTTTCAGTTAACAAATGTGATGGGTTTACTTTACCTTAATTTCTATCCTGGCTCTATGAGGAAAAAGTTGTCCGATCATAGAAAAGTCAGTTCCCACCATGCTGATGGCTAAAAAAAACATATCTGTTTCTGTAAAAATAAACATTCAGAAAGATTGAGAATTAATCTCCTAAATATTTCAGAGGAAAAAGAAATCTTACATAAGTATATCTTTTGAGGTAAAAATAAATTTGACAGTTAAGTTTTGTTTTTTGTTGTTGTTGTTATTATTTTGGTGGGATGAGGGAATTAGGTTTACTTATTTATTTATTCTTAGAGGAAGTACTGGGAATTGAACCCAGGATCTCATACATGCTAAGCATGTACTCTACCACTTCAGCTATTTCCTCCCCTCTGACAGTAGTTAAGTTTTTTACTAAAGTCCAGTAAACCTTTAGACATAGAAATTTATCTATGTACATGCACACAGACATATTTCAGTTTTCCTGCAAGGAACCTCATGGATATAAAAACATTTTTTTAAACTTATATACAGAAACATGGCTTAAGAAATTTGAATGTTCATACCAAAGTAGCAGGGATTTTTAAAAAGACATTCTGCCTATTTGGTCTTAAAGTGCCTTGAAGAAAACTGTCAGTCATGACGAGTATAATATTACTGCTAATGTAAGCAACTAAGACGTGCTAAGCAGTATGTGAAAGAAAGTAGCTAGAAAACACATAAGAAACTGCTAACAGAAGTAACCTCAAGAGAACAGGACTGGGGAAGTCAGAGAAGGGAATCTTCCTTTTTGTTCTACATTATTCTGTTGTGTTTAAATTTTTCCTTAAAACAAACTATATTATTTTTATAATAAAAAATAAGCAGTAAGCAACAGCATGCAATAAGTAATATATATTTTTTAAACTGTGTACTTACTACCATTAAAAGCTGTATTATACAATACTGAGGTAGAACATTTTTGTGAGCATTAAAAATATTGTTAATTTTTCATTAAAATACTTATTGTACAAAGATTACAAACATGTAAAGTACCTGTTGTACAGAGATTTGACAGAGAGGAATATTTCAGCTAAAATGACCATAATGCTAACTCCTAAAAAGACTTCTAAGATAAAGTCAGACGTGTGGTAGGGAGGATGGGAAAGGTGCCCAAAAAATTAGCTAGAGAGAAACAACACGGCAGTTTGCTAGGGTTTTTTTTAACCTGATTTAATTCAGAAACAGAGAAAATAATTTATTTCATTTCAAATAAATAATACACAAAATTTAAAATGAAAAGCAGTTACCTTTATTTGACCACGGTTTAGAGTAGTAATTTTTCCTAAAACTGGAATATGTAGTTGTAGAACCACGCTCAAATATGGGGTCATTTTCCTCAACAACACAGGGGCCTTTTGTCCTTAAAACTTCTACAGTTAAACTGAAAGAAACATATTTTTAAACAGATCTACACTAAAAACAAGCAAGGAAACAAACAGTAAATGAGATTTTAGTAGTTATATTTTGAAATTTACCATAGCAAAGTCGTATCAAAACCATAATACACATCTGAGGTATGCATATTTTCCAAGAATCTGCTAATTTTCACTTAAACTATGATTTCCATGGAATAAAAATAAATGCCAACTTTCTTTCCCCCAAAATCCTTAATAGCAATATAAAATTTACGAAATGTCTTTGGGCCAGCCACCTAAAACATTCTTTGTTTTTTAACTGATTTCTGCATGTCTCCTATATTTAATATACATTATTTTATCATGCAAAACCCCTGAACACAAAACAGTTAAATAAGCTTTCAACAATTTAATGACCAGTAAAATCATCATCACAAAATAGTGGAACACAATATGCAAAAACAATTATTATTAATAGTATTAAATTTTTGTTTATCATAAAACTTATATGCTATGATTTGTAATTAAACTGTCAGACTTTCCACCCTTCCTTTTTATCTCCTTATTAATTTATTTTCTGTTTTAAAATATACTCATTGGAAAGACAACTAAATTTCACAATGTCAAATTTGAGAAATTTAATGTTATACTAAGAAATTAAGCCAGAAAGGCAATAAAATCTCACCATTAAAACAATCATAAAATATGTTAAAACTACGTTTCATTATATCTTCAATAGTTATCATCACATGCCAGAATACAGTATTAGTTCATAATGTGAAGGTTGAATACCGACATCAAGACTGAGTCAATCTTTGGCGGAGGAGGGTATATAGCTCAGTGGTAGAGTGCCTGCTTAATGTGCCCAAGAGTCCTGGGTTCAATCCCAGTATGTCCACTAAAAAATAAATAAACCTAATTACCTCCTCCCACTAAAAACAAAACAAAAAAAAAGAACAGGAAATAATCTCAAAATTCAGGATGCTTATTAAAGAGAAAAAAGTCTGAGTCAATCTTGAAAATCTATCCGCAGTGGAGGACAACATGTGATTAGGTCAACAGCTCATTTTAATTACCAACAAAGACAGTAAAACAACAGTAGTAGGTTAGTGGGTGGCAGATCAGCAGTACCATCTTCTCATATAAAGGACAGCATTATAAAAATTGCAAAAAAATTATAAATGAATCTAACCTATCTATTTACAACACACATTATACAAATATAAACATCAGAGTCTAAGTGACAATGACAAATACAGAAACTTAATCTCCCTCAGTAGACAGAGCACATTTGTTCTCATAAAACCACAATCTCCCTCTCTTTTTTCAAACTTACCTTTCTTCATCCAAAATAATTGAACCATCTTCTGCCACTTTTACTCGAGGAACCAGCAACGGCCCATCATCCATCTCTTCTTCTACTTCGACATTATCTTCACCATCAGGAGTACTCTTACCTTCCTGCCTACCAAATGTAAAGACAGGTTAGTTCATATAAAAATGTTCCCTCAGGATCATGGACTTGTAAAATAAATTATTGCAAATTCAACCTACTAGCTATTTCTTACCTTCCCTATAACCTAACTGAAAATTTCTGTGTTGTTAAGGACGTAGTTATAAGATTTTCTCTAATTTAATCTAGCAGCATTTAGTAAGAGGCTTTACTCTCTCTGAAAATAAAGAGAAATAAATGTTCATCTTTTCTATCTTAGTAAGGTTATGAGTAAATCATCCAGATATTATGGAATTAACAAAAATAACCCTTATAGTTATACAGCATTAGTTTTCAGATCATTTTATAATCTCTTCAGAATAACCCTTAGGGGTTAGTTTTTCATATCCATTTGAGGCTTGGAGAAGATAAATTAGTCTTGCTCTAGATTACACAACAGCAAAGATAGATTAAGCAGCCAAATACAGTTTTCCAAATATTGACTCCAAATTCCCTACACTTTCCATTCAATTACAGTCTCCTTAAGGTCTTATTTAAGGAAACATAACCTATAAATCTATAAAAACATAACTTACTTCTAAATCTTGAGAGTTCTACTTTAAAACAATGTGGATTCTAAGCAAAACAGTAATCATTAACGATTGTTACTTGTGACAACCAGAAATATCAGATGTGATAAGCAGAAAATTCCAATGTTTCTGCTAATTTTCCACAATTCCCTACTTTGAATTACAAAGCTACAATAACTTCTTAAGAGGTCTCTTGGAGGGATTTCTTGGGAACAGAATAATATATATAAGTGAAGGTTTGCACACAAAAAGACACTCTCTAATGGGATCAAAACTATACCTCTTGCAGGACAGTGTATACAGAATGCTTTAAAAGGGAAAAAAAAGGAATGAAAGAAGAAAGGTAAAAGGGGAAAGGAAAGAAAATGAAAGGGAAAAGAAAAAACGTTTGCTTGGATAGACATAGACTAGAACTAAAACAATACATTAAAAATTTGGTAACATTTGTTGCCTCCAGGGAGAGGTACTAGACAGAATTGGAAGACTTTTCTCAGTACACTTTTGTTCCTTTGTATTTTGTATTTATTCTAAAACAAAACTCTTTCATTCTAAAAGCTTTAACTTAAAATCATAATACTGACTTACATATGTAAGACACAAATAGTGTGGGGCTTTCATATTGACTCAAATCAGGCAGTAACTTCCATTCTTGTCATGATTCTATTTAAAAATTCTATCACATGTAATCTAACTAAAACAGGAAGCATCATTTGATTCCATTAAAAAAAAATGTACCCGTAACAGAATATATTCAAAACAGATGAGATGCTTACTCTCTGGTCTGGACTGGTGTCAATGATTTTTCAGTTTTCTTTTCTTGCTCCAGTGAAGAACTATTAAACACAAGTAACAAAATACTTCTTAATAAATAAGTCATCTACATTTTGTCAATTTTATCTCAGACAATTCTATCTGATGCAAGCAGCAAATAGTTTTAATTTGTAATTTTTTTTTATAACATACTACTACTATTAATGATGTTGGGTCCAACAGTCAATTTTTCATTTAAAAACTTTGGTCATCATTAATAATTTGTTAGGCCCTAAGTAGAGAACACTCTTACTCTCTAATCCCAAGGCATGAAGCAACCTAGGGGGCCTGTTTCCAACTCCTAGATGTCAAACAACTCAAAACCTAAGTTTCTGGTCCTTCCCTCAACTAGGCCAAAGATCTGGTACACCTGATAAAGGCTACCTTGAAAATATGTCACTACTCCTACATTCACTTGCTAAACCACCAACAATACAACAATGAGGAGATTTATTATAAACTCTCTGCCTCCCCAGGCTAAGTCTGATTAAAGAAACTTGAGAGTAGGGGTATAGCTCATTGCTAGAGTGTGTACTTAGCACCACAAGGTCCTGGGTTCAATCCCCAGTACCTCTGTAAAAAAAAATTTTTTAGAGGATTTGTTATTCAAATGCCACCGTATTTAATTAAGAGGTAGGGTATAAAAATTAAATCATCCCTTTAGATCATAATATAGCATGTAAGAAATAAAAATTGCCATCTTGATTTTTAATCTTATTTTTAATCTCAGAGGTAAAGGGCATCACTTACCATCCCAAGAAAGTAGTTACTTGAAACAGCCCTAATTTTTAAAAGGACATCACATGAGCTGTAACTGCACTCTAAAAGTGATACTTAAGTCACTACATACTCAAAGAAAGTAAAATAGAAATAAAGTTTACTTACGTCATTGGATTGTTATCTGGCAAGTAATATATGAAGTCTCTCATAGTCATTTTTGAACGATCTGGTGGCCCCTGACTTTCATTTATGGCGTATTTGTTTTTCCACTGCTTCTAGATACACAAGCACACACAGATACATTTAAATTTTATAACTATAGAAGAATTTTAGATGTATATATTTAAGTATACAGCCCACTGCTGCATTCATTGCAAGTGCTTGAAAATTATTCCTACTACACTTATGTCTAATTTTAGGAAAAATTTTATATACTGAATATTTAAAAATTATAGCACATTAATGAATTTTAAAAACTAAAATGACTGAGACTGCCTAAAAGCTCAATGTATAAAATCAAGCTTGCTGATACTAACTACAATAATTCAGTGAGAATTTATACGTACATAGTTTTTATTTGCCCTGTAGTAAACTGGAATTCCATGTATTTAATTAAATTCTTGAAGCAAATGTTTAATTTTTAATTCCCAAAAATAAATCTAATTAAGCAGATTATATAGAACACTTTTAGAGGCAGATTTTAGGGGCTATGGATTCAAATCCCATATCCTCAACTGCTGTTTGACACAAAGCAAATAACCTCTCTGAGCTTATTTCCTCCTGTGTAAAATAGTGATACCCACTTCACACAGTTCAGATATTTAAATAAGATAATTAATATAAAGCACCAAGTGCCCTCTTCTTAATTAAAAAAGGGGGCATTTTATAATTAATAAGAGCTGACATTTGTTGAGTTCTTATTATTTGCTATACACTAACCTAAATACACTTTACACAAATGAACTCACTCTTCACAATCTTCCAATGAAGTGAATGCTATCATCAGTCTATTTTAGAGACGAGGGAATAGACATAGATGATTAACTAAATTGTTCAAAGTCACATAGTAAGTAAGAGATGAATCTAGAATCCCTTAGTCTAAGATAAAGTATCAAATTCCAGAGCTTGCATGTTTAACTACTGCTACAATACCCTCTTCAGAAAAACAATCTTCAAGATTAAAAAGAATGTAGTGTGGAGGGTATAGCTCAACTGGTAGAGCACATGCTTTAGCATGCATGAGGTCCTGGATTCAATCCCTAATACCTCCTTTAAGAATAAATAAACCTAATTACCTCCCCCCAACGAAAAAAAAGACTAAAAAGAACATAGACTGCACTGTAAGTATACACACATTTTCCCCATTTATTACACTCTATATTGACAATTCAGAAAACATTAGCAATTCATTTTGCACAACTACATTTATGTTAATTCAAATGACTATAACTCATGTCAACAAGATAGCCTCAAAAAAAATCTGAAGGCTAAGTTTATAAATATGCTTGTATGTGTATCCATCCGTGTGTGTGTGAGCAAGCACATAAGATGTCCCTTTTGTGGCTTCCGTCAAAAACAATGAAAGACATTGATGAATCAAATGTATAAAAATTAATACTGTGGAAAAAATAAGGTTATCAACTCCACAGTGCTTCTTAATCATTCTGTTAACAAAAGGTGATATTCTTACTAACATGAGGAATGTTATTTGGTTTTGTTTCCCTCATCAAAATGCTACAGATGCTTATTTTTCCTCCAAATGATCCCTGACTAACATAAAAACAAAAATCTACCAGGCAACAGTCAAAATTCTGAATTTTCTACTGTACCTTCTCTTTTCTCAATTCTTCTTTTAACATTTCTCTCAGTTTCTGGGCTTTATATATTCGGTATCTGTCTGAGCATGGCTGTTTCTCTTTTGTTGGAACAGGGTTTGGCTGTGGAGCTTCTTGATTAACTGTAGATAAAGGATGAGGTTCTGAAGGAACACTGATACCAGGCTTAACCAAACTAGAAGTACTTGATACTCGCTTTCTTCTCTGTGAGACAGTAGAGGAAGATTTACTGGATTCTTCAACATCATTTCCACCATCAGTCTTTTCATCACTGCTGAAATTTTAAAAGGAAAAATAAAAGGACAAGTGGATCTCCTTTTCGATATTCTAGTTTTAAAAACTAGTCTGGCAAAAGTGGATCGATGACTTGAACAGAGGCTACAATAAAATGTTTGTTTAGTAAATTAAAAAATGGAAATTCTAATGAAGACTGATGACCCTTTTCAAACTTTAAATCCTTAAGACATTATATATAGCACATAATTTTATGCTCATGCTAGTTCCTTAAAAAAAAAAAACCCAGAGGGAAATACCCCTAAGTTTCAAAACAAACCTTAATTAGCCTAATTTGAATTACTAGATAACTAACAGGCTTTTTCTTCTGATAGCTTAAAAAAATTTTTTTTATTGACGTATAGTTGATTTACAATATTATATTAGTTTTGGGTGTACAGCCCAGTGATTCAGTATTTTTAAAGGTTGAAAGCCATTAAATGAGAGTTGTTTCTTAAAATTAAGTTTATATTCCACATTGACACCCCCTAAACTGATCTGAATTATTGGCATTATACTTTAATTATCAACTTGGGATCAAACCAAACATACAAAATTTTAAATCTCTGAAATACTTGTATTGCAGTATTTGAAGATAATTCATATGGCTGCATTAATCAAACAAAATTCTGTTTGAGGCAGAAGTCACTTAACTTTTGTCAGATATAACTGTTTATTCACTATCAAAATAAAGTCTTCACTCAAAACAAGTACTCAGTCACTCCAATTACATTTTAGAGATACAGGATTGGATATAAATATTTCAGTAATGGCCTCAAGGCAAATGAAGAAGTTATAAGTCAAGAATTAAAAGTAGTCAAATTTTTTCATGTTGTGATAATTTTACATAAAAGTGGAAAATGCCTAAATCTACAGAATAACCTTTCCAAAAAGTATCCAATTTAAATTCTTATCTCAGCTCTTATATGTGATACATGTGCTATTTACATTTCACCCAATTAATGTGAATGCACAAGGTCAGAATACATACCCTACATTTTTACAATTAACAAAGACCCACCAAAAAAAAAAAAGATAAACAAATGTCAACTATAAAAAAGCCATATCCTTAAGCTTAAATGTCTCAAAACTACAGGCTAATTTATTAATATCAATAATCATGGACTCTTATGTAGTTAACAGGATCTCTGTGAACTTTATTAACAGTAACTGGTATTTGAATCTCCACTGTTGGGAGAAATTTTGAAACAAATTCATGTAACAAACTTAGAAATCACCAAGCATCACTAAGCTATCAAAATACTACTCTAAACCCAGCACTAGTTGAGCCCAACAGGAGAAGTTAAACTAAAAAATAAAGGAATAAGGGGGAGAGGGTATAGCTCAAGGGGTAGAGCGCAAGCTCAGCATGAAGAAGACCGTGAGTTCAATCCCCAGCACCTCAATTAAAAATAAATAAATAAACCTAATTACCTCCCCACCCAAAAAACAAACAAAAACAGAAAGGGATAAAATCCTGTCACAGTGTATGAAGAATTTATGCCATCTCACTGTCATTTAATAGGGTTGGTTTTTCACTGGTTTCCTACATTTATAGTATAAAAACAGAAGTCATTATTAGCTTAACATGTCTTAACTTTCATTACTTTGCTCCATAACCTTTAAACATAAAGGTAATTATTCTGCCCTGTCCTGTACAAGGAGGTTTATATCAGTTATCTCTAACCTTCACAGTAACTCTCCGAAGTAGGTAATATTATCCTCATTTTGCAGATGAGTAAACTCTGCCTGGGCAAAGCCCATAATTGTTAAATTAAGCAAGAGAATCCTGAATCCAAATGTGGAACATGACACATGCTTTTCGGTTCAGAAAACATGGTCACCATACTTAAAGGGGCAAACTCTCAAGTCAAAATAAGTAACCAGACCTCCTTTCCATTGACATAACTCAGCAGAATCCAAGTAACACTGCTCTTCTTTTAAAATTAAACGTTTTTAAGATAAAAAAAAAAACTACTTACCCTCCAAAGTACTCCAAAAGAATGAAAACTGCGGTAATCAAAATTGTCTAATGAATAGTACCACGTGTGGATATTCTTCACTTTCTGACTGTTATACCTGGATTCCTCCCACTACCGCTTGAAGACCCCCTCCCCGAGAATCTACACACTGTAACACATCCACACTTGTCACAACCTGTGGTCAGCGAGACCAACTGTAGTTTGCAACGTGTTCCTCGGCCTCAACTGTCAGGCTTAGTGCAAGCGAGGGAGTACTTCCACGGAAAAGTTCATTTGCTCAGCTTCCAGGTGACATGCCGGGAGAGGCGGGACAGATGAAAATGCTCCCCTCTGCAAACACTTACCTGCTCTTGGGAGTCTTTTCTTGGGGCTCCGCTTCCCCGAAACCCACTGGGGGCACATCTGAGGACTCCGCTGGCTTCGGGGCAGAGGCCGCTGTAGGCTCTGGCGGCCTGGGAGCCTCCTGTTCACGCTGGGGATTGGAGGCGGTGGAGCCTCTGGCGCCAGCTCCAGGCCTGACATTCGGCTTCACGCTTAGGCGTGCCCTGCGGAACATGGCGGAGCCAGGGGGCCCGGGGAGGCGGCCCCACGGCCGCTTTCAGCCCCGAGCCCCGGCCGCTGCCTGGAGAGGGGTTTAGGAACTACGCCCTTTCCACAAAGCCCACACCACCAGCCCAGCCGGCAGCTACCGCAGTTTCACGCCCCCGCCACCACCACCTGCGTCGTCCCGCCGCCGCCTCTTCTTCATGACCCTGCTACAGTAATAGCTAAGTTTCTCGCTATACCTTGCTCCCCCGCCGTCAGAGGGCGCCGGAACTGGTTGCGTCATCCTCCAGCGCCACGGAATGACGTAAGACGCACAGCGCCCGGAGCCATGGTAACTGTAAGCCACGGAGCCTGGGTTACCTGGGAACCGGAAATTGAGATGCAAGGCTGTGTGTTTTCCCTCTCCAGGGGTCCCTAGAAGTTATTCAAAAAAGGAGATAGTCCATTTGCCCAAACTTTTACGAGAACTATTAAAATCGCTTTTGTTTTTAGAGGGTCCTGTAGAGCAGTGCCTGTTTATCAGCACATCCCCAAGACTTACTTAAAAATTCTAAATTGAGTAGAACATAGATTTGAAATTCAGATGTGAAGAAACTGATAATAGTTAACTTCTAAAAGGGGAACTGGGCTTCTGGTAAATATGTCTTAGGAAGAGGAACATTTACTGTATATCCTTGTGTACTTTTTAATGTGAATGTAACACCTGTTCAAAAATTATTGTAGTTAAAATTTTGTGAATTAATTTGAGCATTCTTAATCTGCTTCAGGAGGGAGCAATAGAGCAATAAACAAGGCATTCTGGGTGGGCGAGGAAAAATTCAACAAATGAATTTAATAATTTAAGAATTATTAAATGCCATGAAAGAAATGTAAAGGATAATATAACAGAGATTAATGGGAGGCTGGTTTACTTTATGCAGGATAATTAGGTAAGGCCTCTATGATGAGAGGGAAAATGTCCAGAGATGCAGTTGGCTCTACAGATTATGAGCAAGTGTTTGAACCGGCAATACACGTCCCCTGACTCATGGAAAACAAAGGCCTGACTTCTTCTTGAAAGGGGAAGAAAATTCTACAAGAACATCCTGCTATATTAATAACAAAATGTCAAAGGAATAAAACACTGAATTGATTGAAGAGATTGCTAGGTCATCCAGAAGGAGAAAGAAGAGGAATAGGTATTTTTGAGAGTAGGAAAGCAAGGCTGAAAGCACAGAGGAGAGAAGAGATTCTGTTAAAACTGGGAAGGAAATAGAGGTCTGTGGGCTCCTAGTACTATGGAGAAGCAACAGGACCTCAAAACAAATCTAAAGAAGCTTAAGAACTTGACAAAAATAACCCCTGCTGAAACTATCTCAGAAAACTTGGAGCTACTGCCAGAACCCTGTATCTCTGGACAGCATATTCTGGTATAGACTGAAGACACAAGGCCTTTCCCAAAATGTTTTGTTCCACCTATGAGTCTATGGTGTTCCCACAATTTTGCAGGTAAAGAAGTAAATAATGACTAAGATTTAATTTCCTATTAGTAAAGGGATGAGAACAGAATCAGATTTAATTTTATTATTAAATATAAAATCATGAGATTTTTTTACACGCTCAAGTTTTTAAAGTCTTGATGGTATCATAATTTTTTAAAATTGTTTCTTATGGGGGGAGGTAATTAGATTTGTTTATTCACTTTTAGAGGAGGTACTGTAGATTGAACCCAGGGCCTCATGCATGCTAAGCATGTGCTCTACCTCTTGAGCTATACCCTCCCCTGGCATCATAGTAATTTAAAAAAGTCTCTAGTTTTCTCTGGCAGACACACCCAACATTTCTTGTATACATGGTATACGTCATGTGAATCCCTATAACTTAGAAAGTATATTTTCAGCCATAAAGAAAAAGCTCAATTAGACTCATAAGACCACACATAGAAACAACTCTACCACTTACCTTCAACCCCAAATTGCTTTTCTCCCTTCCTTAGATGGTCTCTTTATAAAGAGCCTGGCCAGAAAGTCAATCTTTTCCCCTGCTCAAGTTACTCCAGAAGAGATTCACTAAGTGGAAACAGACCTGGGCTACAAGTAGTGTTGAGGAATAGGGGTAGGGCATACGGAAAACATGTTGAGTGCTATCCTATTCAGGATACTTAGCACTTCAAATATATTAATTCAGTTAATGAAAGAGGTACAATTACCTCCCCATTTTACTGGTCAGGAAGATTTAATGCAATGAAATAACACTCCCAAGTTCACACACCTACTCATTGGTAGAGCTGGGCTTTCAACCCAGGCATGTCACCTCCAGAACCCTCAAGTAATTTTTATTAGGTAAAAGAATTGTTGAAGGTTGGTTGTATATACTTGGGGATTCATTATAGTATTTTTTACACTTCTGAGTATGTTTGAAATCTTCCAAAGCACAGCCTTAAAAAAATAGGATAATTTTAGGGTGTCCAGACTAACTCTACACATTTCTCAGTTTGTAATATTTAACAGAACAGATGAAGGAAACAAGTACCATGCATCTTCATGCTTCTGTTTCTAGCAATGGTTGATGTTCCACAGCTGTTAAGGTTCTTCTGGGCTATTCTTAGTTTGTGGTAAGACTGCATTCCCTACCCTTCTCTCCCCATCACACAATCCAAACACAGAGCCACAAAACTCGAGTACCTCAAGTACTGTCAACTGTGACAAGGGCACTGGGATGAAATGGGAGTCCACTTTATTTTTTTATTTTTAGTGGAGGAGACAAGTAGGTTTATTTATTTATTTTTAATAAAGATAGTGGGGATTGAACCCAAGACCTCATGCATGCTAAGCATACACTCTACCACTTGAGCTATATCATCCACTCAAGAGTCTGTCTTAAGTGTGAATCTCAGTTCTTATAGTCCCTACTAGTAGTTGCTTCTGGTCTGAGTCTCAGTCGCCTCTTTCGTACAATGAGAACAGTGAAGCCTACCTTGCAGGCCTGGTACGTGAATAAAGGAAAACATGTAAAGGGCCAACGCTGCCTTTCAGAGATAACCCTTAATCTGTTCTGTCCGCCTCCTTCCCTTCCCGCCTCTACAACAGGATGAAAGAAAGCTAACGTTCTTTGTCGAAAAGTTAGATATTGTAGAGTTTAATGTCGTTACCAAAATATGGGGGCTGATCAAGCCCCAGTGCCCTGAACACGGGAGGAAAATCCACACACGCCTACCCCTCTAAGACACGGGACCTGCTTTCTAGACTCTACGCGTGGCAGAAGGACCCCCTGCGCGGGTTAGCTGCAAAGCGAGGGCTAGCAACTGAGGACCGCCCCGCCTCCCAGCCGCACACGCGCAGTTGCTCTCCGGCCACGCCGGCGGCTGTTGTCGGGTCTCCGGGGGCGGGGCCGTCCACCAAGCCCAGAAGTATCTTGCTGGAGGGCCCCACCGGCTCAACCTTCCAGACCTGCGTTAGGGGCGGCCGCTGACCCCTGAAGGAATTCATTGCTTTTCCGAGTCGCTCTCTTCCAGGCTTGGTCAGGTGGTCAGCATGGCCCGTGAGTGTGCGGACCCGGGGGGAAAGCGGCGGGGAGCGCTGGGCGAGGAAGTCTAGCTCCGAGGCGCGGCGGCCGGGGAGGCGGGGGTGCTGGTTGGTGAAACCCCTTCGGTCGGGCGCGGCGGGGACCCGATTTGCAGGCAGCGGAGGGAGAGGGACCGTTGGCTCCGGTCCAGCCTGAAAGGTCGGGCAGGTGCCTGTCCCTCGGGTGCGAGTTTACACCGTAAAAAACACCTCCCCGGGGGTGAGGTTTGTGGAGATGGAAGCCCTGGAAGGGGTCGTGTTCTGGAGGTAGTTTATAGCTGGTAGTTAATACTCAAAGTCCTGAGGCCTAAAGACGGGGAGCTCTAAGTCTCCTCCCTTGTTCTTTTGGCCCTCACAGGTAATGTTTTACGAGCATATGTATTTGCTCGCTTAACAGTTGAATTATGATGGGCCAACTTGTGCAAGGTGTGATCTGCAATTTATCTGTCTTTCTCTCTCCACCCACACCCCTCAAAAGGCAAAACTTGTTTTGGAATATTGGCCCATATAGACAGACAATTGGAATGCCTGTGTTAAAGGACCTGGTATTTACAGCCAGTGAACCCCTTGACTGGTATAATACTCTTAAGACCTTAAGTGTTTACCTTCAAGCTTCCTCCTTGTCATCAGATCAGGGAACACTACTCAGTGCAGCATTCTGCTAGCTTCTCTCTTAAAAAGCAAACTTCAGATGCATTTAAATGTGAGCCTTATAATGGAGTTATCAACTTGGGGGATGGGAAAATAGCATGACTGTTTCTTTTTGTAGGTGGAAATCAACGAGAACTTGCCCGCCGGAAAAACATGAAGAAATCACAGGAAATTAGTAAGGGAAAAAGAAAAGAAGATAGCTTGACTACCTCTCAGAGAAAACAGAGGTAAGTGATACTAAAGAAATTCCCGAGTCACAGAAGTTTTCACTTTGGAAAATAGAAACCATTTTTAAATCCTTAGTAGAACTAGGCCTAACCTACAGAAAGGGGTAACAACTGAGTATCTGTTGTGTGCCTCGCATAGTAAAACTTTGTGACATAGTCGTTATCCCAACTCATGGATGAAGAATTTAAAGCCCTTAAGCTATAATTGGTGTTGCAGAAAATCTCATACCTCTCCACCATAACCATAAGCACTTCATTAACTTCCATGTGCAAAGAAAGCATTGTTAGGTGCAAAGGATAAATATTTTCAAAGCAGATATCCTACCCATTCTAGTCTGGATGACAGGCCACCAATTACATTGATAACTGTCTGAAAGAGACACAAAAAAACATGTATAACTATTGACTTCTGAAGATCCATTTGGTTGGAGGGAATATAGGTGCACAGCCTTGATACATGAGTATATGTGACAAATAATACAAACCTGCTACACAAATACTTTGAGACTGAAGCTCAAGTTAAAAAAAAAAACATTCAGGGGTGGAGGGTTTAGCTCAGTGGTAGAGTGTGCGCTTAGCATGCACGAGGTCCTGGGTTCAATCCCCAGTACCTCTATTAAAATAAATAAATAAACCTAATTACCACCACCCACAAAAAAATTCATGTTTCTAAAAAACAAAGCTAGCCAAATTTAATTTTATTCTAAAATCAAGTTTTGTTGTCACTATAAAAGTTGGTCAGGTAAATAACTGACTGCACGTGCTTCAGTATGGCTTCTCCGTGGCCCTCAAGCCTGGCTGCACATTAGAACCACCTGGGAAACCTTGACATCTGCTCAAGCCTGGGCCCTACACCCAGTCCAGATTTAATTGGTCTAGGGTAGGGGATTAAAAGGTGCACTAAGTAAATTTTATTGCACCTAAGTTAAACCTGACTTAAAAAGCTCCCCAGGTGATTCTGATGTTCAGTCAGAGTTTAATGAGGTTGAAGCCCTTATCACTTCACACTTTTTATGACGTTTATTTTTAAAGTAATAAGCTTTGCTTTGAATTAGTTTACTTTCATTGGAGTAGAAGTGAACAGATCAGTAACCATGAAACAGTATTTTTTACTGGGAAACCTACCGTAGCTTGCCTCAGTAATCATTGTTTAATGAATACCTACTCCTTATAAAGCTCTGTGGTAGATACTGTGTATATATTATCTCTATTCATCACAATCCTAAAAAGTGGTATTAGCCCCAGTGCATACAATAAGAGACTAAGGCTCTGAATTTGAGTAACATTGCTAAGGTCATACAGCAAGCACAGCAGAGTTTGGTTACAAACAGAAAAGTAACTATCACTGTTTTTTTCCGGGATACCTCATTTCTTGGTAGCTGTCGTCTTCTTCCTTTCTTCTCATTCCTTGTTTTTACTGTCAGCTTTGCATAAATGTCTTACTGATACAGACAGAGCTGCTCATCCTGAATTAAAATCTAATACCAAATATACACAATAACAGCATAGGAAAGAGCCTCGACTTTGAAATTAGACAGACCTTGCTTTTTATGTGATGTGTGGCAAATTACTTAGCTCTAAGCCTTTAACTTTTTTTTTTCTAAACTCTTAAACATAGGGACAATAACTCAAAATTATTGTGGGACTTAATCCAGAGCCAGTAAAGTGCCTGGCACATAGAGGGGGTTGAACACATAACCATTTAATTTATTTTTTAATATGGGCTCATGGACCGTCCGGCCCAGGTAGTCTGGTTTGTAGCTCACAGTAAGTGGAGGTTCAGCCAGAGACACAAAAGGTTAAGAAAATGCCCCAAAGATCCTGCTTTTCTTTGGTATAATCCATTTTTCATCACTAAATATTGGGGTTTTGGCTTGTAAGAAACTGAATTGCTTCACAACATCTATGTCCTAATCCTAGGTACCAGTTAGGAGATCTAGACTTCTTAAATGCCCCTTCTTCCAGCAAAAAATTTATAATGAATTAACTTTGTTGACAACCAAGAGTAATTACCATTATTCCAGCATGTATCTACCTAGTGTCAGAACAGCCCTGATACATATTACTCTAATTTTGAAAGGACTTGGAGGTTATTTGCCCAAAGTCATAACAACAGTAGAGCTGGTATTCAAAATAAGATCCGACTTCAAAGCCATTTCATTCTTTGCCTTCCCATTCTATCTCCATCCATGAAAATGAAAAGACATAAAAGTTATATCTTTTCAGTTGTCTTCTGATATACTGAATGGGTTATTATAGAAATCAAGTGGCAACATAAAATCAGTTTTTCTGTAACAACTTACAGCCTTTTCCCCCCTTATAGGGATTCTGAGATCATGCAACAAAAGCAGAAGGCAGCCAATGAGAAGAAGTCTATGCAGACAAGCCAAAAATGATGACTGACTATTTGGAAAACCTGGGTGCTACTGCTAACTAGGTGTATAATAAGCTCTATGATCAAGATTTTGTACAGTGAACAGTCAGTACATATGTTATATCCTTACAAAACTATTTTAAACTTTACCTTTCAGCCTGACTTAGTATGATGTTTCAGAACCATTCTTCAAAGAATAAAACACAAACCATGCATGTGACGTTGGTGAACATTTTCTTTTATCAGCAGTGAGCATTTATATAATTAGGTAATATGATCAGATAACAAGATCTATATAAATCTAGAATCTTTGTCATAAACTTTGTTGAAGTATATCTTTAAATTTAACTTTATTGTATCATTGAATTTAAGACACATTTCTCTAATTTTGCTTTGCAATCAACTGGTTTGCTTGAAGAATTTGCGAAAGGTAGTACAAACCATCTGGAATAGCAACTAAATGAACATAAACTAAATAAGGTCTCAGTAAGAGTTCTACTTACAGCTTTAAAATTTTCTGGAATAAGTGCCTTTTAAAAATAGACTTAATTTTTTTTAGACCATATTAGGGTCACAAAAAAATTTAGATTTCTCAGGTACCCCTGGCCCTACTCATGCATAGCTTCCCCATAATGAAAATGCCCAACCAGAGTGGTACTTTTGTTGTAATTGATGAACCGACATTAACACATCATCACCCCAAAGTACTTAGTTTACATTAGGATTCACTCTATGGGTTCTGAGTGCCTTTTTTCAGATATGTCAATGTTTGGTTTTTTTAATTGAAGTATAATTGACTTACAATATTAGTTTCAGGTGTACCATATAGTGATTTTTTTTTTGATTTGATGTTTTTATACATTACAAAGTGATCACCACAATGTCTAATTACTATGTGTCACCATAAAAAGCTACTGTGATAATATTGACTGATTCCCTTTGCTGTACATTATATGCCTGTGACTTATTACCTTATAGCTAAATTTGTACCTCTTAATCCCATTCCCCTATCTCACCCATTTCCCCACGTCCATCTGGTGACACCAGTGTGTTCTCTGTACCTGTGAGTTTGTTTCTATTTTGTTATGTATGTTCATTTTTTTTTTAGATTCATAGAAGTGTAACTATATAGTATTTGTCCTTCTCTGTCTGGCTTATTTCACTTAGCATAATACCCTCTAGGTCCATTCGTGTTATAACAAATGGTAAGATTTCATTCTTTTTTATTAGTGAGTAATATTCTATTATATATGTGTATATGTACAGCACATTTTCTTTATCCAGTCATCTCTCAAGTGACAGTTAGGTTGCTTCCATATTTTGGCAAGTGATGCAGTGAACATAGGGGTGCATATATATTTTCAAATTAGCGTGTTTTCTTTAGATATTTTTCATTTTTGAGGAGCCTCTATACTGTTTTGCATTGTGACTATACCAATTTACATTCCCACCAACAGTACACAAGGGTTCTCTTTTCAACACATCCTTACCAACACGTGTTACATCATGTCTTTTTCCTAATAGTCATTCTCACAAGTATGCAGTGATATCTCATTGTGGTTTTGATTTGCATTTCCCTGATGATTAGTGATGTTGGGTATCTTCTCTTGTACTTTTTGGCAATCTATATGTCTTCTTTGAGAAAATATCTACTCAGGTCCTCTGCCCATTTTTAATCACATTTTTTTATATTGAGTTGTATAAGTTATTTATATATTTTGTATATTAACTCCTTATTGGACATATCATTTGCAAATTTCTCCCATTCTGGATGCTGTGTTTTAGTTTCATTGATGGTTTCCTTCACCATGCAAAGACTTTTTGGTTTGATGTAGTTCCTTTAAGTTTAGTTTTGCTTTTGTTACCTCTGCCTGTAGTGACAGATCTAAAAAAATATTGCTAAGACCAATATCAAAGAGCATGTGTACTGCCTATGTTTTCTTTTAGGAGTTTTGTGGTTTTAGGTTTTACATTTAAGTCTTTAATCCATTTTGAGTTTATTTTTGTACATGATGGAATAAGGTTGTCAGATTTCATTCTTTAGCATGTAACTGTCCAGTTTTCCCACCACCATTTATTAAAGAGACTGTCTTTTCTCCATTTTATATTCTTGCCTCCTTTGTTGTAGATTAATTGACCATATAAGTGTGAGTTCATTTCTGGGCTCTCTTTTCTGTTTAGTTGATCAATGTGTCTTTTTTTGCCAGTACTGTACTATTTTGATCATTGTAGCTTTTTAGTATAGTTTGAAATCAAGGAGCATGCTACTTTAGCTTTGTTCTTCTTTCTCAAGATTGCTTTGCTATTTGAGGTGTTTTGTGTTTCCATATAAATTTTAAGATTGGTTCTGGTTCTGTGAAAAATGCAGTGGGTATTTTAATAGGGATTGCATTGAATCTGTAGATTGCTTTGGGTAGTATGGAGATTTTGACTATTAATACTTCCAGTCCATGAGCACAGAGTATCTTTCCATTTATTTGAGTTTTCTTCAATTTTGTTCATTAGTATTTTAGAGTTTTCAACGCACCGGTCTTTCACCTCCTTGAACAAATTAATTGCTAGGTATTGAATAAAAGTGGCAACAGTGGGCATCCTTTTCTTGTTTTCTATATTCGAGAAAAAGTTGTCAGCTTTTCACTACTGAGTATGTTTCAGCTATAGGTTTATCACATATGGCCTTAATTATTTTGAGGTATGTTCCCTGTATAACCACTTTGTTGAGAGTTTTTTTTTATCATAAATGGATGTTGAATTTTGTCAAGAGCTTTTTCTGCATTTATTTATATGATATGATTTTTATTCTTTAATTTGTGAATGCAGTGTATCACATTGATGGATTTGTAGATATTGAACCACCCTTGCATCCCTGGAGTAAATCCTACTTGGTTATAGTGTATGATTCTTTTAATATATTGTTGACTTTGGTTTGCTAATATTTTGTTGAGGATTTTTGCATTTTTGTTCATCAGTAATATTGGCCCATAGTTTTTTTGTAGTGTCTTATGTTTGGTTTTGATATCAGGGTAATGCTGGCTTCATGAAATGAGTTTGGAAGTTTTCCCACCTCTTCCATTTTTTGGAAGAGTTTGAAAGGGTAGGTATTACTTAATTATTGTTGAAGTGTTTGGTAGTATTCACCTGTGAAGCTGTCTGATCCTGGACTTTTGTTTGTTAGCAGTTTTTTGGCTACTGATTGAATTTCAATACTAGTAATCAGTCTGTTCAGATTTTCTATTTCTTCCTGATTCATTCTTGGAGGATTGTATGTTTTAGGAATTGATCCATTTCTTCTATGTTATCCAATCTGTTGGCATATAATTGTTTGTGGTGGTCTCATGATTCTTTGTATTTCTGTGATATTGGATGTAAGTTCTCTTCTTTCATTTCTGACTTTATTTGGGCCCTCTCTTTTTTTCTTGAGTCTGGCTAAAGGTTTATCAATTTTGTTTATTGTTTCAGTGAAGCAACTCTTAGTTTCATGGATCTTTTCTGTTGGTTTTTTACTCTCTATTTTATTTATTTCTACTCTGATCTTTTATTATTTCCTTCCTTCTACTAATTTTGGGCTTTGTTCTTACTTTTATAGTTTCTTGGATATAAAGTTACATTGTTGATTTGATGTTTTGCTTTTTTCTTGAGGTAGGCCTGTATTGCTAGAAACTACCCTCTTAGAACTGCTATTTCTGCATTCCATAGATTTTGGAAAATTGTGTTTCCATTTCCATTTGTCTCAAGATATTTTTAAATTTTCTTTTTGATTTCTTCATTGAGCTATTGGTGGTTTAATAACATGCTGTATAGTCTCTGTGTTTTCCAGTTTTCTTCTTAGTGTTGATTTCTGGTTTCATACTGTTGTGGTCAGAAAAGATGCTTAATATGATTTCAGTCTTCTTATATTTATTGAAACTTGTTTTGTGGCCTAACGTGATCTCTCCTAAAGAATGTTCTATGTGCACTTAAGGCATGCTTGCAGTTTTTGCATGGAATGCTCTATATGTATCTTTTAAGTATATTTGATTTAATGTGTCATTTAAGGCCAATGTTTCCTTATTGATTTTCTGTCTGGATAATATATAAGTAGAGTAAGAAAGTTCCTGGCTATTATTGTCTCCCTTTTATGCTTTATGTATTTAGGTGCTCCTATGTTGGGTGCATAAATATTTATGAATGTTATATCCTCTTTATAGATTGACTCCTTTATCATTATGTAATGCCCTTCTTAGTCTCTTATTATAGTTTTATTTAAATTCTGTTTTGTCTTACACAAGCATTGCTACCTTAGCTTTCTTTTTCTTTCCATTTGCATAGAATATCTTTCCCTATACCTTCACTTTCAGTCTATGTGTCTTTAGATCTGAAGTGACCCTCCTGTTGGCAGCATATAGATCAGTGTTTTTGTGTATTTTATTTTTTTTATTGGGGGGGTATAATTGGATTTATTTATTTATTTATTTTTAACATTTTTTATTGATTTATAATCATTTTACAATGTTGTGTCAAATTCCAGTGTTCAGCACAATTTTTCAGTCATTCATGGACATATACACACTCATTGTCACATTTTTTTCTCTGTGATTTATCATAACATTTTGTGTATATTTCCCTGTGCTATACAGTGTAATCTTGTTTATCTGTTCTACAATTTTGAAATCCCAGTCTATCCCTTCCCACCCTCTACCCCCCTGGTAACCACAAGTCTGTATTCTCTGTCCATGAGTCTTTAGATTCCACATATGAGTGATCTCATATGGTATTTTTCTTTCTCTTTCTGGCTTACTTCACTTAGAATGACATTCTCTAGGAGCATCCATGTTGCTGCAAATGGCGTTATGTTGTCGGTTTTTATGGCTGAGTAGTATTCCATTGTATAAATATACCACATCTTCTTTATCCAGTCACCTATTGATGGACATTTAGGCTTTTTCCATGTTTTGGCTATTGTAAATAGTGCTGCTATGAACATTGGAGTGCAGGTGTCATCCTGAAGTAGATTTCCTTCTGGATACAAGCCCAGGAGTGGGATTCCTGGGTCATATGGTAAGTCTATTCCTAGTCTTTTGAGGAATCTCCACACTGTTTTCCATAGTGGCTGCACCAAACTGCATTCCCACCAGCAGTGGGATTTTTGAATATTTGGCCATTCTGACTGGTGTGAGGTGATACCTCATTGTAGTTTTGATTTGCATTTCTCTGATAATTAGTGATATTGAGCATTTTTTCATGTGCTTTTTGATCATTTGTATGTCTTCCTTGGAGAGTTGCTTGTTTAGGTCTTCTGCCCATTTTTGGATTGGGTTGTTTATTTTTTTCTTATTGAGTCGTATGAGCTGCTTATATATTTTGGAGATCAAGCCTTTGTCGGTTTCACTTGCAAAAATTTTCTCCCATTCCGTAGGTTTTCTTCTTGTTTTATTTCTGGTTTCCTTTGCTCTGCAGAAGCTTGTAAGTTTCATTAGGTCCCATTTGTTTCTTCTGGCTTTTATTTCTTCTAGGAGAAAATTTTTGAAATGTATGTCAGATAATGTTTTGCCTATGTTTTCCTCTAGGAGGTTTATTGTATCTTGTCTTATGTTTAAGTCTTTAATCCATTTTGAGTTGATTTTTGTATATAGTGTAAGGGTGTGTTCTAGCTTCATTGTTTTACATGCTGCTGTCCAGTTTTCTAATTGGGTTTATTTATTTATTTATATTTGGAGGAGGTACTGGGGATTGAACCCAGGATCTCATGCATGCCAGACATATGCTCTACCACTTGAGCTATACCCTCCCCCCATGTCAGTGTTCTTTTTTTTTTTAATCCATTCAGCCACCTATATCTTTCAATTGGAGCATTTAGTCCATTTACATTTTAAAAATTTATTTATTTTAATTTGGGGGGGTAATTAGGTTTACTTATTTATTTTTAGAGGAGATTCTGGAGATTGAACCCAGGACTTTATGTATGCTAAGCATGCACTCTACCACTTGAGCTATACCTTCCCCCCTAGTCCATTTACATTTAAAGTAATAATAATAGGTATGTGCTTATTGCCATTTTGTTCTGGTTGTTTCGTAGGTCTTCTCTGTTCCCTTCTTTTTCTCTTGGTCTCTTCCCTTGTGGTGTGATGATTTTCTTCAGTATTATGTTTGGGTTCCTTTTTTTAATTGTTTGTGTATCTATTGTAACTTTTTGGTTTGTGATTAAGTTCAAATCCTTTCTAAAAGCATTACATTTTTACTCCCCCTCTCGTGTTTTATGTTTTTTTTTAATTGTGGTATTGGTGACATACAATATTATATAAGTTTTAGGTATACAACATAGTGAGTCACAATTTTTAAAGATTATGCTCCATTTATAGTTATTATAAAATATTGGCTATATTCCCTGTGCTGTACAATATATCCTTGTCGCTTGTTTGTTTTATACATAGTAGTTTGTACCTCGTAATCACCTACCCTTATCTTGCCCCTCCCTCCTTCCCTCTCCCTGTTGGTTTATTCTTTATATCTGTGAGTCTGTTTCTCTTTTGTTATATTCACTAGTTTACTTTACTTTACTTTTTTTCCACATATAAATGATAACATACAGTATTTGTCTTTCTCTGACTTATTTCAGTAAGCATAATACCCTCCACGCCTATCCATGTTGCAAATGGCAAAATTTTATTCTTTTTTAAGATTGGATATTTCATTGTGTGTGTGTATATGTGTTTGTATCACATTTTCTTTACCCATTCATCTATTGATGGACACTTAGATTGCTTCCATATCTTGGCTTTTGTAAATAATGCTGCTATGACTTTTAGGGTGCATGCATCATTTCAAATTAGTGTTTTTGTTTTCCTCAGATACCCAAGAGTTGAATTGCTGGATCATATGGTAGTTCTATTTTTAGTTTTTTTGAGGACCATCCATGATGTTTTCTGCAGTGGCTACACCAATTTACATACACATCAACAATGTAGAAGTGTTCCCTTTTCTCCACATCCTATGTTTTATGTTTTTGACATTATATTTTACGTTTTTTATTTTGTGTATTTTTTAACTACTAATTGTAGTGATAGTTGATTTTACTACTTTTGTCTTTAACCTTCATACTAGCCTTTTTCTGGTTGATCCACTGCCTTTACTATGTATATTTGCCAATTTTAGTCAGTTCTGAGACTCTTCAAAAACCTAAATAAAGCTGGGAGGAAAAAACATAACCCTAAAGTGAAAACCTAATATAAAATTGACTTCCACAGTCAGATTATGAAATCTGTATATTTTGCCATCTGTGTCAGGCTTTAAGCAGTGATATAAACTAAGCAGACTGTATGTCAACTTCTTTGGTAAATTCTTAGTTGACTTTGCTGATGGATACCTATTAAAAAATACAACTGGAAGAATTATTTCTATAGAATTGTCAATCATGGTTTTCCATTAGATCAAATTGAGTAAAACCATTTATTAAACTGTGTCCTAAAACTTTATCTACTGAAGTACTCCTTGCTATATAGTAATCACACTTCGGAATATATTATCTTTACAGATGGCCAAGTCATGAAAATATCACTGAGAAAAGAAGTGCTCCAGTGCACTTCCCTATAAATTCCAGAAAGATTTAAAACCTACTACAGTCTTTTCCTTATAACCGAACAAAAACCTTTTTAGCCCTAGTGAGCCAATACACATCAAAAGGTCATAGGTAGCCTGCAGTTGGCCCATTTGCCTGGGAAAATTGAGATTTTAAAATTTTACTCTAACTTTTATAGAAATATGTTCTATACCACATACTACTGTTGGTACTTTATCAATTGGATGTGACTTTGTTTACTGGTATATCAGCATAGAAACATTTCTTTACACTATGTTTTGGTGGAGCCTTTCTCTACACTTGTGAGTTTGCAAGAAATTGCCTCCCAATCTGGCTATAATCAAGACACAATCCTACTGAATACTTGTCTTTTATAAACTTGTATTACGTTACAAAGGCTTTTGTCAAGGACTTTCTGAGGGGATAGCATCAAGGCTCATTTGGCCTCATACCACTCAAGGTGACTGATGGGGTGGCTTATGAACGGACATTTAATACAGAGTCAGGTACATTAATGTATGCTTGAAGAAGTGCAACCATGTCTAACCTGTGATTTCATGGTATATTGAAATTTTTGTTTGCAAATAGAATCATTAATTAACTTATTAGTAACTACAGCAGTTATTTGAAAGGATGAGATGCTCCAGGGTCCAAGGAAAAGTTGAAGACTCAAGATCGCAGACTTTCAGAAGATCAAGAGTTAGAACAGTTCCAGGTACTATGAGACAGTTCTTTCCCACAGTGCTGGTAACAGATTGAAATTCTGATGGCCATTTTTAGTATTTAATGTCACTCAGAGTGCCTCCAAATGGACTTGTTTGGGTTACATGCATACTCCTCAGCAAGAGGAGGGCAGGTCACCTAAGCTGACGGTGTAACCAAGTATCCAGTGAGGAATAGGTGGTACCCCAAACAAATCTGGAGTTCTGTTGCAAGAAGGAGGGGGGAATGGATGCTGGGCAGACTAAATAAGAGTCCAATATTCTTACTGCAAGGTTACAACTAAAGTTAGGCTTAAAAATACAGATAAGTGATATGGCAAATCATGAAAGTAGTATGGGAAACAATGATGAAGCTTAAACCATTCTTATCTCTACCAACTTTTAAACCCCCAAAATGCAATGCCTGCTTATTGTAGAAAATTTGAGAAAATATAACAAACGGGCTAAAAAAAATAGCAATAAATTAGGCAGTTTCTTAGAAAATTAAACATACTCTTACTATATGCCAGTAATTTCTCTCCTGGGCATTCATCCAAATGAAACGATAATAAGGAGCATACATCTTAGACGTATATTTTGATTGACCTTTACGTATAAATATTCCACCCAGACGAAGATAGACATTTCCAGCACCCTCACAGGCTCTCTGTGGCCAGTTTAGATAATACCTGCTATCTGACTATCACCATAGACTAGTTTTGCCTGTTTTTGAATTTCGTACAATTGGACCCATCCAGTACGTACTCTTGTGAGTTTGGCTTCATTTGTTCAACAGTTTGTCTATAAGAATCCTTTGTCTTATAGCAGTAATTCAGTCTTTCATTGCTGTGTAGCATTCTGTTATATGAATATACCGTAATTTAGTTATTCGCTCTACTTTCCTTGGACATTCGGATCACTCTTAGTTTGAGGCTATTATGAATAATTCTGCCATAACCTTTATATATATATAAATATATACATATATATATATATCTTTTGGTGGTCGTAAGTACTTACTTCTATCAAGTATATACCTAGGAATCGAATTCTTGGTCATATATAGGATATATAAAATATATTGTATATTTCTCTCAATGCTAATGTAAACATGTATAAATATACATATAATTAAGGAAGTAGGGAGTTTCCTAGGGCTGTCATAGCAAACTGCCACAAACTTGGTGACTTAACGACAACAGAAATTTATTCTCTCACAGTTCTAGAGACCAGAAGTCTAAAGGCCAGGTGTCAGCAGGACTATATACTTCCTCTGAAGATTCTGGGGGAAAATCCTAGCTAGCTTCTTCAATCTTTTAGAGGCTCCAGGCACTACTTGGCTTGTGGCAGTGTAACTCCTGTCTCTGCCTTTGTCTTTATGTGGCCACATTTTCTCTGTCTTCTTCCTGTCTTATCTCTTCTAAGGACATTTGTCATTGGATTTAGGGCCCACTCTAATCTAGGATGACCTCATCTCAAGATCCTTATTACATCAGCAAAACCCTTTTCCCAAATACGGTCACATTCACAGATGTCTGGAAGACATACCATTTGGGACACCACCATTCAACCCAGTACAGGGGAGTTTTTTTAAACAAAAATGGGAAATTTAATTGTAACTTGATCCTTTTTTTTTTTAAATAGCCATGGCTACGGTACATGTATATCTAACCATGGTATGGATGTACAGTACTTTATTATTTTCAAATAGGACACTCAGGATATTTGTAAGCTTCTATCATTATGAACAGTTCTGTAATATACATCATCCTTATCCCCATGTACTTGTGCTTTTATTTCTGTAAGAATAAATTCTTAAAGGTAGGATCCTTAGGGCGAAGGCATACTTGTTTGCAATTTTAAACAGATATTTTTCCAACAAGCAGGTAATACTTCATATCCCCATGTGCGTGATATTAGATATTATTAATTTCTAATAATTTTGCCAACCTGAGTAACAAATGGTATCTTAGTTTTTAATTTGCAATTCCCTGACCACAGAGGTTGAACATCTTTTCATATGTCTATTGGAAATATGGATTTGTGTGTGTGTGTGAAATGTCCATGTTTTCTCTCTGCTTTATGCTTTTTGTTTCACTTAGTCTTCATATGTAGGTATGACTGTTATGCCCATTTTTAAAGATTTTATAAAAATTGAGATTTTGGTTAAGGAATTTCCCCAAGGTCACACAGCTACTAAGTGGCAGGTTAAGGATATGAATCTAAGCAGGCTGAAATGCAGAGCTTCCAGAGTTTAGACATAGTTTCATATTTATTCGCCCTTTGTGTTTTTTTCTATGAACAGCTTATTTTGCTGTTTTTACTTTTGACAAAGCTATTTTAAATTTGTGTAACATAAATCACTATTGTTTGTCCTTTCATTTTATTTATGTTGCTTTTGTCAGACTTCTTAATTACATTATCAAATGTCTAGTTTCTTTGTAAGTGAAGATGCAGACTGACAGCCAGCAGACTTGTCCTGACTCGTTAAAAAAAATTTTTTTTTCCATTGAAGTGTAGTTGGTTTACAATGGTGTATTAGTTTCTGGTGTACAGCATGGTGATTGAGTTATACATTTATGTATTCCTTTTCATATTCTTTATCTTTATAGATTATAAGATACTGCATATAGTTCCTTGTGCTATACAATAGGACATTGTTGTTCATCTATGTTATATATAGTAGTTTGTATTTGCTAGCCCCAAATTCCTAATTTATCTCTCCTCCCCCTAAAAATTAACATGTACTTGAATGCCTTTGGGTGGGGAGTGGGTGGGGTAAGTGTGTGTGGAGAGAGTCTCGAATTAACTTATGGTACCCACCACCCCCTATTTATTCCTCCTTAACTCATTTCCATTACCTGCCTGATCCCCAAATGTATTTAAGTTTTCAATCCTTGTGTGGTTTCTTGTTTCTGTCTTAAGATCTCCCCCATCCCAAATTTATAAAAATCATCTATAATGTATTCTAGTATATGATGTGACAGTAGAGTCCAAACCTCACATACTGGATGACTATGTCATTTATGAATTATACTACCATTTGTCCATTATGTGATTCAAATATTCTTCTAAAACATCTTTTGGAATTTTCCACTGCTACTGTAACAGTTTTGGTGAGCATTTTTGTACACAAATCACTGACTCATCTCTGATCTCCTGACCCTAGGCCTTGAAGGTAAGGTAATACTAAAGAACTAATCGGTTTTGACATTCTCTTTTGTTTATTCAGTATTCTACATGATATTGCCAATATATACTATCCTAATTGGAAACCTGATCACTAGTCATTTGAATACTTATGTGATCATGAGCAAGTTTCAGGAGTCACTGAATGTAAGCTTTTGTTGTGAAAACTTTATATGCACAAAGACTGGTTCAAATTCATGAAGTTAAATTTAATGTTTACATAAATGCCTTCAAATCTGATGAAATGGTTTCCTTTGGAAATTCAGTACATTATGCTTTGAGTGCTTTGTCTATCATACGGATTTGTATGCAGTATAAAATTTGTAGGTACACGTAGTGATTCAAATTTGGATGTCACCATCAGGGGAAAAAAGGGCTTTTTTTTTTTGAGGACAAAAATGCCATAGGTTCATTTTTGTTGAGGAATGAGGTCCTAATAAATAGAAATACCTTTTCAACAAAGAACTTCCCATTTAAAATTCATTAAAACTAATTCCTCCTTGAAAACTATGCTAAGTGAAAAAAGCTAGACACAAAAGGTCACATATGATTCCATTTGTATGAACTATCCAGAGTAAGTAAATCTGTAGAAACAAAGTAGACTAGTGGTTGTGAGGAACTGGAAGGAAGACAGAATGTGGAGTAACCTATAATGGATACAAGGTTTCTTTTAGGGGTGATGAAAATGTTTTGGAATTAGATGGTGGTAGCTGCACAATCTTCTCTGACTATACTAAAACCCACTGAATTGCATGCTTTAAAATGGTGAATTTTATGGTATGTAAACTCCATCTCAAAAAAAAACCTGGTTCCAAATTCTGTTTAAATTTTTGCATCATATGCCATTGTGAGAATCTTTATGATTGAAAAAAAAAATCTTAAGTGAGCTTTTAAACAATACACCTATTTCTGATATCTATAGAAGCCAAAGAGGGCCTTAAACTTCCCTACTAGGCCTTTTTTAAAAAAAGATGTAATAGGTACATGGAAGCCATTTAGCAATCCTAAATGATTAATAAAGAATACTGGAAAAGTAAAGGGTAAGCTCCTACTAAGAACTAAAAACCTGTTTGATCTATGTAAAGACAAACAAGGCTTAAAAAAAAAGCACATCTTTAAACAATACAACAATTGATGCCATTGTTTTTAAGTTGGAAAAGTTACTAGAGAAGATTTGGGAGAAGAGATACTAACCTTAAAGTTAAGGTTGGGAAGTTTTATAGGTGTGCTGGATTCCAAGCAGCTTGTAAACGCTCTGTGCCTCAGTTTCCTCATCTTTAAATGGGCCTCTAATTCATAGGGTCGTTGTGAAAATAAAATATAAGTAAATACATAAAACTCTTAAAAAGAATTTTTTAAATGGTAGCTATATTACAATCGGTTAACAACGGACTGATTTTTACTATTTGCTTACCTATATTTTCTAAACGACCTTCAATGAACTCTTTTTCTAAGAAAATTTATTGTTTAAAACAAAAACACCCTGGCCGAACCACTCTACGAACAGATGAAAAATTGAAATCAAAGAACTGAGAGAATACGGAGAAGAACCACCAAGGCGGCCGCTGCCTGTCAGCTCACGGAGCCCGCCCCGCGGCCGGCAGTCAGGCCGCCATGCTCTTCCGCTCCCAGACGCCCGGCGGCGGAAGTCGTCACTCGTGGAGGGACAGAATCCACGCTGCGCACCAGGCAGCAGGCTCGTCATGGCGATGGGTGGTGGCAGCGGCGGCGGCGGCGGCGTTCCCGAGCCGGAGGACTCGGTGCTGTTCCGGCGTGGCACAGGCCAGGTGAGTTCGCGGCCGGCGCGGTCTCCGACCACCGCACCCTCCCAGCCCCCGCGCTCCTTCCCCAGCCAGTTCGCTAACTGCGGGGCCGTGGTCCGCATGCTTCCGTATCTTTCCTTGCTTGGGAGCCTCAGCCGCGAGCTCCTTCCTTGTGCAGTTTGGGCTCCCCAATGACTGGGACGAGGCCCTTTTGTCACTTGATGGTGCCTAGGCTTGTCCACTGCTCTCTGACTGGGGTTGGGGTGTGTGACAGGGCAGTGAAGCAGGGAAACCAGTTAGGAATCTATTGAAATGATCCAAATGTTAGTGGAGAGCAAAGTACTTGGATTACAGATATATTTTGAAGTCACAGGCAACAGGTTTTGCACATGGATTCGGTATTAGCGGTTTGAGAGAGGAAAGGCAAGGATAACTCCAAGATTGTTCTGAATAGCTGAAGAGATGAAGTTGCCTTTTACTGAAATAGGGAAGACTGAAAGTAGAGCAGGTTTATAAGGGGGAAGATTAGAACTCATTCTTGGGTGAAATGTGATTGAGGCGAGTTCGAGAGTCAGAGGAGAAAAGGCAACATTTGTAAGTAGGTATTTCAAAGAGTTTTATTGTAAGTACTGGAAAATAGAGAATTGGCCAATAAGTGGAGAGGTAAGTGAGGTAAAGAGGATTCTTAATTGTGTTTTTGTTTGTTTTTAAGATGGAGAGATGTTTCATCATGTTTGTGGGCTGATAGAAAAAATCTAGTAAGGACAGAAAAAATGATGATGCAGGCGAGAGAAGAGAATTGCTGAAGCAATGTTCTAGAGTAGGTGGATTTGGCCTTTGTTAGAAATATTGCCAGTAGTGACAGTAATATGGGTACTGATTTGTGTGGATGGGCAGTTATAGTGGCAGGAAATTATGAAAATTTTGTTTTGATTGTTGCTGTTCTCTCAGTAAAAGCAACAAGGTCATCAGCTAGTAGGGGGCAGGGGGCAGGTGCTGGAGGTTAGAGAAGAGAGAAGGTAGGAAGCCTCTAAGAGAGTGGATGAGTGTTGGGCCAGGCCAGAGAAATGTTGCTAGGCAACATTAAAGGCCTACTTCAGACTTGTGGTTATGAGTTTAAAGGGGACTAGATAGTGTGACTGGATTTTTCTCTAGCTAAATTCAAATTCAGATGTGTGAGGGCAGACACAGAGTAAACCAAGAGTTGAAATTAATAGGGTTGTAGTTTTACCAAGTGAGTATCAAGCGACGGGGAGAGGTACAGGGAGTTATCATAATGATAGACCATGGAATTTAAGCTGGCTAAGAAAGGAAGTGAGGACATTAGGACGGTGAGTTTAAAAAGTGGAAGGATCAATATTTTACCAGTCCCAGTGAAGTGGAATGATTGTCATCATCAAACTGCTAGAAAGAGTAAGTTGCAGAGCCTCAAAGGTGGTGTTTGGAGAATAGGATTCTTGCAGTGGAATTTGTGGAGAGGTTGTAGTTAATGTTTATAATAAGTAAAGACCATAGAAATGAGTAGCTGAGATTGGGTGCTATAAGTAAGTAAGATCATTGGTAATGAAGAGTTTAAAGCCCTAACAAGGTATTGGAGTGATCATCTACATGGGTTTTTAAATAACCGAAAGTTATGACAGTAGTACTAGTGGATAGAGGACTAGGAAACAAACCTCATGGAAATGAGGAGGCGTGACCCAGGAGGCTGTAGATGATTGCAATAAGGAGGGATAGTGGACAGAGGAGTATGGTGACAGGACTTTGAAACCTAGGCGTGTTTAGGTAGGAAGGAGGAAAAATAATCTGGTAGTGGAAGTGAGAAGCAAGGAAGATTCCTTCCCCATCTCTGGTACAGTGATTTGAGGAATATGGAGGAGAAAACATTTCATTTTGAAATGTCTACAAGGAAAGAGATGTCCTCAGGGAAAGCTAGATTTTAGTTAGAGCAAGAAGATGAAGGGAATATTCAGAGAAGAGGTTAAAGATATTGTGGGGCAGGGGTTGCTGATTACTCTAGAGAGCACAGCGGAACTATCAGGAGTGAGAAGTGGTAAAAGAAGATAGAACATGAAGACTAACTTGAGAAACCTGGGCTACTATTGGTGACTGAGAAATACATATAATGACAGTCCGGATGGTCTATTTTGGTTGCTGTTGCTTTGTAGCAAAACACTCAAAACTTACTGGCTTGAAACAATAATCATTTTATTATCTCTCCTAGTTTTTGTGGGTCAGGAATCTGTAAAGGCCTTGCTGGGCAGTTCTTCAGACCTTTCATGTGGTTGCATCCACATAGCAGTTGGAGCTGCAATAGCTGGGGACTATGCAGCTAGGGATTGACAGGCCATCTCTTTTCTTCATGTTGTTTCAGGCCTCCTCCACATAGTCCCAATGTGTGGGCTGGTTTGGATTTCCTTATACCTCTTTGTAATCCTTCCCTTTCATCCCTCCTCATTTTCTGTCCCCAGACAACTGCTGCTCCACTTTTTGTCTCCGTAGATTAGTCTGCATCTCCTAGAATTTTATAAACATGGAATCCTTTTTATCTGGCTTTTTACTCATCATAGTTTTTTGAGTTTCATCCATTTTGTTGTGTTTGTTCCTTTTTATTGCTATAGGATCCTGTTGCATGAATATACTACAGGTTGTTTATCCGTTCACTTGTTCAAGAACATTTGGGTTGCTTTCAGTTTGTTATAATTAAATAGCCATGAGTATTAGTGTAGGACACTTCGTATGGACATACACTTTCATTTCTCTTTGAAAACATCTAAATCATGGAGTAAATACATTTGAGATTTATATTTTCATTTGTTTTCTTTTTACGAATCAGTGCCCCATTTTTCAGCTTAAAGAAGTCCCTTTAACATTTTTTGTAGGGCTGGTTTAATGGTGAGGAACTCCTTTAGCTTTTGCTTGTCTGGAAAAACCCTGTCTCTCCCTTAATTGAAAAACAACCTTGCCAGGTTGGATATTCTTGGTTGGAGGTTTTTGTTTGTTTGTTTTTATTTTAGCACTTTAAATATATCAGTCCCTCTGACCTGCAAAAGTTCTGCTGAAAAATCTGCTTATAGTCTTATAGAGGTTCCCTTGTAGTTAAGTTGTTTTTCTCTTACTGCTTTTAAGATTCTCCCTTTGTCTTTAACTTTTGACATTTTAATTATTATGGGTCTTGCTGTGGGCCTCTCTGGGTTCATCTTATTTGTAACCCTGGGCTTTTTGGATTTGGATGTCTGTTTACTTCCCCAGGATGGGAAAATTTTCAGCCATTATTTTTCAGATAAATTTTCTGCCCTTTTCTCTCTTCCTCTGGGACCCCTATAATGCAAATATCGGTCTGCTTGAAGTTCTCCCATAAGTTCTTTAAGCTTTCTTCACTTTTTTTTTTTTGCTGCTCTGTTTGGGTAAATTCCACTGCTCTGTCTTTGAGTTGACTGATCCTTTCTTTGCTTCATCTAGTCTGTTTTTGAATTCCTCTAGTGTATTTTTCTGTTGAGTTATTGTATTCTTCAACTCTGTGATTTTTCCTTGGATTTCCTTGTATTTTTCTTGAAGTTCTCACTGTTCATGTACTCTTCTGAGTTTGGTAAGTGTCTTTATGACTATTTTAACTCTTTGTCAGATAAATTACTTATCTCTGTCACCATTAATTTTTTTTTTGAGGTTTTATCTCATTCTTTCCCTTGAAACATATTTCTCTGTTTCTTCTTTTTGTTTTTGTCTTTTTCACTCTCTCTGTTGGTTTCTATGCATTAGATAAAACAGTCACTTCTCCCAGACTTCAAGGAGTGTCTTTGTGTACAAGATGAATCTTGTTCAACCTTTATTGAACTCCCAAGCCTTTGTGATTGTCAAAGCAGCCTGTTTAAATTTTTAGTGGCTCCCAGTAATTGAGAGTGTGCAAAAACCTGTTAGTGTCCCAAGGGGTGGATCTCAATTCAGCATCTAGATTCAGGCAGATTAGAAGACCCTCAGGCAGCAGGTTTTAAAGTATGCAAATATATACAATTTTGTAGAAACGTAAGTGTAAGCCCCACTGACCAGCAGAGTTAAGCAGTCTGGAGGTGTCCCCTGGGTGCCATTTGCAATAATTGGGTCATCAGAGAAGTGTATATAGTTTTTTATTGGGAGATACCAGTGAGCTGGAGTGAGGCAGAGGAAGAGTGCAGAGTGCCAACCCATGTTCCCCAAGACCACCACCATAGGCTTCTACTTTTTTTTTAATTAATTTTTTTTGCAAGGGGAGGTAATTAGTTTTTACTTATTTATTTATTTTATTGATGGAGGTGCTGGGGATTGAACCCAGGACTTGTGCATGCTAGGCATGTACTCTACTACTGAGCTATACCCTCACCCTTACCATAGGCTTCTAGATGTATGTCAAACATGAAGCCTGCCTCTGAAGTCAAAGCTCCAGACCAAGCAAGTAGGCCTCTTTCCCAGAAAGAATGGGGATGTGTTTCAGTCGGCTGTCTGAGCAGTGTCCTGGGGATGGTAGCCTGCTAAGAACAGTCTCTCTGGGTGTTACAGTTCCATAGGACCCAGGAACATAAAACCCCTTGACCACCAGAGCCATGCAATCAAGGAGCATCTCCTGGGTGGCAGCTGCACAAACTAGGGCACCAGATGCATGCAAAAACTCCCTGCCTGGAGGTACTTGCACTCTGGAGGGCAGCAGAGGTGAAGTTGGAAAATAGCACCCACCCTCTTAAGTCTCTGGAAGGGATTACAATCAGTACATACTTGGATGTATGGCTAATGAGGAGCTTGTCCCTCAGGCTGCATTCCTCCTTCATTGAAGACCTGAACTCCTGGGTCTGCTACCGACTGCTGTGCCCTGGGGGTGGAAGCCATTCAAGAACTCTGTCTTGATTACAGTCTAGTGGGACCTGCAGATGTAAGCCCTGCTGTCCACCAGAACCAGCCAATTTAGAGGTGCCCCCTGGTGGTAGCCACAAACATTGGGGTGCCAGACAAATGTATAAGCTTCTTTCTGGGAAGCACAGGTGAGCTTGAGCCAGGCAGAGAGAGTGCAAGTACTATATCCACCAGCCTCTTGTTCCCTGAGAGCATTTCCATAGGTCCCTAGATAAAACCTGCTTCTCAAGCCTAAGTTCCTAGACAGGCAGACAGGCCTTTTTCGCAGAAAAACTGGGGTATGTTTCAGTCCGCTCTGTGTGCAGTTCCCTAGGTATGATAGCCTACCAAGAACTGTCTCTCTGTTTATTACAGTCCTATGGGACCCAAGAACACAAGCCCTTCCCACCCCTCCCTTTAGTTGCAGCTGTGAAAACCAGGACAGCAGACATTAAAAACTGGGACACTAGGTGCGTGTAAAAGCTCTCCTCTGGGAGACACTAGTCCTGTGGAGCGCAGTAGAGGGAGAGTGCAAAGATGGCCCTTGCGGCTGGAGTAAGGCGGATAGCATAAAGATGTGTTGCTATCCTCTGTCCTTAGGGAGTATCCTGGCAGGCTCCTGGATGTGGGTTAAGTTCGATGCCTGCCCTGAAGGCCAACACTTTAAGATAAGCAAATGAGCCTCTTTGACAGAAAATCTGGCCACCCTCAATCAGCTGCTTCTGCACTAGGTCCTGAGGTGGACCATGCCAAGCATGTGAACCCTTTCAGAGCCATTTTTCAATTCCTGTTCCCCTGTGGGTCTCGTGGACGTGAACCCCCTTGGCTTTCAAAGTTAGATGTTTTGTGGCCTCATCTCTTAGGTATTGGTGTTAAAACCAGGGTGCCCAATGTGGGGTGCAAGCCCTTCACACTCCTCAGGGAGAAGCTTCAGGTTGTGAGTTCCCTTCCAGCTGTGAATCGCCACACAAGGTGTGGGGTTTGTGGCAAGATTGTTTCTAAGCCTCTCCTACCCACTTTTGCATTAAAACACTTTCTATTTGTACTTCACATTTTAATGTTTTATTGTATTTCTTGTATATTATTCTTTTGTGTGACAGTATGCCTTAAATCCCTGATTAGACAATCTCTCTTTTGAACATGATTTCATATACCTCTCAGTGATAAATGTTTAGTAGATAGTGGGTGCTCAAAATTTTTCTTTTTGAGTTGAATTAAACTTAAATTAAAAAAAGTAACAATGATTTTAACTCTTTTGTCAATTATGTAATATCACTCCGATTTAAAATTAAGCTTGATTAATCACTATTAACAGTTTACATTCTTAAATATTTTGAGATTTCTTCTTTGAATAATCTAGACACATTGTAAGGTCAAGAGTGTCTGTGGTCAGAATAGCATTACTGTAGTCTGGATGCAGTCAAGCTTACGGCCAAATGTTTTCCCATTCTGCCAAACTAAACCCTTTATCCACTCTTCGAAGATTGAAACGTGGTTACCCTTGAACAGGTCCACTTATGGTTGGTAGGTGGAAATTAAATTGTGGAGTATTTACTTCATGGCATACCTTTTAGAGCATTTACATATATCTAGCTTTGGGAGTAATGTCATGTAATTGCTAAGTAGGTAGGCTTCTTGTGGTGTTATTTAGGATTTAAAATACCCATTTTTAGTGTAATTTCATTATGTCTGGGTTAAGATGGCTCTTGTTACTATCTAACACATTTTTGATAAAGCCCATCCAGATGTGAATTGGTTTTATTCTTTACCCTTTCCAGAGTGATGATTCTGACATTTGGGATGATACAGCACTGATAAAAGCTTATGATAAAGCTGTGGCTTCATTTAAGGTATGAAATGTTTATTCTTTTCCTTATTTCCTCATGTTACTTATTCAGGAAAAAATGGATAACGTATGTATAGTTAAGTGTTAAAGTACGTATTATTCAGTTCTAATTTTGAAGATTAAAAGATAACAGGTTAGATAAGTTAGTTATCTTCTTGTAGAAGTTGGTAGCCTGTCTATCTTATCCCTTAACAAAGATAATTTAAGCAGAGTTTTAAGCGTTTATTGTTTTTAATATGTTTATACTATATCAAACTATAGAAGTTATTTAATTCAGATTAATGAAAGGACAGTCTGAATTAGAGGTTTTAAACATTTAACAAGCCTTTATTGAAATAATATTGATGATAAATAGCTGTAGTATGGTAATTAATACTTGCAGAGTGTTTATGAAGTTCTAGGCACTGTTCCATGTGCTTTACATACATTACCTTAATTTAATCCTCTTCAAATTTAATACCGTGAGTTAGGTTTCAAGTCAAATGTTCCTGATGGTGATGAATATCAAGGAATATACATTTCTTTTGTGGGATGAAGTCTGGTTTCGTGCCCCAATCTGTACAGTTGCCTTGTATCACTTGCCCTACTGTCTGAGGTATTTAGTCTTATTGAGCACCATGCATGGCCATCAGTAGTCCGGGCACAGAGCATACACTCATACAGAGCACTAAACATGGAGTCTGCTTCCTTCCATAGTCACTCCTGTAGCATGAGGTAAAGAATGAATCAGATTTGTATGTTATCCTTGAAGTTGCAGTCTAAATTTGTCAATAACATGCTTTTCAACATATGTTTAGACTAGAAGTACACTAATGCAGAGTTACCAAGAGAGTTCTGTAAAATGCAGGTTAAAATGAAACTCAGTGGGGGATGGGGTTGGTGATATTTCAGGGAAAGTAGACTGCATAGTGGAACAGAACTGATTTGGGCAAGAGGTGGTTTACTTTTGGTTGTGTTGCATTTCAGGTAAATGTGAAGGTATGAAATTGGTAATTGGAAGTGTTGAACTAAGGAGAGAAGTCAGAGCTGAATAACAGCTTTGGAAGTTTGTTTGCATACAGATTGTAATTGAAATAATAGAAATGGGTCATCACAAGCATGTAAAGAAGGATGGCCAGTTCTTGTTGGGAATGCCCAAGTTTAAAAGTTGATGAGAGAATTAATAAAAGCATTAGGGCCCTACATTGCTATGTCAACAAAAATACCCTAACTATCAAGAAGAAAAATGATAGAGTCTAATGTGGAAAGGTTGAAAGTGAGGAGACTGATTAAAAGGGTCCTTAGAGCTGATAATCAGTTATTTGATATCTTCGAGAGCAGTTTCTATAGCAATGTGAGATGGTGAAAAGAGGAATTAGAGGCTGTCTAAGGTGGTGGAGATGGTTGGTCCTGGAGACCAGTTTGTAGTGACTGAGTTATATTGTGACTTTTTAATATATCACTCTGTAACATGTACATTTCTATTCATGTTTTATAGCACGCGCTAAAGAATGGTGACATTTCTGAAGCTTCAGATAAACCAAAAGGCACACCTAAAAGAAAACCTGCTAAGAAGAATAAAAGCCAAAAAAAGAATAACACAACTCCCTTGAAACAGGTTGTTTTGAAACATTGAGATTTAACTGCAAAGAATTTTTGTTCCTGTCATTATTAAATAGTATAAAATACCTTTAACTTAAATGATTAGTACAGTATTTTCTTCCATTGACATGTAATCATAAAATTTCTAAAGCAACTATTAAACTTTCTATTGTTTGGGAACATGCATGTTAATAAAGTGTAAGGAATTAGGTAGAAACAATAAATACTAAATTCAGGACAGTGTTTATTTTCTGTCAAGGGTGGAGGGGAGGAAGGCAGTGCTATTTGGGAGGAGCACCAGACAGCCTTAAACTGAATTGGCAGTGTTTTACTTTTCTAAAGCTGAGAAGGGTATCTTTTTTTCTTCAAAAATCCTAAAACTATTAATACTGGGGGGCCAGAAGTTCTGGGTAGAGTCATTTCTGCTATTTAGAACAGTCGACCTGGAAGCTAATCATATTGGTGTCTCATTAGTTGCTTTAGTTTTATCATTACCAATGAAGAGAGCTGATGTTTGATAAGCAGTTGCTATATGCTGGATCAGAGTGCTAGACACTTTACACACTTTCCCTCCTTTTCTTCACAAGAAATATGTGAGGCAGATTGTACTATACCCACTTAACAGATGAGGAAAATAAGACTGAAGGAGATTAAGACACTTGCCCATGATTGTATAAATGGTAGAATTATGTTATATTTCTATTATGACTCAGATTTCTGTTTTTTTGTCTCTAAGTGTTTTTCACTGTAACATTCTGTCTCTCAGAACAGTTAACTGGAGACTCTCCCGTTCAGCCCCAACCCCAGTCCACCCAGACAAGAGTATATATAATTTACCCTCTCTTAAAGAAGTACATGTGTGCATGTGTGTATCTTTGGTTTCTTTTATAGTGGAAAGTTGGTGACAAATGTTCTGCCATTTGGTCAGAAGACGGCTGCGTTTATCCAGCTACCATTGCTTCAATTGATTATAAGAGAGAAACCTGTTTTGTGGTTTATACTGGATATGGAAATAGAGAGGAGCAAAATCTGTCTGATATACTTTCCCCAACGTCTGAAGTAATTAATAACACAGAACAGAATGCTCAAGAGGTAAGGACAAAAAAATAGAATTCTTGGAAGGAGAGACTAGATGAGAAACTAAACAGTGTAACTAGTGGTCAGTTTGATCCACTGAGGCATTAAAATTATTTTTGATGACATCTTTGTAAGAAAAATACATTTATTTCTTTCTCTTAAAAGAATGAAAATGAAAGTCAAATTTCAACAGATGAAAGTGAGAACTCCTCCAGGTCTCCTGGAAATAAACCAAATAACATCAAGTCAAAAACTGCTCCATGGAATTCTTTTCTCCCTCCACCACCTCCCATGCCAGGATCAGGTCTGGGACCAGGAAAGGTAAACTTCTACCCAGAAAGGTTTTCCCAGGAAACAGTTAATAGTATTGGAACATTCATCCTCTCCATTAAATGACTCGTAGCTAGCTGTTCTCATGAAACTTTTGTAGCTTTCTATAGGTGTTGTAAATACATACCTGAAAATTTTTTGAAAAGGAAGTTAAGATAATAATATAAAATAGTTCATAGTGAAAGACTTTCTCAATGACTTCTATGGAGTATTAGATATTAGAGTAATAATTCAGCAATCTGACATTTGAAAGTATAATGATATTTTATCATCAGCTGGGTGTTATGGTATAGTTTCTTATGTCACTTGTGTAAGGTATGTAAAAATTGGAATTTTTTTTGGAGCAAAATGTAAATACTGTTTTCACTTAATGATTTTTTTGGTTATCAGTAACAAATCAACTTAAGCAAAAAAGATTTTTACTTTAGGTTATATCATGGAACCCAAGTCCCTGTCCAGTTGTTTTGTATAGTGGTGATTTCTTCAGGCAGTAATAATAATGATATTTTAAAATCAAGCATGACATTAAAACTTTTTCTTAGTATTTTCTGTGAGAGCTTTATTGAGGTTTGTATTATATTACATTTTTCAGAATAATTAAACCTCTTAATTCATATACATAAGGTGCTTCATTGGTCTCAGGGGGCTAGTTTTCTTGTTAAGTGAAAGGTTTACTGATTTTACAATATGTGCTCTAAGTTAGCACATGTAACTAAAAGGACATTGTATAGATTATACAATTTAGTTAATGAAATTGTAAGAGGTATAGTCTTTCATGATTGAAATATGTTGCTAAATATACTACCTGATTAAATTAAGAATCGTTCTCACTTTGGTTTTCCCTGAATAGTATAGATATTATGCTGGGCAATTATTTTGATTCTTCTTTTTTTTAATGGAGGTACCGGGGATAGAAACCAGAACCTCATGCATCCTAAGCACAGGCTCTACCATTGAGCTCTTACCCTCCCTGCTATTTTGGTTCTTTTGACATTGAATCTCTTTTCCTTTTTATGTATTGAAACTGGTAAATTAATCCTCCTTTGAAATATTCTTTATAGCCAGGTCTAAAATTCAGTGGCCCACCACCACCACCACCGCCACCACCCTTCTTGTCATGCTGGCTGCCTCCATTTCCTTCTGGACCACCAGTAAGTGCAAAAGAATTCAGATTAAACCTAGCTTTCATACCTAGTTTGGAATTGAGCAGAGCATAGGTGGTTAGGAAATGTCATTTTACACCATTCCTTGGGTGAGATTTTAATGGGTAAAAATTCAAACTCAACTTCTGGGTTTTTGTTTTTAATGACCTTCTGCCACACAGACTCAATTCTCTTTAACCCCATCTCTGAGTCCTGTTTTTCATGCTTTCTGGCAGAAGTTGTATCTCATTCTAAGGGAGTAGCTTGTATCCAAAAAGATTTAATTACACCATCTATAAGGATTAATGTTTTGCCCTTCCAGATATGCTTCGATGTTACCTTCTGGTCACGTAGACTATCCAGATACCTAATGGGAGACTTTTAGGTATCAACAGTAGGCAAGACACAAAGACATTTTTTGGCAAACTATGTGTTGGTGGGGGACAGTGCAGATGTGCTACCCAAAACCTTTACTTGGAATGCTCTGTGGGTGTTTTTTAAGGAAAACCATGAAAGTATTTATCCTTGGTCTTTTACCAATAGCTTCATAATGAAATAGAAAAATAAGTCTAATCAAAGCAAAATGTTTAAAATACTTTATGTGACCTATTGTCTTTTGAGTCTGTTCAATTTATTGGTCATTTGTTGTTGTTCCTGGCTGGCTTTCTCCAAATGACAGATTTAAAAAATTTTTTAACTAGGAGATGACATGGAATGTAGGGAAAGATACAACTAACATCCAGTATTCTGTATGTAAAATGGATTTCCAGACTTTACATTTTTATCTGTTGCCTTTAAAGTATATCTTTCTCTATTTCCAGATAATTCCCCCACCGCCTCCCATATGTCCAGATTCTTTGGATGATGCTGATGCTTTGGGAAGTATGTTAATCTCTTGGTATATGAGTGGCTATCATACTGGTTACTATATGGTAAGTGATCACTCAGCATTTTTTCTGACACTTACTTTGTGGTTTCGTGACTTTGTTTTGTTTGTGACCAAAAAGTTGCTTGTTACGTAGATCCTAAGGGTTGAAAACTATAGGCATACCTCAGAAATATTGCAGATTTGGTTCCAGACCACTGCAGTAAAGTAAATATCACAATAAAGTGAGTTACATGAATTTTTTGGTTTCCTAGTACATATAAAAGTTATGTTTACACTATACTATATTTCTATTATGTATGTAATAGCATTATATCTAAAAAAAAGTACATACTTTAAAAATACTTTATTGCTCAGAAACGTTATCATCTGACAACACAGGGTTGCCACAAACCTTCAGTTTGTAAAAAAAAAAAAGCAGTATCTGTGAGGTGTAATAAAGCACAAAAAAAATGAGGTATGCCTGTACCCTGTAGTTTAAAAAAATAACATCTGTCTGTCTATGGCTAAAATTACTCTTGTGTTGTCCCCCTAAGTATAGCTGTAGTGCAGTTTAAGTTGGATTATTTTGATTTCAGTTGGCTCTCTGTATCCATGAGTTCTGCATCCACAGATTCAACCAACTGTGAATTGAAGATATTCAAAGAAGAAAATTCCAGAAAGTTTCAAAGAAGCAAAACTTGAATTTGCTATGCATCGACAACTATTTACATAGCAGTTACATAGTATTAGATATTATAAGTAATCTGGAGATGATATAAAGTATATGGGAGGATGTGCATAGGTTAAATGCAAGTACTGTGCCATTTTATATAAGGGACTGGAGCATCCACAAATTTTGGATTTGAAATAAAATGGGTTGTAGGAGATGGAAAAAGAAAGGATAATACTTTGGAAAAAAGAAAAAATGAAGACGAAAGAAAAAAAGTTATTTTTGTGTACAGAGGAAAGTCTGGGGTGATAAATGGCTAAACTAAATCTTAGGGACTGAGGCTTCAAGTTTGTCGTTTTATGTGTCAGTCTTTTGGAGACATGTTCAATTGTAATTTAGTAGGAAATTTTAAAGTTTAAAAAATGAAAACTGGTATGCCATGCCAAGATTACAATATGATATTGTAGGCACTTGAATTTTTAGTTAATTAATATATAGAAAAAATAAACAACTGACTTGAAGGTGTAATTTTATAAGTATATCATCTGTACGTGCCTCCACCAATATTCTTACTTAAAAGTTACTCTTCATCTGTTGTGTAACCCTAGTATATTTGTATGAAGTTCCCCTTTTAATGACTGAAAAGATAATGGAAAGTAAAAGTTCATAGTTTGTAATTTTTTTGAGACTAATCATTTGACTTCCTAAGCTTCCCTCTTCTGCACTTCAATTTCTCCATATTTTTTTAAAAATTATGAAATAAAGTCATTCCTTGGTATCTACAGGGGATTGGTTCCAGGACCCTCATGGGTACCAAAATTCAGGGATGCTCTAATCCCTTATAGACAGTGGCATAGTACTTGCATATAACCTACACACGTCTTAACTTTAAATTATCTTTAGATTGCTTATACTACGTAATAGGATGTAAATGCTATATAAATAGTTGCCAGAGTTTGGCAAATTCAAGTTTTGCTTTTTGGGACTTTCTGGAATTCCTTTTTTCTAATATTTTTGATCTGTAGTTGGTTGAAACTGTAAATATGGAATCCATGAACACAGAGGGCCAACTGTATTTTGAAAAATAATGTATATATAAAGTATTAGCATAATTTATGTTTATTTTTAAATTTCTTAGGGAAAGATAGAGGGGGCAGAATTCATCCATAACTCTGTTACCCAGATGTTTTCAGGTTCACATTACGCATAGGTTCATAGCTTTGGTTGGTTGTTGTTGTTAATGTAAGCTTTTTATTGAAATGTGCATGCAGGAAAGTGCTTATATTAGAAGTCCACAGTTTGATGAATTTTCCCAAAGTGATCACATCTGTATAACTAGCACCAATATCAAAAAAAAAAAAACCACAATCCTACAGTCTACTTTTATCTCCTTTTAGTCATTACCAATCCCTTTCCTCAGGGTGACCTTTTCCCTAACTTTTAATGTCATAGATTAATTTTGCTCTCTTTTGATTTTTATGGATAGAATCACACATATACTCCTTTGTGGCTGGCTTATTTTGCTCAGTATTTTGTGAAATTAATCTACCTTGTTGTGTGAAGTTGTAGCTGTATTTCATTCCATTGTATGCCTATACCATAATCTATTTATTCATTTTAATCATTGTTGGACATTTGATTTGTTTCCAGTTTGGGGCTATTAAAAATAGTGTTACTATGAATCTTTTTTAATAATTAAGTTTTATTAACATATAATCTACATGGAATACAAGTTACCCTTTTAAGTCTGCAAGTCATGGTTTTGGCTTTTATTATATTTACAGTTATGTAGCCATCACAGCAATCAGTTTTCCAGTAATTTCATTATCTACCTCAACCCTAATAAAAACACATACCCTCATTTTCCCCAATCTCACAGTACTGGTCAATGACTAAACTACTTTCTTTCTTTATGGACTTGCCTATTCTGGACATTTTGAATAAATAGGATCATATTATATGTGGACTTTTGTGTCTGGCTTTTTTTACTTAGTATAATGTTTTCTAGATATATGTGTGTCACAGCATGTATCATCAGTACTTCATTTTTTATTGCAGAATAATACTCCACTGTGTATACCACACTTTATCCATTTGGGTTGTTTCCACTTTGGGGCTATAATGAGTAATGCTGCTGTGTATGTTCATGTACAAGTTTTTATGTGGATGTATGTTTTCATTTCTCCTGGGTATATACCTACGAATGGAATTGATAAGTCATAGTTTGTGAAGGTTTGGCTTTGGTAGGTAACCAAACCAAAGTACAAGTGTTTTGTTACTGTTTTTAAAATAATTTCAGACTTCCAGAAAAGTGAAAATAGTTCAAGAGTTTCCATGTACAGGTTCCCCACATGTCAACTTTCTACCACTTCAAGTTTCTTATTCTCATTCATTTCATTTTTCCTTCTCTCTCCCTCTCCTCTTTCTGTCCCTTGTTTTCTCTCTCGCTCTATGTATGTAAATCCCTATTTTCCCCCTGAAACAATTTAGAATCAGTTGCATGTATGATGATGCTTTACATTTAAATACAATATGCATTTCCTAAAAGCAAGAACATACAATTATCAAGTAAGGAATTTAAATCAATATAATACTGTGATCTAATCTACTGGCCTCATTCAGATTTTACCAGTTGTCTTAGGAGTGTCCTTTACAACAAAAGAAAAAGTTGGCTTTTAGACCTGGAATTCAATCCAGGGCCACATGTTACACTTTGCTGTCATATCTCTTTAGTCTTACATGGCTGATTTTTTATATTGTTGTCCTCATACCATTTATATTGCTTTGTATCCTTTAAAAATACCTATTTCCTAACTACAAATAAATAAACACATTACCTGAAAGTTTCAAAAATTAAAGATGAGACAAAAATCCTGGTGGTGATCAATCAAAGCCAGGCCCAGTTTCCACGTTTCTCCAGAAGTCACCATGGATACTAGCCTGCTATATAGCCTATCAGATCTATTTCTCTGTGTTCAGGTACATATGAGCACTCACAAGAAATGTGTTGTTTTTATGTTCATCTTTCTTTATATAAAGACAAACTATAAGAATTTAGGTGAAGTTTGCTTTTCTTATCAGTCTGTTGGTGACCTATTCTGCTAAATTTGGTGACCATTTACTTCAACTACATTCTTTCTGATTTCTCTATTTATCACATGATTTTTCTCCTCCTCTTCACAAACTCCTTAAAAGAGTTACCTCTAGTTTCCTTACCTCACCTTGTCTCTTCAGGCCTATCAGGTAGACTTCTGTCTTCCCTGCTTTGTGATTTTTACCTCCAGATTGCTAACTCAGTGGTCAATACACTGCTTTATCTCTCTTATCTCTCAGCAACATTTTAATATATTTGACTGCACTTTTGAAACACTTTTTTCTCCCGCCTTCAGTAACACCTTGTAATCTGCTGATCTGATATCTTCCTCCTTGGCTGCTCCTTCTAGACTCCTTTAATAGCTTGTCCTAGTATCTAAGGTCTAATACCTCTTCCTAATATCTAAATGGAATTCCTTATGGCCAGCCCACAGCCCCCTCTCTTCTCTAACTATAAACTCTAGGTGACCTCAGCTACTCCAGGACTTAAAATGGCAGGTTAGTACTGGTAGTTCTCAGATACCTAGCTCTGGATTTCAGACTTGTTTATCTAACTGCCTGTTTTCCCTTCACCACATGGATGTCTGTTAGGTAGATCTCAAACCAAATATAGCCAAAACAAAACTGTTAGTGTCATCTCACACTCCTCTGTTCCCACAGTCTTTACATCTCAGTAAGCAGTACATTGGTGCACTAGCAGCAATGGTTTCTCAAACCACAAACAGGGAGTTGACATTGATTCCTCACTTACCTTCACTTTCTATATCCAATTTGTAAGAAAGTTCTGTTGACTATCTCCATACAGATCTTGAGTCAAGACACTTTGCTTTCTCTCCACTGCTATTGCCCCATTTAAGATATTATCTCTTTTTAAATTGAAATATATATAATCACCCTTTTAAAGTGTACTGTTCATTGGTTTTTAAATTATATTCACAGAGTTGTGCAACCACCATCATTATCTAATTCCAGAACATTTTCATCACCCATTAAAAAACCCTATACCCAGTAGCAGTCACTTTGTAATATCCCCTCCTCCCAGCCCATGGAGGCCACTAATCTGCTTTCTCTTTCTAAGGATTGCCTATACTGGATATTTCATATAAATGGAATCATACAATAATGGCTTTTTGTGCTTGGCTTCTTTCACATAGCGTAAGTTTCTCAAGGTTCCTCTATGTTTTAGCATATATTAATACTTCATTTCTTTTAATTGCTGAATAATATTCCATTGTATGGGGTACCACATTTTGTTTGTCCATTCATCAGTTGATGGACATTTGGGTTGTTTCCTCTTTTTGGCTATAATGAGTAATTCTGTTGTAAACGTTTGTATAAAATTTTGTATGGACATATATTTTCCATTTTCTTCGGTCTACATCTGGGATTAGAATTGCTGGCTCAAAAGTTTGCTCTAGTGGAACCACCATACTATTTTCTAAAGTGACTGCACCATTTTACATATACATCAGCAATGTTTGAGGGTCCCTATTTCTCCACATCCTCACCAACGCTTACTGTTGTCTCCTTCTTTGATTTTAGCTATCCTAGTGTGTGCAAAGTGATACTTTATTGTGACTTTGATTTGTATTTCCCTAATGACTAAATGATGTTGAGCATCTTTTCGTGTGATTGTTGGCCGTTTATGTATCTTTTTTGGAGAAATGTCTATTCACACCCTTTGCATAATTTTTTAATTGGGTTGTTTGTCTTTTTGTTGATGAGTTGTAATAGCTCTTTATATATTCTGGGTAAGACATCATTATCTCTTACCTTGCTGTAGTAGATCCCAACTGTTCTTTCTGATTATGAAATCTCACTTCCCACCCTGCCAAATCCATTCTTTCCCTTTAAGACCCTCCAATAGCTTCCAGTCACATTTAGGTTAAAATCCAAAACTCTACTGTGATTTGCAAAGTATCATGTGATGTTTATCTTGTCAAGTTCTTTATCCGCATCATATTCCACACTCTTCCTTACTCACTGCACTCCTGCCACACTGGCCTCTTTTCTTCCTCATATCCAGGTTTATACCTTCTTCTGGGCCTATACATGCATTATTCTTTAGTCTGGAATGTTGTTACCCTATATTTCACTTGCCTGGCTTGTCATTCAGATCTCAACTGAAATTTCGCCTTCCCTGTTTAAGATAGAAGTAATCTGCCATTATTCTCTATTATGTCACTCCACTTAGATTCTTTTTGTGGCATTTATCATTCCTCGTATGATTTTCCTTACCTGTTTATATCTGTCTCCTTCCAGTAGAATGTAAGTTCCATGAGAGCAGGGACCTTGTCTGTGTTGTAACCCTTGGATCTCTAGCTTCTGGAGTAATGCCTGGTTCATAGTAAATCTGGTTCAGAATCAGTTCTTCATTTGCTAAATGTTGAACATCAGCAAGCTTTTCCTTTGATAATTAGATAACCATTTTTATATATAAAGCTTCTTGCAGATTATTTCCTTATGATATCTGGAAATACAGTTATTAGGTCCAAAAATACAAACATTTTAATAGCTTTTGATACTGTTGACTAGTTTTCCACAATTCTTCATGTGTGTATTGCTGCCAGTGCAACTGGAAAATGTCTGCTTTACCACAGCCTTAAACAGTAATGCCCCTTATTGCTTTCTTCTTTTTGATAGTTCTAGCAACAGTTAAAAAATACTAATCTGCTAACATGTTAGAATATATTTGATTTTAAGGGTGACATGGATGAAAATTAGAGTTGGTTAATTGTATTCATAAACATTCATATTTCACAAACTTGATTGTTCTATTACTAAAACCTAGCAGATTTTCAACAAACTTTGAACTCTGGTCCTGACCAACAAAATGCAGGTGTTCCTGTTTCTTTTGTGTGTTCAAGCAGCAGTTCTTGGGAAACCAGCCTTGTCCAATATATTTGCCACAAATTCAGGGTTAACCTATTACTGACTTGTTCCAAAGAAATGATTTTTACTTTTAGCAGTATTATTTGTAGATCTGCATAAATTAAAATACAAACCTATGTTCACATTCAGAAGTGTAAAGAAATTGCCATTTCCTAGCTCTTGCATTTTTGTCTCTCTGAAATTTTTACCATTAAAAAGAAAGCACTTCTTATTGTCACATTTTTCAAAAGCTTATGTGTGTTTTAGACACCGTTGCCTTCAGCTAGCAATTCTTAACCATTGTTCCACAGAAGCATACATGATTGACAGCTTTTCCAATAGTAACCAGTTCCCGTTAAGAGCAGCCAGATAGGATTTGGGTCCAGCTCTTAACCTATACCTTTTTCTTTTTCTAGAACTCCAAGCAGAATGCAAATGAATAAGAGTGGTGTTTACTGAAATAACAGCACAGGTTCTAACTTTGGTGCTTATTAGTAACAAATCACTTTTAATACATCTGTGACCTCTGAAGATTAGTAGTGAAGTGGAAAGCTTGTATATATGTAGGGAAAGATAAAAGACATTGAGGCCAGAAGAGAGGAATAGGACATTTGGGTGAGGTCTGACCAGGAAAAACAGTAAATATTTGAGGATTGATTTTTTTTTTTTTAGTTTAAAAATATTTTTGTCTAGTGAATACTGGTCTTTAATGGTTTTATTTTAATAAATAAGTATGGCATTGTATATTTTATTTGACAGAAATAAGGTGTAATTTGGCTTAGGAGCATCAGACAGTAAAAGAAAAAATTTCTTAATCACAGCATATTTTTTACTTTGGGATCACTTTTAAAGCACATTTGAAGGTTGTAAACTTATTTTCTGGTATTTTGTTGAAGAGAATTAGTGAAATATCTTAATTGAAACAAAATATTTGTTCACCTCTGTATAAAATGTGTATTCAGTTCTTTTAAATTCCTTTATTTTCCTTGCAGGGTTTCAGACAAAATCAAAAAGAAGGAAGGTGCTCACATTTCAATTAAGGAGTAAGTTTGCCATCATTATAAAAGTAAATCTTACTTTTGCATACATTTTATATTTGTGGAAAACATATTTAAAAATTGAAGTATTGAAAAGTAGAAAAGTTAATATAAAATAATATTAAAAACATTTTGATGCCAAATCTGTTTGATATGTTGATCTACATCCTTTCTAGAATTCTCATGATGTCGAAGTATCATCTCAGCAAGTACTTTTTGTTTGATAGTGTGGAAAGGAAAACATACCTTTACAATAAAGAATAGATCCTTAGAATCAGAGATGAAACTTTGCATCACTGTAGTCAGACAGCCAGACTTGCTTTTTGATTTGTGATGCAGTAGGAAATACACTGTGTTACCTGTGAAGTGTTCCGTTCAAAAAAGTTGAACTGGAATGTAAACAAACCTTTAAGATCTACTTTCCAATTTACTGGAAATAACTGGGGTTAGAGCGGTAAATTAAATGACACTACAAAATGACTTCTAAATTTGCATGCGAAAGTATTTAGAAGTGAAATGTTATGGTGTCTCTAATGTATTTTTTTCATGATTTAGCAAAATGCATATATATATGTGTGTGAAGCACATGGCTATTATTGAATCTAAGTGGTGTTCATATGGATGCTCATTGTACTTTTTTTCTATGTTCTGTGTGTATGAAAAGCATATAAGAAAAATGTTCAGCATTTTTAAACTAAATTAGTAAAAGCTAAGTGTCTATTGTATTCTCTTTTCACATATTTTATTACACTTTTGGTTCATATTCATCTATATTTTGATGTTTCAGCATTTTGTGCTTGCGTGTTGCATGCATCCCCACTTAATATCACATTTTAAAATTTTTCTTTGTTCTGTCAGATTGTTTTCATGTATGTTATACCACTTTTCCTTTAGTTCAATAGCTTTCGGCATTCTCAGTAACATTAGTAAATACCTTTTTATATGTGGTACTTGATTCTGTTCTAGCCTTAGGGTAACGTTGTGTTGTGACTATTTGATAAATGGTTGTGGACATTATGATTCTTGGTATATGTTTCCATGTTGCTTTGAAAAGCAAATTTCGAAAAGCATCTTTTTGATTTTCAAAATCAGTGCATTCTTGGGAGGGATATTTTTAAAATTATATAAATCATCATATTTAAAAACATAATTACCTGTATTTCATTCTTTGCTTAAAGTCTTTTTTTTCTTTTTTTTTTTCCTTTTTAAAAAAAAATCTCCATTACGGTATGATTCCTGTATAGTAAATTACATGTATTTCAGATGAACAGTTTGATGAGTTTTGATAGATCTATACACCAAAGAAATCACCACCACAATCAAGATAGCTAACATGATTAAAGTCATTTTTATTCAACTGAAGTTCTTCAGCTAGGTTATTTAGCTAAGTCTAAAAAGGTGAAAAGGAAAAGTAAGCAGGGTTGCTGTTCCAGGCAGAGAATGTATAAGCTGGAAACATTAGGGCAGTGTGTTTCAAGGCCTAAGGTAGCCCAAATGTCATATCACTGTTTCTAATGCCACTCAGCCTTCTTACCCACCCCCATCCATGTAGGTTCCCTTCTTTGAATCTGTTCTCTGCTTATTTCTATTACATAGCTTTTCACAGTATATTCTCTTCATTCTTTATGTACCTGGCTTTCCTCTGTCGTTAGAGTCAAGGCACTGCATCTTGTTCATCATGTCCACAGTATCTGGCACAGTCTCTTGACCTCTAAGATAGGCTTAGAGCATAGACTGGAGGGAATGTCAGAGAAGAGAGAAAACGGTAAATAGAAGAGAGATTTCAGAGTTGTTTTCAGATCAAATCTTTCACCCATCATGAAAGGTTAGGCCTCAGTTGTATGTCTTGCTAGAAGACTTTTCTTCATAAAAAATATTACATTAGGTGAATGGTTTGAAAGTTGAGTTACTTGTAGTGGTGTTTGACATAGGGTAATTTTTAGACACTGTTTTCCTTAACTTAAATATTGAATAATGAAGCCTCTTCCCCCTTCAGTACAGACAAGTACTGCAAAATCAACACATTAAATGTCTAGACTAACCTTAGTAATAAAGTCAAAACAGATCTTGTTTTCTGGCTTTCACTGTAGTAATTGTCCTTGTGGTTGTGAGGAATCCTAGATGGAAAGTTCCATCATCTGTACCTGCATTCAGAAGAGAGGCAAACAGAAGGTGAGGTGCCATATTTGAAGAGTGCCTTCACTAAGGGATCAGCCAGAGATGACTTTATCTCAGTCATGTTGTAAGTTTAGCTTTCTGTATGGTTGCCATTAACAGAAATAAACTACAGGATTAATGGTTTAAGTTATGTGTTGTTTGAAGTTCTTGGTGAATGAAAAAACAGTGAATTCAATTCAGAAATCACATTCTAAAAGTTTAACCAGAGCAACTCCTGCTTCTCCGGAAATCATGTTTATATACAGTAGTCAGCAGAAGAGATTCAGTATTCAGTTATTTCACTAAATACTTGGCGCGTTGTGCCATTTTTATGTATGAAGTGTGGCCTTTCAAGAGGATTCATGAACATTTTTTACACGGCCCTCGTTTTTTCCCCTGGTATTTTTTTGAGGTATAATTTCTGTATAAGTGAAGAGTTTGATCAGTTTTGAGAAGTTACATTGTTACTACATCAAGATGTAGAACATTTCCCTTAATCCAGCAGATTTCTTTGTACCCCTTTCTAGTCATTCACCACACTTTGTACCCCTTTCTAGTCATTCACATTACCTATCCTGGCAGTCACCATCCTTGATTTCTGTGAGCAAAGAGTAGTTTTACTTATTTTAGGACTCCATGTAATGGAATCCTAATGACACGAAAATTTTCTTCCCTTTATATAATAATAGCCATATTTTTTGAGTGATTACTGAGTGTCCTAGACATAGTTATTTCATTTAATCTTTATACCACTCAAGTTAGATACTGTTGTTATTCTCATTTTGCAGATGAGAAAGCAGGCTCACCGAGGTGAAATGACTTGCCTTGGACCATATAGCAAATGGTGGAACTCTATATGACTCCAGAACTCTCTCTCCAGCTCTCAGCCTCCCAGCAGCTGTTTCTTCCAGGCTCCAAGGAGTCTTGTGCTACACGTGCATAATTTAGGATTTGGGCAAGGACCTAAGTAGAAATCCTACACAGATTTCTGGGGCTCCTCGTCAAATCCCTCCTCTCTAGACCTTACCTCTTCAAATTCCAGCTGCCTTATCCCAGGGCCCAGAGTCCAGTGTCTGTTTCTTCCACCCACCCAGGAAGAACAGCACTCTCTGCTCAGGCTCTGCCTTCCATACTGCAGTTTGGAAACTGTGTCCAGCCAAGAGGGTGTAATGCGAAGCTCACCTTAAGTATCTGCCTTTTCCAAGGATCTTGGTCCTGTGCTGTCTGTTGCCCAGTGCCTGGAAACAGTTGTATCGTAAATTGTGCCCAGATTTATAACTTATCACAGGAAAGCAAGTATACTACCAGCTATTCCTCCTACTTTTAAACAAACATCTCATCATTTTCTTCTTGAATACTTGGTTGTTTGACACAATTCATTGCATCACTTTTTCCATTTTGGTTTTCATTTGTTGGATGATTTCTGAAAGATTAATTAGTTGTGAAGATTAGAACATAATGTGCTAAACAATGATGATATATTCTCCATCTCTCAAGTACATAAGATTAACATGTCAAATTTGGAGTTGTTGATGTACATATTTCTACATGACAGTAATACATCTATTTTGGGCTGTTTTGTTAAACATAGTTGCATAGAGTTATTTTTGTGAATTGTTGATTAGTTTCATATATTGGCTCTCAGAATCTAAATAGATCATCAAACGTTGTCATATTGCTTCCCCAGAGTAAGTAGTTAATAATACCCTCGTTCTTTACATTTATCTAATTGTTAGAGTATCTGCTTGTTAAAGTTTATTTTAAAATTATTTCTCCATTGTTATTCATGTTTATAAAATAAAAGCTCTAAAATAATTTGAATCCATTTTTGAACATCATTCAGTTTATTCTTTTTTAAATTAAATTCTTTTTAAAAATATTTTATTTATTTATTATTATTTTATTTTGGTATGGAGGGTAATTAGGTTTATTTGTTTTTAAAGGTGGTACTAGGGATTGAACCTAGGACCTCATGCATGCTAAGCATGCACTTTACCACTGAGCTATACCCTCCCCCTCGGTTTATTCTTTTAATTCTTTTTTGTGGATTTTTTTTAAATGACAGTGCTGCTTGTTACATATAGCAATCTGATGGGAAAATACATTTAAATGAAAAAAGTAAGATGCAGAGCTGTGTGTATTATGCTACCTGCCATTTGTGTAAATACACATTTACATACGTGTGTATGTGCACTGATTCTCCTTTCAGGGTGATACTCATGTTACCTGTGAAGAAGGACTATAAGACAAAGGGTTGTGAGGGAGACTTCACAGTATACCCTTTAGTATTTTTTCTGTTTGTGCTCTGTACATTTACTAACAATAACAATATGTAATTAAAATAAACCTGGTAAGATGTATCTATCATCTTACTCCTTTAAACTTTAAAAAATTTTCATTTCTGTAGGTTATTCAGTGTTCTTTAATAGGTAAGTACTTTTCCCTCATTATTTAAATGTGTGCCATACTTAATTAAGTGAGCTCTTGTGGATGGACGTTTAGGTTGCTTCCAATTGTTTACTATTTAATACCGTAGTTAGCGTTCTTTTACATAATTCTTTTTGTAGATTTATGAATACATCTTTAGGATTATCTAATTCGATTGAATTAGAATCTAGAATTAGATTCTAGAATTAGAACTCCTGGACTGAAGAAGATACACGTTTTTAACTTTAATAGATTTTTGCCAAATTGCTCTCAGTAGAGATTACATTAATTTGTACTTCCACTGACGTTGTTAAAGAGTTCCTGTTTCCCAGTCTAGCCAATAATTTCTCAGACCTTTGAATCTTTGTCACTCTAATAGTTGAAAATGCTTATCATTGTATTTATAATTTTTTATTTATCTTATTGTGAAGTTCAGCACCTCTTCATGTGTTTAAGGGCTATGTATGTTTTCTGAAAACTTTATGAACATCACTTTTTCCCACCTGTCAAGTGGGCTGTATGTTTTTCCCTTTTGATTTGTAAGAGTTCTTTGTGATGAGAGTTGCAAATACTTTTTCCTTGGTTTATCATTTCTTTTGACCTTGCTTATGGTAATAGTGGTTGTTGTCATGTTGACAGAAATATTTGCTTTTCATTTAGGCATACTGCTTAATTTTCATATCCTCAGAATCATCCCCCTTTTTTTTGCTTTTCTTCTAATTCTTCTACTGTTTTAATTTTTTTCAGTATCTATATGGTAATTTTCTCATTATCATTTTAGATATTTGTGTTTACTTGCTCTTAAACTTTTGCTTATAAAATTTTATCTACAGTTTATCTTCATTATTCACAGATTCTGTATTTGCAGATTTGCCAGCTTATTAAAATTTATCTATAATCCCTAAATCAGTATTTGTGGAGCTTTCACCATCATTCATGGACACATGCAGAATGTTGAAAAAATTTGAGTCACCTGATAGGCATTCCCAGATTGAGCAATGCTCTGTTTTCTTGTTTCAGCTCTCATACTATAAACAATAAACAAATGTCCTTTTCGCAATCTATTTAGTGTTACAGTTTTCATAATTTTGTGCCTTTTGATTTCACCCATTAAGATAATGCCCAAGCATTGTGCTGAAGTGATATCTAGTATTCCCAAGTATAAGAAGGCTGTGATGTGCCTAACAGAGAGAATATACGTGTTAGATATGTTCACGCATAAGTTGCAGTGCTGTTGGCTATGAGTTCAGTGTTAATCAATCAACAATATATATGAAATAATGTGTCTTTGAACAGAAATGCACATAAAACAAGGTTATATATCAATCAGTTGATAATGTGACCAGAGGCTTGCAGGAACCTAGCCTTGTATTTCTTCTAAGAGCAGTGGCTCAGTGTTTGTGGCAACTTTTAAAAACATAACTGCCATGAATAATGAGAATTGATTCTATGTATTTCTCTTCAAGGTATTTTACAAACAGTTTACAAAATAAAGAGATAGTGAAAATAACTTTGTTAGCAATTGTAGTGAGAATTAAAATACTGCAAACCCAAATTTTTATTCTGTATTTTTCCAGTTTTGAATGTTTATATATATATCTCCAAATTGGATAACATTCTTTGAATGCAGCTAACTGTTCACTGGCTATTATGTACAGACTTGGAATACATTTATCTTCAAAATATTGATTCTAAATTTCAAATGCATCGCTAGTATGTTCTAGCTTATCATTACTTTGATTCTTTATGCACTTGCTTTATCAAAACATAATACTTTTGAAAGCTTCTGTTTATTGCATAAACAAATGATAGCTATCCTCTTTGTTGCCTAAAAGCATAACATTGCGTTTTTAATAGTACCAGTTAGGATGATCTTATTGTTTCTGCATTATCTGTTACCTTCCAGTTACTTTCTATACACATCTGTCTTCTGTATCTGTTCACACACTGTTATCAAGTAAATTTTGGTGCACAGGCATTAAAAAAGATGAAAGGACACTGTCACATGTCCTTTTTGCAAAATGGAATGGTTCAGGCTTTTATCACAAAATATTATTATATTATACTATGAAATCCTTTCTGTTGAAGGACTAACTGAATATTACCGTATTTCCTTTGTCCTCAGAAATATATCAGATCTTGAGTTTGAGAAAATTCACCTAAGTAGAATATGTCATCTGAAGATTCATCATCTGAGACTTTGCTTATGTGAACAGTCTCACTATTATTGGTCTAGAATAAGGATCAAAAATTTTTTCTTAAAAGGTTAGATTGTAAATATTTTAGGCCATAGTTTTGTAGCCTCTGGTCTAAATGTTACCATCTGTTCCCTTTACATTCATCTAATTGCTTTAATAATTATGGAATGACTTTCTCTGTAGATTTTGTTCTCTTTGCCTTTATGGACAGAAAATGAAAAAATCTGAATTGTGTTCAAGGAAAACTTAAAAAAAAAAAGGAAAAAAGACTACAAGGATGTTGTTTCCAGTCTTCCATTAAAATTTCTTGAAAGATAATCCAATACTTTGGGCAACAGAATAAGAAGACTGAAGGAAGGTGTAATAGTGATACATTAGTTCACTACTGATGATTTATTCCATCATCCTTTTAGGTGATTCTGTACTTCCGTGTTCTTATTTTATTTTAGTTTTTTTTTTTAACATAGCTAGAGGTCATTGGTGTGAGTATATTATCTGTTGCTATATAACAGACTGCCTTAAAATTTAGCACCTTAAAACAGCAAATATTTATTATCTCTAGTTTCTGTGGGTCAGGAATCCAGGAGCAGCTGAGCTGGGTTGTTCTCATAAGGCTTCGAAGCAAGCTGCCAGCCTCAAGTGTTGGTCATCTCAGGGTTCTACTGGGGCTGGAGGGTCTGCTTCCAAGCTCACTAACGTGGTTGTTGTCAAGAGGCTCTCTTGCTACCTTGGCCTTTCCAGAAGTAGCCTGAGAGTTCTATGACATGACAGTTGGCTTCTCCAGAGTGTGTGATCCAGTAGAAAGTGAGCAGCACCACACACACACTTTCATAATTTAGTCTCTGAGTCACACACCATCACCTCCACCTTTTTCTATTCTTTTGAAGTAAGTCCAGGCCACATCCAACTGGAGGGGTCTACACAAGGGCAGGAATCATTGGAGACCATCTTGAAGGCTGGCTACCACAATGAGTTCATCCTAGGATGAAGAATAACTAAATATTTCAATATAAGGGATAATAAAATCACTAAGATTCTGCATTTTGGATTTATAAAAGAGTCCAGTAGAGTTAGTATAATTGTTAAGATAGGAGTTTTGGTTTTTTTAAACAGTAAATTTTCTTTTTGTTCATCAGACCTCTAAGACTGAGTCATGAATCCTTACAAATAGTTAGAACTGCTGAAATAAGAAACTCAAACTGAAATTGAGTCCATTGGACTGAGATAATATAGTAGGAATTAATTTCCACTTTCTGCTTTCCTTATAAGCTTTTTAAATTCCTTCTTATCTGTTGTGCATTAAAATAGATACTTCAGGACCATAAATTTTCCTCTCAACAGTACTTTGGTTGTATTCTGTAGAATTCTTATTTTCTAGGTATTCCAAATTTTTAAATTGTTTTCAACTCTAGATATGTCTAATAAATGTTTAATTTCCATGTAGTTAGGTTTAATTTCTAGTTTTATTGTAGTTATAGGATGTTGTTTGTATTGTTCTAATTATTTTTTTTACATATGATTTTGATCATTGTTTTTAATGTTTTAAATTGTATTGGGACAGATCAAATACCAGTGCTCCTGAAGAATTTTTTTAACTGTTCTTGCTCATTTACTTCTCCAAACGAATTTTGCAATTAATTTGTCTAATTGTTTAACTGTCCCATAAAGATTGAAACTGGTATTATATTTAGTCTTTATATTAGCATATTTTTATTCTAGTTTTATTTACCATGATGAGTGTATTGCTTTCCGTTTTCTCTCTTTATGACTTTATAAGAAAATAGGTGTTTAAATGTCATCATTGTATTTAGACTTTTTATCTTTCAAATTCAGGTGCAGCTGTCTCCCAAGGAGAATGTATTTTGATGTGCTCTGGTCGATGTGAACAAAAGTTTCATCATTTTCTTCATGAATACTTGGATAGGTGCATGTCATCTACATTTCCCCTTGTTGGATGTGTCTCATGCCTAAATAACCAGTTAGGTATTTGGAGAGAATAATTCATTTGAATAATTGAACAATGGAAATGTGAGTGATTGAAAGAAACTCAAGGTCACATATAGTGCAGAAAATTTATTCTGTCAAAATCACAATTAAGCACATTTGTATATTGTAACTTTCTTAGTAAATATGTTAAGCTTTTTATTAATACTTTAAAAATAAATGATCAATCTTTTTTTTTTTTTTAACCATGACCATCTGATTTTTTGGGGTGGGGGTGCAGAACATACATGGTTAAGTTGGAGTCTAATGATGTAGAAAAGCACTCCTCAAGCTTATTTGGTAAAGGATAGTATTGAAAGATGCAAGCACTTGTAAAACAATGTTGCTGATAATTCAAAATTAGGGAACAAAGCCTTGCTGAAGCTGAATGTCATAGTCATGGGACTGGACTGGGCCAATCAGGAACCAAGGCTGTGTCCTGTTGCTTGGAAGTTACACTGTCAGTCTCCTCCTTCACCTTTTCTTATCTGTCTACCTCTTTTCTAGCTTTCTCCACATCCTTGTCATGCACACTACCTTGCAGTTCCATCTGCCATCCCTTTGACTATATGTCTCTCAGTTCAAATTCTATGGAGAGGTAAAAGTCACACTGTTTAGTCTAAGGATTAATGTCCATGTACCAGAGATTCTCCCTAGTCCATTTAGCCATAGGAGAATATGTTAATATGTTAAGTGCTTTCTTTCAGAGGTTTTTGCTTGGACAAACTAAATGTGCCTAACATATTAGTAGCTGCCCAGTATTTGCTGAATAAGTGAATGAATATTCAAGTGCCTGGTAAGTAAGCTTTGCAGAATGGGATGTTCTATGGCTAAAGCTTTTTTGTACAGGGTAAGTGGAATTTTATCTTTTTTCATGACAATCAGCTAATATTTTATACATCTAGTGTATATTAATTGCCTAAGTATGTGCTGGGATAAATTTAGTTATGAACGTAGCTTACTTGCCTTGTAAGATTTTTGAATGTTACCCCCCTTAATACCTAATACAGTTGAAGAGTAGTTGTAGGTTCCTGAAAGTCATTCATTTCAGCAAATATTTAACTTTGTGTTGGACACTCTTCTAGGTGCTTGGGAGACAGTAATGAACATAACAGAGGAAAGTTCTTGCTTAAAATGGTTAAGAACTAACTAGTAAACAAGTATAATTTATAAGGTGGCAGCTAGTGATACATGTCAGAGAGAAAAGTGAAAACAGGAAAGGAGGTTAGGCAGAGTGGGACTGGAAGCAGGGATGCTTTTTAAAAAATGGTCAGGGAACTCCTCATTGAGGTGACATTTGAGCAGAGATTCAAAGGAAATGAGAGACATTCACATAAGTAGAGGGAACCTCCCAGGGAAAGGCGTGAAGGGAATAGCAAATCAGCTTGGCTTGGAGTGGAAGTGAGCAAGGAGGAAAGACTGAAGGAAAGGAGGTAAGAGAGGTAGCCAAGGGTCAGGTCATATGTAGGCCATTGCAAGGTCTTCACCATTTACTTGGAGCTAGGAATCCATTGGAAGATTTTGAACCAAAGGTGTAGCATGATCAGATATATAGAAAGAGCCTTCTGACAGCTATGTTGAAAATACACCATAAGTTTCAAGAGAGAAAGCAGGCTGACTTACTTAGGACCAGTGAGCTTGGATCTGAGTGTATTTTGCAGCTGGAGCTCAGGATTTGCCAATAGAAAGAAAGTAATCCAGACTGACTCCCAAGGTTTTTGGCCTGAGCAAGTGAAAAAATAATGAGATGGAGAAGTCTGCCTCAAGGGTACTTCTGTGGAAAGGAAGGATAGGAGTTGGGTTTGGACATGTGTAATCTGAAATGCCCATTAATAGGACTTGGATATGAAAAAAAAGTTCAAAGGAGAGATCTGGGATAAAGATGAAAATTTAGAAGTTAGCATAGACCTGGAATTTAAAGCCATTCAAATAGGATGAGACAGCCCAGGAAGTGCATTTAAATAGGGAAGTTAGAGGAGAACTCTGGGATATTCCCCATGTTCAGAGATGAGGTATGAGGAGAAGCAGTAAAAGAGACAGCTCTCAATGAGTAAGGAATCCCAAAGGGATGCCCTGGAAGCCAAATGAAGAAAGCGTTTTGAGGAGTAATGGGCGGTATCAAAGGGGCCGATAGGTCAGATGCTGCTAATGAGTCACGTAGGATGAGGACTGAGAAGTATTCACTGAATTTAGCAAGGTGGAGATCATTGGTGACCCTCATAAGAGCTGTTTTGGTGAAACAGGAGGTGGGAGAGAATGTAACAGTTGAAGACAGCACATAAAAACAACTCTTGCAAGGAACTTTGTATTTCTGAATTTTTGTTACATTTGGGTTATTAGTAAAAATCCTATTAGATATAACTTTGAAGTTTTGGTGAAGCTTGTTTAAGTTGTGTGTGTAGTATACTGTATGTGTGTAAATTTTATATAAGAGTTCTTACTGTGGGTCATGGTTTAAAAAAGTTTTGAAAAATACGCAATTAGAACAAGAAAATGCAGGGAATGTTAAGAAAAGATGGAGGATATAGGAGACATTACTTGTGTGAGCACTGGTGAAGGATTTAAGGAGCTGGAGAGGATTAGAATACGTATAAGAAAGGGAGAAGTTTAGAAACATAAGGGTAAGTAAGTGTCCGGGCAATGAGGGATGACCTAGGAGTTCTGTGGAAATTGATGTATACTGGAATAAAGGGCATGGTGACCTTATGATCCAAAAATACTTTTTTGTGGAAATAACTCATTCTCTGTGAAGGGCCAGGGCACATTAGCTTCATAGGCCTCTAAAAATGTAAAGACATTCTTAACTCACAGGCCGTACAGGCTGCAGCTACACTTTGCTGCCCCCTGCTTTATACTGGAAGCCCTTAGCAGATGCTCTGGACAATTAATTTGCCCAGAGTCGTGTTAGTGTTTTTAAAGTATCATTTTTAATAACATATGCAAGTGATATAGAATTCAGGTAATTATATGCAGGTAAAAAAATGTAAACCTCCTGCCCCTGTCCGCTAGCTATCTTGATCCTCTCTGTGGAGTCTGTCATCACCATTTTCTCATGTATTAAAGAATTTTTCTATGAAGGTATGAACATGCATCTAATAGTATGTTAATCTTAAGAAATTTAACTAGGTTCTTTTTTGTTTAGGTCTGAACAATTTAATAAGTAATACTTGTACCATTTATCAGGTTACTGCCTGTCCTGCAGTAATGCATCTGGACCCTGTAAATGCCTCTCCCCTGTCAGCAGGCACAGTGTAAAGCTTTCTCAGTAGAGGTTACTGGTGAGACACTGGATGGGAAAGAGACTTCTTTTCCTGAGTCCAGTGTGCCTCTCTGGCACATGGTTTCCGCAGCCTTGTGCAGTGCCTGGCTTCAGCAGTACCCAGTGGCCAGCAGCACCCCCACATGAATGGTTTCCTGTGACACCCCCAAAAAACTTTCTAAGCAAAGTGTCCCAAGCTTACACTGTCTTGGGCTGTAACTCGCCACCCTCTCTGTTGTCCATGGCTGTACCTTCTCCACCAAGGTCTGGATCTCAGTCCTGGGTTTCTTTTTTTGGTGCTCTGTCTCAGCCTAGGGTGAAGAGCCAGTAGGCTGTTCCCTATACCTGCTTCGAGTTCTCCATTTCATACTACAGTCTCCTGTCACAGTTAATAACTTTTTATAGTAAACTTCCCCCAAATTACTATGTGGTGTCTCTCCTGATCAGACTAATACAATGCTTAAAACCTTTCTGATTACAAAAGAATTAGATATAGAATCAGACCAGCAAGAAGGTAACTCATCTCACCTTCTAATAATCTCATCCTCCAGAGCAATTATTAATGTTGTAATAATGCTAAACTAGTTTTATACTTTATTATTTAAATAAAACAGGTACTTGTAAAACAAAGCAGTACAAAAAGTAAAAAGAATGCCTTCCAGTCCCACTGTTTAACAACTTAGACTAGTTATCCACTGTTAATTACCATTTTGTATATTCTTCCAGAAATTCTTAATGCATCTAGAAACATGAATATATATATATATATATATATATGTATATTTAAACAAATAGAATCATAACATATACACTGTCCCTATGTTTCATTGTAAAAATAAAAAGGCAAAATAAGTTTTCCAACTTATACTAGCATCATGAATTTGCAGTGGCCTCCTAGCCATTCAGAAAACTCTGCTACTTGGTAGGAGTGAAATTCTGGACACAAAGATGTAAACATCCACATCAAATGTAATACCTTGAATCCTATGACGTCACTGACAGTATGTTCTCCCTGAGCAGAGTGGAGTCATAAGAAAATTCTAACACCATTTTAAATGCATATGTTGAACTCTCAAACATGTTATCTAAAAAAGCATTGATACTCAATATTCTTGAAAACAGATTTAGCTCATTTCCAATAAAGCTCAATTCTAAACTGCATTTTTTGCTTAATCAATAAACATTGAATCAAAAGCTTCCAGAATACAAGCATTTTCCCTAAATCTTATTTCTTCACATTGGCAGTAGATAAAGGGAAGGTACAAATAAACCCTACTATACCAAAGTTAATTAAATATGCAAAACAGACCCTACAAGATATACAAGATTAATACCTGTTGTTTCACCTTTGTGTAAAACTGATTTAGTTCTTAAGTTAGCCATTTCGTAATAACTTGAATATTCTTTTGTATTAAGACTTTAAGGTAGATTGGTGCACTTCTTCCCAGCCCCATCCTGTGGCTTTGTGTTCCTGTTTATCGTAGCGAGCCTGATGTTTTCCCAGGGTTATGAAGAGTTAGATGTGTAAACTTGATTGAAGGACTCATCTTTAATTGGGGAGGATCACTTAGGAACTTCAGAGTTACTGGCAATATCTATTTCTAAACTCAGTAATGGGTAAGCAGGATGTTTGGTTTTTTTTTTTATTACATGCCTTAACATTATATTCTTTTGTGTGTAATATTTAATAGTTTTTGGATAATTAGGCTTTTAGAATTATTGATGAAAATTCCCGATATATCATTTTTTAGCTAATTCTGTTTCTGAATGACTGGCAAGAATGGCAGTACCCATTTCCAGAAAAAGGTTAAGTGTTTAGATTGAGGATGCCTTTCTTTCATGGCAGTAAGCAGTGTGATGTCTTCTGCATCCAGGAGCCAACTTAACATGTTAAGTCTGGTGAGGCTTGGCAGTCGTAGCACACACTGACTCAAAGACTTGACTGTTCTGGCCTGAGCTCTTATACATTCTGTGAAATGCCTGTTAATAGTTAGCTCTCGCAAGTTTGGCAGGTTGTCCAGTGCTCGAAAGAAGTTTCTATATCCTTCTTCTGTCATCTTGTGATTAATTGAAAGATCTAGCTTCTCAAGTTTCTGGAAACCTCCATCGACTGCTCCCTTGGCTGTAAAAGCAAAACTATTTACGTAAGTGGAATCATATGGACTTCTTTTCCAGTGCTTAGACTAGGTTATTTGAACCAACCTCCTCTCTCACCATCACTGAAAGTAGAAAATGCCCAATTAAAAAAACAGCTCCTTAAAAATTCCAAAGACCTGACAAGTTAATAAAGAATAAATAAATAGCCAAAACCAAAGGAAAAAGCAGAAACCAGAGAACTAAAGCTAAGCTCTAGAGCACTGAAACCACTTTTACTATGAGTGTATTGCCATTCCAGATAAACAAGAAGTGAGGAAATTAGTTACCAGCCCAGCCACATGGAAGGAAGTACTAAAGAAGTTCTTCAGGCAGAAAGAATATGGTCCCTGACAGATGACTAGAAATCCAGGAGACACAAAGGAGCAATAGAGACAGTAAACATATGGAAACTCTAAATAATGTTTAAAACAGTAATGTTTCATGGAGTTTCCATTTATGCAGAATTAAAATAAATGACAACAACCATGCAGAAGATTTGAGGGAGGTAAATAGAATTAGATGTCCTGGAGTTCCTACCTTGCTCATGACATGGTAAAAATACTAAATTATATTAGCGTCTAATAACTCAGGGATGTAAATTTTAATATATATGATACCACTAAGAGGGTAGGAATGTATAATAAGCCAGAAGATGGGGGAAATGGAATAATAAATGAAGAAAAAAAAGAAAAAATGAATATATCTTATGGGACAAATTTTTTAAATAGCAAATAAAGCATATATATAAATTCAGATATAGTAAGTATATTAAATGGATTAATACTCCAATGAGAAGTAAAAGATTAAGAAATTACATTTTAAAAAACCTAATTGTAGACATCCAGTTATACAGACATAACAAGAGCCATACCTTAAATATAAAGATAGATACAGAAAGATTAAAAGTAAAAGGAAGGAAAAAGACGTGAGACACAATTACCCAAAGAATGCTGGGGTAGCTATATTAATATATGATGAAGTAACTGACTTCAAGGTAAGAAGCATTACTAGAGATGAAGAGGGTTGATCTGCCAAGAAGATTTAACAACTTTCTATGTACCTAGGTTTAAAATACATCAAGCAAAAACAGAACTAGAAGGAAAAGAAGACATCCACGATCATGATGGGTGATTTTAATATACCTTTTCCAGTTACTGATAGAATAAGCAAACAAAACTAAAAACAAGGATTTGAGTACTTTTCACACTTAATATTAACTGTGGAAAGCTCATTTTTTTTCCAAGAGAAAATGGAACATTTACTAAAATTAACCACTTTAGTATGTATTTTGTATTATGCTGGCCCATAATACAAGTCTCGACAAATTTCAAAATTGAAATCATACAATGAATATTCTATGATAACAGGGAAATTAAGCTCAGAAATAGGAACAAAAAGGTTATTAGACAATCCCCAAATATCTAGAAATTAAGCAACACATTTGTAAAAAACTGGTGTGGCATGAAAAAAATGACAACTGAAATTAGTATTCTGAACTGAAGAATGAAAATATGACACTAAAATTTGAGAGGGAGCTAAAGCCAAAGTTAGTGCTATAACTATCCATCTCAAGAAAACTGGACAAAACAAATTATACCCAAAGAAAGCAGAAAGGAATAATAGAGGTGAGAGGAGAACTATTAAAGAAAAGCATATGTAGACAAAAAACTTAAAAATGATCAATCAGGTTAAAAAATAGAGAATGTATAAATTAATATCAGAAATAAAAAGGTGAATATCATCCCAGATCATATATTTTTAATGATTATAAATAAGTATTATGAGCAATTTTAGAAAATTAAAATTCTTAGAAAAATGTAACTTACCCAAACTTGCCAATGATAACATGTAAATGTATACCAATAGAAACTGCACAGTGAGGTGAAACAACTATCGGTAGGACTGTAAGTCGGTACGACTATGGAAAACTAAATATATACCATATGACTCAAAGCCTATCCCTAGAAATATCTCTGTATATATACACATCAAAGGTCATGTATCAGAATGTTCATAGCAGCATTGTTCACAGTAGGCAACTATTGTAAACAACTCAGATAGCCAGTTGAATGGATAAATAAGTTGGGCTATGTACAGTCATACAACGGGATAATATATAACAATGAAAATCAGTCACATGCATCAATGTACATTAATATCACAAGTATAATGTTGAGCCCAAAGAGTCAGACACAAGAGTACACACTGTGTAGGATTCATGAAGTGAATTTTAAAACAGGTAAAACGAATCTATGGTAAAAGAAAGTAGTATAATGGTCACCTTTGGGAAGGAGGGGAACGCAGTATCAGAAGGGACAGAGAGGAGGCTTCTGGGATGTAATACTCTATGTTATAATCTATATTGCTACCCAAGTATGAATAACAGTTTTCAAGTACATTCACTTGAAAATTCGTTGAGCTGTACACGTAGGATTTTGTACTTTTCTGAATGTGTATTAATCTTCAATCAAAAAAAAAACCTATAAAAAGGAGTACATGGAAGGTTTGTGACCAGGTGTCTGAAACACTAGGTGTCAAGAGCATAGACTTGAGAGCTTGAATAGTCTCAAATGGGAGGCTATCGTTTACTTGAGATCTGACCAAAATGAACCTAAACACAGAAAATTAGAGGGAACGATATGATGGTAGAAATGAAGTGGGTTGAACATTTTTAGAGGGGCAAATGTTTCTGAAGATACTTTGCAGCAGAAAGCTTGAGTAATACCACTGGCTTTCATGTGATCTGAAACAGTTTAAGTGAGGGTAGCTCACCAATTTCTATCACGCTGTCGTCATCCAAAGTGTTGAAAAATGAGAAAACTCGGAGATGTTGAAGATGCTGACACTGCTGGATGATTAGTATGGCCACTTGATGAATACCATCCCCAGAAGGAAGCAGCAATTCTTCCAGGTTATTAAAAGAACCTAAAGTATAGGCTATCAGGAGAGACAAAGAAGTTATTTTCTGTACCGTGTTCCCAAACAATGGTAATATTCAAATTCGTGCACATTCCAGGAGGCCCCATCCGGCTAGCATAGAGGCTATTCCTCTTCCTCTCCCATGGCTGAAGAAAGGGGTCGGCCTACACCTTCATTGCTGCCTCTAGACAACCATTCCTCCACCCTTCCCCAACCACTCTCTCCTACACTCAAGACCAGAGTGCCTATCTTGTCTCCATTTCCTCTTAGACTGAAGCTTCTACTGGCTTCCAGGTTACTCTTCTAGCCCCTCAGTGCCTTCAGCCCCCTTTCTTACCATCCTGCTGTCATCCTCAGTGTCTTCTACCTCTGCCTCCTAGCACTAAAGCCTCACCATCCACTGGTCATCATCACTTTCCTTTTCACTCTGATTGCTCCTTAGCATGATACATTATGGATCACTCGATCCCTAGAAAGTTATGTACTTCTGGGGCCTCACACTTGCAACTATTTTGAACACTTCCTAGCATAAAACAATGTTCCAGGCTTATCTTTTCCTTTTCTTGTCCCAGTTATTTTATCAGCCATTTCTCCAAGCACCCCGGTTCCCTTTAGGGAGGCTAGTATTTAGAAGTCAAGATCTGAGGAGTTGGTGTGCTCATTGCTACTAGGATTCTTTATAGTCTCTCAGGGGACTGAGTTGAGAAATATGTATATATGTGTGTGTGTGGTGGGATATAAATAGATCAATACAGATATCCCCATTATCTATGTATATAGGTTAAAAACCACAAGTCCACACCAGTATTTCCAGTTCTAATACCTCAGGTTCTAGCCTCTGCTTTCAGTATTTATAAACTCCTTCTCCAGCTCATTATATTCATTGTACTACTTGGCGTAATCAACCTGTTGTACATGCTAGCCACCATCCTTGGCCCCCAATCCTGCCTCTGTCGCCTCAGCCCTCATGCCCCTCCTCTACCCACACAGCTGCCTCCAAAAGAGGGAAAGAGGAGATCCAGGTGGTCCTTGAGCATGTTCAAGTTTGAAAAACACTACTACTCAACACTGCCTGTCTCCACTGACTCCCCTTTTATTTTCCTGTGTTAAAAACAAGATAAGCTCCATGTCACGAAACCATGATGTAATTATAGTTTTGGGTCTCCCAGAAATGGAATCTTAAACTAGTCCATCAGGAATTGCCTGATCAGCACTAGTTAGGCAGTCTGCCTGATAGCCCTGCCATCCTCTAAAGGAAGGTAACCTTGCAATAACAGCTCGCATCTTTGCCTAGTATAACTTCCTTGTCACTGCTCCCCACTGCCTATAAAAGTCCTTCATTTTGTACAGCTCCTCGGAGCTCTTTTCCATCGCTAGACTGGATGCTGTTGGATTCAAAATCATTTTTGTTCACATAAACTCTTAATTTTTGAGTTTTCGTAACCTTAAAAATAGTTTTACCTATATCGTAGAAACATTTGAAACAATAGGTATTTAACATATTTGGAATGGTAGCTGGCAATGAAATTGCATAGTGCTATAACAGATATGTATTCTAAGAAATGAGTCACTGAGAACATCGTTTTGAATGACATCAAGTGCGATCAACGCATTTGAAGGGTAAAAGTTGAGCAGCACTGTCCCTTCTAATGAGCAAGGGCAGGTAATACATATTATAATTTGCGATATCATGCAAAATAGAAGAATTTTGTAGGGAAAGAGAATAAAGAGTGAGTAAAAGGCACTGTTCTGTAAACATACCAAAAATTTCAGCCGTTTCCTTATCAGAAAATTCTTGGTGCTGAAGATTTAATATCTTCAGAGAAATAAAATTTGGCAGTACAGTGACTATAAAAGGGAAAATAAAAATTTAGTTATGTCAGCTACAGTTCTTATACCAACAAGTAATGTGTTTAAAGAGTATTTTAAAAGTGATAGAAATTAATATAATAATTCATATTGAATTTATTAGTATGACAAGTAGATAAAACAGATCTTTGCTCAGGGAACAATTCTGATAACTAGAAATGTTTAAACTTCCAGAAACAAATATACTACCTTATTTGAATATTTAAGATCAGGTATCTATTGTAATAGCTTTTGTTCTTTGACATCAATTTCATATTTAAAATTTGGCTGTTTTTAAAAAGTGCTTAAAATGACTCTGTGTTCATAGAAGTATCTTAAGCCAAAATTTTACAATTATATCTCTTACCAAATGGGAGGGCATTAAAAAATGGTCCAGAAAATTTAATTTCTTCAAGTTTCTTGCAGGAAGCAAGTACAGTCATGAGAGACTCAAAATCCGAAAAGACATTACATTTCAGATGGAAAACACGAAGGTCTAGAGAATTCTGAATTAATTTGACTGTAAAATATCAAAGATTTCAGAAATCAGAGAAGATTGCAAATTTCTATCAGAATTAGCCATATAATTTAGCATTTTGTTTCAACAGTACGGAATTAAAGCATCATGATGTCATGAATCAGGCTTAGATTCAGGTTCTGCAACTGATTAGTGAGCTATGTAAACACATAGTTACTGACCCTTCTCTGGGAGTTCAGTTTTATCTTCTGTATAATAATGGCATTGAATGAATGGCATCAGTTAAAACCTTCAGCTTTAACATCCTAATGTCTCTTAAGTTTGCACATAACATTTACCCTATAGAAATACTATGCAAAGAAACATAAAGGCAGTGACAACTCTGAAGCAAAATCTAAATTTGATGCAAAAATTTCTGACCAATGTAAGAAAACTACCAGCTTCAATGAATTTTTTTGCATGGAATTCTGCACATCAGTTTGGTAGAGATTAACCTTTTTTTTTAAATTGAAGTATAGTTGATTTACAATGTTGTGTTAGTTTCAGGTGTACAGCAAAGTGTTTCATACACACACACACACACACACACATTCTTTTTCAGATCCTTTTGCATTATAGGTTTTTATGACAAGATACTGAACATAGTTCCCTGTGCTATATAGTAGGTGAGATCAACCTTTCTTCAGTCTGTAGTGTTTAGCCTTCACTAAACTAAGGAATTGATGATATCTAAGTCATTTTGCTAAATGATATATTTAAGAAAGATGGCTGTATAGGTTGTTCATCAACCATGAGAACAGGCTGATGAGAAGCTGGGAAATGCTTCTGACTGCTGCCAGTCTGCAGATTTCTCCATTTCCCCAGCTGTAAAATGAGAATGGTAATAGTACTCTACCTTGTAGAATGGGTATGAAGATTAAGTGAGTTAATATTTATAAAGTGCTTAGAACAGTTCCTAGCATTTAGTAAAAGCTCAATAATTACCAGTAGCTCTCTGTTTTTTTTTAGCAAGAAAGAGTGCTATTCCCACAATTTAACATGGATACAGGCTAAAGCTTCCATAGAACCTTTAACCTTAAATAAATTATTAGCCTTATATCCAGAAGGAACACTACTTCAGGATGATACCTGCACCTCAATGTTCATAGCAGCATTATTTACAATAGCCAAGACATGGAAACAGCCTAAATGTCCATCAACAGCTGACTGGATAAAGAAGATGTGGCATATTTATACAATGGAATACTACTCAGCCATAAAAACCGACAACATAATGCCATTTGCAGCAACATGGATGCTCCTGGAGAATGTCATTCTAAGTGAAGTAAGCCAGAAAGAGAAAGAAAAATACCATATGAGATCACTCATATGTGGAATCTTAAAAAAAAAAAAGCATAAATACAGAACAGAAGTAGACTGACTCATAGACATAGAATACAGACTTGTGGTTGCCAAGAGGGTGAGGGGTGGGAAGAGATAGACTGGGATTTCAAAATTGTAGAACAGATAAACAAGATTATACTGTATAGCACAGGGAAATATATACAAGATCTTATGGTAGCTCACAGAGAAAGGAATGTGATAATGAATATATATATGTTCATGTATAATTGAAAAATTGTGCTCTACACTGAAACTTGACACAACATTGTAAAATGATTATAAATCAATAACAAAAATTATTAGCCAAGTAACTTTTCCAAGTGATGTAAAAACTAGTAAGTCAAAGTGCCATTCTTACCTAGTTTGGAAGGACCATTCTCAGCTAAAATTCGGATAAATAATTTCTCCATATGGTGAAGATTTAGGAATTCTTCAGGAATGACTGAAAAAACATTTTGTTGATCATCCAGATTCACAGACAGTTCTTTCAGGCACAAGAACTTGTCCAAATTAGGAAAGAGTTGATCTAGAAAGCAACACAGTTTCCCATTATTAATCTAAAGAGTTCCAAGAGGAAATTTTGAAACTGTCATTTTGATTCATCAGATTATTTTATTTTCAAATGAAAACCTTTCACATAGCATAAGACATCCTTTTTTAGAAAGGATATATATATGTAGATAAAGCTTTTTGCGTCATTGGTCCTGTATTACACTCTGGATTCACAAAGATGAGACATACTCTCAACAAACGGGGCTAGGATAACTGAATTTCCACATGCAAAAGAAGTTGGACCCCTACCTCCCACCACCATATACAGAATTACCTCAAAATGGAGCAACAATTTAATGTAAGAAGTAAAACCATACCACTCTTAGAAGAAAAACAAGGGTAAATTTTCATGACCTTGGATTTAACAGTGGACTCTTAGATACACTACCAAGAGCAGTAGCAAAAAAGTAAAAAATAGACAAATTGGACCCCATTAAAATTTAAAACTTGTGGACCAAAGGACATTATCTATACAGTGAAAAAGGCAATCTACAAAATAGGACAGAATATTTTAAAACCACATATCCAATAAAAATTTAATTATACAAAGAATTCCTATAACAAAAAGACAGCACAGTTTAAAAACAGGCAAAGAGGATTTAATAGACATGTGTCAAAAAAAGACGCACAGACAGCTAAAAAGTACATGAAAAAGATGCTCAACAGCATTAGTCATCAGGAAAATGCAGATCAAAATCACAGTGAGTTACCATTTCACACCTAGTAGGATAACTGATTTTTACAAAAAAAGCCTCAAGGATGTGAAGAAACTGGAGCCCTTTTACATTGCTGCTAGGAATATAAAATGCTGCAGCCAATGTGGAAAACAGTTTGGAGGTTCCTTGAAAATTAAAACAGGATTACTATCACTAATATGATCCAGCAATTCCACTTCTGGGCACATATCCAAAAGAATTTAAAGTAGGGTCTCAAAGTAATATTTGTACACCCATATTCACAGCAGTGTTAGCCAGAAGAAACAATCCAAGTGTCCATCAAAAGATGAACTGATAAAATATGACATATACATGCAATGGAGTATTACTCAGCTATAAAAGTAGTGAAGTTTTGACACATGCTACAACACGGATGAACCTTAAAAATGTTATGCTAAGTGAAAGAGGCCAGACACAAAAGGACAAAATATTGTATGCTTTCACTTATATGAAATACCTAGAATGGACAAATTAATAGAGACAGAAAGTAGACTAGATACCAGCAGCTGGGGAGAGGAAGGAGTTATTGCTGAATAGGTAGAGTTTGGCATGATGAAAAGGTTCTGGAAGTGGATAGTGATGATGGTTGCACATTATTGTAATTGTACTTAATGCTACTGAGTAGTATACTTCAAAATGGTTTAAAAGCTTTATGTATATTTTACCATAATAAAAAAGTATTTGAAAGAAAATGAGCAAAGTTTTTCTAAATTTGATGATTAAATATCAACCCACAGATCCAAAAAATGTTTAGTGACCCTCAAGGAAGATAGATACAAAGCAAAGCACACCTAGGCATTCAACAGACTGGTGAAAACCAAAGCCACATTAGCAACAACAGGAAATGAAAAAAATTAAAATACCATTCACAGAAGTATCAAAAACAGAAGTACCTAGGAATAAATTTAATGAAAGATAATAAACTTTCAGTCTACACTGAAGACCCTCAAACACTGCTTACAGAAGTGAAAGGAGACACAGGTAACTGGGAGATATTTCCCATGTATTTATTTCCCAAAGAGTACAAGCCCTTTCTTCCGCGAAGCAGGTGGGGTAAGGGTAATTCTCAAGCATCATTTACATATAGAGCATTCTTTCCTAATAACGAGTCATTTGTTTGCTAAAAGCCTTCATTAGTTAACATTGTATTAACTTTATCAGAGTTTGAAAGCCATTCTGTTATTTGGAGGCCTTTCACTAGTTCATATCACTGGCAGAAATAAGTTAGTAAAGGTTTATCTTTATCTGTTCAATCAGCAAGCATTTATGGTCTCATGCTTTCAAAAGTTTTCATCCATCTAAGAGTGAGAAAATACAACTACACATGAAATAGGCTGATGTTTACCTTGTAGCTGGGTTACCTCTGAGACTTCAAGAGACTCCAGGGAAGGCAGAGTGAGAAGTAATTCCTGTTCCGCTGCACTCAGCTCAAATTTGCTTATGGAGCACTTGGTGAAAGAGGCCTTAAACTGCTCAAGAGCCGGGCGGATGCGTTCAATAAAGCCTCTGCTGCCCATTAAGTGGAGTTCGATGTGCTCTGAAGCTGAAAAAACTTCCATTAGAATCCTGAGCATCTCCTGGTCCACAGCATCTGTACCAGTCACATGAACTTCCAGAAGAGGAATCTTGTACTGCTTTGGAGAAAGTTGCCAATAGCCAGTGCTGATGTCTGGTGGTGTACTGAGTCGCATGTTCAGAAAACTCTCAATGTTTTCCTCTTTTTCAGCTAAATTCTGCTCCCATTCATTCATTGGTTCAAAGGCAGAAGCACAGTCTTGATCTACAGTTGGTACCTGAGATTTGTCCAGAATTGTTGCCAGGACTGAGAAATCTGGTCTGAGTAACCTGTCATTTCCTCTTATGGAGAACTGGATGCTCTTCAACAGTAACAGGCTTTCGGGGTGGTCAAAAAAATACGGTAACTGAAGTACATCCAAAGTGAGGGTTCTCCCCTGAAGGAATTGCAAAATAAATGGGGAGCATGTAGCAACAGTGTTGCTTTGATAAGCAATTTTTACAGCCAGAATGAATAAATGTTTTGAAACCAATGAAAAGTAATCTTGTGGACGTAACTGCCACAGCTGCCTAATAATTTGCATCTTCTCGGAAATTTCTGGACGGTGCTTCAGGTAGTCATCATTTTCAGATATATTCTCCAATGACTCTTTATTATCCACCAAAAGAAGCAAATGAGATACAATTTTTGGCCCTGCCTTTGTTGAAGTGTGGCAGGAGATGTAGTTCAAAAAGTTTTCATAGGGACATAGAGCCATCAAGGATGAGTTAATTTGTTTCAAATAATAAAGTCCCAAATCCTGATCTTGCTTATCTGAATCCAGGAGTTCAGTCAGCCTCATCCCAGCAAGAAATTCTTGAAATGCAGGATTTAAAAACTGATAGATTGGCCTTAGTCTCTGGGCTGTGAATTTGCTCATCAGGAACATGGCTAGATCTTCATCAATCCCTGCATCTATGAGATCATCATCACTGAACTCAGAGCAAGATGAAAAAAACCCTCTCAAGGCAAGCTCACCACAGGAGGACACAGTTGCTCTCAGAAGTTCAGCTTCAGTTTTGTTCTTTAAGAAAAGGCATTTCATATAGGACTTGAAAACAGTCACATCATCAAAGGACTCATCAAAAGGATACTGAAGCCAGTTAGCACAGACTGCTGCCACAAAGAGGGGAGTTTTCTGAATTCCCTGCAAATTTTCATTCTTTCTAAAGTGAATCATAAAATTTTGCAGGCGGGTCATGTTGTGTGAAAAGAGTTTCCGTAATACATAGATAGTATTATAGAAGGGGAACACTTTGATCTCTAGAACTGTGTCTAGGTAGCGGCGAATGTTCTTGGCCCTGTTTGTATGGACAGCAATCAATAAACAGGTTCTTGACAAGTGGTTTTTTTGAATCAGTCTCTCTATGACTTGGGGGACTGAGCACATTTCTTTGTAGTCATCCAAAAGGAGTAACACCTGATTCTTCAGCTGCTGGATAGTATTCCTCAGGCCCATTTCAGTAACAGAGCCTTCTGTCTCTGGGAGTTGGTCACTAATGATGTCAGCCAGGCCCTGGTCCAGTCTGGTAGAGCTAAGGGAGAGATAGAAGACCAGCTGGAACCTGTTTAACAAGGGACAGCATCCTGATGCCCAGAGGAGAGCTATTTCCTTCAGGAGGACTGTCTTTCCACTACCAACTTCACCCTCCACACACATGACAGAGTTCAAGGTAGCGAAGACTTCAGGCAACACCACAGGCTCTTGCATAGGACTGCTGATATGTTTTGAAGCCAGAGACAGATCACAACCCAGCAACTGGTCAGTGGCTGGACAGGAAGAGACCTCCAGCAAAGCCATGTGGCAGAAACGAGCATTGGTGTAGGCTTTTCTCAGTCGCTCACTCAGACTCTTTGCTTCCCGAAACCACTGGGCTTCACCCTGAGCCATCTCTGTGGAGAGAGGCAAGGAGGCACAGTTACAAATACTCTTCTAAAATCCCCTGCATACAGATGTATGTACGCATTCATATAACCCCATGTGCTACTTCCAAATCCTTACCTGGCACTACGGAGCTAACTGCTGCTGAATCTTCAAGATTACTTTCACTTGTGGTTTCCTTTGAAAATAAAATCTTCTATTAAATCAAAATTTGTATAGCAGGTGAGACATGTTATAGTTGGTGATCAAACATCTAAACACAGCCCACCCTCAAATATTTATGTCAATTTAAGGGAGGAGTGCTACAAATATGAAACAGCAAGTGATCTACAAATACATGCAAGTGTGTGGTCTCGTGTGGTTCCCAGACAGCACATTCCATGGGCAACTCGAGCAGCGATCACTGTTCAAATGATCAGAATCACAACGTCTAGAGCAAGATGAACCCTCCACAAATCATCAGGTGCAGCTTCTGGCCTTAGTTATCAACATAGTTTTAATTTTACATACCTGGGATGTAGGAAGATTATGTTTCTTCCTTTAAAAATGAGCTATTTAAGGGAGGTGAGGGGATGAGCAAAATAGATGAAAGGGATTAAGAGGTACTCAGTTATAAAATGAGTAAGTCACAGGGATAGGGATTTGTGGTAGTAACTTTGTATGGTGACAAACGGAAACTAGACTTAAGATGGTGATCATTTTGTAATTTATAGAAATAAATCACTGTTATATACCTGAAACTTACTGTAAGTCAGTTATGCATCAACAAAATAAAAATAAGTTGTTTCTCCATCCCCAAGCATTTTTTTCTTCAGTTTCATTTTCAGTTCACAAATATGAAAGATGAATCAAGTGAACATCAATTTACCCTTTTTTCTTTTTGTGGTACAACAAACCAAATATACCTAACATACAGCCTCAAATAAGGGGTATGTGTATACTGAAGTGACAATGGCTGTTATCCTAGATAATTATGTAAGATTTCTCAACCTAAAGGGGTCAGTCTATTATCCTGGTTTATGATCTAGTTGATAATTTGCTTTTGTAAAAGAAACATTTCTTTCCAGCTTTAAGAAAAGCTGGCTAGCAAATCAGACCTTACTGTCCTCCAAATGAAGATCATAGATGGAATCCAGGTAGCCTGCATGCTGATCAACTGTAAGTCTAAAAGAATCTGGGCCCCAAAGTAGAAGGGATTGACGCTACATTTCATGAAACTAGGTATTATGTCTTGTTTATTGTAGTATCGCAATCTGCAAGTAGCATATAGTAGGTGCTAGATAGATATTTGTAGAACTTATTTGTGATATCCTGTTCAAAAACAGTTTTTAATGACATGATTGTGCAGTCTGAAAATAAACAAGGTGGTGTTCAATACCATTAATTCAGAAAGTTCACCATGGCTCTGAAGGTCTGGAATCACTTCTGCAGAGGACTTCATATTTTGGAGAAACTGACAACTAAATACAAAAGTTAAAAGTTATAAAAATAGTTGTATGCAATTAAGCACTTGCATTAGGTCTTAAAAACACTGTTAGAGTTTTAATGGCGAAAATTAAGTATAAAATTAACATTCCCAGTGATTCTTTCTGTGTCATTAACAAGACATGTAGACTCTTGCTCTCAACAATAGAAATATAAATGATTTATAAATTAATGTGGGGATAACCAGCAAATCTAGTGGAATGAGTGCATATTTAACACTCATCCATGAAACCAACTAAAATGAACCTAAAAAAAAATAGAGAAGACAATTCCATCTATGGATTCTGGAGCAATCACAAAAAGGACATTCATTAATAGAAAAATTGATGAAATCCAAATAAAGTCTGGTGTTGATAGTAATGTACCAATGTTGGTTTCTTAATTGTAACAAATGTACTGAGGTACTATAAGATGTTACTACTAGCAGAAAACAGAGTAGGAATATATGAACTGTCTGTATGATCTTTGCACCTTTTCTCTAAACCTAAAATTATTCCCAAATAAAAAAATTTATTTTAAAAAAGTCCATTAATATGAAGACAAGGATGGCTACAAACATACTCTCTAAAAACTATTTGCCAGACATCATGAACCTGGAACATAAATACTCTTTAAATTCAGGTATGATGTCCTCCCGAAGAACCAAGGGAGAACATTCTAAAGAGCTCTACCCACAATCATTAACTTGGATAGATGAGAACTATAAATGTCAGCAGGTAAATGAGAAAACTAGGAACAACTATCTTGGCTCATATTCATGCTGCTGAATTACAGGAAAGCAGAAGATAAAGCAAGAAGACACTTCATTTTTATTTTCCTAGAAGATTGGGAGATGAGACCAGAAAGAGAAGGGTAGCTATGGGAAAAGAGCTAGTAGGACTTTCAATGCTTCTGTCCAAAGTTGCTATGTAGAGAGATCCATCAAGGAAAAGGACTCTGAAGGAAGGTGAAAATAAAGACTTTTCCATACAAATAAAGCCAATACAGTTATTTGCCAGCAGACCTGCACTACAAAAATTGTTCAAGGAAGTTCTTCAGTTAAAAAGAAAATCACAGATGGAAACTTGGTTGCACCCAAAGGAATGAAGAGTGCGAGGGATGGTGACTAAATGGGTAAATATGAAATTATTTTTTCACTTTAAAAAACTATTTAAAAGATAGTTGTTTAAAGCAAATTTATAACACTATATTGTGAGATTTAGAATGTATGTGGACGTAAAGTGCATGACAACAATAGCACAAAGGATAGGAGAGGGAAATAGAAGAAAAATGTTACAGTATTATCTGAAGATGACTGTGATATGTTAAACATGCATTATGTAAATTGTAGAGCAGGCACTAAGAAGACAAAGATGTATAGCTGATAAGCCAACAATAGAGATCCAATGGAATACTAAAAGATGCCCAAATGCAAGTGAGAAAAAAAAGAAACATAAGAATAGATCAGATGAATGGAAAACAAATAGCAAAACAGTTTATTTAAGTCCAGTCATATCAATAATTACATCAAATGTAAATGTTCTAAACACTCCCACTAGAAAGCAGATACTGTTGGACTGTTAAAAAAACAAGACCCAACTGTATTGCCTACAAGAAACTCACTTTAAATATAAAGTCATAGATAAAAGTAAAATGATTTCAAAAAAGATAGTACCATGTAAAACTATTCATAGAAAAGTAGAGTGATATATTAATGTCAAATAAAGACTTAAGAATAAGGAGCACTATGAAGAATAAATGGGGACATTTCATATATTCTCTGCATATGAAAGAGAAAAGGGCAAAGAATAGCCAAGATCTGCTCCTGAAGAAAAAGAACAAAGGAATTTTATGATAAAGTATGAAAATATGCTTAACATTATTAGTAATTAGATTGATAAAATTTCGGCAATGTTAAGTTAGTGAGGAAGCAGGTAGAATGGAAATATCTATGCTAGTGGAAATATAAATTAGTATAATCACTTTGAAGAAAGTTTTGCAAAATCTAGTAAAGTTAAATATGTGTAAACCCTATTACTCTGAAAGTCCATCGTTGGTTATGTATCCTAGAGGAACACACATGAGCACTGGGAATCATGTATAACAGTGTCCACGTGGTATTAATTGAATTGCAACCCTCTGAAAACAATGTAGATGTTGAATCAAGAATAGAATGGATAAATTATATACTCATAAAGTAATATACAATATAGCAGTGAAAAAAGTGAACTACAGCTTTACACATAATTATGAATGAGTCTCAAAAACATTGTGGAGTAAAATAAGCCAATCACAGAAGAACCATGTAGTATGCTTCCATTTATTTGAACTTCAAGAATAGACAAAGTTAAATATGTTTATATATGTAGATGGTAAAACCACTAAGAGAGGAAGGAACAATTAACCCAAAATTCAGGATCATGTTTACCTCTGGATTGGAGGAACAAGGATATAATTAGAATTGGGGATGCTAAGGCCTTGGTAATATTCAATTTCTTTTTTTAAAACAACTTTATTGTGGTATAATTTCTGTACAGTAAACTACACGTATTTCAGATATACAATTTGATGAATTTTGATAGATGTATACACACATGAAACCACCACTATAATCAAGATACCTAGCATTTCCATCACTCCCCAAGAGGTGCAAATTTTTAACTCCAAATTTATCTCTTCCCATTTCCTATACCCCCTGGTAACCATAAGTTTGTTGTCTATTCAATTTCTTAATTTTAGTGGTGGGTTCATTGGTTTCTTTTGTTGATTGTTCTTTAAATCATACCATAAATATTTTAGGTACTCCTTTAACAGCATCCTACTTTGCAGTTTTAAAAAAGGGGCAGAAGAATAAAAAGCCACACAAAAAAGGAGTTTATCAATTCCAGAAAAGGTTCTAAATAAAATAAGACTGCATCCTAGCTTATTTTTCCAAGAATTAAGAATACTCTCTCCACTGTTTAACAATTTACTAAGTATTAAATCCAAGTAAGAAAGAAAAAAAGCAACTACTTTTGTCAAAACCCCTTTAAAACTGTATCCTCTTTAGAATCTTAGAATTAGATAGAAGTATTTAAGATCCATTTGTATTAATATTTATTTTTATAAAGACTCCTACTGCTTACAAAGTGAAAAGAACAAATTTCTTCTTACAGTTGAACATTTCTGAAGAGTTTGGTCATGAAAAATAAGCAAAAAAGAAAGAAAGAAAGAAAAACGATTGAAGTTCCACAGAAAAGAAACATTAAAAAATAACCATTTCTTCATGAAACTTTAGAACACTAGAAACAAACAAAATCCTAAATGTTCCCAAGATGGGAAAAAGTAGTTTGCAATCAAAGAATTAAAAATCAGAAAGGCATGGAACTTCAACAGCAACTTTGGAAGCTATTAGAAAATGTAGCAATGTCTCTACAATTTAGAATTAGAATGACTTCCTAGTTAGAATTCTATACCTAGCTAAACTATCAAAGAATTGTGAGGGGGAAATATACACACACACACACACACACACACATTCAGATATATGCATTAAATGGAAGCTAAAAACATGTATGTCTTTTGCAGTCTTTCCCAGGGAACTGTGGAGGAATGTTCTACCAAGGTGAGTCAATAAACCAAGAAGAGGATGACAATAGAACCAGGAAAGAGAAGCTACAACACAGGAGAGAGGCGATAGAAATCCCTATTGACCATGAAGAATGTTCCCAGGCTTCTAGGTTGACTGTAGGACAAGTAGTTCATATTGAAACAAGTCAGAGACTTCAGGACAGACTCCTTCAAGAAAATAAAAGTACTGGGATATGTTACATGTCTGAATGACTGGAGAGGAGATTTAAACATTTGGGAGAGTTTGAAAATGACATGGTGCTAAATAGATTTTTAAAACTAAGCAAATGGCTGTATTTTTAAAACAGGAAAATAATGTCAAGGAGATGGAGAAACTGACATACATATGTACATACATATATACACATACATATATACATGTATCTCAGCCATAAAAAAAGGATGAAGTACTGATACATGCTACAACATGGATGAACCTCAAAACATTGTGCTAAGTGACGTCAGATATAAATGGAAGCATACAGTATGACCTTTTGTATGAAATATCCAGAAAAGGTAAACCTGTAGAGACAGAAAGATGATGGTTCTAAAAAGCTAGGGTGCAGTGGGGAGATAAGGAGTGAGTGCTTAATGGGTACAGTTTTCTTTTGGGGTCATGAAAATATTTTGTAATTAGATAGAGGGAGTGGTTGAAGAACACTGTGCATGTACTAAATGCCACTGGACTGTGCACTTTAAAATAGTTTATATGTGTGAATTTCACCTCAAAAACCAAAAAACTAAGCAAACATGCTAATAAGCAAGACAATTATTCCTACAAAATACTGGAAGTTGCACAGGGATGGATGATAAATCATAATTTACTACTGAGCTCAGCATTTATGAAGTCATAATAATGTAAACATGTAATGTGAAAATAATGATCTCACCAAAACTGTGCTGTAACTACAGTGAGAGCAAGGTTAGATGGGAAGGGTATCATGAGAGCAAGAGATAAAAGGGATGACAGAGATAAAGAGTCATCCTTCATCACAGGAATCTGAGGGGTGGGTGCAAACTTAGGAAGATAAAATGAGGGGGAAATTGTTCAAGTACATCCAAATTTATAGACACTAAACATTCATTCTACTCACTTGGGAAAACATCTGGTGTGTTGTTCTAATAGGTCATCACCTTCCTCCCACTTCTTCAAACATCCTCCACAGGAAAAACACTGGACAGTGTCCTTTATACCTAAAAGTAAGGAAATTTTATCAGTGCCACTGGCAAGTGTATTTGTCAAATGACACAGATAATAACCACCAGGCCTTTATTAGCAAAACCCTACTTGCTGTTTCAATCAGATTTTGTGACTAAGTCACAAACTGGGTCCCCAGTGAGGCAGTATTCTATACAGGACTCCTCTCACCAATGGGGTAATGAACAAATATCAGTGAATACCCTTATGTACCATGCACATCGATGAACACCCTCTGCCTGTCCCATCCTCATTCTATAGAGCCAGAGACTTGCAAGTCAGAATGTGGTACTGAAGCTCCATGAAGGAAGAGATTTTTGCCTGTTTTGCTCCTAATGACTCTCATGGGCCTAGAAGAGTGCCTAGCACTAATTAGGCACTCAGTAAGTATTTGTTTAATGAACAAATCAGAAATATACTTGGAGCTCAGGAAAATATATATGAGCAAATGTAGCAGCCCTCCTAAGTAAGTTCATGAAGAATCAAATGCCTCTTACTACATTATTGCCAGGTCTCTTCCACTAGAAGTAGGATCAAGTCTTCTCATGAGACTGTTTCTTTGGAAGGAAATTAGCATTTGGATCTACTGAAGGATTGAACTAGAAATGGAAAATCCATCATCTTCCTTCTACCCTTGGACCTCTGTAGACATTGTAAAGCCAGAGCAGAGGAAAACTTCCCTTTGTGTCTGGACAAAAATAGGAGGTCCTGGAGCTTGCAAGACCCCAAAAGCGTCAGATGATCAGGATTTGTGGGGAGAAGTGGAAGTTCAAAAAGAAAGAGGGTGAGGACACTGGACAGAGGGTCCTTGAGGAAGGCTGACAAAAGGAAGACAGAATAGAATGAGTAGGAAGAAAGGGTGGAACAGTGAATTTCCAAATGCTTAAGACTGTGAGGCATTAAGGTTTTTTTGTACCAATGGAATATACCTGTTGGTTAAAGTGAACACTCTGATATCTGTGACTTGACCTCTCAGTAAAAGGTCCACATGGACTTCCACTGTAACTCAGTGTGTTTGGTCTGAAGGCGGCCTGCAGCGTACCCAGGAAGGACATACTTGCTTTATTGTACCTCAGGCAGAGATTTAGCTGAGGCGAACCAGCCCTCCGCTGAATCCACTCTTTGTGGATTACAGAGTGGAACTCCTTGAGGACCAGCAGCTAAAGAGAATACTAGGAACTGACCAAAGATTCTACATGCTTAGGAATCATAAAAAGGAATCTCCTTATTTTCTCTTCCAAGGAGAATGTGGCAAAGACTGTTATCCACAGTCCTGGTATCTCTCATTCTTCCAAAGTAACAGAAACCCCGATTTTTTTCTGGGTACATTGCCACCCAGACAGATTAAACTCCCAGCTCCTCTTATAGTTAGGCATGGCATCTGACTACTAAGTTCCGGTTAGAGATAGAAACCGAAGAATCATGTGACAGTTTCCAGAGGCGTGGGGTGGGAAGAGGTGGTGGAGACTTAAGTGTAGAAACTAAAAGACCTGATAATTACCCCAAACAGAACTCTTGTATTTGTTAGCCCAGATCTTAAGTTTTCAAGTTTGGAGCTTCACTACCTAAGGGAGGTGTGGAAAACTGGGAGAAGATTTATGGAACAGAGAGGAAAAGGGATAGATAAGGAATAATGAAAGGAGTGAAGATTGTTGAGTCCAGCTAAATACAAGTCCGGGATCATGAAGTGCCTGTAGGGTTTGAGTGAGCAGCAAGGCAAAAGCGTGAGGCAAACTGCTGACTCACCTGTGTAGAAAAAACCTGCTTTGGTCAGAGCTGCAGCTCCCACAGGGGATGCCTGGGGCCAGTTCTTAAAAGAGTCCAGTCGGAGTTCTTCATTAGCAAAGATGCTGCCATTGCAATAAGCTTGAATAAAAGGCATATGGTGAAACCAGCAAGCTTTGATATTACAAGTATCAGTGTTCAAGTTATCCCTTCATATTTACAGATAGGATGACAGATGACTTACGGAGTTTACGTCAATATAATTGGAGGAGGGGGTTCAAAAAGAAAGGGGTATAGATGAAGCCAGATTAACCATGTGTTAAATTGCTGAAGCAGAATGGAGGCTACATGGTGGGTATTTACTATTGTCTTATTTCTGTGTGTATTCAAAATTTTCCCTAATATTTTAAAATTATCTTTCCATTATATAGCATCAGAATAAAGCAAGAAAAAGCTAGCTAGAGGAGCTTCCCCTCGTCCCCAAGTTAGTATCAAGATTTGAGAAAGACAAATTTTTCTTGTAGTTCCCTTAAAAGCAGGAAGATTTATTTCTTGCCCTTTGGGTGTCCACTCTTTGGGGGTGGTCTCCATTAGACATTCCATGTTAGGCTGGCTCTGGGGTTTGGTTCCTGTCTTCTGTACCCCATGAGAATTTGAAAATTAAACTGGTATTAATTAAATGTTAATAAATTTATGTACTGCAAATTTCCTAAGATGAAAGCTTGCTTCAATATTCCACTTAACCTCAGCTTCTTTTTAATGTCACTTCATTTAAATGTCACTTCATTTTTAATTTGAGTATTACTTCATGTACTGGAAAAATCTCAGTCTTTTCCTCCTGTGTGTCTACTTTACTCTCACTCACACTGCGATCACATTCACAATACTTGTGGTACCAGATGTGAGGGGGGTTCCCCCACCTAAGCAATTCTCTGTGACACCAGCTGGATGTCCTACAATTTAACTCAATTCTGACACTATCTCCCTGGAGATAGCATCAGATCCTACAGGTTAAGGGTCCAATCCTACAAGACTGCTCCACCCTCCACTTCATTTGTTAAAGTGGCTCGGAGAACTCAGGGAAACACTTACGTTTACCATGATAAAGGGTAGAAATGAACAGCCAGATGAACTGGCTAATAGGGGGAGGTCTGAGGGAAGGTCCAGAGCACAGGGCTTTTGTCCCTATGGAGCTGGGGTGCATCACACTCCAGGTGTCAGTATGTTCACTCACCTGGAGGCTCCTGGAACCCTGTTTCATTGGGATTTGTATGGAAGTCTCCTCACGTAGGCATGATCAATCATTAACTCCACTTACAGCCCCTCTTCTTTCTCTGGAGAATGAGGGTGGGGCTGAAAATTCCAAGCTTCTAATCATGGCTTGGACTCTCTGGTGACCAGCCCCCATCCAGGAGCCCACCCAGAGTCACCTCATTAGGAACCAAAGATGCTCCTAGTGCTTTTATCACTTAGGAGTTTACAAGGACTTTAAGAGCCCTGTGTCAGGGACAGGGTCAAAGACCAAATATTAGAACAGGAGACTCTCCTAGTTTTCTTATCACATAGGATTTACATGGGTTTTATGAGCTCTGTGCCTGGAACCGGGGGCAGAGACCAGTGTATATTTTCTATTATCTCATATTTAATTTCTTAACAGACACTGATCTATTTGTTTTCAAAACCATTTTATCCAGAAACTTTAATTGTTTTAAGAGAAATATCAGTCAAGGACCCAACCCTGCCCTATTTCCTTCTGCTCATTTATGTTAAAAAACTAAGTCACTCCAGGAGACCAGAAATCTCTAATGAAATGTTGTGTTGTTGTTGTTTTGTTTTGTTTTTTTAATTCTGAGGCACGAGGAGGAAAATGGAAGGGTTAAAAAAAAGATTAGGACAAAAAAAAAAAGCAAAAGAAGAAATAAATAAGCAAAGCCTTTTAAAATATTTCTGAGTCTCTACCTGATGCCATTGGTAAAGCTCTCTTGATCCAGGAATTCACAAAATGTTCTCCCTGAAGAAAATTAAAATTCAAGTTACCATACAAACTATTGTATATAAAATAAATAAACTACAAGGATAAATTGTGCAGATAGGGAACATAGCCAATTCTTTATAATAACTAGAAATGGAGTATAACCTTTAAAAATTGTGAATCACTGTGTTATACACCTGAAACTGATATAATATTGTACATCAGCTATATCTCAATTAAAAAAAAAACTCAACTTATCAACTGTTTGACTTGGAGAATACAACTACCTACGTATAAAAATTAAAAGAACTTCCTCCTTCACCCCCTGCCCCAAAATGAAGAGCTTCATTGGATTGAGTGGCAGGGTTGTTAGAGAATCCTTCAATTACTATTTATATCCATGTCGGAATTTTTAAAATGCAGATTAAATGAAAAAAATTATGAATAATTATTTATACTCAACAGGAAGATTTCTTGGGGTCAAGTCACTTTTTCTAGAGATGTAGCTCAAAAGCTGAGTTATATTTAGATATCACAGAGGTACTTTGACTAGTGAGGAAGACAAGATACAGGAAGGAAACTGGATTCAGAGGGTGGTTAGATATTGAGCAATTGTTCCTTCTCTGATAACTGTACCCAGATTTCTTTCTGAGGTAACACTCCTCCCCCACTTTCAAGCAGCCGTATTCTCTGCAGGGTTCTCATCTGAGTCATGTTACCCAACAAATGCCCTTACACCCCGTTTATTTTTTTGTTTTTGTTTTTTTGCATAAACCAATTTAAGTTGGGTTTTCCATCACCTGCCACGAGGGGAGCCTTACTGATGGAGCATAGAGTAACCAGCTCTGAGGCCCGTAGTGGGCAGTCATGCAGTGTTCCGAACGTCTCAGGCAGGCACTCAGATGGGGGCAGCCAAGGGAACTCAAGGGAGGTGGCCTCGGTCAAAGAGGGGAAGACACTCAGGAAGGCAGACAGATAATCAAAGGCAGCCCTGGAAAAAATTCCAAGGGCTCTAGTTTAGCAAGAGAATCTAAATTTCTTCACTCTGCCTCATGAGAGGCAGGGGAAGAAAATAGGGAAAGAAGAAAGAAAAAGAGCCCATGACAAAAGAGGAATGCCACCCCCTTCTCATTCAGATATTAATAGGTAATCAAAAGCCAAATTAAAAAAAAATCTCTTGTTATAAATTACCGTGACGCCAACAAATCCCTTGTAGCTTTGAATATACTGGATGATTTCCTCTGAGGTTTTCTTACATTGAAGAAATTCACATCTATAATTAATAAACAGAATTAAAATTTACCCCAATACTGTGAGAGAAATAGCCTATATTTCCTAATTGCAGTGATGGTTACACCATGAACATTTGTTAAAACTTACTGCATTGTATACTTTAAACTGCTCAATTTTATTTTGATAAAACTGTCAAAAATTTACCCCCAAACTTATGAGAATTATCATTATTCTCATTATTATTTCCATGAATGACAACATGTGTAATAATGTAAAATTAAATCTTCAGATTATCTTTTCTCTTGAAATAAAATATAATACAATCAAAGAGACTGATTTACAATAATATATAGAATGGAGCTTTTTTGTTTGTTAAACTATGGTGACTAAATCTAGTTCCTCTGGTTATATGAAAGTTATTGGCAGTAAGAACAAATAATAGTAAATTTCATCTACTGAACACAATACATCACTACTCCTTAAAAAGAAAATGGAAATTAATAAGTTGAATTTTTTAAAAAGAGCATATTGAATACATTAAAGAAACACAATCCTTTCCTCAAAAGAGAAGCAAGTTTTAAGTTAACTTTTAAAAAATCCCTCTCATTCAAATTTAAGTTTCCTCTCTAGCGGTGTTATATTAACAAGGGGCTGGGAGTCAAGTCCAGAATGTCAGTTCCAGTTCTGCCACTAATGGGGAAGTGATCCATCTTGCCTCTGTTCTCTCGTAGTCCCATGAAAAAATGGGACTCCATCAGATGATTCATACATTTCTCCAGGGCCACCATTCTCAGCAGCTGAGGTCCCGTTTTTGGGTATACAGAGCCCTCCAAAGAGTGCCCTAAATCTGTACATAACCTACCAAGCACATGAGGGATGGGCCTGTGCCCTCCCCACATGCTTCATGTGGACTGAGAAAGCACTCAACATGTACTACTTACTTTCTTTAAAAATTACAACAAAATCAGCATATTTTATTAATTTACAGTTATTTAGTACCTTAGTTGAGTACTACATTTTAGAAAGTATAGGTGTATACAGTTTATAAAAACAGCAACAAAGCCATACTATCAAATTGACATCCAAACAGCTAAGGTTAGATTCTGAGTTCTAATGCCAGCTCTGAAATGTATTGGCTAACCATGCGCTTATGATGACAGACAGACGAAAGGTGGAACAGGCATCTTCTGAGACAGGTGCCCAAGAGCCATGACTATGGAGCCAAGGCTGGTACTCACGTGGTACATACCCATGTGGTACACTGTCAACACTAAGTATACTGGTGTCTATTCTGATTGGTCGAAGAACCAGAATGACATTCAAACTATATAACAAGCTGGCTTCACGCATCCCTAAAATTGTCTCATCTGCTTGTCAGGAAGGACTCCCCTCCTTTTTTTCCTTCCCTCTCCTCCTCTTCCTTCTCTCCTCCTCTGTTCCCTTCCTTTCCCACTCCCCCCCTTTTTTTTTCAACAAGCAAAAGTAAAACTCATTTATTTCTTAAAATTTAAAAAGATAGAAATGAACAAAGTAAAATGTGGAAATCCTTCTCCACCTCATCTCCTGACAGACCCAAATCCAACCCAAAGACATCTATTGTTTGGTTTATATCTTTTCATAACTTTTTCTGTATGTATTTCAAACAAGTCCATATATAGGTTGAGTCATTTTAAACATTTTTCAAGGCTCACACTACACATTATTTTACATATTGCTTTCTTCCCTTATCATAGACATCCTTTCATTTCTGTAGGCATGGCTATCTCTGTGCAAGGTGATTTATAAACATAAATAACAGCCCAGTTGTTTTATGGTTGACCTATGATCCAACCAACAACTTCTTTGCATGTAATAGATGTATGATAAATATTTGTTAAAGAAATAGAACATGAGCCAAAGAACACTGCTAGATCCAAGTATTATTAGGTTATAGGAAATACAGCAAGTAGAAAACATGTTAAATGACACCACAGGAACAATTCAGCCAAACCTAGAGTGTAGGGAATTTTACAAGACAAACTACATGTCTCCTTTAACAACTAAGCGACAAGAAAAAGACAGGGGAGAAGGAAATCTGTAAGTTAAAAATCTTAAGCTATATCAACTAAATTCAAGGTATGGACCTTGTTTGGAACCTGATTCAGATCAACCAATGGTAAAGAGAGAGGGAGGGAGGTGGAGAGATAAGAACGTTTGAACACTGACTCAGATATTTGATGTTATGAGGAATTACTGTTAATCCTTTTTAGGAGAGAGAATGATACTGTGGTTGTTTTTTAAAAAATATTCTGTCTTAAAGTTATATACTAAAGTATCAACCAGTGACATTATATGATATCTGAGATTTGCTTTAAAATTATCTGGTTATTATTCTTTCTGGGGAAAAGTTGGGCGAGTGATGAATGAAATAAGATTTGGCCTTATAAGTGCTTATATACCGTTCTCTATTTTAGTAGGACATTTTCCATAATGAAAGTTTTAAAAATGGCTAAAAGAAGGAATCTGTACTTGGTAGATATGTAGAAAATACTAGTAAATAGAACAATAAAAATAATTAAAATACACTTTATTTTCTAAGCAGGGAACTCAAGGCCATTGCAATAATCAAAACTCTTACTGACCTTTTTTTAAGCAGGATTTCTCAGAGAAACTTAAAAAAATTTTAATTGAAGTATAGTTGATTTACAATGTTGTGTTTGCAAAGAAGATGTGGTATGTATATACAATGGAATATTACTCAGCCATAAAAACAATGAAATAATGCCATTTACAGCAATATGGATGGACCCAGAGATTATCATACCAAGTGAAGTAAGTCAGACAGATAGACATTGTGTGGTATCTCTTATTTGTGATTTAAAATGATACAAATGAACTTATTTACAAGACAGAAATGGTCTGAGTTTTTGAAATAAAATATTTTCATTTGCTATATATTCAGCAGTACATGAAACCATTTGTAATGTTTTAAACATTGTTTTACCTTCCAACTTCCTTTCTATACCATATTACATTATTCCTATGCAAATTATTTATAATGGCAGATTCTGAAACTTCTACTTGGCAAAACAAGTATTTTGGATGATAAAACAACATTCAGGAAACTGTTTTAAAACTATGTAATTAAAAATTTCCACAATGTAAATCAGGGTTTTCTTGCTTGAATAAATTCTGGAGTGTTCCAGTTTAGGATAGGGAAAAGATCAAAACTGAAGTTTCTGCTCTGGCAAGGTGACTTTTGTTTGTCTTAAAAAAAATAACTACAAGCAAAAAATATTTATCTACTTACTTGGGGAACCACTTGGCATGTTCCTTCCAGGGATCATCATCTTCTTCCCAGTTTCCCAAACATCCACCACAGGAAAAGCACCGTACAGTGTCACGCTTACCTACGCATGAAGGAAAACACTTAGCTTGCCCAGTAACAGCACCACAGGATGGTCCAGATCTCCGGAAGCTAGCTGCTCTGGGCATGAATGAGACATGCTCCATCACTTCTGTCCACTCACACTGTCATCCGGCTGAATCCCCATCCACAGCCCCACTGCCCTAAGTGACCATTTTCCAAAACTAAGACTCCACCCCTCAGCCGTAGCCACCCTTCACACTCAGAACTCAAAGCTGTTTAACTCAATATGCTCTCCCTAAGGAGTGAGGAAGCAGAGAGACCCCCACACTCATGAAGTGAAGCACAGTTAGAAGACCTACGCTGTAGTTTTGTTATGAAATTTCTGGAAACTTAGGCACATTTCTTAAACTCTGAGGCTCAATGAACTCAACTGTGAAACAGGGGGAAAGGGCAAGTTTGTTGATTTAGTATTAGTGCTTAATCCATGCCTAGCATCAGGTAGTACTCAGTAAATGATAGCTGTTATTCGATCTGTCGTAACATTTAAGGCATGGCTAGGACAATTCAAAGAATGTGCAATGTTCTGAAATGCAATTTGCCCTATACATTAGAGTCAGCCTTAAGGTTAAAAAAACAAAAAAACCTTTTCAATATTGCAGCAATTAAAAGAATCAAACAATCATTTAAGAGCAGCAAAAGGAAGATGGGAAAGAAGGAGACTGGGGTCAGGCTGACCTCCCAGTTTATTTTCAGGGCCTTAAGAACCCAGTCAGTATTATTTTAGGTCCAGATTTTTTTAAAGTCACTTTCTTAATTTATATATTTGGGGCAAATTAACACACTGTGCTAAACAAAATAAAACTCAAGTAAAAATACTGAAGTTGAATTTTAATAAAATAGACCTTATACCTAATATAGCACATTGACCAAGAGAGGAAAGATTTACAAAATATTCCAACTGAAATATGGACCCTAAAGTTAAAACTCCAGTGCAATACTTCAGAAAATGATTTCACATCACCTGTAAAGACAAAGCCAGCAGCTGAGAGCTCCCTTGGGGATGTCCCTTGGGCATAAAATGGCCAGTTCTTGAAGGATTCCAGTCTGGTCTTCTCTTCTTGGTACCTTGCTTTGTCGTCCCCCCTCAGCTTGTTCTCTGGATTCTTTACTCTTATATCATACTTGGCAATGTTACCAACATCTTTGCCCAAAAGAAATTCACAATCTGGACGTAATTTCTTGTGGTCTTCCATGGGGAGTCTCCGGAGGCTAGTACCAAAGAGGATTAAGCTGCAGCAGAAGCACTGAACCCCAGATTTTACACCAGTGAAATAAAACCCAGCCGCTGCCATCTCCTGGGGTGTCCACGAGCTGTAGGACTCATAGGTCACAAAAGTCTTTAACCTTTTTGCTTCACTGCGCATTTGTGAATTAAAGCCTTTCTGCATTTTTTCTCGGTCTTTCTGCTCCCCTTTTTCTATTTCCTTGGCAAGCTGAAACGCATCTATGCCTAGAAGAGCAGAGAGCTCCTGCAGCAAAGCATAATCAAACTGGGAAATCCTCTCATCGGACGCTTTCTCCTGGGCTGCCATTTTCTGAAAAGGGAAAGATAAGGTTGATGAACATTGCCACCTGGTTTACTGGTCCTGAGATTTGTTTCAACCCTTTTACTCTTCCTGGTTTCTTTCTTCTGAATAATCCTGATCTTCTGCTATCACTTAGCCCAATTCAGAGCAAATAAGCTAGTAGGTCTGTGACAACCTCTCTCTCTCTCTCTCCATCCCATCCTCCCAACAGGTCACACACGGAGTCCAAGCAGTTGGAGGCCCCCTTATCACAGCATCAATCATCATTTAATTTAAAGGCATAAAATAGGGGATACCTATCTCATCATATAACACCCTCAACATTTCAGGAATCTCCAAGGTATTCCATTTAATACCTACAGGAGGAGTTGGATAGTTCCACTATAGGTTTGTTTTCTGTGTCCCACCTTGATCTAGCTCAGCTGATTTGGAATTTTCCCATCTACCCACATTTCTGCAAAGGTTGCAGCTAATTGAAGATCTTGATTAAGCCCAAGCATGACCTTCCTCTGGCAATGCCTAAAACAAGACAGAGCTCCTTTGTCGCTCCTGTGTTGAGCCCACTTCAGTTGCTTGGGAAGCTCTTTCAAGTCACAAGGTTACTGAACTTTTTGACTGCAAAGCTCCTTCCTTTCCGTTGTCTCTGGATGCCCTCTCCCTGTAGAGTCTCGCTAGTGGTTATCTGTCCAATGTGGGTCACTTTCCAACCCAAAGAAGTATCTGCCCAACTCTCCCTCTGGCATAATGTTCCTTCCCTTTACGGAAGGACGTAGTGGGCTTGGCAGCCCAGAGCTCTTTCTGAATTACTTTCATTTTTGCCAAAGCAGCCAAAACCATGAGATGTGGGAGAAAGATTTAGAACCACTGATACTAGGCTGAGTGCTGAGGCCTTCCTGGTTTGCCTCCCTATTCTTTACTGACATACCCCTCCCCATCCGAATTTCTGTTTTAATCCATTCAGCTGTTTCCTCTGGCTCTCCATCTACACCTGTCAATTCCATGGCTGTGCTTTTCCTCCCATAAATAATTATAGTCCTTGAGGATATTCAAACCAGGAAGGCCACAGCAGCCAGCCTGGCATCAGTGGTTCTAGACCTTTCTCCCAAGCAAAGTCTTAGCCGGTATTTAAATTATAAAGTCCAAATTGTTTCAGTGATCCCATTCAAAGTACCACCTTCACTCATTACCCAGGGATGCATCATTGAAAACTCACAGGGCTCTACCTAGTGTACTTACTTCAGACTTTCATGAAGGTAAAGGATATGAAACAAAAAATAAAAACAAAAACCAGGCCAATGTCAGAGAGGTCTCAGAGTCCAGGCCCAGATGCACAGGATGTGCTCCACTGAAGTGGGAAAGCACACTCTCATCTGAGGAGGGGTCTTGTAGGCCCCTCTGGTCACATGCCCAAACTAGGATGCAAGACCAGTCTCAAAAACAGCAACAAGTTGGTACCACCATGACAGCAGGCCTCCCTGGAGAGAAAAATAAGCACAGGGTAGCCACAGACCAGCTGGAATCAATCTGCACTTCTACAGCCAAGTTCAGGGGTCACTTTTGCTGGTCCCAAGGCCATTTCTGGGGAGGAGAGAAGACCTCCAAGGCCCTCTCCAGGCTTCCCGCTCTGTCAGTAAGTGCTAAGAGCAGCAGTGAGGCTGCTGTCTTGGGGACAGGATTTACACCCAAGTCTCTGTGACCCCAGGGCCTGTCCTCTTGCCTCCGAAGAGAGAAAAGCAGCAAGAGTAAGATGAATAAGAGAGCCAAAGTCTAGGTGTGGAAGAAAAACTGCTTTGCCAGAGACGGTAATTTACTCACCTAGAGGTTTATCCTGAGTTCCAGTCAAATGGAAGGAGAAGATGTAGCGTTAAGTACAAATGCTCTGTCCTTGAACAGGAAGCAGTGAGAACATACCTAAGGAACTAATACTCAAAACAAGTTGCAGTCTATTGAGAAATCACCAGTAAAGGCTCTCGGGTGCTGAGTCAGTAGGGCCTAATCAGGAACCGAAAGGACTAACAAGATGGACCAAGTCCCACAACAAGTATTTTATTCTAAACAGTTTAAGCTGGGTGAATGTTCAGGGTGCTAAGTCTGATTTCTTTGGTGGCAGTTACTATCCTTCTGGTTTCTTTTAGGATTTTGTCTTTTATCCTTGGCTTATAAAATTTCGAAGTTACTGCATCTTGGTGTGGGTCTTTCTGCTGTCATTGGATTCAGAGGACTTTTTCAAGCTGAACACGTGACCCTCCCATCAGCCCTGGGAGATGACCACCTACGATTTCTCTGGTGATTTCCTACTGCCGGGTATTGTCACTCTTCCTGACATTCCCATTATTCAGATGGGAACTGACCACCGAAGTCCTTACCTTCTTTTTCCTCACATATTCTGTCAGGGCCTTTGCTCTACTTCCTGGGAGACTTCCTCTTTACCTTCCAACTTTCCGACTGTCATTCTCAATTTTAGCAGTTATACCTGCAGTTTCCCACAGCTCTTTCTTGTTCTCTGTTTCTTGTTTTCATGGGATCTATTTTTTTTTTAACCAATGCAATCTTCTTGAATCTCTCCGAGGATACTGTCAAATGACAAAACTACAACAACTTAATAATGAGCTTGCTATCCTTCAGTCAAGGGAATATGACCCATAGATGGAGGGAACACAGTGCCTCCGGGCATGGGGGTGGGAGGGTGGGCAAGAGCTGGTTTTATAGAGAAGAGGCAATGGGGAACTGGGCGTGATTGGCTAGGAGGCCAGGGATTTCATTGTTAGGCCAGCAGGTCCTGTTTTCCAGGGTCGGGCAAACTAGCCAAAGCTGAGTTGGGGGATCGTGACTGCTGTGTTAGGTTTCTTTGACAGGTGTTGCTCCTAAGTGTAGGCTAACTTGGGTTTAGATTTGTGACTTGGGCCAGGCCACCGAGGTGGCCCCCTGATATCTGGTGGGGCCCAATATACAAATTAGCTTTATCAGTACTCATACTGTCGCCTGAATTATGTTTCCTCCAAAGCTAATGACCATTTACTTTTGTGTTTATTTTTCACATTATCAGCTTTCCTCAAATGTATGTGAGCCTTGGTTTTCAACTCATATTTGAGAACTAGGCAATTTAAAAACTGATTGATCAAAATTATGGTTCAAAAATCTGATTAAAAACCACATGAGTGGGTGAAGGGAGACAGCTCGGTGGTAGAGTGCACGCTTAGCATGCACGAGGTCCTGGGCTCAGTACTTCCACTACAAAATAAATAAAAGAACTTAAAAAAAGTAAAAAAGAAACAAACAAAAGGAGCCACATGAGGGTCACTTAAACCTAAGCCCTTAATTTATGGAGAACAGGTTGGGGAGCCAAGATTCACCCGGGAGAAGCCCTGAATGTCAGAGAAACATCTCAGAAAATGATTTTAAGTTAGCGGTAAAGAAAGAGCTAGCAGTTGAACGCTCACTTGGGATGTCCCTTAAGCATGAAATGGTCAGTTCTTGAAAGATTCTTTGTTTGGGGGTGCCCAGGGCCCACACTAGCTCCTCTAAATCAGTTGAAAAGCTTATTCCTTTTTTTAAAAAAAAAACTGACTCCACCAATTTTTTTTGCCCTAGGGTTAACACCTGAGTTAAATAATCTGGCAGTGAGGCTGGGGGAGCCCACTGTCTCATACAGAGACTTCAGCCCCTTGATTGTCAGTCCTTCCCATCATTCCTGCCCTCCTTACCTGGCCTTGAGTCCCTGGCTGCTCCAGCTTCTGTTATCAGGTACATGGTCCCCCAGGGATTAGATGTGTATTCAGGTTGTGGGTCCTCTGGCCTGCTTCATTGGTTCCTGCTATTCCATTTGAGTTTCCACCTTCCAAAAATTTGTTAAAATATTCTGTATGCTCATGGTCCCCTCGTGCTTTCTTAATATTTCTAGTTTAAAAATCACTTCAATAACCATATGTAATGATTACCAATAATAAGAACTAACATTTGTTCAGAGCCTACTACTTGCCAGGCACAGTTCTAAGCACTTGAGACATTTCCATTTAGTCCCTTTAACAGTCCCAACGAAGTAGGTATTATCTCCACTTTACAGTTGAGGAAACTCAGGCACATAGGGGTTCAGATTAACCAGACAGTGTGGTGACAGAATCTGCACTTGTAACCACTGTGTTAGGCAGCCGTAAAGTCTAGGTTTTAAGGAAAGGAAAACCCAGGTGTCCCAGAAAGTTCATGCCCTCCTCCTTTTGGTAGTTTGGCCAGTTGCTGAGTTAGCAAGCTGCTGTTACCAGCAGCGTCAGCATGTGAACTCCTCTGGACAAGCTCTGGTCCAGTAAGGCCATTTACGCAGCTAAGAAGCAATTATTGTTAATTAGTTGACCAGTTATTCACTGGCCCCTCCTAGCATTTGTATGAACACATACAACATTGCAGGGGCAGTGTGGTTTTGAAGCACTGTCCACGGTACATCCAGCTGCTCATGGACCTAAAAAAATTCTTTTTATAGGAGGTCAGGGAAACTCCTCTACACTGTCGACCCTCTTGCCTGTAAATTTTTCCCCAATCAACCTTACTTTTCACCTATGGTATTGTTATGCACATGTGTCCAATACACATTACATTTTAGTAGCACCTTGTAGATTTTGTTGCCCTTCTGAATTGGATTTTTAAAAATATTCTATTTTCTAAATGTTTATTGATGATGTGTAGAACTCTCCTGGTCTATTTTTTTTCTTTTTTTTTTTTCCCATCCCCATCTCCTAAGAACTAGTTCTCTGCCAGGAAGCCTTCATAGACCCCCTCTGGCACTCAGTTGGTCTTGCTTCAAAAGACCAAGGGAGAGAGTGGTATAATCAATGCCCAACAAATGTTTATTGAATTAATTTCTCTCAAAACACTGCGCCAGATTCCCCAAATATGATAGAACAAAATGTGAAACCTCTCTACCTCAGTTACATCCATCATTATGCAAAAATTCACTGGTCTCACACATCCACGTCCGAAGAATAAACTCACTTAAAACTGGTGGGGAGGGTATAGCTCACGGGTAGAGGGCGTGCTCAGCATGCACAAAGTCCTGGGTTTCAATCCCCAGTACCTCCATTAGAAAATATAATTAATTAATTAATTAATTAATTACTCCCCCCAGGAAAAAAAACAAAAAAATTATTTAAAAAGAATAAAACAACCTAAAAAAAAATTGAACACACACTGAATCACACTCATGTCTACCTCAGCAGTTCACAGAGCTATCAACTACTCACTCCTGATTCTACCAAACTCCTTGTCTAGAAATCTCTCCACACTTAACTCCAAAGCCTGTTTTCATTATGTGTATAACTCTTTCCTGGTCTGTTCTTCACTTTTCTAAGCCCAATCAACTGCTCTGCCTGATGCCTGTTTCCTTCCCTTTTCCCCCACTAAGTTCCAGAAGCCATTTTGTCCAAACTACACAGAAGTGAGTATGAAATGAGATCTTCTTGGGACTTGAAGTGCAATTTCTCTAAGAGAAAACTGAAAACAAATCCAGTAGGAGCCAATCTTCTGTGGAAATAGACAATCTGGCTGCAAAGTAACTCAAACCTAACAAAAGCTACTTACTGTCACTCCTTCAGAAGAGGACTATCCTTATCCCACCACCAGTCTCCAAGCCCATCCCCAAAATCCAAGTAGAGCATCCCCTGTACCATGCTGCTGGTTCTCAAGTCTGAAAGTCCCCTGAGGGCAGGGACTGGGTCTGTCTGGTCCACCACAGCATCCCTAGAGGCTGGTACTATGGGTGGCAGATAAGCGACCCCAAATAACTACCTGCTGAATGAACAAACAAGGAATGTAAGAGTCAGGTTACTCAAAAAACAAACAAACAAACAAACAAAACAAACAAAACAAAACAAAAACAAAAACAAGTCCAGAGATTTATCAGGGTGTACTGGAGCTGGATGAGAGAAAGTACAAAAAAACCTTGCAGCTTAGAAGACCGGGAGTCTCTGGTGATTATAAAGGCTGCAGCGCCTTTTTTTCCCAGATTCTGTCCATGCTGGGATCTGGGTTTGGGGATTTTCAGAACTCCTCTCCTTAAAGTTTTCAAGACCTTGGCTATAAGGAGGAAGTCCACTCCAGGGCAACTGATCACTCTAGCAGATAAAGCAAGGGTGCTCCCAGGTCTGAACACCGCACTCTGCCAACAAATTTAACAATAAAGCAATAGAACCGAACACAATTCCTGAATCTCAGCCAGAAAGTGAGGAAGAACAAAGCGCAGGGAAGAGAAATGAAAGTAGAGTATGTGGGTAAGGAGGGCAGAGGCCAGGCTTTATTGAAATCTAGCCAGGCACCTAGTCAGCAGTTCACACGCAATCCTCCCACCAAGCCAGAGGTGTAAAGTATTACCATCCCTATTTGATGACTAAACTGAATCGCAGTGAGATGCAACCTGCCCCGAGCACACAGCTAGGAAGGGGCAGCGCTGGGACCGATCTGACTCCAGGCTACCCAACTCTTGTAAGCTGCACCAACTATTCTGCTCTGAGGTCTTAAAGCAGGACCGAGGGGGTGTCGTTCATTTATCCAAATAACGAACACTTACTGAGCACCTACTGGGTACATGTCAAGGCCTGGTGCCAGGCGCTGTTGCGCGGATGAAGGGCAGAGGACTGAGGGGTCGGGGGACAGAACGCAACGTCAACCACGAGACTACGGAGCCCGGAGCCTCGGCGCCCGCCGGGCAGAAGGGAAGATAGGGTGCGGCAGAGGAAGGGAAGGGAAGGCGCGGCACGGGAGGAGAGAGCGGAGCCGGGGCGCGCGAGGCGCAGGGCCCGCGGGAGGTGTCGGCGGAGCCCAGGAGTGGTGGGCGGCAACTGCTTCCCTGCGGACGGACGGCTTCTGCCAGGCAGCCAGCCTGGCGCTTCGTGTGTTGAGGCATCCGGCCTCGGCCACCGGCACGGGCGAGACAGGGGCCGGGAAGTGGGCGAGACGAGGAGCGCAACCCTGAGGAGCCGGAAGAGCTGCCCGGAGGAGGCGAGAGCGGCGGCGGGGAGGCCGAGGGCGGGGCGTCGGCCCGACGGGGCTGGAGGAGGCGGGGATGGACTCCGGGCCGCGGGGGCTGCCGGGAGCCCGTTCCCTGGGCGACGGGGCCCGCGCCGCCGGGCCAGAGCGGCAGAGCCTCAAGAGCCCGATTATTTTTAATATACGACTGTAAATCCTCGTGGATTTTCACGGTAGATATTTGTATTATCTGAATATTATAATACTTTTGTCTTTTATGTCATTTCATTTTGTTGTTGAATTGATTATATTAATAGAATGTTGCTTAATAGCAGTGAATAGATATCCTATCTTATTCTTGATTTTAGTCATTTGCAGATGTTTAGTGGATCTCTTTATCAGTTGAAAGAGCTTCCCTTTTACCCCTAGTGACATGGAAAACTTCTGCATGGCCTTAATTGGAAAAAGGTACAAGTATCACCTTTGTATAGCAAGAAGGGGAAAAAAATCCCCAAAGGAAGAGAAAACTTGGGTAGCCAAAACAAACACAAATGTCCACCACACAATCTGAACAGAGGATTTGACGTTTTGAGTCAAATTTTCAATGACTTATCAACCAAAACATACATACACATAGAGAACAGTATTTAAAATTTAAGCCATTCTAGGTCATAGGTATGTATCTTGTGGCTTTAATTTAATGGCCTATTGGCTATTCGTGTATCTTCTTTGGTAAAGAGATCAAATCTTTAGCCCATTTTTAAACTGGGTTGTTTAGTAGGAGGATTCTGGGATGGTGCTCGCCAACACCAGTGTCCTCGGGGTGGAATGAGCTCCCCCAAATGGCTGCCAGCAGCATCTCTGTCCCCAGGGAGTGATTGCAGCAGATTTGAGGGGTCATGGCCACATCTGTGAGGGACAGCCAGTGACATCATGGCTGGCTGTTATCTGTGGAATATCTTTTTGTCACATGGGGATCAGCACAAAACCCTATTTTTCTACCAGGCGTCTGGGACCCTTATTTCTCAGCCATGGTCCCTACTTCTGACTGCATGAATGTGGTCAGAGCATTACCAGAAAACTGATAAGCCCACATGGGACAGAGCCATGCTTCCTTCCCTGAGCTACAAGCCAAGGCCACAGCCAGATGCCAGAGTGTGTATGTATATTTGAACAGTCACCTGGATCTGATAAAGAAACCTCAGCCTGCAGGCTTCCTCAGTGTTGATTTACGTGTTTGGCCAGATTTCCATGGCAACCGGTCTCCTTTAGCAGATCTGATACTAAACAGCATGGTCACTGGATTGAACATTGTCTCAGGACCTTGATGATCCTGCCGTTCTCCACCTGACCACAGCTGCAGCCTTTGCATTCAGGACTCGCTTCAGTACAGAGGCCTTGGAGGCCGGGTGCTCTGTCAGCACTCTTCCTGTGTGGGGACCTGAGCAAGAATCCCCCTTCTGTGCAAACGTGTGCAGATGTTATTGGCAGGCCCGTGGTCCTGTCACAAGAAGTGAAGTCTGTCCTTGTGGGTGCTGCTCATCTCAGAGCCTATGCCTCAAGGGATGTCACTTCTGTACAGGAGGCCATGCAACAATGAGTGAAGCTGGGAAAATTGTTTCCCAGATGTAAGGATAAAAGATACTATATGACAAGAAATATAAAATATTCCTGAAGTTGGCTGAACACAAGAAAGAGTATGCAGCAATCAAGAAAGGGGACCTAACAGAGTATGCAGGTGCTGATGCCAGGTTTCATGTCATTGCATCAGGGACCTCTGTCATTTCACCATATATTCAGGACCCTTAGGCATCATTTCATCATTTCTGTATTGTCTTTTAATAAAAGAAAACTGAGACATGTGCAAATAGGAGAATAAAAATAAGATTAATTGGGTTGTTTACCTTTTTATTATTGAATTGCAAGAATTTTTATATATTTTGTTAGATGATTGCATTGAAACATATTCTCTCAGTCTGTGAACTGTCTTTTTGTTTCTTATTGGTATCTTCTGAAGCTAGATGTTTTAAATTTTGACAAAGTCTGATTTTAATTTTTTCTTTTATGATAGGTGCTTTTTGTGTCCTAAGAAATCACTGTCTACTCGTAAAGTTATGAAGATGTTCTAAAAATTAATATTTGGATTGTGTAATACCAACTGTTGGTTAAGGATGTATGGAGCAGCTGAACTCTCATATATGGCTTGTGAGAGTGTAAAATGGTATAATTCTTTGGAAAAACAGCCTGGCAGTGTCATGTAAAGTTAAGTATACATTTACCATCCAACCTAGCAATCCCATTCCTATGTATTTACCCAAAAAAATGAAAACATATGAATACGTCAAGTCTTATACAGGAATGTTCACAGTAGCTTTATTCATAATAACCAAAAAAACCAGAAACAACCTCAATTTCCAAATGGTGAATAAAGTATCCATGTAATAGAATACTGGTAGATAGTAAAAAGGAACACATTTTTAAAAATTAAATTAAATCAATTTATTTATTTTTATTTGGGGGGAGATAATTAGGTTTTAAAAATTTATCTTTAATGGAGGTACTAGGGATTGAACCCAGGACCTTGTGCATGTTAGGCATGCGCTCTACCACTGAGTTATGCTCTCACCCCTCAGGAACAAATTATTTATATACACAACATGAATGAATCTTAAAAATATGCTAAGCAAAAGAAAAATTATATATATGTACATATATACTACATAACTCAATTTGTAAGAAATTGTATGACAGGAAAAACTAATCTACAGTGATAGAAAACAGATCGGTGGTACCTGGCGCTAGAAGTCTTAGGGAGTACTGATGGTAAAGGCGCCTACTGGGCAAGATGAAAATGCTCTCTCGATTATGGTTGTTGTTGCATGTATTTATTTGTCAAAAGGCTTCAAACTGCCCACTTAAAATGTGAACATTTTATTGTATGTTAATAACTCAAATTTGATTTTTAAAAATTTCTAACTACATAGACAAATACACTATGTTTAAAGAGACTCTAAAGAACTGAATAAGCCATTCTATATCTGGGATCTGTTTTCTGCAAAGCTACCTGAGTTAATTTTTTTTTTTTAAGTTCTGTAGAACTTTATTACCAGGACCTGTTTTAAAGTAACCTATGTACCTCTGTCATATGATTAGAGGCAGTGGTTCTCGTACTTTAGCATTCATCACAGTCACTTAGAGGACTTGTTAAAACAGATTACTAGGCCCATCCCGAGTTTCTGATTCAATAGGTCTGTGACGGGGCCCAAGAATTTGCATTTCTGATGAGTTCCCGGGTGCTACTGATGCTACTGGTCCAGATACCATCCTTAGAATCACTGATCACAGAGATCCTTAAAAGATCCCTCTTCCTCCAAAGAGTCAAAAATCTAAAATCTAAAATGAATTAAATCTAAAATGAATTATCCCCTAAAAGGATTAAATTCCAGGAAAGCCTGACACCTAAAAGTGAAAGATTATCTGTCCTGATAAGGGATAGAGAAGAAACAGTTCAGGCCAATTAGAAGAATAAAAATAAGATTAATTGGGTTATTTACCTTTTCATTATTGAATTGCAAGAATTCTTTATATATTTTAGATATAAAGTCAGGTAGGGGGAGACACAATACTCTGATTATGTTAAAGGCATCTCCTATAAGCCACAGATACCTCTTGCTGACTGAGCAGAAGGAAGGAAGACAGCAGTTAACCTGGTTACCTAGGGCTGAAATCTGTTTACTCACAAAGAACCATTTGAGTCTAGGTGCAGAAAGTATGACTCCTGGGAGAAAGATCTGTACTTTGGTCAAATTATATCTTAGTGTATGTGTGCACACATGTGCTGTTAAAAATGCATATTCCTGGGCTCCCTCCAAGATTAGTGAATAGACTCTCTGGGGTGGGATTACATTCTTTACTGATAGTGTTCTTCACTAAGAATTGTTATTTATAAAATCATGAATATCATAGTGAAACTCAATCTAGTGATTAAAGTTTGTAGATTGAAAATAAACATACCTTTGCTATGGAAAACAAATTTACTCCCAAAAGGGTTTACCCTAAAAAAAGTTCTGCCTATAATGGTACATCTTCATTGAATCTGAAACACAGAACTCATCATACATTCTCACATTTTTCCGATTACCCAGGGTAGGAAAGTTGAAGACGATTAAGTTAAATAGTCCCAGGGTATGAACTTGAGTGAGACTAACAGAGATAGTTCATTAACCTGAACTATAATGTAAGTCAGACACCAAACCACCAAAATGGCAGTATTAGATAGACCCCATTAAATCAATACTTTACCAGTCATTACAAAGGAAGCTTTAAAGCAAGAGGGCTCTTATATCAGACTTTCCTTTCAAATTGTTCTTCATATTTTAATTGGAGTTTCTTCTAAAGAATCATTGTATTTATAGTTGCAAACTTCTGTGTGTACTATATGCTGGAATCAAATACCTGAAGGAGTTGGAATCTTATGAATACAGCCAGGACAACAATGGAGAGAGTCATGAACAAAAACGTCACAGTCCACACAGAAAACATTTTGGCACACAGTGCAAACATAGACCTGTAGTGAAAAGAAGAAAAGTAAATTTAAAAAGTAGTTTCCAAAAGTTAAGTACAGCATAGCTAGATGATATTCAAGTTGCTTTGCTCTTTTATATCTCTATCACTGTTTCCCCTACTTTATTAGTTCCAATGTACTAAATATTCTCAAATTTAAGGCAATTAATTTTTTTCCAAAAAAGTATTCCTTAGAAATGAGGGAATGACTTTGTTTTTGAGTCCTTAAATTCCCTCGAATTATAGAACACCCTCAATTACTTCATTTTAAGTAACTCTTTGGGGAGGACACTTGAGCTTGAAATTAGTGCTTAGTTTTGAATGCTTACAGAGGTCAAGGAAGGATTCAATTAAAAAGAGAAGCACAAAAATTTAACACAAATTCCTAGGGAATAACCTCACAATTGCAAAAGTTATATTCCCCTTTTAAATAATTTAACCAGTAAAGAATAAGGCAAAAGACATATATAAGATAATAAGAATAATCAAATCAAATGAAAGAAAAATAATATCTTTATTTATATCTACATAGATATCAAATAATATCTGTATCTGTAACTATAGTACAGTATAATATCTATCAGTGTTACATATATAAATACTTGTGCTTTGGGGTAAAATTTCCAGGGCAACATCACATACAGTTTCAAAAATCATTAAATCTCAAACAGCACAGAAGAAAAGACGATGTGTTCTTAAAAATTGTCACGATTCAAAAAGTGGTTGTCATGAGAATGCAGCTACTGATGTCAAAGAGATATGGAAAACTTAATAAAATTGTTTTATGAAATGTGATAGAATAAACAAGCAATCCTTCCAACTTAAGATTTTATATAGTTTGTATAGTTTTAGATACGGACATGTAACTAAATTAATAAAAAATTAAAACTAGATGGCGATCTATCTTATTTGCAACTTTACATAAGTTTATTTATTCAAATTTGCCACCTTCAAAATTTTAAAAAATATTTTCTCAGTGGCACAATGGGGGAATAAACTTTTATCTGTGGATGCCTTAAATGGTAACTTCAAAATGAGTTACAACACAACCTAAAGTACAATATGGAGAAAAAAACTTAGTATTTCCAAGCTAAATGCAGTTTAGCTTGCAAACTGAAGACAGTTTAAAGTACTAAAATATCTTTATAACAAAATTAGAATGCAGAATTATAAAACAACTGTCTGTAATAGCTCCCATTTTCTCTCTCCCTTCTGCTATATGAGACTTGTCTTCAACAATCTGTTGAAAACTATAATGCTATTTCTCATACAACATTTAATATTTAGAAAGTACATGAGGGGGTATAGCTCAGGGGTAGAGCATTTGACTGCAGAAAGTACATGAACTTACATGTTGGTCTTTCAATTCCCCCTGACAGCTGTAACAAAATCTGAAAAAGAAAGTTTAGAAATTATTTTGTTAATAATTCACTCATTAAAGTAGCTCAGAAAAAAACCCAATAAGAAGAATCCTTTAATTAATAAGTACAGTTAACCCTTGAACAAGAGGTTAGGTGTGGCGATTCCTGCAGTCGAAAATTTGAGTATAACTTTACAGTTGGCCCTCTGGTCCTCCAACCCTCCGACTCTCCATATCTGTGGTTCCACATCTGAGGATTCAACCAACTGTGGATCACGTAGTACTGTAGTTATGTGTTTACTGAAAAAATCTGCACATAAGTGGACCCTCACCATTCAAACCCATGTTGTTCAAGGGTCAACTGTAGTTATCTTTACACATAACTTAGGAGAAAGACTTAAGAATATCAGTAATTTAAGAAAATTCCACAGTATATCCCAAAGTCATCTGACAGCTTAAAATACTACTTAAATTTTATTTTCATCAAGGTTAAATACAAGTATGAGTATGCTTTCTTAAGTGGGATTCTGCAAGGGGATTAAGCCCTACAGAAAATGATTTAAATGACTATTTTTCAGCTTTCCCAAAGACAGAAGACAGCTGGTACAAATCTAGATGGATAGGAGAGAAGTTAATTTATCACAAGAATGGATGCCTAAGGGCTTAATTTTCAAGTGTTTTAAAGAGTTGAAAGTTCTCAAAACTTATTACAAAAAAGCAGTTCCCTTCCTACCTACACCACTTCATTTCCAGAGGAAACACTAAAATTTTTACTGTCCAACAGCTCCCTATGCTCATAGTGCTACCTTTTTCATAGGCACTGGCTGTGAACTTCCTACTATGCAAGATGAGATTTTAACCCTCTTTCAAACCTCCTGAACCAACAGCACATATAACAAATGTCATTCTCAATTCTTTCTATGTAGTTGAATCATTTTGGATAGAACAATATTAAATGTTTAGCTTATTATGACTATATAGACATATTTGGCTGAGTCATGCCATACAACTTTTCCTCTCTGTAAAACATTTTTTTCCTGGAGTTGATGACTGTATTGTTATTCACGAGCTTAGTTTTCTATGTAATTACCGTTAACTTAGCCCCAACTGTTCTCTGAAAAATCCAAATATCCTCTTGTTATGTTCAGCAACAGCAGGAATTCTATAGTTTCCATGCTCTGGTGACATCTCTCTTAGAGCATTCTGACCTTCTCCAAGCTGGACTGACTTTCTCTGTATCTGACACGCAAGTGTCATTCTGGGATGTCCCCTTACCATCATCCTACAGACTTTTTTAGCCATTTCTGAATTAGGTAAATGTTCCTATTCTCCTTCATTCATTTCTTCTCAGTTCTTTTGAACCATCTCTTCCACAGCTTCCCCAGGAAGTCTCTTTTTGAGATCTCACAAGTCTTGAAAGTATCTTTATTCTAACTACATTTAATTGATAGCTTGGCTGGGTATATAATTTAGGTTGGTGATAATTTTTACTCCAAATTTTGAAGGAAATTGCTTCTTGTCACCAGTCAGTGTTGTTAATGAGAAGCCAAACACTTTTAATTCCAGGTCACATGACCTAATTCTCCTGCTCCAGAAATGCTGAAAGTTAGTATTTTGCTGCATATTCTGAAATTTCACAATGATACACTCTACTGCAGGTTTGTCTGCCTTCAATGTCAGGCACTTGACAGTCCCTTTCAATCTGGAAAGTTCTTTCCTTCAAATATCCTTGAATATTTCTTTTTCACTCTTCATTTAATCTTTTATCTTTCATATTATTTTGATATTAGGCCTTCTGGATAAATCTTCCAGTTTTATATCATGGAAATCAGCAAATGCTATAAATGAGGGCTTTTTTTTTTTTGAGAGCTGAGTTATCAGTATACCAGCAATCTTAACTATATATAGATGGGTTTAGGGAGATTAACAGATTCCTAGAGATCAAGATCTATTTAATGAGTCATTTCAATCATAACCAAGGCATTCTACATCTCTTCTATATTAGCAATAATTGTGCCCCATTGAATATGACTCTTTTCTAATGTAGTAACAATATATTCAAACATTACTACTTATAACAGATATAAATTAGTCAAAATTCATATACCTCTCTCCATTATGTTCTTCTAAGGGAATTTCTTGAAAGGCATCCAAAGGAAATAAATGATGGTAAGACCGTGCCAAATGGGGTGCAGACACCAACGTAAGACCTAACACATAAAGCAGAGAGACATGTTTAAAAGTCCAAACCTCAAAGATGATGGCTAAAATGTCAAATGATATAACTTAGGCTAAGTATTTTCAAGATTTTTTTTTAGGATTGCAGGCATTCATCTCTTTAGTTTGTATGTGGCCATGAAAGGAGATTCCAGGATGGAGTCTAAGTTCTCTCACTATGTGACCTCTCTTGGCCTATTTGCTTACTTATAAATGAAATAAAATTCTACAACAGAAGCTTAAGCAGAGCTTAACGTTTACATTTATTTTAATAGCTATATAGGTTAGAAGTTATTCAAAATCAATTTACTGGATCAGTAAATGAACAGTTGATTTCTTACCACAGATTTTACATTCAACAGGAAGCTCACAGTACTTTGCCCGACATTGTGGGCAGAAATAGCCTCCTAAGGTAAGTCCTGGCTCAGTGTTGCTATCCAGATGCCTGTGGGGGGAAATATTAACTTTTAAAAAGTGATACATAAAGATGTGAACAGTTAAAGCAAAAGAAAGTATGCTACTCTGTTTTGGGTGCTGGATTTTTTTGTATTGTCTTAAATATGTTGGGGCTTTTTCTGGAATATACTTTTAAGTCTGGCAGGCTGTCCAGAACAGCTGCTAGTCTTGGGTTAATCTGGTTTCATTACTGTGGACTCTATTCAATGCCCGTGGCCTTTCCCCACTAACTGGAGGGAACACGAACTATTCCCTGCCCTGTGTGGGCTCTTGGGATAGTTCTTCTGCTCCTCTCCAGTGCTTCTTTCCCCGGCCTCCAGTAGTTTCCTGACAGAAACGTGCAGATCAGTACTGCGCTGATGACTCATGGGGAAGTCTCTGAAGCTCTCGAGAGCTCTCTGTGCGGCTCTTTTTACTCTGTACTCTGTCCTGCAAAACAGTAGCCACCGCCACCCATCCCTACCCAAACTCTGAACTTTGTTTCTGAACTGAGCAAAACCTCCAGGCTCTGTGTGAGTTTTCCCTCCTTGCATAGCAGCCTGGAAATTCTCTCCAGGCAGCAAGCTGCAATCATCTGTTTCCCTTCTTGCAGGGATCATTATGTGCAATTTTCTTGTCCAATGTCTGAAAACTATTGTTTTGTATATTTTGTCTGGTTTTCTGCAAGGAGGCAGAAGTCACTATTACACCTTTATAGCTGGAAACAGTAGTCTTATTTATGAGTTTCAATAATTACTTTCTTAAATTTAATTTTGTTTTATAATTATGTAAAATGTAAAGCTCCAAAGTTAAAACAAGGTATATTCAGAATAGTCTAGAGTCTATCTCTTTGCCTTTCTCCACACACTAAGTAAACATTTTTTTAATTTTTACTTTTTGTTTCCATTACTATTTTTCTTATTATTATAAACAAGTATGTATATCTATTCAAATCTCCACCCTCTTCTTAGATGATCGGTAGCATACTATACACTTTTCCCCACCTTGCTGTTTTACTTAGTAATATTATCCTGAAGATTACTCCACAGGAGTATATAGTCTTCACTCCTTTCTACAGCTACATAGAAAGTAATCTTGTACAAAAGCCATTACATTTAAAGCCCATCTTTTAAATTTATAATTTATAGGAAGGAATTAACAATGTAAAAACATTTATCACTGACAGTTTCAGGGTTTTTACTTACGCCATGCTGAAAGAGGGTTTTGCATCTTGATCAGACAGAGAAGCAATGGTATGCTGAGGAAATCCTTCATGGAAGAAAATGTATTACTTTCTTTTTCTAAGGAAATAGCAAAATTCTAGGACTAGAAACCTAAAAATGTTCCTACCAGAAAGCCCACAAAGTTGTGCAAAAGTTCTCTTTCCTGTCTTTTAGATATGTTTATTACAGCATAGTCAAACTGACAGCAATTCCAGGTCAGAAGAAAAACGAACAGTGGAGGAAACGGGGGGAAGATGCGTCCACACATGGTGGCCCCAGATTCTAAAGTTCATACCTATATTTTCTAATTTAACAACACTTAGCACATATTGCTTTTTAAAAAGAAAATGTGTATAATTTTTAAATAGTTTGACACAACAGAGGAGTCTATTACATAGTGTACTTTCACTTTATATAAGAATATATTTCTATGTTCAAAATTTGAGAATGCCCAAAATCCATGTAGTTTGTATTCCATATATATTTTTAAATTCTGAAAACAAGTCTAAGAAAAGCAGAAACCATTAAAAATAGAAATTTCAATATATAAAAATTTATAATCTACCTACATATCAAAATAAATAAAAGTAAAGGTAAATGACCAGCTGAAAAAATATTTGCATCAGGTGATAGAAAATGGGTTGATACTCCTAAATGGTTCTAACAAGTCAATTTAGAGAATAAATTACTATAAGTTTAAATAATAACTTTAAAATGAGCTAAGGAAATATATCAGTAAATCAAAAAAGATTAGCCAACATAATATCGAAAATGTATTGAGTGTTTATGTCAATTATGTATTCTAAATACTTTGTATTAACTCAATCCTTGCAACACACAATGAGACAGATACTAATATCATTCGAGATGAAGAAACAGGAAGATGTTGACCAGTACTACAAATTGCCAAAAACCATCTCACTGAGCTTAAAAATGCGTATTAAACAAGGAGATGCTTTTTGTGTTGACAAAGTTGGGCTTTTTCAATTATAAATGCAATAAATGTTTACTATAAAATAATTTTTGGAAACTAGAGGAAAATTTAAAAAAATTTAAAATCATGCAAAACCCATCAATTTCCCTCTCCTCCAAAAAATCACTGTGAGCAATCTGATGTACCTCCTTTCAACCTTCTGTCTTTGCACAGTTTGTATCACACAGCTTTGATCAAATAGTACAATGGAATTTCTAAAATTTCTTAATATAAGAATTTTTCTATAAACACAGTATCTTTATATCTTTCTAGCCTTAACAATAAAAGAAAAAACCAGTAGTGTTCTCTGATAGAACTACAAGTAGTTTTAATTTTTTTACTTGTCTGTATTTACCAAAGTTGCTTCAACAGCATAATTTTCTCTAATTATAAAACATTTAAGTTAAATACAAGAAATTCTTAAATGTTAAAATGATAACTTGTGCAAACAAAAACAAAAAGTCTAGTTTGAGTCAAAATACATTTTTTTAAATGTCTATTTTAAAACAACACAAAATAAATACTTACCCATACGAATAAGTGAGCATTCAGAACTTGAGCTAGCAGGAGGGGGACTAACATGGTGTGTTAGCAATTCTTTGTAATGGCTTTCATCTAAAATAACATGGTATGTGCCTAATAAGACAAGAAGTAAAAGAAAAGCAACATCAGCTTTCCACACATAAGAATGATTATAATTTCTATATCATTCTGTAAAAGCTTTACCATCTCCAGGTGTTCATTTTCAGAATAAATATTTAAGTTAAACTATTTAAAAAACCTTATCTGACTTCTCTAGAAATAAGTATAATTACAATTTAATTAAATCCAAGTTATAAGATCTTTACTAAATATTACCTATAGTGAAATTTCTAGCTTTTCAAGGTATAATGCTTCCTCTAAACAATGACGTAAGTACTGAAAATTCCTTGCATTTTGAGACCCATTTTATAGCATTAATGATACATTTAATGTGACTAGCCATATTTTAGACTTCAGGACATGAACTGATTTAAGTTTAGCAGCTTAAAAACAAATGAAAACTTCTTTATTAATAAACTGTTACTTTTTACAGATTAACTATGAGGAAACATTGACGATTCTAGACACATACCACCAGTTTCACGAGCAAGTATGGTGCAAACCCGAACCTCTGCAGACAATCCAATAACAGACACTCTAATTTTAGCCGCCTTTAGGGTCTTTGTAAAATCCAAGTAAATGGAGGGTTTTGAGGGAAGAAAAAAAATCAAATAATTAATGTGTTTGAAAAATAGAATGCTTTGAAGACTAGTAATAAATTCACTACATAACTCTTCTCAGAGTTGTAACTTTGATTTTAAGTATGAAGAAATTATTGGTTCCACCTTGATTAGATCATAGATATTAGATGGATCGCAAGTTGTGAGGCTGCTGAAGATGATTAGGACTTCTCTACTTGTATGTCCAGGCATGTGTCTGAAGAAAGATAAAATACATTCCAATTAGGTATAACAATTACACTAATAAAAAATTTATCCAGAAAGAAGAGCACACATGGTTTACACATTTAGACCACAGAATACCTTATTTGTTTCAAGACTGCAAAGGAATGGATTGTGAGTATACTCTAAACGCCTTAAGGTAAATTTTTCTAAAATTAGTTACACACTTAAAAAAAATTCATCGATTCACTTATTCATTCAATAAATGTTTATTGAATACTCTAAGTTTCAGGGGTAGAGTAATAAACAAGACTAACAAGGTTCCTGACATGAAGCTTATGTTCTAATAGATTTGTTCCACACAAAATCTAAAGTGTACATTGGAGAGTATGACAATACCACACAAATCAGCTTTAGAGTGCACACATGTGCCTTAAAGATAGTAACATACTTCTTTTTTAAACACTATTAATTTAACCTCATGGTGATTCAGAGTCATAGTACTCATAAACATGAAGGTTTATGTACCATTTAATTAAATGATGGCTTATGGGATTTTAAGGTGTGATGAGCTGTTCTCCTCTATACCAAATAAAAGATTTCTATGCTTTTTGGAACAATTTTATCAATGATTTATAGTTATCCTGCTTACACTTTCGTAGGCTCACCTTTCACTTGTGAATTCTGCTAGTGTGGCTACTTTTATTATGTGTGTTACTTCTAATCTACTTCAAAACTAGAAAAATATCTATTATATAAAGGTATAAAAATCTGAGTCAAGACAGACTATCCAGGGATAACATATATAAGCTCTAACTATATTGAATACTTTCCACACAGCTAAACTTGCTGGAAAAGTGTGCTATTAATTTAGACATGTGTTACAAACTAAGCTAATAAAAACCAATAAATGTACAACAAACTCACAGTTATTATACCACATGAAATTCCACACACAATCAGTTTTCAATAGAATATGTTTGTCATCATATTTCTTTTGTACTGCTAATATTGCTACAGTTTTAATTATATTTTTCTAAAACCTTTAAGGATATACCTCAGTAACTAAAATGTAAAATAAAAATTCCTAACCAACACCATACTATACATTATAAATGACACTACATATTTCTCTTAATAACAATTTCATTGTAGCTGGGTTTATGGAGATGCAAATTAACATATTATTGTTTCAACTTAACTCATTCAAAACACTTTGAAATAAATTATAAACAAATGTAAAATACAAACTTTAGAGTTTGCATAGCCATGTTTAAGGAGTTATAAAGAGATGGTTCTCCATGGCAAGTCATGTCTACAGCTTTCTTCAGAGATGTTGTATGTTTCCTCGGGTTTCCTAAAATAGACATGGAATAATCTACTTTTAATAAAAATCTATATATACATTATGGAAATTTGCCTTTCTCCCAAATTTACGTATCTGTGATGTTACACAAAAGAATTCCCTCAATTTATATTTTTAGCAAGTTGCACTTTTATCAGAAATGTTTTGCTATATAGTTCCACTCATACTGATAAACAGAATACAAATAACCTCTTTTTGTCTATTAGCACACATTTTAAATAATATTAACCAAGAGTGCATAACTTTTTACTTTGCGTATTTCCCACTTCATCATTTTTTATATGTTTACATTTTAGCATGTGTGAAATCATGACGTGTGTTACAATCCCTGGCCGCCAGAAGCATGAGTGACACAGCTCTCACTGCTTGCTCATGTACAAACCTGTGAACGCTACTGATGTGCTGCTGCTTCAACTACCTAATGTACATTGTTTGTGCTACTCACGTTGAGTTTAACTGCAATTTAAAGTGTTTTTAGAGCTTTTTTTTTTCCAGTAAGCAGCCTGAAGTGACCTTTGAAAATAGTTCACTGTTCTCTTGACCCAGAAAACCCCACAACATCATACAAATCAAGAGGTTCAAATCTTCATGTTTACTTTAAGAACACTCGTGAAACTGCCCAGGCTGTTAAGGGTATGCATATCCAAAAAGCCACCAGGTATCTGAAGGATGTCACTTGACAGAAGCAATGGGAGCCATTCTGTCATCACAATGGTGGAGCAGGCAGGTATGCCCAGGCAAAACAGGGGGGCTGGGCGCAGGGTGGATGACCCAAAAAGAGAGCTGAATGTTTTTCTGCATATGCTCAAAAATGCAGACAGTAATGCTGAACTTAAGGGCTTAGATGTAGATTCTCTGGTCATTGAGCACATCCAGGTGAACAAAGCCCCCAAGATGCAGCGCAGGACGTTAAGAGCTCAACCCTTATGTGAGCCCTCCCTGCCGCACTGAGATGATCCTTACTGAAAAACAGTTGCTAAACCGGAAGAGAAGGTTGCACAGAAGAAACAGATTTTCCAAAAGAAACTGAAGAAACAAAAATTTACTGCTAAGGAATAAATTCAGCAAAAAAATAAACACAAACCAAAGTAAAAGCAGAGTGTTGGCTGTCTTAATTAGTTTATTTCTAATGTCACCATACACACAAAAAAAGTGTTTTTAGAAAGATTAATACAAAAGGTTATATTTTTATATAGAAAAGAATGGAACAGAACAATGAGGCATAAAATTGCTATCAGTGAAGCTAAATTCATTGATAGAAGAATGCCTGCAATTCAATACTTTCCTTCAGGGGGGAAATAATGAGCTTTATATGAACTAAGGAGGATTTCCACAAATAAGCAAAACTGTGTTATCTTCTGTTACTGAAATAGCATCTGAAAAGACTGTCTATCTCATGTTAAGCAATACAAATGAAAGGAAGAGAAACTGCCAAATTCTTTAGAATAGTTGGCAGCCATGCCAAATCACCAAGAAGCTGGTACGAACAACTCACACATCATTTGACATTGTGTCAGAGGTTAACTGCTAGAGTGTTTCCTTCTTGATGGCTCATAAAATAAAGATACCTTACAAATGGCAGAATCTGAGAGTCAATGAAATATGGTATTCTTCAGATATTTCCTATTTTAACATCGTCCTCTTATTAATTAACAATAATGAAAACATCATTGATTTTATCATATAGCATAATTCATCAAACTATTACACACTGTTGCAAACAGTGTATTTGTACAGTGAGGCTTCTTCTTCTTTCATAACAATTCCTAAGTATAATTCCAAGGAACATTTTCATGGCTCTTTCCCAGAAAATGTTAAATTAACCAGACTATCAGCACTATTAGTGCCAGTTTCTCCATGGTTCAGTGAGGCATATACTATTGAAACTTCATTTTGCTCACTTAAATATATATAAAATAATAAAATGTCATTGAGTGGACTGTTTTTTTTTCTGCTCACTAGTTTGGCTAAATATTCTTTTTAATTACTTAGTTTCTCTTTTTATTCTGGTATATGAATTAGCTGTTGTCTTTGCCCATTCATCTACTTGGAGCTTCTTAGTGTTCTTATTTATCTGCATACATTTTAAAATATTAACCATTTGCCATATTTAATATACAGTGGACCCCTGGACAACAAGAGTTTGAACTATGCAGGTCTACTTATATGCAGGTTTTTTTTTCACTAAGTACATACTACAGTGGTAAACGATCTGTAGCTGGTAATTCACAGATGTGGAAACACAGTCAAGTTATACAGAGATTTTCAAGTGCACAGAGGGTCAGCTGTATATTGCAAGTATTTATTCTTGGAATTACAAAATTTTGCAAATGAAAAGTACCTCAGTAAGTCCAAATCCTTCATTTCATAAGTGAGAAACAAATCTAACAAGTTAAATGACTTGCCCAAAGACATAATATGCCTACCCACAGGCAGGACCAGCACTCAAACCTCGATCTTCTGGTCCTCTGTCCACTTTTCTTTCTACCATATGACACAAAAATTTTTTTCATCTCCTATTGGGTTGTGAGTATAGGGAAAAAGCATACTTATATTACTGTCAGTGTGGTTTATAACTGATTCTAACCAGAGGGAGAGAGGGTACCTTCAAGATGCCTACAAGAATCTCCAGAGGATTTTTCATCTCTGTGCAAATGGCTTCCCTGATACCCACAGAACACTACTATTAATTCGGAGAGGTGGGTGCAAGAGGGTTGGCCCTACATTGTTTCCTTAGGGGAACCATCCTTCCCTCATTGTATAATAATCCAGTTACACCATGTGGTTCTGTGGAACTCACCCTGCTTCCATCCTGCTCCAGGCACATGTAATCCAGGCCTACCAACTAAACACCTTATTCCCTTGCCACTTTGACTGCTCATGGAGGGGTAGATCATTATCAGGGTTAATAAGAGTCCTCTCTGGAACTTGTGCCGAAGCCACAGACTAGGAAGGCTATGTAGATTTGGGGCTATTAATAGACATCTTTTCACCTCTCAGAAAACCTATCAGAGAATAGGAAGCCAGACAGAGCCAGGACCCCTGGAAACAACGATTTGTGAAGTCAGCCCACCTTTCAACATGAGTCAGTAATTTCTCCTTGGCTTTTAAGCTAGCTTGTGATTTTTTTTATTACTCCTAACTGAGTTTGTTGGATCAGCCCAGACTAACACATATTTCCTTACTGCCATAGTGAAATACTACTAATGATGAAAGTAAATCTCCTGTAAGGTGAGGATGAAAGGTTGAGAACCACATTTAAGGAATAGAGTATTTCACAGAAAATAAAATAGAATTAGTGATGTAAACTTGTAACAGCACATATACCAACGCAAATGAAATCCACATTATTATCTTTTATGAGACTAAAATTCAGTTAGCCATGTCATGCAAGCAGAAAATCTAATCATTAACAACAACTACAATTCAATATTTATACTTTGCTCTTTAGAGGTTCAGTTTAGAAAAAATTAATTTTAAGACTAAGTGGATCTTCTGAATGGTTACAATAATTTTATCTTGATACTTTCAGGATAAGAATAAACACATTTACATTCATGTAATATTAGTCACCACAGTGCAAAACTCAATTTAACTCACAGACATAGAAAACAAACTTATGGTTACTGGGGGGGGAGGGAGTGGGAAGGGATTAAACTGGGAGTTCCAGATTTGCAGATACTAACTATTATATATAAAATAGGTAAACAACAAGTTTATACTGTATAGCACCGGTAACTATATTCAATATCTTGTAGCAACCTCTAATGAAAAAATATGAAAACAAATATATATATATGTATGACTGAACTACTGTGCTGTACATCAGAAATTGACACAACATGGTAAACTGACTATACTTCAATTAAAAAAAAAAGCTGAAGAATAGTATTACTGTGAAAAAAAAAAACCCTTAGTTTAAAACAGGTTATCTTAGAGACCAAGAGTTTAATGGGGTTTTTTTTAAGTGTTTTACCTAGAGAGCACGCAGGAAGGCTTCATTTTACTTATTAGGCAACCTTATGAACAGGGTTACAAGCTTGGGTAAATAAAGCCAAGTCCTTGACTGCTATAAAGGTAATTTGATGCATACCTGAGAGTTCCGTCAGTTTTTCAGCTCTTTTACCCTTTGTTACAATGATTCCAATCTCAAAATAAAAGCAAAAATGATTATTACTTTAACAAATTATTTCTTCTTGATAAGAATGTACATAATAAATTAGTAATTACAAAAGGAATAAATAATGTGAGAAATTTTTTTTTTACTGTGAGAAACTTTTGACGTAAATTTAGCAATGGATTCATTGTACTTTAACTTTAGAGTTGTCTTTCTTTTTATTGATAAGTAAACTTGTACACAATTGGATCACTTAATAATTCACAGAATATATGCCCAATGTTTTAAAAATAAATTATACTTGGCAATAACATCAGGATTTGAATTCTAAATTCCATCACTTATCTACATACCTGACTAATAGGATTTTGATCAAAATATTCCTCTACGAAGTATTCCAGCAACTGTTTAAAAAAAAACAATAAGGAAATACTAGATAAGGGCAAAATAACAACTTGTGAAAGTTACTTACGAACCACTGCTTCTCATGATTTTCAAGCTTACCAATTTTTTAAAAATGTTCAGTAGTAAAAATATTAAATAAATAAAAAGGAGAATATTAAATAAACCAGCATTTAAGATGGTAAGTGATGAGATAGGTTTGAGCTAAGCCTTCAAATATGGAACCATTCTGACATGCAAGACAGAAACAATCCAAACAAGGAACAGATCCAATAAAGACAAACAGGAGAATGAGCAGTATTGAGGATGAGTATTAATAAATTAGGAATACTCTGAATGTGTTTGTAAGCTGAGGAGATCGATTCAAGTAAGTCAAAGGAGAATGGAGATTCAATAAAGGAAAAGGATAATTGACAAAGCAAGATCCTAACATAGAGCATAAGGGTAGAAATTCAGGGGATAAATAATGAGCTATTTTGGTATATCATTTCTGTAAATGATTTGGTAGCACATCTACTTGGTTATACTTTGTATTAAGTTAAAAAAAAGATTGCATTCTTTAAAAAAAATTCCTTTTATAATTCAGCATCCTTCCTCACATTTAGCATAAATTAGAATGATTTTAGTATACCTTTAAAGTACATGTCAGTCTATTCGGCTTTAAATCTTGGTCTTCCATTGTTCTTGATCCATCTACTACCACATAAAGATGGCGCATCTACCAAAAAACAAACCAAAAAACCCACACAAATAAGACCAATTTTCAGATACATTGTTGACCAAGAAGTAAAAATAGCATTTAGTATTCATAGTGTACACATGTATTTTTAATATATTCTCTTAAAAACTTTGTTGTTTTACTGTTGTTTATTCCATCAAGCCAGAATGTCTCTCTAATCCAAACTAGTTCTGTACCAGTAAAGGAAGAAAAGAATAACTTACCATTCCAAGTCGAACTTGTCCATGGTGCTCAAATACCCTGTTGAAATTACGCAAACATTTTAATGCAATACCATATACTACCTGAAAAATCATTACAATTTATCAATTACCCTGTATTTTTCTTAGTGAAGTAAATTATTAACTTATGGGATGCACATAATTATAGGCAGTTTGGATAGTCCCTGAAGACCAATTTCCCTGCTGAGACACAGGTTGCTGGTTCCTGCCCCCTGTTTTAGAAAGCTACAGATCAGTTTCCCTGAAACACAGCTAAAATGAAGTACTGAGGAGTGGGCACAGGTGGACAGAAAGGCTGAAAGGAAAATATTTTACCCCTTGTAACAAACAAAAGTTTACATACCTTTTTCTCTTTGCTTTGAAGAGAATGTCTTCTATTGTAGCTTTAAGTGATCCTGATTCATCTTCTTTAAGAATCTCCCTATAAGTAACAATTACTTGTTTGAAAAGATAAGCTAAGAATTCATTAACCCAAGAGAAACAAAAACATGTCCACACAAAGATTTGCACCTGAATGTTCACAGCTGCGTTATTCATAACAGCTAAAAACTGTATACAATCTAAATGTCCATCAACTGGTGAATGGATGAATAAAAACATGGTACAGCCATATAACAGAATACTATTCAGCAGTAAAAAGGAATGAATTACATGTTACAACAGGGATGAACTTGAAAATAGTATGTTTCGTTAAAAAAGTCAGACACAACTGACCACACACTATATGATTACATTTACATGAACCGTCCAGAAAGGGAAAGCCTAGAAACAGTAAGTACATAGATTAATGGTTGCCTAGGGCTGGAGGTGGGAATGGAATTAACGTAAATGGGCATGGGGGATCCTACTGGGGTGCTGAAAATGTTCTAAAACTAATTTATGTTGATGAGTGCACAACTGAGTAAATTTTCTAAAAATCACTGAATTATACATAGGAAACAGGTAAATTTTAACATGTGTAAAACATACTTCAATAAAGTTGTAAAAAAAAATAAAGTTGTAAAAAAATGTCTAAAAGAGAAGGGAGAGTAAAATGCCCTATTTACCATGTTCTTTCATAGCCTCCTTCCCATCGCTTAGTTCTTTCAGGCTCTTCATCCATTTTTTCTTACTGTGTTACTCAATATTCTGCAAAAAATCATTAGATTATGAGTTTACTGAAGATGTTTGTCACCAAATGCATATAACTAAAATTTAAAAGTAAAGAGAAGTAAACATGCAAAGTAAAAAAACCCAGAATGCAGTTATCTTATTCTTTGCAATTTTTTCAATAATTGTAGTTAAATGAAAATACTTTAAAATCCTCAGAAGTTTGAGATTTGCAAATATTAACTAGTATATATAAAATAGATACACAATAAGTTTCTTCTGTATAGCACAGGGACCTATATTCAATATCTTGCAGTAACCTATAATGAAAACGAATGTGAAAACAAATATATGTATGGATATGTATGACTGAAACATTATGCTGTACACCAGAAATTGACACACTGTAAGCTGACTATACTTCAATTAAAATAAATAAATAAAATAAAACCACAATGAGATACTGCTGCTCATCTATTAGGACAGCCAAAATTAAAAAGGCTGACCATATCAAGTGCTTCAGGGATATGGAGCAACTGAACTCTCATACCCTGCTGGTGGGAATGTAAACGGGCACAAGTTTGGAAAACAATTCAGCAGTTTTTCTTAAAACTTTAAACATGTGGCTAGTATATGATCTAGCTATTCTTCTTTTAGGTATTTACTCTAGAAAAATGAAAGTCTATGTCCATACATTTGCCTATGAATATTCTTAGCAACTTTATCTGTAATAGCCCCAAGCTTCAAACAACTCAAATGCCCATCAAGAGTGAATGAATAAAATACTGTGGCATATAATCTATATAATGGAATAACATTCCACAATAAAAGGACTGAGCCTCCGATACATGCAACAATGTGGATGACTCTCAAAAGTTATACTAAGTGAAAGAAGCCGATTTTAAAGAGTACACACTGTGCAAATCTATATATGTAAAATTCTAGAAAATTCAAAATAATCTACAGAGCTAGAAATTAGATTCTTGGTTGCCTGGGGATGGGCATATGGGGACAGAAACACAAGGTGGAGCTGGAGGCCGGCATTAAAAAGGGTCCTGAGCAAACACTGTAAACTAGCTATACTTCAGTTAAAAAAAAAAAAAAAAGAAAGAATGAAAAAGGAAACAGGAGCAAGATAAAATTTTTAAAAAAAGTCCTCATGGAACTCTTTCCCATCCCCAAGAAAGAATATGAATATTTATGCTCAAATTGGGCGCCAAATGAAATAAGCATCTCTTTACAATATTAAAAAAAGCAAAAATGTATTAAGGATGTGTCATAGGACAGGACCATAGAATTATGGGAAGCGGGTACAGGTGCAGATGATGAGATTCAGCACAATTGATTATTATAGTTGAGTGACAGACACAAAGTGACTCATTGTTTTACCTCTCCACCTTTGAGTATGTGTGAATTTTCTCATAATCAAGTTTTTAAATGAAATTTATTATACTCATAAATGACAATGCTTATGACTCATGATTCAAAAAGATAACACAATATTAAACCTACATTATACCCTCAACTATTAAAAGAAAAACGAAATATTTAGTAATTCAATAAATAGGACAAATAGTTTCAACTGGAGAACAGGATTAAGGATGATCGGTTTTTTGCTTCTTTATTCTTTTCTGTATTTTCATATTTTCAATACGAATATGTATTCCTTTAATAGCTGGAGATAAAATTGGGAAGAATCTATTAATCATAACCAAGTAATAAACATCTCCATCACAACCACATTTCCACCCTCTCCAATGGAATCTCTCTCCCCATCCCACATTCTCACTCTCAACTTCTTCCATAAACGAAGGAATCCTAAGTGCCAAAACGTTAAGGACAAAACAAATCCTATCATTGGCAGGGGCAATGATTAATTTTTGTGTTGAGGACTATAACGAAGACTTCAGCCACCACTTATTTCACTGTTTCTATAGAAAAATATATTTAAAAATCCAAATAACCGGCCTATAAATGAACTTCTGGAATTAAAATCTACTGAGAAGTTGGAGACTGCTTTTATGGCATCACAGCTTTCTCTGGCACCTGCGAGAATCAGATATTATTTGCTGAAGTTCTGTGTGTCTCTCACTGAATTAACAAACCACTCCCTGGTGCTGGGAGAGATTCACTTGTTTCAGGAGATCTGGGGACCCATTTTAGTATTCTGAAATAACAAAAACTGATTTAATTCTGAGCTACATCAGCACACTATGTTGGTGCCTTGTAAGTTTAATGATGAGTGCAGCAACATAGCATATAGTCACTAAATTGAATATTTTGATGTTCCTGTGAGTGTTTTTGTATTTATTGTGAATGTCAAGAATCAGAAGCTTACATTATGTTCTCAATGTTTTTAAACTCAAATTCTTAAAAACGTGGCTACTGCTATCCTTCACATCAGTACTTAAGCCATACTGTATGTTTAGTTTATTATTTTTAATTCTCTGAAAGTTCAGAAATAAAGTGAGAACTAATTTGGGCAGAAACTACAAGGGAGAACGCCTCTGGTTCATTGCATATAAGGACTTCTTAATTAGAGCTGCTTGCAGTGGGAAATTACAGAGACAGAGGTATTAAGATTCCCGTAACTGCAGGTGTTCAAAGGGAAGCTGGATGTTTACAATGCAGGCTGTTAACAGAGAAGGGATTTATGTAGCCTGGAGGAAGATGTATTTGGTGACCTCTTTGGTCAGCATCTTCAACTGCCTATGGCTGCCCAATATTCCATCTTCTTACAAATATCACTGATTCGTTTCCTGGGAATCCAACTCCAGAAAAGCCTCTTCCCCCAGGTGAAGCCTGGTGGTGTGATTCCTTCCCCTGAGTTCATACTGCTACATGCAAACAAATGAGATCTGCACCAAACATTGCAATTTACGAAGCTTTCCCTCGCAGCTCATCCTGCCAAGCGCTGTGGACAAGCAAAGGTGATAACAGCCCTGCTTTTCAGGTGTGGCACTCAAGGTCCAAAGGCTGGTAACTCTCTTGAGGCCACAAAGCTGGAGGCTGGTCACAAACTATAATCCAGGACCACAATTCCCCAAACCCGCGCTCTGCTTAGGGAAGGAGAACCACTCGCCAGACTGCAGCCCCAGATGCTTCTATGCAGCTCCCTAAACGGAAATTGTCTTCCTCCCCCTCCACACGTTCCATCACATCCTCGTTCCATCACATTCTCATTCCCTACGACGCCGATCGGGGCCATTCGGCCTCCGATCCTGGCCGCGACAACCCCTCCCGCCGCCATGCTTCCCAGGCAGTGGGTCCCCGTCTTGGCTCCGAGCAGAACTCTACCGCGGACTCACCGGTCCTGCCTGACGCCGCTCTGCCGGAAGTCCCGCTCAAGCTGCTCTTAGAGCTCCGCCGAAGTCCTTCCGCCGCGCGCGGCGGAGACGCAGAAAGGTTCCGGCTGCTGTGCGCAGCAGCTCCGGGAGCCCCCTACCCGGAGGCCGTGGCAACATTGGAACTGATTTAGGGTGCAGGGAAGGACCTCCTGCTGCCTTCCAGCTGTTCACAGAGAGGCGGGAAGAGTGGTAGCCATTCGGTCTTGGAAAGTGAGAGGCCGTCCCTCCGGGATCTGAGGACTTGATTTTATTTTTTCTCAAAGGTTGGCATTAAGGAGTGACCACAGCTGCGGCGTCCTCTGACCCAACTTGCTGTGTTAACAGTTTTCCGAGACTCTTCTGAGGCTCCTGCCATTCATGCGACAAATATTTATTGAGCATCTACTTTGGACTGATACAGTTCTAAGAACTGAGGAAATAGTAATGCAAAACTGACAAAACCCTTGCTCTCATGACAATTATCAAGGAAAAAATACTGTATCAAATGATCGTGCCATAGAGAAAAATTAAGCACCGCAGGGGAGAAGAGTTGCAGTTTAAAATAGCGTGGTCGGAGGAGCCCTCATCTAGGAGACAGGTAAACCCTGACCAGAGTGAGGGAGGGAGTTCATCTTGCTGACAACTATGTAAAGATCTCTCCAGGGATAGGGAGCTGCAAGTGCAAAGGCCCTGGGGTAGAAGCACGTTGGTGTGAGGGATGGCATAGGGAAGCAGGGGATGAGTAGCGGCTGCTGAAATCAGAAGTGGTGGGCTCTAAGCATTGTAAGAACTTTAGAGGCATGATGATAGCTTGGACTAGTGAAGTATGGCAGTGCAGCTAGTGAGAAGTGGTTGAATTCTCAATCTTGTAAATATGCTGCATGTATTTTATGAAAAAAAGTCCAATGACTCCAAAGTTTTTAGCTGAGCAACTGAAAGGTTGAAGTTGCAATTACTGAGAGGATGGGAGGGGGTGGTAAGATCAGTTCAATTTTAGACAAGTTGTTTGAGATGCCTGCTAATACATATGGAATGAGAAATGGAGAGGCAAGTTACCCCCAGATCATCAGAACAGGGTTATGCCCAGGAAAGGAAAAGGAAAAAGGAATTGCAGGAGCTGGCGTCTCTTTGCTTCCCCATCACCATATGTTGTCTATATTACTTTGCTGGTACCAAAATCTTTGCATGTATTCTGCCCCCTTGAAAGCATAAACAGAAACCATTCTACATAGTAGTAGAAAGAGCAGGCTTGAAAGAAAAATCAGGCTCAGCCACACTAGCTTGGTGACCTCAAGCAAGTCACAACCCAAGTCTGATCTATAAAATGAAGATATTCCCACCTATCCTATAGGGCTTACATATTAACTAGTGGCAACTGCATAACCAGCTCTTTTTATTTCCTCCCAGAAGACAAGGTCTTATTGTTTAGTTCTGGTATTGTCTTTAAAAAGAGGCTGGAAAATTAGCATTGCTTATGTCCAGTACTGGTTGGCTTCTGTCTTTGCCACTCCTCCTCGATCTTTGACTGCTTTACCAGGACTCATACACAAACTCCACTTTTTCCTTCTTTCCAAAAACTCCACAATTTTCTCTCCTTCTGTCGTAACTGGCCATACTATTCCAAGATGGGATACATACCTTTAGGACAAATAACCAAAACCCCAAGCCCCACGTTTCTCATTTATATTTACTATACATCTGTCCAGGAAGGCTTTATGAAAAACCAGGAAAAGGACAGAGGACTCTCCAATAAATTTAAATTAAAGCATATTTGTGCTTCAGGAGGCTGAATCATTCAAGCTTTTCCCACCTGTAAAGTTTACTCTCCCTTGAATTTACTTCAGTCACAGATCTTGACTGAAGTAGGAATGGTACTAAGGCAAAACAAAACATGCATAAATCCATGGTAATCTTTTGCCATAATTATGACACAGTATTTTAATTGTGTACAATGATCTAACCTAGCCAAATGTTTCAACTTGTAAAACTAAGGAACAACTATAAAAGAACGGAACAATCTGTTCTCTGCCCATGGGTGGCTGGACACAATCCATGGAGTTCGGAAGTTCATGAACAGCTCAGCCAGTGGAATCAAGCTGAAATTCAAAGTGTACAACTCCAGAGACTGTGTAAGGTGAACCTGCCAATTGTGATAACATTCTCAATCATTCGAGAGACTCATTAAAACCTCCAGAATTGCTTATAACAGTATCTGATAATCTTTATTTTGATATATAAACTCTGTACTATCTCTTAAAGTCCTTGCTCATCATCTCTAAAAAAATCACAATGCCAAGCCTAATGCAGTTATCTGCCTAAAATTCAAAAGAATTTACACAGTAAAGCTGCACCCAGCATACACCGAGCATATAGGATTAGGACACTACATGTACTTTTAGAACCCAATTTGCTTTCTAAAAACTTGTTTAAAGTCTCACTGTTTGGCTCTGGGAAATAGGTGTCACTGGCCAGTTACTGCTTTCTGACAAAACTACCTTCATCACGACCATGAGACGAGGTACAAATATCTTTCTTACATATAAGCAAACTGAGGTACAGGAAGGCTAAGTAATTTGTCCAAGGTCACACAGCAAGTAATTGCTGGAGGGCAAATCAATGGGACAACATGTGCAGGAAAAGCAAGTGGGTCCTGTGGCAGCAACCAGAATTTTGGGGACCTGGTTCCACATTTTGTTGCTGTCACAAAAAAACATGGTTGTGTGTCCATGTTATTTTTCTAACTCCCAAGTCACATTATTTTAACACATTTTCTAAATACTGCCCAAGTTACTTCGGCATTTTTGTGATAACTATCACCACTAGAAGAAATGTTAACATGAAACACGTGAGGGATGATGTAGTCCTCCATTTAACTTACTCGTCTTTTCACATAAGAAGAGACATGGTATAGTGTAGTAGAACCATGAGCTGCCAAGAGACTGAATTCTGATTCTCCCAGATGAGCCTTTGAAAATGTCAGGAGGGGAGACACTTCCATCCCAGTGCTGAAGCTGGGAGAATGTCTGCTTCTACCCCAACTGAAGCTAAGGGCCCTGGAGCCATGATTAAAGTACTCTTCAGCCCTGACCCTTCTTTACACCTGCATACCCATTCAGGCCTTCACAGATACTTCATATATTCCATATGAAGCACTTTATGTTAACCAAAAGTAGTTAGCCCTTGAACAAGGAGAGGGTTAGTGGCACTGACTCTCCTAGCAGTCAAAAATCCACATACAACATTACAGAGGGCACGCTGCACCTGTGGGTCATGTAGTATTATAGTACAAGTTAAGTGAAAAAAAATCCACATCTAAGTAGACTTATGCAGTTTAAACCTAAATTTTTCAAGGGCCCACTGTACTTAAAATGCACTAAAAATTATAATAGGATTATTTTGTTAACAGCAGACAGAGCAATCCCACTTTGTCCAACTCATTAATTTATTAACAAAGTCAGCCTAGAATGGGAGTAGAGACACCGATATTGCAACAGACCATTCCAACCCTAGTTTAGTCACTTGCTAATAAGACAATGGACTAATTAATCTATCAAATCATTAGGTTTCTCATCTGCAAAATGAAAATGAGAAAGTTATGTCAATAGATTGTTGTAGGGATTAAATGAGATTTCATGTACGTGTATGCAATGTAACTTTTACTATACTTACAGACTTAAATTTATTTCAAAAAAATACAAAGCATATATGACAAAATATTAACACCTGTTATTTCTGGGTGGTGAGTTTACATGTTTATAGTTTTTTGTATTTCTTTAAATTTTCAAAATAAGACAAATTAAAATATTGATCTTTCTTACTTTTAATACAGAAATACACGTGTAAGGGAATCACTTTATGCGGCGAACCTTCATCAGATCGACCGCATGCTCTCACAACAAAATCTTTGGAATAATGGTTTATAGCAGAAAGCAGAAAGCAAACATGAGCACAAAAGGTCAGAGATGGGAAGACCTCCCAAATTTAATCTAAACCTTGATTTTCCAGATTAGAAAACTGCCCGAGTGGTTTTTCAAAGTTATATCCTGCTGCTTAACGCCAATCCTAACAAAAACACCCTGATCCTGGTTTCTGCAGTGGTCTTTAGTGTATCATATTTGAAAAATGATTTTTAAAAAAATTTCCAAGTCCAATTTTATGGCACAATTTTACAATGAAAACGTGTGCTATTTGATTTTCTACATTCAGGTGAATGGTTTTACTTTTTTTGGAACACTGGCAAACTTGCCTTCGTAAACTAAGCATGTTGACTTCCAAGAACAAAGAGTTTAAATTTTAACACATATAAAAATCACTTAGGTTGTTCAATAGAATCCTTACCATTTCCTGTGAATCCGAAAGGCATGAAAAGTATAAACTATTTACTACTTTTGTAGTAAGTATGTACAGCCATAGAAAATTAAGAATTTCTTCAACCTAAAGAAATGAATCAGTGTTATAATGGAAACCTGATTTAAGCATTTATCTTTGGAAAATGATTCAGACTTGTATATTAAAAATTATATACTTAAACGTCTGAATTGCATACTAAAGATTAATTTAAAACTTTTTCTTAAAAAATTTTTCAGAAAAAGAGTTCTAAACTGAGGGGATAATCACAATCAACTTGGTTAGCTATATTCCCAGTATTATCAGCTAATTTTACTTGACCAGTAAAAATCTGAATTGAAAAAAATGTGCTCAGATTTAAGGGCACCCTTTGAAATAATTTGGTGTTTTATGATATTGCATTACATTTCCAGACAAATCAGTCTTCTGTTAGCCAAAGGATTTAGGAAACTACCAACCAGCACAGCACCCAAAATAGTTTAAAACAATAACAGATACAACTTCTGAATGTAGTTTTCCACAGCTTAATATTAACAGCACTAATGACGTCAAGAAGGTACATTATGGAAAGAAAACAACAGGTTTAATAATTATAAAATATGTACAGAACTTGAACATTCCCGTAAGATATAATTCAAGTCACAATTGAATTATAAATGTAATGGGATACTTTGACATAATGGAAAAGACTAGTTGGTTTAAAAAAAAAGTATGTAAACCATAAAAGATAAAAAGCATTAAAAAATATACAACAAAATTCTAACCCAGTAGGTTTAAACTTTGATTTTTAAAAAGTAAACATATATTTACAGTCTTCAAATTTCACACATTTGTTACTTTTACATGATCTTTATTACCAGGATAACGTGAAATAAAAAGCTCTTAAGCACTTACACACAGAAAAAAAAAATCACCAAGGAGGCTGGCAGAATGCAGTATCCATAGAAACTAAAATATGAAAAGGCCAAGGACTTTATCCTTGGAGTCATAAAACAGACTTAACCAAAACTGCAAGCCCGGAAACAAGCAGTTTCACTGCAGAGACTTAATTGCAGGGGCCCAGTTTCCTTATCTGAAAAGAAATGATTATAAATAACAGTTATCTAAAGGGGGAATTCTGGGAGGATTAAACTATTGAGACCCAATAAGCACACTTAGGTATTAAGACCTGATTGGCTGGGGTGTGAAAGTTCACAGCACGGTTCACTCTGGGACCTTCCTGAAAGGGTTAAAGACCTCAACATTTTTGTTCTTAATACAAGAACCAATGTTTAAAGTATAAAAATCCTTATTTGGAGTATGCAGCCCAGTTGATTACCAAAAGCTATTTATAGAATGCTTTAATACTGATGATATTAAAGCTACCAAAACTCTGTAATGATCACAAAGGCTTGGCCTCCTGGGTTAGAGTCCAAAGTCACTTGATTCCTGACAACACAGCATAGATGTCAGTTACATACTTCATCTCTCAAACCATGTGGCGTCTGCCTTCTATGTTTTCTGTCGGTCGTAATCTCCAACCATCTTCTTAATGTGTGACAATTTGCTCTTCAGTTGCTTGCAATAATTTCTCTTACTTTTGTAATCCGCAGACTAAAAAGAGAAAAAAAACATTGGGTAAATTTGAAAGTAAAAATGAGTTATGTATTAGCTGCTGGGAAGGCAGAGGTGAACAAAAACACAGGGAGTAATAGTCATAGAGAATTGCTGGGAGTGTTGGATGAAATAACATAATAGGCCTCTGGCAGTATCTCTAACTACATGGGCAGCTGATTCTCTTTGCTCCATCTCACCTCTAACCTGAGTTTTACAAACAATAAACTCAATTTTAATGATGTGTAAAATCACCAAGAAAATTTATTGGCCTTTTTGCTAACACATGACCTAAAAAAAAAAAAATCAGTAAAACAAGAAACTGGTGATCTGGGCTGACTCAAGAAAACTGGGTAAATGGGGAATGAGACAGGAAATTTTACTGTATATGCTTTTAAACTCTTGAACTCAAAATCTTGATGTTTTGCAATTAAAAAAATTAATATAAAATCTTTTAAAAACAAAAATGTTTTAAGTCAACAAAGACTGATGCCCAGTGTTGGCAAGGATATGGAGCAACAGGCATCTACACTGCTTGGTGAAAATGTAAACTGGCACAAACCAGCAATGCTGCTGACAGTCCATACCCAGCGCTGGATCCCTACTCGCTCAACAGCCCTGCGATTTCACTCTTACGTATATACCTAACAAATATGTGCCCATGTGCACAGACACTTAAGAAATGAACCACTGCTTCATGCTAATACATGAATGGATCTCACAAACAGTACTGAGCTAAAGAAATTACACACAAAATACATACTGTATGGTTCTATTTACATAAAGTTCAAAATAGGCAATACTAATCTATGGTGTTAGAACTTAAGGTGGTGGTCACCCCTGGGATGAGGGTAAAAACCGGACAAGCACACAAGGGGTACTAGGAAATGTATTTCTTTAGTGGAGTGTCAGGCACAAAGGGGTTTGGTTGCTTTGTGAAAATTTACCAAGCTGTACACTTCCGATTGGTGCATTTTTCTGTACGTATACTTCAACCTAAAAAAAATTTTTTTTTTTACAATAGTGATAAATAGAATTTATTTTGTACAACTGTTACTGACATACACACGGCCACGGGGGACTTCCAAAATAGGTGTTGGGGCCAGAGGGCTGGCCTTTGGCATGGCGCCTAAAAAGTGTGGACAGACACACACGAGGATGTGGACTCACAGCAGCTGTGCCCGGCAGCCCCTTCCATGGAGGGTGGGGGTGGCGCAAAGGTGAGGCCCGTAACTCTAGGCCAACTGAGATCCCTCGGCCTGGAGTGCCCAGGAGCATGGGATGGCAGGGGTTAAGCTAGGTGCTGAAAAAAAATTTTTTTTTTTTAAATCAGGGTTGGTTGTATCTGCAAACAACTGAATTTAAGGTTCCAACTTCTTACAGTTTTCATCTTGCAATTATAGGGCCTTTTGTCTCTAATCAGTGCATGTACAACAAGGTATTCCTAGGTATTCATTCTAAAGGTTAAATGAAAAACACATTATAGGAAAGTTCTCCCTAAAAGCATCTTACAACCCAGGACACTTACTCCCTTCACTTGCTTCAGTCTATTGTATTCATCAGCAGCAGCCTGTTAATGAGAAACAAAGGAATACGTTTAGTGGGCATTTTCTCTTTCAAAAACAACACTCCTGATGTTATATTTTGGAGTTAAAAATGCCAGCTTATGACAAAAATACAGGGGATTAAAATAATGAATTCTTAAAAGTTCTCAAAACTATTACAGTCAGCAGAAGGGCCTGAAGGAAGCCAGTTCTGGGAAATTTATGACATTAACATACTTCTCACGTCCCATTCACACAGGTAGGTACCTATTTGTTCTGCTGCCTCTCATCTCTCCCCACACCAGTCCACATGCCACATGGACCCCAGAGGGGTTTCTCGTAAAGCACGGCTCTGATCAGGTTACATCCCATTGTAAAACTGGTCTGAGCGCCCCATCAACTTCTCTGCTAATCTAGTCTCCTACCTTTCCAGTCTCAGTGTCCATTATTGGCAATTCCTTAAAAAAATTAAACACATTAATGCCTCCAGATTTCCAACATGTTCCCCATATATCTGTATTTATGATCTCCCCTACTATCTGGAGAATTTCTGATGGTTACCTTTCAATGAAGCTGCCCCTAAACTCTCCAGACCTCCAGCAGACTTTACTCCTTTTCTGAACAGTTACAGGACTTTCTTTACATAATGTAATTATAGCTTTAGTCACATTGTCTAAGTTGCTTAGGTGTCAGTTTCTCTCTGAACAGGAGTTCTTCACGGGCAGAAATGTAATCTGTCGTTCTAATCACAGCATTTCCACATCAAGGACACAGTAACAATGAATAAACATTCACTGAATTGAGAAAGGTTTATGATACCATTCAGAAGCCATAAAAGAAAAAAACAAATCAATCAAACTATGTGAGAAGCAAATACTTCAAAGCTGAAAAGCAGGTCACCCCAATTAAAAATGGCAAAGGTCTTTCATGAAATGAGTATGAAATTCAAATAAATATATAATGTGGTTTTTTTAAAAGTTTAAATACTAGTATCTAAAACATGAGGCAATAATTTTTCAGGCACGAAAATGTTAGTGAGATGTGGTTCAAAGGAGCCCTCTAGAGCATTACTGGTGGGAATACAGCTGATATAATCTTTCTGGAGGGCAGTTTTGCAACAAAAGTTTAAGTGTACATAACCTCTGACTCAGCACCTTCTAATTCTGGATTTTGTTCTATCAGCTAAGCAGGTAAGCGTGCAAGGATGGAGACATTCACCAGTGTATTACCAGCAGGGGCAGAGTGTATGTGTGGTATAAAGGAGACATACCTAAATGTCTATTCATAGAGGATGACCCTTGAGTAAATTATGGTACAACCACAATATTGCAAATTGTGGAGTTATTTTTTTAACACATAAAATATTTTCTCAGTGAGTATATCTTTATTATTGATATGAAACAATTACCATAAACTACTGTTGAATAGAAAAGCAGGCTATAAGCAGTGCCAGGAAGTATTTAAAAAATCCTTCACAAAAATGGGGCTATGTCACAGAAACAAAGGAGGCAACAGAAAGAGTTCCCAACAGTTCAAGCTAAAGCACCTGAAGCAACAAAACTTAAGTAGTGTTGGATTATAACCCAAAGTATAAAACAGACATCCATGGGTCTATACTGATATAAATGATTAAATACATGGGAGGAACTAACAAGTTTCCCATGCAGATGAATGCCGAATAATCTGTGTAAGGTATACTGCCTTTAAAGAGCTGGTGCATAATTCCCAATTCCCTAAGTGTAATCTATGCATAGTGACTTCTTTCCAGAGAGTATAATATAGAAAGGGGGAATACAAAGGAAAAGAGTAACTTTACATGGACCAACACTACCCCAGCCAAAAGATCAAGAAAAACAACAACAAACCATAAACTACTACTGAGTAGAAAAACAGGAAGGATATAAGTAAAACATATAAGATGATTCTTCATCCAAGATTTTGTGTGCCTAGGTGCATGTCTGCATGGAGGGGATATTTTAACAACAATATTTTGATAACAAAACTTAAGGCAATTGATTTTTCTGTATTGTTTGAATTTTTTCTAGAAAGAATGAATTGTGTTTATAAGTAGAAAAAGTAATGTAGCTATTTTCTTTTAAATAGGAAGGGATTTATTTATGTACATAGACTACTGCTTTGTAATTCTTAAGTACATACATTAATACACTCTTCAATTTGAAAAGACTGTAAGACGATTTCAATTGCTCAGTGAACTTAGTTTGATAATAACTAGCAAAATTTGTATCAACATTAGTATAAAGGATACTGTGTCTCCATAGATTAGAATAAAATTCTAAGTCACATAGAATTATCAGGCTTGAATTTACCATGTACTCTTCACTTTCTTCTCTATAGTCATCCAGTTCTTTGTCTAGACGGGAGAGTTCTTTATTGACCTCATCAAGCTCTGCTTGTAAGCTCTTGTACTCCTGCAGGCCAGTGTCAAAATTTCTCTTGTAGAGTTGTCTTTGTTGATCTGAAGTGATAGGTGGATATTCCCTAACAATTGAGTAAGAAAATGATTACTTATGTATCCCCAGCAGACATAAGAGCCAGTGCTTCCTCCTCAGAGATAATAAAGCTGGTAGGATATGCAGAACCACATTCTCTTGGTTTTGTTTTTGTTGTTGCTGCTTACGGGCAGGAGGTGGGATGGAAATAAGTTCTCTTAAGAATGATTATGCTTTTTCCATCACTGCTCAAGTTAAAAAAAAAAAACTATGCCCACTGATTTTAGAAATAAGTTGAAAATCACTTACGAAATTCAAGGGTTGACATAGGAACTCATTTATTTGAATATATACCACCACATGATAATGGATATTTATGTTGAGAGTCTTAAAACTGGAATTTTGGAACACAAGGATGATTTCATCACTGCAATGGCAGAGCAGCAGGCTGACAGCTGGCTGTTTTCTGCTACCACCTATGGTTTTCAGACTGTTTTGAGCATTTTTGTGGGTAGGGGGCATATCTTGTTTTTCCTAAGTGGAAATTTCTTACTTTAAGTCCTTTGATTATAAAAGACATTAAAAGGTATATGTATAACAATGCATGCTAACTGTATAAATAATCTGGCAATGCATTACACTCTGAAAAAAAATTCTATCACTTGTATCTCTCACTATACCAGCTATTCTTTACATATGATGGTGATTACTCTATAATCCACTGAGGAAATATGCTTAAATTGCTTCACAGGACTAAGGGACTTCATAGCAATATGGAATTTCAAAAGTTAGATCTAAGTCAGTCTCAATAGCTTCATTTTACAGAGCAGAGAAATTAAATGATTTGCTCAAAAGGGAAACAAGAATTCAGGATTCCTAATAGTTTTCATTTAAATCTTGCATGATACAAGAGAGGCAAATATTTTCTAGGTACATGGCGGAACTAGGGGGAAGGGGAGAGACGAAGTATGAGACCAGCCAGTGGGGTGGGAACTTCTACCTATACCTGCCCCACCTACCCCTCCTTTGCCTTTAGAAGCAATGCTCTGACTAACCACCATTCACACTGCAAATGTTTCTGATTTATGCCCCATTCATCAGAATCCTTAGGCGAAAAAAAGTCTGCAGGTCATACACAAGTACCGTTGGGGGTGATGGACTAAAATAAAACCACTGAATGCACAACACTAAATTGTTAACTCGGTTGTTTACAAAACACTCTGCCAAAGTCCTTGGATTAAACTTTTAAAGAATCTCTGGTCTCATCGTGAAAGCTTACCTTAAAAGTAAACACCAAAGGAGAGCCATGGCACTGGTCCGGGAATTTTATAATTAGGAAAACAAAATTCCTCTATATTTGTGTTTTATTTATTTGAAAGACTATCTTTGAGTGACCACTGGTAAAAGTAAGAGCACTGGCGACATTTATTAGCCATTTTGTGAGGGGTGTTGCAAGTGTTTTTAAGACATGTTTTTAAGCCAAAGGGTTTTTAAGTCAAATACATCCCCTTTCCTGTCCATCTTTATTACAAAAGAAAAAAATATAACAGAAAACTGTCTCCTGTCCTAGTTGGCAAAGAATGAAGTTATATCACCCACCGCAGTTTAGAAGGCTACATGCCAAAATCTGGTTGGCCCAGGCCAACCATTGTATGTGCACGTGGTTTTACCAAGAAAGGCAACCCAGTACCTGATCCAGTCCTCTTCCAGCTCATCGCAGGACTCGCCACCCGTCGTGTAGTCTGTCTCATAGTGGTCTTGCTCTGATCGCTTAGACTTTCCTGCTCTGCCCTTCATGGGAGCCCTTTTGGAAAGTGTCTCCAAGTTACCACTGCTGCTGTAATGAGGCTGCCTGAAGTCATCCACAGGTGAAGTCACTGGAAGCTCCTGAACCACTTCAGGTACCCTAATAAAACAGCAATCATTTGTCAGTGAGCCCTAGGACTCTTTGCCAGCGGTCTCGGAGGGCAGGGACAGTAAGCACTCACACATCTACACGTGGGAGCATTCACTCAAGCAGCTCACATGCCCTCTGCTGAGCAGATCCCGAGCTTCCTGTGCTCAATTCAGCGCCAGCTCAGCTCCTCTAATACACACGGGCAGCTTTAAGTCTCCCATGTAAGAGGAGCTGATTAGTAACCCTTCTAAGTAAAATGGGTGTAAGATTTCACTTTAGGAAACTCATGCTGATCTGAAAGGTGTTTACCTGACCTATGTCAGGGACTTACTCCACAAAGGCTCTTAGGAAAATAACAATCATGACTCTCTCCTACAGGTTTTTCCAGTTCCATGGAATGCTGAGTGGGGAGAGGAAGGCACACACTAATCTACCTCTGCAGGCGGACTCTCAGACATAAGCTGTAGGTAATATTAATTTTAGACTCATATATATCAAAACTCTTTTCCAGACACAACATTGAAAAACTGAAAATAGTAAAAATTTAAACTAAAAAACTTTATATTATAATAGATTCAAGAGCTCATTGAAACTTTTTAAATTGCAAGTTAAATAATCCTGAAGCTGTGCAGAATGAATGGTTACCATTACACTTATTTTCCTAATGCAATTATTTAATATTGCATCATATTTTTAATTGCACATAATGTTTCTACCCCAAGCAGGAAAACAAAGCTTAACACAGAATAAAAGACCAAGAGCTGTGGCAATTGTAGACTGCTTCTGAATAACAGAAATGCAAAGCTTCACGTTCCCCTGTAGTTGAGCGGGAGAAGGGCAAGAAGAGAAATGGGAGACAAGGTGCCTGAGACTTTCCAACATCAGCCCTGCTATTCAGATCAACTATTAGAAAGTCTGAAGTATTTTTTTCTTATTGCTTTCAACTTACAGAAACTGTCATCTTGAGCTTTGTCTATGAGGTAGACTCTGTTTTCTCGGTGATTCAAAACTGCTTGACTGGGAGGGACTGAGCGGAGGTAGTATAGCTGAGTGGTAGAGTGCACGCTTAGCATGCACAAGGTCCTGGGTTCAATCCCTGTACCTCCATTTAAAAATAGGTAAATAAACAAATAAACCTAATTACCCCCCACAGAAGAAACCCCCCAAATAAGGGGAAAAACCCCCAGAACTGCTTAGTTCTAACTGTTGTCAAAGTCTGAGATTTTTAAGCATACTTATTCATTTCTTGTAGACTCCTAAAGCTTGGGGGGGGGGTGTAGTTGAGGGTGGTGGCGGTATTTATTTCTTCTTTCTAAATTTATCCAGGGTGGCATGGCTTTGTGTGCTTTGTTAATGCTACTTCTAAAGGGAGGAAAATGTGACTTTCTCCATGGGTCAATGATTAACGAGTTCCTAGACACTCTGCCAAAAGTGCCAGGTACTCTGCTTCTAGCTGCAAGGTGGCAAACCAAACATTTAGAATTCAGTGGGTTTGTCTGAGGGGTCAGGGGTCAGAGGCCAGAGGGGGAGGATGTTAAAGGGCAAAAGAAATCAGAAAAACAAACAAACAAACCCCAAAAATAAAACATTAAAGCAGGCCTCCTGGTGGGGAGGGTATGGCTCAGTGGTAGAATACGTGCTTAGCACAAGGTCCCAGTTCAATCCCCAGTACGTCAACTAAAAATAATAAACAAATAAACCTAATTAAAAAAAAAAGCAGGCCTTCTCTTATAATTTTATATTAGATATTAACTCTATAAGTCTTTACCTTAGAAATTTTCCATCTGCCCTCTCCCCACACCCTTTTAAATCCTAAACAGTAACCTGATATAACATGAAAGCTTAAAAACAAAATGCTCGGCAAGAAATATATACATAAATTTCAGAGTTAGGGGATGTGGGCACTCTCAGTAATCTTCAAGCCTACTTTTAGACACAAGTCCAATTAGACCAAAAATCTGCACCGCCCAGAAGTAAACCAGCTGTATACTTTCCTTAGTACCCAACTCCATCTCCTAGGTGCAGAACTTCACCCTTTGGAGCTTTTGACTTCCTTCTTTTATACTCACTTGTTTTATTCTCACACAAGGCACCCCCTCACATACCTTTGCTGCTCCTTGCTCGCCCTGGCAGTGTAGTTACTGTGTACTCTCTTCCACCCCTGATAGATTGCAACCTCCATGGGAAGGCAGACTTTGCATTCTCAGGGGCACTGGGCCTGGTACTGTGACCATGGCAGGGGTTCAAGGTAATTACTGAACTGAAAACACATCCGCAAGAATCCTCTTTCTTAGGACACCCAGTATCGGTGAGGAAAGAGAAACACCACACCATTCCTCCCAGTGTCATGACTGTCAGAATGACATCCACTATGTACCTGTTTTAAAGCTGCCACCATTACTGAGGGGAATTCCTAAGCCTTGCCAATCAGAGACCTCCATCTTCCTGGACTCAAAAAGGGCCAATCAGAATCTTTCCAATAGATATGATATGTAAGTGTGGGGAAAGGAAATTGCATTTTCTGAACCCGGGGCTAGAATATCTGGGCAGCCTGGAGAATATGACCAGGCTGCTACAACAGAAGCTGAACTGAGAGTAAAACCAGTGTAGCAACAAGAGCCCTGGTATCTTTCGAGTCCCTGGTTCATGCTATGCCTGAAGTTAACCCTATCTTTGGGCCTACTGGAAAGATTCTGATCCATGAGCCATCTCTCCCTTCTACGAATGAGACCTAGTATTAGAGGCAGAAGGAGAGACTGAGAACCTCACTTAGCTCTGCTATCAGTCAGTAACACCATTCCACCCTCACCTAAACCTCAAAATCAGAAACAGGAAAGAGGGCCACGTTCCGCCTCCACTTGCAAGGCAAAGATCAGTCTCCAGCCTTGGAGAAAACAGTTGGCTTTTTTTTTTCCCCTAAGGCGAATGACACAAAACAGCAACTGATTTATAAACACGGGCAAATATTCATTCTTTCAGACTCATTCTACCAAAAGAAGGAAGATGCTACTTACGGTGTTGACTTATGGGAAGACTCTGGATACCACCGCTTCTCATTCACTTTACCGTTGGAAGAGTAGGCCACGGGGCTGTCCACTCTCTCCACATAGTCAGAAAGGGGAGGCGGCATGTCTTGTGTGCCAGCAGAAACGTTTTTAACCTAAAGGAACAGTCCCAAGAGACATGGATATTATTATTTAGCTTGTAACTTAAAAAGGGAAGAAATGGAAGGAAATATCATATATAAAGTTATCTAATGTTTAATGGGCTCATTAAATACCATTAATCCATCTGGCTGCCTTGTTGTTACTAGTGTTAACAGTCAAATGAGTCTTTTTACAAACATGGAAATGGTGCTATTATTAGTCTAACAAATCGAGAATGAATGACAAAGTAGAGGGAAAAAAAAAATCTCCATTACCTGATTCTCATCCTGATGTGATTAGGTGGAATAACTCCCCATGGTAATTACTCCACTCCATCTTAGCAAGATCAAGCTCATTTTATCTAGCCTAGGTCTGGGTTAGAGGGAGAATTTTCATTTCTAACAAATTCTCAGGTAATGCTTATGCTGCTGTCTGGGCACCACTCTGGGAAAAACCACTAATCTAGGACAAAGAGCAATGGCTTTTCTTAATCCAGTCACCCTAAATACGGAATGTTAAAACCCCATTAAGAAGCTCAAACTGATTTCTGCTATAGTTCTTTAACAAGTCTTGTTTATTCTCCCTTTACATTCTCAGTGGCTCTGCTGTTACCAGGCTATACAGCACAGTCACAGCCCTCCTCCTCTACCTTCTTTCTCCTTCCATTCTGATGTGTGAATGAGTTTGTTCTAAAAGTAATATGCACTGGAGACTACAACTTGTTAACATGAAAGGTTTCCCAGAGAACCCTGGGGAGAAAAGTTTATAGCCAGTTAGATTCCCTACACTGTCTGTTAGATTTCATGTAGTATATCCAACACCTTTAAGTCTTTACATTGTTAGGTATTATCCTGCAATTGATAAAAAAAATAACTGCTAAGCCCAGACAAGTCATTGAATTGTTTTCAAGTAAAGGAATAGAAATGAGGTATGCGGGGGGGGGGGGGGGCGGGCACTTAGGGGCTTAACTCCAAAAATTGTTTTCTGAAAAAGAGCAACTTTTCAAAAAATAGGGAAGGTGGTACTGCTTTAGCTTGATGTTGAGAATAGTGGCATCCAGTTACCTGGGCTCACTCTAGACCTGCCAACTGCAAGTTCTAGAAAGCCCCAATCTCTTCATCTGCAAGAAATGGGGAAGCTACTTACTTTATAAAGTTGTTTTGGGAATTAAATGAGATTACAAGGTATCAAACTTAGCACAGGGCCTTTTATGAACATAGTAAATACTCAGAAGATGCTGGGTTCTGGAAATTAAAGCTATTGGATCTAAACCAAGAATTTGAAAGTGACAGCAGACTTTTAATTGGATTATTTTGCTATTATAAATCTTCACAGTTAGATTCCAGCATCAATATAGTGTATTTCCCTGCAATACACACACTTTACCATCTTGTTTTCCGTCAGGCATAGCACTAGAACATGACCTGCTCCTTTCCTATCACTGCACTATCACATACCAGAAGATATTTATTTACCCACCTCTCCAAGTACATAGAGGTTATTTATTCTTGATTGTTTAATATTCCCGTGAGTCAGAAAGGAATGGAATCATTTCCTTCTGAAAGTGGAATTTGGCAGCATCTGGGAAAGCAGTGGGTGGTTGCCAGGGAGCGTGCTCAGATCCCACCACAGGGGGGAATGGGTGGGAACCATTCGTGGCGCCCACTGAATTCCTGAGGGCTTGACACCATCACCAAGCTTCACAGGCAAATGCCCTGCCAAGCCAAAGGCCTATTTTTTATTCTTGAGACTTCAGATTTTAAAAGACTTCCTTTTCTTAAGAACCCATTTAACACTTCTCCAGGTTTTCCTCCTTGGCAAAGTTAACAGGAGTTGCAAAGTTCATGGATTTCCTACTGACCCTGGCAAACCGGAAACCAAAACCTTACAAAAGAGGTGTCTGGGTGTCTCTGTAGAGACTTCTTACTGCCCGGAATGGAATGTTCTTCCCCCTTTCTTTGCCAGCTAATCCTTAATTGGACTTCAAGTCTTGGCTCACTTCCAAGGAGTGGTAGTGCCACCAGCTCCCAGGGGCCATCCATACACGTTCCTGCTGGGAGAGGCACCTACCTGTCCCCCTATGTCCCCAGCACCTGTGCACACAAGCTTCCCACAGCTCTCAGTGCAGTAGGCAGAGGACTGCGACTGCCTGCCTGCTTACAACATGCCACATACTGAGCTGAGAGATCATTTAGTAGGAACAACCTTACAGGTAAATAAATACTAGCATTCCCTGTTCAGAGGACACGACGGCTCGGGGCACTAGACAACTTTCCCAAGGACCTGCACCTAGTCGACGGTAACGGGGGATTTATACACAGGGCTCACTCGAAAGCCTTGGCTCCAATCCGCTGCCTCTCTCTGGGCTATCTCCTACCTTCCTTCCTCTTTGGGTTTCCAAAGCCCAGCACAGCACCTGGCACAGTGCAGGAGCCCAGAGTCTGCTGCACAAAGGTCACCTCATTTATTACTGCTCCGCCTCTACACTGTGTCAGTCCAACTGCCTTATCAGGAGAGCTGCTCTGAGCTGACCTTTATCTCTCAGAGTCAGCACAACTGGACTAGCCTGACCTCTGACTTCACCCTCCAGCACAGGGGCACAGGTTTTCCTTATTTGAACCTTTTTCATACACGTGCACAAAAAATTCCAAGGCAGTGCTCGCTTTGGCAGAACATATACTAAAATGAGAACATTACAGAGAAGATTAATGGCTTCTGCACAAGGATGACATGCAAATTTGTGATGTGTTCCATATTTCTGAAAAAAAAAATGCCCAGCCAGACTCAAAGATAAATAGGAAGCAGCCTTTATTCTTGACAGGAGCTTAAGACTTTAAAGGCATAGGCAAAATATACTTGTAAAACAAGGAATAAGGTCATTTTTTCCCTTTAAGCCTTCACTTTTTCCAAAAGAAACTACAATATTACTTTTTCACACAGTATTGATGCAAGTGAGAATAAACCTGCTGCTTTCAAAGGAGAGTGGGAGGAAGCGGGGAAGCTCCAGTGTGGAGGAACTGGTATTAGTAACTTATGTGCATCCTCAACCTGTGTCTCTTACAGTGAGAAAAGGGATTTCTGCGCCTCGCTGTTGCTATCCATACGCTGCCTAGCCAGCCCACAATGCTCGATGATGTAGCTGAAGTCATTATAAAAAACAAAACAAAACACCAAACCTACCATTTTAATAACTACAGTAAATTTTAAAAGATTTAGAACCTGAGAAATACTAGGCTTAATTCTAAGCACCAAATGGTGAACAGGTTCCCTTGGGTAACTTGAGAATAGCTCAAGAAATTAGGGGTAAAAGAAAGCAGAGTGAAAATACAAATTCAGGAAGATGTGTCTTCTACAAAGTACTGAGGGGAAAGAAAAGTTTGAGAGTCAATCATTCCCAAAACCGAAAGTTGGAATTGCTGTTATGAAACAAGAGGAGCCTCGGGTGGCGGGGGCTGGTGCAGCGCCCCCACATCTGCCCCCAGGCCCTCCCCTGGGGAGGGGCCCCGAGAGGGGAGGGCACTGCAGGCAGCAGAGATAACTTGTAGTGCCCACCCAGAGGGCGGCTCTTAACTGGGATCTGCCGGAGGAGTTCCTGGTCCCAGAGGCACCCCTATGGCACACGCAGACTTTATAAAAGGGAAGACCAGACAGCAGAAGGAAAGACAGACATGCTGAGGCTGAGGAGGAAAAAACACCCCTAACCAATCAAAGAATGACTCAGACTCACTCCTGAGACTAAATTCTAAAAGGACAAGCACTCACACAGATCGTGTTTAAGAAATATGAATTATTAATTTAAGGGGATACACAGGAAAGTTTTACTAAGATTCATATTCCAATCAAGAAAGAACTAAAGTGCTTCTGAAATGTCAAAATGAAATAAATTCAAGTGAAATAATTTCGAAAGATCTTCACGAGGGGCACTTATAATGAGGACAAATTTTAATTCAAAATTTAGTTACACTCATTACATGTGTTCTGATTATGTTACTTTGCGGGGGGGGGGGAACTTCGCAACAAATAACATCTAACACAGCTTGGAGAATTAATGAAAATATTCTAAATCCCAGGGGGTGCGAACAGGAAAACAAAGAGGGTGGATGGGCGCAGCCCTCCTCTCAACACCTGTCAGGGCTGAGCCTCCCTCCCTTGGGACCAGGACACCCATGCATATCAGTGCTACTGACCCAGGAGCAGCCGCCCCACCTGGACTCCTTGAGGTCAGAGATGGAATAAAGAAGGTTAAGAACATTTTAAGTCACTTCTCCAAAACAAAGTCTGGGGGAAAAAAACCTTCTCTCAACTGCATACATCATCTGGAATTAGTACAAGCAAAAAGGAGCAATGACAGCCGTGCCCTGTTTTGCTCTCCATCCTGTCTTCATTCCTAGTTCACACAACACAGAAAAGGGTCAGACTAGATCTGCATCCAACCGGTGTAACACTCTGGCAAAAGGCATCTACCTCTAGGAATAAGATGGACTTCATGTGTTGAATATCTAGCACTCCCCAGGCAAAACCTGGCCCTCTTTATTCCTCACCACAGCCTGTGAGTATAGTTATCTCCACTTTCAGATGAGCAAACTGAACCTCTAAGGTTCAATTAATTTGCTCAAGGTCACACAGAAGGTGACATGGTAGAGGGGGGATGTGAAGCCGGTCGACCTGACTCCCAGGCCCACCTGTTTCCGGCGTAACAAACTGCCACCTCAGGAGTCTAACCATGGCTGAGGTACCCGTCTCCTCTGGGCACTGACTAGTCCCTGTAAGAAAAGGAATCCTTCTTCTTGCCTTAACTCCTCAACACACCCGAATGAGACATGATGTGAACCCATTTTGAAGAGTTTTATATGCCTAATGTTCTAGAGTTCTAAGAACAGCTTTTGACACAAAATTACTTCCAGTATGTGCTTCAGTTACCAGATGCCTTCTTTTAGGTCAGAGTGTAGGAACACCATTCTCAAAAGGGAAACAGAAGGGCTTATCTTCTGTTTTTGGTAATTAAAGTGGAGAAATACACTGGATGTTAGTGGGAGGAGTGCCTTAATCTCAAAGTATCATCTCCAGTTTTACAACCTGAGGTCCACCTTCCGGGCCATGTGCCCTTGCATGACAAGTTTTCAAAACACTAAGTGGTCCAACTCGTTTTTCCTGTTTTCTGATATTTTACACTCACAGATGCTCCTCCAACAAGAGCCTCAAAACTGCCTCTGGAAAGTTCCCTCAGACTTTTCTCCACCCTTGGTGGCTTGAAGGCAGATGCTCCAAAGGTACTAATGTCACAAATGAAGAGATCGTGGACCAGGCTTGAGCAAATCTGATTAATTTATGCTGATCAGGTGGCTCTGGGGATGTAGTGAACACAACGTTCCCTATCCAAATGCATGCTGCCCATAGGGAACTACTAACCTAAATCAGCCAAGGTGAATTCTGAAGCTCCTAACAGTCAATGAGTTGTCAGAGCTTTGGGAGGGGTGAGGCGGAGAAGCTTACACTCAGTGAGCGATCCCATTCCAGGCCCCTTGCCCTAGAAGGGGAAACCCTGATGTAGACTGTATTTTAACACTTGTGTGTCTTATGCCAGCCTCCTCAATGGGTGTGCCACAGGCACGGAACATCTTAGTCCTCAGAGCCTACAGCCAGTCACACCTAGGGTTCCAAATCCCCTTCAGTTTACTACAGCGCTCCATACGCCCTCAGCATTTTCTCAGTATGCCATGCCTGGAAGAGGCCTAACTCAAACCTCATTGGGCTTGCAGTATCACAGCTGCAGCCTGGCTCTACAGAACAGTGGTTCTCAAAGTGTCGTCCTCAGACCAGCCAATCAACACTACCTGGGAACGCTGGGAACTCAGAAATGCAAGTTCTCAGGCCTCACTCCAGATCCTCTGCACAAGAACTCTGGGAGTGAGGCCCAGCAAGCTTTTAAACTAGCTTTCCAGGTGATTCTAAAGGTTTGAGAACCACTGATGGAAAACAGTTTTCCTCTGTCACAGACAACTGCCTATTTGGACCACAATACCTATAATTAGAATTAACCCGATTTAGTGCCAAAATATAGGAATCCCTGTTTTCAAAGAGCCACACAGACACTCACCAGCTCTAGCACACATCCTACCTCACTTTTTATTATAACTCTCTACACCAGCTCACCAGGATGCCCTGGCTTCCCCCCACCCCCACCCCCCTTTCCATTCACAGTGGGGTTGGGACAGATAGAGCCTTCTGTACTCCATGCTGCTGGGCTCTGAAAGTCAGTCCACAGATAGGGCACTTTCCCTTTCATTCCATTTCATCCCATCTGAGGCCACAGCTAACAGCAAAACCTTTCCCAGGGCACGAGCCCCATGTACCAATTGTTGGCAGCCCACAGAACTGTTTTCACATTAAAGAATGCTTGTACTTACTGGGTGAAAATAAAAAGCTATGTAAGTTTCTTCAGTTGTCTATGCTGATTACCACCACTGCCCTGTCCCAGTCACCTGCCACACCCGTACCTGTTCCCTCCTGTGTACAAGGAGATGATATGCAGAGTCTGCCTACACCTTTCAGTGAAACATTTGTTCTGATCTGGTGGCAGCCTAAAAGAGGAAGATTAACAGTTTAACAACTCCAACCTACATTAAACGTGTTTATATTTTGGGTACTCTTACCCAAGCTCCCTTATTCAATGTCATCATTGAAAATACTAGCAGCTATTACTCTATCTAAAATTTATCTGACGTAGTAAGTTACATGCTGGCCCTGAACTAAGCTCTTTGTTACAGGATCAGCATATTCTGTAGATGGAACTTTTATTTTCCCCATCTACACATGAGAAACCTATTAAATTAACAAGTAAAGTGATTCTCTTCATCAGAGTCCAAGGAAACCAATAGCTACCCAAGGCTGACCCCAAAGGACGGGGTCCAGGACCCTGCCCTTTCTCTACTCCCAGGCCAGAACCTCACTAGCTCCTACCTTGACAGGTAAACACTGGGAACAATGCTGTATCAATACTATATCACAACGTCAAAGCCTTAGAAACTTCCAGAAATAAGGCTACCTAAATAACAAACTTAGCTTTTAGATCTAAGTATTTCCTACTTAAAAATAGGATCTTGTTTAACCAATTTCATTTACTACTTGGTTACAATGGAGAAACGAGTTTATGGCATGTTCTCTCCAAACTCAGTATATTCTTGTTTCTGACATAAGCCATGTAGTGTAACAAGAAAAGGTGCAAATTAGGAGACAGGCAGAAAGTACTGTTGAGAACTGGCATGCTGATCTGTAGGAGAGACAGGCACTTCACACACGTTATCTCATCTTAATCTTAATATAAACTAAGCACTATTGCCCACAATTCTACCAGCAAAGAAAACTAAGGCTCAGAGTATCTCAGAAGGAAAAACAAACCACACCAAAAAATACAAGTTATAAAAGCAAATATAATTCCTGTCTGGCAGGGATCAGAAAGACTAGTGATTAGTATGTCAGGCTTGAGACAGGTTACTGGAGCCCTCTGCAAACCTCAGTGCTCCCTTCTCTAAGAAGAGGATCCACACTGTGAAGACTGCAGTTAGGGTGATAATATGGATAGAGTGCCAGCCTGTAAGGGCTCCTTAGGAATAATAGTTCCTATTTTTCCTTTATTGTGATTTTTTTTTTAGCTTTGTTGCAAAAATTAAGGCTTAAAGCTCAATCCCAAGTCAGCCTGATGTACTGAAAACAGCACTGAGAACGCAGAGTGGAAACGTGTAGCCCCCACTCATCAAGTCACCACCTACAAGCCTCCTCTTGCTTCTTCTTATTAGTGTCCACCCCACAGGCCTTCAGCTCCCTCCACATCAATTCTCTGAGACAGACTGGGGGACCTCACCCTAAGGTGCCTCCGTACTGCTCTCAGATTCTGTTTTCTTTTACTTACCAGAGCCAAATCGAAAGTTATTCACAGGAGCATGGGATACTGAAGTTCTTAACTTTCTGTTAACTACTTCACCAAAATCCTGCAGGTATCAACAAAAACTAATCTCAAGTACACACATTTGACAATCAGCTCTAATATTTACCATAGGTGTGTGCTTCTCCAAAGCCAGACCTCAGTTATAAGGATTTACTCCAGAGAAAATGGCAATGTGTGTCTTGATATTTTTATTTATGACCTTCTGAAAATGCAGGTGGGGGAAGAGAGATGTTAAGACAATGATTAACATGAAATACTCAAGTTCATGGGCGTTGGGGTATTAGCCCCTTTTAACTCAGCTCTGAACATGGCTGAACAGCCCCTACCAGCATTCTCAGTGTGCTGGCCGGACACAGCTCCTTAGACCACAGTCCCCTGCTCTTGTGTGAGGCCAAGCTCAAAGGGGCAGAGCAGCATGACACTCTCCTGAGAGGAGCCAGCAGAGTACTGGGGTGCACTGGGGTGAGAAGGAGCCAGCAGAGAACTGAGGGGCACTGGGGTGAAGCAGGTACATTCAAAGCTGCTCAGAAACTCAGTCTAAGCTATTGATTCAATAAATTCAAACTGCACCTGAATTTAAACCTGGTCAGATGGCCACCAAAACATAAAAAATAAAAGGGCAATTACGATTAATCCACATAGCGCATATTCATGTAGTACGTATTATACACAGAGCACTGTTTCTCTGGAAACCATCTCCCCACCCCACACAGTAACTGTGCGGATATGCCAGACTCTGTGAGGAGGGCACTGCCCTTGAGCACAATGGGTGAGTGTGAGGATGGTCACCTGACCCCAACCCACCCGGCCAGGCTTAGAAGAAGCACTAATACAAAGGCCTCAAGAGCTCTAAGTGGCTGCTTTCTGCTCGCCTTCTCTGTGAGGAAAGGAAGCCTACATAGGCAGGAGGAAGTCAAGATGGGAAAGCAAATCCCCATGGCCTGTAAGTCCTGATCTTAGATGTTCCTGATACACAGCCACATCCTGCCCTCGGTGGCTAAGTTGTCTCAACTCTTTCCAGGATTTCATAAATCAATAGCCAAAATCTTGCAGACAAGTTTCTCTTTTTACCTACGCTAATTTAACTTCTGTGTCTGTCGACTGTAACTGGATTCATGCAACATCAGAATTCCTTCTTTCCTGCACAGTAAGCTGTTCTCCTTTCACTATCCCTTAAGGCAGACGGCCATACTTCTACCGGTCTTCATTTTCTCATATGCATGCACATTAGTCACGAGAGGGAGACCAAGTAATTCAGTTTGGTTTTATAGATAAGGAAACCGAGGTTCAGAAGGGTTAATCTGTTTACCAAAGCATGCTGGAATCAGGACTCAAATCCAGAGCTTTAGGGTCCTGGGCTGTTGCCCGTCTACCAGGCATTCTCTCCAAACTAGACCTCCCTGACATACTTGTGGGTTAAAAATAACAGAACTGATCTGCCTAAATTCCCAGCAAAAGCAGGGAAGCTAGAATTCAAACCCTGGTATTTCACCTTCTTGATATACTGCTTCTATTAGACAGAAGCAGAAAAGCCAGCACTGTTCATCAAGAGTGGAAGAAAGGGGAAGGCTGCCTACCAGCCCCACTGGGCTGTTCAACTGAGACTGAACCTACAAGAGAAGGTCTCCTCTGGAGCATGCACAAACCCTGCAGAGCCTGGTTTTCCAGGCTGTGCGTAGTAACGTTACTCAGAGCAACGGCGAGGAGGTCTGCTCACATGAGAGCATCCGAGGGCATCTACTCTGATCACAATGGAACCATTAGTTCCATTCCCAGCACTGGGAAGCCCTTCAGTCATGCAATCAAGACAAGGGAAAAGGGAAGGAACACATCATGGTCTTTTCTAATTGAAGTGGGGAAGGCACTTTGGAGACAGGTCACCTCTGGGAGCAGGGAGACGCAGGCGGATGGGACAGTAAAAGACACATGTGGTAACTTAGATCTAGTATTGTAATTCTTGGGTGGGGATGGTAGGTGTTCATTATGGAACAAATCAGTCAATAAAACAAGACTATGAATAGACCAAAGATGACAATGTCATGAACCAAGAATTGGGATTAACCTATTTTTGATTCCAATTAAAGAAAAGAGAGAATCATTAAGGCTTTCCCTAACAGCACGTTGGCACGGAAATGCTCGATTAGGGTTCTAGTTCCGGCTTTGCCTATATGAGAATGTGAATCAAAAATGCTTTTCCATTTACACAACAGCAAAGATACTGCCAACATCAATGTTCTCCATTTAAAAAAAAATTCCCATATGCTTACTGTAAGAAAATGACTTAATAACTTTTTACATAATTATTCTGGCCAAAATGGGTTTGTAAAAGTAAGAATAATCAAAAGGCTTGATTTTCATTAAAAATGTAAAATCTTAAGAGGATAAAACTTCAGGATGACTGGCTGGATATTTGGGAAGGAAATTAAATTAGCTCTTATCCCACACTCTAACAAAAGACAAGTTTCTCAATCTGAATGAAGTATGGGCTTTCATCATTATGTATTGATCCTGGTCCTTAGCTGTGACAAACACACCAAACTAACATGCAGCTTGACTTAATCACAGGGAAAACCAAGTGCAAGGTGTGTGGGAATTCTTCGAGCCATCTCTGCAACTTCTGTGTAAATCTAAAACTATTGTAAAAGAAAATGTTCTTTTAAAAAGCTGGAATGGGGTGATGGCTGCACACCCCACTCCATTTAATCATTTAATTGTACACATTTTAAAAAATGAGTGAATCTTACGTCATACAAATTATACCTCACTGAAGTTGTTTTAAAAGGTTCCAGGGGTCTGAAGATCTAATTTTAAAAATTATAAAGTTAAGAATCATGAGAGGATGGGAGGGTATAACTCAGTGATAGAGTGCCTGCTTAGCATGCACAAGGTCCTGGGTTCAATTCCCAGTATTACCGTTAAATTAAAAAAAAAAAAAAAAGAATCATGAGAGAGGAAATTTACTCCAGTGAAGAACCAGAAAAAGTATTGTGAACTGACAGACACGTTTAACTCAACCCTCTGCACCCAAGTCCAGAGAAGGGAAAAAATGAAATAAAACTTTAAAATACAGAAGTACAGAAGACTATTATTTAAGCCTTGAAGGAGGTGAGTGGAAGGCTTTACATAAATGCAAAGAAATAAAGAAGTCATAAAGAAACAGATGGAAAAATGTCAGTACATAAAAAATGAAAACATTGTAATCAAAGGTAAAAGACCAACAACAATGTGGGAAGAAATGTTAGCAACATATAAGACAAAGTGTTAATATTCATAATATGAAAAACTCGAATAAGAGAGAATAATCCAAAAGAAAACTAAGCCATGCTGCAATAAAGTGACTTAAGAATACAAACAGCAGATACAGATATGCTTAATCACAAAAAATTTAAAGTTAAAATGAAACTCTTCTAAGTGAAGTAAGCCAGAAAGAAAAATACCATATGAGATCACTCATATGTGGAATCTAAAAAATAAATAAATAAATAAATAAATACAAAACAGGAACAGACTCATAGACATAGAATACAAACTTGTGGTTGCCAAAGGGGGGGGGGGGTGGAAAGGGACAGACTGCGATTTTAAAATGTAGAATAGATAAACAAGATTATACTGTATAGCACAGGGAAATATATACAAGATCTTGTGGAAGCTTACAGTGAAAAAAAAAGTGACAATGAATATATGTATGTTCATGTATAACTGAAAAATTGTGCTCTACACTGGAATTTGACACAACATTGTAAGATGACTATAATTCAATAAAAAAAAGTTAAAAAAAAAAAAGAAACTCAATTTTCACTTACCAAATTGACAGAAATTAAAGACTGATAATATCCAGAGTAGGGAAAAGATGCTGGGAAATGTGCACCCTCATATACCATCAGAGAACAGAACCACCTCTAAAAACAAGGCAATTTGGCCATACCTAACAAAATTTTAAATGTGTAAGCTCATGTTGACCACCTGTAGAAATCTATCTTACACAAATACTAACGAGAGTGCATAAAGACATGTACAACAGTGATCACTGCAGTGTTATCTGTAATTGCAAAAAACTGGAAGCAATGAAAATGTCCACACGTAGAAGAAGGAATCATGGTGCAGTTGCACTATGTTATACCATACAGCTGCTAAAAGCAATCAGGTCAATGTCTGTGTGCTCACAGACTTCACAAGGTCAGTTTTTCAAAAAAAGCAAACTACAATATGTACATTTTGATGCCTTTTCTTGGTTAAAAAAAAAATCCCAACACATTCTTAAAAATAATATTATTTACCATGTGCAGGCATTATTCTAAATATTTTACAAATATTAACTTGTAACAACCCTATCAGGTAGGTACAATTATCATACCTACTTTAGAGATAGGGAAGCTGAGGCAGAGTCATGAAAGGCTGGTCTCACAGAAGCAACTGGTGGATTAAACCCTAGGCAGTGAGGCTCTGCTCTGCACTCTTGCATCCTCTCTGCTGTACTGTATGGAATCTGTGTCTCTGACTATACACATGGATGGAGTATAAGATGGAGGGTTTGGAGGTAGGGAGGGTAGTGCCACCCTACACCAATAAGAAGTACCTAATTTCAGAAAAGTTAAACTGGAGTGAAGAGGGAGTGTGTCTTAGAATGTATGAAGTCAATCACTGTATAAGAATAGAAAAAGCCTGGAAGGATATAAACCTGTCTGTTAAAAGTTATTAAGTGGCCCCAATGGGAAACTGAGGGAGAAGAGAGGGAACTTTTGTGTTTCGTTTTTCTATAGTATTTGCATTTTGTCATAATGCACTTGTATTACTTTTATATTAAGAACTTCTTTCAAACCACCACAAACAAAAGCCATTATTTAAAACAGTCAGAAATTCTATAAAACCTAATATGCAACAAAAGGCATCAGCCATATACATTTCTACAACAGAATGTTACTAGAAAAGGTGTGCAGAACCAGAATTTCACACATCGCTGATGGCTGTATAAATTGGTACAACTCCTTGGAAGGCAATTTCTCAATATCTATCACAGTTACAGATGTATGTATATGCCCTTTGACTCAGTAATACTCCTCTGAGAAATTTAGCCTATAGAAGTATATACAGCTGACTGTACTTCAATAAAAAACAGAAGTATATACATGCACAGATGTATATGCAAGGCATACACAGTTTTCTTTTTTAATCCTGCCATAGTAATATTAAACAGTAAATATATCCATCAATGAGAGACTGCTTACATAAACCAGGGATGGCCATACCACCAAAAGGCTATGGCGTGGTGAGGAAAGATCACCAAGACACACTGTAGAGTTAAAGGGCAAGGTACAGACAGAACGGTGTGATCAATTCGCTCACTTTCGTTTAAAAAAGGCAGGAAGTGTATTTTTCCTTGGTTTTATTTTCACAAAATTAAACAATGAAAGGAATCATTAGAAACTAAGAAGAAAATGTACAGAAGTGGAAGAGGGTGGGGGAGGATACCCAGAAGTGGGATGGCAAGATTTCCCTAAAAATCTGTGAGTTTTTTAAAAAAAATTATTGTAATTCTGACTATGGGCTTTTTAAAAAGGGTAATTAGGAAAGCTTTTCCCTTGCCAAAAAAATACAAAAAAAAAAAAAATACCCAAAAAACAAACAAAAAAAGCCACACAACTGTATCACACCAACCAATGCAACAACATAAGTGAATCTCACAGACATCATGCTGAGTGATACAAAGCACACAGTACATAATTCCATTTAAGAACAGGCAAAACTAACCGATGTGATAGAAAGAAAGAGGAATCACCACCCTCTGGGGGTACTGACTGAGAAGAGGCATGAGGGAACCTGGGACACTGGAATGCTCTGTATCTTCATCTGGGTGCTGGTTACAAATCGGCATATATGTGCAAAACTTCACCAAGCCATACCATTAGTGTACTGAATGTACTCTGTGTGTGGAGAAATACATATCACATGTCAGTAACATTTTTTTTTAACAGTATCAAAGGTATTTTTAAGGAATATTTAAGGATGTGATTAAAAAGCCCACAATATCATGTTAAACCAAGAGGTAGAATTTTACACTCATAGAGAATATAATCGTACTTCTGAATTAGAATAGGTAGGAAGTGGAAAGGATTAAAGAAAATACACCAAGAAGGTAACTCAAGATGGCAGAATTTTCTTTATACTTCATTGTATTTTCAAAATTCTTTACAGGTATCAATCAGCCAAAATAATTATATATATATTTATTTTTTAATTCAGAAAAGAACCAATTAGATCTGGGGTTTGAGGACATAATTGAAAAAAAAAAGATACACAAATTTACTTAACAGAGCCTTTAAACATTTAAAACATAATGTTAGTACAAACTTAAGTGAGTGACTGACTACAGAGGACCAAGTTAACATCAAAACAGTGTGCAAACATGGCTTGTTTATTTTACAAAGTACAAGATATCCAAAAAGGGGAGGAAAAACCAACCCTACAAATCCCTAAGAAGGCAGAGAAACCACTGTACTGGAGATTCAGAGACAGGAAACTAGAAAGTTGCATGTTTTCTCACTCCTAATACAAAAGTGCTGAAACTTGCTTAAAACTCTGAAGGTTCAGCTGTTGAGGTGTCTTTGCTCTCTGGGTTCTGATTCTAAAGATTTTAAGCGCCAAGAAAGGCAATAAAATTTACTAATCAATGTGTAGACCTACCCTAATGTGGAGAGGAGTAAGCAAATATTCAGTTGGTAATTGTTCCTTTAGTAAGTTTAGTGAGATTCGTGCCCCCAGCCCCGGTAAACAATCCACGGTTAGCTATATGAGGAGTATCTTGTCTTACTTCTCCACATTAGAATTCAAAGTCTAATTCTCACTTAGTACAATTAATTCTAGATTCTCTTCCGTTATTTCAAGGGAATAATTTTATGATATTAATTTCTAATGGCCAAAAGGAAGAAAAATCACAAAGCCACTCCACTGTCGGACACTTGGATGCAGTGTCAAACATGTCCACTCAGGCAGCTACGTTATCAGAGTGAAACCCACTCAAGCAGAAAAGTGCTTAAGAGCATAGAAAGGGGACCAACCAACTGTATCGGGTTATGGAAGAAAACTGAGACAAGAATGAGAATGTGGGATTGAGTTCAGCAAAGCAAACCTGGGTAGGTGAGGCGAGAATGGAAGGAAAAGCACAATGCCTGTGACTAAAAGCACCTCCCAAGAGCTTATTTCAAATTGCCTTTCTTAGGCATTTCTGTTGGGCAAACAAGGGAAAAGGAAATGAGGAATTTTCAAGTAATTAAGTATTGCATGAAAACTTAGTGTGCTCAAAATCATACGTCTGCCATTCAATCGGTGTTTATTTAGTTTCATATGATGAAACATTTATTACTACAGAGAAACTATGAAGCACGCCTGAAACAACCTATATGCTGGCTACCAAATTTCCAGGGATTCAGTGAGAAAGCATTATAAAAATAATGCCTTTTTAAAAGTTAAGTCCCAGAATCTAAAAAAATAATTCAAATGAACTTATTTACAAAACAGACTCACAGACACAGAAAACAAACTTATGTTTACCAAAGGGGAAAGGCAAGGGGGAGGGGATAAATTAGGAGTGAAGGATTAAGGATACACATTACTATATACAAAATAGATAAATAACAAGGACCTACTGTACAGCACAGGGAACTATCTTCAGTATCTCATAATAACCTATAATGGAAAGGAATCTGAAAAAATATGTATATAACTGAATTACTTCGCTGTACACCTGAAACTAACACAATACTGTAAATCAACTATACTTCAATTTTAAAAAAAGATTACATTGTAGGAAATGGGGGAAAAAAGTCCTTTCAGCTTCACCGTCATCACCTTTGTATGTTATTATGGCTAACATTTGTCAGGTTATCAAAAGCACCTAGAACTGACTAAGCTTTCTTGACGGAAAAATCAGATGAGAAGCCGAAGTTCACTGGGACTCTAATATTACTGGCACTGTCTCTCTTGAGTCGGCTTTTTAGGCTCTTGAAACCTTAAGTAAACAAAACCAACAGCTAATGAAAACTGACACACCCAGAAACTCTCAGTGAAACATTGACTTCATAGGTCACAACAGACTGTCCTATTCCTCTACAGGTGGCCTTGCCTGGAGCAAAAGGTTGGAAAGAAAAAAAAAATCCCCAACCTTCACACTTCATGGGGGAGAAAAATGAGGAGGAAAAAAAGAATAAGCAAGCTTCAAGGAGAGGTCAGGAACACAGGAACTCACATCTCAGTGGTACTCACACCACCTGAGTTTCCTAAGACTGCTTTGTTTTAGCACCTTAACTAGAAAAAAATTTCATCTACCTTTCTAGATGTCTTCAAACATCATATGGATAGGATAGAATGCTGGAGCTAGGAGCCTTCAAGAGGATCAGTATCTTCACCCTTTCCTCACCAGCGGTGCCCATCGTCAGCCCACTCCACTTCCTTCCCAATGGCCAAATCCAACCCACCCTGGAACCAGTGTCCAGGATCCTCAGCTAACCTTCATGGCAAGAAACCAATCTGCTCAAAGACACCTATGAAGGCAATTTCTGAGGGTGCTCTCAACATCATTCTAGCAGAGTGTTTCCAAGAAACAAAATCTCACTCCAAACATCTCTAAAGACAGGGTAGCTACCAGTAAATCCCATCTGGGAGATACTTTTGGTGAGAGGGTCCTTCTGCACTTTCAGCAACTCACACCATTTAGGAAGCTACCTACTGGTAGGATTAACAGTATGTGCAAAAAAGAAAATTGCTCTCACCTCTCTCTGCCTTTACTGTATAGCTCAATGTTAGTGCAGAATCAGTCCCTGTGATTTGCCAGGCTGCCCTCAATGTAAAAAGTTTAAAGACCTGCCACCTGCCACCACCCCAAAAACCCCCTTCCCAGTCTTGACCCAAGACAGCAGGCACCCTGAGCAATGCCATTTCCCTTGAAAAAAAAAAAAATAAGCAGGAAAATAAAAAGGGAGGGGGAAGGAGTTGTTTTCGTCTTGCAAAGACCAAATTTCAAATCACCCCCTGCCCACCCCCGATTCCTTTAGAAACCATTTCTTTTCAGTGCCTAGATTTACTTCTTTTTTTTTTCTTTCATTTTTTTCTTTTTTGGGAGGGGAGAGATAATTACATTTACTTATTTATTTATTTTAGAACAGTTACTGGGGATTGAACCCAGGACCTCGTGCATGCTAAGCATGTGCTCTACCACTTAAGCTATACCCTCCCTGCTCTAGATCTACTTTTTTTTTTTAATTTTATAATTGACTTTATTTGCAATATGGTAAGCATGCACTTTATTTTTTTAATTTTTTTCATTTTTTATTGAGTTATAGTCATTTTACAATGTATCAAATTCCAGTGTACAGCACAATCTTTCAGTTATACATAAACATACATATATTCATTGTCACTTTTTTTTTTTTTTGCTGTGAGCTACCATAAGATCTTGTATATATTTCCCTGTGCTATACAGTATGATCTTGTTTATCTATTCTACATTTTGAAATCCCAGTCTGTCCCTTCCCACCCCCTGCCCCCTTGGCAACCACAATTTTGTATTCTATGTCTTTGAGTCTGTTTCGTTTTGTTTGTTTGTTTAGATCTACTTCTTGAAAATGGACATCTTTTACCTTGTAGTAAAACCATTTCCACTTATCCCACCTTCCTAACATTTTGAGTAAAACTTGAGACCACAACTTTTGCAACATACAGAAGCGATAACTCTAATAAAGTTTCACAAAGCACTAACATGCAAATTTAGAGACAGAAATTTGGAGTTTAATTTAAAAATTGAATGTCTGCTGATTTTTCTAAAACACTTACCCACTCTTCGACATTGGGGGGCTGCTCATCATAAATACGTTCCTTGTCCCACAAAATATTCGACTTGTCATACCGGTCCATCTTTCTTCGGGTTTTCACAGCAAAGAAAATTATTAAAGCAAAAGCCACAATAACCATGAACCCCAGTACAATGGCAATGGCCTAAAAAGAGATTAAAGATATTAACATATTTAGCTTTTAATTGCTTTATTCCAACCCACACTCTACAAATACCTGAGGCCCTACTAAATTATCTGTGGTTTAACTGATATAAAGCTGATACAAATGGTTACATTTTAGAAATCTAAAACCTAGCCCACACCAGTTGGACTAAGGCTAGCAAAACACACACACACACACACACACACACACACACACACCCCTCACTTGACTCAGTCCTCAGAACATGCTTAAATTTAGTTATTATCATTATCCCTGTTAGAATTATAGAAAACTAATTCCAAAGCCTGAGCACCAAGGAAGCGGCCATATTTTTTATAAACAGATGAGAATGGCCGATAAATTAACTGAATCACTGGTATACTTCTAAAGGGCTTGGAAAATGTTAGTCTCAGAAGTAGCTTTAAATATCCAATCATGCTTATAATCTTGTTTATAACACATGCTTGGCAAATTTTTTTACAACTGAAGGTAAATTTTAGTCCACAGAGAATCTGCCTTACTTACCGTAAATTATGCAGACATGATCTAACCAAACTATAAATTAGAGAAAATGGGCTAATGATTCATTTAGTCTGGCAGGATCCTCTGTTGTCGGAGTCTTCTGTGTACTTACTAGAAAGGGGCCTATGACAAGGAAACCCTGCCCCCAGCAGTTTTCCTGGTGTCTGATAGCTAGGTTAAGTGGTACCTGGCCTGGAGGCACTTGGAGTTGAGGCAGGTACCAGGGCTCTGGCCTGAATGTCTGCTAATGGGTAATAGGAGGCTCTCTTTGCAGCTGTCTATGTAACAGTGGTATCATTTTTCAAAGAATCCAGGTTTTGGGCAGTCAGAGGATGAAGAGGGATGGCAGTACGGTAAGATATGGGTACCAACGCTCATCCCTGTTTACCACAGACACATCTGAATGTCAGTGACAAACACTCTGAAACCTACACTTGCAGGGAAAACATTTCAGACTTCAAAATAATGGTGGTTATGGGAGAAGGTCTCACCCCCAAAAAATGACTCACTCAAGTAAGAGAATGAAAATTCCTGGGTCAGTGTAAGGAGAAACAAAAAACAAGGAAAAAAAGATTAGTAACCTAGAAACATTTTCTTAATAAAATTAGGGTGACTCACAGTTACTGAAAGCAGGGTTCTCAACCTCACCTGTACATCCGAATCACCTGATAGATTTTAAAATACTGATTTACACTCTGAAAATTACAAACCACTTTTGAAAAAAATTAAAGACCTTCAAGTAAATGGAAAGACATCCTACATTCTGTGGATCAGAAGACTTGTTGCAAAGATGACAATTTTTCCTAAATTGATGTACGAATTCAATGTAATCCTTCAAAATCCTAGCTGGCTTTTTTGCAGATATTGACAAGCTGATTCTAAAATTTATATGAAAATGCAACAGGTCTAGAATCTAGTCAAAACAATCTTAAAAAGGAAGAACAAAGTTGGAGGATTCCCACTTCCAAATTTCAAAATTTACTACAAATCTATAGCAGTCAAAAGAGTGTGGTACTGACCTAATGACAGAAATACAAATTAATGGAAACAAACTGAGAGTCTAGAAATAAATCCTCACATTTATGGTCAATTCATTTTTTTAAATAGAGGTACTGGGGATTGAACCCAGGACCTCGTGCATGCGAAGCATGTGCTCTCCCACTGAGCTATACCCACCCTTCTCTGGTCAATTCATTTTTGACAAGGCTATGAAAATAACTTAATGGAGAAATAGTCTTTTCAACAAATAATACTAAGAAAGCAGGTTATCCACATGCAATGAATGTAGGACCCCCTTCCTTCCAAAATTAACTCAAAATGGATCATAGACCTAACCATAAAAGCTAAAATTATAAAACTCTCAGAAAAAAACTAGGAGTAAATCTCTGTAATCTTGAATTAGACAAAGTGTTTTTTTAGATATGACACCAAAAGCACAAGAAACAAAGAAAAATTAAATTCAATCTCATCAAAATTAAAAAATTTGGTGCAAAGAACATCATTCAGAAAGTGAAGGAAATGACAAAATAGAGAGAAAATATTTGCAAATCATATAAGGGACTTACATCCAGATATAGAAAAATTCTTACAACTCAATAATAAAAACCCAAGTAGCCCAACTAAAAAATGGGCAAAGAGTTGGAATGACCATTTTGCCAAAGAAGATATACTAATGGACAATAATCACAGGAAAATATCATTAGCTATCAGGGAAATGCAAATCAAACCAAAATGAGATAGCACTTCACACCCATTAGCATGGCTAGAATCAGACAAAAATAATGCTGGTGAAGATGTGGAGAAACTGGAATCCTCATACATTTCTGATAAATGTACAACAGTGCAACCTCTTTGGAGAACAGTCAGACAGTTCCTCAAAAGGTTAAACAAAGTCTCCATAAGATCCAGCAATTCTGCCCCTGGGTATATATTGAACTCCAGAGAAATTCAAACAAAGGTTTCACCAAAAACTTATACACAAATATTCAGGGTATTATTCATAACAGCCAATGTGGAAATAACCCAATGTCTATCAACTGATGAGTATATAAAATGTGGTATATCCACACAATGGAGTACTATTCAGCAATAAAAAGGAATGGAGTACTGGTACATACTACAACATGGATGAATCTCAAAAACATGAATGCTAAATGAAAGAAGCCAATCATTAAAAAAAAAACACACACATATTGTATGATTCCACTTATATGAAATATCCAGAATAGGCAAATTTACAGAATAATTAGCAGCTTCTCAGTCTGGGGATGGTTAGGAAAATGAGGAGTGATCGCTAGTGAGGATGTGGTTTCTTTTTGTGGTAGTGAAAATATTCTAAGATCAACTGTGGTGATGGCTGTGCACTAAAAACAACTGAACTATACTTTAAATGGATGAATTAAATGATGGGTTAATTATACTTTTATGGTGACACCCAGCCCTTCTCCCAGATTCTGATTTAAACAGAAGTGGGGCCTTGACATCGGTATTTTTAAAAATGTTTCCAAAGTGATTCTATTAAGCATCCCAAGATGAGAGCCTCTGACCTAAGGAAAGTGGGAGAGAAAAAAAGACAACAAAACTACCCATACCTCCTGGGGATCCACCACACAGAAGTGATATAAATACTGATCCACGTAGAGTCCCGTAGCTGCAGGTGTATAAAACTGATTGCAGAGGGCATATATTTGTGAACCGTACAGAGACCCAGATGACTGGGCGGTTGGGTTGACTCCCATTATGTAGACAATTGTGGCAATAAACACCATAATGCCCAGGACAGCACTCACTATTATCACAGTCAAATAATATCTTCTTGTTCTGGATATTTCAGATCTTATAACGCTGGTAACAAATATCACCAATGCAGCAATGAAACAAAAGGCAGCCATGGCCAGTAGGAATCCCTTTGCTGCTCTTGGATCTGTATAGCCCGCTCCATAGCCATAACCATAGCCGTAACCATAGCCATAGCCGCTTCCATAGCCACCAAAGCTACTTCCTCCAAAAGGGTAGCCAACACTACCTCCTAGCAAACCAGTTCCATAGGTTCTGTCCCAGGCAAGTGTGGAGGCAACACAGGCAAAAATGGCAATGCACATCACAATAATGAGCATAGACAGAATGCGAATCACTCCTGGCGGAGAGGTCCATTTGTAGAAGTGGAGAATTTCGTCTTCCGGGTAGAAAGAATACGCCGGCTGAGACAGCATTGGTCGAACGTGCATCTCTCCACCATATACGTCATTGCTTGGTGCATAATGATTAGGTTTGCTGAAATGCACATGAAAACAACTTTAAGTTAGCACTTTTTTGGTGGTGAGCAGAAAGAACATATATAGTACTTGGAACAACTGTAACAAACCACTGGAAAATAAAACTATTAATGGTACTGCCCCACTGCACTGGGGCAACCTGTGTCCTCCTCCCCCAGATTCAAATGTCAAAATCCTAGCCCCTAGCGTGATGGTGTTAGGAGGTGAGGCCTTTGGGAAGTAATTAGGTCCTAAGGGTGGAGCCCCCTGAGTGGGCCTAGTGCCCTTATAAAAGAGGCCCCAGAGAGCTCTCTCACCCCTTCCATCATGTGAGGACACAAGGAGTTGGCCGTCTGCAACCCAGAAGGGGGCTTCCGGCCTCCACCAGAACCTGAGCACCCTGATCTCAGACTTACAGCCACTAGAGCAGTGAAAAGTAAATTTCTGTTGGTTATAAGCCACCCAGTCTCCGGTACTTTATTACAGTAGCCTGAACTGGCTCAGACACCCACTGAACAGTAAAGGTATCTGAGCCTCATGCATCAGAATCACCTGGAGGGTTTGTTAAAACCTAGATTGTTGGGCACCCCCAGAGTGGCTGAGCCTGTAGGTCTGGGGTAGGACAAGTTTTTAGATGCCACTGATGCTGCAGCTGGGGAACCATGCACTGAGAATGACTGCTTAGTTTCCATGGAGCAGAGGTTCTCAAAGTTTGCTGCATACTAGAATCAGCTGGGGAGTGTGTAAAATCCCCAGATGCAGCACTCCATACCAGGTAAATCATAATCCCTGGGATGGGACCCAGGCAGTTTAGAACAATGGTGTCAACCCTTCTGCCTTTGCGACCTGAGGCGATTCCTTCAGACATGACACCTGCAGTGGCCTACACAGAGTCAGGTGCAATTCCTGGCAGCCTCACTCTCTTACCTAAGAAAGCAATTTGTTCAGCTATTCATTTGGCGACTATTTACTGGAGCTGCCCGGCTGACGTGTGTGGGGCACTGTGCTAGGCACCAGGCATACAATGAACGGGACAGTCTCAGGCCAGGCCCCTCACAGAGTTAATCTGTCAGTGCAGTAAGACATTAAACAAATCACTACATGAACCATAGTCAGTTATGGCCGGAGCTACAAAGTAGATCAAATATTAATGAGAGCTCATCAGGAAAATGCCTAATTTGATCTTGAATCTCCTTGAGAAAAATACCTTGCAAACCCCAGTAATTTAATTATACACACACAGCTTATAAATGACACACTGATGTGTGGACACACTGAATCTAAACACTGTGGGCCCTGAGGAGGTAAAATTCAATTCCTAAACTAAGCCTCTTTTGTTTTCGACATTATTTCCGGAGAACACCTTCCTTACTCTAAAGGAGACATCTTACTACTGGGTGTCGCTAACCACAGGAATTAGGAGAATTATCTGAGTATATGAGAATGAAAAGGAAATGGAGAAACTGGAGAGAACACTGAAAAATGTCAAGTAAGGAAATTCACGAACACATTCTACTTAGATATTTGGGGTGTCTCCATTTGGGGCTGTCATGAATAGCACAGCTCTGACAACCTCCAACATACATCCGGGTACACACAGGCATTATTTTTCTAGGGTATACATCCAGGAGTAGAAGTTCTCAATTTTTTTTTTTTAATCTTCAGCTCTACTAGACAATGTCAAACTGTTTTCCACAATGACGATATCACTTAAACTCCCATTGACAGTGTAATGTTCACAGACACATTGCTTGTGATAACTCCAAACTGGAAACAGCCCAAATGCCTGCCTACAGTGCAGTGGGGAACTGTGATACAGCCTGATGATGCAATGCTACAGAGCTGTGCTGTCTGATACAGCAGCCACTAGCCACACGTATCAACTGAGCACTGGAAATGTGGCTACTCCAAACTAAGATGCACTGTCAAGTGTAAAATAACAAAGTGGTCATAGTATGAAAAAAAAATGTATCACCAGCAAGATAGAACCCTAATATTAACCATGTGCTCTGGGTGATAATGATGTGTGTCAATGTAGGTTCATCAGCTGTAACCAGTGCACCACTCTGGTGGGAGATATTGTTAAAGGGGGAGGCTATGCAGGAGAAGGGGCAGGTGTACACAGGAAATTTCTATATCTTCCTCTCAATTTTGCTGTGATCCTAGAAATACTCTAAAAAAAAGGCCATATTTAAAAAAGAATATAAACTAATCATATGAATCTGTGTTTTTATCAATCACATGTTTAAAAGATATTATTTTGGATATACTGGGTTAAGTGAAATATTAAAGTTAATTTCTTCTCTTATGTGGTTACAAGAAAACATGAAACTACATACATGGCTTGAGTTATATTTGTTTAGCACTGCTCTGAAGCAAAAAATGAACTACAAATGCACGCAGACATCTTATAATCAAAGCTGAAAGAAGCAAGGCAGAAAAGAATACACACAGTATATTATATTCATAAAAAGTTTAAAAATAAGAAAAACTAAACCATATTGTTTAGGATGTATAAAGTGACGAAATAATAGAGAAAAGCAACGTCCGTATGTCAGAACAAAGATGTCCATGGAAAGAGGGGGACACAGGGAAAGACTCTGCAGTGTTCTGTCTCTTGACTTAGGTGGTGATTTTACTTTGTCTTTATTCATCACCTCATATGCATGTTCTCAGCCCTTTTCTACATGTATATTTAATCATATACAAAATAAGTGTACAAAACTAAGTATGAGGTTAATGGAACACTACTCTGTTACTACTATATCTGCCAGCATGTTTTAAGGATCTCACTTTCATAAACAACCATGTCCCAAGTTCAGGAATTAGTCAGGAGGCTATGTAACAGGAACACACTCCTTACTACGGTTATCAGAGTAAAAGCTACAAATTATTTAAAGAAGGAAATCCCTTTCAATATTTGATAGCAAATTTAAAATTTAAGAATTCATTGTTAAATCTCCAAATGACTAAGGACACCAAGAACCTTCAACTTTGCTTGTTGTTTTAACATAATTAAGGAATTTACAATGTGAAAAACATTACGCTACATGAAAGAAGTCAGTCACAAAAGACCAAATGTTGTATGATTCCATTTATCTGAAATGTCCAGAACAGGCAAATCTAGAAACAGAAAGTGGATTGGTGGGTGCCTAGTACTGGGGAAATGAGGAGTGACTGCCAATGGTTAGTGTTTCATTGGGGAGGAGATGATGAAAATGTTCTAAACTGACTGTGGTGACAGCTGCACGACTGTGAATATACTAAAACCACTGAGATGTCTATTCTAAATGGGTGCTTTGTATGGTGTAGGAATTTTATCTCAATAAAGGTGCTCTTTTAAAAACTGACAATCTTTTGCCACCAGTCATCTAAATAAGGCATTAATATGGAAGCTTCACACCCTTTGTGAGAATCAAAAAGGAATAAATATACACACAAATATAAGCCTAGACTATGTTGAAGCAAACATTAAAAACAAGTGATGGCAGCTCCCACTGCAGGAAAAACTGTCATCCTGGAAGTTAAGGGTAGGAGGGAAACTCACCCTTCACTGTATACAGTTGGTTCAATTTGATTTTGCAAATGCACATAGTATTTTATTTTTAAAAACAAACATAAAATAGATGGAAGTTTCAACTACACATATTTTTACATGTAATAGAGTTGTTAAAAAAAAAAAAAGAATAACATGTTTACTTACAATTCATCAGGTCTGTAAGGAGGTGGACTTTCAAGAGGCCTGGATGACATGGCTGGTGTCAGTGGTCACCTGATCTTCAGGATGAGCGATGCCCGGTAGCTCCCAAGATGAGAAAGTCTAAGCAACGTAAGCAGGGTAATGGCATTACTACTGAGCTCAGAGCTTCCTTGCATCACTAAGAAAACCAATGATACCAATCTCAAGTAGCTTTCACTCCATGGTTATTTCCCTTGTTCTTCTCACCGTCATTTTTACACGATGGACCATTAATTCTCTGAGCATAAGAAATCACCGAGCGAAGGACTCATCCGGCCTGGTAGTTCTCAGAGCACCGAGCACTGTGCTCTGCACATCCCCAGCACAGTAGATTCTTTAAACTTGAAATTCTAAGTTGTAGTCATGAAAATTTCACAAAGATTTACAGCACAAGTAAAAATGGTGTTTTTAAAAATACTCACTTCAAAGAACACAAAGGATGATGTATAAAAGATAAAATTCCTTAAAACATATTTATTCTGCCTCATATTACTTTCAAAAGTTCATATAAAATGAGAATGCACACGAAACTGCGTACACAGCTGTGTCCAGCACATGCCAGCCCCTCATTGTTAACTAAATCATAATCTGGTGAAAAACTAAGCATTTATCATTTTACTTATGAACGATAAGGGTTGTGGACATTTTCCCCTTATCGCCCAGTCTTCAAAATTGAGCCAAATTTTCACAAAAAAAAGGAAAATCATCAAACACATATTGTATTAAAGAGTCCTCTTCACTAAGAGAAAAGGCAGATTGATTTTGTTCTAAAATTCCTCAACGCAAGAATCCCCAAACATCTGAGAGGTAATTTCACTCAATCAACAAGCATCGACACTGAACCATGGAGCCCATGGAAGTTAAGTATGAGACAAAGTTCTCCTGAAGGTCATGCACAAAGGAAACAGCAAGTACAACAGGCATTATTTAAGACCAAACTACATGAGAATGTGCAGCTTGGAGATAACAGGAGACTTAACAAGGAGCTGAAAACTTGAGGGTGGATGAACGGATGGACACAAGCAAGATCTATAATCTGAGTATATTAAAGTGTTCAATATTTTTCCCTTTTTAAATAACGTCTGAGCAATCATATATTACTATGTTATGTTAGGAACAGTAAATAAATTCAAACTCTTTAAACTTTGTTCTTTAAAATCAATAGCAACTACCCTTCTCATCCTTAAGAACAGTCAATTACAAATTTCTCAGAATAGAGCTGCAAGTCAGGCTCCCCAGCCTGCAGGTTGGGCACTGGGAAGAGGAGCCCCCAGAGCATTAGGCTTTGAAGGTCAGCGGGACTTAATTGCAGGAGCTCCACAGGACTGGGGGAAACAGAGACCTCACTCTTAAAAGATGCTCACAAATTCTCCCACTCACAGGGACCAAGGGCAAAAGTAGTAACTTCATAGGAGTCTGGGCCAGACCATCCTGAAGGGTCTCCTGGGGAGGCAGGGGAAACAGGGCAGGGGCATTGTGGCTCACCCTGGGGACATAAAAACTGGCAGCAGACATACTGGGGAGTATTCATCTGCATGAACTCTTCTGGAGGCTGACACTTACTTGGGTCATTAGCACCAAGACCTGGCCCCACCTAATAGCCTGTAGGCCCCACTACGGGGATGTCTTAGGCCAAACAACTAACTGGGCAGGAATACATCCCCATCCATCAGGAAACAGCCTGTCTAAAGACTTCTTGAGCCCACAGCTGCCCCTAGACAGGCTCCTAGACACAGCTCTGCCCACCAGAGAGCAAGGACCCAGCTCCACACACCAATGGACAGGCACCAGAAGCAAGAAAACTAAGATCTCGCAGCCTGTGGGACTGAATCTGCAAATGCAGGCCAGATCCTACCCTGGGACCAGCTGGCCCTGGCCCTTGGGTGACGAGAGGGGAGTGCACTGCTGGGACACATAGGGAGTCTAAAACGAGAGCCACTTCTCCAAAGTTGAGAAAGGTAACTAACCTACCACATACATAAAAATACAAATACAAATTTAGACAAAATGAGGTGGCAAAGGAGTATGTTCCAGACAGAAGAAAAAGGTAAAACCCCAGAAGAACAACTAAGTGAAGAGGAGATAGGCAATCTACCTGAGACAGAGTTCAGAGTAATGATTGTAAAGATGATCAGAGAACTCTAGAGAAGAATGGATGCACAGAGTGAGAAGTTAGACGTTTTTAACAAAGAGTTAGAAAATATATAGAACAACCAAACAGAGCTGAAGAAAACAACTGAAATGAAAAACACACTAGAAGGAATCAATAGTAGAAAAAGTGAGGCAAAAGAACGGATCAGTGAGCTGGAAGACAGTAAAGGACATCACTGCAGCAGAACAGAAGAAAAAAGAATGAAAAGAAATGAGGACAGTTTAAGACAACACCAAGTGTACTAACATTTGCATTACAGAGGTACCAAAAGGAGGAGAGAGAGAGAAAGAGTATGAGAAAGTGTGTGAAGAGATAGTAGCTAAAAACTTCCCTAACCTGAGGAGGGAAACAGTCACCCAAGTACAGGAAGCGCAGAGGCCCATACAGGATTAATCCAACAAGGAACACACCAAGACACATTGTAATCAAAATGACAAAAATTAAAGAGAAAGAAAAATATGAAAAGCAACAAGGGAAAAGCAATAAACAACATACAAGAGAACTCCCGTAATGTATCAGCTTATTTTCAGAGAAATTCTGCAGGCCAGCTGGGAGTGGCATGATCTATCTAGAACGATAAAAGGGAAAAACCTACAACCAAGAATACTCTACCCAGCAAGGCTCACATTCAGATCTGATGGAGAAATGAAAAGCTTTACAGACAAATTTCTCAGAATAAAATATTGCCCAAATGTATGTTAGGTAAAAACTCAAAGATGGAAATGTATTAAATATTAGTAACACCAACACAATTAGCATAATTTTCCAAACACAGTGAGGGAAGACAACTTTCTCCACATTCTTTTATTTCTAAAAACTGCTTTATTGAAGTATAACATACAGAAGATTACACAAATCAAATGTGTATACAGCTCTATAACTGGCACCCAAACACACACACAGATGAGTTATTTAGGCCAAAATGTTATGGTGCTATGATAGAGTAAAAGTCCAGATTAATTGTCATCTTTATTGATGCTCAATAAAAGAACATTAATAAAAACTGAATTGATAAAAAAACAAGGACCTACTGTACAGCACAGAGAACTATATTCAGTATCTTATAATAGCCTATAAGAATCTGAAAAAGAATATATATATAAAAATATAACTGAATCACTTTGCTGTACACCTGAAACCAACACAACATTGTAAATAACCTATACTTCAAAAAATTAATTAATTAAAAAAACTGAATTTAAACCCTAATAAATGCAGGACCCTATTTCTGAAGCTGAATGTCAAATACTGACACACTGACCTTAGAGGAATCTTATTCCTTCTATAGCTAGGTCTCACTCATTCAAGACTATGCCAAAAAATTCCAGGCTCACTGGGAGTTTTTGAAAATTCTAAATTAATCCAGACTCAGGCTGAAGTTTAAGTTTTGTCAAAAATCCAGATAACAAAATCCCTTTCCAAACTTCTATTTTCTGGATTCAGTTTAGTTGTCATGTCTCCTCTAAGAGCTGCGATTTTAAATTGTGAAGCAAATAAATTTAGGAAATTCATTAAGAACAAGTCATGCCATATCAACTTCATATCTCTTTTTGAGAAGGTCATCAGACTGGCAGATGAAGGGAATGCAGAGAGAATCCTGAGAGTGTCGGGCACATCCTTGTGCACAGAGGGCAGGTAGGCAGATTCCAATGGGGCTGAATAATGGAATCTAATTAGGATGAATGAATGAATGGACCATTTATGCCCACCTGGAGGGAGGTTTCTAGTGGTGACCGCAGATAACACAGGCAGGCTTGTCCAGATTTGCAGCTGACAAAACACTGGAAAGGAAACTAACCCACTGACTACGAGTACGTCAACATTGATCAAGGTCTCTGTAAGGCTAGAATGATGGGCTAAAACAAACCTAGTCGTTTTAAAAGCTCACATTCTGAGAAGACAAATTCCTCTTCTCTTTTGAGATCATCGCTACCCTCCTGTGTCAGAGGGGGATAAGCCTGATCTTTGGGCTGCGATAATCAAGTATGATAACGTATTGAGAAAATGAGCAAAAAACATTCACAGCAAGGTGGTTATTCTGAAGGTGAGAAATTTCAGTGTTCATGCATTTAAGTACCTTGTATCCGTTTTCAAATATCAGTGGCAGGAATAAATCATTTCAAATATGTAAAACTCAATTTTTAAAAATTCATAGTATAAATACTAGATAAGGGAAATCTGGCTTAATAACTGTTCGTTTTTAAAAGTACATTTCCTTGGACAGAATTTCAACAAAATCTAACAAGCTATCGCAAACCCTGGCAGTATTTACAGAGATAGTGCTTAGATCATGGAATGATACAGTTATTAAAAAGTAACCCCTGCATAACCTTGAAATTTGAACTAGGTACCTCTCCAGGAGGGAGACTAAAATTGTTAAAAGACCTAGAAAAACCCCTTTTGCAGACAAATGACTGGAAAAACAGGAAATGTTTGGCTTGGGGAACTCAACGTTACAAGGACCATTAAGGCAGCCTTCACACTGAAGAGTTGTCTTTGTAGTCCTAGAAATGGTTCTTTGAAAAAAAACACAAACACTCCACAGGGTCACATTTCATCTCAATGTTAGGAAGTCTCTCCCTTTAGACTCTACACACCCTCCCCAAAATAACAAATAACAATTTGATCTCATGCCATTTGTGCAAAGCTTAACTTGTTTGATATTTGGGGGCTGGGGGTGGGGGAATGGACTGGACTGCAGGACTTCTAAGGTCTCCTTCAAGGCAGCCTGTGATTGTGCTTTAAGGCCACAGCACAAGGAGAGAGAGGACCACTGCCCAATGTCCAGCACAAAAACATTAACAATATCTGGTCAATATGTTGAGAGAAGAGAAAAATAAAAAAGGAGTGAAAAGGCCACGGGGTCTAGCTTAAAGGGCTCCCAGGTCACCTTCACAGAACCTATGTCATAAGAATGATAGGGACTTCAGTCAAACAGCTGAATCAGAATCAGGGCCAAAAGGGAAGCACAGATCCTTACTGAGTATGTTAAGCTGAAAGCCAGCTAATGTTAAAAAAAAAAAAAAAAAAGAAAAAGAAAATATTTACTGGCCAAAAGTTATCTTAATAGAAAACTAACCTAACATGGAAAAGATAAGCCTGAAAATGCTATGCTTCAAAATTATTCTTTAAAGCAAACTGTCAATAAGTAAATAAGGAAGTAAATAAATAAATAAATAAATGTTATTATGTTAAAGGGCAATCTGTTCCTTTCTGATCATATGCCTTTAATTAATTTGCCTAATTTCAACATTTTAGGCAATTTACTAATGATGTGCCTATAATCTAAATAGAATCATTTAATAACCACCACCATTCCTGGGCTCTCAGATGTCTGACATTCTTTACTAGGAGAGTTTCCCCTAACAAACTAATAGCCCCAGATAACACGCATCTTATCAGAGTCAAACCCCACTACTTTCACGGACCCTAAACCTCTTACCTCACCTACAACCAATCAGAGCCTTGTGCACAAGATGATCAGACACCTTGTGACCCGACCTTATAAACTTATAAAACACCCCAACAACCAGCCCTCAGGGCTCATGCAGGCACCACTCGTCTGTGTGGCCCGCTGTTGTCTGTGACAGCGTACCCTGGTAAACTCCTTTCTATTCCCATACTCTGTCTCTAGTAAATTCTTTTACCAACCTGCATGTCACCATGCCACCGACCGGCCGCCCCATTGTGCCCACAACAAGACACTGCACTTTTAATAAGCTCTCCAGATGATTTTTAAGCACACCATGTATTTTGAGAAGCATTGCCTAGAATAAAAGCATCAGTCCAGGGAGGGCCTTGATCTTGAGGGTTTACTGTTTAGAAGGCCCAGAACTTTACATGGCAGGCATCTCCCGTTCTGGTTTCAGCTCAAATGTCACCTCCTCAGAGATGCCCTCACTGTCACTCACTCCAACCACCAAATCTATTTTCAGAGCAAACCTCCCCCAACTAAATTATTATTTCTTTCTTTCTGTTTTTCAACTGCTACATCTCCACTCCAACAGGAATACCAGCTTGCCAAGTGCATAGATTTCTGTCTTGATCATCACTTATTCCCAACCCCTAGAACTAATCCCTGGTACAAAGCAATGCTCAATCAGTATTTGATTTATAAAACCAACAGCCCATATTAGAGTTGGGATTTCAAACCAATAGTGAATGCCTTGAAGTTCTTCACATAACTAACACCCAGGAAAAACAACCCTTCAACTTAAGTTCAACAGAAGTGGTTAAGTGCTTACAGCCTAAATGAAAGAGAAGAGAGTCAAACTCACATCCATATGGGCATCACCTGGGAGCTTGTTAGAAAAGCAGACTCTTAGGCCCCACCTCTGACTATGAATCAGAATCTGTATTTGAATAAGATCCCCAGGTGACTCATTCCACATTCAAGACTGGAAAGCACAAAGTTACAGAACAGCTGCAAGTCTGGAGGCTAAAAAAAAAAGTACAACAAAAATTCACATGGTCTTTTTACTACAGTATTTCCATAAATAGTAACATGGATGAAAAAAGCCCACTAAATAGTCTAATCAAGTAAGTCTTGAAATGCAACTGAAGAAAACTTCCCTCTGGAAGGTTCCTGGGAAGATGAGACATTATATCAGTTAATTTATATGGTTGAAAAAGTAACCTATCATTTTGAAAGAACAGCAGCAATTCCAACATTACCTTTAGAAGAAAACGGGAGAATTTTACCTTTACATCAAGCAAGATGGGGTACACTTACATGAGGCCATCGGGACTAGTCAAAGGTAGAGAATTCCAGAAAATCTCCCCCAAGCTGGTTTTTGTGCTGAATTATCAAGGACCTGCTTTTCTAATATACCTTCCCTGATGAACTAGTTTTCAAGCCAGCCCATTTGTAACATGTTTCCCCTTCCTGGTGTTTATTCACTTTTAAAATGGAGTTCTGCAACACAACATTGTAAACCGACTATACTTCAACTTTTTAAAATGGATCTCTAATAAGATCTAGCTTTTGGAGGTGCTGACGTGATTAAATGGTATATAGTACAAAAGGCTTCTAGCGCGGTGCCTTACACATAGGAAGCAATGCTCATCATCTCCCTGAATTGCCTGGGAAGTTGTGGAAACCTCGCTCTCTTCCTCTCCATCGCCCAGCAAAGGAAGCTCCTAATAAGTAAGTAAACGCAAAACTACAAAAACCAGAAGTGTTGCTTTGTCTGGGGAGATATTACTGTGACGTCACCATTTAAAATGCCTATTTAAAAACACCTGGAAGAGAAAGTAAAGATTCAACATGTATAGTGCAAAAGAAACACTGTTACACATGGGAATGCTTAGTTTGAGAAATCTGTCTCTGTCTAGAAAGAACTAGTTTCAATCACAAAAAGCACACGTGCCTTAATAGGAAGGGTTTCTCTTTTCCAAGGATTTCAGTAATACACCTGTTGTGCGTGAGGGCCACACACTAACCTGGAAGGCTGCCTCCTCCCAGCCCTTGGTCATTTCCCAGGTGGGCAGCCCGGCCAGCCACAAGGCCGACCCAAGGATGCCGTGACTTCTCTTCCGGCTCAGCCGCTTCACCTGGGACACGAGGGGCTCGGAGCTGGTCCCGCAGCCCTAAAGTGCTATGGCCATTTTGGCCCCTTATCCCACCTGGCCCCGCACACTTCCTCCCACGCAGGCAACAGGTGCGCTGCGCGCTGGGCCAGCCCTTCCGCGGGTCGCAATTGCCGGCGGCTCCGCCCGTAGCCGGTCCCGGCGGCCGTGAGGACCCCACGGCGCCAAGAGCACCCCAGGTAGTGCGCGCTAGCGCTGGCCGAGCAGGGACGGCCCCGAGGCAGTTCCGCCCACCTGGCGGCGACCTTTCGGTCACGGGTGAGAATCCGAAGCGTGAGCAGCTTCCTCGAAGTAGTTTCACTCGAAATGAAATCCCCGCCCCCCAGCTTAAATCAAAGCGGGCTCATACAACCCCCACCAATGGGATTTAAACCAGCCTATCAGCCCACCTAGGAATACTGCAGGGTGTAAACCCGACCACTCCCTCTCTCCCTGGGATACGCAAAGTGGAAGGGCGGAGATAAGGTCTCCCCGGGGTCCGAGCCGCCCCGCCCCAGCCAGCACGCGGCCCCCTTCGCTCCAGCCCTCAAGCTCAGGGGCCCTCTCCTCCAGGACCCCTAGAATTGCATCTGGGAGAGGTGGGCACAGGATTCTCGCTGTTCACCAACCTCCCACCGGCCCCCATAAAAGCAAAAAGTTGTCTGCCCCGCCTGGACCCTGGTGGCTTTAAGCGTTTCCGCTGAAGGACTTGATGGGCGGCTGCAAGCCGCCCCTCGCCAGGAGAAGCAGCCTCCAAGTTCGCCCCGCATGGCTGTCTCCGCGGCCCCGTGCCTCTCCGGTTCCCACGAGCCCGGGCCAAGAGGCGAAACCGCCACCGAAACCAGCGCCGAGCGTCCTCTCCCCGCGCCAGCACTCCAGACAGAGGCGTCGCGGTCCCCCCGGCGCCGCGCCCAACTCTCACCTCCTCAGGGCAGCCAGGCCCGACCCTCCAAGGACCGCGAGAGCCAAGAAGCGCGCTCACCCGGAGGGCACACCTGGTGTCGTGCAGACTCCCGCAAGCAGCCCGGGACTGAGCTAGGGACCCACCCCTCCTCCTCCCCCTTTGCCCCCGCCGCCACCCAGCCATTCTGCCCCCGGGCATGCGCACCAACGCCAGGCCTGGGTGCTGGAGGTCCTCTCCCCCGCGGCGCGGAGCCCCACCTGCTTCGCCCTGCGCGGGCTCTTTGACGTCCGGTCTAGTTCTCCTGGGAGTCCGGCCGCCTCCTCCAGAGGAAGGAGAAAGGGGGAGGTGGACGCTGACAAGGAGGTGTGGTGTGGTAGCCTCCTCCCTCGGTGACCCATTCACCTGAAACTCCGATAGGAGGGGGAAGGGAGCGGTGGAGAAGCAGGCGGGAGGAACCCGCCGGTCTCCGCACCCCCTTGCAGCGCGCGGAATTAAAGGAACAGCGGCTCGTTTCAGCTCGAGGGGGCGGGGACCGGGCGCGGAGGGGTGGCGTAAGGTGGGGATTCAGGCTTCCGGAGGGTGTCGGGGGCGGGGGAGTCCTGGACCCCCGGGGACCGCTCGGAGCTTCGCGAGTTTCAGGTAGAACAATGGAGTGTTTGACGAGTGAGGTCTGGAGGGGACTGTTTTCCTTCTGCAGACTGTCCAAGGGCGCTCAGCACTTTGGCAAGAAAGGCACGTCCTCACACAAAACTTTCCTGCTCCAAAAACTTGGTTAAAGTTTTGTTGGAAAGAAGCATCCGGATGTGAGAGATTTTCAAAGTCATGCGTAAATTTAGAAACTGTTTCTGAGTCTCTGGATCCAGATAAAGACCATTCATTATGCAGGGTGGTTCAATGAAGGTGAAGCACTGTGTAAATACCAGTGTCGGTAAATTTGCCATCAAAATTAAATGCATACTACAATATACATTATTACCATTTCAAGGTCCTCTACCCTTCCTCCCTAAATCTAACTATGGTATGATTGAAGTCGGCTGGCTCTTGAGGAGATTTAAACTATTTTAATATTCTCTTTGGCTTTAAAAACAAACAAACCAACCCCAGTTCTGTGTGCTGTGTTCTATTTCTTGATCTGGAGGCTGTTTCTTAAGGAGCGTACAATTAAGAACAGTAGTCTACACTTAACGATGTGTACACTTTTAAGTATGTATGTTGTATTTCGATATTTTTTCATTGTACTCCTGAGTGTGGTAATTCTGGTTATCGCTATTTAACTATTGCATTGAAGGCTAAAATTGAGGTTTCTTAAATCCTGCTTTACTTTTGTATTCCAGTCTGGAATGTCAGCATTGCTGATACATTTCTGTTCAATTCCACCCACACTTCACTCCTCTGATTAAGTGGTTAGAGATGTGACTCTCCCATGCATTACGATCTTTTAACGCACCATTCAATACTTAAGGAAGTAGAAGCATTATGTAAATATAAGGTATTTTAAATGATGACAGCCTGAAATCGGTAATTAATGTAATTGGTATTCCTTTCGTGGAAGTCATTGCTAGAATTACTTTAATATGACTATGTAGTTTTTGAATGATGCCGTTTAAATTGGTTTTGTTAACACTGGGGAAGTCAATTTAATCCTCTTAATGTTCCCTGTCAGATTACTGAAATCTCCAAACATTCCAGTCGGTTTATAATTAGACAAGGGAACATTTCCTAATACTCTCAGAGTTATAAACACATGTCTATTATTTTATAGTGTACTTGGACATCTGGAGAGGAGAACTTTAAGTTCTTTAAAACTGAAATATATTTCACATAACATAAAACTCACCCTTAATTTTGTTTTTTTTTTTTAACACTTTTGTTGTGGTATGGTTCTTGCACAGTAAACTGCACATACTTCAGATGTACACTTTGATGAATTTTGATAGATGTATACACCAAAGAAACCACTACCACAATCATGATAGCTAACAAAATCCATCCTTAATTTAAAAATGTGTATACAATTCAGTGGGTTTTGGTATATTCACAAGGTTCTATAACTACCACCACTATCTAATTCTAGAACAATTTCAACACCCAAAAAGAGACCCTATGTGCATAGCAGTCACTTCTTGATTCCTCTTGCTTCTAGACCCTGGCAATCATTAATCTACTTTCTATTTCTACTGATTTGCCCATTCTGGACATTTTATATGAATTGTTAATACAATATGTGGCTTTTTGTCTGGATTCTTTCCCTTAGGATAATGCTTTCAAGTTTCATTCATGTTGTACTACCCACTGGCACTCCATTCCTTTTTATGGCTTAATAATATTCCATTGCATGGATGTACCACTTTTGTTTAAACCTTCATTGGAAGCACATATGTGTTGTCTCCACTTTTTGGCTGTTATGAATAATGCTGCTGTGAACATTCATGTACAGGTTTTTGTGTGAATATATTTTTTAATTCTCTTAGGCAAATTAGTTAAGTTAAACTTTTTATCATTTCAAGAGACTAACTTATGCATATCATGTTACTTTTCTTATTTCCACTTTACACCTAAATCCAAAGACATGTTAGGATGGAAAGTTAGTGACCATATTTTATTTGCTTCCCTAATTCATTCATTCAACAACCATTAAGTAGTCAACAAAACACCCAAATCCCTGTCTTAGCAAAAATTACACTCTAGGTACTGCTGTATTCATGCATATGGAATAAAGGAATTTTTAACTTAAGCTTAAACTGGTAATAGTTTCAGATCATTTTAAACTGCAAAATGGCAGTTTCATTTGGTTCAGCTTTATACTAAGCTAAATTTCTGTTGGAGTGTTGTCTATCATTTTTGTTCCATCCAGATTAATTTTCCAAACAATGCTAACATTGAGAAATCTAGAAACTGTTCTTTTAACAACTACCTAATAGCATGCATATTAGATAGTAACTGAAAATGTTGAAAAAGAAGATCCAACCTTAAAACCTACACCCATCAGTAGCAAAACAATATTTTTTGGATAAAAGATGATGCCATGCTGAATGTAATCATGTTACATAATCATAACCTTTATCAAAATTTTAATTAGTCAAATATTCCTTCTTGGCAACTTTTAATAGTATTATCCACTATTATCCACTAATGAACATTATTTGATGAAAATCCTCACCAGTCAGAAACAAAGTAAATATTATTCTCAGAGGACCCATGGTTAGAAATTTGTTGACTTTACCTGCAGTCAAATGAGTAAGATTAAAAAAGCAATTCTTTTATTCCTTTTTATATGTAAAGGAGAAAGTTAAGAGCTCAGACTATGGTGTCAGAAATTTGGATTCAAAATCTCAGTGTTGCCACTTATTAGCTGGATGGGAAATTAAACTCCTAAGCTTCATTTTTCTCCACTGTAAATTTAGGATGCTATTACACAGCACTCTCTTCATAAGAGTGTTGGGACTCATGTGGACCATTCACCAAGTCAGACCACATGCTAGCATGAAAACAAGTCTTAATACATTTAATAAGTCATTGCTGTATCCCGTCTGCCTGAGACACTCCCTGTAATGTCACACAGTTATTCTATAAATATTTGTTGAATGAAAGAATGAATATACTCCTGATTCCTGAATCTGACACGCCTGTGGCATCGTGTCCATTGCTCACATAGCCTGCTGCACTGTGAAAACAGCACATTCCTTAATAGCATATCAAGGCTTATAGCTCTAGTACTAGCACTTAGAAGAGAAAAGACAAGGGATGAGAATGTTTCTACTCAGTCTCACCTGCTTAGTGGATGAATTCAATGACCAGTATCTGTGCAAGAGCAACTCAATTTGGAGTTGCTGCGGGCCTGGCCCAAAGGGCGTCCGGGTTCCCCTCCCAGGCATGAGGTGGGAGGCTCCCAGCCCACAGAGGACAGTTTCCTAGGACAGATTTATGGAGGAATTTAAGGGGAAGTCACCAAGAAGGCAATTTCTGAGAGGATGATGACATTTGATGAGTAAAGCTCTATCTCCCCAATTCCTGTGTATTAGGCAAGAGCCTCCCGGAAGAATCTAAGATTAAACAGAGTCAGCATCTGAACTGGAACTTTAAGAGTAGAATAATAATAGTAATCACCATCATTTACTCAGGGTATCCATGTGCCAGGCACTGTACTGTGTGCTTTATGGACTTTTTCCTTTATAGCAGTTTTGTGATGTAGTGTTATTTTCCCTGTTTGTGAAAACCTAAAGATTAGAAAGTTTTGATCATTTACTCAAGATATCTACTAAGCTGTAGAGTCAGGATTCAAAAACAGATTATTTAATTCCAGCACTAATTTTTTTTAACAGTTTTACTATACTTTAGGGCTGCTTTTTGTCTTTAAAAAAAAAAAAAAACACTCCACACTTTTAAAAACTACCAATAGGAAGATTTCAGAATGCAGCTATAGAAAAAAAAATCCTAAAAAAACCCCACAAAAAACTGAGCACAACAGAGTGTTAAGGTTGAGAATGAACCAATCAGAGCTACTCCCAACAGGATGAATCATTCAAACATAAATTTGAATAAAGAAGCTCCTCCCCAGTACAGTATGATTCTATAGATATAATTTCAAAAACAGGCAAAACTGAAGTACATCATTTGGAGATTCATAAATACAAAGAAAAGCAAAAGAATTGTTATCATAAAAGTCAAGAGAGTGGTTCCGTAGGAGAAAGGAGAGGGTAAGCATGGGAAGACAGGGTGCCGGCAACATCTGTTTCTTCGCCTGTGTGCAGTTACACAGCTCTGAGCCTTACAACAATTTATTTAACTATATACATATGCTTGGTGCACTTTTTGGTAGGAATTTTATATTTTATAATTTAAAAAATGTATTTAAAAGAATAGAGTTTAGAAACATTGTTAAAAGGTGGTTGGATACCCACGTGCAGGTGTTCTGTTTTGTGAGTAACATTCCTCAAATAACAGCAGAAGATCACCTTGTAGGATTGGAGGAAATTGAGATTATCATCTGAAGAGGGGGAGGGAAGGTTTCGATCCGGACAGAATATTTCTATAATTATATGGATGATGCAGACAGAGATTTGGAACTGATTTTTTGGTTTTTTAATTGCATCAGTCATCCATTGCAGTGGAAAATTGGCCTTACAGGCTTTTCAGAAACCAGTCGTCCTGAAAATTTTAAGGTCAAAAAAGGAAAGAGGAAAAAGTAAACGTTAACCAAATACTGCGAATGCTGTGTTCTTGTATCTAATTTTAATTTCTCGGGGCTCTTTACCTCTTGTGTCCACAAATGTTAAAAAGTACTAATAGTAAGCTTGTAGCTTAGCACAAGGACTCCTAATCCTAGAAATACCACTTGGATTGGTTTGGTATGAAACTGATATACTCTAAGCAGACTACCTACTTCCTGTGACAGTCTGTGGGTTATAAGACACGGTTTCTTATCCACTACAGGGGCGTCCACATGCCAGCTTTTCTGATGTTATTTGGAATTTCTTCAGGAGAAATTTTAGGAGCCTGTAAAGAGGAACTCACTACAGCTCCTGAAAGGTTGATACTTCACGCATAGGGTGTGGTCTACATGATGCATTCGTCAATTGTATACCTAAAGAAATATTTACTCAGTCAAAAAATATTTATTTAATATCTTCTATGTACTGGATCCTGTTCTACGCCCTAGAAATACAGCAGACTCAAGACAGAGAGGGTCCCCACGGGACCCATGCTCTACGTGGGAGAAAACATGCAACGGTGATGACTCAACTGAAAATGAACAAGATAATGTCAGATAGTAATGAGTGATTTGAGGAAACAAAACAGGCTAAGGGGCTGGGAGAGACAGTGGGGAGGAGCTGCCTCGGGTAGAGTGATCACGGGTCGCTGATCTGAAGGGCTGACATTTGAGCTGAGACTTTAATGATGAGAAGGAACCAGCCATGCAAAGATCTTGGCCAAGAACATCCTAGGGCAAAATCTAGGACCACTTTGGTGATTCAAAGTACAGGAGGCCAGAAGAAGGGGAAAGGGTGGGAGGTGCAATCTGAGGAAGGCAGAGGTCAGATCTTGGCTGCCATGCCATCTGAGTGTGCGTTTTCTCTAACTGTAATGGGAAGACTGGGGGAGATTTTAGGCATTTCATAGTGATGAATCTATGTTTTGTATTTTGTGGGATTTTAAGTGTCAACCTCAGCAGTTTCCTGTTTTTTTTTTAAATAATTTTTTGTAACACTTGAGTACTTCTTTTTAAAGTCTGTATCTTCTAAATAGAAAGGATTAAACCTGAGAGAGCCAGGGTGATCTGAAACCCAACTGATAGGATCTTTGAGAAATGTAAACCACTCCTCTTCATCTTCCTACATGAATCTTAATTAGAACGGTTGGCCTCCGTGCCTGAGAGGTACCAGATGCAGAGGGATAATCACATAATTATTTATTTTTCAGACTTTTTCCATATTTTCTAAAATTTCTCATTGAACAAGTAGGAATTACTTTTGACAATTAGGAAAAAGATATTTCATTTTTTCCTAATTTACTATGTTGGAAAATTTAAACCTATAGAAAAGTTGAGAAAATAACACAATGAATTATATTCTTCACTGAAATTCGCCAGTTGTTAACACTGTCCATGTTTGCTTGCTCTCTCTCTCATACACATATGAAATGTATATATAGTATACATTTTTTGCTCAACCATTTATACTCAAACATTTATACTTTTATTTGCTTCAAAAGTAATTTACAGATATGATGACACTTCACCCTGATGTAGTTCAGCATGTATCTCCTAAGAACCAAGACATTCTCCTGTACAACCACTGTCAGTTTGTGCTGCTTTAACAGAATACCATAGAGTAGGTGGTTTGTCAACAACAGAAATGTAGTTCTCACAGATCTGAAGGATAGAAATCTGAGACCAGGGTGCCAGCGTGGTCAGGTTCTGGTGAGAATCCTCTTCAGACTTGCAGATGGCAGTTTTCTCCTCATATGAAGAGGGCAAGTGAGCTCTCTGGGGTCTGTCTTACAAGATCTTACAAGGGTGCTATTCCTGCTCATATGGGCTCCACCCTCATGACCTTATCACCTCCTCAAAGGCTCCACCTCCTAATACTATCACACTGGGGGTTAGAATTTTAACATATGAATTGGGGTGGGGGTGACACAAACATTCAGTCCATAACATACCCTCCCAAAATGAACATTAATACGTAATCTTATCTAATACATAGGACATATTTTTTTCTAACACTATCAAATATTAGTATCAATGCTATCTAGTACTATGAAGGGGAAAAAAAAGAATTTTTAAGTGTGAGAAAAAGAAGGTAGAAAACATCCTAATTCATTAAAATATTGACCTTACATGAAAAAAAAATTTTTTTGGTGATGCAGTTTCTGTTTTGCCTTTAAGGAGTCAACCCAAACCCTTATCTGCATAATATATGTGTTGCTTGTTTATTTACTAAGGAGGGTAGGTCATGTTAGGCATACTATTGTACAGCACTCTTCCCTCACGTAGTCTAGGAGATGAGGTGTACACTTAAACAAATAAGAAATTATAAAAAGACAGATAACACTGGACGAGTGGTAGAGATAAGAATACTTTCTTTTCTCAGTGGAACTGCTCACCTGGCTGCCCATATGCTCCTCCCACCACTGTCTCTGTGACTTGCCCTTTGCTCACACTAACTCCTCTACCTGGAATGTTCCTGGTCCACCTTTGTGTCTGCAGGTGCAAAATATTGCCAGTACTTCAAGACGGAGCTACCACCTCCTCTTCAAAAAACAAGAACAACAAAACCTACTTTAACTTCTCTTCTTAATTAATGGCTTCTCCCAATTATGCACATATTCCAAATACAATGTGTCTCAATCTATTGCCGATCCAGTGTTAAATCACTGTCTAAGTTGGATTATGTAAGTGTGGGGGCCCTTCTCTTAGACTGTACACTCTATGAGGGTGAGCTCTCCCTGTGATTTACCTGGACTCCCTGGGGCCTCTCCTTCTGGTATTTTGTACTTCTGTTACTTTAATTGAGTCAATGAGCAACAATCAATGCTTCAATGAACTATCCCTAAGTATACTGGAGTTAAATTGTGCTGGTAATAATCTTGATGAGAAACTCCTCTTGCCCTCTGTGCTGATTTTTCTCAAACATGTTCCTTATAGTAGTAGGTTAATAAGGAAGTTTCCTTTACTCCCTTCCTCTAGACAGAGGGAAAAAAATAACAGGAAACCAACCCACAGCAAACAATGAAGATGAATATCAAATATTTGTTCCTTTCTGTACAAGAAGAGCTGTACACGACATTAGGTCATCATAGCAGCACTTGAAAGAATCAAAGTTGCTTTGAGCTTTAAGAATTTCCAGTATAGCAACTTAGCTATTTTGACCTCAATGAAGTAAAGTTAACATGTAGCCTTTTAACATAAATACATAGATATTATTCCAAATACTGCAATCATCATCTGGAAGCTGTACTTGTTATCAAATCTGTGATCCAGAAACCTGGTCTGATGCTATAGGCAGGTAACTTCCTTCCCTCCTGTGCTCCTTTACACTCTCTACATGGTTAAAAGAGAAAGAAAAGAAAGAAAGAAAGGGAACATGCTATTTGTTAAGTAACTTCTTTGTGTCACTAAAACATCACATGTTAAAGATTACCTACATGTTATAGATAAGAAAACTGAGTTTCAAAGATGATAAAAAAAACTTGCTTCAAATTACACAGCTAGAAAAGGATAAAGCTGGGATTTTAAAACATACATCTCTCTGACCCCAGAGGAGGCAGAGCCAAATGAACTAAGGAAAACCAGGAATTGGAGCCCACCCTGGACTCCCAGTTACCTGAGATAATACGTTGCTTTATTATTTAAGCTACATTAAAACTTAGGGTTTTTTCTGCATTGTGCTAAAATCATCCTAATATAAAAAGTATAGTTATTTAGTAAATGTCCACTGAATAATATTTCTTCAGTACCAGGAATAAGGCTAGTCACTTTATATACAACCCTCCAAGTGGGTATGATCATCACCACCATTTTATAGGTAAGGAAATTAAGCCTCAGCTGGTTAAGTGATTTGCTTAAAGCCACAGAATTTTGGAATCAAACTAGAATCTTCTGACACAATGGCTCCCTTACCTCCCATACTAATGAAAGGATGAAGGTCCTCATTTTTGCTTAAGGGAGAACTCACTCACAGAACACTCACCTTATAAAATCATTACTTGGTAAGATTAATTTAGTCTTCCTCTTTTATTAAACACACATTGCCATAAACCTTCACTGACAAAAACCAAAACATCCGTGTCCAAAATGGCGGAGCCAATCATGGCGATTCAGCTGAGAGAGATTAGGTCATGCCGAGGTAACCGAAACCTCAGAAATGTTTGGTGTCTTTAGAACAACAAAGGTTTGTTTTTGCTCATGCTTCATTTCTAAAGAGAGTTGGCCAGGGGCTCTGCTTCACAACTTTCTTACGCTGGGACCCAGGGTGTCAGAGAAACCACCATTTCTCATATTACCAGACATAGTAAAGGAAAAGAAAGTTCTGGAGGGTCTCACATTAGCAATTAAATGCTCTGACTCAGAAGTGATGCAAGTCACTTCCATTAATAACGTACTGCCAGAACTAGACATATGGCTTCACCCAGCCACATTCTTCCATGTGCCTAAAAGGGGAAGAAAACTGGGTATCTTTTCTGTGACCACATGTTAGTTATACAGATAGTAGAGTATACCTGTATTAATGTATGTTCTTAAAATATATAATAATGTAAAATTTATAGCTTACAAATTTCACAGAGCACTTTAGAACACTTTACAAGGGGGAAGGTATAGCTCAATGGTAGACTGCATGCCTGGCATGCATGAATGAGGTCCTGGGTTCAATCCCCAGTACCTCCAATCAAAAAATAAATAAACAAATAAACCTAATTACCTGCCCCCCCCAAAACCAAACAAAAACACTTTACAAAGGTACTTCTACAAACATGACCTTATTTTACCTTCACCAGAACCCTGTGAAGCAGGCATAGTAGACAGATGTTAATAGCACCCTATTTTATAGGAGACTGAGGCTCATGGAGGTTACCTAGCTTGCCCAAGGGTACAAGTAACAGAGCTGGGATTCAAACCTAGCTTGACTCTACATTTTAGAATACTTCCACTACACTACACTACTTTTAAGAACCATCTTAATGACTGAGTGTTAGCACATTAAAGTATTGTCAAACACACAGGCAAATATTAGCCTTAGAAACAAAACAATATGTGAGATTTCCCTTGGCAGATTCCACAACTCAGTGAACTAGTAGTCCAAACGGCGATGACATATACCTATAATTAGTCTGAAAGATAAAGGTAGCCTATTAGTCACCTGCCACCATCATAGCCTTCTAGGGACAAAACCTTAGCAAGCCTTCTGAGAAGTAGTACAAGCATGACCAAAAGCCACTCTCCTCTTTCCTTCCCCTTTGACATCATTCCTGGCAGCAAGAGAGAAGAAAAGAAGGCTACCCAAGGGAAGTGGACTGGAAGCCAGGAGACCCAGTTATGAACTCAGCTCTATCAGAAATCAGCTGTGTAACTTGAGGCAAGTCATTTAATCTGTTGCTACCACTGACAATAAAATGATGTCTGTGGAAATGCTTTGGAAGTATAAAGTGCCATCACGAGTTATTCATTCAATATTTAAAGCTAAGCTGCTTCTGTGTGCTTGGTCTTAGGGAGAATACAAGAATAATTAAGGCATGTTCTGTGCCATGGGTATCTGTCGCTCTTGCATGTCTAGCTGCTGTTAAGAGCACACAGCTCTTCCTTTGAATACTTGTCCCTTCCCCGACTTCATGAGGTCTGACGGGGGGTGGGGGGTGGTTATCAGTCACAATGCCCCCACGGCAGTGGGTACGAGATCCAGGCTGGATGATTAGATGTAATGACCAGTCCAGCAATGGACACATGACTCAAATCAAGTCCTGCCAGAGGCCTCTCAGACATGTGACAGAGGGCTGCTGGGAGGGAGTCTCCTCCTGTGTTCCCTAGATATAATCATGCTGCGTGCGGGAGCTGAGCCATCTTTCTAGTTACCCGGAGGAAGTGCAAATATGAGAACATGAGACTTCCATGCTGTGAGAAGTGGAGGAGAGATGGGCTGAGAGGAAGTCCTGAAGCCAAGGCAATTCCCGGACTTTTCAGTTCTCTAAGTCACTAGATTTCCTCTTATGCATAAATTGGTTTGAGTTCAGTTTCTTTCACTTGCAACCACAGGAGTTCTGACTAACACAGTCTCAGTCCTCAAATAATTCAGACCATATCATCACGTACTTAATAAAGAATAGAGACCATCTAAAAAAATCTAGCTGATTCTGTAACATGCCAGCTCAGTTTAAGCACCTTGGAATGCCTTCAGCACTCTGGAATCTCACAGCTGGAAGGCAGGTTTCCAGTGACCTGTCCTACTTCTCCTCTCAACAGTGGAAAGGGTGGTAGCAACCTTTGTGTTATACCCAGGTCTGTTATTGCCACTTGAACTTGTTATTATATGTATGTGTATGTATATATAATTTAATGAAATATTATACAAACTGATGAAATACAATGGATGCCCTCCCAAAAGAGAGATGTTCCTACGAAAAGCAAGTTAATTATTAAAAGACTCAATAAAGATGTTGCTTAAAATCATTTGTCGTCAAGTTAGACATGGTAGAGACAACTGTAAAAGATTGGAAGGAAAAAAGCACAAAACTCAGAAGGCTTCTATACTCAGATTGCTTCCCAGTTACCTTTATTTTCTCACTCAACTTTAAAGAAACTGAAACTAGAAATCATAGTTTATGAAAATGATGAGATAATATTTGAAAATGATGAGAAACTTGAAAATGGGAAAATGATGAAACTCCATATGCAAAGGAAATGTCTTAATCTTACATCAAACTACTGGCAAATGAATGCACATTATATAGTTCAAACTGAAAGGAATTGTTTAGAAATAGAGTCACAGACATAGAAAACAAACTTATGGTTATCAAAGGGGGGAAGGGGGAGGGGTAATTTAGGAGTTTGGGATTGACAGATACACACTGCTATATATAAAACAGATAAACAACAAGGATCTACTGTATAGCACAGGGAACTATATTCAATATCTTGTAATAACCTATAATGGAAAAGAATCTGAAAAAGAATATATGTATAACTGAATCACTTTGCTGTACACCTGAAACTTAACATTGTAGAGCAACCATCCTTCAACTTCAAATTTTTTAAATTGAAAATAAAAATAAAAGGAACTGTTTAAGGTAACTATATGACACTTTTTGATCCTCTTCTTTAATCTACTTTTTGCAGTTGACACTCGTTACTAGTCCCAACGATGTCAGGTAAGAGAGCAACAGTCTGTTGACTCTGAAACTGTCCTACCTGAATAAGAGGTGGTACAAACTTACTTAGGGGTTGGAGTGTTCATTTCAATCATTATAAATCCATGTAAACTGAAATTTAAAAAATTTTTTTTCAGACAACAAAATTTCAAGATTACTAATACACTAGGTGACAGGGTCCACTTAATACGAAACGTTATTACCTTTATGTTTCATATGTAAGTCATAATTTTGATGTTGTGGACATCTTTGTATTGCTGTGGTTGAGCAGAATGCCTGGCAACTAAGAGGTGAGTGCATTAGCATAAATCTAGCTAGGGTCTAAAAGAGGCATTCTAGAAATGAGTAAGAGCATGTAGAAAAGCCTGCCTCCCCAAAGCGACAGCCCCTCACACCTCCCCACCCTATGCCACTGAGATGAGGTGCAAAGTAGATCATGGAGAGTCCTGTATATGCTGGAATTTCATGGTGTAGGCATGGATGGGGAGCTTTTGAAGGAAGTTACACAAGGGAAACTGTGTTAGGACAAAAGACCCCTAGTGACTGCGGAGAGAAGGAATGGAAGGACACTGAGGTTTGAGACTGATGATGGCTAATGTATATGGTCTTTCCAAAACTTGGCACTTTCCTGACCTCCAAACCCCTCAAGGGGTCTGAGTTCTGAGTAACCTAGAATGTAACTTGCCCCACTCTCTTCCACTTGCATCTGAGCCATCTTTGGAACTCACCTCCAGTTCAGTCAATCTCATCTTCTCAGAGCTTCTAAACACACCCAGTTTCGTAAACCCAGTTTAGGGCTCAATGCCAACCTAACTTCTTTATCCAAACACTTTCTGGCCATGCCAGCCTATTTTGATATCTCCTCAACTCCCTCTCTCCAGAATTCCTGACGCTCTTGGGGTCTGTCAGTGCTGAGATGAGCTCTGTAAAAGGGCTTAAGAAAGAATAAAGGCTGTATAAATGTAAAAGTATAGTATCACTTGAATTGCTACCTAAACATAAACATATCCTCTCATCCTCAGGTTGGCGGAAAATTCCTAAAGGGCCAAAAATGCTTTTCAGACTTCTCTGAAATGTTTACTACCACAGCGCGCTTTGTAATTCTCAGCCGCGCCTTCACATTCTTTTAAGCTTAGCTCAAGAGAGCTCGGCTTTTACTGAGAAAACCTAGGCCACTTTTATCTTTCTCCAAGGGTCTCTGAAGTCAACTCCCTCCCTTCTCCCCATATCACACACCCTTCTCAGGGTTAGCTTTGTTCTCCAAGGGCACCTCCTTAGGGGCTGCTCACTAATCCAAAAAATTGAAAATCTTTTCCTAGGTTTCTACATACAAAATTAAAAAAAAGCAGGAATTCTTTTCTTCTTTTTATGGGCTAAATTTTTATATAACACAAAGGACCATTAATAATTTTCTATAGAAGTTATTAAGGGTAACTCATCTTTGCTATTCATAAACCAGAGTATTGACCCTTAACTCAAGTGTACACAGGAATTAATTCAGCATTGTACTGAGAAGTTGAGTTGCCAGCAACTTTGCAAAGGTCGCACTATGCAAATACCCAGATAGCTGGAATTCCTCGGTTTCTCAGCTAGAAGGCTTTGTCAAGGGTGTGTTATCAATGTTGACTCAGGTTGGTCTTTAGGTATTAGGTTGGCTTAGCCTTTCCTTTAAATGTCAATTATTGTTAGTTTAGGTGCACTAGTATCAATTTAGTGTTTGGCTTTGCTAATCATATGGTTTTTGTGATTCTTGTTTGCATCAGTAGGATTTGTGGACTGTAATTTTCGAGGAACTAGGCTTTAAGATATGTATGGGTTGATATTCTAATAGGAGTCTTTTATAGTCCTATCATGAAATCGGATATTTTTATAATTCCCTAGAAATTTCCTTGCACTGGCACTTCATTGCTTATGTGCTCATGAATCTGTGCTATTTATGTAGCTTGTAACATGGAATCCAGGTTAAATGTAATGAAACAACTGGGTTATTTTAAAATTTATAAAGCATTGTTTCATAATATAAAATCCTATGGGTAAGCTCATATTCTTCCAGATATTGTTTTTTTTTTTGATGGTTTGAAATATTTATTAAAGTTGAAATTTATTTTCTCTTCTATCCCATGAGCATGCACCCAGCTGCCTGTAAACTGGGAAGCTGCGTGACTGCTGCTGTCATAAATGCCCTTGAAATCTTCAGGGTACCAGCATGTCTGTCTCTGCTTAAAACTTCTTGTTCAACGCCTTGAAGCCAACCCATCTCTTCACACCTTTATAGAAAAGGTCTCCAAAATCTGCACCGCAACAAGCCATTCAAAGATTAAAAACGTATACCCAGTGCAAAAAAAAGTTGGTTCGGACCCATCAAAGACTCAAGTCCCCCCCTACAACTTCCAGTTAATTCTGCTTAGTGCCTGTTTGCCCACGGATACAGTGTTAAGCTTGCACTTTAGGATGTGGGAAGAAACAGTTTCCTGTAAACGTAGGTGCAATCTCCATGTTCTCTAAATCACCATTTTGTGTGCCTCAGAATAACGGTGGTAATAACTCTCATCACTATATTCTTCTGTTGTCAAGTAAATATCAAGTGGTTTTATATTATATATCCAGCAATGTATCTATCTCAGTTTGTTTATGAGGAAAAACATATTAATGATATCCCTAGTCTATATTGTGGTATCACATTATGATATATTGACAAATCATGTTTTTTTTTTAATATATTGTTTTTTTAAACAAAAGTGCCAAGACCATTCAATGAGGAAAGGAGTCCTTTTAAAAAATGGTGCAGGGAAAACTAGATATCCATATGCAAGAAAATGAAGGTGGAATCTTTTCTTATACCACATAAAAAAAATGGACTCAAGTGGATCAAAGACCCAAAATAAGAGCTAGAACAATAAAACACTTAGAAGAAACACAAAGGAAAGTTTTCACCACATTGCTTTGGCAGTGATTTCTTGGATATGACATCAAAGGTGCAGGCAACAAAAGGAAAAATAGGTAAGTTGGACTTCATCAAAATTAAAAACTTTTGTGCATTAAAGGATATTGTCAGTAGAGTGAAAAGGCAACCATGGAATAGGAGAAAATATTTGCAAATCATATATCTGATAAGAATTGATACCCAGAATATATAGAGAGAACTCCTAAAATTCAACAACAAAAAAACAAGCAACCCAATTTAAAAATGGGCAAAGGATCTGAATGGACATTTCTCCAAAGATGAGATATAAATGACAATTTAGCACCTGAAAAGATGCTCAGTATCACTAATTGCTAGGTAAATGCAAATCAAATCTATTATGAGACACCTCTTTACACTTATTAGTATGGCTACAATCAAAAAATAGAAAATAAGCATTGGTGATGATGTGGAGAAATCGAACTGCTGTGCAATATTGGTGGGAATGTAAAACGATGCATAAAAAAATTTAAACATAGAATTACCAAATGATTCGGCCTAGGGGAAGAAAAACTTCATCTACCCTCTTAGACTCTGTTTTGGGGGCCTGTGAACTGCAATGACAAATGACATTAACAGGAGAAAAGCATACAACTTTTATTTGGTGTTAATATTTTTATGTGGCATATGGGGCTTAATGGAAAAGAAGTAAAAACCCCAAAGAAGTGATTAGATCTGGGGCTTATATACCATTTTAACAAAGGGCAAAAAATTGTAGAGAAATGACCAGGCAGAAAAAAGGTGGGGGGACTGGGCTTTCAGGGGTTGCAAATTGTGGGAAAATGACTAAGAAATATATGGGGGGAAATAATGGAAGACGAGTTATTTTAGTACGGTTTGTTTGTGCAGACTCACCTTGGTGTCACTTCCCCATCTCCAGTACTGAAAATGTTCTCTCCTTTCTGGTACCAGGAAGATGTCTCTCTCCTCGAAGTGAGAATACTCCAAAGAATGTGTTCATTTTAAATTTTCATGGATACTGATAAATTGCCCTCCACAGACGATGCACCAATTTACACTCCTACTCGTAATATATGTAAGTGATAGTTTCCTAAACTCTGCTCATCAGTGAGTTATCAAATCTTTGGCACTTTGATAGATGATAAAAGAAATGATATTTTGAAATGACTTTAGTTTGCACTAGTGAGATGAGCATCTTTTCAGATGTTTAAGAGCCATTTGTATTCCTTTCAGTGAACGGTCTTAATCCTGTGACATTTTGCTATTGGATTATTCATCCTTTTATTGATTTACAGGGACTCTTCGTATATTAATGAAATTGGCCCTTTGCACTATGAATAACAGATTTTTTTTTTCTTGCTAGTTTGTCACTTGTCTTTTGCTTTTCTGTTTGGTTGTTTTGTAGGGGGGGACATAGGGCATTGTCATGAAGACATATGTTGAAGTACTGTACACTAAAATAAATTTCAGATGGATCGAGTAATTACTTACAAATAGCAAAACCACAAGCATCTAGAAGAAATTATGGAAGAATGTTTTTCATCTCAGAGTAGGGAAGGACTTTCTAAGGATGACTTAAAAACCCCCAAAAGACTGATAAGTTTGACTACACAAAAATTAAAATACCTTCATGCGACTTAGGAAGTACTAACCCTCAGTGTCTCAGAATGTGACTTCATATGGAAATAGGGTCCTTGCAGATATAATTAGTTAAAATGAGGTCATACTGGAGTAGGGCTGGCTCTTAATCCAACATGGTTGGTGTCCTTATAAGAAGAGGTGACAAAGATGTGGGGAAACCGCCGTGTGACGAGGGAGGCAGAGATTACAGCTGTAAGCTAAGTGCCACCAAGAATGGCCACAAACCACCAGAAGCTAGGAGAGGGGAAGGAAAAGATTCTCCCCTCAGGTTTCAGAGGGAACATGGCCCTGCTTACAGGTGAATTTCAGACTTCTAGCCTCCAGAACCCTGAGACATAAATTTCAGTTGTTTGAAGCCACTCAAAGTGTGGTACATTGTTACCACAGGAGTCCCAAGAAAGGAATACACCCAGCTTCCTCTCTTCCCTATTCTCCTAAAAACTAGTGCGACCCGCCTAAAGATTTTGGACAAAGGTATAAACCATGAGATTGTTACCCACTAAAAAGGAAAAGGTTCCAGTCCTTGTCTTACCTGAAAGACAAGATTACAAACAGGAGATGGAGTGCATTGTGCAGCAAAAGATTTTAAAGGATTTATTTTGGAAAAGAAAAGTACACCTCCAAGAACGGGAGGTGGGCTCATCCAAGGGAGGAAAAGCAGTGGTCTCTGTGTACTCCTTCTCTTATACTCTCGCGTAGAGGAGGGCTTTTGATTGATGGACGACTCTTGCCCCTGGAGGGCTTAGTCATATTTGTTTCCTTTGCACATGTCCTTACCTGTGGTATACACAGAAAAACCCATGGCGGGGATTGCTAAACCACAATGTTAATTATATTACAATGAGTACTGGGTCCTTTCGGTCTCTACTGAGCTGTTGTAGCTGTCGGGTTCTAACCAGTTTCTTGGGGCACTCATTGAGAAGTAAAATCACTTTGGTTGGAGGCGGGCATAATGTCATCTTCCAGACCACTCTAGCTCTCCTCCACCTATCTGCCCGGTGCCCCCACTTTTCTAACTACCTAACAAGATAAATTTGTAGAGGTTACAGAGACTTAGAAAGTTGCCCTCCCTGACTACCCAGAGTTATGTAGCCATCCAGCTGCTCTTTGACATAATTCCTATCTGGTGTTTTCTTATTTACTATTTGCCCCTGTCATTAGACTATAAGCTGCATGACAGCAGGGACCTATTCTTTTCTTCTCACCACTATATCCTGAGGACATGCCTGACAGATGGTGGACAACCACCTTTTTGATGATGAATGATTAAAATTCTTAGAGAATTTCAGCTGATCGCCGAATCTGTGACCTAGAGTGTGTTACATAATTGTCCCACCCAGATGAACTGTTTCCATCTATAAAAGGGGAGAAGTGTATGTGCTGAGAGTTAGGAGGGAAAAGTGACAAGTGCTACGGGCGCTGACTTGGTGGTTTGTTTTTTTTTTTGGTTTCGCTTAACTGGGGAGGAATCAAGCAGACTGCAAGCTCCACTGGGTTTTCCATTACAGTTTGGTTTACTGTTATATCCCCAGTAGCTAGCAGAGCCTGCCACATAGTAGATGGTCAGCAAGTTTGTTGAGTAAATGAACGGAAGGCAAGAGTTTTGAGAGATGTTTCGGATGTAAAACCTGGTAACGAACTGGATGTTGGGGAAAGTAAAGGATGTGTACAGGTTTCTGAGAGGAAAACAAATGTTTTATTCACGTGAGTGGGGCTCTCTTGACCTGGTCTTCATACTTTAAAACCTTTTCACTAAGAGGATAATTCTGAAGTCTAGAAGCAAGGTTCTAGAAGAAGAACAATAAATCCGACCCCAGTCCAGTTTTTTCACTTAAGGGAGCAATTAGCTTCTCTGAGACCAATGCAAGTTCCTCTTTCAGGATTCCTTTGCGATTAAGACTGAGTCATTTCCTGGTAAGGGGCATCTCAGAGTGGGCAGGGAAGAGAGAAGGTGAAGTCAGTTACTATAAGCCAGCTGAAAATAAAGCAAAGATTTCATGATGGAGTGTGGTGTCTGGGTTGGCAGGTCATGTCCTTAGAGGTTGAGAGACCTGAATCAGAGCCACAGATTCTTCTCCTTCCCCTCTCTGGGATTAAAAATCATAATGGATTAAAAGTAATAATGAACTTATCTAGGACTTCCAACTGATCTGGTCCTGCCCCCAAAGTTACCAAGAGTAGTGACGCCACATCCTACCCTCACCCTTGGGGACTGGTCTTAGCCGTCCACGGCTTTTAAACTTGTGAGGAAAAGGAAGTAACACCCCTCCGGGTCTTTTGAACTGGTGGACCATCCCCTCCGATTTGCACCCCCTGCCAGCCCCTCAGAAAAGAAAAGGCAGGCTTTCAAAGCTGGCAAAAATAACAGTTTGGTTTTTTAAATGGATACAAAAACAAACATTTACAACCCCTTTTCCACTTCTCAGCCTCCTCCAGGTGAAGATTTAATAAGAAAAGATTTACCTTCTGTTCGCTCCCATTTTTCAACAAAAGAAATCCACACCACTTTTCTTCTCAATTAAATTATATACTTAAATTAAATGTATATTTTATATACACACAAATACATGATTTTTAAATATATGATATGATTTAGGTCTTCCTTTAAAGCTTTTTTTATAGATTAATAAAACCCAGAAATTTAAAAGTTATTTATTTATTCATATTATTTAAAGGGCATATTAATTGGTTTGGTAGTATTTTTAAATAGTTTCCCCCTGTCTTGTTTGGAATATATGTTGAATAATTATAATGAAATGACTAGATAAAAATAATGTTCTATAAATTAGATACAACCAATTTTTGTGATGCTATTCGAAAAGGTCAACTTTTGTTAGCATGGTGCTTCAATTATTTGTAATATTCATGTAATTAACTCAAAAAAACTTCAATCCTTTTGTTTTCGGTCTAAAGGCTTAAACCAAACTACAAACAAGGCAAAGGTTACAGCATGAAAGTAAATATTTAGATTGACTCCTAAAATAACTCTCGTCAGCTACCTGTTAAAATAACTTTATTCCCATAAAATGTTTCTAAAACCACTTCTAGGAGTGAAAAGCTATATAATTTGGTGCTTTGTTTTAATTTTAAAATCTTGGCCCCAGATATTTACTTCTGAACAACTACTTTCACAGTCTCTTATTCAATATATATATCTAAATGGCCATTCTATCAATATCTCTGAAATTGTTTCCCTGTAATGCACTCTTAATTTCATTCCTATGTCTCATAATATTATCAGCAAGTATGTACTCCATTTTCTTCAGAATCTTTTGACCTAAAAGATAACCGAATGATTCATTGGAGCACTTCTTCCTCCACTACAAGCCAGAAACACCTCAGAAAACTGTCCCCTCCATTTCCCACCCAGGCTGGAGTAGAAGGTGGCAGTAGGCTTGGGTACCAAGGGACACAGAAAACACAGGTCTGAAAGGAGTTTTGGCTTTTGTTACTTGATGTTCATTTTTTTTTTTGTGACCTTCCATCCTGAACTAATCTGGTCAGCCCAGACTAGCCAGCACTTTAGTAGTAATGTTTGACCAATTTTTGTGTTGCTAAGTACCATCCACCACTATTAAGCCCCCGTCAGAAATTATTTTATGTATTTTTGCTTCTGAAGATAATCTAGTTGAGAATATTTTCTAAAGTCTATAGTTATAAGTCTTCTGATGAACAGATGATTTAGTACAGTTCAAAATTAAAATCTATAGTATGTAAAGAACTCTTACAACTCAACATCAAAAAACCCACCCAATTGGATATGAGGGTGATCTGGCTGCAACATCTGTCACCCCACTGATCGCCAGGGTTGATTCGGCTGATCTGGCTGGCTAGGCGGGTGTCCCCTTCCTCCCTCACCGCTCCATGTGCGTCCTTCCCGAAGCTGTGCACTCGGTCAAAGAGGACGACCATCCCTGATAGAGGAGGATCATTCTTCTCGGTCAAGGGTATATGGGTAGCTGCGCTCCCCTGCTAGAACCTCCAAACAAGTTCTCAAGGTCCAAAAAACCCACCCAATTAAAAAAGTGGGCAAAGGACTTGAAGAGATATTTCTCCACAGAAGATACACACATGAGCAACATGACCAATAAGCACATGAAAAGATGTTGAATATCCTAATCATTAGAGAACAAATCAAAATCATAATGGGATAATACTTCACATCCATTAGGATGATTATTCTAACAAAGAGAGAAAAAACAACAAGAGATAGTGAGAAAGTGGAGAAATTGGAACCCTCATGTATTGCTGGTGGGAATGTAAAATAGTGTAGCCTCTGGGAAAAATAGTGAGGTGGTTCCTCAAGAAGTTAAATATAGAATCACCATATGATCCAACAATTTCACTCCTAGCTATACAACCCAAATGACTGAAAGTGGGGCTTCAAACAAACATCAGTATTCAAAGAGGCATTATTCACCACAACCAAAAGGTAGAAACAATTCATGTCCATCAACAGATGAATGGATAAGCCAAATGTAATATATATACACAGTGGAATATTATTCAGCCATAAAAAGGCATGAGGTTCTGATACTACAATATGGGTAAATCTTCAAGTATTATGCTAAGAGAACTATAAGCCAGACTCACAAGGACAAATATTGTATGATCCCATTTATATTGGGTATCTAAAACAGGCAAATTCATATATATAATACAGAAAGTAGAATAGAGGCTACCAGGACCTGGGGGAGAGGCAGGAATGAGGAGTTACAGTTTAATGGGTACAGAGTTTCTGTTTTGGATGATGAAAAAATTCTGTAAATGGATAGTTGTGGCAGTTACACAACATATGGCTGTACTTAGTGACACTGAACTGTACATTTAAAAATGGTTAATATTGAGGGAGGGTATAGCTCAGTGGTAGAGTGCCTGCTTAGCATGCACGAGATCCTGGGTTCAATTCCCAGTACCTCCATAAATAAATAAGTAAACTTAATTACCTCCCCCTCTAAAATTTTTTTAAAATAGTAAATTTTAGGTCTGTTTTGCCACAACCAAAAGAAAAAAAAAAAAGAACCAGATGAGACCTATTAGTCATCTCTCCAGATGCCTTAATACATTTCAGATGTGACAGATCCAGTCTCAGACTGATTCTTCACACCAGGGCAGAGCCACAGTTTGTCATTCAACATCACGTCTTTTAGTCTTACTTGAGAAGGTGAAATAACGTGACTGACTTGATTGGTAGGAGAAAATCTGAAACCCCATTTGCAATCTGGTTTTCTGAAGAAATATAAAATTTCTATGATTGGGGAACTGATAAGGGAAGGACAGGAAGATGTCAGGTACCTAGTTTGTAATAGCCAATTCTTGTTAAAACTAAAGGTCATTTTTAAGTTAATTTTTTTCTATTACAAAATAAATGCATATTCAATGTAGAAAAATTGGAAATTATAGAGAAACATAAAGAAGAAAAAGAAAATAATACAGTGTCATCAACTCAAAACAACTGTTATTTTGGTGATTTCCTTAAAATTGTTTTTTCTCTGGTGTGCACATAGATATGTATGTGTATGTACTTAAAATGCATACGTATGTAAACAAGGTATAATCGTATATAGGTCATGCTGCATCTGTAAATATGCTTCCCCTTTTCACTCAATATTATTTCAGGAGCATTTACCAATTGACTTGTCTTTAAAAAAACTTGATTTTTACTCACTTTATAATATTCCACCATTTAGATATGCCATTTTCTATTGTCAGACCCTTCAGGTTGTTTCCAGTTGTAAAAATAAAGGAAGACCACCCAAATGAAAACAAACAGGCTATTTATTCAGAGCTTTCTGTAGCAAGAAAGTCAGCCACCATCACATGCATTTGGCAGAGACTCAAAGGCAGGCAGGCATGCAGGCAGAGGAGTTGAAAGGCTTTACTGAAAGAAAAGAAAAGCTTCAGGTGTGCCCTGATTGGAGGTTGCTGGTCAGGGGGAGCTGGGGGCGGGTTAAGGAGAAACAGGCATCATGCGATTGGTTAGGGGAGCACATTAGGTGTTTTCTAATTGATGCTAAATTGGAAGGAGGGGGAAGGGCAAAAAGTAGGGAAGCTGGCAATTACTGACCAAGTCCTTGCTCTTTGGGGCTGACACAGAGGTTGTGGTTTATATTCCTGGACTCCTTGCTGCCAGGGTGTGGGCCAGAATTCTCTTTTTTATATATGGTCTGACCATTGTTGGTATTAGTCTCTCACAATCAATGTGCATTTGTATGTGTACAATTATAAACAACACCAACATGAACATATATGTCCATAAAGTTGCACATAGCTATGAATTTGTCTTTGGGCTGAACACCTAGAAGTGTGACTGCCAAGTCAGAAGGCATAGCTTTTTCAAAGGATTGTATAAGTTTTTGACATTTTGGCAATGAACATTTGGATGGTTTAACAATTTCTACCCTCAATAGCTGTGAATGAGGATGTTTGTTTTGCTTGCACCTTCAGGCTAGGTGATTTCAATGCTAAAATAGCCCATTTGTTATTCAAGTAATAATAATTAACCAACCAAAACAATTAATATAGATTTGTTGAATATCAGCAATGTGTTCCACTCTGATGGGGAGAGGGTGGTGAAAGAGAAGATGTTAAAGACTTGAGTTCTGCCCTCCTGCAGCTTATAGCCTAGACAGGGAATGAAAAATGAATACCAGGAATAGATCTTAGGCTGCCAGTGATTGTAGAAAATAAGAGAGTTGGAAGAAGGAAAAAAAAAAAAGCAAAGAAACAAATCAAAAAATAATTTAAAAAAGAAAAAGAGAGTTGGATGACACCTCCTTAAACTCTCTGACTCTGACATTCTATATATTTATGAAACCAGGACAATAATGAATTCTGGCCTCTGCAGCTTTGACTATAAATGGTGCAGGAGAGGAAAGGAAGATGAGAAGGGGGAGGTGTGAAACAAGCTGGGCATTTGATGGGAGGCATCCAGGCCATGTGAGCTTCAATGCAGATCCTGTTAAGACTAATGCCTTGCACACAGAATTGAACATGGCTTGTGTGGGAAACTTGAGGGTCTGCCTCTGGGCCTCAGTTTCCTCAACTGTAAAATAGGATAATAGCAATTGTATCATGGAGCTGGTATTGGCTGGGATTCAGTGAGTTAACACGGATGCTGGATGTCTTCCACCACATCCACTTTCCATCCTTCTCCACCCTGACCCAAGGGGCTGACCTGGGCAGCCTACATCATCAGACTCCTTGTCTCTACCTTCTGGTTGGGTCCAGTCAATGGGAGGTACAAGCAGGACACGGGAGGAAGAGAATAGGTTGGAGGTTGTTTCCTGGGTCCCTTCCCTGGGTGTCTCTAATAATACATAATAAACACAAATACGTAACAAATATAAATCCTCGACCTCACTCCGAACTGCTCAGATAATCCCACGGAGGGAACTATAATCTAAATTAATAACAGCATCCTAGATGATTCACTTCAAGGGCCCAAGCAGAGGCACAAAAATGATGGAGTCATGGTCCCGTCTCTCTGGTGGTTTAGAACTCAAGGCAGGGAACTTTGGAGAAAATTAAATAATCCTATTCTGACTTACATCGCTATTGTATTGTTATGCCTGTTTGGAGCTTAACATAAATGGAACTGTGTAGTACATACTCTTGGCTCGCTTTTGTTCAATATTGTGTCATGTTTTGCAGGTAGCAGTGAGTCATTCCTTTTTATTGCTCTGTATTATTCTGTTATATACAATACCACAAAACAGGGAAGGGCTGGTGACTTTCCCACATTACTAACAAACAACATTTTTCTCATCTGTTGTATCCTTCCACCTCCTAGCCTATCACAAGTAACGAGAATTCACTGGCATAAATACCGCAAAGAATAAAGATATATTTTGAGTAACTGCTAATAGTTTGTGAATGTTTGCTATGATATTGTGTGTTATGATACTGTTCAAAGTGCTTTACATGTTTTAGCTCACTTATTCGCCACAAACGGAGGTGATCCATGTATTATTATTCCCATTATACAAGAAGGAACCTGAGGCACAGAGAGGTGAAGTAACTCGCCTAAGGTTACACAGCTAGTAAGTAGCATTGCCAGGATTTGGACCCAGGCAGTCTGGTTTCAGAGCCAGCACTCTTAACACTCTACTATACAGCTTCTAACATAGTTCATGGGCCACCAATGACTTCTATGAAAGAAAAAACCATGGTTAAATCTCATGAGTAGCACTATAAGCAAAGCATCTGCTTTGTACGTGGGAGAAGCTCAATTCATGTTCAACTAACAAAATGGTGATGGGAAGACCAGGTAGGTGGCTATTCCAGCCTAGATGTGAGTTGCTGTGGATCTGAATGTCACAAAGATGAAGAAGAATTTCTATAGTCCCATTGCTGAGTACCAATTTCTAGTCATGAGATTAGGGGAAAATCAAGGAGCAACCTGCAGAAAAACAGTGAAACTAAGAAAGTGACTCATGAAAGTTACTCACTGACACATGGCATGCTGACATTAGACACTTACAATAACACTCCTGCAGCATGTAATCGATCCATATTCTCTGATTTCAAATGCTTCATCACAAGGGTTTCTAAGAAAATCCTGGATATCACCACTAATTATATGAACAGCAACAGGCCGTTTCCACCATCCTGTTGCATCTGGGCGGCTGAACCTCCTGGCAGGCACCTTCCAAATACTTGGATGGTAGTTGGGCATAGCTTTTTCCCACAGTTTAACTTGACTTTGCCCTTCGGCAAAAACAATCTCCAGAATACCCTTGAATATAACAACATTGGCCGGCTTCCTGATCACAAGCAAGTTTAAATAGGGAAGGGCTGCTGTTTTTCACACATTACTAACAAACCATATTTTCCTTACCTGTCACATCTGTCAGCTGCCTGCCCTATGGACAAAGAGAATTAATAGGCAAAATTCAACAATGTTGGAATAAAAGCATTTAAAAAGGTATAAATAATATTCAGGCTTATTCATATGTAGACTATCTGTTTTTGGACTGCTCATAGAGGAAAAGAGAAAGAAAATGGTTATAATCTACCATCTCTGATGTGTGTTTCAAAGTCACAAATACACAATCTTGGGTTTCAAGTGTGACTCATTCAACCAACAGTTGTTGAGACTGTTGTGTTGCCCCAGCCATAACTTTGCAGACATTCTCCAAAGACCACTAGAACACTAGGCAGTTCTCAACTTATGAAAGGACTGTGTTCCAAAATTTACATTGATTGTTTTAAACTGGGAACATACTTCTCTTCAAACATACATATTATTGCTAAAAATTGAGGTATTACATGTGTGTAGTAAAAGGTACTAATTTTAAGTGTTTAGCTTGCTAAATTTTTATGTATGTATATCCCCAGGTAACCAACCACATCAAGGTATAGCACCCGAAGTCTCCCTCATGCCCCATCTCAGCCAACAACTGTCTCTTGGGGGTCATCTCTACTCTGAATTCTACTACCAGGGATTAGATTTTTATAATACAATTGCTTTTTCATTGCTATAGAACAGACATATGTTTAGGATATAAGAATGAACTCAAGGGCAGAGTGAAATAAATATTTAAATACATATACGGCCATGAAACTGTCATCCGGAGCAGTATTTGGGACGTTTTCATACCCTAGAAGATTCCCTCATACTCCTTCCCAGTTAATAACTGGCTCTTCAGAAGTAACCCCTATTCTTAGATTACCACCGCTTAACCTTGCCTGTTTTGGGGCTTTGTATAAATAGAATTGTGCAGTATGCACTCTGGTCTGGCTTTTGTTCAACACTGTGTCTTGTTTTGCATATAACAGCAGTTCATTATTTTTTGAAAATTGCTCTGTAGTATCTACGACTGTACACAATTTCTCATTTCTACTACTCTTCTGTTGATGGACATCTAGATTATTGCCATCCGGGGCTATGAGGAGTAAAGCTGCTATGAACATTCTTGTCGACGTATTTCTTGTCGACGTCTTTTGGTAAATCCTTGTACTCATTTCAGTAAGAGGTACAGGTGTAGAAGAGCATGTAATACGAGGATTTGACCTAATCTGGGAAGGCCAGGAAATTACTGCACTGCAGTGCTTTCTGGGTGATAATGTTTTCTTAATCCCAAACCTGGAGGCCAGGAACACATCTCCTACGTCTAGGACATTTGTGGGGACCCTTCCCGCCTTTTCTCCGCTCTGGAAACGTTAAGGTTAAGGACGTTCTGGCGTTGGCTGTCACGTGTATACTTGGCCTATTCATAAATAAATAAAATAAATCCCTGACTCCACTCACAATTCGCAGAATTACTATTCTGTAGGCGGTGCTGGTTTTCTCCTTGGCGGTCAGCATCCACGTCCCGCCATCCCTTTGGGGAATTCCCCAAGTGACGTAGCTCAGGAGGAGGCTCGGCCCGCCTACGGAAGCTCAAAAGGTCCTTCCTGCCTCTCCCAGTCTTGTTTGCAATCAGAGCATGGCAAGGGATCTAGCTTCTACCGATCCATCTCTCACTGTGAATCATCTGAATCTGAGTCATGAGGGCTTCCAGCCTCCAAGGACGGCACGGTGGGTGGTGCACTTGGCACACTGAGGGCAGCAGGAGCAGGAGAGCTGTTATCACTAGATCGGATTTTGAGGTGTGATTTTGGGCATTGTTCCCGTTGCAGAGCCTCCAACTCAGTACTCCATCTCTGCCAGCAATTCTGTAAGCTAGACAATGGATGGTAATAAATCCCTCTTCTTCAACCAAACACCTTTGGCTTCTAAGAGCACTGACTGCTAAATCCTCCTACCAAAATTCCCCCATAAATAATGATGACAAATATTTACTGTTTTAATTGGTAGCACAAAATGGTGTTTTGTGTGAAAAGAGCAACCTGGTATGCTACTTACAAGTCAAACTGTCTTGATAAACGCCTATTATGGGTCTAACATCTTGCAATAACTTTTGTTCCTCCAAAGCAATTCAATGGTATGGTTATCCATTAAACAAATTATAAGGCGGGCGTAATAGTGCGGGTCGCAGGCTTGGAGAACTTCCGAGGCGGCGGTGGCGCCGGCGACGACGAGGACAGCAGGAGCGGGCCCTGGGCTTTTCGCTCACCATGCCGACCGTGGAGGAGCTTTACCGCAACTATGGCATCTTAGCCGATGCCACGGAGCAAGTGGGCCAAATGAAAGTTCTTGAGAGGTCAAAAATGTCTTTCTCGAGGCGAAAATCTGCAGTTAATTTAGGAAGAGTGCTTGGGAGACGGAAGTTTGTGAAAATGAAGAAAGGCTCTTTCGTCCAGACTTTAGTGAGGACTTACGGTTTCATTATTCACATAAAGATGCCTATCAAGTGATATTGGATGGTGTCAAAGGTGGTACCAAGGAAAAAAGATTAGCAGCTCAGTTTATTCCGAAATTCTTTAAGCATTTTCCAGAATTGGCTGATTCTGCTATCAATGCACAGTTAGACCTCTGTGAGGATGAAGATGTATCAATCCGACGGCAAGCAATTAAAGAGCTGCCTCAATTTGCCACTGGAGAAAATCTTCCCCGAGTGGCAGATATACTAACCCAACTCTTGCAGACAGATGACTCTGCAGAATTTAATTTAGTGAACAACGCCCTATTAAGTATATTTAAGATGGATGCAAAAGGGACTTTAGGTGGCTTGTTCAGCCAAATACTTCAAGGAGAGGACATTGTTAGAGAAAGGGCAATCAAATTTCTTTCCACAAAACTTAAGACTTTACCAGATGAAGTCTTAACAAAGGAAGTAGAGGAACTTATACTAACTGAATCCAAAAAGGTTCTAGAAGATGTGACTGGAGAAGAATTTGTCCTGTTCATGAAGATACTTTCTGGGTTAAAAAGCTTACAGACAGTGAGTGGAAGACAGCAACTTGTAGAGTTGGTGGCTGAGCAGGCTGACCTGGAACAAACCTTCAATCCCTCGGATCCTGACTGTGTGGACAGGCTCTTACAGTGCACTCGGCAGGCATTTCCCCTCTTCTCTAAAAACGTGCATTCCACAAGGTTTGTGACTTACTTCTGTGAGCAAGTTCTCCCTAACCTTGGTTCCTTGACTACCCCAGTGGAGGGTCTTGATATACAGTTGGAGGTATTGAAACTGTTGGCCGAAATGAGTTCATTTTGCGGTGACATGGAAAAGCTAGAAACAAATTTAAGGAAACTGTTTGATAAGTTATTGGAGTACATGCCTCTCCCTCCAGAAGAAGCAGAAAATGGAGAGAATGCTGGTAATGAAGAGCCTAAGCTGCAGTTCAGCTGCAGTACTTTGCACGGGGCCTGCAGGTTTATATCAGACAACTTCGCTTGGCTCTCCAGGGTAAAACGGGTGAGGCTTTAAAAACAGACGAGAACAAGATTAAAGTTGTTGCATTGAAAATAACAAATAATATCAATGTTTTAATCAAGGATCTCTTCCACATTCCTCCTCCTTACAAGAGCACAGTAACATTATCCTGGAAACCTGTACAGAAGGTTGAACTTGGGCAAAAGAGAGCCAGTGAAGATACAACTTCAGGTTCACCACCCAAGAAATCTTCAGCAGGACCAAAAAGGGATGCCAGGCAGATTTATAATCCTCCTAGTGGAAATATAGCAGCAATTTGGGCAACTTTAATTATGAGCAGAGAGGAGCCTTCAGGGGAAGTAGAGGTGGCCGAGGTTGGGGAGCACGAGGAAATCGTAGTCGGGGAAGACTCTACTGAACAAGATGTCACATTCTTCAGCATTGCCATGAGCTTAATATACTAAAATTGTACTTCTCATTGGATTGCCGGGGATATCCCTTTAAAAAGACTGCTGCCTTCAGCTAAAAATTTAATGTTCTTTATACCTTTGTATGTATGATCTACTTTTGTAACAGACCATGGTTGTGTCCAAGGTAAAAACCACAATGATATTTTTGGATGCTTTGTCCGCAGTCTTGACTTGTTTTTGCAGTATCATTATTCAGAGTTCATATTGTGAATCTTTTAAACATCTTGATGATTTGTTATTGAGAGGTATTCAAATCTTAAATGTAATGAAATTCAGTCCGTTTCTGATAACTGGTAAAGTTATCAGTTTTGAAAGATTACTGACTTTCCTGTCCCCTCTTGTCTTTTTTTTTCCCCTCAACATATGGAGAAGAGTAATGGTCAATCATACATTTTATTTTCATTGTTATTTAATAAAGCTAGGCAGTGGTACAGCATTCCTACATTGTGTCAGAAAAGCAAAATACTGATCAGCTTTCTTAAAATGTGGAAATGACATTACATTTTTAGAAGTAAGTAAGTTGCTTTGCACTGCTTACTTAACTCTTCTCCATATGTGTGACACAAACTTTCAGATATGGGATCTTACTATTTGAAATAGAAATGTGTATGTATAATATATATACATACATAAGCATATATGTATGTGTGTGTGTGTATATATATATATGCATGCTGTGAAACTTGACTACACAACATAAATCATTTTTTAAAATTCCAGGAACGGGTAGTCTTTGACACAGTGATTATCCTTTTGAGGCTAAATCCGTTATTCACTTGTTATCTAGGTTTTCCTCCCGGTAGTGAGGGCTTTTGAGTCAGTTGCACTTACATGATTATTGTTATTTAAAGCTAAAAATAAACAAAGGCTGCATTTTCAAAGATAAATATGGAGATCCCTGTTGGAGAAATACAGAATCTGATGTATATATAGGTTTCTACAGGATGAGATAGAATAATTTAGAATTTGGGGATTTAATAACCAGGGCAGCCCAGGAAAAGTGACTTGGTAACATGGTATACCAATAAATAAGGGATGCTCTCTCAGTTTGCTTTTGCCACTTTCAAGATTTTAACTTCTCAGGTTATTAATCAAAGTTATTGTCTAAGTTAGCCAATAGAATCTTTTAGTTAAAACAACAGATGGGGGGTTTGTGGAGTGTTTAATGTCATGGGCATTTTTAGTAGCATAGGCCCTTTGCTCTGCATTTGAATGTTTCATGTATTTTTGTTCCACAGTTAATCTTCCCTCCCCAAGTTTGCTATTCAAATCCAATGCCTGAGTGACAGTTTCTAGCAGTTTGACATATTTTTTGAGGAAGAGTTTGTGATTCCAATGCAGGTGTCTTCATTACTGTTACCTCTACGTTGAGGGGAAAAAGCAAAACCCCTTGTTAGAATTACTGCACATGTTTATGGAAAAAATATTTTTTAAAGACTAGAATGATACAAGTGAGCAAAAGAAGTTGGTCAGCTTGACTATGGAGTGGTGGCAATAATCTCTAAACATTCCAAAAGACTATGAGCTGAACCCAAGCTCCTTGGAATTTGAACAGACATAGGAACATGGAATTGCCATTTGAAAACTGTGACCAGGTAGTCTGGACCTCAGAGGCAGATCAGCCAGTGGCCTAAAGCCATTTCAAGTACAGAAGTTGCATTGGGACTACAGTTATATAAATCTGAACATTAAGTGTAATTTTTCCTCTTGTTCTTTTTAATATTTGTAAACTCAAAGCTGAGCAGAAGTGACTTTACTTTCTCAAGTTTGATATTAAGTTGACTGTGTTCCTTTACCACCTCACTGTTCCCCGTCCCTTTCCTAAGGCAATAGTGCACAACTTGGGTTATTTTTACTTTGAAAATTTGAACGGAAAACTTCATGCCATGGATTTTTTTTTCTTTTGCAAGACACCTGTTTATCACCTTGTTTAAAAGTAAATGTTCCCTTATGCTTTTGAAATAAATTTCCTTTTGTAATTAAAAAAAAATTATAAGGCAAACAGAATTGAGTCTTTAAATAGATACCTGGAGGCGGGGTGCCTGATAAGCTCCTTATATCTGGGGGCATTTGTTCCCTCATTACAGAATAAAGGAAGGTGCCAAATCTGTATCCTATTAATGGGAAAAATACTTCCCCTATTCCCCAACTGCCTCCTCTTTCCTCCTTTCACATTGCCACATGACCTGTGTTAACTGAATGTGTCAAGGCCACTGTGGAGTTTGCCAGCTGGACCAGAACATACAGACCTTAGAAGAAGCCCTGGTTATATAATAAATATACTCAATAATAGCTTGTTATTAATAATGAACTATACTTCTACTAATGGAAAAGTTCTTGTTGATAACATCAGAATAAAAAATGTAAAAATAAATGTTAGGATTTTCAGAGATTTATGGTTTACAAAATTACTTCAGGTACTTTTATCTCATCTGATCCCACTGCTCAGAGGAGTTAAGTGACTTGCCTAAGACCACACAGCTTGAAGCTAGACCTAATTCCCTTTCCTCGCTTTTTCGACCATACAATATGAACATCAATAGCTATAAAACAATGATTAATAACTGCATTGCATTAAAATGAAATAAATAAATAAATAAGTCTAAATTCAGAAAAATTACATGATCTAGTTTTGGTTTTTTCTTTTTTTTTTTGGTGGAGGTACGGGGAATTGAACCCAGGACCTTATGCATGCTAAGCATGTGCTCTACCACTGAGCTATATTCACCCCCTACATGATCTAGTTTTAGTAACTAAAACATAAAACATCACATACTATATAATAAACTGACTTCGTAAATACCAAAACTATTTGCTTATGCATACACCTGCCTATGATGAGAATAGAAGGATATGCTCCAAAGTGTTAACACAATTCTGATCTGACCTCTGGGGATCAGAATTATGGGCAATTTTATTGGTGTGAGCTTGGGAGGAAGAGTATAGCTTATTTTCATTTTCTAAATTTTCTACAATAAAGGCATTATCAATACACTTTCTGAAAAAGCCGTTTTTCATGGTTATTATTAAATAGTCATTTTGATATTCTACTTTTAAAACAGCCAACTCATGATCTAACTCAGTGAAAAGTCCAATTTGAGCATCCAGCCACCACTAATGAGCAACTTCCTGGTATTGTACAAACATCTTTCCACTTAATTTTCACAACAATTTCATATGGTAGTAATGTTATCCCCACATCACTGATAAGGAGGCTGATGCTTAGAGGGGTTCATGGGTCAAGATCACACAGGAAGTAACGGAGTCTTGGCTGTGGCAAGATCAAAGTCCACCTTCCTCTCTGGCTGGGCTCCTCCTAACTTCCTTCCTTCTAAGCCCAGCTTCTCTAACACAGGAGAGCTGCTCTATCACGTGCAGCCTCTCAGATACCTGTCTTTAAAACACACTTATGAGGCGGAGGGTATATAGCTCAATCGGTAGAGCACATGCTTAGCATGCACAAGGTCCTGGCTTCAATTTCCAGTACCTCCTCTAAACATAAATAAATAAACCTAATCCCCCCCCCCCCAAAAAAACAAAACCACGTTTCATCTTTAAATGCACATGAATAAAAAAAATCAATGAAGAAATATTAAAAAATAAATAAAAATAAAGACATACTTACAGTATTCAAGTAGACCATTTTAAAATGATTACATGTATCATAAAAAGACTGGAAGGATATGCTCCGGACAGTATGTATCACCAGAGGGATGGGACTTCCATTTTCCAAGTTTTTATACCTATTAATTTTTTTCTTTTAAAAATTTTTCTATAATTAAAAAAAAGTCAGAAAAGATATAGATTTTTCCCGTATTGTCTATCTCTTGAACATCAGTGCATCTCAGTACCAGGCTAACCACACAAACCATTTCTAGAAACACGCATAACAAAAATGTGTACAGGATCACCAGTCCCTTGTCTTCTCACTCAGCTCTCCTGCTAGACCGTGACCTCAGGGTCTCTACCTGTCTTACTGACCACCGTGCCTTCAGGGCTAGAACATCTGGCCAATGAGGAAGCATTTGGCACATAACTGGCAAATGACTGACTGAATATATACTTTTCTTTTTCCAAGTTTTAAATATGCTGATATATTCTTATATTAAGTTTCAAAACAGAATACATGTTAAAAGTCAGGTAAGAGAAAGAAAATGGACAAGGAACTATCTTTCTGAATCTCAAAACTTGCCAAAGGTGGCTGTTATGGGTTAAACTGTGTCCCTCCCTTCCCAACCCCTCCACCCCCAAAAAAGGATACATTGAAGTCCTAACCTCTGGGACCTCAGAATGTGACATTATTTGGACACAGGGTCTTTGCAGGTGTAATTAGTTCAGATGAGGTCATATTAGAGAGAGTGGGTCCCTGATACAATAGGACTAGTGTCCTTTTAAGAACACAGCTGTGTGAAGACAGAGGCCTGGGGAGACAGCCATGGGAAGACGGAGGATTGGGGTGAGACATATAGAAGCCGAGGAATGTCAAAAATTGCCAACAAAACCCACCAGAAGCTGGGAAGGATTCCTCTACAGGTTTCAAGGGAGCCTGGCCCTGCTGACACCTCAATTCAGACTTCTAGCCTGCAGAACTGTGAGACAATAAATTTGTTGTTTTAAGCTTCTGGTACTTGGTTACGGCAACCTGAGGAAACCAGCAGTGGCCTTGACTTTGAATTCTTGCAAATAATGGGGGAGGAGGAAATAGTCACCTGAACATCATGACCTGTTTTCAATGACTTTCCAGTTTATTTTCTGATAATGGAAAATATTTTCAAGAACGTGTCCAGTCAACTCAGGAATGCCAAAAAAGCAAACAACAAAGGACACACACAAAACAAGAGGTAACTGACATTTTAATATGCCTGGGTATTGGCATAAAAACTGTAAAAATCAGCAGTACAACATTGGTTTTCAAAGATTAACATTTACAACTGTAGTAAAATAAAGTTTCACAAAGTTAAATTTCCTTAACACTTCATTTCAATATTAATCTAACTCTTTACAGTCTACCAAAATGGTATTATTTCATCATTTCTTTAAAGCACTGGAGCTCTTCTTAAGTGAAATGTTAATATGGGGCCCCGATAGGTAAAACAGAAAGTGAAGCTGTCCTAGTCTGGGGGGGGGCGTTCCTAGAGGGGATCTCACACATCCCTAGGTATCACCTCTTAAGACTCGTAGTCTGAGAACTATGCATAGTCTAAGAACCATGGAATTAAAATATTCACAATAAACACTAATAAGATTTCACTGACAAAGAAAAATTAGGAAGTTTGTTCAGTAACCGATACGTTTTATGCCTTTGCTTTTCCACATGCTTTTCTTTGGTTTCATCTCCTTAGAAAGTCTTTTGACCATTAATTGTTTGAATGGCAGCTATATTCAGCAGAAATTTCATCTCTACACCTAGGAAATTATCTCCAAGTCAGATGCTGCTGAATAGGATCCAAAAACAATAATTTATTATTATTATTATTATTATTTTATTTCAAAAGAATATTTCATTCCAATGTTCACATAACAAATAATAAACAAATAATAGTGTTGACATAAGCAAATACGATTTTTCCTTTGAAAGAGGCCTTAAAAGCCACAGGAATGAATTAATGTAAGTTCTTAGAATGTATAATAGAGTCATGGATAATGTGCACAAAAGCAATGATTTTTTAAAAAACTTTTTAAAGGCAGTCAGTCCATTGATCATATTAGTTAAAATAAAACATTTCTCATGAAAAAAGCCCCCAAACCAAGATAATTCTTGGGACAATGAAACATCCCAATAAATCAAAGGGAGATTTTTAAGTAGCTATAACATCACAGGGTCTTAGAATGGATGTTTAAACAGGACAGAAACGGCAACAATATTCACACAAGCCTTCTACTTGAGGTATACAGAAATGGCTGGGCTATGGGGATGTGCAGATCTGTGGTTGGTGATGCCAATTAAAGAGGAGAAAGCGTGCTGGACCCCGGTGGGCACAGGACCACAGGGAATCATCTACTTAAGACTATGTGTGTATAAGAGTTACTTATAGCACAAAAGAAGAAAGTCCTGAGGCACGTGACCTTGGGTTAGCTGCTGGACTTGCTCATTAAGGACCCTTCCTTGTTCTAGGTAGTTTATTCATTCCACACAGATGTCTATATAGTTCACAAACACTAATGCAGTGCTGATAATATGCCAGGCTCTCTTCTAAGTGCTCTGCGAATACTAGCTCATTTCATCCTCAGAACGACCCTATGAGGTAGGTACTATGATTAGCCCCATTTTACAGATGAGGAAATAGGCACAGACAGATTAAGCAACTTGCCCAAGATCATAAGGCTTGAAAATGTTGATTTCTGATTCCAACCCCTTTGCAGGGAAGAAATGACATCTTTGGCTAAAAAGAGAAATTGCTCCTAGAAAAGTCCCAGGAACCAGCCTAAGTGAGAAAGGAAAAGGCAGCACCAGAACTGATACTTCACTGGTTCATCCCGCCACACGGATACAATCTCCAAATCAATTTTAACTTTAACGACATAAATATAAATTGTGCACAGATGCATACAAAATTCCTTCCACTCCTAGTAAAGGCCCTTAGTCAACTTCAATTTGTTTTGAAATGTCTGAAATCACATGCTGTTTTAACGTGGCATACCAGCTAAACCAACTAGAAGCTGATTCAGGAGGCCTCTGCTTCTCTAGCACAGAGACCAGCATAAAAAAGACAGGAAATAAATATGAAGTTTGATATAAAAAATAGTGGTCTCAAATAAGTTTTAAGGATAACCTTGGACATCCCAATTCATTACTTTGTCATATTCTTGAATCCTTTGTTTTATGTGAGAAAGTTTATTTTTCAGATAATCACAGCGTTCTTTTTTTTCCAGAAACGTAGGATCCTGGAAAAGAAACCAAGCTATTATTTCAGCCTCTGGTTTCCTCAGCGAAAAACAGAAACATACATCATCACTCAGAAAATGACCCTTCATAGCAGATTTTCCTGTAGCAGATTTCAACATCTGCCTAACAAGAACAACAGGTAAGTGCTCTACACTTTTTTTAGTGGACTTCATTTTTTTTTTAACCGTTTTTAATTCATAGCACAGTTGAGTTGGAAGTAGAGAGCTGAGTTTAAAATACAGTAAAAAGTAAATAGTGAGTATTGAAAGGATTAATAAAAGCTCTCTCCAGCCTCTCCAGATTTGTGCAATGAAGTTACGGATGGAGTTATGAACATGTAAAACAACTTAATGGTTCTGAATGAAGTGTGGGTGAGCAGCTCTATGTGGGCGCTCATTTCCCTGGGCTCCTGCATCAGGACACAGCACCATGTATTCAGGACAGAGAGAAAAGGCACTCAGCAGCCACCCACGTCCCCTAACAAGTAGCATCTTAAGAAATACAAAAACAAAACAAAACAAAACAAAAACCCCACGACTTTAGCTAAAAGAACCTAAAGTCTATCAGTTGTCACCATTGTACCTGGGCAAGAATATATTCTGAAGAAGAAAATGCTTTTACTCACATTCTTTTTTTTCTTAAACTCTTCATGGATTCTTGAAATTCTCTCACGCTCCTAAAAATAATACATTGAATAAGTGAATGAAAATACATGCAGTTACTCAAATCATATCTCAGGAATGTCTCAGGGTACATTGGGCATGAGAATAGAAAACAATGGTTACCTAAGACTATCATGAAAATGTTCACACACACACACAAATTCAATTCACTGGATAAATATTTGAGGGCTTACTATCAGCCAGGCCTTGGGACCCGGTGGTGAACAAGAAAGGAAGGGCCCTGCCTGCATGAAACCAGGACCGAGACCCAGTGCCACTGCTTGCTGGTGGTATGATCCTGAGCAAGCTCTTTATCTTAAGACTCGGTTTCCCTATCAGTAAATTGGAAATAATAACTAAAACTACCTCCTAACACTGTGAGAAGGCTCACTTACTTGAAACAATTCTTCTAAAGTGCCTGGTACATAATAACCACGTTAGCCATTATCAAGTAGAATTTTCATCCCCTCTGGGAAGTTCTTTGTCAAGTTACTAGGTACTGGGATCAAAAGGTTGAGACTATTTAACTTTTGAAAATAGCTAATACAAGGTTCCTTCTAAATTTATACTGAGTTTCATAATAAATATGAAATTTGTTAAGGGGCTAGAGCAATGCCCTCATTTATCCAAGTAAATTTATGTTTTAGAGATCACTAAACACTGTAAAGCTAATAAATAAATAAATAACAAAATGTAATGATTTATAGTTCTAAAAGCTTCCCCTGAGAACATTTTCTATCACAAACTACATCCTTTTCCTAATATATTTTAACTCTTCAATGTCTTACATACTAAGACGATAAGTATTGTTTGTGATGTGATTGCTTGCCAGCAGCAAGATGAACCTGGTAATTTAGCCGTCATCTATATTAACAGGTCCTGTAAACTGGGACTGGGAGTAAAACTGGTTGTCTAGGGACAGGGATGCTGTGCTGGAGATGGAGGCAGAGATGAGAGCTGTAGGATCTGTCCTAGGGTCAGTCAGAGAAGCTGAATTAAGAGGATGAGGACCAGAGGGATTATCTTGAGCAGCCAGACTCCTATTTTATGGGCTTAGAAAAGTCATGTGATAGTTTAATTTTTCAAGGGTGCACCAGCAGGTCTGTGTGAGACCTGTGCCTCCCAGCAGGCCCCCTGGGCTCAGAAACATCTCCCTGGGGACACGCTGGGAAATGAATGACCCTTGCTAGCAGACTCCCGCTCATGGTAAAGCTCAGCCTGTGGCCGTGCGAAGTTAACTTTAGTGACACAATTAATATCTCTACTTTAGATAAGGACTGCAGGAGACACTGAGACGAAAGGTGTCATTTGGCTACTTACTTGCCATGCCATGCTAAAACCCAGAGGAAATGACTACTGTTGAGACTGTGTGGAAAAACCATGAGAGGACTCAAGTCTCTCGGCACCTGCTGTAATCAGGACCCTCCCATGCCAACTGCAGACCGACATGCCTGAGCCCTTGCCCACTCCCACTCGTACAAAGCCTACAAACCCGAGACCACTAGGCCTAGGCTCAAGGACTACACGTCACAGTCAGGTTTCTTGGCATCATGCCCATCAACCAGCTCGCTCTTCCCAACCTATCCAGATGCCAGAAGCCTGCTCCTTCCTTCCTGCACTCCTTTGAGGGCATCTAAATGTGGTCACCCCTCCTGGACCTGCGGGCCTTGCTTGTTTTCCAAATGGTACTAAATGACCCTGGACCTGCATGCAGTATTTGCTGGATTTCGCCTGCTTCCTGGTACTGGTGTTTCTTAGCCAACACCTTTCCATCACTCCAGGATTGGGAAAATGTCACTACTCTACACATTTGGCTTACAGAACCTGTAATTATAACTCATTTAAATGTACACTTAAAAGTCTGGGCAAAACAAAGATGCCCAACTAACACAGGTCTCAGGAGAAGAATATATATATAAAATATGTACATATATTATATATATATATAGCATGTACATTATATATACATACATTAATTTGATATTTATTTAAAAATGCTGTATGAGTTTTAACAATTTCAAGTACACAACAGTAGATTAGATTACTATATTCTCTTTCAGAAGAATAGGATATTGCACACAAATGTTCATAGCAGCATTATTCATAACAGCCCCGAAGTGGAAACAAACCAAATGTCCATTATCTGATAAACAGATAAAGAAAGTGTGGTATATTCATACAGTGGAATATTATTATTCCACCACAAAAAAGAATGAAGTATTGATTCCCGACACAATATAGACTAACCCTGAAAACGTTCTGCTGAGCCAAAGAAGCCACACACAAAAGCCCACATATTATATCATCGCATTTATATGAAGTGTTCAAAATAAGCAAATCCACACTGACACAAAGTACATTTGTAGCTGTTAGTGGCTGGAGAGAGCGGGAATGGGGAGTAAGTGCTAACGGGTATGGGGATTTTTTGAGGGGTGGATGGTGATGAAAATGTTCTAGAATTAGACAGTGGAAACGGTTATACAACTCTGTGAATATACTAAAACCCAATGAATTGTACACTTAAAAATAGTGAATTTTACGTATGTGAATTATATCTCAATGAAAAAATGTATGTCAGGTAAAAATTGCCCTTGATTATGAGGGCACCCTGATTTCCCAGATATTAAAATGTGGGGGGAAAAAAAGACAGAACGCTACAGAAAACGCTTAGGCCCCCTAGGACTGCCATCTCCACCCTGGTTTTCCTCTCTGCCACAAACCTGGTCATTGGTCTGAAGCATGTGCCCCGCAGCTCACATCTGCAGCTTCAGATCCACTCTCCATCCTTATCCACCATGCTCTCTGCGCCTGGGGTCCTAAGTGCTTGGCTGTGACTGCAGAACGCATGGCCACTGGTGGCTGCTCTACACCCCGTCCACCCCGTTGTGAATAAACCATTCTCAAATTATTTTAGTTCAAGTGTGCTGTCTCCTTTGGGACCCTGACCAACTTAGTATGTATCTTAGGCAAATCTATACTTTCTTTCAATAATAAAATAAAATACTACTTAATAATTGAAGGCAAAAGACAATAAATTATATAATTTGAATTGTCACCCTAAAGATCTCAAATGGCTTTCCTAGACAGCAGATGCAGATGGTTGTGCCTTCTCTACATTTCAGACCAGGTCAGAGTTATCCCTCCTCTGTCAGTGCTCCTCCCCCGCAGCTGCAGACACTGACCTGCTGGTTTTCTGAACGATGTGGCAATCTGCTCATCACTGCATCCAGCTCATCCAACTTCTTCAGGACAGCCTGAACTTCGGCAGAGAGTTCTTTGTACTCTGAAAACTGGTCTTGGAACACAGCTTTATAGCGTTCTCGTTCATCATTTGTCTGAATCATAGGGTATTTCCTGAGAGAAAAAAATAAAGATGAGGTTTGACTCAGATGGTGGAGTAGGAAGACCTTGAACTCACCTCCTCCCACAGGCACACCAAAGCTACAACTATTTACAGAGCAGCTGCTGATGAGAACGACCATAAGACTAGCAGAAGAGATCTTCCACAACTAAAGATATAAAGAAGGAACCACAACAAGATGGAGGGCAGAAACACGGTATAGTTAAGATTCATACGCTAGGGTGGGTGACCCCAAAACAGGAGGATAATTACCATTACAGAGGGTCTCCTCAAGGAGTGAGGTATCTGAGTGCCACATTGGGCTCCCCAGCACCAGGAAGACAAGCTCCCAGAATGTCTGGCTTTGAAGACCAGTGGGGCTTACTTTTGGGAGAGCCAGAGAGCTGTGGGAAATAGAAACTCCACCTTTAAAGGGCACACACAAAATCTCACACACTCCAGGACGTGGGGCAGAAGCAGTAATTTGAAAGGAGCCTGGGTCAGACCCCTCTGCTGATCCTGGAGATCCTCCCCAAGAGGGAGAAGGCTAGGATCTCACCCTGGGGACACTGGCCCTGGCAAGTGCCATTTTGGGGAGCTCGTTCTACCACGAGACACTGGTGCTGGCAAGCCAGAGGGAGGATTCTATTTTGGAACCAGGCCCTGCCCATCACCCTGCCAGCACCAGTCCTGGGATATCTCAGGCCAAGCAGCGAGCCAGGTGGGGACACAGCTCCACCCACCAGCAGGCCAGATGCCTTAAGACCCCCTGACCCCCAGCAGCCGGCCCTGTCCACCAGAGGACCAATACCAGCTCTGGGATTCCTGGGCCCTGAAGCCAGAGACCCCAGGACCTGACTCCATGTACTAGTGGGCAGGGTACGAGCTCCAGGATGCCCTGGGCCCCAGCCCTGCCCACCAGCAGGCTGAAGTCCTGAGAGCCTGGGCCCTGGCACCACCCACCAGAAGGCCAATATCAGCTCCAAGACACTTTGGGTCCCTCAGCCAGCTGCCCTGGGATCTGACCCCACTCACCACAGGACTGACACCAGCTTTGGGACATCTCAGATCCCACAGCCAGCCATATCACAAATTGGTCTCACTCAGCAGGCTGACACTAGATGTGGGATCCCTAGGCCTGCAACTACCAACCCTGGAAACCAGCTCTGCCCATTAGGGGGCCAGCACTAGCTCCAGGAATCCCCTGGGTTCTATGGCCAGCAACCCTGTGACCCGGCTCCACCCAACAGCGGCTGGCAGCCTTCATACAAGGCAGGGCCTAGCAACCAACAGGACTTGGGGCCAGTCACGCCTCCCAGGCCACCCACAGTAGTCAGCCTGCCACAAAAGAAAGACCCACACAGCCCTCACAGGGGGCACCCCTAGAGCACATAGCTCTGGTGACAAGAGGGGAGTGTGCTGCTGGGACCCACAGGATGTCTCCTACAAAAGGCCACTTCTCTAAGGTGGAGAAACAAAATCAACCTACCAAATACATAGAAATAAAAACAGCAAATTAGGCAAAATGAGGTTATAGGCAAATACGTTTCAAACGAAGGAACAAGAGAAAATCCCAGAAGAATCAAGTGAAGTGGAGGCAGGCAATCTATCCGATAATGATCATAAAGATGTACAAAGAACCCGGGGTGAGGGAGTGTGAGGAGGGTATGGCTCAGTGGTAGAGCACATGCTTAGCATGCACGAGGTCTTGGGTTCAATCTCCAGTATCTCCATTAAAACAAACAAACCTAATTACTTCTACCCATCTCCACAAAAAGATGTTCAAAGAACCCTAGATGAGAATGAACTGAGTGAGAAGTTAGAAGTTTTAAACAAAGAGTGAGAAAATAAAAAGAAGAACAAACACAGTTTAAGAATATAATAACGGAAAGGAAAAATATACTAGAAGGAATCAACAGTCGAGTAGATGATACAGAACCAAGAGACAGAGCAGTGGAAGTCACTCAAGCTGAAAAGAAAAAAGAATTAAAAATAAAAATGAGGACAGTTTAAGAGTCCTCTGGGACAATATCAAGCACACTAATGTTCACATTATAGGGATCCCAGAAGGAGAAGAAGGAGAGGAAGGGGGAAGAGAACATATTTGAAGACATAATAGCTGAAAACCTCCCTAACCTGGGCAGCAAAGGAAAACAAGTTATGTACAAAGGAACTCCCATGAGGCTATCTTATGACTTTTCAGCAGAAACTCGGCAGGCCAGAAGGGAATGATATAATATATTTAAAGTGATGAAAAGGAAATATCTACAGCCAAGAATACTTTACCTTACAAGGCTTTCATTCAGATTTGATGGAGAGATCAAAAGTTTAACAGAGAAGAAAAAGCTAAAAGAGTTAGTACCACCAAACCAGCTTTGTAAGAAATGTTAAAGGAACTCCTCTAAGTAGAAAAGGCCACAATTAGAAATATGAAAATTATATTAAAAAAATCTTATTGGTAAAGGAAAATATACAGTAAAGGTAGTCAGCCAGCCCTGTATAAAGCTAGTAGGAAAGTTAAAGGACAAAAGTCATAAAATCATCTATATCAACAGTAAGTAGTGAAGGGATACACAAAACAAAAAGATGTAAAATTTGATGTCAGAAACAGTAAACGTTGGGGATGGACAGCAAAAATGTAAAGCTGTTAAAACATATTCAAATTTAAGAGATCAGCAACTTGAAATAATCACATATATACATAGTTTGCTCATGTATAAGAACCTCATGGTAACCACAAACCAAAAATCTGTAACAGATACACATACAAAAAAGAGAAAGAAACCCAGACATAACACTAATGATAGTCATCAAATCACAAGGGAAGAGAGCGAAAGAAGAATGAAACAAAAAACAACCCAAGGGTAATTAACAAAATGGCAATAAGTACATACCTATCAATAATTAGTTTAAATGTAAATGGAATAAATGTTTGAGATACAGTGACTGAATGGAATACTATTCAGCCATAAAAAGAACAACACCTTGCCATCTGCAGCAACATGGATGAACCTAGAAGGTATTATGCTTAGTGAAATAAGTCAAACAGAGAAAGACAAATACTGTATGGTTTCACTTATATGTGGAGTCTAAAATACAAAACAATTGAACAAACGTTAACAGAACAGAAACAGACTCATAGGTACAGAGAACAAATAGGTGGTTGCCAGAGGGGAAGTAAAGAAATAGGTAAGGGAGATTAAGAGGTACAAACTTACAGTTGCAAAATAAATGAATTCACAGGTACAAAATGTACAGAGTGGGAAATACAGTGTGTAATATCTTGGTATGGTGACATATCATAACTAGACTTTCATGGTGATGATTTTGAAATGTATAGAAATATCAAATCACTGTGTTGTGTACCAGGAACTAACACAGTGTAGTAGGTCAACTATACTTTAAAAACAAACAAACAAACCCACAGAAAAAGAGATCAGATCTAGAGGGTTGGGGGAGAGGGAGTTGGATGAAGGTGGTCAAAAGGTATAAACTTCCAGTTAAAAGATAAATAAGTACTAGGGATGTAATGTACAACATGATGAATATAATTAACAATGCTAATGTTACATATGAAAGTTGCTAAGAGAGTAAATCCGAAGAGTTCTCATCACAAGGAAAAAAATCTTTTTCTGTTTCTTCAATTTTGTATCTGTATGAGATGATGGATGTTCACTAAACCTACTGTGATAATCATTTCGTGATGCATGGAAGTCAAATCATTACGCTTGTACACCTTAAACTTATACAGTGCTGTAGGCCAATTATATCTCAATAAAACTGGAAGGGAAAAAAATAAATCGAAGTTATAACTTTTTCACGAAAACAAGAGGAATGGAAACTCGGCTTATTAGCATTTTCCTTAGTGACCGTATTGTAACTTCAACATACTACCTCTCAGGAAACAAACCATTGTTAAAATATAAATGACTTTAAGCAGAGTATTAACTTGGAGACAAACAGAAAAATGAAAAGCCCGAATGGGACCTATTTTTCCCTTGAAGAAGGATTCAGACACTCACGCCACGTAGTCCGGCATCACGATGGGTTTAGGGATGTGGCCTGGGGGAATGTGTCCACTCAGTAGCTCAGGTTTCATTTTTGTGGCTCTCAGTTCTTTACAATTAACTTCTTGGTCTCTCTGTCTGTCACCACAGGTGGGCATTTCACACTACAGTTAGGGAAGAAAAGAAGAGTTTATTTATAAACAAAGGCAGAAGGAAAAGAAAACAACAACCTAATCTATTCTTAGGAGACAACTGAGGAGTAGGGGCAGGAGGAAGAAAAATGGAGACAGCAATCAACATTTCCCTTCAGAATTACGTATTTAAAGTTGCAAAGTCCTTCTGAATGCTTTTGTGATAGTTAAGGGAACCACACTGAGATGTGAGAATACATAATGGATGAGACACCCTCCAATCTCAATCATGGGATCATCAAAGGTGGATGACAAAATGGTAAATGTGTCTTTAAGTACTTTAAGATTTATACCTCAACAAACTGTAAAAGAATAGAAAATGTAGCTCAAAATAAGAAACGCAGGGATAAAAATGCAACATGGCTACTTAAATGGAAAGAGAAAAACTGATACCAGGAATTTGGGATGAAGCCACTAAGTAGGTCAGAAAGGGAAATGAGTCATGCTGTTTCATCATCTGAAAGGGAGAGCAAGCAAATCCAAGGCAAGGGTGGTGGGTGTCTTTACTCCCCCAGTGCTCTTAACCTGTGCATCCCTGAAGAGGTCCAGGAGAATGCTGGAGGTGGTGGTTTAAGTCACCTGGCTCCTAAACTGGAAAGCTCCTAGAGGTCTCCGTAGTGGGGGGAAAAATGGTGCATTTAAAGGATGGGAAAAGAACACAAGACAAAAAGGCCCAGAGAGGAAGCACTGGAAGACGAGCCTTAAGAGCTGAAATAACCAACAGAAGGGCCGCACGAGAGGAAGACACAGGGGAGTCCACTCCAGAAGGGGCAGGCTGAGATGGATGCTCGGCTTTGAGGCTGGGAAAAGACTGACTGGGGACTCCTCTGGGCAGCACCTAGAACACCAGCCAAGTTGGTGAGGCTGGTGGATGCTGGGGAGAGGGATTTCCATACTACACACAAAGGAGCAAAGTTCAGAGAGGTTAAGTAAATTCTCCAAGGTCTCACAGCTATGAAGTGGAAAAGCCACGACTAAAACCCAGAACTTTTTGGCTTGATAATTCTTTACAAGAGCAACAGGAGGAAACTGGTTTACTTAAATGTATATCGCTCAACCCTAAAGATCTCTGAAGCCCTGTTAGCATGATGGAAATGAGTTTGTGATGGCAGGGTGGACAGCGCCATACTGCTTGGGCCTGTCAATCACATGACGTGGAGGGAAGCTCCCTCCACTCAGCCTGTGGGCCTTCAATCCCTGCTAGCTGAAGTAAACTTGCTGACTAAACTGAGTGGCTTGGGAGGGCCCCCACTTCACTGAAAACAAAATATCAAAAAGGATTTTATTTTTTATTTTTATTTATTTATTTTATTGAGGTATAGTTGATCTACATTGTTCTGTTAGTTTCTGGTGTAAAGCATAGTGATTCAGATATATATATATATATATATATGTATATGTATATATATACACACACACATATATTATTTTTTTTAAATCAGAGATTATTACAAGATATTGAAAGTAGTTTCCTACTTTTAGAACCTTGCTCTTTACCTTGGCAGGCAGCTTTTAAAATCCTGTTTCCTGATTTCTCTATCTCTGAGGCTGCCTCAGAGGTTTGGTTTAACATTAGCTCATTCTAGAAACCACCAGCTGTTAACTCACCACACAGCACAGCTGCGGGTTAGACAGATGAGACAGGGAGGCTGTGGACCCGCCCTGGGGAGGGTTACCAAGAGGAGAAGCCTGTGCCCACCGAACTAGGTGGAAGGGAAACCAGACCATCTGGGAACAGAAAGGACGGCTCTCCATGGGCCCCCAGTGGCAAGAATGTGAGGGGGGAAGCAGAAAATGCAGAGGAAAGCAGATCAAACAAGAGTATTTCAGGAAACTTTGAGGTTACTATCCTATTCTGCTTTGTTCCCTGCTGCTCATGCCATTTCTTCATCCTAATGAGATGTTATGTTTAATCTTGAAAATGAATGATGGCATTAAAATTAGGGGAATCTTTTTTGGCTTAACTAAGTGGATTTCTATTTCACGGCATCCTTTTTTAGCTTCTGAATATTTAACAAGCTGTTTCTCATGCGGCTGCCTGCAGAGCGGCAGGGAGGACCCTGACCCTGCAGAGCAGCAGCCCTGGACGTCCAGCTGGAGTTCCTGGTCTAAACCAGGACCCTCTCCAGGTAGTCACCATGGGCAGAGAGTCCATATGTGACTTTTCCCCGCTAGGTAAAGTTTTTTTTTCCCTCGAGGCAAAGGTTTTTCAAGGAGAAACTCTTCATTTTCCTTACCCGTCCCTAATTTCAAGATTTACCTTTTCATATTAAAAAGGGAGTTACTCTAAGACGTCAAAATATTTCCACAGACTGTTTCATCTGCTTTACATTTTTTATTGTTGTTTTATTTTCTTTTCATGCTCTTAACATTTTCTTTCACTTTTTTTGGGTGAACCTCACTGATCATCAGTTCAGAAAACTCTATTAAGAGAAAAAAAAATCAAGAACTAGATGAGAGAAAAAATTAAAACCTCCTAGGCTTGCAGTTGGCCCGCCTTGGATCACACCACTCTCAAACAGTATTCCTCATTACAAACACACCCAGAATTCACATGACCTCTCTGCATCTAGAAAAACTACCCTGGTCAGCAAATGTCAGAAAAGCTTTACTGTGAGGCAAGAAAAAGTAATTAAGCCATGGGGTAAGTAATGCTATGGATATAATTACTAAGCTTTTCAAATTAAAAATGAGCTGAATGAATATGCTGTCAAGGTAGAAAAATGGGGAGAGCCAGTCCTGTGTTTCCAGTGTGCATTTGTCCAGTTTCTGACTCTCCCCCTTTGAGCATATGCTGTAACGATGCTCAGGCCCCTGATCCCCAACCCACACCATCACCTTTGATGCCCAGATTAGATGCTGACTTTTCAAACTGAGAAAAGAAATTTGCTCAACACTTAGGGACTTATTAGAATGTGTTTCTGTCTCTGATCTTACTTTGTGTCTGTATATTACTTCTTTTTAAAATGATCTTATTTGCTTTTTAAAAATTATATTCATGAATATACAAAACAAGAAGGGACAGCCTAGCAGAGAGTCCCAAACAGGGGACAGGAAACAAGTTCAAAGAGTGTAAGTAACCTCCCCAGACTCACAAAGCCAGTAGCACTCAAGTTCAGATTTGCCTGATTCCAAAGTTTACTTTCTCTTCACCACACCGCACTGCCTCACCTGTGGCAGCCGGCCAATTCCTCCCTTCTGAGAACTGGGAAGGAAGCAGGAGAAAATCATACCCAACGAGAAGCTGGAAAGTCAGTCTCTCCCGTAAGGTTTCTCATTGATAAGTGCAACACGGATTCCTCAATTCAGTCATGAGATGCCCTCTGCCTCTGAATACACCCACATATGTTGGTCCACAGGGACCCCCTTCCCAGGAAAAGAAGGCGTTGAAAGGATGCTCTTTGCATTCAGCTCCCTTATCTTGAAAGAGTAGAAATTAACTGGACTAATATGATTTCAAAGGAGTCTTTGGAATGGGACTGTAACTCCACTAAGGATATTCCTGATTATTCCAGGACCTCTCAGGAGCCGACACCCTGTAACAGTCCCTGGACATATGGGGCACCAGCCTTTTAGGGCAGCCTGAAAGGCGTACCTGGAACTCTCCAGATCTTCCTAATCCCATTCCACCTGTGGAGGCTGCACCAGCCACATTCTCATCAAACAATGTCGCAGACCACCCTATCATTTGGGGCAACCTTCTTTAATTCAGCCAAGTCTTTCAGGTTGATTTTACTCAGCACTTGATCCCATCGGTAAATCCCACTGCCTCAGGGACTGACCAGGAAGCCCAGAAATTCCATCCTGGCCAAGAATGGTCCCATGGCCGTGTCACTGCCACACTGCAGCTCAGTAAGACAGCCCCGTCCAGCTGGTGCTGCGCAGTCAACATCTGCAGTGTGCACAACACCCTTAACCCCCACAAGGCACAGTCTTCCCCTAAGCCCCAGGGATGTTCTGAAACATAGTTCCTGACGTTAACACCTGACTTCAGATTTTGATATCACGTGCTAACAAGAGTGTCAACTTTCAGGAAGTGGATTTCCTTATATGCGAGTTTGTAGGCCTCTTTTCCATTATGAACAATGAACAATCTTTCTAATCCAGATCCATCCTCTAAACCAAAGTTCCATTAAGTTCAATGTTTTCCAAGAAGTGAGTGCTATTTTAGGACTCCTGCAGGGCTATGATGTAGCAATGGCTGTTATTACTGGCCAGGCCAAAATTTAGGAGTTTCCTAGTCAGTCTCTCTGAGGGAGTGGGATTTACTAGTGGGTCATAGCAGTATGGCAATCTTGAATGAGTATCTGCTATGATCTGTCAAAGCCAATGCTATGACGGCTCCCAGAATGGAAGACCACTTCCTCCATTTGGTCAAACTCACATATCCGTACTGACACTGGAAGGCAGCCACAGGGTGAGTTAGGGAATTTGCACTTATATTTCAAACAAAGGGCCAATGTTATTAATTATTTAAACATTAGCCTTATATTGCTAATCTCAGTATTTGAAATGAATATTGACTTTTTTAAAAAATTAAAAAATTTTGAATAGGTAACATAGAGACATGACATATAATTCAAAAGATCCAAAATGGTTCATAATGAAAAATAAGTCTCCTTCTTCACCTGTCCACCTACTATTAGCCAGTTGCCCTCCTAAAGGCAGCTACTTTTTATCAGTTTCAGGGATATTTGATATGTATATTTTAGATAGCTTAAAAGTGAGCATACATTTTGCTTACTCTGGTAATTAGTACCACTGAGTTAGAACAAGTCTAGCTGAAATGTCTATCCTGATGCAATAAATGTTGAATAAATAAATGAACAGTTAAAGCAAACTAAAATATATGGTAATTAGGAATTTAAAACAAAGTACAGGGGGTGGGGTTATAGCTCAGTAGTAGATTATGTGCTTAGCATGCATGAGGTCCTGGGTTTAATCCTCAGTACCTTTATTTAAAAAAAATTAAAAACTAAATAAAACAAAGTACAATAAAAGCAAACAAACAAAAAGCCACACACACACACAAACCAAACCAGTATCATTCTAATTGTATGAACAATGTTTAAAGTGTACAGGTTTGCAGCACTAGGTCTACACTGCCTTGTGAGAGAGACACACCTCAGGATTCTGCAGGGGAGCTAATATCAGCCTCACTTGTTCCATGCCTGGTCAGTCAGGACTGGTCAGATATCTCTTGATTTCTAAAGACTTGTGGATATCCAAGAAAACCACAGCAAAGCTCAGCTGTAATTCAGATGATTTCATATACGGGTCAGAAATCAATGCAACTGACCCTTCAAAAACCGTGGCTCATTACAGATCCCAAGAGATGCTTTGACCAATTAGCAATGATGACTTTGAGACAGTATCACCCATAAATTGATTTCCCAGGAGGTGTCAGGGAAACATAAATCCCTAAGCAAGTTACTTAGTTTAGCTTTGTAGTTCTTGCTCACTTCTCTCTCTCTCACACTCACACACAGTCACACTCTACTCATCTTTTGTCTATGTTTTTCTTTTTCACTGCATTTGTAAGCCCCTGGAAAATGGAGATGATGCTCCTAGTTGTATTCCTATCACTGGCCCACAGCCTAACTGGCACGTTTGTTCAATGATGAATTAATGATGACACCGACGTATTAATCATGATCCCTTAGACAGACTGTTGTTCATCTACTTCATAAATCCCTTACTTCAACAAAACATTTTCAAATAGTATTTGTATGTTACAACATAGAGAATAAAGTTAAAAAGAACCTCATCAAAAGTATTTTCAAAACAAATGCACTTAAAAAAAAGATCTTATACAAATTAGCAATCCAATAAAAAAACTGGGCGGAATCCCACTCCTGGGCTTGTATCCAGAAGGAAATCTACTTCAGGATGACACCTGCACTCCAATGTTCATAGCAGCACTATTTACAATAGCCAAAACATGGAAACAGCCTAAATGTCCATCAACAGGTGACTGGATAAAGAAGATGTGGTATATTTTTACAATGGAATACTACTCAGCCATAAAAACCGACAACATAATGCCATTTGCAGCAACATGGATGCTCCTGGAGAATGTCATTCTAAGTGAAGTAAGCCAGAAAGAGAAAGAAAAATACCATATGAGATCGCTCATATGTGGAATCTAAAAAACAAAAACAAACAAACAAACAAAAACAAAGCATAAATACAGGACAGAAATAGACTCATGGACAGAGAATACAGACTTGTGGTTACCAGGGGGGTAGAGGGTGGAAAGGGATAGACTGGGATTTCAAAATTGTAAAATAGATAAACAAGATTACACTGTATAGCACAGGGAAATGTTATGATAAATCACAGAGAAAAAAACATGACAGTGAGTGTGTATATGTCCATGAATGACTGAAAAATTGTGCTGAACACTGGAATTTGACACAACATTGTAAAATGATTATAAATCAATAAAAAATGTTAAAAAAAAAACTGGGCAAGATGTGAACAGACAGTAGGGAAAGAAATGCAAACATATGAAACATGCTCAACTTCACTCCTGATAAGAGAAATGCAAATTCTAACTACATTAGTACTATTTTTCACATCTCAGGTAGATGTCAACAAATTTCCTAACACTGTGTTGGTCAGGGTGTGAGGAAGCTGATAGTGCTGCTGGGGGTGGAAATTGGTAGAACTTCTACTGGGCAATCTGCAGTCAAAACAGAAATGTACAGCCCTTTGGACCCAGAAATCCACTTCTTGGAATTTATCTTTCAGGTGTACTTGTACATATATGGAAGCAAATACGTTCAAGTATGTACCAGCTTATTCACTGTAGCGTTGTTTTTAATAGTGAGGGACTGAAAACATCCTTCATGTTAATATACGGTTAAATAAATTATGGTACATTCATAAAGTGCAATACTATGTAGTTGTAAACAGAGAGGGCAGTTTTTCATATTCTAGTAAGGAAGCATCTTAGAAACATACTGTTATGTGAAAAAAATAAGGGACATAACAGTATGTATGGTATGCTACTGTTTGTGTAAATGGGGGAATAAAGCAAATATACACTTCTGAGAGGAAACACAAGATACTGGTAACACTGGTCGCCCTCCGGGAGAGAACTGGGAAGCCAAGGGACAGGAGTGAGAGGAGAGTTTGTAACAGAGACCCATTAGAATTGGGAACCAGGGGAATATATTACCTTTTCAAAGAAACAAACAAACACAAAGGGTGTACTCTTAACCTCTTGTTAGAAATAATGCTCAAATCTTAAAAAAGAACTTTTCAGTGAGGTAAAAATTATGATGAAGATATATAAAATATTACATATATGTAAATAATTACAGTAACAGCATCTCATCTAATCCTCTCAAGTAAACTCATGAGGTAGAATTTATTATTCTTCCAACTTTACAGATGAAGAAACCAAAGTGTAGGAAGGTTAAATATCTGCATACTGTCATGCAGCTAGTAAATCTGGAATAGGGATTTCTTCCTGACACAGCAAAATTCATCATCTGAAAGCAAGGTGACAAGGATAGGAAAGAATGGTGAAGAACTTTAAAGAGACTGAAGAAAATTTGGGAGAATCACCTTCATTAAAAAAAAATTTAATTTACATACATAAGGAGAACCAACTATGTTCCCTTGCATAAGCTTCCATCTAACAAAGATAAAAGAAGCTACAAATAGCCTTGTCTAATTTGGTCCTTTCAGCATTAGGAAAAAGCTGATAGTTCTATCAGGAACTCAATGTAATAGATACACATTTATAGACAGATGAGCTACTCTATATTTTACAGACAAGCAGGAAAATCACTTAACAAATCTAGAGACAAAATATAACATGAACTTTATTCTTACCATTTTCCTTTTCAATGGCAACGATGGCTCACTTATCTGGAACAAAAAGAGTTAAAATGATTTTTTCAAAGGTGTGAAGCTACTTTGTAAATTATTTTCGTCCAACTGCATTTATAGCTCAATCTCAATTTTATAGTTGATTCTCTGCTTCACAGATGCTCCTCCTACTCTTTTGGCCACGTTTTGATGGGATGACTGTGATTCCCTGTGAACCAGGAGCAGAGGGCAGAGCTGGCAATAAGGAGATGGTGGCGACTCTTACGTGAGTTACTCTGAATTTCCTAGAGATCGTATTTATTCTCAGCTCTCACTACCTTGCACAATTAAAGAGTTTGGGATGCTAACATTGTAAAATTAATAGAAAAAAGCCACATGCCATCACATCTTATAGTATCTAGGAAGTTACAGAAACACATGAACAGGCATCAGAAGTGATTCAAGTCTAAACAACCATTATGCAAAGTCTTATAGAAACATATTTTTGTTGAGAAAGGGAAAGGAAATAAAAGTATTACGTTGATAATTATAGTCACATTCATGTAGAATTTGAAATGACATTAAGAGCTCTGAGATTAAATTTACATAAAATTCTGAGGAAGTATGTGTTCCACTATTTGGATTTCACACTGATTGGAATTTAAAGTTTCTTACTTTGTATACACAGATGTAAATTTAAGAAATATGCTTACAGTGATGAGATAAATTTTTAGAAACCACTTGAATTTATGTCAAGTTCTAGTAAGATAAATATATTTTATATCACTAGAGCATGGACCCCATTGAAACATGTTAAGGTTCTCTGTAGAACACATAAGTTACCTGTTATAAAATTAGTCAAGTTTTGCTGTTGTTATGCATAAGATTAAAAACAAAATACACAGGTTAGTGAGTAAATACACAGGTTACTGAGTAAATAAGGACTGGATTTCATCCTTAGCTAAAGTTTTGCCCAATATATACCATGTGCTAATGTATTGTATCTAGGAAGTCTTTGGAAAAGTGTGTATGTGTGGGATGGGTAATTTGTATGGTATAGCTGACTTAAGAAAAAATTTAAGGTAATAAATTTTCTGAGGCATAGGAAATTCTAGTACACACTCCTCCTTTGAAGAAGAAAGCAAAATATTGACTTATTTCAGGGTATAATGAAGCTAGCAGAATTTATCCTAACATTTTTGCTAACATTCAAAAATTTTTTTTAAAATAGAACTTTAAATAACTTTATCCTCCAGGTATTATGATCATCATCATTATTATTATTATTAACTTTCCTCCTCCTCCTTTTTATATTTAATTAGTTAAATCCTAGAAATAAAAATAACTGCAAGGCTCCCATTCTAATTTTGGCATATTCATCTCCCCAAAATAAGGCTGAAAAATCAAAATGCCTGGGCAAGTTTTCATGGAGGATGTTCATTATAACTCAACCTCTGAATACTTAAAAAAAAAATCAAATGTGGTTCATTATACTGTTATTCAACTCACTGGAAGAAAGTGGGACGAACTCATAACAGATTTAAACGATCGCTTTCTTCCTGTAACTGAACAATTCTGTTCTGTATTAAGTCTTGCCATACTAAAGCATCAAGATTGTTCTCAAACTTACTTTAATGATGAGACGTTTATTTTACTGAATATGTCATCATTTTTCTTTGTAGAAATTCAGGAGTTGTATTTTCCCCTGAAGTACAGACAACAACACAACCAACAAACTACACATTACATTACACATCTGGTGTCTACTTGCAACGTTATACACCAGTGACACACCAGAGCAGGTTATCCCAGTCAAAGCATGTCTGATACTAAGCGAGGCCGTTTGAACTTCAGATCATTAAAAAAAAAAAAAACAAAAAACAAACTTTGTTTTGAGAACTCTACCTATTTAAGGAGGGAGTAAACAGCAGAAGAAAAGAACTAAGACTGTGACATCCCTTACCTCCTGTTGTTCCAGGTATTCCCTGTGTCTCCGAGCTGCCTCGTGCCTCCATAGCTTTAGGCAGACCAGAGCTCCGATGAGATAAACAATCATGGTGACAAAGAGAAAGATCACGGCTGCTATCTGCCCCCCTTCTACCCTGCAGAACACTGCATTCACAGGCGTGTTAAACAACGGGTAGTAGCACAGGCCACCTCGGTTGGTATCGTTCACGTAGACTATGGCTGCAGCCATATACAAAATAAACAAGGAGACGTTAAGTCCAAACTCAGTGAGGGGCCACCAGTTTGAGTCCAAAAGAATGGTCCGGTAGTACATGGACATGCCAAGAACCAGAATAATAATGGTGGTGATCCAAGCTAATCCGGCGACCACGAGTACAAAAGGGGTCTTGGGGCCACTGTAGTAGTAGCCCCCATACACACTGCCCAGGCCACCGACGCCGCCCATGCCGTAGGGCTGTGAATAGCCAAACATGTTATACCACTCGCTGTCCTTGTGAATGTAAGCCGTGACACAGGCGAAGACGCCGGCCCCCAGGAGCAGCTCCGCCACGCCCAGGATTCTCAGCAGGCCTGCCCACGACTTCATGTAGGAATACTTGAGCTTGTACACCTCCACCTGCTCACTGTATGTCCGGGCTGTCTGTGTGTGTCGGCCCAGAGATCCGCAGGGATCATGGGGAAACATGGCATCAGCCTCCTTCCGGGAATTACAGGTGCCTTCTGACCCTCTTTGAGGATCTTCGTAGGAGCTGGCGGCTGAACGGTGGTTTGGTCTCACAGGAGAGGCTGGAGGTGAACACTCCACTCCATCCGAGATGTATCTGATGTCTGCCACCGGCTTCTCCCATTCGGGGTCCTTTTTCTTCCCTTTGAAGAAGTTCTTCCAGGACTCGGGGACAAAGCGCCTTACCGGCTTGAGATCCGGAGCTATGGCCGGTTCCTCTGTGTCACTTGAGTAGAAGTCTGGACCGAATGGTGGCTGTAATGGGAGAGGGGGTGGTGGCAATGGATCAGCGCTCACGGCCAGCTCGCTGTCGTGAAGAGTCTGCAAGGTTCTTATGGTGTCATCTTGATAGTCCAAGTCCCCTGGGACCTCATCGTAGCGCCTGTCCCGATTCCTGGATCTTCCTCCGTCATTTGAAGACATTTGTGATGTTCACACCTGGGGCCAAGACTAAAGTTATCACTTATGCTTAGTTATTTATCTTTCAATGATGCTGATTTTATGCACTTAGTAGCAAATGATCATATTCAGAAAACCAATATAATTTCGAATTATTATGACATATAAAAATGGTAACATAAATGTGTAGATTTTAAACATAGGTAACAATGTTAGCAAGGGATATAGTCATCAGTCTATGAGATTTTAAGGGCAATCAAAATCTTAGCTCTGGGTGAAAACATTTGTTAAGTCTAATTTATCTATGAGCCCTTTAAACAACAAAATGTAAAAAACCAAAAATGAGACTAAATGTTAACAATACAGGATGCTAACACATTCCAAGTACAGTTCTTTCCTCAAACATCTAAATCAAAATATTTAAGAGTCTGAGCATACCAAAATTTGATGGGTCAGCAAATACTCTTCACTTTCATTAACTCAAGTCTGCTCCGGGATGGCTCAGGAGAAGCAGTCTGATAAACACAGGGAGTGGAGAGCCCGTTTCCTTCCTAACTCGGGAAATCTCTTTAGAGGAGTTGCTTCTTCCACTTTAAAACGGTAACACTTGATACTAGATTTTAAAAATTGAATTCTCAGAAAAAAAAAAATCACCAAAGGTTAAGATTCCCTGAAAGTACAACACAGAGCCACAGCAATGGCCATGGATGCATCACTCTTTCCAGAGCAATTATGTAAAGGTGACTTGCTGTTGCCACAGAGTGACTCAGAAAGTATCTTAGAGGGTATTCAATCCACCTGAAAAATAAAGCATAGGAAAAAAAAACACTTTTTATTAAACCTGTCGATTTCCTTCATGAAATCAATGACCTGAACACCTATACAAAAAGAGGGAATATATTTGCTAATGAACTGCTAGGTTTAAGGTACAATGAATTTCTCTCTCAGACTCCTTTATTTCTGAAAATTATTTACTAGGGGGGAGGTAAGTAGGTTTATTTATTTATTTTTAGTGGAGGTACTGGGGATCGAACCCCGGATGTCGTGCATGCTAAGCATGCACTCTACCACTGAGCTATATCCTCCCCCTTAAGCTGCTTTTAAGTATTTACTGAAGACTTCCTGGGCACATGGCACTGTACCTGGCACTGTGCATGTCTCAAAATTAAAATTGGTAATCCCAACTATATGGTGTTGAACAATTTAGAAATTCCTAAGGAACTTTTCCTTTGTAAAACGGCTAAGTATTTACTGAGTACAGTAAACAAGTATTTACTGATCACCTGCTCTGCACCAGGCTTGCTGAAGATGTGTCAGTGAAAAAAGCTGACTGAAATCCTTGCCTTCATGGAGCTTAAATTCCAGTGGGGGGTGACAGATGACAGATAAGGCAAGTGAAGTATACTGGATGCCAAGGAACAAAGTTAAGAAGGAGGATAAGAAGTGCAGCGTGGACAGGGTATTATACTTTTAAATAGAGTGACCAGGGAAGTCTTCATAGAGAACATGACATCTGAACACAGAATTGGAGATGAAGGAGGGAGCCGGGCAGGTATCAGGGGAAGTGTTCCAGGCAGATGGAACAGCTAGTGCAAAAGCCTTAAGGCAGGAGTGCCTGGCATATTCCAGGACTATTAAGGCATGGAGGCCAGTGTGGCAGCAGCAGAGTGCGTGAGAGGGCGAGTAGTAGAACTGAGGCCATCTGAATCCTGAGGGCTTGAAAATCATTAAAAGGATTTAGGCTTCCATTGGGAGTGAGGGTTCTGAGTGGAGGGCTGACACCATCTGACCTCTTTTAACAGGATCACTCTGGATGTTGTGTTCAGAGTACATTTCAGGAGAAAAGGGCAAAAATAGGGAGACTGGGTAGGAGGCCACCAAAATACAGCTGACCCTTGACTAGTGTGAGAGTTAGGGGCACCAATGCTCCTCGCAGTCAAAAACCCAAGTATAACTTTACAGTCGGTACTCTTCAGTGGCTCCGAATCCACGGATTCAACTAACTGCGGGCTATGTAATACTGTACTGCATATTTACTGAAAAGAACTGCTGATATGTGGACCCCCATAGTTCAAACTTGTGTTGTTCAAGGGTCAATTGTAATCCAATGGACCATGATGGTAGCAATGGAGACAGTGAGGTCAAAGTATAGAAAATTAAAATTTTTTATTATAGAAAATTTCAAACATAATAAAAGTAGAAAGAATAGTATTTTCGGCCCTTATGTACCCATCAACCACCTTCAATAATTATCAACTTATGACCAGTCTTGTTTCAACTATACCCCTGACCTTATTCCTTCTGTCAATAGATAACTTTAAGGCAAATCCCAGACATCAGATCATTTGATTTGCAACATTTCTCCATCCCTCCAGAGCAGACCTGGGAGAAGCAGCCTGAAGAGACTTTGAGATACCTGTTAGAAGTCCAGGTGGAGATATCAAGTAGGCAGTCTACCCACAGATGAGTATATCCTATCACAGACTAGATACAATCACCTGGGTGGAACTGGAGAGGGGGTCAAAATTCTCGGTTCTTCTAATGGGGCACCCCAATTTTACAGAATTAACTGTGAGTGACAGCAGGGTGCCCAATGCAAACTAAGAGGAAAAAAACGAGTATAAAAATTTTCTATAAATGATAACAATTAGCAATTATTTTCATCTTTTCTCTCTTTACCTGTTGATTAAAAAAATTTAAGTTCTAGGAATGCTTAGCATTATTATAGCTCTTGAAATACACTTCCCTAAAAAAAAAGTAGAGGCAAAAGCACAACAAATAACTTCAGCAAGTTTTACATAGCTTTGAATATCTTTTGTATACATGCATTTAAAGGATACCAGTTGCTTACTATAACACATTGGCAAAAGCGCACTTCACTGTAACGGGCTTAATTCATTCTCAACTGTGAAAAGTGGCTTACTTGAATTAGATCTCCTTATCAATGTTTACATGATGGGGGGTATAAGCTCAGTGGCAGAGTGCATGCATGCACGAGGTCCTGGGTTCAATCCCCAGTACTCCATTAAAAATAAACAAACTTATTTACCTCCCCCCCAAAATGAAAAAATGTTTAAATAAAAAGCCAAAATTACGAATTTGAAGAATAGCAAATTATGTGATTTTAGAAGGGAATGGTCAGTGGTATTTTATCACACTTTAGTATCTGAATACCCCTAGTATCTCTCAGGGTATCATTGAGAGTCCACTTAGAATCAGTACGCTGAGGTCGAGCGAGCCTTTGTTCTGTTCACACCCTCGAGTCCTGACTCCATTCTACTGGCACACAATTCTCGGGAAGCCAGAGAGGTGGGAGAAGAAACGGTTCTCCCCAGCCAAGTGTTACAGGAATCCAACTCGGTCACCTTTACACCCACAGAATCACTGCTGAGCGGGCTTTAAAGTTTTTCAGGGCCCGAGCAAGGGGCAGATTTTAGACGTTTCTGGGGTTCCAGGGGATGGGAAAGCCCCTGAGGTTTTAACTTGACCCTCGAGCGAGGACCCCCCGATACCGAACATCTCTCCCGGGGCCTCTCCCGAGGCCGCCGCTCGGGCTTCACCCTCCGCGCCACCTATCTCGTCCAGTCCTCTGCTCTGCCCACCCAGGTGAGTCTTCCGACTGACTGAAAAACCACTCTTCGTCTTTCAAGATTCCGCCCCAAAGTGGCCGGAACTAAGTCGGGCCCGACGTGCCCAGGTCGGGACAACCCGGACCCCAGCGCCCGGAAGGACCGCGGCTTCGCGGCCGGCACCTGTGAACGCGGGATGAAGCCAGGCGGGCCGAGGGGCCCCCCTGCCCCCTCTCTCCCCGGGCCCGCACCCTTACCGCGCCGGCGTCCGGCCTCGGCCGCAGGTAATGGCGGGGCTGAGCGGCGAGCGCGCGGCGCCGGGAGGCTCCGAGGGCCCGGCCGCGCAGAGAGGGGCCAAGAGAGCCCGAGGGCCCCCTCCCCATCGCGCACCAGCCCGGGGTCCTCCCGCCCCTCCCCGCCCGCGTCCCGGTCACGTGGGCCCCACCCCTCGCGCTCCACTCACCTGCGCGGCCGCCGGGAAGAGCGCGCATGCCGCCCGCGACTCTGAAACCCGGCTCCCGCTCCCGGGGCGGGGCCGGGCCGGGCCGAGCTTCGCCCCGCCTGGCTTTGTCAGGCCCCGACTCCTGCCTGGGGCCCGGGCGGGTGGGTTTCCCCTGCCCCAGCTTATAGCTACAGACCAGGCTCTACACAGAGAGCAATGGAAAGGTCCTGGAGGGTGTGATTAACCCCTCTGGGGAGTTCTTTCCCAAGGTTGCCAGCCCCTTCCTTCCCTATTTTTGAAAAAGTTTGGCACTGTATGAAGGTTTGTGTACTATGCCCAGTGACATGGCAGGCCGTGCGTGTTAGGAAATGTTAAAAAATGGGAGAAACAAAAAGAAATTCAATATTTTAATTTTTATATAAATTATGTAAATAGCTTCCAAAAAGTATCTAAAATATTCCACTGTACAACATATAAAAATGGTATCTGAAAAGCTAGAGACCAGAGGAAAACTCCGAATAAGGCACAGTTTATTTACACTCATAATTGCATCCTAAACTGTTTTATAATTCATATTTACAACCTGTAGAGTTTCTGTATTCTGAATTATTCCTTCACATTTTCTGATACTTGGCGTAATGTTCAAACACACTTCATACACACTGACCTCCTCTCCCAGGACCACTCACAAGACTAAATAAATACTACGGAAAAAAATTAAGAGATTATTTGAAGGTTTGATCTATTTACTTCAACATGACAGAAGAGTCAGTCCTTTGTGCTGAAATACAAGAGTGAAGAATTAACAAACTAATTCACCTGAAAAGTGTATTATCTCTGTTCAAGTACCAATGAATAACATGAACATCAGTCTGTCAAGTAGCAGTCTCACGGGTGGGCTGCGTTCTATGTGCTGTCGCTCTCATAGTCTTCTATTATCATATCTTCTTCTATGTCTTCCTGGGCTGAAAATGGGCGAGGCTGGCTGGCTGGGAGTTCACTCCCACTATTTTGACTTAAAGGAAGAGACCAGGTTTCAGGTTCAGCCGTCTGAGTGGGTTCACCCAGTGCTTCCTCTACAGGCTGTCCTCCATTAAGCTGGGCTTCATCTCCACTGTCGGGGTCTATCATTCCATGTTCCCTGTCAGTCAGGGCTTCCATTTTCAATCTGCCAGATTCATAATACAGACATTAATGATAATCAAAGGAGGAGATTCCTTTTAATTACACCATGAGTGTGATGATTAGGAAGCCATCACCTATAGCCTCTCATTTACCTTCCTTGTTCTCACTGTTTAGCCAGGTGCTCTGGATTATTTAACAATATAAACTACAAGGTAAATGACAAGCTGAATAAATTATTACAACTTTACAATTAACAAGTTAATTAACTTAATCTTTAGTAAAGAGTTCTTACAGAAAGAAAAAATTAAATAGAACAGAAAAATAGGCATAAAACATGAAGAGCTTCCAGAAGAATGGTTACTAAATTGTTCAACCTAATTTATAATTTTAAAATGGAAATTAAAATAATACTGTCGTCTTTTGAACTGGCAAAGACCTTTTAAAATAATAAAAGCCAGTGGTGGGAAGAGTTAGGAGAAAACAACATGCTGAAACACTGTAAGTGGGCATAAGATGGCAAAATATTCTTCGACACAACCTGGCAATATAAAGGAAAGTCCCCAAAAGGTATATATCCATTGATGCAGCAATTTTATTTCTAGGAATTCATCCTACATAAATAGTATTTGATGTGCATGATGATTTAGCTTCAAGAAAGGCTGTGATAATAAAACCTGAAAACAAGCTAAATGTATGAAAATAAGGTGTACAAGAAATGTTTGATTACAGGAAACTATGCAGCTATTAAATATTAAGTTAAATATTAACATTTAATATCAATATGTTTCAAAGATAATGTTAAATATGGTCATTATAAATGAACAATAACAGTACTAGTCATTTTAGTAAGTAGCGCTGACAAATCCTGCTTCCCCATTCAGATCAAGTAGTTGAACCAATAATAAAATAGACTCCCATTCTTTTAATTACATCTTTGTAGGAAAAAGACAATAGAAGACAATTGTCTTCCCTTGATTTTGATGTCATACTCTTACAGGGAAAGGAGCCAGTGACCTTCTTTGATTCAGAGGGAGGTCAGGGGAAAAGGAAAGTTTATAAGGTCTGAGCCCTAATGACGTCCCAGTGGGATGATGCTTTAAGACCCATCCATCACTGTCTTTCTGTAAGAGGAAGGATGGGCTCACCATTACCATAGCTAAGTCATTATGCAGAAGAAGCCATTAACAGTACAAGGGCCTTTACTGAGTCTATGAAGGTAGAGAAAAAAAAAAGCCCAGATAAGTTTTCCACTTGGGACAGGAATAGGAGAACTCGTAGGAGTGATATTCACCCAGAAGCCATTTTGCAATAAAAGGAATATTGTATGTAGATTTATCCCTCTATATCTATATATTTTTTCACTAGTCTGAATTTTCTATGATACAGAAATAAAAAAGACAGTGCTATCTTTTGAGGTAGTTCCTGATCATTGTAGTCTACAAATATAAGCTAAGAACACCTCTTGGCAAGAAAGCTGAAAAGGGGTTTTCAGACATGCAAGATTTGTTGAACTTAAGGATTTTAAAGATTCTTCTGCCTCTGTGATTCAATGATTCTATTTAACCTAATATTCCATTCTGAGCTGGTGAAAATACGCTGTTACATGTAATAAATGCAATAGATGGGTCTGCAATGCAATCATACGGTCTTTAATCACCGGTACAGCATGTATGTCTTGGATTTTACAGATGACATTTATTGACTGTATAATGAATAAACAGATAACGTATTCAGTGGACATTTCAATAACAGCTCTTTGAAAATAAAAATGATGAGCTTACCTTCCAAAGTGTTGCTTCAGAGGAAGCCTTCCAATATCTTGGATAAAAGAAATCTGAGCTAAAACAGATTTTTAAAAAGCTTTAAATAGACATTTCTCCGAAGAATGTCCAAAAAGCACATGAAAGGATACTTAAAATCACAAATTGTTAGGAAAATGCAAACTAAAACCATAAGATACTATTTCACACCCCTTAGGATGGCTATTATCAAAAAACAAGGGTGGCAAGGATGTGGAGAAAGCTGAACCCTTGTGTATTGCCAGTGGGAATATAAAGTGTATATCTGCTATGGAAAATGGTAAGGCAGTTCCTCTAAAAATTAAAAATAAAATTAAAAAATTAAAAATTACTGTATGATCTAGCAATTCCACTTCGGAGTATACACTCAAAAGAATTGAAAGCAAGGTCTTGAAAAATTTGCATATCTGTGTTCATAGCAGCATTATTCACGATAGTCAAAAAGTGGAAGCAACTTAAGTGTCCATCAACAAATAGATAAACGTAATGTGGTAAATATATACAATGTATTATTTATGCTATAACGTAGATGAACCCCGATGACACTCTTGAAATAAGCCAGTCACAAAAAGACAAATACTGTATGAGTGCACTTAAGTGGTACCTAGAGAGGTCAAACTCAAAGAGACAGAAAGTAGGTAGTGTTTTCGGGGGGGGGGGGGGAGGGAGGGAGGGAGGTAGTGTTTAATGTGTGTAGTTTAAGTTTTGCAAGATGAAAAGTTCTGGAGATGGGTTGCACAATAGTGAATATGCTTAGCACCACTGAACTGTATACTTAAAAATAATTTAAGATGGTAAATTTTATGTTAAAAGGCAACATTTATTCAAGAAAATCTAGCAGCAAAAGTCTGTGGCATTTGAATCAGGACCTGCTCCTTCCCTTCCTCAGCTTGAGAGACTTCACTCCAGGTGACTGCAGCCAAGAACACAGGGCTTCCCACTACTGAGTGTGGCCAGCTGAGAGTTTGGGGCTCCCTTTCTCCACTCAGCCCCACCTGTAGGATGGAGGCTCTACCCTAGGGCACAGCAGGCTAAGAATACTGCCTCCTCCTTGAAGTGCAATCATCGTTGCCCCAACTCATCTGTAGGGCAGAATTTCCAAACTGGGAGAGGTAAACCAAGGTGATCATAGGCTGCCTCCAGCTGAGCACCTACCCAGAAGAGGGGCTCAGACAATTTGCCAAGGGGAAAGAGGCATTCCATAGGAAGAGAGAGCTCTGAAGCTCTATCCAAAGGAACTGACTTTATTTGAAACAATGTTGGGAAGCTCAAGCCTACAGCTCTCTTGAAACCAGCAGCTCCTCTTAATTAAAGAGCAACAAGCTAAACATAAGCCAGCTAGTTCAACAGAAAGAACTAGAGAAAGAGACAACTAAGAAGAGCTCTCCTGGGGTCAGAACAAACCTCAGAGACTGGACTCACAGTCTACACCTGCCCAAATTTAACTGGATCAGATTGTGGGATAATTTATGCCTCATGGCACTATAAAAAATAATGGAGCAATCCACCAGTAATTAGTGGAGCAGAACAGGCGGGTGTGACACCAAGGGAGTCACAGTCTAACAGAAATAAGGGAAAGAGACCGCTAAAACCACTGTCATCCCAAAATGACAGTGGGCATGCCCAAGACTGAGTTCTCTGAAGAGTGACAGAGGCTTCACATTACAGGGGAAAACAGACTTCATTAAAATAGTTTAGCCAAGTCACTAAACAAACAAAACATAACCCAGGGAGGGTGGAGATGAATCAGTATCAAAAGGTTCTACAATGTATTACCTAAATTGGTACAGTTTTCAACAAAACATTATGAAATTATGCGAAGGAACAAAAAAGTGTGATCCATACACAGAAGAAGGGTATGGAACAGAAACTACCTATGAGAGGGCCCAGATATTAAATTTAACAGAAAAAAGACTTCAAAAGAGCCATTATAAATGTTTTCAAGGAATAAAAGAAAACCATGCTTAAACAAGTAAAGGGAGTTATAATGACAATGTCTCATCATATAGGGAATATCAATAAAGAGACAGAAAATGCAAAAAGAACCAAATGGAAATTCTGGACTTGACAACGTCCAATAACCAAAGTGAAAAATTCACCAGAGGGGCTCAATAGTAGATTTCAACTGGGAGAAGGAATAATCAGTAAGCTTGAACATAGACTGATAGAGATTATGCAATAGAAAACAGAATGATATGTGAGATACCATTAAGCATTCCAACAAACACTAATGGAAGACCAGAAAAGAGAACAGAGAGAAAGGAGTAGAAAAAACATAAAGAGATAATGTCTGAAATGACATAGTGAATAAACTGAAAGAAATGGGATAAAAACTGATAAATAAAAAGAAAAGCCAAAACATCCTATTTTTGCCTAAATTTTACAAATCTTTTAAAGTTCACAAATCCAACAGTATGAGGGCTCTTGCACACTTACCTTTTTAAAAATCCACTACACGATACAATCAGGATTTTTATAAAACAGCTTTTTGATAGGGAAAACGTAAAGAGTTTTGATCCTGGAATCTGAATTTTTAACTAGTGGATACAATGATTCTGATGATTTTTGATAATTACCGTGTAAGTAATCTAAACCAGTACTTCTCAAACACCTCAACCATCTCCTGCATGAGAATCACCTGGAGATTTTGTTAAAATGCAGATTTATTCAGTAGGTCTTGGTTGAGACCTGAGATTCTGCATTTTTCTCAGGCTTCCAGGTGATGTTGATGATTCTGGTCCAAGCAGACTCTTGCTAATCAAACTGACTTACACAGAATTCTTAATAACTTTCCATTGGAGAAACTGAGAGAGATCATCCTACCAAATAAAAGTTAACTGCACCAGCAACATTTGAATGGAGTCTAGTAATTAAATTATAAATTAGTAGTAATGTATCAATGTTAATGTCCTGATTCTGATGTGTATACTATGGTCATGTAAGAGAATGTCCCTGTTTTCAGGAAGTACATGCTGAAGTGTTTAAGAATAATGGGCATCATGTCTGCACTGTATTCAAACATGATTCAGGAAAAAATACATGTCTTTGTGTACATATGTGCATAAAGAAAGAATAAAAGGCAAATATGGTAAAAATGAAATACTGACAAATCTTACTAAAGGATATACAAGAATTTCTTTTGCACCATCCTCATTATCTACGTTGGAAATTATTTCAAGATAAAGTTTAAAAACTAGTATAATCTAAAAATAATAGGCAAGGATAGGGAAATCCATGAATTCTGATGCACAGATTAATTATGCCTATTGCCCAGAAGTCATCCCACTTCTACCTATAAATGTGGAATATTTTAAATCTTTTAAGTATCACTGTTCTTAAGCGATGAGATTTATTGTACGAAGGTAGATATTTACTCTATAATCCTCTCTTCTGATCATTCGTAAGGCAAACCCTATCTTTAAAATTTGTGGGAGCTTTAGTGAGTTATATGGTAGATAATTAATAATTTCAATAATACACAAATTCTCTGTTCTATCTTGAAGATGAGCACTACAGACATGTGACCTAAGACTGTTAATGAAATATGGCCCTTAAGACACACATTAAAAAAGAGAAACAACGACTGTATAGCACAGGGAAACATCCACAAGACCTTGTGGTAGCTCACAGCAAAAAAAATGTGACAATGAATTACATGTTCATGTATAACTGAAAAATTGTGCTCTACACTGGAATTTGACACAATATTGTAAAAAGATTATAAATCAATAAAAAATGTTTAAAAAAGTTAAAAAAATAAAAAAGAAACAACTGATGGAAAATTTGGTAAAGTTCAAAAAAAGACAAACCTCAGTAGATACAAATTGGCAAGTGTGTACTGCCATCGGCACATTAATGATTTTCAACCATTATTTATTATTGGCATAATTTCAAAACTTGGGAAGATAATGTAAATATACTATTAATGGACATTGTTTGTAATACTGAAATCAACTAAAATACCTATCAATGAGGCTGAATAAAATTATAAACTTTGAAAAAGTATGAGTTAAGATTTGAATATACTTTAGCAATGCTGCTGTTATGGACTAAATGTTTCTGTCACATCAAATTCGTATTTTGAAATCCTAACCCCTAAAGTGATGTTTAGGAGATGGAGACTTGGGAGGTGCTTAGGTCCTGATGGTTAAGCCCTCATGAATGGGACTAGTGCCCTTATATAAGAGACCCCCAGAGAGCTCTCTCTTGCTCTGCCGTCCACCACGTGAGAATACAATGAGAAGATGGTCACGTGCAACCTAGGAAGCAGGCCCTCACCAGACACTGGATCTGCTAGCATCTTGATTTTGGACTTCCTAGCCTCCAGAGCCACTTTGCACTAATTTATACAATATTGAGTGCTATCAAGGTAAGTGACAAAAGCAAATTAAAGCTTATATCTAATATTTGTATATGCACAGAAAAAGTCTAGAAGAGTTTACACCAACCTGTCAAAAGGAATTACCTGTGGTTACAAGGGACTTACAATTTTTATTTTATACACTTCTATATTACTTGATTTCTTTCTTTCTTTCTTTTTTACTAAAAAGAAATTCCCTGAGTTAAGAGTAATGAAAGAAAAATATAATTAGAGGGAAATTTCCTTGAAAAAGAACGAGACTTCAGAGAGAAAAATGCCACTGAACATTAGAATTAGATTTGGAAGGAAAAGAGCTGGAATATATAAACCTCCTAGAAATTAATCATAGGAAGGAGGCTGTGTGGGCAGGATGTCTTTTTTTTAATAAATCAAAAACCATTTATTAATTCTGATTCAAAAAATAAAGGGGAAAAAACTTACTCTCACTAGTATATAGTAATGAGCTGACCCACAGAAAGATGTTATAAGATATTACTTCTTGGGGATAATAAAAACTCATGTTATTACCTTGATTTCTCATTGGAATGGTTAACAAAGCAAGGTATGGCAAAAGCTGAGTTTGGAGGCATAAAGCTGGTAAGCAGAAGTCAGAAAAAAGTGCTTTTGCTGCCAGGCAATTTTCCCGATACTGTACAGAAGAAAAAAAAAAAGATATAATGAAAAATAAAATTCTAAATGTGGATATTTATTCCTAGACAAAGTTTGTTATATCACAAAGTATATGGGTTTATATACTACAAATGTACTTTGTTTATCTAATTAATCCTTTATAACTGTCCTAGCATTATCTAATAAAGCATTTTACCTACATAGCTACTTCACATTTAATATAACAGCAATAAGAAGTTTTTAAGAGACTTAAGGTAGAAGAAGAACAAACTTAAAAATTAAAGGAATTCTGTTTATAAGCATACATATACATATCACAAACTATGTGAGGATACTGCTTCTCAATGAAAGACTGTATTTCTTCAGTCTACACAGACACAATGTCAGGGTAATGGGAAGAGAAGCACTATCTCTGCCTTCTAGGAGCTCACGGTCTTAAAAAGATCATTTATAAGTAACAAATGCAAAAATCAATATACATGCTATAAAAAGCAAAGCAAGTCAATAAGGGACATAAATTACTTAAAAGTCATGAAATTCTCCAAGAAATCAATTGAAAAAATGTTCTTAGGTAATGAATGAGAGGCTTATATTTAGCCATATGATTTTAGAACTGGAAGACATCTTAGAGATAACCTAGTCAGAGGCCATAAATCCAGATGCTACAGGAGTCAGGCAGGTAACAGAAATCACTGCACTGGAACAGCTGAAGACAGTGGTACCAGCCACTCCCATCTCCAAGAGGCAGATGCTACTCAGCTTGAACAGATTGCTGGCATGTAAAATATGGACCAGTGTTGCCTTACTTTCCCCGTTTTATCAGGAGATTCCAGAAATTCTGAAGCCAAATATCCTTATCCAAGTTTTAATTATTATACTAGTTTTTAAAGACTGGCAATTCATTAAAAAAAATCTTTTGTGTATGTTTTATTCAACTTGTGGGCCATCTGTTTTTGATCTCTAAATAATTCAATCCTCTACATTCATAGCTGTGGAAACAAAGGACATATTAGGTGAAGTAACTTGTCCAGATGGTTAGAGGTAAAGTCAGGATTTATTTTCAATTAAAACTAAAATATATCTACAGGCATACCTCAACATATTGTGGGTTCAATTCCAGACCACTGCAATAAGGTAAATATTACACAAATTTTGTGGTTTCCCAGTGCATATAAAAGTTACACTTACACTATACTATAGTCTGTTAAGTGTGCAATAGCATCATGTCTAAAAAAGAAAAACAATGTACATACTTTAATTTAAAAATACTTAATTGCTAAAAAATGCTAACCATCACCTGAGCCTGCGTTGAGTCATAATCTTGCTGATGGAGAGTTTGAAATATTGAGAGAGTTATCAAAATGTGACACAGAGTGGGGAAGGATATAGCTCGAGAGTCAGAACACATGCTTAGCATGTACGAGGTCCTAGGTTCCCCAGTACCTCCTCTCAAAAGAAATAGACCTAATTACCCCCTCCACCAAACAACTTAAAAAAGTAAAAATAAAAAATGCGACACAGAAACGTGAAGTGAGCAAATGTTGGTGAGAAAAATGGTGCTGACAGACTCATTTGACACAGGATTGCGACAAAACTTCAATTTGTAAAAACAAAAAAAAGCATCTGTAAAGCACTTTAATAAAGTGCAATAAAATGAGGTAAGCCTCTATACTTGAATCCAATTAAAATCGGTATATGCTTTTTAAATTTTGAGTGTTTTCCTTAAAAAAATGATTGAGCATTTAATAAGACTGTCTTTATGTTTTATCATAATTTAAAGAAAATTGTGGTCCACAGCAACTATCTTATTAAAAATAAAAGATTATTTTTCTTTTTTAACTAAAAAAAAAAAGCTTTATTGAGGTATACCGTAAAAGGTTTACTTATTGAAAATGTATAGTTTTGTTTTTTTTTTACCTTTTTATTTATTAGAAACCACTGGGGTTTGTGCAAGGGTCGAAAACTTGATCCTCCTCCTTGGCAATGAGCAAATCCTCGGGCTTTGTTGGAATGTATTACACCTCTTGTAGCTATAGATGTACTATACTCCCTGAGTAAAGACCGTGTCTAAAAAGGAGACAAGATGTGAAATAAAGAAAATAAGAGATTTACAAAATAGTACTTATTGGTACTACTGACACCAAGAAAAGGCTAACCATATTTAGTTACTGTATGTTCACTTTTTTCAACCTTACTACATTCCTAAAATTAATAGTGCTACAAAATTATTTAAAGCAAATCCAACAGACATAATAATCAAATGCTATGGGTGAATTTTAACTGGATCTTGCATGGGGGTGGTGGAAGCAATTTTAAATACATTTTTGAGACAGCTAGGGAAAACAGAAATAAGGACAGTATGTTACAGAATTAATATTAATTTTCTTAGGTGTGATAATGATATGGTTGTAATAGATCAATGTCCTTAGGCATCCTTAAATATTAAGATGTGATGCTACAATTACTTTTCAATTATTCAGCCAAAACAAGTATACAAATACATAAACATTAAGCAAATGTGGCAAAATGTGAAAAACTAGTGAACAAAAGTTAAAGGTATATAGGTATTCATTGTACTATTCTTTCAATTTGTCAATAGGTTGGAAAATTTCAAGATAAAAAAGCAATATAAAAAATTAAGCAAATGCAACTGCTGAATAATAAAACTCTAAATACAGAAACTATATTATAAATGTTTTTATTGTATTTTTCCTAATTTTAATTATTAATGCTATTTCAATATTTGTAACACAGAAACATTAAAACATCAAAATAGTGTTGTCCAATAGAAATTCCCATTATGAGAATGTTTTGTGTCTGGGCTGCTCAATACAGTAATTATTAGCCACATTTGATTTATCTATCAAATGCTGGTACTGTGGCTAGTGATGGGGAAGTGAATTTTTAACTTAACTTAAGCAGCCACATGTGCCTGGTGACTACTATACCAGTCAGAGCAGTATTAAAATGTTAAGAAAATATACAAACTTTATAGTGAATAATTACAAATTCGTAAAAAAATAAGTAAAAATTTAAATAAACTAGCAGAAAGTACAGGAAAAGGCAGTTCTTTCCCTTCTATCTTCTTTTCAATGCTTGTCAAATTTTCTAACTATACATTAGTTTTGTAATCAGAAAATACCTGTAGAAAAAATTACAACTATATTAATCACAGAAAAATCAGACTCACTACTGAAGCTTCATTACAAACACTGGGTTGGATGAATTAATTCTGTCATAGTTACTAAGAAGTTACTTAAAATAATGTCAAATAATTATGAATAAAAGTAAACTTTCTCAATCCTGAGGAAATATTCATAAACAAAAACATTTAATCAAATGGTCTTACATTCCAGTCACCACTGAGGGTATCTGCAAAACTGAGAAATTCACTGGCTCTCACAAGATCATCCATTTCCATGAAGAAGTCTACGTAGTTTTGGTGAAGATATAAATTAAATAACTCTCCTGGCATGTGTGACATTTCTACGACTTCCTATAAAAAGAAGTATATACAATTTTGGTAAAAATTGAGTGGTCAAATGTATATGGACACAAATGTAAATAATACATATCCAGTAAATAGTACTGTTATTAAAGACTTTACCTCAGGTTGAACAAGCAGCATATCCCGTTCATATTCTGATAAATGAGAAGGCAATCGAGGTAACTCTAATTCTGTTAAAGATGCTCCTACCAAAAAAAGGTCTGCAATTATTAAAAATAACACTATCTTTACAATTATGTAGCACCTTTCATTTGAATATTTTTCAAGTTGGTTTTTATGTTTAATCCCACTCAGAGTCCAAAGATATTCTATCTTAAATACATTTTCCTGCTATGGCTGTAAGCTTTGCCAAACAGTATCCGACCTAGTCAGAGTTCTTTCTTGTAACTGAACCAAATACATGACATCTTTTAAAATGTGGTATTTTGGGAGGGACGGTATAGCTCAGTGGCAGAGTGCCTGCTTAGCATGCACAAGGTCCTAGGTTCAATCCCCGGTACCTCCAATAAAATAAATAAACATAATTACATCCCCACCAAAAAAAAAAAATATATATATGAAAAAAATCAGTATTTTATTTCAATTATAAGACTAATAACATACTTTTTTAAAATGTATAATAAGGTTTTCTTACTTTTACAATATAGTATTTTCCCCAAAGCTCTGAAGAGAAAGAGAGAAACATCTTTGCCACCAATAGCTTGGACTTCTTGATTTTCAAAAATCCTATCAGGTTTTTGTCTTCGTTTTGATTTTGACAGCGCAGCATCTGATTTTAATGAAGACATTCCTTTTTTCCTTGGGCATAAATTGTTCTTTCCTAAATAACATATACCCAAGCAACAATGATTAAAATAAAATTAAAATATGAAAATTAAAACTGAGAGCACTTCAGATATAGCTATACTAAGTATTCTAATTAAAATGTTTTTCCAATAAATAATTACAAAGTATGTGAACTAAGTAAGAGTCCTTTTTCAGTTACTAAACCATTAAAACAAAATAAAATGTCACCTAAAAGTATGTCATGACACAGATTTCAAATTTTCATGTACACAATGACACACTCTCTAATATAGTCACATCACCTTGATTTCTCACAGTGTTATGCACAAGGTACTGTTCTTCGTGCACAGTATGTACTAACTAATTCAGTCCTCATAACAAGTCTTTTAGGGGAGAACTATTACACGGAGTAAAGAAATGAGATATAAGGAGGTTAAGTAACCAGCTAAAGATCATCAGCTAGTAAGTGATTTGAATCCAGGCCGTATGGTTCTGCAATCCATGCTTTAACAACTATGCTATAGTACCTCTTTACTGATTTGGGCAGTCTCCAATTTATGAATATGCCCGTGTTCAAATTTCACTGGGAATCTACTGTTTAAAACTCAGAATGTATGACTTCAGAAAAGCAGCCTGAAATAGCAGAAAAACACAGATCTGGATTTGAATCCTAGCACTATCTATCTCATTAGGCTAGTCTGAGAATTAAATGTAAAAATATATAACTGCTAATACAGTTCCTGACCCACTCAAAAATTATTTTCTTCCCTTTAAAATTTCGGAGCTCAGAGCAATAATGTTATAAATGGTAGTTAGCATCCCAAACTGACCTACTTCAGCCTTCTCGACCCTTAATTTCTGTAGTGAACTGAAGCACCATTTACATTTATGTTTCTGGTTTCAGTTGTGTTATGCTGCCTATCTCTGTACAGTTATTTTGAAAAACAAAGATGTAACTAAAAGAACAGGTTATACTTGTGGGTAGAAACTAGAATTTCAGGTGGATTTTGAGAGCTCCAAAGAGCTTTTAATTTTTAAAAATCAATTTCTCAATGTTAAGCATCAAGTAGGTCACTTGTTAAATGTTCTCTGATGAAGACTGTGTGCAGTAAACTACGATCACTAACAGTAAAAATTAACTCGTTGCCATTAGTGGGGCTCTTTACTGCAGCATGATTGGGCACCCTTTTTACATATTAATAGGTAGAAATGAGTTTTTTAAACATATCATATATAAACAATTATGAAATAAGTTCAAAAGTAAACCTACCCAGCACAATACTATTAAATTCATTAACAACTGGCTGTTTGAGCACTTAATATGTGTCAAGCACTGGAATAAACCCTCTACAAGTATAACCTCACTTAATCTTGACACAACTCGATGAGACAGGTTCTCATATAAAACAACAGAAAATAAAGGCATGGAAAGATTAAGTCACTTGCAAGATTAAGTCACTGAAAAATGGCAGAGAGGGATTTTTTTCCCAGGAAGTCTCATTCCAAATTAACTCTGAAACGTAAAGTGGCAAACTATGAAAATGAATCAGCTGTTGTCTACAGATATATATGGTAACACATTCACAGGGGTGTGTGTACATACATTTTATTACACTGTCTCAATAAAAAAATAGTAAGTGGATATACGTATATATCAATTTTAAGTTAAAGTACGTTTACTTTGATTTCATTTCACGAACAATAAAGAAAAAGTCAGTCACCTATATAATACTGTAAGAGTGTACCTTTCAGAATTACCTGTTGAGGAAGAAAACTGGAGGCTGTTTATTGCACTTCTGATATCACCAGAACATCCTTGACAGAGCAACTCTAGAGCAGCTTTATCAGGGACAATAATTTTTCTTCCATTCTAAAATGAGAAAATATTAAAAAAAAACCATGCCCTAAAACAGAAAACAAACAAAAGCTCCTACTTTCTAAACTTATTGGAAGTACATTAGAATCTTTCAAATTTGAATGCTAAAAAGTCTCCATGTGGTGGGGGAGGGTATAGGTCCAGTGGTAAAGTGCATGCACAAGGTCCCAGGTTTAATCCCCAGTACTTCCGTGAAAGTAAAAATAAATAAATAAACCTAATTACCAACCCCTCCAAAAAAAACTGTGTTAAACACCAGTCTGCTTATGAAGGGCCAAGTGTCGATGACATCACAGGTTAAGGTAAAATTTGAACAGTATGAAATAGTGGACTAGGACTACTGTTTTTTATTTGGACTAGGTTATATTTTCTCTCACTATATGTACATACGTATATACAAATACACACACACACACACAAAGACCTCAAAACACTCTATAATAAAAGCAATAAAATGAAGTACACAAAAAAATTGACAAACATTTGAAATTTACATGAAAATCCATATACTGGATTTTTCAACGTATTAATACAGTCTGCTGAGTATTAAAAAGTGCATCAACTCATATTTAAAGCCTGTTTCATATAGTTATTTAAGGTACATAAACTGTATATTTTTTGGGGGGGTGGATATACCAAGTGGTAGAGCACATGCTTAGTATGCATGAGGTCCTGAGTTCAATCCCCAGTACCTCCATTAAAAACAAACAAATAGATAAGTTTTAAAATGTATGTATATTTTAAAAGATATATATGCAAAATAAACATAATATATACATACATGCATATATATGTAAATATATCACATATCACTCTTGGTAGTTCAAAGGCAAGAAAAATTTATCCTCTCTTCCCCTTTAGAAACGCCTTTATTTAAAAAAATTTTTTTAAATTCATGTATAGTCAGTTTACAATGTTATGTTAATTTCTGGTGTACGGCAGAAACTCCTAATAGTTTACTGACAACATGACTTAAGTTTAATTCATGTGATGGTTCACAGATGACCTCATTTCAGATCTCATAAAAACTGATTCAAACAGAAAAACAGTACTTGTTACAATCCTTCAATATATTTTTAACTTTATTAACAAAAGCTGTTTCAAAAGTTCTTTATGAAAGTTATTGTCTTTTTAGTTTCCACAAATTCCAAACTTCATCACAACTGCTAACATTTTAGTAGAAACCTTTCCGGACCACTATTTGTGCACATATATGTGTAAGTATATACAGTTATCTGTAATTATAGAGTTAACTTTTTAAACATAAGTGGCATCATATTGTATGTATTATTCTATGACTTAATACCATTCTTGTGATCTTCCTATGTTAGTATCTTTAAATCTGTATCATTAAAAAAATGTTATAGGTATACCATAATTTAACTAATACTTCCTTTAATGAAGGGACATTTACATTGTTACCAATTTTTCACCATTACAGACCTGTATACATCATTATACACAGTGGACCCTTGAATAATGTGGGGTTAAGGGCAATAGCTCTCCTCATGGTCAAAAATCCGAGTCTAATTTATAGTTGGTGCTCTGGGATCATGGTTCTGCATCCTCAGATTCAATTAATCATGGATCAAGTAGTACTGTAGTATTCATTACTGAAAAAAGGCATATATAAGTGGACCCATGCAGTTGTTGTTCAAGGGTAGACTGTGTATCTTTGTCAACATGCATGAGTATTTCTGTAGAAGCAGAGTGTCCTTCCTTCAAAGTGTCTATAACATTTACCAATTTTATTTTTCCTAGCAGTAGTAGGTGACTGTTCACTTTTCCGTATCTTTGGTAAACCTGTGTATCAATCTTTTAAATTTTCTGTAATCTGAAATGTGAAAAATGCCATCCGGTTTAAGTATGACTTTCTGTGATTATAGTGGGGCTGAACACCTCTCCCGTTTACTAGTCATTTGTATTTCTTTGTCTACTGGCTTGTTTTTAGCCTTTTTTTCACAGGCACATTTTTACATATTCAGGTGTTAGTACTTTTCTGTTATAAAACTGCAAATATTTCCTTTCATTCTCATGCTTGTCTTTTAACTTCATCATGCCTTTTGTCATTTCCTAAGCTTTCCTTTTTTTTGAAGTAAATCCATGGCCTTCAGGCTTTCATTTCTTGCTTAGGACAACTTTCCAACCCAAAGTCAGTATTTTACTAATATTCTTCTAATTTTTGTATTTAAACCTTTACTCCACCTATAAATTATTTTTGTGCATAGTATGAAGAGGCAACATTATGTTTTGCCATATGGATATCCAATTGTTCCAACAGTCCCTATTAACCATAATAGTCTACTCCCTCCCCACTGATCTGAAATGCTATTTCTGTGAAATGAAAAAAATTCCTATATACACATTATCTATCTATTTCTATGCTGTCTTCTCATTTTATTCTTCTATTTGTCTATTACTGTGCTAATACCACAGTATTTTCTATGGCTTTATTATATTATGTTCCAATATCTAAATAGCAAGTCTCTATCACTCTTCTACAAAATTGTCTTATCATGCCTTCTCTTTCAGACTAACTTAATTTTCATTGTGGCTACATTTACTTTAAAAGTTGTTTTGAGAGGTATACTTGTTTTTGAAAAATCTCAGATACGGATCACTTGCCAGTAAGGAAATATAACTTGAAATCATGATCCTTGGTAGCTAAAGAAAATACCATAGATGTTAAGTACTACGAACACAGCAAATGTGGCTGAAATGTTTGATCAGCAGTTCCTTCCACACTTTGATACCTAATGATAACAGAAAAGACTAAAGATCTTTTTTCCTATCAATTGAGAGAAACATCTATTTAAACTTAAAAAAAAAACACTTAAGATATTCAACATTCTTTCCTATTATAACTAGTTCACTTAAGATGTCAACATTCTTTCTTAATATAATTAACTAAGCTACAGAATACCAGAGTAAACTCTTCTTTAAATCTTCCTTTGCTATCATTATCTTCCTTGGGGACTCCAGACAATATTGTAACATTTGATCTTATAAAAGCTAGTAGGGACTTAAATAGCATGCTTGTTGTTGCTCCTGTGATGTAACACCAACGACAGTATCAAAAGTATATTAGTTCTAACATTCTTGGTCAACTACTTAAGGTATAGCACATTAACTATATAAAAAAGCAGTTATGGTATTTCTTTTTACTGTAAAACACAATCTGCTGGAGTAAATGCCATTTGCAATTTAATGACTCAGTGTTAAAAATTTTATGTAAGTGATATAGTATGATGCTATTTTTGTTATTTCTTTAATGACTGTTTAATATTTAAAACTATAATTTGTAGTTTTCACGTTCACAGAGAATATAAAGTTTTTTCAAAAAGACAAAAAATTACAAGTAATCCTATCATTCAGAACTAATCACACTTAACATTTTAATGTATTTCTTCTAGTTTGTATAGGTTCATGTTTGTATGTGCATTGTGTTGTCGACAATTGTTTGTTTTGTTGTAGCACAGTGAACTGGAACCAGAACAATACTTCAAACTCATCTGATACTTAATAGTTGAGGAATATTATGCAAGTTACTTCCCCTCAAAGCTCAGTTTCCTTACCTGTAAAATGGGGATAATTCTGTATGGTTGTTGTGAGGATTTAATAAGATGAGGTATGTAAAAATACTCTACATAGGTCCTGACACACACCAAGGTATGAAAACATCATTTCTACTGTTAGTATTATATAACTTCGCATCTTATTATTTTTAACATTAAATTGTATTTCCCCATGTCACTAAATATTTTCAAAACACAAATTAATGACACAATAGTTCACCATAGTAACTGCTCTATGATTGGACTTTGTTTATTTCTAAGTTTTCATTATTAATAATTTTATCTATTCAGCTAAGTATTCTACATATATACATAATTTTGTTTAATTCTCCAAACAACCTCTCCCTTGGAGATTTCCCTCAGATACTATGATCCAGCATTGCTAAAAAAGTAATGTTCATGTAAGAGCCAGTTGACTTATAGCAGTAGGGCCCCCTACAACCATGCTGCTGGGAGTAGAAGTTCCACCAATTTATTTTAACATCATCTTGACTTGAAAGATAGGAAAAAATGATGTGTTAAACACTATTAAACAGTACAATTAAAAATAGTTAAGATGGTATAGTTAATAATACCATATTATATATTTGAAAGCTGGTAAGAGAATAAATCTTAGATGTTCCCATGACAGAAAAAAATTGTAATTACATGACATGATGGAGGTGTTAGATAACAATAATTATAGTGGTAATCATTTTGCATTATGTAAGTTTATCAAATCAGTGTCATACACCTTAAACTTACATCATGTTATGTGTCAATTATATCTCAATAAAGCTGGGAAAAAATGGTTAAGATGGTAAATTTTATGATGTGTTTTTTACCACAATGAAAAAAAAAACATTAAATTTTTAAAGAGTTGACAGCAGAACAAAAGTAGAGTTGGACTGTAGAGGACTTGGACCTAGATGCTAGGAAATAGTTTCTTGATAATAGACACAATTCAGAGCACTAAACCAAGAAATTTACTTCAATGTGAAAGAGAAAGTTTAAAAGTAGGAAAAGGTTAAGGATTTTTTAAAATCAGTATTTCCCACATTTTCTAAAATGAAAAGCCTTATGAGTATAATTAAAAATTTTTAATTCTAAAAACAAATAATCCGTGCTTCTAACTCTTCAAGTTTACATAATACCACCTCAGTTTGCTTTCTATAGTTACAGTGTAAGATTCAAGTTAATCAGTTCTTAAGAGACTTACCTTATTAGCTTCTGTTGTCACTATTCTATTAAGAAACTTCATCATTATTGTTGGTGCCACAGGGTTGAAACTGTCAATATTTTTAAAAGAAAGATAGCAGTTATGTAATTAATTTAAATATACAATACATATGTGAACATTTTAAGCAGAAATTTCATTCTTACCTAATATTTGATATAGCACATTCTTCCTGAATTTCTTTGGGAAACAGTAATCTTAGATTATTATCCCCACTCAGACTGTCAGAAATTATAAATATTAGAGGACATCGACCAATCTGCACATACTTCCTAAAATAACAAAAGATAGCAAGCAATGTTGGAATTTAAGCCATTTGACATTTAATTTGGAGTTTCAGAAAACTTCACTGAAACTCACCTCAGAACTTCATGTAAAGTATGAGAATCTCGATAAAACTGGTTAGGTAAATCCTATCAAAAACACAGGATAAACATTAGCTCAGTTTTTGTTCCCACGTAAATTTATTTTCAGATTTATATTTACCAGGACAGGAAAAAATGTTACCCATTCAATGTACTGCAACCAGAACTTTTACAGAAATTAAAGGAAACATCAAATAGCTGATGCCCTAAACAGTAATATGCATCAATGGGATTTTCAGATCAAATTTCTTAGGGTTACTACAAGTGATAATATTTTCACTAAGATATCATTTTCCAAATATTTTTTGCCTTCCTATACATAAGCTATTAAATTTTTTAAGTTCATTAATCTATAGCTACTCTATTCAAGTTTATTGAATGAATACTCTAGGTTTCTGCTATCACAAAAAGCCTTTCCATGTATTTCACCACTATTAATACTATTAATATTATGGACAGAGGTAATGTTATTATCACATAAGATATATCTTGCAATTGTTTACTCAATAGTTACAGCAGAATTACAAAAGTTGTCCTTACTTCAACCAGAATTATCTTCTTATCAGTTCTCAGATCATCTCCAAGCATTTGTAGTTTGTTATATTTTGTTGCTCTTAGTAGAAACTCTTTAAAAACTGTTATCTGAGACTGATATGGAAATATATGGAAGCTTGATTCTGAAAGGAAACATATTTAACACTTATTTTCAACAAATTACATACAGATCAATATTACACATATGTATATAATATACATATATATAAACGAATATATTTACATATACATGAAGGAGATCCTAATATTGTATCCTGTTTTCTAATTAGGCAAAGTTCAAAGTTAAAATAGAATATTCATTTCAAGGTGTTGAGGGTATAGCTCAGTGGTACAGTGTGCACCTAGCATGCATGTTTCTGGATTCTAATAAATCCTTAATTACCTCACCCCCAAAATAAATAAACAAACAAACAAACAAATAAATAAAAGAATATTCATTTCAAAAGATAAAAGTCACTATGGGCAACAGTAACTTTTCTCTAACAATGAATGTAATATGGAGCTAACTGACTTCAGAACACAGCTGTTAGTATAACAGTCATACTACTTGTAAAAATATTTATGACTGCCTACACAAGGAAGACTCTCCAAATGAGTGCTTGACTACAAATGAGTTGGTCTCAATAATGAAGTTTTAATGACAAAAATAGAATGGTTGATTAGTGACTTGGGAATAAGGGAAGGAATATTTGATACAGAAGACTGTAAATAACAACTTACTAGATTGTCAAAAGTAATTTTACTGATAGAAAGCAGGAGGAATTCCAGGAGTATGGGATATTAGCAGCATAAGGGTGTGCATACTAAAGATACAGCACATATGAAGCATACTAAAGAAGAGCCCAGAGAAAGGATTTTGAGGAATACTCCATGATAAAATATGATTGTCTTTTATAGAACTCTTTTCACTCCAAAGTGGCCTAGGAGATTTGGATACCCCAGCTTAGTTACCTGAAGAAGCAATAAGAAAACTATGAAAGTTAAAAATGATCGCGCTGGAGTTTATGAGCATATATATGAAGTTATATCGTACTACTAGATTATTTTTGGATTGTCATTATTCTGGGTTGTTTGTGTTAAAGTCCCCTTCCAAATTCCAAAGACAGTCTTTAACATATAATTGGATTTGATTTGATTCTAACAGGTTTGTTCTAAACTCTCTTGTTTGGAGGTAAGTTACTTTAACACATTTTAAGGCTCGATTTATATTTAAACAAAAAGAGTTTATTTACACTAATTTCCCAGCCACAGCCTAGGAAAAAAGTACATAAATAATGTAAACTGATTAGCTTGTTATCTAATAAAACAGTTAAGACTTCATCCTTAAAAAATCCTACTCTTCTCTACTGGAGGGTCCCTTCCCTTCCTTTTCCTAAAATTACTCCCCTCTGAAACTGGAAGTAAGTGAGAAAATGTACCCATATAGTTTCATCTGATTGCTACTCAGACATTGTGAAGCAGTTGGTAGTGGGCAGATGCCAATCTACTATAGGAGTGGCAATATATACCTTCATCTCAAACATATATACTCAACATGGTTTTAGAAATCTTAGATATAGATGGGGGGACTTGTTTCAAAGCATAGATTTTCCTCCACTATTTCCATTACCTTCACAGCAAACTTACCAGGATTAAGTACCTCCTTGAAATCATCTTTTTGGAATTCCGGTAAAACTGGATTAATCCACTCTTGTACTTGAACACCATGCTCCTTTGACAGTATTTTTATAGTTGCTGTTTTTCCACATCCAGGAGGACCTGTTATTAATAAAATAGATCCACCCTAAAAGCAAATATAAACATCAATTAAAAATCAAAATCATTGGAATGCTAGAATATTATGTTTGAATATTCTTTCTAGATATTAATTACTTCTACAAATATTTACTGAATGTCTGGTATAAGCAGACTAAATTTCAGAATGCTAGCTGGAATAAATCAGTTTTAGATAAGAAAATCTTATTTCATGAACTTCTAAGCATAGCTTCTGGTAATGCTTCAATTCTTACATTATGTCCCTCCCAAGGACTATTCAAATTAAAACTCAACTTCAGCTAGATTAAAGAGGTAATGTCTGAAACAAGTATTTTTAGGTTATCTGAACTCATAAAATTCAATCAATATAGACCTATCCTTGGATTATATACCTTAATATTATACATGTATAATATTCTTATGGGAAGACCTCAGTTTGGATTTCAAATTCTTTAAGAAATGTACATTAAGAAACATATTTACCAGAGATAGGACTCTAAAAAGAGACTAGAGGTTGTGGGTCCCAGTAACATTCCCTCATATAGTGAATCTGATTTAAAAAAAAGTTAAAACTAAAAAATTATCAGGGGAAGATGTCCTATAGACAATGGTGGGCTATAATCCTTGCTCCTTTGTTTACCTTTATGAACTAGGGTAACCAAGAGCCTGTGTACTTGGACCCAGAGGAGAGCCAGTCCCACTTTTTAAAATGGATAAATATATGAGTTATAGTGCTACTGGCCATGAGTTTAATGTTTATGATTTAATAACATATATTAAATAAGGTATCTGTATACAGAAACATATTTAAAATAAGGTTATATATTGACAGGGTGATGAAAATATGACCAAAGGAACATTAGGTTTTGAAGGAACCAACCCTATAATTCTCTTAGGAACCATGGTTCAGTACTTGCTAATTCTGTTTGCAGTGACTTTAGCAGAACATAACTAATGCAAATAATGACAGCTGACTACTTCCAAACAGATGACTTTTTTAAAAAAAGAGGAAGGTCAAACACGGGCAGCCATGTATTTTTCTCATGTAATACAGCTGTGTCTGTTTTTTGATACAGTGACACAGCCACATAGCAAAAGTTTTGCTTCCAGTATGAATGAACTGGGAGGTAGTCTCCTATCAGAACACTAAAACAGAAATACTTCTGTTAATCCCCTCACTGCCTACACTGTAATAGAGATTTACTATATTTTGAAGAAAAGAAGTTGCCCTCAAAAATTAAGCTCAACAAATATTTGGAGTGCTTACAATCAACTAAAAAAATTTTTTTTAGCTTGCCTAAAGAGAAATCTAGAAGTTACCAAAATTTTTCATACAGATGTCTTATAATTACTGACTCTGACACTTCTATATAATAAAGAGTACATTGGTGGTTAAACTACAACCTCTTGGAAGCTTTTAAAACTGTACAGGAAATACTTTACCAACACCTAAACATGTGCACCCATATCTAAGTTCATCCAACTGGTAAAATGATAATAATACTACATGTGTAGGTTTAAGACATGATAATGTTTATACTAAAAAAAAAAAAAAAAACAACAGCGGACACTGAAAAATAACTATTAGCTGAGTTGACCAAATAATAAGAAAAAACTGTGATGTAAAAGGTGCATCAGAGAAACTGCCCAAGAACTGGTACTCAAAGAGAGATGAGATTTCGACAAGAAGAGGAATACCAATGCTGACAATGAAAATCCATCTTGAGTCTTGAGTACACTATCTTAACCCTATACCAAAGGTTAGATCCACAAGTCACAGGAAGGACTTTGATTCCAGTTTACCAGTGGAAGCAATTAAAATACCAATTCTTCATTCAAAGTTGAAAGTTAAAGAAAATGACTGAAAATTTACCCTGTCTTTCCAGTTGGAAATGTATTTAAATGTAACTAAACAGCCCCAGCTAGTGATGGCAAACTTTTCTTTATGGAAAAATGCCAGCTAACAATTATAGAAATAATAATAATAATACAATTGGAAAATCACCAGTTCACAATAACAAAATGATCAGGCAAGGACTGAAAATGGATGCTAAAGCTCTTAGGTGAAAGACTGCTGGGAAACTGGACACCTACATGCTGCCAAAGCATCTCTCCATAAATTCATGTGCCAATCACAAGGGAAAATTACAATGAAGAGTTCTATCATCTCCTTAATCTAGTCATCAAACTTAACATCAAAGATAGCAGGAGAACGAGACATATTTACAGATATAATACAATGTAAAATATACACCATGACTATAAAGTATTCTTGCAAAAATGTTCAACTGAAGTCTAATCAAGCCCTTGATTCAAAATTCCAGGTTATAGAAAATGCAGGTTAGAAGAACAAGTTACTCATCACCAGGAGGAAACAACCTGACATATTCAGGATATAAGACTTCTACAAGTCAATTGGCCTGGTCTCTTTAATAAGTCAATGTTGGGGGGAGGGTATAGCTCAGTGGCAGAGTGCTAAGCATGCCCAAGGTCATGGGTTGGATCCTCAGTATGTTCATTAAATTAAAAAGTAAAATAAAATAATAAAAATTAAATAAAATAAACATAATTACTCCCCTCCCCCAAAATACAAAAACAAAGTCAATGCCTTGGAGAGAAAGAGAGGGTAAAGGCGGACTGTTCTAGATTTTAAAAGACCTAAGAGATGTAACAACTAAATGTAATGAGTGGTCCTTTATTAGATCCTGATTGTGACAAATCAGAAATAAAAGACATCTGGGGGACAACTGGACACATGTGAATGCGAACTGACCATTAGATAACATTAGGGATTTACAGTTAATTTTGTTAGAATAATGGTACATATGGTTAATAAGAAAAATGCTTCTTTATTGTTACTGTTGTTAAAGAGGTATACTTAAGTTTCTAAAAGTCAGACATTTATAATTTACGTTAAAATACCTACGGGGGAAAATGATGGGTATATTATAGGTACATGAGTATTTGTTTACTACTCTATCCTTCTTTATGTTTGAAGAATCTCAAAATCAAAAAAATTTAAAAAGAGAGAGAATATTCTAGCTTGGGGGTCAAGAGTAATTATGGAATTAGGAAGTGAAAAGAGAAAACAGCGCAAGAAGAATTATGACTGTTTTAGGCTATATTTAGTACAAAAACTAATATGTAATTTGCCTGCTTGCTTTAGTGTGAGATAATCTATAATAGTAAATATATTAGCACCCTAACTGGTTTACTGTGCTTTCATACGTAAGAGGGAAAAAGAAGTACAAGTCAAGGGGAAAACGCCAAGTCTCTGAGTCTTTTGGTGAGGCAGAAGTAGATGATCTTATGTGAACAAAGTCATTGGAGCAGTTTTCAACTTCTTATAACCAACTATAAGTCAGAGAAAAATTTGAGGTCAAATATTTTTAAACATATTTCTTCTTTAGTTACCTGTTTGGGTTGCCTTTCTAAGACTTCAGCTTTTAACCAGGTTTCAACTTCTTCAATTTTCTTTTTATGTACAGCAAGTTCATGCTAAAATTTTCAAGTTTAAAATACAACATATTAACTCAAAAATTTTTGAAGTATCAGCACAGATTAATATAAAGACTTTTAGTGAAAAAATTAGCAAACAAATAAATGATACAGTAGTAAAAACGTCCTTTTGATTATACTTAATTCTTTATATTGGTACAGAAAAATTCTGTTCTTAAGCTGACACCAGTGTATGAAAATCTGAGGCACGTCTGTAATCATAAAATTTTCTATAATCCTGAAATACATTTTGGGAAAGAAATAAATAGGGTGGGGTACTGCATTTAGTGAAAATTAAAAGGATCAAGTCTTTGTTAGGGTTAAATTAAATCAAAGACAAATAACTAGTGGTATGACTTCAGAATAATCTAAGGCTTGGAACATAAAAAACTTTAAAATTATTATTTTTTTCTAATTCATTTAGACAGATTTTTATGAATAATAAATGACAAGGCACATCCCTCTCCTTTCTGAAATTAAATTACAGAGACTTGTTTTATGCTATTTGTTACCTGTGTTTCTGGTTTATATTTATCCACCCATGGTTCATCATCTGACAGATATTCTTTTGAATTTTCTAGACCATAAGTCTGTTTTGAGGAAGATAGGTTTCCTCTTTTTCTAGCTGGAAATTTGCTACTTTCTAATGCGGAAGGCGCCTTTTTTCTTCTACTACTTGAGTTATTCACACCTAATGATGTGGCAGTAATAGTAGAGATGCCTCTAGTCTCTGAAAAATCATCAAATGATGGGTCTACCCAGTCTGTTACCTGAAAAAAAGAAACCATGTAAACACTGTCACTTTTTTTTGCATCTATTCCCTATATAACTAAACTACCCTGTTAAAAAAAAAATCATAGATTTGCAACATTTAAAATAAAAATCTCACAAATTATCTCTTTAAAACTGACTCTATATGTATTGTTTTTCCACTTTACAATAGGTATAAATGCATACTTATCTACTTGACTATAGTAATGATGAATGCCATATAAATACACATCGAATATAAACTTAATTCTTTATTAATTATAATCTTCCCAGGAAAAAGATTCAGCTGATTCTTTTAAAACTCATTTGTAGCACTGAAACATAAATATTAAAATTACCTACCAGAAAAGTCAAACAATAAAGAAAAAAAGGTATTATTTTAATCACACAGAAACATAAGAAAAGTAACACTTCTGCCTTGATGAAGTTAATGCATTCACCAACTAAGAACAACTTTATACATTCAAATAATCCCTACCAGCTTTAAGATTTGTGAAGGTCTAAGAATCCTGATGCTATGAATAATTTGTAATTATGATTTTATTACACTTTTCTTCAGCTCTTGAAACAACTAATATATTTATGAAAGGGAGGCAGGCTTTCTAGTGAGGGTAATTTGTCAGGTTTGTTTAGAAAAAAAGAGTACTAGGTCAATAAAGCAGGAAAATCAGTGAGTTCTATGTCATGGTCTTCTGCTCTATAGAAATGACTGACCCCTCTATGTTTCTCTCCATCATTTCCTTTTCTTTAAAATTCTTTCTAAGTATATATACAAAAAGAAAGATGCTAAATTAAGCAAATTTAACCTAAAAACATTTAGGAGTGCTACAAAGTTTTATTTAATAATTAGAAGTGGATTTTCTTGACATTCCAATAGAATAAATCCAGAAAAATCCAGCTTAGTATCTGACTTTAGGAATTCCCTGCCTGGTTAATAAGGGGAACCAAGATTATATTTCCCTTGAAGAATACTCAGCCACACTTGTGAACCATTTATTAGACAACAGTCCTTTTTAGGAGAAAAAGAACCAGAAGTTGGAGGTGAAAGAAGGCTCAGAAGAAGCAAGTGAGGGATTATACAAATTTTATAAACGCAAAATCACATTTCACATCTCTTTTAAAGACAAAAGGTTAGGATTATTATCAGCAGTGGGTAAAGAAATGAAGACCTTTGGGGAAAAATTTCAGACACAGCTACCCAGTTCATTTCCTCCTCTTTAAAAGACTGTCACCAGTACTACACTCTGGTCCCTTTCTTCTATTTTTAAGAGTACAGAAAAATAGTAGTAGTAGTAGTAGTAAAACTCTTGATAGCAATTCTGATCTAACAATTTCAATCTGCATTTTAGTTACACGTTTTATAGTTTTATTTCTTACATAAATTTACTTACAGAGAGAGAGAGACAAAGAGAAATAGCAAAGTTAAATAACTTACTTAAGATCAGGGAACAAGTAGATCCACCAGTAGGAAAGCAGCTAACTTTCATCAGTGTGATACTGTCTGACACCTATCCTACCCACCCACTAGCCTTGTTGAGAACTGGCACACCAAACCACTTAATTTCTAAGAGACAGAGCCTGTTTGTTAAGCTATAACACCAATTACAATGCATGTATTTCTTTTTCTTCTACTGCTTTTTCATTCAAGAGTTTTCAGCTTTTTCTTTATGACTGCGATCATAAAAAAGAAACACTTTTTTTTTCAAAATTTAGGTTGTGTTTTCAGTGTACAGTTGTTTCACAATTGATTATTAGACTTTTTAGATCACTGATTACAACAGATACTGGACACGATTACTTTGATAGCAGCAATAAGTCTTAGGAACACAAACAAAAACTAATATTCTTTCTGGGCAATCATCACAAGGTCATTTTAGTGTTTCATACCTTTGTGGAAGATACCTTTGGTCTAAGAAAAGTTTTTGACATTATAAACTTTAATAGTTTCCATCCGTAGTATACAACCTGTAGTACACTGAAGTATAGTTCACCTAGGGGAAAAAAGAAAAAAAATCCCTCAAATTATGAAAAACTGTAAAACAGAAGTATAGTAACTAATATATACTGACAAAATCAACAACATAATAGAGGTTCAAGAACTAATGAAAGAGAACATACTAAAAATAGCTGAAGCAAGAAATCAAAATGCTAAATTGAATTTTACTTTTAACGACTATAGCTGTGTCAAACAGTCTGTGTTAAATAAAGTTTTTCATATAAACTCAACAATGTAGTAGAGAAAACAGAAAAACCACATATTTGTGTACCTACCTTTTGTCATTAAGAAAAATTAGACAACACTATTTGTGCAGTTTTTACACTGAAAATTAAAATTTCCTTCACTTCAAAATTTTTTCCAAAATTACAAACATTCAAAAATTTTTTTAAAAAAGCACTATATTGAATTCATACTTAGCACTTATTTTGGGCAAAGACTTTATATTTTTAAGTGTTTGTCTTTATTTGAACGTGTTATTATGAATTTTTTTGGCAAGACTGTGTCTTCCGACTTTCATAATTCTTCAGTGTTTATACAAGCTAGTGAACTCACCAATTTTAAGTTTACAAAATGCAAGGTGTTTACAATCTACAAACCTGTAAACTGTGCATTTTTTAATCGTTTAGAAACACATAATTTATAACGTGTAAATACTTCCACACACTAGAAAACAAACCGTACACACACACAGAAATTGTTCATGACTAGAGAGGTTTTTCTTCGCAGTTTGAAAGAGGTACACAGGTGGGGGGAAAAACCACGTATTTCAGTTAATTTAGTTGGCAGGTCGAAATAAAAGATGCAGACTTGTCACGGTCAGAATTTTAGTCGCTCTTTGAAAACAAGACTGACCGTTACCTCCTTTTAAAGAGCAGGCAACTGTCCGTGATGATACCAGGTTCCTGAAATGAGACGTCAGAGATAGAGAAGACTTCACAAAATACTTCCAGCAGACCCACCACCACCCTACACGCTGCACAGGGAATACTAAGCTCACATATTCGTCCAACATAATGCTGTTAGTCAGAGAGCGAAGACGAGCTCGCATACCCTGGCTCCAGGCCAGAACTCTGCACCTCCACCCCTCTCACCCCCAGATGGGATGGGCAGGTCAGGAGGAGGAGCGATGAGAGCCGAGAAAGGCGTGAAGGCACAGATGGACTCACGTCTCTAGGACAGACATATACCACAGCCGCAACTGCGGCAGCCTTACTTTCCGGGAGCTGCATCCCCTTGTGGGTGGAAAGGAACGGGGGAACCCAGTCTCTGCTCCAGGCGGAAGGGTAGCCACCCGGCCCTACCCAGGCTCAGCGGCGAGCCGTCTTGGAGGGCCCACCTCCCGGGGTCCTACCAGACCGGTCGGCGCTTCCGCGACACAGACGGAAAGGCGGGGCCGCCAAATCAGCGACTGTCTTAGGCATCCAGCGCACTGCCTGACTCGAAGCTCCGAGCCGACCTGTGCCCGTAATTCGGACCCTGCGATGGAAGCGTGTCATAGAAGGCCAGGTAACCAATGGTCGGCGACGAGGCGGCAGAGGTGGTTCGCTACCGCCACAGGAGACCTCCAGTACTCCGGCGCCACTGGCGCTTACCGCCTCCCGCCCCTTCCGGCCCCTCCCTGTTGCGTGTAGGGCGCGTGTGCAGAGGCGTCCCGAGCCGGCGCGGTGAGGACCATGTTGCTTCCGAACATCTTGCTCACGGGTCAGGGCGCGCGCCGGGGGTGGTGCTGGACGGCGGGGCTAGCCAGGGACGCCGAGTGCTCCGGGCCCTCGGACTCCCGAAGGGGGTGCCACTCAGTGTTCTGTTTCGAGACTCGGCGAGGGCCGCGTGGCGTGGCAGTTGTCACGGCCTCGAGACCCGGCCCTCGCGACGGTTGCGGGAGACGGGGGGAGGGGACGGCGAACGTTAATTCTATTGGTGGAGGTTGGCTACTCGGTGAGGTGCAGAGAGGTAGATATATCCAGTTCCTTTTTTTCGGCAAGCTGCCTAATCTTTATTAATCAGGCTTTTGTTTGTAAAATGGCTGTTGTTTCTTTACCTGCAGGGTTCTCTTTAGGTTTTTAGCGAAATAACGTAAGGCAGTATCCGGCCCTTAATAGATCTGTTAATGGTGGATGCCTTTGGCCTCCTGGGCTGTCTCTTTTTTCTTCTGTATCTGAGAGTCAGATTTTTATGAAAGGATTCTAATGTCTGGAGTGATCAGTTTGCTGCATACGGCTTGTGGAGAGGCTTTCTCTCTTTTTTTTTTTATATTAAGAAGGAAAAGCATCTACTGAGCAGCTCTGGTCGTGTTTCTCTTGTAGAGATGCTGAAAAGTTCCCTAGCTAATTGTGGGGGTTCTGGGTATTTGGATCCATACTCAGGGCGCCTGTGATAGTAAAATGCCGCATAACGCCTTTAAAGGAAAATATTTATGGTCGTTTTTAACTCTGAAAATGTCTGTTAAGTTTTAGCAGTTAATAGCATTGTAAGTCATTCATGAAAGAATCTAATGGGTGTGGATGCTACTGCAGCATCTAAAAATTGAGGCGCTCTTTGTGGAAACAGCAGTCAAGTTTTATCCTTTAGCAGAACATAAGCTTATTGGCGACGCATAAGTCCTATCTATTTCTGAGAGCTGCAGATTAACCTCAAATTAATGCTTAGCCTTTAAGATTTCTTGAGGGGACCATTTTACAACGTCTCATTTGTTTGGATCAGACTGTGTTTGTTTTTTAATATTAAACAATATCAAAAATCTAAATGTGAGGATTTTATTGAGAACATGGTGCGTTCAGGGTTCAAACTTGATGTATTATTATGGACTGGAGGTAAATGTTATCTTTATGAAGACTTGATTTATTCCCGTTATCTCTGATTATAATGATCAAGTTTCATAATTTTAGTGGCATTAAACCCGAACAGCAGAAAATTGTGGGTTTAATTATCTTGAAACATATAGCTATAAAAAAGGGAAGGTGAAGGTACAATATTGCCATTTATGTAAAAGGAAATCTGTAGTGTGTGTATGTATATATACATGCAGTGTATGTATATGTACACATGTAGTATGCTACCGTATGTATACATATACGTTGATGTATACACAAATGCATATGTATACGACTTATTTGGAGACATGTTTAAGAAACTGGCTTACACTGATTGCCCCAGGGAAGAGTGTAGTGGGTCAGTAGAAATGAGATTTTGTCTTTCATACTGCCAAACTTTTCCCATGAACAATTTAATTTTTTTTTTCAGTTAAAGCAAATAAATGATAGTAATTTATTTGCAATGGCTAGTTTTATTCTGGGAATTTCTATGGTGGTAGCAGACAATCTGTGATTGACAGAATCTCCTAAGACCCACTCCTAGTAGAATCAGATACACTGGCTAAGATCCTGATATCCAACAGGCTTTGGGTAGTTTTTATTAGGTTATGGTGTGTATTAATTCATAGAGGATTGCTGAATAGGAAACTTCATTTCAGTTATTTAGAACCTTAAGAAGGGCAGATCAGTAGCTAAAGTCTAATAAGTATTTCTTGAACAGTATATTTCTGTGGCTTGTCTTACAGGTACACCAGGGGTTGGAAAAACCACGCTAGGCAAAGAACTTGCATCAAGATCAGGACTGAAATACATTAATGTGGGTGATTTAGCTCGCGAAGGTAAGGGACACTTTGGTGTTAGATTTATGTTATTTTATTTATTTATTTTTTTAAGTGAGAGAAATGATGGAGTATTAGGACTATATTTGTGAGGGTACAAAAAGGAGAGAAGGATTGCCATTAAGGAATTTGTGCTCTGATGAGGACCCATAGAAATAGAACATATTGTCTAATGTTGTGTCTTGGTTGTTTTGACCATTACATCCCCTCTGCCATTGGTTAGCAGGTCTTGTGGACAGTTATAATTGGGACAGCTTCTGTGAAGATTGACCTTATGGTAGATAGAATCGAACATGAGGAAGAGGGAGAGTATTTTGATTTGGGCAAACACATAAAGGTTGGGGTGGTGCTGAGCATATCTGTGGAGACAGTATATTGAGCTCCCTATAAGGACACTATTTTGAACTCTGACAGTAGCACATGGAATTTTCTGTCCTTTGGTATTTTCTTAGATTAATTTCATAGGTGCATGCCTGCAAGCAGCTACACACATTCTAAAGTGATACATGTTTACTTATTTGACCCTCTTTTTCCCCAATCTTTTATCACCCCCTTATTTGTGTCTTCATCTTTTTATATACCATAATGGATAGAAACTCAATAAATTTAAAGAGAACTTTAAATGTGCCTCATTAAAATTAAAAAGATTTAATATATTTTAAAAACTTATATTTTTAAAAATTTAACATGTATTTAAACATTTTAAAGTTCCTGACAGTTGCTACCAAAGTAACTATTTCAGGTTTGATCTAATGTACATATTTTTTTCAAATGATCTAAAGTCTGATCACCGGATATCATGGAGTCTGGCAAGATGGCTTCTCCCAAGAGCATGCCGAAAGATGCACAGATGATGGCACAAATCCTGAAGGATATGGGGATTACAGAATATGAGCCAAGAGTTATAAATCAGATGTTGGAGTTTGCCTTCCGATATGTCACCACAATTCTAGATGATGCAAAAATTTATTCAAGTCATGCTAAGAAAGCTACTGTTGATGCAGATGATGTGCGATTGGCAATCCAGTGTCGTGCTGACCAGTCTTTTACCTCTCCTCCCCCAAGAGATTTTTTATTAGATATTGCAAGGCAAAGAAATCAAACCCCTCTGCCATTGATCAAGCCATATTCAGGCCCTAGATTGCCACCTGATAGATATTGTTTGACTGCTCCAAATTACAGACTTAAGTCTTTACAAAAAAAGGCATCTACTTCTGCGGGAAGAATAACGGTTCCACGGTTAAGTGTTGGTTCAGTTACTAGCAGACCAAGTACTCCCACACTTGGCACACCAACCCCACAAACCATGTCTGTTTCAACGAAAGTAGGGACTCCAGTGTCCCTAACAGGGCAAAGGTTTACAGTACAGATGCCCACTTCACAGTCCCCAGCTGTAAAAGCATCAATTCCTGCAACATCAACAGTTCAGAATGTTCTAATTAATCCATCATTAATTGGGTCAAAAAACATTCTTATTACCACTAACATGGTGTCATCACAAAATACTGCCAGTGAATCATCAAGTGCATTGAAAAGAAAACGTGAAGATGATGATGATGACGATGACGATGATGACGATGACTATGATAATTTGTAACCTAGCCTTGATGCATGTAACATGTATACTTGGTTTTGAATCCATTGTACTGAGATTAAACATGCATGCTGGATGTTTCCAAGTTGTTTTAGAAAAATAGTATTTAATGAGTAAATATGGCTATCATTTTTCAATTGAGATGTTGTATTGGACTTTCTTTAGTAGGACTAGTAATGGTTTTTTGTCAGCCTTTAAGTGTAAAAAATAAAGTTGTAATTCATCAGTTTGATTGTTGGTACTTTGGCAATTATGTTTTTAGAAGCAGTTTTCTGCCTCATTATGACCAACAGTTAACAAAAACTTGAAGTTGTTACAGTCTATTCATTACCCACTAGAGTGTCATTTCTAGTGTCTTCAGATCATAGTATGATTCCTGCTGTATAAGTCACTCTTAAGGGCCATGCTTTCAGATTGCTGAAGTGTAACTATGCCTGCTTTTTGGAGGGATCACTTGGTCATGATTTTTATTCATAGTGGGTCCTTATCTGTTTAGATTTATCTTCCTCAATTGCCAGACTTCTTCTTAGGTCCCATTTTTCTATCCCTTTGGTTATATTTAAGGACCCTTGGTGTATTTCCCAGTGTCAAAAATTCAAAAAAATTTTTTTTCCAGTATCCCTTTTGCAGGTCGATTTTGTGCCTCTTTGCTTGTCAGTCTTAATACTATATGCCAGTATCATGCTTACACTTTTAATCCAGGTTTAGCATTTAAGTTATTGTTAATAAAACTTACAACTGTGCATAGCTTGTCATTCTCCATTTTATACCTACGTGAAATCTGCTTTTGTTCCTTTGCCTGTTGAATTTTACTGTTTTTGACAGGTGATTTCACAGTCACGTTGTAGTCAATTTCAGCCATGTCTTCCAGTTCTAATTTTACCCACTCAATGTAACACTTCTAAGCTTAATGAAGCTGCTGTAAAATCTATCATGGATAGCATTGAGAGCAACAGTAACACCAAAGTATAATCCACTGTGAGACACTTGTCTTCTTCACTGAGTCTTCTGTTTGTTCTCAAACTGTTTTAGTCAGTTGTGTGCCCACCTAATGGTGCATAGTCTTGACCATTCTCTTTGTATTTTATTGGTGAGATTATTTCATGAGATGGAATCTACCTTAAAGGAAAAGTGCGAGTTTTTTCCCCTCCTGTTTTGCCAGAAAAGGATTTCTGGTCTGATTTGACAAGTGTTAGATGAGGTACTTTATTGAAAAACCTAATGTACCAGGTTTTTTTTCCCAGGTGCCATTTGAATATATCTGAAAACCTTACTAGGAAATAGTCTGAGACATTCAGCTTCCTCATTTTTTTTCCAAATGGTGATACATTTTAAGGGAAACCATGCAATTATCTGTAAAGCAGTGGTTCTCAACTCGGGGTGATTTTACCCCTCAGGGGACATTTGGCAACTTCTGAGACATTTTTGGTAATCACAACTGGGGTGAGGAGTGTTGCTACTGACCTCTAATGGTACAGGCCAGGGATTCTGCTGAACATTCTCCAATTCACAGGACAACCCTCCATCTCCATAACAGAATTATCAAGCTCAAAATGTCAGTAGTAATTCAGGTTGAGAAACCCTGCTTTAAGAAATGAGGCTTAAAAAAAACAAAAACTGGTTCTAAACAGATGTGTCTAAATGGAGTTTATTGCCATCCTAGTCATATTAAATTGTATTTTTCGTAAGAGACCATCCTTATGCCATTTAAAACCAAAGCAGAAAAAATTAGGTGGGGAATTAAGCTTAGTAAAACTTTGAAGCGTCCTCAGTGTGCAGTAAGAATGCTTTTATCACTGTTCTTCCAGTCTCACGTTCCTCAGTTGATGTCCTTTCCCGTATCCAGTCATTTAATTACACATTTACCAGCATCCTTAATTTTCCTGCCACAAGCTTATCAGTCTTTAGCCTTTGTCCCTAAACCCAGGATACTCATAGGTCTAGACAAAAGTAGTATGATTATATTGACATTGGATACATTTCAAATACCTGGCCTTCAATACTTAAAATCTTGGTGTGTTTCTAACCCAGGGGTTGGCAAGCTGCTGCTGTTTTTGTAGTACACTAAAGACTAGACTGCAAATCCTTAAGTATTTACTGTGTGGCCTTTTACAGGAAAAGTTTGCCATCCCTGCTCTAACCTCTGTGTATCCCATTTTTTTCCTTCACCTTAATCAGCTACCACGGAAAGCCTTTGAAACTAACTTCTCCATTGGCCTCTCCAACACTGCTGTCCCAATCTGCATCTGATTCTTTTCCTTCCCACCGTATACCTCATTCCCCTGTGATTTCACTACAGCCATTTTGTAATCCTGCCCCTCCCTCTAGTAATGTCATTCACTCAGGACTAGTTAGTAACTCCCTTTTGTTGATGACTCTTAAATTTATAATTAAAACTTAGCCCGGTTTCTAGATGCCTACTAGGCGTAACCATCTAGATAGTTCCCAAACATTTCCAAATTAATGTTTAAAAAGCACATGCTCTGAAGTCATTCCTGACCCTGCTTGGCTGCTCCTGATTCCTATTCCCCCCACACACAAACTAGTCACACACTGCACAGATGCACTTGGCTCCTAATCTTGATGGTTTGAAAAATCACTTTGATAGCCCTATCCCATTCCTAAGACCACCGGTGCTGTGTCCCTTTGGCACTGCTGTACCATTCTCAAGACCGTCCATGCTGAATCTTCTATTCTTCAGTACCTCTTCCCTCCCTCTTCAATACCCCATCATTATATCCTTTAAAAGAGGGAACAGAGAGGATGACATGAACTTTTTACTGATAAAGTCCATCCTCCTTAATGAAGTATAGGAGATTACGAACTGGCCACAGTTTACCTTCAGCCTGCTCTGCAGCCGCTATCTCCTAAGTCCCTTTCAGTCTACCCATAGTGCACTGTTGTTCTTCAGCAGTGGAAAAAGTGGGGCGTCTTGCATCTCCATGTCTTTATTTCCTTTGTCTATAGATGCCCTTCCTAACCTACCTTACAAACAGCACCTTAAAAGGCCCAACTTAAATTCCACATCTTTGGTACTCTAATAACTTCTCTAAGGAGAATTCATTGCTTTCTTTGCATAAAATGCCAGATATCAAAGCTCCCAATCCTTAAACCAATTAATTTCTTGTACTAATTGCATTATAATTAAAAGCCTCTTGTTGGGTTGAGGTAAATGTATTTCCAAAGGATGAAATCTGAAACTGTATTATTGGCAGCAGCATCAAAATAGATAACTAGCATCCCTCTATCATTAACTTTAAAGAACAGCTTTCATATGAGTATATAAATTCTAGGATGGCAGTAAAGAAAATGTCATGCTTTTACGGTTTGACTAACAAGTGGGAAAGTCTTTTAAGGTAAGAAGGTCTTTAAAGCCTTTTAACTGGCTTCACAATCGATTTTTTTTTCTGCAAGTAATTTTTAAGTAAATCATAAAACTTTGGGAAATTAATTTTCAAAATGTTTGGTAGTTTAATCAAATCAGACTTCCCCCCCCCAATCTTTGTCATATGAAGACCCTCTGTACAGACAATTATAAATTTGACTTCCAATTGAAACTTTCTAAAGTAGCAAACATTTTTACTCTTTTTGGAAATTTGAAATGAAGTTTAGAATCCATCTATTTCTCTGTTCCCTATAACGCAGATTGTAATTATCACTTACCTAAAATTCTGCAGTAGCCTTTATATGGTATCCGTGCTTCTGGATTTGCTTTCTTCCAACTGCACACAGAAACCGAAATGATTTTTAAAAATTTGAAATTGATCATGCCATTTCATGCTTAAAATGCAGTAATGATTTTCCTTTGCCTTGGGATTAAAGTCTAAACTCAGTGAAGCCTTCAAGGTCCTTTTTAATCTGGCCTCAATTCACCTGACCCCTTTATCACCTACTTTCTAACTATTCTGAAAGACTTTCCCTCCTTTGAAAGGCCTGCCCTCTCTAGTCTCTCTGCCTTTGAATATCTTGTTTTCTCTGTTAAGAGTCATCTTACCTTTTTTTCCCTAGCTAACTGCTTCAAGTCTTCACTTAGAAGTTACCTCCTCTAGGAAGCCTCCCCTAATATACCACCCAACTTTATGTTTCTAACCTAAATGGTGCCCATCCTATTGCTCCCGTAGTACCGTAACATTAAAATACTGTAATTTCCAAGTTACTTGTCTGTCATCACCCCATTTTATTGTAAAGTCTTCAAAATGGAAGGACTGAGTTTGTCTTCTTATTCAATTTGTTCACTAATATATCTTCATTACTCCTGTAATTACTGGTACATGGTGTTTGATAAATGCTTTTTGAAGTGAATGTTTGAAAGCTTGGATTACACTATTTTATTAAAATATATTAAAGTGATTTAAGAAATCCTGCATTTCAGCATTGTAGTATAAAGACTTTAATTCTTAAAGTTAATATTGCCATAGTTGTCTGTATTTTAGACAGCATATATTTTTAAAGATTTTACTAGTCTGGATTTAAAATATGAAGGAACATTGATCTATTCCAGATTCCCACATGGTACAGAATCAGCTGTTAGTATTAGATTTTGTGGCATTGTAAAAAATATATAGAGTATTGTAAAAATAGTACACAGAAAAATAAAACGACCTAATATTATTTACCTAAGTAAAAATACATTTCTAGAGTCAATTTACTAAATACGTATGTAATTAATAAAATAGGTATAAAAAGGCTCATTTTAATTTGCATGTCTAATCACTGAGAAAGTCCAACATTTTTTTCAGTTACTATTTACTAATTATCTTTTCTATTCTGTGTGAATCTTATTATTCTTTGTTAAGCTACTTACTGTTATTTTGATCTTTAAGATATTTCAGTCCATTGTCCTACTACAAATACTTCTCCCTGCTGTTTTTCTTTTTTAAAAAACTATATTTTTCATTGAACAGAGATTTAACATTTTATATGTTCAAATCAGTCATTTTATTTTTTCACAAACTCTAATGAATTATTCCTTTGTAGGTTAAATTTTCTATTTATCTTTGGAATTAAGAAATTTGCTCTTCATATAGAAAGCAAACTTATGGTTACCAAAGGGGGAGGGGGAGGGATAAATTAGGAGTTTGAGGTTAACAGATACACACTACTTTAATAAATAAACAAGGGTCTACTCTATGGCACAGAGAACTATATTCAATATCTTGTAATAACATAATGGAAAATATCTGAAATATATATATGTATAACTGACTCACTATGCTGTACACTTGAAACTAGCACAACATTGTAAATCACCTATAAATTAAAAAAAAATTAGTTCTTTAATCCACCTATTTGTGGTATAAAGTAAGGATTTAGATTATTTTCTAAATTGTTAACCAGTTTTCCCCACACCAATACAGTTTAACCTTTTAGCTGGTAAGTTTCTGGTAACTGAACAGCAACACAAGAAGGCAGAGGCCACACTAATGTGCTAGAGCAGTGGCTCACATGGCCAATATCTGTCCAGAGTTAAAACTGCCTCTGTGCCTTCCACTTAACTCTCAGGACTATTGTCACTTTAGAACTCATGCTCATTTTTTAACCTCATTTCAACCTGTGCCAAAATAGTAAGGGGAAGGGGACGTGGGAAGACTATAGCCATCTTCGAGATGGCTAAGAGGATGACCTAAGCCTGCCTTAGAGATTGTACCTCCTAGGGATTCAGAGTGAGGCTGAGATTGGTTAAGTCTCACCTTAAGACAAACTTCCTTGGAAAGGAAGCTTTAATTTGCTGGAAAGTTACATTTAAATCTGCCTTTTTTATATCTGTCCATCATTCTTCTACCTTCTGAAATAAGGTATTTAACCCTTGGCTTTTGGGGATGCTGGAAATCTAGACGTAAAGGAGCATCTGGGTACTGACTCCTTCCCCAAACCCCATGAAGATATGCCCTCAGTGACAAAGGGTTCATTTTTGGAATCAAGAACATGTTGTTGCTTTTAATAAGTTTCATATCTTTGGCCTCATAAATTTGGAACTTAACCTGCTGTTAACGTGTAGGGAGTATTTCCATCCATGTGTCCCCTTTTCCCACCAATCTGTGGCTCAACAAAAATAATGCAGTTCTCCTCTACTAATAGCTCCACAAATTCTGAAGTTGGCTATTATTCTGTCTTTTTAGTTGTTTTAGTTTTGATAGCTAAAATGGTTTCAGGTATATTGCTATCCAAGCTTCTAGACAAAATTCTAATTTATCAGTATAGCTCTTTATATTTGGTGTCTATGTGACATCTCTTGTGTTAATGCCCTCCCTTGTCTCTAAAAGAGTAACTGATGATATATTTCCTTTCCCAAAGTCTAGAATTAATTGAAAATTACTGAAAGTTACTTAGAAAATACTACTTTAACACACCAGTGTATATCTCTTTTAGGGCAGTTATATGATGGCTATGATGAAGAGTATGACTGTCCCATTTTAGATGAAGATAGAGTAAGTACAATTTTTTAAAATAAATATACATTAAAAAAAATTTAATAGGAAAGTTGACCTGTGTTCTTCCTTCTTTTCCTTTTTCACAGGTAGTTGATGAGTTAGAAAACCAAATGAGTGAAGGTGGAGTTATTGTTGATTACCATGGTTGTGATTTCTTCCCTGAACGCTGGTTTCATATAGTTTTTGTGCTGAAAACAGATAACAGTGTTTTGTACAAAAGGCTTGAAACAAGGTAAGAAAGGAAAAGCACTGAGTTCTTAAAGTATAATATAAATTTTTATTCAGATTCCTGAGGTTGGCCAGTACTACCATCATAAAGGGTTCTACTTGAAAATGTGACTATTTTGTCTTACTATAAAGCAAATCTGTATGGTATGAACTTTCTGAACCTAAGAGAAAAAGATGCATTTGTAAAACACAAGCAGTACTTTGAGTAAATGAATACCTCAACTGACAGTTTGATTCAGTAAAATGTACTATATAGCAATTCTGTTTAGTCATGCTTTTTCCTTTGTTGTTGTTTTTGTAGGGGGAGGTAATTAGGTTTGTTTTTTTATTTTTAGAGAAGGTACTGGGGATTGAACCCAGGACCTCACGTATGCTAAGCATGTGCTCTACCACTTAAGCTATACACTCCCACATGCTTTTTCCTTAATGTAAAACTTTGCTAGGAAAACAACCAAGCCAATAACATTCTTTGCTATGGAATGAACATTACCCACTCAAATTATCCTCACAACAGGAATGGGAAAACTTATGAAAAACTAACAAGGTAAATTAATATCTCACAATCTTTAAAATATATTTGAGTTTATTCCTCTAAGAAAGCATCACCAGAAAAACCAAAAAAGAAAAATTTTATGGAAGACATTTTCCCACTGTCTTCTGAGTCATACTGTGGGAAATTGTGTGATCAAGTACCCAACTACTGTACGATAATTCCTTTTATGCATTTTATTATATACAAGTATTGTTGCTTGATTTTTCATGTGTTCAAAAGTGCATAGTTACAAAAGTGTCCAGTTTCTGGTGTGTTCCTAAAACTCCAGCTAAGTAATCATCTCTTTGCCTTCTAGGGGTTATAATGAGAAGAAACTAAAAGACAATATTCAGTGTGAAATTTTTCAAATTCTTTATGAAGAAGCCTTAGCATCCTACAAGGAGGAAATAGTGCATCAGCTGCCCAGCAATAATCCAGAAGATCTTGAGGATAATATCGATCAGATATTGAAATGGATTGAGCAATGGGTCAAAGATCATAGCTCTTGACTTACAAGAATGGCCACCTTACAATCACTCTTGATATCTCTCTGCCCACATTATATAAATTGTTCAATTATCAGTAAAACTTCCTTATTGAAACTGTGTTGTTGGAGTAGTAGGTGGATAGTATAAAGGTTTATGTTTAGGGTTTTTTTCTCCATGAGAAAACTAATCTCAATTATCATGAATAATATTATTAAGGATTGAGAATTAAAACTGTCATTGTTTAGTGCTTCAATTGCTAAAGGATAAATAAATCTCACCAAATGGGTGGATATATTTTAAGTTTATTACAGAATAAAATGAAAGTGATTTCTTAAAATAAAACTTAAGACAAAACATCAGAGTTTTCCATGTTTATTTTTCTTTTAAAAAAAAAAAAGTGTAAATGGTAATACTTGCACTCTGTATAAAACCCAAAAGCCACAAAAGGTATATAGACAGTGTCCCGCTTATAATGGGTCAACTTAGGAATTTCTGACTTTACAATGATGCAAAAGCAATAGGCATTCAGTAGAAATCACACTTTGAGTTTTTATCTTTTCCCAGGCTAGTGGCATGCAGCACTGTGATGCTGGGCGGGGCAGAGGGCTGCAGCTCCAGTCAGCCACACGATCTTGAGGGTGAACAACTGAGCCGCTTACAACCATCCTGCACCCACACAGCCATTCTGTTTTTCACTTTCAGTACAGTACTCAATAAGTTACATGAGATATCCAATACTATTATAAAATAGGCTTTCTGTTAAGATGATTTTGCCTAACTGTAAGTTAATGTAAGTATTCTAAGCCTGTTTAATACAGGCTAAGCTAAGCTGTGATGTTTCATAGGTTTGGTGTATTAAATGCATTTTCAACTTAGGATATTTTCAACTTATGATGTGTTTATTGGGGTGTAACCCCTTCATAAATCAAGGAAGATCTGTACTGGAAAGGAAGTTTCCCTTCAGGCCACTGTGTTCTTCAGTCATGCTAGATTCTCTCCCTTTAGGAAATGATGTTACTGGTTCCTTGTGTATCTTTTCAGAGATTTTATGCCTGCAAAGCATGTGTGTGCTTGTGAACATTATTATTATTTTTTAAGCCTATGGTAGCACACTATGCAAAATGTTCTCTATTTTTTTCATTTAATGTATTTTGGATATTATACCATCTCAGAACATACAGACCTTACTGTTCTTTATTTAAGATATAATTTATATATATAAAGCACACCATTGTAAGGTGTACAACCCATTGGTTTTTATCATATTCACAAGATTGTGCAACTATCCAATTCTGTAACATTTTCATCACCCCACTCAAAAGCAGCTCCATACCTGTTACCAGTCACTTCCCATTCTTCCCTTCTCCAATCTCTTGCTATCACTTAGTCTACTTACTGTCTCTATGGATTTGCATATTCTAGACAATTCATATAAATGAAATCGTATGGGGTCTTTTCTATCTGGCTTCTTTCACTTAGCATAGTGTTTTCGAGATCATCCACGTTTTAGCCTTTAGCCTTAGGAGTACTTCGTTCTTTTACATGGTCGGATAATGTTCCACTGAATGGCTATCCCACATTTTGTTTATCCATTCCATCAGTGACACAGATGGGTTGCATCCACTTTGGGTATTATTAATTATGTTATGAACGTTTGTGTACAAGTTTTTGTGTAGCTGTGTCTTTTCAATTCTCTTGGAAACAGCTGAAAGGGAAATTGCTGGGTCATACTGCAATTGAATTTAACATTTTGAGGAAATGCCAAATTTTTCCAAAGTGACTGCTTTACTTTACATTCTCACCATACATGTATAAGGGATCTACTTTCTCCACATCCTTGCCAGCACTTGCTACTGCCATCCTTTAGATGTACAGTCATATTTCATTTTGGTTTTGATTTATATTTTCCTAATGTCTAATGATGTTGAGTATCTCTCCATGTGCCTGTTAGTCATTTGTATACCTTCTTTGGATCACTAATTCTTGTATGTTTGCACAGAGCTCCATTAAGGTTGTGGCTTAATGAGTCCCCTATTGATAGACATTTACATTGTTTCCAGCTTTTTACTGAACAATGATACAAGAATGGTAAGAAAGAATAACACATAAAATGAACTCTCTTAATTCACATGACTACTATCTGAGGTATAGGTATTATTTCCATTACAGGTGATAGAACCAAGGCACAAAAGGGTTAGGTGACTTACTCAAGATCACAGCTAGGGACTGACAAGGGCTTAATTTCCAGAATATATAAACAGCTCATACAACTTAATAAAAAAAAACAAACAACCCAATCCAAAAATTGGCAGAAGACCTAAACAAGCATTTCTCCAATGAAGACATACAAATGGCCAATTGGCACATGAAAAAAATGCTCAATATCAGTATCAGAGAAATGCAAATCAAAACTACAATGAGGTATCATCTCACACCAGTCAGAATGGCCATCATTAAAAATTCCACAAAAACAGAAACAGACTCATAGACATAGAAAACAAACTTATGGTTATTAGGGGGGAACAGGGGTGGGAGGGGATAAAATGGGAGTTTGAGATTTGCAGATATTAACTACTATGTATAAAATAAACAGTAAGTTTATACTGCATAGCACAGGGAACTATATTCAATATCTTGTAACCTGTAATGAAAAAGAATATGAAAAGGAATATATATGTATATGTATGACTGAAGTATGCTGTATACCAGAAATTGATGCAACATTTTAAACTGATTATACTTCAATTGAAAAAAAAGATCACAGCTAGGAAGTATCAGAGACAGGATTCCATCTAAGCAGGGTCTTCCTCATTAAGTTGTGCTACCAAATGCATATGTAACTTTCGCACATGAGCAAGTTTATCTGTTGAGTAAATTCCTGGAAGAAATAGTATGCGAGCACATTTAGAAGGTTCGTTTTAATAAATACAGATTGCCTATAATGTATGTGCAAGGCTCCATGCCAATCACTGTGGTGGGGAAGGCCTCTGAAGGTAATCCTAATGGATGTGAAGTGAAGTGGTCTCGTAGAGGTTTTAATTTGTATTTCCCTAATGAACTGAGCATCTTTTCATGTGTTTACTGGCCATGTACATATTTTCTTCAAAGAAATGGCTATTCAAATCAGTTGTCCATTTTGCAATTTGGTTATTTGTCTTTTTGTGATTTAGTTGTAAGAATTCTTTGTATTTTGGGGGTACTAGATCCTTATCAGATATTTAATTTGCTAGCTAGGATGGCTAGTATCAAAAAAAAAAAAACAGAGAACAAGTGTTGATAAGGATATAGAGAAACTGGACTCCTCATACATAGCAAATGTTAATATGAAATGGTGCAGTTGCTTTGGAAAACCATTTGGTAGCTCCTCAAAATGCGAAACAGAGAGTAACATATGGCTCAACAATTGCATTCCTAGGAATAGAGATGAAAACAGACATCCACACAAAAACTTGTCCATGAATGCTCACAGCAGTGTTATTCCAAACAGCCAAAAACCGGAAACCACCCAAATGTTCTTCAATTGATAAATGGCTAAATAAGGGTGGTACCTCCATAAGATGGAATATTATACAGCCATAAAAAGAATGAATTACTGATACATGCTACGACATTCATAAACCTTGAAAGCATTATGCTAAGAAAAAGGCCAGTCACAAAAGCCCATATATTATAAGATTTCATTTATAAGAAATTTCCAGTCCAGGCAAATATAGAGACAGACATTAGAGTAGCAGTTATTTAGGGCTGGGCAGTAGAGAAGAAATGAGGAATGATTACTAACGGACAGAGGGTTTCTTCTGGGGGTGATGCAAATGTTCTAAAATTGTGGTGGTGGTGGGAGGATATAGCTCAAATGGTAGAGCACATGCCTAGTATGCACAAGGTCCTGGGTTCAATCCAGTACCTCCTCTAAAAAAATAAGAAAACCTAATTATGTCCCCCCACAACAAAAAATTAAAATTGTGGTGGTGATGGTTGCATTACTCTGAACTACCAAAAACCATTGAGTAGTATACTTTAAACTGTATGCTGTGTGTGGATACGTAAGGTGTTAAATGCCTATCAGATTTGAAATGTAATCAAATTGGTAGTTACTAGTCTTTAAAGACATTGAGCAAATACTTTTATGCAGTAGTTCAACATTGCACAAGAGTGATGTAAACCAACTCATGTCTTTCTAATAATAAATTTTATATGCATGCAACCAAAGTTTTGCATTAAATAGAGTTATTTAAATTTTTTTAGGAGGAGAGGCTTGGATATTTTTAGGGTAAAGACCACTATTTTAAATGTTAAGTCAAAGTTTTAAGTGAAGAAAAATTATCTGGGGTTTGAAAAGCTACTGAATATGCTCACCATACTAAAGGAGATAGTAGGCAAATTAGCTTTAAAATTACAAACATATTGATCTTTTATGATAATCTAAATCTCTGAGCATCTACTATGCTCATCAGGAGGAATTAGAGCCTCAATTCTAAGTCTGGGGTTCCACATATCTAGGTATATATATTTCCTCTGGGGAAATGGGTGGTTATGGGAAATGTGAACTGGATGTGGAGGAACGGAGGATTGAGAAGCTTGATACTGAGAGAACAGGGTTTATTAATGATGAAGTAAAATTAACATTTTAAGGCAGGACAAGAAAAGTTAATCACTAACTTCTCTCTGTCCATTTGGGCCTCCTCCCTCCCTCCCTCCATAATGTGCAGGCTGCATCTGCAGGACACATTAACCAGAGCTCCACAAAGATGGGAACGCCTGCTCCACCGTAAAGACAAATTTTTCCCTTTCTTCTGATGCTAGTCATGTAATTTCTTAAAATAATAGCATTCTTTCCCAACTCTGTACAGTCATGGTGACTCGATGCTCACTCTGTACGCGCATACCTGGACTGTGTAACGTTGGTGAACTTAATGTAAAACATCAGTATGTCGTTTTTGATGTTTGATCCTTAGCCTCAAAAGTTTATATGACTGTGCCTTGGACTTCTAAGAGAACCGCTCTCAGAGCTTTTTGAGAGCCTGTCTTTCAAGTCATAATCCTGTTTGGGTCGAATACAATTCCCTTTTTTCCTTTTTCTTTTTAATTAAAAAAACCTTGTTTTTAATGTGGAGAGATAATTGGATTTATTTATTTAACAGAGGTACTGAGAATTGAACCCGCTTACCACTTAGCTATACCCTTCCCTCCCTTTATTCCTTCTTAACTGTTAATTGAATTTTCTTTGATATTAGTTTATTTCTAGACCAGAGTAATCATTGAATCCGGCCAAGTTTTTCTGACCACTATGAAATTCCTTCAGCTATTTCAAGGATGTTGAGAATTAGGGAATGATATCAAAATCACTGCACCAAGGTGAAAAAGCTAATGACCCAGCACGTTTTTACTGGGGTTAGAGGGAGGTAGGGCCCTTCTCAGCAAATCCGCAACAATGGGTTGCGTGAGTAGCAGCTTTCTAGACCCAGAGGGCCTGCCCTCTCGTCCTTCCCACGGCCTCGCCTTTGCCCCGGCAGTTCGCTTGGCCTACAAGGCCCCCTCCTTTCTCAGCACTGAGAGTCCGCTCTGCAAGGTCCACCGCCACCGCCGAGCTACAGCTCAGCTCCATCCTTCTCTTACGCGACTCCTAGACGCCTGTTTCAACCAGGTAATTTTACCTTCATTGACGCACACCCGGTCTCTTCGTGTTTTTCTACGTCTCGAACTATTATTTATAAGTCGGTTGCGCGTAGCTGGCTCAGTTAAGGGCCTCGGAGTCGGGCAGAGACAGCAACCCCGCAGGCTAACGGGGTGAGCTGGAGCGGCGGCGCAGAAGCCGGGTGCGGGGCCGGGACCGGAACCGGAACCCAGGCTGCTCTGCTCACCTTTCCGGTCGGGGCCGCGCCGCGCGGTCACGTGGCTGGAGTAGCGGCGGCGCGCGCGGCGCGGAGGCTGGGGGCCCGGTGAGCGCGCTAAGGTAGCGGGGGAGGGGAGCGGCGCGAGGCGGCGGGGTCCTGCTGGCGGAGACGGGGGTCCGGTTTCCCCCACCAGCTGCGGCTACCCGGGAGGGTGCGGGGGACAGACCCCGGGGCGGAGCTGCGCAGATTCGAGAAACTCGGCAGGCTGTGGACGAGCTGGCAAACTGGCTCCTTCCTTCGTAGTTTAATGGCCCCGTCTGATATTGCAGAAATAAGGAATAGAATTGAAAGACTGTTTATGCCTCTTTCCGCTACTAATTATTGTTTTGTTAACTTTTATTTTTTTTAATTAATTTTGAACCGTAAAGCAACAGCCGCTAAATGCAATGTGGTGTCCTGGATTGGATTTTGGAACAGAAAAAGGACTTCAGTAGAAAAACTGGGGAAATCTTGATAAAGGAGGTAATTTAGTTATGTATGTTGGTTATGTAGTTAGGTGCATGCATCAATGTTAATTTCTTATTTTTGATAAGTATACCTTAATGTTACATTAGAGGAATTTGAGTTAAGGGTATACATGAGCTCACTGTACTATCTTTGCAAATTACTGTAAATCTAAAATTATTTTAACATAAAAATTTAAACAGAATCCTACAGCGATATGCAGCAGACCAATGTTTACCGAAAGAGCTGAAGTTAGTTCCTTTTTGCCAAGCCTGACAGGAATTAGCTGTCTGTTTGATCAACTTGTTTGCTAAGGAAGGTCCGGCTAGTGGGTGTGGCTGCTTCTAGTTCAAGTTTTATGGGCAGGAAATCTGTTTTGTCTTTCAGTTCCATCCAGTGGATGTCTTTGGAACACCTGTTATACACAAGTAAATGAGACACACGTGTTCCCTGCCCCCAGTGCAATAAAAATGCAAGTTAGGTAGGAAGTAAGGACTATTTGAAAGGTGCAACACAGAGCTGGAAGGGTTCAGAGGTAGGAGAAATCACCTCTGGCCCAGAGGAGTCAGGCTACTGGAGAGAGTGGCTGTCGTGAACTGAGGGGGCCTGAGAGGAGAATACATTCCTGGAGAATGGCTCCAGCAGAGGCTTTTAGGAGAGGAGGCTGAGGGAGCCTGGGAGCAGGTACAAAAGTGGGAGCACAGCACATGCCCAGGGGCTACTGACGCAGATGGCACAGGAAGTGAAGACTGGAGTTTTCTTATAGAAAACAAGGTGACACTTAATTTTAATTGTATATGCCATGGGAGCTGTGGAATGTTTTGGGGCAAGAGGGGGGCATCATTATGTCTGTGCTTGGAGATGATTGACTAGGCAGCAGTGTGTAGGATGGCCTACAGTAGATCACTTAGGGAAGCATTGGTTTAGCCCAGGGAAGTCACAGAAATTCAACCATGGCTCTGAAGTTGATATACACAGAATAACATGGTTTGGGGAGATTTTGTGGACCTAGAGAACATCAAAAAGAAAAGAAAAAAAAAAACCAAAATCCCAAAGTTTTGGCCCTGGGTGTTTTGGAGCATGGTGGATGGATTTGCAGAAATAGAGGACTCAGGAGAACCCTGGAGTGGGGATGGAGAGGGCAAGCAATTTGTTTTTTGAACAAGCTGCGTTTGAACTGCTGGCAGAATACCCAGCTGGAGATGTGTATTTTAAAGTGTTGAGGAGTGGAAGCCAAACATACAGAGGGGACAAGAAGAGGAAAGGGAGCCCCAGCGGACAGATAGGAGGTAGCTGGGGATTCTTGTTGGGTTAGGAGCCAAGATGGCCCTTTGGCCTGGACATGGAAAGTCTGTGGTATCACGGCTTCTGCAGAGGTGGAGGACCCTGAGGAATGAGGCTAGATCTTGGATTTAGCAAATTAGGAAAACACACATCACTTTTCAGAGTTGCTTTAGTGGAAAAGTCAATTATCTGCTCTTAGCCTGTAGTCTGTTCATCCCATGGCCTTTCCCAAGTGGGCCAGGAGCCAGAGAGATGGCTTCTAGTTCTGGCTCTGCCACTACCTGTGTAATTTTGAGCAAGTCATGTATGCCTGGACTGGCATAGGAAGACATTTGCCTTAATAAAACCAAAAGGACCCTTTTATTCCTAGCAACACCTAAAAGTCCACAGAGCCCAGGTTCCATGGGGCACACTTTAGAAAATGCTGATACAGAACCAGAATTTTAGAGCTCTGAAGAACCAAAGAATTTTATCCAATTCCCTCACTTAACAAATGAGTAAACTAATACTCAGTGAATATTGATTTCAAACATATCATATTGATGGGACCCAAAATACCCCTATAAAGTAGTTATGCTTAAACCTGTTTTGGAGATTCAAAAACAGGCTCTGAGAAGTTAAATGACTTGCCCAGGATCACAGAGCAGCCAGTGGTGGTGTGAGATTTGAACCCAGGCCCCTAAGTCAGGGCCTTCTCTGTCCCACTTCCTGTTGCCCCACTGGTTGTCAGCACTGAATGCGTTTAAAACTGGTTGAATGGAATGCTAGTAACTTCAAACATTTTCCCTTTCTTAGAAGGAATGTGTTCCAAAAGTCAGGTTCAGTTTGACTGCATTACATATATATGTTACTATTAGTACATAAAAGCGGGAGAGTACACAGCCAACAGTTCCCGAAGTTACATTTTAAGAAACAGTGCCTTAGACCATGTGAAAGCTCATTATGTTTCATCAGCTCTGAGGAGTGGGAAGACAGAGGCCTGAATAGATGCGGCCTGTTGAAAAATACTCTGAGCTGATCCTGTGATTGCTTACTCTTTCCTCTTACTGCTGTTTTCCTTTGCTTTGACCAAGTCCATTGTCTTCACTGCTGGCCTCCTGACCCTGACCACACCCTTCTTAACAGACGCATGAGGCTGCATTTACTAGAGGTAAAACACTGCCTCTTTGGGATTATTCTTTGATTCAATAAGTAATTTCTTACCTACCTTGACAAATAAAAATAGACTCACTTATTTAGGAAATAAACCTGTAAAGGAACCAAGATGATTTTATAAAAAAAATTGGAGGGATAAAATGGCTCCAATATACTGTGTGGAGTGTTGCCCAAACTAGCAATTTTAGACTTTTACTCTCAGTTCTAATTGATGTCATAAATAATGGAAACTTGGTTTACTTTGATGTTAATCTCACTGGAATTCTCTGAAAGATATAAAGCAGTGGCTGAGAGAGTCTGAGAGTATGTGACATCAAGGGCCTGGATTCAGAATCTGCTTCTACCTCTTGTTAGCTGTGTTACTTAACCTCTCTGTGCTTCAGTTTAATTGTCTATACTTAAACAATAATGGTATTATCTTGCAAAGTGTTTGTGAAGATTAAATAGAATAATCTAAGTAGAGCACTTAGAATACTGCCCAGCATACAGAAAGCAAGCAACCAATGCCAGCTATTATTATATCTTGTTTTTAAAACTGTTGCCAGTTTAAGGCATCCAGTTTAATAATTTTCTTATCTAGGAGGGCACACCCAGTTAACATCTCATCTTTCCTCCTAATCCAGTTAAAATGTCCCTTATTTTTTTCTGTGTTTAAAAGAATTTTTTAAACATTATTTAAGAGGTATAATTTACATATAATAAAATGTACCATTGTAAGTATGTAGTTTGATGAGTTTTGACTACAAACCATCATTTCAGTCAATATATAAGGCTTTTTCATCACCTTGGAAAAATTCCCCCATGCCCTTTGAAGTCAACCTCCCCACCCCAGGCAACCACTGATTTGTTGTCTGTCATGTACATTAGTTTTGTCAGGATTTCATACAGTATGTGGTTCTTCTGTTAGCATAATGTAAGATTCATCCATATTATTGCATATATCAGAAATTTATTATTTATTACTGAATATATTCTGTTGTATGGATGTACCACAGTTTGTCCACTTTCCTGTTGATGGACATTTGGGTTGTTTTTAGTTTTTTGGCTAATTTGAGTAATGCTATGAACATCTATGCAGACATTTCTGTGTGAACATATGTCTTCGTTTCTCTTGAATAGATACTAAGAATGCAATTGTTGGGTCACTTGTTTGAAAGAAACGGTCAAGCTTTTTCACAGTGGTTGTACCATTTAATACTCCTGCCAGCAGTGGATGTGGATGCCCACATCCTTGGCAACACCCGGAACTGGCAGTGGTGTGTGGGGGAATCGCATTGTGCTTTAAATCTGCAGTTCCCTCATGACTAGTGACATGAGCCTCTTTCCATCTACGTGTCTTCTTTTATGATGTATCTCTTCAAGTCTTTTAAGGGCCTTTGTTTTTAAATGTTGAAAATGTTGACCCTAAAAACAACAGACCCTTCAAACATGATAGGTTTATTTGGCATCTATATGTGGTTTTAATAGTGGGAGACTAAGAGAGAGAATTCAGCAAAAATACAAGGCTGAGATTTAATTATTTTTGAACGTCCTGGTAAGCAACTACTTACACAGCAGAATATTTAGAAAGGATGTCAGATGTGTTTGTTTTCCTTTTGTGTGTGTGTTTTGAGGGGGAAGTAATTAGATTTAGTTAATTTTTTGGAGGAGGTACTGGGGATTGAACCCAGGACCTTGTGCATGCTAAGCATGCTCTCTACCACTTGAACTATACCCTCCCCTCTATTTTCCTTTTTTTCAAAAGTGAGTCTTGAGACAAGGATGAAATATTTCTAAACCACTTCAGCAAAGCAGCTATTTTGAAATGACTGGTGGCAAAAGTCCCTCTTAACTGCACTCTGGACTGGAGGGACAAGGCTGAGCATTTCACGGGCTCTCCAGCCACCAGGTGGGCCAGTGTCACCAGGTAGGTGCCCACTGCTGTCTCTGCACAGGAGGGCTCAGTGATGGGGTTGTCTCTGCAGGGCATTTTTACCTGGAGTTAGCCCCAGTTATCCAACGAAAAGCCTTATTGAGGTGACTGTTTTGTTTTTCTTCCCCAGAGGCAAGTATTTCAGTTTGTTGATTCCTACCTTCCTTCGTTAACTTATTTAAAAGTGTGTATTGAGCATGGATCATGTCTCAGATACTGTTTAGGCATTGGGAATGCAGTGTGACCCAAAAAGATAAAAATCTCTACCTTGTAGAGCCTGCAGTCCACTTGGGGCCCTGGGGGTGGGTTTGGGCTCTGGCAGAGGAACTGTCCCGGTCGCCCTACCTTTTGAGAAGCATCACAGGCAGGCCAGAGCCACCTCCTGCTTCCCTGGGCTCCCTTTTGTACTATGTTAGAAGGTCCTAAGGGATAAGGAGAAAAATTGAGGTGAGAAGTGGGATAGGGAGGAGGAGTTTGTAGTTTTAGATGCGGTGCCAGGAAAAGCCCCACTGAGAAGGTAACACTGAAGGAAGGACCCAGAGGAGGTGAGAGACCAGCTGTGCATCTGTCTGGGGGAAGAGCGGTCCAGGCATTGGGGCAGGAATGTCTGGCTCAGTCATTCTGACCCAGGGTGAGGGCACGAGGCCGAGATGAGCAGGGAGGCCCCTCACCATTGGAAGGGTTTTGGCTTCTACTCTGTGTTGTGCAACAGTGGAGGGTTTTGCACACAGGTGTGGCATGATTTGAGAAAGGGAGGGAGGGACAATGGCAGGGACAATCCCACCTATCGCTGTCCCAACAAAACCTCTCCTAATTGTGTTGTGCACAGAAATAGAAAATGAACCAAGTAGAGCTGTAGGAGAGTGCGTCAGAGCCTCGAGCACCTGAAGTCCGTCAAGGGCCTGAGGGACTGAGGCAGGATGGTCCTAGTCATTGGAAGCTGGTTTTTCAGAGGCTTTTCTGAATTTTGTACAGATCTTAAGCATATGAAAACTGAACCCTTTCCTTCGCAAGCTTGTGTGTCAAGAATGTTCTGTTTCCTTGGCAAAGGCTGCCCTGCTGTATTCTGATCAGTAGATTATTGGATTCAGTAAAAGCCTTTCCTGCTTCCTTGGAAATAAGGAACTGGATCTTTTCTTACCTAAAAAGTCCTGGAATGTTAAATACCTTGAATTGGATTACAAGGGGCATTTGTGGGCTATGCCTGCATAGTATAGAAAAGGACTTTTCTAAGGACCTACTGTAGAGCACAGAGAACTGTATTCAATTTCTTATAACATATAATGGAAAAGAATCTAAAAAGAAAAAAAAATATGTATGTATATGTAGAACTGAATCACTTTGCTCTACACCTGAAACTAACATTGTAAATCAACTATACTTCAATACAAATTTTTTTTTTTTAAAAAGAGACTTTTCCTCCCTGGCAAACCCAACTTTTATTATACTGATGGCTTTTTAACTACTATTTTTCTTAACTGCAGATAACCTGTTTATCCTGATGGTAAAGAAGGCACGTGGCTGATGAGCAGGGTGGCGAGGCCGCCGAGTGAGGCAGAGGGTCCAGCCTGGGAGACAGAGGACGAAGACACGGCAGAAGGCGATTTAGGGTATGGCCTTGGAAGAAGACCCGGCGGGATTTATGAAGCTCAAGTTTCACATTTATTTACGTCTAGAAAAAGTTCAGATGGGAAGAATTTTAGTCCTCCCCCATTTTCAAGAAACAAGGAAGAAAGAAATGGAGCCACTTTTCAGTATTCCAAGCATAAGAGCGTGCCGGATACGTACCTGGAAGGGACCCGAATTTCCCATCGCAGACGACAGAGTAGCACTGGTAAGAATGCCCGGTGTCCTCTTCCTCCTCCTCCTTTCTGCCCCGTGTCACCCCTCCGACACATGAAGGTGAGTCTCCATCGTGGATTTTAGACATTTATCTTAATTCACCTCTACGGACTGGTGATGATACGAAAGTAATCAGTGTTTCTATTTCCAAGTATTATGCAAATTGGGGAGTACAGTAGTTACTCTGCGTCAGTACATGTATGTTATATCAGTAAGTGATCGCCTTCCTTGCTTTTTTTTTAAAGTAGTGGTGTACTTCATTTGGGTTTTTTTTTTTTTTTTTTGGTCTTATTTAACATTTATTGGTTACCTAGTAGGTGTCTGGGACAGTTCTAGTCTCTGAGAACAGCATCAGTGAACAAAATAGTCAAAGGACCTAATGTCATGGAGTTCACATTCTAGTAGAGGAAACAGAATAAACCAGCAAATCAACCACTGTAGAACATCAAGCAGTGGTAGGTGAAAAGCTAGTGATTGGAGGGGCTGGGTGCTGCCATCGCAGGCAAGGGTCAAGGGTGGCCTCTCTAAGGAGGTGGCATTTGAGCACTGCAGGTCTGGTGTTTATCTGGGGAAGGAGAGTTACAGGCAGAGCACATTGACTTCGGGTTACTTTAGGGATGTCATAAAATTCCACCAAAATATCAAAACAAAATTAATCTTAATCTATCCTAACTAAAAATAAATTATGCTCTATGCTAAAGAGAGAATAAAAATTCAGACCCATACTGTGAGAAAATGTTACACCTCCGAAGTGAAGTGATCGGGACCTGGTGGGCAAGTCCCAGCCTGCACTGCATGTGGCGCAGCTCCTATGTGATTGAATCTTCTGTAATCTGCATTGTGAAACTTCCCCACCAAAGTGGAACAGACACAAATTAGAACAACATGAAAATAATTTAAGGAACATGGGTTCAGATTTACAAAAAACATGTTGCAGCCGAGGATCTATCTCCATCCTTCAAAATTCTTCTTGAAATTAGGATGGGATTATTTATATATTTTTCTTCCAATTCCTTATCATGCATAGAGGATAGATACTGTTTTACAAGCAAGATGTTGAAAACTGAACATCATGATATGATGTCTTTACATGAGGAAATACCACTGCGTTGTAAACAAGATGTAATAGCAGTGGTGTGAGTGCGTATTTTGTTAGGTTATGGACTTTTATCTTTTTATCAGAGTTGACTTATCCCAAGTAAGTATATTGTATTAGTTTCCTATTGCCAATAGGCAATTTCCAAATTACCAGAAATTTAATGGTTTAAAATAACATAGATTTTTGTTATTTTACAGTTATTATGTGTCTCAAAAGTCCAAAAAGGTTTTACTGGGCTAGAATCAAGGTATCAGCAGGGCTGCCTTCCTTCTGGGGGCTCTAGGGGAAAATCCATTCCCTTGCCTTTTCCACCTTCTAGAGCCTGTGACCCCTGGCCTGTGGTCCTCTTCCTCCATCTTCAAAGCCAGCAATGGCTGGTCAAGTCTTTCTCACACTGAATCACTCTTGACATTGACTCCCCTGTCTCCCTCTTTCACTTATAAAAACCCTTGTGATTACATTGGGGCCCCCTGGGTAATCCGGAATAATCCCCTATCTCCAAGTACTTAATTTATTCACACCTGCAAAGCCCCTCTGGCTACGTATTCATAGGTTGTGGGATTAAGAAGTGGAGGGAGATCTTTGGGGGCCATTATTCTGCCTACCACAAGTATGAACAGAACAGAACTTGTCATTGTCAAGCCAGTGTCACTTCTGTCCCTCCTTGTAGCCCTGAATCATCAAAGTAAAAACAGAATTTAGGTTTTCCCTTGGATACTATCATGTTGATGAAAGTTCAGAATAACAAAGAAAAAAATTGTTTCAAGAAACTTTTAATGTCCCTCAAAATATTCTCAGAAAAATTTTTTTGCTACTTTTTACCTCTTATCCTCTTGCTGTAATTTACCACTTTAATGTTTTTCTGTTGCCAGTGAGAACACCATGAAAATGAAGCACCCAGGAAGTTCAGTTTAATGTCTCAATTGACCACATTAAGGAGATAATAATTCAAGTTACAGGAGCTTCTAGTCATTCTTCTTGGAAAGAAGTTAAATTCAGGTTATTGTTTAGATATTCATATCATGATATTGATCAGGCTTAAGCCAAATGCCAAAATTGTTTTATTTCACTCACCAACATTCATGGGGTTTTTTTGGGCGGGGGTGGTAATTAGGTTTATTTATTCATTTAACAGAGGTACTGGGGATTGAACCCAGGACCTCGTGCATGCTAAGCATGCACTCTGCCACTGAGCTATACCCTCCCCTCTCACCTTCCTCATTCCTGTGTCTTTTCATTTGTGAAATGTCTTAAGCTATCCATTTTTATCATCATTTGGTTTGTTACAGTTATTTTCTCTTTTCAATTTAAGTGGAGCCTGTTTTTCATATTTTGTAAACAAATATCCTGTATTTAACCAGTTAAAGAAAATACTAAAAAAAATTTTTTTCCCTAATAGATTCTAATTCAGAGTTGTCAAATGTGGAATTAAGGCAACATCTTCATGAAACTTTAGAGGTAGGTGCTCTGGCTAATATACAAATTCTCATGGGAATAAAGTCCACTGATAGATATTTTGTGTAAGTAGTACTAATATGGTTTGGAAGGCAGATGTTGGCTTTCCAGATAGTCTCATGAGCCACAGTGTCAAGCTCATAGCTTCTAACTGGCCTCCTCTGTTTCTTAGTCTTCTCATCTCTCAAAAAAGCTGTTTATATAAACGTGCCCTCCAGTTCTCTTTTCTACCTTCTAATTTTTTTTTTAAGTATACTTGATTTACAGTGTTTCAGGTATACAGCAAAATGATTCAGTTATGCATATATATGTATATACTCTTTTTCAAATTCTTTTCCATTAAAGTTTATTACAAAATATTGAAGGTAGTTCCCTGTGCTACATAGTAGGTCCTTGCTGTTTATCTATTTTATATTTAATAGTTTATATCTGTTAATCCCAAATGCCTAATTTATCCCTCCTCCAGCCCTTCCCCTTTGGTAACTGTAAGTTTGTTTTCTATGTGTTCTATTTGTTTTGTAAATAAGTTACTTTGGTATCATTTTTTAGAGTCCATATATAAGTGATATCATATGATATTTGTCTTTCTCTTCACTTCTTTAGTCGACCTTCTTTCTCTAATCTCCTCCTGGAGAAAATAGTTATCACTCCTTTCCATCTGTCTTCCCTGTATATGTTGAAATAACCTGACTTAATTTAACCTCCTTAAGGTCAGAGGCTCAGAAAGTACCCCAGATGGCCTGAGGAGGCCATCCGTCTTGCTGGGAGGAGGAGTTTCTGTGAGATGCCTACCCTTTGGGGAACAGGAAGCCCAACTTAGTGATTCTAAGCATTTGTGATTCTTCTGGTGAAAGCTATTCTAGTAGTTTCCTAGGGCTGCCCTGACAAAGTACCACAAACCGGTGGCTTAGAGACAGCAGATTGATTCTCCCAGTTTTGGAGGCTAGAGGTCTGACATCAGGGTGTCGGTGGGCCATGTTCCCTCTGAAGGGTCTAGAGGAGAATCCTTCTTTGCCTCTTCCTAGCTTCTGGTGGTTGCCGCCGACAGTCCTTGGCTTACAGCTGCATCACTCGGGTCTCTGTCTTTCTGAAATGTCACAGGGCCTTCTGCCCTGTGTGTCTGTGTCCAAATTTCCCTTGTCTTATAAGGCCACCAGTCATTGTGTTGAGGCCCACCTTAATCCAGGATGACACTGATTATATGTGCAAAGACTCTATTTCCAAATAAGGTCACATTCACAGTACCGGGGTTAGGACTTGAACATATCTTTCTCGGGGAATACAGTTCAACCCATACTAGCTACTGTAACTGTGTGGATGATCATGTGCTTGTTTTATGTGGTCCAAAGATTTTTCTCCAATTTATTAGCTACATGGCCTAAATGGGTAAAAGCAAAAATTTGGACTTTCTGTCATAACTGGCACCTGATAGTGAGGGTCTCAATTTTGGCCTCTTCTGGTCCACTTATAAAGCCTGGAAGAATTTCCAGCCTCATTTGTAAGGTCAAAGTGCTTCGAGTCAAAGTGCATGTTGAGTTTAAATGTAAACTATCCAAATTGATCACTTAGGGTTGCATATTTGCAGAGAGGAAGACTAATTTTATTTTTCTCCTTAGGAGGTAGAAATCTTGAAAACTGAACTTGAGGCATCTCAAAGACAACTTGAAGGTAAAGAGGAAGCATTGAAAATTCTTCAAAGCATGGTAAGAAGTTACTTTTAAACTTTCATGGTGTACACATTCCAATAATAAGTAGCATGGTTTTAGCTTTAGAAAAAAGGTGCACATAGGAATAATTAGAAATTTAATTTCTACTGATAAATGATCTTTATTTTTCTTAGGCAATATTTGGCAAAGCCACAAGTCATACCCAGGCAGTGCTTCAAAAAACTGTGGAACAAAAGAGATCCTTGGAGAAGGTATTTGCCACTTGTAGTGTAGACTTGTTCAATACAGTAAGCTTTCAAATACAGTTTCCTTAAAGACCACTGTACCAAAGGATATGTCATTTGTGCATACTTTCTGCTGGGTGTGCTTCAACTTCATACGGTCCCTTCTATTTTGGAGCTTATAATCCAAAACACATGGGCAGAGCCCGCCAAGTTGACACTTTCTATTTTTCTTCTTTTCCTATTTTCCTTCCTCTGCTTGCCCGAAAGCCTGCCTCTTTCTGACAATCTCATCTTCACCCTAGATGGTCACATTCCTGTGCCTGTTGTACCCTCCCTTGATGGGAGTGTCCTGGGCTTAGACTCCTAGTAGTGTACTTTGGGGTCTACATGTGTTGAAGGTGATGAGAAATCTTGGTTCAGGCCAGCAATTTTTTTTTTTTAATTATAGTTGATTTATAATGTTGTGCTAGTTTCTGGTATATAGCATAGCGATTCAGTTATATACATATATATATATATGTATTTTTCATACTCTTTTTCATGATAAGTTATTACAAGCTTTTGAATATAGTTCCCTGTGCTATACAGTAGGACCTCATTATTAGGCCAGCTAATTTTGAAGCTAAACAGTTTGAAATTTTCCTCCTAATAAGCAAGCTTCAGAAAAGCTTTTTTGAGTGCTAAAGAGGTGTGTTATATGTGTTTACAAATGTCACTCTTTTTGAGCAATAATTAGTTTTTTTCTCTTAACCTATTTCTATGAAATGATTAAATGATTTATTTCAGCTATTCATGTATCCTGAAATGATTTATTTGTAGTAATTTTTTCACAAAAGTGCTCTTTTCTTTCTATAGGAAATAAATGCCTTGCAGTGGGAAATAGAATTTGATCAGAATAGATTTAAAAATATAGAGGAATCTTGGATCCAAAAATATGACAGGTTTGTATGTTATTATTCTATAATTTTTCTTTGTAAGTCTTTTAAAATGTGTGTAATTCAAATGTAGCTTAAGGTTTTCTCTTCTTTGAGCTAACTGTAAATGTAAAATTCACTTTGCTTACCCATTTACCAGTTCCTATTTTTCTGTTACTGTTAATTTTCTTTTTAAAAAAATAGTATAAACTGTATATTAAAATAACAGTTTAAGACCATATTTCCCAAGTTACTTTATTATTGGCACTGTTTTTTCTAACAAAATCTTTTGAGCAACTCTCTTATTAGTGCAAATTTATTTAGTAACTTTAAATTACAGCAGACTTATAAGGTCATTCATTGAGAAATCGATTTGATACCTGGGATTATAGATGGCTTTAGTGTGTAATTTTTTAACTTATTATTTCTTAATTTTTAATTTGAGATAATTGAAGACTTACAGAAAAGTTGTAAGAACAGTACAAATAATAATAATATATATTTTTCACCGATTCTCCAAATTTTAACTCTTTATCACATTTACTATATCATTCTCTCTTTCTTTGTAGTTAAATGCATGAATATAGAGGTAGTATTTTTCTAAACCCTTTTAGAGTACGTTGCATATGTAAGGCCCCATTACTCTAAATACTTCAGTTTGTATGTATTTTTTTAAAAGGGGGCATTCTCACTTGTAACCATAGTATACTTATAAAAATCAAGACATTAAATCCTTGAGCCTTCCCCAAAGCAGTTGGAATAATCCTCCTACTCATTACTCACACACACACACACACACACACACACACCCCACCCCAACCCCCTGTCTCTCTCTCTCTCCTTCTGTGGAGTGTGTATCTATTTTTACTTTAAACTAAACACCCCACACCTCTTGGCTTCTCTCCCTGTCATCTTTCTGAGATGGCCCACATTCTGCCTATGGAGTATGTATCTTCTAAGACATTTTCCCTTCTGAGTGAGACAGACCACACTCTCTGTGAAGAGTGTATCTCTCTAAATAAACTTGCTTTCACTTAAATAAAAAAAACCCAAGAGTATTATTTTTAAATTTTTTTAATTAAGAAACTAACTTTATGACCACTGTTTTAATGAATTGTAGCCAATCCTGAGCACGGAATATAACATTCCCCACAAATATCACAAAATGTCTTGATGGATATTTTATTTAAAGTTATAAACTAAACCAGATGACCAGGCTACTATTTTTATTTTTATTTTTTTATTAAAAATAATTTTTTTTTTAATGGAGGTTCCAGAGATTGAACCCAGGACCTCATGCACACTAAGCATGTGCTCTGGCCCTGAGCTATTTCCCTCCCCTCCGGCTACTGTTTTTAATTTCGAGATTTTTTTTAATAAGCCTCTAATGCTGGGTGATTTAGGAACTCTTGTAAGTAATTATAAGTTTTATTCAGCAGATAAAGCTCCCTATGTACCTTTTTTTAAATTGAGGTATAATTGACATGTACCATTGTATTAGTTTCAGGTGTTCAATGTAATGACTTAGTATTTGTATATATTGCAAAATGATCATCACAGTAAGTCTGGGTAACATTCATTGCCATACATCGTTACAACTTTTTTTCTTACGGTGAGAACTTTTAAGATCTACTTTCCTAGCAATTTAAAAATATATGGTATAAAAAAAAAGAAATAAAAATATATGGTATAGTATTGTTAACTATATTTTCCATTTTGTACATAACATCTCCAGGACTTATTTAATAACTGGAAGTTTGTACCTCCTATGTATCTTTTTAATGCAAATTTTGGAAGGTAGCCTAAGCATTTAGTTGGTGGTCAGATGGTTATTAAGTTGACTGAAACTTTAATAAAGAGAATTAGTGTTCAAAATAGATGCCTTAGAGATATTTCTGGTCCTGATTCTTTCTCAGCTAAGCATACAGAAGGGTTAATAGTAGGTTTAAAACCTTACCACACTCCTTTAAATTGTTTTCATTTTGTTACATGTATAATCCTAGACTGTTTTGAAATAGAAAAAATTATATTTGGGTTTTCCTGTTCTAATTACGGAATAAAAATATTCTAATTCGATTACAAAGTGTTACTATATTAGTTATTTGGAGAGTACTTTTTTCCAGGCTAAACTGTGAAAATGCAGTCCTCAAAGAAACTCTGAAACTGAAAACAGAAGAAATTAAAATGCTCAAGTCTGAAAATGCAAGTAAGTAAAGAGTGGTACTTTGATAATTCTTCAAAAATATTATGTTAAAAGATCAGTTTTATATAGTATGTCCTATGTCCAGAACACACATATCAATAGACAAAGTGGTAACATTTTGAAGTAATCTATAATTAAGGATGAAAGAGAAAAGATATGCATCAGTGCAGTTTTTTAATTTTAAAAAAATTGAGGTGAAATTCACATAAAATTAACCATTTAAAAGTGAAAAATTCATAATACATACAATGTTGTACAAACATCTAGTTCTAAAATGCTTCATCAGTCCAAAATAAAGCCTCACAGCCATTAAGCAATCCCCCCAGTTCCCCATCTATCCTTCAGTTTTTATACTCAGTGTAAAACAAAATGGTAGAGCACCTGATGTTTGAGGAGCCTGAGTAAATGTATGTTTTAATGGAACAGTATAGGAAAAGTATAAAATTGTATTAACTGTACATTAAAATAGTATTAAATATACACATATAACTATACAAAGCAGCATTATTTTTCTTATAAAAGTGTCTTCTGCGAATATCCCTAATACAAATATTTTTAATTTTTCAAAACATTTTTGGACTCCTTAAGAATTCGAAGTTTTTTACATATATTATGTGTATACAAACACACACAATATATCTTTTGTATAATAAGCCACTGTACGACAAAAGTTAGTGAAAGGCTATTAAAGTGTTTTAAGAAAATTAAAGTGGTACCAACTCTTCGGGAAATTTTAAGAGACGATGTTGATTGCCCCTTCTTTGTAGAAACTGTTTTAACGTGGAGGCTTGGAAGGGATAAAATAAGTGCTAAATCAGGTCATGGGCCTGAGAGAAGCACTTTACATAGTGTAGTAAGTGAACTGTGGCAAAACCTCTGGGTGAGAACTACACACATAGATGGTGCTTCTCCACACCAGTGATTTGACCCAGAGATTTCTCCCAGTTATGTTAGCTCCAGGACAGGAGCTGCTGATAACCACTACCCTTGCTCCTTCCACCCTGCAACAGGAGAAGAAAAGTTACTGATTTCTGCTCTCCAGGAAATAGCAGGGAACCCTCTGGTTCTAAATGTTTGCGTTGAGAGCCTTTTGTGAAAACTCTTAATAGAAAAGTCTGCTAGAGTTTGGAGAGCTGATACAGTTGACATTAATACAATATGTGAAATCTCATCACCTGGGCCTCACTGTCCATAAACGGTGAAAAATTAGCCCTTGTTTGTTCTCTTTTTGAAAATTCTACAAATTTTCTTTGAGCAAATGAAGACCAGACTTTGGTTCCATAGTTGATACTTCCACATTAAAAATAGTAACATTTTATCTAGTGTTAACGTGTATATTATCTCACTTGATACCCACTGTTCTATCAAACAGATAGGGCCAGAGTTTGTGGGTAGTTATTGTACATGCCTTGCTTAGAAGATGAGTATATGATGTTGGTGTAACTAGATGGGGTTAGACTTCATAACCGAACACTTCTTCATATGGCCCCTCCTAGTTTTGAATCAGCAGTATTTGGAGGCCCTCGCCATGCTTGATATCAAACAGCAGAAGATGGCTCAGGAAAACACGTGTCGGGGTAAAAGTGGCTTTACAGAGGTTTCAGGTCTTGAGGTAGGTAAGCAGGTACAAAAATTTAGCAGGGGGTAAATTTTCCTCTTTCATTTTCTTTCTGCCATCGCCATCAGCTCCATTTTTAGGACAGCACCATACTTAGCAATTTGAGAGAGGCCCAGGTCCATTCTCCAGCCTTGCTGGTACCATACCTTTCAGGCATGACATTCTTGGACATGAGGGGATGTGCTAGCCACTTCTCGCCCCTCGTATTTCCTTTTTCCACAGTTTTAGCCGAAACTATTGTTACCAATGTCTCTCCTGAATAGGGGCTTACAGCCTCAGAGTACTTTCCCACAGTTTTTAATCTGATCATCATGGTAATCTTGTGAAGACTGCAAAGCAGGTACCATCCCCATTTTACAGAGGAAACCCTGGCTCAGATAGTTTCAGTTACTTTCCTGAAGTGACAAGGTCAATCTGGGGTTGAGCCAGGTTCAGAAGAAAGGTCTGCTGCTGATGGATTACTAATTGCTTGTTGAGGTGTGCAATGTCTTACAGTGTGGAAGTTTGGCTGGTAAGATAAAAAGTGTCCTGGGGACTCATGAGAAATGAGCAATGTAACAGTGGAGTGAGGGGGGTTGGCCATTCACATTATAGAACTTCAAATAAAGAAACTATTAATAATAATAGCAAATACATAGTCCTTGGTAAGCGCCAGATTCTAAGTGCTTTAAGTAGATGAACACATTTAATTCTCACAACTACCAGATAAGCTGAGTACTATTAAATCCTCATTTTGCAAATGAGGTAAGAGGCACAAAAGGATTAAGTAATTTGCCCAAAGTCACAAAGCTACTAAGTGGTAGAGCTGGAAGTACATCCAGGTAAAGTTTAGAGTCTGTAATTTTGATCATCATGCTCTACTGCCTGGGTGGAAAACTAGTGTAATAACAAAACAGGAAAATAAACTGAACTGAGAGAAAATTCTGGAAAAGAAGGCTTTCTTATAATCTTGAGTGGGCCAGGGCCTAGGCAGGAACAAGGACCCTGAACCAGCTGATGAAGGAGCACTAAGGTAAAGAAGTACAATTAGGATTCAGAGCTCCTTGCAGAAACCTTGCATTTTCACATTGGTCCTACTCAGGTCGAAAGTTACTTTTGGCTGCAGCTTTTGCAGGGACAGTTATCAGGAGCCAGAAGTTGAGAAGGGAAAATACCAATCTACCACACAGCCACCATTTGTACACTCCAGTCAACTATAAGGTGAATATGTGCTTCATAGTCATCTTTGATGTGAGGAAGAATTTTCTGTAATAGCCTTTACACTAAGAGAGAGAGTGGAATCTTCCTCTCTAAACAGTTCTAAATTAGGATTCAATTTTCAGCTAATCCATTCCTGTGAAATTTTATAGCAACAGGAAGTTTAGACAATAATTCCATAGTAAGCTCCACATGAAACTTTAAAAGATATGGCACAATATGTTACATAGACTGCCCCCATTAAATTGGTAGTTGCTGGGATATGTTGGGAAAGCAACCTGTGGCTAGTTGCCAAATGGGTTTTTTAAAAAGTACAACAGTTCTTAATTTTCTTCTAGCTACAAGGGTCAACCAGAAGTGACCCATATGGACTCTTTTCTTCATTGTGATCAATAGACAGGCTTTGAGTGATCAGGCCCCTGTGCAATTCCAGAACAGTGGATGAGCCAAGAAATATTTAAGAACACATTACATGATCACAGAGCAGTTTTTTAGGCGTGGAGGGATGATTGTTTTCCTCACTGACATTAAAATGCACTCATCATTTCTGAGCATGCATCTTTTCCCAGCAGGACCTGACGGTAATGAATGCTGGGCAGCAGGGCCAAGTCCAGTCACAGGAAATCCATATTGTAGATGTTAATATTTACTTTGCTAGGTCAAGTTCCTGCCAAGGACTCAGAACTGAGGGAAACCAGTGCCAGGTTAAAGGTTTTTGAGAGTGAAAAGAAGGTAGAATTTATATTTTTGTTCCAAGTAGTAACATTCTCTCAAAATTTGTAGTTAATTTCCACTTGGGTCCTGAAATCAGCCTCATCTTCCTACTATTTTTGTTTTCCTTTCATTTCTTTGAATCAAGATGCTTGAATAAAATGTGCATGGATATGTGTGTGTGCCCCTCTGTGTGTGGCTAAGCAGTATGACACTTAGTAATGGGATAATGCTTTTGGATTTAAAGCTTGCAGTCCTGGGAGCCTGTGTTTGTCATGGTCCCAGAGGGAGCCCCTGTGCCTGTGCCAAAATGGCAGCATCCACTCGGAAAATGGTTCTTCAGCTCAAACAGGAGGTACTGTACTATCAAAACAGTAAAAGCTTGGGTTTTGTTTCTCGACTAACAGTTGAATAAGTGAAATATCTGCAATAATCAGCTTCATTTTGGTAGTCATTGGCTATGGAACTTATCCTTAAGTTTATGATAACATTAACTTATAAACTGTATTTTGTTTACACAGTTCCAACAAGTTGTTTGCGTATGTTTTAGTTAGTATTTTCTGAGTTCATATTTCTTTTGTCTATACATGGCCCTGAAATTACTAGATATTAGAGGAAAAGGCACACATGCCTAAAATCACTAGGATCTGCAACACTGATTAACGGAGAGATAAACATGAAGCTTATTAGAAAAGTTGCAAAGTACCTTTGTACCAGCCAGACCTAACTTTGAATCATAGCTCCATCATTTTCCAGCTCTGTGGCTTCTGGACACATACTTTAAACTATAATAACATTTGGAGGGTTGCTGTGAGAAATAAAAGACAGTAGACATACAATGTTTAGCACAGGGACATGTCTGGCATTTAATCAAATGACAGCTGCCATTGTAATTAAGCTTTAATAATAAATAGTGTGGACCATAATTTTAAAAATATTTCATGTTTATTGAAAGTATGGAATTTAAAGTCTTCAGAGTATATAGGAAAGCAAATAGCTAAACATTAAGCAATATATTATGAAAAGCATACGATTACAAAGATCAGAGTCAGCCATGGGACGTATGTGAAAGATACTATTCATAACTGTTTCCAGTGTTATTGTCTGGAGTGGCCCAAGGCAGAACTGAGATGCAGCCTTTGGCATCCTCCCTTTTTCCTCATTGGCCAGGACACACGCAGGGCCTGTCTAGGATAATGAAGTCTAAGAGGTGGATTAACAGGGAATTGATAGGTACACAAGGGGAACTTCTGGTAATCTAGTTCAGAGTGGGCAGCTACTGCAGAAGAGAATGACAAATGCCAATTAGCTTAAGCAGATGAAAGAGCTCAAAGGCAGGCAGGAGACTCATGCTGGCACAGAGACTGCATTTGCTAATCTGATTCAGCATTCAGGCAACAATTGTTCTGGTTTTGTCTCTGATACCTCTCAAACTTTCTTTCAAAACCAGTTGGGACTTTTGCAGAAGAGTAAAGAAGAAGCCTACATAATGGCAGATGCATTCAGAATTGCATTTGAGCAACAATTAATGAGGAAAAATGACCAGGCACTAAGATTTACACAAATGGATAAAATGTGTAAGAAACCAACAAAATGGATAAATTGGAAGCACCTTAAAGAGGATGGTAAATATGAATTATAATGGCAGTAACTGGGTGTAATTTCAGTTGTTTTTGTTTATAACTATAGTTGAATAAGCACAGTTAACATGGAGAATATAACTGAAATTTCACAGAGTTGTGATTTATGTAAAAATTTAGCAACTGTGGGAAAAAGGGGGTCACTGGGGTGTTAACCTGTGCAGGTAAGACCATAAAATGACAGGACAATCTCTTTTTAGTACTCTTCTATTTCATTTAAACAAGATCATGTTTAGTGGAAAAAAATTGTAAGAGCACTAGATGATTAAAGTGAAGCTGCCAAAAGGAAATTAATATGGAAAATGGCAGTGAAACTCAACATTAAATGTATCTAGTTAAACTTTACTGAAATGTGATTCTGGGTAAGACACTGAGTGGTAGAGGAGAAATCTTAAGTTCGACAAATTAATAAAGTATTCTTATAAAAAGTGAAACAAGTTAAGGTTTTGGTTCACAAACCTATCAAAAATTCATGGCCATTTTTGAGTCATTGTGGTATTAAACAAAATGTATAAAAATGGCGTAAGAGAATAAAATTACAATTGGAATAGGTAGACTGTCCAATATAAAGGTGTTATTTTTAAAGATCTAGTTTCTCTAAATGCTCAATCTCAATTTTCAATTATCAGTATTATTCAGAATTCAAATTGCTTCAGTTTAAAATTCCAATTTGAAACCATTTCTCAGTCAAAGATTACAGTGAAGTTTATTAAGTGTAAATGTTTTCATATTAAAATTCTGACATGACCCCATTTCTAAATCTTTATCAAAATCCATAATCCTAATTCCAATATCTCTCATTTTCAGATGAGTTCAGGACCAGTAAGAATCTTACAGTATCAAAATTGAAACTTAACAGTAGATACCTATTTTGTTTGAAGTATTTCCTTTCAACAGTGCATATTAGTATTAGTATATGGGTCAAGTGCTGGGAATTTTAGCTTCATTAAACTTTACCCATCTCATGGTAAATTGCTTATAGGGATAATAAAAAATAGAAGTAGTAAACAAGAACTGTGAAAGTGGGTAAAAGCAGATTCTATGTATTCAGAGTCAGCTGCAAGTCAGGGCAAAAGGGGGGAAATAATTTTCCTGAACTCTCATCCTTAAAGAGGAATTCCACATTGTCCTGAAATTAACTTCTAAAAGAGTTTTCTGACATGAGACGGGCCACTGAGCAAATATAATAGCTAAGTCCTCAACAGTCATTTGTAAGAAATACAAAATCACCATTTACATGGCTGTTTTCTATAATAATTCCTTAATGTTGAACTTGAGGTAAGTGATTTGCCAGGGGAATCAGCAAACTTAGTCCAATGTATTTAGCGTTTTAGGACTCAGTGGACAACATGACGGGTATCTAGTTCTACCATGAACAGATGTGTAGGTGATCTTCCTCAGACACCTCTTCTCTCAGTGGGGCCCTTAATAGGAGCTGGATTGCAAAATTTTTAAAGGTATACTCTTTGAGGGCAGCCCTGGTGTTCTGTGTTGTTAACTGAAGTCAAATCCTTTTAGAAATCTGATCTTAATTGTTTTGATGGAAGGTAGGGAGAAGAGCCAGGAGACAGAAGAAAAGAAGAGGTAGATTCATATTCATTTCAGCACTTGTACTTATTTTATATTCCCGAATTCCTACTTCCTTAGCTATTTACAAAATTCAGGAACTTTTGCATGGAAAACATGATTTGAGAGGCATAGCTCCCAATCTTTGCCTTCCATTAAGGTACTGAGACTGGAAGCAAAATTGAAAATAATTGATTCATCTCTGAAGTCTTTACAAGTATATACAAGTTTAGTAGCTCTTTTCGTCTTCCCAAACAGAAACTCCATACCCTTTCTATACTAACTGCCTGCTCCCTCCTCCAGCCCATGCTTTATTATTATTTAATGGCACAGCAACCCAACAATAGAGCATAGGTACTATTATTCTCATTCTGGAGGGGAAGAAATGAAGCTCAGAGAACTTGTCCAACGTCAGACAGGAAGTGGCTAAATGGGGATTCAAGTCCAGGTCTTGCTGTCTCTAAGGCAGAGCCTGCATGGTTCAGAGGCTACCTGTCTGCAGACTTGTTTTTTGGGGAGTGAAGTGGTTTCTCAAATAATGTGGGTAAGTGGCTGACATTTAAATTGGGAGATTTCACATACAAATCTGGATTGCTGGCTCCTCTGGAAGACTGAGATGATCTGGTAGCACGGGCTGCATTCTCTCCCACGGGGCAGCCACTGTGGGGAGCTGAGCAGCGGCTGTGCGATGAGACAGTGGCAGGACGGGCGTTGCTGTTTCTCACTGCGGCCCTCTCACCTGTGTCTGCCGTCCTGGCTCTAAAGTCTGCTCTTCCCACTGCACTGTGCTGCCTGACTCAGTCGTGCTAGAGGTCTCCTGAAGAGGACAAGGTCCTGACTGATTTAGGAATGAATCAGCCTTGGTTCACACTTACCTGTTTTCCTGGAAGTACATCAGTGAGTGTCTTGTTATGTCTCAGCTGGATTTTCATGTTCCACTTTAGGGTTACCATCACAAAGTAAGAAGACCTTAGGGCAGAAACTGCTGAGTATGCTCCCTTCAGAAAACAGTTCTAAGAGCACTGATGATCAGGATGATCCTCAGGAAGTCTTTCAGATGCTAACAGATTTGGTTAGTACCTTTACTTTTTGTTAGAGGTTGTAGAGAAGGTAATCCTTTTGCTTCCTATTAAATTCAACTCTTTACCACAGTCAAGTATGTGACTTTTATGCTCTTTTCCCAGTTTAGGCACCATTTTCGAGAATTATGGTCTCAATCTATTTAAACACCCCACACACACTACCCATGTCTCCCATCCATTGCATTCCTTGTGCAAGTTTAAACCTCCACCTCTGAAAAGAGGAGGCTTCCTGTAATTAAGTCCAGGCATCTCTGTCATCTGCATTAATGTATACAGTTCGTGACAAGACTTTGTTTATTCAGGAATTTTTAAAGTGTTCAAGGAACTTCCTCATGCATGTCCTTTAATCATTACAACCTTGAAATCAGCCCTCTTATCCTCAATTTCACAGATGACTAAACTAAGAAACCCAGGTTATATGAACATACTTATCTATAGAAGAGTATTAAAGTTATTTATTTGCATATAAATATATAAAAACAACTTTATATATAAATAACTTCAACATTCTTTCACAGAGATAAGTACATGTTGATATTATATATACATACATACACACACACACACCATGTAAATATATACTTTTTTCTCCTTTCTCTTCAGTTGACTTAAACAATTTTCAACAGAAAATGCTGTTTTCTATTCTTTCTAAAAAAAAAATATCCTCAGTAACTTGTAGCATGATGCTAAGGAATCAGTGGACACTTAATTCATTTATTCACTCTGATTGACTTGACAGAATGAAGATTGAATACTTTCATAAAATACTTCTGACTACAGCTCTGTATTCTGTGATTTACTAATTGGTCCATTTTAAATTTCTGTGCATGCAGCTGAATGATAAAGAAGAAGCTTTGGCTCATCAAAGAAAAGTTAGTTACATGCTTGCTCGGGCTTTGGAAGACAAAGATAACACGTCAAAAGAGAATAAAGAAAAAAGTCCTATGAAAGACAATTCTCCATTAAGAAATCGCTGGCAGAAAACTTCAGAATTCCCCATTTTGTGTGACTGTGTCCATTCAAGCGTTCAGATTTTTAATTCTGTGAACTGCATTTGTTCAGTTCAGCACTTTCATACAGATCAAAACTACACAAGAACTCTTAAAAGATCCCATTCTTTGCCATCAAATATCAGGTACTGAAGACAAACCAGTTGAAATTAGAACTGAGAGCTGTTTATATCGAGACTGAAGAAGGACTGTAAATGCTACTACATCTTCAGAAGTTGTATGTTTCCAGGAATTTCTAAATTTTAGGAGGCAGCTTAAATAAATATTTTCTATAAGAAATTATTAATATATTGTTGACATATTTTATTTATAAATTCTATTACTATATTTTGTGAAGTTTTCAATAATTGCCAATATCTTAAAAGCAAAAAACTGATTTTTGAGAAAAAAATTTAATTATTTAGATTGACTATAGGCATCTTTGGCTCAAGCAACAATAGGAATGACTGAATGTTCATTTTTGAAATACATTTATCTTATTTTTGTTTTTCAGGATTTTTTATTTGCCATATCAAGTTATTTAAAAATTAAAAATAATTTCCTTAAGTTAACTTCAATAAAAAGGTTTTAATGGTGGGATTTTAGCAGAAGTGTATTCAAAGTCATTGCTAGTTACCTTTATAGCTTCTTTTTTGTCAGAGCGGTGACATTTTGTAGCCAGATGTACACAGAATTCTGGCACTTAGGCCACTGAGTTAACTTCTTGGTTTTGATGCTGAGTTTTAGACCATTTAAAGTTATTTTCTCTTTCTATAAATATTACATAGTAATAATCTTTAATACCTTTTGGGAATATTGCTATATTAACAGCATCACAGTGATGCATTACATCGTTAGCAGTTATAATAAAACTTTTATCTAATTATGATCTCTAGTGAAAAGAAAAGGTATTACTACTTAGATGAGAAAACAATAGGGTGATAACATATAAACCACTTATAGTTTTGTTAAAGGAACACCATTGATTGACATTAATAATAAAGGCTGAAAATTTGGCAAATAAATTTTTAAGAAAGGAGGAATGATGAGGATCTACTGTTACCAGATATTAAAATGTATTGTCCTGATAGTAATATAAAGCTACATTATTTAAAGCAGTGTGGTAACAGCAGGTCAATGGAATAGGATAAAGACCATACACAGATGTAGTATATATAATAATTTAGTATGAAACAAGAGGTAGGAAAAGGAAGGATTAGGGATATCTAATAATACCAAAGTGGGAAGTGTAAAAGAAAATCAAATTACAAAAGTTGAAAAGGTTCTTTTAGTGTGTGTGTGTGTAAAAAAAAAAAAACTCAAATTAATAAAATCTATAATATTCCAATTGACAGATACACAAAGAATCTAAATCACTATCCTAAAGGAAATAAAAGCAAAAAGAAACAAATGGGGCCTAATGAAACTTAAAAGGTTTTGCACAGCAAAGGAAACCATCAATGAAAGAACCTACTGAATGGGAGGAACTATTTGCAAATGATACGACCAAAAAGGGGTTAATATCCAACATACATTAACAGCTCATACAACTCAAAAAAATAAACAACCTAACTGAAAAATGGGCAGAAGAACTGAATATACATTGTTTCCCCAAGAGGAAATGCAGATTACCAACAGGCACATGAAAAGATGCATCACTAATCATCAGGGAAATGCAAATCAAAACCACAGTAAGATATCACCTCACACCTGTCAAAACAGCCATTGTCAAAAAGAGCACAACAAATGTTGGTGAGGATATGGAGAAAATGGAACCCTCATACACTGCTGATGGGAATGTAAATTGGTGCAGCCACTGTGGAAAACAGTATGGAGGTGTCTCAAAATAAAAAACTGAACTACCTTATGATTCAGCAGTTCCACTCCTGGTTGTATATCTGAACAAAATAAAAGCCCTAATTCAAAAAGATAACATGCACCCCAATGTTCACAACAGCATTATTTACAATTGCCAAGATATGGAAGCAACCTAAGTGTCCATCAACAGATGACTGAACAAATGGGACCTAATGAAACTTACAAGCTTCTGCAGAGCAAAGGAAACCAGAAATAAAACAAGAAGAAAACCTACGGAATGGGAGAAAATTTTTGCAAGTGAAACCGACAAAGGCTTGATCTCCAAAATATATAAGCAGCTCATACGACTCAATAAGGAAAAAATAAACAACCCAATCCAAAAATGGGCAGAAGACCTAAACAAGCAACTCTCCAAGGAAGACATACAAATGATCAAAAAGCGCATGAAAAAATGTTCAATATCACTAATTATCAGAGAAATGCAAATCAAAACTACAATGAGGTATCACCTCACACCAGTCAGAATGGCCGTCATTCAAAAATCCAAAAATGACAAATGCTGGAGAGGCTGTGGAGAAAGGGGAACCCTCCTACACTGCTGGTGGGAATGCAGTTTGGTGCAGCCACTATGGAAAACAGTGTGGCGATTCCTCAAAAGACTAGGAATAGACTTACCATATGACCCAGGAATCCCACTCCTGGGCTTGTACCCAGAAGGAAATCTACTTCAGGACGACACTTGCACCCCAATGTTCATAGCAGCACTATTTACAATAGCCAAAACATGGAAACAACCTAAATGTCCATCAACAGGTGACTGGATAAAGAAGATGTGGTATATTTATACAATGGAATACTACTCAGCCATAAAAACCAACAACATAATGCCATTTGCAGCAACATGGATGCTCCTAGAGAATGTCATTCTAAGTGAAGTAAGCCAGAAAGAGAAAAAAAAATACCATATGAGATCACTCATATGTGGAATCTAAAAAACAAAAACAAACAAACAAAAACAAAGCATAAATACAGGACAGAAATAGACTCATGGACAGAGAATACAGACTTGTGGTTACCGGGGTGGGGGGCGGGGTAGAGGGTGGGAAGGGATAGACTGGGGTTTCAAAATTGTAGAATAGATAAACAAGATTACACTGTATAGGACAGGGAAATATACACAAAATGTTATGATAAATCACAGAGAAAAAAATGGGACAATGAGTGTGTATATGTCCATGAATGACTGAAAAATTGTGCTGAACACTGGAATTTGACACAACACTGTAAAATGATTATGAATCAATAAAAAATGTTAAAAAAAAACAAAACAGATGACTGGATAAAGAAAATGCAGTATGTGTATACAATGGAATACTACTCAGCCATAAAAAAGAATGAAATGTTGCCATCTGCAACAACACAGGTAGACTTGGAGGGCATTATGCTAAGTGAAATAAGTCAGATAAAGACAAAACAGTGTACATTATCACTTATATATGGAATCTAAAAAACACAACAAAATAGTGAATATAACAAAAAAAAAAAGAAGCCAACTCTTAGAGAACAAAATAGTGGTTACCACTGGGGAGAATGGGGAAGGAAGCAATATAAAGGCTGGGAGGTGAGAGGTAAAAATACTGGGAGTAAGACAGGCTATAAGAATGTATTGTACCACAGGGAATATAGCTAATATTTTGTAGTAACTGTAAATGGAGCATAATCTTTAAAAACTGTATAAAAATTAAAATAATTACACATAAGTAAATAATACAAAATAAAGAAAGGAAGGACTCATCATTGAGAGATGCAGGCTGACTTCACTATTGTCACCTGCTGCTCTTCCAGGAATAAAAGTATCTTTTAACAATTTAACTCTGGTCTACTTCCTTAGTCCCACCTTTCAACTCAAAATATGAAGGCAACCAAACCACCCTGAGCAAACTTTTAAAGAAACAGTCCAGAGGGGTCCATAGAGAGAAATGAACTAGATGAGATCCAGATATCCTCATCATGAGTCCATGGCCTCACCAGAGCAGCTCAGGTCCTGAAGCTTTGACATTAATTACCTTTATCTCAATTTTAACAATGTTAATCACCAATGAAGAAAGATTTTTAGATAGCCAATATTTTGTAATAACTGTAAATGGAAAGTAACCTTTAAAAATTGTATAAAAAATTTAGGGTTTGGGGTGCAAGTATAGCTCAGTTGTAGAGGGCATGTTTAGCATGCACGAGGTCCTGCGTTCAATCCACAGTACCTCCAATCAGAAAAAAAAATTGTATTAAACATTTTTTTAATTAAAAAAACTGAATTAACACTTCACAAAGGAAGGATTATGCATGATTAGCAAACATGAAGAAACCACATGAGACATGAAAGTAAGTTAGAATGAGATACCAAATTTACAAAGACCCCCCAGAGATTATGTGACTGCTAGAGATGACGAAGTGAAATGAATTCTGACAGGTTAATGAATGTATAGATTTGAGATCCTGAATTGAATTTTTGGGGGAATTTACTCATAAGTGAAACTGCTGAATCATATGGTAATTCCATTTTACATTTTTTGAGGAAACACCACAGTTTCCCACTGCTGCTGCACTGTTTGACATTCCCACCAAGGGTCCCAATTTCTCCACATGCTCATTAAGACTTATTTTTCTGGGTTTTTTTTTTTTTTTTTTTTGATGGCAGCCATCCTAGTAAGTATGAAGTATTATTTCATTGTGGTTTTGATTTGCATTTCCCTAATGATCAGTGATGCTGGGCATCTTTTCATGTGATTTTTGGCCATTTCTATATTATCTTTGGTGACATGTCTATTCAAGTATTTTTCCCATTTTTTTAATTGGATTTTTAAAATTGCTGAGCTGTAACAATATATATTCTTTACATATTCTGGATATTAACCCCTTATCCGATATATGATTTGAAAATATTTTCTCTCATTCAATAGGTTGCATTTTCACTCTGTTGATTATGTTCTTTTGATGCATACAAGCTTTTGATTTTGATATAGTCCCAACTATTTTTCACTTTTGTTGCCTGTGCTTTTGGGGTCATATCCAGGAAGTCCTTGCCAAATCAGATGTCATGAAGCTTTCCCCCTATGTTATTCTCTAAGGATTTTTATAGTTTTACGTCTTATGTTTAGGTCTTTGATCCATTTTGAATTAATTTTTGCATATGGTGTAAGGTAAGAGGCTTCTTTATTTTTAAGAACTATGGAACAGCTACTGGGAGTGTAAATTGATACAACTACTTGAAATAGACTATCGGCACTAACTGGAAATATATACTTTATGACCTCACAATTACAATTCTAATTATGTACATTAGAGAAACTCTTGCATGTGCGTATTAACATTCCGTTTTTTTAATAACTGTGAAAAATGTTAAATAACCTAAATGTCCATGTGGCTGAATTCTAAAGATGGCCCTCTCAAGATTTCTGTCCTGATTATTCCAAGCACTAACCTAGGAACTTCTATGAAGGGATTTTTGAGATGTATAATTAAGCCCTGAGTGAGCTGACAGTATATCTGGTGAGTTTGTTAAAAAAAGAAAAAAGATGAAGCAGAATTTTCTCTCTTGGTAGCAGATGAGGAATCCAGACAGATTTGACACTTGCTGGCTGACAGATGGAGAGTGCCATGCAACAAGGCAAGTGGACTGCCTTAAGAAGCTGAGAGAGGCCCCTGGCTGACAACTAGCCAGGACAGGATGCATGTGCATTAAAATGGCATGAACTGTATGATCTTGGAAGCAGATTCTTTCCTAGAGCCTCAGAGAGGTGCTCAGAGTCCAAATGACACCTCAATACTGGCCCATGCAAAAAAAAATATAGTTGAGCTCTGACATGTATCTGACCTACAGGACTGGGAGCTAATCAATTTGTATTACTTTAAGCTGCTACATCTATGATAATTTTTATGCAGCAAAAGAAAAATAACTCAGTCTGTAAATGGAGCATGTGTAAGTAGTGTTGTATACGTAAGATATTATGCATTATTATATATTATATGGCAGTTAAAACAAAAACTAGATATATATATTAACATAGAAGAAATTTTAAAGTTTTGAATAAAAAAAAACGCAGTATGAGATGTACAGTCTACACTCAAGATTTTGAGACACAAAACAGTGCTGTATATTGCTACATGCGTTCTTATAAAATAGCAGTATAATATCATGGAAGAACACACGCATTTCCTGAGAGTCATTCTCCTTTGGGGAGGATGAAAAGAAAAACAAAATGGAATGACATATTAAGGAGACCTCAATTTTATCTGTAATGTTATTTTTTTCTTTTTTTTCCTATTTAGTACATGAACATTTGTTAAGTCAGGGTAGTAGATATTTGCTGTATTACTACTATTTTTCTATTTTTACATACTACCCTTTTTACTACAAATTTCTAATGCTATATGAGTTAGATTATTAAAATAACTGATAATTATTTTCATTAAAAATTCTACATTTCAGAGAATTGAACTCTTCTTACTACTGCACTCTAATCAGAAAAATCAGAATTAAGTTTGTTTTAAAATTCATTTAATAAAAATAACCCAGTTTTACATATTTTACATGTGTAGAATATTTACAAGTTTCTTTTAAACCATTTACTTAATGTTTACTATTTTCCACTAATTTGCCTGAAATTTCACTATTTCCTTCAGTAGTAGAATATTGTCCAGTGTTCTCTGTAACTAAAAAATTAGCTTCTTGGGTAATCCTCCTGGGGGGGGAAAAATGAGGTTGTTTACATGTAATCTTATAGCAATTTTAACCAGTAACTGCATTCCAACTACATTTATTTTTACTTGCTTTGATTTTCCAATAGTACCTGTTAAACCTTAAGCATACAGTGTACCAGTAGGAATTATGAAAAGAACAGGGTACATATGAATAGTTCTTGTAACTCTGAGGTATACGCAAAAGTGCCCATGTCCTTTTAAAAGGCATGATGTAAAATATTCTTAATGGAAGCACATATAGCTAAAATATCACATTCCACTTTATACAATTTAAATTTCAAACAAGTAAACAGCTCACAGTCTATATTTCTTAGCTGCCCTTCAGTTACTAGCTATATATTAGCTCTGTGGAGTTTTCTGAGTTTGTTTAATTTCTTATGAAAATGAGAGTTTTACCTTGTTCCAAAGCCTCTGTTCTCTTCCGTTTTGTTGCCATGGCTGGATTAGACTGTTCCTTTAAAGCATCCACTGGACAGTTTGGTCTTGGCAGCTGACATCCAGGGGTTGGCCCTGGCCGATTACTGAAATACTTGGTTTTCAATGCCTTGCAAAAGAAAATACACCAAAGAAAGTAAGGTTTTAAGTGAATATCTGAACTGTGTTCAAGAAAATCTAGCTTCCAAAATTGTCAGGAACATTAAAAACACTATGTGAACACCCCCTCCCCAAATAAATTGAGTATTTGGACATGCAAATTATTACAAATAAACATCTAGCAGCCTAAGATTGAATATTCCATTACTATAAGAAAAAGACACTACCTTCAAATTTTTCCACAACAGCCTATATTAAATATGAAATATCCTTAGTAAGGTATTGTATAATTCAGCTCTCTATACAAGATAGGCTCTATAGTTCAAAACTTAGGTCCCAAATTCCAATCAGCAGTTTTCTTCTGAATGAAAGCTGTCAAGTTCATGCTTTATTTGTATCTATAGTACTGTTCAAGAGCCACAATAATTTAAGATATTTCCTCTTGGATAATTCTCTTATCCAAGAAGTCATATAAACTTTTTGAGCATACCTCCCCCAACTCTCCAACATAATATTATTTGCAGTAATAATTTAGAGATTTATTACTTCAGGAATTGCATTTATAAAGTATTACTTCCAAATCATAGCAGTTACATAAGTAAACTGAGCAAACTTTGAGCTACACAGAGATCTAAGAAAGGAAGAGTATCTCATTCCAACTGTAATTTTGAGTTTTACACTATTAATGACAACATCTTTCCAATGTGACCTGCTCTCAAGTTTCTTATGATGGAGACTATGCATATATGCATGGGTAAAAAGGTAAAAATGAGTTACTTGTTTGAAATTGGAAGACTAATTCCAATGGTAAAATATGTAGTACATATGTGTTAATGTAGCTAAGAAGATAGGGCTTATAGAAGGTAAATGCATTAAACAATGATTTGGTAGTCTGTAATAACCTTAAGTGAAAAAAAATCCACTTTGTGTCCCTAACATGTTGTGCACTAACATGTTTTGTCAGATTTGAAGATCTGTAACATTTCAATCAGCCTCTCCCTTTATGAAGCCAAATCAACTGTGCTGTGTTGTATTTTTGCATTGTATTTCCCTGCCCCAATTTTAAACATCTGTGACTCGACCCATTTTTGTGTGCTTGATTTTAAAACAAAGAAAAAAATTTTTTTTCAAACCTGTAGGTCTTATATTTTTGCTTGGATAACATTTCTCTCTTCTTTCAAAAGAGCAGATATTCTTGGTCCTCCACATTTTTCTTGAGTTTGATTCTTATTTCCCTTAATAACTATCAGTTTCAGTTTTCTGTTTAGAATATCTTTCAATCTCTTGTAAGCATACAGTTGTATGAGACTATACCATTTCCTCCCCATTAATCACTTTCTAACTGTGACAATGACCAGCATGCCTATCTGAACTGTATTTTATGGAGAAAAAAACAAAACAAAACAATTTTGGCACTAGTTTTGGCACAAGATTTAAGTGAATACATAAGAGTTTAATTGAAATATACCACTGTCTTAACAAATACAAAAACCTTGTTATTTTTTCCTCTCTAGGTGAACTACTTGAAAGCAAATTAATTATGAAACAGAAATCTATATTCTTCTAAGCAAGCGTAAACTCTCCTGCACTTGTGTGTGGATCATATAATTTAATACCAGTCTGAACAGTGCTTGCAGCTTAGTGAAAAGATAAAATTTGTTATTCCTTAAAACAAAACAGAAACACATCTTTTCAGTATTTAAAGAATATTATAAAATCTTAAGAAATTCGAAAGATATGCTAAAATACCTGTGTGGCTGTAATTCGAGTGCACGGATTAAATAAGAATAAGCCTTGTATGAGATCTAGCAAGTCATCTCCAGCTGCAATGAAGATATGTTGTAACGGGATTCCAGGGAAACTCTTAAATGTCACGAAATCTGGAAGACTGCACATATCCTGTAAAAATATTTTTATAATTCAAACTTAAGTAAAGGATTGAAAGGCATACAGATCTCAAATGAAGAAATAAAACTGTCATATGGATGATATGATGATCTATGTAGAAAATCCCAGGAAATCTATTTATAAACTCTAGAACTAGTGAGCAGGAAAGGTTACAGGAAGATAAACATACAAAATCAACTGTAGTTCTACACACTAGCAATGAACATGTGGACACTGAAATTAAAAACAATGCTATCTGGAATCACTCAAAAAGTACAATGAAATACTCTGGTGAAAATCTAACAAAACGTGTTAAGACTCATATACTGAAAACTATATACTGAAAACTTTGATGAAATAAATCAAAGCTCTAAATAAATGAGACCGATCATGTTCATGGATTGGAAGATTAAATGTTATAAGGATGTCTATTCTCCTCAAATTGTTAGACAGGTTTAACGCAATTCTTACCAAAATTCTGGCAAGGGAACTAAAATAGCTAAAATAACTTTGAATAAGAACAAAAGCGGGAGGAATCACTCTACCTGATTTCAAGACTTAACATATGGCTACTTTAAGACTATGGTATTGACAGAGGGATTGGTATTATAAACAGACCAAAAAAAAGACCCTTAATTTTCATACCTCATATGAAAATTAACTGAAAACGAATCAAACTTAAATGTTAAATGTAGAACTATGAAACTATTAGAAACTCTTTGTTTTAAGCAGAGTTTTTTGACTTTACGTCAAAAGCATTATTCATAAGAAGAAAAACTGATGAAACAGACTTAACCAAAATTAAAAAACTTCCCAGAGTAAACTGGGAAGACTCTGTGAGATGAAAAGACAACTTACAGTGTAAGAGAAAATATTTGCAAACCACATACAAAATCAAAGGACGAGTATCTAGAGTATTATAAAGTGCTCAATAGTCAGCCAAAGCACAATCTAATTAAAAAGTGAGGAAAAGACATGAAGAGACATTTCATTAAAGCTATACAGATGACAAATAAGCACAAGAAAAGATATTCAACACCATTAGTCATTACGAAATTGAAAATTGAAGTCACAATGAGTTATCACTATGCACCCCTCAGAATGCTTAAAAAAGTGACACCACCAAATGCTGGAGAGGATGCAGAGAAAGTAGATTACTCACGTATTGCTGGTGAGAATATAAAATGGTACAGCTCCTCTGGAAAGCAGTTCGGCAGTTTCTTAAGCTAAATATGCAACTATCATGTGAGTCAGCAACTGTACTCCTGGGCATTTATCCCAGAGAAATAAAGACTTACACTTATACAAAAACCTGCACGTGAATGCTTAAAGTATTTTTATTTCTAATAGCCCCAAACTAGAAACAATGCATATATCCTTCAATGAGTGAATAGTTAGACAAACTGGCACATTCATATCACTCAGCAATAAAAAGGAACTAATCATTCATACACACAACCTGAATCAATCTCTGGAGAATTATGCTGAATGTGAAAAAAAGTCAATCCCAAACGCTTACATATTATGTGACTCCATTTATAACATTCTTGATATGACGAAGTTATAGAAATGGAGAACATATTAGTGACAGCCAGGGATTAAAGAAGGGGTGGGAGTGGAAGGAAAGTGGGCGTGACTGAAAAAGGGCAACATGAGGGCTCTTTGTGGTGATGTCCTGTATATTAACTGAATCAATGTTGCATGCTGGTTGTGATTTACACTAATTTTGCAAGATGTTACCACTGTGGGAAGCTGGGTAAAGGGTACAAGGGATATATATCTGTATTATTCCTTTCTGCATGTAAATCAAAATAAGAATTTTTAAAAATCCAAGGAAAACATCAATAAGCAATTACTATTTAGAAAATCATAACAAAGAGAAAAGTAAAGAATAAATATTATGAACATGGCTCTGGAATCAGACAGACCCAGACTGCAGTCCTAACTCTGACACTGAGTGGCTACGGGTGTTACTTAACCTCACTAAACCTCAGTTGTCTCATCTGTAAATGGGAATAACAGTATCTACTTTAATAGGATTGCTGGGAGAATTAAATATAATCTATGAAAATCCTACCATTAATGGCACACACTAAGTATACTTAAAATTTCTCTTTTCCATTATTTTCTAGTATTCATTTTTTTCCCCAGGAGATGAAGCTATAATAGGAAGGAAAACCAAAAGGTCTACAATTTTTAGAATGAGTAAGAATTTTACTGAACTCGAATAATATAAAATTCTGCAACTTAAATTGTTGTAAAGTTTATCACAGACTTAGTATTTCTTTTTTGTAGACAATGTAATGGGTTAAAAATATATCATATTAAAAAATACTGTGTTAATGAAAATTCAATAAATGTACCCAAATACATCAAGATATTAATAAACATGAAACATTCATAAAATGAAGTATTATACAGCTTAAAAAGGAAAAGGTCAATAATAAATATTAAGTAAAAAAAGAGCAAGTGGTTGCAAAAAAAAAAATTATATGTTGGTCCCATTTTTGTTAAAGAACAAAAGAAATCACAAGTCTACATGTAATTATGTGTTTGTGTGTGTATCCTTATAGCAAAGCTTTATAGCAAAGTAATACTGATTAACCCTAGGAATTACTAGGATTGGGAAGAGCTACATGTATACAGGAGGCTAGATGGTATATTACAATTTTAACTCTTTACTTTTAAAAATTTGCCCATTGGATATATATTACTAGTAAATTAAGACAATTAGTACATTGCTAAAAAAAAAGACAATTAGTACATTTCTTTAAGTAATATTCACATGACAGCACTATAAAGAATTCTAACTAAATTTCAAAGAAAACGTGTGAAGGCTTACAGGCCACTGTTCTTCAGTTGGTGTGCCCAAAGTTTCAAATATTCTTGTTAGCTGGTCAAGGTCTGAATCTCCTGGCAAAAAAGGAACCTGAAAAAGTGAGAGGCAAATACTTCAACATGGTTTGTGATGGCTGTTATACAAATATTATAAATTTAATAAGAAGAAGTAAACTGAAACAAAAATTAAAATGTAGTCTGAGGTATACTGGATGTGGCATTAGATCCTGCCACTGATAACCAAGTAGAGTACCACACTGCCCATTTATTCTAGAGGGAAGCTGCTGGCCTCTGTGCACTGTTGGAGCTGGGCCCTGGAGGAACTGACCACACTGTAGGAACCTGGTACTGGTTCTAGAAACTGAGAGGGCTGCAGGAGTCTGCCAGTCAAGCAAACTGCAAACAGGAAGCAAAATTGTTCCCTCTAGAATCCCCTGTAGAAGCGTCCTGTAGCAGAGTGTCACCAGAGAAATGCTTTCCTCAGCACCTGAAATGCCCTGAACAGCCTTCCTCAGCATCCTAGAGGACGGATCTCCAACATGTTCTAGAGAGCAGATTGCCAGCAAGTTCTGCTACCATAGCTCTACAGCAGCTTCTCTGTCATCCAGGGAGCCACACTGTGCCCTCTTCAAGAGGTCTAGATGTCAGCCCCGGGGGTCCTCTTCCTTAGGTGCTCTGTCTTCAGTCCTAGGGTCACCCCAGGTATAAGGGTGGTGGCTCCTTATATCTGCTATTCCTATATTCTTCAGAGTTCTCTTTACTTTTATTAGCCAATCCCTCATTATTTCAACCTATTGTTACAGTTAATAATTCTTTATATTAAATTTCCCTCCTCAAATTAATGTATGGTTTCTATATTCTGATTGGACCCAGACTTAATACAAACCCTATTTAAATTATATATTTATAATGGTATGCTATTATGTATATTAAATGTGCACAAAAATTGAAACTACAAGGAATATTAAATAACAGTTCATAAATAATTTTAGACACATTTTCGTCTTATACCTCAAAGGATTATCTTCCACTTTGCAGACCACCAGTGTAAACTGATTATCAGTTATGAAGAAAGGGACAGTCATCATCATAACCTTTGTTTTGTGGGCAAGCTTGCAATTGAAGCAGATTTTAAGAATGGGTCTTTTTGTCGGATGTAAGAAATGTAAATTCAAATGAGCTGCCTAATGTGTAGACTTTGGATTCCAATTTGAATAAATCAATTATAAAAGACATTTATGAGAAAAATTGGGGAAATCTGAACAGACTGGGTACTCAACATTTATTCAAGGATTTATTCATTTCTATCAGATGATAATGGTATTGTGATTATGATTTAAAAATCCTTATCTTTTAGAGAAACAGCAATATATGAACAAAATTATATGAATGTCTGGGGTTTGTGGCCAAAAAAAAAAAATGTGGTGTGGGAGAATACTGATAAAACTGGCCATGTGTTAAAAACTGTTGAAAGTGGTTGGTGGCTACACAGAGGTTCATTTAACTACTCTCTGTGCTTTTGCATGTTTGAAAATACTAAATACTCAAAAAAAGATTTTTTTTTTCCCTAAAAGAGCTGCTTTGGAAATGGAACTTTTTTTAAAAAAAGTTTTATTTGTATTAAATTAATACATGCTTTGTGTTCAAACAATGAATAGACTCATGCATAAAATTGGTCCTTTGGCCCATCACACCTCTCCATTTGTAACTATGTAACTTTTGTTCACTGAAGATCTAATATCAAGTTTCCTTTCTCATACAATAATTTGGTTTTTCTTAACATAATGACTTTCTAGCTCTTCTTCCTCAACTCCTCCCATCACCCCCCTTTGGCAATTTAGTTTGTACCTAAGATTTCACGTATTCAGTATCATATTCTAAATGATCAAACGTATCAAAATCCATCAGCTCCATTTTTTTCCTGGAGACCTCCCCTGTTGAAGCCCTCATCCCACCTGCTATAATCTGGACTAGTTGTTCTCTAGGCCTGATGCATACCTGTTTTTCTCAGAACTTTCCTGTACTACCAAATGGGGAATTCTATTCAGCTCCTTCCTGTGTTGAATCTCATGTTCCCTTGATCCCATGTCTTTCTCTTGATTTAGTCTCATGTTATAGTAGAGCACATCTTCCAATAACTTCCTAAGAAAGGAAGTGGATGTCAAATTTTTAGTGTAATAAATTCTATTTATTCTCATAGCTATCTAAAAATATGAATGTGCACAGAATTCTAGGTTGAAAATAATTTTCCTTCACAATGTGTTCTGCTGTCTTCCAGGTTCCAATGTTGCTGCTGAGAAGTCCGGTGCCATCTTTTCCCTAATCCTTTTGATTTCTGTGTGAGCTTTTCATATTCTTCCTCTCTGTGGAAATAAAAGCTTTTTCTTAAGAATCTCCTGGTCCTGTGAAATTTCACAAGGTGCCTGGGCAGGGGTCTTTACTATGTAAAATCTCATCGTATTTTCAATCTATTCACATCCATCAATGCTGGACTATGTTTTTATGAATTTCCTATCCTCCATGTTCTTTGTTCTCCTTTGCAATATATTCTAAGATCACTCCTGGATCAATCTGCTAAATTTTTTTATCTTTTCTCTATTACATACAGTCCATCTCTTTTACCTTTTGGTTCTAGTTAATGAAAGAGTTCTTTAGCTTACTTTTCCACTGTTTTTTGTTTGCTTTTAGCTTTCCTATTTGAAAAATTTCAAGTATCCTTTATTCTTTGATCGTTCCTTTAGTAAAAGAGCATCATGTTCTTGTTTTACATATGCAGTATATTCACTCAGTTCTCTGAAAATGTGACGGGGGTAGAGGGGAATGAATTTTCTACTGCTACCTGATAGTTTCTATTTTTTCTAAGTTCCTTTTCTGGTTTGTTTCAGTCCATCTTTCATGTTTGATGCTTTCATCAAATATCTGATGATCCTTACCAATTATCTGGTGATCCTTATGGGTTGGAAGCATTCACTGAATGTCTGAAAATCTTTGATAACTATCTGGTGATCACTGGCTAACCATTCATATTTAAGGCTAAGGTACTTAAGAAGCTGATTAGAAGCATTACATCTCTGAGGAAATCTTGTTAACTAATGGGCTTTACTCCAGAAAGATTAGACAGGGAGATTAATACCAGTTACCTGTGGGTCTGTTTTCTGGGACCATTCAGTTTTCCAGTGAAGGATCCTTTTATCTTTTACCTGGGTTAAAAGGAGTTATTACACTGGCTGCCAGGGTTCTAGGAGCTGAGCAGGGAATAAGCTGGAGGTTTCACTGTTTAGTGTGCATGTTTTCATTTCAGCATCTCACCCCAAACCTCCACTGTGTCTAAGGATGGCTATGTCTAGAGATTCCTAATTCAGTTTCCTTGGAGAATAAACCCTTCTCAGATGGAGGAACAAGGTGAGGGGGAAGTATAGCTGAGGGAAGGGAAGTAATCTGGCTATGTTGTAGACCTTGGTATTAACTGCTCCATATACAGGTTTTTCAACCAACCCTTCTGTTTTTAGTCCTGCACCTCCTTATTGCCATCAATGATCACTGGTGCCTCTCATTACTAAGCAACTTGAGGATTCTGAGTGCCAAACCAAATGTGCCTCTAGTTGGCATCCTTTTCTGAAGACTTTCGGTCTTCTTCATTTCTTCCTATCTTCTGGCATAGTGTTATAGGCCCCTCCTGGTTTCAAAATGATGTTTGTTTCTTTTTAGAGATTATTTTCCAGGAGGGCAGATTTTTGCCCTGTGATCTTAAAAAAATCCTAACCTGATTACCTTCCCCAGGCAAAAAAAAAAATCCTTAAGATATAATTATCACCTTACTTCAAAATGTCTTCATTGTATTAAGTAACAATGCAATATTGACTAAAAAAATCCACTGTCATGAGTAGGTACTGGGTCCAGTAGGCAACCCAAGATAGTGTTCCCCCATCTCCAGGGATGAAAAATAAGCTCATATGGTAGCTCTTCTACAACCTCATTCTTAACAGCTAATAGTTTCACTGATTTTCATTTTTTCTGAATATAGGCGAGTGGGCCATCCATACTTAATATAACTGCGCAATATTCAAATAACATTCAAATATTGTTGCAAACACAAAGCTTAACCAGAGGAACAGCCTGTGGTTTTTATTGTTCTCTTTTTCCTGTTCTATAACAACTTCTTAAAAGGTATCAGAATTTTACCAATATATAATTGTGACTAAGCCTGTGAATGAAAACTTTCTAGTTCTGAGGAAAAGAATCCAATTAATCCTAAAAGGAAGAGAGGTTCTGGGTTCAACAGTACTAAGAAAAATGAACCCAAGAGAAACCTCTCTGGTTCTTTTCAATATGACTCCACTCATGAATTCTCTTTTAAAACTGTGTTGAGATTCATCTTTTTAAGAAAACTAACATTGTAGAAATTTATTTTTCCCTTCTCATGTCTTTACAGGGAGGCAGGGATCACAAATCAAATAGTACAAAATTGGCAAATATTTATGTAACAGGCATGACCAAGTTCTTGAATAACTGAAATGCTTCAGTCTCTAGTGCCCCTGTAAAGCCTATGCAAAAACTGATCGAAGCTCTGTTCTGAGCTGATACAGCTAAACTGAAGCACTGGTCTGTCAGAAGGCTGAAGATCAAGCGCAGGCCAAGCCATTAGCTCTAGATCCTCACCATGTGGATGAAGTTAGAGTAGGGCAGGCAGCTGCTGGCTGAGCAAACCTTTGTACCACACATCATCTCCAGGGAATGCTGTAATGCAGGCCTACAGGATGCCCAGTGACCTTATTATAAAGCATAAAACATCTCCTTCAAACTATAGACTTTTTATTTATGAACAAAAATGGTTATCTTTAAAACTATCTAGACCAGATAATGGCATTTGCTCAGTAGGTAATATCCAAGGTTAGATTTTCTATTAATCACTACCTGTCTCAAATCATGATTTAAAAAAGAAGAACATAAACAGATCACAAATTTAAAAAGTACATTCGTGTTACATAACACAGTACTGGACTTAAGTACTCCACTAGTATAAATATTTCTTAATTCCTTTTCATTTAACAATATAGAAGATACTCAGAATGCAGATCAATTTGCTTCTAAAATGATTTATGCTATACTGACTGCTTTGGTTGGATACAGGCTTATTTACTGTTACTCCTGTTTTCTACCTTAAGTAGTTATTAAACCTTTAATAAAATTTATCTAAAAGAAAAATAATACTTTAAAAAGACTGTATGCTTATTAGCAAATCTTTTCAATTACCCTGCTTTCAATTATTATCCATTTGGGCTGTAGGATCTCACCACAGATTCAGAACTATGTGGACAGCATTTCCATGGATTATATTTTCAAATCAGTGAAGGGACATTTTAAAACAGGAAATATTTTTCTTCAATTGTACAGGACAAATATATGGCAAAATAGTACAATTCTTCACCAATTAGGGCTGCCTGTCATTTTCTTCACAACCTTAATGATGCCAACAATGTCAACAGTTAATAAAGACTCCAACTATGGTTTCAATTAGGTCCACAATTTCTAATCCATCTATTCTCAACTGCTGTCCCTCTCCACTTAGTTTTTTTTTAAATTGAAGTATAGTTGATTTACAATGTTGTGTTGGCTTCTGGTGTCGAGCACAGTGATTCAGTTACACATATATTCTTTTTCATTACAGGTATGACAAGAAACTGAACATAGTTCCCTGCGCTATACAGTGGGGACCTTGTTGTTCATCTATTTTATACATAATAGTTTATATCGGCCAATCCCAAACTCCTGATTTATCCCTCCCCACCTCTTTCCTCTTTGGTAACCATAAGTTTGCTTTCTATGTCTGAGTCTCTCCACTTACTTTCTAAATGAAATGATCAGTCATAACATTATGGGCTACAGAATTCTGTTTCTGTCTTGGTCATGAATGAAATGTGCTTTTGATTCTCAAATGTAAACTTCTAGTAAACTCTATGTTCTTGCGAGTAGCAGAGCTGTCATGTCAGGTGATTCAGAGGACCCATTACTAGCAAGGGATCACCTATATCATCTTCAAATTTAAATGCAAGGGTTTCTTCCACAAGCATCCACAGGGGTGAGCTTCTCAAAATGATGTATAAACTCACAATGAACTAAAATATAAAAGACATTTAAGAAGGTAACTTTTCTCCCTAGTGTACAGAAGCTATTTTCTATGCTTAAGGAAATTAAACAGCTGTATTTTTGTTTTGGGTTCACATTTCTTTAAATACACAGGGCTTAAGGAAAGGGAGAGTTCGGGCTCAAATCCAGCATATAGGGAGAGAAAACTCAGCTTCAGTAGGATTCCCCAATATTCTTTTACTTTCATCATTGAGAAGGACTGAACTAAACTATAGCTTGAGAAAACTTTCCATTTTGGTATTTTTCTCTCCAATGAGGAAAGGGAGAGGTGGTTCCATTGTAAAATGGTCTCAATCAAGGAAATGCTATAGGATCATTATGTCTGCTCTGCCTGAACAGAACTAAAATACTTCTCTCCCATTATGCAGAGCTGTAGCTGCAGTGGTTGGTATTACATAGCTCTAAAAGTGTACATTTAAACAGCCTAAACAAAAAAGTCCCCAGAGTACAGAAGTTTATCCTAACACATTCAGTTACTGTAGAAATAATACCGTATTACAATCCAATGAGGGTTTTATTATAAGTATACTTCAGAACACAGAAATGATCTATAATAAAAACTTCACTATCCTAAATGGGAGGTCTTCTCATCTCACATTAGCATTAATAAAAAGGTTGCACTTAGGAAGGGTTTTTTTTTAAAATGGTCTGTTTGTTGGCTTTTGTTTTGAGGATGGTGCTCCTCTCTGGGAACTATCTCTGGGAAGATAATTCTTACACAAATTATAAGAACAAATACCTATAACAATACTGAAGTGTGTACTTACCCTTAGAAGCAACTCTGCTAATATACAGCCAACAGCCCACATGTCCACACCTACACCATACATTCTAGCTCCAAACAGCAGCTCAGGGGCCCGATACCACCTGAAGAACAAAAAGAAATAGTCATTTTAGAATAAAGTTTCTTAGAGAACACTCTTCAGTGAAACGTCATCTACTAATGATATTCACTTTTATGGATGTATCAACTTAAGAAAAACTGACTATAAAACCAAGTAGTTCCACATTGCTGCCCGGAAACTACATACACCATTGGTCCATTCACTCTTCCACTCTTACAGATGATTAACATCATCTTTCTCCTGAAAGCCTCAATATTGTCCTTCCTCTCAGCTGATGACCTTAATTTCTACTTCACTGAAAAATGCGAGTCCTGAAAAGAAAATTTCTACAGACTCACCTATAGTCATTTGTACTCACACAATCTGCCTTCCCATCTGTGACTACATATGAACCATCCTTGACTGTTTTTAAAGCCAGTCCCTCAACTTGGGCGCTCAATACCATGCTCTCTCGCCGATTTTCAAGGATATTGCTCCTGCAATTCTCTCCTTTCTCCTACATCAACTTTTTGTCTCTTACTGAACTTTTCACCATCAAAAGACAACCATATCATTATTTCTCTAGCCTTACAGAATAAACTAAAAAACTAAAAAAGAAACAATAACAAAAAGAAACACCCTACTTCCCCTAACAGTTACCTTCTCATTCTCTGGTTGTCTGTTCTTACTGTCTCCACTTCCTCTTCCCTCATCCTCTTAAACTCTTTTCTGTCAGTCTTTCATCTCACCACTCCAGCAAATCTGCTTTTGTCTAGGTTAAAAGATGGCCACATCACTAATCTAAATTATTAATTCTCAGTTCTCATTTTAATTTGACCTATTAGAAGTATTTTATTTACAAGAAAAGAAAACACCAGAAATTGGTAGATGAAAACCACTGGTAGACAATTCTCATGAATGTAGCTCCCTATTTTCCTGAGTTCCCAGAGTTCCTGAATGATGGGCTTATAATCTTCCCAGAAATTACATCAACAACTACTTATATCCTTTACTTCTAATTCAGGGCTCAGGTGACTGACACTCAATGAGATCTATTTGGAAGAAGGTCACAAAGTAATTTAAAAGGATAGAGGGAATCTGGAGATCTTCTCAGATCCTTAGGAAAGTCTGGGAAACTAACAAATCCCATCCTGACAATAACTATAGAATCTACCATTTCTACCTATTTAATATGACTTTTAGTTTTTATATATAAAAAGTATACACAGAAAATACAATAATGTGAAAAATCCAAATATAAACGCACTGCTTTGTTTAGAGAATCTTCATTCACATTGAATGATATAAAATATAAAATCAGGACTGGCCAATAAGATAAACACAAGCCCCCAAATGAGGTAATTATGTAAAAGAATAGCCACCGAAGTTCCAACTTATCTAACTAAACTGTAAAAGAAGTATAAACTAGTCCCAAAAGTTACCAGGTAAATATCTGAGAACTGAGGTAATTCAACTCTGAAAGAAGGGCTGTATATTTTTTTCATTGTTAAGATACGTAAAATATAAAAAGGGCTGTATTTTTAATAAAATAAGAACAATAATCCTTGAACTCTGCCAAAATTTCAGAGAAGCCAAATAGCCAAATGAGGTTCATTTGTGATTAATATCCTGCACAATAAGCTATCAGTTATTTAAGGAATTCTTACCTGGTTACAACCTGATGTGTGTAAGCTCTATTGGGGCTCCCAAATGATTTGGCCAGGCCAAAATCTGCCAGTTTCAGAACTCCATTTTCATCTAGCAACAAGTTGTTTGGTTTTAGATCCTGCATTATGGAGGTTTTAAACAAACACGTAAGCAAGGTGGAAGAGAATATCATAATGACACATTTAGTTGGCTTAACTTTAAACTTAGCAGAAACAGACTAACACCCCAAATTTAAACAACAACCAGTATTTTTTCATTGATGTAAAATCCTATCAAAGTGAAATAAGATTGGTCATATTACTTAGTGAGATTTTTGGTCAAGGTACTGAATTTCACTGAACTTCAATTTACATACTTCACAGCGTTCCTATGAAGATTAAATTTAATATTTCCTGTAAAAAGCTTAGTGTAAGGACTGGTTCATAGTAAGAATTCAATAAACAGTTGCTGCCACTAACTTAAAACAATATATATGAACTTTAGTAAATAAAGCATCACACATTTAGAATGAATGAGGAACACAGTCTTCAAAATCAATGCTAAAAAGATACTAGCAATAACCTAAAAGGGATTCCAAGCTTAAGTTTGAGAAATACTAACTACAAATTATATATATTTTCAGCTATTTATCTAATAGGGTGTCTAAGAACATCTACCTATCTAAATTACCAGCTTTGTTCTAATAGCTGAATGTTCCTAACAATGATTCAGGCATTTCAGAAATTTTATTTCATTACTTCACAGAATCTTAGAGCTACTAGAAATACTTTTGCAAAGGCATTTTTGCATTGTATAATTTAATCCAGACTCACTGCCCCCTCCTCCCGCCCCCCATTACAAAAGTGTAGCAGAAGGAACACTGGACTTAAAGCCAAAATATTTAGGTTCTAATATTCTTGTCAGTTATCAGCAACTAACCTTGAAAAAAATACATAATTTTGGTCAGGAACTTAGATATTAATCTATGAAAAAAAATGAAGGACCCGTCTCTTCCATTTCTAAATTTCACATAGTAATTTAGAGTTCTCACAATACCACCTGGTGGAACTGAAAGAAGCACACAGAGGAAGAAGGTGGGATAAAATGGCCCAGCTCTCTCTCTAACAATTTACCTACTCAGTCCATTTACATAGTAAATTGGTTACATAAAACTTGACTACATCACAAAGAAGCAATCATACTTGGTTAAAAACCTTACCCTATGTAGAATCCAATGTTGATGTAAATATTCTAATCCTTGAAGAGTCATCAACATGTAGGCTTTGATGTGTGATGGTGTCAGTACAAGACTGTTATCCTTTATTATAACCTGTAAAGCAGGTATACATTATACAAATATGCTTTATTATTCCACATAAACTTCACTATATAAAACCTTTATAGACATAAAATGGATTTAGTCATTGAGGATAATCTCAAGAGAGGCTGCCTAACTCTCCTTAAGAAGCTCTGACAGAATTTCCAGTTACGTGGTTAGGGAAAGTACCTTTGGTTTAGAAAGAAAGTAGCGCTTTGTCTCCTACTGCTTTGTTTTTAGGCAGCCACATAAGTTTTCACTTGTCCCAGTATATACAGCCCCTTCTGATAATAATATTCAACATTCCTTTGGGAAACCACCTGTTCCCAGACTAGTACACATGGTTAAACAGGACTGACCACTACCTGTGGCCTCCAGAGGTAGACAAATGACCCAGGCAGAGTCAGTCACCACACTGCAGCCTGCTTTCCAGAAAACTGGTTCAAGGATGGTTATGTGAGCCAAGCATGCCAAATACTTGTGCTAGACTCAAAGGGAACAAAGCACTTTCCTTCCTCAGGGATTACTAAACTCTAAGGATAAAAGCCTGCAAGTGCGTGAGCCACTATACTGAGAAACAGCTCATGAATGAAGGCAACAGAGAAGAAAATAGTGAACTTAAGTGCAAGACCGAGTTCTGTTGGCATTATTTGTGAGCTGGCACTCAAGTCAACCTATTCCTAGACTCATCAGTTAAATGAGTTAAAAATTCATATTTTCTTTTAAAAAAATATTTAGGTAAAATTTACCCTTTTTAGCACACAGTTTTTTAAGTTTTATCAAACACATCCAGTTGTGTAATCACTACCATAATCAAGACACAGTTTTATAACCCCCCAAATTCCCTCAGGCCTCTCTCTACTCAATCCTCCCCTCTACTCCCACTCCAGCAACCACTGATCTCATTTCTGTTCCTTTAGTTTTGCCTTTTCCAGAAAATCATATACATGGAATCATACAATATAAATAGTTTTTTGAGCCTGTTTTCTTTCATTTAGTATAATGTATTTGAGACTCACCTATACTGTTGCATATGTTATTAGTTCATTTCTTTTTCTTCTCAAATAGTATTTATTCCATTGTATGAATGTACCAGTTTGTATGTTTGTTTGAATGCTGTTTGGGTTATTTATAGTTTGGGCAATTATGAATAAAGCTAAACATCTGTGTTGACATGTTTCTCTTGGATAAATACCTAGCAGTGGTATTTGCTAGATCAAATCTTTAAGTGTATGTTTAACTGTATAGGAATAAGAAACTGCCAAACCGTTTTCCAAAGTGGCTGTATCATTTTGCACTCTCATCAGCAGTGTATGAGAATTCCAGATGTTCCACATCCTTGGATTGTCAGTTTTTGAGATTCAATTAATATTAATGAAAAGCATAAGATCTATTTTTTCTCAAATAGGAACTTGGCTTTCAAAAGGATGATACTCTGTGATAATATCACAAAGAAGTTCCAAGTTCCCAAAAACCAAACACTCATTTTTCTAAAAATAATGCCAATAAGGTTTAGGGAATTTGGTAGGCAGAAATGTTATTGAAATCCAACTCTTTGTATTTAACACTGGGAATATGGCTACATAATTCAGAAGGGCCTAGAATTAAAAGTACATCCTGTATTTCAATAAAATTAAACATTCTTTGACTACCACTGTCTTCAAAGGTAGAAAATAAACATTCATTCAGATTCTCTTTTGATAAACAGAAAAAAATTCCTACAGGAATCTTAATCTTACCTCTAGATCAGTTTCCATAAAATCAAAGACAAGGCTAATGTTAGATTTATGTCCAAAAGCATCAAGGAGCTGCAAAGCAAAATAAAAAAAAAAATCAAAATGTGATTCTCTATTAAATACTTGACAGTGTCATACAATTGAAGTAATTTTTAAAAATTCAAATAAGCATTTGGACTGTGGAAAATTTCCCATAAAGCTGAAATAATTTAATATTTATCCTTTTTTGGCTAGGAATTTATACTTTTAAACACAAATTATTAAACTTCCCTATAAAAAAAAAATCACTAAATAAGCTCTCCCCCACATTTTGGGAGTTACAATTAAGAAATGAATTAAAGAATATCTCACCTAAGTAAGAAAAATTCCCAACCTTAGTACTTAAGAAAATCTTACAAATAGTATTGGCAGCTATCAGTCACTGAATGAATGTGTTCTCTATGCCAGGCACTATCCCAGGTACTTCACATGTATTCAGTGAGCTAGTCTCACAACAACCCTATGAGGTAAGGACTATGGCACAGAGTTCAAGGGAACTTGCTTAAGGTGTTACACATGCTAGAGCTCTCTCTTGGCTTCAAAGTGATTTCTGACAAAATTAGCCTGTATGCCAATATTTAGTTTATTTCATCAACTGTATAGTTTTAAAGTCACTGCCTACAGGAACTATTAGGATAGAAAATATGTTTCAGCCTTTTTGAAACTTAGCTAAAAAATCTCATCTTGCTGAGTCTTCAGTCAACATCTACCATATTCAGAAAAGGCAGGGTCTCAAATCCCAGAAACAACTTAGGTTATACTTACCCCAATTATATTTGGATGACTTAGCTCCTGTAATAACTTTATTTCTCTTAAGGCTGTTCTATTTATACCTACATAAAAAGGCAAAGAAACAATGAGAAATAATTCTGAAATCTCAAACGTTCTTACAAACGTTATGTTTTGGGAAAGGTCAATCCCTGAGGAAAGAGCAATGAATATTCTTCAGAAAAATAAGGGCTAGTTTAACAATTCTCATGTTAAAAACACCTGTTTCCATTTTATACTGCTTTATTTTTAAAGTAGCTTAACACAGACTATGATAAATGGTGAAGAAAGTATTCACTTTATCTGTAAGATATCAGATCTGAAAATTGCTGGAGTAATATGAATAAGTGGGTAGCACACAGCTGTTAAGTCAATAGCTTCCCTTTTCTTGCCCTATGAATATTAGTGGCACGGTATTTATGCTAACAGCAAACTAGTGATTAGATAGCACCTTTCCCAATGGGAAGGATAGAACCCAAAATTTAAAATAAGATCTAGTACTAGTTGTTACAGAGATGATGGGTCCTTTTTATAGGAACTATTTCTTGATGACTAAATAGGACTTAGCACTCTAGCAAACAAGGCTTTGGAAGGAGGGATAAAGGAATCTTTCCCCTCAATATATCTATTCCATGGTAAGCTTTGTGTTCTTCTGTGCATCCTGAATTTTCAAAGTAATCAGAAGCTCAGAAAAAGAATAAACAATGGCTTATTATAACACCTCAAACAGTAATGAAGGTATCAAGGCAAGTCACTAAGAACTGTGCTGTCTTCAATCTACTTAGGTGTCTCAAATGTTTCTCTGAATACCCAAATGATGGAAATCACAAATATCCTCTCTATCCTGAGGCTATCTTTACTCTTCTGGGACCAATAACTGTATTCAAAACCACTGTTAACTTAAATTAATACTTTGTTCTTTTGCTCAGTGGGAATAAAAGCCTATCCCATTCTGTCAGATTACATGAAATACTTACCATCTTTAGCTTCTGATCTATGTCCAAGTTTGATCTGGTTGAGGAAAAAACAAAGAAACACATTAAAAAAGTATTAAATTATTTAGACTTAATACATAATACATAAACACTTTAAAAACTCTGTCATAGCAAAAACATGTAGCAACTCACATGTAGCTAGTATTAGCAGGCAAGAAGGGAGTGGGAATAATGAATTAGAAAGCACGAAATTAAAAGTATAAGAAAGTATCAAGTACCTATCATTCCCTGGCTCTTAAGTTTTGAATTACACATTCCAATAATGGAATTAAGAAAATAAACATCTCCTTTTATCTCTGTAAGATTAAATGTGGAACAAAGAATTAAAGGCATAGTGACTAATACACAAAAAAAGCACTTCAAAAAAAAAAAAGAGCACTTCAAGTTAGCCTGTTTGGGAGGAAATATGAAACATATTAAATAATATGCTCAATATGCCCAATAATATGCTCCCACAGATCACATTTTTCAAAAAGAAAAATTACAAATTGTGATGGATATAAATAGTTTTAAACTGTTGTTACTGTGAATAAGAATATAAAATTGCATTAATAGGTTCAGTCTTACACAAAACAGACTACTAGGTTAGAGAACATTCTCTTACTACTTTATTCAATGACTAAATGTAATCAAGAATACAAAAAAAAAAAAAAAAAAACCCACCCAAACCCAAAAACTCCTACTCCAGAAAAACACAGCTATTCTACCTTAACAATATTCTTCACCAATATACTACAAACACAACGTTTTATTTAAAGATAAGCTATTTATTATAGCACCAAAAAATATAAGGCACTTAGGAATAAAGCCAACAAGAGATGTATAAAGCTATCCAAGAAGAACACTTAAAACATGGTTAAAAATGCAATGAAAATAAACACAGATAGCATGTTCATAGTTAGGAAGACTCTATCATAAATATGTCAAATATGCCAATTCTCTTTGAATTTAATGCAACTAAATGTAAAAGTACAATAGCACTTTTCACGGACATTGACAAACAAATTCTAAACTCTACACAGAATAGTAAGGAGCTAAGAACACATAATTTAAAACGTTACAACATTTTCTAAACATAATATAGACTAATTTCATGAAGCCATCTACTTCATCACCCAGATTCAACAATTACCAATATTTTGCCACACTTATTTCGTTCATTCACCCTCTCCTTTTTGCTGGCTGATTTTTTTTTTTTAATTCCAGACTTCATGACATTTCACCCCTATATACTTAAGTAAGCATCTCTAAAACATGGACATTTTCTTACATAACCATAATGCCATTCTCATACCTAACTAAGAGCGATAAACGTCTCCCTTCCTGGGACCTCAATAGTAGTAATCCTTTGATGATAAGGCTCCCTTCCTGGGAACCAAGGCCATGCTGACTCACTGTGTTCATGATGATCTCTCTGTTGCTTATCTGTCTTCTTCTTTTTTGAAACTTTGAAGGAATGTTCCCCCCTCATGCCTGATGACCTTTCATCTGACAAGATATAAAGCTATGCTGAAAACCATACTTCTTCCAAACAGTTCCTCAGAGCCACCTGAACGACTGTCTCCCAGGCTACAATTCTCAGTTTGGCTCAAATAACACTCTCTTCTATTCTTAATACAGATTAGTTATTATTTCCATCAACAACGATATCTGCCAAGCCTATTTCTGACAAGGATCAATATCTAGAATATTTAAAGAATTTCACAAAGTCAATAGGAAAGAAAAAAATACAAACAACCTAACAGAAAAACACGTAGGAGAAAGTCTAATAAATCTAAGAAAAGATGACCAATCTCATAGAAAAATATTACTTGAAAAAATATATATACCATTTTTGATCCATCTAACTGACAAATGTTGCAAAGTCTGACAATACAAAGATGGTGAGAGTGTGGTGGCAGTTAAAATGATCCAACCATTTTTAGCAAGCAATTTGACAATATCTGGTAATGCTGATGTTGTGTATTCTCTATGCAGCAACAATTTATAACTGGTTTCAACTATAGACACATTCTCTCGAGAAACTCATAAATGTATAGGGCTGTATTAGAAGAAAATATTAAAAAAAAAAACAGCATAAATGTTTATCAGCCAGAGTTTGGACAGACTAACTTTAGTGTGGTCACATAACAGAATCTAATCATCAATGAACATAAATAAACCAGATCTACATGTGTCAATGTGGAAGATTTCAGAAATAACTGATTTAGAAAAACAAGTTGCAGAATATCATATACACACACACACACATATATATGTGTTTATATAAAGAGTTTAAAAGTATACAATACTATACACTGTTGAGATACATAAAACAAATACTGAAAAATGAGAAATGCTTCAAAAGGACACCAATAGGGGATGGGTTAAATAAACTGGGAAACATAAATTCAATACAATCTTCTTAAAAGGATAAGATAGATCCTTTAAAAGATAGGTATTTTAAAAGTCCAAGATACAACAGGTGAAAGAATACAGAACACACACACACAAAAAGAAAGAATACAGAACACATAGCTTATTATTCCTTCTTTGTAAAATTAAACATGTCAGTAAATAAGTGGGAGTAGAAGTTAAGTGTTGGGAGGTGAAGTTGCACAAGTACCAAATCCTCAATGTTTACAGTAGGAAGTATAGATAATGTCTAAATCTGGGGAGGGAGACCACGCAAGAAAAAAATGACATAAGCATATTATCTTAAGAAATGGAGGTAAATACCAGAGAAAATAGTTTTAGAGTTGAAAATGATTGCAGGACTGCTCCAAGGATGACAACTAGGAGTGAGGAGACATGAATGGTTGGCCTATTAATTGACTTTAAAAAAAAAAACTATTTTGAGAAATAATTTAATTAGTTTGGTAGAAGAACTATTTCTGGGTTTTTTTGAGGTAGAATTGATGTAGAACATGTAAGTTTCAGGTGTACCAGACAGCAATTCACAATTTTCAAAGGTTATATTCCATAAAACCACAAAGATGTACTATTTGAAATAAAAATGAAATGTAAAAGAATATTCCACTATGAGTCCCTTTCAAAGAGTAAAAGTCTATCACAGACAAATAGGATGGATTCTAAATCCCAGTTTACAATAAAAGCAAGTAAATCTATTAGGATTTTTAGAAGACTACAGAACTCTATACACCAACAGTTTGAAGAGATAGTATTAGTCAATACATTTTTAATGAGTGTTTCCAAATGTACAAGCCACAGTCCTAAATACAATTTGAGTGGTAGTGAACAGAAAATAAACTCATAGATAAGAGGATTTTACATTTTGATATATGCTATGAGGATAATAGAGAAAAACAACAAAGAATGCTAGGGAAGGAGAGAGGCATACCTGTTTTAGCATGACCAGCAAAAGCCTCAATGTGCAGGAGACATCTGAATGAGATCTAAATGATAAATAATCAGCCATACCAAGTTTTAGAGTAAAAATATATGCAGAAGGCAAAGCAAATGCAGTGATCTTGGGAATGGAATGAATTTAATGTATTCAAGGGACAGAAAGGTCAGTGTGGCTAGAATAAAGTGAACCAGTAGAAGAATCAAAAAGATAACTTTAGAAAGGATTAGAACAGTTAAGGGAGTTACCTATGGCCTTGGATTACAGAACATAAAGTGGAAAATGGTATGAGAGAAGCAAGAGAAAGTAAAAAAAAGATAAAAACAGCAGGAATAATTGTGAGGAAGAGAGGGTGTTAAGTAAATGAGGGGGATATGCTTCAAAAGAGTTAGGGATTTTGAAGGAGAAACAGATTCAAAGCAGCACCACGAACAATAGGAAGGTGGAGGTCACCTATGCCACCAACAGGACTCGAAAGGTGAGAACAGCCTCTCCTGGAAACGTTATTGATTTCAGTAGTGTGGGAAAGGGCAATCAACCTGGCAGCAGGACACCTGGATCTAAATCCTGGCTCTACCAATTACTATGTCATCTTGACAAGTCATCTAACCTCTCTTAGCCTCAGGCATCTCAAGTGTAAACAGGGATCCTTTACCTACTTCACAAGGCTTTTATGACGGTTAAACGAAAAAATGTAGGTGAAAGTGCCTGGCATAAATAAAGTTACCTAAATATGACCGAAGTTTCTTGAATGAATGCAAGTAGAAAAGCTACCTAAATCATTTTTTTAAAACGCACCAAATCATTGTCATTAACGCTGGCAAAAGCCTTTCATAATAAATCTGTACTCAGAAAACACAGATATACAGAGAGTGGATGCAGGTGAGGCAGAAGTAGAGCCCTGGAAAGATCATGATATTAAGTAGTTCTGAGGACCCGACAAATGAGCAGTACTGGTCCTCTTCGCCAAGGTCTGCGTTGATACAGCTTCCTCTTCATTTCAATGAATGGCACAAAACACTAGCTCAACCCGAGTTCCATCTTAGAACACGAGACACTAATAATAAATTCTATTTTCTTTGAAAATGACATAAGTAATTCCTCACAAGCAGAGCACGGTCAAGACTAGTAAAACCGCCAGCCATTAAGCTCACACGTACAGACATCTTCAAGGAGACTCAAGAAAAAACAAACTGTAACTCACTTTCTTAATAGCGACAATTTGATTGGTGTTCTTGTCTCTGGCCTTGTAAACCGTGGCAAACTAGAGAGAAAAACAGAAATAACAAGTTTGTGAGAAGTTTTTGTATTGTGTTTGTCTTGCTTTTTTTTAGATTTGAGGAAACAAGGAACCCAGGGTTCTTGGAGCAAACTTGCGGCGGCTTCAAACGTGGTGGGGCCGTCCACGTCCCGTTCCAGACTATTCTTCGGACAGGGCCGCTCAGGCCTCTGTCCTATAGAAGGGCAGGGCAGCAGAGGCGTCTGGGCAGCCTCGCCCAAAGAGAACGAGTAGCGTGGCCCGTCGTCCACTGGTTCCACGAGAAAACCTGAGAGTGTGAGGCGGCCCGGCGCCCCCAGCTCAGGGCCCTCCAAGCCCCAACCCGAGCCTCACCTGTCCCTCCCCGAGGAAGTCCAGTTTTTCATAACGCTTTGCTCGCGACTTCACGTCCACAGCCATCCGTCGCGCGGAGCCCGACTCCAGCTGAAAGGGGCGACCTCCCAAGGAAGCAGGAATTTAAAGCTACCTTAAAGCCTCCAACAGCTACTTCCGTCCACTGAGGGCCGACGCTTCAGAAGCTCCGCCCCACTTCCGGGATAGGCGGGGACGCTGTTACGTCTGTCGGGCCAGAGCCCGCCCCAGGGAAGCTGCGCAAGGCAGGGCTCGCGGGCTGGTTGGCGCCGCGCCCCGCCCTATCACGTGACCTCTGGCTGATACCGGAAGCGGGGTTTTCTCAGTGGTGGCTGTGTCACCTTGTGTTACTTTTTTAACTTTCATATTTTCTTCATCGCCAAGGACGGGTCGTCGTTCTGAAGCGATGTTCTCAGTTCGGTGTTTAATGGGTGTGTATTAGTGTGGAAAGCTTCGCCTTGTCTGTCATCTCGCTTTCTGGTTGTTGTTCAGGGCGTCCTGTCACCAGGGTTACTTTGGACGCCTAATCCGACAAGTTCAGGTCACTTAAACGAGTGCCCAGTTATTAACGTCTGGTCAAGAGGCATTCTTAGTACTTTATGAAGAAACACGCCCAGGGAAACAAGTTCCAAGTCAAGTAGACAATTCTGTGCTGTGGAACAGATAGCTTGCCATCAGTTTTCTACTCTGAAAAGTGGCAGACAGACCACATCATAGGTGGTTGCGAGGAGTAAATGAAACTTGCACAAATTTTAGACAGATTTCACACAAAACAAATTAAACACATTAAATCATTTATTTAACGAATATATATTGGGTGTTTACCATGTACCAGGCTCTGTCAAGACTGATAAATCAATCAGCAGGGAAAAAAACAAAGATCCCTACCTTCCAATGGGAGGCAATAAACAAGTAACATATGCTATGATACATAGTGATAATTGCTACAGAGATAATAAAGCAGAGAAAGGGGAGACAGTAGGGTTTGTGGTTTTAAATAGGGTGGTACTATAAGGAAATTACTGAAAAGCCACTGCAGAGTTTTGAGCAGACAAGTGATACGATCTGACTTAATGTTTTAAAAAGGTTCCCTCTGGCTGTTGTGAGAGGCTACACTATAGACTTACATGGCAAGGAAAATCAAGAAGGCCAGTTTAAGAATTATTGCAGCAATCCAAATGTATTAGGTAGTATCAGTTTGGCTTCTAGTCAATACAATTTGCTGACAGACTGGATATGGGTTGGGGTGGGGGAAAGAGAATTCTCTAAGGTTTTGAGCTGGAGCATTTGATGTTCCTAAAAGCTGAGAATCCTGATTTTCAGTTATGTTAAAGAAGGCAGCAGAATACAAGAGCTCATAAGTTAGCCAAGGTAATACAGTGTAAATGTTGAGTCCTAACTCTGGATCTAGAATACCTGCCTATGAATACTGGTCCCATAAGTATTCACTCATAGACTTATGATTTGAGAGTATTATTTAATCTTTCTGTTCCTAGTTTCCTCCTCTGTAATAAGGCCTACTCACTGGATTGCTGCAAGGCTTAAATGACTTCACACTTCAAAACCCCTTAGGATAGTGTCTGACAGTGTTCAGTTTATGTTAGCTATCACATAAAGCACTATTATTGGTCACCTTCCAGCTGTCACTACTTGGGTCTTTATTGAATTCTGATGCCTTCATTGAGCAAAATTCTCATACACTGCATTAAACACACCATCTACATACCACTTACACCTCTTAATTGTGGCAAGTCATACCTAATGATACAATGTCACATGACATAGGTGAACGTTCCTTCTAAAAGACATCACTGTAACAATAATCTAGCCTCACTTGTAGTGGCAATAAGCTAAATAGCGCTCTAAATTTGATAGTAAACCTGTGAGGCTTCAAGTTCTGAAGTGTGCCATGGTATATGAAGTGATAATCACATTATACCATGTTGCTGACAAGTAAATTCCTATTTTAGAACACTTTAAATAGGGTAACAAAAGCAATGTTTGAGTGATATTCGGGGTTTATTAGGTCATTGTATATATAAAATACCATTCAGCACCTGTATAGCATTTTACAACTTACAGAGCACTTTCCCACATCAGTAATGAGTAGGCAGCTTCCAAGATGGCCCCAGTGATTCTTGCCTTCTGGTATTAATGTACTTGTATAGTTTTCTCACCCAATGAGAAAGCCTATTCGGCGTGACCAGTAGAATACAGCAGAAGTGAATGTGTGTAACTTCCGAGTCTAGATCGTAAAGAGACATTGCTGCTGCTGCTTGTATGCTGGGACCATTTGCTCTGAGGGAAGTCAGCCATTATGCTATGAATTCACTCAGGCAGCCCACTGGAGAGGCCTATGTGGAGGGGAACTGAGGCCTCTGTCCTACAGCCAGCATCAACCTGGTGGATTGTCCAGCCCCAGGGAAGCCTTCAGATAACTGCAACCTGAAGTGGCATCCGATTGCAGCCTCATGAGAAACACTGAGCACAAGTGCCCAGCTGAGCTGCTCCAGAATTCCTGGCCCAGAGAAAACATGAGCTATTAAGTGATTATGGTTGTTTTTAGCCACTAAGTTTTGCGGTGATTTGTTACAAAGTAATAGACAATACACTAATTTGATCCTGCCTACCACACTGCATAGCACTGGAAAGAAAACTGCAACTTGGACAAACTCAGCAATTTGCTGACAGTTACAGACGTACCTGTTTAATCCCTAAATAAAAATACAAGCTATTTACTCTAAGCCAAGCCCAAATTCCATGACACCATCTTCCTTAGGAACTCATCCAAGGATAGCAATTCCCACTAACATCCTTCTGCCATACTTATACCTCACAAATTCCATACAAGTGATATATATTTTCACTGTAATACTTTCATGGCAGCAGCTGTAGTAAAGGTGTCCCTCAGACAGTTCCAGTATTGGGGTTTCTAACTGCTGGCCTGCAGTATTACTCAAGCCACTCTTCATTACCTGAACCTCCTGTTTCTGAAAGCAAAAACCTGGCCTTGGGCTTCCTTTTACTGAAATGAGAAAGCTAAAGATAAAAAAGAGAATAGTACTAGCTTGTAAGAAAATTTTCCAGATATTTTTAAATAATAAAAAAGAAATCACAAGTCCTGTATTTCTCATGAGTCACCAAAACAGCTTATTGCTAGCACCAAACTCCTATCTCACATTTGAGTTGGGGCAACATCTATAGTAGGCCACAATACACAATTTACATGAAAAGCAGATCAACTCTGAATAGTTTAAAAAAAAAAGTATAAAGATTAGCCCACTGGAAACTGTACTGTATATATAAAAATGTACTCAACAATTCTTCTCTATTGCTCATGAGTTAACCTTACTATTAGGGATGATTTCCTTAAGGCATATTCTAGAAATCATTAAAGGTATGGAAGAGAATTCATTTCACTTTGTGAGGCTTTACTTTCACAATAATACATACCCTTGGCACAGGAAGACCCTATTAAAAGTTCATTAACTGCCTTAAGAAGGTAAATGGTTAGGTTGATTTTATGAGGCTTTTAGACAATAAGTTTGAGAAAGTTTATGATTATCAGGATGTGTATACACAATCACAAAACAGTAAAATAAACCAAAGAACATGACTTTCTTAGCATCCCTAAAAACATAATAAATTGCCATTTCTGGTCAAACGTTATTCCTATGCTGTATTCATTTTGATCTCTTATTTTCCACTTTATATTCTGACACTTTTTTGTGAACAATAAACTCAACGTAGGGAGGTTGTGTTAACCCCCTAGTCTTAATACCACAGTCACCCATTTTACCATGGCTATACTTTTATCATTTAGAGCAGGATATGCTTATTAAGCCAGTTATACTCCAGTAACTTTGTGAATGGATGTATGTTAAGAGGATTAAGAACAAATAATGGAGTCATTATTTCACTGATCCTCATCCAATTTCAGGAAAATCACTTCCAGAAAGCAGCAATTCTGCCTGATATACTCCTTCCATGTCTGAATAGAAACCTGAAGAAAAGTAGAGGTTATAGGAAACCTATGATAGTTCACTAGACATCGTGTGCTTTTAATAGTTCAACACTGGTAATACTTGATAATCAAGAGTAAATTAATAACATTTTAAAATGTATACTTTAATAAGTATAAAGTATATAAACAATCAGGCAAGCTTGTGCAGAAGCTGACCAAGATACATAAATTAGGAGATACAAGAGTCCATCTAAATCTTCTATACTTCTTTTTTTTTTTTACACGATATTTATTAAAGTTGTTTAATTTATAATTTCTCATTTGTCATTTTGGAAGTCCTTTATTGTAAAGACTATTCTGTTGTCTGATGACAAACAGCAGCCACAGTCTCGGTGATTATTCTGGACCTCCACGCTGAAAAGGGAAAAATAAACAGTAAGATTAGGTGTTACATTTCTAAAGAAACGTCTTCATGGCCACTATACAAATTTACAACAGTTTCAGCAAAATGATTGGTAGTTTTTAAAAACAATTTTAGATTTTTCATAGCTTTGGGGCACTCATGTCATTTTATAAAGAATTTCAGATCTGAAAGGGATTCAAGGTTGACCTAGATCAATGGTCCTCAAATTTCTTGGTCTTAGAAGTCCTTTACACTCAAACAAATTATTGAGGACTCTAAAGAGCTTTTTTCCCATGGGGTATATATATTTTGCTGTTTATTACCATAGTATACATCTACAGATATATACCTTCATGTACATTTATTTAGGGTTCAAACATGGTTTATTTCTCATAGTCCTATCCTATCCACCTGACCGTCTCTGTCTTAGCTTTGGACACATTTTGATAAGACAGTGGGAAGAACATGTTAAATCAGCATGTGAAGCTCAAAAGCCAATAATGTTAAGGTGTTTTCCACAGCATTGTGATAAAGAGCAACAACATACTTGGATAAATTCCATTTCTTCTTGAGACACAAGTTTCCTTCTGTACTTCTGAGGTAATGTTTTTATCATCTCTGCACTGTCTGGTGGGCCCTGATTCATCAGCCAGTCTGGTGACTTACTTCCCTTAGAATGCTGTGAAATTGCAGAATGAGATGGTAGTCCTGCTGATCTTAAAACTTCTGATACTGAAATGAAAAATTTAAAAAAAGTTATTAAAGGAATTGTTCAGTGTCTTAAAATACTATGTTGAGTTACCTATTATTGAATAATCAAGTTATTCTTAAAATGATCAGTATTATAATTCCAAGAGATAAGTACTATAGAATAACTTAGCTGGGAAGCTATATATAACTTCATAAAGTTCTTTCTAAAACAAATGAGGTAGTTTTAAGTGAGTGAATTACTAAATTGAAGAACAGGTTTCTAAAATAATGAAATTGCTAGGTAGTGGAGTTCAATCCATACAGATAACCTACATTACTTAAATTGTGTTATTTGGTAGAGTTTATGGTGATATCTTACAATGGAAAATACGAAAGTTGGTAAATGTAGATGAGATTCATTTTCTCATTGCCTTTATACTTGTTTGTCACCTCTATCTTAATTCTTCAAGAGCTATAAGTTAAAAATATCCACATAAAATTTGTCAAAATTCTCCCTGAATTAAAGGTCAAGTATTTCATAATAAAGATAGTGACAGAGGATCTGCTAAAAAGGAAAGCTCAGAGAAAAACAAAACTTGTTCAGTCTTCGACTACTTTATAAGCAATGATTGCTAATGTCTAAGGCAATCTGAGAAATGAATGAATAGATAAACGAGTAAATAAAAGAAAAGGTTAACTGGGAGAGAAATAGAGGAATGGTTATTATTCCTCATAATCTCTGCAAATGTGAGCATGCAAAATTCTTCCAGCAGATAGAAGAAAAGTAGAATAAAAATTCCCCTATATAAACTCAGTATCATTAAAAATTCAGAAATATCTACTGTTGAGTTTCTTCCTTTTTATTTTGTGTTTTGTGTGTGTGTAAGGGGAGTTAATGAGGTTTATTTATTCATTTATTTTAATGGAGGTACTGGAGACTGAACCCAGGACCTGGTGCATGCTAAGCACATGCTCTACCACTGAGCTATACCCTTCCCTGAGTTATTTCCTTTTTAAATGGAGGTAGTAAAAAGTTAGTTTCTACTTGCATGCAACCTAAAGTTTCATTTTGATCTAAGCTACAACAGTCTACCTGATTTTAAAATGAGAAATATTGTCTATAATATATTCATGTATAAATCTATATGCACATTTTTTTTCTAATCTAAATAAAGTATAACTTACCATTGGGTTTAGGATTGTCCCTTCTGTCAGGGAACCTTATTAATGGAGTATGTGGCTTGACTACCTAAAGGAAAAATAAAATGCATGAAAAAGAAATGAAGCTCTAAAATCACCTCACTAATTACATAAGAAATAAATAAAATAAATAAAAAAATCTACTGAAGTTCACAAGCAGACACCTTTGTTAAAATAACTTCGTACTTGACAACAACTTAAAGTTTTACTATTTTACTATTCCCAACCAGGAAAGTTAGTCTATGAACTGCCCTATTTATCTTATTTGCTATTCGTAATAACTTCATACCTATACATCACAAGACATTTTACTGTACTGCCAACTGACCTCCAAACAACCCTATGAGGGAACATTTCTGCACTGTTGGTGGAAATACAGTTTGGTGCAGCCATTATGGAAAACAGTATGGAGATTCCTCAAAAAACTAAAAACAGACTTAACATATAATCCAGCAATCCTACTCCTGGGCATATATCCAGAGGGAACTCTAATTTGAAAAGATACATGCACCCCAATGTTCACAATAGCACTATATACAACAGCCAAGACATGGAAACAAACTAAATGTCCATTGATAGATGACTGGATAAAGAAGTTGTGGTATATTTATACAGTGGACTATTACTCAGCCATAAAAAAGAATGAAATAATGCCATTTGCATCAACATGGATGGACCTGTTGAAGATTATCATTCTAAGTGAAGTAAGCCAGAAGGAGAAAGAAAAAATACCATGATATTATTCATATGTGTAATCTAAAAAAAAGAAAAAAGAAGACACTAATGAACTTATGTACAAAACAGAAACAGAATTTTAGACGTAGTATACAATCTTATGATTACCTGGGGGAAAGGGAGTGGGGATAAATTGGGAGTTAGAGGTTTACAAATATTAACTAGTATATACAAAATAGATAAATAACAAGTTTCTTCTGTATAGCACAGGGAAGTATATTCAATATCTTATAGTAACTATAATGGAAAAGAATATGAAAATGAATATATGTATGCATATATATGACTGAAACATTATGCTGTACACCAGAAACTGACACATTGTCAACTGACTATACTTCAATTAAAAAACAAAAACAAAAACAAACAAAAAAATCTGTTATGAATATGACATGGACTTTATGTTGCAAAACTTCTTAATTGCCCTGCTGATTGATAAGAATTGGAAGTTTCCTGACTTGTACTGAGTGTTGTTTCACTACTATGTTAATACCTGGCAGTTTAGAATAGGTTAAAAAGTGTACTGAAAATTAGGTAATGAAAAAAATACTTTTTCTGACAGAAAATGACACATGTTCTCTGTAAAAAATCTGGGAAAAAACCAAAAAGCACAAAGAAGAAAAGACTATCTGTAAGCCCCAAACCCCCAGATGTTTTAGATTTAAAAATCTGATAGCCCTTTAGTCTCTTTCCTATACCTATGGAAATACATGATTTTAGAATACTGCTTTTAAGAACAGGTATTTGAGGAGTATTAATGTTTTATCTCTAAAATTCCAGATTTATGCTATAGAGGATCTTAAGTGGAACTTTCAGTAGGAAATCTTTCGAATGTACAATGTTGAGACCAATAAACAGAGCACTATTTTCAACGAAAGTAATCTGTAAGTGGCTGTGTCTAGTGAGATTGAAGCTTGTGTTTATCTGCAATATATCTGTATATCTGTACTACATATTATACATTTTACATGAGTACAGAAGTACACAGGCTTGTGAGGACTGGCCTGAAAACTAACCACTATGATTCTGCTGCTGTGAGAAAATGCTGGAAGATAGTTGTCTCCCTAAACAGAAAAGCATGGCCAAGTCTTTCACGTTAAAAAACAAAACTTCTCTCTCCCTCTAGTAACTGGTTCCACAGCCAAACTTTCTGAAAGAGTGTTCTATCCATCCTACAGTCCTAAGTTTTTCAGATGTTCAGCTTCCAGCTCGCATTTGGCACTCAAGAGGAACATGATGATCTGGGCTCTCCGGACCTCTCAAGCCTCATTCCCCACCACTGTACCATTTACTCCAGCTATTCTGAAGTACTTCTCATTTTCCTATCTCATCCTGCCAGTTCCATCTACATTTAATCTACAGCTTGTGCACTCTGCCAGGGGACCTCTCCTGAGTCCTACCCCATTTCCATGTCTCTGCTTTCACCTGATTGCTTATCTTTTAAAACAGCTAAAATGTCGGTCCTCTCTAAGAAGCTCCCGATTCCTAACTCTGATTTTAAAACTCCTCCTGTGTTTCCACAGCATCCTTAACACCTTAAGAATACTGTGTAAGAGAACAGATAAATGAGCCAATGATTACAGGAGGGCAAAGCTTCTAGAAAGGCAGAGTTGGAGAATTAAGCACTTCTGTAGCAGTGCCTAGTACATAGTAAATGCTCAGTAAACATCTGCCAAATAAGTGAATGACCTTTTCTGAGTTAGGACTAACTATATAGGCATGTAAGTATATATACATACACTTAGACAAATGTACATACACCAGAGAGAAAGAACTCATTTCAACATTGCTTTTGTACCCTTCAAAATATTGTGTAATGTGCCCATATACATTCCCACAGTTTGGTGTCCCCCCTTTTTTAACAGAAAATTTTAAAAATACATAAAAGAAGAGAGTACTAAAATAAACCCTGATAAACACATTACACAACTTCAACAGTAATATAATCAATCTTACTTGATCAACCGCTCCATTAGGCAAATCCAATCATCTCATCTCACCTATTAATACCATCTACATATATCACTAACAGAAAAGGATTTCTGTTAAGCCATAATCAAAGTAATTTTTCACACTTAACAAGATAAAAATAATTCTTGAATATATTTAATACTTAGCTTATGCTCAAATGTTCCTGTCCCAAAACTGTCTTTTTAAAATTCTAAATATAAATATAAAGAAAGTGAGTAGCAGTCCACCAGCTGAGTGGCTTATAACTAAGGAGAAAAAAGGAGCTAATCCAAATAACATTCATAGTGCTTGGACTATATACTTTCAGTCTAAAGGCAAAAAAATAAAAAGTGAAATACAAAGAAATCTTGAACTTTTTACTTAGTAGGCTGGTTTTATAGATACAGCTATTCTGAAATCATTTTGTATATACTGTAGGACTGAGCAGATGATTACATACATGCATTGATGATTGGTGGAGCCAGGGATTTCCCTGTGAGAAAGAACGTACAAATGTGGGATGGGGGAAGGCAAGGAAAAATGCTGCAGTGTTAAGACTGGAATCTGAGGGAAAAAAAAAAAAAGATTGGAATGTGAGGGAATTCATGATAAATGCCAAGTTTATTCAATCAGCCCCTGTTAATTTGGGTTGTTAATTTGTTTCCAGTCTTTCTTCTATTAAAATAATACAGAGTCAATATCCTTGTACTATTCTTATCTTTGCCAGTGTATCTCTGAGAGATCTCCAGAAAAAATAGCGCTAGGTCAAAAAAGAAAAACATAATTTTGAGGGGTATTGCCAGATTTTCCCTTCATAGGGGTTATACTATTTTGTATTCCTCTAGCAACCAAGCCTAGTCCTCCACGGCCTTCCCAAACACATGTGATCCAACCTGTACATTTTAAATAAAATCAAATTGATGAAATATGTTACCTCTACGTAGTTTAATTTTCCTTTCTCTTATTATAAGTAACACTGCCTATCTTTTCATATGGTTAAGAGACATTTTTATTTCTTTACCTGTGAATAATATGTTTACAACTCTTACTCATTTTTCTGTGCTTACAAGTTTTTGTATATAATGGCTATTAACCCTTTGTCTGCTGCATTTTTTTATCCATTTAAAAAATTTGGATATATTATTTTTTGATGAGTAAGTTTTTTTTTTCCTTTTTAGTGCAGTCCAAATTATCAAGCTTCCCCCTTATTGCTCCTATGTCATAGTTGTGAAAAGTTTTCCCCACTCTCAGGTTATAGAGAAATTTATGTTTTCATTTGGTAGTTGTATGGTTTCATTTCTTTTAACTTTTTATTTTGAAATAATCATGGATTCACAGGACCTTGCAAAAAACCTACAGGGAGGTCTGTGTGCCCTTCATTCAGTTTCCCACTATGGTACCATCTTGCATAACTATAATACAGTAACAAAACCAGGAAACTAACAATAGTACAGTCTACACAAAGCATTTAGATTTGATCAGTTTTATATGCACTCATTTGTACATGTATAAAGTTCTTTGCAATTTTGGTTTTATTTTTTCCAGTAAGATATTAGATCCATTTGAAATTTACCCTTGTATAAGATGTGAGCAGTGGGTCTTATTTAATCTTTTTCCAAAAGGCTATCCAGTTGTACTTATTAAAAAGTTCATTTCCTCTAATTTAAGATGCTACCTTTTATCATACGCTCAATTTCCATAGCTGCATTTGCTAACACTTCCAATACCATGTTAAACAATAATGGAAATATTGGGCATCCTTATATTGTTCTCGGTTTTACTAAGGGAGTCATGTCAAAGAATTTTCTATCAATTCCTATTTGACTGTTTTTTAACAAGAATGGGTTATAGGCTTTTGTCAGATGTCCCTTCTGCTTTCTTTTGGTTTTCTTTGTTCTTTTTCTCACTTATATAGAGTTGGATATTTATTTATTTAGAGTTGGATACTTACATTAAATTAATTTATTTTAACTTTTATTAAGATAGGTATTTGATATGAATTTTCCTCTGATTACTGCTTTAGCTGTAGTGTTTTTATTATTATTTTTGGTACATTTTACAGTTTCATTTTGTATTTACCCTTTAACCCAAGCATTAACAGAATTTTAAAAAATATACAGAGACAGAAGGGCCAGTTTATTTTTTACTTTTGTTATTAATTTTTATTGCATGTTAAGAGGGAGGGTATAGCTCAAGTGGTAGAATGCATGCTTAGCATGCCCAGGGTCCTGGGTTCAATCCCCAGTACCACTTCTAAAAATAAATAAATGAATAAACCTGATTACACCTCCCCACACCAAATTTTTCCATTGCATCTTAGTGAATGTTGTTTTATTTGTATTTTTTTTAATGTACTGATGTTTTCTTTGGAGCCTAATATGTGATTAATTTTCACAAATGTTTCATATGCATTTGAAAAGTGGATAATTATTATAAAGGTGCAAGTACCTAGTGATTATCTGCAAGATCATTCTTATTATGTTCTTTAGGTCTTCTAAATCCTTAACAATTTTTCATCTACTAACTTATTGTCAAAAGGTATATTGACTTCTCTAAGAATTTTTTTTTCTATTTCTCCTTGCATCTCCTATAGTTTGTTTTATGAAATAAGTTGCTGAGTAATTCAGTACAAAATTAATAATTATTATATCTTAACTGTGAAATGTAGCTTTTAATATTGTAAAGTGTCCTCTGTCTTTTTAAGAGCTTTTCGATTTGAATTCTACCTTATTTGATAACAAGATTGTAACTCCTTTTATATTTGCATTGGTCTGACATATCTTCACCTATCCTTTTACCATTGTTTAATACTTTTTTTTTTGAGCAGTTTTAGGTTGACAGCAAAATTGAGCAGAAAGCACAGAGTTCTCATATACCCACTGGGCACCCTCCCCATTTACCGCCCTCTCCCCCTCCAGACTTCCTCACTATTAGCATCTCCTCCTATCAGGATTATCTATATGTTACAATTAATGAAACTATATTGACATGTCATTATCAAAGTTTTACATTAGAGTTCATTCTTGGTGTTGTACATTCTATCAGTTTTGACAAATGTACAATGATGTATCCACTATTACAGCATCTTCTGTGCTCTGCCTACTCATCCCTTCTTTCCCCTAGTCTCTGGCAACCACTGGTTTGTTCACTGTCTCCGAAGTTTTGCTTTTTCTAGAATGTCATTACAGATGGAACCATACAGTATGTAGCCTTTTCAGATTGGCTTCTATCATTTAGTAACATGCACGTACACTTCCTCCATGTCTTCTCATGGCTTGGAGCTCATTTCTTTTTAGTGTTGAATAATATTACATTGCCTGATGTACCATAGTTTATTTATTCATTCACCTACTAAAACACATCTTGGCTGCTTCCAAGTTTTGGCAGTTATAAATAAAGCTGCTATAAACATCCATGTGCAGGTTTTTGTTTGGATATCAGTTTTCAACTCAGTTGGTTAATACCAAAGAGTGCAATTATTCAACCACATGGTAAAAAGTATGTTTAGTTTTGTAACAAACTGCTAAACTGCCCTCCAAAGTGGCTATACCATTTTGCACTCCCACCAGCAGTGAATGAGTTCCTGTTGCTCCACATCTTTGTTGGCATTTGGTGGTGTCAGTATTTCAGCCATTCTAATAAGTATGTAGAGATGTCTGACTTTTGTCTTAATTTGCAATTCCCTAATGACTATGATGTTGAACATCTTTTCATGTGCTTCTTTGTTATCTATACATCTTCTTTGTTGAGGTGTTTGTTCAGCTCTTTTGCTCATTTTTTAAATCAGGCTGTTTTCCTATTGTTTACTTTTAAGAGTTCTTTGTATATCTTGACTTTCCTTTATTAGGAATGTTTTTTGCAAATATTTTCTCCCATTCTGTGGCTTCTCTCCTCATTCTCTTGACACTGTCTTTTGCAGACCAAATGTTTTCAATTTTAATGACACCCAGTTTATCAATTATTTCTTTCATGGATTGTGCCACTGGTGTTATATTTAAAAAGTCACTGCCAACCCCAAGATCATCTAAATTTTCTTCTATGTTACCTGCTGGAAATTTTATAGTTCTCCATTTTACATATAGTTCTATGATCTATTTTGAGTTAATTTTTTGTGACAAGTATAAGGTCTGTGTCTAGATTCATTTTTTGCAAGTGGATGTCCAATTGTTCCAGCATCATTTTTGAATGCTAAAAATTTTTTAAATATTTTTCATTGGCTTAATATGCAAATATCTGTATCCTTTGTTTTTCTACAGGATACACAGTTAAAATGTCAAACTACTGGAATCTGGAGATTATTTTATTTTTATTGATGTATAGTCAGTTTACAATGTTTTGTTAATTTCTGGTGTACAGCATAGTGTTTCAATCCAGCACCATTTATTGAAAAGACTATCTTTTTTACATTGTATTGCCTTTGCTCCTTTGTCAAAGATCAGTTGACCACCCTTTTATTTCTACCTTTCTAAGTCTCTTAGACAGTTTTAGCTGTGCCTCTTATATATAACACAACACTGACTAGTCATTTTTTGGCCAATATGAGAATAATTTTTAAAAGAGGGTTAGGTGATTTACATTTATAGATATAACTCACAGGTTTGGTATATTTCTGTCATATTATTTAAATATAAATTCCCTTGTCATATGATCTTTTCCTTTGCTTTCATTTGTGGGGTTTTTTTGTTGTTGTTGTTGTTGTTGTTGTTTTATTTAGAAAGATTTGTACTTTTGTGTAATATTTATGTTCATGTTCAGAGCTGTAACATCCCTAGATTTTTTTTTTTTAATTTTACTGAGGTGGAGGTAATTAGGTTTACTTATTTATTTTTAGAGTCAGTACTGGGGATTGAACCCAGGACCTTATGCATGCTAGGCATGTGCTCTAGCACTTAAGCTATATCCTCCCCTCTATGTACCATTCCTAAATCTTAACCTAACATCTAATCTCAACTATAACCAACCTGTACCTCTCTTCTATTATTTCCCACAGTTTCATCAAGTTCTTCATTTCCTTGATCATTCTCTTTTCCCCTAGTCATTGGTTCCATCCTGACTTGACTTCCTTTCTTATCTAGCCTAGAACCCATAGTCCATTCAACATCCTCTTAGGACTCTCAACTTCCTTACTGGTTATTTTCACCTCACCTGCAAATCTCAAACCCTGAATTAATCCAACCACCCTTCTTCTTCCCCTGCGTCTTCTGCAGCTAAATGATTTCCTAAATGGCTATCTCCTTTCTACTTTTGCATCGTCCCAAACATATCAAATATATACTGCTTGGCATTCAGCAGGCATTTAATGAATACTTATAACTTATTCTTCTAAAATTTTGAATACCCTATAGTCCAGCCAAATTTCTCTACTTAATGGTGACACCATGTTTTGTGAATTGCCATCAGTTTGTGTCAGTCTATTGAAATACTCTTTCTTCAAGGTATGGATCCACAGCTAAGTTCTAAACTTTGTGGAGGTACCATGTCTTGTCATTTTGGCACTGCAGTCCCAGCCCTGATATAGGCCTGGCACAGAAGTACTCAGTTTGCTAATGGTAATGTGTAATTATTATATAATATCAGCACATACTGCTTTGTATTATGAATTTGTATACAAATCTTTGTAGCTCTGTTAGGAGACAGACCATTTCTTATTGTATACCTCACAGTATTATTTTTAACATCAGTAGTTAGTTCTTTACTGTTGCTGTGTACTATTCCATTTTAACAAATCAACCACGATTTGTTTATCCTGCTAATGGATATTTAGTTATTTTCTGGTTTGGGGTTATTATGAATAAAGCAACTATGAATGTTTTTATACAGTGTTTTTATAGGTATATGCACTTACTTCTCTGGGGTACAAGCCTATTAGCAGAACTGCTGGGATGTGGGGCAGGTATGTTTAACCAGTACTGGAGATCAACAAAAGTTTTCCAAAGTGGCGGTACCATTTTACACATCTACTAGCAATACATGAGAGTTTTAGGTGCTTCATGTTCTCATCATCACTTGGTACTGTCAGTCTTTTTCATTTTAATAATGTTGGTGGGTACAGTAGTACTTCTTGGTTTTAATTTGTATTTTCCTGGCAAGTAATAATGCTGAGCATCTTTTCACAAGCTTATTGCTCATGTGGACCTCTTCCTTTGTGCAATATAAAGTTTTTTTTTTTTTTTTACTGATTTTAAAAGTTGGGCTATACACTGCAGATATATATGACTATTTATTATGGATACCAGTCCTTTGACAGATGTTCTCCTGTCCTTACAGTGTCTTTAATTAAGTTAACACTGAATAACTGCCCACTGAATAAGTGAGGATTATTCGATGCAATGGGAGCAAAGACTGGGATGTAGGATTAGCCTTCAGAGTGAAACAACTTTAAGAATACAACTTTAAGAACTTTTAAAAGATGTACTTGTGCAAAGGGAAATGCAGTTCTCATATCAAAGGCAGAAGCTAATCATACAATAACATACTTTTAGAGTTGAAAAAGATCATGTAAAGCACACACAAAAAGTGGAGGTTGTGGCCCTCTGTATACCAATTTTACCTCTCCTATTTAAGCTACAGACCACAGCTGGAGAAGCAAATACAAAAGCTATCAGGAGTTGTAACCGATGTGTGGACTAACAATAAAGTTCCTCTAGCACGAATCTAAACTCAGGGGGTAAAGCTTAGGAAACCAACACTAAGACACATATTACAGATAAACTTAAAATATATCTTTTTTCTATTCCCCACCCCCAAGCCTGTAACCAGACGCTTGGATTAGTGGGGGAGAACCCGCCCTGGGCGAGGACGCAGCCCGCGGGGGCCAGTTCTCCGGCCGTTCCCAAGACCTTGAAGGGACACTGGGTCAGATGCAGGGTTCCCTTCCTTTCACTCACCGCTACCGCCTTCCTTCCGATTGGCTGATCCGCGACAACACAGCCACTACTAGTCGCCGATTGGCCAGGCTATTGCCTGGGGAGCCTAACCCACAGACGCCTAAGAGGGCTTAACAAGGTGCTGGTGGAGGGCAGTCCAGAGACTTCGAAGCACCTGCGTGCCTAACTCCTGAGATGCACTGCCGCGGCCTGGCTCGAACCCTCAGCTCCGGTCCCCGGCTCACTGCCCGACCCAACCAGCTCAGGTCCAATTCTCACGTACACCCCCAGGCGCCGCTGCTGGCCCTACCCAGGGCCGCGGTCACAGCGCAGCCTCCGCCACCGCCTTTCCTCCCCAGCGCCGTTGGTATAGTCAGCACCATCCCTACCGCCCACGCCGCGTAAGAGACCGAATTTCCTTACCTGAACGACCCTGCTAGCAGACGCCATCTTGCTGCCCATCATGACCCTCGAGAAGGCGCAGCTTCCGGGGCGCTAGCGGGCAGCGGCTATAACAGGAGTCCTTGGGCGGCTGGGGGCGGGCCTGGCCTGTGACGTCACGGGGAGGCGCGAGCGGTCGGGAGGGACCCGCCTCCACAGTGGAGCTAACCCCACCCACTAGAGCCTGACCCCGCCCCGCCCCTCTTCTGCCTAGGAACGACCCACGTGTTTCCCATTGTTTCATTTTGCAGACGAAGGTTTGTGATAACTGGATTTATTTTTGCTCTTCAGCCTATGCGTGATCTAGGAACATTTCCTCTCCGGATAGTTTTTAATTTCAGTGTAGTCCAAAATGTAGTCTGAAACCAAATAGGTAATATAAACTCTTGGAGCTTCCTAAAACAAGCAAGCTTGTTAAAATTTAGGAGTAAACATCAAGCTCAGAAAGAATGGTAAATTTTGGTTCTATACAAGACCACCTCGTATTCCCTTGCTTATTAGCATTGCTTGATTTGGTATTCTGATTGCTTTCTCTGCCACTAGTCCTGATATGAAACTGCTGCCTGCTTCAAGTTTGAGAGAACTCAAAAATTGAAGTGTTTTTGTTTTTTAAACACAAGTCATCTATATCATTACCCCAAGTTAAATTAAATTCTATAGTAAATATTAATGTTTACAGTGTTAAAAACTTTACTACACAATATGTTGCAGCCACTAAACTTTGTAGGTAATGTAGACTTACGCTGTTGTAAATAGAGTGACAAATTTGTTTTGATGCTCTAGCTCAGTGGTTTCTAAATCTAGGAGAGTTACTGAGCCTAAAAATGGGCCCTGCTAATTCAGAATGTCTGTGGAGGACATCAGAAATCTATTTTTCTCAAAAGCTTTCAAAGCTTGTTTTAGCAGCAAATATTCTAAAATCAGATTGATAAAGTGTTACGGAAATGACAGACCAGCAAGAAACAAGCACCACTCAGAGGGTTGGAGTACTCAGATTTATTACGTCGGCAGGCTCAGAGGGGCTTCTGCTCCAAAGCTCTGAGCACCTCCAAGACATGTGCATGAGGTTTTATAAGGTTAATTACAAGCTTGGGGTATTCGGCCAATAGGCATGGAACAGCTTTAGCAGCATCATTATCACAAAAGTAGAGGCAGGGAGGCAGCAAACCAACATTTCAAGGCCAGATATGTCTCTTTGAAAATCCAGCTGGCTAGCCAAAAATAGACAGGGAATCAGCAAACCAACACTAATTAACTTAGATTTACGAGTTAGCCCAGCAGAATTTAGATCAGTAATCCGACACTTGTTACACTTAGATTTGTGAGTTAGCTTGTTAGCCCAGCCAGGCTTTTCCTTCACAAAAGTGGTTAGATGGGCAAAGCATATGAACAGGAAGATTACAGAAAAGAAACACAACTGGCCCTTGAAACTTAAAAGACAGCCAACTTCCCTTATTCTAAGAAAAATCTACACTACACTGAAACACAATTTTTAATCCATCAAACTGGCCAACTGACATAATTTGGACAGTATGCTCTGGGGAAGCTGTAGGGAACGAGGCACCAAATGGATATCGTCGGTAGAAGTAAAAGATGGTACTCAAAAAAGTTATATACTGAATGATTCCAACAATATAACATTCTTGTAAAGGCAAACCTATAAATCCAGTAAAAATATCAGTGGTTGCCAGGGAGAGAGAGACAAATAGACAGAGCACAGGGGATTTTTAGGACAGTGAAACTGTTCTGTATGATACTGTAATGGTGCACACATGTCATACATTTGTCAAAATCCATAGAATATACAACCTTTGGGTGATAACAAATGTACCACTCTAGTGGAGGATGGTGATAGTGGGGGAGGTTGTGCATGTGTGGGGACAGTAGGTATATGAGAACTCTGTACTTGGTGCTCAATTTTGCTGTGAACCTAAAATTGCTCTAAAAAATAAAGTGTATTAATTTTTTTTAAAATCACCATTGCTGAAACCAGGTAGACTAATGTATTCTTACAAGTTCAAAAGTGGTGACCTATAGTTGATAACACTGTATTGTATAATTGAAATTTGCTGAGAGTAGAACTTAAACGTTCTCACCAAAAAAAAAAAAAAAGGTAAATATGTATGATGTTGGATGTGTTAACTGGATTGTGGGAATATTTTCATAATGTACATATGTATCAAATTATCATTATAAACTTTAAATATTTTACAATTTTATTTGCCAATGACCTCAGTAAAGCTGGGGAGGGGTTCAATCCCCAGTACCTCCATTAAAATAATTTAATAAATAAACTTTCCAAGTCCTCTAATACTGAGAAGTCTCCTGGGAATAACTGATGATAAATTCAGAAAATGTCAAATGCAGTACAAATCATTGGTCATGTTGGCATGAAGTTTGTTTTGGGGAGCCCTACAGGAAAATGCTCTTTTCTCTACTTGTGAATTTATTTGTAAGTGTTGGCATTCATACTCCTTCACAGAATTCTCATCCAGGTTTCTTGTGGATTAGTTCTCTCTAGGATGAAGACAATAAAAGTAGCTAAAACTGGGGCAGCAAACTGCCTCAATCCCTAAATCTTATCTTCCTGCTGCTCAGTTTCAGTCAGCCTCCTGTCATTAGATCATTTGATTACCCATCTCATGTTGATCTCATGATTTTTGTCTCATGAACCAAAAAATGTTGTCCACCATCCAGTCCTACAAAGATCAAGTCATTAGCCACTGCAGTTGCTGACCTACAGTACATCCTCAGAGGCAGGATGAAGAACAGGAGGAGGCACTCTGTGTTTTGGGAGAACAGGCAAAACAGGCCCTTAGATAGGTAGATATAGTTCAGGAAGAATTTTTACGAACCTAGAATCTTGCATCTTCTCTATCTTAGGAAAGCACTAAAATTGTTTTGTTTTGTTTTTAATCATTTTTTTGAGTTATAGTCATTTTACAATGTTGTGTCAAATTCCAGTGTAGAGCACAAGTTTTCAGTTGTACATGAACATACATTCATTGTCACATTTTTTTTCGCTGTGAGCTACCACAAGATCTTGTATATATTTCCCTGTGCTATACAGTATAATTTTGTTTATCTATTCTACATATGCCTGTCAATATTTACAAAGTTTGAACTCCCAGTCTATCCCTTCCCACTCCTCTCCCCCTTGGCAACCACAAGTTTGTATTCTCTCTGAGTCTGCTTCTGTTTGTATTTATGTTTTTTTTTTTTTAGATTCCACATATGAGCAATCTCATATGGTATTTTTCTTTCTCTTTCTGGCTTACTTCACTTAGAATGACATTCTCCAGGAGCATCCATGTTGCTGCAAATGGCATTATGTTGTCGGTTTTTATGGCTGAGTAGTATTCCATTGTAAAAATATACCACATCTTCTTTATCCAGTCACCTGTTGATGGACATTTAGGCTGTTTCCATGTCTTGGCTATTGTAACTAGTGCTGCTGTGAACACTGGGGTGCAGGTATCATCCTGAAGTAGGGTTCCTTCTGGATATATGCCCAGAAACGGGATTCCAGGGTCATATAGTAAGTCTACTCCTAGTCTTTTGAGGAATCTGCATACTTTTTTCCACAGTGGCTACACCAAACTGCATTCCCACCAGCAGTGTAGGAGGGTTCCCTTTTCTCCACAGCCTCTCCAGCATTTGTCATTTGTGGACTTTTGAATGATGGTCATTCTGAATTGGTGTGAGGTGACACCACATTGTAGTTTTGACTTGCATTTCTCGGATAATTAGTGATACTGAGCATTTTTTCATGAGGAAAGCACTAAAATTGTTAACTAACATATCTGTTCTTCTTGACTAGCAGTAACCTTCTACAGAGACATATGCTGGATTGCACATACTTCTTAGTCAAAATCACATGTATACTGGCCTATCCCCCTACCTGTTTGGAGCAGTTCCTCTGCTGAGTTGCTGTCTCCTGGGATAGTCCTCAATTAAGACACTGAATAAAACTCAAATCACAGCTCTTATGTGGTGCATTTTTCTTTCAGTCAATAGTCTATATGCTGAATGCTATTATTTGGCTATTTTAATGGAACCGTGTAGCACATCATCTGATTCTACCTCTTATGTTGTGCCTCTTAATGTCCCTATCTTACCTAGCCTTTAATTTCTTTCTTTTCCCACGTACCTTGTTCTTGACACTGGCTGTAGATCTGTTAGGCAAAACTCAGCATGCTTGACAGCCTCCTGATCCGATGCAGTACAAAGTATCTAGCACAACTTGTGGATTTTCTTGATAAAAAAATTTAAAACTACATTTAGTAAGGCAGTTAGACATAAATTCTACTTTACAGGAGTACATAGGTGAAACAAACTACATAAAATACTAAGAAACAACCAGACAATTCTACAGGGCAACTGGTTTCTTCAAGTCAATGACTGTAAGAAGAGGTTGGGGTGGTGGACATATAATCTGTTGCAGATACTCAATTCAGTTCCACTATAGATCTTCCTCAATTTATGATGGGGTTATGTCCCAATAAACTGATCCTAAGTTGAAAATGTCCTTCCTAAATTGAAATGCATCCTACCAAACATCACAGCTTAGGCTAGCCTACCTTAAATATGCTCAGAACAATTACATTAGCCTACAGTTTGACAAAATCATCTAACATACAGCCTATTTTATAATAAAGTGTTGAATATCTCATGTAACTTATTGAATACTGTACTGAAAGTGAAAAAGAGAATGGCTGTTAAGCATATTGGTTGTTTGCCCCTGTGATCATGAGGCTGACAGATGTAGCTCATTGCTGCAGCCCAGCATCACGAGAGTAATGGTACCCCAGGAAAAGATCAAAATTCAAAACTTGAAGAATGGTTCATTGAATGTATATAGTTTTCACACCATAGAGTTGAAAAATCCCAAGTTGAACCATCATAAGCAGGGGACCATAAGCAGGCAGAAAGCAGCCGTAGATGATAGGTAAACCTATGGGTGTGGCTTTGTTTCAATAAAACTTTATTTAAAAAAACAGACACCTGGTAACACATAATTTGATGTGATGAAATAACCAACTAAAGAGCCATCACCAAGACCACCATCATTTTGGAGAAAAATATATTAACTAAAGCACCACTAGCCTGGGTTTTAAAAGACTGACTGGTTGAGATGTTAAAAGATCTCTGGGTCCTCAACTGAGAAAGCTGCTCAAGTGGGCATACTCTGTAATGCCCTCTTCAGATATGGCCAGAGTTAGTAACGGACAGGGAGAACCTCCCAAAGGGCAGTGAAGAACCACAGATGAAAAAGGGCTTCCAGAGAGCAGTAAAAGAGCCTACTCCAAAGGTGTTCCCTGTCTCTTAGGAAGGGGCACCTCCTATCATTTGCCAAGCAATATTTCAGAACTGCTACAGTCCTTGGCCACTATTGTTTGCTGGCTGTGTAAAGCAACATAACTTGTGTTTTCAGTTCATAGTTCTCCAGATCAGGAAGAGCCACAACTGGATTAGTGTTAAGACTATTTAAAACTGCTGTGATTGGATGACATTGTTAGTTTATCTTCCTTGGGGAGAGGTACATCTTTTACATGCAGAAAGGAAGTTTATATTTAAGACCAAGGTAGGAGGCTGCGGCAGACTATATTCTTTTCAGCAAATATCCATTTTCCTTCCCCTACTCTGAAACTCAACACTTCCCTGCTGTAGAAGTATACTTTCCTGTCTCAGTGATGTTGAGCTTGGTCAGTGGAACCTGGGTGGAAATAACGTACACCTCTTCCAAGTAGAAACTTTAAATGTGCTTGTATAATTTGACTTGGCCTCATAAGCCATGAGCATGGGTTTCAGATAGTGGCTGCTCCCTCAGCCTGGGTCCTAGAATGATCAACCAAACCAGGAATCCAACAGAGAAATGTTTTTTTTACAAGCCACAGAGATTTGGGGTTGTTATTCAGCATGATTTCCAAGAAAGCTAACGAATACAATTTCTCTCTCAGAGCTAGGCTATAAGAGGGAACACACAACAGAACAGTAAGATCTCAGGAAAACGCAAAAAGTTTTTCTGAGGATGGTGACAACACATTGAATTGAGATACACTAATCAAGTATGCATCTATGATTTATTTAATGCTGTACTTTGGATCAGGAAGGTATTTTCCAGAATTTTTTTTGTAAGAAAAATATAGCTTGTTTTACAATTTATGTAGACAATTTCCAAGAATATAGTGTGGCAAAAAGAATAACTATACATAAAACAAAAAACTACACATAAATTATAGTTTATCAAAACAAATGAAACAAAACTATAAATATTCCAAAGAAAGATGCTTAGAATTAAAATTCAGGCAAATCTCTGTATTTCTGTTTTTGATCTAAAGAACAGATTTCAAATGCTTATCCACTGCGGTGCATCTTTTCAAGTTTAAAGTCCTTCTTAAAAGAATGTTGAAAATATTACATTGTCTATGAAAATGATCAATAGCACCAAATTAATAGAGCTCAAATTAGAGTTTTCCAAAAATGGAACTGGATCCTATAAAAGGTGGCAAGTTCTATTTTTTCAATAAGACAATAACATTCTTTTTTATTTTTAAACTTATAAAAAGTAATGCATGATAAACATGGAAATATAGAAGAAAAAAGTCATAACTCCTCTACAATAACCACACTGTTAACGTTTTGAATATGTTTTTCTTTTTCCTTCTTTTTCATGGTTGATTTGGGTCATGTTTTATTTGGGTCTCTGTTTGAAGATGTGGATGGGGAGTGGAAGAACTAGGGAAATGGTGGTCAAAGGGTACAAACTTACAGTTAGAAGATGAATAAATGTTGGAGATTTAATGCACAGCATTGTGATTCTAGTTAACAATATTGCATTACATACTTCAAAGTTACTAAAAGACTAATCTTAAATGCTTTCATCAGGATAAATAAATGATAATTATGTGACATGTGGAGATGTTAGCTAATACCATGGTGGTCAAATCAACATGTTGTACATCTTAACTTTACACATGTTATGTATCAATTATGTCTCAAAAAAAGGCAAAAAAAAATCTGTGGTTAGAACTAAAATGAAATTTATCTGATAAAATACAATGACAGTGGAAAAGAAGTAAATATGTGGATAGGCTTTTCTAACTTTCCAATATTTTGGTTAACAAACAAATACATAGAAGAATTCCAAATGAGAGTTAGGACTTCCAGGAATATTATAGAAGAAATGTCCACATTCAGTGGAAAGCTGGAGTAGATATCTTTTGGAGCCCTTCCAAGGCTGAGATTTCTGGATTCTTTTAGAATATGCCAGTCTCTGTAGTAAAATTTAAAGCAATATATTCCATGTTGCAATACAATGTTAACTCAAGCTAAAATAAAATTGCAGTATTAGAGCAGTTCCAAACTGAAGACTGAAAAAACATGTCACTTGAAATTTGCAATTTAAATGACATCAGAGACAGAAAAAATGCCCGAACAGAATTGTTATTGGATCATGGTGAGATTCTTCTCAAGCTGCAGAACCATTTCCTTAAGGGCAGAATCCTCTGCCCAGTTGACTTTACTCCCCAAAATGAGGTTCTGTAATTTAAAAAAATATTTTTAAAAAATTAAAGTTCTAAGTACTTTAACAAGATTATTTTTAATCCTCTTTCACTGATCTTATCAAACATTTACCGAACTAGGTGTGAACATTTACTCTGTAACATGAGAAAAAATAGTAATACTTTCTTGTATCATCAGTTCCTCCTTCACTAAGGCTTCAGCCTTGATCTCCGTAATGCTGGGGAATATTTACAATGGTTACAACAATTTTTTATGTTTCACCAATTTTTGCGGACAGTTTTTACCTATTAAGGATACTTACAGTAGTACCTAGATTAAAGGAAAAAGACTGCAGCTGTGGTTCAGAGTTTATTTTGCATGTCTAGGTGAAAAATAATTCAAGTGTAATTAATATGCATTATTTTTAAAAGAAATAAAAGAAGAGCTTAGTTCTTAGCCTTCAGCAAAGTTTCAAGACCCTGACAAAGGTGAAGCATATTTTTGTGGTACACAATGGAGGAATGCTTCATGAAGTTCAAAATTAATGAAACTTCTGGGCATTCTTTGAAAAACTACAGTTCAATTATACTGAATTACTAATTGCAATGCTGTTAAAAGAGATTTTAGAATATAAGTGTTATATTGCTATATGTATTACGTAAAAGTATGAAAAACTTTGGCCTATATAAGGCACATTCTTGCTGTAAGTGAATGAAAGGGCTAATGTATATAAATCCAGTCAAATTTACAAAGGCAGGTGGAGATAAGCATTCAAACATGACTGAACCCCTAAGGGCTGATCTTCTTTTAGCAACAAAGAGAGCTTCTAAGATGGGCAAAGCTGTATCTGTTTAACAAAGCAACAGGTTCATTAAATCAAAAGTAACACTACTTTAGGGGATGTGAATAAAAATTAAGAAACACAGAATAATAGAAATCTCAAACAGCAGTAAGGAACCTGTGCCAAAGAAAATTAAAATGATTTTAAGTTATTTTGTACTTATGTACTGCATTTATGATGCAATAATCCACTTGATTGATTCCTAATCAAATCACTCAAAGCTACTAAAAAAAAATAGGTGTAAGACCCGGGAAAGAATTTCTTATGGTGAGATATAAGACCTCATGTTCTACAAGGATATGCTTTATGCATAATAGGCAGTTTTAACTGTGTATCTTCATAATTGAAAACTGGTAATTTAAGTACTTCATCTCAACAGTTCCAGAGACATCTTATAATTCAAGTAAAGGAAAACCTCCAGAATAAAAGAACATATAAAATTTAAAAACTGACATGATGATAAACACCAATATTTACTGAGAACCTGCTTTGGACTAGATACTATATTAAACAGATTAACATTAATTATCACCTTTAGTTTTCACAACGATTCTTTCTACCCAAGGAAACTAATGCTTAGAAAAGTTAAATACTTTCCTCAAGGTCAGCAACTGTTAAGCAGCCACGAAGATCTTAACTCTAGACTCCCATCATCCCCAACCATGTTTTCCCCACCTACCAACTTGGAGTCTAATGTTCTCCACCATTATACCATTCTGCCTCCACAGAGCTGCTAAAATCACTCCATTTATAAATGCCTAAGGGTGGAGGGAGGGTATAGCTCAGTGGTGAAGTGCTGTGCTTAGCATGCACGAGGTCCTTGGATCATTCCCCAGTACCTCCATTAAAATAAATACCAAATTACCTACCCCCCAAAACAAACAAACATAACCAAGATATAACTGTAATGTAAAAACAAAGCCATTAATATTAAATAGACACGAATTCCAGATATATGTAAACAGACCAATATTCAGTACTAAATTGTTTTGTAAGATCAAAGACAAAGTGAAAGTAAGCCTGAACGTTATAGAATCAATCATTTAAAAAAAATTCTTTACCTCCCTTTCTATCTTATATAAATGTTACCTGGAACACATGTTGAATAACTGTAGTAATCTGTATCTCCTTCTGCAGGTTTTGTTGTATGTTCTTTATCTTGTCTGAATTTTCCATACTGTCCAAATCACCTTTCTGTTTGTTCTTTTCAGTCTGTATTTCCAAAAGCTTACTTTCTGAAGCTTGTTTTAACTCTATTAGGTTAAAAATAAAACAGTATACTGTATATGACAACTCCTATAAACAAGAATCTTAAAAACTTATGAAGCAGAACAGTTTCTGGTTATTTCAGTCAAGAGAAAACTTTTAATTAGCAGCTTTCTGGGCTGCAGTTTCATTTTGACCTGGAAATGATTTCCCTGGTGCAAAACACCAATATTTTAACTTTACACTTGGCAATGCCCTCTGTGAAATGTTCAAGGTATGTATGCATGACAATGATACTGCCTACAAATGTTTGCCATGGCATCATGTCAAGGAAGACTTACTCTGGGTTGCCAAAAAAACAAGCACGAGTTATATGCTTTATTCCCCTTTGTTTATAAAAATGACATATCAACAAGATAAATTTTCAGTGAAAGGTAAAAGTCCCTTCTCCAGGGATAAATATCAACCATTTTTGGTTGTTCTGGAAAAGTTCTGAGAAATAAACTACAAATCGTCCTCCACTTACAATGGAGTATGTCCTGATAAATCCATGTTAATCTAAAAATATCGTAAGTCAAAACTGCATTTAGTACACCTAATCTACCAAACATCACAGCCTAGCACAGCCTACCTTAAATGTGCTCCAAACACTTACAACAGCCTGAAATTGGGCAAAATCATCTAACACAAAGCTTGTTTTATAAGTGTTAAATATCTCATGTAATCTGTTGAATAAAAGTGAAAACATAACTGTAAGTGTACTGGTTGTTCACCCTCATGACTGCATAGCTGACTGTGAGCTGGGGCTCCCTGCTGCGGTCCTACATAAGCAGAGTATATCACTAGCCCAGGAAGAGAACAAAATTCAAAATCTGAAGAATGGTTTCTACGGAATTCATATCCTTGGGAAGTCAAAAAATCCTAAGTCAAACCATCCTATGTTGGGGACAGACTGTATGTGAAACATAAATGGGTCTATCTCAGGAGCTTGGTTCCTTGATACTGATGTATCAAAAGTAGGCTGGAATGCAATGGAAAAAAAATTAAAACATTCAAAGGGTGATTAGATCATATAACCAAGACGACTTTGGACCCTGCAATTACTTAACAAACAGGCAGATCTATATAATATTTTAAAATAAATCATGTCTACACTGTTAAATGAAAAAAGCAGTTTACAATACAGAATAAAATGATGCCAATTTTATTGTATAAGAAATAAACATTGAAGATCGATTATCTTTTGACTGTAAAATAAAATTTTTTAAAAATTGACTTTTCTTGTGTATATTTGTTTCCAAATTCTCTATAGAGAATGTGTATTACTTGTGAAATACATTTCAATAAAACATTTCAATAATATCAATGCAAAATGTCGTGTCATGTTCGTTAAGTTAAAAAGAGGTAGAACCCTACGTATCAAGTGATCATCTAAAAATTATGTATACATAAATATGTTTACATGGGTATGGAAAAGGGCTTGGAATGATGTAGGCCTAACTGTGGTCACACAGGAAGGAGGCATGACTTTCACATTATACTTTTGTATCATTTGATTGTTTTCCCCCTACTGAGAATGTATTAATTTTTGTGAGTTAAAGTGCTAAAACAACAAATCAAGCAAAATCCATTTTGTATACTACTTTTTAAATTGCCTTGTCCAAAGTTTTAAGAAAATTTGAAAATTAAAAAAGTTTTTAGTGACTGAGAGATCTGGCCTTTTCAATATCCCTAAGTGAAAACATGTTCTCAAAAAAAAAGTTCTACATACGCAATCTCTTCTTTCTAACATCAAGCAATTTTTCCTCCAAATCCCAAGTTTCCTGTTATTAGAAATAAAAAGATTAAAGGACATAATCTAAGAACACACCTATAAAACTTAAATCACTAAAATTTATCTATTAGTTCATACTTTCTAGGGCTCTAGTTTTTAATTCCCCTATTTCCACACAATAAAAGGGAGAGTACAGTAGCTTAAATAAGTAGATAATTAACTATATTAGTCAGAAATAATGGAGTTACAAAAAACACTTAAGGACAGTGAATTCCAACCATACCAGTCTCTTTACAAAATCCTATTTAGTCACAGACAATAGTTATCAGCAAGAAGTAGTTGCTCAAATCATGAGAATGCATAAACAGCTTAATGGCACAAGTTACCTGCTGTAATTTCATTATTAATTTATTGAGATTTAATATCTGTTTCATGTTATCCATGAGTGCACTGTAAAGGAATAAAAATATGATTTATTAAGTGTTAAAATTAACAAATCTCAATGAAGAAATCAGTATACATTTACTTTCATTATATCCACTGTATATGTCAATAGAAAGTCATTGTTTAACAAAATAAAAAAAGCTGGATGTAAACTAAGTCTTCACTTAAAATTAGTGATACATTTCTTTAGAAAAATTTTTGCTCACAGACAACACAGAATATCATATCTATGCATGCAGGAGCATTTCTAAAAATCTCGTATTTAGAGAGAAAAAAATCTTAATAACTTCCCTAACACATTGTTTTTTTTGTTTTTTTTTGTGGGGGGGGGGACAGACTTTATTTTTTAGACCAGTTTTAGGCTCACAGCAAAACTGAGTAGAAGGTGAGCCTATATTCCCTCTGCCCTACACTAGCACAGCCTTCCAGACCAGAGGGGTCCATTTGTTACAAATGATGAACCTACACTAACATATCATTATCACCCAGTCCATAGTTTACATTAGGGTTTACTCTTGGTGTTGTACATTCTATGAGTTTTGAGAAATGTATAATTTTTATGTATCTACCATTATAGTATCAAACACAATAGTTTCACTGAATAAACTGTTTTTTATCCCCAATTCTTCAACAAATATTTCTGAGTAACTACTACATGCCAAGAACTGTGCCCGGCACCAAGAATATAAAATAGAGTAAAACACAGTACCTGTTTTCAAAGAGGAAAGAATCTTATCAGGGAGAAAAATTCACAACCATAGTATGGTTTCATCACAGTCAGTAATGGATACGAATCATTGTTAAGAGTCATGCAAAGGGTGGAACAAGGGAAACCCTTGAGTCTTAAGGGATGTAAAGTACAGTTGACCCTTGAACAATGTGGGTGGGATGGTGGTTAGCGGTACAGACCACCCCACAGTCAAGAGTACTGCTACCTCTGCCACAAAGACAAAGGCAGCAAGCTGAAACGTTTTGGATCAAACCCTAGTGCCCCACATACTGTGATCTCTAACTGGATACAAACTTTCCCCACACTTAATCCAGAGATCTGTAAAGTGAAAATACAGGTACCATATTTGTTGGAAGAAAAAAAACTGCATGTAAGTGGACTTGTACAGTTCAAACCCATCGTTCAAGAGTCAAGTGTAATTATATAGGTTACCTAGATCAAGCAGTTTGCCCTGACTGCAGTAAAAGGGTATGAAATAAGACTGGGCAGGAACAGTGGTTCTCATACTTCAGACTGCCACAGTCCCCTGGGAGCCTTGTTAAATGTGGAGTGCCAGCCCACCATCTTCAGAGATGCTAAGTCAGTAGGTTTGGGATGGGACCAGCAATGTGATCACTGTGATAATACTAATTACTCTGATAGTCAGCCAGCTGTGACAAACACTGTAGAAACAGTTTACTGGGGAGGCTGAAAAAGGGGAATCTTTGCACAGACCTGACAGAGCTGAACTCATTTTCTACAAGTTATAGCTATACATGGTTGTAAACTCTTAAGACATGCTAAAGGAACTGCCTCCGGCTACTCAGCCTTTCTGCTGTCTTTGGATGTTAAGGTGATGAATCTGTCCTGTACCCCTTAAACTAAAGAATATTTTAAGCTCTCCTTTTCTGGGGGAACACTATTTGGAGAGTCCAAATTCAGATTTTACGATTTATGTAATCCTGGAGTTGAATGCAATATAGGGGAAATGGGTATCAATCTGGGTTAAGATGTCCAGACAGAGAAAGGGCCAGATTCATCTTGGTACTTATCCCATGCTAATGGGATGGTGGTGGTATTTATCATAAGATTAGAGCTTTGGAAGATAAAATCACAGGTAAGGCCCCTGAGGTTAAGCACTTAAGACCAGATTATAAATGACCTTGATCATCAGAGTCTTTATTTTATATTCCTTTGGCAAATTATTTAACCTATATAAGCTCATTTCTGCCAATGAAAAATGAGTATACCTCCTATCTCATTGGGTTGTTATTGGCTAAGTGAGATAGCATTGTTCCTGTTTTACAGTAAACCCTGAACAAAAATTAACCTTCAAAACCTTCCTTCAAAATTTTCAGATGGTCTAGCTAAAACCTCCATTACTTCTTAGGGTCCCACTATGGAACAAGATGTCAATGGGACTATAAAAGTTGTAATGATGAGGAGACCCCCAAAACAGTCACTTGTCTTACTCCCCAGAAAAAAGTGTTCAGCAGTGGCAGTTAATTTAAAAAAAAATTTTGTGGAGATAGTCATTATGCTGATCTTTCTTATTCCCATCCTTAACCAAATCCAGAAAGAAAAAAAAAACCCATACCTAGTCTTGATGTCCATTTTCTCCAGGTTTTTTTTAAGTGCAGTTGAAAGTTGCATCCTATGAGAGTAAAAAAGCTTCCATTATAAAAAATGGATAACATTTATGGTAGATTCAAAAGAAAATTTAAAAACACAACAAGGTAAAGATTGATTTCTCTTTAAATATAACAAAACAAAAGTAGGTTCTTAAACAGTACTGTATGGAAATACTATGATAAGTAAGTCACAGAAATATGAAATAACTCCAAGAGGGATGGGGCTGCTGCACGTGGTTGTGCACTGCCAGGCAGAGGGGCTGAGCAGACCTCACATCCAGCCTGAGCTTTGCTCTCCAAGCTGTCCACCTTGGTGCAGGGCTAGGAGGAGGCATTAAGGTACTACAGAATGTAATGCACAACATGATAAATAAATTAACACTGCTGTAAGTTATACATGAAAGTTATTGAGAGTAAATCCTAAGAGTTCTCATCACAAGAAAAAAATTCTTTTCTATTTCTTTAATTTTGTTTCTATATGAGATGATGGATGTCCTCTAAATTTACTGTGATAATCATTTCAGATGTATGTTAGTTGAATCGTTACGCTGTATACCTTAAACTTAAACAGTAACGTATGTCAATCACTCATCAATAAAACTGGAAGGAAAAAAAGGCACTGCAGAGATCAGCTAGGGCCTGAAATGAGTCAGGGAATACAAAGCCATACTTGACTATAAACTTTAAAATATGTCTATGTGCAAACAACCACTATAATTTATTTTTAAATTCTAATAGTTAATAAATAAGTAATAATCAACTCAGCAACATTAGTCATTTCATTGAAGGGGTTATCTTAATAGCTCTGAAGTCACCTGAGTTAAAAAATATGATCTACATGATGAGCTAGCATACAAGATGAGGGGAAAAAGTTCACTACTAGAAGCAATTAAAAGGGCTTTAACTGGTTTTCAATTAAATACATGAAGAAATTAATCTGGAAAGGCCAGAAATATTAAGAAAAAAACTGTAAGTCAGTCACTTTAGATTATTAATTCAGATCACAAGCTTATATAGAGACCATGTAGGTCTTATTAACATCTCTATACCAGCACCTAGCACAAAGTTTAGGACACAGTAAGCACTCAAATATTTATAGAATAAATTAAAAAATACAGATGCAAAACCTATCATTAAAAATATAATTAAATTCAGTGATAATTCTTTTACTCCTTAAGAGTTACTAGAATAAATGAATCCATGTAATCCTTTCAAACGCAACTGGGATTAAACCTCACACATCTGTTGTCTTGTTTGACATTTCCTTATTAACCCTCTCTTATGTAAGTTCTTCAGATGAAGATGCTAATGAGTGATGAAACTTTTCTCTCAGGGCTCAAAATTTGTGATCATTAGCTAATCATCATTTTGATTAATTCAAACTAGCTAAAACATTCCCTCCACCTCGAGACATACCCATTTTGCACCGCAGTTCACAACGCTTATACTTAAAATGTAGTAATTACCTGTCTAATGCAAGCTTTTTCATTTCAAAAGCAACTTTCACCTCTTCAATTTCCTTTTCCAGTTCTTCAATTTTACTGCCAAAGAAGCATGAACAAAAAAATTTCAGCATTATCAGAAAAAGTAACTATTGGGAAAGAGGTATACAGTAAATCTTTGAAGAACGTAAAATGTCAGTATCTAAATATTCTACAGGATCCCCACACCAACACATTTACAGATTTGGTAAACTGATGCCTCCTGAGATACCTTCCTAAGTATCTTGTTAAGGGGGGGAAATGCCAAAAGTGATCACTCATGTACAACTTCTCAATATGAGCATGACGAATTACTTGGAAAAATAAAGGAAGAAGACAGTGTTACATGATGAAAAGTATTATTAAATCTTAGTAAAAAACCACAAATAAAAATTTTAAATATGACATACGCTTCAATTTGCTTTTCTTGTATGATTTGTTCTGGAGTTCTTTCTTCATCTACAAACAAATAATTGAAGTTAGTAACATTTTACAAAAGTATTGTCCAACAGAAATAAATGGAAGCCACAAATATGAAATTTTTTATTTCTAGTTTCCCCAAATTACAAAAGTAGAGAAACAAGTGAAAATAACTTTAATATAGCTTATTTAACCCAATATATCCAAAACATTATCATTTAAACATGTAGTCAACTTAGAATTATTATTGAAATATTTCACAAACTTTTTCTGTGCATATTGTACATTTACAGTCCTCAGCGAAGACTAATCACATTTCAATTGTTCAATGGTTACATGGAGCTAGTGGCTAACATATCGAACAGCATAATTTTAGAATGATAGAAAATAAAGGGGAGTAAAAAACAAACAAGATCAATGTAAAAAAACTGTATGTCTATATATTAGCAACAAATGATTGGAAATTAAAATTTAAAAATACATGTAAACTTGCATATAAAACCACAAAATACTTAAAGATAAATTTAACAAATTATGTATATGAACTCTACACTGGACACTATCAAATATTGAAATGAAAAGATACACCATCTGCATTTATTGGGAGAATCATTATTGCTAATGTAACAACTTCACCCATACTGCTCTATAGATCCCAATCAAATTCCAGTCTAACAGGCTTTTTTTTCTGTACAAATTAACAGGCTGATTTTAAAATGCATATAGAAACACAGAGGACCTAGAATAGTCAAAACAATTTTGACAAAGAACAAAACTGGAGGACTTACAGTAGCTAATAATCAATATTTACTATAAAGCTACAGTAATTGAGGCAGTGAAGTACCACTGTAAAGACAGTCAAATACCTCAAGAGGACAGATGAAAAAGTCCAGAAATAGACCTACACATGTACAATAAAGGAAAGATAAAGGAAAGTCTTTTCAACAAATAGTGCTAGAAAAACTGGATTTCCAAATGGAAAAGAAATGAACCTTGACTCACACTATACTCACAATTAACTCAAAAAGGATCAGTCCTGAATGTTAAATCTAAAATCATATAAAAGTTCTAGAACAAAACACAGGAGAAAATCTTTGCAAACCTGGGGTAGTCAAAGATTTCTTAGAACTCAAAAATCACAAACCACAAAAGAAAAAATGAGTGCAAAATAGTACTTTATCAAAATTAATGCCTTCTGCTCCTCAAAAGACATGTTAAAAAAAATTAAAAACACAAGCAACAAACTAGGAGAAAATATCTGCCATATACACATATATATATCTGAAAAAGAACTGTATTCATTTATAATTAAAGATTCAAACTCAGACTAACAATTCAATTAAAAAATGGGCAAAGAAAAAAAGGGCAAAGATTTGAACACTTCATAAAAGTAACTATGTAAGTTGCCAGTAAGGTATGAAAAGAAACATCATTAGTTATTAGGGAAATGTAAATTAAAACCACATGAAATACCACTACATACTTATTAAAATGGCTAAAATTTAAAAAGGCTGACAGTGCCAAGTTTTGGAAAGGTTATTGAGAAAGTGGAAATCTCGTAACACCACCGGGGGAAATCTGCCCTAATGGTATAATCGTTTTAGCTGTTTGGCAGTTTCTTAAGAAGTTAAACATACACTTACCATATGACCCCATAATTTCACTGTTAGGTATTTAATCAAGAGAAATGAAAACAAATGTCCACAAAAATATGTACAAATGATAACTGCATTTAACAACAGTTTTATTCATAATGGGCAAAAAACTGGAAACAGTTCAGATGTTCATCAATGGGTAGCTAGATTAACAAACTGTGGTAGTTATCAGGAGATATACTCTACAATAAAAACGAATGAATACTGAAACACACAGCATGGATAGATCACAAAAATACTATGCAAATAGGCAGACACACTGGGAGTGACTACTAACAGGTACCAGATTTCTTTTTAGGGTGATGGAAATGTTCTGGAATTAGATAGCGGTAATGGTTGCACAACATTGTAAATAACACAAAAAACTACTGAATTGTACATTTTAATATAGTGAATTTTGTTACATGAATTGTCATAAAAGAAAGTTGTCAGTAACAAAAAAATACATGCTATATAACTCCATTTACACCAACTTCTAGAACAGCACTGTGCTGTTCTGTGACGAATGAAATGCTTAACACCTGCATTGTCCAATGTGGTAGCCACCAAACACAACTACCTATTGAGCATTTGTTACGTGACTAGTACAACTAAATGTTTAATTTTAACATTTAAAGGCCACATGTAGCTAGTGGCTACTGTATTGGACAGCACAACTCTAGACAACAAATCTACAGTAACAGAAACCAAATTGGTGGTTGCTGGGGGTGAGGGTGGGGACTGAGTGTGGTGGCACAAGGGAGGTGTGACAAAAATGTTCTATATCTTGATTGTGGTGGTAGTTACACTGAGGTATACATCTGTTAAAACTCATCAAACTGTACCCTTAAAATGAATGCACTTATAGTAAAAAAAAATTCAAGGAATAAAGTCTCAGTAATATATTTTTTAATGGTAAAATACTAATCAATTTTAGATAAACATCTTCTTTCAAAGGTTACATACAACCTAATGTCTCATGGCTTGCTTCAAATCTGTCCTCTCTTTCAGCTGCAGAAATTCTAGAGGGTGGATTATTAAATGTACTCAAGTTTTCAGGTATCACAACCCTTTAAAAATGGAATTATCTACACAGGGAAAACAAGAACTGTACAAGGAGGTAGACTCTCTTACCACCTGAATTTTAGCTCCAATGCCATCTTCTTGAAGAAGTCATCTATCTAAAGTAGCACCCCCTCTCATCACACTGTTATTTCCTTCTTACTTACTATATCTCATAATCACCCCACGTGTTTCTTTGCTTACCCATTTTGCTACATGGAATTTTAACTCTATGAGGGCAAAATCTGTCTTGTTCGACACCATATCTCCATCCCTAGCATGGATTCATTCAATGGAGTCCAGAAATACCTATAGGGACAATTCCTCAATGGTCCAAATTTTTAATAGCTTGTCCCCTACACCCTGTCATCTAAGCTAGACTATGCTTTTTTTATTATGTGGGCTCTCATGCCAGCAAAAGCTTTAGGCATGTCCTACCTCTCTTCTCTCAGGTAAACATAATTTGTTTAATACAAGGAACATGGGCTTTGGAAACAAGAAGACCACTAATTTCCCCAGGGGAAGGACAGTGACCTACTGGTCATCTTTGGGGTAAGCATTATTGATGTAACAAAAGGGACAAGGCTTTGGAGGCAAGAAAGCCTGGCTCATATCCCAGTTTAGTAATTTACTAGCTATAGTGAGCAGGAAAGAGGCCGAGGGCCTAATTTTTGGAAAAAAACAAAAACAAAAAACACACACACATAAGATGACTTCAGAAACCCTGGAATGCAGATGCAAAACACACCAGAACTGCGCTCAGGTCTATGGCCTTAAACAAGAGATTAAGCAGAGTCCCCAAATTACCTAAATTCAAACATGGATTCAGGGAAGTGACTAAGACATCGATGAGGTCCTGTGGTTTTTCCATAATTCTTGATTCAACCTAGTGTACAACATGGTTTATTTTTAAGCTTATTTCATAGAGAAAAACTCATCAAAATCTATCTTTGTGACTCAAGGGCTTATAAATCAGGTGGTAATAATAGGTGGTTATTACTTTATGAAGGCTAAACCACCTTTTTACTACTCTCTAGGCTCCTGAAATTTCGGGATTAATAATTTTAAAAGATAAATGTAAAGTTTTTCTGTGTTTAGAATTGAAATTGTCACTCATGCCTCTAAGCTGCTCTCCCTTCTGTTCTCATGCCTATATTCCAGTGTTTCTCAAAGCATAGGTCTCAGGTCACTTGTTTAACAATTATCTAATCTGCTAATTTAATCTACAAATTGTTGGTAGTAATAAGTATTATTCCTTCAGCAAACAGGGATTTCCCAATTCTTTGATCAGTAGAACTTAACTGTCTGGCTTTGTTATTTAGTTGTTTTATATACATACCCTGAATTCTTAACTAGTTCCTGAGGGCCAGGGCAAGCCTGCTTTTTGCCTTCTTACATACTGCTGCATCATGCTGCCCCTCCCATTCCTTAAATAAATAGCTTTTTGTAAAACTGACTTTCTTTTCCCTGGAGTACTGTTCATGCATAAAGTCACAAAACCTGATTAGAAAATGAAAATACTTACTTGCATCAACCATTGAATTATATTCTAAGAGCTGTTGTTTTGTCTGTGCTCTTAGTCTGAAAACAGATAAAAAGAACAGAGTCATATATTTATTGACTGAGGTTTTACTCATTACTATAGAATAAACCAACTCATCTATTTTTGGAAGCTGATGTAACAAAAAGAGTATAAATAAACAGCATTAATCTAGTTTGGCCTCATTTTATTTAAAATGAGCATAAAGAATTTTAAGGCCTGAGAAAAAGACACAAAATGAAATACTGTAGGAAAACAGAACCTGTGAGGAAAAGTTAAAAATTTGATTTTTAAATTTATTTCTAATGGGCCACACTGAAATGAGACTTAAAGAAAACTGCTACACAAAGAAATAGATGTTGGGGAGGGTGTAGCTCAGTGCTGGCATGCGTGCTTAGCACACATGAGGTCCTGGAAACGATCACCAGTACCTCCACATCTAATTACCTCCTCTCCACCACAACACACACACACAAATTTTTTTCAATCACACAAAAACCTCCCCCTAAGAAACAAAGAAACACTATAATGGTGAAACCCCAAACACTATAATGATTTACAAACAGATTAAAACATTCTCAGGAGATACAGAAAAATAACATAGATACTAATCCTACGATAGATAAGTAACTCTAAGTTTTTTAGTTGTCCTATGATTCTACTTACTTAAGAATCAGACATAAAATAGGCAGAAGAGCTATGGGTAAAATAATAACTTACTAAGTTGTACTTACAAGATGTTTCACATTTAGTTGGTGGTCATAATTCTGAAACTGTTTGTGACTTTGAGACTTAAGTAGCTAAGAAATATTGGACAAGTTTCTAAAGCTCCATGAAATACGTTCCTTATGTTTCAAAATTCCAATTGAAAAGGACAATTTCTTAGAGTTTAAGTACACTAACATTTTATGACACACTGAAAGAATAATCCTTTTTAGCTGAGATGGAAAAGATGCTGTATCTTTAATATTTTAGTACTTCATATTGTAGATTGAAGGGAAGGGAATTTTTATTTACTTATTTTTAGAAGTTTTTCAAAGATGTTTATGCAAAAGAAAAACAAACAAAAAAGAAAACAAAGACGTTTATGCAAAAGAATGTCTGTCTTTCTGCATCAGTGAATAGTAGTGCTCACTGGAATTTCCTAAAAACACAAAGACGAAGGCAAGTCCATATAGTAGGTCAGATGTCAAAGGAATGGGATACAGGCTATTAGGTCACTCAGAGTTTTTGCTGCCTTTTTACTATACACTGTTCACCAGTGTTGGTCAGGTGGACTTTTGTGAGAGAACAGGGTTTGGTGGCCAGGACCTCTTTTGGGCATTTCTTCCTAAGTGGAATACACAATGGATTAAAGGAACAGGGGAGTAATACAGGGAAGCTACTCTTTCCAGCTCAGGAGTTGATGAAGTCTGTATATGGATTCAAGAAACCCATGGGATCCTCCAGCTGTGGATAGTGGCTAATGTGGTCATCCAGAATGGCTACTGGACTGTGGCAGCATTTTCCTATACAGCTTCAAAAACTCTGGATAGGGATTCCCCAGACCCAATGGCCCACAGATAAAATGAATGGGGATAGATAGAGGTAAGAGCTTGCATTCAGCTTCTTCTAAACTTCTTCCTCTGATTGATATACTGTAAGAGATTGCCCATGACCAAGTTCTCATCAGTGTTGCCATATAACTCCATTGACAGAGACACTTTATGGTAAGCAGACCAGGTCAATTCTGCTTGAACCTACAGAGCAACTCCTGAGCAACAATATCTCCATAATCATGAGACAAAACGTTGATCCCGCAGTTCTGGAGCCCCAGATGCCACCAAAGCTCCCCCATGATGCTGGCCTGCTCAAATACGGAATAGTGGTGTGGTCTCGAGTTATCACTGAAATCAAAGCCAAAGAAATCAAGGGCAATCACTTGATGAAACCTGAGGGTCAGACCTACCTATATCTTGTACCAGTCATAGCCAGATGTTGGAAAGCCAGGTAAAAGCCTGACTATCTCCAGACTTCCAACCATACCCAGAGTCTTGGTATAAGATGTGCAATCCCTTGTAGGTGAAAAACTTGCCTAACAAATTCCACGAGTTGAAGAGTAGGAGAAAGCTGGGGGTGAGGGGAAGGCGGAATGTGCAGACAGGCCACAAGCAGGGGCATGGCCAATAGCGCCACCTGGACCCACCACTCCCTCATCCTGATTCAAAAAAGACCTGGACCACAAGACTCCATGTTTGGGGGAACCTGTTGTGCATTGATCGGTAGGATGGAATTTTTAAAGTGAGGTTGTGAGGTTTATTATTAGCCAAGGTCTTCCAAATCAATGGCAATACTGTAATACAGTTACAAAGCTTATTTTAAAAAAAAAAATCCCTGTTATGATTAAGCAGTCTGCAAATTTTGTTTTTCTGTCAAGGGCCAGACACCAAATATTTTAGACTTTGTGAGTCATATGGTATCTGCTGTAACTACTCAACTCAGCCCTTGCAGCACAAAGTTGTGTTCCAGTAAAACTTTACTTAACGGCACTAAAACTTAATTTCATATAACTTTCACCTGTTATTCTTGTGATTTTTTCCCCTCAACCATTTTAACACAAGAAACTATTCTCAGCTTGGGTGGTGGGGAGCACCCAAAAACAAAGTGTAGAATGGATATGGCCCAGGACCCTAGTTGCCCACAGGTGTATAAGATTGATGTCCTTTTCATCAAATCTTCCTTTAGCAACAGCTTAGTTTAAGTATAAGCATTGCCTCCAGGTAGAAAATACAACAAATGAAGCCTCTGGATTGTAGGACCGTAGCTATAAAAGAAAAGGGAGTAACTCAGATGAACCCCTCAAAACGGCTGGAAAATTGGGACCCTAGGACATGAGGGGATAAGAAAGGAGGCATTAATTACAGCTCCATGGGATCTAAGGATCCCCTGCTAAAGGCTTGGCCCAGACTATCTCATTTAACCCCACAGCAACTCTGCTAGGAGGATCTCATTTTTCTCTTTTTCCAAGATGAAGAAAGGGGTTAAAGAGCGTAAGCGAATGAGGTAGTCACGCAGCCATTAGGTGGCCGAGACTAAATTCGAACCCTGGACCTTCTGAGCAAAGTGGGGGAGCTCTCTAGCTTGGATCCGGCCCAGCCGGCCAGAGGGAACAACCTGAGCAACAGGGTCATGCGGTCCTCGGGACGCGCCGCCTGGGCGCCGGCGACCTGCGGCGGCCCGCCTTCCCCTCCGGAGTCCGCGGGCTCGGCGGCGGCTTGCTCTTCGGATTGCTTCTCCATCCTCGGCTCGAAGGGCCACCAGACAGCACTGGCAGCCGCTACCCAAGAAGGAGCCGCTTTTCCCGCCACTGAATCAACGCCCGGAAGGCGCCGGAGGGCCGTCGCGCCCCGCCCCACCCCTTCCGCCCCGCGGTCCCGCCCTCTCCGCGCCGGTCTCTGGTTGCCATGGTTGCTGCTGTCCCTCCTTTCGCCCGGGCTCTACTAGTTAAAACCGTTACAGACCGCTAGTAAAAAAAGATTGGAAGAACTTTAAGCGTCAGTTCTGTCGCGTGCTGGGCTAAGGGCTTGGCTGCAGTCTTTTGGGGGCCCTCTCCAGCTCTTGGCAATCGCGGCCCGGAGGGGAGAACCTCGACATCGGTGGGCTTTCAGCCTTGGCGCCTAGATAGCCGTTTTTGACCCATCTTACACCCCACTTCCATCCGCGCCCTTGGAAGATGGGTGTGCCAGGCAGGCTGGGAGAGATCAACATTGGAGGGTTAAGTAGACTTCTTACTCTGAGCTCATTAAGTCCAGGACCCTCATTTGGCAGAGAAAGGAGTGGCCCAAGTTCAGATACGTACAGCCCCCTTACGAGGAGGCGGTGCAGGTACTTGAACCCCCGGCTTCTAGTGTAAAATTCAGCTGTCAGAAAGATTCGCATTCTTAATATTGGGTGCCCTCAAGTGTCAGCTTGTTGACCTGGCTAACTACAGTTGAGCTTTCTTAGCTGAGCAATGACAGGGTAATAGAGAAAATGCAGGACATATAAACGCCTGATTGGTTTGTAGTTTTTCATTATGATCAGTTATGTAAAGGACACAATTTTTGTGGCACAAGCACAGCAACTCAGAGCTCTGAACAAGAGAGCCAAGTATTCCCTCCTACAGTTAGTTTCCCCTCGGTTATTCTTGATCACACAGTGCTCCCCTTTCTTCCTCTCCATTGTCAAAGTAATACAGCTCTTAGTCAAAGATTCAAAAGTCATGGTAGGATGTAAAATTAAGATGTTAGGTTCACCACTCCTACTTTCAGGGTCCTGGAAGAACATTTTGCTTCACTTTTTTCTTCTACACAAGTGATCCTCACCTGCGCCCCCCCACCACTTGTTTAATCTGGCATGTCTTCCTAAATCTCACATTAATCTCATCCTTTTAAGCAGTTGCCTATCAGGTGTCCACTGGCCTAATTTGGGACAAAGACTATGTAGTGATTCTCCAATCTAAGCATGCACCAGTCATGGGAAGGGCTGGTTAAAACAGATTGCTGAGTGCCTCTCCAAGTTACTGATTCCAATGTGCACTTCTAACAACTTCCAAAGTGATGTTTATGTTGCTGGTTGCAGATGACACTTTGAGAATCACTGTTGAAGTGGATTATAACAATTTTTTAAAAACCCAGAGTAAAACAAAAAAAGGTAGGTCTGTGGGTGGGAGCTCATCTTTACTGGATGTCCAATAATATAGAAAGGATGACAGAATTAAATTATTACCTTCATGTCACTTCCAGTGAGATAAATTATTTAAAGCATGTGTCATTAATGGATGCTAAATTGAAAACAAAAAACAAAACAGCACCTTTACTGCAAGCTTATCTGGTATGATCAAACGTGGTATTACCAATAGTGTAACAATCTGATCGGTGACTGTAATATGATGTATAAGTTGTACAAATTCCTAATATAGTTGGCACAATGCATACCTGAACTTAACTGTGAAGAAACAATCAGACAAGAAATCTAGAATGGAGGACATTCTACAAGACAAATGACCTAGGCAATGCATGTTAAAAAGCAGGGCAGTTATTCTATATGCAAAAATATATGAAACTTGATTTGACTGTGGATTGGAAAAAAGTTCCTAAGACATTTTTGGAACAATTGAGGAAATTGGAATATGTATTACATGTTACACATGGAGTTAATTTTCTTTGTGTGATAAAAAGATTGTGATTATTTAGGACCTTAATTCTTAGGAGATAGATGTATATTTTAAGGTGACATCTTGACACCTGAAATTTACTTTCAAATGGCTCTGAAAAAAAGCATTTATGTGCATGGGTGCACACACGTGTGTATATAACCCCCATACACACTTTCTCAACAGCTATATTTATTTGCCTACATAAATTACTAAAACTGTCTATTTTAAAATTCTTTCTTATATCCACGGGATATTTATAAAAGTCAATCAAGAACTTATCTACATTGAAAACAGTTTCAAAAGGCTTTTTACAGACCACATCTCCACTGAAATAGAAATCACCAACATAAAGATGTCTGACAAAAATAAACTTAAAAAATAAGCAGTAAAATAATCTCCAGATCAAAGAGGACCACAAAAGAAATAAACAGCAATTGATAAAGAGGACTTTAGAAGCCAGCTATCTCAGAGGAAAATGTGCATATAAAGGCTTTTAGTACTAAAATACATCAAGTATTTAACCTAAACTAGAAAATAAAGAAACCTAAAGAAAAACAGATGAGAATTAACATGAAAGCTAAAACACCAAAACCTGGTTCTTTCAAAACACCAGTAAAAGACCCCACCCCCTCCCCAACCAGGCAAGCCTGAAAAGTATTTAACATCAGGAACAAGATATAACTATAATACAGAAGGGATTCAATAATAATATACCTCTACAGCTTTGATTTTAAAAATTTAGAATGGATAATTTTCTATTAATGGGAGGGGAGGCCTAAAAAACACCCCAAAAACCATGGAAAGCTACCATTATAAGCAGCACCAGGCCAGGTGACGTTACAGATTAATTTAGCTAATTTTTAATGAGTGGATAAAGATTATAAAACTTGAAGACAAAAATCTCTTTAATCCACCTTAAAGCTGGTAAAATACAAAAATCAGAAAATAGCAACTACAAAAACTGAGCCAATTACTTATGAGATGGAAAACTTTCTAAATGAAACATTAGCAGACTATAAAACATGAGCAAGAATTCATTAACCTCAAATGTGGTAATAGTCAAGTAAAGTATCAAAAAAAGGAGGAAACCGTAATGATATGAGCTGAAATAGTAATGATATGAGCTGAAATAGAAATCCCTGACTGTTAACAACTATCAACAGAAATAGAAAAATATCTAAAATATAAAGACCACTTAGAGATGAACAGCAAAAATATTAGTTGGTCAAAATACTGAAGAGATGTCCAGGGACAAGACAGGGATTACTTATCATCCATGGTTGTTTTGGAGATTCCAATACAATAAATACCATGGATATTGAAAATAAAATCTTGGTATTTAAGGCTTAGAAAACCACTAAAATCAAGTAAGAAAATTGATATCAAATGTATAAGAAAAATACAATTAGCAATAAAAACAGAACTGAGAAGTAGATCCTACTAACAACAGTGACAAAAAAGCATAAACCCAGCAATAAATTTGACAAGAAAAGTGTAGCAATTATATAATTAAATTTTAATATTGCATTGAAGGGCATCCAACAAGAGATGAGAAAAATGCTTCTGGATGGGAAGACAATGCCAGTCCATCTAGAACTAATACATAACATACTACATACATGTATATAATAAACAGTCAAAATCTCAAAGGAGTTTTTCAATAACTAGACATAAATTTAAAGTTCACGTATTTGAAACTGCCCCCAAATGTTTGGAAAATAGTGTTAGCCTCATCTTACCAGAAAAACTTAATTAAAACTATACTACTCACAGGCAAGAACAAGATCAGGAAACACATTTATGTTTCAATTGTACAAGGATTTTAAACACATGGCATTGGCACAAATGGGCATCCATCTGCAAGAATCCTACCTCATAACACATATAAAAAATTTTGCTGAGGGATGGATTATAGATCTAAACAGGAAAAACTTAGAAATTTAGATGTTAATGGTTTTCGGATGGAGTTGACCTTAAGACTGAAAATCCAAAAGCAACTACAGGAAAAATAGACTTGATACTATGAAAATTTAAACTGTCTACATGGCAAAAGACCATATAAACAGATAGAGGGTATTTGAAGAACTAGGAAAGCCTTACATATTGATGAGTGGACATCAAACATTTATTCAACTAGTCATCAGAAGCATTAATTAAAACTGCAAACAAATAAGATATTTCTTGCAAAAAATCCCAGAAATTAGACAATGATTACTCTCAGTTCTAGGAAGGATGTAGAGAAAACCAGCACTTTTGTACATTTATTGCTGATGACATTGAGAAAGTCAGCTGGGAATACCTGTGAGAACTCAGAACACAGTTTGGAGAATCCAGTATACATAAGAGAAAAGCATGGGACACAATGACATTTAAACAGGAGGAGCAGAGGAAAAGCAACCTGAATGTAAACAGGGGAATGGTGAAACACATTATAGTATATCCATACTAAGGACTTTAATGCCCAAAGATGAGGAAGGCCCATCCATGTTGAAAGAAATTGCTAAGTACATAGAATGACCCCATTTTTAACTCCCCTACTCCTCGTAACAGTTTATATGCATGTCTGTTTTTACAGAATGTGTGGATGGATAGATACATCCTCAACTGTTGATTTTCTTCAGGTGGATAGGACTGAGACGTAGGTAAGGGTGAGGTGGGTAAATAAGTTTTTTAAGATATTTTCATATCTGTTATGAGGATTCTGTTTTATTTTAACCAAAAAAAAAAAATAAACTAGGTTTAGAATATAAATTAAAATTCTTATTTTTCTAAGTGAAAAAGTTGATTCTAGTTGATAATTTAAGAAAGTGGTACAAGCAGATTACTTAGAATTATGGGGAAATTGAAAACAGGGGGACTAGGGACAAGGTGGTAGACTTTTCCTTAAGTAGAACTAGGCAGCAGATTCTCTTAGGACCATGCTTACATACAGTATGACTTGTAAAGTGAGGATCTAAGAGCTTAGTAATTCTTACTGATAAAGTAAAACCAAGGAACATAAAACAAGAACCAAGTGTATATATTAGTTGGGTCCCCAGGCAAACTGAAAGCAGTATTTTTTTCTTAATTTCCTACCATACCTTTAAGGCAACTTTTAGATTATCCTACAGTGAAAAGTAGCCACATTCAAATGAGTTAAGGGATAAGAAGTAAAAGGGACTACAAACTTTATTAAAAGTAAATAAATGTAACATATAATATGTACAGATGGCACATGGTGCCAATTTTATTTGTAGATATTATAGTATTCCAAAGTTCACAAGTTACACCTTTGCCACGGCCTTGGCTAAATCTTGAACTAGTGCAGAATTCAGCTGTGCTAGAGTGCTGATCTTAGCATGCTTAGATGTGGCATACTTGTTCTTGATAGTCTGGAGGAGAAAAGCATAGACATTAATGAAGGAAAAGAGGAAAACATTGTGGAACCAATGGTAAAGATATTCACCAGCTCCTTAAAAATGAGCTACGCACAGCTCTCCCTTCCACGTGTGACAGACCACACTCTATCTAGGGAATGTATATCTCTCTAAATAAACTTGATTTCACTTAAAAAAAAAAAGAGCTATGCATTTGCAGGCATAGTCTTAATGATTTTCATATTTTCCACAACACCCTACAGTGCCACCAAATGACTTACCATGTGCTTTGTAAGCCCACGATTCACCATGATGACATTCTTAGCCAGGTGTTGCATAACAACAAGAAGGGATTCTTCAGTGTATGACAGGTAATGCTGTAGAGTTGGTGTCTAAGACAACAAAAAATGTTGAAAATGCTCATCAAAAGTGGTTTTCATAAATAAGTGTTATTTAAAAGAAGGGTAGGGAGGTAGATACTGTGTAACTGATTATAATTGAAATTTAAGACAAGCTTAAGACCCTTCTTCCCCAGGAACTCTTCCTTTATGCTTCTCTAGGATCCTGTGCTCCAACCTAATTACACTACTGGAGTTGCTGACTTGTCCGTCCCAAAGCTAAACTCCAAGTCCCTTGGAGCCAACTTTCTCATTCATAGTTCTGCTTCTAGGGCCTAAAGTAGCATATGGCACTCCAGGAGAATTATCTGTTGAATCAATGAACTTCTAGTTTGTCACTTGACCTGCTTGAGCTTCTCCATCTGTAAGGAGCAGCAGCTTCTCTGCCTTTCTCAAAAGGTTATAGGAAGATGAAATTAGATCATGAAATGGAAGCATTCTGTGATGATGTCACAAGCAAGATATCATTTTTAATCATTCCCTCAGTAGAAGCCATATTTAGGAACCAATGGAATTGTCCTTTAGTGGAAACAGTTTATATTCAGTAAATACTATAATTTAAAAGCTTATATAATAAATACAATAAAATAGTATTAATTTAAAAGCCTAGGTTTGTGGGACAGAGCTTACCCATTCACCATTATCAAGAATTTTCAGTGCTAAGCAAAAAGCTCCCGCTGCAATCTGAGAAGGAGGAAAGTGCACCATATCATAGTCCAACATAGTTAGTTCCATCAGATATTTGGCCAAAGTATGTAGCTCAACATCCACCTGAAACAGAACTCACAGGTCACTGAGTTGACAGAGAATTCTGCATTGGCAATAACTTGTATGCCCATAACTATGACTATGGATGTTTGTCTATAAACTCTCAAATGCAACTGCCCATGAAAGGCTTTAATGATATTAACATACAGACTGATGGGAAATAAAGACCATCTTTATCCCTTCTTCATGTAGTTAGGTACATAACACAAGGCAGTTGAACTAGATCTCATTGGTCAGCAGTATTCCTTAATATACCATACAAAGGTTTCAAGAAATCTGTACCTCTCCAATTTTAGATGCTCTCCGAAGGAAATGCAGGGGTAGAGGGCGACCCAGACCAAAATTTAAAGCTCTTAGAATCTTCATTTCCATCTGTCTGATTTGGTACTTAGTGTAAGTGTTGTCAGTCACAAAGGCAAAGTCCCCGATTTCTGGAGGGTACATTTCTTCATATTTGCTTGCAATAAACATGGCAGTGACACCAACCAGCTGCAGCATCTTCTTGGGCACACAATTATCCTGCAGAGAGAATTTCAACTGGATGAGTAAGTAATATGCCTTTGAAAAAGGAGGCACAGAGCTATGAAGGAGAGGTGGGAAAGACACTTCCACAACAAAATTTTGACACCCCACCCCCCAGGACAGATTTTAGCTGAGTCTATTTCTTACGACTCAGCCAGGACACTGGAAGGGCAAACCCTCAATTGCTCAGTTATGCTCACCTGCATGAACCGATCAATAATGGCAACAGTCATGTACATGGTCTCCTGCAGTAACCTGAATTTCATCTGAACCTGCACTAGCCAGTCAATTAGGATGGCTCTCATGTTTCCAGTGACTTCACGACCCAGTAGGTATTTTGGTCTGACTGCTTGCTCTTCCTGCAAAAGAATTGCTGATTATCCTTAGAAGCAAGACTCCATGTGATATTTCTGACCAGAAATAATCAGTCACCTCAGAACAGCTCTGGGACATTTAGGTCTTAACTCAGTTATTCATATGGTCACTGCAAACAGCTCTATCACTGAGGAAGAAAGCAAGCAAACACTAAATAGGAGAGTGTGACAGGTTTTCCTGTTGGCAGATCTTATTCTGTTCAATTCACCATCGCTACTACTGAGCCATACTCTATGTCCCCACTTCTTCCCAAACTACCTTATCATACTATCACCTCAGATCTTTCCACTTAAGACTCTAAACCCAGAACCTGAGCTTTACAAAGTAGAGAAAATAGTAGAAGTTCCAGATCAGCTGCTATCAATATGCTATCACTCCTGTTCCAGGGTTTAAACCCCCAAAGCACCATAGATAAGAACGTAAACAAGGTCCCACTGCACAACACAGGGAACTATATATTCAGTACCTTGTAATAACCTGTAATGAAAAGGAATGGATATATATCTATATGAATCACTGTGCTGTATACCAGAAATTAATGCATTATAAGTTGACTATATTTCAATAAAAAGAAAAAAAAAGAATGAATCATCAAAACCTAGCACACACATCTGCTAAACCCACCCCTCCAAAGTTAGAACACAAACTTTAAAAACAAGGGAGAAGAAATCTGGAGCAGAGGGCTGGTTTTGGCAAGAAAGTCTTGCAGGACAATGCTGTGGAAAATGGAGATGCCCAAAAGAGCCAGGAAAGAGCCTGAAGATGTCGATGATGTCACTAGAATAGAATGCATTACAAACAAGCAATTGGGTAAATTTGGTAGCTGTAGAGCTTATGTTGTTAATATACAGAATGCCTCCTCATTTTGGGGGGAAAGGGCAAAGGACACTAATAGAAAGTTTCAGAAGTGGAATGAAATGGAAGAAAACCAAAAACTTAAATTTTTGAGTATATTCCTCTTAGACAAAAAGAACAATTTCTGATATCACATGCATGTAAGGAACATGGACCCAAAATGCCTTGTTTTGGCTATAGTTTTCCAGCATCGTCTCCTTTACTACAAATCCAGATTTTGGGACTCACCCACTCCTAACCCACTCCTGATGGTTATAAATGTATCAGACTTTCCTTCGGAAAGAGCCATGGTAGTATCCACTCCCACTTTGAACTTTCCCTGTTCAAAATGGCAAATACAGACTTCACTGGCTTTAGTGCCTTTTTATTTTTGGTATTCCACAAAGAATTTTAAATTGGAACCTATGGTTAAGAAATGCTACTTACATCCTGCTTAAATTATTGTGACCTGTTAATGGAAAATTCCTTTAATAAAGCTAGATGCAGTTTAGAAAAAACAAAGATTTTATCCTACTACTGACCTCAAGTTGTCTCAGATAAGCATAGATATCTTTCACATATTCACTACAAAGGTTGGGATCCGCTCCGTCTTCTGCATCCACATCATTCACTGCAAGAATTACATCAGAGAAAGCCTGACACAGGTATTCTTCTGCAGGGGCACAGCCAGATGTTTCCATGGGGCTTGGTGAGGGAGTATCAACCTTGAAACAGAGAGACCTTTTGAAATAATAGCAAAGAGGAGCAAACAATCTTGGAATGAACGTCAGATTATTGGTACTAACTCACGAGACTTATCTGCTGAATAGACATAGAATCCACTTATCTTTTCAAATTTATTCAACTTCTTTTTAGGAAGTGGCTAATATAAAAAGTGAAATGCCAGCTTAGACTGAGCCAGCAGAATTGTTAATAGGTAAAACAGAGAAGAAGCAAATTCATATGCTAGACTTTCCTCTGAAGGAAACTGGTAAGTAATGCATTTGTTTAGCAATGTCCTGATAAGTTAAACCAAATGAATGACAAGTTAGCCTTTAGTCTTTATTTCAAAACATGGACTGCTTCCCACTGAGAGGGAGACTACAAGGTCTGTCTGGACTACTAAGGATTAACGACTTTGTTTGATTTTAGGAACAAGAGTGGAGGTGGGGGCAGCTAGGGTGGGGATGGAGAAAGTTAGGGAAAGCTTTAGGTGTTGATGCTTGAGCTACTTAAAAGAGGGTGGGAAAGGCATTTTTATTAAGTGGGAAAGCAAAGGCAAGAATCAGTATGGGACTTTCAAGGAAACCTCAGGTCGTTTGGTATGGTCAATGAAAGACTGTGCAGGCTACAGTTTTCTCTGCTATGCCCAGAAGGTCTATACTAAAGACATAGCCTCATAGCTCCTACTCTTAGATAGAAAGAGCTGGGCCCAATGACTTTGATAGATCATTTCCCCAGTGGCTTTAACGAAGTTTAAAAATTAGAGCTTAAGAATGTAGTTTGTTTCAACAAATAAGCCTCTTCTAGATGGCGTATTTTTCCTTCACAGGAGTAGACACATCTACATACCTGATATTTAATAAATTCTTGGTTTTGAGCCTGTGTTAACTCATCTTACCTACTCTCTGAAGAGGTACATTTTCTGCTTTATACCCTCATATATTCCAGTGGTACAGACTTATTAAGGATTTGGTGGCCATATTAGGGAGTAAAAAAAAAAAGCTCAAGAAAACAGTGGGGGAGGGTATAACTCGGCGGTAGAGTGCCTGCTTAGCATGCAAGAAGTCCTGGGTTCAATCCCCAGCACCACCATTAATAAATAAACCAACCTAATCTTTACCCTCCCCTCCCCCACAAAAGAAAACAATCGGTGTTTTAGTCAATAAATTCTGGTCAGATGGCTTGTACCCAAAGACAGCAAAATCTTTGGCCCAGGCATCTACTACTCAATACCTTAAATAAAGGAGGGGTAGTATATAACAAAGCAATTGAAAGCAGACTCTGCAGCCAGACAGCCTGAGTTCCAGTTATGTGCCGCTTAGATGTGGCTCTATAAAAGATACTTAATACTTCTCTGCCGTGATCTAAAAGGTAGAGGTAATAAACAGTACCAGTGCTAAGCGAGAATAATAAGATCATGTGAGCTAATGCACGTGAAGCGCTTAGCAGAGCCTACCTCCCGCTAAGCACTCTATGTTACTATTATTATTTATTCAAAAGATCTATCATGCATTAGTCAAATGAAGGAAAAGAAACAATCGACAGGCTCTAAAATAGTATGGTTTACCAAAATAGGCTCAGGGGAAAGTTTCTCTTCTTTAACAGGCTCAGGTTCCGGCTCTGGCTCCAGCTCCGGCTCCGGCTCCGGCTCCAGCTCCGGCTCCAGCTCCGGCTCGGGCTCGGGCTCGGGCTCTCGCTCCAACACGGGTACAGGAGCCTTTTCCAGAGGTTTTGGTAGTTTTCTAGCAATAACTTTTCCAGCAGCTAAAGTTTTTGCTTCCTGTGGATGAAAAGGAGAGAATGGAATGTTTCTCCATCAAGGATCACAGCTGGAAGGCAGACTAGAGAAGCTGAATCAGGAAGACAGTTACCTTTTTCAGGGGCAGTTTGGCCTGTGGCTGTTCACTGACTTTGTTACCGATGTCTCCAAGAGCTGTTCTTGGCCTCAGCCCGGGCTTAGAAGCTCCAACAGTGGCCATAGGCACGCGTTTTGCGCCTGCCATACTGAGCTTCGCCTTATTTTCAGCATTAATTTTCGTGTTCTGTAAGAAGCAAGACCACTCTGAAAGCTAGCCCAGCCAAGTTAGGGTAAGTCAAGGGTTAAAGTGGGGGCAAAAGAGAGGCTCTCAGGAAAGCCGACTGTAAATGGGTTCCTGGGGGAAACCTGGGTTCCAGGGTCTACGCTAGGTTATGACAAGTCAGCTTCCTCCCAAACCGCTTCCTTCACCAATTGAAGGATTGCCTCCTCAGTCTCCACCGGGCCTGAAGTACCATAAATTTACATTTGAAAGGGAATCGAAAAAGCCTTCAATTGCAAGCACCTTCTTCTCTGGGGAGAGGGTCACGCAGTTGGTGGTAGCTCACTCCGGGGGCCTCCATCACCTTTTACAAAAGGTTTCCAGTCTACCCTCCATCTGCTCCCCCACCCCCAGCATTTATCTAAGGCCCATCCACTTTTCTTCTCTCCGCCCGTCCTTCTCCCATACTCTCCCACCGACCGCTATCCTCCTCCTCAAATCTCTGCCCCGGCCCGCTCCCGCCCGGGGGACTCCCGCAGGAGAGCCAGGGAAGGGAGGCGCGGCGAGCCGGCAGAGACGCGTTTGTTCACCGTCCGCAGGAGCTCACCCTGGTGATCCGGAGCGCCATGGCTTCCTCTGCACCAGGCAGTAGCTCAGTGGGGAGAAGCAGAGCACGGGAGTCCCCGACCAGCCGGGGACCTGAACCCAGCACACGCCAACAGCCGTTCCTCCGCAGCACGCCGGGAAGAATCGGGCCCTGCCTCAGGTTTAAACCCCGCACCGCTCCCTCCTTATTGGCCTGTTCGTGGCACTCGCTCGCTTCTCATTGGCGGCGGCCGGTTCCTCCGAGAATGCGTTTCCAGGGCGATCCCGCGAAGACATTCGGGTGGGACGGGACCAGGCCGTCACGTGGTCTGGCCCCGCGCCTGCGCCCTTGGCAGTGACTGCCGCCACCTGGAGAGGGGATGCGTCCGCTGCTCACCTGGAGAGGTGAGCCTGTGCTGTGCTGGGGCAGTCTTGTGGCCTTAAAAAAGTGCTGGTGGAGCCACCGCAGTTGGACCTCAAAGACAGTTATGACTTTAGTTCTACTTACTGTTAAACACTGACCTCTTTTACAGTGGCATGTAGCCGAAAAGGCTTTTATATATACATTCTTTCATTTGATCATTCCAACAGCACTCTGGTGGAGGCACTGAAGCTCGGAGAGGCTTTGGGTGATTTTCCCAGAATCACAAATTAGTAACACGGGACTAAACTTAGATTTCTTTAGACCCATGATGTTTCCACAACAGTAATTGCCGCTTAAGAATATTGCCAGCCTCTTAACCTGCCAGATTACTTAAATCAAATTATTTCGAAAGCCAATTTTTTTATTTTTGCTTTTTATTTGAAAATAATTTCAAACTTAGGAAACTTGTAAACAAAAATCTTACTGGGAACACACAGGTAGGTACCCTTTACTCAGATTCAAATATCCTTTTACCCCATTTGCTTTATTATTCACTTAATCTCTTTCTTATATAAAGCTCTATCTATGGACACATAACCCTATAAAATTTTCTTCCTGGAACATTTGAGAGTAAGTTATATATATAATGGCCCTTTATCCCTCAATTCTTTAGTGTGTATTTCTAAGAAAAAGGGATATTCCCTTACATATTCACAATACAGTCATAAATTTACTTTATTACAATATTGTATTCAACCTAGTTTATATTCCAATTTTGTCAGTTGACCTAGTAATGTTCTTTCCTCCAGCTAGAGTCAATGTTGCATTTAGTTCCTTTAGTCTGAAACACTTCTCACAGCTTTTCTTAGTCTTTCAAACACTGATGGTTTTGAAGAATACAGTACGCCCTGCCGCTTTTTAGAAAATAGAAATTTCTTATTCTTGTGTTTGTTTAATGGTTCCTTGTGACTTACATCAAGGTTATGCATTCTTGGCTGTTACGCATAGGTTTCACGTAGGCGACATCAGATTCTTCTCAGGGGATCAACTCTGCAGACATATGCTGTTTGCTTGTTCCCCATAAATGATATTAATTTTGATCACTTGGTTAAGCTATTACCTGGTTTCTCCACTGTACTTTTAGTTGTTTGAACCCGTTCCTGACCATTGCACAGTAGAATTTCATTTAACACAGTAGTTCTCAATGGAGGAACATTTTGTCCTATGGGGAGCATTTGGCATTTCTGGTTGTCACAACCGGGAAGATGCTACTGGCTTCTAGTGGGTAGAGACCAGAGATGCTTCTAAACATCCTATAATACACAAGACAGCCTGCACCCCATAAACACAGACACAAATGATTATCCAGCCCCACAATTCTGGTGGAGTCTCAGACTGCCAAGTTTGAGAGAGCTTGTCTACTACATACATACCTATGACTCATTTCTATTCAGAATGCTGATTTTGATGCTTAATAAACACAAGTTCCATGGATTATATCTTTTTAAAATAACATTAAAAATTTTGACTTTTCTCAGATACATGCACTCCAGTGTTCATAGCACCACAGTTTACAATAGCCAAGACACGGAAGCAACCTAAATGTCCATCTACAGATGAATGGATAAAGAAGATGTGGTATATATACACAGTGGAATATTTGCCATAGAAATGAGTGAAATAATGCCATTTGCAACAACATGGATGGACCTCGAGATTATCATACTAAACGAAAGACAAATGACAAATATCATGTGATATCACTTATATGTGGACTCTAAAATATGATACAAATGAACTTATTTACAAAACAGAAACAGGCTCACAGAGATAGAAAACAAATGATTACCAAAGAGGGAAGGGGTAGGGAGGGAAAAGTGAAGAATTTGGGATTAACATATACACACTATTATATAAAAGAGATAAATAATAAGCACCTAGTGTAAAGTACAGGGAACTATATTCAGTATCTTGTAATAAACTATAATGGAAAAGAATCTAAAAATTATATATATATATACAGACACACACATACCAGAAACAAACACAACATTATAAGTCACTATATGTCAATTAAAAAAAGACAAAAACAAAAAACAAAAAACAAAAAACAAAAAACTTGACTTTTCTCCTCAGTGAACTACACAGTATTCTCTCCCCTGGCCCTGTCAGTAGTGCCAACTACATACCAGGCAATGTTCTAGGTGCTAGGAATATAGCTCTGAACAAAACAGATGAGCTCCCTGCTGTTATAAAGTATAGAGTCCAGTAGGAGAGAGGCTAAATAAGTAAATAAGTAAAATGGAAAAAACGATCAGGTAGTACTAAATGGTAGGCAGAAAATAAAGATAGTGAAGCAGGTAGAGTGATTTGGTAGCTAGCTGAGACTTGGTGGTCACGGACAGTCTGAGAAGTTGACATTTAAATTAAGGTTTAAATGACAAAAAGGAAAACATTTTAGGTAGAGGAAACAGCCTGTGAAAACCCAAAGATAGTGTTGGCTTAAACAAATAGACTGCCAGATATTTCTCCTGCAAAAATAGGCTTATTCAGGATCAACGAAGAATTACAATTTGGGGTCTACCACCACGGCAAGCCATGAAAGTCCCCATGCCACAGGGAGAGGACTCTCGTATACAGGGAAAAGGAAGTCAAGAGAGCTATGTAGTAAGCAGAGTCCACTGGTGGAATTGAGAGTTTGAAGTATAGTGGCTTTTTATTGGCTGAGCTTTTATCAAGGAAGAAGAGGAATTCTCTCTTTTGCTGGGCTATTGTAGTCACAGAACCTGCAAGCTCCCCTTTCTGACGACACTCTATTTTAATGTGCTTATTAATTTTTACAATGGGAAAAAGCTTGTCATGTTCAGAAAAGCCAGTGTGGCTAGAGTATGGGAGGAGGAGGGGAGTAGAGATGAGATTAAGAAATTGGAAAGGGTAAAGCTACACAAGGCCTCCCTCGTAAACCAAGGTAAAGGGTTTGGGCTATACTAAGTGCAGTAGAAGGCTTTGGAGGGTTTTAAGCCACAGTGTGGCAGAATCTATTTTTTCAAGAGATTTCTGTTGTCATGGTGGAGAGAATGTGTGTAGCTTGGGTGGAGGAGGGGAAGAAGGAGGAGGAGAGAAGCAGGGGAGCCATTCAAAGGCTGTTGTAGGAGGCCAGCAAAAGATGATGGTTGGATGGTACTAGCAGCACTAGATGGAAAGGGATGGGTTCTGGATATATTTTGGAGATAGACTTGCTGAGTCTTGATTTACATGCCTGGAGTGAGAGAAAAGGGGTCAAGGGTGACTCATAGGTTTTGACTTGAGTGACTGAAACAGAAAAGACTAAGAGATGAGCAGCTTTTTGTGGTGGTAGGGTATAGCTCAGTGGTAGAGCACATGCTCAGCATGCATGAGGTCCTGGGTTCAATCTCCAGTACTTCCATTAAGCCTATGGCCATACCATCCTGAATACGCCCAATCTCGTCCAGTACCTCCATTAAAAACTAAAAAAATAAACAAACCTCATTACCCACCCCAAATAGATAAATAAAAATAAATTATACAAAAAAAAATTTTTAAAGGGTACAAACTTCCAATCATAAGATAATTTACTAGGGATGTAATATATAACATGATAAATGTAATAAACACCGCTATATGTTATAATGAAGGTTGTTAAGAGTAAATCCCTAGAGTTCTCATCACACGCAAAAAAATAAAAAAACAAACAGAAGAGCAGCTTTTAGAAAGTAGTAGTTTGGGGTAGATCAAGAATTCTGTCACATTTGGAATGCTTAGAGAAATACAACAGGGGAGATCTAGGCAAAGATCAGGGTGGGAGCAGAATTCTCCTTAGCTTTAGATAGTATTTAAACTCTGAGACAGATGAGGTCATCTAGAGAAGGAATGTAAAGGCGGGTAGATGCCCAGGAGCAAGCCCCAGGGCCCTCCGTTTTAAAGATTGAACAGAGGGAGAGAACACTGTGTAAGTCTACTGTTGTTTTGATCCCACATCTAACACTGTGGGTGTGTGGGTGTGTGGATGTGGAGAACACACAAATTGGTCTACAGAGGGAAGGGTGTTAAAGAATTGGTACTTGAGAAGGTAGTGAAAAATTGTTTTTGTTATATTTAGAATGTAGTCTGTACTTATTTTTTGGCCCTCATGTAAAAACATCTTATCACTGAGGCTCCATTTATTGTAATGAAATAAATTTACATTTTAAGGTAGGACAAGAAAAAATTTAAATTCTCCTTTCTGTTTGGGCCTCTTCCCTCCCTCCCTAATATGCAGTATGCCTCAGCATTACACATTCACCAGACCTTCTTAAAGATGGGAATGTCTGCTCGACTATAAAGACAAATTTTTCCCCTTTCTTCTGATGCTAGCCACGTAACTTCTTTAAAGAGCAGCGTTCTTTCCCAACTCTGCAGGGGGTCATGGTGACTTGCTGCTTGCCTTGCATGAGCTTACCTGGACTATGTGTCTTTGGTGAACTTTATGTAAAATGTCATTATGACATTTTGATGTAAGACCTTTTGAAAGTGTGACTTGACTTGGACTTCTAACAGCAGAACAGCTCTTAGAGCTTTCTGAGAGTCTGTCTCCTGGGTTATAATCCTGTTTGGCTTGAATAAAATTCTCTTTTTTCTTCTTAACTTGATTGTTAATTGCATTTTTATGGACAGTTGTGATTGAGTATAGGAGTCAAGCAAGGGAAACACATTTTTGTTTTTGTTTTTTTCCCTTCAAACCTCATAGGAACTTCAGTTTGCTGAGTTAAGTGATGGTAAGAAGACGGAGACAGATGAAAAGGAATGTAGAAGAGGAAGGGCAAGTAGTAAAGAAGGCCTGGGAGAAAAGCAATGGAGAATGAGAGGTCCTGGAAACTGAAGAAAGGATTCTCTCCCACACACCACTCCTGCTATACCAGTCCTTACTTGGTTGTACAGTAAAGAGTCTTTGCATAGTGAATAGTCTTTCTAGAAGGCTGAGTAGCCTGCAACTCTAAGACTGGGGCTGAGTAACGTGGGGTAGGGTACAGAGCGAAATTGAAAGCACAACTTAATAGCCTTGGGTTGGCACCCAGCTGTACTTTACAGTTAGCTGTTTGGTGGGGTCAGAAGTGGGAGTGGATGAAAGCGGCCGCTGATCACCAGCAAACTCCATGATGCTCCTAGCTGAGAAACATGAAGCTCGGAGTTTAAGCATAGTTAATTTTTCACATAGCCAGGATGTGGACAAGTCACACTTCAGTATCATAGTTAAGTGCACAGATTTTTCCTGGTTATTGAAAACGTATGCCCCACCCTCTGTAAAGATTTTTGTAATCTTCCAGGAGAAAGAGTTCCCTTCCTCCTCTGAACTCAGAACAGTATCACATCTACCTTTCTTCCAGTGTGTATCACCATGCTCTTTTACATATTTTTATATGCTCAGTAACTACAGCCTTCCTGTGAGGGCAGAGACCATATCAGACCTCTTTATATAACTCACTCTGCTTTATACATGTTAGGCATTTAATGCATCAGTAAACTTAATAGGTGCTTTAACAAATGGTTCCCATAGATTAATTTGGGACTATTGCCTTGATTGGATAGGACTGCAAGGGATCGATCACCTTATAGTCACGGGATCCAGACCCTATCATTTTAAGTCAAGAGAACAAGCGACTGGCCCTGAGATCACAGCTATGGTGGCGAGTCTGATTCCTAGACCAGTCAGCGTCCCGCCTACTATATTGATTTGCAGTCTTTCACATTAGGCATCCCTATCCCGCTCCTATGGCAAATGAAGGCAACCAACAATGGGAAACCCTATCTGAAGTAAGGCATTGGAAAAGTATGTCACTGTAACTTACCTGATGCTTTTTAAGAGCTAAACACTTAACCTCCATATGATTACCTAACAGGTCTGTGGTTAACTTGTAACCTGGTATTCAAATACCCTCAATGGCTTGCTGCTAACCTTCCTTTCTAATCATAGGCCTACAAATTCCACACCCAAAAAGCATGATTGGGCAAAACTGAACTACTAAAGGGTTTACTCCAGAGGGAATTAATCCCCTTGCCTTCTATTTCTGACCCCACTGGTCTCTTCCATCTATCAAGCACCACCTCCTTTGTGAAGCCTTCTCCTCCCTTCAGCTAAAAGTAACGTCTCCATTTTCTGAACTTTGCCTCTTCCTTTTGGCACCAGATCTCTCTAAATCTTGAATTACAGTTATTTACACCTTATTTTTCCCTACTGTAATAAGCACTGTGAAGGCAGAGTTTGTGTCTGATTTATTTTTTACTTTAAACAGAAAGCTTGTAAGTAAGAGGCAGTGAACATGCTGCTTAGTCCAAGTCGCCATCCTCTCTCATTTGGGCTTCCGCGGGCCGGCTAACTCTCCCCTGGGTTCCACTCACTCTCCTACCCTGATCGCTTTGAGACATGACAGCCCTGTGACTCAAAGCCCTCCACAGACTTTGCACATCCACACCACACCTTCTGCCTAATTTTGCTATCATGTTGGCTTTCTTGCTTTGCTTCTATCATGGTAACCATCTCCTGCCTCAGACGTCTTTGCATTTGATGTTCTTTCAGGGACGAATAGTGGGTATTAGTAGAATATGGGTAGGATACTCGGTACTGGTTGTTTCTTTACTCAGATCAGGTTCTTGTCTTCCTCCGCAGACACCCTCTTTGGCCAATCTCTAGCACCCCTGTTAAGAATGTCAATCCCTGCCTCTCCCATCTGCCTGTCTGGCTGGCAGGGAAGGAAAAGAACTTGTATGTTGGTGAAGGAGGAAGCTGTGTGGGTCGACAGTGAAATCTAGAGTAAAAAGCAAGCTGATCCAAGGTGACCTGCAGGCTGTAAAATGCAGTTTAATCCAAGTGTGATTTTTAAAACTGTTCAAATGATTTTAATTATTGGAATGCACAATTTAAAAAATATGCAAATAAAGTTTTAAAACCTAAAAAAAAAAAAAAAAAGTGTCAATCCTGAAACCAGAGTGGCTGGTTTGGAAAGCTGGCTTTACCACTTACTAGCTGTAGGATTTAGGACAAGTTAATTAACATTTTTCTTCCTCAGTTTCCTCATCAGTAAAATGGGGATAATAATTTTACATATTTATTGCTTAGAACAGTGCCCACCTGGTACAGAGCAAGGGTTCAATAGCTACTGTTTTTCCTCACAGTGCTGATCACAATCTGACATTTTCACATACTAGTCTGTCTCCTCCACTGGAAACTAAGCTCCTTCACAGCAGGACTTTATTAGTGACTTTATTCCTAGCTCCTAGAGCCGTGTCTTCACACAAAGAACTTCAGTGAATTCTGTTGAGTATGGATGGATGTATTCAACATTTTAAAAAACCATAAATAAACCACTGAATTGTATTATTTTCTTATACTGGCTTTCCGTAACTGTGAATCTTAATACCGACAGGTCTATGTACTATATTTTGTTGCAGGGGAAACCTCCTTGGCCTTTAAATTCAAGCAGAAAATAGCCACAAAGAGGAACAATATGTACCTAAAAAAATTCAGTCCACTACATTGTATTATTGTGCTAGATCAGTTAAAGCAAACGCATTATGTGATAACACCAAAACTAGGAGGATAAAATGGATGAGATTAATTATGTGCCTTGCACATAATAGCTTTGAAATAAATACTTACTAGCAAATTATGAAAACACTTGAAAAAGAAAATGCAATACAGAAGTTAAGTTATAACTTAAAACATTTTGACAATTGTATACACCTCTGTAACACACCCTGATCTAGATATAGAACACTCCCAGCATTCCAAAAAGATCTCCCTGCCCTCTTCCAACAAACTCCCTGTCTTCCCAAGACAACCATGTGGCAAGCAGAATAACAACTGCCCCCACGCCCAAGAAGTCCTTGCCCTAATGCCCGGAACCTGTGAATATGAACATACCTGTGAATGTTACATGGCAGAAGAGACTTTGAGATAGGGGATTATCCTGGACTACTGGGTGGGCCCAGGGTGACCACAAGCGTCCTTAAAAGCAGAAGAGGATGACGGAAGAGTGGGTCAGAGAAAGATGCCACAGTGGAAGAAGAGACAGAAGAGATTTGGAGGGTAAGAAGCACATGTCCTATTGTTGCTGGCTTTGAAGATGGAGGAAGGAAGCCACAGGCCAAGAAATGCAGGTGGCTTCTAGAAGCTGGGAACACCAGCAAAGAAACAGGCACCTCAGTCCTACAACCACAAGGGCTGAATTCAGCCAACCACCTGAATGAGCAAAGAAATGGATTCTGAGAGCCTCCAAAAAGAACTGCAGCATTGCAGCAATTTGATTTTAAACCAATGAGTCCCATACTGAACTTCTGACCTACAGAACTGTGAGATAATAAGTGTGCATTAAGCCCTAAGTTTGTGGTAATTTGTTATGACAGCAATTAAAAATTAATATAAACCACTCTCTGTGCTCTATCACTATAGATTAGTCTTGTTTTTGGACTTTATATACATGGAATCATAGTATGAACTCTTTTGTGGCCAACTTCTTTCACTTATGTTTTTGAGACTCACCTGGTACTGTTTGTAACATTAATTTTAATTTTTTTCTTTAGTAACAGTAATTTTTTTAAAACTGCTGACTAGTAGTCCATTATGAATACACCACAATTTATTCATTCTTTTGTTGATGGACATGTTGTCTAATTCTTGGCTATCATGAACACGTAAATTCTTGTACAAGCCTTTCTGTAGACATGTTTCCATTTTTCTTGGGTAGATACCCAGGAGTAGAACTGCTAGGTCACAGGGTGGATGTATGTTTAACATTAAAAAAATTGCCAAATGGTTCTCCAAAGTGGCTGTATCATTTCATACTCCCACTAGCAGTGAGTTCCAGTTGCTCCATATCTGTAAATTTGAACAGATTTTATTCTGATTTTATGTATGGGGGGGGGGGGGAAGAAGATACCCAGAGAGGCTGATTTGCCTAAAGTCATGTGGTTTGTATGAGCTGGAACCAGTACCCTGGTGCTCTCAATACTGGAGTTTCCCTACTTTCCACCTGTACCTCCTACTTTTCAGCACTGCCTTCTCTCTCATCTTGATAGCTCTCAATTACTTAATTTAATTTTCCTGCTATTTGTATGCCTTCTAAGGGAAATGACAATTTTTATAATTCTGTAATATGTATTGTACCTATCTACTTAAATTTTTTAAAATGTATAAACATTACATTAAAACATCAATATGCAATTATTTTCCCACCACTTAAATTTTTTAATATGTATTGAAGATTCTGGACCAGAAAATGTGTAAAGAGAAGACAGGAATATCAAAATAACTTATAACAAATTTCTAAAACCTCTCACATATTAAAATTGGTAAGACAAAAATATGATTTACAATACAGGTTTTTCATTATGGTATAGATAAGAAAATAGTACCCATACTAAAATTAATTCATCCTACTTATCAAAATTCCTAGGTATAAGAATGAAAATATTTAGATGCTTATAAATAGGTATTCAAAAGTTTCTTTCGGACAACATTCTTTGGTGTTCATAAAACTGCATATATGACTATATATCTATTTATCAGTCTTTTCAGGCTTTACATTCACTTTAAATTGGAAATCAAAAAACATAAATTAGATATCACTAGAAATTAGAAAGTAGTTATAGGGTATTTTGATTTCATAGTGCCCAAAGGTTTGTGAACAAGATTTACTTACCAAGCTTTAAAAGAACCACCTGTTCTTTGATATTTCTTATATATCTACATGTTCCAGAAATTTAAAAAAAAAAGATACATTTATAGGCAAAATTTCAACTCTGAGTTGACAATCATTTATGACTCTTTCAACTGGCTGTTCCACATATTATGGAGCTAAATGAAAAGATGAAAAGCCTAGCGTTGCTTGGATACCAGCTTAACAAGCAACCTGGAATGCCAGATGCATAGTAAGAAATGGAATATCCTACTTGAGTGGAAGAAGACAAGTGAGTGTGTGATGGACACAACTTAGTCTAAGTTCTTTACCCTAATAAAGTAATTATTCATTTGCAGATATTACCAAAAGTAAAAAATTTATTTTACAGAGTGGTTGGCTTTTGTAATACATCAAAATTGTACTGCTATCCTCTATTCTCACTGCTGCCTCATGTCAGTGGTAGAAGTTTCTCTCAAATAATTTAGTGTACATTTAAAGTGGCAATACAGATTTTACTTAATGGACTTAAGTTATACTTAGAAACCAGTTTTATATACAGAAAATCCATAAATATAGAACTTTTAACCTATTTTATCCTAGGGCTATGCAAAAAATTGACTAGAAATTTTTCATTTGGGTCTTTGTAATAAACATGTAAATACATTATTTACAATGGAGGTGCTTTCTGACAAAGTAAACACACAGAAGTAATTTTGGTCTTCATCAGGATCCATCATTATACGTTCATTTTCAAAGATGTGATATATCATGTTCACTCAAATTTTAAGATTCCTGTTTTATACATAATTTAAATAATTATTTTACTTGTACAATTAATGCTTCATTCTGTATTTAAATTTCATTTAAGAAAGATTCCTTGATCCAACAGTAGGCAGCTTTAAAATCTGTTCCAAATACGGCAAAATGTCTCTGTACAATTTTCTTCCTTCTGGCGATACTGTAAATAGAGTCATTTACTCTTCATTGTTCATACCCCAGGGGTAATTCTCAAGTTATCTCACATGATGTAAGTACCATCTTTGTAGTATTTCATGGATTCCATTTGTTTTGTCATAGCCAGAACATCATGAAATCCAGTACTCAGGCCAGACATGTGTTGAAAGTATGCTTCTTTTTCCACTTGAATTGTTAAATTGTTTACTCCAGCATCTTTAAGTATTCCCGTAACCTGTTATAAAAATCCACACATTTAAAGCTTTTAGATTAATGCATTTAGTGCGTATGTGCTAAGTAATTGATACCACTTTTTTTTAAATAGCCACAGATAGTCAATGATATGTCCTCAAAGTAATGTTTATTATTCAGCTGGTCAAATATTACACAGAATCTTTCAGAAGGCCAGTAAACCACTGACCTGACATTTAAAGTAGAAAAGGAAAACAGCTATTGTTTCCTATTCAGTGGGTCTAGAGTAGGGATACAGGCACTCTTCTGATCTTTATCTCCAACCATGACATGTACCCTGCCAAATTTTTATTATTATTATTATTATTAATTTAGGGCTACATTTATAACTTGCTTCTCGACAATCTATTGAGAACCAAGGTGGATCATAAATGAAATTTTTTTTACGTTAACTTAAGCTTGTCCTCTAAATACTAAAACTTGATTTTTAGTGGGGAGGGTATAGCTCAGTGGTAGAGCTCATGCTTAGCATGCCCGATGTCCTGGGTTTAATCCCTAGTACCTCCATTAAAAATAAATAAATAACCCAATCCGCCACCCCAAACAAACCAAAAACACCCCCCTACAAAAAAAAAAACCAAAACCAAAACCAAACCAAACAAAACCCCTAAAACACTTAACTTTAATTTTTACCATTTTCGGATATAAAACACATCTAGATATAAAAAATAACATACTTGGACAGTTGAAAGATTGGTATTTTTGAACAATTAAATGACTGTTGAGCTGTATAACTTACAATGTGTGTAATTTTATGAATGAATTACCTCAACTGAAATTACTTTAAAAACATAAGATTGTTACCTGCTGTACTATTCTTTGTTCCAGCACATCAGATGTCACCTGTATATGAATTGTTCCTGCCACAACACTGGCAGAATGGCGCCAAAAATGTGGGTCTCGGTATGATATTAATCCTTCAATTTTCTGTATCTGTCAAATAAAAGGAGATGTGACTAATGAATGGACTTAGAAACTAATTTATTTAACATAAAGCAATCTTTTTGGTCCAGGAACCATTATTAAACTGATTTATAAAAACAAGTAATAGGAGAGCCCAGAAATGAGAAATGAATAGGAGGAATAACTAACTTGAGGTAAAAGTATCTAAAATATTTTGACCTGGCAGTGACGCCACAGAAGGAAGTCTGGAATAGAAAGTGAATAGGGTTACACAGGTGCCTTTACACCCAACTGCTGTACTCATTTTCACCTGTGTAAGATGTACTTTGTTCTAAACATCGGATACATTCAGTGATCTATGAGGTTCCCTTTACACTGATAAAAACATTTAAGTATTATTTGTTATATTCGAGATAACATGTTCTAAGTTATCCTCCATGTTCAACCACAGAGGACTGGTTAAATAAGTTACAGATTACCCATACATGTAACACTACACTGTCATTAAAAAAGTATTAGATTATTTAGACATAGTTAAGTGGGGCAAAATTTATAAAGCAGTACAAAACATTTACGGCCATTTTATTTTCAAAATATCTTTATATAGAAAAACAACTTTTAAAAGTGTTTCTTTCCAGGTGGTAGAATTATATGTGATCTTTTTCTTTTTTTGTGCTTTTCTGTACTTTGAAGTTTTCTGTAAAGGACATATATTATTTTTGAAGTAAAAAATTTTTTTTTGGTAGGATGTAGTATTTCACAAATTATGAGGTGAGAAAACTTTACTAATTTTATTAATGAAACGAGTGGGTTGTGATGCTATACCTTAAATATTCAAGATGCCGACTTTTCACCAGCAAATCCTAATTACTTTAAAATGATATGGCAAACCACAAGCTGAATACATTCTATTTTGTATTTGTTTTTTCCATGAACTGCCTACTTATACTCTCAGTCCATTTTTCTACAAGACTGTCATTTTCATTTTCATTTCTTGTTAGGTCAACTTACTCAATTTCAAATACTATTATAAAAGGAAGAAAAATAGTGAAGAAATTATATACAGTACCTTTTCTAAGGCAGTATGTAGTTCTTTTTCATATTCTGGGGGCAGTCTCAGAAGTAGAACCTGACAGGCGTCTTTAATCAGTGGGACTACACTGAGAAATATTAATACAGCAATAAAAAGAGAACAGAGGGGATCAGCAATGAACCATCCAAACTGCTCTATAAGAACGGTGGATACGATCACACCAATACTGCCAAGTGTGTCTGCCAAAACATGTAGAAATACACCTACAAATAAGATACATAAAATATTAAAAATTAAAGCACATGTAATTTAGTTCTTTTATTCACTCCACGAATATTACTGTGTACCTACTATCTACCAGGTACTCTCCTAGGGGCTAGTACTTCAAAATAACTAAAAATGATCACTTCCATCAAGGACTTCACAGTGTAGTGGTGAAGGTAAGGATGTGGGCAACTATAACAATGTGATGAGTCTTATGATGGTGTGGTTTGTCTGAGGTGGCTTCCTAGAAATCATACATAAGCCAAGTTTTGACATTACCTGAATTACTTATATTAAAATATCAGAAAAAACAGCTCAACATAAATGGCAATAAAAATTTCCTAGTTCTTTTGTAGTGAAAATACATAACAGCACACACTCAGTTTTCCTTGCAACTAATATTTAATCAACTGTCACCATGAAAAGGACTCTATAATTACAACTATTTATTTAAAAATGGATTTATGAACAATCGTGATCATTTTCTATAGCAGATGGCTTCAGACTTTTTAGCTACAGATTGCTTTTTTAAAATAAAATTGTACCAGAAGACCAGTACTTAATACAAATTAACAGTGTCAATTCAGAACACAGTTGAAAGTAGGACAATATTTGGCAAGGACTCACCCCTCATGTTAGCATTCATGCCTCCGCCTATAGATCCGTGGCTGTGACCATGCCCATGGTCACTGTGTCCATGTGCATGGTGTGAATGGCTGTGATCAGATGAGTGACAGCTTCCTTGAGAAGCTCCATGGCTGTGGTTATGGCCATGGCTAAAGGCACAGATACCAATAAGGTTTACTATCAGCCCTCCAACTGAGACTGGCTAGCAAAAAGAGAAAAGAAAACCTTTAAATTTGTAATTTAAAAAATAAATTTGCCTTTTAAAAGTTACTACATAGCTATATATGTTTTTGATTTACAGTTCTGAAAGTACTTATAATAAAACCTCACTAAGTTCAATATGTAAATTTAAAAAGCGTGAATTTTACAATATTTTAGAATAAGTTAATTTACAAATACCAAAGTACTGACAAGTAGGACTTAGATTGCTTTAATTAAATGACTACGAATAAAAAATGTACTTGATTCATGGCTTATGAATAAATAAATGATACCAAAGTTTTATTTTGTTTATTTAAATAAAGTTTGAAAGTATTGCTTGCTAGAGCAAATAAACACATAGCTGAAATCTCATTTATATTACTTGGTAAACTTTAACAGTTTAAAAGGCAATGATTGTAATTTACTAACTAATGGATTCCAAATATACTCTTATTGTGTCTTAAATAGAGTAAAATTTCCCGAAGTAAAAAAAGTACAATGGAAAAGCAAATATATAATAGTAATCTTTCATTTTTTAAAAACAGAGTAAATGGAATTATCTTGATTTAATGTTACCACAATAACACCCCAAACAATAAATAAAGTTAGTTACCCTTGATTATTCCCTTACAAAACGACTTTGAAAAGTAGTTCAGGATGCTATTTAATTTATATATGTCTACAATTTCTCCTTTAGAGAAATCCATTGTTTTATAAAAAGAACATATAAAAATAAGGGGACAGATCATTTTAATTACTTTTAATTAAAAGTAAAGGTAGTGAGAAGAGATTTACAACAGTAAACATGTACAGAACTTATTCATTTCTTCCTGTGACTCAGACCATCTGTCTGTCAGATTATAAAATTTCAGTCAGCTTTATGATCCTGAAGATTGTTCATGAATTGTGAATGAAATGAAATACTGCTTATGGAGATCTTATCACTTCATAAACACACCTTCTCTTCTCCTGAGAAATGCTGCATTTTTCTACATTTCATCAGAATAAAAAAAAAACACAAAAAGTGAAAGTCCCTTGTAATTTTACCAAGGGTTAGTCACTCCTAAGAAAATGGTGTATTTTCTATGCACATACTAATATAGATAGACACATACTTTTTTTAAACTAATAAGATCACATTAATACTGTTTTGTAATTTTTTTCACTTAGTATCTCTTGTAAATTTTTTCATGCCAGTATATATTGATAAACCTCATTTTTTATAATGGCCACATAATATCCTATCATATGAATGCCAAATTTAACTAGTCCTTTCACTGGTGAACACTGTTTTTTTCCCCCACCATTATAAACAATGGTAAAATGAATGATGGCCCTCTATACCCTTCTGTGAATATTTCTGTAATAAATATTAAAGGTCAAAGGATATGAGTATTTAAAATCCAAGATATATTTCTAAACTATAAACCAAAAACATTTTATTAATATAGACTTCCACCAAGAAGACTCATAACTGCTTTTAGTCATTCAACAATTAATAGCTGACTTCCTACTACCAGCCAGGTGCTAGAATTTAAGAGTTAATATATACAGTTCAGGTCCTGAAGATACTTACATCTTAACTGTGAAAGAATGACAAATTAAACAACGGTTTTAAGTCAATGTTGCTAAAAGAAGAAAGTTCAAGATACAATTGAAATTTCAGAAAGGGAAATGTACAAATTTTGAGGTGGGAAGAGAAGGATTAAGGCAAAGTATCCCACCAGCGGCAACACTAGAAGCAAAGTCTTGAGGAAGGTGGAAAGGGCAGAAGTGAGGGAAAGGCATGAGAACTACAAGGAACAGCACGTGTAAAGGTTTGGAGGTATAGGGAGAAGAACATTAAGTTTCCTTAGCAGTAATTTAATCTGGAGTAAAGCCTCTGCAAATTTCCTCAGGTATTCAGAAACAAATCTTCAAACAAAAACATCTAGTAAGTCAGAAAAAACATCTGTATGTTATGGAATGTCATCTATTATTTTGACGTGTTAGAGAAAAGGATTAATTAATTTCCAAGAGTCAGCAGTGTAAATGTAAACAGCAAGATAGGAAGTTAACTGATTTAAATCAAAAATAAAAATAAAACCTTCCTAGGTCAAGCTACAAGTAGTTAAACTTTAGCAGGGAAAGAGCTGTATGAGTAGAAATTCAAATAGGAAAATGAAAAGACTTACTGTTAACATGTGTGTGTCTAATTCTGGAGGATCAATTAATCTAGCCACCGACTCCATAAACACAAAAAAAGCTATTACCATTAGAAAAAGCCCATTAATAAATCCAGAGAGAATTTCTATTCGTCCATACCTAAAAATGCAGAATATATTTTTAGAAAAGGAAAATGACAAATATTTAAAAAATACAAACATTGCTATGTTACAAATGAGGAAATAAGTCTAGATTTTCAACTATACAATAGCAAGATAGAAAATTACCAAGGTTTTAAATATAATAGTAATGCTGGGCGGTTCTTTCCATATGCGTATCTGTTGAAATTGTATATATTTATCAAAGTTGTTCTTCAGTGTTTCCTCTTACACAAAGCCTGTCCTAATTTCTTAGCAAGAAGTTATTTGTCACTCCTTTAAGCCCTTGATAGTCTCTGTATCTCTGTTACAGCACACAGATTCAGCTTTGTATCAAAATTATTTGTATTTTTGGTTCATCCATCTTTCAAAATATACACAATTGAAAATAAGAGCTGAATTTATTAATCTATCTACAACAGGTCTTATCAAAATACCTTGGACAAATAGGGATTCTACTATTGGTTGAACTGAATGATTCACTTAATGAAAGGACACTGCATGCATAGCCACTTCAAATTTTGAATGCCCTAACAGCAAAGACGTGAATGACCACACAAATTCCTCTGCCTCAAAGAACATGTTGGGCATTTTTGCTTCCTACCTATGAGAGGGATTTGTCAGGGAGTGTAATCTTAAGCTATTGCCATGCAGTATTTATCAACTGCTTGGCTTATTTCCTCTTACCTACTTCAAATTGAAAAATGAAGCTCTGAAAAATTATTTGTATTAAAAGTAGTAAAATTTTATTCCCTGAGATGGAATTCGCTGTATCACCTTGAGAGTCAGTGTACCTACCCATAGGAGAAAATCCGAGTTGCTTTCCATCTACTCATCAAGGCAGCAAAAAGTCCCATGACCAAAGCAGAGCAGTCGAAGAGCATGTGGAAGCCATCTGAGATCAGACCCAGACTATTGGTCAACACGCCATAGAATAATTCCACAAAGGTAAAAAGCTAAAACATGTTTAAGAAAAAATAGGGGAGGAGTGTGTTGGGAAATACTGTTTCAAGAGAGATTTATCAGAATTTAATCATAAGGATTTTAACCCTTAATTACCCAAACCTTACTTAAAGGTTATTCTTACTCTTTATTTAACTGACACTCATACAGGAATCCTCATTTCATATAGTGTAAGAAACAAAGCTAAATCAGATATGTCCATCTTATAAATTATTTAAAAGGAGTTAGTTTTATTTACATGCCTGTTGAACTCAATACACTAGATTATAAAATGTTAGCAATCCGGTTGGCAGTGAGATCCTATCAGGAATAGATAAAAACCTTTAGAAGCTACATTTTCTACTGATTTGAAATAGCACACTAAACTAACATTTCTAAAATACCTCAAAAATCATTTCTTTAAGCAGTGTGACTATGATCCTGTAATCTTTCTACTACTCAGAGAAAATATAATTTTAGCCCATCTCTAATTACTAGAAATTTGAGAATTACTAAAATTGTATCAGAACTGTCAAAATTAAAATATTACGCTTTTAAGATAATTCTGATATTTAAAACTCTTACCAGATTCAAGCACAAGAAGTAAAAGATCTGCCTAGAGTCATTCTCCTCAAGAATTTGTTTTAGTGATTCCTTAATAAACCTAGGGATCGAATGGGAGCTATGCTGAAAAGCATCACCCATGAAGTTATAAAGTGGTGTTCCTTCAGGAGAATATCCAATTAGGGTACCTTTCTGTCCTCTCTTAGAAGGAGATGATAAGATGTTGGCAGCTAAAAAAAGAAAAAATAAAGAATATTACAAAAAGTTTTAAAAGTTTAAGCTACCAAAACCCAACATAGTATCTGTCAGTACTAAATGTAAGCACTGAACAAATTCCCAAATTAAGTAAATGACTGAACATCAGAATCCATAAGAATAAATTTGCTAAGGGGAAAAATGCTTACACAAAATGAAGAATACAGCACTCACTACCACTCCTCCAGAAAGGACGTGTTCAGTGCTCTCCTGGTGTGCTGCTTTATTCATAGCTCGAAGCTGGTCTGTTATTGGATGAGTCCAAAAATTTCCAAAAAGTAGAGCACTAATAAAAATGGGAAAGGATCCATAGCGGGCACACTTGGAAACTTCCATTTTGACTGAACACATGGAATCGACATAGAAATCCAGGATCATGACAAAAAAGATAACCGTTGTGAAAGGCATAATGAGAGAAAACCAAGACTCGACTTTACTCTAGAAATTGAAAAAAAAAACTGTCAATACTATATGGGTAAAAGTTCATATCTTATGCTTTAGTTAATCCCTTTACGTATAAACAAATATTCCCATGATTCAGTATGATTTATAAAATGCCAACATATAAGAGCTATAAGATATTGGCACTTTTCCCATTGTTCCCTAAAGTATTAAAAAACAAAAATATTATTGTTTAATAATTTTATAAATATTTGGTGACACCCAATCCTTGGGTTTGTGGGTATTAAATTGCTTCTATAACTAATTCCTTTGGGTCATAGGAATGGAAGGAATATATAAATGTAATAGTGCTTGATTTGTATTTTCTATCAACAATAAAGTTAACTCTAAAAAAATTTCAAAAACTACAAAGAAAATGCAAAGATAATTTAAGCCATTTGCAACATCAAACTGAAACAAAATACGGTATACTGAACTAAAATTTATAATAGCAATTCACTTTACTCATTACAAGTAAATTCCTGCTCTCACCTCAGTTGTCACAGAAAGAACTATGACCCATGGGCATAGGAGAAGCACAGAAACAAGATGGGATAAAGCTTGAAGACGTTTGGCTCCACCAACATCTATGGAGAGTTTTCTGGAAGCTGTATGAAAACCAACTTTACAACACAAAGCCAGTACTAGCAACAATACTCCACCCTATGAATAAAAGCAGGTAAGTCTCATTAGAAACACACAGTCCACTACCCAACCCTTAAATACACAGTATTTAAAGAAATGGACCTAGTATGTTTTTTCTATAACCCAAATTACTGAACTACATAAATGGCTGGCAGTATTATAAATTACTGATAACTTATTTTAAATGAACTTTTAAAGTTATAGTTGCTGTAACTTTTTAGAAACAAAGGTAAGAACATACCTTGTGATCTGCCACACCTAAGAAGCCAATGGCTGTGTAAAGCATGTGAGTTAGAGCACTGTCATGATGTCCTTCAGCTAAGTAAGTTGGAGTAAAGGAAAAGAATTCCAAATATTAATCCTGAAGTTCTTCTGAAATTTTAGTTACATTATTTTGGCTTGACTATACACTAGTCTGAGGGCCTCAAACCTGACTACCCTCAATAATGTTTCTGTTAAAAAAAGGAAATAATTTAAAATTTAATTTTGGGACATAATTTATAAATTGGAATGGCCTATACTTCTTCTGTTGTCTCCAAAACAATTACAATAGCACTTAAGACACAGTTGTTAAATTTTAGTACATAACCTCCAAAAGACACAGGCACAAATACTATAAGTAGGACAAGGGACAAGAGCAAAGAACCTCCTTAGACCACTCCTATCCAATGGAATTAAGGATGACCTTTTGGAATGGTGTGTCAAAGCAGTCCTAAATCTATTTCTAAGTCACTGACCACATAAGCCTCAGCAAAGCAAACAGCAAGCAAAAGAGGATAGTGTGGCAACAGTTGTCTAACAATCAACCTGGAGTTCTGCAAAGTCATGCCATCCTTTTTCACTGTAACAAAGTAAACTGGGCAGTTTTAGGGCAGTGTCACAAAGCAGAAGAATCAAAACTGATGCTCTCAGTTCTGCTAAATGGAGTGGGCAAAGGTATGCAGATAGGAAAGAACAAGGTATGTCTGTAGAGGAAAATGAGTAGACATATTTGATTGGAAAACTGGGGTTACCTAAGAGAAGAGTGGTGGCTGAGGTGGAATTTAGAGCAAGAGAGTGAATACCAGATTAAGGAATTAGAACTTTTTCTTTCAGGCAAGAAGATGCCAAGGTTTTTCATTTAATCTCAAAAGTTTGTATTTAATAGTTCCCACTGACTTCTAAAGGGAGCATTTAAACTGTTAAATCAGAAGGGAGCAAAGAGACTGATTTTGTTTGAGTGGTAAGTCTTTTTTTTTTTTTTAAAGCACAAGGACATTCCAAAATACTCTTTCATTATCCCTAAATTTCTGAAAACTTAGGGTGCTGAAAAGACATTGAGATGCCATAAGATACTTAATTTAGAATGGATTTATTCATTATTTGAATCCTTGTTCAGAATACCTACATTAATCTATGAGAGTTTCATTCATGATCGATCGGTTTAATTCAGTCACACCTTCATTTCCCATTCTGCCAGTCTTCTATTTTTCTGCAAGACTGAAAAACTCAGATCTTTTGCAAAAGGATACGATGTTCAGCCATTTTAGCCATGAGATCATCATTGTCGAAAAGCAATAGGCAGATCACAGCAATTATGAAAAAAGCAGCCCCCCTTGTCTGAAAATGAAGAGAATAATACGAAGTGGCTATTTCAAAAGTTAATTTTTAAGACTACAACTATACAAATGCTAAAGAAAATTTTTTTCAAATAAATATTTAAAGAAAAAAATAACATGACATTAAAGGCCTTATACTATATAATACAAATTTACAGTATTAACAGTTAAGATAAGTAAAGAGCTCCAACAAATTTTGCAGGATATTTTAAGGGCACTTAAAACATATATTAATGACAACTTCCAACTGTCTCCTTGCTAATATGGCTAGGCATGTTACCATACACAAACCGTTAAATGCCCACAGAACTAATCTTAAATGTTACTTTGCTTTTGTTTGAAAAACCCAATTAGCTAAGGAATAATTAGTAGTGACTTATTTTATTCTACAACATGCAAGTGATAGAGAAGACAGTTGATTTACAATAATATCAATATTCTAGTTACCACTCTTCTAGGATAAAAGAACTAAGAAGGCATGTTAAGAAAATCAACAAAGTCATTTCTAATATCCAGTAAAGGTATAAGGCACTTAAAAGCTGATAAACTTACGTTCTCATTTCAGGGAAAGGAGTGTGACAAAAGAAAATTATAGAAAGGACATACTAGCAAGGTTTATGCAAATATTTCAGAATTTGGGGTACAGAAGCAATCTAAAAAGCATTATTTACACAGTCCCTATTTACAAATTTACAGGTGTAACACCAGATACTTACATAAAGTAAATATTTTAAATGAAAAACGATTAATCTGTTTTATTCATTACATGATTACTACACTTGATAAATTCTCTATTAATGTGGTAGGTATTCTGACTAAAGTCAGTATACATAAACCACACAATTTAAAATTTCATCATTTTCATTGGATCAGGATACGGTAACATTGACAATACCCAAATATGGAGAATATAATTTAATCTTTTGATAACAAAGAGGGCAACTGAGAATTCTGCAGTGCTTCAGAGTCAGAACTGAGGAAAAAATAAAAATTACAGACCTTGTCAGATGCCTAGATTCATTACTGACACTAATGAGAAGAGATGCAAGGTCTGTACTCTCCTTTCTGATTATTAGTGCAGCAAAATTTTTGTTTAATGTTTTAAAGTCATTTGTATTTCTCTTGTGAGTTGTCTTTCCCTGTCCTTTGCTTATTTCTGTTGAGGATCTTAAACATTTTGTTAACTGATTTGAGTGATTATATTTTAAAAGAAATGTAAAACTTTTATTTGTGGCAATTTGTTACTGTTGTTAGTTTGTTGTTAGCACAATAATTTCTGTTACATGGAAGTTTGTAATCATTATGAAGTCAAATGTACTGGGTTTTCCCTTTGTGATTTTTTTTCCCCACGGCTTGTCTGCTCGGAAAGTTCTCTGCCCATAGATTAATCATCTATCTATATATTACTCTATGTTTTTACAAATATCTTTTTTTTTTTACCCACAAAAATCTTTAATCCACTTGACATTTATTTTGGAGCACTCAGTGAGTAAGGGGGAAAGATTAAATAGTAGCATATACTTGAATATCCATGATCCAATTTGAAATCTACAGGCTGCCTTAGATACACTCTGCTCTATTTGGCATGTTACTTTACTTTATTCATCTGCCTCCATCACTTAGCCTGAAAGACCCTTTCAGAATGAGACTATTTTACCTTATTTACCTTTATTTCTCCTTTTCTCTATAACTAGGACAGTGCATCACACACAGGAAGCATTTAATTTGGTAAATAAAATTACTGTAGCTGTAAGAATTTATAATTGCAGACTGGTGATGCACTTACCAAAAAGAAACTAATGTTTAAATTATGTAGGATGAACAGAGTTTCCAAGCTGGCAAAATATTCATCAGACTTTAAATATAATCAGTTCTTAGGTATGTATTTTCCAAAAACGATGTACAGGAGTTAAGAATGAGGTAGGGGAGGGAATCTGGTATACCATGAAGATGTTTGTGGTGATTAGTCAGTTATGTATCTTGATTGTGGTGATGGTTACACAAATCTATACACATAAACAAATACACACATAAGAGTGGATGTAAAACTGGTGAAATCTGAATAAGGGCTATGGATTGTACCAATGTCAATTTCTTGGTTTTGACAGCATACTTGAGTTGGGTTAAGAAGTTACTTTTGAAACTAAGGGAAGTGCACAAGGACCTCTCTGTACTGTATGTGCAGCTTCCTGGGAATGTATAATGATTTCAAAATAAAAAGTAAAAATAAAACGTTTGTGAGAAAAATTTATAATTAGCAGAAAAAGCCCCTGTATTCTTTTAAATGGTAAAGGATACTATTTATTGCCTTGGATGATATTTTACATTTATACTTTCAATTTTCAAGTAACTAATAATGGAAAATTCTACCTTTGCTGGTCCTCCTCCAGAACTAGTGAACAAAACACTGAGCAGTGAGATGACAACAATATCACTGTGTTCGAATAGCAGCAAAGTCCTACAAAAATAAAACATTATCATTCATGAAATATATCTGATCTTTATCAGGAAGCATGAATTTAACTAAAGGAAGAGAAAATAAATTTTTCCCCTTGATTTCATAGAACATTACAGGAAAAGTAGATAGTTACAACTGTTTTGGAAAACATTTTGGCATTATCTACCTTAGAAAGGTTGAAGCTACAAATATCCAATGATATGATTTGTAGGATACTACTTATACTACTTATATCATACAGATTTCTTGTATATTTGTACCAGGACACACTTATAAGACATCAGCATTGTCTGCAGTAGCCCCAAACTGGAAACAATCTAAATGCCCACTGAAGAGAGAATGGATAATATAACAAGAGTATATTCACTCGACTCCTACACAGTGGTAAAAATGAATGCAGTTCTATGAATATACTAAGAAATATAGAACTGTACACTTTATAGACAATGTTTGGGTCCTCTTCTCCCTCCGATTCATACATTGAACCTAGTCCACACAGTGATGGTATTAGAGGTACGGAGCACCTTTGGGAGGTGCTTAGGTCATGAGGGTGAAGCCCTCACCTCATGATGGGATTAGTGCCTTAAGAGACCACAGAGAGCTCCCTTGCCCCTTCTGCCACGTGAGGTTACAGTGAAGAGACAAGATAGCTGTCTATGAACCAAAAAAAGATCAGTCACAGACACTGAATCTGCTTCACCTTGGTCTTCCTAGCCTCCAGAACTATGAGAAATAAATTTGTATTTTTTATAAGTCACCAAGTCCACAGTATTTCTGTTATAGCAGTCCAAACGGATTAAGACAAAAGTGAATTTTAATGGTATGTGAATTATATTTTATGGTATGTGAATGAACTACATATATACTACACACATTAAAATGGGCAAATCTCAAACATAATACTGAATGGACTGAGGAGCCCAGCGACGTCCCTCGGGGAGGGTCAGCCCCCATGCTCAGCAGGTGACTCAGGGGCCCGAGCCCCAGGCCAGGTCGATGGGAGGCTGCAGTGTGCACACCATGATCTCAATAAAAGCTGTTCTGACATGGGAAAAAAAAATTACTGAATAGAAAAAGTATGCTGCAGATAAATACCTGCAAATAAATAACTTGCAAAGTTAAACATTAAAAAAGAAACATGTACATATATGGTAAAGAAAACCAAGAGAATGAAAAACAAAACTAAGATGCTGGTTACATCCAATGGTAGAGGGAGAGGGGGTACAATCAGGAAGGGGATACACAGAGCTTCAAAGGTATTGGTAAGGCTTTATCTGGGGGACTGCGTGTTAATACATGAATAGTCATCTTATTATTTAAACATATTTATTTATATTTATTCTTTTATATATGTAACATTAAAAAAATTTAAAAACATAATCACCAGCCAAAGGGAGCTTATAGGATCTACATGGCAACAGATTTTTCAGCTGCTCATTAAAAAATTTTTCATTTTTCCTCATTACTCAATAGTCTGTAATGAGAAAACAGCAATGATAACTTTAGTTCTATTAGTATGTGGGAGATTACAATTTTAAAAAATAAATATATCAGCAGAATGTTACTAACCTAAAATAAGACAGGCTATGAAACACCAAAGGAGTCTAATTAAGAAACTGAATGATGATTTTAGTAAAGGAATGAGTGGGGCCCTGTTGGCAGAGGAGCTGGTGGTATGAGGGGTTATGAGGGCAGAAGCAGATGATGAAAGAGCCAAGTAAGAATTCAACAATTTTCCCTCTCCTTCCTTATCCTAACACGTAGGGACAGTGATTTAGTAACACACACATAGACCAAAACAACACTTCATGAATAAGAAATTAAAAATATTAGAGATGATAAGCAATACTACCTCTCAGTCATACTCAAGCATAAGCTGAAAGAGCTTTTCCCAAGCTGAGACATTCCAGCCAGCTTTCCCACCACTCCAGGATGCTGTTGCTGTCACAGACAGGGATGTGACACTGGAATCATACATACTTCGCATTTGACAAAGTACAGGGTAAACAAGCAACAGGGACCAAACCCAGAGCTATTCTATTGGTTGAGAGAGGGGAAAGGGCTTTACACAAAGCACTTCCCAATGATGACTTTCTCCTCTGTCCACCCTACTATTTGGAGTGAGATTCTTTAGAACATCCTCCATCTTACTCATTACTTCTTGTCCCCATATTCCCCCTTCATCAATGGCAATGTACTTTTTCTTACACATTTACTCAGTAAGTATAATCATTTAGAGACAGAGAAATATTACAAGAATGCGTATGCACAGTTGCACATGTTATAATTCCTATTAAATAACCCTAAAGCACTCCCCACCCCACAAATGAACCATTTACATAAAAAGATCACTCTTAAAAAAAGAAAAGATCATTCTATATAGATTTACGGAAATATGAAATGAGAGTTAATCTGATGATAGGCACACTATTCCCAAGACATTTGTTTATAATCCTATCTTTCAAATAGTTTCTGTGGGTAGTAGAGGATTTTCCGAGTAGTAGGTGGGGAATAAAAGCATTTCAAAATGTTTTTGCTCTTCTCCTTATTGTTTGATTTTATTTGCCATTTCAGATTTTTCGTTTCTAAAATCAGCCACTAAAAGAGATCACCAATGAATAATAAAAAAGCCACTGAAGCTAAAATTTTTCTGAAACTGTTTGGACCCTAGTAAAGTATCTATGATAGTCATGACCAATATATTAATTGCATTCACCAAAGAATTAGTCCACAAACTAAACAGGCTCTCAGTACAAATATACTTGTTGAGTTGTACCCAATGTTACAGAAGTGAAAGAAGCATTTGTACATAATAAACACAAATATTTGACATAAAACATAATGGCACAAACTAATATCCAAAGTGAAGAAATACAAACAAACATTCAAAATATGCATTTTTACTTACCTTAATGGTCCACAAAGAGTGAGGCCAAAAAACCACAAGAGTGAAATGATACATCCAGCAACCGCATGTTTAAATATTTTGATCCACTAAAAATGGAAACAAAAAAATAAAAAATTTCAGTCATACGTTTTGCTAAATATCTCAAAATGTTAAATAAAACACCTAGGGAAAGATGATAGTAACAGATATTTTAAAGGCTAAATAACTACATATTTTGAAATGAAAAATAGTATTAAGACCCCTTAACTAAATCTAGATTTGCAAGATAGTATTGTTTTCCATTTTCTATATTCTTGTCTGATGTTAGATCTTGAAGTATTTTTCTACAGAGTACAATTTTCTCTGTTTTGTATACTAGTTCTCACAAGTTTGCTAGGAACACAATGTTTTAGTCTTTAAATTCTTCTCAGCAGGAATATTCAATTTTTCAATTACTTGAAAAGAGGGGGAAAAAAACTAAGACGGGGTTTAAAATATTAATCTCATTTGATTTTTTGGGAGGGAAGGTAACTAGGTTTATTTATTTATGTATTTTTATTTACTTTTAGAGGAGGTACTGGGGTTTGAACCCAGGACCTTGTGAATGCTAAGCATGTGCTCTACCACTTGAGTTATATCCTCCCCCTCTTCATTTGAAAAAAAATTTTTGGTCTCTGAAACAGAGGTACTTAAATTTGTCATTCTAATAAAAAAAAAAATCATGGCACAGGTTTCTAAGTTGTGGCATAAAGCAAACATGTAGTAGGGTAAAACTACTGTCCAAAGAGGTGGTACTGTGAGATGATTATGCAGAATGCAGGACACTTCTGATATGCAGGTTCAAGCTCAGATACTTAAAGGGAATAATGATGATCAGGGTGACAGCTAATACGTATTGCATATTCTCTGTATGCCAGGCACTATTTTACTATTTTAAGAACTTTACATGTTTTAATTCATTTATTCCTCACAGCTTCATTAGGAAGGTGTTATCTCCATTTTACAGGTGAGAAAAGGAAGGTAGAGGAATTAAGTAAATTGCTCAAAGTAAGTGTTAGTAAGGAGAACAAACATGAATTTGTCTGACTCCAGAGGCCTCATTCTTAACCTCTATGTTTTATCTGCTTCTCAGTGACATTTATACTAGGCTCTTGGGCATGTCTACATGTGGGATTTGTAACTCTTCCAGAGTATGGATCCTGTATTAAAGAAAATAATTATATGCATGCTTTAAAAATGTTCTACCCTCCTCTACATTCCATTTTAAACATTCCATCATCTTAGGACTTGATAGTTTACTCTTGAAGCCTCAGTTCTGAAACGATTAAGCCAAGAGCAAGCTAACTTTGGAAGCGTTCTGCTGTGCACCTAAAATCATTCATTAAGTAACCCTGATCAAGGAAAGAGCATTGTCTCCCGGCCCACCGGGTAAGAAGCTACTAGGACAAAAGAATTCTGCAAAAAACTCACCTGGTGTTTGGTAATAGTTTTCCCAGAAGAAAAAGGCTTTTGAAACAAAACCATAAAAAACGCAGTCCTGTGAATAATGAAACATTAATATATCAATATTAATCAATCTTATATACAAGGTGTGGCTTTAAGTAAAGACATCTAAACAAATATACTAGAACTTGAAGGGTATGTCAGACTCTAAAGAAATAGTATCAGAGAACAACACTTATTTTAATAAGGCTTCCACTGCAACACCTTGGAAATTCTTCTTTCTTTGCTAACTGCCTCCAGAATTGGTTTACAAGCCACAAGAGAAAAGAATTCTCCATATTTTTTCACACTTTGAAATACCAAAGAAAATAATTTCTATATTCTCCAAAATTTAGTAATAACAAATTTTGAAATAGGAATGAATAAAGTTCTAATCATATATCCCTATCTTTCACATTCCCAAAATAGTTATATAAAAATATGTACAACTGGTACTTAAAATCTCCTTGTCAAGAATCACTCCCCATAATTACTACAATTAAACCTCCAGGAGTCTAACAGATTCTTACTAATACAGAAGGTGGTCACTATCAATCTCAAGGTCCAGAGAAGCTTTATTTAGAGAGAATTTCTTAAGATATACAGAATGTAAAATTTATACCATATGAGGACCCTGTACTGTGAAAGGAACCTGTGGTGAACACAGCCCAGCATGTTTGAACTTGGAAAATAAGAGACATTTGTGCCAAGATAAGTCTCAGGTAATAGTCTATGCCTGCTGGAAGACCAGACTGCACCAATAATATGGTCTGCGAATCCAGAGGGCCCCTGAGACCCTTTCAGGGAGCTGTGAGGTCCAACTATTTTTATAGACATATTAAGATATTATTTGCCCTTTTCACTCTTATTCTCTCAGGAGTACAGAGTGGAGCTTTTCAGAGGCTGGTTCATGTGAAATACTGTAACAGACTGAATGCTGATGCAGATATGAGAGTCCAGCTGCCTGTTATTAAGCCAGATGTTATCAGAGTCTGAAAAAAAAGCCTCATTAACACAAACGAAAGTAAAAGTCTATATTTTGGCAAGCTAACAGAGTATGACAATCCTTTTTTTTTTTCCAGTCTCTTTGTACCTCTACTGTAACCTTAGATATTCTTTTAAAAAATATTTTATGATGTATCTGTCAGGAGGAATAAATTGCAGAAAATATTCTATGTAACATTTCCTAAAGATATTCAGCTTAAAGAGGATTTTCAAAGAAGTTAAAAAGCATTAAGGAAAAGAAGAACCACATACTCACCCAAGTTTTAACATAAAAATGAACTGAACAATGTGAACCACTTTTAGGAGATCATATGATTCAAAAAGTCCCACAGCCTTCAAAAGTTTAGTGAAACACAGTAACACAATATATTTCGTTAATCTGAAAAGTAAAAACAGAAACAAGTTTCAGTATCATTGGAATCACAAGGAATTCTGTAATCTTTGTTTTTTTCTTACTATACAATAGGGGTAAAACCATAAATATAAACAAAAAATGAAGCAAAAACTCAAACAACTCACCATCCATCCATGTGATAACTACTATTAACACTATGATATATACTTCTAGATTCTTTTCAATGTATGTCTATGAACATATTATGTATAGACACAGCCTGTTAAAAAAAGGTCAAACTAAAATAAAAATGTTCTTGGTTAACTGAGTTGCCTCAACTATTTTATAATGTACTTCTTAAACAATTAATCCAAACGAAGAGAATGAAAACAGAAACCAAACTCTATCTGCCATGAAATAAGAAGACCACAGTACTGAAAGGTAAGGAGGAATGGTAAATGCCTTAGGTTTGCCTCTTTTTCCTAAGTGACTGCAGTGAGACTCACAGATTAAGTCAATGACCTGACCTAGAAGTCCTGAAAAGGCTCAGGAATCTGAGCAGCTCAGAAAGGGTGTGGAGAGCTGAAAAGAGAAGGACCATTAGGAAGTCTTCCAGGTAGTTAGGTCCCCAGATTCCCATCCAGCACAGCCAGGCAACCATCCCTCCTCAATCATGACAGGACATGTGAAGCTTAGCCTCTGGAGAGGTCTAGACATAAGACAAAGGGGAAAGGAGGGACGAGGTGTTGGATGAAAATAATGGAGATTAAAAGGAAGTTTCTCTTCTTAACCACATCCTACTTGCGTTCCCTCATTTACCTCTAACATCCTAAGAGCCAAGCTTCAATCTCCCAGCAGGAGATCCCTTCTTTGGAGAAGCCCACTAGGGGATAAGCCCCATACAGGTTTTCTAACCAGCTTTTTAGGGCTCACTCAAATATGAATGGCCAAATATGGATAACCAATCCCTTAAGATAAGCCTATAATATAAGAGACCAAACAAAAACAACCCTAGAAATGTAAAAGATATAGAGATCATAGAAAATAGCAGAAAACAACAAAAACCATAATATTCTTTGATAAGAAAGAATAGTGCATCCATGAAAAAATTAGGCTGCCATAAAAAGAAAGGAAAAAGGAGCTCCTGAAAAAGTAGCTAGAAAACAGAGAAGAAATCATCTCAGTTTTCTAGACTGGTAGTCATCTTTAATCATATATGTCGAGTAATAAAAACAATTCTGCAGGTAAAACCCATTATTTATTTGTAAATAAAAAACATGTACTACTGTACTGATATTATTATATATTATAAAACATACACAAATTAGAAATGAAAAAGAATGAGATAAAAAGTTGAGAAATTCTAATATTTCTTCCCCTACCCTAACAGATTATCTTTGCAAGTCATTCAGGAGACTGCTTTTTAAGTTTTCCTCTAACAGTTGTTAATAAATTAAAAAGGAGATACAAGGGATGTCCAAGATCAGCACACTGGCAGGAATTTCTCTACCAATGGGAGGAAAATTCAAAAAAATAAACATGGATGTTTAAAGGAAACCTGTCATTCAAACAGTAGAGTTAAAACAATTTGGTACACAGTGGTATCAGTGTATGCAGAATGATATAAAAATTGATGAATGTGAATCATTGAGTACCATGGCACTGAATCAACAAACAGTAACCTGATTAGGAAGTCACAAAAATATATATTTTAGGGAGATTTTGATGCAACTATTAAAATAAATTTCAGTCCCTGAAAGAATGAATTTCAGCAGTTCCAACATCTTCACCATCTGAATGGCTCCTTTCTGTTTTAGTCCAAGTAATATCATACTAAATTAAATAAAGTCAGATTTGGAACAAAGTGGATTTTTTTTATCATGAACATAATCTGGTGGTTTTAACATTGTGATCATTAATCACCAAGAAGCTAATAAAAATGTTATTGTGGAATAATGAAAGTCAAATCCTAAAGCACAGAAGTTCCTACTTAATTCACTTGTAGAACAGTATAAACTTCACTGAAATTTCTGTTAAAAAGATCAACTAGATTTTCTGGGGTGATAAAAATGTTTTATAGCTTGATTGTGCTGAAAGTCATATGGGTATACATTTGTGAAAAATGCAAATTAGTACCTTTAAAATCTATGCATTTTACTGTGAGTATATGTCAATGAAAAAGGGAGTAATGGAGAAAATAATAAAATTTATGAGACCAAGTGTATTTTGTTTCTGGATTGTCTGTAGACTGGCTGAAAACACAAAGGACAATATGGAAAATCTACCAAATCTCTAGCAATTTTCTAGGTATGAAAGTAAATGTATGTGTGCTAGAAAAAATAGAACACTAACATTAAGAGCTGAAAAACACCTTAGAGATCATCTAGCCCAATTCCTCTCATGTCATAGGCTTGGAAGTTGAAGCCCACAGAGTTAGCTAGCATCAAGCCCACATCTCTTAAGCATGCTCTTTTAATATGTCACACAGAAAATCAAAGTTCAACCAAAAGGCTTTGAGGGTTCCCATCTTCTAAACTGTTCCCAATTATACATTCACACTGGCTCACACGAACAGTAAAATCATCTTTAAATATGAAAGACAAAATGCGTATTAAAACCTAAGATTAATTTAGATTTTGGCCCATTTAAGCGAGAGAAAAAAGTCACTTAAACTAAAGCAAATTTAACTATATCAATGCTAATTAAACACTCTAGTCATGGCAGTAATTCATAACTAGCCAATAAAAGTACTACTTGAGCTAGAAACATTTTGTTTATTCAGTTCTTAACACAGGGACTTGCATAATACGTGCTCAGCAAATGTTTACTAAATGAAAGAGCGCTAACTCTGCAATTACACTGAGTGATGCAGTAATACCTAGCACAGCAATACAGGTAGTACAGTAACACAGCACACAGCTGGCACGCGAGCTGCTGGCAATTTAAACTATCATCAACCCAGCCATGCATGTAGAATGAAGGAAAAGAAAGACATCAAGCAGAGAGAGGGAAGTTCAAAACTTTAAGTGCTTTACTCCTTAAGTTCTTTACTAGGTGGGAAAAGAAGGCAGCAGGATAGAAGCAAGGACACAAAGAACACTGTCAACAAGACAGAGAGGGAAAAAGCAAAGACCAGGAAAACAGACAGAGGTACATTAAAAATCACAGCAGTCTAGAAATTCCTGATGTCAGCGAAGAGCCTAGTACATTCCTCATAGGGCTATGAAGCCATTCTTCAAATACTCTCTGCTCACTTAGAGAGTCAGGGGCCATTTGTGGCTCAAGAGGCCCTCAGGTAAAACAGCCTTCCCTCTTCCTGATAAAAGGGCTCGAGGCAGCTGGAACTAGTTGTGCGTTCTCTCTGACTTCAAAGGAGGACTTTTATCTTAAAAATGTTATCTAAGTGTTCACATTCTCTAAAAGGGTTACCATTTTATAATTAGCCTGACTATTAGAGCTATACTTGGGATGACAGAGAGCAAAGACCAAGAATGTGGTACAGAGCGAAACCACTGAAGGGCTGAACAAATACAAGCAACCTCTGGTCTCTTTTATGTGAGAATATATCCGTAGTTGTTTAAAGTTCTCTTAGTTTGGTTACTTACAACTAAATGCATTTCTGGGTGCCATCCGAGAAACTAAATGCTTAATAGAGGCCCTGCCCTCAATGAGTTTGAGGTCTCAGAAAGATAAGCAAGAAACAACTATTTATGAGACCTAGGTAAGCAACAGAGTCCTAAAGAAATAGATGTGGAAGCAAGTATTTTAACTAGGGAAGCAAAGGTCTTCAGAGTCTGAGATGCATACATGTATATTAAAGACTAAGTAGGAAAAACCCAATAAAAAATGGGCATAAGACCTTAACAGACATTTCTCCAAAAAACACATACAGATGGCCAACAGGCACGTGAAAAGATGCTCAACATCCACTAATTATTAGAGAAATGCAAATCAAAACTGTAATGAGTTATCACCTCACACTAGTCAGGCCACCATTAAAAAGTCTTCAAATAATAAATGCTGGAGAGGATGTGGAGAAAAGGGGACCCCCCCTTTCACTGTTGGCTGGAATGTAAATTGGTGCAGCCACTATGGAGAACACTATGGAGGTTCTTTAAAAAACTAAAAATAGACTTACCCTATGATCTAGCAATCCTACTCCTGGGCATATATCGTAAGGGAACTCTAATTCAAAAAGACAAACACACCCCAATGTTCAAAGTGGCACTACTTACAATAGCCAAGACATGGAAACAACCTAAGTGTCCATCGACAGACGACTGCATAAAGATGTATGTGTATATGGTGGAGTATTACTCAGCTATAAAAAAGAATGGAATAATGCCATGTTTAGCAACATGGATGAACTTAGAGATTATCATACTAAGTGAAGTAAGTCAGACAAAGACAAATATCATATGATATCATTTATATGTGGAATTAAAAAAAATGATACAAATGAATTTATTTACAAAACCGAAACAGACTCAATAGACATAAAAAACAAATCTGTGGTTACCAAAGGGGCAAGAGGGGTGGGAAGGATCAATTAGAAGTTTGGGATTAACAGATACACACTACTATATATACTGTAAAAAAAAAATAGATAAACAACAAAGTCCTACTGTTCAGCACAGGGAACTATATTCAATACCTCGTAATAAACTATAATGGAAAAGAACCTGAAAAGAACATATATATGTTTTAACTAAATCACTTTGCTGTACACCTGAAATTAACACAACACTGTAAATCAACTATACTTCAATTTTTAAAAAAAGACCAAGCAGGAATTATGAAGCAAGGAAAGGGAGGGAGAATTTAAAAATACAGAGAGCAGCATATGCACTAGACACTAGAACTAGGAAGAACTTTTGAAGAAAGCTCAGTTCACAAGATTATGCTCATAATGATCAGAAGTCATCAAGAAAAAGGTAAATTATATTTAATATACTTGTTTTAAGGAGATGGAGCAATATGTAAAATTATTTCTAGATAATTTTTATTTAAAGTATTAACAAAACTCAAAAATTTGGCGCTTCAAAGGCAAGATTCAGTCATATGGAACATTGCGAAAAATACTTCTTGATGATATATTACTATTATGACCTTTCTGACACTATTCTCTTTCTGCTAAGAAACAGATTATAAAAGTAATTCTTGAATAGCTGGTTGTTAAAAAAGTTTTAAATAAAATCTTTCCCAATTTCCTCTTCATAGGTGACCAACTGGGGACATCGAAACCTTTTCCTTTGCATCACCATGTATGGACACACCTGTATTTTAGATACATTCATGTATTCACAATTGTACACATATTTTGATATTGGTATGACTTTTCATATAATACATATTGAAGCTCTTGTTATTATTATTATTAAATTAGGAAAATTATTTTAACATTAAGCTAAAAGATGAATACTTTGATTTTTAAAGTCTCAGTTAATGAAGTCTTCCTGTTGTGCCAAAGACAAAACACTAGCTAGTTCAAGTAACCATATACTAAGAAGTACACATTCCAAGTTCATGCTGTGGAGGGAAATATACTATTGGAAGAAAGCTAGGGGGTGATGAAAGGAGGCTCTTAAATGTGGGCAGTGGCTTCTGACCTACTCACTGACCCTTTGGGCAATTTAGGGGGATCCAATCCACCTCCCCAACTTATAAATCATTACTTGCCATTAGTTAGTCTCATCAAAGGTATCACTGGTCTTTTCTTTGAAGGGTCAGAAAAATCTCCGGTTCTTTAAACGTGGAATTACTGAAATTTGGTTTTGGGTTCAAACTACTTCTTGGGCTTTGCCCACTGCAGTATCTCACAGTTATCCAGTTAAAAAACAAAATCAGTGCGTGTGTGTTAAGTCAAGTTTGATTCATTCTATAAATATTTAAGAGTCTACTGAGTAGAAGGACCTATGCATGGGGCTTAGGGTAACTGAATCCCAGTTCAGTTATTAGGTGTGTGACCTTGGGAAAATTATTTAACCTTTCTATGACTCAGTTTCCTGGTTTGTAAGTAAGGGACGCAACTACTGAGTCTGTGGCACTGTTTTAAGGATTAAGCGAGATGCTGCACTCAGAGTACCTGGAACACAGGAAGTGCTCAACCAATGTCTGCCGTCACCCTCTGGCCTGTCCTGCAGAGAGGACTTATTGAAACCAACATAGAAACACTTAAAACAATTCATATTTGTGAATTCAGGCATAAAAACATCCATAACTAAAGGATTTGTCAATTAATTTTTGTGGCACATTATAACCACTATTTGATTTTTAATCTACATAAAGGAAAACTCTTGCAACCTGGAATCTATTCAAAATTCAACCAATCCTGGGTTGAATTTGATTCTGTAATGAACTACAATAGGAGGGCAGCTCTGCTAAGCAAGTACGAAAATAACATGGCAAAGGACGGTTTACCACATAAGATCATAAGCTCTTGAGTAAATAACAACTTTGAACTATTTATTTAAAAATAATTACAAGCTTACAGAAAAGGTGCAAGAATAGAATACCCTGCACCTAGATTCTCTAATTGTTAACATATTATCATGCTGGCCTTATTATCTCTCTCTAAATACACACAGACTTTTCCCCCACAAGTATTTTTTTTTTAATTTAAGTACAGTCAATCATAATGTGTCAGTTTCTGATGTACAGCAGAATGTCCCATTCATGCATATACATCCATATATTCATTTTCCTATTTTCTTCATTAAAGGTTATTACAAGATACTGAACATAGTTCCCTGTGCTATACAGAAGAAACTTTTTAAAATCTATTTTTATATATAGTGGCTAACATTTGTCCTCCTCAACTATTTAAGAGTAAGTCACATACATCATGCTTCTTTACCCCTAAACACTTGTATTTCTTAAAACATGGACATTTTCTTATAAAAATCAATAGGGTTAACTACAGGAAATTTAACATGAATATACTCAAATCTATTGCCCGCAGTTCTGCAGTCTGCATTTTATCATCTGACATGGTACTGTCCTTTATAGCATTTTCCCCTCCATTAAATATACAAAAGAATTGCCTATTGCATTTAATTGTCATGTCTCAGTAAATAATACCTGATTGCTGATTCTTACAAAACCGAGTTGCTCAAAATAGATTATAAAATTCAACTTGTACTACAGAAATGCAGCTGACTTAAATTCTGTTTTAGCATTTTATGTGTTCTTTCCTTTTCACACACAAAAAATTGTTAGTAATGCTATTTCTACAGTTCCAAAGAATTCATCAAAAGGATCTCTAAGTCTCAAAGGAGGTATTCAAGAGTAAGGAAAAAAAAAAAAAACAGAAAAATTTAACCTCATTTAAAAAAAAGTCAGTGAAAACCAGTCCCAACCAAACTGTTGAGCCATATTTTACGCATCTTTGACACTACTTCAGAAGCTAGGACAGGTCAAGAAGGACACATTGGAAAGTGGTCACTGTACTTACCTCTTGGGAGTTAGTGGGAGCACTGCGGGGAAAGTTAAGGGGAATTTTTCCTTTTTACTCTGTGAATTTCCGTACTGTTTGAACTTTTGACAGTGAACAGACATTTATTTAGTAAAAAATAAAATATGCCAAGAAAGGAAAAGAAAACTAAATGACAGGCTGAATTCTCTATGTGCAGGGTAAACCTGAACATCAAAGTTCATCTGTTTGTACTTTGGTTTCTTCGGCTGAAGAGATGATGGTGACCCTTCCTCTAACTTATGCAGGCAGACGTCAGAAAGGTTAAGTATCATCAAACTACTATCTCAGGGAGAAAGAGCCAACAGAAATGCTCCTCATAGGTTAGAAAAACCTCTCACGTGAATTGGCTGGCGGTTCTAAGGTTAACGGTCTGCCCCGAAAACCAGAAACTCTAGCAGAACCTTCCTGGATTTCAGAGCATTCATTCTGCAGCGGGTAACCGCGGAGCCAATGAAAGCTAGCGGCGGCCTGGGAGCCGCGGGAGAGAGGACGGAGGGCTCCGCGGAGCGTGCTGAACCCACGAGCGCGTTCCGGACTGTCAGCGGGACCGGAGGGACGCCGGTCCCCGCGCGCAACCGGGGCGATCCGGGCAACGGCCGCGGAAGGTGCGTCCGGGCGGCCGAGGAGCGAGATCCGAAGGCGGGAGCCCGATCCGTCCCTTACCGAGCGCTGGGCACGTCCACCGGCCCGAGGCCGCCGCCGCCGCCGCCGGGGCCGGCTAGCACGTCCCCGCCGTATTTCTCCTCCATCTCGGGGATCAGGAGCCGCCGCCGCTGCCCCCGCCGCGGGGTCTCCTCATGTCTCTCCGCGGCCGCGGAAGAGCGGGCGCAGGCGCGTCACTCCCCCATGGCAGCGGCCCCGTCGGGTCCCCTCATGCCGGGCCGCCGCTGCCGCTGTCCCCGGCTCCGGCTCACAAGCACACGCGCGTCGGGACTAGGCCGCGGACAGTTCCGGCGGCGCCGGGTTCCCTGGAGTCTCACCAGAGCGGACGCCGCCAGGCCACGTCATCAGGCCCAGCAGCCCTCACTCTCCCGGGAGTGCCTGACCCTGCGCATGCGCACAACACAACACTGGCCGTCTCTTCCCCTTCCTTAGGCTCCTCCTACCACGGGGCTACGGATCGAACATTCGCCCTCTATCAGCCCCTTCCACTGACCCGGCTTGAGCACTAGCCTGACCCTGCAGCGCCACCTATAGGCCATCAAGGGTACGGGGGGTTCTACTGGCGCCGAGAAGGGGAGCGTAGAAAATGCACAACGTGTGATAAAATTGAATAGAATTTCTTTTAACTTCTGGCTCCCAACTGTGCTAACTTAATCCTGGCACATCAGTAAATCTAGGCAGGTAGGGCTAGGTCTTATTAGGTTTTGTTTTTTGTCTCCTGTTGCTTAATTGTTCGGAATGTGGGCTCCAGTGTTTGTTTTGGATTGAATCCCAATTCTGCTTCTTACTAATTGTGTCACTTGGCCTTTTTGTACCTCAATTTTCTTATCAGCAAAGTAAGAATAGTAATATCTATATCATAGGGTTCTTGGGGGGGATTATATGTATTAATACGTGGGAAGTGTCCATGACAGTGAATGGTGTATAGTAATCAGTAAATGTTAGCTATTATTATTACAGGGAAATTTGAGGACTGGGATTTGGAGATAAAAATGGGGTTATGAGAAGTGTATAGATTTGTTTACAATACTCCATTTAATTTGAATTCATAGAGAGTCTTAGTAACATATAAGAGTATGGGGAATCACGGGGGGCTAGATACTTCATAATCTATTGAGGAAAATATTTAAGCAATTTGAGAGCAAGACCTGGTTAGCGACATTACAAGTTAAAGGCACAAATGCTAAGGTTTCCTGAATAAGGCATGATATGGGTATCTCACTGATAGAACCTGACTTGGAACTTGGATAAGGTTTTGGATATAGGAGAAAAGCATTGTGGGAAGATGTATCCCATGTGCAGAACACGGAGGAAGGCATGAACTTTAGAAGCTGAAGATGCATATTTTCCTGTTTGAGGCAAATAAGACAGCGAAGATAACAATATTCCATCAGTGTTTTGGGGTTTTAATTTCAGGATATTTCATAGTGTTATGTTTATTAGTAAATTTGTACAAAAATGTCCACATCTTTTGCCTGCATTAGGTGATAATTGTTGACTCAAGTGTTGGGGAGATCAGGTAAAGCCCAGCAAAAAATGACATTCTGGCTTCACTTTCTTGAAGTTGCCTTTTTTGTAGCATTTTTTTGGGTAGCAATTTCTTTGCAGAATTATTATTTTGTAATCCGAATGGCAGCAGTAACAATTATTGTGTTTTTCTAGAGCTAACTCATTCCTTTGAAATTCAGAGGACTAAGTAAAATGACATGCATTCATGGAGGTTAAGTTTTATTCCAAGTGGAGCCTGAATTCAGTTGATATTTCTTATTTGATTAGAATTACAACACTTTTAGGCTAATATGTTTCCTGTTTTTTTGTGGTGGAAGGAAAAGTGTCTGTTTTCTTTCCTCCTACTCACTTCTCAACTCATTGCAACCTGGCTTCTACGTTCATCATTCCTCTGAAGCAGCTCTCTCATGGATGTTTTTGAGCCATGTATTATCTGACCTCTCTAGAGCATTCAATGTACTTGATCTCTTCCTCCTCCTTTAAACCTCTCTCCTTGGTTTCCAGAACCCCACATTTACTGTTAAAGGAAACTCGCATTCCTTATGTCCAAAACTCATGATCTTTCCCCTAAACCTGATCCTCTTCCAATGTTTGTTACCTCCTTGGTTGGCACCATTTATTCAGTTTAGCAAACCAAAAACTCAGGTAGCATCCTTAACACCTCCCCTTCTTTATGATCTATATACAGTCGATCACCAAGTCATGACATTTTTTACCTTCTTAGTATTTCTTGAATCTATCCAAAGCTTCCCCTCTTTATCACCACCATCTAGTCTAGGTGACCGTCATCTTTTGTTTAGACCACTACAGTAATCTCCTTACTAGTCCTTCCAAGTTCACTCTTTCCCTTTTCTACAAACTTTTTTCCACATTCTGCGATAATAGTAATCTATTCCAGTTGCAAATCTTATCATGCACTGCCTGCCCCACTGCACTCTACTCTTAGCCCTCCAGTGGCTTTCCATTCCTCTTAAGACAAGCTCAAATCATTAAAACGGCTAACAACATCCTTTGTGGGCTTTCCCTAATGTATCTTTTCAGCTTCATCTCACATTAAACTGTCTTCTGCTCTCTGAGTTCGTCATTCATTTTGCTCCTCAATTATGCTATTTATTGTCGAATACAAGACTTTTCTGAGACTAGTTTCCATGTGTAGAATACATCCCATCTCAACCTTGCTTAAGATCCTACTCACTCTTCTTGTTACAGGTTGAGTTCTCTAGGAAGCAGACTCTGAGATGGAGTTTGGTGTGCAGGATATTCATTAAGGAGTGCTTCGGGGACCAGCAACAGTAAAAGGGAAGGAAAGGAAACATAACTGGGCAGAAGAAGTTGAGAAATGGTGCAGTCCAACAAAAGCCACAATAAACCTCATGGAGACATCTGGAGCTAAAATGGTCCTTGAGAAATAACTTACATTTTTTTCCTAATAAAGACTTTTATAGGTCCAGGATTCAATCCAAGATCATGTATTGCATTTAATTGTCATGTCTCATTAGTTTTCTTTTATTTGAAACAGTTGGTCTCTCCTTTTTTTCATGACCTTGACATTTTTGAAGTGAATTGTACAGTCACTTTGCAGAATGTCTGTCAGTTTGTGTTTGTCTGATGTTTCCTCATGATTGGATTCTAGGTATGCATTTTTGGCAGGAATGCCACAGAAGTGATTCTGTATTCCTCTCGGTGCATCACATCAGAAAGCACATGATGATGATTTGTCTTGTAACTGGTAAAGTTAACTTTTATCATTTGGTAAGAAGAAGACATCTGCTAGATTTTGCAATGTAATGTTAATGAATAAGTATTTTGTCTGGAGATGCTTTGAGACCATGTCAAGATTCTGATTCTGATCATGCTGTCACTCATTGGTATTAATATCCATTTTTGCTCTTTGACCCAAACAATTATTACTATAAAGTTTTCCAAATGCATATCATCCCTTCTATCATCTCTTGTACATGTTTTGGCTGACCTACTGCTGTCTCTCAACTTTATCTATCTATCTATCTATCTATCTATCTATCTATCTATCTATCTAAGCTCATGGGTTCCTATTTTATTCAATGGAATATAATCAATTAGCATCACTCTTTTGAAGCTAAAATTGTCCCAAATTTAGCCAGTGGGAATCCTTTGGCTGAGTCCTATGCCATTTTGACATATTCCTTTCATCCTTTCAGAATTTCCATAGTTTCTGGTACAAAGTGTTCCAGATTTATTATACACTTCCCCTGCCTTAGCTCTGGAATTAGCCATTTCTCCAAGGAGCTCTGGTTTCTTTTGAGGAGAATGGTATTTAGAAACCAAGGTCTAGGTGTTGGGTATCACATTGCTGCTGGGGTACTCATAGCTTCTTTGACCTCTCAGTGGACAAAGTTGGGAATTATATATGCACATATGCACATAGCTAGCTATGTGTGTGTGTGTACATACATAGATACGTCTTTCTACTTCTCTATCAGAAACCAAGAATTCATGCTGATACCTCCAACTACAATCCAACCTTAGATGTTTTATCCTAGCCTTTCCCCTTTCTGTGTTTGTACCTGTCTTCCCTGAGGGTGAAAAACCTGGCTCCCAAAAAAGGTTAAGTAAATTGTCCAAAATTATATAATCAGTAAGGCAAGACTCCCCACTAACTGGGCAAAATGCTCCTCAGGGACAGCTGTTTTGCTGCTCTCTCACTGATTACATGAATGATGACTGTTCCAAGGATGTAAGAGAACCAGATGGGGAGGGCCTGTTTTGTAAGCCACCTCCAGGAATCTGGATCAGAGAGTATGGTGGGCATTGTCATGAGTAGCCACTTAGTGTTTGCTTTCCTTCTAATAAATATTTGTTGTGCTTATCATGTGCTACATTCATGTCTAGGTACTTGAATTTCCTGGCAACAAATTCCGAGATGAGGATTTGTGCGAAAGTAAGAGTTCCCAGGAAAAACTGGTAGGAGTGTAGGAAAGTGGGACAGGAAAGAAAGGTATCAGCGTGGGTGTGATATCCCGGAACGTCCCACTGGGGAGCTTGGATACTGTAAATGTCACATGTCAGAGGGTCCTGATCCAGCATATGATGTTTTAGTCCATCTAGGCTGCTGTAACAAAAATACTAAACTCAATGGATTATAGACAACAGACATTTATTTCTCACAGTCCAAGATCAAGGTGCTGGCAGATTTGGTGTCTGGTGAGAGCCTACTTCCGAGTTTACAGACAGTGCCTTTCTGCTCTGTGTCCCCCCATGGTAGAAGGGGCGAGTAACAATCTGGGGTCTTTTCTATAAGGGTACTGATCCCAGGGATGACCTAATAACCTCCCTAAGTCCGACCTCTTAATACCATCATGTTGGGGTTTAGGATTTCAGCATATGAATTTTGGCAGAGACCCAAACATTCAGACCATAGCATAAGGGAATTAGACTATTTTGAGAGTAGTTCTCCGACAAAGAGACAAAGATGTTGGCTGTTAGGAGTGCTCCAGGCATGTGTAAAAATGGGAAAGGGAAGGAAGGAGAGGATATGGGCAAAGGACTTACCAATGATAATGTCCGCTACAAGACTACATATATTTTGGTCACTTCCCACATTATATGTTCTAACTTCCCAAGGCTGAAACCAGAAAGCTCCCATTCCCAGACTTCCTTGCAGCTGGGGTTTCGGGCATGTGACCTGGATTTCACCAATGAGATGTATCCAGGCATGACCTGACTTCAGCTGAGGAGGCGGCAAGAGGGGACACTGATTTTTCTACTCTGGAAAAGGCATCCAGTCCTTTGAAATAGCAGTGGCAGAGCTTCTGGTGTCTATTTCTGGGGATCATTGGTACTAAGTGACAGTGGCAGCAGTGTTTTTGGCAGAGTGGCCTGCATGGCACAGTTGGACCTTGTTTTTGGCTGCCCAGCTTCCAGAGCCTGATTGCTCGTCCTCCAAGAGGTTCTGTGATTTACCCAGTATCCTTCAATTAATCTTGCAAGAACTAGTCGGAGTGGAAGTTGTTGCTTGTAATTAAATCTCTGAATAGTACAGATGATATGGCAGAAAAACTTCCGTAACAATAAGCGGCTCATAGATTTTGTAAGCGCATTTTATTTCAGATTGAGGAACAGTATGATGCTCATAAAATCAACTCCTAAAATGCTACACTTTAGTGGAGAAAGCTACCCCAAACTCATCAGATGACTTCACTTAATGCCAACTATATATTCTTATACTCTCTTTGAAAGCAGAAAAGTAAAATGAGACGATGCTCAATAATTTGATATCCATCCTGACCAGGTAGGAAGAAGACTGAATGTGTGTGTGCTCTGGAATTCTCCGGGAGATGCTGGCTCCACAGTACAACAGCAAAACTATAAAGGGAAGCGCTGAATAGTTTTAAGGGTTTGCACTCTTAGCAGTTACGGACTATAATGTGTGTAATCTCTTTCGCAGACATTAAACATGGGCAGTTAAAACATTAAAAGCGCTAGTTAGCTACAGGAATGACCAGGAGGATGCAAATGAGGAGATGAAGGGAAATAGTTCATGTTTAGACTTTTTCAACTAGCAGATCAGAATTTGTGATGGAACTGATTAGAAATTCAGCTGGTAGCAACATACTGTGGAGAATAAACTGAAAAGAAGAAACTTGTTCAATGACAATTCTTTCTGGGTCTCTTGAGTTTCTGCATGTCTTCCAAGCAGAAGCACTGACAGTTTTTGCTCCAGACTGTATTTTCAAAAATGTTTGTACAGCAAACAGCCTTGGAAGATAGAGATAATACCTCCCTTTGGAACAGAGGGAAGATTTGTTTGCTGATCAGGGTAATAAAGATAATGCCTCCCTCTAGGACAAAGGTTGGGCGGATTTGCTAGCTTCCCCTTTAAAAGACTGGGGTTTTCTAAACCCTTAGTTGCATGCTTAGCATCTACCTAGGCTGCCATGCATCACCTCCATGGGGTTTGGGGGTGGAGGAGGTAAGGCAAAGTGATGCAAACATGAGGTTCATGCTGCCTGCATGAGTAACAGAGTCTTCTGTTTCTAACCCAGGAGTCTTGTACCTTCTGCCAGCTTCCAGGAGACTGTCAGGCTTATTGTGAGCTTGCCAGCAAGGTAAAATCCTAGTCCCCTTCACCATTCTTGACACATCTTTCTCACAAAAGTAATATTATTTATAATTTAATTTAAAAAATTCATGATACACTGTTGTAAAGGGTATGAAAAAATGGGAGTTCATGCCTTGTTGGTAGAATTGTAAGTTCATATAACTTCCCTCAAGGGCAATTTTGCAATATCAAAATTTAAAAGGTACTTGATCTAGGAATTTAACTTATAGCTACATTGTGCAAATGTCCAAAGACACAAAAATAGGGATGTTAATTGCAGCAATAATTGTTAGCAAAAGACTATAATATGTGCTAATAATAAATAATATTTCTTTAGCTTTTATAAGATCTAAAGCACTCTTTTAAGTAACTTTATATGTAATGCTTAATTGAATCCTCACAACAACTCTATGAGATAGTACTATTAGTAAGGAAACTGAGGCACAGAAAGCTTAAGTAACATGCCCAATGCTAAACAGCTAGTGAAATTATTCCTAATACTGGTCTGTTAATTCAGGGGAATATTATGCAGTTAAGTGAAGTAGGTGTATTTGTAGTTAATAGAAAAACAAGAAGCAGAACAGTGGGTTGTCTTACGCTTTTATTTTTGTTAAAAAAATAAGGATTTATTCATTTATGTGAATACAGAGAACATGTCTGGAGGGATAAAAGGAAAGAAGTAACTGTGAGAGAAAGTCAAAGTGAAGGAGGTTTGATTTTCACTGTCCATGTTTCTGTACTATTTACATTTGGGGGCCATATTCTGGATATCCATATGCAAAAGAATGAGGATGGAACTCCAGCTCAAACCACAGGCAAAAATTAACCCCTAATGTAGACTTAAATTTAGGAGCTGAAGTTATAAAACTGCTAGAATAAAACATAGGTATAAATCTTTGTGAGCTTGGATTAGGCAACGATTTCTTAGATGTAACATTACAAGCACAAGCAACAAAAGAAAAAGATAAATTAGACTTCACCAAAATTAAAAACGTCTGTGCTTCAAAGGATACCATCAAGAAAGCGAAAAGACAATGCAGAGAACGGGAGAGAATATTTACAAAACATATATCTGGTAAGAGACTTGTATACACCTACAACATGGATGAACCTTGAAAACATGCGAAGTAAAAGAAGTCAATCACAAAAAAGAATGTCTTGTATGATTCCATTTATACGTAATGTCCACAACAGGCAAATCTCTACCTAAAATAGGTCAGTGACTGCCTAAGGTAGTGGGGCTGGGGAGGAGAGGGAAGGGAGAGGAGTTGGAAAAAGGGGAGTGACTGTTAATGGGGGAATAAAAATGTTCTAAAATTGATTGTGGGGGGAGGGTATATAGCTCAGTGATAGACTGCATGCTTAGTATGCACGAGGTCCTAGATTCAGTCCTCAGTACCTCCATTGAAAAACCAACCAACCAGCCAACCAACCAAAAAACACGGAATTACCTCCCCCAATGAAAAAGATCTTTTAATTAAAAAAAAATTGATTGTGGTAATGGTTGCACAATTCTGTGAATAGACTTGAAACTACTGAGCTGTATCCTTTAGGTGAATTGAATGGTATGTGAATTACATTCAATAAAGCTATTATATAAAAGTGAGGAATGCATTTTTGATACCCCAAAGTAAAATAAAATAAAAGGACAAAGATTTTGGACAATTTTACGGGCTAAGAAATTGTATATCATTGCTATTTTAATTAAAACAATCTTTTTAAACCATTGAGTTTGAATATCTGTTGACATATTTCTTGGTTTTCCTGCCTCATTTTCAAGTGTTTGGAAATTGTTTTCTGATCTTTCTCGTTTTTTTCTTAAGGGAATTATCTTTTACTGATAATAAAAATAAATTTGTGAACTAACAATATTAAGGAAATTCCTTTGACTTTGATTCCACCTTTGGGTTACTTGCCTGGACTGTGTTCAGGTACAGTTTTTACACTGTCTCTGTATCTTCTGGTCCATCACTTGCTGCTGCCCTCATTGGTCTTTCACCTTGATTTACTCATGATGGCTGTGTGGTTGGTGAAAACTAGGTAAGGAAGAAGTCAGCAAAGTCAGACTCTCCCAAGTGTGGCTGAAGGAGGGTCATGTGGTGTCAGTTAGGGCTGGACTGTTGTGCTGACACGTTCTGGCAGAATCACTGTGGCAGATCTCCATTTCATCACACCATCCCCCTAATCAGGGACATTTGGTGGCTAATTCCCTTGGGTTTCCTTGCCAACCTGTATCAGTTTCAATCCCTCTCTTCTCTCCTTAATTTGGTCTTATCCTTCCCTTTCTATCCAGCCTCATCATTATCTGTTCTATTCCACTGCACCTGGGCTCTAAGGCACTCCAAGCCGCCAAATCCTTCAGTGGCTCCTTATTTGGAGACTAGATTGCACATTAGACTGGAAATGTGTTAAAGCACGGTTCGATTTTCATTTTAATCCATTTTTGAAGTTTCACTAATTGTGAAGGAAATGCAAATTAAAACAGAAAATATACCGGGGTGGGCACAGACGTGCATGTCCCAGATCCCATTTTGAGGTGGGACTTGTCCAGTTGTCAGCTCACAATCCTCAGCTGTCAACTCCTTCTGGATGTGACTCAGCTTCCCAGGACGGCCTGCAATGGGCTGAAGGAACCGAGGTTGCAGGGTCTGGCCTTTTTGCCTCAATGCTCTGCGACTCTGATAGGTTGTATATGCTCCAGGGAGCCTTCTGAGGGTGAGGCTCTGTGGAGCCTGTATGGAAGTCCCACTTTTCTCTCTGCCCAGACCTACCTCCCTTCCACTCCCTTCCATAGGTATCCATTCCTCATAAATATCTTGTGTGCAAATTTCAAATCGGTGCCTGCACCTGGAGAACACACCTGTGTCAGAACCTTTTTTAAATGTTCAAATTGGCACATTAAAAAGAATGGATCAATCTGAATTAGAACGAAATATGCTGGAATGTTGACAATGATAATCTTTGGATAGAAGGGATCAGGGATGATTTCAATTTTTTCGTTTGACCTTTTAAACATTTCCTTAATTTTCCATAATGAATAATATTTAATTCATTCAATGTTAATTACTTTGTAACTTGGAAAGTAATACTCAAATTATTTTCCTAATGGTATTATACATAGTAAAGGAAACATGAGAAAACTCCCTTATCAAAGCACAAAGTGCACAGCAGGCCAACACTGCAGGGTTCTTTTAGTCTCGGTACCTGGGTTAACACAGGAGAAGACAGGGAACAGGTGAGATGGGTAGCCTGCCCACACAGGGTCATATAAAGAGTAACCAGCAGAGATGGGATGTGAAGGATTGGGATGACCAGATCCCATTCTAGGGCTCTACTGTCTTATCTGCCATAAATGTCTATCATAAGTGAACATTTAAGTTAATTTTTGCATAGTAATTTTGGTCCATTACTCCACAGTCATTTAAACAAAGATAAATATGCATATAATAAAGAAATATGGAACAGTGTGAAATACTGACAGATTTTTAAAAGGTAGACTATAATGGTACAAATCCTGACTATAACTGTATTTTAAAAATATTTACATCAATACAGTTCTCCTAAATACTTTAGCATGTTTATTATTAATTAAAGTTCAATATTTGTTTACAGATTTTTTCTTTTGATATAAAACTTATGAACAATGCAATGCACACATATTAACCTACATTTGCTGAGTTTTGACAAATACATATATATTTGTAACCCAAAACCCTATCACAATATGGACATCACCCCACAAATTTCCTTTATGTCCCTTCTCAGTCAGTCTGCATCCCCATTCAACAGAGGAAACAACTCCTATCAATCATGAGCAAGGTTACAGTGTTCCGAATAACTGATAACGAAAACCCAGACCACCACAGAGTCTCTGTACTATGATCAGAAATCGTCTAAGCATGCGAAGCAGCCCAGCTGTTCCCAGCTAAGGACTAAGTCACAGTCTTCTGTGAGCAAGAGCAGCCTACACCATCCACTTACACCTGATAAGCGAAGCATGTCCTGCCGGTTGGGGCAGGGGACGAGTTATGGTTTTCCATAAGCACAAGCCACCCTGAATCTATGACCTCGAACTAAGCAAAGCGAGCAAAGCATGTCTTTTCTTTTTACAGCAAGGAGACAGTTTGTAGCAGTTTTCTGCTAGCAAAGCAGCTTCAAGTCAACTAATCCAAGTTCCCTAGATCAGGTGGTGACTAGTACTGGGAGTTCAGTCTTTTATGCTCTAGCACTTTTTGCTTTGTAGTAGCAGTATAATGACATATATAGAAAGCACTGGTTTTGATCATGCATTTCTTATGTGTTTACATAAAGCTGAGAATATGATTTGGTAAAACAATCATTACAACATCAAAGTTTGTTAACCCAAGTTTGTGCTCCCACAACACAGTTTATTCATTCTTTTACTGATGGATACCTGGGTTGTTTCAGTTTTGAGGTAGGATGAATTAAATTGCTTTGAACATTCTTGTACAGATTTTTGTGCAGACGGTGTTTTCTTTTTTTTTTTGTACCAATCTTTGGATTATAAGCCATTCTGATATATGTGTAGTCATATCTCATTTAATTTACAGTTCCCTGATGACTAATAACAAGTTGAGCACTTTTTCATCTGCTTATTGGCCATTTCCCTGTCTTCTTTTGAGAAGTATCTATTGGAGTATTTCACCCAATTTTTGAATAGGTGATTTTTATTTTTATTTGTATTTTATAATTTTATTTTAATTGAAGTATAGTTGATTTACATTTCAGGTGTACAGAAAAGTGATTCAGCTCTCTCTCTCTCTCTATATATATATATATTCTTTTTCAGATTCTTTTTCATTATAGGTTTTACAAGATTTCGAATATAGTTCCCTGTACTTTATAGTAGGTCCTTGTTTATCTGTTTTATATATAGTAGTGTGTATCTGTTAAACCCAAATTCTCAATTTATCCCCCCTTTCCACTTTGATAACCATAAGTTTTTCTGTCTATGTCTGTTTCTGTTCTGTAAATAAGTTCATTTGCACCATATTTTAGATTCTATATATAAATGGTATCATGTGATATTTGTCTTTGTCTGACTTACTTCACTTAGCATGATAATCTGTAGGTCCATCCATGTTGCTGCAAATGGCATTATTTCATTCTTTTTTATGGTTGAATAGTATTCTGCTGCATATATACCACATCTTTATCCAGTCATCTGTTAATGGACATTTAGGTTGTTTCCATGACTTGGCTGTTGTAAACAGTGCTGCTGTGACCATTAGGGTGCAGTATCTTTTCGAATTAGAGCTTCCTCCAGATATATGCCCAGGAGTGGTATTGCTGGATCATATAACCCTATTTTTAGTTTTTTAAGGAACCTCCCTACTGATCTCCACAGTGGCTGCACCAATTTACATTCTCACCAACAGTGTAGGAGGGGTCCCTTTTCTCCACACCCTCTCCAAAATTTATTATTTGTAAAATTCTTGATGATGGCCATTCTGACTGGTGTGAGGTAATACCTTATTGTGATTTTGATTTGCATTTCTCTGATAATTAGTGATGTTGAGTGGTGACTTGTATTTTTAAACTGAGTTGTAGGAATTCTTTTTTTCTGCACATACTATTCTTTTGTCAACAAATATTTTGCAGTATTTTCTTCAGGAAAAAAGATAAGACTTAAAAACAAAACCCAATCCCAATACTAATAGCTGGATATTTATAAATTATTTTGATAAAACAATGACAACAAAAAGCTGAGCTTCAATTGCAGCATCATTCAGAGGACCTCGGCTCTGATACATCACGTGATTGCTAATCCTAGGCACATTTCCCCACTATATGATAAATCCTCTCTGGACAAAGTCAGTATCTTAGCTATTTTTTCTTTCCCTTTGGTATCTGGTAAGGTATCTTAAAACTGGTAATTACTAGGTGAATATTTTTTTCCTGGGTTGAAAACTTGTAGTATTTTTATTATCTGAAAAAAAGGAGTGGGGTCTTTTGTCCTTAGTCACAGTTTCAGTATATATCACAGTTTCTATATGATGTCAGACTCTTGGTCATTATTGATTTGCTGTGGTTTATTTGCTGTTGTGTGGTCTTCAATCAGGATTGAAAGACAGATGCCGTCCATTCAAAGTGAATTGTTTCCAAGGAGACCTCATCCTTTGAACTCCTAAAACTCCCTTTCTCTCTCTGTGTATACTCCACTTTCTCCCTACATGGTAAGCACTTTGAAAGCAAAAGTGTGTTCCATTTGCATCTCCATCTCCTCCCCAAACTCACATCAGGATGCCTGGCATATAGCAGAACAATAAACACCTGTTGAATGGATACATAAAGTAAAAAGCAAAACAAAACAAAACAAAACCCAAACACACAGTACACCAAGATGACACAAAAGAAAGATTAAGGAGGGACTTGTCTACGATCTGCACAGTCCAAACTGCAATTCCTTGCTATTTTTAAATACAATCATTTTGCTGGTTAAGAAAAAAAAGAATGATTAATGAGCCATAAGCTCCTCCCATAGTTTCCTTGTTCAGTAAGTGACATGACTTACTTAGGGATGTGACTGAGATGAGAAGGCTCACTCTGAAATGCCTTGCTATCACAATATTCTGGAATAGAGACCAGCCTCAAACCCTTGCACTTGTATTTGTTCTTCTCAATATAGAACTTGTAGCTATCATTTTTGGAATTTTGCACTCACAGGCTATCATATATTGGATTTTCGTGAAACTGTGCAAGAGGCAATGGCAGACTATATTGCCTTATCGACTTTCAAGAAAAGTCAGTGATTGCAGCATAAGTAATCTGAACCTAAAGTACTTCTACCTGGGAGAAAACTCATTCTCCCAGGGAAGCTGAGATGGGTCATCTTACCTGGTCCCCGTCCTCCAGTCAATTTGCAGGATCTCTGTCATTCATTTCAGTCCATTTAGCAGACAGTTGTTGAGCGCCATGTGCTTGTGTGGCTTGAATAATGCCCTTAAAAAAGGGAGATGAGAAATTTTTTTTTATTTTTATTTTTTTACATTTTTATTGATTCATAATCATTTTACAGTGTTGTGTCAAATTCCAGTGTTCAGTACAATTTTTCAGTCATACATGGACATATACACACTCATTGTCACATTTTTTTCTCTGTGATTTATCATAACATTTTGTGTATATTTCCCTGTGCTATACAGTGTAATCTTGTTTATCTGTTCTACAATTTTGAAATCCCAGTCTATCCCTTCCCACCCTCTACCCCGCCCCCCCCCCGGTAACCACAAGTCTGTATTCTCTGTCCATGAGTCCATTTCTGTCCTGTATTTATGCTTTGTTTTTGTTTGTTTGTTTGTTTTTGTTTTTTAGATTCCACATATGAGCGATCTCATATGGTGTTTTTGTTTCTCTTTCTGGCTTACTTCACTTAGAATGACATTCTCTAGGAGCATCCATGTTGCTGCAAATGGCATTATGTTGTCGGTTTTTATGGCTGAGTAGTATTCCATTGTATAAATATACCACATCTTCTTTATCCAGTCACCTGTTGATGGACATTTAGGTTGTTTCCATGTTTTGGCTATTGTAAATAGTGCTGCTATGAACATTGGGGTGCAGGTGTCGTCCTGAAGTAGATTTCCTTCTGGGTACAAGTCCAGGAGTGGGATTCCTGGGTCATATGGTAAGTCTATTCCTAGTCTTTTGAGGAATCTCCACACTGTTTTCCATAGTGGCTGCACCAAACTGCATTCCCACCAGCAGTGTAGGAGGATTCCCCTTTCTCCACAGCCTCTCCAGCATTTGTCATTTTTGGATTTTTGAATGACGGCCATTCTGACTGGTGTGAGGTGATACCTCATTGTAGTTTTGATTTGCATTTCTCTGATAATTAGTGATATTGAACATTTTTTCATGTGTTTTTTGATCATTTGTATGTCTTCCTTGGAGAGTTGCTTGTTTAGGTCTTCTGCCCATTTTTGGAGATGAGAAATTTTTGAAACCACTAGAGGACGATATAATACAACACAAGCCGCGGTGAATTAAGTCAGCGAATACTGCAAAAAGGCTAAAGAGAGGGGAAGGGAGAGCCTGCAACCCAGAATGAGTGGGGAAGGGTGCAGGCTTGTATCCTGATCTTCTAGGCTCCTCCTGTCAAGGAAAAAGAGTGCAAACTATTCTTCACAGCACCTGTTGTACAGGCTGGTTACATATGACCTTTTCTAAAATCTGTGTATGTTTGTCTTTTTCCTGTCTCCAGCAGACCTGCCCGACACCTCCTCCCTTTCGGATGTGCTTACTTGACTCCTTTGCGTGCCGGTGGGTTTTGAGAACACAGAGCCTAGTTTGTTTTTATCATAATATACTTTGGTTTACTCAGAGTTAGAAATGTGAGTTCTTCGTAACTAATTCTTTTATCTTAATTTAAAAAAATACGCTTCTCTTGCTTAAGCACCTCTTACTCTTCTGTTTCTATCACAGTATGATTTGAATGAAAACTTGAGAATTTCTGTGGCTTTCTTTTGATGTATCTTCATATTCAAAAGGGAACACAAACACTTTTCTTGATTTTTACATTATTAAAATGATTCAGCTGAGTCCTTGGTTGTTACAAGTTAAAATGACCTGGTTTTATATCTCCAGGGTAATACAGTGAAGGCGTGGAACGTAGTAGGTACTCAATGAATGCGGTAGACCCTCGCTTGGAAAAAGAGTAGACAGGGAAAATGTCAGAGTGTGTTTGTCCATCCACAGACTATATTAAAAGTTTTCTTTTCAGAGCCTCTTGCTGAGGAAACTGGCACTTGAAAGTTCCTTGTTTATAGGTAGCCAAATGCTAAATCATATTACTTCTCCCTACAGCTGACAGGCATCTTATTCCAGGACCAGCAACCTATAGCTACACCACCTGTTTTCCAGTGGTGATCGCAGTATCAGAAGCATCAGCATCATCTGGGGATTTGTTAGAAATGCAAACTATGGGACCACATGAGCAATCTAGAGGTCTACTGATTCAGAAACTCTTGGGGGTGGCGTGGGGCAATTTGTGTTTTAATAAACCTTCCTGGTAATTTCATGCCCACATTTGAGAACCACTGGACTGGAGGCTTATGAGGTGGTTTATAATCCGTCACGAAATCAATCAGGTTTTCTCTCTCAAGAATTTGTGCTGGCAATAAAGGGAAAAAGACAAGCGATTGATAATGGAAGCAGATCTGGGTTCCCCAGATGGAGGGCAGTACATAGACGCCAAGAGGTTGTAGAACCATAAACTAGCAGAAGCCATGAGTAATGTAAGCCAGGAGGCAGAGAAGAGATATGGTTGACTGGTTTGACTGATAGCAATTGAGCTGGTCTAGGGGAGCGAGAGAGAGAGAAAAAGAGAGACAGAGAGCTGCTGAGTCATCATGAGGATGGAGAGTCCGTGAACGCAGCTGCTGAGGAGTCTGCCTGGCGGCCTGGGTCCCTCCTCCCGGCTGCTGCCTCGTTGTCTTTTAGTTCTGGGAACTGTCCCCCAGGCTCCGTAGTGCCTGCTGTCCTGCTAGACTCTGCCTATGACTCCTGGCTGTGTAGCCCAGATTCCCCTATTTTTGGTAATCCCCTGTGTAACATACAATAAATCCCTCAGTAATCGAGGTAAACTGAAGTTGCCTTGACACCAAAAACCCTAACACACACACAGACGTTCTGGTACACTTCTCAAGTTTTACCTTTGTGTGCAGTTCATGAGTGAAATCCTTCCTGTGGTAAGTGTGAACTGGGAAAAGTTTCTGTAAATTGACATGAAACAAGCTGAATCTTAGCTTCTCGTAGAAACAAAAGTAAAATAGGGAGGTGATAGTCTTGCTTTGGGGCTTGATTCCTTTTTTAGAGAAGTGACCCAAAGAACTACATTTGTACAGTATTAAGCTTTCCAAATTGTTTATAAATTGACCAAGCAGACAAACATAGTAAACTACTATACAAAAGAATACTTCACATGGTATCTCATAGAACCCTAGTCAAAGTGCTTATGTTTTTATTTCTGGCCTTGTTTTTTACTGTCAACATCAGAGATGAACACCAGAACAGTCACAGATTGGGGAACTCTTTGTAGGTCTTTTGGAGTGGACTTTTGGAGAGACCTAGCATCCCTCCACGTACTCTAATAAGAAACTAATTCTGGAGCAGCTGTTACGCTATTTGTGTTTGTTATTTGTTTTAATTTTCACTGCAGATTTCCTTGAAGCAAGTATAGGCTCAAGTTGTTGATTTTTTTTCCCCTTTGAAACCAAGAACTTTTGTGTTTTCTCGAGCAGCTTTAGAAGTTTCTTCCTTGTCCTGGTGTGATGGAAGCCACGACTGTATTTGAAATGCGTGAATTACACACAGAGACGCTGGTTGGCTTCATTGTTAGGTCCCGGCACACGGTTTCAACACAGCATTAATGAGCTAAATTTGAATGTGAATCGACAGAGTTTAAATTCTTCTCTTTTCAACATGCTCTGTAATCTGCCTGGTAGCAGTAGATTACAAGGATCACTAGAGCACTACACCCCCTCTTTCATAAGCCACTTAAGGATTTAAATGTGTACTATGACTATGATGAGAAATTTAAAACAAGCATGTATGTCCCAATACATAGTATTCCTTTGAACATTTTCCATTTTTGATATGGAGGTGCACTGGGTATTCACTCGCACAAATTATGTTGGCAATGCTAACAACGTTTTTTTTGAAACCAGAGAAATGATAGTTGGAGGACTAACTAGCCAGGTGCTACCCTTCCTTCTCTGAGACAAACAACTCAACAGTGTTTCTGTAAGTGCTTATTAATTGCTCTAAATATGAAATGAATTATTGCTCTAAGTATCAAATTAATTATTTTGATCTTTCCAGGGAAGGACAGAAAGATCAAGTCTAGAAAGTTGGTATAAGAATTAGGACAGATGAAAAATGTTGTGAGCTACTGCATAATATTTTTTGGTTCAGATCAAGTTAGGACACTTCAGAAAACAAAACAATCCAGAGTCAATCAGGTGTTGGGGGCCTGAGCCTATAAAGGACCAAGGCATTTAGGACACATACTCAGAATAAGATTCAAAGATGCCATTACTTTTGAAAATTTAGTCACTAAATCCACTATACTTCAATACAAAAAGAGAAAGCTTAAAAAAAAAGAATAAATCTTAAATTCAAAAGGGAGGGAAAAAATTAAAGGGTAGAAGACAGCACATAGGCTGATTTGGAAACAGTTCTGTTTTGAAATTAAGATTTGAATAAAAAAGAAAAAAAATGGGGAGAGATTTATGTTCTGCTTCTTAAAATCCAATTACTTACCATCTAGCTCCTCCTGACAAATTTTGCCACTCATCGAAACTGTAAAATTTGATTTCTTTATGTCTCTTATCTGCTTCAGATTTACAAGGTCCATGGGGAAATTTTGCTCCTTACCAAGGAATGTCTCCATCAATTCCACAGATTCAGACAACGCTGCTCCTACATTCAGGTCTCAATTCCAGGAAAACTTCTTAAGTCTGGATTCTATAAAACTGTCAAATCCACTCACTTTTGGTCTAACTTGCCTCTTCCAACCCACTGAATTGAGGGTGGGGGAGGGGCAGGGGTACTAAATGCCATTAGTCCAACTAAAAACCCAGGCTGCTTATTTATTTATTTATTTTAAACATTTTTTTAAACTTTTTTTTTTTATTGAGTTATAGTCATTTTACAATGTTGTGTCAACAGACTGTTTTTTAAAATGTTGGATCTAGTCTAGCTGACAAAAAAAAAAGATATAGTTGAATGGGAAAAGAAATCCCACACTCCTTTTTTTTGTTATCTTCACTAGTTGTATTTTTTAGATTCCATGTGCAAGTGATAGAGGTAGGGGACTAAGAGGTACAAATTATTATGTATAAAATAAGCTACAAGGATATATTGTGCAACACAGGAAATAGAGCTGATATTTTATAATGACTGTAAATAGAGTATAACTTTAAAAAATTGTGAATCTCCTTTAGCTGTGGAAAAGGGAAGAGACACAGAGACAGTCATATTTAAGATACTGGCTTAAACTTGTACTTAAAAAAAGTGTTTTGTTCTGTTCTTTTTTTTTTTCTTTCTTTCTGTTTTTGTTACCTCTCTCTCTCTTTTTTTTTTTTTAAATTGAAGTATAGTCAGTTTACAGTGACCAGTCAATTTCTGATGTACAGCATAAACAGTTCAGTCATACATATACATACATATATTCCTTTTCATGTTCTTTTTCATTATAGGTTGTTGCAAGATATTGAATACAGTTTTCTGTGCTATACAGGAAACTTGTATTTCTTCTTTTTTAAATCAAGAGAGACAAAGCCCTACATTCCTAGAAGTCCTGAGGTAAAGGGTACACATAATGAGGCAGGACACTTGGGATGTGAAGGAACAGTTGCTTTGGCATAAAACTTATTTTGCTGTCAGAGAATGACAAATACAGGGAAGAGAAGTGTCACAGATGAGATATGAATGAGGCAGAAGGCCAGAGCTGAGAAGGATGACAAACTGATGCTCACAACAGCTCGTGTGTCGCTAGAACTACTGTGCCTAGGTGTTCCGAAGCTCTGAGTTCAGGTTTCTGATTTTTTAGAATTCAGAAACACCCTAGTTATTACTTGTTACGATAGACAATAGAACAGCCCAGGAGAGTCAGGTAGGAGTAGCTGAGTTACTGTCTCATCTTATACCACAGTGCCACCTCTAGGGCATTTAAGGAACTACACTCAGAAGTTAACCAAAAAATCTGCTGGAGTACTGTCTACATTGGATTAGAATCACAGGATTTCAGAGGTCATGGGACTTAAAAAGTCATTGGAGCCAAGTTTCCACGCAAAACTTGAATCACTTTTATAATATATTTGATTGGCGATTGTCTAACTTCTGCTTGAACCTTCTCAGTGAATGGAAACACACTCTTGCCAAGCACCTCATTCTATGTTCACGTACATCTGTGTCTCACTCTGTGTCACCACTCTCTTCTGCAGCACTAGACCTCCTGGTCCTCAGCCTTTACAGGGTTCTTAGAGGTGAACAGGCTTCATTCTCATTGGTATCTGTCTTAGCAGGCACTCTGGTGGTGGGTTCTGCTGAATGAGTTACTATTTGCTTTCCATCTTTCAAATGATTGCTCACATCTCTTGTCTTCTATTTCTCCTCTCTCATTCTCTTTGTTCTTGTGATTTGTACTTTAATTTAAAAAATTGTCTACTGTCATTTTGGTAGATTTTAGAAGAGTGAAGAAATAAAAAACAAGAGAGAAAACCCATCGTGTTTAATTGGAAGCCTGGTCATGTTTTTCTGATTCTATTCTTATGCATTAAAAAATGCAAGTGTAGGGTTTTACATTTATTCCAATAGAATTTTTTTCTTTTTTTAATTAAGATTTTTATTGTTAAAATTCTTTTATGGCCTTTGGATCCTCACTCTGCCATTCAATATATTTGGCTACCTCTCCAGCCATCAAAGGAGAGGAAAAGGAAACCTGCTGTATACTCAGCTATTAACTCGAAGAGCAGAAAAAGGTTTAAGACAGAATCCCATGGCATTACAGATTCCAGGCCGACACCAATTCATCGTTAGCATCTGTCTTTGTGATCATCTAGGCTACTTTCTTCCCTCTTGTTCGCCAGGTGAAGGTCTCTGTCAAATGCAGAGCTCAAATGCTGAAGCAGGTGTCGTTACTAGTCTGGCAGAGTATGGACCAGGAGGGAAGTGCTGTGAATTCATTAAATCCTGACTTGTCCTTCCTGACTCCTAGGCATGTTTACGTGCTCCCCATTCCTCTCTCTATGCTCAAAGTGATGTTTGACAACCTGTCTGAGAATTGTGTTGTCCATCTCTGCCCCGGTTTCTAAGATTCTTTTGTGATAACAAAACAGCAGCTCATTGTATCCCCAAGTTCTTCCAGGAGTAAGCTGGGATGTAGTTTGTCAGGACCAGAGGTTTGCACGGATGTAGTGAATCCAGGTACTCTCTTAGAGTCTCTCCACCAGTTTGGATTTTTAGGTTTCTCATCCGAATGCTTGTTCTACTATTTTCTGTCCAATTATCTTTCTCCTTGGCAGAGGTGAAAGATGGAAAACAGAAGAAACGTTCCATGAACCATGTATCTGTCCCTATTATTATTATTCTTTCACTTTTCTTGTTCTTATGATGCCTATATAATCTCAAGAAGTCATCTGTAACATTTGCGTGTTTATAGTAGGGCACTTTGGTTTACAAGGAACTGTGAGTTATTCAACATTTCTGATCTTTATTAAATGGCATTTTATTGGGTTGGTATATTGTGGTCTATGCTTTGTAGAGTTTAGAGTGGAGCTTTTGGCTTAGCAGCTCATGATTTAAACTCACATTCAGGAAGAAGAAAAATGTTTCAAAATTCCTTATAAATTTTTATTAAATTATCTGTCTTGCCTACACCTGGGGTGAAGCCAAAGTTGTCTGGCTGGGCAAAGGGGTTGGATTTCTTCACTGTGCCGTCTAGATCTGTTCTCCACCTTTCTCCATTCCCTTCTCTGTCCTGTGAGGCTGTCCTGAGTGAATAACATCAAAGGCACCTATGTTCTCTGGGTTTCTGCAGGAGGTGGGAAGGAGGGAGAGAGGAACGTGGGGTCAGGGCATTTATCTTCCTGGTTTCTTCCTGTGAGGTTGCCAGGGTCTTCTATGTCCCTCAGCAGAAGGTCACTGCTCTCTTCTGGGTGGCCCACTGTCTACTACTTTTTCTCTTTCTGAAACAGAGCAGGGCCCTGTGGGGCCCTTCCAGGTACAAGTCCTTTCTGTGTTCCCTGTTTCTTGTTTGTAGGAAGTAGGCTTCATTCAGCCTCCTTGACCTTCCTTGAGTTCCAAAGGGCAGATTCAACAGTTGCTAATCAGGGAAGGGAGGGGATGCAGAAACAAAGAAGGAGCTGTCCATAAGCAATAGTGCAACAATGGGTCAGGGTCCTGGTTCCTCCTCGAGAGGTGTAACCTTTGAGTTCTTCTGCAGGAACTAAGGGCCCCCCCCCCAAGTGGAGGATGGTGACTTCAGGTTGAGCACAAGACTCCTGGAACACCATCCTCTTAGTTCACCATCAACCAATCAGAAGAAAGTCTAAACACAGTGGAAGATGACCAACGTTCTGACCCCTCCCCAAGTGATTCTCCTTTTAAAAACTTCCACTGTCCAGCAGAGTCTTCGAAATTGGTTTTTGGACACAAGTTCGCCATCTCTCCAGGTTGCCGGCCTCCTGAGTAAAGCAACCTTTTCTTTCCAACCAATACTTGAGTGTTGGCTTTTGAGCATCTTGCAATCTAGCAGTGACATCTCTAGCTTTAGGTAAGCTGTCCTTCCGCTTACCTCTTTGGGGATGGTGGCGGCAAAATTGCTACTGTTTCTCATGGCTCCCCTATACCCACACACCCTTTTGTAATTAATCCCTCTGTTAGTAAAGCCTCTTCCAATTTTCCTAATTGGAATGTACTACCTGTTTCTGTTTTGGGGGGGGGCAAGGGGACCTTGGCTGATACAGAATGCTTAAAACAAGCCTGAGGGGAGCTTCTTCTATTGTGTTAGGTTTTATTGGACCATGTGATGAAATATTCTTAGACTTTCTAGAAACTGGTCCTGGGGTCAGGGAGGGTATAGCTCAAGTGGAAGAGGTCTGTGGTTCAATCCCCAGTGCTGCCTCTAAAAATAAACCTAATTGCCTCCCCAGCAACCCCTACCCCCAAAGAATTAATTAGAAACTGGTCCTTTGTAGAATTGATCTCAATTCCTGACACAGGGCTCTTGAAACCCTTGAAATTTTCTCTAATGAGGCTCCTGGACAGAGGTGGGCTGGGAGGGGATTAGTCACCAGAAAGACCACTCCTGATTAAAGCTTGGAATTTTCAGCCCCACCCCCATTCTTCAGAGATGGGAGATGGGAGATGGGCTGGAAATGGAGTTAATGATTGACCATGCCTACGTGAGGAGACCTTACAAACCCCAAGAGTGTGGGGTTTGGGGAGCTCCTAGGTGGGTAAATACATCCACATACCAGGAGGGTAAGGCACCCCAGCTCTTGTGCTCAGGACCCTCCCAGACCTCACCCTGTGTAACTTTTCATCAGGCTGTTCATCTGTATCCTTTATCATATCCTTTAATACACTGGTAAACATGAGTGTTTCTGAGTTTGATGAGCTGTTCTTGCAAGTACTTGAATTCAAGGAGGAGGAGGTTGTGGGAACCCCTAATGTGTAGCCAAGTCAGACAGATGTTGTGGGGATCTGGGGATCCATTACTTCTGTTTGGCATGGGGGTGGTGTAATCTTGTGGGACTGAGCCTTTAACCTGTGGAACCTGAAGCTTTCTCCAGGTAGATAGTGTCCAAACTGAGTTGAATTGTAGGGCACCCATCTGGTGTCATAGAGAATTTGCTGGTTGTCAGGAAACCCCCACATGTGTGGCATCAGAAGTGTGAGTGTGGTAGTCCTGGAGAGTAAAGGAGAAACACAGAAGGAAAACTGGGGTGTTCCCCCTAAAACTGAGCTGCTCTGCCGAGTTTGTGATTAACCTCTGTATCCAAATCTTTATTCCCTTTCTTGTCTTGCCTCTGTTCCCCTCAGGATTGAGGAGTATATAAGAAAAGGGGGAACAGAAACTGAGCAGAACCCTGTGGGGCCTTCTCAGGGAGAAAAGCTTCTCCGTGTCCCCCATTTCTTGTTTGTAGGAGAAAAGTGCCTTTAGTCTCCTGGGCCTGCCTCTGGTTCCAGAGAGCAGACTCCAGCTGTTGATGATTAGGGCTGCAGTCGCAGGACTCCTGGTTCCTCCTGAAGGGATACAGATAAAAATCTGATGTGTATCTTTGAGTTGTTCAGGAGAGATTAGGGCCCCCACCCCCCAGGTGTAGGATGGTGACTGCGTGCTGACCACAAGCACGGAGATCCCAGCCTGGGTGGAACTGGAAGGTTGAGATTCTGGAAATATCACCCTGTTACCTCACCACCGAACAATCAGAAGAAGGTCCACGAGCTGACCAAGCATCCTTCTACCCTCTGCCCTCACACTGTCTCTAAAAACCCTTGCCCGGAAGCCCCTGGGGAGTTCAGGTCTTTGGAGCAGGAGCCGCCCGTTCTCCTTGCTTGGCTTTTATAAACTTTCTCTGCTCTGAGCTCTCATGATTTGGTTCGTTTGGCCTCACTGTGCATCAGGCACATGAACTTGGGTTTGACAACATAGCTACTTGTTTGTCATAGGGAAGTGCATAAATAAGCATGGTACATTCATATGGTGGGATGATATGGAGGGATTCAAATGAATAAACTAGATCAACATATATCAGGAAATGGTATGTTTTTTAAAAAAGCAAGTTGCAGAAAGATGTATACTGGATGCTACCATTGTTTCCAATGATGAGCAAAAACCACACAAACAACGGTATCTGCTGTTTAGAGATGCATGTATGCGTAGCAAAACACAGGCTGAAAGACTTAACCTAATTTATGGCAATGACTCTTTCTGGGGAGCTTGGGGAAGGACTGGGACTGGTGAGGGAATGAAGGGGACTCACCATTCAGGCTGATCCTGAATGGTCTTCCTCAGCACCCCCACCCCCAGGCAGGGCTTGCCGGTTCTTCTCCAGCACAAAGTCCCCCAGCAGGAGCTTTCTCCCCAGTCGGCAGCCCACAGAGTAGGTACATGGCAAGTTCTTATATTGAACTCACTCTTTCTATTTTTCTTCCCTTTCTCTTTTCCATCCTATTTCTACTTGCCCCATAGTCCACCACAATTTTTACCAAACCTTTATGTCCTGTGTCTTCCTCCCACTTCTCACAGAGAAAATGCACTTCTATAGTTCCCACTTGGAAGCCCACCCCCATTTCCCTCTGTTGCCTTAAGGCCCACATCCCGCTCTCTTGTGTCAGCCCATAACCTGGGGGAGTATCCACACCAGGCTCTCTCCATGTCCAGGGAGAGGCTGGGACTTGCTGAAATGTCTTAGATTTGATTGGCTGCCTCGGTTCTAAGCTTGAGAAGGTGAACGTGGTTTATTCAAGAGTAAAATGTTCTTTGAAACCAAGGACATGAAGAGTCTTTGCAACATTCTTTTCAGAGTGGCTGGGTCGTTGCTCCCAAGCCCACGGAAATGCAGAAGGAAGCGAAGGGGTTTTCCACTAGCTGAGATGGTGCTGAATGCTGTTGGTTTTCACATCAGCACCCTCTCATCCAGTTGAACTTTTCTGAAAAGATTTCACAATGTTTGCCACCTGGTAACACAACACAGGTACTCTTTCCTGTCAGTTTAACGTCTCCAAACATTTGTTTAACAATAACCAGAAATTCTCAGAAATAGGAAGATAGCGCAATGCTTCCTTGTCATCACTCTGTCATCTGCCTGGAGTTCCTGAAACAATACAAATGATAGCTCTTAGCAGAGGCTGGAAGTCAGGATGGGGCAGGGAGCCCTTCCTGTTTGGCCCCCTAGACCACAATCCCTCCATTTCTTTGTCCTGCCAGCCCTCATGGGTCTATTGTTTGACATTATGAATATATCCATCTTTCTAAGTGACATTTCTGAATTTTTCCCCAGTAGAGCTTGTTCTGTACCTAGTGGCAGCTAAAAAAAAAAAAAAAAAAAGTTGCCTGGCGACAACTGCTGGGTGGGCTGGGCCAAGGAAGGGAGAGGTGGTGTCCTTAGAGAAGGCAGCCCTTTCCCATCTCCAGGTTGGACTGGATCTTTAAGTGCAAACATATTTCTTATTTTCTATTTGGACCTGGAAGTCACTCTCTTGAGATAAGTAAAAAGAGATCCTTACTGGCTTGCCAAGTTCACAATTCTGCCTGAATTCTTGTAAATGACAACTTTGTTTATTAAAGGAAGAATGTATCTGAGAGTTAAAGGCTCATTTTGTCCCCTTTCAAATTTTGCGGGTCAAGAAAGAGGCCCAGAGACATTAAGAGATTTCTCCAATAACAGTGATATTATTTTATATCCCATAGCTTAATAGCACTACTGCCTCCATTTTACAGAGGAGGAAAGGGATGATCAGAGACACGAGGTGACTGGTCCAGCACAGCACAGAGTCAGTAACAGAGGTCGGACTTGGAGCCAGGTCTCCTGATCCCTGATGTGATGCTCTTTGATGGACGACTTGCAGCCTCTGGGCACGAGAGGGGACTTTGGAAATAGCTAGATCTGCTGTCTGGAGCCCTGCTTTGTTTCCCTGTTTGTACTTGGCGATTCAAAACTAAATACTAAAAAAGCAGATGCATTAAAAAACTAAATCATATATATTTGTTCTTCATTGGTAAAGCACATGGTATAAAATCCAAAGGGTATAAAAGGGCACATGGTGAAAAAAGTCTCCCTAAGGCTCCTATCCTCCAGCCACCCAATTCCCCTTTCCAGTCTCTTTTGTGTCCATCAGTTATCTGCTATGCTTAGCTAAGCGAATATATATATATATATGTATATAAACTTTTTATAAAACATGGAAGTATATTCTACCCAGCTCTTCAGCTTGCTTTTTAAAAATTTGATAAATTTTGGATATTAATCCTTATCAGTGCTCATAGAGCTGTCCCCTTCTTTTTAGTGGCTGCAAGTATTCTATTGAATGGATGTGTTGTAATTTACTTATCCAGTCCTCTCTTGATGGACATCAAAGTAGTTTCCATTCTTAGGCTATTGTTGTGAAGAGTACAGTATACATGTTTTTGTTTTTTATGCAAGGGTACCTAGAGGGGTTAGCGGGTCTACAGCCTGTGGGCCAAATTCGAGGTGCCTCTTTTCTATTTTTATTTTTTTTGGTGGGGGGAGGGGGTAATTAGATTTATTTATTTGATGGAGGTACTGAGGATTGAACCCAGGACCTCATGCATGCTAGGCATGCACTCTGCTGCTGAGCTATACCCTCCCCCTTGATGTGCCATTTGTTTTTGTAAACAAAGTGTTGTTGGAACACAGCCCTGCCCACCTGTTTCCTTAAGGTCTGTGGCTGCTTTCATGCTACAGTAGCACGGTTGAGTAACTGGAGCAGTGATATCTGGCCTGGATGCCTAAACTGTTTACTACCTGGTCCTTTAAAGAAAAAAGTTTGCTCACCTCTGATCTATAAGATAAATCCCTGTTAGTGAAATTGCTGGGTCAAGGGTTTTGTGTTTCACACTTGATAGTTCATAGCCCAGTTCTCTTTGTAAGGATAGTACTGGTTTATTCTCCCACCAGCAGTACATTTTCTTGTGTTCACACCAATGTAGTTCATGTAACTTTTTAACCTTTGCCAGTCTGGTAGGTAGAAAACAATGTTTCTCTTGATTTGTTTTGCATTTCTCTGATTTTGAGTGAAATCAAGAATCTCTTTATGGTTGGAGGAGTGGGGAGCCTGTGAGGGAAAGAGAAAAGAGAAAGTGTAAAGTAAATGATCAGTCTTCATTCTTAGATGTGAGCAACAGAATTTACCCTGCTAAATGAATCCAGCGGAGACCCTGCTGCCACTCCCAGGCTGGGGATCTCCAGGGTTCTCAGCCACTCTCTTCCATTCTGACCAGAAAGAGCGTTTTGAGCAGCATGTGCTTCCTTGTGTTGCTGTGTTCTTGGTTTATTACGATGCACACTGTGAGCAGCTGCTAGGCGGGAAAAGTGAGTTCTGGTTTTCGTGCCAGGAAGTGGAACTTACACTGCGGGAAAACACACAGGAAGGCTCTTCAATGGGTGAGGGTCAGCCTCAAATAATCGCTCTCAAGTACTACCCTGGGGGGCGAACCACCTTTCAATTGGAGAAACAGAGAGGAAACGCCTCTCTTACCCCTAGGGGTTTAGGCTGTTCTGTCCTTGGGAAGGAATATTCCTGGATGGGAGCGGTGTGTGAGAGCTTGAGACCCAGGGCCTTCCTACCAGACTCCCCGGAGCACCTACTCCTCTTGCTGGCGGTGAGGCATGTGGTGAGGCCCAACGATTCTCGGGTCCAAGGGAAGCATTTGCAGGTCCTAGTTGTTTTCCTGTTTAGAATGGAGATTGCTCCTTGATCTGGTGCTACAGACGCTGGCGCTGTGGGGACTGATTGGTGCAAGGGCTAGGAGCCTGCTGAGTCCTTACAGTTTGTCAAATTTAAATATAAATTGCTTTGAGAACAAAGCTTTAGTCCAAAAAGATAGCAAGGTTCTAAAGTTTTGTAGCTAATGGAGTTGAAGAAAGGCTCCTCAGCAACTATTAAAAGGTCTTCCTCAACTTACGATAGGGTTTCGTCCTCATAAACCCATCATAAATTGAAAATATCATTTGTTGAAAATGCATTTAAAACACCTAACCTACAAAAACAAAACACCTAACCTATGGGACATCACAGCTTAGCCAAGCCTACCTTAAACGTGCTCAGAACACTTACATTAGCTTGCTGATGGGCAAAATCTTCTGACCTATTTTATTGTAAAGCATTGAATATTTCATGTAATTTACGGAATACTGTACTGAAAGTGGAAAACAGAGTGGTTGCGTGGGCAGAGAATGTTGTAAGTGTGCTGATTGTTTACCCTTGGGCTCGGGTGGCTGGCTGGGTGCTGAGCTTGCAGCCCAGCATTAGGAGAGAGTATCTGGCCATGTATCGCTAGCCCAAGAAAAGATCAAAATTCGAAACTCCAAGTATGGTTTCTACTGAATGGTGTATCTCTTTTGCACCACTGTGAAGTTGAAAAATCCTAAATCGGGGACCGTCTGTGCTTAAAATGTGGTAAGCCAGTAATTACATTTAAGTGTGTAAAAATTAGATTTTTAAGTTCCCAGAGAGGAACTATTGGAAATGACTGTGCTGGAAGTGTGCTAAATTAATTATGGTAAATCCATTTAATGGATTAGTTTGTGGCTGTTAAGGGACTGCGACAGATCCTTATGTACAGATACGGAATCTCTTCCAAGAAATCAATAAATGGAAAAGCCAAGGTAAAGGGATGGTAGGTAAGTGCCTTGAGTAGGGGTTTCTGAAAGCAAAGACTGAAACAGGGATTTTTGTGCTTTTAGAGGGGATGGCTCCCAGGAGAAAGGGAGGGGGGTTGGGGTAGGGCAGGGGAAAAAGCTAAGCAGGGGGAGGGTATAGCTCAAGTGGTAGAGCGCATGCTTAGCATGCACAAGGTCCTGGGTTCAATCTCCTGTACCTCCTCTAAAAGAAAATAAACCTAATGACCTCCCCCACCCCTGCCAAAATAAAGTAATTAAAAAAAAAAAGACTAAGCCTGTGGACATCAACTTTAGCCTGATCCCGTATGGAGCACTGGAGTGGGCATTGCACCAGAGAGCGATCCCACCATTTGTACCCCTGCATTGGTGTGCCACAGGGTCGGGGGTGGGGTGAAGGAGACTCTGTGGAAGGGGCAACTGTGAACCATCAGCTGCCAACACTCACAGCCCTTGGGGCATGGAGGCCCTGGCTGTACAGGGGATCTGGGCAGAGCTCCAGCAGCACCCGCTCCAGAAGGCACGCTGCCATTTGTGGGAAAGGATAGATAGGCACATAGGTATGACTGCACATGCATGGGAACTCTAAGAGCAAAGGCTCTTAGCCTGGAGTCCGTGGATCCCTAAGGATGTCATGGTCGAACCGTATTTCCTTGTAATTGGTTCCCTTTGTAATCCTCTGTTCTTCATTTTACATATTTTATTTTTTCTCTCTCATTTTTTTTTGATAGGAAGTACATATTTTCAAACATTATTCTGAGAGGGGTGTCCACAGGTTCATCAGATAGCTGAGGGGTCCATGGTACACACACAAAAATAAAGACATTCAGGAAGGAGGTGAGGGAGAGGCAGGTACTCAGGAGCTGGGGCCAGGAGTGGGAGAGAGATTTCGTCTCTTTGTATACATTTGTGTACTATTGGAATTTCTGGTACGTGCATAGGTTATATTATAATAAGATAAAACAAAGGAGAAAATATATTTTAAAAAGTTACCTACTGCTCCTGAGAAACAGGGAAGAACAGAGGAAGAGTGGTATGGGGGAAAGCATCCCTGAAATGAACCTGAGTTTTCCTCTCTCTTTTTACACTCATTTCCTGGGTTGCTTTTTCTTTTATACCATTTCTCTCATTACTTGCTTTCCTGATTCACAATTCCTTCCTTTATGTCTAATGTCTGCATTTTATTTTGAAGTTGTTTTTGTGCGCTTAATGGAAACCTGCCTATTTGTCTTTTACTAATTTTCACCCAACTCCAAATCAAATGACAACTAAAGTGTAAAGTCAATTCTTAGCATATATGCATTTACCTACAAAAGAGACTAGTCTGCACAATAATTTTGTGGGTCAAAAGCATGCTTTTTAGATGAAAATATGTCTGTAATGAGAATAAATTTGGGGGTTGTTTTATGCTCAAGAGTCTTTGAGGTTTTTAATCAGAACAGGTTTGAGGCCATTAGATGTCTCCTTTATTCAGAATATATTTCTAAAATGTCAAGATTTACTAAATTCTACCTCTCAGGATTTTAAAATGAATGTGCATTCTCCACCACTTTTGTTGCCTGGGGAGCTCACATCTGCCCGGAAAACCTTCCCGGGGAGCGATGTCGGCAGAGATAAATGAATGAGAGTACAAGCAGTTCTGTAATAATAGTGCAATTTGGCTAAAGGGTGACATCATCTTTTTGCTGTCGCATCTGCCATTCTAAGTAGCAGTAAGTTCAGCCTAGCTAGAGAATGAATTACAAAGAGAGTACACCGGCAAAGTGGGATAAAACATAACTAATGGAAAATAAAATTTAAAAAGAAGGTAGCTCTGAATATATCCAGTCCATATATATTTTTTTCTTTTGTAAGGTTTTGATTTGATTACCACATCATAATTTGCCATCATTTTGGATTACGTGGAAAGATGCAAAGCTCCTTTCTTAATGGTTGGTTGGCTATATGTACACGTATGTACTACCAGAGTAGAATTAGGGACATTGGAATTGATTTTAGTCTTTAAAGGGCACATTTAAATGCTGGTAGATAAAATGTCTTTATCAGTTCACTGTGATTCCATGTGCCTCACTTGTAGCACTTGAAAGAGAGTTTGCTGCATTTTATTTGGATACCAAGGGAAGGATGTCACCATCTTTCATGCTAATGAACCCTGGACACTGTTTCTGGGGAGGAGCAGTATGTGACTCTGTGTCAGTTCTTTAGGAAGCTGAGTCAGTATTAATTCATTGCTTTTCTTTTTTTTCCTTTTTAAGGAACTGATTTATTGAGATAGAATTCACATACCAAAATATTGTCTCTGTTTGCTAATTTTTTATCTCCCTGTCCTCTGACATCTCCCTGTCTTCTAACGTCTGTCTTCTAATGTTCACAGGCATCAGATGAATTTCAGCAAAGGCATTGATAATGGCTTTGAGGAATAAATACTGCAGATGGATCAAATCAAAGAATCATATTTCAAAGCTGGATTAAGAGTCATGAAAAGGAAGGAGAAGCAGAAATGAAGGAAAAGAAGAATTACAGAAGTAAAATGAGCGGTTGATTATAGACAAGAAAATCTGCTGTTTGAATAAAGACCAAAGGGCTCTCATTGTTGGTTGCCCACGTGACTCTGTCTTTTCTGAGCAGCACATCCCAAGATCAAGAAGCCAGAAGGAACTCCGACTTTAACTAATTAGCAGTAATGAAAATTTACTAAACGTCAACAACAAATTTACTAGGCAATTTCATTTCCAAGGGACGTTGGCATATATCATAGGTAAAACATTTTCACAAACATCATTTTTAACATAGAATCTTATTTGCAGAAGCTATTTTCGTGGCCTGGGGAACAAACGGTTCATTGAAACAGAACTTTGCTGATCTGGTTTCAAAGAATTCTATAATATGAAAAATACTGTGGAACAGATGGGATCAGAAGTCCCTGAACACAGAACAGGCATATCTAGTAATGAAAATGTTCTTTTGGTATTGTATTATGTTTTATGTTTTATGTTTCAGAGTATTAGTATGGAAGGAACTCAGGCAGGGGCAGAAAAGGGGAAGTTAGTAGGAATAACACTTTACGTGTGAATAGGCTCTATGCTTTCCAAAATACTCAGACCCCACCAAAGCCCGATAGCAAGTACCATCCTCATTTTATTGGTGAAAAACATGCTTCTAAGAAAAAATGTGTTATAAGTAACAGAAAGTCCAACTTAAATAATAAAAAGTATATGTCTTTCTCTGAGTGTGTGTGTCTGTGAATGGTGTGTTTTGGCTCATAGAATTGAAAAGTTCATAACAGAAACTAGCTTTCAGTGTGTCTTGGAAGAGATGTTCAGTTGATACCATCAGGGTCCAATTTCTCTTGACAGCTCCCAGTTCTTTTTCCTGAGTACATTGTTTTCTTCTACGACAGGGTTTCCCTGTTAGGTGACACAATGGTTGTTAATAGCTCTAAGTTTGCATTCTGAGCTCTAAATCCAGTCGGACAAAGGAGAATATCTTTCCTACAGTTCCAGCAAAAGTTTAGACATTTGTGTCTCCTTGGCTCAGAATGCATCACATGTTCATCCCCGAGCCAGTCACTGTGGCCAGAAGGATGTGGTCCTCTGATTATCCAGCCTGGAGGCAATAACTCAGGGACTGAATGCATGGGGTGGGGGTAGGGATGGCCCTCCACAGGTGAAGGGGGCATTCCCTCCCCTCCCCACATTTTATTGAGACATAATTGATATGTAACAATAACTGAGTTTTGTATCTCCAGTGCAATCTGTTAAACAGCTCCAAGGAGACACTGTTCACATTATTTTCTATGTGAATGGTGCCCCCTAGAATTGTGCAACTTGGAGAGCAGGTTGATTGAATGTTAAGTCATACTAGCATATTCATAATCGCATTGACATGAGTTTTTTTTTGGCAACCAGATTCTAAAGTTTTCAAGGGTAAGGGTTATAGTTTGATAGTTTTTGTGTCCTTATACACAGGGTTTGACACACTGATTTTCCTTTAATCAAAATTCAGGAAATGCTTAATTGAGTTATTGAAACAGCTTTCCTGTTGAGATTATTTAATTAACTTGTACACTGTTATGGGAGCAGCTGGATACTGATGCCTTATCCATCACGGTGTGGGAGTGGAGAGGAGGATGGAGAATCCATTTTTATAAAGCTCTCCAGGTGTTTCTCTTCAGAGCATTTAAAAAAATTTGCTTCAGTATTTCAGCGTATGAATATTAGGAAGCAGGTTGACTGACATAAAACTCTTCAATGTACCACAAATAGCCAAGGAAGTGATGTTAAAGTTAAGACTCATGAGAAATCTCTGTAGAATACAACTGTGAAAACTCGAAAAGAACGAAATCAACAAGAATTAAAGTGGAAGAGTGGGGAAGGTATAGCTCAGTGGTAGAGTATGTGCCTAGCATGTACAAGGTCTGGGGTTCAGTCCTTAGTACTTCCACTAAAAATCAAAAAATAAAAACTGAATGACCCCCCCCAAAAAAAAATGGAAGAGAAAGACTTTCGTTAAATCACAACATTTCAGTTACCTACTGCTGCATAACAAATTGCCTCAAAACTCCATGGCTTAAAATGACAATCATTTGTTATTTCTCATGGTATGGGTTGCCTGGGCTAAGCTGGGTGTTTTCTCTGCTCCATGTTGTGCAACTGCAGTCACTCAAGCATCTGTGTTCACCTGGGAGCTTGGCTGGCACTGGAACATCTGAAATGGCCTCAGATTGTTGAGAGCCTCTCTCTGCAATGTCTCATCATTCAATAGTTTAGCCTTAACTACTTCTTCTTTGTCTTTTTTAACGGAGGTACTGGGGATTGAACCCAGGACCTCGTGCGTGCTAAGCACACAACACACCCTACCACTGAACTTTACCCCCTCCCCAGCCCTAACTTCTTTACAGCCTGATGGCTGGCTTCTCAGAGAAGGAAGCAGAAGCTGTCAGTTCTCCTAACTGGGCTTAGACATCCCATGATGTCCTTCCTGCTACATCTATTGGACAAGACAATTGACAGGCCAGCCCAGATTCTAGGGAGAGGAGTTGAGGAAACAGACTCCACCTCTCAATGTGAGGAGTGTTCACCGGGAGGGGAGATGGTGGTGGCCGTATTTGCGTACTGTCTCCCACATATACTCATAATCACATTTGGCACACACAGTAAGATGTGGCTATACCTTTGGGACATCTAAACTTGAGCCAAAAAGCAGCTACAGGATCCATACAATGGAATGTTATTCAGCAATAAAGAGGAACAGAGTACTGACAAATGCTGTCACGTGGATGCACCCCCAAAACACCATGCTTAGTGAAAGAAGCCAGACACAATGACCACATATTGTACGATTCCATTTGTATGAAATGTCCAGAAAAGGCAACTCTAAGGAGATAAATAGTAGATCTGTGGTTGCCTGGGGCTGGAGGTAGGAATGGGGATTCATTGTAAATGGGCATGAGAAATCTTACTGGGATGATAAAAATGCTCCAAAACTAGGTTATGATGATGGTTATAATTCAGAAAATTTACTAAAAATCATTGAATCGTACACTTAGGAGGAGTGAATTTCATGTTATATAAATTATATTTCAATAAAATTATTAGAAAAATACAGGGTAGTGGCCTTTAATTCAAGAGACATATTCCTGAAGGCTTTGACGAATTCTTCACATTTTAGGGCTAACTTTCCCATTGGGATAAGTATAAAGTGGAGGGGATGTATTTTCAAAGGGTAGACCACCACACTGATTGTGACCTATTTTTGCTTGAACTGCTTATTGTTTTCTTAATCTTCCATCTTTCACACAGTCCTCACCTCTAATTTCACAATAGGGTATATTGAGGTTGGTATCTGGACTGCTTCCATAGCTTTTTATCACATCTAACTGCAAGTCCAGAGCTACTGATTTTCCAGTGTATTTTTTAGAAATAGGGCCATCCCTTAAATGAACCCCTGGATGGCACTGTTATTCAAAGAATTTTAATTCTTAGCAACTGTCAAATTTAGAGTGAGAGCACAATGGCTTACTAAAACCCCTGGTAGAACTTTGGATGTACATGTGTGATAGTGTCTGCTGGTTAAAGGTTGTAGGTATTTCAGTTAACCAGTTAAAGTGACACTTCCTGTGCTGTTAATAAAAACTCAGTTTGCAAGTCACTCAGCCTGTGCATCTTGAAATTTTGCAAGTTTTGACAAATTTTCATCTTGAAGCAGACTCATATTGTTTTAAATTTTGCTCACAAAGTAAGACTTTATTATTGTTTCGGTGTCCGCACTATTTGAAATCATTCAAATTCACACAAGACACAAATACTGTTATAGAGCTGGTGATGGTGAGACCTTGACAGCTTGGCTTTTCCCTTCCCCCCATGTTGTTGAGATGGAAAACCTCACTATTCAGCACACATAGTCCAGATGGCTCCATGAGTCCTTCGTATTGGCTTCTATTCAATTTGTAAGGAGTTTGTGTTCCATGAAGTTGCCTTAAGTTTCAGGTTAGACTCAATAATCCTAAATACCAAGTGAAATTCTGTCTGATCCATTCAGCCTCTGGAGCTTGTCGGAAACTTCCAAATTGGCTTGGGTTTTCTACAAGGATTTATGAATCTGGACTGAATTTGAGGTTCATAAAAAGACCCACCCAGAGCTGCTTTAGTCTGGAATTTCAGAAGAAGGATTTTGCACATTTCTTTGTATACACATCAAGCAAATTCTCACCATTTGCTGGATTTAAGTCCTGCTCTTTTAAAAGGACCAAACTATCCATTTTGGGTCTTCATTTCTTCATTGATGTTAGGGGTTGAATTGTGTCCCCCACCAAATGTATGTGTTGGAATTCTGGCCCCCAGAACCTCAGAATGAGACCAGCCCTGTGAAGTGAGGACTGCAATTATACCCCCATTTTACAGATGAGGGGACCGAGGTACAAAGAAGTGAAGCAGGCAAAGTCATTTGAAGCCATGATGTGTAACGACAGAAGCCTCACCTTTAACTACTACTCTGTTCTATGTTATTGATAGCTCTGTATGGTCCTTCCCACTTTTGGGCTAAGAAATTCTCAGACGAATTGTTTTAAGGAAGGAAGAGTTGAATGTACTCTATAATCTTCAGGAGTCTTTTTCACCTTTTAGGAGAGATGCCTGTATGCCCCTCTCTTAAGAAATTGGTGCTCTCCCAATGTTGCCTTTTCAAAGTGCTTTTTGTATACTTCCTTAAAAATATTTTAATAGAGAAATCACCAATGTCTAACAGTTGTAAATGAATCAATATACCATAAAAGATGTTCATTAGGAAGATAAGACCTCCCTAGTTTTTTTTGGCAATTATTTTATGATATTCCTGATTAATGATTTCATTTGGGCCGTTTCAGTGTTCAGTGGTCTTCATTTGTTAGTGTTGATTATAGGATGCCACACCTCGTTGGAATCTGACTCTTTTTGACCAACAAATGTGTATTAAAATCAGTAGAAATGTCATTAACATCCCAATATCATGAAAGATAATATAACCATTTCTCATGCATGCCGTTTATTAAAATTTGCTTAAGTGTGAAATATGTAGGACAAGTAATGATGTTTTAATCTTTCACTAAGGTAACAATTGAAAGCTGATTGATTCCATTCAGTAATTATAAAATCAGAATGATGGAAGATTGTAATCAAGTAGGATTCATTCTCCCACTTTGTCACTCTTCCATGCAAGACAAAATTCTCATTTCCATCATCTCTTTTATCTGAAAAGAAATCAAACTTCTATTTGCTTCACTAAATCCAGGAGACGGATAATAGCCTTTCCTGATTCTGGAGGGGATGCAAGTTGGCTGCTGACTACTAATAGCAGAGAAGGGACAGTCCTTCTTTAAGACTAGACTGTCTCAATGAAAAGGGCCAACACTGATGGGATCTAAATATTCAAACCATTAGATCTCTCCAGTTTTTGAATGACCTACCGAATGAGGATTTTCTATTATGGTCCTGCTCTTCCTCGCTTCCTCAAGACATCCCTGAGTGAATGAGTGTAGCTGGTCAAACATTTTAGGACCTCAGTCAATTCACTTGGCTTGTAGAGTGCTGGGGGTGGGGAGTGAGATCTTTGTTCTAAAAAGGTTGGCAAAAATTCTAATTTCCTTGTCTTTGAAGATATGGGAGAATTACCATTAGCCCATGGGTCTGTGTTATTAGGCTGGATGTAAAAGAGTGGGGATGAGAAGAAGAGTGGGGAGGAAGAGGAAGGTGATTGGGTCCATGCTGTGAGGACTAAAACCTAGAAATCTAAACCCTAGTAGAGAAGATGACCAGGAGAGTCAGCAGGTACCTACAATTTTCACGGATCATGTCCATGATCTATGGGCTTGGTTGGTGGCTTTATGATGGAATTTGCAGAGTAGACCACACCTAGCTGTCATTGATTCAAAACCTGGGAACGGTAAATTCATACTAGAAAAAGAAAAATTTTCAGTGAAGTCTTTCTTCGCTGTACATGGCTTCCTCCTGCTCCCCAATTAGATCAGGCCCCTAACATATATGTTGTCACCGAACCCTGTGCTTTTCCTTCATGGTACTTTTCACACGACCATGTTTGTGGGATTATTTAATCAGTCCCTCTCTCCCAGCGTTAGACTGAAGGCTGTGCGAGGGCAGGGGCTGAGTGTGTCTGGGCCTTTCCTTTACTATCGTGCTTTGAATGTGGTTAACTAAGTGTTCCTAGTGTCTGCCCAAAGTTCCCTTTCCCTCTCAAGGAGCCCAATCTGCATAAGAACTTGCATCCTTGTTAGGAAATCTTTTCCCCCATTGACTCAAACAGATGTTCATCTGTCTCTTGGACCTTCCAGTTGCCACTCTACCAACCACACTGATTAAACGTCTATAGCACCTGATTATACATGGTTTAGAAGTGACTTTATAAAGTATCTTGCAAATTAATCCGGAAGTATTTCCATTCTCAAAGGACTTGGAGGCTCTAAACTTTACTGAGGTTGAGGTTGGGAAATCTGGGACTTAAGAGAACATTGGAGGTAATCCTGTTCTTTGTTATGCAAATACCTTCTTACATTGTTTTCTTACAATTACTGATCCTCCAACAGATTTTCTGTGGGCAGTAGAGCATTGTGAGAAGACTCTTATTTTGGAGCCAGACAGATCTGATTTTGAATCCCAGGTCTAACAGTTACTAGCCACGAGACCTCTTGTCTGTACACATGGGAAAACAGTGTTTGTTTGGAAGGTTGTCTTGTGGATTAGCTATACCATATTTTAGTGCCTAACATGGTGCTTGAAATACTGTATGGGCTAAATATATGGTACATTATAGGGAGAATTATTGTTGCTGAATTTCAAAAAGTGAACATTGTTGGCCTAGAAGCCAGATAATTTACTTTACTTATTTATTTATTTTTATTGAAGTATAGTCCGTTTACAATGTTGTGTCAATTTCTGGTGTACAGCATAAAGTTTCAGTCACACATATACAGACATATATTCCTTTTCATAGTCCTTTTCACTGTAGGTTACTACAAGATATTGAATATAGTTCCCTGTGCTATATAGTAGGACCTTGTTGTTTATCTATTTTATATATAGTAGTGTGTATCTGCAAATCTCAAACTCCCAATTTATCCCTTCCCACCTCCTCCCCACCTGGTAACCATAAGTTTGTTTTCTATGTCTGTGAGTCTTTTTCTGTTTTGTAAATACGTTTATTTGTGTCTTTTTCTTAGATTCCACATGTAAGTGATCTTTTATGGTATTTTTCTTTCTCTTTCTGGCTTACCTCACTTAGGATGACAATCTCTAGGTCCATCCATGTTGTTGCAAATGGTATTATTTTATTCTTTTTTATGGCTGAGTAGTATTCCATTGTATAAATATACCACAACTTCTTTATCCATTCATCTATTGATGGACATTTAGGTTCTATGTCTTTGCTATTGTAAATAGTGCTGCTGTGAATATTGGGGTGCATGTATCTTGTCAAATTATGGTTCCCTCTGGATATATGCCCAGGAGTGGGATTGCTGGATCATATTGTAAGTCTATTTTTAGTTTTTTAATGGAATCTCCATACTGGCTGCACCAAATTAGATCCCCACCAATGACTTACTTTAAAAATCCACAACAAATTGTGAGATAGTGCTCAAACTGTGGATATAGCTCTTTTAAACTCCATGGAGAGACAGATTTTTCAGAATACTGGAGAAAGTTTAAGATTTAGGAACAGACAGACATTGATTCTACTTTCTCCAGTCCCCAAGATGTGGCTTTGATGATGGATATATTATAGCCCCAGAACTGCTTGGCATTGGAACTCACTCCCTTAGACGGAGGTATATAGATCATTAGTGTAAGTTCTGAAATGGCGATGTCAGCCCCAAGTTTAGAAAGGCACTTGTTTGGCAAAAATTTGCTGGTCTTCTTACCCTTGGTAGGACCTTTGCTTTCTTGGGGATTGTCTGTACGCCCTGCAAGCTCTATGGAGGCAAGAGGCAAGCCAGACCAAAACATACAGCCTCTACAGCTGTTGTGGGAGGAATTTCCCTTCTGCTACGAATTCTTGGCTAAAAAATGGAAAAGGTAAAGCACGTGTATGTGAGGTGTTCTCTGCTGCTCTGAACCCTCTGGAAACATTGCAGCCTCTTAGCCCCTTAGTTCTCATCCTGGCCTCACATTAGAATCACTTGGGCAGTGTTTAAAAAAGATTGGTGTCTGGATTCCCCCGATAGGCCAATTAAATGAAAAATTTTAGGAAAGGGGGCCAAACATCTATATTAAAAAAAATACATCTCTAGGTGATTTGAATGTCCTAGGGTTGAAGATCACCGCTGGCCCAGATCTCTCAGTACTAATTGCACTGTAAAATCTCATCTGCTTACATGTAGGGCAGCAGCAAACAGAAAGGCAAATAAGACCTAAAAGAGCATATATCTTTGCTTTGGTGATTGGTTGAGGGCATTGGTCTGGGGAATAGGTCTTTTGCTAACATCACCTAGAATAGCAAGCTTATTGTTTTTTCAACCGTTAAAATCCCATAGGAGGTGAAATAATAGGTTCTGGGAATGGGATGTCAAGATGTGTCATTTTAAATGCTGCATTTTTAGGAAATGCTCTTCCAAGAGCGCCTCCCTTGGGCCTGATGGTTTGGCAGCTTTACATCCAGCACTTAGCTGCCCATCCCGCTGGGATCTTCCCTCTGATTTCAGAAATCGGAAAACGACTTTATTGGCAAAGGCTGTATTTAAAACTGTCCCTATAATGAGATGCTTGTCATCTTCATCCAGGGAGGACTCTGCCAAGTAGGCACCCATCATGTGAGTGTTGACTGAGTGGGTGGTCCCCATGGAGGAATCACAGTGGCAGAGTGCTAGAACTGAAGGGACTCAAGAGATGTGTCAGGTCACTCCTCTTAGTGGGGAGACTGGAGTCCCAGGAGATAACCCCCAGACAGGTGCACAGGGCTAGGCAGTGAGTTATGGAGCAGCCGGTCCATAGAGCAAGTCCTCATACCCAGGGCAGGGCTTTTCCCAGCTTATATTATTTGCCCCATTTTCTTTGTTCTGTTGTTTTCCTGGCCTTCTCTTTTTCTTTTCCTTCTTTTTCTTGTTTGTTTTTTTTTTTTTCTGACTCTATCTGTATTAGTCAGGGTTCTCCAGAGAAAGAGAATCAAAAGGATATATAAGAGGAGATAATACATAAATTGATGTCCCACTTCAAGCATTCAGGCAGAGAGAGGATTCAACCTTCCTCTGCTTTTTGGTACTATGAATGCCCTCAGTGGGTTCGGTGGTGCTCACCCACGGTGGGGCAGGCCGTCCGCTTTACTCAGCCCACCAGTTCAAATGCTAATCTCTTCCTGAAATACCTTCGCAGGCACACCCAGAAATAATGCCTACCCAGACATCTGGGCGTCCTGTGACCCAGGCAAGTCGACATGTAAAACTAACCACAGCACCACCTTTTCCTATTTGCTCCATTTTTTTTTCTTTTTGATTTTGTTGTCTTACTGATACAGGAAAAAAAAAATGTGGAGCATGAGAGGATGGCCATATCCCAGGTCTTGGTTGAGTCCCTGGGTCGTTGGCATCGTGCAGGAAAGAATTCAAGAGGGAGCCACAGTTGAGTAAAATTAGATTTATTTAGAGAGATGTACGCATTGGGGGTGGCTACAGTAAAGGTAGATACACACTCCACAGACAGAGTGCAGGCATCTCAGACGGCGACAGAGAGAGAGAGAGAGAAAGGGGGGAGAGAGAGGGGAGAGAGAGAAAGACAGACACAGAAAGCCAGAGAGAAGGGGAGAGAAAGAGAGAGAGAGAGGGAGAGGGGAGGCAGGAGAGAGGGAGACAGAGAGAGAGAGAGAGAGAGGGAGAGACCTTGAGGTGCAGTGTTGCTAGTTTTTATATGCTAACAAGTGAGGGGATTATTCCAACTGCTTTGGGGAAAGGGCAGGGATTCCCAGGAACTGGGCCACTGCCCTCTCTTTGACCTTTCATGGTCAGCCTCAGAACTACCTGCGGGTGTGTCATTCACCAGGCTAGTACACTACAGGGTGTATAATGTAGCTCCAAGTCCACTGGAGGTGGAATCTCCTGCCATCGTGGGCTTCCAGGTCTCTTGAGAGTTGACTTTTCCACCATCTTGCTGCTCATTACTGTGTCATTCCTTTAATGGCTGTGTCCTGCCCACCTGCCTTCTTGTCTCATTATGTCTTATGTCTTTAAGCCTGTGTTTGCCGTGACTGAGGCACTCAGACTGGAAAAGATTAATTCTAAGGCTCAAACAATCCATTTCAGTGAATAAAATGACTGCTAAAGTTTGTGATCTGTAGTTCAAAAGTACAGAAAATTTGGTCAAAGGTAGAACAAATTAATAAGGAGACGAATAAAAAGGAAACCCAAAGTTAAATATTTCTGAACTCCTTCGCAGAGGCAGATGTTGTAAGGTGGAGGGGGAATGAGGCCGGTGTACTCAAAACTCTTCAGAGATGGGAACGGATGATTTTGGACAACTAGAGTGTAGTGTGAAAACGCATCTGAAGAAAGCTTCTTGTGGCATCTCAGCAGGAGAACATTTTTATCAACAGGATGGTTATTGCTTGCCTGGTTGGAATTTTTATTTTCTGCATCATTCTGCTTGAAATCATGAGGACTTGACCAGAGGATATTTCTTTCCATTTGTAGGACATTTTGTATTTGGAATAATACTTTCTCCCCAAACATTTTAGCATGTCAAAATGTATTAAAGTGACATGCATTTTTCCCTTAGATATTACCAAACCAATTCCTATAAAAGCAGAAAAAGAATAAACTGTAGATCTGAATGTATTTTTGTTCAATTTCTTTTCTGTTTTCTTAACCTTCCTGGAGTGAGTAGAGATAATAAAATTCCCTAGACGGCCAAGGTCTGCGTTCTGGCTTGGGGAAAATGACACCTCTTACAGTGCTTGTTAACACACTATAGTGGACATTGGTTTATTTTTGGTGGCCAGCATCTATTCACCCTTTGTGGAACCACCTCTTCCCCATGCTCAGATCATGTAGTTAAATTAAGCTGACCCTACTCCCAGCTCCAGGGCTGGAGCATCTGACCCAGGCTTAAGCCACTGTGCACATAGCATTCTCCTGCCTGCAACTGTTGGTTTGAGATGGGCGTGTGACTCTGTAGAGCCAGTGAGGCTGTTGAGAGAGGAACATGCACTGTTTCTGCACTTGAACCTCAAGTTATAGTCAGTCACAGAGGGAAAGCCCATTTGACTGTGAATCAAAGCAGAAGATGAAACCTGAAAGGAAATAGAAAATGTTTATATACTCAGAGGAGAGTTAGACCATCGGACAAAGTTTGGAGATACATTCGTGTAGATAAATGCGGGTAGAATAGTTCCCGCCAAAAGATACATTAAGGTTCCAACACTTGGTTCCTGAGAATGTGACCTTATTTAGAAATAAGTCTTTGCAGATGTAATGAAGGGGTAAGTTAAGGTGAGGTCATACAGAAATTGAGTAGGTTCTTAATCCTAGATGATTGATGTCCTGATAACAGAGGAGAAGCGATAGAGAGAGACTTACAGAGCAAGGAGAATGCCATGTGAAAATACAGACATGCACAGAAAAAAAGGCCATGTGACCATCAAGGTAGAGATGTTCTTACAAGCCAAGGAATGCCAAGGATGGCTGGCAAACACCAAAAGCTGGAAAGGGGCAAAGAAGAATCCTCCCCTAGAGCCTTCTGAGAAAGCATGGCCTTACTGAAGGATTTCAGACTTGCAGCCTCCAGAACTGTGAGACAATACACTTCTCTTGTTTATAAGCACTGAGGGTGTGGCACTTTGTTGTGGCAGCTCTGTGAAGCATACAATAAATGTATAGAAAACTTAGCATGTGAAGAAAAGCCCCCCTTTTTTTTTTCCCGAAACTCCAAGGAAAATAAGAACTTGTTCAGGAAAGGGAAGGTAAATATAACACACCACATGACTTAGCAGTCAAGAATTTAATAGCCATAGTACTGTAAATATTGAATTTTAACCTTACAAAAATTATAATATACTGGGTGGGGTGTGTGTGTTTGTGTGTATGAAATCATCTTCCATAGTGCAGAGTCAACATAAAATGCCTAAACTGAAATATCAAGGAGAAGCAAACTAAACACATTGTTTAGTAACATGGAGGTAAATAGTAAATGATTGAGTTAAAACTGCTGAAAGCAGCTGTCTCTTGGGAGCAGGAAACAGGAGGTAGGGACTGTGGGGACTGCTGTTTTTGATTTTGTTTTGTTTTGTTTGTTTGGTGGGGAGGTACTTAGGTTTATTTATTTATTTAACAAAGGTATTGGGAATCACACAGAGGACCTCGTGCATGCTAAGCATATGCTCTACCACTGAGCTATACCCTCCCCACTACTGCTGTTGTTTTGGAATGAGACTTGCAGAATTTTTTGCCTCTTTATACTATGTGCATGAATAAACTTCACATAAAGAAAAATTACTTAAAAAAGGAAATGAAAATTTGGATTTATGAAGCAAATTATTTGTAGAGCTCAGGAATGTGCTGACCTTGAGCAAAAGCAGAAAACAGAATAAATTTATCTTGGGGGCTACTTATCCATAGATCCATATCTGTTTCCTGGGCAGTGGGGGAGGAGGACACAGAGGAGGGTCAGAGTTCTTCTATAAAACCTTCACGTCTCTCTTTGTCCCATATTCAAATCCTGCTCTTAGAAAGAAATAAGAACCTCTGTCACCCCAAGTTTGTAATTACAGTTTAAAACCATAAAGTTCATTTTAAATTTATAATTAAAGTCTTTCTTTAAAACTGAAAGAGCTTCTCAAGATGAATAGCATTAGTATATGTTTCCTTGGAGTGGGAATCATGGGCACTTTCTTATTCCACTGGAATCCTGAATCAGGTACGTTCACTTCCGACTAGCTGAGAGCTGTGTGTAATCTTGGTCTCTTACACTGATCTTAAGGCAGAGGCCCTCTGGGCCCTTCACTCCAGCAAGCCCTTAATTCTCCTGGAAGAAGTGTCCAGCCTGCACTGCTGCTTTTCACCATCAGAGGGCAGTGGGGCGCCGAGTGCCTGGGGAATGAGGGGAAAGATGCTTAGCACCTGGGGAGTGGGCGGAAGTGTTTCGCAGTGTTTGCACTTAAAGCATCTCAGTAGCTAGATATTGCATTGGTACAAGTGATACGTTTTCTTCCAAATTTTGTGCCAATCCAAAAAGGAAGGAAGTTTGATCATAATGCATTTGCTATGGCTATCTGTTTCACTAGGAACCAGGAATTTATTAGGAAAAGGAAGACAGTTGCAAGTTTAAGATTAGATTGGCATTTCCCCATTTTCCTACTTGAAGAATAGATTTTGTACCTGTTCTGAAAGAACACGGTGTCAGCTGGAACGATGCTCTGCTTTCTTCCCTATTATTCTAAAATAGATGTGCTGCTCACACGCATGAATAGACCATTTACCTCTGATTTGTATCTCAGGGACAAATCTGGCTTATTAGCACCATTATTTGTAAACGGCTAACCTGGTTCCCTGTGCTGTTGTAATGCTATCTTGATGGGTTGCTGTGAAAATGTGAAGATGTCTGTCAGGCAGGAAAAATTATGTAAAAATGATGTGGGTATAGAAAATGGGATCGACAAAATGTAATAAACTCCTCCTGGGCTGAAGAGCAGAGCTGCATATGTAATGAAGTACTTTAGGATTACGTCACCTTTTATATAACATCTGGCAGTGACTTTTATTTCAGAGCTAATTTGAAGAAGCCAGGCTCTTTTTTTCCCCCTCCCCAAGACTGCCTTTATCTGAAAGAAGAAAGAAAGAACTGTTACATTTTGCATGCAAAGAAAACCAGAATGGCTAGATTACTCCCTGAGGGTAATGGAGAAAGGAGAAAGAAATTGAAAAAGGTCAGGTGAACACAGCAGAAGGCATGAAGAGGTTTGTGTGATTCTTAGTGAAACTGGACCAGTCTAAGCAGCCAGACAGGTAATCTGGGTGGGTCTACCCTTCCCTCCTCTCTCCTCTGCCGCGATAGACCCGACCCAAGAATGCTCTGGAAAGTTTTTCCTTCAATATTTTGCCTGAAATAAGTGATAGAGAAAAGTATTGAGAAAATTTAGGAAAATCCTAACATGTATTCCTTTGGCTTTTGAGGAAAAAAAAGCTTTCCTCTAAACCAACACCTTCCTTCTCCAGTAATATTTAGACTTTCTGGTTTATGACAATAGATGATTCAGATTGTCAGCTCACCATTTAAATTTGTCTATACAGACAATGGTGAGAGGTCTTTCATGACACTGAATGGGACTTCCCTCCTCTGAAGCCAGGAACCAGGAGGGGAGAAGACTCTCTTTTCATTTCCCCTTTCCCTCTCTCGTTGCTTCTCTGTGCATGCTCCCTTCTGGACAACCTGGACCTTGCTAAATCATGTTTGCCAGCCTCATTGTCTTCTTTCATCATGTTATTTTAAAATCCTTCATTCTTGCTTCAGTCCTAGAAATGCCATTTTCTGCATTTCAGGGTCATGTCTACAATTCAGAAGAGGTGGTGTCTTTACTTTTCTACCGAATGGGTTCCCAACAATGTGTTTGAAAGTTAGTTGGACATTTGAAAGTTGAACAAAAGATTTGTATGTTGTAAGGAAGAATTTGTTCTCAGGGAGCTGAAGTATATGATGAAATCCCTAATTATGGTTTCTGACAGTGCCACCTCCCTCAGGCCTTGGCAACCCTGTGGGTGGGTGAGAACAGGCACATGGGCTGGAGTGGGTGGCAGCTGCCAGTCTTTGTGGGCTGGGAGAATTGATCCAGGAATCTCTCCTTCCAAGACTTAGCTTTGCTTCTCTGAGCCCAGCCCGAAAGGGCAACAGCTGCAATAAGAGTGTCTGGTTCTCATCCCACCACCAAGAGGGTAGACATGGGTTTGGTGGAGCATTGGCATGGATGGGTTGGTCCAAGGACACCCTTAGGGGTAGGGATCCTGTGTGAGCTGGCAAACTCCAGACTCTGGCTCATGATTCTCTGGAGTCCTCAGTGGCAGGTGATGGCCCTTCAACTTGGCTGTGTAGATCCATCTCTGGCACTCTGGGGAGGAGGTGCTGGGGAGGAGGTTCTTCTGTTGTCTCCACTTGGATCTGGTCCTTCTCCCATTAGCCATGGCTGCCTGGTATGAGATGGTTCTACCATTATTTCAAGGCAATTTATGAAAGACTGAATTTTGAGTATGAAAGGTTTGAAGATGTCAGTGTTTAGCAGTTGATAGTGTGGTATACTGGTTATGTATTGCTGCATAACATGCAATCCCAGAACTTAATGTCTTAAAGCAACAACATTTAGTTGTATCTCATAATTTTGCAGGTGGGGAATTTGGGCAGTGCTTGGCTGGGTGGCTCTTCTGCTCCATCTGGCATTGACAGAGGTTATTTGGTGCTCTTCGGTTGGTGACTGGGATGGGCTGAGGGTTCAAAATGATTTCACCCACAAGCTTGATGTCTTGACAGGAATGGCTCTGGGCCCCTTTCCTACTCCATGCAGTTTTAGGGCATCTTCACGTGCTCTCCCTAGGAGTGCAGTTGGATTTTTACCCAGTATCTTGCTTAGGACTCTAAAAGGACAAAGAGGAAGCTGCCAGTTCTCTTATAGACTGGACTTGGAATTGGTCATCAGCACTGCTCTACTCCATTGGCCGAAGCAGTCACAGGGCAGCCCAGAATCTAGGAGAAAGGAAATAGATCCCACCTCCCAAGGAGAGGAGCATCAGAAAATTTGGGGCCATCTTTGCTCTACCATGTGTGTGTGGCATAAATGTAGATGGTGTGAAAGTGGAGGAACAGAGCATTTGGGGGGTGGGGGAAAAGATGCTCTCTAGTTTTGCTTTGTAAGTAGGAACCATAGTTTTTCTAAGGGAGGTGGCTTCACAGGAAGGACGAAGCTCACCTCCTCTGCCACCTGAGGAAAATGTACTTCTGCTGAACTAGGGCAGTACTGAGGTTTGTGTCCCCTTTTGTGCTTTGGTTCAAAATAAAGCTGTTGCTAAAGTGCTTAGGAACGCTGATGGTAGGTGCACTGGAAAAACATAAATGGATAATGTTTGAAGGACACTTTGGAGATGCTATTGACAAGTTTCCAAAGGAAGATTTGGGAACATTTCTCATTTTCTCCACTGTGTCACATAGCTGTGCCAATGACAAAACAAGCAATGGGTTAAGCAGGTTTTGAAAACTTTTCAGATTTTTCTTTTTATGTAGAGCAGAGGAGGGAAAAGAGAGAATTGGTTTTTTTTTTTAGTCTAATTGAACTACTTAAACTTTCCTTTGTCTATAAATTCAGTACAAGAGTCTAGCAAAAGCCTTAGTAACAAATGATAGTGATGGTATGTTTCTCACAATTGTAGATATGATACAATACTAGCAGTGTCATGGGGTATTCTTTCAGACACTCATTTAATTTAATTAGTTTTTGAAAAAGATATGCACATAGTACAAAGTTTAAGGGAACAAAAGGGCATAGAATAAACATCTTCCCCACATTCCTATACCTGAGTCCTCCATGTCCCTTTCTCTGAGGCAGCCGCTCTTTTATGTTTGTACTTCCAGACAAATTCTGTGCATGTACAAATAGCTTCAACTTGTGTGCATATGTCTATGTGTGTAATTATAGGATATATAATTAAATATAGTAATCTCCTCTTATCCATGGTTTTACTTTCTTCTGTTTCAGTTCCCTGTGGTCAACTGAGGTTTGAAAACATTAAATGGAAAATTCCAGAAATAAACAATTCATAAGTTTTAAATTGTGCACTGTTTGAGTAGCATGATGAAATCTCGTGTTATCTCCCTCTGTCCCACCCGGGATGCAAATCATCCCTTTGTTCATCGTATCCTGCCCTGGTGGCCGTCTTTGTTATCAGATGACTGTTTTGGAATTGCAATGCTTGAGTTCAAGTCACTCCTATTTTACTTAATAATCGTGCCCAAGTGCAAGAGTAGTAATGCCGCTGTTGGTGGGAATGTAAATTGGTGCAGCCACGATGGAAAACAGTATGGTGGCTCCTCAAAAAGTTAAAAAAAGTTGGGGGGAGGGTATAGCTTAGTGGTGCAGTGCATGCCTAGCATGCACAAGGTCCTGGGTTCAATTCCCAGTACCCCTGTTTAAAATAATAAAATGAACAAATAGATAACTCCCAAATTACCCCCCCCATTAAGGAAAAAAAGGAAAAAAAGAAAAAAATATAAAAAAGAAACAAAAAAATTAAAAAAAATTAAAATAATTACCATATGATCCAGCAATCCCACTCCTGGGCATATATCTGGAGAAAACTCTAATTCAAAAAGATATGCACCCCAATGATCATAGCAGCACTACTTACAATAGCCAAGACATGGAAGAAACCTAAATGTCCATCAACAGATGACTGGATAAAGATGTGGTGTGTATGTGTGTGTGTGTGTATATATATATATATATATAATATATATATTATATATATAATATTCCTATATATATATATAAATATTACTCAGCCATAAAAAAGAATGAAATAATGCCATTTACATCAACATGGATGGACCTAGAGATTATCATACTTACTGAAGTAAGTCAAAAAGAGAAAGACAAATATCTTATGATATCATTTATATGTGGAATCTAAAATATGATACAAAGAAACTTATTTACAACACAGAGACAGACTCACAGACAGAAAACAAACTTATAGTTACCAAAAGGGAAAATGGGCAGGGGAGAGATAAACTAGGAGTTTGGGATTAGCAGGTACACACTACTATATATAAAATAGGCAAACAACAAGGTCCTATTGTATAGCACAGGGAACTATATTCAACATCCTGTAATAAACCATAATGGAAAAGAATATGAAAAAGAATATATGTATGTATAATTGAATCACTATTCTGTACATCAGAAATTAACACAACATTGTAAATCAACTATACTTCAGTAAAAAATTTTAAAAAAGGGTAGTGATGCTGGCAATTCAGATATGCTGTAAATTGCTTTCTTTAGTTGAAAAGATGAAAGTTCTTGACTTGATAAGGAAAGAAAAAAAATTGGATACTTGGTTTGCTAAAATCTAGGTAAGAATGGCTATTCTGTTGGGAAATTGTGAAGAAGAAATAGGAATCTGTGCTAATTTTGCTGTCCTGCCTCAAACTGCAAAACTTATGGTCACAATGTAACTAAGTGCTTAGTTAAGAAGGAAAAGGCATTAAATTTGTACAATAAGAAATTTTGAGAGAGAAAGAGAAAAGTGGGGGAGAACCGCATTCACACAACTTATTTCAGTATATTGTTATAACTATTTTGTTTAATTATTAGTTATTGCTGTTAATCTCTTATTGGGCCTAATTTATAAGTTAAACTTCATCATAGTTCCTATACATACACATCTATGGTGATGTATAGGAAAAAACAACATAGTTTTTAAAGCGTTCAGTACTATCTGTGGTTTCAGGCATCCACTGGGGGTCTTGAAATTTATCTCCTGCAGAGAAGGAGAGATTCCTGTATCTTTTCCTCTGACAAAGAGAAGCATGCTGTAAACTGTTTTGTACCTTGTTTTTTCATGAAACAATACATTGGAAGTTGTCCCATATTGGTAAATACAGATTAACCTCTTTTTTCCTAAGAGCTACACGATATTCTGTTGCAGTTACAGAGTATCATCTTTTTTTTTTTAACCAATCTTCTGTTGATGGATATTTAGGTTGTTGCCAACCTTTTGCTATTTATAATAAGCAAGACTGCAATGAATAGTCTTGGGTGTGCAATAATATTTGTGCATACATGAGACTACATGTAGAAATGGAATTGTGGAGTGAGGGGTGTGAACATTGTAATTTTTATGTCTATTACCAAATAAACCTCCACGAGTTTCTATTAATTTATATTCTTCTACCCAGCTCTCATTTTAGATTCTGAGGACTGACAGTGGCATTTATTTTGAGGAAGTCATAGGTGAGGAAACAGGATGTAAGGTTGAACAAGGAAAGATTGACATTTGTGTTTTTGCATCGGCCTAATAAAATGAGATTTTTAAGTAGTTTACCAAATATTTTGGCAAAATAGACCAAGCATCAGGCAGTCTTCTCTACTAGGAAGCCTGCCACATGGAGAAATGAGAATATAAGAAATGGTTTCCAGTCTGACATGGCCAGCACTCACTGAGGGATCTTGAGGAAGCCAATCAGCCCTTCTTTGACCTCAGGTTTCTTGTTTGTCAAATGAGTATTTGGAGTGAATGATCTCAGAAGAATCACTGGATCCAAAATTATTTAACTCTATGAAACTCCTTTCACTTTTTATGATATAATAAAAACCCCTATACAGGAATAGCTATATAATTTGCTAGACCTTGTGCAAAATGAAAAGGTAAGGCCCTCCCCCATTCAAAAATCATTAAGAATGTCAAGATCGCCACAATGGAGCATTAAGCTAAGTGTGGCCCCTCTAAGCACAGGGACCCTGTGTACCACACATAAGCCCGTGAAGATGGTCCTACTCCTATAAAGATCCTGCCTCCAAATCAATGCTTGACTTCTGCTTACCTATTTGGTGGTAGTTTGCATGTGGTTGAGACACACCTCATTGATTTCTGAGAAAAGGTGCCTTGGTCCATAACCCTTTGCTAAAGAAGCTGCTCTAAACCTTACCTTGTACAATGGGCGCCTGCTGATGGGATGAGAGGTAGACACCTGCTCCCAGGGCAGCCAGTTCATAAGCTCGTGAGTAGCTTGTAAGGTAGCTGACTGGAAAAGCTTCTGACCAATGGGAGTTAAGTAAATATGATGGTAAACATACTGTCTGGAATTTGAACTGAGAAATGTGGGGGAGACTCTGCCAACTGGATTGGGGCTTAAGGGGATGGTGAGAGTCGGGGAGGAGAGATAGAGGAAAAGGACACCACGCATATTACCCTGTGTAACTGAACAGTGAGCCCGCATTAGTGGAGCTAGCCTAAGAGAAATTTCCGTCCATTGCAACTCAAAGAGCATAATTAACCCAGTGTAATGCGTCAGCCTGTTGATGTTTAAGCTATCTAGGGAGTGTGGCTTAAGAACAATTAGAAGCATGGAAATAGATTAAAAGCTCCCAAACCCCCTTTTCTCCTTCATCTGCCAGCTATGGCATTGGAATCAGCCGGTGAGTAGCCTGTGTTGGCCAGGTTGGGGGTGATCTGAACTCGCTGAGTGTCCCCCTTTTGTCTTTTTTCTGCATCATTTATTCATGTTGTAGCCATCTTTCTTATATATCCCTAGGACTTTTTTTTCAACTTCTCCTAAGTTATCCTTGACATCTTGTTCTACTTCCAGTACAGTAGCCCTAGGAAAAATGTAGCTGTCAAATGTGTAACAAGACACACATTTTCTTGGTATGTATCTTTTTCTTTCCGTTGGACAATGCTAATGAATCCCTGAAGTCTGCAGCGGGCTGAGGAAGACGCTGCACTGAGTGACCTCTCCAGACCTTTTGCAGTTTAATCGTGCCAAGGAGAGGATTCCAGTATAGTCAGTTCCCAACCCCTCATTATAGAATGTCTGCATAATCGTCCGATGCTTTTCCCTTTCCTTCACAGTTCAACAGAGGCTGAGTTTGTTGGTTTTTAGATGAATAACCAACTAATTTGGTCAGGAATGTCATATAACTTATCATTGACAGTAATTTGCTTTCTAGGATGCATTGAAATCTGTGGTGTGTGGGTGCATTGCTTATAATAACACATACTGCACAGAGTGGCCTGTGTAAATGAGGCAGCAGAGAACTGCACTAAGCAAACTGGATCTCCGTTCACTGGAATCAGTCTGTAGCTTGAGCAGGCTAGGTAAACACAACATGGGACTCTCATCTGCGTCCCAGGTACCTGGCATGGCACAGTTTAGCTGTGTTTATGGGATAGACTAAGAAAACAAATTATCAGTTGGCATCAAATGTGGAAAAAGGACATTTCTCTTTTTGCCTTTACAGTAACGCACTGCCTCTGATACCCTGCCTGCCCTGAAAAGGCTTGGGTCCAGGAGGGGAAACAAAGGTGAAAGGCCTGGAGTTCTATGTTCTTCCTTGCCTGGGCTGAACTTGGCCAACATCCAGCAAATATTTTGGTGAGCACCTGGGCATCAGTGCAGGGATGGCCTGAGCCTGTGGGCTGTCCTGGGTGATTACTATGGGAATGTACTAAAGCCAGGTATGGGCATCAGTTTTGTACATAGGAAAGGGGAAAATGAACCTGGTATTATTTCCAAGTTCAGATTTTGCTGTGAATTCCAGGAACCGAAGACTTTGCACGACTCTTGTTTTCTCCTCATAAAAGGAGATGCTAACACCGATGATACCCTTAATGCTGAGGTGTAATCCCCACGTATATTATTGTAATACTTCTTGTTTACATGACATATATCCAGGTTTTTGAAAATAATAAGGATTTAAATCAGTTTTTTTTAGTAGAAGAGTTAATCGTTGGGGAAATCTGGCTGATTGAAAAGTAGCTTAGCTGTAATGGAAAAGAAACTGAATATAAATATCGATATCTATATCTATATCTGTATCTATATATCTTTATCTATATCTATATATATCTGAATCACTTTGCTGTACACCTGATACTAACACTGTAAATCGACTACATTTCAATAAAAAATAAGAATTAAACAGAAAAGAAAAATAGCTCAGATACACTTATCTAAGTGTGTGTATCTATATACCTAAGTGTGTGTGTATATATATATATATATATATAAAACTTAAATAAATTTATTAAGGGGCCACAGTATTAACAGAATAGTGGGTGGGGTAGGTTAGGAGGGTGACATCTTCCTAAGCATTTAAAGCATTGTCTGTAAAACGTCTCCCAAGAGCTACAGAAGCAAGCTGGCAATAGAGGTGAGAGGAAAAGAACTCTCGTGGATTGGAAGCTGATTATCTGGAGGAAATCCAGAGGGGAAATTAATGGCTAAGTCCTGTGATGCAGAAGGATTAAGGGCTGATTACCACAGTGATCTCTACTAGCAGCAATTTGGTTCATTTTATCATATTTATTTCCCATTTGGTTACGAGAACATTCTCATAAAGTTACATCTTTAACAGCCCACACACTAAGTTCTGAAAGCAATGTCATTTAACTAACAACCAAATATAGACCTGTCATTGAGCACCACCCATTTCTACAGAATCATGGTTCCCTCTGCAAAATCCTCAAAGAGAACAAACTAAATGGCATAAACAGAACACAGATTCAAAGTCTCCTGTTTCTATATGACGCCACCATGACTTTACAGTGGGTGAGTAATTAGGATCCTGCCCCCGTGAGGCAGGGCTGGTGATGGCCACCCACATGAACCCACAGGCTCAGGTGTTGACTAGGAGAGCGCATACAATTTCTGGATTACATGAAGTGTCTGTAAACAGCAGAAATTAGGCAAAATTGTGAGATATTCCAGAGGCCAGAATGAATGAGGAAATTGGGCAATTTGATGGAACATCTGCCTTAAACATTAGCCCCACTTCCATTTATCCTGGTTCCAACACTCTAAAAGAATATAGAATAAAACCCTACCTCCTAACTTCTCATCTCTTCTGATTTTTACTCCCCTCCCCAGAGGTAACCACTGTTTGCTGTTTTCTTTATGTGTAGACTTTTTATACCCAAGTATACATGTGTGTATTTTTTTTCAAGTACATGGGATGATGTCAGATCCATTGTATTGTCATTTAGCAATATGTCTTAGAGATTATAAATAGATCAACTGCATTCTTTTAAGTTGTAGTATCATTCTCCCTTAGTGGGCATTTTGCTTTCTCTACTATAAACAGTACTGCAGTGAGTACCCTTATTTATGCTTCTTTGTGCACAGGTGTAAGCGTTTCTCTAGAATAGAGGCTTACTGATGGAATTTCTGGGTAGAATTTTATGGATATTCACCATATTGATAGATGTTGCCAAATTGCCTTCCTTAAAGGAATACTGATTTTTATTCCCACCATCAGTGGATGAGAGTCTCCATTTTCCCCATATCCTTGACAATTCTGTATACTATCAATCTTGTTAATTTTTCCCAGCTTGGTGGATGAAGAGGAATGACTTAGTTGTTTTAATTTATATTTCCTTGATTAGGATAGGTTGCGTACTTTTTCCTGTACTAAGTGACCATATGCATTTGTTCTACTGTGAAATGTCTGTCCTTGTCCATTGCACTTTTTTTTTTTCTATTGTGTTGTTATTTTATTGACTCACAGTCACTCCTTATGCAGCTTCTGGATATAAAGTTCTCGGATTTTATATACTTCATGTGTTTTATATACTTAGAAATTTGTCTTTTTTCTTGATCCACAGTGTCCTATGTTGTTCAGAGATCTATGTTGTCAAATTTGTCAGTCCTTTCCCTTATGGCTTAATAATTTTATAGCTGTTCCAACATTATAAAAATATTTTCCCTAATATTTTGGAAGGCAGCTATGCTAACCGCTATACCACCAATGCCCTAATACTTTGTAGTTAAAAAATTATTTATCCCTTTAGTGAATCTACTGTATAGTTTTGTATATTATGTGAGGTAGGGAAACTTTCCTGTTTTCTGGAACAGATTCTCATTCCAGACACATCCAACTCTGATCCAATCCCAAATGTTGCCCTGTGGCATCATAGATTTATGGATTTTTAGGACATCTGGAGGGAAAATACCTGAATTTGTATGCAGAATTGTGTGTGATGTGTATAGGTGTATTTTTTTCCTGTGAGGAGAGCCCTTAATTTTCATCAGATTCTCGGAAGGATGTGTGGTCGAAAAAGGCTAAGAAGCCCTGTGTTGCATTCTCTCCTCCACCTTTCATGGGGAAATTCCATAAAGGCAGCTTTGTTTCTATATTCCTTTCCAAACTTCCCATTTCATTTCTTAAAGTCTCATTTAATATTAGTAGCATTTTCTATTAATTCATCCAACAAATGTTAAATGAGCATCTACTTCATTAAGCATGTTATCAGAAATGTTCAGTAAGACCTAGAAGTTGCCTTGGACAGGCTAATAGTCTAGTTGGGGAGACAAATAACTCTCAGCATATTAGGATACAGTATGATAAGTGTCAGGATAATGCTATGAACAGAGGACTAAAGAAGTCTATAGGAAAAAGCAAGCCCTAGGATTTTGTGTGTGTGTGTGTGTGTGTGTATGGAGTCATTTCAGGAAGATAATTCTGGCATCAGTTTGGAGAATAAAGAGAAAGCAAGGAGACCAGTTAGGAAGCTGATCTGTTTTCACAAGAGAGAAATGGGAGAAATGTTAGGGACTGAACTGAAGCTGTGTCAGTGGTGAGGGAATGGGTATGGGAGACCCTGATCATACTAAGAAGGTAAAATAGCCTGGAGTTATTTGTTGAGTTATTGAATATGGGAATTAATGGGGAATTAGAAGTCAGGAATAATTGTTAGGTTTCTGATTTGGGTGATGGATTGATTGGTGGAGTCATTGCTGAACTAGGAGTTGTAGACTAAATCCAAGATTGAAAGGAAAATTTAGTTTAATTTTTCAGTATTGCATATTGATATAGAGGCAGAAATGGATGTGCTCACCCTTAAGTGAGGGTGTGGACAGAGCAAAGATCTGTAGAATACCATGTTTCAGGGGTTTGCAGAGGAAGGGGAAGGTTATCAGGTCGAGAGAGAGATATGAGAAAAATTAAGAGAAAATAGAAGGCATGGGAGGAGAGAGTTTCAAAAAGGAAAAAGTGATCAACAGGGTGAAATACTGCAGAGAAATCAAATGGGATTTAGACAGCGAAGAGCCACTGAGTGAGCAATCTGGAGATCATTGGTGACTTCCTGAGATCACTTTTAGGGGAGCAACATGAGTGGATGCTGCTGGGAGATGAGATGCAATGGTGAGAAATGGGGTTGGAAGAGTGAATGGAAGGTGAGGCAGGGAAGGTAGTACATTTGGACAAGTCTTGCCAAAAACTTTGCTGTGAAGGTTTGAGGGTAGCTAAGGAGGTATGTGAAAAAACTGCTGTTCATTTCTGATGTGGCGGAGTCACGTTATAAGGCTTTTGATGAAGCGCTATTGAAGTTAATCCCAGAGCGAATCAATCAGTGATCTGGTAGGTAGGTGTGTTTTATTCTTGAAGGAATTGATAGATAAACTTGATAAAGATTTTCTTTGACTTGTATTCAGGGTGTTAAAAAATATTTAACAGGGAGGGATATAGCTCAGTGGTAGAGCGCATTCTTAGCATGTATGAGGTCCTGGGCTCAATTCCCTGTACCTCCATTAAAAAACAAAACAAAACAAAACACCTAACCCCCCCAAAAAGTAACAAAGTAAAAAAATTAAAAAAAATTTAATAGCTGAGATGACTTGGGCACTGATTAATCAGGATAGAAGCTGTAACCTACTAGAACAGATGCTGGCTGTAAACAACTGGTCAGACCGTATCAATGACAAACAGTCCTGTTCCCATTGCCAAGGACTATCTGCCATATGTACATGGATGCTTTTCTCAGAAATACCTTGATCAAAGGACCCGATTTTTGAAGATTGAATCAGTAGGACCTTTAGGGCCCCCAAAGGACCAGATCACAGAAGTTATAACCAGCATTGCAAAATGTATGCAACTCTTCTGTTAAATTTGATTGAAGGCCACATTTGTATTCAAGAGCCTTGCGGGCAAAAAGCATAGGAAAGCAAACAGGAACACTGAAAAATTTTGTTTTTCTTCCCTTAAAAACTAAGATTAACAACGTGACAAGTCGCAGAGGAAGAACAAAATGAATGCAATGCATGCTAAGTAAGAATTATGAGGGCAAGATAGATTTTAGTTTCAAATAGTAATTTCATTTTGAGCTGCAAGGTTAGGAACAAAATGAACTTTTTCTGCAGCAGAGCACATGTGATGGAGAGATCTTCTATTTTGGCTGATACTCCCTCAGTGACCAGCACTCATGGTGGAATTAAGTTAATATGAACTAACACTCCCTTGTATGGGCTCTGTGATTTTTGGTATGTTAGGGGTGCAGAGGCAGAAGCCTACAGCTTAAAGTAGATGCACTTTATCATTTTAGTTCAAGACTCCTCATTTTTCCCCCTTGGTAAGTGTACTGTCTTGCATTATCCCAGGAAATACTTTTTTTCAAATAGAAACTGCAGCATTTTTTTTTCTTTGACAAATGCCATATAGATAAAGCTCTCAGCATAATCGGTCCTCTTTCAAAGATTTTCATGTGGAATATTTATAGGGAAATGTGAGTCTGTCTGGGATATAAACAGAGCTAATTACAGCTATTATACTCTCCTTTGCACTTCTCAGTGATTGCTTAGAATGTCACGTCTCGATATACTTTTAAGAAAATTGGAATTTTAAAGTTCTTTTTGAAAGGAAGGCAGAAAAAAATGAGAGTTCCGTGGGATGAAGTGCTCAATGTTCTTTTGGTGGGTAGAGTCAATAATATTACCTTTCTTGAGTAAAGATAAAGAAAAACTATGTTTGTTTACTTTAATTTCATGTCTGTTGTCATTGGGCTCTTTTTGGTTGAGTTCTTTTATTTTAGTTGTGTGTTGCAGTTGACTAGATAAAATAAATCAGAAACAGGCTCAGTTGGTGCCATGTCTTAGACAGGCTGGAAAAATGTTCTTCCCAAGGAAGCGTAAGAAAAGGGAGAAATATCCAGAATCAATATTTCTTCTGTAGATACAGTACTGATACTTAACAATATTTCTAACTCTCTTTTTCCAGGTCACATCAGTCTGAGGGGACAGGCTTAGAAAACCAAGGTGAGGATGATGATCACAAATACTTTTGACCTTAAGCACTTGCCAGAGAGCATCATTAGGACCTCAGTCTTGCCCTCTCTCTTCCACTCTCCAATCTCTCTCTCTTCCTTGGGCCTGGCCCTGGCTGATGCACACACTCTCTTTGGAGACCCTCAACCTCTCAAACACCTGTTCTTCTATTGCCTGTACTGAGCTCTGTCTCGGGGCTGGTTAGCCTCCCAGGAGTTCTTGCCCACCACTTTCATGACCTTGTGCCTATTTACTGACGCCTCTCACTCTGTTTTCTCACCAGTGTTATAGTTTTCTAAGTGAAGAACATCCCATAGGGTAGTCTGGATCTTTGGGGGTCCTTCTAAAACTCTTTGTTTTAGGAGATTTAGACAACCAATCCCAACGATGGGTTGAGGACATTATGATGTCACCATACGGTGCTACAGTATTTCATCTTTTTATCAGCACCGAACCAGTGACCCATCTCGGATGCCATCTAGGTGCTTCAATAACCTCCTGCTTCAGCAAGAGTTATCCATCTACCCAAACACAGGTTCTCTTAGAGATAGGGGTAGGGATAGAGGCAGTTTCAGAGACTCTGCCAAATGGTCTTCTTGGCCAGGAAACTCCTAAATTCCTCAGGTAGCAAAGATTCCCTGAGAGTTGATCCTGCTCTGATGTTGCTCAAGGGATGGCACAGGGAAATCTATTCAATATTTTGTCATACCCTTTAATGAAAAAGAATATGAAAACAGATAAATGTATGCATATGCATGACTGGGACATTGTGCTATACAGTAGAAGCTGACACATTGTAACTGACTGTACTTCAGTAAAAAAAAAATTAAAAAAAGAGAGGGTCATGTAAATTCAGTCCTCCTTCTGAAGATCTTTTGATGCATTCTGAAAAAGGAAATTCTTCCACAAATGTGCTGATCTGATATTTCACTCAAATACCTAGAGTCTTAATTAAAACAAAAATTTCAGCCATTCTCTAAAGCAATTCTCTAGGAATATCAATAGCTCTCTTTATTCTCTGCAAATGATCATGAGGTCATGGAAATTAGACTTCGTGGGAATCCTGACCATATCTCTAGTCCTAGCACCAATCTCTCCCTCATTTTAACCTTTTAATTTGCATCACCAGAACGTGCACTAGGCAACCTTAGCTGTATAAATTGCTTCTCGCCATGGCCTTCCTCATTCAAGAGTATGTGAGTGCCCACATGGCTGGTGCCAGTACCAGAAAAAATTAGAAGTTTCTGTTCTTAGAACTCTTGTTCTACTTGATCTTGCTGGGTCAGGTAGAGGCTAGGGTGTGGTCTCTAGGACATTAGAGGTCACATGTTTTTTCAGTCCAAGAGGATTTAGAGACCTGTAAGACAGACTTCAGGGGTCCAGCATTTCAGGAGGGAGGTACTATAATATAATCTTTCAGAGCATGGACTTTCAAATCAGATAGATATGGGTCCAAATTTTGGCTCCACCATTTATTAGCTGTGTGCTCTTAGACAAATTTCTTAGCCTCTTTGCATCTTAGTTTCTTCTTCTGTAAAAGAGGAGTGATAATCTAATATTAACCTTATGTAGACTTGTCTTGAGGATTAAGTGAAAAAAAAAAAGGTTTAGCACAGAGCCTAGAATACAATAAGTGCCTGATAAATGACAGCCTTCATATTAAGTGGACTGTTGGCCTCTTCTTGGAATCTACTAGTCTCAAGGAGGGCCCAAAGACAGAAATAACTACAGAGATATTGAACATTTAGACTCTACCGAGGGAGAGGTGTATATTTTTTCTATTGAGAGCCACTGATCCCTGATAGAAAAGGATCGATTGAAGGCCTTGTTAAAAAACTAATTTGCTTTTTTTCCCTCAGGGAAATATAAAATATTGACTCTACCTACTTTTAAGAACAAGGAACATAGCTCTTTACTCAATAAATACCTTGAATAGATTTCTAGAACTCTAAGGGACCTCAGAGACCATCCAGTATAATCTGTTTATTTAATAGATGAGGCAGCTGAGGATCAGAAATATAAACTGATTTTGTCATAATTGCCATCTTTCCCCATGACCATAGGAAGAAACCCTTCTAAGTCTAACTCCTAGCATTTTTCACTATACTATGTACCTAGTTGTTCAGTAAAACAAGAGGGAGAGGAAGAGAGAAAGAAGAAATTGAGAAGAGGGGGAGAGAAGGAAAAAGAGTTAGAAGAGGGAGGGAGACACACACAGAGGAAAGTACAGAGAGAGAACAAGAAAAGAAAGAAACAAGGTGATCACTTCCAACAGCGATAGGGTCTCATGAAATGTACATCATGTCAAGTGAACTGTCATGTCTTTTTCAATGATGTCTGTCATTCTGATGAATGTCTGGATGAATGACAGAAGCTCATTACCAGTTGAGAGTCTATGGCAATAGTCCAGATGAGAAATGTTCATGACATAAATTAGGGTGGCAGCGATAGAGATGGTTTCAGAGGTTGGCTTTGGGATATATTTCAGAGAGATAGATATACTGTTGGATTGGATGTTGAGAGAAAGGGAAGGAAAGAGTAAAGAATGAGTTCCAAGTTTTTGACTTGAATACTTAGATAGATGGTGATAATCATTTACTGAGTTGGGGTAAGCCTTTGGACAAGCTCTATTTGGTTCCAAGGGAAAATTCTGAGTGTACAGTTGGGTATTTGAGTCAGGAGCTCAGGAAAGAGCAAGGCTGAAGATATAAATTTGGGAGTTGTCAGTAGAAAGATATTTATGAGACTGGATGAGATCATCTGGAGATGGAATGACTATAGAAAGAAGATGAATGCTGACGTCTGGGTCTAGAGTACTCCATCTTTTAGAGGGCCTGCAGAGGAAAGGTCCAGCAAGTGAGACCCAGGAGTTATTAGTGCAGGAAATGCTGAAGGTATGACTTGAGTTTTAGCAAGCAGCTTAATAGAATCATTTAGAAGGGAAGGCTGGAATATGGAAGAATGTGGGCTGTATAGAGGTAAGGTAGGTGGGTTAGGACTATGTGTACCAAAGTAGTGTCAAATAATGGATTAGTGGGAACTTGAAGATCTGTGGGAGAGGACCTCAGGTCTTGCCCCGGTCTCAGGAACCTGGTTAAAACACCTCTCGAGCAGAAAGAATATGGTTCAGATTTGCATTGATGCGAAGATGGAGAGAGAGTTACCACACCAGATTGATTAGTAGGTTTTGAAACACATGGTGAGCCATAGTTGATGCTCTGTGTCTGTTGTGCTAAACCAAGCATGGGGTGATGAAGGCCTGGCCGAGAATGGTGGCCATGGGAGTGGAGGATTGGATTCCAGAGACATTTGAAAAGAACGGTTGGCAGGATTTTGTGACCCCCTGGATACAGGTGATGAAGGAGAGGAAAGAGGCCCAACTAACTCAAGGTATGATAATAAGATATGTTTTTACTGTAGAAAGGAAGAATAATTAAAAAAAAAATCCACTGTGAGCTAGTAACTCATTCTTTCCCAGAACTATTAATAACTCTAATAGTTTGAATTTATATAGTTGTTTCTGTATATATTGAAGGGATAATAAAAATTTAGTAAAAATAATGATAGCAAATTGGCTCTTCCATCCTTAAAAGATTGCTAATTAACCAATTAATGTGTTTCTGTTTGCATAAAAGCTGAGAGCTGAAGCCAAACGGTATATTAAGATCCGTTCAGATGCCACTTTTTGATGGTTTGCCAGTTGAATATTGATATGACTGGGTTTATTTATGAGGTTGCTGATAATTTAAATTGCCCCATGAAGGCTTGAGTTATTTTACAGAACCATCCTCTCCAGCTTAACTAAATGACTTTAATCTTACCCCTCTGGAAGCAGTGACTTGTGGCCAAGTAGAGATTTCTGTCCCCTGCTGAAGATGCTCTCAGTGATCGGGCTGTGTGAGGGCTATGCCTGAAAGGCCTGCAGCTTTTTCCACTCCTCAGAGATTTTGCTAGGCTCCTGGGTGGTGTTCACCAAGTGGGAGGAGGCACGTTCCACTTTCTTAAGGGAAAAATGCTTTCAAGCACTTATTTATATAAGCACTCATTTACATATAATTGCTTTCCTACCCTAGTTTGAACTCAGGTATGTCCTTGAAAGGAATGAACTTTATTGTTTTAAAAACTCAAATTTTGACTTTTCCAGTACTCCCTATAAAACTAGTCCAAGTTCATGAGTTTTACTATATATGTCATAATGTGCGTCTTATACTGGATTTGCTTATATAAGAACATCAGCCACCTAAATTGGGAGAAGAGTTTCCACTTCTCCTTGCCAAGTTCTGAACATGATGACATCTATTTAGGTTAGTTCAATAAGTATTACAACAGTAGGAACTTAGAGCTGGAATGGAAATTAGATATTATCTCGTCTGCTTCCTTCCTTTTTCATATGAAGGAACAGAGGTCTAAAGAGGTGAGTTATTTGGTCAAGTTCACACACGTAACATGACACCTAACATGACAGGGAATCTATGGTCTCACTGCATCTTATCAGGTGGCATATGATATGAGATATTCAGGAAGGAAGGGAAGAAGGAAGGAAAGAAAGAAAGAAGAAGGAAAAAAGGAAGGAAAGAAGGAAGAAAAGAAGGAAAGAAGGAAGGAAGGAAGGAAGGAAAGGGGGAGAAAGGAAGGAAATGGATCAGTTTCTAGGCTCATCAATTTTTGTAATCCTACAACTTTTCTCTGTGTTCACTGTACTTCTTGCTGATGTGCATCTTTTAAGAATTACTTTCATGTCTTTGGCAGATGAATTAGCTGGCTATGAAATTCTAGCTTAACAGTTTTTTTTCTCTTTCTCTGCACTTAAATAAACTTTTGGGGGAAATTATTCTAGATCTACAGAAAAATTGCAAAGATAACAGAGTTTTCCTATACACCTCACCCATTTTCTCCCTTATGTTAACATTTTAGATGATCACCTCTCTTCACTTTAAAGATACTATTTCATCAGCTTATGGTATCTATGTTTGCTAATAAGGAATCTTCTGTCAGTACAGTTGTCACTCCATTTAAAATTATTTGCCTTTTCTCTCTGATAGGTTTTAAGACTGTCTCTTTACTTTTGATTTCTACTGTTTTACTTCAGTGTGTTCAAGTTTGGTTTTATTTTGTATTTATTAAGCTTAATATTTGGATTCTACTGATCTGACGGTTCACCAGATTTTCTCTCTTTAATTCTGGAAAATCATGAATAACAATTTCTTTCCTATCATTCATTTCAGTTTATTCTTCTGAAATAACTGAATTCCTTTGGAATAATATTCTTTAATTTATTCCTATTCATTAAAATGTTGGAATTTTTCAATCTATCTTCCATGTTTTGTAACTGCTCATTTAAACCAGTCTATCTGTTTATCTATCTGTCATCTAGCCCTGCATCGAAGGGTGAACAATTCAGTCCTGTTTATTGTATTTTTTGGGGGGGGTAATTAGGTTTCTTTATTTATTTTTAATGGAGGTACTGCAGATTGAACCAGGATCTTGTGCATGCTAGGAATACACTCTACCACTGAGCTATACCTCCCCTACAGTTTATTGTATTTTTAATTCAATTACTATATATTTCTTTTCTTAATTTCTAATTGCTTCTTTAAATATCCACCTATTCTTTTTTATTTTTTAACGTGTGTTGAAAAATTTTGTATTCCTCCACTGAGAAAAGTGTTTATGCTGCATTGTCTTTCTCTCTTTCTGTTTTTTTCCCCAAGAACTCAGTGTTTCTAATTTAAAGTCTTTGTTAAGCTGTCTATGAAATTAATTTTCCAGAGTGAATACATGTTTGTTAATTTTCCTTAGCAACCAATTATTGTTTTGGAATTTTTGTTTACTAGTGATTTTAGATAAGACTTTTTTGTTTTTCACATGTCTTTCTCCCATCTTTCTCCATCTGCCTCTCTGTCCAGCATTTTTTGCAATCCCCTCCCTGACAACAGTTCTTCAGATCCCTAATCTGTAATCAGGCTGCAAATTGCTAGTTGGGGTTCCTGCCACATGGTGATGGTGGAGTACCAAGAATCAGTCAAATGGCCATAAGCAGTTTGGCTCAGTTCTGGTTGCTAAGTCTGTCGGTTTTAAATCTACAGCTCATGCATTTTTAATGAAGGTGATATTGTCCCCAATAAGGCGAAAACTGATTTTTGGAGGGCAAATAATCTTATATACAGTGGCCCTTCAAAGCTCATCCCTATGCTTAAAATCTTATTTCTCAGCATTTAATTTCTCTCTTTAGAGAAAATTTAAATTAAACTTTTCTTATTAGGGGGATAATAATGAAAAAGAAGTTGAAAAACATTGTTATAGCTCTAGGCAGAAGTCAGCTATGTTTTGTTTGGTCTACTTTCTTAGGTAGTGGGCCTTATCCCATATCATCTGTGGAACTTTTTAAACTCTCTGACCTTTGAAGAGCTGAGCTCCTGGCTAGCACAGATATAGCTTCAATTTTGCCTCTCAGTTTTGCAAGTCTGTTTCGTGGAGATGTTTATCTTGTTTTTGAATCTGGAACCTTTCTGTCTTTTTATGTTTTATCACATATTATTATATATTTGGAGCATAAAGGGGGTGATCAAAGCATAAATTCATTGCACCATCTTGATGGGAAGTCAGTATTTATTGTTTTGTTTAGCAACTACTACTCTAAAGTCTCTATGGCTTTTTTCCCCTAACTTAGATACTTACATAGAGTTATAATGCTTATCTAAGACATAATACAGGAATGACCAGTTGATAGATGCAATTACATTTGGTCAGTTATCTGTGCTTTACTTCCTAGGTTAGCATTTTTGAGGTTTCTGAAGAATGTAGATCCTTTTTAGCTAGTATTATCTTCTCTGGGAGGTTCTGGGCTTTTGAGGTCCCATTCTTCTGCAGCTGGAAATTTATGGCGGAATCCCTCTAGGGTACTATTCCGTACATTCACCATCTGCTCTCTAGTAACATTTGCAGTTATACACCAAAAGACCTTCTTGCACTGTTTCAGTCTGGGAGAGCAGGAGGCTTCAGCCATTCACGTTTCACATGGCAGTATAGCACAGTGGTTTAAAGGGACAGGCTGTTCAGTCTTGGGATCTCTGTCTCTATCTCCTGGATTTAATGCATTTGGTTTTCAGAAGTGGCTGTCTCAAACTTTAGTAAGGTTTGCAGTGATTAACAAGACAATGGAATCTTTTTTTTTTTGATTAGAGAAAATTTTCTGACAAAATTTTTTGTTGTTTTCACATACCCACAATCATTTAGAAAGACATTAGAAAATACAGACAAGCAAAAATGAAAGAAAAATTGTTCACAATTCTGACATCCATTTTGGTGGATATTCCTTTAGGCCCCAAAATGCATCTATATGTTTATAAATAATATACTACAATAAAAGTGATTATGCTGTAGTTACTGGTAAAATATATATACTTCTCATTTATTAATGCAAGGTGAGTGTATTCCTCGGTCAATTACTTATGGACTCTACATTGTATTCTGTTTTATCAATTTCCTGTTTTAGACTATTTAGATTCTTTCCAATGTTCTATTTTAAATGATACCAAAGTGAATAAGATTATACATGTATTTTTGTTCAATTGTTAGTGTTGGAGGAGGTCATCAAGAGGATGTGACCGCTAGTTGACCCTTGAGCTGGAACCAGGCAATTAGAGGCTCCTTCCTCTTCCCTGACCACCCACCATTCCCATAGCTTCAAGGACGCAGTCTTGAGAGGGTAAGATGTTGGTGGAACTGTCTGGACTGAATATGTGACTGAACCATGATAAAGCCTCTTTATAAACTTTTTTAAAAAAATGAGCATTTGTGGCAAAATCCACGTTATTTAATATACGAAGTGCCACAGTGAATCGGTCCCCAGGGTGTGTCCTTACAGCTAAAGTTTGTGCCATGTTTAGATTGTTCAAGGACTTTATACCTTTCGATTCGATTCCAGAGGAACTTTCGTGGTACATGCTATTGAAATTTTCATTCATCTTCTTAAAAAGAAACTGAGAGGATTCATGGTTTGTCAAGGCATCTTCAAGGAACCTCAACATGTTTGGGGAGACCATGAATTCCAACAGAAGTAACAGAAGGTGAGGAGAGAGCGAGGGGGGCTGTGGCCAGGTGAAGGGCGGCTCCTTGGTCTTTAAGTACTGGATGGAAGGTAAATTCCAGGAGAGCTGTAGTGTCAGCTGCCGGCGCCTGGGGCTCTGCCCCAGCATGTCACCCGTTTGGAAGACGATTCCAAGATCACAGAGGCTAGGGAGCTTGTTCGAGGTCACACAGTGAGGGCCTGCTCATGCCAACCCTGGGCTTTCCTCCAGTCCCCGCCCAGGGAAGGGCTAGAGGGTGAGTGGGGTCATGGGCCCTGGGAGGTCGTAGGGCTCCGGGGCTGAGGGCCCTGGGATCCTCCAGCCCCTCCTCTTAGCCCTCTCTTCTGGAGGCTCTTTATAAACATTTCAGATTCTGATGGGTGGGTGTGGAGATCTACTTGTCTTGCACCCTCCCAAGACAAGCTTTTTTTTTAAAACTTTTTTTTTAAATTGAGTTATAGTTATTTTACAATGTTGTGTCAAATTCCAGTGTAGAGCACAATTTTTCAGTTATACACGAACATACATATATTCATTGTCACTTTTTTTTTCTCTGTGAGCTACCATAAGATCTTGTATATATTTCCCTGTGCTATACAGGATAATCTTGTTTATCTATTCTACATTTTGAAATCCCAGTCTGTCCCTTCCCATCCTCTGCCCTCTTGGCAACCACAAGTTTGTATTCTATGTCTATGAGTCTGTTTCTCTTTTGTATTTATGTTTTTTTTTTTAGATTCCATATATGAGCAATCTCATATGGTTTTTTTCTTTCTTTTTCTGACTTACTTCACTTAGAATAACATTCTCCAGGAATATCCATGTTGCTACAAATGGCATTATGTTGTCAGTTTTTATGGCTGAATAGTATTCCATTGTATAAATATACCACTTCTTTATCCAGTCATCTGTTGATGGACATTTAGGCTGTCTCCATGTCTTGGCTATTGTAAATAGTGCTGCTATGAACGTTGGGGAGCAGGTGTCATTTTGAAGTAGGGTTCCTTCTGGATATATGCCCAGGAGGGGGATTCCTGGGTCAAATGGTAAGTCTATTCCTAGTCTTTTGAGGAATCTGCATATGGTTTTCCACAGTGGCTGCACCAAACTGCATTCCCACCAGCAGTGTAGGAGGGTTCCCTTTTCTCCACAGCCTCTCCAGCATTTGTCATTTGTGGACTTTTGAATGATGGCCATTCTGACTGGTGTGAGGTGATACCTCATTGTAGTCTTGATTTGCATTTCTCTGATAATTAGTGATATTGAGCATTTTTTCATGTGCCTATTGATCATTTGTATTTCTTCCTTGGAGAATTGCTTGTTTAGGTCTTTTGCCCATTTTTGGATTGGGTTGTTTGTTTTTTTCTTATTAAGTCATATGAGCTGCTTATATTTTCTGGAGATCAAGCCTTTGTCGGTTTCATTTGCAAAAATTTTCTCCCATTCTGTAGGTTGTCGTTTTGTTTTACTTATGGTTTTCTTTGCTGTGCAGAAGCTTGTAAGTTTAATTAGGTCCTACCAAGACAAGCCTTTAAGGAAGTTCCTTTGCTTTTAAAACCATCACCTACCAATCTGGAGTGGGTGCCTCTGTTTTTGGTCTGTCTTTGCCCTCTGTGTATGGTTTGTGAACCAACAGGAAGGATTTGACAACAAAATTTATAGAGACTCTTTGGTTATCTTCAATCAGAAGACAGAGGCTGAGGGAAGGGCAATTGTGACTGTATACCCTGGGAAGCACTGGGCATGTAGTAGGACCTGGTAAATGTTGGTAAATGTTATTAAATAAACAAAATGTCAGAGCTAGCACCAGGCGTTTTAGTAAGACGAAAGGGAAAACAAATAGCTCTGAAGTCTTAGGAGACAACTGGGAAACACAACTTTGTCCCTGAAGAAGAGTTTTTGTGTAGCTTGAAAACCTGGAAGTATGTTTCACAGCAACAAGTCTTGCCCTTTTATCCAGTCTAGTCCTGAAACAAAATAAAATTTTATTTTTATGATTGAATGATTTCAGAACACATTATGCCCACTCTTATGTCTGGAATCATCTTTATCTCCTTTTATTATATTAGTGCCAAATGGACTTTTCCAATTTTCCATCATGTACTTTGGGAGTGTTTTTTGTTTTTTTTATCCTCTGATTGAGGTTATGGAACAGGGTTGAAGTGAGGAGGTAAATATTTGACAATTTGGAGCAACCAGTCAGCTAGGAAAGAAAAAAAAATATAAAAATCTTCCTCTCGCTCTCTTTTTTAATTTCCAGTCTTTGCTTTCCAGTCCTGTCAAATCACCCACTTGTTCCTTCAAGGGTTATTTGAATGTTATTAATTTAAATATAGTTCCCAGGTATAAATTGAAATACAATGAAAGCTTCAACTTTCTGAAATGTCTGTTTTGAACCATCTACCCAGAACACAGGACCAGGAAGTGGGCTGACAAGGCTCAGAGCAGCCAGTATAGGCAGTGTAAAGTTGATGAGCTGAGGTGGGCATTTCACTCATGGGAGAGGCCCTCAGACCCTACTCTTATGATGCACTGAAACCAACAAATTTTGATCAGTGGATTCCAAACAGTGGCTTAGAAAAAGGAGCTGGGAAGGCTGGAAGCAAGCAGAAACAGTGAGCTCCTCAAAGGAAAGAAACAGAAAAACTAAAACCTCAGAAGAGAGCAGTGTGGGGCTAGTAAATCTATGGGCAAAGGGTCTTACCCTGTGCAACAGCCTCCATGGAGGCAGTCACTGCCGTGCAAGAGGCTGAGTCATCAGGAAGATTTTAAATTCAGTGTAATCTGTTTAAGGGAGCAGAGAGCATCAACTATAATGGAGAAGGATTTCTGTTCAAAACCATGAGAGTCCTAAAAGCTTTGAAGCTTAAAGGAGTAAGACTTGTAGTCATGTAGGAAGTTTGGCTTTTCCTAAAGAACTTTGAGGGGCTGAAGTGTTACTTGGTGATTGAGATTGGTTCTTTTCTTCCTGGTTTATAGAATGTATACCACTAAAGTTTTGGTGAGACCTGGGGATATTGGTCACTGACAATGACGTCATATGTATGACTGGGTTGAGTGGAAAGGAGAAGAAATGGAGAGGGGAACTAAGTGTAAAAGTTACTCTGGTTTGAAAGAAAGTGTGGAGGTGCCTGATACTGGGCACAGAATGGGTGCTGGATGCACGTGTAGAAGTGAAGGTGGCTTCTTTTAAGATGGACTCTCACCCAGTGCTTTGACTGTCACAACTAGAGCTGAATGTGATGGAGGATGGTTGAGGGAGGAAGGAGAGAAGTCACCCTGGGGAGTTGGGCAGGACCAGGTTAAGGGTTCCGGACATGGAATCTGCTTGTGGGAGCCCATGCTGCACTTGGAAGGGCTGTTTTGCATGGCATTTTGATCCTGGAGGTGCTCATACCAGGTGAGAAGACTGGCTGATCTTGTAACCACGCCTGTGTGGCCCGCCCCTGCCCCATGTAGGGCCCGCAGTGCTACCTCAGCGAGTTGGTCATGAGTTCTTTGTCATGCCTGGCCCTTCAGGGCCACAGCGACTGAGTGACTAGCAAAGCAAGAGGAGCCCTGAAGTTGTAATTTTGATAAGCCTAGTTGTCATTTCACTTAAAAAAAAAGCTGAATTATTTAGATTATTAATGTAGATCAGTTTCCTTTTTTCTTAAATCATCTGTGGAGAACCATTTCATAATAATTTACTGAATATACAATAAACAGAGGCTTAGTTTTTAAAAGAAAGGAGAGATCTGTAGACTTTTAAAAGATACATAGGCCACAAAAATTTCCATTCTTAGTCGACAGAGCATCATTCCCTCTAAAATCTTTGTTATGAAAACTGCATAAAGATCATATAATCATTTATTGTATAATTTAATATCATTGTTATTCATTTACAAAGTATTTCTTATCAGAAACGTTTTTTTAACATTTTTTATTTATTTATAATCATTTTACAATATTGTGTCAAATTCCAGTGTAGAGCACAATTTTTCAGTTATACATGAACATACATATATTCATTGTCACTTTTTTTTTCTGTGAGCTACCATAAGATCTTGTATATATTTCCCTGTACTATACAGTATAATCTTGTTTATCTATTCTTCAATTTTGAAATCCCAGTCTATCCCTTCCCATCCTCTACCCACTTGGCAACCACAAATTTGTGTTCTATGTCTATGAGTCTATTTCTGTTTTGTATTTATGCTTTGTTTGTGTTTTTTTTTTTAAGATTCCACATAATGAGCGATCTCATATGGTATTTTTCTTTCTCTTTCTGGCTTACTTCACTTAGAATTCTCCAGGAGCATCCATGTTGCTGCAAATGGCGTTATGTTGTCAGTTTTTATGGCTGAATAGTATTCCATTGTATAAATATACCACTTCTTCTTTATCCAGTCATCTGTTGATGGACATTTAGGCTGTTTCCATGTCTTGGCTATTGTAAATAGTGCTGCTATGAACGTTGGGGAGCAGGTGTCATTCTGAAGTAGGGTTCCTTCTGGATATATGCCCAGGAGGGGGATTCCTGGGTCAAATGGTAAGTCTATTCCTAGTCTTTTGAGGAATCTGCATACGGTTTTCCACAGTGGCTGCACCAAACTGCATTCCCACCAGCAGTGTAGGAGCGTTTCCTTTTCTCCACAGCCTCTCCAGCATTTGTCATTTGTTTATGATTTGTTCTAGTTCTGTGGAAAATGTCCTGGGTAATTTGATAGGGATTGCGTTAAATCTGAAAATTGCCTTGGGCAGTATGGTCATTTTAACAATATTGATTCTTCCAATCCAGGAGCATGGGGTATCATTCCATTTCTTTAAGTCTTCTTTAATTTCTTTAATCAGTGTTTTGTAGTTCTCCATGTGTAAGTGTTTCATCTTTAGTTTTATTCCTAGATATTTTATTACTTTCGGTGCTATTTTAAAGGGATTGTTTCTTTACTTTCTTTTCCTGTTGATTCATTGTTAGCGTTAAGAAATGCAACTGATTTTTGTACATTAATCTTGTATCCTGCTACCTTGCTGAATTCTTTGATTAGTTCTAGTAGTTTTTGTGTGGAGCTTTTAGGGTTTTCTATGTATAGTATCATGTCATTTGCATATAGTGACAATTTTAGCTCTCCTTTTCCAATTTGGATCCCTTTTATTTCTTTCTCTTGCCTGATTGCTGTGGCTCGGATTTCCAAGACTATGTTGAATAGGAGTGGTGAGAGGGGACAATCTTGTCTTGTTCCAGATTTTAGTGGGAAGGTTTTCAGTTTTTCACCACTGAGTACTATGCTGGCTGTAGGTTTGTCATAAATAGCTTTTATTATGTTGAGATATGTTCCCTCTATACCCACTTTGGCAAGGTTTTTTTTTTTTTATCATTAATGGGTATTGAATTTTATCAAACGCTTTGCCAGCATCTATTGAGATGATTATGATTTTTATCCTTTCTCTTGTTGATGTGGTGTTATCACATTGATTCATTTGTGTATGTTGAACTATCCAGTCTCATGATTTCTTCAAATACCTTTTCAATCCCTTTTGCTCTTTCTTCTCCTTCTGGGGACCCTATTATGTGTAGGTTGGCAGGCTTTTATATTATCTGATAGGTCCCTTATATTGTTTTCACTGGACTTATTTGTTTTTCTCTCAGCTGTTCTGATTGGATGACCTCTGTTGTCCTGTCTTCTAAGTCACTTATTCTTTCCTCTGCATTATCTAGCCTATTTTTCACAGTCTTTAGCTCAGCTCATCTCAGCAAATGAGTTTTCCAATTTTAATTGGCTCCTCTTTATAGTTTCAATTTCCCTTTTGACATATTCTGTCTCTACTCACAATCTCTTCTTTCAGCACTTTGATCACTCCTTTTTTGAAATCATGATCTAGTAGACTATCAAGGTCTATTTCATTGATTGTTCTTTCAGGGGATTTCTCTTGTTCTTTTAACTGGGAGTGGTTCCTCTGCTTCTTAATTTTACTAATATCTCTCTGGCACTATGGATTATGGAGTATCAGTTATCTATTGTGGTCCTGAAAGGGTTTATTTATTTATTCAGTTATCTAAAGCGGATGCAGAAATAAAATTAAAAACATTTAAAAGAAGAAAAAAATGAAGAGTATAATCAATAACAAAAGAACAAGAACAAAATGAAGAGAAATAAAAATCAAATTGAGACAAATTTATAAAAATTTTAAAAGAAAAAAAGATTTGAAAACAGAGTATAATCAACAGAAGAACAAAGAGAAATAAAAATCAAATTGAGACAAATTTATAAAAATTTTAAAAGAAAAAAAGATTTGAAAACAGAGTATAATCAACAGAACAAAGAGAAATAAAAATCAAATTAAGACAAATTTTAAAAAAATTAATAAAAAAGTTTAAAAGAAAAATTTAAAAGGCATTAAAAAAAAAAGAAAAGAAAAGAAAAAAAAAGGTGGATGTGTTCTTGTGGAGACTGAGCACCCTGAATAATTTTGTTGAGAGGTCCTTCTTAAATATGGGTAGTTGCCAAGTCTTCCTTCCGTGCCTTTTGTCTGTCTTCCCTTTGGTTGGGGGTGTGGCTGATGTTGTAGTGGCCAGCGCCTGCCGTGGCTGTTGAATGGGGCCTCCTTTTAGTTCTGCAGTTGTCGCAGCTCCTGCCCTCGCCTGCTGAGCGAACTCAACTCACTGGCTCCAGTGGCCCTCCTGTCGCGTGTCGGGTCTGTGCTGCTCCCACTGCCCGTAGGCAGGCGGGTCGTGCCCCATCCCAACACTGCAACCTGGTGCCACGCTCGTGCGCAGTAGGTGGGCGGGTCTCTCCCCAGCGCTGCGTAGGGGCCGCAGTCGGGAGGCGGGCTCGGAGGAAGCGGCCGCACCAGCCCTCGCCCTGCTTTGTGCCAGAGCTCCGCTCCTTGTTCGCTTGTCTTAGAGGCCGAGTTCACAGAGGAACCAGGGCAGAACAGTCCCCTCTGCCTGGAGCTGTAAACAAATCTCAGTCCCGCCTATGAGGTTGCGGAGCTTCTAGGTATGTACTCAGTTTTGACCCCACCTCAGCCTGGGAGCTGCGCGCCAGGGAATATGGTGGCCGTGGCTGAGCCCCGCCTCTCTTCTCCCCAGAACGCGTCAGTAATGGCGCCGCGGGGCTGAGGAGACAAAGGCTTCGGTGCCCCTCCCCCAGGGCACACCAGCAGTGTTGCTTACTTTTTTTTTTTGTATTTTATGGGGGACCCAGGCTGTTCTGCTCTGTATACACTCCCAGCCACGGCGCGCAGCCGCCTGCAGTCCCCCGAGGTTGCGTCTGTACAGCCGGCCCCAGTCCCCTGCCCGTCTCGGGCAGCCTGTCCTGTCCCCCACCTGCCGGTTGGTGTCCAGGGCTAGGGGGCGTGGAGACCCTCTGTGCCCATTTATCTTCGTTCTGTCAGTCAAAAGCTATTCTGTACAGATCCTAGCCTCCGAGGTTCCCCCTCTGTCCCTTTGACCTCTCCACTGGAGAGGGGGAGACCCAGCGAAGGAGCGCTATTCCTCCTTTGCTACTCCCTCCCTGCAGGACTGGTCTCGCACTATTCTGCTTTTCCTTCTTGCTTTTTTCCTTTTCTCCTACCAGATTTGTGGCATATTTTGTCTTTTGAAGAAGGTGATATTCTGTCAAAGTTCAGCAGTTGTTCTGATTGGATGGGTGGGTCCAGGGTTGTCACTCTTGGTGTATTTGTGCAGCAGGGTGAGCTGTGAACATCCTTTTACTCCGCCATCTTAGCCCTTCTCCCTTGGATTGCTTTTTTTTAAATTGAAGTATAGCTGATTTACAATGTTGTGTTAGTGTCTGGTGTACAACAAATGATTCATTTTTATATACCTGTATACGTATAGATATGTTCTTTTCCATTATGGTTTATTTTAATATATTGAATATAGTTCCCTATGCTATACAGAAAGACCATGTTGATCTGTTTTATATATAGTAGTTCTTATCTGCTAATCCCAATCTCCTCATTTATCCCTCCCCCATCCCCCTTCCCCTTTGGTAACCATAAACTTGTTTCATATGTCTGTGGGTCTGTTTATGTTTTGTAAACAAGTTTTTCGTATCATATTTTAGATTCCACGTAAGTGATATTATATGGTATTTGTCTTTCTCTGTCTAATTTATTTCACTAGGTATGATAAGCTCAAGGTCCATCCATGTCACTGTAAATGGCATTATTTCATTCTTTTTATGACTGAGTAATATTCCATGGTATATATATACTGCATCTTCTTTTTCCATTCATCTATTGATGAACATTTAGGTTGCTTCCATGTCTTGGCTATTGTGACTAGTGCTACTATGGACATTAGGGTGATTCTATCTTTTTGAATTAGGGTTTTCATCTTTTCTGGATACATGCCCAGGAGTGGGACTGTTGGATCATATGGTGACTCTATTTTTAGCTTTTTAAGAGACCTCGGTACTGTTTTCCATAGTAGATGAACCTGTTCACATTCCTACCAACAGTGTCGGAGGGTTCCCTCTTCTCCACACCCTCTCCTGGATTACTTTGTTTGCAAGAGCTGAGAGTTTGGACTAGTGAGGATGTAGAACTTGAGTTGGGTCCCAAAGGGCAGTTAAGTGTGGGTGGATTTATAATAAAACAGATCTGGCTTCAGCTCCTAGATCTTGTTAATTCCAACGCTTGGACCCATTACTTTCCCTCTTGTGACCCCAATTTTCTTATCTGTGAAATGAGAAGAATAATACATCACTGTCACTGAGGATTAAATGAAATGATGACTATGAAGGACTTTCTAATGTTATTATTTATTATAAGTGGAAAAATCTCAGAAGAGTGACTGGAATTTTGATATTATTTTACAGTTGCTGTATAATAAGACAGTTTACCACATAGAAAGTATCTTGCTCCTCCAGTATTTGAAACTATACAGCAACAAGAAGTTCTGGGGCAGCAGTCATATGTTTAAGAACTGTTGTGTTCTAAGGTGAGAGCGAACTGAAAAAGGAACTAAAAGAGTGTATGTCAAATGCTGTATCTCATTCTCCTTTTGAGGTGGCTTTGCATCTAGAATAGTTGCAGGTCTGAGCTCCAGGGACACTGAATGACTTGTTGGCAGCCCCACACGTTGTTTCCACAGTGCTTCCGTGTCCTCCGGGGCTGGTGAGGACGTGCTTATGCTCATCCTTAGAGGATGCAGGCTGTCCTAGAAAGATGGACGGTCATACCTCTTTCTTGTCAAAAATCAGATTGCATGAGATTCTTCATTTACTGGGTAAGCAGAGAAGCTGGAAGCATAAGTAGAATGGAAAAATAACCTTTCCTTGTTTAGGTCCTGAGGAGGAGAAAATCTTCGTTGTCAGGAGGACAAGAAGAAAGATTGAATTGGACAGCTTGGAGTGTATTTTGGAGCATACATACATTGGTTGAGATAGAAGTATGGGTCTCCATGTTACATTTGGGAAGGGTTTATGCGCCGAGAGGATGGGCATGGGAGAGGGGGCTGGACCCTCGGGTTGGAGTGTAACAGAGTGGGTGTTCTGGGGCACCAGGTAGCACAGAGGAGTTAGACTGGAGCCAGAGAAGGCCGTTACTGTGTGCAAGTGTATAAATACGTGTGAAAGTGCGTATCAGTATATGAGACTGCACGTGCGTGAGTGTGTTTGAGGATGTAAGAGTGTACGTGTAGGAGTCTGTGGCACTGTCTGAGCATAGGTGAGTGAGTGTGTGAATATGAGTGTGTGTCTGTGAGTATGGGGATGTGTGTGTATCCAGTCAATGGAAAGCTCCTGTATAAGACCACTAGTAAAGGACTTCGCCAAACTTTTAACTGGGGTCCCTGGGTTTTTAGCTTACAACGCTCTCTACTGTCAGCTTTACTGTGTTGTAGAAACTTTCTCCGGGGCAGGTTTAAGTGCAGGAACTCTGGAATCAGCCTGCCTGGAGGCCTTGTCTGTGGAAACTTGGGCAAGTAACTTAACCTCTCTGTCCGCGAGTTTCTTTGTCTCTAGAATGTGGATGACAAAAATAGTTCCTACCTCACAGAGTGATTGGGAGAGTAAAATATGTAAATGGATACGCGTTAAGGCATTTAGCATGGTGCATGGCACTTAATAAATGGTAAATAAAAGGTAACCACTATTCAAGTGTTGAGTAAAGGAAAACATGCCCACGCAGGCTGTCATTTGAAAAACCGCCTGCTTAATGTTTTGACCCATTAAAACATTCACATCAAAGATCAAAATATATAACCAAGTGAAAGTTTCTCTTCACCCCATCCACTATTCCTGTAGTTCTCACATTCCTATAAAACATAACCACCATTACTAGTTTCTTCCAACTCCTAGAAATATTTTGCTTTGTGCATGTGAAAGCAAATGCAAATATATTTTGATTTTTACACAAATGACAGTGTATTACATACATTTTTTCTGTACTTTGTTTTTTCTTTTAAATTTAGGGAGCTCTTTCCTTATAGCTATAGAATAAACTTCCTCACTTTTTAAAAAAAATTTTAAAAAATGGAGGTACTGGGGATTGAACCTAGGACTTTATTATGCACGGTAAGCACATGCTCTACCCCTGAACTATTACCCTCCCCCCTCACTTTTTTTTTTTAAAGCTGCATAGTATTCTGTGGTTTAGGCTTGCAATAACTTATTTTCTCATCTGCTTTTGATGGCTACTTAGGTTGTCTGCAATCTCTTTCAGACTGTCTGATGTGATGTCTTTACAGCCTGTGTGCTGAGCAGAGCCGTCTTTCTGTGTGAAGCATTTCTAGAAGATTATCTACGTATTAGGGAGGAGATGGGGGAAGGTTCTTGTACCTCTTTTTATCCCGTCTGTTTGCTTTAGTCAACTGTAAGCAGGTCAGCTGAGACGGTCTTATGGGATTTGGGTTTTATACCATCAAGCTTCATGAATTCATACTTGTTCCTAGCATGGATGAAAACTTAGCCATTTGGAAATCACTTACGCATTTGCTGCCCTAAAAGGAGGAAACAGTCCCTGGCGATTGACTAACTCTGGATTGACACTCCGGACTCAGGCCCTTTCCCAACAGAGTGTTGACTTGCCAGTAGAGGGCTCTCTCCTTTTGGGAAAAAATTAAACGTCTCCGGGAAAGGGTTTAAATGTAATACCCAGACACCAAGTATGGTGTTTCTCTCCTCTGTAGTTGGCTGCTGTGTCATTCCCCTGAATGTTTAGGGATTAACTGAGTACAGCCTTTGTCAGTTTTTAGGGTGTGCTTATGTGTGAGGGGTTGTGGGGAGGAAACGAGTTCCCCAGGGGTTTTAGGGGAAGGCCTGTGATCTGACCCAGATTGGAGGATTAGAGCTTTTCCCATCTTTAGGATGTGAGGCATCCTGGCCTTGTTCTGTATTTTGAGATTAGAAAACACTCATTCCTGCCAGGATCCCTGGGCTCTGTTTGAGACTTGTTAACAGCGCACTAACCCCTATTTATCAAGCCCTGTTTATATAACCCATATAACCTCGGTAACTGCTCTGAGGCTAAGGTTCCCACCAAGTCAGGTGAAAATCCACCTGGGCGCTTTGGAGGGGAAGAGAAACAGAGTGGGGATTAATTGAGCATCTCCTGAGGTAGATCTGGACAGGTTGGGCCAATATGCGCTATTTCTCTTCATTCTTGTCTGGTGGATTTTATTACTGTCCCCTGTACTCCCTCTGACTCCCGCACTTCCCCTGCCCCCCTTTCCAAAACAGTTCTGGAAGATGGTAAAGTGTATTTCCCAAAGTCACACAACTAGGAACTGCTACCTAGAAGCTAGTTCCCCTGCTGAAATTACATGGCTGGCCAACGTGACTATAGAATTCAAACTGTTTTCCAGCAGAACAACTCCCTCCCTGCAGGGCGGGACTGGCTTCACCCTGGTCTGAGGAGTCGAGGTCCCTGACTCACCTTTGGTAAGAAAAGTTCTCCCCTCGTTCTGACCTCTAGCCCAGTTGAGAACCAATTCAAAGCATTTTTCTTTTTCAGATAAAGATAGAACAATGGATTTCTATTTTCTTTTATGTAGGGTACACCTAGGCTAATATTGAACAAGCTCCAAGGAAACAGAAGACACATGGGGTTTGAGAAACTGAGGGTAGAACTCGCTTCTTGGAAAAGGGCCTATTCTCAGCCCTGAGTCATTAAGCACAGGTGCACACACAGGTGTGTTCCTGCCCTCCCGCCACAGTTGTTCCCCTGGAGGGGTGGGGGCCCTCAGCGTGGTGGGCTTTTCCCAGGCCAAAGGGGGCCTCTCTCAGTCTTATTTTGGTTTGAGAAAGCAGCAGCACAGAATGAAGAGAAAGGGGGAGGTAAAGCTGCTTAGATGCCGGTCAGGTGAATCCTGCTGGTGCTTCTCATGGCGTCCTGTGTAATTTTGCACAAGTAGAAAACAGGCTAATGGTTGCCGATTAGGTATAGCTGATTTAGATAAATACTCCCTTTTTTTTTTTGAACTCAGGAATACTCTTTACACTGCTTTTACACTCAGTCTTGTTAGACTACCTTACAGGATTTTGAGAAACTATTTTTTTGCACTGATGACCTCATTTCCATTCACAGTGTTACCCATCTACCAAACATGTGCCAATAATGTTCATTTGTTCAAATCCCTCTAGGGTTACAATAAAAATACATGGAAGTTTCTAGCTGAAAAGGAATTATTCAAGGAATGGATGTTAAAAAGGAGTTACTGCTGACCTGTTCCCACAACTTGAAGAATCTGCACTGATGGCTTAGTCCAGGGGCTCTTGATCTGCAGTGTGTATTAGAATCACGTGGAGGGTTTGTCAAACCATAGCTTGCAGGACCCTGCCCCTGCAGTTTCTGATTCTTTAAGTCTAGCCTGTGCCCCCTATTTTGCTATTTTTAGCAAGTTTCCTGAGGGATGCTGAATGATGCTGCTGGTCTGGAGACCGTACACTGAACATCACTGACTCTGCTCTGTAAGGCGGAAAAGCTCAAAACAATAGAAATATTGCTACTTCTCCCCATCCCCTCCCTCCCATATCTGGTGAGAAGACAGTGGTGAGGAGGGCAAGCTTTGGACTCAGAGAATCGCGTTGGGATTCCTCCTTCCCTGACACTTTCAACTGTGTGACCTTGGCCAATTTATTTAACTTTACAGTACTTCAGTTTTCTCATTTAAAAAGTGAGGATAATAGCATAGCGTCTATTCACTGAGCTGTTATGAGGAGTGAGACGATGGGCAGAACTGGTTTAGATCATACACTATACCAGACATATAGCCTGTGTACACTGAGTAGTAGCGCTTCTTCTTAAGAGTTCTTGTGTATCTCTGAAGTAGCTTATTAAATTTACCAAAAAGAGACTAAAGTAAAAACAATGAGATATGAGCTACAAGGCATGATGACTTTAAATAATTGAATAATTGGGGAGTTTTCTTTTTTCTTTTTTAAGAAGCTCTAAAGTCCCCACTTAGAAAGTACAGCCCAGGCATTACCAATCATTATTATTATTATCTGAGGTGAAAAGAAAGCTCGAGGCCTCTGAGCACATCAGTCCTAGAGGGTGGTGGGGTGGTGGGGGTGGGGGTGGGGAGAGTTAGAAAGAAGAGTACAGGGTAACTTTAAAAAAAAATGAAACTCAAAATCTTCCCAGCTGTAGGAATAGGCAAGGCTGTTTCAAGGTTTTAAATTTGGTCTTGAAAATTCCCACCCTTTGCAAAATCATCTCCCTTCCTAGCCTGCCAGGCAAAATCATCTCCCTTCCTAGCCTGCCAGGGTAATGGAAATTCCCACTCCTTCAGTTTAAGGCTGTGTGTCTCTGGAATGCAAATTGTATTTTCGAGGAGTAATAGTGCATTAATCCAATAATACTCACTAACTCTTTCAGATTAGATTATATTAGATTAGCTAGGTGTTACCTTGGAAAATACAGTGCTGTGCCCTGAGGGAGTAAGACACCGAAGAAGCTGACTTGGAGGAAAGATCTGGAGTCTGGGGCTCAGTGGGAACTTCGGGCAGCCAAGGGCACTGGGGGGCAGGAGAGAACTGCTGGTTACCAGCTCAGAGGCTGCTCAGGCCGCCGGGGAGAGTTCCGGCTGGGCTTTCCAGCTCCCTGCAAACTTGGCCCTACAGTTTCTGTGTAAGGCTGTGTTTGGACAATTGCTTCTCCTCTTCAGTGGTGAAATTCGGGAGGACGGTTTCTGCTGTAGACTTCTTGGCAGCAGTATCACCTACCCTCCAAGCCCCTCTCCCCGTGTCTTGTGTGGAGAGCCACTCATCCTGAAAAATAGAAAAACCCCGTTCTAGTTGTTTAAGTGAAGCCCAGCCAAGAGGTGGCTGCTTCGGGGCGTTTAGACAGAGAGATAAGCCAGTGAGGTTTTCCCCCTTCTCCACTTCTGATGATGACTAAGTCACCTGGAGCCGATGTTGCATAATCCTTATCCTCCTATCATGGGAAATCCTGAGACGACAGTAATATTGAGACTTACTGAAGGGCAAGCTACGACTTTGTTTCATTTTAATAGCTTGTGCTGACTGGGAATCTTAAATTCCACCAAATGTTTTCAGTGACATTTTCCTGGCTAACCTATTGGATAGAATTTGAGCATGAGGCCGGCTTCTCACTTGAATAGCAGCACATAGGCTCACTTGCCTAACTTCATGACGGAAGCACCAGGCATCCTGCATCTGATTGTAAAGCTGGGAGACCGAAGTGTCATTCTGTAGCCTCTTTCGGATTCTCTGGCTTTGCTGCAGGCTGGTTGTGTCCTGCTAGGGGTCCTCCTTCCTCCCAGCTCGGGGTAGCTGGGCAGCCTTCCATTTGAAATCTTAAGTAAACTAACGTCCACTTGCAATGCCCAATGACGGAGCGAGGCTCTCAGATCGGGTGATGGGACGGAAGGGCAGGGGCAGGGTAAGTTCAGGTCCAGCTGGTCTGATTTTAGACTTCAGCCCTGCCCTGTTCTCACTTGGCAAGTAGGGACAGCATGGAAAGGAGGTTATCGCTGTGGCCAGTGTCCTTAGCCCATACTGGGTTTGTGTTTGGAAGGTGAGCTCCTGTGGAGGGGGCCTGGTGGAGAGGGAGATGGGGACAAGGATAAGCTGAGACTATCCAGGGGACTAAGCAGCTTGTCACGGTGTTGACTGGCTGTGTGCATAAGGGTACACTAATACAGAATAGGGACATTGAAAAGTCATGATAGAGTAAGAGGATTAGAAAAATGGAAGATATTTTGAATGAGTCACTTAGTGGCTTCCAGTACTGTTGTGTTCATATCCAACGGTCCTGTGGGCACTTCCTAGCAATAACCTCCCCAAACCTAGATCTGAATAAAGAAGCCCCACCTTAGCTCTGGAAGGACACTGATCAGTGGAGTTAGAGTTGGGAGTTAGGCCAGGTGGCCAATGAGTTTCTTGTAAACTCTAAGATTCTCTGAATTATCCCGGACTTCTACGGTGAAATTTTCTAATCACCTTTGCAGGTAAAACTACAAATGACATTAATCACAATGGCTACACCTTCTCCCTGAGAATGGCTCTCTTTGGTGCCTGGAGTCATTGCAGAAATGAATGCATATGGGCTCTCTTGGGCCAATCTTTTAGAGAAGCTGGAGGCAGTTTGGTTGAAGGCTTTATGTCCTGTTCCTGGATGTGACCCTGACATGCTAATAAGGATCAGGCAGAATGTTACTGCCCTTGATGAATTGTCCCTCCAGGAGGAATCTTCTTTATTTAAAGCAGAACGGTTCATAGTTTGTCAGAAGAAACATACTAAATAAGTCTTGCAGAAGGAAAAGGCCACTGAAATGGCTTTCATGTGCTTCTTAGAATCAAAAGTCTCACGTATGACATAGGTTGAATTCATGAGGTTTGGGGAAAGTAGGTTTTCAATAGAAATATTTTATTACATGCACAGAAGGAATCATTCCAAATCCAAATACTATTCTAGCCTGTTACGTTACCCTCTCCAGGACCATCTATCTCAACATGAAAACTTCTTTCAGATGCTTAATAATATATAAATTATTTAAATATATTATTTAACCCTCACAGAATCACCGTGAGGTGGATTTTATTGACTCTTTTTTACAGATAAAGCTCAGAGAAATATCTTGTTCAAGGTACCACAGCAAAGCAGTTATAGGGTGTTCCTTTCCACTACCCCTGGCTCTTTTATTCTGTTGGCTCTGACCGGTCTACTGCCACTTACAATTACTCTTTAAAAAAATTTTTTTTTTTAAATTGGAGTACAGTCAATTACAATGTCTCAATTTCTGGTGTACATCACAATGTCCCAGTCATGCGTATACATACATATATTTGTTTTCATAGTTTTTTTCTTTAAAGGTTATTACAAGATATTGAACATTGTTCCATGTGCTATACAGAAGAAACTTTTAAAAAAATCTATTTTTATATATAATGCCTAACAATTGTAAATCTCAAACTCCCAAATTTATCCCTTCCCATCCCTTTTCCCCAGTAACCATAGTCTGTTTTTATTTTGTAGATGGTCTATGTCCACCATTGCTGCCTTTCATCAGCATGAACCTAATCCCTTAGGCAAACTCATGCTGGCTGCCATGATCCCAAGACTTCTGTGTTTTTAGACATTGCACCTTCCTCTTGCTCCTGCAGAAGAAAAGCATGTTCTCCCCAACCGCTTTGTGACCTTTCCTTTCTAGGACTTAGTTTCCACATCTGTGAAAGGGGCATAATTGCCAGGAACCACTTTGCTCGTTACACTACCTCTTCCCCCACAGTTAGACATGCCTTTTCACCAGGCACTGTGAGCCCAGCCTCCAGGGCACAAAGTATACCGGGAGCCCTGAGCTCAGGAAGCTTCTGTTCCTTATTCTTCAACTCTTTTCTTGATGCTCTAATGTGCCCTGAGCTTGTCGCTAATCATCCCTGGCCAGAGCCCCCAGCCTTCTTTTGCTTGAGCTGTCTCCTTGTCCCTGAATCTCATCTTCTCCAGGTAGCAGGTATGTGACCTTGGGCAAATAACATTACTGTTTTGAGCCTCAGTTTTCTCATCTGTAAAAAATGGGTAGATGATATCTATCTTGCACAGATTAGTTTTAAAGGTTAAGTCTGTTAATATCTTACAGGAAAACACCTGGCAAATAGGAGATGCTTGGTTCATTTTAGTTTCCATCTTTCTTGATTTTGGTTTCAGAAAAAGTAATGTTCTACACAGCAGATATCCTAGTCTATCCAATCAGATGCCGATGCCTCTTCACATTTCTGCCTCCATGTGCGATTGTGTGTCCTCGTTCTACATGGCCCCTGGTCCCAGACCCACAGTGCTTTTTTTTTTTTTTTTAGTGGAGGTACAGGGGATTGAACCCAGGACCTCTTGCATGCTAAGCATGTGCTCTACCACTGAACTAGACCCTTCCCACCTTCAGTGCTTTTGATGCTACTGGTTTTGGAGTTTATCCCCTCTTCCTGCTTCACCCTTTCTTTCTTCCCTGTGTCTTCAGGGCTTACCTTCATGCCATTTTTGCCCTTCTTGCTGCCATAGCCAGGTGCGGACTGTAATAATACCTGCTTTGCACACCTCAGGGATTATTGTGAAGATCAAAGGGGATGATTTATGTGATGAAAGTGCTTTGAAAAAAGATGGACTGTATTCACGTGGGTTAGGATGATGATGATGATTATTGCCCCTGGACTATCTTCAGATGACTAAAAATATCCACCCAGCCTGGACCGTCAGCATATTCTTATCTCTCTTGGACTTCCTCATTCTGGCTGAGAAGTCTGACAGTTTAAGCAGCTGAAGAACTTGCTAGTAGAGAGCAGTGCTGGGGGTGGAGAATGCTGGGTAATGAATTGCCTTCTTTAGGGTCCCAATGGGAAGTCTGGTACCCTGGAAAGCGTTAATTCACCTCACTTGAGTGAATGCTTTAGACCCAGCAAGCATTTCATTTGCCCAGGCAGCCCATTGTGTTGATGACATTAAATAATCATTATCATTACGTGGAAATCCTGTCACCTTGGGGATTTAGAAAGTGTTTCTCAAGTCACAAACACATAAGCAACTGAAATGAGCAGGATGTTCATCTAGAAGAAAGTAGTTGTGAAGACAACATTTGTTTGTAATTGTCAGCATTTGGCAAAGGCAGGAAATGAAAGAATGAAATGAACCACAGCTTTGGATTCCTTCCAGTGTTTTTTCCCAACCCCAAATCATCAAGGCTAGGGAGGGAAGCCTTCCTGTCGTGGACCATGAGTTCTAGGGAGGCGGGTAGGAGCCTTCAACTCCCTCACCCCCTCCATCCAGGAAGTCATTTCAAAGGGAGCTGCCTCCAGGGAAAAGCCAAGAGCCCACTGGCCAATATTTATTTATAGTCTTTTACCCTGTAAACTTGTCTTCTTTTTCAAAATTAAGAGCAAAAAAGTATTTGGTTCTTGTTTGTTTGGACTACCTCCAGGCGCTTATATCTGTTTTCTTTATTTCTGTGCCGGTTGCTCAACATCTTTGGTCTTGATGGAACTGGTTTCATTCCTAGGTCCTCCCTTATTATTAATGTTCTTATGATTGGTTTGTTCTTCCATGTTTGCAGTGTCCTTGACAGTCTTCTTTTATTAGCTATTCTTTATAACAACGCAGCGAGGTGGATCAGCCTTACTGAATATTTATCTAATAAGTTGTCCAACATTTTCTTTTGTTGGCTTTTGTCAGGATTTATTATAACCATTTTTTCTTTCTGATAGTCACGCTTCTGCAAGAAACTTATTTCCTCTTTCTTGTGAGGCTACATGAGCCAGGGACTTGTGTCATCTGCTTTCAATTCATGTTTGGTTTCTTCCTCCCCTGCCTGGCTTTTTCATCCTCCTCAAAATGGTTGTTGCCTCTCCTGTTCACGCAGATGGTACTCAAATCATCGAAGGCAGGTTTGAGCAGAAGGTTTCTCTTTTGCTTTCTTGGCATTTAGGTACCTCTTTAAGGGGTCACTTTCTGTCAGGTCTCCAGCACATGATTTGTTACCACATAGTTAGTCGCTGCTAAAATTTTGTGATGGTTGTTTGCTGTGGTTGTGTGTGTGCTGGCTCTATGGTGAACAGACGGACTGTCAGGCTATGAAGGGAGGTGTTTGAGGGGTGGCTGGGAACTGGGACTATACCAGGAAAGACATCAATTCTGATTAACCAAGAAATGCCCCAGTCTTCCAGAACCTAACATTATCCCTGCTCCTACCACCAACAGCTCTTCTACTGCAGTAGCTGCCACCCTCACTCTTGCACTCCCATCAAAAATATTTTGTTTCTGTCTGTGCACATATACCTAGATACTCCTGATGTCTAGGAGCTGATAAGAAAACAGAACTCCCCCAAACACTAGTTTAAATTTTGAACTCTTACTATGTTTGTTGTCTTTCTTCTATCTGCCCCTACACCTTTATATTTCTCTATTGCACTTATATTGTAGTTATTGCTAACCTGTCTTTCTCACCCTCTGGACTGTATTTCTTGAGGGCAGAGACCACATCTTGCTTCATCCACTAAGTACTGAGAGAGGAACCAGGGAGACCTAGGAGGTCGAGTGTTTGTTGACTGAATATTAAAATTATTTGATTAAATGAGAAAATGCTTTTGTAAACCATAAAATGTTTTATAAACTAGTAAGGACTTTTCAAATATGACTTATTTTTATTATCATTGCATTAGTTTGTATATACTGCAATGGAGGATAGATTTGAATCCTGTGAAGCCGGGTATAAGAAATACTTATCTATTTTATAGAACAAGAACAATGGTCGTTTGACTGAATTTGCAAAAGATGAAAAGACTAGCTGTATTATTTTGACTGGATCTGATGTTGGGCCTGCTTGGTCACCTGTGGCGATTGAGATAGACCAGCCATGGGAGGAAGGATAACCTATAAGTGCCTTCAAAATTCATTAAAAAAAATTCTCTGTTGTGTAGGTAGGTATTTTAGAAAATGTCCTATGCAATTAAGATGGATTCTGGATATAGACGGTTCTGGAAACCTATGTGTTATTCCTGTGTCATACTAGGTTTAAGACAATGGAATAGGAGTTGCCAAAGTAATTGAGTGTAGTTTGTGGTCTGAAGTTGGCTCAATGCTTCAGAACTCTCCCTCCATGGAACTTATCTGAGAGGCTGTAAAGAAGGGGAAAAGTAATTGCCTTCATTTTCTCTCCACATCCACTGTCTCGTGGTGCATTGCTTCCAAACAATGGACCAGTTATTTCTACAGGTCAAACATTACAATTAGTGTTAAAAAATAAGTTGCACTTATGAGTCTGGTGCATTTCAGGTACTTAATAGTGACTGAGTGAATAAGTGGATGAATGTAGTTCCCTTATCCCAGCTGCCCAGAGAGTTTAACATTTGCATGGAAAAAAGGCCCAGGAATGACTTTACTGGCTTTTACCCACAGATACCCCAGGATCAGTCAGGAACAGAGGAAGAACTTTGAATCTGGGCCAAGCTCACTTACAAGAAGCCGCTTTTGAGAAAAGCTTAGTTCACTTATCAATATTCCTTCAACTCTTTCTGCAGCCCTGGCAAACTTTATTGAAAAGCAAATGCACTGTAGGCAGAAGCTGAATCAAAAAACCAGAATGCAAGTCTCAGCCCCACTTGGGCAGCAAGACATCCCAAATCAACCCTTCGGTACATTTGGTGGGGGATGGATTTACAAAAGGCTGACAGCACTTTTGAGTCTGTACATTAGATTAGTTACCAGAGGTTAAAAAAAAAATCAGCCTATTAGAATTTCCTTGTGATAAATGAAGTTGCCAAGAGGCTGCAGTATAGGATTCTGGCTTTTCATGAGTTCTCCTCATTACTGGCCAGTGTTAGAAACAGAGCTTGTTGACTTTAGGATCTGATAATTGTCTTAAAATTAATGCCTTAAAGACCACAGAGCTACTCTCCTTCTCTACTGCCTGCTTTTCTGTTCCTCGTTTTTACTATTGATTCTAGTTTCTTCGTATGTGAATCTCTGTCTGGCAGGAACCAGCCATCAGAAGAATTTTTTTGTCTGCTTAATTCTTTGGGTGCTGAAGATTTAGCTAACTGGGAATCGAATGGAGGAAAGAGTCAAGCAGGGAAATTTGTACATGAAATGGATTTTTTGTTCCTCTGAGGGTTTGTCGTAAGCAGCTATAAAGTGTCTTTCTCACTCAGAGTACCTCCAAGCGCTTTCACAAATCAATTAGTCACTGGCGGGGCCGGGAGAGTAGAGGCAGAATAAGCCATGTGGTGACAGCCAGGGACCCTGTCTGCCTCTCTCTCTCAGGTTTGCTGTCCTTAATCATTAGATAACCACAGTGGCACTTCACCCCATGACGACTGTTTCCATTACAATCAGAACTTCAGGGCGAGGGGAATGCTTTCAGGGTCTCTCTCTGCTCCGCTAATAAACAAACACCCACAAGGAGAGATTGGGGAAAAGGGAGGGTGGCCATCCCTTCGAGACACAGAGCCAAGACAACGAAGCCAGAAGAAATCAATCTTTTATTTGCTCACTTGGACTGCACAACTCTTAGGTATTCGCTGGAATGTTCGGTCTTTAACTCAGAACCTGAGAGTTTCCCCCAGTTCATTAGACAAGACCAACTAAGCATTACAGGAGTCTTAATTCTAAGAAGATGAGACTCAACACAGCCCTTCTAAGCTTACAAAACAGATGCGACACGTCTCCTGCCAGTTATTCAGCAGGCAGAGCCCACAACACCTGCCTCAGGGACCTGCGAGTTATGGAGAGGGAACACCTGAAAATGCTTCCAACCGAGCTGTCAGAAAAATTCTCCATCAGTTGCTCTGCAGGAGCAAATGGAGTTTCTGAAAGGCACACATCATTTTGGCAACACGCTTTGAACTTGGAGTTCCCAGCTGGCCGATCTGAGGGCCAGAGGGGAGGTCAGTGTCAGGGGATGGGAGAACACGGTGACCACTGCAATAGGTTCAAGAGAGTAAAGGTGCATCCCATCATTTATAAGGTTTGGAGCCTTTCAGACTACTCAGCAAGCAGAGGGATTGGAAAGAAAAATGCTTCTTATGTAAGAGCTGAGAGCTCTTATCTCATTCTTGGGAACAAGCTGCAGGGTGGGTGGCAACTATTTTAGTCTTTGGTTTCACAGTTGGCAGAGCTGAGGTACAGAGAATGGGCTTGGTCTGTCAGCCCACTTCGCCAGATGTGCATGCGAAGCGTCCCTTGAATGTCCCTCTGCAGTTCCTGCAGGGCTTCCCCATCCTCCATCAGTGCCATTTACAACCTCTGCCCAGAGTCCTTTGGCAGCCTTCTAGAGGCTGGAAATTACAGCATCGTTGAGGTCACTTGACAGACTTGGAGTCTGAAGACCTGAGCTTGAATTCTGGCTCTTCTCACTTGCTCTGTGGTCTTGAGCAAGTTTCTTAATCTCTCTGTAGCACATCTCTCAATTTGCTTCTCTTTAAATTGAGGGTGACAATAGCTCTCACATAGGCTGTTGGGAGAATTAAAAGTGTTGGAAAGCATTTAACCCAGTGCCTCGCATAACTCAGTAAATGTTAATTGCATCTGAATGTTAGGAAGAAATAAAATGAGCCCAGGTTTCCTTTTCTGACTTCTTTTGATCTTAGGGATGAGCAGGCTCTAGCTTAACCAGATACTCACAGGTTTCTGCAGGCCTGATTCTCAAAGTGTGGTTTCTGGACCACTAGCATGAGACACCCAGGGACCTGTGAGAAATGCACACTTTCAGGCCCCATCCTAGACTGACTGAATCAGAAACTCTTGGTGGGTGGGTGGAGGGCAGCAGCCTATGTTTTAAGAAGTCTTCCAGGTGATTGTGATGTACACTCAAGTTTGAGAACCACTGCCCTATATTTACTTCACACTGGCAGCAGCAAAACACCTGTGGGACAGCTGGCATAATCAGTGCTGCAGTGTGGCTGACAGCTTGAGCTCAGATGTGTATCGGTGGTTCCTCTATATCTGCTCTGTCTTTGGCCATTTGTTGAGAGAAAAGGGAATTTGCTAAAGGTGACCATCCTGATCTTTTAAAACATTCTGCTTTTTTGGGTGCAGGGGATGAAATCGACAATTTGGTGATGGGTCTGTGTGAACATGGAGCTGGTAGAAGAAATTGTCAAATACAATCCACCCTGCCTCCCCCAGTCCTTGTAATGTTAGACTGTGCAGAGACAGAACACTCCTTGAAATAAAACACTAAGGGAGGTATTGTGCTCTGACATAAAAACTCTGGGGGAAGATGCTAAAATTTATTAGATATTCAGAAGGATGCTTAGAGAGAGTGTTGACAAGTATTGAAATGACTTTGAAAATACTTTGAAACTTGAATATGTGATGTAAAGCTTGGATGTTTTAGAGTGGTGCAGAAGATCAACCTTTCTCTTCATTTCTCCAACAGAGGGGAGGAGGTCGTGTCACCCAAGTGACGCCTCATTTATTCTGTGTAACTTCTTCCTAGTGGCTTCTGGAAGGTCTCTTAGCAAGAGTGGCTGCTGTGCTCTCCTCCACGCCCTGACCCTACTCTCTCTCCCTTACTTTCATTCCTTTCTGTAAAAGTTTAGGAGCACCCCCCTCCACCTTTTTAGGGAGGAAACATTGGTTGAGTTGCATTAGTAGCATCTGACAGCATCGAATATGTAAATCCAAAGCCTTCTTATTACTCTGTAATTTAACATTTTCATTTTACAGATGACAAAATTGAGGTCCAGAGATGGAATCCTCTGGCTCCAAGTTTAATGTGCTGTAAACTACTCCCTGATGGAAGTGTCTCCATACAGTCTTTGAGCTTAATAATCATGGGGTATGGCAGGGAAAAGGGGAGTGGTCGAGTAAGAAGCTCTTTCCCCAACCCTAGCTTTTCAAATATCACACCTGTTAAAAAGGCAAACCTATATGTGGGGTGGTATGGTAATTTAAATTTTCCGTTTTTGTTTATATAAATGAAGAAAGTGATGTTAGGCCCATTTTAAATTGTGGGCACTGGGGAATGGGTGGAAGTCAAAACCAAACAAATCCCAAATAGTCTCTAATTTATCTTTTTGATGGAAAAACTCCTTGTTGGCAAGCCATTAGCTTTTAATTGCTGTCATAGTCCTGCTGTTCACTTACATGGGGAAGCGCGAGTGGGACCTGATTGTTCATATCATAGTCATAGTTTTTGCTCATAACACTTGCATTTCCAGGCCCGATCACTACTCTCTCCCTCTGAAATAGCTTTAAAATAGGAACAAAATGCTCCTCTTTTCCTTCAGCTCTAGGAGTATCAGGTGTTTGATCAGTATTCCTTAAATTTCGCTTGGCATTCTTCATGCTGCCATTCTGAAGTGCCCAGGCAATAAGTCAAATGATTTCTTAGATGTTCAGGGAACAGTGCACACAGCCAATGTGTAATTTTTCAGGATATTGGGTGAAAATCTTGACTGGATTCCTCCAAACTAGACAGATCATCAGAATAAACAAAGGGGTGTGTGTGTGTGTGTGTGTGTGCGCGTGTGTGTTTCACCTTTTTTTTTGTGACCCCATAAGGGGACACTGTGGTAAGGACACACTTGAATATTCATTACATGTTAATAATGATAGTGATGGGCACTTATTTATTGATCACTTATGATGTACCAGGTACTTATGTCTGTAATAGCTCACGTATTTCTCACCACTCTCTGTGGAAGAATTTTAATCCCCTTTTTACGGCCTCAGTGAAGTTAAGTAACTTGTCACAGGTCATATGGGAAGTAAGTGGGAGCCAGGCTTCAAACCCAGACTGTCTGGCTTAATACTGCTTCATATGCTTTTTAAAAGTCTAACCTTTTCCGCATATCCTCATTTGCTGGTGGATGTAGAATGTTGCCACGAGGCAAGGTAGGACCTAATTCTTGTGTGAATGACACCTTATGGGTCAATTATGTGAGGAAACAGCTTGGGCCAAGTGTCTTTCTGGAAGAGCCTACATCTGAATGGTCAGAGGTGAGGGGAAAGAAAAGGGAAGGGAGATTTTAGGAAAGGATGGCTGGAAGGGTGGACAAAGACAGGGGATGCTTGGGGTCAGCCTCTATGAGAAAGTCTGGGAGAACAATTTAACCTTGAACTACACTGGGTTTTAGAAGGAACGACACCCCTATGCTGTGCTGCGCCCCCCCCCCCCCCCGGTAATCCGCACAGCAGCAAGGACAACCGTCTTCAACTGTACACTGGGAAATAGTGATGCCCAGCTTTCACCCCCTTCAGTGGTATCCTATTACACCTGGAATAAAACCCTAAGTTCTCACCTTTGTCTACAAAGCTGTAGCAGGTGCTATGGGTGCCCTGAGCGTACCTCCTGGGGACTCTTTGTACCTGTGTACTTGGGCAATTTTCTACTGCAATCACTGGTAACACTTTGCTAGGTTTTTTGACTGCCACTCACCTAGGTAGAAAGCCCAGGGGAGTTAATGTGCTAGGAGCAGGTCCCAACCAGTGACGGATGAGTGTTGGTGGATAAATACCCCGACTCTCTAGGTCCCCAGGTGGCAGAACTCTGAGGTGTGCCCTGCAGTCTTCCAGAGGATCCCTCTGGGATTGAGCCTGGTTTCCCACAGAGGTAAACTGCTCACTCACACACCCTCTACTGCCTCTCTTCCTCTCCTGTCTCACTGTCCTGCTCCCTGAATATGCTCCCTCCAATAAACTACTTACATTCAAATCCTTGCTCATGGCCTAATTCAGGGGAACCGAACAGAAGCCAAAGGTCTTGTTTGATCTGGCCCCTGCCCACCTCTCCAACTTTACCTAGAGCCACTGGACCCCATGAACTGTTTTCCAGCCATGTGGCTCTTCTTTATGTTTCTAAACATTCTGGGCTTCGTGACATGTGCTGCCCTACACTTCCCAGACCTGATTCCTCATTTCTTAGACTTTAGCTCCATGGTCACCTCCTCAAGAGGCCTTCTCTGATATCCCAGGAAAGAGCTGGAGGTCCAAAAACAGGGTTCCGGGCTCTCCTGGATGTGGCCCCAACAGTGAGAGATGCACAAACAGTGTGAGTGGTGGGTGTGAGGGCCACATTCTGACCCCACTCATCGTCCCTCTTTGGTCACCTGGCTTCTCCAAACCCTCAGTCTAGGCTCACTTGCTGTGCGGTCTGGACTTCTCCTGAGCATTCTCAGGTTTATCTGAGGCATCAAGGTTAAGAAAGAGGCTTAAAACAGGAGGAAAGTGTGACAGCCCAGCAGGTGGGAGAGACTGGAGGCTGGGTATTCCGGAAGCCTGACAAACATCAGAAAACCTTTGAAATTATGGATGTATTGCCTGAATCCACTTCTCAGTATCATCTGAGTCCTGCTCACCAATATATATTCTTAATATCCTACCTTGATTTTTTTTTCTTACAAAATCTTTCTAAGGGGGAAGTTCATTCATTTTTGTTTGAAGCTTTGCTGTAATTGTTCAAGTGAGAGATGAATAAGAAACTATAGACCCTCTTGTACCTGGGCTTTCCATTCTCTTAGCAGATAGCCTGGTCCCCAAAGGTACATCTTTATTAAACTGTTGCTTTTCCTTTCAAAGGAGCCCAGAAAATTCCTTCAAGTGAATTAAGGGGGAGGCAGTGCTGCCTGTGTACAGACAAGGACTGGACGGCAGCCTGTGTTCTTCCTGTTTGGGACCCACCCTGTGGAGCATAGGAGGAAACCCGAGTCTGGAGATGGAGGTCTGGTGACCCCACCACCCGTAGTTCTAGATTCCAGAAATGGCCTTTACACCGAACACCAGTCCTTCTCTTTGAGCTTGATTGGATCATGAAATACCAGGGCTAGGAGCTCTACAGACCACAAGTGCCAGCCTCTCACTTTACCCAGGAGGAGGCTGAGGCTTATGCCATTTAACAACTTATTCAAAGCCACACTCCTGATTTGTGGCACATTTGGGGTGAAAACAGACTGAATGTCATGGGAAAATTCTTGAAAACCAGTAAGTGTCTTAAAGGTTCTTAGAATTCTCAGGAAATTCACCAAAGAGTCTGATGGGCTGTGAGGACATTTTAGGGAGCAGTGTCCTTACGGGGAGGTCCCTTTGCAAATTTCCACTCTGGAGTCACAAAGTTAAAAATTTTGCCATTGAATGTTTCTGTCTTTGTAAGTGTTTCCAGAATTGTGATGTTTGCTTTGAAACACAATACAGATGTGAAGTTAGGAACTGATGTCGACCCTCAGATCTTATTTTGGGTTAATAGTATTTATGCCTCCAGCTCACTGTCGTTTGAACAGTCCTTGTTTTTTTGTTAGGGCCTGAAATAACTCAATGACTAAGAATTTTCATTGAAAAAAAAAGGAAAGAAAGAAATGTTTTTTTCCATTGGAATAAATTACTCCTTGTGGAGGTATGGTAAGATGAGAGTGAGTTTGGATCTGTAGGACAATTATTAAGTAATGAGGAATGAATTCACTTTCTTTGGGCTCAAAGGAGATTGGGATTAAAATCCCATCCACAACAGCCCCTCCATCTGCCCAGCACCTGCTGCACACCCCTGAAGCATTGTCGTTGATTTAGTTCATCATCAAATACTCACTGAGCACATATTTCATTATGCACTGAGTTATTACATTCTGTAATCCCGAGTAGAAGAGACTTTAAGAGGATGTATGCACCAGCAACTTGACTGAAGAAATAGAATTAAAAGAATATGGCATCTCAAATGAATAAAAAACCACTCTTCATAGAATATGGTGGAGTATGTTCACTGCATTGATTCTGTAATGGGATGGATAGTTTGTGCTGAATAATTCATGGTGTTTCACCCAGTGCCCTTGAAAGCACTGGCATATCTCTGAGGAACAGCTGGCTAAAGTCAAGGTATAGACTGTTGCCACAGACTTGAATGTTGCCCAGTGGCCTCCTGGGATGTTTTTGGTAGTGCAGCACTGGAGAGGCCTGGCGGTGTAATTAAGCAGACCTGGTTCAAATCCTAGCTTTACCCTTTGACTTGGGCGAGGGATCTAGCCTCTTTCAGTCTCAATTTCCTCATAGGTAAAATGAAGCTAAAAATTCCTCCTGATTGAGATTTATGCACATAGTGTTATGGGAACCAAAATTTCATTTTTCAAATGAGAGTTCCTTTTCAAGGAGGTCGCATCTGGTTAAAGGGAAGGCCCCTGTCCTGTTTAGTCCTTGGGTTTTGTTGTCAAAGTCTGGGAACGGGAGCTGAAGGGGAGTAGGTGGGTCCTGGGAAAAGGGCATTGTTTTCAGAAGAGGGAAAAGAATGGGGCAAGGAGAGAAGGGAGGAGAGAGCTGAGAGGAGCCAGTAAGGAGGGAGGCAGGAAGGCAGTGAGGCCAGTGAAATAGTAAGGCGGTGCTGGTGCTGGTGCTAGAGGGTCAGAGGATGTGTAAAGAACCATGATGCTCCCTGATTTATTAAAGTGGTGTGTGTGTGGCTGTGATGGTTTCTATTTCCCATGTCCTCAGCTGATCTACTTGCCTTCCCCTGTTCTGGGCTCAATTTTTGATAAACTTTGCTCAGCTCACTAATGTTTCATGGAAGCTAGGTGGTATGTATATTATCCAAGTGGAGGGGGGTCTAGATCAGTGAGATGACACAGATGCCCAAAGGACAGATATGAATGGAAGCCCTTGGGAATTTGCAGAAAGCTGGTGAGAACTTTAGATTTCCATAGGTCTTGGTGGTTCTAGCCAAGCTGACCTGGGCTTCAAGGGGACAGACTTCAACTGACATCTGAGTATTGGTAGACAATATTTATTGAGCTTTTACTCTGTACCAGATGCTGATATATGAACATTGTGTTGTGTTACCTCCTTCTATACAGTCAATAAATACTTCTCAAGAGGCCAGTTTAGTCCTCCCAACAAGTCAGTTAAGTATTACAGGACCATAATTAGCCCCATTTTATAGATGAAGAAACTGAGCTTGAGGGAGGTTATGTAACTAGCCTAAGGTTATCCTGCTTTTATATATTTTAAACCCACACCTTAAGATATGGTATATCACTTCAAAGTCCATACTGTTAATTGTTACCATAGCTAGCCTCCAACCTTACTACCTTATGCCATGAGGATTGAATAATGAAGATTGGTGCTTAAAGTTCTTGGCCCATAGTAGGTGATTTAAGTCACATTCCCTAGAAGTAGAACCTGAGGATGGGGATTCTTGTTTAAGGGATTTATTGGAGGAGTGTCCTCAGGAGAAGGCATGTGAGAGAAGAAAGTACAGGGCAGGTGTAATAGTGAATTTTATGTGTCAACTTGAGTAGGCCATGGGACAACCAGATATTTGGTTAAACATTATTCTGGTGTGTCCATGAGGGTGTTTCTGGATGAGATTGACATTTGAATGGGTAACTGAGTAAAAGCAGACTGCCCTCCCCAGTGGAGGTGGGCCTCATCCAGTCTGTTGAAGGTCTACATAGAACAAAAAGGCTGAGTAAGGGAGAATTTGCTTTCTCTGCCTTACTGTCTTTGAGTTGGGACATCAGCCTTCTGCCTTCGGACTTGGAATGGACCTATACCATTGGATCTCCTGGGTTTCCAGATTGGCGACTACAGATCTTGGGACTTCTCAGCCTCCATAATTGTGTAAGCCAAGTCCTTATAATAAAAAGTATCTCCCCCTCTTTCTTCTCTTTTCCTGCAGAATTCTGACTAATACAGCATGGGGGAGAAGCTAAGCAAGGATGTGGTCTCCATGGACATTGGGTTCAACCTGATCCCATAGGGAGTTTTGGAGCATAATTATACTGCAGAGTTGGTCCCAACTGACCTTTATATTCCTGAGTTAGTCATTTCATGAAGTCTGCTCCTAGGGTGGTGTGGGGTAGCTCCTTGGAGAAGGGGGCAGCTGTGAGCTATCTGTGGACACACAGCAACCAGGGGATGGGAGCACTGGTGGGTGAAGAGCATTCACTGCAGTAGGCAATTAATAAGTAGCAGCCATTACTATTCTCAAATTTTGACTGACTTCCCACCCAATAATATGCTAACTAAAAAGGAAACAAAACAGAATACCAAAAAAAAAAAATTGACAGTCCACACTCCAACAGAGAAATTACCTTTTCTTCAATCCACATGTGACCATTTTTTTAACCTAAGAGTAATAATAGTATAAAGTCTTAAAATTGTTCAAAACATAAAAGTAATAGCGCTAATTATGAAAATCTCCAACAGTATAGAAGGATATAGAACGGTCATTAGTTTTACTTAGCCATCATGCTCTCCTTCTTCCTGGACATACCCCTGTTTTCATTAAATATGTAACCTTTCAGACTTTTGACTCCATGCACACTGTAGAGACACATGCACGTACACACACACACTCTAACTGGATTTAATGAGATCATACTTCATATATTTAACCTAGGACTTGTATTTTCTTCCCAACAATATGTCCTGGGGACCTTCTCATGTTAGTGCACATAGATCTTCCTTATTCTTTTTAATGGGGATACATAATCTTGTTAGCATGTATATATCATAAGGTATTTAAATATTGATAACATTTAAGAGTTTTATTTTTGGGGGGAGGTAATTAAGTTTGTTTGTTTGTTTATTTATTTATTTCTACTGGAGGTACTGGGGATTGAACCCAGGACCTCGTGCACACTTCGCATGTGCTCTACCACTGAGCTATACTTTCCCTTCCTTGATGACATTTAGATTTCCCATTTTTTTCTTTCATGAACCATGTAGTGATGAACTAGATAAAATTTTGTGTTCTGTTTTTTCCACTGAACTCTATGTTGCTATATAGTCATAATTATTTTAAAATTGCATCATAATGATCTATTAAGTTGATATATCATCATTTATTTAATCATCTCCCTACTGCTGGTTGCAGAGGCAACAAATGTTTATATATATATAAAATACAGATGTATACATATTTATAAGTCTGTCCCCCCTCCCCCATTTTGAATTACTTTCTTATTTTAGGAGGAGTAGTAGTGGATCAACTCTACAGAGCTTGACTTCCTTTGTATTATGCTAAACAATCTACTAGACTGCCTCAGCATGAAAGAATGTTGTAGAAGTGCATCTGTTGCACGGATCCTTATATTATGATTTATAATAATAAACAAAGTAACTCTGCTATCAGGGGAAGTGCATCCTCAGATAGGTCCTAAAGTCACTGGCAGGAAGTGTCCTCTCTCCGAGGCGTATGCTGAATGATTATAAAACTGCATTCTCAGTACTAGGTGTGTGCTTTTGGCATTTACTATTCACGCGTGCATGTTCATGTGGATGGAAACCAAGAAGCAAATAGGTAAAGACGGAGAGATTTCAAGTACTGGCATTTCTCAGGCAGAGTAAATTCGTACAATGAAAATTAGCAACCGTTTGTATAAAAACGAAGTGATTAATACAAACATTCAGAGAATAACTTTGTTGGTTATATGCATTCAGGAATAGTAATAGTACTATAGCTACAATCAATATTATTAATATTACTACAGCTAAAATCTGAGTGTTTGCTGTGTGCCAGGCACTGTTCTAAGTGTTTTACTTAGCACTTAGTTAGCACATGTTTAATCTCCACAGCAATTCTTTGAAGTGAGTTCTTTGATGTTCCTATTTTATAGACAAGGAAAGTGAAGCACAGGGAAATAAGGTAACTTGGTCAGACTCTCCAGCTGGTATGTAGTAGAGCTGGGATATGCCAGACCTGCTCTGACTTCTTCACCACAATGCTCTACTACTGCTTAGTAAAGGATCATCTAATATCTACTTCCATGTTTGATTTTCAGCCAAGTAGCCATAATTCCAGGGAACAAATACTGGATAAGATTAAATTAAAGCTAGTTCTGTAGCTGAGATTCTGCACAAAGGAAAAGAGTCACTAGTTGAACTGCTTTGTACACAATTTGTATGGGATTCCGAGGCTGTCAACTTTGAGGAGTGGTGGTCATAAGAGGAAAATTTATGGGTTTTAAACTTACTTATTTTGAATTCCAAGGGAAGCCATAAAATTATTGATGTGGTTGCATGTTCCTCAGAACAGATGAGTTAGATAATGAGAGATTTCTGATAAAAAGACTTGAAAGCTAAAAATACCAATTCTGCATTTCACCTACCTCATGTGGGAGGGAGATTTCTGAAAGAGCAATATCTTTCTTCACTACTTCATTCCAGATGGCTGCCCTATATGGAAATGAGCAGGTAATGGTGGCTCGTTACGGCAGTGGTGGGGGTGACCACTGTGGAGAGTAAGTGAAGGTTGAAAAATGGGGATCATGCCTATTAAAAAATGATGTTAATACTCAGTGGTTCTGTAGTCATAGAGTATTTTCTAGGAGTAGTTTGAATTTCAAAAAGGGCAAGGCATTGCTGTACTTCTGAGATTCCAAAGATCAAGAAATTAATTATGCACCCCAATGTTCATAGCAGTGCTATTTACAATAGCCAAGACACAGAAACAACCCAAATGTCCACTGAAAGGTGAATGGATAAAAAAGTTGTGGTGTATATATACAATGGAATACTACTCAGCCATAAAAAGAAGAAAATAATGGCATTTGCTGCAACATGGATGGACCTGGAGATCATCATTCTAAGTGAAGTAAGCCAGAAAGAGAAAGAAAAATACCATATGGTATTCCACATATTATATGTGGAATCTAAAAAAGTGACACAAATGAACTTATTTACAAAACAGAAACAGACTCACATACAGAGAGAACAAAACCGGGGAGTAAAAGGGGTGGGAAGGGATAAATTGGGAGCTTGGGATTTGCAGATACTAACTACTGTATGTAAAATAGACAAACAAGTTTATACCATATTGCACAGGGAAGTATATTCAATATCTTCCCGTAGTGAAAGAGAATATGAAAAAGAATATATGTATGTGTATGACTGAAACATTATGCTCTAAACCAGAAATTGACACAACATTGTAAACTGAATATACTTCAATAAAAAATAAAAACAAAACAAAAACAGGAAATTAATTTTAAGAAGTCTCAGCCCTATAGCCACTGAGTCAGAGGTATTTGTGCTCTCACCCCATGCAGGCTCAAGAGGTCATCCAGAACCATGGGAATTCATCTTATTAGAACCTTTTCTCCACTTGCAGTTTCTAGGTGCTCAAAGAAAATTTATTTCTGACAAATGAGTGATAATATCTGAAGTCATTAGCAATGATGGCCTAGCACCCTGAAACACTTCTTGGAAGATAGAAATTTGAACAGATGCTCTCCTTTCTGTTGTTAGGGATTGAATTGGGCTGGTGGGCTGCCAGCTCGTATATCCTTTGCTTCTCTTCCTATAATTTTAACAACACTCTAATTTCAAAGTCCCTAAACTGTAACTGGGTTCCCCCAGGGAGTTTGCTACAAGAGAAAATCCATATACCTTTTGGTTATATGTGGTTCCACTATCATCACTACAATCACCACCACCAGATGTATTTGCCATAGGCTGTGTCCCCTGCTAAATGCCTTCTGAGGGTCATCTGAAATCTCCCTGTGCTCATGAATGAGGGAGCAGGCAAACCACAGCGCTTGTAGGGAGCGTGTTCTGTTCCTTGTGTTGGCGCTCATTGACTGGAGGGGAGGTGGCTCAGTGAGCTGTTAGGAAGAACAACTTTTGCTCTTGAAGGTTTCCTTCTCTTCCAAGGTGTACCTTTTTGATGTTTCCTAGAATTTTTATTAAAAATTCCAGCTGTTCACTAGACATTCAAACTAATTTTTTTTCAAAGAACAGAGTTTCAAACATCACGATTCCCACAAACATAGTTCTTGGAAGGGCTTACAGTTCTCTCTGAGCATCCTGGATATTAACAGAAGGGATCTGGATATTCTCTGCTGATATGCTTGGAGACCACAGCTTTTCACAAGAGGCAACTGTTCCTGAGTTAAGAATTTTTTAAAAAATTGTAGTTTTGTTGGTTTACAAATTTGTGTTAGTTTCTGGTGTACAGCATAGTGATTCAGTTATACATATATATATATTTTCCTTCATTATAGGTTTTCGCAAGATACTGCATATAGTTCCCTGTGCTATACAGTAGGACCTTGCTCTTTATATTATATATAGTAGTTAGTATCTGAAAATCCTGAACTCCCAGTTTATCCCTCCACCCACACCTTCCCCCCTGGTAACCACAAGTTTGTTTTCTATGTCTATGAGTCTGTTTCTATTTTGTAAACAAGTTAATTTGTGTCATTTTTTTTAGATTCAACATATAAGTGATATCATATGGTATTTTTCTTTCTCTTTCTGACTGACTTCACTTAGAATGATGATCTCCAGGTCCATCCATGTTGCTGCAAATGGCACTATTTCATTCTTTTTTAATGGCTGAGTAGTATTCCATTATATATATATATATATATATACACACACACACACACACACACACACACACACACACACACACACACACACACACACACACACACACACACACACACACACACACACACACACACACACACACACACACACACACACACACACATACACACACACACCACATCTTCTTTATCCAGTCATCTGTTGATGGACATTTAGGTTGCTCCATGTTTTGGCCATTGTAGACAGTGCTGCTATGAACACTGAGGTGCATGTTTCTTTTTGAATTAGAGTATCCTCCAGAAATATACCCAGTAGTGGGATTGTTAGATCATAGGGTAAGTCTATTTTTAGTTTTTTGAGGAATTTCCATACTGTTTTCCATAATGGTGACACCAATCTCCATTCCCACCAACAGTGTAGAAGGGCTTGCTTTTCTCCACACCCTCTCCATTTATCATTTGTGGACTTTTTAATGATGGCTGGTGTAAGGTGATACCTTGTTATAGTTTTGATTTACATTTCTCTGATAATTAGTGACATTGAGCATTTTTTTCCTGTGCTTATTGGCCATGAGTCAACAATATTGATCAATGGTTGTCTCTTCTAAGATGGGATAATCTATCTCAGTACTTTCTTACGTGTGTGCTGTAAAAACTAGTTCTGTGAGATACATAACAAAAAAGGGGCTCCATGGGCAAATACATGTTGCAGATAAGACAGCACTGTGCAAACTTGGTTGCACAGGGACGCATTGCATTTTCTTATTTTCTGTGAATCAATTTGACTTTAACTCTTATCTTCCATTCCTCTAGTTTGATGGGAAGGTGTAACTTGGACATACTTGGAGTTCCTTCCTTTTCTCTCTTCTAGGAGTTGTATTGGATTCTGTGGTCTTACAGAGTGCCATCTTTGAGGTGATGTCTATCCACACTGCTTTCTGGGAAGGTGCCCACTATTTCAACCTGCACAGTCCCTTCAGTTGGGTCCCTGCTGTTGCTGTACTGTGCTTGAGGCACAGGATCTTTAGGGAGGTGAGAAACTCAAATACCTGACACTGGGAGCTGGGCAGGAAGAGGGAGCATGCATGCCTGCTCTTGGGCTCCCCAGACCTCTCCTTCCTCTAATCCTGTTTGATTTGGAAATAAAAATCAAGAAACCCTGCCATGCCTCTCTCCCTAGTTAGGAAAGAATAGAACCTGCTTTTCCCTTTAATGTGGAAGGGAAAAAAGAAAGGACAGGGAGAAAATATGAACTTGCATTCCACAAAGCTATCTTATCATGTAGGTTTGGGAAACTTTGAATATCTTGTTCTTTCATGGCTTTCCACAGTGTATATGAACATATAAAAGGCTCTGAGAAGCCCTGTAATAGGAAAATGGGTTCACGTTTATTTAAAACTGAGGCTATAAGATTTATTTGATCACCAACGCTATGAATATCCCACAAAGCTAGTGTTCTGGCAATGCTCTTGAGGAAATCTTTAGTCACTCTGTGGGAACTCGTTACTGGCCATGCTTGGGAGACCATAGGAACAGGTTCTGGAGTCTTCTCACAGAGGGCCAACACTTATTACTGTCCCATGGAACTTAACTATTCTGTGTTCACTCCCCATTGCCTTTCCAGTGTTCTAGAACTGTGCCTTCCAACACTCTTAGAATGGTTATCCTTTCCTGAAAGTGTCCCACAGACTTCCAGTTCACGGTAGAACTTCCACTGGGCATCAAGAACGCAGGCAAATTAGTTGGCATTATCAACGCAGTGAACCCAGAGACACTAGGCACTTGAAGTTTATTCCTAGAACATACACCTTGTCCATCCACGTGGATGATTTCTGCATAGAGACTAAGTCTTGGGTAATAACCAAGATCAGCAGATGAGCCCTAGGATAGGCCTGAAAGACCTACACTAGCCTCAGTTCTGCTGGAAGCCAAGGCCTGCAGAGGCCCTAGGTTTGGCAAACAGGATCTCATAGGACTTTTTGTTATACAGTGAGCTGAGAAGGGACCCAAGCCTGGGCCGCAAGATTAAGACAGAAGCTGTGATGTATGACTCCCTGTGTGTTCCAGGATATTCTTTTAAAGGGGCTTATGTGTTTCAGTTCCTCTTCTATCTTTTGGGTCCCCTGCTTCTTTGCTGCTAAGGTACTCAGTGACCCATTGCCCCGTCCTGGGTCCTCTTGCCTTCTTCCTTTGCTCAGAATGATCTCTCACTTATGATTCCCACCCTGTCAGCATTCCCACTGCTGCTGTACCCTCAGCGGGATAAGGGAAACCAAGCTGTGTAAACACAACCATGCGAAGATGGCAGATGCCAAGGACTCCAGGCCCCCCTTGCACTCCCAGCGTGCCAGTCCGTGTGCCTCTCTAATTAAGAGAATTTCAGGGGAGAAACCTTAGGCAGGAGGCTTTTTTTGGAATCATATCCCTTGATGTTTTCCCTCAGTGTGGGTCTGGCCCTGTGAAGGGAGTGGTAAAGGAAAGTTGAAGCCACAGCCCTTAGCAAACCCACTCTGGGCCCCTTCAGTGCTGGAGGGATGAGCTAGACCTGCTTCCTTCCTCTTTCACAAGCTTCTGGGCCGAAGCCTGAGGTCTGAGCTAATTTTGTGGACTTTTCTTTCCCTGCTCTGTAAATGGAAGAAAACCCCACTCCCTGAAGGAAACCAAGTACAACTGTAAACCTCTGCAGTGTCAGAGTTGGAATCCCTGATGGGGGTAGGGTGGGTTTGGGGCTCCTGTGAAACACAAGACAGTGGGCGGCCCCAAGAGGGCAAGAAAAGGCTTGGGTTCCTCTTTGTTAGCTGATTAAGAGGTTTTCAGTTGGGCCAACTAACAACTTATTACTTTGCTTAGCTGACCCTAGAAATCTTGGCTTAACTGCAGAGTTGTATCAATTACAATAATTTACATGAATTATTTACCAATTATCCTTAATTACCAGGCTGCATGGTAATGATTATGCATATCATCAAATGTCGGCCAGATCAACTTGGTTGTAAGATTTATTTGATTGCAAAACTAATAATTGTGCACATCTGCTTTGTCTTTGTGAGTTGCTCATGTGGTAGGGACATTTCCTCACACCTTGAGAACAATGGAGGTAACACTGGAAGACACTTGATGGCTTGAAGGAAGAGAGAAAGTAGGCCATGATGATGATTAGTATCTGCTCCCAAACCCGATACATCTAGATGATTAGTTTTAAAGATAAAGGAAGGCCAATGGTACTACATTAGAATATAAGTTTCTATCCTCAAGGGTGGGAAATTATGTTTTATTCCTGTTTCTACCTTAGCCTCGAACATTGTTGAACTGAACTGAATTTGAAATGGCACTACACTCTGTTTCATGGCCCAAAATATCAATGATCATTATCACAAAATGATAAGCTGAGACTGTTCCTTCCACTCTCCCAAAAGTTTATGAGATCACACACAGCGGATTTTATGGAGGGATTACAAAATATTACCCATAGAATGAAATGCAGTAATGGTGTGGCTTGAATTCATGACACCTGTGGCCCTTACCACTCTACAGAGTTAATGCCACTTTTCCCGAGAAGGGGAGCTGTGCCCGTCCACTGCTTAAATACACACAGCAATGAGTTAGATCAGTGCTAATGCAAAATAACCAAATAACGCGTGTTTGCTAAGGTGTCAGGAAGATCATTATTAGGAGAATAGCATTTTCCCCTGCTGTAAATTCAAACAGTACAATTCAAACTGTACAGTAGTGAAAGGTGACCTTTCCTCCCCCACCAGGTTCCCAGTTCCACTCTCCAAAGGCAAATGCTGTCAATAGTTTCTGTTGATTCTGCCTAGAAGTTTTCTATGCATATATTTGTATACAGATAGATAGTTGTATTTGAAAATTAGGTAATCAGTAATTAGGTAATTTTTAAGACATACCAAAAAGTATGTCATTTATGAAGAATAATGCCACAAATGTGTGTTCCCAGCAAGAGGTGGGGCTGGGATCTAAACTAGGACTTCTGTGTAAGCCTGTGCACTTCCTGTTGCTTCATGTTCTGTCTCCTCTTTACCTGAAGACATCCAGCCTCCTTGCATGTGTGTGTTTCTTGCGGTGGCAGAAATTTGAGCCTCAGTGAAAATATGAGATTATGTGTAGCTTGGGCTGTACTTTGGGACTGCAGTGGAGAACCTACTGCTTTGGCTTCCTTTGGTCTTTGCTATATTGGAGTGTTTCTTCTACTCTCCCTCCTTTTCCTCCTCATCCTAAACCTTAGCAGCATATTTTTTTGGAGACTCAAATAATACATGTCCCCCATTTGGATCTTCCCACCCCATTCTCATTTTGCTCAGCAGACTAACTACCGCCAACTTTTGGGTGGGCATCCCTCCAGTTTCTTGTGGGGCCGTTGTCTGAGACTGTGTCATACCCTCTTTTTCACCCGACTTTCACCTACTAGTTTTAGTTTCCACCAATGATTACCGCCTAAAACAGTTATTACTGTTGTGGTTGCCAACTAGTGATGCATACTCTAATGTAAACCTCAAAATGACCTCAAGAAATATATCATATTATTATCATTGTGAGTTTAGGCAAAGCAGCAAGGGAATTAGTGAATATGAGGGGCTAGCTGTTATCATCTAACCTCTAAGTCCTGACTCAACATACAGAAGAATCCCAACCAAAACCCCCAACCTCCAACCTATTAGAATTGGATTAATCCACAACTGCAGTGGGTTAACACTGGAAGTTTTTGAATGAAAAGTCGTAGAAGGGGGACTAAAACGTCTTAATCCTTCTCCAAGTCCATGACTGTATGAGGACTTAAATACATGTGAATCTTACTCTGTACCTTTAAAAAAATGCAGGGGAATTCAGAAGAAAACTGCCCCAACAACTTGTACTTCATCTGAGAGAATTTATTTGCTGAAGTTGTTAAAAAAAACAACTTATCTTGAGAGGAGTTCTGCAGCATGAAGGCCTGTAGGCAGCTTCTGGACCCAAAATCCAAACCAAAGAAAGCATACATTGATGTTTTATTCTAATAGAACCTGCAGGGGTCAACTTCTCTCGAAAAGGAAGGTTAAAATTTCACCGCGTATCGAGAGACGTGTTCGTGCTTCTAATCCTCATGTTTAAAAACATGTATATTGGGGGAAAGAATGCCTCACGTCCTTATCAAGTAGGGCATAACAAAATTGGAAATTGGTTCGTGATTTATTGCACCTCCGGCGACACACTGAAGTGTGTAGTAAAATTAACTTTGGGATATACAGTAGCTGCTTGCATAGCATGACTAAAGAAAGACCCTGTGAGGAGGAGAGGTCGCAGATGAATGAGGCCAGAAATGGAAAACTTCCACCGGTGCAGGCAGCACAAATGCGTGTTGTTAGCGTTTGCATTCCATCTTTGTGGCTAGTGGGAACACAGACTCAGCAGGCCCTGGAGGTCCCTCTCTCTTCCTTCCTCCAGCCACCTGGACCCGTGAAAGTCCATCTGATACAAGGGTCTCTTTGTTCGTTGTCAAGTCAGGGCGGCTACCGGTCGGCCAGCAAAGAAAGTCAAGCAGAAGTCCAGGCTGCAGTTACACAAGAGCATATTGTTGCTGCCCCGGGCTTGGGAGGCATTTTTTGGCAAGCAGGACACTTTGAACACCCACAGGAGCCCGGGGCTGTGGACAGAGCCATGGATGGGGAAAATATTTGATAGCAGAGCCCTTTCTGGAAATTCCCACGTGGTGAACAAGGATGGGCAGTGTAATTTTGGTTTCATATTAAAATTCCTTGAAGCAGGCCCTAGGACTGCGTCGGTTTCTCAGATCTTTCCCTTAATGAAATTGCCAAATGCAACACTTTAGCATTAGGATTCCATTGCAGAAATATAAACCAAAAAAGGGGCTAATTTACATTTGTGCCCATGCCATTAATGTAAATTGGTTATTAGCTATTTATGCTAAAGAGCAGCAGTATAAAACATAAAGGTAGTTTTATGAACTCGATTTTGCCCTCTGAAATCTGCTGTGCATGGAGTTTACATTCAGTGAATTTGTTTCTCCTGCTCCATGCAGTATGGCATTTACTCTGCCTAATTAACATATTTATTAACAAATTACTGCCCCCCTTTTGCAATTTGCATTTTATAACATCACCACAACGAAGTTAATAAGCCCGGCCCATGCCCTGCTTTTGTGATTTTACTAGAAAATCGCATTAACCTCTCTGTCTCCTCTTGTCTTCATTTCTTTTTAGGCAGGGGTAATTAAAGAAAAATGGCATTTACAAACAGTGATAATGCAGGAATCATGAGGATGTAAATGAGTTTCCATTGTCACATCTTTTTTTTTAAGACAATGGGCAGGTGTGAGCATGGAAGCGGATTGGGGAGGCGCATCTCAGCCTTGTGCTTAAAGCTGTCTCTTGCTCACCACTCTGGGAAACATTCTGCCTCCAGGGAAAGAAATACCCACTTCTCATTCTGTTAGGTAGTTAGATAAGTGGAGGCACTGGGCAGTTAAGGTGGAGAACAGGGAGTGTGGTCCAGAAGATGTCAGTATGCCTGCCTTCAGCATAAAGGGACTTTACTTCCTCTGATGAGTGCCAGCAAGAAACTGGTTGGAACTGGAGAGCTGTAACTGTGTGGTAGTGACAAGGACCTAACTGGACATGACCCACTGCTTATTGTAATATAATTGGCATTGCAGTGACCCCTCCCGCCCCATGGGTCTTTCTGTGTGCATCATGGGTAAGGACATGCACAGAATGGGACAAGCATGACTAAGCGCTCCAGGGGCAAGAGCCGTCAATCAATCAAGAGGCCACCTGTAAGCCAGGGCATAAGAGAAGGGCTCAAAGACCATGGCTTTTCCTCCCTTGGATCAGCTCTCTTCCCATTCTTGAGGGTGAGCTTTCCCTTTGCTAAATAAAACTCTAACATTTTTTGCTACACAACGCTTCTGTCTCCCGTCTGAATTCTTCTCTTTTGGGTAAGATAAGAACTGGGGTCTTTTCCCTTCCTCTTTTGGAGTAACAATTCTTTCTCTCATCGCCATCACTCTAGGATATAGAAACCTTAAGTGAGAAGTCAAGAGCAAAAGGAATGTGGGAACAATTCTTGAGAAATTAAAAACCATTTATGTACACATCTGTTATAAAAAGCTTCCCAGACTGAGTTTCTCAAACTTAGCAATCAATACTGATGCCTGGGTATCAGGCATCAAAATTAAATTAAACATTCTAGGAGTGGATCCCAGGAGATTCCAATGTGCAGCCTGAATTGAGAACTGTTGTTCCCAATGCTTTTCAGACCAAGAATTCTCAAGTCTTTTGGTGCAGCAATACTCTTTTTTGTTTATTTTTTAATGATACCACCTAAGTGTATGTGAAGCTTTTAAAATTTATTCTTGAAGTTAAATAAAATGAATTTAGCTTGAGAATTTGGAATTTAGTATAAGGCCATATATAAGGGGCATCAATTCTGGGCCGGAATGCATCATTTATATGAGCATAAGCCTTATTCTTTCACAAGTGGCTTCACTTGAAATTCCACCCTCAAAGCAACATTCATAACAGAGCTTTCTGATATATTAGAGACCTATTGGGAGAGGCTGCCTCCAGGACACTTGTTGATTTCACCTGCTTGTCCCCTTTGAGTTTGTTTTTTGCCCCTTTTCTCTTGTTTCTTGCCCCTTTTCTCGTTTCTTGCTTAGATCTTATTTCTTGACTAGATATAATGCTTCTTTGCAAATGACTTGAAACGCCACAAAAATGTAGTGTAAATAACCAGTTATTTAGAGAGATCTGACAGAAGTGGCAGGGAGATGTTATTACAGATATAATATTGAAGAATCTTGTTGGTAATAGCTACGCTTTTCCTGAGGAACCTCTCATCATTCTCTTTTCCTAGTTTTAGCCTGGGCTGAGAAATTGCTGTAGGGAACAGGGGCATAGTCCCATCTTCTCATTATATGCCCTTCTGACCCCATTATGATCACGATCTCTTCATTTTTGACTTAAATCCACATCAGGAAGAGAGGAGGAGTACCTAAGTTAACTGTTGAAAGATGCGCCTGAAAAAAAGGCTCACAAAGAGGGGAGACTCCATTTATGGGTTTCCACCATTTCCTGGTTCTGAAAGAGGATTTGGGTGAGAAGTCCCAACGTGTGTGATGAGTATGGATTGTCTCCACGACACTCAGGTGCAATAAAAAAAAAGTACATTTCTTTTTGTCTAAAAGATCAAATTAGGGGTGATTTACCACATTTGTTTCTTAAGTGTCTGTGGCATCTGCGTCCTTTGCAAGGGACCGTTACTGGGCTCCGTGTTCTTGTGGGCAGGGCAGCCCAAAGCCTGTGCTCTTTGTATTTGTGTCTCCTCTTCTCGCTGCCAGGTGTGCTTAAGACAGGTTGTATCAGCACAGGAAAAGGAGACAGGGCAGACTAGTTCACTGGAGTAAGACTTAGATGCCCAGTCTAGTGATAATTCCATGGAGCTATGTTATTTCTCATCAAGCTCATAACTCACCAAGAATGTCACTCCGACTAGAGTCCAAGTGTCCAATTGTCCTGACATTACCCAATATACACAGTAACACTAAGAAGCAATACCCTACATTAATTTAGCACTTAAACTTATGGGAAGGAAGCTACTTAATTTAACTGCAACCACTTTATTAAATGAGGTATGATTGCCATGCAAGAAGCTGTATATTTAATGGATCCAACTCCATGAGTCTGGGGATAAGTATATACCTGTGAAACCGTCACCACCATCAAGACCATAAACATATCAATCTCCTAATGTTTTCTCCCACCCTTTTTATTATTATTAATTTTTTTGGTGATAAGAGCAATTAAACACCAAACCTTTCCTCTTAGCAGATTTTAAATATGCAGTACAGAATTGTTAGCTACAGGCACTTTGCTGGGTAGTAGGTCTCAAGAACTTACATATCTTGCGTAACTGAAACTTGTGCCCTTTGACTATCACCTCTCTGTTGCCCCTCCCTCAACCCCCTGGCAATCACCATTCTACCCACTGCTTCTAGGAGCTGGACTACTGCAGATTCTGCATCTAAGCGAGATCATAAAGTGTTTGTCTTTCTGTTTTTTGGGAAGCCAGTTAATTTAAATTCTGTGTATCAAGGAAAAGCAAAAAGACCTTAAGGCATGTTTCTTAGCTTAGAACTAGTTCATAGGTCCTCTAAGGGTCTGGCTGGGCTTTGATCTGCTTGTGTATATCCTGAAATTGACTGAAAAAAATTACAGCAAATTTTGAATTCCTTTTTTTGTATAGATGATTTGAGACATCTACTAGATTTTCATGGTTATTCTGGCCTTAAATGTGTTAAAAACTGCTACTGATTTTGGAATTTAGGATTATGAGAAAGGTGCATTATGTAGACAGGGTGGGATTTTCAAATAAACCTTTACAAACAAATATTTGCAGCCACCACAGATGTGCTAAACTATAGAGAAGTTGGCTAAAGCACTCCCTGACTCTTGTTCCTTTGGGTATCAGATTGCCCAGAATAGGGACCCATCAGAGCCAAATGAATGCAGGGGAAGCAAGGAACTGGCAGGAAGGCAGACATTTCCTAGGCTCACCTTGCCTTGGCTCCCAGTAGAACTGGACAATTTTGGGGTGAAGCTGAGGGGCTGAGTGTTACAGTGGATCCAGAGAGACAATAGCCAAGGGCATGACATTTGATGATATTTGATCCATTTCTTTGCTAGTGCAGGTGAATCCTTTGTCCACTGGTCCTGGAAAATGCAAGCAGTGACTACTGATTTATTCATCCTTCATCTTCATCCTAAAATAATGGACTCAGGGGTTTCTCAGAGGAAACAGAGCCACGTGGTGCTACATAAATTTCATTACTCTTATTATCATCACTCTGATTTTAATTTGATTTAAAAATTTTATTGGCCCTAATTGTAGCAGTTATGAATGTTGATGTTTTTTCTGCCATTTCTAATTTCTATAAAGAATACAGATCTTTGCTTCTTAATAATTGAAAATGACTCCTGCTTAATGGATTCATGCATTCATACAGAATTTCAGTCTTTGTCTTTGATATTAAGGGTTAGTTCATATTGTTAGCTCCTTTAAAAACTATGCTGTTTTCTAAATCCAGTAATGTTCAATCCATATGATCTAATAGATGATGTTTTTCAGTATGGAGGAAAACTAGTTAATTTAATTTGGAATGAAAAAAAGGTAAATAAACATTTTTATGTGCAAAAATAAGAATAGTGCTAAATGATATTTTGCTATTGGCTTTTGCTTAAGATTTTTTTTTTCTCATTTGGAGTAATGCCAAGGGTGGGGGGATCTCTATAGATAAAGGGTAAGAGTGTGTATTCGACTTTGTACCAGGCACACAGGTAGGTCCTAAAGAGTTAAAATGTATTTGGATCACTCTTATTAAATAGGCTGCTATATTAGGAAGACTGGTGTAAATACCCAGGAAAGGCCTTGTGAGAGCATAACCTACTGTATTCTGTTTGTGTTATGGTCACTGAATGTGTAAGCTAATTTTAAATATTAAACTCTAATTATAAAAGACCACTTCCCTGCAGGGTGGGCCATGTGGGGAAGGGGGAGGTGAGGACTCGAGGGGTGAGTCACAGGGCCAGATGAATGAGTGGGAGCAGGTGATAACTGGCCAGCATGTGTAGAATCATTTCTTTGGGTGCAAAGATCCTAGGGAAGAAACTGGGTTTGTTCCTCTGATTGTAATCTGGAAGATGTATTTGGATGGAGTACTTCCACAGAGAGTCCTCACATTTTGAGGAATAATAGTAAGCTTCAATTTTAATGAGGGGTAGGGAAGTCCATAGAGAAGAGCCTTAAGTCAGTAATTTGGAGGTACTTTGCACTGAGTGGTCTGTGGTTCAAGAGAAGTTACTGGAGAAGAGGAGACGTGGGGTTCAGCAAGTGCCTTCATACTCTTGCTGAGAGTCTTGGGGTCAGATTTCTTTGTGTCTCTGACTGATCTTCTTTACATTTGCTTTACTCATCCTTCCCAGCTCCTTGGTGTTCTAGTAAATGTTGCTTGAATCCAACTACTTTCCTCAGTTGTACGAAGGGAAAATGGGTAAAGGAGATTGGTTCTGGACTTGGACTCAGAGGGGAATGGGCCCATATGGGCAATCCAGCACAGCCTCCCTATTTTAAGGTCAATTGATTAGCAAACTTAATTTTTTGCCATATCACATAACATAGTCACATGTTCTGGGGATTCAGATGTGGACATCTTCAGAAGGCCATTATTCTGCCTACCAAAGATGGAAACGTTCTGTATCAATGCTGTCTAACATAGTAGCCACAAGCCACGTGTAGCTATCTAAATTTAATTGAAATAAAATTAAATGTCTGGTTCTTCAGTCACGTTAGCCACACTGCAAGTGCTTGATAGCCACATGTGGTTGTTGGTTAGCATAATGGACAGTGCCACTCTAGGGAGGTAGGAAGAGCCAGTTGATGTCGGCCCTGATGCTTCTCAACCTCTTCCATTAAAGAATGCTTGAGAGTAAATGAACCAGCACCTATGGCAACAGGAGATGTGGAGTGGCCCAATGAGACCCAGTTCAAACACCAACATTTTAAAAAGAGTCTTACTAATTTTTATTTTGTTCAATAATATATTCAAGTTTTTTTAAAATTAAAAAATATATTTCCAAATCTTTAACTAAAACCAGCATTCTGGAAAATTCACCATGTTTATTCCAGAACTCCCTTGGCCCATTGCCACACACTCCATTGCTGATACATATACCAACAGGTGAAGCCTAGCTGTAGAAATTTCTGGGCAGAGGAGGAATATGATCAGATTTGAAGAGGACCCCAGGGAGCAAAGGGGCAGATGGCTTTGATAGGAGGTAGACTAGAGGGAAGGAGACCAGCTAAGAGGATGATTACATCTCCTGGCTCTCTTTAACTCAGGTGACATTATGTGACTTGCTTTGGCCAATGAAATAGGAGCCAAAGTAACACACATCACTTTGGGACAGAAGCTTTGAAAGCCAGTTCCTGCTTCATGATGCTTTCTTTTCCCTCTTGTAATACTTTCTTCCCCAACAACAAATAATGTTTCAGATGAAGGCTGTTCCATCAGCCTTGATCTCAGATTGAAGTCAGTGTGGAGCAGAGCTGCAGTTGACCCTCAGTGGGCATACTGTGTGAGGAAGAAACTAATTCACATTTTCATCAACCACTGAGATTTTGGGGTTATTTGTTACCTCAGCAGATCTTAGCCTATCCTGTTTGATACAGAGATCGTGCAAGATATTTGGACAGAGGTCTTGGCTGTATAAAATGTTCATTAAGAGATATGTTGACTTAAAAATGGTTGCAGCTCATGGGGGATCCTCAGCCTTAAGATTTATTTATGCTGTTTCCTTGTCTTTATATAACAGCCATTCTCTTTTTATATGTCAAGTTAAGGTTCTTTTTACTATTTAATTTATGCTTTAGACAAATCAAATTATATAGTGCTAAGATCATTTCATGAGAATACTCTCTGATTGGATTTAGGTTGCAAAAACAGAGCATTGAAACAATTTAGTGGAGATATAAGATTTTTCTGTTAATTAGAATTGTTGAAAATTGAGAAGATGGGTGTGCATCTTTCAGATGACTTTCCTCCCGGGTTTATTCTATTGAGTAGTCATTAGTTTGAGATTGCCTTTCCAACCCTAAAGCCAAAAAATAGATACAATTGTGATAGCTATTTTTATAAAGGGTTGAGCACTAAAAGTAAGTTAGTGGTTGACTGGGATCCTTTTGCCCTTGCCCTCATCAGTCATCACTGATACTATCTGTTTCCTCAGAGCAGTAAATAATGGTACTATTATATCTGATAAACACATTTATTCCAGAGTCCAAAACTGGTATGTATGTCCCAAATGTATCCATCCTTCCTCCGGGGATGGAGATTTTAATAGTAAGAAGAGACCCAGTAGCAACATGAGAAAAAAAACGCTGTGCATCACCCATGGTAGTTATGTCAGTTTTTTGGTCCAACTTTGAGATGCTTATATTATTGTTACTTGACCTATTTATGTGCATAAATAAAGGCTTGGAAAGAGAGTGGAGTTACCGGTGGTGGGGAGGAGAGCAGGTATATTAAAATAGCTGGAGGGTTTATAGTGGCTTGACTGAGGTCCACTGTTCACCTGGATGGGTTTCTGTTTCCTTTTCTTATTTCCTCTAGTACAAAAATACCCTTTGTTGCTCTTTATTGGCCAAAAATACAAATCTTAAAAAACAGAGAAGCCACAACCCATCCACTTTTCATGGACTGTTAAATGGTGGAGCTGAGGGAAGATGGTGGCACACAAGGCTGATGTACTACTTCAGCAGGACTCAAGAGGGGGTAGACTGTTTGCTTCTATTGACAAAATTCTTCCCTTGTCAGGGGAAACATGTCAGGGAGGAAGATGTATTAGGTGGTGTCTTTGTTCTTCCATGACATTCTTAGGCTGTTTTGGAAAGGGGTCAGGAAAACTTTCATACATTTTCAGGGGATTGGGCTATGTATATTTGATTTCATACACCATGTATTTTTGATGTGTTTTCTTACATAACCACTCTGCACTCAGTACAGAGCAGAGTTGACATTTCCTCCCCAACAAGGGAAGACTTTTATCAATAGAAGCTTTTCTACGCAATGAGCCAGGAAACTGCGTAGCAGAGTGATATGTCTTAAATTGTTATAAAGTAAATCATATTTCCTCTTAGGAGCTATAGTAAAATTAAAGATTATTTTTCTGACTGAAGGGTTGAAAGTAAATAAATCACAGATATCTAAGTATATTGTAGAGGAGAGATACAGGGGTAAACTTCAGTAATAATTTAGATGGTAAATTAATGAAGTAATAAAACAAGTGTAAATCCTCAAGGAAGGGCCAATGTAATGTAAAGCACACATACAACACAGGGAAACTCACACATCATGAATTTGACCCCAAATTAATGATAGCCATAACAAACATTGATTAAACACTAAATTACCCACAATTTTATTTGCCTCCTTAGGACTGATTTATTTGCCACCTTGGGAGTCATGCTCTGGGCCTTTGGAAGAGAAAATCCAATGAAGTTTTAACCAGTGTTTCCTTTTTCTGTTACAGTAAATTTCCATGTAGAAGACAAGCACTATTGACCTTCATCACTGATCTTAAAATAGCAGGTGTTTTTAAAATGAGGATTATTTTCCACTGTGGGGCTTCTTCCTCCAAATATTGTCTCCTAAAAAGAGGCTGATTATTCCATTCACAATAGCACAATAGCACAATAGGATGAAGTACATAGGGATACTCTTAACAAGAAACTTTCAGTTTTAGTATGAAGAAAACTAAAAATTTTAAGAGAAATAAGATTTTTTTTTGTGGGGAGTGGGGTTGAATGTCTTAAAGATATGAATTATGTTATTTTTTGAAATAACTTTAATAGAATTCTAATTCTTAGTCATGTAAGATATTTTGGGGACTTAAAATAATTCCAGAATGGTCCTGGGAGGATGAACAGAAAATGGCCAAAAAACTTTTTGACAAAGAATCAGTGAGAGAACACTTGTACTATCATGTATTACATTGCTTCACACCAATTAGGGTGGCTGCTATTAAAAAAGAAGACAAGTATCAGTGAGGATGCAGAGAAATTAGGGCCTTTGTGCATTACTGGTGGGAATGTCAGCTGGTGCTGCTTCTTTGGAAAACAGGGTGGCAGTTCCTCGAAATTAAACATACAGGATTGCCGTTTGATCCAGCAATTCCACTTCTAGATATATACACAAAAGAATTGAAAGCAGGGACTCAAACAGATACTTGTACACCAGTGTTCATGGCAGTGTTATTCACGACAGCCAAAAGGTCAAAACCACCCAAATGTTTTATCGACAGATAAATGAATAAACAAAATGTGGTATATACATCTGAGGGAACACTACTCAGCCTTAAAGAGGGATGAAATTAGGACACATGCTACAACATGGAACCTGGAAGACGTAATGCTAAGTGAAATAAGCTGGATGTAAAAGGACAAATATTGTATAATTCTACTTACATGAGGTACCTAGAACAGTCAAATTCACAGAGGCAGAATGTAGAACACTGGTTGCCAGGGCTTGGAAGGAGAGGGGGTGGGGTGTTATTGTTTCATGGGTATGAGTGTCAGTTTGGGAAGATGGAAGAGTTCTGGAGGTGGATGGTGGTAATGGTTGTACAATATTGTGAGTGTACTTAATGTCACTGAACTATACACTTGTTAAAATGGTAAATTAAAAAAATGGTAAATTTTATAATGTTACACATATCTTAATACAATAAAAAAGTCCAAAAACTGTATTATAAAGTTATAGTAGGTAAAATAGCAGAGTAATTGCTCAAGATTGGTGCTCAGTTCACCATAACCACATGGATAGTCAAGAAAGAAGCTCTACAATGTCAATGAATTTAGTATCTGATATAAATAGCCATCATAATAAATTGGGAAAAAAGAGTTATTTAATGACTACTGGGACAATTAGTGACCTATTTTGGGTAAAAATACACACTAAGCTCTTACTATAATCTAAAATACTAGGTGGCTCAATCTAAAATACTAGGTGGTTCAAAGTGTTCAGTTAAAAACTGAAAACATGAGAATACTGTGTAATCTCAGGATGGGGAAAGACTTTCTAAAAACAAAAATAATAGCATTATAAAGAAAAATTTGGTTGGTTTCATGCATAAAAATACTTCTGCATATAAAAACAATCATAAGATATCAAAAAGACTGGTGATAACTAGAAAAAAATTCATTGACAAAGGGCTTCCTAACATTATCCTGTACATAGTTAATGCAAATATGGACAATTTAAAGGAGAAAAAAATAGGGGTTGATATTAATGTTGAGTCTTGCTAGAAATCTAAGGTTTGTAATTTTTTTTTGCCTGTCTACGAACAAAGCTATTATTAAAGATAGTGCTCAATTTGTAGGAGTTTGGGGTGGGAATAGACACTGATGCAACACAGATAGACAGCCTTTCAGGAAAGCTGTAGCAGGATTCTGTTGGTTTTGACAGAGACTCAGCTTAAACTAGTTGAAGCAAAAGGGGAATTTTTTTGGTGTACGCAGCTGAGCAGTTGAAAGAATGGAAGTGGCTCTATGCAAAGTTGGGTCCAGTAGTTCAAATGATTCATTCTGCCTCTATCTCTGTCTCTGTCTCTCTTGTTTTCTTGTCTCTGGTTGGCTGTGTTCTCAGGCATGCTCTCTCCACGTGGTGAAGAAACAGCTGCTGGCAGACCCAAGTTTACAGTATTCTTCCTGCTTGCATTCCTAGAGAAAGAGAGAGAGAGTGAGAGTGGGCATCTTAAAAAAAATGACAGCTTTATTGAGATATAATTCATATACCATCCAAATCCACCAGTTTAAAACATATAATTACATTATTTTTAGTATATTCACAGACTTGTGCAACCATCACCACAGTCAAGTTTAGAGCATTTCCATCACCCCAAAAAGAAACCTCATACCACTGGCCACCCTCATTTCCTGCCCAGACCCTTCCCAACACCTCAGGCAAACACTAATCTACTTTTTGTCTCTATAGATTTGCCTGAGAGTGAGCATCTTTTGAAATCCCTCCAGCAAAAGTCCTGGGGAAACTCCAGTTAGCCTGGCTTGGGTTATGTATCCATCCTTGAACCACTTATTAGGTCAAGGGGATGGAGTCCTCGTACTGGCCAGGTCACTGTCTCAGCTCTGGGGCCATAAGGTGGGATCAGCCACATCTGAGCCACTTGCTTTGGGCAGGATTCCTCTGGAATGGGAAGCAGTTCTCCAAAGACAGGAGAGCTGAGAAGGTACGTGAGTGTCCACACCAAGGGCAACTTGGCAGTACGTACTCAGAGTTTTTAAAACATACAGTCTCTGAGCAGCATTCCAGGATCAGAACTTTATCCTAAAGGAAGGACCAGAAACCGACTTTCACTTCTGTGCCAGTGGTGATGGGTGGGAAGTAGAGAAGGAAGCAGAGAACAGCAGCTCTTCTACTGGTAGAGAAGAAGGGAGGTCGTACCCACATGTGAATGAAGGTGCGGTGCCCTCCTTGAGCAGGGAGCACTTCCAAAGGACTCTAAAGCTTTCGACCTAAGGGCATCAGTGCGGCATTGCTGAAACATGGCCTCTGTACCCTGCTTACTGAATTGAGATTTGAAGACAGAGTTTTGGATAAAGTAGAAAAGGTGGCTTTATTTCTTTGCCAGGCAAACGAGAGCACAGTGGGCTAACGCCACTAAGACTGTGAGCCCACTGAGGAGAGAAGGCAAGGGGTTTTATGGTAAGAGTCTAAAGGACAGCATTGGTTTCCATGTGGTAAAAAGTTGTTGCAAGGTTGTTCTTGTTTTTGCAGATACAAAAGGCTTCTTCTTTCTGCTGTGTATGAAGTTCACCTCCAGCCTTGAGACTCTTCTGAGACTCTTATGCTTATAGGAAGGGGTTCTGTGAAAAAGATCTCCAAAGGAAAGCTTGTGCAGTTTAAAGTCAGGTTGATAAATGCTTCTAGTGCTTTAGGGAGGCTGAGGCCTGGGACCTCTCGCTGTAGGCTAAGGCTTGCACCTTGAACAACAGGATACAAAGAAATCACAAGAGGCTAAAAATAACTACAGACATGCACAGTTAGGGTGAGTTATGAATAACAAGATGTACAAACACTCAATTGCAAGAGGGTAGACCAACCAAGGTTCCCCCATCCTCCTCTGCAGCCTAATCCTGGTCAGCAAAGGTACATTAAAAAACCCTTTAAATTATTACACACTTAAACAGTTACAAATTCAATGTGGTCACTGATGACAATAGGGTCCTGCTTGGTTACAGCATGATGACAGCACCACAGCCACAGTGGCAAGGGATGTTCTCTGGCTAAACTATTGCAGCTTTCACCCTGGGGAGGCAGGCTCTCCATCGGCACCAGGTGTGGTGATGTGTGCTCCTTCTAAGTTCTGTCCCAGCCACTCGGGCAGTGTTTGGCTCCTGTCCTGGGCAGGTCAGGCAGCAGGTGAGAAGGCTTGAGCCTGACGTAATAGTGCAGGTGTCCTCTGTGCAGCGTTGCCTAGGCTTGTCTCTACGTGTTCTCTCTTGTCTTTTAAACTTGCTGGGCCTGGACTGAAGGAATATCTGAATTCTCTTCAGTCAGAAAGAACCACACACTGTGGTAGATCTCCCAGGAAGATTTCCATGTGACCTGTACATGGTCTTCTAACGGCATAAAATTTTTTTTTAAAAGCCAATCAGAAAACAAGTACTTTTCAGCAGGCACCTGCTGTTTTATGAGGGGGGTGGGGAAACATCTCTCTTTAAAAGTAAAATTAAATCAATAAATTTAAAGGCTAGTTTGGGGGCGTGAAAGAAGCAAATAACAGCCAGCCTCTAAGTGAACAAACAACTGTTACAGATAGCATCAGGCCAGTCTGTGTGTGTTGGAGGCTCATGCTGTCCTTTTGAATTGAATTTTTAATGGCTGGAGGCTGGGGCCTCCATGGGATTTCAGAAATACAACATAGGAACTGAAGGCAGCTCTGGCATCCCGAAGGTGTCTGTTGAGATTCAAGTGGGAAAGTGCCTGCCAACCATCCCAGCGTCCTGGGATAAATCCACAGATGGAGTTTCAGGTGTTCATTACTACTGGCCTCTCTGTGAAGCCCCAGCTGCCATGCAGGCCCTCAAAGGCTGTGGAACTCCCAGTTGATGAGCTGGTATTTCTAGGAGCCACGATCCACCCAGGCTTGGCCACATCATTTGACTTGGTTCTAGGCAGGAACTAGGAGAACTTTTCTTCACTTGATTACAGTCAGGATTGGTGTATACCATCCAGGTACGTTTAGAAATCAAACTAAGGCTGGAGTGTGAAAAATCAGGGATGGGCAGAGTGGGATGCTGAAGAAAGCACAGAACTTGGCTTGGCATGAAGATTGGCTTGGGTGGGGGTGGGGAGCAAGCCTTTCTTTGAAGTCTCTCAATTTTGTGATTTAATATTGGAAGAGAACCGGCTTTAAACCACATTGAAGATCTGAGGGCTGATGGAATGGAAGATGCTGGAGAGCAGAATATTCTTGCTCAGCTGTTTGGCAAGCTGTTAGTATAAGCAGTATGTGACATGGGGCCACAGTTCCTCCAGCATCACTGTCAAGTCCCTGCAGTGGAGTCAGGTGTGCCCTGATGGTGTCATGGTAAGAGGAACAGAATTTGAATTTAGAGCAGTGGAGTTCGTGTTTCAGCTCAGCTGTTCATCAGTACTGTGAACTGCTTATATTTCCCATCAGTGACCAGAGGGGTGTTCTCTAGGTGCTTCCTAGTTACCATCCCTCTTTATAGTAATTCTTTTTAGAATTTTAGGTTAAGTAGTTTTTGCAAAGTAGCTTAGAAGCTATGAGTTGGAGAATTAAATGGCCCGTGCTTTTCTCTGTCCCTCCCTTCCCAACGCATTGACACTGAATGTGCCAACTGGCAGTTAGAAGAGAAAGGGTGTCGGGGAAAGCTCAGACATCTTTGAAACTCTTCTTATTCTCCCCATATCCCGGATGGCTTAACTTTAACATAAATAATATGCCTGCACACTGGATTGTAAAAGCATGTGATTCTATTTTTGTGACGTATTTCTTCTGCACTATTAGAGGGGAAGAATGTTAATGTGTATCATCCTATCTTGCTTTTGAAGCCAGGGTAGTTTTATAATTTGGTTACCAGCAGGGATAACCTGAATGTTACCCTTGGAAATGTAGGAACTTACATGGATGCACTGTAAAGTGAAATATGCACTGTTCTCCAGGAAGATAAAACAAAACAAAAAGCAAATCGTATCATCACTCTGAATCTGTAAAATGAGAAGAGAAAGGGAAGACAATCATGATGCCAAGATGATGATGATGAAGATGATGTTACCTGTCACTAGTCTTTTCTGGCCTGGGGGAGGGAGTGGGAGGGGGTAGGGTTGAGTGCAGAGGGTTTTCTTTGTCACTGAAGATGTCTCAGGTGTCACTGGGGATTGGGGCCTGTGGGGTGTAGTGGGGGGTGGTCCACTTCCCTCTCTCTGGTGAGTTAACACAAACACATAAACCCCAAAGAAATTTCTTTTAGTTTCTTATTTCAAATTTGTGGTGATTGAATATACAGAGGGTAAGGGTGCAGTGGGGGTGAGATGTAAGAAGTTGCAGCCTGAGTCTGGCTCACTCACATCTGTGCTCTGTACACCAGCAAGGGCATCCTGAGCAGATCTTGGGGGTGTGCCATGTGGACATTCTCTTGGTTGACAGAAAGTTCAGCCCAGACCGCTCTCTCTCCTCCTTTCCCCCAGATGTCTCCATCTCTCTCAGTCCTCCCTCCTCTGATGCCTCAAACATCCTCATTTCTTTATCATAGTTATCAATCCCAGCTAGTCTCTCCTCAGCCTCTCTTTTGCTGAAGCTCCAAGATGTGGGATAGAAGAAGGAGGAAGGATAAAGGTGGTCTTGACTTTGGGGAGTAGCTTTCCTTTTTTGTTTCTTTTCTCTGTTTTTCTTTTATATAGCCTCCAGAGATCTAAAAAAAATCAGATTTCATACGGTGAGAGTTAATTTTCCCACTGGATCTACTTAAAGAATCTTGGTTGTTATCTAGCTGAGATTTTGGTTGTTAGGCAAAAAAAAAAAAGTATCCTTTTGCTGCTCTTGATCAAACCCACTTTTATTTACGTTGTTTTTGGAAGCGCACACCCACCTGCTCTTTCCTAGTTTCTGTTTCTTAGTTGCTGCTGGTAAGTAGATGTGTGGTCCTGCAGTAATAGTGGTAATAAAAATATTGCTGCTGCTGTGGCTGGAACAGACATGCCAGCTTTTGCCCAAGCGGAGTGTGGACATGCATGGGCTTGTCTGTTGAGCTGGAAGGGCAGGACTGGCAGAAGACTGTATACAAGGATTAAGGATTCTTTGGGATGGGAATTCTTCAGGAAGAAAGGAGGAGCCAGGTACAATAAGCCTGGCCTAATAACCAATCTAGATCTCAGAAGGGGGTGGTGAGTTATTTATTTATTGAAGTATAGTCGGTTTACAATGTTGTGTCCATTTCTGGTGTACAGCATAATGTTTCGGTCATCCATTTACATACATGTATTTCTTTTCATATTCTTTGCTGGTGCTGTTAGATACTTTGTTCCCCTTCTGACACATTTTATATAGAATTACATCTAAAACTTGAAGACACTTAAAGAGTAATCACCCTATTCATGGACATACTGCTTAGGTCCCTTTCTAGAAATTACACAAACTTATTGTCTGTAGCGAAGAACTCAGTCTTATCTCCAGTTTCCCAATTTGTAGACATTGCTTGGGTCTTTAGTGTTTTGGGGACTTGTACCTAACTCTTATTTCAACATTTCCACGTGTTTATGACTATAAAAGTTTCCCCTACTTTGAAATCAATAGCAGTCAAATGTGTGTGGGCCAGACCCTGGTTCAGTTGCCTGTCTTAAGACTGCTTAATACTAACCTGTGCTGGAGTTTATTCCTGTGAAGACTGCGTTATTGCAGTGATTTCAAACTCATGTTCTCAAGGAATAGTGTTGTTATGTAAGCTGGACCCTTGGTTCATGGAGAAGTCAAATAATAGTGATTGTTTTCCCATTTTTAAGGAAAAGTAAATTAATGAATGGAATATTTTTTCAGTTTTAAAATTTCTTACACTGGATTATGTTGCTTCACTGGTAGTGGGGGCTAGCTGGTGAGTAAAATATGTATAAACAGAGTAGAAAACACATCTGAAAAGCAATTCCTTAAAATTTCAGTGTGTTATTATTTCTTTAATGCAGAAATGTAAATATATATATCTCATAGTCATATTCCACTACTAGTAAAATTATAATTTGCACAGCGGAATTAAATATATTAATATTTCATGGTATTTTGCTCTAATTCTATTATAGGCCTCCCCATGGATAAATTTGAGGATCATTGCAATCATAGTTGAGGACTCAGTATGAAATTTTGTCCAACGAATTTCCTAATAAAATGATCTAAGTTCTACCCTGTGTGGCAGGAACCATGTTAGATCTGGGTCTATGGAGTGTGATGAGACTAAGAATCTCTTTAACGAACTGACTATTGATTATTGTTCCTTCAAGGCAGGTGAGGAGAGTTAATCTACATTTCATGCTGTTTATCTTAATAGGGGGAAGATCAAGCAGTTCAAACCAATCAGTTGCCATGAATGTGTCTGTAGATACCCAGAGATGCTTTCAGGGGGTGGGATTTGGGTGGGCAGCAGCCTAACCGCCCCTCTTCTCACTGCAGCCTGGTTCAGTGGCCGCCACCCACCACCCTGCTGTGAGTCCGGAGACTCAGATTCAGGGAAAAGCTTTACTGTCAATGATGTGATCTTGGAAAAATGCTTCGTCTTAGCTTCAGTTTCTTCATCTGTTTATAAAGGGATAAATCTCAAAGTTCTCTTCTAGGTCTTGAGCTATACTGGTTGATTCCTACTTTCTGAAAGCCTGCTAACACGGTTGTAAGAGCTGGAGGTGAGGTTTCTGTTGCTGTTATGATAGTTTTAGGGCCAGAGAACCAGGGATACCTAAATCACTTATCACTCCTCCCCTCAGTTTTCTAGCTGAGGGAGATGTTTACGAATGGTAGCTACATGGATAGCCTGGCTGTGTTAATAGCTGACCAATGAATACTGACCTGCAAAGCACGGCTTTGGTAGAAGCTGAGTTGGAGAATCCAGCTAAGGCCCAAAGGTTTATTTACATGAAGCTTCTAGGACCTCCTTGCATCTAAGATGCCCTCCTCCTTGTGGAGCAGGGCCTGATCTAACCTAGTTGCAGGTGAAAAGGAGGCCAAATAGGAGAGAAGATCTGGTCGGGCTCAGCTCCTCAGACAGGCCTCTACCTGCAGCAGGGACAGTTTAGGTCAGGTTCCCAGAAGCAGCCCCTGAGGCTGTGACAACGATGCTAGCCATTACTTCAGAAAGCGCCCTTGTGGAAAATGCAATGCAGTGGGCGGAGGGACCAGGGAAGGTGAAGCTAAGCAAGGGCGCCATTCCGGGAGGGCTCCCGACTCCAGATGTTGTGGGCGGACTCTGAGTATAACTGACACCTCAAAATTTGTTTCATCTGAGGTCAGGGAGCTGGGCTTTCCCACCGCTGCACATCCAGTCACTGGTTAGGAGGCACCCAGGGGTAGGGTTGGGGTGGGACAGGAACTCCGGGGCACCCATGGCTCTAAGTGAATCCAGGCCAAGAGACTCCTGGCTAATCCTCTGAGGAAGGCCACAGACTCGGCCATTAGGAGCAAAGCAGCACACAGAAGCTGCAGGACGGTGCATGGGGGTCCTGGGGATCTGGAGGGAGCTGTCATAGCATCTCAGAGAAAGAGCGAAGGAGATACCTCAGCTGGGCTCGCCACACGGTGCAGGAGGTGAAAGAGTGACCCTTATAGGGGCCTGCCCTTCCACTGCCTGCTGGTGAAGCATCCCCAGTGACTGCTCTGCCCCCTCACCTCTGCAATTAGCTGTTTCTCCTCTTTTGGGGGTCAGGGGGTACTCTATGGATGGGAAGGAAAGATGGAAGGTAGGCAGAGGGTAGGAGCATCAGGAAGGAAGTTGGAAATGCTCCTTTCCAGTCTCCATCTCTGCCTTCCTCAGAGACTGTGGTTAGTGTGCCCTGGAGAGCTGAACTTATTTAGAGCCCTAAATAAGTTCAGCTGTTGTGAATAAGTAGTTTGCCTAATTACATAATTTTGGCAGAGCAGAGGTCAGATTTTGTGACTGGAAGTTTAAGGATGTTTTCCTTGGATGTTACGGTCCCCTTGTAGTTAGCCCAGTTCTTTGTAAACTCGGATAAGGAAAATAAACTTTGCAGTGGTTATTTTATGACTTAATTCTATAGCTTCTCCCATCCCAAGACTAAGTAACCTCTTAAAACTTTAGGTTTCACTTCTTATGGTGTAAGAGTTTTACCAGGATGTAAACAGCTGTGTTTTTCCATTAACTGGCACCATGGGGCTTGGGACCATTGAACGTAAGAACTAGCCTAGAGACTGGGTAGGGAAGGCAGAAGATCTCTGGTTTATGCTTGGTGGCAAGGGTAGTGTCATTAGTGATACTGGAATATATGACATAGGGACCATATTTTCCGAGCACAACATTAGATCATATGGCCTGACGGTAATGAGGGCAATTGCACAGAATATTTGGAATTGAAACTAACCTAGAAACCACACATAAAACCCCCTTAAACTGCTATTTATCAAACTTAAAAAAACCCCAAAACCTAAAACCTATAGAGAAATAGATTTAGGAGAGACAGGCTGCTGCAGTATTAAGGCCATTGACTCTAGGGCAGGGTTGCTGAGGTCCAAATCCTGTCAGCTACTTGCTAAATGGACCATCATTAAATTCTATGTGACTTAGTTCATTCAGCTGTAAAACTGGGGTAAAAAAATAGTCCTATCTCATTGGATAATTAAATGAGTTAATGCATGTAAATGACCATGGCACTGGCCCTGGTTCATCCCAAACATTATATGAGCTTTTGCTAATAAGAACTTCATTATTATTAGCATATACTTCCACACATATAATATCTGAAATGGAAAGGGGTTATGTGTAAAACAATTTCATATTTTCTATTTTGTTTTATTTTGTTAAAAAAATATAATTCACCATCCTCTAATAGGTTTTGAATTACACTGTCAAAAATAGTGTCTTCAGTTTGTAAAGCTGTCAGCATCCCTCTAGGCAGCCATGCTAGGAAAATAGGAGACTCTGTTCAAATGTTTATGATATAATTTACTTTCTCTCCTTTGATAAATTAATTAACTCTTAATACTTCTAGAATCACAGAAGGAGACAGGAGAAAGCTGAGGGCTGGGCACGGCACACTGGGTGTTTGAAAGTTGGAAAGTAATGGGAATTGGTTGTTGGAACTTGGGTTGGGTGATTCTGAGGGACTTGAGAGGAGAGGAAGAATGTGAGACTTTCCAAGACTCCTGCTGTGTCCCTTGAACTTGTGCTCTCAGAAAGTACAATTAATAATATCACACTCCAGCCCTTCTGTCTCCTGTCCCTTCCTGAGGAAATACTCAGTGAGCTGAAATGGCAGATAAATGAAGATCTTGTTCCTGTCCCCCTAACCCCCCCAGGTAAATCATCTAAGTGCAAATAAATGCCTTTGTGTTTGTTAGGACTGGGTGATTTGTTTCCAAATGGGAAAGAGGTTATGCTTTCATTTGTGAAATGTCTTTCTTCTCTCCTTCTGATGATTCTAAGTGCATCTAGAGGCGAGGCGAGGTGAGGCCCATAAACCTAATTCATAAACTGTGAATCCACAATAAAATTATATGCATCTTTAAAAATGTCCTCCCTTCATATAATTACCCTGATGCAATGCTCTAAACTTCTGACTTAAGATATTAAATGGGTGAAAAGGAAACCACATCACACTAATTCAAATGTGTTAGATTGATTAAAAATGAATTTCTAATGAGGAAGTATGTCAGGAAAATCGTAATTAAAATGGTGCTTCAAATGATCAGGACTTGCTTTTATTTTATATTTTTGTGGCACAGTATTTCCCAGAAGGTTATGACTGCATATGGCAGAGATGGAACATGGAAACATGAAAATGAGGTCATGTCCAAGTGGGTGAGAGGCATCACCATCAGCAGCCAAGCCAAATCTGCTTCCTATGCAAATGATGGCCCAAGGGCTGGCAGAAGAGCCATTAAGGTCTTTGTTAAGTCCTGAGTCATCGCCATCTGCTCTCAAGTAGCACTGTACTAAATGGGCGATGTTGTAACATCTGGGGTAGAGATTTTCTTCAGTGCCTTCTGATTTCAGATGGTCAAACAGCTTCTGTCTGGTGAAAAAATGGTTTAAAGTTTGCTCATCTCTGGAATCATTTCCTCTCCCCTTTCTTTTCATACCCAATTAAAACAAATTTTGCTTAATAGCTTCTCTTTAGTTTTCAACAAAAAAGGTGGGTGCTTAGGACGATGGTGGTCAGAACTGAGACAGGGATTAGTATGCAGTTTATATTCCTTCTTGTTTCTGTCATGAATCTAGAGATTCTCCTGGGATCCCTTGCACATTCATCCATCCATTCATTCATTGTTGGTTTATTCAATAAATATTTATTGAGCATCTATGTATGTGCAAGAGATTGTGATAGGGCTGTGGAATCACTGGTGAGCAGAATCAGAGGCCCTGGCCCTCATGAGACTATTCTAGGTGTAGATGATGGAAAATAAGAAGCAAACACAGTTATGTTTGGTTTTGCCAAAACTACTAAGAAATGAAACAATTCATCCAAGAGAGAATTTTGGTGGGGTTGATGTACTCAGTAGGGTAATGGTCAACCTATTTTAGATAAACTGGTCAGGAAGGTCATAGGTCAGGTTGCTAAAAGTCAATTAATTAAACCAGTTTGCTGAAAGCTAATTTGTTGCATGGCCAATTTCACTGAAGGACTAATTCACCAAGCTTATTTGTGTCATCTGTACTATTTAGTTTAGTTTTTATTTTGATTTTCTAACAGCATTTTAAGGACTTTTCAACAGATTTTCAACAGCTTGAGGGACAGAAAGCAGGGGGAAAAGAGAAGGGTGGTGAGGAGTGCTGAGGACCACAATAAAAATAGTAAGAAAAAAAGCAAAAAAAAAAAAATAGTAAGGATATTTCCTTCAATAGGAAGAATTGTTATAAATATATTTTTCATTTTTATTATTACTCAGGGATGATACATTAATATGAACTCTTCACATTTAAGTATATAAGCAAAAAAGTACTACTTATACAGAATATATTCATAAAAGAATATTTTCATTGAATATATTCCTAAAATAATATATTCATGAGGAGAATATATTCATAAGAAGAACACACTCAATTTTTCTCTGTCTCTGCTCCCTGCTGTTGCTGCTGGACACAGGGACAGAATTAGAAGGAGAGAGAGAGGAAACTGAGGCACAGTTGGAGAGGAAGACCAAGAGGCTTAAGTTCCCAGCTCAAGTGTTATGGAGCTGGGGAAGAGATAGTCTAAACTTTTCTTAAAACAGTATTATGACAGCAAAATGAAAATCAATCAACCAAACTGGAAAGTTCAAAAACACAATTACATTAGGCAAATTGGTCATTTGGGGAATGGGTCATTCAAGAAATTAGTGATTTGGAAAATTAGTAGATTGACTGTGTAATGTATTGTCTAAACTGGGATGCATTTGAGAGTAAAAGAGGTACTACTAATAAGTATGCTGGGATAATAGATGTAAACTAGAACAATTTTGGGCAAACTCCTGGTCCACACTGATCTCTGGTGCCTGTGTTTGAGTAAGAGGGGGCCTGCACAGACCTGAGGAACAGTCTGAGTCTGCTTCGTTTTGCAATATGGCTACATGGCTGGCTTTAGGCTGAATATGCGGATTGTTTCTTAACATGAATACCATCTTCTGTTTGAAAGATCCAAAGCTGTAGGGTATTAGGTTAAGTTTTAAGGAGAGCTGTGATTTCTTGGATGGCATCCATGGCATTTATTCCCTCTTAGTGGATGCCTTCCAATTCTAGATCTCTAGGCTAAGCTCCAAACTCACATTTCCAAATGCAAGCTAGACATCTCCCACGGGCACCTCAAATCCAACATGTCCCAAAGCAAACTCCTAGGAAGAGAGTGTAGAGATAAAAGAAGACCTTTGGGAAGGATTTCTCATTGTCATTTGTTCATGCCATGCTTGAATATATTTTTAACAACCCAAGAGGACTTTCTCCCTCTTTCTTACTCAAAATGTATCTGCCCTTTAGAGCCCAGTGTAACTCTCATCTTTTTGTGGTGTCATCTTATGAAATAGCTATTTTCTCTCCATAATGTAAATTACCAATCGTTTATCTGTGATAGCAACTCAGGGTCATCACAAGTAAAGCTTGAGGTGAGTACCGTTTAGTTTGGAACTGCATTGTTTTCTAAATATTCTCAATGTCCTAGATATTTTCACTGCATCACTCAGTACATTGCTATGCAGATGACAGGGGCTCATTTGTTTATTAATTCATTGAAGGAATATTTATTAAGGGCCATATTATGCACCAAGTAACTATTCTACTTTCTGGAGATAGAACAGTCGACAAAACACAGGCCCTGATGTCCAGAAGCTTACATTTTAGTGGAGAAGAAAGACAGAACAAAGAGCTCATTTTAAAGATGAGGAATCTTAAATCTTGAGAAGTGAAGGGGTGTACCCAAGGACACAAGGAATCTAGGATGGGAGCCAGAACTTGAACCTGATCTGTTTTCTAGTGCAGTGGTTATTTCCCAGGACAACAAACCAAGTGCTCTGTGACGTGCTGGAGGATGCACTCCACATGCTGGGTGCGCTGAGAGCATCTGCCTGCCCTTTCAGAGCTACTTCCCTGGGCAGTCTGGAGGCAGCCCAAGAGTCCCACATACTTCTGGTAAGAAGATGCTCCCTTGACTTTCCACATCTCCATCCGCAGGAGCCAAGAGAAAGCCTTGGATCTGTGAGTGCTCCAGGTAGCACCATATGGGTGGGAGCAGAGAGGGGTCCCAGAATTCTGTGTGCTCCTGGAAGACTGCCCAGTCACCTCTCCGCACAACATGCAGAGCTTCACCACTTTTTATCTGGAGATACTCAGGACTAATCTCATCACATACTTTATCATGGTTTCCATTAGTCACTGCAGGAAGCCCAGAACCAGACAAATACTGTATGATTCCTCTTATAGGAGTTACCTATGGTGATCAAATTCATAGACAGAAAATAGAATGGTAGTCGCTATGGGCTGGAAGGATGAAGATATAGGGAGTTTTTTTAATGGAGAGAGAGTTTCAGTTTTGCAAGATGAAAAGAGTTTTGGAGATTGTTTGCACAACCATGTGAATATACTTAATGCAATACAACAGTCCACTTAAAAATGGTGAAGATGGTAAGTTTTGCATTCTGTGTATTTGCCACAATTAAAAAAAAATAAAAGAAGCCCAAGGACCCGAAGTCATCTTAAATCCCCTTGTCGCTTGCTTCTATTCAAGTATATGACTCTCAAGCACCTCCTACTCCAACAATGCTGGTCGTCGCCCTCCTGCTCGCTCCTTCTCTGTAACATTTATGGCTGTCTGACCTGCCTGTGTTGTTTGCCTGTCTCTCTCTCCCCTCAACTAGAATATTTGCTCCAACAGAGCAGAGATTCTTTTTTTGTTCTGTTTACTGCTGTAATCCCAGCACCGGTAAGAATGTCTGACACACAGTAGGTGCTCCATTCATGTTTGTTGATGGACTGCTGACTGGTGAATTTTACGAGGATCTGCATAGGGGAAGGTGAAACTTATTGGGACAGAGAGAGAAATGCAGTAGCAGTCACACCACTATCTCTCTGTCTCCCATAATTTGACATCACCAGAGAAAATATCTTTGTGTTATGTGTTTCATTAAAAAAAATATATATAATGAACTATGTCAAAGCGTTTGTTCTGAAAGAGAGCTGGAAAATGGCGGAGGAGTGCTTTTCAGTTTTAGAATCAGCCTGTCTGTTGCTGCCTGGAGTTTCCTTTTGGGACTGCAACCCCATTTTTTATTAGTGATGTTATTTCATGGCTGGTTTTCACCTTCATTTTTCATTAAAAATATACTATAGACTCTTTTTTTTCATTCACCCTCTTGAACCCATCATTCACTTGTCACGTGTACATTCTAATGCTTTGAAAATTGCTGCAATCATAGGTAATCTACAGAATTCTGCCTTATTAACAGCGCAGCCAGGAGCTAATCATGAGTCTTCATTTTCCAGACACAATTCACAGTCCTCCAGGAACGACTGCTGCATCACTTGCCTTCTTTCTTTTACTCCGCATTGTTTTGCATTCTGAATTCATTTGGTTTTTTGGCTACTTTAAGGATCTTTTCCTTTGAGCTTTCTCGCTGCATGTACACCATGAGCTTAGACTATTTTGTCTGACTTGACCACCCATTTAATTAATTATCTGGTCAGTTCCATCAAAAACATTAAATTCTTTTTCTCGACAACATTGAACCAACTATTCAATCAATTTGATAAATTAATTCAATTCAAGCAGTCTTAACAGCCATCAATGATGACTTGCCTTCTGTCTCAGAGAAATTTACCTTTTTCTTTGAACTTTCCTTTGTATTCTTTTTATTCAGTGCCTTCCTTTTCCTTTTGCTTCAAACTGACCTCAGAGCTCTTTCTGAGGTATGCACTTTTCTTGAATCCTGGAGCAGCTTATGTGTCCTGGATTGTATTATAGACTTCTATTGCTTGAAGGGACAGCAAGAGTTTTCTTGTTTCCAGATCTCTGCCTAGTAGGGTTGAATGCAATAAGACCAGAAAAAAGTGTGTGTTTTGTATATGCTATATACATATAAGTTCATAAAACTTATGTCTGGTTTTTTTTGTACTCTTGAACGCCAGGCGTTTTGATGTAATCAAATTGGGATAAATGTCTAGGTAGTCTTATATTATTTACTGTGGGTAAACTTTTTTCTTTCCATCTTTTAAAAACCTGGGTATAAATTGAAATAAGACATTTCTTAATTGTTTCCTACTCTGGCCTTTATATTAGTTATCAGTAATTACAAGTCACATTGTGGTTTCACTTCAGAGTTTCGAATTTGAAAACATTGAAAAATTTTCAAGTGACTCAAATCAATGATGGAGATGTTTATAAACATTTTCTGCTTCTGATTTTTTGGTAAGATATAGAGAGTGTGTTTTATTTTGAAGTATAGTTGGTTTGTAATATTGTGTTGGTTTCTGGTGTAGAACATAGTGATTCAGTTATACACACATATATATATTTCATATTCTTTTTCATTATAGGCTATTGTAAGATATTGAATCGTAGTTCCCTGTGCTATAAGTAGGACCTTGTTGCTTATCTATTTTAAGAATAGTAGTTAGTACTGCTTCTGATTCTTATACCTTTTCCTCCCCTACCCCTTCTCCTGCTTCCTGCACAAAGATACATAAAGCTCATGACACATATATGCTTCCTGGGCATTTCTGAGCATTTTTTTCATATGGAATATGCCTTATACATTATATTATGCATTATATCACAGTAAAACCTCAAGATCCTGGCATGGCTTGGCACAGAGTATTTGAATGATTGTTGTTTTGAATAACTTGATTTGTCAGAAAATCTTTTCAGTATATATGTGTGGGTGGGGAAAGCTATGTGCAAACTCTGTATTTCCTGCTCAATTCTGCTGTGAACCTGCAACTGCTCTAAAAAATAAAGGCTATTAAAAAAAATTTGAAAAAAAAACTTTTCCCCCCAACTTTTTTTTTTAAATGGAAATTTTCTAAAATAAATTCTGCACTCTATATCCCAGTCATTGGAGAACATAAAATATAATTGTACTTTTTCTTTATCATGAAGGGCATCCATTAGAGAAAGTTGCTGGGTTGTAGAGGCAAGGGCTTTGGAGGTTTTTTTTTTTTTTTAAAGGCTGTTTTTCTTAATTTATTTTAATTTTTAAATTTTTTTTAAAAAATGAAGGTACTGGGGATTGAACCCAGGACCTTCTGCATGCTAAGCATGCACTCTACTCCTGAGCTATACCCACCACCCTGAAGTTGGGTTTTGATTCAATCAGAATTCTTGATTGGAAGCAACAGAAATAAATGGACTTTGGCTTATTCAGGATAGAGGGCATTCAGACAATTGTACAGAGGGCTGGAGACACTGAATCTTGAGGTTAAGCTTCCAGAAATAATGCCTTAATACAGGCCACAGACCTGGCACTATAAGAAAACTACATCCACTGCAGCAATTGGGTAGCACAGTTAAATATAAGTTCTATGCCAGAAACTTCACCTTAAGCTTCTCCTGTTGTCACTAGTATGAGAGAGGGAGAAGAAAAGGAGAAAGAAGGATTGAGAACACTGAGTGTGAGTGAACATTCTGTACCAAGTCTAGAGTGATGCTCTGAATCTTTGTTTCATGGGTGTGCCCTAATGGGAGGGAGAGCTGACATTTTCAGCTCCTCTGTGGGGAGGTTGTCTTTTACTGACCAAAACTCATAAAATGTGCAATTCCTGAAACAAAGAAAGGGATTCATATAGGAAAGCTAAGATAAATGTCAGATGCCCACTGTAAGTATAGTATAGTTAAATATACAGTATCCCAGGACAAATCTTGGTGTGCGCTTCCATGCATCTGCCCTGAATGAGCCCAGTTCCTTGTTTCTTTCTCAAGTAAGTGGCATGCAGCCTGTGCAATTACAGCGTAAGGTGGTTGCCTTTCTGCAGAGTCAAAATCAAAACCTCTTAAGATGTTTTCTTGTCCTCAGTAAAATTCAATATTCTTATCATTCAAGTTTGGCTTTTTTGGCACTATTTGAAACATTATCTTATTTTAACATCCAGAGCTATTTGTTTTAGCTTCATGGGAATTTTCAGGGGTCAGTCTTTGAAAATATCAGGATTTACCCCTAGCCTATTAAAGATAGATGATGTTTTTGTGATTGCAGGCATCACTGGGCATTTCTGTTTCCTGGATTTCTTTAGTTCCTAATACAGTTGGCCCTTGAACAACGTAAGTTTGAACTGCATGGGTCCACTTATTTGCGGATTTTTTTTCACTAATACTAACTGCTATATATAGAATAATAGATAAACAATAAGGTCCTACTGTGTAGCACAGGGAACTATATTTAATACCTTGTAATATCCTATAATAAAAAAATAGAAAAAAGGAATATATATATATGTGTGTGAATATATATATGTGTGTGTGTGTATATATATAAAACTGAGTCACTATGCTGTACACCAGAAACTAATACACCATTGTAAATCAACTATACTTCAATTAAAAAAATACTACTATAGTACTACACAATCATCAGTTGGTTAAATTCATGGATGTTGAGGGGTGTATATGTGGATTTTTGACTGAGCAGATGGTCGGTGCCCTAACAACCCCCTCTTGCCCCCTGTGTTGTTTAAGAGTCAATTATAATTGTGAAATTTGGAGTTCTAGATAAAGGTTAATTCAAGCTTACCATTAGTCTAGCTATAAAGAAGTTGGAATGGAATTCACTGTATACATCCAGATGATTGAGTGTGTCAGTTTACTTTTTTATGAATGGAAGTGATCCCGCTTGGGCTGGACTCCTGGGTGCTGGGAGAGTGGTTGAGATGACGAGGAAATGGGAGAGGCAGAGACCATGGAGGAACCTAGAATCTCCTGACTCCAGGGCACCGTGGCTATGCTTCTTACCTCTAAAACGATCATCCAGAAATTCAACTACCTAAGCTCTTGAGCCCCAGCCTTTTCAGTATTTATTGTACTGCCTATCAGCTGTTTTGAGTTGTAGAAGCACTGGTAGTAGATTTCGATGGGAAGGAAGAGACATTCAAAAGTATTATCTAAAATTAAAAGGCTATATTTTCAAGAATTAAGTTTGGTTCAGATCCAGGCTCTACACTATATAAACTTGGGCAAGTTAGTCAACTTCTCTGACCTCCAGCATCTTTCTATGCAAAGTGGGGATAACTGTGCTTGTTTTGTATAGTGAAGATTAAATGAGATAAGTCGGTAAATCGCTACTTATAGAGAAAGGACTCAGTAAATGTCAGATCCCTCCTTCTGTGGAGTTTATTTATGCACACCGACCCCATCTCTTCTGTGGTGCCCTTAACATCTTTTTAGAGCATTGTTGGTGGAGGATGCTGTCAGTCCAGAGTTTGACAGCCTCTCATTCCTTTGTATGTCAAATGTCACTCCTGAAATCATAATGAACTTCCCAATTTTTTTTTCATAACTTGATGGGGTTAGGGAATTATGCCTATTCTGGGAACATTCCAGCATCGAAGCTGTATACCAGAAGAAGTGAAATTCTGGCAACATACCTCCTCCAAGGAATTAATTCTGTTTTTCGGAGGACTACGACATAAATTTTGCTTTACATTATATTTCCTAAATTGTATTTATTTCTTTATTTATAAGCAATGCAATAATTTAAAAGAAAGCACCATCTTGGCTTATATTTCCCCCCAAAACAATAGCTTTCTTCATTAGAATGTCTCATTTAAAAAGTAGTATTTGTGCTTTCTCTGTCAGCCTTCCAAAAAATTCACTGCTGGGCAGAGAAAGAGGTTGATAAATAAAAAGTAATTTGTTCGTAAAATTTATAAGCTGCTAGAAATCAGGGCCTGGGAAGAAAGTGCCAAGTCAGCTTTAAATAGGAGATAATAATCAAAACAGCAAATGTACAAGTGCATTATGGTAAGAATAAATCAACTGGCAAGGCTCAATGTGAACAATATCGAAAAAACAACCAAGTGAAGAAATGTCAAATGAAGGATCATCTTCACTTGCAAAGAATCTATTCAAATCATAAATTTAGTGCAGGATTTTTGCTTCTCAAAACCTTAGGCAGCAACAACAAAACAACAACAACGGAGCCCTTTGTTTTCCCACAGGCTCCTCACATTCTTTGTCTGACAGGCTTTTTCAGTGGACTGTGCTTTTCATTGCAGGTTTAACCCTAAAAGAAGGGCTCCTGCAAGCTCTGCTTGGGGCTGGAGATATAGATCATCAGTTCGGCATAAGTTTGCTTCTTTAACTGGCCTTTGCCATAAAGGGCATTTGTTGACCATTTTAGTCTCAGTTGCCTAAAGCCAATGTTCCATGAAACAAGCACTTTACAACAGTAAAATACCTTCATTATTATTTCTTTTTCTGCTGTCCCTTTACATTTATTCTGTGTTAGTTCTTCCCTGCCCCTGGATGAAAGATAAAATTTAGGGCAAGTCCTAGTAGCTTTCTGGCCACTTTGAGGTAACAAAAGATCAGGCCGGTATAGTAATAGAATCAGTGTATTTCATTAAAGGTTAGTGTTTCTCCTCTTCTCCCAGCTCTAGCCTACTGAAAGCTGGCTAGAGGCACTGGGCCAAAGGGGATTGGGTCAACCTTTTTTGTTTTTCTCCAATGTGCATCATACCCCTCCTTCCTTATTTTGAGATGAAAGCCACTATTAAAAAATTTTTTTTTCAATGGAGATACTGGGAGGTGAATCCAGGACCTTGTGCATGCTAAGCACACACTCTACTACTGAGCTAAACCCACCCCAAAAGCCACTATTTCAGGTCAATTTCAATGTAGGAGGTAGGAGGGGCTACGGAGAGGAGACATGGAGCCAGAAACGGTCTTACTTGACTAGTTCTGTCATCAGAAGGCAGCTGACTCCACAGATGGGCCCCCTTGATTGTTGGGCATTTTGTGGGTTCTCTGAGTATCCCCACTTCTGGAAAGATCTTACTTGCAATCCATCATTAAATCTGTTCTGCCTTCAAAAAATACCCCCAGTCTTAACATTTCATATGTTCCTCATGTTCCATGCCACTATCACCTCTGTCCTAGATTACTGCAGTGGCCTCTTCCTAACTGGTCTTCCTGTTTCTGCCTGTGTTCCTTAGTCTTTTTTTATATATGGCAGCTAGGGAAATCCTTTAAACATTTAGTTCAGATCACGTTATAGCTTTGTTCAAATTGCCTGGTGGCTTCCTGTCTCACTTGAAGTCCCTGAATGGGCTGCAGGCTACACAGTTTACTCTTCCTCAACCACACTTGCTGACCTCCTCTTCTTCCAGTCTCCTCACTTTCTGGCACACAGCAGACATGATTCTACCTCATGTGCTGTCCTCTCTACCTGGGATACTTTCCCTCAAATAACCACATCTCACTCCCTCAACTATTTAAATCTTTGCACAAATGTCTCTTTCTTAGTAAGCTTCTCCCTGACCATTCCATTGAAAACTGCAAAGCTGCCTTTCTCCCAGCACTCACCCTGTTTTCCTCCCTTGCTTTCTTTTTCTCTGTAACTCTATTTTTTGACTTATGATATATTTTTTGCTCATATACTTTTCTCCTCCTTTGGTATAAACTTGTTAAAAGCAGAAGTGTTATCAGTTTTATTCACAGTTGTATCCTTGGCACATAGAACAGTGCTTGACATGTAGTAGGTACTTCATAATATTTTTGAATCAATGAGTGAATGATCAGTTATACTTATGTTTTATTGTACATCATCTGTTCATACAACCCTAGCTCTCTTTAGGCTCTAGAGAGTAAGGTCAAGATCTTGGTCATTTTGTGTTCCCTGTGTATCTAGCTCAGTGTCTGGCACAGAATAAGTTCTCAATAAATATTTATTGAATAAATTAAAGAATGAATGAATCCAGAAAGATAATTGGAGAGGTGGAACAAAGAAATGGAGGAGTAAACTATCACAGAAGATTGGGGAGGAGAAAGTTTCAAGACAAAGTAAAGTGGTCACATATTAAGGGGGGAGGAAGCCCTGGAATTTGGGATGGGGAAGGGGCTGTGGACCTTTGAGGAGTGATGGAGTGGAGGGTGGATGACAGGGTGGAGGGTGGATGACAGGTTGCAGTGGGATGAGGGGTCAGGCAGAGGTGACTGAGAAGAGGCTGCAGGATGTGGAGGACTCTGTCCAGAAGAAGCTTGTGAGGGGTTGAAATGGAATTCAGCCTGAAGGGCAGTTGGGTGGGGGAATTTTGTGTGTATATTAGTACATGGGAGAATTGAAGATGTTCGTAGGATGAAGTACTTGTAGAGAGAGATTAAAATTCAATAGAGAGGGGACAGATGTGGGAGCAGATCTGGGAGGGGAGAGGAGGACGAGAGAAGACTCAGTCCTGGAAGAAGTAAAGCTCTTTTCTGAAGTAGGAGCTGTCACTGGTCCTGGTTTGGATGCACAGGTGTGAAGTGAAGGAGGGAGGAAACCACTTACCTACCTGTGCACCTACCTACCTATTTATCTGTGTTTTTCTATCTGTCTACTCATCAGTGCATCTGTTCATCTACCATCATTTCTTCTATCTGTTCATCTATCAAATATTCCATTTGTCCTAGAACCCAGAGTCATTTCCTTGGTCCTTCTGACTGCTCATCCCCAGGGATGCTGGGGAAGCCTGTGATACTTTCGGGTGGGACAAGATATGAAAACTTTTCCCAAGTTACCTACAGCTGGAAAGCTAGGAGTTTTGAATTGCCTTATGCAGTGATTTCTCTAGCCTGGAGGTCACTTTGAGGTCAGATATACATAGTGCAAGATGAAAAACAACAGCTTACTAATATTTAGCACTTTATACTTTTCATAGTATTTTAAAATCCAAAATGTACCATCTAATTGCTTACTTCCACTCACTTCTCTGCAGACTAGGCAAGATGATTGTAGGTAAATAATTTCCCACCTTTCCCTATAACATCCAGCAAAAGAATTGTGAAATGCTTTTATTTCTCTTCCAATAATTACCACTTGTCTTTATGAACAATGGAAGGGAACCAAATAAAGAGTAAATGGAAGAAATGAAAAAATAAATCCACTCTGACTTGACACTCTGTCCAGTTAATGGACCCTACAGAAGAGCCACATTAACACTGACACTGTTTTTAATGATGGAATAATTCAATATGTGCACTCATTCGGGACATTTATAGATTATTAATTACACATACACATGGTATTCAAGCTATGAATGTAATTACCCAGGGTCTATCTTTCCTTGCTAGCCCAGCATCTTAGACCTGTTTCCTGAATCACCCCTGGGTGTTGTGTGCTCCTCTGAATCATTTTGGCAAAGTCCTTCTTAGCCTCTGCTTGTATTGACCTGGCAGGCACCTCTGGCTAAGTACCTGCTTCAAGATATTGATTCTCAGGGCAAAGGTACTATGATGATTATGACACCCCCAATTATGCTCATGTTCATAGAGGGGACATGGGAAGCAGATCACAGAGGTTGATTTATTTCAGAGACTTAGGGGACGTCCTTGTTGCCCTTGCCTCTGAATCTGGGCTTAAAGACAGTTTAAAAATGATGAGGGCTGTTAACGGGAGAAAGAGACAGGATGAGCAGATGGTCCATTGGAGGCCAAGAGCCTAAACTGATGGTAAACCAGGGTGCAGATTAGGAAGCAGGGGCTTCCTTGGGGAAATGTATTTCTTGTTCCCAGATGCGGAGGAGTTATTCAGGAGCAATAAGGGTGACCTTAAAGACGGGCCAATCTCTGTGACTAGTTTCCACTCCAGTTTCCGTGGCTTTGCCTGGTGCTTCTTGAGGAGCCCAATGAGGTGGGGTGTGGACTCTGCCTTCATTAGGGAGGAGGGGACACGGGATCCTTCTTTCTCTCTCCCCACAATGTACTGGTATTACTATTATTTTTCTGATTGTAAGCATAGTATGTGCTGATTATAAAATCCTAAACATTTTAGACATAAAGAAGAAAGCGAAAGTCTCTTTAATTCTACACCACAGACATGACCATTGCTATAATCCGTTGTTAACTTTTCCAAGTTTTCTATGCATCTAATAAACATAACACATATATATCTTTAAGAGAAATTAAGTCGTATTAGACCCATTCTTCTATAAAATTTTTTAATATAAATATTTCATGGACATCTTTCTATGCTAATCATATAGATTTTCTTGTTCTTTGCCAATGCTTAGAAGTATGTAGTTATATGGCTATAGTACAATTTAGTTAATAGGTCATTTGGATTTAATTAAACCGTTTTTTTTTTAAACAAGATAGGCTGAAAAAGAAATTATATACATTATTTCCTTTGAGCAGATTCTACAAGCTTAACAGCTAGGTCAAAAGGAATATTTATGTAAATTTTTGGTGTATATTGTCTCACTTATTACCTCCAAAAAGTTAAACTAATTTGCACTTCACAAGTAGATTATTTAAACCTTCACCAGCTGTTGCTAATCTTAAGGTGGAAAATGATATTTCATTGTTATTTTAATTTATGTTTCTTTGATTACTAATCAGGCTGAATACCTTTTCATATGGCAATTTGTTTCTTCTTTTGAAATTGTTCTGCTCATGAGGCTTCACTTATTTTTGAGGAAAAGGAGGTCACTTCTCTTGTTTTTAATTGATGTATAAAAACTCTTCAGAAAATAGAGATATTAACTTTCAGCTGCTTTTTATGTTATATATTTCCCCTAAAATATATCTTATTGCTGCTTTTATTTATTATTATTTTTAAAATCAAGGATCCAATCAAGTTTCAGTCATTGTATATGGTTTTTACCTTTAGTAAAACCTTTAGTTTATTTAGTTTCTTTTTAATGGAGAACAGTCAGTCAAAATTTTTTCCCAGTTAATACTGACTTTTTAAAAGAGATTGTTATTGATTTAAAAAATGTTCTGTATCATATTATTTATGTTTCCTTCTATTCTTAGTTTACCCATAGGTTTAAACTGGAGTGAATATAGAATTTTATAAGCTGCATTTTCTGCACTTACCAAATGATCATTTAGTTTTCTGTTTTAATTTACTGATCTAGTGAATGATATTGATAGATTTTTCTGATGTTGATCCATCCTTGAATTCCAGAAATAAATCTTGATTAGAGGTGTGCTGGTCTTTTAATGTGTAACTGGTTCTACTTGCTAATACTATTTTAAGGATATATATATTCACAACTGAATTTGACTTATAGGTTACCTTTTTTTTTTTTTGACTGTCTTGGTCATTTTTGATATCAGAATTATATGTTTTGTGAAATGAGTTTTTGAAAGCTTTATAGAAATTTCTTATAAAGCCAACATCTGGAACTTTTTTGAGAACTGAGTTTGCTAATTCTTTCAATTTCTGGTTGTTGGTTTTTTTTTTTTAACTCAAGTCATTTCTCAGAAAATTACTAATTTTTTGGCTTTCACATTATTGGCATAAAGTTATAACTAGTAGTATTTTATTAAGAATAGTCCCTTTCCTATCTATGGTTGTATTAAATTTTTTGTTCCATCGTATATGTGTTCTCAAACTTTTTCCTTCTGTTAGATTTGTCAAACATCTGTTAGTGCTTTTTAAAAAAGAACTAGTCTTAGGTTTACTCAACAATTCCAGTTATTTTAAACTTTCTAATTCATTGATTTCCTTTGTTTATTTTGTTGCTCTCTTCCTAGCTTCTGAATATAATATTCCAAAAATATTTATTCTAGACATTTCTTGTTTTAGGAAAGAACTTCGCTTTAAGGATATGATTTTCTCCTGAGTAAGGTTTTGGCTACATCCCATAGAATTTTCCATTTAGTGTTTCAATTAATTTCCAAATAATTTATAGGTTAAGTTTTTATTTACTCTTTGATGTAAGAGTTATTTGGAAGAGTGCGGTTTTAGATTTAATTCCATTTTAATCAGTGGGCTGGGGGTTTCTATAAGAATTCTACTTTTAGAAACTTAATGAGAAATGTTTTATGGACTATTAGATGATCTTTCTCTCTCTTTATTTTAAGTAAATGTTCTAGAGAGATTTGAAAACAATGTGTTCTCTCCCCTTTGGAAAGAGATAATAATTTGTTATGGAAGTTAACATTGTAAGTGTGTGTTATTCACATCTTTTCTTTTTTTTTAATTAAAAATTTTTTCCTTTTTAAAATTATTTTTAGGGGGAAAGTAGTTAGGTTTATTTATTTATTTTTTAATGGAGGTACTTGGACTGAATCCAGGACCTCCTGCATGCTAAGCAGGCACACTACCACTGAGCTGTACCCTCCCCCCTCACATCTTTTCTGTATTTATTTTTTTGTCATCTTGACATGACAAATTTTGGGAATAGTTTGTTAATCTTTCCCACTATGCCTCTGGGTTTTATAATTTTTTTTCCTATTTCTAACACTTCTTTTTGCTTTTTGGGGAGTAGTGTAGTAGGGAAGTTAACAGTACTGATTATACTGTATAGCACAGGGAATTATATACAAGATCTTGTGGTAGCTCACAGAGGAAAAAAATGTGACAATGAATATATGTATGTTCATGTATAACTGAAAAATTGTGCTCTACACTGGAATTTGACACCACATTGTAAAATGACTATAACTCAATAAAAAAATGTGAAAAAAAAGTCACTGATCCCATTGAAAAAAAAAAAAAGAGTACTGATGCTGGTCCACCTGCCTGGTTTGGATAGGACAAGTTTCCTTACCTGTAAAATCACATCATCTATTTGATAGGGCTTTTGCGAGGATTATGTGAGTTGCTGTGTATGAAGAGGTTAGAACTGCATCTGACATACTCTGAGCACTCTGTTACTCTTTAGGTATCTGCTGCTATGGTACTGAGAGTGGAAACGTTCATGGTTGCTATATACTTTGACGAATCTGTTGTTTATCCACATGAAACAAGTTTCTTTGTCCTGTATAGAACTTTTTGCTATATATTACTAAAAGTGCTTTCTTTTTGTTTGTATTTGCCTGGTCTGTCCTTGTAAACAGCATGTAGTTGGAGCTCACTTTAAAAAAAAAATCAGTCTGAAAGTTCTTATTTTTTTGAAAAATTGAAGTATAATTGACATACAATATTATATTAGATTCAGGTGTATAACACAGTGATTTGAAATTTATATACATTACAATATTATCACCTTGATAAGCCTAGTTACCTTCTCTCACCTTACAAAGTTATTAAATTATTGTTGACTGTATTCCCATGCTGTATATTACACTCCCATGACTTATTTATTTTATGACTGGAATTTTGTACCTCTTAATCCCCTTCACCTATATCCCCCAACTCCCACCGCCCTTTTCTTTGGCAACCACTAGTTTGTTCTCTGTGTCTATGACTCTGTTCTTGTTTTGTTTTGTTTGTTCATTTGTTTTGTGTTTTGTATTCCATGTATAAGTCAAATCAGATGATATTTGTCTTTCTCTGCCTGACGTATTTCACGTAGCAGAATACCTTCTAGGTCCATCCATGTTGTTGAGAGTGATAAGATTTCATTCTTTTTTTCTTTTAAATAGTGGGTGGTGTATATATATCACATCTTTTTTATCCATTCATCTATCAATGAACACTTAGATTGTTTCCATATCTTGACTATTGAAAATTCTTACCTTTTAATAAGGGAATTTGACCTACTTACAACCTTTGGGATTACTGATATTCTAATCAATTTTATGCTTTTTTGTTGGGTATGTTTCTAGATCTCTTTTCAAGTTTGGATTATTGCCCCCGTGACCTTCTAGTGCTAGTAGCTAAGCTTAGATCCTTCTAGGCTGGTGTGACTAGGAAAAAGTCTTCAAAATAAGAGAAAACAGAAGCTAGCCAGGGGACATAGCGTCTGTGGTCACAGACCTTTTGGTATCTTGGAACTGAGTTTTCTTTTTTTTTTTAACATTTTTTATTGATTTATAATCATTTTGCAATGTTGTATCAAGTTGTGCGCAGAGCACAACTTTTCAGTCATACATGAACACATATATATTCATTGTCACATTTTTTTCTCCGTGGGCTACCACAAGATCTTGTATATATTTCCCTGTGCTATACAGTATAATTTTGTTTATCTATTCTACAATTTTGAAATCCCAGTCTATCCCTTCCCACCCTCCAAGAATTGAGTTTTCTTATAGCCGTCGTTCAGTGAGTACCTAATACAAGCCGGGTGCTTTTCTAGACACTTTACATGTACTGTTTCATTTAACTCCAATGACATCCTTACCATATAAGTATTATTATACTTATAGATAGGGAGACTAGTTGAAGAAATTAAGGCATGCTCCTGAGGAATTGAAGAATATATTATTTGTAATGTGTAAACTAATTCCCTTTCTCACCATGTATGCGTGGGATGTGGACTAGGCAAAGAACTCGGTCCTGAATTGACTTTTTAAATAATTTTTTAAAAATGGAGTTTCTAAACGAATAGGTTGCCAGCTGCTGGGGACAGTGAGGCTTCTTATTCTGATCCACTCATTTTTCATACTAGTTTAAATTTCCACTCTAAGTTGATTGTTCTGGAGTGGATAATCCAGAGACTAGTAGCCTTTTCACTATTAGAAGGGAAGAAAAAGTGGTGTGACCACACTTTGTCTTTCATCCTGTTTATCTTTTTTCAGAGACTGGGTGTGGAGTTAGTAGGATCTGTGCTTGCTGGTCTCACATGATCCCAGAGAAGAGAAAGCTCATGCTTTATCCATCTTTGTATCTCTAGTGCCGGGAAGAATCCCTGGCCCATGATAGGTGCTATTTCTTAAAATGACCTGAGCTCAGAAAAGAGGGAAAATTGTTTTACATTAACTTTTGAATTATAAAGTTTTAGAAGAAGGCCTGTAGAATAGAAATGCATTCTCTTAAAATTATGTTTTCTATAACTCTTACACTACTTTGTATAACATAATAAAAACAAAGTGTGTTTATTACTCTTTCAAGAACTTACTCTGGACTAAAGCAGAGTATCCTTTCAGTAGGAGAAGGTTCCCGTCACTGAGGGAGGGTGGAATGACACTGACATACAAATGACCGTTTGCATGGGTAATGCAAGTGAGGACATTCAGCTAATAAAAGTGCTCCAAAGCCAGCTGCAGGGGAGACATATAGTCCTGATCTCACAGGAATTCCGTAGTTGGAAAAAAAAAAACAAGAAACCCAAACGAAAACTCCCAGCTTACATCAGGGAAATACTGCTGCAGACCTTTAATGAGATCCCTAGGTGAATCAGTTTTTATACGGGCCTGTTTGACTTCCACAGATATCTGGCTAGACCTTGATTGATTGTCAGGCTTTTTAAGCAGCATTGATTTTTACTGCCGCAACATTGGGATGATGAGGTCATTGTATTTTGCCGTGTTATTGAAATTCTTGTTAAAGCAACCTGGAGGTTATAAGCACATCCAGGCACTGGCTTCTTGCTTGTGCTGTTGTGAGAGATGGGAAAGTTGAGGTAAGTAACGAGGCAAAAAAATTCTCCTTTCTGGTTGGAGGGGGAATTTCAGATTTTTCTGAATTATAATGATAATTAGTAGCTATTCATCATAGCTGATCATTTCTTTTCATTTATTGAGAATGTGTATACACAGACCCAGGGATTGTTCTGAACATTTAACACACATAGCTCTTTGTCCTCACAACACCTCTGTGAGGTAGGTGTCATCAACACCTTGTAGATGAGGAAGCCGCATCTCAGGGAGGTAGGGTTGCTCGCTCAGGGATAATTAGTCAATGGAAGAGCTAAGTTTTAGATCAAGGCTGTGTCTGACTCCACAGCCCATGCTTTGAACTGCTAGTTTCCTGTATGATAGTGTATGAGTGGTTAGATCAGAGAACAGTACTGGAGATTGCTGCCTAAGTGATGAGCCCTCTCTCCCACGTAGACCTGGGTTCTGAGGAAAACTGGAAATAATACAGTGCTTTAGGACACAGCATCTTGACTTCCCCACTTCAAGCGGCGACCACCTGAATCTCCCTTTTGCTTGAGTGATGCTGTGCCCCTGAAGGAGCCTGAGAGGGCTTTGCACATTTTGGGATTCCTCCAGCTACCACCTATTGATCAGTGGCTGCCAGAAGCTTTAATCCGATTAGAGTCTCTACAACTGGTTTCCATCCCTGGCGCCTGCCTCAGGTTTCAGAGCAAGGGGAAAAAGTATGACATCACCCCTGCTTGCATCTGTGCTGGGTGGCTAATGAAATTACGTGATGGATTTGAGGACCATTAAAGTCAATGTTGATCCTTATTATTATTAAGAGTACTTTCAAATTTACTGCACCATGGGGCAGGCTCGAAAGCATCATTTTTCATAGGTGTGTTCATTGCTCTGAATTTTAGCGCACAACTCCGTGGGATATGGAGAACGCTAGCAGCACAGAGAATCGATTCTGAAATCTGCAGGATGAGAGCACACGTAGCTCTTTTGCTGGAAGGAGGAGAAGGTTCTGGGATTTTTCCATCATGAGGCATCACGATGACCCTGGATTGAAAAAGACTAAAATGAAACAAAACATGTTTGTCAAATAAATATGAAGCATCGTTGTTGCCATTAGCAGCAGAAATAGTATTTTTTAATTAAAGTTTAAGTGTTAGTGTACAAAAAAGGGCTCAGTTCAGGTCACCAACAATTCACTGAGCATAGATACTGAGCTAACACTAGGGATACATTGTACTGGGGGAAGGTCAGTCTTGTTTTTTCCATCAGTATGTCTCCAGGGCCCAGCTAAATGTCCAGAATGCTGAAATTATTCTCTGTCTTGAAAAAAATACACACACACACACACACACACACACACACACACACTCACCTAAAATATATGTAAAGTGCATAGATCTTAACTGTACAACTCAATACATTTATCCACATACGCATAGCAATCCACACATGCACATCTGTGAGCTGTCACCCAAATTAGGATACGATACATTTCTCATATCCTAAAGCTGTGTCTTGCCTCCTTAAATTTCCCCAACAGAGATAACCACTATTTTGTCTTCTTTAGATTAGTTTTGTCTCTAACTAAGATACATCCTATATATTAACATACATTGAATCTTCATATAAAAGGACTCATACACTCTGTTATCTTTGGTGTCTGGCTTCTTTTGCCCATCTATGTTTCTGTGAGATTCATCCATATTGTTACATGTAAGACTATACAGTTTGTTTTTTATAATTGCTGAGTAATATTCCATTGCATAAATATGCCACCATCAATTTATTCTTCTATGATGGGTATTTGGGCTGTTTCCAGTGTTTAGCTATTATAAACAAAGTTGTCATGAACATTCTTGGACATGTCTTTTAATGGACTTTTCCACTGATCTCTTTTGGACATTCATGTAGGACGGGAACTGCTGGGTCATTTTGTATTATTGAATTGAAAAATACAGTTCTTTATTTGGCTGTGGCCCACACCTCTCAGGCCTTGCAAAAGATCTGTGGTACTCTGTCCCACATGTTCTCAGTGGAAAATAATTCAGTGATAGCAAAGAATTAAAGTTGAATATATACAAATCACTCATTATTCACTAGCTACAATGACAATACAAGCTTTAACATGTGGTTTTAAAGTATAGAACAATGCCAAAAAACCTGATAGTCTAGTAATTTTATTACACCAAACTCAACATTATACTGCAGATTATATAGTGCAAATTCATAGTTAGCATAGCAATTTATTAAGAAAAATTATCGAGAGCCTACTATGTGCCAGGGAGGCACTGTTCTGGGCCTTGGGGCTCTGGTAGAGAACCCACAGATAAGAAATGTCTCTGCTCTTATGACATTTAAATTCTAGAAGAGAGATAGACAGTAGATACCAAACAAATAAATATGTGCTATAAACATATCACCAACAAAACATACAGTGTAGACAAGTTTTGGGAAGATTGCAGATATATCTTCTTTAGCAATAGGTTTATGGATGATATGCATTTGAACTGTATCTAGACATAGCTTAAAGTCTAGTTATAGGAAAATTAGATGGCAAACATCCTACTCATGTGCATAGTAATAAAATAGTAATAATAATAGCTAACTGTGTGGTTTAAGTCATGAATTATGTCATTTAATCTTCCCAGTATCCCTATGTTGTAGACACTAGTCTCTCATTTTAATGGTGAAGACACTGAAACACAAGAGTTAAATAACTTCCGGAAAGTCACATGGCTAGTAGGTGGGGATATTGGTTTAAAAACAAAGCAGACTGACTTTAGAGCCTGTACTTCAATTATGACCCTATTCTGTCCTCCAGATGGACAAATATACATTTATACACATGGTAGCATTACCCAAATGACACACAATAAATTGATAAAGATGTTACACTAACTGTAATGTATAATGCAGAACCACAACTCAAATAGCAGTGGTTGGAATCCATGGCTGATTGAAGATAGCATCAATGATATGTGATTCACAAGTTGTGTTTCCTGAAAACTGCTGAGATTCTGTCCTGTGTACTCATGTTCCATAAAAGTTTTACAGTTTTTCCAAATGAGTGGCAGCCAGACTTTTTAACCCAAGACTGAACTAAAGATTCAGTAAACTCTGTTCGTAGTTCAACTTAGAATCTTCAGCTAACTCATTAATAGGATATTAGTAAGGAACATTAGGTTTTAGGTAAAAATAAAAGCTAGTAGAAAGTGTGTTATTTGCTAGCAGGGTGAAAGAAGACTTGCATTTCTGGATCTGTTCAAGGGCAATTGGAAGGACCCTCCAGAGGACTGCAGGTCTGCTCTAAGGCTCCCTGCCCCAAGTAAAATAAGATATACGAAGAACACTTCTAAACAACATGCCAACTGCTGTGGCCGGTGGTCTGCGTTGGGCAAGTGGGGCTTAGTAAATAGCTCCCCTGTCTCTAGAATTCTGAAGCTATTAAGAGATAATCAAGAAGTAACATAGAGATGAAATAAATGTTACTGTTGTTACTGATTAAACTGCTAAGGGAGAACTTGGGAAAGACAAGATTTACACATGCAGCACAGGCGGCACTGGACAGACAGGCCTCTCCTGAAGTAACAGGGTGTGCCCGTCAGGGCATCAGGAAGCAGGAGGAATACATCCTCTCTGTGGGCAATTTGCTCCCACGAACAAGAGAAGGAGTAAGCCTGCCCCAAGTTGCTCCATCTCCCCTGGGAGCAGTCAGCGGGAGGAGGGAAGGGCCAGCAGTGTATGGATGTGGAACTCCCTCCCCAGGAAGGAAACAGCAGGCTTGGGGAAGCAGCTCTTTCTGCACCTGCAAAATCCTTTGGCATATATGCTCTGGGGGTATAAAGAAATGATGTACCTAAGCAGGACCAGGAGAAGGCACTCTCAAGATGATAACTTGTGCTGAGTCTTGTAGGATAACCAGGAGCTAGCCAGATGGAGCTTGGAAGGCAGGATGCTTTAGACCAGGGTTTGACCAACGATAGCCTGCAGGCCAGATTTGGCCTGTTGCCTAATTTTCGAAATAAGAATTTATTGGAGCATGGTCACACTTATTCATTTATGTATTGTCTATGCATTTGTGCTGTAATGGTAGAGTTGAGTAGTTGTGACAGAGACCATATAGCTTCCAAAGCCTAAGATATTTACTCTTTGGTCCTTTACAGAAAAATACTTGCCAACCTCTGCTTTAGGCTGAGGTAATGCTTGGAGGTATGAAGAGGATGATGGTGTACTGGGGACGTGGGGCTGGGCACTCTGAGTGGTTTGATATTATTGGGACATTAAGCAGGAGGCAGGTGGTGATTAAACAGATGGACCCCTGGCTCCCTCAAACTTTTATAGTCTTCTACAGAGAGCAGTGATGCAGGCAGACAGGTTAATGATATTAATTATATGAAGACAAATGGACAAACATTTAACAAATAGAGCTTTTAAATTCAAAAATATTTACGTCAATATATTTAAGGCAAAAGACAGATGTAGAGGAAGGAGCTGTGACAGTAACATGATCCAAAAGAATGAAATTGGTCATTTTTCTTCAAGTGGCTCAGGGAGGGGTTCAGAGAAGAGGCATTTTGCTATGTTAGCAGCAGCTGTGGAAAGGGAATGGAAGGGGTGAATCTGGGAGGGGAAATTTGTTTCCAGCATAGGGATGCAATTTTGAGTCAGGATGGGATGACGGAATGAAGTGATCCTGGTTCTCTTTCCCCTGGGAGAATGAATGCGGAGGGTGTGCAAGGATGGGAGAGGGGCTCTTTGAAGAGAGGAGACTAGATCCTGGGACCAATCTTTTCTTTTTAAATAAGGTATTCCCCTCCACTGCCCAGCTGTTAGAATTAAAAAATTACTAATGTATGAGCATTCCTCTCTGTTCCTACTTATTCTGCTTCCAAGAAAGATTATTTTTACTTTTTGGCTTCTGGGATTTTAGTTATGCTGCTTAGGATAATAGAGAGAAAAATGCTGAGCTAGAAGGAAAAGGAGATGAGAATTGAGAAGAAATAAAAGTTCTGGTGGTGGGGGGTGGGGTTGTGGCGAGTGACTGGAGAGTACATCCAGGCAGGCAGGGAAGGATGGCGAAAAGACCACAGTCAGTTTCTCGGGCAAGGCTGAGGAAGAGGGGATTCAGGGGAATTTAGAGAGAGAAAGGAAGTCTTTGGGGACAGCTCTGGGCATTTGGGAAAGGTAAATAAGGCCTTGGGGATGGTGAATTGAAGGTATTTTGCTATTGATTATGAATTTGGTTCTATTTGATGTTTTTCAAGGGCCTCACTAAAGATGAAGACTGTTGCCATTTAATTCTTGGCTGCCAAATAGTTGTCTACATAGGACATTGCAGAGAACAGACCAAATATAAATAATTCTTCTTCCTAAATACTTCTTTAAAATTTTTATTCAAACAGCTTTGTCAAAGTTTAATTGACACACAATGTTACACATCTTAAAAATGTAAATTTAATGCATTTCTACATGTTGTACACCTGTGACACCATTACCATAATCAGGATGATAAATACATTCATCATTTCCAAAAGTTTTCTTGTAACCTTTTAAAAACTTTATTTATATTTTTATTAAAGTATAGTCAGTTTACAATGTTGTGTCAATTTCTGGTGTACAGCACAGTGCTTCAGTCATATAGGAATTCTTGTAAACTTTTGTAATCCCCTCTATTCCACTGTCCCTAGGCAACCACTGATCTGCCTTCTGTCATTTTCTAGAATTAGCATTTTCTAGAATTTTATTTAGGTGGAATCATACAGCATCTACTGTTTTTTTGGGGGGGACTCTGGTTCTTTTCACTCAGAGTAATTATTTTGAAATTTATTCATGTTTTTGCATGTATCAATAGATAATTCCCTTTTCACTGCTGAATAGTATTCCATTGGATGGATAGACCACAGATTATTTATCTGTTCATCTGTTGATGGATATTTAAGTTGTTTCTAGTTCTTGGCTATTGAAATAAAGCTACTATGAGCATTCATGTTTATGTCTTTGTAAGAACTATGGGCTTTTAGCTTTCTTGGGTGAATACTAGGAATGTAGTGGATCATATTGTAGGTATATGTTTATTTAATAAACTGCCAAACTGTTTTCCAAAACATCTGTAGCATTTCACATTCCCACAGGAAGTATATAGATGTTTCGTTTTCTCCATATTCTCACTAACGCTTGGTATACTCAATCTTTTTTATTTCAGGTATTCAAATAGGTATGTAGTAGCAACTCATCATAGTTTTAATTTTTATTTTCCAAATTATTACTGATGTTGAATATCTCTTCATGTGCTTGCTTGCCATATCTTCTTTGATGAAGTGTCTGTTCAAATATTTTGACCATTTTTTATTGGGTTGCTTTGATTGTTATTTATTTTAAGAGTTCTTTATATATTCTGGATTCAGGTCCTTTATCAAATACTTGATCTGTAAATTTTTTTCCAGTATGTGGCTTGTATTTTAATTAGTCTAACAGTGTCTTTCAAAGAACATATTTTCTTAATTTTGCTGAAGTCCAATCTATTGATTTCGTTTTATTTTGTGGATTATGGTTTTGGTATCATTATCTAAGAAAACATTGTCTAACCCAAGATCACAGAAATTTTGTCGTATGTTTTCATCTACAAGTTTTATAGTTTTAGATTTAATTTCACATAGTTTTAGGTGAATGAACCATTCTGAGTTAATTACTATGTAAGGGTGATATATGGATTAAAGTTCTTCCCTTTCTTATTCTCCTCCTCTTTCTTCTTTGCATATAACAATGCAATTATTTCAGCACCATTTGTTGAAAAGATTATCCTTTCTCCATTAATTGCCTTTCCACCTTTCCCCCAAATTCTGTACATTTATGATTCCATTTCTGGATTCTTTATTCTGTTCCATTGATCTGTTTGTATTTCCACCAATACTACAGTGTCTTGATTACAATAAATCATGGAATTGGGTGCTGAAAGTCATCCAACTTTGTTCTTTTTTGGTCAGTGTTGTTTTGGCTGTTCTGTCCTTTGGATTTTCATATGAATTTTAAAATCAGAGTGCTAATTTTTTGGAGTTGATTGGAGTTGTACTGACTGTCTAGATCAATTTGCAGAGAATTAGCATCTTAACATTATACAGTTTTCCAATTCATGAACATGGTTTTATTTAGATCTTTAAAAATTGGTTTCAGCACTGTTTTGTCATTTTCAGCACAGGTCTTGCATAATCTCTTGTCAGGGTTATCCCTATGTATTTTACTTTTTTGGGATGGTATTGCAGATGGTACTACTTTTTTTTTTCCCTTCCATTTGTGATTCTTTGTGCATAGTAATACAGTTGATTTTTGTGTATTGATCTTGAATCTTATAACTTTACTAACCTCACTTATTAGTTTTAGTAGCTTTTTTTTTGTAGATGAATAACTTTTAATGAACAAGCTGAACAGGCACATGTCCTTAGGTGAAAACAACCTTCCAGTGGTTTGAAGTTGGCTTTTTGAGCTGGCTAAGGATGTCCTCCATGTGCTCTGGGAGTGGCTCTTTGGTGCTTCTTTCAAAACACAAGGTCTTTTGTGGAGAATGGGTTGGGGTAAAATCATAGTGAATGATTACCCCCAGACAGGGGCCAAGAGGAAGTACCTTAAAAATACATTATGGTGGACAAGAATAATGAGGATTTGAATAAACAAGAAAAGCATTTCCAAGGGCATTCTTCACATATCAAATGGAGGTAGGTCCGTAGGAGATGTTATGGAACCCTGGCAGGTAGTTGTGGGAATGAGTGAGGGAAAAGACTTCTGTGTGACAACAGTGTTTCTTGTGCCCATGATGAGACCATTCTTCTAAACCAACCTCTAGAAGAAGGGCTGAAGTGGAGAGTGTTGACTATATCTTTGTGCTAGTATATATGTAGATGATGACTAGAAAATTTAGTTAAAGCATCTGGAAGTTTATTTCAATTCCTAGATTATTGTTAGCATGTGGATAAGATGAATTGTTGGGGTGACTTTTTCTGTCTTTAGCTGCTTATTTCGTGTCAGAGGGGCAGAGATGTTGCAAGATAAAAAACAGCAGACTGTGGCAATAGGATGGTTATGGCAAAAGAAGGATTGAAATGAGTCACACAGAACTCCAGTATTTCTTCTGTGGGAGTTTGATGATACTGTTTGCAATACATAAGAAGAAATTTGAGTTCAGGCAAGGAGATGTATAGGTAAGGCTTGTGTTAAGTAGTTCTGGGCATTTAGTTCTTAGTAAGACTTCGTGGGTCTGAAGAAATGATTCATATTCTACATCTGTTCTGTAGAGTCCCTTTGTTCCAAGGAGATCCTTTGTCAGGCACTATGAGGACAAAGATGATGGATAAGCTGAGTGGGCAGAGATCTGGACCCTCCATCTTCCTCCATCCTACCCCTGCCTTCTCTATTCAATCAGAGGTCCTTGCCCTCCTTTGAGAAAAAAAAATCTGTTTACTGTATTAGCATTCCACATCAGGTGTTGTTGTCTAAGTAACTTTGTGTATGCGAGTGTTTGAAAACCACTGGACTAGACCAATGAAAGAGATCAGTGATGAATGCCTTTCTCAGAAACAAGGAGTAAAATGTCACTCAGAACTTGTGGTCTCTGCCAAAATGGAAGGGAGTTGTTTCCTTCTTAGCGACAGGCCTTACCTGAGTGACAAGTTACTGATAGCCCAATGTTGGGTTTGCCAAATATTGCATGGAACATACTCATGCTAAAAATTATTATTATCTGAAATTTAAATTTAACTGGATGCCCTGTGATTTTATTTTCTAAATCTAGCAACCTTAATCAATGCATAATTCATAAAAAAATAATGAATGGATTCTCCAATATCATGATTTTGCTAAATATTGACCAAAAAATTCTCAACATCTTGGCTACATGAAGCAAACTACATTAATCCCTTGGCCTGCCATGCACGGCTTTCTTGGCAACCAGCTGACTTTCCTTGGCTAGAATGTGGATAAGGGAACAGGTGTTGTCAATGATTTTTCAGGCTAGAAGGGCCTCACTCTTCCCCAGGACACTGGAGACAAATTAGTCCACATTCTGCCAATGAACCAATTTCCCCAACTCTTGTTTTTTGTTAAGTATCATTTCATCTTTGACATTTCAAGTTGTGAGTTTTAATTAGAATATTGATGTTGTCTTAGAGTTCTTCATCAACATCATACTTTTTCCTTAAAGAGAGAAATAAAATTTTTTTTTGTCTTGGTCACTTTTTCTTTATCAAACTTAGTTCATTTTTTCCTTCTAGTTTTATTGAGATAGAATTGACATATAGCACTGTGTAAGTTTAAGGTATAGGGCATAATGATTTGACTTCTATATATCATGAGATGATTACCATGATAAGTTTAGTGAACATCCATTCTCATATAGATACCAAATAAAAGAAAAAGAAAAAAATTTTCCTTGTGATGAGAATTCTTAGGACTTAGTCTCTTATCAACATTCAGATATAACATAGATCTGTGTTAATTACATTAATCATGTTGTACATTACATCCCTAGTACTTATTTATCTTATAACTGGAGGTTTATACCTTTTGACTCTTTCATCCAATTCCTTCTCCCCTCACCCTCCAGCTCTGGTAACTACAAATCTGATCCCTTTTTCTATGAGGCAAACCTCAGTTCATCCTGACAAGCACTTGGTTAATGCTACTGAATACAGCTTTGCTCTGGTTCTGTATCCTTCTTTCCTTCTTTTATAAATGCCTGTTAGAGATCTGAGCTTACCAGAGAACCTCTGGATAGCTGCATTGGCATTTCAGGTGTCTCTTCCTTGTCTTTCTCATTTAAATCCCATCATCATAAATACATTATAAGAAAGCTGTCTAGGCAGTAAAATTAAGTCCCTGTTTTGGATGATCCATTATATGAATGGTTAACAGCTGCTTTCAGGTATGTGCTAAGTTCTGTACATTTATTGTCATATTCAGTTCTCATCACCCCGTGAAATAGGTCTTACATCTTCATGTTATAGATGAGGAAGCCAAGACACAGAGAGGCAAAGCCACTTGCTCAAAGTCACACAGCTGGAAATTTGTAGAGCTAGAACATGGACACATCTCTGTCTCTGACTTCAAAGTTTTTAGTTATGGCTGTTTCGTTATACAACAGGGCTTTGTGGCTCTGGCTTCAGTCAACCGTGTGCAGTAGTAATCTGATAGAGCTACTGCCCATATTAGAGTCAGTCCAAGATGAAGAAAAATTGATTGTGTGCTTCCTGCAATGTGGATGAGAGAATAGCTGAGCTCTTTTTTAAAAAAAAATCTGTATATATATATATATATATATATGTATATATATATAGAAGTATAGTTTACAATATTGTGCCAATTTCTGGTGTACAGCATAATCCATCAGTCATACATGAACATACATATATTCCTTTTCATATTCTTTAGGTGAGCTCTTCCTAGTAGGTTTGTTCTTCTGACAGAAGTGGTTTTTCTTCAGTAACTCTTATTTTCCACATAGAAGGACCTGCCTTCTAATTAGATGTCATCTCATTTTCTAAGTAATTAACTTAAAAAACCCACATATACCACAGAAGCCCAACATCTAGTGAGGGAAGGGTGGGCAGATACGTGTGTTTGTGTGTTCATGAAATTTCCTTCCCCTGCTGGGTTTAATTCCCTTTGCTTGTGAGTTTATTCACAGAAGCTGGATGTCAGTATTGTTTCTTCTCCAGCTCCCTCAACCTGGAACCTGGTTACTGGCAATGTGTTAATTTTAGCAGTTTTAGTTCATTGAAATAATTGTCAATTTCCTTGAATTCATCACAATGGGAGTTTACCTATTTTTAACTGTCTAAAACTTAATGTGGCGGTGCTATTTTTACTCAGAAAATAATTCTCCAGAAGTTATCATAAGAAAAATTTTCTCCATAAAGGAGGTCCATTTAACCATTTCCAATTCACAGTGGAGAGAAAGCCAGTTCTCTGAGAAGTTAAATAATCCGCAAGGGTTTTCCCAGAACCCAGTCGAAGCTCCTGTTTCAGCTGTGCCAGGACCTGCTGCTGTTGCTCTGCTCTTGGCAACAAAAATGATTCACCTTGTAATATCTGTGACTCTCAGCCCTGCCTTCTACTTACAGCCAGGTATTGTCCTTTACAGCGTGAAGGACATGACCGTCATGACTCAGGGATGTGATCAGGCTCCCTCCTTCCTGAGGATGTGCCTCTCATCAGGACATTTGCTCAACTGTTGATCTGCCTCTGCTTCTCTCATTGCTCACTCTATTTGGGGATGGCTTAGTGAGCGATGTCTAGGAAAGGTCCGGGAGGTGTCACCTCTCTCTCATCCTCACCATCCCACAGTGGCAGTGCTCCTGTCCCCTATTGTGCTTCCTTTGGTCCTTCTCCACTCTTCCTGCTGGACTGGCCACTTGCTAAGGGTGGTGAGCAGCTGAGAGGAAAGTGCTGCTTCCCCAAGTGGAAAGAAGAGGCTCAGAGACATCCTGCCAGGAAGTGTCCTTCATTTGACGTTGAAGGAGAAAGAAGAGCCACAATCTGCCGAAAGTCTCAGTTGAAGGGCAAATGTGATGTTGGGAATGGTGCCTAGTATTTGAACTTGGGTGCAGGCCTGGGCTCTTCTCTGTCTGCCCTCACATCTTGTCTGATGACTCACTCTGCCACCTCTGTGCAGGTGCCCCCAGACTCTCTGCTGAAAGCCACAGCTTGGTTTTTGGTTGCCTGCTGGACCACCCGCCTTGATCACTACAAGGCAGATCAGACTAGCGTGTTCAAAGACTCTCGACTTTCCTCTCTGAACCTGCTTTCTCTCACTCTTCTTTCTTGAGGAACGTCCACTTCAGTTTTTCAATTACTCAGGCCAAAAACCCAGCCACATCTGTCACTCCTTCTTTCCCTCACATTTCACATCCCATCACTCCTCAAATCCTGCCAGCAATCCTGTAACAATATGTTCAGAATCTCACCACTTTTCATCACCTCATGTCTGTCACCATAGCCCATCACTTCCCTAGATGATGGTAAGAGTTTCCTCCTTGCTTCCCCTCTTCCTCTGCCAAGTTTAAAAAGGTAGATTATAGACCTCTTCTGCTGAGAATGCTTCAATGACTTCCCATCTCACTTGCCACAAAATGCAAACCCCTACCTGATCTGGCCACCCCTTCCCAAATCTTTCATCTCATCTCCAGCCCCTGCCCCAGCTCCCCCTCCAGGTCCTTGTCACCTGGAACCTGCCAAGCACATGCTATTCTGGTTCCTGGAACACTCTTGCCCTAGGGACCCACGTGACTCCCTCCCTCCCTTTACCTTTCTGCTCCTCCATCACCTTGTGAGAAAGTCTTCCCTGACCTAGTTAAAATGCTCCTGACTAAGAGCAGGCCCTTCTTTGTTTTTGTTTGCTGTATATCCCTGTTACCTGGCACAAGGCAGACCCAGTAAATATCTGCATTTGATAAGGATGAATGAACTCATTAGTTCCCAGGCAAGAAAAGAGTTTTGGTTTTTCTTAAATGTCTTTGATTTAGTTCAGGGTTCCAATACTGCCTTGATTAGTGTCTTGTAGGATCATGGGAAGATCACATATTCCAATTTCTTTTCTTCCTTCTTCTTCTTTTTTTTTTAAATGGAGGTACTGGGGATAGAACTCAGGCCTTTGTGCATGCGAAGCATGGGCTCTACCATTGAGCGATACCCAGCCCTCCCAATTTCTTCATCTGTAAAATTCAGGGTTGGACTAGGGAGTATGTAAAGTGAGGTTTAGCTACCCTTTTCTGGTTTTGTAAATGTGGGAGCTCTCCTGAGATCCAGCAGTAGCATACCAAGGACTGGGGACTCTTCCACGGTTCTACACCTGTGTCTGAAGTGATGGAGACAGCCTCTTCTTCCACACTTCCTGTCCACTTTGTGAACACTCCCGGCTTCTCACCATGAGGCACATTATGCCATTCAGACACACAGTGTGTGGAAGCCGTTGTGAGGTATGTTGCTAGACACCAGTCAATAGTAACAAATCATCAAAGCCTATGTGCAATTTACATTAAAAGTCAGAGTGTTGACTATATTTCAATAAAAAAATTAGCTAAGAAAGACAAAAAAATTACATTGGAAAAAGAAACCAGAAAGGATTCAAGACTGTCTCTAAAATGACCTGACCTCACTCATCTACATTTTGCTTTGTTTCCTTGAGTGGGAGAGAAACGGCAGAGCCTGGTTGAAATTACTTGTAATCCAGGGAATGCCATGTATGTGAATGTATTGGTTTTATGTGCTGTAGTGAAAAACAAAAGGTTTGGAACCACTGGTGTTACAATGATTGAGATTCAGAGGTAAGAAATGTGGTCTTTGCCTTCATAGAGTTTATGGCCTAGATTAAAAAACAGGACATACTTGTCCTGTAAAGGGTGTGTAAGAACACAGTAACTACGTGTGCGTGCCAGACATGTAGAGCAGTTTGTCCTTCCGGGAGGCACTGTTCGTGGGACTGGTTCATAAGAGAAGAAACACTTGAGATATGTCTCAAGGGGTCTCTCCTCCTTTCAAGACACTAGTTCTGCAAGATGCTTTCCCTCCCTCCTTCCTGTGTCCTCTGATGATAACATCTTGGTTAGCACGAAGCATCAGGTTTCTGTACTATCCTTTGTGGTCCCTGTATATCCACACTGTTATAAATATACTCTCTTTGAATGATCCTAGTTCAGATAGGTCATCTGCTTCCTGTTGGAACTCTGATGATATAGTCTCATAAAAAATTTTCCTTTCAATGGGAACAGATGAGAACTCCAGATTAATTTTTTTTCAGTGATACACAACCTCAAAAAAAGATAGGCTTGATATCTGTACCAGAGAAGAATGAGTACCATTTCTAAATCCCCACTGTGCTCTTTCAAGTCCCTCGACCCAGGAACACTGCTTGTCCTTGTTGATGCATGTGCTGCGTTGGGTGGATCAAGGAGGTATTTGTCCCTGGTATCTTAAATAAGTAGGCTGACAATATAATTCATTTTCCAAAGTGGAAAATATTTTAGAATACAACGGTGCACTCTGAAGAATTATTCAGGGGCGACAGGTGTAAACCAGGATTGTTGGAATGGTCAGTCTGCAGATAAAGGGATGTTATAATTGCCTTTCATTAATCTAAAATCACAATACTGCCCCAGAGAAAGTAAAGAGCATCCCTTCTGTGTGCTGGGGTGACCTTCTTAGCCATCCTCAGGGGTTCTGTTCTGGCCTATTCCAAGTGCTGAGTCAAGAAGCCCAGCTCGAGGACTCGACCATTGGAATGATGTAACATTCTCACTGCGAGGCAGAGGCCAGGCAGCAATACGGGTAATGTCTGGGCTCTTCCTAGCATTGCCTTTGATAGGGAATTAAGGTCATATGACCCTCTCTGAGAGGTCTATCTCATAGTGTCTTCAAATTCTATGTCCTTGTGATCAAAAGAATTGAAGCATGGTCTGGGCCAGGGAGGAAAGTGATTCTAAGTCTGGCAGACGCACAATAGATGAGAAGGATACAGGTCCTCAGAGAGGAAGGGCAAGAGCACTTCAATCAGGGCTCGCCTTGTGAGCAAAGGCCAAACAGCAGGGTGCCAGCTGCTACACAAAGCAAATTGGAGACCTGAGCCACATCACCAATACACTCCTATGTGTGCAGGGCTCAGCTGATTTAGAGGGATATGTTTTCTTTATAAACCTTTCACTAGCTAAAAATGTGAAGAGATGCTTCAAAGCATCAGACCTCCCCAGTAGCCTGGTGTGTGTGTGTGTGGAAGCTGATGCTCCTCATTTGGCTTTGTGCCGTCGGCTCAGATGCAGTATTTGGGATTATCTAGCCAATTACTACATTTGTACTCTGTCTGCCTCTCAAGGGATTTTCCTTTAGATTCTCTAATAGAAACATTTTGTTTTCCCTTGAAGAACAGTTTGGTCACCCTTGGGGTAACCATCTCTTGAAATCTGTGCCAGAGTTTGTATTTATTTCCACAGCTTGAACGTAGCCTTTCTCCTTGTTGTCTTAGCACTTGGTGTTCTTGCTGGTAATTTATAGGGGAGCACTTTATATCATGCTCTCCAGCCTGGTGATCATCATTCTGTTTTTGAAAACAAAAGTGTTTCTTGCAGTGGAAAATAGTTCATGTGCGTCCACCAATTTGTATACTTTAATTTTGTGAAAGAGCAGGGAGCTACTGTGGTTTCTTGGAAAACCTCTTTTAGGATTAAGTGATACTCTTATAACATCAAATCAGAAGCTACTAGCATTTGGGGCCTGTGTATTATTTATTATGATGCAGATCAACACTTGGTTGAGTTGGAATTTCACTGTTGCAACATGGGTAATGGTTAATTCCCTCAGTAATAAATTGTGCCTATAACTCTAATTGCTGCCATAAGGTGAGTGGCTGTGGTTGAGAGTACAGGCCTAGTGGCTTGGCTCTTCTTAAGTATAGTTGACTTGCAGAGATTAGGTAGGTGAGCACAGGCTTTCAATTCCATCATGCAATACCTGCAAGGTCTAACTGTGGAGGTAATATATGGACCAAGACTGAAATGCACATGAACACCTGTATGTAAATTGGCATCTCTATGTTTTTCTCTCAGTTGTCACTTGTGGACTTTTTTTCTTCAACTCTCTTCCTGGATTTAGAAACCTTCCCAGGCTGCTTTTATTTTTTTGGCTGTGCTTCTAGACCTTCCATTGAAATGCTCCTGCAGGTGACCCTTTGGCTAGCTGCCTGCCCTCATTAACTAAAAGCATTAGTTTGCCTCCTTAAGCTTTCCAGTTCCCTCTAAAATACAGGGACAGCTTGTTACTTTCCTGGTCAGAAAAACAAAGGCTCCCTTTGCAGTCTCTCTCAGCTCAAGTGAGAAGAGGAACTCAAAGAACACACACTGCAACTCACTCGGGAAGATCCTTCACTAATCAGGAACATATTCCCTGTTGTGGTCATCCAACTTCTTCATCTTCTACTTTACTAATTTTGGAAACTTATATGGTTTCTAGATAGGAAATGACTGTGGCATTCAAAAAGAAGATCAGTAATTCATTGGAGTGGTGCTACAGTAGAAAGAAACTTAATGCACTATATGAATAATCTCTGGCCCACTTCATTTGTTCATCCATTAATTCTTTGGTTCATTCCTAAAACATTTATGGAGTGCTTGCAGAGTACTAGATACTATTTGGTGCTAGAGAAATTGAGATAAATGACACTATGTTGGTTTGGCTGATGATATAATAGTATACCCAAAAGACCAGTAAGCTCCAGTAAAAACTTGGAAGAATTAACAAAATTTTTGTAAGTGACTGGATTCAATAAATAATTGAAAATAAGGAAGCCCTTTCTCTACACTAATAATAACACTCTAAAAAAAGGAAGTGGGCAAAATATTTCATTAAGAATAGTGACATAAAATTATAAAATATTTAAAAATTATATAATTTTTAAAAAATAAACTTGGCAAGAAAATAAAGGACCCATATGAAAAAGCATGAAATAAATCTGAACAAATAGAAGGACATAACCACCTTCTTGAATAGGGAGACATTATATCATAAAATGTCAAATCATCTAAAATGATTATGTGAATTTAGTATAATTCCAATAAACTCTCAAATAATTTTTAGTTGGATAAAATCAAGTCAAGTTTCATATATAAAAGTAAATGCCAAAGAAATGCTAATAAAAATATGAAAAAAATTAGGGGATATTTTTATTAGATATTAGGATATTTAGTATATTTAGCAAAGCCACTGTACTATAAAAACAATATGGTATTGGCAAAGAATAAACAAATAGACTAGAACTTAGACCCAAGAATATATCCAGGAATGTATAAAAAATTACCATATGATAAAGGTAATACTTCAATTCAGTGGGAAATGACTGATTGACTTAATAAATAGTGCTGATATAATGAATATCCTTCCAGAAAAAAATAAAGTTGTGACTCTGTATCACACAAAATATGCAAATGGAAATTCCAGATTGCCTGAAGATTTCAGTGAACAATAAACTAACATTTTAGAAGAGAATCTAAGAGATTATATCCAACCAAGGAGTAGGAGAGAAATTTATAATCAACTTGAGAAAGCCTGACACCATTATAAATACCATTATTTATTATATAAATATGTAAAAAAACCACAAAGTCAGGAGAAAGATAGTAGATTTGGAAGAAATATTAGCAACAAGCACAGCAAAGGATAATTATTTATAATATGCACATGGGGTTAAGAATCAATGAAAAAAGACCCAAATTACTATTCTCCTCCCTGCAACATTTGGCTAAGAATATGAATAGGCAACCCACAGAAGAGTTAATCTGAAAGTCCAATTAATTAGTAAATTAAAAGATGCTCAAATTTACTTGTGGTCAGAAAAAAGAAAATTAAGGTAGCAGTGAGGTGTCATTATTATATGCTTCAGATTTGTAAAAGCTAAAAAGAGCAACAATACTTACTCCTACAAAGGAGGCAGGGAGATGGAGTTTCTCATACTCTTCTGAAATGTACATTGTTATAGTCTTTTTGGAAGCATCTTGGCAGTATCTATGAAAATTTAAAAAAATGTGGTACATTTTAAGCCACCAGTCTAAGTACTGGGAATGCTGTAGATATAACAGCATCAAGATATGGGTAAAGAAAGTTTATTGCAGTATTGTTCATATTGCAACAAACAAAAGAAAAGAGGGACCAAACTGAATGGACATCAAAAGGGAACTGTTGAATTTATAATGATGTATCTCTACTGTAAAATATTACACAGCTGTTAAAATAATTAGAACTAACTGGATTGATTTTGGGAGGGATTGCTATGAAGTGCAGAATAGGAAGGACAAGACTGAGAAATAAAATGAGAAATTTGGAACGAGTGTAAGGATGAGCATGAGATGTGAGGGAGAGAAGAGGCAAGCAAAGAAGAATAATACAATGCATTAAAACAGCCCACGGTGGGTGTGTGTGCATGTGTGTGTATGTGTGTAGGTATGTATGTAAAAGAACTGGAAAAAAGGTAGAGTTTGAGCTACATAAACTGACCAGTAGGCACTTTGGAATCTGACGCTTTGTGGATGGAGTGTGTTCCACATGAGGACAAGGAACAGGGTGTGGTCATGGTCAAGAGAGACTAAAGGGAAACAGAAGTGAAAGCCCTTGGATCCCAGGAGAGGAAGAAAGGATCTGAGGCTTATGATCTGTATGGATGCCAGAAGCAGCTCGGGAAGGCCTGACCCGAGAGTCAGCACTGAGGCTGTAAGTCAGAGAGCGGGGCGGTGCAGGCTATGAGGGGTCGGAAGCTGATACAGTTCTTCAGGAGTATCGAAATCATGACTCCTGAATTAGGTTCAAGAGAACATTTATTTGAAATATGAAAAGAATCATAGCAAATGACAAATTAAAAAAGTGACAAATATCACAAACATCAAAAATACATTCTTTGACATCATAATTTTGGTTGCCTCTTCTTATGACCACAATTTTGTAATATTCTTTTCATAGAGAAAATAGGAAGGTAATTCCATTGAAGTTTTTAAAACATAATTATTGATAGTTTGGAAAGGTATTTTTTTCCAGTGCCACAACTTTTTAGGTTCATGTCACATACATTTTCACAATTGTTAATCAAAGTAAAAAAAAAATCCCTGTCAAAGAGAAAGCTTCTGTTTTGATGAGGTATGGATGAAATCTGAATTCTTTACTTATCTTTTAGTAGATCTGGTGTAGAAGAGGTTTTTAGAGATTAGCTTCTGGTTTTGTCGTATTTCAAACCTGGTTTCTTTTGACTACCCAACACAGTCTGGAACTGAGTGCTGAAGCTCATGTTCATACTGAGATGCAGTATCTTACTCTATTCCTCTGTCACTCAGGGGTCATCCCAGTGCACCTGGATGCCAATGCTCTACCAGGACACTAACAATCACACAACTAACACAGGAGTGATGGAGGACCATCTAAATATATTTCCCTTTTCTACTAAACCCAAATGAAACAGATCCTCAACTCAACTTTCTCTTATCTGGATCCCCCACATGCTCCTGGACCAATACCATCCAATACAGAGGGGAAATTGGAGTAAAGACAGCAATCTTAACCATTTTGGTTAAAATCGCTTATTTTTGCATAATACTTTTTATTATTTTTAAAATTGAAGTATAGTTGATTTACAATATTACATCAGTTTCAGGTGTACAGAATAGTAATTCAGTCTTTTTGCAGACTATACTCCATTATAAGTTATTATAAGATAATGTCTATAATTCCCTGTGTTATACAGTAAATCCTCTTGCTTATCTATTTTATACATTGTAGTTTATATCTGTTAATCCCGTACACCTAATTTGTTCTTCTTCTCTCCCCTTTGGTAATCACAAGTGTTTCTTTTCTATGTCTGTGAGTCTGTTTCCTTCTTGCATACACATTTGCATTATTTTTTAAATTCCACTTATAAGTGATAACATATAGTATTTGTCCTTTTCTATCTGCCTTATTTCACAGATCGTAATATTCTCTAGGTCCATCCATGTTGCTGCAAATGGCAGAATTTCATTTCCTTTTATGGTTGAGTAATATTCCATTGTGTGTGTGTATGTATATACACACACACACATATACATACATATAACACATCTTCTTTATCCATTCACCTGTTGGGCACTTGGGTTGCTTCCATGTCTTGGCTATTAGTACTGTTATGGACACTAGGATTCATGTATTTTTTTGAATTAGTGTTTTCATTTTTTTCTGGATATATACCCAGGAATGTAAGTGCTGGGTCACATTTTAGTTCTGTGTTTAGGTTTTTGAGGAAACCCCACACTGTTTCCCACAGCGACTGCACCAATTTACATTCCCACCAGCAATGTACAAAGGTTTTCTTTTCCCCATATCCTTGCCAGCATTTGTTATTTGTAGACTTTTTGATTATTGTCATACTGACAGCTGTGAGATGATATCTCACTGTTGTTTTGATTTGCTTTTCTCTAATAATTAGTGATGTTGGGCATCTTTTCATATGCCTGTTAGCCATTTGTATGTCTTCTGTGGAAAAATGTCTTCAGGTCTTCTGCCTATTTTTTGATTGGCTTGTTTATTCTTTTGATATTGAGTTGTATTAATATTTTTGGATATTTTGGATGTTAACCCCTTGTTGGTCATATCATTTGCAAATATTTTCTTATTTTATAGATAGTCTTTTTGTTTTGTGGATGGTTTCCTTTGCTGTGCAAAAGCTTTTAAGTTTAATTAGGTCCCATTTGTTTATTTTTGCTTTTATTTCTTTTGCCTTAGAAAACAGATCCAAAAAAATATTCCTAGGATTTATGTCAAAGAGTGTTCTCTTTTAGGATTTTTATGGTTTCTAGTCTTACATATAGGCCCTTAAGTTTTTTTATTTTATTTTTGCATATGGTGTGTGGGAATGTTCTAATTTCATTGTTTTATATGTGGCTGTCCAGTTTCTCTAGCACCACTTGTTGAAGAGACTATCTTTTCTCTATTGTACATCCTTGCCTCCTTTATTATAGATTAGTTGACCATAGGTATGTGAGTTTATTTCTCTGGTCTTTATTCTGTTCCATTGATCAACATGACTGTTTTTTGTGCCAGTACCATACTGTTTTGATTACTGTAGCTTTGTATGATAGTCTGAAATCTGGGTGGATTATACCTCCAGCTTTGTTCTTTTTTTCTTAAGAGTGCTTTGGCAATTCTGGGGCTTTTGTGGTTCCATATGAATTTTAGGATTATTTGTTCTAGTTCTGTGAAAAATGTCATGGGTATTTTGATAGGGATTGCATTAAATCTGTAGATTGCTTTGGAGAGTACGGACATTTTAACAATATTAATTCTTCTAATCTAAGAGCATGAGCTATCTTTCTATTTCTTTCTATCATCTTCAATTTGCTTTATCAATGTTTTATAGTTTTTGGAATACAGGTCTTCCACCTCCTTGATTAAGTTTATTCCTGGGTATTTTATTCTTTTGGGATTTTTCTTTTTTATTTTCTCTTTCTAGTATTTCATTATTAGTGTATAGAAATGAAGCATTTCTGTACATTAATCTTATATCATGCAGTCTTGCCAAATTCATTTATTAATTCTATTTTTTTTTTGCTGGAGACTTCAGAGTTTTCTATATAAAGTATGTCATCTGCAAATAGTGACTGCTTGTCTTCTAATTTGAGTACTTTTTCTTTTTCTTTTCTGATTGTTGTGGCTAGAATTTCCAATACTATGTTAAATAGAAGTAGTGAGAGTGGGCATTCTTGTCTTGTTCCTGAATTTTGTGGAAAAGCTTTCAGCTTTTCACCATTTAGTATGATGTTGACTGTGGGTTTGTTGTAAATGGCTTTTATTATGTTGAGATATGTTCCCTCTGTACTCGCTTTGATGAAAATCTTTTTTTTTAAAATCATGAATGGATGTTGAATTTTGTCAAATGCTTTTTCTGCATCTATTGAGATTGTCATGTGATTTTTGTCTTTCCTTTTGTTAATGTGGTGTATCACACTGATTGATTTGTGTCAGTTGAATCAGTCTTGTGACCCTGGAGTAAAACCAACCTGATCAAAATGTATAATCCTTTTTATATATTGTTGGACTCAGTTTGCTAATATTTGGGTGAGGATTTTTACATCTATATTCATCAAAGACACTGACCTATAATTTTCTTTTTGTTGGTAGTGTTTTGGTCTGTTTTAGAATCAGCATAATGGTGGCCTCATAAAATGAATTTGGAAGTGTTCCTTCCTCTTTAATTTTCTTTTGGGTAGTTTGAGAAGGAGAGGTATTAGTTCTTCTCTACAAGTTTTGTAGCATTCCTGTCTGTAGCTGTCTGGTCCTGGACTTTTTGTTTGCTGGGAGTTGTTTTTTTTTTTTTTAATAAAAATTCAGTTTCACTTTTAGTGATTGGTCTGTTCAAATTGTCTGTTTCTTCTTGATTCAGTATTGGCAGATTGTATGTTTCTAGAAATCAATCCATTTCTTCTGGGTTGTCCAATTTGTTGGCATACAACTGTTCATAGAATTCTCTTAAGATTTTTTGTATTTCTCTGGTATTGGTTGTTATTTCTCCTCTTTCATTTCTTATTTTGTTTACTTGAGTCCTCTCTTTTCTTCAATACAGAGGGAAAATTGGAGTAGAGAGAGACAGCAGTCTTAACCATTTTTGTTAAAATAAGTTATTTTTGCAAATATTACAAAAACCTCTGACCATGTTACCAGGACTCCTTGACCTTAGAACTTAAGCTTCACGAGTTTACTATTATGTTATATTTCTTCTCTTATTGGTGACCTGCTTAGTGTTCTACAGGATAGAGTATTAAGCTCACTGTAAGTCTGTGTATGTGTGTGTGTTTGTGTGCACAACATTTCTTATTTTCTTGGAAATTTTTTGTCACACTACAGCATTGGTCCAAATAAGTCAGTCTTGCTTTTCTGGCTTCAAATCATTTTTTTTTTAAACTCTGGAATCCCAATACAGAAACATGAAACACTTCGACTACAGTAATTTTAGAGTCAATGTCCTGAAAATGAGAAATTCCAATGAAATGATGTACTGCACAACATCGTTTCCAGCCCCCTGCACCACCACTGAAGCTTTGCATACATTTTCCTTCTTCATTTTCATATATATTATATTTACCATCAATCTTGTGGCAAGTTGCAGAGCAGGGAGACTGGGTGACATGGTTCTCTGATGGGGAGATCAATCTGTAAATGTTCCTTTCCTGCAAAGGGTGGAAAAATGAGAACAAAGCATTGCTACTCATCATTCTTTCTTTCAACCCCAGTAGGAACTTTGGTCCTGGTAACAGCGGCAACACAGTCAGCCAAAGGTCTGAAAAGAAAAACTAATCAAGAGGAACGATGGAAAACCACAAACAATGATTGTGTGGTCCCTTAGGGACAATTTTTGATGAGTTTGAATATAAACGCAAGAATCCTAGAAATGTCAAAAGGCCTTGGATAAAGCACTCAAAGCCCCATTTATCTGTGGGGAAAATGTTTTTATTTATTAATGGCCTATTTTAATAATTTTTTGTTTCTCATAAGGTTTTTGTCCCCTGCACAGTTTAATGTGACTAGTTTTGAAATATTTCCCATTTTGAAATTGGAAGGCTTATATTTTATTCCTAGACGTTTCTTCTCTGTTCCTGCTTTCCCAGAGATGTTATCATGGTGCTGTTCAAACACTGAACTACCCAGAAGAGAAGTGTGTGTTGTGTGTGCTGGTGGATGTGTTAAGCCCACTCTTATCAAACTTGGGAGTAGAACGCATTGCAGCACACACACACGTGGTTTCCACATTACTGCTTTAACCACATTGCAATTGCAGTAATGAAAAGCAGCATGGGCAGAAGCCCAGGGGCTCTGGGTGTGTTTTCCAAAATGGATTACAAAAATTAGTGGGAAATAAATGGCTTCATGTACAGAGAAGAGTTTGGAAATAAGGGCATCAAGAGCTTTCTGGGAAGAAATGTAAACCAGATGGAGGAACCCAAAATTAAGGATGATGATGAAAGGAAAGAAGTAGCTGTTTGTTTGAAGCCATTGGGGGAGAAGGTCAATTTTCTATTACCTAGTTGTCAAGGTAATAGGAAGGGTGTTGCAGGGCAATCAGCTCTGGGGCTGTGAGGTCCAAGTTAGTGTACCTTTTCAGATGTGCTTGGCTTCGCCTTCTGGGCCCTGGGCACTTGCTCAATGGAGAACCCAGGGCCGCTGCCTTTTCTTATAATACTGTCAGCTGTCCCAGCCTTCCCTGCTTGTGCATGGCTCCACTGTGCTCCCTGGACAGGACCTGCAGCAACCCCACGCCCTGCCTTTCTACCATGCCCAGGCTCAGAAGAATTGTTGGAAAGTGGCATGGGATCTGACTGTCCCAGTGGCTATTTGGAGAGGTTGGGTAACATTAACACACCAGAAGTTGAGGGGAATTAGTGCACCCAGAAGTGTCCAGGGGTCCTTTAACTAGTGGAGACAATAGGCAGAAAGGACCTGGCAGATAAATTCTGCTCTCTCTTCCCCACAATGGATGGTTCAGAGATGCAGGGGTTCCATGTGGCCTCTCTACGGACACGTCCTACATAAAGAAGAAACCAGCTGTATTTTTTTGTGAGGCTGTGGCGAGCGAGCTCAGTAAGAGACTGGAATGGACTACAGTCAGCGCTCCATATCCATGGATTCTGCATCCACAGATTCAACCAACTGCAGATCAAAAATAGAAAACAAAATTCCAGAAAGTTTCGGAAGGCAAAACTTGAATTTGCTGCTCACTGGAACTATTTACATAGCATTTACCTTGTATCTACAACACTGTTTACATTGCATTTACACTTAGGTGCTGTAAGTAATTTAGAGTAATCTAGAGATGATTTAAATATTTTGGGAGGATGTGTGTAGGTTATATGCAAATACTGTGACATTTTATATAAGGGACTTGAGCATCTAGGGATTTTGTTATTCAAGGGGGGTCCTGGAACCAATTTCCTGTGAATACTGAGGAATGGCTGTACCTTTTACTTGCTTCCTTTCCTTTCCTGCCTCCTTTAGGAACTATGGAGATTGTTGATTATTTTAAATATTGTGTTATTAATTTAGGCATGAGACATCTATATGGTAGTTTAAAAAGAAGACCATAGGGGATCATTACTGGTTATAAATAGTTATAATTTAAGGTGAGAGATTACTACAAATTTTTAAGCCACTGCATTGTATAGTAAATATAATTTGCTTATGAAACACTTAATGTATTCACTTAGTAATACAAGGCAAACTTGATAACAAAACTTTCGTAATAAAATTATTAAGCATTCTGAACTTGGTAGAGGCACAAATAAAATGGCTTACTTTTTCTGGTTACTGCTATTAAATACATGCTATTAAAATCCTTGTATTAGCTTTCTATTGTGTGTGTTACAATGATCAGAAACTTACTGTCTTAAAACAACACTTGTTTATTATATCATAGTTTCTGTAGGTCAGAAGTCAGGCATGACCCAACTGGCTTCTCTGCTTAGGGTCTTGTACTCAAGGAGTAGCTAACTGGGCACTATCGGGAGCATCCTGGAAGAGCCCACTTTTAAGCCCATTCTGTTGGCAGGACAACTCTGGTTTAGGACTGAGATTCCAGTTCCCTGGCTGTCAGCCGGGGACCACTGTCATCTCCTAGAGGCTGCTCCCAGTTCCTTGCCAAAAGCCATCTCACAAGCTTGCCACAGGCCCTTTGAATCCTCGTCACACTTCAGGTCTGAGTAGTTTAAATCTGCTGGGTGGATACAAGCAACACCATTCAAATCCATCTATGTGCTGATATATTCACTTGACCTGTGGGAAATTCCTACCAACCTGACTTCCTGATTTAGCTTCAATACCTGTATTAGCACCAGGAGAAGAGAACTGCAAAGAGATGGGAAACCCCAAAAATGGGGAGCCGTGGGACAGTCTAAGCTTCCATAGGTTGGGTAGGGTTCTGTTGCTGGGTTCTATAGGTAGGTGAATGGATGGGGGTTTCCCATGTTACCCAGGTCCTCAGAGAAGCAGATGCCAACATGGGATTAGGTATGTGGAGATTTTGTGGGGGAAATGCTTGTAAGAGGAAAGGGGCAGGAGCTGGAGAAAGTTGGGAGGGCCACCAGTCTGTGATACTGGTCTGACCTCTGTGAAGGAGGAAGGGAAGAAAGGAAGGAAGGCCTTAGCCTTCAGCACAGTTCTAAGGAAGTTCTATCAAGGCTCTCAGGAATAGGTCTGTCTTAGTAACCCTGCTGCCTCAGTCTTTGGTCTGCGAGTGGCCAATGGAAAGCCTGATCTTGTCTCACGTGTGATGGTAGATCCCAGTGCTTAGCCGCTAGGGTGGCTGGTTCCCCTCCCTGCAGAAGGAAATCTGAGAAGTGCATTTTCATGGCCTCCCCAGCAGCAAACTGTAGCGCCTGTCCCTTAGACTGGACCAATGACTAATGATTACAAAGATTATCCTTAAGTTTCCGCATCCTACAGTTGTCTGCATGGATAAACTGGAGAGGGGTGGGAGGGCTCTGCAGGACTAGCTGAGCCAGTTCAGTCCTCTCATAAGACACCACCCCTCCCCTTGCTTTTTGTCTCTCTTTAGCACGTGGTATCTTTATGGTTCTTCGTCACTTTGGTTTTTCTTTTTTTCTTTGGGTTTGGTAGCCAATTTTAGGCGCAACGTCAGAAGTCCTTCTCATCTTATTACATCTTTCAACAAAAGGCCAAATAGAAGGAAGTCCCTTCTGTATTTCTTAGGTAGCTTCATTATCCTTAATGAGAAAAATTTTAAATATCTGTTCCAGTATAAAAGAGATAGATTTTCTTTAAAGAAAAATAGGAAAATACCAAAAAATAGAAAGCAAAAAAAAAAAAAATCACACAACAGACTACAATCCTAAAATAATGAAATTAATATTTTAAGTATTTCCTTTCATACCTTTTTTTTCTTATGCGATTTTGTATTCTGTGCCCCCCTGCCCCACTGTGGCATAAACTTTGAAATTTGCTTTATAAAATAACTTTTATAATGATCATAAAAGTAATACTGGTTTGATATAGAAAACTTGGTATTATGAACTCTGATTCTACATTGAGCAATAACTGCTATTAATACTATATTTCCTTCCAAAAAATATAAACAAACCTAAGGCAATTCTACTTATGTTATTTTGCATTTATTCTTTTAGTTAACATATTATGGGCATGTTCTCATATTGCCAAATAGTCTTGAAGGTGCAAAATTTAAATAACTGCATAATTTTCTATAGTTTGGATTGTCCTACTGTATACTTAGATGTCTAATTTTTCATCATTATAGTTTTGTGACATACGTATTTCTCCACCTTTAAAAAAATTATTTTCTTAGGGTACATGCCAGGAGGTGAGGTTACTAAGTCAAAGGTAATACATATTTTGAAGGGTTTTGGTAAGTATGTTGCCCGACTGCTTTCCAGAAATGTACTAGTTTACACTCCTTTCACAGTGAATGAAACAATTTTCTCCTCTTAAACTACTCCTCCTTATTTTGATCTCAAATCACTTGAAGTTTCTCTCATGTATCCTGCTTCCTTTATTAGTGTGAGAATGTCCTGGTCTTGTTTTGAGTGAGATATTTTTCATTGAGAAGAGATGAGATTGAGCCTCTTTTACCATCTTTAGCATCACCTCTAGCAATTGATATTGATATTTCTTTAATTCAGTTTCTCATCCCTGAATTTAGAAGCTCTCAAGAAGCACATTCATTTTCTTTTGCATCTGTAGAACATGGAGACTTGAATACACCTATGTCTGGCTTGCTCTAATCATAGAATACTTTTTGAAATTTGTTACTTTTAATTTTTCTGCATTTTTTCAGAAGGAATCTTCACTATCCTGTTCTTCATTGTTAGCCCCTGGCTACTTTGTTCCAGCAACTGACTTCTTTAGAAACTGGTTCTGGCACAGAATTTAAAGTGACAGTATCCCTTCTAACACAGTAGAAAATTGAATAGAAAATTAACTAACTTCATTATGTTCATAGTTGCAAAATGTTTGGCTAGGCTTACAGGTTTCGTTTCTGACTATGGAGTAGAATTTTCCCTTGTGGGAAACTGGCTCTTGTATTGCCCAAGCTTTGGACTCACTGGCATGTGCTCTAACTAACAGGAAGCACTAGCTTTGCCTGGAAAAGACCTAGGGACCCGTTGATGATTTTCTGTGAGATTTGGTTCTGCACCTGGGATTTCCAGACTTGGTCAGTGAATCGCAGTGGGGATGGCGGTGGAAACTCTTGTGACTAGGAGACAGACTTTGTGTGCAACAGCCTAACAGCCTCCACTGATATCTGTTGGCCATTGAGATAAGCACGTGGGCTCTGCCAGTCTACTCGGGACACACAATCAGAGCTCTTGAGTCCAGAGCCCTTGGGTCAAGACTTCTCTGTGCTGTCAAGTTTTTGTTTTCCCACAGGCCTTAATATGTCTCCATGAGGCATGTGGGAAAACAGTTTGTTGGAGATTTTAATCTCAAATTTGCTGTTAGTCTGATACCTGAAGCAGAGAATGCATTGTACTGTATTGTCACTAGCAGTGTAACACTTCAGTTCTTTAGAACTGAGGCCACAGATCTCATTCTGGGAAGCAGAGAATTTTTGCCCATGGCTGTAGCCACATGAACCTCATACCTGGGGGGCAGCCCAGAGATGATCATGGCAAGTGTGGGTGGACACTCTAGGACCTACTCCTCTGATATTCCATGGGATGAGCTGTCTTCCTCACCTGTTCTCTTGTGATCACCAGATCCACACAGCTGGTCTGAGGCATGGTCACATCCATGTTGACATAAGAGTATATTCAAATAAGCAATCTGTAGTTTGGAGATTTAATGAGTCCTACCCAATATCTAGCCTCAGCCCCTTGTGCCAAGGCTTTCCATGAGTTCAGTGTGTTAAGAAGAACTTGCACCTGTGGCATGACTGTAATGCCATCTGGGAAAGATTTCCAGAGCCCAGCTAGACCATGCTCGTTTTTGCTAACATCAACTAGACTGGAGAATAAGATGGTGAAAGGGAACTGCTTGCTTTTTCTCAGAGAACAAGGATAGATTGCGTCTAATGTTTGCTAAGCAAGAGGTAAGGGAAAAGGATCAGGGCAAGGGTCCAGGAGCCTTGAGTCAGGGTGCATAGTTCTTCTGTTCCTCTTTCGAGTCTACTCTCTGCACACGTCAATACAGGCAAAGCAATGGGAAGATTAAATAAGGGCCCAGAAAACCTCAGCAGTGCACGCAGCCAATAGGGAATATCTAGTTTCAAGACTGAAACAATTATTATTTTCAATTTCTCTGTTCCCCTCCCTTCTCCTTTTTCTTAGTAAATGCAGGCTCAAACTCACTTCAAGATCACCTGAATAAACACCAGTGTTATGGCCTCTGGTGAGGCAAGCCTGTGGGTAGCTGGATAGTAATTAGAAACAAAATGATTCTAATAGGAGGGGAAAAAAGAAGAAGTTGACATTTGGAATGGGGCACAATTTGGATCAGGGTTTAATGCTCTGGTGGGTATCAGATTGAATAATACAGAAAGGAGGACAGGGGGAAAGGAAGAAAATGTTTAAAAATAAGTTAATTGCAGCCACATACAGATCCCTCAGCAAAATTAGAAGCAGCTTGAACCAAGACAGCATAACACAACCCTAAATTAATAGACTATAGTCAACTTAATGGCTGTGAAAGCCAGGGAAGCAACACAATGGTGAGTCATTTAAAATGAAATATATTAATTTTTCGGTGAAACAAAGAAAGGAGAACAAAAGGATTGAAAGACTAAAATGAAAATAAAAGTTTAAATATGGAGATCCCAAGCTCAGAGGAGACTAGAAGCATTCCACAGCAAGACAAAATGAATAGTGAGAAATAAGAAGATCTTATCTAACAAAGAAATGATTTTTCATTTGTTTTATTTTAGGCTTCACAAAAAAGGAACATAAAAGACAAGTACCAGGAAAAGACATGACACTATGACAGAAAAAAGATGAAAACCAGCATGACCCAAGTGAAAATAAAAGAAGATAAAGATCATTTCTTGAACAACAAATGATGAAGCTTCACATAACCACTGGAGAAAGTGGAAAGAGACATAAAACTGGTAATTATTGCCAAGAGACTTAAACCATGCATGTAGGTAGTGATTATTTATTTTTAAATTTGCAAGTAATCTCGTGAACACATTTTTGTTATAATAATTGTAATGATACAGTCAAAGGAAAGATCCCCATTGGCCCCAACTAAACCCACTTTTCTTCTTAAAGAGTTTATTGAAAAAAATGTAATAGAAATAATAAATCTAGATGGTGATTATTTTCTCAATAAGAAACATGTATGCTAGCTAGTCCTTGCTACTCTTACTATGCTCACTTTTTTTAAACATTTTTTTTATTGAGTTATAGTCATTTTACAATGTTGTGTCAAATTCCAGTGTAGAGCACAGTTTTTCAGTTCTACATGAACATACATATATTCATTGTCACATTTTTTTTTCGCTGTGAGCTACCACAAGATCTTGTATATATTTCCCTGTGCTATACAGTATAATCTTGTTTATCTATTCTTCATATGCCTGTCAGTATCTACAAATTTTGAACTCCCTGTCTGTCCCTTCCCAACCCCCTACCCCTTGGCAACCACAAGTTTGTATTCTGTGTTTATGAGTCTATTTTTGTTTTGTATTTATGTTCATTTTATTTTAGGTTCCACATATGAGCGATCTCCTATGGTATTTTTCTTTCTCTTTCTGGCTTACTTCTCATTCTCCAGGGACATCCATATTGCTGCAAATGGTGTTTTATTGCCATTTTTATGGCTGAATAGTATTCCATTGTATAAATATACCACTTCTTCTTTATCCAGTCATCTGTTGATGGACATTTAGGCTGTTTCCATGTCTTGGCCATTGTAAATGGTGCTGCTATGAACATTGGGGTGCAAGTGTCATCCTGAAGTAGGGTTCCTTCTGGATATATGCCCAGGAGGGGGATTCCTGGGTCATATGGTAAGTCTATTCCTAGTCTTTTAAGGAATCTGCATACTGTTTTCCACAGAGGCTGCACCAAACTGCATTCCCACCAGCAGTGTAGGAGGGTTCCCTTTTCTCCACAGCCTTTCCAGCATTTGTCATTTGTGGACTTTTGAATGATGGCCATTCTGACTGGTGTGAGGTGATACCTCATTGTAGTTTTGACTTGCATTTCTCTGATAATTAGTGATATTGAGCATTTTTTCATGTGCTTATTGATCATTTGTATTTCTTCCTTGGATAATTGCTTGTTTAGGTCTTCTGTCCATTTTTGGATTGGGTTGTTTGTTTTTTTCTTATTAAGTCATATGAGCTGCTTATATAATCTGGAGATCAAGCCTTTGTTGGTTTCATCGTTTGCAAAAATTTTTTCCCATTCCGTAGGTTGTCGTTTTGTTTTACTTATGGTTTTCTTTGCTGTGCAGAAGCTTGTAAGTTTAATTAGGTCCCATTTGTTTATTCTTGCTTTTATTTCTATTGCTTGGGTAGACTACCCTAGAAGAACATTTTTGAGATGTATGTGAGATAATGTTTTGCCTTTATTTTCTTCTAGGAGGTTTATTGTATTTTTCTTATGTTTAAGTCTTTGATCCATTTTGAGTTTATTTTCACTTTTGATCATCAGGTAAGCTTGCTTCGAGTTAAAAATTTCTAGTATTTCTATTTCCCTTTTGATTTTGTGGTGCTAAAATGTTCTCGAAACTAAAATGTTCCACCCCCTCCCACTCTTCAATCTCCATCTGTTCTCTTCTGAGCACAAGACCCACACAGCTGGTCTCAGAAGTGGTCACATCTAGGTTGATATAAGGATATGTTCAAATAAGCAGTCTATAGTTGGAGATTTAATTCCACAAAACACCTACGAAAGACCCAGGTAGTATTTCTAGGAGCTGGAGGAAAAATATAAATAAGATAGGGTCCCAGCCTTTAGGAAAAACCTGGCATAACACTAAAGAAAACTCGCAATATTTTAATCCAGCAGAAGCTGGAATTGGAATGACTAATGCCAGGCCCCAGACTCATGCAGATCTGGGTTTGAATCCCAGCTCTGCCACGTATTATTTGTATCATCTTTAGAAGTTGATGATATTAATAGTTAAGGTTTTTGTCATGCTTTGCCTTTTCATACCCCACTATGCCACCCCATACTTCATGGCAGCAGGGCACAAGATAGACCAATCACAGTGTTTATCACTCCTGGCCACAGTGATTTGTTCAAGCATGAACACATGATCTAACCTGGGCCAGTTAGAGTCCTTCTCTAAGATTTTTTTCTCCCTGGAGCTAGAAAGGAAGAACTCTTTTTTTCCTGATGATAAGGCTATAAGAATGTAATTTCAAAGGCGTCTGTAGCCATTGTTTCAGTGTTGTGGGAATAGAGAATAAAGCAATTAAAATATTATTTGATTATATGTTATTTTGATTATATGTTATATGCATATTGTACATATATGTACATATATATGTATTATTTTTATAAATATAACAATTTCAATTCTCTTGTTTTAAAAAAATTTTTTTTATTTAAATTTTGTTGGTGGGGAGGTAATTAGGTTTATCTATTTTATTTTTTAATGGAGCTACTGGGTATCAAAACTAGGACCTCAGGCATGCTAAGCATGCCCTCTGCCACTGAGCTATACCTTCCCCACTCTTTTGCCTCTCTTTAGATATAATTACAATCCTGAATTACACAAGTATATATATGTATACTTTTTTGTGTATTTAGCATATATATATATATCTGACAATTTCTTATATTTATTATTCAATATTATTTACTTTTAAACTTAATAAAATGATGACAAACTGTATGTTGTTTCCTTCATTCTACTAGATGGGCAAAAATTAAGAAGTCTGACAGTTTCAAGTTGTTGGTAAAGTTTGAAGTAACAGAAACTTACCTATCTCCTATGGAAATATACATTGGAACAGTCTAGCATTATCTTGTGAAGCTGAGTATGAATGTAGTCTAAGACCCTGAAATTCTACTTTTAGGAATGTGCTCTAGAGAAACTGGCACATGTGTTCCAGTGACATGTAGAATGACTTATAGAACCTGTGTTCATAACAGAAAAAAAAACCAAACCCAAAGGAAATAAACTAAATGGCCTTTGATAGGAGAATAGGTGACTACATTGTGGTACATTCATATGGCAGAATAGTGTGCAGGAGTGACTATGAATGAACTACAGGTACATGCAACAACATGGATGGGTCTTAGAAGCAATATTGAGGGCGAATGAAGCCATTTTAAGGAGACAGACTCTGTGAAGAGTTCTGTATCTGTCCTCCTAGGCCTCACTTAGTTGATTGGCCTTGACATCCTATTTCTGGGCTGTGGTGGGAGCAAGGAGCAGAGGCGGGCACCATTTTTCAGTGATCACCATTTTTCAGGTCCACCACATTGTTCACCCCCAAGGTGTTGAAAGTAGTGGAGAGGGGCAATGTTGACCTTGGGGGCAAGGTGCAGGCTCACCCTTTTCCTGAACATCTGGACTCCTGACTGGAGTTGCTTCAGGGGTCAAGGAGAAGACACTGAGGACTCTTTCTTCTCCAGGGTCAGAAAACTTTGACAAGCTCTTCGCGTGCCTTATCTGGGTAGTCTATATGGCCCGACCTGACGGTCCTTTAATTACTGACTTACTGCCATTGATGACATCTTTGAGATGAGTTTCTGACAGTTTCTGGCATGAGCCCCAGCTGCTGGGTGCTCCACTTGGGGCCTATGTAGTAGTTACCTGATAATTTTGGCCGTCTCTCTAGAAGATGGTGTAAACAAACTCTCCTTCTGAGATCTTGGGTGCTGCACACAGGGAGTTTATACTTTATTTTCTCTGTATTTCATCACGGATCATTATTTTACGTTTTAGCATCTCTAAAAACAAGAATGTGTCCTACAGTTGACAGCTTCTTAACAATGATAAAAGGTAGCATTTTTTTCTTTCCTGATGATACATGAAATGGAGGTGTGTCTCACAGTCAGTGGAGTCTTAGATTTGACTAAATAGGGTATGGTTGCCTAATACGGATAATCTCCTTTTGCTCTTTTTCTAACAATTATTTTTATACATCATGATCTGCACACATAAACAATATCCACTCAACACTCTGGTATAGAAATGGAGTCATATCTATATAGTTTTGTAGTGGTTTGGGGCAGGGGAACTAGCAACCAGCAACTAGCCAGCAACCAGGAAGAGGCAATGTGAAATGGGAGACAGAGAGGGAGACACAGAGAGACACAAGGACATGAGCTTCCTTGATTTTTTGATCCTTCTGGAAGCCTGATTATATATCTTGCCCTGGGTTTCTTGAGTTGTAAAATAAATCCTCTTTTTCTTGGTTCTAGCATATTTCCATTTCCCACAACCTAAGGATCTCTAATTAAGTGCTCAGCACAATACCCAATATTTAATGAATGCTCTGTGAGTGCTTATTGTTTTATTATTGTACAAAGGGATTGATTGAGGCTCACCTAAAGTATTTCAAGAATAGAAAGGAAGTGAGAAAAAAAGTTGATGATTTAGTCCCCAGCTGGTGCTGCTGAGGAGGGTCTTAAAAAAGGGTGAAGTAGAGGTGGGGAGCCAAAGACTGCGCAGAGGGATGGTCAGTAAAGGGGAGGGGAGATGAGTCTTGAGTGGGAGGCTGGGCCAGGTTTGGAAGGACCTCACAGGCCCCGTGATGGGATTTTTGCTCTATTCTGAAAGACTTGCCGAGGGAGTGGTAGGGAACAAGAGTTGATTTTTTTTTTTGAATGAACTATAAAGATGATAACATAAGAACTTTGTTATAACATAAGAACAGATATCACTCTGACACCAGTGTATAAGATGAAGCGGAGGGGACTGGAACTGGGTAGGGAGGGAGGTAGTGGCAGTTTGGGTGAGAAGAGGTGAAGGAGAAGAGAGACATCAACATTCCTCTCCTGGGTGACACTGAACAGTGCAAGCTGAAAAGTAAACTTGTCACTGGCCTGTGCGAGCAGTTTCCTGCTGACAATCAAAGTGGCTCACAGCTGTCTCTCCAGCTTGCCCAATTCTGCATGTAGGAGCTGACACATTGATGTGATGGCTTGGTTAGCAGCTGAGCAGTGCCCTTTGACTCCTTTCCTCACCGTCCACATGTTTGCCCGCCACCTGGTCTCGTCCTGTCTCCTCCCCGCTCTCAGGCTCTGTTATCCAAATTCAAACAGTAGATGTTCCGTTTCTTTCTGGTAGCTCTGCCCATTGATGAGACCATTTCAGACATTCCGTGTGTCTGTGTGGGAGCATTGCTTCCCTTCCCTGGCCTCACACACAACACAGTCACTTGGGAGGAGCCTAAAACTCACAATTTACACAGGCTAAGTTGAGACCATTTTTTCCTTTACTGTGGCATTTTGACAGCAAGAAAAATGACACTGGGATAGCGCTTATTGATTCACAGAAGACCTTCCTTGTGAATTTGGATAGAGATCTATCTGTGCAGTCTAGACAAATCTATGTCTATTTGGGAGGTAAAAGCTAAAGTAGTAGAGATGTTGTCGCTGAAATTGACGTAAAGAGAGTGTTTTCCCAGTAGCTAGTGCCGAAGTAATCCATACACATATTTGATTCAATAAATATTCTTATAAATTATATTGAGGATGGTATTTTACATCCGGGGAATAATTCTTATACAGTAGAAGTAAGGGAAAATAAATTGGGAATATACTGCTCAGTTCTGGCCATGTGGTCATTTTAATGATGCCATAAAAACAGAGATGGAGCAAATGAGTGCTTCTTTACGAGGATGGGCTGACTACTTAATGCTCTCAATCTGGAAAGATGAAGGTAGAGTGAGATGTGATAAAAAGTTTACAGTGTCATGAAGGGAATGAATCAGGTGAGTAACAACTTGGGAAAATGAGAGTAAGGAACATATACTGAAGGTAGTTTGAGGACAAAAGAAAGTGCGGCTTTACACATTTATAGGAAAATCGTGATTCATTATTCCGAAAAGTAGTTAGGTCAGATATGATGGGATTCAAGCAGGGCTTAGATAAACTTAAGGATGTAAAGTCAGCAGTGGGTATATTTAAGAAATATGTCCACAGTTTTGGTTTTAAGTCACAAAAATATCATGTTTATTGGAGAAGAATTAGAAAAATCATATTAACAACATTTTTAAAAATTAAAAAACCCCTACAATCCTTTAGTGATAGTAACTGCTGGTACTTTGCTACCTAAATAAATACTTTATTTTCCTATTTATTTAATCTCCCCAAATGGGCTCAAACTAAACATGTTGCAATTTTTTCAACATAATATTTTATGATCATCTTTTAATGCCAATAACTTTGTAGCTACACAAATACTTTAAAGTATAAGGTGTTGTTAATTATGGATTTACTATAATTATCTTAACCAATTCCATATTGCTAACTGCATTCTGGGTTTACTTACTTGTTTATCTTCTAGGTTTATGATTCTTTTGTCAACTTAAAAATGTCCCATTGGATTTCAAGTGCAATTGCATTAAGTTTACAGGTAAATTTGGTGGACATCTTTATAGTATAGGTAATTTTATCTGGAAACACAGTGTATCTTTTAATTTATTCTAGTTTTCTTTTATGTCTTTCAGTAAAATTTTTATAATTTTCTTCATACTGATCTGTATTTCTTATTAATGTGATTCTTAGATCCTCAGCATTATTATTACTATTACCTTTTACTTCTGTTGTGGGTAGTTTTCTTCCATTATTTGAGCTGTTTATTTAGGATATATAAGAAAACTATTGTTTTTAAAATGTTTTATTGTTCAAGTGGCTTCCCCACCTAACTTAGTAGTTTTAGTTGTTTTCTTAGGTCTTTCCGTTAGACAATCAAATCACCAACAAATAATTATATTTTTGCCTCCTCTTTTTCAGTATTTATACTTTTATTTTGCTTTTGTATCCATTTTAATTGCCAAGCACTTCTAGAATTATGTTAAATAACAGATGTATGCCTGTCTCGTTTCTCATTCTAATGAAGTACTTTCATTGTTACATCTTTAGGTATAAAATTAGTGATTGGATTGAGAACTTTTCTTTTTCAGGTTACACTAAGAAAGTATTAACGTATTCATATTCTACTGAGCTCTTTTTAAAATCAAAAGTATGTTTTAATTTATTTCAAATATCTTTTTAGCACCTTTTACATGATCAGATATATTTTCTTCTTTGACTTATTGGTGTGAATGATTTACTAGTATTGAAAAGCACTTGTATTCCTGGAATGATTCCTATTGGTTATAGTCCTGGTTATCTATTGCTTCCGAAGTCTGTGTCAAAAATTTCATTTTGCTCACAGTCTTGTGCATTAGGAACCGGGGAAGGGTTTGGGTGAGTGGTCTATCTCTGATCCTCATGATATCAGCTGGGGCAGTTGGAGCCAAAGGATCCACTTCCAAGATGGGTTCTTCACTTACATGTCAGCTTCCTGGGTCCCCTTGGCCTCTTTCTCTTGTTCTACATGGCCTCTCATCATATAGTGACTTTCTATCTCACTTGAACTTCTCATGGCATAGTGACTTCTGAGTTGTCACACTGCTTACATCACATCTGGGTTGCAAGAGCAAATAATCCTATACGTAAAAGCTGTAAGACTCCTGTTGACCTGACCACAGAAGTTGCAGTATGACTTCTGCTGGATTCTGTTGGTCAAGGAAGTCGCTAAGTTCAGTCCAGATTCAAGTGGAAGGGAATTAGGCTCCATGTCCCAATGGGAGGAATAGCAAAGAATTTGGAGTTGTTTTTAATGGCTTATTATTTTTAAAATACCTAGCTGATGTGATTTGTTAATACTTCTTAATATATTTGCATGAACATTCCTAAGTAATGTTGGTCTGTAGATTTCTGTGCTATATTTGCCAGGTTTTTGGTTATGCCAGTTGGTTTTTAAAATTGAATTGGTTTTTAAAATTTTCATCTCTTTTCTAGTCTCTTTAACAGATTAAATAGCATTAGAATTTCTTGCTCCTTTAAGTTTTATAAAACTTCCCAGGCCAAATGCCCTTTATAATTTGACAATTCTTCAATGGCATTTTTAGTATTTTTGATCTTATTTATATCTCTTACTGCTTCTTGAGTCAATTTTGCTTTTATATATTTTTTTGGTAAAAGAAGTCACAATAATTTTTGACAAGTATTTGTCACAACTTTCCCTGTTTTCCAGGACTGATATAGATGTCTTCTTCCTCATTTAAATTTTCTTTGTCTATTTCAGTGGGGATGTAGGAAGGAAGGCAATTTAATGCATAGGTTCAAATTGGGATCTTATGAATGTTCTTTAATATACTATAGTTCCTTTTTGGAGGAAGGAATATCTTAGAAAATGTCTATAGTGCTATCATAAGCAGAGCTTTAGGCAGAATGATCCATAAATCTATTTTTTTGGTGGCATTTAAAATTTATGGTTTAAACTAAAACTAAATGGGAGCTAAATATGATTTTATGTTGTACTCACAGTGATGCCAAGACTGTCCCTACTGAATGAGGGCTTTCATCAAGGTATGTCAGCTCACCAAAGAGAGAAGGAAGATGAATCCTAAATAACTGACTCTCATATCTATTGATCATCAAGACCAATAAGAAGACAGTGTGGACCCCCTGAATTGTAGGATAATTGCTGGTTAATTTTCATAAACAGGCTTCTAGTATGAGTCTGTGTGGTGTGTGTATGTGCCTGGTGCAAGGTTCAGAAAGTCTTTTTGGGAAGGATGATGAGATTATGGGGAAGACAAGCAATGTAGGATGCTAGGAGGAGAGTTGTAAGTAACTTGCCATTGGTACAGTCTCACTCTTAGTATACGTTTCCCAATTCTGGAAACAGTTTCTAGTAAAGTGATATGGTCTATATCACTAATGACAAGAGAAAATACTAGAACTCTGGATAGTTTAGACTGGAAGCAAATGGGTGGGTGGATCACTCATCTTGAAGACTTTGAATTTGTGTTGCAAGGAGAGGTTACAGAAAGCATCTATCCTGGTAAAACATCTCACTCTTTAGAAAGTACGTTTTACTTAAAAAGAAGCTATGGGTAGACCATGCAAAATGAGACCCAGAAATAATTGGAGAGGCGGCAGAGGAAAGATGAGAGAGTTTGAATAAGTCCTGAAAGCCCAAAGGCTAAGAATACCAGGATAATTTAAAAATACAGGGAAGATTTGAAAACACATGTAGCTGCAGGGAGGGTTGGCCAAAGAACAGAAACAGAGAAAAACCATAGGAAATGGAAGAGAGGGGAAATGGAAAAGGATGAAGATGTTAGCCTTACAGGAATGCAGATGCACATGGAAAGATGCCCAAAAAGCCAGGCGAATGAGTGCTCTGGATGGAATTTAGTATATGTAGCTGAGGAATGAAAGCAAAACCCACCAGTATGCTAGTGACAGAGGGTGGGAAGACTACCAAAAAGACAAGGGAGAACAATGTGGGTTTCAATGGGAGGGAATATATTGTATTCAGGGGCACTTGAGCATAATACAGCCTAGCGTTTAGACACACGTTCTAGAAAACGCAAGTGCAAAGGGCAGAATAAGGAAAAGAATGTCTGGCTACTCTATATATAAACCTGTAAGTCTGAGTTAAGTGTCCCTTTGTCTACTCTGGTTACTGTTTGAGCCTTTGTTGACATGTGAAACATTTCCACAAGGTGGTTTGGGGGGTATCTTAGTGAAATGAGGCTTGTGGTGGAAAACAGACGACTATGAGAGGATTTTATGATATTTGATAGTTGCTTTATTATATAAAAACAAATTTGTTTCTTTTTTGGTTGCTCCTGTGTCCTTTGCAGAATCAGTCTCATGGTTTAAGAACTTTTCACCTTGAACATCTTTGAATTTTGTGCTTAATTGCAAATAATTTACGCAAGAGCTTTATTACGTCTTCCTAGATCAGCCCGGGATCACCTTTGAGGAACTATGTCTTCCAAGAATTTAGCTGACCACATAGTCCTAAGTCTAGAGTTTTGGGGATAAGATTTGGTTTGTAATTGCATATTTGTATTTTTGTTCCAGTGGAGTTAGAATTTACCTTGTAAGGAGTAAATATTCATCCTTTGTACCTAAAAGATGATATAGCATCTTAAAATAACCAGAAAAAGGGTACAAGAATGTCTTAACTTACTTACCTTTTTGGCTGCCGTCCATCTTCTTTTTTACCCAGTGGAATGAGCGTTAAAGTAAAATACAATAAAACCTATGACCACATGGTAAGTGAAGTCCAAATTAACCCAAAGAAAGAAAAATATCTTTAAGTTAAGGGAACTCTTAAACTAAAATATTGATTTTTGTAGCAACCTTTTGTCATCTGGGAAAAGACAGGTCTCTAGGAAGAAAAGAAGTGTGAAGAGGTGGGAAGGAAAAACGAGATGGAAGAATATCTCAGTCATTTAACAAATGCTGCGCAGGCACCAAATTGTTGCTTTAACTTTTCAGTGACATTTTGGGCTTCTCAATTAGAGTGAAAGTTTTCTGAGGAAAGGGATTATATTCTTTTAGTTTTTTTAACACCAATCATGAAATCCAATAGCTAAATTCAAAACAAAAATATTCTCTAGCTTTTCTGTAGCATTTGACTATGTTGAGAACTTTTCTTTCTAGATATTCTCTATTTTTGTCTTCTTCTCTTGACATGGTGATCGTTGGGCTCTCATCTTCTGTCCGCTGGTGACCCCCCTGAGGTCTTCTCTCCCGATCCCTCCCATTTCATCCTTCACATTGCTATCAAAGTTATCTTTGATTAACTCACACCCCTGCTTAAAAATCTGTGATAGTCCCCCATTAGCTACGGGAAAAATCGCAAAACCCCTTGGTCTTGTATGCAATTCCAACCCCAGAGGAAGGAGGAGGATCTGTTGCCCCCTCTCCATTGGTCTCAGTCTTATTTGTCCTCTCCAGAAACTACTATAGCCACACAAGACATGCGGCTCTCCAAGTGCCTCTCATTACTAATCTGGGTCCTAGAAGGAGACCATAGCTGTGAAGACCTGAACATCAATTGCAGTGGAGAATAGAGGAAAGATTGAAAAACAAGGGGCTTGTCTGAACAGTCATGATCTCAGCTGTCTGGGCAAAATGGTTTACCACTCTGAAAATAACACTGTTGCTTGTATACAAAGACCTTGATGGAGAAATTCCATGGCTTGAGAGCAGAGTGGAGTGTGTTGGTTTGTGTTCAGCGTGTTTGCTCTGTTGTTTTGAGAAGGGAGAGGGATGGATGTGGGATATAGGGAGGCAAAAGGATGAAAGTGCTAGGGAAGTGACAGATGCCTCCATTTGTCTGAACTTACTCTGAACCACTCTAAGCACAGGAATCAAATTTCCTGGAGAACAGGTTCATGGGTTAAAGACAGGCTTTTGAGAAGCTATTTTTGGCTATTATTGTGGATGCTGTTACCCACAGTGTGCCTCTGTATGTATCATAACCATGGTGACCATATGTTTTTCTGGTTAGCACGTGTCAAGATGGTAGATTTTAATATTTACTTGGGAAAATCTGGTCACTATAGCTATGGATGACAAAGAAGGATTCTTAAATGAGCAGTGCATGGGACGCCTAATTGGCAAACAGGAAAAATTGAATGTGTTGAATAAAAACAGGGCAAAGCATGGAGAGTCCAAGTTAATTAGAATCTGATTTCTACTACCGCATGTTCTCTTCCTTTGATCAGTTTGGTAAATTTTATCTTCTTTTTAATAACCTTAACGTGGGTCAGGTCTAAAGTTAAACTGATTAAGCATAGATAGATCTTTGGCCTGGTTTTGAAATCCAGGAAATTTTGAATTTTTATGAATAAATTGCAGTAGAGAATGCATCATCAAGTTTGCACATGATCTTAAATTTTTTTTAAAAAAGCTGTGCTACTTGCCACAATCACCATTAGTATTGGTCAGACCATCCTTTTTTGAGCCATATCATAGCACTTACTCTGTGGGTTCCTTGTAATACAAGCAGAAGCCAAAACACAGAATGTTTGACAGATCTCACAAGTCAGGTAGGATAGACTTATAATCATTATTGCCTCCCTTCAACCGACTCAAAGGTAGCAGAAGAACACCTTGCTGTTACCTCCATATTCTCTATACATCTCATTTCAAATCTCTGCTCTTTTCCCAGCTCCACCAGAATATGGACAACTAATCCTGCAGATTTTCCTTAGACATTGGAGTTTCAATAATCAAGTATCATGTTGTCAGAATCTGAAAGCCTATTTTTAATGCTGCCAGTGACTCCAAACTTCAGAATAATCAGGCTTCCGTTTACGTTTTCCTTTATAAATAAGTAACCAGGCAAATGTTCCAGATGAAGTGGGCATATTAGGGTTCTCACGATTTCCTTCTGAGCAGAAAAAGCATAAGATACTAGCAGCAGCGTGACTCAAGTCTGGGATGTAGCTCTGAATAGGGCTGGGGTGCTGAGTTGTGTTCTCAGTATCACCGCTACATCCTTGTGTAAATCAGGCTTCTGCTTGCCTTCTTCGTGGGTGAATATGTTGCAGACTCTCAGTGTTCCCCTTCCACGCCCTAGACACTGTTGCCTCAGGATTTGCTAGCATTTGGGAGGGCTCTGGCAATGGTGGAACAAATCTATCGCTGTAATGGGGTATCATAGCGGTTCCAGTGCGTAAGAGAGGGTGCTTGCTGACTTTATCTGCTCTCCCAGACCCTTTCTTCCCCACTTCACCTTGTTTCGTGCCCCAGGAGGCTGACCTGGGTGAACAGTATCAATGAGCTACCAAGCCCTCAACTTCCTGTTGGGTTTGGCAGTGGGAGCTCTGTCGGCAGATGGCAGGGAGAGAGGAGAATGGGACCCAGGAACTCATTTTCTTGGCGCTCTCCCTGTGTGCTCGCTGGATCCTGCCGGGAGAGGGACACTCTGGCCGGGTGTGATTTCTTCCGCTGTGTTCTGAGCTGCCTGGGTTACCAGACCCCTTGCCCTCGGGGCAGTTACACCAGAGCTCTGGCTTTTATTTGGAGCCTGGGAGAGCGGAGGAAACAAGTCTTCTCCATCAGTGCTGCTGGCACCGAACGAGGCTTCTTGAGTCAGCAAGAGAGAAGAGATTCCGAAACATCGCCGCGTCTCTGATGGCTCCCTCCCGTCCTCCCCACCAACCCGCCCCCGCCGCCTCCCGCCTCCCCGTCTCTCCTCTGGCGCTGGCTGCCCAGGACCATCCCGGGGTCAGGCGTCAGGGAGGGGAGCTGCGCTGAAGCACCGGGCGGGGTGCCTCCTTCCTGCCGGTCTTCTTTGGCATTCCTGTCCCCTTGCAAAGCAGAAGCCCATTAGCAAGTGAAATGTCAGAGTTTCAAACAAACAAACAGGCTTTGCCGTCTGCCAAGTCGTTTGGGTGAAATCACAAAGAAATCTCAGTGTCCTACCCCTAGCTGGGGCCTCCTCTCAGGGGATTCAGTAATCCTTCATGGCAGGAGCAGGACTCACTTTCTCCCGGCTTGCTCACGAGTGCCCATCTCCAAAGCCGTGACTCTTTTCTACCAGTGACCCTGCCTGACCAACCTTAGTGAGATCCCAGGGAGCTGGGTTACCCTTTGTCCACTGTTGATCTGGGTGCATGGGTCACTGGAATTGGATGGATCCCCTTCCTTGCATCCTTTCCCGGTCACACGTTCCCTAGGGAAGCTTCCTTCCTCACTTGCCTTTTCTTGACTAACTCATCGGAAAAAGTCCCAGGGATTGCTCCCGGTTGAAGACAGTGGTTGGGGACACTAACACTATCTCTGCTCAACCAGTATAGCTGACTTATCAAATTCGGGTAATGCAGGAGGGAGGAAGATGCCAACTCGAGTTGTGTTCCTTGGCAAAGAAATAGTAAACAGCAAAACAGTCATTTCAGAGGGCAAACTGGCTCACTAATAAAGCATGGCTCACGATGGAAAATAACTCAGAAGAAAGTAGGGAGCAAATGGATTTAGTTGCTATGGGAACGTGGTTGGAAAAAAACATGAAATATGTAAATACCGTAATTTGGTATTTTAATGTACTTCTTTTCCATGAAGAAAATTCCCTGACAACTAAAACTAACAACTCATTCTTTTGCTATACACAGTGCTGATTGACAGAGGTGAGGCGAGTGGGTTTCTGAATTCCGTTTTGCCTCTAGGAGCAAATATAGCTTTATTCTCAGGCATAAAAATCAAACATCTATTGGCTGAATGTTAGAATCAGTTGGGGAAGTTGAAAAAAATTGGCCACACCTGGTCTGATTAAATCAGATTCAGCGGGGAGGGGGTTGCTGGTGGGGATGGGGCCTGGGCATTGCTATTTTTAAAAAGGTCCTCAGCCTTTTGTAATGGGCAGCCAGTGTGGCAAACCACTGGCGTAGAATCCTGATTTGGAAGATTTGGTGAATGTGGATCACTTATTTTGCTGTATGCCTTCACTAGGTTTTATTTCACCAGGTTTTTGATGATTTGGACATTTAAAAATGAAAAGAAAAAAAAAATTCAGTAGGGGTACTTGTGCATGCTAAGCATGTGCTCTACCACTAAACTATACCCACCCCCTGATTTGGACATTTTTAATTCCAATTATGTGATTAGCAATTATCACTCTTCCGTTATTTGTGTTACTCTCTTCACCATAATAGATTAGTGCTTCTCTTATTATTTAGGGTAAACATATGATGCTATATTATAAATCATTATCACTCAACCACAGTAATGATGATTAATTGCTGTTATTTTAAAAATTATGAGTTGATAATAATAATTTGAGAAGTTTAGATGTTGCTCTAACTGGTGATATCAATCTATATTTTAATAATTACCATTGTAAACTATCATTAGGCATATAATCAATTGATAGAAAATGTTTTTATAGACATAATTGTTCAACCTGCTTAGCAATAGTCCACACTAGAGTTGGTAAGTGGCATTTTTGTTTTCCAGATGGTAAAAATGTTACACACAAGAGACAGGTAACTTGCATTAGTTTAAATGTTGCAACCATGACATACTTGAGTGCAGAACTCCAAAATTTCAATTTTTTTTCTCATTATCTGGATCCTATGTCTTTATCTTTGTCCAGCATGAAGTCTCAGTCTGCCTTCTATGGGTTTACTCCAGGAACAAAACTATAAGTTAAGGCAGAACGTACTGGTATCCAGAGAGAATTTGAATGGATACAGAAGGAAGTTCATTAAATAGGAAGCAAGAATGAATTGTGAAAATATCCCCTGGTTATCCAGTGTAGATTCAGGTGGTCAGAGGGCCAGGAGGTTACTTGGGATTCCAACCAATGGAAGTTTTGCTTTCTTCTGAAACATTCTCACTTTTTTTTTAACCTTTTATATGATCATTATTATGTTCATCCCTTGGGGGCCAGCCCTTGGGTCCTGTCTGACTAGCTTCATACTGTCTCTTCCATCCAGGCTGCTGGGTCTCCTGAAGAAAGGCACACATGGGGGTTCCTCCTGCAACGTGTCATCTGATAGACTTTGGGAAGACCTCCTGTTAACTCTCCAGACCAGGTTAGATTCTCTATTCTCTAGTCTCTGTTATCTGCTTCCACAGCACATTAAAAAAACCTTTTTTTTTGGTAGACTTTAGCTCAATAATTAATTCATGATTACTTATATAATGCTAATCATTCCCCAAAAGCGATCAGCTCAGAAAACACTAAGCAGAATAAATATCTGCTTAACATGTTATATTCAAACTAGAGAACACCAAAGACAAAGAGAAAACCTTGAAAGAAGCCAAAAGAAAGAATATCTTACTTGTAGAGGAAAAAGGATAAGAATTGCAGTAAACTTCTCATTAGTAACCATGTAAGCAGGAAGAGAGTAGAATGAAATATATAAAGGGTTGAAAGAAAAATCTTACCAAACTAGAATTCTATATATGCTGAAATTATCCTTTTAAAGTACAGAAGAAATAATGGCATTTCTGAATAAACAAAAACTGAGGGAATTTATGACCACCACAGCTTCCTTGCAGGAAGTGTTAAAAGAATTTCTTCAGGCAGAAGGAAAATGATATAGGTTAGAAACTCAGATCTCTATAAAGAAAGAAAGATTATTGGGAAGGAGTAAAGATGGTATCTTTTATTTACCTTATTCTTAGTTGATCTAAAAGATACCTATTTACTTAACATAGTAATAGTAACTATGTATTGGGTGATTATAGCGTATGGATAAGTGAAATGAATGACAGCATTTTCATAAGAGATGGGAAGGAGGAATTAGAAATACTCTAAGTTACCTGCACTCCTATATATTTAGGAATAATTCGAGTTAGAAATTAAAAACACCATGTATAGTAGCAAAAAAGTAAATATTGAGTGTAAATCTGACAAAATGTATACAGGAACTATATTCAGAAAACAACAAAACTGATTTAAAAAAAAGAAAATCTAAATAAATGGAGAGAGAGTCTATATTCATGGATTGGAAGATTCAATATTGTTAAGACATCAGTTTTCCCCCTCAAATCTCAGCAAATTATTTTGTAAATGTTGACAAACTGATTCTAAAGTTTATATGGAATAACTGATACAATACTGAAGAACAGACACACAGATCATTGGAACAGGCGAAAGATCAGAAATAGACCAATGCAAATATAATCAACTGATCTTTAACAAAAGAACAAAGGCTATTTAATGGAGAAAAGATAATATTTTCAACAAATGGTGTTGGAACAATTGAACGTCCATATGCAAAAACATAAGCCTAGACACAGATCTTACACTATTGACAGAAATTAACTCAAAATGTATCATAGACCTAAGTGTAAAGTGCAAAGCTGTAGAAATTCCAGAAGACAAATTAGAGAAATTCTAGGAGGCCTTGTGTTTGGATGAGTTTTTAAATACAACATTAAAAGCACAATCCATGAAAAACTGATAAATTAAACTTTATTAAAATCAATAATTCAACTCTTTGAAAAATATTATTAAGAGAAAGAAAAGACAAGCCGTAGACAGGCAGAAAATATTTGTAAAACATACCTTATTAAAGACTTGTATAAGAAGTGTCCAAGAACCTTTAAAACCCAATAATAATAAACAACCCAATTAAAAAATAGAAAGATCTGAACAGATATCTCACCAAAATAAGATGTGTAGTTGGCAAGTAAGCCTATGGAAAGATGCTAAACATCATTTATTATGAGGGAATTGTAAGTTCAAACAGCAGTGGGATACCACTCCACACCTATAAGAATGGCCGAGATCCAAAGCCTGAGAATACCTGACAACACTGCTGACAAAGATGTGGAACAAAAGAAACTCTTACTGCAACATTAGCCAGCCTCGTTGAAAGCTAGAACAACAGTTTCTCACAAATTTAAATATAGGTTTTCCTTATGATCTAACAAGCATGCTTGTAGGTATTTACCCAACTGATTTAAAACCTTTTACTGTTACAGAAGTCTGCACATGAATGTTTATAAGTTTTATTCATAAGCACCAGAAAATTAGGAATAACTAAGATGTCCTTCAATAGGTGAATGTATGAACAGACTATGTTGCAGTCATACAGTGGAATATTATTCAGTGATTAAAAGAAATGGGCTATCAAGGTATGAAAAAGCATGCATGAATCATAAATGTATATTGTTAAATGAAAGAAGTTGATCTGAAAAGACTATATACAGTATGATCCCAATTATTTGACATTCCGGAAAAGACAAACTTATAAAGATGGCAAGAAGATCAGTGGTCGCCAGGGATTTAGGGAGTGGGGATCTAAGGGTAACACATAGGGCATTTTATAGGGTGATCAAACTATTCTGTGAGACACTGTAATGGTGAGTACATGACAAAATGCATTTGTCAAAACCTACAGAACTTTAGAGTGCAAAGTGTGAACCTTAATGTTCTCAAATTAAAAAAATGATTTAGGAAGTCAGGAGATGCCAGAGTGGAATGGAAAACGTGACTCAACAATCTAGCTGCATTATAAGTGTGTGAAACCATCTCACTGAATGGGGTGGAGGGAAAAGGTGCTAACCTGAGTAATTTTGGAAGGGAGCGGAGTCTGTAGGACTACAGGTAAATAAAAGTGTATGTAAGCACTATACTCTAGTAAATAAAGTTGTTTCCCATGGGAGCATGGATTAAAAATTCTGATACTTCTATAATGTGTGCTGAAATTAAATGATTAAGTAAATGGATGGTGCATGATGGTGGCCAGTTTTCTTACTGTTGGAGTGGGGTTACAGATAAGCGAGAGGAAGAGGTTACAATGATTCTCATAGTAGGAGAGTCAGAGGTATCAGTGTGAATTCATGTTTTGCTTAATATAGATTTGGATGATTACATGTAGTAATGTTTGTTTATAGATATGATTGTATTCATGGGTTGGTATATACACATATATTTCCTTGCTCTGTCAGCTGAGAATGGCAAGAAGCACCACCACCCCTGTAGCAACCAGTACACCTAGCACCTGGGTCTTGGTTCTAACACCATTTTCCAATATAGGTAATAAAGAAATAGCTGATTCTAGCACTGAAACAGGATCAGGGCAAGATGATCCTGGAACATCTTGTTATACCAGGAAGTAAGGAAATTCTTAAAAAAAACAAAACAAACCAACAACCTCCCCACCCTCAATAATCAGGGTATGCCAAAGGGACATAGGAATCAATGGCAAAATGTGGAACAACCTTTTTTTTTTTGACTGAAGTATAGTTGGTTTACAATGTTATGTTAATTTCTGGTGTACAGCATACTGATTCAGTTATACGTATATATATCCCTTTTCATGTTCTTTTTCATTATAGGCTATTACAAGATGTTGAATATAGTTCCCTGTGCTATATAGTAGGACCCTGTTGTTTATTTATTTTATATATAGTAGTTAGTATCTCCGAATCCCAAATGCCCTATTTATCCCACTACCCTCTACTTTGCCCTATGTTAACTATAATTTTGTTTTCTGTATGAGTCCGATCCTGTTTTGTTAATAAGTTCATTTGTGTCATTTTTTAAAATTTCACATATAAGTGATATCATATGGTACTTTTCTTTCTCTTCTGGCTTATTTCACGTAGTATGACAATCTCCAGGTCCATCCATTATCTCTCTCTCTCTCATAACTTTTTTATGCAGTCATCTGTCGATGGACATTCAGGTTGTTTCTATGTCTTGGCTATTGTATATAGTGCTGATATGAATAATGGGGTGCATGTATCTTTTTCAAATTAGAGTTTCCTCCAGATATATGCCCAGGAGTGGGATTGCTGGATCATATGATAAGTCTATTTTTAGTTTTTTGAAGAATCTCTATACTGTTTTCCATAATGGCTGTGCCAAACTACATTCCCATCAACAGTGCAGGAGGGTTCCTTTTTCTCCACACCCTCTCTAAAAGCTGGAACAATTTGAGAACCAAGATAAATAAAATAACATTGGATCGTAACCCAAAATATAAAATAAATACCCATGAGTTTATACTGATATAAACAATTGGTTAGTAAATAAGTGGGAGAGAGTACAAATCTTCCATGTAGAAGGATTCCAAATAATTTATTAGATACTCTGCTCTCAAGGAGGGGGATCTTACTCTCCACACTTCAGTGTGAGCTGAGTGTTCCAAAAAGCACAGCATGGAAAGGTGGGATAAGTAGTAATGTCACGGTGGAGAAATCTGACTGGAGCTGGGTGATCAAGATTAACATCAACATAACATCAAGTTATGTCGAAAGCAGGTACCCTTGAGATGATGTGATGAAAAATGTACTTTACTTCTGGGATCTTTCTCCCAAGGACATATAACTCCAGTCTAATTATGAAACAAATCTCAGCGGAGAAACATTCAAAATACCTGACTAGGATTCTGCAAAACTGTCAAGGTCATCAAAAACCAAGGAAAGTCTGAGAAACTATTACAGCCTGGAGGAGTCTAAGGAGACATGACTGTTAAATGTAATAAGGTGTCGTGGATGGGATCCTGGAACAGAAAGAGGACATTAGGTAAAAACTCAGGAAATCTGAATGATTTAACTTTAGTTAAAAATAATATATTAATATTGGTTCATTAATTGTAACAAATGTACTGTACTAATGTAAGATGTTAATAAAAGGGGAAACTGGGTGTGGGGTATATGCGAGCTCTGTACTATCATTACAGTTTTTTCTGTCAATCTAAAACAGTTCGTTTTTATAATAAAAGATAATTTTTGGAAATGCCTTCTGGGGTGGAGATATGGTAAATTCAGCCACTACTCCAGAGTCTGAAGAGAGGCATTTTACCTGCAGGAAACATGTACTGAAAGACCTCAGAGCCCGTGGCATGTAATCCAAGTTCTGAATGTTCGCCTATAATGTGGGATGTCCTCTCAATGGCCTCTGCCATCTACACTCAGTGGTATGGGACTGGGGTGAAGCTACTGTGCTGGAGGCATTCTGGTTTTGCCATAGTAATTGAGGGATGCACAACTGGCACTTAGTGGGCGAGAAGCAGAAAGTGCTTAATATCCTGCACTGTATACAACGGCCTCATGCAAGAATTGTCTCACATCTTGCACGGCACCTCTGTACTTCTATTTAGGTGGAAAACCTGTTGAAAATGATCCAAGCCCAGACTCAATCCACTTTTTAATCTATAAACACTAAGCATTTTTTGCATGCTTTTTGTACACATTGTATTTTCCAAGAATGTCACTGTCATGTAAGTCCAAGAGAAGACTGTAATTTGCTTTGTTCAGAAGAGTTCACCTTCTTGGAAAAATTGTACCAGTGAAAGTAATATGGCTTTTGATATTTGAGTCACCAATACAGCACACTTGAAAAAGCTTTTGATTTTGTGGTGTTTTACATATAAATAGAGTAACAATGTAAGCTATTATCCACACTGGACACTTTCAAGTATGAAAACTTTCAAGACTGGTATTGTCCCAGGAAGACTGGGTGATACAAGGGAAACTGCAAAATATAGTTTTAGGTTTCCAGCCCCATAGTACAGGAAGATGTACCACAGAGAGATTAGAGTAGATGTTGAATGGGAAAATCCACCAATCCTTGGTGATGTTTTTGTCTGTTGATCTATCAGTTACTAAGAGAGGTATATAAAATTTCCCTCTGCGATAGTGGGTTTATCAGTTTTCCTGTGGTTCCTTCAACTTTTGTGTTCTATTTTTGAAGTCCTAGTTTTTAGGGGCATACAGTTCATAAGTGTTATACCTTCCTAGTGAATAGAACCTTTCATCAATTTGCAATGACCCTTTTAATGTGTAAGTAATACTATTTTGTCTAAAGATGTATTTTGCCTAATATGGTATCTCAGCTCTCTTTCAATTAGTATTTGCTTGGCTAATTTCATCCTTTCATTTTCAGTGTTTCTGCATTCTTAATTTTTTCTTTTTTTTTGTGGTTAGCATATATCTGGATTTTTAAAATGACAACTTTTGCTTTTAGCTGAGAATTTAATTATTTATATTAAATCATGATTACTATTTGTTTTGAATTTATCTTACCTCATGTTTTTTCCCCATGTTTTCAGGGTTTATTTCCTCTTTGCTGCCTTTTGTTTTATATTGATTTACACCAGTTACCCTGTTTTTCTACACTGGTTTGGAAATGATATACTCTTTAAATTGCTTTAATGGCTACCCTAGAAATTTTAACAGATATATTTAATTTATCAGTGTCTAAAGATAATTAATATTTTATTCTTCTTCTGTACAAGAAATCAAGAGCCTTAGCTTCAATCTTCTTTTCTTCTTTTAATTATAAATTATTATTGTTGTGACATTGTTTTAGTTCTACATTGATCATTTAGCCCTTCAAATGATCATCACTGTTGCTATTTATTTTGTCAATATTTATTTATGTTTATCCTATGTTTACTATTTACTTTGTTCTCCAGTCCTTCTTGTATCTAAGACTTACTTTCCAGAATCATTTTCTTTCTTCAATATATCCTTTGGTGAATATTTCTTTAGTTCTTTAGTGAGTTTCTTTAGTTCTTTAATGAGTTTCTGCTGGTAGGATATTCTCTTGCATTTTGATTTATTTGAAAATAACTTTCACTCTCAGTCTTTAGAGTAAATTTCCTTTGGTGGAGAATACTATGTTGATTTATTTTCTCTCAGCTCTCTAAGCTTATTTTACTGAGTTCTAGCTTATGTAGTTGTGAATGAGAAATTGGCTGTCAGTCTAATTTAAATTATTTATAGGTAATCTGATTTTTTTTCTCTTCTCTTAGGTTGCTTTAAGAATCTCTTTGCTTTTAATGTTTGCTGTTTCACTATAATAGGTCTAGGTTTTTTGGTTTTGTTTTTTCCTTTTTTTCCCTTGGGGTTTTTGAGCTTCCTGAACCTGCAGATTTTCCCCTGGAAAAATTCTCACTCATATTGCCTCTACCTCATTCTCTTACCGCTTTTTAGAGAGCAGATTAGACATATGTTAGACCTTCTTATTCTATCCTCCATATCTTTTAACCTCTGGCAATTTTTTCATCTCTGTATATCCATGCTGTATTTTGTGTATTTTTTTCAAGCCTCTTTTTCAGTTTACTCACTCTCTCCAGTTTTAAACAGTTCTACTCATTAACTGAGTTTATGCTTTCACTTCTTGTACTTTTTCATTTCTAGGAGTTCTATTTTGGTATTTTTCCAATCTGAATTATTAATTTTGATAAGCTTTTTTATCCTTTTAATGGAAAAAACCTCTCAAAAATTACTCTCAAAAGTTAATTTCTTTAAACACATTACATGCACTTATTTTGTATTCTGTATCTAATAATTATAATATGTGCAGTCTGTATGGTTCTGATTTAGCAATTTTTTTCTTTCTTCTCTGTCTTGATCATGGTAGCTTGTTTCCTTGTGTGTTTGGTGATTTTTATTTAAGCTGATGTTACTGGAAACTTTACCTATGAGAATTCCTGAGGCTTGAGTTTTAAGTGTGTTCCTCCAGAGGAAGTTTGCTTTGCTTTTGCATGACCCACTCAGGACTATTTAAAATGAAAATTTCAACATGAGTTTTTCAGTCTACACATATAGTGTGAATTTTGTCTGCCAGAACGTGAACTTGTGTTTTGGGGTTTAATAGGGAAATCAATTTTTTCCTGTTCCATCCAGAATCTAGTTTGAATCAGATAGTATCTTTATAGATTTTGGGTTTGAAATTATTTCTTCATTTCAAGAATGATCCTTTGGGAATTCTAGCTTTATGCAGCAGTTTCAGATCTGACCTCCAACCCTGTCCAAGTCCAGGCTGAGTCTCTTGTCCCTAGGGCTGATTAAAACCCAGGCTCTAATCTGTCAGGAATTGGCAGATTCCCCCAAGATTTTAGCGCTCACTTACCGCTCTGTGTCTGAACCACTTTATGTGCCTAGCACAGAAACCTACATTGATTTGAATTGCGTGAGAGAGATAAGAGATTCTTTCCACAAAACTTTCTAAAGTGTAACAAGGGGAGCAAAGGCTACAGGAAGGGATCAGCGTAGTGTAAGGAAGGCTGCTCCCAAATAAAATGAGCTATTTCATGAGGTGGTGAGCTCCCTGTTACCATAAGGATTCAAGGAAAAGCTACACAACCGCTTATTGGGGGTGATCTGGTATAGAAGGTTGGATTGGATTGAACAAGAATGCTGCCTCCCTCTCCTTCTACTTGCTGATGCTGATCTCATGCCAGACCAAAGCTGTAATACATTCAGGAAGGCGACTCCTCTAAATCACGGGCTTGCCAGGCCTGGTCTCTGCCCGTAAATGGCTCCTCGACACCTGGCAGCAGAGCTGTCAGGGCCTGACGGGCTGCGCCAGAGCATGCATTGCCTGGGCTGCTTGGGTCTGCTGTTCACGTGGCCACCTCTCTGGGCTCTGTCAGGTGGCCATGGTTTGTCTTGGCCACATTGCTGTCAAGGGGGAGGTGTACGGGGGGCAGGATGAGTGAGCAACAGGTGTTACCAGGAGTCTAGACAGAAAAGTATCCTTAGAGCCACAGGAGCATTCATTTAAAATAGCTCTTCCCTCAAATATTCTGGTGGCGCTGGGCCCGTCTGTGCTGTGGTTTGAGATCATTTGGCAACTCTCATTCTTGCAATCAGAGAATGGCTTCTGGGGCTATAAAATCATCAGTGAGCTAAGCCAATTAGCTCAGCCAGAAGAATGATTATACGCACCAGCTCTAGTACCAGGGTAACTTTATGCAAGCTGGTTTTACAAAGTCTTAGTGTTTTTGCTTGCCCTTGTTTTCCTCTAGGGCAGTTGTAATTTAACTGGGATGAGGCCCCGTCAGGTGACACCTTTGGGTGCTTTTTTAATTGCCTGTGGAGAAACTGGGTGAAAAGTGTTCACACTCTCATGCTTGGTGTCATAAGAAGAAGAGGATTGCCCTGCAAACATGGGTAGTTTGTTTTTATGAAGAAAGTAGTAAAATCTCCTTTTCCTGTTTGGGAGAAATTGGAAACTCTCTGAGAACTCAGTCATGGGGGACTCTATCAAGAGTGATGGGGGCCTGAGGGCACTGCATGGAACCCAGGCTGATAATGAGGTTAAAGCCAAGGGGTGGGGACTCCTCCACATTAGTGCACATTAGAGCTCTGGGGTATATGGAAGAGTGTGGTCAGATAGTGTAATGGTATTCTGAAGTATAAAGGGCAGTGAGTTCATAGGTGAACTTGAAAAACAAGAGCTGAGTTTGTAGTGGGATTTCCCACCCCGCCATATAGTTTCTTTTTCATTTTGGCCCTTGTTATAATAACACCTTGAGTTGTGCATAGAAAAAAATTAGAGATAAAACAAGATTATAAAAGCCCACCCTTCCAGAAAAAGATGCTAGTAACACTTTGAAGTATATCTTTCCAGATCCTTTTCTGTGTGTGTGTGTGTATGTTTCTTTCTACAGAAATAGAACCGTACTCTTTTTCATCTGATTTTCCGAATTCTTATATTGATTCAGCTGACAGAGATTTAAAGCATGACTAGCATGTGCTGGGTCTTGTTCTAGACACTGGGGGTATGTTGATGAACAAAACAAATCCTTTTCCCTCATGACATTCTAGGACACATTCTGTAGTGAGCATCTTGTCTTGTCCATAAATCCATTTATGGGACAGCATTTTTAAGAGCTACATACTATTCCATGATACAGGTGGACTTTGATTTCTTTGTATCCCACGGCTGGAAATTAAGATAGTTTGCAACTTTTTGCTCTTATGCATAATGATTTGATGAACATTTTGGTAGCTAATATGTGTGTAGATCTTTGTCAGAGTAAAGGCTATAATGGAAAATTAATAAAACTAAATGTTCCCTCTGGTAGGAGGAATAAATGTGTACTCTGGTTGTGACCTGATTATTTGGAGACACTTGAGCTCAAAGGGTATCACTGACAGGCTTGGCTGACTGCATGGCTTGGGTTGGGGCGGTTGAGCCACATGTGGATGTGTTTCAGCTGACCCAGGTGGACTGCCTGGCAGTGCTCAGACCTATGGATCAATTAAGGACATACATGGGTTCAGGTGTCTTTAGAGGCCCAGTTGCTTTCCTTGTGATTTTAAAAAATAAAGATATGCTGCTCCATGATGCTAAGCTACTTGAGATTATATTTTAGCAAAGCAAAGGATTCTATGCAGCACGCACAAAGAAGTTGGGTTCAGCCTGCTTTTGTGCATTTTGAGGGCTGGGCATGGATGGTGAGGTGTAGAGAAGGAATGGCTTTCGTGGAGACCTGTCTATATACTGGGCCCTTGTGAGCAGAATGGGAGATGAAGCAATGAGGGGGAGCTGATCAGAGGAATCCAGGGTTGCTTTCACGGGGCTCCCTAACTTTGTGGATCGGTATTCATGGGGCTTCAGACTATCTGTGTGCTTCCATGGTATATTCTTGTGCTCACTGGAGAAAGGGCATGCCTCCCTTTGCTGGACAGTTGCTACCGTTGGTGTATAAGCCCAAAATATGGGAATACTTTTTTAATACTTACTTCTTTTACATCCCCTCGCTTCACCAAATTATGTCCAGCCTGCCAGACAAAGTCTCTTGAATGCCTCACCCCCTCTCACAATTGCAGGAGCTTTCATACGGCTGCTGGCTTCCACTTCCCTCCAGCCCATTTCCCACACCATGACCTAAGTGATCTTTGTGATATAAACTTTGCATTACATTACCCCCCTTAGAAACCTCCAATGGCTTCTTGTTGCCTACGGGGTGAAATCCAAACTCCTTAGACACTGGCCAATCGAAGTTGCCTGGCCTACCGGACCAGTCCTGTCCCCAGCCACACCCTCACCCACTTTCTCAGCTGGGCACCACTTCCAGCTACCAAGGAGTGACACATTCATCCAGGCCTCTGTGTGCCTGTACATGCTCTTCTCTTCTGCCTGGGGTGGTTTCCTCCCTTTGTTCCTTTCACATCCGGGCACCGTTGCATTATGTCCATTTTTGTAGTCTTAACTTAGCACACTGCTCATTTGATTGTCTGCTTGTATGTATCCCTTGCTGGACTGTGAACTACTTGAGGATGAGGCCTGAATCTTGTTCATTTTTGTATCTCCTCTCCCATAGTGGTGCTTGACATATACTGGTTGCTGAACATTGGAGGAGTTGACACAATTTGGGTGGCAAAAATGTTTTCTCTGATGCAGATCTAACTAGATAGAATGTGTTTCTGGTGCTTAGTTCTGATGTGTATTTTTAAACATCTTTAAAATATTTTTATTCTAAAGATAATTAATTGTGTTACATAAAGGATGTTTAATAAACAGAGTTGATTCTCACACACGCTCTCTCAGACACATGATTTGATGCTGCAAACACACACACAAATTATTCAGCTAGTAAGCGGTGAATTTAATACAGGGGCTCTCTGATTTTAGACTGTGCTCTTGACTTCTATATTCTAATGCCCAGGGGTGCTGATGTTTTGGGCCCAAGAGAAGGAGTTGGAAATGAAGAGAAAGGGAAATACAGAAAAACCCTCTTTGACTATCTGTGTTTAAATAGACATTAAAAAATTGGCAGTTGCTTTCTCTTTTAGTGTCTCAGTTTCCATATATGTCCAATGTGAATAATACTATTCTCCCTTGTAAGACAGTTATAAGGGTAAATAGGATAATTTATTTTGTATGGCAAATGCTAAAAAGTAGCAATTACATTTATTTTCCCTTTTCTCTTTCCACAGGCTTAGGAATCTGTGAGTGGGCCCTAACAGAAATTTTAAGTTTTTGCAGAGGGAAAGCGCAAGACTTGTTTGTAATTGATGAGAAGTAGACAGCTATTAAATACTCCTTCAGGAGTATCTGAAGACATCTATATACCTTCTGCCCTACTTCTCTTTTTAACTCCGTGAAATTCCACAGTTAAATTTCACCTAAGGCCATGATAAAATCTGTGAGCTGATACCCTTGCTAGAGTTAATTAGTTAAAACTTTTACTTTATTCCTCCATGGGATTGAGTTTTGGGTTCCTTTCCTGAAAAAGGATTGTTACTTGAGCAGGAGACCTTGGGCTAAGTTTGGGGAAGAAGTGCATGGTGAGGAAAAGGCTGAAGAAATGAGGTAGTGGAACAAGGAATTCTGCAGAAAACTGCATTGGATAAATTATCCAGGATTGGCCACCTACCTTCATTCTTCCTGCCATCTTGTGTAGGATTTTCTCTTGAACTGTTTCTTTAATATTTTAGTTCAATCCTTTGATACGATTCTAATTGTCAGCTTACTTCTCTGGGAAGTATGTGATGAGAAGATTTGTTGGGGAAAGTAGGAGGAAGAAAGAACCTTATTAGTTCAGTATGCATTCTGGAGATACTAGAGCTGAGCTTACAGGTAGACCCAGGACAGGACACAGCCCACAGGGCAGAAGTGATGGGGGACAAGATGACTTCTCAGCACAGGGGATATGGTGGAGAACTTCAGTTTCCCCAGCTGCCATTTTTTTTTTAATGTGGTAAAATATACGTTACATAAGATTTACTATTTTTAAGCTTATGGTTCAGTGGTGTTAAATACATTCATGCTGTTGTTCAACAATCACCACCATCACCACCATCCATCTCCAGAACTTTCTTCATCTTCCCAAACTGAAAATCCATACCCATTACACAGTAATTTCTCATTCCTCCAAACCCAGACCCCGGTAAATACCATTCTATTATCTGTCTCTGTGAGTTGGACTACTCCAGGTAACTCATATGACTGGAATCATACAATATTTGTCCTCTTATGACTGTCTTATTTCACCCATTAGCATAATGTCTTTAGGACCCATCCATGTTGTAGCCTCCAGCTGCTTCTGGAACTGCTTTGGAAGCAGGAGAATGAGCAAGTTGACCACTGACTGGTAGGCCCCAGGCCCTGCGCCTGAGTTCAAGAAGAGGGTGCCAGGGTGATCATTTCCCTTTCAAGGAGATTGGTGATGGCATTGTTAGCATTTCCTAGACCCCCAGGAAAAAACTAGCTGGCCGTTCTCTTTGTTCTTAGCCTTCCCCTTTTCAGGGGCCATCAAAATCCAAAGCAACTGACTCTTCCAACTGAAAAGCCTCTTCAGGCTTGGCAGTGAAGCTGGGCACCATTGGTAACCAGGACAGACTCTGCTCCCATTTAGGAAGTAGGCCACAATTGACCATGTTTGGACCCAGTTCATGTTTTGAAATGGCCCTCCCCTGCCTGCAGTGGCTTCTGCCCCCTGAACAATGTGTGGCTTCTGTGGGAGGCTGTAGAAAGCTTGTCACTTTATGTGCTGGTCATGCTGACAGCCACGTGGGGGTGTTGGCAGAGCTGTCCCGTGGCTGCCAGTCTCCTGGACGATTGCCTTGGTCACTGCTTGGAAGTCTTGTCATGTCTGATACGGTGGGGTCCAGTTTCTAGAGGAAGAGCTCCTCTGGGATTTGGATGAAATCTGGGTTGTCCTGTCCTATCCTCAGAAAACTCTGAGCAAGCAGCAACTGTAATTAATACTTGGGGAACCATGCCCACTGGAGGGTTAACTCCTGTCAGCCCAATGTTCTGAATGGGTGGAACACATGGTGTCGATTGGGTGCTAGCCATGCTTGGTAATGAAGAATTCACTTTACTTCTTTCGGCCTTAAGGTTAGTCAAGGATAGAGGCCCAGAAATAAAGTCGAGCCCTCCAAGCCGCCTCCCACAGCTCTCATGGCTTTGCTTTCTCCTCCCCTGGGGGATTCATCCCATTTCTAAGTTGCTTCTATATATTTTCACTTCTGAGTAAGACAATTTTCATATTACTTTTTAAATTTTTAATACTTTTTTTACACATTTTAAAAAAGAATTGAAGTATAGTTGATTTACAGTGTTTCAGATATACAGCAAAGTGCTTCAGTTATACATACATATATATCTATTCTTTTTTCAGATTCTTTTCCATTATAGGTTATTGCAAGATATTGAAGATAGTTCCCTGTGCTTTACAGTAGGTTCTTGCTGTTTATTTATTTTACATATAGTAGTGTATATCTGGTAATCCTAAATTCCTTATTTATCCTTCCCCCCTTCCCTTTTGGTAACCATAAGTTTGTTTTCTATGTCTGTGAGTCTATTTCTGTTTTTTTAATAAGTTTATTTTTATCATTTTAAAAAAGTTTCCACATATAAATGATGTATGGTATTTGTCTTTCTCTGACTTCCTTCACTTAGTCTGATAATCTCTAAGTCCACAGTAAGACAACTCTTAAAAATTTTTTAAATTGAAGTTTAGCACATATAAAAAGTACACAAAACATAAATACATGTTGATGAATTCTGCCAAAGAGTAAAACCCATGGAACACACAGATCAAGAAATAGACTATTTCTAGAGTTCCAGAACAGCTCCCTCATTACCCCCTTCCAAGGGAAACTAGTATCCTGATTTTTAATATCCTAGATTAGTCTTGCCTACTTTTGCATGAACACTTTGCCTGTTTTTGAATCACCAGTGCATACACTTTAGTGTCCGGCTTGTTTTGCTTAACATTACGTCTGTGAGATTTCATCTGTGCTATTGCTGTTGTTGTAGTTCGTTTGTTCTCATTGCTGTGCAGCGTGCCACAATGCATTCGTCCAGTCTACTGTCAGTTCTGCATCAAGCCATCCTGGAGCCTGAGGAAAAGTCAGGAATACTGATCCTGTCTTAATTTAATAATTTGATATTTGCTGGGGTTTTTTTGCATTACTTTTGATTGAAACAAAAACCATTACACTAAAATATGATTTATAGTAACTATGAATTTTTTGGGCACCCTTTAAATTTTGCTCCTGAGCCAAGTCCTTCACTCACCTGACTCTGGTCCCAGCCCTGTCTGCTAGAGATAGACACATGAATTATATACAGTTTTTGGCAAGTGTGAATAGTGTTGCTCTGAACATTGCTCTACATGTTTCATGGAAAACATGTGTCTGCATTTCTGTAAGTATATACCTAGGAGTGAAATTTCTGTAGACAACTTTTTGATGGAAGGCTTGAGTGTCAGGCCAGGGGCTTTTGTTTTCCTTTCCATGTACCAGCCTTTCCTTCCAAAGTTGTTTTGAGAATGTATTCAGCCTTAGTACGTGAGACAGTGTTTTATTCTCTTAGTGAGAGAAGACTTAATGGAAAGTCAAGCACCAGGCTCACTGGCACGTGTGTCAATCAGAGCCTGAGGACATCTGGGAACCTACCACGTGCAAGTGAGTATTTTGAAGAGCACAGGGTGCTCCCCTACGAGGGAGAGTCCCTCAGAAGCAAGGTTTCCTAATTGGCCAAGTTTTGGTATCAGTTAGCCGGTTCTAAGGACTAAACTGAGTATCTTTCTATCTCTTCATATTCTCTGCAAAAGTTAGTATCTGTTTCTTGAAAGTTTGAGAGAACTTACAAATAAACCTTTTTAGAAATGTGATCATTCAACATGCATATTTAAAAAAATGTGTACTAACTACTGTATAAAAAATAGATAAACAGCAAAGTCCTGCTGTATAGCACAGGAAACTATATTCAATATCTTTTACTAGCCTATAATGAAAAAATATGAAAAGGGATATATATGTGTGTGTGTATATACATATATCTCAATCACTATGCTGTACACCAGAAATTAACACAGCATTGTAAACTGATTACACTTCAATAAAAAATTATTAAAAAATGTATCCCATGGATATTACTCTATTCAGGTTTCCTACTTTTTTTATATATAAACATTTTTTTTATTGAGTTATAGTCATTTTATAATGTTGTGTCAAATTCCAGTGTAGAGCACAATTTTTCAGTTATACATGAACATACATACAGTCGTTGTCACATTCTCCTTCGCTGTGAGCCACCACAAGATCCTGTATATATTTCCCTGTGCTACATAGTACAATCTTGTTTATCTATTCTACATTTTGAAATCCCAGCCCCTTCCCACCTTCTGTCCCCTTGGCAGCCTACTGTTTCTTGAGATGATTTTTCTTCGGAAAAGGTCCACTTTGTTAAGATTTTTAAATGTATTAGTACATATTAATTTCTTTTCCCTTAACGACATTCTTCTCTCTGCTTTATAGTCTTTTTTTTCATCCTGATAATTACACTTTTTTTTGGTGGAGTTTTTGTTCTTTCTTATTCTTGAGTTAATAAAGAATATCAACCCTTTGCAAATGTTTCTCAGAGTTTTTGTTGTTACTTTAAAAAATGTTTTTGACTAACAAAAATTTAGAAATTTTATTTGATCAAGTGTCTTCATTTTGTTCCTTTGCAACTTCTTTCATTGCTTCTGTGTTTAGAAATTCCACCCCATTTCAGTATTAAATATTTATCTATTTAAAGTTTTTCTTGTTTCTTAATTTTTTAATGCTCAATTATTTGAAAATTTCTTCTATCTACCTATTTAACTTGTTTTTCCACCAAAAATTGCTAGCTACTTTGAACATTATTATTATTTTTTATATTCCATACTTTTTTCTGTTGGTGTATAGAATTCCTTTATTACCTACTAAATTCTTATATATATGTATAGGCATTTCTGATTTAATACAATATATGTGTTCCTGAAGAACCTCTCATTCTGCAAAATGGTGCACTAAAAATAACAGGAATAGTGAGGGAAATAAGTTTAGAGGTTAGCCACTAAAAACCTACTTCATAACAAAATCACTACAATAGTCATAAAATTCTAGCATAGTTAAACCTTCACTGGCATTGGTATCCATTGTCATAGGCAGTCCATCATTTATAACTGTAAACTTCAGGGCTTTGAGATACAGATCTCTGAGGATATTTACTATAATAAAGACCAATTTTATCAAAATTAAAATCTGATACAGGATGTAGCCTTTTTTAAAAAAATAAGTTTTATTTCTTCTTTTTTTAAACACCAGTGAAATGACATTGTTGTTTTTGCAGCTTCACCAAAATTGTCATGTTATGGTTGTCTGGAAGCCATTAAGCCAACCATGAATTTCAATAAGACACTTTTGCAGAATACTAAAATTTTTATGATCTATATTGCTAAGACTTTCCTCTTTGTGATTTGTTTTGTCAGAAAGTATCTATTTTATTATCTTCCTTACTCCAAGAACCAGATCCTGAATTTTAAAATTTTATTGATCTTCTCTTTTTTTGGTTGATTTGTTTCTGCTCTTTACCTTAATTTTTATTTATTACTTAGATGGTTATGATATTAAAATTTTAAAAAATTACTCAGCTTAATATTTAATTAATTTATTCTCAAGCTTTCTTGTTTAATTAGTGTTACACTCAGGGCTATGGATTTGCCTTTGAACACAACTTTGGCTATGATTTTTTTTTTTTATGAAAAGAACTGTTTATTCTTTTGGTTGTTTTTTTGGGGGAGAGGTAATTAGATTCATTTGTTTGTTTTGACGGAGGTACTGGGGGATTGAACCCAGGACCTCATGCATGCTAAGCGCACACTCTACCGCTGAGCTATAGCCTCCTTCCCATAACAATTTTTGATATTTAGTATTCTCACTTACTATTTTTAAAATAGCCACTATGCTTCCCCATTTTGACTCCATATTATTTAGGAAAGTTTTCTTTTTTCAATTTGTAAGTGTATAATGGCACTTTCTATTGAATTTTTTTACTCATTTTGAGCTTTACTTCTTTCTGGATTTTATAGAGTTAGTCTTTGTGGCCTCATTTATGCTTACATTTGATTAAGCAAAAATGAACAAAAAACTTGAGCAGATTTTTACTAAAAGTTTCATGCATGCTTACAAAAGTGTAGACTCTATTTCAGAACTGTCCTACTGTGGGGTGAGAAAGTTATCCAACTACTCCTAATGCTCACTGGTTGAGGGTCACGCCTGGGTGTTAACTCCCTGACAGATGGGTGGGGCACCATTCCTTCCCCCCCGACCCCCACAGATGCCTTTAGTCAGGGAGATGCAGGAAACTATTGGTGTGTGTGGGGAAAGAGGGCAGGAGGCAGAAAACATATTGTGAGGACACTGACAAGGTCTTCTAGGCTTCCCGATGGTCCTGAAGGTTGAGTAAGAGATAATGGTTGGAAGTGGCAGCAAAGAGGTAGGACTCTCCAGACAAAAGGAACAGAATGTACAAACGTTCAGAGATAAAAAGAAGGATGAATTCAGTAACTTATGATGAAGCTTTTTTGAGAGAGGAGAGGGCAGGGAAGTGAATGTCTAGAGAGAGATTAGGGAGGAGTTACACGCCAGACTACAGGGCCTTATATTTTACATTAGCAATTTTGAACTTCATTCTGGTGGCAAAAGGAAATATTTGAAGGGTTTTCAATAGGAGAGTGAAATGCTCAGATCTACATTTTCATAAAGATTATTCTCAGTGCTGTGTGGAAACCAGATTAGAGGGTGGTAAGATTAAAATTATGAAAACCAGCTGGGAGGATGTTGCAGTAATCCAGCTGAGAAACGATGGTTGCTGAACTAAGGCAGTGCTAGGTAGGATGGAGAGAGATGCTTGGGAGCCGTAATTAACAGGACTTGGATGGGAAAAGAGAAGTGAAAGGTGGGGAAAGGCAGAGTGTGAATGGCGAGGATGAATAAGGAGAGATGACAAGGACTTTGACTTCCAAGTTCCTGACTTGGGTATCCACTATTCCTTGAGATGTAGGAGAATAAATGTGGGAGTTTGGGACATTTTAAGTTTGAAGTGTCAATGGGAGATCCAGGGGAGCGGATAGAAGGGTCTTTGGTTCCTTTGATAGATCCAATCTGCAGATTTAGACTAAAAGGTGGTCACTCTAAAGACAGTAATTGAAACCATAAGATCAAATGTGATGGCCCCTGGAGTATAGATAGAATGAGATTTATGAGAGGAAATGGAAGAAAGCTGTAGAAATGTGAATCCTCCACGGGCTGCCATTTAAAGTGTGTATTGCTTTTTCATCTGGCCATGAATGAATCCCCTGTCTCCTAACTTTCAGAAAATGGCACAGAGAAGGGTGAGTAGGAAGCTGCACAGGCGTGCGTGCCTGAGGCCAGGTTTTCCTGATTAAAAACTCTCCCTGGGCTTGTGGTGTTGCATCTGTGGCTTTCCTTGGCATGACCTTCTATTTTGAGAGAACCTTTTTGGAGGGACTGATCTTTTCTTCTCGTTTCTGCTCTGGTTCAGCTTATGCTCTAATATTTACATTGGCCACTTGCCTTTCTTCCACTAGTTGGGACTGGTTGTGTCCCCATAACCATTCCCCCAACTCTGTTTTAGAGAAATAAAATTGGAAATGCCAGGTTTAAAACAGAGAGTTTGCCAAAGATGTGTCTTTCTCTTGCTGACATGAGAAAGAAAGCCCACCTGTGCCAGACTAGCCCATTTCTAAATCTGAATGTGCATTGGCTGTCCTGGCTGTGGGGGGCGAGGGTGGCTCCCCGCTTTGTGGGAGTAGAATCAGCTTCAATAATACTGTATTTTGCCCTTCTCCTTGGTAAGCGAAATTTATTTTCCAATATCATCTGCAAATTGTGAATTATTAATAGCCTCCCCAAGGTATTCCTCTGGCCTAATCTGGTCCTGCCCTGCATAAACTTGTTTTGATTCTTCTCATTTAGAAGAGATTTTTGCCATCATCGAGACCATTTCTTATTTGTATTAATGCCTTGATATCCTCTTCAACAAGTCGTAAGCATCTCATCCAAATTTTGGAGGGGTCTCTGTTGAAAATCCTTTCATAGGATAGTGCCTATACCTTTAGTTTGCACTTCAGGGTCATGCAGAATAATTCTAACAATTCTAATAATTCCAAAAGACATGTTTTCAAGTATTTAAATTCGAATATTTAAACTCCCCTCTGGTGGTAGCCTCCTATTTTTTTCCTCTCCTTTCCTCCCTTCAATTTCCCTACTCTCCCTTCCTACAGGATTTACACGTGACATAAACAACTCAAGTCACTGACTTTTTAGAGTTAAGTCAAATCTAAGTCTCTTCAGTTTAGGTTCTACATGTTAAGAGAGAATTGAATAAATTAAAGTGAACATTCTTGTGAAGATACTTATAACTGTAACTACTGGGGACACCACATTTCTGTAAATATAGCCTGAGATCCAGTATTTTTTTGGCAACCACTTTACATTCTTGCTTTATATTCTGTTGACTGTCAAGTAAAACTTCATACTGTTTTCATACTACCATCTCCCTTAGTCTGCCACTGTGTGGAGGATCTGATGTTCCTTATAGTTAGATGACGTCTGGCTAAACCTAGCCCATTGTTCCAGTTCGTTTATTTCTTTTTGGATCTTGATTCCGTCATGCAAACTATTAGCAGTTAACCTCAGGATCTTGTCACGTGCACACTTGAGCACTATTTCTTCCTTCAAATCATTGATCAAAAGAAAAGTTGTTTAGAAATGTGTCAAGGAAGGAAAACTACCAGACACCTTTGTCTACACTGACATTATTCTATTAGTCAGTGCCCTTTGGTTAATGTGTAATTTAGCTAAAGCTTAGTTAGTTTACACTGTGGTAATAAAGAATCCCCAGATCTTAGTGGCTTCCAACAATAAGAGTTTATTTCTTACTCACAACTTATGCTGACTGTTGTTCAGCTGTGGCTCAGCTCTGTTTGTCTTCATGGTAGGGCCAGGAAGGAGGAGAAACCCCAATCTGTGATTTACTTTTTTTCATGTCAGAGAGAGACGAGGTATTGCTAATCCACACAGAATGGTTCTTTTTTGTTTGTTTTGTTTTGTTTATTGAAGTATGGCCAGTTTATAATGTTGTGGCAATTTCTGGTGCACAGCTTCATGTTTCAGTCATACATATACATACATATATTCCTTTTCATATTCTTTTTCTTATAGATTGCTATAAGATATTAAATATAGTTTCCCTGTGCTATACAGTAGAAACTTGTGTTTTTCTATAGTAGTTAGTATCTGCAAATCTTGAGCTCCCAACTTATCCCTTTCTACCCCTTTTCCCCCTGGTAACCATGAGTTTGGTTTCTATGTCTGTGAGTCTATTTCTGTTTTGTAAATAAGTTTGTTTGTGTCTCTTTTGTCTTTTTTTAGATTCCACATATAAGCAATATCATATGGTTTTTTCTTTCTCTTTCTGACTGACTTCACTTAGAATGATGATCTCCAGGTCCATCCATGTTGCTGCAAATGGCATTATTTGATTCTTTTTTATGGCGGACTGGTATTCCATTGTATAAATATACCACAACTTCTTAATCCAGTCGTCTGTTGATGGACACTTAGGTTGTTTCTGTTTATTGATCACACACAATGATTCTTGAAATTTCTACTTGACTGTGAATGTGCCACATCCCTTTACACATTATTGGTCAAAGCAAGTCACATGACCAAGTCCAACATCAATGAGACAAGAGTGCATACTCCTTCTATAGGATGTTCTAGAAGTATGGCAATGAGTGGCAGTGAATAATTAGGAATAATTAAACAATCATTTGGTAGATATTTAACATTTGTGTATCAGGTCCAAAATGTTTCACCTCTCTGTGTTAATTTCCACAACAACTTCATGAGGCCATGGTTGTTATCTCTGTTGGATGAGGTCCTGAGAGGTGGTGTCTTGGTTATAGTTACTAAGTGGTAAGTTAGCATGTAATCCCAAATATTCTGAAGCCTGCAGTGTCCTTCCCAATACTGATGATGATGATGATGATGATGATAACAAATTGTACTTATGTTTATCGAGACAATTTACCTGGCAGACACCATCGTGAGGGATTTTGTATCCTACTGGGCAGGACAGTTAGCTCTAGCTGCTTCAGCAGATGAACCTCAAAATCCCAATGTCTTAACATGATAAAAGCTTATTTTTCCTTCACATCATATTCCTATGTGGATTGGGTGACTCTTTAGGACTAGCTCTTTCCTTTAAGTGATTTAAATGTCTTGGGAATCCAAGATGCGTCTATCTTTTACTAGGCCATTTGGAACTTGTGACAGGCAAGGCTGCCATTGCAAAGTGAGGGAGAGAGAGACGGAGAGAGATGGACATGGAGGAGCCCCGTAGATGTTTTTGAGGGCCAAGATGGGAACTGATTCACACCTCTTCCACCCACATCCCATTAGCCTCACCGAGCTGCATGAGAGGTGATAAATAAGCAGAGCACTAGCTATTTGGTGAACATGAATAGTCCTTGTTACAGAGTTAGAGTCATCATCATCCCCATTTTTATCGATGAGAAAACTGAAGTGGAGAAAATTTAAGTGCTTTTCTCTGGGCAAATCTATAGCAGTGAAGTAGACAGGATTTGAATCTAGCCAGTCATGCTTCAGAATCTGTGTGTGTTCTCAGCAACTGCACCAGACTGCCCTTCATCTTTTATCACAATTAGCTAGGTAATGAATACATTGACCTAGGTGGGCATCTAGCCCCATTTATCCATTTTGTCAAAAACGTCATCATAAAAGCCTTTTAAACTATTCTGTTGAAATCCTGATACATTGGAGAAACCATGGTCATAATCCTATTTAAAAAATTCAATAAAGCTGGTACAGCAGGATTAATTATTAGTGATGGTTGTTTGTTTTCTCATGAGAGATTATCAGTTTTGGATCCAAAATGGCCACAAGGACAGGGACAAGGGATGACTTGGGGGGAACTAGAGGAGTGGGTTGCCTACCCACTCCTATTTCACATCTTGGCTCTATATAGGACCCCGGGATGGTGGAGCAATCTCAGAGAGCACTAACATCACATTTTCCAATAGCCTGGAAATGAGGGTTTGGACTAAGAAATTGTCTTGTTGTAGAAAATCAGAAAAATTTAATAACTTGAGTGCGTGGACTGAGATGAATAGCTACTACATTAAAAAAAATCTAGAATATTGCCCATGTAGGGATCAAATTCATCATTCTCTCGTTTAGGAATTCTCTTGATTTTCCGTGCTTAAACATGGGACCAGCTGTCTCCAGCATGTCTTCTGTGGTTCTCTGTGGTTCCTCACTAATTACTGACCGTGATCCAGCCATTTCATGTGCAGATGGTCACAAATGAAGCATGTGATGTGTCAGAGACAGAGTATATAATCGATTCTGAATACCTAGGTTTTAGCTCATAAGCTCTTATTTAACTTGGGGTTGTCAATTTCCTCTTAGTTACTTTTATCCCACCATTTCCAGAAAATCTTTTTTGACAAAGCAGCTGAAAGCCAAATCGGAGTTGGAGGCATGGTTCCTGACTGTCCTCCGTTAGCCTCGCAAGAGTCTCAGCTTTAGCCTAAGGAGTGGTAATCCTAGAAGTTAGATGTATGCTTGCGCGTCCAAAGCATTGTGGAGCCAGCTTGACAGTGCTTCTCAAACATCTGAGGATCCTCCAGAGGCAGAATTATTAGAAATAACAGAGGATATTGAGAGTGGAGGCCAAGAAGTTGGTCCAAGGAGAATGGACTAGTTATCAAAAGGAGAGGTGATTCTGAGCACAGCTGAGCACGTTTCCCTACAGCTGTCCCTGGGCCCAGTCCCCACGAAATCATGTCTGCACCCAGGGTGAGGAGGCTGTTACAAAAGCAAGTAAACCTGCAAGGGCCATTTCTTAGTAGCTTTTGGAGGACTTGAAGAGTGCCAGCAGTGAGCAGCGGAGCTGTCAGCAGAGGAGAGGCTGACAGGGGTGGTGGCTGTTTAAGCAACAGCGGTAGCTGCCCACTTTGGTGCTGACCATGACTTGAGAATTTTCTGCAGAGAACCAGAGTTGGAAATGAGACAAAGGATAATTGTAGCAACGAAAAGTAGGTAACTTGGTATTATCTCTATTTCCCCTTGGGGGTTCCAAAAGCTATAGGAAAGGAACTTAGTGGTATGTGTGTGTGTGTTAGAAGTCATGCAGAATAGGTGGAGTTGAAGTCAGAGAAGAAGTATTTTGCGTCCATTACTATATCTTATTATTATTACCATGTTTGCATGGACAAGTTGTATTTGTATTACAAGTTTTAGTCCATTTGCCCCAGATAGCACTTACACCTTTCTTGTCCTTCACAGTCTAAACACAAGGAAAATGTTCCTTCTCATTGTCTTGCCATATGGTGCACATCTCAGACCCCTTTGGGCTTCCCTTTCTGACTTGTTGTCTCAGCCTCTTTACTAGTTGTTTGTATTGTTTCTGGGTGTGTCTTCTTCATCTTTTGAATTATTTTTGAAGGCCTGAGTGTATCAGCAAGTCCCCTTTGCATCTGTATTGTCCTTGGTAGGTAACTCGTCTTCTCCCCCCCACCCCTTAGGCTATGAACTTGCCTTTCTTACTCTGTCTTTTTAAAGAATCAACTTTTAAAATGTTTTCCTCTGAATACAGCAATATAAACTTTACATTGTAGAAAATGCCAAAGTAGAGAGAATCATCAGTAAGGAAAAATGACCATGACTCCGTGACCCAGAGATAGTTGGTATTAACACTTAGTCTGATGCCTTTCCAGTCAGTTTTCTGTGCATATCTACACAAACGTCATATGTGTGTGTGTGTGTGTGTGTGTGTGTGTGAATGTATGTATGTAAATATATACCCAGAGTTACAAAACTGGGATCATACCACACATGGCACTTTGTAACATTTTTCACCTATCAGTATATTATGATCCTTTTCCCATGCCATTTATTCTGCCAAAAACATTGTTCTTAATGATTATAAAATATTTTAAGCTTTTGATTTATCTGGCTAATCTACTTTCTGCAAAGGAGGGAGGTGATAATACACTTTAACCAGTAGTATTTAAGAGTACCATGGCTGGATTCCCTGCATTCTTATTAACATAACAATTAAAAAATTTCTGCCGATTGTCTAGGAAAAAAATGGAGTCTTACGGCTATAATTTGCATTCCTTTGATTGCTAAAAAGACTGAGTATCTTTCATATTTGTGGCTATTTGTATTTTTCTTTCATGAGTTGCATGTTTGTGCCTTGTTATGCGTTTGTAATGGTCTGGTTGGAATTTAATTTTTCAGTTGTTTCCTCATCCTTTTGCTCCTTTTTCTCTATCAAGAGTCTCAGGGATTTGCAGATACACACAACTATATATAAAACAGATGAACAACAGGGTCCTACTGTATAGCACAGGGGACTATATTCAACAGCTTGTAATAAGTTATAATGGAAGAGAATATGAAAAGAATATGTATAAATGTATACCTGAATCACTTTGCTGAATACTAGAACCTAACACAACATTGTAAATCAACTATAATTCAATTAAAAAAAATAGAATCTCATACAATGTGATCATGCCGATAGCTTATCTGACGGTTTGGAAATCTGCCTTCCTTAAGCCTCTGAAATATTTCTGACTGTATCTAGCCACTACCTCTGTGACAATCACACCATTAAGTGGCCTAGCCTCTTGCCTTGGATTTCATTTGCCTCCAGTACCTGACTGATCATATCAGAGTGGCTTACCTTTGCTCCTTCAATATCACAATTAGCGTGGGGTTGACATCATTGCCTCAGTGAGGCCAGAAAACTGAACGAAAGAGAGGAAGGGGAAATCCTTGAATAAGGGGTTGCGTGTGGGCCAATGAGCTACATCTCAGTGGGTTACAGGAAAGGGCATAATTTGTGGTCCTTTGTTTGTGTGCAGAATCTTGTGAAGAATTTTAAGAATTTGTGGAAGGCTGGCAGAGGTAGGTCTCTGTCAATTTGAGCATGCTCCAGGGATATATATATATATTTAAATTTTTAATGGAGGTACAGGGGAATTGAACCCAGGACCTTGTGCATGCTAAGCATGCACTCTACTACTGAACTATCCCCAGCCCCCTACCAGAGACATCTGATTAGAGATCAGGATCTGATTCCAGAGGGGAGGACAGAGATAAAGTTGGAAGCTTAGATCTTGATGAAAAGGTCATGAAGGAAGGATGGTGGACAAAGAACAGGATTCAGATCCTGAGACTGTTAGAAACAGGGCATCCTGGTGGATGAAGGTGGGGCTGGGTCTGTTCCTCTGAGCAACCAGGGCTGTGTAGGACAAAAAGGGTCTTCTCATCTGAGCTAGGATGCCAGTGTCAGTCATGTTGAAGGGGGAAATAAAAGGCGGAATGCTGAAAAGGAGGGGCACACCATAAGGTCCAAAGTTGGCTGGAACTGAAATGGGTGGGGACCCAGAACAAGAGCCTCGTTTCCAAATCTCACCCGCCTCCCCACTGCCAGGGATGCTCTTCTCACGGACACATCCCTGTTGTTTACTCCCTCTTCACCCTCTACTGCACCCTCTGAACCTCATTTTAGTTTATATTAACTCCTCCATAGCTTAAACTTCTTACAAAAACTTCTCTTCTTCCCTTGCTGTAACTGAAATGTATTCGTCCTGGGGACCTGCTTCCTTAGCGGCCCTTTTGAAGAAGGAAGGTCATTCTTTCATATTCCACACATCACTGGGCCAAGGGAGGCATTCGTATTTCTTCACGTCCCACCAAACCATTTCTCTTGGATCCTCATGCAAAAGTCTCTTTTCCTTTGAAATTTACGTGGTCTAGCTATGCCGCTTCCCCCAATCCTTGACATAAATATTGGCTTACCCAACATTTATGAGGGCTTTGGAACCTAGCTTATAGGTTTATTTTTCATTCCACTTCCTGATTGACTTCAATTTCCATCCAACATTTCCACCTAAAATTATTTTGTGTCTTTGAATCCCATGACCTCCACCTTTCCGCTACTTAAGGCACCCACTGTCAGGCCCTTCTCTACTTCAGTCACCAGGATTCTGAGGGCTGCTGGAGAAAATCGCACAACCTTGCCCATGGTCTCACTAATAGTTGACGGTCTGACCTTAACTGAACCTCAGCTCACCTCATCAGTATTTTCTCTTTCCCCTGGTCAGCTTTCTTCCTCATGTCCTTTAATAGCTATTCCATGTGCTCTGATCTACTCAAGCTTTCTGTTCTAATCCCACTACCTTCTGTAATCAGATGCCCTTTCCTTCTGTCTTGTAGGGGACATCAATGTCATTAGTTGTAACCTTACTCGATTCTCTCCTTTGCTCCTCACCTATAAACACATCTGCACCTGACTTTCCTCTGTCCTTCACTCTAGTACCCCACCCATTTCAGTTCCAACTCTACTACTGAAGTAAAACATTCCTCTCCTGTGTAAAGGTAATTCTCCCCTTCGTGCTTTGTATCGCACATCCTCCCCTTTTCCCTGGGAGCTTCTCCATACATTATTCTCACTCTATTCCGTGTCCTTATTCTTTCTCTCTCTATTGATTCTTTCTCTTGGTCCATAAATAAGTACCCATCTCTTCCTTCTTTTTTAAAAAATTAATTTATTTATATTAATGGAGGTGCTGGGGATTGAACTCAGGACCTCACACATGCTAAGAACATGCCCTACCACTGAGCTGTACCCTCCCCCTACCACCTCTTCCTTCTTAAACTCTTGTTCTCTGAATACTGCCCCTTCTTCCTTTCCAGCCAGACTCCTTCAAAGTATTATCCCTACCTGCTCTCTTGACTTCCTCATCTCCTAATTGCTCCTCAAGTCTCTGCAGTCTGGCCTCTTACCCGACAGGAATCTACCAAAGCATCTCTTCCAGAGAATACCAGTGATCCCCTTAGCACGTTCACAGGTACTTTTTGCACTTGTATAACATATTTTCTCTCTCGTATTTGACACCGTTTATCATTCCCTTTTCTTGACGTTGTTCCCTTTGGTTTCCATCCTGTCTCTCTCTCAGCTCTCCTTGCTCTTTCTGCACCATCGGCATCCATTACTCTACTCTGAGGAATTTTCTTTCAGATGCTCCCAAATGTTCTATGCTTGTTCCTCTTTGGTCACTCTACACACTTTACTTTCACGGTTTCTAGTCTCACTTACATGTTGTTGACTCTAGACCTCTTGAGTTTGAGACCAGAATATCCAGCTGTCCATAGGAAAACTCCACTTGGAGGACACTAAAATGTTCAAACTGGAAATGGTACTTAATTAATCACTGTTACATGAATCCATGTCCAGAACTCAAGTCCTCATTTCTCTCTGTCTCCAAATCTGTTTTTCTTTCTGTTTGTTTGTTTGTTTGTTTATTTTTGGTGCATGAAGTGACCGTTTATTTCTTTACAGTCTTAGAAAATGAAACTTTCTGGGCCTGAAAAAGTCCCCTCCTGCTTTACTGAAGGAAGAACAGGAAAAGGTGGGATGAAATGACTGGAAGCTCTAGTTTGGATTCTACAGAGATACCTCCCTTTTTGCTTTTACCACAGTGGAAGTCTGTCTTTGTCCTTGCCTACATCCTATTCTACATTGTGTAGGGGTAAGAAGCCCGGGTTCCTTGGCCTGAGCAGATGTCCTCTTTTCTATAATCCAAATGTAAAATAGCCACCTGAGAAGGGTTTTTTATTTGTTGCTATTTTTGTAAAGCAATGGACACTATCCATGAAATTCTAGGACTAACGTGAGGCTTAGGAATCTGTGCTTTCAGAAGCTTCCCAGGTATTTGTGATAAAAGTGTTTCACAGACCGCATTTTAAGAAACACTGTCCTAGTATATCAGAGCTGCCAGTTGCTGTTTGCCATTTTCTTTAGTTATTTAAGATTAGTGTCACTGAAAGACCTGTTGACATACCAGTGGATTTCGGGGCTTGATTCTGTACGATTCGTACATGTAGGTCAAACTAATGACCATATTTACGTGTATCAAAAGTAGCATTCCATTGAGCTGTGTTTTTTTCTATAGAAAACCCAGTTTGACTTCTTTGAAGATGGAATTAATGACAGATTTTGTATGTATTGGCTTGGAAAGACAAAGCCATCATTCTTAACCTGTCCACTGGGAGAATGGCGCAATTTTTTGGAAGGTGACTGAATCCGCTGCATGGGTTTTGAGTGCAAGCCAACTCTTATCTTCCCAACCTGCTGTAGATGAGAATAACAGAAATGTGGAGACTTTTTCTTACTGAATGTTTTCAACCTAGACTTCAAAAGCATCTTCCTCAGGACACGCATGTGATTGGTTAATCAATAACAGCTTGCTCATTCTATGATTTGCTTTCCAAGGCCAGTGCTGCCTAATACTGGTATCCTAGCCAAGACCGTATTCACATCTCCCTCCCTCTGAAGCTTTGGATCTAAAAGAGTTTTCCTGTTTGCCAATGGTAGGACTTATGTCTAAAAACAAAGGAATTATTCACAGCGTTTTATAGTCTTGTAAGCTTTGTAGCCAGGAACTTCACAAATGCTGAATAGCTCAGTAACAAGAATAGCATTAAGGCAAGCCGCGCTCATAAACTTTATATAACCTCAAAAATGACAACACAGTGAGCCATTAATCAGTCTCTAAGATTTCAGTATTTCTTTTCAGTGGCTTCTGTTTCCTTCTAGACATGTAATTTGACTTTCCTTGTGATGGCTTCTCATGACTTGGGTGATATTCAACTGACAGTGAGTCACTGGCTATTGGGTTATCATGAAGAATTTGAGCGTCAACGGGGATGTTTCAAAGTGTGATTGTATGGCTTAAGAATGTCTTCTGTTTTCTGCCTCCAGCAAAGAACTTTAAAGGGTTAGGAGGGGACTGCAGGGGATAAGTGTGCCATAGCATGGATTAGTGAGATTTCCCTTTCATTATAGGATTTCCCGTCAATGGTGTTTCAGGCAATGTAGAATTGAAAGATCGAACATGATTGTTGTTTGAGGCATGTGATCAGGAGGCAGGCAGGGGTTGGATGTGTGGAGCTCCAGGCAAAGGAATTCTCTGTCTAGAGTAGTCTGGTGGTTGAGGAAAGAGTTTGGAGTCAAAAAAGCCTGTCTTGGCTCTGCTGCTTTTTAGCTAGGCAACCCCAAGCACGTTACTGAACTGCTGTAAGTCTCTATAAAGCAATGTTTGCAATTCTTTCGACCACTGTTTGAGATAGAGATCATTAGTCTTCTTTGGCATGGAGTTGTTGTTAGGAAGTCGACAGCAACTAGCAGCCAGCACTCTTTTCTTCATTTACTCATTCAAGGAATTTACATGCACAGCTGCTGTGTGAGAGGCTAGGGATGGAGGGGTGAGCCTGAAAAATAAAAATTCTAGTTGGGGTGAGATGGACAAGAAACAAATTAATATTCAAGGTAACTGTAAATTGTGATTCATGTTGTATAGGAATGAAACAAGCTGATGTGATAAACAGTAACCAGAGCAGGGATTTAAATTTAAATTGGTTGGTGACACATGAGCTAGGCACTAAGGTTGACAGTATCTGGGGATGAACCTATCAGCTAAAGGATGCCCCTGTGCTGGGTGCTTTAGGGCAGCCTCCTATTTAATTTTTACAGAACTCTATGGGGCAGATAGAATTGGTATCTGTATTTTTCAAATAAGGAAATTTAGGTTTGGAAGATTGAATACATTGCCCAAGGTCACACAAGAAATAGGTTGGCAGGGCTGGGAGTGGAAGTCCAAAGCTCCAAGTTTGTGACCACGACATGGCAGGGATGATGCATCTTAGAGGAGAGAAGAGGCATAGACACCCCGTAGCTCATGCAATCATGCTCTGAATGAAGGAAGACAGGCTGAGGGAGCACATGTGACTTGCTCAAGATGGTGAGGACAGAACAGAAACCTGGCCTCCTGCTCTCACATCCAGTACTTTTCTCACTGCTCACCATTGTCAGATAGGTTTGCAACAAAGTTCTTAGTGACCCAGCCAATTTCCCTGTTTGATTCTGGTTTCTGATAAAGATAAAAGTTGGCTGATTTTTGGACTCCTAAAGTGTATAATGGTTTGTTGAAAGCTAAATCAACTTGACAGGTTTTGTTTTAACACGATTCTTATTTTCCTTTTCTCTTGAATGTATATATGCACATTATAAAAAGAAGTTGAACTGGTATATGCAAGGGTTTTTAAAAGAAAGCCTTTTCCTCTCGCAGATCTCTCTCCTTTCCCCACCTTGATTTTTTTCTCCCTAAAATAACCACTGTGAGCATTTTATGTGTACATTTCTAGAAATATTCTGTAAATATGCAAGCATATATGACACATTCTTTTTACATAAGTCACAATATACCTTATCATACGCAATATCTGTACCTTGCTTTTTTCACTTAACATTAGATGTTAAAGCTCTTTCCCTGTCATTGATACAGAGTTGAATCATTCTTTTCAATGGCTATGGAGTATTCTGTTGTGAGAGCATACCTAAATCTATTTATCCCGCCCCAATCAATCACTATTTAGGTAATTTCTAGTCTATTGTGACTGCATATGCCGCAGTGAACATCTTTGCAGAGATATTTTTGTGCACACGGGCAAGTCTATCTGTGAGATAGACTTGTGGTGGAATGGCTATGTCAAATGGCATGCAGATTTTAAGTTTTGATAGGTACTGCCAAACTGCCCTCTCATGGGTGGGGCATGCCCAGCAACTTTGTGTAAAAGTACCATCTTCAAGTTGGGTGACAGGTCCCAAAGAGTGGTCCCTTTTCCTGTGAAGCCAGCCTAAATCACTGGGTTCTGGGGGAACCCTCAGATTTCTCTGGTCTGGATTGCTCTGGGCACCCTCCTCCTTCCTGCATGTTTACACCTGAGGACAGAGGCACCTGAACCCCAGGGAACTCCCTCCTGGTTGGCCCTCTGTGTTTGGTTTAGGGCCTCCTTCTCTGATTTCTGACTTACTTGGCCCTAGTTCCTATACATTATTTCCCTGTGTCCTATCCCACAAGGCATGGCTTCAGGCAACAGCCCTGACCTTTGAGACCTTGTGGGGCCTCAGTCTGGAGATTGTGAGGAAAAGGGGAGGAAAGAGGGAGGAAGAGGGGAGGGAGAAAAGAAGGAGGAGGGAAGGTAGGAGATACGGAGATAGAGATGATGACGATGAGAGAAAGAAAGTGAGAGGGAGAATGTCAACTTTCTTGTTTCTGTTCTCACACTTATCTCTTCTGGGTTTGTTTTCTTTAGATTTTGAACTTTAAAGGAGACTTTGGACCACTGATTCCTCAGTCGTTTTAATCTGTTCATCAGCAAGGTCTTTATTTATGCCCAGCTTGCTCCCTTGGTTGCTACCATTTAAACCACATGGAAAAGGTCTGAGGGAACATGGAATCCAGTGACTTCCAAAGTATCCTTCTTGGGCACTGATGGTGCCCCATGGAGCTGCCTCAGGGGTTTCTGAGGGCCATGACTTACAATGGAGGATGTTGGTGGTCAAACTTTGGACCACTCAGTTTTGCTTTAACCAGAAAGATTTTGATCCAGTTGATATTATTGGGCTTTTGTGTAATATCATATTTATAGAGGGACTGTGCTGCTTAAGAAAAAAGTTTAGTTCACTTCCCTCTTTTAGATGTAAGGAAAGTGGTCCAGAAAGAAAAGTGGACTTATCCAAGTTCATCCATATATTTAAATGATGAAGGAGGGATTTAAACGCTATAGGCTTCTAGTTCACTGCGCCTTCTGCTGTAGAGCTTGAGCCATGTAAGTGCTTATAACCAAAATTTCGAACCCTTTATAAACCACCCCCAGGTGATGGAAAGGCCTAAGTCTCTAGTTTAAACTTTAACCAAACCTTTGTTCAAATTTCTTCACTACTTAAAAAATAATTTTCACTTTTTCACTGAACCCATCTTGGAGTAAATGTGTTGAAAGACTCTCAGAAAAGCTGTTATCACTGTGCCTCTTTCTTCCCATCTAGAAATTCCAGAAGAACTTGCCATATAGTGTATCTCAGGAGAAGATGTTTAAGATCTATTTTTTGGCTATATTCAGCTGATCTCACTCATCTCTTTTCCAGAAAGCTTGGTAGAAACTGAGGAGCAGAACTTACTTCAGATCCACTTGAGGCACTGGAGTCATTAAGGTGGAAGTGTTCTCTGGTGTTTTCTTCCTAAAACCACCACTACTGAGCTATTTGTGTCCCACACAACAATGCACACTTGCTGGTCTTTACTGACACAAGACTGGGCCATTTTCAAATTATACCATATGGAGGACACGGAAGAAGTACACTGAAATCAAAGACACAAGAGCAACAAAGTATGTGCAAAAAATATACAGAACATAGAGACACAAGAGGCAATACTTAAACATGTATTTTTAAGTCCAAACAAACATATCTGAGACATGGATTGGAAATGGAAACATCAAATTCTAGAGAATAGAAGTTTCAGTCTAGAGGTTGTGTTGATACCAATTCCCTCTGTATTACAGCCTTTGCTGCAGGTAGAATTTACTTAATCACTGAGATTTTCCTTTGCTTTCCTTCAGTCTCTCCCTGTTACAAACACTTGAACCATCTTTAAAAAAAAAGTCTCTTTGTGGTGTTTAGTTATACCCTTCAATTGCTCGTGGGCATTTGTTTCCCGCTTCAGGCGTCATTTGGTCAGGTTCTACATAATTAATTCTTTTACTTTCCCCATAAATGAATATTTTTGGCCCTTTGATCCTCCCCTCTCCATTCAGGAACAAACTGAACTGAGCTATTGATGGACTCAGGCCTCTTTTCCTCCAAATGATGGGAGAGTGAGGCTAGGTACTTAGTGCCCTGCTTATCCCAGTACAAGTGCACAGATTTTCTCATTGCAAGACACAGAGGAAGCTGTGGTTTTGAGAGTTATTTGGATGGAGTAATGAGAGATTTGCATGGGGAAGCAAGGAGCGTCAGAAAGTTATATCAAAGGCTTGGCTCCTCATATGGAGCCTTCTGGAATTTCCTTGCCTTGGACTCCCTCCCTGTTCCAAATACGACTGGATAAATAGATCTCGAAAATCACATAGCCCAAGGTTGTTTACCCTGGCTGCTTTCAACCCATCGCTTGCATATTGGAAGTATGGTGGGATTTGGTGGGGGTCGCTCTCGGAGCCTGGTTTGATCTTCCTTCATGGGAGCATCAGGAGGATGAGTGAATCCATTCTGGTGAAAGGCATTCCAAGTCCAAATGCGCACCACAATGATTCTTGTTTGGATTTAGTCTTTCAAGTGTACGTTTGCATGAACATCCATACTTCTCTCTTACTGCTGTAGCTGTGTTAAGTGTGTTTATGGAAGTGCATGTTTATCATGGAGAGTGGTGGAGCACAGATCCAGGACCTGTAGTTTAGGAACTTGTTCTGGGGTATTAGGCGAGATTATAAACGCAGTTTCACTGCTTACTTTATTTTTATTTTATTTTATTTTATTTTTTGGCGGGGGGAGGTAATTAGGTTTTTTAGTTTAATTAATTAATTAATTAATTTTAGAGGAGGCACTGGGCATTGAACCTAGTTCACTGCTTACTTTAAATGGAGGATTGAAGGTAACAGCTCAGTGCTGGAGCATGTGCTTAACATGCATGAATGAGGTTCTGGGTTCAGTCCCCAGTACCTCCATTAAAAAAAAAAAACGAAGTAAAATGGAGGATTTTCATCATGAGTAAACAAATCCTTTGTTAAAAGAGCTGATATGTACAGACAAAGGATGCTTAATGGCTGGAACAGCAGTGGGGACACTTTACCTGGTTCTCTGGGTTGAGATGCTGCAGAAGGTTCTCAGTGTTCTAATTAGAGAGAGGAGTGAGAGGCTATCCTTTCCCTTCTACTGTCAAGTGTTATGTAGTCAAGGACTGGATTAAGGTTATAGGAGTAGAAGAAAGAATGACATGAGAACAGAGGCAAATAGCTGAAGACTCAGAAAGCAGAATCTCTTGTCCACCAGAGATGACCACTCTTAACTCCAGAGATGTTTTTCATCCAGAATGTTGCCCATGTTTTCTCTGGTCTTCCTCCTCGGAATTAACTTGAGGCCAGAGCGATTTAAGAAAGACATGGAAAATTCCTGGGCCAACATGGGATTTTCTGCCAAAATGTCTCATGTGACTAAAGTAGGTTTAGTCAACAGAACCTTAGCTTCCTCACTGTCTTCATGCCATACACTTTTGTGCAAGTGTGTGTGGTTATGCTCTCTGTAACCATTATGTAGCTGATGTGCCCATTACCTCCTCATTTTTACATTTTTCAGATATTCAGTCACTCACTTACTCATTTATTCAACTATTCAACAAATGTTTATTGGGCCCTAACATATGCTTGAGGTGGATCCTGTCAGGTGCAAGTGTGAATCGCAGACCAGTCTCCATGGCCTTCAAACTCCAGAGAATGCAGGCCAAGCTCTCAAATGACCCCCTTCAAACCTCCTCTATAGGGGTTGCCTGGGATGGGAGATGCATAGCACACTGATAACTGCCTCCAAAGAAATCCGCTCTCCTGACTCCCTTACTTGAACTTCTTGCATGGACTAGAGGTGGTTGTAGGGGCCAACCTTCACCCCCTTGTCATTAATATAGAATTGACTCATTCTTTTTGATGGCTAAGGATTACTCCATTGTGTGAGCAAACCTAGATCTATTTATCCTGCCCCAATCTATCACTATTTACGTAGTTTCCAGTCGGTTGTGATTGCAGTATGCTGCAGTGGATATCTTTACAGAGATATTTTTGTGCACACAGGTAGGATATTCTGTAAGACCGACTTGAGTGGAATGGCTACCTCCAATATCAAGCAATTTTAAGTTTTGATAGGTACTCTCATTTTGATGATGACCAGAGAGAAAGCGAGAATGTGAGAGAGATGGAATATCAACTTTCCTGTTTCTGTTCTCATACCTATCTCTTCTGGGTTTGTTTTCTTTAGATTTTGAATCTTAAGGGAAACTTGAACTACTAATTCCTCTGTCATTTTAATCTGTTCATCAGCAGGGTCTCTTTATCACCACTGCTGCCCAGCTTGCTCCCTTGGTTGCTGCCATTTAAACCCATAGGGAACTAGAGTTGGGAGGTATCTGGGGGAGCACAGAATCCAGTGACTTCCAAAGTGTTCTCCTTGGGGAGTGATGCTGTCCCATGGAGGTGCCTCGGTGGTTTCTGAGGGGGACTGAGCCGCCAGGATGGTGCCACAAAAGGCTGTGCAAGTCATACCCAAATGCTGTCACATATTTGTTGTGGCTCCTCTGGCAAGTTACTCTTTCTGCCTCTCAGTCTTCTTCTCTGTAACAGTGGGCATGATAAAAAGCCCACTGAGAGAATGTAAGTTGGTGCAGCCATTATGGAGGGCAGTATGGAATTTCCTTAAGAAACTAAAAATACTTACCATATAATCCAGTGATCCCACTCCTGGGCATATATTGGGAGAAAATTATAAATTGAAAAGACACTTGCACCCCAATGTTCATAGCAGCACTATTTACAAGAGCCAACACATAGAAACAATCTAAATGTCTGTTGACAGATGACTGGATAAAGAAGTTGTGGTATATGTATACAATGGAATACTACTCAGCCATGAAAAAGAATGAAATAATGCCATTTTTAGCAACATGGATGAACCTAGAGATTATCATACTAAGTAAACTAAGTCAGACAGAGAAAGACAAATATCATAATGTGTCACTTATATGTGGAATCTAAAAAAAAAAAAGACAAATTCTCATGGACATAGAAAACAAGCTTTAGTTACCAGGGGGTAATTGGTGGGGAGTGCTATATTAGAAGTTTGGGATTAATAGATATACATTTCTATATATAAAATAGATAAACAACAAGGACCTACTGTATAGCACAGGGAACTATTTTCAGTTTCTTATAATGAGCTGTAATGGAAAAGAATCTGAAAAAAAATGTGTGTATATGTATAACTGAATCACTTTGCTGTATACCTGAAACTAACATTGTAAATCGACTACACTTCAATAAAAAAAATAAGAATTAAAAAAAAAAAAGAAAAAGGGGGAAAAAAAGGCTCATTGAGCATGGAAGAGGAGATTTAAATAAAAAATACAAGGGAGGGCTTGTTGTAAAGTTTTAATCAAATGTTAGTTTTTTCTTTCTTTAAACCCTGCTATGTTATTTCCAACGTAATGTGTGTACTGCTGTGTATTTATGTCATTAAGTAGGAGAGGGTAAATTATCATTAGCATCAAAGCATAATTTTTCTTCTATCTCCTCAAAACACAATTCCCTCTTTCTCTTACTTGGAGTTGGACTGAACTCATGTACTGGTCTTCAGCTATAAATCGGCAGGTTCCCCTTATGGTTGGTGCCTTGCCTTTGAGGTATTAGACTGGTGTCTTGCCAGTTGCTGAGAACTCCCCACCCCCAATAATCCCGTGAATTATCTGTGCATTAAAAAAAAAGAGAGAGAGAGAGATTTGATCTGAAGCCACTGCGAGACACCCACTTGAAGAAGGCCCAGGGGCTGGGGAGCCTCTGGAATGGGATTTGCTTCCCCAGGCCATTTGGAGTCTGTTTTTGCCTTCAGGCCCCATCTGTTGTCAGGAGGAGGGACATAAACAAACAGAAAAGAGCATGTGAGAAGGTCCGGGTGAGTGACACAGAGGAAGGTGCCAATGTTGGCATCACAAAGGCGAGGCTCTTCATGGGCACCAAAGCAGAATGGTCACCCAGCCCTCTGTCTTTTCAGGGCCACAGCTGTTTTGGATCAGAAAAAGTGTCAATGTGCATGATGGATGATGGAAACACTTCCACACCCGCCTCTTAGGAGAAAGAAAACACTCTGCTCTGTTGTGTCTGTATAGACGTTATTATCAGCTCTGCTCGGATTCTGTGCATGTGAGGAAATCAACTTCCAATATCAGGGTGAACTGGAGATGGCCTTTTGAAGGAGATTAACTTCTTACCATAGGAATCTTGTAGTATTTTAGTGGAAAATGTCTGTTGACTCTATTACTGATGGAGGGCAAGCTATACATGGTGAAGACTCTTTCACCATGTGGGTTTTTTCCACTTTGAGTTGGTTTCTCCAGTAAGGGAAGGGTCAGTACTTGTTCACTGGTGCCCTCCCAGAGCCTCCCTGGGTACCCAATTAGTAGCCATTGCTCAGTAAGTATTTCTGGAGTCAAGTAAAGAGAAGAAGTGCTAGTGATATTAATTAAACAGACTGAGGAAAGTCAAAGAAAAATCCAGAATGTTAAAAAAAGGTTGGTTTTTTTTTTTTCCATTAAATCAGTGCTCATGGGCCAATTTTTACCAAAATTCCCTCTGCCTTGGAGCTTGGAAAAGCAGATGAAATTTTACTAGCCCCATAGGCATGGGCACTTTCTTTTTGAAGTGGAGTTGGGTAAACAGTCAGCTGAGAGGTGGCCTGCCCAAGCAGCCAGCTGGGAGAGAGGGACATTAGGCAAGATGAGGCCAGGAGATGTTTTTGGCCTGCCTGGGGCACCCACGTGGTCTCAGCAGGGCCACTTATTTCTGTGTGAGAAGCTGGCACGAGCTTCCTTCCCAGCTGCAGCTTGTGCCCTGTGTTACTTGGGTGCAGGTGGAAGGGAAAACAAAGGCAGGTTAAAATGAAGCTGGTGTGTGGGGACCTGGTGGCCAGGATCACTGTGCCCCACCTCTCTGAACCTTCTCCCCAGTGTTATTTTGACATGGATTAAGAGAGAGGAAAAAAACAACACATCAGCTAATGTGGAAAAACCTTTTTCTTTCCCAAGGTTAGGGATTGCAAGGGGTTTAAGAAGGCTCTTAATCACTGGCTCCGAAGTGACCCAGTTCAGAAGGGAATTAAAACAAAATAACATCATTGTCTATTAAAAATAACAAAAGCCTAAAGACAACAAACAAATAACAACAACAAAGAAGGGACAAAACAAAAATGTCAAAGAAAAAAATTTCGGCTCTCTTCTTTGTAGAAGAGAGAGAAGTTCTCTTCCAACCTCCCAATTCTGCGTCTCTTTCTAAAGGAGCCCACAGATTCCCACAAAGCCTATGCACTTGGAGAAGGGAAACCTGTGCAGAGGTCTGAGCCCACCAGGCATCAGGGAAGGGCTGGGAGACCGTGGGGCAATTAGCTGGCCTTTTCTTGCCCTCTGCCTGCGTCTCCCCGGGCCAGTTTTGATTTCTGTTCCAAAGAACATGGGTCCTTACGTATTATATTTTGTTGTTGAGATCTTAGCGCTACATTTAAAATTTAGGTATATCTGCTGAAATAACACTCAGCTAGAGAGGGAGGAAGAAAGCTGAGGGATTTGTTTGGGAGGCTTCACCCTTTCTTACTGAACAGCCAACGTTGTAGGAGATCCTGCCAAGGCTTAGAGGATCCTGCAGTGGATTAAGAAGGGACTTCCTTGTGGGGAACATTTATTGGGAAAGCGTAATAGAATGGAAAAGAATGTGAGCTTTGGAGTCAGACAGCCCTGGGTTCACATCCCAGTCGGCCCCTTCCTGGGGGTGGGATTGCAGACAAGTTATGTCACCTGCCTTCTTGTGGCCTGAATTCCTTCCGCTGTCCGATGGGTAATACCAGCTACCTCCTGATGTGGTTGTGAGAATTAGCATCAGTAAGCATCTGGAACGGTGCCTGGAATATAGTAAGTGTTGGACTAATGCCCTTGCTATTGCAGTTGTTAAAATTTAAATAATTATATTATTCATAAGAGTTATAGAATTATTCATAAATACTGAGAAGGCTGGGAGAGGAAGGGGTGATCAGCCCCTTTGTAGGTGGCAGCCCTGAGTGGAGTTGGGAAGTAGCCCAAGTGGGTCGTTTAAGGGTCTCTCTTTCCTTTGTCTGCCATACTCACTCTTCCCCTAGAACCAAAGTCCTCTCCTTCAGGCTCTTGGAGCTGCACAAATGGCACCACAGTGAGGTGATAGCCCATAGGGTTCTTTCCCCAGGCAGGGCAGAGGCTGGTGAGTGGACTCCTTGCCCCACCAGACACAAGGCCTTCTGCAAGTTGCCTTCTGGAGGTCAAAGAGATAGCTGCTCTTCCTCTTATCCTAAGGAAACCCCTCCTTCACCCACAGCTGTGATAGAACTGAGGCCCCAGGTTACCCTTCCTGATGTATCAGGAGCTACAAATGGCCACAGTGAGGACTCTGGGGTCTTGGAGCCCTCTTCATGTTGTTAATTTTGTTTCCTCCCATCTCTGTTTCCCTGTGGTGCTTAGTAGTAAACCTCTAAAAGGAAAACAAATCTCCTGTGCTCTTTTTCGGGGGCTACAAGAAAGTGAGAGAACAGGGGTGAATACTCCCCTTAACAGCCGATCTAGGAGAAGGGGGAGAGGAACCCTAAGAAGCAGAGTGGGTAGTGGAGGCCTTGAGAGAGCGTGCAAAGCTGAGGCCTGGATTTGGGGCCTGCTTTAAACTGCAAAAGGAATGATGGGAGCTTGCCTAAGCCGGAAGCAACCGCAGGCATGTCCTTGACCTATGACCCCCTCAAGCCAGGTTTAATCAAAAACTTCCATGGCCAAGTCACTCTCTGCCAGGACATTATGCCGAGGGTGTTCCATATGTTACATCTCATCCTCCAAAAGGTCCTACAGGGTCATTGTCACTCCCACTTTGCAGCTGAAACCAAAGCTCTGGCTAGAATTTGCCCTCAAGAATGTCTGATGAAACCTGTCTGTTTTTGCCCTACTGAGGGCTCCAAATGGTCTTTCCTCATGTCTTTTCATGAAATTGTCCTATTTTCTCAACTCTCTTAATTCAGCTAGCAATCCCAAATCAGCGAGGGCTGACAGGCCAATTCTTCGTGAAGTGGTAAAGACTGAAAATCACTAAGTCACTCCCCTCACTGCGATTCTGGAAGAGGACCTTGGAGACGGTGAAGCAGGCAATCCAGAAAGTGAGCCTCAGAAGACCAGATTTTGTCGACTGTTGAAAGGGGAGGAGAGAGGGGAAGGGAGAATATTGGGCAGTTGTTTCTCCCCAGGACCCTTTTCATACCCACTGGCAGTGCTTGTAATTTGCTTATTTATTATGTCATTCCGCATTCCTGGAATTAGTAAAATGTGGCTGTAGCTCATTAGTTTCCGAGCCTCTTTTCTAAATATTTCAGCAAGAAGTCTCCCTTCCTTGTTCCTCTTTAGAGCAGGTGGATGGGGAAATTTGCTTGCATTTGAGCATCCCCTGTATTCCATTTCATAAGTGGGCCAGCTAAGAGTTTATACCAGGACACTGCTTCTAGTTCTTGGGGTACAGGATCCATTTTTTAAAAAAATTAATTTTTTTCAAGTATAGTCAGTTTACAATGTTGTGCCAATTTCTGGTGTACAAGATAATGTTTCAGTCATGTGATACACACATATATTCATTTTCATATTGTTTTTCATTATAGATTACTACAAGACATTGAATATAGTTTCCTGTGCTACACAGAAGAAACTTGTTTATCTCTTTTATATATAGTATTTAATATCTGCAAATCTCAAACTCCCCATTTATCCCTTCCCACCTCCCTTTCCCACTGGTAACCATAAGTTTGTTTTCTATGTCTGTGAGTCTGTTTCGGTTTTGTAAATAAGTTCACCAGTGTCTCTCTCTCTCTCTCTCTTTTTTTTTTTAGATTCCACATATGAGTGATACAACATGGTATATTTCTTTTTCTTTCTGTCTTACTTCACTTAGAATGACCATCTTCAGGTCCATCCATGTTGCTGCAAATGGCATTATTTTATTCTTTTTTATGGCTGAGTAGTATTCCACTGTATATCTATACCACATCTTCTTTATCCAGTCCTGTGTTGATGGACATTTAGGTTGTTCCCATGTCTTGACTATTGTAAATAATGCTGCTATGAACATTGGGGTGCATGTGTCTTTTGAATTAGAGTTCCCTCTGGATATATTCCCTGGAGTGGGATTGCTGGATCATGTGGTAAGGCTATTTTTAGTCTTTTGAGGAATCTCCATACTGTTTTCCATAATGGCTGCACCAAACTGCATTCCCACCAAAAGTGTAGGAGGATTCCCTTTTCTCCACATCTTCTCCAGCATTTATCATTTGTGGACTTTTAAATGATGGCCATTCTGACTGGTGTGAGGTGATACTTCACTGTAGTTTTGATTTGCATTTCTCTGATAATTAGTGATATTGAGCATTTTTTCACGTGCCTGTTGGCCATTCAGGATTCTTGATGCCTCACCCTCTCCTCCACCCCATCCGGTACCGTTGATTACCATCCAGGTATTACAGTGGGAGGATGGCAAGATAAGTCAGTGAGAAGACAAGTTTTGCAGGAGGAAAATGATTAGGATATTGCTCAGGGGTCAGGCAGGGAGCAGGGTATGGTTGATGCAGGGAGGACCCATTGGGGCCAGTCAGAAAAGTAGGAAACACAACAGGGCTTCCAACAGAGAAGATTGACTATAGGAAATTGGTTAAACATATTCCCGAAAAAGCAAAAAGTGAACATTGAGATAACACAGAGGTAGTAATTACATGAGGCCACTACAGTCCCCTAGGCCTGGGGAATAAAGGGAAGAGGTGGGGCTGATCAGAATCTAGAGGCTCAGAGGAGGGTCTCACAGAACTGGGACTCAAACCTCTGAGGAGGGGTTACCACCCAGCTCCAGATCCCTCAGCAGCTCAGGAGAGAGGGCTGTGGGGCTGAGGGTGATAAGGCAGGTTCTAAATGGGACAGAAGGAAGCAGGAGATTGGAACCAGTGGTCACTTCCAGGATGAAGGACCATTGTTGAGGTGATGTTAACAGGAACAGAGACAAACAGGAAGAGGAAGATTGCTTTTCCTGGCTTCTCTCTTGCAGTTTCTCTTTGGTATCCCCCATTGGTAGAGTTGAATATACAGCTAGCTTGCAAAGGAGACACGTGGTTTGCAGTGTCCCAGCCCCAGAATCACAGAGCAGAGCATAGAAGTCTGGGTTTTGGAGCTGAGAGAACCTATCTTAAAAACTAGTGCATGGGATGAATAATTACATATGGTTGCCAAAAAGTCACTAAAAGGAGCTTCAAACTTTGTGTTTGAAGAGAATAGTAAGAGAATGTCTTTAGTGCAATGTTTCCTACCTCTGCAATCTGTGGGACCTTCCCTGTTGTGAATATTGACCGTGTGTGTGTGTGTGTGTGTGTGTGTGTGTGTGCGCGCGCGGGTGTTTAAGGATTAGGAAGAGGGCTTGGCCTTTTCCATGTCTGCAGGAGTCCACTCCATCGTGCTGGGACTAAACACTATCACTCTCCTCTGAGTTGTTAATGAGACTCCAAAATAAATGTTTTTCTTTAGATTACACCTTGTAATTTATGATTCAGTCCCAGAAAAGAAAATTTATTATTATTCTCAAATTCCCATTTGAGAAATGGGAAAAGAAGAGCGTGTACTCAAATAAACTTAATGAGGGGCAGAGCTGAAGGGATTTAGAATTAAGGACAAACCCAATTGCCGGTAAACCTCAGTTAAGCCTTAAGTCTCCAAATCTTAGAAGCAGGCTAATGGCTTCCAGTTTTCTCCTCTTTCTTACAGAGTTCCAGGAAGACAGGCAACTCCTAGCCCAGAAAGCTTAGTAACTGAACTTTACATAACACCTGGGAGCAGAAGACAGTATGTGTGAGGAAGTGATGGTGGGCTGTTTGCAGGTTAGAAGTTAGCATCTAGAAATTGTTCATCACCTGCTCAGTGTGCAGAATCCCTGGAATCTGACCTGATAGTGATTATGGAAGGGAGGTAAACAGGAGCAAAATAAACATCATGTGAGAGGCAGTATGATTGTTGAATGACTTAGAATGGAGTTGCAACTTTCTGTTCCTTGCCTGGGTCTTGTTCAGTTCTCCTCCGTCAAGCAGTGGTTAAATTGGAGGCCACCACAGAAAGAACAAAGTGGAAAATTGCAAGTGCCCTGTTTGGTACACTCCTACGTGGCACCAAAATAGATAAGTGCTGATCTCATAAACAACATCATCTGCTGGCCATGTCGTTCTCTGGTACCGAAAGTTATCAGTGCCAGAAATCACAAGAGCCAAAAAATTTTCCAAGGGGAGGCTCTTTATCTCATTCTGTCTGCAGAATTCTTGTTGGCAGCAGCTAAGGGTTAATATAATTGAATGCATAATTAAATTTACTTATCAGAAAGACTAAAGAGCTTGGGCTTTGAAGTCAGACAAAACTGGATTTCAATCTTTTTTCTCCCATTTAGTATATGTGTGTTGTCTTGAGGAAAAGACTTCCCTTAACCTGTGTATTCATCTTTAAAGTGAAGATAGACTCTCTTGCAGTGCATTTGTGAAGACTAAATAATATGCAAATAAAATGTTGAATGAGTTCTTGGCGTAAAATAAGCGCTCAAGAAATGTTTGCTGTTCTCTTTATGATTACAACTGCTGTTAGTAATACTTATTAAAAACTCATTATCTAGTAGTGCCAGGCCCTAGAGCTAGAAAGATGAATTACACTTAGTCTCTGCTGTCAAAGAATTCATGACGTACCACAAAAAGGTATTCAAGAGCCTTTATTTAGGAAAAATGACCCAGTTCCGGTGGTTGTGTGTGAACTCACTCTGGGAGACCTTAATCCTTGAAGGGAACAGCAGGGCGATGGAGGAGCATGGCTGTGGATGTTAGGAGAGAACTGGAATCAGGAGGGGAGCCTGAATGTGCAGGGTTGGCTGGGAGTGATGGATGAGCCAGGAGGAGATGGCTTAGCCAGAACACCTGTTTTCTCTACCTACTGCTTAAGTCTTAGGAAATACCTGAGCTTGATCAATGTAACACTGCCTCTAACTCCTGACTTGTCTCAATGATGCAGTGGTATTGAGCTGATGACAGAGGTTCTGGGAGAGACTATTGTGAAATGTTGTGAATTTGTATCATATTGACAACTCTCTTTCCATTAAGTGGCTTTCTTCTTGTTGCTGGAATTGATTACTGAGGATAAGGTGTGAAATGTGTTGATGGCAAAATTATTGGGAAGTCCATGGCTGACAGAAACTCCTCATCATCACTGAGTTAGGAATTGAGCAGGTGGGCCTCGTCTGGGCCTGTCAGCGGACCTTGATAGATCTGTCATGCTCCCAACAAATAGGCTCTCAGCATCTTCTTGAAGAGAAACAGAGTGGCCTGGTTCTAAAAGGCCCCTTGAAAAATTTAAATGTGCTGCCTTCTGGAAGATGAAGGGTGGTGGGACCCTGAAGACCACAGAGGAAATAGCTGTGTGCTGCCAAGATTAAATACATGTAAGGGTTATTTTGGGGGCTATCTACTACACCTTGGTAAAAGGAAATAAAGAATCTGTCAATTAAAAGAATTATGAATTTTTCTATCCTGTAGCAGAATATTAAATCTCAGTTAACATATGTGTTTCTCTGACTAGGTTTCTGTGCAGTGGCTAGTGCTTAGCTGTTAGCATTTGCTTATCTTTAGCGAATCCCTTGCAAATTTTGTGAGAATTTTTAGGGTAGATAGGCGATCACTATTCTCTTTCATGTTATTATAGACATTTGATAAACCACCTCAATGAAAAAAAAAAGCCCATGAAATAACACTCCAGAAAAAGGGATATCATGGCTTTTGGGGTATAAATTTCCTTTTTTGTACAAACATTTTTTTTTCTTATATGGAGCCTGCTATTTTTGGTTGACATGTGCAAACAGACGAAAGAAAGCTTAATCTTAGGTTTAAAAAAAAGCCACTAAATGGTTTATATTTTAGCAAGCCAGTAAAATCCAGAAGTTTCCCTCTGGATAAAAAGCTCTTTCCACATAGCATATATTTCCAGAAATAAAATAACTGGATCATTTTCCCTGTGTTCTCTCTAAATTGGTTTAGCTCTTGGAAAGGGAGCACCATATGGGAAGTTTATATAGTAAATCCATTCATGGGATGCTGGAACCTGCTCTAAGGCATCCCAGAGTCCATGCCATGAGAAAGCTGTTTGAGATACCCTATAATTCTGTCATTTCAGATCTGTTTTTAGTGCTTTGATGATTAAACCCCAATTGAGGGAAGTTCATTAAGAGGCTTTTATAAACCTATATGCTCAAAAAAATGTTCTTCACTGAAATGGAAAGAAGCACTCTAGAAAGTCAAGTTCTAGGATGATATTAAAATTCATTCAGCAGATCACATAGTTTACTATATATTTTCATTGCCCAATTTTGAATAAATTTGAATATGCTTATTTATGAATGAAGTAATTAGGTAGGCTTAATTGCAAAAATTTAAATATTAATTTAAAAATCTAAAATTGTTTTCAGAAAGCGGTAGTTGATCTAAAACAGGATGCTTTCTCTAACATTGAGGAAAATGACTAAGTTGGCTGGAATGCCAAAATTTTACCTACTGCCCTCGGGGGCTGGCTTGGAGCAGAGCTTTCTTAGGAAGCTTGCTGTCTCTGGCTCTCCTGGTCTGATCAACTTCTCTCTGCTTTTCTTCTCGATTGTCCTTTCTCTTCTGTCCAGAATGCCCTGCAGTGTCTCTCTGGAGGGTCTAGGTCCCTGGAGTAGTTCAGTTGAATTAGTTTATTTTCCCTCAAGTTTCTTCTGCTTAGAATTCTTTGTTATGGATAATCTGATTCTCCATCTTTGGTCTGTCAGAGTCCTTGGTATTGACCGGGTAAGGGACAGGCCTAGAGTGGAGTTGGGAATACAAAGATACGGATATAATGGGAATAACAAAATCGTGGTCATGATGACTATTTGTTATTACATTAATGGCAGTTTATAAGAGCATTTTTTATAATGACAACTGAAAGTTATCTGAATGTACATCAGTAGTGGAAATGCTGAATATACTGAGGTGCATTTATACTGTGGAATCTGGTATGGCTATTAAAAATTAGATATATATGTATTGGCCTTGAAAGATGACCAGATGGTTTTTAGTTTTTTTTTTTTTTAACATTTTTTATTGATATATAATCATTTTACAATGTTGTGTCAAATTCCAGTGTTCAGCACAATTTTTCAGTCATTCATGGACATATACACACTCATTGTCACATTTTTTTCTCTGTGATTTATCATAACATTTTGTGTATATTTCCCTGTGCTATACAGTGTAATCTTGTTTATCTATTCTACAATTTTGAAATCCCAGTCTATCCCTTCCCACCCTCTACCCACCTGGTAACCACAAGTCTGTATTCTCTGTCCATGAGTCTTTAGATTCCACATATGAGCGATCACATATGGTATTTTTCTTTCTTTTTCTGGCTTATTTCACTTAGAATGACATTCTCTAGGAGCATCCATGTTGCTGCAAATGGCATTATGTTGTCGGTTTTTATGGCTGAGTAGTATTCCATTGTATAAATATACCACTTCTTCTTTATCCAGTCACCTATTGATGGACATTTAGGCTGTTTCCATGTTTTGGCTATTGTAAATAGTGCTGCTATGAACACTGGAGTGCAGGTGTCATCCTGAAGTAGATTTCCTTCTGGATGCAAGCCCAGGAGTGGGATTCCTGGGTCATATGGTAAGTCTATTCCTAGTCTTTTGAGGAATCTCCACACTGTTTTCCATAGTGGCTGCACCAAACTGCATCCCCACCAGCAGTGTAGGAGGGTTCCCCTTTCTCCACAGCCTCTCCAGCATTTGTCATTTGTGGATTTTTGAATGACGGCCATTCTGACTGGTGTGAGGTGATACCTCATTGTAGTTTTGATTTGCATTTCTCTGATAATTAGTGATATTGAACATTTTTTCCATGTGCTTTTTGATCATTTGTATGTCTTCCTTGGAGAATTGCTTGTTTAGGTCTTCTGCCCATTTTTGGATTGGGTTGTTTATTTTTTTCTTACTGAGTCGTATGAGCTGCTTATATATTTTGGAGATCAAGCCTTTGTCGGTTTCACTTGCAAAAATTTTCTCCCATTCCATAGGTTTTCCTCTTGTTTTATTCTTGGTTTCCTTTGCTCTGCAGAAGCTTGTAAGTTTCATTAGGTCCCATTTGTTTATTCTTGCTTTTATTTCTTCTAGGAGAAAATTTTTGAAATGTATGTCAGATAATGTTTTGCCTATGTTTTCCTCTAGGAGGTTTATTGTATCTTGTCTTATGTTTAAGTCTTTAATCCATTTTGAGTTGATTTTTGTATATGGTGTAAGGGTGTGTTCTAGCTTCATTGTTTTACATGCTGCTGTCCAGTTTTCCCAACACCATTTGCTGAAGAGACTGTCTTTATTCCATTGTATATTCTTGCCTCCTTTGTCGAAGATTAGTTGACCAAAGGTTTGTGGGTTCATTTCTGGGCTCTCTATTCTGTTCCATTGGTCCATATGTCTGTTTTGGTACCAATACCATGCTGTCTTGATGACTGTAGCTCTATAGTATTGTCTGAAGTCTGGGAGAGTTATTCCTCCAGCCTCTTTCTTTCTCTTCAGTAATGCTTTAGCAATTCTAGGTCTTTGATGGTTCCATATAAATTTTATTATGATTTGTTCTAGTTCTGTGAAATATGTCCTGGGTAATTGGATAGGGATTGCATTAAATCTGTAGATTGCCTTGGGCAGTGTGACCATTTTAACAATATTGATTCTTCCAATCCAAGAGCATGGAATATCTTTCCATTTTTTAAAGTCTTCTTTAATTTCCTTCATCAATGGTTTATAGTTTTCTGTGTATAATTCTTTCTCCTCCTTGGTTAGATTTATTCCCAGATATTTTATTACTTTGGGTGCTATTTTAAAGGGGATTGTTTCTTTACTTTCTTTTTCTGTTGATTTATCGTTAGTGTAAAGAAATGCAACTGATTTTTGAACATTAATTTTGTAACCTGCTACCTTGCTGAATTCTTCAATCAGCTCTAGTAGCTTTTGTGTGGACCTTTTAGGGTTTTCTATATATAGTAACATGTCATCAGCATATAATGACACTTTTACCTCTTCTTTTCCAATTTGGATCCCTTTTATTTCTTTCTCTTGTCTGATTGCTGTGGCTAGGACTTCCAGGACTATGTTGAATAGGAGTGGTGATAGTGGGCATCCTTGTCTTGTCCCAGATTTTAGTGGGAAGCTTTTGAGTTTTTCACTGTTGAGAACTATGCTGGCTATAGGTTTGTCATATATAGCTTTTATTATGTTGAGATATGTTCCCTCTATACCCACTTTGGCGAGAGTTTTTATCATAAATGGGTGTTGAATTTTATCAAATGCTGTTTCTGCATCAATTGAGATGATCATGTGGTTTTTGTCCTTTCTCTTGTTGATGTGATGTATTACAATGATTGATTTGCGTATGTTGAACCAGCCTTGTGTCCCTGGGATGAACCCCACTTGGTCATGATGTATAATCTTTTTTATGTGTTGTTGGATTCTATTTGCTAAAATTTTGGTGAGGATTTTGGCGTCTATGTTCATCAGTGATATTGGCCTATAATTCTCTTTTTTTGTAGTGTCTTTGCCTGGTTTTGGTATCAGGGTGATGGTGGCTTCATAGAATGAGTTTGGGAGTATTCCCTCCTTTTCAATCGTCTGGAAGAGTTTGAGAAGGACTGGTATGAGTTCTTCTTTGTATGTTTGGTAGAATTCCCCGGTGAAGCCATCCGGTCCTGGACTTTTATTTGTAGGGAGGTTTTTAATTGCTATTTCTATTTCCTTTCTAGTGATCGGATTGTTCAAGTGTTCAGTTTCTTCTTGATTCAGTTTTGGTGGACAGTATGTTTCCAGAAACTTGTCCATCTTCTCTAGGTTATCCAGTTTGGTTCCATACAGTTTTTCATAATATTCTCGTATGATATTCTGTATTTCTATTTTGTTTGTTGTAATTTCTCCATTTTCCTTTCTTATTTTGCTAATTTGTGCTCTCTCTTTTTTCTTCTTTGTGAGTTTGGCCAGAGGTTTGTCGATTTTATTTACTTTTTCAAAAAACCAGCTTTTGGTTTGGTTGATTTTTTTCTATGGTCTTGTTAATCTCTATTGTATTTAATTCCTCTCTGATCTTTATTATTTCCTTCCTTCTGCTGCTTTTTGGGGCTTTTTGTTGTTCTGTTTCTAATTGATTCAGGTGGTGGGTTAACTTGTTTATTTGAGATTGTTCTTCTTTTTTGAGGGAGGCCTGTATCGCTATAAACTTCCCTCTTAGTACTGCCTTTGCTGTGTCCCATAGGTTTTGAGTGGTTGTGCTTTCATTATCATTTGTCTCAAGGTATTTTTTAATTTCAGCTTTGATTTCCTCATTGATCCATTGTTTTTTCTATAACATATTGTTTAATCTCCATGCTTTTCTTTTTTTCTCCTTTGTTTCTCTGTTGTTGATTTCCAGTTTCATGGCATTGTGGTCAGTAAAGATGCTTGAGATAATTTCTATCTTCTTAAATTTGTTGAGGTTTCTTTTGTGTCCAAGTACATGATCGATCCTGGAAAATGTTCCATGTGCACTTGAAAAGAATGTATATTCTATTTTTTGGGGGTGTAATGCTCTGAAAATATCCACCAAATCTAGTTTTTCTATTGTAGTATTTAATTTCTCTGTTGCCTTGTTTATTTTCTGTCTGGAAGATCTGTCTAGTGATGTTAATGCAGTGTTAAAATCTCCAACTATGATTGTATTCCCATCAATATTGCCCTTTATCTCTGTTAGTAATTCTTGTATGTACTTAGGTGCTCCTATATTGGGTGCATATATATTAACGAGTGTAATATCTTCATCTTGTATCACTCTTTTAATCATTATAAAATGTCCCTCTTTATCTTTCTTTATGGCCTTTGTTTTAAAGTCTATTTTGTCTGAAATCAGTACTGCAACACCTGCTTTTTTGGCTTTTCCATTTGCATGGAATATCCTTTTCCATCCTTTCACTCTCAATCTATATGTGTCCTTCTCCCTAAAGTGGGTCTCTTGTATGCAGCATACTGAAGGTTCTTGCTTTATTATCCAGTCTGCCACCCTATGTCTTTTGACTGGAGCATTTAGTCCATTAACATTTACAGTAATTAATGAGAGATGTGTGTTTATTGCCATTTTGAACTTATCTTTTCAGTTGAATTGGTATATCCTCTTTGTTCCTTTCTTCTTCCTTTTGTGGTTTGGTAATTTTCCTTTGTATTATCATGGATTTTATTTAATTTTTGTGACTCCCTTGTAAATTTTTGACTTGTGGTTACCCTTTTTTGTAAATCTATTAACCTATACCTGTTTTTATTAAACTGATAATAACATGATCTCAGACCCACCCTACTGTTAAAAAAATTTAAAAAAGAAAGAAAAAAATTCTATATTTCCCTGCCTCCCTCTCCCACTCTCAGTGATTTGTATGTCTTCTTTTATAATTTCGTGTTTTCTTTATTTGTAATTCATGAGTTATCACCTTTCCAGTTGTGAGTTTCTCATTTCTGTAGCATCCTGCTGCTTTTCTATTTAGAATAGCCCTTTCAATATTTCTTTTAGCATGGGTTTAGTGTTGCCAAACTCCTGCAGCTTTTTTTTCGTCTGTGAAACTCTTTATTTCTCCTTCTATCCTAAAGGATAGCCTTGCTGGATAAAGTATCCTAGGCTGCATCTTTTTTTCATTCAGGGCTTTGAATATATCTTGCCACTCCCTTCTGGCCTGTAGTGTTTGTGTAGAGAAATCAGCTGAGAGCCTTATGGGGGTTCCCTTGTGATTCACTCTTTGCTTTTCTCTTGCTGCCTTTAGAATCATTTCTTTATCCTTGACTCTGGCCATCTTGATTATGATATGTCTTGGTGTGGGTCTATTTGGATTCTTCCTGTTTGGGACCCTCTGAGCTTCCTGTACTTGGATATCTGATTCCTTCTTTAAGTTTGGGAAGTTTTCAATCATGATTTCTTCAAAAACCCTTTCAATCCCCTTTGATCCTTCTTCCCCTTCTGGGACCCCTATTATGCGAAGATTGGGACACTTTATATTATCCCATAGGTCCCTTATGCTATTATCATTATTTTTTATTTGCTTATCTTGTAATAAGTTCTTCTGAATGGGTGCTTTCTATTGCCCTGTCTTCTAGATCACTAATTCGTTCCTCTGCATTAACTAGTCGGCTTTGCACAGCTATTAGATCACTCCTCATCTCTGTCAATGAGTTTACCCATTCTGCTTGGCTCTTCTTTATAGCTTCAATTTCATTTTTGACATATTTTATCTCTCTAAGCACTATCTCTTTTAATTCCTTCAGCAGTTTGATCACTCCTTTTTTGAAATCTTGATCTAGTAGGCTGTCGATGTCTATTTCATTGATCTTTCTTTCAGGGGATTCCTCTTGTTCTTTTAATTGGGAAAGGTTTCTCTGCTTCTTCATCTTGCTCATACTTCTCTGGCACTGTGGTTTATGGAGTATCAGTTGTCTATTTTGGATCTTAAGGATTTTATCTATCTAATGCCTATTTAGGAATAGAACTTAGGAAAAGAAAGAAAGAAATAATAAGAGAGAGAAATATTTTTAAAAGAAGGGAGAAAGAGGGTTTGAAAACAGTGTATAATGAATAATAGAAGAGCGAGTTGAAGCAGAGTATTAATCGGGTTGAGACGTCCTTTTAAAACCTTTAAAAAAAAAAGAAAAAAAAAGGGGTGGGGAGATGAATAGATGTATTTGAAGCCTGTGTCTAATCAATAACAGGACATCAGAACCCAAGAGAAATAGAAATGAATTAAGAAGTAAAAATTAAGAGAGTAATTGAAAATAGAACAGGTAAAAACAGATTTAAGAACAAAACAAAAAACAAACAAAAAACAAAAACAAAAAACAAAACAAAACAAAAAAAGGGGGTTGTCGGTGTTCTCCTGGAGTCTGTGTGCTTTTAATGTGAAGTCCTTCTGTCTTCGTCCTGTTTTGGAAGCTCAGCTTGTTTTCAGAGGTCCTCCGTTGGCGCCCTCTTCTGTGCTGCTCCCAGCACCTGTCGGCAAGCAGATCGCGCCTCCTAACACGGGGTCAGATGCAGCTCTCCTCTGCTGCGGGCGGGTGGGTCACTGCGCCTCCGGATGCCGCAGTCAGATGTTGCAGACTGGCCAGGCAGGAGGGCGGGTCGTGCCCCCTCCCAGCACCTCAGTCAGGGGCTGTGTTCCTGCCGGACAGGCGGGGGGGGCCGCTCTCCCTCTGCCTGCGCCGCCGGTAGCTCTGCTGCTCTGTGCGGCTGCGCGCTCCGCCCTGGTCGCGCTCTGCGGGTGGGCTCGGGGAAGACCGAGGGGCAGCCTCGTCCCTGCTCCGAGCCAAGACCCAGCTCCTTGTTTGTCTTTGTGGAGCAAGTTCTCTGAGGGACCAGGATGGAAGGATCCCACCTGCCCCGGGCTGTAGGCCTGTCTCAGTCTGGCCCTTGAGGCTGCTGAGCCCTTCAGTGCGGATGCAGGTTTCGCCCCCGCCCCCGCCTGGGTGCTCAACACCGGAGAATATGGCGGCTGTGCCTGGGCCCCGCCTCTCTTCCCCTGAAAAGTTTCCGCGGGTTTTCAGAGATGGGGGTATGCACCCCTCCCCCGAGAGCACGTCAACCTTGCTGTTTTATGGAGGGCCCAGGTTGTTCTGTCCTGTACACCCACAGTCACGGCCCCTTGCAGTCCCCCGGAGCTGCCTCCGTGCAGCCGCCGCCGTCCTCCGCCCAGCTTGTGCAGCCTGGCCCTGCCCGCCGCTGCTGGCCCGCGTCTCAGGCTGGGTGTCGGGGGGACGCTCTGTGCCCGTTTAACTTAGTTCTGTCAGACAAGGGCTGCTCTGTACAGATCCGAGCCTCGGAGGCTCCCCTCTCCGTCCCGCTGTCCTCTCAGTTGGAGAGGGGAGACCCAGCGAGCGAGCGCCAGTCCTCCTTTGCCGCTCCCTCCCCGCGGGACCCGTCCCGAGCTGCTTTGCCTTTTGTTCTTTCTTTTTTCCTTTTTTCCTACCAGATTTTTGGCGTCTTTATCTTTTGAAGAGGGCAATGTTCTGTCGGAGTTCCGCAGGTGCTCTGGTTGGCTGAGTGAGTCTGTAGATGTGGATCTTGGTATATTTGTGGGAGAGGGTGACTTACGAGCGTCCTTCTACTCCGCCATCTTGCCTCTTCTCCTAGTTTTTTTTTTTAAAGGGTAAATTTCAAAGTAATGTGTATAGTATATAACAGAGTAAAGAAAAACGGAAAAATCTATATGTGCAGTTTTGTTTTGTGATTTTACATGAGCACAGAGCATGATGTGAAAAGATACACAGCACACTTTACATTGGCAACATCTGAGGATGGATAGGGAGTGGAGAGGAAGATTATGAATTTAAAAACTCATCTCTGTAATTTTTATTGGTTCAAAATATCACTTTTGTAATTAAAAATCCAATCAAGTTTAAAATAAAGATGTTAAAGTTTTTATGCCCTCTTGAAACCTAATATTTAACAAGTTCTTCCTATGGAAATCACTCACTAGACTTTAATAGACTATGATCATCCTAATAACTCTATAGATAGGTACTAATGTAATTTCTACCTTACAGATGAAGTTGAATTTTATAGAGGTAAACTGTTCAAGTTCACAGAGTGACAGGATTTATGCTAGCATATATCCGTGTTTCTAGAAACTGGATGTCTTCTGAGGAGAGCTTAGATAAAGGCACCAAGAAACATGGAGTTTTTATTTTCAAAGCATAGCTTCCAAGTGGTCTATCCATATAATGGAATGTTATTCAGCAATAAAAAAAAAAAAGAATGCAGTACTGATATATGCTACAACATGGTTAAACTGTGAAAACATTATTCTAAGTGGAAGAAGTCAGCCCCCAAGACCATATATTACATGATTCCATTTATCTGAAATGTTCAGATAGGCAAATATATAGAGACAGAAAGTAGATTCATGGTTACCTAGGGTTAGGGGAATAGGGGGTTTGGGGAGTGACAACAAATGGGTACAGAGTTTCCTTTTACAGGGACAGATTCTAAAGTGAGATTATGGTGATGGTTGTACAACCTTTTGGCGCTAAAACCCACTGAATTGTACACTTTAAATGGGTGAATTACATGGTATGTGAATTAGATATCTCAGTAAAGCTGCTATAAACAATAACTCCATTAATGAACATCCTTTAATGGACAGAAAGGTCTCATACATGCTTCTGCCCACATTGTCCCTGATTCTCCTGGGACAGGACTCATGCAGGTTAGATTGCTCTGATTTGTTGCAGTTCCAGGAAACTTGTAAGACAGCATTAGTGGAATAACTGCTCCCAAGGACTTCATTTGTGAGTGGGTGTGTGTATGTGTGTGTGTGTGTATATGTGTGTTTGTGTGTAGAATGTCATGTTCAAGAAGTTTGCACAGATCTCTGTACTTACTTAAAATAATTTTCTCAATAGTCCCTTTTGTCAGTCAAAGACTGCTTTAATTTTGATGAAGTTGTCAAATCTCTCCTGGAGTTGAGAAATCCTGGCTTTGGGGATTATCATTAATTCTTTCTTCAGCCAGATTTTTTTTTTCAACAACTCTAAACAAATTTAATTTCTCAAATACTGACTTTTAAACCTATCATTCTTTTCATTCACTCTTTCCCCTGACTGATTTAATCACACAGATTCAATTGTTAGTTTTTCAGTTGCCTGAATACTATTAACAATAGCTATTGGGCTTTACTAATAAAATTGTTACAGCTACAGTTACTTTTAAAAATTAAAAATAAATTATTACTAGTGTCTGGTTAAAATGACTCTCAGAAGCTTTCTGTTATGATATTCAGTGTTACCATTTGGATTATGACTCACAATGCAACTACTGAGATGACTGGAAAAAAAACACCTCAATATGTTAATGAGAGTAGCTTTTAAAATAATCCAACAAATATTTACTGAGTGCAGATTATGTTTAGGACATTGAGATTTTTATGGGAGATAGAAAATCATTAGGAACTTAAAATCTTTTAGGGAAGATAAGGATTGGTGGACTGTAAGGTTGAAATAATACAAGAGTTAACAATAAATACCTCCAAATACTAGGATTGTTACTTGTTCAAAGCATAAAAGGAGTCTTTGTTAATTCATTTCCTAAACAACTGTTTATTCAGCATCTCTTATAAGCAAGCTCCCAGGGGTGAAGTTGAAACTTTGTGAGGTTAGAAGCCTGATGAGAGTGCCCTCTCTATCCTTTTCCAGAAAAAGATGCCCACTTAGCATCCATATCTTCCTCCTATAGACACTGGGTACCCGCAGCCTTGGACTTCTCTGCCCAGATGGCTCGAGTCAGTTTCTAGGACCTGGGCAGTTCCCCTCCTTGGGCTCACCTATGATGCTGGTGGAAGCATCCCTGGACAAGAGAAGGGGATCAAAGGGCAGCTCTGTGGAAATGGTGTAGACAGAGACTGGACGTGCAGGCTTGGATCTTGTAAGCATGTGTGTAAGGTTCATTGTGATCTAAGAGAGGAAGGGAGTGGGGTATAGGCCAGGGGCTAACTGTTCTTACCTACCTGGTTCTGAACTCCAACTTGGAGGAGTCCAAGAATTTTAAATTCCCACCTGGCCTTCCAGGTCCCTGTGAAGGTAATTTGTCCCATTAGATAAAATAGGATGAACAGTCTGTTTCTCTTACCCTGGGCCCTGTGAATGTGAGGGGTGAGTTTTCAGGGTGTAAAAAATGTCATCAGAGAGGGAGGAGCAACACGTTCTGATGAGGCAGCTTTGTAGGAGGGCTGGCATCTAATACATGTTTTTCCAGCACGTGCATTGCAGCAAGCACATTCCTAGGCACTGAGAGAACTAAAGAGAGCTACCATAGTCTCTGCCCACAGGGAATGCACAATCGAATAAAGGACTGAGATTTGTAAACAAAAACTGCCATGATGTAAGCTAGGCACCAAATGTAAAATCTCTAACACATACTGGGGACACAACATGGGGACTGGTGGCTCATCCTGGAGCTAATCTGTCATGGTGCCACAGAATTATTTGATTTGGATCCAGAAGACTGAGTAGGAGTTTTCAAGTGATGGAGAATAACTGAAAACCCTTCCAGGCAGAAGGGAATAGCATGAGCGAAGACAAAGGTGTGATGTGTTTGGGGAACTGCACGTTGTTTGGTGTGAGTTATAGTGTGGAGTTTATATATGGAAAAAGTGATCAGTGGTATTTGTTTATCAGTGTATTGAGCAGCTATTTTCATCAAGCGCTAAGAGTTCTGGACTAAGCCCGGTAGAGGTTAGAGAGATGGACAGGGCTTTGTATTTTATATCATTTGATATGCTACATGGTTTGAAATTTATCTGGAAAGATACAGGAACTATTATAGTAGAAGACTATGATAGTCTATTATATTATAATGCTTTAACAGTATACATAATGTAATTCTATATGGTATGATACCATTCTACTTACTTTATAAGTACAGACTAGAGAAAAGATAAGACAGGACACTACTACAATAGTCCAGGCAAGACATAAGGATAGCCTGAACTGAGGGCAGTGTCAGTAGTGGCCCAGGACAGAGAGATGTGTGATACGTATTTGAGAGGTCTTTTTAAGGGGAGAATATGCACGATTTCTCCAGTTGATACAGAGGTAAAAAGAGAGAAGGACAGAATTAGTCCTCTCAGGCTGTAGGGACCAGCATTGTGTGTGGTGATGGCATTTATCAGACTAGGATATACAGTACATTTAAATTGGAGTGCCGCTGGAGATATCTGGAATATCTAGATAGAAATGTCTATTGGGTATTTGGAACTATGGATCCGAGCTCAAATAAGAATTCTCAACTGAGTATGTAGATTTCTGAGTGTAGAGGCATAGAAAAGACCCCCCGGGGCTGGATGGAGTTGTTAATTTTTAAAGTATCCATTACATACCAGGAATCATAGCAGGTTCTGAGGACACACTGATTAAAGAAGGCATGATTTCTTTTAAGTATCTATGGTTTATGTGGGATTCAGGGGGTGGGATGGGAGCATAAAATTATGTACTACAGGAAAAATGGATCTTAAGGAAGTATTTTATTTTGCAGATGTCTTCTAAATTCAAATAAGTTGAATGTATAAAGTGAAAGGAGGGTTCTATGAGACAGGAGAATGTTTAGCTGGAATGACTATGTGTTAATTCTGGTAGGATAGATGGTGATGTTCAGAGAATAGAGCATCAGGCAGAACGAGTCAGGACATGGAGCTAAGGTCCTTTGTGAACTATGGGTGTGTTTGCTGATGTGCAGAGCAAGTGAGAAAAATGGAGTCAGAAGGTTTAGGAATTGTGAGATCTGGGGTTGGGTGACACCAAGTCATCCCAGATGGTGGTACAAGTTGTGGTAGAGACTGTAAAGCTAGAGTCTTCATCCTCAATGGACATCACGGGATATCCGCTGGAGGTGGTTGGGGGATGAAGTCAAGGAAGGGGAGAAGGTGGCAAAGCTGAATGGTTTGAGTCTCCAAGACAGAGGGGGTTTCGTTGAAGGCAGGAGGAATCAGTGGTGGATTGGGAAGATGCTCATATCACTAACTGTCTTCACAGTATTTCCTGGAGATGGCTTTAAGGGGCTTGGGGTTAGCATTTCCTGATGTGATTTTACGGTGATGAGGATATTTGTTTGCCAAGGAGATTTCATAGGGATTGGTGGAAAGAATTGGAAAGTGGGTCAACTTTGGGGGCTGGATCATTGGGTAGGAGGCCCAGAACAATATGGGTTGAGGGTTTGGCAATGGCCTTGAAATTCAGATGTTCACAGGTGAGGAGCCTCATGGCTCTGAAACATTCAGGACTCCATCACAAAGTGATAAAACACAAACAATGACATTTTGAAGTGGAGATTTGTGATCAAGTTTTTTTCAGTGATCAGACTCAGGTCCCGGAGTGCCATTGCTGTCACTAGCTTTGCTTAGCTGTGTGAATCTGGGCAGGAACTCCTTGAAAAGAAGTGCTGTTTTGGAAATGTTGGGGTGTCATTTTTTCCCTCTCCAAGCCAAAGAACGTAGAACATTCCAGGATGAGGGGTTGTCAGAAATGAAAGCATGGATGTGGGAAGCTGTGTGAATTTGGAACTAGACATGGGGCTCTGAGATTGAAGAGAGGAAGGTGTAGACTGTATGGAAATGGCCAGTTGGGGAAGGGCCTTGAAAACCAGATGCAAGAATTTAGTTTTATTCTGCAGAATAAAAGAGAAGTGATTCAGAGAGTAGGGAATGGAGTGGCCAGAACAGGCTGAGCTGTCAGGAGACGAAGGCTGTTGGACACTCAGTGATAAAGTGTACCTGATCCCTGCCCTTGAGGAGATTTCAGTCTAGTCAGATGGAAGGTAGACTGTGATGATGCCCAAGAGGGGTTCAAAGTACCATTCAGATCAGGGAAACTTTATGAAAGTGGTGGCATTGGGTCTCCACACTGAGGGGTAGGTGAGGCTTTTTTTTTAAAAAAATTCTTATTTCTTTTATTGAAGTGTAGTTGATTTACAATGTTAGTTTAAAGTATACAGCAAAGTGATTCAGTTATACATATACATACATATATTTTTTTTCAGAGTCTTTTCTGTTGTAGCTCATTACAAGATACTGACTGTAGTTCCCTGTGCTCAGTAGGTCCTTGTTGTTTACCTGTTTTATGTATAGTAGTGTGTATCGCTTATTCCCAAACTCCTATCTATCCTAATCCCCCTTTCCCCTCCAGTAACCACAGTTTGTTTTCTATGTCCATTAATCTATTTCTGGTTTGTAAATAAAATTTCCTTTTTTTTTCAGATTCCACATATAAGTGATATCATATGGTATTTTTCTTTCTGTATCTGGCTTACTTCACTTAGAATGACAATCTCTAGGTCCATCCATGTTGCTGCAAATGGCATTTTTTCATTCTTTCTTATGGCTGAGTAGTATATGTGAATATATATATATATATTCATATATACACACACACACACCACATCTTCTTTATCCATTCATCTCTTGATGGACATTTAGGTGGTTTCCATGTCTTGGCTATTGTAAATAGTGCTGCTATGAACATTGTGTGCATGAGTCTTTTTGAATTAGAGTTTTCTGTGAATAAATGCCCAGGAGTGGGATTACTAGATCATATGGTAAGTCTATTTTTAGTTTTTTAAGGAACCTCCATACTGTGTTCCACAGTGGCTGCAAGAATGGTAAGGCTTTGATTTGTGGTAATTAAGAGAGGAAAGAAGATACTCTTAAAATAGAAGTTACCTTGGCCCAAAGCATAGAATGTGTTTGAGGAAATAATAAATGTTTCGCTTAGTTTATAGCGAGGGTTCTTAATCTTCTTTTTGTGCCATGGGTCTGTGTGACAGTCCAGTGAAGCTTGAGGCCTCCTTAGAATAATATTTTAGGTGCATAAATTAAAATAATAGGATTGTGAGGGGAAGCAACTGTATTGAAATAAAGTCATCAATAAAACAAACATATTTATGATATAGTAATATATGTAATTCATTAGTAATGCAATAAATAATAAGGTCTAGCAGCAGTCTAACAATGACTATACTTTCTAAGTTGAGCTTAAGTGATATTTTGAGATACTTGCAATGACTCTAACGTGGTATGAAAATAACTGAGATCTCAGTGGTTGACAAAATTACTGGTACTGCTAATATACTATAGTTGGTTGTCTACAGTCATAATATAGGAAAGTATAAAGTCTGAGTAATTATTGAAAATAAAAATAAATGTTTTCCCTGTAAAGGTTCATGCTCTGTGTACATTCTAGACACAGATGCTAGGGAATTATGAACCCCAGGTAAGGACTCCTTTAGAGAACAGGGTTCAGAAAGTAACGTGCTACAGTGTTGCTGAAAGTTGCGAGCTCTTCCAGGGCTTTAAGATAGAATTTGATTTACAAAATCAAGGTTTATTTAGTGCTGGAAAGGACCATGCTTACTGAATAAACCAAGAACGCCCACGATGTTGTATTTCTTCAGGCCACTGATGTGTTTTGCCCTTCGTTGCCTAAGAAGACCTCTCAACAGTGTTTACAGAATGAGGAGAGCATTCTTCCCAAGTCTGCAGAAAGGCATCAAAGTGTGCAAGGTATAGAACAGAGGTCTGAGAGGTCAAGGTGGTAAATGGCACAGTGTGCTCTTTATTTGTCTTCCAAACCTTGGGGAGGAGATGTAGAGCAGGGGAGACGCGCTGTCTGTTGTCTTGGCATGAGGTGCTGGTCCCTGGCCTTTTTGTTTTGGACTGCTTAGTTATTTGCTGGTTGGAGAAATCTTAGTAAAACACAAATGAAACCGTTAGATGAAGAGATGGAAGGACAAAATAAGCAGAAGGAAAAAGTAGGGGGGCATTGGAAAGGGTCTTTTTTGGTGGTGGGTGTGGCCAGAGAGCTCAGTCTTCAGCACTGAGATTTTCCTTTGTGCCTGGGGCTTAGTTTCAATGCCTGCTTTTGCAATATGCCATTTTGGAATACAACAAAAGCTGCGGCTTTGGCTGCTGACTTAGAGACAAATAAGGGCTCTTTTGTCTTCTGATGGTGAAGGGGGAACAAAAGGGCTTTACGTACGTGGCTCTAGTCACAGCCTGACCACACAGAGCGGGAAACCTGGGGTACTTGGAGCTCCTGAGGCAGAGAGAAAACAAACCTTCAGTCCTGCAGCCCTCCTACTCTCCTCCTTTCTTCCCTGGGCAGTGTGAGTCCACAGTGATGTGGTCAGCATTGTGCTCGTGAAATTTGCCCTTTCTTCAACTCATGACTGCTGTTCCTTGTGCCTCCTGGCCTCTGGGGACACCTGGCAGGGCTTTGAGCTCAAAGTCCTTGGGGCCAGCCAGGCTGCTTCCCAGTTCTCGTTATCCACCATCAGATGCTTATGTTCACAGAAAATGTCAACTGTACCACTCAGTGCACAAAGGAGTGATTCTCTCCGCAAAGGCAAAGAGGAAACATCTGATGTTGTAGCCAGCCATCTGGCTATCTTTGGGGACTGAACATGCCTGTTAATTTAACCTTTTGTTTATTACCTAGTTCACCCTCAAGCATGGAGGTAGTGCTAATTGCAATGTTTGCTAAGCAGGCTCCCCACAACAATCCATCCTTTCAATCCCAATCCTTGAGCAATTAGTACCACTAATATATTTCCAGTGGAGTATACCAGCAAGTGAAGTGGACTGCCTGTGTCTGTCCCTCTTGGATGAGGATCAGTCAACTTTTCTGGCTCTTTAAAATGTAAAGATGAAACATATTATTGAACGATTTAATTTTCTAAAGTTAAGAAATGCAAAGGGAGTTCCTTGGGAAAGCAGAATCCATTGATGTCTGAAACTCATTTACATAAGAGGTACAAAAGATTTGGGTAGGACAGATCCTCACTGGACTTATAGGCAAAATAAAGTCCTAAAACAGGTAGTTTAGCTTGTTTTGAATGGGTTCTAGTCACTGCTTTGCAAAATTAGTACACTCGAAGACCACATAGCCCATAAATAGCCCTTTCTGCTTGCCAACGTTATGAACGAGCCAGACTGACAATCTAGTCTTGACAAGGGCAACTATGTTTATGTTGACTTCTCCTTTTGCTTCCTCTTACAATACATGAACTGCCAATAACAAATGAAAATAGCTTTTGATTCTACACAGCAGAGAGTCAAGTGGAGAAATATGGCTGGTTAACCAGATCACCATACACACTAAGCTGGTCCTTAATTCCTCTTTCAACAAGGACAGGAAGATGTCTCTGCAAAGTAAGGTGGAAAGTTATTTCCATCTCAGAAAGTGGCTTGAAAGAAGGTACAGAGATAGGAATGGAAAACAGAAATACAAGGAAGCGAAAGGGGAATTTAGGATAAAACTCTGATATGTGATATTCTTTCGTGATTTTTCTTTAATTGACATTTCAGTAATGTGTGATAAAACTATCTCTGTATGGAATATTTGTAATTTCTGGCCCCAATCAGTCAGGCTACAGAGTTGAGCAAGAGCAGAAGTAGTTTATAACCTAGAATGGGAAGAAGAAAGAGAGTGAGGGTAAGTTAGAAATTTTTAGAACTACTTAAGGGACATGAGGTTTGAATCTCTCCTGGAAAATATTCTGAGCTTTATGCTTAGCATCTTTTGGTTTTCCTATATGTTAGATGCATATGTACATCTTGTGTTTTATTTGTTTGTAAGGATAAGTGGGTGGGTAGCCATTTGTCTTTCCGTGGATCTGGAGTCAATGCAAATTTCTAAGTGTTAGCGATGAAACACTTTGGTTTCCTCTCCTTACTCTCTGTGTTATGCAGACTATACTGAGACTTGTATATTTTGAGTAGCTTGAAGGGAAACCAGCTGGACAAAAGTGTAATTTGGTGACTTCACTTTGTTTGCCCTGTTTTGCAAGGACAAATTAAGTAAAAACTTAGAGCAGGTAATATGTAAACATATAGATTCACTCTCTATTACTGGACTTGTTGGAGGTAGCTTTTAGAATGAAGGCACAGATTGATTATTTAAGGTTTGGCTATTTTGCATTTTGTTCCTAAATCTCCTAAAATCTTGGCTTACTAGTAATTTTTATGACATTATTTTGGAAATTTAAACCACTTTTTTTTAAAGCAGAAAATCTGAAGCATGTAGCATGTTATAGTGCAAATAATAGGTATCCATGAAATGGCTGTATAAATGCCGAGCTGAGTACTAAAATCTTGTGATTTTCCCCCTGATTCTGGACATGTTTATAAGCACACCAAATATTTCTAATAACAATAACAATTAACTTTTTCCACAAAGTTCACTCACATATATTCCTCATGGCATTGTTATTCCTTCTCTTACTTAGACTGGGATATTGAGATTCACAAAGTTTCAGTAACTTAGCCATTTTAATTGTTTTTTTCCATCATTCGATCACAAGAATTATCCAAATTTCATATCATTTTCTAATGTTCTTCATTCCTTCCTAAAGATTCAGGTTTCCATCAGCCTGAAGAATTTCCTTTAGCACTTACTATAGTGCAGGACTTTTGTGATAAATTCTTTGTTCCTTTTGTCTGACAGTGTCTTCATTTTACTTCATTCTTGAAGGATATGTCACTGAAACAAGAATTTTGAGTTTACAATTATTTTTCTTTCAGAACTTTAAGTGTATTGTTCTGCTGTTTTCTGGTTTGTGATGAGAAGTTGACTACCATTTGAATCATTATTTCCCTGCATGTAATATTTTTTCTAGATTTTTTCTGTATCTTTGGTTTTTAGCAGTTTAACTATGATGTGATTAGTCATGGTTTTATTTGTATTCATCCTTCTTGGGGTTCACCAAATTTCTTGAACGTGTAAATTTATGTCTTTTACTGAATTTATTAAAATTTTGGCCTTTAATTTTTGAAGTATATTTTCTATTCCATTCTATTTTCCCTGTCCTCTAGAATTTCAGTTACCTTATGTTTGGTAACTATTATTTTAATATTGTCTCAGAGATTCCTGTTCATTTTTTCTCCAATGTTCTTACTCATTCTTCTTTTAAATTAGAACATTTCTATTGATCTATCTCTAAATTCACTAACTTGTTCCTCTCTGTCACCTCCATTCTGTTGTTAAGCCTGCCCAGTGAATTTTTTCCAGATATTTTATTTTTCAGTTTTAAAATTTCCATCTGGTTTGTTTAAAAAAATAGTTTCCGGGGCAGGGTATAGCTCAGTGGTAGAGTGCATGCTTAGCATGCACAGCATGCAGGAGGTCCTGGGTTCAATCCCTAGTACCTCCTCTAAAAATAAAGAAATAAGCCTAATAACTTCGCCCCCCTAAAGAAAACCCTCATAAAAATAGTTCCTGGTTATCTGTTGACATTTCCTATCTTTTCATTTATTAAAAACACATTTTTCTTTATGTCATTGAGCATAGTTACAATAGGTGCTTTAATGTCCTTGACTGAAAATTTCATCATTGGGCCATCTCACAGTTGGCCTCTCAGGATCATCTTTCTCTTGAGAATAGGTTACATTTTCCATTTGTGGAGCACTTATAGATTATTTCTTTCTGAAGATTATGAATGATATGTTGTGGATACTCTGTATATTGTATATTTCTTTGAATAGAGTTGATTTCTTTCATTAGAACAAGCAATTAACTCAATTGTCCTATAACTGCAACTGCTATCTATTGGATGTCAGCTTCAATCTCAGTTTAGTGGTTTTTCCCTTGGTTGAGCTGCCTGGAGTCTGCCCACACTTTTGTGGTTCAGTCGCCAGAGATTTCAGAAGAATTACACACAGAATTTAGAGACCACCCTTCATGGCTCTCTCCTTGAGATCCTGCCCTCATGCCAGAAGCTTACTCAATGTTGTTTTCTTCTTTCAAGTGTTTATTTCCAGAATCTGCCTGCTCTTGGTTGCTCTCCAGTGTCTTCAGGTAGATGAGTTTTTGTTTGTTTTTGAATTTTGTCCAGAGTTTATAATTGTTATCTGTGGGAGATTCAGTCCATTAAGACCTTATTTGGCCATTTTAAGTTATGTTTGGCCTTTGATTATAGCCACATACTAGCAGAACTAGGATTCTAAAAGCTAGTACTCCTTTTCCAACTTGAGAGCAGCCACACTGGTCAGTTATCCTTTAACTTGGTTGCTGTACACCACTTCTCCTTAGGTGAATGAAACAGCGAGAGAGTTTTATTGTAGACCGTAAAAGTTTATGTCAGCTTGGATCTGACTGTGGTGTTAAGCTAAATATTCACCTTTTATGGACTTTTCTTAGAAGTTTAAATGGTTAAAGGCTTCTTCTGATGCACTCATGTTAAAACAGAGCAAAATTAGTTACAACAAGAACCATTATAATTATCTTTTTATAATAAAGTTAATTCCAAGGTTAGTATAATGGCTCATTTATTTCAAATCATATTTGACATGAAAAATTTGTCAACCTAACAAAAGTACTGGGACAATCTTGTGGACCTGGCTACAGTGGGATCTGAGCTATATTATGGATTCCAAACATGAGAAAGGCACACATAGTCCTAGTTGAGTAACTTAAAAGCAGAAACATAATATAAACCTGTTGGGTTTTTCTTTTGTGTTTAATAATTCTATTAGTTTAACTGTCAGAAGTGTTTTTTCATAGAGATATATTTCCAATTGACATAATTTTCAAATGTAGTTTGGAGCATACTACATGTTTGATTTTAAGCCTAGTAAAATGTTAGATATTTATTTAGAGTCTATAATATAGCCTAGTAATATTGAGCAAACTTCAGATATGCTTAAACATCAGATAATGTCAGTCTAAATTGAAAAAATTTAATTAAAAAAATCACCACTGGAAAACTTCTGTATTAAATATTTGTTATAATAAACATTGTGCACTGTAATTTTGGAAATTATTTTTGCTCTTTCCCTTTTCCCATCTTTCTTTGTATTTCTGATATTACTCACTTGAGCAGTTCTTTGAATGGACATCATTCTCTTCAAAATTGAAGATTATTTGAAAAGTGAAATGGTACATCATTTCATGGTATAGTTTTGTGGTTTAAATTTGATGTTGATTAATTTGCTCCTCAATGACTGAATCTTTCTTTTACAATAACTTCAGTTAACTCAATCTTTTACTTATTCCACTGTTATTTTTCTTTTTGATTTGTTTTATTGTTATAAATATCTGCTTGTGAAAATGGAAGTTTAATCAGGAATTTTCATTAGCTGGAGGTATGTGTAATTGAAGTAGAATTTCCACTTTGAATACATCTTTCCATATATAAGCTCACCTCTCATGTAGGAAATATAGTTCCTGGAATTTATGTTTTGATCTTGTACCTAGTATATGATAAAACAGGTCTCTGTCCCATTGAAAAATAGCTAAATCAAAAAATTTTTTCATCCTTAGGGTGATATTCAGACTCATTTATTCAAAAGCATGAATAGTAGTCTGCTTGGAAGTTTCAGCCAGTTAAACTGGTTGTTAGAGTGTTATTCTCTAAGGGTAGAAATGATTTCTTTCTCTTTCCAGTAATTATATGCCTTACACATAGTAGGCGTTTAATCAGGATATGTTTAACTTATGTCTAGTGATGTGGAAAAATCCTAAATAACAGTGTTCATTAAGGATATATAATTTTCACTTGAGAGTTTATTGAATTCATTTCTCTTAACTTTAAGCTTTTTGGTTTTAGAATAATTAAATATTGATGGTTGTGCTATGACAAGAAATGGTGCTCCTTTATTTAAATGGTCTTATTTACTGTAAAAATGGAGACTTAAAAAAGATGTTCTTATATAGTTTCCTTGTAAGGGTTGGGGGAAGTCTCTGAAACTATATATAAACGAATAAAATACTTTCAATTGAAAATGCTATATGAAATGGAAACTGTTGAGGTGAGGATATTGGTGCAAAGTATTCATGCCATAAATACCTATCAAGTTGAAGTCTATGGTTTTGAATGCATTATTAATGTTGAACTATCTTAGCTGTATCCTCTAGGATGCACTGGTGAAACTGGAGGATGATGGTATTGAGGCTTAAAAGAATTTTGAGATAAGTGGGCAGCAAAGTATAAAACTCTGTGTATAAAAGCTATGGATTTCAGCCTATTAAACTGTATGTTTTTAGGGAAACTATTTGCTTCATAATCTGTATATAAGTGTATATACTTTTCATTGCTGTAACTGTCATTTTCACATGTACAAATCAATGAGCCAATATCAGCATTTCTCCCCTATTTTGCTAAGTCTTCCTTCTTCTGTCTAAATAAGGGTGTAAACGGAGATTGACAGAGTCTGGTGGGTGGCATTTGCATTATGGTGCAATGGAAATCTCTAGGCTGGATAATTATATTTTCAGCCTATGCTAGGCACTGTCACCCGCCTTTTTCCTTATTCCCATTCACTACCTTATAGTTCATTATGTACAAGGAATTGTGAGCTTTTTAAAATCAAGAGCTGAGGTTTACTCATCTTACCCCAATGCTGAGTATAGGATCTGATACAAAATAATGATTGTTATATAAATCACCACAGTTGGGAAAGAAACAACAGGTGATAACATTCATTGCCACTGACCAGATGAATGAACTGATGTATAGAGTAATGATATCTGGCATCTTCCCTAATAAAATAATGTAGCTCGCTGGTCAGGAGGCAGACCCAGGACCCAGGGTTGGAAACTCCATGCCAGACACACACTGTGCTCTTCAGACTGTTGTCAGTTTATGAAAGTGGCCATTTTCCTCACAGAAACCAACAAATGTAAGCTAACACACATTACCTTTGTGACCTGGATTATTCAGTGTGATTCAATACATAAATTAAATTCTCCAAATGTTTTCATGATTAAGACAAAGAAATGAAAACTCTCCTAGTGCTAATGGTGTATGTTAAGAAAATTTATGTCTATACATAATGGTCAGTCAGTCCATCTGTTGTTTGCTCTGCCTAGAGTATCAGATCTGATTGTGATTTGGCTGACTTGAATCTAAGACTGAGACTTTTAGCTCTCTGTGTGGAGTTTCAGCATGAAAAATCTCATCACATTCAGCATTCTAGGACAAAAAGAGCAAACTTATCAGGCAAGAATTAGTGCTGTCTTTATAATCTGCCAACATCTTTAGGCAACACCAGCAAGTGTGTGAAGTAGCTAAAATGATTGACATTAACACCAATCAAGTTGTGAAGTAGGCATTAATAATCTTTACATAGTGTCAGGACCTTTGCAGAGACGGCAGGTAACTACTTCCTTAGCTCTGCCTTTAGGTTTGGCCAGGAGTCCTCTTCTGATTGACCTGCTTTTGAAGCAGTAGTTCTTACGGAAGTTGTCAGATGTTCTGATGGCAACTACTTCACAATCCTTGAAAATAATGTCCACTGTGAAAATGGAGTTGCCATAAACAAGAATGTGTTGGTTCTCTTTCGAGAAGGAATTAGAGATGGGGCTGGTAAATGAAGCCTCCCTGTGTTAAGACTGCCTTAGGATAGAGGGTGGGAAAAAGTGATGACCCAGAATTATAGAATTGTGGGATTTTAGAGCTAGGAAATATCTCAGACTTGGATCAGTGTAAATATGGGTAGTAGAGTTGATAGGCTTTAAAAAATTCGAGTCAACTGAATCAGTTCTACAATCTAATTGATCACTCTCAAGAATCTCTGAGCAGTATATCCTGACCACTCTAATAATGTTTGGAATAATATCCTATGTAATTTGTGCTATACTTTTAGATATATTACATTGAGACCGTTTATGAAGTAAAAAAGCTCTGTCCTGTCTTTATTATAGGACAAACCTACTCCTAATTCTTCAATAACCTTTGAATTTCAGAGTGAGTTAATTGATGCTGACATCTTGATGTAGGCAATGAAAAACAATGCTGACACAAAAGAGGAACATGGAACAATGAATAGAGGCAGTAAACCCAAGGTCTTAAAAATGCTTTCCAGGGAGTTCTCAGGAAAGTTTTTGAATTGCTATTTCCACTAACCCACAGAGAAGAAATGGGCGCATAGGAAAATGGAATGAATAAGCCACATTTCTGCAGTAACATATGAGTGTGCTCTAAACCCAGTCCTCTTATCTTTTTGTACTTGCTCTTGTTATGAATTCCTAATGATTCTTGCCGTGAATGGAGTTGGTCTTTCTGTACTCCTCCACACTATTCATTAGGTAGATCTCATTAGGAATTATATCAAGTTGAAGTCACATGGCTATTTCTTCCCTTTTTAATGGTCTGTTTTGAGATCTTATCTTCCTCTATGACTTAAGTGGTTACTTGGAATATAGGATTTTGTGCCATAGTGTTGGGTATCACTCCCAGCACTTGGCAGATAGCTCTGAATGGCCATGGTGTCATTATAAAAAACATTGGCTTAACTTCTTACCGTGTGGTCGACTCCAAAGAAATGATGGCATTTTGATGTATGGACTTTAAGTGTTCTGTGACCTTGGTGAATGATTTTTCAAAGATTTTTCTCTGTTTCCCCATGGGGTTTGTAGTCTGAGTACCAATAGTTCAAAGGCTTGACTTTCATGCTGCGAGTTGCCAGTAACCTAGGTATGACCAAGGAAATTTTTTCTCCCATGACAAGTCTTCAGTTTTTTTCACTTAAATAAATCAGTTGAGGAAGATGGCAGCATAAATAAAAGACATGGGCTAGTAACTTGTAGTGAGAAGGTTAGGAGAACATGGCCCCCCAGGCACGTCTCTGCTTGGTGTTTCCCATCAGGTGGAGTGGCATGTTATGGATAAAATTAAAGTGAGTTCTTCTATTTGACCTAAACCCTGATTCTGTTCCTCACATTCTGCCAAGGTAGTTGCAGAGTTGCTATTTAGTGTAAGTCATAGCCAAAAATGAACTCTGAGTGCTGTGTCTGAGTAGTGGCAAAAAGATGTGGTCCTTCTCTGAAGGTCAAGTGCGGTTCTTCCGTGTGTCATGTGGTAGTTATTACCAGCTCCCCTGGGGGAATCAGAGTCTTTATCAGAGTGGGTGTTGGACCTGGCCTTAGGCACAGTCGGAACCCAGACACTTAAGGCCAGGGGAGACTCTGAAGAGTGAGGGTTGTGACCTGCATATGGAGACTTGGCTTAGGCTTTTGTCTGGGCTGCTCTAACACTGGGACAGAAAAAAACACTCAATATCTTCCCACCTTGGTCTCATTTTATTTGTACACATATTTCTCTCTTCCTTAAGAAGATTTCTCCTCGGCTAATTTAAGAGACACTGACTGTACTGAGCATGAATCTTTAATCTAAAGCAAAGCTCTTCAATGGAAGAATGGCTCATTTGACTTCTGAATACCCTTTTGTACTTACATTTGCTAAACTTATCTAATTCCTGTGAAGCTTTTCTAAATTAATCCTTCTCAGGCAGATGAAAGGCTTGTGGAAACACTCAGGGTTGGCTTCACTTTTGCTTACCCTATATAAATAGGATAGCCTTCCAATCCGTGGAACTGAAATCCATTCTATGGTATTAACATTTCTAAACAGAGGAGGGTAGGGCTTGTGCTTTAAAAACAAAAAACTTTTTTAATGCCAACTAACCACTATGCAGCTGGACCAGGAAGTTTCCTGGCAATGCAGTGGTCCTGAGAAGAAATGCAGTCACTGATCAATAAAACCCCAATGTGGGGAAAATAACAGGAGGCCAGTGGTAACATTAGGGATGCTCTTTTCAGCATCTTTCTCATTTCTTCTAAGTCTCTGTGTTTGTGTATGGTGTCTGTCTATTTCTCACACAAAGCTCAGTTGAAAGAACTGTTCTCACTAATTGCTAATGGGCCAAATTGCTGGTGCTCACAAGGAGAGATTCTGGTGACAGATAATTAAGTATCCAAGTAGTTGAACATATCGGGAGAGAAAAATGATTTCTCCACCTCGCTAGTTTCATTTAAAAAATTGTATTAGTGGGACTTGTTTTTCTCCCCTTTTCCCTCATTCGTGTCAATGAGAAAAATCCAGAGAGACTAAAAAAAGAAATCCCCCTTAACTCCAGACTTTCCTCGCCCTTGACTTAGTTTTTAGGAAAAGAGGGTTCAGAGAGGCTCGGGGCGGGGGGGCGGGGAACCAATACTGGAGTCCCTAGACTTTTTCTTTCTAGCCCTGCCTGTAGTCTCTGCTGAGCAGTCTTTTCAGAGTGGGTTATTTGTTTATTTTTTCTGGAATAAGTGATGGTTTCTTCTGGTGCGTCTATGATGCAGTGAAAGCGATTGTCTCCCTATGCGGGTGATGAGGGAATGTAACTCAAAACAGTGCAGGGGTCTTTTAACAATGAAAGGAATCCTCAAAAATTCCACATAAATAAAATGACCAGGCAGGTGGGGGTGGCGTGGAAATTTTAGGTTTAAAGGGAATCCTTCTGTGATTTTTTTTTTTAGTAAAATATTGAATCTCTTTTTTGAAGCAAATTATCACATCCCAGTTTATCCTGTGTAAATCTGGATTGCCACATGGAGACTTGACTTTAACTAGAACACGCCTTCACTGAGCTAGTTCAAAGCCAATTCCTCCCCTTCCCTGGCTAGAAAGGAAACACCATGAAAGCAAAGCCCTTGCTATTTTATGGACTGTTGGTGCTTGAGAGCACAGAGTAGGTACTCACTAAATGTTTGTTGAGTCAATGGGATTAGATGAAGAGGTAGACACGGAGCTGATACTTAAAATATTGATCAAAGAGAAAAGATCCAGAATTCCTTGTTAGTGCTAATATTTAAAAGAGGCCCCTTTGGGTTCAAATGGAAGGAATTTGGGGTCCTAACATTAGAGCACTGTTCTGTACTCAGTATTAATTTTGAACCCAGAGCAGTTTCTCCAGACCAATGAAATCCTTTCCACATTTATGTAGGCCACAAACAGAGTCCACACAGAGGAGGCTACCTGGGGATGCTGGATCATGTGTTCTGGTTGGCTTTCTTTTTCTGTGTCAGGACATGGTTGTAAATTCATGCACAGGGCATGAACTGTCAACGTTTCCATTTACAGTCCTCCTCGTTCCATGCCCTGACCTTCCCTCATGAACGTTTAAGTGGGAACTGATATGGGGTGGGGGTGAAGGGGGCACCATTAAATGGAAACACGGTCCTGCTGTATCTCTCACTTACAGTGAAGCTGGAGGCACAGGCGCCCATAACACGACTCCCTTGTTCAAGTTACACTCGGGGAAAACCAGAGCCACATGTTTGAGTGTCACCTTCTGAGCTCCTGTTTCCAGATTCAAGCTGAGCTGACACGTGGTGTACACGATTTCAACTCAGGAGCAGATTTGACTTAATCCGCAGGGCATCTGAGTTACATGAGGACAAAATGAGAAACAGACGTGACTGCAGGTGCTTTCTGCCCTGCTCTTGTAGAACTAACTCAAAGGTGTCTTTGATTTCAGTAAGAAATTTGGCAGCGAGCTTGTCCATAAAAGCACTTTAATTGCATTGGTTTTTGGTAAAAGGGCTTCTCTCTCCTCCCACCTCTCTCTCACCCCACGCATTCAAATAGGCATAAAACTCCCATCAGAAAGAGTAGAATGACTGTGGTAAAAATAAAATTTAAATTAAAGGCCAATCTCAGTAACTTGTAAGTTTCCCATTCTCCCTGTAAATGGCCATCGGTTTTCGTGCTTTGGATAGCCCACTTTTAAATAGGTAATAATTACCCAATAGTTTGTGATGGCTCCAAACCTATTGTGTAAATAATATGGTTTGTAAATGTATTAATAAATAAATATTTAACCAGTAAACCAAAACAGCTTCAAAGAACTCAGTCAACTTTAACAGGGACATAATACATTTTTAAAATTTTTCCAAAATAAGGATTTGTTCAGTAAACTTTAACTGTTCATGGCTCAAGAAAGAGCATGCTACCTTTATGCCTGAAAACGTTTCTAGCAAGGTCCTCAATTCCTGGACCAAAGGTTGTGAGTGACTGATACAAAGCTGCCCCACTGTTGCCCCCTGGGTTGAGACCTTGGAGGGACTCTTTTTGTATTCTCAAGACTGAGCATTTAGAAGGTGCTTAATAAATGTAAAAAGATGAGAGTGATGAATAAGATTCAGTTTGGGGTCTGGGTGGGTTGAATACCATTCACAGTGAAGTGGCCTATTTTAACCACCTATAGGAAGGAGAGAAAGCCTGCTTCACCTTTCAGCATAGGCTTGTTGACCTTGGGCAAGACATAGTATGCCTCTGGACTTCAGTTGCCTCATCTGTGCAATGAGGGGATGGTCTAAATGACCTCCATGGTCCCCCCTGATTATAATTTAGGATACAACTCCATGGGAAGATTGGGTTTTACTGTGTGCCTTAAGAATTTTTTACCAGATAGTCTACAAAAACTTAAAATTTTCCATAGCCCAAAGCTGCTATACTTGTATGAAGATTACGCACTTTTCTGACTTAGATACCCTGAATCAGGGTAGCCTAAATTTGGTTTCACAGGTGGTGCACTGCACAGCTCCAGAGGGCACTATTCACATAGATTATAAAGTGAATGCCCCCACCCCCAAGTTATGCAATGTTGCTGCTTTGCCTTAAATATACAGTGTATTTTCTTTCTGGCTAGTGAACAGATTCATGTTGTTAGTTTTTTTTTTTTTTTTTTTTTTTTGGCCTATGTTTGTTGGGATTCTGCCAGCTTCTTCCTTCATAGTCCTTTTCCGAGAAGACTCTTCCCTGATTCTTTCCCAAGCCTTGATTAGAATGAAGCTAACATTTAATTTAGAAGGTAATCATTCTCACTCTCACTTCTGCTCTAAAAATGAGGGAGAAAAAGCCCAGAATTGGGGCATCAAGCTATTTCGTTGCCCCTTACCTGGCATTGTGCATGCAGGGTAGAATGGCTTCAGATGGTGATAGAATATAGGTTTTTGGTGGCCTGGGGGCTAGGTAGCTCTATATTTTGTATGTTTCTAGTATAGAAAAGAATCAGAAATAGACCATTGTTTTTAGAAACTCTGCATACGGGTTTGGCTAACGGGATATTCCGTCTTGCATAGTGGTGTGAGTTTGATTTTGAACTAGGGTGATCCCATCCCTCAGCAGGCTCCAGGCTTGGTGGCCTGGGGAGGACACACGTGGAATGATAACTGATTGCTTCTCTGCTCCCACACCCAGAAGAGACAAAGACTGCTGGGGTTTGCTCAAGCCAGTCCTCTCCCTTGTGGGAGCGGAACCTGGCTCTTTAAAAAAACATTATTGCTTGAAAATAACAAGTAGGAGCTGAAGTGCTTTTCAGCTAATGGGTAGAAACTAGCTCTTCCTTACTGAAGTCCAATTAATATTTAAAGCCTGGATTCTGGGCTTCAAGATGTTCTCAGGAATTTAGTGGAGTTTTCACCACTGGCTCCCGTTGAGAATTTTTTTGTACCTGTGTACCCACCACCAGAGCTTGTTTCCCTTTGCTGGTAGCACTGCCTGTCCAGACTGTTTAACTCAAAAGATGAGATTATTTGATATAGAAAGACCTGTCTGATCAGGCTGCCCATATGCATGAGCTTTTAAGAATGCCTGGGTCCACATCCTTAGAGCAATGTTTAAGCTGAAACATGGAGCCTGAAACCTCTTCATCAACAGAATTCTGACTACTTAATCTCCTCTGATGTTTGTATGTTGACCCTGACTAATCTATCAGTAATAGCAATAGAATTATTTACCCCAGAAATGATACCTTTTATTGAGATCTTGCTTTACCTGATCGCTAATCTGTACCCAGACCTGCAAGGTCGTGGATAGTATTATCCCTGGTTTACAGGAGAAGATAGTGAATCTCGAGAGGAAGGCATTTGCTCAAGACAGCGTCAGTCTTCAAGGCCAAGAGTAAAGCCTGGCTCCATCCTTCAAGCCACGTTGCTTTTCCTGCCTACATTCCAGTTAACACAAGTCTTTCACCTCCCCCTGTGTTATTCCCTATCTTGGCCCAGGCCATTCTCCAGTCTCAGGTCATTTGTGGGTATACTGTTGGCCTCTTCCCACTGCTCCTAGGATCCTTCCATCTTTCCACGAGGTTCATTTCCTTGGCCATTTTCTGGTTATGTGATCTTGAGAAAGTTATTATGTTCTCTAACCTGAAGTGTCCTCACCTATGTAATGCATACAAAATTATATCCATCTCAGGATAGGTTTTTATTCAAGGCTTAAATGTGATGAGGTCCATGACACCTTTAGCACAGTGCTTACCACATATAGGGCCTCAATAAGGGACCTTGTGTAGAGCAGGCACTCGGATCTTGTGGAATTGATGCCACGTTCAAATTCCTGCCACTCAGTGTCTCTCCCAGCTCTACCTCCTTCCCTTTGCATTGTTGATGCACTAACTCAGATTATCATGACTTAGTGCTTCTAATTTTTCTCCTCCTATCAGTTTTTTTCCTTTCATATTCTATACCACACATTTCTGAAAAAATAATTTTACTAAAGCAAAGCTCTGATCATATCACTTTTCTGCCATGAAACCTTCAGTGGCATCAAACTGCCCCTTGACTTGAGCTAACACAAGGTGGTAATATTCCAACTGAAATGTCCCAATGTGTCTCTTCCCACTGCCTAAATAGACAGACCCTCACTAGGTTAAAGTTTATCCTAGATATAGGATCATATCTGCCCTGCCATCTCTTCTTGCAGAAGCTGCTACACCCACAGCCTTTGTTGAACAACACAGAAGCACAACTGGTTTGACCAGAGTTGGGCCCCGATTTAAAGGTTGCCAATTCATAAGCTGGTTAGTGATCTATAGTGGCTGACCCAGCTCCAGAAGATGAAATGCTCCAGTTAGATTTTGTCTTGGGAATATCGACTAAAACCTAGAAAGAATTTTCTAGCTAACAAAAGAGATTGAAGCAAAAAAAAAAAAAAAAGAGCAATGCTAATGGGGACATGGCAAACCAAATAAAGGAGAAGCAAAAATGGCAGGCAAGGAGAGTTAGCTTGGCTTAGCACATGTTTGCCCTCAACAAATATTTTAAAATTTCATTTATATCAAATTTTAGATTCCACATATAAGTGATATCATATGATATTTGTCTTTCTCTGTCTGACTTACTTCACTTAGTATGATAATCTCTAGGTCCATCCATGTTGCTGCAAATGGCATTATTTCATTCTTTTTTATGGCTGAGTAGTATTCCATTGTATATATAAACCACTACTTCTTTAGCCAATCATCTATCGATGGACATTTAGGTTGTTTCCATGTCTTGGCTCTTTTAAATAGTGCTGCTATGAACATTGGGGTGCATGTGTCCTTTCAAATTAGAGTTTTCTTCAGATATGTGCCCAGGAGTGGGATGGGTTAGTGATTCATTTTTGGAAATGGAACTAGTACCTCCATTTAGGACTAATGCTGACTTAGATATGGAGTATATGAGAAATGGGGAATTAAAGGATGATGGCAAAATTTTGGGCCCGAGTGGCTCTGGAATTTTGTGCTGCAATATATAGAGAAGGAGAAGGCTTGGGGCAGGGGAATAGGATGGGGAGAGGCTTGGGGTAGAAAAGCAGCAGTTCTGTGGGGAGACCTGGGCTGAGAGTTATTTGTATATGGCAGCATTTAAATTTATGGGATGTGTGGAGGTTTCTAAAGAGAGAATGTTGGACACAGTAGAGAGGAGGGCCAAGGGCAGAGTTCTGGGCATTCTGGCTGACCTCAGGCTGGTCACTGTGTTTTTCTAGATTTCAGTGTTCTCCTAAAATGAGAGACATGGACTAGATCTCTAAGCTTCCCTGTCACCTTAACATTCTTTAGTGCTATAACAATAACAAATCTGTAAATCATCTGCTGTTGAACTTAAAATTATATACGGTCAAAGTCAAACGCATTCAGAATGGCTTCCCCAACAAAACAACAGCCGTCAGTAAGGTCAGGCTCATTTGGTTTGAGAAGCTGAATATGACTATGTTCTCTGTTCAGAGGTGGCATTTCAAGAACAGAATGACTTTGCTCATTACAAGTAACTGCTTTGTACTGAAATGGAAGGTCAAGGGGAGAATTGAACTAAGGGGCAAAGGTTGCAGAAGGGTTGGAGACCCTTCCCACCTGTTAACTTGGGGCCTGGATTGATTCATTATTTGAACGTTATTGGTGTTGCATCAAAGGACTCTTCCCAGTGAGAACAGCTTGTACCCGACTACAGCACTCTTTGTTGATCTGGTTCCTTGGCCTGTGTTAAACAAACACCAGGGAATTAGCAGCAGATGAAGTCCAGTTCAAAGGTGTTTGTTATAAGGGGGAAGTTGCTGGTAGTATGCACGTTTACTTGCCTTTACACAGGGAAAGCTCAGGCCCTAGATTTGCTCTCTGTTAGGGCACACAGACGGCGACTGAGATGGGCCCAGAGCACAACTCGTGGGTTGGGGAGTGAGGTTGGGAAGAGCAATTAATCTTGGGACTTGTGTGAAACTAATAATACCAGGCTCTGACATTCTGCTATTACTCAGGGCGCCCAGGGCACTTCATAAACATGGAATAATTTATTCATGCCTCCAAATTTTCCCTGTCAGACAGCTCAGTGTTGGCCTTTCCTCCTCCTTCTGTGACTGGGGAAGCCTGCTGAATCACAGAGGTAAGGTACCTCCAATCCCACCACAAATTAGTTACCAGTTACAGGATGTGAAAATCTCCACAGAAGTGTTGTCATCCACCTTGCTCAACATTTCCCAATTTAATGAAAATAGTCCCAGTTACCTAGGAGACTTGGTATAACTGTTGATAGGCTGAAAGTCTTTATGAGCTACAGAAATGTTCAGCTGTCACCCTGATTTTCCACCCTAGCTAAGGCGTACTGGAATTGTTTACACGGCTAAGCTCGAGTCACATAGCAGGTGACTTCCTAGTGTTGGGTTAAAGATGAGATGAAAACTATAAGGCCTTTTTTTTTCGGGATTCACGTGCCCTCCATTTCAACATGGCAGAGCCCACTGCTCCTCTTACGAAAAATACCTGGGACCTACCCCTGACCATTAAGTCAGACTCTCTGAGGATGGGACTTGGGTGCCCATGGTCTTTACAGTTCCCCAGGTAATTCAACTCTGCCACCAGGGAAAACCGTAGATGGAGCAGAAAGGATGTGGATTCTCCACTTTGTTGTAGACACGTCAATCAACTTCTCTGAACTTCGGTTTCCTTGTAAATTGAAGATAGTAATAATTACCTCATGGGGTTTTTGGGGAGATTGATCAAGTGAAATTAAGTCAAGCAAAGTACGTTAGGCTTTACTCAGAAAACATTATCTCCCTGCTCTCCTTTGCCTCAGTTGTTGTGGAAACAGTTTCCATCTATTGTGTAACTGGGATAAGGTTTTCTTTTCTTTTTTTAAAAATAAGAGCTAAAATTGTCATATTATATTAGTTTCAGTGATTACCACAGTAAGTCTAGTTAAATAGTTTTCTATAATAAGACAGAAATGTACTTCTAGATCTCATCGCCAGTTAAAAGACTGAAACATGAAAGGACCAAAACTCTAGCTTTGGATTTAACTGAGATTAGTCAGTTAAATAGCCAAATAAGGAGTTGGTGTTGTCAGAAAGTCTGAGGTTCAGTTTCCATAAAGGCAGCTTCTTTGTTTCCAGCTATAGTCAGGGTTCTCAAGCAGCAATTTCCATCATCTGTCCTTCTACCTACCAAATGTCAAGAATCTCAGGGTTGGTGAGTGTGACTGACGAAGAACAAATACTGGTTGATTGGTGGAATCCCGTTTGGTGAGACAAGAATGATCACAGGATATGTTGAGATTCTGAATTTTACAGGAGGAGCCCTGGGTAGAGAAATTGGAGAAGGTACACTTCTAAGGATCTTCCTGAGATTAACTGATGCTCTAGCACAGTTCACTTGCTTCAGGGACTATCTGCTTTGAGAGGGACCCAGAGGGGAGCTGGGGGGTTGGAGTTCAGCAGCAATTCCTGGGTGGAGGACTGCTGTTGTCCACCCCTTCCCACCCTAAAGGGAGGGATGGGGAGCAGCAGTGGAGAGTTGATCTCCTGTATCTCATCACTCCAAGCTGCCCTTCCAGGGAAAAAGCCTGGAGACCCACTCATCCCGTTTTATGATTTTGGAAGGAGACAAGCTACAAGTACAGGGATGATGGAGGAGGCTGCTTTCAGGGTTCTATTTAGAGATCAACTCCTACATTCAAATGGAATCCTAAGCAGACTTTCAGGTGGGTGGAGCAGTTGCTCGGTTGGGCAATCTTCCTTTGGATACTGGGAACAGCTACCTAAACCTTGGTCGAGGAGTAGCAGGAGGAAATGTGAGAAGGTCTACTTTGTGAGCTTAAATAACCCCCCAGCCTCCTCTCCAGCTGGAGCAGATTAGATTTTGTGGCCCCTGTGGCATTTCCTGAGGAAATAGAATATTTTTTTCTCCCCCCAAACGACTGGTCCCTGGTTCTCTAATTTGGCAGTAAGATTTGAAAATACAGACAGACCTAAATTTCATTTTGATTGAAGCCAAACTTGGTTCGATGCCTGTTTACAATGACCTTGGATAATTTTGCTTCATTATTCAGTGTATTATTTTGTGTTGGGGGTTCTGGAAAAAATGTGACTTGCTCAAGGTATTACTGAGATATGATCACTTTTCATTGTCTTTTGGGCTAGTTCCATTTCTCATGGGGATAGAAGTGTAGAATGAGGATGGGTACGAGAGGAGAGCCTGCACTTCCACTTTTCCTTTATAAGGTGATCCAGAGTGAGCCAAGTCCCTTTTCCCCTTCTATCTGTTACCTGGGACCAGCTTCCTCTTTGGCTAAATACTCTCAGCTCACATAGCCCCATTGCCCACACCCCATGAACCCCTTGATCGATCAGCACCATGCAGAAAAGTTAAATAACATGTTATGCTTATGTGGCAGCTCCTCTTGTCCTTGGCAGAGATTCTCCAGGAGAATATGCAGACAGGGGATGCTTCCTCAGACCCACAATCTCATTTAGTTAATAGCCTCAGCCCAGGATCTGTGCAGTCTAACACTCTTTCCTTGTAGTCATCCTTGGGAGAGTTTCTGGTTATTGTACCCTAAAAGCAATTTTGCTGTCCACATAAGAGCCCCTAATATGCTCTTCATTCCTTTAGGCTGAATGTAGACAATAGATATCAAGAAACAAAGATGACACAAAAGCTGAATGTTTCTGGCACGTGGCTGCCTACAAACGCCTTGCGTCTCCCCATGTCCCTACTTCCCATCTCCCTTCCTGTCAATTAATCAGAATTCATCTGCTGTTCCACGATGGAGCTTGCACTGCCCACACCATTTCTTCGACATTGAATTCTTTATTCATGAAACAAACGTTTAATCCAGTGCTACCTATGTATGGGCTACAAAGATGGAAGATTTGATTGTGTTTTAAAGAAGCCTTCAGTCTAGCAGGAATACAGACATGCAGAGCTGGTCTGTCTTACAGGGGCTGGCATGGATGTACATATTGTATGGAAATTTAGAGAAAAGTGAATATGAGTTGCCCAGGGGAGCTGAGGAAGTTTCCCAGTGGAAATTATCATGATGACTAAGGGATGATTAGGGATTTTCTAGGATAAAAGTGGAGATGGCGTTCTAGCAGAAGGAACAGCGTGTACGATGGCTTAGTGCCATGAAAGAAGATGGTAATTTCTGGGACTGGTGAGTAGTCCCACATGGCTGGAGCTGAGTTTCCATGGGCGAAATGGCTCATGGGGTGCAGCCTCTAGGCCCAGGAAGAACCTCATGGGCTTGCTTAGGAAGATTATTTGCTCCCATAAGTGATGGATGCTGTTGAGGAATTTCAAAGAGAAATGACAGGAACAGATTTTGATGTGATCTTTTAATGGTAGGATGTAGACTGAAAGGAGAACTGACATCCTGCTACGGCTCTTTGGTGGATGCTATCCTGTACCCCCGATTCTGGGCACTTGTCCCCCCAGCTCTTGGGAGTATTGCCTGCTGATGTCTCACAACTGAGTCCCTTCCAGAAAACTGGCTGAAGAGAGCTGCTTGCCCAAGACCCTGAGGGCATATAAAGGCTTAGCACCAGCTTGGGACAACTCTGGAGGGCCATCCCAGCTCCAGGGGTCCCTGTGGGCTCCACTGACAACCTTTGTTGTGACTGCTTCACAGTTCAACTCATCCTTTTGCCTAATTCTGCTTCCTTTGCAACCTCAATGGTGTTCCCAAGACCCCTACCCAGTAAGCCACCTCTGGGCAAATCTCCATCTCAGAATCTGTTTTGCAGGGACCTCAACCCTGCAACAATCTTCCCCAATCCGGAGAGTCGGTGGCCTGCCTCTCCTCTCTTGGGTCACTCTTACCCCTAGACATACTCATGGCAGAAGAAGAGTGGTTAGAACTTTGGTGCACTGTATTTTGCAAGGTTTCCGATTCTTACTGTAAAAGAAAAGCTTTCTCCAAGCACTTTTAAAGATGGTGGAGGAAAGCAGAGGTGACCCTTCACTGACCAGCCCTTCCATCCAGTATATGGGGAGGACATATTTAGGTTCTTTGCACGTAAAAAGGGGAATCTTTGCTGCAGTGACCAACAGGATCTATGGTTTTGTAGGATTCTGCTAGGAAATTATCATGTGGTTTATTTGCTCAGCATCTGTCTCTGCTCTTAACCAATTCAAAGATAAATCTCTGACTTAATATTTACAAAAGGACATAGAACTTGGCATTAAAAATAGGTAATAAATGCATATAGCACAAAAGTTCATAAAGAAAAAAAATTAAAAATATTTTTAGGATAGGTAATAAATGCATATAACAAAATATTGAAAAAGCACAGAAGTGTGAAAGGTAAGGGTGCCACTTTTTCCTTCCCCTGACCCTTTCAGTACTTCTGGTTCTCCCCATCCCTCCCCACCAGCCCAAACAGCCACTGAGACTAGTTCCTTAGCACTTCGTAAAGGCAAAGGGCGTATCTCTTCTGTCCTTTCTGGCGAATTGATTTCCACTGACAAGACCTCAATGTGTAAATGCTGGGAACCAGGTGTTGTACAACTGAACTGTTCTATTTCTCAGGCTGTAACTAATTTACAGATTTTCAGCATTAGAGAGGTCGTTAACAGATGCTCACTTTGAGAAGCCTTTCCTAATTTCCCTCAGGAAATCTTTACCCACTTTGGGAGGCTAAGCCTTTGTATTTCCATCTCAAGATGTACTTTTCTTTTTTAATGTTAAACATAACTTTTATTTTTAAATTATAAAATAGTGTTTCATATCCGGAAATGTAGATAAGCCATTCTATACCACCACCATCTGGAGAAAAATACCGATACCTCGTTGTACATACTTCTAGGACTTTCTGTGTGCGTAGGCACATTTACATATGTAGTATTTTTAGAAAGTAACATCACACTGTAATAAGAGTTTCTCAACTTATTCTACTCTAGTATACACTGAATATCTTTCCATTTCAATAGGTCACTTCAATGTTCATCGAGATTAGAGCAAGCTGGCCACTGTTGTATAGGGACCCCATCATGCGATGGACACACACAGGGGAAGTTTATGTCTTGCTCTTGTACCAGTCCTGAATGTGAAGGGGTTGCGACGGCAGCTTTCCTCTGAGTGGGCCATCAGGAACTCGGGCTGTCTGAGGCTCTGCTGTCTCCAACACCTGACTTCTGGGGATTGATGATCTTGCTACCCCAAACAGCAGAAGGAGGAAAGAGCACGTGGGATCTCACACGTGCCTCACTGGAAATGGTGCATTTCATTTCCATCCACTTTTTTTTTAATTGAAGTATAGTTGATTTACAAGGTTGTGTTAGTTTCTTACGTACAGCTTAGTGATTCAGTGATACATACATACATATATTCCTTTTCATATTCTTTTCTTTATAGGTTATTACAAGATATTGAATATAGCTCACTGTGCTATACAGTAGGATCTTATTGTTTATCTACTTTTTATATGGTAGTATGGATCTACAATTCCTGAACTTCCAATTTATCCCTCCCCACCCCCTTTTCCCCCTGATAACCATCAATCTACTTTTTATTGACCAGGACTCAGGAATGTGGCCACACACCTAACTGGTAAGGAAGTTGGGAAGTATCACTAGCCGTGTCCCCAGGAAGATGTGGAGGGGTTTGGGTGAAAGGCTAGCAGTCTCTGACACACATTCATCAATGTAGCTTGTCTGTGGTCTCCCCTGTGCCTGAAAAGCTGAATCCACGTCTGATTCATCGCCACAACTTGTTTTACAATACTTGGCACATAGTTGCCATGGCTCTATAGATATTTGCTGAATGAATGAATGGAGTCCACCTAATTCTCTTGTCCAGGTTTAATGAGAATCTACTGCTTCTTTTAAGAGGTAAACAAGAGACAGCTCTTAGATCATGAAGAAATGTGGAGTAGAAACTTGGCATCTAAGAAGGAAAAACTCTCTTCAGAAAAAGGCAGGGGCTTAGCCTGGCCTTGGAATATAGGTGAAGGGAATGCATACTTCCTAGAAATTAAGAATTCTGAACTAAAATAGTCTGGACTTATATTGTAAGGGAACTTGCATGATTTCTTTCCAAAGCTGGGTAAGGCAGATCTCTCTGTCACCTTTATGGGTCTGAACTGTGATCCTTGATGTTTTTGTAGTCTGGATTTTCATGACATGCTTACGTTTATAGAAAAGAGTCTTTTTGGTGTGTGATTGTTCTTGAGAACACAGGTCTGAAGGTGCACTATTGAGGGCTCACTCTGAGAGGGACGAGAGGCTCTCCAGCAAAGAAAATGCCACCAGCCCCCAGAAGACTGACAGTGGGACTCCAGGGTGGCATCCAGAGAGCAAGCAGTGAGGACAGCTGGTATCCCGGCATTGCTGTTGGACCATAGGATTGGGACCTTCATTGATAAAACCAGTGTCTGCTTTCCTATGCATTAGGTGATCCTGATAGTGATTCTGGGCAGCTGGTGGGGACAAGAGAGGCTCTGCCAATTCTCCATGTGCCTTCTGTCCAGGAGAGCCTGAAAGGTTCTCGCTGTTTTGCCAACCCCCTAAGCATAGTGACTGGTGCCAAGGCAGCTGGCGAAGGAGGCTGAAGCCAGGCCCAGAATTCCCTTTTCACTCCAAGCCTGGGTTTTACTGTCATGTCAGCAGCCAGTGAGCTCGGTCCATGAGTTCCCTATTCTGGCTTGGCCAGCCCTGCTTGCCACCTTTCTTCTGGCATATCATAAGGGAATAGTTGATTTCTCATTGGGCAATCTGATCCTCCCAAAATATATACTTACTCTTAGAAATTACCTACAGATTTTGGGCCTGATTTCCTCTTCTCTGTAAGAAGGTAAGCAGGAAGAACTCCTTCCTTGGGTTCTCATGGCCAGTGGCTGTCCTGTTATGGGGCCAAGCACACATTGGCCCTCTTCCACATTTGACCTGGTTGCGGAGTAGACCAAGGGCTTCTGGGCATCCTGAACGTTTTTGTTTTTGCAGAATTGGGCACAGCCTACTGGGACATACCGGGCACTGGAGGAAGAAGGAGAAGTAATGCTCAGTCCCCTCCTGCAGTGGCCAGAAGCTGGTGTTCAGCCAGCCAACATTTTGAGGCAGGCACACAGCCTTCCTTTTTGCCTCCTGCAAAGTGAAAGAGGATGATTGGGCCAGGTAATTTTATTATTGGATAGAAGTTCTGGTTATTTAATATTTTACAACTTACATGAAAATCAGCTTAACATGTTGAAGTCTACTTGCTTTTTCAGTGGAATTTTTCAATGGTGCAGCAGTTACTTTGGCTGCAATTTTAAAAGCTTGGAACAAGTCAAGCCATGAGTATATACAGTTTCCTTTCAGTATCCCTAGTGGCACCTGTAGTTATTAAGATTTAAAGCATTTCGGCCTTCAGATCATAAAATTCCTAGAGCTAAGGGGGAGGGGGTGGAGATGAAGGGACAAAGGAGAGGAAGGGTAGGGGTAAGAGGATTCTTGTAAATGTCCTTAGCTGATAAATAGCGCTATTTTATACGGCACTTGTCCATCTGAAAGCCTTGGAGATCTTTGTGGGATCATACTATCAATTTTCACACTGTCCCCTCTAGGAGATAAGAAGCAAATGGCAACAGATATGAAATATGAAAGAAGAGGTGCTATCAGTTGTTTGCTACAATGTCACCTGGAAATTTTTACACCATGAGTGTGGGGCCAGGCATCCCAAGTCCTGTGAGGATGCTCAGACTGCTCACATGGCCAGGCCCCGGGTTAGGTACAGGATGAAGGCGCCATCTAGCTTTATGATCCATTGGGGGTGGGGGGAGGGCACTGTCAAGGAGCATGAAAGATCATTTAGGGTAGCAGTAGAAGCAAGGCTCTTGGGCGGGTCCAAATGATCACGTTAACTGCCTCCGTTTTAATTATAAAGTGATTTGTTTGGCTGTGGCTACAATTTGAGAGCCACAAAAAGCAACTGAGAGCATAAAAGTATTTACTACAAAAAAAAAAAGTCAGTAAAAAAGAAATGCAGCATTGTGGGCTGGGGAAAAGACTATCATAGCCTCTTTTCTAATCCCTCCCCCAGCACTTACTCCCCACCCAACGAATCTCATTAGTTGGTGTATAAGGGGGAAATTGTAATTTAGTCACGGTTGAATGTATCCCATTTCCTTTTGGTATTTAGAGACTTTTTTCCCCCCATAATTATGCTTTTGTGACAAGGGAGGTGTTGGGATTCTCTGGGGTTTGGGAATATCTTTGCTTTATGTGAAAGCACCTGTCTATTCCCTCTGTGCAATGGTTTCTAATCCTGCCTAGGATGGAGAGATACAAAATGGGCTTCTAATTTCATGGTTGAAATGAGAAGAGATAATATCAGCTCAGTTCCCCCCATAAAAGTTATTTCTAATACAAATCTTCTGGAAGTGTGCCTTTGTGGCTGCGACATGGTCAGGAGGACAAGAATGTATTTGTATGTGTATGTAGTTTTCATTCATGTATACTTATGAACAGACCATAAGGAGAAATTCTCCAATAACCCAAGAATTAGTCAGGATGCTCTATGTTATCAGTGTGAACACAATGGTGGTGTTTTGTAAGCAACACCTCTTGAGTCAGAATCATGGCAAGTGTCCGGTAGATCAGCCTTTAATGAGGAGCAACGTTTCTGGCACCTCTAGCAGTGGTCATTTCAAGATGATCACCCCTGTGTAGGCTCTGCACATTGATCTTTGGCATTTGCTGCGCTGTAATCTAAAAGGAGCCGAGAGAGGAGAGGGTTAAGGAAAATAAACAGGGTCTGATGCGAACATCTTTCCCCCTTTTCAGCTTTTTAGAAGATAAATGTTTCAGATTTCAATCTGTGGTTCCCAGCAGCTCTTTGGGAACACTGCAGTCGGCCCACAAAAATTGCTACTGCTGAGCCAACCCTAGATAATGCCTCTCAGCAGGGATGACATAATGTGCTAAAAGAAGACGATGATGTAATGCCCATCTCAGAAATCAGAGCCAATTTCCGTTACAAAGCCTTGGAGTGTAGCAGGAGGTAATGAGCTAGCATAAATTGTGCAGCACAGAAAACTTCTAGGTCTTATATTCTGATCTGCATGTTTAAAGGCAAAAAAAAAAAAAAAAACAAAGAAAGAAAGAAAAAGAAAAAAGAAAAAGAAATAAAATAGAATTCCTAGATCTGCTGGGCTTAAGAGCATCAGCTCAGCAAGAGGCTCGCCCCCTTCCAATTTGGACAGGCTGGTGCCCCCAGGCTGCCCAGATCACCTTGGCCCATGGGGGAGATAGTTGTCTGGGTCCGTCATCTACAGCAAGGTGGTGATGTAATGTGTAATGCTAAATTTGTTTCTGCAGATAATGTTTGAGAAGCGGGCGTGGTGTTTGAAGGAGATCGTGCCTTCCCTGGCGTGTGGGGGTAACTAGGCTGGAAATGCCTAGGAGGAGGTCGGGGGATGGGGTGAGGAACTTTGAAGAAAGTCAGAATCGCCTTGAAAACTTTATTAGGTGCAATCTGCTCTGGCTTGGAAAAGTACGTGTGTGTGGGTCCCTGAAGCTCCCAGATAACCAATCTCGGCAGCAGCCTCACCTTAATTAATGATGCATTCCGATCTCCTGGGGTGTAGTCTGCCTGGTAACCAGGGTCCAGCTCTTTGTTGTGTTTCATGCAAATGTTGAAAACAGCCATCAGTTCATCTAAGCAATGACCCAGAGTTTCAGAGAATAGGGAAAAGAAAGCACAACTTGATCTTTGATTTAAAAGGCGTTCCACTCCATTCCCAGTACAGTTTTCTGTTTTGGACCATTCTTTGCTCCATTTTATTTTTAATTGCTCTGAGTGTTTGCATGAGGAATGCATTTCTGTTTTGTTTGCCGTCCATGGTTTCTGTTGCTTATCCCTCTCTGAGGGGCTGGATCCTGTATCCCACCCTGCATACCAGCAACTCCCTCTGGATGGAACGGCAGTGATTTTTGTGTCCCTTCTTGCTGCAAAGCGGGCCTTCAGTGCCACAGACCCAGGTGGTGACAGCACTGGCAGGGAATTGCTGGCTTAAACTGAAAGCTGTGTCTTTAAATAGGGAATGAACATTGGGAGCAGATGAAATTTTTCTAGTATAAGAAAATGAGAGAAATAAAATAGAAAACGTGACACACAGGCTTGAGAAGAACTGCTCCTGTGATGTGCACGCTGAAACGGGCATTGCTTTCTAGACCTTTCTGAGAAGAACCGGCAAGTCTTTTAAGCATATTCTTCCCACCTGGAAGGACTGTCACCCTCTCACCCACTGGGGGTCATTTGCAGACTGATCACAGGTCAGATATTACTACTGTTAATGGTAATTTTTATCCAGTGTTTTGTAGTGGACAGCAGGTGCTGTCCTAAACTCCTTGTATTAATTGTCTCATTGAATTCTTCCCAGAACCCACCCTAAGGGGTAGGTACACTGAGTATTATCACATCCATTTTACAAACGAGGAAACTGAGGCATAGAGGGTTTAAATAACTCATGAGGTTCATAGCTATTATGTGGGCCAGCCGGCACTAGCATCCCTCCTATCCTAGGACTCTGCAGGCTGCATGCTTAACCACTCTGGGGCACTAATGATCAGATGACAACGGGCGTAGGTTAAAGATGGTTCCTGTCTTCAAGGGGATGTATTCCACAGGGCACATGAATTCCTTCCATTAATATCTGCACCAAGCAAAGGACTGTTGTCTTTTCTTTCTGTAGCTGCATCTCTTGGCCCCGGGCTGGGCATACACCATGCACTCACTAGGTGTTTGCTAAGGTGAGGAGGGGGGAGGCAGAAGAAAGAGTGCATGAAAGAATAAAAATCCAAATCAGACAGAGAGCATGCAGAAAATGACAAGGCGTCAGGTGGCTTCTGGTTTATCAGTGAAGACTGTGTAAAAAGATGGTCTACCATGTGTCTATCTCAGCAGCTAAGTAAGACAAAAGGGCTATTATCTGTCCCCCAGTTTTTTAGCATCTGACAAGGTGATTGCGGATGCTCAGTGAATAAGTGGTAGAGCAATGTTATGTTCAGGTTGCATATTTGTTAGTAGAGGACCCTCCCTAGGCAAGTTCTTAACAATTCAATAATGTCAATTTTTAAAAGGAATCTCTGATATAATAATGAATGGGGACTGGAGCATAGTCTGACTCTAGGAAGGACATGGTGAGGCAGAATTATTGGTTTGGACAGTCCTCTATATATTCAACAGCCACAAGTCCACCACTAGATAGTTATTGTATTTACACAACAGAAAGGAGATGATGAAAACTTCTCTGCTCTTCTCTAGTCTGACATATGTGATATCTGCTGTCTGTTTGTTTATTCTGATCTTTCTAAACCATAAAAAGGCGTAGAAGGCACAATAAAGTTTAGACAAATCTCACAAATATCCTGAACCTACAACAAGCAAAATCACTCAATCACTCAACAAACATTGGGCAATTGTGAGACCATCTCAGTGGTAGGTTCAAAAGCTCATGCTTTCGAGTATCTATTTGGCATAGTGGAATTTTGTTTTTATCACAAGAAGCCTAGGAAATGATCCTTCGACCTTCACACCAAATTATTCCTGCCCTTTCTGCATCCTTAATGTCTAGTGACTCTGTCTCCTTTCCATTCTCACAGCAAGTTCTCTTTATCTCTCATTTAGACTGTCATAAACTGGTTCCTTCCTTTAGTGTCTTTCACTCCAAGTCACTGTGGCCCAATTAATCTGCCTAAAGGCCAATCCTCTGAAAAATGTTCAGTGTCTGTTTATTACCTGGAGAATTTAGACCAACCTTTCTAACTTATTCTTTCGGATACTCTGCAATTTGGCTTCCAACAAAATTTCCAGCTGTGATGTCCCTTTTTTTTTTTTTTTTACTATATCCTATGCTGTAGCAAAATTGGTCTACTTGCTGTTTCCCAAACAGATATTTCATTCCTGTGCTTTTGTGCCATTTCCTTTTTTTTCTGGAGCCCACTCCTCCGTGTCCTCTTACTGTTTAAGTCTTTTCCTTCCTTCAAGCCCCAGCTCAAGATGTCACATCTTTGATGAAGGTTTCTTGGCTCCTGCCTCCTGGTAAATGACTTATTCCTTCTCTGGACTCCCATAATATTCAGCTCGAATCTCTCAGGGATCCTCTCTGATTCCTCCCTGTGTTATAATTGTTAGTATGAAATGTCACAGTCTTAGAGTTTTGCAACTAGGAAGAATATTTTTCCTCTCTCTCTTATTAAACTTTAAATTCCTAGAGGCAAGAGTGTTTCTCCTTCATATTCACGTCCCCCGGAGTGTGCAGCAGAGTTCTAATCACATGGCAGATGTTCAGTAGATGACTGTCAAATGAATGCAATGAGCATTTAAAATCCACAGTTGCAATATTAACCACTGAAACATATAGTCCTAAAGTTGGAAAATGGGGTTTACTTGGATATACTTGTCTCTTCTGTCCTTTGGATATGGGTGACCAAGGATTTCCAGTAAGACTTGCTGATATTTGGTTTATCTGAGGAGGCCAAAGAGAACATAAGAAAATAGTTGGGAAGAAAGAGGTGATGACAAGGGGCTGACAGGAAGCCAGTGGCTATTTAACTTTCTTTTTCTCATCAAAAAGTTTCACCTTTTACTTGTCTCTTTCCTATCCCTTTTGTCTTCCTCCTGTTCCCTATGTTTTTTGACCCATGGCAAGGACCATGAATGATTGATAAAGATTGGAAAGATATTATTAGATCTCTTCCTCCATGGAAATTTTCTGGTTCTGCTGAATTATGATGTCCAGGGAGGAAATTTAAGTCTTGCTTTCCATCCTATAAAATGAAAGGGTGATAATCGATTAGCCCTGAGTTCCCTTATAGCATCAGAATTTGTTGAAATCTAGTCAGCGGCAGTACCACATATTTTTCCCTTCCCTCGGGGTATTGAGTTCTTGAGTAGAACATTGACATTTTCTTTGCTATAGTTAGTTTTATGAAGCATGTTAAACTTTGAGGGGATGGAAAGGATTTGAGTTGATTGGTACAAAAACTCATAGGGCTAAAGAAATTCCCTTTAATGAATAGTAGGGTAATGAAATTTGCCTGTAAAATTTGGCCATGTTGAGAAAAGGATGGATATTCCTGGTGTGAAACTTAAAGGAACCAGAGGAGTAGCTAACTGTAACACTTCTTTTCCTGGAAGCTGGTGTAGGCACACACAATCTCTGAGTCCAAGCAAAAAAACCTTCCTTTCTTGTCCATACTTAAGCACCTGTTAAAAGACCTGTCACTGAGCCTCCATCCCTGAATAGCTATGACGCAGATCCACCTCTGACATCCTTAAAGCATTTCCTTTGACTGAAGATCACAACCTCAGCCTATGCAGGCTGACTTGAAGCCAGCTACTTCCTGCCCAAACCAAAATAACTATGAGCCAAGCCAAAGCATAAGATAGTTTGAATGGATCAGCAGAGAAGACGGTCATGAGATGAGGATCATCAAGATGTTGCCACCATGATGGTTCCCAGGGTCTCCTGCCATGCTGGGTCAATAGGGATGGGGGAAGAGACCTCCCAGGAGATACATGTGAATTACGAGCAGTTCCCCATACCTACCTATTGACACTCTCCTTCCAGGAATGAACTCACCAACTGACTTCAAAAGGAGCTCAGCCTACGCCTGCCTTTGACCACAGTCTTGTCACCAACACCTTATGATTAACTGAATCAAAAGCTTCCGACAGGTCTAAAATTAGCCTGGCTAAACATATCATTAAGGAGTTAAGGAGGAGTGTGAATGACCTTTCTTCAGCCCTGGTCTCCCAGATCCAGTCAGCTGTGGGGGCTCACTGGAGTGCTAAATCGAGCTTTTAGGTTCTTGAAATAAATGACCCTTTAGATTGCTTTTTTTTAATTGCCTGGAGGTGCATATTTTTAGAAAGTTTGGAAGCATTCTGTTCATCTATTTTGAATCATTTGAGTATAAAAATGTAGTATTTTCACACTTTGGGATATTCAAGTCCCTTATTCCTTTTTTTAAAGTCTCTAATATTTTTTTAAACCTTTCAAATTAGTTTATTTGAAGGCTACATTTGATTTTCTCACAGTTTCTGAGGTAAGAATGTAACTTTACCAGCTTTGAGGGAAAAGAAAATCATAGTAGTTCATCGTAAAGAAGTTATAAATATGTGCGAATACTATTCTCAGCCTTGTATTTCTGGTTGGGATTTAAATACCCACAGGTAAAGGCAGGGTCTATGTTTTCACTCCTTTACGCAAACCTTTAATGGTAGATTACAGATAAAGATTTATCTTCTTTATTCTTGCTACTCAAGGACACCCTTATCCTTCATTTCTTTCCAAGTTCTGAGCGTGAAAGACTCGGGGGAAGAAACTGAAGATGACATGGTGCCATTTCTGAACTCTTGCTTGACATGAGCCAGATTGTTTCAATTTCTTTACTTTCCAGCCCAATTATTTTGAAATTTCATTTCTCTTCTCACTAAGCCAGCAGGTCCCAGAGTATGCTTCCTAGAATACCAGGTCTGTAGGATGTTAATAGATGTGACTTGGAAAAAGAGTTTTGAGTTATACAGATTTCTTTACTGCTGGACTTCTTTCTCAAATTCCCTAGTGTGTGGTGTGAATCTCTGAGTAGGGAATATGGTGTATAGTATTTCTCATGCTTATATGCCTTGGATGAACTTATTTATTACCACCACCCCCCCTTTCTCTTTCCTCCAGTCTCTTTATTTATTAAACCAAATGTCTTGAAGACTAATGTTTTCAGAAGCACAATTTGGGAGGTAAGAGAGAGGATAATATTTATCATTTCAAAATTATATCTATTTTTCAGTTGACTGAGCAGTAATCATCTAGACTAGCTACTGGTATGTCCCACCTCTCCCACCACTGGGTGGTGGCTTCGGACAGTCACTTGTCTTCTCTGAGCCTCCATTCCTTTATGTATAAAATGAGAAGTCTGGGCTTCATGATCCTTTGGACAATTAGAGTGTCCCCTCTCCAAGTTCCTGCAAGGTGGACAGTGGCAGGGCTCAGCCACCCAGCTTATAAACCACAGCTGGTGGGACCAGAGGTAGAATAGTGTTATCTGTGCAGGTTTGAGTGATGGACTTTTGGCTAATTCTTTTTCAGATGCTGTCAAAGGGTCATTAGCGGCCAGAGAATAAACCAAAGAAATTTTAGGCTAAAGGAAATCCTTTAACCAAGGCCAGGCATCTGAAAATAGGAGGTTGGCTAGAAAGTGGCTTCTCAGCCAGGATTTTAATATATAGGCTTCACAGCCCAGCTAAGGTCATTTTCATGATTTTTAATTGAAGTGTGTCTGTGCTAATGCTGTAATTATAAACAGACTCTGTCAAGTCAAGGAGCATTTGCCTTTCTATTGTTGTGTTTCAAGGCACTGGCTGCCCAATTTGGAGGAGTGAGAAAGGTCTTTATTTCAGAATACTGCTCCAGAAGGATGTAGCGTTGATAGTGAAGTGTCATATTCTCTCTGGTCCTTCCTCCTCAAACCCAGAGCTTGCTACCAGCATCTGAAGAGCCCTGGACAGGAAGGAAAGCCCACATTCTATGTAAAGTCACACCAGACTTTAAACCCCACTGGGGTCCAGTTTCCTGATCTGTGACATGAGATCCTGACTGTACTGTTTCTGGGAAGCACATCTCCAGAGGCTGTTCCATCCTTCACCTGATCAAAGTGTACCTGCTCCAGAGCCTTGCCCTTGGCTTCGTGAGCTAGGAGTCTACAAAATGTGTGGTGGGTTGGGTGTTCATGGCCGAGAGCTTCATTGCTCTTGTGGGGGCACTGTTCTTGTTCTTTTTGAAGCAAGACCTTCTTGCACACACCCTGCTGTAGTTTGCAGGAATGCATTACTCCAGATGCAAACCTCCCATTCTGAATGGGGTGGTTGTGTTTTGGTGGCTTGGCATATTTTGGGACCATCTTTGTTCTACTCCCTGAGCAGCTTCCTTTTTTTCTAAGTCTGTTCATCCTTAATAACAGTATAGAAAAGCGAGGGTGAAGCCTCTGTTTCCATCTTTGCAAGCCACACAGGATCAGACTGGTGAATACAGCACCTGTCTGAGCATAGAGGAATTGTGGAGAAGATTCTCTTCCTAGTAGCTATCATTGCATGGCTGTCACGAGTCTACAATTTATCCTTTAGGTCTGTAAAGACAGCATCTGCTGTACCACAGCCCCCTTCTCATAAACCAGCCTGCCCTCTCCAAGCTCTTCCAGTGTAGACAATAGATTGTGTGACCTGGCCCTCCTTGAGTTCCCCAACCACAGCTGGTTATCTCAGAAGAAGCAGTCCCTAGGCTGAGTTGATCAATGATATCTTTTCTCTCAAGAATTTGACCTGAGGTTCACCTTCCCCTCCCACATACATTAGAGTTTGCTCCTTTTTAAAAAGCCTCACCTCAGTTATGCTTTTGCCTAACCTTCCTGTCATCCCCACCATTTTTCTTTCCCTAATATCTGAGCTGAGAAATCCCTCGGGGAAGGACCCACCTGTTGGTTTCTTTCTCATCTGTATAGAAGTTTGTCTGTTTGCCTATCAGGACATGATGGAGAAAAAACTGAATGGATTTTCATCTTATTTGGAGAGACATTTACATGGCCTGACTTAAAAGATAGGCTATGAAACATCCATGCAATTCACCTTTTGGAGATGGATGAGGATAGCTCAAAGAGGGACTTTTTTTCTGTAGACGTTTTCTAAAACACCTGCAGGGATCTATTTGCAATCAAGTTGCTTTGGGCAATTGGCTCTAGCTGATTTGAGTGATGTCATTTGATGAAGAGGTTGAGATAGATTGGGAGCTAAAAGACTTGGGCATTTACGGGTTTCTCTCACGGGAGTCTGGAGTGTGATGTGGACCATCTTTGCACACTCTTTCCCAGGGGTGGTTTGGTTTTCTGCTGAAAATATTTGAGTCACCTTAGGATTAAAGCCAGGTTGAAGAATAAAAAGAGAGAGAGAGAGAGAGAGAGAGAGAGAGAGGGAGAGAGAAGAGGTGGCTTCCTGCCTTTAGACCCTGAAAAGCTAGAATCTTCCAAAGTAGGAGGGGAGTGAGATTGATTCACTGATGCTCCGTGCCTGAGAGATGGCTTCTGCTGAGAAACACGGAGAGAGCAAACCATGTGGGACTGAGACTGAGGCTTGGAAGTGGCACAGTGATGTCTCGGAGACTGAGGAATGGGCTGCATGGCTGGATGTCCTGGCCACAGTGTCACGTCTAGGATCATATTTGGGTTCAGCAGTTTTTTTTCCCCAGCACATTTCTCAGAAACCGTGGAAAGCAAATGCTCAGGCATATGGGCTGCTGTCAATGATAACAAATCTATTGTGCACGTTTTTTTCTAAATTCCTGGAAACACATGGCTGGATATAAAACAACCCCTCCCTTATTTTAGATGGTCAAGTAGATTTTCATAGATAATGGTGATACATTTTCAAGAAACTAGAATTTGGGGGGAAATCTTGATGGTGTATCCTGTGGCGAATTCAGTGACATTTTGCAACTTTTCTGTTGGTGTGCTCCCTCATTTATTCAGCAACGAGTTAAATGTTGTTCTCAACACCATGAATCGCAAACTTCATACACTGAAGAACAGCTGAAGTGGTTAGAAGGGCCTCTTAGAAAAGTCCATTTAGTTTGTTTGAACAATTTTAAATTTATGAAGCCTCCTTTGTTAGTAATTAAGAATAGTGGAAATGAAAATAACATTTTAAATAAAGTGACAGTATGACTTTATATGCTAATAATACTCTCTCAAATCACATAAAGTTGGCTTTGTTGGCATCTCTGTTTTACTGATGATAGTCAAAGACATTAATTGACTTGCTCTAAATGACACCACTGCTGGCGGGGTACAAGCCAGAGTCCCCCCTGCTGTCCCTCATAGCATTCTATACCCAGGCCTGTGGTGTTTTCCTCTTACAGTTTATTTTTAGTGAAACACTGATCTGCAATAATAAATAAAGCAAAGCAAAACAATTTAAGTAGCCAAGAGGAAAGGTGTGTTGGCCAACTCCTGTCCGCCACCACATCCTCTTGCCCTACATTTTATTCTAACCATTACCATGGAAACCAGCTACACCATCTATCTACCTCTTTGTGCCTCCAGGATTTTCCGACTTGGCAGTGTGGGCCACCTGTAGAAACTCACTAGGCTGTTCTCATGTATGCACAAGCCTGGAGCTAAGAATTAACACCCAGGGAAACCCTTGACCAATGGAGAATGGTGGCTGATCAACAAGCTCGTCCTTCCTGGGTCACTCCTCCTACATATCTCCACATTGTACTTTACCTTGTGTTTTTCTCCTTTCCTGTTTTGCTCTTTTTAGCTCCCAATTGTTTCCTGGATTCATCTCTGTAAATTAACAACCCCTATGCAAGCCTTTATCTCAGGCTCTGTTTTTTTGCGGGGAATCCAAGCTAAGATAAAAGGTTTCTGCAAACCCCAGCTTCAAGATCACTCACTAATTATAGTGGGCATTCATTGTTTCTGCCATTTGGTATTCATTCTTTATTCTTATGATAGCTGCAGCTTGAATTCTTCTTTCTCTAACTCAGTCCGTATGGCTTTGGTGTACCTGATGCTATCCCTGAATTCCACGTGGTCCAGGTCACAGTCTAGGCTTGGAGGAGAACACGTGACCCAATCAGATGCTGTAAGGCTTTTACTGGGAACAGGAGTCTTGCTTCTGTGTGCTGGGCTTGGCCCCTGAGGGGCTGAGAGGTCTGTGCCGCTAATATTGGACTTGAGACTGCCAAAGGCAGGACTCAGTTAAGGAAAAAATCCACGTCTTGATCATATTATTTGAGTCCTGAATCCATCTATGCACCACAGCAGAGCCACCCCTGAACTGTTATTAAGCCTGTAAGCCCGTAATTGCCCTTGGGCTAAACTGATCACTTGCAATGAAAGCGTCTCAACCATTCTCCAGATCTTCAGGACCTCTAGTTTTAGTCCTTGCCAAACCTAGTAGGCACCAAGATGCATCTCAGTTCCCATCACACAAGCATCCTCCCAACACCATGATTAAAGAAACTACCATGGGAGAGAGATTTTTTTCCTCTTCCCCATCCATCCAGATTGAAACGTTCCGGGTGAAATAATTTGTGACACAATTTCAGTCTTCCCTTGTAGAAGAATAGCAGATTCTCAATATCTTTGCTAGTGAGATCATAGAAGCAGTGACTAATATGGAGTAATTTCTGCCTTGATGAAAGGGGTGGGTTAGCTGTGCAGTGATGGCTTTGGTGTGACTCACTTCTTCTGGGGCCCTGGTGTCCTCTTGCACTTTCTAGAATTGCTGTTTTGAAGGAGTGCTCTGTATTAACCTGTGTTCTAGGACAATGCTCTCACAAGCATCACGGGCAGTGGTTTGGATAATCCAGGTTCTACCATCTGCCATACTTCGTGCCTCAGATTTTACCTTCTTCTTCTCATTTATGCTCTTTCCACTTACCCAAATTCATGGCTTTCTTCCCTAATCTAAGTCATTGTCTTTTGCAAAGCAGTATCTTTTGAGGAAGGATTACTCAGATTTAGAAGAGTTTTACCAGAAAGACCTTTTCCTTTTCATTGACCTCCACCTCTGATTCTGCTTCTAGATGCCAGTGCATTTATAACCTAACTGATGGTGTGATGTAGAAAAAGGCTTCCTAGGCAAGGGGTAAGATCATCATACTGGTCTCAAATGGCCCAAGCTACTGAACATCTTTGAGGCAACCACATAAATCCCTAGAGCTTGTTTGGTTTCTACACTGTCTCAAACTCCACACCAAATATCTCTGGCTCCTTAAAGGATCAGGAAACCCATAAGCTCACCTCATCTATTAGCCATTTTCAAAGCCTTTTCCCCATAGACTGAACAATTTTGTAATTTTCTTAGTTGTCTGAGGTGTAGAAAGCTCAAGGAGAGGTGCCCAGAGTCACTCTGGGACAAACATAAAGGCACAGGACGGACTGGCAGACAGAAGTCCTGAACTGAAAGGAGATGCCAACTAAAGAAAGGTTCTGTTCATCTAAGCAGGTTCTCTGAACAATGCCTTTTTCCTGGGGACCAGATCCACTAGTGTCTATCTAATCGTGTTCTCGCTATTAGGTCTATCTTTCGAAGACAATTTTTTTTTTCTGGCAAAGATGTCTTTATTTCTTGCATGAGGGTGTTTGTTATATTTGCCAAGGGGCCCTGTGGCTCGGTCTTAAGTACTGAGTGTGCATATGTGTTCTTTTGTGTTATTATTAATTTTTTACTTTTAGGTAAAGATGTGATTAGTTATTTACATTTTAGAGTAAAGCTCTAGTTATTAGTTTATTTTATATTGAAGGACAGTTGATTTACAATGTTGTGTAAGTTTCTGGTACAGCATAATGATTCAGTTATACATATAATTATTATATATATTATTTTTCATATTCATTTTCATTATAAGATATTGAATATAGTTCCCTGTGCTATACAGTAGGACCTTGTTGTTTATCTATTTTATGTAATAGTAGTTGTATCTATAAATCTCAAACTCCTAATTTATTCCTCCCCTGCCCCTTTCTCCTTTGGTAACCATACATTTGTTTTCTATGTCTCTGAGTCTGTTTCTATTTTGTAAGTAAGTTTGTTCTTATCATTTTTTTTGATTCCATATATAAGTGATATTATATGATACCTGTCTTTCTCTGACTTACTTCACTTAGTACGATAATCTCTAGGCCCATCCATGTTGCAATATTTCACTCTTTTTTATGGGTGGAGTGGTATTCCATTGTGTATATATGTACATATATATACACATACACACCGCATCGTCTTTATCCAGTCATCTGTTAGTGGACAGTTAGGATTGCTTCCATGTCTTGGCTATTGTAAATAGTGTTGCTCTGAAGATTGGGGTGCACGTGTCTTTTCTAGTCAGCGTTTTCTCTAGATATATGCCTAAGAGAGAGATTGCTGGATCATATGGTAACTCTATTGTTAGTTTTTTAAAGGAATCTCTATACTGTTTTCCACAGTGACTGCACCAAATTACATTCCCAGCAGTAGTGTAGGAGGGTTTCCTTTTCTCCACCCCATCTCCAGCATTTGTTGTTTGTGGAATTTTTAATGGTGGCCATTCTCACTGGTGTGAGGTGATACCTCATTATAGTTTTGATTTGCATTTCCCTGATAATTAGCAGTGTTGAACATCTTTTCATGCACCTATTGGCCATCTGTATGTTTTCTTTGGAGAAATGTCTATTTAGATCTTATGTCCATGTTTGTATTGGGTTGTTTGTTTGTTTGTTATTGAGTTGTATGTATATTCAGGAATTAAGCCCTTGTGAGTCACATCATTTGCAAATATTTTCTCCCATCCTGTAGGTTGTCTTTTTCTTTTGTTATGATTCCCTTTACTGTGCCAAAGCTTATAAGTTTGATGAGGTCCCATTTGTTTGTTTTTGCTTTTATTTCTATTGACTGGGTAGACTGCTAAATCTCTAGTTATAACTACCCTGCTTCTGCCTACTGGTGTAACTTCAGTGATCTACTTTTCTGCCAAAAGAATGGGGTCCTGCTGAGAAGGAAGACAACTGAGCAACAGGAGGAAAGAGGAATTTCTTCCATTTATACTGGTAGCCTTGGATTGACTGGTGCTTTAATTGGCCTCCCTTAGGCACTAAGCAGAATCCTGCTCTACTTGGGAGGCTCCTTTAGGGCCTCCATATAGGACCTGCTAAGAATTCTTATACCTCCAACCATACATAAACAAATTGAATTGCACAATTATGACAAAAACACACCTCACCAGCCCCACTGGCCATCTTGCAGTCATTTAGGATTACCAACCAAGGTCTGGAAAGTGCACATCTGACCTCACGGACCTGAGCAAGCTGTGTCAGCATGGTCAGTTGTAGGGATTTCCTAGACACCCCGTTGCACAGCTGTGAGATTCATCACCAAGTCCTTCAATGGGCTTCTCTTGGGGGTCATTTTGTAAAAACTTTAAAGCTGATCATTAAATATGAGTGAGCAAGCGCTCTGTGCAAGGCACATGTACTTAGCACTGCAAGAAAACACAAAGAAAGGTAAGAAAGGGTTCCTGCCTTCAACACATTTACAATCTTGTCTGTAAAGCCAGGGCACAAAACACAAAATTAAACAATGAAATAAGTGTTTCGTAGGAACGCGAGACTGCATCCCGGAGATGTTACAAGGCAGCTGGTGACTGCTAATTAGATTTACTCAATACAATTAACTTTTTTGATGAAAAATAAGTGCATCCATTGTTGTTTTACATAACCTTAATATTCATCACCACCCAAAGACAGATGTAGATTTTATTTCTGATGACGAATACTCCATGATTTATTTTGCAGCTAAGACATTGACACTAAAATGCTGCTGTTATTTACCCAAACTAACAGTTGATGGAACTAGGTTGGATGTTTTTTTGGCCCGGGGAAAGTTCTGAGCCACTGAGAGTACACTGTTACCTGTCTTAAGAAGTCAAAGAAGCAGCATGTGGTTGGCAAAAAAAAAAAGATTCTGGAATCAGATGGGACTAGGTACACATCTAATACTTTCTTGAGACTTATCTTGACCATTTGTCAGCTGTATAACTCTGGGCGATTTACTTAATCTCTCTGATGTTCTGATTACTCACTGGTAAAGCAGAGACAATAATATGTTTCTTGTAGGAATATTAAGGGGATACATGGTTTAATGCACATTACACCTAGTGCATTGGCATGGTATGTGAAACCAGTAGGCTCCCCATGATGGTGGCTTTTAGACTGATGTAACTATACACATTTGAATTGCCTCTTTAGGTCATTTGAAGCTTCACATGGGATGACTAGGAATTGTGACATACGTCCTGGGCCCAGGGTAAGACATGCTGAGTGAGCTCTGTCTTGACTAGAGGTTATTGCAGTTTTTAATGCCAGCTGTATAACAGTAATAATTTAAGAAGACGTTATTGATTTCAATGAATTTTTAAAAACTCTAAAACTTGTTTTCACTAATTGGTAATTCACACTTGGTAAAAACATTTTTTATACTTTTTTTTTTTTTAACGAGTGAGATCAGTGTTGTCTTCTAAGATGAAAACTATAATACACTTGATGTTGCTGGTAACAATGTTTGAATAAGAACTATGGTTTAGTCACAGAGAAATTTGTCTTTATTATCACTGGAAGGTAACATAAAAGCATTTAGATAAAACAGTGGTTTAAACTCCTGATGTCAGAGTCAAAGGCATTTATGTTATGCACCACAGACAACTTTGTAAAAGTGAGTTGTTCGGGTGCTGTTTTGGGGTGAATTATGTCCCCTCCACTCCCAAATTCATATGTTGAAATTCTAACCCCCAGTATTTCAGAATGTATTTGGAGATAGGGTCTTTAAAGAGGTAATGAAGGTAAAACTATGTGGGTGGGTCCTAGTTCAATGTGACTGTTATCCTTATGAGAAGAGGAAGTTAGGACACAGGCACAGAGGGAAGATGACGTGAGGACACAGGGAGAAGACAGCCACTTACAAGCAAAGGACAGTAGTCTGAGAAGAAACCACACTTGCCAACGTCTTGATCTTGGACTCTGGACTCCAGAATAGTGAGAAAACACATTTTTGTTGTTTAAACCACCCAGACCGTGGTGCTTTGCTATGGCAGCCCAAGCAAACACGTACAGATACCAAAGTAGCCCTAAAGAATCGGGAGCTTACTCCACCTTGCAGGTGAGGGAGCGTAAGGGTCAGAGAGTGAAACTGCAGCTCAGACTGTGGTTCATGGACCAGTGCAAGTCAGCAAATAATTTATTCTCCTTGAGCAGCACAGGAATTGAGAGAATAAAGGTTTATAAATTGAAAAAAAAAAGAACTGGGAGCTTATAAGTAGGGGCCAGTATTGTTCCATTTAGATCTGGCTACTATTTTTCTCAAAGGAAAAAAAAACGTAAAGAGGAGCTTGGGAGTTCCTGAACCAGTTACTTACGCTGCCGAGCCACACCCAAAATGTGCTGTTAAATGCAGAAGTCTGGGAAAAGGGTATAGACTGGGTTTTAACTGAAGTCATGTAAAATGTGTGAAAAATCATCTTGACTAGCTGGAGGAATGAGAATTTGTTGTTAAAATAAAATAAAATAAATAAAATTTGTTGTTTGAAAGCTTTAGTACTCAAAACTTGCTTTTGTAAAGAACAGTAGAGAAATGTGATTAGGTTGTTCAGGTGACAAACAAGGAGGATCTAAATTTGAACCTAAACCCTAACACTTCCAAATGGTGTGGTTTTGGTCAAGTTGCCTGATCTCTCTCAGCCTCTGTTTTCTCATCTATAAAAAGGGGCATTTCATATGGTGGTTATAAGGATTAAGTGAGTTAGTAATGAGTTACTATATGAAGATGCAATAAATATGAGCTGCTATTATTATGTTAATATTAAAACACAAACTTGTTTAAACAGTAACTTGCTAATAAGGACAAAATACAGGCTGTTACAGGCAGACTCCGCAAGAATTCAAACTTACCTGCGATGGTTTCCACAAAGGGTAGCAAATGCTGTGGAGGTGAGGTGATAATCTTGTCTAATGGCCGCAGTGGCTGGTGTGAAGACCCCTGGTAGTTGTAGACTCTTGAGTACTACGGTGACGCGTTACCTTACAACCAAATATCCTCATCGCTTAAAGGACTGCTTACTAAGTGGGTAGGGATACTTCTCTGGGTCAGGGTGGGCTGTGCTTAGTCACAGTGTTCTTTATTGATTCTTTTGCACTGTGGGTGGTTTCTCTTCTAGGTGCCTGTATATGTATGTTAGAGGAAGGAGGATATGGTTAGTGGCTAATTTTTAGATCTCACATAACTCTTAGCTTTGCCTCTGTTATTACAATTCCAGACACCATAGCTTCCTTGGTTACCCTTGCTTTACCAGTTGATCATTGAGTCTGCAGACTATAAAGCATGCAAAGTGAAAGGCTGAGAAATATACGTCTTTCACAAACCTTAAAGAGGAGTGACTCAGACTTGGATGAGCACAACAGTTACCCAGGCCCTCTTAAAATAGGAATGTTCTTTTCCCTAAAGCTATGGGGATTAGTTCTGTGGGCCTGGGAGTTCCTGAAATGAGTGCCTCCTGGACTTCCCCAGGGCACAGCGTAGGCCCCTGCACCTTCCTGGAGGAGGGTGGGGACCCTCGGTTCCCATGGACACCCTTCCTGCCACCTGCCATAGCGGAGCTCCCCAGAAAAGAGAAGAGGACAGATCCTGGGGGAGGCAGAGAGAAGCAAGCACGGTTCCCAGGCAACAAAGCACCACAGAGAAGCCTAGGGCGGGTCCATGTAGCCCCAGGGGACTTGACTAAAGCAGGGGAAAATTTCCTCTCTGTAGCTCCAGGTACGGTGTACAGTCACCCTTCACAAGTCCATCAGATCCTTTCTGAGGCAGATCCTGCCTGAGATGTTCTGTTACTTTGTCTAGAATATTGGTTTAACTTAAGAGCCTAACATCATAAATAATTTTCCTTCTTGCTTTCTTCTTGCAGAGTGGAAAATCTTACAAAGTTTTGTTTTTGTTTGTTTTTTGTTTTTAAATGTTTATGGAAGTGTTTGGGCTGTTTCCAAACCAGGATGATAATAATATCCTTTCTGGGAGTGCTAACCAGTGGCCTATTCACATTTGAAGGAAAATAATCTGAAACATGTAAGCTTAATGGGGAGAAGAAACCTGGAAAGCAGTCATGCCAAAGGGAAGCTGGGGTGATAGTGGCCGGCCCCTGAGCAGCCAGACTGCAATGAGAGAAGGCAACATGAAAGGCCAGACCTATTTTGGGATGCGTACCCTGAGTCACGGAGTAACAGAGACCAGAGGTGACAGCTGGTCTCTTGGCTCCTTGGTGAGCAGCATCTGGAATATCACTTTGATTTTGTAAAGCTCAGTTTAGGGGTATAGAACGTTAGGGAATTTGGAGAAGGGCAAGGAGAAGGAAGAGTTGGAGGTGAGGAGGACTTGGGGAGTCTGATCAGAGGAAAGACTGAAGGAGCTAAATATGGGTAGCTACATGGGGAATGGTAATGGTCTGTTAATTCCTGACACTCTAGAAGGCAAGGATTCTTATAATAGGAGATGGGGTAATCAGAAGGTTAAGAGATGGGAATTGAAAGACTGAATCACATAAAATGCTCTGGCTAATTATATCAGCTTATACAACAGGACTCCCATTTCCCATGGAAATTCTGTGTGTGTGTGTGTGTGTGTGTGTGTGTGTGTGTGTGTGTGTGTATGTGAGACCTCCATTTACTTGAGATAAATGAAAGTAGATTTTCAGTACATTGGTACCGTAAGCTTCTCTGGATCAGAGACCATTGCAACACAATGGTCTGTTCTATAAAGCCTTCAAGAGCAGAGCCCTACCTATGGGAATATTTTATAATTTCATTGCGTGATCAAAGTGAATTATACCTGTGGGCACCTGAATTCTAAACTTGGCAACAAGTGTCTGAATGCAGCTTCTAGAATCCAGAGCCTTAGCAAATTAACCTCAAAATGCTCCTCTAAAATGTAGGCTTCTTGCAAGAGATTTTAATTTGATTCTTACTGTGATGAGAAAAAGAATTCTACCAAGTCTGAGAAGTAGAAGGCTTAGACCTCCCATGGAGGATCCGAGGAGGCCCAGAGTGAATTTGAAGGCAAGGACTATATTCCGCAAAGAACCCATCAATAACTTTGATACATGAATCCTAGAGGATGCTGTGACAAAGGTGGTTCCTGTTACAGGACTAGGGATCTGGTTAAGTGTGGTTACGTGGAAAACTATGGAATAAGACCTACTGCCGTACAAGCAGGGATTTTTATTCAGACTGAAACAAGCCTTATTAAAATAAATTCCAGTTGCAAAAACAAAAGTTTGCTGCTAGGTTTGGAGGACAGCTGGGAAAAGCCTCTGGACTTGGATCCATAGAGGCCTTGTCAGACATCAGGGGCCTCTAAGGGGCCAGACATTTTTGCTGTCTATTTTTATTTATAAATAAGTCCTACCTCCCAGGTGCTGGAAAGCTAATCCAGGCTGACAGATTTCCTTACTTGACTGCCTTGGCTTTCAGTGGCCTGTGTCACTGCTATTAATAGTAAACTCCATATTCTTAAAGAGCTTTTCTGTCGGCTCTGCCAGTCCTGGGTAGACCGTGGTAAGAAAGATCAAGTTGGGGTTAGGCTGGAGGAAGACAGAAGCAATTAAGTAGAGGGACAGGGAGGCACCAAAAGAAGAAAAGCCAGGAATTTCGTGAGGGAAATTAACCTTAAGATGACTTTGAACCTTTCCTTGATACATTCTTCTAGCAATTGGTTTTAAGGTCTATATAATACAAGAATTAAGGAGCTCAGCAGGACCTAGGGGTGGATGGAAAACGATTCCAATGACCAGATTAGTTGGCCTCTATGAGAAAGGGACTTGGGAGATGATCTTGTTGAATGAGCTTCTTTTCTGGCTGTCTTTCTCTTAAGCAATGTTTTGCTTAAAACAGAGCAATATGTATCTTTTTGCTCGTCTTTTCCTTCGGTTTTCTAAGGGCGTTGCATATTTCGGGAGAAATTCCAGTCAGTTTTGGTATTTTTGTATTTTGCTTATTTATCCTACTGTGGCCTAAGGTCTCAAGCAAAGATTGCCCTGTGCCCCCAAACACTTTAGAAGCAAAACCTTTATTAATGGAATTCTGGTGAAAGAGAATTTGTGCTTAACTCCTAGTTAAACATAAAACCCCCTTGGCTTTAATCCTTGGGGTTGAAATCCTTTCTAAAATGTTTACATTTGCTTTTATGTCTCTGCACATGTCTATGATCTAATCTCTCTCTGATGATTCAGCATGTAGGGAGCCCTTCAGTTCTAACGATGTTTTATGGTTGGGGCAGACGGTACAGGAGATTGGAATGAATCTGAGCCTTGGCTGAAAAGGCTCCTTTAATTGCATTTGAATCCTGGGGCAGATTGGCATTCAATTCTAAAATCCTACAGACTCCAGCCCCAAACGCTGCCACTTCTTTAGCAGGACTGGAATGAAGTTTTTGCTTCCATCTTATCCACTCTTAGGAAGATTATGAAGCCTTGATAATAAAGACTGTGTCTACAAACGAAAAACAGCTCCTACAGGAATGATTCCCCTGGGGCGTGGCTGGGGGCTGCCTCACTTTTGGGCCCAAGGCCACGTGCTCCTGAGTTCCTGTCTTGACAGGAGACCTGGATGCGCCCACGAGGCACATGGAGGCTCCCAGCTCTTTCCCAACAAGTGTAAATGTGCTCAGTTACGTGGGGTGGACGAGTCACTCTGCAGTCTGTCTCTGTGCTCCTTTTGAGTTCAAGGAAAAGTGCCAGGTTGGAAGACATAAATAGCCCATCCAAAGACAGTTTAAAAAATCTCCTTTCTCTCACCTTTTCCATCCCAGTTGCCAGAGTGATGGCAACGTGGGTCACACGAGAAGGACGGGAACACGACAGCAGGTCAGGATTCCTCCTGGCCACGGCTTCCTTTGCTTGCTGTGACAATGAGGAGAGAGCCCACTGCCTCAGGACTTCCGCACAACCTCTTTCAGCTGCAGAATTTACAGCATTTATGAAGTAAATGGCCAAATAAATTAGAGCTGGGTCAAGGACAACAGGAGCTCGCTAAGGGAGCCCCGTGGTTCCTTGCTGGTCATGAATGATGTATAGAATGAGGTAATGCAACTCAAATTAAGTGAGAGCTGCAGAGTCACTTTCCACACAGCTGGGAGTGAAGCTTTTTGATGACTGTATGATTTTAAAAAATGTCCTGGAGCATCAGGAGGCTTGAATTCTAGAATCACATTACCTTGCTACCCTATGTCACAGGTATATCTGGCTGTCAAGAAGGTAGACTGTCTCCAAGGGGCAATGCCACGGATACTGACATTGGGAGGTTTGGGAAAGCCTTTCACTCCAATTGGTCCTCCCTCCCCATTTGTGGTCTTCGCTTTCCAACCTAGAGGATAAGCACTATGGCTGCTGGAAACCTGGGGGATGGGAAGGTGTGGCTGGAGAGGGCAAAAAGTGAAAATCTGAAATGGAGCAATATGCCTTGAGGGAATTAATTGGCTAAAGCAAAACTTACAAGAAATGTAGCCCCTCAGATCCACTTAGAAACAGGACTTTTACCGGCTTTGAGCTTTCCTTCACTTGAAGCTGTGTGTCTGATGTTTACCATCGGCTGCCTTTTCTGGCTCAGGGGCTTTCCTTTCGAGGAAGGGAGTCGGGGAGGCATGGGCTAGCCCCTCAGTTCTGTCTGGGCAGCCTTGGGCCTCAGCTGTAAATGAGAGGGAACATCTGCCATTAAAAGTGGTTTTGAAAACTGATGTATTGTCAGTGGCTAACCAATCAGTTCTCTCCTTCCCTCTACTTTGCCTCTCTTTCCTTTTCCTGGGGACTTTCCTCATTATTATTCTAGTAGATGTTTCCCTTGAAGCTGATAAAGCTTCCGCTTGTAAAGTGGGCTTTGGGCCTCCTCTTTTTGGAAACTCTGCTTTAGCCAGTTAGTTCCTTTTGGAGGAATATATTCTGAGGATTATGTGAGAGAGAGGGTGAGGGAAAGAGAGAAACCACCATTTAGGAGGTCACTATAAGTGCATATGAGGATTGAAAAAAGGGTAAGAAAGAGGGCATTTTATCCACCATGGGTCAAAAAGGAACAAGATTCTTATAACCTACTTCTTTTCTACAGTGTCCTGAGCATTAGCAAGACACTGCCTGAGAGACAAGAAAAAGGATCTTCCATAGACCTATGCCTGTTTGACATTTGATTTTATCCTGCATACATTATTTGGGAATCCCCCAAGCTGAGAAATGTTTATAAGAAAGCTATTCCCTGGGGTTCCTGGCAGGAGCAAACACAAAACAGATATAGTGGGAGGTACCCTTAATCTGGTTCTCTTAGGATCCCCACAGATGAATACCTGCTGAATATGAGCTCATGATACAGAATTGTAAAATACACAAGAAGACAATCTATCATGAATATGCATTAGTAAATATAAAAAAAGCACATTAGAATTGGATTGCTTCTAGTAATTTTAGACAGTAGAGTCATTGGGTAGAAGATAAGAAAATAATGTTTTAAGTGACGAAAGACATATAATAGGGAATTTAAAATACGAGAAAAGAACAAGCTATTATAAAAAATAATTCTAAAAAGAGGAAAGGCAGATTTAAAAAAAAAACTTACTAGAACTTCTAGAAAAGAATATAGCTGAATGCAACTGAAATGAGAATTAGTAAGTGAAAATAGATCTAATAAAATTACCCAGAAGCTAGCATTGAAAGAGAAAGCAATGGGAAGTACATGACAGGTGAAAATACATGTAGAATAGAATTAAAAGGTTTATATATGTTAATCATTGTTCCTGAAGGAAAGAATAAAGCAATTAGGGGAAAGGTAATTCTTTTTTTTCCCTATTAATACTTTGTTTATTTTATTATTATTTTTTTTATTGAAGTATAGTCACTTTACAATGTGTTAATTTCTGGTGTAAACCATAGTGCTTCTCATATATATATATATATATGTATTTATGTATGTATATATATTATTTATTTATTTATTTATTTATATTCCTTTTCATATTCTTTTTTTTATAGACCATTACAAGTTCCCTGTGCTATACAGTAGGACTTTGTTGTTTATTTATTTTACATATAGCAGTTAGTATCTACAAATCCCAAACTCCCAATTTATCCCTTCCCACCCCCTTGAGGAAAGGCAATTCTTGAAGAGACAATGATTAAGAATTTTCTAGAGTCAAAGGTAGACCTAAGTCCTCATATTTTGGAAAGCACAAAAAATCCCAAGCAGATTAAATAAAAAGAAGTATACTAGACTTACTGAAATCCCAAAACTCGAAAGCAAAAAGAAAGTTTTAGAAACAGTAAAAAAGAAACAGCATATTATTTACAAGAACTTACAACAGATTTTTCAATCGCAAAAAAGAATATTTTTGACAGGCACTTGTCTGTAGAAAATCTTTTTTCTTGTCTCTCATGCAGTATTTTACTAATGCTCAGGACGCTGTATAAACCAAGTGGATTATAAGAATCTTCTTTCTTTTTTACTCTTGGTGGCTAAAATGCCTCTCTCCTACCCCTTTCTTAGTACTTGTGTACATCCAAAATGATTCCCTAAATAGTGTTTTTTCCTCCTCTCTGCCCCCATAATCCTTAGAATATATTCCTCCAAAGGGAACTAACTGGCTAAAGTGCCAAGATAAAATTTTGCTCTTGCACCTTCATTTTTGAATGATCATTTAGCTGAACATAGAATTTTTCAATAACATATTAAATTTGGAAATTAGGAGTGAGACACAAGAAGGAATGATGAACACATCAATTAGTAAGCGTGAGATAAATCTAAATTAGTTTTGACTCTACAAAATGTCAACAATGGCAAAATTTAGAGGTAAAAAGACAAAGGAAATCAAAAGCTGTGCAAAAGCAACAGGCAAGACGGGAAGGCACTGATTGGACTTAAAGTGCTGTAAGTTCTTGTATTGTTTCGGAGGAAAAAAGAGATACAGATTAATTTTAAACTTTCTTATGGTAGGTATGCATATTAAAGATAAATCGTTATAGTCATTAAAGAAATTCAGTCTTTGGAAAAAATCTACACATAAATGTCCATGAGTACACACACACACACACACACACACTCTCCAAATTTCTCATTTACAGGTGAGTTCTAACAAACATTCAGTCTTATACATATGTTCCAGGTAATAAAGAGCAAATGTTCTCTAATTCATTTTATAAGACTAGAGTAACTTTGATAGAAAAATTGAAGTTTGATTGATATTAAAAACAGAAAAAGTCTTATGGTGAAAAAGAATGAAAATAAATACATGTAAAAATAAATAAAATAAAATAAAATAAAATAAAATAAAATATTCCCCCCCCAAAAAAACCCCAGAAAAAGTCAATTTGAAAAAGGAAATTTGCAGGCAAGCAATCACTAATGAACATAGGACCAAAAAATCATAAATAAAATTTTTACAAGTCAGTATCCAACTGTTTCTTTATGAGTTTTATATATATGTACTTGTGTGCATGTGTGTGTATGTGTGTAAACCAAGGAGGGCTTACTAAATACTAATGTAAAGAAAGTTTAACAATAGAACCCCTTTTAATGTAATGTGGCATATTAACTAAAGAAGAAATATTATGTAATCATTTAAATTGAAGCAGAAAAGACACTTGGAAAATTCAATATACTTCCATGGTAACAAATTCTTAGTAAAATGGAAAAGGAGTATATATGATAAAGGTGACTACAAAAATTTTACAGCAAACATTATACCCTAAGATACTGCCTTCAGAGAAGGATAAGACAAGAATGCCTGTCATCACAGCATCTATCAGTGTCCTGGGGGTTCTAGCCAGTGATGTCAGACAAGAAAAGGAAATGGAATACATAAACACGAGAAAAGAAGAAAAGCCCTTTTCTTGTTTCTTAGACAATGTATTTATATATCCGAGAGAAACTGCCAAATAATTCAAGAGATAACATTGTTGGATAAGAGATTGTTGGAGGTTGAGTACCAGGGAAGGTGACTCTGAGCTGGGAATTAGCATGCACAGAGTTTATTAGGTTGTACTCTTGATATCAACACCTGTGGAAGGCAAGGACGTGATTGTGTAAAGGGAGAAGCTGAACCATGATGCAGTCCTAAAGCAGGAGACCCTAAGGGAAAATCTGAAGGCAAGCTCCTTCAGAATCGTCCCACATTGGGGCGAGGAGGCCCCACCTCTCTATCCCTGAGCTGACCAGTTGCGAGGTGCAAAAGAAGGCTGGGAGACAAGGTCCAATTGTTGGTATTCCTTCCTGCACCTCGGGGGATAAATTCTTCAGTCCTGAAGGGGATGGGGATGCCTTGGGTCTACTTATTCATCTAAGTTCTGGGAGCCATTCTTTCAGGATTCCGATGGGAGGCCTTCCCTTGGGAGAAACTTGTAAGAGGAAGATGAGTGGGATGAACTGTAGCTCCTATTGTTGTAGCTGGTCTTGGGCCCACAAGTGATACTCATTGATCCCTGTTTACTTTGCATGCCAGCTCCCTCCCACCCGCACCCTCCTCTTAGCTAGCCCGTCTGTTGGTCTCAGTGGCCGACCTGCTGCGGGACCTAGATTGTCACTGCTGAGAGGCCTGACACTCTGGTCACTGATGCCCTTCTTAGGCCAGGGTTGCCGCACCTGTCCAGTTACCATCAAAACTGGGCAAAATAGTACCAAGAGGCACCAGGTGCATCACTTAAATGCCAAAATATTCTTCCCTGCCTGCATTGTGTAACAGCAACCCAACCTTCTCCTGAGAATCAGCGTTAACACCCCTGCCACTCATAATGATAATTGCATCTCCGTGGCGCCCAACAGTTAAGTGCTGTCACCTGGCCTCTGTTATTTCAAGGTCCCAGTATCCCTTTCGCTCTCAGTGAGCCCAGCTCAGTAAAGGTCTCTGCAACCATCATTCCTGGCCTGCAGACGGGGGCCACCACTGAACTTAGGGAGGCTGGTGCCCCTCTCACCAGCACATTATTGCTTTGGGCCTCCTAGGGAGCACCGTCATCCTGTGGATTTTTCGGTTTGATGCGGTAAGTCCACTCTGCTAGGCCTGCTTACTTGAGTCTTTACCTATTTCTCCTGCTTTCTGCCTTGGCAATTCAGGCATTCTCCCTTCACTTAATGTGGACTAGGGTCAAACAAACTTTTTTTATAAAGGGCCAGAAAGTCAATATTTTAGGCTCTGTGGGCCACAAGCAGCCTTGTTTGCCTATCTTTATTTATTGAAGTATGGTCAGTTACAATGTGTCAATTCCTGGCGTACAGCATGAAGTTTTAGTCATACATACACATACATATATTCATTTTCATATTCTGTTTCATTATAGGTTACTGCAAGGTGTTGGATAGAGTTTCCTGTGCTGTGCAGAAGCAGCTTGTTGTTTATTTTTTATATAGTAGTTAGTATCTGCAAATATCGAACTCCCAATTTATCTTTTCCCACCACCTTTCTCTTCGGTAACTGTAAGTTTGTTTTCTATGCCTGTGATTCCTTTTCTGTTTTGTAAATAAGTTCATTTCTGTCTTTATAGCCCTTTAAAAACGGAAAACACCTTCTTGCTTGCAGGCTGTACAAAAATAAGGCACGGGCTGGATCTGGCCAGCAGAGTAGTTTGTGAACCCCTGGGCCATGGCTTTTTCAGGCTTCTGGGAGTCTTCCTCGCAGGGTGTTTGCATAACCTCCTTAAATGGACCCGTGTTAAATCCCACTTCCTGTCACGCTGCCCTCAACACTCCCTTGAGCCCGTGTCCTCGGCATCCGGTCTAGTGCATACTCTCTTGGCCCTTGCTGGGACACATTTTTGAGGTCCTGCAGCCGCTTTTTGGCAGGTTCTCTTTTCTTCTTCACCAGGCTCGGCATGTCCTTAGTTGTGGTCTTAGCTGCCAGGAGGGGAGGTGGAGGCAGATTCCAAGGGGGATACATGTTGTCCTGCAAGAGAGAGGTAAAGAAGTAGACCTTAACAAGGAGGGGTGGACCACTTCTGCAAGCTCCGAGGGTTCTGGGAAGGTGGAGATTAAAGAGTTTCAAGTGTGGGAATCCAGGAGTCCTCATTCCTGCGAGAGGGTTCATTCTTTCCCAGTCTGGGCTCTGAACTTACATAGTTGACCGGGATGAACTGAGAGCTTCATTTTCTTTGGAGCTTGGCCTTTCTTATGGGTAAGTCCTGTGTCTGGTCCTTAGCATTTCTTCTTTACTCTTCCCCCAGGCTGCAAGGTGTGTGAGCCACTTGATATACACGATGCTAGGAAGATCTTTGGCTTTCATATTTAATTTTTAATTGACCATTAATTTCTATTTTTCTCTTTTTCAAAGGATTAATAAATCTTAGCTATAGTCACCCAATTCCACTGTTCATGTAGTTATTATTTGCCCCATATTTCTCAAATGCCTGATAAATCACATTCTCTCATGTACTCTTTCACAAGAATACCCTCTCAGTTTACCGCTAACGGAAGTTTTAACAATTTTACCTCTCCCGTGTGCCAGTGATGGGTCCTTACTGCCAGTCATGAAAAGGATGACAGAATTACAAAGCCCCATTTTAGCACTGTTTTCATGGACTGTTTCAGGTTGGGTTTTCCACGAAGCACACTGTGAAATAGAGATGAACCTGCAGGGAGCATGTTCTTAAGGTTGATACCTGTGGGCAGGACAGGAAAGAAGCAGGACTGAATTGAGAGGAAGATGAGCTGGGAGTGTAGTCTCAATGAAGAACTTGGTAGGAAAGTTCTAGAACTGGGGTGGCCCTTCAGAGTTGTCCAGGCTAATCAGAGAGGGATAGGGAATAAAGACTTATCAATCAGGCTGTGCATTTGGGATTCCACAGAAAAGGGGTGTGACCTCAGGTACAAGGCATTTGCTAGAGAGAACCCACAGCTGGAGCTGTTTGCCAGTAGCATATCCCAGATAAGCCCAGCAAATAAGGGCTTAACAGGGGATCCAGGTGGTCTATCACAGCATTCACTACGAAGATCCCTATACACTGGCCATAAAAGTAGAAAATTTTCAAAGTTAGAAAATGTAATTTAAGTAATATTTTTTAAAGGACTAACAATTCTAAGGTGTATAGGAATAAATCTAATAAATGTTTGACATCTTGAGAAAAAAATTATACCTTTCTTGAAAGACATTAAAGTAGACTTAAGTAACTATATCATGTTTATGGATGACAAGATTCAATATTGTAATGATCCTCAAATTAATACACAATTCAGAATCCCAAAAGCTTTAAAATATTTTCCAATACTATTCTAAAATTTGTATGAAAAACAAAAAGGATAAGAATAGCAAAAACAAGTTTAAAAGCAGAACAAGACAAGAGGACTTGACCTACTGGATAATAAGATTTATTAAAAATTAAAATAATCAAAATAGGATAGTACATTGGAGTATAGACTGGTACACTCCAAATAAATTTTACCCTTATTTGAATACTTAATACATGATAGTATATGACGTATGATAGTAGTAGCATTGTAAACTAGTGGGAAAACAGATTTAAAAAAATAAATGGTGCTGAGACAATTGATGACTTCTGTAGAAAAAGATAAAACTATATCTGTTTTATTCCATGAATAAAAATTCGATTCCAAGTAGACTGACTATGTATAAATTATAAAATGTTAAAACCTGTACAAGAGAATATACAGAAATATCTTTATGACTTTGTAGGAAAAGTTTTTTTTATTTTTATTTTTCTTGTTTATTTTTTATTGAAGTACAGTCAATTACAATTTGTCAGTTTCTGATGTGCAGCATAATGTCTCAGTCTTGCATATATATACATTTATTTGTTTTCATATTTTTTCCATTAAAGGTTATTATAAGACATTGAGCATAGTTCCTTGTGCTATACAAAAAAAAAACTTTTAAAATCTGTTTTTTATATATAGTGGCTAACATTTGTAAATATCAAACTCCCAAATTTATCCCCTCCCTCCCCCTTTCCCTGGTAACCATAAGATTGTTTATTAAGTCTGAGAGTCTTTTTCTGTTTTGTAGATGAGTTCATAGTGTCTTTTTTTTTTTTTTTAGATTCCACATATGAGTGATATTGTATGGTATTTTTCTTTCTCTTTCTGGCTCACTTTGCTTAGAATGACGATCTCTAGGTCCATCCATGCTGCTTCAAATGGCATTATTTTATTCTTTTTTATGGTAGAGTAGTATTCCATTGTATAAATATACAATGTGGATGGACTTTAAAAGTAAAATCTTGAACCAAAAAAATGAAGTTGCAAAATATTTATACTATAATGTTATGTATTGTTGATGAATACATACATATTTACATGTGAGTAGTTCATCTATGTAATATTATTACATGTTACATATATACATTACATATTATATGTATAGTACATATTTTATAATTTGTGAAATATTATAAAAACATGAATAGAAGTAAAAGACACCAAATCAAAGACAATACTTCCTTCTGCAGAGGGGAATGTGAGGAGGAGAAGAATGGGATGGGGGCTTTCACCATATATGCAATATTTTTTTTCCCTTTAAAGCCCTGAAACTCTAAAGATAGAAGGCAAAATTTTAAGCTTTGACAAAGCTGATTGGTGAGTCCACGAATGTTTGTTTTATTTTCTATGCTTTTTGGTATGTTTGAGCCACTTCAGAATTTAAGGAAAAAATTAAGAAGTTTTAGTAAATAGACTGTCTAAGGAAAATCTATGATTGTGATCTGATTAAAATTAAAGTTGCAAATCCTTATTTCTGACCAGTGAAAGCCAACTTTCATAGACCATGGGGCTTAGCCTGGTAAACTCTGTCTCAGATTCTACAGAGACTCTCAGAGGACAGTTAGAGGAACACAAATAAATCAAATATACCAAGAGTAATCAGAGGAGATCTCGTTAGTCTGTCTTCTCTGGTGATTTTAAGGGTTGGATGGGGGAAAGATTGTTGGTTCAGGGAAAACCTCAGATCAGGAACTTCTAAGAAGATTCAGCAACCTGCACAGCACAGTCCAAGGCTTCTCTGTCACTGCTCCCAGGGTCAAGCTTCCTACTGTTCACGTTACCCCCCTGCATCCCAGTGTCTCTGTGGGCTCATTAACACGTCGCTCTAGGTGTGTCCTGGTCAAGAAGTTATGAAGCTGTGACATTCTAGGCCTTCCTGTTATAGAAGGAGCATGGAGGCATCCTGGTGAGAACATCCCCTGTCTGCTCAGTGGAAATGGAAAGATGGAGCTGTGCTGGGAGGACTGGGGACCAGAGCCGTGATGAGGGAAACCTTGACAAGCCTCAGAGCTGAAAGGAACCTTAGAGACCATTGACTTAGTCTTTTGCATGTGTGTGTGCAAACTGTTTGTTGCAACAGAATTATGTAAAGAAGGTGATCATGAAATTGCTTTGGTTAGAGCAAATGAGGGCGCCCCAAGGACCAGTCCTCCTGCCCTCTCTTCTCACTCACATCCTCAACAGCCCCGACCAGGCCCTAGGAAGCATGTGGTGTAAAACACTGGTTCACATCCAAGCTCTTCTTTTGACACAGGAGGATACTGACGTCTAGCGGGATGCTGTGATTTGCTCAAGGTCACACTCAGCTGGTGGAGGTAGAGCCCTTTCACTCTTGCCAGTATTCTTTCAACCTCACCCTTCGAGCAGTTTCTTGGTTTTCTTGTAATTGAGCCAGTATCAGCAGACTATATTGATTTGTTTTTAATTTCTTTGTATGTTTATTCATTCTCTATTCATTCTCTATATTCTAGATAAAAAGAGAAACACTCAAAATTGTCTTTTTATCAATCTATGATATTACCATCCTGCTATGTTACCTTTTATTTCACTGAGCTCCATGTGAAGGAATCAGAGTTAATTCTTAAGTGTCATAATGATGGAGGAGGGAAGAGGGATCCAGACTAATTCCTGGTGAGGGAGCTAGGAGATCAGTGTTAAGGAGAGGAATGTCTCACTCTGCCTGTTCTCCCCAAGCAGCTCTCTTCTAAACCCCACTCATTTTGATAATAATTTGGTTTCTCAAGCTGCATTTTTAAAATGCCCACATCTTCCCTCCAGGTAAAACCCATTGATCACTTACACCACAAATTGAATATTAATGATGTTTCTTGCGCACTTTCTACATGCCAGGCACTATGCTAAGTGCTTCTCATGCATTATCTTATATAATCCACATAATAATGGTCTGAAGTATATACAACTATTATCTTCATTTACAGTAGGATTAATGGAGGTTTATAGAGATTAAGTATTTCACCCAAAGCACACAGCTAATAACTAGCAGAGTCAAGATTTGAGTCCAAGCTCTTAGCGGTTATGCTATCCTGCAGTGAACTGTTTGATACCCAACTGCCCAGTTAGGGAATGGGTGTTTCACTGGGTGTGTGGAAGAAGGGGTAATTAATTACAGAGCAGATGGGCATGGCTGGGTGTGGCTTTCCTCTCCATTTTACAATATGGCTTAAGTTGCTTCTGTACTGATTTTTTTTAATTGAAGTATCATCAATTACAATGTGTCAATTTCTGGTGTACAGCATAGTGTTTCAGTCATACATATACAGACATATATTCATTTTCATATTCTTTTTCATTATAGGTTACTACAAGATATTGAATAGAGTTCCCTGTGTTATACAGGAAAATTTATTTTTTATCTATTTTATATATAGTCATTAATATTTGCAAATCTCAAACTCTCAATTTATCATTTCCCACCCCCTTTCCTCCTGGTAACCGCAAATCTGTTTACTATGTCTGTGAGCCTGTTTCTGCTTTGAGATAAACTCAGTCTTATTGATTTTGATTAGAGATTCCCAAGAATAAGTAAAGCCTAAAAGTAGAAGATTCATCTAAATATCACCAAATTGTAAGAACACAAAACTGTATGTAAAGTGTAAGATTTGCTGTAAAACACTGACGTGAATGAGAGCCTAATTTCTGGAGGAGCTATATGCTATTAGCACTGATTTTCCTTTTTGCCTTTGTAGACTCAATTCTTAAAGTCAGCTTTATAGTGAGAATTGACTGTTAAGGACATTTAAGTAATACAAAATTTAATTACTGATTGTCTATTTCAAAGAGAGGTAAACTGACTATTTGAAATAATACTTAAAAAATATTTTTGCAAATGGTGTCAGTTTTCATATCATTCAAATTCATTTGCAAGAAACAGACTACCAAACTCAAATGGGCTTAAACAGCAAGGATATTTGTTAGGTCTTACAGCAGGCAGTTTGGAAATAGAGTAGGCTTTATGTTTGATTGATTCAGTGATTCAAATGTCAAAGGTCAGGTTCTCTCCATCTCTTCATTCTGTCTTAAGCTTTGGTTTCATTTTTGGGTTGGTTTTCCTGTGTTCACAAAATGGCTGCCAGCAACATTTAGGGATACAAGCCTGCTTATTCACATACAGTGAAGAAGAGGAAGCCGGCTGCTTCTTACTTTCCCCTAAGAACAAAGAAGACCGTTCCCAGAAACCTCCTTTCCTTCTCACTGGCCAGAATCAAGGGTCTCATGATGATATCTAAGCTAGTCTCTGGAAAATGGGTTGAGATTACTCCTAGGCAGCCTGGCCCATCTCTTCAAATGAGTTTGTTCCCTCAGACACCATTGCTTTTTCTCCATAAGAGAGAAGTGAAATGTATGTCATAGATGAACCACAATCCCCAGTGTAGAATTTGCCTACACCAGATGGGTACCATGATTCATTGACATATCCAAGAGACATGTATTAAATATCTGCCATCTGCTCAGAACCAAGAGAGTCTAAAGAAAAGTTACACATGAATACATTTTCCTATTAGGTGACAAAAATGACAAACTGTGGCTCATGCCCCTTCTGTTTTCTCCTCCTTAACTTCGGTGTCAGCACTCAACAAAAATCCCAACACAGCCAAAGACTGGACTAAAGATGGAAACTAAGCCCAAATTAGTGGCTCCAAAACAAGGAAACTGGCCAAATTCAGCCAACCAGTTAGTTACTAATTATTAAACACAATCCTTTGGAAGACTCAATCTTTTTTTTTTTTTTGTATAGATCAACTTCCCTTTATCAGGTGACAGCTGACTCTGACTTAAGCTTTAACTCTGGAGAACACTGGCTATGCATCTCTATAGCCCACAACTCATCAGTCTGACAGCTAGAAACCCTACTCTTAGGCTGAGTGTGTTACATACTTAAATCTTTTCTATTTAGAGGGGTGGGAGAAGGGCTCAAAAATTCTTACATGCACAGCTTAGCGTGCCCTATGTTGGTAAAATAATTTCATTTGTCAGTATGAAATACCTTCAGAAGCACTTCCCTTGAAAGTGATTGAGATATGAGAGCTGGGAACAAGTTACGAGTTGTCTTATACTGTGGTTTAGCAAGATTTGAAGTTGGTCAAATAAACAATTTTAACTCTCTCTCTCTCTCTTTTTTTTTTTTTAAAAACAGCCTAGCTGACTGCACCTGCCTCTTTATTAACCGCAGAAAAGTGAAAACCTAGCAACATGAAATTAAATCTTTTTCTGCTTTGGCACCAGTATGCCCATGGAGAGTGCTAAAGACATGTGGAAGATTTAATGCTTAGGGAAAGCAAAAGATTATTTGCTTCTGCCCCAGCAACAGAGCTATTCTCAGAGCTCTGATTGCTTAAGAGAGGCACGGCACAGGCACAGCTTCCCTTTCTATCTCTTGCTTAGACTTCTAAATTCTTGTTAGTTTATTTATTTGTCAAAGAGAAGATGGCATGGTCTAGAACAGTGCTTTTTGAGTTTGTTCTTCTGGGTGACTCACAGGCTGATCACTAATAGTATTTGTGTTTATAAAGAGATGATAATCTACATTTCTGCTTTTGACATTATTTTATTGTTGAACTCCTAGTTCATAAAACCCAAGAAGCATCTTATTCTAATTCCAGCCAGGGTTTGATGGTGGAAGTGAATAGAGAGGTGGGGAGCAGAGAGATATGAAAGTAGGTGACCTGTGGTTTATTTTGTTGTGCCAAAATGGCAATGTGGGCTTTGGCTTGCCACAGTCCTAAACGCACGTGACTTTGCAGAGCTCAGCCTCTCCCCCTTCAAATGGCTTTATATTTGATGACTTTTGTTTCCCACAAATATTAGACACCAACTCCCCAAACTATTCTGTACTGCCCCACACGTCTCTTACCATGCAAGCCTTTATCCCAGTCTAAGCATGGATCTCACCTGTGTCAGAGTATTTCATATACAAAGTTTAAGACCCACTACTCTAGAACTGTCTGAATACTCTGAATACACTGAAGAATGAGATTAGTGGCCAATTGGGAGAGCAAAACAAGTGGTTGAGTCTGCTTCCCACCTGTCTCCATAACTGGCCTTTTTTTTTTTTTAAACATCAAGGACTTGGTGAGTTGTAGACATGCCCTCCCCATTGTTCTTCAACCCAGTAAATGGAATATCATCAGTATCATCCACTCTGTTTATTTGTTTATTTTTCTCCTTTTTCAATTTTATTCGGTAGAATCCACTCTTTGTTTAGATTAGAAACATGGGAGTACTCTGTAATGCTTCCTTTTTTGTTAATCCTCACATCTAATTCATTCTGAAATCCTGTCATCCTCCCAACAAAATACAGAGAATGCGTCAACGTCTGTAGTCAACGTCCTAGCACAAGCCACCATCATCTCTAATCCTCAGGAATTTTCTCTCGTTTCTTTGGTTCAGTTATTAGTTGTCTATAATCCATTCTCCATCTTGAGGCTAGAATTTTCTTTTAAAAATACAAATCAGAGTATGCTGATCCCCTTCATAAATCTCTCTTTTGTTCCCTAGTACTCTGAATAAAATCCAACTCCTTACTACAATCTCCTAAGCCCTGCTTGATCTAGATTTTCCTAACTCCTTCAATTTCTCTGTTGCCTCCAATCACTATGCCCAGAGTTGTTACCCTTGTTTTGCTTTTTTTTTTTTCCCCTGTACCTGGAAATTTTCTTCAACTCTTCACATGGTTTTAGCTTAAAAGTAACTTCCCCCAGAGGCATTCTTTGATTGTCCTTCCAAAGTGGTGTGGTAGTTACTACAGACTGGGTTGTTTAACATCCATTCAGAATCGCTTTTCCTGTGCCAAGACAGCAAAACTAAAGTTCACATTTCCCAAACTTTCTTGGAACTTGGATCCTAGAAATGATTTTGTTTCCAGGAACAAAGTGCAGGGTACCCATTTAGTGGTTCACAAGGTCTCCATTTTGGTGGGACCAAACATTATTTTGTTGCCAAGGACTCTGGCAGCAGTGGTATGATTCTGGAGCAAGCAGTTGTAGCTATGGCTACAATGTGTAGCAGCAAAGGGCAGCTTCCTGATTCTGTGGCTCTGCAGCAGCTGTTTTAATTGCATTGGGGGCTGGAATGGTTCTGTAGTCAGCAGGGGTGTAGTGCTTTCTTAATAGAATAGCCTCTTTTTTTAATTGAAGTACAGTTAATTTATAATGTATTAGTTTCTGGTGTACAGCATAGTGATTCAGTTTTATATAGATAAATATAGATATATATATAGATATATATTCTTTTTCAGATTCTTATACATTATAGGTTATTACAAGATATTGAATATAGTTCCCTGTTATACAGTGTGACCTTGTCTTTTATCTGTTTTATATATAGTAGTGTGTATCTGTTAATCCCAAACTCCTAATTTATTCCTCTCCCTGGGTTTTCCCCTTTGGTAACAATAAATTTCTTTTCTGTGTTGCAACAGCTTCTTATGACAGATTATGCAGAGGCTAGGGATTGTTTAAGGGGTCAGTCTAAAACTTGCTCTTCCAACCATCTTAACAATTTTATAATCACGGAATTTGCTTTATAGAATCTCTTTCTGTTTAAACCAGCTAGAGTGTATTCTGCTGTCTGCAATGAAATCTGGATCAATGCAAGTGCCTTCCACGAGTTACTCTTTAGCTCATCTTTTAATTTTTTTCCTTCACCCTTATAACTTAAACTATTCATGTATTGGCTTTCTCCATTACAATACAAGCTTCCTGAGGATGGGGCCTTATCTGTCTGCTTCACTGCTCTGTCCCCAGCGCCTAGGACAGCTCTTGATGCATGGGAGGTGTTTCATAACCATTTGTTACATGAATGAGTGGGCCCTAGGCACTTGCAGAGGTATTCTACACTATACCCGGGCAATCTTAGTAGCAGGGGCTTTTGCTGTGCAGCTTCAGTCTTTCATTTGACTCACCATTTGTTTCTGGTTCAGCTCCAATTTAGTTCTTCTGACTCAGCAATGGAAACATGCACTTCTGATGATGACAGAGTGAGTCCTTAAATTCTCTAAAAGCTCTACATTAGGAAGCTTCTGCTAAGTGATGCCTTGTACCACCACCAGCAGAGCAGGGCTTATCTGGATTTCATTATCAATGGTGTCAAGCAGCAGGACAGAGACTGGTAAAGGAGGACCAGCCCAGCTCGGCCATTGCAGGCCTCTCTTGCTTGAAAGATTATTTCACAAACAATACCAAGTCGGGACCCTCTCCTTCTGAAAGATTATCCCATCCATTCTGGTTGCTTGCATTATTTGCCTTTCCCTTTGTCTATTTCCAGATGATACAAAGGTCCAGAAATGTATATTGTCTTTTTGCTTTGTTTTTAGCAAACTAAGAAGTTAGGTTCTCAGCATAAAATGTTGAATAATAGATTATTTGCCTAAAATAATCTCTGCCTTACTCAATTTTTCATCCTCTGCTTAGTACAGAATCTTGTACGTAATGGATGCTCGATAAATGTTTGAAGAATGATCGAATGAGTGAATCATCCTAGCTTTGTGCTTTAAAAAAAAAACTGGCAAAAGGTTAATATATGCAGAAAAGACTCAGTATATGAGAAAAAAAAATCCCACATATGACTTTGATTCTATTCAAATGTGTTCCTGCAGTTAGGCAAGATTTCATTAACATTTTCTCCACATCATGCCTGCTGAATATCATCGCAAGACTTAGTTGACAAATGCCATTCACAAACCACATCCCCGAACCTAAGAGGGTGTCTGGCCACATGAGGGACTTCCTCTTCACAATTCTGATACAAAGAAGACAGCAAATGTCAAATGTTCTTTTTCAGAACCTGCATACAGAATGATCTGCTTTTCCAAGGTCAGGGCAAGCACCCACTTTACTTTGCATTCATGAGCAAGATTGCTGGCTGGCGACAGGTAACCTTCAGAGAGAGAGGCTGTCATTAGCAGAAGGGCACAGGCTGGGAATTGAATCTTCCTAAAAAAGACACATCTGCCGGCTGGCAGGGGAAGGAGCTCATGTCAGGGCAGGCGACTAACTGGCAGTGGAGGGAGGCTGGTTACTGATTAAGCTGGGCAAGACATTTTAAAAGCAAAGAGTACTCCCCAAATTGAGATTAGGCAGGCTCTCGCAGCTGCAGCCGGGCAGGGAGTGGGGAGTGAGTGGGTGGAAAAGGGTGAGGTCAGGAAAAGGACAGGGATGAGTATGCCCTTGGCTTGGTGGGAGGAAGCAGTCTCGCAGGGGGTGGCCAGGCCAGAGACAGGTAATGTCTATCTTGAGGGCAGAAATTCCTGTCCTTGAAGTTGAAACATTTGGTGGCTTTGCCAGCTGTCTCAAAGGGCAATGTGAAATTCCCAAACCCAGGTGGTTTCCAAGTCTCTTGGCTAATACATAGATCATACATCTACCTTCGAGTACCTTTTGAAGGCTGAATATTTCCCCTTACCAAATGCCTGGGAGTCGCTGCTGTGGTTGCCTTTTTTTTAAAAACATATTTACCGTGTAACAAACCTTAAGTTATGTGGTTTGCAGATATTATATAATTAAATTGACTCCTCACAACCTGATGAGATAGGTGTATTCATCCCATTTTGGAGATGATGCTCCTGAGGCTCAGGGAGGTTGAACAACTTGTTCCATGACACAGAGCTGGAAAGTGATAGACTTTCCCAGAATGAAAGCAATTCTGTCCCTGTCTTGGGGAATGAGTCCTTCATGGTTCTGTGCCAACCGCAGAAGATTTAAAAGATATTTGGCCCTAAGGCGTGCTATTTTCCATAATTGGGAACTAACTGTACATTATCGCTCTTGTGTCCCTCAGTTTATTTTATTAATTATAGGTCAATCAAAGGTTTTTTTCCCCCCAGATTCAATTGAATGAAACAAAATGTGAACTGGCTATAGGATGGGCAGCGAGCTCACAAGGAGTGGGCAGCTAGCTTATAAAATGCTAGCGTCAAAGCTGCAACCTCTCCTGTCTTCCCCTCGCCCTGGCCACCCTCCCTGACACCTGAAATTCCCTGGAGCAGAACCACTGGTTTAGGTGAGAGTTCTCAGTCCCTGCTGAGATGTCAGTTTGTTTCCTCTGAGGACTGATGTATGGATAGTGACATTATTAATGCTTCCCCTGTATATATTGATTTCCCTCCTTTGATTTTCTCAACAAACCATCAGGCAACTGTGCTCTCTTAGCCTAGGTTAGTGTATCAGAATAGACAGTACTGAGCAAAGCCCTGAGGGAATGGAACGTAGGACAGGTTTGTTTGGATGTTAAGAAAGATGATCAGGAGAGGTTATCAGAAAAGGTCAGGAGCATTAGACCCTGTCCCTTGGGGGTGGATCCTGATAGATGTGAAAGTAGCCAGAGACCAGCATCAAGGGTTGAGTATCCTAGGAAGCGAGGATGAGACCATGGAGAGTTGTGAAGCTAAAATGTGAAGACTGTATGTAAAGGAGAATCCATAGGCAATTTCATGTATTTAAATTTCTATTTTTTTTTTTAGATAAGATTTATCGGGTGTACCACTCAATGATTACATTGTATCACAGAAGTAAACCATAGCTCTTAACAGTTTTACCTTGGCAGTCCTAGAGCACAGAGGAGATGTGGGGAGAGAGGATGAGAAATGGGAGGAGGATCATGGAGTTGATAAGCACATTTCTCATGCCAGAATTGGGACAGGGCACGGTGTTGCCAGCTTCGCCTCACAGGCTCTTTCCCCAGGAGATCAGAGATCCCAGATGGGCTTGGAAGGCACTCACGGATGCCTGACCATGGCGTGAACTGTGCCGACACGCCTGCCTCCCCTGGAGATGGGCCTGGGCATGGCCCCCCAATGGGAAATTCCAGGACCTCTGACCCACTCCACTCTTCCCAAACTGGAGAGCTTCTGATGCTTTCCGGCATCTTCCTCTTCTCCAACTTCTCCTGACACTCCACCCAATCTTACAGCTCTCTGAGAGCTTACTGTTCCCTTAGGACTGGTGCCAATAAGGGCAGGGTATTAAAGACCAGTCATATCCCCCTTCTCCGGGGTCTCCTCCCCGTATGCTGGTAAAGGCCGTGCGGGCCCAGGAGGATTTGTCAATTCAGCAAAGTCTGGTTTTCATTTCCTCTGTTCCTCCTGCTTTGTTTCAATCCAGCCAAGTGTCTTGTGCCCTCATTTCCTCTCTCTCAGCCCCATCGCTACCCTCCCCTACTATTTCCTGTATTCTGGTCCTAGACCACCCCCTGCTGTGAATCATTCTCCTCTTCCTTTTTAGCCTCCTTTTCCAAACTGACCTGTCCTAGGTCTCATTGTTTCAGGACCTGTTCTCATGTGGGTGATACCTGGTTGTCCAGATACATGAAAATTTACCAGTTTGTGGGCTACCTAATATGTTACTTCTTCCTGATAAGCAGCACCTTCGAACATGTTAAGATAGACCTTTGTATGTATAAGAAGCCTTCCCAGGAGTAACTAATGGGAAATGAACAATCAGCAACCAAACGGGGAGACTTCTTAGTCATTGATCCCCTTCCCAGGGGATTCAGCCGCCCCTTCTTTGTCTGTGTGTGATGGGCTCTGGGACAGAGGTCTGGAAGCCTAGACTTGCACTTCATCTTGGCACCTAGCTGTAAACCTCCCTGGAGACTCCAGGGTCTCCATCTGTAAAGGAAGTGTTAATAGTGAGAGGGCAATCTCCTGTCTCTAGGTGTGACTTGGGAAAAGGCTACTAAATGATTGCAAAGTACTCTGCAAATACTGAGCATTTAGGAAAAGCTTAATAAAAGATTTGAATGAAATTTCTCTAGAAGTTTGATGGGAGGTTGAGATGGGTTCCTTGGCAGAGTTCAGTGCTGGAGAGTGAACTTCTTGCCATGCATTAGAAAAAAAAAGCACCAAAGGAAGTATTCAGGGCCATTAGATGTTTTCCACCCTGAAAAATACCTGAGCTTGGCAAGTTTGGGGGATGATTGCAGCCAGCTATTGTCCAATTTTGTGATGCTATCTTAAGACATCTTAGAGACACATTGTGCTGTGAAGGTTTTTAGGCTGGTAGAGGAGGGGTTGGTGGGGGACAATCCCAGGATATGACTTGGCTTTTTCATAGAGTTAACTCTGTGGAAAATGCATGCTTCCAGATGTTGGCCTGAATAAATCCTGACCACTTGCCTTGCTCCAGAAACCACCTAAAATTGGATTTGGTAATATTTACAAGGCAGTACAGAATGTCCCGGGAAAAATTCAATGACACCAAACTGCTCAGGGGGGCATGTTGACATTTCCATTTTCTCCCAGGTTAGGGTATGAGTGCCTCACATCTGGTGGCCACTTCGGTTTATATGGAAATGAAGATCTTAAATTCCACCTCTGCACAGTCTTCACTGGGACCCCATAGTCAGCTCTGTACAGCCCAGAGTGAAATCAGGCCCCAGTTTTAGGCAACTGCCTCCAAAGTCATGACCAGGGTAGGTTTTGGGTTGAGATAGGAACCATGCAGTGTAAATGTGTGTGAAGTGCTTGGCTTGGTACAAGATGAGCAGAATTATCTTCTTTTTTAGGCTTCTATGATATCTTCTTTGTCTGTGTATCATGACAAGACAGAACAAGAGGACATTGAGCATTTGGCTAAATATTTGCCTCTCCTTTTCTCTTGAGGGCATTCATCAGTGAGACCCTACTGTGGGTTCTGTCTGTCTGGGCATCATACACACTGAGGAGCAGAGGCAAGGCCAGCCGGCTGCTTCTCTCTGCTCATTGTCATGCTTCCATAAGCAACTGTTTTTGGGGAAATCATTAATGCTAAGTTCCCTGGGGAAGTACAGAGGGATCTGTACCCTCCATCCAGCTGTATGATCAACTTCTCAGGTCAGGGAGGCAACTCCAGGCTTGAAAAATTCACTGCTGTTTGCTTTTGATGATTCTGGCAGTTACCTTTTAAAATTTCCTTTACCATTTTTTGGGGGTGCTCTTTTGGTCCTACCAGTTTCTTTAGGGAGAATATATCTTTAGGATACTGACACACCTTTGACATCGTGTCTTTTTAATCAGGTAGAGGCAATGTGCTCTGAGCAGTCTTGCTGTAAGAACAGGAGGAGCACCTGTTGCAAGAAGAAGAGGGGTGTTAGAGCTGAAATTTTGATGGTGAAATTGGACTGAGAAAGAAGCACTGATGGATGAAGGTAAGAATGAACATTCAAAACCAAAACCTCAGAATCTGTGAGGTGGGATGGCATTCTCAGTCTTTCCACACACAGTTACCACCCCAGTGCAGCTATAATTTGGGCCATTGGTAGTTGCTAATTCACTGGTAAGGTTTCCACTCTATGCTGAGCCGAGCTCCATGCATTCTGTTCCTCTTTCTGTTGCTTTTTCATTTTATTCGTGTTCATGCTCAAAATGATTTAGAGGGATGGGAGGTGAGACATACATTTCACAATCATTTGCAAGTTTTGAGGAAATGATGATCTTTTTTTCATGAAGTTGAGGATGCTAAGCCCCCACCTCCCCATTCCTGGCATATCCTAGTGTAATAGTTCATGGAGAACTCTTGCTGTGAGCAGGAAGGAGGCTCTGCAGGGGAAAGGAGTAGAAATTCCAGTCTCCTTCATGGAGGGTCGATGGCTCAGACATGGTGAAGGAGGCTTTCTCAAACTCTGTCCCACGGAGACCAGGCTTTGCCAGACTGGTAAGAGCCAGACACACTTGTCTGAGATGGATGGAAGGATAGAAGAGAAGGCTTTGCCCCAAAGTCACATACTTAACCTGCTTCCCTGGCACCCTTGGTCCCCTAGTCTGGCCTTTGCCCATAGAGAACTTATAATAAAAGTTTTGGTGGAAATGAAGTTCAACTGTGTGGATTTATCGTACTTAACGCACATGGTCTTGGTTTTATTTTGCTGTTTGGTTGCAGAGCTAATTTAACATTGACATTAAAGAACATATATTTTGAAAAACTAGAAATAGTCTCAATAGACCCTTATACATTCTTTGTGTTGCTTTTATGTATTTTCTAAAGTGTTTATAGCCAATGTGTATTACTTTGAAAAAGAAAGTGATATTAAGATGGCAAAAAAAATTATGTATAATCCCTCAGGCTACAGGCATCTACTTCCATTTTAAAGTGTTCTCTTTTTCAGTGTTTGTCGATTTTGTGCAATTCTGGCATGCTTTAAAAAATTTATTGAGATGAAACTTACATAACATAAAGTTAACCATTGTTAAAGTGAATGACTCAGTTCCAAAACATTTCCATCTGAATTTAAATGAGATGATGATCTGTATTAATAGGTAAAACATTTTACCCATGAAGCAATTTTTCTGCATTTCTCTGCATTTTCCCCTTCCTCCAGCCCCTGGCAGCAACAAATCCGCATTCTGTCTATAGATTTATCTATTCTGGACATTTTATATAAATGGAATCATGTAATACGTGACTTTGTTTCACATCCTATTTTTGCAGGTTCATCCATGCTGTAGCATGTATCTGTACTTCTTTCCTTTTCATGGCTGAATAATATTCTATTGTAAGGATATACCACAATTTGTTTTTCCATTTATCTGTTGATGGACATTTGGGCTACTTCAACATTTTGGTTCTTGTGAATAGTGCTACTGTGAATATACATGTACAGGTTCTTGTTCATCTGTTTTCAATTCTTTTGGTTATATGCCTAGGTTGTACTGGTATTAGTGTAATTTCTGGGTTATAGAGTGACTCTCTTTTCAAGGACCTGCCAAACTGGTTTCCACAGTGACTAAATGATTGTGCCTTCCAGCCAGCAATGCACAAGGTTTCCAATTTCCCCACATCCTTGCCAGCACTTGTAATTTCTGTTTGACATACTTTTAACCATTGTGAACATGTCATCTTTTGCAATTGATGAAATGTTGAGTTTTAAAATTTATATTAACCTCTAGCATTTGTGTGTATTGGTGTGTTTGACATTGTGTTGCCACTTCAGAACAGTTTTCTTTCATTATCCTACTTTTTCTTGGATCCTATAATTCATCTCTGTGACTTTATACTTGATAATTTTGAGCATAGGGTTCACTGTTGGAGCAAATTCTTTTGCGTCTTAGAATAACCTCTGTATTACACATGAGTGATCCTACCTGTTGGCTCCTGCTCTACCTTTTGGCTACATGAACTTTCCTGAAGCATGACATTTGAAACAGAGCTCTGTCCTAAAAGCCAAGTAGTGGTACTCACCTTTGGCTTCTGTTGAAAGCTCTGCTGAAAACAGGAATATGTGTATGAAGCCCAAGAAACGTCTTAGAGTGTGGGCCTTTCTTCAGCCTCACCCACATCCCCATGTGTTAAGCTCACACTGGACACAAGGGTGAGAAGAAATGAGACCGTTCAGCTTGGGCAACAGAGGTTGGGGACAGAGGGAGAGGCACAGATGGCCTTGGACCTGCAGGAATGGGTGGGGATGAAAGGTGAGAATGAATATGTTAAGCTGGATTTGCCTGTTAGAACTCAACTGGTGAATTAAGTGCTTAGGGAAATGTGACAGAAGGCAAATGCAGGGCATCCCAGCCTCAGTGCTATTGCCGTCTTGTGCTGGATTGTCCGTGTTGCGTGAAGGTGGTGCGGAGTGCCGTAGGATGGTGAGCAGACCCCTGGCCTCTACACACTAGACGCCAGTAGCATCCCTACCCTCCTCTCCCACCCTGTCCATACATGGCCAGTCTTCCCTGGGGGTGCGGAATGGTGACTCCCAGTTGAGAACCACTGGGCAAAGTGAACATCGATGTTTTTCATTTATCAGTTGACATTATCAGTGGATTATTATTTGAAAACTAGTACTTATTGAGGCCCACTACAGGCCAGGCTCTATGCTCAGCATTTTCTTTCATTTATTTCTCAGCAAATGAATAAGTATGTTCTGCTAGGAACTGAATCTATACTGTGGACGAAACACAGGAAAACTCTTGCCTCCTTGGAGCTTCCATTCTGGTGGGGAGATGGGCATGTGGAAATAATCCCACAGATGTACAACTGCAGCCATGACGAGTGCCGTGGAAGGGGGCCCCTGGGGAGCATGGCGAGCAGTTTCCCAGGGCTGCCCACATGCCAGGCTTCGTGCTGAGGCCGTCACACGCGTGGATTCTCGTGCCCCTGACAGCAAGTGTATGATGTAGGTACTGGTCTTCACGCCCAGTCTTGCAGGAAGGAAGCTGGCTCTTAAATGGACGGAAGTCACACAGATAGAAAGTTTGGGTTTTGAACCTGATGTGTTGTCCTCAGAGCCTGAGCCTCTAACTGCCACCTGAGGTAACATGAGTTGAGATGAGCTGAATGAATAGACGGTGCCTGGTTGGAGAGGGGAAGGGAAGGTGTTCTAAGGCAGACTTGATGGTAAACGGGTGGGCCTTGGAGCAGGAGAGAGAACAGAGGACGGAAAGAAGGTCTGTGGGACTGGTGAGGGGAGAGTGGTGGGGGCAGGGAAGAGAAGGTGGGTGGGGGGCCAGGTCTTCCTATCGCCAGTCCTTGTAGGCATTAAAAGGATTCATCTTTACCCAAAAACCTATGGGGAGCTCCTGGGAGTTTTTTTTTTTTTTTAATTCAAGTAGTCAGTTTGCAATGTTGTGTCAATTTCTGGTGTACAGCAGAATGCTGCAGTCATACATATACATACATATATTCCTTTTCTTACTCTTTTTCATTATAGGTTACAACAAGATATTAAATATAGTTCCCTGTGCTATACAGTAGCTGGGAGATTTTAGTAGGGAGAAAACACCGAGGTTTTCACTCATTACCATATTTAATATTTACAGCCACCCTATGAGGAGAGAGTGAAAGCCATTTTGCCAATAAGATGGAGGGACATGGGGAGCCAGATACTTTGAGAAGGTCACAAAATTGAAAAGTAGCAGAGCTGGCCTTCACACTCAAGCTTGTCCATTTGCCAGCCCATTCTATTAAGCCACCACCCCAGGCAGCATCCTCTGCTTCAGGCCCCTGAAGCACCGCGGGTTCCCCCATGGTAGCTAGTGAGTTGGGTCTGATGTCTGGAAATTCTGTCCCCGGGGATTTCATTGTCGACGTGTGAACACACACAATTCTGTGCATCTCCGCAGTCATTCTTTTAACTTTTGAATTTTCTATTTTGTTTATTCTCTGGCGCTCCAGCTCCAATTCACCCTTCACCCTGCCCACCCCTTGGCCCTGCAATTCTGCCCTGGGACACTGTCCACGTGGCCTCTGATAAGAATCGCTCCATTCAGTGTAGCTGGCAGGTAGATGTCCTCTTTGCTCAAACATGCGTGAAGGTCTCCACTCCCCCGATCTCATGGCTGTGGCGTCTGGAACTCTTTGGCTGGCCCTCTTCTGTTCTTTTGGAGAGAGTGTATTTCCCCCTCCAGGTAAACTTCAAACTAGCATTCATTTAAATATTAATTTGCAATTGCACAATCTCTCCTGTGATATGACCACACTCTGTGGGGATTAGGCGGAGGGAGCCTCCTTGCTCATTTTAATCGCACGTTCCGGCAGTGCTGGGACTTGCAGCAGGTTGGATCCTTCCTTTCACAGCATCCAAAAGGCTCTGCAGTGCTAACCAAATTGAAACGAGCCCCTTCATCTTACACACGGATAATTAAACTTCAAACACTGTTTATCTCAGTCGCCAAATCCTCAGAATGCAAAAGCAAATTAATTTTAAATCTATATCTGCTTTAAATAGTAATTGTTTAATCAACAGGCTTGATGTATAATTATATTCTTTGTTCCTACTCCCTGCAGGCTTGAATAGACCACATATTTCCTGGGTTGCTTTCATTTCTGTAATTAGATCACGTGACCAACCCTCAGTATATTACAGTTGACTCCGATTGCTTCTCTCCCACCCCCTTCTAAATGCTAAAACGGTTTCTCATGAATACTTAGATTATAACAGCCCAGCTTAACATGGAGCTGTGAGTGTTTTGCTTTAATCCTTTATTCTTTCACCTAATAATTTACAAGTGATTTTCCTGGTGGCTGCTGTACTGTGCCGGCTGTATCATTAGAGAGTTAAGAGTTCTTGTCCTTATTTTGAACTCCTGTTTCCATAAAGGAAAACCCTTCTTGACTATGTAGAAACATACTGTCTGGACTCCTTGAAGTCAATATTATCCTTATAGAGGGATTTAAGGTTCAAAGTGAACAAAAAGTAAATAATATACTGGGCTTCTGTGATTTGACCATCTGGGACTTCATGGAGAAAGGAAGTCATTTTCCTTATTAGAAAGAGCAGTTTTGTTTCCAAGAATTTATTTTTCTTGCCTGGATTCATCCCATAAAAATGAGAGCTGGGCATTAGATAATTAGGTCAACACTGAGATCTATTCTCTAATTGGAATTTGTCCCACACAGTATGCCTGATCTTCTGTGGGTCTGTGTTAGAAATAGTGTTGTTCAGCCAATCTGGCTCTTTGAACTTCCTTTATCATTCATGTCCTCCAGCTCCGTATCTTTCAGATTTTATTTCTCAGAGGCCTTGCAATTCTTAGTATTTTTCTCGTTTTTGTTATGGAGGTATACAGAATTGGACAGGGCATCGCAAGTATGACTTAATCAATAGTATGTAAATTAAGAGGAGTGATTGGAAGTCGGAGAGAGAAAGAATCTCATTTTTTTGGTGGTTGTTGCTTAAAAAAAAAAAGATGCACAGGGTGTCTATAGTTAAAGCTCAACTCAACTAGGCTCCTTTCACTTCATCATATTTCAAAATTAGATCCAAGTTTGCACTGTCAGGCCTTGGTCTTCTCAGCTTTATTCATTTCTTACTTTCTTTCCTACCCATGGAATATCTGTGTTTTGGATTACTTTCTCTTAACTACACAAATGTGGATTTTTCAGGCAGTGTCTGATTTTACTATTTTGATTCAGCTATGCATTTTTATGAGGTTCACCACTATATTCTGCCCATATTTCTGTAGCTGTCAGGTGGTTTTTTTGGTTTTTTTTTTTGTTTGTTTTAGATCATTTCACCATCCTTTTGGGTATTTGCCACATTTCCCAATTATATCTGTGGAAATAATTTCTGTGTTTGTTATTCACCTTTGCAGATCATCCATGCAAATGCTAAATTAAATGTGACATGCTCATTGGCACCATTAAATTCACAGATTAATAATTATTCTGTATTAATGGATCTATGATATTTTTTGGTTAGAGAATTCTGACCCCAGCTTCTCCTACTCTTCAGTGAAAGAGCAATCATTACGTAGCTTTTATTTGTATATTTTCCAAGATTAAGAAACCCATGTAATCATACAAAATAATATGAGATGTGTTTTTATGTAGATGCTATGGTGGATAAGGTCTAATTGGGAAACAGCAACCACTTTTGGTCTTTTGACAGAAGGAATCATATAGTACAGGAAACTATACTATAGTTTTTTTATATTATGGTATTGTTACCCAGGTGATGGTTAAACTTAGAAGCCAAAGAGGAGAAGGTATAGCAATCCAGAGGTTGGCAGTGGTTGGAAGCTACTCCCACCCTGAGACCAGAAGGACCACAGAGGGTGGAGGTGTTACTGGAGCCCAGAGCTGGGGCTGTTGGGCAGATCTGGGTGCTCTGCAGAGGCCTCCTGGTGGGAACTGAGAGCACAGAGGCCAGGATTGCCTGTTAGAGCTGGAGGCTCCCAAGAGAACTAAGTAGTGCCTAAGATGCCACGTTGGGTGGGGAGAGGAAAGGATAAATAGCTTCCTTCCTCCTTGTACTTCAAGCCTTCTGGCCTCCCCCTGGCTGATCTTACCTGGAGGCCAGTTGGCAAGAAATCCAGTACCCAAATATACAGGTTACAGCAGGGGAAGTGTAGCCCCGTACATCTGAGATCAGAGACAACGACCAACACAGATGTGCTGTGAAAGTAGGTGCAAAGTCCTTTTTGGGTTTCCGTGAACTTACCAATTCACCAGCACCATTCACTGCCTCTCTGGCCCATTCTGGACGCACTGCTAGGCTGGTCTTCCAAAAATACTGTGTTCACCTTTGCACAGTGACCCTTACTTCTTGCCAAATCACCTTGAGCTCTCCAGGACTTTCCTAAAGTGGATTGCCTCCCCACCTCAGATCTAGATTGAATTCACATTTGTCTTAGCCCAGTTCTTGTCCAGATAGAAGGAAGGAGAAAAGGTAAAATAATATTGGTTGACCACCTATTCTGTAGCAGATGCTGACCTGGGAACTTTGTACACCTTTTCTTCTATTGGATTCTCAGATATTACTCTTATTTTTCAGTTGGATGGTGAGGCTCAGAAGGTAAGGGAACTTAACTTCTCCAAGGTGACACGATCTGGGGAGAATTGGAGGCGGGTCCTCTGACACCAGATCTTGTTTCCATGATGCCACATCTCCTTTCTGGTTTTATTAAAGCTCGGAGAAGCAAAGTGATTTATTAAAGTTCACATGGTTGGTAAGCACTACCTGACAACTCAATCCATCTGTTTTGGGTTTAGAAGATTTTCCAAGCAGTCCTATTTTAGCAAGACCTTATCCACCAATTCTTGGTTCAGGTCCAGCTTTCTCCATGGTATTTCCCCCTTGGAAAATCCCACATCAAGCTCTCCTTTCTTTGAACTTCTCTGATACTTACACCAGTTAAGTATATAGAGTCACTGAGTTCTCCAAGTACTTCGTCTAAGGGACATAAATTCTGGAGTCAAAATGTAAAGAGTAACTACAACCATGTCTCATACATTCCCTCTGTCTCTCTATAAAACCCCACTCTGGTGACACAGGTAACATTTAATGACTGACTCTCAGCTTGTGTCAGGAGTTTAAGTGCCTTGCAGTTTAGGCAGAGAACTCCTTACTTCTCAGGAGCGGTTTCTAACCTAGCGCACATAAGGGTCCTCCAGTGGGGAGTGTTGAGAGGCGAATTTTGACTCTGGAGATCTGGGGTGAGACCTGGGGTTCTGCTGATATTTTTGATCCTAGAACCACACTTTGAGTGAGTCTAGAACATAGATTTACCCATCAGAGGCAGCTGACAACCCACCAAGGACACTTATCACAAGGGACACGATGAACAGACAACTGCATATACTCATATACTCAAATCTAGGGAGCTGGGATGAATAGTCGATCAGATTAAGGGTCATAACATTGGAAGATGAGAAAATGAGAGTAAATATATATTAATGAGAATAAATTTGGTGTGGGTGGGGCTGGTACAGAGTATTGCATGATAATGATTTGTTTTCCTTGAGAAGGAAGTTCTTAGAGTCTGTAGACATTTTAACATTTTACTTGAGGGAAGGGTGACTGTCGGCCATGTGAAGAGTGATGGCCTCTAAGGTGTTCTTGAAAGGGAGAAAGAGAAGGCTGTTCTTAGGCTCTATTCTGACTTAGTGGCCTCCAAAGAGGACGAGGAAGATGTTTTTCTGCATCTTAGTTTGGGGAATATATTGGGAGAGGCCTTTGATGTGCTATGATGGCCCGAGTTTTTTGTTCTTTTCTGCCAAATTCTAGCTGGACCACAGGGCAGAAGAATCCTTTTTAAGAGAGGAATGAGGGTAGCTGGTGATGTGTATGTGTGTGCACAATGTACTTTTGATGTGCAGTAAACTGGTGCGTGGGACTTAGCAGGTCTGCCCACTCAGCCACTTCTCCTGACCGTGGGCAGGTGTACTGGTCCTCCAAGGTCATGGGGTGGGACTGCTCTGAGCGCATTGTTGACTGCTTCTTGGGGAGTACTGGAGAAGAATGGGAAGATGGACTCTCTTCCTTCTCCACCACCTCTCTCTGGGTCTCAGGAAGGATGCTCCTTGATTTTTAGTATCAAACTGGACATTTTAACAGGGATCAAAGAAGTTTATTTGAGGTACTGACTGGAACCAATCTTACTTCCATTTTCAAAAGTCAGTACCGTATTTCCTATAATTCAATCTTCTGGTCTTTCTCTCAAATCCTTGTTGCTGATTTAAAAAAAAATTACTGCCTTTGTCAGACATTTAACCATCTATAATTCATACCATCTGCTGCAGATTTTTTGATTTTATTTTAGGATTTTAATGAAGTCTTTTATTTGTCCATTTCATATCTCATATACTAACCGTTATGTCTAGGACTCCACTCAGATTTCCTCAAGCCATCTGGAAGAGGATTGGATCAATCTCATGTACGTTGCTGATTTTGGAACTCGATCAGTCATTTTTTGGGGGAAGATTTGTATAGTTTCCCTCACTAATCATGCTCCAGAATGTCCTTGCCCATTGCTTAAATCTTATTTGTGCTATGATCTTCCCTAATTACCAAATAGTGATTTTTTATTGACCTTAATATTTTTGGCTGGTCTTATTTGAAAAACATTGGTTAAAGGAGTGGGGTAGAAAGAGATAAACTTAGTAGAAATAAATAGTAAGTGTAAAATATTACCAGTCTCTTCTCCTATCTCTTATTAAACTTTGGGAATTTCTGATTTGAAATTGGCTAAGTACATTGCTTCTCTTTGTTCTAGAAAAGACTAAACTCCACTAGTGTTGAGATCCTGCATTTTCATCTGTGTCTCTAGGACTTGACACATAAGTGCTTAGTAAATACTGATAAATAATCAATGAGTGACTTTGTCTGAATAACCTATATTGTGTCCTAGCAATAGGAACCTTTTTGAATTCTGTCAAGGACTGACTGGGGGCTCCAGTCCAGTCTTTTCCTCCACAGAGTGAAGGTCAGTTTCCCTAGAGTTAGTATTTTCATTCCTTTCTTTTTTGTTCCTTCCTACGTCTATATAAGTGCAGATACATTTCTATATGGAGAGATTCTATATAGAAACAGACTTGACTTTGTAATTTCTGTTTCTAGTGAATCACTCACCTCAAAGGTGGAGGAAACTGTTGAGGGAGACAGATGGGGCAGAGAAAGGACATGGCTTTGGAATTAAAACAGTAGTGGGTTTGAGTGCTGGCCATACCTGTTTCCAGTGATGGGAACTTGAGCATATTACTAGTGCTGAGTCTATAAAATGCAGACCTTAATGAAGTACAAATGGAGTAATGGATAGTGTCTTGATAAGGCTTCCAAGCCATGCGCCTGGCTCGCACATGCCCCACCATTCTTCTCTTGCTCTCTGAATTTCACCTATTGCTGCCTTCCATTGTTCAAAAGCTCTGAGCTCCTATCCATTTACCGCAGGGCCTTTGCACAGGTAGTCCCCACTTTTTATGTCATTAGTTCTTACTCATGCTTCAAGACTCAGCCAGATTCCCTGATATCCCTTAAGTAAGTCAGATTTCCATGGAAGGTGTACTCTGAAATTTGTAAGGCTTATCATAATTGAAATTAAATAATAATTATGTAGTAATTTGTTGTTCAATTCTTCCCACTCTTTCCACCCATGGGAATGTAAAGTCCATGAGGGCAGAGATCATTACTGTCTTACTCATCTTTGTACCTGGAGTGTTTACCAGATGGCCGGGCACAACGGAACTTAATAAATGCTGTTGGATTCATGAATAAATGAATACAATGTAACTAACAAAAGCTAAACACAAACTAGGTGCACACTAATTTTTACTTCTATCCCACCCTCTCAGTCGACCTTCTTTTCTGCAGCTCTGCAGGGAAGAGTATGAAATCAAAGGATTCATGATTTGAATGAGTGCACCCTGACCTCCTCACCTGCCTGAAAATTTCCCCCTTGGCTCCCTCCCATGGACTGGACTCCCTCTGAGTCTGATTCCCAAGGCTCACTTTGTACCAGAATTAGCTGGGAAGCTTTGTAAAACTGCACATAACATTTCAGCCACCGTGGGTGGGGTCTGCACATCAGCATTTTAAAATGCTTTCCAGGTGATTCTAATGTGTGGCCAGGGTTGAAAACCACTGCTTAGGTAAGGAATTATCTTAAAGACTTGATGAAATTCAAGCATGTCTGTGTCTAAGTCATGCTATGTCTGTCTAAGTGGGTTTAACATCTTAGCGACCTGAGCATCTGCTAGCACTTCTGCACCTACTGATCAGATTGGCCTTGAGAGAAGGGGAGGGAGGAGAGGATTAGCATCAGACTGGTAAATCATTAAATATCAGGAAAAGTCCTTAATGGGTACCAGCCCACTGTGGGCATAATTGGGTGGAATCCTGCAAAGACAAACCTCATCTTCTCAATGTTGTCAGTACACAGGCTTTGCCCAGATAGACCAGACTTCTTGTGGTTATTTCCATGGAGTGAATCACACTGGGCTAGTCCTGGATATGCCTTTTCCTAGATGAAGCAGTGCCCTAATGGGTTTCTGGTGTGGGAACAGCTTCAAGGACATCGGCCCTGTAAGGTACTATGGAACAGGGTGGTCTGAACACGCTGTGAGATGGGATTTTTCAAAGTTGGTTGGCAAAGATGAAGGTGAAGAGCCAGGCACTTCAAAGAATGAATTTGTAGTCTTATTAGATTAAGAAAGGGAAACAGAAAAAAACTAGAATCATACTTTGGAGCTCTCTGGTGTAGTATAAATGCTGTATCTTACTTAGAATTCTGTTACAGCAGGGGTTGGCAAGCTATGGCCTATAACCCAAAGCCTGCCTGTTGCTGTTTTTGTATAACTTGTGAGCTGAAAGTGGTTTTTACATTTTCAGCTGGTTGAAAAATAATCAAAAGAAGAATAATGCTTCATGGACTCAGGAAAATTGGGCAAAATGCATATATCAATGAAATGTTACTGGAGCACAGCCACGCTTATTCTTTTCGTGTTGCCTGTGGCTGCCTCCGGTCGACACCAGCAGAGCTGAGCCATGGAGACTGAGGCTGTGTAGCCCACGAAGCTGAAAATATACACTCTCTGGCTCTTTGCAGGAAAAATTAGCTGACTTCTCTGTTAAAGAATCAGAAGTAGGGGGGAGGGTATAGCTCAGGGGTAGATTATGTGCTTAGCATGCATGAGATTCTGGGTTCAATCCCCAGTACCTCCATTAAAATCAATCAATCTAATTACCTCCCCACTAAAATAACTAACTAAATAAATACATTTTAGAAATTTAAAAAGAATCAGAAGAGGAACTGTATGGAAGGAGTTAACCATGGGTAAAAAGAGGAATGGGAGATAAGAGAAAGGAGAAGACAACTACCATTGTAATGATTGTTTTCTAAGTGCCAGGCACGTTGACCCTTTCAGTAACCCTTTAAAGTCATCAGGGCCCCAGGAAATTACAGGTGTAACCACAAATGAAGATCATTGGAAGAAGGTTTAATAAATAGATGATTTGCAAAGTGAAGGCCGGAATAAGGGATTTGTAAGAGAGAGGGTGTTATCTCTGGGCTAGTAGCAAAGGAGCTGTCACTTCTTTGGAGGGTTGAAGGAAGGGAGGAATTTTCAGAATCCCAAAGGAAAAAGTGTTGTAGATAGGGGTATCTGGAGAGCAGTAGTGACCTTCGCTTGAAGGACGCAATCAGATAGAAGCCCACAGGGAGAGAGCCAATGGCATCATTTCCCGCACCCCCCCCCCCCCACCGCTGTCTCCTGCTGGAGCAGGAGCCTATTGTACCCAACAGGGGAGTCTAGTGAAGTATTTCATCCAGGCCAGTCTCCGTGGCAGAAAGGGAGCTAGTAAAAGGTACAAGAGGATCTGTAGGGGTAAACAGAACATATCCTGCACAGGTGGGTTCCACTGTCATCACTGGTCCCCTCCTGCCTACTATTCCACAGACGATGAAAGTTAGATTTGATCAAGTAAATAGTGTCCCTCAGTAAAGGCTGGGCTAGAAATAGAACCCAGACATTCTGACTCCAGGACCCACATTGTCTTCACTATTGTGTTACCCTGAGTTTAGATGGAAGGGACCTTAGAGAGAATCCGCTTTTCTCTTCCAGCTCAGCTTTTGCAGCATAGTTTTAGGTGGTCCTTTAATTACTCCTTAAATATATGCCTGCCTGGGGACCAACCACAGTCCTGTGGTCACTTTTTTCCCACTAAAGGATCCCTCTATGACTGGAAAGTTCTTCCCTGTACTGGACAAACTCAGGAGGTCACATTTACTGATGTAAAAAATTATAGATAAATGCATACATATACAGACATTTGAATCTCCAAGCTTTTTTCTTTACCCACTTTCTTATGTTTTTCTTTTCGGAGTTCCTAGAAACACTCCTTCATTTCTGTTTTTCTTTCTGTGGCCCTCTTGGTGTCCTTTTCTAGATTCAGTTGTAGGATTTTTTTGTTTTTTTCTATGGACTCTCCCTCCTCTAGCCAGATCATCACTTTCCATAGCATTCATCTTAATTCAAAGTCACAGCCTTTGATCGAAAGGAACTAGGGTACAAGTTTTTCTTTTTCTTTTTTAAAGGGTTAAGCTCTTAAAAGTCATGGAGGGTGTATTACCAGGTCATTTGGTGGCTGCTCAGTCCCGTGTGAATCAGCGGAAGTGGGTAGTGGTCAGGGAGGGTGATGCATCTTGGCAGGATTTGCACTGCGTCTCACACACACTCCAGGAAGAAGGCTCACCTTGTGGATGGCCACATGAAGCCCCAGATCTGCCTTTTGCATGCCACAGTGGGAGGGCACTGTGGGCACCCTTCCATGCTGGATGTGGTACCAGGATACCGCTAACCTGGTGTGCTCATGAGTCCTTTTTATTGTTTCATGGAACATAGAATGTGGTTTCTTTTTCAGAATAAACCTAGAACTTGATGAAACTCTGTGGACTCTGGTGAGGATGACGGTAGTGACAATAACAACAAAGTTTTATCTAGTGCTTAATCCTTGGTATACAAGTATAGTTTTCAATATTTACCATTTGCTGCCAACAAACCCTTTTTAAGCTATTAAGTAGTGGGGAAAACAACTTTATTAGAAATTTTGATAAAAATTTAAACATAGCAAATCCCAATTTTTTATTCCATGTTTTCCTGGTTTAGAAGGTACTTACACCGAAAATGGGCAACTTCCTGTGAACACCATTAACTGGTCAGCTGTTGTGTATGATACTGGAACATATCCATCTTGTAAATCTGATTCCAGGTTTCAAATCCATCTGTAAAAGTTTTTGCTTATTGTTACTTCTGATTTTATCTTCTTACAGGTAACAACATCATCAAAATATAATACTTTTGAAAACTTTGATGGCTCATAATTTTGAGAGGAAAGCTATCTTTGTTCCATGATTGCAAAATGTTTCAGATTTATAAACGTGAATTAGAGTGATCAAAAGAACTTTTGATATTTACATTATCCATTTTCTTTCATTCACCTTTTTATACATAGCTGCCCTATCCACTTATGACCCATATCAAGTGAAATTTTGGTGTCATCATAAAGATAAAAGAATATTGTCATTCATCTTTTTAGTAAAATAGGATGGTACAAGTTCTGATCACAAAATATTTCATGATAAAGTTCTTATTGAGTGACTAACTCATTGAGAACACTGTACTTCCTTTTTGTCTTTAGAAGTATAGTGTCCACTCAAATGATTCTAGAATTTGAGAAAATTCACCTAGGATATTGTCATCTGAAGACTTGTCTGAGATTTCACTTGTGTGAAATCTTTTGGCATTAATCTCTGCTTTGTTTGATAATTATGAAACATCTTCCTCTGTAAATTTCCTTATTTTTGCTATTTAGGTTAGAAAATAAAATTATAAATTCTCAGCTGTGTTGACTGAAAGATTAAAAAAAAACCTACAAAGATGGTATCCCTTGTCTTCTCTTGATCCTTGGAAGGTGCTGCAATACTTGGGGCAAGACAACAGGAAAACTGTAGGGTGATGTAATAGTGATGGTTTATTTCATTATTGTATCAGTCTTTTAAGCAATTCTATTATTTTTCCATTTCACGTTAGTTTAGTGATTCTTTTTAAAGTATAGTTGAGAATAGTTCTTGAGTAATATCAAATAATGCCCAAGATGATGAATAGCAAGGTATTTTAAGATATAGGAAAAATAAAATTGCTAAGATCCTCTAATGTATCTTAAATTTAAAAAAATTGGGGGTGGGTGGATAAGACTCAGTGGTGGTACATGCTTAGCACTCACAAGCTCCTGGGTTCATTCCTCAGTATTGCTATTAAAAAAATTATAAAAAATTCAAGATACAATGAGTTTCATTAATAAAGCAGATTTTCTCTTTGTTCTTTGGAAGACTTTTAAGATAAAGTAAATACAGTGAAATATTAATTCCTACAAATAGAACTGCTCAAAAATGAAGTTCAAAAGCAAAAATGAAGCCCCATGATCCCTGATGTTATGTCAACAGTTAACATGTATTAGGTACCATGCTAAAAAATGTATGAACATGACCAAAACTAGTTAATGGATCGAAAAATAATTGAGTTTCAGTTTGGACTGATGAAAATGTTCTGGAGATGGATGGTGGTGATGGTTGGACAAAAAAGTGAATGTACTTAAGGCTACTGACTTGTACTCTTAAAATGATAAAGTTTATGTTGTGTATATTTTACCACAATAAAAAGTAGTAATATTTAAAGGTATTTAGACAGTATACCTACTTAAAATTTTCTTTCCATTACCCAGCTTGCACAAAGTAATTCCTTAGTCAGTTACCATAATTATATGAGTTAAAACTATCCCTCTTCAAGTGGATGGGAAAGGCTTCAGAGACTAAGTGATTCACCCAGCATCACAACTGGTAAGCAGCAGAGTGCAAGTAAAACTCTAGCAGAAAGAGCCAGAACCTCACATGGAACCACTACACCTGCTACTGCCTGTGTGCAGTGTGGCAGGTCCGGGTCCTGCCATGGTTCCATGGTGTAGAGGCTTCGGACCCCTGTCTGTGTCATACACTCCACTTCCTCTTTCCAAAGTCTTAGTGTAGCCTGGGATTCCTTATCTACCTCTTTCTGACTTTCTCAAGATGCTTAAAAAAAAAAAAAACTTTATATGTAAAACCACATGCATTTTTGGCCAGAATAGTTTCTGACCCTCTCAGAAGGGAAGATAAGCATGCTCATGTTCCAAAAGCCAGAGGAAAACAGGCCCCCTTCTCCAGTTCCCTAACCTGTGCCTCCATGGGGCATGACTCTGTTGCCTCCTCCAGACTGTGTTTGAACAGCCCTGACATTTTCCACCACTTCGAGGTGCCCTTCATTTGCTAGGTGGTAGCAATTCTGATTAACTTCTGTCAGTTCCATAGACGTCAAGCCCAATTTGATATGTTTTTGAGGAAGTTAGTATGTGACAAGATAAATGGAAGTGCAGTTGTTTTTTTTGTGTTTGTGTATGTAGAGGGGAGGGGAGGTAGCTAGGTTTACGTATTTATTTACTCTTAGAGGAGGTACTGGGGATTGAACCCAGGACCTCATGCATGCTAAGCATGTGCTCCCCTTGAGCTATACCTTCCCCCCGTGCAATTGTTTTCTGCAAGTTACGTGATGGATTCCAAGTATGTATACTATAAAAATACCTTTAGAATGAAATACACAGATAAGCATCATTGTTCTATGCCACTAAAAATCACATTGATGTGAATAAACAAAAAGTGTATGAGTAAGCAGCAGAGTAATGCCCATTGCTTGAGTGGAAAATAAAATGTTATTCAGAGCTCAAAGATACATTTATTTCAGGGTAAGGGTATAATTGGGGTAAAGAGCTGAAAGTGCTTTGGAGCTGTAGTTCCTCATCTGGACCAGCTGAGGGCAGTTGGTCTGGTGAGGATTGCCTGCTTGGATTTTGCTCATGATGTCTGGTGACTGGTCATTCTGAGTCATTAGAAGAAAGAATATCTCTAGCACTCGGAGGGCCCAGTTAGGGTGAAAGGTGACATAAAGCACTGAGATGGTCTATTTATTGTTTCCTTTAAAGTGGTCCTAGGACCACCTTTCCAGGTATATGCTGGAAATGCAGATTCCAGGGCCCCACCCATGACCTACTGCGTCAGAAAGTCTTTGGATGATTCTTTTTTACAGTAAAGCCGAAAAAGCACTGCTCTGTTAGCAACTCTTCAAGTGGGAGGAAGGAGTTGAAGACAATGGAAGGAACCAGACCAAGATGAGATGTCAGGATTTAAGGGACTGTGACACTGCCATACAGGGTCTGAGGAAGGATCCAGGAAAATCCAGGAAATAGGAGTGTAAGAAGAGCAGTTGAATGAACAGATCTCTCAGGAGACTGTTTATTTACTTGCCTGGTTGGAAATGCAAAACAGGAAAGCAGAAGTGTGGCAGATAGAGATCTAAGATAACAGGACTGGGAACCTGGGAGGTCTGGGGTGGGAAGGGCACCGGATGGGGGGCAGTGGACCTCAGCATCAGGAGGGCTCAGGGACGCCCCACAGAGCAGGATGCGATTGGCGGGGGCTGAGTGCTCTACTGCCGCAGCCAAGCGCCTTCCTCTGTCAGTCCTTGTCTTGAAGGTTAGACTCACAAACCTCATTGCCCTCATACCTCCCTTTTTGTTGGACAACAGGCAGTTGCAGTCTCAGGAGGTCCTGTTCCCAACCCAATACCCGAGTTGCAAACTTGGGGAGCTCCGTGGTGGAAGAGGCTTCTTGAAGCCTCAAAGAACAGACTTGCTTTGGGGCTGATCAGAGTGAAGCCCATCCAGCTGACTTACTGGCCCATATTGGGAAGAGCATTTTGAGTAGTAAAGCAAAGCGCAGGGTGAGAAGAGAACCAGGCAGTTGGGAATCACGAGTGTTTGTGTGTGCACATGAGACAAGGCTGGAGACAGCAGCCTTGTGAAGACTTTGTAAGTTTGGGGTTTACCCTAAAGGCAATGGGGAACCCTGGAAGGGTTTTAAGCTAGAGCAGGACATATTCAGGTTTGTTTTTAGCCTAAGAAGTGCTGTAGCTGGGCTGGTTGTTTTGATCACATCAGTGATGAAAGAACCAGAAGTGGAGCAAGTTAGTTGCTTTCTCATTTGCTTCTCAGACAAAAAAATTCACATTTTGAGGACTTTGATGATGTTTAGCTCCCTAAGTCATGTTGCTGGGTGTGGCCTCCATCATTCTCCCTGTTCCCTGCTGTACCCCCTTTCTGATGTCCTTCGAAAAGGAAACAAAGATACGTTCTCTAATTCTAAGCAAGAATTGGGAAGGAATGTTCTTGGAATGAATTTATCTTTTGGAATTTTCCTACATATTTTTCCTAAATTTGAAAGCAGTAATTACAAAAGGGATGCAAATAATAGTGGCTTTAAAAAGGTATTGAAAATCCTGCTACTTTTTTCAAAAAGGAACATGAAAAATGAGGAAACTAACAGAATTGGTTACCTACAGAGTAAGTGGGAATCCAGTGCAGGGCTGGGGAACCATCTTTTCACCTGTTGACTTGGTTTTGACTTTGAAGCTGTGTTAATGGTTTGTATTTCCAAAAAATAAAATTAAATTGACAAAGATGATAAGAAGATAGATACTGAATTGAAATAGAAAAAGAAGAACCTAACTTTATACCAAATAGATAAAAATCACACATAAGAGAAGTTATTCAAGTCACTTTTGAACACAGTATTCTGACTGTGTACTCCCAATGTGATTTTTTTCTAAGAAGAAATTAAATTGCAGAAATATCTTGGACTTTACGTAAGGTGTTGGTAGTGGTAATTGTGTAGCAATCTTGAAACAATTTTGTGTATTGTAGGACCCAACAAATGGATAAAAATACTGGGCTTTTGGGAATTTGAGTTCTTATTATAGGAGAAGGGAGATATAAAAATGGACTGGGATGTGATGGTTCTTGTCTGAATTATTACTATGATGGCTATGAAATAGTAATTTTCTAAATTCCTTCCTCATGTATCAGTTGGTATTTCTCGGAAAGAAGAGCTTTCCCTTCTCCTTCTCATTTTTATTTTTTTCATATCAGAGTATATTTAGCCTCCCACCAATTGTTATAGCCATTTCTATTACTAACCATTTTTATGTTCAATTTATGCCAGTTTTCCTGGTGAAAATTCCTGCAAGGTAGATCCCATGTCCTCCTGACGTATCTCCATTATATAAAGAAATAAATTTTTTTTTTGAAAAAAATAGCAAGTCTGTACTGATACTGTTAAGACCAACCCAGTGTCACAAAACAAAAAAAGAAATCAAACCATAACAAAGCAAGAACGGAGACCAAAGAGACATGTCAAAGAAATGTAATATGAATCCTTGATCAAATCCTGGAGATACATCTCTATCTATATAGCTTTATCTTTATCTCTGTATGTACATATATAATTTAAATACATACACACATTTAAATCAGCTACTTAAGACTTTATAGGGACAATTGGAGAACTTAAATAAGAACTACATACTAGATAATCGTAGTGTATCTATGTTATGTTTTTTGAATAAGATAATCGTATTATGGAAATGAAGAGAATTGTTTTGCTCTTTTGAGATACACCCTGAAGTATGTAGGGGTGGACATGTCATGATGTCATAAAGCTAACGTAACAAATTCTAAATGGTTAAATAAAAATATGTGTATCCATGTATATATAGAGAGAAAGCAGATTTGAGACAGTATGAACAACTGGTGAATCTAGGTGACCTAGTCATTGTACTTTTCTTAGTTTTTCTTTGAGTTGGACAGTTTTCTGGAGAAGAGGGAAAACAGGTTGGGTTGAATGAGAAAGGCCACGGAAGGCAGGGCTCGGCTCACACTCCAAACTGTTAACATCTGCGGGACATTTAGAGGGGTTCCAGGAGGCAGCACCCCGTGGGAAGGTGACTGGAGGCAAACAGTGGAAAAGGGGACGTCTGGGGCCATGGTGATTTAGGACCTGCAAGCCTTAGGATTCTAATGATGCAGCTCTTTGTCTTACACACATACACAACATCATGTCATTTCATATCCATGTTTCACACTCCCAAATTGAGGTCATATTCCAGGTCCCACTCACTCAATGGGAGGCACGCTTTTTGGCTAGCTTGGTAGATGGGTTTTAGTGCAAAGCTCCTCTTCACGAGTGACTTCAGTTCTCCCTTGTTAATCTTGCTGTGGAATCACAGTTAAACGATTGTGGGAGAGCACGTTCAGGGTAGCCAGTGATCAGCAGTGTGGCTTATTTTCCGTCAGGTATCACTTGGTCGTTTTTATCTGACGCTTACTACACCGCTTCACACAAAACCAGGTTTGCTCCACTGCCTCCCCTCTCCCACCACCCGCCCCAGCCCCCAGCCCTCCAGCCCCCTATACAGATTTGTATTCCTGGTGTCCTGCTCTTGTTTGATGAGTTCTGGGAGGCCCCAGTTCTTGTTTTGTCTCCAGGAGCAAAGCAGCAACTGCTTTAAACTGATAACAACGTGATTCTGCTGCCCTGTAGACAGTCGTTTAAACTCTGTGATACGTGGCCACGGCCTCAAAATTCAAGCACTGGAAATGACATCATTATCAGCCGACTCTTTATGATGAAAAATGACCCACATTAGGAAACAATCTGAACCCAAGGAGACTTGGGTGATCAATCATCACAATTATAAAGTGCTGGTCTTTTATGCAAATCCAACCCACAGTGAAGCCGGGGTTGGGTGGAAGACGGGGGGGAGGAGAAATCCTGTGGTAAAAAAAAAAAAGTACAATATAATTAAGCAAAAGGGAAAGCTTCAGATAATATATGTTTCTCAGGGGGCCATTTCATGCCTTAGGGACCCTGACAGATCTAGGCTGAGAGCGTTGCACCATCATCATTAAAAGCATTTGTTAAATGCTCGGAGCTGTGCAGAGATGGGCTGGGCTTTGTGCTGCCTGAAGTTGGTTGAAACAAGCCAAGGCCCTTTCTCCAGGAATCAGAGCCGTCCGTGGGTGACCTCATCGTGGGGAGGGGGCAGTGGGCAGGGGCGCCCCTGGCCGCAGAGAAGCCCCCTTGATTGATCGCCAGAGGATAATGTCCCATCTGGGTTGGCGGTGGTAGGGGGTGTGCCTGACTTCCATCTTTCCACTGCATTCCCTTCTGACCAGCGGAACTTTTCGCCACCATGTGGCCAGCCACAGGCTCGTGGTGGCCTGAGGATGAGGTAGAAAAGAGTGGATTGTCACCATTCCCCTGCAAGACTACAGATGGTTTGCAGAGAGCACAGGAGCTGGGGCCTTGGTGAGGAATCTTATTTTTGGGCACATATGATTGCTCCCAGCCCCCATCAGTTGTCCTCTTGTGGTCCTTAGAGTCTGTGTTGTGTGTAGTCTCATTTTGTCAAAACCAGACAAGGGGTGTGTGTGTGTGAAAGTGTGAGGAGATGTAAGGGGTGGGGTGAGGAGAGACAGAGAGGTAATTGATGTGGCTGAGTTGGTCCCAGAAAACTGACTTACCAAGGTGTCTCTCAGTTGCCTGTACCCTTGGATATGTGATGAGCACAAGGAATTGAAGGTTTATGTCAGTCATCCTTCACCAAGGACTCAGGAGACCTTAGGCCCGTGGGCTAGCCAGTGGCCTGGTAGCACTGGGTTTGTGAGGGCTGTAAGCAGGGTGTCCACATCTTGGCCTCCATCTGGGGATACCAAGTCCCCTTCAACCTTATTTTTTCCATAAAGAACTTTGTGGTATCATCTCTTCTGTCCTCGACTCTACCTATAAAACCTGTCATATATCCTCTTCTTGTCCTCAAATCGATGTCTAGGTAACAAGGCCCTGGTCTGCTACTTCCTCTTTAACTCTCCTGCAGGATGCAAAAATCATTTTCCACCTGCAAACCAATAATATCGAAGATTCCCTCCTAGGTATTTGTACCTTGTAGCTGAAGTTTGTCCTATCGTGGAATACCAATGATCCTGTTAGGACAACGCGTTCAGTGTGGTGTGGATTTGTGGATGGCGGACCCTTTCTTACATGGCAGCCAACAGCAGGTTTCACAGGGTAAAGGGAGGAGTGGCCTGGAGCACAAGCACTGCCCCGGCGGGGCAGACAGGGTGGAGTCTCGGGGAGAGGGGAAGATGGGGGGCCTAGGGCCCGGGAAGAGGAAAATCCAATTGAATGCGACTTCACGTTTACTCAGAGTCAGTCACTGTTCTAAATCTGTACTCCGATCATGCAGCTCAATCCCACGACAACCTCATGATGCTGGGTGGAGCTTTTATTACCCCCTGTAGTGGAAGAGGAGCTTGAAGCTCAGAGAGGTTAAGTGACTTGCTCATGATCACATGGTTCGTGGATAGAGCTGGGATTTGAAATTTGGCAGCCTGACTTTCAGCTCCTGATCTTTACCATCTGACTGCATCTCAGCAGAAGGAGGTGGGGCACCTGTGGGGAGAAGTGTGTCAAGTTTCTTGGAAGGGAGGTCCCGATGGCAGCCACCCAGCCCTGTCTCTAGTCCCTTGACGGTCTCTGGTTGTGGTAGAGAGCTGTGTCTTGGTGGCAGCAGGAGGCCGCACCCTAGTTGGAGAGAGTGAGGGGCTTGACAGCAGAGGCCTTGCTCTGTCCTGGTGGGGTCACCTTCAGAGCAGCCCTGGGATCTTCCTTCCTTTGACAGAAGCCAAGACCCTCCCTAGGTGACCTCTGGGCTTGGAGTGCGAGCAGCTTCCTAATCAAACCCGCCATGGTGGTTTAAACACTGCCAGGAAGTGCCCAGCTGATTTGTCTCCAGAGATTAATGAAACCAAATCTCAGGATCTACGGACGTCACTGGACATGGTCCAGTTGGCCTCAGCTCTAGTCCAGTGGCTGCTTACGGAGAGCCCCATCAGTTAAGTGCACTCCGTGAGGGCGTTTGCCGAGTGTTCTCTCACCATGTGGAAGGCAGGGCCATGTTTTCTGCATAGGAAACCACCTTTTTTTTTTTTACTCTGGACTAAAAATGAGGCAAGAAAATCCCTCTGGGACACACCCTAAATAAGACAGTCTCTCTGGCTCCCCAGGGCAGCTGGTGTTCAATCAAGGCCAGGTCCCTGGGCTGCCCCAGTCACAGAGTCAAGGAGCTGATCTCCTCTGGAAGCTCCACCTCCATCCCCACAGCTTCAGAACAGGATGGGAAAGGGCTATGTGGGACATTTTGAAATAATCCTTTCATAGCGGTGGTTAAAATCACACTTTTCCCTGCTGCATCATCCCTGCATGGTTACCAGGACTTTCATCGTTGTCCCTCTTTGTTTTCCAGGCAGTGGGAAGAGGGGAGGGTGAAACCATCATCTTTGGATCCATTTGCCTCTCTTTGTGGCTGAAGATTCAGGTCTTTCTTCCCCCACTTAGCAAAGAGAGGGGCTCTGGGGACCCCCTGAAAATGTTGTGTTTGGAGGGACAGAATTAATTCCTTGTAGCTGGAAGCACTCAGTGCCTCTCTGTGTAAAATCTCCATTCATTTGTGCCTTTGGTGAGACTGTACTATCTGAGATCTTTGGGACACATTATCATTAAATTTACCATGGTATTTATATTCAGCTGGCTCACAAAATAAAGCACCCCTCATGTCCAGTCTGATTCCTAAAGCTTCTGAGTATAGAGCCCCCTAGAAATTCTTGGATTCTGTTTCTTTCCAGAAAGTCCTTCAGTATTTGGTACCTATTCATGAGTAGATTTTAAAACCAGAGATTCTGCATGCCCTGCTTCAGCTGAGCCCCTCTTCAGAGCCTACACAATGGACATGTTTCTCATCAGAGCCAGATTGGGTCTGTGAGTGTGGAGGGGTTGTGATGACCCATTCTCAGTAGGTAGAGAAAGCTGAACAGTGTAATGCAAGGAACGCTGGGATCAAGAAATAACTCAGCTGAGAGGGTATAGCTCAGTGGTAGAGAATTTGCTTAGCATGCACAAGGTCCTGGGTTCAATCCCCAGTACCTACATTAGAAAATAAATAATTAAATAAACCTAATTACCCAGCTCCCCAAAACAAAAACAAAAACAAAAACAAAGAATTTAAAAAAATCAATAAGAGCTAAAACAAAACAAAACAAAAACCTGGGTCTTTAAAAAGAAAGAAAAAAGAAAATAGAATTCAGCCAGGTATTAGCTGAGTTACCCTGGACTTGACTTAAAACTCTCTGAGCAGCAGCTACTTATGTGTAAAGTGGAGACAATAATACCTCCCTTGAAAGGTTTTGGGGAGGCTGAAGTAACGTAAGGTGTAGGGAGGTGCCCTGGAAAACATACAATCTTTTACACATGCCAAGTGTGACTCCTGGACTTCAGTGGGATCAAATAGTTCTTGAGAGAAGACAGTCTAAATCTGGAGCTTTGTCAAACAGATATTTCTTATTGATTTGTTTTATTTTATTTTATTATACACATATTTTTATTGAAGTATAGTCAGTTTACAATGTTGTGTCAATTTCTGGTGTATAGCATAATGCATCAGTCATACATGAACGTACATATATTCGTTTTCATACTCTTCACCATAAGTTACTACAAGATATTGAATATAGTTCCTTGTGCTATACAACATGAACTTGTTGTTTATCTATTTTATATATATTAGTTAGTATCTGCAAATCTCAAACCCCCAATTTATCCCTTCCCACCCCTTTCCCCCCTGGTAACCATAAGTTTGTTTTCTGTGTCTGTGAGTCTGTTTTTGTTTTGTAAATAAGTTTGTCTTTTTTTTTTTAGATTCCACATGTAAGTGGTATATGATATTTTTCTTTCTCTTTCTGTCTTACTTCACTTAAAATGACGATCTCCAGGTCCATCCATGTTGCTGCAAATGACATTATTTATTCTTTTTTTTTACAGCTGAGTAGTATTCCATTGTATAAATATACCACATCTTCTTTAACCAATCATCTGTTGATGGACATTTAGGTTGTTTCTGTGTCTTGGCTATTGTAAATAGTGTAAATAGTGCTTCTATGAACTTCGGAGTGCATATATCTTTTTGAATTAGAGTTCTTCTGGATATATGCCCAAGAGTGGAATTGCTGGATCATATGGTAAATCTGTTTTTAGTTTTTTGAGGAACCTCCATACTGTTTTCCACAATGGCTGCACCAAACTACATTCTCACCAGCAATGTAGGAGTATTCCCTTTTCTCCACAGTCTCTCCAGCATTTATTTTTGGTGGGTTTTTGAATGATGGCCATTCTGACTGGTGTGAAGTGATGACTTCTTATAGTTTTGATTTGCATTTCTCTGAGAATTAGTGATATTGAGCATTTTTTCATGTGCCTATTGGCCATTTGTATGTCTTCATTGGAGAATTGCTTGTTTAGATTTTCTGCCCATTTTTGGATTGAGTTGTTTGTTTTTTTCCTTATTAAGTTATATGAGCTGTTTTTATATTCTGGATATTAAACCCTTGACAGTCTCATCTTTTGCAAATATTTTCTCCCACTCTGTAGGTTGTCTTTTTGTTTTGCTTATGGTTTCCTTTGCTGTGCAAAAGCTTCAAAGTTTAATTAGGTCCCATTTGTTTATTTTTGCTTTTATTTCTATTTCTTGGGTAGACTGCCCTAGGAGAACATTGCTGAGATTTATGTCAGAGAATGTTTTGCCTATGTTTTCCTCTAAGAGGCTTACAGTGTCCTGTTTTATGTTTAAGTTTTTAAGCCATTTTGAGTTTATTTTTGTGTATGATGTGAGGGAGTGTTCTAACTTCATTGATTTACATGCTGCTGTCCAGTTTTCCCAGCACCATTTGCTGAAGAGATTGTCTTTACTTCATTGTATGTTCTTGCCTCCTTTGTCAAAGATTAATTGACCAAAAGTTTGTGGATCTTATTGATTTTTCTCCTAATAGAATTTAATCTATACTCTATTGTCTTATGTCTAGTTTTTCCAAAGATAGGCAAATTAAAAAGCCCTGTGCTTTCAGTCGTGTTGGTCAGGACTCTGCACTTGGCTGAGCCAGTGTAGAAACCTGTCAGAGACAGAGCCCTCCCCTCTGGAACAGGTGCGTGTCCTTGTAAGAGTGTCCCTGCCTAGTTGACCCCTATCTTTCACCTCTGCCAGGCCTCTGAGCTGCCTTCACTGGTGTGCTGAGGTCTGTTGAGCCTGGGGGCCGAGGTTACATCTGTGCCCAGAGTCTGTAGACCTTTCAGAAAGAAAGGTGGTTTGACATTTAGAGAACTGTTATAATTCCTACCACTTCTTGTTACTATATACCAGGTGCTGAACTGAACACTTTACACTGTATGTGCCTTACCCCATGGCATCTTCACAACAGCCCTGTAAGGTAGGAGCTTTCATCAACCTCATTTTACAGATAAGGAAACTGAGCTTAGAGAGTGTTAGGTCAGTTGTCCAAGGTCAGCAGTTGGCATAGTGCCAATCAGGAGTCCCCTGTGGGTCTGTCTGGCTCCAACGGTGGCTCTTAGCAGAAAACTCTCCGATGGGCTGGGCTGGGCTGGGACTGGATGCAGCAGCCAGAGCCTGAGATCAGACAGCAAGATCAGACTCGGTCTTGGGGAGTGTCCTTCTCTTGCTGAAGGGAGGAGAGGCAGAGGGCTGGGAGTGCCTGTGACTTCCATCTTGTGGCACTGATGTACCAAACCCAGCATCCGTCCCAAAGTGAAATGCCTCAGGCCAATTCAAGCAGGGGAGTGGCTATACAGAGTGCAGGTGTGCCATGGGAGATTTTGGCTTCAAAGTCTGTTCATTAAACCCACAACTGGCCACTTGAAACATTTCTTTTCCAAATATCTCCTTCCACATATTTTTGGCAGTTTAAAGGGATAGGGTGAGCTACAGATCATTATAGCTCTTTGATCCTGATTTCCGACTGTTCATTCATAAGTTATTTCCTAAAAAAAGGGAAGGGAGATGAAAGGCAGGAAAGAAGTGGGAAAAAAGAGTTTATTCAAGAAAGGAAAAGGAGAAAAAGAATGGGGGCAAATAATGTGATCTAGAGTTTAATAAAGTAGCATGAAACCAGGCCTTTCACATCTCTCCCCCCACCCAGTACTGTCCCATAAATCTTTACATTGCATTCCACCAAATGTGTCAGAAATGCAACTGTGCTTGCAAATAATTGCTGCCATTGAATGATTCCACCCTGGTGTAGCCATTTGAGCTCAAAAATAACCCATGTAACCTAAGAGTAAATCAGTGACCGGACACCCAGTGCCAAGCATAATCTCAAGCAACATTTAACTAGGTTCAATATTTATTTCCCTGCCTTGAGTCACTTTGAAATGATCTGGACTCAGTTCAGACAGGACAAGCCCTAATTTTATGGTGCTCTTGGAACCCTTCCAGCAGCACGAGGGTTCAGATGTCAGGGAGTTCCAGAAAAATGAGATCCCTCACAGAAGATTTCACAATTTAAGGCACCCTCCTTTCAGTATTTTGCAACATGTGGGCCTTTTGACTGAAGATAAAACTTTTTGAGTAGGGCTTTGAGCACCCTCAAGAAGTGTCTCACGCACGCCCCAGGTCTGACCTTATCCCTAGAGATGGGGTGGGTAGAATGAACCTGGTTCATAGCTTGCCTAAATAAAATCTCTGAATACCCAAAGGTGGAAAAAGAGTAGCCCCAATTTGCCACTGTTTTCCAAACAAGTGACCTGTTCCACACAATTATGGAAGCCAGATTTAGGAAGCTTCAAGACACATTCAAACAGCAGATAATGTGGCTCCAAGTTTGATGGATACTGGGACATATCAAATAAATAGCCGCCAATTGTCAAGCTTTTGTATCTCAAATCCTCAATCAATAGAAACCAACCAATTTTAGTGTACATCAGAGATAAATCTCAAATGGCAGAATTGACATATAGCTCCCTGTTAAAGAGGTATTGAACCGACATTGAGTGACCTCACACTCAGCCAAAACATTTATTATAAAAGTCTGCCGTGGTTAAGAGAAGTGATTGATACTGGCTCATTCTGCTCTAAATGCAGCCTTTTATCTGTTTTACTTGGGAAAAGGGAAAAAGACCTCACTCGTGAATTCAAACATTTTCCTTTTCTCTATTTCTCCTTAATCTATAGATGGTTAATCATAATTCAAAATAACAGCATGCATTCTGGGGTCCAGGGGACCTAGTTCATGTCCTGGGAGCATCATTTACCAGCTTTTGAGAAAAATGTTAAGTTTCTTTCAGGGACAGTTTCCTTATCTATAGAACTGGGAGGACTGGAATGAAATAATGTATTTAAAGCAATTAGTAAAGTGCCCAGACACATACTCGAGGGATTCTAGTCATATTGTTGTTATAATAATACCATCACTATTGTTAAGCAACATTGGCTCCTGACTTCAAAGTTCCATAGACTATTATGCTATCAGCAGAGATAATAATAACAAGTGATCCTTTATTGGATCAACCTTTGCTTCCTGCATCCAACCTCGATTCCTCTAGATGGCTGACAATAATCTCCTTCTTCCCAAATCCTAAAATCAGTAATAGTTATAGAAATGTTTTGATGATACTTACTAGGTATCAAGCACTGTGCTCACTGCTTAAAATATGTTTTCTCATTTAATTCTTTTGCCAACCCTCTGAGGCACACATGCTATTATTATCTCAGTTGTTAGAAATGAGGAAACTGAGGTTCAGGGAAATGAACAAAATTACTTGAGATCACACAGTTGGCAGACATCCAGTCACGCTACATTACACTGGCCCCCCTGCCCCAAGTCACATCGATTATTGTTTGTTGTTGTATTATCCCCTGAGGAGAACAGAAAACTTTAATAATTTGGGGAAAGTCACTTTCTCTCTCTAGACCTTATGTATTTCCATCTGTCCAATGAAAAAGGTGGATAGAGTATATCAGAGATTTTCGGAATCCAGGATTCTAATGCAATCAGCTATTGTCAAGGGAGGAAATCTTGCAAAATGTGTAAATAGGATTTGTGTGTGTGTGTGTGTATGTGTATGTTTGAAAAGGAGCTTGTGTACACATCTGGAGTGATCACTTCCTCCAGTGAGGCTGGCAGGAGGAACATCACTGCCCTTTCCACAGTTGCTTAACTCTCTCTTCTTGAGCTATCCTTTCAGACTCTGCTGTGGAGGAAACTGTTAACTCACCCACACATGCTTGTCTGCAGTTGTACATGGCTGGTCCAGTAGAAGCTAGGACAGTCCTTCATTTGGGTCAACCTTCACTTCCTGCTCCCAATCTTGATTCCTCCAAGATACTTAACAATAACTTCTTCTTCCCAAATCCTAAAATCAATCCTCCTGCCATTCTGGGACTAATGTGATTAAAAACCTACTTACATCTGGTCCTCACACCTCAGTGTGGATGTAAAGTGAAACCACTGATCCTTGTTGTTGGAGGGTTAGGGTGTTTAAGATATTCTGCATCTTGGCCACAAGCGAAGCAGTTTCCGGATACAACCTGTTTGAGGGCTGGGCTTCCAGGGTGGAGAAGGTGGGCAAACTAGGAAGAAGAGGCTTGAGGATGAAAGGGGAGGAGACAGAGGGGAGGAGACAAAGGGGAGCCTGAGCCTCAGTTTCTGGCTGGATGTAAGCGCTGGGCACTTCCTGGCGACCTGCGTCTAGTGCTGTGAGGCAGACACTGTGTCCTGGCTCTGAGTCTGTGGTTTTGCTCTTGAACACAGCTGTCTGCTGGTCTTGGTAGTGAGAAGGGCATACAGAAATACGTATATGCTGGACTCGCTCTTCAAAAGTAACCAGGACTCCACATTCTGGCCTTCCATTCTTTAGGGTTTAGACTAAGGAAATAATGAGAGGAAAAAAATCATCTGCCTTCATGTCCTAGGACTCGTCTTTTTAATTATGTGTTATTAACACAAGGACCTGTGAAGAGGAACATTTGATCACCCCACAAACTTCAATCAAACCATAGATTTGAGGAGAATATTAGAATTTGTTAAGTTATTGAAACTAAGGATACTAATCAGATATATGGCTAAATTAGAAAAAATATATTTTTTTCAAGTTTCCATCATTTTTGGTTACTTTTTTTTTTTTCAATTGAACTATAGTTGACTTACAGTGTTGTATTGGTTTCTGGTGTACAGCATAGTGATTCAGTCATATATATACATATTCTGTTTCATACTCTTTTTAATTATAAGTTATTACAAGGTATTGAATATAGTTCCCTACAGTATACAGTAGGACCTTGTTGTTTATGTTATATATAGTAGTTTGTATCTGCTAATAAAAATATGGAACGTTTCATAAATTTGCATGTCATCCTTGCATAGGGACCATGCTGATTTTCTCTGTATTGTTTCAATTTTTGTATATGTGCTGCCGAAATAAGCATAGAAAAAAAATTGTTTAATATGTGTTTGCTTTAGCCGGCTTCCATGGGTAGGTGTAAACCAGGTCAGGGCCCAGGCAGATGCATGAGGAAGTTCCAGTTGGCCATTTCAATTTGAGGAATATAAACAAAAAATTCTCAATCTGTTGAAGTAATTTTAGGGATAGGGTAGGGGGCAGGAGTTATGCTGTGCTTTATGGAATTTTTTTCAACTTGACATTAGAAACCAAGAAAACTCTTGAATATTTGCTATCAATTTATCTTTAAAATAAATAAGATTTTTAAAAAATTAATTTGAAATTTTTTATTGATTTTTTTTTCCAGAGCAGGTTGGTAATTAGGTTTTTATTTATTTATCTTTAATGGAGGTACTGTGGATTGAACCCAGGACCTCATACATGCTAGGCATGCACTCTGCCACTGAGCTATACCCTCCCCTCAAGAATATATATTTTTAAAAAAAGAAACCAAGAAAACTCTTAATCTGGAAGTGATTGGTTCTGATGGTTTGTACCCACCCATTAAATTCAGAAATTTACTCATTTTTTGGCATTTTCCATGGGAGGATTGGAATTGGGTTGTTAAGCAAGATTTTCTGTCCTTTAAATATTATTTATGAAAAATGTGACCCAGCTTTTTAGGGAAAATATACAAAGGAAATAAAAATGTCCATTTTTTTTTCCCTTAAGGTCTCTCTAAACCTTGTAGTTCAAGTCTTGTCAGAGATTTTTACCAAACCTGTTTTTCAGGGATTTGAAATCTGCTCATAAAAATTAACTGCAGGTTTTTATGCAAGTTAAAAACAGAATTCACGTGGTTTAAAAAAAATCTTCTAAGTCTTTAAAAGAAGGCCTAATAAAAATATACCTTCCTAGATGGCTTTTCCTGTGGCTCTGTGGCCTGTGTGTTTAAGGAATCATTAGAGTTCAGCAGATCATCTTACCCCTGCCCCCATCAGCACAGAGTATTTCCGGTTTTATTCAGAGCCCTCAATGGAAAATGCCAGCTGTTCTTTTTTTTTTTTTTTTCTCCCCCTACTGAAAATTGAATTAAGAGCTCAGGAAAGATATAAGATAACTTCACCGTGCAGACCTTGAATTCCTGTGTGGGTCCCAAGGGGGCTGAGGTCTCACTTGCCCTGTGCTCAGAAACAGCTCACATTGTCCTTTGAGCCACATTACAGAACACCAATCTCCTCCCAGGCTTTGGAGGCCAGACCTGCCCACAGTCCAACCCTGTCTCCTTTGGGCCTCCACAACAAAGGAGGATGTGCTTTCAAGGTCATATGTCATCTCTCGATCCAGGGTCAGCCTGGGCCAGTGGGACGCTGAGAAAATATCATGTGACTGTGGGAGGCTTCACTCATTCTCACGAAAAGGGGAAACCTCCATGACATTGTGCTGAGGACAGCCTCTTTGGACTCTGCTCAGTACGACCTCTTCTAGTGCTTTTGGCTTGTCTTATAGTGAGGTCACGATGCCCTACCTTCTGCAGGCTTGTGAGAATGCACCATGATTAGCTCTTCGGTGGATGGAGGAACTATATTATGGAAGATACAAAGATGCATTCATTCATTAAAACATAGCGTGAACGTGCACTCTGCACAAGGCACAATTTTTGGTGCTAAAGTTGTGAGCAGAAAATATAAGCCTTGTCCTCGTGGAGCTGGAGGCCCCAGGTGAGGAGAAGCCCATCATTATAGCACAGCATGTGCAGGAGTCGGTGCTGGGACTGGGGATTGGGGCGCAGGAGTGGCATCTGACTGGTGGGGAGGGGTTGATGGAAGGCTTCGTGGAGTATGCAACCCACGGGCAAGGTTTGAAGAACTGATACAAATGAGGGTCTTGGTATAACAATTACAATTAATAATTCATTTCTAAGATAGAGATTTTGATGACTATGATTTAGTCCTATAGGGTATAACATTTCAGGATATATCCTAGGATCCTTCCTTCCTAGCTGCTGCTTTGAAGAAGAAACCATTTTGCTCCCTAACACCCAGTGTGGTCTCCAAAGGACTTTATTGCATTTACTATCAAAGCCCCAAAGATTAGATTACAACTGGACCAAGCTCAGATTCCTATCCCTGCTTTCTGTTATTTCTATATGTAGGGCTAGATTGGTCACTGCTTCTTGGCCACAGTGTCTGTCTGATGAAGGATCTTACCAGAGGTGCCTCTCAGGAAGGGGGCTTTATTCATTACCTGTCCCCATGTAGCGTTTTAACGACAGTTCCCATGGAGGAAGAGTTAACTAGTATACGGTATCAGGAGGGTTCTCCCAAAGCCAAGACAGATACCTAAATGATGTTGCCTTCTAAGTGGAGCAAAGTTTCCATTTTCTGAAAGAGAGAAATCTGACCACCTCTCCTGCCTCTGACCAAGTAAGCAGCAGGTGACACAAGCTGATGCCCTTTCCTCAAGGGGGCAGCCCAAGTCCCCTCCAACTCTGTAACTTTATTCCTGGTTTTAACAGGCTTGAGTGTCTTGTGTCCCAGCCCCCAGATGTTAGGTGCAACAAGCAAAGAATGGGGAAGGGATGAAGGAGTTGGCTTCTAGAGGTGGCCAGGAGAGAATGCAGTCAGTCATAGGAAAGGAGGAAGAGGACCCTTGAGAAGCAGATGTGAGAAATGAAAATGTAAAGAAGCCCTGGCCAAGTGGGCTGGGGGTAAAGATTCTGTGAGAACCTTGAGTTTTTCCATTCTTCACTGAGTCTTGGATTCTGCTTTCCTAGTATTTTGTCCAATTAAAAACTGTATCACGTATTTTCCTAATTTTTAATTGACATTAAAATATCAGTCATTTGTGAGAAGAAAGGATTTTCTCAAGCCAATTCATGTCACTACAAAGGTATTGGTCTCCTTGATGAGAACTGAGGTAGAGCTTACTCTTTTAAGTGCTCTTTTCTTAAAGGAAAGTAACATGGCTTAATAGATAAGCAGCAGATCGTTTATCCAGAAACTGTTTCTGTACTGTTTCTGGCTGTGTTTTCTCCAACTCTGAAAATACTTCTTTCCTCCCATGCCTTTTTTTTTTTTAAATGGGCTGATTGCCCCGACAGAAACTTCTGAGTAACAAATTTTGTAACAAATGTGTGTATGCAGAGAGGTTTTTAGAAACATGGTGTATATTTACATGAGACTTGAGAAAGGAAGCTCAGACAATCAGATGCTCTCAGATGGCATCTCGAAGGTGGTTAGAGAATGAAATTGTGTTCTTCATCGTGCAGGTGGGGAGACTGAGGCACAGCAAGGTGAAGTCATCTGGTTGAGGTTTCATGAAGGGCAATGACAGAACTGATATGAACCCCCTTGGATCCTGAGGTTTTCCATTAGATGGTGACACTAACATTAAATTTGTGTGCCATTCAAATGAGTTGACCCTTCCTTTAATTTTTATGCATCTTTGAAATTTTATCTATTACATGTTGGAACACTTCTCTTGACACTGCATTTGAAATTATTTCATGGTTCAAACTTTGAAGGTTTATAATTCAATGGCCTCCTAATAGCAGGTCAATCAGAAAGGCTTCCATTTGGCACTGGTTCCCAATGCTCTGACTAAGCCATTTAAAGCTTCGCAAGGGAGCCCAGTGAGCCACTGAAGTTCTGTCCTGGAGCCGATCGATTGGCTGAAGGGGTCTTGGCTCCTCAGAGAAACCTCAGGAATAATGATTGCCACAGTCATTCTACTTTTGTGGCAGAGGTGGTACATCTCCTGGGAATTTCTCTGACACTGCATCTGTGCCAGGCTTCACATGGCCTCACCTGTTACGCAGGGGTCACTTGAACTGTACTGAACCAGAGCAAGATGATGTATTGACTCTGATGGGCTCTTTCCACACATCACCACCCCTCTGCCTTTCTCTCTGCACCCACCACAGTCAAGCAGGATCGTTCTTAAAAAGCCTTTGAGAACTTTGAAGAAACATGCACATCCATTCATGCTACATCCGTTCACAAATATTAGGCACCTACTAAGTGCCCAGCCTCGTACTAGACAAACATAACACATGATCCCCATTCTCTAGGGGAGTAGATATCCTTGTGCAGATGAGGCACAAGAACATAGAATAAACTATATGAACTATAAAATGAAAAGGAAACAATACAAGTCTATTGTGAGTAGCCCAAAGAACGGAGTATGGAATATGGGGAAGAACGTGGGCTTTCCTGATGACCGATCTGGATTGAAATCCCATCCCTGCCACTTACTGGCCCTGTAACCACAGCTTCCTCAAATGAAAGATAGGTTGGGATAGCTGTGAAGATTAGATAAGATCACCTATATGAACTGCTTAACATGGGTCCTCGCACACATACATACATTACACATACATACATACAAATTACTATTATTATGCAGAATGCAAGAACTATAAGAATTCAGAGAAGCAGGAGCTCCCTGTGGGCTGAGAGGAAAAGGCCTACAAACTGGGAAGCAGTGAGTCCTTGAGGAATGAGTTCAAATGAGATGAGGATGGCGTTAGAAGGGCGCCCCTGGCAGTCCCGGGGAGATGGGAGAACGAGGGTCTGAAGGCAGCAGTGAAAGTTGGAGGGCCTCCTGGGAGAATTTAGGGGTGGGGCCTGTGGGGAAGCCTGGGGACTAGGTGTAACCAGATTTTGGTGAGTGGCAAAGCCTCCACCTCCTCTCCCAGGTGGCCCTCATCGGCTTTGGTCTGCTTTTTCCCCAGCCACAGCCCAGCAGGAGGAGAGCTGTGCAGTGGGCTTTTGCACTGTTCTGTAACAGTCACTTCTGCCGCGTTTTAGCGGGTGAGACAATCCAGTGTCTGACAATCAAGAATCCTTTTGTGGTGGTTGTTGTGGGGGGAATGAGGAGATACCAGTTATATTGACTGAGAAGAAAGACTAGCAGGTTAAAAGAAGGTCATAGAAATAAAGTAGCATCTGTCAGTTTTCTTATGGGATCTCCCTCTCTCCTTCCAGAGGCCCTTGTAGAGTCCTGCTTATTTATGACGCTGGCAGACTTACGCAATCTTAATGCTAGAAAATCATCCACCCCCTCCCGACCCTCACTCCCAAAGGACTCGATGAACACCCTTTAGACTTCTTTGTCAGTGTATTTTCAGTTTGGCCTCCACAAGTTGTCTTTCTCTGCTATTTCGTGCTAATTACACCCAGTGGTAGGTTCTCCCCACCCCCAGGAAATCCGAAGGCATTAGCTGTCTCCATTACCATTCACAGACCTGCTTAGCTGAATGGACAGAAGCCCGCTACAGCCAAATTGCTATCTTGAAAGAATGATTATGTGTCCCCTGGGAATTTTTGAAGTGTGTTTCTTGATAGCCTCGACGAGAGGAGAAACAATAGTATGTTTCCCATCCAAATAGGTATGGAAAGCTCATTGCAAATGAGTTTCTGAAGTTGGGGGTCAATAATCGCTGGTACCTGGGCCAGAGAGCTAGTGCTTTTCTTAAAATAGGGTAATGGAAATAGCGCAGGTCCTAATGTCCGCCTGCAGCAGCCTCTCCCTCTTTTATTTTCAAAAGGAATTAATTAGTGTAGCCTTTGGAGTTGTCATTGTGACTCCTTAGGTCACAGAGAAACAGCCCGCAAATCCGTGGGTCGCAAACTTATTATGTGGTAGCTGCAAACTGGAGAGACCAAGCTACTTGGTGCAAGGATGTTATTTGATCTCCTCTTTTCCCTGATCCACGTTTTGCAGACAGAGTATAGGATGTCATGTACCTACTGGTCTCTCGGGATGAGGCAGAGCTGTCCAGAAAGAATGTGTAGGGCATTGTTTTAATTTTAAATTGGTTTGCAAGTTGATATTATTAAATTTATTTCTTCTGTTTTTAAAATAATTGTTTCCTTTGCTGCCTTGGCTGCAGGCATAGTGACAAGGAATGAACATTTTCTAATGAATAAGATGTTAAATAGCAACAGTGATTCAGCTTATTGTTTTAAGTACATAAACTGTGTTCTTGAGTTTTTCCTATAGGGAGAGAGGATAATGAAAATGAATGGCTTCCAAGTCTAATGCCTGTTTAAGAGATGTGGGGATTCTGTATCTTTATTAAAAAGATGAGCGCCTTAACCTCATATGGTTCTTAGTGACTCAACCCCAACCAACCCCAGATGACTCAGCAGATCCATCATGTGACTAGGAAAGGGGCAGCTGTTTTAAATGCATTAATATCTATTGTGCTATAGGTGTGAGGGACAGGGTTTGGGGACTCTACTTGTAGCAAGAGTGATGGGAAAACTTCCAGGAAGAGGCTTCAAGAGGAACACTACAACCCTGTGCTATAGTCCTAATTCACGGCGCATCTCAAGAAGTAAAAGAAGGCGATCCTCTCTCATATGTGATGTGGAGGTCACGTCAAACCTGTCTCACAGGCAGCATCTGCCATGGCAGACAGGCATCATGTCTGCCAAAAGATTTATGGTGAAAGAAATCCTAAGGAGAGGCCACTAGAGGGGAGGAAAAAAACCAAAATAAAACAAAATACCTCAGTTTAGAATTCAGCTATCTCTTGCATAAAACAAGCCCAGACTTTTGATTTTAATTTTCCCTTTTTAAAATCACTGCCTCTTTTAATTGCTGGTCCCCGAGAAAACCAACAATGGCTGGTACCTTATGCCTCTTTAGGTGAATATTAAAGATGACACCTGGGTTTAGCCCTATATTCAGAGCTGGTTATTCCATTTTCTTGGCATTATATGTCACAAAGCTCTTGAAACAGTTTTTCTCAGGAACAGACCCTGGTCAGTTTCTCCAAATTGTTAGGTCCTGGTGCCGATTAACTACACTCTTTGGAACTTTTATTTCTCTCTTCCTCTGTTTTTGTTTTATATTGTTTTGTTGCATTTCCCACCCCACCCCCCATCTTGATCATTTTTCTCTCAGTTTTTATTTTCTGTTGCCATGTTGCAGAAGCCTCAAGTTATTTCTCCCATTATTTCTCTGGCTTCAATCTGTAGATTTCTTGCCCATCAGAACATATCAACATCTAAAGACTAAAACTCAGGTCCCAGTGCTACAGGCTGATGTGTATATAGCAAGAAGTACAAAGACAGCATCCTGCAGTAATTAGGAAAGGTGGCCACGCGTCCCAATTACAAAAAGAAAACGGGTCCCCTGCTACAAGTGCAGTGACCTATTGAAAGCCCATCGTGAGTATCATTTGCTGCATCTCTTTTGGAAAACAATTGGGCAATATCTGTCACACTGGAAAAATGCACATACATTTGACTCAGCAATTCCATCTTTAGGAATTTTCTTATTGATATAGATCTGCAATTCACAAAGGTATACGCAGGTATTTCACTGAGCATTGTTTGAATAAGAGTGAAAATTAAACCAACTTAAATATCTTACAAAATGGGACTAAATAAGTAAAATATAAAACAGCTTTACAATATTATAAGATAGTTAAAATGATCTATTTAAGCTCATATGGAAAGAATGGATTATGTGATTTAAAAAGGATCAGAACTGTTTACATAAAGTTATTTTATTTATATTAAGAAGAGTGGCATATTATCACCACCTGTATCCCAAGGTGTAAAGTAAACATACGAGTCCATATTGATAGAAGTAAATAAATAAGGAAGGAAGGAAATATTTTTCTCTTCAGAAGAATTCCAAATACTATATGTAGATATCAACCCCTCAGGGAGTGGAGCTTAATTCTCTTTGCCTTGAGTGTGGGCCAGACTTAGTGACCTACTTCCTAAGGATGGAGTATGGAAAGGGAAAAATACTGACTTGACAGAGGAGAAAACTGGTGGACAGTAGCTTAGCCACGTGGTCAACATTCATATCATGAGCGATAAGCTTTGTTGACAGTGTGAACCCCAGATGTAATGTGATGAGGAGGGCGCTTCAGCTCTGTGCTGTTCTTCTCCCAAACCCATAACACCAATGTGATCATCAGAAAAACACCAGACAAATCCAGATTGAGAGACATTCTGTAAAATATCTGACCAATACTCCTCAAAACTGTCTAGGTAATATCAAAAAAAAAAATGAGAGACCAAGAAAATACGGGAGAGAAGATTAGGGAGAGACAACGACTTAATGCAGTGTAGATCCTGAGTGAACTCTAGGAACAGTAAAAGGACCTTAGAAAAATGAGTGAAATTTGAATGAAGTCTGTAGTTCAGTTAATAGTAAGGAATCAATGTTTATTTCTTAGTTGGGATAAATGTACCATGATTATGTAAAATCTTAACAGTTAGGGGTACCTAGATGAAGGGCATATGGGAATTCTCTGTAACTTTTCTATAAATCTAAAATGATGTTTTTAAAGTTTATCTTTAAAAGTCAAGGGAGAGTTTTGATAACACACACATGCAGAGAAATTTCTGGAAGGCTACCCAAGAAACTGTTAATATAATTTACTCCTGAGAAGTAGGATCAGTGGGAGGGCACAGGAAATGAAGCGAGAGAAAGACAGAGAAAGAGACAGAAAGAGACCAAGAAGGGCAAGAGTGGGGATTTTATATTTTCACTTTTACCACCCTTCACTATTTGATGATTCTTTTTCCCCATGTTGGACTTTTATAAGGCCACCATGGTTATCAAACCAGTCTCATCCCTCAACACATTCTTAGCTCATCTTTCCAAAACAGAAGGGGAGACATTTCATTCAACCATTGTGCTTCAGACAGCTCTGGGCTTGTAACTCTGCACAGTGGTATTAGCGTAATTCAGTATTTATGCCTCCCATATAATGAATATTATATGCTGCATCTGACATTTTAAGGTTTTAGTGTCTCCTTAGATTGTAATTTACCATAACATTAGTTCTAAGGGAACAATCCTTCAAATCAACTATCCCCCTTGCTGGAGATTTATTCAAGCACCTAACAATTTAGGTTCTATCCCTAGTAATTTTTTAGGTTGACTTTTGCATTTTGATTGCCATATCCAACTCACTGTCCTAATAACAGAAAGGCTGTTAGGCCACACTGGCATCACCTTGAGGACATGGCTTGTTTCAGCAGAGGAGAACTCAGTGAGCACTCCTTTCAATTAACCATGTGGGCAGAGGGCAAAATGATTGTCAATTAGAGGATGTTAAGCTTCCAGCTATCTAGAAAACAGTAAAATAGATCATGAAAATGAAATTATATCACTTGATATAATTTGTCACTTGATATAAATTATATCACTTGATATAATTTATCACTTGATATAAATTATATCACTTGATATAATTTAGTTCGTAAATAGAAGTCAATCCAAGACCACCTTTCTTACCTCCTCTCAAGATTCAACTAAAATTGTAGTGTGTAAGTATAGAGTTGGTGCTGGGGTCAAGAATTTTTGATAATGTGTATAAGAAAATGGATGCACAGACCTTGCCTGATGATTAGACTTGGGGAGAAGAGGAGGAGTGCGTTTGCTCAAAGAGGAGTTAGAAGGAAGGGAATAAGACTAGTGATGGCCCACTTCCTTGTAGAATAATTAAATGTTAATGGAGGTAGAGTGAGTGTAGAAAATTATCTTGGTGTCTAACTAAAATCAGTGAATTGTGTACTCTGTTCTGAATGATAAAGTTCAAAAAGCTGACAGAGACTATTTTCTCAAATGTGGACTTTTGTGGGGATTTGTCAAATTTTCTTCATAAATGTAATTTTTGTTTTTCTTTTATTTTTATTTTATGGTTTGGACAGATCCTCCTTCGTTTCTTGGCTTCTTTATATTTAAGCTACATCTCTAATAACTAGATCTCAGTTTTTTTCATTCTGACCATCTCTATTTAGTCTGAAAACAGTGAAATTATTGATATGGTTGGATTAAGTTCTACCAATTTATTATTTTTTGTTTTGTTGTTGTTTCTCTGTTCTTTGTTTTCTTCTTTTGTAGTATTTGAATTGCCTTAAAAATGTTTGTTGTATTTTCAGATTATACCTCTTTATATTGTTTTCGGTGGTTATTCTAGAGATTATAATACACATACAGGCATACCATGGAGATATGGTAGGTTTGTTTCCAGGCTGCTGCAGTAAAGCAAATATTACAATAAAGAAACTCACGTGAATTTTGGTTTCACAGGACATATAAAATTTACGTTTATACTAACTGCAACAACATTATGTCTAAGAAAACAACATACATACTTTAATTAAAGATAAGATTGCTAAAAAAATGCTAACCATCTGAGCCTTCATCAAGTTGTAATCTTTTTGTAGGAATAACATGAAAGATCACTGATCAAAGATCACAGTAACAGATATAATGATAATGAAAAGTTTGAAATTTTGGGAGGATTACCAAAATGTGACACAGAGACATGAAGGGAGCAAATGCTGTTGGAAAAATGGGGCCAATGAACTTGATCGATGCAGGGTTGTCACAAGTCTTCAATTTTTAAAAAGTACAATGTCTGTGAAGCACAATAAAGTGAAGGACAATAAAACAAGTTAATGTCTGTACTTAAATTTTCAGTCTATAACTTAGAGTAAATATTCTACCAATTCATGTAAAATGTAGAAACCTCACAACTGTATGGGTCCGTTTACTGCCTTCCTATCCTTCCTATCCTTTGTGCTATAATTATTACTTGTGTCATCAATTTACATTATGACACATGCGATGATGTTATATGTTTTCTGTAAATGCTTGTGAATTTCAAAGAAATAAAGAGAAAAGTTTCTTTTATATTTACTTAGATATTTAAGCAGATATAAACTATGTTTGATGTTTTTTATTCCTTTTTGTAAAGTTGAAGATTTTCCTTTAGCTTTTCTTATAGTACAAATCAGCTGACAATAAATTCTCTCGGTTTTATTTTATATGAAAAATATCTTTGTCTTATTTTTAAAAAATACTTTCACTAGACACTGAATTTTGGATTAATGAGGGTTTTTTGTTTGTTTCTTTGTTTATACTCTCTTCTGGCTTCTGTAATTTTCAATGAAAAGTCATTGAGTTTAAATCATGATTCCCCTGTGTGTAAAGTGTTTTTATCTGACTCCTTTCAAACTTTTCTCTTTATCTCTGGTTTGGTTTTCAGCAATGGGACTATAATGAAATTGGGCATAGTTTTCCTGTTTGGAGTTCACTGAGCTTCTTAGATCTGTAAAGTTAAGTCATACCAATTTGGAAGAGTTTCAGCCATTATAGCCTTAAATATTTTTAATGCCTATTTTCTTTCTCTTTTCCTGATTAAATTCCACTTATAGATGTTATGTGTAATTGTATATGTCAGAACTTTTATTATTATTCTTTAGGTCTATAAGTTCATGAGGCTCTGTCTCATTTTCCCCAATCTTTTTGTTACCTTTCTTTTAGTTTGGATCATTTCTATTTATCTGTCTTCAAGCTTACTGACTCTTTCTTCTGAATTTTCTGTCCTACTATTCAGCGCATTCAGTGAATTTTTAAATTTACTTATGGTATTTTTAAGTTGTAGTATTTCTATTTAGTTCTCTACTCCTTTTCTCTAGTTTTTTTTTTTTCAGTAGTTTTTACTTCTCAATGGAGATTTCCTGCCTTTTCATTTATTTAGTTAAGGATAGTTTCTTTATATGGTTAGAATTTTTGAATTATACCCTCGACATTGTGAATGATTGGTTGTAGATATTCTGAATTTTATTATTTCATCTGAAGATTGTTGATGTTTTACTTTAGCATGCAATTAATTTGGTGACTCAAACTGCATACTCTCTCTCTTGTATAGTAGCTCAAACCTTAGGTTTTTATTTTGTCTTTGCTGATGTGCTTGGAGTCTATCATATGCATGTATATATATTCAAGGGTCATCCAGATACTTGGGATGAGTGTATGTACAAAATTTGGGGCTCGCTCTCTCTAGATCACTCCTTGTTGGAACTTTCTGTTTACTTTTAAGTAGCTGTTGTTGCCATAAATTTTGTTCTTTGGTGCTTTTTTCCAAAGATACTTGATTTTTCTATCAAAGATTTACTCACCCTGAGTGACACTGACTTCAATCTGCCTTCAGGCAGAAGGCATACACATTGTTAACTCATCTGTACCAATCCCTTCTAGGAAATCTCAGCTTCTATCACAAATTTGACTGCTTGAGTTTACTCCCTAGCACCTTTGGATATTTGATTTTTGTTTGTATTTTTTGTCCATGCTTTATAGTCATCTGTCAGTGTCTAGGGTCTGGTAGGAGCTCTCTTGGTTGGAAGTGGACAAATAATTTTAAATAAAACCAATTGCTTGTCCTCTAAAGTGGAAAAACTGTGATCTACCCATTTGCCATGGAATTTCAAAATTTGATTCTAAGAGTTTATTTGGAAAAGAATACAAACCTGGTTAAGCTCTACCATGTGAAAATCACCACAGAACTATGTAAACAGGCTAAACATAAATACAAAATATAATAAATACTTCAGATATAATTCTGCTTCAAACTCATTAGAAATATTTGGGAGGCTTAGTATGGGTTCTGAGATGTAACATTTAAGGATAGGCGAAGGAAGATTTGTCAATGAGAATGCTTAGATGTCTTTGGTGTCTGCCTGTGGCCAGTGGTGCCTCTGTCTCTGCCAGAGTAAGCCTACATCCCAGTCAGCATTCATTTTACTACAGAGACCTGATACACTAGCTGTCACAAAATCAATGGTGACACAGTATTGGGCAGTGGGTAAAGTCTAGGGAACCAGAAATTAGTACCTTCAGTACCTTCCGAAAATAGATACTAGCCCACTAAGACATAAAGCAGTTTTTTTCCAGGAAGTCTAACCCCCTAAAGCTCATCTCAGATGAAGTTCTCTAATATTGACTATAGAGAGGAAGTAGTATTAATGTACATGAATCCAATGATGGCGATGGGGAAAAGTTGCCTTTGGAGATACATCAGATGCCCAAAGTAGTATTTATGGAAAGAATACAAGAACAGCTGGTTTAAACTTCTACATGAAGAGAAAGTATGAAAGGAACAGTTATTATATATAACTGAGGAGTTCTATGTGGTATATGTATTAGTTCTGCATGCATGACTTCTGAATCAGAAGTAGAAGGAGGAACCCTCTGAGAGAAAGGAAGGCTGAGTTTCTTGACCTTTTCTGAAACATACAAGCTTCAGGGCCCATTTTCTGTCTCTGACCTGTTTTATTGCTGATTGTTCCATGACGTTCTGGACAGGACAGGAATCTGAGAGGCTGAAAGGGAGGGAAAACTGCACAGGTACTAGGGTCAGTTTCAAATTCTGGCCCATAGCTCAAAAACAATTCATTAATCTTTGACAAGTATAAAACCTAGTTGCTGGTGATAATGTAAAACTAAATTATTGCAGCTGAATGTCTTCATAGCCAATGAACTTGGAGAAAGAAAATTAGATCTGGGTGCATTCAGGAGAAGGACCAAACTGGTTTACTGGTTTAAGCATCTCTGCTGGTGGTGTACTTGCTATGGATGGGGACATGGCAGTCTATGAAAAGGTCTTTGAAAGGCTCCAGGAGAGCTCTGTTCTGCTCCTAGAGAAGTCCCCAGCCAGGCAAACTTGGAGGGTCTAGATTTTTACTGGGAAACAGGGACTTGCCATGACTCAAAGAAGCTTTTGCAATTGCTCACTGTGGAGTCTCCCCTTGAAAGGTCTTCATATTTTTGTTCAGCTTGATGTTTTAGTTGGCCTGGGGTCACTTTGGCTAGAGGATTTCAGCCTTTTCTTTCAGTTTTTTTCTGGAGAACAAAGCCACTCTTTCAGTTTCCTTAACAGAGGTCTCAGCAGCCCCTGGCTGTATTGGGTTGTATTAGGCCCTTGACCTCTCCTTTGGGGGAGATGGCCATGATGGCCAAGGATTTACTTGCCACCCTTGCAAGGATTTTTATATGAAAAAGTGAGTGATTTGCTGCTTGTTTAAAAGGAGTGAGTAGAAATCCCCCTTAGGGCGCACCCTCTAAATGATCTGCCTCTCATTTAAAAAAAAATAATTTCTGGTCCCCTAGACTTTACCCACTGCTCAGTACTGTGTCACCATTGATTCTCTAACAACTGACATATCAGGTCTCTGTAGTAAAATGAATGCTGACTGGGATGTAGGCTTACTCTGGCAGAGACAGAGGCACCACTGGCCACAGCCAGACACCAAAGACATCCAAGCATTCTCATTTAAAGGCAATCTTACTCTTTCTTTTCTTCTTTTTTCCCTTCTAGTTTTATTGAGATATAATTGACACACAACACTATATAAGTTTAATATGTACAGCATAATAATTTGACTTACGTACAACATAAAATGTTTATCACAGTAATTTCGTGACCATTTGTCATCTCACATAGTCACAAATATAAAGAAATAGAAAAAATTTTCTCCCTTGTAATGAGAACTCTTAGGGTTTACTTTCTTAACAACTTTCATATGTAATATACACAGTGTTAATTTATGATTGACCTGCAGCACTGTGTTAGTTCCTGGTATACAATATAGTGATTTGATGTTTATATACATTTCAAAATGATCACCATGATAAGTCTGGTTACGATATATCACCATGCAGAGATATTATATAGTTATTGACTATATTCCCCATACTGTACATTTGATATGAATGATTCATTTATTTTGCAACTGAAATTTTGTATCTCTTAATTTCCCTCAACTCTTTCTTTCCTCACCTTACCCTTCCCCTCTGGCAACAGTCTGTCCTCTGCATCTATAACTCTGTTTCTGATTGGTTATATTTGTTCATTTGTTTTTTTTTTGTTTTTTTAGATTTCAGATATAAGTGAAATCACACATTATTTATCTTTCTATGACTTATTTCACTTAGCATAATACCATGCATGTTGTCACAAATGACAAGATTTCACTCTTTTTTTATGGCTGGTTAATGTTCCATTACACATTCTCTCTCTCTCTTTCTCTCTCTCTCTCTCTCTGTCTCTGTCTCTGTCTTTATCGATTCATCTCTTGATGGGACTTAAGTTGCATCTGTATCTTGGCTATTATAAATAATGCTGCCATGAACATTGAGGTGCATATATCTTGTTGAATTAGTATTTTTGTTTTCTTTGGATAAATGCCCAGGGGTGGAATTGCTGGATCATATGCTAGTTCGGTTTTTAATTTTTTTTAGGAATTGGTATACAATACTGGCTGCACCAATTTACATTCCTATCAGCAATGCACTAGGGTTCTCTCTTCACATCCTTGCTAACACTTGTTATTTGTCGTCTTTTTGACAACAGCCATTCTGGCAGGTGTGAGGTGATATCTCGTTGTGTCTTTGATTTGCATTTCCCTGATGATTAGTGATGTTGAGTATCTTTCCATGTGCCTGTTGGCCATCTGTATGTCTTCTCTGGAAAAATGTCTATTCTGATCCTCTACCCATTTTTAAATCAGTTTTTTTGTTGAGTTGTATTAGTTCTTTGTATATTTTTCATATTAACCTCTTACTGGATATGTCATTTATAAATATCTTCTCCCATTCAGTAGGCAGCCTTTTTGTTTTGTTGATAAGGCTGTCATACTTTTGAGCTTCATCCTGTTCCAGTCTGAACTGGTGGCTTTTTGTCACTTCTCTAGACTCTAACCTTGTGAATTCTGAACTTAACTCTGAAATTTCAAATTCCCTCTCTACCCATTGCAGTGTTTACTTTGGCCCAGAACCTGTCTTTCTCCTTCTAGACTTCTCAGAGTTGATTTCCAATTTTGATCTGTTTGGAGAGGGAAATCTTTTTTCTTGACACCAACAATTCTTGTGAGATAAATTATTTGCAAATAGTCTGGTGAGACAGTTATGAGAGGAAAAAATGACAGTTTGTAAAGACTACTATGTGTTACAAAGAAACTCTAAGGAGCTTTTTGCATTTGGAGTGCAGTAAAAAACGTGTAACAAACACTGCTATGGGAATGTAGATTGGTAAAAATTTCCTGAAGGGCAATACAGAAAAATATTTGAGGAACCTTAAAAATGTGCTTATCTGCAAATTCTCCTTCTAGAAATTTTATCCATACAAAATAAAGTAAGAGGCACTAAATATTTACTTAACCTGATTTCACTGTGAGTAATTAACATAACCCAAGATCTCCACATGGGAATTAGATAAATATTAAATTGAACCATATCAAATTACTGATAGCTGACAAATGTTGATCTACAAAACAGCTTTTTGTATGGTTCAACCTAATGAATTGTGGGATAGTCACATGACAGACTTCTATGCAAGTATTGGAAATCATATTTTTTAAGAACATTTAATGCTCATGAATAAATATTGTGTAACAAAGGTAGAATATAAAAATAAGTATATAGTGTGAGATCTCCATTTTACTTTATTAAAATACATGTGTATATATGTACATACATGGTCAGAAAAATGACTGGAAGAAAACATTCATATTAATAGTAGTTCTCTGAGTGATGGGATTATTAATTTTTTGTTTTACTTTTGTCTTTATACTTTCTTATCTTCTCCAAATTTGTGGGGCTGTAATAGTACCAGTTTTCTGCATTTCCTCTTAAGTTGTATAGTAAGCATTTTCACGTTGTCGCTTACTCTCTAAAATCATTTTAATGGATTTGCAATAATTTCTGCAGGAGAATTCCGTCAATTATTTAAATATCTCTCAATGGTGGGCTTTTAGGTTCATTCCTTCCTTTGTTCCTTCTTTCCTTCGTTTCTTCTTTCCTTCCTTCCCTCTCTTCTTGTATAAATAAGGCAAGACTCTTCTTCCCATATTTTGGATTTTTCTATAATATATAGACCCAGAATTAAAGTATCTGTTAGGCATGGAAGGAGGAGTTGGAGAGAATTCCCTTTAAGCTGAATGATGCCTGCGTATTTCTCAAGAAACTTACTCTGAACCCTGTCAGCCTTTTGAAGTACTGGAAAGACACTGCTGTAACACAGTTCTTGTTGTTAGTGGAAACATAATCATTTCCCGTATTTCTGATTACAAGGCAGCAACGTTTAAAAAGCTCAGCTCAGGTGGAACAGCTTGATGTTTGCATTCCTGCTAAACCTGGGAGAAAAACTCATAGAATCAGATAAAAAAAAATTGCCAAACTGTCAGCACCCATAACTTCCCAGTTTTCATTATTCCTCTTTGTTCAGGCGACATTTACATACCTTTGGCTGTCCACTGCTTGCTTGGCATAAACCCACCTGGAAACCCACAGCTGAGGGGTTGGGAGGGAGACTGTAAGTGCAGGCTGCCCAGAGCCCTTTCATGTGTGAGGTGGTTCTGCATGTGTGATGAGAATCGGTGTGCTGAAAGAGGTGTTGTGTTCTCCACCGACTGGTCAAGCATGGGTTGGAGGAATAGTCTCCCCTTCAGAAAACTTTGGTGTCTGTATACATGACTTTCAGTGGGTGGCACATCTTGCTTTTGTTTGAAGACAGGAGGACACACAAGGGCAGCCTCTCATGGTCTCTGTGATATCTGGGAGGTACGCACCCCCTCCTTCCTACAGATGCCCCATGAGAATGGGTGTCTGCTGAGGACCTGGCCTAGCTGGGAGGCTGCTAGGCCAACCCAGCTATGGGAAAACTTGGGGGTGTGGGAGCTTTCTTAGGGGAGAGTGACAGCTATATGTCAAAGCCCAGAAGAAAGCAGCTACTGTCTGCCAGTTTGTTCACACTTACTGAGCTTCTGCCATGTATTGGATGATATGCTGGGTCTGGAAACAGCAGCTAAGTCTAACACGCTTCCTGCTTTCCAGGAGCTCATGTGAATGAACAAGACAGGCAAGTAAATGGATCACTTAGAGCCTAGGATAGAGCACAAGAGGAGTGAAGAGGGTGTTGCCAGGGAAGGGGCGGTGGGGTGGTGCAGAGGAAAAGCAGTAGGATTGGGAAGTTTCCAGAGGAGGTGAGATTTCAGTTGGGTATTAAAGAATGAGATGTATGCTGCTCCCAGGTGGTAGAAAAAAAAGAAGAACACGCCCTTCCACAGAGGGGCAACCAAAACTGCAGGCTTGGGTTGTGGAAGGGTCTTTCTGAGCACTGGGCAGACACATCTGCCGACCCCTGGGTTGCATCACATACAGTGAGCGGTGGCTGCCTTTTCTGCAGCATCCGATGGCAGAGTAAGGGGCTACTTGCAAGAAATAAATTACAGGTGTCTGAGTCTGATCACCAGCCATGTGCCTCGTTCTTCATTCAGAACTTTTCTTTCTTTTTGAAGTTTTTGAGTGGCAATAATGTGATTAGTTATTTCCAATTATGAAAGTGATTCCTGGTTATTGTTAAAGTTTCAAATGATACATGAAAATATAAGGAAGCAAGTAAGCATTACCTTTATCCTTCAACCTAGAGATCACCACCGTTAACCTCTGGCAAACATCCTTCCTCATACCCTTCTATACACCCACACTGAAACACTGCATAGAAATGGCATGCAGCTCAAGTTCACAGACATGTGTTGTGCCGGGGCTGTGCATGGCAAACATTTGGCAAACAGCAGTGAACAAGACAGGGAGGGGCCCTACCTAGCAGAGTTTCACTCCCAGTCTTAACTTAGGGCAGATAACCAGAAAGGTGCAGCTAATTACAAAACCACACATGGGCCAGGAGCCCTTCCCTTTAGAGCAGAGCCTTTGCTCAAGCTGATTTCTCTGCCTGGGTTGTTTCTCTCTCTTCCACATACTAGGGACAGATTTCCATGTCAAGGGATACAGTAGTATAGTATATTAAATGGAAGTATATTTTCTCTTGTATGGTTAAATCATTGATTCATTTTTATTTTTAACCAATGGCATTGACAGATGTTAGGTTGTTTCAAATTTTTTTTCCATTATAAACAATTGTGTAGCAAACATCCTTTCATAAACATCTTGACCATTTTAGGATAAATCCCTAAAAGTGAAATTACTAGAGCAAATGATATACACATTAAATTTTTGATACATATTGCCAAATACATGTTGCTTTTCTGAAAGGTCCATCAACAGTATGTAAAATACCATTCTCCCATACCCTACCAATACTAGGAATCCTATTTCTAAAAATCTTTGATTCTCTGATGAAATTTGCTTTTGCTTATTACTAGTTTGATGATTTTCATCTGTTTCTTCATTCTTTGAGTGTCTTCTTTTGTGAATATTCTGCTCATACACTTTGCCTACCCTTTTTTTTTTCTTTTGAGAAACTGGTCTTTTTCACATTAATGGTTTACAAGTGCTCTTTATATATTAAGGGCATTAACAGTTTGACTGCTATACCTTTTGCAAAATTTTTTCCATGTATCATTTGACACTTAATTTTTTATGTTGTTTTTCTGCCATTGAGAGATTAAAGCGCACAAACCCCAAAATATAGTCATACCTAATCACTTTTCTTTTGTGGTTTTGTATTTTTATGTCATTTCTTCATTTCTGATCATATTGTCTCATTGCTTGTGCCTGACTGAATTTGAGGCTTGGATGAGAGCCAGATGGCTAAGAATTCATTCTGATAAGACAAGGGACCATGTTGGTAAAAGTGCGGAAATATCTAGAAAATGTGTCTGAGGTCATCTCTTTCTCTTATTCAAAGGCATGACTCTTATCTTTTTCCCCAAGGATGGTGAGGTCCCCATGCTGTGGTTCCTGAACAGGTGGAGGGTGGGTTTATGTAAGATGACCTTTCCACAAACATGTAACATGAAGAAAACCATCTCTTCTTTAAGAAGAGGGTCCTCTGCTAGTCCCAGTGTAGATGTGCACTTAGTGTGTACAGGCAATACTAAGGACTGAACTGAGCCTCAGGAACAGGGAAGTCTGAGGAAAATTGATGTAGAAGATAAAATCCATTCTGAAGAGCTAATATAAAATAGTTACCGTATTTGTGTGTCTACTCTGTGTCCTCCAACATCTTACATGATAGATAATCTTGTCTCTATTTTATATACCTTAAAAACTAACCAACAAGCAAGGTTTATACAGGTGAAATGATTGGCCCAAGGGGGCATATAGCTAGTAAGTAAAGGAGCTGGGATTTGAGCTGAGTCCAAGCTAGAAAATGGGGGGTGTGTATAGCTCAGTGGTAGAGCACATGCTTAGTGTACACGAGGTCCTGGGTTGAATCCCCAGTACCTTCATTTAAAAAAAAAACAAGAAAAAAAATCCCCAAAGCTAGAAACAGCAACAAAAAACTAATATTATTGAGTACTCATCTAGACTGTTATTGTGTTGAGTTTTTACTTATGTTAGCTCTTTTAATATGACAGCAGCCATTTGAGGTAAGCATTTCTACTTTGAAGATAAGAACACAGAAGCCCAGAGCAGCAAAGTAGCACACACACAGTCACACAGCTAATATGTTGCGGAATCAGGAACTGAACCCACACATTCTGACTTTGACATCTGTACCTCTTTCTTCATCCAGATCTTTTCTTTCTTTTTAAATTTTACTCTAAAAAGAAAAAACTTTATTATTTATAATGATCAAATGCTCACACTTATTAAAATTTCAAGTAATACATGAAATAAATCATTGTTGTTTTCATGACTCCATGCTGCTTGCTCCTGACATATGTTCTGAATCAGCAGTTGTCCTTGGCAGAATTTAGCAGCCTATTTTCACCCACCCATGCTTTGAAAGTTATCTTTTCTTCATGAAAATATATTTTGGGAAGTAACTACTAAATGAGGAAAAGGAATAATTTATATAATTACTAGGCAATCTTGATGTTGTCAAGTGTGACCAAAGTACCTGGAAAAGTTAATAAGTGAGTGATTGTTTAATTACTTAACTACTAATGATTTTCCAGGAATCAAACCATTTGGTTTTGCACCTGAACATTTTTTATTAAGTCGATTGGAAATAACCTGTGAGACAGCCAAGTTCTGAGCTCCAAAGGTCATTGCATTAGGGTCACCATTATTGATCCCACCATGGGGTTCCACTATAACATTGACTGGGATATTGACCAGTTATTTTAATGCATTCTTTCTTTAAGTGGGCATAAGTAACACACTGGGTGATCAAAAAAAAAAATTGTGCTTTCCAAATCTTGCTCCCCAAACTGGATCTTTTTTCTTTGATTGGTGACCTTAACAGAAAATATTTTCCCAAAGCTTGATCATATGTTAAATTTGATTATATAAATGAATGCCAGATTTCAGAAAATTTTTAGATGCATAGAGATGATTCGTATTTGGACATTTTCCCCAGCCCTTTCCCCAGTACAGACTCATACCCATATATGAGTATGGTACCCTACCACCCCCACAGTTTCTCCCACCCTTCAACTAGTTGGCTTTGAGATATTTAGCAAGGGCTGGAGGATGAATAGTTCAATGAGAGTTATTAGAAATAAACATGAGTGAGCAAATATTTATTACTGAACCCAAAGAGAATGTTTCTTATCCTTAGAGAAGGGTCTCTTAGCAGGTGTCACAATCATCTGCAGGACCTGTTAAAACACAGGTTCCTCGGTCCCACTCCTAGAGATTCTGACTTGGTGGGTCTAGAGTGGACCCTAAAATTTTGTACTTCTTGCAAGTTCCCATGTGCTGCTTATTGTGGTGGTTTTAAAACACGGCCATAAATTCTTCTACACACTCCTTCCCTTTGAGCCATCCCATATCTCTACTCCCGTCACCTCCATATTCAGTCAATCAATAAGGTCTGTGGATTTTACCCTTTAAATGTTTCTTAGACCTACTGACCTCTTTCCATTGACTCTGCTGCCCAAATTCCTATCCTTTTCATCTCTCACCTGGATTATTATAATCATGCCTTTATTCTGCATGCCTCTGACACTCCCCTGCCTTAAATCCACCTACTGCTCTGTAGACAGTGTAATCATCTAATTCTAAAATCAATTCTTTCTTGCTTTTCTTTCCTAGAAAGTTCTCATTTATCTTTTAAAACTCCAGAAATTATCTCCTCAAGGAAGCCTACCTTGAAACCCCTGCTGGGTCTGTAAAATGAAAATAATAATACCTTTAGCTTTGTCTTAAAGGTTAAATGAGGCAATGGATGGATGGTCAGTTCTGTCTCACATATACCCCTGTGCATATTTTTAGCTTACTTTATTTTTCATTTATTGAAAATATGTGCAGTGGTCTCTTCTATTAGAATGTTAAATCCCTTCAGGCAGAAACCATAGCTTACTCATCTTCCTACCAGAACCACCTATTAATAGGAACATAATAGGTGTTTAATAAATGGGTCGTACTGTGCTAAACACTAACACGGATTAGGCGGTAAGGACTTGTTGGGCAGCATGCAATTAATTAACTAATCAATTAATTAAAATATTTATTAAGTACTGTTTCGGGCTAAATTATCCCCCTCTCCAAATCCATATGTTGAAAGTCCTAACTCCCAGTACCTCAGAATATGATTATATTTGGAAATGGAGCCTTTAAAAAGGTATATAAGTGAAAATGAGGGCATTAAGGGGGACCCTAGTCCAATATGACTAGTGTGTTTATAAGAAGAGGAGATTAAGACACAGAAAACAGGAGGGAAGATTATCTACACACTAAGGACAGAGGTCTCAGAAGAAACCAACCCTGCCAACACCTTGATCTCAGACTTCTCGTCTTTAGAGATGTGAGAAAATAAATGGCTGTCATTTGTCACCCAGTCTGTGGTGCTTTGTCGTGGCAGCCCTAACAAACTAACACAAGGTACCCATTCCGTAGTAGGTGTTGTTCCGGGCCCTGGGGGGATGCAGGTGAATCTCGCAGGCAGGGCCCCTGCCCCCATGGAGCTTGCAGTCCACTGGGTGTCTCTCAGAGGTGGATGACCGTTCAGTTCAACGCAGCAAGTGGGCTCTGCGTGTGCAGCTGTGGGGCGGACACATGGTGATGCAACCAATGACCTGACCTCAGGGAATTTACAGCAGATCTGCGGAGACACTGCTCAGCATCGCAGTGAAGTGAGGGAACCGTCCAGACCAGGTACTATGTCCTTAGGGATCCCAAAGCGGGGAGGGATGGGTTAGGAGAGATTATCTAAAAAGACTTCAGAGAGGGGGTCTTAGGTGGAGAAGAACAGGGCCTTTACCCAGACAGGAGAGCACCAAAGGTCCCGAGCTGGCTACCTGGTGCTTTTTTGGGTGCAGAGAAGGCTGCAGCATCACCGTCTGTCAGAGAATAATGAGAGTCAGTATCAGTAATTGCCACTATTTGCATGTGCTTTCTATGTGGCAGGCGCTGTGCTAAGTGCTTTGTTAACATTGCTTCCTTTAGTCTTTAAGGCAAAGCTAAAGGTATTATTATCTTCATTTTACCAGTTAAAGCCCAGGACTCCAAGCAGTAAAGAAGTCATCTAGCTGTCTGTAGCTATTACAGGTCATTTGTTAAAAACGTAAACAAAAGGAGAGACGATACCTACCCAATAACTGGGAAGGAAACAACGTGAGATCTTTTAAAAGAGGAAACAATAAAATGAAAATAATTGAAAGCTTATCTGGTGACCATCTGTAGGGTGATATAGGTCAGGGGTTCTCAAACTTGGCTGCACATTCGAATCATCTGTAGAGCTTTGAAAAATCCTGATTTCCAGACTGTACCCTGACACGCAAAATCTTTACCAGCAATCTCTGCTCCCCTCGATCCTTCCTCTGGGTCTTCTCTCTCATACACACGCCCACCAAATCCCAGTTCCCCATCTCTTCTCTTTCCATTGAAGTGATTTTTATTTTATTTTGCCTGTTCTTCATATCAGACTAACTCTCTTAAAAATGTGGTGCCCAATATGAAGTTTCTTCTTGTGACGAATCTACTGAGCACCAGCCATCTATCTCATCATTAGTATTACCAGAGTTAGAACAATGAAGTCATAGCCCCGCTTTAAATTTTCTCGCAGTTCCTGAGCAAATTTTGAGGCTGTGTCTGTCTTTCTGTCCATCTGTTCATCCATCCATCCATCCATCATCCATTTAACTTTTGCACTCGTAGGGCAGGATAGCTCTGGTAAATACTGTAAATATTTAATCCTCTCTTCTTAATTTGATATCTCTGCATAGTTATCCTATCTCCTGTATCTACTGTAAACTTTTTGTTTGTCTGCCTATTTTTGCTTCCTTTACCCATTGAATCCTTCAAGTGTTAAGAACCATACCTCTTTTATTTACCTTAAACACCAGCCAGCACAAAGCAGCTTCACAGGTAGTAGTAAATATTTTTTCAGGAAAGATATCAATAGCCCTTTCTAAAAAGAAAAGTTAAGAGCCTGCCTAGCCCAGCTGAGTGTATTAGCTCTTGCTTCCGTGTGAATTTTAAATTAAGATGGAAAACACAGCTGGTGGAGTGAGAGCTTATGTTTTCTTCTGCCCACCAAGGCCGGGCATGACCAGAAGCTCTGTAATTGCGGGAGAGGCACATGTACACGGGTAGACTCAGAGAGCCTTTTGATCTGGCTTGCAGCACAGTAATTCTGTCTGAATGATTCATCGTCATTGCATTTCTATTTTCCTGCAGGCAACCCAATCAATTCTCTTAAACAGTGGTTCTCAGATTCATTACCCTGGGATTTCATACAGGCTCAACGTATAAATAGGGTCAAGGCAAGTTTAGATAAATTAGTGAAAGGCAGGTCCATTGATTTGTGTTTTTGAAGGGAAAGGGAAGTTAGGGATGTAAGTTATCCCTACCTCTGAGATGATCACCCAGTGTAGCCCTCTCTGAACAAATGTCTCCTGGCCCTGTTCTCAGATACCAAGCTTCATTTCTTACATGTCAGGAGTATAGACATACAGTGAGGTCACTGATTCTACATGTATCTGGGATAATTTCAGTCTGAGACATTCATGTGTAAGTAAATGATGCCGCTCTGCATGTCATCGTGAAATCCCTAATGAGAAATCGAGAGTTCAGAAAATCCTGGAGGTGTCTCCTGTTTTGATAGTCCTTAAATTTTTGTTTGTTTATATTTTGTTTTTGGCTTAAAACAACAGAAGTTTATTGTCTCACAGTCTTGTAGGCCAGAAGTCTGAAATCATTCTCCCTGGGCTGAAATCAAGGTGTGAGCAGGGCCACCCTCTCTCAGGAGGCTCCAGGACAGAATCCATGCCTTAACTCTTCAGCTTCTGGTGGCTCCCAGCATTCCTTAGCGTGTAGTCACATCACTCCAGTCCATGTTCCTGTCTTGGCATTGCCCTCTCTGTGTGTCTAATTTCCCTCTGTCTCTCTCTTATAAACACTTCATGGCAATTAGGATCCACCTAGATAATTCAGAATAATCTCATCTCAAGATCCTTAACTTAATCACACCTGCAGAAACTTTGTCACCCAAAGTAACACTGGTTCCAGGGATTAAGACCAGGGATTGAGATATCTTAATCCAGAGATTATGATATAAATTTATTTCTCTCCTAAAAGAAGACTGGAGGTAGGCAACCAAAGGCAGTTGTGCAGTGTCAGCAGAGTGATAGCTGTTAAGTAATTGGCCAAATGCAATATGAGATAAACTTCAAATCAGAGTTGTACTAATGCCTAATAAACTACTGAGCAAGGAAGCAGTGGCTAATTCTATTAATACCAATAACAAAACCATACAGGAAAACCTGAAGGAACATTCTGAAGATTTCTAAGTTTCTGTGGCCAATACACCCATCCAAAGGGATTCTTTCTTTAGGAAAAGTGGAGTACATGTATCTTTTCGAATTAGAGTTTTCTCCAGATATATGCCCAGTTGGATCACTGGATCATATGGTAACTCTATTTGTAGTTTTTAAAGGAATCTCCATACTGTCCTCCATGGTGGCTGCACCAAATTACATTCCCACCAAAAGTGTAGGAGAGGACCTTCACAGCAGCACTGTTTACAATAGCCAAGACATGGAAGCAACCTTAATGTCCATCAACAGATAACTGGATAAAGAAGATGGGGAATATATAAATACAATGGAATACTACTCAGCCAAGAATAAAACCATGTCATTTGCATGCCAGTTGCAGCAACATGGATGGACCTAGAGATTATCATACTTAATGAAGTAAATCAGAGAAAGTCAAATATATGTTATCTCTTATATGTGGAATCTAAAAAAACGACACAAATGACCTTATTTATAAAACAGAAGGAGACTCATAGACATAGAAAACAAATTTATGGTTACCAAAGGGAAAAGGGGCAGGGGAGGGACAAATTAAGAGTTTAGGATTAGCAGATACAGACTACTATATTTAAAATAGATAAACAACAAGGCCCTACTGTATAGTACAGGGAACTATATTCAATAGCTTATAATAACCTATAATGAAAAAGAATATGCTAAAGAATATATATAGGTATGACTCAATCACTGTTTTGTACACCAGAAACTCACACAACATTGTAAATCAACTTATATACTTCAATTAAAAAAAAAGGAAAAGAAAAAAAATGTGGAAACATAGTTTACCATCAAATCATTTTAATATTCCCTTTCTGGTAAAATTGAGGGGACAGCTTAAAATTGCTTTTCAAAACTGTTGACTTGAGGCCTGGTTGTTTTACTTTTCAGAAATGTACCAGACATTGCAAATAACTTATGCAGAGTGAAGGATGACAGGTCAATTAGCTGCCAAATCAAGGATGAAAAGACTGCGGGACATTTGTACTGGAAAATTCCATTTACCTGAGCATCCAGGGTTCAGGGAAAGCTGATATGTAGGAGAGGATAAACACAACCCATGTTTTCCTGGTGCCTTCAATAACGTGGCAGCAGAAAAAACAAGCTCAAGAAACACAACCACAAACCAGACAATAGCAACTTCCTGTTGCTTTAAAAACTAATGATGACCACAGCAAACACAGAGATGGAGTTCCAGCAGTAACAGTAAACAACAGAGAGGAACTATGCCTTTGAGACTTGGGGTTCTAAATGGCAGTAATCACTCGTTGGGGTTTATTGTGTGACCACTGACCACAAACTATTTCCTTGGCCCAAAGTGAACACTGAAGAGCATGAGGGCACGGGGACTCTTCCTGTGGGAAAGGTGGGGCCGCAGTGCTCAGAGGATCATGAGGCCTCACAGGCAAACTCAGCTGAAAGGCATGATTTTCTTAGCAGCTGAATTGTCCAATGGGTGGAGGGGCACAGGGGCTGCTTTGTTAGGGGAAGCATTCATAATCCTGGATTTAGTTAAGTCAAAAACAGTTCTTAATATTCTCTGAAATTAGAAAAACAAAATGCTAATTCTTAGAGGAAATCAACTCAAAACCAGGAATGGCAAATGTCATTAGGATATTCAATTTAATATCTTGGTCATGAATGATGATATGATTGAACAGATGGGGATAGGCTGCAAAATTACACATTTTCCTCTGAGTTCTCATGCCCTGGTCCGTGGTTTTTATTTGCACGAGTCATAGTGCTATGTGAGTTTCGTGCACCCTAAGCCCTCCTAAAGCAGGGGTGTGCCCCCTACCAGGCAAGGCCTGTTCCAGCATTAAAGTAAGTTACTAGCGGTTCTTACTACCAAATGAGGGATGATTTTTCCCTAGATGTGGGATAAGCAGTGATAAAACCGCCCAGTCTGAGCTTTTTTATTGTGAATAAAAAGTGAAAACTGCTTCATCACGAGGTAACACAGCATCCTGATAGGGGATCCAGACAAGTTTATAAACATGATCCTATAGCACAGTGGAAAAGAGAGAACGTGATGCCATTGCTGGTAATTATGGTCCAGAGGGAGGAGGAGGAAATAGACTGAAAGATGCTACACATGAAAGTTAAGGATGAGTTATTTTTTTGAATTATGTTTGTCTTCAAGGCATTTATTTTTGGAATTTTTTTTTGAAGTTGATAACATTGATTTAAAGTCTAGGTATTTAAGCAAATGATAAAACCCCCATGTTCTTACATGTGCTAGGAAGGAATGGGGTGGAGGGTGGTTATTCTTGTATCTCATGTTCAGCAAAATGTATACTTGAAGTCAACTAAAATTGTACAACACATGAATTTCACTGATTTATTTTTAAGTGCTTTGTCAGAGTTGACGTAGAGTAACTGCATATATTTAAAAGTGTACAATTTTGATACATTTTGACATACTCATATACCCATGAAATTATCACCATATTCAAGATAGTGAACATAGCCATCATGTCTAGAAGTTTGGATCCCTTGATAATCTCTTCTCCTCTATCCTCTCCACCCTTCATTCCTGGTCAACCACTGATTCCTGGGTAACCACTGTCATTATAGATGGGTTTGCATTTTGCAGAGTTTTGTATCAATGGAATCATACAGTATGTACTCCATTTTGCCTGGCTTATTTCCCTTAGCATAATAGTTTTGAAACTCATCCATATGTATGTATTTCTTTCTATTACAGGTGATATTACATTGTACGAATACACCAAAATTTGTGTATTTCCAAATATTTGTGAATTTTCCAGATTTTTGGGTTTTACTTTCTAGTTTAATCTCATTATGTTCAAAAAACACATGATGTACAATTTCTATTCTTTTAAATTTGTTAGTGTTTTTTCTGTGGTACAGAATAACCTGATGAGTAGTCCGTGTGACCTTGAGAAGAATATGTGTCTGCTTTTGTTGGATGGAGTCATTGATAAATGTCAGCTAGGTTGGTTGGTTGTATTGGTAGGCTCTTCTATATCCTTACTTATTTTCTGTTCACTTTTTGTAGCAATTACTGCAATAGAAGTGTTGAAACTTCAAGTATAATTTGTAGATTTGTCTATTTCTCCTTTACGTATTTTAGAATCCTGTTATCAGGTGGATACATATTTAGGATTGTTAGGTCTTTGTGGAGAATTGACTTCTTTATCATTATTTATTGTCTCACTTTATCCGCTGCAATTTTTCTCATTACTAAGTCTATTTTTCCTGATACTAATACAGTTTCTCCAGCTTTCTTTTTATTAGTGTTTATATGTCTTATTTATTTCTATTCTTTTACTTTTAATCTAGCTATTAGTTTAAAGTTGATTTTTGTAGATAGCATATAGTTGGATCTAATTTATTCTTTGTCTAATCGAATAATCTCTGTCTTTTCATTGATATGTTTAGTTTCCACTTAATGTTACTATTAACATGGTCAGTTTTAAATCTACCATCTTGCTAAATGTTTCCCATTTGCATCATTTATTCTTTTCCTTTTCTTCTCTTCTTTTTGATTGACTATATTTATGACTCCTTTTCATCTCCACTACTGATTTGTTTATCACTTCTAAAAAATCCATTCTAGTTTCTGCCCTAGAATTTACAATATACATACTTAATTAATCAGAATTCAAATAATGTTGGAACATTTTACCTGTCCTATGAAGACCTTGTAGAAGTATATTTTTAATTCCTCCCTCCCATCCTTTGTCTCATTGTTAACATACAGTTTACTTTTATATATGCTTTAAACAAACAATATTCTACTACTATTTTTGCTTTAGATAGTTACCTTTTAAAGCAATTTTTTTTGAAAATAAATTTTATTTTTGCCTTCATTAATTCCATTTACAGTGTTCTTTATGTCCTTGTGTACATTCAGATTTCTGTCTGGTATCTTACATCATCTACTGGAAGAACGTCCTTTGACATTTCTTGTAGTGAAGACCTACTGGCAATGAATTATCTGAGCTTTTATTTGAGAAGGTCATTATTTCCTCCTCCCTCTTTGAAAACTCTTGTCTGTGTTTTAGAGTTCTGAATTGATAGTTTTTTTTCTTTCTTTCTTTCAGCACTTTAAAGACATTAGTGCATTGTCTTTTTGGCTTGCATGGTTTCTAATGAAAAGTCTTCCCTCGTATCCTTGTTTCTCTCTACTTATATCGCTTTTTCCTTCTAGCTGCCTTCAAGATTTTCTCTTTGTTATTGTTGTCAGTAGTTTGAATATCTTGCTTGATGTTTTCTGAGCTTCTTGAATCCGTGCTTTGGATTCTCTCATTAATTTTATTAGATCATTTGACATTATTCAATAGCTCTTAGGTGCTCTTTTTTCACTATTTTTTCCTTTGTGCTTTTGTTTGAGTTATTTCTTTTGACCTATAGTCAAGGTCAGTGACTTTTTCAGTGGTGTCAAGTCTACTGATGGGCATGTGAAAGGCATTTTTAATCTCTGATTGTGTTTTTGTTTCTAGCATTTCTGTTTGATTGTTTTCTTACAGTTTTCCTCTCTCCGCTGATATTACCCATCTGACCTTGTGTGTTTTCCCCTCTTCCATTATGGCCCCTGACATTTTAATCAATGTGTTATATTTTCTCGCTACTTGTTTTCTGTTTCTTCCACTTGTTCTTCTTTTCTCTTCTCATTTTCACTGTTTTCTTTTGAAGAATATTTTATAATTCTATTTTATTTTCTTTATTCGTATATTAATTATAGCTCTTTGGTATGTTAGCAGTTGCAGTAGGATCAATAGTACACTTAAATCATTAACTTAGCACTGTCTATACTTTCATGTAACATTTTATGTTTCACATATAGAATAAAAACTCTATAATATGAAAACGAATATATGTGTATATATGCATGACTGGGACATTGTGCTGTACACCAGAAATTGACACGTTGTAACTGATGGTACTTCAATAAAAAAATTAATTAATTAAAAAAAGAACTTTATAATAATATATTTCCCGTTCTCACCTTCTGGCCTTTAACCTGTAGTTGCCACACCTTTTACTTCTACATGTATTGTAAATCCCACACTATATTGTTATTATTTTTGCTTTGAGTCAGGGGTTAGCAAACTAAGGCCCAATAGCCAAACTAGCCTGCCACTTGATATGGTAAAGATAGTTTTATTGTAACACAGTCATACCAATTTATTTACATGCTTTTTAATGGGTGTTTTCATGATATAACAGCAGAGTTGAGTGGTGGCCACAGGCTCACCATGCCTAAAATATTTACTCTCTGATCCTTTTCAGAAGAAAGTTTACCAATCCCTGCTCTAAAGAGCCAATTATTCTTTAGAGATATTCCAATAATAAGAAATAAATCATAAATATTTACCCATGTAGTTACAATTTCTGATATTTTTCACTCTTTTCTGTAGAAACATTTCTGTCTGGTGTCATTTTCTGTGTGACTGAAAGACTTCCTTAACATTTCTTGTAATGCAGACCTGATAGTGATGCATATCAGCTGTTGTATATCAGAAAAATTCTTTATTTCACCTTTATTTTTGAAAGATTTTTGCTGGGTGTATAATTCTATGTTGACAGATATTTTTTCAGCACTTGAAAGATGTTCCGCTATCTTCTCATTTGCATTGTTTTGATGAGAAATATGCTTTCATCCTTATCTTTGTTCCTCTGTACGTATCATGACTTTTTTTTTTTTGGCTGCTTTTAAGATTTTCTTCTTATCACTGATTTTGAGCAATTTGGTTATGATGTGCCTTGGAATAGTTTTCTTCATGTATCTTGTACTTGACATTGCTTGAATTTCTTGAATCTGTGGGTATATAGTTTTTAACTAATTTGGAAGTTTACCAGCCATTATTTCTTTTTTTAAAAATTAAAAACAATGTTTTATTTTATGGATTTATTAAGTTGTTCTCTTCCCCACCTTTATTTTTATTTATTTATTTTTTATTGATGTATATAGTCAGTTTACAATGTTGTATCAATTTCTGATGTACAGCATAATAGCTCAGTCATACATATATATACATATATTGTTTTTATATTCTTTTTCATTATAGGTTACTACAAGATATTGAATATAGTTCCTTGTGCTATACAGTAGAAACTTGTTGTTTATCTATTTTATATATAGTAGTTAATATCTGCAAATCTCAGACTCCCAATTTATCCCTTCCCACCCCCCACCCCAGTAACCATAAGTTTGTGTTCTATGTCTGTGAGTCTGTTTCTGTTTTGTAAATAAGTTCATTTGTCTTTTTTTTAGATTCCACATGTAAGTGATAACATATGGTATTGTTATTTCTTATATTGTTTCTGTCCCCCTTTTAGGAACCCAACTATACAGATGTTAGGCCCTTGAAGTTGCCTATATCTAATGAATGCTCTATTTATTTATTTACTTTTATTCCTTTTTTTCTGTTTGTTTTATTTTGGATAGTTTCTGTTGCTCTCTCTTCCAGTTCACTTTTCTTTTGCAGTGTCTAATTTGACATCAGTCTCACCTAGTGTATTTTTCATCTCTAAGGGATCATTGTGTATCTTTTAATATATATATATTCCAAATTTCTATTTAACATGGTCTATTTTCTCTGTAGCTTTTAGGCCATATGGAATATAGATGTAATATCTATGTTAAGATCTTTGTCTATAATTCTATTATTGCTGTCAATACTAAGTTGGTTCTGATTATTTGATTTATCTCATTATAGGTCAAACATTCCTGTTGTTTTGCATACTTGGTGATTTTTTATTATATGCTAAATGTTCTGAGTTTTATTTTTTGGGCTGCTAGATATTTTTATGTTCCTGTAGGTATTGCAGAGTTTTGTTCTGGGATGTGGTTAAGTAACTTGAAAACAGTTTGATCCTTTTGGATCTCCTTTTAAACTGTATTAATATGGATTAGGGCAGCGCTTAGTGGAGGGCTAGTTTTACCCCACTACTGAAGCAAGACACTTCTGAGTACTTCTGGCCAGCAGAATCTTAAGAGGGGCCTCCATGGTTTTGCCCTGGGTGTTACCTCCATGAATGTGTTATGATACATGGGAAAAGAGATGTTGCAGATACAATTAGTGTTACTAACATGTTGGATTTAAGATATAGGGATAATCCAAGTGGATTTAACCTATATGAGCTTTTTAAAGCAGATACTTTTCTCCAGATGGTTGTAGAAGAGTAAGTCAAATATTCTAAGGACAAAGGGAATTTGATGTGTCATTGCTGACTTGAAATTGTAGGGGGTCACTTGGCAAGGATCTGAGAGTGGCTTCTAAGAGCTGAGAGCATTCTCTGGCGACAACTGGCAAGAAAATGGGAACCTCTGTCGTACAACCCCAAGGAACCAAATTCTGCCAATAACCAGAATAAACTTGGAAATGTATTCTCTAAATAGCATTCTGCTCTGCAAATTTTAGCCTCCTGAGACTCCCAACTCTGTTTTGTTTTTTTTTTTTTTAAATGTCCATTTATTATATCACAGTTCTGTGGGTCAGAAGTCTGCACAGGGCTCAAATAGCTCTCACTCAGGGTCTCTATCAAATCTCTGTTACAAAGTCAAGATATTGGCCAGGTATATAATCATATCTGAGTCTCAAGGAGCTCCTCTAATCTCATTGGCTGTTGGCCTAATTTAGTTTCTTTTTTTTTTTTAACATTTTTTATTGATTTATAATCATTTTACAATGTTGTGTCAAATTCCAGTGTTCAGCACAATTTTTCAGTCATTCGTGGACATATACACACTCATTGTCACATTTTTTTCTCTGTGATTTATCATAACATTTTGTGTATATTTCCCTGTGCTATACAGTGTAATCTTGTTTATCTATTCTACAATTTTGAAATCCGTCTATCCCTTCCCACCCTCTACCCCCCTGGTAACCACAAGTCTGTATTCTCTGTCCATGAGTCTATTTCTGTCCTGTATTTATGCTTTGTTTTTGTTTGTTTTTGTTTTTTAGATTCCACATATGAGCAATCACATATGGTATTTTTCTTTCTCTTTCTGGCTTACTTCACTTAGAATGACATTCTCTAGGAGCATCCATGTTGCTGCAAATGGCATTATGTTGTCGGTTTTTATGGCTGAGTAGTATTCCATTGTATAAATATACCACATCTTCTTTATCCAGTCACCTGTTGATGGACATTTAGGTTGTTTCCATGTTTTGGCTATTGTAAATAGTGCTGCTATGAACATTGGGGTGCAGGTGTCATCCTGAAGTAGATTTCCTTCTGGATGCAAGCCCAGGAGTGGGATTCCTGGGTCATATGGTAAGTCTATTCCTAGTCTTTTGAGGAATCTCCACACTGTTTTCCATAGTGGCTGCACCAAACTGCATTCCCACCAGCAGTATAGGAGGGTTCCCCTTTCTCCACAGCCTCTCCAGCATTTGTCATTTGTGGATTTTTGAATGACGGCCATTCTGACTAGTGTGAGGTGATACCTCATTGTAGTTTTGATTTGCATTTCTCTGATAATTAGTGATATTGAGCATTTTTTCATGTGCTTTTTGATCATTTGTATGTCTCCCTTGGAGAATTGCTTGTTTAGGTCTTCTGCCCATTTTTGGATTGGGTTGTTTATTTTTTTCTTATTGAGTCGTATGAGCTGCTTATATATTCTGGAGATCAAGCCTTTGTCGTTTTCACTTGCAAAAATTTTCTCCCATTCCGTAGGTTCCCAACTCTGTTACTCAACTCAGGGAGACTGTTGGGCTCTGCCCAGGTTCTTTGTCCTTGTGCTGCAGCCTGGAAACTCTGTCCACGAAGTAAGCTATTGATTAGGACCCGTTTAATTTGTTTAACATTTTTCAGAGATCACTGTCCTTTGTTGCCTCATGCCTTATGTCTTGAAAAACACTGTTTCACATATTTAATAATAGTTTTGGTTGTTTCAGGAAAGAGGGTAACTTCAGTCTGTTATTCCATTTTGATCAGAAGTAAAAGTTCTCAGTTAAATACTTGGAATTAGGCTCTATTTAACTCCACTGTTTGGAGTCTGAGATGCTCAAAAATGCCCACACTACCAATCATAGGATATCAGCCTTTTCTGTGTTTATAGATTGAGGATATCATGTTAATTAATTATAGCATTCCACCAATATTCGTGTGTGTGTGTGTGTGGATGGGAATTAAAACAATAAAACAGAACGTCTAGTACAAACCCTAATCTGGATCTGTTGCGTTCTGAAGGAGAAATAGGATAGACTGTCTGCACGTTGTTGGTTTCTTTACAGTTCAGTTTTTCTTTCCCATTTTTCAAATCAGCCTGATTTCCAGTGGGGATCCACAGTTATCTGCTCTCCCTTCATGCTGAGTGAGTACTTTCTTTTTATTATTCTTACAGTGATATCAGCTCTTAGTTTAGAAAGAGTTGCCTTGATCTTGGGATCACACAATGCCCATTAAATTATCTAGAAGTTCTTGCAAGTTCTATATCAATACTTCCTTTATTCACAAGTTTCCACAGCCAGGTACCCTGGGGTCTGGAGATGAGTGTGAGAAAATAAAATGTGTTGTTATGAGCCTTCTTGGTGGTTGAGACATGTGAGCTACTTTAGGGCTTAATGTTATGTTGCACTGACGAGCAGCTTCCTTTCCTGGACCAGGGAGAGGCTGAGAGTCCTTGCCCATCCTGGGCTGCTGTTTTTTCCAGCCCACCTGCAGCACAGCCTCCGGAAGCCAATGCCTGTGTTTGTTGGGTGTAGGGTGGGACAGGGGAGATTCTTGTGTGCTTGCTTGGAAGCAAAAAACACCCCCCGCCAAAGCTAGCTACTGATGTTTCCCTGAGTCACTCTGCTCATCTCACAAAGAAACAAATGCTTACAAAAAGAATAGCTTTTGTGGAACTGGCCAAATCACAGATCCTTAGATTTAGAATGAAACTGAAGAGACCAGATCCAAGGCATTCAAATGTATAAACAGGAGAGAGAACCATGTAGATATGGGGGAGTAAGTTTGTGAAATCTAAACTTGTGCTTTAAAAGATGCTTTTCAAACTTTAATGTGCATGTGAATCATGTGGGAAACTTACTGATACAGTAGGTCTAGGGTGGGGCCTGAGATTCTGCATTTCTCATGAGGTTCCAGATGCTGTCTATGCTGCTGATTTGGGGACCACACTTTGAGTAGCAAGGCTCTGAAGGAATTGATTCAGAAGTAAATACGTGAGAAAAAAGAGAAATGTAATCACAATCAATATTCATTCATTTACTTAGCATTTAAAGGCCTATCACGTATAATGAACTATACTTAGTAATATGGAAAAAAGGAGACTCAGAATAAAGCCTCCATTTACAAAGTAGAAACAGGTTTATAAAATATAGAGAGAGTGCTTTTGATTGTAAGTAGTATAGTGCAGAACCTGGTGGTTAGAGATGTCTGGGCTTCAATCCTGCTCTGTAAACTGATCAAACTATTTAATTGCCATGTGGTTCAGTCTTCTTATCTGTGAAATGGAAAAATAAGAAAAATGGTAGCACTTACAGAAGAAGGATGTTAAATGAGTTAAATGAGGATAAATGAGTTGATACATGTAAAAACTTAGAACAGTGACTGGCACATAGAAAGGACTAAAAATAGTTCTTATAATACAAGTTGAAATGTGAGAAAGGTCATAAAATAGGTTTAGATAAAATATGGAGTTTAATCCCAGTCAGTTGTCAGTGACCATTTCTTTCCAGCCATACATTTGGAAATGAAGTTTTTTCCTGTCAGAAATAGGCAAATACAAAGGGCAACTCTTAGGTTTCCCTACCATATGGGGAGAAAATGAGGAGAGAATTTGGGAGAAAAGATTTGAAAAGTTGTCATCAAAGTTTCTTTCTATTCTGATTCTCCTTTTCTTCCATAAATCTGAAGAACTGGCTCTGCTACTTATTACCTGAAAGAATGATACGTTTCTTAATCTGTCTCTGCCCCAATAGCCTTTTCTGTAAATGGAGATAACAATGTCTGTGTGATTGTGTAGCCGTGAAAATTCAAAACAAAATTGTGGGAGGTTGAATAATAATGATGATGATGATGATGATGATAATAATAATAATAATAATAATAATAATAATAATAATAATAATAATAATAGCAGCCCCAAAGATATCCAGGTTCCAATTCCTGGAAATGGTAAATGTTGGTTTATATGGCCAAAGAGACTTGGTAGATGTGATTAAGTGAAAGATCTTGAGATCAAGAAATTATCCTGGATTATCTGAGTGGACCCAATACAATTGTAAGTGTTTTTAAAAGAGGGAGGCAGAGCAAGATGTAACACAGAAGAAGGCAGCATGACCACTGAAGCAAGATGCTACATGACTGACTTTGAAGATGAAAGAAGGGATCATCAACCAAGAAATACAGCTCTAGAAGGTAGAAAAGTCAAGAAAACAGATTCTCCTCTAGAGGCTGCTGAAGGGAGTATGGCCTTGATTTTGGCCAGGTGAAACTGAATTCAGACTTCTGATCCCTAGAACCCTGAGAGTAAATGTGCATTGTTTTAAGCTACCAATTTTGTGTTGATTTGTTACAGTGGGAACAGGAAACAAATGCAAAAATTATGAAAAGCAGCCATGGAGCTGGTCAGAAATGTTGTTTTTCATTTCTTCCCTAATGAGAGAGCCATCACTAGTGTGTAAGATCTTTAAGGCCGCTGTAAGTCTTAGTTTTCCATGAAGAAGCCTAAAGCCATGAAGTAGTCTCTCCTTGTCCATGAAGTTGAGATGTGAATGAAACAATCCTCATGATTCTTCAGAAGGATATTAATAAGTTTAGGGACTATGCCGCTCTTAGAAGTCTTAAGACTAGTTGACCAGATGTCCCAAATGAAAACACTTCTGATTTTCAGTTTGCTTCAGTTGGATATTTGTCCTGTGGTCTGAATCAAGTCTAATGGATCCTGCTGGAAACTTCAGAAACTTCAGAACACAAAGATCTAGTTATTTCAAAAAAGAACTTTCAGAAGGGAGGAAAAAGGAAGGGATAATGATCTGTAAAGTGATTAAAAAGCTTTGTTTATGTTTAGAATTTCTTATCCTTTCAAGTTTCAATTTGGGGTCTAAAAGACACTTTGTTTAGTTTCTCTAAGTTGGTAATGATAAACTTTTGGCATTTGAGTCAAGAAGGAGAAAGGTTTTGTGAAAAAATTAACTTTAGATATTCTTGATATAAACCGGTATGATTCAGTAACACAAGATTAAATTCATGGGCCTGTAAATCTTTAAATAAAGAAAAATGTTCAGAAAAGTTTAGTTAATCCACTAATTATAAAATAAAAGTATCTTTTTCGTCTTCCCTGAATCTCTCTTTCTCACCTTCCCCCTTAGACACAGGGGCACACCAAGACCAGTATGACACTTAAAGAGAGCCAAGAAAGGCAAGTCGGCAGTCAAGACCAGCCTCCTCGTCTTCTCACACTGTCTACTCTCTTTAATCTTGCATACTCCACTAGCTAATTTTCTTAAAGAGATGATCTAAGTTGTCAGCACAAAAGTTTCTGATAATTCATTAATTTAAATATTTTTGAGACTATCATATTACTATGTTCATTTCCATTAGCACTCAGTTAAATACATTCATTTTACCAAGAGTTAAAAGAGATTTTAAAGGCTTCATAAAAATGTTGCATTTGATAACCTTTTTAGTCAACCTTGCAAGTTAGCCTGGGCATCCTGAAAATTTTGTCCTTTGATATAGAGGGCCTAAAATTTAATCCTCAGTTGAGATATTTATGGCAGCATTTGGGAAACTGTATTGTGCTATGTAAATGTTAGATAATCATCACAATAATTGCAGCAACCACATCCCACTAGAAACCATTTGGAGAACATTATATACAGTGGAGCGTCATGTGGTCAAGTAAGGCCTCCTCTAAATGGATTCCTCTTCCATAAGGAGGTTCAGAGTGCCTGACTTTGGCCTTCACACAGAGAAGAATCTTTTCTGTGTGGTCACAATATTGAGTGCCCTTTCCTGATATGCACCAATCCTCCAGTGCCTGACATTGAGTCCTGACTCCTACATCCTGTATTATGTAAGCCAGGTGTCACCAACTGCAGATTTTTCCTTTCTTCCTTCCCCCTTATTACACTTTTCCTCTTTTATTCTCTCCAGCTAGCTGTTTTCTTCCCCAGGCTACCAATCTCCTAATTCTAATTCTATCTTAAGAAATACTTTAAACTGTCAGAAAGGTGGGGGGGGGGAGGAGCTGTTTTGAGTATTATAAATAGGTGCCATGAAGTTCATGCATGAAGTCACACCCCCTGTAGATCAGGTTACAGGCAAACAGGCCAAATCATGGAGGGCGTTGTGTGCCAAGTGAAGGTGTTTCAACCTCATCCTGAATTTAGAGGTTGTTTTTAAGGGGATTTTAAGTGTCATTATTTTAAGACTAGAGTTGCATTTTAGATAGATTATTCTCAGAGCAGTACAGAGATTGGTGAACCTTCTGTGAGGTTGTGGGTTGGGTGGAGTGGAGTGGTCAGGAGAGAGGGCGAGTTTGGGGGCAGATAGGCTAGTGAGGAAGGTATTGGAGCAGACAAATAGTTACAGAACTCTGAACTGAAACAAGTACAAAGGGAGTGGAGAAAAGGGAATTAGATAATTATGACATTTAGGCAATGGCTGTACAGGACATAGCAAGTACGTGAAAGTGGGGGGCCAGGAATCAAATAGAAGAATATGTAAGCAGATAAGAGACCTAGGTCAAAAAAACCTTCCTAATTTCTCCACATGAAAATAATAGTTCCTATGCTATTTTTCTTTCTCTTTCTGGCTTACTTCACTTAAAATGAGAATCTCCAGGTCCATCTATGTTGCTACAAATGGCACTATTTTATTCTTTTTTAATAGCTGAGTAGTATTCCATTATATAAATATACCACAACTTCTTTATCAATTTATATGTCAATGGACATTTAGGTTGTTTCCATGTCTTGGCCATGGTAAATACTGCTGCTATGAACATTGAGGTGCATGTATCTTTTTGAATTAGAGTTCCCTCTGGGTATATGCCCAGGAATGGGATAGATGGATCATATGATAAGTCTTTTTTTAGTTTTTTGAGGAATCTTCATACTGTTTTCCATAGAGGCTGCACCAAACTACATTCTCACAAACAGTGTAGGAGGATTCCCTTTTCTTAACACCCTCTCCAGCATTTATCAGTTGTGGACTTTTTAAGGATGGCCGTTCTGACTGGTGTGAGGTCATACCTCCTTGTAGGTTTGATTTGCATTTCTCTGAGAATTAGTGATATTGAGCATTTTTTCATGTGCCTATTGGCCAGTTGTATGTCTTCATTGGAGACTTACTTGTTTAGGTCTTCTGCCCATTTTTGAATTTGTTTGTTTACTTTTTTGTTATTAAGTTGTATGAGCTGTTTAATATATATTCTGGAAATTAAGCCTTCATGAGTTGCATCATTTGCAAATATTTTCTCCCATTCCATAGGTTGTCTTTCATTTTGCTTATGGTTTCCTTTGCTGTGCAAAAGCTTCAAAGTTTAATTAGGTCCCATTTGTTTATTTTTGCTTTTATTTCTATTGCCTGGGTAGACTGCCCTAGGAGACCATTGCTAAGATTTATTGCAAAGAATGTTTTGCCTATGTTTTCTTCTAGGAGATTTATCATGTCTTGTCTTATATTTAAGTCTTTAAGCCGTTTTGAGTTTATTTTTGTGTATGGTGTGAGGTTCTCATTTCATTGATTTACATGCTGCTGTCCAGTTTTCCCAACACCACTTGCTAAGGGAGACTATCTTTTCTCCATTGTATATTCTTGCCTCTTTTGTCAAAGATTAGTTGACCATAGATCTGTGGGTTTATTTCTGGGCTCTCTATTCTGTTCCATTAATCCATGTGTCTGTTTTTATGCCATTATCATGCTGTTTTGATTACTGTAGCTGTGTAGTATTGTCTGAAGTCTGGGAGGGTTATTCTTCCAGCTTCATTCTTTTTCTTCAGTATTGCTTTGACAATTCTGGGTCTGTGATTCCATATAAATTTTGGGATTATTTGTTCTAATTCTGTGAAAACTGTCATAGGTAATTTGACAGGGATTGCACTAAATCTATAGATTTATTTGGGTAGTATGGCCATTTTAATGATAGTGATTATCCAAATCCAAGAGCATGGGATATCTTTCCATTTCTTTAAGTCATCTTTAATTTCCTTAATCAATGTTTTGTAGTTCTCTGTGTATAAGACTTTTACCTCCTTGGCCAGATTTATTCCTAAGTATTTTATTTTTTTGCATATAATTTTAAAAGGAATTGTTTCTTTACTTTTTTTCTTTACTGATATTTTGTTGTTAGTGTAAAGAAATGCAATATGGAAACAAATATATGTATGTATATGCATGAGTTGGACATTATGCTGTCCACCAGAGACTGATACATTGTAACCGACTATACTTCAACAAAAAGAAAAGAAAAAAAAAGCTCCTTCCTAGACTAAATTGTTAGTTTTTTGGTGGGGTAAGGAAGGTAATTAGGTGTATGTATGTGTATATTTAATGAAGGTACTGGGGATTGAACCCAGGACCTTGTGCATGCTAAGCATGCACTCTACCACTGAGCTATACCCTCCCCCTCCCTTAAATTGTCATTGTTTACACTTCTTTTTGGCTCTTATGACCTTGTATTTTGTATTTTGGTTTTTTATTAATGTATTTTATTCTGCTACTGAGTGGTAAATTGCTAAGGCACAAGGACTGTTTTTGTCCTTATATTCCTGAAATATCTAATTCTACTCCTTAGGCTAACTAAATAAGCACTAAATAAATATGCTGAATAAATAAGTGAAAAAATGAATTAAATTTTACAGTACTCTACAATTTGTGAAGTACTCTCATGTATGTAAATCATTTGATACAACATCTTTGGAAAAGGTAAGTATGGCAGTTGCTGTTATTCCCGTTTTTCAGATGAGAAAACCTGTGGTCAGAAATACTGATATAACATAGCTAGTGACTGGCAGAGCTAGTTACAGGCGTAATTCATCCGGTCCAGCAACTACCCCTCAACTGTACTCTTTTTCATTATAAAGGTCTCAATGTCCTCACCTAGGACTGTTTATTCTTCATAAATTAGGTGTTGCATTTTGTAGCCATTTCCATGTTAAGTGCCACAAAAATTAATGATGGAGAGGAGTGGAGTGTGATGACAAGGGCAGACCCCCAGAGTAAGTGGTAGAGGCTAAGAAACAGGCAAAAAAAAAAAAAAGACTGGAAAACCATGTGTACCAATGTTGTCTGTGGATACACAGCATCATTTCCTCCCTTCCAAACCCTCTCCTGTGTTCAAGCCCCAGAAGTCTGGAAACTACATTTCCTTTTACTAGAAAAGTTCAGATTTTGGTTTTACCAATGAGAGCTGCTCTCATAAGCTGTAGAATGTGAAAAAGGAGAAGCTGTTTTCTAGCTTTAACCTGAGCGGGCAGGTGGACATCAGTAGACAGCAAAGGGAAGTTTTTTCAAGAACTTCCAGATAACCCCCTGATAATCACCTACTCTTGTACCACAGTTAGTTCAGGTCATAGGCAGCAGTCTCCTATCAAGCTATCATTTCCTGGATTATTAAGTGCTAGCAGTGATATTCCTGATTCTTGTATCACTCAGCCTTTCCAATGATTGCATATGCGCTAAATCCCTATATTAAATTCCATCTTCTTCAAATACCTAGAGATTCTATTTTCCTAATATATACACCGTGCAGAGAAAATGTAAGTATTAAAAAAGTATGGCACACCTGAAATTAACACAATATTGTAAATCAACTATAGTTAACTTTTTAAAAAAGTATTATAAGTTAAGATCATATAGTGTAGAGGCAAATAGCCCTCAACCACCTTTAGATCGTTCTTATAATACAACATGATCCTTTATTTAAGAATACAGAGGAGCAGATCATAGCTTGACAAGTATTTCTACTCAAAGTAGTTTAAATACAAACCTCCTAGAGTTTGATGCTGAGAACTGATACTTAGAACATTTTGTTACCTAGAAAACTTGACCCCTTCCCCATAAAACACTGACAAAAAGCTAAAGTTTTACTATGGATAGAATGGTGTTTCATATTGGCCATATGCAGGAATGAAAGATTGCTGAACTTGAAATTTCATGTATAGTCATGTTTAGATGGGTTGCTGATAGGTGGATAAAAAAAATCTTCAAGTAACCAATGGGTTGATGGAAAGATATTCAAATAGACTGGCATTAGAGTGCCAAAATTTTCCATGCATTCCTTTTAGGATTTTTTTCCGCCCAAAATAAAATGAAGTTCTTAATGCATAGAAAAGATTTCCAAACAATATGACTTCACTTTTTATCAATATTGTTACTGTCCTTTGCGTTCCTAAATTCTTTTGGTTAATGCACATAATAAAAGCCCCCTGCCAGCCATCCAACTGTGGTGATGACCTTCCTGTCGAATGAGCATTTCCTATTCATTTGCTGCTTTGTGGTGATTTCGTAGGCTAGACAGCACACTGGCTTTGGTTCAGTTCTTCATAGCTTGGTGAGGGAGGAGGGAAGCAGCTCACCGTTTTCTCAGGTCAGTGGATTGCTGCCTTTTATGGTGCTAGGGCAGGCTGAGTTATTCAGTAACTACTGGGCATTTCCACTGCACTCCCCAGGCACGTAGGCAATTTTGGTGTTTCAGAAACTGATTTCCCCACAAATATATTTGACACTGAATCAAACCTTGAGGAGCCAAATGTCATTTTTCTAAACTCTAGGGACGTGTAAACCTGGCTTCGTTTTCAGTTCACTGAATATCTCAGAACTGTTTTTCAGATGTCCTGGGTTTGGCCAAAACCAAATCTACTTTGCCAAACATTGTACTTAATTTAATAATAATAGTTTAAAAAATCTGTATTTTAATGAAAATTTAATCCATATGTTTGATTCACTTTTTGTACTCAATCCATCAAAATATTTTGTAAGAGTTATCTGACATCCAAGAGGCCTTCTATGCCATTAAAAAAAAAAAAAGCCAGTATAAACTTCTCCCCCCAATGTTTTTACCCCTGCTAATAGGGAAGTTCTCTTTTCCTGTTCCCTATCTGACTCAAGCCTTATCTGTACTCTTCCTCTGACTCCCATTCCACACCAGTTCTATTCCAGTATGATCACTGATTGAAGTAGCTCCTAGAGACATTACCCATTTTGCCTTCCTGTGCTGGCTGATGGAGGAAATAAGAAGAAAGACCCTCGCTTTTCCCTTGGGGAGGAGCTGAGTTCCTATAGTAACTTGCATCTTCTGTGGCCAGGAGTTGAGTGAAAACCCAGATTCCCACATTTATGTGGAGGTATTCAGTACTGAAGGGAAGAGATGGTTAGAAGTTCTCCCCAAATATGATGTATAGAGGTAGCTCCAATAGAGTTTTTGGGAAAGAAAGAAGACCAGCCATTTGAAAGAAACTGGCTAACTTCTACTGGTTTAAAGTTCAAGATAGATCGAGCCAGAAAGACACTTGGTTGGCTGATTGGAAAAGAGACTGTAGGTTCAGAATATTGATTTATTTATTTAGCAGGCGAGCTGTGCTTCACTGGGCAGCTGGCAGCCAGGGGTGGCTGAGGAGAGAGGGAAGCAGGCTCCGATGGAGGGTCAGAAAGGGAGGCTGGTAGCCTTGGCTGCTCTCTTCAATGAGGTAATCCTGCCTCAGCGCTGCGCTGCTCTCCCTGCGTCTGCTGCCAGTGCCCAGGGAGCTCCAGATGCAATTGATCTCATTATAGATCAGAACAGAATTGGCTTGGACAGCCTGTTCCTTCCCAGTGATTAGGACAGAGCATATTTTTTTCTTCCCCCTCCTCCTCAGCCCTATCTTAGTCTCTTGGCTGAAGGTTCTTTTGTCTCTGGATTAATCTAGGGTTAATCTAAGTTTATTTACTCACTGCAAGCCTTGAGCTGACAAGGTAGACACAGTCTTCAAATAACTCTGAAAACCCACTCCCATCGTCAACGTGTATTCTGGTTTGTTTAACCTCTGTCTGTATTGGACTCAAACTTAACCGAAGAAACTGGGCACATAGCTCAGTAGGATTAAAGGAAAGATTAGTTCTGCTCTTATCTGAGATGAAGTTCTCATTTTGATGTTGACTTGTAGGAGGCTTCTCAATACTTCATGTTTCTCATAGAGAGCGCTGAGTAGAAGAATCAGGGGACATGAAAGGAATTTCAGCAGACTGCTACTCTGTGCCTTTGCCTCCAGTAAGGACAGCACTCCACCTATTCCCTTAACAGAGAGCTCCTTCTCCTTCTACAAACTGTCTAGAGAGAGAGACCCACAGACTCCTCGCTACTGTGCTCTGTATTTCTCCAATGCAAGGTAGTCCCTAATGAAGCTGATTAGGAAATTTGGGGAGTGGAGGTGGTGGGCAGTGAGATGCCTCTCTGTCCTAAGGAAACTAAGAAGTGAAAAGCGAGAGCTGAAGACAGACTTGGGGTCTGCAAGTTTGGAGAACTCTTTCCTTTACTTGAACCCAGAAATAAACTCTAGTTTGAGTTATTGACACAACGTGTTTTCGCCTCAGTTTCCTCATTTGGATAATGAAGATTCCTCCAGTTTCTGACAGCTCTAAGATCCTTCTAGCTTGTGATTTAATGCGCTTGGGAAATGAATTGCTCTATTCAGAAGAAAAATTTAATGCATGACCCCTGGTTGTTTCGTATCTGCTTCAGAATCTTCCTTACTCACATGCCCATCAGTATACCCACCCAAACAGGATATAGTCCAGCCTTCCTTTCCTTTCCTTTCCTTCCTCCCTTTCTCCCTCTCCTTCCTCCTCCTCCTCCTACAATTTTCCTGCTTAGAGTTACTAATAGGGTCTTCTAAACTTTCTGCCACCAAAGACACACATTAGATTTTGGGAAACCAGAGCCTGTGAATCTGTGTGTCTTCACATGAAGTAATTGCCATGGTGTGGGGGCACTAAGGACAAGCCTTTGTGCACAGACTTCTGTCCTTCTCATAATGGACCTTCATTATTGACAAGGTTGGGCACTATATGTTCTTTCTCACTATATCCCTCATGCCTTACTTTTTGTTTCTCTATAGATACGGAACTTCTAATAGACTCTAGATTCCGAGGGAAGAGATATAATATCCAGAAAAGACATGGTTTTTAAGTAAAGAAAACCCCTGACTTTTCAGGATTATTGATTTTAATGTTCTAGTGATATTCCCATTGCTTGGCAGCATTTACTCAGGGAAAGATGGAGCTCCCACTTGGGCTTGGCTAGTGCTGAGCAAGCCACTTACAGAGCAATTTTGAAGTTATGAACGGAAAGTATAGACACGATGTAATTTGAAGCAGAGAAATAAGCCTTAGTAAGACAGTACTCTATAAGGCACAGGTTTTAAAGTTTGACATCTGGAAACCACTTAAGGAATAAATTACTGATGTCAAACAAGTGAAGAAAATTCATCATGATATTTAAAAAAAAACATTTTTAAATTAAAAGGAATAAGAATGACCTTATCTCAACATGAGATTGATTGTGTTTTAGGCCAGATTCCACATCCAGGTGACTTCCCTTTTACTTTTTCTTTCTATTTAATTGCAAAATCTTAATGCATAATTGTAGATCCTTACGAATGGCAGCTAGTTCTCGGTATCAAGACTGCTTTGAGTTTTTCATTGTGTGTTGAGTTGATGAGTCTATTACACTCAAAAGTAGGACATTTGAATGTTGAATGACTCAACTTGGAAGATAGGGGTGAATGGATTCCAAATTCACTCTTTGGTAGTCTTGGCCTCTGTATTTTTCCATGTTCTATGTTAGAATTTGGATGTGATTTTTGAAAAATGTGCTCAATGCGGTTTCTTCTTCCACTGGGTGAAGAAAATCATGAAATGCTGAAAAGAGAGAAGCTCAGAGAATGAGCTGTTTAGGTTAAAGTTTGGTCTTAAAAAAATTCTGATACTTTATGCACAGCACTAAAAACTGTGTGAAAGTTTGATCCTAAAGCAATGGGTTCAACCTATTTAAGATACTGCATGTTGTCTTTAATCTATACTACTCAAGTGTCATGAAGAAGTGGTTTCATTTTATCTTTCATCTCAGAAATTGCTGTGAGCACCCTTATCTTTCATGGGTAGAACACTTTAGGTGGAAACACAGAATCTTCAACTTTCTATCCATTTCATGCCTTAAGTCATGGCTTGATTGTATTAACCATTTTCACTACTTTCCTCAACACTGAACTGAGAGTCAGAGGTGTATTTCCAACCATTAGCTGCTCTCTGTAAATAAGCTATTTGTGTGGACTTACATTCAAGTGCAGCATCTTTTATTCATGGAGCAAACCCATCCCTTGCTCTGCCCAATCAGTTGGTATTTAAACACTGCTAGCCCATATACAACGTTGTCTGTACCATTTAACTCCTCAAACAATTGGCAATGAAAAAAAAAAATAAGCAAATAAATGTTTTCTCCAAAACATGTTTTTTCAGAGATAAAATCTACACATGTACCAAGTGTTCATCAGTGTACTACATATATGCCAAGCGTTGACGTGTTGGGTTCATCCATAGTTTTGTTTCACAAAATATCGTATCTATACGTGAAGGACTTGTATGTCCATATTTTGATACCGTGCACTGCCCAGCAGTATCATTCAATACAGGAATTTGAGAAGCCTTTGCCATCAGCTTTGTAGCTCGTTGTATAGGCTTTTGGAAGTATTGTGACTGAAAACGTCTTGTTGTTAGAAGTGCCCCTTTTCAATGATACTCTGCAGTTTTAAACTCTTTTCTGCCTTTGACAATAAAATTAATCAATTTTGGTTTGAAAACGTAATTTTGCACTCGTCATAGGAAGACTCAGTTGGTCACTGTCCTTGGTTATTGGTCTATAGGAGACATGGTTCTGATATGTCTTCCATTCTTTTTCAACAAGGAAATAAAGGTTATCCTTAACCAATGTGTCTTAAAAAATAGACCTGGAACTTCTTGTTTGTAATGTAAGGTGTGTTTGGAACTTAATGGATTGATTGGGCCCAGATAGTACAGCAATTTGATCTACATAATAAAGAATTTGGGAAATGATTCTACACACTATGTGATTCACTGATGTATTTAACTGGGAAAGTCACTGCTATAGGAATATTTATTTCGCATTAGTGTATATGATATCTTTTAAGTGTAAAATATTAGAGACAGGGAAGCTAGATAGAAATAGTTATAATTAATCAAGAGCCTTAAAAGTATTCATAGCCTTTTATGGAGTAACTCTACTCCATGTAAGGAAAAGGTCCTAATACAAGAAATGGTTCACATGCAAAGATGCTCAGTATACCCCACATATATCTTGCTATTCCATTTTCTTGTTTTATTTAATTCTATTCTCTGTGGCTGGAGAGTTACACCCTCCATTTCCACCTGAGGATGTCTAATGTGGAGTTACGTGGATTCATTCTGGAGCTAGAAAACTTGGCTTTAAACTTTGACTCTGTCACTTAATATGTGAACTCTTTAACTCTCAGACTCTTGATCTCTAGAAATAGGGATAAAATAGCTTGAAACAGTTGTTTTGAGGCTTATATGAGAAATTTATAAATTATTTAGTGTAGAATCCAGTACACAACATATATTCAATAAGTGTTGGCATTATTATTATCATAATCCCAGACATCCTTGAGGACAAAACTTGAAAGCCGTCTTCTAGTGGAACTTCCCTGAATCCCCAAAGTCAATATTCTCTTCTTTTTTCCAAAGTATGTTCTATAGTACCTTGTGAAAACAACCTGCATGATACATGAATATATATGTTCATTGGAAAAATAGTCAAATAATTCATAATATGTAAAGTGAATATTCCCCAGTTAACAGTTTGGTGTCTGTCTTCCAGGACTTTGATCTTTCTGGACATAAATATGGAATTACTTTTCTCTTAAATAATCCAAATATTCTTCCACCTCATAGCAAATTTCACATTTTATTCTTTAGTTATTTTTGTGTACATTTTTGTACATAGCCAGATTCTAAATTTCCTTCCAGTCAGAGAAGGTGCTTTTTCATTTTTGCATCAAGACCTTCTTGGCAAAGAAGGGGCACTCAGTAACAAGTGTTGAATTAATGGATAACTGTCTTCTCTCCACCCCCGTCTCCTTTGCAAACAAAAAATTGAATTTAAACTCCCTTGAATCCCACTTTTCCATAATATTTTCCCAGATCATTTATCAGATCAATCTTCTACTGATACCCCAGAACATTTATCTATTTCTCAGATTTTGGTACTGCTTGGTATCATGATTCATTTGTTTTACGTGGATTTAAAATCTTGTCTCTCCCATCAGATAGGGAGCTCCTTGATGGTGTGGGCCATATTTACAAGGACAGGGCCCCACACATAGCAGACACTCTATAAATGCTTCTGGAATTAAAGTAGAATTTAAGAGTTGAACCTTTTGCCACCAGTAGCAAGTTGAAAAGTAGGAGAAAGAAACCCTATCCATGTTCTTTGCCATATGGACAATTTAGATTCTCTGTTTTAAAAGTGTAATGACCTCAACACGAATAACACAGACACTTGAAACTTCTAAGAAAATCCCTTTTCCCTAGTCGTCAAAGACTCACAGAGACAAACAACACATGGTGGAGATAAAATTAGAGAGAATTACAAAGCGTTAAGTGCACAGGTGCTTGTTTGTATTATTTCAATTTACACAGGCCATTTTCGTGTTTGTCAACTCCCGTTAGATGGAACCCAGCACAACTCTGAAAACAGTGACTGAGGGTGAAGCCACGCATTTCCATGAAGCTTCCATTGCAAAAAGCCTATTTGTTTCTTTCAGGGTCTTCACTTTAGCAAAATAGTGCTTATTTTAACTGTGCTGTCATCACTTAGCACATCTTTGAGGCTCCTTTTTTTTGAAAAAAATAAAAGTCCAGTTTATTAGACTAGAAAAATAGAATACATTTCTTGCTTTGCTGTCTCCTCTTGCTGCTGACATAAAACTATTACCCACTTGTATCACCCGTCTAATTTAAGGCTTGTTTTCAAAAGCCTTTTAACACTCCGAAAACCTTACACGTCCTCCAGGAATGGTGACAATGCTAATTATGCTGCTAATAATGCTAAGAACACTTGCTAGGTGCCAAGAACTGTGCTAAGTACTGTTGCAGATCTCATCTAACCCTCACAAAAACCCAGTGAGGGAGATACTATCACTCTCACCATCTTACTGTGAGAAAATTTAGGCACAAAGAAATGAAATAATTTGCCCCAAGTGATTTATCACCTTTGAGGTTGTTTAAAAGGGAATGTTGCAGATTCTGGAAGGCAATTCCAAAAGTATTTCTCCATCATCTTTGGACAATTGGCATCATTATGATAATATGCTAGCTTTGTGGGTGTCTTCTGTAAAGGAAAACAGTCGTTGTTTGGATATATAAATGCTGAGACTCGTGTTAAGAATCAGGCTCATGAATTTATCATCTCACTCTTTGGGCTTCCTCTCTTTTGATATTTCTCCACAGAGCCTACTGCATTGTTTTAGAGTGAAGACACAGTTGATGTTTCTCAGCTGATTAATAATCAAGCCAAATCTTTAACGATTGAGTTTTGATGACAATTGTGGTAGCATGGAAAGTCAGCTTTCTCTTGAATTACAATAAAAAAAAAAACCCTCAGAGGAAACATCTCTTGGTCCAGTGAGTGAAGAGGAAGGTGCCCTGGGCTCCTGCCAGAGTGAGGATGGTGCACGTCAGGAGCAGGAAGGAAGAGAGATGGCCAGCCAGGTCTGCATTCTGTTTAATGATTATACTCCCTACTTGTTTCTTCCCAGAGCTTTCTTGCTCCGCTGTTGGGCTGGGCTTCCTCTGCCTAGTGCAGTGTCTCACACATGTATCCACTGGGTAAATATTTGATGACAGATGATTCACCTGTTTCTGAGGCTAAGTAAATGCCCACACTTCAAGTTAATCTTAAGCAGACTTGAAAACCATCTTGGTGGCAACTGTGTTCCAGAATATTATGTATTTAATACTGTGAGGCCTCCTTCCTTCGAGGCAATGCAAAACCCCAAACTATCAAACTGTAGCTTCCTAAAGGACCTATAAGCTTGTTGGTTGCTTTTTTGAAATGAATGGAGACAAGCCAACCCCTACTGTTTCTCCCTTTACTCTTTAATAGAACACTTCATTTTTTTTCTTTTCCTTATTTTTCAGTTTTCTTTTTTAATTGAAGTATGGTCAGTTATAATGTGTCAATTTTTCATATACAGCATAATGTCGCAGTCATGCGTGTATATATGTGTGTGTGTGTGTATGTATATATATTCATTTTCCTATTCTTTTTCATTAAAGGTTATTACAAGATATTGAATATAGTTACCTTTGCTATACAGAAGTTTGTTTTTTATCTATTTTATATATATAGTGGTTAACATTTGCAAATCTCAAACTCCCAAGTTTATCCTCTCCCACCCCCTTTCTCCAATAACCATAAGATTGTTTACTATGTCTGCAAGTCTGTTTCTTTTGTAGATGAGTTCATTAGTGTCCTCTTTTTTCTTTTCTTTCTTTCTTTTTTTTCTTTAGATTCCACATATGAGTGATATCATATAGTATTTTTCTTTCTCTTTCTGGCTTCACTTAGAATGACGATCTTCAGGTGCATTCATGTTGCTACAAATGGCACTATTTCATTCTTTTTTGTAGCTGAGCAGTATTCCCTTGTATAAATATACCACAACTTCCTTGTCCAGTCCTCTGTCAATGGACATTTAGGTTGTTTCCATGTCTTGGCTATGGTAAATAATGTTGCTATGAACGTTGAGGTGCATATATCTTTTCAAATTAGAATTTCCTCCAGATATATGCCCAGGAGTGGGATTGCTGGATCATATGGTAAGTCTATTTTTAGTTTTTTGAGGAATCTCCATACTGTTCTCCATAATGGCATCACCAAAATACTTTCCCACCAACAGTGTAGGAGGGTTCCCTTTTCTCCATAGCCTCTTCAGGATTTATCATTTGTGGACTTTTTAAGAATGGCTATTCTGACTGATGTGAGGTGACACCTCATTGTAGTTTTGATTTCATTTCTCTCATAATTAGCAATACTGAGCATTTTCTCATGTGCGTATTGGCCATTTGTATGTCTTCATTGGAGACTTACTTGTTTAGGTCTTCTGCCCATTTTCAGATTGAGTTGTTTGTTTTTTTGTTATTAAGTTGTATGAGCTGTTCATTATGTATTCTGGAAATTAAGCCTTTGTCAGTTGCATCATTTGCAAGTGTTTTCTCCCGTTCTGTAGTTTGTCATTTTGTTTTACTTCTGGTTTCCTTTGCTGTGCAAAAGCTTCGAAGTTTAATTAGGTCCCATTTATTTATTTGTGCTTTTATTTCTATTGCCTGGGTAGACTGCCCTAGGAGAGCATTGCTAAGATTTACGTCAAAGACTGTTTTGCCTATGCTCACTTCTAGGAGGCTTATCGTGTCTTGTCTTATATTTAAGTCTTTAAACCATTTTGAGTTTATTTGTGTATATGGTGTGAGGGAGTATTCTAACTTCATTGATTTACATGCTGCTGTCCAGTTTTCCCAATACCACTTGCTGAAGAGACTGTCTTTTCTCCATTATATATTGCCATCTTTGTCAAAGATTAATTGCTTATAAGTCTGTGGGTTTATTTTTGGGCTCTCCTGTTCCATTGATCCATATGTTTATTTTTGTGCCAATACCACGCTGTTTTGATTCCTGTAGCTCTGTAGTATTGTCTGAAGTCTGGGAGATTTATTCCTCCAGCTTTATTCTTTTTCTTCAGTATTGCTTTGGCAATTCTGGGTCTTTCGTCATTCCATATAAATTTTAGGATTACTTGTACTAGTTCTGTGAAAAATGTCCTGGGTAATTTGATAGGGATCACACTAAATTTGTAGACTGCCTTGGGAAGTATGGTTTTTAACAATACTGATTCTTCCAATCCAAGAGCATGGTATATCTTTCCCTTTCTTTAAGTCATCTTTAATTTCCTTAATCAATGTTTTGTAGTTCTCTGTGTATAAGTCTTTCACCTCCTTGGTCAGATTTATTCCTAAGATTTATTTTTATTTTTTGGATGCAATTTTAAAAGGGATTATTTCTGTACTCTCTTTTTCTGATATTTCACTGTTACTGTAAAGTAATACAACTGATACATGTTAATCTTATATCTTGCCACCTTGCTGAATTCTTATATCAGCTCTAATAATTTTTGTGTGGAGCTTTTAAGGGAAAACCTTCACATTTTAAATTTCATTGAGACCCTTCACTCAATTATTCCAAGCCAGGGAAACAGAGATTCTAGGGATTTGAAAATTAAAAAATGGAAATCACTATCTATTTGCAGTATTTCAAACAGAAACAAAATCTTAGACTTATTAAGACTATACAAGGTAACATTGCTTTTTACTTGAAAGCTAAATAAATTTTGATTGGATATTGTATGTTTTGATTAATATAAATGAACACATTAATCAACTATAACATAAATTTTTTTTTTTTTTTGGTTAAGGCAATATTTTAAAACATACGATTCCTGGGGGTGATTAATTTGGTGTGTAGAGTATAAAACTGCCTGGCACATAATAGTGGCTCAGGAAAATTGTATCAAGTGAAGAAATTAAGCCAGTTTTACTTTTAAATACGTACTCTTGACCTTTTAAAATGCAACGGAAAAGTTTTTTCAAACATCTTAATTTGAACACAAATTATGCCACAGAACAAAGTAGACTGGTTTTCATTAAAGTTGGGGTGTGTGTGAGGTGACAGTGTTCCAGAACCCTGCTCTCTTCAACTTCTTTGACCTCTTGGAATCACCTCAGGTAACTATAGTTTTCCTACCTATCCAAAATAGAGCATTCCTAATGAAAACTTTGGTAAGCTGAAGTGACATAAAGCAAAGAAGCAATTACCTTAGGGCACATCTTGCTGATGAATGCACAAAATAGATCCAGATAAAGCACGGATGCTCACAGATGGTTCAAAGCTGTGAAGACTTGATGCTGACATGCTGAGTGTAGTTTCACACTATTTTCCATTTTTGCCTTTTTTCATATAGACAAAACCACTCTTTGGATTTCTTTTGGTTACTGATGTACTAATGCACAGATTCTGATGTTGGTCTTTCATAAAAATGAAGGGGTGTAGAGCGAACTTTTGAAAAGTGGGTGATACCTGTATGTGGAATCTTAAGGCTTCATGAAATGCAGTTTTAAAACCATTGCTTTAAACCATCCTGTCTCAAATCTATTCTCTTCACCTGACTCCTACATTTATTTCAGTGTCACCTCAGCTATTTGGTTTGAAAAAAATAATTTTTTATGTAGGTAGACAATGATAACAATGGAAAAGTTACTGTATTAGTGTGCTAGGGATCCAATAACAAAGTGTCACAAACTAGAAGTCCAAGATCAAAATGTTGACAGGGTAGTTCACTCTGAGAAATAGGAGAAAGCATCATTTCTATGTCTTTCTCCCAGCTATTGGTAGTTTGCTGGCAATCTCTGTTTCCTTTGCTTGTAGAAGCACCACCCCACCTCTGCCTTCATCTTCACATGATGTCCTCCCTGTGTGTCTGTCTCCAAATTTCCCCTTTTATAAGGACAACAGTCATAGTGGATTAGGGCACACCCCGATGACTCCATTTTAACTTGATTACCTCTATAAAGATCCCACCTCCAAAAAAGATCACATCCTGAGTTATTGGAGGTTAGGACTTTAAGATACGCATTTTTGAAGGACACAATTCAACCCATAACAGATACGTTTGATAAAGAGGAGGAATAATAGGATACAAATGGGATTTGCGGTTTTCTTCACTGGTCAATGATTAGGACTCAGAAAGCATAATAAATGAGCATCAAAATGAACTAAGCAGTAGGAACTGGATTATCAGAGGCGTTTATAAAACAATGGTTAACAATGCAGATTGGGGCCTTTCTGCCTGGGTTCTGTTCCTGACTCATCACTCGCTGAGTGACCTTGGGTAAACCATCTACCCTCTTTGTACCTGAGTTTTTCCACATGTGAAATGAGGTTGATAATAGTGCATGCCTTGTAGAGCTGTAGTGACTCTTCAGTGAATTAATACATGTTGAGCACTTAGGGCCAGGCCCAAGGTAAGCACTTTGTTAAGCTTAGTTAAATTATTTATTCTAGTTCATACTAAAAATGATTCTATAGCAATAGAACTATACCACAGACATGCTACTGAGAGTGTACTCTTACTTAGGGAAGGCTAAGTATGGTCTAATTTAGTTAGCCTTTGCACAGTTTAGTTCATAATTTACCACATAGGTGACAGGCCACAGATATATTCTTAATACTTTGGATAATCTGAAGAGCAGACATTAGCCTTCTTTCCTCTGAAGAAGGGGTGTCATAAGAAGCTGGCCATGGTGGTGAGAGACCCTCCAGTTCCTTTCCTATCTTAGGCTCGTTGCCTCTCCACCACCTCACTGAGACCAGGTGGGATCCAAGTTTGCCAGAAGCCACGTTGGCTTGAAGTTTTCCTCACATGGATCCAAAGCCCAGAAGTAAGAGAATGGTTTGTATGGCAGTGGAAAGGGAGGACTTCAGGATAAACAGGGTGGGTTGTGCTTTAAAACAACCCAAGAGTGACACAATGACCTGTGAACTGAAATGCCATGTCTTCACTAAGAAAAGAATTAATCATTAGGATATTCAAGGTGGGAAACTGTCATGACCAAAGATTTTTCTAAGGGAGGAGTAGGAGATTAACACTATAATTTTACCATTCAAATGACAACTCTTGTTAATTGGATATCGTACTATACTTGATATTTTGAAGTTTTCTTCTAATTATGGAATAAACATTTTCCTATTTAGTTTCTTTTTAACTATATTTTAATGGCCACATAAAATTCCTCAAATGGTATATTTTGATTTACTTTACTATCCCCTTATTGAACATTTGGATAGTTTTAATTTTTTCATAATTACAAATAATGCTGTGATGAACATCTTGGTAAATGAACCTATTCCCATATTTTGGATTGTTTCCTTAGGACAGGTTCCCAGAAGTGAAATTACGGGATCAAAAAGTAACTACATTTTTATGCTTCTTCATACTTGTTGCCAAATTGCTTTCCTAAAGTGCTGCACCAGTTACAAACATAGCAGCTATAGATAAAAGTGCAACTGTTACTATGTATCTCCAGCATTGGATTTTATATACTTTTTGGATAATTTTTGCAGTAAAATGGTATCTTTTTTTTTTTGTAATTCTTATTTTTTATTGAGATGTAGTCGATTTATACTGTCAATTTCAGGTATACAGCAAAGTGATTCAATTATATTCAAACATATACATCATACATACATTTTTTTTTTTCTTCAGATTCTTTTACATTACAGCTCATTACAAGAAATTGAATACAGATCCTTGTGCTATACAGTAGGTCTTTGTTGTTTATCTGTTTTATATATAGTAATGTGTTTCTGTTAATCCCAGACTCTTAATCTATCCCTCCCCTCCCTTCCCCCAATACCTTTTTAATTGGATTTTTAATTTGGATTTTACTGAGAGTGACGGCCTTTCTAATTTTTTTCTATTTTTTTCCTATCTTAAGTTGTCTTTTCTTTGTCCATTCAGAGATCTTGATAACTCTCAATAATTTAAGTTCTTTTTTTTAACTCTGAAGATATTATCCATTTGTGCATTATAAATGTTACAAGTAATTTCTTTAGTCTGTGACTTCTTTTAATATATTTGTTTGTTTTTTATTCATTTATGGGCATTTAGGATTTAGTAGTAAACCAGTTGACTTTTCCCTTCTAAAATATCTTCTTACAAAGCTTACCAAGTCATTCTCTCTTCAGATGTTTGATAGCTATCTGATTCCATTTTTTTCTATGATTTGAATTTTTTAAAGCAGTTTACTTGTTAATCCATCTGGAATTAATTTTAGTCTATGGTATAAGAATGCATTTTTTTTGTTTATTTTAAGCGATTCTTAATTTAGAATTTCCTTTTGGAAAAAGTAAGTTTAAGGTGAAGAACTTAATTTAAGAGTACTTGGTAGGAAGTCACTAAGAATAATGGGATGTAACCTTGTCTGGTTGGGAGAAGTGAAGCAGGGAGTTGAGGGAATAAAGGCATTGAGGGTAGAGGCTGTGAAATTAATGGATGTAACTTAGTTGAAAGCAGGAAGATGGAGAAAATAATTACTTTCAGCTCTATTTATTTGTGAAATGCCAATATGCCTAGATTGTTTATTGAGATGTTCTTTATGAGATCAAAGAATCAGTCACATTATCAATCTTTACTGATATATTTTCTTTATTGTGCATTATCAGCAAATTCTAAAGTAACAAAGGAGACTATTAGGAAAGCATTCATCTATTCTTTCACTTAATAAATATTTATTGAACACCTACATGTGCAAACCAGTTTTTAATGCTGAGGATACACTGGTGAGCAAAACAATTGAGATCAAAGTGTCTATACGTCTCCACCTATCAGCAAAAGACTTTGTACCCAATACTTTCAAGACACCCCCAATATGGCTCCAGTTTATCCTGCCAGTCATATTGCTCACTCTTCTCCTAAATATAACATATGTTTTAATCAACCTAGACTCCACTATTTCCTGAGAACCTCTAGTACTGTGGGCTCTGGCCTTTTATTTACAGTGCCCCTTCTTTTTCAGTACCCCCCACTCCATATCTTCATTTAGGAGGTATTGAGTGCCATTCTTGCCAAAGCTTTTGCTCATATTCTGCCTTTGCTCCTCTTGATGGAACTTGGATTTTGGCTGATTGTCTTTTCCCTCATTTCTTCCTTATTAAACTGTAAACTCCAAAGAGCAGAGATAAGAGCTTCTTCCATTTTCTGATTCTTATAGCTCTAGTATAGTACCTTGTGATTAAGTTCTGGCCAATGACACATGAGTGGAAGTGATAAATATCACCAGAAGAGCATGTATGCTGTACAGTACAGCTACAAGATGGCAAGTGACCACCAACCATATATGGAAAGGCAGTTTTATAAAGTTTTGTAAAAACAGGCAGCAAGCTGGATTTGGTCTATGGATGCAGTTTTTCAATACCTGATCTATCATGTCCTGACCATACCTCTCACAAAGTATTGTGGGTTTTTGTTTTTGGGTTTTTTTTGCTATAAAATCTCATTAAATGACTTTGTGCATATGTGTGTGTGTGCATGCACACATAAGAAATTTTCCCCATTAAAGTCATGAACAAAGCAAGGAAGTCCACAATCCCTGCTACAATTTAATGTTCACTGTTCCAGATATCTAAACTGATGTAAGTGAACAAGAGAAAAGAATCCAAAAAGTTCAACTGTAAAAGTATTATAAAAAATAACAATACAGAAAATGCCTGAGTATGAAATTAATATAATAAAATCAATAATCTCTGCTTTAGACTGAATGTTTATGTCTTTTAAAATTTATATATTGAAACATAGTCTCCAATGTGACACTATATTGAGGCGGGGCTTTGGGAAGTACTCAGGTCATAAGGGTGGGGCCCTCATAAATCGGATTAATGCCCTTATGAAAGAGACCCAGGAGATCTCCCTCACCCCTTCTACCATATAAGGATGCAGCAAAAAGATGACTGTTTATGAACCAGGAAGCTCTCAACGAACAATCTCTTGTGAGTTGATCTTGGGCTCCCCCGATTCCAGAATTGTTAGAAATAAGTTTCTGTTATTTATAAGCCACCCAGTCTATGGCATCCTGTTATACCAACTGAAACAGATGAAGACAGGCTCTCTATGCAAACAATTATCCTTTAGAAAATATCATATAGAAAAAATACAGTTTACAACAAAACCCAAAATAATACAATATTTAGTAGTTAATGTACTAAGAAGTGTTTGAGATTAATACAAAGAAAATTTTGAAAACCTGGATAGATAATGAAAACTTGAAAAGAATGAAAGTGAATACCTTGTTTATGCATAGAAAGGCTCATTATAGTAGAGATAATTTTTCCTAAAATTAATTTATAAATTCTGCTCATAGAATTTAATAAAAAGAGAAAGGATGTTTAAATTTAATCTTTTGAATTGGTACTAAATTATTTAGTTGAAAAATTTAAAAAAGTTTAAAAGTTAATAACGCATTATTCCTTTCACCGTACGCCTAACTCATATAGTCCTCCCACCAATATAACCTCTATTTTTTCACTTTTAATGTGTCCTTCCAATGTATCTTTACATTAGCAAATATGAATACATATTCATATTTAACTTTTACGCCAAAGTTATCATACTTATACTGAATTTTGTACCTAATTCTTTTTACTTAATATGTGGTGGAAATATTTTCATATCACATTATAGCTTCCACATTTTTTAACCTTCATAATATTCTTTGAATGGATGCACTATACTATTGCTTATTTAACTAGTCATAGTAATGCTTGAGTACGTTTTACTATTACGATATTGTAAAAATAATATTGACCACAACATTTTCATGTGTATAGATACATCTGTAGGATAAATTCTCCAGCGCTGGATTGCTGAGTCATGGTGTATTTGCATTTATATCATTTATCTTTCAGTCTTGTTTATGGTAATTTTGCCATGAAAAAGTTTTTTTAAAATGTAGTTACATTTATCTTTACTTTTTTTTTATGGTTTATGGATTTTTTTCTTTTAATCTGGAAGGACATTCCCATTTTAAAATTCCAAGGAAATTTCCTCATTTTTTTATATTAATTTTATGGTTTAATTTGTACATAAATCTTCGATCCATTGGCAGTGTATTCTGATAAATTGTAAGGAGTTGATATAACAACATTTTTCTAGATGGTTACTTTGTTCTTTTAACATCATTAATTTGAAAAGTCATTGTTATCATATACCAGCTTTCCAAATTGATTTGGAATATTCCTCTATTTTTTTATTCTGTTCTACTGGGCTATCTCTTCATGGCCAATATCACACAATTTGAATTTTTTAGCTTTATCATTCATTTTAATATTCAGTTGAACTTGTTATCCCTTCACTACTCTTCCTTTTCAGAATTTTACTGGAGATTATTTATCTATTATTTTTCACATGACATTTAAAATCAGCCTATCTAGTTTCAAACAAGAAGGTGTTCATATGTTATAATAAACATGTATTGGTGTGTTAAAAATTATTGTAGCATTAATTTATAAAATAACAATATTTTAATTATCTTCCTATCTTAGAAAACAGTCTGTCTTTTTGTTAGTTCAAAACTTCTTTTGTGCCCTGTAGAATTATTACATGTATTTTTTTTCCCATGAATTTTTGAGATTTCTTGTTTCATTTTTTCCTAGGTATTTTGTGGTAACAATTGTATTGTAAATGGGGCTTTTGTTCCAGTATATCTTCTGATTTTCTGAACATATGAAAGCAATTAATTTATATATTTTAATTTAATGAATTCTCTAATTGTTTATAGTAGCTTTTTGATTCAGTTGATTCTTTTGGAGATTCCAGGTATACTTCCTTGTATATAATTTTTATACCATTTTTTCTTTTCTCTCAGATAATTACATTGCCCTAGCGGTGATAACAAACCTTATTGTGTTATTCCTGACCCAAGTTGAAATGCATCTAGTGTTTGGCCATCAAACATGACATGGCTTTGGAGCTAAAATACACATTTAAAAATATATGTTTAGGCAGTCTTCACCAACTATTATTTTAGAAGAGTTTTGTTTCAAATCGCATACCTGGAAATCCATAAGAATTACTGATAAGAGACTATAGTTAGATATTATGGTTCAAAATTAATATATGGGTATTAATAGTCCACATAATAAAAAGTATTTTAAAAAACTATAAAAATAGAAAACAAAAAATAAAATAACGACAGTACTATAGCTAAATATACCTGCCATATCGATAAATGTAAGTGAACTAGATGCATCTATTAAATGAAAAACTTTTCAAATTGAATTATATATCAAAACCAATTTTGATGAACAGGAGAACACTTAAAATAAAGCTGTAAGGTGTTTGAAAATAAAAGCATGAGCAAAAAGGTAAGATAGTAGAGCAAATAAAAAGACCCTCTTCCCCCCCAAATAAACCAAAAATGAAGATTGCAGTCCTGATGTTAATTTTAGATAAGGTAGAATTTAGGAACCCAAATCACTCCAAGGAAATTAATGTTATAGGTGTTTTAATGGTATAGAATGCAATTCATAAGCATGATATTAGTTACAAATATCTATAATTTACACATCAGCAACATTAATAAAGCAGAAATAACAGGAAATATAGGGGAAAGAGGTCAAAGCAAGGGGAAAATATAGGAAAGGATAAATAAGACCAATGTAACATAAATAATGGTAGTGGATAAGACTTACATGTAGGAACTAATGATTGAAAATATACCATTTTTTAAAAATGTTCATTAACATTCATATAAATGGACAAATACTAATCTCATATTAACCAGACATTAATCTTAATAAATTCCAAAATTTAGAAGTATTACAGTCAATACTTTCTCATCACAATTCTATAAAAGTGGAAATTAACAATATCTAAAAACACAGACATATTTACTTGTTCTATAGAAACTTGCTAATGGAGTTGGGGCCTATGAAGATTGTTCAATTTGGTGAACTCTTCGTTTTCTATGAAGTCTATCTATGAAGTGACAATTCCTGTGTTTAAAAAGTTTCATCAAAGTTTTGTGTGTGTATGTTCAGTCAGCATTTGATAAGCAACTGAATGGAAAAGAATGGTCTCTGATAAAATTGAAGTCAGCATAGAATGATACTATTATTAAGAATGGGAAGAATGTACTAGTGACTTAATTTAGCTATTTCCAGGGGTCACTGAGCCCATTTCCCCATCTGACACTTTAGCTGTCATCATCAAGTGCTTGGATTTTAGTGAGAAGTAAGAAATGGGTGAGAATGACAAGACTGACACATACATAGGTACTGGGCTTACCTGTTTGTGATCTTGTAGCCAGCTTAGTAAGCTGTTGCTGTAGCAAAAATTTTGTTGAGATTTCAAGAGTCTGAATTTTAAATCAAATACTTCCCAGATGGAAAGTGTGATTTAACCTTATCAGCTGTATTTCTTTTTTTTTTAGAATATAAAACAAAATCAGTACTTCTTTTTATTTTCTTGAAATCATCCAAAGCAACAGAGATAATGAAAAACAGAAACAAAAGCTCTATTATCATTGAAAGAAGAAGGCATCTGAAACTTAAACCATTAAACAGGAGGAAGCGCTGCCCCAAACTGTGAAGGCTGAACAGGAGTATAGGCAGACACAGAGGATGCTTTGAGTTGCACATCTCACAAAAAATTAGCAAACACACATCTTTACATGGTACAAGCTGAAGTATAAAACCAACATGTCTTTATTTGTTTCAGTGGAGATGAGGTGAGCAGGCTGGCAGATAGCACTTCTGTTTCCATATGGAAAGAACTTTTGAGAAGCCGTATTTAACAGAAATGGTCTAATGGTGAGACTGGAGAGAAGCTACTCCTAGTTCACAAGGTTAGCAGTGAAGTATGTTTTTTGTTAGCTGAGGAGAAGGAAAGATTAAACAGTCTCATTCAGGTACACAGTCTGGTGCTGCAAGAATTATTTTATCTTGGAAGAAAGTTGTTGATCTTTCCCTAAAACAAACTGAGTGTAAATAGCTGATCCAGGAATTACTTATCTTATTCAAAGGTGAACCACCACAACAATAATAAAGGAAACACTACAGGATCTATATAGAAATACTACAAGAAAAATTTGGGGTTAAAAGAAAAACAAGTAAAATCATCAGGCAGGGAAAATACTTGTAATTAAAATGTTGCAGCACAGGTAAAAATTGAGTCAACATATTGCTATAGAGTAGAGGAGAAATTATAGACTTGAAAGATAGGCAAAAGAGATTAAAAAGTATGCATAATTGGTGCCTCTAAAGTAGAGAACCAAGTAAAAATATAATTCAAGAAAACTTACAGGATTGGAATCCAGAAATTTCTAGGGCATATCCTGTCCCAGGAAAGAAATTGGCATAGACCACTGACACCAAAATCTTCTTGTAAAGCCAATAAGCTTAAAGCTAAAGAATATTTTGGGCACCTGGGCAAAAACATGAAGTCACCAATAAGAGAAAAAAAATTTCTGGCCTCAGACTTCTTCACTACAACTTTCAGTGTTGGAGGGGATAGAGTAGTATCTTTAAGTACTGAAGGAAAGAATGTGTAAACTGAGAATCTTATATTCAGACAAATTGTCATTTATATGTAAAAACAACAAAAATAACAACAACAAAATATTTAACATTAAAAAATGGGGGAATTTTTTTTCATAATACCTTTTGAAGATATTAACAGAAGAATTTTAATCAACAAGTAGGTAAATCCAGAAATAAAGATAAAAAGAAATAGTGATGGTCAATAGAATGTAAATATCATAAACCCTGAAGATGTAGAAATAATATATATATAAAAATTGATGAGGCTGGGGAATAAAAAGCCAGAGATAATGAAGTTATGCCTGATTTTCAATACTAGGGATCACTGAATAAACTGATAAATAATAGAAATAGAATTATAAAGGTATAAAGGCAAACATTTAAAAAATAGGAAAAATTATTCATAATTTACTGGGGAAGAGAAAGTTAATTATTTATGAAAGATTGAGTAGACAACAATAGAGGGAAGAAAAACCCTAATGTATATAAAATTATTGAATATAATTATAATAATACAATTTCTGTGTCATGAAAATTAAAGATAAACTCTTTTCTATCCATTGAACATTTATAAAAATGTATCAAATTTCAAGCCATAAAGTACACCTGAATAAATTTTAAGTAGTAGAACCAGGTCCACCAAATATATTCTAATCACTGTGCAAGTAGAATTAGAAGTTAAAACCATAGAACCAAACAAAACAAAATATCACTTGGGAAAAAAAAACTCTCCCTTAAACAATTTTTTAAGCTGAAGAGGGCATCAAAACTAAAGTTCCCAATTGTCTAGAAAATAATAACAATGACAATGGAAATAAAAGGTAAGAGATCCACTGATCCTCATACAGGAAATTTTACAGTAATAAACAATAAATAAAGGGTGAAAATGGTTGAATGAAGTATCCAGTTTTAGAATAGTAACAATATAAAAGAAAAACAAAACTAAGGAAAGTAGAAGGAAGGAAAATGAGAATACAACAGAAATTAAAAATTAAAAAGTAGACAATATAGATATAAGAAATGCAACAGCTGGTTCAATGGGGAAACATTTTTAAAGGATGTGCTAAGAGAAAAAGGAAGAAAGCATGAATAGGAAATAAGAAGTGACTAGTAAAATAGCTACATATGCAGAAGAAAATAAAGGATTTACTCAACTTTCTGTGTTCACACTTATAAAAACAAATATGAGAATCCAGATGCAATGTATAATTTTCTAAAAAATTATAAATTGCCAGAACTGACCCAGAGGAGATAAAAATATCCCACCATTATCATGAGAAAAATAAATACAACAAACTATTCAAGAAATATCCGCTCCTAAGAAGCAGTGGATTTGATGGATTCAGAGGGGGATGCTACCAGACCTTTAAAGGATAGAGAACTGCAGTGCAATTTAAACTCTTCTTGATCCCAGAAAAAGAATTTAAGCTTCCAAAACATTTTATAATGCAAGTACAGCACTGACTTCAAAATACCATAAGGACTGAACAAAAAGCTCAAGCTATCAGTGTCACTTATGTATATTAATATAAACTCTCAAATAATATAGTTGCAAACAGTATCCAGCAGCACATAAAAATTAATATAGCATGGTAAAGCTTATTTTAGGAAAGCAAGAATTATTCAATATTATAAAAGTGTATTCCAAAATTTACAATATTAATAGGATATTAATAAGTAAAATAAAACATGTTATTATAACCTCTATAGAGGTTTAAAAAGCATTTAATAAAATTCAATTTTCATTCTTGAATTTAAAAATCTCTCAACAGATAGAAATAGCCCATGTTTGTGTATGTATGATAATACGTGGGATACATGTATATTCCATTCAACCAGTATGATTCATAATAGGAAAATATTAGAAACAGTTCTATTAAAATTAAAAACAAGACAAACCCTATTATCAGTCTTATCTAATAAGCTCTAAGGATTCTAGCCAATGCAAGTTAGATTAAAACAACTGAAAAGGAAATATACCAGATTTATATAAAGAAAAAAACTTAAATGCTGGTAAGAGACTTGGAGACTAATAAAAGAAGACTTGCACAAATGAAAAGGCATATTGTAATTGATTTTGGATAGGAAGCAGTAAAATCAGAAACATGGCTATTTCCTGTAATCTATAAATTTCATATGATCCCAATAAAAATATCTAAAGGATTTTTCTTGTGGAACTACACAAGCTGTTTCTAAAGTTCAAATGGAAAATAAGCAAGGATAGCTACGGAAAAATCTGATAAAGAAGATAATAGGAGGGAGAAACTAGCCTACTAGCTATTAGTTCTTGTTATAAAGCTATAATAATTAGAACAATCTGGTATTGTTACATGAATAGGCAGGCAGATCAGAAGAATAGAAAAGAAAGAGTAGAATTAGATCCAAGTCCATATGGCTATGTAGTACATGATAAAGATGATATTTCAAATCAATGGAGAAAAGATGGATTACTCAATAAATGGTATTGGAACAATTGAGTAATCATCTGGAAAAAATTTGAGAACTTTGCATGCCTTACCAAAATATATTCCCCATTGATTAAAAGTTTCAGCATAAAATATAAAGCCATAAATGCTTTAGAAAACTCTAGAGAATTATTTTTATAATCATGGGATAGGAAAGACCTAAACATAACACAAGTCCCAGAAATTATCAAAAAGTGATAAATTAGATTATATTTTTTAAAAAGTTTGTAAAATTCAGTATAATTACAGTCAAAATGTAAATGACAGACTGGAAGAGATATTTGCAGCTCACAACATATATAAAGAATAATTTGCTTAAATAGAAAGCACTTCTACAAATACATACATGTCTAAGAATATAACAGAAAAATAGGCAAAGTTTACCAGTGGTGTTTCAAAGAAAAGAAAATACAAATGATTCTGAGAACTATGAGCAGATATTCAATCTTCCTTACAATTATAGAAGCATAAATTTAAGTAAACTCTGATTTTACTTACATTGTCAGAGATAAAAAAAAAACTGTTGGTGGTAGTGTGAATGTACATATAAAATTATAACCTCACTTAGCATAATGTTTTCAAGGTTCATCCATGTTATAGCATATGTCAGTACTTCATTCCTTTTATTGTTGAATCATGTTCCATTGTATGGATATGCCAAATTTTATTTATCCATGCATCAGTGCATGGATATTTAGGTAGCTTCCAATTTTTAGCTATTATGAATAATACTTATATTATGAATATTCATGTACAAGATTTTTGTGTGGACATACATTTTTGTTTCTCTTAGCCATATAATTAGGAGTAGAATCACTGGTCTGTTTTGTTACTATAGATTAGTTTGCATTTTCTAGAATTTTGTATAAATGGAATCTTTTATATACTCTTATGTCTCACTTCTTTCATGAGGCATAATGATTCTGAGATTTATCTATTGTGCTATGTGTATCAGTTGTATGTTTCTTTTTATTCCTGAGTGGTGTTTGGCTATATAGATATAATGCATTATGTTTATCTATTCACCTATTGGTGTTCATTTGAGTTGACTCCAGTTTTCGGCTTTCATTGATAAAACTGCTATAAGCTTTCATATACAAGTCTTCTGTGGACATATGTTTTAGTTTCTCTTGTCCAAATACTTAGAAGTGCAAGGGTGATGTGGTAAACATTGCATTGGCTATCACACTTGATATCACATTTTTTAAAGAGTGTTTTCTTTAGAGCAGTTCCAGACTCAATGAAAAACTGAGATAAATGTACAGAGATTCTCATTACCCCAAGGCATGCATAGCCTCCCCCATTATTAATAGCCCTCACCAGAATGGTACATTTGTTACAACTGATGAACCTATACTGACATGACATTATCACCCAAAGTCCATAGTTTACAATAAGGTTCACTCTTGGTGGTGTATATTCTATGGGTTTGGACAAATATATAACGACATATATCAATCATTATAGTATTGTATAGAGTATTTTCACTACCCTAAAAATCTTCCGTGTTCCACCAATTCACCCCCTCCTCCAACACATACACATACAAGACTGGACAATACTGATCTTTTTACTGTCTCCATAAGTTTTTCCTTTTCAAGAATGTCAAATAGTTGGAATCATATAGTACGTAGCTTTTTCAGATCGACTTCCTTCACTTAGTAATATGCACTTAAGTTTCCTCCATGTCTTTTCATGGCTAGATATCTCATTATTTTTAGCATTAAATAATATTTCATTGTCTGGATGTACCATAGTTTATCCATTAACCTACTGAAGGACATCTTGGTTGCTTCTGTGTTTTGGCATATCTGTAAGTTTTGTGTGGACATAAGTTTTCACCTCCTTTGAGTAAATATCAAGGAGCTTGATGGATCATGTGGTAAGAGCATATTTAGTTTTATAAGAAAAGTTGAAAACACAATTGTTTTCAAAAGTGGCAGTACAATATTGCATTCTTACCAGCAATGAATGAGAGTTTCTCTTGCTCCACATCCTCACAGCATTTGGTGTTGGTAAGTGTTCTGGATTTTGGCCTTTCTTGTAAGTATGTGGTGGTATCTTATTGTTTTAATTTACATTTCCCTGATGACATATAATGTGAAGCATCTTTTTATATGCTTATTTGCCTAATGTGTATTTTCTTTGGTGAAATGTCAGTTTAAGTCTTTGGCCCACTTTTCAACTGGGACAGTTTGTTTTCTTATTGTTGAGTTTTAAAAGTTTTTGTATATTTTTGGATAACAGTCCTTTATCAGATATGTCTTTTGTATTTTCTCCCAAGCTGTGGCTTGTCTTCTCATTCTCTTGACAGTGTATTTCTCACAGCAAATTTTTAAAAATTTTAAAGTCCAGTTTATTATTTTATTCATGGATCATGCCTTTGGTGTTATATCTAAAAAGTCACTGCCATACCCAAGATCATCTAGATTTTCTCCTATGTTATCTTCTATGAGTTTTATATTTAGGTCTATGATTCATTTTGTATTGATTTTTGTGAAGGAGATAAGGTCTGTATCTAGATTTTCTTTTTAACATGGATGTCTAGTTATTCCAGCATCAAATAATTAAAAAGACTGTCTTGTCCAATTATGTTAACTTTGCTTCTTTGTCAAAGATTAATTGACTATATTTATTTAAGTCTACTTATGTTCTCTCTATTCTGTTTCACTGACCTATTTGTTCTTTCACCAATATCACACTGTTTTGATTACTGTAGCTTCATAGTAAGTCTTGAAAAGTCTTACAGTTTTGTTCTTAAATATTGTGTTGGCTATTCTGCAGCTTTTGCCTCTCCATATAAACATTAGAATTAGTTTATCAGTATCCCCAAAATAACTCACTGGGATTTTTTATTTGGATTGCATTGAATTTATATATCAAGTTAGGAAGAACTGACGTCTTGACGATATTGAGTCTTCCTATCCATGAACATGGAAAACCTGTCCATTTATTTAGTTCTTTAACTCTCTCTCCAGAGTTTTGTAGTTTTCCTCAAATAGATCATGTATACATTTGGTTAAACTTGTACCCAACTCTTTCATTTTGGGAGGTGCTAATGTAAATGATATTGTGCTTTAAGTGTCAATTTTCAGTTGTTTATTGCTGATGTATAGGAAAGTGATTAACTTTTGTATATTAACCTTGTGTCCTGAAAACTTACTCTAACTGCTTGTTAAATCCAGAAAAATTTTTGTTAATCTTTCAGGTTCTACATAGATGACCATATCATCTGTGAACAAAGATAGTTCTATTGATTCCTTCCTAATCTGTATATCTTTAATTTCCTTTACTTGTCTTGGTGCATTAACAAGAACTTCTAGTATGATATTGAAAAGAAGTAGTGAGAGGGGTCATCCCTCCCTTTTTCCTGATCTTAGTGGGAACGCTTCACATTTCTTACCATTAAGTATGATGTTAGACATAGATTTTTTTGCAGATATTCTTCATCAAGTTGAAGAAAATATCCTCTATTCCTGAGAGTTTTTTTTTAATCATGAATGGGTGTTGTATTTTGTCAGATGCTTTTTCTGCATTTATTGATATAATCATGATTTTTGTTTTTTAGCCTGTTGATGTGCTGTAGTGCATTAATTGATTTTTAACCATTGAATTAGCCTTTCATGCCTGAGATAAATCTCACTTGGTTGTGGTGTATAACTAGTTTTATTTGTTGAAATTGATTTGCTAATATATTTTTGAGGATTTTTACATCTGTGTTCATGAGAGATATTGGTCTCTAGTTTTATTTTCTTAGAATATCTGTCTGACTTTGGTGATGCTGGCCTCACAGAATGAGTTAGGAAATATTGTTTCTATCCTCTGAAAGAGATTGTAGAGCATTGGTATAATTTCTTCCTTAAATGTTTGGTAAAATTAACCAGTAAACTCACTTGAGCCTGGTGCTTTTTCTTTTGGAACATTAGTAATTATTACTTCAATATCTTTACTAGATACAGGTCTATTCATATTGTTTATTTCTTCTTGCATGATTTTTGGCACATGGTATCTTTCAAGGAATAGGTCCATTTCATCTAGATTATCAGATCTGTGGTCATATAGTTGGTCATGGCATTACTTTATTATCCTTTTAATGTCCAAGGGATCTGTAATGATATGCCTTCTTTGATTTCTGATATTAATAATTTGTGTCCTCTCTCTTTCTGTTAGCCTGGCTAGAGGCTTATCAATTTTGTTGATCTTTTCAAGGAACAAGCTTTTGATTTTGTTGATTTTCTCTATTTCCTGTTTTCAATTTTATTAGTTTCTGCTCTAATTTTTATGATTTCTTTTCTTCTGCTTACTTTGGATCCCTTGGATTTAACTTGCTCTTCTTTTTCTGGTTTCCTAAGGTAGAAAATTAGATTAATGACTTTAGATCATTCTCCTTTTCTAATATATTAATAAGTGCTATAAATTTCTCTCTAAGCCCTACCTTTTCTGCATCCTACAGATTTTAAGTTGATCATTTTCATTTAGTTCAAGATATTTAAAAATTTCTCTTGAAGTTTCTTCTTTGACGCATGTGTTATTTGGAAGTGTGTCATTTAATTTCCATGTATTTTGATGTTTTCCAGTTATCGTTCTGTTATTGATTTCTATTTTAATTCCACTGTGGTCTGGGAACAGACATTGTATAATTTCTATTCTTTTAAATTTGTTAAGGTGTGTTTCATGGCCCAGAATATGGTCTATCTTTGGATATATGGAATTTAAAAGATTTGTCTTCTTGGGACTTTTTCATGCACTTTGAATGTGTAGGTTTTAATTTTTTAAATCAATTTAGGTATATGTTCAACCATTTTTTCTTTAAAATTTTTTCTGTCTCTTCCTTTCCCATCTCGATCTAGGATTTCAATTACACAAAATTTACATGCTTGATATTGTTCCACGTGTTACTGAGTTCCCATTCATTTTCTTTTGCAGCCTTTCTGTTTTCTGATTGATTTCACATAGTCTCAATGATCTTTTCTTCTGCAATATCTAATTAGCTCTTAAATCCATTGAATGAATTTTTTCATTCTGATGTCTTGGATCTCTAGAATATTTATGGAGCTCCTTTCTATGTTTTTGACTTCCTTTCTCTTTATGTCTTTGCTTTCTCTTAAATTGTTGAGCTTCTATAATAGCTCTTTTAAAGTCCTTGTCTTTTTTTTAATTGAAATATAGTCAGTTACAATGTCAATTTCTGTTGTACAGCATGTCCCATTCATTCATATACACACATATATTTGTTTTCATATTGTTTTTCATTAAAGGTTATTATAAGATATTGAATATAGTTCCCTGTGCTATACAGAAGAAGTTTGTTTATTAATCTATTTTTATATATAGTGGTTAATATTTGCAAATCTCAAACTCTCAAATTTATCCTTTCTCACCCCCTTTCCTTGGTAACTATAAGATTGTTTACTGTTTGCAAGTCTGTTTCTTTTGTAGATGAGGCCATTAGTGTCCTCTTTTTTCTTTTCTTTCTTTCTTTCTTTCTTTTTTTTTTTTTTTTTAGATTCCACTTATGGGTGATATCATACAATATTTTTCTTTCTCTTTCTGGCTTACTTCACTTAGAATGATGATCTCTCGTTCCATCCATGTTGCTGCAAATGGCATTATTTCATTCTTTTTTATGGCTGAGTAGTGTTCCATTGTGTAAATATACCACAACTTTATCCAGTCACCTGTTGATGGACATTTAGGTTGCTTCCATGTCTTGGCTATTGTGTATAGTGCTGCTATGAACATTGAGGTGCATGTATCTTTTCAAATTAGAGTTTCCTTTGGATATATGCCCAGGAGTAGGATTATTGGATCATTTGGTAAGTCTATTTTTAGTTTTTTGAGGAATCTCCATACTGTTTTCCATAATGGCTGCACGAAACTACATTCCCAACAGTTAGAAGGGTTCCCTTTTCTCCACAGCTTCTCCAGCATTTGTCATTTGTGCACTTTTTAATGATGGCATTCTCTAAAGTCATTGTCTTCTAATTCCACATCTCTGCCACTTCTGGGTCTATTTCCATTGACTAATATTTTTGCTGATTAGAGGTTATATTTTGCTACTTCTTGATGTATCTGGTAATTTTTTATTGGATTTTGGATATTAGGAATGTTACATTATTGAATGTTTTTGTTGTTTTCCTTTAGAGAATGTTGACATTTGTTTGAGCAGGCAATTATGTTACTTGTGATTTGTTTGATCCTCTTGAGGCCTGTTAAGCTTTTTTAGGGCAGGCCTGGAGTAGCTTTATTATAGGGCTAGTTTATTCGTACTACTAAGGCTTGGGTTTTCTGTTGTCTTTACTGAATGTTTATTCAATGAGGTCTTTCTGCTCTGCATGTGTCTCAACCCTCTGTGAGCTCAGAGAAGTGTTCAGTTAGAGGGCCCTTGCAGTTGTTCTTTGCCTATTGTGTTATTCCTTACACGTGTGCAGTTTGGGATTCAGCCTAAGACTCAATAAGACTCCTATGCAGATTTCTGGAGCACTTGTTTTGTATAGATCTTCCCTCTCTGGAATGCTTCCCTGAAACTTCCAGATGCCCCTGCCTTTCCAAGCTCCTCTCTCTCTCTGCTCAACTCAGAGAATTTGTCAGGCTCTACGTGGGCTCTCTTGCCCTGCCCCAAGGTTAGGATATTGGCTCTAGAATGCAAATTATGCTCTAAGTGATCACAGATTTGTACTGCCTATTATCTAATACCTGAAGATGGACATTTTATACAATTTTGTCCAATTCTGTAATATTGGTAATGGGAGGAGGGGTGCAAATACCGTAGTTACTGCTACTTCATGGGTAGAAGCAAAAGTCTTTCCCTTTATGATTTTAAAAATGAAGTAAATGGGAAGAACTATTGAAAAGAAAACAACTCCAGATAATAAAAATAGTAACAGTTAATACTGAATATTAGCTGGAGTCAATGGAAGTAGGCCACATTAAAAAAACTACTGGTTGGTACTTAAATATGAACAATTTTTCAGGAAAACATTTTGGCAAAATGGAAAAAAGTGTAAGTATATTCTATTTTTGAACTAGCAATTCTTTCAGGGCTTTATCCAGAGGAAATAATCAGACATATATAGAAGCATTCATCACAGAATTAATTATAATAAAAAATTTAACCTACAATAAGGAAAAAATTTAACTTAAAAGTCCAACAGTATAGAATTGGTGAAATAAATTTGTTGGTGCCTCCACATAATGGCCTACTATTTAACTACAAAAATTTCTTTCTATAAATATAACTTGATATGGGAAAGTGTTTTAATAATTTTATTAAGTTGAAAAATTAGATTACAAAAAAAGTTTGCTTAGTTTAATCACAACAATATTAATCTATTATAAGTGTGATGTAGAGAATACAAAAATATTAACAATAGCTATCTTTGGTTGATGTGATTATAGAAATATTTTCTACTTTGTGCTTTTCTGGGTTTTCCAAATTTTCTACAAAAAACAAGAATTTATTTTTTAAGTTTTATAATATTATTTAAAAATGCCTTATTAGATGATCTACAATTACATGGTCATTAGAATCTGAATAAAAATGGCTATAAGGGAGACAATACGGTGTAGTGGATAAGAGGACAGGACATGAAACCTAGGATTGAATTTTATTCCACAGTTTGTTAGGTGAATGATCCTGAACAAATTTATAGTTTCTTGGAAATCTGTTGCCTTACTTGCAAAATGAGGATAAAGTTACTATCTACTTCTTAGGTTTCCTATAGGAATTAAATGAGATATTTTGCATAAACATTTAGCATGGCAAGATTCTAGGAATGTCAGTTAATGCATTGTATTATTACTATTATTTTCATTACTCCTACTATTAGTACTACTACTATTACTATTACCAATACAATTATTAGAATAAAGAACCTTATGAGGATATAGGAATATTGAAAAATTAAGAGTGCCAAAAAAAGAGAAAGCCAAGAACCAGAGAAACTTTACTAATTTCATGGTTTTTCTTATGAGGAGCACTGCTTAAAATAAAATAAAATAAAATAAAACCTGAAATGGGAAAATGAGGAATTATTTTCAAGATAATTAAGATAAGCACTTATCTTTTAAGATCCTCAAGAGAAAGAGAATGATACCCTTGCTCAGTTTACAGAGTATCAGGTTTTTTGTTTTGTTTTGTTTTGTTTTTTTTGACAGAGAATACCACTTTATGTGAGAAAACGGATTCTGGAACTTTCTTTCAGGTATAATACTGACAAGGTACTTGATTACAACATGACTCAGTTTTCCCACGTCACTTGTTTAAAATTTTTGATAGGTTTTTAAATAAGATATATAAAATGGAAACTTTAAATACATGAGAATCTGAGTGCTGTTCTCCACCTTCCCTGCTATTACCATGGGCTAAGCCACCATCAATCAGCTCTGGTGTCCCTGCTTCCACTCTGCCCCCTCCAAAGTCTGTTTTCTGTCCGATACAGACAGTAATAATTTTAAAGCATAAATGAAGTCAAATCAGTGGGAAGCAATTCCAGACTAAGAGAGCCACATGTGCAAAATCTGGGAGGTACAGGACTACAAAGTGTAGTTAGGAAACTGTAAGAGTTTGGCGTTGCTAGAGCTTCATGTGAAATGTGGGTACCAAGGAAGAGAGAGAGAAGTTGAAGAGGTAGAGAGGGACCATATCCTTCCACCAAGATGTATGTTTTAGATGATAAAAATCCATTGAACATATTTAAGCAGGGTTGTGACAATCGCAAGTAAGTATTTTAGAAAAAGGGGAACAGACTTGGGAGGGAGAAGAGAGAGAAGAAAAGGATGAGATTAGAATTAGTATATTTAAGAACTTAATGTCTAGGATAGCAGTGCACACGCTTTTTGATCTTAGCTCACTAAGGTCAAAAGTGACAAGAGATGCCTTAACACACCTATTCTAGGAAATTTGTCTAGTAATAAAAGAGTTTAGAGAAACAAAGATTCTGAATAGAACTATATTTTTACTCGATAAGAGAAGAATATGAGTTTAGATACATATGATGTCTATTATCCAATAATTCCGTCTAAACTTATTTGATCATTATATGGCTTATTGGGAAGCCTTTCACAGCCAACCAGCAGGCTGAAGATCTTATGTTGAACATCACCAGGTTGTGAAAGAAGTGGTTATTGTGTGGAAAGAGAGGGGAAGAGATGGGCACGAAATATTAAAGAGGTAGAATTGAAAATACTTGGTGATTAATTGATGTGGGATTTGACAAAGAAGGAGTGAAAGCTGATAACTAGGTTTCTGGCTTTGATGATCATGTGTGGCCAACAGAGATAGGAATTCAGGAGTCAAATCAGAGGTGGGGAAGTCGGAAATGATGGGTTATGCTTTAGACAGAAGGTTAAAGGTCTTTTTCATCATCCAAGTGAAAATGTCTAGTCAACAATGAAATAAAGCATCGGGGAGATATTTGGGCTGGATACGGTAAAATGATCCAGAAATTCTCAAACTGTGTGAGTGATGGTACCTTTGCAAGGGGCAGTTTGAAATATGCAAGGGTGTTTCTGTTGGCACAATGACTGGAGTTTGTATTGCTGGCATGAGTGAGTAGGTATTAAGGGTGCTAACTGCCCTGTAATATACAGGATAGTTGCACACTATGAATTGTCCTGGCCAAAATTCCAATGGTATCCCCATTAGGAAGTACAGAAACACTTAAGGTAGCATGTAAAGTGAGCAGAGAAGAGGCCATAGCTAGGACAGCGAAGGAGGAACCAGCAACGTAAAACAAAAAGAGGCCAAGCAGAGTAATCCCTGAAAGTGAAACGGATCGCCTCCTGAATCATTTCTTCTAAGAGTTGCTGAGCCAGCCAAAGGCGAGGAAGTTTGCTGGGGTGCTTTGAGCTATTTATACTCATTCCTCTAATTATAAAGCGTTTTTTGATCAGAAATAGGACACTTTCTATACCAGAATTAGCATTTGTGGTTCTACCTAGACAATAGTGACAAATGATTCTTTCATTCCAACAATTACCATACTGCTTAGAACAGAATTTTTAATTTACCCTAACAATGCTACTTTTTATTTGTAATGCCAATGTTTTGTAAGAGATTATTTTACCTTGGTTACTGTGGTCTGATTTCATAATTCCCACCTTATTTTACAAATGGAGAAAGAGAATCAAAGTTTAACACAGTTATGAAGATGTGCACAGAATACAAGAACTTTGAGCTATTCTTACTCTCATCTATGAGATTTCAGATGCTTTCTGCCCCTTGGTTCCCTCTTGCTTCACATAGATGGAAAAACCTAAATTTCTAAGGCATTCTGAGCTTATCTGCCATAGGTAGAGTTCTGTCTGAAATTTCTTAATTTGTTTGCATCTCCCTTCCTTCTTCCCTCCTTCCCTCCCTATTACCCTTCTTTCCATCCTTCCTTTCTTTCTTCCTCCCTTCCTTTCTCCCTTCCACCATTTATAACTAGAAAGGATTGAAACCAGTTTATGAAGATATATGAAATATACAAAACAGCATGTATAAAAAGCAGTGATGAAAGAAAAAGAAACAAGGGAGGAGGTCATTAATTAGAAAGAAGATGTGTTATTTAGGAGAAATAAAATAAGGCATTGGGGGAGCAGTGAAGTTGACATCACAGGGGTTCCTAGTAATGAAGGTTGGACCAGGAACTTTAAGGTCCACATGGATTGTTGATAACCCCGTGATTTTGAACAGTACTGGTACCTGGGAATGTTCTTAGAATAAAAATAAGGACTGGAAGCCACAACCTTCTGATTATTAAATCCTAACATCCCTAGACCACATAAAGTAGATGAAACTGTCAAATCCAAATCCCTTGCCTAAGGGAAAAGAACAGCTTGCAAGTGTGAGTGGCACCGCCCAAGGATGGAACAAAGGAGGCCAGGGTGGGTGGGATGTGTGGGGATGGAGTGTGCCCAGCAAAGGCGGGGCTCCCCCAGTGTGAAGGGAGGCTGGGAGGAGCGTGGAGTATGTTGATTGCAAGAATTCTAAGTTCTTGGCAGCAGCCTTTAGTGTCAGGAGGTCCCATGACAAGACTGCGTTAAGGAGACAAGAAATTGTCTAGAAGGCAGTCCCCCTCAGGGTAGAGTGGAATATTTAGCGGGCTCTGCAAACTAGGGTGTGGGAAGAGTATGGAGGTGTGGCTTACAGTGAGAGGGGAAAAGAATCTAACACATTGGTCAAATAACATTCAGCTTGGGTGCGGAGATCCTCTATTAAGAAATATTTACTGTGGCAAGCTGTCACGTCAGAAGGCAAAACAGCACAAGTTGCAGAATTCTGGAGCATGTGGAATGCATGTTGCCGGAGTGAATGGTATGTGGCAAATATGTGTTTAGGGCTATAGCATGTCATGAAGCTGCACCGTGTCCTTGCTAGTTTATGGTATGCCACAGGGACACGAGCAGGTGGATGACAGCCCTGCTTGCCTGCATCCCTCGCCTGAAGCTTGCTGCATACCATACCCCTCAAACATTTATGTATGGACAGCAACTTTTTGGTTGTCTTCTTCCCCCATGGAATGTGTAACCCGCCAGAAAGACATTGGTTTTGTGGACAAGGCACTGCCACCTGACTCTTAAGACAGGAACTAAAGGTTGATTAATAGGTGGCACAGCTGTTGCCTGTGACATGTTTCCCACCCCACATGAGCTCTCTTTCTTGGTATGCAAATGCCTTGGGTCTGAATTAGTAGGGAGGGGTCACAGGACTTAAGGTTTGTAGAACCAGGAGCTGCAGAGATCTACTCATTTGAGAGGGAATGCAGTTAAATGTGTGGGCTCTGAAGTTGGCTGCTTGGACTTAAATCCTTGTGTGATCTCAGGTCTCAGATTCCTCACTGTAGACTGGAGAAGAGAGTAATACTGTCTTTGTAGAGTGGCTCTGAGGATTTAATAAGCTGATACATGAAAAGTGTACTGTAAGTCCCCAGTCCACATCAAATACCCTGCAAATGATAACTAGTGTTGTTACACTTATGGTCATGACGCTCGGCACCAAGGAAAGGCCTGGCCCTTGTGGTAAAACTTCCAGTACTAAGGCTGTGTTCAGCCCCTATGTCGGCTTCCCTTTCAGCAGACTCCTGACCCCGCCTTGTTCAATTCAGGCTGCACACTCTGCCCTGCCCATAGTTCTGCTTTATTCCTGGCAAAATAGAAATGGAGAGAGTCATCCCTTGGGCTTGGGAAGAGTGAGTGGCTAGTGCTGGTCTAGGTCCCTGGGGCCAGATGCCCAGCTCTTCTGTCCGAGGTGCTGAGTCATGAGCTGTGGTTGCAAGCCCAGCGGTACCACTGGGTTTGGCATGGCATCTGGGGAGGATTAGGAGATTATGATCAGAACAAGGAATTGCAGCTGATGTTGATAAGCGATTTGGAAGGTACTCAGAGGAGCGATTTGGAAGGTACTGCAGAATCACAGGGGGTGTGGGCAGAGACAGCCATATAGCAGACAGGGGCATATTTCACGCAACTCAAAGAGGAGGAGGGCTGCCCTTTTTGTTGTTTCTTTGGGTGCCTAAAGGAAACTGTTGAAAGAATTTTGCTTTTGACATGTGGTGAAATAAAAACTTTTAAAATGTGGAGCAAGGAATCACTCATACACTGCTGGTGGGAAGATAGATGGTAGAGCCACTGTGGAAAAGAGTATGGCAATTTCTTACAAAACTAAATGTGCAACTATGATATGACCCAGCTCTTGCATTCTTGGGCATCTATCCCAGAGTAATGAAAATCTATGTTCACACCAAAAACCTGAGCACAAACATTCATAGTAGCTGTATTTGTGGCAGCCCCAAATTAGGACCAGCTCAAAAGTCCTTCAACAGATAGCTGGTTAAACAAACCATGGTACATCCATCCCATGGATACTACTCTGCAATATGAAGGAATGAGCTGCTGAGACACACAACAGCCTGAATGAGTCTCCAAAGAATTATGCTGAGTTAAAAAGGTTACATATAGGTTACATATAATTTCATGCATATGACATTCTTGAAATAACAAACTAACAGAGATGGAGAACAGGTTAGCGGTAGTCAGGGGATGTGGGGTGGGGGTGAGATTTGGCTATAAAATGATGCCTTGAGGAATACTTGCAATGAAACTGTTCTGATGCTTGACTGTGGTGGTGGTCACAAGGATCTACACATGTGATAACATTGCATGGAAAGAAATACACAGACCTACAGATGAGTACGTGTAAACTGGTGAAATCTGAATAAGGTTGATGTATTGTTTGTCAGTATCCTGGTTTTGATATTGAACTATATAGTTTTGCAAGATATTACTACTGGGGGAACTGGGTAAGGGGATATGGCATCTCTCTTTTATTTCTTACAACTGCATGTTAATCTACAGTTTTCTCAAAATGAAAAGTTTTTAAAAATGTGGGACAAGCCCTTAAGGTGCCCCTTCTTCCTGGAACACTGATGTTGTTAAAGGGATTTTGTAAAATGTATTCCACATTGGTTTACAAAAGTGAAGTTCTGTTAAGAGAATGGCCAGAACAAATCCTTGGTCTGGGGGGAGCTGAGGCTAAAGGGAGTTGCCAGCTCCAACCCCACTGGTAAACCAGAGTGGATGTTTGCACTTTTCTTCCCTGTTGGTATCCAGGGACATAAATAAACACCTCCTATCTTAATTAAGACTGGACTAGAAGTCAACAAATCAAGACACATGCGTGGCTGCAATAGAACTTGAACTGTCTTTACAAAAGTACCTCCAACGGCAAGATAAATGTTGCCTTCCCCATGCTGAGGGGTGAGTGACTCCATGAATCCCTGAGAGAAACCGTCTGGTGACCTGAAGGCTGATGATACTGCCAGGTTGGATGGATGAGCCCAGAACTCCCAGGGATAGTGGTTTAAAAGTTAAGGAAATGGAGGGTGAATGTTCTTGAGTGGGGTCTCTGGAAAGAAGACCTAAAGCTGGACTTGTAAAACATTAACATGTATATAAATCACCAGTTAAACTGCATAGTATGAATCAACAAATCTCCAGTGGGGCCTGAGAGTCCACATTTCTTAAAGCTCCCAGGCGATACTACGGTGTGGGGCCAAACATTAAGCCATGAGGATCTAATTTAGCCATACTTTTAAGAGGAAGGCCTATCAGAAGAGAAAAAAAGATAGGGGGGCAGGGAAAGGATGGGAGTGAAGAAGGGAGATGGCAGAGCCCTCTGGTGAGCTGTTGGAGGTAGGAGCTCTCCTCAGAGAAGTTCAACCAGGATCAAGTTCCTTGAGAAATGTTCTGTGAGAAATGGCTTAATGTTTTACCCTTCCGATGGTGTTTTTACAGATGTCTTCAATGTCTTAAAGCAAAAAAAGGTCTTGTGGTGGAGCTTTTAGAGACTACAAGAGTTAGAGTATAGAAATGTATTTGAGAAGATTTTTCCAGAGTTCTTCCAACCACATCCCCTCTGTCAAAATTAGTGCAGAGTTGAGAGGTCAGATCAGAGCAAACCGCATTGTCCCTTAAGCCTGAGTGGAGGCAGAGAGGTGGAGATAAGCTCTTCCTCTGGCCATGCCCTGATGTCTGCAAACAGCTCATGGGTGATTATTCTAGGTTCTCTTTGGTGGTGTCCTGTTGGTGATGTTTCTGCTAGAAATGAGGAATGAAGCTAGATCAACACTTAAAAAAAGGGAAGGCTCATTATCCAACCCATTGAAACATGCGCACAGGCTCACATTTGCCAGAAATCCATTCTTTGCTCACACTAGGCATCACTTATACATTCCCCTACCCAGGCTTTCCTATCTGGGGACCAAGTGAGATTGACCTTGTTCTATGAAAGGGAGAGTGACTCCCCAGAACTCCCCTTGCAAAGCAAGGGCACTTGGAGAGGTCAGATGTGAAACTGTGGTTGAAAGATAGGCTGGGGCCAGCATGTAGAGCGGGTCCAGAGTCCCATTGCTTGGAGAACTTTGCCTTATTTTTACCATTGGTAGGAAGAGTTCTCTTATTTCTTATTGACTCAAGATGTGTTTGATATGGTTGCTTGGCCCCAAAGTCTGTCTGCCCTGACAACTGCAGAAGATCCAGAGATACACAGCCATCCATCACATCTGACAGGGCTGCCTCCTACAGCAGCTGTATTGTTTATGAAATGAGTCACTTTCATAGCAAATCCAAAAGCGAACTTGTGCTGGATTTGACAGACGCATCCCACTTCATTCTTCTCATTCTCTCCCCTCACATGCTTGCCCAGCTCCTGAGCAGCAGCCTAAGTTTGTTAAGATGCAACTGAGAAACACAACGTGAGGTTATTTTCCTTGAACAAAATCACTGCACTTGGCTTCCTAGGTCTAGAGTAGTTCAGCAAGCATGTGTCTTCTCTTTTTCCAGCAGTGGTAATTGAAGGAGGAAAAAATGAATGGATGACAGTGGTGGTTGCCACGCATGTCTTCTGAGAAAAAGAATCCCATTATTCTATTCTCCTTATGGCCAAAATCATATCTAAAATGCTTTTTATAGCATGTATTTCTCAATAGAGGTCTAGCTTCACTCCTTTATGAACAGTAATGGCAAAATGGAAGCCACATGATGATAGGGCTTTTGTTGATTGTGTGACTCTGAGGAGGAAGGAATGACAAAGATTAACTTAAGAAATAGCCAACATGTTGGTGAGAAAGTCACTCAGTCTCGTTCAGCTTCATATGCAGGTAAAATAGGCCTAGAGCTAGAATTTGAATGATTCCAAAGGATTCAATCCTTTGCTCTTTTTGGCTAATGAAACTATTTTTTGCATGAGGTCATACAACTACTTAATACCATGTGACCAATAGACTGAGGATGTTATCAGATGCTGAGTTTTGAATAATCTGAAGGAATTTAGCATGCAAGGCATGGGCGTTCAAGAATAAGGGGCACCAGGGAAGAGAAGAGGTTCAGTGATGGCATTCACAGTGGTTGGACAGGTATTCACCTGTGGCATTCACCTGTGTTGAACATGGTCACTGGGTTAGTTTCCAGGGCTTCAACAGTGCATAAGACACAGCCTCTGCCTTCAGTGGAGGTTCTTCTGGTGGGAGACACAGACATCTACCCAATTACATAAAATATGCTAAACACTATTTTTAAATGTTCTATTTGATGCTATTAAATGTGTCTTATCCAGGATATTGCAAAGCCACCCTGAAAAAATAAAATCTGTCACTTAAGGAGCCTGTGCAGTTCCTTAAGACTCCTAGAGACAGCTGGACATGAACAACTCGTGGTGTAGGAGGCAGGAGACAGAGGATGCCACTCGGGAATCAGCAAGGCACCTGAGAGAAAAATACATGTGAAAAGTAAAAGATAAAAGGGAAAAGACTTATTACTTGATTACATAAGCATTTAAAATTCTGGCAAGGAAAAATTCATAAGTAAAACTGAGGGGGAAAATGAGCCACATTAAGAGCTACCTTCTTTCACATATAAAGAGCACTTAGAAAAGAAACACTGAATCAGCAGAGGCATATTTTACCTCTAAGTGACCTTAGCTGATTGCTTATCAGGTTTATGGATCAAATTTCAATTTCACAGTTATTCTGGGAATAATAGTGCAAGTTTAGGACAAGGGATGGAAACACCATAATGCCTTTGGGAAATTCAGTTTCCCTTTTCTTCTTGGCATGGTGACAGAAAATAATTATGAAGGGAAAGGGCCCCAAGTATTTGACTATGACAGGTGATCTAGGGGGTTCTTTTAGCAAAGTCTTTCTACAGCACCTTATGTTCTGACTGAATACCCTGGTGGAGGGTCTTGAAAATCCTAAGGCTTCAATTTGGAGATTATATCCCTAGAATTGGCTACTCAGCCTGGCTTTCCAAGCCTCATTAGAAGTGACAATATCTAGTCTACAAAGAAAGTTGAGATATTTTTATTTCATTGTGATGTTAGTCTTTCAAGAGGCCCACTATAGTTGCAGTGACATCCACTATTCCTATTATGGGGTGAATCAGGTCTCCCAAAATTCAATTTTTGAAGTCCTAACCCGCCCATACCTCAGAATGTGCCCTTATTTGGAGATTAGAGTCTTTACAGAGGTAATCAAGTTAAAGTGAGGTTATTAGGCAGGGCCCTAATCCATTTTGACTGGTGTCCTTATAAAAAAGGAGAAAGTTGGAGATAAACAGGCATACAGGAAGAATGCCATGTGAACATGAAGACAGCTATCTACATGCCAAAGACAGAGGCCTGAAATAGGTCCTTCCCTCATAACTCTCAGAAGGAACCCATCCTGCTGGCACCTTAATTTGGCCCTTTGGTCTCCAGAACTGGGAGACAATAAATTTCTGTTGTTTAACCCACCTAGTCTTTGATTTTATTATGGCGACCCCATGAAACTAATCCAGTCCTCACATTCAGTCATTTTCATTCACTTCTCTATGTCTAGAGGAAAATAATTTTTTATTTTGAAGAAAAAATTATATTCTGTGAAACTGTTTTCAGATATGGAACACATTGGAGAAATGGGTGAAAAAGGAAGAGGAACATTTGACTCTGTAAGAACGATTTGTGTTTTACAAGCATCCTTTTATATGTCAGGCACCATAATGTATACATGCAGAGATATAATGGCGAATAAGACAACATGGCTCCTGCCCTCATGCAGCCCATAGTGTAGCAGGGAAAAAAAGCAGCCTGAACCCAGAGAATTAGAAGACAGTGTGATGAGTACTTTGTATGACAAGGGTATGCATGGCCTCCTGTGGGAGCAGGTGAGAGAGCCCTGGATCTACTCTTGGGCTCTTTCTCTGACTTGAAGCAACGGATAGGAATTAGCTAGTGAAAGGGGTGGAAGGTCAATGAAAAAGGGTGAGGGCAAATGGGGCGGTCTTCCTACTAGATGCAACAGCTAGGCGCTGGGCTTCATACATAAAGAGGGAAGAAAACCTGTCTTCCATTTTGGAGCTCAGGAAATGGCCCTGGGGTCATGAGGGAACCAAGCAAAGCAGGTAGAGCTGTACTAGTGGAGAAAAAAATTCTCAGCTGCAAACTTTCTTGGGGCAGCCTGGATGTGTGGAGGTGACCTTGACCTTGGTGGGTCATCTCAAGGGCTAAATGCAGGAGGAATAACATTGGCTGCCCCCAGCAGCCCTCGGGCGTGCTATCCAGTCTTCCTGACCTGTCAGTGTTCTCACACAACACTTTTGCAGCCTGATTTGGGAGTTTCTAAAAATGTTTTGTACAGAGCCAGACTTTGTAAGGGGGCCAGCCAACAATGAAAACCCCACTTAGCTAAGGGAAGAATTGTTGGGGCTTGTCCCCTGATGGGAAAGGCCACTCCCTCCTCTTCCAATCCCTTCCAAGAACCTTAAAACTGAAAGGGCCTTTTATGTTTCTGATAAATGGTTTGGCAGACACTGAGAGCTTTGGAATCGTATCCTACCTGACTTGCCTTCCACTAATCCCCTCTCCCCTCCATCAAAATATGTTGTGTCTCTTGGCAACATAGCTTGAGGAATGAACGGTGTCTTGGAAAGGTTAATATTCTAGAGGTCACTTCTGGGTCCTCATCCTGGTTTTGCTGTTAACTAGTCCTGTGGTGGAAAAAAATCCTCTTATCCCCGAGTCTCAGTTTCTAAACATATGAACCAATTGGTGTCGGCGAGTCTGCTTCGATGCCTCCTAAACTGAATGTTGGTGTTCTATTATTCAGTTATTATTAAAGCCACTTTAATGCGTCACCGCTCAGCCTAGCCATAGCTAAGTCACTGTCAGAGGTCAGAGGAAGTGGCTGTGGGCAGTGTTATGCTGCCGTGTTGTCATTAGTAAGCGTAGTGAAGAATCGGCAAACATGAACCAGCAGAACCTCAGTTTCTCCCTCTGCTCTCTCACCTGCCATCATTTACGAGGTCAGCTTTCTCCCTCCACCCCCTACCCACCCATTCTCTTCCACCCACAAATTCATCCAAAAACTTTTGCCTAGAGGGGAATTCAGGACTTAGTTCTTTAATGGTCAGAATTGTGCTGGGTCAAGACTTTTAACTGTGTATTTAATTAGTCATCTGTATGCATGTAACTTAAAGGCGTTCAGCTGTGCCTTTTTATAGGATTAATAAAGCGGGTTGTAAATCACCTATGCAGCCTATAAAAGTATTTATAGCAGCTTTTCTCTCCCTTTGCCATTACAGAAGCTTTGTTTGAACTAGCTGAGGTTTGCATGGGGATAGTGCTACCCAGTTTTAGGAGGAAAGTGTTAACAGTCCCTTCCTGGCAAACCACAACCCCATCATTAGGCAATGCAAAATGTGCTGAAATGTTAAGCTCCAGCAAGGACGTTCCAAGGCGTTATTGCCAACAGCAAGCCTTCTGTGTTAATGAAAATCAAAATACAAAAAAGCCAGTCAACTGCAGGCACAAAACTTAAGCCGAACTTGAGAAATATGACCAGAGCTGGAATGCCATGGCTTCTTGACTTCTATAAACCTTAACAGGATTTGGCAAGCCCTTCTCCAAGCCCATGCATTTGCACCGGCCAAACACCTTTTGGAACCACCTCAGCCAATTCCACATATCACTGAGTCTGCAGAGGAACAAGCCACTTTTTGTCTGATAGATGTTCAGAGCTGTCATGGGTAAAGTAAACAGTTACCAGAACCCCTTCTCTGTGTCAGCAGGAGGTTCATTTCTCACACCCTTCTCTCCAGCCTACCCAAGAAAGGATCTCTAAGAAGAGAACTAGACCTCTGTGATCTCCCCTACATCATTCCTTTACAAGCCCTTCCTGACTTGAATTCTTCTGGCTGAAGGCAATAGAAAGTAGCATTGATTAGGATTCTGTCACATAAGGTAAACACACATAGCTTAGTTACCATTTCAGGGCTAACCCTGGACAGAAGCATCATAGGTTTTGGATCTGCAGATCTATGTTCTGAAACCCCACCATTCATATTTCTTCTTTAGAAGAATCTTGACTGTCTAATGACCTCTCAGTTGAAAGAAAAAAGGGAATAGAATTATTAAAGAGATTACAGGAACCTGTGAAGGACAATCTAACTTGGGGTTTGGGACAGGCTGCATTCTCAGCACTGGGGGCTTCCATAAATAAGTAGCTGTTTGTGTATTTCCCTGGCTGTCAGAAGGGAAGGCACTTGGTCACTTGGGTGGATCCTAGAGTTATTCAACCTCAGGGGGCATCTGGGCTTTTGCTTGGAGTCCTGTGGTATAACGCGTGTTTGTATTTATTCAGGAATAGAGTGTGAGGGCACACGTGTGCTGAGAGGGTGAGGGGTGAAGTAGCAGTGGGCTCTTCTCCCTGAAAATGACCCTAAGAGGTGGGAGTCACGGGAATTTGGTTTACCAACTTTGTGAGATTTCTCCAGCCTTGGATATTGGCTGGAGCTTCTTCAGATCTCAAATGCTTTGTCTCTTCTTTGAGCTTGTTGACTTTTCTTTTTCCTTCTCTCCCTTCTGTCCTGTTCCCTCCTTTTCCCCCTTCTTTTCCTTTTGTTTGGAAAAAATCTTTGGGGAAAATGTCATGGATGTTATCCTCAATGTCTGACATTAGGAAACAGGATTCAGGACTAATTCTTTTTGAGATGGGATAAATTTTTATTGAGATGGGATCTCTTCTGCAGAGAAAATGTGTAGAAGAAAACTAGCATTCCCTTTGATCATGGCTAGGTTAGTGTGAACTTGCTTGTTTTCTGCTGATGAATCATCTTGTGCTTCCCTAACAGCTATTCTCCAGGATCTTCTTTGCACTTAGAGAATGATTCTCTCTCTCTCTGTCTTTTTCTTTAAAGGATAAATAAAGAATAGAAAACATCTGAAGCTGAGATTAAGACTTTAGCTTTGCATCTTCTATCATTGAGCTTCCTTTGGTGGCTACTAACTTTTAACAAATTTATGTAACAAATAACATATCATGAGATTCACCCATTTTGGGTATGCAATTCATTGATTTTTATGTAGATTTATGGAGTTGTGTAAAATCACAATAATCATTTTAAAACGATTGTTATCACTCTAGTGAGATTTCTCATATCCATTTACACTTACTTTTTATCCTATTCCCCAGCCTCCCACAACCACTAGTTTACTTTCTGTTTCTGTAGATTTGTATTTTCTAGACATTTCACATAAATGGAATCATTCAATATGTAGTCTTCTGTGCCTGGCTTCTTTCCCTCAAAATAACATTTTTGAGGTTTATTAATGTTGTAACACGTATCAATATTTCATTCCTTTTTATTGCTGGGAATATTCCGTTGTGTGCATATACCACATTCTGTTTATTCACCAGTGGACATTTGGGTTATGTCTACTTTTAGGCTATTACGAATAGTGTTGCTATGAATATTTGCGTGCAAATCGTAGTGTGGTCATATGTTGTCATTTCTGTTTGTTAGATGAGTAGGTTTGGAATTGCTGGGTCATATGGCAAATTTATGTTTAACTTTTAAGAAACTGTCAAACATTTTTTCTGAAGCATCTGCACCATTTTATACTCTCACTAGCACCGTATGAGATTTCCTATTTCTCCACATCCTGGACAACATTTGCTATTATCTGTCTTTTTGATTATAGCCATTCTAGTGGGTATGATATGGTATCTCATTGTGGTTTTGATTTGCTTTCCCCTAATGACTAATAGGATGGAACATCCTTTGTGAATTTATTTGCTATTCAGATATCTTCTTTGGTGAAATGTTTATTCATAGATTTGGTCAACTTTTAAATGAGTATTTTTGTCTTCTTGCTTTTGATTTGTATGAGTTTTTTTTTTTTTAATATTCTGGATACCAGCCCTTTATCAGATTTGTAATTTGCAAAAAAAAAAAAACTCTCTCCCAGTTTGTGGCTTATCTTTTCATTTTCTTAATAATGTCTTTGAAGGGCAAACATTTTGAATTTTGATGAAGTCCAAGTTACCAATTTTTTTCTTTTCATGGATCATGCTTTTGGTGTTGTATTGAGGATATTTCCTTTTAACCCAAGTTCCTGAAGATTTTCTCCTGTCTTCTTCCAAATGTTTAATATTTTAGCTTTTACCTCTAGCTCTCTGATCTACCTTAAGTTAATTTTCATGTACAGTGTGAAGTCTGTGTTCACCTTTTTGCATGTGGATATACAATTTTCCCAACAGTATTCGTTAAAAAGACTATTCTTTCTCCATTGAATTTTGTGGACACCATTTGAAAATTCAGTTGACCATAAATATTAAGATTTATTTCCCTCAATTCAGTTGCATTTTTGTATCTATCCTTTTGCCAGTGGTTACTAGTGACTGATTTTCCTGAGATTCTGATTGTCAAAAGAGAATCAGTGCAATTGGACATAAGACATTAAGCTAGATTTTTTTTTTTTGAAGAAACAAACCCTCCCCACAAATGGAAATGGGAGAAATGAGTGCTTTAACAAGTGATTTGCATGAAAGTTTGCGTGGAAGGAGAACCCAGAACCAGGACTCTCTGTGGGACTGGAATGATTCTCATGCAGAGAAGACCCACTGTATTGAATCAAAGCCCAAAGCAAATACGAGACTTGAGTTAAACAAGGGAGCTCTCAGGAGAGAGGGTCAGGGGATGGGAGAACTGAGCCAGGTAACCACTTAGGGAAAATATTTCTCTCCTGTTGGTCCAAACTCATCAAAGAATGTAAACTTGGAGCAATGTAGCCAGAGCCTCTGTTTATTTTTTTTAATGGAGATGTCTCTAAAAGACTATGATTCATGCAAAAACACTCTTTGTTTTCTTTTTTTAAAAAAAAGACAAAAAGCCACTTTGATAAAGGAGAATAGTGGGAGGAGACTTTCATTTCTAGCTTTCCTTTCTTCCCACTCTTTCCCTCCTTTCTCCAATTTATAATATGTCAGGGATCTGTTGTTGATCTAGACACAGACAGACCAAGCCCCTGTGATCCTTTTTTTTCAGTGGACATATCATCAACAGCATAAATACTGTTTACAGTGACAACAATCTAGCAAACCTAGTTTATGACGTATAATTTAGAGCAAAAAGCAAGGGACAAAGAAAACTTGGACATTATTGAAGTCCAATGATATGAGATGATTCTTGAGAAGGCTCCTTTATTGAATTATGCATTAAAAAACTCAAGTACTGAAATTGCTTCCTCAAAGGGACCACTGTTTCCTAACTTCTCGTAGCCCAAGAAGAGAAGTTCACTGAAGCAATAGAGCTGACTCTACAGAATAAAAGGGCTTTTCCTGGAATCATGTTGAGAAGACATGGCTTTGGCTCTTCACGTGCCTTGCCTGGAGCAGCCTGGGCTCCCTGAGACATCCTAGAGGGCAGGCAAGAGCCATAATTAATTGGGGGCCTTCTGTATCTGTAAGTGAAGTGAGTTCCACATCATGAAACACTACAGTCTACCCTTCCTTAACCCACTAGGTTAAGTGAAAATAATATGACTTCCAGAATCAGCCACACGTTACAGTGAGTTCGGGCCAATACATTGCTGGAACCTAGTGATGTTCAATAGTCTTAGCTTCTCTCTCATGCCATCCACTCTCCATCCTCCACTCCCTATAGAAGGAAGCTCTCAGGAGAGCTAGGGCACTGGACAGGTAAGTTATGATGAATGGCAAAGGAGACTGAGAGGCTGTTTACAAAGGCACAGTTGAGTGCTTGTCATTCAAGCAAAAGCTTCAGATCCAAACATGTGAAAATGGATAGACCCTTCAAAATGTTAAACCCGCATGGATTTCATATTAAATTTTCTTCCAGTGACCAAATTTCTACCACCTATTACTCTCAGTGCAGAACAAGAACTCTGAGCTGAGTACCACTCTCCTAAGTCCGGCTGATATGCAAATCAAACAAGAAGCCCCTTTCTCCCTGTACATCACACTGAAGATAGGCAGAATCCCCAAACCCAGGGCTGGCCCAGGACGGAAAAATGGAGGAACTGTGTCTTCAAACCTCTTCACTGTGCTCTAGACACTCTTTTCCTGGTTTTCCTTCTTCCCTGATGGCTCCAGAGCCCTGCAGTGGCCCCTGCATCACTCATGATCTGGTCACTTAGGAAACACCTTCATCATTGCCACCCTTTCTTCAGAATGCACCTGCCCACCACTCTGTTTCTAATGGGCCCTTTAGGGAGAAGGCTGCAAATCCATTCATATGGACTACCATGGACTGATTGTCTTTAGGCTTCTAGAAACTGTTTTAGTTGACAGCAACTAGTGGGGAGGGACTTAAAGGCTAACAGAAGCTTTCAAAATCACACTGCTTGGGGGCCTGGAACGTACTCTGTCTCATGTCCACATCCCCCCTCTCTTTTCCTGCAGAAGTCTAGAGAAGGCCAGGTGCCTGGGGGAGCAGTGGAAATGTCTTCTTAGCCTTGTTATGTACCATTAATTTCAATTATTATAGTGTGACTCTTGTCTGGTTGAGAAAAAATCAGCCCAGGCTGGCCTCAGATGCTCTGGTTAGTCACTGCCGGTCCATGGGTGTCTGTTGTCGGCCTGGACACATGGATAGTGACAGCAATTGCCACAGGCTGCCCTCTGCTCTGCAGCTCGGACACTTTGTTCTGGACACGCTGGGCTCTCAGCTGGGCTTTCTTTCAGTGGAAGCTCTGAAGTTTCCATTGTGTTGGGGCTGGCTGGGGCTCAGGAGAGCCATGCTGCGATGAGTCAGCTGAAGGGTACACAGGTGTCTACGGTGGAAGACTGAAGCTGCTATGGAACCCCAATTCTGAGTGGGGCTTCCCAGCCATTTCCTTATTCCAGGAGCCCAGGAAAGGGCTCAAAGAAGGAGCTGTTTCTGTACAAAGTGTCCAGAGGAGTGCACTGGGGATGCAGCCATGGGAGGAGGGGTGAATGAGCAGGGACTGGGGAGGACAAGGCATCTGGCTGAGTGCATCTGGCTTTGGCTTGTTGAGCCAAGCTCATTATCAGCAATTTTGGGGGAAAAAAGTTTAGTAACTGTCATTAAAGGGCTCAAGTCATGTTTTCTTTTAAACGGTGGATTTTCTTTTCCTATTTATAAAAACATCCATGCTCACTGTAGAAAACATGAAAAACACAAAAACCACCAATAGAAAAACACAAATCATGCAAACAGGGTTAAGTCATATTTGTACCAGTAGTATGTGAAATGAATATTTCTCCTTGCAGTCTACATTGGATAGACTGTATCTTTGTTAATCTTTGTCAAACTGAGAAGCATAAAGTTCTATCTCATTATTTTATTTTGAATATTTCTGTTTATTAATGTGATTTGGTTTTTTTTCACTTATTTATTGATGAAATACATAGCACCAGTAAATGGGGGTTCCCTGTTTTTAATTGCTTTATAAGAGCGACTTACACATTAGAATGTTTTCTCTTTCTTTTATGTAAAGGAAATACCTTTCTAACTTGTTATTTTCTTTTACTTTTAGTTTCTAATTATTCAAATGTTATATAATCACATGTATTCATCTCTTTAGAGTCTACGCTTGATACTATTTAGGAAGATAATTTCCACTGTAGGATATAATGCTCGTCTTTTTTTTTGAATATTTAGAAATAATTTTTTAATGTGTAAAGTAACCCTTTAATCATTTGCCATTTGAGGTACATGGTGTAAGGAAGAAACCTCACTTCCTCCCCTGACCTCTTGAGGTTAACCTATTTTCCCAGCATCATTTATTAAATAATTGAGTCATGTTTCATTGATATAAAATGTCACCTTGTTGATATGTGAAATATTTATACATGAACTCTGTTTCTGTGCACTTCGTATAATTTCGTTCATCTATCTGCACAGTTCTGAAGTACTACACACTACTTTAGTAATCATAGATTCTTTCTGCCTTTATATTTTTTTGTCAATATTTTTTCATTTCTTCCAATTTCAGTTTGTTAGTTTTTACTTCTCCTTTAATGAGTCTTTTACCTCTTTATTTTGGTATTTTGGGTTTCTTTATGATGTCTTCAGTGAATTTTTAGTTCACTTTTTAAATCTCTATTTAATGTATATAATATTATAAATATAATTCTGATTTTATTAATCCCATACTATAGGTTTTAAAATATGACATTCTCATTATTACTTTCTAGTGGGGTGGGTATAGCTCAGCAATAGAGCTTGTGCTTAGCAGGCTCAAGGTCCTGTGTTCAATCCTCAATACCTCCATTAATCATAATAATAATAATAGTAATAATAATAACAACAGCAGCAGCAGCAGCAACAGATTATTATTACTTTCTAAGGATTCTTTGATCATAGTTTTGACTTTTGTCCCAAGAATTATTTCTAAAAGGATCTTTGAATAATCAAGTAGTGATTTAGTTTTTAACACTTTTATTATTAAAATAAAATATAAAATGTCCTGTTTGAGAATGTTACTACTGTTTTCTCTGTAACTCAAAGCATGTCAGTTATAGGGAAAAATATTTACCTGTTTATTGGGTCCAAAAATCAATATAGATAAAATGAGCCAACTGTATCAATTATATTTCTCAAACTCTCTTTCTCTTTATTTGCCCCAATTTATCAAAAAAAAAAAAAAAACACTGAAAAGCCAAACAGGATATTGTTAGTCTTTATTATTTTGCTTCTGTAAATTCCTTCATGAGTTTGAGGTTTTTGCTTTATGTGTTTTGGTGCTGTGTCATTCTGTTAATAAGGGTTAATGTTAATGGGACAAATTGATGTACCACCTAAGATACAGTAACAGCATCAATTCTATGACATTTCTACCAAAAATGCATAATCTAATCGATCTATGAGGAAATACCAGATAAACACAAATTGAGGAATTTTCTACAAAATAATTGGCCTGTAATCTTTTCAAAAGTGTTAAAATCACAGAACTCAAAGACTGAAGAATTGGGGATTAAAAGACATGACAACTAAATTTAACACATAATTCTGGATTGGGTGCTTTTGCCATAAAGAACATTTGGGACAATTGGCAAAACTTAATGTGGGTCTGTGAATTAGAGACTAGTCGTGTATCATTGCAAGTGTCCAGATTTTGATGTTTGTATTGTGCTTATGTAGGGAAATATCTTTTTCAGTAGGAATTATACACTAAAGTCTTTTGGGGTCATGGCCTATCTTGTCAGCAACTTTCTCTCAAAAGTTTCAGAAAAAAAGTTCTTTGCATTCTTGAGGGTTTTCTATAAGTTTGAAATTATTTAAAAAGGAAAAGATTAATTTAACATACATATATTCTGAGTCATCTGGACCGCCTCCTTATACCCAAGTCCTGTCATCTAGTTTTTCTTCGTGGCCATGTTGGTGCCAATTAATATCACAATCACGTGATAGTTTGTAACTTTGAACGTGTTAGTGACCACATCTGAAGGCTCTCTGTCTAAAGAGAGTCCAGCCCGTGGCCTGACAGAGGAATGAAATGAATTCTGCTGAAAGCAATGGCCCTTCTGCCTCGATCGCTTTTTAGGGGGACTCAGGGTTCCCTGCCTAATGCCCGATGCCCTTGGTGGTCCCCAGGCCTCCCTGGCCCTGGCAATCTTGTAGGGGAGGTGGTAAGGCAGGTCATTGCCAAGTGACCATGTTATTGTCTTGCTCTTCTACAGGTGAGCTGTGTGACACAGGGGACAATCACTTAAGCTCACAAAGACTCAATTTTCAATTCAGTAAACTGAGAGGGTGGGAGTCCAGGCTCCTCCCTTGTCCAAAATGATTATTTTGAACATTGATGAGTACGAAAATTTTAAGAATTCAAAGAAAAGAGAAGTCCCTCTGGACTGGGGCAGGTAGAAAAGCCCTCGTGAAGCTGCTGGGAAAGGTGTGGAGCCTTCACTGTAGGGCAGGGGGTAGATCTCCTCAAGAGGAGAGAGCGCAGAAGAAAACGCGTGCCTTGAGGCAGACCTGGGGAGAAGAAAGAGAGGTGGGGTGAGAGGGAGACACAGTGAAGCAGGCACAGGAGGGAGCAGGCCCGGCTTGGGGTGTGTTCACTCCTCTCTTACCCATATGAACTCTGGCCCATGAAGATCCTGGCACGAGTGTTTGCTTCTAAGATGGTTCTGTGGTTGAAACTCGTGAATGCTTTCAGTCCCATTAGGAAAAATGATCAGGAGTTAAAAGTAGACCAAATCTGCCTTCTTACACTAGGATTATGGATGCAGAGTTTTAAGGGGATACTCTACCTGTTTTTTCTTGAATTAGTGGGCAGAGTTGAAAAGAGTGAAGAACTGGAAAGAAAGAAGAACTATAAAAATTAATTCGGCATCATCTTACAAAATTTTATATGCCATGGTTGGTACTTGTGGGTGCTTTATTATTTTTTCCCTCTCTAAGAAAGGGTCTGGGTAGGGTCCATGTGGAAGAATGGAAAGCAAATAAAATGGGACTTCCAAACTGTGGAATGAGTCATGGGAGCTTAGGAGACCGCATACACCTCACTGCAATGACTGATACCAAAATGCACAGTCTGCCATGCCCACACCCTCTCTGGAGAGGCCACCACTGGGCAGCAGTAGCTGGGGCACTGCCAGAGGGTAACCAGACCTGGCTGGATGGCAAGGGCGCACACTGGGGATACCGGACCCTGTGTGCTGTGGGGACACACTGGCTCTATCTCATGGTGACACAAGGGTGCCATACTTCTTGGCTGTTGGCCCTTGAGTGGCCAAGTAGGGAGGAATCTGTCCCAGGGGGCAGATTTCAGGCTTGGTTGGGCCCTTGGAGAGAAAATTCTTCGTTTATCTAAAGGAAATAAAAATCTGGGCAGACTGTCTATTTTGTGAAAGGCAGGCAAGTGCAGCCCGGAGGAGAGAAGGTCCTGTACCCAATGGCTAAGTGGAGCGTGGAGCCCTGGCAGGCAGGAGAGGGGAGGCGGGCCTGGGCTGAGGGCCAGGGCCGGCCGCCTGGTGGGAGCACCAGCATCCCGCCCCCTCCTCGCCCCGTGGTCGGAACACAAAGGGAAAGAGGGTGGGGTGGGAGGCCTCGGCCCCTCTCCCTGCAGAGGTCAGTCCACTGGCCTCAAACGATTATTGCGTTTAATGAATTGCAGCTAGTAAAAAGGCTTTGAAGCTAGAAGGCAGAGCCCGAGTGCTGAGCATTCTTTTTCTTAAATTATTTTATTCTATGACTCGAAAAACAAAATCTCCCTGGAGCAGAGTGCAGTCGTCAAGGCTGCCAACCTTCCAGTCGTGGTGACTTTTTTTTTTCCCCAACTGCAGTTAAATGATGAAGACTACAAAATGTGGAAAAACTGAAACCTAAGAACGATGGGTTTGACATTTAGGCAGGAGGTGGGGGGAAATGTTAAAGGGGCTTCCACCGGAGCACTGACAATTAGCCCCATTAGCTTGTGCATAACCCATAAGTGCAAGGAGCACATAAACCAGGAGAGCAAATCACTGTGGTGCCCCTGGGAAAAGCTCTCTATGCTGGAGCCATCTCACTAAGTGGACATAAAAAGATCATATGGTGTGTGTTTTTCAGTGACAATCAACCTCGATTATTATCCTATAGTCCATTAAAAACAGCTGCATCGAGCAGGGTCCGGTAGGGATCTGTAGCTGAGTCCGGACTGTCCACACGACTTATCCTATAGACAGGGACTGTGTTTGGGGCGTTTTCAGACATGGTGTGAATCCCAGCCAGCCCTGTGTGTTCACAACTATAAAAGAAAGAGGAACAGGTGTGTCTTCCCAACCAACCCTTTATTGCCCGGGCATCATGACAGCATCTGGCTGCTTGTACCTTAGTAATGAGCCAAAGAAAAGGAAGGGAAAGAAAGGGAATTGAATTCACCAGGCTTTTTCAGGTGCACTGAAGAAGAAAGTCGAGCCCAGCTTGCTGCTGATAAAGCCCCTTTCTCTGAACAGCCCCTCACTGGTATTAGCACGTTAGCCTGTCTTTGGAGTTTTCTTTTGCAGTTGTTCAAGGTATTTCGTATTTGTGTTTTCCCTCATTAACAGGAACTCAGTGTTTCTACAAACATCAGAATATTGCAAGTCTCTTCCTCAGAAACATTTAAAAAGTTTTCTCTCCTGTATCTGCTCCTGTCTCCTCCTTCCCACCCTCTCTTTCCACCTCCTCCCCCTCTGCCTCCCCCTCATACTTTCTCTCTCTGCTTTGGGCAATTTATTTTTCTAATTCTTTTCCCCATTTCTAGGGTTTACCATTTATATAATCTCGTGCTTATTTGTACTGCCTTTCTACGTCCTTTTTAATGAGACTAAAGAAATATTTTATTTTCCTTGGAGTTGTCCACATTTCCGTCCTCCATCGTCTTGGCCACGTTTCCACAGTGTCCGTTACAGCAGTGTCGTATGCTCATGGACAAGCATTTGCTGCTCACTCCTTTCCTACCTTTCTCTTGGGTTGTATGCGCTCTCACGTACCCCAGAACTTTCTATCCATGTCTCTCATTACTTCTCAGATCTCTTTAAAATTTTTACCTGTTGTTAATAGTTTTTAAATATTGTGATATTGTGATTTATTATAAGAACTATATGTTTTGGCTTCCCCTCTATTTCTGGCACAGAATTCTGAAAACCCTTGGAATTTCTTAAACGAAGCTATTAAGTGATTAAGATATCTTATGAGGTGATTTTTGGAAAGTCCCTTGGTAACCTAAGGATGAGAGCTGGTCGCCAGGGAAACTAGCCTTCATTAGAGGGTTGGAACTTTCAGCCCCACCTTCTGACCTCTGGGGTGGGGAGAGAGGCTAGAGAATGGGTTCAGTCACCAATGGCCAGTGATTTAATCAATCATGCCTGTGTAAAGAAACCTCCATAAAACCCCAAAGGGTAAGTTTTCAGAGAGCTTCCAGGTTGGTGAACTAGACAGAACACATTGACGTGCTGGGCTCCAAACTCCATGGGACGGAAGTTCCTGCCTTCCAGGACTTGACCTGCATCTGGCTGTTGATTGGTACCTTTTAGTGTTCTTTGTAATGAACTGGAAATCTAGTAGATAAACTAGGTAGAAGCACAGGTGACAACCTTGGTTTGCAATTGGCATCTGAAGGAAGGAGGGTGCAGTCTTGTGGGACTGAGCCCTTGACTGTGAAATCTGACACTATCTTTAGGTAGACAGTATCAGAACTGAGTTAAGTTTGTGGGACACTGGGTCACTATCTACAGAGAATTGAGTTAATTGCTTGGTGGCAGATTGAAAAAAATGCACATTGGAATCAGCATCAGAACTGGGAATGTTTTGGTTCTGTAATCCATGCAAATGCCTTTGATATTTTCCCATTGTATGCTCTTTCTTGATTTTCCTTTCTAGATTACTTATCTTTGTCTTCCACTCTCCCATCTTTATTTTCTATATCGTTTCCAAGAAAGCCATATAATACAGAAGAAAAACAAGTCTGGTTTTCAGCCTTGGCAAAATTTGAACTTGGGCTAATGACATAACATCTCAGCCTCAGCTTTCTTGACTGTGAAATGGGAATAATAAAGCCAAGCTCTCAGAGCTATAATGATGACTTAATAGCCAGGACCTCTAACTCAATTCCTGGGATATTACAGGTGTCCACAAATGTTAGGTTCCCTTTTCCATTTCAGGCAAACACTATTCATTTTATAAATTCTTTGTAAGGAAATAACTACCCATGAGACTTCTGATACAGACAAGCAGAACTTGAGACCTTATCTCCCATTATTGTTATCTTCTGATTTGGTATTAAAGCATAAAAAAGTCCTTAATGTGTAATTCAGGTAGGCTTTGGTCATGCCACACTTCCTTTTTGAGGGTCACACCTCCTCATTGTGCTCCTTGAGGGCTTCGGAGGTATGACAGCCCTTGTTCTGTACAGGCTCAGGCAAGCTACAGAGGTCGCGCCATCCTTAGTGGGGGTTGTATAATTACACTCCATTCTGAAAGTCCTCACTGTCCCAAGGGAATGGGAGAGAGCAGGGAGGTTCTCTAAGGTCCAGAACATGGATGTTGTTGGAGAAAGAGTAGAGGAGAGTAGTCCAATTAGATCCTTACCCAGTATAATCAAAGCACTCGGCTCTCTCTATTTCAGGTATTTTATTTTATTGCACTGCATCAAATTCACTACTGGATTGACCAACAATTAGCTAATCCATGAGACAATTGGGAGCCATAATATAAAATAGGGAGAGAGAGAATGTGAGACAGAGAGGGATACACCCTCCCAGAGAAAGAAAAACTTAAACTCACAGAGAACATGGTAGTGAGATTGTAGCCATTTGGGTGCATCAGCGGTTGAGTTCACAGTGGGGTCAACATGATGGGGACAGCGTAGCTCAAGAGATGTAGAAAAAGTAAAGTATTCCAAATCATGAGAACTAACCCAAGACCTGTGATGGTGAAGAAAAGAGAGTCATTTCCAGAGGGTCAAGTCCCACCGAGGTGAAGAAGGCTTTCCCTTCAAAGGGGAGCGTCGCTTCAAAGCTGCCATCTGAAGGATGCATGTCCTGGGCCACTATGGAGAGTTTGATTTGAACTGAGAAATCGTTACAATAGGTGCTTCTAGCTCCTTCCTTTTTTTCTGCCTGGCCTTGAGCACATAAGCTGTTGTTCTCAGATTCTCTTTCAGGAAGTAGAGAAGGCAGCAAAAGCCAAAAGGTGGTGTTCTGTAGATGAAGTTCTTCCTTAAAGAGTCTTTTTAGAATATGATTGTTGGTGATCAGAGAGAGGCATTAGAGTCATAGTTCTCCAAGTGTGAACTCCTGACCTACTGGAATCAGAAATTCCCAGGTAGAACTCTGCAGTTCATTTTGACAAGCCTTCCAGGTGAGTTTGATGTCTGTTTAAATTTGAGAACTGCCCATTTGAGCACAGTGTTGAAAAAATGCAGGCTTGGTTACTTGGGTTCTAATCCCAGTTCTGCGGTTTACTGTGTGACATCAGAGGGCTGTTGCATTCATGAGACAGTGCCTATCCGTAGGGTGTTTAACAGAATCAGCATCATAGCTGGCATTCACTAGCTGCTCTCTGTGGACTTGGGGATGAGCTTGCTTGTTGGAGGCCTTGCTGAGGGCATTTGTTTTTGCTTATCAAGCCTCTCCCCACCTTGTTCACTGTCCTGAGTTCTGGATGACATGGTTTTCCTTGTGTCCCACTAATGTCTAAAAAACATGGAAAATGTTGCTTTGTGGGTACCCTGCTGGTGAGTGGAATGGCCCCACCAAAAACAGTAAAAACATAACGCGGACTGAGGCCAGAGCTACATGTTGTTTTTTGGAAGCTGGGTGGAGGGACCAGGAGTTACCCAGTTTTTTTCCCCCTTTGGCGACAGTGTTCTTCCTGAACCCTGAGGAGTAATGAGGAGAGAAAAATGAACATTTTTGTGGTTCAGCTGACATTCAAGTGGGAAAAAGCACATCATTGGAATTAGAATGTCCTGTTCATTAGTCACTTTTTCTTCTAAAATTAAAATCTCTCTGCAAGCAGGAAAAAGAACAAGCCCTTGATGACCTCATAAATCATTATTTCTAAGGAATATACTTAATTCCCAGCAGAGATAAATCTGAAATCGATCTTCCATTTCTGCCGGCCATTGACTGGTGGCCTCGTGGGTCCTTGTGAAGGAGAATATGTACTTTTCATGGAGTTGACGGGGGCTGACGGGGAGAAAGGAGTGCTGTTGTTGGTAACCTTGAGGGCAGCTGCTAAAGATCCATTTTCCTTCGCAAGCCATCCTGAGCCTCTCAGAAACCAAAGAAGAGGGACTCACTTGGGACGGCTTTTTCATCTGAAGACCTATCCCACTGCGCACACTTTTGCAACTGAGATAACCTTCCCAGGCCATTAGAAAAAAATGGGCCAGGCACCACTTGCTGATGAGGAGCAAGAGAGAAGGGCATTGGAGCCCTCATTGACAGGAGGATGGTTGTTAGAAAGTTGGTCCGCTCTGATACCTTCTATAACATCCTTTGCCTCCCGCCCTCCAGACCTCGGAGCCTGTGGTTAATCAGAGGTATAGCTGAACTCTGACCTCTCAGCCCTCTCCTCCTGATGCCAGGATTATACCTGTTTCTCAAGCAAGTGGGATGACTCAGTGTTCCTTTCTGTGCTTAGACCAGAAAAAAAATTCCCTGGACAAGTATCTCGTGCTTTGACAAGCTGGGTGAACATTGGATCTCCGCCTGAGTGGCACTATCATCCGTACCCTCCCCGCCAACCCAAAGTCAACAGACTAAGAATATAGATCATCACAGAATTCAGCAGTGACAAATTCCGCCCCAAGCTTGGTGAAACGTCTGCTGATTTTCAAACACCGTCTTCATGTGGAATTTACAGTTACCAGCTGTGCAAACACAAGCTGATAGGAACGGAAGTCACGAATGAGCCACACCTCAGGAAAATGTATGCTAAATTTAACGTTTTGTAACTTACTTCCACATAAATGTGCTCACATTTATTTTTACAGCATTAATTAAATGGAAATCATGCTCCGGGCCAAAAAAAAAAAACAAAAAACCCAGAAAACAAATCATTGTGGGGTTGACTACGTGATGCAAAGCAGCTGCATGATGAGCAGATCTTTATATTAACAACCTAAATAAACTGCATTCAAATGGCAGATTGACATATATCATTAAATCTGAGCTGCTCTTTAGCAGCACTCCCTCACCCTAGAACAATAGCATCATTCCTGGGGACCTGGCTGGAGGGCTTTTCTGTCACAGGCCCCTTAGTCAGCCTCATGCCCCTGTAGTAGGGATAATGACCCCCAAAGACATTAGGTCCTAATCCCCAGAAACTGTGAATATTAAGGTATATGGCAAAGTCATTGCAGGTGTGATTAAGTTAAGGTTCTTGAGTTTAGATGCTCAAAGTGGGCTCTAAATGTAATCACATGTATCCTTACAAGGGTGGGGCAGAGTCAGATTTGCCAGACAAAGAAGAGAAAATGATCTGTAGTGAGAGTGGAGAGAGATTTGAAGTTGCTAGCCTTGAAGATTGGAGTGATGTGGCCCTAAGCCCTGGGATGGGGCAGCAACCAGAGCCAGAAGAGGCAAGGAATGGGTGTTCCCCGAGAGCTTCTCTCTGGAAGGAGTGTAGTCCTACCAACACCTTGATTTCAGCCAAGTGATAGTGAGCTTGGACCTCTGGCCTCCAGAATGGTAAGAGAATAAATGTATGTTGTTTTAAGCTATTTGATTGGCAATAATTTGTTACAGTAGCAACAGGAGATGAATACAGTACCTACAGTCTCTTTCTGAGGGTGAATGTGACTGGAGGACTGGGGTGCCAACAACTGAGGTGTCTCTGAGCCTCACCACATCCAATCCCTGAATCTCCCATGAGACATCTGGGGTCCTGATGCAGATAAGCTCTCTCCCACTTGCTCTCTTCTTCTCATGCCCAGAGGAACCGTGAGTGCATAGGAAGTCCAGAGTTTGGACCCTCACTCACTCTGGATCCTCTTACAAATCACCATATTCAGGACACAGATGTAAGTAGAGTAGAATATAACCCATTCCCCACCCTCCCCCCAAATCCATACAATGTGTTTCTTTCATTTATTCATTCAGTCATTTAGCAATTACTTTTTTTCCCTTTTTTAAATTAAAGTATAGTCAGTTACAGCGTGTCAGTCTCTGGAGCTTACTCTGTGCCATGAACTGTGCACTTCCAGAAACTCAGCAATAATTTACCTTCCAGCTCTTAGCGGCTAAGTCAGAGCTCAGCTGAATCTCATTTAGTGGGAAGTTTACACAGAAAGGAAAAGTGATTCTTCTGCTTAAAGAGAGGCCCTTCCCAAAAACTAATCTCAGTTATAAATTGTTTCTGGGCATACTGGATGAAGACTGATTTATTTCTTCTCCCTTCCAGTACAAAAGCTAAGCCATTTCTGGGCATACAAGCCTTGGATATTACCTATGATGACAATATTTAGCCTCATCAAGTTTGCTCTTATTAAATGATTTCAGATGATGCCACTATCTGTATTTGTACTTCCAAAATATCCATTGCAATTTAGAATAGGGACCTGCAGATCAATGTCACATTATTTTGCGTTGTGTGATGGCTAACAGTGTCAAGCCTAGAAGCATGCATATGATGAAATTAATCATAACAGAGGAATATGGTAAATTTCATCGGACTGATTCTACCGAGCTTATCTATTAAAGTATAATTTAGATAGATTCTGAATGTTAAAATCAATTGAGTCACGTTTGCAGTATGTGCTGATCTTTATACCTCAGTGGATCTGTGTACTTGCTTGAGAAGTCTGAGTGTCTCTGGATCTTGACAGTTTTTCACAGGATGTCTTAGTGCCAGAAAGAGTGGTTAAGAAGCCAAATGGTGGAGGCAGAATATGAGAGTTTAATTCTCATCTCTAATCGCTTACAAGTACATACAACTTGGATGTGACCTCTCTGGGATTCAGTATCCTCACGTGAAAAAATAAGAATTACAATAGTTCTTATATCACAGGGTCTTTGCAAGGACTTTCTGAGAGATGCATGTAAAGTATATAGCATAATGTCTCCCACTGAGATCAAGAACACAGCAAAAATGTCCTCTCTCATCACTGTTTTTCAGCGTTATACTGGAAATCCTGGTTAATATAATAAGATAAGAAAAGGAATGCAGATTGAGAAAGGGAGATATATAATTGTTTTTGCATGTGATGTGATTGTCTACGGAGAAAGCTCAAGAGAATTAATGAAAAAAACCCTTCCTGGAACTAATAAGTAATTTTAGTAAGGTTGCAGGCTAAAATTTTAATATACAAAGTCAATCACTTTCCTAGACACCAGCAATGAACAAGTGAATTTAAAATTAAAAACACAACTCCTTTAATATCACCTCTCAAGTGTATTCATTAGGTATAAATCTAACAAAATATATGAAAGATCTATATGAGAAAAACTAAAACTTTTTTTAATTTTATTTTTTAATGATGTATAGTTAATTTACAATGTTATAGGTATACAGCAAAGTGATTCAGTGGTGTGTATATGTATATTCTTCTTCAGATTCTTTTCCATTATAGATTCTTATATGATACTGAATATAGTTCCCTGTGCTACACAGTAGGACCTTGTTGTTTATCTGTTTTATATATAGTAATGTGTATCAGTTAATCCCAAATTCCAAATTCATCCTTCCTCACCCATTTCCCCTTTGGCAACCAGAAGTTTGCTTTCTCTGTCTATGAGTCTGTTTCTGTTTTGTAAATAAGCTCATTTGTATCATTTTTTTTTAGATTCCACATGTAGGTGATATTGTATGATATTTCTCTTTGTCTGACTTCACTTAGTATGATAATCTCTAGGTTCATGTTGCAGCAAATGGCATTATTTCTTCCTTTTTATGGCTGAGTAGTATTTCATTTACACACACACACACACACACACACACACACACCCATATCTTATCAGTTCATCTACCTATGGACATTTAGGTTGCTTCCATGTCTTGGCTATTATAAAAAGTGCTGCTATGAACATTAGGATGCATGTGTCTTCTTGAGTTATGAGTTTTCTCCGAATATATACCCAGGAGTGAGATTGCTGGATCATATGGTAACTCGATTTTTAGTTTTTTAAGAAACCTCCATATTGTCCTCCACAGTGGCTGCACCAATTCACTCCCACCAACAGTGTAGGAGGGGTCCCTTTTCTCCACACCCCTCCAGCATTTATTATTTGTAGACTTCTCAATGATGGCTATTCTATATGAAGTGGGAAGTGATAACTCATTGTGGTTTTGATTTGCATTTCTCTAGAAATTAGCAATATTGAGCATCTTTTCCTGTGCCTGTTGGCCACATGTATGTCTTCCTTGGAGGAATGACTGTTAAGGTCTTCTGCCGATTTTTTGATTGGTTTGTTAGGTTTTCAGATGTTGAGCTGTATGAGCTGTCTGTACATTTTGGCAATTAAGCTCTTGTTGGTCGCATGGTTTGCAAATATTTTCTCCCATTCCATAGGTTGTCTTTCATTTTGCTTATGGTTTCCTTTGCTGTGCAAAGCTTTTCAGTTTAATTAGGTCCAATTTGTTTATTTTTGCTTTTATTTCCATTACTCTAGGAGACGGTTCCAAAAAAATATTGAGGCAATTTATGTCAAAGAGTGTCCTGCCTATGTTTTCCTCTAGGAATTCTATGGCATGTGGTCTTACATTTAGGTCTTTAATCCATTTTGAGTTACTTTTGTATTTGGTGTTAGAGAATGTTCTAATTTCATTCTTTTACATATAGCAGTCCAGTTTTCCAGCATCAGTTATTGAAGAGACTATCTTTTCTCCACTGTATGGTCTTGCTTCCTTTGTCGTGGATTAATTAACCATAAGTACATGGTTTTATTTGCGGGCTTTCTGTCCTATTCCATTGATCTACATGTCTGTTTTTGTGCCAGTACTATACTGTTTTCATTACTATTGCTTTGTAGTGTAGTCTGAAATCAGGGAGCATGATTCCCTCAGCTTCATTCTTCTCCCACCAGATTTTTTTGGCTATTCAGGGTCTTTTGTGTGTCCATACAAATTTAACAAAATTTTGTTCCACTTCTGTGAAAAATGCCATTTGCAATTTGATAGGGATGACATTGAATCTGTTGATTGCCTTGTAGTATGGTCATTTTAACAATTTTGATCCTTCCAATCCAAGAACACAGTAAATCTTTCTATCTGTTTGTGTCATCTTCAGTTTCTTTCATCAGCATCTTAGAGTTTTCAGAGTACAGATCTTTTGTCTCCTTAGGTAGGTTTATTCTTAGTATTTTTTTTCATGTGATGGCAAATGGGATTGTTTCCTTAATTTCTCTTTTTAATATTCCAATGTTAGTGTACAGAAATGCAGCAGGTTTCTGTGTATTAATTTTTTATCCTGCAACTTTAGTGAATGTTTTGATGAGCCCTTGTAGTTTTCTGGTGGCATCTTTAGGATTTTCTGTGTGTATTATCATGTTTTCTGCAAACAGTGACAGTTTTACATTTTTCGTTCCAATCTGTATTCCTTTTATTTCCTTTTCTTCTCTGATTGCTGTGACTAGGACTTTTGAAACTATGTTGAAAAAAGTGGTGAGAGTGGACATCCTTGTCTTGTTCCTGATCTTAGAGGAAATGCTTTCAGTTGTTCACCACTGAGTTTGATGTTAGTTGTGGATTTGTCATATATGATCTTTATTATGATGAGGTATGTTCCCTCTCTGCCCACTTTCTGGAGAGTTTTACCATAAGTGGATATTGAATTTTATCAAAAGCTTTTTCTATGTCTATTGAGATGATAATAAGGTTTTTATTCTTCAGTTTGTTAATGTGGAGTATCACATTGATTGATCTGTGAATATTGAAAAATCCTTGCATCCTTGGGATAAATCCCACTTGATCATGGTGTATAATCCTTTTAATGTATTGTTGAAGTGAGTTTGCTAATATTTTGTTGAGGATTTTTACGTCTATGTTCACCAGTGATATTGGCCTGTAATTTTCTTTTTTTGTGTGGTATCTTTGTCTGGTTTTGGTATCAGTGTGATGGTGGCCTCATAGAATGAATTTGGAAATGTTCCTTCCTCTGTAATTTTTGAAATAGTTTCAGAAGGATAGATCTTAACTCTTCTCTAAATGTTTGGTAGAATTTGCCTGTGAAGCCATCTGAAGCCAAATTTTGTTTACTGGGAGTTTTTAAATTACTGATCCAATTCCGGTACTGGTAATTAGTCTGTTCATATTTTCTACTGCTTTCTAGTTAGTCTTGGGAGATTATACCTTTCTAAGAATTTATCCATTTCTTCTAGGTTGTCCATTTTATTGGCAAATAGTTGCTTGTAGTAGTCTCTTATGATCCTTTATATTTCTTTGGTGTTGGTTGTAATTTCTCCTTCATTTCTGATTTTATTGAGTTAGGCCCTCTCTCTTTTTTTCTTGATGAGTCTGGCTAAAAGTTTATCAATTTTGTTTGTGTATTCAAAGAACCAGCTTTTAGTTTCATTGATTTATTCTATTATTTTTTGGTCTCTATTTCATTCATTTCTGCTCTAATCTTTATAATTTCTTTCTTTCTACTAACTCTGGGTTTTGTTTGTTCTGTTTTCTCTAGTTGCCGTAGGTATAGGGTTAGATTGTTTATTTCAGATTTTTCTTGTTTCCCGAGATAAGCTTATATTGCTGTAAACTTCCCTATTAGAACTGCTTTTGCCACATCCCATAGGTTTTGGATCATCATGTTTTTATTTTCACTTGTCTCTAAGTATTTTTGATTTCCTCTTCGATTTCTTCTGTGATCCATTGGTTATTTAGCAGCAAATTGTTTAGCCTCCCTCGTTTGTGTTTTTTTGTTTTTTTTTTTCCTTGTAGTTGATTTGTAGTCTCAGTATTGTTGTCAGAAAAGATGCTTAGTATGATTTCAATTTTTTTAAATTTACTGAGGCTTGTTTTGTGGTCTAGCACTTGATCTATCCTGGAGAATGTTTCATGTGCCCTTGAAAAGAATGTGTATTCTGCTGCTTTCTGGTGGAATGCTCTGTAAATATCAATTAAGTCCATATTGTCTAATGTGTTATTTAAGGCTTGTATTTCCTTATTGATTTTCTTTCTGGATGATCTGTCCATTGATGTAATAGGGGTGTTGAAGTCCCCTATTATTGCTGTGTTACTGTCAATTTCTCCTTTTATTCTGTTAATATATGCCTTATATATTTGTGTGCTCCTATGTCGGGTACATACATATTTACAATTGCTATATCTTCTGCTTGAATTGATCCCTTGATTTTTATGTGATGTCCAAGAAAAACTATAAAACTTTGATGGAAGAAATATAAGAAGAGCTAAATAAATGGAGGGATATGCCATATTCATTGATAAGAAAACTCAATATTGTCAAGATGTCAATTCTTCCCAACTTGATCTACAGATCCAATGCATTGCCAATAAGAATTCCTAGAAATTTATTTTGTGGATATTGACAAACTTCTTCTAAAGTTTATATAGATAGGCAAAAGATGCAGAATAGCCAGCACAATACTGAAGGAGAAGAGCAAAGTTGTAAGACTGACACTACCTAATTTTAAGACTTATAATAAAGTTACAGTAATCAAGACAGTGTGGTAGTAGTGAAAGAACAGACAGAGAGATTAATGGAATAGAACGGAGAATCAAGAAATAGACCCACATAAATATAGTTAACTGATCTTTGAAAATGAGCAAAGGCAATACAATAAGGCAAAGATAGTTTTCTTAGCAGATGGTGCTGAAATAACTGGGCATCCATGTGCAAAAAAAAAAAAAAAGAATATAGAAACATATCTTACATGCTTCACAAAAATGAACACAAAATGAATCATAGACCTAAATGTCAAACACAAAACTATAAGACTCCTACAAGATAACATGGGAGGAAATCTAGATGCTCTTACGTATAACAGTGACTTCTTAGGTATAACACCAAAGGCATAATCTGTGAAAGAAAGAATTGATAGGCTGGACTTTAGTAAGTTAAAAAAACTTTTTTCTCTGAGAAAAGTACTGCCTATAGAATGAGAAGACAAGCACAGACTGGAAGAAACTGTTTGCAAAATACATAACTTTTATTCAAAATATATAAAGTATATAGCATAACACCTGACCCAGTAAAGATTCACTAAGTGTTAGCTCTTACTATTGTTAGATTATTGCTATTTCATTTTGCCTCAGTATCCTTACATTACCATCAGTTTTCTCATTTTTTGTTAGTAGCAGTTGGTTTATTTCAGCCAAATATTTTTCTCAGTCAAATCCTGAGAGCTGGCTGGCTGATTTCATTGAAGATTTATCGGGTTTCTCTTCTAGACAAGCTTGAAGGCACAGAGGCAATGTATTTGATGGACTTGGGTCACGCAACAGTTCCCTGAAGCCCATCTGCTGTTGGGCAGGTTAGAGGTAGTACCAGGGAGTGTGGGTAGCCCACAGGCTCACTTTGTTCTACTGCTCTCAGTGAGAAAAGTGAGTGGAACTGATAACAAGTAGATGCGGCCCTCAGGGAGCAGCCCTCAGTTGTGCATCCATGCAGACTGGCTGTGAAGAACTGACTAAACCAAACTTGAAAACAGTACAACTCTAGGGAAGTATCTCCCCAAACTACGCACTCCCATGTCCTATTGAATTGGCTTTATAAATTCTAAATCACTCTGGAGTTCTAGAGCCCATCTTTTAGGAGAGGTACCTCCTGGGGGCTGAATTCTGGTTCCCATTCTTTCTTGTCACCCAATGCTAAGGACACAACCAGTCACACTGTCATGACGCTCACAGAGGCAGGGAGGTCAAACAGCAGCTGCTGGGTGGAGCTTGCATGAAGTTTGACCCATAATAGAGAGTGGACTGTGTGTGAGTGTAGGGTGGTTGGAATGGTGACCCCCCCAAGAGTGTGTAATGCCTCCTCCACCACCATCCCTCTGCCCCAATCTCTCTCCTGTGTTCCCCCTTGGGCCACCTCCTGCTGAAGTAACACGTTTCTTTAAGCTCCTGGTCTAATGAATTAACGAACAGTTTTCAAAGGGAATTATAAAATATTATAAATGAAGATTGGAGTTTTAGCCTTGGGTTTCCCTTCCATTGTTGTGAATATGTAATTGCTTATTAAATATTCATGAGATGATGGTAGAATACAGAGGATAAAGGAGAGTTTCTGGTCAGTGGATTTACATTCTTATCAAAAGTGAGAGAAAGCAAAGCTATAACACAGAGACATTCTTGGTAAAAAGTTAGACGAAGCCTCCTGGCGAACTGCTGAGATCTTTCATTTCATTTTCCCTTTACTCTTCGGTCTTTCCTTCTGATCCTTCAACCTTACACCATTGAGGAGAGGGAGCTGGGAAAACTATCAGAGTCTTGTGTTATATGATCTCTCAACATGTGAACTATAATGAAGCTTTAAAAGTGCATGAAGACACAAGTTTGACAAACCAGATTAAAAAGTGGGTGCAAGTAAAAGTAGCAGTGACTGAGAAAAAAATAAATAAATAGAGAAAAATATAAAACTTAAACAAGTTTAATTGACTTTATTGGCAAGAGATGGGAATTGAGTACCCAGTAATTGACTTGAGGGCTTTAGGTTTTTTGGAAGGAGGGAAGTCTATGAAAATAGCTAGGGAATTTTTTTAAGGGATAGAAGACTCCATGACCTGGGAAGCTGCTGGTACATGGCAATCCCTGTCTCTCTAATGAATCTGTATTGGTTAGGATTAGCATTGGGGATAAGTAATGATGATTCAAATTACAATTGCTCAAATAAGACAAACATTTTTCTTTCTTGCGTACAAGTAGGAGGAGGATAGTCCAGGAATGAATGGCAACTCTGCTTCGCAAAGTCCTCAGAGACTTGGACTCTTCAAAACTCACTGCTCTGTATTTCTAGAGTGAGACATCTGTCCTTAGGGTCCAAGATGGTGGTTAAAGTTCAAGCCATCAGATCCAAACTCCAAGCAGGAAGAAGGGATGGAGAAGAAAGGAGCAAAGGGTATGTTTCTGCTTTCTTTGAGAAAGTTTACTGAAACTGCATGACAATTCCATCTCCTTCCCACTGGATAACAATTCGAGATGTGGCCACATCTAGCTGTAAAGGAAACCAAGGAATGTGGCCATAATCCTAGCTTAAAATTGAGAGTTTTATTACAATGGAGGAAGGAGGCAAAATTGCCATGGTAATTTCCTAAATCCCAGCTCTCAGTAATTCATGATGTTAACAACGCATGCTGACCTAGCCTTCTAAGACAGACATTATATGTAATGTAAAAGATGCGGCTACTTACAAGTTAAAGTTGGTAATCAAAGAATATAGATTTCTTCCTCAGTTTGGATAAATCTGAACAGCCCTTCTAAAGGGTGATCTAATGTTTGAGTTCTCACTACATGTCAGGATTCAGACTCAGACATAACTGGGTTCAAATCCTAGCTCTTCCACTTCTAGCTGTGTGACTTTGAGCAGACCACTTAAGCTCTCTGAACTTCAATTTCTCTATCCTTACAGTGGATGTGACACCCATGCCTAAAGATACTGTAAGAATGAGATATCAATATAAGTGTGAAATACCTAGCATAGGTACAATTGATGTGATAAATAAGAACTTTTCCTTCTTCTTTTAATATACATTATTCTTTTCTTACCTGGAATCTGTTCTGCTCTCTGACCATGTCTGTACTCTTAGCTTCCCAAGAAGTTTTTTTTTTTTTTTTTTTGCTTCCTGGTTCAGATCTTTTCCAACCAATGCACCTAAAGGGGTAGCCTTAGCATACCCAAGGTACACCATTAACTGGAGCGATTGACCTACTGGCCTTGAAAGCAGGAAATGCACCATGGTCAGGAATACATTCCATGGACTACTGCTCATCAAGAAACATGCAGAACACACACAACTATACCTAAGACTTCCATAAACATAAGTGCAAATGTGTACAGGGGTAAGCATTTATCTTTTGAGGAGCTACAGACTATCATGGCTGCATATTAAATTTCCTGAAAGAGCTAGAACAAATATGGTCTCTAAAATAGTTGCTTGATGCAGATTGCAGGGGTATATAGATATTAACAGAAGACCAGTGCTATAGACTGAATATCTGTGTCCCCTCAAAATTCTCTGTAGGTGGGCCCTTTGGGTGGTGCTTAGGTCATGAGGGTGGAGCCTTCATAAATTTGATTAGTGCCCTTATATAAAAGACCTTGGAGAGCTCCCTCCCCCTACTGCCATGTGAGGTTATAGGGCCATCCATGAACTAGGAAGCAGGTCCCCACCAGATGCCGAATCTTCTGGGGTGTTGACCTTGGACTTCCCATGTTCCAGAACTATGGGAAATACATTTTGTTGTTTTTAAGCCACTTAGTCTATGGGATTCTGTTATAGTGACCCTAGCGGATTAAAACAACTAGGCTTCAGGCTTCAGGCTCCTGCCCAGCCTGGCTCCCTTGTTCCCTCCTTACACTTGTCCTTGCAACAATGTACCATTTTGTCTCCTCAGTCATGAGGCCTATGAGGAGCCACTGATTTTAGTACTTACTGTACTCATTCCCTAGGGTTGCCTTTACAAAGGATCATGAGTTAAGCGGCTTAAGACAAGAGAGACATATTCTCTCACAGTTTTGGAGTGTAGAAGTCTGAAATCAAGGTGTCAGCAGGACCATGCTCTCTTTGATGCTGGATTGTCATTTGTTGCTCCTGCCTGGCTCCTGGTGGTGTCCAGTAGTCCTTGTTGGCCCTTGCCTTGCATCTACATCACTCCAGTTTCTGCCTCTGTTGTCATGTGGTGCCTTCCCTGGGTGTCTCTGACCTCGTCTCTTCTTATGAGGACACTAGTCATGTTGGATCATTCTCCATCCTAACTGTCTCATATTAACTTGATTACATCTGCAAAACCCCTATTTCCAAATAAGGTCACATTCATAGGTACTAGGGGTTAGGACTTCAGCGAATCTTTGGTGGGGACACAACTGAATTCATAACACTGATAGAATTTTGTGAAATTAAAAATAAATTAGGACAGATTCAAGGTTAACCCCGTGCAAAAGTTACTCACTTTTAAGTGCTTTCTGATAATCTTCAGCAGCAGAAAAGAATAGGGTGGAGTCATATACTACTGGCACAGGAGAAATTCAGGACCCTGGGCGAGTGAGTCTTGGATGTGAATATCACTACTGTCATGTAGAAAGATCCCCAAAGATGGAAGGTTTTCCTCCTGCTGTTCAAGGGAAGGAAGGGATGGCCAAGTAGCTGCATAGGCATCAAAGTCAGGAGGTGGGTTGTGCCAGGCTAGTTTGTGTATATGTGTGTGTGTGTGTGCGCACATGTGCTTGGGAATGACTTTGTGTGTGAGTGAATATATACATACGTGGTTAATGACTGTGAGTGTGTGTGTGGAATTTCTAGAAGAAAGAGATAACAGGAACCCTGAGATGTTAACAGCAGTTAGGAAGTGGTTGGGGACAAAGGTCTGTCCCAGCGGCAGATCTTCTAACCATAAGACATTACAACGTGACTTTTTGGTGAAAGAGAACATGGAAGATTGCATAGAATTAGAAACACTAAAAAATCTGTGCCCAGTCTGTATGTAGTTGTCTCGTGCTTCTCTTCCTCTATTATTTAGGATGGATGACTATAAGCCAGATTCAATTGTAGTTTTTGCCTTTTTTTTTAATGAGAAACAAACACTAGCATTTTTTATTTTATGTGTAGAAAGCTGTATCTCTTCCTCCCTCCTTCCTGATTCTACTCGGATATGAGAACCACTGAACAGATTGAAATCAGTCTTGCCAAGAAAGTTTTACTATGAAGATGAAAATGCACAGAGAAAAGTTTCAGTCTGAAAATATAAGGTAGTTAGATAGCGACAAAAAATGAAAGTCAGAATTTTAACGCATGGGCACATTTGGCTGTAATTATTTCATTTGCCATTAGCAAGGAATCTCAAGCTATAGAGCAGCCAGAAACCTATCTGGGAACTTAATACTGGTGACTGAGCCATTATCTTTACCTATGCCATTTATTCTCACTTTATTTTTGAGGTCCTTTGATGTCACATTCGAAGAATTCAACTTTAATGAAATAATGCAAAAGAACCAGACCAAATGGAAAGTGAAACTAACTTTGAAGCTATCTTGTTTGGGGGAAAAAAAAATGAAAGAATCCCCAAGAACAAGGTCACCAAAGGGAGATGAACATCCTATAACTTATGCTATAAAATAAATCTCAATCAGAATACGGTGCCCTCCAAATGGAAGACACTAAATAAGAACTTGTTTATAATGGTGGTAGGCATGGTGATTTGAGATCTCGAATAACTCGAAAGAAAAATAATATTCATGGGGCATATTTGGTTTTCAGAGATGGCTATAGTAAGATGGCCTCCATTATATGGCCATCACAAAAATATCAGTTTCTACCAGGTGTTCTTACCATGTGAATTTGATGTACCTCTATTATTTTGTTTCCTCCCTCTCAACCTGGGTAATTACTGTGACCAACGGAATGTGGCAGCAGTGAAGCTGCCTGACTTCCAAGGCTAGGTCATAGAATGAAATATGGCTTCTATTTGTTTCTCTCTCTCTTTCTTCCGCTCACTCTCTGATTGTCCTTGGACTCCAGCCACCATTTTCTGAGGAAGACAGCCCACATGGAGAGGCCATGTGTGGGTGTTCCAGTTAGTCAATGCTAACTCGGCCCCTACTGACAGCCAGAATCACTGCCAGACATGTGGTTGAATGAGCCTTCAGATGATTCCAGCCCTCATCCTGTAAGTCTTCCAGCTGAGGCCCTAGATCTGGTGCCCTGTCTGAATTCCTGACCTACAGAAACTTGAGAGAGATAATAAATTACTGTATTGTTGTTTTAAACCATTAACTTTGGGGAATGATTTGTTATGCAGCAATAGCTTACCTCCTGGGAGAATTCAGGGATGCCACCAGATCACCCACCCAGGGAGCTGGCAGATTCTGCTTTTTGCGGCATTATCCTGCTAGGATGGTGCAAGGGCTCTCTGTCCTGGAAGCTCTTTCTTGACCCAGAGTCCCATCATTACTGGGCTCCACCATTAGACTCTCAGAGACTCTTCAAGTTATGGTTAGGGTTCCATAATCCACTAACCAGGTCCTTTTTGTGTGGCCATGTAGTTGGCTTATGTTAAATTTTTGCCTTTATAGGTCAGTGCTTCCTAACCTTTAATGTGCATACCAATCACCTGAGAATCTTGTTAAAATTTAAATTCTGATTCAATAACTCTAGGGTGGGGCCTGGGAGTTGGCTATTCTAACAAAGTCCCAGGTGATACCACTGCTGCTGCTGCTGGTCTGGGGACCACAGTTTGAGTATCAAGGGCTTAGAGGGCTGTATGAACAGAACAAAATTTGTATAACCTGTTTCCAAGGAAGGAAACCAGGGATAATATTTACTGTTGTTGATCATCTGCCATGTGCTAGAAGCCTTCCTAGGGGTTCCATGTATATCAACTCTAGTCCTCACAACACTTCTGCTAGGTACTTATTATCTCCACTTCTACTATGAAAAAAGTAAGGTTCAGATGAGATTGGGCACATTCAGGGTGGTATGGCCACGGACAAAACTAAGGTTCGTAGAGGTTAGGTCAGCGGCAGAGCTGGGACTCACCACAAAACTTTTCTTGCCATCCATCTTTCCTGCTTCCTAAGCCTGTGATGGGTTCTCTGGTTATCATTTCACTTTAAATACGGAGATACCCCTCTAACAGCACTGTCCAGTACAACTTTCTACAGTGCTAGAGATGTTCTGCGTCTGTCCTGTCCAATATGGTAGCCAAGTGTGGCTGTTGATAATTGAAATGTGGCTAATGTGACTGAAGAACTGAATTTTAAATTTTATTTTATTTTAATTGAAATCTTAAATTGTCATATGTGGCTAGTGGCTAGAACAGTTGGCTAATTGCTATTAGCTACTATATAGGACAGCACAGTTCTACAGAAAGGGTCCTAAAGGCCAACTGGGTTTGACAGGTGACTTGGACTTGCATTGTGGGGTATGTGTGCAGTGACCACCTCTGCATGTGAAACATTTTAAGCATTTTATACACTGTTCATAATTTTCATCCATAACCTTTACTTTCCTCCTCTTCCTTTTCCTATATCCCATTGCATCAAACAGCCTTTTCCTTTTGGATTCATATCAGTTAAACAGAAGTCCTAAACACAATACAAAAACTGGAGGCTCTGTAGAGGAAGAAACGCCAATTCAGGAAGGGAGAGGATATGATGGGGGGAGTCCCTAAGAGACTGGAATAGCAAGCGGGAACCACCTTCCATTCTTTAGGGGTTTGGGAAAAGAGTGAAAAAGATCTGTTCAGATGCTTCCCTTTCCTCTTGGGACTTTCACAATTAGAATGCATTCAGCTATAAGTAGTAGAAACCGTGACTCAGATTGCTTTAAACAATGAAGAAGTGTATTTCTTCACGTAATTGGAAGTCCAGGGCAGAATGGACTTTGAGTTAGTTGACCCAATTGCTCAGCTCTAATCTCTTAAAAGACCTATGTTCTCAGCATCCTCCTCTGTCTCACCTTTGAAGCTGGCTTCCTCCTCATGCTGGAGGGAGGATGGCACAGCAGTCCTGGGCAGCACATCCAGATGTGGCAATCTGCAAGGGAAGAGGGAAATGGTTTTTTCCTGCAGCTCTCTCTTGGAAGATGAAAAAGTTTCTCCAGAAGTGCTGAGATTTCCCCTCATGTTTCTTTGGCTGGAATTAGGTCACATCATGATTCCTGGACAAATATGACAAGGACAGTGAGATGTTCCCTACTCTGATCAGGCCCACTTCTGGGGCTGGGAGGGAGGTCCGCTTTTTTTGAGTATATGGATACCTGAACAAAGTTGGGGTTCTGTTCAAAGGAAAGAAGGGGAAGGAAACCCCAGTATCTACTATAGGATCAAACCTTGAAGCAGGGTTGTGATAGGGGAGCTATTGAAGCATCCAGTTTGGTAAAAGCAAACCAGAGAATATCAGAGTTAGTGGCTTGGTTCTCTAAGCATGACCATGGGTGGCTCCATGTCTCTAGAGGAAGCCCACATTTGGCTCAGTGCCACATCTCATTTGTTTTAGGACCAAGAGCATTGGTAGAGTCTACGCTGATGGGCCTATTATGGTGCTTCTGGTTCCTCATTCCCTGGGCAGGGCACACAGGGCCCCAGAAGTTCCCACATGCCCTGGTGAGGGCCAGTGTGGGGCCAAACAGGTGCTGAGAAGTCCGGTGGATCAGCAGAGGCCTGAGAAGTATCAACAGTGAGTGTAAAGTACCCAGCCCAGAATTCAGAGTAGGGTCTCCTTTTCACATATAAGACTCTTCCTCTCTCTTAGAATATTCCCAATATTCCTGTGTGTCACATGCTGCCATCCTGGGCTGCTCTCTGCCCATCCCCATGGTGCCTCCATGTGTCAGGGGACTGCTCGTGCCTCTACCTGGGCTCTTGATTCTTGTCCCATTTAGAGAACACCACCTGGCTCACCTGGGCCTTCAGAGGTTTATTCCCAGTCCTCCATTTGGAATCAAAGGCCTGATTTTGATATCTTTTCTCTGCTTAAAAATGTCTAGTGAAATAGTGGCCAGTATCATCACATCAAATATTTTTCCACTTAAATAGATCATTTCCTTGAGTCATATTCTCTGATTTTGCTCTTCTTCAAATTCACTTTCATTATCCTTGGAATTCTCAGAATGAAACATCCAAGGCCCTGGCCTTGGGCCATCTCACTTCTCTATCTCCTGGGTAACATCCACAACTCTCCTTACTGAAGCAAGAAAGGGGCCCAGCCTTGACCCCCATCTCCGTGCATTCAGGCTGGAACCCCTTGTATGGTCCTGGCTACAAAAATCTCTCCTGTCCTGTGCATTGGAAATCCCCAGAGCCAAACCTCTGTGCAGCTTTTCCTGAATTGCTACATGGCTTCCTCAGGCTTCCTGCCTGCCTCTCTGTCCTTGTCCCTCAAAAACTCTGTTTCTGGAGTTACCCTTTTCTTTCATTATTCACGTCACTTCCTGCATCCTCCTTGGTTCAGCATTAGGTTTATACTGTAACCTTCACTCCCATACATCTCTGCATCCCTGTCAGGTCCTGTTAGCTGAGAATGCTGCCATACCACTCCCCACTCCACAGGTGCCCTCTCCTTTCCTGGCTTCTACATCCCTTGTAACACAATGGACCAATGGATTTAGCAAAGTCTTAACTGAGTCCTGATGGATGACTGAAGTCAATGTTTCCAAAGGCAAGTCCACTCACTGAAACCAGATGGCTGCATCAGAACTGCCTGGGGAGTTTTTGGAAAATGCATATTCTTAGGCCCATGTCCTGATTTCTGAATAAAAGACCTAGGGGTAGGGTAGGGGAAGGAGGCAGGAAGGAGTCTGTATTTTTAAAATATACTTTTCCGGTGATGCTGCGGATCTAGGTGCGGGAAGCATGAGTTTGGTGCCTCTCCAGTTCTCTTGCAGCCATTTGATTCCATATAGCTAACTGAGTCCCAGTTTAAAATCACTCTTGTAATGGTGGTTAAATTAGGAACTGAAGTCTCTTTCAGACTCTAGACCAGTACAGTAACTTGGGGAGAACAGAGGGTGACAGGGTAGCTTCACTACAAGCCATTCCACAGGCCCAGGCCCTCTGGAGAGCCATTTGTAGGGTCAGCAGTAAGGCACTGCAGATATTTTGTTTGTTTATTTGAGGGATAGGTGTTCAGGGATTTCGGTTAATGAGAATGTCTAGGATTTTGTCATGGGTTGAGCAATTAATATAAGAGTAACTCAGTTATCATTGTCAACCAACATCTATTGAATATCTACCATGTATAGGACACTGGAGCTTGGTAATAGAGACTCAGAAAATAACTAAACACCTTCACCTAGATTTGCTTATAAGGCAGCTACGAAAGAGCACCCTGGCTTCAGAAGATGTGCTGAAATTGTTACTGTCCAAGGAAAACTGAAATCTACTTATCTCAGGTCTATTTTCCTTGTAATGCATTCATTCAAGAGTTACTAGGAGGCTATGATATACCAGGTGCCAAGGGTGGGGGCAAGTGATAAGAATACAAAGATGGGAAGAGGTGGTACCAGTGTAGCAGGGAGAAATACAATTTCCACACAACGTGGTCAAAGCTAAACAGAAAATCATTCTAATCACTGTGGGAGCACAGAGAAGGGAGCTCTTCCACTGTGGGATTTGGGGCACTGGCTGCTTACATCTTCCTAAGAGTGAACTATGTACTTGGGACTACACAGTCACTTTAAATATGTTATCTCATTTAATATAATTTAATTTATCATTGTCCAGGATCCTTAATAGATATTCTTATCCTAATTTTATACATCACATGGATTTTCCCTGGATGGTAACGGAAGCTTCCTTGAGAGATTAAATATTATCCATATAACATAAACAATCCCATGGGTGTATGCCAATTTGCATATGTGGTGTTGAAGTTTAAGGAAGACTTGAACTCTCAGGTGAGACCAATGAACTCTCAGTGGGGAAACAGTGGGAGAGCCCTTGGGAGAAGACTACTATTGCTTACTTACTAGTACTAAGTTGACTCAGAGATATGGTCAAAGTTTAAGGTTTGGCGATTTCTGGATACAGGCACACCCTGTATTTACAGTCCATCCCTTTCTGCAGGGAATGAAGAGCTGTAAAACTCTGGAGTCCAATCAGCACTGGAAAATCTTTGATTGACCAAAACATACAAAAGGAGAGCTTTCTCTTTTGTTTCAAAGGGAACTTCTAAGAGTTAGTAGTGGTGGTACCCAAAGGCTTGAGCAAGGAGGATCAAGATGGTGGCAAGGATGGTGGTAGATTTTTCTCTTGACTGGAAGCCAATCTGCTCCAACTGGCAATGAAAGTCTGTTGCCTTTAGGTGACTGAGATGACTTTTGCAGTAACAAGCAGGGCAAAATTCCTCCAAGTACCCTTTGGGGACCAACTGGGCCTGGAATTAAAGTTAGTATTCAACAATCTCACCTGACAGTTCCCAAAAATACTTGAGGAGAAGGAATCTGTTGAAAAAAAAAAACAAAAACAAAAACCCACAGCTGAATTGCCTTTGAACTGTATTCATGGAGAGACAGTGTGGTCAGATTAGTGAGAGGCAGGGATTTGTGTTAAGTGCGTGGATTTTCATTTCCAGCATGTGGAGCTCTCTGGGCTACCTACAGACAAGAGAACTGAAAGTTATTTATTACTCAAGGTCATGGAACCAGTACCCAACAAAGCCAGGGTTCAAACCCAGATTCTTCTGCCTACAGATGCATTCCTCTTGGGAGATGACATTTGAATAGAGGCTTTGTAAGTGGAAGGGGGCTAAAGGCAGGTCATTTCTGCAGACAAGTTTGCAAAGACAGAAAGGAAGAAAGAGCAGGGTGTTGAGGAGTCTGGGCCACGTAGTTCGTAACTCGCTGAGGCTGATGATGGGACTCCCTTCACAGAGGAAGTTGGAACAGGTGAGTCTGAAAAGGCACGCCAGAGTAGGTTGTGCCGCGCCCCGTGGGCCTTGCTAAGGCAGAGCATAGACTTCCCTTAACCCAACCTTCTGCCTTTTGATAAACCCTCAAAGTCTAATTTCTTCCTTTATAGTTATGTGAAATATCAGATATAGCAAATGTGTTGGCCAAAACAAACAAAAAAATCACGGCAATAGAAATTTTTAGAATGTGAATTTTCAGCTTACAGTTGACCATTGAACAACACAGGCTTGAACTGCATAAGTCCACTTATATGTAGATTTTTTTTTCAATAGGAAATACTATAGGACTACATGATCTGTGGTTGGTTGAATCCAGGGATGCAGAACCACAAGTTTGGGGGAATTGCCTGTTTGGTGGGGTGTGAGCCTATTGGATTTTTGACTGTGTGGAGAGTTGGCCCCAACCCCTGCCTTGTTCAAGGGTTATCTCTATTGTGTTTGTAAGTTCACCCAGTATTTCCCATCTCAGCTGCCTAGAGATAGAGCTATGGAGTCAGGGAGATCAGGATGAGGTCATGATAACTCAACAAAAGTAGTGTAGGGAGAGAAAGAACAGATTCAAGAGCCATTTCAGAGAGAGAACTGCTAAGTGCTCTCATAGGAGAGAACTATTGAATTACTAAGCTGCTTTGATTACTAAGGACTTTCGCTTTCAACCAGGAAGCGGCAATATTCCAGCTCTACATAGACACCAGAATTTGAGTCCAAGTTCAGAAATAACTAAAAGAAGTGAATTTTAGGCCTAATCAATACTATTTACAACATCAATTTAAATAGGTGTTTTGTGTCAAAATGGAAGAATCTAGGACTGTAATGATTTTAACCTCAAAGCAGCTAGACACTTTGCCAGATGTATGTTGATTGTTATAATGACTGCAAATAACTGTTGGGCCCTCATGGTGTGCCCGGCACTGTAGGACGTGCTTTGTATGCATCATCTCATCGATCCTCACAACCACTCCATGGAGTTTGGTGCTATTACTATCCTCCTTTTACAGATAAGGCAATGGGAACTCAGAAAGGGGAAGTGACCTGAGGTTACACAGCTGGTAAGTCGTAGGGCTGGAATTAGAACTCCGGTTTGTTTAATATCAAACTCACTCTGATTTTGGAAGGGACTACTGAAAGGAGAGCTCAGGGGCTTAGAGAGTGAGCTGGGGTGTGGCCACATCCACATCTTGGGCAGGAAATCTAGGCACCGTCAGTGGCAAATACCTCTTGAAGACTGGGTACCTCAATCCCACAGGGAGATTCATTCAGTGCAGAAGGTGGCTTTTGCAGTTCTTTGGGTTGGAAAAGGGACGACTGAACTCAGTTCCCATTTTCTAAAGTTTGCCCCTGACGCTGCCCAGCTCAGGTCCAGATGGAATATGGAATAGGGATAGATGCTTGCTGGCCACGAAGCTGGTTCCTGAATTGTGTGACTGATTCCCAAGTGTGATTTAGAGACAGGGCAGCAGGGAAGGCACAAGAGTGCCAGGAATAGTCTCAGAGAAAAGCAGAGTGTGTCATCCAGCACCTCTGGTTCCAGGTCCCCAGCCATTAAATGACCTTAACTCTTCCTCAGCTGGGTTTTATTAAACACATCCTTTGCCCATACTTTTTTCCCCAAGTGACTGTTTAAACATAATTTTAAAAAAGGTGAACATGCTTTTGTTTTTTTTTTAAGAATTCAGAGATCAGAAAATCCTTGAGCAGCTTTTAAACATTTTAACTCTTGAAGTTTAACAGCTTGGCTGTCGTAGTGAAAGGAACAAGTTATAAATGGCATTTAAACACAAACCGAGTTCTTTTCTCACAACTTTCATGGACTTCATTCTTGCTAACCACAGGGCATAATCTGTCTTATCATCTATGGAAGCCTTTTTTTATTTGTCATGGATTCTGGGCGGGTGGTGGAAATACATTATGTGTGCTTATCTAATGTAGTTATTGTAAACTTAATAAGTGGCCTTCTAAAAACCACTTGCAGATGATTTTTAACAGGGCCTGCAACCTAAATTACTAAGGTTTAAAAGTGCACAAAGATCTTACAAAGGCCCTTGGCTAATGTCAAGCTCGATTCTCTGTGTATGTTCTCCTAGGTCTAGGTCAGACAAGTCCCAGCTGTAATTTGATGACAACAAACCTAAGCACTGTGACATATGACCCTAGAAATTAACCCCCCCCCAAAATCTCTGAAAGAGTTGAAGTTTGTTACCAGTTAACTGGCAGAAGCTGAATAGCGTACGGGTGGAACAATGAATCCACATTTCTTTGAAAGAGGAAGCTAAGTAAGAATGGAACAATCTGTAAATGTGGGAGGGGAGTAGGTAGTGAGTCTCCCAAGGTTAACCGCATTGCCACTACTTCAGTTTTCCCAAGTTGGAAAAAAACAGGCTAAGTTTTGCACCACCCAAAATGAAGTCAGACCAGGCCCATCATGTTTTAAATATGTGGTGATGCTTTCTTTAGAAGAGGCCCCTGAAGAAGACATAAGAAAGAACAGTTCTGCCCGTAGGCCCTGTCTAATGCTGGCTTTGACGGCTCCTTTGGGCTTTTATGTGACTATTTACTCTGAATAAATAATGGGACCACATTCTCACACAAGGACGGCTAATTCTGTAGCATTTTGAGAGCCACAAATGGCCGCAAAATCAAGCCTTGTACTTACATGTACAAAGGGATCTGGAACTCCAGCAAGAAGCTTGCGTTCCTCTCACATTCGAATCCTTAGTCTGACTAACACCAGGAGTCTTTGGTCCATTTGCATTTAGGGTGTCTGTTGTTTTTTTGGTTGGTTGGTAAATTGGTTGTGTCTTCCACAGTTACATTTGGAGGAAGTGATGGGGGAATGGAATATTTAGGTAGATTTGTAGGAAGGAGGTTGACACTGACCTCTGTCTTTCATGTGTATCTAGTTAGGCCATTGAGTTTCCAAAGAGATGTTTTGTCAGTTATTTAGGGAGTGGAGGGAATGAGAAATTGACTTGGCTTCTCACTGGATGATGCTAAGAAGTGTTGGGATGCTAGGAATAAGTGCTAAATAGCCAAGAAAAAAGGGCCAACGACTACTCCCCTCCACAAACAGGTTTCTCAGATATCTCACCTTGTGACCACTGGAGGTGTTCCGATGGTTCACTATAATAAAGGAGGGGAGTGGAGTTAAATGCATATCCCTTCTTTGCTGACGTCTCAAGACTGCAATTATCTCTCAATTCCACACTCATCACTCCCCAGGCCCACAGGGAATTCACTCTCATTACTGTGCCCTTTGGGAATTGAACTCCAGGCCAATGAGAATAAATAGATGAAAAAGACTAGAAAGAAATTAAAAAGAAGTGGCCCTTCACTTTTGCAGCAGTCAGATTTCAACTTGAAAATAGATGGAGAGAAATACAGACCATGGCTACTATAACTAGAGAATGCACACAATTGCATCCATTAAATTAGGTGCATGTTTTTACCCTGACCTACTTAAGACTTTCCAATGATTCTCTTTATTTAGATGCTATAGAACAGAAATTTTCCCTAAAGGTCCATTTGTTGACTGTTTTCTGCAGAACAACAAATATGAAAAAGTTGAATATTAGCTACTCAGTAACTGCCTGTTAATTACTTCTCCTGATTGTAAGCTCCTTGAGAGAGGCATTGGATCTGAATCACTGTTGTAAACCCAAGGCACTGTGCATGGGTTTATAGTATAGGTTTATTATAATAACCTATAATGAAAAAGAATATGAAAACAAATATATGTATGACTGAAACATTACGCTGTACACCAGAAATTGACACCTTGTAACTGATGATACTTAAATTAAAAAAAAAAAACAGAATTGAGTGCTATAGTAACAAATAAACATTAAGTTTAATTGCCATGCACATCCATGATGGTGACATTAGGGTGAAAAATACTCTTTTTGCTGTTTACATTGAAGTTCAGTTTTCAGAGTGAGTGATGACAAGAAGAGGAAGGGTCAAAATATTCAGTGAAGTGGAAGCATCCAAGGATTGATAAGCAAAAATAATTAGTAGTCAGTTGCAGGTCAATTTTTAAGCCTCAAATCAGTCATTTGCAATGTGGCTAAAAAAAAAAAGAGCTGGAAAGCATTGACTTCTCTGCACCATCTCTTTATGACTCAACCACTGTCTTCAAGAAACTTGGTCATCCAAATGTGTTACACTGATCCTTTAAAGCCACTAAGTTGGCAAGACTTGCCCTCCTCCAATTAATCATTTATTCTTTTATTCAGTACAAATTTTTTACACCTATTAGATAGAGGTCAATATGCTAGCCCTGAGGAATAGAAGAAAAATTGTACAGTGTATTTACCTTCATTACTTATAAACTGCCTTAATTTTTTTGAGCTGCTATAACAAAAATACTATAGATTGGGTGGCTTGTTAAAAAGAGAAATTTGTGCCTCACAGTTTTGGAGGCTGGAAGTCCTAAGTCAGGGCACCAGCATGGTCAGGTGAAACCCTTTTCTGGGTTTCAGACTACAGATTTCTCATTGTATCTTCACATGGTGGAAAGGGCAAGGGCACTCTCTAAACATACTTTTATAAGGGCACTAATTCCATTTGTGAGGGCTCCAGCCTCGACCTCATCATCTCCCAAAGACCCCACCTCCCAATATCATCACCTTGGGGGTTAGGTTTCAACACATCAAATTTGGGAGTACACATTTATATCATAGTGTAACTTAATTAAGGAGAAAATATATAAGCACATGAAAAACTAAGGTAATCAATAACGGAAATGTCAGTGCGAAAAAAATTAGAAGACAGTATGTGATCAAAAACCTGAAGAACAGAGTCTAAAGTGCTTTTTCTTTCTTTCTTTCTTTCTTTCTTTCTTTTTTTTTCTTTTGAAGCACCACTTCCCCATCTTGATATATAGGATTACTGCAGAAGCCATGTTTTTGTAGCATGACCTCCCTGGCCTGGTCAAAGTTGAATGGACCAAGAGTGGTACCTGACCAAGCTGGACCAGTCAGATCCTCTCCCAGGAATTTGAAATTGGGTATAGTTTAGTTATTCTCCTTTATTTATTAAAAAAAATTAATTGAAGTGTAGTTGATTTATAATGATAGTTTTAGGTGTACAGTAAAGCGATTCAATTGTACCTATACATACGTACATATTTCTTCAGTTTCTTTTCTATTACAGCTCATTACAAGAAACTGAATAATGTCCCATGTGCTCTACAGTAGGGTTATTCTCTTTTATAGAAGAGATGTAAACATTGGCAGTAGCCATTTTCTACCATGACAAAGCAAAGAAAGTCGGTTGCAGTGAGGAAAAAGAATAAAGCAAATGTGAAGAGAGAAGCAAAGATTAACGGAGAGGAGGGACTCTCATTCTCTAAAGGGCTCTAGTTCCTAGTTTCAGTAGTTCTGAGTCTGAGTTTTCTCTCCTTGAGATTCTGTTTAAGGGTGCACTTCCACTTCTGCAGAAAACAATTTCATCTTTAACAAGTTGGCTAGTTGATCTGACATCTGGCTGGTCTGTATCATTGGAAAGCTGGGAAATTCCTGGTCCAAGTTGAGGATGCTTTCCTAATACCCCCTTCCTCCTGCAGGACGTGTTTTCTAGCACCTCTCATTTTATACCATCTCAGAGGTTGGGTCCTGCCAAAACTCCCTCATTACCCTTTCTTTTAGGTTCCAAAGTGGACATGTGCTTCACATATTTTATCTTATTTAATCCTTACAGTAACCCTTTTATGAGGTCAATACTGTAATTAGTCAATACTCCATTTCAAGATAAATTTGGTGTGCAAAGAGATTGAGCAGTTTATCTAATGTCACCTATCTAATAAGTGGTAGACTCAGGATGTAAACTGAAGTAGCATGACTCCTAAGCACATGCTCCTAATCACTCAGTGACTCTCCCTCCTTTTGCTGGTATAGCAATAGGGTGGTCTTTTCTTCAGCACTCTAAAGTGTTAGGCTCTTTCTATTTCTCCCATTTCATATTTTATTATCATAAGGCACTAATCTAGTAGCAGAAACTAGGTAGATTCTCACTAATGTCTTTCCCCTTGCCAGGTGCACTGAAAGTCTAAATCTCCTACTCTCCCTTGAGGTGGGAGACACATACTGTATACTGGCCCTGGAATGGGACAAAAAAGTGACATGTGCTCCTTCCAAGCCTGGACAGAAGCTCCTCTAGACCATTTTCTTTGCTCTCTCTTCTTCTTCCATGTAGATAGGGAGTCCATATCCTGTAGCTGATGGTGGCACAAGCCATAAGGAGCTTAGATCCCCCAGTCATCACATGGAGACGAATTACCTAGGAGAAGCATCCAGCACTCCTAGACTGGGACATGAGTGGGAAATAAATGTTCGTTGTGCTGAGCCACTGCAATTTGGAGTTGCTTGTTACAGAAGCTGCCAGTTTTCCTTTATCGATCCACTTACCGAATTCCAAAAAGTATGTAAGCACTGGTGGCCTCCAGTAAAGTAAGCATCTGGGTATGCATACCAAGATTATTTTTATAGAAATTTCATCTCTTAAAAAATCTGATTTGTGTTATTAATAAAAAATGTAGTGATACTAATCTCAAAAAGACACTTAGCCTTGTACTTCTGTGGTTGTTAAGAGGACAGTACCACGAGAGTCTTTGCCACAGTTGATGGGGTAAATCTTTTTGTGGCTCCTCAGAGGGTCCCTGTGTGGTGAGGTCAGCTTCTTGCTTATGCAGGACAGTCAGAGAATCATAGAGTTACATTTCAGGACGGGATGCTCAGGAGCCCAGCTCCAACTTACATAGAGGCTTCATTTAGTTGCTTTTTGACAGAAACTGAGTGGGATAGGAGTTCTTTTTTTTTTTTTTCCAACTTACATACAGTGTGGCCATTCAGTCTTTTTGAGCCCATCATTGTAAGGGCTTTCTCTATCCCTGCAAGTTAGAAAGGGGAGTCACTGTTATCCCAATGGAAAACTTCTAGCTTGAGTGAATAAAGGAAGATGTTACCAAGTGGAGTTAATTAAAGAAAGAACCCTTATTTTCTGTGGGAGTTGTAGAATAAAACCTAAGTGTCCTTCATGCTAGGAAGTCCAAATGGGAAGCTGATAAAGCCCTTTGGAGGAGCAGTTGAAAATGTGCAGTAAAAATTGTTAAGTTTGCTGTTAATCTCATCATTAAGTCAAAGGGTAAAGTTTTATTTCAAATTAAATTTGTCATGAATTTTTGAAAACGAACTTGCCACATTTGTAAATGATCTCAGCCACCTCCATACGGTTTGGGTAAATTGTCATCTTTCAAATGAAACTTCTGACTTTCCCAGCTTAAAGGGCTCTCTGCCTGACCATGTGAAAGTAAGGAGAGACACAAGAGCTAAAACCTATGCTTTTGTAATGTTCTTACAGTTTACATTAAATGACCCCAGACTCGGCTGCCAAGAGATTGCTGCATTAGGATTCAGGGATGTGAGCTTTGGAGGTGTTACACTTAAAATAATTTGTGGTTATTGTTTTTCTATATTATTACTCATTCAGCTAATATTTCCTGAATGCTTTAATGTTCTATGCATTAAGTGCAACAAAACTGTTAACCCACTGTCAATGGGGTAATTGACAATTTGCTGCCACCTATACTAGAACAAGCCTAGTTTTAATACACTATGTGATGGGATCCAGAAGCTGGCACTTAGTGGGTGCTCAATAAATGCTTGTTGAATGTATGAGCCATTGTGAAATCTGAGAAATCCTGTGTGAGCAACAGCATCAACTTCACTTCTGCTCAGTCTGTGTCCTCGTGGGAAGGATTCACTTTCCCATGTCAAAACAGGAAAGGAATTGTTTCTATCATGTGTTCATGCAGCAAACATTTTTTGAGTAGCTATTTTGTGGTAGATGCAGTGCTGGGCACACCAGCAGGGAGACACTCATGCTCTGATCTCTAGTTCCAGCAGCAACATATTGAGTGACCCATGCTTTATTGACTTGGGTAGATTGGTAATTACTCAGTGAAGCACTAATGCCTTTGAAACTATCTCCTTTCTTTCATCCTCAATTATTTCAAGAGAGGAGAGAGAGAAGCAGCCAGTTTGTATGAGTGTCAGGGTCATAATAAAGCCTGATTTACTTAAGAGTACATGGAATGAAACAAACAAAGTGTTAACCAACATTTTCTTTGAAATGAGACTGGAAAGCATTAGCTGAGGGGATGACATCATTAGAGAGAGAAGCACCATTAATCACTGTCCTGAAATAATCCAAATTGAATATCTTATTGTTTAATTATTTTTAATCTTTTGGAAACACAAAGCTGCCTCAGGGTGATTTCTTTTGTCCCTTTCTCCTACAGAGCAGCCTGCTTTGGGAGCTGAAGGCTTCCTTGAACAGGATCCAAAGTCATTCCAAATATACCATGAAGTGGACATTGATGATGAAGCTGGTGGAGAAACCAGGTTGGAGGAAGATGGAGAGGAAGAGAGCTGCCGTAAGTAGCCAGAGCTAGTGTTAGAAGTTGAAAGATGATCTTTGACCTTCTCGTGACTCATAAGGCACTTGATAACTCCTACCCCTTAGTCAAGAATTTTCAAGCTCAACAAAAACACTTTTAGCTAAGATGTCATTTTTACCCAGCTTCACAAGGACAACTTATTTTAGTTTCTGTGTTGACCAAGTACACTTTTTCACTTTTGACTATCTACTAGCCAGCCATCTTGGTCTATCCATGTCTATTTGCTTGGTCTTGCACTTGGTCCAGACATAGATTGGGTGGTGAGGTCCTATTCCTCCATTGTGGGAAATGGATCATGAGATGTGGTATGGATTAGAGCTGCCAATATGCAAAATAAAGAGAGAGAAATCTTTAAATCAAGAGTCATTTAGAGTTGTATCTGGACTTGCAAGCTAAGGGAATCCTTACAGTGGAAGATTCTTGGGCTACATACCCTGGGTGTATCCCAAAACTTTGTAACACTTTCACAGCCCCAATCTCTGATTCTGCCCTGAGACCGATAAGGAGTACCAGTTATTCCATTTATCACCATTGAAATGCCTAGTTTCCTTATTTGGCTCTTTGAAAGGCCCATAAAGCCAGATTAAAGAATTATAGCTAGTCTTAACAGGTTTTGGCCTATGCTCTGTGGTAGATTAAAGATGGCTACAGATTGTTTGACACTCTTTCAATAAGAGGTGAAGTCTGTGTCCCCTCAGCTTGACTCTGGACACACTCTGTGACTGCTGGGACTGTTTGACAATGGAATACTTTGGAGGTGACACTGTGCCTGTTTCTGTGGTACTTTGTTATGTGGCAACAGATACCTAGAACACACTTGTTGGGTTGAAGGAATGGACATCTGAATATGGTGATACCTCTTAAAGTGGTGTGACAATGAGCATGGTTAATAAAAATCTACGATATTCCTTGTATTGTGCCAAGTTTGGCGGGTAGAGGTATTCATACATGACTCCTGTTTTTCAGAAGTTCACAGTCTAATGGAGATGATAGATGTGTATGAAATGTCAAGATCTGAATCAGTGATAGCACTGATGGGATGCAGGCTTACCAGGGTTCCTTGGGTTATTCTGAAGAGTGAACTGAAAACCACATTTTAAGAAGCATTAGCTGTAGAAATACTACTGAGTTTGGAGTAACTCTCTGAGACCATGCAGGGACTAATCCAGAAAACCTTCACGGAGAAGGTGACAGTTCAGCAAATCCAGACTTCTGGCAGCCTTACATGTTGTGATTGGTATAATCAGACGAGTGCCAAAAGACTTCCTTAACCAAAAATATCTGCCTCACTAGCCCTGCTGTAGTGGCCAAAATTCCTACAAGATTCCACCTTTGAAGGGGCTTTGAAGGTCTTTGCAAATTTTAAAGTGTTGTTTGGAAAGGGTAACCCCGTAGGTCATTTTTAGTCACTAATATATTAGCCTGAATGTCCTTATTTTTATGTTCCATATTATTATATTTTATTGACTATCCAGTCTAGTCCTTGTATACTATAGGTGCTCAAAATCCTTTTTTTCTGATTAAATAAATACTCATCCTGGGCTGAGAAAGTATGGTGTTTAAAGACATAGATGGTTTGAGAGAGAGAGAGACTCCAGTGAGTTTTAAGGAACCTCTCCTTTCAAAGGACAAATTGCTTCCTGGGTGAAGAATGACTATATGCTTTTGAAAAAATAAATACATGTTTAGCACTGGGGGTGGCAGTGAGGAACACAGCAGGATTTGGCGTGATGCATTCAAAGAAGTTGCAATCTAATTAATCACAATTAACCACAGACTCAGAGAAAATTAGTGTATACATATTTTAATGTGGCAGCCATTGAAAATCGTGTAAGAATCAGAAAAAAAAAAGTCAGTTAGAGTGGGCTTCTAGTGCCAAGGAAAGTTCTTTACAAGCTAGTGACAAAAAAGGACCTGACTCTTGCGCAATATGTTCGATGTTGCTCCAGATGCAAAGAACGACAGGAGAGTCTGTGAAAGAATATCAGGACCTAGAGGAAGCCTGTCTTTTGGAAATGATAATTAAGCATAATAATTGTTTGGGTTATGAAGGAAGATAATTTTACTGACTCCTTCTCAGCTGATACCAAAACCAAATCTCTGGGACTATCATGGTCAGAAGGAATTCTTTCAGATATTTTGGTCATCTAATCTCTTTGCCCTACCTATTTCCTAAAAAAGGTTAGGCGCGCAGCATCATTAATCCCATTTCTATATAGCTGACAGCCTTTCTAAAAGGTAGGTCTGATGATAACACTTCCCTGCTTAAAATCCTTAAAAAAAAAATTCCCAATGCCTCAACCTAGCACAGAACTCCAGAGCCTGCCCCCCTCGCCTCTCCAGGCCTCCATCTTGCCACAGCTGTTTACACCGCAGGCTCTGGCCACGCACCTGTGTCTTGAAGCTCCTTTCCCCATAGCCTTTCTCAGCCCACAGTGCCTTCTCTTCCCACCTAGATGAAACTTCTGCCTGTACTACAATCAGCTCAGGCATCAACTCCCTAATTATAGCAATGCACTTATTGTTCTCTGTTGTGCCCTCACTGCACTTAGAAAAAGTTGGTATTCTAGATATTGCTCTGTGCTCCCTAGGCCCACTCTCCTCCTTCCTCTGTTCTCTGGCCCCCAGGGGGCTGGCCTGTATGTACTCTGGCGACCTTGTTCTCCAGCTCCCAGTGGGATTTGGCTAATGGGAGTCACTTGGTAGGAAATCAGGAAGGAGGGTGAATGGGAGATGAGGTATTTACTTCCTGGCTCCTCCTGCCCCCAACCACCACCTGGTTGCTTGCTATGCTTTGTCTGTTCCTTTCAGGCAACCCTATCCCCATAGCTACCCTCTCCTGCTTCTGCGATGCTCTCCCCTGTTCTGATTCTTCGGGTCTCCAGGGTTTGCCATAGTTCTTACTTGCTAGTGACCATGGAGTACTGCCCTGCCCTTGTCTGCTCCCTGAAACCCTGCCCAGGCCTTTTCACTAATTACCCAATCTGAGTGGGCTATCTGTATCCTGTAGAACTCTGACTGATCCACCTGGTTTGCAGAGTCAGATCAGGAGCTTTATAAAACATTCATAATCCGATAAATTGGTATCTTGTTTTTCCCAAGAGGCCATCTGAACTGCCTCTTTGAGCTGTTAGACAGGTAGCCCCAGCCTGCTAACAACAACAGAAAACTTTATTCCAGTTCCATCCCCGCTAATAACTTTTGCACCTCAGATGAGAAGTTTCAATGCCAAGTCCATATACTGAGTCCAAAGCAACAGATCTAGTGAATTTGGATCAGGAAAATGCCAACAGTAGAACTGTAACAGCTGGGTGTACCCCATCCCCATCAGCAGAGGAGGGAACATTTCTGTGGGGCTGGGGGCAACGTAGGGAACCAATCCTGATCTTCTAATCCCACCACCCAGTATGGAGGCAGCAAGTCGATCACATAACAGGTGTTTGTAATTTGGGTTGCCCCAGATAGTTAATCCAAAGTAAATGTTCAACGCACGCATGTAAAATAGAGTTTAATTGGATGATTGCTCAAGCCACCAGCCCTGTGGAGTGCTGACTTGAAACTAGAGTTAAATTTCTGTTTGAACCCGCCAGTTTCTGAAGGCACCCTCTGTCCTTCCTGGGATATTGGTGGCAGAGCTAACATTATGATCCGTTTGTGGACTGTCCCTAGGGAGGACGACCACCCAATAGTCTCTAAATGCAAGCCAAGGAGAGTAACTCGCCGTGAAATGTTTGCCAAATGATAATGTCACATAAACCACAGCGGGTAGAAAATTACACGTCTGAGCTGGGGACAGCCATGCATTTAAAGGTTAAAATCAGCCAGGAATCCCACTGGCTTTCCTCCCTGACACATGCCTGCGTCCACACAGGCAGATGTATCTGAGCCTCTAGGTTGGGGGATCTGGAGAGGTAGCCACCACAGAGAAGGGGTTTTTCATGAGCGTTGCTCGTGGATGAAAGTGAAACCCCTGACTTGTGCGCCCAGGGGCTAAGATCTGAACTCTTGGCCTGAAAGAGGGGCTCTGTTGAAAGAACAGTAGTCCTCCCTATGCTGAAATTGGCCAGTGGGATTTTTTCAATTTGCACCTGGTGTTGGGCAGGAGTTCATGAAAATCCACAGAAAGGAATGTTTCCGAGTTGAATGATGGACGGAGAAAAAAAAATGCTGAACGGTAGTCCTTTGGAATCATGAAAAGCACTGATTCAATTTGTAAAATGGAGACTTAAGTCTTTGCTGAGGAGGATGCTTCTCGGCCAGCCTTGGAGGTCTGCTCTCCACCAACACATGCAATGGAGCATTTGCCATCACCTCATCTGTTAGTCTTTGCAAGCTGAACTGAGACACTCAAAGCCACCCAGAGGGAGACAGAAAAGCTGTCCTTTTCTAACCAGGAGTCTTTTTCATCTTCTTTGTCCAATGCAGAAGGCTTTCTCCACCCCACTAAATATTGAAAATCCATACTCAGTGACAGCCCATTCTTGACAAAGTTGAAGAGTTTGGTTCTTTTCTCAGCCTACATTTTATTTCCAAAAGGGCCACAGTTTTTCTGTAAAATATGTGTCTTATTTCATCCAGAATTTTGTTTATCTTTTAAGTAGTATGAAAAAAAATGCTTATATACAAATTTCAAATGCCACTGAAGAGAGTAATTAAAAAACTTAAAGTCACCCTTAATGTTACTCTAGAAATGACCACTATCCAAGGATTGGAGGGTACTCTGTTACACTTTATCTACTAAGCATTTAGCAGCATACAAGGCATGCATTTTTTTTTAACTATTGAAGAAGAACCAAATGTATATTTTGGAACCTGCAACTACGAGAGCTGAAATTAAAATCACCAAAGACCACAGCATTGCTTTGCTGAAAGGACACGTCTCCACTTCTATTTTTCTTGACTTTACAGAGGATTCAAAGTCGTTGACAAAGTCTTTCTCTGAGCTCTTACTGCTTCTTATCGATTTTCTGTTCCAGTGGCCCCTTTTGCTCCTTGGTCTCTAAATCCTGTGGCTTCTAAAGCTCTTCTGTTATGTGACTTCTGGTTGATATGTACAAGAGGTCCAAATATGTGTTCTGTGAAATCACAAGGCATACATTCTAAAGATAATATAGAAATACAAAAGCACAGTTATGCAGTGAATTCTCTACACATAAAGAAACTGCCTCGCTGGTAAGTATAATTAATCGCAATGATTTTATTCCTGGCACATCGCTAGTTTTGAGAAGTTTAGGAAACTTTCAAATGACTTACCCTGAAAATACTAGATGGAGCATGTGTTTGTGAACTCTGGGGTCAAGGGATCAGACCTAGGGCCAGGTGGAGAGAGAGTGATTCAGGATTCGATTTTTATTCTAGGGCTGAGTCCTCACTAATGATGGTGGAAGGACAGTACTGTTAACCAAAGTAATGTAGAAAATCTTTGCTAAGTTTCATTTAAAGGCCCTGTAACTTTTTTTTACAGAAAGGGTTGTTCTGACATTGCGAGTTTCTGGTTTCTTCATCAGGCAAGGCTGCTGGCCTATCGCTCATGATTTCAATTTCCATTAAAACGCTTGTTTGCTCCCAGGTTGACTTCACCTCTGTCTTCTTCCTTTGTGGTCCTGCTTAAATGTACATGGATTCATCAGTGTGCTAGGTTAGGGCCATAGTCAGACTTCAAATAATTTGTTAAGCTGATAGATTCAAAGACCAGAAATACACACTGGACTTGCCAGTGCCTTTATGAAAAACTGAAAATTTGGGGCATATATAATAATGATAGTGAAATAAGGTTGATCTCTGACTGTATGCCATGCACTGAATCAGGTGCTTTATAAGTCTGATCTCACTTAATTCTCCATCGACCTTATATGGCAACTACATTTATTATTCCTAGCCTACGGATGTGTAAACAGAGGCTCAGAGAGGTTAAGTCACTAGCCCAAGGTCAACCAGCAGATAAGTTGCACGACCTAGATTTGAACCTAGGCTATTCCACTCCAGAGTCCTAACTACTGTCTGTCACTGTCTCTCTTTATGGTCCTAGGGCATTTCTCATCAGTTTACATCTGTGATGGCATTTCAGGTGAGCAAGGGATCTCAACCCTGGGTGCACACTGACTCCCTGAGGACCTTTTGAAATATACCAAGCCCAAGCCCAGCCTCCAGAGATTCTGATTTAATTGGAATTGAGGCCAATCCTGATATCTTCAGCTTAGGCAGAGGCTGGCATTTGGTTTTTTAGAAAAGTGATTCCAAAGCTCAGGCAAACTCTAGGTTAGAGATAGATTTTCTCTGAGAAACGGATGCACAGACTCTGGGAGTTTAATGCCCTCCCCTCATTCTTTTCACCCTGCTCTAAATGCTCATGCCTTCTTCCCCATGGACACTCCGGTCTCAAGAATCAGCTCCTATAAGAAGTTTTCTCATCATTCCCTTCCTTTGTACTCCCTAAGCAATTTCATATTTAGCTTGGCCCAGTTATTGTGGTGAGTGCCCTCTAGATAGATTTTGGTCGATTGACGTGTGCTACGTCTTCCTGCCCTGTTGATTTGTATAATCCTTAAGGACAGAACTGTGTCTTCTCCAACTTCTCTTTCCCTTAAGATACCTTGCTTCATGCTGTGTGTACAGGTGTGTGAAAAATGCTGGCTAAGTTAGTGGCAAAGCTTCTGTGGGATTTCAGACCTACGAGAGAGTGAGCAAGCAGAAAAGAGGAAAAATAAAACAAGAACTGACAGTCTTGGGGCTTCAGGAAAATTGAGGAAGGCCTTGCTGAGGGAGGGGATGATTGAGATGAAAATCTGAGGAGGCAGGCATGGAAATTCTGGAGAGTGTTCCAGACAGAAACCTTGGAAGCAGGCCTGACTTTGTGTGCTTGAGGAAGAGAAAGAGGGTCAGCGTGGGGCAAATACTGAACAAGGAGGCTGGTGCGGAGGTCAGAGATGAAGGTTGTGTCAGCATCTGCGGCCTTGCACATCACAGTAAGGAGTTTGAATTTCATTGTGGACATAATGGAATTTTGAAAAGTACATGTAACCAAACTGCGATTCACAGTCAACTGATGATGCAGATGCAAATGTATGTGGGTTGTCCTAATTATTTCATATATTTGGATGGAGGCCTTAAGGAAATTCTCCCAGTGACCTCAAAGGTAGGGAAAGCTTTAGTGTATTAGGTTATATTTGTTCCAACAAAACATGTCCATTGACCCAGTGCCTGAGGGACAGATCATCACTCACTATGGCTTTTTTCCTAACTATGCTGAAAGCGGGGAAAGGAAAGGAATACCCCTGACTAAATGTTTGTCTTATTTTACTCTGGTGGTAACTTGGCAGTAGCAGAATTGTGGTTCACCATGTCATTTAATAGCATCAATTGACTGTACAACTCCACTTTCTCTTTCGTTATTTCAGTATGAAACCTACAAGTAGCAGAAACCTGATGGTGGACATTTGGTATATTATTTATTGCCTCCCGAATTCTGTGAGTCAGGAGGCCAGGCATCGCCTCTGCTCAGGGTCTCAGAAGGCTGTAATCAGAGCGTCTGCTGGGCTGCATTCTCATCTGGAGGCTTAACCAGGGAAAAACCTGCTTCTGAAGTCGCTGAGGTTGTTGGGGAGAATATTTCCTTGCAGCTGTAGGACTAAGGGCCGCCCTTTGCCATGTGAGCCAATCTGCTAACAAGATGGAATCTTTCTTCTTTTTAAGTTTTAGTTGAAGTGTGGTTGATTTACAATGTTAGTTTCAGGTGTACAGCAAAATTCAGTTATACATATACATACACAGACATATTTGCTTTTCAGATTCTTTCCCATTATACGTCATTACAAGAAATTGAATACAGTTCCCTGTGCTATACAGTGGGTCTTTGTTGTTTATTTTATATACAGTAATGTATAATAAGATGAAATATTAAATAACACAACATAATCATGAAAGAGACAGCCCGTCATCTTTGCCATATTCTGTTGGGTTCGAAGCAAATCACAGGTGCTGTCCAGACACAAGAGGAGCAGAGTACACAAGGGCAAGAATACTAGGAATATAGGATCTGGAGTCATGGAAGCATCTTATAGTCTTTCCATAGCACTTGGTTTTATTAAAAAAAAGTATTTGTCTTTGGAAGTTATAATCTACTAATGTAATAAAATTCAGTAGTTGCTGATAAGCTGATACCTTGAACATTTTCCTTTTATAAATTTGAACTTTGTTCTTCATGGGTCTCTTCTGAAAGTAGAGGGGGAGGTACATCTTTTTAACATGAGTTTGAACTGGTTTGTAAACAAACAGCTGCACAGTTACTGGGTTTTATGACAGTCCAAGTCTACCTCCTATCTTTTTGAGGTAAGATCACTCCATCCCATACCATCCAACAGGCAGCCAAAATAAATCTATGGAATTTTTTACCTGCCTTGTTAGGAGACTGCTTTCTTTGGAATGTCTGCAGAGTGAGTGTCCTCTGTGCATGCTCACATGATGCTCTGTCATCTTTGGGAAGAGAGCCAACATTATAAAATATTGCCAGCAAAAAAATGGATCACAGCAAAATAACCCGGGCATTTAACCAGCCTGTGTGCTTGGCGTGCTTGATTTCCACGTCCTTTTAGCAGAGATTCGCCTTTTATTGCCATTTTTTGCCTAGCCGGTATTTTACTGGTTCCTTTTGCTTCTGGAAACATCAGCCCCAAGATATTAAATCCAAAGTGTGGTGGTGTCAAGTCAGAAGCAGTACTAAGTAGATTGGCAGGAGTACTAAGAATTCCCATTACCACCATATTCACCCCTCCCAGCCTTCCCTCCCTGTTGCCACCGCCTTTTAAAAATGCGGACAGTTGATGTTTTCACAGACATACGTAAAGTGCTATGAACTAGGCTCCAGGTAAGACTCCTTTCTAGACCTCCACCCTTCTGACCAGACTGCTTCCCCCAAGCCTCTCCCGCTGAGGTGTTCTGGGACTTCTTCCATTTCAGGCTGATATTCGCTAAGAGAGATTTGGAAACACTTACATCTTTTTCTTTTTTAACCCTTGCCTTAGAATTCAAAGGTGGGGGGGGTCATCTTAAATATTGTCTGAAGGACAGATGTGAACTCGCTGCTTCCCAGACCCAGACAACTGGTTTGGTTTCTTCTATGAGAGGTGGTTGCTGCCAACCTCTTGAGGTTTCCTGGGTCAAAGAAACAGAATTTAGAACCTATAAGTGTTGACCAAGACAAATGCGGCAACTTTAATCAGTTAAGTATAAATAAATCAGAAATTCATGGTTTAAATTGCCTTTGAAATACATACACGCTTAGAGGTTAAGGAGAGAAAGCATTTGGCAGAACACATCTGCGGAGTCGCCAGCCATATAATGCTTGAAAAACAGCCAGGTAAAATTTGCCAAACATGAAAGCAGCCAGCTTCGCTCATCTCTACATTAAAGAAACATTAAAGTCTTTATTGACCTGAACCTACTGAATAAGGGGAATTTTAGGGTTGAGACTAATGTTTCTTTGAAAAAATCACCTCCAACTGCCTAATTACTGCTGAAATCTCTGTGCGATATTGCGTATCTAATGCCTGATATTCAATAATACACAACTGTGGAGTCTGCAAATAAGTAAAGGATGTTACGAAGAGGGCAGGGACGAATTCGCCTCATTAGGTCCAGCAAGCATAAGGACAAGTAATGGCCTCTCCCTGCAGTGGGAAGAAGTAAATGAAATGCTAGAAAAGATGGCATTACGTAATCAACAAGGCCACAAATGCATCAGGATGCAAAACGGCTCTCCCGAGAGGCCAGGTGGAAAGTATATAATAGACAGAGTTTTGAGGTTCTCAAAGGAAAAAAAGAAAAGAAGTAGTACTCAAGTAACAGTGATAATTATTATTTATTTGTTGTTGTTATTGTTGCTACCATTTATTAGATACCTAGCATGTGCTTAAAACTGGGCTATGCTCTATGCTAAACCTTGTGCATATACTACTTCTAAACCTAACAGCCCTTCTGCACAAGTATTCAGTTGTGTAAAATTATAAAAACTTTTATAAAATTCCTGATCAGAATCTAGAAGCCATGTTGTTGTCCATCTGAACGTTAGGTCAGTATTGAAAGGTATCACTGAACAGCTGGAATGCTTTATACTTAGAAGTCCTTGCAGATTTCCAACCATTCAAACACACTGTCTTGCCCAGTCTGATCCAAAGTGATTATTTGAAGCATATCACAGAACCAGTTGAACAACTATTAGGGATAGGTTGTCCAGTCTGTGCTCAAATTTGCTAAGAAGATGCAAATAGTATTTCTTAGAATTAATGGACCAAAGTTATTTCTCAGCATTAATAACCAACTGACCAATTCTGCACTGATTATGATAATGTGAAATAATATTTATTTTGAAAGCCTATGTACCACATACTATTCTAATAGTTTCTATATATAGTAATTCATTTAACCTTTGAAATAAACATGATATAATTTTTAATCAGGAGTGACTAGTATTTGACATAGTATTAGAACTGATGAACTGCTGTAACAAGCATCCTCCAAATCTTAGTGGCTTCATACAACAGAAGATTAATTTTGTGCTTACATCACAGTCAGTTGGATGATTGGCAGACAGCTTTTCACACCATGATTTGGGGAGGCAGCAACTTCTTTGGGGTCCTCAGAATCCTCTCCTGGTTCTTCTGTAACTGGGCAGCAGACAATGAGAGGAGAGAACAAGCATGGAAAATTTTGTGGGAGGTTTTTGGGGGCCATCCCAGTAGTGGCATAGCTACTTGTGCCCACATTCTAATGGTTAGAACTAGCCACAGAACCCCATACAGATGCAAGGAGAAAATGGGAGGTGTGATTTTCCTTTGTTCCCAGGAGGGAAAAGAAACAGTGTGGTAGACATACAACAGTGTTTCTGCCACAGATGGGTCCTGAAATTATCCCTGCTTTGTAGCTGAGGGAAATAAGGCACTGAAAGGTTCAGTACACAATATCACACAGTCAGGGAGTAGGGTGTAGATTCAAAAACAAGAAGTTTTATTCCTAAGCCTATGCTTGTAACCACAACTCTACTGCCCCTCAATTATTGCAGGGTGAGAAACATTATTCTCAAAACATCACTGTTTGGTTTGATAGTTTTACCCCAGGTCTAGTCCCAGATTTCTTTTTAGTTGAAGTATAGTTGGTTTACAAGTGTTGTGTTAATTTCTGATGTACAGCATGTTTCAGTTACGCACATATATTCCTTTTCATATTTTTTCATTATAGGTTATTATAACATATTGAAGATAGTTCCCTGTGCTATACAGTAGAATCTTGTTGTTTACCTATTTTATATATAGTAGTTAGTATCTGACGATCTCGAACTCCCAATTTATCCTTTTCACCTTCCCCCACCCCATAAGCATAAGTTTGTTTTCTATGTCTGTAAGTCTTTTTCTATTTTGTGAATAAGTTCATCTGTGTCATTGTTTTAGATTCCACATATAAGTGATATCATATGGTATTTTTCTTTCTCTTTCTGGCGTACTTGACTTAGAATGACAGTCTCCAGGTCCATCCATGTTGCTGCAAATGGTATTATTTTATTCTTTTTTTATGGCTGAGTAGTATTCTATTGTGTAAATATACTACAACTTCTTTATCCAATCATCAGTCGATGGGCATTTAGGTTGCTTCCATGTCTTGAGCCCCAGATTATTATTTAAACATTTTCATGATTGGGTAAGTGTGCCATTTGCAGGTCATATTCTAAACCATTTATTCAAACAAAACAAGATTCCAAACTCTATGCAAAAACTGAGTATCAGTCTTCCACCCCCACCACCCATGTTCTTTCCTAATCTTAGACCCACCCACTCACTTACTACCTGCTATTGCCACCACCACCAAAAAAGAAAAAAAGAAAGAGAAAGTCCTGATAAAGCTTCCGTGGTATTTGGGAAGGGCAAAGGGAGTTTAGTTAGTTAATATCTGCCCACTCCTGAAATTAACCAGACATTTGGCTCTTGTCCTGTAATGGATGGTTAAAAATATCAAACCATAAGCTCTAAAAGAGTTGAGGCCAACTTTCAGCCTTGTGTTCCATGGCAGGCTGCTACATGACTTTCCTTACCCACAAATGCAGTTGCTCCTGCATCCAAACATATCTGAAGCTGTACCACTGGGGGTCCCCTGTGGTGCCTCTCCCTGAAGTCTTAGAGGCAACCTCGGGCTGGCCTGGGGTCAGACCCTTGGGAATCTTCAGAAACCTGCTTGTCAGATGTGTACATGTCAACACGCCACCTGTTCTGGCAGGAAACCAACTCTCTATTTCTTCCTCCTTTGGGAAGTGTGCCTGTTTCTGGCATCTGTCCCCACTTTTCCTGCTTCACACACCGAGACAAAGAAGTCATTTCAGTTCTCTTGCCATCTTTCCCACTTCTTAAAAAAAGTTCTTGAGTTCAACAGTCCCATTGACTTGGTTGTCTTCCTCTACTTTATATATTTTGAACTACTTTAGTTTCCTTATGCAGTATTCTTGCTCCATTTTTCTCTTCTAGTTTCTCTTGTTTCTGTTTGGAGTCTTAATTCCATCTCTTTTTATCACCTCTAATTATACAAAAGAACCCTCTCTTAAGTAAGATACAATCAACTATTGATCTTAATGGTTTTCATTGCTATTCTGGAACATTCTGTCATTTATCTTTAAACAAGTTTGATTATTTCCTTTTCTGTCCTTCTCATAAGGCATGCTAAGGTCTAGCCTGTCTGAATGACAAAACATGGCAGTATTAAACTGTGGGTTCACACGACTGATCTGTACTTTCAGAAACACTGCTTTCTGGATTTTTAAAGGAACATTAAGCTGTCACTTTTCCCCCAAATTCCTGCCACCTCTGTTGTTTCAAATGTGATTTCTTTGGAGTGTGGAAAGAAATGGGTTCTAAGAAGGTTGCCTCATGGTCGTGTAGGCAGGTCAGATGGATTTTCCTCTTCCTACAGAATCATCCTATGATCTTGAAAAAATGAAGCTGCAGGACAAAAGTGTATTTAAAGAAAGATATTATGGGACCGGAAGCTCAGAGCATTTAACTTTACTTCTGTGACTCAGATGGCCTCCCATTTTAAGCAAGTCATCTGAACGCTGTGTACTTTGGTTTTGCCTTTTATAAAAAAGGAAGCCAATAAAAATATAGCACCCCAAATATAGGCCCCTAACAAACTTCCAATAAATGGCTCATTAAAATCATCTTCAGAACGATGTGGGTGAAAAATTAATGAATTTACCAGCAAGTTTGTCTCCCAGGAATCGGAATTTTGTGAACATTCTTTGCCCTCCTCCTTCTAGCGCCTCTTCCCAAACTGTTGGCTAGTTCTTCTCTCCCAATGAGCAATGTTTGGATTTGCCTGGTATGTTTCAAGAGGCATAACAATTTTAGTGAAAAGCATGAAAGGACAGGGCATGATGAGATTTATGGTGCGTCCTCTTGGACATGATGTGAATTTCCTTGTCCTCATCTGTCTGTCCACCCTATTATGTGTCACAAGTCAATAATCCTGCAAGTTGTCAAGAAAGGGCCCAATACTGGCTCCATCTCCGATCAGCTGCATAATTTTCAGCACGATCTATAACCTCTCTAAGCTTTAGTGTCCTCCTAAATAAAGACCTCCTTGGGAGCTATGAGGATAAAATGGAGAAAAGCATGAGAAACACTTAACACGGTGCCTGGCATATAGTTGACATGCAACAGTTAGCTCTCGCATCAGCTCCATGAAGAATATTTTTTAAATATTAAATGAATCTCTCTTCCTCTTCCTTTCAAACATTAATCCCTGGCAAATCCTGTTTCCCTAAATTCCTTTGGCCTTTCCAGTTGATTGCCACAGGGAAAGAGTGGGTAGGCACACACGAAAACTCAGAAGTTATCATTTAGCTCTGAGCTGAAAAGTTCTGAGCTGGTAGTGTGACAATCACCTTGAAAGCCAAGCTTTTGAAAAAGAAAAGAGCCTTTTGACTGTGAAGCTTCCCTTCACTTAACAGGAGTCAAGCCCAGTAGATTTGGACTCTAGAGCTTTACTTACAAGCCCTAGGAAAAGGAAGAAGGAAAATGTGATTCAAGAAAAAATTTCACCTGACTGAAAGGGAAAGTAAGAAAACACCTCAGGTTAAGAGGAGTCCAAGAAGAAGAAGGAAAGAGAAGCAAGATGGCAGAATGGAGGAATATGAGTTCACCTTCAGGATGAAAATTGTGGGTGGAAGACGGTTTGAAAAACTCTGAGAGAAGGCTGACATAGCCCTAACATCTCAAAATAAGTATAGAGAATTTGAGAAGCCCTTTAGGGGAGCCCCCTGGTTTCAGTCTAGCACTGGCCCCTCCCAGGTGGGAATTTAGAAAGGCCCAAGAAATCCTACATGGCTGGGATGGAGTTCTAGAATCCCTGGGCATCTCAATAAAAGCAAAGATTAACCAGTATATATAAAATAGATTAAAAAACAAGTATCTTCTGTATAGCACAGGGAACTATATTCAGTATCTTGTAATAACCTTTAATGAAGAAGAATATGAAAATGAATATATGTGTATGTATACATGACTGAGACATTGTGCTGTACAGAAATTGACACATTGTAACTGACCATACTTCAATAAATAAAAAAAAAAGGAATCAAGAAGTGCTAGAGACCACTGAACCAGAGAAGGACTGAGAAAAGTCCAAGACATGAGATAAGGAAGTTATTTCATGACGCTCAGTCCTCTAGTCAGGAGACTGGAAGAAACCACAGACTTCTTCTGCCTCAAGTGCTAGGTGTGATTGAGATAAGCTGGATCACACTAGGACAAGCACAGTCACCAGAAACAAGATCCAAACGGTCACCTGGTGTTGGAGGCCTGGAGCACCTGTCCAAGAGCAGCAGAGGCAGAGTGACCCCTCTGTGGTAGCCTTAACTTTCCTCTCCTGCCTGTGGAAACGAAGCGCCTCTGAGCAAGATATGATCTGAGAGAGAAGTTAAAGAATCTATATTTCTTGTTGTGAATCTGAATATAATTGATAAATTTCCAACCCTTCTACAAAAATAATCAAGAACTGGCTTCATATGGAAGCTGACATTCAGTTTGTCTGTATGTAAGGGGATTTGGGCATAGGACATCTAACTACATCACAGACCTGTGGTGAAAGAGGGAAAAGCCTTTTGAAAAAGAAATTTTCAAGCTCCACAGAATAAAGATGGTAGTCTGCCACAATAACGTATTATTTTTTCATATGAGAGTGGGTCACCTGAGGGCATCTACCAAAACATACACACCTGTAGACACGTCACGCCAACCACTTAGCCATAGGAGTGGTCCTGAACAAAGTTTATGAGTCCTAATCAGATGTAACCTCGCTACTGACTGCCTGAAGCATTCCCTGTTTGGGGCTGAAGTAATCCAACTAAAAATATACCTACCAATCAAGACCTCCCTGTTGTTCCTAGCTGCACGGAGGCTCAGGGCAGAAAAAGTCTCCTAATATACTTCAGAGGGCCCACAGCACTTCAGGATACTAATTCACACCAGTATGGTGGAAGGCAGAATAGATGTGTAGCACAGTTCCCAATAATGTCAGCAAACTCAAGGTGTTAGCATGTGAAATGCGGTTGTTATGCTGATGACAGTGATTATATCAACTGTTCCTCCTTACAATCCTTGGGTGCTTTTAGATCCTGGACACTAAAGTTAGCCACCAGTAATTTAGAGGTCAAATTTTCAGCAGCCATTCAAAATTAATTGGTTCATTTCAACTCAGGGGTATTAGGCAACAGAAGGAATCAGGTTCTCAAACTGGTTTGTACCACATCTTTGTAGCTCATGCTTGATGAAGTCCTGAGCAAATAGTTCTTTCAGACATTACTCAACCAGGAGGTCATTTCTGCTGTTGTCAGAATGGAAATCCCAAGAACACATATTTTAGAGTCCACAGACAGTCTGCATAGTGTACTTCAGTAACTTCTAAAGCTTCACTGTTGGAAAATTCTTCATTTTGTAACCTAAGTCTTCCAGCCTCGTGAGGATTCACAATATCCTTGAATGGTCATCAGTCTTGTTCCAAGTCTCCATCTTGGATATATGAAGTCTCATCATCTCAAGTGTTTCTAAATGTTCCTGGATGGCTTACATTCCTGGTGGTTGCTTATTCTTAGTTAGGGATTGGGCATGGCTGCACGTAACCCAAACTTGACTGCTGTAGTTTAACCAAGCAGAAGCGGGGCAGTTTTTCTCCTACTTCCAGTCTGGCATTGAGCTGTCCGAGGGCTCAGTGAGGTCTTCGGTGTTCCAGGCTCCTTCAATATTTCTTTCCTCTATCCTTAACACAAGGCTTTGCCTCATTCTTGTTGCTTCCTGGTTACAAGATGGCTGCCCCCGTTCCAAGCTCTGGTCTTTGCTCTCAGCAGAAAGAAGGGACAATTGACTAAGGGGCAACCCTTGAAGCAGGAAAGGAAAACTTTCCCAGAAATCCCTCGCGGACTTTTAATTAGGTCTCAATGGCTTGACGTGCATGTCAGTGCTTTCCCTGAAGCCTGAGAAAGGAAGGATTTCAGCGAAGTGCATTCCCACCTGAAACAAAAATACGAACATGGTTGGTAAGGAAAAAGGGAGGTATGGCATCTGAGCACCCAGCAGTGTCTGCGAGCCTCCCCACCCCTCATCCTGAGCCACTGCTCCTGGCTTCTCCACACGAGCCAAGACTGGCCAACTCCTAAGTGCTGGGCGAGGCAACTCTAACTCTAGATATGAGGTATGAATGCCTCCTTGGCAGCCTTGCCTCCTCCTGAGGGAGTAGCCTCCAGGGCATTATTTCCTGTTCTTCCAGCCTGCCGCCATAGTGCTGAGACCACCTTATTTCCTTATTTATTCAGTTAACGTGTTTTGAGCAACTTCTATGTATCAAGGACTATTCTAGACCTGGAGATATGGAAGACACCAAGATCTCAAGGCCCCACCCTTCACGGACCTTACATTATCATGGAGGAAACTGGGTTTTCACCCCGAGTTGTCCCTTTAGCTAGGTACCTCTGTGTAGGACACAACCTGCCCCACTGTTTCTGATGACCCTGATCATCCCCCAGCATCAAGACTTCTGCCTCTCTTTCTCTCTCTACTAGAAGAAGTCAGAAAAGAAGAAAAGCAAGTGATAAACACTGCTTTTTCTTAAATGAATCCACTGACCTAGTCCATGTTTCTTGTTCAACAGGATATTTACCATCTCAATCTGAAGCACCTGTCTCTAGGTCACTCCATTTGTTCAGAGCTTCCTCAGAAAGAACATTTTCACTATTTTCCTGCTTGAGAGAGACTTTGCTTTAAACACCAATTCCATTTCCACCTTCGCAGCTACCAGGAGTTTAGGAAATCTGGGACCCCATACTTAATGGAGATTCTTCACCAGTTGATTCCTGCCCATTGACAGTTGGTGGCCTAATTTTCCCGGCACATTTCAATTGACCGTCTGTGTGTTCTGAAGCTCCTTCATAAAGTTCAAATTTAGTGTTGATTTGGGTCTAGTTGATCTGTTGTTGCCTTGAACCTCTCCTTTGGTTAGGGGGAAAAGCATAGTAAAATCTCAGTCCTGACTTTTCCTGCCAACTCTGGACCCCAGGTCTAAAGGAAACATGACAGTGCCAGTCATATCCAGAGGTATTCAAAGAGGAACAGGTTCCCTGAGGAGGTGTGAAAAGTCCGTAGACAGGTGGTCAAGGGTAATGTGGTTGAATTTGTAAATTTCTAAACTTCCCAAAATGTCCTCCTTACCAAACTGCCTCAACTCCAGTTCCCACACTCTGTTTTGTGTTCTCTATCCCAACTAAGCATGGGATTTCCTTCTCTCACCTCAGAACCTCCCCTCATGTGCTTTTCCCTGCTCTCTGCCAAGCACATCCTTCAAACCATCACTCAGGATGGTCCTCCTCAAGCTTGGCACATACTACACCACCCTCCCTTTCCTCACCCTGTTCCACCCAACTCTTCCTTGGCACTTGTATATGGCTCTGTCCAACTGTCCATCACCTTTCCCCTTTACTGCTGGCTCTTCTGGTTCATCAGGACATGATACAGCTCACCAAAGGGGCGACAGGGTCTTCTGCACCCTCAGGAACTCCCCATTATGTATTGTGTAACTCATTGCACAGAATAGATCATCTGTAAATCAGGCCGCTGCAGGTTTAAGATGAAAGTTTTCTCTTCAGCACGCTCAATTTTCTAGGCAATTTGCATTTGAGACTGCAAAGCAGTGGGTGTGTAACTGGCTCCAACCTTCTCTGGGTGGTGATGCAATCGTCGGGAGGCCATCTGTGTTTCCTCCATCTGTTGAGGCTTCTCTGCGCCTAAGCAAGTGTAATAAACCAGCTAAAGCCTCGCCTTTCTGAGAAGGCCTCTCAAAACAAACCACTCCTCTTACAGAGTCCACTGACTCGGAGTGTCCAGAGCTGTAGAGACATAGACCACAGTTCCACACATGTGCCAATCAAGAATGGCAGAACCTCCAAGCCTCAGTTCCCTGATTAGTAAAATGGAATAATTACATAGTCTTCATAAGTTTGATGTGAGGATTATGTGAGAAAACGTATAACGAAACCCTTTGCACTTGGCAGGTGCTCAGTGTTATTAATTCTCCACCCTTCCCATCACATTCTCATGCAAGGATAAGTCATTGTTCATTCGCACAAAATCTCAGTTCCCCTCCAGTATTGTGAGCCCCTCCAGGACAAAAGTTGCAATGATTTGGCTTTACATAAGGAAGAGTAGGGTGACAGAAGGAACAGAAAATGACCTTGGTCATGGACCTGTCTTTTATCATCTGTGTGCCTGTGGACTGGATCACCTGTCAATGAAACGGGGGGTTTGGTTTAGAGGACTGCTAAGATCTATGTGTCTAACCTAAATCCCCTAAAGACTTGGTTAATGGGCACCCAGGAAGTGATACCCAAGACTTTTTAAATAGGTGAATAGGAGAATGGCTGGTGTTTTGATGGCATTGTGGTCACACTGGGCATTCCCTCCATGTGGGCTCATTCAAGCTGGACAGACTAGAGAGCTTGATCATGCTGCAGCTTCTCAAGCCCACAGAGAGAAGGTGTCCCTTAGAACAGAAGCCCCACTCCAAATTCTGCAAGCCAGACAAGCAACTCACATGAATACACGCACTCCCCTACACCCCATCCATTCAGCTGTCCAGCAAGAATGACATGAGGATGTGGGTGGAATGAGAGATAGAGAGATAGGAGTATAAATTCAAGCTCTGCAATTTCCCTTTTGTTTTACCCCCACAGCGGATGCTGGAAGCTAGGGTACACCACTGGTGAGCAAATGTTTGGTATCTTCCCCACCCACTAATGGTGTAATGAAGATCAGTGTTGATGCTGAGAATTGCTATGAGATTAGCACGTAAAAAATGCTGTATGGGTCAGATTGTAAAATTGCCAGTTCTGTGACCACATCTTTATATAAAGAGAAAGGTTTTTCCCTGTCTCACACCATTTATTTAAATTTATACAAAACCTGATAAATTCATTATATGATCAATCAATTTAGATGGTACTTTTGAGCCTATATTAAACAAAGCTGGGATGAAGGTTCCTATTCTTGGCACCATCACAAGAATATCACAAGAATTTATTTCTGACGAGCTTGTCTGGATCTTTCTTTAAGAATGCTAAGACACAGGATCATTCCAATGCAACATCATTGCTGGCTCTAAGACCAGGAACTTCAAACAATACACGGTTTTATAATTAATTGAAATTGGCCAAAGGTCAAACTAGTGGGAGGAAGGGATTAGAAGTCAGTCACTAAAGGGAAATGAACTGTCCAGCTCAAAAGATGAGCTAACCTACCAGTGGTCCTAACCTCCCCATTTCAGCACTGTCCTTATTGGGAAATCTGGACTGGAAGGCAGTAAGGTAAAGAGAGGTAACTCATTCTAAAATATGAGCTCCTGGCGATTTTCAATTTTCACAGATTCTTTAGTTTAAGGATTTGCAGAAGAACTTGGAAACAGATGTTATGAAGACTGCCAACTCCAGTGCACCGCAGTGTCACTCATACATCCTGCTTCATCAGTTTGGAGTATGAAATAACCTCACAATACTTTGAAAGTTCAATTTATAATAACTCCAATCCCCTGTTCTCACTGAGAGGAGAAGTCTATACTTTCTTTCCTGACCATTGCTCATGAGAAGACTGAGAACCCACGTCCACAGAGGACAAGACAATCACTCATGGAAGAAGATGATGGTGCTTGCTGTGTCTCTACTGAAAGCATTTGTCCATCAGTCCAGACAAGCAGAAGAGCTGCTGCCACCAACCATCTGGCGTTGGGGACATTGGCAGGGCAGAGTGCTTCTCCCTGGAGTGCCATGTTCCACTCAGTCAGGAGACTCCATACAAAGCAAGTGGAGTTCCAGTGTGGCAAGTCTTTGTGATCAGTCCTCTTCCTCACATACTCAGCTATTCTCCACTGGGCATGGCCATGGTATGAGGATGATTGGATCAGAAAAGGGCAATGTTGGTGCTAGACCAGCTCTCCTCTTGGATAATCTTGACCCTGTTCTTGAGCTGAAGGTGCTTAAATGTACTTGATGGTGAGTTTCCCCTGGAGCCCCACCCCAAGGACTTTTCCTGCTAAGTTCATTAAAATTAAAAACATTTCAGTATTTCAGAGATGTTCTAATAATTTGGAGTACCAAAATTAGGAACTTTGAGTCTTGTTTCTTTTCAACCTCCATAGAATCCCCTGAATCCCAGTGTAAATATACGGTTGGTACTTGAAGGAATGCACTGTCTAGCACCAATGCCAACAGCAGCCAAGCACTAAGACTTTGTCAAGTCAGGGGATACCCTGTTACAGCTCTTCCGTGCGGGCGCTGGGTAAGCAGCAGCCTTACGTCTAGTGAGCCTCTCAGGTAGCTCAGCCCAGAACAAGACTGTCCACCTCAGAGTGACTTGATAACTAGAATCAGAAACAGCAACTTTTGATGGCCTTTTTCAAATAGTAATAATAAAAGACTAATTGTAAATGCTACATCACTGGGCCCCTGGTGATGGAGACAGGCTCATAGTTTGTGAGAATTGATTACATGCTGAGTACTTGCATAAACTGCATCTTTATTAATACCCAGTGAAAGGGAAAGGGTAGGAGGGGAAGAACCCTGAGCCCCAAGATGTGCAGGTACTATGCTAGTCCTAACATTCTTTGTCTCATTAGAAAGCTAAGGTTCGGGGAGGGGGAAGTATAGCTCAGTGGTAGAGCGCATGCTTAGCGTGTGCGAAATCCTGGGTTCAATCCCCAGTATCTCCACTATAAACAAACAAACAAGCAAACAAACCCTCCCTCCCCCAAGCAACAAAGAAAGAAAGATAGAAAGATAGGTAGGTAGGTAAGGCTTGGAGAGGTTAAGGAACGTGACCATGGTCACACAGCCAGAATACGGCAGAGATGGGATTCAGAATCAAATCTTCATAACTCCAGCATCCGTGTCTTAACCACTGCACCCTAGGGCCTCTCTGGCTTAGCAGTGAGGTAAGTTGTTAACTAATCTAACAAGCAGAAATGTAGAAAACACAAGGAATGGGGTCCATCTAAAACTATCTCCTTCTCTCCTCATATCTCTGTTCCACGCCAGGTGTGCCTTGGTGATTAATGCTTCTGAAGCTCTGGGCGTGTCCAGATGATATGCTATCTACAGCACACAAGTGGGAAATTTCAAGATGGTGTTCTTTAACAGGCTTGCCACCAAATGCTGTCAGAAAACTAAAATTGTCCAGGCTATTTTGAGACCAAACTCAAAGTTTTATCCAGCTTCTCCCCAAAGTAAATTGACGTCCATGAATCTCAGAGCTGTTTTCTGCCTCTCATTTTGGTTGGAGTCATATAGCTAGAGTTTGTGCTCAAATCCATGTCCCTCTATTCACCCTAACCCTTCTGAAGAGCCCAGTGGAATTACTTGGTCTCAGGTGGAGTCGGGGGCCTGCAGTCACCAGTTTCAAAATAGACAGAGGGCAAGGATTGACTCAGAACGTGAACACAGTATGAAGGCTAAAATTAGAATTGCCCGTTTAATGTTTACACACCTCATAGGCTAAGGGTGGGTGTAGCTTGTTTACTTTTATGTGTAAATTACCAAGTTTTCCCACCTTGAGATAGGAACCTGGCCTGTGAGACAGAATTTTCTTTTCTTGCCTCCTTTCATAACAAGTAGGGATGACTTGGCGAAACGTGTGTTGGTTTTTTCATTCCAGGTGAGAAAGCAGAAGTAAGGCTGCAAATTCTGAGTGATGCATCTACGCTGCATCTGAGGCTAGGCTGCATAGCACACTAACGTAAATAGTAAGAAGGACTGGAAATGTCACTCCCCCACCATCCACCCCATTATTGGCACCTGACACTTGGCCCTGGCTCCTGGAGTCCTCATGGTCACCATGCAGCCTGGGAAGTGATGCAGAGTGACACACATGGAGAATCTTCTCCTGGAAATGGGTTTGGAAGACAGCTGATTATAAATAATAAGCCCTTGTGTATGTGATTGAAAATAAACTCAGACAGTGCGTAAGGTCACAGTTATGTGTTGAAAGGCGAAAGTCCATCATCTGCCGCTAGCCACACGCCTTAACATGCTTTTCCCTGTGCCTGGGATCCCATCCCAGGACCTCAGACTAAGTGATCGGACACATCTTCATACGGAGTCCAGTGACTTAGGGATAGACTCCCATGGAATTTAAACTTTTATTAAAAACACATAATTTTTGGTGCATTTTAAGAAAGGAGGCTATGTTGTCACATGGTAGACAATCACATGATCTCCGATCTCTCAGCTCATTACTGGTTACCCAGATGCCGCAGCTGAGGGACTGTTCTGGGTCAGCTTTCATATATTTTCCTCCATTCATCCTATGTGATATTATCTAGTTACAGCATGTTTGTTGGCCCCAAACTGTATGAATGAAAAAATTGACAAGTTCTCAAGCTTTGTCCCTCCATACAGAAAAACATTGTAATTGTTCATCCTTGCTTGTGATTGTATACTAAAATTCTTGTTAAGCAAATAATATTTCTGGGCCAGAAAATTGAATATATGGGGTCGGGATGTTATTTCTTCTCTTCACCCACGATGGTCATCTCAGCTGAGCTGTTTCCTTCCTGTCTTCCTTTGTCATACTCCACAGCAGTTGTTCTGGAGTTAACTGTACCATCTCAAGAGGATAATTTTCTATCAACTTAAAACGCTTAGGAGGACTCAGGGAAAAGTATTTTGGCACCTCTTTAGGGAGAATTGTTGTGCTGGTCGCAGTAACATTTTGGAAATAAGAAGTGTCTTTAGTCTCATGATTACATAAATTTCTACTTGGGAAACAGGGATTGTTCTGGCATTGTGGGCCTGGAATTTAAGATATCATCTTTTTTTTTTCTTACCTAAATTCCTTTTCTGTGAATCTATGTTGTTGGTGAGAACACAGCTCAGGAGGAGACTGGCTGTAATTTCAGTCCTCAAGCCTACAGACAATGCAAGGAGGCTCAAATACTTTAAGTTATTTTAGGGGATAGGCAGGACCAGGAGGGGGGAGTCACAGCTTCTCACTCAGTTGGCCCTTGTACAGCATCGGAGAGCTCTAGGGCACACGGGGGAAGCACAACTCCTGCGTTTTTATAAAAGACTCCTTGAAATAGGAACATTTCAGGTAGCAAATGAGTCCCAATGGCAGCTTAATGCTATAAAAAGAGTTAGAACTTTTACCCTAAGTATAGGTTCCCAGCCTGTGCACTGTGGGCTCCTGGCAGGCTGCAGTTTTGTAAAGGGTGAGAAATTCACAACTGGGTAGAAAATAGCCCGGCTGATCTGTCCCACCCAGTTGTGTGCTAGGTCATCTAACACAGTGGTTAAGGCTCTGGAGCCTGGCAGAGTCAAACCCTGGCTCTGCCTCTTAGCTGCGTGGCCCTGAACAAACTATTTCATCTCTAGGTGTGTCGGTTTCTTCATTTCTGCAAAATGTGGACTAGTGTCGCTAATATGGTTAGGACTCCACACATTTTGGTTATTGTCATTGTTTGACAGATCTGTGGCTGTCATGAGAAATTAAAAATATTCATTTAAATGTGATTTCATTGCTACCCTTTGTAAATATATATAGTTTCAATGGCTGGAAACCAAATGCAGGATTATCAACATCTGGGAGCTCCTCATTCTCAGAAAGACATGGAAGTAATAAAGAGCTGGGACTGAGTTATCCTAAAAGAGAGAAGAAAAAAGATATATACGGCAGGCAAGGCCAACATCTCCCATTAGGCATCGTAGATGGAGAGTCTAGGATCCAGGAGGCTTTTAGGAGCTCATAAAAATGTTCTTAAAAATTAGAAGAAATATTTTCATAGGTAATATTTATATATTCATCTCTATGAATATAATTTTTAATATTTTTATGGAGGAAGGCACCAATGAAGATACAAGTATTAGGGCCCATAGATGTCATAATGTAGCCTGGACTGCAAGTGTGTCTGTTACATTTGCTCGTGTGCATCTCTGTGTCCCCTACTGAATGAGGAGGTCCTTTAGCAGAGATTACATCTTTGCCACTGCACACACAAAGTCTGTCCTGGTGCCTGGCACATAATAGGCAGCCAGTAAATATTTGATGAAGAAAGGAAATGATTAGCATTTGGGGTCACAAGCAACAAGCCTGATGCCCTAGAAAGAAGGTTTTTGCTATGTCTCTAAGCGAGTCAGCCTAAGGGCAGCCTAGAAGTACGTTTGAAAGTGGTGTTCTGCATTATGTGGATGAAAACTCAAAAAGATGGAAAAGTCATTGAGCGGGGCCAAAGAGAGAGAGAAACACTGTTTTCTCTGGATTTACTTTTGAGCAGTCTTTGCATGAAAGACTGAAAATTTATGTCCAATGAGTGCTCAGCTCCTGGGAAGAGAGGCCTCAGAGATGGGTCCTGGAGGAGTGGGGCTGAGGCTGTTTCCAGCAGAGGGGGCAATGCTAATGCAGAGATTCCAGAACACCCTCCCAGCCTTCCCTTAGAGCTCTTCTCCATCCTCCACTGGCTGGGGCCAGGGAAGGGAGAAATGTACCTGGAGGGCAACACCTCCGGGAAGCCAGGTTCTCTATGGTAGCTAAAGACCAAATCCAACAGGAGTCAAGTTGAAATGCCAAGGTTCTGCCCAGAGCTCACTGTGAGCTGGATCCACCTCATGGGATCCTGGGGGGGGGGGGCGGTAGAGGAGATCTGTTCAGGAAGAGGCAGAATTGGGAAGAAGGCCAAAAATCAAGGTAACTGCATCTGTGGGAAAAGGAACATATTTTTACTTTGGATTTGTAGGTGTATCAAAAATCTCCTTTTCCTTCTTTTTTTATATTCAAAAGTATTTCAGATACACTGCAATCTATTTACCATAGGGAATATTATGCAGAAATGAAAATAGGTAACAATAGGAATGATCCTGAGCAATAAAATATTTAGTGAAAAAAATCCCAAAATATTACATACGGCCTGATAACCCTGAGAAATTTTTATGTGGAGAATTTTAAACATGGACAAACAGCAAGGCTACTGTAACTTCCTCTGTGTACCCACCACTCACCTTCCATCATGGCTAATCTTGCTTCATGTGAATGAGTTACCTGCCCTGCTCCTCCTTTATTGAAGACAATCTCAGACATCAGAGAATACCATTTTTATAATGTTAAAAATAAGTAAAAATTAAAATTTTTTCATGAATACATAGGTACAATAAAACCATGTAAAAAACTCAGGGCCATGAGAAGCACTGCTCTTAGGGTGACAGTTATGGCAGGTGGGGGGAGGTTACATGTAGATTAGTGTCTGATGTGATTTTGTTTTGAATGCCAGCTTGGGGTACTTATTACCTTGTTAAAGATAATTAACTAAAGAACTAACTAGACACACAAAAGGAGGTCATTCAAAAACCAATATGAAAGAGTGTATGAACCAAGGATTCAAATGCATCAAATTCTGTGCACCCAAAGCCCCACTGGTCCCCTTTCTGCCTGAGTTAACGACGTCAGCACTGCTTTCCTTTTCAAAGGTGACTAGAGAGTGTGGCAGAAGAGGACTTTGAATCTAGCTTGTTTTAGGGTCTGGTTAGATGGCTCAGACTCTGTGCCCATGACCGTGACCGTGTCCATGTCCTGTTTTGCTTTAAGCCTCTTTACTTTGCCTTACTCCTGCCTGACTTCTGGGACCCAGAACCGCAGCTTGATAGAAGAGGCTGCAGAATGATTGCATCCTACACAGGAGAGGTGCCTTCCTTACAGCCAGATGGATTGTGGGGGCTCCTCTAAGATGTCTGTGTGGTGAATTTTATTTCTGGCAGGAGAGATTCCAGAGCAAGGAGGAAGGTAGAAGTAAGAGAGGAGAAATGTGAAGCAGAAAGACAGGAAAAGAAAGTAGGGAGAGTGTTCATAGCTATTTACATTGTATGTTTTCTCAATCCAAGATGTATTTAAATGGATTAATTTGACAAACTGTTCAACTTTCACCCTGTGTCCTGACTTGAGTTTTGAGTGTATACAATTTTGGTAGGTTGAATCGCTTGGTTTAATTAACTTTGTCTATTGAGCAAAGGGTTGAAGGGCAGAGTGTAATGCATTGAGACCCCCTCTTTTAACCTTGGTTCTAACCTACTGAGAGGATCATTTAAGTTCTCTGAATCTCAGTTTCCACATCTGTAAAAACAAGGAGGATGGACTAGAAGATATCTAGGGTCCATTTCAGGAGTAATACTTTATGATTTTAAGTGACTTGAATAGACCATTTATCGCAGAAAAGGATATTTCGCAGGGATTTAAAAGACCAGTACATTTGGTCTCTGACTCCCCAGATTGAGGTTCCATTTCTACACATGCAATTGCTTAGTTCTTGAATTCTCATGTGTTTCTACATTTTCTTATGACCTGCACACCTTAAAAGGAAATGAGGGTTGCAAAATCTCCACAAAACCCTGTGGTAAATGGAGCAAAACTTTTGTTGAATAAGGAAGAATTCTCTGAATGGGAACAGTCACGAAGTCAACCTCAGATTCTCAGTATTCACTAACACAAGTCCCAGGTAGAACATGTCTCTCTGGTTTAGAGAACTATGGGATACAGAGATCTGGCCCTGAGATAAACACCACACACACACATAATTAAAGGAAACGTCTTTTTTCAGTCCATGCAGTCTGATTTAGGGCCCAGAATCATGGCTCTTCTACCTAGAGAGGAACAAGTGAGGAGGCATTAAGTTCTGATGCCAAGTCCCTTCCTTGGTGCCCAAGGGAGAATGATGCTGAGAAAGGATCGTGGGTTCTACCCTCTAGCATCTGAGGTAGTCATGGGGAAAGTCATGTAAGCTTTCTGAGTCTCAACTTTCTCATCTCTAAAATGGAGCACATGATAGTCTCACTCACAAGGTCATTGTAAAGATTAGATGAGGTAATGAATTTTAAAAGAACTTTGTAAATTCAAAAGTAATATACACACAGCTATACAAGAATAATATGCAAGTATAATTATTGATCCTATAAGCCAAGCAGACCAGTGCTATGCCTCAAAGGAAAAAAGGGAGATGGTGGGGCGGGTAGGTAAACTTGTTTCCTTGATGTCGTCTTTAAGATACAATACTGAAACAAGTTCCTTCAAAGAGCTGTATGGCATCGTGGATTCAGTAGGCTACAATTTAGAGGGGGTACTAACAAGGACTGACACAGCTGGATGTTGTCATAGGAGCAGCAGATACGAAGAGGGCCCTGAAAATGGTGTTGGCAGGAGTAGATGCCCGAAACACCATTCACTGGCAGCAGCTGTGACAAGAGGTGGGAATAGAAGCCACTTCCAATGACAGAAAGTTCCCCAATGGAGCACCTGCTGAGAGTGGTCCCTAGCACAGGACTATGTCCAAGGAGAGGAGCCACTCGTAGTGACGTCAGTAGCCTGGCGGGAATCACCCTCAGGGCTACCACTGAGCGTCACGGGTCAGACATGCCACTGGGGAGGTTCCCGGGCGAGGGGGAGACCGCTGAGCGTTTGTGTAGTGGTTAAAATATGTGGGCTTCAGACCAAATTTCCTGGATTCAAATCCTGACTCCGTCAACTGTGTGACCTTTGAGAACGGTCTCTGTGCTTCCCTTTTCTCATTTGTTAAATGTAGATAATAATTGCATCTGACTCACATGGTGGTTGTGAGAGTTCTATGAGTTGATACACATAACGCATTTAATTCCTGGATCTTATTACATGCCTGACTCATGTTAAGTATATTATTGCCGTGGTTGTTGGTAATCCTACTACTATCACTACCATCGTCTTCTTTAAAAAGAGAATAACAGCTTCTCACCAGGAAATGTGGCATCACTGGAGGCTTGTATTTTTGGTTATCATCTCCATGTATGACCTAGGGCTCTCTGACTTTCCAAAAAGAAAGAAGGTCTAGTAAAAGAGTTTTGATTGTAACAGTAGGTTATTCCCTTGCTACACAGAGAGGCATTCATCTATCCTTTGACTCTGCCTCCTCTTTTCCATGGAAAGAAAGGAAGTAAAACCTTCAGTGCACACTACGGGGAACTTACAGCATTCACAAAGATGCAGCTCCCTCTCACATGCACCAGAATCCCCGCTCAGGTTCACGCCTCAAATCCCTGCTCCAAGCAAGTGCCCCCAGTGGGAGGGCTATTACTGGACTCTGGCAGGAGAGAGGCCAAGTATAGCTTCTGTTTCTTGTATTCAACAGTAAGTTCAAATATCTCAACCATGAATATTTCCTAGAGGATATCCCATGATGTTTTTGGAGTTTCCAATATGGAGGGGTTTGATTTAAAAAGTGAATGAAAGCAGATCAAACTTCACTTACCAAATTACTTTGCCCTTCCCTTGTGGGTCAAAGTGTGCTTTGTGCCCTGGTGTTAATGGTGCTGTAGGGAAAACTTTTTCCCTATGTCATTTGGAAATTAAAAAGATTTGAGAAACTAATTTTAAAATACAGCATTCAGGTGACTTGTGACCAGTGATATGTGCAGAGTGGGCCTGCGGTCAGGGACATCTGATCCCCACACCCACCCCAAGACTGGTGCTATTTAACAATCATGAATGCCATTCAGAAGAATGCTCACTATAAGATGTCTCTATTTAAGACAAGTAATTGGAATAGTAATTAATTATTCATGCCATGAGAGAGAGTGTGTGCTTATTATGACTAATAGCTCCTGGTGTAGAAAAAGCAGAGGCTCAAGAGATGCTTTGAGTCGTGTTCATGCCATCAGACACACCAGATTCCATCATCTCTACTCTGTGAATGGAATTACCAAGGTTTCAAGAGGTTAATTGACTTGTCCAGGATCACTCAGTTAGATCATTATTAGTGAGCTGGAGCAAAGGTGAAAGGAAGAAAATAACTATTTGCCTTATATGCCATCCATATTATTTTTTTCTCCATGGAGAACAAGGGTCCATAGCCATCAGTAACTACAGAATATACACCAAATTCTCCACCATACACTGTAGAAGGGAAGGAGAGCAAAAAAGAAACAAAATGCCTGGACTTCTCAAAATCAAATTCTAGATGTTAAACAGGCAGGACCCCTGGGAGAAGGGTCTACCTGTGCTGTCAGGGATGAGTTGAAAGAAGGGACTAATGAGACGTGATAGTGTAATCAGCATTGTTGACTTCTCTGAGGACAACCTTGACTTTTCTGTCCTATTTATTCCCAGTTCCTCTGTTAGAACAAAGGGAACACTATTACTTCTGGGTGTTCTTGGGGGATGCTGAAAACATGTTCCCCTTTCCCTGGGTAGTAGAAAGAGCATCCTTTAGAGCAATGTATGTTACTGATTTTGCCAATTATCAGGGTGAAAACATATTTGCTCATCTATAAAATCAGAATGACAACGACAGTTGTGATTTTGGACACAATCAGCATTGTGTCTAGCACGGGGTTCTTCCCTTACAAAAGTGAAACCCTGCTTCTTTATTTGGGAACTAGAAGTAGGGGCAAAAACTGGCACTGTATCTGGTTGGCCTTTTCCTCTTTCTCTTTTCTCTGCTTTGAACTTGAAATAGAGTAACTGGGAGTGAAAATATTCTCCTATTGTAGGGGTTTTTTTTCCTTGAATTGTGAAATATCAGAGTAATCAAGGTAATAAATTTTCAACTCACTTGAGCTTGTGCAACATTTTGAGCTTGTGCAAACCTGTAAGAGAGTTTCAACCAACTACTGGTTACATAGCTTCAGTGTCATATGCTTGTAAGGAATGGAATACTATTCCTATAGATTTAATCTGGATGTTGTATCAAAATGCATTAGCAAGCCAAGAGTTCAAGTTATGGTGTTAATGTGACTAAACCCAAAGTAAAGACAACAGAGTACTTACTCATAACACACTCCAGAGCAAGAATAAAATTAGAGTGTACTTCTGAAGGGCTGGGGCTAGGAATAGCCTGTGGATATTTACAGAATATACCATATTTCAGAGTACACATCTCTTCCTCTGTAGTATGACTTGAATAGTATTCTGATCCTGGTTGTTTTAAATAAAGAGGGTCAAAAAATCAGGAAACCTCAAGATGAGTCGTATTAGAAAAATGCATTTGTATTATCAGAAGGAAGGGAAGAGTGGGGATAGATCAGTTAAAAGCCACCAACCACAAAGGAAGGGCAGATATGCCAATCCTACAGAGACTTGGCTGGACAAGGCGGCTCAGAAGCAGGAGCTGTTTCAGTGAGAAAGGAAGGAAAATAAGCCCAGAGTTCCTTATAGAGAGAAAACTCTTTAGAATATGGTATTTGTATTAGTTGGGTTTTCTTAGTTGGAATAAAGCAAACTTTGGCTGAGTTTTACTTTAAAAAATAACTTATTGAAGATACATTTAATTGCTTCAGGAAAGCCTGGAGAACAAAGAATCTAGGGGGGCTAGGACCAGAGCCAAAACCAGGATACAGGAATTTTCTGGTGAGGATGGTGTATCGGTTTGCTAAGGCTGGCATGACTAAGTACCACAGGCTGGGTGGCTTAAACAACAGAAATTTATTGTCTACAGTTCTGGAGGCTAGAAGGCCAAGGTCAGGGTGTCTGCAGGATTGGTTCATCCTGAGGGCTGCGAGGGAGGGATCTGTTCCAGGCCTTTCTCTTTGGCTTATAGATGGTTGTCTTCATGCTCACATGGCATTCTCCTTGTGTTTATCTTTACATTGTCTTCCTTCTATGCATGTCTCTGTGTCTAAATTGCTCCTTACTATAAGAATGTCAGTCATTTTGGATTAGTGCCCACCCTGATGACCTTACTCTAACTTGATGACCTCTGCAAAGACCCTGTCTCCTAACAAGCTCACACTCTGAGATACTTGGGGTTAGGTGTTCAACATAAGAACTTGAGGGGATGAACTGCAACCCAAAACAGACAGCCCCATGGATCCTAGTTATGGGACCCTCTTTCCCGCTGGCTCTATCGCCCCTGCTACCTCGATCCCTGAGGGAGGAATAGGAGTGCCCAGCTTGTCCCAGGTAGAAGCCCCTGGGCTTGGTCTAATGAACACACCACCCCTGCCAGTGAGCAGAAGGAAAGTGAGAACTGACCTTTTTAGTTTCTAAAGTGGGAGACACGTTCTGCCTTCTGCCAAGATGCATGCTATGAGAACACCTCAAAAGGAAGAAGGAATTTCAGGGGCTGAGAAGTTAAAAACCTGACAAGTAGCCACATCAGTATCTTTTAAGTCAACTAGTGTCTTTAAGTAGGCGTATTAGTCTTTGGAGAGAGGCCCTGAATAACACAAACAGCGGGTCTAGAGCCAAGCCAGTTGAAGAAGAAACTGTAATGATTAATGGCAAAACTCGTAAAGTGTAGTCCACATCTCTCATCCACATTGAGAGAGGTGGGGTAATGTGGAGTCTTTCTGCTCAAAATGATTGGTTTCTGGCTTTATGACCCCAAATGGAAGAGGCAAACACCAGGGTCCACATGTCCCTTGTCCTCTCTGACTCTGCCACAACAGTCATCTGTGATGAGGCAGACAAGTGCCAAGAAGTGGGGAGCAAAATCTTCTCTGGATTAGGAGAGAAGTGAAATGAGGTACATGCTGCCAGAGCCATTGGTCGGAATCACTGCTGAGCAGTAGATGTCCACGTCCAGAGGGTCCTTATGGAGACATGTAGAGAGAAGAGTGTCAGGGAGAAAGGCAGTTCCTTTGTCTTCCCTTGGGAATACATAAGATTCTAAATAATTCAGAGCCTGAAAATGAAAAGCTACCGCCATGGCAAGGTTCTTGGCTCCACTCTTCTCATCACCATGCCTTCTGTAGGCGATGCCTTCTGCAGGGATCCTTTGTCCATTTGCATTTTCATTATATATTGACCACCTCCTGGGCCAGACACCATGCTAGGCACTGGAGATGCAAAGATGAAAAGACTTGTTCCCTGCCCTCAGGGAGATCCCAACATAGTCAGGGAGACTGACATGCTCAAAAAAGCTACAAAGCACTATTCATGAGCACTTATCAGTGTTTTGTGTGGAATTGTGTATATTTTCATGTGTTTAGTTATTCACCCTGTGTCCTCCACCCCTACAATGCAATGAACTTTGTCACATTCACTGCTATATGTGCAGCACCACAGCACCTAGAGTCTAGAGAATGATAGGGATTCAATACATATTCATGAGTAATGTCTATGAAGAAGTGTATCAGAAAGAGTGCACAAATCTACTGAGGGAAATGAGGGAAGGTTTCCTTCCACAGGCTTTGGGATTGTTGTTTCTTATTTCTGGTATCTGCCCTGGTGGATGAGGCTGGACTAGAGGCTTATGCAGGTTTCCTGGCAGGAGGAGCTGGTGCCTGCCCACTGCTGGGGGAAGCTTGGTCCTGGACCTCTGGTGGGTAGGGCAGTGTCTAGAGGCCTTTGTGGCTTAGCAAGTCTGCTGATGGGTGTGGCTGTGTTCCCACCCTGTGTATTGTTTGGCCTGAGGCTTCCCTACAGGCTGTTGGGTGGGGCTAGATCTTGGTGCTAATGATCCAATCAAGATGTCAGCCTCCAGGAAAGCTCATGTAGATGAACACTCCCGGAATGTCCGCCACCAGCTTTTATGTCCCCTGAGTGAGCCACAGCCATCCCCTACGTCCCCAGGAGACCCTTCAGACCCAGCAGGCAGGCCTGGCCCAGGTTCCTAAGAAATCACTTCCTCTGTCCTTGGACCTGGTGCACGTGAGCTTCTGTGTATGCTTCTTAGGCGAATGGAGCCTCCCTTTCCCCCAGTCCCATTAGGCTCCCAGGGGCAAGCCGCCCTGCCTTCAAAAACCAGATGTCCTGGGGTCTCCTTCTCTTCCCAGTGCCGAGACCCGAGCTGGGGAGCCTGACGTGGGGCTTAGAGCTCTCACTCCTGTGGGAGGGCCTCTGCGACTTAACTGTTCTTCAGCTTGTGGGTCGCCTGCCCCGGGGTATGGGGCCCAATTATATGGCGAGCACACCTGTCCTACCGTCCTGCTGTGGTTCCCTCTTTATGTTTCCAGTTGCAGGAGATCTTTTTTGCTAGGTTCCAGTCTTTTTTGATGGTTGTTTGGCATTCAGTTGTGGTTTCATTGTAGTCACAAGGAGAGGCGAGCTCGTGATCCTACCACTCTGCCATCTTGATCGGAAATCTGGAGGGAAGGTTTCCCAGAGGAGAAGTCTCCACGTCATTGTGATTCAGTGACATTGTGGTGAACTGATTGCATTATTAGCCACAGGATTTTCATACCTCCCTACTTGACAGTGTGCTTGACCATGTGACTTGTTTGGACAATGGGATAGTAGCAGACTTGAGGCAAGCAGAAACTTGAAATGTGGTTTCTGATTTCTCTCTTGGAACCCTGCCACCACCAGAAACACAAGCCTAGACTAGTCTGCTGGGAGACAGGAGACCATATGAAACAGAGATGAGTTACCCCAGCTGAAGCCCATCCCAAGCCAGCTAGCCCCATCTGGGTGGACAGCTGACTGCAAATACATGCGTGAGCCCAGTTCAGATCAGAAAAGCTGCTCAGCTGATTCAAAGAATGAGAAAAAAATAAATGGCTGTTTTAAGCCAATAAGCTTTGAGGTAGTTTGTTACAAAGCATTATTGTGGAGTAGATAACTGATACACTCACCATCTCACTTAACAACCATCTGTGAAAAAATGCTTTTTATTGCCACTTCAAATATAAGATAACTGAGGCTCAGAAACCAACATAGGAGGAAAATAAAATTTAGCCTGAGTCTTCATACCATAGCTGCCTTTGGATATATCAGCGAAATATGACTCTGATATATCCTGGGAGCCTGTGAGTAAATTATGTAAAGGAAGGAGGGAGGGAGAGAGGGAAGAAAGTAGGGAGAGGAGAAAAGGAAGGATGATGAGAGAAAAAAGGGAGGGAGGGAGGAATCTGTTTGACCTCCAAGGCAATGTTGGTTCCACTAATTTAGCCACACAGGTGGTACTCAAGGAATTCTAAGTGATGTTTATTATAAACCCTAGGCTAACCTAAGAAATAGATGAAAGATAACTTTTCTAAGAGTGAAAAAGCAGAAGAGGAATAGACAAGAAAGAACAGAGGAAAGGACGTATTTATTTCTATGAGACAGATGAAATTATTTATCCTACTTTTGGCTGCGTGGTCAGGGAAGGACTCCCTGAAGAGGTGGCAGTCTGAGATTTGACAAACGAGAGAGAACCAGCGATGTGAGGATCAGTGGGAACAACATTCCAAGGCAAGAGAACAGCTGCGGCAAAGGAACGAAGGCTAAAACAAGCCTGAAAAGTTCAAGGACTCCAAGGAGGGCTGGGGTAGCCGGAGCGAAGTAGAGGGGGGAGGGCAGAGTTTATTCTAAGTGATGTCTGACATGTGCTTTGGAAAATGTGGCCCTAGAGAATGGGTGGTGGGGAGAATAGATCACAGGCAGGCAGACATGGAAGCAGGGAAACCAAGGAAGAGGTTATTGTAGTTGTCCCTGGGAGAGCTGATGTTTTCGGGACTGTGACACTGGTGGCAAAGATTGTGAAAAGTGGATTTTTCTTGGAAGTAGAGTCAACCAGACTTGTCAGTGGGCTGAATGTCAGGGCAAGACAGGAGTCAAGAATACTCCCAAGTTTTTGGCTTGAACAACTGGGTGAGCAGTGGTACCACAGAGACCACTGCAGGAAGAAAAGGGTTTTGTTTCGTGTTTTCCAGAGTAGGGCATTAGTAGGGAAAGGAGGATGAAGAGAGAATGAAAATGAAGGGTTAAAAACGTAGTGCCTGCATTGGGGAGGAACTGGGTAAGCTCCTTCACAGTATCACTCTGAAGCATCAGTCCTCAGGCTGTGTGCCCTGATCTAATGTTTTCATGTGTGTGAATGATCCAGGATGGTTAGAGTGTTATGGAATAAAAACAAACAATTAAAAAATTAAAATAGAACCACAGCACTGCTGAAGAACATCTTGTTAGTAAATAGCAACAGCTCAAGGCAGAGTATGCAGTTTGTTTTTCCTCTCCTGACCTAAGCACAGCACACGTGTGAGGCCAGCAAGTGTCTGTGGTGGGTTCTCAGCCAACCACCTCCCTTTCCACACATCCGCCTCTCTGCCACGATGGAAAAAAAAGGCCTTTGGGTCTGTTTTCTAATATAGCTCGCACTTTAAGAGCACTTCAGCTGATTGCTGACAACAGCTCAGTGAAGTGAGCAGCAAGATACCATTATTCCTGGTTTTTAAGTCCGGAATCTGAAGCAGAGGCAAGGCCACATGACCGGGGGGCTGGGCCCTTCCGGCATCTCGGTCTGCCATAGCCCCAGGCTGTCTCTCCCTCCCTGCTAAGGCTGACTGTGTTGCTGAAGGCCAGCCCTTTGAATTTCTCACACCTGTACTCCCAGCTTTGGGACCATCTATTGTCAACCCCTACTTTCAGTGCCCTCCTGTCCTCACTCCCTCCCTCCCTAACACAGATGGCATGCTCGTTCCTTCACATTTTCTCTTGCACACTCAGTAAAACCCCGTGAGAACAGTCCTGTGGTAGCATGGCTTCAGTAAGGAGCCCCAGCTCGCGAACCTAGGCATGACAAGGCCCGCCGTTTTACACCGTGTATGATGTTACGGTGGGGTTTTTACCCCGCCATCAGCTCCTTTTTATTGCGCTTCTCCATCACATCGGCTGGCCCGCTGTCCATCTCTTCGGGTTCAGCGCTTGGGCTGCTAGGAGCTGCTGGTGGAAATCACCAGCCGGCCAGATAAAGGCCAGTGCAGGCTCTTCTGGGCCCTAGGCCCCGCTCTGAGATCCTGCTCTGTCTCCAGTTTTCCTGACAGTGTTTCCTTTCTACTCTCTTCAAACTTGATTCGTTCCTCACTTATAGGAGATGACGTCCTACGTCCCAGAGACAGCAGAAGCCTTCAGATGGAAATGACTTCAACTTCTGGCCTTGGGATTCCCCCATGTTTCTGCAGCACTATTTATTTTTTCCCCTTCTGCTTACAGTGAAGTAGGTGGTCCTTCTCTGTTACGCAGTCTGTTCATTCACTGTGCTCTGGGTCTCTGTTTCCTCTGTCTTTCAGCTTGTGTATTTTCAGCTTTCCCCCTCAATAATTTTGAGTCTCTTTGTCAAAAAATAAGACAAAAGAAAAAAACCTTCCTTAGACCTCTGTCTCCTATTCTAGCCATTATTTTGTCAGTCTCCACTCATTCATAGCAAACTTCTCATCTTGACCATCTTTTTAATTCTGATCCACTCTTCTACCTCTTACCAAATCTGGCTTCCTTCACCATCACTCTAAACTTGTTCCACTAAGCTCCCCAATGATCTCCATGTTGCTGGATTCAGTGGACACGCCTTCATCTGATCTGACCTCTCAGAAAGATGACACACAGTTAGACATCCCTTACTTACCTCCAGGAAACATTCTGGACTTGACACCATTCCCACTAGGTTTCCTTTTGACTGACTGACCAGCCCTTCTTTTTCACTCTGCACTGTAGTCTCCTCCTCTTCCTCTCCTCAGGTATTAAATTTCTTCTTCTCACTTAATGCACTCCTCAGATGATCCCGGCCATCTCCTGCACACTGATAACTCCCAAACCGTGACCTACTGCCACAAACTTTCTCCTAAGCTTCAGACCCAAGTATCCATCTGCCTACTTGACATGTGCATGTGTAAGTTTAATAGACCTCAAAATGAAAATGTGCAAACTTGAACTTGTGATCTTTCTCCTTAACACTGTACTCTTCCTCCAGCATACAACTCTGCAGTCCACTCAATTGTGCCTATAAAAATCCTAGTTTTTGCCTGTGATAAGTACTGTCATTCTGGCCTACTTAGCATTCACTCACCATTATACTGGTAAGAGCTCTTCAAATTTCCTTTCCCACTCTGGGTCTGTTTGCTTTAGTGGAACAGATTCTGCCGTTCAGCTCCAGGGCTGATACCCAGGACTAGCCAATGAAACTCAATTCTAGGATATTTCCTGAAAAGGATGGGAAGTTCTCTTCTGCTGGCATTGCTTCTTTGTGAGAATGTGAACCTGGAGTTGCCAGCATGTAGAAGGTACTTTCCAAAAAGAGGGTGAAGCAAAAGCAGCAGACAAGAATCCGAAAGACGTTATCTGAACTCCTGGATCCAGCCATGCCTGAAGCACCTGAGTGACTCCCAGGACTTTTCCTGTACTTGAATCAATCAGTTTCCTTTCAGATTTAAGCCAATTTGAATTGGGTTGCAATCACTTGTACAGAAACAGTCCTATTATCTTTAATGTCTCCCCTTCCCTTACCCCTCCACTTCCCTCCTCATACAAACAATCCCTCAGTCTTTTTGATGCCACTTTCTAATTAGTTAAATATCTCTAACATCACTCTTCTTGGATTCATCCCAGCCCTCACTAGGCCAAACCATCACCTTTCAGCTGGACAGTCACAGTGGCATTCTAACTTGTTCCTTCTCTCCACTCATTTCTTCAGTCTGCTCTCTACACATTGGTCAGCAAGATCCTAATAAAATCTAAATCTGACCATGAGTCTCTTCTGCTTAGAGCTCTTCAATGCCCCCTTTTGCCCCTATTATTAAGTCTCAGTGGCCTCTGAATTGGCTGGTCCCTGTCTAACTTTCCAGCTTTATCTCATTCCATTTTCCCTCTTAGTCTCTTCATCCCAGCCGTGCTAGGTACTACTTCTGAGTCTCAGCACCTTTGCAAATGCTGTTCCCAGTACCTGGAACAATCTTCCCATGACCTCCTGCTAACTATGATTGAAAGATCATTCCTCAGGAGTAGGCTCCCCTAACATACAAAACCAGGGCCCTTTCTTCCCTGAGCCATTTCTCACACCCTGAAACCTTGTATTCTGTCCTTTTCTTTCTCAGAATTGGTATTTGTCATCATTCTAATTAAGCATTTAATGTTAATGATGAACATACAATCCAACTCTCCCCACTAGACTATAAGCCCCATGAGGACAGGAATCATGCCTGTTTTGTTCACCACCATAGCTGATCAAAGGGCCTGACACAGTTTTGACTAATGTTCCTTTGTTCTGAGGACTAGGGAGTGAAGAGGGAGAGAGAAATTAAAGAAAAATAGAGATGTTTGATCAGATTTACAGATTTCATTTGAGACTAAAAGCTTCACATTTAAGGAGTTGACCATTTGTCATACCATTAAGGCAGTATCTCTTCAGGTGAAGATAAAGCAGAAAGGTAGTCAATTTCCTAAAAATCTGGTTTATGTACAGAATAAAATATGAAAGAAAAAAGGAAAGGACTTCAGAACTTCATACAGAACTTCAGCCTTCCCTGTTCTTTTCAACAACGAGTTTCATGAAACAATAATAAAGAGAGAGGAAACCATACTAGATTAAGGACTTCTAAGAGACATCGTACCTAGGTGCAATGCAGGGTCTTAGGTTTGAATTTGGTTTGGATAAACCACTGTAAAGGACATTTTGGGGACAAGCAGGGGAAGTTTGCATACAGACTGTGTTCTAGATAAGATGACAATTTATTGACAAGAAAGATGGAGATCATTAAGTAAAGAAAGCAGGTTACAAACAGCATGTGATCTCATTTTGGTAAAAATATTATATGTATATTTATATATGCATAGAAAAAGCTTTCAGGGAACACACAGGTGTGTTAACAGTGGTAATCTACGGGTGGTAAGAAAATGGTGCTATCGCTTTCTCATTCTTTTCATCTGAATTTATAACTTGCTACAAGGCACAAATACTGCTTTTGTAATAATGAAAATTAAAACATGAATTAATTTTAAATGCTTAAAGTAGGCTTAAACAGACTCAGATTTTCACTGAAAGCCGTCCAGGACATTTTTTCTGTGTCCGCCACCTTAGAAATGAATGGTGTGTCCCAACTTCTGAGTAGGTCTCAGCGTGAAGGATTAAAATTTTTAGCAGTCCTTGAACTGAAAGTGAATCAGTCAGATATTGAGCATGCATACATTTTCTACTGGCAATGTCAGTAAATGACCTCCCCATCAGAAGCAGGAAAGGTTGCAGGAAAGCAGCCTTACAACGAGGTGCTCACACAATTACCAGGCAATATGGAAGCAGCCATTTCCTACTCTAATGGGAAAATCCACAGTTCATCAACTCTTAAGGGTAGTCAGTACATAGAAAACTTAGGAAATGCTGAGTTCCAATGCTAACTGACAAGGGGAGGGAAGAGTGTTTTGAAGGCATCTGTGAAAAACTGGAAAGGTCACTTATTGGACACTATTGAACTGTTTATCAAGAGACTTGTATTCAAGCCCCAGCCTTACTCCCAAGGGATTGGAAAAGCTCACAGCCATGGGAGCCCTCCTATTCCTTATCTGTAAAATGATGTCTAAACAAAATCTAAAATTTTAATTGCTTCACAACCATGGTTCATTGAATAACAAGATATTATGTTGGACACTAAGTCGCAACATTAAATACACTGAGAGAATTTTGCTGACAACCCCTTTATGAATTCTCACACTGCAGAGCAAGTTGCCTGTAGAGGGCACTAGTCAGTTAGTAACATCTCCTTTTTGAATCAATTTGACTCAAGAGCAGGAAGGGACCTTATAAATGCTACATATCCCACCCGTTTTCTTATAGAGAAGGAAATTGAGGCCCAGAGAAGCCAGGTGACTCGCTCAGAGTCACACAGCTAGCACTGGGCAGAGCAGAGATAGAATAAAGAATTCTGATCCATGTTTTGTTTTTTTTTAAACAAACTTACAGAGATCTAAAAATCAAATTGCATTTAGCTGTCCATTTACTGAAAACAATACCATCACCATCGCCATCAAAAAAGGACACTATCCCAGAAAACCTACTCTTAATTAAGACATTTTTCTTGAAGGCATTTCATTCCAGTGCCGCTCCCCATTCACAGTGTTATCCAGTGATGTTCCCTTAGCCCATTATCATTTTGTCGATAAACTTCTTTGCCAAAGTATATAGTCCTCAAAATGCATTGAGGGGCTGGATGGTGGGTACAGTTCTTTTTTTTTTCCCCTCCTCATCCCATCAGTGGCTGCGGTTCCTTAAGGTTGATATTAGGTTATTCCAGTCATCTCTGACTGGATTATATCTAGCTTTACAAGATTGTCTATCCCTTGCCAGTATTCCAGAAGACAGTTCATCTGTTCAAACTCTAGCCCCAAATGGACCCATGCTCTGTAAAACCATGACTAGGACGTGCTTGATGTTATCCTTGGGCTTCTCTGGTTGTCGTTGTTTGGAGAAATAGGTATGCAGTGAAATTATACTGTAGTAGAGTCATCAACTTTGGAGCCAAACAGCCAGGCTTAAATCCTCTTGCCTCCACTCATCTATCAACCCGGTCTCCTTAGCAAGTTACTTTGGTTCTGTGAGTATCAGATTTCTCATTACAGTATTTACCTTACAAAGTGAGGATTACATGAGAAAATTATATAAAGTGCCTAGATCAGCGCCTATAGAATATGACCTTACTAGAATTAGAAGACAGCAAAATGCAGAATTCTACAGTGTAATGGGTTCAAGGTCATGGCTATTAAAGCAAGGTACTGTCTTTAAACCATCCCATGGAAAATAGATTAGATGGACACTCCAGGGCATGAGTTTCAGGAAAGTAGCTTTTAACCTACCCCAAGCTAGTGCCATGGTGCTCTGATTGTCCACCGACTTTCACAGCAGTGGCATTACTAACCTACAGCCGAAGTCACCACACACATGTTGGTGGTGATCAAAAAGCAGGCTCAATTAAGAATATGGGTGGAGGAACTTAGAACAGTTAGCCACTCTTACTCCATGATATTTCCAGGGTGCAGAGAGAGCATTTCAGTTTCCTTTTTAACCCAGTCTTTTCATAGCACTTATGGAAAAGAGAAGGGAGGAGGTCCTCAAAAGCATGATGGTCCAAGGATAGGTACACTGTTGCTTTGGCTTTTTTTTTTTAATAGTTTTGCATGGTTGGGTCATACCATTGAGTGCCTGTTATGTTCAGATCACCAGACAGGTATTATTTCATTCAAATTCCACCATAACCTGATGGGGAGATATTATTATTAACTTTAGTATGTTGATGGAGAAACTGAGGTTTGACAAGAGTGTGTTGCTTGCCCGGGTCACATAGTTCATAGTGTGATGGATGAAACCCTAAAAGAGAATCCAGAGTCCATGCTCTTTCCCTCTGCCTCTTTGGCATCGTATCTATTGGCTTTTGTGAATGTGGTAATAGTGGGCAAAAAGGCAGGTAGCAACCTGGGGAGGGGGAAGAAACTTAAGGAATCTACTGAGGACGGAAACCATTTACATCCACAGTCTACGTTAACATGACTTTTCTGTTCCAAGGTATCATCAGCAAAACGTTACTGTTCCAGAAAGCCCAGGAAAATAACAGTTAGAAATGACTTTATTGTTCATTTTAAGAACTTCCTCCAAAGACCTTCAACTCATCTATAGAAAACATCAAAGGATAATTTTACCTCAACTTGAGCATTTTCAAACCCATCACCTCAAAATCTGCTCCTTGCTCTGTCCACTAATCCTAAAGATTATATTATGGTTCTCACCTAACCCTAACCAGACCTTCTCTATCCTCACAATAAAAGACACACATTGAAAAAAAATCATACTTCAAAATCTCAAAAATATTCCCAACCTTGCTCTCCCCATTCTGAGCCTCTGCTAACACTGTCTAGATAGTTTTCTCTGTTACCTGTAAAGCATCTGTCTCTTAACTGGGGTTGATTTCACCTCCCAGGGGACAGTGAGCAATATCTGGAGACATTTTTGATTGTCATGATTAGGGTGCCACTGGCAACTAGAGGGTGGAAGTCAAGATTGCTGCTAAACATCCTGTGATGCACAGGACAATCTCTCTCTTCCAACAAAGCATTATTCAGTATCAAAAGGTTATTTTGATAATATTTTGGGAAGCTAGCATTTGAACCACTAATTAACAATGTCTAAATTAGTCCTATAAAGAAATTTCCCAGACTCTGAACCAATCTGGCTACGTTCTCATTCTCATTGCTCTTGATTTCTGCTGTCCCTGCAGCTCAGCGAGCCCCAGATCCATGGTGCCCTCCTTAAGAATTGCATCCAAAGTCTATACTGCAGAAATATATCTGCCTTTCTTTTTATGATGTTTTTATCTTCTTAGAACAAATCACCTCGTGATTCATTTATCTTTAATTTCTGCACTTTGTAGTCTGGATGAGCAGTTTGAATTGATGGTCTTGAGACTGTTACCAAACTCAGGTTCGGCTCCTCACCACTGGAAAGCCAATACTCAAGAGACAATTGTGGGTAAAAAGGGAAAGTTGCTGTATTTAGGAGATTGGCAACCTAGGGAGAAGGAAGACTCATATACAAAAACCAACCCTGAAGATTTTGCTCAACCATGGAAGTTTTTAAAGGGAGAATCATTTGGGCAGGGGGTCACAGTCTTCATTATCTTCCAATACATGCAGACTTTCTTCTGATTGGTTGGTGATGAGGTAACAGGGTGGTGCTCCAGGAATCTTGTGCTCAGCCTGAAGTTATCATCCTCCACCTGGCTGGGTGCCTTAGTTCCTGCAGAAGAACTCATAGATATTGTTATGTATATTCCTTGAGGAGGAACCAGGACCCTGCCCCACGGCTGCACTATTGTTTCTTGACTGCTCCTTCTTTGTTTCTGCATCCCCTCCCTTCTCTGATAAGCAACTATTTGAATCTGCCTTTTGGAATTCAGGGAAGGTCAAGGAGGCTGAATGAAGCCTATTTCCTACACAAAAAAAAGGACACGGAAAGGATTTATACAGGAAGGGCCCACAGGGTCCTGCTCTGTTTCAAGACCAGTTTTTTTAGGATATCCTTATCTATCTAAATTGCAGAATCTGTGAAGCTGTGAAGATGGTTTACATGAACAGGGAGCATGTTCTTCTGCAACCAAACAGCACCAATTCATAGGGCTAATTCAAAGTAATAGAGACCATGGAATACTTTTGAAACTGGAACTTTGATTTTTACTTCTTCTTCTAGATATTTCCACTGGTAACACATTTCCTTGGAAGTCAGTGTTTGAGTTATAAGATCAGTTTGTGACCTGAAAATGTAAACAGTCTACTTTCCCCGCTTGTGAAGGGTAAAAGGCAAAAGCAACCATAGATATATAAACAGTTCGAATACTGTTATTACTTAAGTCTTGAAATATTGTGCAATGATTTTCCAAAGGCAAGTAATGGGCTTTGAATCTTGGGGGCTTAATGAAGTTACATACCAGCCCTCACGGTGGGCACAGAAGCCAGGGCTTGCATTGCTGGAATGAAGCCCAGGATGATCTCAGCCTGTGCAGAGACTGTATTGATAAACCCACGGTGCCTTTGTATTAGGCAGCAGTGTATCTGTCTCTCAATCCCATCACCGAAATATTGCCTATCTTAAACATTTGCCGCAGGAAGGACGTTTTCCTTCTTTGAAGTTTTTGTGATGATATGATTCTACAGTCTTGTGGGGACCACTCAGACCCCCAGAGGTGGCATAAAGACAATTTTAAAGACAAAACATTTTAGCTAAAGCAGACAAAGAAAGAAATTTTGTCTAACTGGCCCTTATCTGATGACTACAGAACCTCCAGAAAATACAACTGTGGTTAATCCCCCTCCTTCAGGAGTTTCCTGCAAATTCAGCTGCCATGGAGACACACTGCCCATTCCCTTAACATCACAAAGCCCCAAAGAACCTTCTCTACCTTTCCACTGAAGCCCTAAATACCACCATCATCATCCCTTTGTTAAATTTGGTACACATACCTTTTAATTCCGGGCTATTGAGTGAGTTCCTCATCACTGAGTACGTCCACCTGTGTATATAAATAATCCTTGTCTTCTCCTATTAGTCTGTCTATTGTTAGATAATTTGCAGGCTCCCAACCACTAAATGCTAGTTGGAAGAAGAAAAGTTTTCTTCTTCAACAGTTCAATAGTTTGGTGATAAGGACAGGACGTTGGGGCACCCTGCTCAATCTGTAGCTAAGATTTTGGGACCTCTGATCAAGCTGACAGGCAAGTTTCCTTACCAGCTAGACTCTTGGATCTCCCAGGGTCTGGTTAGGCAGTAAGAGCCTCTCCTTTTCTTTTCTTTCCAATATTTAGATTAGCAGGAGAAACACTTACACAAACTAGTTCTTTGTATATTGTGACTCTTGGCTTAAGTAATCTTATTATAAATTCTTTCTCTCCCAGGGATAGCCACTGTGTCCTATCTGTTCATCTTGTTTTGTGTCCTGAGAGCTTGGTTTGGATCTAGTAAGAGCATTCAGTCTGTCTGCCAGGAGACACAGATTTTTGGATCTGTGCTCAGACGAAGCCAAACATTAGGTTGAGGGCATGAGAACTGATAGACTGCAGGACAAACATGTGAGTAGACCGGCACCCTCTTTGTGGTTGCTGTCCTGATAACCATAGCCAGTTCTTAATGCATTCGTCTAAGTCTAGATAAAGGGCCTCAGCCCATAAAGGCCTCATCCTCTGTTTCCTTGTTGCCTTGCTTGTGTTGGGGAGTCCCATCCCAGTATCACCTGCCTGGTGTCACAGATAGGAAGGTCTGTAATTGAAGACATCTCACTTTTGTGGGAAAGCAGAGACACAAGTTTTCACAAACACCATTCTCATCACCTATGACAAATGAAATTCTTTGCTTTTCTTCCCTTTGGCTACAGTTAGGAGTAACTTTAAATTATGGGGCTTTGTCTTCTGCACCCTTTAAGGGGATGACTCTTGTGCCCATGGCTAAGTCACAGAAAGGCTATTTGACTTTGAGTCACATTTTCGAATAGATACCTTTGGAGATCCTAAATCGTCAGTGGTCAGACAACAGAGCCTTCGATTTGGAAAAGATTTTATGTTTGAAAGAATTTTTAGAGAACTCTCATTCTAAACAAATATCCTATTGCCAATATGGAGAGATCAAATTGAAAGAAGGACATAAAAAAAGCTCACAGCTAGCTTAAAAGGCTTCCTTAAGGAATGGAAATCAGATTTAGAACAAAAATTAAGATCTTCTTCCACCATAAACTCTCCTTCATCACTCTGCACCTACAAATGGCCCACTTGGAAACTGATATTCAGGGCCTGATAGGAGCTATTATGGAATCCTTCCCTCTGAAGGTTAATGCGATTAAAATGGAATGATGTACTCAGAGGGAAGGGATACATCCTAAAGCCTTTGTTGAATGACTTATAGAAACATTCCAAAGACACAGAGCTCTAAATCCAGAAGCCTTGGAACGTAGGAATCTTGGTTTCTGCCTTAATTGGGACTCTCTCTGATATAAGTAAGAAATTCAAAATAATGTAGTTGGATGGGTAGGCCAGATCATTAATACTACTATTAAGTCTGTCACTCAGTTTTGAAGAATTAAAAATATCTGTCCTTGCCTTACTAATCAAGTCTTTACAAAATCAGAAATAGGACTCTAGAAGTACCCAGGGCTCACCCATCTTTCTTACCAATTCCAAAGCCTCTCCTGTTTATCTCAAGATACTCACAGATACTTTAAAAAGTCAGGACATTGGAAAAGGAACTGTCCTGGACTTCAGAAAAAGAAACACTTAAATAATAATTGCCCTAGGCCTCAGCCTCCTCAGTCAGGCTCCTCTGAACCCTTTTCTCAACTAGGCCTCAGCCTGGGCCAATTAAAAACTATAGACTCTCAATGCAAATAATTCTGTCCTCCCACCTCATTCCCTCTCCACCCCCTTTAAAATGCCTCTCACAAAATCTCAATGTTACCAGGTGAATTAACTGTCTGTCCCAGCCAAAATCTGGTAATAGGCAAATTGCCCCCTGAAAACCCTCTTAGAGCAGTTTCTGAAAAAGGTTGCATTCTTCCTCTCTCTCTTTAAGATGTAAATCTTCTACTACCCAGAGCTGTCTTCTCCAGGACCTTCAAGACATCTCCTTAAAATGCAAAGAGTCAAGGAGATAGCTCGGGCGCTCAGTCTGAGGGGTGCCTTGCTCTTACTTGTACTACTACTTCCTGTCATAAAATATGAGAAACGCATTTCTCCTCTTGGTAAGAACCAATTAATACCCCCTCTTAATAAGCCCCCAGTATTCTTTCCCTTAGCACACCCTGGGCTTTACAAGGTAATTCCTCAGTCTACTAAATCAGCCACCTGAGGCTGAACTGCAGCCTGCGTATCATTACCTGTCAGGGCAAAAAAAAAAAGATCTTCAAGGTCTGCCCCACAAATATTGATAAATAGCTTTAGCCCTTATGTTGAATGACTAACAGCTCATTCCATGTGCCTGAACCATAACTGAATAAATAGTGGGGCATGAGACAAACACTAACTCTTACATAAACTAATAAATGTTATATTACTGTGAAAGCTGCAAGATCTCTATTTGTGTCTGCAAGTGTGCTTATGAATGTCTATGTATGTATGCTATGTGTAAGTGTCACCAGAGAGTAGGTTATTGTCTCATCACAGAAGGAATTCAGAAACAAGACACTGAGGTAAAGAAAGTAAAATAAGGATTTATGAAGCAATAAGATGCTCTTAAGGGGAGAGCGGGCAGACTCAGGTGAGTATCTGCCCTGAGTTTCTTTGGAAAGCTGGTTGTATGTGATGTAAAAATGAGTGGGCAGAATATTCACTAGGGAGAGGGGTTTGGGGTTGTATTTCTTGATTTTCATCCCAGGTCCACCTTCTTGAGGGGAGTAGGGATTTTTTTGTTCTTATTTAGTCTAGATCAGAAGTGTCATGGTCAGTACATGATGGATGCTTCTTATCTGCAAGGCTAAATTTATTGTAATTAGGGCATAATGAGCAAAAGGTTACACTTGAATGCTAGAGATTCTTCCCTTTTCCCACCCTTCTTTGTCTGCCTCCAAGACACTTATCACCCCCATAATGTGTGATCTCCCATCAGTCTGGAGGTTCCTGCTGTTCTTTGCCCAAGGAAACCCATTGTTCACAAGATGTATGGTTTCTTGCCATTTGGCCCATGCCCCTGTTATCTAGCTACTCTGCTCATATCTAGCTACCTGCTTGCTCTAACATAGGTGATATTTTCTTACCTCTGGATGATATTGCCAAATTAATTTATAAAATTCCTTAAAAGAATTTTAAGCTCTACTTTAATTAGATTAAAGAAAAATAAAAATTTATATAAATGAAATATTTCTAAAACTCAGAAATCCAAATATTTTTTCATATTCACATGGTTTAGGTAAATCTTTGGTAAATCTTTTTTCATATTCATATGATTTAGGTTAATCTTTAGTAAATAAGATTAGTTTAATATTGTTGGTTTAAGAAAAACAACTGTGTCTTCTGAATTATCAGCATTATGATACAAGCATGTATTTTCAGACTATGTGGGTTTACTAATCAAATAAGCTGTTTACTGTCTGTTTAAGATGATACAACTTACTGATTTTAATTTAATCAAATTGAATCATTGCTCTTATAAACTTTACTTCAACAATAATTGTGTTTTATTATCTGTCTGCTGAGAAATAGTTTCCAAAATCTTTTTGGTAACTTGAAACCTTAGAGTTGTACTAAGTTCAATGGCAGATATCCATTGAATATCTAGATCATTTCTAAATAATCTAAAATACTAGAACATTATTACTAAATATAGCTTTAAGTTTACCTACTTTTGTCTTCTTATTTATATAGGGAGGCTGAAGATATTTAGTTCTATTAATAAAGATGATTTTTTTGTCATATTGAGAAATCGTACTATGAGGAAGCATATGTCTCTAGAAACTGAGATGATGTATTGATACATTTGCTAATCTACTACACAGTGCTGATATATGACAGACAGTTCACAATCATCTGATTTTCTCTGGAAAATAAAGGTTACTAAGGGTTGAAAATTATACTCAGTATAGGTAAATGAAGATTATGTAGGAAAATGGGGCACACGAGGATGCCTGTGTCCCAGGTCTTGATTGAGTCCCTGGGATGCACCCCACCAAGTGAGGGTCCTTGGCTTCATGCAGGAAATTATTCAAGTATGAGCCATTGTTGAGGAAAGTAGATTTATTCAGAGAGATGCACACTCCATAGATTAAGTATTGTCCATCTCAGAAGGCCAGAAGGCCACAGAGGCCACGAGGCATGGGGATGGTTGTTTAAAGTGAAAGCAGATACACACTCCATAGACAGATTGTGGGACACTTCTCAGAAGGCAAGAGAAAAGCCACAAGGTGCAAGGTTGATAGTTTTTATGAGCTCGGTTGTTTCATATGCTAACAAGCAAGAGATTATTCCAACTACTTTGGGAAGTTCCCAGGAACTGGGCCACTGGCCTCCTTTTGACCTTTTGTGGTCTGCCGAGGAGCGGTCATGGTGCCTGTGGGAGTGCTGTTTACCATGCTAATATATTACAGTGAGCGTATCACGAAGCTTGGGGTCTACTGGGAGTCAAATCTCCTGCCATTTTGGGTCTCAAGGTCCACTGGGAGTTGACTCTCCTGCCATCTGGGTGGTAATTGCTGTGTCGTTCTTTTAATGGTTGTGCCCTGCCCCCTTCCCTCCTGTCTCAGAACTACTAGAAATAGTAAGGGTAAAAAAAGAAAACTCTTAATACAAAGTATTCAAGAAATGTAGGGTTGTTTTTGTTAAGGAAAAATAAAAAGAGTAATTCTGTCTTGGAGTAGTTGTTTAAAGATTGTCCCAGAGTGAGAAAGAGAAAAATGAGAGACAAAAACATGAATAAATATAGCAAGTTTTAAAGGTTGGGGGAGGGGGCCATTTGACAGGGCACAGAGGGAGAATCTTACCTCATGTGGTCAGGCTGGCTAAGATTGAAAGGATTTACTATAGCATTTTTAAATGAATTTTAGTATCAATAGTGTGCTGATACAAAACTGGAGTTTGGTTTTCTCTCTCTTAAAAAGACAAAGTTTCTTGGATTGTCGGTCTGTTCTTAATAAGAAATTGTAAAACGTTCTCTTTACTTTTCAAGTTATCTCCTTAGGAAACACAGATTCTGTGTCTTATTGGAATAATTTTTAGTGTTTTATCTTTGATTATTTAAGAAGGCTAAGTCTTTTTCCTCAAAAAACTGACCTGTGATTCTGTTTAATCAGATGTTCAAACCTGTTGACATTTTGGACAGCTTCCCCAGATCAAACTCTAAATGAAATCTTCTTGACCTGAGACTGACTTTGAGACTTTCCAGGGGGCCCCTGGAAAATTTCAAAGGATTTGTCTTCTCCCCTTGTAAAAAGAGAGAGATTTAACTAATTAAATTTATTTCATAAGTTGAGTTGCATGGGAAGCATTGTCAAATGGGAAGAGGTGCTTAACCTTTCCTAGGTTATATTTGTATCCCTAAATGGTACTGATATAAGTGCTTCAGAAATTCTATGAAGTTTCTAGAAATTTGTCAATGCCTTCATTGTCTAGGATATGTCCTGATGGACTATTATCAGTCATAATTCCACTTATTACCTTAAAATAGTGTATGTCACAAAAACAATCATATTTGTCAATTACATTATTTTTTCTAATGAACTCTCATCAAACTTAACAGTGGACATGTTACCTTTTTTGTCATTCATACATAGTTTTTGTTTTATTCTGATGCTTTCCTAAAAGTTGTTGCAATCAGCTACAAGCCAGAATACTTTGTCTCAACAAAAGGGATGTCTCAGAGAACCACAGAAAGGTCTATGACAGTTCTCTGGAATATAGGCCTCTGATGGCATTGCTTAAATAAATTTCAGATCATACTACTGGACTGAATAAGGATTTCCAGAACTCTAGTGGAGAAACGGATGAGTTCACAAAACTGTTAGGCCAGGATTTAGTGGAACAAGATTTATTATGTGGGACTGAATGAATAGATGAAAAGTGATTATAATTCTTATGATTTGTTTGTTTTGAATATTGCTGGATCTTAAATGTTTTGTTTTTCTGGATATAGGGAACCCCTTTCTATTTTCTCCTAAGCTATCTATAACTTAAAACAATTTAGTAGATTATATCTTTGAAAAAAAAAAAGAACCATTTATCTTTTTCTTCCTACCTGATCCCTCCAGAATTCAGAAACTCTTACTGAGTATTCTTATCCTCATTGCAATAGAGTTGCTTACCTAAGTTCAGTAACAGTCTTTTCTCTTTATAACAGGACATAATTGAGGAAATTAGTTATAGCACCAAGGCTTTAACTGGAATGTCATATTTGAGATTCATGTGTATATACTCAGATATGATCAGACAGTTTTCAGGAATTAAGACTAACTAATTTATGAAGCCAATGTTTACACAACCCTTTTGGAAAAACTGGTCTGGTACCTGGCTTAAAGTTTTCCCAGACTTTATAGATGAGTAAGGAAGGTCACTTTCTGACAGGCCCAAGAACTTTAGAATATTTCGGGGATCTCAAGAAGACGAGATCACCAAATCGATAGATACTGCAGATGAAGTCTGATAAGTCCACGGCTTGGCTAATAAGCATCAAAAGGCATTTGAAAGTCCAGTCTGAGATTCCTTGTAAAAGTTCCAGCATAGCAAACTTTAAAAGGCCTATACAGTCCAATTACCAATCTTGCTACACTCACTTAAATGATCAGGCCAAATTTAATGAGACTAGCCTTATTTTGTAAATGAGTCATCTTACTTCGATAATCTTTGATCAAAATGGGGGTGATTGTAGAAAGAAATTTTATGTTTCAGTGGAAAATAATAACCTACCCTTGTATGTTACCAGATTTGAGTCCTGTTCACTGTCTTTAAGCTATTTTTCATCTCTTTGTAAACTCTACCTGCTGTCTTACACATTTTATTGGTACATAACATATCCAGTTTTTCCCCCACTCTCCTGACTTGGCATCACTGAGAACTACAACCACCTTCTTCCTGAAGCCCTACAAGCTAAAGCTGAACAATGTGTTATAACTTCAAAGGATTTATTACTGCAACAGTGTGGGCTACTCAGAAAATTCACCAGAACACCTGCATCTTCCATGCTCTGCTCCAGGAAATAGCCATGACTGTGACATGGCCACTACCATCCTCATAAAGATGCTTCAAAACCCAACATTTAGAAATCTTCTTGACTGGCTGCCCTCTGGACCCAGAAACTGCTCCAACTATTAATCTTTGTTTTTCTGTCCTTTGTATCTCTCTTTCCTTGCAAGTCCAATCTGAATCTCTCTCCATAGCAATCAGCCTAGCCTCTTTTTTTTTTTTTTTTGAAACTTCTAGGGAAGTTTCAGGTGGGGGAAATGTGGGGACCCTTAGGGTTGATTTTAATGGGAAAACATTTGCACTGAAGAAGATACAGAAGGAAATCTTACCTCAACTCTCTTTATCTGACCGAAGCATAGCTTTCAGAATATACCTGCCATTAATCTCCTGCCCCCTACCCCACCCCCCTACCTCCAACCCTGGGTATTTCCTATGAATTCAGCTGTCATGGAAACAGACTACCCATTGCCATCAGCATCAAAAGGTCCCAGAGAACCTTCCCTACTTTCTCACTGAAGCCCTAACCACCACGACCCCTTTGTTAAGTTTGATATATAAACATTTTTATCCCTGTCTGTTGAGTGAATTACCTGTCACTGAGTAGTTCTGTGTGTAGGCATAAGTAAGTCTTGTCTCTTCTCCTGTGAACCCATCTATTGTTAGTTAATTTGCAAGCCACCAACCACTGGACCCAAGTTGGAAGAAGAAAAGTACACCCTGCCCCAACAGTTCCTCCCTACTGACTCAGGATGGCTCCCTGATGAAAGCAGCATTCACCGCCACAACTACAAAATTGTCTAATCCTATACACATGTATGCATATGGGCATGCGTGCACTTACAGAGTGGGCAGCTCAGCAAGTTGTGACTAAATGTCCTTAGGAATTTCCTTGGTGAGTCAAAGCTTATTAAAGTAGAAACACTTCCCAGAAGATCAGAAATCTATCTTCAAACCAAGCTCCTTCCCCTGCTGGTTGCATCATCAAGCCAGGCAGCTTAAAATAAATCATCTATTAAAAGTGAACCAATTACCAAACTCACCTTCCAACACTTCCAACACTAGTTTTGGGAAATGGACTGGAAGGACTCCTTCAATGGTAACTTGACCGTGCTCTCCCTGATAACGTCATCTTGGAATGTTGGTAAACTTCTTTCAGCACTGCTTTCAAACTGCTTCAGGGAGAAGATAGTCGTCTAATTTAATGACAGAACTTAATGAGAGACAGTTGTGAGCTCTGGTGTCTGATGAACTGGGTTCAACTCCCAACTCAACCATTTCTTAGCTTTGTAACCTTGAATCATCCTTTAGCTTCCTTGAGGCTGCCTCAGTTTCTTTATTGGCAAGGGGGAGGGGAATAACTCTTAACTTGCAAGATTTGGGGCGAGGATAAAATGAGATACGCATATACTTAATCTTATTCCTGGCTTCTTTAAGGTGCTTTCAAAATCATTCAGGACACAGATTAGTGCTCTGCAGGCAACAGTGACATAGCTCTTCCCTACATCATATCTTATACTCTAATCCATTTACTTCATTTTCTTCACCTGTTCTCTTGCTTCCCTTATTCCTGGAAAAAGACCTTACAAGCTTTCTGTGAATAGAAAGCATATTCTTTTTCCTATGAAAATCAAATAAAAAAATTTTAGAGTATGTTTATTTTTGGTCAATTAAAAAATAATAATAACAATAACAAGAACAATGACAATTTCCTGTTTAATTTTGTGAGGATTTTCTAGATTTCCCTTTAGGTTGAATCTGGTGGACATGAGCTGTTATGGAGTCTGAGTCTCCTTGTCTGTCCTTTTCTTGCATGGATAAATCTCATCATGGCTGGCTCTACCCACCATGACCTGAGCCACCCTGAGTCTGGACTGACCGCACTGGGCAGTAAGCAGTCCAAGATCTTTCTGGTCAGGGCTTGGCAGCATGAATGGAGGGAGATGCCAACATTGCTGCCAAGTGGATGGCTCATATTTTCCATCTTTGTCTTTGTGGATGGCAGTCATGTGCTCCCCCTGGTGCCCAATTGTGCAACAGATACCAGAGGCACTGAGCCAGACCAGGGGCCCAGGATGATGTTAGGCCTTCCTGATGGGTATGGGCCTGGGTTAGAAGAGGAGACATGTGTTCAGCTTGAATAATCAGTGATGGCAGGTTAGACTAAGACTTGGTTGTGTAGATAAAATCAGGAACAGAGGCTGAGAATGGCCCTAGAAATGGCAAGAAGGGGTTCAGAATGAAGAACTGGGGCTGGTGCTGGTTGCAGAGGTGGGGTGTGGGCCTCTGATCAGGCTCCAATGAGGAAACTGAGGAGATAGGTAACGTCAAAGCTTCGAGCTGACAGCTATAACCAAGATCATTCCAGATGCTTCCCAAGGGGCATGTGGTGCTGATGGGAGCTTCCATTTACCAAAGTGTGGCTTAGAATTTCTCTTGGCAGCTCCACTCTGGGGCAGTCTGTTTTCTCTAAGACCCAGTTTGTGATGGACAGTGCAAAGAGGCACTGTTCCATTGGCACGAAAGCTGAATATTCTTTGGGCCAAGGCCACTGAATCTTTCTAGATAAGTAGTACTGTCTTCTGAGCTAAAATCTGAGGCAAAGACTAGGATTTTCTCTGTCCATTCATAAGTCCCTACCTTTCTCCATGAGACATCTAACCAGTCTTGATATGAGAAAATCAGTGCTTTAAGAAAAGTGTTTTTCAACTCTTGTGTGTACCTGTGTGAGAGTGATATCTATGGTGACTTTTAGAGAGTAATCACCGGGCTAGATCTATATCAAGGAAGTATATCTACTACACTGAACACTTACCCTGTCTATAAGCCTTTCTATCCATAATACTCCAGAAAGCATAAAAACAGTTATTAACAGTAAGTATCACCGTCAGAGGTTATCAACAGTTGTCAAAATCCTTTGAGTTCCCCTAGTTCACTTACCAGTCCCAGACTTGGGGTTTTCCTGACCTGTGCTTGGTCTCTCAACCAGATTTATAAAATCCCTAGGGCTAGGGGTATAAGAGGAGGTGAATGATGAGGTGTCATCTCTGTGAGTGCCCAGCCCTCTGTTGATGGGGCCCATGTCCCTCAGGGCTTCCTATACCTTCTGGAACTCTTTCCAGAACTCCTGCAACTCTCTTGAGTCTTTTAAGAATCCCTGGAAAGGAAAAGATCCCTGGTCTAGACAGCAGGTGAGGCCTTTCCTTGCTGTAGAGATATGGGGTCAGGAAGCTTCTGTGACCTCGTTGGTGGCGATGTCCACACACAGAGTAAAAATGAGCTTTGTGGGAGTGCAGGAATCAGGGCTCAGATATCCTGGAACAGTAATACATCTTTTCTAAGAACCTCTCATCCTGACACAGAGGCAGCCATCACTGACCCAACGCTCTGTGGCCCAGCCTTACCCCAACCAGGTGTCCTTCCTTCCAGAGGGAGAGGCAGCCTTCCCAAATGACCACACCCTACTTCCTATAACCATACCCCAGTTCCCTAAGGCCGCCAGGCCACCTGTGCTTTCCCTTGATTAACTTTCATGAGACTCTAGAACACATTATAGATGCTAAGTGCATAAATTAAAAATCTGCATGTGATATTTTCTTCACTGGCAAATGAAGCCCTGGTCTAGATACAGGGGAAAAAAGTTGGCTTTCCAGTAGATCTCAAAACAAAACAAAACAACTAGATGAATATAAATAAACAAAACCTTGGCTTCTTCAAGTTTTGCATATAAATAACAGACCTTGAAATTTTTTAGCAGAAATGTCTTTGCACATATCAAAGCAAGATACAGGTGCTTGAAGCCTGTATTGAATACTGGAATATCTTCAGAATCCGAGGTAACATGCAATGTAGGGTAAAGGGGAGTTTTCACATACCTTTGGCTCATGTGGAAATGATCTCATCTATCTGGATCACAGCCACCTACAAAGCACTTCTTAGATTGAATTATCCAGGAGATTGCCTTATCCCCCCAACATACTTTCCATGCATAGAAGTATCTTAACACTAAATGCTAATGCCGTTTTGTAAAATTGAACTTGAGCCCTTATAAGCATTTTGCAAATCTATAGTTTGACTTGCATGTCCTGGAATTTTTTTATTTTTTGTAACATTGTTTTGAAAAAGATTCTCTCAGTGTTGATGCGTGTGGCTGAGCTCCCCGGGGAATAATCTGGCCTCCAGCAACTGCTCACTCCACCCCCAGTAGGAGCTTGAATAATGACTGAGTGACAAAGTGTCCCATTCAGTTATTATTCAACTATATTAAATTGCTAAAGTTGGTAATTGGAGCATATCTTATTACGAAGGCAAAAGTTCAACATTTTTCCCCAGGCACGATAGGCTTGCACATTTAAAAACTTCTGGTCTGGTAAGGAATACGATGTCAGGGCATGGAGCGTGAAACAAATTAAACAGGGAAGGATAGGTTAACCAAACCTGAGCGAGATTACCAGGCATTACCTTGAAGATATTCACCAATCTCAAACCTTCCATAAAGGGTTGCAAGAGATGAAGTGGGAGGGAATCTTGAAAATATATCAATGTTCCCAGTGTCCGTTGGGCTTAAACAATTTAAAAACTATCATTGAAAATATTATACTAGGAACTGAGATCTAGACAGTAAACACTGGTTTTTATATTACATATACTCTGTGTCCGGATGGGTTGTTGGATGAGTTGGTGCCCAGACAATACTGATTAGTAAATATTTTGAAATACCACCAGATTGTGTTAAAACCCACTTGGGTCCATAGCTGTAGATTATTTGCTGGAAGCATCATTTGGGGAATGGAGGAAGGGTCTGATTTTCTCTAAAATGGCTAGTGAAGGAGCAGTTTTACCAAGACAGTAAGAGCTTCAGGTACCTGCTTGGATGTGGTCACCCCAAGGTACTGCTTCAAAGAACAGGAAATAAGTATTTTGGGAACTACAGTGTGCCCGCCAGAGGTGCCTCATCAGAAGACTCACGTGGGGCACTTATTTAAGAATCTAGATTCCTAGATGCTTTCACTGGGACTTTGGTTATGATGTCTGAGCTAGACTTAGGAATCAGTATTTCTAGTAAGTGTACCAATGATTCTTATCGTAAGGCAAACACTATTCAACCATCGATTTTCATTCATGACACTATCATTCATTCATTCTTTTATTCAGTTCTTTATCACTCAGTATGGTATTTCTCAAAGTGATTTTCTTAGATTCCCTACATCAAAATCACCTAGAGAGTTTGATCAAAATCTAGATCTTAGGCTGCATCCCAAATCTACCATGTAAGAATCTCCAGAGGTAGGACTCAGAAATCTGCATTTTAAATAGACATTCAAAGTGATTTTGTTTTTTTAATGGAAGTACTGGGGATAGAATTCAGGACCTGGTGCATGCCAAGTGTGTGCTCTACCACTGAGCTATACCCACCCCTATATATGCCCCACGTGATTCTTAAGTAATAAAGTTTGAGAATCTTGCTGTGTGTCTGGCATGTAGCATATCTCTTCAAGTTGTCTGTTCCCTGTCAACAGGTAATAAGAACTTACTTAAAGACTTACTAAGACGGATCAGTGAATGATGTATGTAGGAGCGAAGGAGAGATGCAGTTCTTCCGGCTTTAAATCGGAAGTCTACATGGCTTGTAGGAGCAAGAGGGCAAGCTACTCTATAGATGCAGTGCCCAGGTTTTGGGAGATAACAGGCAAGCTGAGTGAGGCTCAGGCCCCTTCAGCCTCTGGGCCTGGTGGAAGGAGCCAATCTCATGCCTGGGTGGAGATGGTCCTGTAAAGCTCCAGAGTCCTAGTGTCAAGTGGTGGGGCACTGACTAGAGCTCTCATTCAGAATTTCCTGCCAGAGCTCCAGCACTGTGGGACAGAAATAGACTTTACTTTTCTTCTTTCTTCTCCCATTTCCTTAGTTTTGTTTGTGGAATGGCAGTGGAACTTGCCCAGGCATTGTTTCATTTTGACACTATAACAAGGTCTGTTCTGAATTCACTTTCTCCTTTAGAAACCTATGGAGGATCTATTGTTCCTGTGGACTTTTACTGATGTACAATTGTGTTTAAAATAACTTGTTCAAAGCATGTCTGGAAAATAGTAAGTAAATTATTTTAAGTCAAATGTGGTTGATGATTCCAGTTCTGAGTTTTCTGACTGCTCATGTAGATGAAAGTTCAGGCAAACACCTTTCTGGTTTTGAATGGTGGGAGTAATAATACTAATAGTGAAGCACCCAGCAATCTTGTGTATTATAGCTCTAGCATGGAACTTGAAATAAAAAGATCTGAGTGAACCTCATTTTCCTCATCTATATAATGGGAATAATGAGAGCTGCTCTGGTTACCTCCTTGGGCTGAAGCTTGGTAAACTATAAAGATTTATACAACATTGGTTGTTGGTTTTAATATTTATTTTTCTTAACACCTTGGTCCTCTCTAGCTTCAAAGTGTCATTGAAACATTTTTTTCAACAATATGGAACAGTCTAAAAGAAAGCATTGAAATAACATGGGAATTTGGGTAAAACATGCTTACTAATGCAATTACCTCCATGACAGAGATCATTACTTGGACCAAGATATAATATTTGCTAAGGTCTGGGAAGGAGGAAGTCTGATCAAAATAGCAAAGGTCCCAGTGACAAATGAAAGGCACTTGGAAACTATGGTGCATTGTTCTGTTCTTCTGGAAGGCAAAATACTGCCGGGATGAAGACAGAGCCATTCCAAGTGGGTGATGAAATGTACTTTATTGACATTATCAATAAGGATGTATTTATGGGAAACAAACATGAAGTATAGCTCACACTTATGGGACTTGGCAGGTAAGCATAGGGAAGTAAGATTTCTGAGCATGAGGCCTAAACCTTTGGGTTTATTCAGCATTGATTTTGTGCCTGGTTAGCTATGTGATTCTTAGGTCATTATGTTCCTCCATGGACCCTCCACTTTCTCATGCATCAAATGGGCATAAAACTCTCCATTATACATTGTAAGAGCAAAGATCACATTTTTCACTGGAAGTAAAAGGCCTACATAGTTTATCATTATTAGGTAATGAATGTTATTTTTTTTGTGGGAGTTTAAATCCAGAAGGATATTCAATAAAGTTAGCAAATCAAAGGCTTCTGTTTAATACTTTGGCTTGTGTAATAAAACTTTTCGTTTTCTGTTTTGAGTTTTTTTTTTTTTCTTTTTCAAGTAAGGGCATATATATCTACCCTATTGTTAGACCAATAAAGGAAAGAACATGTGCCTTTTCGGGACTGCAGATGAAAAGGGAACTTTATCATTCCAAATCCCCTCCTCTCTGTACTTCCTGGAATCTTGTGAGAACGAAGACTTTTGGTACATTAAATGCAAGTTCATAAAATAATTATGGCCGTGCCCTAAATTCATGCTTATTATTTCAAGTTGATGAATCATTGCTGGTTCCTGTAGATTTTTTTTAACTGGAAAAAAAAGTTAATATATTGATTGTTAAAGTTGCCAGGTTGACAAATCCAGAGAACAAAGAACTTTTCTTTTAGGATTAGATAGGAGTCATAGCATGTATAAAGCAGAAGGAAACTTTACAACCATTAGTTTATCGATGAGAAAGCTAGTGCAAAGTGGTAAGTTGTAACATATTAAGAAACCTTCAATGAGTGTGTTTTAGATGCTGGATATGCACTAAATCATTTGCGTGAATTATGTCATTTAATTCTCAAAACTATCCTCAGAAATAGATGCTATTGCATATACTATATTAGAGGTAAGGAAGCTGAAGTTTGAAGAAAATAAGCTACTGGCTTAATGTTCATAGCTTGTTGATTCTCCTGAGCTTCCTTGATGTCTTAGAATCAGAATACCACAGACCTGTGCCTTAAATAACAGAACTTTGTTTCTCACGGCTCTGGAGGATGGTTAAGTCCAAGAGCAAGATGCCAGCCAATTTGGAGTCGGGTCAGAGACCTCTTCCTGGTTTGCAGATGGACCCCTTCTCGCTATGTCCTCACAAGGTAGAGAGAGATCTCTTTTTATAAGGACACTAATCCCATTCACAAAGTTTCCACCTTCATGACCTGATTATCTCCCAAAAGCCCCACTTCCAAATAACATCACTATGGGGATCAGGTTTCAAAATTTACATTTGGATTTTGGTGATACATAAACATTCAGTACAAAGCAATTGATGAGAAGAATTATTGATTTTTTTACATAAGCAGTTGATTCATTTACATAATCAGTGAACATTTATTGAGCACAAATTATGTACCACACACTGTACTTGGCATTGGGGACACAAGGTAAACCAATGAGATATGGTCTCATCTTTATGGTTTTTACAGGGCAGTAAGGGAGACAGATGTAAATTGTCACTCAAACACATAATTATAAACTAGGAAAAGTAGTTTCAAAAGGCAAGTATAGTAGTTGTGAGAGCAGGGAACCTCGTCTAGCCTAAAGAGTCAGAGTGGCTTTACAGAGGATGTAACCATTGAGCTGAGATCTGAAGGGTTAGCAGGAGTTAACTAGAGCAGTTAGAGGAACACAGGAGTGTTTCAGACTTGGGCAGTGCAAGTTCAAAGACTCGGCTGAAGCTGGCTGGGGTGGGGGTGGGAGGTAGTGGAGAGAAATGACAGGTAGGCAGGGGCCACATTATTGAGGGTCTTGAGATAATTGGTCTTCATCATGAGAACAATGGCTTCCAGAATTACCTTCAATAAAGGTCACCAGTGAGCTGCTAGTTACCTGGTGTTACAGGCTTTCCCCAGTTTCCTTCCTCCCCAAATGTCTGGGGTACCAGAGAGCAATGGCCTTGGGTCCCCTAGTCTGTAGTTTCTAAGTGACTCCAAGAACCTCAGGGCTCTGCCCCATTCCTCTTCCACTTCCTTGCTGTGAGACTATAGTAAACTCTGAAAGTGTGTGTGTGTGTGTGTGTGTGTGTGTGTGTGTTGTGTGTGTGTGTCTGCTCAGTGTTCATATCTTGCTATTTTTACCAAATGCCCAAATCATATGTGCTGAGGCCACTTAAATTCCTGGAACACAAATATTTTTTAAGATATATGCTTGTCAAATATTTTGCTTTAGATCAAATTCATTGATATACCTTCATTAATAGCTCCAAAATTTGTATGCTATAAGATCTCCCTACGGTTGGGAAGGCATTCCCCCACCACGGCCACCCTCCCTGACAAAAATCCTTCATCCATGGTCTGGCTGCTAAAATTCCCATCTAAGCTCCTTCCTTTGGACTAAAGCACTATCTAGTATGTTAAAATAAATGAATAATCTGAAAACACGTAGCACTTAAGTTATCAATCATTTATAACATAGTGAAAATGAGTTTCGGATCTTTTCCATTAGGCAAGTTTTGAAGGAGAGAAATGGAAGGGACATACAGAAGGTCATTGAGTTCCTGGTTGAGGTGGGAAGGGGAGCTGAGAGGAGGGTGGAAGAGGGAGCTGTGGGGAAGGGATCCTGCTCTGCAAAGCTGACAGCTTTTAACAATGCCACTTTTCTTTCTTTCCTGTTCCTAAATGCTACTTATTTATTCTTTGGTAATTATCCATTACAGTAAGTAAATTTCTGGTTAAAAGTTTTCCTATGGTTTCCTTTAGGCTGTAATTATTTGAAAACTCTTGATTAAAAATAGTAACTTGAAATACAAACACTTAGCCCTGGCGATATAACCAACCACCCAAACAGACTTCCTTTTTTCTTTTCACATTTAAGTTATTTTCTATTCAAATACAGTACTACATTGTAAAGGAATGATGTGCCGGAAGGCATCATTTGGCTTAATGGGAGATGCTACTTTGGAAAAAACATTAGCTAAATTTGACAGCAGCATGATCGAGATGATTGACACTTGAGAGTGGGCATCCAAGTTCCTTTCATGAATTGTAGGGAATTTGGCTTCAATTGAACATTTACTTATCAGCGTTTGTGCTTCTGGTTTCCAGGCAATGTATAAATTACTGCTTGCTTGCATGTGGTACAGAGAATCAAGGCAAATTACATCTTTTAGGAGACAACACAGCCTCTACCTGATTTCTAAGATATAGTAATATGAGGCCGACTGGTGAGAGGATTCAAATAGAGCCATGACGACATGGCGGCTTGGTGCTAACTCAGGAAGACCCTGGAATTCTCCTGTTACACTGGGCTTTTTGCTTGGCTGGAGTGGTTAGAAGGAAATGGTCTTTCTGTTCCAAATCTTTATCTCCAGTGGCTTTGAGGTGGTTTGTGAAGTTATGTTGGATGCAAAGTGAGTCATCCCTCTCTGAGGAACAGCCACTTCTGGATAGAAAGTGGTAAAATGTGTCACTACGTCAAAGATAGCCTGGGAACAGAGAGAAACTCAGGACAGAACTCTCCAGATAGGGGCAGCTGGAACACAGTGGTGATCAGAAAGTGTCACTTGGGCTCTGCCTGGCAGGTGCACGTGGTGCCTGGTGGAAAGTGGACACCAGTCATGGGAACACGCAGTAGGAGTAATGGAAACACGTGACACTGATGCTTGTATCTTTCTGCTTCTTCAAGGGAAGTGCAACTTTCCCAAGGGGTCCTTCCTCATGGGAAGCTGGCTGGCTGTCCCGTGTCTTGCCACATGGAGAAGAGCAGTAGCTAGCAAGGGTGGTGGAGGGTGAGGCAGAGGAGACACTGGGAGAAGTTTCATCAGTAACTGCACTTGGAAGGGAAGGTTACTTGGTATATTTGATCAGACGGTAAGGGTGCCATTTTTTAATCCTTTAGCCCTTTCCCCCACTTATCAACCCCCTTTTTCTCCACCAAAATCATATGATTCAACCAGAATTTTGCTCAACAAGCATTTGAAGAGGCCAGAGGTAAAAAACTGGGGAATGGTCTGAGGGCCCCAGCCTCCAACACTGTCCCTTTCCTTCTGCAGTTTATAAAGCAGATACTCCCTGAAGGGGAATCAGACTTGTAGACATCACCAACACCTTTTCTGAACATGTTATTTGTACTATGTTTTTTCTGGTACTAGGCCACAGCAGTTGGTGGTGGCTGTGAGGTGGGGAAGAAGTGGAGCGTGAGGGTGGGTGCACTGTCACGGGTAGAGAGACGGCCCCTGCCCCAGTTGCTCTCTAGGCACCATGACAAGCTGTCCCTGGGTAGCTCTCTTTCCGTCATGACCCTCAGTACTATTCTGGACTTCCTGCATTGTTTTCTCTCTCTCTCCAGAAGAAGAAAAAAGAGACAGAGTTTGGGGGACGTGTGGAAGTGGGCTTTAATGGGAGGGAGACTCACAAAAGTTCAGTGAAGCATTTCAGTGCAGAGGAGAGAGGCTCAGGGTCAACATTAGGAGGGTCTTACTGCCCTCTGTCCCCGTGGCCCCATGAGCATGCTCTTGCTCAATGTGTTCCAGGCTCCAAGGCTTCTTCTTCCTTCCTCCCCTACGTCCTCCAGAGAGATCCCATTTGTGATAGCAAATTGGGACAATTTACCCTGTTCCCTAATTTTTGGAGCCTCAGTTACTGCTTGGAATGGGACAGCAGAAGTTCAATCTGCCCTTCTTACTGTTGGGGAATTAAAAGTCCAGCTACTAAGCAGAGATGTCTCCTCTTCAATGTGGATAGAAAGGTAACTGATTCCTTATTGAGTGTGCACAACAGAACATGCAGATAGGTAGTTCACAAGAGACTGCAGAGTCAGGATGAAATTGCACACCATTTCTACAGCAAAGCAGAAGAAATAACAATAGAACATTTCCTGTCTCCCCAAGAACAAACAGGTGCATCTTGAGATAGGCTCCCAGGTTAACTCCAGAGGTAGGTGGTTACATTTTGAGGGGTTATGAGACCCATGACCTTGAAGACATCTGTGCATTGTAAAACTGGAGACTGGGTTTATCTAGTCCCTCAAGAGACCCATCTACATCCCAAAAAGTTAGAGTAAGAACTCAGGTCCTTGATGTTTTCAAGGAGATCCTTACAGCTACCGATAGCAGAAGGGTTCTTACAAAGGGAACAAACCTCTAATGGACCCTCTCTCATAACTAAAGAGCATCCTGTTCCTTTTCAGGCCTCCATTCCTGAGGCTCATGCTGCTTTCATGGCTTTTCTCCTTTAGTATCAGCCTTTACCTGAGTGCTTCTGTGGTTAGGAGTCAGGCCACAGAGCAGTGTTTCCAAGTGACACTGCCCTCTGGCAGAATCAGCTCCTGTAGACATCAAGACACCCATTCCCTGAGTGCGAGGGGCAGAAAAGCAATCTAATTAAAGATCCCCAAACTAAACTATGACTGATAGCACCCTTTCAACCTGCCCTCTAGAGCTTTCAACATGAGGAGGTAGGGAAATCCTTTTATCTCTTGAATCATGTTAAATCAGCTCTAGGAACTTGGAGATTGAGAGGAAGAAGTATCCAAGGCTTCTTTGCTACTGCTAGCTTGAATTTAATTCCTAATAACTACTCAGTGCATCTCAAATTTTAGTTTGATGCCTGTGATGCTTCCATGTTTAATTCAGCTTTGAGGTGGATGTTTTATAAAGCACCCTAGCTGATTCTGATGCTAGTGGTACCCAGAAACAGACTTTCATTGTGCTGCTACCCAACAACTACACATGAGCCTATCTGCCCAGCGAAGGGCTCCTAGAAGGTAAAGTAATACATGCCAACAGCGACATTGGCCCTCCTAAATTGTGTATTTTGGAAACATTTACTGAAGTGTAGTTTGGGCTCTGGGAACCTAGTGCCAGGGACATTGATACATGTCAGAGGATACATACAGCACGCCAGAAAACTGGGTTAAACCAAGTTAAACAAGTATTTTTACTGTAGGACTTCTCAGATCCTTTGGCATGTCAATATACTATGATTCTCAAGGAGTAGTATATAACAAATACAAGGTTAACAAATAAATAAAATTTAAATGACCATAGAATCCTCTAAGTTTGGAGCACATGTTGGGAAACTGTGATCTAGGAGTCTTTAGGGATGCATCAGAGCCATTTTCTGTTTTATATAAATGGCTACTAAAATGCTTGATTTGGCTGTATAAAATAATACTAGATATGTAAATGTATGTGGGCAGCAACGTATATACACACCAAATAGTAAATATCACACATTGAATAATACACCATCTCATGTGTCATAACGAGTGTCAGTATACCGTTTCATTTAATCTTCATAATAATCCTGTGAGGAAGATACTATTATTTCTATCTGATAGTGAAGAAACTTGGATAAGGTCAAACTTAAGTAAAATTCCCTGTTCAGTCTAGAGGCACAGCTGACTGAGAATCCATGAGAACACAGTCTACAAAAAGGGCATCCTTACTACCCAAGACTTAAATCATCATCATCATCATCAACCAGGACTAAGTCTAGATCTGAAGGAAATAGCTGTGTGACCTTAGGCAGATTGCTCTATCTCTCTGTGCTTCCATTTCTTCATCCCTAAAACAAGGATACTGGAAGAACCTGCCTCTGAGGACTACTGTTAAGAATTAAACGCAACAGTGTGCACCAAATTCTTCCAGCGGAGTTTGGCATACAGGAAGTGCTCCACAAACAGGGCCACAGCTAGCACACAGGATGTCGTTTTGCTAGTGAGGGAAAAAGCTGTCCTTATTTGGGCAGACACACTGGAAAAGGCAGCCTTTCCTTTGGGCTGCCTCGGGCTGGTGCCTGGCCTCTTGGTAAGCAGGGTATCCCCCTCGGCTGGCCACCTTTCACCTAGTCACAGCCCGTAACACTGAAGGCGGCAGAGGCTGTGGCTAGATGTTAGCTGTAGTAATTCCACGTGAGGGTGGGAATGAGGCTGAACCAGGATTCTCCTGCTGCCATCCTTGCCGATGACTGGGAGGGGGCCCTTGTTAAGTGGCGTGGCCGCATCTCACTTCTCAGATGCACAGTGCTGCGTGTAGCAGATGCTCATCTTGATAAATTGCAGTGAGAACAAAGGCATAAGGACAGCTGATTTTCTTTTTCTGTGCTTGGTACCAGCTGATCATACTTCCTCTTTCTCGGAGAGCTTCTCTGACAGAGGCGACTTGCTCTTTCAAATTTGGTCATCGCCCTCTGGCTTTCCTGTGTGAGTCAGCCTGGCTGCCCTTGTGCCCCCGGCTCCCTCCCGCGTGTGTGTCTGCAGTCGCTGGGCCCCGACCTCCCTAGGTAATCCCCCTCTGCCTGGGAGGAGCGTCCCCGCCCACGCTGCTGCCTAGGGACGTGCGCCGGGACGGGACGTGAGTCACGGCACCGGCCTCCGCAGCTGCAACTATTATTGGAATGCCTGGGCACGCAGCGCACGCTCGCTGCCGGGATTTCACAGTCCTGTGCTCGGAGACCTGCAAATCCCACCGCGCTGCCGGAGGTTCCACCTGGGTGATCACAAGGTGCTTTGTACTAAAGTCGGAAAGTTTCTCAGAAAGGTCTCTTTAGGCCAGGCATTCTGGCATTACGCATTCTCTCAACACCAACTGCGTGTCTCCAGCGTGTGCCCAGCAATGTGCCTGCCGTTATGGGTGGCTCAAAAGAAATCGTTCTAGAGTTCCACCTTAAATTTAGAGGAGGACACAGCAAAATGAAAAGCGAGAATGAATGTTGTATATCAGAGAGGCGGGAGGACAGATCTCTTTGGGCAAAGGCACATGGGAGAGATCAACCTGGGAGGAGAGAGGGAAAGAGGAGGAGACTGAGAAAAGGAATGTGTTTGAAGGACCCCAGTGATATGAGAAGTCTGGATAAAGATGTGGAGGGCAGAATGAGTTGGTCTTATTTATATGAAACTAAGTATTGTGCTAAACTGGAATTCTGAAGTTCTTTCTCTGTGCCAGGGTGACTGATAACCTGTATTGTCAGAGCCTTTACTGTTCTGAGTAGCGAACTTGCCATTTACACAATTCCTGTCTCCCTTTCAATAGATGAGGTGCAGAAAAGTAAAGTCCTGAGTTCAAGGTCATGTACCCAAGCAGGCTGCCTTTTAAGCATTGTGACTCAGGGTAAGAATAGATATTTTTTCCAGGGTAAGAAGAGATATTTTTCCCAGGTGGATATTTGCAGGCAGGGGAAATAGGTTTAGTTCATTGATTTGTCTATGCAATCTGGTGTGGAGCCCACCTCTTACAGGCTAGATCTTGATTTATGCCTAGCTGGCAGGGAGCTCAGGGAAGTTCTGGTGCTCGTTACAGGCTGGATAGTGCTGGAGACCAGGCATGGGTCCTGAGCTCGGGACTCCCAATTCCATGTTGGTCTGGCACTGGCTGAGGTACCAAGGGAGGGGGAGAGAGCAAGCAAGCGAGCAAGTGTGAGCGAGAGCAGTTACCTTCCTCGCTGTCCCTATTTGACAAAAACATGAGAACATGAGCGTGATAGAAAAAGAAAAAGAAAAAGAAAAAAAAACCCACAAACCTTTGGCTACAGCATTTTTGGATCCTAAGTAATAAAACCAAAAAGGAAAAAAGCAGCTCCTGGGGCAACATGGAGGAGGATCCTGAAAGAGGTTGCAGGTGGGCTGTGTCAGAGGTGCTTCAGCAGTGGGTGTGCAGAAAGAGAACGAGGGCTGAGAAATTCCTCTTCAAGTTGCAAACACAGACAGCATCCCAGGATGCCTAGGAGCTGCCTCTATCACTTCTTTCCCCCAGGGACAAAGGACAGGGAAGAGAGCCTGTGACTCACTTCACCTGACAAGATGGTGCTGGTTCAGGCACTTCCATAAGTAAAAAGCAATGGGTCTTACCCTCTGCCTAGGGGCCAGTCTCATCCTGAGGCTTTCTTCTTCCCAAGAGTAGCCACCTTATAAAGGGAAGAGAAAAGCTAGCCTTTTGTCTGTGGCTTGAATGCAGCTGTTCAAATTAACATGGAGAAGGAGGCGTAAGTGTCCACCTCAGACTGGGCCAGTGTGGAGCTTGGGATTGGCAGAGAAGAAGTGGAGGTTTGGGACATCTTTTTATTCCTTGATCTGAAAGAGAAAAGTTACACTTCTTCAGTTAAGACAAGCTGAAGGAGACTGGAAGGTTCCCTGAGGGACAGCTACTCATAAACTGGGTCATTGAGTTCTCTCCCCACCTCCTCTCATCCTCTCAGAGACGTCTGGGGATGCACATCTCAGCATCCTCCTCACCCCAAGTCCAGCAAGTCCTGGTCCCAAGAATGAAAGATGCCCATTTGAAGTTAGGATAATCGCATTGGACGCTTATAGAACACATGGTAAGGACTTTACTGGAATCTTTTCCTTATAATTCTCTCAGCCCCTGTGAGAGACATCCTGTCACCATCCTCATTTTTTCAGATGAGAAAACTGAGGCACAATAAAGCCTCTGAAATCTGATTTAAAAGCTGCTACTTTTAGTACACCTGAAACTAACATGATATTGTACATCATCTAGAGTTCAATTTTTTAAAAATAATAATAAAATAAAATAAATATAAGCTGCTACTTTAATAGGCCTCTAATGGACAGGCATCGTTCAGTGATTACAGTAAATGATTTTTAACCAAAATAAAGCAATTCACTTGATGATAATATCCAAACAAGCAGCTGTTGGGTTGAAGACTAGAAGAAATGGTAAGTTTCCCATGAGTGTGTGTGTGTTTGTGTGATGATAAAGAGAGGCAACAGCCCAAAGGAAGTATTCATTTTCTAAGGCATTTGGTTGAACTCTTTTGTGGCGCAGAAATGTTGCATTAGAACTACTTAACTGGGGAAAAGGGCATTTAAAACCACCAGTAACACTAAAAGAACTCAAAACCACCACACTGTTTTTGCCAAAGTAATATCACCAGATAACTATGCTAAAAAATGAACCATGTAGCCAAAGGTCAGGACACCCTGGGAACGGAGCCTCCTGTTCGCGTGTCCCCTCTTTGTTCTGCTGCTCAGGTTCTGTGTCTCCGAATTACAAGGACAGTTTTGCTCACGTACACTTGGGGACTTGAGACTTTTCAGTGTGCGTTCCAGGCTTTTCAATGTGACCTCCCTGAAAACCCTTCCCAACAATCCCTCCAAAATACAGGACCAGAAACTGCTCCTGCCATGTCAGTTCAAAGTTCACATCAGGACAGAGGTCTTCAGAGAATGAAATGGTATGCTTTGGGCATAAACAACCATTGTAAAGGAGATGATTTGGGAAATTTAGAAAAAGAAGGATCTGCAATTATTCAATCCAACGTCGACTGACAAACTTTCCAGTTCATCTTGTTTAAATCATGACCATCAGAAGCCTATTGTTTAGTATTTTTCAAAAAAAAAATTCACATTCTTGAGGTTTTTTGTTTTTTTGATTTGTTTTTGTTTTTAGATCTACTTCATACTCTGAATACTCATAGACTTTTTCAGGACCTCAGCAAAACAGAAATGTGAAAAAATAAAGTCCAAACCAACCCCAAATAAAATTGATCAGCAACATTTTCAACTGAACCTTAAAACCAATCAAAATGAGTTTCTCCCCATAAAACCACCAGGGAATTGTACAGAATCAGAACTGAAAGTATACCTTTTCTTAAACCATTGAATTAGACAAAATGGGAACATCAATATATTTTCCAAATTTGTATTCCAATTAGTTCAACTTTCTTAGTTTCTCCCCATTTCCCATTAAACATGAAAAAGTCCCACTGGTTGGTATCAAGAATTTCAACACTTCCGGATCTACTAAAGGACGTGGTCAAAGCAAGGAAGATGACCGTTAAGACCATACTACTAGAGAGGGTGTCCCACCCACTGTCATAACTCGTGAATGTTCCACCTTTGTCATCTTGGGCAATAGAAAGGTTACCCTTGGGTTGGACTCTGCCCACACACTTCTAAGCAGTCACACATGACAAAAGAAGCTACAGCCTTTGTGATCATGGGTTTCCAAGCAAACCCTGGAAGGAGAAGCAGCTTTTGAGCAAAGCAAGGCATGAGTTGAGGAGTTTTAATCCTGAGCTGACCTCTCCCCTCTTCTTTTATTTTCCCACTCTTTCAATCCAGGAACAGGTGAGCATGGAAGGTAAAGCCACTTCTTCTAGAAAGATGATCCGTATATTAAACAGTGCAGGGAAGGGAGGTTAAGAATCAGAAGACTTGGTTTCCAGTCTTCATTTGGTCTTTAAATAGCATTTAAAGTTTAAGCAACTCAATTGTCTCAGAGTCAGTATTCCCATCTGTAGAATGGGATGATAGTACCTACCTGCTGTATACAGAGCTGTGAGGAACAAAATGAGAGATGGCGTGATGCCATTTTATGTATCACATTGGTTCTTTCAAAACCTGGTTGGTGTCTCTTTCCCTTTCTCTGTCTTCTTTAAGATGCAACTTCAACTGCAATTCATCTCTGCCATCACTAAAGTTCCAAATGGAGATTACTTAAACATAGCAATCACCTCTCTAAATCAGGAGCCATCTCCTTCTGGGCACATGTGACCATATTGAATTTTATTTTCTATTTCATGAATGTATTTTTCATTGTTACATAAAATGAACTTACTCTTTTCTCTCATTTCTTCCATTAAGCCTTTAAACTCTAAACAAATTGTAATGCATCTATTTAGGAGTTAGATATGGCTGTGCCATGGTGGGAATATTAATAGAAAGTCCATATGTTTCAAGTCCTTCCGTAAAACATGAAGGAAAGTGCTCTTAGCATTCTACGTAAAACTGTACTGTTAAATATACGTGTGCAGTCATTTAAAAAAAAAAAAAAAAAAAGAAGGACATGGAGAGGAACAGCAGACCTTTCTTGCAGAGAGGGCTTTTAAACCAAGCATCACCCGCTGTCCCAGTCAGAGAAAGTGCTAACTAGATACAGAAACTGGAAAGACAAGTGGGGTGGGGGAGCAGCTAAGGCTTTAAGCAGGCAGTTCCATCCCTTTGGAAAGGTGAACAGCCGTTTTCAGGATTTCAGGGGGCGGGATGGAGAAGTGGGAAACCTTCTGAGTCAGATCTTTATTGTGTGGCTTCACAGGGTAGCATGTGTGCATTCCAAATCCTGGAATGAGATCCCAAGGTGAAAAAAAATCTCTCTGGGGATTTTCCATTCTTGTGGGTTTCCCAGGCCTCCGCTGGTCTCCAGAGTTCCTGACAGTTGGAGGTCAGAGGATCAGAGGAAGGCAGAGCAGCAAGGGGCTTTGAAGATCCTCCGGTCCAACCTTTTCATTTTTTTCATTTCACACATGAGGCCCAGAGACTAGGGAGCAGGGCCCCCCTTAGAGTGCACAGACTTTGAAAAAGCTAAAAGAAATGTCTTCCCTGTAACCGACTGATCGCCAGGCTTGAAGCCTGCTTAGCAATACTGTGAATTTTTTTCCTCAAGTCTCAATAAGGGTGACTCTCCAGTGCTGAATGGCAGAACCCCAGAGGCATCCCTCCCCTGCCTGCTGGAAGGGAGCACAAGGTGAGCTGTCAGCACCTTCGGCGGGATCTGGGCTGTTGCTTCCTGGCCATGGTGCAGCCCGGGATTTGTTTGTATAAAGGACCAGAGATTGATGGGTCAGACAGCTCTCTAGCTTTTGCATGTTGGGGAGAAAAATGTCTTGGTAAACACAATAGGAACAGCAGCCTGAATTGAAAGGAGCACACGGCATCCACGGAGCCCACGTTCCCTTCCACCCCCAACCCTGCCCGCCCAACACACACACCCCTGCACATATTTCTTGCTTCTCAGCTCTTGCCTGACATGCTGCCTCCAGTGCTTATTTTGAAATACCAACTGAGAAGGTTCCACAGGCCTCTGTCCTGTAGTCAAGCTCCCTAGTCTCCCTTTGGAAGCTGAGGGCAGCCGGCCAGCCCCTGTTAAATTAGACAAGCCTAGAAAGAGGAGTTCCCCCCACCTCACCCCGAGCCTTGACTCAGCCCCCTGAGCCGTGCTGTGCGTTACATCTGGCAGCCAGAAGCGCTAGAACAGCCCCCTCTCCGGAGGCCCTGGGCCGCCCACAGGTTGTCTAGAGTTCCTGCCCCTTATCAGCCTCTCCCTGGCTTCTGCCTAAGCTATCAGAGCCTTCAGCAGCCTGGACACCAGGGCTGCACACAGCAGCTTCATGTTTGATTAAAAAGGAAGCCTGCCTCCTTCTCCTTCTTGTCTAGGCCTGTTTGGAGATAATCCTGGCCGAGGTATGCCCTGCAGATCACTTAAAATCCTTCCACCTTGCTCACTGCCTCCTCTTCTGTTTCAACACCCCACACCCTTTAATTTTTTCTAAAGATTAGAAGGAAATTAATTTGTCCTCAAAACTAAAAGGCTAGAGCACCCATCACTATGATGTCCAACTTTTTTTTTTCTGCTTCACCTTCTGATGTTTTGTGTGATAATTAGAGTCTTACTTTTGTATTATAAAATGCACCTAGTTGTGTGACTCTGAATTTCTTGGTAAGTACTTGCAAATCAAGTTGTACGTTTCCACTTGCCAACTGAAAGAGGCAATATGTACTTGGATAGTTAGGTGTAAGGGGCCAGCCTTTAGTATAATGAACATTTATGAAGCACCTACTGTTTGCCTATCCCCTGTGCTAGAACTCTGGAGACACAGAGATGACAAGGCACACACCTGCCTCCTGTAAGATTATTCTCAGTCTTCTTCTCTATGAGAGAACATAATTCTAATCAGTGCTTAATTCTCAAATGATTTTTTTTCCAGAGGGGTGAGGGTGCCTGAGTACCTGTATATATTTATACAAATATCGGGGATCTAAAGTTGCAGATGACAACATTTAGAAAAGAGCAAATCTGCTTTACCCAGCTAGAAGCCTTAAGCGTGCATAACGCTTGAGTGCATGTTATATGTATTTCTTAGCTATCCTCTGTGAAATGTGGAACAATACTGCGCTCTGTTAGATATTTGATAAATACAGGAAGAGGATAAAAAGGAGGGAGCAAAATCTCAGTGTCCCCTTGTGGATAGTAGAAGGGGCTTGCAAGGATAGTGAGCTAATGAGAAAACCCGAGAAGACAATGATGAGACCAAGACAGAAGGTTAGATCAGTGATCTTCAGAGTGGAGTGCAAAAAAAATACGATCTTCTGTTTATATTTAAGCTTATTAAAAATTTAAAAAGACTAATATTAAACTTTACTAATATTTAACAAAGGGTTGGCTGTAGTGTATGTATACTATATATGCTACTATACACATATACAGTATACACATATATACACAATATATGTATATAGAGTTGACTCTGGAACAACACAGGTTTGAACGGTGTGGGTCCACTTATACAAGGATTTCTTTCAGTAAGTACTACAGTATTACATGATCCAGGCCAGTGTAAAGGTGTACACGGATTTTCGACTAGACTATGGGTCAGCACCCCTAACCCCTGTGTTGTTCAAGGGCGTTATACATACATATTCAGTCGTCCCCTGGTACCCATGGGGCATTAGTTCTGGGACCCCCAAGGTTACCAATATCAGTGGATGCTCAAGTCTCTTATATAAAATGGCATAGGACAGTTGGCCCTTTGTCTGTAGATACAGGTATGAAATGCCTCCTCAAACTTTTATTATTGATAGGCTACATAAGCAAAACACGTGAGGAGACCACTGATGGATAAGAAGCAATAAAGATAAAAGTTAAGATCCACAGCTGCATGCTCCAAATTGTGAAGTGAGGACAGAATAAGAGAATAAGTACCAAAGTTAGCATCCTGGAGAATAGAACCCAATGAGTATACAAGGACGGCCACTGATTAATTCCTTCCCTCTCTGTACGCACAGACTTTCTCCCCTTCAAGAGGCGGACCCCACTTCTCCTCTGTTTGAATCAGGACTTGTAACCCTCCTTGACTCATAGAATATGGCAGAAGTGACGTTCTGGGACTTGTTCCCCTAGGCTGTTAAAGGTCTGGTAGCTTCCACCTCCTCCCCCTGGAAAGCCAGAAGCTGACCCCCTGAGTGAGACTGAGCCGTGGGGAAGCCTAAGTTAGCCACGGGAGAGGCACCAAGGCACCAGATATGCATGTGAAGTCCTCTTGGATCTTCTAGCCCGGCCAGCTGCCAACTGAATGTAGCTGAGTGAGTGACCAAGCTGACACCACAGGGAGCAGAAAAGCCCCATAGAATCCTGCCTGAATCCCAAACCCCCAGAACTCAAAAAAAAAAAAAAGGGGGGGGGGAATTATTTTTTTAAGGCACCAGGTTTTGGAGTGTAGTTTGTTGCACAACAATACATAATAAAATAGTCATACGTTATGGTTCAGGAATTGACCCTAGAAACAAACATATTTACCAAATTTCCTCTGTTTACTTGTTGCCATCTTAGACAGGAAAACAAAATCATGGTGACCAAGAGTATGTCGTCAGTGAAATCCTAGGGCTAGGATGAGCCCAGAAGACAAAGGGACAGTCTTAGCAAATTTACAAAGTATTGTTTTAAAAGAAAAAGTCGCAGATGGATACAAAACACTTAGGGATTTTGGTATTTTGCAATAACCAGGAATCTCGGCACTGGTGATTATTTTGCCTTTTCCTTTGTCAAAAGTTTTCTCCCTTCAATCCTTTGGGGAACGTTTCTTTCTTTAGCTCTACAGGCCAGCTTGTCTGTTCTGCAATTCTTTCTGTTAGGGCTGGAGGTCTGGGAACTACATTTCCCAGCATCCCTTGCCAGCAGATTTTTGCATCATATTATGACAACAAAGTTGAAAGAGAGGTAGAAGCCGTGTGATTGCTCCCCTGTCAGTTTGTATTAGATCCCAGATGTTTCCCTTTGAATCATCCACCTCAGTCAGTGCTGGAAGCAGATGAGACCACCAGCAGTTTCCTGTAGCCTCTGAAGCTTCCTGACTCTGAAAAACTAGCAGCAAATTGGAAAGCTCATTGCTTTCTCTGACCTACCCTCCTCTACCTACCCTACACCTACCCTGAAAGGTGTAGTTGGGGTTCCAGGGACAGGGGAAATTAGCATTTTTCCTTTCAATTAATCAAAGAATGTTTTGTAGGTAGGGTCACAGTCACCAGATTTAGCAAACAACAAGAGGTCACCTAGTTAAATTAGAATTGTGGATTAAGAGTGTAGTAGGCAGAATCATGTCCCACAAAAGAGGTTCCTCTCCTAATCCCTGGAACCTGTGGGTGTGCGACCTTACATGGCAAAAGAGCTTTCACGTGTGAGGAAGCAAATGGGCCTGGAAGTGGGGAGAATCTCTGGGATCATGCAGCTGGGCCCAGTCTCATCAAGTGAGCCCTTAAGAGTAGAGAACCCTTGCCATCTGCAATCAGGGGGAGGTGTGATTAAGGAAGAAGGGTCAAAGAGCCACAACACTGCAGCCTTTCAAGATGGAGGAGGAAGGTTGCGCTAAGGAATGTGTGCAGCTTCAGGCGCTGGGAAAGGTAAAAAAAACAATTGTCCCCTAGAGCCTCCAGCAGGAATGTAGCCCCACTGACACCTTGATTTTAGCCCAGTGAGAATCATGTCAGACTTCTGAACTCCATAGCAGTAAGATAATACATTTGTGTTATTTAATCCACCAAGTTTGTGATCATTTGCTAGCAGCAGTGATAGAAAATTAGCACACCAGAAACTGACACAACATTGGCAACTGACTATACTTCAATTAAAAAAAAATACAACTAATAAAGCAGATAGATTTTGGGTATAATTATGGCCATGTAATATTTAGAACACACAAATTTAAAACTATTTCTATTTTGAAATTAAAATTTAATTGTGGGTCCTGTATTTCACCCATCAACTCTATTTATAAGCAAGTAGGATTCCAAAGCTCTTGTACATCTTTGCCTAGAAACCTAGGCCACTTACGATGTGCCAGACATCTAAAATAGGCAATTTATCTCTTCTGTTTCATTAGATCCTCACAGCTCTCTGGGGTAAGTATGATCGATGGCTATTTTCCAAACGAGGTAGCTGAGTCTGTGCAAAATCCAACAATTTGTTTAATGCAAATTTTTGGCGGTGGAGGAACTGGGAGTGGGTCAGGTCGGTCTGACTCCAAAGCCCATTATGCTGAGTTATCTCTGTCTCGTTGGCTAGGTTATTCCTCCACTTGTCAGCTTGCTTTCATCACTGGAGCCCCCAAAGCTAACCCCTCCTGCTGCTTCCACATCCTCTCCACCCACTGCCTCCTGTAATCTGATTCTGCCCAGTAATCTGATTTCTGACTCCCCTCCCCACCTCTTCTGTACCATCAAAACTACTTTCTCAAAGGTCACTGGTGGCCTCTAATCTGCCATCACTTCTTAGTCACCCTCCTCTGTGCCCTCCCAGCAGTTTCCCCCTCCCTTCCAAGCATGCCCCCCCCCCCCGGCATCTCCACACGCAGAGTGCTTTGATGTTGTCCTGCTGAATCTCCTCCTGCCGCTCTGATGACTTCTTTATGTGACGGTTAATTTTGTGTGTCGACTAAGAGATGCCCAGATAGCTAGTAAAACGTTATTTCTAGGGTGTCTGTGAGGATGTTTCTAGAAGAAATTAGCATAGACAGAGTGAGGAAGACGGCCCTCACCAATGCAGGTGGGAGTCATCCAACCTGCTGAGGCCCTAAGTAGGAAAAAAAAAAAAAAAAAGTAGAGGAAGGGCGAATTTGCTCTCGGCTTGAGCCAAGATATCCATCTTCTTCTATTCTCAGACCTTGGTGCTCCTGGTTCTTGGGCCTTCAGACTCAGACTGGGACTTAAATCATTGGTTCCTCTGGTTCTCAGGCTTTTGGGCTTGGCCTGGAACCATACCACAGGCTTTCCTGGGCCTCCAGCTTGTGGACAGAACACAAGGGACTGTGTTCTGTCATCTTAGCATCCATAATAATGTAGGCCAACCCTTTAATTATCTCTTAAGTGTGTGTGTATATATAATGTGTATATATATATGTATGTCTGTGGGACAGCCCTGGTTCTTGTCTCTCTGTCTCTCTTCTTTTAAATTTCATTTCAAAACTCTCCTGGAAATCTCACCGTCATAGCTTGAGCTCTCATCTTTGCTGAAGATTCCCAAATCTTATCTCCAGCCCTGCCTTCTCCCCAGCTCTCATCTCACATCTACAAGTACCTGCTGGGCAATCCCATCTTGATGCTTAAAAGCAGGCCTACCCCACCCTCCATGTGTCTCACCCGCCCACCTTCTGCAGTGTGTGGAAGGCCCAGGCGCTCCCTACACACAGGTGCCAGATGTCATCCCTTTATGACTCTGGCCTCTCTCCCTGACCAAAATCGCTGAGGAGTCACTAGGCCACAGAAATTCTGTTCTTCAGAATATCTTTTGCATTCCTTTCTTCCTGTGTAGCATGGTTCCCTCCCCCAGGTCTTAGCTGCTGCCTCCTCCTGCCTCAGAGGCCCTGAACCTAGCAGCACACCTGGAAATACTGCAGGTGCCTAGACCCCACCCTCCCAAAGATTCAGTTGCTTTAGGATAGGGCCCAGGTAGCAAATGCTTGTAAATCTTCTCCAGGTGTATTGGGTTTCTATGGCTGCTACCAAATGACCACAAACATGGTGGCTTAAAAGAACACAAATTGATTCTTACACTTCCAGAGATGCCAGGACTCTGCTGTGAGTGTCCCTGAGCCAAAATGAAGGCGCTGCTCCCTCTGGAAGCCCTAGGGGAGAATCTCCTGCCTTGCCTTTTCCAGCTTCTAGAAGCTCTATCTTTCCTTCATTCGTGGCCACATCATGTGGCCTTTTCTCTGCCTGTTTCTGTTAGCACGTTGCCTCCTTCTCTTCCATAAGTCAAATTTTCCTCTGTTTGCATGCTAACAAGTATACTTGGGATTACATTTAGGGTCCACCTAAATAATCTAGGGGAATCTCTGCATCTCAGGATCCTAAAGCACATCAGTAAAGTATTTTTTGCCATAGAAGGTACCACTCACAGGTTTCCAGGATTAAGCCCTGAATATCCTTGGGGGCCGTCAGTAAGGCTATCCTACCAGGTGAGGTTAATTTGCCATCAAGTTTGAGAACCACTCATAACTCAGCAACTTTGTTCCAGGCTCACCATATTCCTGACGCATCTGTTATAACATGGCCCCTGATGAAGTGCCATCAGAGTTCACCGCTGCTTTGAGAAGACGTTCCCTACTCCTTAATGGAGAAGAACCCCGTCCACGCCGACCCGAAGACTCCTTACCTAACAAGGTATGTTCTCCCTCTGTCCTACAGGAACATTTTGCTTCAGGTAAGCTGACTTTCCCAGACTGTGCCTGGCATTCTGACGGGCTTATTTTGTTGGTGCTGTTTCACTGATATGTAAGGCTCTCCTCGCCGTCCTGTGCTTGCTCAGATCTTACCCATGTGCCAAGCTGTATCCTTTCCCTCAGGCAGCCGTAAGAAAGCACCACAGACTAGATGGCTTAAGAAAAACACCTAGAAGTCGGTCTCACAGTGCTGAAGGCTATCAGTCTAAAATCAGAGGGTCAGCAGGGTGGTTGCCTTCTGAGAGCTGTGAGAGAGGACCTGTTCCAGACTGTTCTTCTGTCTTCTCCCTATGTCTCTCCACCTTGTCTTCTCTCTGCATGTCTGTCCCCAGATTTCCCCTTTTTATAAGAATACCCGTCCTCTTGGATTAGGGCTGACGCTTATGGACTCACTTTAACTTGCTTACCTCTATGAAGACCCTATCTCCAAATAAGGCCACATTCTGAGGTCCCAGGGGTTCGGACTTCAGTGTGGGAAGGTTTGGAGGGGGACACAGTTCATCCTGTAACACTAGCCTATCACAGTCCTATTTGGTTCCTGAAGTCTTTAGCCTTCTCTGCAACTTAGGCTGAAAGCCCCTCTTTCATCTGAATAATACAGCAGTTTATACCCGTTCACTTGGTAAGAGAGCAGACTCAACCTTGACTGCATCTCCTGAGTTGTCTTTGAACAGTTACTTTGTGTGTGTGTATATGTACCCTCCCCATACAGAATATGAGCTCCTTGAAGACAGCTGTTGTGTCTTACTGATCTCATTACACTCAAGATATTACAGTAGGTACTCAACAAATATTTGCTGATGTAATTTCAGAAAATTTGAGAGAGTTATTTGGGGGAGGGGAGTGGGCAGAGACTAGCCCAATGATGAGATACGATCTAATACAGTATAGCATTGAGTAAAGGATTCCTTGGGTATATCTGTTGGAGAGAATCTAAAAGAATGCTTTAAGGTGGTGTGATGCTTCAAAGCTCTGAGCTGACAAAAGGGAAAGGGGCGGGGAGGAGAGAGAAAGAAGGAAAGCGAGTCTCTGGCTAGTCTAACTAATCTGTCTAAAAGCTGGTGAGCCAAGGTTAACAGCACTTTGCATCATCAGCATCTACCTCTCCCACTGCAGTCCTCACTCTTCCGTGATAACATGCTTCTTCAGAGAACTTATCAAGCTGAGGCAGGCAGCCTGAGTCGGGCGCCCTGCCAGACCTCTTTTGGTGGCCTTGTATCTTGTCTACTTGCTCTAGGTTACTGTTCTACCCATGGGGCAGAGACACTGGTCACTTTCACAGAAACAGCATACAGATTAATGAGTGGGGGACTGTCAGGTTGAGAAATGTAAAGGCTTGTCTGCATAGGGAGTCTTTATTTTAGCATGAGAGTTAAGAGGACTGAAAGAGGGGAAGTCTCCCATATTACAGAGAGGCACCGGAGCATCCAAGTGTGTCATTCCTCCAGAGAAGAGTATGTCTGAGTCCCATTAAGAAAATGATGAAGCAGGGGCTTGATTCCAGTGCTATCAATAAACTCCTTCATCTTGAAATCTCGTGGAGCTTTAAAAACCTTCATCTTGACTGGTTTATCAGGGTCAGGGTTTAGTCCCTCCTGCCCCGCCCTGCTGTCCCAGGAACCACGTGCCTTCCATGTCTATTTGACACAGCTGGGCCCCAGTTCTTGCTGCTTGAGTTTCAGCTTGGTTTCTGGTTATCATGCTCGGGTCACACCAGCTGTCCCTTCCTGGTGTTGACACTGGGAGAGACGGGAGTCTGTTCAGTGTCACCCTGACTTCCTCAGAGGTGGGGGCTTTCCATGGGCGTTTTTTGTTTTGTTTTGTTTTGTTTTTTGTTTTTTTAGCTCTGTGCCCCTGGCCTTTCCTCTTCCTCTCCACTGGAGCCTGGGTGCCCAGGAATGGCTCCCTCCTCTGCTGCAGTTCCTGTGTGCTTACCAAGCACGTGGGACTGAGAGAGCATTCTCAGGGTCTCCTCCTTTCTCGGCAGCTGCCACAGTGGGAGAAGGAGGAGGAATCTCCAGGCATCCGATGCTTGCCTGAGTGGGCTGCCCTTCCCTCGCCTAACTCCAAGTGCGGGGTTGGGCTCCTCCCTGTGCTCTCCAGCACTCCTGGAGCAGCTGGGGGTTATTTTTGCAATCAGGGTGGTCAAGGAACAAGAGTGCCATTGCCCAAGGCTTTGCTCGGTGTGGGACTGTCCAGGAGGTCCGAGGTGAGGGTGGAGTAGGGCAGGTTGATCAGCTCCAGTGAAAGGGAGCTGGTCTGGTGTTGGCCTGGCCCACATACCTTCTCAAAGTCCCTTCTGTCTAGTCTTGCCTTTCAACTTTGAAGCTTATTCCCACGAGGCCATGGGTCTGGGTTATGTCATTTTAGCCCACCAAGCTGTTCAAACAATTCTGGACATTTGACCTTCAAGCATTTATGCAAGCGGATGACCTGTCCTCGCCCTCTCCTATGTGGATTTGGAACATAGTTCCTCTTCTATTATCTATCTGAATGATTGACCTAGCCTTAATGTGCATGCCTGATAAATTCTTTATTTTTCATTGGTAGATTTAATGCCTCTCTTCTTGTGTTTTCACATATTTTTGTGTTATATCAGTGCTGTTAAGTTGGGGACTTAGCAATTTGCTTCATACCAAATCACATTCTACAACTTCAGGTTTATGGACAAGTAATAACAAAATCCAAAATTATAAAAACTTAGACAAAAGAGATCAAGAAACATGAGTGGATTGCTCTCAGGTAAAAGAGTAGACAAAAGCAGTGAAGGGCTGGTAGGGTGGGTCTGCTTCAGGAAATCCTTCATCGGTTCACTGGGCTATTTCCTGTGTAGTGTGACCTCATGTTCCTAGTCAAGGTGGCATCTGCTTCCAGGCATCGGGAGGGTGAAGTAATAAAAGTGAAACAGAGGCCATATGTCACCCAGATCTCATGTAAGTTTCCCAGAAGCTGCTCTCTGACATTGTTGCTTACTTCTCATTAACCAGAACTTAATCACAGGACCACGCTTAGCTGCAAGGGAGTGAGGATAACATGGCCTTTATTCAGGACAGTCATGTGCCTGCTAAAAATCGTATTAAAAAAGAATGCATAGTAGAGGACAACTAGCAGCCTCTGTCACAAGAATATTCTAGAACTAGATTTGAGGTGTGTGTGTGTGTGGTTTGGGGGGTTGGTATATTTGCAGAATGAAGAATGTCTTTTCCAAAACAGCAAATCAAATGGTTGGCTCCTGGGCTATAAATCATTACCTATCCAGATAGACATACAAACATACAAATTTATATAGGTCAAAATTTACATAATATGATTATATTTTAAGTCAAGTAGACAGAGTTATATATTGGGGACGTTTTTAAAGCTATTTCTGTAAATAGTAACGACTTGTTCTAAAATGTTTTCCCCAAGATTGCAGTAATCCTCTGAACCATTAAGTTGGTCAGTGACCTTAAGCAGCTTGGTCAGGCAATCAAATGGTGAAATCTCTGAAATCTCTGGGGTCCCAGTTGCCAGAATTATTTCAACCTCGTGCTGGGAAGCAATGCCCTGTGGTTCCCAAGTCTGCATATTCTGATACAGAGAAGCAGGATACTGGGGGAGATTCTGACACTTAAATTACAGCAAGGTGTGTATGTGTATGGGGTAACTGCACAGGCGGGACATCTGTCTGTGGGAAATATAAGGAGCATCAGGTGAAATAAGGTGCTTAATATAGTTAGCACCCTCATGGACAAACTATCCCTTGGATGATGGTCTCCAATCTGATAGAACTCAAAATGATCTTCTCGGTTTTAGGTTAACTTTTAAAAGGGGTTATAAAATATTTTTGCTTAATTTTGTTCTTTTCTCATTTATGGGTAAAACAAGAAAGGATTTGTTTTGTTTTGTTTTCCTCCAGAGATAATAAAATGGCAGGAGGGAGCAGCCTCTGGCTTGATCAGAAACACACAAACTTGAAAATAGTCTTTGAATGTTGGTTTGCAGATATTATTAAGTAAGAAAAAAAAAGTTACTGTTCTTAGAAAGTAATTACATTTTTAACATATAAGTTTGTTATCTAAGGCAGAAAAGTGAATATAAATTAGGAGCAGTTCTTAACAAAAAAATCTTCTTACCTTTAATTATTAGATGACTTTTTATATTTCGTCCTTCCCCAGTCCCACCATATGAGAGTTCTCTGCACTACATTTCTAAATCCCCCAGTGATTTTATTAATGATGCTTTGATAGAAAGTCCATCAGCAAGGCCAGGTGGTCCCAGACAAAGCAATAAATGAGGAAGACGCTTTGCAAACATTGAATGTGTTCTCTAAGGTGTAAGTTTTCTGCACTAATTTTAGCTTTGTGTAGTCATACAGGTAACTATAAGCAATTCTGGACATTGGGCAATTAGCTTGTAATCGAGTGCTGCTACTCAGTTTCCATATCTGAATTTGCATTTGTTTCTAGAAATTAAATGTTCTCAGGAAATGGCAGCCTCGGTGAGCCTAGCTCAAAAAGACCTCAGTCATAGCAGGCAACACTGTGATTGTGCTGCTTGCAAGCATGGGAGCGGGTGCCTGTCTTTTTCTTCATGCACATGGAGCGGTTCGTAAGCAGACAGTATGAGGAGTTATAAAAATACTTGGAAAACTTTTTATTACATGGAATTTAATGTTTTTCCCCCCAGGATTGCATTTTGGCACACAGTTTTAAATGGCTGCTCAACCTAATAAATTAATGACTAAAATTTTTTTAACAAAAAATAACAACAATGACTCAAACAACAGTGTATCAAAAGCAAGAGTCAAGTCAACATGAGGCACTAAGCATACGAATACATATTTCTGTCCTTAATTACAATTAGGATGATTTTGTTTCAGCAAAAACAGTCACCCATTTTATTAAATTTTTTACCGATTTTGAATATACTGTGCTATACAGTAGGGCCTTGTTATTTATTTTATGTATAGTAGTTAGTATCTACAAGTCAGAAAATTTTTTAAATTCCGTGAGTTTATGAATTTATATCTGCCCTTCTTAACACAGCTGGGATAACTGAGCAGCTTTCTATTCTCCCACCTTATTTCACCCTCTTCTCCAGCCTTATTTCATCCTTATAAGATACAAACTTTTGCCAACCACAGGAATACCTACACTGTCTCTTTTACTGGAGGAGGTCTTGGTTCTTGCAAGTTATAGATTGCAGAGCCAATGTGATATGACACTTTTTTTTTTTTCAATCTCTCATGAAGTTGTTACACTCTGACACTGGGAGGCTGATGTATGTCTGTCCATTGGAACAGGATGCTTAGTGGACAAAGACAAATAGAATAAACAGAATTTGGCCCATGACTTGATACTGAGTATTGTAGTCAGGAAAACAGCATGTTCATTTGTGTACCTTCAAAGACATTTTCAAGACATATCATCCCATAAATTTCCAGTTGAGTTACTTGTATTCTCAGAGGGCCTCTGAGGAGAAATGTACAGAGTAAGCTTCAGGGATCTTCAGGGATATTCAGGCAGCCAGGAACAGGCTGGCTCCTTTAGAAAGCACATGGCTTCCTCAGTACTTCCTCAAACCCTATCAGGACTTGGGCAAAACCTCCCTGATAAGTTGGTTCTTCTGTATAACTTGACTTTGTTTTTCCCAATGTTCTAAGGTTTACCTTTCAAGCAAAAATACGAAGAAGAAATTGTTAATGTTTTTCAAGCTTCATTTTTTAATCTGCTTCTTTGAGGCCAAATGGGAAGGTATATAATTGAAATTTAAAATCCAAAATTCACAGCTATGGAGTTCTAACTAATATTTCTTGTTGTGGCAATCCAACAGATTGATCTGCTTTATTGTAGAGGAGGAAAGGCCAGTCACTGGACCTCTGTAAGGATCAGCTGTAAAATGAGGACAATGCCAAACTCAAAACAGCTCAGATTATGTAAGTCAGTCACTTACTACAGTGTGAGCACATATGCATGGCTGTTAGGAGTATAGGTGTATCCGGTAGCTATTGCTTCCTTAGTTATTTAAGAAAATAACCATTTATTTTGCTCAGTCAGGCTGGGCTCAGCTGGATAGTTGGACTAGTTTTAGCTAGGCTCCCTAATGAATCGAGTTAGTGACAGGGCATCTAGGTGTCTCTCCTTCTGGAGTGCAACTGGCTGTTGACTGGGACAGTGGAACCAATGGCCCCACATGTCTCTCATCCTCCAACAAGCCAGCCTGGGCTCATTTACACAATGGCCTTAAGGATCCAAGAGGAAGAAAAGCATGCAGGGCATCAAGGCCTAAGCTCAGAACTGGTACCCTATCATTTCTGCCATATTCTATTGCCCAGAGCAAATCACAAAGTTCAGTCCAGATATAAGGGATGGGAAAATAGATTCTCTTTCCGGGGGGAGTTGAGAAGTCTTAGGGTGAAGGCCATGGAAATAAGGAAGCATGAAAATTTAAGGCCATTTTCATAATTTACCATAATAAATGTTTATTAGGTGTGTGATTTATTTCTTTATACCTGGCTTTATGTCATAATGGCTTTGAGGTGACTTAAAGCAAAGGTGAATACAGTCATATAGTAACAAACAGAAAAACTTAAAAATAAAAACTTGAAGTAAGATAAATTAGAACAGGAGTTCAAATCCAGGATTTTTGTGATAAAGACTGTGCTAGTGTGAACGGAGAATTCGTCTGCGTAGAGCTTTCAAAACATTGAGGCAACAGGTTTTGGCCAAAAGCCTATTAAATGGAGACATAGATTAATATTAATGGAGCCCTTGAACCACTACCTGCAGAGCATACACTGGGGCTCAGTCAAGAGTCAAAGGGTCAGTGACGGACTTGTCTATGTCCCTCCCTTGAAGCCTTTATTTCTGCTACTCATGAGAGGTTTCATGATGAAGAAGAAAGAGCTTTGGAGCCAGCATTGAAGGCCCTTCCAGCTGAGAAACTGAAATTTGAATCTAGGTCTGTGTGGCTTTTTTTTCCCCTCAGTTTTCTCAAGTCAGGACTCATGATGCTTATCAGTCAGAATGTAAGCCATGTGAAAAAGGTGTTTTAGATGTCACTGTCAGCTTCCTCCTGATTCTTTAAGTGACTTCATCTCCCAAGAAATGTGAATAACCCCCTTTTAGAGAGGGATTGCTTCTTGTATAAACTTACCCATCTCAACCATAGGGACATCCAAAAGTATAGCATTTTCATGAAATTGAATGGAATTGGTGAATATTCTGAATCTTGACTCCATATAAGATTTCCAAGAATAGTTTGTAAACTCAAAGCAAGGGCTCACACTGGTATACTGAGGGGAGCTTTCTGTGACTTGGAACCTCTGATCTGCTCAGCTCTGCAGTTGTTCCTAAGCTCTGGGTGTGTGGGGGGCATCTTGTAACATGGCAGCTCCCTTGCAAGTCTGCGGGGATAATCTTTGCTCACATGACTCTGGCCTGGTCAAGCTGCAACATGGGCTTCTGTCTCTGTGAAAAGCTGGTTGAGCACATGTCTAGAAGGACCTCAGTGCCTTGACTGAGTCAGCTATTTGTGTTTGTCATGCTCCTGTGTGTTCTCTTGGCTCTAGGAATGTGAATAAGAAAGATGACATTCCTTCTCTTATCCATGGTTCTTACTATCCATGGTTTCCATCTTACAGAAACCAAGGGGGAAATAGATAATAAGCCATTAAATGGACAAGATGAGTTCAGGTAATGGCACGTGGTACTTTTTTAAAAGCAGGATGTTGTGTTAGTGACTCATGCTGGGAGGTGAAATGGACAGTGTTTTGACTTGGTGCCATGGAAGACCTCACTGGTAAAGAGGATTTGTTTGAACTGAGATTCAAATAAAAAGTCAACCAGTTAGATCATTCTAGTCAGAGGGATAGTATGTACAAAGACCCTGAGTCAAGGGTAAGCTTAGGATAGTTAAGAAACAGCACAGATAGTATGACTGGAGGTCCAGAGGTTGGGGGTGAGTGGGAGGAAATAAGCCAGAGAGATGGCCAGGAGTCAGACCATGTGGGTCCATGTAGGCCCTTATGGACTTAGTAGGAAGCTTGAATTTCTTTACTGGGCAGACAAAAAAAAACTGTGTGTATGTATTTTAAGTAAAAGAATTAAATGATCTGATTTACAGTGTTAAGCGTAGTTTGTGGGGGAATAAAGCATCTTCTTGGACCAAATTGAGATTTTCAGCTTCATCCAGGGAGGTGCATGATTTTCTATGTTTTGGTGGAAAAAAGATAATAAAGATGAACATATCCTAATTCTAGCCAAAAGCGGATAACAAGATTCCAAGAAGAGAACATGATGCTTCAGGAGAAGGATGCTGCTTTGTTTAGGGGAGACGCTAAGGAAGGGAGGTTATTTTGAGACAAATGAGAAGTTCCTGAAGAAAGCCAAAGGTAAAAGCCACTGAGGAAGAGAGAGTCTTAGTGCAAATATACACATTAACTCTAAGTTTCAAATCTAAACGAAGCTTTTTGGGTGTAGCTTCCATAGATGACTGACTCCTTGGTTCAAAGCCACAGAGTATATGAAGTTTTTGTCTGTTCGAATTACATTTCCAATATGTACAACTAAGTCATATATGCTGGAAACATTTCAAATAAAATATTCCTTGAAATACACTAGGATAGAGGGCCGCAGTTTCCTAAGTAATGATAGTTCGTGGCTCTGCCCTGGAGTAAATCCAGCGTTACGGCGATATCTGAGGATCCCTGTGTACTTGGATGTGATCAGAGACTCCAGAAATGGTCCCTTTGCTCTTGGCCTCCTTTCCTCTCCATTATTTATTAGGACATGGATGATTTTTAGTTGAAGAATCCTGAATGGGTAATTTATGTTAGAATGTGTCCACATATCCGTCATCTGTTAGACATTAGCTTGTAGACTCAGCCTAGGAAGCTGTTCTATAGCAAAACTGGTCTTCTATGGAAATATAAGTATTCATGTAGGAACTATGGGGACAATTTGATAAGCTATACAGAAATTGATATATCAGTTTTTGAACACCTCCTATGGGCCAGGAACTGCAGTCATTGTGGGGATACAGTAATAAACAAGACGTACATAGCCTGGTAAGGGAGACCAGAAAACAAGCTGGCTTTTCTAATACAGAAAGAGGAAATAAGATGAGGTGTGTGGAGGCTACAACAGGAACAGGGAGGCAGGCACTTCCCCCGACTGTGGAGATTAGGAGAGAGTTCCCAAGTGATACAGAAACAGATCCATTAAATAAAAAAGAATTTGGCAATCTGGAGGCTGGGGAAGAGGGTAGCAAGAATGTTGGAGGAGGGAGCACTACAGAAGAGATAAGGGCGAAGTTAGTGAAAAAGGGTAAGGGTGGGGATGGGAAGCAAGAAACTGACTATAGTTGGAGTCTCTCAATTATGTACAAATGTAAGAGAAAACGTAAATGTTTTTAAGGAGGAAGGATACAGCTCAAGTGGCAGAGTGCATGCTTAGCATACACTAGGTCCTGGCTTCAAGCCCTAGCACTTCCTCTAAAAAGAAATAATAATAATAATAAATAACTAAACCTAACTACCCCCCCCAAAAAAACCCCAAACCCCCCAAAAGCAGGAAGGGTATAGCTCAAGTGGCAGAGTGCATGCTTAGCATACACTAGGTCCTGGCTTCAAGCCCCAGTCCCTCCATTAAAAAACGAACAAACAAAAATCTAATAGTAATGATTCTAATAGTAATCTAATGATTCCCCACCACCACCAAAAATAAAATTAAGTAAACCTGTGACACCAGTTGAAGACATGTGTGATTAAAACTGAGATCATGAATAACACACTTCTTAATAAGCCCCTGTTGTCCTTTAGGAATCTCTACTCTCTTTTCTGTGAGCACTTGGGGGAGAAACAAGTCATCACCAGAAGCGTCAGGGGCTCACATTTTCATGCAGCAAATAGCGCAGGGATCAAAGCCATCATCAAGTAGTTTGAGAGGCAAATATTCATACTAATTTTTATAGTACTCCATAGCTTAACAAAGATTTCCACTTACTCGTCACAGCGTGTCTGAGAGTCAGAAAAAAATTTAAAGCCCTAATTTGTAGCGTTTGCCAATTTCCACAGTGTAAGTACTCCTACTGTGGCCAGTTTCAAGCTAACGAGAGTTTGACAGCCACTCAAGAAATGCCTGAATATTTAACGATCAGCTCCCTCCCACACCACTGTACATCGTAGGTGGGTCTCAGCTTCAGTTCTTTTCATTCCAACTTTTACCCCTCAGGGTTCCTCTATCTCTACTTCCTTGAATTTAATTTGATCAAGAGGTGAAGTCTGCCACTGGGATCTGTTTGTTGCTTGAGAGGTTTCTTTAGCCAAGGACTTCAATGATAGTCTGTGTCTCTTTTTCTCCCTCAATTATTTGACACTTACGTAAGTCATACTACGTGCTTTATAAATAGTAAATCTCACATAAAATTTATGAGGTAGCTACTATTACCCATTTTTGCAGATGGCGGTGAAAATACAGAGTGATCTGCCCAGTGTAACACAGGTGCCAAATGCAGAAGCTGGGATTGGAACCCAGGGTTGAGTCTATGCCCTTAACCAGCTCATACTGCTGCATAAATGTTGATGTCGGAAATACACCTACAGCATGCTAATATCTCAGCCTGAGTCAGTTACATGCTAACACTTCATTTAGATGTGAAATCCTGAGGAAGCAGCAATGATGGGGAAAAAAAAAGGATGTCAAGACACGAGGAAAAGCAAATGTGAAGAAATGTATTTCTGAGCTGCCCACAGCTTTCAGAAACTATTGCTTGATCTCAGTGTATGTCTCCAGAGAAGCCACATGAAACTACTGCATCTCTGAACAGTTTCAACAGAATGAAAGGAGAAGAATTTATTTGCCAGCACTCACATCCCCTGGTCACAGTCTGTCCTGAGGGACGTTAACTCACGTGCACTTTTTGGGTTGTGAATATGTGGATGTTGAGTGGGTCCTAAGGCATCTCACGTCTCAGCAGTAACAGAAAAATCCTGTGTCAGGAGGCAAGAGGCCAGAAGGGTGGGCTCTGGAATGGTGTTGTTGGGTTGGGCCTGGGAGCTATTCAGGGATGTAGGTGAGCAGTCATCGAAGCAGCCTGTGGTGCTGGCCGAGGCAGCAGGGACCTGGCTCCGTAAGCACATGGTATCGCTCCTTTCAAGGTCAAAATCAAGGGAAGTGGACAGATTTGCAGTGGTGCATAAATTAGACGGGGTCATTATCTTCCAACCTTCTGAGGACATTCTATGGAAGGGTATCAAATAGTAGATTCTACACTTAGGTACAGTAGCATGGAATAGGTCAGATCTGGATTCAGTCCCCAATTCATCTTCATTGCAACTGGTAATGAAGAAGGGCTTAAAGAGAGCATTACTCCTTCTGATCCAACCAACCATTGCCCAGGAATTGACTAGGAATACTGGCACACTGAAACCCGGCACACAGGCCTAAGCTTCCTGAAGGAGTCAGAGAGGAAATTAGGTTGTAACATTTGAGTTATCCCTTAAAGCTACTTGAAAATCCTAGGAGATCATAAATTAAATGATCAATTTAATCGCCCTCTATATTCTCAGAATACTTTTGTTGTTCATTATATGAAACTTAGATTCTACCGTATATTAAGATTTCGGCTTAAGAATCCTAGAATGTAAATTCCTTGAAGGTGCATCTCCCATCTTTTTCATCTTGATCAATCCTTTTATTGATTCATATAATCTACAGTCAGTGTACATTGGTTGACTTGAATGCACTGTTGTATCCAGGGCCAGCTATATGTAATTTGCAGAGCTCAGTGCAAAATGAAAATGTAGCATCCATGTTCAAAAAAGCAGGAAAAAAATGCCATTAAAGGTACTAAAATATGAAATTTGTTTTTCTTAAAAGTATTTTATTATACAATATAATAGGAATAATAGCAATGCACATGTAACAAGACAAACTTAAAAATTCCAGAAAAATATTTTGGGGACATAATTTTATATAACACAATACATACAATAAGTGAATGCAGTATCTTGATTAGTCACAAAATTATTTATTGGCTCAGTTTTCTGCAAATTCATTAGGTCATTAAATTTATACTTTTAGTAACATTGAAAGATGTGTACTTTAAGCAATATTGAAAGTGATGTCAGTCATTCTTGATAAATTCAAGATTGAAAATAATTTTTGGTAACTTTTTAATTTTAAGAAATCTGAGACACCTGTTACTGGAGTTAGGGTGTATCTTACAGACTGTGGCAACATTAAGATACATTTCTGATAATTTTAACATACAAATTTTAGCACATCTGGAACTGATTTTTGTGGAATAATTTTTCTAAAAAGATTTCACTCTTCATATGAATCAGTTTTGTGTCAGCATGAATTTAATTTTATATGTAAGTTGATGCAATAGCCTTTTAATGTTTCCTCTGTTAGTTACTATAAACTTGTCGAGTTTGTATAAGAAACAAGCGATTTCATGATCTGTATATAAATCAAATCATAAATTTATGTATTCAATTCCCATATCTTCAGTTACACAGAAAATTTGAATTTTCAAATTGTTTTCCTCTTTAATAATCAATTCATCTAAAATTTCTTATGAATATAGTGTTGATTTTTTTCTATTCAACACTACAATGTTTTATTCCTATTTCTAAGCTTGTGGTTATTTTCTATGCAATGTTTGCAGCAATTTCCAAAACCAAAGATCCTAAACTCTGAATTTTAATAACCCCATGAAAAGCTTTATTTCAATGTCCCTGTGTACATTTCTGTTTTGTAATAATTTACTTTCAAAGTTGACTGCCCCAGTGCCAGTGATTCCTGTTCTAGTGCTCAGGGGGAAGAGTTAATATTTGTGCAAGCACAGCAAGGTCAGGCTCTAGGGACCACTGCGCTAGCTGGCTTCCCACCACGGGTCTCCTCCTTTTTCCGGGGCCTGGGACCCAGCTACTTCTGCTGTTGCCATGGCTGCCATGAATCTGGGTCTGGGTTGCACCCCAGCGAACCCCTCTGGGTCCATGGTGCCCACCTGCCCTGAGGCTGCTCCCGTGTGCCCGATGACCCATTCACCTGTTGGGCATGCTGCTTGCTGTGCCTGCATGGTTGCCGCTGGATCAGAATTGTGCATGTGTATCTGTGAGCGCAGAGAAGATACACCAAAGAAGACTTATACAATGTTGGCACCAGACAGCTAAACCAAGCATGGGGCCCTTCTGATTGAGAGCCTTGTGCAGATGAACTGATCAAACGAACATGTCTCAGGCCCACGAAGCTGACCTTGGTTTCATCTTAATTTTAGCAAGACATCTGTCTACTATGAAAAATATGGGCTCGATCAGCAGCATTCAAATGCTTTTGATCACTGCCACAGTAAGAAGTACATAATACGTGATGACTCAGCATACATACAGACCTTTCCTGCAACAATACTTATAATTAATACATGACAGGTTCTCTGATATTTTCTGTTCAGTTTTTTTTAAAGGCTGCTAAGTACGCACTCAACTGATTTCACAACCTGTTAATCAGCTGTGCCCCTGCTTTTTAGAAAATTCTGGGCTGGTTGGTGGGGGAAGTCAATAGCTCAGTGATAATAGTCTGCAATGCTACATTTAAAAACTTCATAATAAGGTATATTATCTAACTGAAAAATCTTGCTCAAAGGCAGTTCATTAAAGGGGATAGTTGTAAAATGGAGGCAAGCGTTTTATGATGCACCGAATGGCTCAATTCTCAGCCCTGTCTGTGTGAACATTTTCATCAGTGACTTGGATGAAGACATGTTTTATTCCCATTGAACACACTGAGAGCAACTTTTGTGCTGAGTGCTGTGCTCTGGCTGGGGCTGCTCCCCCTCACGTGCAGGACTTGAACACACAGATCAGTATGAGAAGATTAAGTGCTGTGACAAGCCAACACTCAGGGATGTGGGAGCATGCAGAAGGAAAGAGTTCACTCCTGGCAGTGCAGACCAGTGAGGCACTGTCCTCAGAGCTGTGAGCAACATCTCCTAAAGTGCGAATAACAAATAGAGTAAAACTGGGGGGAAAGACAGACTGCATGTGCTTTGCTCATCCCTAACACACAGACCACAGTGCCTGTAAGTCAAATAATCTTGTAAAACAAAGGACGATTAACCAAATGAATCTGACTTGACAAGTGATTTAAGAGGCTCAGAAATTACTTTGTTCTATCCCCCCTTTTCTCTTACATTTTTTTTTTCAAATGAAGTTTACACTGTATTTTTTTTTTTTCCATTTGTGATGGTTAATTTTGTGTGTCAACTTGACTGGGCTATGGGGCCAAACATTTGGTCCCTAAATATTTAGTCAAATATTCTGGGTGTGCCAGTGCTTCTGGATGAGATTACATTTGAATCCGTAGACTGAGCAAAGCAAGCCGCCCTCCCTAATGTGGGTGGGCTTCAGCCAAACAGTTGAAGGCCTGAATAGAACCAAAAGGCTGACCTCCCCGAGTAAGGGAGAATTCCTCCTGCCTGACTGCTTTCAAACTGGGCTATAGGCTCTTTCCTGCCTTCTGCCTCAAACGGAAGCATCTGTTCTTCCTTGGTCTGGAGCATGCCGGCCTTTGGACCGGAGCTCCACCAGTGGTTCTTTGGGCTCTCAGGTCTTCAGACTTGGACTGGAATATACCCACTGGCCCAGCTGGGTCTCCGGCTTGACAAGTCACCCTCAGATCTTGGGACCTGGCCGTCTTCATAATCTCATGAGTCATTCCTTTTAATCAATTTCTTTATATTCATACACACAGCCTATTGGCTCACACTACTGGTTCTGTTTCTCTGGACAACCCTAATACCTAGCTGTACAAAAGTTTTAAGCTAAGATTATTTTACTTTTTTATTGTAAAAACAATGCAAGTTTATTGAAAGTAAGTGTGAAATTGAGATAAGGAAAAAAAAGCAGGGTGGGGGGAGAGAAGGAAGGAAATGATAAAATCCATACTTCTACCAGTTTTTGGTTAACTACTGTTAGAACCTTGGTGTATATCCTTTTAGCTCTTTGTGTCTGTGAACAGATTTATATATTTAGTATTGTGGAAATGGAATTGCATAGTTTTGGTTGTTTTTCACTTAATATCTTCAAACTGTCTCCGTGTCGGTAAATCTCTACCTTCAAAATTGTCAGTGACCAAACACTATTCAGTAACTTACTTCTGTGTTGATTATTTTCAATATTTTAAAAACAAACATTTTTGTAGCTACTCTTTGTGTATATCTATTATTATTTCCTTAAGACAAATACATGAAGTAAAATTTTGGGACATAAGAAATGCACGTTTAAAATTTTGCCACCTTTTTTTGTGGGGAGAGTTCTGGATGGAGCATCCCAATTTATCCTCCTGCCACCAAGTATGAGTGCCCAACGTGCTTTCTAAATGTATAACATCTGTAGAAGATACAGATAGTAGTATATGAATGACAGAATAAAAATTCACAAAAATCTCGACAGTTTTCATCATAAAATCAATGGAATGACAAGTAAAAGTTCTTTGATTTAAGTTTGTAAAAACATTTCTTGTGTATATAGGTGGTGAAAACCCCATGTACTTCTGATTTCTGTTGCTGCGTAACAAACTACCTGGAAACGTAGAGCCTTAGAACAATGACGTGATTTATTTTGTTTCAAGTCTGCACTATGGGCAGGGCTTGGTGGGGCCAGCTCATTTCTGCTTCGCTCACGTGTGTTGATGCTGACCATTGGTGAGACTTGAGCTGGAGCTGCCAGACAGAACACCTACCTGTGACCTTTCCATGTGGTTGCCTGATGTCTGGGTTCACAGCATGATGACTGGGTTCTAAGGGCAAGTGTCCCAAGAGGGCCAGGTGGAAAGTCTATCACTCTTACGACCTAGAAATCATGTGCTATCACCCAGGCCACAGTCAAGGCCATTCTGGATTCAAGGAAAGGGGACCCAGACCTCTCACTTCTTAACGGAGGAGTGTCAGTATCACATAAGAAGAATAGGTGCAATGGGGACATGTTGGGACAGCCATCTCTGGAAAATGCAATCTGTCATTTGTGTCCTGTGAAGGTGTTTCAACTTCAAGTACAGTGCAAGTCCGCTAGATATCCTGTAAGCCAGACACAGTCTGAACTTGGTCTATACTATAAATACCCGAATATGGGAAGCATATATTTTTCCCTAAAATTATCCTTCAGAAAAGAGGGAATGTCTTTATGTTTGTGTCTCTCAAATAATGGGGTATTTTATTTTGAACAGCTAAGTACTGTTTCTGTAAGGCATACTGAACTGAAACATTCAGTATTCACTTATTTGGAGATGCTTACAGAGGCTGTCTGATAAGATCAGTGAAAAGTGCAATTTTAAGAAGTTTTAGTCATTATCCTGGGGATGTGGCTTCACAGATAAGTGTTCTAGGTCACTGAAAATAAGTATTGTAAAGATCACTTTAAAAAGTCAAAGAGTAAGTTGTAGATATACCCATAGAATGAATGGGGAGTAAATATTCCTCTAATGTTATGGAAACAGGCACCTGTGGATTAGGATAAAGTTTCCAATGTCAGCATTATACATTTATCTCAAGTAATTTGAACAGAATAGAACAGGTCTTCCAGAAACTATATAAGGTCATTTAAATGGCTTAAATAATGATGAAATTAGTGATGTTAAAAGTGGATACAAAAGTTGGAATAAAATTATTCCATGAACTCTGAGTAGGCAAGAAAACAAGTTTTAAATTAGTAGATTATTTTATATAATAGGTAATTGAAATAGAGATGTGTTATACAATTAATATTAATAAACATTTGACTATATCATCTCCATCACTATAGAAATATTTATCTCATGTTTTAATATAAAATCTATATTTTCAAATGTATTTTTTAAAACAATATTCAAATAATTTCTGAAGTTATTTTTTTAGTTTATTGGGTTACTTTTCTTGACTATGTCAATTAGTTGAATGGTTTAAAATATTCCAAATAGCTTAAGAGCAGTGAAATCTGTATTTCAACTAACATCATTATCTTTGCATCCCAGAGCCTGAGACATACTAAGCCCCCATTAAACATTTGTTGAAGTGAATGGATTTGTTACTCCCTGGGTCCTCACTGCCATTTTGAATTAATCTGGAGGGCCAAGGGAAGACAGTCAGTAAGAGTTAGCACCCACTTTTGAGTGCTTGCTTCAGAGGGTTCTCTCCCCTCAAGTGCCCCCAACACACACACTCAGGCTGTAAGTTTAAAATACACACTAGATTTCAAGGACTTAGTATGAGAAAAAATTTAAATAGCGCTACTAATTTTTATATTGATTACAAGTGGAAATGATATATATTAGATATAATAAAATTTATTGCTAAAATTAATCGCTTTTTAAAAAAATGTAGCTACTAGAAAATTTAAATTAATACATACAGTTCACATTTGTGGCTGTGTTATCTTTCTATTGAAGAGGAGTGTTACACAGACTTAAATGTTCTCAGATGACATCAAATCATTATCCTGAATGGGTGTTTTGCTTTGTTTTGATTTAAATTTTGTGTAGGTAATATATATACACAGCACAAAATTCAATAGGAAAAAAAGTGTGTAAGAAGTACTTATGATAGTCTTCTATTGCTGCTCTAACAAATTACCACAAAATTAGTGGCTTAAGCCAACACAGATTTATCCTTTTATAGTTCTGGAAGTCAGAAGTCCAAAATAGGTCTCACTGGGTTAAAATTAACCTGTTGCAGGGCCGCGTCCCTTCTGGAGGCTTGCTTGCCTTTTCCACCTCCTAGAGGTTGCCTGTATTCCTTAGTTTGTGGGCCCCTCCATCTTCAAGGCCATCCATGATGGGTCACTTCTCCTACTCTGACTCCTTTCTGTCTCCCTCTTCCACTTGTTTTTCCAGCCAGCTTCACTGAGATATAACTTACATACCTTATAATCGACTCGCTTAAATGGCTTTGAGTATATATGCAGAGCTGTACACCCATAAGCACTGTCAATTTTAGAATTTTCAGCACCCCCAAAGGAAACCCCATACCCTGTAGCCCTCACCTCCTCTCCAGCTTCTCCATCGTCCCCCTCCCTTGGCAACCACTGACCTATTTTCTGACTCTATAGATTTGCCTCGTCTGGACTTAGCATATGAATAGGGTCATAATATGTGGTCCTTGGTGACTGGCTTCTTCCACAAAGCAGAATTCTTTTGCAATTCACCCATGTTGTATTGTGTATCATCACTTCATTTCTTTTCATTGCCAAGTAATATTCCATTGTATCCTTTTTCCATTTTTAAAGATGCTTGTGATTTCTAAGCCCACAGGGACAGTCCAGGATAATCTTCCTATCTTAAGGTCAGCTGTTTTGCAACCTTAGTCCCATCTGCAATCTTAATTCCTTCTCGCTGTTTAATATAACATATTTGTGGGTTTGGGAGTTAGGGTGTGGATGTCTTTGTAAGAAGCCATGATTATGCTGATTCGAGTGCCCAGCTCCAGGGAATGCTACTGGGAGCAGAACACAGTGCCCCTCTCCCCAGAGGCAGCCCTGCTACCAGTGTCTTTTTTATCCTTAAGTCATATTCTTTGCAGATACAAATATGTTTTCTAAAAACAGATTTCTGAAAAATACCAATAGTAGAAAATACAATATACTACTTACTGTATATACTGTCTTTCACCTTGCTTCCTATTTTTGGTTTTCTGGTCTTAAATCAACCTTGGAGATTATATTAGTTTCCTAGGACTGCTGGAACAAATTACCACCAACTGGGTGATTAAAACAACAGAAAAGAATTTTCTGCAGTTCTGGGAGACACATGTCCAAAATAAAAATGGTGACAGGGTCGTGCCCCCTCCAGAGGCGCTAGGGGAGAGTCTGTTCCTTGCCTTTCCCCACTTCTGGTAACTCCGGACATTCCTGGACTGTGGCTGCATCACTCCAATCTGTCTCCATCTTCACGTGTCCTTCCACACTCCTTTTCTCTCCATGTCTGTGTCTTCTCCTTTTCTGTCTCTTAATAAGGACATTTGAATTTGTCTTTGAATTTAGGGCCCACCCAGATACTCTAAGCTAATCTCATAGATCCTTTATTATACCTACAAAGGCTCTTTTTTCAGATAAGGTCACATTCTGGGGGTTAGGACATGGCCATGCCTTTTGAGGGGCCGCCAGTGGACCTCCCACAGAGATCATTCCATATCAATCTAGGCAGCAGAGCCTTAATCTTTCAAGCCACAGTGTAGTAGTTCGTGGTAAAGTCATGCTTAAACAGCTGTCCTATTGATGAGCAATTAGTTTGTTCTGTTTGTGGCTTCTCCTTAAAATTAGTAGTCAAAATATTGTGAAATAGCCAACAAAATTTCGTAAAGGCATAAACCTTAAGAAAAAGGATGACTAATTTAGACTGGCCTGTAGGAGTCCGCCGAGGGTACAGTTAAGCAAAGGTACCTCTGACAGCGTGCCAGGTGCACCCATTGCTGTTGACCTGGAGACTCTCTCAGTGAAAGAGGTGTTGAAATCCTGGTGAAACATTTCAGCAGGATGCTCTCCAGGCTTGGAGGGGACCCAAGGTCACTCTCTGATGAGGGGAGAGGAGAGAGCCCTTGTTAGCTCTTTCCTGGCCCTCTTTCCCTGATCAGGGGACAGTGAGCTGGCATCATCAGTGAGCCCATGCTGGAAACGGCCTGGGGACCCCTGCAGAAAGGTGTGCGGGTGGCCAGGTGTGCCCAGCTCAGGAGCAGCCCCTTCTTCTCTGGGAAGAACAAATGTCCCAGAACCTATTTACTGTGTAACCCCATGCTTGCCAGTGTGACAAGCATCCTGCCTGAATGCTGCATGACCCATAGCTGTGTGGCCGCATCTGGGTGAATCCCCCTCCACGTGTGATCTCAAGCGCTGCGTTTTACACCCATATCTTCATTCCCGGCACATTTCCCAAGTGAGACGTTTACATCTGAGTTACAGTTTGGTTCCTTTACTGGCCTCCCTTCCCCCTCAACACACCCTCAACACACCCTCAACACACACACACACCCCTCTTCAGGAAAAATCACATCAGGTAAACTTGGGCTCTTGTGTTTCTTAGGTAAGGCTTTTAGATAAAACCCTGAGGTGAGACTCAGCCTGCTTACAGTGGCGTCCAGCCCAGAGGCAGTTTGCACAGATTATTTAACACAAAGGCATAATTCAGGTACGGCTCCCAACAAGGGCATATTGTATCACTGTCGCTTTGTTGGGAGTCCTGTTAATGGTTTACCTGCACTGTGTCCTCCAATTTAAACATATCCGTCCCATTTGGCAGGAGCAACCCAAGGGCTGATCCTTGACCCTCTGTGCCAACTGACCACATTTAAGGGAGACCCTCAAACCTGGGGTGCAAAGCCTGCTTCCCGCTCCCCCCAGCTCTCCTCAGTCGCCTCCTGTCTGCCCCCTCCCCCTGGAGCCACTGCTGGCGTCGCAGGTGACTCTAAGCCCTCAGGGCCCTGGGGCTCATGTCCAGCCAGGGTCACGAGGCCTGAGTGGGGGCGGCAGACAGCTCCGACCTGACAGGACAGAGCTGTGCCTCTCCCACCCCCAAAGGAAGCAGCTGCTTCAGTGCCAGTCGGGTGCGATTTGAAGCTCTCTGAGAGCGAGGATGGATTGCTGCATGCCCTCTACAGCTCGCCCAATAAAACAGTCAGGCAATAAAGTAACGCATGGTCCGACTCCCCGCAGCCCTCAGGGAGGATCCAGCAGTGTGCCTTCCACTGAGAGAAGGGAAGGCCTCTCACCTCTCTGCCACGTTGTGAAACCCCAGTAGGGCTGATAGTAACAGACTGCATGCTAAGTGCACTGAGGCTCACTGTCTGGCCCGGGGCCAGGGCCCAGCTTTGTTCAGAATTATTTCTATGAATCCTCGAGAACTTCAGGAGGTAGGCTCTGTGACTGACACCATTTATACAGATGAGGAAGTTTAAAGTCCAGAGACAGCAAGAAACTAGGCCAAGGTCACATCCTAATGAGGACTGGCTTAGGGCCTGGCCACTCTCCTCGCTGGCCCAGCCTAGTCCTGTTTGGGACACACTGACAACAGCCTGAAGTGGGTGGGGATGGAGGGGGTGTGAATCGGCGGAGAGGGGCTGTGTCTCTGATTAAGTCCATAGTGCAAGGATGCTGTAACGCCCCATCACAGGCTCCGATCCACTAAGGCTAGCCAGCTGGGCCCGCGCTGTAAGAGCGAAGGGTGACCGCTGATCTTCTCTGTGCAAACAGGCCATTGATACCGAGGATGGCTTTCATCATAGCCACTCTCCCCTGGAGTGGGTATGAAGAGACAGTAAATAACTGTGCATCAGTTTTAAGGAGGATCCAAGACCCTCTTTCTGGAGCCGTGCTGGCCTTGTTCTCTCAAAAGTCAGTACCATCTAAAGCACCTTCCTGGTCCTGCCTGTAGGGAGATAAGGTCCTAATGAAGATATGGCCCTAATTACTTGTGCTGGGCCTCCCAGAGGACTGCCTATAATCATTTATCGCCTTGGAATTTTGCTCACTCTTCATGGCAATGACAGGCACCATTGATAGTTAAGTGCTTATCTAATCTGTTCCTTGGGTCCGAATGAGGGCGGCTACCGCTGTGCAGAGGAGCCTACATGGTGTGAGTGACAGAGAGGTGGGAGTACCCCCATCCCTTAATACGTCATCATTCCTGAGGAGCTCCACGGCTCCCAACATCTCCCCATTAGATTCCATGCTTGGGATAAACGTTTCCCCGATCCAGGCCTTTGTATCCATTAAGATTGAGTTGAGTTGCATGTAATGGAAACCCAACTTCAGTGTCTTAACCAAGTTGTTTTCCTCTGGTAACAAGAAGTCTGGAGATAACTAGTGCAGAGTGGCACCCCAGCCGGAGGAAACCACCCAGGACTCACACTCCTTTCTAGCCTTCCGCCCAAACAACTTGTGGGTGTTGTTTGTCTTCACAGTTGCATGATGGCTGCTACTTCTCTGTTTTGCAACACATTCACAGTCCAGGTGAGAAGAGGAGTAGGGCAAAAGGAACAGAGATCCATGCCAGCTAAGTCTGCCCTCGTTTAATAGACAAGTCATCCGCTTCTGAAACCTCCGGCCAGTAGACTTCTTGCCCATCTCACATCCACCTCTGGCCAAGAGGAAGTTTGAGGGGGTCTGTATTTTTAACTGGGCACCTTGCTTCCTTGGACAAAGCTCCAAGCTCTTCTAGTTTGGAGAAAGGGGAGGTTGGCTGTGGAGTGGGGAATTAGCAATGTCTGCCACACCATCTCTTAAACAGGAACATGTTTTGAAAAATTAGCACATTATGTCATTAATACTGTCATAAAAATCAGGGTGCAGTGGGGAGACACTTCCTCAACAAAAGGAACCAAGGGCAACAGGGAGACTGGAGCCTTCGTAGGGTGTGGGTAGTTGAAAAAGAGGACCCAAACTTTCTCCTCTTCACAAATGTTCTTAGGCTTGGCCTTGCTTCTGGACTGCGGTTTTGCTTCCTCCCATCCAGGGTTCCTGAGCGTCGGCACTGCTGACATCTTGGCCTGGCCCTGCTTGGATGCGAGGGCAGTCCTGTGCATTGTAGGATGTTTATCCTGGCCTTGGCCCAAGAGATGCCAGTAACACTGCCCCCTACCCCCAGTTGTGATAACTCCAAATGACTTCCAGATGTTGCCAGATGGCTCCTGGTTAAGAATCACCGCTCTCTATTCCGCACCACAGAAATGTGCTGACAGGACTTGTCTTTTTCCTGGTTTTGCAATGAGAAGTGCGAAATTGACCTGCTGCCTGGCAGGGGACCCTGGCCAAGCAGGGCAGCGGCAGGAGCGCCTCCCGGCAAGGTCTGTCCTGCACACCCGCCGGCAGCAGGACTGGGCTTCGGCCGGCTCAGCCAAGACGGCGCTTGCAGGGCGGCCTCGTCGGCCCCACGTAGTCAAAGCCCAGCACCTCACGGGCAGAACTCATGGTAGGCAGAGCAGGCTGGCACCAAAGGAGGGCTGTCCAATGGAGCAAATAAAACATACGAGGAGGACCGTTAAATTTGAATTTCAGATAAACAACAGGTAACATTTTAGTATAGGGATGTCCCACACAGCCCTAGATGGGAGCAATGCTCTCCTAGTCTCCATATCTGGGGGGCATAGAGAGTGTTCCCTGGACAAGGAGCAGGATTGTGTTACCAGAAAAAAACCCACGTCGTCACCAGACTCTCCAGGGCCCAGCTGCCAGCAATGGAAAGGAACTACTGAAGTTCCACGTGAGAACAGAAAAGCGTCTCCCAAACTGTGTCCCCAGAGGATTAGGTTCCCTGGGATGCTGCAGAGTAGAGGTGCCTGTGGCACCTGGGCTCACCAGGGGCCGCTTTGGAGGCCCAGCACACGTTAGCATTTTAAAGTCTGGAGAAATCCTGCATTAAGGAAGCCTGTTTGACTTTGTCTAAACCAGGGTTCCCCAAACTTCTCTGAGTGTCTTTTCTTGCCTAGTAACTCTTACCAGAATATACGTGGGTGTTTAATGCCAATGCAGATAACCCAGAGAGTAGCAGACATTTGACAAATATTTATTATGCACATTTACTGTGCTGGGCCAAGTGCCTGGGATATAGACATTTGTCTTTCTTTTGTAGTTCTTAAATCAGTTGTAAATATTTAATTAACTATAATTATTTGTTTAGTGTCTAACTCCCTCAATAAAATTTCGCTAAGATAGGGACAGTGTCCCTCTGACTTGCTATCCTCTAGCCAGCCCCTAACAGTTCCTGGCCCATTGTAGATGCTCAGCAAATATTAGCTTAATGAATAGGGAAAAATACAGTCTTTGTCCTTGGAGAAATCCCCATGTAATACAAAGATTCTCGTGGGATTGCAGCACAGAATCATGGGAGGGAGCTTTAAAAAATACAGGTGTCTGATCCCTTCCACTGGACAGACAAGGTCTGGAGACAGTGATCCTGGACAAAGCTGAGGGTTGGGACAGCACCCCAGACTCTTCAGGAAACACACACTCACACATCACACGCTGGATTAGATTCTTTGGTTGAGTTCTCTCCTTTGTCTCTCAAGACCAACAAGTCTGGGCCTAGGCGGGACCCCTCAGTGGCCTCAGGAGAAAAGCCACTTGCCCTGAAAGCTAGGTGCTCACCAGAGGGCAACAAACTTTTCTTTTCAAGGGACAAGGATAAAGCTTATTTAAAACGAAAACATAAACTGCTAGAACCAGTTGGTGTAAGGGAGATGGAGGAGGCGACCCTTCCAGAAGGCATTTAACTTCCTTTTGGGAACCACAGCCTGTGCTCCAACCTTAATTCAGCTCTAACTGTTCTTCCTCCCATGATTCCTTCCCGCTCATGCAGTCTCCTCCTGGGAGTGTTTGAAGGAATGCTTCAGAGGCATTTCCAGTTCTTGGTTTTCCCTGGGACTGAACACATCCCTGTCCAGCCCCAGGCAGGTAGGTTTGTAGCTTCTCTGAGTCTCACCTCCCATCACTGCCACTTATTTTGATTGGGGGGCAAACCATCTGCCTGAAGAAGGCTTTGTAGGGAAGACTTTCTAGACACACACACACACACACACACAGCCATAGATTTCCACGTACATGGGGTTATTATAAAAGTTGACTGTTTGATTTCTGTAGAATGCTTTTAACAAGACTCAAGTCTAAATATAACTGCCTTTCATATCAAGAATATTGGATATACAGACATTTGAACTTAGTGTATTAGGAGCCAGTATGCTATACACACACAGACACACACACACAGGTATAGTTCCTAACAACATACTCTTTGGGGCTTTTAGGTATCTTTTTGCATTGAATTTTTGTGGGGATGTGGAACTTCTTTGTTTACTGATGTGTGGATGCCGTTATGCAAATATCTATTCATCAATGTCGTGAAACATAGTGAATTATCACCTTCATTCATCTTCTGAGTCCTTATCCCCTCAATAGCCCCCTTCCTTACAACTTGGGACTCTAGCAGTAGCTTACGTGAAAAATGAAATACTGTACTTGCAGAATTTGGAGGAGTTTGATATAAACTAAAAGATTTTTCAGTTCAGCATGTTTTGTTCTGCTAAACTGCACTTGTTATGTTAAAGATGAAAATATTTCCAGTTGTTTTGTGTGGACCCTTCTTCGGCTTCTTTTTCACACCGATGCTTTCTCAGTCTTCAGAATTTAGCTAGCACTGTCTCGGGTCCAGCTGAGATGCTCGCCGGGTCCTTCAGAGGCTGTGCTGACTGCTATTGTGGCACATTGCAGCACCATCACAGCATCGTCTCCCATGATTGCCTGGCAGCTCCCGGAGAACAGGGGGCATTTTGTTTAGGGTTGTTATAGGAGTCCTCTTGCGGCTGTCCTGCACTGCTGGCTAGCAGAGGGCAGTGCCAAACCCAGACACTGACCTCAACCCTTTTCTTTCCTTACTGACTTCTGGAGAAGAGCAGTCTCATAGGAATCTATTGGTCACTCTAAGGAAAAGATAGCTTTGAATTCTTCAAGGTATTTGGGAATAGTAGAATCTATATAGCACAGTAAGTGCTAAAATGGAGAAAGTTCTCTTCCATTGTTTTTCTATTTCAAATTTCATTGATCTCTGTTCTTTATTGTTTCCTGACACCTTCATGCTTTGGGTTTAATTTGGTCTTCCTTTTCCAGTTTCTTGAGGTAGAAGTTTTGATAACCAGTTTGAAAACTTTCTTCTTTTCTCATATAAGCATTTAGTGCTATGCATTTTCCTCTAAGTACTGTTTTAACTGTATCCCATACATTTTGATGTGTTTTGTTTTTATTTTTATTCTGTTGAAGTATTTTTTAATTCTCTTAAGAATGTCTCTTGGAGCCCTGGGCAGTTTAGAAGTGCATTGCTTAATTTCTAAATATTTGTAGATTTTCCAGATATCTTTCTGTTGTTTTTTCCTACTTTAATTCTGTTATAGTCAGAGAATGCTTTGGGTATGATTTTGTAGTGTTTTTAATTTGTTAGGGTTTGCTTTATGGCCCAGAATATGGCTTATCTTGGTGAATGGTCCATGTGCACTTGAAGAAAATTTGTATCCTGCCATTGTAAAGTGGAATCTTCTACAGATGTCAGTCAGTCTCATATCTCCTTTATTCTCATTGACTTTCTGCCTAACTGTTGAAGTCTTTAGGTATAAGGATCAATTTCTCCTTTCATTTCAGTCTATTTCTGATTCAAGTGTTTTGATGCTCTGTTGTTAAGTGCATTTAGGATTTTTTTTTTTTTTTTTGGATAACTAACCCCTTTCCCGGTATGCAATTTTCCTCTGTCCCAGAGATTGAAGGTCTTTTCCTCACCCAAGTTGCAATGGGCTGTCAGTGCTTGTTGCCTTCTCCTCACAGCAGTTTAAGGCTCTGGTGTTACAGAGGAGATGCAGGAGAGGAATCTGGGCAAAGCTTCAAGCCTTTGTCACAGTGGCTGCCCTTCCTTGTTCTTAGCCTGTACCCCCAGGGGCATTTTCCCATGACTTTCATCAGTCATTTTTGTGAGTGCCCTCTGAGGTCAATGGAGAAGTCAGTGCAAATTCCCATTATATCTGTGGCCCCCAGAATTCCATACTGTCTTGTTAGCCCATACTTGGCCACTGCCAATCAATTTATTAATAATTTTAGCTGAATCCCTCTTATTCTTTGGTGTCCAGCTGCATCCGTCCAAAGTAAGGAAGTACTCACATCCCATCTCTGCTTGTGTTCATCTGCCCTCCTTGTTTAGTTAGTTTTAGTTGGTTAGCTTGTTGGTTGCCTAGTAACCTCAGTTCTCTGATAAATTTGCAAAACATTGTGAATGTGCAAGTCTGGCTTTTTGTTATTATAAAAGATCTTTTCAGCTTTCTATATCCCATGCATAAATGGAAAGTATGGGTTATTATTTTATGGACTTCCCTCTCCTTTCCAAAAAGGAGCCTGCAGTGGCAATCCTGAGAATATCTTTCTGGAACCCAGCCTAACATAAGGTCCATTTCCTTGCTCTTAATCCTGGAGCCAAGCTTTCTGAAGGGAGGGAGGGGAGAAAGGATAAAATGGCTAGTAATACAATTCCCTGTTTAGTCTTTTCTTCTCTCCTTGATAGAGGTTGAATGAGATAGCATCAGTATTTCTCTCAGACTCCAAAAACAACAGATTTCAGCTAGGAGAGCTAGATAATATCTGCAGGCCAGAGGAAAAATGGAGGCAATCTTTAGCCCCTACTAAATGAACTGGGGAAAAGAAATCTTTTCAAATCTCTTTAAGGAATTAAGCAATTCAGGAGAATAGTACACATTTTATCTTCCTTCTACTACCCTCCCCCTAACCCTCTGCCCAGTACAACTGGGGCCTAAATCCACTACCCCTTTAACAAAGGGGCCTAGAGGCAGGTCATGAGTAGAGGATGAAATACTGTTCACTCCTGCCATTCATGTCTATTAAATGGTGGTATCCACCCCCGGCCATGTTTGCATCACCACACACATCATCAGCTTGCTTTGACCCTGACACCATTTTATAGGCTTCATAATAATAAATCTACGTCCTGAAATAGTTTCATAGATTATACCAATCAATCTAAATTCAGGGAGCCCAAGACCATTAATGTCATCAGCAGTGATGCAGCACCCCGGGAATCCATCTAAATCCACCATTACAACGGAAAATACACCTTAAGAGCCTGAAGATAGAGGGAGTAGATGGAAGCATAAATTGCAGTTCTATTTTTATCAGCCATAAAGAGATGGTTTTCTTGGGGAGGCTTTGTCTATTCCTGGTAGGAAATGAAACTAGGACTTGCTGTCCAATGCTGAGTCCACTCCAAATTACAAAGTGGGAAGAGTTTTCTGGTCCTGGAACTATGAGCACTGAAATGCAGTCTCCAGCATCCTGCAAAGCTAAGGACTAGGGAATTTTCCTTTGAAACTCCCCAGTGAGCTGTCTGTCAAGGCTCTGTACTTTACCTTTCTTTGTAAATGGCTCCAAATGGTCACATGTTCCCTTTGTTCAGACAAATCTTAAAGGGACACCCAGCCGAGAGGGACTTGAGATACAGCCACGTGGAGGTCCCAGACCTTCCACAATGACGTTTGTGGTTATCTTTCAAGCTACGGATGAGGGGTAAGGGAGAACGAAAGGGTTCCTTCTCAGGCTTTCTGCAGTTTGAATCTTTCTCTAATCTCTAAGACTTATTTCTTATAAGACAGTATGGTACAGTGAAAGCAACCGAGTTTAAACAGTTAGGGAAACTGAGCCTTGGCTCTTTAGCTAGCTGTATGACCTTGGGCAAGTCATCTCACCTTTATGGACCTTCTTTCTTCATCTGTAAAATGAATAGATGGCTCTAAATCAGGCATTCTAAACCAGTGATCCATGGACCAGATCCAGCTGCGAGTCTTGTTTTGTTTTGCCTTGGTATGTATATGTGTGAGCTAAATGACGACTTTGACATCACTTAGTTTCACATACAAACTACCATTTCATCTTCTCCTGAAAACTTGCAGACCGTGGCAATGGAGGACCGCACCCCCACATGGCAGCGACGGTATTGCTAGGTAAAGAATACTGCTTTCAACTTAGCCTGCCCTCCTTTCCAGAACCCTAGAATCACCACCTATTGTCCTACTTTGCCTCTACCCCTGTGGCTCACTCACATTAATTGTCTGACTCCTGGAGGCACGACTCCTGGGTTATATGATCTATATAAAGAGTGACATTTAACTTTTGTCTGATAAAACAGAACTTATATTGAGACTTTTTAAAGAAAGTCTTTTTCAAATGAAAGAAGGGGGAAGCCCCAGATAATCATATGTTGTCTGGATCCCAGATTTTTGTTCTCTGCAAATAACCAGTGTGTGTCTAAGCAGCAACAGAGCACTGCTGGCTTCTTCATTTGCAATAGAAAAAAATTTAATATTTTATTTTTGTAGCTTCTTCCATTTTAAGCCCCTTCCACACATACTATAATGGCTCATCGCAGGCTGGAGGAAATAGGCAACAAAATTGGAATCAGGAACTTTTCACTAAACATTAAGCTCTTGAGCTAACAGTACTGGAAGGCAACTTAGGACCACACCCGTCTTATTCTTCGTTCTCTGCTGGCAGTATTTTCTGTTTAAGTAATATTCTTTGGTCCATATCCTCAGGCCTCCTCTGGGTGCTTCCTTTGCCACTATTTTTTCCCTTGAGTATAAACTCCTTGAGAACAGGAATCAGATATAATGCTTTTGTAATTTCTCTTCCTTTCAACTCTAGTGCCGAGTAGGGCCTAGACCCATCCTAAGTGGTCACTAAGCACCTGACCTGCTTTTGCAGGATTGACTACAGTGAGAAGATTCCTTCCAATGAGTCTGCCAAGTCTAGGGCTCTTAGCACGTGCCCGTCCAAACTGAAGATGAAGGTGCCCTGACTGTGGATGAGTTCTAAGATTCCAGGGTCCATGTTTAAGCAATCAAAGCCCAAACACTGGAGAGTAACTGTGGGGTTGATGATTGATGTCCCTGATGTTCCTTGTGTTATTCCGCTGCCTTCTGCGGCTAAGCTGTCTTTCCCAGGTGAGTCCTGATTCACCTCAGTCCCTTCTTGCCCTTCAAAGCCTCCCCTCCCTCTGTCTGCCCCATGGGTTGATAATAGTAAGATGCATGGAAATGTCTGCCAGATAAATGCACATAAAGATAAGTCATCTGGCCCTTTCCCTCCTTTGCCCCCTTAACCATTGTCTCAAATGGAACTTGTGACCCTTTAGACTTTTTCTGATTAAAAGAAAGATTGAGTCCATGGCAGAGAGTGGTGACCTCGACAGTGTCAGAGAATTTAATATGTCACGAGGTGCCAGGCCTGTCCATGGGGTGCATTTGCACTCACTGCTGGTGCCGTCTCCTCTGACCGATGTGGCTGTTGAGTGGGACCGAGGTGGTGGGCATCCATGCAGCAAGCCGCTGAAAGAGCCTTCCAATTTCATTGTTAATAGGAAAATAAAATCAGTTACTGTATCAGCAAAAGCTTTTCAAAAAAATCAGGTCATTCTATGTTCCATGGCTCTTTTATTATGATTGGAATCACGTGACAAGCTACAAACATAATAAAACGCCTCCTTGGAGGTTTAGGGAGACAGGCAAGAAAGTTGTGTTTTCAGAAGTTTGATTAAAGTCTACTTTCTTGAGACGACAGAAATCTGGGAGCTTTAGGAAGAGAGCAGCCTCAGCTTGGCCAGGTAGGAAGTCGAGGCTATAGGGGTCTCATCTATGGCAAAAAGAAAAATTAATTTTCTCATGGGAACATGCAGCCCGCTCTTCTCACTGAGAGACCAGCCATTGGCCATGACCCATTGGTGTCTTTCAAAATGACAGCGGCTGCCAGCTCTTTACCTGAGCTTGAAATCAGTCACACTTGATTTTGCCTCTGGGCTCTCTCAGTCACTGGGTGATCTTGAGCAATTTACTTCATCTTTGTCGTGTTGCTATAGAAATTAAATGACATCTTGCTTATAAAGTGCTTTTCACTCAGAGCCAGAGGTCAAGATACACTAGTTATGATTACTGTCATTATTATTATCAAGCTTGGTCCTTGGTGCCTTCATTGTCTATGGGCCCCACCTCATCAGTGTCTTTCTGCCTCTCAAAACAGCCTTCTCTCTGTACCCAGGTTTCACGGTTGGGTTGGGCCATGGCCAGCTTTTACCCTAAAGAGCAGTGACAGAATGGAGTCCTCTTCCTTTCTCTGTGTTGTAAAGTGATAACCTCTAGGCACTTTCACATTTGTCTAAGCAGAGCTACTATCTAACAATAGGTGCTTCTTGAACTGTGGGCATTCAGAGCCTTGGGGCATGCAGTGCCCACCCAGTCTGAGCTCTTTGGACCACCCACGTAGGGAATTCCAGATCTCTGAGCCCTCCCAGGAGTGCCCAGCCTCTGCAGGGGAAATCATGGCATAGTAATTCTTTGTTCCTGCAGAGAACTGTATTTCCCAGGTGCATGTAGACTTTCTTTATAACCCAAGGACCCGTCAGTGTCCTTTGGGCATAGGACTCCAAGCTATCCTAGTGGTCTCCCAGTGGCCAGTCAGTGCTGCTCACAGCCTGAGGATGGGAGATGTTTTATGTATCCACAAGTTCTGTTGTTGTTAACATTTGAATTGCCAACATTAAAAATCAAGACTTGCACACGTAAGTGTGGATTTGGGGCTTTTATTGATAAAAATCAGAGGATCTAGCAATATTGGACCAGCATAATTCATTGTAGAGGGAAGATGAACTGCCCTACATGTTTACTAGCAAATAAAACATTTAATATACAAATGCCCTACTTCTTTATGTCAACTCCCCGGCCCACTAAATACCTGAGTTTGCAAATCCTAAACTAGAGGTTACTCCACTTCCATCATAAATCATAACATTTTAAAACTGGGGCAGTCCCTATGATTAACTAGCCAGGAAACAAGCCCCAGATTGAGACCTGTCTTAAATTCACAGAAAATTTGTGGCAGAAGAGAAGCTGGGATTCCTTGGCTCGCTGTCCTTCCCCAGGGCATCACGCTTTATCTGCACTTAGAAAGAAATAATAGCATGAGAACCTCTGGTTCAGGGGGCCTCTGACCACCCTCTACAGTTCTGAGGTTCCTCTGCAAGTTCTGAAGGTGGGATCCAAGGGTCTGAAAGAACCACTCAACCCATAGTCTCTGTCCCATCTGCCTCAGAACCCAGAATTCCCACCACTCACTTGATATCACAACACTCGTCCGTGGAGGAGCACATTTCACCAAGGGAAGACACCACCACCTTGAGTGACAACATATTATTGAGAAAATGCACCAGTTAGAATTTTTCTCTGAGTACTTTTCCTCTGTCATCACCAGCAGTGAATGGGGAGCACAGAGAAGGTGCTCTGGACAATTCTAAGTTGAAGGTGTGCTTGGAGAAGATGGCCTGGTTAAATAGAAAGGCTTAGGTTGTGACTCCTGAGTCCAGAATAACTGAGGGCTCCCTTGCACTTAATTTCTACCTTTGTCATTTGTGGACGTTTGGCGTGGTGATGTGTGAGGGGCTTACCAGACCAGGCAGTTCATGATTCCATCAACAGAGAGGTCCAGACCATTGGGTGTTCCTGCTCTGGAAGAGCAGCACAAGGATGGGCCCTTTGGAAGCCAAATCCATGGGATTCTAGGACCTGGAGATTGAGGGCAGAGGGAGTTTGCCAATATGAGATTTTTTTTTTAATTGTAAGGGAAGGAGAAAATTAGAGTCATAAAGAAGGGACTAAGAAAAGCACTCTGATTTAGCACGGAATTTCAGGAAAATGCTACTAATTTTGAAAGCACTGTGATAAGGAAGAAAGAACACTGGCTATGGAGTTACAAAAGACTTGGGCTCCAAGTTCCTCTTCTGATGCAAAAGACATGAGACACTCAGAAGAGAGACTTTGAGAAGTACCTTCTACGCTTGGAATCTAAGCAAGGTCACCAGTCATCACTGTCGTGCACTTCTCAGAGCAGACTTTTTAATTACACACCCTGTTGTAGAAAGTTTGCAGACTTCAGAAGTAGCCACAAGAAAATTACATGGCCAAAGATCAACCTGACAGTTTCAACCTGGACAGACTTGCTGTTTTGAAGTGTGATACAAATAGATAACAGGAAGTTGAAACTGGTCCGGAAACCTGCCTAAGTGTACTGAGCAAAGTAACAGCAGATTCTCAAGGACTCCACTGTTCATCTGAGTGTGGGTATGTGTTTGGTAGGACAAGGAGGACAGCAGGGATGAGAGGGAGGGGAAAGCCAATGCTTGACCACCATGCCTTTGGACACAGGAGTTCTACCTTGGCTCATGACTGAGCAGCCTCATTTGAAGTCTTGGGTGTCTTCTGCCATCACAACCCATAAAAACAGTGAGTGGAAATCCTCCCTGTCCTTGGGCACACTCATCTTGTTGCTTTAAGCTGACAAACCGTGGTTTTTGCCTACTTTCCTAGAGCAATGACACATCACACCTACGTTCCAAGGTGAAGATGTCTTTCCTCAAGGACTGACCTTGAGGATGGTTTTGGTCTCCCATTATAGTTGCCATTCTCTGTTGACCAGTTAAGGCTTCAGAGTCACCATGTTTTATCAAAGCTCACAATCCGCTCAATAGTCTGGCTCAAACATTGGGTTTATAATATACCAAGGCTCTATCTCTCAGAGAGACTTTGTGTCTTCCCCCATTGACAAAGATCCTTTTCAGGGGACTGAATCCCTAACCATCCTGCTATAAATTCAACTCCCTGGGGCTAGCATCATGCTTTTTAAGTTGTTATCATCAGTTAGAATTGACATAAGTGATTATTACCACTGTCTGATTTTAGAAACCTCCTTAGGCCCCTGAGAATCTTTTCCATTTTTAAGAATCCCTAGAGAAAGTTCTGCTGATCTTTTTATCATCCTGGGCACTGAGCAACCTTCCCATCCACTTCCTCCACTTTTTTTTTTTTTCCTAGTTTTCCTTGGTGGAAATGGAGAACCGTTGGCTATAGTCTTATCAGTAATTGTCTTCATGTGCCTAGAGATGCTCTTGCAAATATTTCTGTGGTCTCCTCCTCTAGTTTATGGAAATTGGTAACAAAATCACTGACATTTGCAGGGTTGAGAATCCATTGTTTCCCAGAAGCAAGGCAGAGATGTGGGAAACAAAAGAGATGCCATGATTCTTGCCTTCAAGGACCTTCAAGTTGTGCTGGGGCAAAGGTGCATAAATACCCTCTCATCAAAAACAGAACACTTTTAGGGGGAAAGGAAGTGAGAAGGGATAAATTGGGGTTCAGGACTTGCAGATACTAACCACTATATATAAAATAGCTAAACAATAAGTTTCTACTGTGTAGCACAGGGAACTACATTCAATATCTTATAGTAACATACAATGAAAAAGAATATGAAAAGGAATATATCTATGTATATGTATGACCAAAACATTATGCTATACACCAGAAGTTGACACATTATAAATTGACTATACTTCAATTTAAAAAAAAAAATAACTGAATACTTTTAAGGACTCTTGAATCCTCATCTGGAAATGACAGGATTCCCTATGCCTTGCCATGTAGCCTCGCGGTTGGGGGTGGGGGTAGGTGACAATTCTAACAAATCACTAAAGAATTTTTTCAGTCATTTCCTTTTGATTCTTCTCATCTGAACCATGGCAACATTCCTGGGATTTATTAACACGTATGACATAGGTGTTTAAGACCAAATTAAAAATAGCACTGTGTATATAGTTTACTGTCTGTCCACTACAATTGCAAACTCCAGGAGGGCAGGGATTTTTGTCTTTTTGGTTCACTGATTATCCCACATATGTACAACAGGGCCTGGCACAGCAGAATCATCCCATAAATTGTTACTGAAGGAAGAATTGAGAGGACTTGAGGGGAAATTTTGATGCTGCTAGGCTGTTAATAGCCTCATTCAATTTCTTTTCCACCTCTCAAAAAATTATGATGAAAACCCCAGAGCTTTGGTCTCCTGATTAAGCTGTGTAAATGAGAAAAGATCAAACCAGCCCCACAAGTAACCCTTTCCGGCTAGAGATATTACCTTTTATTACCCTTTTTTGGTTTCCTGTTTGGGCAGCATCTTGTCTTTACAGTAAGCTATTTTACCCCCTACCATGATTTTTCACCTGGGGCAGTTGGCTTTAAAGTGCAACCTTATCAAATGCTTTTTGAAATTTTAGGTAAATATAATCCTAGACTTTCTTTTTTTCTTTTGTCTCCTATAACAGTAATTCCTTTCAAAAAAAAAAAGAACCAAAACAAACTCAACGAGTTCTTTCAAGCTAGGCCTGCCCTCACAAATCCGCGCTGGCTACATCTTATCAGACGCTATTACCACAAATCCTTTTGCAACTCCACCATCCAAGTGGTTGCAAGTGTTTTCTTAGCCAATCTGATATACGCCTTCTTCTAATTCTAACAGTTTGGTAATAAAATGTGTTGGGCTTGGCACTCTCGCCTTTCTAATTCTTAGCCTTTCAGTCCTCCTTTGTAATTGGCTGGGGAGGTTCATTAACTGGAACTCAGCCCAAAGCCAGGGGCAAGATGTCTCTCTTGAACACAGTGATGAGCTTCGCTAGAATGACCAAGTTTTGCATTATTCCAAAGGCAAGCACTCATAACTGCTCTTTGGGCAGCAGGCTGAGTGAGGATCTGGGAATTGGGAAGAGATAAATTGTAAATTGTCAATATTTGGAATTTATCAAGTTCATTCCTACAGTTTTCTCAGCCTCTACTCACCTACCTCCAACCTCTCCACTCCCAGGGCAGACAGTGATAATCCCCATCCTGGATGAAATGAAGTGGTACTTTAGGGTCAAGTATACCTGGGTTTGAACTCATGAGGGTGGGGCTCCCATGATGGGATTAGTGCCCTCACGAGAAGAGAAGACCAGAGTCCCCTCTCTCCACCAAGAATGCAGCTATCTGCAAACCAGAAAGAAGGCTCTCAGCAGGAACCAAATTGGCTGGCACCTTGATCTTGGACTTTCTAGCCTCCAGAACCATGACAAATAGTGTTTGTTGTTAAGCTGCCTGGTCTATAGAGTTTTGTTGTATCAGCCAAGCAGACTAAGACATCTCTCTCAGCTCAGTTTCTTCACCTGCCAAATGGGGTAATAATACCCTCTTGACAGTGTTAGGAGGATTAGATAAGGTAATGAATATAAATGGGCACTTCGGAGATACTAAACAAAAGGTAGCCATTGTAATATCCTCTATATTCAAGTCCATTTTCTCTATGAATCACAATAGTAGCAACAATAGCAGGCATTTCTAAAGCCCTGATTTTGTGTAAACCACTGTTCGCAGTGTTTTGCTTCTATTTATTTAATCTCAGTTACTGTGTTCTACAGCCGTCTTTCCCATTCCCTTTCCCCAACTATCCTTGGGTTTACCTTCTCCCCATTACTTTCTTCTTAAAAAGTCTTTCTCTAAACTTCTATGGAGACTTCTTCATGGAACCTAACAACAGCAAAAATAAGCTGCACTTCCTTGGGTCAAGGGCCCAGTGCCCTCTTCTTGTCCAGGGCACGTGGCCCAATCTCAGCCCTCTAGGGAGGTCGTTGTCAGCCATGGTGGCACTTTAGAATTACCTGGGGGAGCTTTTCAAAGTCTTCATGCCCAGGCCACAAACCCAGACCCATCAAATCAGAATCTCTGGGAGCAGGACCAGGCACTGCCGCGAAGTATAATGCGTATGAGAATCACCCGAAGAAGATCTTGTGAACCTGCAGGTTCTGCTTTTTAATAAGTCCCCACAAGAGGCTGATGCTGCTAGTCTGTAGGGGACACTGTGAGTAATAAGGCTGAATCAGATCGCATCACTGCCAGGTCGCTTTCTTCTAACTCAGCCAGGACTATCTGGTGACTACTCCGTCCACTTCTCCTTGGTCAGCCTGGACCCTAGCTAGGCTTGAATCCCAGGTGTCACAGTAACAGTAGATATAAGCAGCTGCAGAGAGAGACTAGTTCACACACACAGGCAGACCAAATTCTTTGCTTGGGAAATTCATCTAGAACCCAGGGTTTGGGAATCAAGGATAAACTACCACCAATGCTTGGGAACATCTTAAAATGGGAAGGCTTCACAATCTCTGCTCCTTTCTAAATCGTGAGCTCTTAAAAACAGCCCACAAGAAAGTAGTGAATTCTGATTTTTGAGGCCATGTCACCTTCCTGAGGCAGTCTGTGCCAAGATGCTCCTATTCTGACCTCTTATCTGATTTCAGCAGTGCCCACCCAGACCACCCTCTGTCTGACTTGATGCCCAGTGTAGCCATAAATACCAGGTAGCCATGGTATTCATGGAATTCTCACCTGGGCACATCTGTTTTCAGGATGTCTTGATCTAATTAAGTCGCAAGGAGGGAAGCCAAAGTAAATTCCCCCTAGGAAAATGCTGGAAGGACATGATGTCCTCCCCTCTAGGACTCAGCTTCCTCTTTTATAATAAATGAAAAGGCTACAGGTAGCCAATATCTGAGATGTCTTCCACCTGATGTGCCTGTGTGTTTTGAGTTGAGATCAGAGCATCAGTTATCTTCCATGGGCTTAGATACCAAGGACTTTGAGATTGATGGTAATTCCCCCGATATACATTACCTGCTTCTCTTCTCTCTTAAATCAGTCTTATCCTTAAAGATGTCAAAGAGCTCTTACAACATATAAAAATGGTCTCCTGTATCATGGTTGCCAATAATACAAGGAAACTTAGTAAATGGTAAAGTCAGATTTGGGAAAGACTGAGTCCAGCCCTAAATCTGCTGTAGAGATGTCCAAGGAGGAGCAAAATCAAGTTTTTAATAAATGGAACTAGTTTCTCTTCATTTGGGGGGGAGGATATAGCTCAGTGGTAGAGTGTGGCCTTAGCATGCACGAGGTTCAGGGTTCAATCCCCAGTACCTCCATTAAAAAAAAAAATTAGAGTGTAGAGACCTCTAATAGGCAGCAGTTCCAACTGATTAAAACTAAAACTGAAACTAAAACTAAAAATTTATGCTACATGACAGCCATTCTACCTAGGTTGGGGATAGTTTCCACAGGCAGACAATAAATTCTTTTTTTCCTTCTCCTGTTGACCAGAAGAGCAGCAGCTGTGAGGAACATTTGCTGTGGGGTGAATCTAGACTGTCTTGAGGAGCTAAGATTTAAGTCCATTCTTTCAACATTTCCATAGTACCCAGTTTGATTTCAGCTGTGTGCATGTTTAATCTTGCTTAAAACCAAGCTCCTGGAATGAACCTGGGAAAGACGGGAAATGCTGGGAAATGAAACTCATATTTATTTTGGAAGCAAAGGGCCACCGCATTCCAGCTTTCACTGCAGGAGGGCAAATCTACACCGTGTTGTAACCCTGCAGTTGGAGCGCGGAGGAGGAGGTGGGATGGGATCCCGTATTGCTGTGACTTCCAGTGTCTCTCAGGCTGAGTGTCCTGGGAGCAGCAAGCCATGCTGATTTCCTTTTGCAGATACACAATAGGGACTTAATAAGTAAGCGGGGACTTGATTTTGAAGCCTTGGTTATAGTGCAGCCACTTTTTCAAACAAACTCTTTACGTGATCGCACAGCATTCCCCTGACCTCCTCGTTTTCCCCAGCCTTTCCACCATCTCAGAACGTGCCCCTCCCTCCTGCCTTCCTCCGCAGTCAGTAACATGATTGAGATGAACAACATTGATTGTGTCCCTCGGGTATTGTGGTTTGCCTTGGTAAAGGGGAAATGGTGATCTGTACAACTGTGTTGACTATCACTCATTCCTGGTGAAAGCAAATAGAGGTGAATGTAACCAAGAAAGATGCCGGCTTGGCAATTTTAGAACAGAAACTATACCTTAGGTTTCCTCCACGTTCAAAGGCCAAATCTCGTGTCAGTGTCAGGAAATGGGAGATCATGTACGTAGAAAACTTCAGGGGAAAAAAGGCTTTGTTCTGTTTATATGTGGAGGGAAGAAAAAAGAATACTAATGCTTTTTAAGTTTCAGGTTCCCTTTTCTTAAAAAGGAAAGTAGTAAGTTCTTCCAGCCTGCTGTGTCAGTAAAATGTTTCACTTTCCATTAGATAGGTGGGTGGGTAGGTGGGTAGGTAGGTAGGTAGGTAGATAGATAGATACATACTGTTAAAGGTTAAACTTCATCTGGAATTCAGGCTTCCAGCTGAAAAATTTAGAAGAATTATTGAGAGATCTGAATTCATTCCTTCAATCGAGTTTGAATTGCGTTACGATAGAACAGGAGAACAAGTGCCCATCTGAAATATATTCGAATTATCTGGAAAAAGAAACAAAACCATCCTTCCCAGTCCTTGTGGTCAGAAGACTTCTTATGTCTCCACCCCATCCATCTTCCTGCTGCCCAAGTCTCCTTCGGGCTGGGTCCTCTGGAGGAGGGAAGGGGCAAGCTCTGTCATTCAGACAGCGCAGGAGGATCCCCCGCCTCGCCCCCACTCTGTAATTAGGCCCTCTTCACAAAAGCCCTTCTCTTTCCTATACAATTACATCCCCTTCCCATTTTCCTTCCAGGTATGGCTCACTTCCAAAACCTTTCCTCCCTTGTGCTGTCTGCTCCCCTGGCTCATCCTCGTTGGCTCTGCCCCACCGTCTCAGTGGGGCCCAGGTATGGAGCCCGGCGAGCAGACGAAGGTTGGCCTGCCTGGGGCTGGCAAGGAGGAGTCCCTGGTGACACTCACAGCACTCTGAGTCAGCTCCTGGTGGTGGGAGAGGAATCAGATGATCTCAAGAGACTTTTTCATTGCTTTTCCTTATTGAAAAAAAAATAGAAATAAAATAGGAAAATCGGGCCACTCTTGGAAATGCTCATCTTGCATGAACAAGCATGTACGTGTACCAACAGCATGAAAGGAATTGAAACATTTTACCCATCCGAAGGAAAAGACAGAAAGAAAATCCACCCCTCTTCCCCCAGATCAGCCAGCAGGCCTCCCCTGGCCACCCCTAACTCCTCACCAAACCAGACTTCTTGGTTTGCATTTGCCACCACACCCTACTGTGTGTGAATGCTGTGTTTATTTGAATGTGCAATCAACAATGGTTCTCTTTCTCTTTTTATTCTCACTGCCAAAGACAACAAATGCAAATGGTGAGACAGAATTGGGATGAGAAGAGTCCAAATAAGGGCTAGCGTAGCATTAAGGTTAACGGCCTATGTGATAATCCCCAAACCATCCGAAGGAGGCGAGTACCTTACAACAGCTGTGCAGGCCATAAATAAAGCTTCTCTGACTTTTATGCATGTAAAATCTGGACCATAAATGTTACATTAACATTTTTTTGCATAACCCATGGGAAACAAGTCGTCCTCTAAGGACTTGTGTTGCTTATACCTAAGGCATATGGAGCCAGACTTTGATGGAAGGTTCTGAAAGAATTGGGCAATTTCTTGGAATATTGGGGTAACTGTAAAGCCAGGGGAGGCGGGAGGAGTGGAGAGTCTGGTGGTTAGGCAAAGGGCCAAGAGAGAAGTTTCCCAGAAACTGTTGGATATAGTCTGCAGCCAGCCGGAAATACCATCTCTTTTCATTGAACTTGTCCGTGATATGAGCTGTTGTTCTCCCCAAGTAACTTGGTTTTAAAAGCTTAGACAGGGCATTGCTTTATAGCTGAGATAGCCATGACTGCTTCTCGTGACATGCAAATTAAAATAGGAATGAATATATCAAAAAAGCAAAGGCGGCTCTTTGGCCGGCAGCTGCTCACACCGTCGCAGAGGCAGACAGGTAGACCTGTCACTTTAAAGATGAAAATCCCTTTAGCAAACTGGCAGTCAGTCAGTCCTGGTCAAGTGGACTTGAAAGCATTGTGATTCTTCCTGCTGTCAGCTGACTTCTGGAAGAGTTGCTGCTGGCAGGTCGGTTCACAGGTGCAGCGGAGCCCCAGGGTTCCATGACCCTTTGCTTTGGGAGAAGAAGTGAGGGAAGGTTTGGAGGAGACTTAAAAATAACAACATCTATATACTGAGTACTTAATAGGCGTTTTGCTTTGGGGTTTTGTGGGGTTTTTTGTTTTTTTTTTTTGGTTTTGTCTCAGTGATCATTTTAAGACAGATACCACTACGAACTGGACTTTACAGTTAGTGTGTTAGCTTCTTAGGATTGCTGTAGCAAATTATCACAAACAGTAATTTAAAACAACACAAACTTATTACCTGATAGCTCTGTAGAAATCTGACATTGGTTTCCCTGGGCTAAAATCAAGGTGTTGAAAGGGCTGTAGTCCTTTCTGGAAGCTGTAGGGGAGGAGCGTTCTCTTGCCTTTCTGGTTTCTAAAGGCCATTCTTATTTCTTGGCTCATGGCCCCCTTCTTCAATGCCCAAAGCCAGCAAATGCTGGGTTGGGTTTTTATCACGTCGTCTCACTCTGATCTTTTCTGCCTCCTTCTTCCTGTGAGATTACACTGAGCCTGTATGGGCAGTCCAGGACGATCTGCCCATCTCCAGGGCAGCTGATTAGCATCCTTCATTCCATCTGCAGACTTAGTTTTCCTTTACCACAGAACCCAACGTACTCCATGTCCAGGGGTTAGGAAGTGGGCATCTTGGGGGAGCCATTAGTCTGCCTCCACAGATAGAAACACCAAGGAACAGAAAAGTTAGGAAACTAGTGTAGGCTCACACAACCAGTTGGTAGTAGAGCCAAGATTAGCTTTGAGCCTAAACTTGATCTGGAAACAGGAAAAGAAGCAAGGGGAAAGAGTGAAAGAAAGTGGAGGGAGAAATTTTTTTACAATAAAGGACATGGACTTTTTGCAATAAATGCACTGTTGGTGACAAGTCAGTTGAACAAGAGGAATGTGTCTGTGGGACAATTGGCCTTTATTAACCACCTACTTTATTCCCCCATTTAACCTGTAAATCATTTCCATAAATCATAGTTCACCAAATTACATCAACCTAACTCAGAATACTGGTCTTTCTGGTGTCATAAAACATCCTAGGGCATTGAGACCCACCCCACAACAGACCACACACAGCTCTAGGAACCCAGGACAAAGGTGTTAGTGTGTGCATGAGTGCACACACACCACCCTGTAGCCCTCACCACACCAAGCTGCCAATGAAGCAAGTAGCCTTGTTCCATAGGATCCTGTTGGACAGGATTTGAATTAATAAGTGAAAGGTACAGGGAGGTAAGTCAAGATTAATGTCAAGAAGACTTTTCCTAACAGCAAGAACAATGAGCTATCTAACTATGAGACTCTGCCTTGGGAACGGTCAAGCAGATGCTGGAGAACTATTTAGTGTGCATTTTCATCTGGGACACCTAGCACTGGACTGTGTAGAAAGTACATGCAAGGAGGGAATTAAAGCAAGAGAGAGCAGAAGCTCTTCTGCAGTTTCTCTGTTTCCTCCTCTTCCTCCTCCTTGTTCTGGTGGAGCAACGGAGTGTTGAGGAATATTTGAGATCTTCTGGCTTAACTCTACACACTTGAGAAAACTGAGCTTCAGGAAGACTTAACCACACTCCCAGAGTCACAGAGCTAATTTCAGCAGAATTGCATCAATTATTGGGCATAAGTTCTAAAGTCTGATCAGCAGGCAGAAGTCATGTGAAAATTACACAAACATCCCCTTAGGAGGGCTCCATGCCAGAGACTGACGGGAGATTTCTTGAAAAGTCCAGCACAAGTAGTTTTTCCTCCAGCACTAGAATAGACGCCTCTTTCATTTGTGCATTTCAGGACCCAGGTTCAATGAAAAACTTGTTTCTTTAAATGTGAAAAACACACTTGGTAGAAGTAGATGCTCACTCTGTCAGAACACTTGGGAACCTCCAGCGGCCTCCTCCTCCTCCACAAAGGACTGATGGAAGGATGGAGCCTTAACATGGTCAGGAGGTAAAGGGGGTCCAGGAGTTCTGGATCTCCTGATATCCGAGGTTATACGTTCCTCCTTTGAAAGATGAAAGACCTAAATGTAACATGGTGCAGCTGATACTGAAAATAGTATGATAGTTCCTCAAAAAAAATGAAAATAGAGTTATGGTATCATCTAGCAGTCCCACTTCTGGAAACATATCCAGAAGAACTGAAAACAGGAGCTGTTTGTACACTCATGTTCATAGCAGCAATGTTCACAATAACCAAGATAAAGAGGCAACCCAAATGTTCAGCCACTAGCGAATGGATAAATAATATGTGGTCTTTATATTATGTGGCTCTCCACATCCAGTGGAATAGCATTCAGCCCTAAAAAGGAAGGAAATTCTGACACGTGCTACAGTACGGATGAACCTTGAGAACATTATGCTAAGTGAAATAAGCCAGTCACAAAAAGACTAATGCTGAATGATTCCACTTACATGAGGTATCTAAGGTAGTCAACTTTATAGAAACAGAAAGTAGAATGGTGGTTACCAGGGACTGAGGGAGGAGAAAGTGCAGAGTTATTATTTAATGGGTGTAGAGTTTTAGTTTTGCAAGATAAAAACTTTCTGGAGATCAGTTACCTAAAAAATGTAAATATACTTAACATTACTGAACCATATGCTTAAAAATGATTAAGATAGTAAACTTTGTTAATGTGTTTTTTTTTACCACAATTAAAAATTATAGGAAAATAAAACAAATTTAATTTTTAAAAGATGGGAGACCTGACAGTGATAAAACAAACAAACAATAACAACCCCAAAACCACCAGTCTTAACTTTCTACGATCAACTTCCCTTTCATTTTTCTGGGGAATATCAGTATATAAAGGGTTCCTGAGAGTGTCTGCCCCGAAAGGTGATGAGTCTTATTTAGTCAGCTTATTTTGAAAGCCAGCCAGCATAGAAGAATTACAACAGTATAGCTACAAATGCTCTGTTATGCTTCCCTCAAAAAAAAAAAAAAGAATGAATGAATGACTAAACAAGTAAAAGGTGATTTAAAGCACTCTGGCCTGTTTCCAAGAGCAAGCTTGAGGAGCTGCATTAAAAAGCCCACCCTGAGTTGTACTCCACACCTACACACTCCTCTGCTCCTGCTGGGGGCTGCCTGGGAAGCCTGGGAAACTTGGTATGTGAACGGACAACCATTCTTGTTTGCTTTCAGTGGAGCTCCAACTTCATCCTCTGTAGGGCACCTGCCTGGCTCCTCTCAGACTGCCTTAGACTCTGCTATATGCACCTGTATCTCTCTGTGGATACAGGTATCTCAGCGTTATCCATTCTGCATTATGAGAACGTGGCACACATCTCTCACCTACAAGTCTGTGAGTTCCTTAAGGGTAAACGGTTTTTGACCACCAGCAGTATTCCAAGAGTAAGTTGTTGCTTAACTAAATGAATATCAAACAATGATGGCGTCAGTGATAGTTTTTGTGTTCTCAGGCCTTGAAGATTTCCTTTTTGGATAATTACCCGTGTGCATGAAATAATTCAGATCATCTTCTGGCTCCAGTGTTCCATTCATCCTCAGAATTTCTTTGAGATCCACTTTTAGCTTCCATGAATTGCCTTGTTTCTCCACTCAGTCCCCTTCCTAACTGTGTGTGTGTAGTTTCTGTTTGATTCGTTTGGGTTATACAAGTCTGGATTATACAAGTTATATATTGTCATGTGTGGGTGTCCCTGTGCCTCCATTGTCTCCTGAGCTTCTCAAGGACAAAGTAGCCAACACATTGTTTGCCTCTTCCCAAAGCATCACACACCAAGCTGTTACTAGTTAAGAAGAGCCCAGCATCTCAAAGTGCTTGACTGACACCTCCACCTCCTTATTCTCCCAGGACCTCAAAAGGTGAACTCATCATCCTTTTGCCATCAACTTGCTCGTTTTTCTGAATTCTTTGCAGGGTGGTTGTTGATACTGTTTTTTGTGTTTTGGAATGAAGGTGCTTTTCTTAATGGCCTCAAACATGCTCCCACTCCTAGCCTTGAAACCTTACTGTGATCTTTGACCTGTATTTCTTCATGCTGGCCCCATTTTATCCTTCCAACCCCCATCAAAATTTTAGGCACTGGCTCCTGTTGATTATATTGCACAACTTTTCATGCCCATTGACATCACCCTGCAGCAACTGACACCCAGACCAGGAATTTTAAGTGCCAATTTCCATCTGTTGGAGTAGCTGTCTAGATAGAGTTTTGAAAAGCTTTTGATGCCTTGTCTGAGGTATCAGCAGGGGAGGATTTTTTTTGTTTATTGAAGTACAGTCAGTTACAATGTGTCAATTTCTGATGTACAGCGCAATGCCCCAGTCGTGCATATACATACATACATTCATTTTTATATTCTTTTTCATTAAAGATTATTACAAGATATTGAATACAGTTCCCTGTGCTCTACAGAAGAAACTTTTTTTTAAATCCATTTTTATATATAGAGGCTAACATTTGCAAATCTCAAACTTTCAAATTTATCCTTTCCCATCCCATTTACCTGGTAACCATAAAATTGTTTACTATGTCTTTAAGTCTGTTTCTGTTTTGTAGATAAGTTCATTAGTGTCCTCTTTTTTGCTTTTGTTTAGATTCCACATATGAGTGATATCATATAGTATTTTTCTTTCTCTTCTGGCTTACTTCACTTAGAATGATGATCTCTAGGTCCATCCATGTTGCTGGAAATGGCATTATTTGATTCTTTTTTATGGCTGAGTAGTATTCCATTGTATAAATATACCACAACTTCTTTATCCAGTCATCTGTTGATGGACATTTAGGTTGTTTCCATGTCTTGGCTGTTGTAGGAGAGGATATTTTAATCAATTAAAGATGTCTGTCCTGAGTATAACTGAGAGGAAAGTGGTCCAGATGCTATGATTACTGATCAAAGTAAGTGTGATAGTCTTCTTTTTCCCCTGACTCCTCATCCAATGCATCCTACACACTGAGTCAAAGTTGACCCTTTTAATTGGCACTATGACTTCTTGCCTTCCAGAAAAATGAGTGATACCCCATTGCCTAAACCAGCCTATGTATCTGTCAAGCTTCACATTTCCTAGCCACTCACGGGAAGAGTCTCCAGTGCCCTCCCCCTGTAGACTCATTCATGTCTGGGCCTGGAGTTAATCTTGTCTGCACACACACCTGGTATCCTCTCTGCCAGGCGTGTGCCCTGGTTGCCAATTTAGCCCTGAGGGCACGCCACTTCTTATCTTGTTTTACTTCCCTTTCCCCCACATCCTCAGACATCCTGACCCATGGGTGGGTCTGAGCTGCTGCTGCTACCGGGTACCTGGCTGTTCTGAGATTTCAGTTTTGAACATAACTTGCTTATTTGGGCTCCCAGGAATTTAAGACTTGCTAGGTTCCTTCCTCCTGACCCAGGTTGAGCTCTGGCCATGTATGAGCAGATTGCCCAAAATGACATGGGGGATTGTGGGTATCTTCTACTACTGGATCACACCCATCAAATGCATCCCCTTCCTACTATAAGCACAGCCTAGTCCCCGCATGAGACTGCCGCACACCCTGGATACCTCATAGGACCACTCAGCCTAGTGCAGAGAAGCCAGTGAGTTCCCTCTTCCCCAGTCTCAGATGCGTCCCTTTTCCCTACAGACTCAGCCTGTCCAGCACTTGAGCAGAGTAATTATAAAGGCATCATTTACTGAGCACTTGCTGTGTTCCAGGCCCTTGAATAAGCATTGCCTCACCCTACCTTCATAAGGACCCTGGGAAGCAGGTATTCTTATTAGCCCATTTCACCCCGGGGTGGGGGATGGGGAAAATAGGGCTTGGAGAAATTAAACAACTTGCCTAAAGTACCCATAAAGTAAGAAGAGCTTAACAGCTGTCTGAATCTATAGCTTATGCTTTTAATCACTATGCTAGAGACTGCAGACCAACAGCCAGTGGGAAAATGTCGACCCTGGTTGTATTTGGCCACCAGAGTTGGGTTTTTTTTAATTTATTTTTCAATAATGGCCATTACTGTACTTAAAAAAAAATCATTCAGCCTAAAATAAAATCAGGAAACATCATGTAAAAATTCAGATGTATGACTTCTCTTTACACAATTAGAAGGCCAGCAACATAGCTTCTATGTCTTACAAGGCAAAAATCAAATAGAGCAGAGAAATGCCTGCCTCTTACGTGGAGTGTGAGCACACCAGTTTGCCTCTGCACGTTCCTTATTGCAGTCTTTCTAAGATACTACTATCCATCAGAACCATCTGGAGATTGCTGGGTCCCACCCCAGAGTTTCTGATTCAGTATCTCTGGGTAGGGCCTGAGAATTTGCCTTATTACAACCCAAGCATGAGTTGCCATTTCTCATCACATTTGTGCTGTTACTATTTTTACATTCAGCCCACCCACCCACTTCTTTTACCTCCATGCTCCCTGTAGGCATTTGAGTTTGCAGCCCAGGCACTATGTTATTCTAACACCAAGGAATTCAGGGCCCTCCCATCTGTTCCTAAATTACCACTGATCTCTGACATGAATCTTGAAGCTAATCTGGACTTCTTATTGCTCTGACTTCTTCTTTCAGCTCTTTTAAAAACATAATACAATCTCTTTATTCAATTTCACAAAGGCAGTGGAAAACTTAATAAAAAAGTTCCAGAGCAGACATGTTGCATTAGCTTCTCTCCCTGAGCTGGAAGGAACCAGCAGAAAAGAGACATCTATATATATGAAAGATAGGAGCTGCTAACACAATCCTCTGACAGCTCAGATTTAAAAGCCATAGAATTCATGCAGAAGCAACCACTTCATCTACTCTGTTCTTCCAGGAGCACTTGCTTTATAGCCTGAACAAGTGCTCTTCTGTGGTTATAGAAAGTCAATCTAACTATTTCAGGAGAAATCTATTCAGACAGTTATCCAGGAAACATACTGCATCAATTCAAAAAATGTTCATTAGGATTTTGCTGTGCCTGGAATAGCCTTGTATAATCTTCAGGACCCATCTCAGATGCCACTTATTCAAAATACCCTTTCTGATTAGCCTGGACAGAAATGGTTCCTTCTTCCTTTTCCTCTTCTCTGTGACACTAATCCCATACTTCCCTGAAATGTAAAATAATGGTGCTGTCCTGTGTCTCCCCAAGAGATTATAAACTTGCTGAGAGCATAAAATGAGACCTACACAACGTTGCAGCCTGCATGATGCCTGGTAGAATGTTTTGCCTTCATGTGACACTTCATTCAGACTTCTGGAGCGTTTAGATGAATACAGGGTCTCAAGCACTGTCCTAGAAAGGACAGAGAACAGAGCAGAGGTTCAGAGAGGTTTGGGGCCACCTGAAGTTTTGAGTTATTAATCGAGGGCCTGGCACCAAATCAGGCACTACTAAAAACAGCAGAAGTGATGAGCTCTACACCATAAAGCTTGCAAGACCGACACACATGACAAAAGTTGGGAACAGTGTACCATGTGAGTGCTAAACTATGTGGCAGTAACTGTAAGAGCGCTAAATAAAAGTTCAGAAAAGAGCATTATCAGAGTGAGCTAGAATAAATGGAGAAGACTGGATAGAGCAAACTGGATTTACCATACGCACCTGAGCCAGATATTTAAATAGAGGTGGGGTTCCAGTTTTCCACTGCCAAAGTCACCAAGATGCAATGTTATGTTACCTTCCAGATGCTTTATTATTTTACCTTGCACATTTAAACCTATAATCTATCTGGAATTGATTTTTGTGTATGGTAGAGGTCAAGGTTCATCTCCTTCTGTAATGATAGGTAATTGATCAAGGATCATTTATTGAAAAAGTCTTCCTTCCCCCCACTACAATGCTGTGACATCTGGTTGCCGTGTGTGTATAAGGAAGGCTCTGTTCCTTCCTTAATTTATTTTTCAATCCTTGTACCAGAAGCACACTGTTTTGTTTTGTTTTTGTTTTAATAACTGCAGGTTTGTAATACTTAGATATTTGGTAACTTACATCCTCTACTTTCCTCTTTTTCAATGTCTTTTCTTGCTCTTCTTGGCCCTCTGTTTTCCATTTTAAATTTTAGAATCCACTTGTTAATTTTGACCAAAAAAAAGGCTTTTGGGGTTTTTTATTGGGATTTTGTTAAATCTAAAGATTAATTTAGGAAAAATAAACAATTTTACAATATTCAGTAGTCCAATCCCAAAACTGGTTTATCTTTTCATTTACGCTGATCTTTTATTTCTTTAAATACTGTTTCGTAGTTTTCTCTGGTGATGTTTTACACATTTTTTATTTGATTTGTTCTTAGATATTTAAGGTTTTAAGCTATTTTAAGTTATATAATTTTAAAATTTCATCTCATAGGTGAATCTTGTTAAGAAACAGAAATATAATTGACTTTTGTATATTGATCTTGTATCTAGGAACCTTGCTTATTATTCACTTATTGCAAGGTTGTTCCATACAAAGACAATTCCTTTCACAAGTATAGGATTTTCTGTTTCTTCTCGTGTCCATTTTAATAAGTCATGTTCCAATGAATTCATTTATCCTTCAAATTGTCTATATACAGCACGTCATTGTAAATAGTGATACTTTTATTTCTTCCTTTCTAATCCTTACATCTCTTGAGTTTTCTTTTTCTTAGATTATTGCACTGGTTCTAACTTCAGGTACAAGACTGATTATAAGTAGTGAAAATGGTCATTTGGGCCTTATTCTTAATCTTAGGAGGCTTTTAAAATAATTTTATCATTACATATGAAGTTTTATGTAGGTTTAAAAAATACATCCTTTATGGAAGTTAAGGAAGTCTCTTTTATTATTGGTCTGCCAAAAAAAAAAAAGTTTAAAAAATCATGAATGCATATTAAATTCTATCAAATTCTTTTTTGCATCTGGCAAAATAATAATCACATGATTTTCTTCCTTTATTTTATTGATGTCGTTAATTTTATTGATTGATTTCCTAATTTTTCTAAACTTAAATAAACCCATCTCATTAATGGATTCAATTTGCTAGTATTTTATTTAGGATTTTTGTTTTTGTGTTCATGAGAGAGATTGGCTCATGATTTTCGTTCCTTGTAGTGTCCTCCTAGAGTTTTGGCATGAGGGTTTGGTAGTCTTGTAAAGCAAGTTCTGAAGTGTCACTTATTTTTCTGTTCTTTGGAAATGTTTGTGTATGGTTGGTATTATTTCTTAGATATTTGGAAGAATTCACTGGTGAAATCATGTGGGTCTAGAGTTCTCTTTCTGGAAAGATTTTTCAAATACAAAGACAATTACTTTAATAAGTATAAGGATTTTCCATTTCTTCTGGTGTCCATTGTAATAAGTTGTATTTTCCAATTTTCCATTTTATCTAAATTTTCAAATGTATTGGCAAATAGTTGTTTACAAACAATTGTTACGTCTTTGTTACGATCTGTCATCATGTCCCCTACTTTATTCCTTTCATTGATGATTTGTGTTTTCTCTCCTTTTTTCCTTTCTCCTTATTGATCCATTTTATCAATATGTTTAAGGAACAAGCTCTTGGCTTTGTTGAATTTCTCTATTGTATGTTTATTTTCTGTATCATTAATTTTTATTCTTTATTACTGCCTTCTTTCTGTTTTCTTTGGGCTTAATTTGTTGTTCCTTTTCTAACTTCTTGAGATTATAAACTCAAATCTTTCTCATTTTCTAATATTTTAAAGATATAAATTTCCCTCTGAGCACTATGTAAGCTGTTTGGTAGATTGCAAAAATGACCACAATTTTTTTCTATTTCTGTCTGCATGACTTATTATAATATAATTTTGCAGTTTTTTTCCATCAAAAAGTATCTCTGCCCTTGAGTCTAGATTTGGCCATGTGACTTACTTTAGTCAATGGATGTGAACAAATATAAAACAGATTTGGTGGGGGGAGGGCATAGCTCAGTGGTGAGGGCATGCTTAGCATGCACGAGGTCCTGAGTTCAATCCCTAGTACCTCTGTTAAAACTAATTAAATAAATAAATAAAACCTAATTACCACCCCCCCACCTCGCAAAACAAAACAAAACAAAAAAAACCCCAGAGATTTGGAAAACTTTTAAGCATTGGAGGTTGTCTTCTCTTGCTGTGCTTGAAAATTTGAGAACACTCATGGATGAGAGTAAGCTAGCTTGCTGGAGGGTAAGAGGTCGCATGGAGAAGAACTAAGGCATCCTGGCTGGAAGCCTGCTAAATGCCAAATATGTGAGTAAGGCTCTTCTAGATCTTGCATCTTCCCCAACCTTTAAATGATCATAGACACAAGAGAGTTCAATATCAGCCATGCCAGAATAGAAGAACCTCCCAGCTAACCCACAGAATCTTAATATAAGTAAGTGGTGGTTGTTTTCAAGCCAGTAAATTTTGGGATAATTTATTACACAGCAAACACTAGCTAAAACAAGCTCTAACCTGACCCAGGAGTACTGATAATGTTCCCATTATCATTTAGTTTAAAACTTTCTAATTTCCAGTGTGATTTCTTATTTAGATCAATGAAATATTTAGCAGCTTATTACTTAATTTACAAACATTTAGTGTATTTTTGTAATTGGTTTCTAGCTTAACTCTGCTAAGGTCAAAGAATATTGTCTTTTTTTTTTTTCCCAGTCCTTTGCAATTTGTTGAGACTTGCATTATGCCCTAGCAAGTAGTCAATTTTAATAAATATTGTGTATTGTATACTTGAAATTTACTAAGAGTAGATTGATCTTAAGTATAGGCTTAATCTGATCTGTGCTACTTTATAATTGCTGAAAATGGAAGTCTCCTATCCGTAACATTTAATATCTCTAAAAGAAAGTATTCATCTATTTCTTGTTAAGTTACTAAAAAAGCATTTTGTAAGCATGATCTGACTGGAGCAGAAGATGAATATAGGGAGTAGTGAGGAAAGCATCTTTAAAATACAGTATGTGCCAATACATATTTGCAATGTTGACTCATAATCCTTCAGAATATGCTTGCCTTAAAGCAAATGAATGGAACTATCAGCTCAGCTGAAGCTTTTTGGATAACAAAACCCTTTCAAAGCCTTTGTTTCTTAAAGTTTTTCAATTACTGTACCCAACTCTATAATGTCAAATCCCAGTTACCTTGAGGCAGATGTCAGCCATGGTTATCAACAGCAAGAAGTGAATTTGGGATGCTTTATTATTCATGAGAGCCTTATGAAACTCCTTTGGTTGAGTTTTCATTTGTCACATTTCTTTAAACCTCTAGCAGTAGATGCTATTCATGACTATTAACTATCTGGCAGTTTACTTATTTTTATATAATCATTCACAATTCTAATGCTATAAACTTTTTTTTTACTTATTCATTGGGCGCAATAACATGGGCCTTTTATGTATTTGTAAAGCTTTTAGCAAGTCATTTATTTTATTTTTTACTGACGTATAGTCAGTTTACAATGTGTCAATTTCTGGTGTACAGCGCAATACTTCAGTCATACATGTACATACATATATTCCATTTCATACTCTTTTCATTATAGATTACTACAAGATATTGGATATACTTCCCTGTGCTATACAGGAGAAACTTGTTGTTTATCTATTTTATATGTAGTAGTTAGTATCTGCAAATTTCAAACTCCCAATTTATCCCTTCTCACTCCCTTTACCCCTGCTAACCATAAGTTTGTTCTCTGTGAATCTGTTTCTGTTTTGTAAATAAGTTCATTTCTGTCTTTTTTTTTTCAGATTCCACATGTAAGCAATATCATATGGTATTTTTCTTTCTCTATCTGACTTATTTCACTTAGAATGGCAATCTTCGGGTCCATCCATGTTGCTGCAATGGCGTTATTTGACTCTTTTATGGCTGAGTAGTATTCCATTGTAAATATGTATACATCACAACTTCCAATCATCTATTGATGAACATGTAGGTTGCTCCCATATCTTGAATATTGTAAATAGTGCTGCTATGAATTATCAGGTCATTTAAAGTACACACAAAAGTCTGCAGAATAATGTTTCAAATTTATAAAATTTTATGATTCTACTTCAATGCATTTATAATAAGGAAATAATCATACGTGCATGAAAATATACACATAGGAATATATTTTAGCTCTTTTTATAGTAGCAAAATATTGGCAACAAAATTAAACAAATGAAGTAAAACATCCAGCAGCAGGGTGTTGTATTTTAAAAGTGTCCCATCCATGGGACTGAATGATATGCCACCAGTTAAAAATTATATTTTTGAGGACTATTGGAGTGGCATAGCAATTTGTAAAGAAAAAAAATAAATTATTTTTAAAAAGCCACCTGGTGTTTGAACTGTTGGTCGAGGAGCAGGGTAGGATTCCTTTTAGAGTGAGACTTCACTGTTGGTTTAGAAAAGCATTTGAAAGGGCTTGTTTCACTATGAAAGTCATGGCCTTCCCCGGACAGAACCTGGATAGAAAACATTTACACAAGAAAGTGTTCTATCCCACTGCTTTATAAAGCAAAGGAGTGTGGGAGTGGGCCTCTGGCAGCTCCCACAGCCGTAGGAGGAGGTTTAGATGAACACAGCAAGAGTGGATGTCCGGGGAGAATCAGCTACAGGGGAGCAGGTGGGACCCAGGGAAGACGTTCAGCATAAGCTTCCCCGCCATGGGGGTGGCCAAGGAACTTCAGGACACAAATGTCTAATATTAAGTTTTATGTTGTTTTCTACGCTGAACTAGGAACCACACGCAGTTTGTTCAGCTCTTAACCTAAGCATCACCAACTACAATTAAAAGAATACAGTTCTGATGTTAACTGTCACTCTCTCTTAACCATGGAATTGGTGAGAAACCCAAGTGAGTTGTGGCTTTAGAAGCTGTCTCAACCCTTGTCTGACCTGCATCCTGTCCTTCTTTTCTTCTCAATATTCAATCCTCTTCTTTCCTGTCCCATTTTGATTCTTTCTGGCCACTTGGAATTTCCTTGTTCTGAGGGGTCAGCGCTAGTTACAGAGAACTGTCTTTCCATCCTCAATTGTTCAAGCTCCACAAAATGTAGTATTTTACCTGTGTATGGAATTTCCTCTTGCTCGTTTCTCCTACTGTGTTCATTCTCCATCCAAGAGGGATAATATCTTGTGCTCTGACTTTTGGTTTGGGACGTGGAGACCTGCCTCCAAGTGAAATCTATGTGGAAAAAGTCTCGTTCAGGAGTTACAGACTCTCTACTTCCAGTGCAGCACAATCAAATTTTCCCCTGGTTACCACCCTTCATGGAGGTCTCGTGAGCACAGGGCACATCGTAATTCAAAATGATTCTTGACTTAGCCAAAAAAATCTAGTCTTACTGCTCTCATTTCCTTCCCTACTTGGCCTCCTCTGCGGCTGGTTGTATGTATGCGGTAGTTATTCCTGGCTGTTGCCATTGCTCTGAAAACTTTCAGCTGCTGCCTAGGTCTGAGAGAGGATGCTGGGAAGTGGCAATGATAAAGGTCTGGAGATAGATGCAAGGAGAGGCATGAAGAAGAAATGTGACGTATTTTTTCATTTTCCTTTGTTGTCAGATATTACAGTCACCCCACTCCACCACCACTTTGTTTCCAAACAAGAATGTTTTATTTAACCTACTACACTGATGATGTCCTTGCAAAATGAATCCTTTGGAATGGAAGATGAAGTTCAATACATTACATCACCTTGGTATCAAATCCCACCATGGTCTCGCTGTGGGGATTTCACTTATTTCTCAGTTTTTCTTGTCTGTTTTTGTTTTTGTTTTTGCTGGATTCTGCTTTATTTCTTTTAATGATTCGATCATTCACTTCCTGATTACAATTCTGCACGTTGCCCTTCTTTTCAGCTCCCTTTTCCTGAGATGTAGTTCAGACACATCCCCGAGTCCCTAAACAACAAACTGGACTAAGTATCCTGTAACTGGTAATTCACTTCAGGAAAATCAATTGTTATATCAAGGACAATTCCCCCTAAGATCTTCATTTGAATGAGATCTAAATATTCGCTTCTCAGGACTTAACGGCATCGCCTTGATAGCTTTAGCACGTTGCATCAGTTGGCAGAACTCTATACTTCAACCTGTTATTCCTTTGAGATTTTTAATAACAGAAGCTGTCACTATCAGCAAACAGGAGATTTGTACATTATTCCTGTTTGGGAGGGAATCCACTGGTAGCTGGAATTTCATGTATCACATTAGGTTTCTACGTTTCAGATCTGTCTTTTCAGCTTACTGCTGCCTTTGGGTAGGTTATAACACATAGGAGGGTTTCAAATGCTTTATGGACTGTCGCTTGAATACACGCTAATGAAGAATTAGAGAGTGCATTACATTATTGATAATTTTCTTCAACTACTAAATAAGCATCTATTATGCAACAGAGAGTGGGCTGGGTACTAGGGTTATTACTAGTATTACGTAGAACTAGCTACATAATTTGCAGAGCCCAGTGCAAAATGTAAATGCGGGGTTCCTTGTTCAAAAATTAATAAGAATTTAATAGTAATTGTTAAGAATTGAATGTTCTGACAGCAGAAACTTAAGCCAATTGTAGGGCCATTCTAAGCACTGGGCCCCACGTGGCTGCACAGATCACAAGCCCAGGAAGCAGGCCCTGACTGGGGCCTGTAAGGTGGTGGTGTCGCTGACTTTAAGGGATAAAATAGGTGAGGCCCAGACTAGTCCCTGGGTGGAATGCAAGCTGTCCTAGAATCCACTTTTGCAAATTCCTTAAGCAATCACTTGACTGTGGAGTTGACACTTTATAAGCAAGGAACTCTAACTGCTGATGGGAGTTACCCGGGTTTTATACTTCAACAGAAAATTGAGAAACAAAGGCCAAAGACCCAAAGCTGTCAGAGGCACTGTTTTCACTCTCAGCCCATCAAATTAGCCTTCCTGAACTTTCAGGCAACTCTTTATATACGGTGGGTTCAGTTTGAAAACCCTGCCTGAGAGCCTTGGGGATGTTCTTTCCTCCACTACCTGGTCCTGAAGAGCTTGATGGTCTCTAGGAACTTGGGGAAGGCAGGGCTGTTTCCTCCAAATCCATAGACCAGATGTGTCTTCTGTAGCCTTGACTTGGTGACAAATTGTAGATCGGGTGGCTCAGCTGGAGTGTGGGACACTTTCTGATGGTGCGAGTCAGTCTCCAGTCTGCTTCTCCGGGGGTTTCGCCCTGAGAGACAGGAGAACCCAGGTACGTGCAAGGAAAGAGTCGCCACTGTCTCTGAGTCACAGGACCCAGTCTTGTTACCAGCAAAAGCTTCCATGTATTAAGTGCTTGCTCTGAGCCAGGCATGGCGTCAACATACATCGTTGCAGGTACTATTGACAAATATTCTCATCATGGTCATTTTCACGGGAGGAACCAGGCTCAGCCAAGTGAAGTAGCCATACAGAGGTAGCAAGTGCCTAGCGCAGGATACAAATTTAAGTGTTTCTGCTTCCGGTGCCCTTGTTCTTTGCTACCACAGAGTTCTGTCTGCCGTCTTTGTTGGAGAACATGGGTTGCAGGGGTTAAAGCCTGAGACTGGGAAGAAGCCCCAGCTCAGTCCGCAAAGGCGCAGGGAAGCCATCCATGGGAACCCACTCTTTTGTTGTTTTCCCCAATACAACACACACTCCAGACAAGACGTTGAAGAGAGAGGTATTGGTTGTTACAGCTCTTAAAGTGAGAGTTCAGGGAGCTGGGCTTCATCTGCAAAGTGGAGAACTATCAATGGTACAGAAAGCTGGGAGCTCTGGACACGGGGGATGAGAGAGGATGGCCCTGGTGGTAGAGCCTGGCCAGAGTTCCTGAGGAAACCTCCTGGGAGAGCTGGGGGAGACGGCCTGGCTGGGACCCCCGGCAGAAGGATATGCAGATGGCGGTACTCGGTGCCCAACAGGCAGCCTATGGATGTGATGAGGCCACCGGAAAGCAGGGCTAGAGAGAGAAAAAAGAGATTGTATTGATTCAGCTTTGACGAATTTACCCAGAACTTTGAAATTAGGAAATCTAGAATGGATTTATTTCTTTTTCAGCATCCATGTGGAGATGCTGATATTTCATGGTTTTATATGTTTAGTGTGAATTATATGGGATACGATGAGTATCAGCATTGTATCCATGCTTAGGGCCTCCAACAGTCTTAATCTGACCTTGGCCGTCTTACAGCTCTTATACACAGTTACCATCCACTTCCTACAAAATCCCCCAGGACAATCCTTGTGTCTAAAACCCCACAAATACAGATCCGCCTTTGGAAGGTTAAGGACCTTCACCAGTACCTCTAGGATGATCACAGCCCCTCAGTAGCTAGCCCAGGGACCCGGTGGTCAACCCCGGTTTAGGGGATGGTAGTCGACAGTAAAATTTTCAAGGTGAGGATCTGGGCCACTTGTAGCGCAGGATGGGAAAAGCCCTAAAGTGGGGAGTAAACGGCATGATCTCCCACAGTGTGGAGTTGGGCCTGTGTACTTACCCAGTCATCTCCATCCTCCAGTGTCAATGCCTTTTCCTTCATACTATGAAATCTACCCGAGACCTCTCCCCTGAGCTCCATACAAAATTCAGATCCCCCAACTGAGTGCAGAGAGTTGATTCTATAAGTGGATCTGAGTTTTCTCTCACATGCCACACATCCCCAGATAGGCCATCGAATATATATATTAAAAGTTGTCACTCTGTGGAAGACATAGGAAACCTCTTATGTGTGAGAGGATTATTTTGAAATTGTAATGACGATGTCTTTCACTTTTATATTAGCCTATGTTCATTAAGAACTTGACCTGCAGTGACTCATTGAATTTTACAAAAACTGAAGAGGGCCCTCATCTCCCCATTTACAGATGGGTAAGCCAAGGAATGCAGAAGTTAAATAATCCACCCAGAGTGAAATATTCAATGGAGCTGCCAGGTTCCTGGTCTGAGGTTTCCCTTGCTCTGGAATTTCACTCTACCTCTGTATCCTCATGGCGCTTTTGCTTTCAGACATGTTTCGGGAGGAGGGTAGAGCTCAGTGGTAGAGTGCATGCTTAGCATGCAGGGGTCTGGGTTCAATCCTCAGTATGCTACCTGCATCAGAAAATAATAATAATAATAAGTGAATAAAGTGAAGTACCCTGCCAAAACAAACAAACAAAACTTAAAAAAAAAGTTAATAAGCAAAAAAAAAAAGTTTTAGTATAAATTATCTTATTAATTCTTCACACACTCCCCCCAGGGATGAATGGATAGCCCCATTCTACAGATACGGACACCATGCCTCAGAAGTTTACAGCTCGCTTGCTTTTGTAAGGTACATTTTAATGAGAGTCTTGCTGTGGAACATTCTTAAAAGGGGAGGAGGGAGGCCCAGGGATATGAAGGAGGAAGACGAAGTGGAACCTTGAGACATCTTAGTTCAGAGGGATAATTCCTCACCTCCTCGCCTCCACCCCTTCAGCAAGGGGAAAATAAAACTTAATCATCTGTTGTGAAGGGCTGTTTTCAACTGAGGTGAGAAAGTCCCCTGGGAACAGAGAACTCTGGTGGCTTTTACCGAATTAATGAAAAAGGATATAAAACAGAGGATAAGGAGATAATGAGAAAGAAAAAGTCACCAGTGCGAACTTAAGCTCAATACCTTGCCTCCCAGAAAAGCCACATACATGTTTTTCAAATTGAATTGAATCCAATTCTTTGGTCTGCAATTTCCCTCTTGAGCAATCTCATGCCAACTCAAAAGTAAAAGGAATAGCCTGCTTTCTAAAACATTTAGGCTTTTGCAATACTTAAGGTCCTTCCGACTGCTATAATTACCCTCACTTTATTGCTACACATCAATTTCTTGTCCAGATGGAAAGACAGAATAAATGTTTACCAGAAACCCATTTACTTGTCAACTTTAACAATGAGGCTAGGATCAGAAACAATGTTCTTTGAGCTGAGAGGTGTAATTTCACCACCCAATGCTGTTGTCCATGTTACATCAATTGAAAATCAGTAAACCTCAATCAGTTCCCTAGACCCCAACACCTTCACCTTTGGATGGCCAAAGGGTCCTTTCTATCCCAGAGACCTTCAGGTCTCCACAGCTTTGCTTTCTTCATATAATCAGCAAAGCTCAAACTACTTCCTGATTGAAGACAATTGCTCAGTAGCCCCTGGCGAATGATTGGAAAGTGTTTTCCAGTTCCTGACAATGACCTCGGGAAGTGAATGCCGTTGGAGGAGGCCAGGCTCTCAGCGTCTCTGCAGGCCCCTGTCATTCTGTTCTTCTTTTTCCTGTGTCATTATTTTTATTTTTCCTGTGTTTGTTGTAGAGACCTAGGTGAGCTGGGCCACTATCTCCTTTCTAAGGGACAGGGTGACCCCCATTGGGAGGCTGTTTTAGCAAAGACCTTACATTACCGGCGCCAAATACTCCATTGCCCGGACTCATATGTAAACCCAGCTAGTCTAGGAGATTTTGAGATTCTGCTGGATTCCCGCTCAAGTGCAGGAGGCTTTTCCTTGCCCTGGTCAAACCTTGGACTAGTTTGTTCTTTTGCTGTCTGCCCTTATCTGTGCTACTTTGCCAGTCTCTTCCCAGTTGCTGGCCTGTTGCTAGCACTTTTCACTGTTTTTCAGAATAAAGGTTTTTTTGGGTTTTTTTTTTAACTATATTCTAAAATACATTTGTGGTCCTTTCTATAGGAACTTGAGAAGAAAGGGAGTTGTTCAACATGCATGCTCAAATCGCCGTCTTAGAACGGAAGTCTCGACATCCTTTTCAAAAACAATTACTAATACAATTTATAGTCCTGTTTATGGCATGCGAGTAAAAAGCCCGTGAAACTACTCAGCACTGTAGGAAATGAATGGTTTATTAAACTGTTGACTGGGCTCTAATCCTGGCTTCAGAATGACTAACTAACAAATCCATCATCTAGGGGAAAGCTGGCATGGCAGAGATTAATTCTTAACCTATTCTTATTTGGGGGTATTGTTTGGTTTTTATTTGGGAGAACTTTCAGAATTATTTTTAAAAAAAAGTGTGTGTGTGTGTGTGTTTTAATTAAAACAGAAGTAACCTGTGTTTTATGCATGGCTATAGATACACTCTATACATTTTAACTGATTTTTATTTTTTTAATGGTAAAAGGGACCAGAATCCCAGCAAGGGGCTCTAAAGGTTTTTCATCAGAACCAAAAGGGAGGCAGGTAGATCAGTTAGGGTTTGATTCGTGGTAGTTACCAGAAATCAACTTGTGTTAACTAAGATCGAAAAGGGCATTGATTGTCAGGCTATGATGCAAGGGGGCCCTCCAACAATCTGCAAGTGTAGGTGAAACTAGAGAAGTTATCAGTTACAGTGTATTCAGCTGCCCTCCACAGAAAACTAAATATAATGGGCTTCTTCCTGACCCAGGTAACTGGAAGTCCAGGGGTAGGAAGTGCTCCCAGGTTGGTCAGTGATGTTATCAAGTTTCCGTCAGCTCTCCATGTGCCTTTCACATGAGTGGCCTCTATCCTTACACTGGTTCCAGTGGTCATAAGAGAACTGCCAGCAGTCCGTGAGGTTACATCCTCCTGTCTTAGCCTGGGTTCCCAGAAAAATTGATGTTGTCAATACTTTGAGACTGGAGTGTGATTTGGGGAAGTAAGGAAAGGAAAAGGGGGAATGAGGTAGGGAAGGGGAGAGAGCAAGTACAAAGGGGAACCTTCAGAAAGGATGCACCAGCTACCATATCTCAGGACTAGATGCATGGATGCTGGAACAGAGAAGAATTCATCCACCAGCAAGTTCCTGGTCCCTATCTTCCAATGATCCAGTCATTCCCATGAGACCTAACTTCCTCCTCCCAACCTAATTCTGTCCCTAGTCTTCTCTAGGCGGCTACTGGGAAAGCCACAGCCCCCACAGGACCAGTAGGGCCAGAGCACAGACTCAGCAATCTCTCTTCACCAGGTAGCCCTGCAGACACGGCTTTTCCTTCCCTAGCCATGACCTGGGTCCATTATCTCAGGAACAGCAGACTGTTGCCAGGGCCTTGCTGCTTTGTAAGCAAGACAAGTGTGTGGATCTGGGATGGCACTTAAACTGAGTCCAATACATCACCCCCATCTGGGGTGGGGATCTCCTCCAGAAGTTGCTTCAGAAGAGTAGGGAAGTCTCTTTTCTTCAAATCTCCCAACAGTTATCTTTCCTCTTCTCATTGGCTCCACTTGGTGGCCCCATTTTTCTCTGGACCAACACCTGTGCCCAGGGACTAGGTTTATGATAAACTTAGACCATAGTCATTTAACTATGGATTTAAGCTATGTCCAAGGTATGTTTGAGGTATCTGTGGATATCAAAGTGAGTATCAAAGAGGTAGTTACCAAAAGAAGGAAGAACAAATATTGCAGAGACAGCCATAATTAATTATCCCTTCAAGATAATGCTTGGAAACAGGAGCAAAAGCAGATGGGAAGATTCTGTTTCTTCCTCATAGACATCTAGTTCATTGTTCTCATTCTAAAGAGAATGTAGTGTCCAGGACATAAAATATGACCTCTGATAGCATGAAAGTTTAATGGTTCCAAATCTGGCCATACTCAGAGAAATGAAATCTCTTCTTTGCATCTGACTTGGCTTAACTTGAGTCCATGTCCTCTCCTGGATCAATCCAACTGCAGCCAGGAGGGGCAGGTTCACATAAAGAATGTGCCTAATGTAAGTCCACTCCCACGAAACAGCCATGTGGACAAGGGATCAAAATAACATTTACAACATTCCTCTGTAAAACCATTTCTATACACTTTAAAGATAAATAAATTAAGCTGCATATTTGTCTGCAACATTGCCTAAACATGACATCTCTGACCCTATTCAACCTTTCTTGGTACTACAATGTGGCCAGTACCACTGGCTTCTTGCTGGTCAACATCCTCTTTAGTTACTATTAGATCTGTTCCATTTCACAGATAGTGACAAGGCCTCCACTCCATTCTTAAAGGTACCTAACTTCAAATTCTGGTTGCTGAAGTCTTGCTACTTCTTGGAATATCCAGTAAGTCACTCTCAGCCTGAGTAGCCATTTCTCTGTGTAAACATGGGCATTCCACCTTTAACATACACACCACTGGCTTTATGTACGTTTTCAAGTACCACTTGCCAAGTAAACAGGTGATACACCACCAGTACCCGAGCTGCCGACCAAAATGGCATTCTAATCCCAGTCATTTTCATATAGCAGTAGTAGTTAAGCTAATCTAAAGGGGAAGGAAGTTCATAGTGGCCCATTAAAGGCATGAAGTGGAAACATAAGAACAGATAGAAAGGAAATGGTGGCATCTTTCCATAGATGAATGGATAAACAAAGTTTAGTATATCAATATAATGGAATATTATTCAGCAATAAAAAGTAATGAGCTATCAAGTCACAAAAAGACATGGAGTAAACTTAAATGCATATTGCTAAGTGAAGGAAGCCAGTCTGGAAAGGCTACATACTGTATGTTTCTAGTTCTATGACATTCTGGAAAAAGGCAAAATTATACAGACTGTAAAAAGATTAGCAGTTATCAGCGATTTGGAGGGAAGGAGGAATGATCATTTGAACATAAAGGAAAAGAAAAGAACAAGACCAACCACGTCTAGCCCTCAGCAAAATTTCCCTTGGATGTCTAGGTGTCAGAGTTAGGTTGTGTTCCTAGTTCCAACATCTTGGGAACTGCACCCTTCCCCCACTGCTATGTGACTCTTTGTGGGGAACTGGCTTCTATTAGGCACGTTTCTTTTTTAATTGAATAGTCAGTTTACAACTTTTTTGTCAATTTCTAGTGTACAGCATAATGTTTCAGTCATGCGTATACATAATTCATTTTCATATTCTTTTTGATCATAGGTTACTACAGGATATTGTATCTAGTTCCCTGTGCTTTATAGTAGAAACTTGTTTATCTTTTTCATATATAGTAGTTGGTATCTGCAAATCTCCCAACTTATCTCTTCCCACCCCTTTCCCTCCCAGTAACCATAAGTTTGTCTTCTTTATCTGTGAATATTTCTGTTTTATAAATAAGTTCATTTATGGTTTTTTTTTAGATTCCACATATAAGTGATATCATATGGTATTTTTCTTTCTCTTTCTGCTTACTTCACTTACAAAGATGATCTCCAGGTCCATCCATGTTGCTGAAAATGGCATTATTTTATTCTTTTTTTATGGCTAAGTGGTATTCCATTGTGTATGTATGTATGTATATATATATATATATATATATATATATGTGATATATATATATATCTCACAACTTCTTTATCCCAGTCATCTGTTGATGGACATTTAGGTTGTTTCCATGTGTTGGCTATTTAAATAGTGCTGCTATGAACATTGGGGTGCATGTATCTTTTTGAATTAGAGTTCCCTCAGGACCTATACCCAGGAGTGAGATTGCTCTATCGTTAGTTTTTTAAGGAATCTCCCTACTGTTTTCCATAGTGGCTGCACCAAATTACATTCCCACCAGCAGTGTAGGAGGGTTCACTTTTCTCTATACCCTCTCCAGCATTTATCATTCGTGAACTTTTTAATGATGGCCGTTCTGACTGATGTGAGGTGATACTTCATTGTACTTTTGATTTGCATTTCTCTGGAAATTAGTGATATTGAGCATTTTTTCATGTTGGAGCATTTTTTATGTGACTCCATCCCCATGTAGTCAGATTGGTCCAGGAGAGGACACATCACTCAAGTTGGGTCAGTTAGACTCAAAGATACTATCTCTCTGAATATAAATAAATCTGTAATTTTATTAACAAAAATCGCCTAGCCAAGAATTGTGTTATCAGAGAATAGATTTTGCTATCCTTTAAAGACCATAATTTATTTCTTTGGGAATTTTGCCCAATCTGATCTGATAATAAAGAAAAGATTTTAATTCGGATCTCTGTAACATAAACTCCATGAGGATACAAATTCTATCTGTACAGTCACCCTTCAAAAAACATGTTCGTACATGACAGCAGTGATGGTCATGACGGTCATAGTGACAGAGGAGGAAGTTATTCAAGAAATCTTTTGCCAGACTAATCACCTGTAAAAGAACATTTTCCCCTTTGTCTTTTCATAGAGGTCATGAGAGTGAATCAGGGGCTGTCTCTCCCCCTCAAAGCTGTTGCTCTGTGAGTGAGACCGAGTTGATGATGTGCACTGGAAACCCGAGGCTCACCTGTAGCCGAGGCAATAGTCTCCCCAGCCTCCAATGGCTGCTCGTGGCAACAGGTAGATTCCCAGGGAGGGTAATATACAAACCTGCTCTTATCACAACATCATTGCTTAATATTTCATTCTCCTCTTCTGAGAGCTGAGAGTGCTTCATGATACACGATCTCTGCTCTTGGGCCTCCTGAAAGGTTGGCAGGTGGAAGAGTTTGGGACCTCTCAGCACGTCTGAACAACAGCACGTCCTTCTCCACAGTACTGCCTGTCCATGCCCCCCCACCCAGTGCCACCGAGCTTCTGTGCGTGGATGAGCGAGCATCTTATGAGCTGAACAATAATTAGGAAAACTATTGAGAAAAATGGTAGAAACATCCTGCAAATGACAAGAAGCTGAAATGTAAAAGAAAATTGAATCTTCACTTTTCAAAACAGGGAGACAATCTCTCCTACCATACTCTGACCCTCTTTTATTTTACTTCTTCCCCATCCATGCTCCCCTCCTATCTTTTCTTGGACCCCATTCAGACTTTCTGGACTGAGTGGATACTGCTTCCGACAGCTGTGTGGTTTCCACGGGTGTCATTAAAATAACAATGTGGCTTCTAGGCACCTGATGACGTAGTGAGGGCAAGTTCTATTCGCTGAGTTAGTGCGGCCAACCCGCCTCCTCTTCCAGCACAGAGCCTGCAGAAGCCTTAGGCGGCCAGCAGTCAAGTGATTTTATTCAACAGACTTGCAGAGGCTGTCAGTCAAGTGGCATGGGGTCAAATTACTTATCTGAGGGTCCTAATGAGCGAAGGAGGGTAGCCTTGGGAGGCCCTGCTTTTCCTGCTCTGTGGGATGTTGGAGGGACAGTGGTGACCAGTTTACCTAGTATAACTTCTACCCCTCTGACCCTGGGTCACTCCTTGTGGGGCTGGGTGACCAGGCTCACTCATGCCTCTATGCAGTGGTTTAACTTGGTGCTTCCCCAACGTTAACATGCATACACATCACCGGAGATCTTGTTAAAAATGCAGATTTGGACTCAGTAGGTCTGGGGTGGGCTGAGGACCCTGCCCATCTCACAGATGCTGCTGTTCCACAGACCACACCTCCAGGAGCAAGAGCTTCACTCCTCCTGGCTGGGCACGCCGTCTTATAACAGCCCACCTCCACGTACAGGTGTGAGAATAGAACCACATGTGCCTTTGGACTGTCCAAACTTGTGACCTGAATAAAGGGGAAGGGAAATGGAACCACTACAGACGAGGTCTCTGTCACACCCCAGGCATGAGTCCAAGCTGCCAGCATCTAATTATATTATCTCAGCTGATGAGAATCTGAGCAACTTGAATAAGAAAGTGATTAGGTAAACCTTGGTTTGTGAGTCCCGCCTCCCCCTGATATTATGAGTACACTGTGTTGCCAAGGGGACTTGATGGGCCGGAGACACCAAATCTGAGAGGAGGGGACCTCAAGAGAGACCGAGTGCTTAACGCACACAACAGGAAGCCTCGATTCCAAGAAGGACCTGCCCAAAATAGAGGTGTGCTGATACAAATCAGTAACCACTGTGTTCGGGTGTAAGAGTCGGTTGGAGACCTCTCTGGTGACTCGTGAGCCTCCACTGTTGCCAGGAGTTACCTCTAGCTCTGGTCAGGTAACCCCTCACCACCGGGCAGTGGGAGGCAGCCCTGCAGGCTTTCTCTCCAGGATGTTCTGCATCTGAGGGAAGGAGGAGCTTGCACCCGTCACTCAGGGGGCACCATGGACTGTGCCACGCCCTCTGGGCTGGCCTTTCTGAGGGCACAAGAGCCAGACCAAGTTGTCACAGGCTCCCTTCCAGCCTAAGTCCCGTGCATGAGGAGGTTGAGTGGTGGGTACAGGGTTCTCCAAAGCCAGGTAGAGACCCATGTCTCTGGGATGCTTGGCTGTTCAGCCAAGTGTGAGAGGACCCAAAGTCAGAAGAACTGCACACTCCAAGCACCAGAGGGCTGGCCCCATGCACCAAGGTCCCAGGTTGAGTTTCTCTGTTGGGAGTAGAGGCCTTGGAAGATTTTTTTTTTTCGCTGAAAGTGCCGCTAGCAGGAAAATGCCTTTTTCCACAGTCACTCTTCTTTGTCCATCTCTGATCATTCTACTCACAGACCTATTTCTTCTAAGGTGAAGCTCTGTTGCCTGAAGAAACTAAGAGCAGACAATTAAGGCTGGTTTTTGATGGTTTCAGGTCTTCTGAAATGTTTACATCTTGGCAAAGTATTCTAGCCTAGAATTTAACCGAGCAGAAATGTTTCTTTGCATTATTGAAGGAGTAGCACTTGGGGGATGGTCAGCGTTGGCTGCTAATATATTCTGAGGATCTGCTGTGAGTATGACATCGTGTTAGGAGCTGTGAGAAATAACAGAAGTTACCCTTCAAATGCTTATTATCTACTGCAGGGTAGGAGTTATGGATTCTAAAAAATAATAATAAATGTATGCACATTAGAGTATATAACAATTTCATATAAACTTCATTGTTTGTTACAACCAACCTGTGATAAAAAAAATTATCTTCTGCATTTTGCAGATGAGAAAAATGAACCTCAGAAAGGCTAAGATGGTTTTTCAAAATTAATAGGTATCTGGAAGTGGATTTGGGATTAAGCTCAAATGGCAGGGTCTTGTCTCTCATCACAGTGCCCAGCGCCATGTCAGCCCCTGTGAAGGTAGGGAGGAAAGGGAGATGCCTCTTCTCAGCACCTTTATCCCTGTCCGAGAAGAGTCCTCACTGTGTGTATCTGGTTGACTGGCAGCCTTCTCCATGCTCTTTCCTCTTCCTTCCACAGCCCCTCATTCTCCAAAGGGCACAGAGTCCTTTCGTGCAAAGCTCAAGAACTTTAACAATGCTTTTCTCCCCAAAACGTACCCCAGGTCACCCACGGACTTCCTCTTGGCTTAGCCATAGTCACTTCCCTAGCTTAAAGGATAAAGAAGTACAGTCCCTGTGTAGGAAGTGAACTATACAAGAGAGGAAGGAACATTATACCGTGTATCAGGGCCATTTTAAACCAGTCCCAATTTGTCACGATCTTTGCCCTCCTAGGTTACGTTATCAAGGACTACCTTGTCCTGCCAGTTGACCCCCTGTCCACAGCATTCCAGATACAAATTGTGTTGTATTCTCCCTATTGCTCAGTTCCTAGGAGATCTTCCCAGGTTGTTTGATTATGATTATTAGAACAACCCAGGAGAATTAAGAAAAAGCCTGCAAATTCCTCTCTGTTAAAAAGTATCCTCCAGGATTCTCTTCAGTGAGCGGAGAAAAGCCTGAAAAGCATAGACTATACTCTACCCTTGGGAATTCAAGACGTTAGGGGTTTACTGAGCTGGGAGGTCAAGAGTTTCTTAGAAATATTCAGCTACATCCCCTCCCTGGAGTCTCATTCCTTCACTCCTCCTGCCCAGCCTCAGCTTGGCTAATTCTATCATTCTGGACCAAGAGGGAACCAAGGATTAATATTCCCACCCCACTCTCACCCAAGAGGTGCTGGGTCTGTAGATCTGGGTGGAGGCCCGCCCTGCGCATTTTGAAAAGCACTCAAGATGGTGGTGACTCAAGTTGTCCCCGCACCACAGTTTGAGAATAAACGAGGATTGGGTACCATTCCTGAAGGAATCTGGTCATACCTCAGCCAGCAATCCAGAAAGGCATTTCTGAGTCAGACCAGGACCATTCTGTGGGGATATGTTGCTTCCAGTCCATCCCAGAGTCATAGTGCATGGCCAGGAAGACACCCCGCCTTTTCCAGTTTAGATGAGAATGTAGGCGCTTCCTCCCCAACCCAAATGATTTATTGAGTGTTTTCTGTGTGTCTGTCACTCTTTTGGATCTTTCACATGAGTGAGTTAATCCTCACAATAACTCTATGGGTCATTTACCTATTAGAGGTGACAAAACAAGTCCAACGGGGTTAAGACATTTGTCTAAATACAATATGAAAGCAGCTGGGTTGAGATATTCATCCAAGTAGCCTAGTCCCACAGACAAACCATGATGCTCTGCTCCTGTCCATCTAAATCGAGCAGGTCTGGAGTTGGGGAGCAAGGCAACTCAGCGGGGCTTCCTTCTACTTGAAGACATTCCATCTCCTGCTGACACTGCATTTCCATCCTGTGATCTAGCTGGAATCTCTCCATTCTTTGCACATTCCTTAAAAAAATTAAAAGAGAAGTAAGAAGCCTAGGGGGATGGAGGAGGGCTGGAGCATTTACGTGCAGAGCTGGATGAGCCTGTATTTCTGCTGTGAAAATTCGCCCTTTGCCCCACACAACAAGCTGACTTTAGGGAGCACAGGCAGCCCCTTGCCAGGGCCAACAGAGGCCACAGTCAGTGGGAGCACAAGCTCAGACTACTTCATGTTGATTTATTTGTTTTGTTGGATATATTGGTTTTGGCCAGATCTGACCTGTTTTATCCTGTATATAACGTTCGTCTCTGTATCCAAGTGAAAAAAAGGAGGGGGAAGCAAAAATCAAAATTCAGCAGAAAATACAATAGGAATTAGGAATTGGTGCAAACTCTTTAGAACAGACCCACAAGCTATATATTGATTCCATATATATTATCACATTTATAAATAAATTATACTATAACTTAATAACATCTTGGGGGGTTTTCCCTACAAAATTCAAGACACAGAGCACAGAGTTTGGATTAGACATAGCTGGGCTCCCATCCTGCTTCTGCCACTTCCTTGAGCAAGTTGCATAACGTCTAGGTCTTAGTTTTACAGGTTTTAATTGAGGACAGTAATATCTGCTTGAAGGAGTGAGCTGTGAGGCTGAGAAATAATGTATGCAGGAGAAGCTGTCAATAAATGGTAGCTAATATTATGGGAACTACTCTAGAACTCATTTCCAAAGTTAATGGAGCCTCTAAGGATGAACCCTGTCGTATGAAAGGTATAGATTTCTGGTCATCACAATTTCAAAAATAATAACAATTACAGAGCTTTAATTGGTATATTCTTGCTTCTGTGAGCTCAAAATACTTTACAAGTAAACAGGAATTTTCCGTCTATTATTTCATTTGATCCTCATATCAGTCCTGTGATGCAAGACTGGTATTATTTCCTTCATTTTACAAATGGCTGTGATAAGGATTAGCAAGATTAAATGGTTCATCCTTACAATGGATAAAGAGAAGAGCTGAGACTCACACACCCTTCTTCTGAAACTAAATTCAGAGCTCAGAGCAAATAGATGCTCAGTAGGCATGGGTTCCGTCTCCCTCACGTGCTAGGTTGACATGTCTACTTGATGCAATCTGGCAACTAAAGCCCGGAGTCGTGAAGCCTTCTCTTGCTCGAAGACCAGGTGCAATGAGCAGTTGGTGTGGGTGGCCAGTTCTCAGCCTCAGCTGTCCTGAAGCAGAACCGTTTCTGGAAGGGGCTCTGAAAATACTCTGGCTTCCGTAAGTAGCCAGTTCCCTGCCTTTGCTGTGTAAGGGAAATTGCCGGGAAGGGTGCTAATGAGATCCAAGTGTTAGAGTGGTTTGCCTGCTCTGGACGACTTGGATGCTGATAACTAATAGACATACGAGCCCTGAAGTTCAAGCTTAATGCGAATGCATACTTGCCTAAGAACCAGACCGGGACCATTAGCTGGCAGCACGCAGCTTCAGAGCTTCTGGGAAATAATCACAGCACTCACTTGCCATTCCCCTCAGGACTGCGATGAGTCCTGGGTCTCATTACCAACTGTGGAAGCCTCATTCCTCTAGCCCTATTTGTAGTCTACCTGTGCATGGGGGCAATTCTCAAAGGTGGGAGGGGAAAATCCATTTGATTCCAAGGAGGCAAGTCTTTCCTGCTAGTGTTTACTTCTTGGCAGACAGGCTAATTGAAGCTTTTGCTGTGTGTGTGTGTGTGTGTGTGTGTGTGTGGCTACGTGTGTAAGCTCACCAGCTAACCATGAAGGAGTATTCATCTTCTATATGACGATGATATAGGGCACAGTGGGAGGACCCACTTATGGGAGGCTCATTAGGAAGTTCACCTTTCTAAAGGCCAAGCTGTCTGTGATGCTCAGCTTGGACTCATTTACTGCGAGGTCTGTGGGTTTGACTGTGGCTTCCTGGCTTATAAAGTCTGAGTTCTTACAAAGCTCCACCCACCTTATCATGATGGAAAAATATCCAGTTGTTTGTGTTTCGGTTTGATTTTCATAAGTTCTAATTCAATGGAAAAATGGCAGTCAGATGATGGCTCAACTAAACTGCCTTAAACTCAGGAAGGACACAGTGGGCCAAGGAGAACCTTGGTCCCTGGTACCTTCTGTGGATTTGGTCTCCTTCCCTGTCCCAGGAACCATACATCTGCTCTCCTTGTCAGCTGATGGTTCCTTTCACCTCCTGAGACCAGCCTGGGAGGTGTCCACAGCTCTGTCCCCATCCTGAGGGCCTCAGTCATCTCTAAACCCCTCTCTCTTCTCGAGGGAGGTTGCTAAAACTCTGAGGCACTGTGTGGCTGTTTCTCCTGTGACAAAGTAAAACAAACGGTGGCTTAAAACAACATACATCTATTATTTTACAGTTCTGGAGAGAAGTCTCACTGAGCTAAAGTCAAGGTTTGGCAAAGCTGCCTTCCTTTTGGAGGTACTAGGAAAGAGTGTGTTTCATTACTGTATCAAGCTCCTCGAGGCCACCCACACTCCTGGACTCGTGGTCCTCATCTCCCATCTTCACAGCCCGTGAGGTCTGGCCAAGTCCTTTGCCTGCTGTCATCTCTCTGATTCCCTCTTCCACTTATAAAGATCCTTGTGGTGACACTGGGCCCACCTGGTTAGGCCAAGGTACTCTCCCCACCTCAGAGTCAGCTGATTAGCAGCCTAATTCTATCTGCAACCTTAATGATGCAGCCCCTTTGCCGTGTAACCTTACTTATTCCCAGGTCCTGGGGATTAGGATGTGGGCATCTTTGGGGGCCATCATTCTACCTACCACACTCCATTCCCCTCATTCCACAAGGCAGAGGATGCAAAGGACCATGGCTAAGAGTGGGCCTGATCAGGTGCTGGACTTACAGCAGCCTCACCCATGGAATGGCCTGCCTCTTCCTGGCCAACGGTGAATGTTCGTGATCCACCTCCCCTGGCAGCCTTCCCAGGCACGTGGTCTGAATCAGCTTCCAGGGATCCCAGCATCCTCTCCCTTTCAGACAACACAATCTCTGGGTTCTCAGTCATTACCCCATGACCAGTTCACCAAACTTCATCTTGGATGGAAATTTCACTTTGGAGAAACATGGCTGAAAATGCTTTCTGAGGCTTTAAACATCTGATTACTAAGCTCTGCTCATGGTAGAATGTCAGCCCTTGACCTGGGCACGGGGCTGCTGGCTCTCTGAAGAGGTTTGCATTGAGCTCCTTCACCAGGCCCCAGAAGGGCATCTGGCCTGCACCCAGAGTGGAAGCATTTAATCCTCTGGCCACCAGCCTGACCAAAAGAGGAGCATAGGACCCAAGCCAGGTGTGGCAGGGACAGTGATGCTTGTTAAACATTCTGAGTCCTCTCTCACTTTCCTAGTCACCTTGCAGTTAGGCAGGACTGTGGAGCTAGTTCTGGCCAAAGGAAGGGGATGTGATATTGGTCACTTCTGGCCTGAAGCTGTGAAAAACCCAGGCCTGATTCTCTAGGTCGTTTCCTTCGTCTGCTGCAGCAATAAAGGAATTCTGAAGTCCTGGGTTGTGCAGCTACAAAATGGTGGTGTATCCATTATCCTGGGTCCCTGATGAGCAGCAACCACATTGAACATGTAACGTGAGCAAGAAATAAGCTTGGGTGGTGAGCCTCAGATTGGGGATTGATTGTTATGACAGCATCACCAGCCCATGCTGACTAATACACAGCCCAATAAGGGGGCTTCCTGCGACTCAGAGCTCTCAAGAAAGACTGCCTTTTGCTGTCTCTGGCCCCACAAGCACATTTTGAACTTGGAACTTCCTGCAGCCATCTTGCTACATGAAGAGAAGGCCTATCTGAAAAAGGAGGCACTCAGAAGCAAGCAGAGCCAAGTGATTAAAAAAAAAAAGCCGTCAACTTTATTTGAATCCTTGCATACATTTGAACACAAAGGCTGCTTGACCCCTTGAATCTCTCCATGATGTGAGAAAGACATTCCTATTTTTGCTTAAGCTACTTTGAATTGTGTTTTTGTCCTTTGCAATGGCCAGAGTCCTCACAATCACAGCCCTTCCTTTTGATTGACTCACATGACAAGCCAGAATAGTCTTTTTTTCTTCTCAGTGACACTTTCCATAGAAAGCAAGACTCTGGCATAGCAGAGTGGGGCCCTCAACATAATTTGCTGCCTTGAGAGCCTTTAGTTCTTCTATATTCTATCTGCACATCCCCTGTTGAAGTCTAATTACATTCTCCTTTCCCCTTTCCTGAGAACGAAGGATGTGTTGACAGTCAGAAGCAGGGAGACAATATAATCATCAAATCATTGCAGGGAAAAATTCACCAGTGATCAAAGAGAAAACAAAGGGAAAGTGAATACTGATGACCTCAACTTATAGAGAAAAACAATACAGAGAAAATGGTGCTGCTTTATTCTGCAGTAATACTCTCTCTAGGCATTGATTTGCCTTCACATGTTTCCCGATTGTTAGTGTGGGCCTTTGGAAAAATATCCAAAGGTTTTGAGGTTTTTCCCCCAGGAGCAACAGTGAGCATGCACAGACCAGCCACAGTCTCTCTTTTGTTCCTTAGATGAGCCAGGAGAGAGGCATGTAGGAGACCACTGCTTGGAATGAGGTTATGCTCTGTGGCCATGGAATTGTACCAAGATGACAGGTCCACTGAGGGGTCAAACCAACAAAGCTGACCTCCGTCCCATCCTTTAACCAGCAATGCCAAATCCCGACCAGCTGCCTTGGCTGGGCTGAACTGCACTTTGATGTGACCTGAGCTGACCCCTACGTCCCACCATCCTAACACAAGATTCCTCAGAAAGCATCCTGAATTGACCAAAGAGAACGTCCAAACTTAGAAATGACCAGTGGCCTGGAGGCGGAAGACTCAGAATTTCTTCATCCTTAACCACAACTGTGAGTCAGTGGATACAACTGAGTCTTCACTGAGTGTCCTTCTGGGACTAAGACTGATAAGAGAGGTGGCATTGTTCAGAGCGCAGGAAGTCAAGATCAAGTTTTCAAAAACCCCTCTGTTAACTAATAACTTTTATTTAGCAAGAGAACATATATGCACATTCCTGAGTGAATTTTATTCCCCACCTGGAAATTATCATGAGAAGACTGGGAATTTCATTTTCGTAGTCATGATGGTCTCTGGATAGAGAGTCTACAGGCAGTGTTCCCCTCCAACTGACCAAAGCCAGAGTACATTAACACGCATTTCAAAAGGATTTATTTCTCCACTGTATCACTGTCTTGAGGTCATGCATAAATAGTACCTGACCTGGATGCAAAGAGTTGGATACAGTTGACAGTACTTCCTTCGATTCTTCTTCTCATTGCTCTTGACAATCACAATGTTAAAGATATAACATATTTATTATTGCCAAAGTGTGATGGCCCCTATGAACTTTTACTTTTTTTTTTTAGAATTTTGTATATGAAGGGATTATCTAGCCTACATGCTCAAATCCTCTCTACAACATTCACCCTTGAATGTCCCCGCTTCTGGAGGCAGCCCGTGTAGGTGTTGCTGGAGCCCTGTCTCAGCACTTCGGCCCTCCTCTGATTTCAGCCGCAGCCCAAGCCAGCCTCACTTTGGTATTTTTTTATTTTTTTAAATATGTTTTCGTTGCAGTACAGTCAGTTTACAATGTTGAGTCAATTTCTGGTGTACAGCACAATGCTTCAGTCACATAGGAATATACACACTTTCGTTCTCATAATCTTCTTCACCACAGGGTACTACAAGATTTTGAATCTGGTTCCCTGTGCTATACAGTGTAAACTTGTTGTTTATCTATTTTATATATAGTAATTAGTATCTGCAAATCTTGAACTCCCAATTTATCCCTTCACCTCCGCTGGATGCCCCACATGCTTCCACACCTGCTCGTGGCCTTCTCCCAGGCCACTTACTGTGCAAATGCACGCCATCGGGGGTGACCTTCCATCAGTGGGAAGGGGCCTGGGTCGGGGCTGTGGCCTACCATCTTCAGGTGGATGATCCTGAGGGCTTTCTGCAAGATTCTCAGAGGCCTTTGGATGATGCTTATTTGTACTGGCTTCTCTTCCCTTCCTACTTCACTCCTCCTGTTACCAGAGAGTAGGTTCTTGTCTCGTCGCAGGAATTCAGAGGTGAGACTTGGAGGTGAAGAAAGTAAAGTGATGATTTATTAAGCAATACTGTGGTTTCAGTGGGGGGTGGGGTGGCAGACTTAGGTGAGTAGCTGCGCTTTCTTTAGAAAGCTAGTTGTATGGGGTGTAAAAACAAACGGGCAGAATATTCATTGGAGAGAGAGGAGTTTGGGATGGTATTTCTTGATTTTCATCCCAGCTCCACCTTCCTGAGGGGAGGAGCAATTTTTTCCTTATTTAGTCTTTGTTGGGGGGTGGTAATTAGGATTATTTATTTAATTCTTTTAAATGGAAGTACTGAGAATTAAACCCAGGATCGTGTGCATGCTAAGCACACACTCTACCACTGAACTATACCCTCCTCCCTTCTTATTTAATCTTGATCGGAAATGTCATGGCATCGGTGCATGATGGGTACTTCTAATCTGCAAGGCTAATTTTATTGTAATGAAGGCATAATGAGCAAGAGGTTACATTTAGATGCTGGAGATTCCTGCCTTTTTCCACCTTTCTTTGTCTGCCTCCAGGACATTTGTCACCCCAAAATGTGTGATTTCTTATCAGTCCTGAGGTTCCTGCTTTTTTGTCTGCTCAAGGACCCCCGTTTTTCACAAGATGTATGGTTTCCTGCCATTTGGCCCATGCCCCCGTTTCTCTGCTCATATCTAGCTACCTGCCTGCTCTAACACTCTCACCCTCTCTCCACCCCCCTTTTTTCTGTAACCTGAGATCATCTCCCAAACAAATGGCTTGCATTTAACCCCTTGCCTCAGGCTTTAATTTTGAGGAAATTCAAACCAAAGCACAACCTGTTCCTAACACTAACCCTTACTCTGTCCCTATTCCACTGCAGTGAGTAACGGACTTCGGAAATATGTTGCCTGACACTAGCTGTATGACCCTGGGTGAGTTTCTTCTGTGCCTTCTTTCTTTGATCTGTGAAATGGTGATAATAATATTACCTATATTCTAGGATTATTACAAGGGTTAAATATTTCGAAAGAACTTAACAGCGTCCAACCCACTTTAAGCGCTATATCAGTATTGTCTCCATATATAGATTCGTGTATACATAAAACAAGTCATTGTTTCAGGGCTTTTCCCTAGGGTGTGGTGCCACCCTGTAAATTTCATCCTGGAGACAAAAATGGCCGAAAGCTTCAGCTCACCGCAACTCAGTGGTTGCAGATGAGGAGGATGGGGAAGGAGAAAAGTTTACTGAGGATACCTAAATCACTTGATAAGTCGTTTCTCTGGGCCCAGCTTTGTCTTAGCCTCCAAGACCACTGAACACAAAAAATTCTCCAGTAAGGCAGACTGTAGATGATTTTAGTAAGTCTATAAATGAATGATAGTGAATTGTTACAAAAATACTAATGGAAATGCGACTTCGTGCAATTATGTTCACCTTTTCCCTTCTTTTCTTTTTAGAAGCAGGCTCGTAAGTATCAGCATATAATATCTAGCCTCCCACAACCTGAGTTTATTACTGTAAATGTTCTCCTCCTGATAACACTTGCCCCCTCCTCTGATACAGGGCCCACCATTATGCTTAGATTTAATTTGCAGGTATAGAAACTTAAGTTTCAAGGAAGTGATAAAAATCAGAGATTGAGAGGCCACAATGGGTATTGCTGGGGTCAGAGGGGCAGACTCCGTGTGTGTGTGACAAGAAACAGGGAAAAATACTAAATTGCAATCACAGGCTCCTACCAGCCCTTTCCTCTCCCTCTCCCTCACAAAAGTACGCACTCAGTTTCCAAGGTTTCTTTACAAGTGTGGTCCAGGGGCCAGTAGCACCAATAACATCAGGGAGCTCCATAGACCAATAGAATCCCAGGCCCCACTCAGTCCTACTGAATCAGAATTTGCATTTCAACAAGATGCCCAAGTGCCTCCAATGTGCATTAAATTTCGAGAAGGTCTGTCTAAGGAAGCCAGTTACCAGGTCCCAATTTATCCTGATGGGGATGAATGCCCACGTCTTGCCACGGTCTGCCCCGAATGACTGAGGCAGAAATTGAGAGTAATCAGATGCTTTTTCATGTGGGAAAGAGGGAGAGGGAGAGAACTGGCACATTAAAGGGCAGCAGGACAGAGAGGGAGGGAGGAGAGGAGGCCGACAGCTGGCACTTAGGGCGAGAGGTGTGTACGAGCATCTCTGAAACATTGAGCCTGCGAATGTGTGTTTCATTCCTTCTTTTCAGCATCCTCAACGGACTGTCAGTAAAACCTCCATTTTTTTTCCCTTAATTTTGAAAAAAATCACAGAAAGCTGCAAAGGATAATATTGCCAGTATTTATGTACTTACCACCTACAATTTGTAAATGTTAATAATTTTACCATGTTTATCCTAGATTTTAAAAAAAATTTCCTGAGAAAGTTCAAGTCTCCTGTGTCCTCCCTGGTCCCATTTGCCTCCTCTCTCCCTAGAATCAACCACTGTCATGATTTGGTGTCATTTAGTCTATTTAAATACTTTCACTACATGCATATTTCTAAACCATATTGTTTTATGGTTTTGAATTTATATACTCATTATACTGCATAAACTATAAATAACATTCTAAAACTTATACTTTTCAAATTAATCTATATCAAAAATACAGATCTAGGTCATTTTTTAAATTTCATTTGTTTATTGTGATAAAATACACATAACTCAATTTATCATTTTTAAGTGTACGATCCACTGGCATTAAGTACATTCACAACATTATGAAACCATCACTACTATCTACTTCCAGACTTTTTCATCATTCAGACAGAAACTCTGTGCCCATTAAATAATAACTCCCCATTCCCCCTTTTCCCTAGCCATGGTAAGCCCTATTTTACCTTCTGCCTTAGTTCATTTATTTTTAATTGCTACAGCACATTTCTTCAGTAAATACTTTATCTCTTACATATTCCTCTTTGAGCAAATGACAATATAAGTTTTCTATTGCTGCCGTAAAAAAATGACCACAACTTTAGTGGCTTAAAACAGCACAGATTTATCATCTTACAGTTCTGTAGTTCCAAGTCTGGCACAGATCTCACTAGGCTAAAAAGGTCTTGACAGGTTGCATTCCTCTTTGGAAGCTCTAGGAAAGAATCTGTTTCTTGCCTTTTCCAGCTTCTAGGCGTAGTTCTTATTCGTTGGCTCATGGTCCCTTCCTCCATCTTCAAAGCCAGCAATACAGCATCTCTGTGACCCTGCTTCCATTATCACATCCTCATCTCTGTTTCTCCCCCTTTACTTCCCTTGTTCACCTTTAAGGACCCTTGTGATTATATTGGGTCCACCCAGATTATCCAGGATAATTTTCCTATCTTACGGTCAGCTGATTGGTTACCTTAATTCCATATTAAGGTTAATATTCTGTAACCATATTTCCCCTTTACCATGTAACCTAATGTGCTTCCAGGAAATTAAGATGCGGGTATCTTTTGTGGGGGTAGGGGGTGCAAAATGGGATGATGATGAATGACATTATTTCGCCTATCACAATTACTAAAACAATGCCGCGGTCTGCATCCATATATATGTCTCCTGGTGCTCACCTGTGAGAGCCTCTGGGCAATACATCTACAGTAAAATTTCCTCTTCTTCCTTGCTGCTTTAATGTTGTTTTGGAATAAGATTGTCTTTATTTTGGATACAGCCCTTGCTGAGACTGACCCCGAGGGAACTCAGCTTTATTCAGGTTGCATATGAATGGAGGAGTTGACCTTCACCTTTCAGAGCTGGCCCTTGTATTTACTCCCTCACACATTCTTACTTTGGAAGCTTTAAGGTCATAGTGATAAGTAGAGGGAGGCTAGCCAAGTGCCACAAAGAGCTTGGGAGCGTTTAAAACAGAGATGTCTGGGACACATGCTAATGGAGAGCTGTCTCTGGGATATGGGAAATCAGAACCATTGCTTCAGGGAGGAGAGTTGGCAGGGGACAAAGAGACCATCCCAGAGCTGGTCCAAAATAAGACTAGGCGTGCTTGAGCACAAGGTTTGAGTATGATGTGTAATAGATCATGTGGCTCCCGAGGGCTTTCCCCTTTGGAGGCAATATTATATAAAGATGCTGCTGTTGATTAAAATGCATTGAGAATTTCATTAAAATCAACTATCTTTCAGCTACCATCACAGAAGGGAAGTCTTCATCTTTTCAGAAAAGACTCACTTCTGTAGATAATCAAAGATCATCACCAGTCAAGTCTTATAAAAAAGGAAGTTATCAGCTGAGTAAGAACATTTTTGGTCAAAACTGACTAAAATCGGTTTTCTGATGTGGCCCTAGAGCAAAGTAATTATCCGTCCTAATTACCCAAGACTGTTTTCCCTGGTAACTTAATTATCAATACCACTGTCATTCTCAAAGGGCCCCACTTTGTGTGGTAAATTATGATATCCTGTCCTGAAGACAATTCCAAAAAGGAAGAAACAAACATGTAGGCAATGGGAGGATTTGAGGATTGAGGGCCCAACTTCCTAAAGTGACTCCTTCTAAGAATGCCTTGATGTAGATACAAACTACTCTATACAGAAGAGATAAACAACAAGGTCCTACTGAATGGCACAGGGAACTACATTCAGTATATTTTAGTATGATGAAATATACTATAATGAAAATATGAAAAAGAATATATACATATAACTGAATCACTATGCTGTACACCAGAAACCAACACAACATTGTAAATCAACTATACTTCAATTAAAAAAGAACACATTGATGTAAATGATCAAGTTCTGATATATTTGCTTTAAAAATAGACACACAAACTAATAAAGCACCCTCTACATTTTCCTTGGCTGTTTGGTAAAATCATGAGTGTACCAACAGCAGGCAAATAGCGCTGTGGTGTGACAGTGATTGGCAGCAAACCTCCGTCCTCCCCTCTCACACACCATCAGGATGAAGTTGTGAAACTTTTCCTCCTGCAGACTGTCCTTGATATTATATACTGTAACTGAAATTTATCTCAGTAATAACGGAGGAGCAAATGAAGGAGCTCAAGTGGTATAATGGGTCCTGGGTCCTGCAATCCCACAGGAATGGCCTTGGAGGCATGATTTTCTTTTGGGGACCAGTATAAAACCAGAAGGAGGAGTCTGATCCAGGACTGTAATGAGGGAGTTGTGAGAACTATTCCTGTAATGATGTCAACTTACTCCCGTGTGTCGCCAACAACTCAATTCCATACACACCCTATCCTCCTAATTTGGGGGAAAGATATACTAGCATCACTTCATAAATATGACCTTACTCGTTATCATAATATGCTTTCCCCAAAGCTGGAGAAGGCAAAAATACCTCATGGGGATCTGTGACTATTGATGTAACATCATAAACTTCTATTAGAAACATGGAGACATAATACTGACACTTCAGACTATTTTGGGCTAAGGAATGTAAATAGACAATGTTTCAAATAGAAACATCCCCAACTTTCTGATATCAAAAATAACAACTCTGCAACAGGCTATATATCTGGAGGTTCTGGCAACAAAGAATTTCAGAGTGGGAATCACAAACCACAGTGATGAAATAGAGAATCAAAATAACACAGTGTCAGCTATTTGGGGAATACTTTTATCCCAAAGAGGTCAACGTAATGAAGACATTTGGTCATTTTCTCAAGCTGGGCTCTCTTTGAGAAGGTAGTGGAGGCAGGACTGGGTCAGAGGACGGGTGGGAAAATCAACAACTAATTGTTGAGCAAATATTTATTGAGTGACTGTTGTGTGCAGGGCATAGCACAGTGGTTAAGTACACAGGGCATTTAGATCTACCTGCTCCACCACTCACCAACCAACCTCCGATGACTTACTTTACCTCTCTGTCCCAGTGCCCTGATCTGATGTGAGGCTAATGACAGGACCTGCCTCATACATTTGTGGTCAAAATAACCATGAGTTTTGGGCCTTTTATAAATTCAAAGTTAATTAGGCATTTATAAAATAAGTGGCCCAGAGTAAGCACTCAAATGTTTTAGTTAGGGGAAATAACGTATCTGCACCTGAAAATACAGCTGCCAAAAGAAGGCAGCCTATAATAAATATGGGATGGTAACTCATAGTTTGAGAGGGGGAAGCACTCTGATGGGAGTGGAGGAATTCCTCATGGAGGACGTGGGCTTTTAGCGGAGTCTTGACACATAAGCAGGAGAGGAGGTCCTGAGGCGAGTCCCAGCAAGGCCAGGGTACAAGTGTACCATGTACAGAGGAGACAAAGATGTAATAAATAAAGTGTTCTAGCTGGAACAGGGGGTTCATGCGGGGGGGGGGCAAGGTGGGAAAGCAGTAGAGGTGGTTTGGGATTAGTTGAGAAGAAGCTTCGATTTTGGCCAATAAAGGCTTTTATTGCCTTGGTGCTAGCAGTGCTGTGGGAAGCATCAGGGGCACGGGCTGGTTTGGAGGATGGGGACCCACTGTCCTGAGACTTCTGCAGTATGACAGGGGTCAATTGTGAGGGTCTGAAGTAGGATAAGACAGCCAAAAAAGTGACTCTCCTGTGGATTCAGCTAGACACGAGTTGTGAGAACTGACCCCAAGGACCTCCAGGTGCTTAGGGCAGGACAAAAGCCAAGGTCCATCCTGCACTGCTAGGAAGACGAGGTCTTAATAAAATAACTGGGATTTGCACTTTCTTTTTTATCTTGGACAAGAGTATCCTCCAAATGATAATTCTTACTCATCATAAAACCACCATTTGACACCTACTTGTGCTGGAGATTTTCAGAAGAAGCCCAAAGCCGGGTCTCTAATATCCCCAAGGATGTCACAACCAGGACAGGGGAAGGGGAGGAGGCATTTGTTCAGAAGAAAGCCAAGTACATGGCCGTGGGGGCCTCTGGTTGTTCACTAAGTACCAAGTGACTAACGTGGACAGAAAAATTAGTGAAGAGGTTCCTGCAGGCATAGTGGTTATAGAAGGCTGACTTGACTAATTGTTAATGAATCAGTATATTTCTGTATTTACAAAGGAGAAAACAATCTTGTCATCGGTTACAGTGGAGACCACATGGGAAAAAAGTAGACCTCAACCATGTTAGCCATTCTTTTGCTCTTATGCAAAGTTCCATCTGGGTCAGAGTCTGAAATGAGCGAAGAGGCTGACTAATAAGAGCTAACGTTTATTGAGCACTTGCTTTGTGTCAGGTACTCTGTGACACCATTTCTGAATCAGCTCATTAAGTCCTTACCGACTATATTAAATACATATGCTGTTATTATCATTATTTTATAAATGGGGAAAGGGAGACTTGGAAAGGGTCCAGTTCATTCCCCAAGAGGTTTTCTCTGCTGTAAGCATTGTTACCTCCATGATCAGATTCTGACCTGTCATTTCTCTTGATTCCATCGTCATTTCCACCACTCTTTTGAGACTGATAACGTTATGCTTAGGGAACTTCAGTGGTGGGGATGATTAAGCTTTAGCTGAGGCCGATTTGTGGATTCAGTGTTTGTGGCGTCACCACGTAATAACAGTCCCAGATTCAAGTCTTCATACGTCATTTGGCACTTCTAACTACTGCTAGCATCTTCCTGCATTGTTTCCAGTCCTTGCCACCAGCTCGGCCAGGGAACACCTGTGTAATGGTCAGGACGCCGAGTGCTAGAAGTTGATGAGTTTGCCTGGGTCTTGGGTTTTCCTCAGCCCCCTTCATAATTGTTGCGAGGGCTGGCAGCTCAATATACTTCAGTCACTTCCAGATTTTCAACTCACCAGCTATGTAATCTGGGTAAGCTGTTTCAACTCTCTAACCATCAGTTTCGCTCCCTGTAATATCCAGTTAATGACAGTACCTACCTCTTTGGGTTGGTGATTAAATGAGTAACTGTCAAGCACTTAGAATAATGCTTGGCACACAGTAAGTGCTCTATTAATGTTGGTTTAGTATTGTTTCCAGAGCTTCTCAAGTGTTCCTTTGGGATACTGGCTAAGTCCAGGCCCTAGAATCAAATCAGAAATTAGGAACGGTAAATAATTATATGTAAGAACAAGTTGTAACGTGATGACAGAACAAGACTGACAAGTAACTATTTTATCAGTAGAGCACTCAAGGCTGTAACTTAGGTTTCGTTATCAGGAAGTAGAGCAAAAGGGAAGAGCAGGCAGCTTTGCAAGGAGAGAGCCCAGAACTCTTGACTTGCATTTGATGGAAGTTGTCAAAACTGCTGCTCAAAGTGAAGTCTGAGGACCTTTTGCCTGGGGACTTTTGAAAAGGTAGACACCTGGATCTTACTGATTCAGAAGCCCTGGAAATGTTTTTCTTTTTCTTTTTTCTTTCTTTTTAGAAATAAGTATCCTAGTGATTGTTAGGCACTTGAAAGTTTGGTTACCACCTGTCTGAGAACAGAAACAGCATCCCACCAGGATCAAAGTGGACTTGCTCCCTGGACAAAAGCAAGCCTGAGCCTTGAGGTTTGACAAAATGATCCTAATTCCTAGGCCTTCAGGACATCGACTGACCAGAAAGGTCAGAACGAACTGTCCTTGTGGGACATTAATTGAGTAAAGAGCATGGATCATCTTATGATCCAGCCTTGCTTGATACCAACTCTGCAGCACAAGCAGTGATGTAGAGAGATGGGGCTTAATAATAGCAGAGTAACAATAGCCCGTTCTCCTCTCAAAACCCATTCCCCTAATAACAAGAATTACAGGAAACAGCAGCAGTGCCTTCCATGATACCAGAAGCCAAATGAAACCCTGAAACATGAGATATGGAGACAAAAAGCTGGTGGTTGTTTGGTAAATGACTTAGCAAAACAATATGAAGTCAAAACTAAGGGTCTACAAAAGAAGAACTAAATGTAGCCAATTCACCTGCAGGACTCTCGAAATGCATGAAAATTGGAGACACCAAATATTGTAAAATATGAGAAAAGATTGGGTGGGTAAGACTGAAAAGATGAGAGGGTGGGGTGATTAAAAACTACATAAAAGTTATTTGGACTCCCTGGATTTCAAATAACTACTGTACCACATTTCCAGGAAACTCTTGAAGGGTATACTAACCAAAACATGGTAAAAATTAATAAAGAGGAAGACAGGATTTTAGGAAAGAAGAGATTCATGCGGGAAAGAGGAGAAGGGAATTCCCTGGATAATGGCCAAGAGAAGTCCCAGAACCAGCTTTGGGGCAAGAATACAGAACACCTGCCCATAGGGGAACGTGAGAAAAGAGGATGCCAAGAGGGATGTCTCCAGAGAACGATGTTGAAACTTAGTTATCTGATAGAGTTGAAGATGAGAAAAACTGTATTGAAAGCCATGGTACAAAGCCATAGGAAGACATGGAAAGATTTTGCCCTTGATTGAAAAAACCCTAGGCACATAAAAAGTAAGGTAATAATTAACTACAGGGAAAACATAAAGGTATACAATATAGGGAAGTAAATAGTGTACATTACTTGGCTTAGAAGTGAGCAGTGGTCAAAAATAAAACATTGAATATGGATTTAACCAAAAATTATCATCATAATTATATTGAAAAAATGTAAGAGCTAAAATGCTCATCTATCATAAGAAGAATAAAATAGACTGTGGGAAAATTATAAGCCAAGATACATAAGTATATGAGTATTATTTAGAACTACAGTGGTAGATATCCAAAGGCATATCTCAAAGAGTTAAGAGTAGATGCCTCTCAGGAGTGGGGCAGTGAGGAGTGTAAGAGTGTGTGTGTGTGTGTGTGTGTGTGTGTGTGTGTTTTAGGAATAGGTTGCTTTTTTTTTAAGACTCTAAACTCAACTTTTATTGTAAACTTTCTTGAAATAGAATACTGTAATGTTAAGTGTGTTGACTCTAGATAAAAACTGTTGGAGTTCAAATTTTAATGCCACTACTTAGTAGCATCACGACCTTGGGAAATTTACTAATGATTCACGAACCTCAGTCTTAACATCAGTACAATGGGGATGACATGAGTCATGGTGTGTGCTGAGAATTAAATGAGATAATCCTTATAAAACACCTACTGTGGTGTCTGGCATATAGGAAGTGTTCAATAAACCTCATCCATTATCATTTCATTTTTAAAAATATATTCATGTATTACTTTGATGAGAAAATAATAATATGTTTTTAAAAGCAGGTAAGACACACAGAAATCCCTATCAAGGGAGCTTCTGGGAGGCTTTCTACCCACATTAACCAGGAACCACAGTCTAGTTCCCCATGACCACGAACGGAGGCAGAGAGAGAGAATATGATGTTTCCTGGTTAATGTATCTATTTTAAAGCAGATTTTTTTCACTAATGTTATGTCATTAGCCTTCTTCTCTAAGCCTTCAAAGGTGTGGAAACAGTCTCCTTGGGCCTATTTCTTTGAGGGGGGAAGAAGAATAGTCTGGGGTATTTCCTGATGAATTGGCTCAGACACTGGCACTGTCCTGCTCTTTCCCCGTGATGAAGGGGCCTAATTCACGGGCCTGGGACCGTGGGGTTTCATGCAGCCCTGCCTCCCTACTTGTTGAGCTGGGGAAAATGGCAAGTTAAGACTGGAGAGAGGCTGAGCTTGGGGTTGTTTTCCTGACTGCTGCTAAATCAGAACAGCTAATAGGTACCTTTTCCAGCTCACTCTAGGTGCAATTGGCTGAAAATCAACCATAATAGCTGATGGAGCTGGAACTTGATTTTGTTTCTCTTAGAGAGCTCTGCCTGCAGGGCTCTTATTACGAGCAAATCATGTCTGCTGACTCACTGTGCTCTGAGGCTTTTCAGGCCAGTGGCTCCCCTAAAGGCTGACCTCCCTGGGGACCCACTGAGCTGCAGGCATCAGGAGAGCAGTGTCTCTTACACATCACCCCCTGTGAAGAGGTTCGTTGACGTCCATGAAACCCATGAAAGCTCTTCTCAGCACTGACCACTGAAACATGGTAGCTTTTCACTTCTTCCTGCTTGGACTTGGAACTTGTGAACCCTCCTCCCTCACCCCCTCTCCATTCCAGCCGCTGCCCCCGCCACCCCGACTCATTTGTGCATTTACCCTTAACCTAAATGGATAAATTCTTTCTTATTCTTATGGCCTATTCACCATTTCATGTGTAGGTTAAGTGGCCTATCTTGTCCATGTCTTAGCTCTTGACCGCCCAAGGGTCAAGGATGCTGTCTCTGAAGTTCTCTTGGTTCAGCAATTGATGCAGCAGGGAGGGGCTTCCATAGCTGCTTTTGTAAATGAAGAATTTTAAGACTCAAAGAGTGTTTATAACTAGAGTATGAGAAAGTCCTGGGTTTTGGGTAAGTTAACGAGAAGGCCAAGTTCAGGGATCAGGAGCCAGTTCTGCAGCTCCTGCCTTTGCAGCGTGAATGGCATGCTGAGAGCATCTCCTTCAAGAAGGAGTCAGACCACAGCTGCTGGACCCCTTGGGAGGGGAGGGGGCTCAGCCGGGCGCTGGGTGGCCTCAGCACGTGTCTGTGCCATGGTCCTTTGGTATTCCCCGTGAAAAACGACAAGACTAAGAGTCAGCTACAGAGGGGTGGGATGGGGCTGAGGAATGCTTCTGAGCGCCCCCAAGAATTGAGGGCTCAGTGGTATCATTTTTGGTAAGAATGAGTGAAAGGGGAAAGAAGAGACGATTTACTGAAAGGCCATTAGAAGTGGGGTGGGGTTTACTGGTTCAGCCACGGAAGCTGGAGCACCGCACCAGAGGGAAGGCTGAGGGGAGTGTAAGTCCAGACTTCTTCCAGCGCGCAGAGCCAGAGGCAGGAGCATCCCTTGTCACAGCGACAGCTGCCACTCCCACGTGACTCATTGCCTTTGAGGAGAACAGGAAGCAGCCTTCTGATCACCACTGCATTAGTTTCCCATTGCTGCTGTAACAAACTACAGTACAAATTGATTACCTTAGTGTTCTAGAGGTCAGAAGTCCGAATCAGGTTGTAAGGGCTATGATCACGGTGGAGCTGCATTCCTTCAAGGGCTCTGGAGGGGAGTCTGTTTCCTTGCTTTCTCCGGTCTCCAGAAACCACCTGCTTCTTTGGCTTGTGACCCCAGCCACACAACACTTAAACCTCTGTTCTTGTCATCATCTTTCCTTTCTAACTGGGACCCTTCTGTATTCCTCTTAAAAGAACTCCTGTGACTACATCACTCCTCCCCACCTGAATAATCCAGGATAACCTTCCCATCTCAAGATTTTTAATTTAATCACATTTGTAACATTCCTTTTACCAAAGAAGGTAACATATTCAGAGGTTTGGGGGGATTAGGGAGTAGTAGACATCTCTGGGGGCCATCGTTCAGCCTATCACAACTATGCGCTCAAGTTCATTCCCTTTGCTAAAGGCTGTTTTTCCCCTCAGTGGTGAAGCCGTGATCCTCTACAAATACAAGACACAACAAACATGTCAAAGATTTTATTTAACTCACTAATTCATTAAGGAACTGGTAAAATGGCACAACTGTTTCAAAGGTTAATTTAAAACATACAAACATACACAGGCTATTAGGAATGCTGTAATGAATTTATAGATGGATATAAAATTGGTCAATATATAGGACAATAATTGAGTGTATCTCCACATAATCTGCATTTCTCTGAAAAAATGGTCTGCACCACTATCAATATTTTACAACTTGCAGAGTTGTGGTTTCGTTTGAAAGACAAATATAACCCAATGTGTTATCCCAGGCACCCTTTTCTTGCCCATTTCAATCTTTCACAATGTTTCCTGACACTTCCTACAACTGAAAAATTCCATTTGCTCCGCAAAGAAATACTAGACAGCTCCAAAGACTTGTACCAATCATGGCCACGCGCCAGCCCCTCCAGTTTCCTGACTTCAGAGCCCTTCTGCAGTCTCTCCACCCTTCTTATTGCCTCAAGTTCTCTCTACTCTTACATCACTAGACTAGCTACTCCACTGATGCGCATTTACAGTGATCAAGTGCTTAAAATGCATGCCTCATTTTATTGCATTTAAGCTTTATTGCTCTTCGCAAATACTGTGGGGGGGTTGTTTGTTTGTTTATTTGTTTTGTTTTGTTTTGTTTTTTACAATTTGAAGGTTTGTGGCAACCCTGCATTGAGAAAGTCTGTTGACACCATTTCTTCAACAGCATTTGCTCACTGTGTGTCTCTGTGTAACATTTTGGTAATTCTCACAATATTTCAAAGTTTGTCATTATTATAGTTGTGATCCTTGACATTATTGCAAAAAGATTGCAAGTTGCTGAAGGCTCAGATGATGGTTAGCATTTTTTAGCAATAAAGTATTTTTAAATTGAGGTATAGCTGATTTACAATTTTGTATGTCTCAGGTGTACAACATATTGATTCACAACCTAAAGGTTATATTCAATTTATAGTTACTATAAAGCATTGGCTGTATTCTCCTGTTGTACTATATGTCCTTGTGTCTTACTTATTTTTTACATAGTAGTTTGCACCTCTCAATCCCCTGCCCCTGTCTTGTACCACCCACTTCCCACTCCCCACTGGTAAAGACTAGTTTATTCTCTATACCTGTGTCTGTTTCTTTTTTGTTATATTCAGTAGTTTGTTTTATTTTTTAGATTCCACATATACATGATATCATACAGTATTTATTTTTCTTTGTGTGACTTATTTCACTTAGCACAGTATCCTCCAAGTCCAGCCATGTTGTTACAAATGGCAAATTTTCTGTCTTTTTTATGCTGAGTAGTATTGCATTGTATATATTATATACCACATCTTCTTTATCCAGTCATCTGTTGATGGACACTTAGGTAGTCTTCATATCTTGGCAGTTATAAAGAGTGTGTTATGAACATTGCACATGTATCTTTTTAAATTAGTGTTTTGGTTTTTTTTTTTAAATAAATACCCAGGAGTGGAATTGCTAGATGGTGTGTTAGTTCTATTTTTAGCTTTCTGAGACTCCGCCCTACTGTTTTCCACAGTGACCGCACCAATTTACACTCCCATCAACAGTGTACAAAGGTTCTCTCTTCTCTACATCCTCACCAACACTTGTTACTTGTGTTCTTTTTGGTGATAGCTATTCTGACGGGTGTGAGGCAATATCTCATTATGGTTTTAATTTGCATTTCTCTGACGATGAATGATTTTGGGCATATTTTCACATACCTGTTGGCCGTCTGTATGTCTTCTTTCGAAAAACATCTTTTCAGGTCTTCTGCCCAGTTTTTAATTGGGTTGTTTTTTGATGTTGATAAGTATGAGCTGCTTATACATTTTGGACCCCTTATCGTCATATCATTTGCAAATATTTTCTCCCATTGAGTCTTTTTGTTTTGTCAATGGTATCCTTTGAACAATAAAGGGTTTTTAAATAAAGTATATACATTGTTTTTTTAGATATAATGCTACTGTACACTTAATACACTACAGTGTACTATAAACATAACTTTCAAATGCACTGGGAAACCAAAAACTTTGTGTGACTCACTTTATTTCATCATTTGCTTTGTTGCAGTGGTCTGGAGCTGAACCTGCAGTATCTCAGTGGTCTGCCTGTGCTCCTGAGTGAGTATAAAACAAACAGGAATTGAAACATTGTTCACTGAATGCGATAAAGTCGAAAGTGTGGGCAGCAGTTTTCACCCTGGTTAGCAGTACCTGGGGAGGCTTATAAAAAATGCCAGTGCTTTTGAGAACTACTTGTATAGAACACTGGAGAGCTTGAAAGAATTCTGAGGAAGCATCATTTCTTCTGGGCAAACCACACCGTCCTGTAGAAATGTCTGTTGCACTAAGCTGATTGGTCTTCAAGCAAACAAATAGACTCACATACTCAACACTCTTCTGGGCAATCCAAAAAATAGTTCCAAAGCCAGGCAGGGGGACTGTCTTGAGAGCAGGGATATGCAGAATCAACTCACCTTTCCCTCTAAAATCCCCCAACACCCCTCAGTCTTTGGAAGGCTTTCTTGGGAATGGAAAGCCAATGTCTTCTTTCTCCTGAGGCTAGAGATTGGGAATGAAACCTACTTATACATGGAATTACCTTAGCCTTTAAAAAATCTCTTTCTCTCTCTCCCTCTTTCCCCCTCCTCTCCCACCCACCTTTTTCTCTCTTTCTCCTCTCTTTTTTTACCCGTCAGAGTCTTAGATGAATCAGGATGGCTCACAATTAACCAACACCTGTCAGTTTCCTTTACCAGTTCACTCATCTGTCCCCCCTCCCTGGGATAACAGCATGGAAAAGTCTAATTAACTTCATTTTAGAGATTCGGCATTAAGGCTGTTACCTGCCCAACTTAGCAAGTTGGTGCTAAGTCCCGGTCACTACCCACAAATACCCCCAGGGCTTTTCAGCAAATGAGCCACCCATTCAGGCTTGCTTGCCCCTCTGTTCTCCTGGGAGGTGATGTTACTGAGGTGAGTGGAAGTGGGCAAGCCTGGAGTGTGACTCACAGGAGGGGCGAGGGAGAATGGGGTTCTGCATCCTTCCTGCCTGAGCCACAGCTGCACCTGGAGGCCGGCCAGCAGCCTTGTGGAAGAGGGTGTGGTGAATGCTGAGGCAGAGAGAGAAGTGACTGGGGAAATCCCAGGCCTGAGTGCCCGAGGGTGTGCCCAGCCCCGGGCCTGCTTTACCGACAGCCTGGTAACAGGCAGGAAGCCCAAAATTGCATGACCCTCACTCTTGTGTGTTTCCTTCATCCCTTCCTGGTTCCTCAGAGAGCTGACTGAGGACCACCTTCTCAGAATGGTTAGGAGGATGGAGGCTTTTCTCAGCTGCACAGGAGAGCTAACGGTGACACGTGGGCCTGGTGAGCCTCCTCCTTCCCCTCTCTCACTGTGTCTCCATCCCTTCTCCCATGTGCTGGCTGCTTCCAAGCATCCCCCCCTTCCAGTGGCCTCTGTTCTCCCCCTTGGTCTGATCTAGCCTTTCCGTAATACTGTGTGGCCAGAACACTTTCTGATAAAAGCGCCCCTTCTGGGTGAGGGAACCCGTGTGAATCATCCTCCTCCATGAGTCTCGACTGCTCCCAGATAGTTTCTTTCTGTGACTCTTTCCTACCAATAGCGATCGTTTACTGGGAGTTTTCTGCATGCCAGGCACTGAGCTAGCTTCTTTATATAGTCCCCCCCCACCTTAATTCTCCTAACACCCCCACAGAACAAGCGTTATTATTGTACTCATTTTATACATGAAGAAACTGAGTCACAGAGAGGTTAAGTGAAAGTTGGTAGTGAATGTGTTATGTAAACGAAGGCTGCCTGTGATTCCCACTGAGGAGGTCCCAAGGGTAGGTGACTCCCAGATCCCTGGTGTGATCAAGCCCGAAACTGTGAGCTTTAGGAAGAAGGATGTCAGAAGAGAAACCAGTCTGCATTATCTGGTAGCAAGGTGAGCAGGTTATGGAGAACCGGGCGGTGTGTGAAGGAACATAAGACACACAGCTTCGGTCCTGACCATCATTTTCCCTAGGTGCTTCTCATTATCCTTTTTTTTTTTTTTTTGGCATTTTTTACTGAAGTATAGTTGGCTTCCTTCATCTCCTCACCTGTAAAATGCAACAGTTGAGCTATATGACTTCTAAAAATATTTCCAACCATGAGAGCCTGTAATGATACAAAAGTCATGTGTTTTAGGGTACAGAAGTTCCATTTGGCCCTAGACATCTGCTCCCCTTCTGTGTTTGTAAACATGGAGCCAAGCCTTACTGTCGGATACGTGGACCTGTGGGGGATATGCCCTGGGGTGGCCCAGAGCCTTTGGCTGGACCTTCCCTGCCCTGATGGGAGAATTCAGTTGCAGGGAGGAAAATTTTGCCTGCAGTGGTTTGCTAACATCCACATGCCCAACTAAATTCCTGTTCTATTGTCCTGCAAACAGGGCTTGCTTCAAGCTCTTATCTCAGAGCTGCTTCTCTCTTTGCTGTGGTCTGTGCTGGGAAAACATGTTCTGTATCCAAAGTCTTGAGAGCTGCCCTCTAACCAGGGATTTATAAAGTGTGGCCAAGCGGTATGTCCTATTTCCTGGAACCAGGGATTCTCTAGAAATGGAGATGGTATTGGAAAGAAGCTATGATGATGGGGAGAATATAGAAAGAGAGGCTGTGGAAAATATGGGGGTTACTTCTCTACCCAAAACTTTGCTCCAAATAGCCAGGAAGCTCTTGAATCTTGTGAGAATGTCATACCACTAATAAAACTGTGAGCTCAGATCAAGCACCTAGGGTCAATATCTTCCCATCATTACTTCAAAACCCTCTTCAGAGAAAAACAAAGATGAGCAGAGGAAAACTAAGAGTTAAAAAGGGAAAAGGAAAAGACATTTAGTTTGGAGAGACCACGTGCCTTTCCTCCTGTTCCTCACTCAGCTCAGACAGCACGGCTCCTGAGCTTGGGATCCCCACGGCAGTAAGGTGACTGTCTTTGATCCCAGCTAGAGGCCTGAGATCTAAGCTGGTGTCAGCTTGAATAAACTAAGCCTAGTGGTTATGCTGGTGATCCATTATTCTGGAGCCAGGAATGAAATGAGGAGTCTGTTGTCACTTTCCTTAAGCCCCACTGGTATAGCAGAGAAACTGGAGACTGGATGATCAGGGTCCTTGGCCAAGCCCCAACATGTATTAGTGATGCAGTTCTGGCCATGTTGCTCAATCTCACTGATCTTTCATCTTTGAAGTGGAGATATTTAGACCTGTTCTTCCTTCCCTCATATAGGGTGGTTATGAGGGTTAATGGAGAGAATTAATATATCAGTGTCTTAAAGTTAGTGGCTTCCAAAAACAATAAATATTTATCATCTCACAGAGTTGCAGTGGGCCAGGAATTTGGAGGCAGTTTGGCCTTGTGGCTCAGGTCTGAGGATGCTCATGAAGTTGTAGTCAAAGGAGCTGCAAGGGCTGCATCATCTGAAGGTCTGACTGGGGCTGGAGGATCTGCTTCTCAGATGATGCACTCACATGGCTGGCAAGCTGATGCCGGCTATTGGCAGGAGGCCAAGAATCACTGGAGCTATTTGGTAAGCCGGCTCCTGCGGCTGTCATCAGATGTACTGTTCTATCTGAAAATTTTATTGTTGTAAGTTGGAACTACTTCTAGCTTAAGTGATGACCTTGGCTAAAATTCAGGCTTCCTCTCAGCCCAGCAGCTTTCTGTTCTATGAACTTTAGACTCCAAAATGCAGTTTTTTTTCCCCAAAGGCCATTTGAGTGAGCAGGGGTGGCTAGGGAGGTAGTGCAGATGATAAGGAGAGAGCAGGCAGGGAAGTGTCATGGATACTTAAAAAGGCAATGAGTGAGGATCGGTTGAGAGGCTCAGAAAAGCTTCAGGAGCCCTGAGCCAGCACTGCCTTGCTCAGCCCTCGTTGTGCCTGTTATAAGACGGAAGAGTAACAGAGTCAACTTTAACCAATAGTTTCAAATTTCCACCCCAGCAGACCTTTAATCAGTCCTGCCAACAAAAAGCAAATACAAGCTCGACTTCCCGTGCTGCTTCCTGCTCAGCCTCTGTCAGGGGTCAGCCTTCACGGAAATGGTCAGAGAAGGGGCCAAAACAGAAAATATTAGGCTCAGCCACCTCCCTTCTGCTCTCAGCATTGCTTTTTTTTTTTTTTTACAGTAATGAAATATAATCAAACTTGCCCAAATTTCTCAAAGGTTTTCTTTCTCTTTCTGTCTCAATCAAAATTTCCTGAAACAAAAAAGAGAACCTGTATTTCTAGGTATGTATTTTATACTTAATAAATTCAATTTTATAGGCATTTATAAAATGCCTTGTGAAATCATTTTTCTTTGAAGCAAGTTAGCTTGGAGTATATAAATAACCTACTGCATTTTATTAGCCTTTTTAAAAACTTTTTAAAATTGAAATATAGTCAGTTTATAATGTGTCAATCTCTGGTGTACAGCACAGTGCTTCAGTCATACATACATATACATATATTCATTTTCATATTCTTTTTCACTGTAAAATGTGACCAGATATCAAATATAGTTCCCTGTGCTATACAGGAGCCTTTTAAACTAAAGTTTACTACATGATTTTTTTTCCCCCAGCAGAAGATACAAGAATTATGTACAGCAAGAAGATCAAAACTTTAAATAGTGACCTTTAGACTCAGTGAAGCTTGCAGGGTTACCATAGTCTGGAAACTGACTTAGACTGATAATTGAATTTAATAAAACAGAAACATCTGCAAAAGATCTTAAGTAACTATGAAACCAAACTGCTAATGTAGTGTGTCATTTCTTAATTTATTTTTTAATTTGTAATGGAATAATTAAGTAATTCAGAAGGATAAACTTCAGTTTTAAAGATTTTTTTCCAGCTTTATTGAGATATAATTGATACATAACATTGTGCAAATTTAAGGTGTACAGCGTGATATAGTTTGATATACGTATAGCAAAATGACTACCGCAATAAGGTTAGTTAACACATCCATTACCTCACATAATTACCCTTTTTCCCCCTGTGGTAAGAACTTGTAAGATCTACCCCCTTATAATGCAATACAGTATCGTTAACTCTAGTCACCGTGCTGTACATTACATCCCCAGAACTTATTCATCTTACAACTGGGAATTTGTACCCTTTGACCATCTTCACCCATATCCCCCATCCACTTACCCCTGGCAACTTCCAATCTACTTTCTATTTCTATGAGTTTGGATAGATTCTACATATAAATGAGATCCCATTGTGTAACTTTTTAATTCTTTATGGTATCCATCTGACTATACTGTTATTTATTCAACAAATTATTGTTCATTTAGATGAATTACAAGAAGGTGAATGTGAGATCCACAGCCAATTGGTGTACGTCAACACCCAGTGCATCGCCCTTAGTGCCCTTAAAGTTAAGATCAGTCCCTTCTGACTTAACAGTGGTAAACTGGAGCGGACACAAAAATCAACTGGCTGTGTTTTCAGGTATTTTGCAAGTTGATTGTTACACACAGCTATTGTTTAAGAGTAAATAATACAATGTGTTTCTGGCAAGAATACATAGAAGGTACTGAGATGGCAACATATCCAATGAAATCATTTTGTAAGTGATGAAAAAAGTAAGTGATATAAACTTAAAATCAAGTAACATAATTACAACTTAATTAAAAATTTAATCACATAAGCTTACAATAAAATGTACATTCCAAACTCATCACTTCCTAATTGTTTTACAACATCTTATTATCTGTGCTCTGGAGGGTATTTTTCATCTGTTGTATTCATATGGTGGCAATACAATGTATCAGTGTGCTCTTGTGTATCACTTCCCTGCTCCACATTCAGCGCTGTGCCAGAGAGCTGATGGTTGGCCATTTTCCACCACAACCCTACTGGCCCACCCTTACCTCTAGCATCAATTTCTCTGAACTGATGGGAGAGGGAGGTATGCAGAGGAGTTCCACTCAAGATTTATAGCCACTTACTTCCCAGAGATGCCTAGCCTTCTAATGCCTGTAATCATAGGCTGATCAGAATTTCCTTCCATCCTATCCTGTGTGCACAAATCTTTGCAGAAATTTTTCCAAAGTTCTAGATATTGAGGGTGAGTGTACAGCTCAGTGGCAGAATGTGTGCTTAGCATGCACTAGGTCCTGGGTTCAATCCCCAGTAACTTCATTAAAAATAAATAAATAAATCTAATTACATCCCCCCACACACAAAATTAAAAAAAAAAAAAGTTTGAGGTATTGACAACTCCTCCTCTGTGGTAAAAGCCAGAAAAGTTGGACTCCCAAAGATTCTTTGGTGTTATTTAGCTGAAATGTATCACTGAAATGTATCTTTGAGAGATGAAGTTAAAAAGCAAATATGAAAAAGAATATATGTATGCATATACATAACTGGGACATTGGGCTGTACACCAGAAATTGACACATTGTAACTGATGGTACTTCAATTTAGAAAAAAAAACAAACTAGATAATTGCTAAAAAGAAAATTCTACCCAAAGCAAAAAAAAAAAAAAAAAAGAGAGAGAAAATGAACCGTAACGAACTGAACTAGTATATCCCGTGGGAGAATGATGAACAGGATGGAGTGCCACATGAAGTTGGGTTCTAGACCGAGCTGACATCCAGATAAGAAAGAGAGTGCAGTGTCTGGTTCCCCATACCTTTGAGATCTGGCACTGCCGGAGATGTTACAAGGACTTCTTGAATAGTTGCATTAGCTTTTGTTTTGCATTAACTTTTATTACCCACGTGCCAAAATGAACATTACATAGCAAGAGAGATTTACCATGGAGCTTCTGGCCTGAAACAGTCTAGCATGTGAGTTTTGTTCTGCAACTTTGTTGGCCTTCCCTCTGAAGATCTTGCAGATGGGATTTACCAGGTTTGTTGAAGTGAGGGCAGCCTGAGGAGTGCCGGAAATGGAAACAGTGCACCATGAGCAGGATTTTAGAGCCAAGCCACGGTACCCCCCTTTCTAGAACAATATTTAGCTTCTGCCACAGGCTTAGTAAGAAAGTTCTATACAGGAAATATCTATGAAACAATTTTTGAACATCAAGAACATTGTGTAAGAGGCATCATCTTTTACAAAGTCCCCTCTGACAGATTCCTCTCCAGTATCAGGGCAAGGGAAATGTTTATTTCACAATGAACTAACGAGTTCCTCCTATTGGAGCATTAGGACTATGAAACCATTGTGTGCTCCTTTCTTTTTTGCCTGACCGATAGGAAGCTCCATTTTCCTTCAATTATTGGAAATTTCCTTAGGCATAATTTTATTTTCAATAACTTCTCCCTTCCTCTCCTCCTTTACGACTTGCTTTGTATCTATTTTATATTGCTCTTTTTAAAAAACCTCGTCACACCTGTAATTAATAAAACATTATATTTTTATCAGAATAAATACATAAATAGAACAGACAACCATATGTGGGTCAGTGACCTTAGTGTGCTGGATTATGAGTAGTCCAAGGCTGTATACCTCAGATCCAATATAAGTAAAACAATGAAAGATTTTCTGGAAGTCAGTAAAGGTATATAAATGTTATAAAATAAACATTCTAGAAGTTAAGTAAATACATTTCAAGTGGTCTACCATGTGTCCAGTCCCATGCTAAGACCTGCAGTATATAGTTTCTTGAGAACCTAATCTTATTGGATAGGAAAGACTTACCGACAACCATCATTATTGGCTTCCATTTTATTAGATGGCAGCCATGTTCTAGGTGCATTTATACATTATCTTGTGTAAGCCTCACCTGGAGATGCCAATTCCATGGGTCATGGTTCCTATTAAATTGCTACCCAGGTGATTCTAATGTGCAACCCGGGCTGAAAATTCTAATTCAGAATCAAAGGAATAGGTGCAACGGCTTGGAGCTCACATCCGATGCCGAGGCAGAGCCAGGTAACACGCTACGCTGGCGTCTATCTGTGCTCTGGGAGGACAGAGCCTGCCTGGAGCGGAGGGTGTGATGTCAGCTGTTAAAACCTCTTGCAGCATAGGAACCACAGATTCAGACATTCAGTTCTGGGGAACGTGTAATAGAGACAGTGCCTGTGACAGTACTTAACAAAAAACCTACATCTGAAAAGTGATTTATGAAAGAGGCGAGTGGCCGAGCCTTGACAGTACTAGCTCTCGTGAAGCCTGGGGAGGAGAGTTACGAGCTAAATGTTTCTTTTCCCCCAGATTCTTATGCTGAAGCCCCCCCCCCCCCCCCCCCCCCCCCCGCCATGGTACTGGGAGGTGAGGCCTTTGGGAGGTAATTAGCATTAGATGACGTAACACGGGTGGGGCCTCCTGATGGGATTCACGCCCTGCTCAGAAGACTCCTGAGCACCTGCCCACCCCCAGCCGCGCGCAGGCGCAGAGACAAGGGCACGCGGGCCGACCGCCGCGTCCCGCAAGCCGAGAGGAGGAGCCCGAGGGGGAAGCCTGCCTTCCCAGCCTCCAAAATGGTGAGAAATGCATTTCTGTTTTTCTTTGTTTTTAAGCTCCGCGACGTATGGTATTTCGTGATGGTAGTTCAAGCTAAGGCAAGGATCAGCGAGGACTAGGGCTGGTTTTTCTAAACTAGGTAACATTTTAGTATCTCTGTGAAACTTTGCCTAACGCCTGCCTCAGGCCTCTTGAGGCTTAGCGTTCGTTCTCTCTCTTATCGTGATGAATGGCAGTCGCTTTAGAGTTTGCCTTCACCAGCAGACTGAGCTCTTTGAGGGCAGCCAAAGAGCGTTATCACTGGACTTCAGAGGGACGCGTCATACCCCACACGTACTAGGTGCTTAACAAAGTTTTGGCCGGTGAATCTGATAAGCCAGTGTCAGGCATCTCGTCCTCGCTGGTCCCAGGAAACAGAGCTCTGTCAACCAAACTATTTAAAACCCCAAACCATTGGCACAGGGAGTCTCTTAAAAATGACAGTAAATATGAAATAAGGTAACCAGCATATTTTCTCCATTGTGATGAAATTATCGATATCACTTGGTTTGTGACGGCTTGGACTGTAAATCATGGAGCTTTGACTCCGTAAGTAAATTGATTCCAATAGGTTAGTCATAGAACGTACGGTCTATTTCCCAGTCAAAGCCATAATTCTAATGCACAGTCTTGGTGATGAATGGAGCTATCCTGTAACTTGGCTCTCCGTGTGATGAGTGGTGGCTGTTGGAGGTAGACTGCCCTGGTTTTGTATTAGAGGACAAACCTTTACACGTGTCAAGCCAGATACAGCCTTAGGATTTTTTATTTAAGAACAAGTTAAACCTGAGGTCATGCTTCAAACAGCTGTGATTGAGTGCTACGCAGAGCAGGGAATTTCTAAATTTCCTTCTGGAAAGTAAATGCAGATAAGCGTGTTGGTGGTTACTCATTTATTACCCTCCCCCCAAAAAGCACCTCAGCAGTTTTCTATTGAGCTGGTTTATAACATCAATACCAAGCTGGAGGTAAAAAAAACAAAACCCAAATCAAAACAAAACCTATCTTTTGAGAAGATTATCAGAAGTTTGGGTGGTTAACAATAAATTGTTTCTGTTAACATTTAAAATAACACAAGATTCTTTTATTTTTTTTTTTTCTAGTTTTATTGAGATATGATTGACATACAGCAGTGTATATGTTTAAGGTACATAGTGTAATTGAGTTATATTGTGAGATAATTACATCAATAATTTAACATCCACCATCTTATATAGATACAAATATACATATATAAAAGAGCTCTTAGGATTTACTCTCTTAACAGCATTCAGATATACCACACAGTATTAACTATAGCCATCTTGTTTTATGTTACATTCCTAATATTTACTTTTATCTTATAACTGGAATTTTCTACCTTTTGACTGCCTTCATCCAATTCCCACACCCACCCCTTTCTTGTAACCACAAATTTGATCTTTTTTTTTTTGAGTTTTGCTTTTTGTTTTATTTTTTGTTTATTTAGATTCCACATATACGTGCAATCATACAAGGTTTGTCTCTGACTTATTTCACTTAGCATGATGCCCTCAAGTTTCATCCTTGTGACAAATGACAGGATTTCCTTCTTTCATATGGCTGAATAATATTCCATTGTGTATATGTGTGTGGGGGGTGTGTGTGTATACACACACACCATTACCCATACATTTTCTTATCTGTTCATCCATCAGTAGACACTTGGCTTGTTTCCATTGTCTTAGCTATGGTGGATAATGCTGCTGTGAAGGTGAGGGTGCTGATTTCTCTTTGGCACAGTGTTTTTGTTTTCTTTGGATGTATTCCCAGAAATAGGATTGCTGGCCCATATGGTAGTTCTATTTTTAATTTTTTGAGGAATTTCCATACTGTTTTCCATAGTGGCTGCACCAGTTTACATTCCCAACAACAATACACCAGGCTTCCCCTTTTGCCACATACTCCCCAGCATTTGTTTTATTTCTTATCTTTTCGATAATGGCCATTCTTTTTCCCCCCAGCTTGATCAAGATAGCATGGATATACATCACTGTGTACGTTTAAGGTGTACAGCAAAATGGTCTGACTTACATATAATGTGAAATGATTACTGTAATAAGTTTAGTTAGTATCCATCATCTCATATAGACAAAATAAAAAGAAAATGCAAAAGAATTTTTCTTGCGATGAGAACTCTTAGGATTTACTCTCTTAACAACTTCCATTCATATAAAGCAGCTGACTATAGTCACCATGCTGTATTGTACATTAATCATCTTATTCATCTTATAACTGGATGTTTACTCCTTTTGTTCCTTCCTCTAATTCTCTCTCTCTCCCCCCTTAGCCCCTGGTAACCACAAATATGATCTTTTTCTATCACTTTGGTTTTTGTTTTTCCTTTTTTATTATTAGAATAAAAGTAGGACCATACAGGATTTGTCTCTCTCTGTCTGACTTATTTCACTTAGCATATTGCCCTCAAGGTCCATCCATGTTGTCATAAATGAGAGGATTTCCTTGTTTTTTATGACTGAATAATATTCCACTGTATATATACCACAACTTTTTTATCCATTTATCCATCAGTGGACGCTTAGGTGGTTTCTGTGTCTTGGCTGCTGTAAATAATGCTGCTATGACATGGGGCTGCAGATCTCTCTTCCAGTTAGTGTTTTTATTTAGTTTGGATATATTCCCAGAAGTAGAATTGCTGGATCATATTGTAATTCTAGTTCTGATTTTTTGAGGATCCTTTATTCTGTTTTTCCATAATTACTGTACCAGTTTATAATCCTAACAGCAGTGCACATCCTTGCCACGTTTGTTCTCCCTTTCCTTTTTGAGGATGGCCATCCTAATAGCTATGAAATGATACCTCATCTGGTTTTGACTTGCATTTCCCTGTTAACTAGTGATGTTGAGCATCTTTTTAGATACCTGTTGATCGTTAATGTATCTTCTATGGAAAAAAAATCTATTGAGGTCTTTTGCCCGTTTTTTAATTGGATTGTTTCTTTTGCTATTGAGTTACATGAGTTATTTATATATTTTAAATATTAACCCTTATTAGATATATGATTAGCAAATATTTTTCCCTTTCCATAGGCTGCTGTTCAGTTTGCTGATTGTTCTTTTCTATGCAGAGGTATTTTAGTTTGATGACGTCCCACTTGTTTTTGATTTTGTTGCATTGTAGGTGTCATATCCAAAAAATCATTGCCAAGACCCATATCAAAGAGCTTTTTTCTTACATTTTTTCCCTAGGAGTTTCACGGTTTTAGGTCTTACATTTAAGTCTTTAATCCAGATCAAGGTTACTTTGTGAACGCTGTTAAGACAGAGGTCTAGTTTCATTCTTTTACTTATGATTATTCCATTTCCCCAGCACTTATTGAAGAGAACACGTTTTCACCATTTAGTGTTCTTGGTTCCCTTGTTAAAATATTAGTTGGCTTTATATGCTTGAGTCTATTTGGGGGCTCTTTATTCTGACCCATCTATATATTGTCTGTTTTTAAGTCAGTACCATACTGTTCTGGTTACTACAGTTTTATAGTAGAGCTGGAAATTGGGAAGCATAAAGTCTCTTGCTTTGTTCTTCTCTCTCAGGATCGTTTTGGCTATTCAGGATCTTTTGTGGTTCCATATAAATTTAAAAATTGTTTTTTCTACTCCTCCAAAAATGTTATTGGAATATTGATAGGGATTGCATTTCAATCTATAGATGGGTTTTAGTATTCTTATAGTTCACAAACATGGGAGGCCTTTCCATTTACTTGTGTCTTTGATTTCTTTCATCAGTTTTCAGAGTAGAGATCTTTCACTTCCTTGGTGAAGTTTATTCCTATATATTTTATTGTTTTTGATGCTATTTTAAATGAGATCATTTTCTTTATTTTAAATAATTCATTGTTGTGTATAGAAAAGCTACTGGCATTTGTATGTTAATTCTGTGTCCTTTATGTTGATACATTCTATATCTAGAAATTTCTATCATGAACAGGTGTCAAATTTTGTCAGATGCTTTTTTGTCTGTTGAGATGATGACAGGATTTTTTCTTCAATTTTATTAATTAATGCATAACAATGATATTTTTGTATGTTGAACCATTCTTGCAACCCATGTATAAATCCCACTTGATCATGACGAATGATTCTTTTAAGGTGCTGCTGAACTCAGTTTGCTAGTATTTCACTGAGACCTTTTGCATCTATATTCATCAGGGATATTAGTCCGTAGTTTTCTTTTCTAGTATTTTTTTTTCTTCTGGCTTTGGTTTCAGAGTAATGCTGGGCTCATAAAATGAGTTTGGGGGTGTTCCCTCCTCTTTGAGTTTTGGGGAGAGTTTGAGAAGAATTGACATTAATTCTTCTCTAAATGTTTGGTAAAAATCACTAGTGAAGTCATCTGGTCCTGGGATTTTATTCATTGAGAGATTTTTTAAATTACTGGTTCAATCTCCTTACTAGTACTTGGTCTACTCAGACTTTTATTTCTTCCTGATTCAATCTAGTTTGTCTGTTTCTAAGAATTTTTCCATTTCTTCTATGTTGTCCAGTTTCCTGATATATAGTTCTATAGTTAGAAATAGATTCAACTTGAAATTGGAATTAGTCTCACCAGAGCAGAGAGCTTGGTCTCCCAAGATAAAAAGGCAAATCTCACCATACTTTGGGAGCCCCTTAGGAAAGAATTGGTGGAGGTTCTTGGAAGAGTGGAGGAATAAAGGCTTCTGACAGAAGAGTTCGAGCATTCATCGCAGCCTCTTACGATCCTTGATATATCTATGGTTAGACATTAGTTGTGATGTCTGCTTTTTCATTTATAGTTTTGTTGATTTGGGTCCTCTCTCTTTTTTGCTTAGTCTAGCTAAAGGTTTGCAATTTTATCTTAAAGAACCAACTCTTAGTTGGTTTAATATTTTCTGTTCCTTTTCTGTGCTCTATTTCATTTATTTCTCTTCTGGTCTTTATTGTTTCCTTCCTTCTGCTGACTTTGGGCTCAGTTTATTCATTTTTTAGTTGCTAAATGCATAGAGTTAGATTATTTGGAATATTTTTTGCTTAATGTAGGCACTTTTGGTGCAGACTTTCCTCTTAGAACTACTTTGATGCATCCCATAAGTTTTGATATGTTGTCTTTTCGTTAGTCTCATGATCCTGTTTTATTGTCTTTAATTTCTTCTTTGATTTATTGGTTGTTCAGGAGAGTGTTGTTTAATTTTTTTGTATTAGTGAATTTTCTGATTTTCCTCTTGTTATTGACTTGTAGTTTTATACCACTATGGTCAGAGAAGACACTTGGTATAATTTCAGTCGTGGTGAATTTTGTGGCCTAAGGTACAGTCTGTTCTAGAAAATGTTTGATGTGTGCTTGAGAAGAATGTGCTTGGCTGGAATGTTCTGTGCAGGTCCATTTCGTCTGTAGTGTTGTTCAACTTGGCTGTTTCCTTATTGATTTCCTGACTGAATGATCCGTCCAGTGCTGAGAGTAGAGGTATTAGGGTCTTCAACTGTGATTGTATTGCTGTTTATTTCTCCTTTAGTTTGGTTTAGCTCTATTAGTTTTTGCTTTATGTACTTAGATGCTCCAGTTTGGCCCATAAATACAGCTGTTGTATCTTCTTGATGTATTAACCCTTTTTCATGTTATAATGCGTTTCTTTGTCTCTCTCTCTCTTTTTTTTTTTACTATGTTTAGTTTAAAGTCCATTTTGTCTAATATAACTACCGGCTTTTTTTGAGGGGGAGTTACCACTTGCATGGAATATCTTATTCCATCCCTTTACTCTCAGTAAACGTGTATCTTTAGAGCTAAAGTGAGTCTCCTGTAGGCAGGACATGGTTGGATTTGGTTTTTAAATCCACTCAGCCATTCTTTGTCTTTCAATGGGAGGATTTAATATGTTTGTGTTTAAAGTAATTCTTGATAAGTAAGGACTTACTATTGCCATTTTGCTAGTACAGTTGACCTTTGAACAACGTGGGTTTGAACTGTGTGGGTCCATTTGTATGTGGATTTTTTTTTTTTTTTAGTAGTAAATACTGCAGCACCACATGAACCATGGTTGGTTGAATCTGAGGATGTAGAACCACATACACAGAGGAACCACGTATATGGTGGGCTGACTCCAAGTTATAGCAGATTTTTGACTGTGGAGGGTTGACATCCCTAACCCCTGTGTTGTTCAAGGGTCACCTGTGGTTTTCTGGCTGGTAGATCCATTGTTCCTTGTTTATTACCCTGCTGTCTTTTTCTGTGTTTTGATGTCTTGTGGTAGCGGTATGCTTTGACTTCTTTATTGTGTTCTTTTGTGTAATTACAGAATTACAAGGTTTTTCCCTTGTGGTTACTATGAGGTACACATAAAATATCTTAAAGTAATAATGTTCTATTTTAAACTGGTAACAACTTCAACAGAACTCATAAGCTGTGTGCTTTTACTTCTCCTCTGCCTCAGATTTTAGATTATTGTTGTTACTGTGTATATGTTTTTTATATCGTGTAACTAATAGCAGATTTTCATAGTTATGGTTATTTTCACTTCATTTTTAAAAATAACTTTCAGTTATTAAAGAGTGCTAAGTGAATTATGTACCACAATTACTGTATTGCATAATCTAATTATGACTATATATTTGCCATTACCAATGAGATTTATGCTACCTTTTTATGTTTTTTATGATGTTAATTAGCATTCCTTTATCCGCTCGGAGAACTCCCTTTAATATTTCTTGGAAGGCAGGTCTGGTGGTAATGAACTCCCTCGGCTTTTGTTTAGAAAAGACTTTATTCCTCCTCTGTTTCTGAGAGACACCTTCAGTGGGTATGGAATTCTTAATTGACAGTTACTTTCTTTCAATATGTTGAATATGTCACCCCATTTTCTCCCGCCTGAAGGGTTTCTGTTGAGAACACTGTTGATAGTCTTAATGGGGATTCCCTTGTATATAATTTCTCTCTTTTCTTTTGCTGCTCATAAAGTGCTTTCTTTGTCTTTGACTTTTGACAGTGTAATGTGTTTCAGTGTAGCTCTATGTAGATTCAACCTATGTGGGGCCTTTAGGGCCTTGGGATCTGAATATCTGTATCTGGTTTGGGATCTTTTCAGCCATTATGGCTTTAGATGTGCTTTGTCCCTTTCTCTTCCTCTTCTCCTTCTGGAATTCCCATAATGTGAATATTGCTTATTTTTATTGTGTCCCATAAGTCTTATAGGCTTTCTTCATTCTTTTTCCTTTTTTTGTCTTTTTGCTCCACTGACTTGTTAATTTTAGGTATCTCGTTTTCCAGGTCACTGATTCTTTCTTCTGTGGGGTTGTCTGGTTTTGAGCTCTCTGTTGAATTACTCAATTTACTGAATGTATACTTTAGCTCTAGGATGTCTGGTTTTTTTGTTTTTTATGATTCTGTTTCTTTGTTGAACTTTGTGTTTTTGTCATGCAGTTTTCCTAATTTCATTTAGTTGTCTGTCTTTCTGTTCTTTGTTCACTAAGCTTAAGAGGATTATTCTGAGGTTTTTGACAGTTCATAGATTCCCATTTCTTTATGGTTAGTTATTAGAACTTTATTAGTTTCCTTTGGTGGTGCCACATTTACCTGACTTTGTGATCCATGATTCCTTACATTGGTATCTGTGCATTTGAGTATGTGGTCTACTCTTCCAGACTTTGCAGGCTCACGCTGGCAGAGATAGTTCTTCACCAGTTAGTTCAGTTTGGGTTTCTGGTGGTTTGTCCTCTTACCATCCTTGGGCAGGCCGAGCCTACTATTGGGGTCTGTTTTGTGTGATGCAACTGTTGGAGCGCTGAGGTCGGGGTTGGGGGTGTGCACTGGCTGAGAACGGCTGGATAGGACTGCTGACTTGGTTCCTTGCCCAGGTGAGGCTGCAGGATGGGCTCGACAGTTGCCTGGATTCTCTGGTTAGGTGTGCTAGACGGAGGGGACTGGGTACTATATACTCAGTAGTAGGTGGGACTCTGAGTTAGCTTCCCAGCACTGGCAGGGCAGCAGGATGGGATCCAGAGCTTGCACAACTCATTGTCTGGGGACCTGAATCAGGCAACGGTGTGCACTGCATATTCTGGCTAGGTGAGGCCACCAGTTTTACTCTGCAGACAGGAAAAGCAAGGGCTGTGCTCTCTGTTGAAGTTCCACTGTAAGCAGGGCTGTTGGATGGGCCCTGCAGCTCCGTGTGTGCTCTGGTTAGGTTCCCTGCTCAGGCGGGCTGAAGGCTGTGGTCAGCAGTGAGCAGGGCTGTGAATTCATTCCCTGCCTGGGCACCCTGAGGAAAGCAGCTCCAGTGCCACGCAGGCTCTTTGTTTGTGGTCTTGACTCAAGTACACCCGTGCCCCAAGTCCCCTAGCTGGACGGGGCCACTGGCTTCATCCTGGGGGCAGTCGGCTCTGTCTGCCTGCCTCTCAACTGGAGTGTGGCTGGGTTACGCTGCTTCTGGGTGTTCTCACCAGCCCTTCCCGTCCGATGAGGCTGGGGGCCATGTCCTGCAGTCCTGTCTGTCAGGTGGGGCTATGACTCAGCTCTTCTGCCTGGGTGTGGGCAGGCCAGGCTCCGGGGCCAGCAAAACTCCTCCTCTGGGGCCTTGAATCAGATAGACCTGAACCTTGCCAAGTATCCTAGGCAGACTGGGCCATTGACCTGGTTCTACGGATGAGCAAGGCTGCTGCTTGGGACAGCTACTGAAGCACGGGTGCTTCGGCCTTCCTCCCTTGTCCTAGGATTCTCTCAGTTGTGTCTTGTCTGGGAATCGTTGTTCATTGCTCCTCTTGTGAGGGGGAGCGAAGTCAGGACTGACCTATGTCACTTATCAATAATAGCCATTCTGAGGTGATTCCTCATTGTGGTTTTGGTTTTCATTTTTCTGATGATTAGTGATACTGTGCACCTTTTCATGTACCTGTTGGCCATTCAAATATCTTCTTTAAAAAAATGTCTATTAGATCCTTTGCTCATTTTTAAATTGGATTATTTGTGGGATTTTTTGCTATTAAGTTGTATGAGTTTTTTTAAAAATATATTTTGGTTATTAACCCCTTGTCAGATATGTGGTTTACAAATACTTTCTCTCATTCTGTTGGTTGTCTTTTCTTTTTTTTACAGAGGTTTTTTAAATACCTTTATTGTGGTATGGTTCCTATACAGTAAACTACACGTTTCAGATGTACACTTTGATGAATTTTGATAGATATATACACCAATGAAAGCACCACCACAATCAAGGTAGCTAACATTTCCGTCACTCCCCAGGATGTGCAGTTTTCAAATTCCCAATTTACCCCTTCCCACCCCCTTTACCCCTGGTAACCATAAGTTTTCTCTCTCTGTCTATGAGTCTGTTTCTGTTTTGTAGATAAGTTCATTTGTGTTCTTTTTTTTAGATTCCACATATAAGCAATATTGTGTGGCATTTTTCTTTCTCTTTCTGGCTTATTTCACTTAGGATGATGATCTCCAGGTTCATCCATGTTGCTGAAAATGGCATTATTTTATTCTTTTTTATGACTGAGTAGTATTCCAGTGTGTGTGTGTGTGTGTGTGTGTGTGTGTGTGTGTGTGTGTGTATGTACACACATACACACATACACACCACAACTTCTTTATCCAGTCATTTGTTGATGGACATTTGGGTCATTTTCATGTCTTGACTATTGTAAATAGTGCTTCTATGAACATTGGGTGCATGTGTCTTTTTGAATTATAATATATTTTTCTCTGGGTTTATGCCCAGCAATGGGATTGCTGGATCACATGGTAAGTCTATTTTTAGTTTTTTAAGAAACCTCCATACTGTCCTCCACAGTGGCTTCACCAATCTACCTCCCACCTACAATATAGGAAGGTTCCTTTTTCTCCACACCCTCTCCAGCATTTATTGTTTCAAGATTTTTTAATGATGACCATTCTGGCTGATGTGCGGTGATATCTCATTGTAGTTTTGACTTGCATTTCTCTAACAGTTAGTGATGTTGAGCATCTTATGTGCTTGTTGGCCATCTAGCTTCTTTGGAGATACATCTATTTAGGCCTTCTGACCATTTTTTAATTGGGTTGCTTGTTTTTTAGATATTAAGGTGTATGAGCTGTTTGTATATTTTGGAAATTAGTCCCTTGTCAATCACATCATTTGCAAATATTTTCTCCCATTCTGTTGGTTGTCTTTTCATTTTGTTGATGATATCCTTAGCTGTGCAAAAGCTTTTAAGTTTAATTAGATCCCATTTGTTTATTTTTGCTTTTATTTTCATTACTTTAGGAACTGGTTCAAAAAATATATTGCTGTGATTTATGTCCAAGAGCATTCTGCCTATGTTTTCCTCTAGGAGTTTAATAGTATCTGGTCTTACATTTAAGTCTTTAATCCATTTTGAGTCTATTTTTGTATATGGTGTTAGGGAATGTTTTAATTTCAGTCTTTTACAGGTAGCTGTCCAGCTGCTGCTTATAGAAGAGACTGTCTTTTCCCCATTGTATATTCTTGCCTCCTTTGTCATAGATTAATTGACCATAAATGTGTGAGTTTATTTCTGGACTTTCTATCCTGTTCCGTTTACCTATGTGTCTGTTTTTGTGCCAGTACCATACTGTTTTGATTACTGTAGCTTTGTAGTATAGTCTGAAGTCAGGGAGCATGAATCCCTGAGCTCCATTCTTCTTTTTCAAGATTGTTTTGGCTATTCTTTTGTGTTTCCATACAAATTTTAACATTTTTTTCCAGCTCTGTGAGAAATATGAGGTAATTTGATAGGGATTATACTGAATCTGTATATTGCCTTGGGTAGTATGGCTACTTGAACAGTGTTGATTCTTCCAGTCCAAGAACACTGTATATCTTTCCATTTGCTTATGTGGTCTTCAATTTGTTTCATCAGTGTCTTAAAGTTCTTGGGTACAGGTCTGTTGCCTCCTTGGGTAGGTTTATTCGTAGGTATTTTATTCTTTTTGGTGCAATGGTAAGTGGTATTGTTTCCTTAATTTGTTTTTTGGCAATTTTGTTGTTAGTGTATAGAAGTACAGCTGATTTCTGTATATTAATTTTGCATCCTGCAACCTTACCATATTCATTGTTTTGTTCTGCTAGTTTTCTGGTCACTTCTTTAGGGTTTTCTATGTATAGTATCATGTCATCTGTAAATAGTGACAGTTTTACTTCATTTCCTATTTGGATTCCTTTTATTTCTTTTTCTTCTCTGATTGCTATGGCTAGGAATTCCAAAACTATGCTGAATAAAGTGGTGAGAGTGGGCATCCTTGACTTATTCCTGATCTTAGAGGGGATGCTTTCAGCTTTTTCCCATTAAGCATGATGTTAGCTATGGGTTTGTCATATATGGCCTTTATTATGTTGAGGCATGTTCCGTCTATGCCCACTTTCTGGAGTGTTTTTACCATAAATGGATGTTGAATTTTATCAAAAGGTTTTTCTGCATCTATTTAGATGATCATATGATTTTTACTCTTTAATTTGTTAATGTGGTGCATCACACTGATTAATTTGCTTATATTGAAAAATCCCTGCACCCCTGGGATAAATCCCATTTGATCATGGTGTATGATCCTTTTAATGCATTTGTTGGAGTCAGTTTGCTGGTATTGAGGATTTTTACGTCTATATTCATAAGTGATATTGGCCTGCAATTTTCTCTTTTTTGTGTGATATCTTTTTCTGGTTTTGGAATCAGGGTGATGATGTCCCCATAGAATGAATATGGAAGTGTTCCTTCTCCTGCAGTTTTTTAGAATAGTTTCAGAAGGATAGATGTTAACTCTTTTCTAAATGTTTGGTAGAAATCACCTGTGGAGCCATCTGGTCCTGGACTTTTGTTTGTTAGTTTTTAAATTACTGATTCAATTTCAGTACTGGTAATTGGTCTATTCATATTGTCTATTTCTTCCTGGTTCAGTCTTGGCAAATTGTACCTTTCTAAGAAATTGTCCATTTGTTATCTGTTGTCCTTTTTGTTGGCATATAGTTGCTTGTAGTAGCCTCTTCTGATCCGTTGTATTTCTGTGGTGTCAGTTGTAGCTTTCCCTTCTTCATTTCTGATTTTATTAATTTGGGCCCTCTCCCTTTTTTTCTTGATGAGTCTAACTAAAGATTTATCAATTTTGTTTCTCTTTTCAAAGAACCAGCTTTTAGTTTGATCTTTATTGTTTTTATAGTCTCTATTTCATTTATTTCTGCTCTAGTCTTTATGATTTCTTTTCTTCTAGTAACTTTGGGATTTATTTGTTCTCGTTTCTCTAACTGCTTGAGGTGTAAGTTTAGGTTGAGTACTTGAGATTTTTCTTGTTTTCTGAGGTAGGCTTGTATTGCTATAAAATTCCCTCTGAGAACTGCTTTTGCTGCGTACGGAGGTTTTGGATCATTCTGTTTTCATTTTCATTTGTCTCAAAGTATTTTTTTATTTCCTCTTTTGATTTATTCAGTGGTCCATTGGTTGTTTAGTAACATATTGTTTGCCCTCCACATGTTTGCAGTGTTTTTCTTGTAGTTGATTTCTAACCTTACAGCATTGTGGTTGAAAAAGATCCTTGGTATGATTTCAATTTTTCTTAAATTTACTGAGGCTAGCTTTGCGGGCCAGAATGTGATTGATTCTGGGTAGAGTTCCATGTGTACTTGAGAAGAATGTGTATTCTGTTCCTTTCAGATGGAATGCCCTATAGGTATCAGTCAAGTCCATCTGGCCTGATGTGTTATTTAGGGCCTGTATTTCCTTATTGGTTTTTGACTGGATGACCTGTCCATTGGTGTAAATAGGGTGTTAAGGTCCCAGACTATTACTGCGTTATGGTTGATTTCTCCTTTTATGTCTGTTCACAATTGCCTTATATATTGAGGTGCTCCTATGTTGGGTACATATATATTTGAAATTGTTATATCCTCTTCTTGGATTGATCCCTTGAGCATTATGTAGTGTCCTCCTTTGTCTCTTGTAACAGTATTTTAAGATCTATTTTGTCTGATATAAGTATTGCTACTCCAGCTTTGTTTTGGTTTCCGTTTGCATGGAATCTTTTTCCATCCCCTTACTTTCAGCCTGCATGTGTCTTTAGCTCTGAAGTGGGTCTCTTGTAGACATCATATATATGGGTCTTGTTTTTGTATCCAATTAATTAAAATACTAGAAGTACTATTTCAACAATGCAGTGAACTTAAGTAGTGGTTCTTAGATTTTAGTACGCATTAAAATCACTCAGGAGAACTTGAGACAGATTTCTGGGTCCCACCCTCAGTTATTGAGTCAGGGGTGGGACCCTTGAATAGGCCCTCCTAACAGGTTTCCAAGTGCTGCTGGTGATAAAGCTCTTGGTCTGAGGACCACACTTTGGAAACCACTGGTCTAAAGCAAACCCATGCCATTTTCTGCCATTCATTATTGGTCACTTATGTAACTGTCCACCAGTTGAGAGCCATGTGGTTAGGTTCCCTAGCAGGAAGAGCAACCAGTGAACTTTTCTCTGAGCTAGTGCATTTTCCAGGACTAGCTTAGGGGTGAGAGCTCTGGATGGAATCAGACCATCTAGGTGCTCTTTTCTGTGCTCTAGTTGCTGTATGATTAAATAGATAATAATCACTTGGTATATCAATCAGAGACCAACCAGGAAAAAGGAAATGACTCTAGCTCTTAAAGAAAGGACTGAGTAAAAAGGACTGGTTACTCAGTTGATGAAAGTGGAAACCAAACAAAGGGTGGTGAGAGAAACCAGAGGTTTAGCAACAGCAGAAAACTGTTACCACCCCTTAAGCTAGAGTAAAAATGGGAGGTGGTAATGTTGGCTTCTACTGAGAGAGGGACCAGAGTGGGGCTGCTCAGACCCCAAAGAGAGGGTCTGTCTGGCAAGAGCTGGAGCCATAGGGGAGACTCACTATCCAGAAGCCAGAGGGCAAGAGACTCTGGGAGTAGGGTTCTCTGGGATACAGAACAGAGCAGGGGAAAAGCAGGAAACGAATCTCGAGTTACTGTCAGAATTGGTATGTTAGTCATTGTTGCCATGACCGTAATGACTTATGAGCCCCTCTCATCTCCATCACTAGACCATGCCTACATGTTAAGTGAGTGTCATATACATGCAAAATGGCCTCATTGTAAATTCATCTGGCCATCAAAAACAAAGACGCAGGTTATCTCAGATTAAGATGGTTTATATATATGGACTTGATGCTATAGTGGCAAACCAGAATCTGGAGTGAAGCTTCGTTCCCCGTCTAGAGCCCCATGTTACCACTGCCTGATGCCTAGTTCCTGTGTCCCTGCACTGTAGCTCTTCAAAATATGCAGACTGTAGAACAGAGACAAAACCAGACACCTTCAGAAACCATAGTTTGTGAAGAACGATTCTGAAGGTTTGGGAATTGATGATGAAGGAGAGGGATGGAGGAACAGAGGACACTACATTTTCTTAGAGCATGAACATGCCCTGAAATGACATCCCCGAGAACTTTCTTTTCCTCATTAAGGATATAGTGAAATTAGGTAAATGACATTGAACCATCACTCATGTGACCACTCTTAAGTGTTTTTCTCACTTTACAAAAATGAGATGAAGTGAAAGGCGGTGAGTGGGGACCAGTGAAACAGAAGCAACATTTATCAACCAAAAGAGCAAGAGGGCAGTTTAAAAAATATTTCTTAGGTGATCATTGAAAATTTCAAACCATAACTTAAGTTTCAAAACAACCTTTATTCTGTTTGAAGACCTAATACAATGCATTAAAGCAACTTAAAACAAGACATAGCTCCACTGAATCTATAGCTTGAACAAAATGTCAAGGAGGCACAGTCCCCCCGCCCTCCCCCCCCCAGGTGCCTTGTAAAGGCAAAATTACAGCTGACCATGACATCCTCCCTCTCGTCAAAAGACCAACTTTATTTGAACAATGTCATAGAAACAGATTTGTAAAAACATCGAACAGATCATAGCTTTAAAAAATACACACATATAAATGAGTTTTTTTGTTTGTTTTGCTTTTTTTTTTTTTAATAGCAGCATCCTGGGCAGCTAATGCTATCTCACGGTGACAAGTTCAGTATTAAGTTGGATAGTGTTTCCAATGAACCCAATTCTGTTCCCCTCTTGACTCATACATAATACTAGTAATTTATATAACTAGATTTAAAAAAACCAAAAAAAACAAGAATTTGGCATTTCGGAACTTTGTCCCATGTGAGGCATTGTGCTTTAAACTGCCCCTTTCTTAAATGACCTTGAACTCAGATTTCAGGGTCTGCTTTCCAACTGACTTGGATACCATGCATAGCAAAAGCACAGTTGTTAGAACCAGCAGAATTTTTCTCCCAATAAGGAACATCAGTAGGACTTCCGAAACACATGACTAGTTCATAACCAGCTACGTGACAAAGCAATGGGTTCCCCACAGTGACAGCTCACATCAACACATTTTGACTTGACACACTGAAAGCAAGGATTTCCAAGTTCAGCGAGTCATGAGACCAGCTCCTCCAGGAGTCACTTTTAAACAGAAAAAAGCCAAAGAATTATGAACTTCTCACGTCACTTGCAAACAACTTTCACCTTTATAAGACAAAGCAACTTCAAAGGGAAAAAACAACCCACACACAGATACAAGAATTGTACTAGATATTGGCTTCTTATGTACTTGAACTCAACGACTGTGGATCTGTTTGGCTGAAAGGTGTACTGGAAACACAGTCCATGCGCATATACACATATATACATATACCAAGGGCCAAGAGGTTGTCTGATGTTGCAAACACAAGCTTTTCGCCTTTGCACATGGTTCTGATTTTTCTGTCGTATGACATTAGGTCCCAATATCCTGCAAAAACAGCCCTATCACAGCCTCTCTGCAGCTTAGCTTCTGGCTTTTATCTTGAGGACGCTACACTGGGTGGAGAAAATCACTGCATGGATATAAGCATGGATCAGGAGTGCCTCTGCTATATTCATTCATAAGCCACTGAGACAATGTTGTTAGGAGATGAATGATTGGACTCAAGAGAGCCCTGCTGGTCCAGCATCTACAAGGACACATGTGGTGGGCATGCTATACACAATCAAAAAGGCATCTGGCAGAGGTGCAACGTCATAGGTAAGGTGTAACTCACTGTGACCTGAAACAATGAATCCTGCCTTTCTGGTCAAGGAAAAGTCTATTGCATTTCTGCTCGTGAGATGCAAAACTAAGGCAAGTGCCTAAATCCCACACCACCTTGTGAAGAGTGTTGAAGCAAAAACATGAACAAGACTGTAGCTTTTCAATGAAATACTCCATATCAGATCTCATATTTTAGAAATTAAATGAAAGTTACATAACAGCATAGATGGATGTGCTACCAAAAAAATAAAAAATAAACACCTAGTTTATAAACTACTACTCACTAATTGTTGGACTGCTGTGTGACGTGGAAGGATAGTTTGACAGCAGACCCAGAGACTAAAACCAGGGAAATCATCAGTTGTCTGGAGATGAGAGGGATCTGGTCAGATCAGTATGGTCAAGTTTGAGGGCTGACAGTCCGGCTGTGAGACTGACTATTGCTTTCGATATGAGTAGCTTCATGTAAAAAGAAAAAAAAATACATTCTGCAGTTGATTAAGTCAGCTGCTAGATGGATTCTTTTAAAAGCATTTTAAAAGGAGCAACATTAAAAAAGAAAACAAACCCCCTCACCCTGGTATGTGAAAGAGAAATGAAGCTGTGGTGAATCTCATGTTGAGCAAGGAAAACTGAAGTTGTAAGATTCCATTTGCATCTCCCAGGGTGGTGACCATGATGATAATTCCCTTTACTCTTCCCAACTCAGGTACAATTCCCACTGAACTGAAAAGCGTTGGCGTATGTAAATCAGGGAGAGAGACCTCGAGCTCTTGCCTTAAGTTGGAAAGAATTTTCTAACAACCCCCTCCTTTGCCCCACAGTGAAGTGCAACACATACAGTTATTTGGATGCGTGAGGACTGTTAGGATTCTTACAATGGCCATGACTTGAACAAGTTCCCCACAGCCTGGGGCAGTAACAATTCTGATGATGTCTGTTTGCTTTATGATCTAAATTGAATAGAAAGCTAGGAAAAAATAACAAATGTCCAGATGAAGAGAGATTTTTCAGCTCATGCTTTTTCTAAAATGGATGTTTGGTGGTTGTAATGGGTAGTCAATGTGAGAGACAGGTTTTCTCAATGCAGTGGTGACACCTTGAAATCAGTGTGTCAAACAGGGATGAACACTGTTCCAGGAGCCCCCCATTACCCCTGCCTCCCTAAGAAAGAACTGAACTATCTGACCAGCTGCACTGTTAGCGTTCTAGTAGGTTTGTAATTGTCCTTAGGGTTTGAGTAGCAGATCCAAGTGGGAAAAGACTTCACTTTGCAGTGATTCACTTCTCCGTAATCACAAGAAAGTGCGTGCCATTCGCCACCCCTCCCCCACCCCACCTGTACATCCCTTGCTCTATCCCCTCCCTAGATTCAAGAAGTTCACAATTCTTGATGAAACAAACATTGCCAGGTACCGTATTTTAAGTCTTGAAACATTGTTGAACTCAGCGATACTTTGTCATATTCATATATCTTTCTCTCTCTCTCTCTCTTTATTGAATAAAGCAGCTTTGAAGCTTATCAGGCACTGCCCAACAAAACATTTAGTCCAAAAAAATCTGTTATGAACTTTTTAAACTTGGGCTAACAGCCAAGTACTCTGTACAAGAAAAACTGTAAAATATTTCATAGTTTTAATTCTGAAGCCATTTTTTTTTAAACTGGCATCCTGTACATTTAGTCTTAAAAAAAAAGGAAATGAGTAACAAAATTGAATATTAACAAAAAAAAACCAAGGACAGTATTTTCAAGCAACAAAAATGGGGATGGGGGAAGCTTATTCTGAAGGTACATTGATAACAGATAACAATGAAAATGAAGGATTGCATAGCACTGTGAAGTTAGCCTTCAGCAAAACACAACAGAAGCTATTTGGTATTGATACAAATCCATCTACTTGATAGTTAGTCATCCAATATTATGTACATATTTTATATACTAAATGTCATTCATAAGTCCTGTTTTCTTAGCTCCGTTTTTTTGTTTTGAAGACTTTAAACAACACACTTTCTGGTACGTGGCTATGATAGAATTTCCTCTTAACAGATGACATGAGCCGACGTCCCTCAAAGTGTCCCTGGTGCCCGGAAGTGCCTTTCTGCTACATATCAGTTCATTTGTTAAGAAAATGAAATAATCCACAGTGCGGTGTCTGGGTCCACCGTGCACAGCAACACCCCGCTGTACCGCGCGTCCCCAGGCCGGGGCTCGTCCCCCTTCTGGTCGCCACAGTCCCCACTTGTGAGCTGGTAAAGCTTCTGAAAGCATGAACGAGCACCATAGTTAAAGGCCTCTTTGTTCCTGCACGCAGATTTTTGCATTTCTTTTTCTTGTGGTGTCGGGTGGGGTTGTGGCTTTGAATTAAACCAAAAAAACCCAAAAAACAAAAACCCAAAAAAAGAGGGAAGAAAGAAAGGCGAGGCCCTCCAGACAAGGGAGAAACGTGTGGTCCTCGCTCGGTGCGAGGCTGCCGCCTCCCCGCCGACGGTTCTGTCGAAAGCGCGAGTCCCAGCTGCAGACAGACGGCTTCCCGGCCGCCGCTCAATTCCAAGGCCAGGCCGGAGAGGAGCCCTGTGCCGGCCGGAGGCCGCGGGAGCTGAACTTCGGGAGCGGTGGGGCCGGCCCTTCATCGCCGCTGCTGCGCGTACACCGGGTAGGCCAGTGTGACGTTGAGGGAGTCGTTGTGCTGCACGAGGGACGTGTGCTGGTAGTGGAGCACCAGCTCCTTGAGGGAGCCGTACAGGTTGTAGGGCTCCGCGAAGCCGTAGCCCGTGGCCGTCTTGTTGATGACGCAGTGCTTGACCTCGCCGTCCACCCTGCGGGCGGGGAGAGCACACAGGCCTGGGTGAGCCGGCAACCCAGCCCCACTGAGCCGCTGTGTTTCCATCTTTGGGATGGAAAGGTAGTAATAACGTCTGTAACAGGGGGCTCAGAGAAAGGAGACACCGCGCAGGGCCTGCCCGAGGGATGCCTAGGCCGCGGCGGGCAGGCTCCGGGCGGTACCCACCCCCCCGCCCCGCGGTCCTGTTAGCGCAGGAACAGGGCGGCCTCTGCAGCTCCGCATTCGCTCTCTACCCCCTTGGCCGCGCTCCACGTTCTTCTCCTGCCTTTCCTCCTGTATTACTCTGCTTAAATGGAGGTAGTGCCTCGACTATAAAGTACCGAGGGTGCTCCCTAAACTATTCTGAAAGAAACGAGGAAAAATAGGCCGCATAACGGACACGTCTTCTCCAGGGGGCTTTATCTCAACGACAGTGACCAGGGTCCCTTCTCTTACTGTCTTCACCTGTTCCTGACGGGGACTTCACCTGAGGATGGTGCTTTCACGGGAATTACCCTCCAACTATTCGGGAGCCAAAAACAAAAACCAAGCACTGCTACTTCCATTTCACGAGAAGGAGTTGCTAAATTGCTGCCCAAGCCCCCGACTAAACAACAGGTTTCTTTCTGTTTGACCCTATTAACAGATACTCCTGCCTCAACGTGAAAATGCTGTTTTATTTCCTCTTTATTATTAAGATAACCAACCTTGGAGGCAAGGATCTGAAAAAGTTGACTGACTGACTGACTGACAACACCCCCTTGAGAGGCTTGACAAGAACCAGCCGCTGGAGATACGTACACCACAGAGCAGGCGTAGCAGCCCTGCTTGCTGCTTTCCCGGACCAGAAAAGTTCCGTCTCGTTTCCCCCGTAGTAGGTTTTCGGCTTTGTTTCGGTTGCTGCTTCCCACGTTCCAGGTCTTCTCATCGTGGTGGGGCAAATCCTCGTCATCTTCTACCAGCGAATATTGGCTAAGGAGGCAGGAGAGATTTCCACATGAAGCACCTGGGAGCCACAAGCCTGCCCGCTCACCTCTTGGACCTTGGTCCTGGGCCTCCCACGAGCAGGTCAGGCCAGCGATCATGGTTCTGACTCAACCAGTGTCTCTGGCCTGAGTTGCCTCATGGGGGTTGGCTTTCAGCGTAGCCTCCCTGAACAAAGAGCAGCACTAAGGGACGCTCTTTCCTGTTTCCAAGTCGGCAACGCCGCTCAGCGACCTGGGCCGAGAGGAGGGGTGTTCACCAATCCTGTCTGTCCAGTCTGGATCAGGAAACTGACTGACAAGGAGGAATGCCAGTTTTGAAATAACTGAAACAAAACCTATACCTGAGCTTTAAAAATATACTGAAGTTGTCTTTTTCTCCCCCCAGCTTGTTCCCAAAATATGTTGGGATGTTTCAGATGGTTCCGGGACATCATTTTGGACACGGCATCACTTTCAAGCGCTGCGGGGGGGAAATGAATCTGCATTCTCCTTTGCTAAACTTTCCTCTCTTAAAATTCTGGGTAATGAGGCTTGAGTTGATACATCTTCTCCTGTGAGACGTTCCAGCCCTCACTTGTTCTGCAGACAAAGCAAGTCATGCATTTTCCCTCCAATGAAAAGAGACCCTGGCTGCCGCCCGCCTGGATTAACTACTTACTCTTCAGTGTTCTCATTGCCCAGCCACTCGTTCAGCTTCTTCTGCCGAACACCTTTCTGAGTCAACCACCTGGAAAAGTTTTAAAAAGAAAACACATTAAGAACCTGTGCTTCACTTTAGCAAATGCCAGTCATGCGCAGACAGGGTTCCACCTCGGGTACGTACATCAAGTATTGGTCTCTGGTCTTTCTCAGCTGAATAAGGTCGGGTTTAATGCTGTTCATGCGCTTGTCAATCTCGCGGTACTCGGCCGCCTGCTTCTTCAAGTCCTCCTCCAGCCTTCGCCTGCTGTCGACAATTTCACTGATTCGAGACTTTAATTTTTCATAATTATGCATAATCCTACAGGCAAGAGAAATGCATCCGTAATTACCTGGCACATCATGAAAGGCTTCCCCAAAGTTTCGCTAAGGATTCCCAGCAGTTTCCCTGGGGGAAAGAATGCTTTCTCTTCTGTCATTTCACAGAAATCAAGACCAGCTTTAAAGAGGGTAAGAGAATTCTGGTGATCTCTGGCACAAGGGCACTTCAAACCCTCCTGCTTCACTCACCTTTGTATTTCTTTCTCATTGCCTTCACGTTTAAACTTCTCTATGTATTCTTTGCTGTACCGCTCCTGAGTTTGGCACTGTTCTTCAAATATTTTTATGGTTTCATTAAATGCTTCAATAGCTGTTCTTTTCATTTGGATTTCCTGCACCATATGAATAAGACAAGGTCATTCCTTTTGCGGAACAATTTCTCATTGCAAGATGCTACCAGGACATTTGATTGGTGCTACCATCTAGCAGGTAAGTAGTTTGTAAGCAGGGTGGGATTCTAATTCATTAAGCCCCTTAAATCTTCCCAGTCTATGGAAGATGATGGCTGGTCAGTGTTCTACAATTTGCATCTTTGAAAAAATTTCCACTTTCTCAGCAGTTCATGGCATCCTGCTCCCTCTGGTGGTCCCAGGCACGTGATGGCCTAAGGAAGAGCAAGTCTCCAGGAGAAGACAGCAGTGCAGGTAGCCTCAACCTCTCCTGGCAGGATCAAAGCATGGCTAAATCCCCATTTCAGGGCCCAGACAAATCTGCGGAAGTTCTGATTATTATTAGCTTTCGCTCAAAAAAGAATTCTTCAATCAGGAATCATGTCAAATCAACTTATTTGGATACTTACAAGCTTCATGTAAAAGGTTATAGAGGTATAGCTCAGTGGTAGAGCACTGCTTAGCATGCACAAGGTCCTGGGTTCAATCCCCAGTACCGCCATTAAAATAATAAAATAAAGAAATCTAATTTACCCCCCGCCCCCGAAAGGCTATAGACCTAATAAGTGAGCTCTCTCTCCCCCACCTCACTGGCATAAACTCCACTTTTAAAATTCTTTTTGGAAGCTGAATATAACATGCATTAGGTCTAATCCTAATCTGATTTTCACAAAACTTACCTGGGAAGTACGGGTATAATCTTCATATAATCTATCATATTCCCGACTCTTTTCTTGAAATTGAGTGTTATATTCATGTAATTTTTTCCCTACAGCTTCAATATTATCTTCTTTGACAACTTGATCCTGGAAGGATTTGAGAGCGGAAGGAAAAGAAAAACATTCATCAAATGACAGCTGTTTGAGGATTTTTTCCCATGTCAGATATTTTGGTCATTTTACATTTTATTCAGCTACTATATACTTGTGAACACAAAATTACATGCAAGTTGTTCAAACTTGATTAACGTAAAATTCATCTGCTTCAAAATGTTAATCTAAGCATTAAAAATATCTTAAATATTATAATAACCTGACTACTTGATTACCTGTTGGTATTTGGATACTGGATACAGTAATTTCACATCCAGTTTGGGATTATACTGAGCTAGAGATTCATTCCGGTAGTGGTTTATTAGTTCAACCACAGAATTGAAGGTTAATGGGTCAGAGAAGCCATATTTCCCATCTCGGTGAAATATTTTGATTAATTTGTTATTTCCTCCTTTCCTGTAAATGCAATACAAAAAATAATGGCATTAGAAGCCTCTTTAAAAAATGTTTCATCATCACCTTGAACAGTCCAATTTTAGCTGCCTGCCCTCCCTCACTCACCTTAGTGTAAGAGTATAATCACCATGCATTTTAGTAGACGCGTCTCGTACCAAAAAGGTCCCGTCGGCTGTATCTCGAAGTTTTTCATTCACTTCTTCCCTGCAGTGGAAAGACCATGAGAAGACAATGCTTACCTTGAGGAATTGGGTGATTTATTTTCTTTAACATCTTTACTGTGGTATGGTTCCGTACAGTAAACTACACATTTTTTCAGATGTACAATTTGATAAATTTTGATAGATGTATGCACCCAAGAAACCACCATAATTTCCTTCACTCCCCAAGAGGTGCAGTTTGGTGATTCCTGAACCACATGACAAATCAGCACTGAAAAGTCATGATCCCAAAAAGGTTTCCACCCAACTCTTCACTCCCCTTAAAAAAGCAGCAGCTTAGACTCAAAATTTACTACGTGTTAAGATAGATAGTAACACTAATTCTTGGCATTTCTATCTAATAGAGAAAGTGACTTCACACTCTGCCTTTAGGGAGTCCACTGCACCCTGCTGCTTCCCTGACATCTCTGTCAATAATGAAACTTTACGGGGATTTAATTTCCTGTGGCATCCAGTACCCACAGTTCCCTGGTGCTCAGTGACTTCTCTGGTCTTCTTTGGAAGGGAACCAACTATGCTTCATGCTTATGTTGGATGAGATCCTAAAAATGGAACTTAGCAAGCTGGTGCTTTTGCTTTTCTTTCTATTCATCTAAAACTCCCTGTCTCTAGTGAAAACTCAGGAGTTTCTATAGCCTTACCTCGAGATATCGCCCCAGTACCATTCAGCATCTTGTAAGGACATATTGTTATTCATACCGTTGTTGGCTACAGTAGTGGGTTTTGGTGGTTTAGGAGGCAGTGCTGTAGATTAAGGAGAAGGAAAAAGTTTTTGCAATCCCAACTAAACATTTAAAATTAGACTTCAGTTTCTTTAATATTTTTTAAACATTTTCATGCAGAAAAGATATTAACTATGAAATATAGCAATAATGCACAATTCCATGAAACTTTTCTTAAAAAAAAACAAAAAAAAATCAGAAGTCTTTCAGCCTACAGATCAAAATTTTAAAAAAGAGCTTAGAGACCAACAAATAAAATGGGCTAGCCATGTGAATGAATTTCAAAGTAAAACCAGAGTTACAACATTTTCTACCTCTAGGCTCAAGCAGTATTAAAGTTTCATATCTGGTCAAATCTCTCTAAAGAAACTACGAACAGAATCACAGGAGGAATCACATGGATTGGTTTTAATTTCCTCCTCTTATTTAATTATAAAAGACAAATTTGGTTCCTGCCCTCCACAAATGTTCATGCGGTAAAAAAAAAAAAAGCCCATCTACAGCAATGTTTTAAGAGGAGGAACTGGGTTTCCCCTCATGGTTCTGCCAAAAGCCACTTTAAGAAACTCATCTGTGACCTAAATCTTAGTATTCATGTTAATAATTCTCTTGGATAACTGGGCTTTGTATTATGCCAAGACTGACTAAAAAACCATATCCCTCTTCCTCAATGTCAAATCAGTATTCATATACCAACTAGTGACAAATAGAGACGGCAGGGTTTCTGAATTTCTTAATTGGGAGAAAGGCTAACATGGGAATAAAAATTCAGAAAGCAAAATAGAATTTGGCTCAACATCCGAGACCTAAGTCATAAGTTATAAAGCACTGTTACTGTTTTAAGCAAAAATTATTTCAGGAGTCTATCAGGAATACTTCATACAGACAGGGACTAAATAATGGAAAGCCAACTTCTTTTCTCATTCTAGTATTTTAATATAAGAGAGCAGGCAAAGTCTCAACATCTGATTAAGAACAGTTTCAGGGCACCCAGAACTGAGTTGCAGTCACTGCTACACTTGACATGCTGTCTGAAGTACCACACTGTGCGCACCCGCTTTCAGCAGAGAAAAGCAGCACCGAGGGTGCATCCTTTTAATTCAAGGAACGATATACAACAGTATAACCCCAAACAGCAAACGACCTCAATTAACAAAAGGTACCAGTGAAAAACTGGAAGTGAGTTTCTATCCATTCAACTACGAGTAAGCATTTACCCACCCCCCCCAGCCTGACCTGCTTCCTTCCACAGGCAGTCAAACAATTTGTTTCATTTTCACGCTATGAGCAAACTCATTCTTAAATTCGAACAAATTAATAAAAACAGAAGTCCGAAGAGGATCTGTTACCAGTAGTTGTCAAAAAAAATTAAATGCCACAAAATTAACTAGTTTTCTACAAGAATACTGCAGTATTACCTGGTGGATCCATTTCTATATAAAACATCAAGTCTGTGCCACAATTTATATCTGTCTTAGCATAGTCTAAATCCAGCTCTTCCATATTCCAAACAGTGTTGTACATTTGTGCGAGAGTTTCCTTGGCTGAGCTCAGTTATAAGAAAAGAGTCCGGCTTTCTTTGTAATGGTGTCTTGGAATTCATTTTAAAACCTATAAGGGGCTGCACTGTAACCTATTACATCACACAGCCCAGCCAATCAAGTCAGAAAAATGTCACCAGACCACTCCTGCTTCATCACTTCTCTTCTCTACCAGCCTTACCACAGCCCCGACCTCACGGAGAACCTACGTTTTAAAGAACCGCAATGTATACATGCTCATCGTTTCAAAAGGTGTTTAATTTGACTGTTCTTCTCTAGCCGTGAGTTTTCTAATTCCTTTTTTATTGCTCCTTGCAGCATGGTGAGCGCTGCTGTTGGCAGGTTGACAAAAGCTGATACGCTGCAGCACGTAGCTTTTTTTTTTTTTTTTCTCTTCCCCAGTGCATCTGGATTTACAGATACCCTGGTCATTTCTTGGTTTAAAAATCTTAAAAAGGCATCAAAATGGTATACTTAAGATATATTTTACAGTCCTAAAATGCCTCCCACATTATTAAAAGCAGTAAGGATCAAGAGCCCTGGCTATTTAATTTCAGTCCTCCATAATTCACTGCAAACTCAGAAATGAAACACTATCACAAATGCACTACATTAGCAAGCACAATTAAAAGAAAAGGTATAGGCAAAAATCTATATTAAACACTGTTAAGTTAAAACTAGACTTGACAGAATATGGAATGAAAATTCCCCCCAAAAGAGCCATATATATGTATCAGAATGCAGAGGACAGGCAGTTACCCTTGCAAAGTATTTCTCACTGATGACCCCCATCCTCAGATTTATTTTACTAACACTACTTGAAGGGGGTGGGTGATGTAATCACTTTGGGGGGGGGTCATTTTTCCCCTCCATCTCAAATGCCCCCCCCCTTAGGGGACAAATATTCCTTCTTAGCACTATTTAATGTAAGGAAATCAATTCCCCTATAAATCTAAATTAATGTTAGTTCTTCTATCACGAGAGGAGAGGAAGGGAGAAAAGGTTCCCCTCCACCCATGTAAATGTGGCTGATTTTAAAAACGACAGGGGGCTCTGTGATGTATGTACATGTGCCTGCCACATATTTCTATGACAATTTAAATAAAGAACACAGAAGCCCGTGAAATTTATTCTTAGACTTTCTGTCAAATTTGGAATCATAAAATATATAGAAATAGCAGAGCAAAGGCAGGACATTCTCAGGGCTGTTCACGTGTCTCTCTTCCAGTTAATTCATTTTCCCATTAAGGAGGAAGGCAGACTGAACTTCTACCCTCCCACTCACATTTTCTCTTTGCCTAAAGGTTTAAGGAAACCTAAACGCAAATTCAAAGAAAAACGGTAAAAGTGGTGGTAGGGGGCAGGGTAGCCCTCAGATAATAAAATTCAGGGAAAAAAAATCCTGAGTTTAATAGAAATGTTGACCCTCCCCCCAAAGGACAGGAGACGAGTCCTCCCAGCAGTGTGGACACCGTGACAGCCCGACAGAGGGCTACCCCATGCCTGTTGGGAGCACTTGGTGCAGACCGGTCCTGCTGCTGGAACCCATGTAGCCAACAGACCCAGGGAGGAGGGCAGGACAGGTGACTTTACACGTCTCTCCCAGGCCTGGCCAGGCACCACCTTCCAGACCTGCACTTACTAATTACCTCCTTCCCCACTTCCAACCGAAACCCCATCTTTCCCCGGCATTGTGCCCCTCGAGGAAATGGGGGAGTGTCTCCCCTAATCTCTCAGCTATCCTCCCCAGGCAGCGCTATCTCTCCCTCCCTGCCCCCCTCCCTCCCTCACACACACAGGAAGACACACCGCAGAAATGAACCTTTCACAGAAGTACCAAAAAAACTGAAACAGCCAAGGGGCAGAGAAATGCACAAATGAAAGACAACTTACTTTGCAGGTTATGCATTTCAACGGTTTCCCTTTGCAATGCCCGTCTCCGACAAAGAAAACAAAAAGCAAATCCACAAAGCGGTCCCTCCGGCGCGGCGGCGGCGCAGGACCCTGGGGCTCGGGAGGGACGGCGCGCACCGCCCGCAGCAGCGCCGCTCAGCGCCCGCCGCCCGTGGAGAAGCCCGCTGCGCGCCGGGCCCGCGCCGGGGAGGGAAAGAGCCTGGGCGCCCGCACGTCCCTCTTAGATAAAGATCGCGGCTTCATGATTAACTTGGGCAGGTTCAAATATTTGCTGAGCTAGGGATTTCGGGTGGGGGAGGGGAGCCCAAGTCCAAGGCGAAGTTGTCATCGGCTAACAAGTGGCCAGTGCCAGCCCGGGGCCTCCTCCCCGCCGAGGAAGTGAGAAGGCCATTGTCGGGGGACCCAAAATAGTCTCTCTCGAGCTGGCTGTGGCGGCGCGCTCGCCGGCTCGCGGGGCTCAAGTGGCCACAGTGAAGCGAGGCACTATGCGCTGCCAAACACAGGAAGTGGCTGAGCTAGTTCAGCAAAAAATAGAATCAAAGCCTTGCTTGTAAAGGCCTGAGCCTCTCTCCGAACGGCCCAGAACACGGTGCCTCGTCCACCTCCTCCCACTCACCAGCAGACAGCCCCGCAGGTGTAACAGGAGAGCCACCCTGCCGGGAACAGGTTTACAAACATTGGGCAGGAGGAGGCTCCCAGGGAACAGGAGGGTATCTCCGCCTGCATACACCAGGCTCACTGCATAGAAAATACACTCCGAGATAAAAACTATATTCTGAGGCTATTTTTATGAAGTCAGTTTCCACTCACATAAAAATGGCCATAAAAGGTATGTCTGCAGTAGGTTCATGCAAAAGGTACATGGAGCCAAGGACAGGAGGGCAAGAATGGCACACCTTTCTAGAGGATTTTTCTCCCTTTATTTGAGAAAGTTGCAATAAGCCAGACTTAGTTCTTTCAATAGTAGCCAACAGTCCTAAAATGTGGCCTATGAAAATTTTCATTCACATCAGCATAGATAACTTTACTATTATCCCAAGAACCTTAGCCCAGCATAAAATCACAGAATCACTAGCTTTAAAATCAGAAGAAAAAAATTTATAGATCATGTCAAGCAATTCCCTCTTGCTTCACACACACACTTCTGACCCAGAGTGAAGTGGTTTGCACAAGATTACAGCAGGAGGACCTAAACGCAGCCTTCGGATGTTCGGTCCTAAACTCCTTTTTCTCCACCCACTGGCCCTGCTCTTTACTTCCCTCTGCCAGAGAAAGTAAAAATTAACAAGCGAAACTGAAGTTAATTTCTTTTAAGCCACATGCAAAAAAATTCACACCTACAACGAAACCTTTTTTTTTTCTCTTAATTAGAAAAAAAAAGCTACTTTCTAATTACTTTTGAAGAAACTTGGGTTCTGTCTAAATGCCCTCAGACTGTATGAAAAGGTGACCCAAAGGTCACATGCAGTGATAAAAGAAGATCTAGGTGTGGACACAGTCCACATAGGCAGGAACCAGCTTCAGGAGTACTTGGAACATCTGGGAAGTCCTGCTAATCCTAAACTCACAACGCACATGATTTTTACAAACTCTCCTTTGGTGTGATTGCTATAATACGAAACACTTCCTTTTCCAATGGGGAAAAAAACAGTCTATGAGTGCATCTCCCAGCTCCTGCCAGCTCAGACATAGGGTTACTTCAATACCATTGTGTCCTGAGCTGTGTAATCCTGCCCTTCCTTAAAAATAGTCTTTCTAAAGCTAGAAACCTTGGAAACATCAGTCCCTTAAGCATACCTGTCTGGATTCACATGATGTGTCATGTCAAAACCTAAGAGTAAAAGGCTCTCTAGTCCGATAGTCTAGTTTCCATTTCAGAAGAAGATGATCCACTGGGAAACAGCACACTGTCTACTTACAGAAATAAAGTCTTAAAATAGATTTGAAAATTTTGCTTCGAAGTTCTCACAATATGTACAATCACTACCACAGAGGTTCCACTGTATCACCCTGTGAGCTGAGCCTTTTCCCATTCAATTTCAGTTGACTGAAACATACACATGCTCTTTATTAGCTTAAAAAGGGAGCCCTCTGCTGGCTAAACAGAAACGGTGCCTTCTGCTTGGGAGAAAACAATCAACTTCCTGCATAATTTCCTTCATCTCCCACTATGTCCAAAATTTCACACAAAATAAACGTAATTACCCAACCATCACTTAATCTATATGATCCACTAACAACTAACAAATCAAATGCACAGATGTCATAACAATTGAGGCAATATTTTTCATATGCCTGCTAAGCTCTCGTAAGAAAACTTGGATTTTAATTTCTGAAAACCAAAGACTCAACCACATTGTAAGGCTGACAAATGAAAACTAACTTTACTTTCTAGCTTCTTCAGAACAATCTTACTGCTTTCCCTTTCCTCAAAAAGTTGTGTAAAACTCATTTCAGAGGCCCAAATAGGTCCTATTTCAACTCTCACCAAGTGGGATCTAAACAGGAAAAAAGCTGCTTAATCATTAAAGCATGTTTGAAAGTTACAGACTGAACACCGTATCTCACATGTGCCAATCACTGTCGGGTAGTGAATGATCTACAAGCAGCTTTCATCCTGCACAGCTTCTTAAATGTGTTCATGGGCCATGATTTATGAACAAAAGCCCATTAAAAAAAAAAAGACAGAAAAAAAAAAGAAACACCAAAAATCTTCTTTTAAGGGTAAAATTAATGCCTCCCTTCATAATTTTCACTTAAGACAATTTAGGACAGAAGGTCCTTTCAGGATGATGCCAATTCTTCACATCCAGGGTCACCCTTAGTGACCCTGCACTAGGAAAAATGTCCATTTGAGTTTAAACTCAGGTTTATGTGTGCACAAAACTGATACAAAGTACCTGAAAAGGTGTGCCCATTGCTTAGCAGAAAAAAGGACCCCTTTCCCTGCAATTTCCTTCTCAGATGTCCTTTGAGAGAAAGAGAAGGCTGCACCATGAAAACAAAAGTAAAACCGAGCTATTCCCTCCAGTACATGCGCCCTGAAAACCTCAACTCCCTTTTCAGAGCACAAATAAAACTTCCTATTTTTTGACAAAACCTAGTATGGTCTGCCTCTGTTTACTCCTACCCATCTAAACACATGCATTTTTTCCCCCAACGTTTCATTTCTCACCTTTGAAAGAACCCTCTAATGTCAGACCACATTTTAAACCCAATAAAAAATAAATCAGAGAAAAGTAAAACTCTTTGAAAGTCATTTCCCTCTACCTTAGTGCTTGCTTTAGTCTTGGTTGAGAACCAAGCCCAGGGCATTTAAAACAAGATTTATGAATCAGGCTCTTCAGGATGAATGTTTTCCAATGCACCAGTGGTTAAAAATTAACTCTGACAGGTGTAGAAGGGCAGGGGGGAGAAAGAATCGTTTATTTTCCCTTTGGGCTTAAGGGTGCAATATTAGACTTCAATTATGCTACATTAATATTTCTGAGTATATCCATGAAATCTGAAATATGTAAATACACTTATAATGGGTTTCATTCAAAGGCACCCCCTGTTCACAGTGGCCCCTGCTTTGACCTCAGTTACCCTATAGAAATCAACTTGAGCTACCTAAGTATCAGTAGGGCCAACATAACACATGATGATTCAAGAAAGTCTGCTCTTCACCTTTAAACATTCTGAAGACTTTTCATAACAAAGGGAGCCACAAATTATCAACCGAGTTTTGACAACTTACCTACGCTTTTGCCTTTCAAACCTTAGTTTCCCTCCCTCTAGGGGAGACACCTTACTTCCGAGGTGTACTGGATACATTCAGCGAGCTGGTGTGAGAGGTCTTTGAAAGTGGGGAACTTTATCCAAGAATAAAAACAAATTCCATTTGGATGATTATAATGCTGTGCCCAGTTCTCTGCTAGGAAGAGCTCGAAAGGAGAAGCCTTTGTCTATGAGACACATAGCTGCGCAGATGAAATTCAGAGAACTCTAGAACAGTTAAGTGTAAGAAGAGAAGGGGCTGAAGGACATAGAATGTACCGAATGAGTCCAAAACCTGCACATAAAGCCAGGGAGGACCTCCTCGGGGGCAGATGAAGAGGGTAGCGCTGTGTACAGATGTGCATTGCGTGCACTGTACAAAGGCACCTGGGCAAGGTGGTGAGGGAACTAGTACAGAAATCCAGGCCCTTCCACTCACTAAGCCACACACAGAGCACAGGGCATCAGATAAAGGCATCTTCCTCCCTCCAAGCAATGCACCCAACTGGGCAGCAACTGCCCAGTAAGTGTCTCTTTCAGATTTGTGTTAAAGTCCCTCCAGGCTCCCAGAAGCCAGGATCTGCTGGCTAGAAACATGGGGTCTGTAGGGAGAGTGGCCTAGTAGGATGCAGACAGCACTAACCAGGATGGCGGCCTGAGGAGATGGAGCCGAGGGTGAGGCCAGCTCCAGCAGGGCCCTGAAAACTAGAACAGGCACTGGAGACACACTGCAGGGTCCAGCGCACCAGTATGCAAAGGCTGAGTGACTGGATGGCGAACTCGGCAAGCAAGTAGCAAGAGCTGGGGTTCAAACCCAGATCTAGCTGACTCGCACTGTTACTTCCACCACACTAGGGGCGGAGCCACTCTGAGCCTGATCCCCAAAGCTATAAAAAAAAAAAAAAGACATTGGGGCTCTTCACTGTATGTGACCCACAGGAGCAAATATCCCCTATTTTTAGTTTATTACTTGCTGGAAACTTCAGAGGACTTTTTGACTGGACACTAAAAACCACCCCATTGCTCACGACGGTTCCAAAAGCCCGGCAGCAGAAAGAACAGGAGGCTGGTGTCCCGGGCCGGGTCCTCCCGCAGACCGGGTTCCAACACACCTGGGGTGACATCAGCCACCTCTATGGGCTTCAGTTTCTTCGGGTACACATGAAGAGCCAGACAATGCTTCAACTCTAAAGTGATGCTTTTCACGATGCTGTCACTTAAAATGCTTACTGCTTTTTCAAATCTAGGATAAATATCGAGCTGTTATTTTTGTCCTTTGCAATTTATTTTGAATAAATCTTTGAAACTCCTTGAATAGAAACGCTATTTCTCCTTCCCCTGGAGGAACTGTACCTATTCTTCAAAGACCATTTCAAGTCCTCTTTTTTTCTGTGAACTTTTTCTTTCTACTCAATTACCCTGAAACGTCACCAATCACATCTCTCATGTTCTTTTTATACTTGCAGTACACGCCCTCCCACCTAGAACTTAATTACGTACTATGTGCTAATGGGTCTTTATGTGAATTGACACGCTGCCTCAAACATCATTAGTTCTGCCTACCATTTCAAGTTCCACCCGGAAACAACCAGAAAGGATGTCTATTTGCCCCATAATAGTCTTGCTTCTCCCCTACCCCCGAAGTATCATTCAAGCACTCATTTCTATTCACGACAATAAAGTTATGGCAAATCAATGATTTACGACCGTTCCCTGGAGATGCGTAGTTGTGTGCTTCCTGGCCCTCAGGGACTAGCACGTGCCAGGGTACTGACTCCACCAAAGCACTGCATTCCTACCAGGCCTCAGAAGCCATTTCTCTAACTCAGGGTATCCTGCCGAGCGTCTGCACTGGAGCCACTCCTGAATACATGGGAGATCAGGAGGAGGACGCTGTCCTGGGGTGGGTAGTGTATTTTCACCAGTGACAGATGCTGAAGCCACCATTCCAAAGGACCCATGTGATTTCCAAAACAGCTAAGAGATATCACACAAAGGGGGAAGTGGCTCAAACTAGGCTTTAAAAATTACTTGCAGGCAATTTTTTGGGAAGAGGCTGCAGGTGTTCTGGGACACTTCAGCAAATGTTCACGGCTTTATTTCTCATTCTCAATGGAGCTGATGGAACTAATCCGCCTTTGAACCTGGCACACCAAGAAGAATGGAGGGTCGAAGATATGTCAAGCAGTTTTAAAGGTGCATCATGAAACCGGCTGCAGATGAATTTTTTGATGGTTGGAATTTGGCTAAAACTGAGACGTTTAACCAGTTCACACCAGGCAGGTGAATTTAGACTCCACCACTGAGTCAGCTACACCCTGTGTAGCAGAAATTCTCAACTCCATGTGGTAAATTCATTTGTGAATTTATCTATCAAACCTGGCTTTCAGCTTCCGTGTCTCCGCTCTCCAGAGGGATGACCACTAGAAGACCAGGACCCCCGTTTCCTGCAAACAAGACCCAGCTCTCCCTGTCTGAGAGGTCCTCCACACATAAGTCCAGAGGAAGTGAGAGATCACAGCTCAATCCTTTGGCTTAGGGCCCTGTTCTGTCCTTGCTAGTACTCTTCCTTCCCATCACCGCGTGATCAGGCCAGGAGTGGGCAGTCACGGTCCACATCTGCCCCCGTCCCTCCCCACAGGGTACTGCTATCACTGCACTGCTTCCTACTCAGCCCAAAGGCAGCCTCTGAACACCAGCACAGAGCTCCAAAACCCACTATCGAGTGACCTGAGCAGTCACATGAGATGAAACCTTTTGGCCAACCGCCACTGCCCAGGACTAAAGTCCTGGGCTGCACCTGTTGACAGACTTCTCCGATGCAGTTGACCTACAATCCAGGGTAGCCCTGGTGCATCGCCTGCTTGCTGGGATTTGGAATATTTGGAATGGACCACGCTTGCTTTATGCACTATTTCTGCTGCCTCTCTCACCCGTGGGTACCATAGTTTGGGTCTGTCCACAGAAGCCCCTCCTGATACCTGTATCATGAGTGGTTACCTATCCCATCCTTTATTCAATCCCTACAGCTAGGTTTTCAGTCTAGACCCTTGGCTCTCTGTCTGCCCCATCCAGATGCAAACAACCAAGCCTGGCTATGGAACACCTGAAACAAAAAGCCCCACTTAGTTCTCACTGCATGACTGATAATGGGGCCCCACTGCCTGCTAGTATAGAGATAAATTTGATAATCTGCATGAATTACGTATAATAAGCAATCAATTCATGATGCTTTAATTAAATTCGAAGCATAAATGCAGACTATGAACCATACCTTCTACTAGTCCTGAAACTTCAGTTCTAGGCCCCCAATCACTACTCTAAATGACCAGCTAAATTTTAACTGGCACACAGCAAAGTCAGGTTGCTTAGACTTGCCACAGTAGAAGAAACATACATAGGTTTAAATTAAATCCACTGCTAACACAGTCTACACTTCCTGCTCTGTTAAATGGCTAACTGAACGCCCGCCTGCTTTCAAAGAAGTGTCTGGCTCACTCTTAACTTGCTGCAGTGAACCCCTGGTTGCATACTGCTCGCATTATTAAAAATGTTTATTTTCACAGACATTTCTCAGCCCACCTGCTTCCAAAAAACACATTCCAAAATACTTTAAATTATCTAGTAATTATAAGTTCCCTACTTAATAAGTATTAGAAAGAAAAACAAAAACGCCAGCAGTGAAAATGAACTCCATAATTTACGCAACAACTTGAAGCATCAGAGCTGAGGGGAGCGGGCGAGCTCCCAAAACCCCTCACCTAAAACCCAGATCATGTAAAATCCACAAATATCGAAATCCAGATAATACAGACCAGATATGCTGCCACCCAGCCGTTTTTCTCTAAATCGTAAGGTAAGACGTTATTACGGATCTCAAGTCTATGAGAAACTGACATTACTTTGGAGATTTAAAGCCACCATTTTTCAGGCTCTTAAAAACCAAACAAGGGAATTTTAAATGTTCAGAAGGCATTACCTGGTGCAGGCTGTCGCTCATTCCACTCGGTCGAGATTAAAATTTCTATAACTTTTATGAGGTGTTCAGTATTCTCAGAGCTACCAAAAAAAAAAAAAAAAAAAAAGAGTTCCATTAGAAACTTCTACCCCAGCAACAAACTCATTTTCATTAATACACAATGAAGTGAGTGTGTCTGAGGTCAGTATGCCCACGCATGTGCCAACCAGGACCTTTAGAATCAGTTTACTGGCCAGCCGACTTAGGACTCCCCTCACCACCCCCAAGTCCAAGGTGCTCTTCTCTCACTTACCTGGCTGCTGGGAATCTGAAAAGCAGAGGGCTGAAAAGTTCAGAGAGAACTCTTGCATTCAGAAGGTTTTTGCTGGAGCTTTGAAAGAGCTTGAAGAAATGTTTCAGCAAATACTGAAGCGTGAGCCAATACTGATGAGGTATGTTAGGCGACCGAATGAGCTTTTTCAACAGCTGGATGTATTCTTCGGAGCTCTGCACTTCTACAGGTTTTAAAAAAAAAGGGTGAAGCAAGAAAAAAAAAAAAAAGAATGAGAGATCGTTTCCAGCTATCAGTGAATAAATACCTTGAAAATTTCTGTTCGAGCTACAGAGGAGTCATTTAAAACACAGGCAGCAGAAGGAGCGGACGGTACATTTGCTCTTCTCGTTAGAAAAGGCATTATGAGAAAGTAGCAATCTCAAGTCAGATGGAAATGCAAGAAGCTCTTGGTGTACAAAACCACAAGAGGTTCTGGGTGCGCCGCCAGAGCTCTACCTTCTACTGAGCGGCTTCAAGCGTGATTGGCTAACCCGGAGGAGCATCTGATAAGCATCGCAGGTTTTAACTTTGAAGGTTACAAACCACAACTTCCTGTCCCCAGAGCACTTTAACTGAGCAGGAGCTCCTAAAACAGAGTGTCCTCGTCCTTCGGCTCATTATGTAATGGCCACTGAAGGAGGGTGACAGGGACATCCCTACTCACTGGGTCCTGGTTCCCTGAATCTGGTACTTAAAATGTGGAGGCCCTCACTGACATAGTGAACTTTGTTAATCCCGATAAAAGGTTAACAATTAGCCATTTCAGCATGTGTCTGGCCTTCCTAAGCAAACGAGAGCCTAGTTCTTCTACTGGTTGCCCTGTTAAGGGAGGGAATTTGTGCTGATCGGTGTGGGGGGAGGTGGGGCCAATTCCTACCAAAGACCTCTCTTTACATGCAGCACTTGAGTTTACAAGCACGCCCACATCTCACTCTTATGTTCAAGGGGGTTCTTGGAAGAGACAAACCTTGGGCTAAAGAAACCATCTCACTGTAAACGGCTACTGGAATGACAGGATTTGGTAAGTCCAGGAGATAGCGTTTGAAAGTGTCTGCTAAAACATGCACATCGATCACGTCCAAGTCCACGGAGGCGGCATCTATGATCGGAAAAAAAAAAAATTCAGACATTTTACGCATTGGTTGGGCCGATTTTCTGAATGTGTGACTTAGATGTGACACATGAAAGGAAGCAAGATGGGGACAAATATAAGATACCTGAGTATCTTAGCAGTGTTTCTCATAGGGGTTGCTCCTGGCATTCTGAATAGAATGGTTTTTCCTTGTGTAGGTCTGTCCCCAACACTGTAAGCATTTAGCATGAAGGACCCTGCACCTCGGAATGTGAATGTATTGGGAGACAGAGCCTTTAAAGATGTGGCTAAGTTAAAATAGGGCCATTAGAGCAGGATCCCACCCAGTCTGACTGATGTTATAAAAGGAGGAAATCTGGACACACACAGAGACACCGGGGGTGCACAGACAGAGGAAGGGCCACTTGAGGACACAGCAGGGAGGTGGCCGTCTGTAAGCCAAGGAGAGAGGCCTCAGGAGAAACCAAACCTGCCTTGATCTGGGACTCCTAGCCTCAAGAACTGTGAGCAAATAGACTTCTGTGTTTTAAGCCACCCATTCTGTGCAGTTTTGTCACGGCAGCCCTAGCAAGCTGAGGCAGCTCCCACAGCATCTCCAGACTCGTTCCGGAGGGTGGTTCTGCCCTGATGGAGAACGGTTCTGTCTAGGATGGCTACTCAAGTAGTAAGTACTTCCTAAAACCACAACAAGAAAATATGGAGGAAAAAATGTGAAACGCAAATCCACAGATTTCCTAAAATTTGAGTTGCTCAATACTGCATGAGTATTAATATAAATTTAACCCACAGAGTGGTTGATTAAACAGTAAGATACTAGACGGTTTGAGCAGTCCACCTCTAGAATACCCATAAAAATAATTTGAACATCTGTGGAATGATTCCCTTTAATTCTGACAGGGTATTCTGAAGAAGGTGTTACCAGTCTAACTCGTGGGCACTGAACTCTCTCAGATAAGACCAGCAGCCTGTCCTGTAAATCCTTCAGCTGGAACAGAGGTCAGGCACTTGAACACTGGGGTGGTATGAATCACCGCCACTCTCTGAGTACTTGGGGTAGAGCGAGGCACAGCGCCCGGCGGAAAGAAAGGGAGCTGGGGGGCAGGAAGGACCACACAGCTGCTGAAGGACGCACACTACTGATGGGAAAGGTGCCTTGAGGAAAATCACCTGGAGCTTCCTGTGCTCAGGAGAACGGGAGCTGATGAGCAAAACGCTACATTTTTAAGGAGCTTTATCAATCGTGGTGGTAAAAATAAGTCGGAAAGGAGAATAGCTGGAAGTGCTGACACCACTTTTGGTAACCTGAGAATTCCAGGACAGTCAGAATTATGTGTGAGCCACTATCAAGAAATGACATAACTAGGTGACTGACTGGGGCTGCGGTCTAGGAGAGGATGGGAGAAAAACCAAAGTTGACTCCCAGGTGTTCGGCATGAGAAGGGGAAGCAACCCGGACACCCACGGACCGCGCGTGGTGTTCGCACTCCCTGTTGAGCTGCAACCTACAGAAGTCCCTTGGATATGTCGTCCTCATAAGCCAAACTTGTCCCACTCAGTGGGCAGATCTTATGAAAGACAATCAGATGACACCTTTTAAAGCTCTAAAAAGTCCATCTTGTGGAAAATGTGGACAGATTAGTTTGAGGAAGAGAATTAAAAGGTGGAGAAGCAAAGGGTTCAGTCACTTAAACGTCCTACACAGAACTAACCAGAGGCATATCACATCTTTAACAAGTCGGGGAAAGGGCAGGACTAGGGAGGTCTTTGCATAAAGGATCCACATGGACAGTAATTCAACTACCATTGTGACTTCCAGACAAAATTGTGTGTGCCTCCCTGTAAGAACATCCCATAGCCACTGACTGCACGGCAAGCTGCCGCCCCACCAGGGAAGTCGCCCCCTGTATACTTCACTCGGTATCACTTTGCCCAGCAAATTCATATTACTTAATTCGCTCATCCTAAAAAAGGCCATTTGGCAATGAGGTATAAACATTAAGGTGCTAAATTTCCCGCACTCCCCTCCCTCCGGCGGGGTCTCTGTGGCCTCCTCTGTGTGCGTGCTTGTTGAGGGGCCACCCCTCTATCATGACGCCCCCCAGACAGCGCAGTAACCAGGTGTCTCTCTCCTAGACCGACGTCCCTCAAGGGCGGGGGCCTGCGGCTCTCACCTGCTCTTCTCCCATCCCTCAGTGCTCAGGAGACAATGCGCTGGTTAAACCTTTGTGGGCTGAACTACAGCAAGTCCTAAGAGTGATGTTTATTCACCAAAGCCCTTCCCTAACACGTGAGGTGTATTCCAGAGAGCCCTGCGGCCTCTAAATGGGAAGATCCTATTTCAAGCCTCTGGATCAGCTCACCTTGTGTCTGACTCCACTAGAGTCGTTGTAATTATGGTCTCTTACTCTTTTTTTAAAAAGATAACTTCTAGGGCATCTTGGGAGTTTCTGACTTCTGTACTCCAAGTCTCCTTTTCCGCATAAAAGCTATCCTAAGGTGTTCTTCCAAGAGTGACACACATCTGTTACGTGATGACTTCGGATGTTAGTTCAGAGAGAGCTACACAATCTTTAGGTCTGGGATGGGGGAGTTCACACCCCTTTCCACCCCACTTTTCACTAAGTCTGCTCATGACAGGCAACCAGTAAACTCTCTAACATTTCACCCTTGCTCCCACTGGAACAGAGTTCCCTCCCCAACGGTCTCTACCTAAGGAAGCAGCTCTCAATCAGAGTCCTCAATTTTGCTGCCCCACCCCTGCCCTCATGAGACATCTGGCAATAGCTGAAGACATTTGGACTGTCATAACCAGGGGGGAGTCTCACTGGCATCTAGTGGGGAGAGGCCAGGGGTGCTGCTGAACTTGCGGCAGGGCACACAGCAGCCCCTTACAACCAAGAATTATCCATCCTTACATAGTATTGAGGTTGAAAAAGCCTGATTTCTAAAACTGAGGCATAAGTGACATACATTACACGAGGTTCAGGTGTACAACACTGACAGTCATATATACCACTGTGAAATGATCTCCACAATGAGTCTGGTTAATACCCATCCCCACACAGTCACACGTGTTTTTCCCTGTGATGAGAACTCAAAGAAAAATCCTGATTCAGGTTAAGAGAAATCAAAAAGAAAAAAAAAAAGAGAGAAAAAGAAAATTCACACCATTAAAATTCAAACAAGACAAGAAAGAAATCATTTATTTTAGGTATAGTGGGGGCAAAAGAGAATAAGGACTTTTACAGTCAGAACCACTTTGGATGAAAGTCACAGCCTTCCCATTAGCAGTTACTAATACTTGGGAGCACAAAGTTGATGTGTGGATGAAATACAGTAACTTAGCAGGTGCTGATGAAAGGGGGCTGTTGTCCTCCAACCATGTCTGTCCTTTTCAGACACTCGTAATTCACAGGGTTGGCTAAAAGCCATGCTTTTTGTTTTCAGTGTAAGTGACTTCTCTCGGTCTGAGCCTCCTCCAGGATATTACAATTTTTTATGGACTAAAAATCCTCAAGCTGGAAACCATGCTGGAGGATCCACTCCTCCTAACTTGAGATAATCTTTTTTTTGTTTTGCCAAAAAATTCACTTTTATAGCACAGAACCCAAGTGAAACCAGTTTTCTACGTATGTTTTGATCTCATATGGGGAAGGAAAGTTGTCAAAATCTCTTGTTGACGTGAATTTGGGTTATTTATTCCATCTCACAGGTGGTGTGAAGGTTTGTTTTTTTTTTTTTAGCCTAACTGTATCATTTTGTTTTGGGTCACATTTAAAAACTTAACCACTGTTTCTCAACTCCCATTTCATCGGTCTCTGAGGTCTAAACATTTCCTGTGACTTTTGACATGTTTAATTTGACCGATTTTCTGACCAAAACATGTATGTTGATTTCAACTGGCTAGGACAAAATTCACTGTTTCCTTAATACCCTGGGAAAGCTGTTAGAAAAAAAAAAATCTTTTCACCCTGATTTTTCTGCCAGTCAACTTCTAATGACCTGCTCTGTATGTGTGGGAGGATATGCCCTGTGTGTGTGTTAAGACTGATTTCTATGTACAAAGGAAAAATAAAAGTTAAAAAAAATTTTTTTTAAGCTTCAAACATTCAGGCGGTGCATTTCAAGTGAAACTATTGACTGATAAAGATCTAATCTCCTTTCCCCCCCCCCAGAAACATCTTTTCTAGAAATTCTTATAAGCTGCTTCATTTTGAAGCTGCTTTACCCTTCAAGTTTTCATTTATTAAATATCCTTTGGGCACTCTTGGCACAACTATACTTCTGAAAGTACTCCTTCCAAAACTGGGTTTCATTCCTTTTAGTCCAAGCATCCAAATTCAGTTAAAATAATGTGAGGCAGAAAATGATTTTTCTTAAAAAAAAAAAAAAGCCCAATATTGGAAGGAAATGAAGGATCTGAGAGGTCTAGAAGTCATTACAGAAGATGACTTGTTGGAATGATGGCAAGTAAAGATATTCACATTTGTACAGTTTTGTTCTGTGTGGCAAAGGAGGGAGGGGGAACAAAGACTAAAGCCACCAACTTGGTGGATTAATTGATGTCATTTAACCAAGGGTGTGCTAGACTCGACTTGCACTGGCGCACAGTTCTTCCCACGTTGGAGGTCAGTGATCACATGCTGGTAGCTTGAAATTAACCACAGAAATGGGTAAATGCCACAAACCAGGGCTTCTCACCACGCCCCCAGAGAGCTGGTTTACCAGCTCACTACTGACTAGCACAATACCATGATGTTACTTGATGTAAATATGGCATGAAAAGGCAGGCAAGCGAAAAGGGAAGGAAGGAAAGAAGCAAGACAGAAAGAAAAGAAGGGAAAAGGAAAAGAAAAGGAAAAAGAGAAAGGGAAAAAAGCTGGAGACATCTGTTAAATGACAGAGACTCATAAATATTTTTTCAACTGGTCCAGATGAATTAGATGTAGCCAATGGCAGGGTCAGAAAAAGATGGCAGGTAAGCAGAGCTAGAGAAATCCCAAGATGTTTCTCTCCTCTGCAATTTCTGCAGGACCTGGAGGCTTGTGGCTGTGATGACAGCCAATGTACCGGCAGGCAGCCTGCACACATGCCCAACTCAGGAGACAGACATCAAAGGTCTGCACTCTTACCAGAAGAGGGCAGAGGGGAAGCGTGTATGATTTCTGAGCACCCTTCAAACGGAGAACACTGCATGGTTGGTTCAAGTTTTTTGTGTTTTATCTGAAACAGACAGGTAAGAACCATCTTTCACGTATTTGTAGTTCCGTGACACTCACCACATTCAAGAAGCTGTCGTAGTTCTGCTAGGTTGCTGGAGCTCTGTGTTCTGTAGAGAGTTGAACATTCCAGACCTAGGACACGAAACAGACTGAGTATGCAAAACACATCTCTCTGGAGAACCCGAGAGCCTGCTGCCAGCAAGATGTTCCAGTTTCCATCCAGTATCTATTCTAGATGTGCACCAGATATTCTTGGAAGTCAGCTCCTACGATTCATCTTAGCTGGCCTGTCAATAATTTTGGCAAAATCATCTGGCCACCAAGGAGCAAGTTAATTGAGTTTACTCAATTATGGAGACTTTCACAGCTTCCATTCAGTAACTACACATTAGTATGGAGTTATTAGTCAGACCAAGATTATCTCCCCAGCTCATGGCAACAAAGAGCTTTGGTGTCCAGCACAGGTGGCAAGAAGTGTATCCAAAGAATGCCCACAAGACATATATACCTGACAGCACCCACGATATAAGGCCGCCCCCTGTTAACAGATCCTGGCTACCAGTCAGATTACCTTTCTTTTCAATGGCTTCCACCAGCTTGATGAGGAGCGGTGGAGCGACGTCAGGAGGGGCAAACTGCTCTGCAAGGTCTGGGAGCGTCGAAGCTGTAAGTAAACAAAATCCTCGGGTTATGCTGAATCCAGTACACTTGACAACAGGGAAGAAAACTGAGACACGAAGTAATGGAGTGCTGTTGGGGCAGCAGCAAACTCAGGCTGGAACCAGAGACGGCCAGTGCTGGGCCCTGAGCTCTAGAAGGCTGCTCCCTGGCCGCCCCGCAACTATGCCTCTTCCCACAGTGCGATGAGTCTGGGGGCCAACAGGAAGTGGCAGCTTCTTCTCTCCTAGGACACACTCAGAATGCCGCCCAGAATCCCAGGGTTCCTGGCCAGTGCCTCTCATGGCCTCTTCCCCAGGTCCACCCTCCCCAGGGCAGACCTCCCTGCAGGGGTGCCCCCTCGGCCTTCGGAGTGGGCCGGGGCTCAGGACAGAATGAAGTTTGGCTGTGTGAGGCCCTGGCAGTGCAGGGCCAAGCTAGGGTGGCCCGGGAGCCAGCTCTCCCCACATCACCACGCTCTGGGGCAGAACTCAGAACCCAAACCTAAGAAATTTAACTTCAAATCTGGCTTCCTTGTCATGAAGAAATAACTATCCAGGCAGGATGACAGAACAGATTTTCTGAACAGTTTGTTAACACGACGTAACTTTAAAATACTGAGACGCAAGTGCTCGGGCCTCCTTTCGTGCTACTGCCCCAACCCCACAGAGGTCGGGTAGGCTTAGCGGCAGATACAAAGCCCAGACAAATGGTCCCTGGCCATGTGACACTCAAATTTAAGTCCCCATATATCTGCTGTTGGAAAGCCTGTATTTGTTTACATGTATTTTGGTCAGTTAATAGCTTAAGAAATGTGATGCTTTCGTAAACTCTTTCCATGGTTTATTTACATGTTTTACCAAATGATACAAAAGTCAAAAAAAATCTGATTGGATGACACAAATAACGCCCTTCAGCATTATACTGTTAATTGTATTTTCACTCCAAAAATACAGGAAACCAGAGAAAACTGGGATGTTGTATTGGTGTCGTACAAGGGAGACTTGGCAGCGGGGAGGTGGATTTTGCTGGAGGTAAAGAGAGTCATTAGAGAAAGATGATGGATGGACTAGTCGGGGGGACACAGGAGTCCTAAATGGGTATGCAGTTGATGGCAGAGCTTTACACTGAATGAAAAAAGAAGGAAGCTGGTGGAACTGGGGAGAGAGACAGGCGGATGCGTGGCTGTGCTCTGGGATTTTGGCTCTCCTCTCGTCGTGGCTGGTACAATGGGTGGACAAGGATCAGTTGGGATGTGGACGCCTGGAGTGACAATGCTGGCCAGCCTGACCTAGTTGACATTTATGGAGTGTTCCAGCTGGTAGCAGGGAGCACATTCTTTTCAAGTCAAACATAATACTCACTAAAGGTACGGTGCTAACACTTTCAGTGTTTAAAAGAATCAAAATACTATAAGTCATGTATTCTGACCATAGTAGAATTAAAATTAAATCAATAATAGAAAGACATATGGAAAATGCTGAAATACTTGGAAATTAGAGACCTCACTTGAAAATAAATTATATTCACCACTGGGATGAAATCATATGGGAAATAAAAGTATATATATAGAAAACCATCTTAAGTAAAAATTTTTTTCCTCATAATACACCAGAAGGGGGAGCTAAACATACTCATCTCAAATTTCTCAAACTGCAAAAGTAGGTAAATGACAGTCTTTATGAAAACACCGACATGTCCAGACTGTTTATCAGCCACCAATAAGTAGCGTTTTAGACACTTAAGAATGCACGGTGATGAACCTTATATAGGAATAGTTTATATAATCTAAGAAAGACTAAATATTGGCACTTTTGTTCCAGTGAGATTTCAGTGGTGTGATTCCTTATTAGAAGCCATACACCATGTTAAACAAATTTCTAATGAAGCCCAGCTTTCTAATACTGAGTCAGCAGAGAAAAATAACAGACTCACAATACCTTAGCACAGTAAGATTATGTTATTAAATCTTGACCTCAGAGAATTAAGTATGATTTACGTCATTTTGGAAACCCAAACCCTGCAATGTTAGATGCTTTTAGGTTGCAGTATTCCTTGAGACAGACAGTAATGTGATCTCGCCACCTAACTCTGCTAGCCACTGCAGTTACCCAGGATGAAGGGAGAAGAGCTAAGCTAAGGGAGAGAACCCGGTAGCAGCACTCTCCGGGAGGACGCTCTACGACGGTGGAAGTGCTCCGTGCGCGGGGCTGTCCCGCAGGGCAGCAGCACATGAGCGCCTGAAGTGTAGCTCTTCCAACTGGGAAACTGAATTCGTAGCTTTTATGGATTTAAAATAGAACAGCTATGTGTGGCTAGTGAGCACAGTATTGAAGAATGCCGTCCTATCACCTGAGCAAGGGCCCCTTTTGACTCCGGAGTTGACTTTGTGCTACGAAGACCCCCACTATAAAACCATCCCCGAGGACAGGGCATCCGGACATGGGACTTATCAAACCTGAACTCAGGGCACACAAAGTATCACTCAATTCCCTGGGTGACTCTTCCCTACTGTAAAAGCACCTGAACACCTTCTGGACTTCATAAAAGCAGGACAGATAACGTCCCCGACTTTCCAACAGTCGCTATGCAGAGAGCTGCGTGGGAACCTTGTTTCATCTGTTTCCTCCACCACCTGAGCCTATGGACACCTGGGGAACCTGCTAGAACGACAGATTCCCAGGGATGACTACAAACCCCCAGAATCAGAACAGGAATGGAGCTAGCAGCCTGTGTTGTGTTAGTAACAAGTTTTAGGACATGCTATTATGATAAGCAAATCCATGTGGGTGACTCCCCAACCCCCTGAAAAAATCCAGCAATGACATCGCCCAAATGTTAACATCTAAGTACACCTGAAAAGAACTTAAAACACAAATATTTGGCAAGTTTTGTACACTTTATAATTAAAAGCACTGTAAAATAGAGAAAAGAAATACTGTAAAATGAAAGAGCATAGCCTTTCATTTCCTCCGATAAAACTATAAACTACTTCCCTTTGCCTTAGATTATCAGCTCACACAAACATCCTCCCCTATAAATGCCTTCAACACTGAGCAAACTGAAATACCATCCTGTCAGCATATGTAACAGAAGGAACACAGAAAGGTAGAGAAGTGCTGTAGAGAAATGTTACTAATCAGGACTCCCTGGAGCATTTCTCCTTAGCCCTCTCAAACTTAAGAGATTTCAGCACATGGCAAGATGCAAAAAGCTCGAGATGAAACAGTAAACACATGAACCCAGACATCCACACAACACTTGTCCAACGAACATGCCTAGTTCTCCTTTCTCTTCCCTCATGAATTAACACAAGCATTTTTCTATTAAAAAAAAAAATCTTTGAAGCTGGCAAGTGAAAGTGGAATTACTTAATAAAGGTTTACCTCCTCCCAGAATCTTATCAACACGATCGTTTCTGCAGGCAAATATGAAAGTTGAATTAAGTGATAATTAAAAATTTCACCTGTGATTGAAATATGCACCCAAGAGTTGTTAACATTACTGGGTTGGGAAATACTATACATAAAATCATTTCTATCACTCTTATTTCTTCCCTTCAGCTTGGAGGAGGAGGAAAAATAAAAAAACAAAAACATTTCCTTAGTCCTTTCAGTGTTTCTGTGGCAAAAACTGGTAGTTTACTTTCCACATCCTGTGCTACAAAATATCATTTGTTTCACTGGTACAAGTACTACATGTAGTTTCTAAAAGGCATTGTGATGGCTATCAGGTATCTGCAACAACACTGGAACCTTGCTCAAAGTGCACCCCAGAACTCTTTAAAAAGAAAAAAAAAAAACTAGATGTATACATTGGGAGGGACAGGTACCCTTTTTGTAATATAGCAAATTTACCACTGAATTTTTAATACTGAAAAGCTTTATTACCCAAATGTATTATCATAGCTGATCAAAGCAACAGGAGTTTTAAAAGGTAAATTTTACAAAGAGAGAAAATTAAAAAAAAACCCCAACAATTCAAGGATTTCCCATGTTCTAATACAACATCTATGATTCAATCCACTTCCCCTTTAAAATATTTAAACACAGGGAATGTGGAAGCTTTACCCAAGAAGCCTTTAAAACTCCCATCTTCTACTTTGCACAGCAGGATCAATTAACATTGAAAGTCTAAAAAGCACTCTAAAGCAACAGATTCATTATTTCAACAATTCTACAATCAACTATTCCTTTAATTTTATTAATTACACAGGGCCAACAGTCACATTTCCGTTAGAACCCATTTTAAGAAATTCCAACAGGAAATGACAATCGTTACGAAGTACCAAATTTGGCAAGTCGTTCTTTGAAAAGTCCATGATAAAGTACCACATCATACAGTTCAATAAACTAAACCACAATGGAACTTAAAAAAAAAATCCAAAATATATAGATCATAGATGGTGGCTATTAAACAAAATACAAATTAACAGAGCAGAATCCTCACCAAGTTTATATATAAATTCTCATTTGATTTTGCCTTCCAGACAGATTTCTATCCCTGACTGAGGAATGCTTTTTGGTTTTTGAATCCTGCTGTATCCAGTGTATAAGTCTGGAAAGCCAAGTCTAATCTTAAAACGCTGGGTGAATTTCAGATTCCTCTACTACAATCCAACACTGGTTTTTCACTTAGCTGAATCATTTTTCATCAAAAGAAATCAGTATTACTGATGAGGAGAGAAGACAAGAAAGAACAGCAGAAGAGTCTAAAAGTGGCAGAGAAGCCAAGACGTTTACTGGTTCAAAAGAAGAGAGGAATCCATCTCTAACAAGAACGCGGATGAAATGGGGGTCCCAGGCTGCGGAGAACTTTTGATGACACATCAGATGTTGCATTTTCCACTAGTTCTACTTTCCTCCTCTGCCCTGGTGACAACCGATCACATGGAACAGAAGAGAGCCTTCTCTCCCGACGTAGGCCCTTCCCAAACCACTGACACGGACAGGCCTGAACAGTCCTTGGGCACCAGTGGTGTGTGGGAGACGGCATTCCTCACTTTAAAGGGTGCCAACACCGCTACAAAGTGCAAGATGAAACCAGCACACAGCTGCACCTTTTGGAAGCCTTCTCCATTAAAAAAAAAAAAAGATATTTCAGAGTTAGTGCCTGGCAGGGATGAATGGAAAATTTAAGCTGAAATTCTGGGACTCCAGAGACTGCCCCAGCCAAGTATTTCATTACTGATGGAAGCAGCTTGGAAGTGCATAAAAAACTGCCACTTACCTTTTAAAATATAATACAAACACACAGAGAAGAAAATGTATAGGCAAAGTGAGGATCAATATTAAATCAAGATGTTTGTTTATTAACTGTTGCTGAATCAAAACTTTATTTCTGCCTGAATCTCTCTCATTCTTCCAAATGAAAAATGTACATTCTGGTGGGTATAAATCTAACAAATCCCAATACTTTTCTTAAATAAACCTTATAAGCACGTTTATACTTTATGCTTATAACAGTTAATACCCTGAACGTTTAAACTTCTCAAGTTCTGTGAGCAAAGCCATAACCAATCCTAGCTAAGATAATGCAGCTAAAAAACTAAAAGCAAAAAACAAACAAACCAAAAAACCTGAAAAACCAACCAAACAAAAAACAATTATGGGTTCCTTAGTTTTAGAACACACCTGTTTAATCAAGGGTTAAATTATTAAAAGCACAGGTTTAAAGCCAAAGAGACCTGAGTTTTAATCTTGGCTTTGCCACTTACTAGATATATCTTGGGTGTATCAGTTAACTTGAACCCCAGTTTCTTGATCTGGAAAATGGGAATAATTTTAAGTGTAACAATGATTAAATGAACATAAAAACAAACATGCGTAGGCATAGTGCCCAGAATGTAGAAAACACAAACTAATGGGTAGCTATTATTAATTTAGAATTATTCATGTAATCTTTTTCATTATTATTAATAGATTTTTTTAAAATACCCAATTGCAACGGCAAATTTTAAGACCAGCAACTACTATGAAAGACTGAGAGAGAAGGAATTCTCAGTACTTTAAGGTGGCGAACCGAAAGTATATTTAGTAGAGGAGGCATGCATTTTGCCTTTCTCTATATAGAAATGCTCAATATCTTTTCAAAAGCCATGTCTAAGTTATCACATGATTTTGAATATACTGCACTTTTCCCCTATAAGGACTATTTATTTGAGTTATTATACTTCAGTTTTCTGAATGTAAAGGAAAGATGAAGTTGGAATGATACTGAATTTGGTGAAAACAAGGACTTTTGGGGGAGGAAGAAGAAAAAAAATATGGGCACTGAAAATGGGAGTAGAAAGAGAAGGTGTGAAAGTCAATCTTCAGTTGAAAACAACTACACTGTTTTCAGACATAACTAGGTGGAGGGAATTAAAAGGGTTGTCAACAGATTTAAACAAGAAGTCTGCAAATCTTTTCAGATACCCTGAACTAATTAATTAGTCTTTAGTATCTTTAAGTTTATCTTCTGGTTTATCTCTTCTGCTCCACAGCTTAAAAACAAATGAAAGGGATCTGAGATCTTCTGCTCATTTAATTTTTATTTCTAGAGAAGAGACTAGTATAGGAAAAAAAACAAACGGGCAAAGACTTTATCAAACATAAGCAGACATTACAGCTTTGCTTCTGCTGGCCTTAGCCAAAGAGATAACTGAGATGCAAGATTATACTTAATCTCTGACAGTCTGGCCTAATTAATTGTGATTCTTATCACCTAAATTGGAGTCTGATTTAAAGATTACAATTTACAGCATATAGCAAATTAAGATGCTGGGCAGGAGATAAATGGGGAAGAGAAAGGGACCCCCCCCTCCAACACATACACCAGGAAAATAATTTACAGTTGAGTCCCTGGGATTTCAGAGGCTAATGGTTTATAAGGGAAGTTGATCCTCTGGTCTGCTGGCTTAGAAAGATTGCATATGGTGTGTGACTGAGAGGCCCCAAAAGGGAAGGAAAGATGGGGAAATCACATGACATTTATACAATGGGTGCTTGACTGTTTGTGGAACGACTGTTACTGAACATCAATTGGGAGTTACACTTGCACACAAAGTATTTTACAGACATGCTTATGCTTCGTTTTCATAGCAGTTCCTTATCAACTTCAATTAAAAGGTGAGGAGACAGAAATTAAGTCACTTGGTAACAAAGCTCATGAATAATGTTCCTGAGTTCCACTTGGACCTGTTTCTATCAGCGTCCACAAGTCCCAGTCAAGGGAAGAAACCTGTGATGAGTTTCCCTAAGTTTCCTGCCAAGACTCCCTAATTTAAAGGGTAACTGTGATAAGGGTGTCATGTGACACACAGATACTGATGCTCACCCGACAAGTGGGTAGCCAGAGTACTTTCTGGTGCCCGCAAGTAAAACGACCCTGATAATAGCAGTTTTTGCACTTCCCCCCAAACAAACAATTCAGTAGTTTCACCCTCACAGGAACATATTTTGAACTGCAGATAATTAACATCGTAAAGAGAAAGGAATGGTAACCCAGTTAACAAGAGGGAGGTGGGGGCTCCAGGTGAGCCAAGCTCTCCCCTTGGGGTTCAGCAGGGGGGCCGTGGAGGCACTCACTTCTCTCCCACTTCTATCTGATAATGGGTTTCACAGTCACAAGCAGGAAATGTTAGAAATGCTCACAAATAATAAAGCAGGGTCTTCCCATGTAACTTGAGAAGCCCCGATCTCACAAGAGTTGAAGGATCCTCTGATCAGGAGAGGGCAGAAGTAAGAGAGAAACTGGACAGAAAGATACTACTGGTGGAACCAGAGACCAGAAAGAAGTGTTCTGATGTAGACTGGAACGTCACTAACTAACAGCGCAGAAACAGAACGCTGGCTGACCCAGGAGAGAGTGCGGAGCGGGGTGCCAAAGATGCAGATCTGTCCAGTGAGGTGGAACAGGCAGACTTAAGGAAGCCTGGATGGAAATCAAAGAAAAGAACTATCAACCCTCAGAAGAGCTGAGAAACACTTTTTTGTTGTTTAAGCCACCCAGAATATGGTATTTTGTCATGACAGACTGAGCCACGTACATCAACATGCTACACCCAAAGAAAGGAAAGAAAATGTAAGTCTAGGAAAAAATCAATGTCAATGTCAATTCTTTAGGTGTTTAGTAAGCATCCTGTGTCAACATGTCCCCAAAGGCAGCAGTTTAGGGAGGTGCTTCCTCAACTTTGATGTGTATTAATAACCTTTGATGTGTAATAATAATCCAATAGTAGATCGGGGTGAAGTTTGGGGTTTTGCATTTCCAGCAAGCTCCCGGGTGGTGCGCACGCTCCTGGTCCTCAGACCATACTTTGAGTAGCAAGGCTTGACAGTGAGCCTGCCAGTCAGAAAAAGAATATCCAGATCGCTGTGGGAGACAGACTCCCAGTGCTTAACCTTCACACTGATAACTTGTTGCCTAAATGCCCTGGGCTTCACGGGCTGATCTACACCAGATCCCATGGCCCAGCATCTCAACTTATATAGGTAGATGATGCTGCCTGACTCAGAGGGTCTAGCTCTCAAATAGAATTAGACCTGCTACTATACCCTATTAGATATCAAAAGAGAGTGCTGCTCTGTGTGTGTGTGTGTGTGTGTGCGTGCGTGTGCGCGTGCACCATTGTGTGGGGAGAGACCACGCGGGTCACAACCTGCCCAAGGTCCCACAGAAGTTCGGGCCAAGGGCTGGAACTCAGTTTTCCTGACGCCCATACCAGAGCTTTTCCCACCTTGCCACATTCGACTCAGCTCTTTAAATTGAGTGTTGGGGGTGGGGTGGGGGTGGGGATGTGGGGTTAGAAAATAATAGAAAGGCGGATCTGACAAATTACTGCTAGTACTACTACTACCAATAGCTCCCAAGTATTGAACAATTCACATTGGAAAGTGCTTCACGCTGTGTGTGCTTTATCTCAGTCTGCGGAACCTCGCGTGGTACTGTAATTGTCCCCATTTTACAGACAAGGAAACTGAGGCTAAGCACAGTGAAGCAAGTTGGCTGAAGACATGCTAGCAGTCAGTGGTAAAGACAGGATTTTAAAGAACAGATGGACTTCAAAGCTGGCCATCCCCGCTCCAGGAATCTCACTGCCTCTCCAGGCAGACGTGCTGCCTGACGCCATTCTGCAGGTTGCAGAGTATTGGGAAGCTGGTAGAAAATCCTTGCAGAATACTGCTGGTAAACCCTCAGCAAGGAGACACCCCGTTATAACCCTCAAGAACACGAGGTGCATCTGCTCCACCAGAGCCTGGACTGGCAGGCCAGCCTCTTACCATCACCTCTGCTTTATCAAGACTGAACCTCTGCCAGGCCACTCCGCCCGCCAGGCTAAATATTTTCAGGCCAGCATTTATTAAATATTTTCTCATAAGGCTAAATGAAGCACATTCTTCCCCAAGGATGTAATGGATTTTATTTAGCTAAATATAGTTGGCTAACATCACTTTCAGCAAGGTACAGATGGACTTATTTTGGTTAATAATCAGATGGGGAAAGGGCCCAGTAAGTAACTTACAAAAAAATATAGACACACACACACACACACATATATAGTAATATATGTCAAAGGATTCTAAAATGAAATATTAACAAGATGCTTAGTAAGGATGTGAAGGGGCTTAAAGTGTTCATGATCAAAGAGCTAGAGAAAAGGAAAAAGATGACGTGTCTATAGGACTGGGAAGAAGAAAATAAAGGCGAGAAAGGCAAAGGGGCTGAAGATAACTGAATAGAAAATTTCTTATCTAATGCAGAAGACAAAGAAAGGAAGACAGTATTTAATCATATTTTTGATTAAATGCTTTACAAAATCACCGATATAAAACTAAGCTATCCACATATACAATAAAGGGTAGCAATTATGAGACAAAAGTAAACACAACCATAACAACTTTGTGAGGAATCAAAGTTAAAAAAAAAAATAGAGCAGTACTTTCACTACCTCAGACAAACATTATTCCAGTCAGCTAATAAATTCTCCCACGTCACAACATACGATAATCATACGATAAACAAGAGGCTATTCACCTCTCAGCTAGAGAAATCCATGGACTTGTTCTGGACATGAATTTCTTTTTAAGGATAACAATTTTAGATGGGTCAAACTGGGCAGCAGTTGGATCGTATCATTAAATTCTCAAATAAAAGCAAAAGGTAAGAAATAGTATTACTTATACCATGTGTATGCTACAGAGACTTTTTTTTTTAAAAAAACTGGGATACACAGGAGGTCCTACAGATAGAACAGAAGTAAAATATAAAATACATATTGGTTATAGAAAGAAATCTATGTTCCCCAAAAGATTATCAGCAGCAAGCCAAAAAATAATAGATCGGTGATATCTGAGGAGTGGGTGTATTTTTATAGTTGCTTACAAGCCAGCAGGGGGAAGTGGCTAATGTCCAATAAGCAAGTGGTCAAAGCAGACAAGTCAAGTAAAAAGTTCAGCTTGGCCCAGATACGGAAGTATTCCATCAGTCACTTTAATCAATACTTTAGATGTTGATTTTTGATAGAAAATACAAAGTAAAAAAAAAAACAATTTGTAGGTAGCACCCTGCTCAAACTTCCCAGTGAGAAGTGAGAATGGTCAGAAATATGGTTTTCTACAATGGAAATACTTGTGATGTTAATGAAAAAGGACCCAGGGGTGTGAGCAATCACTGGTCACGGCAGGCCTCACCCCAGCCCCCCTTTCTGTGTCCTCCGCTCCCAGCGGCCTTTTTCTTCCCAGCCAGAACAACCTCGGCTCCACTTTTCTGTTGCAGCTGAAACTTCAGTCTTCAGTTGAAAGGGAAGTGATAGGGCCGGCACCACGGGAGCTGGTTTTGTACATTTTGTTCTGTTAGATTAGGCCTTAGTAACTTTATGAATTACGAGCTGTCAACTACTTTTTCATCTGCTATAGAATATGATTCTTAGAAATTGTGGCTATAAATAAATCAACAGATGTTTTTTGCTGGCTTCAAAAGGAGCTTGGGTAGTAATTTTAAAAGGGGCTAGAAGTTAAATGAATTAATACAAAAGGCTGTATTAGGTTTCCCCCTGTTGGCCACTTTTTGAATTAGTCTTTTAAAGCCGGGTTCATTTTAGTCTGTAAAATACTTTCTGGGTATTACCTGAATGTAATCTATTGGAGAAACTAAAACTTAGGGTCTCATAACATATTGCATCCTTTCTGTGACTTCTTGTTTAAAAAAAAAAACACTATTAAATGCCACACCTACGCAGGACTGTTACTGTATCATACAAAAGACAACTGAAAAGCCACTGTGTCACAGTAGGGGAAAAAAAAAACCAGACAATAGGTAAGGACATGAATTCTAGATCTGTCAGAAATAGACTGGGGAAAATTTATCTCTGGGTCTTCACTTCTGTATCAGTCAAGTGGTAAGGTTTACCTAAGTTCTAAAATAGTTTCTAGCTCTTAAAATTCCATGATGTGACGAGAAAAGTCAAGGAGATCACATGGCCAATGTAAAATCACTCAATTACATTTCATCATGAATTTCTCTTAAGCCACCATGCTGATGCAGATCTGGCAAAAATCATAGGCACCTGGGGGATGGCTGGTGTTGGCATCAAGCAAAAACCTACTTCAGATGCGGGGTGGCAGAAGTAAGTAAGTAAATGTATTTCAGTATATGGAAAATGGCAAAATCTAGTTATATTTCCTTAGGATATTTAAACCTGTAATTTCTAACAGGGGAGGGGCAACTTTTTTGAAAGTGTTTTTGGGTGAAATACAAACTTTCACTTTGCCAGAATGAGCGGTCAGTTTAAGAGAACTAAAACACTACGTGGATCTAACAGAAGAAAAATAACTACGTGTTCTTAAACGTTCTCCGAAATCATGGCTGCTACGAATCGGAGAATCTAACTCTAACCAGTTTCTGTGTATCATGATTTAGGGGGTGGGGGCTGCAGGTCATGAAATCCAGAGCAAGGAAAGTCAGGCCAAGTGAGGGTGGGGGGAGGGGAGAAACCACTGGCGTAGATACTGCTCTAGTCACTTACGTGATCTTCTTGAGTCACGGTAAAATCCTTGCCAAGCCCATCGGTCTTATTCCGAACGTGGGAAAGGCTCGGAGAGGTCGGATGGCTGCAGCAAGGTCACGCGACTCATCATGTCTGCCAGAGCAGGTACCACAACCCATGTCTGTTTGAACCCGAGGGCCCTGCTCTTCCTACTTCCCCTGCGACTTCTCCTGTGGGGAGTTTCCCTTTGAGCTTCTGAATTACGCTGCTTGTAAATGCAGTTCCTTTTAACATTTGAGACTTCTGACCAACGCACGTTGTGATCTACACAATCAGTGGGTACAAGCGTCAGTGATAAAACAGGTGGAGGGGTTAATCAGAAGTCGTGATACTCGGAGGAAACCACTGTATTCCCGAAACCCTAGATCTTTGTTAAGTTTATCCATTCCCCTCTGAGGGGACCTGGCATTCAGTCATTTGAAAAATAACACATTCTCAAAAATGTGGTAGCAGGAAATAACCCCCAGTCACACAAGATCAGGAATAAAATACTGAAGAGTGTCCTCAGTAGCTGAGGCTCTCATTACCAAGACACCAACAATAATAATGGGTAACATTCAGGATACGCCAGGTACTGTGCTAAGTTATTTTACTGAAGTGATCTCACTATGAGGAAGGCTCTATCATCATGCCCATTTTACACAGGGGAAAACTTGAGGCTCAGAGAGGTGAGGTGCTTTGTCCAGGCTCATAGAGCTGTACTCTTCAGAGAACGGATTTAACTGAAAGGAGTTATCTGGCTTAGAGAACGTAACGGCAGCTCCCTCATAAGGGATCCTTGTGTACTAATTAAATGTCACCCTACTGAGTGGCTCAGGGAACACATTTTCTTCCAAGACTGCACCCTTTCTTGGTGTGGTCCAGCGCACTGCTCTAGACACTGGGGCTGCTGACAGCCAGACAACAGAGTTAGGTGAAAACACAGTCAAGCTGCCTCGAGTTCCCCAGTCAAAGAACAGACCTGGGAGCAGAAAGCCCGAGAACCACGGCTCCCTGACTCGCCCACATCCCTACAGACTGCATTTTTCAAATTCTACAGGATTCTACAGGATGTTGAGAATATCCGCTCTGTGCCCACAAGTGAGAGAGCTTCCAGGCATGGCGACCACCACTCCTCTCCATCCTTGAAAATCACAGCGTGAGATGGACTGTTTCCAAGGTCCTGGCTTCTCCCAGTTGATCGCTCATTTTGGAAGAAAAGACATGGACATGAAAAGAAATTCAACAGGATATGCAAAGCAGTCATTGAGTAGACTTCATACAAGAAATTCAGGGCTTTTAAGGGGTGGGTCCAAATATAAGCCATCTATGTAATTTAAGAGAGTTCTCTAGTAGCCCTAGGACCAGCAAAAAGAAACAGGTAAAAATTTAATCTTTTATTGATTATAGACCCCCAAATTATCATTTCAACATATAATCAATATAGAAGTTATTAATGAGCTATCTGACCGTTTTCATTTGTTTTTCTTTTTTTTCATTCATAGCACATCTCAGTTCAGACCAGCCACATTCCCAAGGCTCAATGTCACTGCGACATGTGGCTGGTGGGCCCTGTACTGGATGGCACAGCCCTAGAAGGGCAGCCTTTGGTTTGCCTCAATGTAAATTTAGTTCTCTGGAGACTATGTTAGCTTTGAAATCAAAACTAAAAAGATATGCAAAAAAGAATCATATTCCTTATGTCCCAAAAGGTCAAATAAGAGTTCTGTGTTCTTTACTCTTAGTGTGTAATGAGTAAAACCAGCTTTAACCCTCCTGTGGAGGCACTGAGTCCAGATTGACTGGGAGCTAGGGCGCCTGCAGGGTTCATTGTACACTAAGAACCTGATAGAACACTAGCCAGCAGATCCTAATGTCTGTCACAGTGCCTGGCACGGGGTCGGGACGGTAGGCGGGCCTGTAAGTCGGTTCTTCAGAAATGCCGTGATTAGTGCAATTGTTTCATCTGATGGCTTGCCATCTGCTACTGGTTATCCTTAAAATATGTATTAAATGTGTCTGTGGACCTCCAGCTAGAGATAGGCTGCTGACGCAGCTGACTTAAGCTTCCATGATTAGGGAAAGGCTGCTACAGTCCGGCTATTAAGACAGAAAAGCTAAGGTCTTAGGTTCACATCTCAACAGTGTGAGCTGCAATAATTTCATTTATAAAATTAGTGATCATTGACATGTCTGATATTTGCTGCAAGATAAATGAACAGAAGTCAAAATAAAAGGGTGGTGGTAGAAATGCTGACCTGCTGTTACAGGCAGCGGCAGGCACCTTAGAGAGCATCCTTTCTGATGAGATGGTCCAACGTTTATATTTTTACAGCCCAGCAGCTTTACACTCAACGTGTCAAATACCTCCCTCTTTCCAGAACATATAATTTTGTGTATCCATTCTTACACTTCTGCTGAAACACACGGCCGTGGACGAGGGTGCAGAAACGTGACACCCTGTGCTGTCAAATGCTGTCTTTCCTGCAGCAGGTGCCCATGCTGCTTGCTTCTAGTCCTAAAAATGTGACTTTTTCCAAATACATGAAATGTGAAATTTAAATTCAGCTCCTGACACTTCTTAAAGTTCCACAGCTCAAAGATCTGCTTCCAGTTTGGTCCCAGAAGAGAAACTGTTTCTTTTAGAAAAGTCAAGCTGCTACTGGTTTCTCCAAACGTGAAATGTTTCCTGGTGGCAGGGCCTGGAGGTGGCCAGAGGTTCCTAATTCAGATGAAATGTAACAGCAGAAAGAGCTAAAAGGCACTGAATCAAAACTTATTCAGGAAAGGCTACAAGAAAGGCACAGAAATGTGCAGTGAGTGCTCCCTAGAGCTTGGGGCTCTTTGTGGGGTGAAGCCTCCAAGTCTGGAGGCAGTAGGGGTACCACACCTGAACTTCGGAGGAGAGGTGTGAAAGGGCCTGCCCCTTGTAAGACCACTGACGTGGAGAGTTTATCGAGCTAGCATGGCTTTCAAGGTATCAATCTGGATGGTTTTAGGCCTTGACTCTGCGGGTCAAGGCTTGATATAATATGCTACTTTATGATGATCCCAGGAAACTGGTTCTCATGAGGAAGTGTGCGGTCTGTAAAACTGAGTACACACTGCTGCAATGAACAGCGAGAAGAGACATTTCAGATGTGAACTCGTAGTTCAAGAAAAGGGCTCAAGATCACCAGGAGAATATAGGTTTGGGGAGGTTACTCCTGGAATGTGCCCCAAACTCACTGTACCTGGACCCAGAGGATGTGATCGATTGACTGAATGTATTTATCAAGGGGTCCATTTCTCCCCAGATGTTCAAGAACTCTTGTTCTAAGAGGACAAGTGGAAGACGAAACTTAGAACCGACTACAACCCATTTGAGATTCCTCATTAAGAGACCTTAGGTAGTTTACTTAACGTACATGGAAGAGCAGTCACTTTAGAATTAGTTGGACCCAGGTTCAAATGACACGTCTGCCTCCCCTCCACTGGGTGGTAAGCACTGAGCAGGGATCCAGAGCAAGGATGTCAATCACTGGGCCCAGCACTCTGTGGAGTGCCTGACATGGAAAAGCCTCTAATGAATGAATGCTGGACTCCTCAAAGTTGACGATTTCTGGACCTCACTTTCCTTAGACATAAACTATATGGAGAGTGGTTTATCATTTCCAAGATCTTTCCAAATACTCCCTGGATATGTTATGAATTGAACTTGCTGTCTGAAAATAATACAGCAATTGTGTTACGTAGTTCTGCTAACAATGCTGAACATAAACCCTAAAGTAATGTACTACCAAGATTTTAACACCCAGAAGTAACAGGCCTTTCCTTACCCAGCACTTATGGCATATGAATAACTCAGAGATTACTGATGAACAATAAAAAGGCGGTATGGTGTTAGAAAAACAAAACCGAAACAAACAAAAAACCCCTAAGTAACCCCACATACAGTGAACGTTTGAACATGACATCTCTGGTAGATGAGAGGGGCTGGAATTTGTGGGCAGAGGGCACTTTGGGGCTTCTCCCAATGAAGAGGCGGCTTCTGCTGTCCATCTACAACATTTCCTTGAGTTATGAACTTCTTTCCTTGCTCTTATTGTTCAAACTACTGAGGAAGAGAAAGATGGCAGGAGGTGGAGGTAAGCTGGGCCTGGCTGGGCGGTGCAGCCCTCCGCTCTTCTGGGGCTCCCACCTCGGCTGTGGACCATGCAGAGTCCTAGACCCTGGGGGGACATATCTATCACAGTAGTGGCCACCTTTGACAGGGCAACACCTGGACGCAACTCAAAGGCAGGAGGCTTGTCTTAAGCGTCTTCGTCCTCCCTTCCCAAATCTTTCTCCCAATTTGGCAATATTTTTCTTCCTCCATTATCCCACTCTCTTGCTAACCCACCACCCTAGCCATGAGACTGCTCAGTGGCTGGTGGTCACTCTTAGTGCCCCCACCACCCCACTCAAAAACCAGTCCCTTAGGGAGGGTCTGATAAACAATCACACTGAAATGGAAATGACCAGCAAAGCTTCGTGTGGTCCTATCAGAGGGATGGGGCTGATTTTAAGAGGGTCTACAGCAAAATTCTTCTAATGGTAGAATTCCAGGCATAATCTCTTCTCGTATGAATCACATATGTGATTCTCTGATACTCGAATGAATGATAAGATTGGGTCTAATTAGGATCATTAAAATGCTCCAGTTAGTGGCGGAATTTGCAAAGCTGAGGCCAGATGACCATTTAAGACAGCCAGCCATGCTCACTGTCAGTGCTTCAACGGTGATCATAACCTCATACCTCAACAGTAAAATTAAGTATGACAATCATGCCTTAAATTTCTAGACCACTTAAAAGATTACAAATGATTTTATATGGGTGCTTTTTTTTTTTTTTCAATCTGAGAGACAGCCAGAGAGAGGAACTAGACAAAGAAAGAGAAAGGCGGAGGGGAGTGGTCAAGGAGGTGAAAGGCCCAGGTTAGTAAGTAAGTTCAGGATGTTATTACGGAAGAGAAAACAGCTAGTTGGGGTAATCAAAGTCGCTTGAGTGATGTGCTACTTTGAATAAATAGATACGTGAATTGGTGTCCTGCTACCTGCAACCAGGTGCTTCAGAAAAAAGAATAAAACCACACCACAAAGGCACTCAGTTACCAAGACTGCAAAACCAATGGCTTTGCGGTTTTTGAAGATGTTATCTGTATTTTAATGTGAAATGTCTTGCAGATCAAAGTCCCAATCACCACTTCCTGGGAATTTCTACAAAGCATAAATAACGTTCCAGCCAACACAGAACAGCGATGGATGCGCATATTATAATCTCTCCACTTCTAGAGCCATTAATGACCACAGACACCAATACTAGAGAAGGAGTAGCTGCTTCATGCTGACAGCCAGTGTATTTCTCTTTTGCTCTCCGTTTCCCTCCTAGTTATAAAAAGCAGCGCAGCGTGGACGAGTCAGGCTGGGATCCTAAAAGAATACTGTGAACGTAGTGAGGCTGAGAATCAAAATGAAGATACAGACAATCATTATAAGCAAGCCTACATGTTTCCCCAACCCCCATTATCGTTACAAAATCACTCATCCATATCCCTCAAGGAGGATTTCACGGAGCACGGCTTCAAACTAATGCTTGGTCCATTAGGGTCACGAAGTAGCAGCTAACAAGTGACATTTGTTTACTCTATGGCTGAAGTAGGTGATGAGTCTGGATCACAGGCTGACCCAGATAAAGATGCTATTCGCATATAGCTTGGTCAAGAATGAATCCCTCCAAAGACTCCAGAAAAGCCCTGAATCCACCATTTGTTCCCACACAACGCTAAGTTCCCTTTATCAGCAAGAGCGGACTATTCCTTCCACATCCGTGGTATGGAAAAACCTTTATCCGACAAAAATTTCAAGAGCACTAAAAAGTGAGTACTTTGCAAATCAGGGACTGAAACAACTCTCCTTTGGTAATTTTAGAAAATTAGGCGTTGTTAAGTTTCATCCCCCATTTAGAAATCTCACAAGTTATGCTCTAAAATACTTCTGGAGACACCCGGCGACTAACGTTCCATCATAGATTTATTTCCCTTAAAGGATTTCTCCTCCCGGCAAGTACAGCCTAAAGAGGAGCATCACATCCATTCGCAGTACAAATCGTGGCCTGACTCATGTCAACTAGGGACAAAGGCAAGAGAAGGATTTGGAGGTTACCCAGTGGAAAATTTAGGAATAAGATTCTGGAACCTCAGGAAACCCTGATTTAATTTAAGATACTGCTTCACTTGCCTCTTTGGCAGGGCGGGTGGGGTGGGGGCCGGTGGTGGCAGGAGACTATACTTATGCAATGTACTTCCCTGTATTATACAAAGTTTTAAGACAAAAAAGAAACATGACTGATTATGGGTAGGAACCACAGCTAGCACTTCCAAGAGTATTGTCCCTTAAATCATATTAAAATTATACAAAGTTGGCAGATGGTGACTAACTCAAATAATTATCAGTCTGTTCAGACTAACACCAAGGTAAGAATGACTTCAATATTAAACCAATGTTCAGGAAACATACTGTAACCTTATGCTTAGAATTCCTGACACAGGGTGTTTTTTGTTTGTTTGTTTTGTTTTTCTTTTTTTTAAATTGAAGACATCACTAAAACAAAGTCTTTGTAAAGATACCCTTTTGGATAGAGGTCTAAGATGGAAACACCTTAAGATGATTCCTGCTTTACGAAGAGAGTCCAGTGTCCCAACTCGACATCATTTATCCCCTTTGGATTTTTTCCCCCCAGTTTGGACTAGATGATCTCCATGGTCCTTTTCAAATCTAAAATTCCATTCAAAATTCTGTTCAGTAAACTTTCCATTTTCCATCCTAATTAAAAAGGGGAGAGGGCAAGGGAAAAGACCAAACCATACCAAACGCTGAAAGATCTAAACAGTTTATGCTTAAATTCAGGATGCAGATCATCCTTCTGTCAGGGACAAGTCCCTCCTGGTCTGCTTCCTGTCTGCTGACTGGGCCAGAACACAAGGGAGTTCACAGAGCCGCCCTCGGAAGTTTGCTCCAACACCAGTGGGTCAACAACTGCTTCACAGGACGTTCAAGGATGCAGGCTCCCGTTTACTTGCCACATTTAGGACCAAGTAGCAGACATTTCAAAATTACTCAGGATTCTGGTAAGTTTATAAAAATACAAAATTCCAAAAATGGGATTCATGGGAAAAGAAAGACACTGAATAGCTCTTTTGGCTGATAGTTCATTGTCTTCAGTCATTCCTCTGACTATAAACGTCCCACCTGCTTAGTCCAGTGCTGAGAGAAGATGACGACACACAGTATGGATGAAGCATGTGTCTCATTTACCATAAAGGACTCGAGCAAGGCAAGTGCGTGCTGCTGGAACTAACTGGTACCACATTTCACCAATCCCCCCAGCTCATGTAAATATTTGCAAGCATTCTCTGTAAGTCCCAGGTGTTTTTAGTTAATAGCTGATGTCAGGAGCATCTCGCCTAAATTCTGAACTATCATTTTATTTAAAATAGGATTCTGAGCCTTTTTAAAAAAATAAGGACGAGATCCAGTTATTTTTAAGTCAAATAAATGAGCCAGAGATAAATTTAAGTTTAACTCTTCTAAAAACAGTAATATTTCACATCGAATGTGCTCCTGAGGCCAGAGGAAATGTTCCTTCCTTTCCGACAATTTCTCGCCAAGTACTAACAAACCCAGTTTCTTCCCAAGAATATTTGTTTTCTGTTTCTGAGTTGAGTTTTAAAGGGCTGGAACCTTTCACAAGACAGAATAATTCCATTTGCTAGCTGGCTCTTAATCTAAGTCCGGCTCAAATCCTACGGGACACATAAATTCTTGTCTGAAATATAGGATAAGTGTCATGAAACAATCTTGGGAACTGGGAAACCACATTTAAAAGCATAAACACAAAGATACAAACGAAGACCCACTTTGACTTAAAACGATAACAAGCAGAAATACCACCAACCATTAATTCTTTAGCCGAGGAAACACAAACATTCAAGGAAAAAGTACGCGTATTATCACTAATTGGGGGAGGAAAACCCGCAATGCAGATAATAATGAGTACTGCTGGGAAGAGGGGACAAGGGACATAAAGTCATGTTGACCCTGAATTACTGAAGCCAAACATAGAATCAATGTTTTCCAACAAGTACTGTGTCAGGTATTATCTGGTGGGGGGGGGTGCTAAACTAGAAGGAGGGAGAGAGGGCAAAATGAGCTACTGAGCTGTCCAGGCAGCTGCCACTGGATGGCAGCGGGATGCCACATAGGTAAGAATTGTTAAGAGTCAGGATGGGTCATTCAATACTGCCCGTAGGCTCTGCCCCAAGGACTCAAGGCTTCAGGAGATAAAAAGCGGCTCCTCCCTACTGAAAGGCTGGGTACCCCTGACCTAGGAACTAGCTACCCTTGTTCTCACCAACAGCAAGTCCTGTGAAAAATTTACTACGGTACAGACCTGGGGATGGAAACAAATTATGACTTCTAAATAACTTCTAGGATTTTGAAATTCAGAAATCAGTCTCCCCCTCTCTCTCCCTCTACAGTTTACTATTGAAACATTATCATCCCAAGCCCAGCACAACAAATTGAAACCACATTTTATTTTACTTTTTCTTGTTAACTTGATGGCTTCACCACACTTTTAAATGCTACACACTCGCCTCCCTCTCCCTTGGCATTCGAGCCTTTTTTTTTTTTTTTTTTTTTTTTTTTGGTGAAATCAGGAATCTTACCAGCGACAAGCTTTGCTTTCAGTAAGTGTATCTGCCAACTTAAACAGCATCTCCTAAGGCAACGGAATAATGAAAGACACATGTAGGTACTTGCCCGTCATCAGACACAGACTGCTCAAGCCGGCCTGAAATTGGGCCTGTAATTCTGCTGAGCCTCAGGGTGGGGACAGGGAGCCCAGAGTGGTCTAGGATGGTCCAGGTCTTAATCTAAACAGCAGACGAGAGATGCAAGGGACAGACCTTTTGCATCTCTGCTGGACTTACTGTGGGACAAGGCACAGCTCTTCCCTTCCACAGGGAGATGTGAGGGATTGCTCAAACACTTGGCAAACGTAAAGGTCTTAAGACACCACATCGTGAATTCTGCCTCATTCCTGCTGAAGAACTTGAGGCCGTGCTTTCCAAGCCCAGACTCATGATCCAACCAGAACATCTCCAAGGTCAGCCATTCCTTGCACACACAGCCAAGGCCCCACCAACCCCCGAGCAGGGCGGGGGCCCAGCAGAACTCTGATCTGAGGCCCTCCTTGGATAACACTGAGTTTGCTCCTTTCTCTAGCTCTCTCAGGATGCTATCAACACCCTGCCTTCCTCTGTGGACAGAGACAGACTCGATTTTCAAACTTGCAAAGTCTGAAGGATGGACTAATGAAGAGGCTGGAACATTTGCAAGAAAGGAGTCATCATTCTGGCCCACAAGAAAGGCCCCTACTTTATGCATCTGGGTCTACCATCCAAAATCAGTAGCTGATGAATCCACGTCTGCAGGAACCCACCTTTCCACATACCCCAACTGCAACCCACAGACTGACTTCAGCATCCTTTGGTGCACTTCCTGTGAGTGTTAGTCAACGGCTCATGAACATTCAACCCCCTTAGTTCAACCAAATAAGTAAAAACCTCAAGGACTAGTAGGGCTCATCAAGATATTCAGTATAAAATTTTTTAAACATTGCAGGGTCCCTTGAGAAAACAACTCAGAAACACTGTTTACACCTTCCCTCTGCTGAACCAAGAACCCCTGAGCCATCTCAGGTACAGCAAGGTTAACAGATATGTGTTGGGAAGGCTTTCTCAAGAATCCACTTAATAAATTGCTATTTTAAAATCAAACCTAGAACCCAGGAATTTTAACTTCTAGTACAACAAAGGCACTGTTAGCCAAAAGAACCACTGTATCACCCATGTTCAAGAATCTCCTGGCCAAACAACAAAAGCCCCAGGATAATTTAAATGGGAGCTTTATTTGAAAGTAATAGCAATAAGCCATTGCAGACTGAGAGGCTTTACAGATAAATCTTTAAGTCTAAGGGTTGATTACTGTGCCAGGAAATTCATCATTTCCCTCACTTCCTTAATCCCATGGGGAGTCACAGGCAATAAGCTGTTGGAGCACCAGGTTAATTTTACTATGTACATAGAAGGTAAACACACACACTTTTGATGTCAAAGGACCTTTCAGAATATGAATTAGGTTTCCTTCAGCTCCGGGGTGCTAGCAGGTTTTGAAATTGCGAAACTAACCTCAAAGCTCCCAGAGTCAATTCAAATTCCCCAGCAGCACTGCTTTTAGGAGCAGAAGGCTGAGACGTACAAGTGCCTGCAAAGCCGGGCTCTCCCAGGGCAGCTGGATGTCAATACAGGAAATCTCCAACTGACATATGGATTGTGTTTCTCAGGCTCATTTGTCATCTGGTTGTGCAAAACTGGGAACACATTTTCCCCCAGAAATGTTATAAAAGGGGGGTAGGGTCCCCAGATTGGACCACCAAAGTCTATTCCACTCGAGTGATTCTTAACAGCCACGGGGTGATGACTGTGAATGAGATTCCACTGGTATTATGGGTAGAAGTAGTTTTGGTAAATATGTATGGAAACCTAACTCACTTATAATTTCTAAGTATGTCAAGTTCAATGGGAATAATCCAGTCCTCTCTCCTTTGCCAATGATGTCGGGGCGTGGGTGGTGACAGCAGGAGGAATTACAAGGGGTGGGAGGCAGGGGTCAGGGGGCCTGGCAATGCCAGGGAACCACATATGGGTTCCCCCTGTTGCTGAGATCCCAGACTCTGTGGGAGGTTACCCACTCCCTCCTCCTGCTCTGACAACCTGAGGAGGGGCACTGTAGCCCCAGCAACTGAGACCCCAGAGAGAGGAAAGGGCAGTGATGCCCGGGAGGAGCTCATGGCAGGGGTGAAGGACGGGACCTCCTCCCATTCCCAAGGTTCGCTGTTCACATTGCAGGGATGGCACCCGGCCCACGCTCCCTGCTTCCCTCCACTAGGTCGTGAGCTTCACTGAAGGCAGTGAAGATGCCATGTTCATTATGGTGACCTCAGTGTCCAGCCCAGTACTTGGCACAAAGTAAGCACGTAATAAACGACAGGGGCGCCCAGGGAATCACCTCTGGTTCTCTAGGGGAACAACTGAAGGCTACTAGCTAGGTATTCATTTACTTATTTGAATAATAAATATTATAAACTGATAAACACCACCTGAATGTAAATGACTATATTCATTTACCCACCAAATTGTCTACCAACTGCCATCTATGTAGAATGTTCAAAGGGTGGCTTGATGGAGAAAGTATCTGTGTTAACTCTTTTCCCCAGCAGTTTCCATTCAAAGAGTACTTGAAATGCTTGGTAAGTGATGCCTATAAACACCTATTAAAATGCAGCTTTATGGGAGGTTAAATCATTATCGTGGTGGCACAGTAACAGGAGCTACAGGGGTAGCAAAATTCCTAGAATGGACTGTTGGACTAACATGTCCTCTGGAGAAAGAAATGGTTTAGTTACGAAGTTAAACTGCCTAATACAATATTCTTTATAAATGAATATGAATTTAAATAGTTCACTCAGGCGTGTTTAAGTACTGGATTTTGTTAGAGGCCCTCTTAGTGCCTGGTCTGATCATTTGGGCAGCACTGAAAAAAGCCCAGTACCTCTGCTTTTATAGAAATAACTACAAAAAGACCAAGGAGAGATACCGCTATACAGACCTGGTGGTTGAAAGAGCAGAACTGAAATAGGGATAAAGTTGGACAGCTGGAGAAAGCACAGGTTTTAGGGAGGGTAAAGTTTCCACGTGCACCTAATTCCACTCTCCTTTAATGGTAGGAACACCACCAAGTGGAGCAGGAAAATGACACTGAATTTTTAATAATGAGTAAGCATATATTCCTTTTCCTAAAGGAAGGGACAAAAATAGTAGAGAAAGAAGGTATCATTACTGGTAAATGGGCAGGCCTTCACAGAAGGAAATTACACAGACTGATTGTGACAATGCACTTCAACTATCCTACATAAAAATGCTCCTTGCCAGTGTTCATTCACAAAGCCAACTTTTCTCCTCTAGCTCAGTTTTCCAAATTATACAGCCACACCAGGTAGAAGCCTACAGCTGACATCCATAGGAATCTGCTGGAAAATATAAACATGCTTTACTTCCTTCGGAAAACATTCCCTGATTTATTATGGCCTCACTCCAACTACTCTCCTGTTTGGTTTTTGCTTTTATAGTGCCTACTCATTTAAATGCATCAATATGTTGCTTTATAACAGCTGATATATTTTTTAACACACATATAGGTGTACTATGTAAAAATTAAAGCAAATAACACATGGTTCTTCCAATTTCCCTTGTACCACCTCATCTCTAGCTGTCAGTTACTTAGTTCCCGGGGTGTGGGTGTGCTGGTAAATAAACTTTGCCAAATTAATTAACCAAATAGGTAATGCTGACAAAGGGCCTCAAGTGATTATTTGGGAAGTACCTAAGATTAAAAAAGCTTACAGTTTCAAGTATGAATAGACATGTGAGCAACAATATAGAGAGACAACATAGGAGCAGTGATAGTCTTATTCTTAAATTTGTTAGGATTTATACCTTTATACACATACATACACACAGTCACAGATATAATATCTTAAGATTTCAAGGGTGATTAGATATTGAGAAGGTGGAGGGAAGATGGACTTAAGATAGTATACTATTAACAATTAAAAAAACACTACACTGGTGTTTTACAATTAAGTACAAGTATTTCCAATGACTGAACTTCTGTATCCATCCAAATACTGGGAAAAGAATTACTAACAAGAGCATTTTCCCAGTCTGTAACCACTTGAGACTTTTCAGCAAAAAAACCCTCCAAAAAACAAAAAAACAAAAACAAAAACTTTTTTTTTTGATTACCAAATGCATCTTAAGGATGCTCACTGACTCTGGGGAGAGGACATCACTCGGGGCTGTGCTCTGTATAGAGCTCGTGACCTGGAAAAACAGATCCTGGCACCAAGAGGCACGAAAGGCCAATGTCACCAAGCCCATCCCTTTTCAGTTGGACAGGAAATGCTGGATTTCAAAGCCTGGACTGAAGCGAAGCCCAAACTAACAATAGAGTTAGAAAAATGTTTTCAAAATTAAGCTTCCAACATCAGCCCAATTAAAAATGCACTTATTCACTTAATACTCCATGAAGTAAGAATTTTGACTGTCTTAAAAATGCGCTTGTAAAAGGGACCACGAGAGCGCGCACTTCCTCTCCTTAAGGATCTGCCAGAAGTTAAGGAGAGACTGGCGACTGCAAGGTCAAAGCACAGAAGAAAGATTCTCATCAAATCATTCGTTCTCAGACACCTCAACCAACAGCATCAACAAAGTAATTCTGTTTTGATCACACTCACCACCAGTAGAATTGGCAAACATTTTTTTTAGTTTTAGTTCTTTTCTTTAACCAATAGGTGGCAATCTTTATCGCTAAGACTATTTAGGCAAAAAGATTGAGTTTAGAAAGATTGTTTTTTCCTCCCTCCCTTCAAAGCTCAGAATTATTATTTTTTTTTACTAATGAGCTATTTGATAAATGATTAGTAATCATAAAAGTAAAATAGCAGTAATTTACTAAGTTACTGTAATTTTGACTTTGTAAGAGAAAAAGACAACCTGAAAAATCTCAAAAAGAAACACACTAAAAGCACAAGGAGGCTTTTTTTTTTTTTTTCCGGCCCAGCATGGTTTTGACAGTGTTATTACCTCCAAGTACAGCATAGAGAAAGTACACAATATACCCCTATGTCATATTAAAGACTCTGGAGTGGCTCTCAACCAAATGGTACAGGCCACAAACACATGCAAATGTAAAAAGAATACAGGAACTAACCAGAAAACAACTTCCAGGGGACGAGACTTACTAATGCAAATAACAACAGTGTCTCAAGAAACAAAGCAATATTCCAGTGGTGGGTTTTTCCTTTCTTTTTTTTTTTTTTTTTTTTTTGAGGCAACATATATACATAGCTGTCTGGCAAATCCACTGCCTCATTTGTTGAAACTGAAGTGAATATTTAAATTTGTGACTTATAAAGAGTATGTATCACTACTGCTGCTGTCTAACTTATGTAATTCTGCTGTAACCTCACTGCTTCTTCGGATGGCCTCAGAGAGGCTGAGAAAGGGTTCATTACTATGGAGACGAAACACTTCTTCAAATAATTTTCAACTGTTGAAATCGGCCCCAGGTCTTTATTTCCTGTCACTAAACATTTCAATTCCTTCCATTTTCTTCAGGTCTAAACATATCACTTAAGTCTAAGAAACAATTTTGTATGTGTGGGTGCCAAATATGTTTTCCACATTTTTGATTGGCATCCAAGAGTATTTGGTTTTCCCCCAACATTTGCTTTTTAATATTCCAATTAGTTTTTTAGGGGCTTAGTTATGATCATGATGCCTCACTGAAATCCTTGGCTTGGTAGAGTGTCATTAATTCTATTTTACAGATGGGAAAACCGAAGTTAAGTATGTTCCTGTCTTTAGGTCACACAGCAAATTAGTCACAGCAATTAGGACTAACGGTTGGCCAAGGGCATTGTTCAAAGTCCCCAGATGCCCAGCCTGTGCACAAGTCCTCCCCATAAGCAAGAACAATGAAGAGGACGTTGAACAGAAGTGTGATGGTTGCTTTGGTGCTCCTGTAACAGCAGTAAAAAAAACTCATTCTCCTATGCATCTTCCACAAGTCCACGAAGACCGAAACTTAGCATTTGCAAAACTCAACTATCTTAAAATAAAAAAAAGAAAGAAAGAAAGGAAGAAAGGAAGAAAGGAAGGAAGGAAGGAAGGAAGAAAGAAAGAAAGGAAGAAAGAAAAAAGAAAGGAAGGAAGAAAGAAAGAAAAATATTTATCAGAGTTCCTAAACTTTGCAAGAGGTACAACCCCTGTTAAATATTCATTTACAATGCAATAAATAATTATGAAATAAATGAGGATTTGTTGATGTACTAAAGTAGTTCAAAATTTTCCTCCAACCTGGAGGCTGTTTTGACTAGAAAACAAGAGATAGTTAACCAGACCCATCACACATCGCACGCTATGTTCTTTTCGGATGCTGAAATGTATTTCTTCCTTTTGAAGACAGCAGCTGAGTCTCTGAGAATCTACCCGAAGCAGAGTGACTTGGATGCCTGATTTAATCCGGCAATTAACTGTGAGTCAATTCACCCCTGTTTTGTCCCCTCAATAACAGAAATAATTCCTTGTGCCACGGGGATGCAGGGAGGTTGATAAAACCGCACACTACTTTGGAATTCTTAGGAATTGCCTGTAAAACACATGGGATGTGTTATGCCAATGGAATATTACAGAATTTTAGATGATGTTCAGTTAAAGCTACTATTTCTTACCTCTAGCCCCACTGATTGCCCTGTTAGATCTGAGAAGTTCTGAACAAGTGCATTTTTCTGTAACATACACTGTCTTACAACTATTATTAGAAAACAAAGGCAGAAAACTTAAAATTAACAATGAATCTGACCAGTCACTACTCAGGGAACAGCAGCATTAATAAACTCAGTGTGAGTTACAATTATGGTTACAGCAAAAAAAAAAATCCCTTCACTGCACCACAGAAATTTAGCTTATTACTTGATATAACATACGCAGTTAGAAGAAAAGTTTTCACAAGGACCACTGAGTAAGCTTAATGTTCTAATTAAAAGAAATAAATCCTAACGTCTTTAATTATAACTCGTTTAGGTGAGAAACTTTCAACATATGCCTCTTGCTAAGTCCCACTGAATGAAGAACAGAATTTTCCACCTCTGTCCTGCACCCAACATGTCTCACAATTGCTACTTGCCCATTCGTTTATCTTCTACATAACTAGAAGGGGGAAAAAATCAAGTGGAATTATTCCAATTTTTAAAAGTTTCTATAAAAGATCACAAAGCTCAGTGGTCGACAAAATTTGGTTTGCCCTGGAGAAGCCATACTGCTGCTTATATGCATCTGTCAAATCCACAAGAATGGAATCTTAGCACAGATATAATTAATGCAGCCACAGAACACTCCAAATAAATGCTTTAATTCAAACTACAGCTGTTTAATCTTCTCATTGTAAGAGACCAGAATACCTCATGCCTGATGCTAGAAGGGCAGGAAGTAAACAAGAGTCGAGAGAGGAAACCGAAGTTACTCAATTGTCCATGAAGCTTAAGGAACCATTTTATGAAGTTTCAATTAAATAGTCACACTGGTCCATGTGGCTGTTCAATGGCAGCCTCTTCAGAATCTGGATCCCAAAACTAACTTGCTTCTCCCTCTGAGACACAAAGGTAACTAAGCCCTTGCTTCATGCTAAAGCCCTGCGCTGGGAGCTAGTCTTGATGTAGCTTCTTTTTGGTGAGCAAATCAAACTGCCTCTAGAGCAAAAGAAAGGCTGCAACAATGGGATATGTGTGTTGATTATCGCAGTTGGTTTAAGAGTTCCATCCAAAGGCAGAACAGAATCTTCCATCCCTCAGTCCTGCACCCATGCAAATACACTCCTTTTAATTGTGCTTTGAGCTAATTCTTGTGTCTTCTACCTCACTGGAAGAAAAAAAAATCAAGTGAAATTGTTTCTATTTTAAAAGGTTTTTCTGTATAAATCAAAGACCGCCAAGGATCAGCGGTTAACAGAATTTTCTTCAGTGAACATTTTGGGGAAGAAAGAAAGGTACCACTATTAGTACAAATTCCTGGTGGGGCCCTGGGGTACCACTCTTCTCTGCTATGAACTGACATCAGTGACCTCTGAAGACAGATGGCTACAAACTACAGAACTGCCCAGGCTCCAGAGTGAAATGATTTATTTCACTCCAGCTCCAGCGATGGTAGAACGGAACTTTCAGCTTCCTAACCCCGCCCTCTTTTATTTCACTGAAACTTCCCTTCAAAAATGTTCTAGGTTACGACCTCCATGGACGGTTCTTCCCAGAGCTCAGTTTTCTCTGAGGAAAGTCCTCTCATTTGCTTGGAGTTCATAAGAGAGGACACTTTTTTTTTTTTTTAAACAGGAAGCAGAACATCAAAACCTTTCAGAGTTTTATGTGTCTAGTCATAGGAGCGGAACAAATCTTCTCTTAATCAAAATTATACTTGAAGACTCAAGAGGCGCTGGTAGGTTTACAAGCCTATCAGAGAAGTTGAAAAATAACTCTTCTAATGCCACAAACAGAAATACAAGTTACGTTTCACATAAGGGCTCAAAGTGGGCCTTCCTCTTTCATCGTGGCCTTTTGTAAAAATTGCGACAGAGGACCAGTGGGAATTCTGGCAGGAAAAGTCCCATCAGAGACTGGCTTTTTGTTTAAACAAAAAAAAAAAGGCCTTGCTTATGCAGAAAATTCTTGCTTTTTCCATTATGTGGTGTCTGGGGGAGGGTGGGAAGAGGAAGGCTTCTTTCTATATCTGTAGGGCACTGTAATTTAAAATGAGTCATGAAAAACATAAATGAAAATGTTAACCTCTGAGAGAGAGGTCAGCAAATTTTATTCCCGCTTAGATCCAGTTTTCTCTGGCAAAACTTGACTAAACCCAAACCAGGGCCTTTCCCTATTGATATACTCCAACTTACCCAGAAACTGAGGATTAAGACTGAAAAGAGACAAACTCAAGAAAGAGGACCTGTAGTTTGAGAAATCCCTGGCTAAGGCTCAGCTTTGGACTATCTGGTCAACCAGTTTACCTCCCATTTCGCAGGAGGGAATTTTCCCCAACCACACCTACAGAGGATACGGTAACTCCTAGGAGGGGTGGATTTTATGTCTTAAGGTTAAGCCATACTGCAGAGGCTGATACTGGGAAAGCATCTGAGGGCCTATCTGTCCCTGGAAGACCTCTCTTTCTGAGCCCCCAGCTGTGGCTCACTGGAGGTAATGCTTCAGATAAAATCATTAAATCCATCTCGATGACGTAACGAAACCACCTAGCACCCTGGACTCTTCCTTTGGCTTCCAACATCATGACTGATAGGAACTGAAGTCTGACTGCTGTGTTCACTGGGCAAGACTCAACCAGAGGCCACGTGGGAAAGTTTAAGCCCCTAATTCATGTTCTAACTTTAACTGGTATCAGGGAGAGCTGCTCTCTCCTCTGAGTAAAAATTCAACTTTTATTTAACTAATCCATTAAAACACAAACATTCTTCCAGACTGAAACTGCTATCGAGGAATCCTTCAAACACTGATACGGCTCTGACAGCACAATACTTTTGCGTGACTGGAATGAGGTCACTGCTTTAACCTAGGCTATTTCATATTCTTCCCTCTTTATTGCAAGAAAACTGTTAAAGAAGTTCATGATTTCATACAAACTGTCTTATGTAAGTCTCTGTTTGATACATGGTTCACGGGCATGATCTTGACAGAAAAAAAAATACTGGCCAATTAAGCATTTTTAATATATGTAAGATTTTTAAATTAGTTTGAGTGTAACTGGATTATGGGGCAAAGACTGCAGAGATGTGAGACTATATCTAAAAGTCTACACTTTATAGGCCACAGCTTCCTAATACTTATTTAATATTTTGCTTTCAGAACCTGTGGTTGCTTTACTATGACATGACCTCTGGAAAAGTTAATCCCCCTAGAAGTTCTTTCCTCCCCCATTGCACTGTGAGGATGGCACAGTGTGGTGCTGGAAGGCACACATCATCCACTCAGAGAGTCTGTCTGCAAGTCTCAGCTGCCCACCATCTACTAGTGTTTGCCTCTGAGGAGGTTTTTTTTAACCCCCTAAGTCTCACCGTGTAAATAGCACTAAGCAAGATAATGCAGGTGGAGCACAGAGCAAGCGTGCATAGGTGGCAGTAAACATATTGATAATCATGTGGAAGAAACTGCAAATTTTCCGTCTCAGAGGTAAAACATTTCATCTGACAAGTATGTAAGAAAAAGACAGCATTCAAATGCAATGAACTAAAAAGAATAATTTTTAAAAATTGCAAATACCACCTTTTTAGCAAATCAAAAATTCATGAAATCATTCAGCTACATGCCCGTAAAGGAAAGGTCCAGAATAAGGTAACAAAATTCATCCGAGCCTACACTACTTTTGCCTAAAACATTCAATATCAACTCCATGAGTTGGATTTCTGGGAAAAGGCTAACACCAATCAGTAACGGTCTCTTCAACTCCTATAAACAAAAGATTTTCATTTTAAGAAAGTTTAATTACTCTATTAATCTTCACCCTCTCCATTTCCTTTTCTTAGGAAATTATACATTAAATGTGAGAGAACATAATCTAAAGACTACTAACTACATTTGCTAGGATATAAAATTTAGAACATTTCCGAGTGTTAACTAAATAGCACTTGACACTGGCAAAAAAGATGGTCCACTGAATCAAGGAACTCTTAAGTGAAAGCCCTGGCTGTATTTTCAGTGTGTTCTAGAAAACGGATTGAGCGGAGTTTGCCTGAGAGATGCGAGGGACATTGGCTTTGTATTTTGGAAAAAGCATCTTTGTGAAACTGACCCATGTTGCTAGAGTATATAAAAAGCAACTAGCCTTACAGCTAGACAATAACAAAACTGTCTCGCCCTCAAAAAATTTTTTTTCATTCTTATAATTGAAGAATATAAATTACTCAAAATATTGAAGAGATGTATTAACTAGGCTGGAATTCACCAAAAGCAGCTAAGGGAATGAAAATAGTTAACTGGCGACAACTTGCTTCTGTGACCGCACTGCCAGCAGATAAGCAGAGGTCTCAATCTGCTGCACAGACTCAGGAAGCCAGCAAAGAAAACAACAGTAAACATTTCGTGCATCTTGGAAAACTTCTCCTTAACTCAGGCCAAAGTTAGATGATTCTAATCACAGAAGAGCTGGATAGATGTGGTCTGACAAGAAATGGAGTTGTAACCTAAACAACTGTAAATTTTATGCTCCAATGTGTTTAAACTTCCTCTAAATGTTAAAGCTGACCAGGTTTCTCAAGTTTCCCTTCAGGGGAAGATTAGACCACAAATGACAGTTACAATATAACTGTACATGTAACTACAAACAGTGATGGCTAGGAAAGTAGCGAGTTACAGCAAGCTCTCAATCCTTTACAGCCCAGCTTAGTGAAAGAGCAAATTCAGTTATATTTGCATAATTCACCCATCAGTGACTTTTCTATATCACCTTATATACTGTACTATCAGACAGGTGTTTACATATAAATGTGTTTATATATAATATGCTATGCTTATATATTAATGCCATACCATTTTTATATACACGTAACATTTTGAGAAGCACTTGCCAGTTAAGGGCCAACTCGATGGTTAATATTTTAACCATTTAATAAGCCCCAAAGCTTCCAGCCTGCCAAGAGAAGGAACTGTCCTTTAAAACTAATCACGTCTTCCCAGCCTGTTCTGATGAGGTCCTTTTGCTGAAAGCAAGAGTAACTCACAAACCTGTTTTATTCTCTTTAGATTTTCTTGGGTCTATTGCCTGAGAGTGAAAAAATCTGGTATGTTTAACTCATTTTTTTCATATCAGGCCAGGTCACAGGTCACTGGTAAACCAGAGGACCGCTTACCCTCCCAGCTGATGACCGTGGCCAGAAATACAGGAGTGTCACACAGCATGAACATGACCACCCAAGGGCCCTTTCACTCTATCACACAGATGCTTAAGAACACTGGGTCAAAAGTCACATGGGTTGGGGTCAAACCCCAGCTCCTACACAAGCTGTGTGATGAGAGGCCGTCATTTAACTAAGCTTTAGTTTCTTTACCTTCACAACAGAATAATAAGGCCAGTGACAGAGTTCTAATGAAAAGTAACAAGTTCATGTAGCAAAATGCTAGCAAAGCACCTGGCAAAAGGAATATTTGTTCACCATACAAACAGAGACAGGTAAAAATTCAGCTTTCTGTTTATGTATGTACATATATATGTTGATATATGTATTTCTTTAAATTTTCATATACAGCATTTTTCTCATGTCAGTAATATTTTTACCCTCTGTTGCCTATTTTTTGGAATAGACTTTGTATTTCCCAGTATGTGCAAAATACATACCTTAAAGTTTTATTCTTCTGGTAATTACTCTTTAAGTTAATCAAAACAGATTAGTTTTCAATCTGTACCTTTCTGATTTTAAAGCTTAACAGTGAAAAGGCAGCTCTGAAGTTCGCCCACAATGACATGAGCAGTTTCATAGATCTTCCTGGGCTCTTACCAGAAAGTATGACAGCTCTTCCCACGTGATGCATAAGGAAGAAGCACATTAAGTTCTCCAGTCTCCACCTTTTTTTCTCCAAACTCTCTATCTACTACTTTCTGGCACTTACTGCTACAAAAGAGAAGGAAACTTGAATTTTGTTCCTTGGTAGTTAATAATACATTTTGGTAAGACATTTAACAGCAATCTTACAATTAAAAAACAAAAATCGGACCAACACATCTGGAGGTGGCCTTTCACTGATTTCATAAAAACAATGCAGAGGACACTTTCAAATCTGCACAAAATGCATACAAACTTATTTTTATTCAGTTTGCTCTTTTTCATCTGATATATGATTTATTTCCCATTTATCAACACTTAAAATCTCCATGTTTTATCTTCTCACTATATATCTATAATCTTCTCCTTCATTTCTATCTCTCCTTTCTTGGGACTCTGGAAGAGCTTTATTCGAGTTTCCCCTCCATAACATTAATTTTATTTTCAGCTGTGTTAATTCTGCTTTTTATTGCCTCTCATATGGATTTTAATGTGCTATAGTACATTCTTAATTTCTTTACAATCTTTTTCTTTTTTTATGGCTTCAATTCCACTTTATCCCATCTTATTGTCTTTTCAGTTCATAATCATCCAACTGCTTTCTGCCCCTCTCTCATTTGGGCCATTGTTGGAGGTCTGCACTTCCTTAAAATCTTCAGTGTGATCTCTCTTTTCCTTTATGAAGCAACGCTTTTTAGTAGGCTCAGCTATATTTTTCCTGTTTACTGATCACTTAACAAGGAGAGATCTACCCAGACCTGGTGTTTGCTCTGAGCTACTCCTGGTCTATCTGGGCACTGGCTTCAGATCTAGAGATGGTTGGCAGGTCGAGATGAATAGTTTTCAGGCCATTTCCCAATGTGGTTTCATTTCAGTGTAGTTTTGTTGAAAGAAAACCTCCTCCTACCTTTACTGCTTGGCTTTCTGAGACTTGGAATGATGAAGGACACAAACAATACTTAAATCCTCAGTAAACACAGGTCTTTCTAAACTCTACACAGCCCCCCTCCCCAACACTTCACTTTTGTGCAGTAAGTTTCTCAGGATGTAACAGTAACACGACCCCTATCCAACCATCCTTGTTCTGCCTAGTTACTTTCTGACTTAGGACCTTTCACTGAATAAAAGTCATGAACGGGGGGGTTAGAAAGAGGAAGGGAAGAACATTCTGGGGACAGCTGCCTATGATCTTTCTGAATTATAAGCAGAGCTGGGGAGGACGCAGCTCTGCCTACCTATTTTTAGGTGGTCAGAACTTACTCTGCCTATGTTTTTAAACCTAGTTCCATCAGATTCACAGTAGACATTTCCTCTGCTGGTTCTAGTTTTAATATCTGTTTAGAATGTAAGGGCTTTTCTCTATCTTCTCAGAGACTCCAGGGAAAAGTCTAAAGAGGCTGGGTCAGGCAGAGAGCTTTTTAAATCAGCAAACTTTTAAATAAGTCTCTTTCTAACTGAAAAAAAAAAAAAAGGAAAAAAAATTATCCAAGAAGTTTTGCTGGCATCGTGGCCTTTGAGAGCCTCTCTCTGTGCAATGTCACAGTGTCCTTTTAAATTAAACACCAAGACATAAAATTCACCTGTGCCTTTCTCTTGTCCTCATCCACCCTCTTGTCTGTGGAATTCAGGTAACAGAAACACAATGTTTATGTTATAAACTTGGCAGTGACTAACTTTCCCAAGAAATAAAGTTTGACACTCAAAGGTATTTTGTCATTTAGCCAGACTTTTAAAATGGCGTTTACTGCTAACTTTGATGGAACTCAGGTACAAGACTTCGGATTTATGCGAGTCCATTTGAGATTTCTGGTACTTAGGGATCTGAAGCAGCTTTTATCCACGTGCCCAAACACAATTGTTATGCTGGATGCCCTCAGCTTCCGGCTTTTAAGAAGCAGGTCATAACCAGTCTGTGCTCAACTTTAACCAAACTGATATAATTATGAGTCAGAAATAAGAAAACGTGAAGCTTAGGGGAACACTGGAAGCTTAGGGAACACTGTTCTTCAAAAAGAACAGAAATGGAAGGAAAATCCTTTGTCAATGGTACATAACTTTTGAGTATCTGATCAAGGAATATTTCTGCTGAGAAAAACCACACATACACACATATAGCCCCCCACACTTCGTCTCAGTTTCATGGCCTTATCAGTCTCTTTGTAACTCAGCACTTTCATACATTTAGCAGACACAAGAAAATGCAGCTAAGGTGTAGGTAAGACAAGGTAACTGGTGTGGCTGTATGAATGTTAATGGCCAATGAAACTTAACAGGTAAAAGAGACATAATTACAGACCACCCAAAAAGCAGAAAATAGCTGGTTTCTTCCATTATTGATAAACTCACAAAGGACTGCTTAACAAGACCCACACAACAGCCAGCCGGAGTGCTCTGGAACCCTCGGAATGCTCCTTCTATGGAGCCCCCTTCTTTTTAAATATTTACACGATCATTTGAGCTTTGGCTCCTTAATCTGGAAAATGGTTATAATAATGCCATTTTGCAAAGTGGCTGTAAGGATCCAATGAAAAATGTCTATAAAATGCTTGGCAAACAGTAAGTCTGCAAACTTTTTATGGTGTATTTTGAAAAAGGCATTTTCAATATTTAAATAGACCCAAGGGGAAACATGGGACAATGACTCTAACATATACTTTGATATGTTCTACCCTAGTTCATTAAATTTCATTCCTCAGTACTCAATAGATAATATTATTTAGCAATAAAATCATCTTATTCTAACCTCTCTGAACCCCTCTCCTTTAAAAATGGAAAATTGACTTTTTGCTATCTGAAAAAAAATAGTAAGATTTAAGTTAGAAACGTGAAATACTTTGAAATTATAAATAATGATACAAAATCTCAAATACGTTTCTGTAGTTAAGACACAGAGATAGCAAGAGATACTTCAAGTGAGCTGCTTTCTGATAAAGTAACATTCTTAAACATTAGAAATTATTTCTAAAAAAGGACAAAAATAAAACCAGCAGTATTTAATGCAGATTCACAATTGGCGATCTTACTAACAACCTCAAGTCATTCTGAAACCTTCATTTTCTAAAACCCAGCAGCAGGTTGGAAGCCTCACGGTGGCCGTGGCACCACATGCAGTCAGAGAGCACGGAGGCAGTTTTCCTCCTCAGGGTAAAGTCTGGAAGATGACAATGACAACTCAACAGTCCCTCTGGCTTTACAGTGCAGGCTCACCCAATGACTATGCTAATGTGTTACCGCTTGGGTACATATTTTAATACTTCTATCACATAAATATGAAGAGGTCAGAATAAACAAATCTTTATAACCTGAATCGACAAATGTTATAAACATCACCCTCTACCTGTAGCCTTGGAAAATTTAACAAACAACCCACCAGACAAATCCCTTCGAACTCGGAGCACAGATCATGTCAACAAATTTAATTATGCTGCAAAGATAACAGTACAGGGGAGGCATCCATGAATGTCTTTTAATTCACTGATTAACTCCAAAGGGTAAAATGCGAAGAGTCCCAAATCAACTTAGATGTCAACAATTGCTGAGCGCCCACCAAACGAGGGAGAGGGTGAATTCTCGCTGTTGAAACAGATCTTAAAATCATATAGTATGTAGATCTGCAAAAACTTTGGACCAATTTGGCACTTTATGTAGCAATAATCCCATGGGCCAACCTCCAGTCAGGGTTTGCAATGAGGTCATGTGAGCACACCTACCCAACCATCCTTGCTTGTTTCTCTTCCCTAAGCCCCTTCATTATTTCCCCTTCATGCTTCTGGGCTGTATTACTGGAGAAACACTACTTGTGAGAAATTGTATTTTCTGAGTTTTGTTTCTCCAACAACTCTAATGAGCAGAACTGGAGAAACTTTTATTGATCAAGTGTCAGTAAGAGGTTAAAATAAAAATACAGCCAAAACTCAGAAGACACAGTATTTACTTATTTAAAATTAGAGAATACTGGAATTAGGAGAGTTATGGAATTTACAGAAAGCAGAGTGGAATTTCTGATTCAAATAATATATCACAGAGATTTCTATTTCACTTATGCTTTTATCTTTACCATCTTGGATATGAGGCCTGATCATCAAATTACAAACAGTCTCCCAAAATACAGTGTAATAAACTCACAGTGGGAACTTCAATACACATCAAATTTTGACAGGACAGGAGAATCCCCAGGCACTGCACAACACAAGCTACCAACTGAGACTAGATCAAGAGATGAATACAAACACCCCCAAGCAAGAACCGGAGCAGAGAAGGTATTCCTGCCATGCTTCAGGTAGCAGAAAGCCACTGGGAGAGAGTTCTGCTTATAAAATTAAACAGAAAGGTCTGCTACTTGCCTGTTTTGTCTTAATTGCAGAGTTATATTTTATCAGAACATTTAAAAAATGTATAGTATGTGGAATTATCATAGCAAAAACAACGTATCACGGGTCTTTTATATAAATTAGTAAGTAGGAACAATACATAAAATTTTTTAAAGTACACAATATGAAGTATTCTGATGACATTTCATTAACCTGACATTTTAGGGAAACTGTACCCAAGTAATTAAAATAAAGCCAATTTCTACTTCACTTTGACCTCCTCTATTTAAGATTCATTTCACCAAAAGCCTAAAACACTGGTTTGATATTGAATGCTATAAACTCAATCAAGCCCTCATAAAATAAGATATCATCCATCATGCAATTATGCTTCTCGTTTCTAGCTAACATACCAACTTATTATCTATTTTAGTCATTAAACCAATTTTACATCCTTCTTCAGGGAAATCTGCTAGCAACAAAGACACAAATATGCCACGGCCAGCTACACTGCTAACATCTGTTTTCCTTTACTACGAAAAACATGGATATGTGAAGGGCATCTTACGCTGGTGTTCTTATTTGCCAGAAGTACCAAATTCTCCCTCTTCTGGAAGCTACGTAGCATATGTAAGGCACCATTTGTTGTTAAATTTCAGAATTCTAAATGTCTATTTTCTCAAACTTTGACTCACTGAAGAAGTGCTTATTAATCAGAATTTTGCCTGTTTTAGACAAAGATGTATTCACCTAGAAACCAGAAAAGACTGACATCGAAGTTATCAAAGGATCTATTTACAATGAAGTTGAAAAGTTAAAAGAGAGACACTTTTAGCATATAAAGTTCTACCTTAATGACAAAGAAAATTGTATTAGAACATCACATTAGCTCAGTTGCTAGCAAACAAAATAGACTCTCTTCACTTAACAGCTCCTGTGTGAACCAGAGGTGTGAGGGCTTTATTTATTAGGTTGTACAGATGTGAACATTGGACCCCTTACCCATTTTGAAAAAAGAACACAGAATGAAATCTCTAAAGCTAGAAGCCTTAATGAAAGCCACCGATCATGTATCTCACTTAAAAAAAATGCGTATCACAGCTGGGATTCGAAATGACACAGACCATGTTAGACTGGCAGAAAGCTTTTCCTCAAATATCTTATCTGTAACCTTGAACTTAGCTGTCACCACAGCTCCAGGAAAGAGAGAATCAAGTCCTTCCTTTCAAGTAACAGACCGGAGGGAGGAAGGAGGAGGCCCTTCTCCCTGGGAGATGAAGGGGTTTCCTTCCCCCACCCCCTCCTGGGTGGCTGGTCAATTCCTGGCGGCTGGGCCAGCTCAGGGCAGAAGCAGCAAAGTTGAGAATCCTTTCTCTTCTTGACAATTTCCCTTTCAAGTAACTGTGGATGTGGAAATCGTTCACTAGGGTTACCTTCCTTTCTCACATTTCTGGGGCAAAAGAAATTTTAAATTTTAAATTAACAGGACTAATGTCTTAAAAACCAAAAATTTAGTAAGAAGAAAAGAAATGCTGGTGCTCCTGAGAGGGAGAACTCTGTTATAATACATAACTTAATGCATGAGTAACCGATTCTGTCATGAGAGTGGTGACAATTTTATCAAAAACTACGATCACCTTTGTTTTTTCAAGGCCAACTCTTCAATCAATTATACTGATGACATCTTTCCAAAATCTTTTTCACTTCCTACTATAACACAAAGGGCAAACAGTTCAATTTTTACACCTGGGTAAAAATCTCTGATTTTCTGATTCAGTTTTCTGGTTGTTCAGAAGTTAAAGACAGGACTCAAAGGCCCTGATCTTCAAATATCCTCTAACCAGGATATTTGATATTTTCTCCCAAAAGCAGCGTGATCAGAACAATGGGTTGTCAGCACCGAAGTCAGAGATCTTACCCTAATCATTCAAGGGCATTAACCACACAGTCCCCCACTTCCCAGCACAGTCTCACTTAAGCAGGAGGGAAGGTGAGGAAAGTTATGACAAGGCAGGTTCTGAACTAAAATAGAATTCATAAAGGCAGGAGTACATGAAGCAAAGCAAACCACCTCCACAGGTATTACGACTGCACGTAACAGTGTGCGTTACAACCATGGAGCTCAGTGAAGGCGTGTGATTTGGGATCAGGTCACTATCTTCTGGGACCTCTGTACAGTGCAGTCAATTTCTGTGATTTATTACACCCTTGCTCTCTAGACGGAGCAACCGTGGAGGGACACTCAAATGTTGAGTGTGAAAAATGGAAAAAATAATGGCTGGGGAAACCATGAAAGCAAACACAAGTTGCAGGCGTTTTTCTTTTTCTGTTTAGAAAGATTTTTTATCAAAACTTAAAATAGGCCACACCAAGTGTGTGCTTATTGTTTAATATGTGGAACCAGCTGGGACCCCTTGTCAAAGAGTCCAAAGTGGGAGCTGGGGGAGGGGTGTGTGGACGGGGTCTAGAAGTGGGTATGAACTCAGATTCCTAAGTGAGCTTTCAACTAGCAGATTTCAACATCCTATACAAACTAACGCAATCGCAGTCTCACTAATCTAAATATTCAGGATGAGTGTGCCTTTAATTAAAGGGTCTCAAAACACTGTCTCAAGAAATCTCCCCACTGGACAGCTTACTTATGAAAGACATGAATACATTCTCATTCCCTTATCCCTAAGTCCCCACTTCCATCAACTCATTACCCTGTGTCGGGGGGGGAAGTGTGGAAGCAACGGCTGAGCGGGGCTGTGCGTGCAGAACGGGATGCTGGCGTGTGACCAGCCTGACAGAGCTGGAGGATGGCCTTTCAGAGCACAGAACACTCAGTGACCAGCAGGAGATTGTTTTTTCAAGTGGGATCCTATTAAACTCAGAACAGTTACGAAAAGTAAGGCAAAGAAAACAAAGCTGTTTCTGTATTCATTTTATTCCAAAGGACCTATGTCTTAGGTGAAAGTTATGAGCAACCAAGTTAAACTCTACCCACACCTGTATTTTAAGGTCTCAGTTTAACTGGTCAGCATTTAAGTAGATGGGAGCTACTAGTGTGTGAAGTGTGATGGATTTGTTTCCAACTCTTACATCTCTCCACTCTCGCCTTTCGTCCTTCAGCCCCTTTCTCACTTCCATATTCTTGGGTTTATATGTGGTTTCTCAGTTAATATAGAGCTAAAAGCTCTTATTTTTCTTATGTTTTAAAATGCTTAGGTCTGTCTAGATGTTAGGGTGAAAATTCATTTGATGGAAATACTTGTGTAAAGACCCAATTGCTCCTCTGGAGCTTTATGTTCAAGAATGATTAATCTGTGTAATAAACTGATTACTATAGTCATTACCAAAAACAAACAAAAAAACACCCTTGCACCAGACATGGAAGAGGTTCTCCCCAAAGGTAAACTGTGGTTGTGGGACAATGAAATGTGATGCTCAGATCGGCAATTTTAGCTTCCACGCAAAGAGGAGATAAAAGGGGGAGAGAGAGCATCAAATCTGTGCCCAAGGACACTTGCTGATCTTGACACATGTTCCGGTCATTTTGCTTAAGTGGCCAATGGAATGCACTCAGCTCAACAAGCTTTCCCACTAGCAGAACTACCAGTCCTAGGAAATGGGGTGGAAAATAACAGTTTTTGGAGACATAGCCTGCAACGATCAAGGCCAAAGCTGGAAGACTCCTCAGACGTAAATGATGTGAATAACAAACCATGATTTCCAAAACGAGAATGGGCTGTTAACAGCCTTGTGTGCCTGCATGTGCCACACAGAGCACATGGTGCATTTCCAAAGTCACATGGGATGGGGAAGAGCTAGGTGACGGGTTTCAACAGCAAGCATTTGCTCACTTGCTGAGAACCAGCTGCACTGCTCTAGATACTTGGGACAACGGCGTGGCATCCAAGGCCCCTGCCTTCACGGAGCCTACAATCTACCAGAGGGAACAGACAATAAACAATGTGGTAGGTAAATTCTACAGTAGGCTAGATAATAAATGCTTTGCAAAAGCAGAGGGGCAGACTGCCATGTGAAATGTGGTGAACAGAGCCAGCCTCCTTGAGAAGAAAGCTTTAAGCAAAGAGTTGAGAGTGGGTCAGCCAAGAGGATGGCTGAGAAGAGCTGTCAGAGCAGAGTTGGGGAAGAACAGCCCCGAGGAGGGGCAGGAGAGGGGACCAGAGGGCACACCAACCATCTCTCTCGGTCCTGAGTTCATCTTCCATCCCGGCTTTCTAGCATGGAACTAGGGTTCAGTTTGTATCTACTGAATGATTTCAATTCCAAGAAACACAAGATTATCCAACATACAAATTCAATCCAAACAATAGGCCAGGGTTTCATAAGAAAACTGTATGCAAGATGGCTTGGTGGAAAGTACATCTTCCTGAAAGATGGTGTACATCAGATCTTCAAATGGGCTTTTGACTCTCTTTCCTCCCAAAAGTTATATCTTATTTCCAGGAACATACAAGAAACATGGAAAGGTGGGTTCTACTATCTAAAGGGAAACTCCTCACACAGAGTCTACTTGCGGCCAGGGTTTAAGGGTAACTTTCTTTCACAAAGAGAGAAGGTGGTGTGAGCAGCGTGAAGGCAGGCCCTGTTACCCCACATGCATTGTGGCGTGCGCCCACCGCCCACACGGCACACCCTCCACAACAAGAGCCTGCGGGTGGGCCTTCGACCGCAGGGGTACCTTCTCAAGAAAATAAAGTCAAACGCGAAAAACAGGCTGAGTCAGTGGAGGGAGTAAACAGAAAAGAAGGCCAAATAATTCAATTACAGTAAGAAGAGAAAAGGACTATTCTTTCTCACCTTCACACAATTTGTCATTGCAAATGCTTTTCAATTAAATACACCCTTAGGCAAAAGAAATCAAAGTCCCATAGGTTCCAATAAATAAATCTGTCCTTAGAACTACTTTCCCTGTCAATCTGACATGCAACTAGCAGGGACTACTGAATCCTCATTTCATGGGAATCGTGTTTCAATGAGAGCACAATATTCACATTTCCAGAAAATCGAATGTTTAGGACTTTACTCCCCACCCAACCCCCTATACTGCCTTTTAAGCCTCTCAGTTATTCCTAATTTCTCATTTATATTCAGGCCTCCTCTAATACTTAATGCCCATTTTCATGGGCCTCTTAAATTGTTAAAATATTTCATTTTACTTGAACTTTCTACATATTAAAAAAAAAAGAAAAAGCTATTAAAAATCTCAATCGTTACCACATTACATGAGAAAGAAAGCATTATAAAATAGTTTAGAACCTAAAAAGAGAAACTCACTTTTAGGGGAAGACTTGCTTTTCTGTATACGATAACCAAATGAAGTTACACCTGACAGCAGCAGGTATCAAACACAGTTTTGTTTAGACATTATTTTTACAAAATCTTTTTGTCACTAATCTTGACAAGGTGACCCCTTCCCATCTTTTAAATAAACTTTTCTAATCCAACTCAGAGACTTCTATGATCCTATTAATCTTTAGTATTTTGGGAGAAATAATATCAGTTTTCCTTTTGAGCTAGCCTACTTACAAGGAAGTATATCTAACTTACATCAAAAGTCAAATCAAAAATATATAGTGTGGTGGGGAAAAAACAATTACGTATATATCTTCCCTCTGCTGAATGAAACTATGCAAGAAACACAATGGTTGACAAAATTATGTGTGTGTATATGTTTCTGTATATATATATGTGCAGAGTCAAGGTTTTTTGATTCATCTGGAAAGAAAAATTAATTTTTGCTTTTGAACTGCACAGTGAAACATACCATTTGGACATGAATTCCAAAGTATGGTGTAGTGTTTATAAAACAAGTATTCCTTTTGGATCGGGAGTGGGAGGGAAAAGTACTTCCCTTCAAGTATCCTCAGTGAGTTTTTGACTTTTATAAAATACTCCCAATTCTATTATGACCCGATGTTAAAAGGCAGCCATTTACTCTCATTCTCCTTCTTTATTCCTGGTACCTTATGCATCTGTGCGAGACCAAGCCAACGCTGGAGAAGACACAATAGTACCAGGACGTCTTCCAGAAACACTGTGATGCCATGGTCAGTTCTACTCGACACAGAACCACTGCAGTTGAGTCCACCCCTTTGAAACACATCTTTCCAGACCTTTCTCGGTCTTTGGGAAAAAAAGATGATCCAGGGAGAACAATGCTTGAGATTCAATAGTGAGGAAATGAACTAGCCAACAGAGCTGTTAACAGCAAAGCTGAGCAAAAGGCTTGCCTCTCTGTGAAACAGAACAGAAGAAACACCTCAAGCTCAAGTGGGGACCATCTCCACCGAATGAGGAGAGGGTTTTGGATCAAGGCAATTTCTGTTTGAAAAGAAGTATTCAGTGATTTCTTCGATGTTGTGTTTTAGCACACTGTTGGCATTAATGCTACATATGACACTGCCCAGGAAGGAAGAGGACTCCCTGTGCGCCTGCACTAATGACAGGATTGGGTTTCAGCTGCAGCCAGTGCTCCTGGAGAGGAACTAAGAGGTAGACACCGGGTTGTAAAAAGAATGGCTTCTTCACTGACTTCTGTGGTCACCTTATTACTCTCTACATTTTCCATGCAGATCACATTAATATAAAACATATTTATATTAGAACTTCCTTCTACTTTCCTAAAATTACTTCGATATATAATACCAATTACAAGAATAAGAATGCAACAGGTGTTCAACAGCAACTCTAATAATAGTGTTTAGAGGCACTCACTAAACAGGTTCTCAGATATCATCTCCCTATTTTTATAACAACTCTCCACCCCACCAACACAAAATTCTAGCCAAGGGATGAATGACCAAACTTTCATGCCCCATAAGTAAAATTCAGGTCAAGTTGCCAAAACAACTTCAGCCCGGAGCATTTCAGCCCAACCCAACCCAAGACTTTTCCTGTTAAAAAACACAGGTGAGTCATTAAGCAATCACTCATCAATACTGACCGTGTTGCTCGCTGTCTGCTTCAGTTTTTGAAGAACTTGGTGCGACAGGAAGGGGTCGAGGCGGCCGGGGCTTTGGTGTGGGAGGTGAGATTCTTTTCCTTCCAATATATTCAACATAAGTTCCCGGAAAGTCGCCTCTCTCCCCTGTGGTTTCATTATAACCATTTAACCAGCCAATTTCTTCAGGCCTGGCTTCCTGTCCGTCACTGAATCCGAGAGCGACTAAGGATCCTTTATTGACAGTCAATATGTCACCCAAGTGCAGGTCAATGTCCTCTTCCCGCTCCTTTTTATAGTCATACAGCGCTCGGTACTGGTACCCCTCGGCACTCATGGCTGCAGGCCGGGGACCATGCGACGCTGAGTCTAACTCTACGTTTCTATGGACAATGAACTCAGAGAGGGTGTTAAGATTCCTAATGTGTGTCCAGCAGAGGACAAAGGATAATTCTCCAAAGGTTTAAGAGGAGAGGTGATTGGCCATCCGGCCGTCCATCTGTCCTCCATCAATGGTGTGACCCGAGTCAGGGCTCCACTTCCTCTGCAGGCTGCAATCCTCCCACTGGCTTCCTTTTCAGCGACTTGTCAACACGATGACTCCAGGCTGACTCTCACAGCGAGGCCCGATCCTTTCTGACACTCTTGTCACACCGTCCATCTGTCGTCTAATGTGACTGTGGCACGCCACACACAAGCTTCACCTACAAAAGGGGAAAACAGGACTTATGAATGAACAGCACACTTGGCCATCTGTGTGAATCTGAATTCCTACTGCCATTCAACAAGGACTTAATCTGGCAGATGGACACAGGCCGGCAGACTTTTGCTTGACTCAGTATACACAACAAAGATTAATGAGGCAGGCAGGCCCCGCCTTCTAAGAAGGCTCGGAGAGGGGTGGGAGGGGTGCTGGTGTGTCTCAAAGATAAGATGGGAATCATAACACTAGGGAAATGCCGTAAGAGAGAGAGAAGAAACTCCAGGGAGTTCAGATGAGGGACAGACCACACCTGACTGCTGGCATCTGAAGACAGAAGAGAATGTGTGGCATGATCTTAGGTACAGATGTGACTGAACACACGTCATATTCTGGGAAGAGCCGGAACAGGCAGTCCAGGATATCTGAAGCCAGAGAGGGAGTGTTGGATCCAGGTGAGAAAGGTGAGTAGAGCTTGGACGACGCCTTTGTGCGCCTGTGAGCAATGCCGTCTCCAGCGGGGAGTGGCGGAGGGGCTTGGGGGAAGGGGAGCGGCAAGATGAGAGGTGTGCCTGAAGAGCCTCAGCCGATGGGCGTGCAGGAGAGACTGGTGTCGGCACAGGGCAGGAAAGCTGTGAAGGGGGTTTTGCAGCCGTCTGGGCACATGGCCACGAAGGCACGACCTAAAGTGGTAGCAGAAGGTGTGGAAAGTTTAGGGCTGAAGGTGTAGACACCTCAGAGAAGGACGTGTGGATATGGTAATGCTGAAAACTGGGTCAAAGGTGTCTGATCCTGAGTTCCAGAGAAGAACATAGCTGTTACCAGTGTCAGGCAAAGGGGCACCAGGAGGTCTGATGGGCTTGGGGGATGCCAGGCACCAACCGCAAATGGGCTGGTAGGTTGAAAACCTGGTCTGTGACTGAGAAGAGGGAACATACTTGAGATCTGGAGATCAGCTGCAAAGCAGGCAAGGCCAAACTCAATGGAACAAAGGAACTCACAGGAAAAACATTACAAGTTAAAAAAAAAAAAGAATAAAAGATCCAAAGACCAAACACTGAGGCTAGTGAACGCCACTGGGAAGGGAAAGTCAAGGTCTGGAGACAATGTTGCGTCCTGGAAAGAAGGGACAAGAGGGTTCAGGTAAGAAAAGGTGATCACTAAGACTAAAGGGGAAACTGAGGCAGGGCTAGGTCATCTGGGGCTCTGTCCATCGTGGAATCATCAAGGACTTGAGAAAGCCAGCTCTAGGAGTCCTGATGTAAGGAACCAGAGTTTTAGGAATTAAGGAATTGAAGGGAAAGTAGGGGTGGTTATTGCAGATTACTCTATGAAGACAGCTCAATGCAGGGGGAAATGGGAAAAGAAAGTTTTTTTCCTTTTCACTTTTTAACACAGGGGAGGCAGAGGGACGAGAGAGTCAAAGGCTCTCTGAGTTGGCAGTGGCTTGAACAGCATGGAACAGCGAACACACGGACACGCACTGTGCCCCGGTGGTTTCTCAACGTTATCTTTGTTGTAAAGAGTAAAAGCAAACTAAAGGTTTCGGTTAAGCTGGCTGAACAATAAAGCAATAAAAACAATAGCCCTACAATTTCACTGAGCTATGTCAAAGAGAGCTTTTCTAGGTTTTAAAGAGTGGAACCCTTTAGAAGTTTAATATTATAGGCACTCTGCAGTGTAGGCATCTTAAGAAGCAAAATCTAATCGCAGATTAATTGTTCTGCTGGCATTCAGAAGTGTAAAGCATTCAGCCTTACATGGCTAAAGCCTCTTAGCTGTAATACAATAACACTCTTAGGAGAGTTACACATTAAAAGAAGCAAAAACAAACACTGGAGATCTTTGTGTAGCAAGAATATTAATTTGGGATAGTACTCTACTTTGTATTTCAGTCATTAGAGAAAAAAATTAAAGCAGCCAGCAGAACATATGAGAAAAATAAACTATGTTATGTTTGAAGACAACCCCTCCTTTTGATAGATCCAGAATCACATTAGATATTCACTGCATAAATTCACGCAAAAATGTAGAACTAGCAAATCCCATTTTTAGTACTAATGTGCTCTGTTACAAATGAGACACAGAACTCTAAAGAACATGCCAATTTGCATATCCCTAAATGCCTGGAAACCAGGCAATATGCCTAAGAATAATTTAATTCCTCCAAATCTGCCTTGAAATTTTTGTTAGCTTTTCCTGGCAATGTATGTCTTTTTGGGGGAAAAAAATCCTCCACTAGGAGGCTGGGTAGATCTTTCTGCCAGCTGCTTCCTATGGCTCCCTCTATTTCAACAACCCAGTAGGCCAGTTTGGTGAGATTCTTAACAGGATGGGAACTATAATGATCGCCCTCTCTTCCTCCTTCTCTGCCCAGCCCCCATCCCTCCTCTCCCTCCTACACAGCCCTCAGCCACCTCCAAGTCCTGCTCACAGCACACTTATGTCACCAGGGGATACCATGGTAAGAAAAGCCTCCAGGTCTGCTCAAGGTTTTACAAATCTGAAACCTGTGTTTACGTCAGCCTGAGGCTAAATCCCTGCAAAGAGATAAAGAACCCTCAGGAAGACTCTAACAAGGCCAGACTCCAGAACAGCAATCCCCACCAGGCGTGCCAGAGACCCACCTGTCTCTACAAAGTCCCCCTCCTCCCCAACCCCACCGTTTTTAAGAAGAACCTTACTTTCTGTGTAAGACCCCTGTGCAGAACTCTGGGCCTTGACTGACAAAAAGAATCCCACACCTTCTATGACTCCAGGACTGTAAGCAGAACACACTGTTCTTGTCTTCTGAGACTCCACAACCAAGGCCGGGAAGACCAATCAAAATGATGCCAGGTCGGCAGTGATTCAGTGCTAGTTAAGTGGTTGGAAAGCAATTAAGAGGAGCCCATTCAGAGGGAGAGCTGTCTAGCCATTTGGGTGGTAACTGGAGTGCATCCTATGGTGAGGGACAGAGAGGCCTGGGCAAGAGGGAGGAGCCAGGTGCCCCTGCCCTGCTGCACACGGTACACTTTCTACTCACAGCCAAGCCCGTTTCAATGACTGTCACTATCATGATCATCATCTAATATTAGAAGTTATAGTAGTATTAACTTATTCCATCATCATCATCATTGAATATTTATTGGGAGCCGTATGTGCATTATGTTTGGTACTCAAGACAACTCATGAGTCGGGTACTACCAAAACTCTCACTTTACAGAGGAGGAAACTGAAGGGCAGAGAGTTTATAGCGTCTTGGTCATGGTAACACTCAGCTACTGAGAGGTGGAACTAGAGTTCAGATCCAGGCAGTCGGGCTCCAGAAGCACCACTTTTAACACCACAGAAACCTATTGCCCAAACTTAACTTGCCTGGACAGCCCATGGACAGCTCGGATGTGTCCCTGGGGTCAACGATGCAGGTTCCTCGCTTGCACACTCTGACCTCTGAGAGTGACCCTGAACGTTTGCCTTTCACTCTCTGTGACAGTGGCCTTACTGAGAACGTTTGTGGCTCTCTCACAAAAACACCTGCACAGAAGGCAGCCATTATAACTTGGCAGCAGTCCCCTCAAGTCTGAGACCCAGCATCTTGGGCCATGTAAATTCTCTTCCAAAGAGGCTTCATTAGAATGCATCCCTGCCAAAAAAGTCCATCAAGTGGTGAATAAAAAAATACTGGACACATCACTTCTGGAAGGCTGCCCACTTCTGCTCTACAAGCTTAAACTTCTGCCACCTGTATTCCTCTTGGCATCTGTGCCCCTCTGCCACTGTCCCAGGCCCCTCACTGCACAACTTCTAACTCAGCTCCTCCTCTGGGAGCTATGAAACACCAACCCACAGTCACAAGGGCTACCACAGTTAGAAGGCAGGCAGGTTCTCTTTTCTCTCACCCTCCACTTCTCCCTCGCTCGGCAGCAGACTGCAGCCTGGGGCGCTGGCAGTGCCCGTCTATTACTGTCCTGTGAGCAACCTGCAGTCGAAACTCTGTGCTGCCCAGATTCACAAGCTTGCACCTCTAATCTCTCTGGCTACATATGCCTGTCCATTAAACTATTTCCACCCAGCTCCAACAGAATTATTTCCAGTCAAGGTTTTTATATGTGGATAATATCCATCATTCATAATTTAATGTTTACAAATAACCAAGGCAGTTTTATGATACAGGCTCCAAGCTAGTGCATGCCTAAGATACTGTAACAAAAGGTCTAAAAGGCATCCTATGAACAAATAACAAATTAACTTATTCTTATTTGACATTATATGCGACAGTCCAAAAGTTCCTTCACCACATTATTTTGCTCCAGTTTCTCAACCCTAAAGACTGCCTGCAATACCATTGATCAGAGGATAGATTTTTCTCTTTCAGCTAAAATACTGAGTAATTCTCATTCTGTTCCTCAAAATAAAGTTGTTTCAGATGCCCAACAAGTAGCAATCCATGACTTCTTATTGTACAACTGACTGAAAGTAAATTTTCAATTTAACCTTCTAACCCTCAGGCATTGGGCAGAGAACCAAACAAAATTCTTCTGACTTTGTTGACTTACTCATTCCCCTTTTACAAAGGACAAGGCTTTAGCAAACTTGGTGGGGAGGCAGGAATACAGGATATTTTCCGATCACTTTAAATAATTCAAGAACATATCCTGACTGTGTGATTTGATCCTACCACGAAATTAGGAGTCCCAGACGAAATGGACCTTTAATCCAGCTGCAAAGCTACGGAGTGGTTCCTGGCTCCCTGGTCCTACATTTTATCTCTCCATCATCAGTGTGGTAGCTCTGAGTAGGGCAAGCCCCCACCTAAATTCACAGTCTCGAGAAAAAAATTTTTTTAATCTTTCCACCTTTCAAATATGGTGTTGTGAAAATCATGAAAACCAAACTGAACAAAGTTAAAACTAAACATCTACTAAATATAATGAATTTCAGCCTAAAATGATGGGCTTAGGGTAAAATTTCATGGGATGTGAAGTTTATCTCAATTAAAACAAAATAAAATGATGGGCTACGATGAAGGCTTGCGGCTTCCCAAAGTCACAGTCCTCAAATATCTACATTCATTTTCAAACTAACCAGAACGTGTCTGGGGCTGCTGTGCTCAGGGCTGGGTCTGCATCACAGGGAAGTAGAGAGTCTAGGCCACAACTCCTTCTGGCAAGCCCCCTGGAGGTGGGGGGACATGAGGGGACAGGACAATTTCCAGCCAAACAGCAAGGACACGGGCTTCTCCAGAAAGCCAAGTAAGTGGTAGGATGGCACTGAGCACTGCAGGAGGGGCAGAGAGACCGAGGCCCAGCTGGAGGCAGCTCTCAGGCTGAGTGGTCATCATCGGGAGGCTGCGGCTTCCAGGACTGAGAAACACATCCCATCACCTAGAAGAGGCCATGGGGTGGACCATTCCCACTCTCTGCACCAGCACGGTGAAGAGGCCCTGAGGCGGCGGCTATGGAATTAGTGGACGGAAGGAGATGATCCCAAGTCCCTCCTCTTGTGAAGAAACAATGCTATTGTGTAAAATTCTTAAGGTGAGCACAAGCACTGGGCTTCACACTCAGATGGTTGTCCCCACTGGTGCCTAGAGATTTTTTAACTTTCAGCAAGTTACTGAAACCTCTCTGTACCATTTTATCATCTATGAGGCAGATGCAACAAGCAAATTTACACCTCAGAGGGTGATTACGAGGATTAAAGAAAATTATTTATACAAAGATTTAGCTCTATGCTCGCTAATTAGAGCTTACTATAATTAACACCAACAGAGTGATCACGAAGGGCCAGGCACAGTCCTTCGAGTTTGGCACATATCAATTCATTAATGCTTACACCCATCCTAGGTACAATTATTATCTCCATTTTACAGATGGGAAAACATGCACAGAGTAGTTAAATGATTTGTCTTAAGTTCCACAGCTAGTAAATTGCAGCCATGGTCTTAAGAGCAGTATTATTACTACTACCATTACTACTACCATTACTATTAGTATTGAATGCCACTTCCTGTCACTTATACAATTCATAGTCAATATCCTGTAGTAATCTATAACGAAAAAAATATGAAAAGGAATATATGTATGTATATGTATGACTGAAACATTATCCTGTACACCAGAAATTGATGCAACATTGTAAACTGACTATACTTCAATTTAAAAAAATAGAAAAAATTAAAAAAAAAAAAAAAACCAGAACACTTGTCAGGAATTTTCTTTTGCACTGCTTCTAAGTGCTGCAAAGTGTACTAAAAGAATCCTGAAGTTAGCCAAAATAAAACTAGTCTCTGCTGTTTCTTTAACTCCTTTTCAAGGTAAATTGACGGACAGATAAGGGCTGCTTGTGGACTTTGCCCATCTAGTCCTGGAGGCAGAGGGTGGCTCTAGAGAGGTCCGGGCAAGAGAGACCTGGGAGGGGCCAGGGCTGTGGGAGAGGGTGGTGTGAGGCAGGGGGTGGAGTCAGGGGACAACATTCCTCTCAGGCAGGGTTTGGTGGCTGCTCCCTAGCTGGCCTCAAAGAGAAAAGTTGACAGCACTAACGCAACCCTGCAGGGACTGAAGGCAGCTGCGTCCTCTGTTATAGTCCTAACTCTTGGGGCTGAGCCCCGGGTTTGGGTCTGGATCACTGGGGGCGTCCAGCGAGGAAGGAAAGAGGCAAAGCACTCCCGCCAGGCACCGCACTGCATTCACCCGCTCTGCCCACTGGTGGAGTCTCCTCACACTTCTGCCAGAACCCTGTGACTTCAACGCTCTCTGCGGTGACTGTTAACATGAAAACTATATTGACTACATGTGCCTGTGGGTACGTATTCAATTTACTTTAAGGAGAACAATGCTGGGAGGATAAAATCTCCAAAGATGCTTCGATAGTAGGATTTTTTTTTTAATTTAGCAAAAGATATACTATATTCATTTTCTTTCAAATAAGCAAACAAACAAAAAAACCCTAACATCACTCCAACAGACACATTTAGGAGTAATTACATAGTCTATTTTCAGCTCATTTGGCATAATGTACATGAAATGGTCTTTAATTGCCACTCTTTTAAGCAAATAATTCCAATAAGCGCTGGCAGAATCATGGCAGGTAATCACATTAGGGTGTAGGTGGAGGAGGCAGGAGGAAAAAAGCAGTCAATAGCACAAATATTTTAAAAATTAATTACAACCTAAGTTTTTTATTAAAAGCTCTTATATAATTTATATCATGCCTTCTAAGGTAAAAACTAAGTGATAACCCCTTCCTTCCAGGGATAAGTAACTTCTTGTCTTCTGAGGGCTTCACTAAGATGCTCCCGTCTCTTGCCTTCCTTGGCAAATCCCTGTGTCTTCCAAAAGATGAAGAGCTGTGGGGAGCCCACCTAAAATATAGAATGTACTGCAAAAAGCACTTCCCTTTTTCTTCTGCAATGTGTACACCTCAATTGTGGGAGTATTAAAAGCAAAACACGAAATGCAAACATTATCTCGGCTTTCTATATTCTACTTGACCATGAAATCATTTTTTTCCAACCTCCTCATTTATCATCTCTTTATTCAATAAAACCCATTTTGCCTATCACAAAATGCAAACAATGCAAGTTGAACTAGAACTGTTACTGTTTTAATGAGCATGTGGGCCATCTTTCTGAGTGGATGCCTTTTTAGAATACTCCCTTGAACCACCTGAGAAAAAAAGAAGATTTTTGACCAACATACTAGCCTAAGAATTACAGACAGTCATGGAAGATTTTAATTAAAGGTCTGGGCAACACTTTTAACACAAAATTTGCATATGGGGAGCAGGCTTGTGCTTAAGATACAAAACCCTTCAAAAATAGCCGAGGTGCACTTAACATTTCCAGCAGATAAATGCATACTACCATCACCATGTCAATATTCATCACTTGTGACTTATTGTATGACTTGTTTCCCAAAACCAACTTTATGCTGTGGGGCCTTACTGTTCTTAATAAATTTAAATTTCAAGAAATAACTATAGAAAGACAATATAATTAATCAATGGGAAGTGAAATGCTTTTTCATACTGGCCATTAGCATCACAGAGGTGAAAAAAGAGTGATATCATTTTACAAAAGCAGATAAAATAGCAGATAGTAGTGTGTACAATGTAAATATCTGTTATGCAATTGACAAGCACAGGTCCCAAATCGAGATGAAAGTTACAAAGCAAATGCACATCACACTTTGAAAGGCAATATCAGATACATAAAACTTTCTTCCAATCACAAAAACCTGTACACTTTAAGGAAAAAAGTTCAGCTGTCTAGTTGCTAGCTGCAATTGGCATATGAAACTGAAGAGGCCAGCAGTGACATAACCCAACACTTCTGCAAGGCAGGGAGCCTCCTCCACTGGCCTTTCCAGTTTAAACCTTGATTTTGAACCAAGCACACCTTTCCAAACTTTAGAGGGATTCTCTAAATCATCTAGGGTGATTTCCTTTGTAATGTCAAAAACACTTGCTCTTCAAGTTAAAGTAACTTTAGTCCCTAAGAAAACTATCACCTACTGCTTTTTAAAAACTATTTCAAGAACAGTGCAATCTACCAAAATATTATGGGCAGGAGGGTGCCTTTTTTTTTTTTCTTTTTCAAAGATGTGTGTGGCCTCCTGGGCAAAAGTCACCAAATTCCCAGTGATTTGCACCACTACTGATAGCCTGCCTCAGAAATAAACGTGTCCCTTTGCCAGCTAATACTTAACCTCTTTAAAGTTATCAAATGCAGCATAAGCTAATGAAACATTAAAAACCCATTCCACATAACACCTGGGTCACTAACTTCGTGAATGTCCCACCTAACAACTAAAACTCCAACCTCATCGCACTGAAATGACAATCTTATGCTACATTCAAAACCCGGAACTGCTTCATCCATTCGTACTTCGTACTGACTGACAAAGAGGAAAAAACTAGGGGGGTGGAGGGGGAGACCTTATCGCTTCTAAAGTCATAAAACCCCAAAATAAAGAGTCAGCTCATACTCAGATACCAATAGCGCTACAGCTCCACCAGGGATTAACGGTAAAAGTGAGACCTTTCTGGTATTAACTGCGCCCAGACAAGAATCTTCCCAAATCCAGTTCACACACATTCTGCATTCAACATGTAACAGCCATTCCGCTCACACCCTTACATTTCATGCTAGAATTCTGGTTACCAAAATACATTTCTGCACTCGAGTGGCTGGCCTGAGCTTTCCTGTTCTCTTTGTCTTGTGATCTGCGGGGCAGTTTCTGCCCTTGGGAAGTGAGCGTGAGAGCTGTGGTTTCCAGACAATTCCCCACGATCTCTCAGCACGGGCTTGCACGCTCTCTCGCTCTCTCTAGCCGGCTCCATATTGCCGGGCAAGTCCCTCCAGTCTCACCCCGGGTCACAAAAAGCTGGATTTCGGGCTGTTCCCAAGACCACATTAAATATGCCTCCAGTAACCTGCCCGGGCCCGGCCGGCACCACACGCCGGGTTAGGGCCACAGGGACCCGCCGCCCCGAGGCGCACTTCCCCCACCCCGGAAGAGGAGGGAAGCAAACTTCGGAGGGCGGGGGCTGGGGGCGAGCTCCGGGGACCCCACCGCCCCGCCCGCCCCGGGGAAGGGCCCGGGCAGCCACCCGGGTGCAGCCGGAGGCGCGGAGGAAGGCAACGCTCCTAAACGCTAACGCAAAGGCAGCGGCCAGGGCGCTCTCCTCTGATGAAGGGCCCCGGAAAACGGCAGCAAGGTGACGGTAGGCACCCTTAGAAGTGTACGGCAACGGAGGGGTGGCAGAAGCCCGAGGTCGCCTGCAACTGCGGGGACGAATGCACCCGGCGGCGTGCACAATCACCTCGGAAGACGACCGGGGAAACGGGAGCCGGGAAGTGGCCGAGAGCAAGCAGGACGCCGGCCGCGAGGGGGGCCCGCGGCTGCCCGGCGGGCAGGAGATGCAGGCGGCCGTGAGAACAGCGGGCGGCCCACCTTCCTCGGCTCCGCTGAGCAGGAGAAGCGACTGCTGGTGACAGGAAGAGAGCGGCGGTAGCCGCGCGCGCACACACCGCCTCCCCCTCCAGGGCACACACCCGGACCCGCTGCCGCCGCCTACCTCCCCAGCCGGCTGGCTTCCTTCCTCAGCGGGGCCCAGGCTGCAGCGGCGGCCTCCTGCGCGCACGGCTTCGACGTGCCCCTGACCCGACTCCGACCCAACGGCCGTTCCCAACCCGAGCTTGCTGTCTCCGACCCGCTTGTCTGCCGCCCCGGCTGCGGGCGCTGCTTCCTCCAACTCCGCTCCAGCTGCTGGCGACTCCTCTCTCCGTGCGCCCGCAGCTCCAGCGCCAGACGCCGGCCCCGCCCCCGGCCCCTCCCCGCGAGTCCCGCCCCCGGGCCCGCACCAACCAGCGCCCGCGTCTCCGCCCCTCTCCGCTGGCACCGCGCCCTCCGCCGCTGCCATTCACAGAGCCGGCTTCCGAGCCGGCGGCCGGCGGGGCGGAGCTTCGGCCTTAAGGACCCTTCCTGCCTTCGCGCTCGCCTTCCGCCCTCCAGCCCCGGGGATACCCTGGGCGGCCGAGCAGAGCGCTCTGGTCTGCGCCCGCCTGCGGCCAAGCCAGCTGCTGGGAGTCACCGGGACCAGAGGCGATGAGGCTGGGGGAGATCGACAAGTTCAGACTTAGAGGCTGCGTCTTTAATCGGAGTGAATAAACAAACCCCAGCCCTTTTCGAGCCCCCAGGGCCCTAGCAGAGTGGCTGGGGCGGGGAGGACTCGGATTCCAGGCTCGCCAAAGAGGGGAGGCCCTGCAATTCCCGGCCTCGCTAGCACAGCCACGGGAGTGGGCGGGAAAACCACGCCACCCCGCGTGGCGCCAGGGGGTGAAGGAGCGGTGAAAGGGTGAACCGGACGGACGAGCGCCCGCAGCCTGCCGCAAACTCCAGGAGCCTGGCACCGCCGCCACCCGGAGTCGGGCGGGCCTGCCAGAAGGGCACAGAGTTTTACGAGGAGGGCGCACGTTGTCTGATCCCTCCCAGTCCTGAGATGACAGAGCGAATGTAGGTTGCTCAGGCAGACCTCGGCCCCCCTGGTTGTTCGTGTGGTCGGTGGAGGAAGCTCACGTGAACTGTATGGTCCCTTAAATTTGTTAGTTTTCAAATGCAGATTCTTCAGCTAGTAGTCATTACTTAAGTTGCTCAAGAAAAATCTGTTGTTGTTCAAACCTTCCGCTGACGGTAGGATAGGATGCCAGCACCCTGTGTTCCTCTTTCGCCCATTAAAACATTTAAGAGTCCGCTTTTTAAAAAAGCTCTTCCCAGATTCCTCCTTCTGCGGTTTTGAGACCTGCACCCGCCCAACCTACTTGCCCTAAAGCCCTTTTCCCAATTTCCTTGCAAGAATATTACTTATTTTTTTTAACCAAGCACTTAGACTTAAACTTTGAATTTGGTGATTTATTTCTCTGGGCGTTGGAAATAGAGGAAAGAATATTCTGAAATTTATTGACTGTCCTTAGGAAATGTGATCATTTGTAGAGGTGACTCACATTCTAACTGACAAGTTAGTTCTACTTCAGCTTATTCAGACCCTGACGTTTTTGTTATTCAAACATGTTTCTTGAAGTGGAGATACAAAAGTAGACAGCTACCTAAATGTTTAAGACTCTCACTTTATCTAAAGTAAATATGAAGTTTACCAAGCTACCTCATTCCCTCCCTACATTACACGTGAAATGTAGGACCTCATGTATTTTTTGTCTGAGCTTTGTAAATGAAATGAGGTGTCTCACCCTGTGACAGAATTACTCTGATTCAGTCCAGTAAGCTGAGACGTAATTGCTGTGATGTTTGCCGTATTTCCTTCAGGCTTGGATCTGAAGAAACCTCACTAGCTGCCTCCTTTTACACAGGATGAGTTCCTGGAAAGACACTTAGGTGCTGCTACAGTGGGGTTCTCTTCCTCCCAAGCCTAAAAACAGCATGAAATCTTTAATCAAGCTTCCTTTTCTAGACAGCCTTCAGCAAATTATTTCCAGTATATGTGGTATTTTCTGAAATCGTTTCTATCATATTTCAACATATAAGTCCAAAGAGTGTTGCATGGAAGGTCAATAAGAGTTTCCATAAACCGAATCATTTTTGTCTTTGTTTTATCTCTATTGAATTGGTAACTCCCTGCCATAACACTAACATTCAAATTTTTATTTACTTTCATTTTCTATTAATTTCTATGAACTAAGAAAAGCAAAAAGTACCAAAACCACCATATTCAAACTTAAAAAAAAACTTTTTCTTTAATAAAATTTTACCTGGATTCCCAAAATGTAACTGCTAGAGAAGCCATGTGATGAGACCAAGGGAGTCTCTAGGTCTTTGGACCAGCCATGGCATTACCTCCTGGGCACTTGTTGGACATGCAGATTCTCTCTTTACTGAATCAGGCATGCTGGGGATGGAGCCTATGGATCTACTTTAATATGCCTTCCAAGTAGCACACTAGGGTTTGAGAACCACTGCTCCAGGCCTAGGGCATCTGGGAACACAAACTGAAACCACTGCAATAAAATGCTCAAATATGTGCGCACACAGTACTGTTCAACCAGTAACAGCCAAACTGCCTGGCAGGCAGTGCCACCGTCAAAGAACTCAAAATATCAGAGGACGTATGGTTTGCCAAAGGGAGGGGGTTGTCACTTATGACCGGTGACAGTAAAGGTGGCTCGGAAGGCAGACCATGGGAAACAAGGGCCACTGAAAGCCCTTCAGTGACCACATCAGGCTGAGAAGTACTCTCCCCAAAGACCAGTAGGACGTTCTCCTATACCACTATCATGCCAGCTACTTCATTAACATGAGTGCTAGGACAAGCTTCCATTAGACCTGAAACCTAAGTCTGTAGTTTAGAGCTCAAAATCAACATAAAATAAAAACAAAAGTCTTTGAGCCCTCAAAGAGAGATCCATAGACTAGCAGCGTGGGCACAGAGGAGCTTGTTAGACATGCAGAATCCCAGACCCAGCAGGCTGAATCACAATCTGCCGTTTCACAAGGTCCCCAGATGACTCATATGCAAGTTAAACTTTGAGATACTCTTAAACAGGGGTCCTCAATTTTCGTTACACATTGGAAGTTGCCAAGGGGGGGCTTATAAAAATCCCAGTGCCTGGATCACACACCAGGTGGATTATATCAAACTCTTTAGGAGCTGGAACACAGGCATCAGTAACTTTTAAAGTTCCTCATGTGATTCCAATGTCTGAAGCCAGATTTAAGAACTACTGTCTTGAGGGATCCAGGTAGGAAAGGTACAATCAGGAAAGCCAACTGGAGAGAGACTGGAGCCTAAATGGCTGGTCTTAAATGGGGGCAGCTGGTACTAGAGTTTAGCTGACTGTTCGCCACACAGGAATGAGAGCCCAGATTTGCTAGACCTTCCAATTTTCAAAGAGAAGCTGGAAATCCACATTTTTTATGGGTAATTTCCCAATTATTAAATGCTGGCAATTCATTCAACATTTTTTGAGAGCTGGGTTAGGGCACAGAAGCGTTATGACCACCAGTTTATGGTTTTATGATGCTGTACATCATAAAATTAAGTGGGCCTAAAGGAAAAGAAAAAGAAAAAAAAAAAAAAAAGGAAGGACACCCAAGAAGAGAACCAGCTTGTTCGAAGGTCAAACTGTTCATCTCAAGACTCATGTATTCTGAATCTTCTGCTCTCTACAATACCAAACGCTACAGGCATTCAGTAACTGCACATTGGTAATGGGTGAGATACCAGTGCTGCTGGCAACCCCGGAGCAAAATACTCTGGAGTCTTGCCCCTTATTTTTATTTTCCCTATCTCCTGCCCTGATAACTGAAATGGGAGAAAAATCTATCTGTGTATTAGTTAGCTTAAAATTTTCCACTTTCTGTGAGTTAACCAGGTTAAATACATATTAAGCAAAACATGAAAAAAATTATTGGCTAAACAGAGTAAGAATTCAAAAGGCCAACAGTTCTAGAATTCTCATTTGGTTGTTTTTGAGCTTGTACATACTGTTAACCATGCTGAAGGATTAGAAGGAGAGGCAGCTTCCTGATCGGACCCCGAGAGCACGTCAGATCGTAATCACCTATACTCGGAGTTCTCTTGTCATATCTATGGTCTGGGCATTCTTATCTCTTTCAGCTCTTCTGTCCTCCTACTTTGAGAATAAGACTAAAGAAATCAACTAGCATGAGATGGAAGACAATGAGCCACATTAGTGATAGTTTCAGTTAGTTCTACTCAGTATCTGCTCTTAAAATCCCCTGTAATAAGAAGCTGGACTTTTTTTAAAAAAAAAAGTTACAATACAATCTCAGTTAATAAAATATGAAACATACAGAGAACACTTTGTGTAGTTATTTTCTGGACTGCAAGGGCCACTTTTATTTTTGTACAACTTCACCAACTACGAGACTTCTGGTACATAGAGGACACTCAATAATGGAGAAAGGTCTGGAGGGTGAAAAGGAGCTCAATGCGAAATTCTTGTATTTGTGACTGTTAAAGCAACAGAAGGCAAGAGCTGTTCAGACAGAACTCTGAGGGTCTGATTAAGTCAGAGGCAGAACCAAGGACAGAGCAACAGGACGACCCATGCTGCCCATCCACAAGTAGTGTGAAAACATTACCCAGCATGGAGCAACTGGAAAGCTTTGTGCAAGGAAAAATGAACCTTGACGCTGGTAACCCCCCATATAAAAAACTGACTGGAAATGGATCACAGACCTACATGTAGTTGAGCTTTGACCTACAAATGTCTGAAAGAGAATACAGGTTTAGAAAAGATTGCCTACATATTAGGACAGAGAAAGCATGAATTATAAAAGAAAATCAATCAATTGGATATTATCAAAATTGGAAAACTTTACTCCTCAAAAAATACTGTTGTGAAAATTAAAAGCCACATCTTGGAGAAAATATTTGCAAAATATATATACAACAAAGGACTTATTCAGAATACGTTAGGAACTCTCACCATATAATAACTTTAAAAAGCAAACAACAGTTTTTAAAAATGGACAAAAGATTTATGTGAACACTTTATCCAAGAATATATATGGATGGCAAATAAGCTCATCATCTTTAGTTATTAGGGAAATGCAAATTAAAACCACAATGAGAAGGAATTCATTCAATTAGATACTTGTGTGCAATGTTCATAACAGCATTGTTCACAAGAGCCCAAAGCTGGAAACTACACGTGTTCATGAAGAGACAAATGAGTGAACAAAATGTGGTACTGACAAACAATGAAATATTATTTGGCCATAAAAAGGAATGAAGTGCTGATACATGCTACAATGTAGGTAAACCTCAAAAACATTCAGCGTACATGGTGGTGGGGAGGCTGGAGGATAGTTTCAGCCTGGCTTTGGAAAACCTTACTGAAGTTTCCCAGATATCAAATGGAGCACCCCTCCCTAGTGAGCAGAGCGATTCTATGCCCTACCTCAGGAACATTCTTCCTGTACTGTCCTGCTCTTACTCCCTGACTTCCCTTTGTGTAGACTCCATGAAGCTACCTTACTTGATTAAAATTCTTTTACAAAGCTTACAGTGCACCCAGTTAGGGTTCAGCTTCCTGGGCTACCATCACATTCTAGTCCTGCCTCTTAGACACCAAAATAACCACCTGGTTTAGACTTGGGTGATGCAAGATTTCCTCCATCACCACTGACAGACTCTCTGTCTCTCTCAGACTGATTTATCATGTATTCACTGTTAACATGGATTTCTTATTCACAGAGTTACCTTTTCCCAAAGTTCTAGAGCCATCTTCCTCCAACAAAAGCAACCCACTTAGATCGATACGCATGTGTCAGTTAAGCTAAGGAAGCAATTCTGAAGCATTCTACTATTTTGTTTTAATTTAAAATGGGCTTGCATTTGAAAAGTAACAAGAAGTGTAAATATGATGAAAAGCCAGTTAATAAACTATATTTCTTGGTAATTCAACACACTGAAAATTTAGCCCATAGTGGATTTAATCCTACACCCAAGCTTTGAGAGCTGGCGCAAATTGTGAGGGTGCTGTTACAGCTGCCTGGGCGAAAGGATTTGCTTAAAGATGCTCACGTTGGCACAGCCAGCATAAAAATTAAGGGCAAAGTCACACCGATAGATAATGAGCCCTTTATCAAGGAAACTCTGTTGGACAATCTCACTGCTCAGAAAAAATTTTCAAAAGAAACCCCAGCCTTTGTTCCCTCCGCTGGAGGAGGTCCAGAACTGTCAGCACTTCTGACAAAACCGAGCCCCGAGTATTCAGACAGCCTCATGGAATAAAGGAAACCCATTCGCATCAGCCTCCCCCATCCAGCTCCTACCACACAGCCTTTTCTCTGAGTCTTGACAAGCTGTGTGTGTTGAGAAAATGCTTTAGGACAGGTAAGGTGGTATTCTGACAGTACCAATTTTTCTAAAATGGGCTAGCATCTTTGGCTGGGTGGCTGGATCCCAATATTAACCAAGATTTCCTTTCTTCACTTATGAATAAAATGCATTTTGAAGGAATGACTACTTATAATTTAGGATGGTTTGTAGGTTACTCACTTCTTTAACCTATAATATGTTTGAAAAATCTATCTCACGTTTTCTGCTTTAAGGGAGCTGTGCATCTGCTGGCTTTTATATTGGAGTTTGGTATTTAAAGAGGATTTTGTGTTTTATTAAAGAGGACATGCAGAGAATAAAAGAGGAATTTCCACAAATAAGGAAAAGCCTTCTGCTTCACTGCTTCACTTTGACATGAATTATTTTATGTGAGGCATCAGCCCTGGAGTGTGGGCAGAGCATGCATTGTGATTTCCATTTTACAGATGAAGAAACAGACTCAGGAAGGCTGTGTGATGTAACCTGGGTCTCAGAGATGAGGAGAGGCAGAATGAAATCTCCACTGGGCCTTTCTGACTCTAGGAATACAGCACGTGCTGCCTTGTTGTTCAGTGATATCTCCTTATCCTGACCCGGTGATATGCCATTTGAGGCAACTTTCAGTCTAACCATTCTAAGTATCAGCTAATCCAGCATCACCACAAGTCGAGGAGAAACTTTGAAAGGACCCAAAAGGATCTAGGCTGATCAACACAGAACTTCAGACCTGTGGGAGTGCCTCATCTCCCTTCCTGGATAATCCTGAATTACTGAGTTGGCAGGTGCCTTATGCATCTACTTTAACTCTCTCGTTCTCAGAGAAGGAAACTGGGTCTCAGAGAAGTGAGGTAACTGTCTCTATGTTATGAAGTTACTTGATGCTTCAAGACACACAGCCAGTTAAGTGACAGAATCATGACAAAAACCTAAGTCTCCTAAATCCAGGCATAGGCCTTGCTGGTCTAGCCCGGGGCCTCACTGATACTATTCCGGTTTCGCGAGTGCTTGCTAAGTCCTTGCCAAATATAACAGGCACCGCTGACTTACTGAAGACAAGATTTATGACTCGTATGCGTGATTACAGGTCTGTCAACAATGGCCTTGTAAAAGATTAATAATCTTGTACATAATTTAGGCACCTTGCCACATGAAAAACAGGAGGAACCGTGCAGGCCAATGATGCAATCTAAGGACAAAGCTTCTTTAAACCTGAAATGTTATGAAAGACTCCACCACACAATTCCATGGCAAAGAGCTGGAGATTCCAGCTATTTTTTCAGTTCATGAATTCGAAGGAAAAAAAGAACATGCATGCACCTGTTTCCCAAATCGTCTACCTGGCCATGAATATTGGCAACCCCTCCCCCAACACCCCGAACACCCCGTCCTTTCCACAAGCCATGCTGGACCCCATTAAAACTGTGTCCTAACGTTCCCCTCAGGCTGGGGGCATTCCCTCACCAATTCCCATGTAATACTAAAAACACAGTATTCCACCCATCACAAAGCTCAATTCTTAGACAGAGGTGGCTTTGCCAAGCCTTTCCTCGTTCATCCTTTCTCGGAAGGGGGTTCAGAAACTTCTGGGCTTACCAGCAGACTACCCTGCAGAAGGCTATAAGACCACATGTCAGGCTCAAAGTAGTATCATCCAAAGGAACATAAGAGCCAATAGTTTGAGGCAGGCCAAGTTCACATGCTTCTGCGCTAGGGAGACGCTCTGGAGATACTGACTGTTCACCAGGCGAGATTTCAGAAGAGGGGTCTCCCTACAGGGACAGGTTTTTCTTGACCTGGCAGGGAGTGGCTCTGGCCCTAAGTACCACTTTCCCGCAGAAGAGGTGGCTGGGGAAGCTCATCCACAGAAACATGGCACGTGGAAACAAAGAGGGAGAGTGATAACAGCTCACGGCACTTGTTATGAAACCTGCACAGGTTCAAGTGCTTTACACATATGCATTCATTCAGTCTCCACAGCCCCCTATGAGGCAGGTTTCGTGCCGTCTCTCTCACTTTACAGATAAAGAAACTGGGCACAGAAAGTTTAGGGAGCCGGGAGAGCTGAACTTTGAACTCCAGCCACTAGGACCAGCATGTCCTAAAACGGAGTTGTAAACTCCACCTCGCAGGCCCACTCCAGCCCATCGCCTGTTTTCGTAAATGACTCCTGCTGTCTGTAGGCTTTCACGCTCCCACGGCAGGGTGGGGAGACGCAGCAGGGCTGAACGGCCCACACGGCTCTACAGGAGGCTGCTGACTCCTGCTCCAAGTTACACTGGGGACAGAGAGGGACTGTCCCTCTCACACCTTTTTTTGGGGGGGGGTGGTAATTAGGTTTTTATTATTCTGATGGAGGTACTGGGGATTGAACTCAGGACCTTGTGCATGCTAAGCGTGGCTCTGCCACGGAGCTGTATTCTCCCCCCTTACACATACCTTTTAAAAGTACAAACACATCTGATGGCTGTTGTGATACAGACAATTTAATATCTGGGAGAAAGTTTAGCATGTATCTAATTCCTTCCCATCTGTTTAAAAGGGGGAGGAATCTGAGGTCTGGGGACATGAGAAAAATGGCTCTTCAATGACACTGATAATTGCAGAGCCAGGTCTGGAATCAAAATCCCCACCCCACTGCCCTGCTGTGTTTGGGACATTGCCTCAACTTTCAATTAGCACCTTAGCAGGGATGAGTTGAGAGGAGTTGAGAGCAAGCCTGGAACAAGTGAGAGGTACCACCCAGCAGATGGAGAAGGAAGTTAAAGGTAAGTACAGAGAGGCTGGCAGGGAGGAAACAGTCTGTGCTGATAAACAGACGGAGAGGTGGCTACTTCACAGCTTCGTCCGGAGCCAGCCCGGGAGAGGCCACGCAAGCCTGCCGGATTCCCAGCCCCTGACTTCCCTCTCAACTAATGTAGACTGTCTACTGGACACTCAAAAGTGGATTATTTTGTAAATGTTATTAACTATGTATTTGGTGAATCCCTACTGGATTGTAAATGCCTTGAGGAAAATTCCAAAGGTCATGAACACAGGAGGTCTAGAGTCTGCAACGAGAGCCGCACCCTGAGAAGTCAGAATGGAAATATCAGGCTGATTATTTCCTACTCTTTTTCAAGGCCCATCCACAAGAAAGTTCACATGAGAGCTTTCTTTCTGATCATTTTCATCACTGGTAATTTGCAAAGCTCTCATTTTATCTTAGAGCTTCAAAAGAATACACTGTCAAAACCAGCTTCTTCATGACTTGTCATTTACCAGTTCCTCCTCTAATTCTAAGGGAACAAATGCAACTGAAATCTCAACTCCTGCTTCTTCTTTTAACACTTTGGGGAGTCAGTGTTAATCAAATACTAATGAGAATCAAGAGAGAGGATTTGTTATGTAATTTTTGCAGCTACAGAAATGCAAATGATATTTTAGATCAGTCTAATTTCACAACTAGTGTGTTGCTTTGTTGAATCTGTTCAAAACTTCACGGTCTGAACCATAGACAAATGCAAATCTACTGGCATACGTCACTAATATGAAATTCTAACAATTTCGGAAACTTCAGATGCCATAATAACACCAGTCCAGACAGAGGAAATATTTTGTAAAATTATCAACCTTCTTGGAACAGTTTGCAGTTAGAGTTTGTGGCTCACATGTGTTAATTTACTCAGTTGGGACATCATGGCACATTTGCTCTATCTGCCTACCCCCAGCTCCTCAGGACTTGCAGCCCTGGTCCTGATACAATCTGCATGGGTTATTGCAGGAGCATCCACGTCGGCCACAGATCGGTGCGGTGTGTGAATCAACGTGAGTCAGTTGCGACGTTTTCTTTTATGTTGACAAGAAACGTCACGGGAGCTGACTTGAGAGGAGACAGAAAGAAGAACAAAGAAGATGTGCAAAGGGGAAGAACTGAGGAGGGCTACCACAGTCCTGAGTTCCCGACTGCAGCTTTTCCTGCAGATTCAGTTTTGCATTCCATGAGATGCCTCTATATCCTTACAATAAAATGTTATTTTTGCTTAAGCCTTTTGGAGTGGGGTTTCTGTCACTGGGCACTAAATGTCTTAAGAAATACAGCTTCACAAACTTTAAGGAGAAAATAGAATTTTGCTACAAGGATATGTGTATTTACTAGGAAAGTTCATTTACTCATCAGTAAGCGTCTTCAAGTTATAACTGAAGGCAGATTAACTGGGCCATTGACTTGAACTTAGTAAAAGGTTCAACAAATTTTTGTTGTGGTGGTTGCTGTTGTTTTATTGAATAATAAGTAGCAAGGACTGGGGAGTGACATACTGATGAAAAGAGAAGTAAAGCACATGAGGAAAGGAAAGCACAGGCCACACGCCAAGACTGAAGGTCCACCCTCATTCTGACCATGTCTGGTTCCGGTCCCTGTCCCTGCCTCAACAAATAGCACAGTTATCCGGTCTGTTGTGTGTGCAGAAGCCAGGTAATCATTCTCTCTCTTTTGTCCTGTACCGAGTCCATCATTTCATCATTCCACTGGTCCCAGTGGTTTAACAAAAAGAAACCTCTCATGTTTATCCATTTCTTTTCATCTCCAGTGCTGCTACCCTAATCCAAAGTTGCATCATTTCATTGTCACTTAATTGGTCTCCTTTCTGAAATCTCTTAATTCCTAGCATTCCTAACTCCAGTTCCAGCCAGAGGATGCTTTCTGAAATGTAAATCTGATCATGGCATCCATCTCCCCCTGCCCCAGACACACCCAATACACATATTCTCTTTTAAACATTTTATGGTTTCTCATTGTTGTAGGGCAATGATTCTTACTCCTGCTTCACAACAAAATCACTTGGAAGATTTCAAACCAACCAACCACTCAACCAAGCCTCTGCCCAGGTCTCACTTTCAGAAATCTGGATTTAATTGTTCTAGGGGGAATCCTCTTATCGGTATTTCTAGAATGCCCCCCAGGTGATTCTCAGGAGCAGAGAGAGTTGTGAGAACCGCTCCAGGTCTAGAGGCTAAAATCCTTACCGTGGGCTGTGCCCAGTCTTGCCTCTGCTTCCTCCTCTGCCATCCCGGCTACCGTCCCCGTGCCGCTCCCCAGCCGCGCTGCTCTTCTCTCAGTTCCTCAAATCCCCACACTCCTTCCTGCCTGGGTCTAGGGCCTCTGAGAGGTTTCTTCCTGTGACACACTCTCCTCTTCCTCCCCATCTGCATGTTGCACCACCTCCTTAAGGACGACTTCCTTGACCTCCCAGGGTGGGTCAGCTCCCCATTCCGGGCAGTCAAGGCTGTCAAACCCTGCCCCCTGCCTTGATAGTGCTCATCACAGTAAGCTTTCCTTTTCTGTGTAATTCTTTGAATCGTGTCTGTCTTTCCCACTAAACTATAAACTCTGTATGAGCTGAGACCACATATGCTTTGCTCACATGGCGTTGCATCTCTGGTCCCCAGCCCACGTCTGGAAGAGGAGGCCCCGCTTCCATGTGATGAGGACGCAGTGAGGAGAGGGTGCTATTTACTGAGGGCAGCCCTACTGCTCGGTAGGTTCAAATGAAGCACCAAGTTTTTTGTTACAAACGTTATCAAAAACTTCGAAGGGAAACCTATGTCTTGAGTGGCATGGGCAGTGCAAAACTCTCAGGTCACGTGGTCGATGGTGGTAGATGGTGGCTGGAGGGAGCAGGGCGTGGAAAACTCAAGCCAGGTGAAGCGGCTGGAGGAAAGGCCCTGACCCCGCCAGGTCTGTTCTTTCATTGCATCCCCATAAATGTCTGCCTGTGGCTTCAGTGGCCTGGTCTGAAAGCAAAAAAGGAGAACCTTTGCTCGGTAATTCCCATGGGGTCTGGCAGGACAAGGCAGCAGCCCTATGGGACCACTGGGGCCGAGGACTCCCCCAACTATGAGGCATCTAGTGTGGCAAGAGACCTGGAGCCAGACTCCCTCTTTTCAAACCCCTGCAGGTAGCTCTGCTACGTAATTACTATGGGACCTGAAGACAAGTTGCTTATGCTCTATGTTTCTGTTTTCAGACTGTAGCGTGAGCAGGATGACAGGCTATATCTCACAACTGTTATATAAGACTATAAAATAATCTCCTTAGCACAGCAATTACAAAAATAATGGATTCTAGCTAACATAAGCACAAACTCTTCCTAGCACAAGCCTGCTTCAGCCATTGTTTTTATGATTTCACTCCTACTCTGAAAACTACAGCCTTCTCCGTCTTGGCTTCTGCACTGGCAGGTCTGCAGCTAGCTGGAGCCCTGGTGGTTGCGTGCTTTTCACCAACTGTAGCACACACCCAGCTGCCACAGCGCAAACTTTCTGCTATCCAGTGAGAAAAGGCTTCTGGTTTCTGAAGACCACAGGGCAGCACATTTACAATTTCTGAATTTTAGATCAGTCGTAATTGTGCAGATGATCTGCCTTCCAACTGTGTGCACTAAAGTGTCACTGCTGTCCACAAACATCTATCAAGTGTGCTCTCAACTCCACACCCTGTACCTTCTGCAGTGAAGTTGGAAACCTTGCACCAGTATCCCTTCCTAGGACAGTGACAGAAGCAACCTTGCTACACAGGACATCCTCCTCTCTCTGGTCTTGCATTACCCCTGGGAATGTATTGCCCAGAACAGGGATAAGGGGCATCTCATTTATTCATACTCCCTGGAATGAAATGTTCTGAGCACACTGTAACACTGGAAGCACAGAGAATCGGATACATGACACATCCTTGGTAAAACATCCACTTTAACTAGAAGATCATTTCTGTTACAACCATACAAATTTCACCTGAAAGTTCAATGTGACTAGCACCTCATTGGAAAAGGATTGTGATGGTGTCAGTTTATGAGTCAACAGGACTGGGCCATGAGGTGCCCAGACACTTGGTTAAACGTTATTTTGGGTGTTTCTGAATGACATTACCATCTGCATAGGTAGACTGAGTGAAGCAGCTGGCTCTCCCTATTGTAGGTACACCCTCTCCAATCATTCGAGGACATGCAGAGAATAAAAGAGGAATTTCCACAAATAAGGAAACGCCTTCTGCTTCACTGCCTTGAGCTGGGATATTGGTTTTTCTCCTGCCTTGGGACTCAAACTAAAACACTGGCTCTTCCTGAGTCTAAAGCCTGCTGGCTTTCAGACTGGAACTATACTCTTGGGTCTCCTGTTCTTAGGTTTTTGGACTCTGATTGGAGTCCTGGCTTTCCTGGGTCTCCAGTTTGTTGACTGAAGATCTTGGGACTTGGCAGCCTCCATAATCACCAATTCCTTATAATAAATCTCTTTCCATAAATACATTGGTTTTCTGGGGAACCCTAATACAAGGAGCTCAGAAGATTTTTCTGCCTTAGTAAATAGAGGAGGCCAAATATAATTGGCATTTTCTTGCTAACAAAGATTCAGAAGATTTTAGAGAAATATTGAACATTGTGAACATGAGTCTCTCACTGTACAGTGCTGTGGGGGAAAATTAAGGGGAATTAACGTGCATTGAGTACTTGCTATGAGCCAGTCACTTTCACAAACATCAATTTAATGAATTAAAGAATATTTACCGAGCTAAGAAATTAGTTTAAGAACAAGTCGGAGGCACCAGTTCTATTGCTGCCTTTCGTCATAACTATGGAATTTATTAAACAGAACAAGGCAAAAGCCTTCTCTTGCTAAGAGAAGCTGCAGAGACTGCAAAGGGAAAGATGCGATTTCTACCCTTGTGTCAATTAACTGAGTTATCATTTTAAAAATGCTGTTCTTTCTGGCACAACTGCATCACTGTGATGCAAAACAAGCTTGACTTTCTGCCTCCAAGACCCAAAACAGCTAGGATGTTGTTTTAACAATATCGCAGATGATGTCTCATGATATCACTGTCACTAACTAGAAATACACTGTGTCACTGTGACAGGTTTTAGGCAGTCTCAGGGACATCTCCACTTTCTCACAGCGTTTTGTAAATCACAGGAAATCTTCCAGACTCAGCACTGCCCCCCATGTAGAAACTACAGGATCTTATTGCAAGACATGAGGAAAGCATCAGGAAGTTAGCTTTTCTGACCTTTGTCTGAAGAGACCCACTTGGAGTCCCGGGGCCTCCTGGTGAGATCTTTCTGGGGCTTTTCTTTATCTGCCTGAGGGAATGGATAGACAGGTCCAGGGGGAAAAGGACTCCGCTGAGATCAACAGGTTGGCAGAGTCTCCAGCTCACTCACCCCTCATATATGGAAAAGATCTAACCCTCAGTGACCCTGCAATTTTTAATAAAGTCATAACCCCAAACAGTAACTGACAAAATGTTTTGCAATGGAAAGGCAGCAGCAACTAGAATTTATGTCTAGAGACTCGAACTTTGTCACTTAGCTATGTCACTTGACCTTCCTGGGCTTTAGCTGGAAAGAACTGAGGTGGGGTGAGGACTGGGAGGGAGAGGAGGGTGGGACCACAGGATTTCTGAGACTCCTTTACTTTTAAAACCCAAGGTTTTTTGTTATCTCTCTATGTAGAGTGGTTTTATCAGTGTGATAAGCTTACCAACTTATCAAAGGTAAAAATTTGGCAGCCACAAAGCCCCTTCTCATTTATTTGGACTGTAGGGTCCTAGCCTGTCAACCCTCTGTTTAGTTTAACAAGTGCTTTGGAGCATTTGCTACAAGTCCCTGTGCTAGGTTCTGGAAATGCAAAATGAACTCAGACTTGTGAGGTCTTAAGGAAGATGCAGGGTGCTGGTTTAATATACTCTAAATTGTAATTTTTAAAGAAAAACACAAAAACATACATATGGCAGTTTAAAAATGTGTCTCTGATATTCCTCCCAACAAGAGGGGGACAGTCTTAGTGACTTGTTTATAACCAACTGAGCCTTGTGACTGGGATGCTGTGTGATGGAGGTTAGGTGGGCAAAGGCTACTGCCTGGTTTCCTTGGGACACTGGCCAGGGGGAGCCATGCACCACATAGGAAGTCTAACTATGCCAGGACCACTATGCTGGTGGAGGTGCTCTGTTAACTACCCCTGCTGAGCTCCCAAGGGGATACCCCCACTGTGGACCCATAAGAGAGCACATTGGTGCCTTTGATGACCGGAGCCCCAGCCAACATCTGACTGAAGCAGCATGAAAAATCCCCAGCAAGACCTGCCCAGGCTGAGCTCTTCCTGAATTCCCAGCTCACAAGACTGTGACCAAAACAAAATGGTGGTTTTGAGCTCCTGGTTTCAGGGTAATTTGTAATGCAGCAACAGTCAGCAGAACAGTATCTTCAACAAAATTATTCTTAATTACCACAGAATCAAAGGTGCCACAGAACCATTTATATTTCAATAAATTTTTCCAGTAAGTATACAGTCTGCGCTCAAGGAGAGAAAGATAACATGGGTAGAAGTGACCTGAAATCCTTGTACACAAATCATGCAGTGTTCTAAAATGCCTTATTTTTTTCAAGTATAGCCCTAAAACTCAGTTTAAGTTTCCTTAAACTAGAAACACATCCATGGGACATTAGATTCTGAAAACCAAAAATTCAATTGGAGAAAAGTGAAATGAAGATGACCCCTTAAATAATAATGACAGTTGTCCTATTTCATCTTATCAGTGCTCTTCAGGATAAATTATTTTTGTTTTTGTTTGGGGGGGAAAAAAAGTCACCCTGAGTCTTTATTTACTCTAACCACAGTGAAACACATTCTGGCCTGGTGATCACAGGAACAATACAGGGAGATAAGAATAGATTCCTGACTCCTATCCGTTTAGCTAAATCATGTGACACATAACCATTCCCTCATTCATTCGTAGATATTTTCAATACTACCAAGGTTTTCGTGCTCTGTATCAACTGGAGTTTAGCACATAATCCATCTTCGAAAAACGACAGCATCATGACTTGGTGGACCTAGAACTCATCTGAGGATGAAGCCTCCAGTCGCTGCAGAAAACCTATTTTAACAGGTGACGATTTAAAGGCCTACCTGGGAAAGCAGCAAGCAGCTAACTTTGCCTTTTCATTTTGGTTTCTCTATTTGCAAAGTTGTAATTACAGTCCTGACCTACCTTAATGGTCACAGTGTAGATTGGGGGAGGTTGCACACTGCATGGAAAAGAAAAGAAAAGAAGGGGGAAAAAAAAAAAGCCTGAGAATTAAAAATACTAAATCAGCTTTGCAAAGGTGGTAGTTTTCAGAACCAACTAAACTTACTTTTTTTTTTTAAAGAGGTTAATCTTTCAAATTTGCATTCTCCCTTGCCACCTTTGCCTGTGCTGTTACTTGTTTTTTGTTATCTGAATTTTAATATTCACTATATAAGCAGAGTAAGCAAATGGGTATGTATGTATGTATGAAAGAGGGGGCAGCAGCAAATAAAGGTAAAAGTCATTCAAGGTCCTTGTGGATTTGGAACTAATAAATGGAACAAGTGGAGAGACATCTATTTTCACAATTGCACTAACTGCAGGTGGTATGTAAAATCCCGTATTTAAAAAAATTATGAATAAAGGATTATCTAGATAAACAAGTTCAGTAAGATTTCTTTGAGTGGCTTAATGGCTGTCCCTTCATGTATTTGGAATACGCTTAAAAATACAAAGTTTGTCCTCTGCAAAACTTTTCAGGGATACTTCAGAATATTTATTATTTATTCTGATGTATATACACATACCTCACAGAAGAAAAAAAGGCAAGTCTATATGAAACAACATTGGGTCCTAAGCCCATGACCAAAAGACATTTTAAAATATAGTTGTTTTTCTTTGCTAACCCAATTGTTCCCCCAAGACTTCTTCTTTCCTTCCACATTTGTGAGGTCTCATTCTTGTCAGCTTGGCTCTAAGGCTGCATCCTCTCTGAGACCTTCTGGTCTCACGTGAGTCCTCCTCTCTCTTCTCCTGGGCTCCCGCTGGACTGCCTTCATTTCTCTGTTCGTATAATTCCCACACAAAGCTGAAATGACCTGCTTACAACTTGTCTTCTCCACTAGACTGGGAGCTCCATGGAACTAAAGACTGGCTGATTCATTTGTCTTCACATCCACTGTACAGCTCTGTGTGTAGCAGGTGCTCAGAAGATGCTCGAGGGTCAGTCCTCAGATCTGTTGGCCATCACTCCATTAGCTCTGCATTTCTAACTTGTAATATGTCTTTTCCTCTTAATCTTTGTAATTTTCACTGGACCCCTTTGAGTTTTGATTCCAAAGTTCTTAAGAGACAGAGCTCCCATCAGCTGGAGGACACTGTAGAAGCTGGGGTGGGGGTGGGGGCGTGTGAGCTGAGTCAAGGTCTCTCATTTCTGGCTTTGCTCCTCAAATCTACAACTCACCTTTCTGCTCTATTTTCTTTCCCTCTTCTCATTTTCCTTTCAGAGCACATCTGAAGGTGAGAAAACTTCATCTTACTACTATATTTGTACTTGCCAAATACTATGCTGAATCCAGCTGCGATTCTTAAATTATTCTGGACAAAGTGGTATATGCCTAGTGCAAAATAAATTTCCTTGTAATCTCTAGCTATAAAAAATCCTGTTCTTTTTTTTTTAAAGTATGGTATGGTATAAGTTAAACTCTGCTTTGAACTTTTTCTGGCATTGAGAAACATCAGGTGAAAATATTCCAAAATGATTATGAGTCCTTCATTTAAGAATATCTAATGGTATGAAGAATGGTAATTAGAAGTGGAAGAAAAAAAAGCACAGTATAAAGCTAAATAGAATTGGATTCCATTTAAGTGTGTTAAAATTATCTTTTTCTCTTTCTCTTTGTGTGTGTATATAAAGATTGAAAGGAAACCTACAGAAATACTAACAAGTTCTAATTCAAAGACATGGTACTTACATTTTCTTCTTTACACTTTTTTCCCTACATTTTTCAATGTACTTTTTTTTTTTAATAACCAGAAAAACAAAATCTGGACATATTATTTTAAAAAAGAAATCTGAACAAGTTAAAAACACAGAATAGACTGGGACATTTGAAAGAACATCTATTTTTGTATTGTAGCCTGGGTAAAGGAGACAGGCAAAGTGGCTTCTTTATTGTAGTACCTTTTTAATGAATAAAATGTCTAAATGCTCAAGAGTATAGTGCAATGAGGTCCCCCACACCCCCTTAGCCCAACCCCCTTAACCACACTGCCATCATTCTTTTCCCTAGTTTTCCCTCCCTTTTTTTCAAAGCAGCCTTTTTCCTCCATTTTTTAAACTAATCAGTGTACAACACTGGGTCAATTTCCAGTGTACAGTAAAATGCTTCAGTCATACATTCAAAGCAGTTTTTTAAAGGATCCCAGTGATCCTTTAAATTGCTTGGATATATTTTATTTTATGTAGCTTGAGTTTTTCTCTTCTGGGATGGCTTAGAAAGCCTCAAAGCCTCTGAAGGCCCACGAATGGGAGACAGCATCTTGATTCCACAAGTATGTGCCCTTCAACCCTGCCTAGAGACCAAGCCCATTGAAGTCCCTGAGAGCAAACATCTATGAAAAGCCAAGCGATGTGGTATTTACTCAACTTTACTCCTGTCCGGTGGGGGCAGAGAACAGACTCCAGTGTCCAGGATAAAGCCGGGCCTCGCTGGGCCTTGGCAGCTCAAGCCGCCCCATTGTGATTCAAGATTCGGGGTGTAAACACAGGCAGTGTTTAACCATCGCCAGTTTGCTTTGAATGTTTGATAGCCGTGACTGGGGCTCAGGAAGAACACAGTAGTGACTTCTTTGCTGGAACTGAAGTTGGGGCTTTATGTCGTGTTTGGGCAAGCGGCACGGGCAGCTGCAGGCCCTCAATGGGCGCTTTCTAGTCGCGGAGTGGGCTGCGCTGCGTTGCTGGGAGCCCAAGGTCCGGAGCTGCCCGGGGATGGGTTGGGGGAGGAGGAAGCAGGACTGCCCCAGCCTGGGCCACCCCGTCTCAGTGACAGGTGCTGAGGAACAGGAGAAGGAGGAGCCCCTCCCCGCCCGCTCCCAAGCCTGGGCTCAGTGTCTGCCACTAACTGCCGTTTTTATTGCGTTTTTGTTTCAGGAACACAGGACCTTGGCAGGCAGAGATGTACCCTGTGGCTTGGTCTTTCTCTGCTCAGTCAGGGGCGAGGAAGACAATAACAAAGACCCTGACTTTGCTAAATGACCAAGACTCACTGAGATAACAAGCCAGCGCAGTTGTTGGCAGAGAGCCCTCTGAGAGATGCTTGATGCAGTGTGCTGTCCTGGGGCGGGAAGGACTGGGAGGGAAGAGCTCTAAATTCTATTTCGGTACAACCAAAGGAGATCATCCCTTCTTGATGTGGGTAGATGACCCTATTATTGCCACCGATCATTTACTGAGAACTTCTTTTTTAAATTCTTATTTTTTACTGAAGTGTAGTTGATTTACAACGTTAGTTTCATGTGCACAGCAAAGTGATTCAGTTATACAGATACATACATATATACATTTTTTTAGATTCTTTTCCATTACAGCTCATTACAACAAATTGGATAGAATTCCCTGTGCCACATAGTAGGTCCTTGTTTATGTGTTTTATATACAGTGGTGTGTGCCTGTTAATCCCAGACTGAGAACCTCTATGTGCTGGGAACTGAACTAGGTACTTCATGTTCATTTTGTTACCACAATCCCATAAGGTTTTGTAGTTATTTCCCCTTTTTTTAACAAAGGGAAAAACTGAGTTTCAGAAAGGTTAAGTAATTTTCTCAGTACTGCTACACAACTTGTAAATGGTACAGCCAGAAATCGAGCCTCGGTATGACTATAAAATAACATTTACTCTTTTTTGGGGAAACACATAGCTTATACCTCATAAATTTTCAATTCAATTCTGGCTGTGGCCTAGAAAAGGCGAGTTGGCCCTGGGAGTACAGAGTATGTCAATCATTTATATACACTACAATATCCACCCTTCTCATCACAGAGATGAGGTAGAACCATTAGGCAGAATGGCAGAAGGATTTCTTCTCAGTCCTTTGAGAATTGGAACCTCCCCTCCCCCTCCACCCGGTCTGGACTTGTTAAGCCTGTTATAAAGAAAAAATTTAATGCCATTGTTATTTTAAATAACTGCTCCTTAATTTTTTAATTGAAAAATAGACTTCAGTTTTTAGAATAGCTTAAGATTTACAGAAGAAATTGAGAAGATAGTAGAGATTTCCTCTCTATCCTACAGTTCCCACTGTTATTAACATCTAATAATGCAATTTGTTATAATTAATGAACTAATATTGACACATTACGAACTAAAATCCACAGTTTATTCAGATTTCCTTGATTTTTACCTAAAGTCCTTTTCCCACATCAGGATCCCATCTAGGACACCACATTACATTTGGTGGTCATGTCTCCTTAGGCTCCTCTTGGCTGTGACAGTTTCTCAGGCTTCTGTTGATTTTGATGACCTTGATAGTTTCAAGGTATACTAGCGATTTTCTAAGAGGTAAGAGAACACCCCTCTTTGAAGATATGTCTGATGTTTTCCTCGTGATTAGATTAAGGTGATGGGTTTTTGGGTAGAGGACCTCATATGGAACATGCCATTTTCATCACACCATTATCTTTAAAGGTATTATCAGCTTGACCTGTGACCTTGATTACCTGGCTGAGGTGGTGTTTGTCAGATACTGGAAAGTTACCTTTCCCCCCACTTCCGTACTGTGTTCTTTCAAAGCCACTATGCATAGCCCACGCCTCTCCGAATTGTAACACCATTTGTTTGGCTGTCGGCAGTATTTATAAAAGAAAAGAAAATACAAACCACCGTAAAATAAGCTCAACTCAGATGTAAGCACAATCCTTCTCTTTCCAAATATTCAATTAAAAAAAGTTTTTAGAGAAAGCCACCCTATGGTGAGGGAAACAAACAAGCAAACAAACAAAAACAGGCAGACAGAGAGCAAACCAGAGAGCTGGAGTATGCCAAGGTTACTAATAACTCCCATTCCTAGTCCCAGTCCTTCTCAGTCTAAACTACGGTTATCCAAACATTCAATTTTAGTTACCTCCATCTGGACTTAGGAGAACACCATTTCTTTAAACACTTACATCTTGTTTAAATGTTTTACAGTGTATTTTCGTAAATTAAAGATCTTTGAAACAATTACAAATTATGTTAGGAATATAACTAAAAATTGTCTGATAGTCAACTTACTTTAGTGGAAAGGAAACTGAACAAAGTTAGCAATATGCCTTTGACCTTGAACTGTTATTTGACTAGCAATCTGAGTTGCAAGCTTTTTTAACATGTTATCAAGGTCCCAGATTACTTAGGTATATCTAGCCTCTAAGTCACATTTACCTGCTTTTGTGTGTGTGTGTGTGTGAGTAGGAAGATTCAGAGGGCAGAGTTCAATCTTCTCCAAAAGAATTTGCCCATAAATCTATATAAAGAGCTGGCAGGAAGGATGGATTAAGCGAATTCACCCCAGAAAAGAAAAGAAATGACAATTCTCAATGAAAATACAGTGAGTAATATTTTAAAGAAAGTTTTTAAATAGACATACTTGCTTGACTTCTTTTATTCAATGTGCAGAAGACACCAAATACATATTCTCTGGTGGTGAAGGTGGTGGGCAAAGGGATCATATTCATAAACCTATGACTGAAGCACATGCCAGTGGCAACGAAAGGTAATGATGTAGCCTAATGCATACTACAGCTTCCATACGCATTTGAAAAACCAGTGACATATGTATGTGTGAAAATGTGTTATCTATTCAGTCTATAGCTAGTGCTTGTTGCATAAGGCCTTGTAATAACCCCTGGGACCCTTTATCAGGAAGGCATGCACTCCTGCTGCTGCTCCTCCACCCCACCCCTAAGCCCACGCCTGTCACTAGGTTCCTGACCTAGCTGTTCTCTTTCAGTAGATGAGCTGTTTCACTTGGACTTCCAGTTCTCATGCATCCACGTCCTCTTCACATCTCCAGTAAACTTTATGAGCAGGGGGTGCAGAGGGAACTTCATGTCGGCTGATGGACTGACCTGGCTGGAATTCTGGTGCTCTTCCAGAGTCCAAGTAACTCTTGGGCACACTGGTCAATGGCTCCACCCTCAACTCTTTGGAAGGCGTACCAAACCCAAGAGCAGTAAGAACAGGCAGCAATGAGTGTCTGAGTCTTGGGGCCTTGAGTCTGTACCTGCCAGACACTGCAGAGCCACCTCAAAGAAAAGAAGGGTGTGAGCTCTGGGTTCAGGCTCATTCTTGAGGCCACCTGTGGGTCACTCACTTATTCTAACTTCTTAGATATAATGCCTGCTTTTTTTTTTTTTTTTTTTTTTTTTTTGTCCTCAGTAAAGGCCCTGCTTCTTGGTGGAGCTGCCCTCACTCCCACTCTCTGATTCCCTTGACAGCAATTCTGATTTTCTACTTTAGCTGGGCTGTCTCAGGAAGTCCTGGAAAAAAATCCAACACTTCTGCCCCATCTGTTCATCTGGTTAGCTCCCTCTCGGCCTGGAGGGTGGAACCTGGATTCGTAAGAAGGACATGGGTTTCCTCCCTTTCTTCTCTCCGACCTCATACCAACAAAACTAAACCAAAAGGCAAACCTGTCCCACTCCTGACTGATGCCCAAACCCTAACATTAGAAATTCTTTGGCTGGGGCTTTAACCTGTCATAAAACTGCAAAATGCCTCTAAAAGCAGGGGTTACTAGTTAAGCCTTATCAGTAAGTCATCAAAAAATGAGCTTATCAGATCCTTTCCTGGTGGCAGGTTTCAAAAGTGAGAGGATAGAAAAGAGGGTAACCCTGAACCTCCCTCCTCCTACTTCTCCAACAGTTTAGAAAAGCAAAAAGAGAGAACTAAAGGTTACATGGATGAAGACTAAAATTAGGAGTCTTGTCCTATTGTCTCTCTTGCCTCACAGCACAGCAATCAAAAGTTCTTTTCTAGAGCAGATATGGGCAGATGACTGAAAGCCTGTAATTTAGTTCACACTGAAGGTAACCAGAGTGTAACAAACAGAGATTCTCGAGACGGGGCCAGGATGGGAAAAGAATCAGTGCCACTGAGACCACGAGTTGTGAGCTGGTCAACAGTAGGAAACACATAGCATTCACTATGTTCTTGACACTGTTTTATGTGATTTATAGCCAAGAGAGAAGTGTTGTTCTTTTGCCCCATTTCACCTATGAGGAAATAACTTGCTTAACCCACTCAGTAAGTGGCAGGGCCAAGCACTGAACCCATGCATGGTGGTTCCAGAATTCAAACTCTTAAATAGCACTATGCTATAGACCAGAGAGGTGGAGCTAAAAAAAAGTGCACTCTGGTTCTAGTTCAAGCATTGCCTCTAGCTGTGTGACTTTAGGGTAGGTCATTTTAGCTCTCAGGACTCAGTCGCATCAATCATAAAAGGAAAAGATCAGAGTAGATGACACAAGGTTCTCTTACTGCTCCAACATTCCGTAATTCTACATGGAACACATGTGGCCATGATACTTGACAGCCTATGCAACTAATAGAGTGAAGCTGAAGGTAAATCTTGTCCCCTTAATTCCACCCCTAGGACTTTACGTGCCCAAAGCTGCTTTTATATCTTCCTTTCCTTATCCTCACTGATAATTAATGGTGACGATAACAGAATTGATAGGAGAAGGTGCTTCTGGGATCTGCCAAAGGGGAGGAAGAAGGAAAGGGCTCTGAAGCCAGATGGAAGACCTGCCTGACACTTAGCCATGTGATGTTGGCCAAATTAGTTATCTTCTCTGACCTGTAGCTTCTACATTCGCAGTGTTAAGCATAGCTACTCAAAAGGTTTTTGTGAAGATTCAGTAAGATATGTAAAGAACCATGGCCAGTACTTGGCACACAGTAGGGGCTCAGTAAGTTTTAGTTACTTTTTCTATCATTTTTCCTTCCTAACAGGTGACATGCAGAAGACAGAGTTGTAATGGCAACAAGGATGCCATGTGACCTCATATCCTCCTCTATTGTCCCAAATTTCTGTGCTTGTAAGACAGCTTTTGATCTAGGTGAAAGAGAGTTACATTCCTTTTTGTAGATACTGCTTGAGGTATTTGCCTAGCTCATACAATTCTCTCTTCTTTGAGAATGACTGTGATACATAGATTATTTCAGATATAACTAACAGAAAACATAACTTATAAAGGTTTAAGTAATAAAAGAAATTTACTGTCTATATATGTCTGTTAAGTCTATCTGGCCCAACAGAATGTAAGCTTCTGATGAGGCTTCCTCCAGCAGCTGAGTGCATGGTGGCTCAACGCTCCCCATGTAAAAATACCTTCTTAACGTTTAGGACTCAGACTGTTACAACATCATGTCTAGTGCATTATGTCAATTAAAAAGAGTCACAGAAAAAAAGAGTCTACAGAGAGAGAGTTGCAGAATGGATTAAAAAAGAAAAAGACCCATATATATGCTGCCTAAAAGAGACCCACTTCAGATGTAAGAGTGTACACACAGACTGAAAGTAAAGGGGTGGAAAAAGATACTTCATGCAAATAGGAACCAAAAGAAAACTGGGGGAGTTGTATCAGACAAAGCAGACTTTTAGACAAAGACTGTAATAAGAGACAAAGAAGCCATTATAAAGGGGTCAATCCAACAAGAGGATATAATATTTGTTAACATGCATGCACCCAACATAGGGGTTCCAAAATATATAAAGCAAATATGAACAGACCTAAAGAGAGAAACAGATAGCAATACAGTAATAGTTGGGGACTTCAATACCTGACTTTTGTTAATGGATACATCACCCACACAGAAATTCAGTAAGGAAATGCTGACCTTAAATGACATGTTAGATCTAATAGACATATACAGAACATTCCATCCCCAAAAAACAGAATATACATTCTTCTCAAGTACACACAAAATGTACTTCAAAATAGATCATATGTTAGTGCACAAACAAATCTTAATAAATTTAATGAGACTGAAATCATATCAAGCATATTTTCTAACCACAATAAGAAACTAGAAGTCAATTAAAAGAAGAAAACTAGAAAATTCACAATTATGTAGAGATTAAACAACATGCTAGTGAACAACCAAATAGGCTAATAAAGAAATCAAAAGAGAAATCATAAAATATATTGAGACGAATGAAAATGGAAATACAACATATAAAACTTATGGTATGCAATAAGAGCCATTCTAAGAGGAAAGTTCATAGTGATAAATGTTTACATGAAGAAACAAGAAAGATCTCAAATAAATGATCTAACCTTACACCTCAAGAGCTAGAAAAAGAAAAACAAAGCCCAAAGTTAGAAGGAAGGAAATAACAAAGATCAGAATGAAAGTAAGTGAAATAGAGACTAAAAAGGCAACAGAAAAAAAAAGAGCTGTTTTTTGATAAGATAAACAAAATAGATAAGTCTTTAGCTAGATTTACCAAGAAAAACAGAGAAGGCTCAAAATCATAAATGAAAAAGGAGACATTACAACTGATACCACAGTAATACAAAGGATTGTAAGACTATTATGAATAATTAATCAAAAAATTGGACAACCTAGAATAATGGGCAAATTGCTAAAAACACACAGCTTACTTACCAAAAGTGAATCATGAAGAAATAGAAAACTTGAACATATTGATTATTAGTAAGAAAACTAAATCAGTAATCAAAAACCTCCCAATAACAACAAAAAAATTCAGGACCAGAAGGCTTCTGGTGAATTCTACCAAACATTTAAACAAAAACGGACACTAATCCTTTTCAAACACTTCCAAAAAACAGAAGAGAAAGGAACACTTCCAAACTCATTTTACAATGCCAGTATTACTCTAATACCGAAACTAGAGAAGGACGTCAGAAGAAAAAATTAAAGTCCAATATTCTTGATAAAATATAAATGTAAAAATCTTCAACAAAATATTAGTAAATTGAATCCAACAATACATTAAAAGGATCATATATCATGATCAAGTAGGATTTATTCCAGCAATGCAAAGATGGTTCAACATCTACATTATGTTGAGGTGTGCTTCCTCTGTATCTACTTTGATGAGAGTTTCTATCATAAATGGATGTTGATTTTGTCAAAAGTTTTTCTGCATCTATTGAGATGATCATGTGATTTTTGTCTTTCAACTTGTTAATTAATAAATAAACAGTAAATGCTGCATTTTACAGTACCATATAGGCAATTATAGACAAGGATTCAACATACGCAGTTTATTTCAGTAAATGTTCTTCAAATGTCCACTGGGTACTTGGCGCCATATGAATGTCAAGTTCCTCCAAGACAGCATCTCTCATTCACTTAGTTTTCCTGTGTGCCTTATAAAACACTGGGTTTTCAAACATTACTGATGTAGACATAGTTAATTGGGGTTATGGTATTCAAGATGAGAGCTGATGGGAAAATGAATATAAGAGGTAAGTTCCAAAACTTATTTTGAGGGATAGGTTTATGATGCTGCCCTTACAGAACTTTTTTTAAAAAATTGTGGTAATGGGGGTTGAACTCAGGAACCCGTGCATGCTAAGTATGCACTCTACCACTGAGCTATACCTACCTCCCTGGAACTTCTGAGTAATGCCGGTCATGACCGTAACTTTGGGCAATTCATTTAATCTTTCTGAGCAGCAATTTCCTCACTAATAAAGAGGTAGAATACATTATAAAACTTGCCACCATAAGATTCTATGTCATCTACAAGTTTCACACATTCTTTCCATCGCTACTATCTCTATAATGAGATGGCCACACTGTGACTTGCAGGCTCCAGAAATGAAAAGGTCACCATAGTTCTCACATTAAACACACTGACTGCATTATTTTCTCCCCATAAGTCAAAAAGAGCATCTGAGAATCTCCAAGAGACAAGAAAAAAAAAAAAAAACTCGTATTTTCAAAAATCTCTTGATATTGTAACTAAATGTTTTTTTTTAAAAGGGTAAACAGCCTTTTTACTCAGAAAAAGTTCAGGCATTATTACATAACTGGAAGAATCCCAGTCGAAAAGGCTTGACATTTGACTATCTGAGCAGCAACCAGAGCATGCACTCAAAATGAAAAGAAAATGACACAATGCTTAAACTATGCTTTAAAGTCCTCCCTGCCACCCATCTTTTTTTGGGGGGTGAGGGTGCGGAGGAGCTTGGATGATGTAAGAAAGAGTATCTCAAGGGTGATGAAGACATTAAAAGTGAGCAATATTCAGCAGCTTCTAGTTGACTGGCCTGTTTTAATCCAGGATAATAAAAGGCATTGCTAACTAATGCTGGTCCGCCCTGCAAAATGGAACAACATTCAGAGAAAAAGACTTCCCATCCATTTAGCAAATATTTATTGAGCTCCACTCATGTGCTTGGTACTGTTCTAAATGATAAGGGTACAGCTGTGAACCTGCCTGTGGACCCCACAATGTATTAAGTAGGGGTCACTTTGGTCAGGGAATTCAGTGTCATTTTCAGTACCATGAGTGTCCACTATACACTGAGCACTGAGGATAGAGGTGGATTCTCAGTAAAACTAATCAACCTTAAACTTCATGGCTGCTTACTTTCACAGGCCCCTTCTAAGGTTCTGGGTTTCCTCCTCAGGGATTTGGGATTCATCTGGATACCTGTACTGGTGTCCCAGCCAGGGGGGTGCCCACTATATACTGATCTGTAGGTGAGGTCAGTGGGCCGCCAGTCACCCCTTCACTTTTGTTGGCCCTCAATGATATTCTACACCATGTGGCTTCCCTAAAAGTATCCCAAACCTAATTCTGGCATCAAGAAGATTCTAAATAAGATGCTGCTCCCTCTTTACCCAGGGCCCTCCAGACTAAGGCTCCACCATGAGCACTTTTTGCCCTACAATCCCCCTCCCCCATCCCAGGACCACTAACAGGATGCTGGACCTGGCTGAGCTGGACCAGCTGCTGATGCAATGGCCAAATGGCCAGCTGGAGCCCTCTCCAGTGATATGAAAGGTCTGGAGCCTCTGAGGGCTTCTCCTAGGACACGAGGCACCTTCAGATCAAGAAACTGTTTCAGCAGTGGCATGACCAACAAGTTCTGAAGCTGATGGAAACTCTTCTAAACCATCAATAACAAAAAACATATTGCTATCTACGATGCCAGAAAAAAAGACAAAATTATCTTTCTATTCTCTATGCAAAATGGTATTATAAAAATTTTATCATGTGAAGAAAAGGTCAAAGAGTACAAAGCCTGAAATATGGGGAAAAGATGTATTATAGAGGCGGGTCAAGCAGTTAGGTTGTAATAGTAACAATAACTGTTAATTAATACTAATGATAATAATGCTCTTTTTCTGGATGTTTTTTAGAATTTGGAATTTGCTATGGTTTTTTTTTCATTCAAAATAGATATACCCCTTGAACCTAATTTCATATTAACTTTCATAAAGAGGGTTCCATATCTGAGAAGCTTCAGGGCTGGTAAATTTCTGGACCTACCCTGACAGCTCTTTTTCCCGAACAAGTGGGCAGGAGAAAGAACATAAGAAGTCACCAAAATCACCAGAAACCAATTCCCAGTTTTTCTTTACTCCATTAAATCTTCACCCTCTCATATTTGGTCTCTTAAAAAACCTTAGAAGAGTCAAATGTCAATAATGAGTATTCAAAATATCTCATACAAAAGACCTGCCTGACCCGACCTCACTGAAAAATCAAGACCCAATCCTCTCTCCCTAATTTGGAAGAAGACAGACTTGCTTGGATTGGTTTTTGGAACGGGAATTACTTTAGAAGTGCAGAGTTCCAGAAACTGAAGAGCGTATCTTTTTTTTAGTACATTTCTTTAAAAATTGGTTATTAACACAGAGGCAGCGGCTATCAAATGTCTTCCTACAACACATCAACCGCTATTTTCCATCTATTTGGGAGGGAAGGGCAGGGCTGAGAGCCAGTGAAGGGAAGAGAAATGACTGCCCATTTTGTTGCAACAAAACCAAAGGACTCTTGATTTATCAGTACATTTGGCACACTCTTTTTCACGGGTTGTGCGGGGAGCAAAGGGGTGGTGGAAATTAAGGGTTGTAAATTTTATAAATCAAGCCCTCTAAAGTAGGCCAATTGGTCAGCTGCAAACTTGGCAGCATCGTGAAGCATGTGTGCTGGGGCAGCCTCAGAACACAATGTTCTGGTTCACTCTGGGAGCAAAGGCAAGTGGAGTAAGGGCTCAACCCAGGGCAGAGAAAGGGCTCAGCACAGACATGCAAGACGGCTGAGAAACAAAGGAGACACTAAGGAAAAAGGGCAACATCCTTAGTCTGATGATCACAAAAAGTGTGTGTGTGTATGTGTAAGAGAGAGAGACAGACAGACACAAAGATTAAGATTAAAGCCCCCGAGAGAGGTGCTTTGATTCTGATGTTTACTGAAACTAAATTCTGGAAAATTCAGAGCAGTTGTATGATTAATGATTAAAAGTAATAACTGAATGTTTTATGTAAGAGTAGTGATGAAATTTTGCAAAAGTCCTTGGGAATAATGCTGAGTCTACAAACTTTGAACCCTAAAGATGTGTGGCATGAAGAGAAAAAGAATATTAAAAGAAAAAAAAAAACCAAAACCTGAAACACAGACTCTTTTAGCTCCAAATTTCATAAGGACCTGCCAGGGCTTTTTCAAAACCACATCTACATTTCATATTGTTTCAATAATTGCTTGGCTGCTATTGAATAAGATAATAATGTGTAATATATAAAAATAACTTAAAATAGTTGGCATGTGTGAGTATCCAGCCTTCTTAGACATTTTCAAATGGTTTATAAGAAAGTAAACTGAACACTTAAAGTGCAAAAAAAATAGTGTTAACAGTTCAAGAAAAACAAAGAGCCAATAGTAAATCATACTTTAATTCATAAAACATTCTGTGGAATGGTACTGACTGCCCATAATCTTGAGATTTTTATTTTCATTCAAGTGATTTTGAATTGTGCTGTAGTGATATTCCATCAGAGAATCATTTACAATTGATAGCATGCCATGAATAAGTTCACGTATGTTTTTCTTCAAATATCCAGTACTGTCATAAGCTTGAAAGGACTGAGATCAAACTAGTGATAATTGCTTAATTCCAAATGTACACTATCATTTAAAATTTTTAAATTGAAAATAATTTAAGGAATGTCTCTATCTTTGATTTACTGCCGAGAAGTTCAAGTTTAAATGCAAAAATAGTTTTTACTTAATAGCATCTCTTCCTTCTCCCCATAGGGAAAAAAAAAGGTACCTTATTTATCAGTGTTAAAAACCAGAGACTGGAGTGGCCAAGACTCAGCTGGTCTTTGTAAAGAAGTTTATAGCTTTCAGCTGAAATCTCTAAGTGAGAATTCTCATTCTCAGCTGCTGGCTCCCATAGAGCTCCCTGTGGCCTCTGACCCCATTTCCATGGAGACAGAGGTGGGAAGGGTAAAAGTAAGTTAAGGGGGAAACTTTTACTTTGAAGGCAGTATTTCCAAATCCCTATTCCTCTAATACTAATGAGTGTCCAAGTTAAAACTGGACACACATCCCTCACTGAAATTCACTTTGTCCTTCAGGGCTAAATGGCTGAAAATAAGGTATCTGATTACAAAGGTATGTTTGCATTAATAAAAGAAAATACCCCCTGTTTGGTACTGTTCAGTTTAAACTCAAAATCGAAGCTCACAATGAAGATAAGATGGCTGCTTCCATTTAACACGGGAACAAGAATCCTACCGTTTTCCGGGGTCTGGTTTTTTGGTTGAGAGCTGTGACTGTTAAGTGTGAGAACACTGCAGATTTCTGTAATGGGGGCGGGAGGGTTGGCTGGTGTTGCCCCAAATGTCAGAAAGCTGGGATCTTCATCAGGAGAATTACAAAAAATGGTTTGCCTCACATATATCAGTTAATCCATTGCTTTGCTGTAAGCTTCCCCTCCTGATCATCTAACTGAGCATAGTAAAAATAAATAGGATGCCACAACTCCCGTTATAACCACCAGGTCTACAGCCGGTGACCACCAGCCATTCAGGGAGTCATTACTGCTACTGGACAATGAATCTTCTCACTTAACGACAGACTCTTAGGAAACAACTTTTTATTAGGGGAAAATTCAAACACACACAAAATCAGGGAGATGAGTCTGAGGAGCCCCATGGACTTGGCAATCTTTAATTCATGGCCACTCTAGTTTTATCCATGCCAGCACATATTCCTCTATTATTCTGAAGCAAATCTTTGGTATTTTTATCCATGAATATTTTAGTATGTATTTATAAAATATAAGAACTCATTAAAAAAAAACACAACACCATTACTACATTTTTGTGTGTGTACTTACCATATGCCAAACTTTGTTCTGCCTACTTGTCTTATTTAATTCTCACAACAACCCAGTCAGGTAGGTGCTGTTACCCGAATTTTACAGAAAAGGAGGTGAAGGCACAGATGGGTCAGACAACAGCTAGTAAGCGGTGCATCCAATTAGGAGGATGCATTCACTCACTCTCCCATTTACTTGCGGACTTTTTAAAAAATCTTTATATTTATCAATCTATGCATCTACAGATCCATTTGTTTGAATAAATAATAATTTTCATGGCTCAAAACTCAACAGGTTCAAAATGGTATATGTGGAAAAATCTGTGTGCCCTCTGTCCCCCTACCATCAGTTCTCATCGCTAGAGGCAAGTAATATTTTTGACTTCCTGGGTATCCTTCCCTCTGTATTTTATACAAACACAAGCAAATGCCTATCCTTCCCCTTTTATTTTGACATGAAAGGCCACATACTATACACACTATTTTGCATTTCTGGCTTTCACTTGGCATATTTTGGAGCGTTATTGTTCTTGTTTACATGGGGCCCACACTGCTCCATCCTGCCCATTCACATTGGGAAGCAAACCCAGGTCTGAATCTCTTGTCTCTCAATCTTAACTTTCATGTAAATATTTAATGTTGACCTGGAACTCCCATGTTTTCCTCATTCAGATTTTGAACCCGCCTGAGTACTCCTTAAAATCAATTCATTCTGCTATCATTGCCTTAGGCAATGCATGGAAACATACTTTAAAAGAATACTCTGAATTGTGTTGCCTGAGAGCCTACCAAAGTTTCATTTAAAAATTACCTAATGCGATAATTAACCAGCCTGTAGATGTTCTTTATTCCTTTCATTTTGGAGTAACAATTGAAAGTGTTCTCAAAGAGGATATAACATAACTTGCAGTAAAAGTCACTATCAACTAATGTAGTGTAATACAAATAAAAAGGCTGGAAAAAGATTTTTAAACGTCTTCTCAAAGAATTTCTAATGACAGGGGTTTGAGGTCATAATTGCCAGTATCTATATAGTGTTTAAAATGTTCCCAAATTGGCATTGTCCCCAGATGCTAAGCAGAAGCAAACACACATCCTCCTTAAACCCAGGCTTCAAATGAATTCCTAAGGGGCAAGTTCCAGGGAACATCAGCCATCATCATTTTCTCTGCCCCCACTTCCCAAATCATAGTAACGTGGAGAAACAAGCCACCGTGAGGAAGAGTCAGCAAAACAACCAGAGAAACAGACTCACAAAGACAAGAGACACTGGAATTGTCAGGTATAAATAAAGTTAAAAAAAAAAAAGGATTTGAAAAGGAGTGAAAATATATAAAAGAGAGGTCTAGAGATACTGAGCATGGGGTCAGATGATCCTGTCTAATGAGGCTGCTAGAAAATATAGAAAATTAACAGAATTTAAGTTACATGAAAATTGTAGAAGTGAGTTGTTGTCTCTATGAAAAGACCGGTTCTTAGATTCAGGCATCCCGACAAACCTAGGCAAATTAAATAGCAATCTACATTCAGACACATTATAGAGAAACTAGAAGCAAAACAAAAAAGTAAAAAGAATATCAGTTTGAGAGAAAGGTTTAGTACAAAATAAACCACACAACAATTAGACAGTTGACTTTTCAACAACACAGAAATGGGAAGATATTAGAATACTGTTTTTAAACTGCTGAAGATAAAGTAACAGTCATGGTAGAACTATTTACCCAGTAAAACTGTCATTTACAAATAGGATGAAATAGAGAATTATTTACAAATAGGATGAAATAGAGAATTTTCATACAGAAACTGAGAGAAATTGCTACCACCAGATCTTCACTAAAAGAACTCCTACATGACAGAATTCATGAAGGATCCCCAAAGACTTAAATTACAAGGAAAAATAATAAGCATCGAAAGTAGTAATGTGTTGGTATCTAAACACAAACAATGGAATAAAGTAATAATGTCTAGCTTATGGAGTTAAGAAATAAATTTAAAAACAAAAATCCTCAGTTAAGAAAACATATGTCAGGAGACATGCCATTCAACATTAAAACATCATATGCTTCTTATATTGTTTTGAGTAGAACTGCTGATTAAATTTAGACTCTAAAAAAATTAAATGTGTATTAAGGTTATTTCTAGGAAATGCACTAGTGTAAAAGTGTAAAACAAGCAAAGGGAAAAAAATGCAATGAGGAAGAAGTAAATCTCAATTTAACCCAAAGAAGTAAAAAGAGGAAAAAAATTGAAAAACCAGAGCAAATACAATGTGAAATTAAGATAGTAGAAAGGAAAATAGGCAATTCAAAATCAATACAGGGGGACTAAACTCCTCAATCAGAAGACTATTAGTTTGGATTTTTTTAAGGTAATATGTTGTTTTACAAGTGCTACATTCAACCAAAACTTCAGTACAGAGAAAGAATAAAAGTCAAAGGATGGACAACTAGACAATTAACAGGGAAGGAAAAAAAGTTAGCAAGACTATTCTAATATCACACAAAAGAGACTAAGTCTGAATATATAACCAAAAATAATGTGAATCATTATTTTTTATAAAAGTTTCAGTTCACCAGGAAAATACAACAATTCTAATGTATAATGTATAATGTGACTTCAAAATATACAAAATATACAAACTAAATATGGAAGACCTACCAGAAGAAACTGACAAATCCATGATCACACTAGATCTGTGGTTCTCACACTTGAGGGTACATGAGAATCACACTTGCAGGGCTTTTTAAAACACAGATTGCTGGGCCTACCCCTATAGTTTCTGATTCAATGGTTTCTGAGATGGGGCTCAAGAACTCGTATTTCGAGCAAGTTCCCATACAGTGCTAATGCCACTGGTCCAGGGCTCACTCTGTGAGAACCACTGCTCTAGAAAAGTCTGCACCCATGCAGCAAGAGTCATGTACATGAAAGTTTACGCCAGCACTGGTCATTACTGAAAAGTCTCGACAACAACAAGTTAGTCAGTCAATATCAAAAACCATAAATAGCTTAGAGTATATTCAGACAAATGAATACTATAGAGTGATGACGAAGAAGAACGTCTAAGAAAAGACACAAAAAGTAGGATTTCACTTATATATAGTTCAAGGCAAAACAAATTAAAAGATTGTGTAGGGATAAAACCATAAAGAAAAGCAAAACAATCAACAACCCAGTAACAGGGATAGCAGTTTCTTCTATGAGCTGGGGGTGGGGAGATGAAAGTTTGAAGAGTAATGTTCTATTTCTTATACTGGGAGGTGAATTATTTGATGCTTATTTTATTCTAAGTTGTACAGATACATGATGCATACTTTTTATATCTAAGGTATAGTCCCCAGTGAAAAGTTAGAAGGTAATGAAACCAGATGGTACGCAAGAAGGAGAAAATCACTCTAACCGAAGTTGTCAAGAGCGGAATTCACAAGGAACTAGGATTTGAGCCATTACTGAAAGCTTGGTAGCGAAGACTCGGAGGGGTGGGAGATATTTTAACGTTGGCCAAATGAGAATGACATGATCAAGGGGTAAGAAGTAGAGCAATCTGGCCAGAAAGGATTGTTCCTGTGGGATAAAGCAGGATCAGGCTGGAAAGGGAAGTTGGAGCAAATTCTTAATTCAATTAATTATATAAAGTCAGAATTTTAAGGAAATAGGACACACAGCAGATGCATCTTGATGTCAGGGAAAGTCAGCAATGTGGCTTCGCCCTGTCTCTCCACAGAGAAAATTCAAATAGCACCATTCACCAGAGATTCCTGGGCAGAAGTCTAGTTGTGCAGTCAGACCCACCTACACGGACAGTGAAGCATCCTTGACTTGCTAACTTCCATTTTTTATATTTATCAATGTCACTGAAAACCTGCATGTGTAGTTTTAAATCAGTAACTCTGTAAGATTTATAATAATGACCCTTTTCTAACTCTGCCCATTCTTGAATTTTACTACCTAGAGGCACTACTTTCACATTTTTAGGCTCTTTCTTCTGGTTTTAACTTCCATGATTCAAAATAACATACCTATACTGCGACTTCTTGATTTAGACATGATTTTTCTCTACTGGATTTGGATTTGGCTCTTTTATAACTACCACCACTAGACTCTAGCCCACACAACACTTTACCACCACTATACTCCCAACATAAATCTTTCATGATTTTTGGCTAAGTCAATGTACAGTGTTTACATTACTATTATCATTTAAAAATTGTTCTCAGCTGAGCCATGCAGCACACTGAACACATTTCTTTTCTTGTATAACTTTAAAATTTTCTAGAAGTTAATTGCCTCTTTTACATTTGCATAGTTTTCTATTTATCCATTAATTTATCCTCAAACTCTCCATTCAGGTCTCTAAAATTTCTCTCAATATGATACAATTCAATAGGGAATTTCCGTGTACCATTTTTCCCCCATTGGAGATGTCCTTCTTGGAAGACTCCATTTTGTTTCAATCTTCTTTACTAAATTATTATCCCAAGACTGCCTTCAGTAACATCCTAGAAATTCTTATCACCTTTCTTCTGTTGGATACCATCTTCCTTTTTATTCTGAGCACATAAAGTGGGGCTTATCAAATGGTAGACTTTTTGGTACACAAGACTCATCTGGTTCTTTGGGGAACCCCAAACACCTGTTATTTTTAAGTATTGTTATCTCATGGCTTATCAGTTTTCTCAGACAGAATCAGGGTCTTGGCTGCCATGGGTGTACCATGGAAAGGCCTGGGGGAAGGAAGCAGGTTTACTCATTAGTATAAATTTCCTTAATCATTCTGTTTTCAGTACAGAGCCTTAATTTTGCCTTCAAATGTTACAGAAGTCTAAAAAAAAATTGCCTTTTTCTGTCTAGTTGGATTAAGGTTTAAAGTCATCAAATCATAAAGCCATCAAGATTTTAAAGGGTAAACAAATTAAATTTTATAGTCAACGGATATTTATTGAGTGCCTAATTTGAACCCAGCATTGTGTTGGAAACTGAGTGCATACTTCTTTGCCAAACTCCTTGGAAGTGGAATCTATTATTTAAGGTGAAAAAAGAATCAGAAAGCAGTGCTGACTACAAGGTTTCAAACTTATTACTCCAAGAGGATTTACACTATATGTGGAAATAACTTCAAAAAAGATACAGGTGAGCCCACACATGTCAGCTCCATCAAGAAAAACTAAAATGACAGAGATATGTACTTAACCTCTGAGACTCTTGGCAAGGAAAACTACCATATTTTCCCACAACTTTGGTGGTTGTGAGCGGTGTGTTTCTAGAATGCCATGTGCAGTTCTTTGGATCTACTGAGTCCTAGTTTGAAGAAGTGTATCTTCTATTCTGTAAGTCTATCAGAAGATATTTTCTATATTATTCAAATGAAGTGTAGGGTAGAATGATTTTCATACATCAGCAGTTCTCAAAGTTAGCCTGTGGGCCTCTGGAGGTCCCCAAAGTCAAAAACACTTTTTATAATAATTCTAAAATGTTATTTGCCTTTTCACTGTGTTGATATTTACGCCAACAGTGTAATTCCTGCTGGTGCCTGAGCATGAACCAAGACAGTGGCATCAAACTATGCTAGCAGACACTGAATTCATCCATATCAGGCACTTGCAGGAGGGAAAAAAAAAGAGGCAGTTTCACTTAAGACTGTCTTTGATTAAAGATAAATGACTTATCTTATTAGATCTCAACTATTAAGTAGGCTTAAAAAAATATTCTGTGTGACGAAATAGGAAAGGCACACCAGACACCTCTGCTGCACACTAAAGTGGGATGGTTGTCTTGAGGGAAAGTGCAGGTCTAATTGTATGGGCTGCAAAGCTAAATAGCCATTTTTCACAGAACACAAGTTTTTGTTTGAAAGAACGACTGACAGACAAATTATGGTTATTCATCCTTGAGTATCTGTCAAACATTTTCTCAAAAATTAATGATGGGAGCCTGTCACTCCAAGGGAAACAACTGGCAGTATTTGTGGCTCACTATGAAATCCAAGCTCTCAAGTGGAAATGAGATCTTTTGGAAATTCACATCCACTGCTGTGAGTTTGACAACGTCCTAATACTTGGAGACAATGCTGATGAGATTGGTGGTGATGTTAAATGATCAGAATTTTTTGATATTAAAACAACAAACTTGATAATGTGTTAAAAATTTTAGAAGCAGCTCAAAACTCAACCAATATTTTTCACAGGACCAATGGTAAAAGAGCCATTCCAAGTGAAAGACAGATAAGAGGATTTTTAACTTTAAAAAAAGTTTTTGTAGGTTACTTTTCCTTTTTAATTTTAATCTAATTTTAACACCTTACTTATGGTATGATTCCTAAGAGTAAACTACACATATTTCAGATACAGAATTTGATGGAATTTTGATACATGTATACACCAATGAAACCACCACCACAATCAAGATAGCTAACATTTCCGTCACTCCCCAAGAAGTACAAATTTTGAATTCCCAATTTATCCCTTTCTACTCAACATAAACAAAAGCTCTTTGAGGTTTTCAGTTTTTAAATGTTAAGGAGTCCTGAGAATCTAAAGTATGAGAATTAAACTAACCTAATTAGTCTTTCTGTTCATGGTTTAATCTTAAATTGAGTTAGAGGTCTGGGTGGGTGGAAGAGACCAATTTGGAGGCAATGACCAAGAGTATCAATTTAAAAAAAAATTGGCAAAGCAACGGTTCTAAAGTAGGGGTGATATTGATCACCCTCCCCTCCAGGGACACTTGAAATGTCTGTAGACATTTTTGGTTCTCACACCAGGTGGACAGAGGTTGAGAGGAGAGGTGCTTTGGCATCTAGTGTGTAGAGGTCAGGGATGCTGCCAAACATCTTACCATGTACAGGATAGCCTTCCAACAACAAAGAATTATCCAGCACAAAATGTCAGTGGTGCTGAGAAACCCTTCAGTTAACTACAGTAGATAGATACAAGAACTGCCTGTCAAAATAAAACAGTGAAGCTAAATCACTTAAGTGTATGCATCTAAAACATCATATTTTTCAATCAAGATACATACGGATCAGCAAAGGATAGCAGGTTTAAGCCATGAAACTGTTTTCTGATTTACCACTGAGACCAGTCTGTAATTTTCTAAAGGCAAATAAAAGGCTAATGTTTATGGTCTGGACTATCAATAAAAACTCTAATACATGTTTGGAAGTTCATTCTATCTCATGTTCAACATATAACTCAAGTCTAGTAGTGTGTATCTGTATCTGAACTTCTGAGTGAATATAAGCAAATGTGAGGCCAGTAAGTCTGAATGGGAATTAAAAACACACAGTAAATAACATCTTGTGATCTGACTTAAGACAACATTTGAAGGTTCCCCAATCATTCATAAAATATAGGACTTAAAGAATTAGCAAGACTCACAACAACATTAAAAACAGAATAGTTTTACTATTCTGTTTAGTACTAAGGGAGCTAGTTAACGACTGTTGGGCCAAGTAATGACATTGTTTTGGTAGAAAGGAATTACAGACTTCTAGACTCTCGCAGTAGGTAGGATCATATCAGTCCGTTAGTCGTACCTACTGTTGTGGGTTGACTCGTGTGCTCTCCCTGCTCCTTAACCCTTGGCTGAAGTCCCAACCCTCTATACCTGTGAATGTGATCTTGTTTGGAAATAGGGTCTCTGCAGATGTAGTCATGTTAAGATGAAGTCATACTGGATGACTGGGCCGTATACACAATGACTGGTATCCTTGTAAGGAGACAGATTTGGAGGCACATACAGAGGGAAAAAGTCCACATGAAGACAGGAGTAGAGATTGGAGGAATGTAGTTACAAGCCAAGGAACAGTAAGGATTTCTGGCAACCACCAGAAACTAGGAAGAAGCAAGAAATGATCCTTCCTTAGAGCCTTCAGAGGGAGCATGGCCCTACTGCTACTTTGATTTTGGACTTCTAGAACTGTGAGACAAATTTCTGCTGTTTTAAACCATCCAGCTTGTGGTACATTGTTACAGCAGTCTAAGGAAATTAATACACTACCAACCTATACCAAAATGTCTTCTTCAAACCTCTTGCAGACTGTTTTCTGGCCTCGGCCTTCGAAGGTCCAGTGACAAGGCACTCACTACCTAAAAAACAGGTTCATGGCTGAATGGTTCTAAAAGCTATAAAGTTCTCTACATAATGAGCAAATAGACTTTTCTGCTTGGTTGGTTAAATTATTTTTATCAACCATTGTCTAGAATTCTGTCATCTACAATACCTATACCTATCATGCTATATGTTGGCAAATGGGTCACTCAACGTGCATCTTATCCAAACACAGAAACTGAGATCCCCAAAGTCTACACCAACTCATCTTCAGAGCAGAAAGTAGCATAAATGTATGAAGTTGTCCACTTAGTTCATAAGAAGCTATGGGTCTTGCAAATGAGGATGGGTGGCATCACCTCAAGCCATTCAAATTTACTTTAAAAAGTTTGCAAGGAGAATTAGGCTCACGGGGTAGGGGTCCAGTTTTCAAAAAAAGGCTAAGTGACTTTTTGACCTTCATAAAGTTAGTAGCAGAAATAGATAAGAATCCAGTTCATTACACAAAACTAGTGGTTTTCTGACTCCTATGCAACGTCCCTTCCTTGAGTACACTGCTGAAGTACCTATCATTTAATTCATTGTGTACCATCCCTTGTGAGGTGAGATCTTTATATAAAGTGTTTAATAAATGCTCAGCAATTAGTTTACTCCCGTGCCATTGAGGGTCCTTCTTTCATAGCAATTGAAATTCTATTTATAATAAATTCACTCAGTATTCACGTGGGTGATGCATACATTTCAAAATGTTCAGCTGCAATTTGGATCTAATTAGCTGACACTTTGACTACTGCCAAAAGTTTTTTTTATTTAGGAGTGGATTGGCTGTTTCAACAACAAATCCTCAAAAACATCTGTAGGAGAAAGTCAACTGACAAAAATATTTATGTTACAGTTTTCAGCTGTGACATAAGGGGACATTCCGTCTTATGTGCTTTGCATTCATTGCAAGAGCTTTGGCCACGAGAATGCTCTGTAGGATGGGCTTTCCTCAATATCATCTGGTCTTACCCTTCCTTTTTTTTTTTAACATTTTTTATTGATTTATAATCATTTTACAATGTTGTGTCAAATTCCAGTGTTCAGCACAATTTTTCAGTCATTCGTGGACATATACACACTCATTGTCACATTTTTTTCTCTGTGATTTATCATAATATCATTCCTTCTTGTTGGTTCAAATTTACAAGATGCTTCAGATGGAAAATTTGATCGCCTAATGTCTCAATATCTCATTGCCCACAGTTAAAACCTAAAAGCAAGATGGCAGCCATATTGAAAATCACTTTTACTGCTGAAAAGTGAGGACAACAGAGCTGGTGTTGGCTAATTATTATGAACTGTTGAAGACAACAATGATGGAAACAGTAACAGCTAACAATTACGGAGTGTTTACTATGCACCAGTGACTGTACCAGGCATGGTATCTCATAGTAGCAGAGGATAATAAAACCCCAAGGCAATTATCTTGGAAACTTAGGTACTCTCATTTTTGTTTAATTCCACAGTAAAATGTGGGGCTGATTCTGTCCAAATAGTTGTTTCAGTTATTCATTTTGATATGCTAGTAAAAGGATGCAGACTTATTTCTACAAGTCTGATGCCCCACCCTACCCCACCCCACAGGCATCTGGACTAGGGACCAGTCTCCAAGGCATGGTGTATTGTGTAAGAGTTCTAGAACCAGATTATCTGGGTTCAATTATCAGCATCATTACTCACTAGCTGTGTGACCTTGGAGAAGTTTTAAAATTTCTTTGTGTTTCAGTTTCCTTCTTTTAAAACAAAGATAATACTTGTAAACCTTCACAGTTGCCGGATAGATTGAATTCACTCACACACGGAAAGCGCCTGGACTAGCGCCTGACATAGAGTAAGGGCTCATTAAGTACTAGCTATCACTATCACTGTCGCTGTCTCCTGGCTCTCTGCAGGAATTTAAAGTGTTTGACTTTGTTATAAACTCTGTTTTCCACTATGGCAAATAAAATAATCCAAAGATCTTCATTAATATTTCAAAACCTCCTAGAGAAGTTTTAATAGGTATTACTGCCTGTATGACTATTCATGTTTGTACTCAGTAATAATTTTCAGGATAGTGTGATGAGCTAGAGAAGTCTCAAAAAATCTACTTTTTGTGAAACTATCTTTTTGAGACGTAATCAGTAAAGCAGCTTGATTTTAAAGAAGTTACTTCTGGCTAGGGAGAATGTAATGAGCATACAGCACAGGGCCTGGCATGGGGTAGATAATAATGGTCACTACCACCATTATTAAGGGAACGTCTTCATATCTGTTTTGCGTTCCTTATTAAGACTTTATCACATAGTGAGCTTTCCTTCTTCGGGCTGTATTTGTTACAACTTGTGAACACTGCAAATGTTAACTTTTTAAAGCAGTATAACCATAATTTCCCCTTCCCTGAACTTTCTGGCTAAAAATATCTGCATGATCCTCTTTTCTAAAGCTGGAATTAGAAAAATTTAACCTGGGTGTGAAAGGATAAATCAATTAGCACATGTACACCCTTCATGACAGCATTCTGTTGGGAGCTGCTTATAACTAAGGCTTCCAACTTCAGGTTCATCCATAGAATCTGTCTCAAATGTCACTGTGGTCAGTGTTCTATTAACATCAGCTCAAAGCAAGCAAGTGCACCAGAGGAGTCAAGTTTCAGTCCTTTTCTTGATGAGGATCAGTAACTCTAGGAACAGAACCACTGGGATAAAATACCTGCTATAAAAACATTTCCTTTGCCTGAGCAAACTCATTTAGTCTATGCTCTACTGGAAAATGGTGTTTCAATAGGGAGTCTTTGCATTATTGTAATGTGTCACAAATTATCTCAGATATAATCTAAAATGTGCTTATTATTTAGTGACACATATTCATTTCAAGAAAAAACCCAGGCGATAAATTTTAAAAAAGGAAAATTAAAATCACCCACGTAATAGCGCTACAAAAACAAAGTACTGTGAACACTGTGGCCCACAGCTTTCTGGATTATTTTTCTGTGTGTACATGTGATTTTTGCTGTTATTAACATTTGGGGAATTTTGAAGGCCTGAATTTTTACGTTGTTAGTTATGCAACTTCTCCTTCCTGGCTTCTCTATCTGTATCATACTTGATGTCATTCCTCACGTCAAGATGATGACACTGCTAAGTTGTGTTTTTAGCTATTGCTACTTTGATTTCCTTTCTTTCATTTGAATTTTTAGTCTATTTGAAATTGGTTTGGTTTAGGAGTGAGCAAGAAACCTAACTTTATGTTTCTTCAAATGGCTGCCCTGTTGCTCAGACACAACTTACTAAATAATCCATTCCTCCCTGTTGATCTAAGGTACATCTTTGTCATGTATAAGTTCACAGCCTAAGGTTTGTTTCAGCACTTTCCATTCTGATTTGTTGACTCATCTATCTATTCCTGCATAAAACCACATCTATTAATTATTATGTTTGGTATTTTTAGCAAAATTTGGCAATTTATACAAGGCCTGTGCTTATCTTAAGTTTAAATATAGGCATTCTACCATTACCTTTCAAAACATACTAAATTGTTCTCATAATATATGCACAGTATATACATTTAAATGGTATAAATGCTACAAAAATGTAAGTAGTGTAAAGTCTCCCTCCCTTTCCTTCTCTGTCAGCTGCTTTCCCATCCCGGAGCCAATTGCTGTTTCTCACATAAACTTCCAGTGCTGTTCTATGTATATGTAAACACAGAAATAGGATGTTACAGTGGCACTTTCAGCCAAGACCCTAAGAGGACAGATATTAGAGTCCCAGATACCAATGGGAATGTCTCAGTCTAAATCACCAGTGGAAACAGAAACCAGTTTCATGACCGTTAAACTCTGTACCCACTGTGTGGATATAAAATGGTTGGTGACTGATGGGACAGGAAAGCGAGATGGATCTGTGATGGCGAAGAGGATTTCTTTGGAGAGAGCAGAGCAGGGCATCCCATTTCGCACCTGCCTCAGGTGTAGAGAGAATCTTCCATGGGACTACTTTCAACATGTGGCCCTGCCAAGTGACAGACACTCCCTCTCCCCTGAGAATCAGAGACAACAGAAGCGGGCAGATGACTAAAGGGTGAAGCTATAGGAGTGCAGGCCACGTGTTGGGTCTGCAAGGTCATGTGTGTCAACACAAAAGGTCTGTGAGTGATTCTCAGGCACCAGGTGTGGGTCACACAGGAGATGGAGACAGAAGGGGCAGCAGGAGGAGGAGGGGGTGTTAAGTCACTCACAATAGTCTATGGAGACGGGGAAGAGACCTCAGCAGTGAGAAGCTGAGATGGGCTGCAAGTTTCCCAAGAGGAAGAGCAGGCAACGCCCCTAAGGAGAGCCCATCACGTGCCTCGGGGGAATGCAGGTGAGGTACTTCCAATGGAGGGAGGGTTGCCTCTAAGAAACCACAATGGTATCCTTTGAATAGGATGGCCAACCATCTCAACTGACTTGGATGAGGGGATTTCACAGACATGGACTTTCATTTCAAAACTGGGAAGGTCCTGGCAACCTGGGGCAAGTTGGTTACCCTATACCTGAGTAAAAACGTCCATTTCTAACATCTGTCAGACCCAGGAGGTGTAAAGCCATTCTAAGAGAGCAGGTCCGGTTCTTACTTTCATGTTCCCTTTACCTCTCGGCCTGTCACCCTGGACTGGTGAGAAACAAGAAATCTGAAGCAGCAGAGTAAAGCTAGAAAGAGCAAGTTGCATCTGGGAGAGTGGGTGCCAGAGTAACTCCGAGCTGGCAGTTTTGACTATGACATGGGTCTGGGCATTCTAACGTCTGCAGGGAGACTGAGAAATCTAAAGTGAGACTGGTGATCCAATGTGATACAAAACTTGGTGTAACTCACAAGTGATCAGAAAAGTCATGGAACTGAATTTTTATCCAGGGTCAGTGGGACACAAAATAAAGCTGCTTTGTGATTTCACTCCATGAGTGCTGTTTCAATATGCTAGCTTTATATTTATGAGTTAAAAAACCCTACAAAGGTGCAGTAAGTTACACATCCTACTCTGCTTTACTTTTTTCATGTGACCATGTACTTGGGAGCTTATCCAATGGACAGATAGAGCTGCCTCATTCTTTGGTAAGTTACAAGGTTTTCCCTGGTTGGGTGGTCATGTTTTGTTTAACTAGTTCTTGAATGATGGCTATCAAGGAAAAAAACACTGTTTTCCTATTACAATCAACTGTTAATATCAATTTCTCATGTTTGAATATAATCTAGGAGTGGAACCTAGGTTGAAAGATAGTCATTTAAATTTTGCTGATTACTAATGAATTTCCACCCAAAGAGGAGGCACTAATTTACATTCCATTCAAAAATATATGCTAGAATGCTTATTCACCGCCCCCACCCCGCCCCAACACTCATCAACATACGTGCTATCAAGCGCATCTGAGATATGGAGAATAGCAGATGATAATTAAATCTGTGTTTCTCTTATTATGACCGAGATTTCATGTGTTTAAGAGTTACTCGTATTTTCTCTTTTAGAACTGGCTTTGCTTATTCTAATGTAGATTTGCATTTTTAAAAATTGATTTTTAGGAACTACTTAAGTATTAAGGAAATCAGTCATCTGTCTTTAATGTGTTTTACAAATATTTCCATGCACTTAACTTTCTATTCATCGTATGTATGGTATGGTATTATACGGAAAATCTGATTTTTATATATTTTAATTTTTCAACTTTTAAAAGTGGTCTCTGGGTTTTTTTTTGTCATATTTAGGGAAATACTTTATATTCAGATTATAGAAACATTATGTCATATTTTAATATTTTTGTGATTTCTTTTTACATTGAAATCTTTGATTTCATATATATTTTTAATGTAATAAGACATTGACAAAAATTTTTTTCCAAGCTGTCCAAAAGACATTATTCAAAGTCCCCATTTTCTCTCACTGACTTGTAATGCCATTTTTATCACAGAATTACTCCCTAAATAATCATTAGGCCCAGATTGGGCTTCATAGTTGAATTTTACCAAATGGTTATGAAACTAACCCCAATGCTATTTAAACTCATCTGAATAGGAAAAAAAGAAAGCTTCATACAAATAAATGAAAGTTTTTAGGCAGTAGCTTTTCGACATGTTTTCCTATTTCTTTTTGTAAATTGATTTTTTTTTCTTTTTTCTGAAGTCAGTTCTGGAAAACCACACAGTTCATCCAGATTTTCAATTTTACTTGTCTAGAGTTCAGTTTATCATTGTTTGTGTTCCTTTGTACTTGTGATTATTTACCTATTCTTCCTTCCTTTAAATATATTTTTGCTTAATTTTATTCTTGATAAGATTAACTAATAGTCTATCTCTTCTGCTGGGTTCCTTATTGTTGGGTTTATTGATTTTACTACATTTTTTGCTTTTTAATTGATTAATTTGCGGTATTACTTTTACTCTTTTCTTGGGTTTCCTTTCCAGTTCATATTCTAAATTTTTGAATCAAGTACTTAATTCTTTCTTATTAATATAAATATGACATTTCCTTTCAGCATTGCTGTAGCTACATTCCATAGACTCTGCTATGTAGTTTTTTCTCAAAACTAAGATATAGTTGATTTAAAACATTATATTAGTTTCAGGTAAACAATGGTGACTCAGAATCTTTATAGATTATACTTCATTTAAAGTTATTCTAAAACATTGGCTATATTCTCTGTGCTGTACAATATATCCTTGTAGTTTATTTTATACGTAGTAGTTTGTACCTCTTAATTCTCTACCTTTACCTTGCCCCTCCTCACCTCCTTCTCCCTACTGGTAACTACTAGCTTGTTCTCTATGTCTGCGATTGTTTGTTTTGTTATAGTAATTTGTCTTATTTTTTAGATTCCACATATAAGTGATATAATACAATATTTGCCTTTCTCTGTCTGACTTATTTCACTAAGCATAATAACCTCCAGGTTCATCCATGTTGTTGCACATGGCAGAATTTCATTCTTTTTTATAACTGAGTAGTAGTATACTGTGTGTGTTCATATATATATATATGTCTGTGTGTATATTTACACCATGTCTTCTTATCCATTCGTTTGTTGACAGACACTCAAGTTGCTTCCATATCTTGGCAATTATAAATAATGCTGCTATGAACACTGGAATGCATGTATCTTCTCAAATTAGTGTTTTTGTTTTCTTCAAATATATGCCCAGGAAAGTTGCTTTTCCCCTGCTGCTTTTAATATTCTCTCTGTATCTTTAATTTTTGCCACTTCTATTACAATATGTCTTGTAGTCCTCCTTGCGTTGGTCCCTTCTCTGTGCTTCTGGGACTAGGGTGACTGTTTCCTTTCCCAGGTTAGGGAAGTCTTCAGCTATTATGTCATCAAGTATTCTCTGCCCTTTTCTCTCTCTCCTTCTGTGATCCCTATAATGTGAATGTTAGTGTGCTTGATGTTGTCCCAGTGGTCTCAAACTGTGCTCATTTCTTTTTGTTTTTTTTTTTTTCTTTTGGCTTCAGTGATCCACTACTCTGTACTCCAGCGTGCTGATCTGTTTCTCTGTATCATTCAATCTACAGTTGATTCCCACTAGTGTATTTTTTCATTTCATTTATTGTATTCTTCATCTGTTTGGTTGTACTTTATATTTTCCAACTCTTTGTTAATACCTTTTAACTTCTCGCTCTATTCATTCCTTGTCTTCCCAAGTTCTTTGAGGTTGTCAGTAGAAGGATACTATACCTGGGTTACACTTTTAAGGCCTTGATGTGGCATGAAAGAAAGGACACTGAGGCTATGAGACCCTGAGTCTAGTTTTGGCTTTCTTACCTTCTGTGGGATCTAGAGGAGATCGCTGACACCATTAGATTTCAATTCTTCTGGAAAAAAAAAATGCAGCTCACCCTGTCTCTTTCTGGAATACTTCAAGAGTTAAGCACTCCAGTGGGGAGAGTAATAGCACAGGGGCAGGGCACATGCTCTGCACGCATGAGGTCCTGGGTTCAATTCCCAGTACCTCCACTAAAAATAAGTAAATAAAATAGTTTCAAACAAGAAAAGAGTTGAGCTCCATATAAGGTTAAAGCACCTGAGTTTGCCTCTGATGCCATCACTTAATTTGACTTTGGGCAAGTACCCAATCCCTTTAAGAAATGGATTTCTCCAGTGTAAAATTATAATAAAATTAGCCTGCTTCAAACAGTTGTGGTGATGATTAATAGAGATTATCCAAAAAAGTTGTTTATCAGTGTGCCTCATACAAAGTACCCAACAACTGGTGTCTTAAACAAGCAAACAGGCAAATGGAGGAATACATAAACAAGACTACAAAGAGCGCTAGTCTAGGCTGAGTGCACTTAGCTTTATAGTTGTGGGCAGTTCCTTTTACTGCTCTCATCTTTTGCTTCCTCAATAAACTATTATTCAGAAGGCGTTCTGAGTGACACCACATGGCACAACACCTCTGGTCCTCAGTTTCCCCATTGGCACAATGACAGGGTCAACTAGCTGAGTTTTTTTTTAAATATCTCTTCCATCTCTAACTTTCCATGAGCTCATTGTGGTTGTAACCCCCAATATCGGTGATCCTGGGCTCAGTCATATATATTCTGCTCCTCATTATCCACGCTCCAGGCCATCAAAAAACCCACTGCTCTTCCACTTTTGGATACAGTGCAATATCCACATTGCTCTGACAGTCAAACATAAGCAAACACATACACACTTCACTCTTCCATATTTATTCTAAGTTTCCTTTTGACTTGATACCCCTGATGGAATTAGAGCCTAAATGTGCTCCCAGATGACCCTTAAAATTCACAACCACTGAAGAAAAAGTTAATACACTTGCAAATAAGGAAGGGTAGATTGTATTTAAAGTCATTATATGTATTTTCTTGAATCAGGAGGGAAAGGTATGGTACAAACAAAGCTTTCATGACAGACAAACTTGAACTTGAATGTTAACTGACTGTACTTTACCAGCTGTGTGACCTCAGGCTAGTTATTCAATCTCCCTAATCTTTAATTTCCTCATCAGTATAATGGGGGTCAGTGATAGCCCAGTATACTGTTGAGAAAATTAAATGAAATAATGATGTAATAGTACTCTAAACATTCTTTCTTTCTCTCTTGTATGAGAAGTTTAGATTACAAAATGTCTATCCCGGTCAACCAGGACCTTGGATGCCGAGTTTTTGATCTAGGGCTACAATTGAATGGCAATGCTCTTTGATGCTACTTAAAAAAAATTTTTTTTTAATTGGGAAAACTATTTCAGTGAATGAGGCCTCCAGACATTATTCACTGCAGTGTTATTCAACATTTTAAGATTCTGCGGTCTTCCCTAAATTTCTAACTGTCCTGTGTACCACCACGTGAAGGGATATGGCTATAAGGAAGTAAACAAGTCTTGGGGAGAGGACTGTGGGGGTGATGGAGCTCTGAGGACCTGCCCACCTACTGGCATGGAAGAGCTGGTGGCAGAGTGTCACGGCAGAAAGGAAAAGGGAGAAGGTGAGGATAAAAGGAGGCAAAATGCTGATAAATTGGAAAATAAATCTTATTTTCTGGTCTTTTTGCTCTGACCAACTGGTGGTAGATATTCTAACAAACAGTAGAATCTCTCAAATATTAACTACAGAGAAACTCTTCAGGTCTGGTGACATGAACAAAAAAATCAAAACTGAGTAAGTGAAAAACTGAACATCTAAATGCTGATTAACCGAGAGTTGGCTCTAAAAAAGAATGAAAACATCTGCTGGCTTCTTTGAAGGAAAAAAAAATCCCTTTGGGTTTTTCCTGCAACAAATCCTGTTCTCAATTTTCTCTTTGGGAGGGATCCAGGAAAAAAATGACCTCTCCCATTCTAGTAATGAATTTCTATTCCCTTTTGAACTTTAAATATGTTAATTTAATCCCCAGATGGTCACCAAAAAATATGTATTTTCAAAGCATAGATCTTGATACATCACTTCAGGGTTGGCCCCTGCCCTGTTGCTCTGATTTCTCTGGTTCTACACCGAGCTCATCAAGGGGAAGGATGCCCAGCCCAGCCCAGGCCTGTACCACCAGTGTTTACAAGAATTTTGTCTTTCTGTCACAATGTCCTTTCACTGAATTGAAGCCTTCCCAAGCCTCCAACAATTTCAGAGACTGGCTAAGAATTGTCAGTGGAATGGGATCAAAACCACACAACTCTTCATTTCTGGACTTGAAATTAGCAGCATTCAGAACATATTATCCTTCAATATGGTAAATACTGCCCAACTGGGATTTTACTTATTTTTTTAGTAAGCTTATATTTATAAAATAATTCAAGTGCTTGCCTTCATAAAATATATATATAGTATGTTAATCTGAAGGTCAAAGAACATTTTATAAACCTGAGTCTAAGTGAAGCAAAGAGGATGATCCAATGGGCTTGTGCTTCTGGTAATACTGACACCTGCTGCCTCTAAGTGTCTAGTTGGTTAGAAGTAGATTCCTTATAAGGTGGGGAGTCATCGTCTTCATCTGGGATTCTCTGGCATTTATCAAGCACAGGGGCCTATACTAGAGACAGGCAACCAGAAGCTATAGGAGAGCTCGTCCCTGTCCTCGGGGACCTCCCCATTTCCTCAGCGGCATCCTGACCTACTCCCATGGTCATCCCAAGTTCTCCAACGTATGCAAGTGGGCCAAAGCTGCACATAGAGAAAGCATTGTGTGACCTTCTGAGTGCGGATATAACCATTTATCAAAGCACTGGACAAACATCTAAAGATTTATTGGAACCATTCGCAAATTATTAATTCAACAAACCTTTATCGAGGCGCTGCTTTGTAGGTTAGGAACTGTAAGAAAAGGCACAGATAACGAGTCACAGGCCTCCTTTCAAGGAACCTATAGTAAAGTTGAGCAGCTAAGAGGTGTACACAGCCCCATAACACGAGGAAGAAATCCACATCCTTGAACTACATAATCCCCGTCACTATGGCCACTTCTTACACCCAGTGATGACTTCTGTATTTTGTCCTTCTCACTGGCTCTCTACCTACTTTGTTTCCTTCCTGCTTAACAAGTTTTGGAAGCAGCCTCTAACAAGAAGGCATAGAAGAAAATAATGATACACTATTATTAGGGGAAAAAAAAGCATTGCCATCATCAGCCATGTCCTGAAATCCTGCTGGTCCACGCTCTGAACAAAATGGCCTCAAGAGTCTTGTGTCTTTAACACTTCATGTTCTCTCCACCTCACTCACCTTTTTATGTTGGCACATGCACCCTGGTCTGGCCTGCTGGAACCCTACCTGTCCTAATAGCTTAAGCTCTAATTTATCAGTGATTGACCAGCTTCTGTCCTTGCTGCTCTCTTCCTCCCATATTCCCTTTGAGCTTATTATTCAACCTCATCCCCTTACTTTCAACACACCAGCTCTTCAGTGTTCCTTTCTCTCCCCATTGATTATCCTCACAAGTGACTTTCTTCCTTCCTTATTCAAACTAGACACAAAGCACCACTTTCACCACTTTTTGTTCTACCTGCCTGCCCAATCCCCAAACCTGGATCAACCAAAATATCTGCTATTTCCTATTTTTATCTGTCACTCAACTGCCCATTGCTGTTTCTGTACACACAAGGTCTCCAAAATCACATGCTCCTTCGTGTTCTCTGTGTCCTTTAAAAAGAAACCTCCTTTTGTCCTCTTTCATTTTCCACAAGCCAGAATTTCACTCCTCTCTCTGACAGTGCCTCTCTCCATTTCTTCTGTCCCCTTACTTCATAGGAAAAATTAAAGTCATCATGTAGGACAGCAAAGTGATTCAGTTATACACATATATATATTCCTTTTCATATTCTTTTCCGTTATAAACTATTACAAGGTATTGAATATAGTTCCCTGTGCCATACAGTGAGACCTTGCTGTTTATCTATTTTATGTATAGTAGTTAGTATTTGCAAATCCTGAACTCCCACTTTATCCCTCCCAGCTAGTAAACATAAGTTTGTTTTCTATATCTATGAGTCCGTTTATATTTTGTAAGTAAGTTCATCTGTGTCCACATATGAGTGATATCATATGGTTTGTTTCTTGTTAGTCATTATAAACCTAGAATTTATGAGAACAAGGTCGACATTCACCAACGCAGGGGACAATCAGACCAGTCTCAGGTCTGTCAACAGTAAGGTGACAGGGAGGGGAAGGGATGGCGCTCATGGAAGTTAATAAAAATGGGACTTCAGAAGATCCTCAACAGAAGAAAACTACCCCTAGAAAGTTTTTCACTCCCAATCAATTGATTTTAACAACAGTAAACTATACTGATAAACAGGCCTGGTCAGGAGTTGTTCAGCACAGTTGCTAAGTCTTTCCTGGAGGAATGGTCTTTGGGGAAACAGCTCTCCAAGTCAAATCTGTCTTTAGGCAAAGACTTCGCTCAATCCTCTGTGAGAAACTCTCGCAGACAGAAGCAGAGTAGCATGGTCCACGCTAAGGAGGACTCAAAGCCTGGGTCTGAATCAAACTTCAGATAAGATACTTCTTTAAATCTTGGTTTCCTCACTTGTAAACTGGCGACAACAGTATCTACTTAAAGGGTGGTTCCAAGGGTTAGTTAGAAAGCCCTTAGCTTTATAGACAACAGAGTTACCTATAATTCGTGATTATTACATTTGTCTTTACATCTAAGACCTCATCCAGCCCTAAGTTTAGAAAGAATCTTTGCTGTCAGAAAACATATTCAAGGGTCATGCCTGAGTCTGAGGGCGTAGAAAGAAACTGTAGCTGCTGGTTGAACACACTGATTTGAAACTCACAGGCCAAGTCCCTTCAGCCAAGACAGAACATGAGCAGCCAGTTCTTTGTGGTAGGAAAATCTGAGGACTCCCTGGACCCAGTTACCCACAGAGGAGCTGGGTTCACAGTAGACGCTGTGGCTGAAAAAATGGACTGTAGCTACGGAGAGCGAAGCTAGACCTGGGTGAGTGGGGAACAACCCAATCAGAAGCTTTAGGAGGGAAAGGATTTGGGATTCAGCAGGGGGTGTCTTATATGAAGAAGGCAGTTTATGAATCAAAATATGCCCCTCCACCCAATAAAGTGCCATCGACCTGAACATCCTCTGCATCTCTACGTGGTAGATGTCCTGTCTGCCAACAGACAGATAGCAATGTCTATGAACAGAGCTGTACCTGTGCTTATGAACACAAGTATACCTATAAACCTATCCATAGCTATAATCTATTACCTAGATCACGATCTATAGTCTCTTATCTATTTGGAATACAAAGGCTATTCACCCAAGTGTTTGCAGCAGTTATCTCTAGATCTCTGGATGTGTGGGATTAAATTGATGTTAAGAATTTTTTTTTTTTTTGCTGTTTTTCTGATGGGCATACACTGCTTCTGTAACAAGACAATAGCAAGACACTGGAAGGGAAAAATATTAGGGTGGCATCAGCCTCCCCTTGCCTCTTGTGGGAAGGAGCACTGGGCAGACATGTCCTGAAGGAAAATTCTAGGAGGAGAAGGCGGATTGGGACAGAGTGTGGGCAGGTTTAAGGAAAATGCCTTGTATCTGCTCATGGGCTCCCTACTTGGCTTTTGTACATGGAATTTTATTTCAAGGCTATGTTCTATGTAATCTAGCTTTTTATGAAAGTAAAACTCAAAGTATTTTGATTTGGCCTTGTTGTTCACGTCTCTACTCTTCCCGATGTCAGCTCCTGTGTTCACATGGTTTCCCTGAAGCCAGAGGATTAGAGAGAGGGGATTTTATTTCTTTTGGTTTTTGTTTGTTTGTGTGTTTTTTTTTTTTTTTGGCAGGGAGGGAGAGGTAATTAGGTATATGTATTTATTTCTTAACAGAGTTACTGAGGATTGAACCCAGGGCCTCATGCACGCACTCTACCACTGAGCTATACCCTCCCCACCTGTGAGTGGATTTTAGATGCTGCGTCTTCTAAAAAGACTAGATACAGACACCTAAAAAAGAAACTTATTTGAAGTTTTCCGATGTGCACAGGTAAAGTCACTATCATTCCAGTAGTAAATTTTAGGCCATGTGTCTCTTCCATGTCCCAAGTTAATATTTTGACAGATTTAGCTCTGGAAGCCATGGGAGACCTATTATTAAGATTGGGGAGGAGGAATGACAGGTGTAGATATGGAGAGAAATGAGATTTTCATGTCTGTGTGGTGCAGGACCCTTGACTCTGAGAATGAGAAGGTTCTAGGCTCACGCTGGAGACAGGACCAACAGGGGTGATGAAAACAACAGGAAGCCAAGGGTTTTATTGTGTTTTGTGTCTTTATCTGAGAGATGTCCTTGGATCATCCTAACACCAACATAGTTCTCACCAGAGCGTGGCCTTGCTTTCCACATCCAAACATTTACCCTCAACAGACACTGACACTTTGCTATCCCACTGGCACGTCAAACTCAAGACAACTGAAACTGAGTTACTCATCTTTCCATACAGACGTTTCCCCTCCCACGCTTCTTGTCTTGGGCAACAGCATCCAGTCATCAGGATCCCTGAAGTCATCTTTGATTCCCTCTTTTTCCATTCTCCAAAACCAACAGCATATTCAAGCTTGCAAATTTCACTACAGTTTCCTCCTATCTCTCTAGCCCTGCTTCCACTGCCTTGGTTCAGACCCTCATCATTTTTCTCTTGGACAATTTCTAGGCCTAACCCATCTGGCTTCTATCTGATTCAACTCTATTCAAGTCTTCTTGATCACATTCTAACTAAGTATTATTGCACACCTAATAATCAAATTAAATATTATTTCACACCTAATAAGTACTCAGCAGAATGCTAGATACCGAATACACAAAGCTTATAAAAATAGGTAATAGCTAATAATCATTACTCCTTACTTGGCAGCAGATACATCCTTCACATGTCTAATATAATTTAATCTTCACAACACCTCAACAAGGTAGGTAGTACTACTATATCCATTCTACAGATAGGTAAACCTAGGCTTACACAGTTTAGATAAAATTGTTGAAAGACACACAGCTAGTCATTGTTGGTGCTGGGGTGGGAGCCCAGGCTGTCTGACTCCAGACACTGAGCTTTTAATCTCTAAGAGAGGTCTCTGGCCTTAAGGGGTCACAGACTAGTGGGAAAGGCAACCAATAATCAACCACATAAGTATTAACTACTATGTGGTTCTGTGGGAGCAAGAAGCAGAATGCAGGATCAGAAGAGATGATGTTTGACCTTGGGCACGATAACTACAATAGTTAACTCTTAAACAGCAATTTACTGCATGCCTGGAACTGTTCTAAGTGCTTTGCACACATTGACTAACTTTATAATTTTTGGTAGGAGGCATTCCCCTCCCCCACCCTTGTACAAATGAGAAAACTGGTATTAGGAAGACTAAGTGGTAAGTTCAAAATCACACAATAATTGAATGGCAGAACCAGGATTCAAAACCAGACTTTTGTTCCAGAGTCAGGGCTGTTAACCATTATATTCTACTGCCTTTCAACAAAGTGTGGGAAGGGCATTCCAAGCAGAAAAGACAGCTTAAAGGCACGACATGTGGTGTGAGGTGAGTGTGGGCAATGACAGGCAGTAAGTCCTGTTTTGGGCTGAATTGTGTCCCCCTAAAAATTCATATATTGAAGTCTTAGTCCTCAGTATCTAAGAATAAAACTATGTTTGGAGTTAGGGTCTTTGAAGAGGTGATTAAATTAAAATGAGGTCATTGGGGTGGGACCTAATCCAGTCTGACTGGTGTCCTTTGAAGAGGCGACTAGGACACAGGAGAAGATGACCACCTACGAGGGGAGACCTGGAACAGCTCCCTCCTTTCGGGCCCTCAGAAGAAACCAACCATGGGGACACCTTGATCTCTTAGACTTTGAGCCTCCAGAACGGTGAAACAATAAAGTTCAGTTGTTCAAGCCACTTGCTTTATGGTACTTTGTTATAGGAGCCCTAAAACTAGTACAAGCCCTTAGGAGTAGGGAGGGCCAGGTCAAATTGGGCCTTGATCCTAGACGTACTGGGAATGGACCAATGAGTTTTCAATCATGTGATCCAGCAGAGTCATGTGATCTGATTAGCATTTTATAAAGCCGCTCTGGTGGCTGTGTGAAGACTAACACTTGAGTCTTGGTGGGGCTCCCGTGGAGGGGCAGGCACACAATAACGAAGGTCTCATCTAATCTTGAATAGGGTGGAGGAGACGGACACCGAAATCACCAGGAGGGAAACAGCCAGTCATTTCCCCGCCCCAATCCCAGCACTTGCCTCTGAAGCCATCTCGAATTTCCCACCAGTCCCTGAACATGCCATGTGCTCCCTCCCTCTTGTGTTGCTGTATCTTTGTACATGACACACTGGCTGCCTCACCTTTCATGATGCTTCCAGACCCAGCTCCAGGGGATTCTCCTCTAAGAAACTACCTCCAGTTCAATTTGACACTCTTTCTCCTTTGCTTCCATAGCTGTGTGCGTATTTCTACTATGACTCTTACTTCCCATTGTTCAATGCCTGTCTCTTCAATTAGCTCCCTGAGAGAAGGTCTAGCCCAATGACTAGCAAATGGACATGTACAAGTGATGTGGAGTGAATGAACAAAACAAAGCCTTCAAAAAGGTGCAAAGGACCACAAAAAATTTAAGGGAGAAGTGACTTTTGGTTCCAGATGGTTTATAAGAAAGTTTATAATACATTAGGCATTTGGGAAGATACAAATTCCAGAAAAATACACATGTACCTGTCTGACTGATAGCCTTGCCCTTTTTCCTTCTGGATAGAAAGAACACTAAGAAAACACAAAACATACTTGATGCTCTAGTAGTCTTTAGAGAAAACCACACTGGAGACAGCATAGGGGATTCAAAATGCTTACTTCAGAAAGGGTGATAAATGGGTTAAATAATCCTATCACTCAGTGGCCTCTAATGGATGTCCTTTTAATTTTTTTCCCTTGGGTAATTTGCTGCGTTGGACTTGGTTTTTAAACTCACATTTAGTTAAGTATCTAGAATTTAGAAAATGACTGTTGTCTCAGTAGTCTTCCAATTCATCAAAGTATCTTGGTCATAGCTCTCATATTTAACTTGTAGGAAAAGAATCAAGAGCTATTATCACTAGTCAGAATTAAGATAGGTTTACTCTCATCTCTGCACTGTCTTGTTAGGTAAAGACAGTGAATGGTCCCAATATGTTTGGTTTACAATGTCTCTCTCCCCTGAATGATACTTCTCTTGAAAGTTTAATTTTCCCTTTCATGGGTTATATGAGCATTTTCATTTTAGGGTTGATGGGTTGATGTCATGAACCTAGAGTTTAGGTGGAGGAGCTGATTTTCCAACTTTTTGGCCCAAATTCTTGATGGAGCAGCTACCCTCAGAGGCAGGTACCTTTGGGTATCGGGTGGTAGGGGTTATGCTTGTAGAAGCCTTGTTTAGAAAGATGATATTATTGACCTGTATTAATTTCCGAGGGCAGGTGGTACCAAATTTGGTGGCTTAATAGAGTAGGAAGTTTGTTTTGGAGATAAGAAGTATAAAACCAAGGTGTCAGCAGAGCCACACTCCCTCTGAGGGCTCAAGGGGAGATTTCATTCATTGCCCTCTAGCTTCTGGTGGCTTTAGGGTTTCTGTAGCTGGTGCCTGCATAACTCCAATCTCTGCCACCATCTTTACTTCTTAAAGTTTATCCTCCTGTCTCTTATAAGGATAGTCGTCACTGGATTTAGGACATACCTGAATAATTCAGAGCAATCTTATCTTAATATCCCTAACTGAATTACATCTACAGAAACTTTTTTTTTCCCTTCCAAAATCAGATCACATTCACAGGTTCTGTCGAGTAGAATGTGGATATATCCTTTTAGGGACTAGCACTGAATCCACTACGTGGCCCACGGTCAAGAAGGCCTGAAGGTAACAAAGGTGCTTTCCCAGAAGTGGTGGTGGTTTTACACAGATGTACCTACAGCTCTTGCTTCCTTCACCCTGAATATAAAGTAAATAATTTGCACACCAACTAGGCTAAATTGAAGGCTGAAGCAGAGATTGAAAACTGGTGGACCAAATGTCAGCTCTAACCAAGAGATGTGTTCTGATTGCTCTCTATGGTGCTTTAACAATTCTTAATTAGTTGAATATGTGAAAAAATGGAATACTGTAATGTAAAAGTCCCAGATTTATGGCTTTTCTTATCAGATCTAACAACAATTCCCTCTCAGTAACAAGGCTGGAACCTGGAAAGCAGCTGTTCATTCAGATGAGGTCAGGATTCTCCACATTGCCACAGTCCTCACCACTCCCTATTACTTACCCCAGCACCACTTTACCCTTCAGTTGCTTTACTCCTGAGTTTTTGACTTGTCAATCTCTGGCCCATAGGCCTGTTACCAAGAGCAGCTAAGCACTCTGGTGGAAACTCAAGCAATGACCTTGATTTGCTTTAACCGTGGAGCTCAACTCTGAAAACTGTTGTCAAAGAGTCTGTGTAGGCAAGGATAATGAGCCATTTTAGATTCACCCTATGTATCCGTTGGCAGCCAAGACTCATCATCCAAAGATGTACTGTTCTGTTACTATGATATAGATCCCACATTTTAATAGTCTAACTTCTTTTAGGTCCAGCCTCTTGTAAACAAAATTTATAATCCTGAGTTGTGCAGGACCAATTTAACTCCAAAAGAGTTACTGTTTTATGTACGGACCAAATGTTTCACCTGTTTTATAATACCCTTTATATAACATGATGAATATTTTCCAGCTCCTGGTAAAATCTGTTTGTTGAACTTAACAAACACAGAGATCACCTGAGTTGAATCTCCTAGCAGTTCACTACCCAAAACCTTTTCCTAAGGACACACAAGGGGAAAAGTAAAAAAGGAAACTCTTTTCAGCAGGGGTAGCTTTATTGCTTTTGCTTCTACTCTTGAGTCCAGATCATAAAGAGATGGAAATAGCCTTGAAATACAGAGATATATAGAGACCTTCAAGATGCAAGACTCATCTATTATTTGCAATTAGACTGACAGTTGGCAGTGAATAATTAAGGAAAACTGAGTGTGCCAGTGTTCCTACAGAGGTATTTTCTCTCGGATTAACTGTTCTCGCCCAGATTTCGCCATGCCACTCTCAATAATAACAATAAAAGGCATGATTTCTGTCTGTAGCAGGGAGATGTATTTTCATGTGTACTATTCTCAGGAAGAAAATTGAATTTCCTTCATATATTCTGTGCTTCTTGAAATACATTCCAATATGATAAATTCAGGACTCTTTTAAAAAGATTACCTATATACTTTATAGTGTGTCAAACCTGCGACAACTCTCTTCATCAGCAGTGAATACCAAATTGATTTAATTTGGCAGAGACAACCTAGGGTAAATGACTTAGTAAGTAGCAAACTGAATATTCAGAGTATACTTAGAGACATCACTTTTAAAAATCTTCACCAAAGTAGACTCCACATAAGCAGAAATATGAATGGCAAGAGACTGGGTTATAACCTATTAAAAAGTCACCTGGCTTTAGTATGCCAATGAAGAGAATTTCTTTCTAGTAATACAACACAGAAAGAGACCATCATTTTAAGAATGATTAAAGAGCATCTCTTAAAGGAAACATCTCACTGTACACTTCACGAACAATGAAGAAAGAAGCTTGGCTGTTTACTTAGGTAATCCAACAGAGCAATTCCATCCATTTCACTGAAAATATTATGGAAGAAATTCTGCTGCCTATTGGAAGTAAGGTAAACCTACTTTTGATTTTTTATTTGAAATTTGAAAGAGCTTAATGGTAGAGGGTAGTCATTGACTCTGAGAACAGCCTCCTGATTTTCCTCTGTGCATAATGCTTATTGAGGGTCATGGAGATATGGTGCAGATTGAGCAACAGGGCAGGTGCAAGAAGAAAAATGCTGATTAGCAAGACCTGCTGGCTGTAACCCTCATCCTTGACATGTCACTGGTTTTTCTCAATAATGAGATTCTGTTCCTATATATTACTCTGAAATAGTTACAGTCAGAAATGTAATTAGTGATGATGAATAGTTATACGTGAGGATACTGCAGCTCAATCAATCTTCATTTTTCAAATTGTTGCCTCTTTATAGAGAAAATAGGCATGGCCATTAACCACTGGCCAGGCAAGGCAGAGACTGGCCATGAAGTGATTTACAAAATACATATTCCATTGCAAACGGGCCACAGAGCCTGCAGTTACTTTTTTAACCCATTTCTCCTAATAACAAAATAATTTGAGCCATCATTTTAATCTCAAAATAAGTTAGTGGTTTTTCTAAATGTCTTCATTAGTAATTTATTTTCATTCTTTAAGCTACAGTAACTTAGGTATTAAGATAACTGTTGATATAATATGTATCTAATGAATACTTACCACTGTGGAGGGTTCGGGGAAGACGACAACCAAATACTACTACATGATCACAGCCCCAGGTAGCTTGGCATTCACTCAAGGGGTGTGACATGCACCGATAGAGAAGCATTTAAATAGCAACAGTAGACAGACTACAGAGCAGAAGGACCATCATTAGCAATGAATGTCAGGAGAAGCTGGGGTCGGTGGGGGTGCGGAGTGCCAGTGTAATACACAGAAATGGAGAAGTGGGATACAGATTCAAGAAATTTAGCCATAAAATAGCTGGATTTGGTAAAGAGCACAGTGGCCAACTGTATGGATTATGAAAAGCAGTCCAGCTGGGGAAGAGCTGAACATCTCCATGCACCAATGTCCTCATCTGTAAAGCAGGCATAACACTACTCATTGTGGTGTGGAGATGTTCTGAGGACTGCCTGGGCATGATTAGCCGGGTGTCTGTGCCACCCTGGCAACTGCTATTATATTCCTAACTTGGTTCCCCCCAGTTTTAACAACAGTTCCACAATATCCTCAACTTCGAAAATAATTTAGGATACATATTATAGATAAGTGCCATGAAATATAATTAAATATGTTGACTTTGTTCCCACAATTGTAGCATAAAATGCCTGCTTAGACCATTTTATGCTTTTTGGCTCCATCAATTTTTTATAAATTCAACTCCTAAAAGGGTCCTCTTACAAATCATTACTAGACAAATAAAGCTTTTTAATTTGGGTGTATACTTGATTTGACAGCTACTGAGTCTGGCTTGGCCCCAGATTTGCAGATAGATAAATTAACAACCTCTCAGCCTGTCTGCGCGCGGGCATGTGTGTGTGTGTATGTGTGTGTGTGTGCGCGCGCGCGTGTGTTTCTCTCTTTGCTGTTTCTTTTCCCCGAGATTTAAAGGCCCATGATGTGAGCAAACTTCCAAACTTACAGCATCTTTCTGGCACACTTCATTGTTCCTGGAGGCTTCAGTTACTCTATGAAGAATCCTTGAACCCCACCACCTTCCTACAGTGACAGAACACAGAGCAGCTCTGACACACAGACAGGTTGCCCAGCCAGCCATTTCCTCTCATCTCCCCTACAACCCTGATGGGTTCAGGCAGGTGGGTAGTTTGAGGCTTGGGGTGGGGTGTAGCTTTGTAGGAACCCAGAGGCAATGAATGTGGAATGCGATGGGGGCATCTTGATGAATAGGAAGGTGGTTTGGGGGCCTGTGGGGAACCGCCCTATCTCTGAACTATTTTAATCCCTTCTTGCAAAGGCATCCTCTCCCTCTCCATCCAACCTACACAGGTGACCTCATGGCTCTCAACATGAGTCTGCCAATATTACAGCACTGGTCTTAAACATACTGACTGGCTGCCTCACCAGTTCAAGTCAGATGCCAGCAAAATTGCCAAATGTGGCTTCCCTTCTGGTTTCACCAGCCTTCCTGCTTTATAAGACTTAACTGGGACACCTGCAGAAAAGGTAGATTCTGAGTCAATGGTCCTGAGGTAGGGCCCAAGGAGCTGGCTTTTTCACATGGCCCAGGTGATTCTTATGATCTAGCAAAGTTGGAAAACACTGATGTAGCCTTCATGGGAGCACGCATCACATCCTGACACTGGATTCTTGCAGTTAAGAGGAGTGTGTGTGTAGTTCCCTGATGCCAAACCACAGCTCTGACCAGAGTCAGAGGAATTGAAGTATTTTTGAAGAAGTGTCTAATGCCCAGTCTAGTTTTCAGGCACTTAAACTTTCTGAGACATAAAGTTCCTTAACCCTCACCTAAAAGTCTATAAAAAAGGAAAATTACAAATTCTAGTTGCTCTCTTAATTAAGTACCTAGATAATTTAATAGAGAAAAATTTCTAGAAACTGGCTAAGGAGGGAGGGATAATTAAATATTTGCTGAGAAAAAGAATGAATAAATGCAATAGCTATTTTTTGAAAATTACTGAGTCTGCTCAGGCCTCTCGCTTCTGAAGATTCATAAACTAAGAATCTTTATTTTTAGATTTAGAATCCCATTGTTACTTTAAGAAAGAAAAATGTACTATCCTTGTATATGTTCTCAAATTTCCATAATAAAAATACAAGTTCTATTATTTAAAAACCACTTTTTTCATATTTTTCTGTTTCATGCATTTAGGGCATAAAGATCTAAAGAATAAAAATGCTCTCTTGAGTCCGCTTATCAATTATATGACCCTCATCTCTCCAGCGTAACTTCAGGGAAAGGAGACGTATTTTCCATCACTTATACAGAGTATCTAAACAGCTGCCCTTCATGCCCAAGAATAAATTTTCTCATTGTTGATAGCAACTTGGCTGAGTCATCCTGTAAGTTAATTCCCTGTCATTTTAAATGACATGAACCATATGAATCCAAGATTTTTTTATGAAAGAATTTACATGTATTTGAGTAAGGTATGTAGACCATAGTTGTGTATCAATGATCATTTCCTGATTTTGATCTTTGTACTGTGGTTAGGGAAGACTGCTAACATCTGTGGAATGTGGGTGAAGGGTATACAGAAATTCTTTGTGCTATTTAAAAACATTTTTGCATGCCTAAAACTATTTCAGAAAGTTGAAAGTTAAAAAGTAATGAGTAATTTAAAATTAAGATATATCATAAAATCCATGTATTTATCATCCAGATTGTATAAATGTCAACATTCTGCCTTATTTGCCTCACATTTTTTTAAGGCAAAACATCAGGAGACAACCTGCTCTTACAGCACCTTGCACTTCCATGATCAGGGTGTGGAAGTTTCCGTTTTCTTTCCTTCTCTCCGATGCTTAGTACTGTTAGACTTTTTAGTTGTTTCCACTATGATGTGTAAAGAATGGAATTTGTTTCAAAATCCATCATCTCAAAGACTAGTGAGGCTGAACATTTTTTTAATAGATTTATTGGTCATCCAGACTTTTTGTTCTTTATATTGTTGTCCTTATACTTTGTATTTTCCTATTGTTTTCTCAACAATGTGGTAGGAGTTCTTTGTGTAATTTGGACATAAGCCTTCATCAGTCTCAGACATGCAAATACCCTTCCTTACTTTGTAGCTTGCCTTAATTTGGTTATTGTATCTTTTGACCAAGTTAGTCCACATTTTAACATAGTCACAATTTTCCATCTTTTCCTTTGTTTTATGTTTTTTTTGTATCTTAGGTAAAAAAATTTCCACCCTTCCGATATCCTCATAGTTTCTGGTTCCAGAAGTTTTGCTTTTAATGCTTAGGTTTTCATCTTAATGGAATTAGTGTTTGTGACTCTTTCAAGACTAGGATCTAATTTTATTTACTTGTTCCAATTTAATGAATGATTTATTCTTTTCCAACTAATTTTTATGCTACATTTTCTAACAAGTTCTCATATATGCTTGGATCTATTTTTGATTCTCTGTACTGTTTCTTATTTTATCTGTCTATTCCTGCAACAATAACTCCCTTTTACTTTACCACAACTTTAAGGTCTTAACAACTTACAGGTCAAGCCTCCCATTCTTTTTTCTTTGGAATTATTTGGTTCCCAAGTCTTTCATATATATTTTGAATATGGTTGTCAAATGACAAGTATCTTGTGGTAGTTTCCTTTCTATTGGAATATTATTGCATTGATACATAATTTTGGAGGAAAGAACTTGTTGGCATTGCACCATCCTATCTATAAAGATGGCATAATTCTCCATTTAGGGGCCTTTCACACTCTTCAATAATGCTTTAATTTCCTCCAGAGCTATCTTACAGATCAACTTAGATTTCTGAATATCTTGTAATTTTTTTTGTCTTTTTTTTTTTAACATTTTGTATTGATTTATAATCATTTTACAATGTTGTGTCAAATTCCAGTGTTCAGCACAATTTTTCAGTCATTCATGGACATATACACACTTATTGTCACATTTTTTTCTCTGTGATTTATCATAACATTTTGTGTATATTTCCCTGTGCTATATAGTGTAATCTTGTTTATCTATTCTACAATTTTGAAATCCCAGTCTATCCCTTCCCACCCTCTACCCCCCTGGTAACCACAAGTCTGTATTCTCTGTCCATGAGTCTATTTCTGTCCTGTATTTATGCTTTGTTTTTGTTTGTTTGTTTGTTTTTGTTTTTTAGATTCCACATATGAGCGATCTCATATGGTATTTTTCTTTCTCTTTCTGGCTTACTTCACTTAGAATGACTTTTTTTTTGTCTTTGTGAATGAGTTTTTCTATTACATTTTCTATTTGGTTATTGTAGGAACACTATCGAGTTTTGTATAGTAATTTAACACCGTGGAACTGCATTGAATTTTCTTACTAGAAATCTGGGTTCCCAGCTTTTAATCCTCACTGGAAAATAAATAAAATGAATGAAAGAACTGGGGGTGAAAATCACAGGAGGAGTTTTTGGAGACAACTAGGGATGTGCCATAAGTCCTTCCCACTAAATGGAAGGAGATGTGTGGGAGCCACCTTCTCCTTCATCTCAAGTCCAGATGTTAGGAATTTAAAGAGCTTGAAGAAATGTGACCTCTACAGCTTATGGTTCGAGGTGAACTGGGGCTCCTGACTTTCTGCGGGAAACACAAAGGGGATGGCTGAGCAGAGTAGGGGTGGCTTTGATAGTGGCTTGAACCATGAGAGCTGGTCAGGACAAATGATAGTAGAATGTTTCTTATGGATGCTGTACAGATCACTGGGAGAAAGTGCTCGTGCAGGGTCTTCACAAGTCTTACTCAGGAGAACCGCTTGACGGGTGGAAGCCCCCAACAGAAGGATACTGTCAGACACCCGGGGAGTGGAGGAAGATGCTAAAGATCACCTGATGCCAGAGAACTATAGGTGAGAAATCCCTGATAATGGGGGAGGGATTGCAAAAAACCACAAAAATGCCTTTGAGAGACAGCCCTAAATCCCCAGCTAGAGGAAACTAAGATCACATTGTTGCCAGTTAAGTGAGACATTTCCTGCTATGTGAGTTCTTCTTCCCCTCTTTGACCCTGGAGGGTGAGGGCAGAAACCACAGCGAGCAAGATGGGGGAGGTAAGACACAAGGTTGAAGAGGGAGAGAAAGCTTCAACTTCCCCTCCACCACCTCATCTAGAGGCCGGTAACCTGTATGGGGCTTGCTTTGGGGAAAAGGAATGGTGCGTAATGAAGCTGCAGTTTTAGCTGCTGCAACGCACTGGAGGTGCACATTTCTGATGGTGGGACCTAATGCCATTCAGTATTTCAGTGACTCTGCAGGGGATGAGATTGCCCTACATCTCATTCAAGGGCAGGGAAAGGACTAGAATAAATGCCAAAGGGCAGCGGGAGACTTAACGACTTTTGTTTCCTGATTACATCACATGGGTCCTGCCTGTTTGGTGTAATGATGACATGACATACTATGAGAGGCACAATATCGTAGAGATTAGATACTGGTCTCTGGAGCCAGATTTTTAAATCCTATCTTTGTCTTTACCGAATGTCTAACCTTTCTTGACTTCAGTTTTCTCCTCTGTCAAGTATGAAACTATGTTGTTGTGAGCATTAAGTAAGTTAATCTATTTAAAGGGCCTAAAACAGTGCTTGCCATGTTGTAAGCAGGCAGTGAATGTTAGAGAAGATGATTAAAATAGTTGTATAAACACTGAGTTACGACATAAAGTACATGTTTGAGAGACACGATACACTTACGGAAGGCATTTGAAAACTTATAAACAAACTTGATTATTTTCAATGTAATGGCTTATCTACCCGAGAACAGATTTCAACTTTTTTTTTTTTAAAGATGAGAACATATATTTTTTTCCTCTAAAATAAAGACTGAACCTTTTCATGAAGGGACAGAGAAAGTGAAGAAGGTTGGCTGTGTAATTCCCCCTCCTCTCTAGAAGCTGAAGCCAAAGCAAAGGCTCTGAAGGCCAAGAAGGCAGCACTGGAAGGCACAAGGGAAAGAAGAGCCACACGTCCCCCGACTTCCTGCAGCCCAGATACTGCTGTGCTCTGCTGACAGTGGCCCAAACATCCTCGGAAGAGCGCTCCCAGGAGAAACACACTTGACCACTACCCTGTCATCAGGTTCTGCATGACCATCAAGTCCGCCACAAAGCAGACAGAAGAGGACAACACACCTGTGTCCACTGTCATCGTAGAGCCAACAAGCACCGGCTTGGGCAGACTGGGCAGAAGCCCTGTGATACTGATATGGCCAAGGTCAACACCCTGCTGAGGCCTGATGGGGAGAAGGCGGCATAATGGCTCCCAACTATGACGCTTTGGATGTTGCCCACAAAACTGAAATCATCTAAACTGCAGTCCAGCTGACTAATTCTACACATACATTTTTCACTATTAAAAAAAATAATAAAGGCTGACTACACCTCTAAATGAATACCACCAGTATTGAAAATTTCACACCACCATGTTTGGTGGACTCCACAAAATTTTATGCGAAGTGATTCATGTCCTGCACTGTTGCTATTTAGCAAAGCTTATTGTTGGTTTTTCTCTCCCCTCACCTCTTGTCAATTCCCTATTGATTTCCAGTGGGACTATTCCCAAACTCTCCATCCCCAAGAGCTTCATCCTACCCTCTATCTTCATTCAAGACTACCCGCTAATACTCATCGGGGAAGTGGTGCTGCTCAACTTCCCTTCTACTCCCTCATCCCTTTCCCTATTCCTTTGGTGGTGTTTCCCTAAAAGAAAAAAAAAAGTTCCTTCTATCTTTCCAAGGTGAACTTCTCAATCCAAGTTCGAATTTCTGTCTACTACTAGCTGCTCCATTAATTACACTCTCTCAACTTCATGTTCTAATTTTCATCCAATTATTTTTACCCCCATAGTAACAGAATTACCATAGTAAATCAAGAGGAAGATAAACATTAACAGAAGCTGAAAATCCAAATAAGGTACCAAAGTATCTCCAGTTGAATAATACCACTTTTAAATCAATCACAGGGTTGGAGAGGGTTGGAGGCAGGAGGTGAGAAGAGGTAAACATGGTAAAGAGACATATCCCCAATGCAAAATAAACAAACATTGTGTTTTTTAAAAAAAACCATCGTCTATTATGTGAGTGAGCCATATATTGCCTACTTAACTTCCACAGAGAAGGGACAATCTTGTCAATATTGTCTACTTTGTCCATATTCTCCCATACACTCTCCAAACAGTTTTTAACAAATCTACTGAGCTATAATTGAAACACAATAAACAGCACACACTTAACAGTGTATATATAATTTGATCGGTTTTGATGTATATGTACACCTGTGAAACCATCACCAAAATCACGTTAATTAACTCGGTTCCTTGTGCCCCAGACAACTGCTGATTTGCTTTCCATCACTTTAGATAAGTTTACATTTTCTATAACTTCATATAAATAGAACACAATAGGTACCCTTCTTTTCTCTGGCTTCTTTCACTCAGCATCCTTATTGTGAAATCCATCAATGTGATTTTGTTGTATCAGTAGCTCATTCCTTTTTATTGCTGACTCATATTCCATCATAAAGATGTCCCACAATTTGCTTATCCATTCACTTGCTGGACATTTGAGTTTCTTTTGGAAGTTTCCTATAATAAAACTGCTAAGGAACACTTCTGTACAAGTCTTTGTACAGACATATGCTGTTGTTTCTCTTGGATAAACATATACGTGGGGAATGGCTGAGTTAGGATGGCAGGTGTATGTTTAACTTTTTTAAGCAAATGACAGACTGTTTTCCAAAGTGGTGTACCACTCTGAACATTTTAAACATCTCCAAACCCATTTTATTTTGGTAAATTACATGAATGGAATATATGCTGGATTAAATACTACGACTAGTACAAAATAAGGTTGCTAAAGAAAAAATGATGTCCAGTCAGCTATATCTTTGGTCAAGTCCTAAGAATATAATCCTCCATGTCTGCTTTGCTCAACAACACACTTGGAGTATTCAACAACGTGAGGACGTGTGCCAAACAGCAATACATCCACCGACCACACAGCAGCTGTCCTTGGAGGGCTGCTGGTGGACCAGCAGGGCTGTGATGGCACTGCAGGCTGAGCCGGGTGGCCGTCTGCCAGGAGCATAACTCTTTCATTCATTTTAACGGGTTTGGCAACACGTGCTACTTATGTCCTCCTTATTTTGATGAGCCTCCAGTTTTCATTACCCCTTTGGGAAATCTATGTCAAATAAGCCACTGATGGCATGGTGTATACACACACATGTTCATGTGCAGAATTACATATATAAACCCAGATGTCTTTTCTTGCTCCACTGGACTGAAGGTCATAGTTGTGGATCCATCTATGTTATGACCATCCAGCATCTTATCACTTGTAAGTTACTATACCAAGTGGGAAACCTGCAACGTTGACTCGGCAACTTCCTGAGCTAGGATGAGCAGGTCAGTGTGGACTGGAGGGAGAAGCTGGATCAACTCTGGCCTGAAACTGGTGGGGGAGATAGGGGTCCCAGTGTGACCACTGGAGGTGGAGGGTGGGACAGATCAGGAATGAAGTGCTAAAGATGTCAGGGAGACAGACTGCATGTGGAAGGCTCTCTCCTGGGAACTGCTGATGGTTAACAATTTTCTGCTCCTTCACCACTCATTTGAACTAAGAAGAAATTCTCCTTAGAAATGGCACTTCGGGGAGTTACTGGCTTTAGTTCTGTTGAATTCCTCTCCCCCACACTGTGTAATGCATTTGCGCACACACCGTCAAGCTGTGATGCAAGACACTTCAGGGCATCAGGCTACACAGAGATTTGTAAGTTACAGCTTAGCAGAGGTTTCAATGATGAACTTTTGTTTTGACCAGGCCCTCCCTGTTTTGTTTCCCTCCGGGGTTCTTCGTCCAGACTTGATTTCTGAGCCTCATTCAATTCTCAGCCCTAAGGCAGGTCCACCCTAGGGGATCATGGTCTTTTCCTCTCAGGCTCTTCAGGCTCCCTGCAATTTCAGGGTAAAAGGGTCTGCTTGCATTGATCTCAACCAGATCCCTTAAACAAAGGACGAACTGTGCCTTACTCTCCCTTTCTCCATTTTGGAGACCCAAGAGCATCTTACCCTCTTCACGGGTAACAGATGCCACATTTCCCCCAATCTTCTGATTCTTTTTAATTCCACACCCTATCCTCTTTGGAGAAAGTCCCAATTCCCATGAACCTACACACGTCCCTCCTATAAAAAAAACCACCTCTAGGCTGTGTCTCCTCAGATAGCATGAGTTCAGTGGTTGGACACAAACTGATAAGGCTCGTTGGGAAAAGTGCTGCTCTCAACTTATTTTATGGAAAGGACAAGGGCTTTTATGTGAAAAAGGCTGAGTGCATTCACCAATTGGGTAACTTTGGACAAGTTACACTGAACCTCAGTTTCCTCATCTATGAAATGAGGATAATAATACCCACTTCTCAGGGTTCTTTATGAAGATTGCATGGGACATCGTGCACAGAATTACTCTAAGCCGTGAGTTTCTTTTAGTGTTATATGGTCAGGGAGGGGCAGTGGTCACAAAAGCGTCAGACTTGGTCTGAATCCTAACTGTGGTACTAGGTGTGACCCTGACCAACTTGCTTAATTCCTGGAGTTTCAGTTTCCTCATCTGTATCATTAGGTTAATGATATAAAGCATTTGTTAAGGATTTAATGAGACCAAGCATTTTCATATGCACTGAGCCTAGTATTCTTGCACAGAAATGACACAGATCTAAAAGTCAGTGTAATTAGAGAACCTAAGATATCAAGACCACCTGGAATCCTTATTCTACTCAAACTAGAAAGTAGAGAAACTAGTTCTTTCTGTCTCACTCTTCTATCTTCAGATCCAGACTAAAGGAAAAGTAATCAGGGGGCATGTTACTTTCTGCCCAATTCTGAACAGTTGGAAACAATTGGTCAGGAATGTGAATGTGACTCTCTCATGTTTAAATTCCTAATAACCATGGAAGACAATGCTAGATTGGTTTGACATATCTTCAGGGAGCCAGTGGCCTTGAAGCCTGACTCTTCTGTTACTCACGCCTAATTGGCTTTCCAATTGGAAAGCCAAATTTCATCCCTTCTCTTATCTGCACACCTGAAACCCTGCTCCTATGTCACTGGGAAAAACAGCGCTCACCCAGCACACACTGCGTTGGTTTCCCCACCCTCCACCTTCACCAGTTCCATCTGCATCCATCCTCCCTCCTCCTCTTCCCTCTCTACACGGCTGACTCCTCAAACTGCTGCCCAGCATCTGTCTCATTCTTTTATATGGGACCTCAGCCCTCAGGACCATACTAAATTCCCTTGAATCATCAATTCTTTTCTTTCCACTTACTGGCCCTCCTTCTCTGCTTTCCCCAAGCATAGCCATTTTCTTCTTTTTCTCGTTATAAAATTGCTGTCCTTGACCCTGAAATCTTCTTCAAACTGGTCCCCTCCCTGTCATGATCAAAATTCTTCTATAAAGAGTTTACACACACCAGCTCCATTTCGTGGCCATCTCATCACAGCTGAGCTGCATTTGGTCTCTGCCAGCACCAATTCCCACTTTCTGCTCCCCCAAAAGACAAAGGTTTCATTTTGAGGTTCAGTTGCCTGGACCCCTCTACAGCTGGTGACACTGCAGGTCCACTCTCCTCTCCTGGAACCCCTCCCTCGCCCTCTATCACATCCCTTCCCTTTGGTTTTCTTCCTAGTTTTCTCATTTACCAGGACTAGCTACATAATTTGTGAGACTCAGTGTAAAATAAAAATACAGGGTCCTTTGTTCACAATGATTATAAACTTCAAGATGGCAACAGCAGGGCATGGGTTTCCAGAATGGCCCCTTGGCAACTACACAAGTTGCAGGTTCATGAAACCGATCCTGTATTCAACTCTAGAACTTCAAGTGCACAGTGTATTTCCAGCCCAGAGGCGTCTGAGCTCTAGGCTTAAACACTATCCTGCATGACTGTCACTCCCTCTTGTTCCAGGTGGATTTTGCTTTATTGCTGGTGCTTTCACTTACTAGCTGTGTAATGTTGGGCAAGACTCACTCACTGAGCTTCAATGTTTCAGTCTGCGAGCGAAAGGCTATGTCAAAGTTTGTGCAAGTGCCAAGCTGTAAGTCAATAATAGGTTTATAAACAGCAATAAACTGTCCACATTCATAAAACATAAAAGGTCCTGAAGCAGGAAGACCTGGTAGCTGCTGCAACACTAGTGCTGGCTATTTACCAGTTGTTTGGAAATTGTGCGAAGTAGGACAAATAAGCAGTAACCTTTGCAAAGAGCTTGGGAACAATTTTTACCCATAAGGGATTATTTTAAAAAAATACGCAATATTACATTTCAATAAAAGGACTCAGAGTGATTCACTCAGCAAGAGTCTAGTCAGTCTGGTTCTAGGAACCTAACATCATGGGCTTTGAGCTGATGGCCAGTCTCAAATCTCATATAAGCCAGAAACATGGACTCATGTAGCAAAACCAGACTGTAAGAGCAAAACCAGACCACCGGGCTGCAAACACCCACAGTGAGATAGCTTGTTTGGTGAGTGATGAGTGTATTTCCCATTTTCTACTGGACATCACAACCAAGATACCTTGCTGGAATCCAGAACTCAACAAGCCCCACACAGAACTCAACAATTCCCTTCCCTCTCAAAGCTGCCTCTTTTCCTCAATTCTGTCTGTCAGTTACTGACCACCAAGTCACAAGCTGAAAACCCTGATCAGTCTGTACTCTGCTCTTCCTCCTTCACCTCCAACCACTGCCCATGCATAGAAGCAACAGAGACAGTAAGTACATCTAGGATCCAGAGAGATGGTCAGATTTGACCAAATAAACATAGCAAGCAGCTCTGCATGACAGAAGGCATCATAAATACAAAAGATAGTTTACCAAGCAAAATACTGCTGACAATACTGATTTCATATTTATAGTCCCAATCATTCTAACACTGTGATTGATTTTCTTCTTACCTTCCTTATTCTCTTACAGGTAGAATTACCACCCAGACTATTTTAAATGGCCCATAAACCAACAAGAAAAAGCAAACACACTTAAAGGAGTGTGCAAAGAATTTGAGCAGGCAATGCACACAAGTAACACAGATTACCCACATGCTTCTCAAAAGAATCTCAATCTAGCAATGATTAAGGAAATACAGATTAAAATAATGTCTGCTCAGACTGGTTTAAAAAAAAAGGTTAATAGTTTTGATCAGGTGGTGGTAAAGGGTAGTGTCCAAAGGCAAACAATATTTAAAACGTGTAAACCTTCATACTCAGAAATTCTACCAGCTGGCTAGCCCTAACAAATTCTTGCACATTTGCACAAAGAAGTGTTCATAAAGATGTTTCACTGAGAAGCACTTTCCGAGGTAGCAAAAAAGGGGGGAGGGATACCCTAAACATACATCTGTTGGAAATAATTAAGCAAATTATAGTATATGTATACTAGAATATTAAAAAACTGATGAACAGAATGTGTTTATAATGCTGACTTGGAAAATCTCGAAACATTGTTAAGTGAAAAAGGACTGCAGTTTACATACAAGGAAAACTGAATTGTGTCACACTTAGAGAAACTGTACAGAGGCAGATTTGGAAGGATCTGCACCCAAGGATTAAGAGTGGAGGGTGGGGAGTGCATGGGGGAGGAAAGGAAGGGGCTTCATGACACTTTCTATTCATGGTAATTCCCTGCTGGAATCTGTATAACAAGAATGAGTGGCCGTCTTACGTAACTTAAAACTATTATTTAAAAAATCATTATTATTCATTCATCATCTCATTCATTATTTTACTCTTGGACCAAACTACCTGATTTTATACATGTCTGCATAATCGAAGGCAGTGTTCTTCCAAGTGAGGTTTATAAACTACCTCTGTCAAGAGTCCCCAGATGCGTCTGTGGTGGGGGGAAATCAAATAAACAGACCTCCCCCCAGGCCCCACACCCGGAGGGTTCAATTCAACATGTAAGAGATGGTCCCGGGAATTTGCATTTTAACAAACTCATGACCAGAGCTGGAGAACCACTGGAGCAGGTGATTAACTTTATTTAGGTTTCATGGCCCCTTGAATGGTTTTAAATTCCCAGTTCTCTGTGAGAAGCCTAGAAATTAGACTGATTAACACAAGGTAGGCCCGGCAAACTGTCATTTAGTAGCTAAATTTTCTAAAGTGCTACCCAACCACCTGTGTTTGTGGATGCAGGTGCTGACCTGTGTCTACCTGAAGTGGTTACTTGTACGCAAATCCACACCTGCCAGATGTGCACCAACTCAGAGTAGGCCAAACCCTGGGGATTCTCTTGCGCTTCCCATTTCCAGGGTTTGGGCTTCTGCTCCTAATTATGGTTGTACCTTTTGTTGGGATTCTCCAAGATTTCTCTCTGCTAGCCAGCACAGATTCAAGAAAAACAAACAACAAACAAAACTCCCCCAAACAAAACCCAGCCATCTGTGCTTTACGTATTGTAGCACTTATGCAACATCATAGTTTGCGATTAGCCTGGGTCTTTCTTCCTCAAGACTGAGTGACTCAAGGACCGAGATTATTAGCTCCCTAACTCCAGCAGCCAGCATCACTCCTGTGGACCCCTGAAAGGTGCCATGCTGTTCGTGTTTCTTTCTACCACGAGGCATTTTCCTTTTCATTAACCAATCTAGAAATTACTGCCTGTGAAATTAAAGTTTCCCAATTTTTATTCTTCCTGCTTTCCACAATCTCAACCATCTATTTTGCCTTCTTGGCTTGGACAAATGCAATGGAGGTGATTTATTGACACCATTCTTTAGAAATGTGGCCACTAAATCTTCTAGATTCTATTGATTTCTATTCTTTCACGATGTTTTACTTCCAATTCTTTCCACAGTATTTATAGACCTATATCCTAATACCACATTTTATTACAATTATCTGTTAAATATTTGTTCAGGTGTCTGTTTTCCTTCACTGGGCTGTCAGTTCCTTTAGGAGGTAAGGGACCCAGTGCCTGGCACATAAAAAGTGTTCACGAGAATTTTACAGGGTTTACGATTTTTTCAAATAATTTTAATTTCCAGGCTTATTTCTGATATGGCAATGTCTTTTTATTAAAAAAAAATCATTGTTTAAAATAATACAGCACTTTTTTTGGGAGAAGTGCTCAGTTGAACTTTTACATAAAGACAAGATCTCAAAGAAACCCTGGAAATAGCACGGTAACACCAGCAGAATCCCTATTTAAGCAGTAAGTACTATATTTATTTCATGATAATTTCACTTCAGCTGATGGTTTGTTCCTGTGTCTATAAAGTAAACAAGGAGCACTACATAAACTTTACTTCGCCTATCCAATCTTAAAATCCTGATTTTAATAACTAAAATTTGATCTCTTCATAACAACTTAAGAAAAGCAACTCATACTTGTATTCTTGTTCTTTGTTGTTCTTAATTTTCAATCCATTTTCTGCCCTTTTCCCTGGCCCTTTAACATTTGAAGGCTGAGGGAAGAGAGAGAAAATCGACTGGCTAAATATTGACCCACTTCACGCCATTGGTGCCATCTGAGAGCTGGTAACCCACCTTCCCCTACCAGCCATCACTGTGCTGTCCTGAGCTGCAGGACAGCCATGACGTCTAAAGCAGCACCCGATTTCATAAAAAACCAGTTCAGAGTCACCTTTTGGAAGGCTTTTCCAGCTGGGACGGCTGACTCAAACTTCAGTTTTTCTTTGATTCTCGGGTTTTGAGGTACCAGATGCGCCAAGCATAATACGACATATTGTTATCTTTATTTATTAGTCTCTAAGAGAATTAATTATCTTTGGCTTATACCACACAGTTTTCATGCCAGGCAATAGTAACTGGCCTGAAATTCCACCTGAATGCTGTCAAGATGACTGCTTCTACATCTGAAATGCCATTAGGACCTTGATGCATCAGAAAAACCCTAATTCAGTTCTTTATTAGTTGTAAGTTACTTTTGCTATCATTTAGGAAAGAATGGGGGTGTGTGTGTGTGTGTGTGTGTGTGTGTGTGTGTGTGCGCGCGCGCACATACACAGTTTTTTTTTTTTTGGTCGTGAGAAGACTACACTGAGGTTGTAGCCTTCAAGCATATTAAAATGCATTTCAAGCTAGCGTGAAAAAGGGAAACCGCACCCACCAGTATCTTGGCAAACTATTTCTAGAACTTATTCTAGCTTCTCTATAACTACCTTCAATATTTATCACATATATTGAAATATTCAATTGAAATTAAGGCAGAGACTTTTTGGGGATTCACACCAAATCTCCCTGTCCTGTGAATATTAAAGGATAAGATACCCTTAGGTTCACTCAGCCATGTGTCCAGAGAGAAGAGGGATTCTATGAGAAGTGTTGTTGTGCCTTTTAGACCACCGACAGGAGGGGTATCAAGCGTATAAGGTGAAGCCACTGATTCCACTGCATTTACCCAGATACTGTAAAGATGGAGCCCAGCCCAGGCCAGACGTATGCAATCCAGCTCTTTGGGAGTCACCCAGAGCTGTATGCTCAATCAACTCCCCAGGTGATTCCAACCCAACCTGACATGGAAGCATTAACTCCTGGCAGCTGTCCCTTACATCAGTGTACTTAAAGAGTCATGGGGGGCCCATTAAAATGCAGACTCTGAAGCTCCAACCCCACAGATTCAGATTTGGTATGGCTAGCTTGGATCCCAGGAATTTGCACTTTGGGGAGGGGGGATTTATTTATTTTTGACGAAGATACTGGGGATTAAACTCAGGACCTTGTGCATGCTAAGTATTCGTTCTACCACCGAGCTACACCCTCCCCCTCAAGGAATTCGCACTTTCAAAAAGTATCTCAGGTGAACCTGCTAATGGTGGGCAGAGAAACACGCTTTGGAATAACTCTGGTACAGACAGCAAATTACTGAGTGGCCACCTGATGAATGCCAGCTGTTAGGAGTATTTCAGTAGCTGAGTGCAATATTCATAATTATTGTAAGAATCATGCAAAAAGCTATCTTTCTGATAGTAGGAAGTCTGAAGAAATAAGTATAAAAGGTACAAATTGCTATCTAGTGATTGTCACGTCTATGTACACAAAACCCAAGGAAAACATAAGAGGTTCTTTTACTTTCCACCCTCCTTCTCCCCGCCCCCAATCAATGCATGATTGCTGTTTCACTACAGAAGTCATATAAACAAACAAACAAAAAGAATTTATAAACCTCCCAATATTTTTGTACCCCATGCCATATAACTACTGTTAAGGTTAGCCAGTTGTACCCAGATCTTCTAAAAATCAATCAAGTCAATTTCCTTCAAGGACTCCCAAATGCTCTCAGAATCAAGTCCAGATTCCTCAGCATGGCTGGCAAAGGGAACCTGATCTGGTCCCTTCACACTGCTCTACCTGCCATCTCTTGCCCTCGTTTAGTTCTAGGTCAAGTTGCCAAAAATTGATTCACTGGGAACAAATTTAACCAGAGGGCCAATTATCCCAAAGATACCCGAATTATTGGTATTCCCCCTCCAAATGTTTTTTTTTTTAACTATAAAGTTTATGTCAGTTTATGCTGGATGAGATTTTCAAGTAGCCTCTGATGATTTCTGCCATGTTTCAGTTAACTGGTTTTTATTTCACTGTTTTCATAGAATTTCATTTCTTAAAATGCTTCTATTTCAACATTTATGATTAATCAATCCATTCACACAGCACAGGGTGTGGACAAAAGCAACTTTCTACTGCAGGTGGGGAAGCAGGGGTCAGAGGAGGTAGCCATGAAGAGATCTAGGGGAAGGGCATTCCCAACTCTTTAATAATAGTATTTAAGGTTTTTAAAAAACTAATGTTTACAGCACTTCTTAAGTCCTATAGCAAACCATGGAGCTGCCAGGGTAGCTAGGGAATTGAGTAGCTGGTGTTTTCAGCATTCTGGCCTCATTAGAGAACCTCCCCATGGAAAGGGGATTCAGATGTGGGTTGCCAGAAAGAATGATAAATGCCATTGGTGGCACATAGGGGGATACTGGAGAGCAAAAATGTTAAAACAATTTAAAACCATATATAAACACTGTTTTCCATTAGTTTCCAGTTAGTTTAATCTCCCTGAAGTGATTTAACTTCATTTCCAGGGACTAACCAAAGTTTCTGGACTTTAGGTTCTTTGGATTTACATTTTGGGGAATATGCTTAGCATTTCTTGTGAGTTTCAAATTGCGTCAACTAAAATTAAATGGCGAGACACATCCTTAAAGGCTGTTGCAACCATTTATGGGAAATGATTCACTATAATATTTGGAGAAAATTAATTAAGTTTTTGATGAGCTAAAAAACCGGCAAACTGGTCATTCAATAAATTGGTAATAACGGAGAACCAAGTTCTGCAAGTCCGACCAATTACTTTCTTCTCTACACCACAGTCATGACGACTTTTTTCGGTAAACAACCATCTCCGGCCTCCTACCCGACCTCCGCACAAAATCTCTCTCCACTGAAGTCTGCACACCACGGGCCTCTCCCCACCCCCAGCCCCTGCCCCCTCCATAAGGGCTCTAGCAACACCGCCATCCCTTTCCCTCCAGGCCCAGAATGTTCTCTCTTCCTCCTAGCGGGGGGCAAGCGCAGAATTCCAACCACCAGGACTTGAAAAACACACACACCCCACCCCCACCCCTATTTCTCTTAACTAAAAAAGATATCCAGTAAACTGGAATGCCATACCTGTCAGGCAGCATGAGATCCCAGCTTGCAGCGGTCTCAAACAGGCTGTCGGCGTCCCCCAGAACCCCGTCTGCTGGGGCTGCAGAGTTGCCGTGCTCTGCGGCCTGGCTCCCAGCGCCCGCCCAGAAAAACCCTCGGCCGCCGGGCCTCTAATGCTGTAGCTGCCACACCTGGAACCTTACTCCCCATCCCCAGAGCTTCCTGCGCGTTTCTTTGGCCGAGAGTCTTGGTTTCCACCCACGTGATACAAAGGTTCCTCCAATAGCCAGCCCGCAAGGAGCTAGTGGGGGAGTCAGCTATTGGCTAGAACACAGGCAGCCGATTGGCTGGAATTGGCTGTTGCTGGTGGGACCCTGATGAGTATAGCACGCCTAACCTTGAGATTAGAGCTTTGAGGCTCAAGTGATAGGTACTCTCCCCACCCAAAACTCTGGTCACTGTTGTTAAATGTTATTTGTAACCAACAGCACTACTGCAGAGGGCATAGAGTTCATTCTTAAAGGGAAAGAGATTCATGTATGTGAAAGAAGTTAGTCATCTATGTGTGTATGTATGTGAATATATACATGTATATATGAATAATAATAAACATTAAATTGTTTATTGTATGTTGATCTCTCAACAGACTGTAAGCTCAAGGCACATCTATAATTAGGGCCTCAGAGACTAACTGACACATAGTTGATGTTCAATAGTCAGTGACTGAACATATTCACACCACACGATCTCAAAATTCATTATAAAATTCAATGTACGTTCAATTACTGTCATAGAGAACCACTTTAAAAATCAGTGATATTGTTTGTGAGATGCTGTATGTTATCAGATGAAAGTTATCAAATGCGCACACACTGCCAATAAATTATAAAAATTGCCATAAAATTATATATATGGGTGTATATTAAAATGTAGACAGAGGTACATGACGATATTAATGTATCAAACCAAGTCACTTGAAATGCTTTATTTTTACTTCTCTAATGGTCTTGACTGGTTTCAAATATTAAAAAAAAATCAAATACTAATCATTTCACTCATCTCTATACACAGATCCTAAAATATCACCTGAAGCTCAATAAATATTTGTTGAAAACAGAGCCTTATGTGACTGTTTAGGCAAATCAAGCACAGCTGAGGGTGTAGGAATTTGCCTCTTTGAGAGGGTGGAAGAAATGATACACCTTCCCATGCACTTGACTGTCAAGAATCAAGATATAAACATCTTTGCACTTTCTTTCCTGCATTACTTTTCTGTTCCTGTGTAACAAAAAATAACAAGTTTAGCAGCTTCAAACAATACCCATTCATTTGCTCATAGTTCTGTAGGTCAGCAGTCCTTCACAGCAGGACTGGGTCCTCTGCTGGGGGCATCACAAGACTGAAATCCAGGTACTGTTTGGACAGTGTTCTCATCTGGAGATACAGGAAAAATCCACTTCCAAGCTCATTCTTGTTGTTGGCAGAATTCAGTTTTTTGCAGTTGTAGCACTCAGGTTTCCATAGTTTTTTGCTTCTGGTCAACTAGGAGCTGCTGTCAGCCTCTTCAGGCCACCCACTTTCCCTGCCACATGGCCCCCTCCATCTACAAGGCATGTTGCATCCTTCCGATGCACTTCAAATTTCTGGCTTCTCTCTCTGATTTATAAATCCAGATTTAAAGGGTTATGTGATAAGGTCAGGCCCACCTGTGTCGTCTGCCTCTCTTAAGGTCAACTGATTTGGGAACTTAATTATACCTGCAAAATCTCTTTGGCCATATTAATATAACATACACACAACGGTGATTTTTATTGTATTCAGATTCTGCCCACACTCAAGAGGAAGAAAGTATACAAAGGCAAAGGTCACTGGGGATCATCCTAGAATTTTGTCTATGCCATTTCCTTATTCCAGGGCTTGGCCTGAGCTCAGGTACTGTTGATTGTGTGTGCGTGTGTGTGTGGTGAGAGAGAGATGTGTGGTGTATAAGAGGTTGTATTATTCTGACCTCTTGAGGTCAGTTGGACTGGTCCATGAAACAGGTATCATCTGTAATAGCATTATTTTAAAATATGAATATACTGTGTTGTCTGCTCTCTTGGACAGCTTCTCTTCTTTACCTGCTACCCTTTCTTTCCTACTTTAAAATAATCACTGGTCAGCAAGGCTTTCATTTTCCCTTGGATGCTGCTTCATGTAAGAAGACATGCCACATGCTTCTTCTGGTGGCAATAGCTGGGTCTAACGACTGGAGGTCTAAGAACATGAGCACAGTGCTGCCATGGTAACCACTAGGAAGCTGCAGTGTCTAGGGAAGGTTTCTTAGTTTCCATGGAATTAACGTTAAGTGATTACTCATGATCTGCACAAGGGCTTTGATTGCAAATGTTTTCCCTGAGATACTGTATTCCTATCAGCATGTTTGGGGCAATAACTGCCATTGGAGGAAGTGGTGGAAGATGAATGACCTGAAAGTGTGGAATGACATTTGATCTAGGAAGAGACTTCAATCCTGTTAATTTTGGGTGGCAGATTGTATGTTGGTGGTGTGGTCTAGAATTACTAAGTAGTGAAACAGAGAGCCTTATTCCAGCCCAGGGTCCTGTGATCCATGAGCCTCCACAGGTCACAGGTGGGCTTTAAGGAAGGTCAAGAACTTTTGAAATTGAATATTAATTATGAGTTGGTATGTTCATGTTTCTTAGAGGGATTAACATATCATTGGATCCATTCATGAGTAAATTCACCAAAATGATTAAAAACTACCAGGTTATTCAAAGACCATCTTTTCGTGATTAAGGACATTGATGCCTATGAGGGTGAAATGACTTCCCTAAAACCACAGAACTAATTTTTTGTTGTACAACAGAGGTTAGATTCCTAGACTCCTGGTGTGCTTTGTAAACCACCAGCACTGTTACTGCACTGTATCCTGAGAGAGACCTTTCAGGCCAACCATATATTAACTAAACCACTATTACACTGTTCCTCTGGAAGAGGTTCTTTAGATGCATGGCATCCTTAAAAAAAAAAGTGAGTGAAAAATGGGGAAAAGGTATACTGCATTGGGTCAAATTGCCTTGAACATTATAAAAATTCAAAAATACCTGTTGAATAAATGAGTGGCATAGAATGTTCAATTTATGCAACAAAAGTGTACAGGGAGCCTGCTTTTGAGTAGTACCCTGTTATTTACTGCTGAAATTGCTAAAAAAATTACTTTCAGGGAAAATACAATTTTCTAGATAAGTTAAAGGCAGGATAAGCTCAGGGAATTATAATAAAAATACATGAATGATGATGATGATGATGATGGTAAGAGTATTTTGGTGATTTTGATGTACCAGGCATGACTGTGCTAAATGATTTACTTGAATTATCTCATTTAATCTAATCCTTGCCAACATGCTATGATTTAGACGTTAGCACCATATCTACAGACGAGAAAACTGAGGTGCAAAAAGGTTAGTTAACTTGATGAAAGTTAGAGTTAGTAAATGGCACAGCAGGATAGCAAATCCAGATGATCTGATAAAAGCTTTTGCTGTAACCTCTCAGTGCAAGGTCCATTCCCAATAAATTGGAATAAAACATGGGAATAAGCAAGTTGTTAAGAATTAAATAATAAAAACAATATTAATTATCTTCAAGGCAGCTTTATTGATACTTCCCCTCCAGGATACACATATATATTTATCATTAGTAATTATCTTGACATTGGCTGTACATTTATCTTTTGTTGATAGTTTTCTTTTGCGTTTGGGACCAACTGAATTAACAGGAAAGAAATACTTTTTACCAAAGTCTGTTGATGTGAAAAACCATCACATGGATAAACCCTTACAAACATCAGGAAAGACAAATCTGAGAACTGAGGTCAAAGGCAGTGGAAGTGGGGTCTTCTGAAAGCTGAACTACATGCCTGCTCTCATGTCGGTGCAAGAAATCTAGGTTCTCCACTAAAATGCCACGTAGATGTCCATTTGTTCTTAGTGCTTACACATGACATAGGCAGTTAATCCATAGATTAAAAAACAACAAACTTTTTATTGATGTATAACACACATGCCATAAAAAGCACAGCCCATGGGGTTTTAAAAAGTTTAATTAGGTAATTTCTAGGGCGACTGAACTCGGGTCCTGGGAAAGGGTTCGATGCGCTGATGACAAAGGGAAACCAACATGACCTAGTTGTTTGGTGTGGCTTGGACACTTGTGTGCAGTCTGTTCCAGCCGGTTCATATTGAAAAGTATCACGAGGAAAACCTGGGTGAGCCAGCTGTTCTAGTGAATTTATACAGCACCCCAGGAGACCTGGTGTCCCCCACTGCTGTGGGAGGCTTTAAATTACCAACAACAGCCACCTGAATGTTCCCCAAATGTCGTGAAAATAGCTATGATTTACTGGGGGGTGATGAAGACGCCAAACCAAGCCTGCCTATTGTGTACGAGAGGGAAGGGCATTGCCTGGGAGGTGAATGGCCTTGGTTCTTGCCCAGCCTCTGCTTTAATGAAATGTGTTCTTGGGCAACTACTCTACTTCCCTGTGCCCATCTCTTCACTCTCAAAATGAGGGGATGAGCCTTAAATCCAATGACTGTTGTCCTTATAAGACGAGAAGAGGACACACAAAGGCACAGCCATGCAGGGAAGAAGCCCGTGTGAAGACGGAGGCAGAGATGGGGGTTAGTGTCCATAAAACAAGGAATACCAAGGATTGCCAGCAACCACCAGAAGCTAGAAGATGTGAGGAAGGATTTTTCCTTGCAGCCATTCAAGGGAGCATGGCCCTGCCAGCAGCTTGATTTGGGACTTCTAGACACCAGAATGCTGAGAAAATAAACTTCTGTTATTTTTAGGCCACTTCATTTGTGGTGCTGTGCTATGACAGTCCAAGGGAACATATAGATTTGGGTACCAGGAGTAATTCTTTTAGAACTTCGCATCCATTATTACCATTCCTTGCTACCATTCCATGTGTCCTTCTCAAGTGCTTTCCTGTTTTTTTTTTCTTAATTTAAATTAAAATTTTTTATTAAAGGATAGTTGATTTACAAGGTTGTGTTAGTTCTTGGTAGATAGCACAGAGATTCACTTATACATATACATATATATGTAATCTTTTCCATGACAGGTTATTACAAGGTGTTGAATATAGTTCCCTGTGCTATACAATAGGACTTTGTCATTTATCTATCCTTTCTGTTTTCATACATGCTTACCCTATTCTGATCTAAACAAAAATTTCAAAATCTCCAATTTGGCCTGCCTTGATGGCCCTTCAACAAACCATCTGTGTCCCATCAGTTAATAACTTGTTTTCTTTGAAACATTAAATTCTGAAATACAGTCCTTCATAGCTATCACCTCTCTCTGATGAGGTTCCAACTCTTGCAGTTGGTTGTTCCAGGCCTTTCTTAATTTGGTTTCTCTCAACGTATCAGGCTACTTCACGTGTTTCTTCCACTCCAACCAGACGATTCTACCTCTAAGTCTTTGCTCATGCTGTTTCCCTGCCTCTTCCTTCTTAAATGTCTGGAAGCCCTGGTAGCCCCTTTCTTCTCTCCACCCTGTTCCTATCAAGCCTACTCTAGCTTTCAAGACAAAACTCAAGGGCTCTCTCCTCTGTAAAGATTTTTCCATCTTCCTCCTAACACACTTGTTGATTTCCTGAACTCCTTTTATAATTTCTGTCGCTTACACATTTATGCAGGTGGTTGTTCACGCATGATTTTGTGACTTTTTTTTAGCCTCTCTGACATGATTTCAAGCAGTTTAATACCAAAGACTATGCCTGTATAGCTTTATGCCTTTCTAGCCCCTCCTAGGAGACAGAATGATGAGAACATGTTCGGATTTAGATAAATTCACATCCATGAGTTACAGGGCGGTCATGGGATATTCAGCAAACCTAGCCAGTGATTTCAGTGAGGAGAGACTGTGCTTCATCTACTAAAATTCTCTGAGGGGGTCAAAAGCATGCGGACACGAGTTCTTTAACCTTTTGAAAGTCCCTGACAAAGTTCCACACCAGAGGTTATTTAAAAATAAAAATGAGTCATGATGAGAGTGTAGGGAACGTTTTGTCATGGTTGGGGAACTGGCGTAGGGATCGGAAACAGTCCAAACCAACTCTTCTAGTAACAAATTCCATATGTTTACAACCTTCTGCCCCAGGAAAAGGGGTCCTTCTCTGAATGGGGGGTTGATATGAGGAGGCCCCAAAGTGGTGCACGGCTAGTTTTAATTAGCATATTTTGGAAGGAAGAGTTAACAATGACATTTTTCTCAGAAGTAGAATGCCAAATCCAAAGAAGAAAAACTCTAGAAGACCTTGGGAGGATACCTGTCACCAAAGAAGTGACTGATGAGTCTGGGCGCAGGCAACGATAAGGGAATGCATTAGAGAAAAAGCAACACAAGCCAAGAGGTGATGAGTTCTGGGCTAGCTCTTACCACCCAGCAAGGAAACTAAGACACTGGGTTCTCTGGGCAGGTGCCTCTTCAAACAGTGTTGTTAAAATATTTGATCAATGTTTATTTAGAAGGAAGGCCAAAGGCTGCCCCAGGGGAAAAGCTGAGAAGGTGGCAGCTCTTAGCCTCTTTTCTGCTGTCCTGAGATATTCAGTTCAACCTTGAAGTAGCATATTCACATCAGTGAAACAAAATAAGAACTCTGCAGCTGACTGAACCCACCTTCTAGTGATTCTCTGCTCCTCACTACTCTAACGTGAGCCTTGGACTCTTTTGTCTCCTCACTCCAAGAAATACTGGTATTTCCAAATGTACTCTTAGTTGGTAAGGAGGGAACCCTAATCTACAGACAGTTGCCTTGTTGCTGAAAATGCATCTTAGGGGGAAAGGAGATTATACATGTAACCTGAAACACTCGGACGGTCAGAGAGAGGGGACTTTGTTGCAGGAAGAGGACTCCCACTTTAAGAAAAAAATGGTGTCTAGAACCATCATAAGCCAATGTACTACGACAGGTCCTGGGTGCCTGGGTCCACTAGACCCTATACAGACATTTCCAGAGCCTGGCAAGACACGAATGGGCAGCAGTGAGGTTACAGCCTCTGAGGTTGTATATTTCACAGCTGCATCTTTCAAGTCTGGAAACTTCTGCAGTAAGTAATCACAGAAAATGTGAACATTTTAACCTGCAGCCTTTCATCTTCCTATAAAAAGAAATTTAAACAGAAAATGAGTAGGCGTGAAGCTAGCCTTATTTTAGGTGTAAGACCATCTGCTGGGAAAGCTGAGATTAGAATAGTTCACAGGAAGATCATGATTTCGGATTAAACAGGTAACAGTGGCTCTCCTATTTAGCAGCCCTGGTACATAAGGCAGAAGTCATGCTAGACTGAGCACCCAACAGTGATGTGCAAGGGCTTCCTTGAAAGGCAAAGGCAGGACTTTTTCTTTTCTTTATTTGTTTGCAATTTAAAGAAATCCTGCGCAACGATCACAGACCTTTTAAGGCAACGTAACAACAATTAAAAAAAAAAAAGATAAGTATATAAAAAAGAAATGAAGAGAAAAAAGAAGCCAAATCTATGGTGGTGAGCACAGAAGAGACATTTGACCCTGGCTGGGCCCTTGTGATAGAGGGAAGTCAAATCGGGGATTCAGGGAAATGGGGGACCAGAGAAAGAAACAGATGCTTGGGGAGGGCAGACTTGACTCTAGATGGTGTCAGAAAGGACTTTTTTTTTTTCTGTCAAGGGCCATGAACAGATATTTTACAAACGGATGAAACATTAAAAAGAATGATTAATCTGTCTAGTTGAAAAGGATTACATTAGGAGTCCATAAATTCCTAAAAGTAAAAGCTATACAGTGACTTCTGCAATACAAGGACAGTTTAAATTTACAGAGTACCTACAAAGTGAATGTCAATGTAGGGACATCCTACTGGACAAGGCTCTGCCTTGGCCTTCATGGAACTTACCATGGGACCCTTTGTAAGAGGGACATAAGCAGGCACATGCACACTTGAAGGCTTTGGTGGCCTCCTCCTCTACCCTCCTCATCATTCACCTCTCTCGCCCCCTTCCTTGGCCAGTCTTCATTAAGACAGGCTCACAGCTCAAGTCACACTACATTACGGCTGGCTGTTGTCCTGGAGGCTTCCTGATGCGGGTTATATTTTGCTTAATACATATTCATTGTCTAGTTAATTAAATAATTGAATGAAAGTGTATGCCCCAAGGGGATTTGAGACACCATACTGAAATATCTAAGAGTGATACTGTAAAAGTAAATAAATACAGAAACAAATAAGGAGGTAGATTGGGGCTAAGGGAAAACAGGTTAATAAAAGTCAGGGATATCCAGGAATAATTAGAAATTCTTAAACTGGATTGGGAAGGGTGAGTGGAGGTTTTTTCCAGCGAAGTGAGGTTGAGAGAATTCTGGCTGAGAGTTCTGGTATGTGGCATGTCTGGATAAGGATGATGCTAGGACCTGGGGCAGGAGAGGGTTGATGGGGTGATGAGGTTAACCATCTGGAGATGCTCTCCTTCTATGATAGGGCTCTATGGAACATGCTATGAGGTAGGATTTTCTCCTATAGGAAACCGAGAGCCCCAGTGTATCATGATTGAATCTATATTTTAGAACAGCGTATAGGAGAGATTAGAACAGATTGTGGAGATCTGGCCAGGTTCTTAAAATTTCAGCTCTCCTCAAAGCTCTCACCATTTTCCCTATGAACCACAGAAGATAACCTCACCCCTATTTCAGAGAAAAAAATAAGAACTATATCACAACCATCCTTACCTCCATCACTCCCAATCAATGGAAGAGGTGATTATTTTCCTGTCTAAGGCTCACTAGTCCGCTGTCAAGCATGCGGCTCCCTCTCTTTTGTATCTTTTGCCCCTTCTCTGTCCTGGTTCCTTCTTCTTAGCCAATAAAATGTGTCCTTCCTCAGACCCTAGATTCATTTCTTTAGCTCCTTTTTCTTCTACAGTGAAATTGCTAGAAATGTGTTCACAGTCTGTATGTCTTCTCTTCTAACTCATGTGTCAACTCATTTCAATCTGCGTTTCATCCCAAATTCCTCCTGCCAAGGTTCCAATGAACTTCAACTTGCTAAGCCTAAAGGAAACTTCCATTTTCATCTTATTTAACATTACCATGCACTTGAACCAGCTGACTACTCCCTTCTTGAAATTCTCCCTTCATTCCTCTTTCTTTTTACTTTCATATAAAAAATATTATGATTACATCTCTGATTTTTTGCAGGCGTAGAATCCTATATTTGTCTCTCAAGGGTTTGAGTTTCCCAGAAATTCTTATCTGGACCCCAGAAAAGAGACAGGTTAGAGGGACATATTTGGGTACCATCAGTACATCCACATGAAGTCACCACAGAGCTTATATACAGTAATGAAAGAAAAAGGACAAATCCTAAGGAATATCAATACTTAGGAAGGTGGGGAAGGAAACCAGGGAAGACAAAGAAATTTCAATCTGGAGAGGACATAGAGAAACATGGGAAAAGCCAGGGAAGAGTTCTAAGAGGGAAGGGGCCTATTTCTTGAAGGAAGGTCAAATAGAGTAATACAGAGATTCTACAGATGTGGCAAGAGTCCAGTGTGGTCTTTGAGGGGACAATTTCAAGAAAGTAATGAAAACAGAAACATATGTGGGTTCTTGGAAGAAATGGAGACATAAAATTTATACTCCACTTTCAGGAAACTTGGACTTGAAATGAGAGGTGGGAAGAGAATGATTTGAGAAAGAGCACAGAAGTCCTTTAGGATGGCAGAGATATGAATACACTTAAAAGCTCCAAGCAATCTTTGAAACTGGTAAGAAGTAACCTTATGACAAATAAGATGAAGAGTTAATTTATACAGAACTACTAATAAATAAAGTCTTCACAAATAGCTATTCATTAGAGAATTGTAAGTGGACTGAAGTGCCTGCATTTTATAGGATTCACTGTCAAGAATATGGTGTGTTGGTTTATAAGAATATGCTTTGAGAGTCAGGAGGCTTGGATGTGTAAATTATCTATGGGAGGTGGCATTATAAGTGTAAAACTACTTGGTAAATGTTGATACAATAGAAAGAGGCATGGATTTGGAATCCTGAGACCTGGATCTATCTCTTAAGCAATGATTTAACGTTCCTCAGGTCTCTAGAACCTCATTTCAAGGTAAGGGGATTAACCAAGATGATCTAGTCTCCATAGGTATTTTCAAGAGGTTCTTTCTACTCCAAAATTCTTGGCTATTTTCAAATTGAACTTCTCTGATTCTAAGGTCTATGGGAATATTTTCCTGGGTCTGTGAGTTCCCAATGAAAAACATTAATTTTGTTTTTTCATTTTGATGAGAAAAAAAAGAAGCAAATTTTCACTCATTTGAATGATGAACACGTGTCTGCAGATTTTGGCACTTACATTTATTTTTTATTTGTGAGTGTACATATAGGTTGGGTTTTTTTTTTATCCCTAAAGGAATTTCAAGCAACTTAAAAAATGCTGGGAAACTTCTCTAGCTATGTATGATGGTTTCTCCTATTTTCAAATCCATAACCAGTGTCCTGTGTCTACCACTACTTTCATGTTGAAGAATTTCATCTAAATAACAAAACTTCACTTTTCTATCAAACACTTTCAATTAATAGACATTTCCATAAATTAAGACTTTAATTTGGTAAGTTATTTAATGCACTGATAACATGATGAGACACTATGGAAATGACATATTGTGGTAGAGTAATGTGGCAGAGTAACCTAGAGGTCTGATGGAAAGAGAGAGAAATTTAACCTCTAAATGAAGTGTTCCCATCAAATGAAGGTCCAAAGACATCACAAGGTCAAAGGCTTTGCAGAAATTTGGGTGGGAAATATATTGCTAAGATGGAATCATCATATCACAAAAAATACTATAGGTATGCAGAACTCAAAATAATCTTTGCCACTGCAGTTACTACTCTTTTCACATTGAGAGGATTTTCATTCCAACAGAGCACCTTTGTTGTCTGCACTAAATTACTTTATTTAAATTTTATGAATTTTTGGTTTATACCTAATTTATAATTTTATTTTGGCTTGACAGTTGTATAACAGCTTTCGGTATAGAGAATTTTTACCTGGATTTATGCTTATAGATATTTAAGTAACATTTCAGTTAAATAATTTAGGTTAATATGTTTACCTTATTAATTTTTTCCCTTTAAAAGATGTCTATACCTAACATTTGAGAACCTGGTCTTGATTATAAAACTCTATATATTTCTCTAAATTCCCCTGAGCAAAGTGTGGGGAAGCAGACAGTCTTGGTGGCTAAGGGATGCTGATGATACAGAGAAAAGCTTCACAATTATGGAGACTTCATTGGTAGAGTTTCTCCATAGCCAGATTCACAACCTCAAAGTAGGGAAAAGCCACAGGGAAAGATAGCATTAGATCTCAAAACCAATTTGCTAAACTGGAGGAAGGCAAATGAATACATGCAGGTTAGGGTGGCTACAGGGAGAAAAAGTGACAGCACAAATGCAACACTGGTTTTGGATAGGTTCAAGGAATTAGGCATCCAAAATTAAACACGGGTCAGAAAACCAAAAGTGGTTTTCAAAAGGCCAATTCAAGGCTGGAGCATGAATCAATGAAGCAGCCAGGAGAACACCTCCTAACATATTAGTAATGGTCAGACTCTGCAGAGGGGACTATATTCAGTCAGCAACTTACAATTCAAGTGACGAGGGAAAGTGAAGCTTGATGAAGATGGTAGAAAATAGCATCAACTAAGAACACGAAAAGGGACGAAAGAAACCCAAATTATTTTGCTTGGGGAAGAAAATGAAAAGATAAAACTTATTCCTACTGGCTAGTTTGCAAATAGGGATTATATGAAGTTGATGACCAGCCAGCCATTCCCCATCTCATGAAATAGAAAAAATAATCTAGAGGAAAGTCCGATTCAAAAAAATACATACACCTCAATGTTCATAGCAGCAGCATTTACAATAGGCAAGACATGGAAGCAACCTAAATGTCCATCAACAGATGACTGGATAAAGAAGATGTGGTATATTTATATAATGGAATACTACTCAGCCATAAAAAAGAATGAAATAATGCTATTTGCTGCAACGTGGATGGACCTGGAGATCATCATTCTAAGTGAAGTAAGCCAGAAAGAGAAAGAAAAATAACAGATGATATCACTTATATACAGAATCTGAAAAAGGACACAAATGAACTTATTCACAAAATAGAAACAAACTCACAGACATAGAGAACAAACTTTATGTTTATCAGGGAGAGAGGGAGTAGAGAGGGATAAAAAAGGAGTCTGGTATTAGATACTAACTACTATATATAAAAAAGATAAACACAAGGTCCTACTATATAGCACAGAGAACTATATCCAATACCTTGTAATAGCCTCTAATAAAAAAGAATATGACAAGGAATATATATGTATAACTGAATCACTATGCTGTACACCAGAAATTAACACAACATTGTAAACTGATTATACTTCAATTTAAAAAATAAATAAATAAATAGAAAAGAGAAGAGTCCCAGAACAGGGACACTACGTCATAAGTGAATGAATGAATGAATGAATGACACAATTCACATTTTAAGGATGTGGACTGGTCACATTTAGAGAAATGATGTTGAAGGGCGCTGGTGGGGAACTCACTGGGCTCTTGATCGAGGAGTTGAATATCATGCCTAGGAGTGCTTAATAAAAGTTTACTGAAGCCTGGTTCTGCCAGAACGAACTCATGACCTGTTGACCATTTCTGTATACGGTTGAGGAGAAGTTGGGAGACAAGAAATGACTGAGTCTCAACAAGAGTGGAAACAGACAGGATTCGGTTTAGGGATGTGGCAGAGGGAGTCCCCAGTGTGTGACTTGGTGAGAACTCCCCTGCCCTCCCCTGTAGGATAGGGATGAGCCAATGAACCCAGAGTGGCCTGCTGAACTGAGGAGGTCATGTTTGGGGATCTCTGAGCTGTTTAAATATTAGGCTTCTTTTTTTAATTAAGGTTCATATCCAGCAAACTATTTTCCATATTTGCTGATACTTTCTACTCTGGGTGAACCCCTCCAGCAGCCTGCCTCTTCAGGCTCTTCTAAGCAAAGGGTTGGAAAGGTTATTTTTTTTTTCTCCCGTTTTTAATTCTTGCTGAAGGTCAAAATGCTGTTATTTCATGAAAGAGCTCCCGAGAAAGAACCCTTAAAAAAAAAAAGGACGGGGCAAATGCACTGAAAATCCAGCCTTTTGCAACGAGGTTGAGCAATTCTGGCAAGTGTATTTCTACAGTTTCAGCTGTTATTTAACCATTTAATGAGTGGTGAGCTCACAGCTAGACCTGGAAAATGTAGTCTGGAAAAGTAAACCACAGCTGATGGTGCTTTCAGTTCTTAGGCGACTGCTTTCAAGTTCATACGCTGGGCACAAGTCTCTGAGGAGTTGAGAGAGAAATCCGTTTTATGAGGATGATTACTGTGTGAGGCATACTGGGAAAACACTGGAAAATATGACTCTTATGACATTTGCTGCCCCTGCCTTTACCATGAGGAAAACCTGAGGATCAATGAATTCTGATTGCGTGAAACCTACCACCACCCCCAATGTCAACTTTCTTGAGTTAGGAGTGAACGAAGCTCTCTCTCTGGGAGTAGGTTTTCCAACTGCCTGTGTTTTATACTTGAGATTGAACTAGAGGGGAAAGGCGGACTATTCAGGAAAAGCTATAATATTTTTTATGACCACATCTTCTTGATGTTGGTGTTTTGAGTCACACTGAGGATACTTTCAATAAATACAGACACTGAGAAATTTGAAAACAATTTCTGAGTAAGTCGGGCCTGCATACTTGGAATTCAAAATGGAACAAATCTATCAGATTATTGAATGATAGTCTTAATCAATTAAAAATTAGTTTAAGTGATTTTGCACTTAAACTAAATGCAATCTAAAATGATTTTGCACTTTCTGGTGAGGTTTCTAGAGGTTTATCCTCCCCACACATTTAAATAAATAACCATGGAAACAAATGAGTGATTTGCTAACAGGTGACTGGAGAGACCTTATCTTGTCTTGTTGCTGCAAAGTATGAAGGCAGAGGGGGTAGCGGAAAAGAGTGTGGGACTAGGAATCAGCTCACCTGGGCCCTGACTTCTCCTTGACTGGTTCACATTACCTCCCTGGGCATAAGGGGTCCCATATGAAAAAAGAGTGCCCCTAAGAATCTGCCTGACATCACTGCCTAGATGTCCTCCCCGGCTCAGTCTCAGCAGATTCAGTACTGACGTCATCATCTCGCCTCGACAGCTTACTCCTCTTCCCATGTCCTTGGGCACACTGAGAGAGCCATGGTCCACCTGGCCATCCAAGAACAAAGCCCCTGGAATTAACCTACCCTCCTGACTCCCTTTTTTTCTTCCTCCCATAATCTGTCTCCCTCTCTCATTCAGTTTGTCACAAAATCCGGCCATGTTTTCCTCCTAAGTATCTCTTGACTCTTTCCCCTTCTCAGCAGCGAACTTCCCAGAGCTCCTGTCTCAGGGCAGCCTGACACCTTCCCTGTGCTGCGTTCTTCCCTCTGGGCCCGTCTCCTCACCTCTCAGCAGCTGGCCTTCTCCCTGCCATCTGAGGGCTGCTTCTGAAGCTAAAATCTGCTTGCATCTTTGGACTACATTCCAAAAATCCTAGCATAACAGTACCCCAGAATCTAGTTCCTGACCAGCCCCATCTCTCAAAATCTGCCTTGTTCTACTGAGAAGGGAAATAAATGTGTGTTGTTCTCACACAAGCTGTGCTCTCTTGTGTCTCCATACCTTGGCACACACTTCTCTCTGCCAGCAACTTCCTTCCCACCTTTCTGAGATAGAACAACTGCATTCCATTTCTTAGATTCAAGGATTAGCATCTCTTGGAACCTTCTCTGCTCTCCACCCATCCTGCCCCTTTGTCCCCAGTCTGAGTAGAGTACCCCTTCTTGGAGCTTCTAAGCCACCTTGACTTTCATTGCACATTGCAATTGTCCATTTACCTGTCTATGCCCACCTATCTTCTCCAGTAAACCCAGAGGGCAATTTACCCGTGCATCTCTGTACCCAGCCCTGTCCCTGATGCATAGTAGGCACTCAAGTGTTCACTCAATGAAGGCAAGTAAAACAAAATAAACTGAGCAAAAGGAGAAAGAATGAAAGAAAGGGAAGGAGAGAGAAAAACAAGGAATGAAGGAAGAGGATAGGAAAGAAAAAATGATTGGGGAGCGGTTTGGTGAAACTGAGTATTGAGATTTACGACTGAGGAAGTAAGACAAGACTACCTCACATGTCACAATGAGAAATTTGGATTTAATATTCTGGGTCATTGGGGGCTATAAAAGTTTTTTTTTTTAAATAAAGAGGTGCACTTTGCTGTTATTTTAAAAAGGTTTTATATTAATTTATTTACTTTTTGTAAAATAAGTGAATAATTACTGGGCTCTGAGCTAGACACTAGAAAGAGTGTGGGACTAGAGAGAAGTAAAATCTGAATTTTATGTCAAGGTTCACATAAGATGCGAATACCAGGAGACAGAGAGAGAGAGAGACAGGTAAGCGCCCTCTCTTGCTGGAGGCATTATGATGGAAGCAGGAATGAAGCAGAGAGAAGGCTCAAAGGAGAGTGTGGTTGGTTTTCCCCGGTGAATGCTGGAGCAGAGTCTTAAATGATCACCACGAGGAGGCTGGCTGGGTGCTCATGGAATTGTTTCTCTCTTCTTGGGCGCACAGCTGAACTCTGCTTCCCAGGCTTCCTTGCAGATGAGGGGAGGACGTTACTGAACTCTGGGCAACAGTATGTGGGAGGAAATAGACATTCTACTTCCAGGCTTGGCCCCTGAAACCTCCCATAGGTTTCTAGGAATGTGAGGAGGTAGAGTGGGCTGATAAACCCTGGAGACTAGCTTGCTTTTCCAGGCCCTACTTAATCCCAGAATGAATGGCTGCTCTGATACAGATCAGTGTTCATGAATACAAGCCCCACTTTTTTTGAAATAAGAAGACTGAGGCCCTGAGGAGATTAAATGACTTGGCTGTACTTCTCATGAATGGATTCCCAGAGCCCTAGGCCCACAATGAGTTTGCCTCACCAGAAGAATTGTTCGCTTTTTTCTAAGCCTCAGCTAGCTGATCAGGAAGTCAGAACAGAAGTTAATTATCAATTGCCGTGATTAATTAATTACAAGTGCCTTGAACAACAGTCTTCCCTTTTAACTGGTTTGGTGTCTTACTTGAAATTGTTTCCTTCTCCTTCTCTTCAACCTCCTCCTCCTTCCCCTAGTCCTATTTCCTCATATTCTCATATTGTCAGCTATATGGCAAGAGGGCAAATTATGTCACAATGACACACACACGAAGCAACCTCCTCAGAACTAGCCGGGATCAGCATCAGGGCAAACACTGTGGGTTTTGCTGGGGCCCTTTTGGAGGCTGAACGGAGGCCCTGAAAGCCAGCTTCAAGCCCTTCTCTCTAAGGAAAGGCATTCTGCCCACAGGGGACAGAGAAGAGAGCCTTGGCTTTTTCTGGGTTCCCAGGTGGCTACCCCTGCTCTGGGCACCAAGGCAGCCAGTGCTTCTGACACCTGTGCTCCCAGGTGGTCTCCAAAGTGATTGTAGCCTATGATTTGTCTCTGTGACTTACATAGGTTTGAGACCTATGTGTCCCACCTCTCCTGGGCCCTGGGAGGTCCTCACTGTGTGATTCACGGACCAGCACTGAAACTCAGGGCCCCTAGCTAGAAGCTACTGCTTTCCTGTGTCCTGATTCAGGAATGCCACCTCTCAAAACAACAGTGACCTTCCGTACACTTTGGATGACCTGAGTAGGGGCTGCACTCATGCCCCTCATTCCTAACAATAATTTGAGGATAATTGGGGAAGAATAAGTTTAAATATCCAAAACTGTATGAAGGCATCCTTCAGAAGCAAGGAACATTTTTCCCCTTGTTTTTATCACAATATTTATGGATCCACATTGGGGTTTCTTTGTAACATGGATGTATCAAAGATCTCAATCAAGTTCAATAAAATATGGTGAGGGGTGGGGTGATGATGGAAGGCAGACAGCGGCAGGAATTAGGAGTACTCTGGAGGTTTTTTGTTGTTGGATGTCTTTGTTAATAAGTCTGTGAAAGATCAAGAGAGAAAAAACAGAGTTGGGTAGGAGAAAACCGTGGATGGAGGTATGGATCTGACAACTTGAAAAGGAAAGGGAGGAGAAAGCAGAATAGGGCAGGGAGATCACAGGCAGCAATTCAGACCTGAAAAAGCACGGTCAACCCAATAGGGGTTTCTAGAGCCAAGGTGGCCATAAGAGGAGGCCTCCACTGGGTGGGAATGGCCAGCTCCTAGTCCCCACTGTGCTCAGTCATTGGCTGAGGGCTGCCAGGGAAGACCAGGGTCTCAGAGTAAGGCTGGCAGATCCTGAAGGCACTGGTCTGGGAGGCTATCCCCTGACAGCGCTCCTTGAAGCTCAGGGGCAACTTCCTTCCTGAACTGAGGTCTGAGCAGGGCACCTCCATGCAGCCGTGGGTGCTGAAGAGTGGTGAGTGAGCACATAAAAAGAGAAGGAATGACAATTTTTTAATTTTTAAATCAAGAAATGGTGTTCATCCTTCTTTCTCTTTTATTAAAAATAACCCATAGGTAGGCAGATGCATGTGATTATTGGTTGCAATAAAATGCACCAATCAAGCAACAGAATCCCGTTAGATTTTAAGAGCCAAGAGAGTAGGGTTGGGGATTATTTCACATTTTCCCTAGGTCTAGAGCAGGGGTCAGCAAACGATGGTCCATGGACCAAATCTGACCCAAAGCCTGTTTTTATGAATAAAGTGTTATTGGAACACAGCAAGGATTCTGTTGGGTATGGATACCTTCACACAACAACAGCAGAATTGACTATGGTCTGCAAGGCTTAGAATATTTACTTTCTGTCCCTTTATAAAAATAGTTGGCTCACCCCTGAACTAGCCCAAAACTGCCCTCTGACTTTCCCCTGTGTGACTGGCCCTCCTCTCCGCCTGATGATCTCTGCAGAATTAGAAGTGTCTGAAAACTCCTTCTAGACTGACTGACCACCCCCAACACACACACTACTGTTTCAGTGATGGGATGGGGCAGGTATAAGAGTGGGGCACTTGGGATTTGATTCGTCACAATAATCACCGCTTGAAGCTAAGGCTTTAAATCAGAAGGTGACTTTATATTTGTGACTGGGTGACACATTCTAGTACTATTCTGCAGGGTTTAGTCGATCAGATTACCTGCCAACAAGAGATCAGGTGGGATCTGGTGGATGGGGTGGGAGCAGGGATGCTGAGCAAAGGTCTAAACTGGGATTGATGCTTTAGGAGAGGGACCTGAGAGTCTGGAATGGAAACCCATTAAGAGTGAAGAGATGATGTTATAATTGCCTGACATCCATCATTTATGATGTCAACATAATTTCCATTCAAGAAGTATTTACTGAGCATGTACTATGTGCCAGACTCAGGTGCTGGAGATGCAGCAGTGAATGAAACTGACAAAAATTCAAGCCCTCATGCAGCTTACATTGCATTGAGCATGACAGACCATACGCCAGAGAAACAAGTGAAGTCCACACAAACTGTGTATACAGGTAGTCTGAGGGGTGGTGGCCACTGCTGAGGAAAAAATACAGCAGGGAAGTGAAATATGATTTATATGTGCATTTGGGGGTTGTGGGAATAATGACGTCTTATGTGGTGTGCCAGGGCAGGACTCCCGAGTGTCTGAGTAATGAGAAGTCAGAGATTTTTCATGGGTGGCCTCATCAACAAAACACTCAGAAAATTAGAAGAGAGAGAAGGAGAGAGATGAACATCAAATATTGGCATTCTAAAAGCATCTCCCAGACAACATTGGTCATCTTGACAAATATGTTTTATAGAAAGGAAATTAATAAAAAACAGAATTGCTGCTATAAATAATTATTTTTTAACCTGTGGCATCTTCTGAAGTAAAATGCAAAGTAATAGTTGAAGAGGTTTGTGAATGTCAAACTGATGAATTTCAGGCCAATTGCAGCCTTGGCTACTGAACTCGCCTATAGGTTAAAACAAATTGCAGGTCTGCCCTTCTTAAAGGATTTCAGGCATGAGTATAGGGTTCCTCGCCATGTTAAAGTGCCACACAATAAAAGTCCCAGCTATAAATTTTGCTGTGCTTCCCGGCTAAATGGACGCTTTGAGTGGAGACAGACTGGCGGGAGCAGAGGTAGTTATAGCTTTGATTTACCACTGCTCTATCATTCCATCGTACTGAGAGTCCCGAGCCGTGATACTGAGGCATGCTGACTGGCAGCTGTTTAGAGACTGCGACAGCACCAGTGATGTCTAACCTTGGTCAGTTCGTAGTCAATACCACCAGGACTTAGTGTGGTAAAGTCACATGGGCATCAGGAGACAAAGGACTGGGATATTTGCTAATAAATCTATTGAGAGATTAGTCCACTCTGACCCTCATTTGTTTCCAGGAAGTCCTGCAGGATTGTAACTGATAGGAAATCACTTGTGAAAATCTGTTATTTGTCCTCAATAACACTTGTGAAGGCCAATTTATAACATTTGCTTTGAATAACCAAAATTCAGGGCATCTCTACTGATTGATTGATCGATCGATTGATTGATTTAGTGTTAAAAAAGCTCAAATGAAGGTTGGCCAAACGAACAAACAAAATTTGATTTTTCAAAAAAAAAATCAACTGCAGATGTTGGAGATGAATTTAGTTGGATACTCTGTGGTTAGAACATAGCTGAGGTCCTTGCAAGAGGAGTATTTCATTCTGACTCCAGCCTTCTCCATTAGAAAGTAATGAATATATAATTGAAATCAATGAGAGAAGCTATGGTAGTGAGATTTTTTAAAAAATTATTTTTCAGTCTCCTGTTAGTTTTTCATCAGCTTTTATTCTGTGTTTTTATTTACTTTGATGTTGGTAAATCTCTCCTAATGCTGTAATTATAGGAGTAAGACTGAATATGTTTTGCTCAACATCTGTGAGGAAAATGCAGTGTTTGATTTGTTCCTTTTTAATTTGCAGTTTGGAAGAGGTTGATTAATCCACTGGTAGAGTCATCTGTTCCTTCTTAAGCTACACCCATTAGAGGTTGTTATAAATCCATCTGTGTAGTTAACTGAAATTTCTGGAGATTAAACAACTGCACGGATCTGCAACCATATGAAAAAATATAGCTTCGCTCCTCAGTTAATGGGGATGTTTCTAAATAGTGCACATGGATCACACTTTGAATGTTCTTTTGTGTAAAGACATTGCATTTACTTGTCTGTAGCATGGGATGTAGTCATTCTGGTCATCTTCTGTCATCTTGGTTTGCGGTACCATATTGAATCAGAATTTTAGTATTCACACACACAAAAAAACCCTCCAAATATTTGGTTGTGTTAAATCATATCTGGAAACTTCCTGGTCCAACTGTCTTTTGAAGGGAAGATCCCCAGAGAGGAGCGTGTGCCGACAATCACGTGCTTACTCACACCACCCCTTCTCCTATTGCTCCTGTGCAGTTGAAGCTTCATATGAACGCCAAATGCCTACCACTTGAGCCAGTGAAGCCAAGCTAAGGGGTCGTTATCTCAGAAAGCCTCAAGGGGACTTTGCCCCTGCCCTGTTACGTTTTCAAAGGCGTGTGTCTAATGCACTACTGGATACAATAAAACCCAGAACTTTAGAACTTCAAAAATTTTCCCTTTTGATTCACCTATGACAAAATGTGGAGAAAGGAAAAAAAGAAACTAGAGCTTGATTCATAGCTTTACCATGATCGTGAATTGAACATAATGAGGACCTCTGGAGAGTTGAAAAGTAAATTGAAAATACTGGGATGTGGAGCCTAGGCTGCCACAGCACCTGGGGGAGGACGTCAGTGTTACTGGGAAGAACTGAGAAGCTCTACTGGTGGCTCCCTGTTCTCAGCATTCCTGTGTCCAGTAGGGGAACACTTGGAAGCCAGATTAAATTTACATCCCATTGGAAGATATTTTCATCTCCGTGCATCTGATAGGGGCACCAAGATTTTAACAACTTCAAGTGTATTTCAGAATTCTGGGAATGAGAGTTTAATTTCCGGTTTCCAATTTTCCAGGTGATAGCCAGGACAGAGAAACTCTCATCACATGGACCCACACTTGCAGGTTAAAAAAAGTTGCTGAATGTTAGGAGAGTAGATCCGAGAGTAGATCCTTTCTCATTACAAAGAAAAAAAAAACTTTCTATTTCTTTAAAAAAATTTTTTTTGTCTCTGTAGGATGAATGTCAACCAAACGTACTGTGGTAATCATTTCACAATATACACAAATGTATACAAAAGTCATGTGATTATGCTGTACACCTTAAACTTACACAACGTTGTCTGTTAATTACATCTCAATAAATGAGGGAAAAAGTTGCTGGATCTGACATCCAAATTTAGCTGGTACTACTAAAACTTCGGTTTAAGAAAGGTGACAATCCTTCTGATTTCAGTTAATTTTAAATCTTCCTTAGTTTAAAACTCCCAGGCAAATTTAATGCAAGTAGAAATAATGTAGGCTATTTTTATAGCATTTATTGTGAATACGATATTATGTGGGGAAAAAGGCATCTTACATATTAGTATATCTTAACTTGAAATTTGAAAATCTTACCATTTATCTAGATTTATAAAATTGTTAGAGAGAATCAAATAGAAAAATCAATGTACAGTTATGACAGCTGTATGGTAAATGAACTCCTTATAGGTAGACTCTGTATTTTTTAAGTAGATGAGTATTTAGATAGTGACAAGTTTTAGCTTTTCCCTGAGAATAATCCTCAGGGATTAATCCATCTTATTAAGGGTGCCTAGGAAAAAGCTCCAGGTATAAAATACCTCTTGGAGCATGGTATAACCCAACATGTTTCATTATTTTTTTTGCAGCCTTCTTCAGTTTTTTAAATGTTTTCACGTGATATTTAAAAGAAATTCCATTTTGAATACTACTCAGCCATAAAAACCGACAACATAACGCCATTTGCAGCAACATGGATGCTCCTGGAGAATGTCATTCTAAGTGAAGTAAGCCAGAAAGAGAAAGAAAAATACCATATGAGATCGCTCATATGTGGAATCTAAAAAACAAAAACAAAAACAAACAAACAAACAAAAACAAAGCATAAATACAGGACAGAAATAGACTCATGGACAGAGAATACAGACTTGTGGTTACCAGGGGGGCAGAGGGTGGGAAGGGATAGACTGGGATTTTAAAATTGTAGAATAGATAAACAAGATTACACTGTATAGCACAGGGAAATATACACAAAATGTTATGATAAATCACAGAGAAAAAAATGTGACAATGAGTGTGTATATGTCCATGAATGACTGAAAAATTGTGCTGAACACTGGAATTTGACATAACATTGTAAAATGATTATAAATCAATAAAAAATGTTAAAAAAATTAAAAAATAATAAAAAATTCCATTTTGTGAATAGACGCACCCCTATATTCCATCTTGCAATCATCTGCAGGATGTAAATATGGCAAACTATTAGGTATCAACCCAAAGATCCCCACAGGGCTCAGGAAAATGATGTCTGGTTGACTGGAGAGAAAGAATGAGTGACACAGAAAAGGGCTTCAAAAAATAGCCTCTCGGGTTGCCCAGCTGATCTCAGGATGCGGCTCAATGTGCATTGTTCACGACCATTTAAAAAAATGTCTTTGCTTGAGTGAACTTGAAAAAATGAGGGGCATGTGAATTAGTCCAAATTCATATATTTGTTAACAGAGGGTCGACTCCAGAAGGACAGCCAATGTATTTGCTTCAGAGGTCAACGTGTAGCTTCTGAATTTCAGTCCAATTAGGTCAAAGTAGCTCATATGTGACATCCTGCTGCAAGCCCCAGGCTGTGACTCACAGGGCCTTCTGCTGCTGCTAACAATATCAGCTTTAAAAATTCTGATAAAGGACCTTAGAAAATACATAGAGTACTTGAGCCCAGACACCTGATGCAAATCGTGTGCATCTTTCCTTTTCTCTGCAACCCTAAATTTATTATTAAATTCCTGTTCCCCAAATTGGGCCTGTGGAAAAGGATCTTGGTAATCCTAGTGTCTTTTATCATTTCCCAAACCGCAAACCTTTTCTATAAAAATATCCAGGCCCCTTTCTACTATCACTTCTGAATTTAATTTACTGGGTGTTTTTGCCTCTAGATCTCATTTTTCAGGAGTGCAACTGTAGAATTGAACCCTTAAAGAGTTGGGTTGGGTGTCTAAGTCATCTAAAGCAGTTCTCTAAGACACAGGATTAAAATTTTGCATTTTCTCCCACTGCATTTTGGAGAGAAGGTCAAAGGAAGGGTGGTGAAGACATTGAACCATCTAGACCAAGGCTATCAGGGCATGAAGGTGTGTGCAGGTGCAGACCTGGATGTCCTCCCATTGAGTCGGACTGAAAGACAGACACTGGGACACTGAAGTGGGCTCTCCAGAAAGGCTGCCTGCTGGAAATACCCAACAGTTATGAGAACCACCTGGATTTGAAGTTGAACTGTTACCTGGACCTCCAGAGACAATTCAAAGAAGCTGCTTTTGGTGAACTTGGGGTGAAACGTTAGGATGATGGGCAGAGCATCTCATGATTTGATGTCCAAATTATAAGAAAGTGCAGTTGGTTTTGGTAAAGCTTGCATTTTAAAGCTGTTTAAATTAGACTTTATGAGACTGTTAGAGATTAAAAGACAAAGAAGTTCAGTAGAAAGAGCATGACACAAAAAGACCTGGCTCCCAATGTCACCCTGTTACTCAGTCAACATCTAATGTTGGGTAACTCAACCTTTTAGGGCCTAATTTTCCTTAGGGATTAAAAAATCACCTACGAAGTCTTTTCTAGCTCTACAATTTTCATTTAAAAATATTTTTTGGAGGGAAATATAAGTTAGGAGTTTGAGATTAGCAGGTACAAGCTACTACTTACAAAATAGATAAACAATGTGCTCCTACTGTATAGCACAGGGAACTATATTTACTATCTTGTAGTAACCTAATATGACAAAGAAAATATATACATATAACTGAATCACTATGCTGTGCACGAGAAACTAACATTGTAAATCAACTATATGTCAATTAAAAATAAGTAAATATTTTTCTGACTTCCTTTCTACATTAATATTCAAATGAAAACATGCAGAACAAACTTGAGTGGGTGAGAAAGAGATGTTGTCATTAACCCTTACTCCTCCCACCTTTACTACCCCTAATAAAACTCACAGCTCCCTAAGCTCCCGCTAACACTTCTGTATTTTCTCATCGGGAATCTCTCTGGGTCAATGATAACAGATGGGTACTTTTTACTCAGTTGTAAATAAAAAGGCCATTAGACGATTAAATCAATATTTAGACATTCAGATAAATTAACTACTAGCTAGTTTACACAGTTTCCTTCATGTGCATATTATATATTTTTAACAATTATATAAATAACATATAACTAGGTAATCATTCAAAAATTTAAACACTACAGAATGTCTGTCCCTTCCATCCTCCAATCTCAATCTTATTTCCATACTACAGAGCCAACCACTGCTAATGCTATGGTATGTATACCTCCCAAGCCATGTTTATTCCATTTATATGCATATGTATATACAAATAAACATGCAAATTTTTGGACACATAAAGAGATTGTGTTCAATTATGCACAATCCTTGAAAAGCTCAAGAAGTACAACCTTTGAAGAATCACAGCCACCAATTTTTCGATAACCCGTGTTTTATAGGAAACTAAGCTTACAACAAGGTCAGCTCTGTTCTCCAGGAAGATGACTGGTGAGATTTAATGAATTTTTATATCTTAGTTTTCCAAAGACTTGTGGAAAGATTGCTTCGACTGAATGGATTAAATAGTATCTGTCGAGATAACAATGATAAACAACCCTATTTCTGGACCTAACCCTATTAATTACTTCAAAGTGTGTTGTAAAATCCACAACACGTAATTTTTATCCCCCATTATCTCTCTTTCTATAAGTCTTTATGATGTCTTGACAGGTTGAGGCTTTATGCTGGGGTGGCTGTTTTTCTTTAGGAGCAATGAATATCACAAAATCCAGTGTACTCCATTGCCAGGCTCCAAATTTGGATTGGTTTGTTCAGCCTCTTACTCCCACAGCACCCAGGACATATCTTTACTGTAGCAATCTTCACATTACGAGACAAATTGCACCAGACCTAGGATGAGCATCTGCTTTAATCTGCTGTATTCCAGCACCTGGAACACTGCCTGGTACACACCTAAGTGTTCAATAGCTATTTGTTTGTTCAACTAGATATGTTTCACGGAATCCCTGTTTTGCTGTAGGCTCTTTGGTGGTGAGGACTATAATATATTCATCTTTATATTTCTGCAACTAGTATTAGAACATAATTGGTGCTCAGAAATATCTGTTGAATATTTTATAAAAAAATAAAAACAAGTGAATCAATAAAGGAGTAAGGAAATGAATGAATAAAATAAGGATAGGCTATTAACACCAGAAGTGGATATCACTGTTAATGAAGTGAACTTGTCTGAGTCTCAGTTTTCTGAATTGACGGCTTCTTTGATTTGCTTTCAGGGCCTGACTCTTACTTTTCCCTAAGCTACCTCGGCGTGCTATCTTTTCCTTTGCAAAGAAAATCCTGGGTCCTTCAAGTATGATAAGGGATATATAACTTTTTAACAGATTCTCTTAAAAGATCTGCTCCTGAGGAACCATCATTTCAGTAATGGTTGATTTCTAAGATTTCCAGTCTGTTCTACATACAACATACCAAAGGTTCATGTTGCATACAAGGCAAGATATGATCATCTTCATTTCCACATTCTTTAGATTGCCTCTGAAATGTACAACTTGTGTGTATGTGTCTGTATGTGTCTCTGTATGCTGATAATCATTTTATTTATACAGTTACTACCACTGAGTTTGGTCCTGGACGAGAACAAGAAAGAATTAAGGAAGTACATTAATAACCTTATCAGGAAAACCTTACAGGAATTCCTTGTACCAGGAGGTCATATTGGCCTGAAATAATTCTTATTTCTTATCTGCTCCACAACTTACTCCTAAGAAACTGCTACTTGAGGACTGTTCAAAACTTTTACCACCAAGCCAAGACTGCTTGGGTTATTTCTCTTTGTTATTGCATTTCTGTGTGCACAGATCTTACCTTTTCAAATATTTATCTAATTGCATTTACTGAGAAGTAATTGCTTGTCTCACATATTTTATTCACAAAAGACTTGTACAACTGCCACTCAGATCTAATCGACATGGGCTAACTAAATTAAGTTAGTGAAATTGTCATTTTAGTTATAATAACAAATGGATAATATCTATTAGGATTTCTGAAATACTGAAAATAGTTTATGTATCTCTAGCATAATCTTTATGGACATCTGTGGACTGGGAGACTAGTTATTTATAGAATTTCCTTAAGTTTTAAGATCTTGAATAAGGAATTGGAAGAGGTAGGCAAAGAACACGAAAAAGAACCAACAAGTATTTATCAAGTGATTCCTGGAATCACAGTCCAGGAATATATATATATATATATACATAAACACACAGACATACATACAGCTCATTCTGTATCTTCTAAAGTTTTATCCTTTCTGGGTTAAAGCTGTGTGATTTACTTGCCATTTAAAGTACTCAGTGTGAGAGCACAAGGATACATCTGTCATAACCTTACGCTGTCATGTTAAATTACACGCCAACCATAGGTACCATGGGAAGTACGACAAGCAGGTTTAAAGTGACATTTAGATTAGATGTGGTGGATTTATTCACCTACTGGCTGGGTCTGATTCAATATTTTTCTCCTCTGATTTATTGTAATAAAATATATTAGCATAAATTTTTTTTCTTATGTTACATTCAATGCAACCAGATTAGAATTTTATCTTAAATTTGGTTCTTTAGAGTGGACGTAGAGTTAGCTTAAGTGAAGCTAATGCTGCATTTTGTCATTTGTTAGTTGTTAAGCAAGTTTAGGAAATGTGTTGGTGTTTAGTTTTATTTGATGTTTCTTAGAATTCCATGACTACTCTGAATCATAACATTTAAAGAGCCTGATGCTTAATAAATACTGCAGGATTTTATCTAATATAAAACCAGTCATGCTCTAGGAGAGTTAACTGATCTTATTGGAAAGTCTTGGAAAATCTCTGAGAACAGTTGTTTTGCCATAGATTTAGACAGCACATATGTGGTATTTGGTGACACTGATACCACATTAAATGGTATCTTCAAACCTCCCTTTAACCAGTGGGACTATTCTACCTTCTTACTGCTTTTCTCTTCTCTATGTACCAGCTCCCTATTTCTCTCTAGGCACTTGTTAAATAGTTTGTAAGAAGTCTAATTTCTTCTCTTTTCTTGTTCTATCTGTCTTTGGGATATAAGTTAAATTCAGGCAGACAGAGGCAAATAGAGATGTAAAGAACTGAGATAAAAAGAAAAAAAAAACTACCAGAATACTCAGTCCAGAAAAAACAGAGGCGTCTGTATATCTTGCAAATGCAAATTTGGTAGTAGTGACAGAACATGGATAGATCCAATTAAGTCTAACTTATTGGGGAGGAAGGATAGGGGTGGGGGGGACGAGGCAAGGGACAGGGTGGGGTGAAACTCAAAGTGGGTGTCCGCTGGTCAGCAGACAGAAGTGTGATTTTCTAAGAGGTCTGTGCTTGGGTGCGTATCCCACATGACGGAGCCCCTTCTTCCAACAATGATAGCCCTCAGTTTTTAAGTGAGGAACTCAAAGGCTCAATGCAAGGGCTGCACATTCTGGATAAACTCAAAAAGGAATGAGCTCAGACAAGATGAACTCCATCAGAGGTCTCAGGCAAGAGCATTAGAGTGACAATGGTCTTGGTTTCATCTTGATTTTAGGATAATCATCACCATACAAAACCTAACAGACTCAAAAGAATGCTCATAATAATACTAATCCTAAAATTCATATAATGCTTAAAGCTCTTTTCCAAGGGCTTTCTCATCTGTTATTTACTTTAATCTTTCCAGTGCCTCCAGGGCATGAAGGTTAGGTGTTGTTATCCTCATCCTACTGATAAGGGAGCCAAGGCCCAGAGCAGCTGTCACTTGCTCAAGGCCACAGATGCCAGCAGCCGAGTGCTCAGGGACCCAGCATGTTCTTTGATTTCTGTTAGAAAATGCCACCCTGTGCAGAAGTCCTGTCCTTTCATGGTCTTCCTTTCATTGATGTCGGGGAGATTACTCAGCGGGTAGCACTCGACCTGACCACCTCTCTGGATGGGCCTCCTTCCTTCCACAGGCCAGAGCTGGTGGCCGCCAGAGGAGGATTCTTTTCTCACCACCCTGTTCATTCCACCCCAAGCACAGATTTCCTGTCTTGATAAGAGGAGCCTGGCTCCAAGAAGTGGGCGTGGCATTGCTGAAAAGAAAGTTCTGTGCTTTTCTTCTGAAGCCACATGGAAAAGTCTCAGTCCTCAAGCAGTTGCTGGCACTTTCCAATGAGTTTTCTGTGGCGAATAACCCCAAATGCTTTACAAAGGGAATAGCTTGCAGATGTGGGTATGATAACCTGTGAAGCATGACTTAAATATAATAATTGTCTCTAGCCTGCTCTTAACTGTGGCGTCAGAGTTTCTACTATGTCATTAGGGAAAGAATTTCCAAGTCTTGGAACACACTAAGCGAAGCTTCTGGCATTCACTGTTTTAACAAAGTTAATTGGCTTCTAACCAAAAATACAGGGGTAAAGTATGTGGGAATAGGAAAGGACTAAAATAAATGAAAGTTGCAGAGGGTCCAAAAGCTAAAAAAAAGGTTTTTGTTGCTATTGTTATTAAGCTTAGAAATAATCATTTATCTCTTTGTGCTTAACCCATTGTCTTTTTATTGTTGTTGTTCTGGATTCTCTCATCTTTCTCAGTGAAGTAACTAATATAAAGGTGAATGTTTGCTTTGCAGACTTTCTTTACCAGCCCACCTCATCCTGCTGAGCAGAGCCAACTAGCAAAAGAGCCATAGAACTTTAGGGATAGATGAAGTTTAGTCATTATCCAGTCTAGTTTCCCATCTAACGAGGAGATTTCATCTACTAATCCTTGGCAGGTGGTCCTCCAGACTCCCTACCTTCCAAGACCTCATGTTTGGATGGTTATTTCCATTAGAATGTTCTTTGCTATCCTGGATTTGTATTACTCATACGTTCTAGTTTTACCCTCAGGAACTAGACAGGACTAGTTTAGTTTTTTCTATCATAAGCCTTCAAATAATTCATGGGGAAGAAAATCATACTTCCCTTACAGCCAGGATAACTAATAAGTTTTGTCTCATTGGCCAACTCCAATAGATTGGATAGTGGCTGCATGGAGGGCTCTAAGCTGGTAACATGCCCATGTAGGAAAGAGAATCATGATTGATTAATAATGTCTGCCAGTTTGGTGCAGCCACTATGGAAAACAGTGTGGAGATTCCTCAAAAGACTAGGAATAGACTTACCGTATGACCCAGGAATCCCACTCCTGGGCTTGTATCCAGAAGGAACCCTACTTCAGGATGACACCTGCACCCCAATGTTCATAGCAGCACTATTTACAATAGCCAAAACATGGAAATGTCCATCAACAGGTGACTGGATAAAGAAGATGTGGTATATTTATACAATGGAATACTACTCAGCCATAAAAACTGACAACAGAATGCCATTTGCAGCAACATGGATGCTCCTGGAGAATGTCATTCTAAGTGAAGTAAGCCAGAAAGAGAAAGAAAAATACCATATGAGATCGCTCATATGTGGAATCTAAAAAACAAAAACAAACAAAAACAAAGCATAAATACAGGACAGAAATAGACTCATGGACAGAGAATACAGACTTGTGGTTACCGGGGGGGGGGGGGGGTAGAGGGTGGGAAGGGATAGACTGGGATTTTAAAATTGTAGAATAGATAAACAAGACTACACTGTATAGCACAGGGAAATATACACAAAATGTTATGATAAATCACAGAGAAAAAAATGTGACAATGAGTGTGTATATGTCCATGAATGACTGAAAAATTGTGCTGAACACTGGAATTTGACACAACACTGTAAAATGATTATGAATCAATAAAAAATGTAAAAAAAAATACTTCCAATGTGGTCTGATTAGATCAGAAAACAATGGGACTATGATATCTATTAAAACACATTACCACAATGTGGTCAGCAACTGGGTTTCTTTGTGTGACTCATAGACAGCATGTGGCCTACTACCACCCCTAGGTCATTTTCATATAGCAGTCAAAAAGGCAGTGTAATTTGAGGGGTACCACAAGGCCCCAACTACCCCAAAATATCTCCCCATTAGACTGTCTGGTCCTGTAGTCTCTGTCTATGTAGTCTGACCTCCCTCCATTAGAGTTACTTCTTTGGCTTAGACAATTGTGGTTGGGTAAATGAGTTGAGTCTAAGCTGCTCCTATCAGGATACCAGGAGTCATTAACACATTGATGCAGAGTGGCTTTTTCATTGATTCAATGAATATTCATTGATTGCCTGTCATGTGTGAGGCATTGCTTTAGGTTCTGGGGATAAGGCAATGAACAAAAGAAACAAGACTTCCTGTCCTAATGGAGCTTGCATAGTAATGTGGGAAGACAGACACTATAACCAATAAAAGCTGCCACAACAATATAACAAAAATAATAAAAATAGGTGTTCCTAAATATTTTAGAGAAAAAAATGGAGCTGAGGAGAGAAAGGGGAAGTGGCAGCAGAGGAGATGGTTGCGATTTAAAATCAGAGAGGGCCTCACTTAGAAGATCAAATCTGAGAAAAGCCCTGAAGGAGATGAGGGAGGAAGCCACATGGAGATCTCAGGGAAAAGCACCAACAGAGTGGAACAGCAGGTGCTAAGGTGTGAGAGAATGCTTAGTGTAGCTGAGGAACAACAGGAAGACAGAATGGCTAGAGAAGTGAACAATGAGAAAAATAGTAAGAAATGAGTGGAGAGAGAATGAGGCCAGGTTGTGCAGGTTGTACAGGCTACTGTAAGGTCTCGGCTTTCCTTCTAGGGGAGATATGAGGCCACAGGAAGGTTTTGAGCAGAGTGGTAACATCATCCGACTTGGTTTTGAAAGGATTCCTCTAGCTGTTGTGTTGAGAATAGACTATAGGGGGGTAAGGACAGAAGCAGGACAATTCATTAGAAGGTTCTTAGTTTGATCCAGTGGAGAGATTTTCATGGCTTGGACCAGGATGGTAATTAAGGAGGTAGTAAAAAATGCTCTAAATCTGGATACATTTTGAAATATAGACTCTAAAGAATTTGTGGATGTTTAGATACGGAGTATGAGGGAAAGAAAGCAATCAAGAATGGCGCTAAGGGGAGGGTATAGCTCAGTGGTAGAGCACATGATTAGCGTGCACGAGGTCATGGGTTCGATCCCCAGTACCTCCATTAAATAAACAATAATAATAAATAAACCTAATTACCTCCTCCCACAAAACAAACAAACAAAAATTTTAAGAGTGACACTGAGGTTTTTGAATATGAGCATCTATAAGATCAGAGGTGCCATCACTGATGTGGGGAAGATGGGGACCAGCAGACACAGGGGAGAAAGTCTGGACTTTCAGACATCTGAGTGAAGGTATCAATCAAGCAGTAGGATCTATTAGTCTGGAGTCCAGGAGAGCAATGTAGTCTGGAGATGCATAAATTCCTCAGCATGTAAATAGCCATTAAAGCCCAGAGGCTGGATGAGGTCACCAAGGGAGTGACTGCACATAAGATGAGAAGACAAAGGCAATACAATGAGTCCTGAGACAATACAACTACCAGGTCAGGTTGCTGAGATCAGCAAAGGTGTCCGAGAAGAAGTGACCAGTTTACAGAAAGAAAGTCATGACAGGGTGGTGTCCTGGAAGCTCAGTGAGGAAAAGTGTATCCAGGGAGACGGAACAGTCCATGGTGTCAAATACTACTGATGGGTTAAGTAAATGGAGGATGGACAATAACCACTAGATTTAGGAACCTGGAGGTTGATGGTGCCTTTGATAAGAGCAGTTTCAGTGAAATGGTTGAGACAAAAGCCTGATTGGAATAGATTCAAGGGAAAATGGGAGGAGAGAAATTTGAAATGGCAAGTATAGACAAAACTTTTTATGAGTTTTTCTGTAAAAAGAGCATAGAAGTGGGGAGCAGATGAAACTGTAGCTAGAGGGGGAGGTAAGGGCAATAAATTACTATTTTTAAGATGCGAAAATTATAGGACTTTTTTTCCCTTTGATGGAAATGACCTGGTAGTGAGGGATTTTCAGTTTAACTATTTCTCCTCAGAACCTGTGGTGGAGATCCAGGACAACATTTTTGATGGGAAGAAGAAGGTCTGATTCTTGGAATATTCTACGAAGTAGGCAGGCTGTGATGGAGAAAGCAGCCCTTTGGAAGCTGGGTTAGCAGGATGTCAGCATGAGCCTACTGGTGTGGATAGAATTGTGTGTGGCAGGGAATGGGATGGATCCCAAAGACAACTCTCTCTGCTTCATCCCAATGTGAGATCTTCCTTAAGAGCACAAAAATCAGGCAAAAGTCCACCCTAACATGTCATATTGCATTTGTGTTTCCACTTGTTTTTTGTTGTTGCTTTCTCAGTTAATCAAATTGTATTTGTTAAATATCTCCTGATTCGATCTAATTTCCCCTTTAATCCAATTCACCTTTATGTCTTAGCTTCCTAAGACTCAGAACAAAAGGTGGTTTTTTAGCTATAAAGTTCTCTTTATTCCTACTAATACTGATTTCTTCCCCAATTTCCCATCTGCTTTTATTTCTTTTCTTTCAAGTGTAAATCTCAATGAGACCTAAACAGTTAGCATCTTATCATCCTCCCTGCTATATATATATTGCATCTGAGACCCACCTAGTTATCCAGAGTTGGGATGCCTCTGAAACAGGTGGCTCCCTGTGGGAGAAGAGAGCATATTGCTTGCTTGCTTGCTTGCTTGCTTCCTTCCTTCCTTCCAACCATCCATCCATCCAATTAATCTTTACCTAGTACTTACTCTGCACCAAGTACTGTTTCTGGCACTTGAAGGGTCAACAGGGAACAAGGCACACATGGGTCCTTTCCTTAGAAGTCTTGTATTATAGTAGAGGAGACAGATAATAAGTAAAATTGTAATCCAAATTACTGTGATAAGTGCAATGAAGAGAATGCTAAGGATGTGATATAAAATAGCACAGAAAAGGAAGGAGGGTATTTTCTTTTGGTAGGGTGGTCAGGGAAGGCCTCTTCATGTATAATCCTTTCCCTATCCCCAACTAGAAGTGACACCCTTTCCCCAGTGAGATGGGTGGGGAATGGGACTCTGTATGGTGTCCATTGCATTATTTGCTCCTAAACGCTCCCAAGCCTATCTGTGAAGTTAGAGTGAGACCTGGATGTACCACTTTATTTATTCCTAGGTAAGATTATGAGAATTTAGCAAGAGTCTTCATCTAATAGAAATGGACACTGGCAGGTGGGGTATTCTCCCTCTGATGCCTGGGACAATCTGGCAACTCGTGGGACTCTTCCAGGACTCCCAGGTCCAAGAGCTCTGCCCTGGGTTTGGGGAATAAAGGGCTGGGAGTCAGGGTACTAGGGTGGTTCAAAATACTAGGGTGGTTCAACCTTAGGGGAAAAAGCAAACATTGGTGGAATATTTAGAAATCACTATTAGTTATACACACTGAGTATTGAATCAGAAGGATTTTTAATTCAAACAGGACTATGAGTTAACATAACCTGATGGTGACCTGTCAAAGTGGGCATTAACAAATCTGCCCCCTGCCACCCCACCAAGTTAGGTACAGTAAGACCAGTTTGCTTGCCTAATGCCAGTATTCATAGTTTATCATCCATCACACCAAGTGATACTGAGGGGAAACTAATACTGGCATGAGAGATAACCAAATGTCCACCAAAATAAACACCAGGGGCCAAGATGGCTTGGAAATTCAAATACAGAACAACCAAAGACGTTTGTTGCAGATGGAACAAGAGCCACAGGAACAGCTCGGACAAGAAGTTTAAGCAAAGAATATTTTGAGTAAGAGCCTCTTCTCACTGATGTGACAAATGACAGGACACCCACAGGTATGGAGGGGGAAGCATACCTGTTACTTTTAACCACTTTTTACTTTTCAGCATATATAGTAAGCACTTCTGAATGCAGTAGAGCAAAGATTGCCAAAGGGTCTATATAATTTAAAGTCTATGTAATTTAAAGGAATTGGGGGTCCTGCTGATAAATACTATTGGTTGAGGTTTATCTCTGTCGTCTCCCTTGAGTGCCTCCTCCTGCAGCCAGGCTCCTCCCAGCCCAGCCGCATGAGAGAACACTGAATGCAGTACATTTTTTAGTGGAGGTACTGGGGACTGAACCCGGGATCTCATGCATGCTAAGCATGTGCTCTACCACTGAGCTATACCCTTCCCCCAAGTGCATTTTAAAGTTTACAATTTAGTTCAGTCCACCCTAATCTAATCATGGACTCACAGTGAATAAAATTACCCCTTCCTGTCACACGAGACTTAAATCTCTCCACCGTGTTTCTACTCGGTTCCTTATTTCTTGTAACTCGGGTTGTGTTGGCCTTCCTAATGGTCCTCGACTTTAATCGCTCCCATGTGTTCAATATTACATGGTAATTTGGTCGTGAAAGAGTACTAGGCTAGGAGCCAGTTTCGTTCCACTCCTGGCTTTGTCACTAATTAGCTGTGACTCCAACAAGTTCATTCATCTCTGTCTTGGTTTACAAAGTCCTCCTCTCAGCCCAGCTTCCTCTCCTCTGCTTTGACCTCTGCAACACGGAGGAACGGGAGGTGCAGCTCTAGGAAAGTGCTTAGAGACTTCACACCTAAGAAGTGGAGATGAGGGGAAAGCAAGGAAGACATTCTCACCTCCATCCAGATGTACAAACCCTCCTGCATCTGGACCTGACTGCTTCTTCCCTCCTGATGCAATGGAGGGTGTGTTCCTCTCCTAGCAAAGCCCAGATCCTGCATCTGGGGTCTGAATTCACCCCCCTTTCCCTTTCAAGTGTTATTCCCTGTCATCTCCTCTTCTTCTATCAGCTGCCTTCTCTAGGATCAGTCCTCAAGTCTGCAAATATGCTCTTGTATCTCCCCAGATTCTTCCCTGGTCCCCTATGCCCCTTGAGTTGCTGCTCCATTTCTCAGCTCCCCATCACAGTCTTTTCTTTAAAAAGGTATCTTGGCAAAGCCTTCAAACAGGCTCCTGTGTGGTTCCTGCCCTGCCATGTCACTCCCTCCCTTTCTCCCCATATGCTTACTTCACAACCTAGTGTTATATACCTAGTCATGATATTAGATGTGCTTGTGTTACATTATTATGCCTAAAAACTCTCCACCTTTGAGTACAGCAGTATAATTTGTGTATATTTTTTCTTGTATGATTCTTTGTATGTCCTGGAATTAATAATTACTTCTTTAAATTTTTGCTTGATTTTCTATGTCCCATTACTATTTTTATCCCGATGACTTAGTGGCATTGTAAATGGCTCTCTAAATATTTCCCATACTTTGCATCCATCCCACTTCCTCCCCCACAACCCTGAGACCTCCCTCTGGGAACCCTCCATCCTTTTGCTCTAATCTGAGCCTGTTGTTCTCTAGGTCTGCTACTCAGCTGTCATCTGGGGACTTCCCTTGACTGTCCCTTGATGATATAAATGTGGTTCAAGAAATTTTATCTGGCAGCCTTTTGTGGGACATATTGGGGCCAGGAGAGGTGGAAGCGAGAAGACTAGTTCAGAGGACTTTGGAATAAGCCCAGGCTTGAAATAATTAGAAGAATTTCAAATGCAGGCTTATGAGTGAGTCACAGGCTCTTTTCGGGTTTAGTGATAGTATTTCCAGAAGACATAATAATAATAACAATAACAATATTATTACTGTTGTTGTTGTTGTTGTTATTATTATTATTATTATTCCTGTATCAGTCAAGGTTCAGTCATGCAAGCAGGGTCACTATGGGTGTAATAGGATAAGAGGTTTACTTTATAACTAGATTTTACACAACTGTGGGAGGAAAGGAGAAGTGGAAGACCAGAGGATTCACCAGCTCTTCAAACTAGAACTCAAGCACGTCCAGCCACTGAAATGAGATCATGAAGGGGGTGGGAAAAGTCTGGGTCCTCAGCCTCATGCCTAGTGATGACTGGGCGCCACTGTTGGTCAGTAATCTGGAAGAAGGGCTAGGGAGCAGAGAGCCAGGATAAGCTGGACCTTGCTGGCATCGCTGCATCCATCTGTCACTTCTAACTACATGATGTCCAGAGAGCAGTGGCTAATGCTTTTCTTTTGCACAAGTACCTCCCTTGGCCAACTCTAGCCAAGGATCACCTGGATGAGGGAAACACAGCTCCAACTTAACTAAACTGACAACTGGTTATTATGGACTGAATTATGTGACCATCTCTCCCACTACCCCCCAAATTCATATGGTGAAGTCCCAACCCCTAGAACCTCAGAATGTGACTGTGTTTAAGACACGGTCTTCAAAGAAGTAACTTAAGTTAAATGAGGTCATTAAGGTGGGCTCAATCCACTATGACTGATGTCTTCATGAGAAGACATGAGAAGAGGAGATGAGGACATAGACACAGAAGGAAGACCATGTGAAGACACAGGGAGGAGAAGACAGCCCCCTACAAGCCAAGGAGAGGGGCCTCAGAAGAAATCAACCTTGTCAACATTGTGCTCTTAGTCTTCCAGCCTCCAAAACTGTGAGAAAATAAATTTCTGTCATCTACGCCACCCCATCTGTGGTACTTTGTCATGGTAGCCCTAACAAACTAATACACTGATCAATCCAGCACAATGCCTTACATTTGTATATTGCTTTATACACAGAAAAGCATTTCAACCTGGTAACAGCAAGCCCTGAGAATCATAGAAAACACTTACACAGAGTTACTATGTGCTAGGCATTGTTCTGAGCACTTTACAGATACTAACGTATTTAATCCACACATCAATCTTATGAGATAGATGATTATTTTCATTCCCATCTTACAGAAGAGGTAAATAAAAGCACAGATAACTCAATTCATTTGCTTAATGTCATACAGCTAGTAAATATGGACGCCAGGATGCAAGCCCTAGAAGTCTAACCCCATGACCTCATCCTGCCCTTGACTCTGGCCTCCCCAGCACCTGACCTTTCTTTCCACTTGTGTGGTGTCACCCTGCTCACACATACACGTCTCATGCTCCATCTTCCCCTTTGTGGGTCATGAATCTAACTTCCTTGTCCTCTTGGTGGATTTCTGCTTTTGTTCACGGGGGAAATCTGCAGGGGAACCCGTGTGCATTTCCCATGGCCCTCACAGGGCCACATGCACCCCTGACCATGGGGCTGGGACCCCAGGTCTCTACTTCCCAGAAGGGAAAGCCTCACTCTCGGAATGACGGGGTAGTCATGTGATGTAGGATTGTTCAGATGACAAGCAGAGCCAGGTAGTAGGTATTTCTTTCTGGAATCAAATTTGATTTTGATGACGTCACTTCTCCTTACAGGTCCCCTGCCTTAGGTCATGTGATCATTCATGTCGCCCAAAACGGCAATTCTAGACAGGGTCCACTTCGTTCCCAGAAATTACGTGTCTTTGAAACCTCTCTTGCTTGTACCAAAAGGCACTAAAATCTGTTACAAACAAAGAGGTATGTTTATCTGAGTATGTCAGTGATCTCTGCTTGGTTCCAAAATGGCAGGATGAACTGCACCTGGAACAGAGGCAGCAGGCAGCCAGTTGAAATGCCCAGGGAGCCCAATGAAACAGAGACCTTGTTTCTCGTTGCCAGTGAGACTGAATTATAATTACCCACACCACTTCCCACAACAGTTGGTTATGTTCTACTTGGGGCTTCTGAGGGAAGGGCAATCCTACTGTTGCATTAAAAATGTGCATTTCCTCTACACATTAAAAGAATCACCTGATACCTTTCCCATTCATGTAACCCACCCCTACAGAGACCCTACAGAGAAAATGTTAGGACTACCAAGCACTGTGTAGACTGAAATAGCATATAACAACAGCAACAATTTGATGAGCACTTGTTATGCACCAGTCACTGTTCCCAATATTTTGTATGCAGATCTTTTAATTCTCACAACACTTATAAGGTAGATACCATTTTTTATCATCCTTTTACTGGTGAGGAAATTGAGGCCCAGAGAGTTTAAAGAGACTCATGGGACTAGTGAACAGTGGAGCTGGAGTCTGAACCCAGGCCTTGTACCTTCTAAGCCCCTGCTTAAAACTACTAAGTGTCCCTCCCTGAGGAAGAATAAAAATGAATGACTATTTTTCTCCACTGATGACTTTTTTTTTCTGATTCTGAATTCATTTTGTGTGTGGTCGTGACCATCATGGGAAGGGGAGGAAGGAGGCATGTGAAGGCTCAGTAGGGTATGATCAGTCATGCCTTTTGCATCTTAAACCTTCCTCTCGCTGATCTCATCTAAGATAGCAGAGTCCTGACCACTGGGCCTGAAGTACAGGCCTGTTTGCCACAGAACACTGAATTCAGGAGCCTGTATTGGCTGGAGGAGCAGGAAACTGATGGGTGCCAAGTCAGCCCAGACACCCTCACTCTCTTAGGGGCTGTGACCCCACTCCAAACTACTGGATTATCTCTTTCCTTTCTTCTACTGCCCAGCTTCTTAAAGACCAGCCGTATTTCTCAGGGCTCTTGATTACAAGCCACAGAAGCCAGTTCTGGTGAATTAAAATGAGACAGGAGGGAAGGGGGCAGGGCACAACCAGTGAAGGAATGACACAGCAATTGAGGACAGGACAAACTGGTTGGAAGCAAGACAGTGGAAGATTCGACTTCCAGTAGACTTTGGGCCTCATGGCACTGCACTTTCCTTTTGCAACAGGCCCCACTAATTATGTAGTTGGTCCTGCAGAAAAGCTGTATCAATACAGACTTGTTGAGATATCATTAGTGCCTCATAGCAGGCTAAACCAAGGTTGGCAAACTTCTTCCGTCAAGAACCAGAGAGTAAGTGTCTTAGGTTTGGCAATTGTACTCAACTTTGCTGTTGTAGCTTGAAAACAGCTATAGACATTATGTGAGCTAGTGAGTTTTGTAAACTTCACTGGCAAAAACAGGCAGGCTGAATTTGGCCCATGGGCTGTAGTTTGTCATCCGCTGGGCTAGACAATTGTGCTTCATCTTAGGTGACCAAGAGTTTGTCGGAGATACGTAAGCAGGGTGGGCAATATTCTATACCCCTTAGTCATACATGGAATACTGTCACAGTCTTTGCCATAATTGAACTATTCATACTATTGCTTTCCTAATAGTTAACACCATGCAAAAAGCTTTACGTGTATTAGAGCATCTTACAATCCCAAATAGCCTCATGAACTCTGAATTATTACCACCCTCACTTTGCAACAGAAACCAGGTTTCAGAGGATAAGCAACTTGACCAAATCACACAATGAAGGACTGAGACCCAGCGCCTGCAGACTCCCTGTGAGCTCCATTCCACCCTCGGGTGGGCTGGGTGGCAGGCAGCTGGCTGCTAGCACTATTTGGAAATACTGATGTAGATGAAGAGTATATTGATTTGATTTTCGAAGGAAATAAAACACTTAAATTTTTTTTAAAATATAAGATGGCATATTGGCAGATTGAATGCCATCAGCTTTCTAATAACATCATCCTAACTCACCACCGTTGTGCTTTCTTGATGAGGGAGGTTATGGCTTAGAGACCTCACCTGGGTCTGCCCTCGGGATACCCACAGACGGCCTTGTGCATGTGTCATCCACCTTCTTCTACCAGCAAAGCCAGACGGGAAGTGTGGCCGAAAGTGCTAGCTGTAGGAAGGTGATGGGATATGAAGTATCTTTGCCTTTCAGTCTCTCTGTGGGCCAGATGCTTGGGTCCCAAGTGCTGCTACTGCTCCTCTGCAGGAGGCTGGTAGCCAACCCCAAGGCAGACACCTGAGGGACCCTCCAATGCTTATACTGAGTTCTCAAAATCTACCTCTTCTTCACAAATTCACATATGCCAAACATACCTTAAATCCATGATTTCTGGTTATAGACCCAGGATTGCCAATTCAGGAGAACGAGGAGGAAAGAGGAGGATGAAATCAGGGCAGTTTCTTCTCCATTTAGAATCGGGTCATCACCCTAGGGAGCAAAACAGGCACCCATCACTTTCTTAATTCCCACTGGAAATCACCATGCATTCCCTGGGGCCAGGAAAAAGAAAGAGCTTCTGCTTCAGAGGATCCTTTTTTGACTTCTTGAAGATCTGCCATCCTTAGTCCTGGGAGAACAAACACTTGGTGGTTCTCCCAGCTGTCCTTAAGCTGCATGGCGGCTTAGCAAATGCTTTCAGAGCCCTGACACCAGTATGCAAAAGGAAGGTTCCCATGAGAGGTACACTGGTGGTACCAAAAGGAAGAGAAAGTCGGACAGCAAGTAGTCTTAAAATTAGGCTAGAGAAAATTCACACTGAAAAAATTTTTATGCACTTTTTTTCTAAAGCTATCAAACTATCATAAAAAAGGATACAGCCCCCAACTTATTCTTGTAAAATCTTGAGCCCAGAAGCCATTTTATATTATCACTAGAAAATCAGCAATATAAATTCGGCACCTAAGATAGAAAGTTAGAATGGGACCCATGGCTGGGGTTACAATGGATATTAGAGTCTGTTTTTTTTTAAAACAGTGTTTTGTTGTGCTGATAGAACAATGATTCCAGATTTTAAAGAAAGGTTCATTTTTCCCAAAGGAAAGCAGAGACACTTAAAAGTAGGCCACTCAGAGTTCTGTAGAGGAGCTTGATGATGGAAATTGAAGCGGAGATATACTGTAACCACATTTCTGAGTAGTTTCACCTCTCCAGACTAAATGACACCATGTGTAATATCCAATGGATGGACAAGCAAATCAGACATGCATCTGCTAGTCCATTACTAGGAGTCTTGAGAAACTGTGGTACCCAGGGGCAGGGCAGGTGAGTGGCGGTTCCCCACTCATCCATCTCTTTCACCTTCTCTCTCCATCACTTTGTTTTTTCCTCTACCTTGCTTTTCACTTTCCCTCTCCCTTTAGCCATCAGAGTGTGCCAGGTACCTCACAGGGTCTCCCAAGAGGCAGCGAAAAGCCTAAACGTGTGATGATGTTCCCAGTGAGCAGTTAGAATGGCCTGTTACCCTTGATTTAGTTCCAAGAAGGCTGACTATAGAACAGTTTTGTTGGAAGGAGTGGAGATGATAAGGGGCAGATGGTGGATGGAGGTCTTCATTTAAATATTAGGGGAAACAGCTGCCGCTCTAGTCTCATCAATACTGGAACAGAGTTCCCCATCACTCCCCGAGAAGTGGTCTGCTCGTGACTTTGACAGAACTACCCTTGTGGTACCTAAAGGTATGCTCAAACGTTGCTTCTCCATCCCCACTGAGGCGGGAGGACAGGGGTAATCTGAGGAGGGCAGGAGGGAGAGGAATAGAAGGTCCAAGAGGCATTCCTTAAGTACCTCCCTGAGACGCCTTCCCTTCCGATCCACCTTGGAAACAGCTCTGTTACATCGGTCCATGTCCTAAACACTTGGTCAGACAGAGACATGAGCAGTGAAGAGGCCATGGATCCACCTGGGAGGCTGAGGCAGGCAGGGGAGGGGCGGTGTCAGAGCTGCACCCTTGAGGACAGGCGCTCCCAGAGATAATATGCTTGTGGAGACAGCAAGAGAGTTCACGTGGGGTGTCAGTTTCCAGGTGCAAAGGAAAACCATACTCCTTGCTCAACGGATACACCCTCGTTTAATTCTAACAAATCTGTGTTCCTTGTCTATTGCTGTAGAACCGATTCCCACCCCCCTCACCCCCAACATGGCAGCTTGAAACCAACAGACATTTATTATCTCACAATTTCTGTGGGTCAGGGATCTGCGTGTAGTTTATGTGGGTCCTCTGGCCCAGGGTCTCACAGGCTGCAGTCACGGTACCAGCTGGGGCTAGAGTCTCGAGGTGTAAATGGGGGAAGATCTGCTCCAAGCTCACTCCAGAGGCTGTTAGCAGACCTCAAGTCCTCCCTGGCTGCTGGCTGAAGACATCCGTTCCTTGCCTCTCATAGGGCAGCCCTCAGTGGAGCAGGGGCTTTCCTCAGAGAGCAAACAAAGGGGAGAGCAAGAGATAGGAATATAGTGGAACAAGATGGAAGCCACAGAGATTTTGTAATCTCTTCTTAGGAAGTGAGCTGTATTCTATTCCTTAGAAGGGAGTCCAGCCCAAGGCAAGTGTAGGATTACATAAGGGTGTCAATACCAGGGATTACCAAGGGCCACTTTAGCTGCCTTCCACAGCTAACCCACTTGATAACCAATTGCAGACTTCAGATTTAAGTCCAAATGACTTTTGATTGCCCTCAAAAACCCAATCTGCCCTCAAAGGGTAAAGACGTACAACCACTGAGGATATTAAAAAGCAAAACTGTCATGTCCTCTTTAAAGTATTAAACATCTGACTCACTGAAGATTTTATGTCCAGGAAGACAACACCCTTCAGGGTATATAAGATCTGTTGACTATGAACTTCAACAGTTCCGTTTTTGCATCATAGTTTTGCTTTCATGATTGTGGTTTTGCATGTTGGTAATTAGCAAAAATAAAAGCATTCTGTTTTCCAAAGTGAAAATAGATGCCTTCTGGTGAATCAAGCTCCCACTAACTTCTGGACTCCTTGGAATGGGCAGGAAAGAGAGTGACTCCCTATAGTCATTTGGTTTGCTCATCTGAACCCCCAGGGAGGCAGCAGAGGTCTGCGTACCTGAGCCCAGTTCCTCTGTGCTGCTGCATCTAAACCTACTACAGGCTGGCCACAGCATGGTGGGGAGAGGGCCCAGTACCAAGATGAACAGAACGAGGCTACAGTGTGCTTTGTCCACCCTGCTCTGGGCAAAGACCTGCTGCCTAGAAAATTCAACCCTCATGGTTTGAAAGAGAGGAAGATTATATTTAGAAACCTGGAGATACTATGAACCAGGGAAAAATGGTATCTTGATGTGCTGGGTGCTCCAGGTCCTGCTGGCTTCTGACCAAGCTTCAGGCTGCTTGTCAGAGCTATTCAAGGGCTGCAAAGTGGAGAGTCCAACTCTCCTGATAGGAGCCAGAAGCAAGGCTGACTCTGAATCCGCCATCTAAACTCACTTCCTCTGCCCCAGTAGGGACTCCAGATTTTGGCTAAAGCCAAGTTCCCCATTTCATCTAACTCGCTCCTGGTTCTAGTTCTAAACACAAGTTTTTACTGATTGGGTCTTTTTATTTCTGTCTCCAAAGATAAGTTATACATTAGCAAGATTTTTAAGGGGCAGGGTTGGGTCGGAATGCAGGAAGTTTAACTCACTGGTGAGTAGAGCGGGCCCCTGGGGCCACTACCAGTCAGGAGGTCAGGGATGCACTGGAGAGAGTGCTGGTGTTCTCGCTGGCCTGTGGTGAGGGAGGGTGTGCACAGGGGCCCCCGCCCGGAGCCTGGGCGCCTCTGTTGTCCATAGAGGATGCCAGATCCTCAAGGGCTCCTTGAATTTCTACTCACAAACAAGAGTGCTAAAGGACTAGGGCAGCAGAATTAGCTTGTTAGTGGGAGTGGAGAGACCACATATTGGGTTTATTTTGTTTCTTAAAAAAGTATGTTTTCAGGGGGAAGGTATAGCTCAGTGGCTGAGTGCATGCATAGCATGCCCGAGGTCCTGGGTTCAATCCCCAGTACCTCCATTAAGATAAATAAATAAACCTAATCCCTCCCCCCACAAAAAAAAAAACCCAACAACAAAATTTTGTTCTCAAAAAAAGAAAAAAGAGGACACTAATGAACTTATGTACAAAACAGAAATAGACTGGCAGACATAGTAAACAATCTTATGGTTACTGGGGGGAAGGGATGGGAAGGGATAAATTTGGGAGCTTGAGATTTGCAAATGTTAACCACTGTACATAAAAATAGATAAAAACCAAATTTATTATATAAAGGACAGGGAACTATATTCAGTATCTTGTGATAACCTTTATGAAAGAAATGAAGAATATGAAAATAAATATATGTATATATGTGCAAGATTAGGACATTATACTGAACACTAGAAACTGACACATTATAACTAACTATACTTCTATAATAATAATAATAAAAGTATGTTTTCACAAACCCTGTATATGCAAAAGTTTTATTTCAGGTAGTGAAGTGGATGTGTGTGTGCACACGTGTGTGTGCATGTGTGTGTGACGGTGCTTGTGCACGTGGTGCCTGGTGGGGGACCCGAGGTTGCCTTGTATTTGTTTCTGTGTCTCAAGGTCAATACAAGAAGTTTGTGCTGAGGGGTTGGGGATTAACAGATATATATTACTGTATATAAACAGTAGATAAACAAGAAGGACCTACTGTATAACACAGGAAACTATACTCTTAATTTCTTGTAATAACACATAATGGAAAAGAATATATATGTATGTATGTATATGTAGAACTGAATCACTTTGCTGGACACTTGCAACTGACGTTGTAAATTAACTACATTTCAATAAAAAATTAAAAAAATAATAAAACTATTTTAAGCAAGGGAAAAAAAAAAGTCTGTGCTGAAAGTTGATTCGCTAGTTATTTCTCCCCTTGCCATGAAAGCCCACAAAACATGACTTTATACTTCTTTCCCCCTGAGCCAGAAGACTGTGCAGAACAGGATGTCAGAATCAGCAAAAGCTGCTCTCTGTTCCTCACGTCTTCCCTCCTCACTCTCTCAGCTGGGTTTTAAGCAAATCAACGCTTGCTTACCAGCTTGCTTTGAACGGGGTACCAGAGTCATTTAGTTTGAAGAACACCAAGTTGCAGAAAAAAGAATCTGCTTAGAATCTGTCACGCATGTGCTGGGAAAAGAAAGGGGAACAAGAATGTTGAAGTCTGAGCTTTCATTCTGACAAGATCTGTAAAGAGATCCTTCACTGTTTCTTTTCTTGTTTTTAGCCATGGTTACTGCATTTACAATTTGCGTTGTTATGAAGTCTTAGAGTGCACGCTTAATTAACAGATTACTTCACAAAAGGCAGAAATCAGTTTCAATAAGGGAACTGAAAAAGATCTGCTTTTTGCAGTCAGAATCTGCTTCCCCTGAAATGTGCCACGACCATTAAGAGGAGGTGAATGGAGGGGAAGAGAAACAACCAAATCCTGATAGGAAGGACAGAGGCGGGAGTGACCTCAAGTGTAGGTCCTGCCGTGTGACTACATTTGCACCTCGACAAACATCCCTTTTATCAATTCTTCTGCATAAACAAACAAGTGTTTACAGCGCGTCTACATTAACAAAGGTATTCACTGATAGGAGTTAATGATTGTCAGAGTTCTTATTGAATTCTTGGCTCAATGTCTAGCCTATTTAGCAAGAATTAGGCTTGTTCTAAATTGACATGCAGCAACCTGGACCTAATGCAAGCCATTGCAATGGGCCATCACGACATCTGGTTGTCAGCAAAGACGCGAGGAACTTTCGGTTCAGGTGCTGGCAGAGAACGCACTCTCCTCCCAGAGTGTGTGACTTGGCTTAGGGGCCTGAATGTCCTTCCCTGGAACTGGCCACAGAGCTCTGGAAACTGAGAGTCCCATTTGGAATTGATAACTCATGCTCTGGGTGAAAGTAGTATTAACAACATCAAGTCCTCTGAAGAGTATGAAAGCAAAACTCATTTTTTCCTCCATTAATAAAGAGAATTAAGTCCAAAGTTTTAGTGCCCAATTCCAACATCCAATGGAGAATTGAAATTTGGTGTCAGCAAATCATCAAATATTTATGGAGTGTTTTCCAAGCACAAGGCATTGTTATAGGTGCTGTGGAGAGTAGAAAAATTGGAAGATATGATTTCAGCCCTCAAAAATCATATACTCTTTTTGGAGGCTAAAGTATACACTATAGTGGGGCATCGGAAAATGAGATCAAAGTATGACTTCAGGGCTTCCATGTTTCCACAGAAATTATGTGCAAAACTTCCGTGTATGTGTATTTTTTCAGGGGAGGCTGTCAAGTATTTTAAATCAGATATTCAAAGGGAATCATCTCCTAAAAAGTGTCTAACAACAGGGGATCTACTCATTATTTATTTGTAGTAAAAGCAAGAACTAACATTTATTATTGTGTTTACCATGTGCTAGGATTTATCTTAGGCACTTTAATTTCAACTCAATTGATTGTCACAATAACCCTATGGGGTAAGTATGATTATTTTCCCAGTCTTCAGATATGAAAAGTGAGACTTTAAGAAGGTGCTAAGTCCGAGGGCAGGAGATTCATAAGCGGCAGGTGAGGATTTGAACTCGGATCTCTTTGACAGAAAAGTCTTTGTTCTTCATCTCTGTGACACATAATAATCAAATAGATGAGGACTGAAAAGTAGTAAAGGACAGAAGCAGAAGAGATGGCAGAGGGAAGCGACTCTGGGCCCAAGGGGCAGTGGGAAGACGGCTCCGTGCACCAGAGGGACGTGCTGATGGAGGAGGTGAGAACTGAATAGGGCTGGTAAAAAAGAGGTGGTTTTCTCATTCAGTGCTCAGGACGTGAGAACTTGAGTTCAGGAATGCTTTTCTGCAGTCCCAGTTAGTGACAGCTGAAATTCTTAGCCTGACGTTTTAAGCCTTTAAGTGGACTTCTACATCCAACTCTGCAGAAAACTTTCTGCACTCTTACCAGGGCAAAGTAAACAGCTTCGCTCTGGGGTCATGGACAAAGGTGAGGAAGATGAGACCCTGCCCACGAACCAGCAGAGGAGGTCTGTGGGCAGAGAATCCTACCGGGAGGCTGCTGAGTTCAGGAACACCACGGAAGACGATGGACAGCAATCCTGGGACTGGCAGGATCAGGCTGATTGATCTTGGAGCAGTGGGGGGAGGGCCAGGTGTGGAGGAGCAATTAGGGCTTTGATGGGGAAGGAGAAAGAGGATTCCGGGGCTGAGATCCCATTGGCCTAGTTCCTGACTTGGCTGGACTTTATGAATCTAAGTCCTGTGTGTGGGTTCCAGCTCTCATCACCATTGTCAAGGGGCGTTAGTTGATCTAATTCCTCAGTTGGAATTGCCTTCGCCTGGTCCACTGACTCTCCAGAGTGTAATGATGGGCTGACACGCATAGCTCAGCATTACCTGGGGACTGGGCAGGGGCAGCTTTAGTGTCCCTGTTTGAGATATTTATTTATTTTAATTAATTTATTTTCCCAGATAAGACCTCTTTTCCAAAAAAACTTCCCTCAGTGTAACTCCAGTTACCAGAAATGGGCCTCTCAAAGTTCAAAGTGACCTCACCTAAGGAGGAAGTCCATCCTTCAGAATGGCTGTACCCAATCCAGAGTCCCTGGGAAAGGTGGGGGGACCTCAGATATGGTGCTGCCCCCCACCTTGCTGCTGTTGTCCTGGAGTTGTTTACCGAGAGAGGATCTGTGAGCCTCCCCTGTGCTCTGCTGTCCTTCCAACTGTGCTAACAAAGTCCAGACATTCCACAGTTAACCCTTCACTCCCATTTTCCCACAGATTTTTCTCACCCAGTGACAGGTGGACAGGCGTCAGTGACCCAGAACTTCAACCTGTGTCAGGAGCCACCTTGAGTTTACCCTAGTTCAGGCTCCTTCTGGGTATCTATTCAGTAAACAGTCAATCAGCCAGGTGCGTCTGAATTCGGTCACTTCTGACTAAATAAACCTTGGATTTAATAACAGGGTTCTACTGAATATGCCTGTGTGAGTGTTGTTACACGATTTCCCTTCAACAGGGAGCAATGAGGGAGGATACAGCTCAGTGGTAGAGTGTATGCTTAGCATGCACGAAGCTCTGGGTTCAATCCTCTGCACCTCCATTAAAAACGAACATAATTACCTCCCCCTACAAAAAAAATTTAAAAATAATAATTTAAAAAACCCCAGGGAACAATGGACTGGTTCCAGGGGCCACACACTAGACTGGCACTTTCCTCCAGCTGCCACGAGCCCTTGGGGACATGGTTTACCTAGCTAGTCCTTGCTTTCCTCACCTAAACGGGGTAGGTGTTGCTTCAGGCTCCCTCTAGGACTAATGATCTGTGAAATTAGATTCCAATTTTCATCTCTAAATATGTAAATTATACAAACGTACATTCAGTTTAAGCTACTGACCCGTCCTCTCACGGAGTCTAGGGGTCCTTATAAAGAAAGAAGCTGTCCTCTCTGCAAGGGGCTCTGGAGGGGACTACTCACCCCCACCCCTTCTGTGTCTCTCACACACACCTCCCCCTCACCTGAGGCTCTCAGAAGGGGATGGGCTATTTAGTCTTCCTTTCAGGAAGCCCTGTCATTTGAGTGGGAAAGGTCTGATGTCCAGGATGTCTGGGTTATGTATTATTAGGAAGACAATCTGACTGATGCCTCCCCTCAAATAAAAACTGCTTCTCTCTGACACCTGCTTTCTTCTCTTACAGTGCCCTTGCCTAGAGCAGCCTTGTGAGCGAGCTTAGGGCACAGCGGACTTCAGAGGCATTTGCTATCCCAGCCAAAGCAGCAGCAACCTGGCTCTGGCGGGAAGTCTCCTACTTTGACTCATCATTACTCAGCAGGCAGAGGTGGCCATGCAGAGAGAGGGTGATGGAGAGAACCCCTCTCTCCACACGTATGTTCCCCTGCCAGGGCTGGAGACGGCACAGCAGAATTGCAGATAAGTCAGACTTCCTCCACAGACTCTAAGTAGCATTGGAGACCCTTCTCTGGGTATGATGGGAGATTTAGAATGTTCTAGTTCAGTGTAGGTGGACCCAGGAATCTGCATTTCCAGCAAGCACCCCATTTGATGCTTATGAAAACTAACTTTTCTTCTTAGCACTTACCACTAGCTCACCTCACATTCTGTAGTTATTCGACTGTTGTCTTCTACCCTATACACATCCCTCTTCCCCTCTAGAACTATAGGAAGTTGGTTTTTTGATTTACTGTTACATACATTCCCCAAATCTGGCATATAATAGATAGTCAATAATTACCTGTTAAATGAATTAAAGTCTGAAAAACAGTGCTCCCTTGGGATGTGGCAGAACACTGAGCACTGTGCATTTCTCCAAGTAAAACTTCCTTCTTCTAAGTTGTGACAACAGACTTGCATGTTTGTACATGGAGGCAGATGGAAGGTATAATTGGTATCAGGATTCACAACCTGGGTTTGAGCCACACAAATGTGATAATTCTCCATTTTAAAGAAGACCATTTGCACTGGGGGCCTATATGTTTCCAAAAATATTATTTCTGTTAAAAGCAGACTTCCACACTGAACTGACTGAACAGGTCATTTAGAGAAATGCACTCTCAGAATCTGACTTTAAATCCACCTCCAGATAAAGCAAGTGGTTAAGTAGACGTCGTGGACTCACGGCAGTGAGACATCAATGTGCTGTGAATATACTCTATTTACCGGCTTGTCAGACTGGGTGAAGCTCAACTGTTCACATAAGAATTGTATGGTTTATTAAAGTCTCAAATAAAAACTCTATTTTTGAGCTTAAGATTCCAACAAAGGAAAATAAAAGAGATTGCTCATCTATAGACCAAGCAGAAATATGAGAGTGGCCTGCCAAGCTCAAAGCAGAACAAGAATGTGGCTGCTGCAGCCAAGTTCAGCTATCATAAATTTAAGTATGTGTTCCTTCTCCTTGACCATGGCTTCCTCCCGTCACTTAAAGGAAGAGCTGACTCTTCCACTGCAGACATGCACCAGCCTTGGAGAAAAGCTAAAAAAGTAAATTAAAATGCCCCAAGATATTTACAAGCCTAAAAAAATGTTCACCAGCGTCAAGCTCTTTCCAGCTTGCCTCGTGATGAGGCTACATAGATGAAATTGTGTGACGACAACCAAACGCATCGCCATGCTTACCTGTGAATAGAACTCTCTAGCTCAGAGATCAGAAAAAGAAATTCGAGAGAGGAAAGAAAAACAAACCACATGGGACTTTAATGAGGAACATTTAAGTGCTAAATAAAGAGCAAAGAAAGTCACCAGGAAAGAAAACAGAATTATTACTACACTGCGTCAGAACCACCATCCTGATAACAGTGTTTTTCCCACATAAGCAATATGGTTGTGTGTACTGAAGTATTCTTTGGATGGAAGTCATATGATCAAGCCACCCTGTGTTTAGGGGACATGACTAGTCTTAGAGATAAGACCATACATGTCGTCAGATATAACACTTCTCTCATTTATGTGGGCGGAAGACATTTACAGTCAGAAACCAGAACTGAGCTGGGGTTTTGAGGTAGCTGTCCAGTGAAGAATCTCTTAGATCTCAATAGGGCTGAAGGCAAGGTCACTTGGGCACCACCTCTTATGCAGCAAAAAAGGGGAAAAATACAGTTAGGATCTGTTTGTAGCAACAGGCTACAAACTGGGAAGCAAGGGGCCTTGAAAAGTTGTGTAAACTTTTGTATCAATATTGCCTTGTCAGCAAATTAACTCTGGCAGCTCTATAAACCGTTTCTGGTTGGGTGAAAGGTTTCTTCAAACTTTGATTTTTTTCCTATCTTATTATGGAAATGGAGGAGGAGGAAGAAGGGAACAAGCATTTATCAGTGTGTACTATGTGTCCAGAATGCTACATATGTGCTCAAAAAGGTCCCCAACAATCCTGCCTTTGGAGCTTCCCTTGAACGCTCAGTGAATGTAACCTGAGGCTCTGTTCCACACGATCTCATCTTCATGGGTTCTTTCTTCCTTAATAACTCTTAGTCTTGCAGAAAGATGCACCCACATGTGCTTCCGTCTGACCTCTGTCACCTCTCAACCTGGACTTCTCCTCCAGCCATTTCTCTCCACAATCCTGCCTTCCATCCACCCCGAGGTGTGAACCAAGGTCTTTCTCTTTCCCAGAAAGCACAACTCCCACCTAGTTTTAGTGCACGATAAGACTTCACAAATGGCAGGAGAATACTGTAAGACAATTACAATGCCAAGATGGAAAATTCAGACCATGCACCGGAAACCCTACTCCCAGAAACCATGAACTGAGCTCCTGCATACGGACCAGCTGTTGGCTGCTTCCTTCTGAGACCCCGTCTACAGCCCTGGTCAGGGGCCACCCCAACTCCTTTGACTGTACTCACTTACTGTAGGCCAAGTTTCTCTCAATCTGTCTTAATGTCCCAGACCAGCCTTTTACACTATTACGCATAAAAGTCTTGATCCTCATTCTCCAGAATGTCTTGGTTATAAAATGGAGTTTGGTCTTTTCTTTCGGATAGCTAAATTCCCCCTTGAAATGCTGTTCTCAGGCAAAGAAGCCAACTTCCTGTAAAAGTACATTCTTGAGCAATAGATATAAACTACACAGGTGGCTTTCAGATGGTAATTTTACATGCAGTTTTTCTTTTTAGACAAGGCTACTCATAGATGATCCCATTGTATACAATGTATACAGCCCAGACCTTGAACTTACTGATTTCTTCTTGCCTATCTTCCCTTAACAACAAGAACATAGGTTTCATAAGGGTGTGATTTTGGGGGTTGTGTGTCATTATCTAAATCAGTGTCTGACACCTAGTAGGCATTCAGTAGACATTTGTCAAGGGAATAAATCTTATTTAGCCCTCAGTATAAGCCTACAGGATAGATATTATGAGGCTCATTCTACAGAAGAGGAAAAGATGCTACAAGAACACAAGCGGCTTTTCCAGAATCCCACTGATGGGAGGTTACAGAACACTGTGGACGGGCTTCAGAGCCAGTGTTATTTCTGCTACATTTACTTGTTATCATTTTGTTCCCGACAGTAGCTGGCAGGTCTAGCCTGTCTCAGCTTTGTTCAGAGCTTTGTCTGAATGTAACCAGGCATTTAAAGAGGACTGCTTCTTAGGGTAGTGACAGTGGTGGTGCTAGAGACCCAAGGGGAAGGTGAAACGCAACAGAATGGAGGCAAGACCACATAATCCAAGGGCCTTATCCTTCTTGAATTCCTCCTTACTAGGCTCAATGCTCACCTTTGCTAAATACAAAATGAAACAAACACCCTAGTACCTGGTAGACTTCGCTGGGTTTTTCAGCATGGATTTGTTTCACATTTGAGCCAAACTTTAGTCTCTGGTCCAAACTTTAGTCTTGAAGAGTATATTTTGGTGCTATAGAACAGAGCAAACTTGGGGTGATCAACAGTGGAATTAATCTATAAATTTGAAACCCTGGGGCACACAGTGCCAAGCCTATGTACCCACAGGCCACCATGAGTTAAAAAAAAAAGAAACAGGATAAAGAGTAAAAAAGAAAAGAAAGGCTTGGAAAGTCACACTGTGTGTCTTGTTAGCTTTGCTACTAGCATGGGATATAACTCACACTAGGGATGTAGTAAATACCTGATGGTTGACTAACTGGATGAATTCCAATTCACCCTATGCTAGTTTGTTCTTGAGGATCTCCGGGATCTTCTGAAGGACAATAGAGCTGGTAGCTTTATGGATTCACACCTAAAGATGTCAAGACTCCTGACTTTATATGTCTGAAATTCAGTGAATTGTAGGGAAGAGCTAACATACACAAAAATGGGAGAGGCTGCCCAACCAAAGTCCCTCCAGTACACAGGTCTGTGTCAGCCTACTGCATCTGGCAAACATTTCATTCACCTGCTCTCTAGACAAGTGATGGAGTGGCCATCTTTGTTAGATGCCTCCATCTTCCTGGCCTGCTAGATTGGTTGAAAGTTGCACTGAATTAGGAAGTCACATTTCTCCTGTTTATTTTGTATCTAAAATCAATAGGGAAGATTCTACTTCTCTCTGGCTGTGAACTTATTAGGGACTAGACGTGAACACAGTATTGCTGATGGCTGGGTTCCTGCCATCCAGAGAAACTGGTTTAAGAGACTGCTGCTGGCATTATTCATAATAGCCAAAAGGTAGAAACACCCAATTATCTGTCAATTTATGCATGAGAAATAAAATGGGCTATCTCCATACAACAGAATATTAATCAGCCATAAAAAGGAATGAAGTAATGATTTCTATTACATAGGAAAACTTTGACAACATGACATTAAGTGAAAGCAGCTAGTCACAAAGGACCACATATTGTATGATTTTATTTATAAGAAATATTCAGAAAAGGCAGCTGTATTGAGACAGAAAGCAGGTTAGTGGTTAGTGTTGTGGGTGAGGGGAAGGTTGCGTGATGGCTAAGAAGTGCAAGGTTTCTTTTCAAATAGTGAAAATATTCTAAAGTTGATTATGGTGATGGACACACAACTCTGAACATACTAAAAGCCATTGGATTGCACACTTTAAATGGGCCACTTGTGTGATATGTCAATGATATCTCAATAAAGCAGTTCAAAGAGGGAGAGAATGCTGTTAACAAAAAGAGAAGCAGAGACAAAAGAGGGACAGAGAGGATTCAGATGGTGCTTGAGTCCCTAGTTCTAGACTTTTATTCTGCATATTCTATCCTTGCTTTTTCCAAAATTTGGTTTGTTGTGCCAATAAAATCCCTATGCCTCCTTTTCTCTCCTTCCCTTTCCTTTTTTCCTGCTCCCCCTAATTCAAGTTGGGTTTCTGCTACTTGCCATCACAGCCTTCCTTTTACGTTTAGAGGGTAGTGGGGCTGTGCTCCTCCATCAGAAGACTGATTTTCATGTCAAATAGAATATGACCACAGGTCTTTATACATGATGGATGCTTGATAAATGTTTATTGAACTTAAATAAACATTTCCAAACTGAAATGACGGAGCTTTACCCACGGGGACTTGAGTCCAAGAGCCTCTTCGTTCAGCTCAAGTTGGTTTTCTTTGATGATATTATGCCAAGTTATTTCCAAAACCCTATCTGGGTGATTTTTTCTGGCATTCATAATTTCCCCTGAAGGAAAATTTCAACTTTCACTTGCTGCCTTAAATTGAACTGAACTGTATGGAGGGACTTGAAGGCCAATTTTTGAGTGTTTCCACAAGTTTCTAGGTGGTGTTGTGAAAATGAAAGAACTTTTCAAACCCAAGCAAATGAGATAATTACAGGTCAGAGTGGACAGAACTGCGCGTGGAGGCTGGCAATGGCAGCACCATTGGCCCAACACAGATCAGTCTTCTGCATGCAAACACACACACACACACCCACTCGCACCCATGTCTCTGTAAACAAAGATAGTTTATGTTGCCGGATATTTTCCTTGACTATTTCTGGCCTATGAGGCTATTAAGGAAAAAAAATGCTAGTGAATTTTCTATTAGACTCATTCAAATATATGGAAAATACATCTCCATGATGCAGTACAATGATTATGTTTAAACTCCTTATAGAACACGTGCATATCAGTGGTGCTCAAACTTGAGCATGCATCGTAAGCACCTGAAGGGCTTGTTAAAACACAAGTCACAGGGCCCCATTCCCAGAGTTTCTGATTCAGTGGGTCTAGAGCAGGCCTGGAAATGTGCATTCCTAACAAGTTCCCAGGGGATGCAGATGCTGCAGGCCTGGGGACCACTCTGAGAGCCACTGACTTACAGTATATGGTTGGGGGCTTCATTGTTTAAACCTGATATTTAATCATCTTATAGGTTATTTAAATTGGTTATATAAATTGGAATTTGACCCAGGGACCTGGATGTGAAAGTTTCATAGCTCATTTCTAATTCACAAAGCCCCCATTTTAAATTAAATCATCATTACTTTAGTTTTCCAATGTTCCATTGCAAACACCAATTTTTGTCCAGTTCCATGGTCGCCCTTTCCACATTGGCTCACTCCCAACGTCATTATAATCCTTCTGGGACCACCGGAAATGTGAATTCCCAACTGTACAGGGTCTAGCAAAGAAAGCAGAGGAGGTAGGAGGAGTGGGTGGATTCTAAGCTATCATCTGCACAGCCGTCTAAAAATAAGTCCTTTAAGTCAAGAAGATTGGCCTCAAGATGAAAATGAGATGATTAAGAACATTTTGCAGAATTGCATCTGAGGTATATAAGTCATTACGTGACATTTCCCTTTTTCCCTCCACTGGGAGAAGATAATGTGCTGAAATGCCTAAATACCAAACTTTGTGTGACTTCAAATAAAATTATGAGAAAGGGCAAGTCAGCACAAGGGACACAAGGAATTTCAGTGCTCAGCTTTAAAATGTTTGTGCTAAGCTTAGTAAGTCCTCCAAAAGAGCAGTGTTCCGTGCATGCATGGTGTGCAGGAACACAGAAGATGTTCTTACATGCATGTATCTGTGTCTTTTATTAGACTTTTGGATCTTTCAAAATTTTTAATGTAATGTATACAGAGAATTGCATACCGAACTGTACAGCTTAAAATTTTACAAACTGAACACACCTATGTAATCAGTATCCAGATAAAGGAAGAAGTCATTACCATCTCCCCAGAATCCTCCCTGTGCTCCCTCAAGCTACTCTCTCCCCTTGAGGTAACCACTATCTAGTCTTCTGACAGCATATAGATTTGCCCTTTAAGTCTGCTTTTATGTAAATGGAATCACACAGTATATTTTTATGTCTGACTTCTTTCATATTTGTGAGAACAATCAAGCCCTGACACACTAAAAATTTAATGTTGTGATTGGAAAAGTCATACACATGGTAAAATGAAGAAGCAAAATTCAAACAAAGCCAAAGGATATAGGATATAAATAAGTAGGTCTGTGTGAGGTTTGGTGGTAGGTATTCCATTGTGTGGACACACCTCAATACATTAACCCTTTCTACCTACCGGTGATACGCATTTGGGTAATTTCCAGTTTCGGACTATTATGTCTAGAACTATGGACTTTTTAGCATACTTCTCCCGATGAACGTATGTATGCACTTCTGTTTGGTTTTGAGAATGGACTGCTAGGTCACCAATGATGTGTAAGGCCAGCTTTAGGAGATACTGACAAATCCATAGTAGTTTCTAAAGAGGTTTTCCCAATGCATACTTGACCCAGGAGACAGAAATACTCCAGTTTCTCCACATCCTCAGAAAATGTGAAAAATTCCCATCTTATTTACTTTTTAGCCATTCTGTCATTGTGTACTATTATCTCACTGTATGTTAAATTTATATTTCATAATGACTAATGGAGATGAACACTTTTTCCTCTGTGGGTTTTTGTTGTTGCTGTTTGCCATATACACATTATCTTCTTTGGCAAAGTATCTGTTTAAGTCTTTTGTCCATTTCTTACTGATTCATAGAATTCTTTACATATTCAGGATGCAGTTCCTTTGTCAGATATCTGTATTGTGAATATCATCTCCTACTAGGTGAGTTTCTTTTCCACTCTTTTCAGTGTCTTTGATTACCGTTTTTCCTTTTATGATGATCACTTTTGGTGACCTGTATTAGAAGGCTTTTTGTCTACTGCAATCTCACAAAGATGGGCTCCTCTGTTTTCTTCCAAAAGTTATTGTTTTACCTTTTATGTTAAAATCTGTAGTCTATCTGGAACTAATTTTCATCTATAATATGAAGTAGGAGTCAAAGTTCTTTTTTTTTTTCTGAGTGGGTATCCAGCATCATTTATTAAAAAGACCATCTTGTCCTCATTTGTGTCTTGTATAGACCTGAAAGACTTCCTCTGGATATCCTTTCAATTTTTCATTCAAGGTGGCTCTTGGATATATTTTTTTTTCTTATTTTCACAAGCACAATTCTTGACTTTGGTTAGGCTCTTCCCCCTGGGCCTTTGCCACAACCATCCTACCTGGCATCTCTGTTCCCACGATGTGGTCACTCTAGTGGCTATTCTCCTCTCATTATTCTCAGTAATTCTAGGTTAATTATCCTAATCCACATTTGCATCACATTAAATGAGTGAAGAGGTATGTACATTAATTTTCTCTGGCTGTTGTTATAAATTGCCAGAAACTTAGTGGCTTAAGACCACAGAAATGTATTCTCTCACAGTTCTGGAGGCCAGAAGTCTGAAATCAGTGTCAGTGGCTAAAATCAAGGTGTCCCCAGGACCACATTCCCTCTAGAGGTTCTAGGGAAGAATCTGTTCCTTGCCTTTTCCAGGTTCTGGTGGTTCCTGGCACCCCTGGCTTGTGGCTACATCACTGTGATCTCCCAGTGCAGCATCTTCAAATCTCTCTCTGGTCCATCTTCACATCACCTCCTTTGTGTGTGTGCTCAAATCTCCTTTTGATTCCCTCTCAGAAGGAAATGTGTGATTGCATTCAGGCCCTTACTCCCTCCCCAACCCCCTGCCCCCTTAACCCTCCCATCTCAAGATACTTACCTTAATCACATCTGCAAAGCTCCTGTTTCCATAAGAGGTAACATTCACAAGGTTCCAGGGATTAGAACCTGATATTTTGAGAGGGAGATGTGCTATTTTTCAGCCTATTCCAAAAGGTTCCAGTCAAGCCCTAATGTGTTTTAAAATTTTAATTTTGTGATTAAAAAAATAATACTCACATGTGATAAAAAATCCAAACAGTGCCAAAGGGTATAAAGGAAAAGCGGACTCATTCAACCCCAGGCCTCATTGCAGTCCCTTTCCTCAGAGCCAAGAGCTTTCTGCGTATAATTCTAGAAGCGTTCTCTGGATATGCAGCATATATGGGGTATGTGTATGTATTTAACTAGTTTTCAGTTTATGGATATTTAACTTGCTTGTAGTCTTTTGCTATCACAGACAATGCAATGAACATCTCTGTATTTACAGCCTCAAGCTATTTGCTTCTAGAGGATGAATTCCTAGAGATGAAATTGCTGGCTCACAGAGTATATGTTTTAGTCTGTTTGGGCTTGTAAACAACAGACATTTACTTCTCATAGTTCTGGAGGCTGGATGACCAAGGTCACGGTGTCAGCGCAGGCTGATTCGGTGAGGGTCCTTTCCAGGTGCTAGACCACTGACTTCTTGTTGTATCTTCACATGGCAGAGAGCACAGGACACTAATCCCATGCATGAGGGCTACACTCCCATGACCTCATCTAATCCTAGTTACCTCCCAAGGGCCCCACCTCCTAACACCATCACATTGTGGGTAGGGTCAGTGGGGTGGGTATGGTTTCAACATATGAATTTGGAAGGGGATGCAAACACAACAGTATGTGAATTAAAATTTTTGATACAAATTGCCAGCTGTCTGCACAGAGGCAGAGACTGTCTTGATTTCTGGTCCCGCTACAGATGTACCCTATTACTTTTCACATCACATGAAAATTGATCACTTGTTTCAGGGAAACTAGTTGGGACTGCAAGCATGCTGCAGGAAGGAGGGATTAGAGGCAGTGCAGAGACTGATGCAGTTGTCTGGCTCCGACAGAACAACGTCTGGGGCCAGAGTGGGTGGATACAGAATCCAGAGAAAAGAATACATCTGAAATGAATGAACCTGTAAGATGGGGATTGGCTACCTGGTTGGCAAGGCCCAGTGTCAAATGCAAACGTGGGTCTACTGTTCAAAAATTGGTAAGACTTTCAATGAGGTGACAGGAGAGCATTAAACCAAGAGCAAGGCTCTTCTCAGCATAGGGCCTGGGGTGCTCGCCCATGAAACTGGCCTGCAGAAGGCTTGGCAATAGATAAAACATGGAGCACAATGAAGAATTAAAATCCCAGGAACTTAAGAACATAAAGTGAACAAAAGGTATCACACCATTATCTCCATCATCATCAATGACACTATCATCAGAACCATCTGTTTGTTGAGTGCCAAATACCTCTAGCACATTTTGAACATCCCAGAGGAGACAAGCTGTGTGTTTGTCCTGGGCGACTTATAATTTAGTTGAGGCCAGAGTCAGGAAATGACAACAAATAATGAAGGGGGTGATGCTTCAGTCCTAGTGTGAATCAGGATCAGCTAGGGGAACTTGATAATACTACCAAGGCCCTATTCACTGAGATCGGACTTCTGTATTTTCTATTAGCTTTCCATGTGATTCTGATGCACACTAAAGTTGGAGACCCACTGAAAGGGACCCACTGCTGCATGATACTGTCAGGATATTGACAGTACCCGCTACAGGGGTGCCATGAGGCTTTGGACGAGGTTCTCAAACTTGAGTGAGTATTGGAATCAGCTGGGGATCTTGTTAAAATGCCGGTTCCTGATTTCACTACTTGAAATTCTTATTTTGTGGGTCTGGAGCAGGGACTCAGAAGCTGGCATTTCATTCTGAGGTAGATATTTGAGGACCACAGTTTAAAAACAATGGTCCCTGGTTTCCAGGGAAGTTGTTTCAGAAGTTGATGCTTGAACTGGAATTTGAGGGGAGAATAATCCTTAAATGAGGGAGGAGGGGAGAGAGAGAAGAGGGTACAGGGCCTTCATGGAGTGAGAAAAAGCAGAGAAGTAGGAATATAAACGCCATTTTTTTGGGCAAAAAAGAGTATTCCAGTTGTCTGGTATATAAGCTGGTAGGGGGAAGCAGGTGAGGGCTGGATCAGACAAGACAAGCCCTCCCTGTGTCTCCCCCATCAAGGCCACTAGGCACATGAACTTCTCTTCACAGATCATGGCTGCAGTGGTGTATTATCACTGGAGATGTTCATTCGGAAGCCTTCCAACTCCAGCAGACACACAAGTCTTCGTATCTGCCTGGTCATGAGAGCCCTGTGTCCTTCTCAACACCAGCCTCCTGGAGGGATTTAAGAACTTTTATCCTAGATCTGAGTTCCAAACTTCTGTAGTTCATTGCATGAGTGCTACTTTATCGTTGCTTCTTATAACATGCCAAGGCAAATAAAAACATGAGCTTCATTTGGCTGCCTGCTCCTCGCCACCGCCTCATGGGCTGTTGGGTGCCCACTGCATTTCTCCTACATCAACCTCCAGGCTGCTCAGCAAGGCAACTTTCTGAGTTGTTCTGATGTGAAGTCTGGTCAAAGCTGACTGAAGCCCAGAAGGCACTCAGCTTAAATTCCAGGCTGAGGAGTGGTAGCTGGAAAGGGGTTATTTATATATTCCTCAGCTTGGAATAGTAAAACATTTTAAAAGGTATGGTGTTTAATCATGTCTGAGCCTGAGAAATGTGGAGCTCCTGTGAGGAATTCAGCTTCGTGAGGATAAAAGTAAGAAACTGGGAGCTTCTCCTGTCCAGCTTTCCAAAATGTTCTTGAATCTCTTGGCCTCTTTGCCCCACTTTGTTTTCCTATAGTCTAATTTGGGTTATGAAATACTGCATTTAAGACTAAGGGTCACTGCACCAAGATGTTGAGTATTCAACTTCTGATTTCTCTTACCATTTCAGGCAGGTCTCCCCAGTGTGTATTCCTTGCCAAGAGAATAAATGCAATTCAAAGTGAATTGCTCAGTAGTATTTTGTACCAGCTAATTACCATTTTCAAATACTTTGGATTTCCTTTTCATTTATCATGGTCAGTCTTGAAGAGGTAAGTAGCTTTTTGGATTCTCGTATGAAGGGGATGAAGTCCACCAACAAAAGGTGCTGAATAGAAAGCTAGGCAAACTCTCTTTCCAGGAGACCAAGCCTACCATTTCTGTCACATTCTTAGCCTCTCCTTACCCAGTGTCTGAGAATTTGAGACTTGAATCTGATCTTCTCAAATTGCAGTGCAATATATGGCAGTTACATCATCTGAAGAGCTTTCTAACAGGGAACAACTATTTTTAAACAATGACAATCTCTACCTTAAAAATACTATTATCTAGTATGCAAACTTTGGAATCAAATTTCAAGGCACTCTTGGTCCAGGTACCATGTCAAACAGGTTTAGTCTCAGACATGCAGGAATGGACAACTCACTCTGGAAGGTTACACTCTAGATGACAGGTATCCCCATTTGTGCTGGGTCTGACACCCAGAGTCAACGGAAGAAAAGATTAAGATCATTGTCATGGTCATAGTTTACACTGTTTCCCATTCCTTTCCCCCATACAGCCAAGTTTCTAACTCCCTGTAAGTGGAACATTGCCTCTATAGAAAATAAGGGAAAGCGGTATTGTCAATTATTCAGTTAATTTGCTTCTTGCAGAAACAACTATTTTTATTTCTGGACTGGTTGTAAATATTACTGAGTCCTCCCCAGATTTCCTCATGCTTTTTGGGGTATCATATTCAACTTTATTTTAGGTTCACAATTCTCAGCCAAACTTCCCTTGTGGGAAAAGAGAGACATGATATGGAGAAATCATACAGAAAGAATGATATTTAAGGCAAAGGAATAATTCTTTTGCTGTATTCACCACTAGTTAAAGCAATTTCCATTTCTGGGGCCACTGCAGTTTATGGTAACATGAAACACAAACTTAAGTCAGGTCTTGGACAACTGAGCCTGTAAGACTATGTCAGAGAAATTTTTAAAAATATATTAAATAGACTGTTTGGAATATTAGAAAGAGCTGAAGGGTATTTAGAGATTTTTGAGTTCAACAGCCACCACTTATTCCTACCACCGCCATTTTCCACATGAAGAAACAGAGACAGAGAGACAGTGAAGTCATCACGACTCCATGATCAAGTGGTGGTCGAGCTGGGACCACAGCCCAGGTCTCCTGACTTTCAATCCAATGCAGTTTCCACGAAGGCAAAGGGGGTGATCTGATGACAGAGGGCTCTGGATGAACTGATCTATGTGACTATTCCTATCCTCTTAGCTATTGCCTTGTTTTCTGTAGAGCAGGAAACGTAGCTTTCCCTTCTGTCATCCTCCACTATGTGAACCACGTGCTACGAACTCCTGTTGAGTGTGTAGGTGCAAATTATTCTTGATAATTGTGGGAGACAAAAAGATGAAACATTTTGTTCAAGATCAAGAATTCCTTGACTTACACCATCTAATGTGGGTGCAGAGTCCCTCCACTCTGCACTTGAAAAGAGAATAGAAAATCATCTCTTCTAGGTTAGCTGGACATTGACTCTCTGAAACAAATGCTGAGATACGATGTCTTGAGATTCTCTCCAGATCCAGGAGGTTGCAAGTCTGGTCTACTTCTGGCTCACCCTTCGTTTCTCTCTAGACCTAAGGAAAGCTCTTAAATGAACCCCTTAGACTCCGCTATCGACTGCACTGTGTTTCTTCCAAATTCATGCGGGGAAACCTTAACCTCCAATGTGACTGGAGATAGGGTCTTTAGGGAGGTAATTAAGAGGAGTTTGGGATTAATATATATAAAATTGATAATCAACACGGGCCTACTGTATAGCACAGGAAACTATATTCAGTATCTTGTAATAACCTATAATGGAAAACAATCTGAAAAAGAATATATATGTACATATATAACTGAATCTCTTTGAGGTACCCCGAAGCATTGTAAATCAACTACATTTTAATTTAAAAAGTGACAAAAAAGAGCAGGTAGTTAAGGTTAAATGAGGCCATAAGCATAAGGACTTAATCAGACATGACTGGTGTCCTTACAAGAAGAGGAAGAGACACCAAAGAGCATTCTCTTTCTGTGCACGCAGAGAGGCGAGACCGAGGGAGGACACAGTGAAAAGGCAGTGTCTACAGCTCAGAAAGAGAAGCCTTACCAGAAATCAAACCTGACAATACAATGACCTTGAACGTAGAGCCTGCAGAATTGTGAGAAAATTAATTTCTGTTGTTTAAGCCACCTCATCTGTGGTGTTTTGTAAATGTTCCCAGCAAAGTAATACAGATTTTGGTACAGTGAAATGAGGTGCTGCTGTAACAAATGACTGAAAGTGCGGAGTGGCTTTGGGACTGGGTAATAAGCAGAGGCTGGAAGAGTTCTGAGGTGCTCCTTAGAAGAAGCCGAGATTGTTGTGAACAGGCTGTTGGTAGAAACATGGAGGCCAGTGATTCTGGGGAGGGCTCAGGAAAGAAGAGAGCTGGACAGAAAGCTTCCGTCATCTGTCTTACAGAGACACATACATCATCATAAACAGAATGTTGGTGGAAATAGGAGCATTAAAGGTGGTGCTGGTGACGGCTCAGTGGAAGTGAGGAATATGTTACTGGCCGCTGGAGGAAAGGCAATGCTTGTTATAAAGTAGCAGAGAATTTGGCCGAAGTGTGTTCTTGTGGAACCTGTGGAAGGGAGGACTTGACAGCGGTGAAACTGGGTATTTAGCTGAGGAGGCCTCTAAGCAAAGTTTTGAAGGTATGGCCTGGTTTCTCTCCACTGCTTGTGGTAAAATGAGAGCGAAGAGAGAGAAACTGAGGAGGCTGCCAAGCAAAAAGTAACCAGAACCTGAAGATTTGGAACATTTTCAGCCTACCCACCTTGCAAAAAAAAACGAGAAAGCGAAAGTGTTCTGGAGAGAGCTCTGGAGGTTTGGCTGGACAACCACGCTATCAAGAGATGGCCATGATCTTAATCAGCTACCTCAGCAGAAGCCTGGACCAGAGATGTGATTATACCAGCGGAGGCACTGCCAGTGTGAACCAAAGGAGACTGAGACAGGATGCAATAAGGGAAAGCTTTCAGGCTTCTGGGATTCTACAGGACAGGGCAACAGAGCTATCTACCTGCACACCTCTTTATCCTTCAACAAAAGGTTAGAATGACCCTGAAGGCAGTTCAGAAATGGGCAGGGCTGTCACTCCTACCACAGACAGAGAGTTTACACTTGGAGGTAGGGGGTGGCTATCTCCTTGTTGGTTTCAGAGGGTGGAGCTACCTACTCCCTTTCAGCAGAGCCAGGCTAGCCCCTCCCAGTGACACAGGGCTGGGGCATCACAAAGACCTGTGGGGGTAGGGGCTGCCATCTAGGGCTGTGGAGTTGCTGCTGCCGCCCCAGTGGTCCCACAAGGCACAGCATTAAGCCAAAGAGGATTATTCTCATGCTTTAAGATCTAAGGAAATCTAAAAAATAAAATAAAATAAAATAAAAGAGAGAGAGAGCGCTAATGGAATTTGCCTTGCTAAATTTATGTACTTGCTTGAGACCTGCCACCCCTTTCTTCTGATTTTTCCCTTTTGGAATGAGAATGATTTATCTTATGCCTGTCCATTGTATTTTGGAAGCAAATAACTTGACTGTTTTCACAGGTTCACAACTGGAGAGGAATTCTGCCTGAGGATGAATTGTACCTTGAGTCTCACTTATACCTCATTTAGTTGACGCTGAGTGGGACTTTCAACTTGGATTGATGCTGAAATGGGTTAAGACTTTTGCAGCTGCTGGGATGAAGTAAATGCATTTTGTATATGAGAAGAACTCAGATTTCGGAGGGCTAGAGGGACAAGTGTTACAGACTGAACTGTATCTCCCAACTTCATATGTGGAAGCCCTTTGGAGATAAGGCCTTTACGGAGGTATAAAGGGTGAGTGAAATCCTAAGTGGGGGCCTTAATCCAAGACGACTTGATCCTTATGAGACACTGGAGAGTTCTCTCTCCACTCACACGGAGGGAAGGCCATGAGAGGACACAGGGAGAAGGTGGTCATCTGCAAGGGAGGAAGGGAGGTCTCACTGGAAACCAACCCTGGTGGCACTCTGATCTTGGACTTCAGGCCTCCAGAAGTGTGAGAGAATACATTTCTGTTGTTTTAGCTACCCAGTCTGTGGCATTTTGTTACGGCAACGTGAGCACACTAACACAGGCCCATTCTGACTTTTGCCTCCTTCCCATGTTCACTGCTGTCCTCTATTCTTGAGGTTGCTAACCCTCTCTTCTCTATTTCCAAGTCACATTCTATATATTCCCTTTTAGGGGTCAAAATCTGCATAAATTTGTTTGATTGTTCCCAAACATCAGTGACTGTGTATAATTTATTTCTTGCCCTTGTGACTCATTTTTTAAATTATGTTATATGTTGTCAGCAACGTGTACCTTACATAAAAAAAATTTACATATAGTAAAATTGGCTTTGTACATCAGATTTAAAAAATAAAGGGCTCCAAATACACTGAAAGGAATGCAACAAACAAATGAGCAAGAATTTAAGAATTCATACCAACTACAACTTTGGATAGTTATATAGCATTTTCATAAGTTCACAATTCTCATTGTCTTTAATATGCAAGATACACAAAACAAAAATAATATAGACAAGTTGGACAAAATAGTGACGTTAATCACTGAAAACTTTAAATTAAATTAAATGTCATTATTTTGAAGCTTACAGAGAATCAAATAGGAGCTAAAATGTTTTAAGTCAGAGGGACTGATCAGACTTGCTTTTTAAACTGAAGAGATACGAATTATTTATAATTGGAATTTTTGGACACATATATATTGAAGTAAAGCACTCCACAACAATTTGTTGCCAGAGGTAGGATATTAATAATCCAGCTTTCATGTAGTTTATGGTTTAGTAGGTGTATTTGCTAGGGTTGCCATAACAAAACACTACAGAATGGCTGGCTTAAACAACAAAAAGTCATCTGCTCCCACTCTGGGAGCTAGAAGCCTGAGGTCAAGGTGTTGGTAGGGACGGCTGCTTCTGAGGCCATTCTCCTTGGTCTGTAGACCATCAGCTCTCCCTGTGTCTTTACGTGGTTTCCCCATTGTCTGTGTCTGTGTTACAATCTCTTCTTATAAGAACACCAGTCATATCGGATTAGGGCCCATTTACATGACTTCACTTTACTGTAATTGCCTCTTTAAATGCCCTATCTCCAAATACAGTCACATTTTGAGGTCCTGGGGGTTTGGACTTCTACCCATGAGTTTTGGTGGGGAAGAGGAGACACAATTCAGCCCGTAACAGTAGGGATTTCTTCATCAATATATCTCACCACGAAAATCACTCTCTGAACTGAGTTAGAATTTGTGAGTTAGAAGTTCCTCTATCCATAAGAAGCAGAAAATCTAAGATTCAAACCTGGTCTGAGGACTCTAAATCCTGTCTATTACCACACTTCTAAATTTTAATTTATATTACTGTATAATAATAATATGTTATATAATAATATAATAAATTATATTATTAGTTGGTTAAACATGTCCTATTTTGCTAGAATATGCAAGGGTAAACTATGGTTTAGCCCAGTGATCAAAAATTCCAAAGGAATTGTGCTGTAATTTTGGGGGCAGTTGAGTACATGCATTTGGTTTTCCATCTTGTACAAACATGATGCAGAGAGTGAAATGATGCTTGAGAATCCATGCTCTTTTGTGTCACTAGGGTCACATTTAGTTCACTGCTTCCTGAAAAGGTAAAGCAAGTAAGTTCTTAATTTGCTTTCAAGGAGGTCCTTAAGCACAGGGAAGAAGAGAACCAAGCTTTTTTCTCTGGATCAGCTCTGGGATGGAATCAGTGAGGTATTTTGATGAACTGCAATAATAGAGCTTCCAAAAGAGATAAAATGTGTGTAATGGAGAAATTGTACATACACACATGTACACACACATATATATTATATATGTATATATGCACATATATTACATATATGTATGTGTATATATTACATACATATTTGTATATATGTGTATACATAAATATGATAATATATGTATATATAAATATGTATGTATTATATAAATTGTTATATATATACACACAAATATTAATTATAATATACCCATATTATTTATATTTTAATTTTTATGTAATAATATTAAGATATTATATATATAATATTAATATAAACATAAGTTGGGGGCTGAGATGGTGCCTGGAGAACACACATATATACCAAACACACACACAAATAAATACATAATTTATGTACAGTATATATAATATTATATATATATATATGTCTGTGTATCCGCCAGGCACCATCTCAGCCCCCAACATATATTTAAACAGTTTTAATTAATGCTTTACTCTGTTCTCTTAGGCATTTTGAAGAGAGGAACTTATGCTATATGCACACACATACCCCATTCTCAGTATTACAAAAACTACCTACTTTCTAGCAATAACTACATATAATAATAACTAGAGTAAAAAATATTTTTGCAACACTCCTAACCTGGAGGTGGGCTTTACACATGTGGGAAATTAAAGATGATTCTCCAACAAGTTGAAAATTGCCCATGAAGACTCTCTCTGCACTCAGGATTTGTAAGACATTGGATTTGTAAGACATTTGTTATCTTCTATGGGAAACATCAGGTTGGACATTGCCATTTCCCATTGTTTTTGCAGATGATGTCCACAGGGAAAGCCAAGTATGGAATAACCTGTGCAAATATTAATGGTAAGACTGAGTACAGCACAATGCAGATACCGGGTATAAGGAAGGTATGGCCACAATGTAACTTTCTAAACAAGTGTTTCCATCCTCATCACACCCCCTGCCAAAGGTCAGGCTGCATGATGTTGCCAGCAATAACACACTGTATCCCGTGGCTTTCATGCTGGGTCCTATTTCCTTCCTGTGACGTACAACAGTCTACTTATGATTACATATGGAAGAATTAGCAAAAAACCTTTCATCTGTATTTTTTTAGCCCTTGACGCACCTCCCTAGAATGCATATATTTCTGATTAAAAACAGATAAAAGGAATACACTGCTGTTTCATCTTGTTGATGCACATTTTAGACTGGAGTGTCGTTGCTTTTTGACCCTCCCTCCCTCCCAGACAGAACTACAGAAGAATGCTCTTGCCTCAGTTAGCAGTTAGCAGAGTTCTTCTTCAAGAGTGGCTGGGCTACCTCCTTTAGAATGACCTAATCCTATACAGCTGTCTTTATCGATGTGGGTGCATTATGACAGATAATGGGCATTCATTAGTGTAGCTGGGTATAGAACAATTTCATGGGAAAACAGAGGTAGAAAAAAAGGTGATTTCTTCACAGAGTCGGGATCGAAATCATTAGACTACTCTTGCCAGATTAGCTAAAGGTTATACCCTGATACTTCTTCCCTGAATCTCCTTTTGTAATGCCTCATGGCCCCTGTCTGTCCATTGGTATTGGCCATGATGAATATCATGAAAAACAAAGCTAATGGACTGAACCAAACTATGTTAGTGGAAAAGAACTCACTGAAACAATTCAAAATTAGATGACCATTTCTCATTGGGAATGAGGTGTCTGTGTGAGAGACAATGAGAACAAAGAGCAAGTAACGTTTCTAATTTGAATCTGACAACACAGGTGAGGTTAGCAGCATGTGGGACCAGACTTTTTTCTCTGATGAAAACCATGCATCCCCCATTACAGAGACAGAAGAAATGAGCCCCAGAGTAGTGATAATTATTCAGCTCACTAATCCTAACCTCAATTATGAGGCTCTGCTGTATTATTGAAGAGGGTTATTTTTTTTGGCTAAATTAAAATCAAAGTTTTGCCATGAGCAAGATCTTCACCACCCCCCACCAGCAGGCACCATGGCTAGACTGAATAGAGATCCCATTTTGATGACTAGAATCAGGAACTCTGTATAGGAGGTAAAATCATGTTCTAGAATCTGCTTATAAGTCAAAATCTTGAGAATCTATTTAAGTGATGGTCTCCTTTTACCAAAACACACACACATACTTCCATGTTGGGGAGCCATGGTTTCCTAGAACTGATGTCATGGGCCTTCATAGACTGGATGAATAACCCTGATGTCAAATGTATCTTTGACCCCACTTCTTCCTCTCCATGCTGGCAAAGTTGCCCCTTCACAGCTGTCCTCACCTCCTGCTTGACTCTCAGTACAGCCTCCTCACTGATCTTCTGCCCTGAGTAGGCCTGACCCCTCTCATTCCCTGGAGCCAAAGTCAAGGAGCAAAGGTACACACCTAGCCTGGTGTTCCTCTGCTCCCGTCCCTTGCAGGGTTTTCCTCCAGTCACAGGATAAAGCCCAGGTACCCCCACAATCTGGGCCTTATCTCTGCTTCTCCATCCTCACTTCTCATCACATCTTGACTGATACATAATGCCCCAGAAGTTCCAGAATTTTTGCAATTTCCTGCACATATTTCTTGAGTCCAGGTCATTATTTTTAGCAGTCACGTCAGCCTGAAACCCCTACTCCCTCCTCACTCCCATTCTTTGCTTGATTAATTTCCTCTGCACCTGAATAGCTCAACTCAGTTGCCTTTCCCACCAGGACCCTGTCCTGACAGCCTCTCTGCTAATCTCGGCCCATTTAGGTGTCTTGTTCTGGGCGCCTAAAATGCCTTGGACATACCCATACTGCTTACCACACAGCATTCTAATTATCTGCTTAGGTTTCTGTCTTCTACACTAGACTGACTGTAAGCCTCTTGAGGGTACGGGCTTGTGTGTTGTTCTCTCTTGTCTCCCCAGGTCTTAATAATGTGCTTGTACAGAGTATAAGCATTTGATTGTCAAATGTATAAAAAATGAATATAGAAAATATGCTTAATAAATAATCATTGATTTTTTTTGGATTCATGTGCTGCCCCTTTGGGGATAAACAGCAGCTTTAAAAATTTGTTTTGAATTAAAGATTCTTTAAATTCTATAGTGCTTTCCAATTTGCAAAAGTCTCACACACGATTTCATATAATCCCATAGTAACCCTTTCTTTCCCCCTACCCCTATAGTGCGTCTCCCTCCTTCCCTCTCCCCACTGGTAGCCACTAGTTTCTATATATCTGTGAGTAACAGTAGCTGTTCTTATGCATCTTCAGGATGTAAGAGGAAACACATACAAAAATATAAACTAAATGAAACAAAACAAGTGAAAGGACTTAGTACAGTGCTTGGCATGCAGGAATGCTCAGTGCTGACTCTTTTCCCCTTTCTATTACATTATATAATTACATATAAATTTAACTTATTTAAGATTTTATTAAACAAATTCTTATAAAATGCAGAGATGTAATTTTATATTTAAAGTATATTATAATTTATAAATTATAAGATAACCTAAATTTATTTTGACTAAATCACATCTCAAAATAGAACTAAAAATTAAGGGAAAACTGTTTTATTGAAGTTACTCAATCAGCGACTGTTTCTTGGACAGTACAGCTACATGCCAACCACGTGCTAAGTGCTGGAGGTACTTTGAGGGGCAGGATTTGGTGGCTCCTGCCTTCAGGGAGCTTACAATCGAGCGGACCTCACAGGACCTGAGTCCTCCATCCACACATTCTCAGGAACCAAGGAGCTTCCCAGTAAAATTGTAAGCACATGCTTCTAGATTCAAGTTAACTGTTACTTCACTCTTACTTTTTTTTTTTCAAATCCAGAAGGAAGTCACTATTTCTATAAAATGGTGGATGCCAAGGACAGGCATGGCCTGTAATTTTAGATCTTATTGAAGAATGACTCTTAAGGCACATTCCACACACCATCCTTCAGGGGTGGATTATTCAAACTCAGCCTGATCCAGCATGCCCACAAGAAAGGAAAGGTGCAATTCCTCTGACTCCTTGGTCCCAGTCTACTCAAAGGTCATGTGGGGAGGAGGCTGCACAACTGTAGTCACATGGGGATGGGGATTTGGAACACTGAACTACAAGGACGATGTGCATGTTGGGAATTTGACTGTGAATTCCAGTTAGCCCTATTTAGATAAGCAGGCGCCGACTATCCCAGGAGATTGTCTTGAGGGCTTAACTAACTTACAGCTGTTGGAATATTAGAGAAATTCCCAAAAGACACGAAATGGACATTGGGAGCCAAGTGTAATTTTGGGGGTCTGCCTTTCTCACTTATAGGCCCTGGGGACTGGCTTTCAATGTACTGAGCTTTTACACAATCACTTTTCAGTGCCTTGGTAAAATATGTCCCATGTGAAATGAGATTTGTATCTGTTTCAATGTTAATATCATAGGTACTTATGTATGAATTTAATGACATAGCAACAACAACAAAAAAACAACTTCAAGACATTTGAGAGCTTTGGTTAGCTAGTGGTTTGATTTTGTCCCCACTCTTTCACCCCCAGGGGCATTTGGTCATGACTGGAGACATTTTTGGTTGTCACAACCAAGGCGACCGTGCTTCTGGCTTCTAATAAGTAGAGGCCAGGATTCTAGTAAACATCCTATAAAAATTCACAAGAAAACCCCCTCAATACAGAGGCATCAGGCCCAAATGTCAATTATGTGGAGGTTGAGAAACCCTGGGTTAGGCCTTGGAATAAATAAGGAATGAACTGACTTCCATTCTTGTTATCTTGTTACATATCTCCATTTTCACCATGCTCCCCCAAATATATTCTAAACACAAACATTTAAATGAGATCTCCGTTCTCCAGGATCTCATAGAATTCATTTAGCAAGACCATGTAGATACCTACAAAATGTTAAATAAACAATACAACATAACAAGAAACAAAAATAAAGCAGTGTTAATTGCCAAATAAATAGTACAAGCAATCTTGCTAAGTGTTAAGAAATCGAAGAGATCACAGTAAAAATATGAATTTATATACTAAGATAATAGACTGTGAGGGCAGAGATTTGCTTTTTTGCTTAGCAAGATGCTTAGTAGTTGCTCAAAGTACTCAACAAATACTGCATAAATTCAGGAACAGATTTGGAGAGAGAGATCAAATACTTTCTAGAAGGTTGGGAGGAATAGCAAAGGTAAAAGTCAGGAGAAAGGACTAGGACTGATATATTCCAACCCCATAATAGGAGAGTTGGAGCAGGGGTATAGGGAAAAGGAGGTTGGGTCACTTGGATTTGCTTTATAGATACCAGCAACACAGATTAGGGCTTCTGTTGGCTCCATCTTAATCCCAATCTGTTCCATTACTTGTGTGTTTGAATCTGGGGGTGTCTTTAATTGCCCTGCAAGGCAGATGACAAGCATGTGAGCGTGAGTCTGTGTGTGTAGTGGGGGAGTGGAGTGTTGCATTATCTAGTCCTCACTGAAGTCTCCTCCTGTTTCTCTGGCCAGAGCCTTGGCTTTTTCTGTTCAGCCTGTGCTGAGATCTCTGGCGGTGTGTGGCAGTGACTCAGGGATGGGAGGGTGGGAGAGGAGCAGCCCAGCCTGGGCTTGGTCACTGCCTGCTGGGCTCTATCAGGGTCTGCATGTGAAGCCCACATTTGTCTGCATTCGGGGGATGCAGTTTTGCTGCCATTCTAACTGAGCAGCCACTTACCCTAAAGTGTACAGCAGCTCTAACATGGTGAGTGGTCTGCCCATGGAAAGAGGACAAGGCAAGGGGCAGCAAAAGGGTTGCCTGAGTAATGCAGTGTCCTTCTAGCCCTTCCTCCTCTACTTGGCTGGGGCTCTTTCATGGGTCACGCAAGTGGGGAAAACAAACCCCTCAACTCTCCACCAGGGCCACAGATCTAAGTGCCTTCTTGGGGTCAGAGGCAACACTTAGGCAGAAACAGAGCAGACCAGGACACGCGTTCCATCCTGCCAGACAGGGAGATTCTTTCCAGGCCTGTACAGCTTGAGGGGCTACTTTTCCAACTTCACTTTCGTTTTCCTTTGGTACCAAAGTCCTTGTGATACAGAATAGTTAGATCAGGCTGCAGAGCGCCCAGGACGGCTAGACACAAGACACCCAGAGGCCCCAGGGATAAAGTCAGGTTCTGAATAACCCCTGCCCCCAAACAGCTAGCCTACACCTGGTGGGGAGGGCACGTGGATGCTCAGGTAGTGACCACCTGGGAAGGAGGTGGAGTGACATGACATTGACAGCTTGCTCCATTAATCCACGAATACGAATTATGCTGATACCCACGGATGTTATGAGAATAGTCACTGTATAACATTAACATGATAGTAACTTGATCCCATGTCCTCTTTCCGTGGCTGACGATTCTTACCATTATCATGTTTTAAAACAATTCTGCTAAGGCTGGGCTATCTCCATTTTAGAGGGGAGGAAATCAATCAGCCAGGAAAGTTCACTTACTGACAGCTGAAATGGCCACCACGTTTCCCACTAAAAGAAGTCACACTGTGCGAGATCTGAAGGACATTTACCAAGGCTGACTCATACGAAATTGCAGATACACAACAAATTTCTTACACATAAAGATGGCAGTTCCGTAGACTCAACTCAAATCACCAGAGCAGCAGACTGTCCTTTCTACCTTTCACAGTGTAAGGCATTCGGGGGCATTAATGTATTTCTCTGGAATAGGCAGACTTGGTTCTCTCTCTACTGCAGAATAGATTTATTTTTCAATTCTAGGAAAGAAGCCCAGTCTCCCATGCTTGGAAGAATCATGATGCTCAACACGTGATTCCCCAGCCTCTCAGTCTGCAGCCCTGAGAGTCTTCACCCTGGAGGCACAGCCCTTCCCAGTGGTTGAGCAACTCCTGACCCAGGCAGGGAGGTTATCAGTCTCTCCATGGGTGGAGTCTGGAAGCAGACTGGCTTCCCTGAGCCCAGAGTCCATGTGTCAGGGATGAGCCCAGGGCACCCCACAGCCATCACTCTGTAATCCACTTCCCAATCCACGCCATGTCCCAGTCTATATAGCTCAGCATCTTCTGCCTTGCTTTTCTGAGTCACACTCACTCTGTTTTCCTTCTTGAGGTTTAGCTGTGCTGTGAATCCAAGGCAGCTTGGCATCTGATGAGCTTTTCAATCTTTCATCCTCTGGGACACTAGACTTGTCCCCAATATTCCAGCCACTGGCTGATATTCTGCTTCAAAATGGACAGGTCATCTAGACTCATGGCACTACCTCCTCCATCTATGGCCAGCTCCCCAGGTGTCACTAGCCCTGATGATGTCAGAGTTTGACATGCCCCTTTGGATATTAACCTTCTCACCTAGAGAGCCCCACCCCTTTGTGGCTTTCTCCAGAGGTTCAGCATGACTCACAGTATGAGTTTTCTCCCATGGCAGAGATGTGGCCTTCTAGGTGGCCTTCTGAGTCACTCTCGGATGGGGCAATGACCACTAACAGTTGACTTTGGGTTCCCCTATTCCACTACGTGTTGAGACAGAATTCCATTTTGTGATGGTGATTATGACACGGACACAGACGGGGGCTGGAAGAAAACCAAATACTAACTAGTAAGAGCAGTAAGGGGAGAGTGAATTATAGAATATATGATGGAGGGGGAAGGGGAACTGATCATGGCTGTCGCTGTTACCCTGGGGCAATCCCAGGTGTGGTTAGGCTAGACGTGTGGTGAGAGAAATTGTGGAAAACGTCTTTTATCTACCCAGTTGCTTTACAAACCATTTTCCCCCCACAATCAGCTAGGAAGAAACACAATGCGGAAGGGGATTTTGGCATTGGGCTTTGTTGTGCAGTTCAGAAATGCTGTCTACCAGATAACAAAGTCCTCCTTTCCCTTTCAGACAACAGGAACGATGGAATCATTCCAATTGATCTCTTCTCATTTTTTTTTGCCACAAATATTACAAGGTCATAAATAAACAATAGCTTATAAACTCATAAAAAGAAAAGAACACACCAAGAGTTTTTACCGGGTAAGCACTAAGCGTTTTTTCCTTCCCCTGATTTTGATTTGAGAAGGGGCACAAGATCCTGGAAGAACACTGACATAGGAATCATATGACTTGTAAAAGATAACTGGGTCATATTAAAAATTTTAGGTCATTTTGAGCAGAAGTTGATTCCAGACGGGCTGTGCCAGACTGGAAGCGGTTAGGAGCACTACCAACAGCATCTTGCGAAGGGACTTTTACAGAGAAAAGGCAGAAGCAAAACAAGGAAAATAAGAAAAATATTGATCAGCAATGGCTTAAAGCCTAGCTGGCTGCTGTGGCTGGTTGTCCCTAGGCTTGGACGTCCCAACCTTGAGGTGTTATAGGCTTAGATTTTGGCTTAAGATGACATTAGAAACCCTTAGTCTAATGGCCTCCTTGTTTAATCAATTTAACATGATCCAGGTCCCTACTCTGTCCTTAACTAAGCCCATCACCTCTGGTGGCCTCAGTTTGCTCATTAACAGAATGTGAGGTTAGACAGATAATTCTGAGGGCAGACTCGACTGCCCCCCGTCAGTCAGTGCGGGATGGTACTGCACCCTGAACTCCTCTAGCATGCATTCTTAATACACCCTACCCCATTCTGTGGCTACTAACACACACATTTCGACGAGGCTTAGATCTAGACAGAAGGCTGGATTCATGTATTAGATTTTCAAAAATATTTTCTTATTTTGAAGATTTCAAACATATTGAACAAAACAGTAACAGATTAAAACTCCAGGTACCTATCACTCCAAATGAAAATTTAACATTTTGTAATATTTGTTTCAATTTTTTAAAAAATTAAAAATTATTATGGTTTTCCTATCCTCCTTAGAGGTAACTGCTACCTTGAGGTTGGTAAGTATTAGTTCTGTCCATATTATAATGCACTGAATACCTGCAGATGTATCCATGCAAAACAGAGTGTTGTTTCTTGCATTTAAAATTTTATATAGTGTCAAACTGTTTATATCAATCTGCAACTTGCTTCTTGCTCTTAAATTTACAATTTTGAGACTTATCCATATCGATACTCCAGGACCCATGATGTAGTTCTAATTCATCCATTTCAACTGTCATACAGAATTTCACAGTATAGACATCCTATAATTTATTTATTCACCTGTTTGATGGCCATGTAGGGTATTTCCATTTTTTAATTATGACAAATGATGCTGCTGTGAACATTTTGTGCATGTCTCCTCGTGCACCTGTGCAAGAATTTCTCTAAAGCACATACACAGGGGTGGAATTTCTGGGGTGCAGTGAAGGAAAAGATTCAACTTCACCATGATTTGACAAAATGTTCTTCAGAGCAGGTATACCAAATAATCCTCCCAAGAGTTGCTGACTTCTCCCTGGATTCTTGTTGAACTCGGCACTATAAAACTTGGAACCTGCTCCCAGTCCGACAGGTATAACATGTTACCCCATTGTGGCGTTAATGTGCATTTGCATATTCATGTATTTCTTGTCCATTTAGATTTCTTTTCCTGGGAATTTTATATGCTCCTATCTGCATCAATCAGAGTCCCAGCAGGAAATAGATGGCATACTCAAATTAGAAATAATTTAAAGGGACTGTTTACAAAGGTGAAGGCAAGGTTTTTTTTTTTTTATGGTTAAGGGACTCTACTAGTTCTAGTTTGCTATAAATGTTTTTATTTTTTATTTGTTGAGAGAGAATGACATCTGTTTCATATCATTTTAAAGGTCTCCTTTCTTTTCCTTTCCACTTTACTCCTGGCAGTAGGATTGTGCAAATGGTTCTGGGACAGCAGGCGTGTTTGAATTATCCCTCCAAAAAGGGTACCACCAGTTGAGTATCCAAGAAAAATCCCTCAATCCTGCTTTCTTCATTTGCAAAATATGTTGTGCATCTTTTCAAAAGGGTGATATTACCACCCTCTCATGTAGAGTATTTCTATTCATTCATTTGAAATTATCTCTCTCTCTTCCTTCTACTTTTCCTCCTTCCTTCCTTTCCTCTTTGAAGTCAGTCAAACTTGGGTCCAAATTCCAGCTCTGTCACTTAGCCTCTCCAAGCTACAATCATGCTACAATAGCTTCCTTGTCTGTAGGAGAGTAATAGTCTCTACCATGAACATACATAATACATATGCATAGACACATACACAGACATACGACTAACAAACACATGCAAACTGGGCACACAGCAGATACTCAGCAAATGGTCCCTCTTTGTTGCTGCTATGGTTAAGCACCTACTACATGCATAGAACAGGCACCAAGGATAGGAGATAAATAAGGCAGAGAGTCCGCTTTACAGAAGCATTTAGACTTCCTTATGGACCAAGAAGTACAATGATGTGTTCTAGTCACCAAGACAAAAGTCTGCAGAAGGTGAAAATGGAGATGAAGGGAGGAAACTGGGAGGACGTCCATAACGATCTTTAAGAGGAGATGACAGTGAAGCAAAAGCTAATGAACAGGTATCTCCCAGGCAGATGGGAGAGGGGCTTCTCCAAGCAGAGACAGCAGTATGAGCAAAGCAGTATGTGTGAAGTAGCCCATCATACTTAGAAGCAAGCAGTTTGGTACATACAGTGCAAGTCAGGAGAAGGATGGTTGGGAAAATGTGAAGTAGGAAAGAGGGGGTGGGTAGAGGCTTTTAAATGATATTATATGGAAAATGCATTTTGAATAAAGTCCTGTACACATGAAAAGCTACTGAAGAGTTCAGAGTAATATAATCTGACTTGCATTTTGGAAAAAAATTATTCTAGCATCATTTGGCAAACTAAAAGGATTTGCAGAGTGTTTAAGGGTCTCTGCTCCGTGGACTGACAGAGTTGGAATCCTTGGTCTCCCCACTTACTAGTTTTGTCAATTTTGGCAATTTATTTAACCTCCCCAAGCCTTAATGCCTCTCTCTGTAAAATGGAAATAATTATACAGTTATCTCATAGAGTTGTTGGAAGATTTGATGACATAATTCACACAAAGCACTCGCAGAAAGCCTGGCATCTAGTCATCAAAGTTGGGGAGTAGAACCCCAGGAGCCTTCCTGAGTCTGTGAGTCTCTGGACCCGACCTGCTCTAGCCCAGAGGAGAACTGACTCTTTTGAATTGCCCCAGTCCTCTGTATCAAGGTCGACACTACTCCAGGTTGGTTATGGGCCTGAGTTAATTCTGGAAAGGAAAACACAAAATAAAACAGAAATAAAAGACAATATCAATTGACAGAGTTTACGATCTCTTTGTGTGATGGAACAGAATGTACTAAAAAAGATTTCAGAATATTTAAAATGCAAAGATGCCAAGTGGGCATAATACTAAGTGGAAGGACATTAAGAGAATGAATACAGTTAATGTGACCTCTCTCTGGGAACCACTGCCGGATGAGTCAGTCATGGACATTGTGTAATTCATCTTTATGACTTGCATCCAAGGAAAATGCTCAGCGCCGGGCTAAATATTCCATCTTGAACATCTAAATTCAAGACCAGTGAATGGCCTTCCTATCCATAATGGCCTGGTCCTTGCTGCAGAATGGGAATCCTGGAGAAAGGATGGAAGTAGAAGAATGGAAATGGTGTAATTGGAAATACTTCTCTTCCTGGCATTTCTTCTCTAGTCTGGTATTCACCCTATTCCAACAGACGTTAACATGGCTCACAGTTCTTTGGAAAATTTATAGGCATTTCCACCACGAAGCTCAGTTAGCTTGAATGGTATTGGAAATTTTGTCTGGAGAATAAAGTTTTAAGAGAAATTATTTCCAATGGTTCTAGGAGAGAAGAATAGATGCCCCTGAAGAAACTGATGTAAATCTGTATTTCTGCACATTATAGTTGGTCAGTCTCCTGCCAGAACAGGAACTTCAGGGATGCCCTCAGACTCCAGCTAATACCTGTGTGTGTCTGCTAAACAACTGGAGCCTCTTTGACAATGACCCTCAGACAGGATGATTTGCCTACTGGTTTGGGCTCCCGTCAGGATGTGCTTCTTTTGAGTTTTTGTGGGAGACTATTTTTGTTTTGTTTTGTTTTATTTTTCAAAGTGAAGTGAAATCATTCAAGGAAAAGAGAGTCAGAGCATGTATATACGCGTGTGGTTGCAGACAGGGACAGATTCTGAACAGGGTGCCCCTCAACTCATACATCTTGTGCAAACGTGTACAGCTGGGCAAGGTCTATGATCTTGGGCAAGTCCCTTTGCCTCTTTAGCTTCAGATCCTCATGCTAAAAAAACGGGGTTGGGTCAGCAGGTTCCTAAATCCCCTTTCAGTTTCAAAGGCTATGAATTTCTCTTATTTGCCACTGCTTATAGATGCTTAAAATCAAACAAAAATCTACATTTATTTTCTAAGAAATGTATTTACCAGCTTCACAAAAAGGAATCAAAGAATAGAAAACAGGAACAGCAACTCTACTGAAAAAGATTTTTACTTGTTAAGGGTGAATGGGATAATGTAAGGCAAATATGTCCTTGGATGAAAATTTATAGAGACAGTGATTCTTACAGGATGGGGAATAAAGGAAGGGGTGGGGTGGGGTGAGGGCAAACCATGCCTGTAGGTTAAATCTGGCACACTGTCTGTTTTCAGCAGAGAAGTCACGGACGAAGATCTGCGTTTTGGAGAATTCCTTCCAGCACAGTGAAGGATGTTGACTGGATGGGAAAGACAGATCAGTGTGAAGGGGATCCTTGGAGTAAGGGCAAGAAATAGAAAGAGCCTGGACCTGGGCAACAGCCACCTTGCCTTACAACTGAAATTTTACTGGAACGTGGCCAAGTTCATCCATTTAGATTTTGTCGACAGAGTCAGAGCTGAGTCGTTGCCATAGAGACCACATAGCCCATAAAGCCTAAAATGTTTATTTTTTGATTCTTGACAGAAAAGTTGGCCAACCCCTACTTTAGGAAATCAAAGTAGTTTCTCTGAATGAGTATTCGTGGAGCTCCTTGGATTCAAGAGTGCTTTACTTGGGGAAGAGTTTGGGAAGCTCCCTCCAACCTGATGACTCAGCAAGGATCATGTCTTGACTCTACTTTTCATGGGTGTGGTCATTGCATCTCGAATTCTGACTCACACTGGCTTTTCAGGGGGCTCTAGAGTTCTAACTGATTCCATGCAACAAACACCTTTTTTTCTGGAATGATATCAGACATTTTAGGTGAGAGAGCTTTTGGAGCAGGGGATTTAAGTCTTTCTTGAAGAAAGTGTCCAGCTACATGCTGCTGTGATGCAGAAGACCAGCCCTGGTGAAGGATGTGGCCAAGGGGGTGGCTGGTGTAAGGCAGGGTGGCTGCTGCTTTTGTCCAAGCCTTTATCATTTCTTGCCCTGACTCCCAGGATCCCTTTAATTTTATTTCTTTTAATTTTTAATTTTAACTTCCTTCTGTCCCCCTTCACATACCCTCTGGCTGATCCTAAATTCCATCAGGGCAGGATCTGAGTGCAATTTCTGTTTTTGTCCACTGTCGTCCTCTTCCTTTTTTTTTTTTTTTTTAAATAACAAAGATGCTGAAGGTGTTGTCTGCTAGACAGGGAAGGGCCCCCATCTGTCTCACTGATTTCTGTATTGCCAAGGCCAGTAATGCTGGTATAGAGTATGCCTTCAAACACAGAGTGAATGAATGAATAAATAAACAAATGCTGTTTTCTTTAATTAAAACTATTTTTAAACTAAAAAAGGGTTGAAACAAAATTTGTATTTAGCTTAAAGGATATTGTCATAAAGATAAAAGAAAAAAGATTCTGAGAAACTTGGGTTCTAGTCCAAGATCTGCAGCTATGTGACATCAAGGAAGTTACTTTCAAGTCCCAGTTTCTTCATATGTTTAAAAAAAAAAAGAAAGAAAGAAAAGGAAAGTAGTCTCCAGGAACTTTAAATTCCTTTCCAGCTTTAATGTTCTTATTTGGTTTTGATTCTCTCTCTAAGTCTTCTTTTGATGCCTCATGCCAACTAGCTACAGCATCAGGATACCTTAAATATCACAATGAGTCAAACAGGAATTTGTCCTTTGGAAAGTTTTAATAGAAGTCTTAGAAGGGGCTTAGAGAAGGGAAGGTGGTTCCTAATTAATTTGAATTTTATGGTGATCACAGGCAAAAGTATTAGAAAAGTATACTAGCTTAGGGGAAATGGGTGAGAGAAAGAAAAAAAATTAGAGCGTGAGTGTGAAGACAATGGGATAACACATCAGTTTCTCCCATGACTATCTTTTCACATATGCAGGTGACCCGACACTCCCAAGTGTAAATTAGGAGTTCAACTCGTGGTGGGTGGGGGGTGTATTAAACATCTACACTTTCCAATTTTGGAAAAGATAAGTCTCTTAGTCTCCCCACTTTCTCTTTCTCCTCCCACTTCCCTCTACTTCATTTATTTTTTTCCAGGGTGACTCCATACAGTCCAGAGTATTGTCCGCTCAGCTTCTACATCTCTGGTCCATTTAGTGCATATTCCATTTAATGAGGGTTCAAAGATTAATAAGGCAAATACATTAAAATGCTCTTGGCTTAGTAGAAAGGCCTTTTCAGCTGGCTGGGAAGTTATGATTCTGTGCAACTCAGGGACTCCCAGGAGAAGGGCCAGTGCTCCATTTACTGGGCCTTTCCCTGACTGTGTCTGTGCTCCAGGCCACAAGGGCACTTCCCTCGTGAGACAGTGGGGAGGAGCCATTTTGCTTCCATAGCGTGTGAAATTTCCAGCAGATTTTATTTTAGAAAAGATCAAGGCTCTAAAGAAGAAAGAGCCTTGACTGGCAGACGGCCCCATAAATCCATAATCCATACTGTCTGTGCACTTGGTATTCAGTGGGAGGCCCCTTCACAGTTTTAATTGTCAGGATCATTTCCTATTAAGAGAAAGTAGCTCTTCAGAAGATCCATTTCCCACCATTAAAAGAAACCAGTCAATCAATAGGAATAAAAAAAAAGTAATAAACTGATAGGCTTTATTTTTTAGAGCAGTTTTGTCTTTATGGAAAAACTTAGGAGAAAACAGGGAGCATACTCATATTTCCCCCTGCCATGCCTGCTGATTTTCCCTATTAACATCTTGCATTAACTCTACTTGTTACAGCTGATGAATGAATATTGATACATTATGTTAAATAAAGTCCATACTTTGCATTAGGGTTCACTCTTGTGTTGTACTGTTTGTTCTATGGCTTTTGACAAATGTAATGACATGTGTCTACCATTACAGAATCATACAGAGTTGTTCCACTGCCCTAAAAAATCCCTTGTGCTCTGTCTCCTTATCCCCCTCTCTTTTTCTCCCTCCCCCTGAGCCCTGACAACCACTTTTTACTGTCTCTACAGATCTGCCTTTTCCATAATGTTCTATAGTTGGAATTATACAGTACATAGCCTTTTCAAACTGGCTTCTTTCACTTAGCTGTATGATTTGAGGTTCCTCCAGGTCTTTTGTGGCTTGATAACTCATTTCTTTTTATACCTGAATATTCCATTGTATGAATATTCCACAGTCTGCTTATCCATTCATCTTATGAAGGACATCTTGACTGCTTTCAAGTTTTGGCAATTATGAATAACGATACTGTAAGCATTAGTGTGCTGGCTTTTATGTGGATATAAGTTTTCAACTCATTTGAGTAAATATCAAGGAGTGCAATCGCTGGATTATATAGTAAGAATATACTTAGCTTTGTAAGAACCTGTCAAGCTGTCTTCCAAAGTGGCTGTACCATTTTGCATTTCCGCCAGCAGTCAATGAGAGTTCCTGTTGCTCCATTTCCTCACCAGAATTTGGTGTTGTGTGTGTTCTGGATCTGGGCCATTCTAACAGACATATAGTGGTATCTCACTGCACTTTTAATTTGCAATTCCCTAAGGACAAATGATGTTAAGCATCTCTTCATAAGCTTTTTTGCCATTTGTATATCTTTATGATGAGGTGTCTATTAAGATTTTTTGCCCATTTTAAAACTGGATTGTTTGTTTTCTTCCTGTTGACATTAAGAGTACTTTGTATGCTTTGACCAGTAGGTTTTAATGAGCTCCTTCTGCTGTGACTATACTCATGGGAGCTACAGAGTGTACAAAGTATATCCTGCCCTCATTGGGCTCATCAAGTAGCTGAAAATCAGCACCAAAATTAACATACATCAAACAGAGAAGAGCACAAAACAATAGGTAATTAGTCACTGTAAACACATTAATTTTAGTTTGTGAGCTACAATATGAAGTCTGTAGATCTATTTTATAGTCTTTTAAGTAGAGTGGAGTGTCATGAGTTGTTTTGTTTTGTTTTTTTTGCATATTTCATGGTTTTCTAGATCGCTTTCCTCTACTCCACACTCATAAATTGGCAATTTAGAGGCTAGCGTTTGATGTTATTGGTGGAAGAGCACTCATTTTTAGACATTTTCTAAAACCTGTCTTATAATAAAAGTTTATTTCAGGCTTCCAGACAGAGAGTTTTATATTTAATATCCTGGGTTATGTCAGTGAAAGCTGATAAGATTTTTCAATTAGTGAGTATTTTTGTTTGTTTTGGTTTGTTGTTGTTGTTGTTTGTTTTTCTGAGAAAGGTGACCTTGAAAAAGGAAAGCAAGGCTAGGAAAGGGGCATCCTGCTGATCTTAAAAGGGAGAAAATCAGAAATGTCTGCCCCGCTGATATTATAAAAGAAAAAAAAGATTTCTTGGAAAACCTTCTCTCCTGTCCTATTAAGGCAATAAGGTGAACTTAGCGGAAACTGAATGGCAGCACTTAACCAACCTTCTCTTCCAGGAATAACAATCCATCACATTGGCTTAGCACTTCCCAATTCCCAAAGCATTATTTCATTTATCCTCACCCTATGTAGCAATGATTATGAGTTTAGTTTTATACATGGGAACACAGTCTAAGAAAGGCCAAGGGATTTGTTGAAGAATGTACCACAGATTTCGTCTTGAACTAGGGTATTTGACTCTGAGTCCAATGCTCTAGAGTGAAGTTCTGTCTTTGTCTTAAGGTCTGGGTTTACCACTGAGGATCACTACCTAAGCATCACTAAGTGATGCTGCCTCAAAAAGAGGAAGTCTAGATCACTAAATCATGTTTTGATTGTGCCTTATAGTTAGCTCTAGTAGACCTACTTGTTTATATTAATTATGTCTGTCATATTTATTTGTAGGCAGATTCCTATATTGAATTCATGGACTTAAAGGACTTTTCAGATTTAGTATAACCAAAGATATAGAAAATATTCATTGGCTATATTAAGTGAAATTAAGTGAAAAAAAACAAAACAAAATGACTAGATGACCCTAATTTTGCTGTGTAAACATGTACTATACTTAAGAAATAATATTGGAAAATTATAAACAAAAAAGTTAATAGATACAATGTCTGGGTGATAGGATTATGGATAATTTTAAATGATTTGTTTTTCACATTTTTTATTTTCCACATTTTCTACAATGACATGTTAATTTTGTAATAACATGTTACTTTTGTAATTAGGGCAAAGATAAAAGATAAATCAATGTCATTAAAAGTTACTATAACCTTCTCTGCTGGAAGTGGGCTGACGTTAGCTGGGAGCCAACATTTCTATCATCCTTCTCTATGGGAAGAAGCCATGATGAGGAAACAAAATGGGAAATCTGGTGACTGAGCAGCAGAGGCACGTCCATCCGGTCCTTGCCTCCCCAGGACTCCTCAGGGCAACATCGAAGTCAAACTGTGTTGGGTGGAGATTTTACCCAACACTTAGGAAGCGAAATTGTTGGATGGTGAGTTTAAGTCAGGTCTAAACATAACTAGAGAAACAAAATTCACTTTCAAAAGGCAGAAGGCAAGAGTAGACACACAGCCAGATACTCAGCAAGGGCTGAGCAAAACTGGAAGAAGGCAGGGGGCAAAAAATAGGAGCAAAACTGGCAGGAAAATGAGGAGGTTTGGGCAATTGCTGTGAGCAGACCTGCAGTGCCTGCAGGGCCTCTGGCAGAGCTGGCTGGTTGGGTATCTTGTCCTTGGGCTGGGATGGGGGAGAGGGAAACATTCTGTCTAAGAGGCAAGACCACAGGCTTGTGTGTCATGAAACTGGATATAAACCTATACATACTATATATTAATAATATATGCATATAATGTAATTAAGACAATCCATTTGCAATTATCAAAAGCCTTTGCTGGAAGAGACTTGAGTCCTAGGTATTGTAATTTGAGGGATAGAGGAAATCATGCCATTAGAGATTTATTACCATGTGTTAAAATTCTGGCTATCCAGGAGTTCTCTTAGGAGGATTTAATGTTCACTGTTTTAACTCTGTCAAGCCCCCTTCTGGCACAGTGCGAAATAATCTTCCCACCCAAATTCATGCCCTCTGATTCCTTCTCTCGTTCTCTACAGAAGTTACTGATTTGCCACTTTGATTGGTTGTTCATGTTCATGTCCCACTGCTTCCCAAGAGTACGTGTACTTCATTAAAAAGCTTAAAAATGGATAACCAAAAATCCTAACCCCAAATAAGCACTCTCTAATGGCATAAATTTTATCTATTCTGAAAGAGACACTAAAGGGCTTTTTATCAGGTCTTACCAAGTCATAGTACACAAGACGACTCATTCTGTTGCAACGAAGTGTGTTACAGCTCAGTTGTGACAGCAACCTGGATCCGGGCAAGAGACCAAGCAGCACTCAGAGAGTTGGAGAACTCAGGTTTATTACACCGGCAGGCCCAGAGGAGTTAACACTCCAAGCTCTGGACCCCGTCTGTGGGTCTACACAAGCTTTCATAGGCTGCCAGTCTACACTTTGCAACATCATATGCAAATAAGGTGTAACAAAGTTGAATAATTAAGAACAAGCTTTGCAGAAATGGACCAATCAGGAGTGATAGAAATGGACCAACCAGGAGTGAGCTCCATGCAAATGAGGTGCTACAAATGGACCAATCAGGAGTTATCTCAGGGAACCAATAGAATCTTAGGGGTAAGTTCCACTTTTCTAGAAGTTTCAGAGACAAAAAACAAGATAATGCTGTCGGGCCAGGGAACCGGATGGTGCTGGCAGGAGAGTAGTGGCCCTGCCTGGGGGTCCTGCCGGTTGTTTTCATGGGGCTTCCCACCTCAATTCAAGGCCTCTGGTCCTGGGCAAAGCACACACTTGCTCTGTATCCTTAAAGGCACCACTTAGTTCCTAACCATGTTTGGTTCAGCACACATTTAAGAAACTTGCTCAAACCTATTCATCTTATTACAGCTATCCTTAGTGTCTGGGAGCCAACACTCTTCTAATTGTCTGGAGCTCTATGATCTTTGTCCAATTAACATACACAAAGTTTTAAGAACTTTTTATTGATGGAAAATATGACTCATGGTGGTTTGCTATATACTGTATTGTTCTGAGGTCCTGTTACCCAAAGATCTTAAGTTCCTTAGGAGTACCTGGGTTCTAATGGCTTTTTTCTACTATTGGTCCATAAATAGAAAGTGCATTTATTTTTGCCATAGAAAGTTTTTCTTAAATCATGAGTTTCAACTCTAGAGAAAGAAAGAGTTTCATGATAGCCAGAAGACAGGTCCAGAACTGGAAGAATTTTTGAGTGTCTTTGATGAAAGCCTCCACCCCCACCTGGCTCCCTCTACTCACAACAAAATGAGGGAATCTTTTGACCCTGCGGGTGCCAGAGAGAAATCATAATGTTTCCCTTGACTTGCCATTCCACTTACTTTGAACAGAGGCCACGAACAGGGCAAATAAAAATGCTGCTGTTTAGACTCTCTTGCCTAGAGCAGGAAATAGATCTACTCAATGGAACTTCTGCCCACGGAATTGAGCATTGCTGCTGAACAGTACATGGATAAGAAGCGAGATGAGTGGGCACAGTCAAGCCTTGGTCATTCAAGCACTGGCTCTGCAAAGTACGAACTAGCTGAATCCCAGTTTCCCCTCCTCCTCCAAGTGGCTGACTTTCAGCTACAGATCCCAACAATTTCTTCCAAGTTCATACTTCTTCCTTGAAAGTTCTGACCGGGGAGAGGAAGAGCTTTTCCTAAAGCTGTCATGACTGAGTGTATCCTTTTAGGGCTGAATTCAAATCTAATCTCTCCCAGGAGGCTTTTCCATCCCTTGAGCAGAATATCTAAATGCAATTGTTTAAAGTCTTTGCTAGAAGAGACCCAAGTCCTATGTATTCAGTTTCTGGTACATAGAAGTCCCTATTATGATTATTTGTGTGTATATACATTTTCTATACCAGAGTGTAAGCTTTTGCAGAAAGCAAACAGATTTGGGGGGAACTAAAATTGAGTGCTTAAAAAAAGGGGATTTTGTTAATAACTTCAGAGAGTAACTTTTTATTTCAGAAACTCTGTAGCTCACTAAGAGGCTGCCTACGAAGACTCTAGGCTAAATTTTTGGGGTTTGGAGGATGCTTCATCACACAAGTAGAGAAGAAGTGATCCCAGAAGTGTTTCTTCCACCCAGGGCAACGAGGGACGATTTTTTAGAATGTTGCTGGCAGGTCTGAGGAGAGAGTTTGTGTATTTTGTGTTATTTTCTTGCTCCCTGAGAGCTGGTCCTGGTGTTTGTGTGTGTGTTTGAAGTCTGCACAGGAAGTTTGGGTTATGAGAGCCTCACTGCTAGATGAATTCCAAGTCCCTGGGAGCACGGGCCAAACCATGGGCCAAGAGCAGTGCAGAATGCTGGCCATTGTGTGAAAAAGTGGGGCAGGAGGGGAGGATGTGTCCTGGCTCAGTGGCAGGGAAGCCAATGGTTTGGGGTCTGGGAGGAAGATGGGTAAGAACACTGTGACAGGGCTATCATTTAGGATTTCCTTAGCTGGCAGAATCTGTCTAACCTCCAAGATACCTGGCCATGACCCAGTGTGGTAAGAACATTACTGTGAGAACCTGGACCACAGTCACTGTGGAAAAAGATGTTGCTTCATTGTGGAAAGATTTTTTACAATCTGCAATTTGCTATAGGCCAGCAATCCTCCCACTGACAGCCTTGAAAAAAATTAAAAATAGATTTAGAGTTTATGCATAATAAAAACTTTATGTGTTATAAAAATTGTTTCTCTGGGACTGCACTCTGATCCTTGTCTGAGCCACATCTTCTGGAGCTTGTGTTTGGTGATGTGTTGATTTAATTTTCTAATCTATGCCAGATGAAATAAATACCTCTATTTTGGATCTGGTAACACAGAGTGGATGGCCAAAGGGATGTGTGATCAAAGGTTGTCCTCCCACGAGGACTAACAGTTGAATGCTGTACTTTAGTGTATTATAGCTTCAAACTGGTTGACTGACGATCATTGGGCAAATGCTTAATGTGGAGACATGTAGTAAAGTAATGTTAAAACAAATAATTCTGACTAGTCATGCATTGGCTTCAGTTGCATATACTTTCATTTGAAGTGGGTCTGCAGAACTCAGAATGTTCCATTTGCAGCATCTTAGTTTGTTAGGATTATACTGACCAAAATTAACTGGGTTTGGCTAACACAGTGAGAACAGCTTAATATTTACTTGATTTTTAAAGTCTTCTGGAGAAACCATACTGAATCAATTCAAATCAGATAAGATGTGTACAGTGTCTGAAAACGAGCTATTCATATTGCCGAATGCCTGGCCCCAAACTCTGCCAATCTCTGATTTTGGAGAGAATTCAAGATTTTTGTCCTTTAAGATGGCTGTGGCCTCCTTGTGTGCACTCTGTTGGAGACCCAGATCCTACGTGCAGTGGTCACCAATCTCCCCAGCATTCCTGCCAGCCATCACCTTACTGAGACCATGCCATTTGATTGGCAGATGTATTCACATCTCCCTTAATGCCCCCGTCCTCATATCTACATAGCTGCGCATGTATCTCTGCTAATTTCAGAGTTACATTACTGAATTTCAAAAAAAAAAAATTACTGAGTTTCAGAAGCTTTTTAAAACTTCACACACTAATGATGCATATGGTAATAGAAACCTATCAGACACAAACCAGCCTTCCTCACACAGGAAAAGGAAATACACTTCAAGTAGGAATACGTGTTGTTTTTTCCAAGGGGTTTGGACCGATTTCTTCAGATACTGCATGTCTGAGGAAAAACCCCAATGGAGAAATGCAAGAAAAATACCTGTATTTCTAAATTGTGGGTTTCAATTCTAAACTGAATGATTTCTGCACATTACATGAAGTAGGAAAACAGAGACAGCAGAGAACTTGAGAAAGATATACGCTGGGAGCAGGCAGTGGATATTAAGTCACAGGTCTATGCAGCCTGGATCCCACTTCCTTCTAAAAATCCCTAACACCAAGGAATTCTAACATAAGTTTACTTCCTTTCTTTGTATAAGTTATTTTGATTTTTAAAAAATTCTAATGAACTAAAGATGATTACTACCGCTGTGCAGTCTGTTTGAAGTGGATATATTAACATAGATAAAGATACCGTAATGCCTGTTATTCAATTAACACAATTGTACGGAAGAGTCCAATTGCAGGGTTAGAAACAGGAGCTTGATTTTTCAACATTTCTGAGCCATCAGCGTTTGTTTAATGGCTATAGCTAACATTTCGCCATTTCCCTTCAGTGGAAAGATCTCTGGCTGTAAATATTTGTCTAACATATATCCACGCACATGCATACACACAGAATTATCCTATATTTTACAGTTTCTATTTTTTTTCTCACTGGTACCATTTCATATGGAAGTCCTTAGAAAATGTCAGCATTAGAACCTAGATTCCTTCAGCATTTTGACCACTTTTTGGTAAGACAGCCTCCCCCAGACAAAACATTCTATAAGGAAGATAAAGAATAAATATCATTTCCAAAGAAGTCATCTAGATTTCAGTTAAAATGTTTTTCCCAGTGCGAATTAAACTGTTTTTAAATCAGTACTCCACTGTGGATGAAAGAAATATAGTTTCTTTAGTAGTGAGACCTAGAAGATTTGAGTGGACTCCTTCATATTAAGCACTGCCTTTAAAATCACTATTATCCTAATTTACCTGTAACATTTCATGTAGGCAGATTCTAACAAGTAATGCAAATTTTCAAAAATGCACAAAAGTAGAGAAAATAATATAATAAACCTTCATGTATCCATCACCAATCTTCAGCAGTTACCAGCATTTTGGGACAGGGTTTTGATTCAGTAATTTGTTAGAGGACATCCTGAAATATAAGAAAGTTGGCTGGCCCACATCATGTACCTATTCTCAGTTCAGGATTCTACTCATTTAATAACAGCACACACACTGGGACAGAACTCTGGAGTAAACTGGAGAGGGATGCTATCTCCAAAGTCTGAAATAGGATGATGGCCAACATAGAGGAAAGAATTCCTGTATTCACTGTTTCATTCACTTAACCTGCAATTACTAAGCACCTGTTGACCAATGCTAGGCACTGTCAGGCGCCATGGAGCAAAGATGCTATCATTGATCCCAACCTTCCAGCAGCTGACAATATAGTAGGTGGTGACACCCAGCCCTATCTCACAGCTGACCCCCACCTTCAAAGAATGGAATGGGCTAGAATAGAAAAGAGAAATCTGTTTCTGGTTTGATGGGAAACTCAAAAACAAAATTTCAAAAAAAAAAAAAACACAAAAATAAGAAAATTACCATAGAAATGACTACAGTTCAGCGGACAGAATAAAGAACTAGCCAGGGCTTTAGTTCAGTGAGTGATATGTGGGTTACAGAATTTCTGCTGAATTGAGTCCAACCATAAACCAACCTATAAGGATTGGACCCAAGCCCTTAAAATGCTAAGGAGGTCTGATAAAGATAAAAATCTTAAGGGTTTTGGGTGTTTTTTGTTTTTGTTTTTTTCTTTTTTTGCGATCCAGAGAGTAAAAGCAAAGTAGGGGCAAAGTAGGGAAGGTTTTACTAACCCTCAGAAGAAAAATTCCTCTAAGACACATAAAGAAAAGAACATGTTTACTTTCTGTGTATGCTTTAAGTAAGCAAATCTTATTTCTATCTTGAGGTATCTTCAATGGAAATGTCCTCTTATCTGCTGAATTAATGAGGAACAGCCTGCAATGTTAAGTAGACGAATGCTTTAAAAAGGACTGGTTTCATGTTGGAGCAAATAGTCGGACAGAGAAAAAAATAAGAAAGAAAAGAATGAGGGGGAAGGCAGAATAAATGCGAATCGAGGGTTCAGGCTATGGTGGATGAGTAAACAGTCTCACTTATACTTACTAGAAAAGCAGTCCTGCAGAGTAGTGAAAAGCATCAACTTGGCAGCTGAAATGCCTGGGTTCAAATTCTGCCTCTACCATTAGTTAGCTGTGTGTTAAGCAAGTTACTTAACTTCTCTGTGCCTCAACTTTTTCATTTGTATAGTGGGGGTAGTAATAGTTCTGCATATAATGAGCTTGTTGGGAGAAATATTTAAAACACATAGGAAGGTACCTGTCATACAGTCAGCAGCATGTAAATGCTTGCTATTTATCAATTTGTCCTTTCTTCATAATTTCACTTATAAACAATCATTCACTCAGATCTAAAACCTCAGTGTAGGCTCCTGCATGTTTGCTTTTTTTGACAAATCTCTAGATAAACAAATTCTATCATATTTTTTTAGAAAGCCCTAGTTAACTCTCAGATAAGGTCTCTGGCCTCTGGTTTCTGTAACCCTCTAATTGTCATGTAAAAAGACATCCCAATAAAAGAGAGAGAGAGAGAGAGAGAGAGAGAGTGAGTGTGTGAGTGTGTGTGTGTGCGTGTGTGTGTGTGTGTCTGTGTGTGCGCACCCATGAGAAAAAGCAAGAGAGAAAGATTGAGAGACTGACAGAACCAAACTTTCTGAAGTTTAGGGAGCAAAACTAGGGCAGAAATAGAAACCACAAGTATGGACATATTCAAACCAGAATTATATAGAAGCTTAGCAAGAAAGTATATCATGTCTTGGTGTGGTTTATCCACAAGTTGGAGCGCTGGGCCAATCCTGGAGATTCCAAGCCTGTTTTCAACCCATAAATTCCTGTGTTTTAGAAGAGCCAAGTGACTCTTCTAAAATGTTGACAGACAGACCAAACTTTCTAAGGTAATGACTCTCTTTTGTGTGCTGCAGAGATGTGGGAACAGGATCACTATTTCTGTTTTGTAGGATGTTGAGACAACAGACCTCCACAAGTTCCTGAACCAGATCTCAGCTTCCCCTGAGGGCCAAGACCTTTCCTAGAGCTATTTTAGGGTATTGTTCAACTTTCATTTTTTTTGCATAGTCAAAAAACCCTTTTTTACTCTAGTAGTTAGAAGAGCATCAATTGTCAAATAGGCCTCAAGATTTATTGCTTGAATGAGGCAGTAAGCAAGCTTCCGCTCCTTGCTGCTAGCAGACCCCTTATTTGCCTGGCTCCACACCCAGCACAACTACCTGAAAAGCTGGGAAGGTGGGCTATGACAATACCTCTTGGGTATCTTTTTGGCCATCCCTTTATAAAGGAACTGGTCTGACATCTCTAAAATTTTTCATTCAGTATCATTTGAGGTTAGGGCAATATCCAATGTATCCAATATCCAGGGGGTTGTCCCAGCTGGTCTTTGGGGAAATTCCACTAAGAGTATTTCTGTTCTGTTCTCTGCGTCAGCATTACCCTGTCCCAGCAGTCCTCTTTTCAAATGCAACTACTCGAACCACTGTAGAACCCTGAAGTGTTAGATTGTTTTCTCTAGGAATCTAGGGAATGAGTCCTTGTGGAGAGAGGGTGTCTAGAAAGGAGGTGCAGTTAAAGGGAAAGAAAGATGCAGAGCGAGTCAAGGGAGCAGGAAGGATCATCTTGCCTACTGGACAGTGCAGTTAGGGGAAGGCAGGATTCTGCCACTAACAAGTTTGCAAGCTTTCATTACAACTTCTCTGTAGCTCAGTTTCTTCACATAGTCACGCATGTGTGGTAGAGTTGTTGAGAGGATAACATGACAGATGGAGAGCTTTCTAAGGTTGTCCACTGAAGTTAGGGTGGGGGGCACCTCAGGCATAGGTGGTGGGATGCTTCCTGCAGATGTAGCCTCAAGACCTTCTGCACAAGTAACATTCCTTAGAAAATAAGTTTTACTGTAAAAATGTGTGGCAAGTATGTATTCTATTCAAAAATATAGTTCTTCTCTCCAACTCTCCAATCTTTAAGTAAAATTTTTCCCTGAGATAACTGTATTTATCCCATAGCTTTGTAGACCCTCTGGATTCGCTGATGTGAGAATCTCTAACATAATGTGAATAAGGAACAAAGTTGTTCCTTAACAGGGTAGATGCTAGCTTTTCTTATATATACTCTTGTATATACTCACATGTTACATTTATTAAATAGAACCTTACTGTTTGCAAATACTTTCACAGATCTTATTTCATTTTCACAAGAAGCTCACTGTTAATTTATTGGTTTCTCCATATTTTATAAAGTAATATTTAAGATAGAGTAAGTTGCTAGTTTTCTTCAGCTTTTAACTTTTTAATAACCACAAGGATCTTATGTTCCCCAGAAATTCTGATCTACCCTATCCCTTAAGGGCAGCAAGCCTTTAACTTTCGATTAAGAATCATAAAATAAAGTCAATTTCTATAGGTACTTTGCAGCCAAGATTTGGTTACACTTTACTTTCTATAATCTTTGTTACAAAAGTAATTTGTGTTCCCAAATATAAAGTTATACTATGAATATACAATGAAAACTATCTGCAATCCCAGGTTTCTGGTATGTCTTCCTGAGTTATGTGCCTGTCCCTTCCCGCACCAGGCTGAACATCACTTGAGCAGGATGACAGAAACATCGAATGGCCAAGTCGGCCCTGAGACTTGGGCCTCTGATTCTACCTCAGTGCTCTTCTCACCATTCCCTTCAAGGTCCAGCACACGTAGGGGCCACTGTGTTCTGCACATAAGAGACTTAACCCGTGGGTCCATCAAGGCATGGAAAGCTGAGCCTCTGTACATTCCACAGGAATTCAGAGGCCTGAGATGTTGCAATGGCCCGGAGAAATTAGATTAAAATGTACTTGGACAGGATGTCAAAAGATGGTCATGGTTCAGAAAGAGGCAGTGTTTCCAGGCAAGAGAACAGATAAGGCAGAAGAGGAAGGTTTAGAGCACAGTTGGAAAGGGTGCTGAAAGCCAGGCCAGGCGGTGCAGACTTTCATTCAGTACACCAAGGGAGGGTGGGAGGACATGTTCAGTCTTCAACTAGGATGGTGAAACAATGAAAGTAGTCTCATGCTTCTATATAGTGGGGAAGGGTCTTAAGAGAAGAGGTGTGAATACAGACCCATGGGAAGGTCATTACCATACATACGGACAAGAGAACTTGAGAGCTCAAAGGGTCTCACTGTCCTCTAACTGAACACTCTTCCTCTACTCTCTTCAATAGGTGATAAAGACCAGAAAAATGGAAGGGCCAAATAGGGACGGAGGCGTGGAAACACCAAGAATGCAACGAGTGCCAGTCCCACCACAAGGGAGAGGTAAGTGTCTCTTTAAAGTGAGCGAGGACTATCCTGTCCTCTCATCCTGCTGTCTCCCCAGTCCCCTTCACTAGCTCTTTGGAATTTCTCTCTAGATTCCTCTTCTTCCCAGCAGAGTGGAATCTAGCCACTGAGGACAGATTTCCCTAGATTTTTGAAGGAAGTGTTATCAATCTATATTATACTGTCCATTGACTGAGTACATCCTCGATCTGGGACTACAATTTGCCAAGTGGTAATTGGGCCATTCTTAGAGGAACGTGGGGTCAGTTGGGGTCAGTTTTCATAAGCGCTGCCCACTGGGACTTGTGGAGGTGGTTAGTACAGTCTGGTAGCTCACATTTCCAGAAATGGATAGGACAGGCCACTGGTGTCAGAACCCCCCCCAAAATATTCTAGAGTTCTTGCTAAGGGCTTACAGAGACTGCCAGCTTTGCCCACTTCTGTCACCTGAATTTGCTCAGCTTTTGTTATTCTTTCTGAAATTAGATATGTAAGGAAAAAGGGAAATATGGGCAAATAACACCTGTTTGGCCATTATCAAGCCTCTGATTCTTACTCCCAAAAACAGTCATTACTTCACATCTAGGCTTCTGCAGATTATGGCTAAAGTCATATTGTCTATAATCCTTATTCAGGCATTTGATATTTATTGGATCTTACTGTATGCCAGGGACTGCGGAGGCAGTGATAAAAAGCTAAGCTCCCTGTTCTGAAAGGACTGAAAGACAGAGACGAAGAGGGACATTCAGAAAATAATGACATTAAAATATCATGCTGGCTATAATGAATTATATTTTAAACATACTGAGTTCATATATATCATGGAAAGCTCCCTAGAGTTGAGGGGATCTTGGTTTCTATTTTAATCTATTTTAGTTACTTGCAATGTTCTTTTGAAAAATGTTTAGGCTTTCTAAATTTGAGGAAATACATTGTTTTTTTTTTAATGTCTTTTTTTCTTTCTTTCCTTTTTTTTCTTTTTCTTCTTTGGTTGTAGAGGTAGCAGTGAGGAGTGAGGGGCAGGAGGAATGAGCAGAGGATGCTTCGATTACATTGCCCATTCCATTGGGGGAGTTATGCAACCAAGGGGGGAAAATGCATTTTCCACTCTTGAGGTCCTTTGATCACTTTTGTTCTTACATAACTCCCTAACAGCTGGAGCTGTAAACTTGAACATTGGCAGGAACATGGTTCAGATTGCGAAAGAAAATTCAACCCACATTTGAAGAGAGCAGCCAGATATTTCAAAAGCGACTCCAGTACTTGTGTTCCCTAACACTGAGTGAGTGCTGGCAATATTGGAGCACGTCAGGCCAAGTTCCTTGCCCCGAAGAAGTACTGACTGGGATGGCTCTCAGCTGGGCCTGCCCCAGGAGAATGGGCCACTTTCTCATCCTTCTTTTCACCAGGGAGTTCCAGTCTGCAGCAGCTCCTCTGCCCACCGATGATCAAAGCAATGTTCGCTCGAGTGTCTGGGGAGCCAGGAGTGGACTCCACTCCATCCGCCCGCCCCTCTTCCGGCAGCCTCACGCCGCTCACTGGCTTCTCAGCGCCACTCCTTTCACCTACTTCCACTGCTGCCTTGTTCTCAGAAAGTCCCCCCTCTGCTTGGTCTCCCCACTTCTCTCTACCCACTTCTTCCTCTTCCTCCTTGACCCTTTTTCTCCTTCTGCCCTCCCCCTCCGCTTTCTTCTCCTCCTCCTTTTTAAAGTTTTGGATGTGAGCTTGTTATGCCCTAAAGTGGAAATAAATCTGTATGTAACCACTTGTTTGTTGTTACAACTTCTGCATCACAATGAAAAATAGTCAACTCAGTTCAAACCCACCACTTTAGGATAAATAACTTCTTCAAACTGCATTAACACCTAAACAGAGGTAAAAACCAAGGAGAGAAATTGGTTTCTAAAAAGGTTATTAAATTCCTAACTTGCTGAAATAAAATTTTAAAAAGGTAAAAGTGTGTGTGTTTTTACAGTGAAGCAAGCCTCTGGAATCACTGATCCTGGAAAGTCACTCACATATCCATAGCTCTGAGGCAAGGAGAAACCCAGGCAACTACATTCTTCCTGGTACCCTTCCTTCCCCATCAGAGATCTGTGGCAGTGGAATTACACCTTTGGCTGCAATTGTTGCCTTAAGAGAGATTCCACATCTGTATCTCCAGGATGCCAGGGAGGGACATGACCCTTGTCACCCTGACACACTAACATGTGGCGGCTGCCAGTTCCAGAGCCTCTGCCCTAAGGTCCTCCAGGATGGCTGCTCTGAATAGAGAGGCAGACACACCCCCGTTGCCCTCTCCCAGGCTCAGTGAGTACTTTATATGGGAAAGGCAACATGGCTCCTTGAAGCAAAAGCCACCTTTGTCTTGACCTGGAGGTCTCCTCAACCTTGCCCCAAGTCATTCTGAATTCTGCTGAAATAGAGCAGAAAGGAGAAAGGGCTAATTCAACAGGAACGAGGTCTCGTTTCCCATCGTTTTCCTGTGCCATGCTTCCAACTGCTTCCTCTCTGTTTTTAAGCAGTGTTAGGGTTTTCTTAATTCTGAGGAAGCTTTCAGTGTTTCCTGCTGCTCCTCTCAACACCTGCCCCTCTTTGTTCTTCCTTCTCTGGTCCTGAATGTGTACCGGAGCCTGCTCTAAGCGCTCTTCCTGACTGCAGGACGGTGCTTCCATCACCTGCAGAATGCGGAAGTGGCTGATTGTACGAAATGCCTGAGGCAGGAAGGCCACTGGGGAGCGCTGGGTCTTCTGGGTATTGTGACTCACTCCCATACCCTTCCAGGATCAGGCCAGGCTTCTGGAAGCACTTTGAAAGGATTTTCAGGAGGAAAGTGGTATGATCTCTCAGGCATACAGCAAGAAGTTTTCTATCTTAAATTTTTGAAGAATTTTGATGTAATGCAAGGATAAAAGGAATAAGAGGGTTTTCTTTTCTTTCTTTTTTTTTTAATTCAAAAGATACGTATGTTGCCTTTCCTGGTGGTCACGGACTGCTCATTTCTGTAGAGGCTGAAGAATTAATTACTTTCGGCTATTTCTTCCTTTCAACAGAAATGTTACTGTGCCAAGCCCTGGTGTTTCCATCAGGCATACCTTGGGGTAGAGAAATAGTTCCCAAATCAAGGAATAAATTTTCCATGAGGTTTAAACTGGCAGGTGCTCAATTATTGTAGTAATGATACTGACATTGGCAATATTTATCACATCATGGCATTTGGTGTGGAATCGGGAGCTGATGACTGACATCACTGGCCAGTGGTTTGCAGGCAAACACGAGGCTCCTGCTAGCCACTGTCCCCTTATGATTCTCCTACACAGTCCAGCTGTGACTCTGGCAGAAATGAGCTGCTGCGTCAGAAAGCTTGCTGGCATTGTTAGAAGTTCATTTGTGACCATGCAACTTTTTCTCAATGGAAGCAGTTTTGGTTAGAGGAATAAAAAGCTCATGTGTTTGCAAAGGAAGGAGTGTGTGTCTACTTCTCATCTACTGGAAAGTCAATGCTTTTAGGAATCTTTGCCAAACAACTTTTTTTTTGTCCTTACTAGAAAGAATCCAAGAAAGAACTTGATGTGAAGTGAGATTTTAATATTTTCCATGCCTTATCTTTATTTTCCTTCAAACAACTTCCTCTCCAATGATGATCATGATGATAATAGCTGACATTCACTGAGTTCTTGTGGCCACATTGTATACTTAATCCTCATAAAACTTTGTGCTATAGATGTTGCTCTCCCCATTTTATAGACAAGTGAACTGAGTCACTGGCAAGTTTAATAACATGCCTGTGATCATATAGTTAATAAATGGTATACACAGATTTAGGCTCAGGCATTATGACTTTAAAGCAAGCTCATCTCTTAAAATTATACTGCCTCCCTTGTTGGAGAAAATGTTGTTTAGTCAACAAAGATTTATGGAGCTCTAACTATGTCCCAGGTTGAGAATTAGGCACTGAGAATACTGAAACAGCAAAGCACATATAGTCACAGTCGCGGCGGAATTTAGAATCCAGCCAGAGAGATCATTATTAAGCTAATAATGAAATAATCATATAATTAAAAACTATTATACACAATGAGAGCCTCAAACAGGGACCCATTAGCTTATGAATAAGTGATGTTTAATGTGAGATTTGAAGTGGTATGAGATACCAAGATGAAGGGTGGGAAAGGGGTCAGAAGGAGGGAATTTTTGTCAAAGGTCTAGACTGGAGATTTCCATTATCCCAATGAATATACAGTGATTACACGTGATACATAATTTCTTTCATTAATATTCCCTTTAGCATATAGAATAAAATTTGATTTTGTTTACGTATACAAATGGTCGTAACTAGATCATATTCTAATTAGGGAACCAGTTGTTTAGTCATAGGATGGAGAACAGGACGCCTTATGCTGAAGGAAACATAAAGAAAGGCTGTCGGAATGATTTGGAAGAGAAACTCCAAAGAAACCAGAAGTGATGGTGCTCAGTGGGAAAAGACAGAGAGAGAAGATGGTGAGCTGCACAAAGGCAAACATGGTCTCACATTTAAAGGGTAACAGTTTTTCCTTTTTTCCCTGCATCAGAGCTATTAAAGTATGACTATAATACCAAATAATCCATAAGAATCAAATATTAGATGAATTATAAAGCCAATTAATTAAGCATTGTGGAATATACAGATTAATAGAATGGATAGGATCTCCAGACACAGAGTCAAATATGCACAGGAATACAGTATATCCTAAGGATGGTATTTCGAATCAGTGGGAAAAAGATGAGACTGGGATAATTCACCACCCATTTCATTAAAAATAAAGTCAGATTCCAAATTCTTCCTTTACCTCAAAATAAACTCCAGATAGAAGCACGTGAGTATATTTTATGCTATAAAAATATCAGAAGAAAACATGGGTGAATATTCGTATAATCTTTGGTTGGGAAAGGCCTTTATTAGCATATCAGGCCCGGTTTGTAGACTCTTCCAGATCTGCGTGGCTGCCAAGTTCTGCTGGAAGTTACAGATGGTTCTCCAGGAAGACTGCCTTGTACCAGCCCCATTCCTGTAGCCCCAAGAGGAGGCTTTGACTCCATGGCTCCATTCTTGCTTCCCTTTGATTAAAAGCCCCTGCCCACCAATGAAGCAGTAGCATGTAGAAAATTCAGAAACTGCCAAGTTAAAATTGGACTCTGCGAAAACTTAAAACCTCTGTACAGCAAAATTCATGATAGGCAAGTGTTCTAGGGTCTCCTACAGGGAAGTCCAAAGCATCGTTCCCCTCTGCTTTAGCTCCTGTGGCTCTGTCCCTTTGTAAAAAGACTCTTAATTGATTCCCTGAATTCAGAATGTTTCTGAACTGGGATGGGAAAAAATTACACCATATTTTCTCCAACCTCCAGCAGTTCTAACTGAAACTTAGCATGTCTTTCAATTATGAATATAGTTAATAAACTATATTAGTATTAGAGTTACCTGTGACTTCATCACTAGTAAAAATCAGGTATTTTTATAGTATGTTAGTTGTCACCAGTATCACTAAATTCCAAATTTATGGTAGTTGTTGGACTCGTTGCTAGATCTCCTTATTTGATGAGGTAATTAAAAAATACATATGTATATATGTATGTTTCTGTATCACACATTTGTTTTTAAAAGCTGTTCTGACAAGCACAATTTAACATAATTGGTTTCTTTTGTAATCCTGTAGATTTTATTTTACACGTTCAAAATCTAATCTGTAAAGGGGTCCAAGGGTTTCAAAAGACTGTCCGGGGTCTGCGTCATGGAAAAGGCTGAGAACCCTGCCTTAAGGTAATGGTTTACATAGAAAGAAGTTGCCACATACGTTCTTCATGGCCAGCTGGGTGGGTGTGGAGGGTGCTAGCACCATATGTAACATATGTAACACCTTTCCCTCAGGAGGTGGGCCCAGCAGGTAGAGAATGAGGGGTGGGCCTGGGCTCCCGGCTGACGGTGGTCAGTTCTCCTCCAGCTGGGGAGGTCCAATTCCCACAGCTGATACTCTTCTGTCGCATCAGACCAGTAACTGCTCCATTGAAGGGACTTCCCGTTTTAGATGAGGATGAAAATGACTAATTTTATGGGGTGCTAGGGGGCTCTCTGATCCCTTAGAGATTGGCACTAAATCATGGGTTGATAGCCTTAATATATACCAAAAGTCTTAGAAATCAGTGAGACCAAGAACACCCCGTTAGATAAATAAACACAATAAAAACAGGCAATTAAAGTGGCTGAATAATATACGGGGAAAATGGATTTGGCCTCACTCATGCTCAGAGAATTGCAAACAAAAACAAGAATTTTTAAATGCCCATCAATTTGGCAAAGTTTAAAAAATGGACAAAACTCAGCCTGATAAGTTTTGTTAGTGGGAAATAAACGATCATGCCTTGTTAGTGGGAATGTAAATTACTATACTTGTGGGGAAAGTTCAGTTTAATAAACAGTATTTATTAAAACTGTTCTTTGTGCATACCCTCTGGCCCAGTAATCTCCCTTTTAGGAATGTACCCTCAGGAGCTAATCATAAATATGAGAACAAATATATGTACTAGAGTGTTTATTACTCCCTTATTTATAGTAGCCAAAACACTGGAGGCATCCTAAATGTCTTATATATTGCAGCAGGGTCCTTCATTAAGATATTCTGCTTTGTCTTCCTTGTATGTTACCTCCATTCCAAGAAAATAGGCAGGCATCTTTGCCTCAGGGGAGGTGTGTTGTACGGCAGGATGCAGAAGTTGCCACCTGAGAAGGTCCTCCTTGGCTTTTGTTTTTTTGGAAAGTGAGTTCATGTTTAAGTGGTTAAACCAGGGAGGCGAAAAATGAGACAGAAGCAGAGAGAAAGAGTAGAGGAGGTCCCCAGAGAGGAGACTGGGCTCTGTGGGTCCCATGTGTTGCTGGGTAATGTGCTCAGCTCTCAAGGTTTGTCCAAGGATGAAGAGGGAATGATGACAAAGAGGGGATGCTCAGCCTGAGACATCTGACCCCATCAACCTTGGAAGAAATGACCAGCTGTAAGCACCAAGGTCACTGGACTTCCAAGAAACATTTAGGCTGAATGGATTTGATCTTTGCACTATCTGGAATGATTTAAGACCAGAGGGATTTCTCTGAATGTAAGACTCTTTGTGTGTGGGGCACGGGGAAGGTAGGAGGCAGGGTGGGAGGAGAGGGGAGCTTCAATGGTGGCTGCCTTTGATTTATCCCCCAGTCTGGATGAAAGTAAAAAGTAGGATTTAATCTGATTTTGACAAGTAACCAAATGCGGCATTTCCTGCATAACTGAGTTTCCATCTTGTGTCCAATCTGCTGTCTTTCCCACTAACTAAATCTCTTTTCTGATAACTTAGTGGTGAGAGGGCTCACAGATAGAGAAGGCTAGAGCCATCCCATGTTACCCACAGTCTCATGCCAGCAGAGAGAGAGAACTGTGCATAAAGGCAATGATGTTCAATGAAACTAGAAACACAGAGCTGTAAGCAAGGTGCACTGATGTGCTGTTACAGAATGCATGTGCCAACTGAAGGAAACCAAGTGGAAATTGCTATATGACTCCAAAGAATGAGGTCTAGCGCTCAAAGAACAGAGTAAACCACCTTATGAATAAAGGGAACTAGAGGTTTATGGAACTTCTGTTCACTTTTCACTTAGAGAGCAGAAACTGGGTAGAACCTGTTCCAACCCATCCCCAGGGGAGGGTCTTGGGCCACCAAGGGCCATGCAATTGGATGTTGCCAGAGAGCTGTGGAACTACAAAAGGTACTGGGCTGTCCAAACAAACAGGGGCAGAGCGTTTGTCCTTTAAGAGTCTCGACAAGCATGGGTCCAAATACAGAGCGAGTCATCAAACATTTAAAATCAGCAGGGAGGGTGCCCTGATGACACAGGTTTCTGATGTAGGGTTGGAGAATGGAGGACTTCAAACCAGAAGTCTCTTTGGCCCTTGTTCTGGAACTAGCCTTCTGGGGGTAGTGTGAATACAAACCTGATTTATCTAAGCGAACAAAGACAGGGCACACACCCTGGAGTCTAGAACTGAAAGTCATAAAATAGTCATGAAACAGTCAAAGTACGAAGGGTAACTACCTTGCGCTTTGATGTCTTGGTTTGGGGCTAAAGTGAGTAAAACCAGTAACTGCTTTGTTTCTTTACTTCTCTGTTCACAAAACCTTTTCCATACTCTGATAAGACAGATACCAAATCATTTCATGAGCAACTTTGGTTACCAAAACAAGCCCTCGAGAGATGAACTTTGATAGAGGAGTATTTCATAAAGATTGACAGACTGGTTATCCATTAGGCATATAGTCATTTTCCTTAGATGTCAATTAAAAACTCCTTTGATCTGAACAGAATGGAAGGGTAAATAGATTACAAACATGAGTTCTTGGTTCACTGAGAGAACCCAGGTCACAGACGGAAACAGCCTTAAACTAAAAATGTTGCAAAAGTAAGTTGTTTTGCCTCTTCTCTCAGTTTTTGGATATATGTTTTTATATGTCCAGCAATGTCTGCAACAATTTCATGAAAAATCTGCATTATATCTTTAGCAGAGAAGAGACATGTAATAACATGCCATGCTGGCTGGGTCTACCCGGAGAAGCTGACTGACAGGTAGGTATCAAGGTTGTCATTTCTGTTGTCTGATTGGCACTAAGTAATGTGGCCCCTGTTTGCTGACATGCTCAGAGATGAACAAACCACAGGTGTTTGGCACCCAATCCTTTACTATGCAGTTCTTGATTGTATCAATCAGTTTTTAAGATGACTTGGCCACTGGCAAGTTTGGGGGAAATCTTTGGCTTTATAACTCAATAAGGCCATTATTAAAGACAAGAGCAATAGATTCTAGTTCTTTAGAGCTTACTAGATGCCAGGTTTTCTCGTAAGCAATTTACATGTGGTAATTCATTTAATTCTGTCATCAATCTTATAAAATAAGTATTTAATATAATTTTATGATATACAAGCTTGTTCTGGGTCATATGGTCAGTGAGTTAGAGATGAGAATCAGGTCCTTGTCTGGCTGACATCAAAGCCTAATTTAAAAATTTTTTAAAAATTTAATTTTGCATTATTACTTATAAAAAATTGAAGAATAGTTGACATATAATATGTCAGTTTCAGGTGTATAATGTAGTGATTTGACATTTAAATACATTACAGAATGATTACTACAATAAGTCTAGTAACCACTGTCACCACATAAAGTTACTAGAGTATTACTGACTATCTCCTTATGGTGTATATCACTTCCTGTGACTTAATTATTTTATAACTGGGATTTGTATCTCTTAATCCCCTTCACCTATTTCCCCCAATCCCCTCACTCTCCCTCAATCTTGGCAACCACTAGTTTATTCTCTATATCTATGAATTTGTTTCTGTTTTGTTTTGTTCATTTGTTTTGCTTTTTAGATTTTACATGTAAGTGAAATCATATAGTATTTGTCTTTGACTGATTTATTTCAATACTTAGCATAATACCCTCTAGGTCCATCCATGTTGTCACAAATTGCAACATGTCATTCTTTTTGTGTAAATAGTATTAATTGTGTGTGTGTGTGTGTGTGTGTACACACATACATACATACACATATACACACATACACATATACATACACCCCCACACACACATATACATACACACCCACACCCCCACACACGCCACATCTTCTTTACCCATTTGTCACCCACTGATGGACATTTAGGTTGCTTTCATAGCTTGGCAATTGTAAATCATGCCACAGTGAGCATAGGGGTGCACAGCTCTTTGAATTAGTGCTTTGTTTTCTTCAGGTAAATACCCAAAAGTGAAATTGCTGCATCATAGTAGAGTTCTATTTTAAATTTTTTGATGAGCCTCCATACCATTTTTCCACAGTACTGCACCAATTTACACTTCCATCAACGGTGTAGGAGGGTTTCCTTTTCTCCACATCCTCATCAATGCTTGTTATTTGCTGTCTCTTCAATGATAGCCATTCTGCCAGGTGTGAGGTCAGAATGTCTCACTGTGGTTTGGATTTGCATTTCTCTGATGTTTAGTGATGTTGAACATCTTTTCATGTGTCTGTTGGCCATCTGTAGGTCTTTGAAAAAATGTCTATTCAGATCCTCTGGCCATTTTTGAATTGTTTGTTTTTATGATATGGAGTTGTATGAATTCTTCACACATTTTGGATATTAATCCCTTATCAAACATCATTTGCAAATATCTTCTCCCATTTAGTAGGCTGTCTTTTCACTTTGTTAATGGCTTCTTTCGCTGTACTAAAGCTTTCTAATTTGATGTAGTTCCATTTGTTTATTTTTGCTTTTACTGACTTTGCCTGAAGACACAGATCCAGAACAATATGACTAAGATCGATGTCAAAGCCAATTCTTAAAAACCATTATACACTAGAATCTTCTGTTGGGAGCACTCTGAATCGCTTCCTTCTGTTTAGGACTCTTAGCCCCTGTAGGTTCTCTTCCCCTAGCTGTGTCTAACAGAAACATGAAAATCCAGCATTCAAAAGGAAGACAGCCATAGCCACTGTGATGCCTTTTCATTTTTTGCATCTGAACCATTAAAAGAAAAACACTGAGACAGGCTCTAACTGGGTGGAAATGGCTTGTTCAGGAGGGAAGGGAGGATTTGAGGGTTTTGAGACGTGGCCTGAGAGGCCCATCACATGCCTCTGAACAGAGGCACGCCTGCTAGTCTGTGGCGTGTCAGAGCCTGAACACCAGCGTGTGATGCGCCTATCACTTTACTGAAAGGAATCCCATGTGCCCAGCCCTGCAAGTGCTACAAGCAGTCCTGCAGCCAGCTGACTGGGTGCCAGCCCCTGGACACCGATTCCTACCAGGGGAGAGGGTGACAAAAGGACAGTGGTGTGACCAGGCCCTGGCGGCCTGGGTGAGATCTGAGATAGTCACATAGTTATGAACGGAATCCACAGAATGTGGCCTCCTTCACGTTCATTCCCTGTGATGCCTGATGACACCTGCCACAGAGCAGAGACCCTCCATAAATGCTGATGATGGCGATAAAGATTTACATACCCGCACGCCTCACGTGTGGTGCCCTGCTATAAAAACAGACATAATATAAATAATGTTTCAGAGAGGATGTTTGGCTTTAGCAAGTTGTAACCTCATAGAAATGGCTCATAAAATGTTAGGGCTAGGAGGAATGTGAGAGGCCAGGGACACTCCATCTCCCTCATTTACGGACAGTAAAACAGGTTCTAAAAAATATAATGACTTCCCCGAGGTCATAGGTACTCCTTTAATATGAATGTTATATGAGCACAATTTTTAAAAATATATTGGGAAGGTTAGGATTTGTTTTTCAAAAGATTATTTTTTTTTGGAGGTAGAATCAAATGTTCGATTTGAGGTTCATCAGTTTAGATTTCCTATTCCAGGTATAGATGCTACAGGAAAAGGGTGTAATCTGGGCGCCGTGCACATTTCCTAGAGGGTAGCCATTAACCCTGTGCATGGAGCAGTTGAGCATCAACAAATATTAATTATCATTCGTACTGTTATTCCTAAGAGTGGCTTGTGACTGCTGTTAACACAAATATGCCCAAATGTTTCTGATATACTACCCCTATTTGCAAAATATTTTTAAGCATGCCTTCCCCAAAATATATATTTATATTTAAATTGTATAATGGACTACTCAATGTATTATTTATATTATAAAATGCATGAAATAGAATCAAAAGGGTAGAATAAAAATTAAATACACATAGCCACATACTTGGGGTTGGTTTTACAAGTTTTTTACTTTTTTGTATGGCTACATTTTTCCCTAATGAAAAAGGAAATGGGAAGGAAAATATTAAAAATAAGTACTTCCTGTTTCTTCTCCTTATGAATTGTCTTGTGGTACCTCTCTGGTTTTCTAACTTGAAGGTATAGAGCCCAGTTAATCACCTAAGACATCTTCTCTGACTCACTGAGGAGGACACTTTCATAAGAACTTGAAGGTAGCCATGTTCTTCACCGTCCAAGGGAAGCAGGCAGGTTCCAGATTAGCCCACGTCCAGTATTTCAGAGACTGAAGTTCACTAGAAGAAAGTCACTCTAATCTGTGTATCCAAGCAGGAGATATGCTTTGAGCTAGTCCATTGTTTCAACTCCTCTCCTTCCTGACTCACACCCAACAAATCACCAAGGTTAACTGAGTTTTCTAACATCAACCACGTATTATTGCACATAAGTGGATGCTAAATGGTGATGCAAAAAGGCTATTGTGCCATTCACTTTCATCTCTTCTTCTGATAGGAAGTGAAGTAAAAAAAGAACAACAATGAATAAAACCCCTTCCACCAACAAGCAGAAAGAATCGTAAGAATCCTTCACAAAGTCCCCAACAGCCAGAACCAAAGAAGGAGCTTGTGGAGGGAACACAGACATATTGTTGGACCTCAATATCACACACTCACAATCAGAGTTTGCAGACTACCCGGGGGGGAGGAAATCAACTGATGAACAATTAAATGCATTATTTTAAGGGGGAAAATAACGCTTAGAAATAAGGTTTCTGAAACAAGGAGCAAATATCCTCACTCAGATGTGATCAGAGCCAAGGAGACCCAGAGCAGAGGCAGGAGCCGGATAGCTCAGAAGATATTCCCTGAATTCCACTGGCTGAGGATGGTTGCCTGCTCTTAGGTTAGGAGGAACTGGCACCTGCCATCGGCATCACTGTGTATCTTTTAAAGGTTGTCATTCCCAGGTGTGGCTCAAGAATGAATTGATTTTTAAACAATGTATGGTTTCAGCTATTTTTATCACACCCTCCTGCCATCTTCATAAAATCCTGAGTTCAAGTTCCCCTTGGGTTTAATTTTCCAGGCATAGATTTGGCAACCCTCCTGGATTTTAGAGTCAAGGTTCTAGTGGCCAGAGCCGGAAGCACGCTGCAATAGGGCACCACTTCCCATCCACCTGCAAATCTCCAGTGCCCAACACAGTGCCTGGCAGATAGCGGGCGTTCAGTGGTATAGGATGAATTTCTGCGCCAATTTCAACAGCTCTTGGCAACTAACTTCTCTGCTTGTGAGGCTCCTTAACAGCCCCATGCAGGTATCTGGCTTATTCTTACTATTTCATGCTCTTCCTTCCACCTGGAATAATGTCTCTTGATCTCTTCTTTCTCTCCGTACTCTCCAAACGCAATCATCCTGTGAATCCCTGCTCAGGACTCATCTCCTCCTGAGATCTATACTGATGGCTGCCATGCTTTGTATCATTTTTCCTTTTGGGTATAGTGACTGGGCAGCACCACAATGCCCGTGCTCATGTTTCCTGTAGCTGCTCTCTTGTTGCAGACTGTTAAACTGTAACACTGTGTAGTGCTGGTGGGATGGTGTGGGATACACATGGACCTGGGAGTCAGGAGACACATGTTTCAGTCTCAACTCTTCCTCCAATTAGCTATTCAACCAGCAGCCAATCAAGTTCCCTTCCATATAATTCTTTCCTTCTTTGTTAAATAAAAGTATTCTGGCTTTAAAATTTTACAATTGCTTCCCCAACTACATTGTGAGGTTTTTGATTTTTATAATAGTATTCAGGCATGGAAGAGTGATCCATAATTATTGGTAGAATTTTGATTGTGACCAACTGAAAATAAACAGCTGCCTCTTAAATTTAAGGTTTTGTACACTCAGGGCTGCAAGATGGCTTGGAGAAATGGTGCTATAAACATGTGGGAGGAGGAGGCAGGCCTGGTGCTGGTCCTGGGCCTGAGTTTCCACCTCCCTCAGGTATTGAACGCTGGCCTCAGCCTCTTCATGTGTAAAGCCAGGCAGCTGGAGGTGACAACTACTCTTGCTTTAATCTTCCCAAATGTAATTCTCCCTAGACAGCACAATCTTTTTGGAGACTTCATTCTCCCAGATCTCATCTAGCCCACCTACATTTCCAAAATCAGGGGCCTCACAGCCTTGAAGGACAATGGAGCCTGTGGGCTGTGCTTAGAGATCCCGGCACCACTCAGCCCAGTGCCTGCAGGGAGGCTGCCGAGCTCCAGGAAATTCAAGGGAAGCAACTGATAGTGGGCAGGCCTAGGGGGAAGGGACAGGAACGAAACACAGCTGTTCATTTAGTACTACAGCAGTGAGATGGAAACATGGTATTCCGGCAGTGAAGAGGAAGGTGACAAGAAACCTAAGAACAGGGAGCTTAATTATCCCTAAAGCTTCCAGTGACACTGAAAACCTTCTCGTGTTTTCTTCTACCACTGATCCCACAGCCTGACCCTTAAACAGCCCCAGTTGGTACTGTGTGCTTCTTGTCTCGGACTGGTAGGAAAACTGGACACTTTGTTCCCCTGTGAAACCTACATGCGCCTGTGTATTGGATCTACACAGAATGAAAACATAGACCTTGAATATTAAATATAAAATGTTATTAAGAAAACAGGATGGGCAATGCAGGGTATACTTGGCACTTTGTGTTTTGTGCAAAGTGTAGCCATTTCTAAATGAAGCCCCAATCCTTTGTTAAAGTCACTGATGAACACAAATATTTGTACATACACTCAGCAGACATCTTTTTCCCAGCACCGTTGTGGGTCAGGCACTATCTTAAGCACAAGGAAGACCAAAATGAAAGTCTGGAAGAATCTTAGTGGGCCCTGGAGGCTCTTGCATCCAACGAGGAGACAGAACAAACAGCCAATGACAATACCTTGCGATGAGAAAATCCTAGAGTTACATCAGTCTTCAGCTGACCCTGGGATGTTTCTTTCATGGCACCCATCCTAGCTTGTTGTTATTTTATTTATGTAGCTACTTAACTCTGTCTCTCCAATTACAATCTAAACTCTATATGGGTAGAGATCTTGTCTGGTGTTTCCACTCCTGCATACCTCACACCTAGCCCAGTATCTGGAAATGGTCAGTGCCCAACAGTATTTGTTAAATGAATGAATAAATTCATTTGTTGAGGAATTCGGTTGTTAACTAAGGGAGTCAAAACTATGCCTATTTGAACATACAGCACTCGCAAGTAGGTTCTGAAAGCTACAATCATTATGAACTAAAATCTGAAATTTAATGTTCACAGCAGCACTATTTACATTAGCCAAGACATAGAAGCAACCTAAATGTCTGTCAACAGATGACTGGATAAAGAAGTTGTGAGATATATATACATACATGCGTGCACGCAAACACACACAATGGAATACTACTCAGCCATAAAAAAGAATGAAATGCCATTTGCAGCAACATGGATGGACCTAAAGATCATTATACTGAGTGAAGTAAACCAGAAAGAGAAAGAAAAATACCATATGATACCACTTTTATGTGGAATCTTAAAAAATGACAAAAAATGAACTTATTTATAAAACAGAAATAGAATCACAGACATAGAAAACAAATTTATGGTTACCAGAGCGGGAAGAGGAGGTAGAGGGGTAAATTGGGAGGTCGAGATTTGCAGGTACTAACTACTATATATAAAATAGGTAAACAACAAGGTCCTACTGTGTAGAACAGGGAACTATATTCAGTATCTTGTAATAGCCTATAATGAAAAATAATATGAAAAGGAATATGTATTTCAATAAAAATACAATTATGAGAGGCATATATCTAGGCTGTATTATAGTTGTAAAGGGCATGTATCTAGATAACATTATATGTCTACCTCTGGATAACGAGTGTCTACTTTCTTTTTCACAAAGGGAATATTCAGACTACAAGCTTGGCTTAGAGACCCCTAAGGGAAGGGAGGGGAAGACCATGAAGCCGACTTGGAGCCTGACACCTGTCTCTCTGACCGGCTGCCTGGCTGAACACATTTCAGGGCAGCGGGTTACACAGTCTGAGAGAGGAAGGAAACTGTTACAGTTCTTTGCTTCCTCTGTGGAAAGCCTTGACCGGTATCATGGTCATTCACAGCAGGTGTTCATATTTTTCTAGAAGCCCCTTTGCCTCCCCTGCCCCACGCATGCGGTTGGGGCTATGGAGTAGGAGTTTAACGATGATCATGCCTTTCTGCCAGAGGGACTCTGTGCCAGCGAGGCCTGTGGTCATAGCCCCTCTGTCAACAAGTGCAACCTGCCTAGAAAGCTTCATGTCCTGGATTATGGCGGGGTAAGGACAAGTCCAGGCTGCCAACAGAGGCTTTAGCAAGTGTGTCACTTAGCGGCTGTGTGCTCACTGCCTGGCAGAGCAAGGGAGAACAGAGCTTCTCCCTCACCCAAGCGTAGTCAGCTCAGGACCAGGTCAGCATCACTGGGACCAAGGCAGCACCCCTGCCCACCAGGCACACAACCCTCTGCTGAGGCCAGAGCCGGAGGCGAAACCCATCGTCTCCCCTAAAGCTTGTCCCCGAGCCAAGAGCAGGCAGAAGTCTGGGAACCCATGGTGTGGGGAGATCACGGGCACAACTTCCTTCCACCGGAGCCTAACATTCCCACTTGTGAGTCTGGCACAGATGGATGAGGCCAAGGTAGGGGGAGGGAGAGGCAGAACCCAGAGCCATTGACACTGTGGGGATTTGTGGAAAGCCTGTGGTTCTGCTGTAAGTGGGGACTTGAAGCTCTCAGGGTTCATGTCATTTAAGTGTAGGCCCTAAAAGAATCCATGCGACTTCCTCCTCGTGGCAGAGGGAGGGTCTGGAAGACTGTGTGGTTTCTAAGCCCTTTCACGCCTGGAGCATGAGTATTCTCTAGAACAGAAAGATAAAATCGACTTCATTTTGGTACACAAATGTCTGGATCCAAGAAGGGTTTTCTTTGTTGAAGACAAAAATTGTCAAGAGGTTTGAATCTGTAGCTAGAGACAGAAATGACAGTGCCCCCAAAGACCATGTTAAAAATCCAAGAATTCAAACATCAAATTTAATTCCTTTAACATTTCTCATACTTTCCTTTACCCACAATTCCTCGCAGTGAAGATATTTGTTGACAAATATCTGTTGACAAACTATGAACACTACTTAATCTACATTTGGTGATTATAAAATTGATAAAGGCAAGATGTTAAAGAAGCTGGAAGTGCTCTTCCCTAAAATCTCCCATAACATTGCACCCAAAAAACGTTGGGTAAGTTATCATGTGTCTTGGTACATAATAACTACTATAAGCATTATTATAGTCAAACAATGTTCAAATGTTCCATGGCTTTCAACTCCATTACTACTTCTGCACTGTTATGAATGAGATGTTCTGGAAAACCTTCTTGTTACAAACACCTAGCAATGCTGTTTAAGACTTCCTAAATAGCCTTTTAAAAATATAGGCAGCCTCAGAGAGAGAGAGAGAGAGGGAGAGGGAGAGAGAGAGGGAGAGAGAGACAGACAGACAGAGAGACAGAGAAACATAGGGACCAAACCCAGAGTTAACTGAAATAGAGTGATACCTGTGTAACAGAGACAAAAGCTACACTGAAAGGCTCTGCCAACGCTAGGAATTTAGTATTTGAGTTTTAGCCTGTGTGGAAGAATGAGAAACAGGATTTTGTCCCACATAAAGTGTGTAGAAGGAATTGAGACTTCCACAAACCCTGTACTTACGAAGGGTTATAAACACAGGGAAAGGGTGGCCTAGAAACACTCTTCCCTGGAAAAGGGAGCTGGTGGCACGAAAACTTGTTGATCTAAGGTATTGGCTTGCGGTGAAGAAAATCTCTCTGAAAGTAGTAACCACAAGCCTGCCTGCGTACAGATTAAGGATTTGAGTTTATATCATCTACATGATCCAGGGAAATTCAATTCAATAAATTCAATTTAAATACTTCTGGATTAGAGGTGTGTTCCAGGAGGTTTGGAAAAAGATAACACAAACCCTCTCTGGAGGAATGCACCTCAGCCTACGCCTTTCAGTACTGGTACAATAAAGATAGCCAAATAGGAACCGCTTTTCACATTTTCTCAAGGTAAAAAAAAAAAAAAAGATCTCACCAAAATGGCAGAGTAGGAGACCCCAGCCTCCAACTGCCCACAAAGAACAACAATTAGACAGTTGTCCATGAATGAAAATAGCTCTGGGAGAGTTCAGAAGTTCACGTAAGAAGCTTCAGAGACACCATGGAACCAAAAACCTGAGAATAGCCATACAAAAAGGGTAGGAAAAAGAGTATCATTTTGCCTCCATCATCCTGTCACCCAGGCCTGTGCTGCTCAGTTTCAAGAGGGAAGTCCCAGGCCAAAGAGAGCTCCCTTGCTGGAAAAAGGAGAGCAGTGTGAGCAACCAGCTTCCTCATCTTTTGGGGGGCACTGCATGAAGGACCTGCTTCAGATATCAGCAAAGCTGAGATAGCTAAGAACAAGTGCGTACCAGTACCAGTCACACAGTATGAGTGACAGCGATTCCCAGTGGCCTGCTCTGTGGAGGACCCCAGTATCCTTTGACACTGAGGACCTTAACAGTCCAGCATCCACTGAATATTCTACCAGCTTTCATCACTGAGGCCCCTGTTGTTGACTCTAGCAGACTGCTCCCCAGAGGACCTTAGCAGCTTTCACCACTGAGGAGAACAGTGGCTGGGCAGAGTCACCACAGGCCCTCCTAAGGTTTGCACCTCACAGGTTTCACACTCACAGATGCCAGGTGCCTGAGTCCCTCCACACTCCCTTCCCTGACTCCTGCTGGAGCTTGGGATTCATGCCAGCAGCCGGCCCCAGCTGTGCACCTACTAGACGTCAACTGAGGCTGACCTCCACCACCATGTGTGCACCCGTGGCTAGCTCGTGCAGCTGCACGAATGCACACTGATAGCCAAGGCCCCACAGCTGCTTGTGATCTGGCCCGGACTCCTACCTCTGGCCTGCACTGCAGTGTATGCCTACAGCTGGTCCCAGGAGCTGTGCACCTGCACACCACCGGCCCTGAATCTTGTCATCAATCTCCACTGTTGTGCACATGCCCGTGGCAATCTCTTACAGCTGCAAAAATGCATGCCAACAACCAAGGTTCCCAGAGCTTCTTGTGGGCTTGGATTCAGCCATGACTCCTATCACCGGCCTGCGCTGCCATGCAAGTCTGCAGCTAGTCCCTGTAGCTGTGCGTCTGCATGCCACCAGCCCCAACTCCCATTATCAGCTTCCGTTGCTAAGCATGCATCTGTGGCTAGGCCCAGCTGTCACACAAGCACATGTCAACAGTCAGGGTCCCTGGGGGTGCTCATGAACTTGCAGCCACTGTAGACCACCTCTCCCTTCCCCAACCACAGCTCTCACCAAAGATCACATAGTTGTTGAAGTTGTGGACCCCAGGTGCCTGAGCCAACAAGGCACCACAACCTCCAGACCTGGAGCCTCCACAGTCCTCACACAGGGTTCCCTGTATCACTAGACCCGGGGTCACAGAATGTCCAGTGTGCCCTCACTCATAGGCACAAGACTTTTCTTATTAAAGTCAGTTCACAAAGTCTGAAAGAGGTGGCTGTTTCTTCACATATGCAGATACCTATGCAAGGCTCCAGGAATAATAAAAGAAAAATCAGGGAAGCATGACACCACCAAAGGAACACAGTAAACTTCTAGCAACTGACCTAAAGAAATGGAGATACATGAATTGCTGACAAAGAATTCAAAATAATTGTTCTAATGATGCTCCAAGAAAATTACAAGAGGACAGAGCTAAACAATTTAATCAATTCAGGAAAACAATATAAGGAAAAAATGAAAAGTTTAACAAATGAATAGAAAACATAAAAAAGAACCATACAGAAAATTTGATGCTGAAAAATACAATGACTGAGCTAAAGAGTTCAATAAAGAGCTTCAACAGCACATTTGACCAAGCAGGAGAAAGAATCAGTGACACAAAAACAGATCATTTGAAATTATCAAGTCACAGAAGCAAAAAGAAAAAAGAATGCAAGGGAATGAAAAAATTCTACTGGACTTAAGAGATTCTATTAAAAGAATCAATCTATGTATTATGGGAATTCTAGAATGAAATATGAAAAATAAAGGAGCAGAAAGCTTATTTAAAGAAATAATAACTGATAATTTTTCAAATCTGGGGAGAAATCTGGACTTTCAAGTTAATGAAGCTCAGATGTTTCCAAACAAATTCAACCCAAAGAGATTTTCTCTAGAATGCATTAAAATGAAACTGTCAAAAATGAAAGACAAACAGAAAATCTTGGAAATAGCAAGAGAAAAAGAGAAAAGAAGCTTCTCACTCATGAGGCATCAACAAATTTCTCAGCAGAAATTTTGTAGGCCAGGAGAGAGTGGTATGATATATTTAAAGTGCTTAGAGAAAAATCTGCCAACTAAGACTACTTTATCTATCAGAATTATCCTTCAGAAATGAAGGAAAGATAAAGACTTTCCCAGACAAACAAAAGCTAAGTGGGTACATCACCACTAAACTTGCCTTATAAGAAATGCTAGAAGTTCTTCAAGGTGAAATGAAAGGATGCTAGTTAACATGAAAACATGTGAAAATATAAAACACACTGATAAAGGTAAGTATCTAGTGAAATTTAGTTATGTACAATAATGCAGTATGGTGTGTTAATCACCCAACTCTAGTATAAAGGTTAAAGTACAGAAATTTAAAAATAACTGTAACTATAATAATTTATTAATGGATACACAATAAAATAAGTAAAATTTGACATCAAAAACAAAATGTAGGGGCAGGGAGTAAAAGGGTAGAGTTTTTGTATGCAACTGAAGGTAAGTTGTTGTAACTTAAAATAGATTGTTGTACTTATAAGATGTTTTATGTAAGCCTCATGGTAAAATTCACAGTAGATTCACAAAAGATAAAAAGAAGGGAACCAAAGCATATCACTATGGAATATCATCAATGTCTTAAAGAAGATAGCAAGAGAGGAAGAAGGGTCAACAGAACGGCCAGAAAACAACTAATAAGATGGTATCAGAAAGACCTATACATATTAATAATTACTTTAAATGTAAATAGATTAAATTCTACAATAAAAGGCATTTAGTGGCTGAATGAATAAACAAAACAAGACCCAGCTATATACTGCCTACAAAAGCCTTACTTCAGCCTTAAGGACACACAAAGAGTCAAGGTGAAGGGATAGAAAAAGATACTCTATGCACATGAAAACTAGAAGAGAGCAGGGGTAGCTATACCTATATCAGACAAAATATATATTATGTCAAAACTGTAGTAAGACAAAATCATTATACAATAATAGTTAATCCATCAAGAGGACAGAACAACTACAAATACATATATATTTATCCAATGTGGGAGCACTTAAAATATAAGCAAAACTAGCAGATCTGAGGGGAGAAATAGACAACAATAAAAATAGGTGATTTTAATATATCCACTTTCAATATTGGATACATTATTCAGACAGAAAATCAATATGGAAATACTGGGATTAAACTATACTTTAGATGTCATCTCTAACAAGCATGTATAGAAGATTCCATCTAACAGCAGCAAAATACACATTCTTCTCAAGTGAATATGGAATATTCTCCAGGATAGATCATATTTAGGCCACAAAACAGGTCTTAATACATTTATAAAGACTGAACTCATATAAAGCATCTTTTCTAACCACAATGGAATAAAACTAAAAATCAATAACAGGAAGAAAACAGGAAAATTCACAAATATGTGAGAGTTAAACAAAATGCTTATGAACAACCAATGGGTTAAAGAAGAAATAAAAAGAAAAATTATAACATATTTTGAAACAAATAGAAATGGAAATACAACATACCAAAATGTATGGGATTCAGGAAAAACAGTTCTAAGAGGGAAGTTTATAATGATAAATGCTTACATTAAGAAAAAGAAAGATCTCAAATAAACAACCCAATTTTACACTTCAAGGAACTAGAAAAAGAAGAACAAAGTTCAAAGTTAGCAGAAGGAAGGAGATAACAAAGATCAGAGTAGAAATAAATTAAATAGAAAACAGGATAACAATAGAAAAGATCAATGAAACTAAGAGCCAGTGTTTTGTAAAGATAAAAAAAATAGACAAGACTTTATCTAGACTTAGCAAGAAAGAGAGGACTTCAGTAAGTAAAATTATAAATGAAAGGATACATTACAACTGATATCACAAAATACAGTGAATCATAAGAGACTATTAGGAACACTTATTCACCAACAATTTGGATAACCTAGAAGAAACTAATAAATTCCTAGAAACATACAATCTACTAAGACTGAATCATGAAGAGATAGAAAATCTGAACAGACCAGTAAAGAAGAAAATCTGAACAGACCAGTATAGAGTAAGGAGAGGGAATTAGTAATCAACCCCACCCCCCGCAAAGAAAAGCTCAGGACCAGATGGCTTTATGAGTGAATTCTACCAAACATTTAAAGAAAAATTAATACCATCCCCACTCAAAATCTTCCCAAAAATTGAAGATATGGGAAAACTTCTAAACTGATTTTATGAGGCAAGCATTATTCTGATTAAAAAACCAGATAAGAATACTACAAGGCCAATAATCTCTGATGAAAAAATACACACAAAATACTAGCAAACTGAATTCAACAGCACATTAAAAGAATTAATCAGCATAATAAAGTGGATTTATCCTTGGGATACAAGAATGATTCAACATACACAAATCAATAAATGTGACATACCACATTAATAAAATGAAGAATAAAAATTATATGATCCTCTCAACGGATGCAGAAAGAGCATTTGACAAAATTCAATACCCTTTCATGATAAAAACTCTCAATGAATTGGATATATTGAGTTAGTTATTGAGCTAATGTCCAACTCCAGGAATTGATAAGGCAAAAGCATATTAAACCTAAAATGTCAAAGGAAGAAAATTATAAAAACTTGAGTAAAAATTAATGACATACAAAATGATGACACATTCAGGATTAATAAATGCTAAGGCTGATTCTCTGGTCAAGGAAAAAACACAAGTCACAAATATATAATATTAGATATGAAAGGGGAATGTAATAATTAACATAGCAGAGATTTAAAATATTACTAGAGGTATCTATGAAAATCTTTATGTCAATACATTTCAAAAACATAATTGACATTTTTTCCAGAAAAATATAACTGTTGAACAGATTTAAACAAAACAGAAAACCTTAATAGTCCTATAACTTTAAATTTTAATGTTTAAAATTTAAACAATAGTTTAAAATTTCCCTAATAATAAATCAGTTTCAAAAGATCTGCCAAACATATGGATAAAAGTTTATTCCAATCTTATACAAATAGGTCTGTGTAACTGCCTCCTTTGCTGTAGGTGTGGTCATGTGACAGTTTTTACCAATGGAATGTGGGTAGTTGTGATGTGCTATATGTCACTGCTCAGCCTCAATCTTAGAAACTTCCCATGTTATCCACTGCACTGTCCCTCTTGCCCTTGATGGAAGCTAGATGCAGAGAAGACACATGAAAAAAAAATCTGGACTCAACCTAAAACCTGGACAAGAGCTAACCTCAAAACCTGTGAGAAATTCATAATGTTATAACCACCAATCTGCTAGGTTTGTTTGTCACCACAAAAGTCGCCTAACATATGACTTTACAAAGGGAAAAAAAAATGAAAGTTTTTCAATGACATTTGGCCTATAAAATTACTTGTAACAGGCCTAGGGGAAGACTCTGTTAGCTCTGCTTGGAATGCATAAATACCAATCACTGTGTCTAGCATGTCACTTCATGGCCTGGATTTTGGAAACTATTAAGAAGAGACTTTAATCTTAACTACAGAATATGTTACTCTGGGTCCTTCAGAATAAAATCAATATCTTATATGCCCCATGTGACCAATGATCATTTGATCTTTTTCCTTTTATATTTTATAGAATGATTATCTGAACTGGTCCCTTAGCTTGGCATGACACTATTCAACCCACCACAGATAACTTCAACTTGGTAATCAGTGTCTGAAACTTTCAGCCTTGCGAAAGTCTACCAGTAGGAGTTGTGTTTTGTTCTAACAAAGTGAACAGTATACAATTTCTTTAATAATCTTGCCCTTGCCTTGCTTTTACTCTTATTTGTTTAGTTGGAAGGTCACATTTCTTTTGTTCTTCTCATTTCTATATGTTTCTACCCCCTTTAAGGAATGGAAAATAAGTCTCCTACTCAAGGATTCTGAAGGAGATACATTGATGAAAATATAGACTCTTGTTCTCATATTTCTACCATTTAACACTATTTTTGCCTTCCTACTTACTGTGGAGTGCCTGCCAGGGGCAACATTTTTCATGGCACCAAGAAAAATGTTGAAATTGGCAGATTTCAAGTGCTGAAAAAAAAAAACAACATTGCTCATTTGGACTAGAATATTATATATAAGTGTTTTGACCCAGGAAAATTTCAAGGAGTTATATGTTGGTCTCTTCCTCTTTCTACAAGGTATCATTATTGTTAGGAATTCATTTTTACATTTCCCAATGCCAAAGATTTCCAAAATACTAAATTCTTTTAATCAATTACTCTTATTCTTGCCACCTCATAGGATGCTCAAAAATCATCAATAAAATCTGTTGAAATAGTCGAGTAAGCTCTTAGATAAAACTGCTAACCACGACTTAACTTTATGCTCTGTGCTTCTAGGCATGGCCTTATTTTTCCCTCTGGATTGCTAAAAATAACTTTTGAGTGCAATCAAGAAGATAAGGCAGGAATCAGAAGCTTGAGAAAAGTAAGTGAATCTGTGTGTGTGAGACAGAGAAATACAATGAGACTCTATGTGACAGAGCATTCACAGAGTCTTTGGACTATCCTGCTCTACACAAATTGTCCTGCTCCACAAATTTTGGTTTTGTTGTACCCACAAATCTCTAGGGAGCTAAGGCTTTCTATCACTTAGGATAGGGTCCAACTGAATATAATAGAAAGCCCTAAGTAATGGTGGTTTATATAAGGAGTTTCTTCTTCTCCCTCTCTTTCCCCTCTCCCTCATACTCTCCCTGAAGGGAAGTTTACAGAAAGGCAGCTCAGGGCTGGTGTTCAGAAGCCTGATGTTGCTGGGGGCCTGGGCTCTTTCTACCTCCACCACAGCTATGGTATGGTCTTCTTTTTCATGGCCCAAGATTGCCCTTCTCTCCTTTTCCATAATATCCTTCTCAGAGAGCAGTGCAGAGGATGGAGGAGAGAGAAAAGGGTATGCCTCTTTCTTTAAAGGAGACTTTCTAGGAACATCACTCAACATAGAAGTATACCTCATTGGCTGGAACTTGGTCACATGGTCACATAGTTTGAGCCTTAAAAATAGTCTTAGCATGGTAGAAACATAAGCAATTGGTAGGGTAGCATGATAAAATAAAAATGGCCCATTAAATTAGATTTTCAGATTAACTTTTTGTGGTATAAGTGTACAACATTTGAGACATACTAAAATTGTATTTCTTTTCTGAAAGTCAAGTTTATTTTGGCAATCTGTATTTTTATTTGATAAATCTGTCAATCCCAAGTAGAAGGTAGGGTTCCCTACTAAAAGGAACAAGCAAATGGAAATGGGAATAGGTAAGCAATGGTCACCGGCACAGCTACTTGGAAGGACCTGATGCAATTAAATGTTATCCAGCTATGGGATGAAAAGATGGACATTGTGACAGGGGATAGGAAAACTTCTGAGATCATCTTTGTTATCGTTGCTAACAAATCTATACTAATAAATTTTTACTAGTAAAGTTAATGATTGGGACCATAACATATAATCCTTAACCTCTCTAGTACTTGTTAGTGAGATTCTAGAGTACTTTATGTGATTTTCTGTGCATACAGTAGGAAGATACTGACCATAAAAAATTTTTTTTTGAAAAATGCCTTTACAGTTCTCTAGGTGGAAGGACACGCTCTTACTTATACTGGGTCAGACTCCTCTCTTTGAGTCTGACACAAGGTGTGACCATGTTCCCTTCTGAATATCCCTTTTTACTTGTTATGGAGTTTGAATGTCAATTCAGACTATTTATTTAACTCATTTAGCTTACCTTGGAATATGAGGGGGAGCTCCCAGGGACCACCAGTTTTATTTTGGCACAAGCTGAGCTTCCTAAATACAGAAGCACTTTTCTGTCAGATCATGAGTTCATCTCTGAATGGACTAGCTTTCATTTCTGAATGGGCCTTCAGACATCCAGGCTGGGTCTGACTCACAACAGAAAAGAACACTTTGCCTCTATTTACATTCCATTTGATGGGAAGCAGCAAGCTACACCTTGGAGATAAAGCCGCAATGTCCACACTTTCCTGTCTTCACATCCTGGCCGATACACTGACCATCAAAGTTATATCTGATGAAAACGATGAAAATAAACACTTTTTCTTGTTCTCTGCCTCACTTTTCTGTCCCTACCTATTCTTTCCAAGGTAGCTGTTCCCCTGAGTTCAACACGAAAATTTGTAGCAAGCTTTTTAATTACAACATTTTTATTGCAAAAGGTAGAATAAAAAAGAATGACCAGAATATTTAGGGATTATTGCTTTTCTTATCCCTCTGGATTCTGAAGCTAATGAATGATTCATAATTCATTTCTAGGCATGAATACTATTCTCCTGGTGACCTCTAAGTCATGATAAGGGAAAAAAAATATCCTCAGAGAGCAAAACGAGAAGCAACATATTTGTGGCTCAAGCTGGATGAATGGAAAAGAACAGAACACTCAGTGGATTAAATAGGATCCTGCAAATCTAAGCTTAGTGGTTGAATGGTTGCCCAGTTTATATTAAAGGACTTATTTCCATTTACAAAATGATTCCCTTTGCATGGTTCAAGGCTTAATATGCTGGGCATGTTCCCAGCCCTAAGCATTTATTTAAGAAAAGCTTTCCGTGTCAACAAAATTCAGGTTCAGAAATGATAAATTTAATGATGAGATCTACAACTTGAAGTCCTGGCTAATTTCAGGTGCTGAACATCCTCCAACCATTTTTACTGGAATGGGAGGGATACAGCAAATGCTATGACTCAGTTCCAGTTATGTTATCACCTCCAATCAGATGAAAATGCCCTTGAAACCCAGGATATGCATTCCTGAGAGTGCTTACATTCGATATATGGTTAAGCGAGGCCAAACTTCAAGATGAAAGTGGAGGAAATCAGACAGTTGCCCAGAAATTTTCAAACACTGGCAATATATCTGGATGAATGACTCCATTTTTTTACTTTTCATGCACTCCTGTGTGTAACTATCCAAAGCTGAAGTTATCTTGGTGGGTACCCTGACTTGGCAATATAAGGCATTATAAGCTTCCTAAGGTCACAGCCTGTAGAACTGTGAATACTAATACTAGTGTACAGGAATTCTGACACATTCCAGGGTTATGACTAATTGCTATTGAGCTTTCAATGCAAGGTCTGATTATTGATCATCTCCAGCTCCTGGTTTTCAGTGTCAAGCCTGCCATATGGTTGGCACTTAATATGTGTCTGGTGAATGAAATGAAATGACTAACAATGCAGTGGAAACTTAACCACAATAGCTGTTACACTCAGTAGAAATATTTCAAAAGCTAAGCCAAGACAGGGTTTAAAAAAATGCAGCTCTGAATAAAGGAGCTAAAACAAACATGAAAACCAAGACACGAAGCCAAGTAAATCAGCAACTGGGCTACATTGATACACCTGGTCAGTATCGTACTGAACTTGGGTTTCATTGGAGGAGAGGTGTGTACCCCCTGTAAACACAAAGACCCACAGAGCAATAAACAACAACAGTTCAAAGGGCAACACTAATGAGAAAGGAAATGTTTCCTTTAGAATTTGCTGCAAAGACTATTTAAGAGGAGCTCACTCCCTAGTCTACAGCAAGGCTGAAAACTGTCCCTCCTCTCCACCTCCTGTACACCTCTGTCACTCATCCCAGCAACTCAGAGTCTCAATCTTCTTCACTCCAACTCCCAAGACAATACTATTCATCCTACTCTATGCACAGAGCCTCTTGCTCTCCTTCCCCGTCTTCACGGTACTTCTCTCAGACCTTTAATTGTGTAGATAAACTTAACTTCCTGCCAAGTACCAATTATCTACTCCCTTTAGGGAGACTACAGGGAAGGGAAATTGGGCTAAAAACGACAGAACTGTCTCTGGCATATGAAATGAGTGCCAAAACTCTGTACATATTTTCAGATTAATCATTTGTGTCCCACTGCACTAATTTTAAACAGTCACTTAACAGGAATCAGCATCTGATATGGAAAGAGAATGAGATCTCATAATGTGTGCAGTATGTATAAACACAATTTCTTCTATAGCCATCATGGACATTTTAAGGCATAGGAAAGCTCACTTTGACAGATGATTGCTCTGTTACAGGATGGCAGCAAAGTAGGTAAATAGGATCATGCCATTTTTATAGCACAGAATTGGTAAAAGGCATTTTACAAATCCTGGCACCCTTGAACTGAACAATTTTTAGGCTAATGTGTGTCTTGCTTTAGACAGCAATGCTTATTGGTGGAGGGTGGATTAATCGCTTAGCTTTATGACAATCGTTAAGCATTCAAGCAAAAGGAGATGCTCAGTACTAAGCCAGGTATTTTCCATTCATCCTCTGGGGGTAGGTAGCACATGTTGTGTGACTACTTCCAGTGAAGGCTCTCGAGGAAGTCTTACATCACTCAGTGGCAATGTTTTGACGTGTCCCTTTCTAGGATCGTGTTTAGCTCTGAAAAGAATGGCTTTACAAAATTATCTCAATTATAAGTGTTGGACAGGTGTTCTTTATTTAGTAGATATGATGTCTAGGCACTGATTGGCTATGGTCCATATTGTGAAAATCATATTAATTTCAGAAAACACTCATGCAATAAAGGTAAACACACATTACAAGGAAAATCAGAACATTATATATTCTGGCTAGAATGTCAGAAGCTTTAAAAAAATAGTAGTAGATACAGGGTTTAGTTAGATAGCTATTTCTAATATTTTTTTTTTCCCTGAGATTCAGTCATACATATATGTATACATATTCTTTTTCATATTTCTATTTTGTTATAGGTTATTACCAATCCCTTTTTAGCTGTATTCCCCCATTTTTTTGTCAAGGTCATCATTATCTCCGTGGTAAACGGTTTCATCTAACATGTATCTACTTCTGAGTTTCAAGTGTATCCTATTGGACTCCTGCAATGTTCCTCTTCAGAATCTTCTTGGCCATATGCTTCACTCTGGCCACTACTGCACTGGATGGCCTGCAGGCTTTGATCAGATCAGCACAGACCTCAGGGGTCAGAACCACCCAGCACTTTGTCTCTGCCCAAGTTAGAGACGGCTTGCTTCCTCTCCTGGACTTAACTACTCTGCAAAACTGGAGATACTCGCTTATACATTCACAACCAGAAGCAGGAGAGTGACAATGTCTGATGTCCATCCTTTAGCAGTAGGGGATGGGAGCAATAATGCTTTCCTGTTTGCCCCATGTATAGTTCTGTGACATATTTTATGATTCCTCAGAAGGTCCCAACAGAATGGACTTCCAGTTCCCTGTAGCAGAAGCTAACCATACAACATATTTTCGCAGAGGTTTTCCCTCCTTCAAGGTTTTACTCCCCTGTTGTGCACCTCTGCTTTAACGAATCATATTCCCAAAGAAATTACAAGCACATGAGTGTCCCTCTCAAGCCCTGGGGAGACACAGGCTCTATCATGTATTTATCACACTGTTAGGAATTCTCTTCTTATCCTTTGGTAAGGAAGAGTTACATAAAAAAAAATAAATAAAAGAACATAGAAAGGATTTTTATTTGTTCTGATTATCAAAAAAGTATGCCTTGGAGACAGAATCTATGTATCTACACTGTCCAATCTGTTGGTACTAGGTATACATGGATACTGAGCACCTGAAATGTGGCTAATCCAAATTGAGATGCACCATAGATGCAAAACACATTCTGAATTTCAGAGAGTACCAAAAAAGCAGTGATTTTTATATTGATTATTTTGAAATAATCATATTTTACATATATTGGTTTAATCAAATATATTATTAAAATTAATGTTGCTTTTTCACATTTTAAATGTGCCTATTAGACAACTTAATATTCCATGTGTGACTCACGCTGTATTCTTATTGGACACTTCTCTTCAGATGGAGGAGACTTAAGAGGCATTTAAGTCATTTGCAATGCACTGACTTTGGAGCTAATTAAAACAATAAGTACATCTGAGATAAATCAGAGAAAGAGAAATGCTGTATGTTATCATTTACATGTGGAATTTAAAAAATAAAACAAATAAATGAATATAATTAAACAGAAATTGACTCATGGCTATAGAGAACAAACTAGTGGTTACCAGTGGGGAGTGGGAAGGGGGAAAGGGCAAGATAGAGGCAGGGGATTAAGAAGTATAAACTACCATGTATAAAATAAATAAACTACAAGGATATATTGTTCAACACAGGGAATATAGCCAATATTTTTAATAATGTTAAATGGAATATAATCTATAAAAATACTGAATCACTATGTTGTATACCTGAAACTAATATAATATTGAAAATCAACTATACTTTGATAAATATATTTATGTAAAAATTATATTAAAAAATGAAACAAAGAGGAAAATTTTAAAACCACCTAGGTATTTGATATAAGAAATTATTGTTACATATTTTTTAGGCATGATAAATGTCTTAACATTGTGATTTAGGTTTTTAAAAAAGAGTCTTTATGTTTTAGAAATATATACCAAAATATTTGTGAATGAAATGATACATCACATGTTTGTTTTAAAGCAATCCATGAATGGGGTAGGGAAAAAGTAGGTAGGCATATAAATGAAATAAAGCTGGCTATCAGTTGATAATTGGTAAAATTAGCACCAGTTGGTACTTGGGAGCCTATTATCCTATTCTCTCTACTTTCCTATATGTGTTGAATTTTCCATGATAAAAAATAATTCACTAAAAGAAGAAAACTTTTGGTAGTGTCTAGTGATGGCAAGGCACTGACTTACATAGGCTATGTGCACAACTGATATCTATATAACAAAGACTTCACTTCTGTCTCTTCTCAGTCTCTGGCAAGAAGGACAGCACCTGATATAGTTTTATGACAGAAGATGTGCACAAAATACTAGGAGTCTTCACTGCCTGGAGAAGTTAACACGGATTATGTGAAGGGAATTAATGCGTATTCCATCCCAAGGTGATCTTGGTATTATTCAAAGAAAGGTGGCTCTTTTTATATTATAAATACACAATATAAATAATATATTTATAAATATATTTATATATTAATACCTATATTTATTAGTTTATACATGTAAAATTTACTAGATGAATATATTTAAATAAATATCATACATTTTTATTCATAAATATATTATTTACTTATAAATATATAAGTTTAAAAGGACTTTCCTTTTACATTATGCATTGTTTTCTACTCTTCTCTCCAAGTCATTTTCATTAAAATACTTTTAAAATGTATACACTCATTTTCTCTCCTTTTTTTTTTTTAATTTTTAGCTTTTTATTTCCCACTGGGATCTTTTCATTTTCCATTGGGATCTTTTTGGCCTTTAAAAAATTTTTTTTGAGCTGTCTATTGATTTTGCACATTTTTGTTAACTTTTTTTGTTTATGTTTTGGGGGGAAAAGGTAATTAGTGTTTGCTTGCTTGTTTGTTTGTTTGTTTATTTAATTTATTTTTAATGGAGGTACTGGGGATTGAACCCAGGACCTTGTGCATCACTCTACACTGAAATATACCCTCTCTTCTGTCTCCTTATTTTAAGACCACTGGAGTCTGATGTTCTGCTTTGTCCTGGAGTCCTAAGGCAGAGCAAGATCTAATTTAACCACTAAGAAACAAGAGATGTTTGGGTTCTCTAGGCAAATACTCAAATAAAACATATCTGAACTAGTTGTGCTCCAGTACACTGAGATTTTGTGGCCCATTTTTCTCACCTTTCAGTTAAGGAGTGGATTTGAGAATAAACGGGACGATGGAGACGAGTACACCCCTTTTGGAGCTCTGTTTCAGGCTAAAACAGAGAGCATCTTCCATCTGCTTCCTGATGCCTAATTGATGAAGTACACTTGACTTCACTGTGCCCAGGCTGGGAGGCAGGATGCCAGCACACTCTCGACCTCGGGCCTTAATGCAGAGACCTCCTCAGGCCGCACTGCACATTGTTAAATCTGTCCAGAGTAGTTTCATTTAGATAAAATAAATAACTTATCCTAAAAACTCTAATTGAAAACACTCCATGTTGTTCTTACCTTGCCTTTTTCAGAGCTTCTCAAAATGCAGACCGTTTTCTGGTCTAAGAATCTATTATACTGAGTACTTTTCAAATGATTTAAATCCCAGCAGCATGTGTCTATAGAGCTTGGCAAGTAGAAGACGCTCAATGAATGTTTATGAATGAAAGCATGGCCCAGATTTCTTGCCTAATGTGTTACTGATCTCACATCTTGTACAGCACAGAGACTGAACAACTTCTACTGTAGTTCTATTGATTTATAAATTGAGTTGCACTTAAATCTCAAAAGAACTAATTCTGTTTCTCACATTAAACTGTCCGTGCTCTGGGATCCACACAATCATCACACTTTAATCCAAGAAGGTTCCCTTAGATAGTGTCTAGACCAGGGTCTTCAAAACTGTGTCCTTGGGAACCCTACGAACCCATGAACAGCTAAGAGACTTCTGAGGGGACATAGAGGGCTCCTCACCTCCTTCCACCTCAAGCTTGAATTCAGCTCAAGCCTACACTGGGGTTCACAGGGATGAGAGGGAAAAGTGGTTCTTGGCTTTGCAGAGTTCGAAAATCACTGTTCCTGACCAACAGCTTTATTTTATAAAGAAGAATATGAATTTCAGAAGTATTCCGTGATAAGTTCAAGCTCACACTGCCAGAACAAAACCAAGGCTAGAACTCCTGTTCCGAGCCAAACCCCTACAGAAGCCCTTCCCCAGGCAACTATGTTGTTCCCTTGTAAAAAGTTACACCACTTTTCTTCCTTTGTGGTCACATTGACCCAAATGCATTTTGACTATGTTTGCACATGATTAAAGTGACCTTATATTTCCATCCTGAAAGTATTTCTTCTCTTTCCCAAAATTGATTAGTATTCTTGGGGATGGGGCTGAAACCTCTCTTTGTACACTATCTTCTACTTTCAGTGGGGTTTCAGAAAGTGTTCAGGAAGCTATTTATGGACAAACTGACTGATAGCAAATGGAACCCAAGATACATGGAGGCTTGGGAAAACTTTAGGGTTTAGCCATGGATGACAAAGGTAAGGTTTCTAATCTATCAGACAACATTTTCTGCTGGGTAACTTGGATATATGATCTTGATAAACAGCTGCATGGGTCCACTGGTCTCTTAATAATTTAGAAGAATTTCTAGCTTTGAGAGTGTTTGGGAAATAGGTCACTAGTGTGCTTTGTACACTTTAGAAAAAAATGAGGATAAGTGCTTATAAGTTCTCACCCACAGTGGAGAAAATAGATACATGAGAACTGAGTTGGTGAATTAATATAGCAATTAATACTAATGGTGTCTGAGCTAGGATCAGGCTGACCTCACTGAGTTTTAAACGGCCACTTAGATTGTTGTTGTTTTCTAGTTTTTCAAACTTTCACAAAGGAAGGGAGAGTGGAGTGGAGTGTTTTCCTGAGTGTGCTTTAGAATCAGTCTAATTTTGAGTCTCAGCTTTGTCAATTACTAGTTGTGTAACCTTGGACAAGGTACTTAACCTGGCCGAGCCTCAGTTTCCTCATCTGTTAACGGGAGATAATATTTCCTCGATAGAGTTTACAGGAAGAAGTGAGGCAGCGCGTATGCAGTGTTTTGCACAGCGCCTTACTCTGTTAAGTGCTCACCAGCCGTTGTGAATAATACTGCAGCATAAACTGGGAAGTCACAGGATGAAGGCCGACATTTCAGATTGCCGCTGTACCTACTGTTATTGTTTCTAAGTTTATTTGAGATAGTAAAATGGTGATGGCTTGCCTTACTTGTGTCAATTAACTTTTCAGTACAACAGCTGTGCGCTTTATATACTTAGCAACATTCATGCTGTTTAGATTATAGTGTGTAATGTAGCTGCAAGAATACACCTCTCGGATCTCCCACAGCAGGAGTGCCATGGACTGAAGTCCTGAGCTACTGGGCTCTGAAATCCATCCAAGAGTTAGTGCTGAGGTCACACATCTGATAGGTTTCTCTCAGCCAAGGACTGAGCACATCAGGGAGACTAAGGCAGGCTCACTCCTAGGTGATGAATGGCTCATCTGATGGGGAACTCTGGCTGGAGGATCCCTCATTGGCCTTGCTGAACCTCCTTAGACTGGCCCTGGAGCCTAAAACTCTCCCACCCAACCTGCCTTCCTTCTTGCTCTCCTTCAGAAGGGTCAGACCTACCTGCTGTTATGATCTGATGGTTCTCCAAATCTTCCCTGGTTCTCTTCTCATTTTTTTCTCCTAAGTGTTTGCCTTAAGAAAATACTTGCATGTCTAATTCTATCTTGATACCTGCTTCTCAGAGGACCCAGGCTAACACATCTTGACTTCATAGAGAGCAAGGCTGAAGAAAGGAACTTTGGTTTTCCAATACCAAGTGCATCTTGGATAGCTCACTGAGTATAATGGTGATGATCAAAGAATTCCAGAGCCATAGGGCCCTCACAGAGATGGCATGGTTTATTCAGCCTGGTTGCCTTTGGATAATAAACACTTAAGCAATTGGGAACTGACAGTGGTTCCTTCCTTGAAAGTCTTCTACCTTGACCACATATATCAGATTTGTCTCATGTTCTTGGAGAGATGAAACTTCTCCTGAGGCTGACAGCAAAAACTATCAGCTGCTGAACACAGAGCTGAAGTTAGAAAATGGTTCCGATAAAGGCATGCTCTTTGCTAACTGACTGGCCAGGGTAAACAGTATTTTACCTTAAGAATTATCTTGAGGAAACCTTCAAGTCTTCGTTCATGGGAAAGTAGGAGACAGGGGAAAGAAATTAAGTTGCATTTTTTAAATATCTGAAAGTATGGGCATATTATACATATGAGCTTTATTTAAAGAAGCCTATGAAGAAGTTATTATTTCCTTTCTCTAAGCAAGGAAATTGAGATTTTGTAACTTGTTCTCAGTCACAAAGCCAAAAAAAAAGGCATTCTCTGAGCACACGTCTGTCTGATTCTGATTCAATAGCCCAGGTTGGTGCGTCTGTGTTTATGGCGCTGGCTATGGGTTATTTTCAATTATGGACCCAAGAAACTGAACTGGAGACCAATAACCTGCGCGCTGATTTTCTTTCCCAACCAGAGAATGTGCCTGCTCATGGCATGGTCAGCTGAGCACTACAGTGGTCATAGGTATGTAATAGGGAAGAATAAGTCTGACTCCATATTAGATCTGTTCCTTTAGCTCTAACCCTGTGCTCTGTTTCCTATACTTAGTCATACTGGTTCTGCACCTTTCGTAAAAGAATGTTTGCCTGTAGCCTGAAATATACAGGACAGCCCATTCTCAAGGCTCTGACCTCTAAAGGTATAGCACTTTTCCATTTATATAGGGATAAAATGCTGGAGAACAGAGTAACATTTGTCTTGTTGGAGGTTTACAGGAACTCATGACCTGACCTAGGTGGACAGCTGTAAGAACAAAGGATTTTGACACCAAGAAGTCTGCAACAACCAACCACAACCCTCCCCCTTTTTAGTATAAAAGGAGCCTGAATTCTGATGTAGGGAAGATGGTTCTCTAGGACATTAGTCTGCTGTCTTTCCGGATAAAGTCGTTATTTCCTTGCTCCAACATTTCCCAATTTACTGGCCTGTCATGTAAGGAGCAGAACGAGTTTGGACTTGGTAACAGGTACAGGGGTTGAATGCCTGGAAGACATGGTCTGAAGGCATGCAGGGCTCCCTGAGGGGAAACTGTTTTGTTTGCTCTTCACTTTCCTCACTTCCGTGGGGATTTATAACTAGAAAGTTATCTTGAAAATGTTACTCTGTTGACAGTCAGATGTCACATATGACCACGCCTGGATAAACAGAGCTACAATGTTTCAGACAACTAGGTCAACTCACATTTTTTTTTCACTTACTTTAATATTTGATAGGACAGTGTTTGGGCAGGTTGTGGCAGATATCAAGTTATTATAGGAAAGAATATGGTATTATAGGAAGAACATCAGATAGAGGTCTTGCCTTGCCTTGTCTCTAATATTAATCAGCTGGGAAACTCTGGATAAGTCAATTTACTTGGCCTCAGCCCCTTTATCAGTAAAACCAGAGGGTTGGATTCAATGGCTCTCTAAAGTCCTAACTCCAATATTCTGTAACTTGATGATCCTGGTACAGATTGGCTGAGGACTGTTGTGTCAGTCCCCAGAAAGCTGCCAACTTTGCCTGAGCAGGGATTATTTTGGCTGAGCCCGCTCCATGCCATCTGTCCTGTTCTATGCTAGTCTTAAGTGCTTCTCACCAGCATAGCCCACAGTCATGTGTCTGAATCTGGGTGTGCTCCAAGCAGAGCTGGAACCACCAAGACCTGTTTAAACCTATCTAGTCTTACAATCTGAGGTGATGAAAGATTACAGAAGCTACATACTAAACCATAGAAGCCTATTAGAATGTTTGTCAGGTTCCTTCTGGGCACCCCCCTAATAAGGTATTTTGAACAATGACAATAGCAATAATACTGTAAATCCTAAATTCTCACTCTATTTAGAGTAACTTTCATAGAGTGCCCTTAATAAGAAGCCAGGGATGGCAAGTGGTGTGTATGCATGTGCGTACCTTCTTGGTGCCTGAAGCTAAGTTACTCAGTATCTCCAAAAGTTGCATGTCTCATCATAGTTTCTGGTAGTGCTCTGAGGCCAAAGACACAGAAGTTGGAAGATACCACAGTGAAATGCTTGTCCCCATTATCCTCCCCTCCTCCTGCCATTTGTCTTAGTGACATTTAACAGACAGATGTGATGGTTCTAAAATCCATTTTGGTTTCTTCTCATCAACTAACTTACATTTACAAGCCCTAATCCGGGATATTCCCTAGACACTCAACTAAATCAAATATAGAGAAATCTTAAATAAGTCCCAACATTCTATGTAGCTATTTACTAAAAATAGAATTTATATTTGGATGTCTATCTGATCAAAATAATTTAAAATGCAGGTCCATTTTAAGTTAGTTCCTAGAATGGTTCCTCACCTACCCCATCTCTGAAAACGATCCTAAATCAGAAACATGACAAAAATGTCCATTTAAATGTTTGTTTTGGTTTTTTCCCCAAAATATCTTCTCTACTTTGATTCAATTTTTCATTGGTGTCTTAAACAGTACAAAAAAGGAAATAAAAAATACCTGACTGGAAAGGAAAAAGTAAAACTGTCTTTATTCTTAGAAAACATGATTGTCTACGCAGAAAATCTGATGGGATGTACCAAAAAAATCATAGAACCAATAAGTAAGTTTAGCAAGGTTGAGTAAACAAGATCAATATACAGAACATATATTTCTCTATATTAGCAATGAACAATCAGAAATAGAAGTTTTTAAAAACACCACTTACAATAGCATCCAAAATATTAAACATTTAGGGACAAATCTAGTAAAAGATATGAAAGATCTGTACACTAAACAGTACAAAACACACCCAAGAGAAATTAAATGAGAACTAGTTAAATAGAGAGACATTCTGTGCTCCTGAGTTGAAAGACCCAATACTGTCGATGTGTCAATTTTCCCTAACTTGATCTATGGATTCAATGTAAGTCCAAGAAAAAAATCTGAGCAGGCATTTTTTTAAGGGAGGGTAGGCTAAAAACTGACAAGCTAATTCTAAAATACATATGAAGTTCAGAAGAGCTAAGATTGCCAAAACAGCTTTGATAAAGAACAAAACTGGAGGGCCAGCACTACCTGATTTCAAGACTTATTATAATAAGCAAAATAGTGTGTGAATATTAGAGTAACGACAAATAGATAAATAGAGCCCAGTAATAAACCCACGCACATGTGAAAAACTGATGTTCTACAAAGGTACAAATACAATTCAGTAGAGAAAGAATAGTCTTTTCAACAAAAATGCTGAAACAACTGGATATCCATGTGTTTTATATGTAGTATCTATTTCACACCTTACACAAAACTCAAATAGATCATGGATCTAAATTTAATACCTCTACAAAACTTCTAGAAGAATACACTAGGAGAAAACCTTTGTGACCTTAGTTTAAGTAAATGACTCTTAAACACAACATCAACACCGTGATTCATAAAAGGACAAATTTTAAATTGGACTTCATCAAAATTAAAAATTTCTGTTCTTCAAAATACACTATTAAGAGAATGAAAAGACAAGCCACAGTTTGGGAAGAAGTATTTGCAAATACTTATAAAAGACTTAGACTTACCCAGGATATTAAAATAAAACTTTAAAACTCAAAAATGGGAAAACAAATAATCCAATTAAACAAAGGACAAAGATTTAAAAATACGTCTTGTTAAAGAAGATATACAGAAGATAAGCATATGAAACAATGCTCAGCATCAGTAGTAATTAGGGAAATGCAAATTAAAACCACAATGAAATACTACTACATAACTACTGGAATGGCACAAATTCAAACGACTGACCATGTCACAAGTTGGTGAGAATGTGGAAGAACTGGAAGTCTATTATAGTGCTAGTGAGAATGTTAAATAGTACAACCAAGCTGTAATACAGTTTAACAGTTTCCTAAAAAGTTAAACACATATCTACCATATGATCCAGTCATTTCACTCCTACGTAATTACCCAAGAGACACAAAAGCATATGTTCATATAAAGACCTGTACATGAATATTTATAGCAATATTATTTGTAATAACTCCAAACAAGAAATAATCTAAATGTCAATTAACAAGTGAATAGTTAAAAAAAAAAACATGGTATATCCATATAATGAATACTCCTCAGCAAAAAGGAATCAACTACTGATATATGTTATAAAATAGATAAATGTCAAAATAATTCTGTGTGACACTGAAATGATTACATACTGAAGGAGTCAACTTACATAAAATTCCAGAAAATGCAAACTAATCCATCGTGACAGAAAGCACAAAGGTGGTTACTTGGGAGTGGAAGCAAGAGGTGAGAAAGAGTGAAAGGGGAAAATTACAAAGGAATTTATGACTATTACCTCCAAACATTTCCTAGTCAAGTGAAATCCCTAGAGGTAATAGGTATTTTCATTATCTTCATCGTGGTGATGATTTCCTGGGTGTGTGTATGTATATATAAAAATTTCAAACTGTATATTTTAAACGTGTGCAGTTTACTAGGTTAATTATACCTCAATTAAAAAAGCACTATGCATGCCAACAAAACTGCTTAAATATCTGGAAAAAAATAATAAAATAGATAAACCTCTGGCAAACTGGTCATGAAATAAAGAGAATCAAACAATATGCTAGAAACAAAAAATAACATGTATAATGACAGGAAACATTAGAAATTAAAATGGTAAATGAATAAAACTATTTTATAATAATACACGTGAAACACGTAAGATACACAGCTTTGTAGAAAAAATCTGTATTATAAAATGTACTCAAAATTAGTAGAATATTTCACCAGATCAATAATTATTAAATACATGGAGTTATTAATAAAAAATTTTCATCTCCAAACCAAAGGGATCCAGGCCCAGATTTTTTTAGGATAAAGTTTTTACCAAAACTTTAAGAAATAAATCATCATTATCTTCAATTACTCTTTTCAGAGGACAGAGAGTTAGAGAAAGCTCATTTTATAAAATAAAATATGATCTCAAAAAGTAGAACATGAAAAAAATATATATAGATAACTCTCACTTATGGACAAAGGTCAAAATTCCACATGGTATAATAGTAAAATGAATTGTTTTAAGAAATATTTCATCATGACCAAGTAGGATATATCTTGGGAAAGAAATAATATTCCAATATTTAAAATTCTAATTCACCACATTAAAATATTAATAGAAAAAATATGAGCTCAACTGTTACTGAAAATTTTTTAAATAAAATTCAGCATACATTTATGATAAAAAATAAGAAAAAGAAGAGAACATTTTTATACTAAATCATAATTCTATGGTTGATATACTTAATGGCAAAACTTTAGAAGCACTTTCTTTTAAGAAGAAACAAGATAAGGGTGTTTGCTATCAAGTTTATTACTAGTATTGTACTGGAGATACTAGAAAATTCAATAAAACAAGAAAAATAAATGAGGTATAAAAATTCCAAAAGAAAGAGTTGAAAACTGTCATTATTTGTAGACAATATGTGCACATAAAAATAAAAGTGAACGAACAAATTATAATAAGAGAACTTGAAAAGTCTGTAGGATACAGTATCAACATATGAAAACAATAGCTTTTCGAACACGTAAAACAACTAGATAGAAATGCAATAAAAAAGAGGAACCTAGTCATAATAGCAATAAAAAGTGTAAGGAATAGACATATAAAAAGGTTTTGTAAGATTGTTATAGAGGAAACTTTTTAAAACTTTATTCAAGGATTAAAAAACTTGCACTATTAAAGAGATACACCATATTGAGGTTTGGAAATATTCAATATCATAGAGATGTCACCTCTTCTTAAATTCACTTGTAAATTTCATCTAATTTCAAGTAAAATCACAGAATAATTTTTCATGACATTAACAATTAAACTAATGTGAGTACAGCCTAGGCAATTTTGAAAATGAAAAACAGAAGAGAGGGATTTGCCCTTCTGGTTACTAAGATTTATCATAAGGCAATAATAATTAAGTCAATGTTACATTGGCAGATATAGAAGAATAAACCAATGGAATAGAATAAAAAAGTCAAGAAATATATATGGAGCCAAAATCCATATATTCCCAGTCAAAGACCTAACTTCAATTATACCTTTGATTGGAGTGATTCCAAAAAAGTTAATTTCATTTAATAAAAAAATGCACTCTTCCTGCTTAAATGTAACTTATGTGTGAATGAAAATATTCAATAGCTAGCATCATCTTTATTAGAAGTACAAGTAGATTAAAGTACAAGTAGAGACTAACATTTCAGGCAAGTGGGTGAAGGAGATGAAGACACTGACCAGGTCTCAAAGGATTGTGTGTCTATTTTAGAGACTTTGGAATCTATTTTGTAGGCAATGGGAGTCTTCAAAAGATTTTAAGCACGAAAGTGGTATAGTCATATTTGAGTTTTTGATAGCTGCCTTAGTTACAGGACAATTCAGAAGGGAATAGAAGGCAAGCAAAGAGACCAGGTTACTGCAGTCAAAGGGTGATGAAATGGATGATGAAGAGGAAGAACTCTGGATATATTTCAAAGTTAAAACTAGCAGGATCTGATAATTGTTTAGATGTCAAGCTTTCTGGAGAAGGAAGAATCTAGGATGTCTTTCAGGTTTTAGCTTCAGTAACTATAGAGTGGGAATGGGAATATAGAGAGTGAACAAATGGAGAGAGATGTGATAGATTCCATCTGAGACACTCAGAGATACCATTAAAATATCCGTATGGCTGTGTACCTGTTCCTTAGGTGATTACTGAATGGGAGAATAGATCTTCTCTATTCAATAAAGCAAAACGCAGGGTTCTAAGAGTGAGAGAGTGGGTGGGGCACTTGAGGAGAGGAGTCACAGAGGTGAGTCAGAGAAGCTGGCCAAAGACAAGTAAAGGGACGAGCGAGGTTGCCGACCGTGCATTTGTTGTGAAGCCCATCAGCCCGACTGGCTGATTTACAGCAATGAGAGCTTTATAAGCATTTAATGACTAATTAAGTGAATATGAGAAGGAGAGAGGACAATAGGCCTTATCTGTGTTTGGAACACAGATAAGGGATTGTTCAAATAGTTCCCTCCAGCCAGGACAACTTCTAGTAGAAAGTAGGATTTTCCGAGAACTCTGAAGAAAAGCACGTGGTGTAAAAGCTAAGAATAGGAAAAGTTTCTGGCGTTTACCTGTGTGAGAAATGCATGCACAAGGAAATTCAGGACAAAGAAGAAATGAATGTGACCATCAGGGAGGCAGCACAACCCAATTAAGAGTAAGAACAGAGGCAGAAAGAATTTAAGTTCAAACCCCTATTCTACCACTCACTGGAAGAATACCCTCACTGGTAGGTACCTATTCTCATTACATCTCAGCTGCTTCTTCTGTGAAATGACGAGATGATGACATCTCCTTTAGTGGGGTTGTTGTGAGGGTTACATAAGGACTACTTGTGCAACATTCTTAGCCCAGTAGCTGTCCCGTGATAAGGGGTCAGTAAAGGACACACGGCAGATTTCTGGGCAGAGGGAAGGTTAGCAGGGAGGAGGGAAAGGCCTGTCTCAGCCAAAGTTGCTCAAGGCCTTGAAATGGAGGCTGAAATTGATAGCAGCATTTCCAAGAGAGTGGAGGCAATTTTGATGTACCTAACTTCCATTTATCTTTATTGGTATTTCACCATTCAAAAAAGTTTATCCTATTTTCCATAGAATTTCAAATTCCTCTAGGCTAGGACAGGGTTGTGTGATCTTGGTGGTTTCCAATATCTGACAGGAACCCAAATGTACTCTTGTTAGGAGAACTGAGGTAGGGGCAGAGGACAAAGAAGCCAGGGAAAACATGAGCATTCCAGACTCCCTGCAGGCAAGTGATGGTCTGAGGGAAGGCTCACAGTTACCTACTGGTGGTTATGTGAGCTTAGTAAAGAAGCTGATTAGCAGATATAACCTACTATATATAAAACAGACAAATAGACAAACAACAAGGTCTTACTGTATAGCATAGGGAACTATATTCAGTACCTTATAGTAACCTACAATGAAAAAGAATATGAAAAAAACTATGTACATATATACATATAACTGAATCACTATGCTGTACACCAGAAACTGACACAACGTTATAAATCAATTATACTTCAATTAAAAAAAAGAAATTGAACAGTAGACTGAATTGAACTGAGTAAGTATGGCTTCTGAGAAACAGGAGACAATATAGGGGGAAAGATCAGAATTCTGTTAATGCTTAGATTTAAACAGGAAGGGAAAAAGAGAGCATGTCAATCAGGTTTCTTTCTTAGAAATACGGGCAAAATGGTGGCACCACCCACAACAAAAATGGAGTGCGGTGGAGCAATGTGCTTTAGAATAAATGTGACCAGCTTGAATTCCATTCTATCCACTCCCAGATGCCCGAGGTCTTCACATTATAATTAGAAAAACACTGACTGAATGTAGTAAGTACAGGTGCAGAGTTGCTCTTCAAGGAAGTTTATAGCTTCAGTGAAATCCAAGTAATGTAAATCTACAGCCTGTCTCTTATCTGGCAAAAAAAAGTTCAATACTTGTAATCATAATAGTTACCATTTTCTTAGACCTTTGCATATTCTAGGTTCTGGGCTAAGTACTTCATAAACATCATCTGTAATCCTCAAACAGCCCTGAAAAGTGAGTACAGTGATGTCTGTTTTATAGAGAAGAGACATGAGATTAAGACATTTATTTACCCTAGGTCACACAGTCAGAAGAGGAAGAGCAGGAAATTGAACCAAACCTCTCCGACACCAAAACTCGTGCACTCTGTGGCAGGGGGCTGCCAGTGCCTGCAAGTTCACTATCTTTGACCTTTGGATCTAGACTCTGCACTGTAGATTCATGTAGCACTGGTATTTTAAGCCACTGATCAGCGATCTTCCTGGCTTCTGTGTAACTATTTTTTCCACCTATTTCCATCCATCTCTTGTTTGAATGGATAAACTTTGCCGATCTAGAAGTCTTCTTCTTGAACCTGAGCAAGAAGACATGAATGAAACAAAACAAATGATGGTGCCATTTCTGGACCTATCTGTTCTGTATCCTGGCTTGTGCTGGTCTTTTCCAAAGGCAGAGAAAGGAGCTCCCAGCTGTTTCTGAAGTGAGAAGCAAAAGGGCCAACCTGACAAAAAGATCTCTCTTTGGCAGTTTTCTCCACTGGAACAAGGGATCAAATTTTGGCTACAACTTAACCCTTTTGATTCTGATGCTACCTCTCCATACTTCACAAGGCTTTTCTATGACTGGTAACTCAGTAGTCCATGGTCAACAATTTAAAAACTTAACTGGAAGTAGTGTGCAGGATACGAGGAAGGTTTTAAGTGATGTGAGCTGATATCTACCGGGTCTGTTGGGAGACAAGCAAGAGGAAGATCTTGGAGGAGGAGCCCGTGGAAAGGACAGGCTGCAGCAGACCTCCTCAGTACCCATGAGGGTGCTGCCACTGGGCCAATGGGAAGCATCGGACTTCCAGAGGGAAGAGGAAGCGCGGTGTGCTGCGCGGGTGTGGGGGCACCAAAAACCAGCTTCTCCTCAGGCCAGCTCCATGCTTTGCTCCTACAACCCCCAATTCCCACTCCAAGAAGAGCTGTTCCTCCTTAATGAAGCTAGTAAGTGTCAAGGAAGAAATGAAACCCGGGGAGCAGGAAAAGCCAGAAGGAAAAGAATCAAGAAGAAGAATTTGCAGTCCCTGTTAAACCTCCCTCCATACCTTCTTAATAGTTCTTTGTACTTAGAGAATCACTTCAAACATGGACATTTTAATAGACAAACCCTGAAATATAAAACCTTGATGCCAAGGAGAAAGGGACATGCTTTTGCAGAGTGTGGCTTTTGCAGAGTGTGGATGAGGGAGGATTGAAGCCTCTGGGGTAAGACCGCAGACCCCTGAGGGCTTGCAAATAGATGTGCAATTATCATAATGAAACCAGGAAGGACCCTGTGGGGCCTTCTCGGTACAAAAGCCTCTTCAAGTACCCTGGTATCTTATTTGCAAGAAAAAGGCTTCAGCCTCCTAGATCTTCCCTGAGTTCCAAAGGGCAAATTCAAATAGCAATTAATTAGGGAAGGGAGGGAACTCAGAAACAAAGGAGAAGCGATAATAATAAGGAGGTTATGGAAGACCATGAGGTCTGCTGAATTTGAGTGTACTCAGAATAATAAAAGAGAAGGCTATGAAAACCAGGACTGTAGACAATACGGACCTGCAGATCAGAATCTTTTCTGTCTTTCTGGAATTGTGTACACCAGCGAGATGGTCTACACAGGTACAGAAATAGGTAAACACAAGACCCAGGCTGGACCCACCATCACAGAATCCTGATCAGGAGAACCTAAGGACCATCACTGATGAAGAACATCCTTTTGCCTTCAAGTGAACTAGATCCGGAGCACCCAAACTAAAGGAAAGAAAAGAGTTTACATTTTATAAAGATATCCAGGAAAAGTAAAAACCACTGAGAGCCTAAGGGACCCATTTCAGTGGAAGACAATTAACATCATTAAGAAAGCCTGTTGTATTCTTATCTCAAATCCTACCCAGTATAGATTGAACCCACATAGATTTAGGCAATAGTAATTCAAGAAGAGCAATTATAACCATGTCTTTGAGATAATCTTATTATTACAAGAAGGAAAAAGATAGCATGACTGTTTCATACAGTCATATTTTCACCTGGTACCCTGCTTATATTTCTAGTTAAGTGAAGGCTTTAAGCAAGAGAAAGGTCTCAGAATCTCATTAGATTGATTTTGTTTATTTTCTGTCTTGCTCCACTAACCCTAAGAGGGAAGGGATTTTTTTTTTCCTGTTTTGTTTACTGCTATTCCCAGAGTCTAGAAGTAGTGCTTGACACTTAATAGACATTCAGTAAATGTTGAAACAATTAATTAGGCTTGCAGTATTATCTAATCACTCTCCCTGCCTCCTTTCTCTTATATGGCACACCCTTACCTCTGAAGACAATCTTTATAAAACATGAACCTTGATGACAGGACTCTCCTTTTTCAAAAAAATTTTAAAACATTCTTCTTTTTGTGTGTGTGGGGGGGGGAAGTAATTAGGTTTATTTATTTATTTTTTAATGGAGGTACTAGGGATTGAATCCCAGACCTTGTGCATGCTAAGCACACGCTCTACTACTGAGCTTTATCCTCCCTCCCTCCTCAAACTTTTCAAACACTGCACATGGTTTCGGAGAAAGTTCTTGTTTTTCAATAAGCTATTCAAGGCACTCTGCTGCACATCTGCAACTAACACATTATTGTAAATCAACTATCCTTCAATTAAAAAAATAAGAAAAAAGATAAGCTACTCCAGGGCCTCTGTGATCTGGAAACAACTTACGTCTCCAGATTCACCTGCCAGAGCCTTGTGCCTTCCGAACCAGGACTGTGGTCGGCCTGGCAGATGCACTCTCTCTGCCGAGGACACCCCCCAACGTCCTTCTTCTCTTGGCAAACTCTTACTTGTTCTTCCAGACTCAGAATGAATGTCACTCCTTCTGGGAAGTCTTCTCAGACTAACTCTAAATCTGGGTTATTTACTTTGGCACATAATGGTACATAAATGCTTCCATCAACGTGTTTATACTGCATCAGATGATGGGATTGTATTTTTGTGTTTTCGACTACTGCGTTCCCTATAATTACTTCTAGGTTAGGTTCTGTGCCTTGGCCATTTTTATATCCCCAGTGCCAGAGAGTGCGCTTGCCGCAAAATCAACACTTGATAAATATCTGGGGATGTGAACACTGAAAAGGGACTGTGGAATTAGTGACACTTAAAAAATGTTTTTAATTAAATGTTTATTTTGGCTTGTAAATCAATGTTATTTTAAAATCATGCTGATGATCATTCCAAGTTTCACCTATTAAGTACTACATGGTACACAGGCTATCTTCTCAAGTAATTAAGTTTTTTTATTGTGGTAAAACATACATAACATAAAATTCACCATTTACCCATTTTTAAGTATACAACTCAGTGACATTAAGTACAGTCACAATCCTGCACAACCATCACCATCACTCGTTTCCAGAGTTTTTCTGTCATTCGAAACAGAAATGCTATAGCAGTTAACAATAACTCCCCATTCCCTCCTGCTCCTGGCCCCCGGCAACCTCTACCCTACTTTCTATCTCTATGAACTTGACTATTCTAGGTACCTCATATAAATGGAATTACACAATATTTGTTCTTTTGCATCTGGCTTATTCACTGAGAATAATGTTTTTAAGGTTCATGTATGTTATAACATGTATCAGAACTTCATTCCCTTTTAAGACTGAATTATAATCAGTTGTATGAATATACCAGATTTTGTTTCTCTGTTCATCTATTAATAGATATTTGGGTTGTTTCCACCTTCAGCTACTGTACTAGTGTGAAGATTGTTGTACAGGTATCTGCTTGAGTCCCCGCATTCAACGCTTTTGTATATATACCTAGGAATGGAACTGATGAATCATAAGGTAACTCTATGTTTAATTTTTTGAGGAACTGCCAAACTTTTCCACAGTGGCTACAACACTGACATTCGCCTCAGCAATGCACAAGGGTTCCCGTTTCTGCAAGTCCTCATCAACACTTGTTAACACTTGTTATTTTCCATTTTTAGTAGTGGCCATTCTAATGGTGTGAGTCAATGACATTTTGATGGCATGAAAATGTAGATTTTTGCTATATTTATATTTTCAATTTTGAGAATGAAATTTGAGCTAAATTGCTATGCTTAACTTGTGAAAAATTAGAAATTCACTATTATTTATAATACCCTGTCCCTAGCCCAGGCATCCTTTTGGAAAAAGTAAAGACATAATATAGAAGTTAAAAAAAAAGTCAGAGGGAAAATGGTAACATTCTCATGACCTGTCATTCAGCTATTTTCTCTGCGTTAATAACCTTCATGATGCAGTCCACAGGCGCTTCTGAAAACATATTTAATTTAAAAAGGTGTGAAGCAGGACCATTCTAGTAATAGTCTCCAGTGAAATTCATTCCATATTTTTGCATTAGTCTGAGCATTTTTATGATTTCAAGGACGGAAAAAAGCTTACAGAAAATCACACATATGCAAATGCTGTGGATGTAAAGATATGCATAGAAAATGCTGCTTCTTTTTATAAATCTTTTTTACAGCACATTAAGGCAAAACCAATGTTATTGCAATATTAAAGTTCACAATTTCAGCAATCTATTAAGGCCTCTAGAGGAACATTAGTTACAGCAGGAAACTCCAGCCCTTTAGAGAAGTTGCCAGAAGAGAAAGGTTTCTCTCTCTCTCTCTCTCAGACTTAACTGAGGGAAGCATTTAATAGGAGGAATTTTATAAAGTGACCATAGTACTCTTTGAAGGCAATCAAATATTCAGAATCGATTGACTTATAGGAACTTGGCCTTAGTATCCTAAAATGAGCCATTGGGAGACAGCAGTATTATTGGAAAAAGAAGTAGGAAGATGATCACCCCTGACATTATATGCTGGTGCCACATAAGTATGATCTGCAGTTATAAAATTTTGAGACCTTTACCATACAGTGATCTAACAAAATCCTTCTTATTCTAACCCTGTGAATTAGGCATTGCTGAGATGATCACCTCTATTTGTGGGAAGCAGAGCCTGAGGCTGAGAGTTGTATCTTCCCCTAGTTCCCAGAGACAGTCACCAGATGAAACAGGCAGTGTGTGTAGAAGAAGATGCATGGGATCTGGAGAGAGTCAAGTTCAAATCCCTGCTCTGGCACTCTACAGTTGTTTCCTTAGAAACACTCCTTAAGTTGTGTAAGTCTCAGTTTCATCTTCTATAAAATGAGATGAATAACATCTATCTTACAGCATGGTTTTGAGAATAAATACTTAATAAGGGGAGTTATTCTGTTACATTTCTCCCAGCCACGCCCACATCAGACATGACTAATCGATGACAGCACAATTTCCCATGAAGTGCAGAGCAACCTCAGAATCCTTCTCAAGCTAGCACTGTGGGCAGTTATACCAACTGAACAGGGTAGACAGTAGAGCTGGGACTTATATGTCATCCTAGGTCTCAGAGCTGCATTCACTGCTGCTTTGTTGGCCCTCTCATCTGTCCCTAAGGAACATTCTTTACCAGCTTAGGTAAAGGTCCAAGACATTTTGTAGCAGGGTCCATTTGCTCAGAACCATCTCCTTCTTCCACCCTCTACTGATACTAAGCTAATCTATTTCCACTCGCCTATGACATGCTCTCTGAATCTGCAAAAGGCAAACAGAGGAGGAGAAGTTAAATAGTTAAATGAGCGAGGAGCATGAGATAGGGAAAAAAATGTCCAGACCAACTTTTAACAATTCAGTCTTTGTTATTTTTTTTTCTAATTTTCTGTTGACATCTGTCATTTGAGGAGATTTGTCCAGTAACAGTACAGGACTCCTCATTTTATTGCACTTTGCAGACAACTGTGTATGTGTGGGTTTTTTAAACAAAAATTTAAGGTTTGTGGCAACCCTATGTTGAGCAGGTCTATTGGTACCATTTTTCCAACAGCACTTGCTCATTTTGTGTTTCTGTGTCAGATTTTGGTAATTTTTGCAACATTTTGAACTTTTTCATTATTATTTTGGTTGTTATGGTGATTTGTGATCAGTGATCTCTGATAATATTTTAATTGTTTGGGGGTATCACAGACCACACCCATATTAAGTCAGACAACTTAATAAATGTTGTGTGTGCTCTGACTGCTCCACCAACTGGCTGAGACAACAATTTTGGTCAAGTCAGTAAACTTGAAATTAGGCCAGTTAATAACCTTACAGTAGCCTCTCTCTGTTCAAGTGAAAGGAGAGTCACATGCTTTTCACTTTAAATCAAAAGATAGAAATGACTAAGCTTAGTGGGGAAGGCATGTTGAAAGCTCAGACAGGCCAAAGCTAGGTCTCTTCCACCGAACAGTTAATGAAGTTGTGACTGCAAAGGAAAAATTCTTGAAGGGAATGAAAAGTGCTACTCCAGTGCATACATGAAAGATAAGAAAATGAAATAGCCTTATTGCTTTTATGGGGAAAGTTTTAGCAGTCTGGATGGAAGATCAAGACAGCCACAGTATTTCCTTAAGCCAAAGCCTAATTCAGAACAAAGCCCTAATTCTCCTCAGTTCTAAGAAGGCTGAGAGGGGTGAGAAAGCTGCAGAAGAAAAACTTCAAGCTAGCAAGGTGAAGTAGCAAGTGCTGCTGTAGAAGCTGCAGCAAGTTACCTAGAAGCTCTAGCTAAGATAATTCACGAAGGTGGCTACACTACACAACAGATTTTCAATGTAGATAAAACAGTTTTCTATTGGAAGAAGATGCCATCTAGGACTTTAATAGCTAAAGAGGAGAAGTCAATGCCTGGCTTCAATGCTTCAAAAAACAGGCTGACTGTCTTGTTAGGAGCTAATGCAGCTGGTGACTTTAAGTTAAAGCCAATGCTCACCATTCGGAAAATCCTAGGGTCCTTAAGAACTATGCTAAATCTACTCTGCCTGTGCTCTATAAATGGAACAATAAAGCCTGGATGACAGCACATCTGTTGACAACATGGTTTACTGACTATTTTAAGCCCACTGTTGAGACCTACTCCTCAGTAAAAAAGATTCCTTTCAAATTATGACTGCTAGTTGACAATGCACCTAGTGGCCCAAGGGCTCTGATGGAAATGTACAATAAAAGTAATGTTCTTTTCATCCTGCTAATGCAACATCCATTCTGCAGCCCATAGATCAAGGAGTAATTTTGACTTTTACATCTTATTAGTAAAGAAATACATTTTGTCAAGCTATAGCTGCCATAGATAGTGATTCTTCTGATGGATCTGAGCAATGTCAATTGAAAACCTTCTGGAAAGGATTCACCATTCTAGATGCCATTAAGAACAACTGTGACTTATGGGAAGAGATCAAAACATCAACAGTAACAGGAGTTTGAAAGGAGTTCATTTCAACTCTCATGGTTGACTTTAATGGGTTCAAGTCTTCAGTGGAGGAAATCACTGCAGATGTGGTGGAAATTTCAAGAGAACTAGAATTAGAAAGGGAGCCTGAAGATGTGACTGCACTGCTGTGATCTCGCGATAAAACCGGAATGGATGAAGACCTGCTCCTTATGGATGAGCAAAAAAAGTGGTTTCCTGAGATGGAAACTACTCCTGGTGAAGATGTTGCAAAGACTACTGAAATGAAAACTAAAGATTTAAAATATTATATAAACTTAGTTGATAAAGCAGTGTCAGGGCTTGAGAGAATTGATTCCTATTATGAAAGAAGTTCTACTGTGGGTAAAATGCTATCAAACAGCACTGCATGCTACCGAGAATTCATCTATGAAAGGAACAGTCAATCAATGAGGCAAACTTCACTGTTGTCTATTTTAAGATATTGCCACAGCCACCCCAACCATCAGCAATGACCACCCTGATCAGTCAGCAGCCATCAGCGTCGAGACAATACCCTCCACCGGAAAAATAATTATGACTGGCTGGCTGAAGGCTCAGATTGTGGTCAGCATTTTTTAGCAATAAAGTCTTTTTTAAAAAATTAAAGTATATGCATGTTTTTTTAGACACAAGGCTATTGAATACCTAACAGACTACAGTATGGTGTAAACGTAACTTTTACACGCACTGGGAAACAAAACAGTTCATGTGTCTTGCTGTATTGAAATATTTGCTTTATTGCAGTGGTCTGAAATCAAACATGCATTACCTCTGAGGTATGCTTGTATTCACTGAAACAGTCAAATGCCTCAGTCGAAAGGTTAGCCGTTATACAAGTGTTTGTAGAAAGAAAAATAGAGGCACTGCTGTGTTCAAGGTAACCCAGTGAGACATAAATGAAAGTAACAGATGGCTTGAGTTTCACACCCTTGATCAATCTGAGGTTATAAAAATGGATTCTTGCATTTTAACCTCTATATAATTTTTTAACGTTGTCAACTCTTCTTGTATCCTTTAATCTCATTATCAAAAGATGTACCTTCTAAAAAAATATTTCAGGACTGAAGTTTCATTTTTCCCTGAGTTACACTTGGAAGAAAACACGAGTTCTTATTTGCCCTAATAGTAAACAGAGGAAATATTATCCCCTCAATCTCCTGGGCTCAGACGTGGCTGCAAGGATTTCACTTAAGCTATGAAATGAAACAAAAACAGCTCTCCCATTAGGTTTACCAGGTATTTGTTGCAACTGGCTTAAAATAAGCTTCCTTTGTAATTCTTCCTGACTTAGGACCAGTGTTGAGATGGTGAAGAGTTTTCTTATTTAACTCTCACACAGTGCTTGGTCATCTTCATCTTCAACCTTACAACCCTGCTTTGTGTCTCACACTGTCTCCTGGATTCGTTTATCATCAAGACTTGTCCTGGGCCACATTTCCTCCAGTGACTCCCATGTAAAATAGGTGGAAAATGAATAGAATATTGTCTCAAAGTCTAGACATAATTAATCAGGTCTACTTGCTAATACCTATATGTTGAGGTATGGAGCAGTGGAGACAGAGTGCACTATATTGTAAGCCCTCAATAAATGGCTCTAGACGTGTGTTGCCTGGGCTAGTACTGAGGCCAACATACTTCATTTGAAGGTCTCAGTGGATTCGTGATAATGGAAGACCCTGAGGAGGCCCTCACAGTCCTGAGACCACCCACTGGGCTCCAAAACTCAGTCTAAGCAGTTCTTTTTGATGACCATTTGGCTCTTGCTCTACAAAGAACAAATCACTCCGGGGATAAGTAGGATGTTTTAAAAGCCTCATTTTTGTTTAAGTGTCTTCATGAGTTGAAGGAACATTTAAAAATAAAAACAGACATTTGTTTCTCAACAGTCACAGTTCAAAATGGCATGCACAAGTCTCCCTGCAGTCATTTTTAAACTTAGAAAGCTTTTCATGTTGCCTTTTAAACAGAAAAGCAATTTGAAAATGAAATAAAGCATTGAGCATTCCAAAATAGTGACCCTGAGTGTTGGTGCCCTGGAGACCCAACAAATAACCTTGGTCCACAGGACTGAGGAGTCAGAGTCTGTGAACATGGCTGATGTTAAAAGACCCACTTTGCAGATGCGTATCCATTCTAGTTCTCACTGGGGTGGACTCTGGAGGCAACGAGGAAAGACAGATTTATCTTCGGCATTTACTGCGCTGTGGCAGAGTGGAAAAGAGCTTGGGCTTCGGAGGCAGAGTGATCTGGATTTTCATTCTAGCTCCACCAATAATTAGTGGAGGGACCTTGTACACTTATTTTAACCTCCTGAATCTCAATATCCAGAAAGCTAAGAATTATCTGCGATATTAGGAATTAGGAATTAATTAGCTAGCTAGGAATTAATTAAATAATCCAGAAAGAATTATGATACCTACTTTGTTCTCAATAAGATACAGGGCATGGAACAGTGGCAGCAGACCACACTGGTACACAGTGGATGGTACACAGTGGATGCTCAGCCTTTCCTCTGCCTTCCCCCTGCCCACCTCTCCAGTTACTGAGACCTCCACTCATGGCAGTCCGGGCCTTACTTAGCTGTATCTTAGGGTAGCATTCCTCATTAAAATGTACCTGCCCTGTGCTTTAATTGTATCCTCAGATCCCTTTCTCTGCCAGGTAGGCTGACCACTGTGATATCCTTACATATAATTCATGGATGGTCCAAACGTGTGCCAATGGATTAGCCCCTTACTCCTCTCAACTAAGTCTAATATTTTAACTATAACCTTCAGAAAAATACTGTCTGAATCCAAAGGAATGCTTATATCGGGGGGACATGCAGGCAAAGCAGAGTTAGTTTACAAATCTGTGTGTATGCGTATATGGGGTCACTTTTCAACGTGCACCCTTCAGAGCACACACACAAGTGCCTCCCTGCTGCTTCAACACACAGGGCCAAGCCTTGGTGCTGGGGCTCTGATAGTGATGGTGACCTAACAGTAGATTTTTTTAAAAAACATCTTTATTGTGGTATGGTTCCTGTACAGTAAACTACACATATTTCAAATGTAAAATTTGATGAGTTTTGATAGATTTGTGCATCCATGAAACTACCATCACGATCAAGATTTGATGAGACTACTGACCAAGTGTTTGCAATGCATATTCTGGAGGTCTCTCTGGCCCTAGAACTCTGCTTACCCTGTACTCTTGAAGTTAGAATACTTCGGTCTCACCCAGAGATTCGCTCCACCCGGGACCCAGGAACATTCTGGATTTCTACCTGGCCAGTGGAGGACACCTCACCTGGGGAGCTCTCAGGCCTGCACACACCTGGCCCAGCAGCTGGCCCTGTTCTGCCTGACGACGTCTGCCGGTGCTCACCTCCTCCTTTGTTCTGTCCCCAAGCTCTGCCCTGCCTCTCACTTCCAGCTCCTGAGTTCCTGTTCGGCAGCTCCATGATGAACTCAGATCCTCCCTGCTTGATGTGCCAGCTCCTCCAAAGCTATCATCGCACTTCCCTTCCTTCCCATCCAGGGTCCAGCAGTCCCCACTCCCTGTTCTCTCAGGGCGTATGGTTCTGCCCCTGACTTTCACAGAGCACACCTGGCTTGGGGATTTGTTGAGTCACTAGTGTCAGCAAGACCATGGGCCCGGCAGACACAAATATGTAGCACGTTGCTGCAGCAGAAAAATGTACCTTGAAGACGAAAGGTAGCTAATGGTGAAAAGCATGAGCATTGGTATCAGACAGACCTGGGGCTGAACCAAGCACAGCTCTACTAGTCACAGTGATTTACTTGCCTTTCCCCTGCTCTGGTTTCCTCATCTCAAAAACTGGACCAACAATATTTTCCTCAGAGTTGCTGCAAGGATAAAATCACAAAATGAACTATAAAATAATTAGCACAATGCCAGACACAGTAAATGCTCAAGAAAATCAAATATTTTCTAAGTCTAATTATGCTGATTATAGGCATGCATGAACACAAATGAACTGACTTCTGCCTGTGGACCACAACTCATCCAAAAATTGAGAAGGCCAAGGTAACACAGGTCATGTTCTAAAATAACCGTCATCTCTGAAGTTTGAGAGGAAAATTGGGAACTCAGTTGACATGCAGGTTCCCTAGTGATCACACCAACAGGCACCTGCAGTACCTGTAAGGAGGCTGCCTCCTAGCCAGGGAAGATGTTTCCTTAAAAATGGAGAGGCAGCAAGACCAGAGCCGGGGATAAAGGGTTTGGCTTGAGATGAACCCAAAACACAGAAAGAGGAAGAATGGAACTTGGAGATATTTAAAACTGACTGTCAAACATTTTAGTTTCCAGATGTATTTTGGAAGATGGCATCTTAAATCGTCCAGAATTTAAGTCATTAGGCACTTCTAATCTCAGACATAAAAACTGTAGATTTTACACATGGATTATTCATCATGTTTTTAATTTTCTATATTTTATGATACTTGGCTCTCTTGGGGCCTTGCAGACCTGGGGAAGGACTCCCCCTCTCAGGGTTAGCTAACAACTTGCCCGTGGGCATGCCTTTCAGATGCAAACCAACCAATCCTGAACTCCCACCCTCACCTGCTTCCTCTTACACCAGGCCCTGCTGCTGATAATACTATCCCTCTGCTCTAAATCACTCCTGGGTGGGGTACCAGACAGCTGGAGACTGCCACCCCTCTCCAGCATCCCAGAGCCTGCTGCAATTATTCAAACTACCCACTCCTAAGCCTGCTCAGCTGCTCACTCTGCCTGGCTTCCTGCAACCACCACAATATAGCTAGGTGTCTGTCCTTCTCCCTCCCTCCTCTGCCTCCTGACCAACCCTGGTGCTTCTTCCCCAGGTGGCCGTGTGTGGTGTGTGCCACCCTTTCCTTTTGAGAATTGTGAGTGACAAACTCTATCTTTTCAATGGCAACTGTCTCCTGATCTGTTGACCTCACCAAATCTGAGTAACAACAAAATCCCAGGTACATTTTTGAACAATCCAAAGCAAGAGAAATGTGTATTCAGAAGTCTCCAGTTTCTGGCAGGATCACCTTGAGCACTTGTATCTCAACCACTGAGAGCCTCAGTCTCCTCCAAAAAACTGAAATAGTAGAGCCATGGGGAGGATTCATACACATGAAAGCACCCATCACTGTTAATTTAACTGTTCAGTTAACTGTTAACCAAAGTTTGTCCCAGCATTTGTTCACTCACCTGGTCATTCACTGCTATCCACCTGTAACCTACAAACACTATTCTATTATCACCTTGTTTGTGCTGGTTAATTCTGAGTAAATTAGTAAATTCTGATATCTTTCCAAATGCCTATAACTGCTAAGCACTGCCATAAAATCTCACTCTCTTTTTCACTGTGTGTGACCATACAGGGTCCCCTCTCCTTGTGTCGCTTGCTTGATTTCTGCCACAGCTGCTCGAAGGTCATGTCACTTTCAAAAAGGCCAGTCCCCCCAGGTCTGCTGACATCTATCAACTTTTTCAGGCAATTTTGTCTGCAAAAGAGGAGTCAAAAACCTTCTGCCAGGTAGCAAAAGAAATCACACTTCTGGCAGATAATTAATCAAATAAACATCCGAAAGCTGCAGATCACTTGTACTGCATTACAGACTTTGTGCATGTTTTACCGCCTACAGGCTTCTAATTAGGGAAGAGGGGCTGATAAATGCTAAAACAGAGAGAGATTTTTTGAAATCAGAGAGATGATGCCCTGGCCACTGGCGGGACAGAACTCTCCACGAAGATCAACGGAAAGAAGGAAAATGAGCAGAAAAACTGAGGGTTGCCGAGCTTCCGGGCGGGGCCAAGTCTGTGACAGATGGCAAACGGGGCAATCTCAAGGGAGACGGTGAGTCCTGCATTTTTCCTTGTATTCCTGAGGCACGGGACTAAGGAGAAAACGGAGAACTTGCCAAGAATTGTGTAAAAGGAACTGGCACCAACCACAGGATGGGGTCAGAGGAGACACTGGCCACAGAGAGCCCAAACCTGCTTGCTGACTCAGAAGTCCTGTCCATGATGAGGTCTCTCTTTTTTACATATGTGGACAATTCCACTGCATTTGTGTCATGGTCATTTGAAATATTTTTCAAAAATTTGGTAAACTCTGAAGAGCTATATAAAAGAGGTTATAATCGATTACAGAATTATTGTGCTTCTGCCTCCTGCTTGAAAGAATAAGCATGAATGTTTAAGAGCAAAACAACCCAATTCAAAAATGGGCAGAGGACCTAAATAAGCAATTCTCCAATGAAGACACAGAAATGGCCAATAGGCACATAAAAAAATACACAATATCACTAATTACCAGAGAAATGCAAATCAAAACTACAATGAGGTAGCACCTCACACCAGTCAGAATGGCCATCATTCAAAAGTCCATAAATGATAAATGCTGGAGAGGCTGTGGAGTAAAAGGAATCCTCCTACACTGCTGGTGGGAATGTAGTTTTGTGCAGCCATTACGGAAATTCATAAAAAAAAATAAAAATAGAATTACCATATGATCCAACAATCCCACTTCTGGGTATATATCTGGAGGGAACACTAATTTGAAAAGATACATGCATCCTAATGTTCACAGCAGCACTATATACAATAGCCAAGACATGGAAATAACCTAAATGTCCATTGACAGATGACTGGATAAAGAAGTTGTCACATATTTATACAGTAGAATACTACTCAGCCATAAAAAGGACTAAAATAATGCCATTTGCAGCAACATGGATGGACTTAGAGATTGTCATTCTAAGTGAAGTAAGCCAGAAAGAGAAAGAAAAATACCATATGACATCACTCATATGTGGAATCTTAATAAAAAAAAAAAAGGACACCATGAACTCATCTACAAAACAGAAACAGACTTGCAGACATAGTAAACAATCTTATGGCTACCAGGGAAAGGTTGAGGGGCAGGGATAAATTTGGAAGTTTGGGTTTACGAATGTTAGCCACTATATATAAAAATAGATTTTAAAAAAGTTTCTTCCGTATAGCACAAGGAACTATGTTCAATATCTTATAATAACCTTAAATGAAAAAAATATGAAAACGAATATATGTATATATAGGCATGACTGGGACATTGTGCTGTACACCAGTAAGTGACACATTATAATGAATGTACATCAAAAAAAAAAAAAAAAAAGCACAGGCCCCAGAAGCAGATTAAGTAGGTTCTAATTCCAGCTTTGCCACTTGCTCTCTGTGCAAACTTGAGCAAGAGGCTTGACGCTTTGAATCTTCAGCCTCTGCCTGCAAAATAAATAAAATAGAGCTCCTGTCTCACTGGGTGGTTGTAAGGATTAGAGGAGGTTTGAATATAAATCTTTTAGCACAGGACCTGGTACATAGTAAGTGCTCAATAAATATAACTTAATATTTGCCCAAACTCTTCCATTTTTTGATGTCAAGAAACTTGCAGGGATTTTCCTGAGGCCCAAGCCTCTGATACCCGGACAAGGCTTTCTCTAACTGTGGGTGTGTCTGTTAACTTTCATGGGAGGGCTGAGTCTGACTAGGAAATTCCTGTGATGTTCCTGCAGAAGTGTTCTAATGTTTAATGTCATTGTTTTAATATTACACCATATTTGATGTTATAGATCTTGGATCAGAGTCTACGATTTACTCCTCTGTACAGTTATCAGACTCTTGGACTGATCTAGAGATTTCTGGAGTATTATATGGATCTCATGCCTTGCCTTGAATCATTATTACCTAATTAACAATTTAGTGATTTTTTTTTTCAGTTAGTACATACCTGGTATAGAATTTCGCCACATAAATTCACTTAAGCCTTTTGATGGTAAGCTTGAGGACCTGAGTGACTTCTAATTTTTTAAATTTGTTTGTTCTTTGTTAAAACAGTCCCCTTGTTGTGCATGTCGTTCATGTGAGGGCTACTCCTAGTGAGCCATGCCGCTAGTCACCATGCAAATCAATGTAAATATAAAACCGCCTTTTATTTTATATTTAAAAGAAATATTAAGAAAAATCAGGTGAAATTCTCTCTGACTTTAAACATGTTCTGTATGCCATAGGATTTCATAACCCTGGAACTTAAATCTTGAACTTCTCCAATAAGCAAAAGAAAATGGCCCTAAAAAGTACTTATTATTTTTCAAAGTTCTATTCTTCTGCCTTTTCAGGTCTCCAAAAATCAACAATTTTGCAACAGTGTAGTACTCACTCTACCTGTTGTTGCTGATAGAAGACACACCCACTGCTAATTAGTTTTGGACAGGAGTCTCATTTGAGCAACTAAAATATTCCCCCACCCCATCAAATAGGATCCATTCTTTATTTGTGAATAAGAACTCCCTGAATCTGGGGAACAGAGGTAATCAGAGGGTCAGGATATACGTTGAGCCCCAGCCAGGCTCCCACGCTGGAAGGTGGTTTATGTAAGAAAACCAGGCATCTCTGGTGTGAATTTAAGAGATGAAAAGAGGACTGAACCTGCCAGGCAACTGGTTTTCATCTATAATGAAGATGGTTGTGTTCAGTGGCCAAATCATATCATATAGGATACATGCATTAACACATTCCGACTACTAGAAAGTTGTATATTCTAAGACACTATCAACACTGTATTTACTGTGTATATTACTACTTCAGTGAAAACTGGTAGACAAGAGAATCAGCAATATGATTTAAAAGTTCTCTCTAGATGCTCTCAGAATGAAGGAAATTACTATAGTCCTCTGAATTTTTTTGCTAATTGAAAAATATTTTAAATCCCCAGTTATTTTGAAAATATCACTTCTATAGAAAAGTTGAAAAGCAATTCAATGAACATCCATTAACTCTTCACCAAGATTCTGCAGTTGTTAACATTTTACCGCATATGTATATAGCTGTATCTTCATAGCTCACTTTCAAATATTTCAGCTTGTATCTCCTAAGAATATGGACATTTTTCTAGCTAAATAGTACTATTTCACCCAGGGAAATTAACATTTATTTTGTAATATCTAATGTGCTGTCCACATTTAAATTTTTCCAATTAACCCCATGATTTATTTTATAGCAGTTTTTAAAATCCAGGATCCAATCAAGCTATCACATTGTATTTGGTTATGTGCCTTTAGTCTCTTTTATCTTAGAAATTCCCATCAATTCCTGCCTTTTTTGTTTTTCATGACATTGACTTTTTTTTTTTTTTGAAGAATCCAGGAGCTATCTTATAGAGTGCCCCACACTCTGTATTTATTTGATTGACTTGTCATAACTACACTACTTCTAAACATTTTTGGCAAAAATACTGCATAAGATGAATTGCTTATGTTAGACTGTTTCACGTGAGGGGCACAAAACGTCAGATTGCCCCTCACTTGCAACTGTGATAACTTTGAGACTGGATTTTGCTGAGCTATCTTAGAGTACAGTCTAGGGACCATTGGAACCAAGACTTCTGGCCTTTCCCTTCAGCACGCTGCCTTTCCATAGCTCTCCAGTGAGACTCACCCTATCTGACACTGCTGGGACTGGGTGAGGCCAGCCAGGAATGAGCAGTAAGGGTAATGCTGGAGAAACTTCTCTTTGGAGCCACCAGTTTGTCTAATAACAGATTAAATCAATCCATTCAGGAGAAAGCTTGCCTGGCACATGTTAAGACTTATCCTCATAATACTAGATTCTCCCAGTGAAGATGGCAGACCATGTACTGGCTGGTTCTCAGTTCTTGGCATGACTGGGTGGGCAGTGATATACCCACTGAAGCATTACTACTTTTTGGTTTTGTTCTTTAAAAATACTTATATGTCAATCGACAATTTAAGCAACCAAATAACTAAATGGCGGAGATCGAAACTACAGGGGTGGGAATTAACATTCTGTGAATCACCAAGTCAAACATAACCCATTCACTGCCACTGATGTAAACATGTTATTCCAAATTCTTAGCTCAGAGTTACAGAAGCTTGTCATTTTATGGGTCCCAAAGCTCAGCCTGCATAAAACTGCCACAACACTCTTGTCTGGAGACAGTTCCCTTAAGGTTACTCAGGAGGGCAGGCCCAGAGAGTTTTTCTCACTATGTACAGTACATTGAAACGGAAGCCAAGACGAAAGGCTCAACTGGTTTGCTTCCATCTTCCTGGAGAATGATGTACAAGAAGAACAAAACATTTAACTACACTGGAGAATATTCCTAATCTGCTATGGCAACTAAAATCTGGCTGTGTCATTGGGGAAGTGCTGTTAACTCAAACTGCGGTAACTGAAATTCACGCCTATTGTAACTGTGCAAAGCAAGGACTCCCTGCCCTAGAGAAGCGAAGAGGCAAGAATCAGACAGTGAGACATGAGATAGGCAGCAACCACAGGGGCAGCTGTTACACCCAGGGATGAGGAATACAGGGAAATTTGGGTATTTTTAAAGTCAAGAGACTCGGAGGAGGAGCCCCGCAGAAGTGAAGAGCAGTCTTGAGGCTAATTCACCTGTTGCTCTGGGTAAGGAGCCGATACTACAAAGACAGGGACCAGAACAAGTAGAGATGAAGAAAGAGCAGGACTATTCTCCCTCCCTCAGCCTTGCAGCCTCCCCCAGGCCCCTGCCAGCAGAGAGAACTTGGAGCTGGTACAGGAGGACTGTCTGTAGTTCAAAGAGCTGTAGCCTCATGAAGCGGAGAAGAGAAGGTGGGTTTGGAGCTGAGACACGACGCTGCATAAGCAACACAGTTCCAGCCTGGGTCAGGGCTGCTCTTCGTGCCTGTGCAGATGCAGGGGACCATGGAGAAGCTGTCACTGGAGCAGAGTTAGGGATGGGCTTGGCAGCGGCAAGCAAGGGCTTTGCTGGCCTCACTGCCTGCAGGGGATGGCAATTGTGACATTTTAGCATGTTAGTCCTCTTTGTAGTCTTGAGCCCAGGAGTGGCAGGAGAGTCGAGATGCGAAGAGGAGGAACCTGTATATGGTGACCTCATAGGAACTAGGGATGTCGGACACAGCCCACAGGGAGCAGTAGCACCTGGCTGATCTTCGTCATGGTGCCCTGTGCTGTGAATGCTGGAGCATGGCATGGAACACTCACCCAAGGTTGTTGAATACTCAGGGCTGATCCTGAGGTCTTACAGTGAAATACCCCTGGCTGGACTTGGTCCCAGTGTAACCCTAGTATCCTTTCTCTGGGTCTGTAAGCTTTAACTCAACTCTAATAACCAACGTGTCCATAGTTTTTCTCTTTTACCACAATAAGAATGATACATACTTGGACAGAACTTAACATCTTTCAAACTACCAAAGTTCTTGAGCTTACTTATTCCATGAAGCAAGTCTGTAAGATGTGCAGACAGGAATATTAGCCCCATTTTACAGATGAGAAAAATGAGTCTTTGCACTTTTAAGTAAATTGGAGCCTGGCCTTCTTACTCCTAGGCTCTTGCTCTTTCTTCCCTACTGTGTCACCCTCCAAACCTAATCCAGATGACTCCCTCTGAAAACATCAGGGATGAGCCCAGAAGAAGTTAACTTCTGTAAGCCTGTCCCTCTGTCTGCCATCGTTCTTCTTCAGGTGGTTGATCTGTGTAAGGCCTTCCATGCCAGAGACCCTCTGAAGTATCACAGGGTCTACAATAAATCTGGCCAGCTTATTTACATCAGTAATGGACTTTAAAAGATTCCTAAGGCTTGCTCTGACTCTGCTGTTTTTAAGAATATACATGTTGAACAGAGATCCTTATTTTGGCCTTCCTGAAAGGAAGAACTCATACATAATATTTTTACTTAGGCTGGAATTATTTTCTGTGTATTCCTATTTTGACTGGTACTTGGCACACTGACTATGAATCATCTACATTTCTAGAACCCTATCAATTTGCAATAGAATTAAATTAGCCTAGCTCTTAATGAGCTGTTATCAGTGGAGAGAAAGTTTGTTCCCAAAGGGCACACTTTCTGTTAAGACAAATGTCCACATCCCAAGTAGAAACTACTCATGGGATCTTTAGCAGGATGCTTTACAACCATTGGTCCAGCTCTATTTTGAGCATGGAGGAAAGGGTCACAAAGTCAAAGTGATAGTCCTCACTCTAAGCTCAGATTGTCCTCAAAGCACCTGGCCAAATTCCAAACAAGAAGAAAAGACAGTGATGACAGTTTCAGAAAGAAGAGGGGAAAAAAGTAGCAAAATTATCTCTCTGTTCCCAGGGGCGAAGAAAGCCACAGGCTAACTTTTCCCAACAATTTAAAACCCACAGCTTTACAATTTCTGGAGACACCGCCAGGGTGTCTGTGGCAGAGTCAGAAATAGAAGCCAGGTGTCGGCCACTCATTTTAGTGCTGTGTTCTGCAACCGTCGCGCCTGGAAGCCGCCTGTTAACACGCACCGATTCTGCTGCCCTTGATGCCTCTGGATACTGGAAAGCTTTCAGTATGACTGAAGAGCCCATCCCATGTGTGTTACAAGAATCCCTCATGTGCTTTGCATTTATTACCATTCCAGGGTCGTCTCTGTTACTGTCGATGCCCCTGCGATCAGATTAATTGTAAGCAGACCTTGTTCTCAAATTGCCAGATCAGGCTTTTGTTGACCTAGACCTGAAGAGAAAGAAAATACCCACCTCCTGGACTTTCAGGTCCTAAAGAGATGTAGTTGGTGCACATCCTGTTACATCAAATGTAAAGAGCAGAGGATGAAACAGTCTGCTAAGGGCTTCACAGCACAGCGTTCTCACATCGCTGGCAGCCAGTAATAACTCGGAGAGAGGGCATGGTGACAGAACCTCAGAGTCCTGCTTCTCCTCTTCCTGGAATGGTGATCACTGCTGAACGTTCTAACAGCATTTCACAGTGGGCATGCGCTCTCCCACTTGTCACAGTAACCGCTGGGCACTGCTACATGCTATCCCCATCATGATCACTCTCTTATTAGCCAAGAAGCTTGATTTTTAGAAAAGGCAAGAATCTGAGGCAATTAGATCTGTTTCTGCACCTGAAGAATCTCTTGGGTAGAAGTGGCCAGAGTGAAATCCAGCTCCTTGTTGCTTAATCAAGAGTCCTCCAAACATGCTTTCTCTAGGAAATCTTCCCTCTCTAGACTGATGACTTTCTTCTTAACTACATACAGAATTGTTCACTAATTGTGTTACTTTTGCAGGTTGCATCCTCACTTCCATCTGGGGTCTGATAGGGCAAAAATTATACTTACAATTTTTTGACATGCCTCTTTCATTGTCCTGGGCATGTGGCAGATGCCCCAGAAGTTCTTGTTGACAAGTGACGGATTACTGGCTTCCTTGCAAGTCCCATAATTTTCTCTCAGTTCCCTTCACCAAGTTCCCATACTCGATTTATAGTTTATAGTTACCTCATGTAGTTCTCTATTTTCTTAGTGTATGTGCTCCACTAAAAATATTTCTATGCAATTTGGAGTTTTGTAAAGTATGTCTTGAATCTGTCTGCTGCTATTCACCATGACAATACATAAGCTCTATGAAGGAAAAAAAAATCTTTTTTTTTAACACCAAAAATAACCCATGTGTATTACACAGTAGTAATTCAGAAAATTCTTTTCAGTGAGTAATTGGATAATTTCAAAGTCATCCCAAAGTGTAAACTCATGACCTCTAAGAGGAGTTGGGATAGCTGATCCACTGCCAGATTTTCCTCTGGGTATTAGGTGGTACTTAGCGGGAGAAAGAGTACTCAGGTTCTCAGAGCCATCTCTTCCTAGAGAACCCAGATGTGGATTCAACCACAAATACATACACCTCCAGACACACAAAGGACATTTACATTATCGGGGACAAACCTTAGAGTTTCTTCTGAGGACTAACACCTGTGCCATCTACAATGTTCTTTCTGAATTTCTAAACCATTTAATGTCACTGGTACATAGTATTGGCATCAATAAAAATGAATGTATCCATTTAATGGTTTTGTGAATGCTCCCTTATAATCTGACAATGGTGATGCTTTCACGAACACTTCATTTAAAATGAGTAGATTCTAAGCAGCCGGACAATACTCTGAATTTCTGCAAGGCATCTGTCAACCATTTCAAATGAAGGGCAATTTTCAAGTTTTTTTTTTCCCCCACTTTGCTTTTTGTTTAGAATTTTGGGCTTTTTTTTTTCTTTTTTGGTTGGGGAAGGAGCTTGCAAAAATTGAATTTAAAACAGAGTTGGGCTATTTTCTCTGGCAAGATTTCATCTGGTTAAGGTCAGTGAATAGCACCTGCTTGTCTTGAGAACTTGCATGAACAGTACAGTTACGGGTTTATTCCGTACCTAATGTCAACAAGTTGTCTCAAAAAGATGCCCACAGGGAGGGCCCTCATCATCTGTCATCTGGGGTCTGTCTGCTCTTCTGGCTACTCTGGAAGGCCATCTGGCTACTTAATAAAACCAGTACATCTCTTGGGTCTGTTCAGTGATGCCTACATGCAATTTAGCTTTTTCATAGACTTTCCCATATTGGCCGTGACAAGCACACTGTATGCTGCCCAGAAAATGTGCCTTGGTTGTTGTCTATTTTCTCTGCTCTGAGTCCTGGAAAGTGTATATAAGGGCCTCATGTGTATAAGCATAAACATATCCAATGCGCAGTCATTGACAGTGGGAGAAAGGTATAGAACTGTGTTCTTGGCCATTTTCAAGGATGTTGAAAGCAGAGTCTGTACTTTGTGTTCCTCTGTTCGTAATATGAAAAAGACTTGGGGTGGGGTGGAGTTTGGCTATGGAGTCAGTAACTTGTTCCAAGGACACTACACAAAGCCTGACTGTATGGGCCTCTTTGAGCTTCCTGCTAAGTCCCTTCCTGTAAGCTGGACTACAGTCTGTCTTCAAGGCCTAGCTCGAGGCCCATATTTATTCAACAACATTCACCAAGTATTTTATTGATTACCTACCATACGTCTGACAGTAGGCTAAGTATTGGAGAGAGAGTGAAAAATAAGACAGAAAATTTTTGGCCCTCAGGGAACTTAGATTCTGGTGGGAGATGTGAAACAGACGAACAAATCAACCCATCAATGAGACAAGCAGAGCAGGTACTATGGGTGCCCCCTCTTTTCTCTTCCTCCCCCCAGGTCCCCTTGCCCTTGGCATTCACTTCTACACGCTGTTTACAGCCAGTACTTGTGACTCTGCCTGAGGGCTTTTTTTTTTATGGTCAGGAGTCTTGCTTGGCCCATGAACAGAGTAAGCTGGAAAGGCTAGAATATTACAGCTACTCAGTACTTCCCTGCCATTCAGGAGGGACAACTCGGAGGTATGTTTTACACTGCTGTCAGGAAAAACTGTCAAAGATTTCGAAATAGGCAAAAGACATTCTTTCAAGAGAATTCTAGGCGTGGTCTGGCAACCCTCAGGGTTTTGTCTATTTTCTAAGGGTGTGCAACTTGGATTGTCTGTGACTAGCTACCCCACTAGTCTGCAGGGGCACACGTTAGCTCGTAGGGCCTTGATGGTGATGCCAATGTTTCCCGCTTATGACAAAGTCAATGGATTTTATCCAGCAGAGAATGAGTTAAATTTTCATTTGAACTTGTTGTATTATCTTACTGGGTCCCTTAATAATTGATGAGTTAAACAAAATCTTTGGTACATATTTATACTCTATTGGAATGATTTTGCCTTTGGAAAACTGTCCGTCAGTACCCTCTTCCTGAGCTCCCCAGCAGCACTGCGCTCCCCTTGGCTTCCCTCCTTTCCTGTCTCACTTCTTCATTCCTGATCTGGGGTTAGCTTCTAAAGAAAAAGTTCCTTTACTTCAGAGTCTGTTTGGGGGGGAGGGGAAGCAAGGCAACAAGTAAGTCCTGCTCCCTGCATTCCTGAAGCAACAGACCCATACCTCCCTGCCCTTTTCTGCTAGAATACCTAGACTCTTCTGTGAACTGTTTTGTGTGAAAAGGGGAAAGAAGGTGCTAATTACTTTAGAGGCTGAGGTATAGAGACAGAAAAAATAGGAGTCAGGAGGGTATAACAGCAGGAGGTCAAAACACAGAGGACCTGAGGATGCAATCCAATCCCTCCAGGACAGGAAGTCTTCCCTGAAACTGCTAACCTTAGGAGCTGCTTAGAGGGGAGTCAGTTTCTGACTCTGGAAGGGGCAGAGCTCGATGTGTAGTGATGGTCCAGGGACAGAACTGAAACTACAGGAATATAGAGGCAGAGAAAAGGATAAGGAAATCATCTTCATTTGGGAGCCTCAAGGCAAGTACAGTGAAAATCTTTAAGAACAGGAAGGTCCTAACCATCAAAAGTGTGGCCGTCTGATTGCTTTGTGTGCCTGATTTTTTTCTTCCTCAAGAGATTCTAAGATTCTAGAATGGGGCTATATATGAAAATCTTTTTCTGTCCTTTTTAGAGACTTAGCACAACGTGGTGCCCCTAGTCTTTGTTGAACTGTAATGAGTAGTAAGAAATCAAGAGTTAGTGGTATTAATATACCAGATTTATGCAGACAAACTAACAGGGAACCGCCATTAACTGGAGAATCTATAATCTAATTCCGACTGGGTTTGCCATGTAAACTAGATCACCTTTAAATGAATCATGTGGAGGTTCTAAAGACTCTTGGGTTTTCTAAAAACTCTATGTCAGTGTTCCAGGGATGCAGGCAAGCAGGGGAAGCTGGCAGACAGGAGTGTGATAACGCTATAGCAGAGCCAAACCAGCTAAAGGATATTTGTCTTCTTATTTGTTGAGGCAGGCAGCAGTACCAACCCAATTTGTCTACGAAATCAACTGCTTATAAATCAAATAGAAACTGGGCTCAATCGTGTTTTACCACTTTGGAATTGGAATTACATCTGCCATACACCTTTTTGCTCATTCTGGTCTTGCTTGTGATATTGATAAACCATTACCAAGTTGGAATTTCTCCCAAGACTGAACATTTTGGGGCCCAGACTCTTTCTGCCCTGGGGTAGAAGACTGTCTAGCGAGCAATAAAACCTTACAAGAATCTTGTTCTTAGTGATATTTTTAGTAGAGTGAACCATTCTCATCCATAGAGAAACATTTTGGCTTAAAAATCTGTTTATTCCTACTGTGGGTTTAAAGAACCAGCATTACCATCTATGGAAAAATAAGGTGGACACGAGAGTTGAAAAACTGTCCCACAGATTGATGGATAGGAATATAAGTGGGTAAGTATATAATGGATAAGAATATAGGGAAGAAATAGCTGGGTTCTCTTTTTCATCTGGGTTGTACTTTACTGTGGATCTATGTTGAGGAATCTCAAGAAAGCAGGGAAAATATATTGATGAGATTGTGTTCTACAATTCATTATAATATATGTTCATTCTGGTTTCAAGAGAGCTTCTTTTTTTCTGGTGGATCCTGTGTCAAAATTAAGTGATTGGTCAGAATATCTAAACAGGTGATACATTTCACTGGCATGAGCCAACTGAAACTTCTACCACCTGGAGAAATGTGACTATCTTAAAGCACCAGATCCTAGTTCAGAACCCAGCACAAAGGAATGTTCAGTTAATCTTTGCTGAATGGCTGATAAACACACCCTTCAATCTGTTCTCTGTGGATCATGGGCATCGTGACCTGGCATACTGTCATTGCAATGCAGTCCCTGGACTAGCAAATAGGGAGGAAACATTTGCAAAACAGCCAGCTTCATTGCCAAATAAAGAACCATCGTTTTCAGCAGGAGAAAGACCACTTTTATCTTGCACCAGGCTCTCTCACACTCTGGCCATCTGTCCATCCCTCAAATAGCCATGCTCTTCTCATCTCTGGATTGTGCATATGCTATTCCTGCTGCCTTCAAATGTATCCCACCTTCACTTCCAGTTTCAGCTTAAGTGTCACTCTGAGAAACCTTTCCTGACCTTCCTAATTAAGAGAAATCTGCCTACTGTGCTCTCTCATAGCACTGAGCACCTCTCCTCGGTAGCAATTAGCACAGCTGTGATCTTGATGTTTGGGCTGTTGGTTGATGTCTGCCCCTTTCCTCCAAGTAGCTCCATCCAGGCTAGAATTGTGTCTGCTTTTCCTCACCAGTGTGTCCCTAGTACCTAGCATGCTGCCAAATACTTAGTAGACCCTCAGATACTTGTTGAATAAATGGCTTAATCAGGCTGCCCATCAACCTGTCCACCCCGGTGTTGCCTTGATGCCCTTGAGAATCTTCCCAGATGTTGTCTTTCCAACCTCTACTTCTCTTCTTTGCAACTGCTCACTTCTGTGGACCCTACACTTAAGGTTTCTTCCAAACTTTTTACACAAATGTTCTCTAGCTTCCCGACTTCCTCTTCTCTACCATGAGCATAATTTCTCCTCTCCTCAGGGAATTCGTGTTTGGGGCTAGTGGTAATTGGCCAGGTCAAATACCAATCATATTTTGAACTTAATTCCCCTGCAATTCAGAGCACTGCAAGTATCAGTAATTTTTGTCCCCTCACCCACTCAGCCCTCTGTCTGAGATCCCAGTCATGGTCCAGGAAGAATCTTCCTACCAGGGAAGATAGTTTTAAATTCTTCCATTTCTTTGTACGTCTGAGATCACGACTATTGTTTATTTGGTTTACAAGAATCACTACAAGGAAGATTACTCACTGCCTTTTTCCTAGGGACTTGAAGGCCCCTGGAGGAGAAGGCATGGGCACCTCTAATCTGTAGGTGCATCTTCCCTTTGCAATTTGCCCTCAGTTCTACACTTGACAATCTATCTTCCTAAGGGTCTTCTTAATGTCAGTAAGCAACAAAGGGAAAGCACACCTACCAGGTTTTTGTCCCTGCAGGAGTAGGTCTGGCCAATCCAAACTGCTGTGGAGAACAGCTGTGGATCTTACTAAGAAACAAAACCCAAAGCATCAGTAGCCAAACCCTATGCTCTCTGATGGTCTCCTTAGACATCCAGAACAGAGTTTCTCATGCTCCCTTCTTTTTTTGCATATCTGGCAGGGTTAGGTTCTTACGCAATGGGGAAGTGGGTAAGGAGAGGAGGAACAAGACGACTATATTTATACAAAAGGCCATTCTTCACTTAGCAGTCCAGTGCTACAGCTCAGTTACATAAACAGGACTTCGAGACAGCATGGAAGGTGGAAAAACCACATTCTTATTAGCAACTGTCTTTTCACAAATGGCAGAGTTGTTGGCTATATTTAGAATAATTTTCCTCTTATTTTAATATCCTAGAGTTCATATCTAACAAGATATGTTAAAATATCTAATCACTCGTTATCAAGTATTTGACTTATTTATTCCATTTTAATAGGTGATGTTACCTGGCTCTATGAAAAGATAAGGGGAAAGTCTTCATTCTATCTCTGCCCATCTGTCTAGTTTTCACTCCTTCCCATGATTTGTTTGACTACTTTCTGAAGACATCATTTACTTTATTCCTACTCTCTCCCTATTTCCTATAAACAGGAAATTATTCCCATATTTCTTATAAGCAGGAGGGACATTACTGGATTCGAATTAAACATTTAGAGACAGCCTATATTCCCCATGACATAATTTACTTCATATTGCACTCCAAATGGAATGCCCCACCATTCATGATGCTACATTGAGCACCTACTGCTAAGTTCTCCCCCTTTGAGTTCAATAGTGCAATTCTGGGCACCGCACCAATGGTCATTTCCTCACCAACAACTCACCTGATGATTTCAACCTCAAGCACTTCGGGACATGATGGCAGATGGAGAAAACCCATCCTCCCTAATTAGCAATTCTTGATCTGCCTAAATCAAAATTTTCATTTGAGGTTGCATAATGATGATTCTCTAAATCTGTTATTCTTTTCATATATATCAATTGCCATTCTTCCATAAAGTAGAGCTCTCTCTGAGCAACTGAAAGTGTTTGGTAAGCTTGAAATACAACTTCTTCCAGGAAGACAGGATAAATGCTCAATTTTCTCCTTTTAAATTACCAGTTGTCCAAGTAGATTTGGATCAACAGTCCCCTCAAAGAATGACCAATGTATTTTTTCTGCCTTTCTCTTTGAGCATTCTTACAGACTCATGGGTTTTTCAAAGATTCAATATCAGTTACAAACAATATTCTTTCTGATCCCCAAATTGTCATATCTTTGGCCAGTTGGCTCCTCAACAAGCTGGATTCTATATCCCATTAATAGGATCCCATTAATCTGTGAAAGCTTTTTTCTCAACATCTTGTGCTCTCTTTGCCCTAAACCAGAAGTCAGATAATTCTTAAAGAATCCTGGCTCCCTTTAGGGTGCAATCATATTAAAAACTAAACTATGGGCATGAAAGGTGTGGATGCTCCCAAGGTGATCTTCTTTCTAGGCAACTCCAGTGTTAGATAATAAATAAATAACCTGTTTTTGAAACTACTAGTTCACATTGCTGTTTCCAATTTATTTTTAATATTGTATTATTTTTACTTAACTTCTTTGATTTTATAACTAAAATTTTCTTTCACACTAGAAAATTTTAATTCTAATGATATTAATAAAACTACTAAATGTTTAAAATTTGTCTGTGGATTTTGTGTACAGAATATATCCCACTAAAAACATACCTTCTACCCCACTTTCTTCCATGCCCTATGGTAATCATTTTTACTAAATACTTGCTTATATTACCAAAGAATAAAAGGATTCACCAGAAAAAGTTGTGCTCCCAAGTATTTCTTTTTGTAATTATAAGCAAATACATATATGTGTTCTTATCATCCCACTTTCTCACACAAATAGTGGCAAACTCCGTAACTGTTATGTTCCTTGTAGTTTTAACATACTATGTCTTGAAGATCTCTGCATCTTAGTACACAACAATCTAATCTGTTTCATTCTTTTTCTATTTTTAAATGGCTGCATGTTACTACATTCTGAGAATGTACAATAATACTTTACTCAACCCAATACCCTCCTGCTGTCGCTCTGGTTTTTAACAGCAACCTTTTGCTATTATAAACAGTGTCACAATGAATAATTTTCTCTATATATCATTTTGTACTTGTACAGGGGTAACTGTAGGCAAGATTCTTTAGCAGTGAGATTTCTGAAGCAAAGAGTAAAGGCATCTGTAATTCTGATAAATCTCACTAAATCTCCCTCCATCAAGGTTATTCAGGTTATCTCAATTTTGCACCTCCACCTGCAATGTATTAGAGTGCCGAATTTCCAACAGTCTCACCAATACAACATGCTGTTTTGGGGTATTTGCCCTTAAATGTGTAAGTGTAAAATGCTATCACAGTGTTAATTTGCATTTCTTTTATTATGAATGAGTGAGCATCTTTTCATTTCATTTTCATTTCATTGGCCATTCATATCTTCTTTTGTGTGTGTAAACTATTTGTGTCCATTTACTTTTAGTATCACTGAAAATTTTCTCCTTGATTTCTAGATGCTTTTTGTGTAATGAGAGATATTAGACCTTCATCTGTGATATGAATTGCAAATGCTTTTCCAAGTCTTGATTTTGCTTATGGTGTTTACTTTCATGCTCAATTAAAAAAAAAAAAAACTCCCATGGGTAAATTTACAATCCCTCTCTCTCACTTTCTCTCTCTCTTTAGTGATTCTGGATTTCTAGTTACTCTTAAAGTCACAAAAGCATACTTGATTACAATTCCCATGTGCATTAATAAAATTTGAGAAAAAAGTTATTTCATGTTTAATTTTTGCCTGGATCTTTATTATCAATATTGCTCCAAACTTCATCTCATGGTTTAAAAGAAAATCATATGTAAAACAAACCCTGTAGCTTGGGAGAGTAAAGGAGTCACAGGGGACTGTTGCATCCCACAAAAGATGATACAAGTAATTTCAGATGCTTGTAGGAGGACCTAGAGGTTGTCTATAAAAGGGATGGCAAACAGGGGAGGGTGATGATATTAGTCAAAACAGGACTCCAAATTTAATCGGATTCTTCTCCCTTAATTTCTGCAGCCTCATCCTTTCTTGGTTCCCTCATACTTCTCTTCCTAGTCTTTCTCAGACTAACATACTATTCTTTTCCTCTGAATCATCTCACCCAATCCAAACCTTCCAAATTGTACTTCAAGTCCAGACTTTTTTTCTTCCAGAGCTCCAGACCTGACTCTACTTGCCTGCAGAATGCCCCATCTGAATGTCCCTGGGTACCTCAATATTCCCATGTAAATAAAATGAGTTTATTACTTGTCCACCACACTTCCTGTTTCTTATACACTTTCTTACCCGAGTTACTCTTATCACCATCTGTCCTAGTCATCCAACTCCTCCAACTAGGAGACAGTTAAAATACTTCATCCTACTGTTGAGACAGGAAGGAAGGGAGCAGGGCACAACCATTCAAGGAATGACATGGCAATTAACACCAAGATGGTGGAAGATTCAACTCTAAGTGGACCTTAAGACCCAAGATGGTGGGAGAGTTGACTTCCAGTAGACCTTGAGCTTCATTATACACTCATTGTAATATATTAGCATGGTAAATGGCACTTCCACAGGCGCCATGACAGTTCTAAGGCTGACCATAAAAGGTCAAAAAGTGGGCAGTGGCCCAATTCCTGGCACTCCCAGCCCCTTCCACAAGGTAGTTGGAATAATCCCCCTACTTGTTAGCATATGAAGTTACCAACCCTATAAAAACTAACCCCCACACCTCATAGCCACTCTCCCTTCTGAGTGAGACAGACTGCACTTGTGTCTATGGAGCGTGTATCTACTTTTACTTTAAAATGAGCACCCAACCCCTACACCTCGTATCTTTTCTCTTGCCTTCTGAAACAGCCTGCACTCTGTCTATGGAGTATATATCTCTCTGAATAAATCTACTTTTACTCAACTGTGGTTCACTCTTGAATTCTTTCCTGCACGAAGCCAAGGACCCACACTTGGCAGGGTGTGTCCCAGGGACTTAACTGAGACCTGGAACACAGCCATCCTCTCGCCCCATGTTCTTTTTCCTATATCACTGTCACTCAGCTCTACAAATTCCTCTCAATCTCAATCTTCCTTCCTCTGTGACACACCCCCTACCTTAGTCTATTTCCTTTTCATTCTCCACACAAATCTTGACATGGCATGGCTTTTCTCTGACTGTAGAATAAAGGCCAAATTTCTTCAACTAATATATGATTAATAGTAAGTTTACATTAGTTGAGAAGTGATTTTGTGCCAGCCACTGTTCTCATCGGCACATGTATCACCCTAAATTATTTCACTGAGTTCTCACAACAATCTTATGACGTATGCACTATTATCCCATCTTATTTATGAGGGAACTGAGGAACCTGCCTTAGGTGCCCTAGGCTAGTAAGTGATGGAGTAAGAATAAAAATACAGGCTGAATGCAGAGTTACTAGCCCCTCCATGACCCCTTGCTGACTTTTCTGACTTCGTCTTCTGTCATTTTCTTCATTTCATCAAAAGCTCCATCTCCATGGCTGTATCTTCTGAATCTATCATATTGTTTCATACCTCTACACCTTTGTACATATGGGTCCCTCTTCTTTTTTAATTTGAATCTCCTCTGATTCCCGGGAAACTCTTACACATCACTTTATCTGAGAAACATTCCATGACCCTTTCATCATCTTACTAGGTAGGGTTGATTTTGACTTCCAAAGAGTTTTTCCATTATGTCTCTCTCATTCACCCCAACTAGCATGCTCCATTCTGTGTTTCTACTATGGAACTCATCATAGGACCTAGCAGCAGTTTTGTATGTATGCGTTTTTTTCTCATAAACTCTAAGCTCTTTTAGGGCAAAAACTATGTCCCAATAAATGTGTTCAACACATGTTTACTGAATGACTAAGTGAGTGATAAATCCTGGCCATCATCTCACAGCACTAGATATGAGGTTCATTCTCCCCTCTCCACTTCCAAAGCTGTAAATACAAGTTTTAACAGCACTTGGAAAGCTGCAATACTCCCTCCAATTGCCAACATTATCCCAATCTCCATTTTTTTCCCTACAACATTCACCATACCTTTGAGGAAATGTTGTATTTTTTTCTTTCCTTCATTCCAAGTGAAATAAATGAGTCCAATGACCCCTAGATTTTACTATTTATGAAACAATACTAACCCTCGAGTAAGGATAAGAGGAAAAGTCAAACTATTCAAGCTTGAGAGCAATTTCCTCTCACAACAGTCACTTTGAAATATCATTACTTTATTTACTTTTTGCTGAAACACCTTTGGATATATTGTTCTATCCCTTCCCAGGCCAAATAAATCAACCAGTTTTACTCCAACTTTTCCCCTTTCTAAGCGTTCCTTCAGCCTGCCATCACCAGAAATCACTAGTCTGTACAATGTCCCAATGAGGTCAGTGTGGATGGCATCATACTTGTCATTTTAGGAGCCGGCAGACCCAGCACAGAGACTAAGCAGCTTTGCCCAAGGCCATGGGACAAGTCAGTACCAGAGCTGGAATCAGAGGGGAGGAACCTTGGCCTTCAGCCCTGGATTCAGACTCGAGGTCATGTTAACCTAAGAAGCTTTTTTCCTTAGTGTCACGCGCTAAAGAAGATAAGAGGGTGGGGAAACAATACAGCTATGAAAGAAAGGGTCTCTTTCCTTATTGCCAAACCCAGCACTATTAAGAAAGTTCTCTTGAGTTAAGCTACAAAGAAAGGAAATGTGTATGCTCCACTTTTTCTTTGTTCTTCTAAATTTTTCCCCCCAAGTGGTGGAAATGGTCATCTCCGAGGTCACCCAGAATTGAACAACTCATGGTTTTGATCCTCTAAAAGCCTGTCCCTAAACGTAAACTCTCCAGTTGGTCTTTGGGAATGTTTGAATTCGGAATCTTCAAAGGGGGGATTGTTGGGTCCTGCGCCTTTACCGTCCACAAGAAACATTATTCTTGGCCACTCCCTGAGCTCTCTTCCACCTGGCAGCTGTTTGCACCTTCTTTCTCAGATATGAGAAAGGTGCGAGCGGCTCCTCTCTGTAGTTGCTCTGGGAACAGGGGCCCCAGTAGCTTATTGAAGAGGAAATTATTCTCAAAAACCATGTCTTGGCAGCTAGCAAAATTTCCATAAATCTCTTAAATATAATAAAATGCAATTAAAGTGCCACGTTGAGTTAGCTCCCTTTGAAGTTTCACACTTGCATAATAAACCAAGTCATAAACCAGGAGTCAAACTGGAGATTTTATTCCACTTTACAGATTAATTCTCATTAATTATCTACTTGACCCCTCCTGGCAGAGAGAAGTAGGTACCTGGGGCACCATAATTTGCTCTGATAAAAGCTAGTAAAAGGCCAACTCACCACTGAAAATGGAACCCTCACACAGGGAATGTCATTTTGGAGCCAGAGAAAATTAGAACCTGTGTTTAGAAATCACATTCTCACAGTCTCATATGACCTCAGAAATATGAACGTATTCTGCATTTTGGGGATCTATTTTATTACCAAGCCTTTCTATTTTTATGTCAAGTGGTTGGTCCTCTGATGAAAAAGGCGGCCCCTTAAAAGCTGGTTTCTTGCTAACCTAAAGTGCACAGGTCCTAAAACTGTATGTCCAGCCATGAGACATGCTACAGGACAGGATTTTGGTTTTTTTGTTTTTTGTTTTTCCACTGGCACAAAGAAGTAAGGTTTTAAGGCTTCATTTCCCTTTATCATGCAATTTTAATAACCGTGTGGACAAAGAAGGGTATTCATCAAGACCTGTAAGAATTCACTAACTCATGGGTTATGTCACAGAGACTGATTACCTGTGACTCACACTCAGTGAGGGCCACTTTCAATGAATGCTGAGCCTCAGTGCAGCAAGGAACTTGCTTTGTGTACAGGGAAATTTATTTGTGTCCTGCACACCCATGTGTGTTTAGGCTATCTACAAGAAGTTTATGTGATCTCTCTCCCTGTGCTGTACAGACTAAGGTAATTACAAGGATAGGAGCACCTCAGTGTAGAGGAAGGGTTAGCAGAGGATCGCTCAAAGGATGAGAAATGAATGGCTGACATGAAGAGGCAACACGGGAAAGGCTTTGAGTTGACCTGAGCTGATGTTTTTAAAAAGAGAAGAGAACAAAGTATGATGGATAATGAAGCCACAGGTTTTTAATACAGATTTTTCTTAACTTTGGGAAAGTGGCTGGGCTTGAACAGGAATAAGAGACACAAGAGGATCACACAAAAGGATGGATCAGCAGTGTTGAAGATTAAGTAGCAGAGTCAATCAAAGAAAAATTCAACCCGATAAACACTGTCTAGTGCTTTTGTGTCAAAATCCTATTGCGGCAGGTCTCAGAGATGAGAAGTCAAGACCATATTCAAGGAGCCACTGGGTTCATCAGATGACATCTACATCATGAAGGACAATGATCTCTATCTAATCAGAAAAGACCAGTGGTCACTGTAAGAAGAGCAATGTCAGGTTATGTCAAGTAGCTTAATGTAGGCTATTAGAGGATATTTGGAAGAAAGACTACTTAGATTCTTTGGCTTGTAAATAACAGAAGCTAATTCAAGCAAATTTAATCATCAAAGGAAAAATTATTGCTACAATACAGAACTAATTCATTGGACCCAAGGGTAGGCATACAGCCAAGCTTCACAAGGGAGACCTTGGGTACCCCGGAGGCACCCTCACTCCAACTTTCATCTCATCTATATTTCTCCCAATCTAGCTGTTTGTTTTGCAACCATAGACCAGATTTCTCTCCTTCACATTCTAGAAGAAAATTCTGTTCCTTCCTACAAGACTCAATAGCCAACAGTTTACATGTTGTATCTCCTTTGTCTAGGAGACCAGCATGACAGAGGTTGGCATCAAAATTCTCAGGAGAGAATTTCTAATGGCTCAGGTTGAATCAGGTGCTCACCGTTGACCAATCAACAGTGTCTGAGGGTGGGTGTAGGGGATGGGGTGAGGTTAGAGTGAAGTCATGATCCAGCTGCACCCCTTGTAAGAACATGAACATAGTGTAAGAGAAAAAGCAGCAGCTCTGAAAACTGAGTGAGTGAGGTTGGTCAGACAAAACCTAGGCATTTACCACAAAGAAATAGGATAGATAAGAGGACTTATGAGAGACAGACAGATTAGACTCAACAAGAAGAAAGGATGACCATCTATGGAGAAACTACACACAGAAAATTCTAGAATGGGCTTGATAAGATTTGGTGGCAGGTGCATCAAGGCAAACAGTTTCATAACATCACTATTTGAGTTGGATAGTTTATGTTCTTGCCACGTTCATGTTGATGTTATGAACCTACAACACAACCAAAGATAATCAACACTGTAGCAGGGCATCAGGGACAGACCGGAAGTTTTCATAGGTTTCAGCAGGCGAACCCTGGTTAGTTCATCTTATTCAGGGAAGGAGGAAAGGTGGTAATGAGAAACACAAGGATGAGGACTCTCCTCTAACACCTACTTTTCAGTGATTCAGAGTAAATTCTCAAAATGTCAGCAGAGCTAAGGTAAAGGAAAGCAATTGTGAAGGCAGATGAGTTTACGGAGAAGATGAGTCTGTTTTTTCACTCACCACATGTGCATGGATCCAGTATTTCACAAGGCTATGTGGCGATGTAAATGGTTTCCCCACAAAGAAGGCCAGCCTACCCTGGGGTAAAAGCCCACAAGGCCAATGTTCTCATGAAGAGTCGTAAAACTGAGCGATGAAAGAAATTTATGAGATCATCCCCCTTTCCCTCTGCCAACCAAGAAAGAACTGCCCCCCCAAATGTTCCCTGGTGAATCTTGTCTAGTCATTTTTTGAAGAGGAATGAAAAGAACATTTTAAGGCTTTCCCAGACTGTACAGGGGATGTACAAGGTGGCCTGTTTTTGTAGTCTTAAAGTCAACCACTTGCTTGGTTGAACTGAATTTCATTTTTTTTAAAACATGATTGAATTTGGTGTTGGCCATGAGCATCATGCATGACCAGAGAATGAGGTGTGGGGGGAGGGGGCTGCTGCCCACGTGCACAACAGCAAAGGACAGAAAACAGTGCAGAGGCGCAGATTATGCAAATATCCCTCTGAAAATCTCGAGAGATCCTGGAAGGCCTGACAGTGCATGGAGATCGTGGGAGGGGCCTCCGGACATGCAGCTGTGTGTGGCGGGCCTTCACCCTAGATCATCTCACCCTGCCTCCCTGACTAGGAACCTGACAGGCATCATGTCATGTCAAGGGAAAACGTTCTGCTCTTTCCTCCCTGTATTACTAGAGAGAAGCAAGCTTCCCTTTAACTCCCAGCATTCAAATCCCTCTTTTATTTGCTGAACAAGGGCTGAAGCTGGAACAAAGAGGCTCCAGGGAACACAGTGAGAGAAACTTACTCTGCTTTTTAAATACATTCTTGATCCCTTTTCAGCTGTTTCTGACAAGAACAGAACATGACTCCCATTCCACTGGTCAGCACTCCAGGACCAAAAAGTCATTGTTGACTTTCCCCTGAGTGATAACTGGCCACTTTTTGTCCATCTGAAGCAACATTTTATTCCTTATCTGACATTCTGACACCCTTTCCCCCATGCTCTCATTCTCTTGACCCCAGAAAAATCCTGATATATATATTTTAAAACAAGCCACAGAGCATCAGGGAGCAAGAAATGGTTGAGCAGATGGAGAAAAGATAACAGTAGGAAAAATCAAACTGAAACACAACACAACATAGGAATCTAAGCTACTTGTTTTACATCAGAGGAATGTCTCATTTGCACAAGCCAAACAAATGGTCTGTGACCTCCCTGTGTGTAGGGACTGTATCTCTGCAGTCACTTCATTCAGGTAAGGGAAGACCTCCATGCCCTGTCTATTGCGGTTTGTTACCTGGAAGAACGCAAAGCCAGTGATCCTCCGCCCAGTTGTCTGGAGATCACATTGTGCACAGAACCTCCTGATTCCTGGGTCCAGCCCGGGATAGAGTTACTTGCTAGACTTATGATGAAACAAGATGTTTAGAAGCCTCCAGGGATCTCCAAATGTCCATTTCACCTTTTCAAAAGAGGTGGCCATGATTTTTCTGAAGCTTTTTTGTGGCCAGTGATTTTTACAGCCCACAGAATATGGCCAAAAGGCTCTCTCTGATGGGCTGGGTGTCTGAGATGAAGGCAGCAGAACCATTTCTCATTCTTGTGGTAAGGTGTATTACCTACAGATCACAGGAAAATCAAGCCCACGTTCACACAAAATGTCTACAAGAAGAGCACCGTTGGAGGGAAAATGATAAGTCTACCAACTTCTCCCACTGCAGACGCCTCTGAGTGAATGGCTAGTCATGGAAGGAAGCCCTTCTCACATTTGCTCATGTGGGGTTTAGGGGCCGGAGCGGACAAGGAGAGGCTCTCCTGGCAACAGTCCACATCCTTGGCTGCAAGGGTCTAAAACTGAAAAACACTCAGGGGCCTGTCTTCTATTGTCGCCTATAGGAATCAGCACCACCAACCCAGTTCAAGTGTTTGAGGACTGCGGGCCTGCATGCCAACTCATCACCTCTCTGGTCCTGAACAGGGAAGAGGCAAGGCTCTGGAGGAGAATGTGAAACAAGGGAAGGGAAGAATGGGCCGAGGTAGAGAGAAAAGAGAGCACTTCTCTCTGCTTGGAGAACACATGTTCTCTGAGGCTCAGGGAAAACGGAACTTTGTCCACATCTGTACACATTAATGACAGTGAGCTTGGCTCTGTCTTGGGAGAACAGCGAATGGCTTTGAGTGTGCAAAGGAAGAGTAGGCATACCAAGCCACTGACCACACATGAGGGAGTGGGTGAAGCCAGCTGCATCTGAGACTTGATAAATGTCTTGGAGATCTTTCCAACATGTTTGGTTCCGCAAACCCCAAAACACATGTCACCAAGAAACTTATTTATTTGCCTTTATTTTAAACCCCTGCATATTTTTAGGACAATGAAATCCATATGTTGCTGTTTCATTTCACTTAACTCATTAAAGGGATGTTCACTGAGTGCCATTTGATGTCTACAGAGTCTTCTGTTACCATTTTATGAGCATTTTGAAGCATTTGCATTCTGAATCCAGGAGCCAGCTAAACCAGATCTGAACAGGACCCAGTTTGGCTTGAAATTTAAAACTCTGGAGGCTCTGTTGGATCTCATTCTTGGCAAAATCTCTTCTCTTGTCACAGATTCATAGCCAAGAAGGCTGCTGTAGCAAGCCCAGCCCCAGCAGAAGGGTTAAGGGAAGTGCATCAGAACACTTAATTGAAACAACAAACCCAAGCCATGTCTCAAACAAATGAAATGCCCGAAGGAAAATTTTTACCTTGAAGTTAGTTCTTCTCATAAAATGGCAACTCAAAGAGCCACCATCAGACTGAACCAAGACAGGGAGAGCCTGACAACGAATCACCATTTGTCAGATGTGAAACTCAAGTTTCTGTGCTCATGTTGATTTCACTGAACACTTTACATTTTTCATTGGAGTAATCAAAGAAAAATACCAAGTGTTTCCTAGGATTTACATGAGCAATGAAAACAGAGAAAAGTGCCACTGACAAGCCAAAGCAATGATTTTTTATAGATGCAGTACGGACTGGACTGGATAGAGGGAAATGGGGACTTATCTGTGGTTCAGTGCCCACAGGGGAAGGAAGTGGGTCTTTCTCTTCCAGTGCCCTCCTGGAAGGGAAAGGCACAACGGTCAGCAAATGAAGCATGGCTCTACTCATAGGGAGCTGGTTTAGTGGAGTAGACAGACATTAAGTCGGCCTTCATAAAAGTAAATATCTGATTATAAATCATGATTGGTGCTTTGAAGAAGAAGAGGATGATGAAGAGGGAAGCTAATTTAGTGTGGGGGTTCCGGGCAAGTCTCTCTGAAGAAGGGTTATTTTCAAAGGCTATGTGAAGAATGAATGAGGTGAAAAATGGGCCCATTACCAGGCAAAGGAAATGGGAGGCACAAAGGTCCTGAGCTGGAAGTGGGTCAAGAAGGCAGCTGGGAGCTGGCGGTGACAAGCACAACCAGATGATGCTAGTCTCATCCTTCTTTCCAGCTGGTGTATCACGTTCATCTCTGCTGAGCTCAGTTTCCCCACACTACATTATCTGTTAGGCTATAGTATTCTCATTTTGTTTTTTGTTCCCTTGAAACTCCATTCCCTGGCTTTTCAAGGCTGTGTTCATGCATTTTAAGTTTACTCCGAACATAGGTCGCAGGTCTCTATCCTCTCAGACAGTGATTCTCAAAGTTTGGTGGTCTTGGGACCAGTAGTATCAGCATCCTCTGGAACTTACCAGAAAGGAAAAAAAGGGGACAGAGCAGTACGTGCCATCTGAAAGCTGGCCTGGCATTCACATTGGGCTATGTTATTTCCCTACTGAACAGAAATAATCTCACAGAACACCAACCCCAGGCAAGACTGCTCTGAGACTATGATAAAATGAGACAAGCAAGGCCACTTCATAATTTTATCTAAACTCAGACAAAAACAAGGTCATCATGCAGCCCACAAATTATTAAACATCCCCTCTCTTGGCCAAAATCAGTGGCTGCTATTTCTCTACCAATTAGTTTATCCTCTTGTGAGTTTCCCCTCCCTAAAGATAAAACTTATTGAGATATCCACTCAGAGAATCTCCCCCATTTTCTGCCAGCATCCAATCTAGAGCAAATATCCACCTGCTTAAACCTACCCTCAAACCACTCAACCAGAGCCCAAATCCTATAGAATTTCTGACACCCTTCCTAACACCCTTTTACAGACACATCCCTGGTTCCTCAAGGCATGGGTTCCCCCTCGCTGCAGCAAATAAAAAATCCAACTCCTTTAACTACAAGTGTGTTCCTGGTTATCTTTGGGCCATTGACATTTGGATCTCACCTCAGATTTAATGAGTCAGAAAATCTGGGGGTGGAGTCCAGCATCCTGTATTTTAACAATCTCTCCATGTGGTTATGACACATCCTCCATCTTGAGACTCACTGCTCTAAGGCAATGGTTCTAAGTCCTGGCCGTCCATTAGAATACAGATGCCTGACTCTCCCAGAGATTCCCGTTCAGTTGATCTGCAGTGGGGTCTAGAAATCAGTACATTTTAAAAGCTCCCCAGATGATTCTGTTGTGCAGCCCAAGCTGAAAACCACTGCTCTGAAACAGTGACATTGGCAGGTACACCACCGAAGGATAATGTGTATCTGTAATGCAATTCTACCAGTAAGAGCCACTTGCTGCTGCTGCACTTTACCGGCAATTGCAGGGGAAGCCAGTTGTCATTCTGCTGCTAGCTATCCCTGACACACTACTGTGTCCTGACAAAGAGGGTGAGAACTTTGTTTTAGGGGACTTTGTCTTGGCTTCTTGGTCACATGTCAACAAGCTTGCTAGTTCCATCTTTTACGACTAGCTAACTTCCTTCTTTGATTATATAGACATTGCTCAGTCATGCACACAGGCTTACTGTATATACTAAAACTGATAACTGTATCTATCTGAGAGGCATGCTAATTTTTTTTTTAAGGATAACCATAGCTAATGCTTACCTTGCACTGCACTTTGTGCCAGGCACTAGGTTACAGTCCTACAACCATCCCAATGAGGTAAATACTGTCCCTGTTTCACAGATGAGGAAACTGAGGCTCGGAGAGACTAGGTAGCTATCCCCATCACAGATGCTTAACTGATGAAGCCAGGTTTCAAACGCAAGCTGTCATGCTCCAGAATCCACACTTCTCTAAATGCGCTGGCTTAGCTTCCTCTGCCGAAGGCCACATCTCCCTGGTCTGCTTTCCTTCTGGCATCTTAATCTTCTTTGTCTTTTTGATTCTCCTCTCAACATGATGTTCCCAAGCTTTTGTGGGGCAGGGGTGGAGGTGGGGAGGGAAGGAAAGACTTCTAGCATGCTGAGCGGTCTGTCCCCTCAGAAACAACAAACCCTTTCTCTGTACTCCCCCTTCCCGACTCCCCGCCCCATAGAAATGGCCCTCTCTGTCCACAGCTGTAGAGCAAAAGGAAAGTGGTCCTGCTTCGTATTCAAACAGGATGGCACATGTTCAAACTGCTGTCCTGGGACAGAAGGCCTTTTCAGCACTTGAAAATGTTTTAACTGTTTCCTGCCCCACCATTTGTGGGTTATATTAACATCATGGAAAGTTGTGAATTAGACATCCATTTATTTATTCTTCCCCATTAAGATTTCTAGAATGTGGTCTTTAGGCCCACCATCACTTATTCTTTCCTAGACACTTTTGATCACTTCTGTCCTTGTATCCTTCAGAAACAGTTTTCCACCAGAATTACCAAAGGATCCTTCATCACATCTTGGGGATTGGGTTTTCCAAGGATAGCATAACCTGGGATGAACTAAGACCTCAAACTCCATGATCCCTCTGGCATCTAATAAAAAGATCCCTCCTAGGGTAGTTGTAGAAATTAAGTGAGTTAACTATTCAAATGACTCAGAATAGTGCATGGCATGAACTATATTTCCAGTTCTAATATTAACTTTTATTTCATATTTAAACATCTGTGAAAGTTGCATGTCTTAGAAATGATGATTGACATTAAAATTATAATTGACATTTTTGGGTTTATCTTTCAATCTTAAACTCGATAAAGTGTTAGTAAATTCTCAATAAATGTTATTCCTCCTCCTTCTTCTCTTCCTCCTACTCCTACTTTATATCCCAAGAGTGCCAGTCCTCAGCTGACATCTAAGGATGAGAAATACACAGATAGTCCTTTCCCCAGGCTGCATGGCCAAGTTATTACTTTTCCCCAAAAGCTAGAAGAATAATATTCACTGGCCATTTTATCACCCATGAAAGAGAAGGTAATTCTCATCCACATGCCTGTACAATAGATTCTGGGAGTCTTCCATGTGCCATAAACTCTATTCTACACCAATGGTACACTGAGCCATCAAGCAGCATCCAGAGCAAGAAGACACCACAAAAAAAACAAAGGAGAACTGGTGACTGTACACCACACGCCCCCAGGACTGTTATCAACACCATGCCTACCTCAGAGCAGGACTTGAAAATTCCTTTGCAACCTTAAAAAGCAAATCCAACTCCACAATGATAAAGATTTTTTTAGGGAAAATAACAAGATGATCACTTTTATACTACATGGCAAAACTCAACAAGAATCCTGACTAGACTTCCTTAACTTCCTCAAAGTACAGCTTCAGTTTCCTCACAGCCCTGTTTTTGTTACTCTCTCTAACTCCTCTGGCTCCAGTCTACTCCCCTCTCTAGGATGGATGGATAACCCCCCCCATTATATTTCCATGCCCACACATGTATGCACAAATACACACACACATACACACCCCAGATCTTTCCATTTTCTTGTACGAAAACCTTTAGCTTTTTTTTCAGTTTCTCCAAATTATTTGCATTAGCACATCCATCAACTCTCTCTTAACATTCACCTTCTTCAATGCATCCGAGGTTTCTAAATAATAACTACTTTTCACCTGTCATAAATGTGTGTTTGTATGTGTGTGTGTGTGGTAGAGACAGAGAGAGGGAATAGGTAAACACAAGAAAATGTAAGTGCCAATCTGATAAGCAGGTCCAGGAAAACAAGAGCACAAAAGCAAGTAAGAGCCACCCTCGCCCTGCCAGACCAAGGATCAAGGCATACCCATGGTTCCCTACGTTTGGGGGTATCTGGAGACATTTTGGTCGTCACAATCAGAGCAAAAGTGTGGTGTGAAAGTAACATCTAGTGAAGAGACCAGGGGTGCTGCTAAACATCCTGCCATGCACAGGACAGACTCCACGACAAAGGATTTTCTGGCCCCAGAGGTCAACAGAAGGTGAGAAATCCTGTTACACATTTGAGAAGAAGTAAGAGGTGACTGAAGTTTTGAAGAATAAGCAGAAATTTCCAAGCAAATGAGTGGAGAGAAGAAGAAAAGTGCCAGCAGAAAAACCTGTGCGACAGAATTTTAGAAGATCACTTTGACACAAGTTTGAGAACTATTTCAAACATTAAGAGGAAGTTCATCTCTATTTAGGATGTGCAAAGTTACAAGAAAATGTTACTCCCACTAAAAAGCCAGACAATTTACAAAATCATTGTTATTTAAAGCCTGCCAGAGAGCTGAGAATGCAAAGTGACCTGATAAACTATAATCTAAAAGTGGACAAATTCATCCTAAGAGAGATGGAAATCATGGCTATTTTCATCTTTGGTACAACAGAGAGGGGGAGAAAAGAGTCTCATCTTACAGATGTGGGTAAGAATTAAACAGCTGAACTTCTAATGAAGTTTTGGAGGCTTTATGTGGGCTGAGTATGAGAGCTCAGATCACCTGAGAATGTTTTGTTTGTTGAGTACTTTCTTATTCCCTTACACCACGGGTTACTCCAGGCTCATCTTATAGATTCCCAGGCTCAGCCATTTCTCCAAGGATTCCTGTTTCCTTTTACTGAAAAAGAGTTTAAGAAATCAAGATCTGAATGCTGAGTACTTCTAATCATTTTCACATTGTCATTATATTTTCCTTTAATTCTTTGATTGTATTTGTAAAAGATATTATATATAAATAGTTTTTTGATATCTTTGCTAATGCCAACATTTGGCTACTTTTTTTCTGAGTAAGGGTTACACTCTTCTGTTTGCTTGAATGTCTGTTTTTTTAATTGTTGAAACCTAGATATTTTAGATAAAATACTGTAGCAAATCTGGTTTCTGATTTACGTGAATTTTTAAAAATTCTCTTGGATTTAATTTGTGAAATTTTTCTCTCCAATGGTGTACAGCCACTGATATCTCTGCTCAGATGTTTTACTCTTATTTTTATTGTTTTGCTTGCCTTGTTAGAGTTGGTCCTGAGTCTGCATGGTGTCTCTTTTGCCTTCTGGGCAGCCAGTGATGGGGCAGCCAGTGATGGGACAGATGTTGTGCTTAGATGTTCCACCCTAAGGCACCTGCCCTTTCCTGGTGGACCTGTGTGTGAGTTGAGAAGTTCATTCAAAGTTCAGGCTTTGTGAAGTCTGCCTCAGCTTCTACCTTGTCAGGACCTCTCAGGTCTTCCCTGCACATGCTGGTAATTAGAAATGTGGTAAGATGGGATGTAAGAAGAGCTTAGACATCTCTTCTGTGACTTTCACTAAACTCTCTTCCTTAAACTTATGGCTGGTCTACCAATCTCACGGAAACTGCAACTTCAGGCTAGCACAACTCTTTTATGGTCTACCAAGTTTATTACTTTCATTGACAACACTGTTAGCTATGAATTTTCTTTATCTGCTCCAAATTATGTCAGCCAATTAAGGCTGCTGGTTTTCACGGCTAGCCCCACCCTGATAATACTCTAGCACCAAGTGAGCTGGAGCCAGGAAGTAGATGGGGGCAAATCCAGGCAAGATGACTGAAGAGTCCCACTGTTCTCAACTAAAGCTCCAGCAGCTTTTCATAAAAAAACTCTTTTCAGTGTGTCATTTGCTTTTGCTTTGGTCAATTCCCAGATCACTGAAATGGCTGCATTTTTGACAACTTTGTCTAATTTTATGACTTTTATGGGGGAAGAATATAAGCCTACCTCTTCACTCCACTACAGTCAGATGTCTGGCTCCTCTGGTTTCCCAGTAATTTTTTTTTTTTTTAAGAAAACAATTATAGTCTCATTTAGCAGAGGAGCTCTGTAAGATACGGACTCAGTAAATGTACCGTCCTATTAACACTAGACACAGGTGACCTGATTATCTGGTATTTTACAGTGCGACTACTTTTACATGGGAAATGTAGGAAAAGAGGAACTGGTTGTGAGAGATGTCTTCTAAAATTTTTTTCGTAGTCTCAATCTAGTGAGTAATTTCCCTGTCGTATCCCAGATAAACATATAACAAGAAAAACCGATTCACTTCCCCTGGTTCACTAACAGTCTCTAAGCCCCAACTAATTACTCCTTTTCATAGTTGTGGAAAAGGGTAGCCTCAGTGGGTCTTTTATCTGGGTCAAAGAAAAGCCACAGAATGGATAGTAAGATCTTGTCCTCTAATGCGGGAATCTAGTGGTTCCAAGAGCTTTGCATTTCATAAACACTTGTTTTGGTTTTGTTTTAGAAAGTCGGGACAATTTTTACTTTTCCAAATAAAAACATTTTAAAAGACAAACATTCTGGCCATCAACCATCATTACTATTACATAATAAAGACATTCTATCACCACCAAAATAGGAAGACTGGATGGCTAATAAGGCTTATAATTTTAAATCATTTTTCTATAAGATAGGGTTTTTGGCTGCAAAACATTTCTAGGAGGGACATAAAAGCATGTATGTGTGTTATGTAACCAGGGACAATGTCCAAATATACTTCTAGGTGACTCCATCGGAGCCCATCCTGCCTTTGAAGTTGGCAGAGGTACTGCAGTCCACATTGCAGACACTAGACTGGGATGCTACAAGCAGGCCATTAGCCACAGACCCCTTTAACACAGAATTTTGCCAGCTACACTTCTGTCTTACCTAAGGTCCCTACAAGACAGAACCTAAGGAAAAGCTTACATTGTAATGCTTTGGGGATTGGTACAATCCTGGAAAGCAAGACTAGAAAAGAGAAACAGGAAAGTAGTGCATTATTGAGCTGGCTAAAACTTTACACAAAAAACTCAGTGTTTATTTAGATATGTGGGATGTCACTGTATCTTGCAGAATTCCTTGGCAACAGGGAATATGGGTGATTTGTCTGCTTCTCTGGTGAAAGCTATTCCATGAGACACTGAGGTTGTACCCCCTGGACCTTCTAGGCAACCACTGGAGAAGCCAGAGTTTACATGAGTCTGGTAGATTTGGACCTGAGTCCTGGAGCTGCTGAAGCATACACCAAGGTGGGAGAAAAGATGGCCATACCAGAGCCGAGTATGCACCGCCAGGGAAGGCAGAGATAACAAGGAGCGCTAATAGATGAGCAGGAACAACATGAGCCATCACCGGGGCTGCTCTAACCAGGAAATAAGCAAGAAGCTGAATCCTGGAGTAGGCATATGCTTTCCAATGGCAATTCTCCAATCCTACCTGGTCTGATGTTAATGACCTGAAGTTATTAGCACAAATTCCACAAGCTAAGGGCAAACTTAGCTTGTTTGTTAGTGTCAATTCTAACACCAGCTACCAAGATTTAGTATCAGATCCCGCAGGTTAAAATACTCAGTTCTACAAGACTCTCCTCACCTCAACCATCAGCTCAAAGTCCTGGGGTCCACCCACATTTCTGACAGTTGACTATAAATTAGGTGTTTCCATGACCCCCCTGCCAGGTCTGGTAACTCTCTAAAAAGACTCACAGAACTCAGTGAATGTGCTGTACTTATAATTACAGGTTTATTATAAAGGACACAACTCAGGATCAGCCAAATGTTAGAGACACAGCCCAAGGTCAGGGCAGGGTCGGGGGGGGGAGTTTTGTCCCTGTGGCATCAGAGTGGGCCACTCTCCTGGTATGTTAATATATTCATCATCCAGGAAGCTCTGTGAGCCTCATTGTTCAGAGTCTTTTAATCTAGTTTTCATTATGTAGGCATAAGTGATCAAATTACTGGCCATGTGACTGAACTCAATCTCCAGCCACCCTTCCTTCTCTGGGGGTCAGGGAATAGGGCTGAAATTCCAACTTTCATAGTATGTTGTTAGTTTTTCTGGCAAATGGACCCCATCCTGAAGACATCCAGGGGCCTTGTTAACACAAACTCAGACGTGGCCCAAAGGGGCTTCCTGTGAGTAACGAAGACCTTCCTATCACTCAGGAAGGCTCTGGAAGCTCTATGCCAAAGGAAGCTGAACCCCTGGAGTAGGTATGTGTCTACTGGGGACAAAGACTAAACAGACAATTTTGATTATACTGCAGCATGATTGAGTACATCTGGGGAGAGGATATTAACTGGGCCCAGTACAACTGCCAAGTGGCTTTCTGTGGCTCTTGCTTCATGTTACTGGCTTTCCAATAGAAATTTTAAAGTGCTTGACTGGTAAGTCCAAGGGCTTACAATTGCCTCTAGGCATATAAGCACAAGTACTCAAAAGCCAAGAAATTTCCCCAAACTTGGGGCATGTTCAGATGTGTCACTTGTCCACTGCAGTGTGGACCCCTGAATTTTTATTATAGAGTGACCCCAATACTGCTTCTTGGGAAAAGGTCATTAGACTATGGAATTTTATTTTGTGAAGTGCTTTACTGGCCCTGTTATAAATGGGACACCGGTTTTTCTTTGTGACTTTCTAACTGCATTCAAGTCTTCAGGCAGAACTGCAATGTAGTTGACTTTTCTTTAGACTCATGTTCAAATTTAAATCATTTAAAGCAAAAAGCAGTAATAATATCAATCTGTTTGGTCTAAGTGTAGATGAACAGTCTCTGCAGTCAATGAAAGGAAGTACAAGCTACAAAAAAGTTCTACCTAACTATTAAGTCCAATTTCACTGGTGATTCAGTCTGTATCTAATAAGATGTTAATAACTCTCTTTTATGTTAATACCAAATTTCACAGCAATTCTGGGAGATAAGAACTTTTATTCCCATTTTACAGATGGAAGAACTAAAACCCTGAGATTAAAAAGTTGATCACACACTCTATGGAAGAAAGATTCAAACCCAGGACAGGTGACTTCAAGGCTGGTGCTTTTAAAAATCTCTCTCGGTTGCTTTTTTGAAATGTAAAGTAGCCTTTAGATACTCTAGGAATCTAGATCAAGTTTTGTTGCAGCTCTGTCTTTCTTTTAACAGCTTTATAGAATCAATTAAGTACTGTCAAGAAGGAAATAATCCTCTCAAATGCTCTTCCAGGAAGCTACAGAAGAATTTCTTTTTCTAGTTTGGAACAGAGCTGTCTCACACATCACTTTCCTTCCCACCTGAGCCTGACACACTGTTGTCCTTCTTGTTCTCATCAACATTAATAACAGAAACATTTACTAACCTCAGCCATATTCTAGGCTTTGTGCCAAATAGTTCTCATTGAATCTTTCTTTTCTTGTTCATTTTGGCCCTTGGTCGCCAATGATAATGTGGGGTAAGTTTGAACTATTTGGGATGTGTATGCTTTATCTCATCAATGAGATGGCATGGCCCCTGAGTGAGGGGACATATCCTGCTGTCACTATAGTGTTAACCAATAGCTTGCAATGAACTGATACTTTTAGTTTTAGTATTTTTGAATGGAGATTCAGATAATGAATGACAAAAAGCCCTGGCCTCATGTAGGAATCATCTGTTTGTTCCCTTTCCTGTGCAACCTCTCAAGTGGAAGACTGAGTCACTTGTATCAATGCAAAGAACTGGGGGGATCACTGGTAAAACAAAGGGTGCAAAGAGGGCCACAAGTAAACACTTTTGACCTAGAATCAGTAAGCATCTTGGGGTTGCAGTAATAGGAGGATGGTTTGGAACTGGTAACACATTTTTTTCAGCATAACTGACCCTCTTTGCAGGGGACAGAGGGAGGATCATTGTGATTAATATGTCCTTTCTATGAAAACAAATAAATGTAAAGAAATTACAGTCACAGAACCTTAGTCTGCTGGTGGCTGCATCCATATAGAACAGAGGATAGGTCTGAGTCCTGGGAGTTGTCAGGGATTAGTTGCTTTTGGCTTCTTTCTGACCTTCTCTAGCCACATTGTTGGTCTTACCCATTTTGATTCATGACCATGCACATTACCTAAAATCAATCTCTCACTTTTGCAAGGATCTCATCCCCTAAAATGTGTCATCTTGAAAGTAAGAGTTGCTCCCAGGGTAATGTTAATTGGTGGTATCTTGCTTAGAATTGTCTAGCTCTAATGTGAAAGTAGGGAAAATAGTATGGAGCAGAAGCCAGGGCTACCATTCATCAGGGCCAAGGCTTTTACACTCAACACACAGGGAGATACCTGGTAAGGGAGAAGACAGTGTCAGCTTCTCCATGGAAACAGATCTCAGGTCCACTTGGCCTGCATATCACCTTTAAGAGCAAGGAGGTCAACAAAGCGAGACCAATGATTTTCATCAGTAAATGTGAGGATTCAAAACATCTGTTCGAAGGGTTAAGACAACTCAAGGAGGAAAGAATAGTTTTTAAAACAAATGGTCCTGTGACAACTAGAAGTCTACATGCAAAAGAATGAAGCTAGACTCCTCCTTAGGAGAAACATAGTAAAAATATAGGAGCAAATCTTACGACCTTAAGTTAGACAAAGCTTTCTTAGATACGACACTAAAAGCACAAGAAACAAAAGAAAAAGATAAACTATACTCCCTCAAAATTAAAAAAAAAAAGTAAAAAGACTTGTGTTCCAAAGGACACCATAAAGAAAGTGAAAAAATTGCCGAGAAAATGGGAGAAAATATTTGAAAATCACATATGTGATAAGAGAACTATATCTATACTATATAAATAACTTTTATAACTTAACAATAAAAATACAAACAAGTCAATTTTAAAATGAGTAAAGGATCTGAATGAATGTTTCTCTAAAGAAGATATAAAAACTGGCCAATAAGCACATGAAAAAATGCTCATTATTGACCATTAGTGAAATAAAAGGCAAAACCACAATACCACTTTAAAGAGATACTACTTTACACCTACTGAGATGGCTAGAATCAAAAGATAGGTAATAATAGAAATCAGATAGGTTGTCAGTGAGGATGTGGAGAAATTGGAACCCTCAAACACTGCTGACAGAAATGTAAAATGTATAGCTGCTAGCTGCTTTGAAAAACGTTACGGTAATTTTCCAAACATAGAATTACCTTATAACCCAATAATTTCTCCTGGGTATATGCCTAAGAGAAATGAAAGCATGACCATACAAAAACGTGTACACAAATGGTTCATAGCAACATTGTTCATAATAGGCAAAAAGTGGAAAAAATACAAAGGTCCATCAATTAATGAATGGATAAATAAAACATCATACATTCATACAATAATAAAAAAGAATGAAGTTCTGCTATATGCTACAATGGGGATGAGTCTTGAAAATACTATGCTAAGTGAAAGAAACCAGTCAAAAAAAAAGACAACATACTGTATGACTATTTATTTTATTTGAAATGTCCAGAACAGCCAAATTTATAGAGACAGAAAATTGATTAGTATTTGCCTAGGGCTGGGGGCAAGGAGAAGGGTAGAGAGATCATGGGGGGTGACTGCTAATGGATATGGGCTTTTGGGGAAGGTGTGATGAAATGTTCTAAAATTAGATGATGGTGATGACTAAATGTGGTAAGGCTTGCAAAAGTCTGAATATATTAAATTAAAGCAGTCAACTATGGTATGCAAATTGTATCTCAATAAAGCTGTTAAATCTCTTTGTACTCACTAGAATAATTCATAGTAAAAACGAAATAATCAGTCTAAACAGGAAATTTTATTCATTTGTTTTTAAAAGATCATTTGATAAAATTTTTAACCTAATTAAATAATAATAACCTACATAAATAATGTTTCAAATAATAGCTAGACTGAAAAGTCAGCAAGACATAATACTTTTTATATAATTAATTGTATTTTTATATTTTAACATCCACTTTAGCAAATATTTAATTATTTATTCATTTATTATTACATATTTATTTCATATTAAAATATTATTGCTTAAATGTAATAAGTGTATCATTAAAATATATACTGTATTTTAATATACATTATAAAATATATATTTGTATAAGTACTTATATATTTTTAAATGTATTACTGATACTACATTGTCTCATGGATTATATCTATATCTATACTGACAGAATTATTGCATAAATAGGAAAAATACAAAAATCTCCCATACAGAAGAATGTCAAATAACTCTTGTAGATAGTCTCACCTCAAGGAGGTAGAGGATAACCTCCTACACTTCAAGTGTGGGATGTGCGTAGTTAGTTACTTCTGAGAAGTACAGTGTGAAAAGTCGGAAAAGAGTAACTTCTCAGTAGAGAAAGCACACATACTTCCAAAGTGAGGTGATCAAGGATAGTACCATCAGTGATACGTCATATTAACACTGCGCACCTTTGATGAGATGGGATAATGGCATAATTTTAGTCTAACCATGAGAAAAACATCAAATTCAAATTGAAGGACAACTTATAAAATACTAAGCAGTACTCCTCAAAACTGTCAGTCATCAAAAACACAAAAAGGCTGAGAACTTGACATAGTCTAGCAGAGTCTAAGGAAACAAGAACATGATATAATGTGATATCCTGAATGAGATCCTGAAACAACAGAAGGACATCAGGTAAAAAGCTAAGAAAATCTGAATAAAGTATGGACTTTAGTTAGTAATAATAAGATATCAATATTGTTTCATTAGTTGTGACAAATATGTTAACAAGAGGGGAAACTGGGTATGGGGTATATGTGAAGTCTCCATACCCTCCCTGCTACTTTTCTGTAAATCTGAAACTGTTAATAGATTATTTAAAAAACAAGTGATCTTAATAGAGATATAGAAACTGCAAAAAATAAAAATTCTAGAGTTGAAAAGTATAATAAATTAAATTAAAATGTATTAGGGAAACCCAGCAAAATGGGTAGTATAATTCCAGTCTGAGTCTGAAGAGCTGAAAACAGGGGGAGCTGGTGATATAAATCCCAGTCCAAGAGCAGAAGACCAATGTCCCAGCTCAACCAAGCAGGCAGTAAGGGGTAAACCCTCCCTTTCTCCACTTTTTCGTTTTTTTTTCAGGCCCCAATGCACTGAGTGATGCCACCACACTGGGGAGGGCAGTGTGTTCCCCTGTCTACCATTTCAGTACTCATGTCTTCCAGAAACACCCAGAATAATGCTCGCAGGCACACCCAGAAATAATGCCTAACCAGACATCTGGGCATCCTGAGACCCAGTCAAGCTGATACATAAAATGAAGCATCACCTCTGTCCTGTGTCTTGCCTGCTTTTGTTACAGAAAACATTACTTGCAACAGTGACTTTCCACGTCTCTTAAGATCTGTTATACATTCCTTTCTGCTGGCTTTGTGACAACTGCCCCCATTATCAGTTTGGCCATTTTCTAGTCAGTGTTCTCATTTGTAAAGTGATGGATATATATATGTGTGTGTGTGTATGTGGGTGTGTATACACATACACACCCACATACACACACACACATCTTAGACTGTTACTTTGAAGTTTGAAAGAAATAAAATATCTAAAGGACATAGCACATTCTTGGCCCTCAATAAAAACTGACTTCCTTGCCTTTCCAACAAATGTTTAATGAAAGAATGAATATTGAAGATAGGCCATTTGCAATAAAATCCCTTCATGGAAATAATATTACACATGAAAATTATTAGGTTTTTAGGCTTGTCTATAAATTCTAGTTAACACATAATATTGCTCTGTGGTTCTCAATCTGGGGTCCATACATTGCCAAGTATATGCAATAGCATACAGGACTTAATGAAGCCCAGAGTAAATGTGGGTCCTATTTTGGAAGTGGCTATTTTTATGCATGTAAATCATCTAAGAGATTTTCAAATTTAAATAAAGATAGTAAGGAGTAGAATGCAAGACGCTCATAAACTTTTAAGGTAAGTCATAAATCTTCAAAAAAATTTCAGAGAGAGAGAGGGATTTAGAGAACTGAGGGGGTTACACAGTTTCTGCCCTTTGATGGACTTTGTATGGAAAAATCTAATCTCTCATCCAGTTTCAGGGCAGTATGTTCACAATGGAACTTCAGAACCAATCTTCTAAGTTCAATACTACTGCTGTGAGACAATATTGCTTTGGACATTAGTTACACAGAGATGAATCTACACTACTCCCAGCCCTACCCTACTCCCCCTTCACGGCTGTAACACACCTTTACTTAAACTTGTCTCCAACAGTGGAGAAGAAAACCAAATTGAGAATCCCAAGCAGGAGGAAATGGGGGTTCATTCTTCTTGACTGAGGATCTTAGGCAGGAGGAAAGGAACTGAGGTAGAGGTTTTAAAAGATTTGGAGGAGGTTCAAGTCTTACGCAAGTAAGCAAGGAAAGTAAAATCTTGGGAAAAGGGGAAGATCAACGGGGAAGATCAAGATACTTAGCAGGTCTTTAACAAATGGCAGTGATGGCTAAGACCTTTAGCTGTAGGAAGCCATCCATGGATAAAGGATCCGCAGCTTCAAAGGACAGTATGTTGACTCCCTGCCATTACTGGCCATGGGGCAATAAGGGAAAAACAAATGGGAGGGAAAACCATCCCAGAAAGGACGGAATAGCTGAACTGCTTGACAAGAGAAGGTTCCGGAGACACTGGAAGTACGTGAAATGAGTCCCTAGTCAGAGAAGACATTCAGTGCAGTCGTTTGTAAAGAAGGGATGCCCATATGTCAGGCAGACATTCCAAAGCTGATGACTCCCTGTGTCCGTGCAAGGAGATTACCTGTGACAAGACAGTAGTACGTACTGTGTGTGAATAAATAGTAGTGAGCAAAGGTCGTGAACTGCAGACCAGGAAGGCACATCTGGCTCTCAGATACTTCTTGTCTGGCCTGCCCAGTGCTTTAAAAACAGGGGATACCACATTCATACTGAGGTTTCTGGATTTTATTGAAGAAAACATCCCAAGATCAGGTGAGGCATATCCATGTCCTGTTGCAAAGCAACAGTCAGCTAGAGAATGGACCCCCCCCCAGTTCTCCACTGTCCTCATCATTCCCTATTGTCTCACACTCAGCTCTCTTCCCTCATGGATGTGGATGGACACATCCTGGATGCATGTGGGTTTGTAATTCCTGCCAAAGTCTAAGTATTTCAGGAAGCTCCATAGCATTCATCTGTTTATTAGAATAACAGTTAGGGAATCCTCCTACTTGGCAGTTTTTCAGCCACCTGTCCTAACTTAGCCATTGTTAAATTAAAAGAGGTGGTATATACAAAAAAACACTTAGTCTGACAGAGTAGATACTTGGTGATGATGATGATGATGATGATAATTACTACTTCAAGGAAATAAAAGTCAACATTGACAAATTTTTCATTTTTTTCATTCAGATTTTTCACTAACTCAGTCTGGCCAATTCTCACCCTCTAGTAATACTAATTCTTTTCTCCCTCAGAATCTGTTTTACTCAAAATGAATCAAGTCTGCACTTCCCAATGAGTCCTTATGAGCCTGGCTGTACAGACTGAATTCCACAAAGTACAATGTTGGTATCATGTTACTTATTAACTGGTGCTTTAATGATTTGCTAATGGAAGAGAGAACTTGACAGACAACCTGAATGGAGAATAAGGCTTAAACACCTAGTAAACCATTTTAAATGGAGCAAGACACCTCTAGGATGGACTTCAAAAGAAGAGGTTTCTTTGTCCTGCATTAAAGGAACAAGTGAAAACAAACTACACAAATATGGAATGTAATCAGAATTGCTTCGAGCCAGCATGGCCTTTAACGATGGGGTAGTTGCCAAAGATTTCTTGTGGAGCTGAAAGAGCTCTGGCAGTTGACCCAATCCTTTTCCTCAGCTGAAGAAAGCGCCAAGCTGAAAACAGGGCATGTCACTGGAGCAAGGGTACTGACCCGTACTGGCTGGTGGCCAAGTTAGGCTGGGGTCAGGTTCACTCTCACAGCCCAGGGTTTCCTCCCCTCCGCAGAGAGCTGCCCATGGAATCAGATGCTTAAATCTGTCAGACACGGTGATGGATGGATGTCCTGGGTGCTCCTCCTACCTCAGCACTAGTCAGGCTTTTATTAGAGCCCTCTCTTCAGTGTTGCTCTGTACCTGAGCTATAACTCTGGAAGAGTACAGAGAACTATGAAAGTTATTAAAGTATAGAGAAAGGGAAGACAAGCGGGAGAATTTGGATTGTATTTCTGGAGGAGGAGCAGAAAACTCAACATAACTGTCTCTACAAATGAGGGTAAAGATGTCAGTAAGTAAGTGATGAAATCAAAGAATCAGGTCTTTAAAAAGGAAAAGAAGCTTACAAAATGTTGTACATTCAGCTCTTTCATTTGACTTATAATGAAATGGAGGTTCAGAAAAGTCAGTCACTGACTTACCTAAAAGTCCTGACAAGAAATGGGGCAAGACCGCAGGACTCCTAACCTCTCACCTCCTGATTTCCCCTCGATGAGCTACTGCAAACAATTTGCCAGAAAAAAATAACACAGGCCTGAGAAGATTAAGAAAACTGTCCAAGGCAAATCAGCATAAGACACACTTCCACATACTTGTCAGTTTCATCATTAAATCATTCTTGTGCTCTGAAGTTCTGGTAAAGCCTGGACTTTTCCAGACATTTAAAGCCAGAAGCTACCAATCATTCTCGAGCAAGATTTCTCTGGCTAGTTGGACTTTTAACAAAGATGCTCAAGGTCTCTCTTTAATAGACTTTGCTCAAAACCTACAAAACAAAATAAAACAAAAGTGCCATTTTCTACTTTGCAAAGATCGGGTTTATTCTGATGGGATCCTATTTTTCCTTCTCTTTCCTTTTTTTTTTTTTTTTTTTTTGGCTAGTGCGAATTCAAGCTTTCCATATGCTGAGTTCTACTCCGTGGTGGCAAGGAAACGATAACATTTGACTTGACTTTTGTTCCTGCTCCCTGTAACTTGAGTGGACAGTCCCAAGTTACCTTCATTTCCATAGTGCCTTCCGCTGCTGCACAAGCCACTCCTCCTACCAAACAGTTCTCTAGCTCACACCTGGGACTTTCAGATGCAGAAGCCCAGGACAAAGGCAGGGGCTTCCACATTAGGTAATTAGAACATCCTTTCAGCACCTTAGTGTGAGGGCCCCTGGCATAGAATTACAGACCAGATACGCATCAGGATATCGCAAAGCTGTCTTCTTTCTTTCTCTCTTTTCATTTCTCTCCCCGTTCTTCCACAAGCTTCCTCAATAGTGAACATGATCTGAATGTTCTCAGTATGCTATTAAGCTCCCAACCAGATGCAAATAACTCTTCCATTTTCTTCCTAGAAACATGGCCAGTATTAAGCCAGGGCCCCAGGTTTGTAATTCTGAGTTAACCTCTCAATAGAGGGTGGAGACCCTATTGTTTCAGCTAGCCTGGGCCCCCAAAGGGTAGGTGAGCGCATGTACAATTTCCATCTCAGGCTTGCAGTAAGTCTGCTTACCTCATCACCAAGCCCAAGCCTTTCAGGTGAAGGGTACCTGGATTCTTCCAAGTTCATTTCCACATTGCTTTAACAGTTCAGCAACTTGTTGGTTTTCTATTGCTTATTTATAATTATTATTATTATCTTCTTGTCAAGGTTGGAGGTGACTTTACAAAAACTATGGGCAATCTACATTAATTAAATACTTTCAAGATTAAAATGAACCTACCTCAAAACTGATCACTGGTGGCCAAGATGACTTTCGACAACTCTAGGCAAACCCTTAAAGTTCTTAAGGGGGTACTAAGTAAAAAAGCCTGCTGGTTATATAAAATGATTTAACTAAAAATAATGGGTCAGCAAAAAGTGATTCAGTCACTATCAAGTACTCTCTCCCATGCCCATTCCATTTGATCAATGTCTAGTGCATTTCCACATTTCTTGGGATAAGAGTCATGGCACCAGTGAGTGCTTTACTGTTACTATTATGGCTTAGTTATGTCAACTGGAGCATTTTTACTTTCTTCTTAATTTTAACAATACAAGGTTTGAGGTGGAAGAAATTATAATTTCTCTCCAACCAAATGCTAAAAAGCAATGAACCAAATTTTGCTTTCATAATTTTAGAGGCAGGGAATGCACCACTTCATAGGAGCTCAAAATACAAGAGATTTCACCTTCTATATTTCATTCCTATTATTCCAGAAATGCAATAATGTTACAGTGAAGGTTATAGATTGTCTGCTATGGATTATATAGTCTGCTCTGAATATTGAATATCCTGAAAAGAATGTTTTAGTAGGGGGGATACAATGGTAATTTCTTATTATAATATAGATATGCTTCATATTTTCACTTTTTTTTTACACTGGAATGCATCTTAGTGATATGTGCATTTAATGTAGAACTTCTTACCCTGAAAAGTTATTTAATTGGTGATATGTTCTACATTTGATGGCATTTTGCAAATTAAGACATGTGGAGATTATAATACCTTGTATCATTGTATCATACAGCTTGTAAAGCACTTCTACTTCTGCTCATTTGTATGTAACATATACGTTTTATATATGTGTATCCAAATATGTACCCAAATTCTACAGAAAAATATATGTTTGACATCTTGCCTTCCAACACCCACTCAAACAATCTGAATTCTTTAGCTAGTAAAAGGGATCATGCCAAAGTAAACTCTAGACAGATTTTAGAAAAGGACAAAGAAGCAGGAAGTTAAGCCTCTATTAAGAATTGCATCTGGACGTAGGACAAGTTCTTCTCTCAATTCCTTGACCAAGTCATTTAGCTCAAGTGGAGTTGAGCTCTCATCTGTAAAACCAATACAATAAAGTAACTCTCCAAAGATTACAAGGAACTTCTTGTAATTTCTTTAAGTTCAAGCTCAATGACAAAAAGACAATACTCAAAAATTTTGACTATTAGCATTCTTTTGTTTACACCAAATTTTTGTGTTTGGCCCAATACTGATGGTTGAAGTTTCTTCTCAGTTGTCTACTAACACCGTTTCTATTATCCAACTTCAGAGTGTGCTACATCCTGATCTCTAATGCCAGATATTATGAAAAAGGGATTGTCGGAAGAGCAGGAAGAACAGTAGTTCTCTTAGAACTCCCTCAGTGTTGATAAGAATAATGGTGGCTAAAGGCAGTTCCAAAAGCAATTTGAAATAACTTAAAGAGATGATGTATGGCAAACCCAGTATTTCTCTCAGAAATCATACTACAAGAGTATTTTATAGACCAGAACTAGACTTGTCAATATTTGACATTGTGATTCTGGGACATCAGGAAAAGAGAGATGGGGTCTTTCGTATGCTATCAATTCTTTACAATTCTGTGTTCGTCTCTCTATCTAAGTCATGATTTCTACTCTAATTAATCTCAGTCAAGCAGAGATTATTGCCATGAGTATCATGGCATGGCTTAATACCTACTGACATTGCCATTCCTTATAAAAAATGGGGAGTGTTGAGTATCTATATGACTATTTCTCTAGCTACTTACATTTCCTATTCTATGGCACTACTCACATCTCTGTCTTTCCCTTGAGTAATCCCAATGTCCCACTCAAATAAAAAATGACAAAAGCCCACATGCTATGTACATGCTCCCAGTTAAATATTCAGCATCCAAATGAAGATTTGGAGAGAAGTATGAAGATCCTATGGTGTATAGGTATTCATAAATCATGCTTCTGATGAATGTTTGGTCTAGGTTTTTGATATCCCACTGGTTAATAGATTTTTAAAATTTTATCCAATATGAGGACTTGTAAGCAGTAGCATATATAAAACATGCCAGGTCACCATTAACAGAATATTCCTAAGGCTGGCAATCATCTTGTCAGTAAATCTACTGTGCCCCCACGGGTAGCAGTTTCCAGAGAAGGCAGCTGAGTTTCCTCTGCCTTGTGGTCAATATTGTGCTGTGACAGGAACAGCAGAAGTGGTGTTAATTCCGTTGATGAGAAGTTGGCTCAGAAGCCAGGAATTCACATCACAGATTTATCAAAATCAAAACTGCAATGCAAAATATTACCTTCCAACCATTCCATGTCCCCAGTAAATCTTTGTGAGTCTGTTCATACACTAGGCTGAAAAAATACATATATATTTTCCCTCCTAAGCCCAGTTATGCTAATAAGGGATCCATTGTTCTGGAAATGGATTCTTTCTTTCTCAAGAATCCCACCAGCTCAAAGCAGAGCAGCAATAATACAGAGAAATATTCTGTGCTGCAGAGATGTTATGCCCAGAAGAACCAGCCTGAAATGCCCTGCCTTCAGAAGATCTTGCGATTTCATAACCCGTCAAAAGAACTACCAGTGACTCTTCTCCTGCCACACCCTATGCCCCTAAGTCTCCTGGATCCGATGGCCGTTTTCCCTGGTCACCTCTGATGACAGAGAGTGGAGGGACGTGAACATCTTAGCAAAGTACTTCAGGCCCTGCCTTTAAAAGCATCTGACTTTCATTTTTCCTTTGGCATTTTCCACACATATCCTTTTACAAACTTGATTCATTTCTTTTTAGCTCTGAAAAAAAAATATTCTCTGGCTGAAGTGAGCAATCAGGAATGTGGGAATTCATACATTGCGTGCATGTGTGGTTAGTGGTGTGTGTGCCATTTGCACACATCACTGAGTGAGGAAGTTAAATCATTTTTGGATACAGTTTGTGGCAAGAGTCACCAGTGTGCCAACGCCAGGTCTTTGAAGTAACATTCTGTACAACCTGTTATGGAAGCATTTCTTGCCAGCTTCGAGGAGAGGAAGTACCCATTGAAAGAGGAATATTTTCCTCCTCTTGCCATTCAAGCCACACAGCGACATTCTTTCAACTCATCTGAAAAAAAAGGAACTTCTAAATATTTCTTTATTTTTCTTCCATCTGGTGAGGACATTATGACTTATGATATGAATATTTTCTCTTAAATTCTCCTGTGCCTTGCATTGCTTCTAAAGGAGGATTTAATAAACAGATGTGTAAATGAGAGGGTTAGTGTGGGCAGACAGAGTCAAGCAAAGAACCCACTTCAAGGGGTGAGTGATTGGCTTAGGAGTAAATGCTTGGAAGGGTTAAGTCAGCCCTCTTGCTTGGAGGACTAAGTCCCCAGTCCAAGCAGACTCTCTAGGAACCCTAGCAAACCACCTCCTCCCTTGACACTTTCTAGATAAAATGAAGAGAATGACCACTGTGGCATCAACCCCTTCCACAGGGTTGTCCTGACGCTTTAGCTCATTAAGCCAGGAAGAGTATTCTGGGAGCACACCCCTCTCTGTGACAGCCTTGGCCCACAGCCGAGCCTTTCCTCTGTTTCCCAAGGTTCAGGGATTTGTGGACAGCTTTTTAACTCTTCATTCTACTGGGTTCATAACGTGCTGAGAAGTAAAAATTTACATGGTAAGGTAATTCTTGAAAGGAGTTATCAACTCCAGCTGTGCACATCAGGGACATCAGATTTTCACCACGGATAGAGTTTTTCCAACCAACAACCCACTGAAGGAAACACCAGCCTTGTCACAGGGAGAGGAGTTTCATAAGCTCCCCAATTCCTGCATTTGCACAATGGCCTTCTGCCTCCCCTCTGGTTCAGCTTGAGCGACAGAGGGACAGTTTGCTTAATGGAGGTTGAAAATTGCAATGCTGAGTGAGGGCTCAGTAGCTATTCCTCAGACCCTCCCTGGGCACACATCTCTTTCTCTCTCTAGCCTCACCCTCCCAGAGACAGAGGGAAAGCTCCTGTCATCTGAGCCAAAAGCAGGCTTGGATGGCCAATGGCAGCCTGGCTGGCCCCTTCCTTCCAGCCTGGGAAGCCAAGTCCAAAGGGTGCTGACCCTGTGCTCCCAGGAAGAGTATAAAATCAGATCGGGGTGAGCTAGGTGGTTGTTGGCTGAAACAAGGAGATTTACAGTGTCACTGGCTTCCTCGTCAGGTCAAAAAGGTGCTGCTGGAGAAACTTCACCCAGGCACCACCTGGGTAGCTGACCGTATCTTGAGCAAAGAGGAAGTGTTTTCTCTAAGCATCACATGTAACAATGCTATCAAATGACTCCCAAGGGGCACCTGCCCTTCACCTCCTTCTTTTAACATTCATTACCATAATAGAATCTGTTTTGTTTTTAACCCACCAACCCTGTAACCCCACCCTACCCAGCCATCCCCTGGGATTCAGAGAGACAAGCAATCAGCTGTGAGACAGGGGCTCAGCCTGGGGTCCACTTGGACCCTTTGTTTCCTTTGCCACTCTTGTCAGTGTAAGGAGAGCTCACTGCACCTGGATGCAATTTCTGTTAGAGGCACCTGCTGACAAGGCATGGGTTCCTATTTGCAAACCTCGCTTCCACATCCCTGACAAAGACCAGTGGACCCCTCCACCATGAATCAGGAATGGGAGGCCTTAACAAAACAAAGTGAACGATCTGCAATAGCCCTAAATAAGCGTGGTGTTTCTAGGATCCAGGAGCTACCTCTTTCTGCCCCTTATTCACACTGCCAAATCACTGCGGACATGATAAGGTTGTCCTTACAGAAAAAAACCCAATCCCTTGGCAGCGTTAGGTCTCCTTGAGTTCCTACTCAGGGACCTAAGATGCTTTTTGCTTTGGGACTTCTGCTGACAAGAAGAGGGGGACAGGTAGGCAGACAGGCCCCTTGTATGCAGGTCTCACCAGTAGGAGGAATGTTAGCTCCCCAGTAAGAAACCACAGGCAAGGACAGAGGGGAGCAGAGGAAACAGACAGAGCTTGAACTAACGGTAGTGCTCCTCTAGCAAAGTTCACCAGCTGAGTCTTGTGAAGGAAGTAGAGGTTCAAGAAGCTTCAGAGCCAAGGGGGGAGCCTCTCTGGAATGCCAGGAGAGTTGATTCTGCTTAAGGGGGTGGGTTTTCTGTAAGAGTGGGAAGGAAATTGTATTGACTGCTTAGGAGAGAATGTGCTGGACACTCTGCACTGGTCACTGCGTTTAGTCCTCCTCACAACTCTGAGAAGTTGGCATTGCCAGTCTCGTTTTACAGACAGGAAAATGGAAGTTCAGAGAGGTTAAGCCAATTGACCAAGACTAGGCTGGTAATAGTAGTAGTAGTGATGAGATATAGACCTTGGACTCAGGTTCCAAAGAAAATGAAGAGTCCACTTTAGCTATGAAATCCTTCTAAGGGCAGAAGAGGGAATTTCAACCCTGGTGGTGGTGGCAGTTAGGGGTGAGGATGGGATTTGCAGCCTCTGGTGCTAATTTTTAAGGTCTCATGTTTTACTTTAAAACAAAATGACAATGTTCCAATTAATCCCAGACTATATTCACTTTAAAAATACAATTTCTCTTTCAAGCCTTTAAGTATATTTACCTACCCAAAAGTGAAGGCATGTTTAGACTATGGCTGGCTGGCTGCTGGGTACAAACAACTGTTCAGAATGAATGTGCTTTGGAGGTGCAGGTACCCCATCTGAGAGGCGCCAGCCTACCTAGTGCTGTTCCCTTCCTGGAGGTCACAGGCACAGATGATTCTGTATTGGGTGTGTTATCAACGGGATTGGTGCATTCAATAAAAGGCTGGCCTAGAGGATGCTAAGTAACTGATAATTTTCTATGGGGTTAAAACACTGTAATAATTAAGGGTAAAGCTATAGAGTCAGACAGGCCTAGAGTGTGAATCTGGACCCCAACAACTTTCAGCTGTGTGATTTGAGGGACCCACTACTCAATTTTCCTAATCTGCAAAGAGTTGTCCATATGTTAAGCTATGGAGAAGAGAGAAATAGAAAAGGTTTCAGAGCTCATGATCAGTTTTAGGTGGAAGATCCTGTGAACCTCAGTCTTCAATCTACTGTCTTAGTGATTTACAAACTGCTGTCACTGAGGTACACATCAGCTGAGAGAAAACCACAACACTTGTTGACGGCTGCTTTTTTTCCTTTTAAAACATTTTTATACATTCTTTTTCATTACAAGTTATTACAAGATATTGAATATACTTCCCTGTGCTTCTGTGTAGGACCTTGTTGATTATCTATTTTATACAGAGAAGTTTACATCTGCCAATCCCAAACTCCTAATTTATCCCTCCCTTAGCTGTTTGTTTTTCAAGCAAATTTCTTAGTGTATTTTTATGGCCAGAGGGAGAAAAAGTGTTCTAGTGAAGTCAGATATTTAAATGAATGACTAAATGTGTTTTGTAGAGAAAAATAAACCAATAAATGATTTTTAAAAAGTTAATGAGACCTACCTCATAAGGGGCGTGGTAAGGATTAAATTGGATCGTGTACAGAAAGCACGTAGCTCAGAGATGAGTGCACATCAAAAGTTCATAAATGATGGTCATTGTTATCATTACTGAGGGGGCTCTGGAACCTGTGGAAATGGGTCCCCCGGCAATACCCTTATCTCTCCCTCCCCTGTGCTCCCCGCCCCTCCTGCTCTGTCTCAGGAATAGAAGGCGATTGGAGCTCTGCCTGGTAAAGATGCTGGGCTCATGCTGAGCCACTTCCTGTGCAGCAAACATGAACTTTTGGGCTCCATATTTCCTGTCTGTGGTTTCGCACACCCTGGGAGGAATAGTCATCCCCATCTTCCGCCCTCTCTCTGTTCCTTAGGTGCCCGGTGATGGGTATGTGGTTCTGGCTGCAGCAAATGTGTTCACCAGGGGTTTTCTCCGTAGTCCTACACAGCAGCACATGAACAGTCTGACCTTCATATGTTTGTTGCAGTAGTAAGAACAAGTGATAAAATATGGTAAGGGAATCTCAATGGTACACAGAGAACGAGAAAAGCCAATAAGTATATACTCTTTTTTCTTTTTAACTGAGTCAGACACTGGAACCACATTTCTAGGCTAACTAGTCATTTTCAATGCATAGAAACTGAGAGTCAGGAAGAGCCTGTCTTCTGGCATTAGCAGAGCCAAAATCCATCTGTTGTATTGGGTGCTGCTCGCACAGCTGTGTCGTGTCACCAGCCACGACGACAAGAAGGCTTCCTGCCCTGGGCTGCACTGGGACCCTCCCCAAGTGGTTTTCATGCCTCCTTGTCTTCATCATCAATTGCTGTGATTCTTACCAAAAACACTACTGTGCTCTCCGTTTGAAAGTACACTTCAATAGGGAAAATTTGCAAAAAGTCAGATCCCTGCCGGAAATGAATTTACAGTATAAAGATGACAGCCAGAGGTGGGCAACTCTGAATCCCACAAACAGCATTACAAGGACTTCCTGGAGCTGTTCACAGGTTAAGCAGACCCTTGGTGGGAAAAGAGGTGAGCTGGTGAGTTCCTGTCGCATCATCTATTGTTTCTGCTGACCAGTTTAATTCCCACAACTACCACTTCTGTGTGGTGCAAGGGGTCAAAGATGACCTTCTGATGGAAGTTCATAAAGAGAGTAATTGTAGGAGACACAAAAATACTAGTGAGTGGAGTTCCTTATCTACAATAATGGAATATTTCCTCTTGGTGGAAATCAGCTTGTTCTGCCAAGTGAACCTGCGGAGTGACTGGGAGTTTTTACACGTTATGTAAGCGAGTTTATTTTGGGAGCTCCGGGTATGGTGTGTGGTTGCCTTTAACCACATCTGCTCTATTTCCATAATGGCCACTTCGTTCCTGGGCTGCGTGGAGCACGGCCTACATTGTTGCTGGGTGAGCAGCCTCTAGTAAGCGGTGAGGCTCCAAAATGAGCCAGATGCTCCGATGAAGCTGTTGAACTCTGTCTGGAAATAAACTATTGATTTGGAAATCCCAAGATGCTACCTAACTCATCTATTGTGCTTGGATCCCCATTCACAAATGTATCTGAAGGACCCTTACTTTTTTCTGGGTGAAAGTCTCTATATTTTCCTTTTTTTTTTTTTTTTCAGTTAAAATACATACCAATCAGCCTTTCTTCAATGAATTCATAATGCATCCCACATAACTAACAAATAAACCAACCAAGCTCTCTTACTGGATTCTCCAAGTCATTTCTTCCCCATCTTTCTCATCCCCTTTCACAGCCAAAGTGCTGGAGAAAGGTATCCCGTTTCATTAGTTCCATTGTCTCAACTTCAATTTACTCTCCAGTCCACTCCAATATGAATTCCGTCTATATATATATTTTTTTTTTCATCTTTTTGCTCTGGTTACCAGTAACTTCATATTTCCAGAGCCAAGGAATATTTTTCGCTCCTTATCTTATCTGGCCTTTCAGCAGCTTCCGAACTTTGGACAACATATTCCTTTACACATTTTTTTTACTTGGGCTTCTGGAACCTAAAACTCTCATGGCTCTTCTCCTACCTCTTGGCATATTTCTTCTCTGTCTCCTTTGCAGGCTTATTCTCCACTAACCTGATATTAAATGTTGAAATTTCTCTAGTTTGGGTACTAGGCTCTCCTCTATCCTTCAACATTTCCTGCTTCTCAGATAATCATCTAAGCTAGTAACTTCAGTTACCCATTTGCAAACGAAGCACAAATTTGTATCTCCAGGCTGGAGACTTCAGCTCATGTATCCACCTGCCCACTTGAAATCCTCTTGTGAATTCCTAGAGACATTTCAAGTTCAGTATGAATAAACCTAGTCTTATGAACTCCACCGCCAACACTCCTGATTAAAGCTAGACTTCTTTCAGAGTTCCAGAATGACACCACCACCCATTCAGTTATGCAGGCAATAACTCAGGAAGCAACCCAGATATATCACTCTCACCAAGTCCCGTTGCCTTCAGACCCAGGGTTATGTCTACCTCTGTGCAGAGAAGCTTTCTAGAGTTACATGAAATGGCCTTTGGAATTTAGAACACCTCACAAAAAAGGCTGTCAGTTATTAAATGTGCCAGTTGTGCCTGAGAAGTGCCAGGTAATTTAGATTCTACTGATATCCTCCAGAATATACACCCCAGTTTCAAAAGCATGCATATGTCAGAGTTTCAAGGAAGGACCAAGTTTGTCAGTCCAAAGAAAGACTAGAGATGGGCAGGAGGGACACACTGTTGGCTGGCTTGAATTAGTGCTGCTTCTCTTTCAGGTACAAAGAGAAGAAATCAGGATCACGTTCTGAAAAGAGCGGAAGCAGACTGGAAGGACAGTTCCTTTATTTGTCCTCATTTCCTACTTCATTCCTTAGTGACATTTACTCTTTTATTGTGATTAAAAAATAAGTATTCATTGTAACAACTCTTTTGAAAACATAGAAAAATGAAGACAAGAATATAAATCAGCTTGAATCTATCACTCAAATGAAACCACTGTTATCATTTTGATTTCCATTTCAAGTATTTCTCTACACTTACAATTATATATAGCTAATATGTATTTATACAATTTCATTGAAAGTAGGTCCAAACTGTATATAATGCTGGAGAAGGAGTCCCAATTTCAAGGATAAAATATGCTAACTTTTAGAACTTGTTTATTTTCTTAGAGATTCACCCAAGGTCTAGATTTCAATGGCAATTTAAGCATACTGGACTACTTATCACTACTTGTCACCTTTTGATACTTCCTTTTCTGCTTATTACCACTTTTCTGCCTTCCTAGGTCACTGGGTTCCAATCAAGAACCACACTCAACTTCACAGCATTGGTAAGAACAACAAAGCTCTACCCAGACGAGGTTATGGTCAGAGATGAATATTCACAAGAGGGCTGAAGGTATACTTGAGATACAACAGCCATATACTAACAATAAAGCTGATTTTCTTAATTCATTTATTGTGTCCCCTCACCCATTTAATTGTTTTCATTTCTGGAGAAGCTAGAAGATGAGATTACAGCAGAAGGAATGGCAGAGGTGGAAGGTGGTATGGGTATGGAGGTGTTAGATGAACAGGACACAAGGGAAATGATCTCTACTGGTGACTGAAAAAAAATGCACCACCTAAAAGTTGAGAATGATGTTTTATTCGGTGGATTTTCTGAGGACTTCATCCCAGAAGACAGCCTCTCATTACCCTAAGGGAGTTCTCGGAAGAGGTTAAGAGAGGAGCCAGGATATACAGGAGTTTTGCAACAGAAACCAGGTAGTAGAAACATCAAAAGATTACTGTTAATTAAAGAAAATCAGCATCTCAAGTTAATGAATTTAGTGTTTTTCTACGTATGGGAAGATGCAAGAGGCTGGGATCACTGAGCACTGAAATCATTCCTTTGATGTGCACCTTAACTATCTAGGGCCGGTATCCTGCTCTTCTCCATCCTGAAAGCCCTCAGGGTGCACAGCTGTAGATGGCTATGCTGGCTTGATGGCTGCAACAACCTTTGCTTGCTGACAGGGCAGGCGACATCCTTCATCCACTCTACCTTGCTATGAACTCCCGTTGCATGAATGGGTATACACCTCAACATCGGGTGATCAAAATTATAACGTAGTGACAATTTGCTTTCTAACTAGTCCCAGGAATATTACCACCATCTGGTATTCTGTTTTTCACTTGTTCTCTCTTATATTGACTCCTTGATTACAGACAGAAGTTACAGTTCTTCCTAAATATAAATAGTTTAAATTTAAAATAGTTAAAAAATAATAACCCAGAATAAATATATACCCCAGAATTTTTTGATGGAAAACTTATTTATATATTTATCTTTCCTATGTGGGAAAACATGTTAGAAAGAAGCCCTTACACTTCAGGATTAGTGGCAGTGCTATAATTACATATACTATTACAATAAGGATCATAGTGATTGCCAATACTTCAGAGTTTATACTTTCAGCTCCTTGTTGGTCTTAATGGAACCATGCAGTCATATACAAAAGGAAAACACAATGTTGGAGTTATAGTATCAAATTAAGCATTTGAATTCTCCTCAAGGAAATACATGTTAAACAGGACCTGATGTTTTGAAAGTGGTGTAACTATCGTTGGGCAGTAGTCAGGGGGAGAGAGTCAAGGCATTAGCCACCTGTAATCATTGCTAGGGAGCCGCCCACATGCCCAGAGAATCACTTGACCTCTTACACGACAGGCTAACCACATTTTTTGTCTGACCAATGTGGCAGAAATCTACAAAGCATTCACCACTCTCACATGCACTTTCTCCTGGGCACATAGCGCTACTATATATATCCCAGCCTTCCTTGAAGCTCGGTGTCACCTTGTGACTGAATTCTTGACAACATAATGCAGACAGAATTGACACAGACCACATTCAGTTCAGGACTGGCACAATCACACCTTCCCTCTCGCCCCTCTTCTCCCTTTCCCAGTTGGCTGGATGGAAGCAAAGGACTCTGAACTGTGGATTGAAGGAGTTGCAAGACAGAAGGAGACGGGTCCCTGCATCACTCCTCAAAGAACTATTTACTAAATATCTGCATTTATCAGCTAGCGAAAAAACTTCAGTTTCTCTAAAGCTACTAAGCTGTTGGGGATTTAGGAGGTAAAGTTACCATATACACGATTATCCGAGTAATATGTTCGTTTTTTCAGCACTATCTTCCATGAAGTGACAAGACATCATTCCTGAAGGGGTCAACCTCCTTGTCTTTCACTTTCCCTCCTCTACCACTTCCTCTTCCTCCTCACTGGGCAAGTATTTGTTGTCCTCTACACTCAGTATGTATTTAAATTCTCTGTATCTTTGTAAATTCGTTTACCTCTGCCTGGGGTGCCTTTCCTTGCCTACCCATTCCAAAAGAAAAACTCCTTTCTTCTCTCAAGAAACAATTTAAGTATCACTTCATCACTAAAGCCACTCAGATGTCCTCCTTCTTTGCGTCTCCCTTCATCCATCCCTTTATCCACCTAACCATTCAAGCATTGACAGTACCTGATGTATCAGGCCCCAAGCAGTGGAGACTCCAAGACAAGCGATGTTCTCTCTTTCCACAGGGAACAGGGTCCAGTTTGAGAAGAGAGACTTATTAAGTCAATACTTACTATACAATGGACAAAGGCAAAACTACAGAGAAATATTTGGACCTGCAAGAGCCAGAAGAGGGCTTTGTGCATATTGTTCCCTCCCCTGGAACATGCCTTCCCAAATCTGTGCACAACCGTGCCCTCCTCTACCTTCAGTGTCAGGGGTTCTCTCAGAACCTCAGGCTTATTTTCTTCATATCAATGATCATCAACTATCTCTCTTTTATTTGTTGGCTTATTTGTTTTTGTTCCTCGTGTGTCTCCCTCATTAGGGTGTAAGAATTCCCAGCACAGGATGCAACATTTCTTTTCACTGTCGTCTCTCTAGATCTGGCCTAGCAACTGGTGCATTGTAGTTGCTCAATAAATGCTTATTAAATGAATGAGTGAATGTGCAGAACCTGTCTGCCTGGGGATGGGCTGTTAGGAAGAGTTTCCTGAAGGAGCTGATGTCTGATCCACATTTTAAAGGATAAGTAGGAAATGGCTTAGAAAATGGAAAAAGGGAGATTCCTGGCAGAGAGTACAAGTATAAATAAGAACCTAAAACATGGCCTGATTGTGGGAAAATGTAAGGAATAGAACATGGCTAGGGCAAAAGTGGTAAGAGTAGTGGATAAGGCTGAAAAAGAAACAAAACAGCAGGCTTCATCTTCATTCATCCAGCAAGCACTTCCTCTGAATCTTAAAGTATTTCACACATAACACTTATGACACCATGTTATTCTATTATCCCTTTTTTTTCATTTGTTTTTGTTTTGGGGGAGGTAATTAGGTATTCATTTTATGGAGGTACTGGGGATTGAACCCGTGACCTTATGCATGCTAGGTGCGCTCTCTACCACTCAGCTATGCCTTCCCCAGTTTCTACCAAGGCTGTGGCCTTGATGGGCGGGAGCTGGTTCTTACTCACCTTGTGCCCCAGCTCCCAACTTTAACATCTATGTACATGGTAGGCAGTTGAGAAGGATTAATTAGACTATTTCTGGCTATTCTTCAAACAAACAGGCAATACCGAACGTAAACTATAATAGAATCAATATTTATGCTAACAAAAACGGCAGTGGGAGAGGAGGAAAAGGCTTGATGATGTCCTTTCGCTCTCCTGAGGTCAGAGTGGGACTTGTTATTGGTGTCCTTTCTTCCCACAAAACAAAGAACAAGACTGAAGTTGATAAAGTATCAAATGTAAAACAGACTTGAGCTGAGCCCCAGCAGATCCTTACTCAGACCTTGTGTGCGTTAAGAGATAAGTTAAGAGATACTAATGTTGTTAAGGAAAACAACTGAATCTGAAAATGGCCTGGTTTTGCTTTCAAGAAAAGAAACAAACACACACAGCATACAGCCGGGTCCTTAGGGAGAAAGACAAACGGAAGCTATATTTGCATAACAAACCTCAAAACTTAGGAAACAAACACCCTAGAAACTTTTTTAAAAGACGTTTCTTTCCACTCCTCTGATTGTAAAACTATGTGCTCAGTGTCAAGTATTGGGATGAAAGAAAAACTTTGCAAATGCTACTAACTGGCGATAAGTGGTTAACTCTTAGTGTGTATCCTTCCAGGTAGTTTTAAACACACGCATATAATGAACACTTACAAGTACACATGTATTTTATAATACACACGCTATTTTAAAATCACTTTTGTCTTAGTATCTCAGATATTTTTCAGATTACTGACTGAATATAAACAATTTCTTACAAGTTTGCACAGGATACCATCCACTATATGAATACTTAATTTATAAATATTTATACATTCTTTAACACATAACTTATTGGTAGGTCAACCAGTCAATCAACAACTTTTGATGGAGTCTCACTCAGTGCCGGTGACTGTTCTGTACAAGGAAGCAAACAAAGCTCGTGTCTGGCGCCTTAGACCACTTGGCCACCCTGACACTCCCAATAACTGTTTTTACTGACCATATACCAGTGGAGGCCTGGTCCTCAAATTACTCACTAAAACTTAACTGGGAGATGGGGACAGAAAATAAACACATAGATAAAAAAAATAAATAAGCCATCCATTCCAGGTACTGATGAGAACATAGAGAAGACAAAAAACAATCATATGCTAAAGAGTGACTAGAGTGACTACAATTTCTGGTAACATGGTAGACTAGCCTGAAAACAGCATTTTTGAAATACCCCAACATATATACACAGTTTGGAAAGAATACCGATTTTTTTTTTCTTTTGGAATGTACAGCCACGACAGCAGCAAGGAGGTAACGAGACGCCCTAGAGACCAAGTATAAAAGGTAAGCAATGATTTGGAACAGCACTCAACACTGCCTCTCCCTGAGGCCCTCCACCCACATGGCGTTTTAACGGCTTTGGGGTCAGACAGAGGAGACAGAGACAGCGGAGCCTCTGCAAGCAGGAGCATGAGAATTGAGAAGTTGCACAAACTCAAGGCCCCTCAGGTACTACCCACGCAGTGAAAGGTCGGGACAGAAGACATTCCACCTACCTTCCGAAGGAGGTGAGGAGAGAACTACTGTCCTGGTTTCCAGTCCGGGAGGAAGCAAAAAGATGGCCTCTCCGGAGACTTCCTCCCACACCCCTGCCCTCGTGTAGGGCTGAGGCTTAAATTGATACCACCTGTGTGATCTGGGAAACACCTAAATGGAGAAATTAACACAGGCTGCTCAGTGCCTTCACCTGGCCACAGCCAAAGAAACCCCCTGCTGAGTCTGAATTGAAGCGCTTTTTGAATTCAGACAGATTGCCTAAGGTGCTCAAAGAAAATACTGACAAACATATAGGAAACCAAGCCCCCTTAAAGTGAGATATGTGGAATTCAAGAGGCATTTACAACTTTAAATGCTCACAGAAGAAATGGAAAAGCATTGATAAAGATCTAAGCAACAGTTTTAGAATTGGGAGTGGGGAGAAAATGTAAGAAGGAAGACATAAAACAAACCATAGAAATAAATGGAAAACAAAGATAATACCAGAAAGTTGTTTTCTAAAGGGCTAATTAAATAGACAAAACTCAGCAAGAGTGATCAACAAAAAGGAGAAAAGGTGAGAAAAATATTCGAAGTGAAAAGGGTGCAGTACTGAGGGTTGGAGATTAAAATATATTAATATCACACAATGAATTTATTTAGGCCAATTCATCTGAAAACTTAGCGAAAATAGATAAGTATCTTAAAAACCACAACTTAAAACTGATTGTAAAAAAAATAGAAAGGCTGAGTAGTTCTATAATCATTCTAGCAATTCGATCAGTACTTAAAATTCTACCTACCAAACAATGCTCACGTGCTTGGGGGCTCCCTTGTTTAGGCTCCCAGCCTCTGAAATGGTCCGTTTCAGATGAAACCTGAGTGGTGAGAAGGAGCAGCCATGTAAGGATCTGGAGAACCTTTCAGGTCTAAGGACTATCAAGTGCAAAGTATCTAAGACAGTGAGAGGGACAGCAAAAAGGCAGAAATAGATAAAAAGGCCACCTTTCAAATATTTGTAGACGGCTAGTATTTATGGAGTTCTATCTGTGTCAGGTGAAGAGCTCAGAGCTTTATATACATGATTTCCAGTCCTCAAACATCCCCATTTTATAGAAGAGGTGACAGAGGCTTAGGGAGGTGAAGCCCTGTGGCCCTCAGACACAGACACGATTCCCGGATGTGAAACCAGTCTGGTATCTTAAGATGAGTTTTGTACCACAGGCGCTGTGCCTAAGGGGAAAGTGCTCCAAACAAATGCCACCTGGAGCAATGATTCTCCCATTGTGGTCCAGCGATCAGCAGCAGCAGCAGCACCTGGGATCTCGTTAGAAATGCAAATTCTCAACCTAACCCTAGACCTACTGAGAAACTCTGGGGGTGGGGCCCAGCAACCGGCAGTGCTTCAGCAAGTCCTCTAGGTGATTCTGAACCTGCAGTCTAGAGCAACCAGAAAGGTAGAATGCGGTCATGAAAGTGGCATGGGCTTCAGAATCAGACAAACCCAGGTTCTAGTCCCAGTTCTGCCACTTTCCAGCTATGTTATCTGTACATCACTTAAAATTGCTAAGCTCTGGGTCTTTTACCTGTAAAACAAACGGAATGATAGTACTTATGTTTGTTTTTTTGTGAGGATCCAATAAGGTCATGTAAATATTAATAAATCAATGCCTGGCTAATAGAAAGTGCTCAGTGAACGTTCTTAATAAACACTGGCTATAATTACTGTCTCTTCCATGCCAGGAGTCTGTCTTCCCTTAACCTTTCCACAGACACTCTGCACCCTCACTATCCCCTGAAGAAGCAGAGTTGGGAGGATGGAAATATCTGGAGCCTAGAAAAGCAGCTGGAGTTAAGTACGGGTGAAAGATAGCACAGAGCTGTACTAAAGCAATGGTCGTGGCAAAGGATAGCAGTGGAGGGTTCCAGAGCTGCTTCTCTAGAAGTGTGGTCAGACCTTGGTGCCGGGTCAGATGCGGGGAAGAGCAAAGCAAAGAGTCAAAGACGAATCTGTGCCTCTAGTTTGGTTGATGTGTCAAGAGTGGTTCCAGCAGGAAAATGAATTCACAAGCAAGAATGGGTCTGGGGTTATGATAACATGTTCATATTTAGGCAAGTGAGCTGCAAGTACCTGACATGATGCACAAGTGCCATTCCACAACAGTGTGTGTATGAGAGAGGGACTAGCAAGCACTTCAATGCTAGTATGACAACCCGACATGCTTAGTCCTTTGTAACTGAAATTGCTGTTTCCTGTGGGTAGCGGTGAGGCAGAGAACGGTGTCACTTGCAGCCAGCAGACCCTGCTGGTAATGCCACCTTCTGCTGATACCCAGCAATCATGGTCAGTGCTAATGACACAAAGAAGTGTCATTCAGGAGACAGAATCTATGGGAAGGAAAAGAAGCCATCACTAATGAGTAGGCTAATGGAACTTGATGAGCAGTGAAAATCAATGAAGCAAAAACTGCCTGCCTCAAAAAATAAATGAGGTAGGAATGGACGAGTGCCAAACCAGAGCTTATCTCAAGTCTGTGCTCCTGACTTTGCCACCCAGTGGGACAAAGTTCACATCCACTGCATATCATCCCTGCCATGGTCATGGGCCATGATCATCAGTGCACTCAATCCTATAATATTAATAATAGCACACCCATGCAGGGCCAGGTACAGTGCAAGAACAGAGCACGAAGGAAAAAGGTAGATCTAGTCCCTGCCCTCATGGAGCCATCCATTCCTATGTCAAAAATAAATTTTAGCTTCTTTAACTCATCACATATAAATTAAACACTGCATGTTTCTTTCTCTAATCAAAACTACCACTTATAATCTTCCTCTTCATCACATCAGCATCACCATTAATATTAGATCACTCAGTATCACCCACAAACTATTCTAGATCTCTTTAGCTGTTATAACTGTCTATCTTGAAAGATCATAATCACTGTACCCAACTATGAAACTTTATCTGTTATTCCCATCTGCTGCCCAGATAGCACATGCTTGATCTGGGACACTTTCTACCACTTTCTCTAACCCTGGAGCACCCAAGACATCTGGAATTCAAACTGTCCTGAGCATAACTCTCAGGCTCTTTGTGGCCAGGCTTCCTGCTAGGCCTAGGAGTGCCCTAAGGGGTGCCTGGATCCATAGGAATGAGGGCATTGGTAACCGGGATCTCCCACTCTGGCTCCCCACCAAGTGAAAAATAACCCCTTTATAAATAAATTTCCGACCAGAGGTGGATCCTTCTTTAGACACAGATCCTAAAGGATTCTGGGTTAACAGAATTGACCTAGCTGTCTCGTCTTAAGTAATGCCAGATAAAGGAGTAATCAGTGGATTTCAAGGCATATGTTCTGTTCCTGACTCCACCTCCCTGGGTCAGTCAGTGCATTTATCTGGGTCTCAGCTTTCTCACCTGAAAAAAAAGGCCACATTCAATGCAAGCCACAATATTTTAGTGTTTAGACTTCTCCATAATTTAGCTACTCACTAAGTTCTTAAAATAAAGACAGCACGAATCAGCGCTTTACATTTTCAGGAAGGTATTTCTCCACCCAATGTGATATCCCACATCAGTGATCCAATTTGCTTGTTTGCATCTGAAGGCTCTAGGCAAGCAGCACAAGGCTGTTGCTTTTTTATTTAACAGAAGCAGCACATCAAAGTCCTCTGCCTGCAGAGAGGTGGCTTCTGTTTAGAAGCCAAGCCCCTCTCACATTGCATTTCTCGTCCTCTATGTATTGGCTACCATGGGTCCAGGACTCAGACATTGAGCAATCTTATCTGTTGGCATCTGTGCTTCGGGGTTTCAAGGCCACCACTTCTCTTGATGACTGGCATCTGCACATGCCCAGATCTCTGTATGCCAGCCTGGATTTATGGCTCCATGTTTCAATTAAGCCATCCACTTAATGGTCCCTGGCTCCTGGAGACTCCTTACACATGTCCCAGATCCGAGAGACTGTATCCAGACACTTGGTTATCTCAGGCCCTGTACCTTGACCTGTACCTGTGACTCATGATGGCCCACTGTCTAGATATAATCACATAGATATAATTATACAAAATGGTACTTGACTGGCTGGAAAAAGGTTGTTTACTCAGTTAGACACTGAAGAGAACAGACTTCAGTGATAACTACTAAAGCTGCATTCATTTCTCACTATTTATTGCATTCTAAAAACCCTGCTAGGATAAAGGAGAGGAAAGGGTTTGAAATGGCTCTGCCTTTCTGATTAAGGACTTGCTCAAGGGAACTTGCTGTAGTTGAGACCTCAGCATCAGGTCTAGCAGCTGCTGCCTTTATCATATGCGGCAATGTGAGTGAAATAAAATGGATGGGAACTAAACTCTGTAAGCAAGGGATATTATTTCTGTCATTTTTGGCTACCAACAAAATGCCACGAAAATTACAAAGTAATAGCTACCACTGGGAAAAAGAATAAGAAATAAAATAAACTTTTTCTGCTTCAGGAAAAGCTTTCCATTCTGTTTACTTTTACAGGGCAGTACAAGAGCTTTCTGTGGGTCTTGGCACCTGACGTCCCATAAACAATCATTTGTGTACATGAGGAACCCAAATGTGTGCTGTTCCTGGGGTCTCCATCCTTCACCTTGACAGAATCAGAGGAGTTATGATCATTTATTTTATATACATCAAGTGCCTCTTTTGTCAGCAAGAAATCCAGTTACATGGACAGTCTTCAAAAAAGCAGCATAAGCATTTTTAAAATTCAATCACACCTTCTGAGACTCGGCCTTTCTTGCCTTTCTCCCACTGGCCCCCAAATACACCACACAAACTTGGCAATGACCTGCCTTCTTGTTGCTCAAAGCACAGGCAGGATCCTACAGAGAGAGAAAGCTCTTGCCCAATTAAGATCGCAGTACTGTACATTCAAATCCTGTTGAAAATTTAAAAAAAGAAAAGGCCTCAGGTGGCAGTGCCACATTTAATATTAAGTTTCAAGGGCTTTTCCTACTTTGCTTCAGGGTTGAAATCTGTAGGGTCAGGACAGGACCCTGATGGGGGGAGGGGAGGGGAGGTCCTGGAGTTGTCTGTCTGGAGCCAGGAAGGGACTATAGACTGGGACAAAGACTAAACCAGGGGCAGAAGAGGAACAGTGATATAGAGAAATGATTGTAAACTCACTGATTCGGTTCAATTTAGGTTCTGATGAGTCCACAGATGAGAAAACATACTCTGAGAGTGGTGTGGCTCCCTTGGCCTGCCATTTATCTCTGCGGAGCCAGTCGCTGGTCAGTGTTTCAGACAACTGGAGAGGGAGTTGCTTCATTAGGCCCCCAGACAATAAGAAGATGAGATTATAAGTCCCTCTAGGAGAAACAACCCTTCCTGTACTTTATTTTTGGCGTCAGTGAGGGCCCTGTAGAAAAGCCTGAATCTCCTTATTTCTAGTGTTATGTCACGTCTAGTGGTCAGCGTGGTATTCTATTTTGGAAAGGAGCAGGAAGACGAGAGGTTGAGAATAAAATGTAAATATCTTTGAAAGGGCTCTCGCCATGAGATGCTCAGACAGTTCCTAGGTGGGCTATAGTGGGTGTTTTCGTCAGTAGATGACAAGTGTCTGAACTCTATGGAAAAAAATAGACAATTTTCCAGCAGGAAACTGTAGATTCAAATTCTGGTTCTGCCATTTTCTAGTAGCAAGATTTTGAGCACATCCCTTAGCCTTTTGAAAGTGGATTTTGCTCATTTATTAAATAAGGATAATACATGTTTGCCTTGCCTTCTCATCTGCCATTCCAGAAGGTCAAAAGAGAAATGAAAGGGATTTGTAAATACAATGCAAAGTGTGAAATGAATCCATTCACTCAGCAAAGATGACTTGATCAAGATGAATTAAGCAGTCTTCAGCTCTCAAAAATCAAATAACCTAATAATCATCCAATCATGTGCTTGTTTATAGGGGAGAACACACCCACTGAGGTCTGGGGGACCAGGGGTAACTGATAAACGATGCCAGAGAAGCAATTTTTGAAGAAAGGGCAATACAACATGTTTTCATGCCATGTCAGGTGTTTTAAACTCATCTTAAATGTGCTGCCCCAAACCAAGTGTAGGAGCTAAGTGGAGGGTTGGGATGGCTTCTACTAGAGGCAAAGCAGTGCCCATGCTGGCCATGTCCCTTACACCAACTCAGATGAGAGACTGAGACCTTGGTTCCCAGGCTTCTCGTCTATTTTCTAAATATCAGCCTTTCTTTCCTCATTTTCACTTTCTAGGAAGTCCAATAAGGAAACAAATTGAAGGTGAGATTAAAAAATTGCATGTTTTCAAAGGGAAATGACATGGCCTGATCGTTTTGTTCTAATGATTCTCACTTCCAGTATGAAAATACAGATGTATTTAAAATTGTCTGAAATGTGACCACTCTTTAACATTAGTATACAAATGTGTGTGGTGGTTCTAAACTCCCACCTGCTTAACTGTGAAAAGACCAGTCCTACAGACCCCTCTCTAAATATTTCCAGGAATCCAAGGGGAGACTCATATGCCCCACATTAGACTTTGCCATTTCTTGCCAATATTGGTCAGGCAAACCAGAGCTTTGGAGTCTTTGAAGTTAAAACTCATTTTTAAAACTGTGTTCTTATTGTACAGCCACTTTCACAGAGCTGTAAATCCATGGTTCCCATTCACGATGCCTGTGGTGGAGAAACTGGATGGCGATGAAACTCCTGGGGATGGAGACCTTGCCGCTGCTCTTACAAACTTACAAGGGGACACTTCAGTTTTAAACTTAGCTTTGTACTGGGCATGGGTCCTTACAAGGGGACACTTCAGTTTTAAACTTAGCTTTGTACTGGGCATGGGTCCTCAATAAGGATACTTGAGTCTCAGTAGCCACAGTTATATTTAATGTTGCATTTCTTTCACTGGACACACACACCTTTCTTCCAAGTGAGCAAATACTAGGGTTCCCAGATCAAGATGACTTATGGTGTCTTTTTTCTTCATATTTAACCTGGAACATTCACTCTCCTACAATGCTCAAGTTTCCTTCTGGTTTGGGTTCACTTTTTAAAGATTGCCTTCCCTTGCTGGGGTCACCACAATCTAGCTGACACACGTGGTGACTGATTCCCAGTAGGTGGACAGACTTCAGTTCCGGGATGCTCCTCAGGCCCAGTGTCAATCAGTGGATGAAAACAGAATTGAGGGAGGTGGAACGTTGCCTTCCTCCACTCACCAGAACGGGGAGAGCCCTAGCCCCAGCCTTGCCAAGGCCCTGTTACTGTTCTCTGACCACCACAGCTTTGTTTTTGTTTCTTCGATGTGGTGAGTTCCTTTGGCTTTAAGGACTTGGCACTTACTTGTCTTGAATCCTGTGTCCCCCTGCTCACCACTCAGGCCTCAAGCCTCAGCTTAACTGTCACCTCCTCAGAGAGGAATCTTCCCAGCCAGTCTCCTGTATATTGCCCTCTGTATCACTTTCTACAGTCTACATCCTTACTGTTTCCTTGTTTCACAGAAAAACCATGAGAATGGTAGCCTGGCCTGTCACTGCTGGACCCCTGGGCCTGGCACGGTGAATGGCAGAAAAATCAGTAAGCAGAGTCAACAATGATGGAACACTGATGATCTGCCAAGTATTACGCTGAGTCCTTTCACATGTACTAACTTGTCTACTCTTAAACACAAGCCCAGGAAGTAAGTACTACAAGGCTACGTCTTTCTGTAGGAGGGAAACTGAGCCTGGACAAGTGTAGTGACTGGTGTAAGGTGCAGAGCTAGTAAGTGCTGGTGCTGGGATGCAAACTGAGCAATCTGACTGCAGAAAGCTCTTGCGTTTTACTACTGTGCCAGACGGCCTCCTAAATTACTGTATTTTGATAGTCACATTGCCCTCTTACAGGGACAAAGCAAAAGAACAACATCCTCTGCTTACATTCACATGTGAGAACATGGCCACCTTGACACAGAGGGGACATCTCTAGAACACTGATTCTAGTAGAAGATAGACGCGGGCAATAAACTCCTCTGGGGCACTGGCCTTGCCATATATTAAAACCTACTACTTATATATACATCTAAACTCATGAACCCCAATCCCTTCATTAACACATCTGTGTTAGAACATGAATGTGAAAAACACTGCCTGGGTTCAAGTCCTGACTCCGCCACTTACTAGATGTGCAAACTTGGGCAATTTAATAAACCTCCCTGTGTCTTTCATAGGATTATTGTGAACATTAAATGGGTTACTACATGTAAACCACTTAAAACATTCAATAACTATTAGCAATTATTGTTAATATTTGCAAGTCTTCTTCATGTAACTAATTTTTTTTAATTGAAGTATCATCAGTTTATGATGTATTAATTTCTGGTGTATAGCATCATGATTCAGTGATACATATATATTCATTTTCATTTTTTTTATTATAGGCTATTACAAGGTATTGAATATATAGTTCCCTGTGCTATACAGCAGGACCTTGCTATTTATCTATTTTACATACAGTAGTTAGTATCAAGTGACTAATTTTCTAACACTATCATATTTGACTTCATTGAACCTCTCAAAAGCCCTTTGAGGCAGGTACTGTAATGATCCCTTTTTATAGATGAGGAAGCTGGAGCTTAGATGGGATCTTAAGACCCTGGCCACCTGCCAAGCACAATGGTCAGGTCCCATCAGTGGACCTCCACAGTCCAAGCTTTACATGATTCTGCCTCTCCTCATTTGCTTCTAAAGATGGTCCTGTTAGCACAGACCAAGGTCATAATATGGCCTCAGCACCTTTTTCCTTTGCAAAAGTTACCTCTGTATTCATTAGACTGTGGAAAAAAAACCCACCTACTATTTCCCCCTCTCTGCAGCATGACATAAATGTCCTGGGTCATCAGAAGCATCAAAAGATGTTTCAGCCCCAGCCTTTAAGACCATGTGCACAACTTCTTTCTAGAACAACGGGTCACTGGTAGCCAGGGGACAGTCCTGCAGTCCTCTCAGGCTTTTTCCCTCCTCGTGACTCAGCCTTCTTAGTTCTCGTGTATGGATGGCGTATGTTCTGATATTAAAACTGATTTCTTTTTCTCACTCTGTCTGTGTGTATTATGCCTGGTGCTTCTTTAATAATCACTGCCACACTGTCACCAGTTCCCTCTGTACTTAAAGCCTCTTTCTTGTTCCTCACACACCAGGGCAGCAGCCTGCCCAGACTTGGGAGGGACTAGGGAGAGATTTTTTTTTCTTTGCCTGTGATACATTATTTCCTTTCACCAGAAAGCGATTCCTCCAATGCTGTCTCCTGGGGACACGTTGCAGCTCTCGCCTGGAGCTGCCCTGGTTCCTTGGTCTGGGCTCATGTACGGCTCTAATTCAATTTATAATGCAGTTACATAACTGTTCCCAGTCTCCAATTGACCTTGATGTCAAGCAGCGGTCAAGTTGTACCAGCCCAGAGAAAGGAGGAGGAATCTCTGGTCAGCCCTTGAGAACATTTTAGCTGGGGTTCTGGAATGGAATGTGGCACTGAAAGGCCAAACCAGACCAGTAAATTCTTTGGAAGGGTGAAAAGCAAGGGTTGTTGATTTTTGTAAGATGGAGGCTGTTGACTTTCAGGGCAAGCCTGTGTCACTCAGGACTATGGGAGCTGTCCTCTTACCAAAGAGAAGGGGGCTGTCTTCTCTCACCATGGATTGCTGTTAGCAAACGAGCCTTTTGGCCTCACGGGAAATGCTCTGAGGAGTGTCTTCAGCTTGGAAACCTCTCAAGGACAGACTTTCAGCACATTCTTTTCCAGAGAGCCCTGGTTCTACTCAGTTCTCAACTGTGACAAGAATAACTAAATTTTGATTCTTTTGCTTCTGGTCTTAATAAAGGCAGGAAAGACAGGGGTTTCAACATGAAAACAAAAATACAAAGTAAAGGCTGAGCAAATCAGTCAAAATCAGTAAAATTTGAGAAATTCCATTGTATGAAAGCTCTCTGAGAGCAAGGATCTGTTTATTTTGCTCTCTGTTAGATCTTCACACCACAGAGGAGGCACTCAGAGAATATTTGTGGAATGATGTCTCGCATGATGCATAATATGATTTATGGATAGTGGCAAGTTTTTCTACTTTATTTGCCCAAGACTATCACACCAGAGGTTTTCAGAACTCTTAAGTATTTTAATCATGTATATATTTGTGGAAATATAAAGTTCAATATTGTAAAATTTTTACTTATATTGTAAGTATATATACATATTATATATATATTATATATATATATATATATATAATATATATATATATATATATATATATAAATGACCATTAACTAGGGACTCATCTGTGCTCAGCACACTAGTAGATGGTGCCTAGGTTTAGAGGATTTGCTTTAAACACAACTTGTTTAAACGGACTGGCTCCCTTCCTAGCAGGACTGTCTTCATGGATGAAGCCTTGTTTAGCTATGCAGGACCCCTTCCTTAGAAGGGCCTCCAACTTAAGTTTAATACTGTGTTGTCGCCATCTTGAAATTCTTAATAGTTTTTGAACAGAAGGATCCCATTTTCATTTTGCACTGGACCATGCAAATTATGTAGCTAAGGCTGTCAAAAGTACAGAGAAAGCTAGTGTACAGAAATACCATTTAATATCACCTATACGTGCTAAAAGCCCTTGGTGAGGAAAAAAAACAGCTGCTTATTGAACAAGCCAACCGCTAGGATGATATACATATTGAGAAAGGAATAGTCTTCTATTACAAACCATTGAAATATATTAACTGATCTATTTCTAACCTTACTAATGGCAGATGCATGACACATTGTATGCTTTGAAAAAGGGTAATAAGGAAAATAACTCGTGAATTCACTGGTGCTTCTCTGCCATGAACTGGCAATCTCTGCTTTAACTATCTTTACCAACCGAAATTCTACCAATTCTTCTGCCAATTAAATATTCTGAAGTCATCTCTACTGCTGACCTTTATCTTTTCTTACAACACAAACCTCTCAGTTCCCAACTAACCCCTATTGCTTAATCTGACACATTTCAGTACTTAGTCAAAACCAATTTGGGACTGTAATACATGCTATCTAGTGCTTTGAGAAAAGTGTTTCTGCATCAAATTATTTTCAATATTTTGCTTCCCAGAAAACATAGATATGGTACTACACATAACGTTAATTTTTCTAATAGCCCCTAATTGGGTTAGGCACATACAGCCACTGAGTAAATATCTAATTAATTAAATTGAACTAACTAGCAATTAGTAATTTCCTGGGTACCATCCATTAACATACACATAACTATTTTTGAGTAAAAATAAACTTTCTCAAGTTGTTTTTGCTTTCATAAGTTTTTTAAGTTGTCATGTAGCCTACACATGCTGCTTGTATAAAAATGAACTCACAAAACAAACAAACAAACAAAACATAACAAAAACAGACACAGAAAGAGAAAACAAATTGGTGGTTGACAGAGTAGTGACAGGTGAGGGGACGAAGGAAGTCCCATTTTCCATTTCATAAGATATCAAATCACTATACTGCATATATGAAACAAGTATAATATTATATGTTAATTACAACTCAATGACAAAAATTCAATTCTTTGTATTTCCAAATTAGGGAACTGAAGAAATTTTAAGAAACATAAGCCTTTGAAACAAATGGAGATAGTCTTTGGTAGATTTTGTTTTCCCCAGATTTGCCCCCAGTGTTCCCGATTTTAAATCTCCCAATTTCAAAGCATGCCAACTGCTCGGGCCTTGCTTGGCTGAACCATTTAACCCCCATTGGCATCTCATAAAGTTTCCCCTGTTTATAATTTCAAAGGATATTTTATGATGGTTGGATACTTATTTATTTATTAAAACGTCAAGTTACTCAGTGTGCTGGCTGATCACAGTAGCCTAATTCTCATGCACATCTTGATGCAAAGCAATGGAGTTATTCCCTGAAGTCAAGTTGGGGCCAGATCCTCACAGCCAGATAGTTATTAATTGCTTTATTTTCTAGATAGGCATTTTTAGAAATATATTTTCTTCGCAGTGAAGAACAAGTTGTAAAACTCTGCTTTCGCTTCACACTGAGCATAAGAAATAGGCAAATGGAAAATAACGGGTTTCCGCAATGCTGTCTTGGCGGGAGAAGTATTTTTTTAAGACTCCACCTTTTTCTACATATTCCAGCAACACCAAACTCCTGTTTTTCATTAGTTTGATTCTTGTTAGCTACACTTTATTCCTCTCTGGGTAGAGGAAATCACAGATGGAGTACCATCCTATCATGGTGTCTGGGCAGCAAACATGTTCTCAAATTTGGACATTGATGGAGAATCTAACATTTAAACTCATACCATCTAATGCATCCTAGTGAAGGGAGTCCTCATTTATGCTGTCCTTTTCTAAAGAGGCTCAAGCCTTTTATTGTTTCTTTGTTTAAAAACAAAAAGCTAGTCCAAAAAACAAAAAACCCAAAACTAAAAGAACACAATGAAATAATGAGTTACCACTTGTAAACAGGCTAAGTTCAAATAAATAATCCCTGAAGATAATCAACCTAAAGTGTTTAAATAGCTACCTATTTAGTCATGAAAATAATTCAAACCCACATATACAGGCTAAATGAAACAATAAAATTAGGCTTAAAGGGAAATCAAGAAACATTTTAAAAGTAACTACACCTCCCATCATTTTTCACAAGGTCTGCTTTTTTTTTTAATATACAGAATTCATTGTCTTTGGGAAAATTTAATCCTTTATTTGCTACAGGCAAATCACTTCTTATTGTCAAGGTTTTCGAACTGAGATTCAGGGAGCACAGCTGGTTTCTCTCATGTCTTTCAGGTTTGCCTGAATTTCAAAACACAATTTGTCCTGTATTCAAAATGCAAAACACTTCTAGGAAATCTACAATAATGATTAATTGATTACACACTCCCTCTAAAAAGGAAGAGGAACAACAACAACAAAATTGAGGAGCTTGAAGGGACTGGTTAAAGCAGGTGATGCACTAGGATGTTGGAGCCAAGTGATTCCCAGACTCACAACCTTCAAAAACACATCCTTCTTTTCCAGTGAGCTAGGAGGCCTGAAGCCGGTTGAGCAGAGGAGGGTGACATGGAGAGGGAGCAAGTGTATTTGATGAAGGGAGCAGTGGTACAAATCTAGTGTGTACCCCTGACTATCTCGTGATCAGATGTTTCCAGGTAACCATTTGGAAGGGTTGATAACTCACCCTTCAAGTGAGTATAAGTTTTCAGACACTGGTGTCACTGTGGGAAAATGCAAATTTGACATTGACTAGCACTCTGAGATTTAGAGAAATTAAATGGATTATTAATGACCTTAAGTGAGAATTTATGAAATTCTCAGGACATAGTTTTAATTTATTTTAATTAAGAGTGGTTCTGTCATATATTGTACAGGGTGCATGGGCGGAGTCCAGACTGTCAAAAAGTCAAACCCTAATAGGTTGAGCTATGACTTTAAATAGGGTGAACATTACTAGCCAATGTTCTATCCACTAGTAATGTTTTCAAAACCTTAAAACTATGGCTATTAAAGCCATAATAATGGAATATCTGGCCATGGAGGCTTGGACAGTCAGCTTTGGTCCAACCTAGCCTGACGTTCTAAGAATGCTCAGGCAAGTTAGGGCTTGTCAATAAATGAAAACCCAAGTCAGATTCAGGTAACTGAGAATACTTGTAGGTGAGTATCTAGTATTCATATCATATATTCATTATTGTAAAAGATATAATTGAGGAAGAGCCAGATGGAAGAGAGGGATAGGACATCTAAGGTATGTGGGAGAAAGGACACAGGGTCCCCATGCCCTCACTGAGCACTCTGGTGCCCCAACACCTCCATGTGTTCAACAACCTGGAAGCTTTCCAAAACCCATCTTTTTGGGGTTATATGGAGGCTGACTTACATAGGCATGGTTGATTAAATCACTGACCACTGTTTGATTGAGCCTCTAACCTGCCTCCCCTCCCTAAAGGTTGACAAGTCGGGCTAAATTACAACCTTCTACTCCCAGTTACCCCAGTAACTAGCCTTCATCTTTAGTGGAGCTTCAAAAGTCCCCTCACTAACATAAACTCAGGTGTGGTTTTAAGTGGCTTCTTAGACATAACAAGATACTCCTTTTACTTTTATGCTCTGAAGTGATCTCACGAACCGCAGACAAAAGACCAAATATTAAAATGAAAGATGTTCCCAAAGAGTTTTAGGAGTTCCCAGAAATGGGATTAAAACTAAATATACGTATTTCTTATTATAAACCACAAATCACAATATATTAATTATATTATATTGTATTATATTATATTATATATTATTTATTTTAAAGACTAGATCTATCAATCATGCTAAAGAAAATCTTTTAAGCCAAAGTGATAACCAAGTTTCATAATTCACTGGGTGACAGTTAACCATACTTGCAGAAATATCTGCATCACTGAACTGGGCTGATAAGCTAAAAGCATCCCAGAAATGTTGGGGAAAGAGGAAGCAGAATATCCTGTGAGGAGGGAGATGGAATCAGCTCTGGTTTATGCAGGAGCTGACGAGCTCTGCCTCACCGGGGCAGGGAGCTCTTATGGAGAAGCAGGGGCTCACTAGATGGTTCCCGAAGGTCAGAATGAAGAGAGAGCACACTCCTATAAGGTTGAGACAATTCTCTCTCTGTTGTGTGGTGTTTTTCATATCCTGGGACTATTTCATAGGCTAATTTTAAAATTCTTTCCTGTTGAAATCTTATGGTTACCAGCAAAAGGGGGTGGGAAGGGATAAATTTGGGAGTTTGAGATTTGCATATGTTAACCACTATATATAAAAATAGATAAAAAAAATTTCTTCTGTATAGCACAGGGAACCATATTCAGTATCTTGTAATAGCCTTTAATGAAAAAGAATATGAAAATGAATATATGTGTATATATATGTATGACAGGGACATTATGCTGTACACCAGAATTCGACACATTGTAACTGAATATACTTCCATTAAAAAAAAAAAACTCTTTCCTGTTGAGATCTATGTTTGTGGGTACCTACACATCACAAAGTGTCATAATTTTAAGGAAAATTTAAAAACCTTACAAAGCTCTTATGAGTGCCTTTGTCCCTAAAATAAGGTATATTGCGTTTTATAATAAAGAGAGGGTATGTGCAACTTGCACCTTACACAGGGACGAGTCACTGAACTTTGGTTTTTAAAATGAAGAAAAAGAACTTGGAAGAAATCCTTTAAAAGGAGTAAGAACATTTACCAAAAAAAAAAAAAAAGAAGAAGAAAAACAAATAATGAAAAATTAACCAGATGACATGCAGTAACTCTGTGCTTAGTAAACAATTAATCATGGTGTTCAGGGGAGTCTGTCTAGCACTTGGCTTTCTGAGGTCTAAAAAGCAAAAAGACAAACAGAATCTTGGAGAACAGCAGGCTTGTCAGGTGTTTTTGTTTTTTAATAAAGGCACTGATGCACTCAGGATTCCCTAATTGAATTCACAAAGCCAGGCAATATGTGGAAGTGTTTGTTACTGGAAAGCTATGTTAAGTATCAGAGCAGATTTTTGAAGCAAAGGTGTTTAAAGAAAAAAAAACACAACTTAAAGAGGATTGTAGTCCAGTGGTGGAAAACCAGGACTTTTCCTTAATCCAGCTACTTAATGCAGCAAAGGTTATGATAATCACCAGACTGACAGGTGATTTTGAATTTCTACTAGCTGTGGGTGGCTTGTCAAAAAGGTGCTGGAAGTGGACTGTAGGTAAAATGAGCCTGCAGAGAAGTATAGAGCGATAGTTAAAACTTCTAAGAGTCAAACTGCAAAGAAAAATCTCTCATGCATGGGAATTTTTTTTAACTTCTCCTCCTTAGTGGGGAGGGTATAGCTCAGGTGGCAGAGCGCATGCTTAGCATGCACAAGGTCCTGGGTTCAATCCTCCGGGACCTCTATTAAAATAAACAAACAAACAAATAGATAAGCCTAATTCCCTCCACCTTCCACTACAAAAAGAAAAACAAAAGAAGAAATTTTGTTGTCACAAATACTCTTCATATTACTGCTCTTCATAGAGGTCATAGAGCTTTGTTGAGGTGATTTTGCACCACAATTCTAAGGCATTCCATCATGCCTTACTGCACCTTACACCTTACACCTTACTGAAGGCTTACTAAGTTTAAGTCCCTGTGCCTGACCCCAGGGGTCATAAGACACAGACCCTGACCTTCAGAATGGTGCAGACCAGAATTTAGTGACTGTTACAGGTTTAACTGTATCTCCCCCATATTCTTACATTGAAATCCCAACACCCAGAACCTTTGAATGTGACCTTATTTGGAAAGACGATCATTGCAAATGTAATTATTTAAGATGAGATTACTAGTGGGCCCTGATCCAGCATAACTAGTATCTTGTAAACAGGGGACATTTGGACACAAGCCATAGGGAAAATGCCATGTGAAGATGAAGGCAAAGTTCAGGGTGGTGCTTCTATAAGCTAAACAAGGCCGAAGATTTCCAGCAAATCACAGAAGCTGAGCAAGAGCATGGAACAGATTCTCCCTCACAGCCCTCAGAAGGACCCAACCCTGTCAATACCTTGATCTTGGACTTCAAGACTCCAAAACAAATCTCTGTTGTTTAAGCCACTCAGTGTGGTACACTGTTATGGCAGCCCTAGGATGCTAACATAGTAATTACCCAGGTCTCTCTCATAAAACAATAGAAACACATAATTATTACTAAGCAAATGTGAGCTTTTAAGAAGACACCCTAAGCAAGAAATATATAAAAAGACCGGCAGATGCAAAAAAGCTTGGTAAATATTTTCATTCTGAAAAATGAGAAGTTGTCTGTTGAAACTTGCCAGGGAAAGCTCCATTTTGGTTTTACTCATCATCTTTGGAAGAGAGGGAAGTTGGATTTTTCCGTTCACACCTCACACTGCTTTCCTCTCCGGCCTGGGTGGTGACCACGCGGCTGTCAGCCCTCTTCACACCACTCAGCTGTGGTCAGGTTTGGCCCACGATGCTGGATTTGGTGTGTCCCTTTCAACAGACTCATTTATTGGGCAGATATCCCACGGCCACAGAGAGAATTTTTTGACCAGGTTGTGGCAATTTGTAATAAAAGGATAAACATAAATGGAACGCCCTGTACTTTTTCATTATAGAGATAGTCAATATTTGGTACTTAAACGATACATTGTACTCTTCTCTGAACTGCTCTGCAGGAAGCATTTTAAAATATGATGTCTAGGTCCCCAACTGGAATGTAATAGCTTCAGATCAAATTTGAAACGGAAAGGACTTTGTAGAGCTTTGGACAACATCACAAGTGGAGGGGTATAGTCCCCCATCCCAATATATTTATGATGCTAGAATCTAGAGTGTCCACTCTGCAAAGTGTCTGAGAGCAAACCTTCTCCTATCTTCGTATAGGATTTTCACAAACATCCTATGTGGATTCCCAATGTAGGCAGAACTAAGTAGAGTAATTAAAGAGGAGGCTCAGATTAGGGATGAAATATGCAGAAACCCAGATGTTAAACCAACTGTCTGAGAAACTATTGGGGACAAAAAGCCAATCTGAGACTAATCAAGAAGACAGGTTGAAATTAGAGAACCCATGTGTTTCAAGGAAAGAGCCAACCAAGGTCGGATCCTTAGGATTCATTCTTTCTTTCACCCACCCATTCAACACCACCAAAAACATATAAATGTGGTGAATGAAATGCACTTGGCCCTTCTTTTCATGTTTCACAGGCCACGGAAGAAGAAGCCACACACAATGAAGTGAGTATATCACCATGTGGGGAAATAGAGGCTGTTTCCGGAACTCATGTTGTCTGAGAGACAGAAATGCCCCCAGGTTTCTCCTGGATCTTCAGGAACCAACTTCCTGTCATCACTCTCACTTCTACCATATTAGAGTCACTGGGATATAAGGTATACAGAATAGAAATTTCCAGATACCAGCATAGGATAGTCTTTCTAAACTAAAACACACTCCACATAATCCTACCTTTCCTTGGTGGTTTAGAAAGCCAAGACTAGGAGAACACTGCTTAATAGTGGGTTCAACGCTCCCTTTTTCTCAGTAGGAGTCAGTGATTCAATGAGAAGAAAAGTGACGCTCTTTAAAGTTCCCAGGAAAAATTAGTTTAAAGCGTATTTTCCCTTGTCCTTGTCATTCAGGATTGACCCCTCTCAGCCACTCCATCAACAGGTCTTAAGGATTCTCCCTATGAAGCATATCCCAGATCCCAAACATTTCTCCACCCAACTGCAACCACTCTACCATAGGATGCCATCATTTTGCCCTGGACCACTGTGTTAGCTTCATAACTGATCTGCTTACTTTCAATAACACCACCCCCACCCACCCAACCAATATACCACACAGTCAGCTTTTAAAGACATAAATCATACCATATCAGACCCTGCTTTATTTTTCATAGCTTCTCATCAAGTTAAAATATCCTTACTGAGGCATGCAAAGCCCTGCATAATCTAGTCCCAGCCTGTCTCTCCAGGCTCCTATCACAGAAGCTTCTCCCTGACCACACTGTCATTACTACCTAAGGGCTTTTCATTAGCTGGTCTCTCTTCTCTTAGCTCCAAATGGATTGCTCTTGTCATTTGAGTCTCACCTTAGGTATTACCTCTGCACAGAGACTTACCTGATTCCCCATTCCCAAATATTCACCCAGCCACCGTCCCAAAATCACCTTCTACTTTTTTGCATAGCCCTTAGCACTATCTGTTATCTTTCTTCCTCATTTTTTCCTGTCCTTTATCACAAGACTGTTAAGTTCCATGAGAACAGAGACCTAGTCACTCTTGATCACTGATGCGTCCCTAAAATTTGCACATCGCCTGCACTCAGTTGTCATTTGGCGAATGACAAAATGCATTCTTATTTTACTATTTGCTAAGTGTGTTGAGTCAGTCCCTTTCAGGCTGCAAGGAATATAAGTTATGCTTAAGTTACTTTACTTACTGACAGCATCAAGGGAGAAGCGGACACAGCCTTAAGGGCTGCCCAGCCAGGCCACAGGGACTGAAGAGTTATTCAGAAGATGTCACAGTCCCAGCAGCCCCGTGACCTGGACTCTCCCTTAGCAGAAGGTGTCTGTTGCTCTCTCCACCAGTGCCTGGAGATTTATCCATCCATTATTTTTCAAGAGATCCTGCCACTCCTGATGACTCCCTTCCTGGCTGAGGACCTCATGAGGACACTGCTGTTGGTGGAGATACTGATTCAGAAGGCTTCACAGGCCATTGGCTCACTTCAACCAAGCTTGAGGTTGCTGTGTATCCTATGTATCCATGAAAATAGCTGAGGCCAGGGTGACAGGGATTGTGTGGGGAAGGGACAACCCCCTACTCCACAAAGAGAGCTGTGGGCAATACAGCCATTCTGAGTCTTCTCAAAAGGAGAAACCGTTTTTGTCACTTAGCTCTCCTAATCTGCAGAATAATATTAGAAGTTCTAGAACATATAAACATTAAAATGGATGAGGCCAGCGACTGGCCAAGCACAAAATTATGGGTCGAATATATTTTGAGGGTTAACCCTAGCTGATTAGGATTAATTTCTGATCATTTCCTAAAAATGTGCAATCAAAATGTGTATGTTTGGTCAATATTTTACTTTTTTAATAAAATAAGTTGTGCACAAAAATATCTAACTGTCGATTATAAATTGCCCACATGCAAAAATATGGCTGGCTACAAATTTGAAGAAAGTGGTTACAGAATTTTTTGTAGATTTAAGCAACACTGCTTAATTTTAAGTGTTTTCAGTTTAGGAGAATAGTGCATTTGTTCTCTATATAACCACAATAGAAGGCAGTTTGGCTCAGCATTTCTTAATACATTTGCATTTGTAAGCAAAATTGTATCTACAAGGATATTCACTGCATATTGGTTTGTAGTAGCAAAAGTTTAGAAACAACCTAAGTTCCTATAAATAAGGAGTAGATTAAGTAAATTCCAGTATACCCTTAAAACAGAATGCTCTGCATCTATTAAAAAGGTCAGTCTATATATGTTGATACTGAAAAAAAACCTCAAAATATATTGTTAAGTGGAAAAGCAAGGTACAGAAATATGGACGTCATATTCTTATTTATGTGGGAAAAAAGAGTTGCCTCCAAAGAGAGGCCTAGGTGTCTGGGATGGGAACAAGACCTACTTTCCAATCTGAGCTTTTTTATGGTTTGATTTTCTTTAAATCTCATTCATAAATTCCTTAAAAAATAGAAAAAAAAACCTAGAACATCATTTTCATATTAAGAAAAATATATATAGCACTTCCCCGTTGAGTCTAGAAGAAAGAGAAATTTGAATATTCAGTATCTTTTATATTGAGAAAACTAAGTCTGTCAGGATCTAAAGCATTTCCTCAGTCTTTGCCATTTTCCCTACTCTGTTTATATTATTTGTAACAGGCAGGGCTTAGAAATAGAAAATCCCTAAAAACAGTGTAAGGATTAAAAGAATTTGCAATATAAGAAAGTACTTAGTACCAAAGTGAACGTTTCCCTGAGGAAGACCCAGTTAGACAAGGACTCTCATTATGTCACTGGGCTCTCCTGGGCATTTAGTATGACACACAAATTACATAATTCTATAATTAATATAAAGAATATTCTGCAGTTCTTTTCTACTTCAGCTCTTATGAGAGAGTAGAGATGGAATAAAAATAGCTGAGTTGCTGGGCTTTTACACTGCTTGCATGATCTTCACCTTTTTCTCTCTGCTTTAATATTTATTTCCATTATCTTTGGTGTTACTTGGATGAATTAGGACAGAGAATGAATGATAAATTCATATTTCTACTCAGGATAGCATTGTAAATTCACAATCTGAGATACTCCAAATAGTCCAAACATAACAATAACAGATTTTTAAAAGAGATTTTAAGAAAATAGATATGACTTAAAAAATCAGATATTTTCATGGACCTGAAGAGGAAAATAAACTATAAAGTGAAAAGGTAGAATGAGGGTGAGAGACACTGGGCTGGGGACTTTCAGGGCTCTAGGTCTGGAAACTGTCAGAGGATACTAGGGATGGTGATGATTGTGGGATAATGAGAACTAAAACTGCCTGATTTAAGACTGGAGCCTGACTCACTTATTGAACCCAGAGGCTGGGATGGGTTAACTTCATCTGTAAAAGAGGCTAAAATAACACTATTTGCTACCACTGTCTTGGGCTATAGCTTCTATTAAGCTACGTAATTGGGGTACAGGAAACAAACACATAGCCTCAATGTCAGGAGCTGAGCTAAGCTGTTTACTAGCTTGGATTGGATGTGTAATGTTTCCAATATTTTCCTTCATGGATGCCCTGAATATCCAATATATGGCATGAATCTGAATCCTTAGGCCTGAGGAAAAGTGTGGAAACAAGCACCAAACTGGTAAAACGAGCACTAGTTGACTTCCAAAAGTGAAGAAGAAGAAAAACAATTTTGTTACCCAAGATGAACCTTCAAATAAAAATTCCACATATAAGAGGGATACAAACATCAACATAACCAGCAACGATACTAATGAGCAGAGATGAGTTTACCTAAAGGCAAGAACAATACAGCAATCTGAACATTAGTTTAAAATTAGTGTATTAACGATGCTCAAAGTGATAAAAAAAAAAAAGGAAGAACACCTCCTTCCTAAAATACTAAACAAAAACAGTCAAACAGAGAATTAGTAAATTAAAAGACGGTTCTAAGGAATTGATCCAGGACATAGTACAGAGAGAAAAAAAAGTTTAAAAATGTAAAAAAGTACCTGAGAAACATGGAAAATATAATATATCTAACAGAAGCCCCAGGGACAGAGAACAGAAGGAATGATAGAGACACAGCAGTGAAAGGAAGAATGGCAAAAAATATTGTCCAGAACTAATAAAATACTCAATTTTTCAAGTTTAAAGTGCACACATAGCACTGAGCACAATCAATCAATCTAGACCTAGAAATTGAATTGATAGTTTATGTTTCACGTATAAAAAGAAAAAAGTATAAGCTAGTAGGTCGGAAGCTCGGTGACAGAAAGAAAGCAGACTTCTGTCAACAGCAACAGATGTTGAAAAGCAACAAGATAGGCTATTTCTGGGAAGACTGCCGATTATGAAGCACCATAAGCCTGTCTCTCCACCTGGACAATGAATACACTGGCAGAATCTGTCTATTCAACTATTTTGGAATTCTGGAGCCTACTGAAGGCTTGCCACTTCCAGGGAAAGCCTTCCCATTCTTGATGGGCGCATAAAATGGTACAGCCTCTATAGAAAACAGTATGACAACTTCTGAAAAAAATAAAAATAGAATTAATATATGACCTAGCAATTCTACTTCTGAGTATATACTCAAAAGAACCCCTGAAAGTAGGGATTCAAAGAGATAGCTGTACACCCATGTTCATAACAGCATTATTGGCAATATCTAAAACGTGGAAGCAACCCAAGTGTTCACAACTTCAGATAAACAAAATGTGGTGTAAACACACGGTGGAATATTAATCATCCTTAAGAAGGAACAAAATTTGGATACATGATGCAAAATGGATGAATTTTGAGAACATTATACTGAGCGAAAACAAACCAGTTCCTAAAAGACTATATGATTCCACTTACATGAGGTACTTAGAAGGTCAAAATCATACTGACAGAAACTAAAATGGTGGTTGTCAGTGGCTAGGATGAAGGAGAAATGGGAAGTTGTTATTTAATGTGTACAGAGTTTCAGTTTTGTAACATGAGAAGAGTTCTGGAGATGAATGGTGATAATGTTTCACAATATTAATATATTTAATACCACTGAATTCTACACCAAAAAATTATTAAAGTAGTACATTTTATGTTAAGTGTGTTTTACCACAATAAAAATATGGAAAAGAAAGAAAAGCAACAGGATAATATTTTCAAAGTGCTGATAAAAATAGCTGCCAAAATAAATTCTATAATCAGGTAATCTATTATTCAAGAGTAAGACAAAAATCTAAAACATTCAAAACCATTGCTGATAAACCACTAGTTGGTGTGCTTCACAAAGAAAATCAAACTCAGAGGAAAGACATGAAGATGTAAAGAATGGAGGTGACTGTGGATATTGGTAAAATATGTTAATGTGACAAGACTGTATTTTCCAAGCACCATCACAGCAGCATTTCCAGTCCTTGCTATTGTAGAACCTTGCCACACCCCACCATCAGAGGATTGAGTGTTTCCCTGCCCTGAATCCAAAGAAACTGCAGCTGCCTTTAGTGAGTAAGATCCAGGGAAAATGGCACTGTGTGACTTTCAAGGCTGGGTGATGTGGTTTCTGCTTGGCCATCTCTTTCTTGGGACACTTTCCCTGGGAAGCCATCATGCTCTGAGAAAGCCCAAACTAGCCGACACAAAGAGACCACCTGGAAAGGAACACGTGGAGAGAGACTGAGGCCCCCAGCCAGTAGCCAGATTCCAATGAAGGCCTTATACAGTGTGACAAGCCATCTCTAATTTGCCCTGCTCAAATTCATGACCCACAGCGTCCACGAGCATAATAATGATTTTATTTTTTTATGCCATTAAATTTTGGAGCAACGTGTTACAGAATTGTATGGAAGAGTTAGTATATTTGACTGCTGACTGTTAAAAATATTTTTGTAACTAATAATAATAACAATAACAATAATAAAAACAGACTTATAATTACCAGAGGAGAGAGAGGGGTGGGAAGGGATAAATTGAGATTTCAAGATTTGCAGATACTAACTACTATACATAAAATAGATAAACAGCAAGTTTCTACTGTATACCACAGGGAACCATAGTCAATATCTTGTAGTAACTTATAATGAAAAAGTATATGAAAATGAACATACGTATGCGTATGTATGACTGAAACTTTATGCTGTACACCAGAAACTGACACATTGTGAACTGACTATACTTCAAAAAATAATAATAAAGGAAAGAAAATGGAAATTATTTAAGAGAGAAGTCGCTTGCTTTGGGAGAAGAGTAATGATGTATAATAAATTTAAGCTTTGATAACATTTTACAGTTACGTTTGTGTGCTGAACATTTGAAGATAAACATTAAAAAAAATAGAAATTGAATCTACGGAGTCTAATCCAGCAAAGAGAAAAAGTTGGAGGGGTAATAATGAAAATTTTATAAATATATATAATCAGAGACAAACCACATAACATGATAATCAACTAACTAGTTCACAATGCTTTTCAAATTCTCAGAATTCTACTTAATTTAGGCTACATTCATTAAAAAACCCAAGGACCAGTAGGAATCAGACTCCTGCGTCTCAGGTTTTCTGATAATGTAAAGTTCAGAAAGTTTGGTCTTTTTGGTTATTTTCAGTATAAGCCTCAACACTTTTGAGAGAGTAACTGTCGACAGAATCAGTTTTAATTAGGCTGAGTATTGTGATATTTTAGTCAGAATGTATAGTCACCACAAATTAGCTTTCTGGAATCTCTCCTGGAAGAACAGGGAAGAGAATAATAAGATAACTAAGTCATTAAGGAAGAAAGTGGTGGTAGTTTCCCCCCAGCTAGGCATAGTTGTCTGCTAGCTCACCTTATTTTTCTTTAAATAACACAGACAAAAATAGTAATCATTCGTGACAGGCAGTATGTGGCTCAATTTGCCAATGGATCTCACCGATTTTTGTGTGTACTGTAGTTCTTTGCATCTCAGTACCCCCACTCTGTGATTCTACAGGGTGTACTAACAAATGCCCTCCAGAGTGCTCTAAGAAGGGAAAAGGGACACAGATATCACAGCTTTGGACTTTTAGCTGTTTCCTTTACTCCACTCCTCTCATTTCTGTGCCAGTGGGATCCAGGCTGTGGAGCCATAGACTGTGGTCAGACCAAAGGGAAGTGGAAGAGGATACCAGAGAGAAGCCATGATGACTTGGTTTACTTGCAGGACAAGACAACTTGCTCCTCTCCTCCAAAGCGTTGAATAGTACTTACTGAAATCACTACTTATTTGTGTCTTGGTTCACATGTTGCTTTATAATGATAATTTAACTACATGGGTCTTATCTCTTTAATTGGGCTGTGTACATTTTAAGGAGTAGTATTTCATTAATATGAGTTATTTCCACGGGGAAGATATAGCTCAGTGGTACAGTGAGTGCTTAACATGTACAAGGTCCTGGGTTCAATCCCCAGTATCTCCATTAAAAAAAAACAATAAAAAAAAATACATAGACCAAATGACCCCACCAACAAAAAAATTAAAAAATTAAAATTAAAAAGTGAGTATTTCCGGCACTTAAGGTAGTACTGGCACATAGTAAATACAATAATGTTTACCAAATCAATAAATGCTACAGATGAGAAATGAATTTTCTCTTAATTTTCTTCATAATAAGTTTTCTCTATAAAATGAAATTAAGAAGTCTGCCCAGGAAATTTAGTGACAGAAGCAGGACAAGAACCCAAAGACTGTGCTTTCCTCTCACCCCCTCAGAGGCAGCAGCACCCCCTCTAAATATAGAAAGCTCATCCTCAGAAGCCTCCAGATTCCTTCTGGCAAGCCTGGGTTATACCCACCAGGCTTCAGTGAGATGAGGTCTATGGTCTCTGCTGATTACAAGATACCGTGACAGTGATCTGGTGCCTTTAACGTCTCCCAGTGACTACAAGTAAAGAAAGCAGTTCAACAGCATGTGCATACTGTGACCATAATCTTAGGTGGACTCCTTTTGCTATTATTTTTACATGTAAAGGAAACATTTCACCTTTCTACAGCTCTCTCTTTCCTTGAAATAGTCCCAAATATTGACCGGAAAAGATAACATTCTACTTGCCATTATAATGAGTGTTCATTTATTTAATATTCCATGCCATTCCTTCATAATTTCTATGTTAATAAATCCAATAATCCCAGATGTACTACATTCCTGAAGGCGAAGGGTGAGAGGCAATAATCTTCTACCTTCTCACCATAATCCTTCCCTATTTTATAAAATTTCCCAGTACAGTATAAAGATTTGGGGAAAACATTAACAATCAGTTGGTGATTACTCTATAAACTATGAATAATATCAAAATTCCCCAGTTATTTTCTCTGGGTAGCCTAGGATTTTTTTTTTTTTTCCATTAGAAAGGACCTGTAGGTTTACTGATCAGGACATACTGTTCTTCCTTTTAACCTTATCTTTTCAAGGCTTGTGAAGTTCTGCCTTACATTTATTGCCTAATAGACTTGAAAGACAGGAGAAAAGTGGTGGCAAGAACAGCTGAATGGAACTGTTGATTATGATTGACAAAGAGCCGCAGTGTGAGAACGAGAAACAAAGGAGCCTCTGTGCTGGTGGGAAGCGTGTGACCAGCTGCCCCAGTTCAGCCAGAGCAGTTCCATTTGTTAGTCTACTTTTCTGGATTTCCATCAAGATCCTGGTGGAACCTGCTCCTTTCCACAGCCCTTCCCATTTCCCCCAGTCCTCAAAAGGGATTAAAAAAAAAAAAAAGAGGGACTCCAATGAATAGCCATATGCCTTCTTGTATTCTCTTGGCTTTTTCCTCTGTTTCTAAAGCATAGTCTCCAAATATTTTTTATCAAGGATTTAATCAGTAAAACATATGGCCCCATTTATAAATTAGATTCCTGTACTTCTTATGTTGATACTTTGTGTTAATATATTACATGTCTTATAAAACATATAAGGAATCTAAAAAATAATACAAATTTTATTTACAAACCAGAAATAGACTCACAGACATAGAAAGCAAACTGTGGTTACCAGGAGGAAAGGGAGGGAAGGGATAGATGAGGAGTTTAGGATTAACAGATACACATCACTATATATAAAATAGATAAACAACAAGTTCCCTGTATAGCACAGGGAACTATATTCAATTTCTTGTAATGAGCTGTAATGGAAAAGAACCTTAAAAAATATGTATGTATATGTATAACTGAATTGCTTTGCTGTACACATGAAACTAACATTGTAAATCAACTATACTTCAATAATAAATGAGAATTAAAAAAATATAAAAAAATTTAAAAGTGATGCAAAATCAATATAAATAAAATTTTTCTTATTATTTCCTGTCTGCACCCTAATGCATCAACTGTGCAATCCCAGGGTGTTTGCACTCTTGTTTTGGAGGCTCCTGACCAAAAGACAGTTGTGAGTTAACCAAAGAAAAGTGTAGTCCAATCTGAGAAGCTGCATCTCCTTTTGACATCATTTGGGGATGGGACGACGCAGGCAGCTTCCTCATGTTTCTGGGTACTTCTGGGAAGATCATGCAAAAAGCATCAGAAAGTGTCCAACCCCAGGGTTCTGTAGACCCGAAATCTAGCTCCAGCCTCATCACTAACTAGCTCTGTGACTCTGAAAAAATCATTTAAACTTTCTGAATTTAATGTCACTGGTAAAAAGCATAATTTTCCTGCCCATGTCTCTTAGTTGCTGTAAATACCAAACAAGGTAGTAGATTTGCAATTTCCTGCCTATCTCTTAATTATTGTAAATGTCAAACAAGGCAGTGGGTTTGCGATTGTTTTGCAAAGAGTAACATGGATTGAAATATAGGGCAATATTGTTATTCTATTTAATGACCATGGTAGGTAAGGTTATTTCCCCCAGTGATCACTGCATCGACAAAACTAATTCACTACAGATACACTTCCCTTTGCCCCTCCCTACCATATAAATGACCACTGGTGAAAATTCAAGACTTCTATTTTAGATTTTAGTGAACAGTCTCCTACCTCTTCCTCTCAAGGTTTTAAGTAAGAAGGAGAGAAAAATTTTAGAGTTGAAGGAATGTAAAAGATGATCTGAGCTAGTGTTCTTATTTTATGGATGAAGATACTGATGCTCAGAGAGGGCCGATTTTCCCAGAATCACACCGCTGGGAAAGGAGCCACATTCACACCTAGCCTCCCTATTTTGCAGTCAATGCTGCCTTTCAGGGGTGACTCACATGGTCACAGTTCTCTAGTAAATCATTTATTCCCCACCAGCTGTCTGCTTCTCTCACCAGCAAATCACATCCTGATGAAATCCAGTCAATATCAATTCTCCATCACAAAAGATTTTCTCCCTTTTCATATTGTTACATCTTACAAGTCAATCCCACCCCCAAACTCTTCAATGCTTTCTTTCTTTTACTCTACTCCTACTCTGATGGCCTGGTTAGCAACCAGTAATCTTTTCTTATCTGGAAAGGGCTGTGGATTGGGTAGCCAGAGATGGCCACTTAAATTGCCACAGAGGTGTCTGGCCCTTTAAAGCACTGAGGGCTGTTGTGTCAGTCACTCAAGGTAAAATAACCTTCTCACAGGGGTCTCACACCAGAAGGAGGTGTGAGGACTACAGAGAGGAGAATTTAGACATCGGTGGCAGAGATGACTGGAGAGAAGGAGGGTTAAATGGATGCATGTCCCTCCCAGAGGCTGTTTCTCCTCTGGGGCTGGTTTCTCTAGACAGGAGGGCCTTCCTCCTTCTCTCCTATTCTTCCTTCAGCTCAAGCCAGCCACTCCCCACCTCCCCACCTTCCCACTCAAATCAGTCTCTGATTTAAATGTCAAATTGTGCCTATGCTGCATTTTCAGTGGGGTCCCTTACTTGGGTTGTTGCTAGATATTTAATGGAAAAATATTCTCCATGAGTAAGAGATATGGAACCTCACATCCATGTTCCTAATGGGATAAAAATAAATTAGTGGATTCATTTACTTAAATGTCTTTAAATGAAGCCTTGACCCAGATGAAGCAGTCAAGAGGTCCAAAGCAAAGAGCCAGCAAGATTTTCTCTGTGTGATTTCTGTTCATTCTTGGCTTTATTCTCATAAAATATCCACTCAATGTGTAACAGGATCAGAATGCAAATAGCCAGACCACCAGTGCAACTTTTGAGAGCAAAAACCAAATTATGTACACTGTCTTACTAATTTGTCTAAAAAGAAGTATCTGGCCATACAAGTATTTATATTACCCCTCTTTTTGCATGGAAGATAGTCTAGCATTTTCTAGTTTGTTCCCCTCTGCCCTTCACTCGAGTTTTATATAGTATGTTTGACACCAAGCTCCTAGCAAGGCCTGAAAACAGAGCAGGTATTCCAGAAATTACAATGTTTAACTGACTGGTGTTCAAACCCAGTAAAACCACAGTCAAGAAGCTGAAATGTTTGGCTTTCTCTAAATGTTAATGTCAAACACAATGTGAGCTCAAACTTTCACAAAAAAAAAAGTTAGAAAATGATGCATTAGTGGAGGGGGAGATAGGACAGTGGACCTCAAACTCTGAGAGCTAGTCTGAAACATTTCAAAAAATTAAAGAAATGAAAGCCCAGGGTTTCTTAGGATGTGTCATAAGATGCCTAAGACAAGAGATCTGTTCAATAATCACTGATCAGAGGCGAACCTTGAGCACCAACAATGGAGGAGGAAGAGGGGTAGGGCAAGAGGTGCCTGTGGGATCCTGGAATCACCCGCCCATCACCTCCTCTTTCTTCCCTTCCATTCCAGACCCCACACATTGGCTCACAGTCCAAGGGTGTTCAGGCTCCACTCTTGCCAGGCTCATCCCACTGGAGTTCACTGAGAAAGAAGGAGAAGGAAGCAATGACTCCTTGCTTCTCGGCCTCTCACCCCTTCACCTTTGCCAAAAATTAAACATATTTGATGGAACAAAACAATTCCTCTGACTGCTAAGCTCTGATGAAACAATAGGGTCTAAACACATCTGCTGGCCTTTGTTAGGGAAGTTTTTTGCTCTGAAGCCTCACACGTCTGGAAGTATATGTTTGCGTGCGTGTGTGCGTGCGTGCGTGTGTGTTGTACAGAGGTGATCAGCTAGCTTTAACTTTAGGCTAGATTCACCATACTAATAAGAATTCTTAACTTCTGAGGGTCACAAGGTTCATACTGGAGCATTTTTTTTAGTATAGATGATAATTTGTGAATTTTCTAAGATCATATATTTGGACACAAAATAAAACAACCAAACAACCAGCCAACCAACTGAACAACAACAAAACCTACCATAAAGTTTTACTTACCTTCAAGACTACCTTCATACTATAAAAAGACTTAATGAAACAGTTCATGTTTTAAAACTGACACAAATTTATTTTACAGGACACCTACCAGATATCTTCTTGATCAAATGCTTCTGTTTTCTGTTATTTCGCCATCTTAAGATCTTTAATCTTCCCTATAAGTCCCTCAGAAGCCTGACTGAGATAGGTTAAAAGCTCCATTAACTACAACTTACAGGTGAGAACTTAAAGGCTTGAGTGATCTTAAAAACTTTCATAAATATCTTTCAGAAATGTTCAGTGGCTTCAAGTTCAGTTACAGCATTCGGAGATTTGAATGAGAGGAAAGGTAAAGTTCTACAGCTGTTCTGTCCAACACAAAAGCCACACGTGGCCATGAACATTCTAAGTGCAGAAAGAACAACTAAGGACATTTTAAGGGTGATTGCAACAATTTGGATACATGAATGTAATTTTTAAATTTTATGTATGTATGTATGTATGTATGCATGCATGTATATATTTATTATCTTTGAAGTCCATCAATTGATTTTTTTAATTAAAAAATAGTCAGTTTACAATTTTTTACTAATTTCTGATGTACAGCATAACCCATACTGATCATGGGTTTCAGGTGAAAATTTGTTATTTGAATTGAGATGTGCTCTAAGTGTAAAACACACACCAGATTCTGAACACTTCCTATGAAAACAAAGTGTCATTTATATAACCTTTATATTGATTAAAGGTGAAGATGATAATATTTTGGATACATTGGGCTAAATGAAATATATTGTTAAAATCGTTTTACTGCTTTCTTTTTATTTTTTCAAACATGACTACTAGAAAATTTAAGATTGTATATATGGCTTATACTGTATTTTCAGTTGATAATCCTCGTCCAAAGGGCAGTTTTGACTTAAATGTAACTATTGTAGTTCAGCCACCTGTCTAATCATACCCCTGGCAGTAAGCTTCAATATTTATTTGTCAAACATGCTTTTTGTGTTCAAATAAAATGACTTAAATCTTCAAAGGAAAACTGAAGTTAGGAAGGAAGAGAACGAAAGAGGTAAAAGGCTACAGCCAATGAGCTTTCATCTCCGTGAACAAGCAAATGCAAATGCTTTTTATTATAGTCACAAAAATTTGTAAGTTCTAATTCTTAAGTGAAATATGTGTACATACAAATGCTTGCATGTATATACATATAGGTGTACATATGTACAAAGATATATACAGGCATGCTTGCTCCATGCAGGGTTGCCACAAACCTTCAGTTTGTAAAAATCTCAGTATCTGCGAGGCACATAAAGTGAAGTGCAATAAAACGAGGTATGCTTTTATAGAGATATATATATATGGTCACTGATAGAATCAGAGTGGAAAGGAAATTTAATTCTGGCCAGTTTTCCATGATACTGCACAGAAAAAATTGGAAACAGGAGAGGTATGCTTTAAGAATCCATTTTTGTGGTATTGTCAGTGGAAATGTGGACTTATAGGAAACACATTTCTAATGATACAGTGACTACAAAATGTCAAGGGTTGGGGGTCAAGGGGAGAACATCACTAATGACATTTCCAAATCAGAGAATTTTCTTTGGATATTTTCACTTTTCTTTTTTTCTTTCCAGAAGGTTTATCCCAGCTCCAGGTTGAGCTGCTTCTGCACCTTAAAAATCCTACCCTTGAAATCTCTAATATCAGTCCTGCAAATCACTAGTAGATACAGCATCTATGATTTTGGCACCGTGGAATCACTGTGTTCCACTGCCACTTACATGGTAATTATACCTGTAAACATCCTCATTCAGCTCTAATGCTTCATCCAATTGATAGTTCCATTATCCAGCCCATCACCATGGAGAGACGTAAGTTAACCCCAACTTATTCGTCCTTACCTCCCAAAACCCAGTCAATCCTTACCACATCCAGAATCTCTCAGCTTTATCCTCTCTCTTTATCCCCACCCATCAGCTCCAGACTGGACCCAGTAGCCTCATAACTCGTCTCCCAGTCTTCAGTATTATCCCCTTGGATCTATACTTCAAAATCTTTCAAAAAATTATCTATCTAAAATTGAATCTGACATCATTCCCCATTTAAATACATCCAAAGGCTACATGTCATCAATAGAATTCAGGTTCCTCTGCCTGGCCTACAAGGCCTGTGGTGCTTGGCACCTACCTAAAATTTCATTATTTGTTATTTCTTGACTCATACTTAATGCTTAAATATTATCAACTGATTATGATTTCTTGTAGACTCTGTGCTATTTTTATGACTTTCTGCCTTGGCTTCTACTTGTCCCTTTATTTGGAACACCATTCCCAATTATCTTAATGTTGCTTATCTTTTGAGACACAGTTTAGTTATAATCTGTCATAGGAAGTCTTTCCTGAACCTCCAGGCTGTGCTGTGGGCACCCTTCTCTGTATTCTCATAGCACAGGGGGCAGACTTCTAGTTCAGTATTTAACATGTTATACTGAAATTATTAAAACTATCTGCTAAGTGTCTCTCTTCTTCTAGATCCTAAGACCCACTTACAGCAGGGACCAGAACTTACCTTTATAGTCTCACAGCTAATATCAGCTGACTTTTGGTAAATGTTTGTTAGAATGACTTGGACAAGGGGAAGTGTCTAAAAGGACTGAGGTTGGAAGCCTCTACATCTATAAAGTCAAAGCTTGTGCTCCTAGTGGTCTCACCATCAAACAAGAGACTGAAATTTCAGGGAAGTATTAACATAGTGGCAGAATGAGTGAGAGAAGAGTGTAGCCACAAGCTGTTGACACACAAAAAAATTCCTAGAGAAGGAACTCACATAATCAATGAACACGTGGGGAAGCCCTCACTGGTAGCCCAAAACCTGGACCCTTCTGCTCCTGTCCTCCAGGAAGCACAGGCCTTGCTAGAATATTATCTATCTCTGACCTTTCATTCTACTCTAACAAATTGTTTTTATCAGATTTCACCTGTAAAAAACAATCGTGGACTCAGGGAGTGTAATTTTCTAAAGTACAAACAAAGCCAATTACGTTCATGATTAAAGCAAGATCTAGTGGGTTTACGAGCCAGCCCTTGGGAAACCAATGCATCAACTCAGTATGAAGAACAGACAGAGCTGAAAGTAATATCCAAATGACTTACCTAAGCACCATTTCAAGAAAGCTTTTTGATGACTTTTCCAACTGGCAACCAACACCTAGTGGCCTGCAGTGTGGCAGCTATTTCCAATCCAGGAAGATCGGTGGGACCTGGAAGATTGAATTGGCACTTTTAATTTCTGGCTCAGCACTAAGGCTTTGCCCAGATGAGTGGCTACTGGAGAGGCTGGCTTTCTTTTATGTTCAGTTACCTGTACTAGGCAATATGTGCTGGAAGTGTCGAGGGATGGTGACTAACATTTCATCTCCCACTTTATTGAGAGACCAATTTAAGTGTCATCTAAGCAACTGAAACTCAACAAATCTCCATAATGAAGAACTCCTGCCCAAAGGGCAGCCAGTGGAAAGAGGAGTTGCCTCTCACAACCTCTTCTCCCATGTTCGCATTTGGCTTTATTACAGTGGCAAACCAGTCACCCTAAGAAGAGCTGATCTTGTGGCTTGAGATTTTCCAAGCCAGATGTGCAGATGAATGTGCAGATTAACAATGGGAAAGCATATCTGAAAAGCTTTCAAGCCCATTCAAACTTGTGCACTTTGTGAGCCCAAAGCTTATGAAAGAGTCTGTGTTCTTGGACTGTGGTGCCTGGAGGCCTGCGGAAAAGCAGGTATTTCTACACCGAGACACTGAGCAGCCTTTCCCTCCTCTTCCCACACTTCTGGGCAGAGAATTGGCCCCAGGAAAGTATAGTGTGAGCTGGGGCCACAGAAAGAGGGAGGCAAAGGAGCAGTGACAGCAGAAAGAGCAACGAGGTCGAGACTAATAGCAGAGTAGCAGGAGGGAGGTGATGGTCTGGGAAGAGAGGCAAGTCTGACAACCCTGCATTATGTTGTCAAAGGCTAAACAGAGTGAGTCCTACTCCCTTTTCGACTGTGGGAAAGAGTGATTATGACTGAGCCTGGTTTCCCACATCATTTTCTAGTGATCATACCTCTCACAGTGTTAAGCAGATGAGAAATGACATCGGATGCAAGACATGCAGTTGAGCCCAGAGGGAAAGGGCATGGTAAAGGGACAATGATGTATTGCCCATGCAGCGCTACATACATTTAGAAATGAAACTTTCTTTGTACTATTCCTTGCATTACGAAAGCTTCTCTGGCAATTTCTTGTGTTATCAGGTAGTTGTTCTTGTACATGACATCCCAAGTGTGAATGGCAGATGTTCACACTCATGTGCCAAATGCCTACTGCATGAAAGGACCAGCTGTGGGTCCTGGCCAGCTGCTAACCCAGATGGCTTCTGCACAGGAAGTGAACACCTTTTATAGAACACAATATCGCCTCTTCTGAGCCCCAAATAGACTGGTACAGTCAAGTCCTCCCAAGGAAAATCTCGGTGGCCAAATTCCCTTTTGTCCAAACACATGACTTCTACTACTTGGTCAAAGTGTGTGGCTACGGACAAGGACAAGGACACCAGGGATCTATTTCCTTGGTATCTGCTCACCTTTGTAGCGTGAGTCATTGGGTACCCTGTGGCTGTGCTCACACATTGTTTCATCTCTGTGATGGCTCTGGAGGTAAGGCCAATGTGACCGCTTGGATCTCATCTCCTACCAGCTCCCCCTTTTGCTCACTCACTCTAGCTCCACTGGCCTTGATGGTCTCCCCTCAGCCCCGAGCTTTTACAATTAGGCTTCTCATCTCCAGGCTCCCATCCTTGTCTTCCCAGGGCTAACTTCCTCAGGTTTGGTTTCTGTTTAAATATCATAACTTCAGAAAGGCTTTCCCTGACCATCACATCAACCTCCTTCTCCAATCCACACCTCTCCATCCCTATACAATCTATCGTCTACCCTGGCTAATTTCTCTGCAAGCACTTTTAACTATCTTTAAAACATATGAATCCTTATTTAGTCATTTTGATCTTGTTGTCTGTGTCTGCAATTAAAATGCAGGATCTATATAGGCATGAGCCTTTCCTCTCTCCTTTACTGATTTCTAGTGCCAAGACAGTGCTTGATACATAGTAGGGCAATAAATACTGGTTGATTGAATGAAACAGTGAATGATGTGTGGAAAATGTATAGTTAACTGGCTTGTTCTCCACCACTCAATTAGGCAGAGGGGAGAATGTGACTCAAACCAGGTCTTGGGATTTCAAATTCCATGCTATTTCCTGTATACAATGTTACCTCTATTGCAAAACTTACATTTGGTTTCAATGTTTATTCTAGGGGAAAATAAACTAATCTAGACAGGAATCCTAAGGCCACTGTCACCACTTTCAGAATTTGGAAATGCTCTGATGATTTATTATCAGGCGTTTTATTTTTAACCTCCTAAAGCTGAAAGCAGCACTTTCCCTAAGGGAGTACAAAGTGAGACACCCAAGACAATAATTTCTGGAAGAGGGGAGCTATGAAGCCTTAATGAATGTGTGATGTTTCCAGTCAGCTTCCAGTAATGAGAGATATAAAAGGACTCTTGAGAGAGCAGCAGGGTCACCATCTTGATTTCAAGTGAACAGATTATAACCCTGATTATAGTGTGTGCACAAATGTTCACCTGAAATACAGATAATAGCATCTTTCCTGTGTCCCCAGATCCTTTAACAGAAAAATCTCTCCCTTTCGGATCAGTGACACTTAATTATAATTATAATATACATTATTCCTCATCACAAGATCCATGTATATAAAAAGGCTATACATATTCTAAAAACCTCATTATGTACTTATTAAATACGTATTAAGCATTTATACTATTATTATAAGTATTTTTTAGATGTAGAATCGATATGTGCTCATCATATAAAATTTGGAAAGTAAAACTCCTAAATGAGAAGATCATTCACAGTCCCACATGATTTTACAGATGAACTGTAGAATCATTTAACCAAGTTCAAAGAAGAGTAATTCTACTGGAGCTGTACATGATATTTCTTTTTATGTTTATATTTCATGAAACATAAATTAACAGTTAAAGAACTGGCATTTTTATAATATTCAGTCTTCAATTCAGTAAGCATGATGCATATTCCCATTTGTTTAATTTTAAAAACATAGTATCAGTATATATAAATGCATTATAGATGTATGTATTATATATACATACATTATATACACACAGACACATTTATCAAATATATGCAAGATTTGTATGAAGAAAAATGCTAAACTTTACTGAGGTATATAAACAAGACCTGACTATAAATCTGAATAATGTGTACATTATATATGTATAGAAATATGTATATATATATTTTGAATAATGTATGAATTTTTTATATAGTTTCACAATGTTTTTAAACTTGAAAACAATTTTTAATATTCTATTAATTTCATCATGTGATTGTCACATATATTATTTAACTATTGCCCTACTATACATCCTATTTAGGGAGATTTCAAGTTTTTACTCTAAACAATGTTGAAATGAACATCCTAATGCACATTTTACTGTATACAACACTGATTATTTCCCCCTAGGTTTTCAGGAGTGGAATTATGAGATTGAAATATATGAACTTCTCGAAGAATCTTGATATATAGTTCAAAATACTTTTCTAGAAAGGTTGAACTAATTTACGTGCCTTTGACCTCTCAATTTATTTTACTATTTTTCTCTTCTAATATTTACTAATTTGTAGGCAAATATGGTATCTAACTCTCATTTTAGTTCACATTTCTTTGAGCAATGAGGTTGACATCTGGGAAAACAGTTCAGCAGTATTACTTGTGCTTTCATAAATCTCCTGTGTTCAGGCCCTTAAATCTGAACTGATTCCAGGATGTTTTAGGAAGACAGTAAACAGTAGATCAGTAACTATTTAATAATTAGCTTCGGGGGACTCATTGTAGCATATGCTAATTTCTGTGGTGTAAATACTCCCACCACAGCCTATTTCAAGCTACCAACAGGACATAATTGAATATGGAATTGGGAAGAGTTATATTCAGTGGACTATAGCAAGTGGGAATGAGCCAACACCAGCACATCCCTGGAATACGGCTTTATGTTTAAACAATGAGCTTAGAGTTGTGATCAGGCTTAGATTCCCAGTCTTGCTGTGTACTAGCTGTGTGATCTTGGGCATGCATGGCAGTTTTTTCTTTTTTTGAGATTTAATAAGATAATTAAAATATTTAGCACAGTCTCCAGCCCAGAGTAATAACTAAATAATACCTGTTATTATTACTTTTTATATAGCACTGGTAATGTTTGTTTTTCCCTTTGTGAATTATCCCTATTCTTTGACCATTTATCTTTCAGGTTATTACTGTTTTTTCTTGTTGACTTATAAACATTTTACATACTGAGGGTATTACCCATTAGGAATATTTCTGGCTTTTAAAAAAATTGCTTCTTAATTGGATATATGCTTTTAGACAATTAGAAGTTAAACATAGCTGTTTAGATATGTTTGTGATTTCTTCTGTATTTATGCCTAGAAAATGTCTTATATCACATAATCAGACATGCCATAAATATTTTTAAAAAATTCTCCTCCAGGTCCTTTTCTAATTTCAATTGGTGTGTTTAACTGTTCAAATTTCTTAGAATTTATTTCAGAAAAATAATGTGGGTGAGAGACTAATTTTTAAGCATACATCCTACTAGCTATATATATGTACACTGTGAACTGTGCACTATGAACCTGTCTCTTGTTACCTCATTTCCTCACTTGTAAATTAAAGATGATAACATTTACAACTTCATATATTTGTTAAGTGAACTATTCTGAGTTATAACATGCAAAGAATAGAGAGTACTACCTGATACTGGTTAGCTATCTCCTCTTCCTCCTCCTCCGCCTCATTATTACCATCATCACCATCTTCACTTTTATGTATCCCACCCTTTCCTTGTTGATTTTTTTTCTTTAAAAGACACTTTACTAGCAAAACAAAACAAACAAGATATCACCACTACCAACAAATAAATACTGACACTTTTCTACGTGGGGCCCAAATTCAGCTTCCATGACCAAAGACACAGCTGTGAGGAGCACTGTAGGATTAAGTTGTTTTAGTCAGGCTATTAGAGAGGCAGTCTTGAGACTGCTGATTTTCATCTTGTAATTTTTTATTCACAGAAATAAGGTGCTCCAGAAGGCTGGGAGTCTACACCTGAAGTTGGGTCTAGGACCTGTTTGTCATGGACATAGTCATGGGTGATTCAGTCTAACAAAGAACAAACAGCACTGGAAAGCCACAGCCTGGTCCTTTTCAGAAACCTGGAACTTCTTTAGGGAAATCTGCCCCAAATAGAGAGAAGCTATTCACTGCCTTACAGACACCTAAGCACTGATTATCAGGACTGGGCCAAGCTGTGATTTCAGGGGCCCATGGAAAGACTTCTGCCCCTGCCTCAAGTTTCCCATCTGCAAAGCGTGCTGTTCCACACTTTAGTACAAGCATTGGAGAGATACTCAGTCCATTCTTGCTGTGACCGATGAATGCCTTGTCTGATTACCTGCACTAAGATGTACAAAAGTGATGTAAAATTTTGGCTGAAAGTTGGGAGAACTGACAATGTTGTCCACTGTACACTTAAAGAAGTAGCAGGGGTCAGCAAAGATTAAGGCAAAGGGACAGAATGGTTAACAGGAAATAGCAAGAAGGCCTGGCACTGCTTAGGTCAGTTGTTTCCCCCAAACAACTTCCTGGTTCTGTATCAGGGACTTTCCATCACAACGTGACACAAACAATTTTGTGTGTGGTGTGTGTGTGTGTACTTCCCACTACACAACTCTGAACAACACCCCAAACTTGGTGGCCATAATCTGTTGAATATTGCTTTAACTTATCATTTTATTTCCCTCTTTAGAGCCGTTTAGTTAAATGGGTGTCGATGGGTTGCTCCTGCTTCCAGGGAAGGTTTTCCAGGTGCACTTGCTATATTACTGGATAAGTGACATATAAGCAGAAGAGAAGCCTTCACAGGGAACTGCGGCCCCTGCTGTAGGGAGTGGGTTTCTATCATGTGGCTCAATTTTAATTTTTCTGAAAAAGGCGTTATTTCTCCTTCACTATGGAAGGACAATTTCTCAGGATAGAGAATTCTAGGTTGGTGGGGTTTTTTGTTTGTTTTCTCTCAACACTTAAAATATTTTACTCTATCTCTTTTTGCTTACAGGGTTTCTGGGTAGAAGTAGATGTAATTTTTATCTTTGTTGTTTATTCAAGTAAGGTGTTTTTAATCCTCCCTCTGACTTCTTTCAAGATTTCCCCTTTATCTTTAATATACTGTAGGTTGAATATGAGATGCGTAGATGTAGTGGTTTTTGGTTTTTGTTTTGTTTTGTTTTTTGGCATTTATTCTCTTTGGTGTTCTGTGAGCTTCCTAGATCTACAGTTTTGTGTCTGACATCAATTTTGGAAAATTCTTAAATTAAAAATTAAGATACAGGCTTGGTTCTGAAGCAGCTAACAGGACATGTCTCCACTTAAATTTCAATGCTTTTCAAAAAATTTTTTTAGTTATTTGTGAATGTTTCTTTTCACTTTCAGGTAAATTTAGAATAATCTTATCAGAGTTAAAAAAGAATGCCCCTATTTTAAGTGAAATTATTAACTTGTGAAGATTGAAAATAATATCCTTGGAAAAAAGGGTGTGTGTGTGTATGTATATATATATATATATATATATACCAATTAATATTTTATAACATGTGCATTTGTATATATAGTATCTCCTAATTAATAGAAATAATATATAAATATACAAAAACCTATTTATATACATTGAAGAATATGTGTGTGTGTATATATATATATAACTATATATTTACATGTAAATTTTGTTCTTTCTTCATCTCTAGACAGCAAGTTTCTTGAAAATGCAAACCCTATTCTCTTTCTTTTGTACTACCTTGGTCCTGGCTAAGCAACTTCTGTGTTTTGAACAAATGAATCCAGGTTCACTTTATACATGGAGGCAACAGGCTAGCACCATGTTAGACAATGCCTCCCATACACTTTTCAAGAGGCAGTTGGAAAATAATTACTCCTGAAAGTTAATTTTTTCTTTTCTCCTTTATATCATGCTTTGAAGGGATGTTACTAATGAGATGGGGTTAGAGAATAAGGGAAGTGTTACAGGGCAGCCTTTGTCTCATGCACACAGATTCCGCAAATTAACAATTATGTCTCCATATCTTAAGAAAAGTGTCTTTATTCTTGGTACATGATAGAATCCTTGTTCAGCAGGAAGGGATATAAAGAAATAGAGAGATAAATCATTTAACTGTGGTCAGATAGTTGCTCATTGCAACAAGGCGGATAATAAACAAAAATTGGAATTCTCAAATTGATTTGCTTCATGTGAGAGGTTTAAACTCAGTCCCGGCTGCAAAGTTAAGGTAAAGAATCAATTATACAATTATTCAATCCAATGGATTTGATCAATGTAGACTATGAATATGGATTATTCAGTCCAAAGGATCCTTTTAAATAGCAGTGATTTTTAAATTATGCAGAAAATTCAACTCTCTAATAACTTTTCCTAATTATAAATAATCTTAATTCTATTTTCAGTTCATAACTTTGTAAAATGTTTATATTCTTTAAAAACTGTCCTGAATATACTTTGATATCTAAATAATAATATATGTTAGTTATAATTATTGAAATCACATTATTTCTATATATGTATTTAAGCTTTTTGCTTTAAACCAATTTAAATATTTTAAATAAAAATCTAATTAGAAAAATAAATTAATAGAAAAATGAGGTAGATATTTATATCATATGTTTGCAAATGAGTCATATGTTTATCTATTCATGAATAGGTCAGATTTATGTTTTTATCAACAAATCTGTTCATTTAAATGTTATTAGGTACATTAATTACATAAACATTTCAGGGAAGAGAGTTTAAAAGACATGAATAGATGATGACACTGAATGCTTTTCTTGTTTTAATTTTATTTTTAATTGTGGCAAAAACTCTTAACAGTTTACCATCTTAATCGTTTCTAAATGTACAGTTCAGTACTGGTAGGTATATTCACATTGTTGTGCAATCAATTTTCAGAATTGCTCATCCTGCAAAACTGAAACTCTATATCCATTAAATAACAATTCCCACTTTCCCTTTCCTCTAGCTTCTGACAGCCTCCATTCTGTGTTCTCTTTCTATGAATTCAACTACTCTAATGCTTTGTACAAGTGGAATTTTGCAGTATTTGTTTTTCCATAACTGGCGTATATCACTTAGCATAATGTCCTCAAGATTCATCCATGTTGGAGCATGTGCCAAAATTTCCTTACTTTTGATGAATGATGAATAATATTCCATTGTAAATGCATACCACATTTTGTTTATCCATTATCTGTCCATAAGCACTTGGAGTGCTTCTACCTCTTGGCTATTGTGAATAGTGCTGCTATGAACACAGGTGTACAGATACCTCTTTGAGATCCGGCTTCAGTTCTTTTGGATATACCCAGAAGTGGAACTGCTGAGTCACATGACAATTTAATTTTTAATTTTTTGAGAAACTGCCATACTGTCTCCATAGCAGCTTTACAATTTTATAATCCCACTAGCAATGCACAAGAGTTCAATTTCTACACATTTTCACTAACACTTGTTATTTTCTGGTTTGTTTGTTTGTTTTTTACATAGTAGTCATTCTAGTGGGTACAAGGTAGTATCTCATAGTGGTTTTGATTTACATTTCCCTAATGATTAGTCGTAAACATCTTTCCATGTGCTTTTGGCCATCTGTGTATCTTTGCAGAAATGTCTATTCAATCTTTTCCCCATTTTCTAACTAGGTTACTTGTTTTACTATTATCATTGTTGAATTGTAGGAGGTTTTATAAAAAAAATAAATTGTGAATATTAGCACCTTATTTAGTTAAATGATTTGCAGATATTTCTTTATTTCCTAGGTTGTCCTTTTGCTCTGTTGAGTTTTGTCCTTTAATGCAGTTTTTAATTTTGATGTAGTCTGATTTTTGTTTTTCACTTTTGTTGCCTGTGCTTTTTGTGTCATATCCAAGAAATCCTTGCTAAATCCAATGTCATGAATATTTCCCCTATGTTTTCTTCTAAGGATTTTATAGTTTATGTCTTACGTTTAAGTACTTGATTAATTTTGAGTTAATTTTTGTAAATGGTATAAGATACAGGTCCACCTTCATTCTTTACACATGAATATCCAGTTTTCCCAATACCATTTGTTGAAGAAACTGTCATTTCCCCCTCAAATGGTCTTAACCACCCTGTCAGAGATCATTTGGCCTTACGTGAGGGTTTGTTTCTGGGCCCTCTATTCTGTTAGCGTACACGTCTGTCTTTACTCATGTACCACACTGTTTTGATCACTGTAGCTTTGTAACAAGTTTGAAACCAGGAAGCATGAGAGCTCCAACGTTGCTCTTCTTTTTCAAGATTGCTTTAGTAATACTTTTATTTTTAGTTTCTATTTCTCATTCTTTTTCTTCATTTCTTTTTTTCCTATTACTATGGCAATTTTCTTTTGTAGTCTCTATTACTGCATCCTTCACATCTGGAAGAAAGATGGTCCAAGGCAGCCTAACTGAGTGACCAAAAAGTGGTTGTTGAAAATAGGCAGGCCATAACACCGTATGGAATACTTCTCCAAATCCTTTCTAGGAAAGGAAGTGTGGGGCTGGACTAGAGACCTGAAGCAAGAGTTACAAACCTATGTTCTTGCCCTGCCTACAATATTCATTAGCCATCTTAATTTTAAGCAAGCTACTTCACTTCTTCAGGCATTAGTTTTATAAAAACTCAAGAGGAGGGAGAGGTTTCTAAACTCTATGATTCTGCCATTCTTCAGGAATATCAGAGATATCACTTAGGAACTGGATCTTAGACCAGGAAATTCAAACCATGAGGAGCTGGGTGGTCTAATTTTGGCCTCTCTCTTCTTTCCTCTTTTACATTATATTTCCTTTCTGACTCCCCATTACTTTTCTTCCCTTCCCATAAAATTCGTTTTCATTCAGTTTGTCATGATTTTTTCTAGTTTACCTTTTAAAAATTTCATTCTCTTTTCAGAAGGGGAAAAAAAGTGCCAATGTTCTAATCTTCATGCACTTAACCCCATGCCATACTCTATCCCTCCCTGGGGAAAGTTCAGTTAATTATAGAGATGGCATCCTGAGAGGCAGAGCAGCTGACCATCTACATAAGATGACACTAGAGAACTGGGCAGGTATACACCTCTGTTCTCCATTACTCATGCCCATTTCTGAAATTGCCCATTTGGGGCTCTGGAGAACTGTGAAAGGTGGGACATTCGAGCCTCCTTATTTCTTCCTTCAGAGTCCCTCCAAACTTGAATGACTCCACTAGACTCAAGCTGGTCCCTCTCACTTTATCTTCTCCGTCACTCACCTTGCACATCACTGTTAGGCTCAGCATAAAAACTGTACTTATAGCTATCATTTGCTCAAAAATCTACAGTGGCTTTCTGTTATTCTTGGCAGTAGTTATAAATTCTTCTGTTTGGCTTTCCAGGCCATTCATCATCTGATAGTACTTTATTTCCCAGCTCTCCCCGACAGGATTCTTTAACAGCTCACTTCCTCTCAAGTATGCTTTCCTTATTCCCAATCTTTGTCTTTGCCCACCCTGTGTCTTATTATTTGTAAGAACATCTCTCCTTACTTCTGCTTACCCAGCAACGTTTGTCTCCCACTTAAGTTTCCTTCAACTACTCTAGATAAGCATTTAATTTTCTTTATATTTTTGTTTTGTTTCCCCAGCTGGACTGTAAACTCCTTTAGGAATGTACGCTTATGTTTTCAAATTTATAACGCCACATGCAAGTGAAAGATACCATGATTATTTTTAGAACCAAAAATGTTTCTATGTGTTCACTGACCTATGTATTCATATCCCTGGAATTAATTCAGCACACAGAGCTATCTCAAGTCATATGCAGCATGTCACTGCTCTGAGGAATGATCCCTAGTACTGATGGGAGCCACTGGGTTTACTCCACTGAATTCCAAATTGAGTTATTTATCTTCTCAATCCCTGAAAGTCTAGCAGTACATGTATTTCTCTTTTAGGAAATTACTACAGTGAATCCTTCTTATCAATGCATCCAGAAGAGCTCAGTGTCTCTCAAAATGATGGCAATGTACAGAATAAAAGAACACACAATTAATCCAAACCAAGAAGAAATTTCTAACTTGTCAATGAGATGAAATAGCTTTACAGGCAGATTCCCTAAACAGCGAGCCTCTGTTTGCAGATATAAATTAAGATGTTTGAGAAGTCACATAGCAAAAAAGGAGCCTAATTCAGTCATTTTCCAAACTGGGTTTCAGTTCCTCCTCCACATACTTTGCAATACATATTCAATTCTTTTCATATGAATAAGGAATGCCTTTAATAGTGCATTTTAAAAAAGAGATCACATCTACAGTAACCTCATAAATATGTTGAGAGTTCACAACTCTACTAGATATGAATGGCCTCTATGCTCTTACATCCCCAATTTGTGCTTCTCCTAAATGTTGCTCATTTCTCACAGATACTAAAGCCCCCCAAGTTAATAATCAAAGGAGAAAGGCCACTGATTTACTCACCACTTCAATTTAACTCAGCCATGTTATTAATAATAGATTATATAAAGTATCCATCAGAAAGACTCCTAAAGGTGTTCAAACTTTTGAATAAACATGAGTTAAATACAATGCTAGGATTTTCAGGAAAAATGTAAACCTTTATAGATTTCAGGAAAACAATCAAACCCCAGGGTTAACAAGAAGAAGTGAGACTTTTCAGTGAAACTTCACTTTTGCCTTTCATGCCAGAGGCTACAAGATCAAGATTAGTGTGCAACAAATATGCTTGTGCACATGATTCTGAATGTATGCACAGAAGCATTGTTTTCTCTGAAATCCAGAGAGAGAGCTGTGGTCTTTCAGTCACCATAGAAAAAGGAGCCATGTGTTACACTGCAGATGGTCAATTTCCTCCGGTCACATTCACTCATTGTACATTGGAAAGGCAAAGAGAAGTGTGAAATGATTTGATGGAACAGTGCTTTTTATACAGGCAGAGTGGATTATTTATTTTTAAAAGGACAGTTACGAAAGGGTATCATGCATTGTAGAGTAACATTTATGAAAATTAGTTAAAGTCATGAAATCCTGCAGGGGGTCCCCATATTGAAAAGTCACTCAAAGACCTACAGTAAATGCTCTGGTAACTGGGGTGGTTAGAAAAATGAGGTCCTCTGATTAAAAATATGTTGCAGTTAAGTCTCCACTGTAATCTCTATATCATCCCTAGATTTTAAATATTGAGGAATTAGAGTCATGTAAAGCAGTGAAGTGACACAAAGGCTCTGAATTCAGACTACCTGATTCCAAATCCTGGTTATAGCTCTTGCCAGATGCGTGATGTTGATCAAGCTATCTACTCTCTCAAAGCCTTAATTTTCCTCTCTGGAAATGGAGACAAACCTGAATTAAATACTATGCTAGGACTTCCATTTCTGGGCAAAATGGAGCTTAGGGGACTGGATTTTCCCTCTTGCCTCACACAAATAAAAAAGTAGACAAAATATATGAAGCATTGGTTTCCAAGACACTGGATATTAGACAATGAAGAATGTAATCCCTGAGATATGAGAAACAAATAAGGTGACACCTCTGGCTGCCCAAGCTTACAACCTTGAGAAAGTTTCCTGGCCATGGAGCAGGAAGGAAAAACCAGGTGTAGTCCAGCAGAATCCCTGAGTTGAAGAGACAGAGCTGAGTACTAGGGACACCAATGCAGCTGGAATTCATTAGGCAACATTCAGAAAGAAAGAGTCACAAAGAGAACTCCAGAAAACTGCACAGGATCGACCCTTGAGTTCAGCACACTACTGATCAGCACATACATGTGATGAAAGTAACTGAGACTGGGCAAAGAATCACTGCCAGAATCAGAGGGACCAGTACCCATTGCTTACACAGAGTCCGGAAGTCTCTGTTCTTAACAGAGTGGAAAACTGTAAGTCACATGGACTTGGGAGAGTACCAAGAACAGTCTTGCCTCAGTGGTAGAGAATAATTAGCTCTAAACTAAACATGGCTCTGGCACTACAGAACAAATCTTAAAGACAGATCTGAAAATATGAAAAAGCTTCCAAATAACTAGTCCCAGCATAAAACACAAGAATATTTTTTTCTAAATATAAAGGTATCAAATAGCTAGAAAGGTAAAAATTCACAATCCCTAACATCCAATAAAAAATTATCAGGTACGGAAAAAAGAAGAAAAAACATAATTCATCAGGAGAAAAAACTCTATCAAAACCAACCCATAACTGACACAGACGTTAGAATTAGCAGGCAAAGACTTTCAGTTACCATAACTATATTCTATATGTTCAAAAAGCAGAGACATGGAAATAAAAAAAAGGCACAGATCAAATTTTTGAAGGTAAAAACTGGAATGTCTAGAATGAAAAAGTAACTACATGGGATAAACTTCAGATTAGTCGTGGCAGTATAACAGTGAACTTGATGATAGAGCAATGGAAACTGTTCAAAACTAAGCACAAGTGAGAGAAAATAATGGGAAAAAAATGAAAAGAATATCCATGAGCTGTGGAACAACTTCAAGGAGCCTAATATAAGTCTAATTGGAATTCCTGAAAGAGAGGGGGGTGACAGAAAAAATATTTGAAGAAATAATGGTAAATTTCTTTCCAAATTTGATGAAAACTATAAACCCATAGATCTAAGAAGCTACACAAAATGCAGCACACACACACACACACAAACTACACTAAACCACATCATAATAAAATTGCTCAAAACAGTGATAAAGAGATAATCTTGAAAGCAACCAGAGAAAATAGACATGCTATGTAAAGAGGAATAAAGAAAAGGAACACAGCAGGGTTTTTGTTCTTTTTCTTTTTTTTTTTTTTAATAAGAAATAATGGAAAAAGATAGTGGTCAATATCCAGAAGAAAAAAAAATGTCCATCTAAAATTCTATGCCCCAGGAAAGCATCTTTCAAACAACAGAGGCAAAAGAAGACTTCTTCAATCATACAAGAGCTGAAAAACTTTTATCACTAGCAGAAACATGCCCCAAGAAGTGTGAAAGGAAATTCTCCAGGCAAAAGGAAAATGTTATTTTTTCCTGGTAATATGGATCTACAGATATAAATGAAGAGCAGAGAATGGAAACAATGTAAGTATATACGATTATTTTCTTGTGGTCTAAATAACTTCAATAGATAATTGACAGTTTACACAAAAATAATGATGTATAACAGGGTTTATAACAGATAAAGGATATTAAAATGCAAAATAATACCAAGGAATTTGAAGTATACTATTGTATTACACTTGATCTTAGCCAAAAGGCTGAGAAGCAATGAGGTGTATGTACTATCATAAACTTCTTGAAGTGTACATGAAGTAACATAGTATCACTTAAAGATAGACTGTGATAAGTTAACAATGTATAGTATAAACTCTAAAGCAACCACTAGAGGAACAAAACAAAAAGAGAGTAAGCCAACAAAGAGGATAAAAATGGAATCATAAAAAAAAAGTACTCAGTTGATCCAAAAAAGAAAGGAGAAAAAGGAAAAAGAGAACAAAGAATGAATGGAATAAATAAGCAACAAATAACACAATGACAGAATTATTAATTAATCTAACCACATCAGTGATCACACTGAATGAGAATGCTATAAACATCCTAATTATAAGGCAATAATTGTCAGATTGGAAATAAAACTAAGACCCAGATATTTTCGAGCTTTTTAAATAGAAATTGGCAAGCAGATTCTAAAATTCATATGGAAAAGCAAAGGATCTATAGTAATCAAGAAAATTCTGAATGAGAACAAAGCTGGAGAGTAACAACTACCTGATTTTAGTATTTATTATAAAACTTCTTTAATCAGGACAGGTTGGTACTGATAAAGACTGACAGTTACATCAATGGAACAGAATAGAATTCAGAAAACAGACCCACACATATGGACCACTAATTTTCAACAAAAGTACAAAGGCAATTCAATTGAGAAAAGATAGTATCTTTAAACAACTATTGCTGGAAAAATTGCATACCCATATGCTATGAATGAATCTTAAATCATACCTTGTATCACATACAAAAAATTAACTAAAATGAATCACAGACTATATGTAAAACCAAGTAATAAAAATGAGATCCTTTAGGAGAAAACATAGAAAGTCTCTGCGACCTTGGGCTAGTCAAAGATTTTTTAACTATAACAGCAAAAGTGGGAAAATATTAAAAATTGATAAATTAGCATTTAGTAAATTTTAAAAATTGTACTTTTTGATAGATACTTTTAAGAAAATAAAAGATAAATTCAAAGTATTTCAAAACATGTGTTTGATAAAGGATTTGCATTTAGAGTATACGAAGAAGTCTCCAAACTCAGTAAGAAAACAAAATATCCAGTTTCATAAAAGAAAATTGGCAAAAAATTCAAAACATGCTACACCAAAGAAGATATATGATTGGAAAATAAGCACATGAAAACACATTCAGCATAAAAACATATTCAACTTAAAAAAACTACACTAAACCACATAATAAAACTGCTCAAAAACAGTGATAGAGAAAATCTTAAAAGCAACCAGAGAAAATAGATGTGCAGCATCATTGGTCATGAGAACAATGCAAATTAAAACCACAGTGATCTAGTACTACATACATACTAGAATGGCTAAAATTAAAATATCTGACCGTACCAAGTGTTGGTGAGAATTTCAAGAAACTGGGAACTCTCATACAGGGGTGGTGGGAATATAAAATGGTGCAACCACATTTGGCAGTTTCTTAACAAGTTAAACATATATCATTCCACTCCTTGGCAGTTACTTACAAGATAAATGAAAGCATATGTCATACAAAGACTTATCCAGAAATGTTCATAGCCCCAAACTGGAAACAAAGCAGATGTTCATCAACAAGTAATGGAGAAACAAATGGTGAGATATCGATAGGAAAGAAAACTGCACCAAAGCCCTAGAAAAGGAGTGCTGTTTGGTAGAAAGAGCTGGCCTGGGAATCAGGAGGTATAGTCATGATTTTTCCACCAAAAAGCTGTGTGAACTCAAACAACTTTACGCCTTTGGATCTCAGTTTCTTTATCTGCTTAATAAAGCATAAACATTTACTTTTATTCTAAAGAGTCTTTAATGTCCTTATTCACAAAATAAAAAATGAGGCAGAGGATCTCATAAAATAATAATGGACTCTGTTCAATTTCTACTATTGTTTGATTGGCTATCATAAAGAATCCGTATCTGTGAGGGAATAAAGTGATCAAATATGACTGGAAAAGGACTTTTACTCCACAAGGAATAAGGAGCCAATAGTACACTCCTGGTCTCTGAAGCACAGAATTCAAAGTGTGAGCCCAGCGGATAATTCGCCAGTTTCTTGGTAGCTCCAGCAGGATTTTTTAGCCAAAAGTTTTGTGGATATTTGCTTTTTCCCCTTCTCCACCCTCCCCTTCCCCAGTGTTTCAAAATTACTTACCTATTTTATAGCACTGAATACCAAAATTTCATTACTAAATAAAAGCTTATCTGTTTATTCAATACAATGACACTCACATGGAAAAAATCAACAGAAAAATACAAATCCCCAAAGTTACAGGCAGCCATCTTTATAGTCAAGCTTTCTTAATTCCACAGCTGGGCTGGAATATAACCAATTTTGACATGGTGACTGAAGGATAATTGGCCATCTAGAAAATTGCATGCCCACAGAATATTTTATAGGTTGACCACAATTTGCAGGGGTGTCAAATTATTTAACATATATAAAGAAGTGTTCTAAGCCAGGAGAATTTGTTTTCTAGTGCAAGAGTTAAAGTGAGCAATTTTAACTATGCCTGAGGGAGTGGCTACATTTGGAATTTTCATTCAAATGTAATTTTCATTTGAATGTATGTGTGTGTGTGTGTGTGTGTATCCCTATATAAATATATATCTGAGGATCATATTGCTTATTCTTATCCTGGTAATGAGAGTAAGCACTACTATGATTTACTTCATGCCTATCCCTCTGAAATCTTCCACGGTCTCATTTGAAATGTCTTCACATTGAAGAAATTCTACACTTTCCTTTTGCTGTTAAAAATCAACTACTTTAACATGGACATAATCCCCTGCAAACATTCACACTTATAATCACATTCATGCTCATCCTGGGTCTTCTCTGACAGCTTGCAAATATCTCCCTTCTTCTTTGCACGCAGCTGTCTCAGTTACAAAACTGAAATTTCTTTGGCTACTTCTTCCTATGTTTATATAGCTCAGCTTTTCAAAAGGTTCTTAAAAAATGGCTTGGGCACACCTAAGAAAAATATGCATTTCTTTTCATTACCTGGCTACAGGCCAAAGTTTTTTAATCTCCATTTGCCCAGAAAACAGTGCTCTCAAGTGTGCTGTGTATCAGCAAATCAAAGATGCTCTTGAAAAAGAGTCACTTTTCTACCTCAAAAAGCCCCTATCATCTTCTCATCTTATTCTGCCCTTGTTCCACAAAGTCATTTGTTACCCACAGAAGAGCTGTGCCTGTGTCCCTGTTCTGCTGAAGAACCCCTGGCTCATGTGCAGTCTCTGACAGAACATTTGCAAGGTAAACCTCACCCCACAACCGTGTTCTTTATAAGCCTTGGAAGGACATAAGTAAGTGAATAAAGATTTTGTTTTTCAGGGACAGTTTATTTCTAAAAACAGTTTACATATTGTCTTAGGTCGGGTTCTCCAGCAGCAGACCTTGAGTCGAGGATTTATGTGCAAGTGATTTACGGAAATATGCAAGGGACACATGCAAGGGAACGCAGGAAGCTGAGGAGGGCAGGAGAAGGAGCCCAGCCAGGAGGGTGATTTCAGGCAGTCTTGTGGGGCTTCAAGTGCATCCCATAGAGAAACTTGGGAGTATGCTTTACATCTCAAAGTCTTTTTTCCCTCTGAGGTTGGGGATAGGGCTGCTGGCTAAGGAAGGGTCTGGGAGATACGAAACCCCGGGCACGTCCAGCTTTCTGAATATCCTGACAATGAGGCTCTAGGTGTCCCAAGGGAGTCCCTCAAAGCAAGTCAAGGTGAAGGTCAAGAGAAGTAAAAGCACACAGAAGCCAGGGTAGGGACTCACAGAAACACTAAAAGGATCCTAGGGGATGTGGTCAGCAACCCCAGAGTCTCAGCACTTAACAAATATTCACTGAGCACTTGGTCTGTGCTGGGTACTGTGTGCTTCATGCTGGGGACAGGTTGGTAGCAAGTAGATCTGTTGTCCATCCCAGCTAAGTTTAAAGTGAGACTGAAAAGGAAAGGATGACCCTTAAGCCAATAACCACACAAATGAATGGAACGTCAGAAATGGTGAAATACTTTGAAAAAAGTTATGAGAGCATTTATTAGAAGCACTTGATTTAGTCTTGTGCTCAACAAATGCTTTTCTAAGGAAACGACTCAACATGTGGCCATTTGGTTTCCTGGCTCTATGAAGAAAACTCACATTGTAGTGATTAGTGTTTTAGGGTTTTTTGCTAGGTGAAAACAATTTGCACACTTCTAGGTGTCCTGAAGCAATTCCCAAAGTCAAGTTCAACCCTGTGAAAAGCCATTAAATAGTGAGTCAGTGGAAAGAGATAATGAGCGTGTCAAGATTGGGTGAACTGGGAAATATTCCGCAGTCCAAACTTTACAGAGGCAACACAACATAACAGAAATAGCCTGAATAAGAAAGTCACACACACATCAATGCAATCAATGGTCAGGTTTTGACGACAAGGGTGATTCTCTGGCCAGAATAATGATAGGAATTTCCCTTGCTGGACAATAGGACTGCCAGTCGCTGGGCTAGGGGCTCTATATTCATTCTATGGATAAGTCCTAATAAAGGACCCATGAGTTAGGGAGTATCTTCATCCCCGCTTTGCAGAAAGGAAACTAAGATGAGAGAGGGGAAGAAATTTGCCAAAGGTCACAGAGATGCAAAGCAGCTGAATGGGATCAGAATGGAAATGTCTGTCTTCAAAGCTGAGTCATAACAAGTTTGTTAGAGTGGCTGGAAAACAGATACTCACTTATGTGAGAACTCTCACTGGAAAGAACAGTAGAAACCATGGCAGGTTAAATCCAGCAGGGTACTAGCTAATTATCCACTTTAGACAGAAGTTGGCGAGCTAGCTAATAAGTCCCTTTCTAAACAGCGTGGGTCCACATGGGAGTCATACTCCCTGTTGCCTTGTAGGCAAGCATGCTGTGAGACTTCCTCTATGGTCTCAAACACACCATACCTTAGACTCTTTGTTTCAACATTTTCATCAAGAAATGCACAAGGTCAATGCCTGAAAGTAGGTTTCTGAGGGCAGGAAGGACTGACTTGGCATGACTCTTGAAAACTAAAGTCATCATCAGCCAAAGAGTGTGTCTTTTACCACAGCACAAGGCATGGCCTGTGAGATAACACGCTCAGTGCCTTCCATACGCAGCCCAACATGTGAATTTCACATCATGAGTACCATCACCCATAAGTTACATGGGAACGATAGGTTGGTTTTGTCCTTCTTGAGTGGCAGCTCTTAGAGATTGGTTGTGACTGCTTGGTACACTGTTGCAAAGAATCCAGGGGCTGTATGCAGGCTCAAGACCTCATTTGGTGAGGTCCTTGGTGGGTGCTCGAAAGGGGAGAATGCACAATATTTTGGCCACACTTAATGAAGCCGTGTTCCCCAAACCTATGTAATCATAAGAATCACAGGGGACTCTGGCCAAAAACACAGAATCCCAGGTCCAGGGCAAAGCCACTGATCCTGCAGGACAGGTACCTGAGAACTGGTACTTTTCACAAGTGATTCCCATAAGTAAGTTTGGGAAACACTGAGATAACTATTTTTTATCCCATATACACTTTCAGGTTTTACGGAATCAAAAAAAAATTCTCATAGTTAAATTGTGTTTGAACTGAACAGCATTGTCTATAGCCGTATGTACTTGTACCTGTGTGTGTGTGTGCATGTGTCTGGATGCAGGTGTAGGTAACAAGGATGGGTTTTACGACCCTTTAGCCAACCCAAAGACTAGTGAGGGGATCTTCTCCACTGTATCGCCACGCCTTCCCCGAGTGTGGCAGGGAGCTAAAAGTATCCCAAGCAGTTCACAGAGCCTCAGCTAATTCTCAAGTGAGAGGCAGACATCCTCCAGCTGTATGATCACGACGGCATGCGGGCGAGAAGCTGCCTGGGGAATGCCCTGCCACCACCTTCTCTGTGGGGCCAACAGATACCTCCAGTCCAAAGGCCAGAGGCGTGTAGGCGCTGGTTCCGCTTTGCGTGGCCCCTGCTTCTGACTCCGGGGAAGTCACTGCCATTCTCTTCTTGTTAGCAGCTTCCTCTTTCCTTGATTTCCCCCAGTTCCCTGACTGACTTCCTCCAAGGTACCACCTCACACATCTCTTTCTCTTTCAACACAGATCTAGGTCATCCATGTTCTATTTTCCTTCCTCTGCATGTGGGGTGTGTGTGGTGTGGCGTGTGGGTCGTAAGGCTTTAGACTCCACTCCCCTCAAAGCCTCTCCTCTGATTTTCCTGGCTTGGAAGAAATAAAAAAGAAAAACGACAAATATTTACTGTTTATTTTCTTCTCTTCCTGCCCTAACCATTCTAGTTATTCTTTAGGCAATGTAAATATCTCTGGCTTTACCTGGTATTATGATCAGGAAATCCAGAAGAGAAAGAAAAGGTCAGAGTTAAATATTTCACAGTTTCATCTTGCTATTTTTTTCACTAGAACATAAGCTCCCTGAGAGCAGACACTTTGCCCGTTTTTTGTTGTGACAGCTTCAGTGCATGATCTATATAGCATGGCATGTATTAATAAGTCTTCATGGAGTCAGTGCACGAATGATCATGTTTCCAGTCTTGACTCCTCTAGGGTCCTTTCTCTGTCCATAACTGATCTATTTTTTTCAAGGCATAGTTCAAATCTTCCTCTTTCAAGAAGCTTTCCCAGAGTACCCCTGCTTTTCTCTAATCTTTTGGGCACTTTTTGTATCTCACAATACCTTCTGGTTTGGTAGTTCTACGATTTTTAGCTTATTTATTTATTAAAGGCAAATGATGTTTTCAGCAACTTTACAATAAGTATTGTAAGTCAATTTCATTCAAGTTGTTTCTTAGAAATCCTTAAAGCAGACTGATGGCATCATTCCAAAGAATTCAAGAAAAGTAAACTGGGTCAAAACAATGCTCTCTGGGTACACAGCTCTTTGACTCTTTGACTTGTCATTATTCTCCTATTTTTAATATGTGTCTTATTTCCTCCTCACTTCCTTCATGAACAAAGGATTGTGTGTTTTCCCCTACAGAGATGAGCGTGGCTCATGGCACGTACTAGATTCCTCCTGATTACTTGATTGATTTTAAACACTCGAGGGTTATTTCAGGGATTCTAATATTCTTTACATGGAGAATTATGGCAAAAGTGTTCCTCCTAATTTGCAGGGGGCAATTCTCTGGGTCTTGTTTTGTGGTGTGAATGTTCTGTGGACAGTAAAAGAGAATGTGTGTGACTACAAACACATGTACTCTCCCAGCCTCCATCAGGATAGGAATGATAAAGCCCATGAAAATGATTAAACCTTCTGGCGGTGTTTCTATTTATCTGAAATGTTGCCTCTGACGACGAGAAAATTAAAATTCGAGAATGCCTGGGCTCTTGAATATTCTTTTCCTTTTCAAAACTTTGTCTCAGTTCAGAGCTGCCTTAGTGATTTTTTGCCAGCAACTGAAGGGAAGGGAATATTTGTGCCACAGTATTTGTCTTCATTTCAGCAATGAAAACAAATTGTTCAAAGGCCACTGGCAGCACAACTCAAATCTGAGGAGGTGATTTTTATTACACATCAATTGTTCATATTGAGTAATGAAGGAATAATATCGATGGGCTTTCATACTACACTCCAGTCAACTACAGAATCTTTAAACGAAAACAAGCAAAAGATAATGAAAGAAAAATAAATGAGAACGTCATTAAACAGGGAAGCCTGCACAAATCAGAACAAGGCTGTGATTCCTTACCCCCAGATCTAGCTCTGCTGGATGGGGATGAAATGATGAGAGTTTGTGTAATACGTAGCCCAAGCACCATCTCCTTTTACCACAAATCCCTCATCTCAGCATTTTATATTCTTGAGCTCTAGTGCTCCTCCCTGGTAAAGCAAACACATGCATGTGGTTAGTGGTTTCTCTACAATTATAAAGCAATTAGAGTTGTTGAGCACTATTCTAATGGAGGATGTTTAGACATGAACTTCAACAAAGATTTAAAAAAGAATCACGAACATCTAAAGGGCAGTGGCTTCTAAGCATGTGTATTTTCTCCTGGTATCTTTTAATTTGTTTACAAAAGTAATATAGTTTTTGCTTTGATAATAATTTAGAGGGAAGAGTCATTTTGTAAGTATGTTCTAGCCTGAAAAACTTCATGTGTTTGGTGAATGGGTCACCCCAACCCAGATGAATTTTACAAGCGTTCTGAGTCTCCTGAAATTTGGACAATTTCTAGGTGCCTGAACACCAGAAGGGAGTGCATTAGACGAGGTAGAAAGCATCTTTCAGGATAATATGTACTTTTCGCATTAGGACTGATCTTTGATCCTTTTGTCTACTCCAGCCAGATGTTAATTGCCTAGTATTTCCCATATTCTCAACATGCCAGGCAACTGGCAAAAATAATCCAGGACTGTTAGCAAAAAAAAAAAAAAAGCATCATTATCTTTTGGTGAATCTGGATAAAGTAAAAAATGAGAAACAGGAGCCAGTAACAGACCATGAGTTTTACAAACTAGAGTTAAACCCCTCTTCAGGCTCAGAATCACACAGAAAGTTACAGAAAAAATGCTACAGAAAAGATTCCTTGTTTTTATTCACAAGGGAAAAAAAATCACTGTAATGTCATCTCTGGTTAAAAAGACACTATCTAAGGAAAAAAAAAAACTTTCAAACCAATTCAAAGTCAAGTCATAATATCCAGTCCTTGGGAAAAATGTAGATTCTAGTTTCTTCACTGTACCATAACTGGGAAAAAACATCTAAGACTGGAAAAAAGAAAAACACTTATAGGTAGGTTTCCAATGTCCTTATCATTAAAATGGAAATAATTATATTGGCAATGACAATAAGCACTGAGCAGGGACAGGCCATAGGGACAGAATCCTCAGAGCATTAGTGTAAAATGAGAGAAAACTAAAGATCAGGTCTGATGGGTACTGACCCTACAATATATTTGATAACTGTGACCTAATCTTTATATCTCTGTTTTTGTTTGATATTTCTTTCACCAGCTTATCTAGTGTCATATTAGAGAATTGTGGACAATTTGGATTCAAGTTAGCTTATAAGCTTGGCTTCTTTAACAAAGATTCAAAAATAATAATGGCTTAAACAGAATAGAAATTAATTTCTCTTTCACAAAATAGTCTGAATATAGTGGTGACAGTGTCAGGGTCTCAGACTTTTTTTTTGCTCTGCCAAACTTAACCTTCATCTTCCCTTTGTGCTCTAAAACAGCTCCTCCACCTCTTGCCTTCACTTGAGAAAGGGCCCTTTCTTTAAAGGCAGGTATCAGAATCTTCGCCTGTCCCTGATTCACATTCATTTGGCTGGAGCTTGGTCATGTGACCATACCCTGGCTGAACAGGTGACTGGAGATGTAGTCTTTCAACTGGAACTTATGTGCCCCTAGTAAAACCGAGTGGGTCTCTTCTTATTTTTCATGCTCAATTCACTAATGGTCCTTGAGCATTTCACCTGGCTTTCAGGATTCTTCTGTATTAGGGACAAAATTTACTTTCAGAGACACTTTATGTGCTTTGTTAACAGTTCGGGGTACTTTCCATCTATTTATTTGTAAATCTCCAACAGCAAGCAACTTACACTAATGGTCTTACTTGCCCATGCTGGCCAGTTTCCCCTGAGAGATACCCCTGACATTAGGCTGAAATTTTAGTTTATTTTTGCCTGCTATAACATTTAGCATAGTACTCTAGTCTTACTAAATTAAGACTCTAAATTGCCTTTTGGAATCTTTGGTTGTCAGGTTTGCTGTATGTGTATGTGTGTGTGTGAATAAAAATTTTATTTTATTGGTGAGTGAGGGATGGCCTTGATTGGGGTGGGGGAATGAGCTTGGTAATTTGAAAGAACAACTAGAAAATCCAGACAAGATTTTTTAAATATTTGGAGACATCCCAGAGAAAACAGCCAGTGAAAAATACTGGGGCTATATTTTAAAAGAAGAAGGAAGCTGAGAGGTAAGGCATTTGGGTTCACTTTGTGGCTCCTAAGGGCATCCGTAAATTCCAAAAAGAACCTGACCAGAGTATGCCTCAGATGCACAGGTCCATCCTCCTTATAATAATTCATCAAGCTATAAAATTATGATTTGTATCATTTCAATGTGTGATATATTTAAAAATTTTAAAGTATGTTTGAAATGAAACAAGTGAAAGAAATTGCATAGAAAATAATATAATACCTATGAGCCCATGGTTAAAATTATTTTATTATTTAAAAAATTTATTTTGTATTTCTCTTTCTATATTGATTAGAAATGTTTTAGATACAGCCAGAGTTCTACCCCGATCTGTGTTTCCCCTTTAGAGGAAACACCATACTAAATTTGGTACACCATTCTTATGCAGGACTTGTACTTTTACTGTATATACAGTAAACATTCATAAAGAATCTGGTCTCATACCTTGGGTTTTAAGTTTTATACAGAATATCACTAAGTATCTTTTGCAACTTGTACTTATCACTCCATATTGTTTTTGAGATTTACATGTTGAAATGTATAGATCAAATCTATTCATTTAGACTCCTATGTATAATTTCAGCATGTGGATAAGCCAATTTATTATTCATTCCCTGACTGAAGGGCAGGTAGACAGTCTCCACACGTTTGCTGCTAAAATCATTGCTGCAGCAAATGTCACTGGATATATCTCTTTGTCCTCAAGTTTGAGAGCCTCTATAGCAGGCATCTAGAAAGGAAAAGACAAGGCACTGGGGCAGACATATTTTTAACCTGACCACATAATGTCAGATCTCTCTCCAGCATGGCTGTCATAATGAAATTCCCACAAGCAGTGGGAAGACTTCCCATTTCCCCACATTCTTGCCAGTACTTGGTATGACCAGGCCAGGTTATTACTTTATGTTTTGGGGGAGTTTGCAATGGTAACTCAATGTTGTTTTACTTTATATTTTCCTGACTACTGGTGAATTTTGATGTATTTTCCTTATGTTTACTGGACATTATTTTTTTCTCTTTGTGAATTACATGTTAAAAATTGATCATTTTTTTCTATTGGGTTCATTGCACTTTTCTTACTGATTTTCAGAAGATTTTAAAATATATTCTAGAACTTTATTTTCTGTCTGATAAATGGGTTGCCAATATCTTCTCCCAAAGTATGATATGTCTTTCTGTCACAATGAAACTTGTATTATTAAAATAAATTTTGTTATTAGTGACAATGTAGTTTCAATGTGTCAGTCATTACATTTTGTTAGTGTTTTTTTCTCTATCTTAATTAAGATACAACTCCTTATTCCAGTGACGTTACTTTTCTTTTCTAGTGCTTTTAAGGTTTTGCTTTTCAAACCTGAGCCATCCGGCATTAAGGTCTGTGTATAGTATGAGGTACATATATCAATATATCATTTAGTATTATCTATAGAACGCCACAGTAGTAACAGAAGTTTCCATCCTTTCCCCAGTTAATTGAAATGCCATCTCCCTTACAGGCCTAGCTCAAATATATTCATAAGTTATTTTAGAATGTACACCGCATTCATCCCTGCATGAAGGTCTCAGATTCTATCCAGTATCATTTCTCACCAGCTTTAAGGAGTTCCTTTAATGTTTCACGTACTGAAGCTGTACCCTTGACACATTCTCTGTTTTTGTTTCTATAAAGATGTCTTTAATTTGTCTTTCTTTTTCAAAGGATATTTCCAATGGATATAGAATTATAGGTTGATTTGGGGTTTTTTTCTTTTCAGCACTTTCAAATATTGTTCCATTATCTTCACTACTTTATTTCTCTTGAGATACTAGCAAAGTATTTAAGATCAGTTTTCTTTTTCTTTTTTCCTCTGGCAGCTTTTAAGATTTTCTATTTATCTTTGCTTTTCAGCCACTTGATTACAATGTATCTTGGTGTGGTTTCCTTTGTGTTAATTCTACTAGAAGTTTTAAAAGACTTTTGGAAATAAGGATCTATAATTTTCATTGAATTTGGAAATATTTTAGTCATTATTTCTTCAAATGTTTTTTCCACCCCAATCTCTCCTTTCCTTCTGAGTCTCTAATGATACATATTTTTGCTTCCTGTCCAACAGGTCACTAGAGCTCTGTTTATTATTTTCATTTTTTTTTTCACTCCATGTGTCTAAATTTGAATAGTTCCTATTGACTTACTTTCAGATTCACTAATATTTTCTTTGGCAGTTCTCAATCTACTTTTAAGCACACTTAACAGTTCTTAAAATTTTTAGATATTTCATTATTTTAGTTTTAGAATTTCTGTGTAGCTCTTTTCTAGAGTTTATGCTTCTCCAGTGAGCTTGCCTGCCCATTCTTTCATGATGGTCAGCCTTTCCTCTAAGCCCTTGAACATACTTCTAATCACTGTTCTAATGTCTTGTGTGCCAATTCCAACATCTGCTTCATCTTTGGCTGGTTTTTAATTTAATTTAATTTTTAAATTAATTTTTATTTTTAAACAATTTTAAAGGCTATTTTCCATCTACAGGTATTACAAAATATTGGCTATGCTTCCCGTATTGTACAATACATGCTTGAGTCTACCTTATACCCAGTAGTTTGTATCTCCCACTCCCCTATCCTTTTACTGCTCCTTCCCTCCCTGGCTGGTAACCACTACTTTGTTCTCTGTATCTGTGACTCTGCTTCTTTTTTGTATATTCACTAGTTTGTTGTATTTTTTAGATTCCACTTATAAGCAATATCACTCAGTATTTGTCTTTCTGTCTGAATTATTTCACTTAGCATAATGCCCTCCAAGTCCATTCATGTTGCTGCAAATGGCAAAATTTCATTCTTTTCATGGCTGAGTAGTATTTCATTGTGTGTGTATATATATGTGTATCTCACATCTATATGCATATATATACATATATGTGTATGTGTGTATATATCATATTTTCTTTATCCAATCATGTGTTGATGGACATTTGTGTTGTTTCTATGTCTTAGGAATTGTAAATAATGCTGCTACGAACACTGAGGTGTATGTTTTTCAAATTAGTGTTTTGGTTTTTTCAGATGTATACCTTGGAGTAGAATTTGCTGGGGTATACGGTAGTTCTATTTTTAGTTTTTTGAGAAACCTCCATACTGTTTTCCACAGTGGTTGCACCAATTTATATTTCCACCTTCAGTGATGAGGGTTCCCTTTTCTCCATATCCTTGCCAACATTTGTTGACTTTTTGATGATACCAATACTGACAGGTGTGAGGTGGTATCTCAAGGGGTTTTGATTTGCAATTCCCTGATGATTAGCAATGTTGAGTACTTTTTCATGTGCCTATTGGCCATCTGCATTTCTTCTTTGGAAAAATGTCTGGTCAATTTTGATTGTTTTTATTGACTATTTTCTCTCCAAGTGTGGGTCACGTCTTCCTGCTTCTTGATATGTCTAACAATTTTTTATTGTATGGCCAACTTCATGGATGCTCCATTGTTGAGAGTTTGGCTTATACTGTGTTCCATTAAGGAGTGTGAAATGTTCTGGTGGATCAGCTTGATCCTACTGAAGCTTGATTTTAGACATTTTAAGATGAGTCTAGAATAGCCCTTACTCTGAGGCCAGAGTAGCTCTACTGCTAAGGGCATAGTATTTCTGAAGTTTTAATTGAGTGCCTGAGTTGTTCATGAGGTCTCCCTATTTTGGCCTGGCAGAACTCCAATGTTTTACTTTTAGAATCCTGGATCTCTTCACTGTATCCTAGAAACTGTTCACTGCAGGCTTCCCTGAGTCTTGCTTTGTGCATTCACAACTTAGTATTTGGCTACAGAGTCCAGAGGACTCTTACGGAGATTTTGAGTGTCTCTCCTCTGTACAACTCTTTCTTCCTAGTACCCTGCTCCTATAAATCCCAGCCACCTCAGCAGCCCCAAACTCTGAGATTTTTATTCTCTTTCCAGGCCCACCATTGCACTGATAGGTCCCTACATCCCTGTTTGAATGGAAAGTGTCCCAGTTTAGAAAGGACCCTCAGGCAGAGGGCTAGGTGAATGTGGAACTCACCTCATCCCTTCAATCAGAGTCCTATGCTGCCTGTTGTCCGATGCCTAGGAACATCTGTTTTAGATGTATTTACAGTGGGAAGGTGAGTGTGATCCTTATTATTCCACTACTCCCAGAATCAAAGGTATCTACTTACAAATTTTAAAGTCTGTTATATCTGAATTTCGGCCCCTTCTTTTATTTTCAGCATTGTAACTCGTGCCATCTCATCTGCTTTCTTGGGCAATCTAATTAGAGTCTGTTCTTTAGACTCAGACTAGAGCTACATCATCAGCTCTCCTGGGTCTCCAGCTTGTGAGTCAAAGATCCTGGGACTTCTCAGCCTCCATAACCCCATGAGCCAAATCCTTATAATAAATCTGTCTATCAATCTATCAGTCTAACTTCCTTCCTTCCTTCCTTCCTTCCTTCCTTCCTTCCTTCCTCTTTCTGTCTCTCTGTCTGTCTGTCTATCTATCTATCATGGTTTGTTTCTTCATTCTCTTACCCATGTCTTTCACAGAGAAGTACCTTAATTACATTAAAATTCTGCTTATCAATTTTTCTTTCATAGGTTATCCATTTTAGTTTTGTAGCTAAAAGCTCATCTCTAAACCCACAAGTTCACGAATTTTTCTTCCATGTTGTCTTCTAGAAGCATTACAGTTTTTCATTTTACACCTAGCTCTACGATCCATTTGAGTTAACTTTTGAAGAAGGTATAAGGTCTTATCTAGGCTTTTATTGTGCATATGGACATCCAGTTGTTGACATCCAGCACCATTTGCTGAGAAGACTATGTTTTCTCCATTGAATTGCCTTTTTTCCTTGGTCAAAGATCAACTGGATATATGTATGTGGATATCTTTCTGGGCCCTCTATCTGTCTCATTAGTCTTTTGTCTATTCTTTCATCAAGCCCATATTACCTTGATTACTGAAGATTTACAGTAAATCTTGAAATCAGTCCTCTACCTGTGTTCTTTTTCATCAGTGCTTGACTTCCTTTTCCCCTCTCATCCTCCTGCACTATGCTTACACTTACCAAATCACACGTTAGTATTGGAATCTTGTGTTCTACATATGAAAGACCAGTGTTATGAACTTAATGTTTGTGTCCTGCCCAACCCCCCACCAAACTCATATACTCCCAGTGTGCCTGTACTTGGAGATGAGGCTTCTAAGGAAGTAATTACATTTAAATGAAGTCATAAGGATGGAGCATATAAGGGTGTCCATGTAAGAGGAGACATCAGAGCTACCCCCTCAATCCTCTATCTCTCTCCCCACCCCTCCCTGTCTCATGCATGCACCAAGGAAAGGCCATGGTGCAAAGAAGGCAGACATCTACAAGCCAGGAAGAAAGGTCTCACCAGAAACAGACCTTGACAGCTTCTTAACCTTGGAGTTCCGTCCTCCAAAACTGTGAGAGAAGACATTTCCATTGTTTAGGCTATCCAGTCTGGTTTTTGTTATGGCAGCCAGAACAGACCAAAACAACCAGAATAAGATGAAGTCTAACTTTTGTAACTATCAAGTAGGTGGATTCTGTTTTCTTAATCCTTAATCTGATAACCCTTCTCTTTTAACTGATGAGGTTAGTTCATCTAAAGTTGTTCTATCCCTAGTAGTTTTCATTTTTTGTCCTCTTCTCAAAACAAGTATTAGACTGATATATTTTCCTTAATCCTTTCTTCCCTTTCATTAGTTAGGAAATTACACATTTAATCTTTATGGTGTTATGGTTTACTCTTTGATTTTAAAAATGCATGCATGTCTCAGCAAAGTTCAAAGTGAATCAATAATTTTACCACATTTCCAAATAATATAAGGGCTTCAGAAACTTTGATTCTGATTACCCCATCTTCTCTCATATGTCATGTTCTCAAATTTTTTTTCAATGTTTTTATGAATCTCATTGTTCATAATTATTTTCATTTTTTATCTTGCTAACATGTGTTTAGATTTACCCTACGTTTGCCAATTGTTTTACCCACTATTGCTTTTGGAAACCCTCTTTTCCTTCTGGGTCCAAGTTTCTTTTTTCTGAGGTAAATACCTTAATCATTGCTTTACTGAGGGTATGTGGGTGTCTTTTTGTTTAAAACTGTCTTTTTTATGCTTTCAATCTTGATCGATAGTTTGTCTAATTTATAATTCTAGGTTGACAGTTGTTTATCTCAGTAATATGAAGATGTTATCCAATTGTACTCTGGCCTTTACTGTTACTATGAGGAGTCTATTGTCAATAGTTTTTCCTTTATTTATCTTACTTATAACTTTAAATTCTTGGATCTAAGTTTTCGTGTTTTGCATCAATTTTATAAAATTCTCTGACACCATCTTGCTACTACTGGACTCTTCCTTATTCTCTTTCTTTTCCCTCCCTTTTGGTAGACATATATTAGATCTTTTCATTCCCTCTTCACGTTCCTGAATCTCTCCTTTATGTTTTTACTTTCCTCGATTGCATTTTACTTAATTTTCTCAGATCTATCTTCTAGTTCAATATTTTTGCTTCAGCTGTTTCTAATATGATCCACAAACCATTTATTTACTGCTGAATTTTAAAAGTTCTGTTTGATTTATTTTAATCTGCTTGGTATTTGTTTGTGTATTTCTTACAGTTTTGATTCTTTTTATTACCTTTAATTATCTGAACACAAGAATTTTATATTCTTCATTAGAATATGAAAATATTGATCTCCCAGTGCGGCTACCTGTCACGTCTTTACTTTCTCACCCACCTTGGATTGTTGACTTGGGAAAACCGAACTTGAGAGGTACTCTGCTGGTGGGAGTCGTGGAGCACATGTGCTGTGGAGTGGTGGGGTCTTTGTGTCTGACAAGGGCCCTGGAATTATCATTGATACAGAAAAACATGGGTGTCCATTTCCCAGTGTGAGGTCCTAGAGGACCTTGAGGGGAGTGTAAACCCAAACCTCGCATTTGTGTATACAACAGACTCAAACTATGAACCTCCCAGGAACTTGGGCAGAGACAGGTAAACTTTCCTGCTGCCTGCTTGTATCACTGTGCACTGCATTTTCAGTCCTGCATTTCACTCAGGGACAGCCCTTTAAATTTCCCTGGTCTCTCCTCATGGGCTTAAGGATTTCTTCTGTTACCCTAAGGATCTTAAAATAAAAGCTCTTAGGGTACTTGAGCCAGGAAAGTCCTAACCCCTGATTTGCACTCCCACACACTTCCCCCCTAGGTTAACCAACAAGGGAAGCCTCAGAGTGCCTCATGAGATTATGCTCTGCTTTTCAGATTACCCACCACCTGAGAATTGCTCTGACTTTTCCTGCTGTCTCAACCATGCATTTTGCACAATGTTCTATTTTGTGTACTTGTGGGGAGGGGTTCAGGAAAATGAATTCACATTACTTAAGGAACAAGAAACCTTGAATTTGCTTCTTTAATTAAATGTCTCAAATTTTGAAGAGTTTGATAAAAATTGTATGCCAGATCTAAAGTTCCTTTAATATTTGGTCTACCTAAATGACACTCAAGGAAAAGTAATGTAAGCGTGGTTGTAGTGATTACAGAGCCAGGGCTTGATGTTTCCTGGGAGAATATCTTCTAGGAAGTATTTTTCTATATTCAGTAACCTTGTTAGTAGCCTGAATCACTGCACAAGCACTAGGTGTCATTGAAACCTCAAGTTTTCATGAACAGAAAGAAATGACACTCCAATTTGGGGGCTCAAATTAACATGCAGAATACATTAATTAACTGTATTTTATGTTCACCTACTGTATCATACACTAATTTGAATTTGTGGCTTTTTGCCCTGAGAATATGAGATGCGAGTTGGACAGCTGGTTAAATCTCCTTTAAAGAAGTACAAGTGTATTAAGGAAACAAAGAGGAATATATTGGCAGGAGAAGACTCACCTTGTGTTGATAACACATGGATCAAATGCCTCTCTTCATTTGTTTATGAGCATCTTTAAGGCAGGCAAAGCGATGTACAATTGATCTGAGAATCTCTAAAGTAAACCATCAAGCTTGCCACATGGTAGGTGCTAAATAACTGCAGAAAGAAGGAGAGAGAGTGTGAGGATGGGAGGAAGGAAGGAAGGGAGGAAAAAATGTAAGGATGGAAAGAAGACAGAAAGGGAGGGAGGGAGGGAGAAACGAAAGAAGGGAGGAGGTAACTTCTGCCCATCATGATAAAACCTACAGAGTAAAAGGAAACCTAATCCACCTCCAAAACCTGGGTATCTGGGGCATAAATGCAGGTGTCCTTGAGAATTACCTCAAATTCTTAAGTTCAGTGAAATCTTACAGACTCCATCAATATGATTAAAGAGTTTAGCTTTTGCAGTGAAGATTACATAAGAACGTTTTAAGTTGCTTGTCTGGACTGGAGGAATCTGTGTTCTCAGTGGACTATGCTACTTGAAAGTCTCTGTGGAAGTTGGGGAGCATGCAGACCAGGTCAGCAAATCTTAATACTTGGATGAGTCAAATATTTCTGAGCTGCACCCATGTTTATTTTTTTTTCTTTAACATCAATCTTAGTAATATTTTAAAAAAAATTTTATTGAAGTGTAGTTGATTTACAATGTTGTGTTAGCTTCAGGTATACAGCAATGTGATTCATTTATATATACATACATACATACATATATGTATTATTTTATTATATATATTCTTTTTTAGATTCTTTTCCATTATAGATTATTACAAGATATTGAATATAGTTCCTTGTGCTATACAGTAGGTCCTTGTTGTTTATCTATTTTATGTATAGTAGTTGTGTGTATGTTAATCCCCTGGTTACCAAAGGGGGAAGGGGCCTGTAAATTAGGAGTTCAGGATTAATATATGATTTGAGGGATGTTTCTTACTTTCTTAATGACCTAAACTTCAGTTTCATCCTGACCCATTTCTTATAAATTCCCATGTCTTCTCCTTTGGCAAAAACTAGATTCCATAGGCAGGACAGGATGGTAGAAAGCTCTTGTTTTTCCCCTGCTGTTGCACAGACCATCAATGTATAAATATTTCAAGTACAAGAGGTATTATGACTAAACTGTACATTCAATAAACCTCTTTTCAGCTCAAAGGGAAAATTTCCTTGACTTGGGCAGGGCAGTTCAACGACACCCAAATGAAATAATGAATGTGAAAGCACTCTGAAAGTCAAGCATCCTGTCAGGTCATTACTGCATTAATGTGGTGAGTGTCATTCTCTGCATTAGGACATGGGATGACGCTGACCAGCCATGGATAGATATACAGCTAAATGCTAGTGCAGCAGGGAAATGTAGTATCCCATTCTGCTCAAACTGTTGCCTCCTTGTCTTGGTCCAGGCTGCTGTAGCAAAATATCACAGAGTGCATGGCTTAGAAACAACAGAAATTTAGCCCTCACATTTCTGGAGGCTGCAAGTCTATGATCAAGACTCTGGCAGATTTGGTGTCTGGTGACAGCCTACTTCTCAATCCATAGATGGCTGTCTTCCTGCTGTATCCTCACATGGTAGAAGGGGGCAGGGAGCTCCCTAGGGCCTCTTTTACAAGGGAACTAATACCATTCATGAGGGCTCTACCCTCATAACCTAGTCATTCCAAAGGCCCCATTTCCAAACACCATCACACTGGGGAATGGATTTCAAAATATGAATCTGAGGGAGACACAAATGCTCAGTCTCTAGCATTCCCAAATGGTAAACGTGTGCAAACGACTGCCCAAGAGTTTCAATGTAGGAGGACTAGCAGGAATAGAAAAGAGGAAGAGTGTACCGTATTCTGAGAGGAACCCCAAATAAGGAAAGATTGGGGCCATCTGCCTGAGGGTCCTTGCTTCTCCATTGCTTACATTCCCTCTAGGGGACAGGGTGGGAGGAGTACGGTCACCTCTTGAGGTCACTTCCTGCCTTGGCAAATTTGACTGGAAGAATGAATTTGCGTAAAGAACAAGCTCTCTTTCCCTTGTCCCACCATTACTCTTTGTTTCCTCCTATGCCCCTACTCACCTTTCCCTTCGATGTATTTTAAAAATTATTTTTAAGACAGCTTTATTGGCTCCCCATCAAGGTAACAGTGTTTCTCCAAGTGTGATCCATAAATCTATGATGATTCCAGGGAATGTAGAGTTTGACAGTTTCAGAAGCTGTTGCATTGATCATAAGATACTAATAATATCACAGCATAGAGTAAGTAAGAGCTTGTAGAGTTACCAGCATGCATTTTGCTTCATATTTGGCTAAAACTACTGATGTACAGAATGTGGATCATGTCTCAGTGTATCTGGAGCAAATATGAAGGAGAAATGATCAACATTTTTTTTATTACATTAGTCTTGAAAAGCCATGGTATAGAAAGAGAACATTTTACAATAGTTACCAAATAGTTATATGATTCATGAGATAGGTGTACTGGGATCAGAACCAAAGGGCATCATTTATATATGCTGCTGTGGAAATTAAAGGAGATTAAAGTAATTAAATGCTAGAATCCTACTGTTTGCAAAGAGAACAGCTGGCAGAATATTTCCTGATCTTGATCTAATATTGAAGTAAATGAGGAAAAATGAATATTATTATGTTCTAGCCATTGCACATATATCTTTTTTGGCTAAATGAGCAAATAAATAGGCATCCTGTATTATAACCTTGCTTTTTCCATTAAAGTATGAGGAAGCCAAGGGGAAATTTGTCATAACAGTTTTTGACATGAGGAAAGTGAGAACAATCATTTCTTCATGACACTGATAATGTCAATAAACACCATTTCAATGGTTTCAAGGGTTTTTCTCAAGAGTTCTATCTCAGAATATAGTCAATATCTTGAATAGACTAAACTCACTACTTGTGGACAGAAACAGTATAATTTTGAATGCTAACTAAATGACACCAGGATTTCTGATAAAGATTAAATTGAGCTAAATATTTGAATCTCTACCAATACATTTTTTAAAGATAGGGCTGGTGTTGAATATATTATTATATTTATATACTGTGTATTTTAATATTTCAATATATAAAATATATAAACTACATTTATATTATGGTAGCTTGTAAGGGTCTTAATGATAAAGTGACATTTTAGTTAAGACCTGAAGGAAGTACAAGAGAAGGGCAAGTCCTGAGGATGTCCAGGGGAAGAAAATTCCAGTCAGAAGGAAAAGCACATACAAAATTTCTGAAGCAGAAACAGGTCTGGTGTCCACAGGGGTATCAAAGATGTCACTATAGATGGAGGACAGTGAGGAAGGTGATGAAATCAGAGGTAGCAGAGGATTGGGATACTGTGGCTTTGGCTTTTACTCTTAGATGAGAAGTCATTGGAGGATTTTGAGCAGAGTAGTGTTTATCTTCTTTTCAATGAGTTCACTCTGACTGCTGTGTTGGGAATAGACTGAGATAGGCAATAGCAGAGGAAAGGAAACCAATTAGCAGGCTATTTCAGTAAAAGAGGCAAGAGAAGACGGTGGCGTATACCAAGCAGAAGCAGCAGAGGTGGTAAGAAATAGCTGGATTCTAGACATATTTCCAGCCATTTATTCAATAGATATTTATTGAACATTTATGTACCTGTTACTGTCTTAAGTACTGAGAACGCCACGCTGAGCCAACTAACCAAACAAACAAAACAAACACAAACCTCCATGGTCTCTCTTTTCCTTAAGTAACGGTATGTTTGATGATGGGGTGTTTGAGTAGAAACTGACAATATAGATGTAAATGAATAAGCAAGATTAATTTCCAAGAAGAATACATACCATGACACAAATTAACCAATGTAATGGAAAAGAGTACCCGGGGTAGGGGGTGGGTGGATGGACTTTGCTACTTTGGACTGTATGTCCAGGAAAGGCCACTGAGGAAGCAGTGACCTATCTGCTTAAATCTGAATGAAGAGAAGGAGGCAACCAAGTGAAGATCTGGTGGGTGACTGTTCCAAGTGAAATGATCTATGAGTTCACAATTAGAAAGCTTGCTCAACAAACAGAGGTTAATTTGGTCATGTGGCTGGAGCACAGTGAAAGAACAGGAAAATGGTAGGAAGTGAGATTAAGGAGGAAGATGAATTATGCAGGAACTTGAAGGCCATAAAAAGGAATTTGGGTTTTATTCTAAGTATTTTAGAAAGCTACTGGAAGGCTCTAGATAAAATGGCATGATCTACTTGACAGTTTTAGAAAATTCTTCTGGCCACTTTGCAGAGGATTGATTCTGTTGAAACATACAAGTGGAGAGCTCAAGTAAGCAGTTGGAAATAATGAATCTGATGCTCAGGAGAGAAGTCAGGCTTGAAGATACAAGTTGAGGAGGCATCAATGTATGGATGATATCGAAAAAGAAGGATATGAATGAAATGACTTCCAGAGTCAGAATGAGTGGCCAGGAGTCCGGACACAGAGAGATTGGCTGGTCTATTTCACAGATCACTCATCTATCTGCCTCCTGTCATAGCAAGACTCTCTAGTTCTTATCTCCCATTGTCTCCTCAACCCACCACAGTAAGACATCTATCCCCACTGCTTTATTGAATCTGCCCTGTTACAATCACCTTTCCTTCTCTGAAACACAAAGCAAATGGCTTTTAGTGAATGAATAGCAGGCAGGAGAACTGGGAAGAATTAGAACACGACCTCAGTGATAGGACTGCAAGGGAGAAAGAGCAATGCCTCCAACCGTTGAGGAGTGACAAATTCAAAGGCTGAGGAAGGTCTCACCATACTTGAGAGAAAATACCCACCAGAAACACTGTGGCTTGGGTCTGACTTCTCACACTTGAACTGCTTGCCTGTGTTTCTGATCACCATCTGCTCCTGAATTTCCTAAGGTCAAGCTTTACTCCCCATCTCTACAGCTCCAAGCTGGGCCTCCCCAGGGGCTGTGCAAGCCTGGCCTACCACCTGCAGCAAGCCACCGGAAGCTAGGAGATAAGAACAGAACAGATTTTCCCTCACAGCCCTCAGAAGGAACCAACCCTGCCAACATCCTGACCTCAGACTTCCAACTTCCAGAACTGTGAGGCAGTAAGCTTCTGTTGTTGAAGCCACCCAGTCCGTGGTACTCTGTTACGACATCCCCAGCAAACTAACACAGGACTTGAGCAGATGTATGTTAGACTCTCTGCAGAATTTTAGTCACATTTTCCATCTTTCATTAATAAAAGTGCCGCACAATTTGTCCACAAACGCTCATCTCATCCCAATCACCACAGGGAGGAAGAAAAAACAAGCCTGAGGTGTACATGCAAACACATGCTCACTCCTCTGAAGGAACTAAAGGGGTGCTGCTTAATTTAGGCATATTTCCAAAAGTCTGAAGAAAGGAAATCACATTTAAAGCAAACATTTACCCCTGTTGCTAAGTAAATGCCTCACAACATTACTATAGTATCAGACATGAAAATGAAGCCAGAATTATGCAGTTGGGGCTAATGCTGTCTATTCAGGCGCTAGTGAGAGACAAAGAGACATAGTTGCATTTTGTAGGATAATTGGTTGGCAGTGCGCAGCCTGCATTTAAAAACCATGTCGGGACACTTTTGCATATCAGAAAACAATCTCATTAACACATTTCATGAGACACTTGTGTAGTCAAAGAATGTTAATTATTCTTGAGGCCCTGGATAAGGAATACAATTCAAACCACTTCAGTTATAGAAAAAAAATCAATAATCCTTATATTGCCATTGGTAATGTCAAATTCATAATTCCATCTTTATTAATATTTCATCATTTTACTGGAATAATTACTACTTTGTAATATAAGTAAAACCCTTAGGTGCTTGGGGAAAACTGGACATGGCCAGTATATTTCTTCCATTAACCTGACACAGTGGAATCTACTGAAATCAGGACTAGGATGGAATAAAGTATGCAAGAAAATAATGCAAGATGTATTATTTGTTGTTTTCAAATTCGTACAAAACCCAAAGGGTAAAAAGCAACCCACAACAACAGGTAACCTCCCCAGCTTTGATCTAGTGGTTTGAATTCATGAACCTTGCAGTGAACGAGACATTAGGCTACACACAGCTGACCAAGGACTTTGGAAATCATTGCTTCTATTCTGATGCCACATTCTTGATCTGCCCCACCTCCGCCCAACCCAGACACACAGGGCTCAAGACTCCTTCTGAGCAATTCAGACAGGACAGAACAGCACATGGAATCCACCCAGCCAGATCCTAACCAGCCTCAGTTCCAAAGCCTGTCTCTTAGAACTAAGGTAAGGGTGGGTCACGGGGCTTGTGCTTACCACCCAACCAGTTTGGGAGCATTGCTGTGTCATCGCAACAGCTTGACCTGCAGGCAATATGTACTCTGTTATGATACGGCAAGGACACCTCAGCTCATCTAGGGTCTGATTGACAGAGCAGCCTTAGTACTTGATAATAGTTCTTGAAATGTTTACAGAACGTCATGTTTCGCACCTCGGTGTAAAGCACACCGCGTGAAGCCATGCCGCAACCCATGTGGAGCTGGGGGACAGTGAGCGACTTGTTTTCCCGAGAAGGGGCAGTCTCTCTCTTTACTCCAAGCACTACTGAAGATGCATTAAATTTAAACGGAAACAAAAGAGACATAGAAGAGATTTGAAGAGCTTAGGCCTCTAAAAGAAGAATAGTTTGTCTTTCTAAAAGGATTCAGAGTATCTTTGGTGAGGGGGTTTAAATAATGGCAAGATAGGTTTATCTTTCACTCATTTCGGAGCACCTATATACTGTGCACCTTGGAAGATATTGAAGGAATATGTAACACTAAACGGTGCCTCATGGTTTTAGGACTAGGTCTCTGCTCTTTTCTGTTGCTGTGAAATCCCACGGAACTGCAGGGAAGAAACTGGTTTATCCCTTCATCAATGAACACCTCACATCCCACCCATGGGCGCTCTCCCTTTATGTGTTTTTGTTGCTAATTCTCTTTAATTCCTTCTTCTCTGTGTTTAGTCTTCCAAAACTGACTCTGCACTATCCATTCAGATAGTCCTCTAGAAGACAAAAAACTAAAATAAAAAATACAATGTGCTTTCAGAAACAGTTTAATGCTCTCTGCCTTCAAGTTTAGTGTGCTCACATACAAAGAAAGATCTGAGAACTCACTCATTGCTATACTTTATCTTGGTTTGTAGGACTTCTCAATTGAAGGAAGTATTTTCATGTTTAGATATACCCAGGAATAGTGAAGGAAAAAGAAATGTGGATTTAGGGAAGGACTCACTAAGAAGGAAACATTAACGGATGGGTGGGAAAATCAGCTTAGCACAGAAATAAAGTTATGTTAACCTTAAGTCCAAACTCAGATGGGCGATACATTGCTCTAAGGATCTGGAAGTTAAGCTTGAAAATGTCTGAACTCTCATGTCCCCAACTAAATTTCAAATTTGTGATTCCATGATTGGTTCAGCTTGACTAGAAGCAGAGAGGAAGGAAAATGGCACTTCTGCTCTCTTGTTTTCCCTCTTTGTGAGTCTCAGTGATAAACCATGAGCTAATGAGGGCAAATGGTTTGGGCCAACGGAAGAAAATTTGGAAACCTTCTTGCTGCCACCTACATCCAGCTTTTACATTATTTCACTCAATGGATAAGATTTGATAATGAGAGTTCAGAGAGTTAATCCTTTCCATCCCAGCTGGCTAGCAGCTCCCATAATCATAGTTTCCTTTATTCAAATGCTATTATTAAATCATTCTTTCATTGGTTCATCAAAAATTTATTGAGCACACACTATGTGCCAAATATCATTCTAGATCCAGGGTTACAGCCATGAAACAGCTAACAAATGTTCTTGGCTTCATAGGCTTAACCTGTGGTGAGAGGAGATGGACATTAGACAAGTAAATACGTGAAACTGGAGGGTGTCAGATGGCTGAAAAGACTAGGGAGGGAGGAAAAGAAAGCAGGAAAGGGCAATGGGGAGTAGAGGGGGATGAGCTGAGTATGGAAGTTCAAAGTAGGGGACACAGGAAAGACCTGGCTGAGAAGAAAGTATCTGACTAAAGGTCTAAAAAATTGGGAGGACTCGATGTGGATATTTGTAGGGAAAGCATTCCAGGCAGAGGGAATAGCAAACACAAAATCCTGAATGTGCACCAGATGAAACATTTGCCAAAGAGTGCCATCTCCCATGTTTTACCAAAGTAAATGTCACACAGAACATAATTCTACTCTAATAAGGATAGCCAACAACATGTGAATCTTGCTCTGAAAGTTTCAGTTTATTCTGCTCAGCAAGACTACACCAAGAATTTGATGGTATTAAGTGAGTGCCTTGGGACTTGGTCCATGTGTTACATCCATCTTATATAGCTTTCTATTTGTTCTTATTTTATACTAATAATACATTAATACATAAATAGGTACTGAAAAGATAGCAACAAAAGAGATTTATACAGTGACATGCGAAGGTTTCCTCATCCCAATTTCCCTGTGCTTCTCCCTGTCCACCTACTGACTTCCTCATCCCAGAAGAAACTACTGTTCATTATTTGATATGTGTTCATCAGTCCTTTCACCATGTATTTAAACATATAGTACGTGTATATGAAAGCAGCTTTGTTCGTGAATGGGAACATATTTTACATGGTTTTTGACAACTTGCTTTTCTTGCTTAATGACATAGATTTACCCGAATTAATACAGAAATACCTACCTCATTCTCCACTGACAGTGTGGTATTTCATGGTATGGGTTTACCACAAATTATTTCTGCTTCCTACTGATAACATTTTTTAAAAAAATTAAAAATATGAATATCCTTATACTCAACTTTTGGTAAACATATGTGTTTCTCTAGGGAACACAACCAGAATTTGGAGTAGAGGGATATATGCAGATTTTCACAAATTTTATTTTGGTAACAGTGTCTTTGCGATTTAATTAACATACCATATAACTCACCCATTTAAGGTATACAAAATTCAATGATTTTCATATATTCATGACTATAATCAATTTTAGAACATTTCATCACTCTAAAAAGAAACCTCATACACTTTAGCCATCATTCCTCAACCCCTCCCCCCAATCCCTCTCAGACCTAGGGTACCACTAATGTACCTCTGTCTCTATGAATTTCCCTATTCTGGACATTTCATGTAAGTGGAATCATACAACTTGTAGTCTTTTGTGTCTGGCCTCTTTCACTTAGCCTAATTTTCCAAGGCTTGTTCAGAATGCGGTATGTATCAGTACTTCATTTCTATTTATGGCTAAATAATATTACCTTATATGAATATACATTTTATTTATCCATTCATCAGTTGAAGGATATTTGGGTTGTTGACATCTTTGGGATATTACAAATAATGCAGTAATAAATCTTTGTGCACTAGTTTTTGTGTGAACATATGGTAAATACCCAGGAGTACAAATGTTGGGCCATAAAGCAACTTCACTGTTAAACTTTTAAGAACTGTCAGACTGTGCTATATATATAGTAGGACCTTGTTGTTTATCTATTCTCATACAGTAGTTTGTATCTGCTAATCCTAAACTATACTTCAATAAGAAAAAAGGAAAAAGAAAAAAAAAAACCTGTCAGACTGCTTTCCAAAGTGGTTGTACCCTTTTAAAATTCCACCAGCACTATCTAAGGTTTCCAATTTCTCTACACCCTACCAACACTTGCTAGTATTTGTCTTTTTGATTACAGTCATCCTAGTGGGTGTTGTGTGGCATCTCATAGTTTGATTTGCACTTCCCTAAAGAAAATGATGTTAGCTGTTTTCCATTGTTCATTAGATATTTGTATATATTCTTTGGGTAAATTTCTATTCAGATTCTTTGCCTATTTTTAATCTTTGTATTATTGAGTTATGAGAGTTCCTTTATATTTTCTAGATATAAGTACTCTGTTACATACGGTTTAAAATGTCTTCTCCCATTCAGTCTTTCTACTTTCTCTGTGGTGATCCTTGAAGCACAAAAGTTTTTAACTTTGATGAAATCCAGTTTAACTATTTTCTCTTTCACTTTTACTTTTGGTATCACATCTAAGAAGCCACTGCCAGAGCCAAGGTCATGAAATTTACCTCCATGTTTTCTTCTAACAGTTTATAGTTTCGAATATGTAGTTTTTTATTCATTTAAAGGTAATTTTTGTATATAGTGTAAGGCAGGGGTCCAATTTCATTCTTTTGCATGTGAGTATCTATTGTCCTAGCAATATCTGTTGAAAAAACTCTTCATTCTCCATTCAACTGTTTTGGCACCCCAGTCAAAAATCAATTTGCTATAAAACACAAGTTAATTTCAAGAATCTCTATTCTATTCCGTTGATCTATATGTCTGTCCTTAAATCACTATGAAATGGTCTCACTTACATTTGCTTTGTTGTAAGTTTTGATATCAAGAAGGGTGATTCCTTCAACTTAGTTCTTTTCCAAGATTGTTTTGGGTCCCTTGTATATTCATATAAATTTTAGGATCAGCTTGTCATTTTCTGCAAAGAATCCAGCTGGGATTTTCATAGAGATTGCTGAATATGTAGATCAATGTGAAGAGTACTGCCATATTAATAATATTGTTTTCCTTTCCATGGACATAGGATGTCTTTCCATTTACTTATGCCTTTTAAATTTTATTCCAACAATACAAATTTTCAAAGTACAAGTAGTGTACTTCTTTTGTTAAAGTTATTCCTAAGTATTATTCTTTTTTATGCTCCTGTAAGTGAAATTGTTTTCTTAATTTTATTTTTGGATTGCAAGTAAAAAGAAAAAGAATTGATCTTGTATATTGCTCTTGTATCCAGAAAACTTGCTAAACTTTTTATTACCTCTACAAGTTTTTTTGTGTGTGTGGATTATTTCATATTTTCTATATACAAGGAAACGACAGCTGAAAATAAGTATAATGTTATTTTGGGGCTTTATGCAAATGGCATTTATCAGAATGAGGAAGTGTCCTTCTATTCTCAGTTGAACTGTTGAATATTTTTACATGAAGCGGTATTGGATTTTGTCAAATGATTTTTCAGCATCTATTGAGATGACCATGTTGCTTTTGTCCTTTATTTTATTGACATGGTATATTACATTAATTGATTTCAGATGCTAAACCAACCCCACATTCCTGAGATAAATCCCACTTGGCCATAATGTAAAATCCTTTTTATATGTTGCTAGATTCAGTTTGCTAGTATTTTTGTGTGTGAGAGGATTTTGTGTTTACATTTACAAAACATTGGTCTGTTGATTTTTTTTGTGTGTGATGTCTTTGGTTTAGATATCAGTGTAAGATTTGGAAAGTATTTCCTCTTCTTTAATTCTTTTTGGAAGAATTTGTGAATAATTACTAATAATTTTTAGAATTGTTAGAATTCATCAGTAGAGCTATTTGGGTCTGGATTTTTCTTCGTGAGTTTTTTGATTACTCATTTAATCTCTCTTATTACAGATCTATTCAGATTTTCTATTTCTTCTGGAGTGAATTTAGCTGGTTGGTTTTTCTAGGACTTTGCCCATTACATTCAAGTTACCCGATTTACTGGCACGCAGATGTTCACACTACTCTTTAGGATCCTTTTTCTTTCTGTAAAGTAGCTAATAATGTCATCTCATTTATTTCTGACTTTGGTAATTTGCATTTTCTCTCTATGCTGTTTTTTGATTAATCCAGGTGAAGTTTTGTCAATTTTGCTGATCTTTTTAAAGACTCAATCTTTCATTTTGTTAATTTTCTCTATTATTTTAGTCCTCTATTTCATAATTTCCATTCTAATTTTTATCATTTCCTTCCTTCCACTTGTTTCAGGTTTAGTTTGCTCTTCTTTTTCTATAGTCTTAAGGTAGATGTTTAGGTTATTGATTTGAAATATTTCTTATTTTTAATATAGGTACTTACAGTTATAAATCTTCTAAGTCCTCCTTTAGTTGTAATTCATAAAAATTTTTGTTCTGTGTCTTCATTTTCACTTTTCTCAATGTATTTTCTATTAACCTTTCTGATTTCTTCATTTGTTCATTGGTTATTTAGGAATGCTGTTTAATTTCTACATCTCTATTAATTTCCCAAATTCCTTTCTGTGTTTTGATTTCTACTTTCATTCTATTGTGGTTGGGGAGAACACTGCGTATGATTTCAATCCTTTCAAGTTTTTAAATGCTTTACATGCAGTTTTTAAAATATTTTATATTGTTAATAGCCCTCCCAAACCAGTACATATCTTCCCACTATGTGATTGATTAAAATATTAAAATGATTTCTAGAAAACCATAATTCCTTTTCTGAATATATTTGGTTAATCACTAAAACTACCTGAAATATGGTTCTCTTGTGGAGATCAGAGAATAATAATTACTTACTTAACAGTATGGTCTGTGCTAATGCTGTATATTTAAAATACTTATCTGCAATCCTCACTATAAAATAGGTATTAATATCCCTATATTGCTAAGGAGGAAATTGAGTCTCAGATTATTCAAGTAAGTTGTCCAAAATCACATGGAAAATGAGTAAATATTGAGATTAAGTCTCAAATTTATTTCTACCATCATATTCTTCTTCTCAGGCCAAGGAAAAATGGTCACACACAGACCATGCTTTTCCCTAATCTTTCCTTGCTTCTGTAATACCCTAGGACCTACCAAGAGTCATGTTCATGTTCAGACAATTCTTGGCAGCCACAAACTTCCATTTTCCATTTCTACTTTTACCTTTTTCTTATTCCAGAGGCTAATTGCATCTTATAATTGGACAACATGCTTTTTTGGCTTCTCCCCAAGTGAATTAGGTCTGCACAGTGGATTTTTCATTTTAAAATATTGAATTGTTCATATCTTTAGATGTGGTATGCACTCTCCAGCAATCTGTCATGCCCACAGCCTTGTTCTGACTGGTACTGGCCTGAGCAAAAACTTATGTTATCTGCCTGGCCCTGCAGGTCTCTGAATACGTGAGTATTAATGCAGAACCTTGGCTCTTTTTTTAAAAAATATTCAATCTATGGTAAGAAATGCATTTTACATCTTGATGCAATACATATTTATTTCCTACATATGCACATGAAAGAACATACCCTTACTACTGATATATTCTATTATTTAAAAAAAAAATCTCTGGTCATGGTTCAATAAGTTTATTTTATTTCATGAGATAATGGGTGATAACCTATAGTTAAAAAATAACTTATAGTTTGAGAACCCAGAGAAAGGGCCAAACTAGGCCAGTTTTTCATTGTGCACTAAATAATAATTACTCATCATAAAGAACAAAGATATTTTTCTTCCCATCCCACCTGCCAAACTCCAAGGTCAAACCTTCTATAATTCTTGTTCTTAGCAGCCAACTCCCCATGTGCTTGACTACTTTGACCTTTAGAAAGCCACAGCATAGGAAATGACAAGCAACAACTAAACAGATTACACTACTCAACTGCACACAACCTTTCAGAAGGCTTTTCTGACTGGATTTCAAGCACTCCTATATTCATATGTGAAGACTAAGTTTAGAAGAAGGTAAAATAAGGAAACGGAAGGCTTGGAAGGAGGAGAGGAATCATAGAGTGAGAGATTTGGTTGGGGCTTTGGGCCAACAGGCTCTCCCCAGTAAAGGAGTCTGTTCTATGGCATCTAAGAGGTTAAGTACTAAAGCTCTGAAATGGGACTTGGACCAGCCTGAGCTTCCCTGGGGACTGGAGTAGAGGCAAAGGCATGGATGGTGACATCAGTGAGGGGGCTCTGAAGTCCAGAGACACAGACTTTGTGAGAGCCTATAGGGTCCAGATGCCCAACATGGGTCACTTCAGGCAACGTCATGGCAAAAATCAGCATATGATCCTGTCTCTGGGAGAGGTCATAATGATCCACTTTCACTGTGAGTATCTGGAAATCTCTTTCATACATCTGCCCCCGCCCCACCACCCCAAACACCCCATATTATTTAATGGGATTAAGAAAGCTGGTCTAACAAGGAGGCATCATTCAACACCCTCTACTTTGAATAAAAATTTAAAAGAATAACATTTGGAAGGAACACTTTCTGGGCAGCTTTAGACAAACAAAATTACTTAATAACCCTTGTGGAAAAAATTACAGTAGGTTACAAGAGTCGAGGAAGCCATGGTAATTTGGAAACAATGTATGTTCCTTTGGAAAAGACTTAACTAATAGAAGACACTTGGTTTTGTTGGTAATAATTGCAACAGATTTCTATGATGAAGTAGGTGAAATGCTCCCATGCTAGGAATTTTATCCAGAATTGTTTTAACATGTTGCCTTTTCCTTTGCTGGTACTCTAGAGTCAAAAGACAGAGTTTCTCTACAACCCTAGCAAAACTTGTATGGAATTTGGGATTGTTGAGGCTCAGACCTCTTCCAACAGAGTCAGTTAGTGCATGTATCAGAAGGATCTTGGTTTACACAGTCTCACCCACACCACAGTAATACAGCCTCTACCAAAAATGGTTTCTATCAGTTTCTGCTTAACTGTTTATACATATTATAATCTCAGAGCTTTCCCTGGAACATGCATGAGGTTCTGCTCGACCTATTTACATGGCTATAGCAATCTGTTCATTTGGGCTCTCTGGCAGCCTTCCTTGGCTTTCTGGAGTTAAGTCCATCTGTTTTGCTACAATTTAGTGTTAGTATCAGTATGACTTGAAAATATAAGTTCAAAATCCAGTCTAGGTGTCCCACTTACATCCAGGGACACATACGCTTTCTGTGGCTTTGTTATAACCCTCCTACAGGTGATGTGCTTTGCTGAATACAGCTTGAGACTTCGCTATCATTGTTTTCAGGCAGTTTTTGTGCCTCATTAGTCAGGATAATTGAGAACGGGCTGGATTTGTCAAACAAAGTCCACTGGCTTAGCTTCAAATTCCTCTTGCATTTGTCCTATGCTAGATGACATTAGGAAGACAGCATTGGTAGCAGATCAACTCTTGTACTCAGTCACCTCCTAATAGCACAGATGCTTGACATAATACTTTATATGTTCTGTAGTGATGCCTACTGGCAGGGGCCAGGCAAAACGCTGTCTGGCTGGGACAGATAGGGACCCCATTCTTGGAGAATAAACATATTTGCTCGGTTATTCTTGGAGGAGTTGTTTGAAAATTCTTCAAGCTCGGGGTAGAGAGTGGTGATGAGTTGCAGACATAATGCCAAATGGGTCCCCACTTCCCCAGCTCATAATTTGCACAGTTGGCTACAGATGAAAGTCCACAGGGATAAAAGCAGAGATTAAAAGTGCTGGCTGCTTGGACCACTCCTTCCTATGAGCTGATTCTATGCATAAAGTGAGAGAAAACTTTATGCAAACCCCAGACTCTGGGAGCCAGAACAATATGGACGTTCAGAGTCAAGGAAGCCCTGCACTGAGGACCACAGCTATACTGCACAAGCCTTCATTCATTCCCTCGACTTTTTCAACCTTAGAAATAGAACCTCCTACAGAAAGCAACAGCCAGAGATATCAAGCCAGCATCCTGTGGGAGACCATGACCTCTGACTGGCAGAGTTTTCATGTCTGAGGTCAGAGGACAAGCACCTACGCCATGTCCAGCACGCCCACCATACTGAGCTTCGGTCTGGCTGCACTCTGCCCTCCTGCTCTAGCACTTGCTGATCCCTCTGAGCTATTCTCTTTCTTATTCCACGTTAATACTACTCTTCAAGTGGTTACTGGTGACATAACTTCAATCTTTCTTCATCTTCTTGCATAAACCATGAGTATAACATTCATGTGTTTTGGAGTGACACAGATCTGAATTTGATTTTTAGCTTTTTTGCCTATTTGCAGTGGCAGCTTGAGCAAAATGCTTAAATTCTCATCTGTAATCCCTGCAGGATGCCTGGAAGAAATAACCCATCCCTTCATTCAGCAAATGTTCACTGAACATCCTAAAATATGAAAAGCAGAAAGCACAGAACCGAGCATATAAAAATTCATGATAAATAGTAATTATGTTTAGTATAATAAAAATAATAATAGAGACAGAAGTTATATTGAACACCAGTCTGACCTGGGTCCCAAATTCAGTCTGAGATCAGTAAATACTAATTGACTGACCACTGATTCTATGGCTTTGGTTGGGCCTCTAATTTCTAGTTCATTCTCACTGTATATAGCACTTCTTTCTTGGGTTGGCTCTTGCAAAGTTGTCAGGTTGTAGTCTTGCCTTTTTCTTGGGATAATATAATCATCTCTGAAAACTTGAACTCCTTCACAAGCTTCGTATATCAAGTGATGCTCCCTGGAGGAGCTGTGTGCCGAGGAGCCGTCGGATGGCATCCTGAGACCTCTCCACCTGCCATATGGTGTGGCAAATGTCATGAAGTAATCACCTCCCTCATTCCAGGACAGCTTGCCAGGAACCTGATGCTACCTCTGTAACACACGACACTGATGGCTTAACTGTTTTCAGGCCTGCAAAAAGCAACTACTTTGAATAGTTTAACCCCACGGATTCTCTGAAGTCTTCACAACCCTACAGCGCTTGGGTGTCCTGGGTTCCTCCTCCTAAGTACGGCTCTCTAGTGTTATGTTAATCGTGTTTGTTCCTACTACTAGTTCTTGGATTTGGTTCTAAGTCAATAAGAGCGTTTCGAGGACAATTACTAAGCAACTGTTCCCTTAGTATTCATGGTTCATAAATTAATAATCTCACAACTTGAAGGAACTTGCTTGTAATTGTTTATGAGTGTCTATCTTATTTTTTTTTTACTTAGAACAAAATACTAATTATGTTTTTCTCCTTGTTCTACAGTTCATTTATGTCATGAAATGAGAACATATACAACAGTCTAGAGGGTATTGTTATTGCCTTTCTTTAGTTGAACATATTGTCTAATCTATTAAACACATGTAATGGAAAATCGATCAAATTAGTTGCTTTACATAAGAGGCCTTGTACAACAAGGTTTTTATTTAGTTATTTTTCTTAGTTACATCTTTTGGGTTAGGTAAGGAACAACATAATTCAGCCTTAGTTTCTTGTAACCTTCATTTACTAATTGCCTCGTTACCTGTTCTGACTTTTTCTCCTAGAGTTGCATTCAAGCCTTTCAATGGAGTGAAAAAGACATGTGGGAGAGGGCTGGGGAAAAAATGGTGAGGCCATGCTCCCCACAGAGAAGCCCAGTGTTGCTCAGGTTTCTGATTTCTCATAATATTAATAGTTACTAGAGGCCCTGCCCCCCTAAGAAAATCAACGGACCAGACTTAATTGATGGAGTGGCAATTTATGATCCCTGATTTACTGTCTTTGGGTTTTCATTTCCCCAAATATTCTCTACATAATAAAAGCCAAGGTACTTTAACATTAAGATCTATGCTGTCAAAGGCTGAGTACATCACATTATGCTAAGAATAGTAATTCTTTTTATGACTTTGAATACATTTTAGAGTTTTTAGGGTGTCACTGGTTGCTCTGTCAACCTTTTGGTTGCTTCTAGAGAATGAGCATGTGTGAAAAAGAAATGACCCTCCTCCGTTCTACATCTAGGTATTTTCTTACTATTATAAAGTATGTGTATCTGTAGGACTTTGTTTCTACATTCATATAACATCTCAGAAGATATTCTCCCACAGTTTTTAAAGTTATGGAGATATAATTCAGATTTTTCCCTCAAATCTTCAATAATTTGGCAAAAGAAGCATCTCACTGATTCTAGCTGATAGATCCACAGGTGACTTCCTGAGTGTTTGATCGGGTTTTCTACCCATGGTTGGTATATCATGTTCCCCAGACTTTTGTAGAGTGTGAAAATGTTACTAGAATCTAAATTCTCAACTTCCTTAATCATCTGTTTCCTTATAGTTTCCTGATATGCTCTTAAGTTTTCTGTGTCCGGCAGAGAAAAAAGAAATCATAGACTCTCTGGACTAGCCCCAATCTCTAGTGGATTTTCATGTGCTAGGAAACTTGAGAGCATCTTAATAGACTCACACAGAAATAAATACTGATGGAGCGGGGAGAACTGAAAAGGAAAGCAGAAGTGAAGGAAAAAGATCTCACTCACAAAAACTTTATATCTTTAACAAACACAATTGGAAGTTCTGCTGAAGAAACACTAAGTGTTCAATTATCCCCATAAAGCTCCAGCCCTTCCTAGTAGCCTCTACCCTCACAGCCTGCAGATAGTTTATTTACTGTGTCAAAAACATACTTCCCTTTTCAAAAGTCTGGGCTAATTCTTAGATAAACCAGAAGAAATCTTATCTATTGCTGAACAAAGATCTTGCTGATATTGCCCCAGCAGGATATTTTATTGCTCCATTAAATTTCAGATTCTTTGGCTGATTTTTAAAATAAATTTTTCTGATCTAAAAATTCAACAGAAGATTGAAATTGCAGTAGCATTCATTGGGATTTTTATAGTTGGATCACGCTGTGGTGGATACTGCCCTGTACCACTCAGATGTCCCCTTCAGGACCAAGGTGTGTTGGCTGCTAATGGCTCAACGCTGAGTCGCAAGTCAGTATTTGCTTGTGGACAAAGGGAACTGACTCACCCAAGTAAACATAACCCCACTCCCCCGGAAGCAGCCAGCATCCAATGGCTGGTTCTGGTGGCCTCCTTGCCTCAATTTAGGAAATCTCTAAAGCACCTTCACCACGCCTAGATCCCAGGGAGAACTGCTCAGGCCTCTGTTGCAACTACACTGGAGCACAATTTCTCCTTCTGATAGTCTTCCTTCTCTCACTTCCCCTGCAAACTGTTCTGCATACAAAGCTCTACCTCAGAGTCTATTTTCTGGGGAATTGACAAAAGAGAGTTGATGCTGAGAGTGGTCCTAGGAAGCAGCCTCTACATAGGAATTTCTGAACTAGATTATTTGCCACCTAGCTGGCAATGAGAACCTCACAACTAGTGGTAGGTTGGGCACTAAGAGGCCCCAGTGGTGGTACTGGTGCAGTTATTAATGCTATTACCAGTGGCAAACTGGAAGGAGATACCAGCTAAAAAGAATGCACTGGTTAGTGCATATCTGAGGAGTGTTTGAGAAGTGTGAGGGAAGTAGAAATTATGAAGATTATGGAAATGGATGGCTGCTCTGGTGCTATTGATGTATTAGGATAAAGACAGCAAAATGCTGAGGAAGATTAATCCCCAACATAAGAAAATGTGAAAGTTAGAGGGTCTTGTTAGAAGCATAAGAAGACTCATCTTAGCAACTGAGGACAGAAAAATATGAGAATCAAGCCCAGAACTTAATTATAAGGGTAGCAGAGCTCAGAGAAAGTTGAATTCTCAACTCCAACCAGGCTGTTCACCAAGATCAATGTCTAAACTTGAGCCTGTATCTCAGATTTGAACTCACTGACAGAAAGCGAAGCCATGTTCTGATACAAAAGGACTTGCAGCATCCTGACAAGTGTGTACAGGAATGAGTCTCCCAATCGGAATGGAACAACACCCACTTCTTTGGGTAATGACACACTGAGGAGAGGGGATAACCAAACATTTTGACGACTCCTTGGCAAAAGTTCTGCATTAACATTGCTAGCCAAGGACTTCAGACATCATCATAGCCCCTGTTAGAGTGGTGGTGTCTGAGTGCCAGGTCATAAATGGGGTCACGCCCCATGTCTGGTTCAGAGGGTCCAGTTGGTGGACCCTTGAGCATGGAGGGTCATGCTTAGCAGTTGGCAGAAATATTGATACTTCAGCCTGTGGTGAAATAGCTGTCACAGTGGGTAAGGCAAAGTAGAATTTTATGAAACTGCCCTTTCCTCTATCCAAGAGAGTGAATCCAAATGATTTTTCCATCCTGAGTAGATTGTTAGAGGTTGCTGTTACCCTTCAAGATCTAAAGTGGTGGTTGATTCATTTCTCCCTTGAATTCACCAGTCTGGCCCCTACCAAAAGGAGATGGATCCTAACTGATGAGAGTGGACTTCCACTAACTAAAACAAGCATTAGCCCCTACTGCAGATGCTGTGCCCCGTGCGGCCTGTCTGCTCAAGTCGACCAACATGGCCTCAGAAGCATAATCTGGCAAGTACCTTCCTTTCCAACCCTGTCAAAGGGGAGGATCAGAAGCAACTCCCGTCTGTGCAGGAAGGACAGTATTTAAGATCTTGCCTCAAGGCTCTGTCAGTTCTCTGTCCCTCTGTCGCAGTGTGGTATGAAGGGACCAGATCATCTGGACATTCCACAGAATATCACATTGATCCACTGTACTCATGGCATGTTAATTAGACTTGAAGGCCATTGCAAAACATCTTTGCTCCTGAGGGTGGGAGATAAACTCTATGAAGATTTGAGTTTTCTCTACATCACTGAGTTTCTTAAGAGTCCAGAGGCCCAGGGCATGCTTAGACATTCCTCTAAAGTAAAGGACGTACCATTGCATCCTGCCCCTCCTGTCACTAAGAAGGAAACACAGGTTCCAGAGGCAGCACATTCCACACCTGGGAATACTTTTCCAATGCACTGACTAAGTTACACACAGGCTGAGAGCTCTGAGTAGAGCCCAAAGTAGCAAGTGCAGGCCATGGGATAATTAGTCCCATACCTTGGAACACAAAACCCAGCAGATGCTATGGTACCAGTGGCATCAGTAACAAAGAGACATTCTGTGGACCTTATAGCCAGCCCTTACAGGAAAATCACAATGTAGACCACTACAGTTCTGGAGTAAGGCCGTGCCATCTGAAATTTAGAACCACATACACCATTCACCATACCACTCCTGCCATGCTACTGTGCTCTGGTAAAGACTGAGCTTCTGACCTGGACCATAAAGTGACCGTGAAGCCACAGCTGTCCATTAGAGCTGGGTTCTCTTTACCAAGCCATGGGTCATGAAGTCTCAATAGTGACCCTTCATGAGATGGAAATTGTGCATCCAGGATCAGAAATAAGCAAGGCCACAGACACAAGTAAGTGGCACAACCAAGTGGCCCCAGTTTGCCTTGTCATCTGCTGCTATTTAACTGACTCCTCTTCCTCAGCTCACATCTATAACTGCATGGGAGTCCTTCAGACCAGCTAAAGGGGGAAGAAAAACATTGAGGTTATTCATAGCTGACCAGTTCAAATGTGGGCATAGTTGAAAATGGGTTTTACTACAGTCTTACTCGGGGAAGATCTAGGGAAAGTACAATGAAGAAACATCCGGCTAGTGGGCAGAGCTTGGGGCAATGCATCTGTCATCCACTTTGTGTGGAAAGAGAAATGGTTGAGGGAAAAGCAGATGTGGACACCTGGGCAGTAGTGAATGGTTTCACTGGTTGCTCAGGGGTCTAAAAGGAATAATACTGAAAGATAAAATAGATGGGGGTGTGGAGAGACAGCATGGTGATGGATCTATGGGAGCAGGCACAAAGGGTGAAGATTTTTCTTTTGCCTGTCAATATTCCCCAGAGAGCATCCACCCAGGAGAGTGCTTGCCATGGTTCTAGGCAGAGAGTTAAGTCCTCAATTAGTATGTATTAAGGAAAGAAGAGATAATGGTGGTCCCCGGTAGAATGCAATGGGTAAAACTGAATGTTCGAGTCATAGAAACAAGAGACAAAAAACTTCTCATTTGAGATTGTTTTTTTAAACATACATAACTAGAAGCAAAAATGAGATTGAAAAAAAAAAAAAGCAACATTGAGTGACACCTAAATCTTCTATTGTTCTGATGAGAAGGATGTTTTAACTTGGGGTCAATAAGCGGGCCTCAGCATTTCAAGGGAGATTTCATGAAGCTGAGTGGATGTTTATGTGCAAGTGCATTAAACGGGAAGTGTTTCACTACCTTGAACGCTAGCTGTTCACAGAGCACCAAAGGAAGATTCAGGGGACCCGCATTACAGCATTCTCTTTCTACAAGCAAGCTTTGAGATTTAAGTCTTTCTAGACTTTGATTTCTGCATCTAGAAAATAAGGAGGCAGCCTAGATCAGAACCCTCTTTTTATTTTCCTGCTGGAGCATTCATGTGCCTTTGTGCAGCCCAGGATCACACATGATGCCCAACATGTACACCCAGACTCTGACCATATGCCGCAGCTCCAATAAACTGACCGTTCTAGAAATTTCAACTCTTCAACCACTACAAATAGGAGAAACCTTCATCAATAATGTATTTAAGTTACTGTTCAATTATAAATTTCCTTTTTTTGTATGGCTTCTAATAACAGGAAGTATTATATAAGAAGTAATCACTAGGTTTTTTTGGGGGGGGGGTCTCTTTTCTTGAGCTTCTAGAATGCTCCGGATCTACACATTTTTTTTTCAGTTGTGGGTCACCTTTTGGTAAGCATGTCTTCATCTTGGCCCAAAAATTCAAATTCAAATTTGAAAATTTTAGAATGTATTAATGCCAGTTTTATGTACTCCATGCTTTTCCTCTGAATCGATCAAATATTTCCTGTGTAATTACAATTCTATTAAAAAACAAAAAGAACAAATAACAAGTAAATTTGAAAATATTAATTCCATAGGGAGGGTGCCTTAAGTAATTAAGAAGACATGTCTAAAGTGGCTTAAATACATGAATTAGAAGAGAATAAAAAGTAAAATATTACCCCTCCCACTATAAAAGGGCATTTTGGTCCATACAAATATTTTTTTAGAAAAAATTACTTCGGGATATACTCTAGCAAAATTAAAAAGTAATAGAAGACTAGCTATCAGGAAAATGCAAATTAAAATGACAATGAAATATCAATGTACACCCAATGCAATGGCTATAACAAAAAAGATGGATAATAAAAAGTTTTGATGAGGATATGGAGAAACTGGGACTCTTATACACTGCTGCGAGATTTTTAAAAGATATAGCCACTTTGCAAAATAGTCTCACAGTTTCTCAAAGGTTAAACCTAGACTTACTCAGATTTACCATATGCCTGAACAATCCCACTTCTAGATATATACTCAAGAGAAATGAAAGTAAATGTTAACACAAAAACTTGTACATAAATGTTCATAGTAACATTACTCATAGTAGCCAAATAAGTATAAATAAGCCAAATTTCTATCAAATGGTGAATAAACAAAATTGGTATACCCATATAATGAAATATTATTTGGCACTAAAAAATTGTGATGTATTGATACATGCTACAACATGGGTTAACCCCGAAAACATTTTTAAGTGGAAGACACCACCACATGCAAAAAGCCACATAGTATATGATTCTATTTAAATCAAATGTCCAAAATAAGCAAATATATAGGGACAGAAAATAGATTCATGGTTGCCTAGGGCTTGGGGGTGGGGGGAGGAAATGGAGAATGACTACGAATAGGTATGAAGTTTCTTTGGGGTGATGAAAATCTTTTAAAATTGACTGTGTTAATGGTTATGTAACTCTACGATCATAATAAAAATCATTAAATGGGTGAACTGTATGATATGTGAATTATATCTCAATGAAATGGCTGTAAAACATGACAGAAGACAGACAAAGACTTGGAATATAAGATAAGAGTACAATGCAATGAAGAAGAATGCAAGACAGACTACTATGACAAATAGGCAGCAGGGTGACAAAAGTTGGTACATATTAGAGCAAACAGGGGTACAGGAGGAATATCTTCAATAAGAAAATAGGTGTCATTACACAAATCATATGATTTAGAAGTATAGTATGATACTGATAAGATAAAAGGGCATATATCCCTTTTGACAAATAAGAACAAAGAAAGGCAATTAGAAGAAACACATATAGAAAATCATCACCCAAACATGGCATAATCTTAGGCAAATGACATCCAAGGAAAAGTGCTGTCTGAAACAAAAAGCTACACCTCCACTGGTCGTGTAATTCACGAGTAAAGAGATGACTGACAGTCACTCAGAATTCATAGGTAATATCTTTGGGCCAATAACAAAACAGCTAGGATCATTTTCTTGTATTTTTCCTGAAACTGATTTGTCACTTTGATAGCATATTTGTTCACAGAACAGACTTTCCCTTTTAATCATTTACAGAAAGTCATCCAGAAACATGTTTGCATCTTAAAGTTTGTTTTTCTTTTATAAAAATAAAGGGGCTTAGGAAAATTTAAACTTATTCCCATGTTAAAAATACATAGGTTAAAAAACAACTGTAATATCTTAATGATTTTATAACCTTTTTTTTAATTTATAATGAATCTTTAGGATCTAACAGGTCTAGTTTTGCTTAGTTTTAAAGAACTTGACTGAAGGTTAGTAGTATTTTTAAATTTCAACTGAATTTCTTTCTATTTTACATAATTCAAATATAACTAACCAGATATTCTTATTTAAAAAGTAAAATAATTACTTACAGCTGTCAAAGATAAAATTATAATTTTCTTTTTTTTAAGTCTTTCTGACATGACAATATGTTAGTTTTAAAATAAGAAAACTGCTGTTTAAAAATCGAAGCTTGTCAAAATTATCTTTGAAAATATTAACATGTAATGTTGTATTATTCAATAAATAGCATCAGGTTGACTGGCTAATTAAAAAAATTTTCTCTTTGTCATATCATACTTCAAAATACATTTAAGGTGGAGTAAAAGCATATGTTTAAGAAAAAGAAACCTTATAATATAGGGAAAAATATAGCAAACACTTGTTTATTACGTACTAGTATATAAGGAAGAGGGAAATTTTTAAAAGCCTCACAGTTAATAATACTGTATTAAATACTTGGAAGTTGCTAAGAGAATAGATTTTAAATGTTCTCACTGAAGGAAAGAAACAATAACTATGTGATGTGAGAGAGGTGTTAGCTAAGGTTATGGTGGCAATCACTTTGCAATATATAACTATCAAATTATTACATGTATACATTAAACTTACACAAGTGTTGTTTATCTATTAGACTTCAATAAAGCTGGAAAATAAATAACTAAAGTTTTAAATTAGGGACTTTCTCTCAAGTATCACTGAAAAACTATCCATCAGTCACCGCCGGCCGTTGAATTTAAAAATCTAACACAGTGGCTGAAAACTAAATAGTTCATATTTATCTGACTGAATGCATAATGATACATCAGTCTAATGAATCACTAGTTTTCCCAGAGTTCTTTTTTCTGCATGGCTGAGTCTACACCCACAAAGCCTCTTACCTCTCAGGCCAGGCACAAGGCTGCTGATCTTGCAGAAGTGGTGGGGTGGAGCTCTCTTGTCGTCAGCCTACAGGGCCTCAAGGAAATAAAGCCCCATTGTGTCCAGTCCAGGAAGGAGCAACAATTCATGGCCAGGCAGGTCTCAGCAAGTCCAGCCATAGGGGAATCATTCAGGTCAGCTATCCACAGGCTTAGTTACTGGGTCACAAGTCACCCATGAATTATTCAAAACTAATGCTACAAGATTTTCCACTTTTATATCCTAGCAAAAATTCATGTTGGAAGCTAAATTTAAGCTCCTATATTATAACTGACTTGTGGCAGGAAGCTTATCTTTAAGGCCTTCAGGTTTCTATTTATTTAGGAAATGAGGTTGTATTTTTTTAGGGTACCAGGCGCCTACACAGGATTGTCCCAGAGACTGCTACCAAACATCTAAGGAATTAGTCTTTAATGAGAGCTAACATTTATCAAGCATATACCAAATTCCAGATATTGTTCTAAGTATTCTACAATTATTAATTCTTTTAATCCACTGAGAACCTTTTATAGCTAAGGAAAATAAGGCTCACCCAAAAGATAACTGACTTGCCCAAGGTCACACAGCTAAAACTGGCAAGGCCAGAATTTGATAGGTGCCTGAGACTCTGTTCTTAACCTCCAAGCTATTTGACAAAGAAAAAAGGGGGAAAAAAAGACTGAATATAGAAGAAGAGTTGGCTATTTTTCTGATTAAATTGTTCTAGCAAATACAGAGTTGGAAATTTATGATGTGCCATAAAGAAATAAAAATACTACCTCAGAATTTAAAGAACAGAAAGGTGTCAAAGGCAGATGGCTCTGGCTGGGATGGTGGGTTAAACACAGAAGTGTGGCTGCCAGCGATTTGCGTCTTTTAACATGTACCAAGCCAACACATTAAGCCTCATTGCCTCAGTCATATTGAATTACATTTTGTAATTTAATAAAATGTGAAGTTAGACCATGAAGTGCAGTCATCAGCTCTAAGTGCTGATGTGTTCTCTGGCAAAGGACCAACAGGTTCCCAGTCTTCCCTACTATCGCAGGTGATCAGATCATGACACTTTGGCCAAGGAACCAAATGCTTCTTTTCCTACATCTTTTCTCAAGGTGGTTATGTTAGAAGTAAAATAGACAAATGTTATTTTTATTTTTTATCTTTTATCATTATTTCTCTGCTGCTTTTGATAAGAAGTCCATGAGTAGAGAGACTGCTGGAAAAGTGTAGCCCAAGATTTTGAAGACTCTAATACGAGGCAGAATCTTGCTTAGAAGATTGATTTTGTCTTCCAAGAACTTGATACTTCTGCAGAGTACTTGTGAGGTATCCTGTAGAGTATCTTTCAATTTGGCTGTTTTTGCCATTTTCTCAGGATTAAATTAAGTTTATGCTTATTAGGAAGAACACCAGAGAGATCTGCCCTTCACAGGGTATCATAGGGTTAAACGATGTCACTAGGTCTTACTATTGAGGATGTTAACTGTTCTCATTTAGTTAAGGTATTATCTGCCAGCTTTCTCCACTGTGTCTTGGCGGTGGGTGATACTTTGAGGTTATGAAATACCCTGTGTCTCAAACTTTTACTCACTAATTTTAGCAATTATTGGTGGATCTTGCCTGTGGCAATTATTATGGTATTCTATGGAGATTTTCTGTTTTCCTCATTTCTTCCACATTTAATAGGACTTCTTCGGTAAGAAAGAGTAATCCTTTCATCCTTATTTATTCATTTAGTTGTTTACTTATACCATCTTATTATCCTCTCCTAAGTCTGAAATCAACCACTTCTTCAATTGACCCTACTTTTATTGGAAATGGTATGTTTAAAATAAGTTTATTTACTATGCATTTTCTTTCATCTTTTTACTTCTATTAACTTGATGAAATTTATTTCTTCCTTCTGGCTTGAAAGCTATGGAGTGTATTACATATTTAGTTATTATCATTAAATTTTTAAAATAAATACTTCTCTAAACATTCTTCTAGCAAAGTCCAAGGTTATTCAGTATGTCTAGCCCCTTCCTAAACAAGGCATCTATCCACAGCATCTATACACTGAATTCTCTTCATCTTCAGTGACTCTAATTTTACTTCAACATTTAAAAAACTCTTTACTTGCGTATACATATCACATGTGTATAATTTGATTAATTTGCACAAAATGAATAATTAAGTATACTTTATAAAATGAGTGCAGATCAAGAAACAGAATATTTTCAGCACTCATAGAAGTCCTCAGTATTCCTCTCATCCTAGAATCATATCCTTCCCCTAAGCCCTGCCCTGGGTAACCATTACTTGACTTTTAGTAGCATAGATTTGTTTTACCTTATTTTGTACTTTCATGTAAATGAATTCCTGTAGCATTTACCTTTTTTTCACTTTTTTCATTCAATATTATTTTGGGGAGATTAATCTATATTTTTGCATATAGTAAATCTTTCAGTCTTATTGCTATATACTATTTTGTTGTGTGAATAGAAAACTTATTTATACGTTCTACTGTTAATAGGCATTTGAACAGTTTCCAGCCTTGGGCCAACTACTACTGCCTTTTGGTGAACATGTATAGAAGTCTGAAGTCAGCATGACATTTTCCCCATTTTAGGCAATCTGTGACTTCTGTCTCAATGCTTTTAGAGCTCTTCGCTTTTGAATTTCAGAATGTCATAAAAAAAATTGATTGCTTTTCAGTAATTTTACCTAGTGGAGTAATTCTTTTTACTCTGCACAAAATTTCTTTTAATTCAGTTAGGTTTTTTTCTTCTGTATTTTTAACTTCTTTTCAAGTATTTCATTCACACCCATTATTCATGTTGAAGATCTCTGTTTTTGCATTTTATATCTATTAACTTCTCTTTTATTTTTTCTAGTTTTCTGCCCTGCCTCTCTATGTGCTTTAGAATTTCCTGCTATGCATCTTCCAGGCTTCTGATTTGTCTTTCTGCATTGTTGATTCTTTTCTCTATGTCTATATCTCTGTCTCTTTGACTTATACTACCATTTAAAATTTTGAGATAATTTACTTGTTTTTCATAGCAAAGCTGGTACTTTTAAATTTCGGTTCCTTTACTATTTCATCTTTTATCTCTTTTTTCTTAGAGTTCATGTTTTCCCTTTTTTCTATTATTCTTTTAAAATCAAAATATTTATTATCTACTTTTCAGTTTCCCAGAGTAAATATTTTCTAAAACGATGTTCTTTTTTGGAATGTAGTATTTATTTTTTATTACAGATTTTTTCAGAAGTCTCATTTTTCCCTTTGCTTAAGTTAAAAAGAAAACAACACTACATACAATTGTCATTTTTAAACAAACAATAAATAGTATAAATGGAGTCTTGCATCTCCTCCTGTTGTACTTTGGTGAGTTTCCTGTCTTCCCTTTGAATCTAGGCTGAATGCCTAGCTGGACAAGCTAATGTAATCTGTTCAGCCATTGAAATCATTCAGAAGCCTTTGGTTGAGGAGATAATTGGGCATTATGACCCATTGTGATTTAAAAAATTTATTATTGTAGGCTGTTTCTATGTATGTTTGAAATTACTTCAAGTTCCAGTTCCACTGAGTTGGGAGAATATTCTGTTTTATTCAGTAGACTCTAATTACCAGTCATACTGGGGCAAATTTGACATCAAGAAATTCCCACTATTATGTCCTTTTTATTTGGTGAAAAGGCATAAATTTTTTTCTTCACCACCAGCTTCTCCCTTTCGCATATTACCATGCACTTCATATGTAGCCACAGAAATAGCTCCAAACAAGGTAAGTTTCATCTCCTCAATAACCCAACTTCCAGACACTGTGTCGCCAGATTACCATCGTTAATAACCCTCTGAGACAAAGAATCCTGAGGGAAAACAACTTTGACTTTCCTCAAGGGATCTGTGATATGTAAACACAACAGAGGCAGGTTTCAACTGCCTTGGTTTCTCCCACAGCCTCCCAACTCTTTCAGTCTTTGTCCTTTCAAACTAAGGGATATTTAGAAGAATTTTCCAGAATGATCTATTCTTACTTGTCACAAATTCATACTCCCACATCATTCTCTCAGTTGTGTGGTAGCTCACTGAATCATTCTTTGCTATCATTGAAAGGTCATCTTTTTTCCGTTAGAAATGTCAGAAATGTTAAGAGTACGAGATTGACATAATCACAAAGATTAAGTGCTGGCATAACTTTATTGTATATCTTCCTCTCTCTGTAGTCTTTTAGTTGGTTTTAATGATTAGAAGGGAAGGGCTGTTACAACTGCTTTTCCTTCTGTCTTCTACTAAACTCTTGCATTTTTGGTAATAGACACTGTATATTTCTTTTTCTTTTCTTTTAATGAATCCTGTATGAACCTAAACTTTATAGGGTATAATATCTTAGGACAATTCACCACTTTCTTTATCTATTTAATAAATGTGGCTTTTCATAAATTAGGTTTAATACATAACTGTGGTTATGGCAACATACCTCCCAATTTGCTCACTTTTTTCTCTTCCTCTTTTGATTTTTAATGAGGCAATTACACTCCTCTTCACATATGCAGAATTATTCTGCTGGGAATAATATTGCAAATTACTTTGCCAATAAAATTTCTGTTGCAGCAATATGGCAGGAAGTAAAGTGTTTTTTTCCCATTGGAATTCAGTTTTAATTCACTGCTCAAAGGTTTCCACTGCATATATTGAATATACTGCAATCTATAAATAAATAAGAAAACTTCTGAAATCCAATGGCAAAAGATAATGAGAGGTACTTTAATACTGCTTTCATACAATCATCTTGCTTTAAAACTTCCTTTGCTTGGTAGAGTGATACGGGGCTGGGGGAAATGCACATGACAGGGTAAATTATTAAGAATAGCATTCTTGTGATCTATAAACCTCTTGTTTTCACCCCTTCATTTTCTTTTAAGATCAAACATGGATTGAGAGCTTTCAATGCTCAACATCATAAAAAAAGAAAAGAACACAGAACCAGTGGGGCTACTCTACAGTGTGTCCTTCTGGAAGGGCATCATCTATTTGAATTATTAAATCTCTTACAAGAGTTTGTGAATATGGTCTGATGAAAAAGTCTACGGTGTGGTAAGTCAAGACTGGATTAGGAGTCAGGTGATACGGCCTTTGCCGTTAACTGGTTGTGTGACCTTGAGGGAGTCACTTTATCTCTCCAGGCATCTGCTTCTCAATCTGTAAACTAAGGGGGTAATATTAGAGGTCCCTAAGCTCCCTTCCTGTTCTCAGACTCTATGAAACACAAAGAGTCTCCCATGTGTAATTAAAAATGGAAGGTCTGCTGAAGCTTGTGGGTGTGAACAAAGCAGTCAAGCGGACAGAAAGACAGGAATAGTTTCAGCAGCCTCTAGGATATGCTTAGATAATTTCCAACTAAATATTGTGGGAAAACATGCTGATCTCTATGTGAATCACTAGAAACTCATTTAGTCAAATACTAGAATAGGTCTGATGGTTTAAAAACAACTGTGCCGCCGGTACTGCTGCCTTAGACACAAGGCAGATGTCACTCGTCACATCTGAGCATCAGCACTGAGCCTGCTCCTCCCACTCCCTCTCAACAGAGCATTCCAGAAACAGCCTCCAGTCAGTGCGGTCAGCATGTAAGATGTCATTGCGACGCCATCCTAAACCCTAAAGAGTTATTCAATATCCACAGCAAGTTACATTTTCAGAACATGAGGGAACTTGAAATGCCCTACACTGCTTGCCAGTTATTTACTGAGAAATGCCCTGGCATCTACCTTGAAGACACCTCACAACTGAAAACACTTTGGGAAAACTTGGGGAATTAATTTCTATGAAATGTTCTTGGCTTATGGAGTTTAGTTTATTTAAACTAATTAAAATGATAATTGTTAATATAATTGATCCATTATAAGAACATGATATTAATTCCCTCTTGCACAAATAAAGCTTGAAAAAAGTGGGCAAAGAGCTTGTGAATCTTGCCCTCTGGTAGAAGGGCTGCTGGGAACTTTCCATAGAAATTTTCTGACCTGGAGCATCTGATGACAGTCAGGACACACAGAATGACCTCATTTCAGGACTCACCAGCATATTATTCCCAGCAAAGGTATATTACTAGATTCTTGGAGAAAGAGTGCATTTTAATTGCCATTTTTCAACTTATATAAGAAACAAATATTCAATATCAAAAACTATAAAAGAGAGGAGGTAGGGAGGGAAGACAGAGAGAGAATTATAAAGAGAAAGTAAAATTTGCCTGTTACCCCACAATTTTTGAAAAACTGCCATTAACAGTATTTCTAGGTAGGTGTTTTTAATACAAACTGCTGATCAGGATACATAACTGTTTTACATTTGCTAAAAAGGCCCATCCTTTTAGCATTTCCCTGACCTCAAGCACATTTCATCTGTTGGCTAAAGTTTTTTGATGCTGAGAAGATTCTTTCTCATTTAATTGACCCCCTCAAGTTCTAAACCCATAAAACTGAGACACAGCTTTTATCACTCAGGTCTGTGTTCTTTAAATTTTCCATTAGCATCAAAGATAAATTTTGATTTGGAACGAGACCAAGAAACTCGAATCAGAATGAAGGAAACATCCAGATTTGCCAGTCTCTACTTTCCTTTTCTAAGCATTTCCATTTGATTCCCTTCTCTTCCCCACCCATTGCTTTATACAGAACAAGCACCATTTCAGTCTCTCTTTGAAGCAGAATTATGCCATCACCTGGAACTGGGTGACAGAGACCTGATGTTTAAATCAGTGTTGTTACAACAATGAGCATGGAAGTGGAGGAGAACGGAGAAACAGTCATCATGTTCCTATGATTTCTTGTGCTTTTTAGCCTTCTTGGCTCACCTGCAGGAAGGATGGGACTTTAGGAATTAGGTTTGTTTACATGAAGCAACTGTTCTACTCTTCAGTGGAGGAACATTTGGAAAAGTTCTCCTTCCCTTTGGAATGTTGGCCGGTCCTGCATCCTTTCTGCCACGTAGTAAGAAATGTGAACTGCCCACTAACGAGCTTTTGAGAATCTGAGTGTTTTCTGCGGAGTGGCGATGTTCTTACCTGCTGAGGACTGGAAACCATGTGATTGATAAAGAGAACCCAGAGGAGATTCCTCCTAGGAAAACACACCTGTCAGTGAGACCGCTGAAGAGGAAGGAACAGGGTGAGTAAACCTGCACTGACAGATGATCCCACACGGGGGATGCATGTCCCAGGGGACGGGCAGAAGCCTGCAGCAAGGTGCCTGTTCTCCTCTTGCTAAAAACCCAAAGGCAAGGACGATGGGAGGACAGTTTTGTCAATGTTTCCACAAGAGCATATGAAACCCTGAAACATCAGACCCGAAGAAAAGAGGTGCCAAACCCTTGAAAAAACCATAACCACGGGGACTCCTAAAGGTTACAGCCAGGCCAAAAAACAAACAAACAAGCAAAAAGTATTAAATCCTCTAACCTGGTTAAACGAGCTATTCATCTTATGGGCTGTGGCTCGTAACTGTCATTCTATTACTTAGGAATCAAAGATGGGTCCTGGCAGCGACCCAGCTAAAAGTGAGAAGAAAGAAAACTAAACTGTTGTAACTAGTTTATCTTTTTTAAGTAAGCAACAAAACAACTGCGAGGCATATACTGCATACTTCGTGTCTTGGATCCACAAGGGAGCCATGCCAAATGTCAGATTAAATATTCCACAGCTGAAGTGTTTGCATAACTTTTTGGTGGCTACCATTTAAAGAAAGAAAAACAGTGATGGGCCTTTAAAAAAATATTCCCTTAACTTGACATGCTCACAGTGTACTGCCAGCAATTGCTCTCAACTTGGAAGGCAAGGCCACGCATATCTTGTCCCTGGAGTGACAGTGCCAGCTGGCAAGCGTGTCTCTGTGTTTCCATTCACCCCAGGAGCATGAAGCCCCACTGTGCGCCCGAAGGCCACAGCTGCACTGCTGTATTGTTTGAGCATCTCTGCTTTGGCTAAGAAGCAAGTCATTTTAAGAAGGAATTTCCTGGTTCCTGAAGTGTCTGTCATGTTTCAACAATAAGTTTGCAATGGCTGCGCGTGTTTTCAGTTTGGGTTGGCTCTGTGGGTCTGCCCGGGAAACTGGAGACAGGTCTTTTATTGAAACAAAATAATAAGTCTGAACAAATCAGCTTTATTGTCATTGGCCCTGGCTGGTGGGGATTAACTTTAGCTTTATATTTCTAAAGGATTGCTCAAGAGATGATGCTCTTCAATTTCAGGTTATTTGAGGGGAGGGAGAGAACTGACACATTTGAAATGCCTACTAAGTGTCAGGTGCTTTTCATGGATGATCTCAATGTCTTTTCCTTACCATAAATAGAAGGAGTTGTTCCTCTATTCATTTTACCAATGAGGAAATGGAGACACTGAGAGGGTCATTCACTTATCCAAGGTCACATAGTTAAGAGTGCAGGATGTGAAATCCAATGGCTTTGTTTCACCCCAGATCTGCCACTTACCCTCTGTGACTTTAGGCAAGTCACTTGACCTCTCTGTTCCAACTTTCTCATCTGGAAAATGAGAATATTCATGGGAATCCTCCATCAAGGACTATACTGAGTAAAGCGATCAATACCTGAACTGGTCAATACATTCATGTGACATGACAGTGCAGAGATTTCAACCTAGTGCAACTCCACCCCAGGTTGGTGCGATGCCACCTCCTCACCAGTCTGAGGGTCAATGCCACTCCTCTCCACCGGGAAGGTTTAAGTCAACACAGATGTGCAAAAAGCTTAAAGCTGAAGGTGATTTTACATCTTTGTTCTAAAATTATTTTCTCTATTGAGGCAACAGGACCTGTAGCTCTGGCTCAGGCTTCTACAAAAGAAGCTCCTTCTGAAAAGGAACCAGAAGGAGAAGAGAAGAGATGGGAGGTGTGGAGGAAAGAGGGAGCCACCGTCTCATTGTCCAGGTCGGCGGCTTGGATTCAGAACTAAAAACTGAAAAACCACCTTGTGGTGTGTTTTCTCATGATAGCTGACATTTAGTCTGGTCATTACAGCAAAAGTCAGAGCTAAACTGGTGACGCTAGCAGATGTCAATCATCACAGTGCCTGACAGCCTGGGGCTCAAGCCCTGCCTGGGTGCTTCCTGGGTGCCAGGCTCTTTGCTGGACCCTGGGGTGCCAAGATGGGTAAGACACAGTCCCTGCGCTGGCAGAACTCAGACAAGTGATCACATGAGCCTAAACTGTGCAGGGACCTTGCTCTCCAATGAGGCTGTATAAATTATCGATCATCTGAAATCCATTCAAAAGGAAACTTAGGTACTTCATGAGCTGTCTTGAAACCAGGAATATCTGAAGGTTTGTGAAGAGACTTAGGTAACTTTCTGGAATAATCCTCAGTGAGAAAGCAAAATCCACAAGTAGGAGGGAGTCCATAATGCAACCAATCCAGTAAATCACTTGGAAGTTTTTCCAGACTTGCAAGGATTTCTTAGGCACCAGTTGCCCCAATAACTAACCCCAAGGACTTGGAATCCAAAACCTGAAGATGAGTTCCGGCCTCACCACTTACAAGCTGTATGACTTTAGCCAAAAATCACTCAACCTGTCTGAGTCATTTTTTTATCTGTAAAATGGGGAAAATAAATAATATTCAGGCTACAGGATTATTATTATCAAAAAGTAAATAGATGAATGTCTTTTAAAGCCCCTTTTATACAGTAAAGACTTGTAAATACTTACTCTTGTTACTTCCATTCATACTTTCTCTTCCATTCTGTTTGGATAAATTTTTCATAGTGTGACTTTTAGGCTGTAAGTTTTTTACTTTATAGTTTGATATTTGTGAATATTTCACTAAAGAAGAGTGGAAAAAAAAACCCAGCATCAGTGAGCAGTTTTTCAATACTACCTCCATGAGGCGGCGGTGGGTAAAAACAGGGTACCTCCCACTATTTTATTTTTAAACATTTATTTGCGGATTATTTACTTTTTATCAGGTACTGTGCTAAATGTTGTGTATGTATGTGTGTGTAAAATTTCACAACATTCTCATTCACATAACAAACTCATTAGAATATTATTATTTCCATCTTACAAATAAACTATGGTTCCAAAAGCCCAAGCAACATCCTCAAGGTCAGAAATCTAGTAACCAGTTGAACCGGGATGTGAACTTCTGTTTGCCTAACTCCAAAGCATAGGTTCTCAACTACAATCTATCCTGTGTCTGAAGATGATGATACTAATAATCTGCAATGGGAAAGGGAGTGACGATAACAACGTCCATTTATTATGTTCACAGGAAACTGAAATGTGATCATTTATGACTTTCTTTGAGGGTTGGATAATAATTATAAATATGTACCTATGATAGAAATTTATGAGATATGATCTAAGCAAAAGAATAAAGAGTATAAAATACAATGTAAAATATGTGACGCTTTTATACAAGCCTCCTCTTTACCAGGACCCCTGTCTTCCCTGAGCTGATCTTGAGGGTCTTATACCATTATCAACTTCCAGCCAGAAAGAATCTCACAACTCTGAATTCCCAGAGCCTCTTAGAAGAATCTTTTTCATGACTAGCCCTCCAGTCTCAGGACCTTTGCATTTACTATTCTCTCTGCTTGGAACATTATTCTCCAAGAAACCTGTTCAGCTCATCTGTTCACTTCATGGAAGTGTCTGTGCAAATGTTCCTTATAAAAGAAAATATGGTGTATATATATAGACACAACAGAATACTACTCAGCCATAAAAAAGAATGAAATAATGCCATTTGCAGCAACATAGATGGACCTAGATTGAAGTAAGTCGCTCTAGGAGCTAAGTGAAGTAAGCCAGACAGAGAAAGACAAATACCATATGATATCACTTATATGTGGAATCTAAAAAAATGATACAAATAAATGTATTTACAAAACAGAAAGAGACTCACAGACATAGAAAACAAACTTATGGTTACCAGGGGGGGAAATGGATGGGGAGTAAATTGGGAGTTTGGGATTAGCAGATACAAATTACTATATACTGAATAGATAAACAACAAGGTCCTACTGTATAGCACCAGGAACTATATTCAATAACTTACAACAACCTATAGTGGAAAATATGAAAAAGAATATACATATACATATATATATACACACACGGATGTATAACTGGAAAAAAGTCCCTTATCAGACAGACCCTCCAGTTTGATGACCTAAGTCTTTTCTCATCATATTGTACAAAATAGCCAAGTCCCCCTCATCATTATCCATAGCCTTACTTTATTTTTCATTAGAGGAGTTCCTATCATTGGAGATATTATTTCATATTTATGCATTTGTTTACTGACTACTTCTATGACTCACACAGAAGCTCTGTAAGAGCCCTGGGAATTTCTTTTGTTTCTTGATGCCCCAAATCTAGAATGGCACTGGACACACAGTAGTGTGCAATATATATTTGATAAATGGATGAATGAAATGAAGAATGAATTACTATGGCCCTTTCTCTTTTGTATCATAGTTGGTTATACATGGGTCTTACCTCACCTAGGAAATTATGAACTTTTTGAGGTCAGGATCTGTGCTTGTTTCATTTTTATATCTCTTTAGTTCCTAACACAGTACTTGCAATTTGTTTACTGACTGAAAATTTGCAGAGATTTTATATACAATGCCTCATTTGTGACCCCTAGGAGTCTATAAAATAGGTTGATATTTTTATCCCCATCTGTCTTAGCTTGACCTGCTATACCAAAATACCATAGACTGGGTGGTTTAAACAATAGATACTTATTTCTCACAGTTCTGGAAGCTGGGAAGTCCAAGAATAAGGTGCGAGCTGATTTGGTTCCTGGTGAGACCCCTTTACCTGGCTTGAAGGCTGCCACCTTCTCACTGAGTTCTTACATGGTAGAGAGAGAGAGAGAGACAGACAGACAGACAGACAGGCAGCTTTGGACTCTTCTTCTAAGGGCACTAATCTCATTCATGAGGGCTCCACCCTCATGACCTCATCTAAACTTAACCCCCAAAGTCCCCACCTCCAAACACCATCACACTGAGGTTACAGCTTCATAATAACAAATTTTTTTGGGGGGGGACCAACATTTGGTCTATAATACCATTTTACAGATGAGAAACCATAAGTCAAAGAAATGCAATAATTTTTCCAAGGTCAAAGATAATGAAGAAGTCAAGTCTCAAGTTCTTTTCTCCACAAGTCTGGTACTCTCTTCTTGAAGGGACATGGTCTCTCCCTGTGTTAGGCCCATAAACAACTATTGAACAAGGAATGAGAAAGCAGATACTGAAGCAGTGCCTCACTTGGAGGTACAGAGGAGGCAGGAAGAGTAAAAGCCTTTCACACAGTCAACATAAAAGTAGATGTCTGCTTTCGGGTTTTCTTAAATATTATTTTTTTAATCAAACATGGTTTTAAAAGTTTATTTTGTGATTGAGAAGTCTATCCTCACACTTATCCCTCTCACTTTAGGCTGAAGGAATGGAGGCTCTGTGAGGGAGAATAACTAACTGAATAGGCTACATAGCAACTAAATTGGGAGAGACAGGATTTGAGATTAGGCCAGGCTCTTTTTACCTGCAAGGGAATTCAGTTCTTAACACGATCACTGAGAAAACACTGTGTGCCCTTCTATTTGGCCTGTTGTTCCAGTGGACATGTTTCAGAATAGAGTCATCTTCTCCAAAAGAAATGGAAAAAATATAAGTCTCTGAAAAGTTAAAGCCTTGGTCATTGATCCTTCTCTTCTAAGTATATATATATAGTATATATAGATACAGATATTATACATACATACATATATGTATATTTGGGGGGGAGGGGAATATCCCTGAAGGCCATTCATTTTTTTCTGGATTTGATGAGTTCTTTAATCCTCAAATACTTCTATAATCTGTCACTAAACCCCAGAACTCCTAGAACCATCGTATAAAGTCAACCCAGATTCCAAACTTAATGAGATTTATTCACCACTAATCTCTGTATCTATTTTTAACAGGAAATATTTTACTTATTTTCAAGACAGAACATGTCTCTGTAACATGCCACTGCAGCAAATTCTACATTCTTGGAGATTAGAATATAAGACAGAGTAGAGGGCTAAATCTCAACCCAGAGACTGCTTTATCTTTTATGTTTTAGGCTGGACTATAGATAGAAGGAGGAACTATGTGGTTTAGACATTAAGCAGACTAATTCAAACTTAAAAGCTGCGTTTAAATTTGCCGGTTAATGCCTGATTATGCACCATAATTTATAATTCCAGTCTCTGTTCTACCCTACCATGGGCCAAAACAAATCAAAATCATCCAAAAACAAAATCCAAACCTGCTTTATTTGATGACAATAATGAACGTGGAGCATTCTTTCAATTCACACGATAAGCTGACTTTATCTAGTACCCACTATACATGAAAAATCTTCATGTACCTAGCGTGACTTAAGTCGAGAACCTTCAGAGGAGCCACTTCAGAAGGTCTCCACCACTGAAGCCAGTAATGTCAGTCCTTCTTTGGAACTTTTCATTGGAAGTTGTTCCATCTTTTAAGGTTGACTTGTGAAGATGAGAAGAAATGCTGGGCAGACAAAACTAAGATGCCCACTGTACTTTTTGCATCTATAATATGAAGGATTTAGCCTGATTAAGAGGATGCTAAGGACCATTTAAGCTCCAGTATTCTGTGATGATTTCATTTTCCCCCATATAATATATTATTCTGCCAAACCCAATCACAGTGTCTTTCTTTGCAGAAACCTAAACAACTTTAGGTGGAGTAGGTCGCTTAATGATTTCCCTGTGAGCAAAATAAAATGACTTTTCTGAGGTTCAAAACTGATTCACAGTAAATCAGTGCTGAAACAGGTATTTTCTTCTTTGGCCTCTTATTCTGGACTCACAAGCCACACAGCACATCACACATACCATTAGCTGTGTATCCTACTTCTGGCTGGCTTCAGAAATTGTCAAAGTCTGTGATAGAGCAATGAAGAAAATACAGGTGTATTGCATTTCCAGCAAATAGAGAGTTTCCTAGGAAATAATAGTTTTCAAAGTTTAAATTGTACTAAATCAGCTTGTTACTTAAAGCACTGACATGGCAAAAGATCCTTTGCTTTAGCAGATAATCACTCTGCCAGCTTTTCTATTTAGCAAGTCTAAATCTCATGAGTTGGATTTACTTAAAGTCGGCACACCTGTGAGTAACTAGAGAGCACTGAACTCAGGAGAGTGACACAATTCTTGATGGACAAGCTGTGGCTGGTACCTGGTGCTCATGGCAGCAATGCCACTGGTGTTCCTCATTGTCACTGCATTTAGAAGCTAAGAATGTTGGAAATGACATTTCTTAAAAGCACACCTTTATTGTCCATGTTTGTCTATGACTACTTGCAGAGTACTGTCATCATGCTACCTAAGAAAGTCGAATAGAAAACATTTTAAAAATGAAGTTTTCAGAAGATTCACTCTTGAATGTAAGTAAAAATAAAGTGTATCATACAGTATCTGTCTTTGACTTATTTCACTGAGAATAATGCTGTCTAAGTTGTTGCAAATTTCATTCTTTTTTAAGGCTGAGTAGTATTCCATTGCATACATATGCCACATCTTCTTTACCCATTCACCTGTTGGTGGACACTTAGGTTGCTTCCATATTTTGGTAACTGTAAATAATGCTGCTGTGAACACTGAGGTGCATGTCATCTTTTCAAATTAGTGGGGGGTTTTTAGATATATATCCACTTATATGAGGAATCTAAAAATACAACAAACAAGTGAATGTAACAAAAAAGAAGCAGAGTTGCAGGTGCAAAGAATGTAGTGGTTACCAGTGGGAAGAGGGAAGGGGGGAAGGGTAATAGAGGGGTAGGAGAGTAAGAGGTACAAACTATTATGTATAAAATAAGCTACAAGGATATATTGTACAACATGGGGAATATAGCCAATATTTTATAGTAACTATAAATGGAATATAACCTGTAAAAATTGTGAATGACTATATTGTACACCTACAATTTATATAATATTGTACATTAATAATGCTTCAATAAAAAATAAACTATATAAAATAGTAACTAGAAAAAGAGGATGGCTGCAAAAAATTAGGATGTGGGCATGGACTCTGAATATTTTCTGCCGTGCAGAGACCCAAGGGTCTTTTTCTGTTTTCCATATGTACTCTATTTCTTAGCTCTCATTTAACTAAGCAGGGGCTGGCTGAAATAAGCTGCTTTGAATAATTTACTAATTTGGGGGAGCCACAAGAGTTATTTTATAATAGCACTGGATCTGATAAAATTTTAACCTCCAACTTGTCTGAAGGGACACTATTAGGAAGAATTTTATTAAAATCCCCAGTTTCCACAGCTTCAAGAGGCACCTCTGGCGGTGTAGGGCTGTCCTCAGCACAACTTTTCACTTGATCTGATGTGGGGGGTGCTTTCTGAGTCTGTGCTGAACCATAGCGTTAGAGACTGAACGTTTGTTTCCCCCTAAAATTTGTACTCTAAAAAAATCTACTCCCCAGTGTGATGGTTCTAGGAGGTGGGGCCTTTGGGAGGTGATTTGGTCATGAGGATAGAGCGCTCCTGAATGGGATTAGTGCCCTTATAAAAGAAACCCCAGAGAGCTCCATAGTCCCTACTACCATGTGAAGCCACAGCAAAAAGCACCACCTATGAACGAGGAAGTGGACTCCAACCAGATACTGAAGATGCTGGAGACTTGATTTTGGACTTCCAGCCTTCAGAACTGTGAGAAAGAAATGTTTGCTGTTGAAGCCACCCAGTCTATTAGAGTCTTTTGTTATAGCAGCCTGCACGGACTAAGAAACACAGTAAGTTCTGACACTGCCTGATTGCACTGCTAAGAAGCAAACTCTATGAACTTTCCCTTACTTTACAGAAACTCTAGTTTTTTACCCTCAGCATCTTGTAAGCGCATACAGACCCCTCTGTCATCTGTTGCTTAGTTTCTTTGAAGCTATTTATAGCTCAGGTTATAACCTCCTCTGATTCCTTTTTTCCCCCCTAATTTCATAAACTGAGTGTCGTGTTTCAACTGGTGAGTCTTATTTTAATTGCTCCTTCCATTACTCCCCATTTAGAAATAATATAAAGTGGTTAGAGAAAAAAAAATATGCATCTGCCTAACATTCAATGAACATCTATATGCAAAACATTGTGGAGCATCCAAATTTGAATCAGAGTCAGACCCAATTCTCATATAGTTTCAACTAATAGGAAAGATAAAACTTTTTTAAAAAAATGTTACACAAAAAGGATGGATGAAAAGTATTAGATGTCAGTAGCAAGTTTCAAGGAAAATGGCATTTGTTTTTCCCTGGAAGATCAGGGAGAGTCTCAGAGAAGTCATTTTTGAATTAAGCCTTTTTCTTTTTAATTTTATATGAAACAGTTTGTTTTATTTTTCTGACATCACAGCCCAAACAAGTGGTTTCGTACTGCATATAATGGACGTTACATAGAATGTTTGTGTGGGGGAGGAGGAAGAAAGGGAAGTAACCACAAAATTAAAAAAAAAATCCAGGATAATTTTTAGCATCTGTTCCACTCCCACATTAATAAAATTCACCTGGAAATTCAAATAGAAAGAAAACAGAAAAATAAGAGTCAGGGGAAAGAAGGACATACTGGTGAAATAAAAGGTACAAGGGAGAAAAAAAAGCCACAGAGTCCCAGGGGACAGACCTCACGCTCCCTTCCCAAACCAGGAGGATGCTTAGCAGGGATATGGAGGCGTTGCTAGATCTATCTCCTCAAAGTAATGCCATGTACCACAGTGCCCAAGGGAAAAGAGGGGAGGGACGCAGAGCATGAGCAGGCCAGGGGTTGGGGCATAAGGGAAGGAAACACAACTTGCCTGAGAGAGGCCAGGGATCTCATTGAGCTGAGGCTTGGAATGGATAGACCTGTATCTGGAAGGATGCCCCAAGTTTCCACTGACCTCGGACCTCCCATGCTAGGCAATGCTAGTACCTTCTAGGGGCTGATTTGCTTGCCCATCATCCCTTATGCAAAAACACAGATCTTGGACCCCAGGGCTGTTTCCCCTCACAGGAACCATTTCAGTGTCTGGCTGGGCTTCTCAGGTGGAGTACAGAGGACAGATTCAACTCAGGTCTGACCTCCTGCAGATCTGAGTCAGAAAGAATGGAAGGCATACTATTCCCCAGCACAGTGAGGCAGTCAGGAGCCCTCAGGTCTCCAAATTTGCAAAGTGCTGTAGCCACTGAATTTTGAGGTATGAAGAAAATGATTCTTGCTGTGGGGGAGATTCATACTGGAGGGAACTCCTGAGAAAAATGTAACTGTCTTTGAGATACCATTTGAGGCTCCTAGGACCCATAACCCATCAGAGGACTGTGTGACATCGAATCAGGCCCTACTGAAACAACACCATGGGGAAGTACATTGGTCCCTGTGGTATTCAAGGAGGGCATCTGGTTGGAGGGCTTGGTCATTCCCATTAGGTTGACGGCTGGCACTGGAACCTGAAGTTAAAGGATTTTCTGTGTTAATGCCCATTCCTGGCATGTTACTCATTGATGAGAAGTAGAGTAGAAGAGCTGGAGGGGAATTGTCATCTGAGCCTACTGCCATCTTGATGGTATGATGAGATAGTCAGGTAGAACTGGACATGGCAAACTTAGATGTTCAAGACATCACGATGGAAAGCAGGTGTGGGGAAGGAGTACCTCTGGAGGCAAGCTGCACCAGAGAGAAGACAACCTGGATATTCACAGAAGCAGATTATCCCGCAGAGCAGCAGCAAATCCAAAGATGGGGCTATTGAATGAAAGCAGCAGTGTCTGGGCCCGCGGTCAGGCCCACTATGTACAACAGAATCTGGAGGCACTTGAGATTTCTGATCAGCAAGTCCAGCATTGATGACTGGACGTACGTGGTGGGAGGTTTCAGAGGGTTCATACCAGGAGAAAGCACAGGGCTACTTGCCACAGATGTATTCAAGGCCTTCTGCCCTGGGCCATGTCAAACTGGAGGAACTGTGTTGAGGCTAATCGGGTTTCTGGAAGGGTTGAGTAGTAGTTGTGGCTATGACAGAGTTGGCCATTAGTTCTGTTGGTGGGTCTGATTGTCTCTCTGAGATTCTGCAAACCACTGATGCTTCCTGCCATACTCCTGCTGAGGATGCTCACCAGGTGGCAGGGGAATCACCTTCTGCTCAGCAGGCAGCATCCTGGAGCCACCTGAGTATAATCCATCATCTCCCCAGAGCACAATGACCCTCTCCTCTTTTGAGGTATCATCTGAGAGCTGGATCCATGTTGACATTTAAATTGATGTTTCCCTTCATGACATAAAGGACCATCCCAAACTCAAATCCCCAACCAGGGCTCATGGGTGGGGCATTGTTTTTGGAAAGTTATCCTGTTAGAACTCAGAGGGAAAATGGGACAGTTCACTAAGAGCCTGGGATCATCTGAGTCATCTCTATTCTGGGTCTGATGCCTGTTATGCTTATTCCAGGGAGATGACCTCGAAATTTTTCTTCAAGCTGCTGTTGAAACATCTCTGCAGACAGCCTTTGGAGATTGTGAAAGCACTTCCCTCAGTTAAACCACTGAAGACCCTCTTGCAAGGAGAGAAATTTCAATCATTTGGGATTTTTGACACACTATCTGGCCGACTGACTGCAGGAAGCCCTGATCTGGATGCAGGGTTGGGGACATTTGCCCTTCCATTTCAGAGCTTATCACTCCTGCCAATCCAGAAAAGCATACATATAAGACCCCTGGCATGTTGGGGTTAAGGGCCATGCCCCTAGGAGCAGAGAACGTGCTGTAGTCATACTCTCAGAATAAGGTTCTGCTTGGCCAGGTGCCCAGCCTTCACTAGGGGTCATCTGGTACAGAGAGAGAGGCCCTGGGACAAATTCCAAGGTTCATGCTGATAAACCTCTGTATCTTGGAGGGAGCACTGTGGTAGAGTAGCCTGTTTCTGATTCCTCTTCTTCTATTTATTAAAAACTCCTGCTGTAATTTCAGTCAAACTATCTGCTCAGGAGTCCTATGATCTGGGTGGTTGGATCCTAGGGGCCCAGACTAGGAGTACATGGAAGGTGAGATCACTTCATCTAGAGAAAAAGGCACATCTCTAATCTGGATGGACAAGTGGAGACTCCACATCTGTCCGGGACACAAGTCCCTTCCCTAGGCTTCATTACTGAGCCACTAAGGTCTGTGTCAACCCTTCTGGTTTCTTTGCAGGTCCATCTAATACCCCAGCATCCTGCATTCTTTGTGCTGCTATGGATGCTTTCTCATCAGGGGAAAGCATATGACGGATTTGAGAGTTCATAAGGAGTGTTCCTGATGTTCCAGCTGCTCATGAGGCAGTCTATCTGGGTCCTCCCCCAGGGTGGGGGGCTCTCCATTGGACACCAGTGCAGGAGATGGGATGAGGGCATGGGGATCTGCCAGAGCCATTGTCCCTGTGGGAGACAGAGGTAACTGCTTGGTTTGGGAACATCAAATTTGGCCCTGTACCATGCAGGGAAAGTGGAGTAGAGCTGGCAGGGCTGCCTGCAGAAGGAATCTGTTTTCTACCCCAGCCAGGGGACACATGTGAGCAGCAGGTGTGGGTGCTGATGCCAGAATGCACTGAGTTGGCTGCAGTCTGGTATTCAGGGAAGAATTCTGGCTCTGCTTGCCTGAAACTGAGAGAGGTTTCAGATCATTCCAACGGCAGATATCTGTGGATTCAGAGGGGCCTTCTTTCTTACTCTCTTGCTGCTAGGGATGTTCTGGATGCAGTTTCAACTTGATCTTCAGTGCAGCTTCTGCAGCTTGATAACATAAGCACCATTTTGGTTAATATCTTCTGAGCAAGAGTTTGCTTTGGACAAAAGTCTGGCTATGGAAAGGTCTCGAAGACCTGTGGGTCATGAAATTTGTTCACAAGGGCGTTGTGCACTGGAAATCCTGAGACTTTATGTGATCAGCAGAATTATATTCTTTACTCCTGAGAGCTCCCTGATCAAGGGAGTGGGTGGAAATACTTTGCTCCCTTGGCATCACTTCCAGCCCCATTCTTCAGGTCCTTGTTCCCACCTGGCCCACGGAGTACTTGTAGCTTTCTTGGCTCCCACTGTTGGAGTCACAAGGCCAGGACTGGGATTGACTGGCCAGCCCCCTTGTTCACTCTGCCTGGAGAATGTGAAAACCAGGGGATTCCAAGATGGGGACATCACTGTAAGGGAAAGCCATCATCTCCTGCTTTGACTTGGGCTCTGACTCTCTTTTGTGATGGAGTTTCTCCCTTCGGGGTTACTGGAATGCACTGGTTGAATCGCTGAGCCTGAAGTCACAGACAGGGACAGGCTCTCTGAGTTCTTGGACTGCAACAGAAACAGTTGCTGAGGCAGGGACAGTGGTCTGCTGCTTGCTGGGTGTGCCCCTTTATGCTGGGCACCTGTATGCCTTGTTCCTCTCTGTTTTTCTGTGTTCTGGAAGTGGGTCTTGCAGCTTCAGCATTCTCTGAGTGGGCTTCCCGCTGCTAGAGGAGAACCTTGCGTGTGGAGGGCACACAATACACAAGGATTACTGCAGGGCAGTGTTGATCGCAGGGCTCAGGGTCTGGGAGTCATGCTCTCAAAGGCAATCTGCATCTTTCAGGAAGTTCAGTTTGCTCTTTAATCTACATTGGGACACTGAAGAACTTTCCAAAACTAATCTCTGCCTCCTAAACAGAAATGAATTTCTAGGTGAAAACTGGGCTGACACATCCAGTTCCTGGAAGCAGGATGGGAGCATGATAGGGGGAACAGGCTTTGGTCCAGGGCACATCCTGGCACTGAGTTGGCACCCTTGCCTCTTCTGTCTCCCCACTGCATCTCTTGAAGTGTTTTAACCACTGGAAGGGACCATGTAAACAAAACATATAAGAAATAAGCTTAGAAAGGTAAGTTGGGGCAAATTTTAGGGAAGTTTTCAAGGCTAGATTATAAATTTGGACTTTTTTTGGTGGGGGGGGACTGCTCAAGATTTCTGAAGATGGGAGTGACATGATCATGACTTGGCTGTAGAAAGATTCATCCTATTATTGTTTAGAGGAAAAAGAATCAAGATGCTTCCAGATGCAAGTTAAAAAAAAAAAGATGGCTTAGATGACTGTCATCTAATCTAAAATTTATTATCTTATGTAATAAAAAGTCCCAACCTGTAAAGAGAGATCCAGTTGTTTTTCACAAAGCAATGGTGATATTTGAAACCAAGAGATTGGCTGAGGGTGTCAAGAAAGGACATAGAAACAACAAAAAAGTGACCAATAATAGAAATTTAGAGAATGTCAGGGAGGAAAGTTAGGAAGCAGAAAAATAAAAATAAGTTTCTTACTATCTCATTTTTGCTACTTCTAGTTTAGCATTAGAGCTCACCCCTGCCCCTTAAATGATTATTTTTAAATGAAAAAAGTTCAGTATGAATACTCAGGTCTCTCAGGGATATACATTCTCATTTCAGAAGACCAATTTAGCCAAGTATAAGGATAACTAAGAGAGTCCTTTCTCTATAGACAAGACCTCTGATCCATTTCAAAGTAATTTTATTTACTGTCACTAAAAGTAATTAGAGCATTCATCCCTAGTGGCCACTGGTCATCTTAAAAGAAATTTCCATATTTATCTAGAGAGCACCCAGTGAAATCCATAAAGAAACTCAGCAATCCACAGAGCAGTCTCCCATTGCCAACAGAAGGGTGTAGCTCTGCAGACTTGCTACCGATATCTGTACCCAGGCAAGGCACTCATCAAGAATTTCAGATATGAATGCTCAATTAGGAGCACCTCTTCACTGTTCTGGCAAAGTGTCCTCGCCACGAGATTCTATTTTGTGCAGTAAGCTAAGGGATGTAGACTTGAAACTATAAAATGAAACAACCATTGGCCATCTTTCACTTTAGCTGAGCCTAGTTAACATGTCACCTCTGTCATGCTTCGGAGCACACTGAGTGTGAGTGGCAACACCCAGCCAAGGCAGCCATCACTCAGTGCTTTGCCATATAATTGTTTTTCTCACCAACAGACCAAGAGACTTAGTCATAGGAAATGGGCACTAATAATTCTGTAGGGAAACCAAAAGAGATGATGAACTTTGTAGATAATGAAACACCTGGCAGGCTACCTGCCCTTGCAGATTGCTTCCACTGCCCACACCTAATGACTCAACTCCTTGCTCTTAGGGGGGGTGTGCTTTTGCCACAAAAAACAATGAAAATGTCTAACTTGAAATCAACAGTGCTACGTTCTGTAAAATTATACTAGAGCTTTCAATTTAAAAAGCCCAGATGTGTAATTTTTAAATTGATCTCTCACACACTATACATTGCTTGTGTACATTTAAATGAATGAAGAAATAAGTAAACATCTAGAGATGTCTAGATATAGATATAGACAGTTAACATTTACTGAGCACTTAGCATGTGCCAATATGTTTACATATGTTAACCCATTTGAATCTTATAAGGTAGGTAATGTTATCATCATATTCTTTTCATAGATAAGAAAGAAAAAGAATAGAAAAAGACATTGATAGATGGGTTGCAATGAATTCCAAAATGTAAGTAACAAATAGAATGTCATCAGTGACATTTGCACATCCCCAATTTATACATATTTATTTGGTCTTTTTTTTCCCCTTTCTCCTCCCAGCTTCATCACACAAAACAGTTTTGAACCTGCATAGGCTGAGCAGCAATCTTCAGGACTGTAGGGAAAGCTGCTGTTAGTTAGCAGCTTTTAATTAGTAGCTTTCTGGAAGACAATGTTCCATTCTCTTCTGGAACAATACGTCCATGGACATCTGCCTCCGAGAGGTAGCTGGTGAAGAGCTCCATGGTGCCTCTTCTAATCATGTCTTCATACTCTGTAGTTAACAACATGCACGCAATTCAATGCATTAAATAATTAGTTCTCAGCATCTTGTGAACCAAGGACTTATTTCCAGAATGGTTTAGTAGTTTCTTCTGAAGTCCATGATCACAGAGGAAATCATTAGGCTCAGAAGGGTTGTACTTAAAACCTTGTGTCTCTGTTTATCTAAAACGACTGTGATAATTAAGCCTCTCATAAATTTCCTGCCATACCTTGCTCTGAGGATTTGAATCTTCAGCTCAGGCATTCCTCCTGGGTCTGGCATGGTGCTGGGAGGCCGGAGTCACTCAGACCAGAATCCCTAGAGCCTTTGGGACACAGGCTCTTCTCTTGTATGGCCTTCAAATGTGATTTTTCTTACTGTAATCATATTCAAGCCATTCTTCTTGGGGTTAAAATCGATCCCTCTACTTCATTATGGCAAAAAAGAGATGTACTAGGACTTTGTCTTAACATCCTTCACCTTGATATCCAATAATTCAGTAGTAGTAATCTTACTGTATCTTATAAAAGTATCAATCTCCAATGGAAGAGAAGTTAAACAATAAAACAAAACAAAGAATGACCAAAAACCCAAACAACTCAATTAAAAAAAATTAGCAACCAACTTGAAAAGACATTTCACCAAAGAAGACTTACAAATGACCAATAAACATGTGGAAAGATACTCAAAATCACTAGCCACTAGGGGAATGCAAATCAAAACCACAATAAGACACCATGTCATACCCATCAGAATGACTGTTATCACAAACAACAATAAGCTCCTGAAAATAACAAGTCTTGGTGAGGGAGAAATTGGAACTCTTATCCATCACTATGCAGAAAACAGTATGGCAGTTGCTCAAAAAATTAAAAATAGAAGTACCACATGTTGTGCCACTTTACTTCTGGATATACACTCAAAAGAATTGAAAGGAGAGACTCAAACAGAGAGGTGTACACCATATTCACAGAAGTCTTCTTCACAATAGCCAGAAGGTGAAAGCAATTCAAGTATTCATAGGATGAACAGACTTTTTAAACATGGAATATCCATACATATTATTCAGCCCTGAGGAAGGAATTTTTGACATATTCTGCAACATGAATGAAACTTGAAGTCATTGTAAGTGAAATAAGCCAGACACAAAAGTATAAATACTGTATGATTCCACTTATATGAGGTACCTGGAATAGTCAAATTGACAGAGTCAAAAAGTAGCAGTTTCTCGTTGCAAGGCTAGGGGGAGAGGGGAATGAGGAGTTACTGTTAGTGTACATAGAGCTTCAGTTAGGGAAAGTGAAAAACGTTCTGCAGACAAATACTGGTGACGGTTTCACAACATCATGAATATACTTACTGCCCCTGAATGTATGCTTACAAATGGCAAAATGGTAAATTTTATGTTATGTGTATTTTACCACAAAAAAAGAATACTTAAAACAAAATGAAAAAGCAACTGCATCTCCCCCCCACCCCCAGGTAGCTTGAGAATCACTGATCTTCAAAGGCTGAAGGTAGGAAAAGGCCTCAGTGAGGGGGAGTTGGATGAACTTTCCACCAGGACTAAAGATGACAAACAGCAGACTTTCAGGCCACCCAGGCACCTCCTGACCAGGGAACCAGGAAGTCTATGTGTGTCAAATCCTATAGAACCTACCATGGTGGCTATTTTTGTATTATCTGTTTTCCTACTCAACTAGCAGTGAAATCTTGAACAATAAGTACAATGTAATCCCATTCCCACGTATGAGGAAATAAATATCCCTATGTACATATGCATAGAAGAAAATTCCCCGGGGAGAATAGAAACCAAAATGTGAACATGGTTATATCTGGGTGGCCAGATCATGGGTGGCTTTTACTTTCTAAGTTTTTTTTTTTTTAATCATCTGTTGTTTTCACAACAGGTAGGTAAAACTTTTGTAATCAGGAGGCAAGAAAGAAATTTTTATTTAAAAATTAAGAAAGGATTGTTGGATGATGTTATATGGCCCGGACTTGAGATACCCTTAATTGTTTTTGGAGATTTATGCATAAGTTAGTGTGTTTTTCATTATTTCTAATTCTATTTGTTTTTAACATTAGAGATCAGACCAGTAGCTTACACATTATAAGGTAACAACGCTTGCCAGTTTACATGCTGAAAATGCATTTTATTCATCTAGGTCAGGTAAGATTAGAGTAATTAAGGTCACTAGACTTTGCCATTTAAGAAATCCTTAAATCCAATTCTAATCTCATTCATTAAGGCCGCAAACAAAAGGGTTAATTGCTAACATACAATGTTTCAGACTCCATCCTGACACAAATCTTTTAATATTAAATATTATTAATGCATTGCTTTGTAACTTTAGAGAAGGGCGGATGCATTCAGTACTCTAAGAGTTACAGATTTATTAGTTCTGAAGAGGTTGTCCCCGGGGTAACTCATTATCGCTTGTACAAGCACGGAATGTTCTGTGACAGGAGAATGTCTAAAATGAAACAACCCAATTAGTCAAGACAGGGCATGCATGTGGTGACTCTGCAATATGAGCACATGCTGTCAGCTCCTGAACTGTCACCATGCAGCCTTGTGGCTGAGGCAATGCCCCTGCCAGAACAGGTTGGCTGCCGATGTGGGAATCCTGATAGCCTGTTGCCACATCAGACTCCTGCTCAGTTGCCTCACTTCAGCTCTGGTCCATGTGGAAAGGAAAATCCTGTTGTCTTATGATTCTCTTGAACCAAACCTTTCACCACTTTAAAAAGGAGACAAACAAACTGATTTGAATTGTAATTTCTCTCTTCTTTCTCTTTCCAATTCTGACAAAGGTGCTAAGGGGGAGTGGAAATTCCTAATGGTGTTCTTGAAAGATCAACCTTCAACCAAGTGTATTAACTCAATGTTTGGAATCCTCTGCAGCCATTAAAAGTAATGTCGTGAAAGGTTTTTAAAGACATGGGAATGTGTTCACTTCATGCTATTACTGTGAAAAGAGCAACTTACAAATGTGACCCTGTGAATATAGGGTATGATTACGATCTTTAAAAAGATGTAAAAGATGAGAAGGGATAAAAGACCTAATGCCAACATTAGAAAGGAAGATTAAAGGTTAGTTGTTTTTTTTGTTTTGTTTTGCTCTTTTTTGCCTATATACTTTTCTATATTTTCCAAATTTTCTAGAATAGAAATATATTACTTTGTAAAAAATAAAGAAGACTCAACTCCCAACAGATACTATTTTTAAGGTTGTTCTCTAAGCTATGATAGATTAGCCTTTATTCCCTGATATCAATTCAAAGCAACAGATACTTTTCAATACATCCCTTCACCTTGCCATGTTGGGATGAAGTCTAAACAGAAACTGTCCACCCATGCCACATTTTTCTCAAACCAAAATCTTACATGTACCTTGATCTTCTTTATTACATATTTAGAAAACTTATCCAGAAGGGGGAAAAGACACTGCCCAATCAGTTCTGCTTTTTCTCAAAGCTTCTACAGGAAGATTTATTAAAAGAGGTTGCTGTGGGTCAAGGGGTCACTTTCTTTGAGAATGCTTTTCCCTCTCTGTCCCTGACACCAAGAAGGAAAGAAGTAACAACTGGCAATCATACTGTGCTCAGAGCTGTCAAAGTACCTTCACAAGTAATTAAAAAATGCAAAGAGAAACTCTCTCCAGAACAGTCTGATGCCCTGGTGACAAACACATCCCGTACCTAAGTGCATCCTACCTTGGGTCACAAGTGGCAGCAAAGAGGATCCCAGAGGCACACACATGATAAGAGAACTCACTGTGGCACAGTCCTGACTTTAGCCCAGGCACTATTCTAATCACTTTGTTGCTGAGACTCTACCTCTGTATCCCACTCACTGAACTGGGACTAGAGGACAGAGTTTTGGATGAAATAGAAAAGGCAGCTTTACTTCTTTGTGAGGCAAAGGAGCCACAGTGGGCTAATTCCTTCAAGACTGTGAACCCACTGAGGAGAAAAGGTAGGGGGTTTTATAGTAAAAGTTCAAGAGTTCAAGGGGCAGCGCTGGTTTCCACAGAGACTGCATCCAGGGTAACAAATTGGTTTTGCAGATGCAGTGACCCCCTTCCCTCTGTTCGCCTCTGGCTTTGGGACTCTTCTAATATTCTTGTGCCTACAACAAAGGGTGCTTAGGAAAGGGGTCTGTGAAAAGGTGCTCTAGAGAAGAATGTGCGCACTTTAAATGTCTGTAGTATTTTAGGCAGGCTGAGGCTTGGGACCTTGCTGCAGGCTGGGACCTGTACCTTGTACAACAGAATACTAAGAAGCTGTAAGAGGCTAAAAATTAACTGCAGACATGGGCAGGTAGGGTGAGTTCACAAAACACCCAACTGCCATTTCTGAGTTGTCAGAAGCAAAAGGAGGGCACTGTGTCAGGAGCAAAGAGAAGACACTGTGCATGATCCCTGCACACAGCACCCTGAGGGGGTTGGGTAGACCACCCAAGCCACCACCCCCACCCTAACCTTGGTCAGCAAGAATACAAGAAAAGCCATGTAAACTATTACACAATTTAAAAAATAATAAAATAATAAACAAACTGTTATACAATAAAGCACTTACAAATACCATATGGTCACCGATGACAACAGGGTCCTGCTCAGTTACTACCTGACATACAGTATGTAGCCCTTATGACAATCCTGGCAGGAAGGTATCATTATTTGTATCAGGGGTCAGCACACTATAGCCCATAGGCCAAATCGAGCCAAATGCTTTTTTCTGTAAATAAAGTTGTATTGGAACCCAGCCACTACCATTTGTTTTTCATCTATGACTATTTTTCCACTATAATTGCAGAATTGAGTATTTACAACAGAGACCATTTTCCCTGCAAAACCTAAAATGTTTATTATTTGGCCCCTCACAGAAAATGTTTGCCAAGTCCTGATCTACATGATACCTATGAAGAAAATGAGGTTCAAGGAAGTTCAATAACATCTCAGTATCACTTAGCTAACTCCTGGCAGGGCCAAGATATAAACATGAGTCTAATCTTACTTTAAGCCCATGTTCTTTTCATTTCTCCAAATCAGAAATCAAAGAGTAAGTCCCCAACTTTCAACAAAGTATGTGTGGCACATCACAAGCTCAGAAAGATGAGAAATGAAAAACTGTGCTATTAATTTTAAGACACATTATGAGACATAACTGTTGGATTCCTTAAACTATGTAAAGAATACCAGTGAACTATAAGTTATCTTTTCTTTCAACGTCTAATTTAACTCTAGAGCAAAAATTATGAAACAGGCCAATTTAAAAAAACCAGTAGAATTTCACATGCAAAATTGCTAGTAAGTTTTATTGTATAGCTTTCACACTAAAAAAAAAAAAAAATCCTAAACTATTTGATATGTTACCTTAGTGTGACATGGTACCAACTGTATGAACTTGCTAGCTTCTCCTCAGCCTAGACAGGGAGGGTTAGGGAAACACGCTTAAAAGAAAAGTCTAATCTATTCTTCATTTTTAGCATGGCTATTATTTTAAACATCAGTTTCTCTTTCAAAATCTCTTTTCCTTAACTTATTAACCACTCAATTAGCTGAGGCAGGGAGACCTGAAGAGATGTTTTGTAGGTACCTAATGGAAGAAATTTCCTCTGGAAGAAATGCTGACTTTTACCTGCTCACACCACCTCACCCATTGGTGACATAAAAGTATGAGGCATTAAAAATGGAGATCAGAGCAGGGTGGTAGGCTGGTTCAGTTCACAACAGGGGCAGCACGTGCAGGAAAGGCAGCATCTATCAGTCTTTCCTAGGCAGAGTCCAGCAGTTTTGTGGAGGATAAGTAAAGGAAAACCTAGGATTTGTCTTTGGTATGCCCGGTGGTGAGAAGGATCTCGTTCATTTTGGTTCTTCCTGTGAATCCTCAAGGAAAATGCCATGATTCTGTTAAATTCCTTTACTGTTACAAAAAGACATGGCGTTTTAGCCATCTTCTGGAAGGTCTGCAGAGGCAGAATGAAAATAGAGGACCTTTTTTACAACATTATTTTATTCTTTTTATGGCTGAATAGTATTCCACTACATCTATCTATCTGTATACACAAACACACACACACGCACACACACACACAAATGTACATACACATACATACATACCATAGCTTCTTTACCCAGTCATCTGTCAATGGACATTTGGGTTGTTTCCATGTCTTGACTATTTATTGTAAATAGTGCTGCTGTGAATACTGGAGTGCATGTGTCTTTTTGAATTATGTTAATGTCTGAGTATGAGCCCGGGAGGGGGACTGCTGGATCATAAGTCTATTTCTAGTTTTAAGGAACCTCCATACTATCCTCCATAGTCGCTGTGCCAATTTACATTCCCACCAGCAGTAGAGGAGGATTCCCTTTTCTCCATAGCCTCTCCAGCATTTATTGTTAGTAGACTTTTTAATGATGGCCATTCTGACTGGTGTGAGGTGATATCTCACTGTAGGTTTGATTTGAATTTCTCTAACAATTAGTGATGTTGAACATATTTTCATGTGCTTGTTGGCTATCTGGATTTTTTTTTTTTTTTGGAGAGATGTCTATTTAGGTCTTTTGTCCATTTTTCGATTGGGTTGCTTGCTTTTTGATATTAAGCTGTATGAGCTGTTTGTATATTTTGGAAATTAGTCCCTTGTCAGTTGCATCATTTGCAAATATTTTCTCCCATTCTGTAGGCTGTCTTTTCATTTTGTTGATGGTATCCTTAGCTGTACAAAACTTTTAAGTTTAATTAGATACCATTTCTTTATTTTTACTTTTATTTCCATAACTCAAGGAGCTGGTTCAAAAAAATTGTTGCTGTGATTTATGTCAAAGAGGCTTCTGCCTATGTTTTCCTCTAGGAGTTTTATAGTATCAGGTGTTACATTTAGGTCTTTAATCCATTTTGAGTTTATTTTTGTATCTGGTGTTAGAGAATGTTCTAATTTCATTCTTTTACAGGTCGCTGTCCAGTTTTCCCAGTACCACCTGTTGAAGAGACTGTCATTTCTCCATTATATATTCGTGCCTCCTCTGTCATAGATTAATTGACCATTAGTGTGTGGGTTTATTTCTGGACTTTCTATTCTGTTCCATTGATCTGTGTGTCTGCCTCTGTGCCAGTACTATACTGTAGCTTTGTAGTATAGCCTGAAGTTAGACAGCATGATTTCCCCAGCTCCATTCTTTCTCAAGATTGTTTTGGCTGCTTGGGATCTTTTGTGTTTCCATACAAATTTTAATATTTTTTATCCCAGCTCTGTGAAAAATATCAATGATAATTTGATAGGGATTACATTGAAAAAGCCAGATGTTTGTTTTAATTTTAAAGACACTATAAAATTTTTCCAGAGGAGTTGTACCATTTTACATTCCCACCAACAGTACGTAGGGATTCCAGTTGCTCCACATCCTTGCCAGCATTTGGTATGGTTTGTCTTTTTAATTTCAGTCATTCTGACAGATGTGTAGTGGTATGGCCTTTATTTTTAATTTACATTTCCCAATGACAAATGATGCTGAATATCTTTTCATGTGTTTGTCTTCTGTATATCTTCTTTGGCCAAGGGTCTGGTCATATCTTTTGCCTATTGTTTAGGTGGGTTCTTTGTCTTCTTAGTATTGAGTTTTGTGATTTATCTAAAGATTGTGCTTTTAAGTCCTTTATCAGATATAGATTGGCACATATTTTCTTCCATTCTGTGGCTTTTAATTCTTTTAACAGTATCTTCTACGGGCACAATTTTCTCGTTTTATGAAATCCAACTTCAAAGTTATTCTTTTATGGATTGTGTTTTGGTGTCAAAGCTAAAGAAATCTTTGACTCTCCTGAAGTTGCAAAGGCTTTTACTTATGTTTTCTTACAGAAGTCTTATAGATTAAGGTCTCACAATCCATTTTGAGTTTATGTTTGTATACAGTGTGAGATGTAGATATAAATTTTTTGTTTTGTGTATAAATATCCAATTGTTTAAAAGGATATTCTTTTTACAGTAAATTGCTATTACACTTTTCAAAAATCAGCTGTCCATATATATGTGGGTCTACTTCCATTCTCTCTGTTCTGGTCCAGTGGTCTATTTGTCAATCTTTATATCAGTGCTGCAGGACCTTGATCACTGTAGCTTTATAAAAATTTTAAAATTAGATTGGGTTAGTCTTCCAACTTTATTCTTTTTGTCAAAGTTGTTTTGGCTATATTATATCCTTTGCATTTACATATGAATTTTAGAATTAACTTGCTAACTGCTAAGGTTTTGATTAGGACTGCATTAAATCTGTAGATCAATTTGGAAAGAAACAATACTGAGTAGCTTACTCATGAATATAATTTATCTCTTCATTTACTTAGGTGTTCTTTAATATCTTTCTTATAAAAAGTATTATAATTTTCAGTATATAGATCTTTCTTATCTTCTGTCAGACTTATTCCTAAATATTTCATTTTTTGATGCTAGTTTATTTATTTGTTTCTGATTGTCCCTTGCTAATATATAGAAATACAGTAGAATGTTTTTATTGATCTTGTATCCTTCAGCCTTTCTAAACTTATTTGTTAGTTCTAGTAGCTTTTTTTGTGGATTATATCAGATTTTCTACATAGTTGGTCATGTTTTCTATGAATAATTATGGTTTTACTTATTCCTTTTCAATCTAGATGCCTTTTTACTTCATTTATTCATTTATTTTTAGTTTTGCTGTACTGTCTAGAACCTCCAGTACCATGTTGAACAGAATGGTGAGAGCAGAATCCTTGATGTTCTCCTGATCTTATTCTTATAGGTCATTTTTAAAGCAGTTTTTAAAGTAGAAAGAAGAAAAATGCAAGAATGCATTATCATTTAAGTAAAAAGTTTTAGTAAGAAGCAAAAAGACCAGGGCAAGGAAAGCACCAGAAGGTGGGGATAAGATTTAGGTAAGTTCTGTCAAGTACTGTTCCAGCATTTGGGGGAATTTTATGTAGGTAAATTACACTTGGAATTGCCATAGATGGGCACCAATACGGACAACCTGTAGAGAAATGACCACAACCTGACCCCTCTAGTGTTCATGGATTTGTCCTTCCAATGCACTCTTGCATCATGATGGTGGAGACTCTGATACTCATAGTAATCATTTATTTATCAGCCAGTGAGATTGAAAATATGCCTCAAATCCTTAGTTGCAATCTCTAGGTTTCTGGCACCTGATCCAACTTTTGAACATTACTAAGAAGTAAAAGTACACATGGATAAAGAGATCCAAAAGAAAGTAAACATCTCCATACCCTAGATCCAGCATGAACTTATTTCTTACCCAACACAGCTTGATTATGGATTTGTTGTTCCCAGTGCTTTGTATGATAGTACCCCAAGAAAAACAAATTGAGTTTCAGTTAAAATAATTCTGCTTGGAACTGAATCATACCTGTTTTGAAAACATAGGCAAAGTCTCATAGTCTTTGCAGAGATTTTGCTGCATGCATTTCATTGTATAATGACAAGAGAACTCAAATATCATCAGTTTGTATTCATGCAGTCAAGTTAAGCCTGGTGCTACAAAAAGAGTACTCAATCAGGAATCAGAATATTTGGATTTTAAGTTCCTAAGACTTAAACACAGAGCAAATACAGAGAGGCAGATGTGAGCAGTGGGAAAGGACACTGGAGTCTCTGGAGTCAGAGGGGAGGGAAGAAGAGAGAGAACGATGACAGAAGGGGTCACAACTACCTAGAAGGTTTATATGCGTGAGATCTGAGAGGTAGAGTGAGGGTGAAGGGCTTGGGCACTGCAGTAGGAGAGACACAGTTTTCGGTTCTGGCTCGACTATTTCCTAGTTGTTGTGTTAAATTAGGTTTTTTGTTTGTTTGTTTGTTTTTTACTTCTCTTGACTTTGTTTGTCATTCTTTAAATTGGGATGATAATAATAATTTCTTCCACATATGATTTCTGTGTGGCTTAAATGATGCCACATAAATGTGCAAACACCATATAAACATGCCAGGGATAAGAAAGTATAATCTGACAACATTAGGGTGGAGGTGATTCATTCAACAAATGCTTATTGAGCACCTACTATGTACTAACACTGTTCCAGGCACTTAGGGTACATTAGTGAACCAAAGAGGAAAGTCTCTACCTTCATGATGCTTACAGCCTAGTAGGGTGTTGAACAGTGAACATAATAAATAAATAAATGGTACAAGGTGATCCAAAGTAGGAAGTATTCAGAAGGAAACAAGTAGAGCAAGTAAGATGTTAAGAGGAATTGAGAGCTTCCGGGAGCTCAGTTATCACAACAAACAGGAAGGTCAGGGCAGGCTTCACTGCTAAGGCAATGTTTAAGAAAAGACAATGTGAGAAAGCGAGGGAGTGGGCTCCATGGGAAGAGTATTCCAGGAAAAGGAACAGCAGTGCAAGGCACTAAGGTAGTAGTGTGCCCTAAGTGCTAAAAGAACAAGTTCAGACTTGTAAAGGAAGAGGTTAGGGGCCAGGTCATGAGAGCTCTGTCGGCCCTGATGAGGACTTTGGCTTTTCCTCTGAGTGATAATGGGAAGCCACTGGAGGGTGTGGCATAGAGAACTTGATTCGATTTATGTTTGAAAGGCTCCTTAGGCTGAGGATAAACTCTAGAGTTCTGTGGCTGTCAGTAGGGAGGCTACTGCTGTAATATAGGGAGAGGTGTGAGCTCAGATCCAGGAAGTGATGAAAAGTATTTTGAAGGTAATATTTTTCAGGATTCTTTTGCAAGAATTGGACGTAAATTGTAAGAGAAAGTGAAGAATCAGGATGACATGGAGGTTTTCAGCCAAAGCAATGGGAAGGCTGGATTTGCCATCAGTGAGACAGAGTACAGGCTTTACAAGTTCAATATGAGGCAGGTTATGCTTGAGATGTCTATTAGTCATATCTATTCATTTTTGTGATGCGCAAGTGTAATAAAGTATGTAATCTGAATGAATCTTTAAGAGGTACCTATGTAAGGGAGAAGCAGACAGGGTAGGTTGTTCAGACAGAATTTGCCTGCAGGGAATTCACCTTCAGGCCAGAGCATGTGAGGTCACTGCTTCAACGCATTACCCATTACCTGCTTCCTCTCTCTACTGTCACTGTTTACACTTAGAAGTATTTTAAAAGTTATGTGAAGTCCCAAGGCTTCCAGATTTTCTTTCCACTTTTCCTGCTACATCTCACCTAAAATGCTCTTTCCGAGCTTTTTTCCTAATGTGAAAAGCACAAGAGTGAGGTTTGGCTGTTACCTAGCTGAGTGTCAACAGGAGTCTTGGACCACGTGACAGCTCACCTCCAAGTCATCACTACAAATATGATCACGTGGTCACCTTATACCAGGACTGAGCCAGGCACTAGACAAAACACCATTTCCCCATGGCTGATGCAACTGGGTATGCTCTGCTGGATCTGTCACGGGCCAGGGTCTCACTTCAGCTACCTTGTTGAGAGGCCTGCCCTGGGTAATGGTCCAGGGATGTGTGGCAGATGCTCCTGTCTATAAGAAGGAGGCCCTGCAGAGCACATTAGATGAGGCAGCCCCACGTTCTATCAGCCACACAGATTATTTAAAAAGGTGATCAATCGTCTAGAGGTTCCTGATGACCACTGCGCTCTTGAAATCTGGGCAAGAGGAAATAGTGACAGTGACATTTATGGTGTTTCCCACAGCAGTGCTGAGGGCAAACTGCCAGTGAGCCTTGTCTCTTGAGGGTGGCAGATGTGCATCTTTAGGATTCGTACCATCAAGAACCAGGGCGATGCCCTCCTGTCTCTCTGTTCTGTTTTAATGTCCTCCTCCTCTAAACTATGTCCTTGGCATGAGAGCAGGCTCTGGGGAGCCACCCAGGGAAACTACGATGTCACTGTTTTATTTCCTCTTCCCCATTCATTCATTTAAAGACACCCATCACCTGAAAAGCCAATTTCTGACTCATTTTTTGCTTATCAACCAAAAACATTTTTCTGACATTGTTCATAAGATACTTGGACTGAAAAACAGTGATAAAAGTCAGAATAAAGTTTATCCTGAGATTCAAAATAAATGAACAGATATAATTTCCAACTTAAAAATCAAACTGCTTCTTTGAAATCTATTTAGGGGTAGGAGGAGACATCACTATTCTGCTTCAGTGCCTTAGGACTTTAAAGGGATATACTGGGCTCTATAATTTAACAGCCAAATCTGACATTCATATCCATCTGGACATTTTTAAAAGGATCCTTGAGCCAGTGAGAATTGGCAGTTGGCTGTGTAATCACACCTGCATATGGCACAAGAGGTTTTTTTTAAATGGGCAACAGTTAGAGCATTAAAGTATTGCATGATATGCCTTCGTTGAGACCCCACACTTAAACATGTTTCCACGTGTGAGTAATTATATTTTAAAGCTGTCTGTTAACAAGCCTTTGTTCTTTATTTCCTCCAAATCAAATTAGTTGGGGGCCCAGTTCATTCTGAAATTATTTGGAAAATGTTTTGGCATTCTAAAATTTCCTTTGTACCAAAGTTTTGCAAAGTTAAAAAGCAAGCCACAAACCTCCACAACCAGTGAAAGAAAAATGCATAAAACCAACGACAAATTCAATATGGTAAACACCCACACAATATAAGAAGAGTGTAAGTAAAGCTTGGGTCTCTAAGCACGTTTCAACCTCCATGTGAGATTTAGCTCCAACTCCCTGCAGATGAAGATCATCTTTAATGCTTCTACATCCGAGAGCCTGGCTTCAGGAAGTCCAATTCAGGTTGCCAGTTCTTTCTTCCTACCTTCCCTGTGAGCACAAGTCTAACCGCACAAACCCCAGCACCCTCTGGGAGTGAAGCTGATGTATAGTGGAGCTACTCTTTTAAGATGATTTTCAGAGGAAGATCAAAGGTGATTAGAAATGGAGCCTCCGTCCTTGGGAGATCCCAAGTAAAAAATTCTCTTCAACTACCTACCCTCCTACCTTTACTGGAGCCCAGTTTGGGAAAGGCAGTGAGACTATCTACAGAAAACACTCGGGATGGACCACCGATTGTGGCTACTCTGCTTCTTCAGAATAACAGTCACAGCGTGAAAATTCTATACAGAGCGGCCAGTCATCCCTATGTGGGAGATTCCATCTAAACAGCTTTTGGGGACTAAGCAGCTTTAATAACTTCCAACTACCAACATGGAAGAGGATATCCAAGAACACACGGAAAATTAAAAATTATATTTAAAATGCAGGGTGGGGGCCTACAGGCAAGTTTCACCTCATGTGTGCAGGGAATCTGTGGCTGCTTTGGTCGTGCTGGGAATTTCCTCTTCCCCAGTCTCCTCCTCACCCTCCTCCTTTTTTGCTTTCTAGCTTCCTATTCGTTTCCTGGCTAGACAATCCATTTCTGACAACAAAAGCCACTTTCACCCTTTCTGTGCAGAAAACACTCTTGAAAAATCAGAGCTGCCTAATGTCAAAGACTATAGTCATCACAAACATCACTTGAAAATAAAATTATTTCTTACTAAATTTAGTTGTCTTTTCTTAGATAGATGTAAAGCAGATACATGAATTTATAGGATCAAACTCATGCTTGGTTTGGACTCCTGAAATAAGTGAAAAAAATCATTTTATATTTCTTAGCCAGGCAGTGAAGATTTGGATGGGACAAGTGTCAGTGCACAAGATTTTGTAATCATCACAAAGATGACTTGAACATTCAAACCTAGGAAGGATGTGCCCTGGTGGGAGGGTTGGGGATAACATTAGGAAAAGAGCTGGTCTTAAAGAGTTTGGATTGCGTAGTGGTTTTCCTATGACTAATTTTTGTTTCTGGTGACAAAACTCCAATTTTTAAATGGAAAGAAAGAGGCTCATATTAACAAAACATGGCACAATTCAGTCACTTTATGAACAAGCAATGATTGACAGGGACATGAATTTACATCTTACACAAATGGATCAGTCAGAATTCAGATAACAAAACCACTTTAGATGTTTTAAGTGGAAAAGGACTTAAGAGGAACTAAATGCTTACAAAATGGGTAGAAGGGCTCTAGGCTGATTTCTGCATAGGCGACTTATAGAACAACATGGCAGAACCTGCTCACCAGGGACACTGTTTTCCATTATCACCAGGTACCCAGGAAATCAGGGAGCTTCTGTTCCAACTGCAGACTCTAGTTCCACTGCACCTCTGCTGAGGTCCAGCCCAGCAAAATGTATACCCTGCCTTCTGATATCTGGGCAACTAGAGATGAACACTGGGATGATTGAACTGCTTCTACAGGAAAATCATGACTGTGGACCAACAGTCAGACTCTGCTTCACGTGTGCCTCCCAAATTGTGCTCAGATACATTTACTTGGAGGAAGTTAGGTCACTTGAGATATAAGATAGGTAGAAAATATGTATTTTGTTTCCCAGTCACCAGCATGATATAAGGAGGTGGTTCTCAAACTCTGCTGCCTATTAGAACTACCTGGGAAGCTTTCAGAATCCAAATACCCAGGCTACACTTCATAACAAGTCAATTTAAATCTTTGGGGCTTCATTTTTTTAAAAATATAAAACATCATAGGCAATTCCAATGTGCAGCCAGCACTGAACCAGAGACACAAGACATGGCTTGTCAAACTTCACTGTACACACAAATCACCTGGGTATACTGTAAAAATGCACACTCTGATTCAGCTGATTTGAGTTGGAGCCCAAGAGTCTACATTTTTAATAAGCTCTCAGGTGATGCTAAGGCTGACGCAGATGGTACTTTCGGCAGTAGAGATGTACTGCAGTGGTTCTCAAATTGTAGTGTGTATCTGAGTCACCTGGAGGGTTTATCAAAACACAGATTGTTAAGGCCCACTTCCAGAATTTCTGATTCAACAGGTCTGGAGTGGGGCCTGAGGATCTGAATTTCTAATATGTTCTTAGGTGATGCTGAAGCCACCTGTTCTGGAGACCACAGCACCACTGATCCAAAGTATGCTACAAGGGACTGGAATGATGTTGAATGAGCTGATTGCTGTATCTGCAACAGATGGAGACCATGTGGAGTTTCTAATGAATTCAAAGAGTTTATATTCCATTTGGATCCAACAGATAGAGAAAGACCCAGAGGAGAAAGTGAAATGCAATTACTTATGCCAAATCCAGTTACCTTTATCTCTCTTCCTTCCATACATGGCATTACTGGTGAGTTTGCTGGAGAGACCTCACAGGAACACAGAGCTGGGTGGCAGAAGAAGGAAAAGGAAAGAGAGTATATTAGTTTTCTGTCTCAGTAAACAGACAGGACTGTTTACCGCCACATTTCACTCTTTGGATAATCCAGGGGAAAATAACTGAATGTTAGGTGGATGGCAAAGGGAAACAGTCTGTGGCTCATGTGATTCCCATGGGAAGAGATCTCAAGTGATACCCAGTTTACTGCTAGTTCGATAGACACACATCAGATGGGTACTGTGTCTTCACTGCAGAGCACTCTGAGAGGAAATTTTCCTGAATGCATCAGCAACTAACAGCTTTTTCAAAAAGAGTTTTATCATAAGCAAGGCAAATAAAATTGTCATAAGGCAATAGCAATCTTCAAACAACATGTTTCATTGTATTTACTATATCTAATAGAGTTTCATTCAAAATTATAGTTTGGGATCACTACTTATACTTTATTAGGATACCTTCTAACTCCCCATTTTCCCTCCTCCTACTCCACATTCACAGGGTACTGCACTCCCAAAATGGAGGTCCACCATCTCACTCATGGTTACGACATAAGCCAAATGAACCCGAGAATACTGTTACCTGAGGCTCCATGACCTCCATCTGTTGAGGAACTTGATACAGTCAAGCACCTGAACCAGTGCAACAGTCTTCATTAACAGAGGAGGAGACAATTCCAAGTGAGAAGCAGGTGTGACTGGTAGTCTCTGACACTTCTCTTGAGTTTCAGCTCAAAGTGACCATAAAGTCGCCCCTAACTTGCCCCTAGGAATTTCAAAGCTTCTTCTCTGACACTAGTAGAAGGTCTATCAAAATTAGTGAAATGCAGGGCTTGGGAATGCAAAGACATATATGACAGTGACCTGTTTTTATTCACAACACTTTTAACACCAAACAAGGGGTTTTGTGTGTGTGTGTGTGTGTTTCCCCTCAGAGCAACCAATTCTATATCCAGACACCAACTGTGTGTCCAAAAATTCAATTCACTTCTGATATTTACTACCCAGAGTTAGCACAGCCCTCACAGGTTAAGGGCTCAGACTCACAAGATACCCCACCCCAACCCCAGATGCCTGCCATAAGTCCCAGGACTTCCATTCTTCTGTCTGAATGACTCTGAGTTGGGATCTCCCATGACCCATTCCCTCATGTTTGATAATTCGCTAGAACAGCTCATAGAACTCTGGAATACATAACTTACATTTACTGGCTTACTATAAAGGGTACAACTCAGGAACAGGAAAATGGAGGAGATTTGTAGGGCAAGGCATTAGGGTAGGGATGAAGGCCTTCTATGCCCTTTCCAAATGTGCTAACCTTCAGCACATTAATGTATTCACTAACTGGAAGCTCCCTGAATCTCATCATTTATGGGTTTTTAATGAGGTTCCCTTACCTAGACACAATTGATTAAATTATTGGCTACTGGTGATTACCTCAATCACCAGCTCTCCTTTCTCCTCCCTGTAGATTGAAGAGTGAGGCTAAAACTTCCAAACTTCAACTGAAAATTAAAAGCTTGGTCTTTTTGGCAACCAGCTCCCATCCTGAAACTCTCGAGGGGCCCACTAAGAGTCAGCTCCTTAGGACAAATGATACTCTCATCATCTCTATCACTTAGAAATTCCAAAAGTTTAGAAGTTCTGAGCCAGGAACTGGGAACAAAGACCAAATATCTATTCTACCACATATAGGGTCAAGCACCTTGGAATGTCTTGCAAACAAGTTATGGAGGTGGATGCAATAGTATAATTAACAATAAAAAATATGCATCATCATTAAGAACTACAGACTCATAACAGTGTTACAGATCTTGAGAGGAGAGGAGTCAGTCACCAAGGGTAGGACAGCCTGGACTAATCTTCAAGATGAGTGTGGAAGTTATTGCACTTATTCTGTGCCAGGCTAGGCACAGTCACGAAAAAAGAAAAGCCCTGGCGCTCACTTGTTCTGATCTGAGGAACAGTGGGGAAAAGGAGAGAGTGAAATCAGCAGTGGAACCCCATGCCTGGATTTTATCATCCCCACTGGGGAAAGGGGGTGGGTGATAGGGAGACAGAGGGAAAGAAACTTTAGAAACATGAGATGAGTGACATTGGGAGGTACTGGCCTACCTTCCTAGTCACAGTAAAGTGCCCCCTGGAGCAACCCCAATTTGATGCTAACACAAATGTAATGCAGAAGTGATGGTGTGGGAGAAGGTAGCAAGGAGGAAAGATGACGCAAGAGCACTTCAGCCCACCACACTTTGCAATGGGATGTCAAGGAGCCAAGAAGTCCCCGTGTGGTCCAGGAGGAGATGCTGAGTTTCTGAGAGAACCTGCAGAATGGCAAAGGTGCAGGAAGACATGATAGATGCCTCTGTGGGCAGAAAATTCAAGATGGCAGCAAGTGGTCAGGACCTTGAATGCAGGGAGAATACTCTAAAGAACTGGACAGGACCAGTCAGACCTCAGCAGGAACCAAGCAAATGGGCAGACCATTCTGGCCTCTCTTGCTGCAAAGGCCAGCAAAATTCAAAGATCACACTCAATGTTTAGTTAGGCAAATAATTTCAAGAAGTTCAGAGAAAAACAGAAGGAGCATTCTATGATTCTAACAGAAAATGTAATTGAGTGTGTAGATAAGGGGTTCAGTATAAAAGTAACAGCTGAAGCCAGGCTACTGGATGAAACCTCTAAGGTGCAGTGTTAGATGTGCCAATCATCTGGGAAGAAGGAATGTGGCTGACAAAGATGGAGGGGTGACCACCATACATGTTTACCTTTCCATTTCGTTGTAGAGAGTGAGGTTTAAAGGCAGGGACAGCAGTTTAAGATTTATAAAGATTTTATTGAAAGAGATTTCTAAGGCCACCCCAAACCTGTTGCCATTTCACTATTCACACATCAGATGCTGGGAGCTGTGTTATCAACAGCATGTGGCAAAAAATTCAATTAAAAAAAACTTCTGAATTTTAGCAGGGTATCACTGGTTAATGATTATTAAAGCGAGACAACAGAGCAGCTTTGGAGGTAGGTGAATGTACACATAGCAGGCAGGGAAGAAGAAAGCTTTATGAAAAAGTGTGTGGTCAATGATACTGAATGTCCATGAAGCCTAAAGTCTGAGCTAAGACTCAGAAGGGTTAGAATTAGAAGGAACCGACAAAAAATGGGAGTGGGGAAGGACAAAGGGAAGAAGACATTTCAACACATACAAGAAACGTTGCAGTAAAAAAGAGTGTATTTCAAAGTGTTTAGACAAAGAGTTTTTGAGTCACTAACCATTTAATATCTATCTTGGGGATGCTTATGAAATTAGAAAAATGTGGTCCATATTTATAGACAAAGGTAGAATGAGGAATTATAGGAGCAATAATGAAGGCTTTAAGAGAGAGAGAGGGATGTATGATGGAGTGCGGCCCTGGAAGAAGGAGGAAGGGCTTAAGGAGGTGGGTAGGGATGGATGGGACCATCTCTTCTAAGACAGCAGAAGTGGAGGACAGCACAACGGAACTCCAGACCATGAACTGCAGTCAAGATAAGGTATGCTACTGCTTACAGCATGGTTTCTCAACCTCAGCAGTGTTAACATGCTGGGCTGGATAACTCTTTATTATGGTGGGCTGTTCTGTGCATGATTTTTAGCAGTATTCCTAACCTCTACCCATTGGATGCCAACAGCAACCCTCCAGGGGTGAGCATCACAAAGTCTCTAGACATTACCAAATGTCTCCTGGGGGAGGCAAGGGCAAAATCACCCTCAGTTGAGAACCACTGGGTTAGAGAGACTGGTGGGAGGCACCAAGGTGAGGAAGCTGCTCCCATATCAGAGGACCTCAAACCTCCAGGAGCTGAGACCACCTGGGAGAAAGAGGAATGTGTGTGCAGCACCCTGGTATAAACACTGAGGCAGGGGTTATAAACAGTGGAGAAGGGACTAAATCCCACTAGAAAAACTTCCCTCCCTTTTCAGCGATTTCTTAAAGCAGCAAGGTTACATGGCCATGTTAGAACCGCTCACTACCTTTCCCAAAAGGCAGCTGTGAATCTCACAAAATCCTTGTCACTGTTACATGTGCCGCAGTAGCTGAAGTTTAGAGCTAACACATCTCTGCCTTTGTAAAATTACATAATCTATTTCTTAGGTTCAAAAGCCTTATGGGATGTTTATGGTAAATCACTGCAGCCGCTAACTTTCAAAGGTGCATGTGAAGCCCCTCACTTCTGACTCAAACTGGAAAGAATATTAAGTTTACCATTTGCAGGTGTAAGCTTCGGGAAACAAACCATGTGGCAAGTAGTGATCTCTCTCAAATCCCTCCTAAACTCTTGTTCCCACTGCCATGAAGTGATTGGTGGCAGTGATGACTGAGCACTCATTTCTTCACATACTGGGGGTCTCCAGTAGCAAAGCCGCAAGCAGTTCCCCTACCTCAATATTACTTAAATAGGATTAGGGACCTGGCCCTGGCCCTGGATAAAGCTACACTTGCTGTTGTTTAGTTAGATGTATGGTTACGCAGAGCTTATCAAGTCAACAGCACAAGGTGGGGGTCATGTACTAAGAAAGCCAAAGATAAGAGTCAAGACTCCCCTCTCTCCATAATTCTGGTCAAGGGACATTTTCCTGTCAACTTTTGTGAAGGAAAATATCTTCAAGAGAATGAAATCAAATTTCAGAGGAAAAAATGTCTCTTGCCTTTCACCAAGCTTAGGAAAAGAATGTATATTTCCAGAATCCTCATTGCATTATCCTTTTCATATCCTGAAAATAACCTCTTCTGATGATATGGGGGTGTGCTATAGGAGAAGTAACACTGGATTCATTCTCTTGTTCATTCATTTAACCTATATTGATTGGGCCCCTGGCACTATCTTCAGCTCTGTGGATAAATAATGATTAAGACCTGGAAGGTTCTTGCCCTCCTGGATTGTGATGGGAAGGGGTAGTGCTAATCATCATTCTGCTTTGAAAAAGTGCTGGTCTTTAGGCTTCTTTTATCCATAAGACAAAGGGCAAGGACTTCAGTCTTAAAGCCTATTCTATCTTTATCATTCACAATTGGTGAGTCAGACGACAGCAGTGGACCAAACAACTGGTCTATGCTTTGAACTGCATTGTGTTCACCCCACCGTGGAAAAAAAATCTCATGTTGAAGTCCTGTCCTTCAGTACATGAGACTGTGACCATATCTGGAATGGGGTTTTTCAGAAGTGATTAAGTAAAGTGAGGTCATTAGGGCAGACCATATGCCAGTAAGACTGACAGCCTTAGAATTTTGGAGACAGACAAGTTCAGAGAGAAGGCCATGTGAAGACACAGAGAAAAAATGGTCCCCTGCAAGCCAAGGAGTGGGGCCTCAAAAGGAACCAACCCTGCCGACACCTTGATCTCAAAGTTCCAGCCTCCACAACTGTGGGAAAAGACATTTCTACAGTTGGAGACACCCAATCTATGGCATTCGGTTAGGGCAGCCCTAGCAAACCAGTACAGTGTATGTTAAACACTAATTTAAAACATTTATATAAAAATCCCCAGGCATGGTTCTAACCCACCAAACTGAGTGAGAATGTCCCAGTATTAGGGCCTCGCTACATACAAAATGTGTATGACATTACACATCTGATGTCACTAAAACCAGAAGTCCACTGGTCTATAGGATTTAGTGAAGAAGCAGTCAGCTCACGGTATTGATACCCTTCATCTTTTCAGATGTGTTATTCTTTTTCATGGAGACATTTACTGAACCCTCATCTCATGTCAGACGCTGCGTGAGATGAGGCGGCTAGCTTTCCCTGGACGTCCACTGTCCCACACTCTTGGCTTCCTAGGAATGTTGTCAAATTTAATTACTAAATGCTTGTTAAAGCTCTCCATGAAGCCTTTTGATGAAACAAACCCTCTAACTACAAAGTGTTGTTTAATATGGAGGTACAACCTGGAAGTCCTGCTGCTCCTGCCAGGCTGAGCTCCTTTTTTATGCAGATGACGCACCATCTTAATCCATCTGGCATACTACCGAGCCCCACCACAAGTTCAGGTCAGGGGCTCTATGGGTGTCCTTGCTACTTCCTCCCAATTCCTGTCTACTTTTTCACCTCAATTGTTCCAGGGTGTTCCCGTCTGAAAAGCCCACTGGTATAATCTCACAGGAATGACCTTTATGACAGCTGTGTGTTGTTACTCCGGTGCAGTAGTACTGGGTTGACTTAAACATTAGTGTAAACATTTATCATTCTTGTACTCACTGTCATCTTCTGGAAGCAGAGCCCTGAGGGAATGAATGTGCATGGAAGGCTGGCTATGTAGAGCTGAAAGGAGGTAGAGAAAGTTCTCTAGAAGCCACAATTTATCTAGAAGCCACAGGAGAGGACCAGGAAGAGGGAGGGCTGTAGTAGGAAGTTGGAAAGGGGGAGGCTCCCTGGCACTGTAGCCAAAGGATCTCCTTATCATTGAGGTCATTTGCATTTTGCATGGATGTTCTTAAAAGAGAGGAGGTAAGCACCAGAGATAGGACTGAATGGGAGCTTTTCACCAGATGTGCAGAAAAAGGCTTACAGTTGTGCCCAAAAGCCTAGATTATGGATTCTCTTCAGCCCTCAGAGTAGTCTGCTGGCCTAGGAGAACCAGTCCCCAGGCCTGTCCCCTAAAACAGCTGGAAACCTAATCAGGGATTTAAATTCCCTTTAGTTTAACCGATAGGTAGAAAAACAACAACTTTTTTTCATGTGTTCCATAATGGGAAAAAAATTAGGAACAACAGGATTAATGACCTTCTACTGCTTCCTCTCTCATTCTTCCAGTTTAATCTCTACACAACATCCAGATGGATCCTGCTAAAATGCCCTGCTTTGGTTCAAATCCTTACAAAATTGCCCATTGTTCTTAGGATAAATCCCTTTACGTGGCTAACAAAGCCCTTCATGATCTGCCTCTTTGTATGCTATAGGCCACATATCTTACCATTTCCCACCTCGTTCTCTGCTCTGACCAAGCTGAGCTGTTTTTAGTTCCTCCAAGTCATGCAGATTCTCAATCACAGGTTTACCTCCCTCAGTTTGGAATACCACTGCCCACTTCTAACCCCCTCCCCACCCCCAACACACACACCTGGGCAACTTCTACTTGTTCATATGGGAAGGAATCATATCTGCTTTGCTCACCGTTGGTATCCAGTGCCTGGTACACTGTTTCACATGTAACAGTACTTACTGGGTGGGTGGATGGATGAATAAATGAGTTTCTTTCACATTGGAGAATCAATAGTTTTCTTGCTTTTAACTTATTTTAGTTTCTCTTTTGTTTTTAATTCTGTATCAACACTGGAAATAAGATAACTTTCTCCTCATCGAATCTCCTCAAAGGGGTCCAACCATCACTGGACACATTAGAGACATAAACTTTCACAAAATCAGGGCTCTGGTAGCAAAGAAGACTGGGAAGTAAATACTGGGCAAGAAACTACTCATGATTTCTGTAGTGTACAGGAGAGGGAATGAAGACGAGGGAGGAAGTAATGAAGGAAGGACTATAATTCAACAATCCTGAGTTCCTGTTATGCCATGAGCATAGCGCTAAGTATTAGGGATGGGATGGTGTACAAGACAGAGGATCTCTCTCTTCAGAGATCTTGGAATCCATACACTAAAGTGACTGCATTTTGAAGAAAGTATTAAGAGGAGATAGATAGTTTCCATGGTCAAGTAGAGTGAGCCTATTTAACCTCACCCAGTGGGAAAGTTAACACTTCTTGAGGAAGAGACACTTGTGCTGAGATTTGAAAGATGACTAGGGGTTGTACAACCAACATGTGAAGAAAAGAGTGTTCTAGGCTGTATGCCAAAGATCTGGCTTCCAGAGAAAGTGATGGGCTCAAAAAGCTGACAGGACATCAGTGTAATGGAGCGTAGACAGTGAGGGGTGTGCTCTGAAGTGAGTGTGGAGAAACAGACAGTTCATTCCACCCAGAGCCTTGAAGCTTTATCTCAAGGGCAAGTGAAAACAAGGACTTTAGGTTAGAGAATGACATGATCAGATGTGTGTTTTGTAAAATCACCTTGCCCATAGTGTGGAGAATGTTCAAGAAGGACAAGTGGGGATGTTGGTCTCCACACAGAAGGTCCCTATGAAACATCAGATGATGGTGCCTGAACCAACGTGGCAGCAGGAAGACTAAAGAACGGTAGGCAGACGGAAGAGAGACTCAGTAAACGGAAGCAGCAGGGCTTGATGACTTAACCAGCTAGGGAAGAAGTGAAAGAGAAGAGGAAAGGAAGGCTTTGGGGCTCCTTACCAGAAAAACTAGGTGAAATGTGCTGCCAGTTCCTACAATAGGGAAATACGGGGGCCATTCGGCAGGTGTAGGGAGTGAATAATGAGTTCAGTCCTCCATACTCGGGCTTGAGGTGACTGAGAAGTCCCTGTATTGAAAAGAGTCATAGTATTTGCCACAACCATGGTTCTCAAAGTGCGGCTGCAGAGCTGGTAGTTTCAACATTGTCTGGGAACTTGTTAGGAATGCACATTTTCCAGCCTCTCCCCAGATCTACTAAAGCAGAACCTCTGGGGTCCAGCTCTACAGCCCATTGTCCTTTTTATGAATATTAGGATGCAATGAGATGTCATGGAAATAGTAACACTTGGAATTCAGAAGATATGGGTTCAAGTCACAAGATGTGACTTAAACAAGGCTTTCAGATGATTCTGATGCCCTCCCAAATTTGAGACCCAAAGGAATATAGCCAATCTGTGATGAATAGGAATGAAAAATGATTAGAGAAAAGGAAAGAAAATAGGACACAGAAAATATAAGATCTGTATTACTCTGGGTGGGAAATTATTCTATTTTCTCCTACTTTGCTGACCAAACTGGATTGATTCGTCGCCTCTAACTGGCCTGTTTTGTATCTCACTGATGGCTCTTTTTTTCAATAGGTCTCCCTTCTTCCAGTTTCTCCTGAGCCAATTTCAGATGGCTGCTAGAGATATCTTAAAATACAGCTCCATAACCGTCCTCAGATTAAAGAGCTTCAGAGGCTCCAGGGGCCCACTCAACAAACCCCAAGATTCCTGGCTGGCAGTGAAGGCTGTCTGCACCCTAGACCTTGTGTGACAGCTCACTCACCTGCCTTTCCCTCTACTCACACTCAGTACTCAATCCCAGCTGAGCTGGCCATCATTCCCAGAACATGCTTGGCACTTGCCCACCCTTATGATACGCCTCTTGTTCTTTCTCCTCCATCACACTCTATTTTCAACTGCTGGTATCCTACCCAGAGCCCAGAAGTCTTCAGTGATAATCTCAAACAGTGAAGTGCTGGGGGCTGGCCTACACACACCTTTTCCCAACTCATCATTCATTAACTTTGTGCTGGTAGCTTGAGATCAGTCATGATGGTAGTATTTACATTGCAGAAATGGGCAACCATTACAAATCAAGCCCCACCCACCCCTATTCCCAGAGCTCCAGTTGTTAAATATTTACTGGTACCTTACTGCCAAGAAGGAATGAGCCTGTTCTCCAGTGATCCGCTACAGCAAAGACAAACTATGGAACACATTTGGACTGCTGCATGGTTTTACTGGCACAGAGCCACACCCATTCCTTGATGTATTGTCTAAGGCTTCTTTTGAAGTATAGTCAATTTACAATGCTGTGTTAATTTCCAGTGTACAGCAGTGATTCATTTATACCTGTATATTCCTTTCCATATTCTTTTTTATTATAGGTTATTACAAGGTATTAAATATAGTTCCCTGCGGTATACAGCAGGACCTCGTTGTTTAACTGTCTACAGCTTCCTTCACACTACAGTGACAGAGTAAAGTAGTAGCAACTGAGACCTTACAGTCTGCAAAGACTCAAACACTATCTGGATCTTTCTGAAAACATTTGCCAACCCTCACTCTTTAGCACAATATTGTGTATTCACTACTTTTAACACACTGCTTTTTATGACTAGTAGGTCCTGGAAATAACATTTGGAATTTAGAAGATGTGGTTCAAGTTTTTACTTTATAGCTATGAGTCTTGGTCAATTTACTTAACCTTGCTGAACTTGAATTTTCTCATCTAAAAGAAGAACATGGCTCTCATCTGAGAGCAACGTTCTAAAATCAGACATCTGTGAAAACATCTTGCAAATTATAAAGCACTATGCAAGTACAAAATAATGCCGTCGTAACTCAGGTGCAGGTCTTTCCCCCACTGGACTCTCTCAGGGCAGGTTCCACACTGCCCTTATGTTTGCCTCCATCACAGGCAGCATTTTGCATGCAGGTGGTGCCCATTATGTTATGTGCAATGAAGGATGAATGGCAGGGATTCTCTGTCTCAAGCCCTAATAGCCAAGTTGGTTTCCTAGCTACAACAGCAAGATCAGCCTGAACAAAAACATCGTGAGGAGGTCCCACGGTCTTCGTGCTTCCCTGATGGCCAAATTCTCTACCTTCCCATTGCTGCTGCGATTCTTCCTACTTAAGCCTCCCTCCTTCTGGGAATCCACCTTGTGCTCATTAAATGGAGACATCAACTGTGCTGATACAAGTAGGTAAACAGTGTTTTGAAGTCAACTCCTTGGCATATAAACATGAGACGACTTTCTTTTTTTCCCGGAACAACTGCCCACCAGATCGGCTTTGTTGAGCCTTTTCCCCTACTAGTTGGTGGCTCTTTAAGGATATCTTTCCCAGGTTTTATAATTTTCCTATCATTTTCAATATTAACCTTGCATCAGTCTCCTTTGAGTCTTTTACTTTGTTCACTGTTTATACACCCAGAACAATCCTGGCATATAGTAGTGATCAGTAAATATTTGTGGAATGAATGAATGTCTTTAAGTATTTGACATTCGGTCTTCTTCATTTTAAAACTGAAGTGTCAGACTCAACGCAGGTTCATTCTTCCTCTCTGCCTGTACTGGCCAGGCCTGTCTGGGGGAAAGGGAAGAAGTATGCTGTTCCCACACCTCCTCTTACTCTCACAAGCTCTTTCTTTCAGGGGTAGGGGCCAGGAGAAGAAATGGGAGAGGCAGTTTTCCCTAGGGGACTGCTCTAGTAAGGCTGACATCTTCTCCTAGGCTGACTGCTGCTATCTTTCTCCAGCACCACTGTGTTCACAGGGTAGTCATCCATGTGCTGCCTGTCTCCTAAGCCAATCCCATGTGTTCTTCAGAGCAAACAGCTGGGGTCTTCTCAGTGCATGGTTTCTGAGGAGGAGATTCAGCTGTAATGTAAACTTTTTCCTCAACCCCTCCTTCAGCTCTCACCCTGGAGGTCCACCACCCCTGGTAATCTCTTTCTGCCACGTAGGCTGCTCTCCTTGGTAGCACACCAGCAAGCTAAACTATGGTTTGCTGGTTCACTCAGTCTGAAAACAATTCACATATCTTGCCATGCTAAGCAGTAGGAGTACAGGCTGCTTGGTCTTTACCTCTTCTTTTGGCCCACAGTCACTCTCTAATTCTCTTTCTCCACTTCAGCTGCTTACACAGTTGCCCATCCGGGTAATGAAAAGGCAGCCCCTCCAATCTGACTGGTGATTCTCTGGACACCTTCTTGAATTGGCTTCAAGGGAAGCCAAAGCCCCCACCTTATTACCACAATGTGAAAATAAAAGAGAGCTTCTCTCCAGGAACACTATGCTTCCTACAAGTGACCAGCTCTCTCTACCAGTCCTCTTGCTATCATGATCAGGTGGGAAAGAGGAGGAGTTGGATTAATGACGCTGACTCTGGGGCATCCTTTTAGGCTGGGAGCACAGCTCTACATGCTGACAGCCCTCACAACTTTGCCAACTGGGTTCTTGATGGTTTGGTATCCACTTTTGGCCTTAGCCACAATTCTGGGACCTTTTAAATTCTTCAGAATGTAAAGCTGATGTAATTACTGACGGTAGAGGGGAAGGTTGAGAAACAGCCATCCCCACCTTCATAAACATGCCTGCTACTTCAACTCGAAATAAAGATTCTGTCTGTAAATTCTAAGATTGTTTTAGGATTGTGCTTCCAACCTAGTCTACTTTTGGCCATGAGGCCTACCTTCTTGTACCAGGGAGTTACAATCCAGGAAGACTGTGGGAGTGGCAATGAATAGGAGTGGATAAAACTGAAGCTTGACAACTAAGGTCCCCGACTACTGAGATGGACTTGGAGGACTAAAACACTGGAGTTTCTTGGAGAAAGACTACGTGGAGTCTGAATCATGAGTCCTAGCAACCCAGTGTCTTAGCAAAATAAAGTCCAGTAACCATTTGAAACTTTTGGTAAGAACTACTGGAAATTCTTTAAATGTGAATAACTGTCATTTTTTTCATTGTCTTTCCTATTCTCCTTCCAATCAGAAACACCTTGAACAATGTTTAATAGCTGTTTTCTGATAGAACATTTCTTTCTCACAAAAAGCCTCTGCCACAGGAAATCAGTGAATAATCTGTAAATGCTCTCAAATGATAAAAGGGATGGAAATGGTAAAGTAATTGCGTGTCTTGCACCTGCCTCCTGAAATTCATTAGCAGCTTATGGTACTCTGAAATCCTCTTTGAGGACATTCAAAACAATCACACGATTGTTCTGCCTCATCCTGTGTTTTATGATTGATTCCAGCACTTAAGTGGCACAGACACTGAGAAAGGTTTTAGATACACAGCCTGTTTTCAGACACAGAAGAGATCTCCTCCTACCATTAATGCGGAATTCTCACCACTTCTCAGAGGCACCTGTTTTTGCTTCATGGAGCCAAACCAGCTTGAAACTAGCAAATGAAGTAATGCAGGAGGCAAAGGGAAGTCTGAAAACTGATTGTACTTTCAAAGTAACTTCACAAGCAGAAATGTCGAATCAGTATCTCCTTCAGTGCTCTAATTTATTTATTAGAAACACTTCATATCCTTACACAGAAATACTGAACATAGGTTTAGGTGCACAAAGAGGAGAATCTTTCTCCTTTCCATATCTCACTCAACTGACATTCCTCAGATATTGCACATATGGACTATCCGTCCCGGCTCCTCGATGCCTTCCTTTCCTTAGTGCTCTTCTGGTAGGCTTCTGCGGTGGGCTTCACCCCATTTATTCCCCACAGTCATGCTGCAAGGTTTTCAGGGCAACGTTCTCACTGACGAGGAGTATCACTTCTCCACTTACCGCCCCCATGCCCTTCCTATTACAGCTGTTCATGAATAACTGTCTCTAGAAGAGGAAATGCTAATCACTGTGACCCTTCACTGAGCATCTACTGTGTGGGGCTGTGATACACTATCAACAATATAGAAAAAAGGTATACGTTTAGCCCACTTGATAGGGGAAACGGAGGCTCAGAGAGACTGTGACTGGCCAAAGACCACCTATCTCTTTCGGGAAGGTTATGTCTCAACAAAAATGGTCAAAATGCCATAAACTGGGCCCTGCTAAGACTTCGAGGGACACCTCTCTGAGGGGTGAGACTAGATTATTTATTTCAAGAGTTCGAGCAAATCTGGTCAATTCATCAGAAGTTGGTTTTCAACCACAGCATCCCAGGTGCAGAGAGGGATAAGGAGCAACTACATGACGACATTGTCCTGCCCTCAGGAATAGACATTTCACTGACCAGACAAGACGAGCCCAGGATAAAGATGATCAGATACCACAGGTACAAAACAGCAGAGTCGTGAAGTGCAAAGCTGTGCTGCAGACAAAGAGTGTTAACAATGCCAGAGCCATGGCTTCAATTTCAGGAAGACGGAACTGAGATGGGTCTGCAAAACGCATTGTGATTTCAACAAAGGGGGAGGAGGGCAAAAGGATTCTCAGACCCAATGTCAGTCAGTTCCTACGTAATCAAATCCTGCCTTCCCCCCATTTTTTGCCCAAAGGAGAAACCTCACCTTGCTGTCATGCAGCGCTAGGGCACAGGGTTCCTACAGAATGTGAGCCTGAGAAGTGGATGCAGGCTGCGCTCACTCGCAGCTCCCCAACCCAAAAAGCCAGCCACACCTGGGGACTCCCTTGGGCTACTGCTTATTGAGCTCAGCTCCAATTAACTGACTTGAAATTCAGTGTTAAGTTGCTCTCAGTTCTACCTGGCACGAGCTTCATTTGCAAGCTATATCTGCCTTTCTCAATCAAAACAGAAAATAGGCAGATATCAGGCTGCTTAACTATTCAAAGCCCCTGTGCAACCCAGCACCACTCATCTTGCCATCAGAAAAGTGAAACCACTCTTTTTTACCCCTGAGAACCACACTTTTGTCACTATCTCCCCCCGACCAGGCTCCTTTGAGGCAGCTGTTTTTATATGAGGCTTTCAAATGCTCAGGGAGAGTACATTTATTAACTATTCTAGCATTTTCTGAACTTATAAATTTTATAGAAGTATTGCCCTTATGTGCCTCATATATTTAAAATAATTTTTTTTTGAATTACAATACTATTAAAAAATGTTCATCTTATTCCCTGGTATGCAGTAAGTACCAAATCACCATTAATCAATCTTCTTGTCTCTCTTTCTCTCAAAATCAACAGATGAAGAAACAAGCTCAAAGAGATTAAGAATCTTACCAAAGTCCCAGATCTAAAAGTATGGGTCCTATGAGATGAACTTAGGATGGTGGGAAGCCTAAGCTCCTGTTCTTTCTACTGGACAAAACTGCTTCCAAAAATATAACCAGAAGTTTAGCTTATCTGGGATATATGATTCAGATAGGCTCTCTCTCATTCTCATTCCCTCTCTCTCCCTATTTTGATTAAATTCATTGAACTATAGGTTGCATACAATAAAACTGAGTCATATTAGGTGTATAGTCTTACAGGTTTGGCAAATTTGTACAGTTATAGAACCAACACCACAATCAAAATATAGCACTTAAATTGACACAACATTGTAAACTGACCATACTTCAATAAAAAAAAATATATACAAAAAATATACATAGCACTTGCCATCACCCCAGAGTCTCTCCTGCCCCTTTTTAGTTAATCCCCTCCCTGCACCCTTAGACCTTGGGATTTGATTTCTCTTACTATGGTTTTGTCTTTTACAGAATGTCATATAAATGAAGTCATATTGAATAAAGCCTTTTTAAAAAATTGAGCTTTAATTCATACACTGTAAAATTTACCCCCTTTAAAGTACAATTCAGTGGTGGTTAGTACATCTGCAAAGTTGTGCAACTATCACAACTAACTCTAGAACACTTTCCTCAGTCAAAAAATCCAACCAACACCACACTCGTGCCTCTCCCCACAGCACCTAAAAACCACCAATCTACTTTTTATCACCATGGATTTGCCTATTCTGGACATTTCTTATAAATGGAATTACACAATATGTGGCCTTTTGTGTCTGGTTTCACATGTTTTCAGGGTTCACCCATCTTGTATCCTGTATCAGAACTTTGTTCCTTCTCATGGCCGAATGACATTCTATTGTGTGGATATTCCTTATTTCATTTATCCATTCATGAGTTGATGAATTCGGGATTTTTTTCTTACTTTCTGGCTGTTATGAATAACGCTGCTATGAACATTCATGTAAAAATTTTGATGTGAACATATGTTTTAAATTATTTGGGGCCTATACCTTCAAGTGGACTTTCTACCTCATCTGGTAACTCTGTGCTTACCTTCTTGAGTGACTGCCAAACTATCAAAGTGGCCATTCCCTTCTTCTATATCTCAGTTAGGTTGTCTTTTTTATAGCCTTTTTTCTGACTTATTCCACATAGTACAATGCTTTGGAAAGTCATTCATGTTGTTGTATCCCTGTTTATTGTTGAGCAGTATTTCATTGGATGGATATACACTATTTGATGAAAATTTGGGTTGTTTCCACTTTGGGGCAATTTTGAATAAAGCTACTGTAAAAATTCTTCTACAAGTTTTTGTTTGGACATACATTTTCATTATACTTGGGTACAGAAGTAAGATTATTGCATCATATGGTAGTATATGTTGATCTTTATAAGAAACAAATTGGTTTTCAAAATAGCTGTACCATTTTGCACCAGAAATGTCTGAATGTACAGTATAACTCATATACAGTTTCACAGCTCCATGCCAGCACTCAGCATTTTTAATCTTGAATTTTAGCCATTCTGGTACATACATAGTAGTATCTCATTGTGGTTTTACATGCCATATTTAATTTGCAACGTATAGTGATATTGGCCTTTCCTTTTTCATTTTTTCAAACTTTGGGGGGTTTCTATTTGTTGTTTTAAATTAAGAGGCTTTTCTAAAAGATCAGTTTTATGTTTATAGAAGAAAGTACAGAGAGTTTCCATATACCCTACTCACCATCCTAGTTTCCCCTATTATAAATATCTTGTATTAGTGTGGCATACTTATTACAACTGATGAGACAATATTGGTACATTATTATTAACTACAGCCCATAGGTTGTATTACGTTCATTGTTTGTGGTTTACATATGGATTCTGACAAATGTATAATGACATATCCACCATACAATATTATACAGAATAGTCTCCCTGCCCTAAAAATCCCTGGGTTCCACTTACTCATCCCTCCCTTCCACTTTCTAAACCCCTGGCAAACACAAATTTTTTTTTTTAACTGTCTCTATAGTTTTGCTTTATCCAGCATGTCATACAGTTGGAAGTATGTAGTATGTAGACTTTTCAGATTGATTTATTTAGCCATATTCACTTAAGGTTCCTCCATGTGTTTTCATGGCTTGATAATTCATTACTTTTTATTGCTAAGTCATATTCCATGTATAGATGGACCATATTTTGTTTATCCACTGACCTATTAAAGAACTTCTTGGTTGTTTCCAAAATTTGGCAGTTATTAATAAAACTGCTATAAACATTTACGTGCAGATTTTTGTGTGGACTTAAGTTTTCCACTCACTTAAGACCAAGAAATACAAATGCTAGATTATGTGGTAAGAATATATTCATTTTGGAAGAAAATGTTATCATATCCCCCAAAATGGCTGTACTATTTCACATTCCTACCAGCTGAGAATCTGAATTCCTGTTGTCCAATATCCTCACCAGCATTTGTTGTTACTAGTTTGAGGATTTTAGCCACTCTAATAGGTTTATAAAGGTATCTCATTGTTATTTTAATTTAAAGTCCCCTAATGATACATGATGTTGAACATCTTTTCATATGCTTATTTGCCACCTGTTTATCTTTTTTGGTGAGATATCTGTTCAGACCTTTTTCTCGTTTTTAATTGGGTTGTTTTCTTATTGTTAAGCTTTAAGTTTTCTTTGTATATTTTAGATACCACTCAGATATGTGTTTTGCATGCATCATCTCCAATCTGTGGCTTGTCTTTTTATTCTTCCATAATCAATGTTTTAGCAGAGCAAAATTTTTTAATTTAATAAAATTCAATTTCAAAAAACAATTTTTCTTGAACAGATTGTGCTTTTGGTGTTGTGACTAAAAAGTCCTTACTAAACTTGTGGTGACCTGGATTTTCTACTATGATTATCTTCTATGAGTTTTAAGTTTTAAGTTTTGCATTTTACATTTAGATCTATGATCAATTTTGAGTTAACTTTTTGTGAAAGGTATAAGGGATGTGTTTGCATGTAAATGTCCAGTTGTTGAAAAGACTATTCTTTCCCTGTTGAATTGCCTTTGCTCCTTCGTCAAAGATAAGTTGACTTTGTATAGGTATTTCTGGGTTCTCTATTGATCTATTTGTCTATTCTTTTACCAATAACACAATGTCTTGATTACTGCAGCTTTAAAGAAGTCTTGAAATCAGGTAATATTAGTCTTTGGACTCTGTTCTCCTTCAATACACTGTGGGGTCGTTTGCCTTCCCATGTAAACATTAGAATTGGTTTAATGATATTCACAAAATAACTTGCTGAGATTTTGATTGATATTTGAATAAATGTAGAGATCAACTTGAAAAGAACAGACATCTTGATAATATTGAATCTTCCTATCGATATACATGGAATATCTCTTTATTCAGATTGATAGAGAGTTACAAAATAGTCTCTCTACTTCAGATCTTCTTGATTTCTTCATCAGAGTTTTATTGTTTTTCTCACAAAGAACTTACATGTATTTTGTTAGCTTAATACTTCGGGGGTTTTTTCATTGTTACTAATGCAAATGACATTGTATTTTTAATTTCAAATTCCCATTGTTTATTGATGTCTATAAGGAACCAACTGATTTTTTGTATATTAATATCCTGCAACTTTGCTGTAATGACTTGTTAGTTTCAGGAGTTCTTTGCTTATTATATATATACATCTTGACAGCACCCCAATCTCACAGGTACCATCTCTAATTTGGCACTTTGTGCTTTCAAGAAGGCAATTCCAATAACAAATTCTGGGCTACGTAATATGTGGTAGGAATAAGATCATACGGTCATATGCCCCTTGTCATAGTCTCCTGCATGAAATGGCTCTCCAGATCTGAGGCAATGTCAATAAATCAAATATTCTGTGTGTCTTTGACTAGTAGGTGGGAAAGGCAACCTCATAACTGAAAATCAGGTATATCTTGGTCAGGACAATTCATGGCCTTTCCAGGGCAGAAGCGGTCTCATATAATCCACTTGTTATCAAGTAGCTGGTTAGTCTCATTGAGTTGTGAAGCCATATCATGGGCTCAGAATTTCTCTCAGCTATCAAGAGACTGGACATTCATCAATAACAGTAACTAGATCACTCTTGGTGCAAGGTGTCCATGCTCGGGGGTCAATGTGTAGTCTCCATTTCTTTACCAGGGCTGTCCCTTCCACAGGCCCACTGTGCATGCTCTAGAATGGTAGAGTGCAAGGACTGGCTGCAATCCACTGGATGTGTCGCTCTTCTCACACAAGCGTTCAGCATTTTTTCTGAAGGGAATGCTCTCTAGTGATAAACTTAATGTCCAAAGATCCTCAGCCTTTTGAGGGCCCATTCCCATATGTCTGATTACATGCCTCTTCCCCAGACTTCCTTATCTTCAATCTTACAATCTCCTTCCCTCCTGATGAGTGTTAAAATATAAACATTAGCTAGATCAATAGCCATATACCATATATGTGAGGCTGTGTTGAATTTTTCTATTAAAGATACTACACTTAGCTCAGCAGCTGTGATCAGTACTATCACTGAGTTGTTTGTAATGCTCTGCTGTCATCTGTTTTTGTAGGGGAAAGACTGGTGACTTGAATGAGGATGTACGAGCATGACTAGCACTGTATCATTTATGTCTTTGAGAGTGCAGTAATCCCTGCCATTCCACTGAGGATGCAGTATTGTTTTTTGGTGGTGGTGGTCGTGGTGGTGGTGGTGGTTGTTTTTAACTTACAATCTTGGCCAGGAAGGGAAACATTTTCAGGGGTTTCCAGTAAAGACCTTAGTTTTTCCTACTCTCCTGCACAGGTCAAACAATAAAGGTGGTCTCTTCCACTTGCTAAGTAGGTTCATCCTGACTATGAATTTGGGAAACAGAACTGCCAGGTGGATCTACAGATTCAATGGGCCCACTGTTAGACAGATCTAGGTAAAGATTCGACTTAACATCCCCCATTTGTCTCTGCCTCATTGCAGTTACTGGGTTTAGTGGACCACCTCCAACTACCACAGTGTATGTTTATGAAAGGAGAGACAGTTTTATGCTATGAACTCTTAATGCTATCATGACTGAAAGTTTTGAGGTGCCAATGCTTTGGTCTTTATAATAGATCCTTTTATCCATCAAAGATTGGCAGTTACCACATACACATATCTGACTGTGTTGAAGTTTCTTTTTTTTTTTTTTTACTTATTTCCCCTATGAATTATCAGTTCCTTGACACTGTCCTCTATGTTGTTTGATGTTTCTACAAAGCCTAAATACTAATAATTGGTCAGTAAATGTCTGCTAAAGGAACCACATTCTTTATAGGTTTTCTATACTTATGACTCTGTAAATGACTCACAGTAATTTTTCAATAATAGTAAGTGGAAGTAATTTTAAAATACACATATGGGATCTGACATTCCATAACTGTCAGATATTAGCCCCCAAATTTGGATATAATGTGATTTGTCTATGCACCATTAAAACACAGTGCTCTCAGACACAAAGTATTGGCTCAGCCTGTCACCACATGTTGGCTCCAATCTCTTACCAGAGCCTGCTTTTCAGCAAAGGGCACAAGACACGACCATCAGTTGCACCCAAATTGTATAGTTTATAACCTCCACCAACTGATGGGAGCTGACCCAAGTATACTCTCAAGTTGAAGAAATCTTGACGAGGTCTCTGGTTTACCAGTTTCAGGTAGGTGAACTAAGGCAGGTACTTTAACCTCTCAAGCCTCAGGGCTCTGAGGGCAGAAGGGTAGACTCATGTCAAAATATGGAAGCTCCTTCTGAACCACTAACTGGAGTATGAAGAAGAGGCATTTCTAGAAGTGACCATCCTGAGGTGACTAAATAACAGGTGTCCACCATCTTCAGTAATAAATGAACAAAAGAAAATACTTGTGTTCATTTACCTTAACAAAAATCAAGTAGCTTGAAAATGTTAAGTCAGCACCTTTGGGATACTGTATTATTCTACTTTCACATATTAAAAATTTCACATTTTCATAAACTACTTTTAATAAAGGAATTAAAATACTTTAAAAAAATATCTTTAGGTAACAGAGTCCCTGGCTCACTGACAATCCAAGGCAGCTGCCTCTTCATACACTCAGCCATTGCAGTAGTTACAGCTTTTTGACAGCAGAATCAGGGCAAGATAAATTGACTTTAACATTTTTGTTAAAAATGAAAAGCCCCACAAACCTGGCCCATCAGTTCCAACTGGCAAGAATATAAATAGCAGATTCACTTTACATGCATAAAGCCAAAGGCCAAAAAGATGTTGTCTAAAGGTGATTAGAATGTGTGTGTTTATGGGATCAAGATGTGGCCACCCTCTGGCTTAGGGTCCATCTGATTTGGTCTGTTTATAAATAAAATTCCAAAGTGAACGAACCCACTTCCTGTTAGTCTTTCTTAATCTCATTTTTTTTTTCTTCTCAAGTATGAATTTGATGTCTTACGCTGTTTGGAAGGAGAAAATGCTGTTTGTCTTTTATCAAAATCTAAACAGCTGCAATCCAACAATGTTCATTCAATTTTAATAGTAAGTAAATAAATGTGAGCAATGACCGTATTATGGAAACATGTGGATCTAAGGTTCAAATTCAATGAATTTTACTTTCAATCTAGTTTCATAAGGTTTCAGATTTTCCTAAACTCTCTTCAGGTTTCTAAACTTTCTAGATAAGTATGGATAGCATATTCTGTAGAAATAGTCTCCCAACTCACTCCCAATCTCTAGTTCTAAGCCTGTTTAGATCTGAATTTTGTTTTCTCTTGAAAGTTCAAAATAATTTACTTTGAGAGCAATCATGAGTGATTTGAAGATACGCCGGCTTGAAAACCATGGAGCAATTCAAGACATCATTATGCTTTCTAGATCAGGTGTAAAATGGACAGGAAAAACATGTGTATTTCTCTATAATCCCACCATGTGACTCACTGTTAACCCCAGTAATTGTGTACTTAAAGCTTGCTTCACTCATTAGCTAGCCATTTCCATGTATTTGTACTTTAGATCAAACTTCGGGGGCATGTCAGAGTTTTAGAGGATCGAGGTGATTAAGGCTATCAGTCAACAATATTTACTATGAACCCACTGTGTGTTCACGTCCTTCAAAAAGGAAAGGTGGTCTGCCCTTGGATACTTGAAGGGTGGTTGCAATAAATCATATGGTGAGACAGCTTAAATTAAATAATGGTCTTAAGAACCAAGCTAACATTTAACTCTATTGAAAGACTAATTTGAAAATTAAAGTTCTATTTTTATGTTGAAGCATATGTAAATATAGAACTAATCTGGAAAGACCCCTATGCTAATATAAAATGTGCTCTGAATAAATAAATTATTTTCTTCCAGCTAAGAGTATTTTGTTCAAAGGATTTTCTAAGGTTGTCTAAGACAGCTATATAATAACTACTGGGTCATTAATTTCTTATTAATTTCCTAGAACATTCCCTTTGGCAGCTGACCTAAACTTTCTTTACTTTTCTCAAGGCCAAAGTCTGTTACTACGCCTCTGTTCTCAGGAGGTCAGAAGGGCATAGAACTTTTTCTTTTAGTTTATCAGTTGTTAGACCATGAGAAAGTGTATCAAGACATAATAGAGAGAATGGTATACCACCCAGAGATTGTGAACTTCAAGGTAGAGACAGTAGCTGCATGAGATTTGAGGGGTTATCACCCCTGGGAGAGGCTAGTGCATAACATAGGTATGGGAGTACTTCTGTTTACAGTCAGGGTGGACTAACAGGCTTACGTTTCTGCCTTGAACAACTAGAACACTGGACCAGCTTTCAAACATTGGACAATAGGCCACAGAAGAATATGATGACCATGATGCCTAGGAGGAGGGAAACAAAGAAAGTGGGCTCTAGGAGTGGCCCACATCACAACCTTGAGAACATTTCCAGACTGCAGAACATGGAGGAAGAACCTATTCAGAGCCTAGTGGTTTTCCTGTGTTGAGAAGATAAAGCTCAGAGTTCAGTAGGTGGCCAGGATTTGCAAGACAAAGTACCAGAGAGGAAAAACATGCACAGAGAAAGAAAGAGCTACAGAGATCGATGGAAGGTGAAGTTCAAGTCTATGCCTGAGGACTGACTGGTGCAGGATGTAAGGAAACTAAGTGGCAGTCACCAGAAATAAGCAGATGAAGTAATCCTCACAGGTGACAGAAAGCTGAGACTAGCCAGTTTTTTTAATTCCCAGAGACTAAGGATCTTCTAACACACAGGACAAGGCATTGCCTCAGTAGTGAGGGATAATCAGTCCTGGAGTACAGACTGTCCTGGACCCAACGCAACAAAGCTCAAAACCAAGGATCAAACTGATTCCAAGTAACTTAACTTCATCTCAGGACAAAACCCCCAAATATTTAACAAAATATTGAAAAAATGTTTGGAAGAGAGATAAAATACAGTACCAATGTAAAATTACAACTATTATAAATACGTTTCTCATGTTCAAGAAGGTAGAAGAAAGTGTAAGCATGATGAGAAAGGAAATGATAGATGTAAAAAAAAGACCGAAATCAAACTTCTGCAGATGGAAAATACACTGAGATGAAGAGTTTACTGAATGGGGTTAACGAGAGATTAGACTTTCCAGAAGAAAGATCACTAAATGTGAACAAAGAACAATAGAAACTACTCTAAATGTAATACAGAGAGAAACAGTTAGCAGGATATCAATGAGCTGTGGGACAACATCAAGTGACTTCCTCAGAAGGAGAGAAGGGTAGAGGGGCAGGAAAAGTATTTGAAATTATAATGGCTGCTGATTTTCCAAATGTAATGTAATCTGTAGACCACAGATCCAAGAAGAGCAACAAAATCCAAGCAGAAGGAACATTAAGAAAAGCACATGTAGGCACATCATAATCAATTGCTGAAAAACTGATGAAAAGGAAAAAATCTTAAAAGCAGCCACAGGAAAATAAGACACACTATGGAAGAACAAAAATAAGAATAAAAGCAGACTTCTAGTCAGAAACAGTGTAGTCCAGAAGACAGTAGAGCAACATCCTTAGAAAGAAGAAGTCTCACAAAGTAAAAAGCCTTTTGCCTTGAGCCTTCCTTTCCATCTTAAAGAAGCCTGAGGATGGGATGTCTGCAACACTAACTGCCAACCTGACATCATGAGGCAATAGCTTGAGGACCAAAAAAAAAAAAAAAAAAAAAAAAAATCACCCTAAGGATGGTAGAGTAGAAAGACAGATGGAGCCTGGTCTGATTCATTTTTGAGCTGCCACGTCAATCTTGAAGCCCTTTCACTCTGGATTATATGTTAAGTAAACAGGAAACACACTGATGTTTTAAGCTACAGATTATCCGGTTACATGCAGCCAAATACAGACTATGGCCTTGAGGCTTTCTTCTCCACTAAGAAGATATGGTCATTTAGCGTCCAGTTCCCTCACCCACCATCCTCTCTGCCTCTGGCTCGATGCTCTAGTGCATAGTTTTGCCTACAGTCTTAAAGGGCAAACACTTCTCTTTCTTATCACAGCAAAGTCCATTTGGGTTCTTTGTCTTTCTTTTCTTTTGTTTCCTCCAGGAATTTGTTTTCTAGCATTTCCAACAACTACTTTTCCATTGCTTTAATTCCTTTTCCTCACTGCTTAATTCAGGTGACTCCTTACTGGGTAGAATCTATCATTTTCTCTTTGGCACCTCAAATTAGTGGTCAGTGCTTGTTGTTCTATACCTCCCCATCAACTTGTTCCTCACCTTGCAAACATTCTACTTCTTCTCTTTATTTTAATTTCTCATAAAACCTCCCAATACTTGCTTGCCATATTTGAATGCCTCTGTGTGCATTCTCTTTGACTTCTACAATATGTAACTTTTCATCTAAAAACTCTTCAACATTAACTTTCATGACATGATATTATTCTGAATCTTCCCCGGGTCTCTAACTGCTTTCCACTATTGTCAAGAACATAACATTCTCCTATCCCTTGGCTATGGCTATTACCCAAAGTTTAATTCCTGTTATTCTTGCTCTTCCTGCTTTCCTACAAAAAACTCGTCTACCATGGTTGAAGCCATTATACAAATACAGATAATTTCCAGATCTATATCTCAATTTCCCTAATATCCACATATTCGCAGTGTCATATCTCAAATTACATTCTATACAATCATTAGTCTAGTCAACATACTGAAAATTCAAATCATCCTTATCCTCAGTCCATCTCCCCTTCATTATTTTGCTATACCTAATGACAGTACTACTATTGTACCAGTCACCAAACTTCACATTTTAAATTCACCTTCAACTGTTCCTTCTTTATCCTTTATTTTAAAGCATTCATAAATTATGATCAAATCTTGTGGACAATATCACTCTACTTTAGATCTTTAAAATCTTCCACTTATAAAAGTTCAATAGCTTTTTTTCAATAGTTTTTCCTCCAACCTTCAAATTCCTCTCCTTGCAATGAATTTACAACTCTACTCCACCAGAATCAGATGGCTAAAACATTCTTTTCCCCAGATTACACTTAAAATGGCTTCACACTGCCTGCTGGATTTCTGAATCTAAAAGGAGCTTTTAAGGAGTCAAAATGTGGCACAACAGGAAGCTTTTAGGATCCCATTACAGCAGAGGCCCAAGACTGTTAAGCATTTTGTATACAACACCTGCAGGAACCCAAGAGATAGTAGCAATTAATTACAGGTGTGACCAGACTGTTAGCTATAAGTAATAAAGGTGGAACATGATTTTCTCAATTTGTGTAGTTATTCAAGAAACACCATTTCTTGATTTCTGGCAAGTACATTATTAACAGAGTTGACCTTAGTAATAAATATTCAAGCAACCTTCCTTCCTCTGCAGAACTATAACTGCTAAATCAAGCTCTATATATTTGAACAAAATTGATGTTTCAAAGCCCACGTTCAGACACACCTTTTCTCTTGCCACTTTCAGTTCTGTTTTGATCCCCCTATTTCTTCCTAATGTAGTAAGTATAAAGTCTAATTTTTCTTCATTTTTGTCTTCAGTTTCCATGATATGATCTCCACAGACCAAACAAGCTGTGAAAAATCAGTAGAGAATACCTTTAATTGTGCATATATTAAAAGACCTGGGCTTAATTAACAAAATATTAACCAAAGCCCTCAGTCCAGTCACGTCAGTTGCACTCTAAAGTGATGAAAAATAAGCTAATATGCTAATATGTCTAACATGAACATATATACAAACAGCTTTTTCCACTTTGGACTGAGGTCTCAGCCTTTGATTAGATTAAATCAAAGAGACGAGCTCCCTTTGTTCCATTGTCAAGGATGGAGAGGTTGCTTCAAGGTTTTCTAAATTTGTTATCACGAGAATGTTCATGGCTTCTGATCTTGGAGTTCATCCTGATTTTACTGACTTTGTTTATATTTTCTAAATCATTCTCTTGCATTTTATAAATGGTAACAATTTTATACTAGTAACACAATTTAATTCCTAGGGCTGTTTCTAAGCTTACAATTTAGTTTGTAGGGGATGGTAACAGATTTCATTACAAGGATAGCCAATTTAGAATGATGAGAATAATGAATTGGGATTTTAGAGTCCTGGGTCTTCCTCAGAGCTCTGTAAGAAATCAACATTGAGATTTAAACAATTTTTTTTTAACGTTCACAGAATTACTTGTGATATTTGATGAAATGCAAATTATGGAACTTGATTTCTGGAGGGTTTTTTTGTTGTTGTTAGTAGCTCTAGAATAGGGAACAGAAATCTGCATATTAAACAAGTTTTTCAGGAATTGAGACAATATTCTTCTAACTACACTTCGAGAATCACTGCCTTAGGCAAGTCAGCTTCTCTGGGCTTCAGTTTCCACATCTGTGAAATGACAGAGCTGGATTAGATGATAGTTGGAGATATTGTCAGTTCTTAACATTTTACGACTCATTGAAAGTGCTTCCTATTTCTAGGAATATAGTCTTGATCAGTTCAACACAGGTGGCACTCAAGCAACTAAACCTCTCTTCTTTCACTCAGGTACTGCTAGAGGAATATGTTTCCATTTCTATACCTACAATTATCTTTTTTGTATCCATATTACCTCAAAGGTAGCCTTTCATGACTAATCCCAGCATCTGCCTCCTGCAGAACTTGATAACAGAAAGAGGCACTAGAAACCATCAAATAAGGCTACCATCCCACAGTAAAATTCCAAACAGCCTGTGCTTGTTGACTTCCATTATCGGGAACTCACTATGCAAAACCTGGAAATATCTTTCTTCTCTTGAACGCAAGTCTTTCTCACTAGAGGTTCTGTCTGTATGCCCTGGTTCTGATCTATGGTTCTATAGAATAAGTATAATTCCTCACCCATGTGGCAACCATCTGAACACTATAGTCTTTACTCCATATTCACGTTCATTCTTCTTATACATAGTTTGTGTTCAGTTGCCCTTCAATGGATCTCTCCTAAAGTGCGTGCCCAGCAGTGGTCTGGGCAGTGCCATTTATGGTAGGACTATGTACAACTAAGGGAAGGGGGACACACTTAAAACTCGTATCACAGAGAAAAGGGAATATCTCCCTAAGATACTGTTCAAGATTAGATACATATACTTACTTGCTTTTCTCCTGGAACAGCCCTAGAAAAAACTTGTATTACTCCTAAGGTCATACAGGCCTTCACCATCTCTGCAGACCAAAGCAGGGCAGCTGCTGTCTCAGCCTGCTCTTGCCACTCACAGGAATTCCCCACCACAACCTTACCCCTGCCCTTACCTTGCAGCTCTTCTTCCCTTCTCAGAGGCTTCCCTCTTACCAATGAGACAACAGAGGCTGTTAAACCCCAGTCAATGGAATTTTTTTTTAACTCAAGAGGAAATAGAAGTTGATCAATCAATTTTTCTTCTTCTTTCCATCATCACAGTAACCACTCCCACAAGACAGCTGACAATAAAGAAAAATCTTCAGGGGAACAACAAGAAAGATTAGAACTGTTGTTTTAATGTGAACAATAGGAGACAGAAAGCAATGGAATGGCAGCCTTAAGGTGTTGAAAGGAGGAAAACAGCCAGACAGGTACTATATACCTAAAAAATATATATTCTTTAAACATAATGGCTAAAGAAAGACATTTTCAGACAAGAAAAGATGAGAATATTTGTTGCCAGCAGAACCATATTACAAGAAATACTAGATGAATTTCTTCAGGGTGAAAGGAAATTATCCCAGATGAAAGCATGGAATTGCAGAAAGAGACAAACAGAACTGAAAAGAATAAATGTATAGGTAAATATAAATTTTTTTTACTTTACAAAAAAAAGAGTGTTTAAAGCAAAAATAATCATATTTTGTGGAATTTATAGTATACATAAAAGTAAACTATATGAGAACAGAGCAAAAAGAGCAAGCAGGGCTGAGAGCTTCTTACATTATTTGCGAAGCAGTAAATTTCAGTTTCAGGTTTTATTAAGCTAAGCTTTAATATATAGCATAAACACTAAAAGGAAATTAAAAACTGTGTTAAAAAGCCAATGAAACATATAAAATAGAAAAATAAACACACTTGAGTAATACAAAAGAAGTTATGAAAGAAGAAACAAAGCAACTAAACAAGATAGGAAAAAGAAAACAAAACAGTAGACCTAAATCCAAACATACTAGTAATTACATTAAACATCAGAGAAACAAGCATAAATACTCCAATTAAAGGATGGTGGTTATAGGAATAGAATTCTTTTTAATCCATGACTCAGTATGTGCCATTCACAAAGGACACACTTTCCATATAAGGATACAGATAGAAGTAAAGTAAAAGGATGGGAAAAGCTGTGCCATAAAGGCATTAACACTGAAAAGGGATATTTTGGATGAGAACAGGATCAATTCATTGGGAAGATGTGATGAGCCTAAATGTATATGCAGCTAGCATCACAGCTTAAAACATATGATGCAAAACTGACAGAACAAAGAGGAAAAATAGACTAATCTGCATTCATAATTGGAGATTTTCAGGTATCTCCCTCAGTCAGAGATAAAGCAAGATATTTAAAATAGCAATATATAGATGACTTGAAAACCTCTAATAACAAATGTGAACTAATTAGTATTCATATAATACTACTAATAAATGGAGAATACACATACTTCCAAACATACATAAAATAGTAACAATGCAAAGCATATATGTATCCTTTAGGTAGTTCTTTGTATCTTTCAAATGACTGATTCACTCAGAATACTTTTCCTAGCCAAAATGAAAATTAACTGGAACTCAGTAACAAAAAGTTAACTAGAAAGTCTTCAACATTTGGAGATTAACAACATAATTTTGAAAAGCCCACGGGTCACAGAAGAAATCACAATGAACATTAGAAAATATTTTGAAGTAAAAACAAAATACATAAAACTATACATTAAAAAGGGTGAATTTTGCTGTATGTAAATTGTATCTCAATGAACTTGACTAAAATTTTTTTTAAATAATGAAAATACAACATACCAAATTTTGTGAAATGATGCTTAAGCAGTGCTCAGAGGAAAATGTAGTGAATTTAAATGTGTGTATTAGAAAATAATAAAGACTTAAAAATAATGATCTAAGTTTCAGGTGTACAGCAAAGTGATTCAATTATACGTAACAATGGGGGAAGGTTATAGCTCAGTGGTAGAGTGTATGCTTAGCACTGGGTTCAATCCCCAGTACTTCAGATAAATAAATAAATAAACCTAATTACCTACCCCCTAAAAAAAATTATACATATACTTACATATATATATCTTTCTCAGATTCCTTTCCATTATGGTTATTACAAGATATTGAATATAGTTCCCTGTGCTATACAGTAGGTCCTTGTTGTTTATCTGTTTTATATATATAGTAGTGTGTACATGTTAATCCCAAATTCCTAATTTATCCCTCCCCCAACCCTTTCCCCCTTGGTAACCATAGTTTGTTTTCTATGTCTGCAAGTCTATTTTCTGGTTGGTAAATAAGTTCATTTTTATTATTTTTTATAGTAAATTAACTATACTTCAATTTAAAAATAGTGACCTAAGTAACTATCTCAGCTGTCCAATAAAAGAAAAAAGTATTATCAAAGAAGGAAGGAAATTGTGTTGAACTGAGACATGCCATTCAGATCCCCGACCAAAATCAAAGAAGACAGACTGTCCCAGTTATCAGCAGACTCTAGCTGTCAGCTCCTTGAGGATTTGCAGAGAACCTCCTCACCCAAGGACAAGTCCTTCTTGGGCAGCCCATATTCAGTGACTGATCACAGTGGAGGTATAAAATCCAGACATTTCCTACCAATGCCAGGACACTGCTGAAAGCCTAACTACCCCTCCGGCTCTTCATAGGGTTGTCTGATATTTTCCAGGCTCCATCACAGTTAGATATTCATTCCCCACTGACCAATGAAGTTTCAGTCTCCTCCCTTCCATGGGAGCTAATCTCTAATAAAGACTCTGCATGCCAATATCCATTAGAAGGTTTGCTTTGAGAGACAGACTGTCAACAGAATAATCAAAATGTAAGTAGAAATCAGTGAAAAAGAAAGGAGATCAAAAAATACAGGAAATCAACAAAACTAAAAATTGCTTCTTTGAAAGATCAAAAGCATTAATAAACGCCTAGCAAGGACTCATTAAGAAAAAAGAGCAAAACAAAACACTCAACAAAACTGTTTGACATTGATACAGTCAGGATATAGAACACTTTTATCACCACAAGAATCCCTCAAATCCTGCCCTTTTACAGCCACAACCACCTCCCTCCCTTTCCCCATCCCGACTCCAATTCCTAATTCCTGGAAATCACTAATCTAGTCTCTATTCTATGATTTTATCTTTTTAAGAATATTACATAAATAAAATCACAGTATGATTGTTACTAGATTTTTTTCTCTCAGCATAATTCCCTGGAGATTCATACAGAATTCATCACTGTGTCTATATCAATAATTCATTCCTTTTTATTGCTGAGTCATATTCCATGGTATGGGAAATACTAGTTTGTTTAACCATTTACCCATTGAAGGATAGCTGCATTGTTTCCAGTTTTTTGCTGTTAGGAATATAGCTACTATGAACATTCATGCACAGATTTTTTTAAAACATAAGTCTTTTCTGGGACAAAAGCCTGAATATAACTGCTAAGTTACATGGTGGTTGCATGGTACTACGGACTGATTTGTGTCTTTCCAAAATTCATGTATTGAAGCCCTAACCCCCAATACCTCAGAATGTGACTGTATTTGGAAACAAGGCCTTTCAGGAGGTAATTAAGGTAAAATGAAGTCACATGGGTGGGCTTTAATCCATTATGACTGATGTTCTTCTAAGAGGCCTTCTAAGAGGAGATTAGGACACAAACAACCCACAGACTGAAGGGCGATCACGTGAGATCACATCAAGAAGGTGGCCATCTGCAAGCCAAGGAGAGAGGCCTCAAAAGAAGGCCTGATAACAGCTTGATTTTGGATTTCTACTCTCCAGAACTACCAGAAAATAAATTTGTTTATTTCTAAGCCACCCAATCTGTGGCATTTTTGTTATGGGAGCTGAAGCAAGATAATAAATATGGCTAGTTTTAAAAGAAATTGCCAAACTGTTCTCCTGAGTTGCTGTACCATTCCTACCAGCAGCATATGAGTGATCAGATTCTCTGTAACGCCTTTCAGCATTTGGTGTTGTCATTATTTTATTTTAGCTGCTCTGACAGATGCGTGGTGATATCTCATTGCTGTTTTAACTTGTATTTCTTAAATAACTAATTATGTTAAACCTATTTTCATGTGCTTATTTTTCAACTATATATCCTATTCATAAAATAATCTCTCTTCAGGCAGAAATCCATTTTCTAATTAGATTTTTTCCTTGTTTTTCACTGTTAAATCTTTGAGAGTTCTCTATTCTATATTAGTCCTTTGTCAGATATGTGATTCATAAATATTATTTCCCTGTTTGCTACTTGTCTTCTCATTCTCTTAACACGGTCTCTTGGAGAGTAAATTTTTTTTTAAATTTTGATAAGCTCCAATTTAACAATTTTTCTTTTTATAGATCATGCTTTTGGAGTCAAGTTTATAAACTCCTTGCTTAACCCCAGATCCCCAAAGACTCTTCTCCCATGTTTTTTTTTCTCTAAGTTTTATAGTTTTATTTTCCTTTTAACTACATGAACAATTCTGAGTTAATTTTTATATAAAGTATGAGGTTTAGATCAAGATTAATTTATTGAAAAGGCAAGCCTTCCTCCACTGAATTGCATTATCAGATTCTGAATGGGATGTATGACTCAAAAAGGCTAAGAAGAATTATTTTACATAAAAGAGTCTCCATAAAAATGCCTAGGCTTTATTAAGGCAAAGGAAGCACACTGTGAATCTGTTTTATGTTCCTGCCTTCAAATAATGTACATGAACCCTCTTCTATCCTCCTTAGCTGAAGAGCATGTTCTAAGATCCAAAGTTTTCTTTGATGATACACATAAGGTTCCTGACACTCTTATTCTGCTCTAATTCATGAATATATTTGTGAGGGATCGATGTTTATTCGACTTGTCTGAATTCCTGTGTTAAACCTCTGACGTATCTAAACCCAAGGAAACAGCCCAATGACTTAAGACCAGGCTACCTCTTTGGAATACAGTGTTCTGTCCACTGGACCAACAGACTTCCCCAGTGTGGATTCCAACCTCCCCTGGACATTCTGCACTTGGTTCATCCACAGTCTTGTGAAACTATGAGTACTTACATGGCTGGTCTTTCTTTCCCTGGAATTGGTACCATTAGGTCACTTGGCAGAGGGGAAGAACGTGAACAGAATAACTGATCACAGAATACAGAGTGAGGGAGTCTTTAGCTCTGTATACCAAACAACTGTTCTCTTCCTGGGCACATGAATTGTGCTACCTTACCCTTTGGAGTTCAGAAAACCATGTGACTTGCTTTGACCAACAAAATGTAAGCTGCAGTTAATGTGTTCTGTTTCACTGAACCCTTTAAGTACTCACATGCCATTGCCTCCCTGTACAGATGAGTGATGCTCAGATGGTAGAGACTCTATCAGCCTGAAAACCTAAGTGAAAATGATATGAAACAGAGCCCTAGCAACACAAATGGCCATGAAGCATGCATGAGAAATAAACTCTGTTGTTTTCAATCACTAAAATTTTTTTTTGATTTTTGCTTTTTACCACTGCATAATTGCATCCATCCTTATGGATACAGTGCTGGTAGGATTATCTGTTTATTTAGTTGTTAAAATTAATCAAATGGAAATTGAAATCTAAATTAATCTGTATATCCTTGTAAGTCTATTCATAGAAATAAATTTGCTAGTTGAAAAAAAGTTATGGTCACACCATGTTTCTTAAATAGAGTTTTGAAAACAGTTTCCACATGTAGATTAGTGACAGCATTCTATGGGCTAAGATACAAGCACACCAAAATCTATTACTGGCACTGAGTCAATACTTAATATTTTTTGAATAACTACAATCCACATGAGGGAGATGAAGCGATTAAACAGCAAAACGCTGAGCAGAAATAGCTAAGTAAATATTTCAACTGTTTGACAACAGCTTAACAACAAATAATTTAACAAAATTTTGTAGCTACCGAGCAAAACACTGGACGGATTAAAAGCAAAACTAAAAACAAACAAAGAAAACGAAACCTTTTGCACTTTAGTTTGTGGGTGAAGCAGATAGTAAAGAGATTCAACAGAAGAGAAGTACCCCAGGTTCTATGGGAGCACAAGGGAGGGGTAATGTCATGGTTTGTACCAAGCATGTACATCATGGTGAAAATCCATTTTCAGCTCATGCACCCACTGGAAAATTATGCTCTTGTTTAACCAGAGCAAAATTTAATCCAGAATGCATTAAGGCAGAACCCAGGAGAAGCCAGCCAGAGAACACAGTGTACTCAGAGTAAAGAGCCAGAGAAGTGCAGGGTCCCACAGCAAAGACAAGAAGTCACACCACACTGGGAAGCAATTAGAGACAGGCGGTTCGGGAGCTCACTGAGAGCAGCCAAATCTCCCCAGCAATGGAACTAGTGGTGCCTGAATCTGCTTAAAGTGATCTTTGAGAGCTGTACAGGCAGAGAGAGCCTCTCTGTAACTCCAGGGACTGCACGGGAGAAAAGGGTTCACACAGGACAAAAAGCAAATCGTGGACTCTGCAAAGCAGGAGGCACCCAGATTGGGGATATAATTGAGACAATTTTTTTAAAGATGTACGAGACTGAGTTTTTTCAGCAATTCTTTAGTGAGAATGAAATGTATACTCATAGAAGTCCTTGCTCTCTGTGTGTATCTATATATTTATCTGTATCTACGGATATTTGTTATGTTTAAGTTTACAGTCAGGTCTAGAGTTCTCATTAGTCTGTGGGTTTATTTATCATCACCTAATCCTACTTTCATCTTCATTAACGCCTGAATTGAAGAACCATTCTAGGAAATGTAGAGATGGTTTGGGTTGAACTGACTTGAATATTACCCTGTTGTCAAAATGAGTTAAGTAGCATCCTCTTCAAAGTGGTATTTTGACAAGACTGTTTCTGCATACTACACTTAAGGAAAAATGATGCAATTGGGAGATTAAGTTTAAAAAAAACAAGGTCAAAGGATTTGGGGGTCAAAGTCTATTAAAATAAAGCCATAACATTCCTCTTCCTCACCATTACATGCCAAATCATAATTTTCTGTTTTCTAAAACGTGAACTTTAAGCAAGTCTATGTGCTCTGACCCAGAAATTCCACCTCTAGAATCTAACCCTATGAAATGATTTAAGATACACAAGGAGACTTATTAGCAAAATAAATTAATTGCAAAATCACTAATTTTGAGGTGATAATAAAATTTTAAATGTTTATCAATATTAATGAGAAATGAAGCTAAATTAAATTTTTTTCTAAATTGGGAAGAAAAGAATAGTATATAAGTCTGAGTAGTAATCTCACATTAAGAAATGTAAAACTATGATCAGCTCAGCTTAAATGCCAAGGAAACTTTTGACCCTTGTCTAGTTCTTAATAGACTACATAGTGTTGGAACTATTTTAATCCCAGACCTCAAAGTGCAAGCCTGGATTACCTTAGAATTCACCTCTTCCCTCCTTCCTCCTCCTAAAAATGAATACTCTCAAAGTTGAGAATTTCAGGAGTTGAGTCATTTTTGTGGTTTTGTCTCTTTGCCTGCTTCTAAGAATGGGACACAAAATGCACTTTGTGAAGTCAGACTTTGAACCAGGACTTAATTATCATGCTGGGAATTAATCTTAGTGGGTGATTTCCCTCATTAAGCAAATCATCAAGTAAGTATTTTATTAAGTCAAGATTATCTATTTAACACTATACTGGGGCTACAAGGCTATAGAAGCTGTGTGCATTAGAGATGGGCCTGGCCTCAGCTTGCTTGCTTTCCAGCTGACTAGATACCCACAAAAATGAACCAGGAGTAAACAGCACAGGATGAAAGGGAAGAGCTAAGTCAGCACGTGGAGTCTAGGTGCCATTAACACTGGTAGAAATTCAAGAAGGACCACAGTGACAAGGGAGAACTTAATGGGGAAGTGAACTTGGAGTAGCCCTTGAAGGATAAATAGGATTTGTATAAGGAGAGTGTAGGGAATTCTAGGAGTGTAGCACAATATGAAGGAAAGAATGACAGCAGGGGTGACCTGGTTTTAGATTCAAGGGATTTGACATAGAGGGAAGTAAAGGAAAACGAAGGTGGAAAAGTGCTTGGGAAAGAAAGAGAAATAAGTCCCCTTTGGATAAAAAAAAAGAAAAAAAAAGGAGGAGGAGAAGAAAAGAAGAAAGGTATATTTTGGCTTTTGTGTACATATACTTGAGAGATATTTTTCCTAAAATTTGAAAGGTAAAATTGTTTTAAATATTAACAACAGTCTTGAAAAATCTAGACTTAAACATGTTCTTTGTGAATAATTATATACAATAAAAAGCAACAACAAATAGAGTTTTCTCCATCAAAAGAGGGTGACAGTTAGAGACCAAGTGCCCAAGCCATAATTTCTAGGTACTTTCTGAATCCTTCTCAGTCGTCCCCAAACAATAATGGTGACCAAGCTGGCTGTCCACACCCTCCAGCAGCCTCAGCATTCCCAATGTCCAGCCCACGTCCTGTTAACAAAAGCTCTTTCATCTCTGCTTATACAACACCTTTCCCATCCACTGCTCAGCTCCTCCATGCCATCCCTTTCCTTTGTACCAAGAAAGATCTATTTTATGTATTTACTACTACATTTCAGTTACCATATATGTTAAAATCCCCTGAGGTATGCATGGAGAAGAGAGAGAACGGATAAATAGAACAGGCGGATGAATATGGATTGGCAAAAAGCCAGGTCCATTGTGAACATGAGGAAATTCAACCTCTGCTCTCAAGGAGTGTACTATCCATCAGGAACCAGGTATGCAAAGCAGTGTAATGTACAACAGCGTCAACGTAGAGATACACAATGCATATTCAAGTACAGCTGAAGGAGCACCCATGTCTGCCAGAGGAAGACGGAAAAAGCCTCAAAGAACCATTGGAGACAAAACTGAAAGAACAGATGGCAATTCTTCAGACAGTCTGGGGCGAGGCATTCCAGACACAGAAGCATCAGAAAATATAACACATTTGAGAACCTACAGAGAGTCAAACAGTGCTGAGAGGACAGTTAAAGGAAGACAGGTGGGAAATGAAGCCTGTTAGGTAAGCAGCGGCCACCTCAAGTGTGATCAGGTAGCAAAAGTCATAATGGCAGAATACGCTCCAGAAAAAACTGAACAATACTCAGTTCAATCATACAGACAAAGCATGCTTCATTTTTTGTTCTCTTTAAACAGCCTATTTTATTTCCTATTCATATTTATGTATTTTTAATTTTGTTTTAATGTGTACTAAGTAGTGACCATATGAAAAGACTATTTAAAATATGGGTATGGTATAACAACAATACAAATTACCTTCTTACCTACTTACCTTCTATAAGGAAAGGAATGTTAATATCGTCTCTAAAGTCCTTCCCAGGGCCAGGTCTTTGCCTTCTTGCTCAGAAGTAACCATTAAAGAGCTGAGCCCAGGCTGGGTTCTGTTCCTTCCACTCCTTCCCTCCCCAGGGATATTTAATCGACTCTTTCCTTCCCATCTTAATCCCATTTTCTGGACATAAAAATAAATGCTTTTTTTTTTTCAAACAGGAAGGGACGTCACAGATTTTCTATTTTAATATCTTTATTTTACATTAGAAAGCTAAGGCACAGGCAAGTAATATCCTCTTGTTAATTAGTGCTAAATTCAGAACTAGCACCTAGAGCTCCAAATTCCAATTCTAGTTTGAGTAGGAAAACTCAGCTTGATTTTGCCTCTAGTTTAGTTCCTAACCCACTTTGCATGAAGCAGTTATCCCCTTATGATACCCTCACTTCCCTGCAATTTTGTAGTTTGAATCACAGGTTAAAGAGCCAGAAGGAGATGATAAGAGAAAATAGCACCGTAAATTGCTATTCTTGTATAGTTGGGTAACTTTAGGAGAGGTATTATAATAAATTACATCTTCTCCATCACTGCTGTAATATTTATTTTGAAGGCTTGAGGGTATATAGTTCCCTCAGGTTAAATGGACTAATTATCAATAGTCTGAGCCAAGAGGTGTGTCCAATTAAAGTTTGAGTCACTAGGAGCTTCAATTGAAAATTCAAGAATCCTGTTGGCTATACATCAAAGATGCCATTTCAAGAGACACTAAAATGGGAAAAATTAAAACTTTTTTTTTGTCCTTGCTAAAGAACCAAAAATTACTTCAAGAATTAAAACATCATAAACAAGTACCATGGGGCTCTGCTCTCACATGCTGGGCACAAACCTCAGAAGTGTTTGAATTTTGTCTACAGATGTCTATTTACAGACTCATTAGGGAAGATGGCTTTTGAAAGGCTTTGCTTCCTAGGTATGAAAATCGTTATTCAGCTAGTAACTTCCAAGCATCAAATCATTAGCTATTCTTCCCTCTTCTGGGTCTTATCTTTTCATCCTTTAGAATAAAACAACAATAAGGCCATTTAATTATTGAGCACTGGAACAGGCAGAGGACACCAAAGACTGCTTAACTAACCCCCTCTGTTTACAAGGAGGAAACTGAGACCCAGAAATGTATCAATATCTGTTGAAGGTCACGGAAAGGTGGGACAGAATATAGTTCATTATTCTTTTTACTACATCAGCCATTTTAGCAGGCAACAGGATGGACTGCGCTTCTTGCGTAAAATGCCTCCCTTGCCCAGAGATACTGCTGGCTGGGTGTGAACATGAACAGAGCCACAACCCTCAACTTTTCTCTTTAACTCCATGCCTCTGCTCAGAAAGAGTCAGCAATCTCTGTTTCATCCCAGGAAAGCCATCTGGAAGGGTTCCGCGGCAGCCCACAAAGATCACCATGACTTCCAAGGTGAGCCTGCCAGATCATCAGTCCTGTCGCATCCTCGGGGGAGGGGGCAGGTCAGTGGCGATTCTGTCATGAAATACACGAGGGAAAAACTAGCATATTCGCTTGTCAGTGCCTTACAATAGGCTACCTGACTTTGTTGAACCATGGTATCTCCAATTAGTTTGAACACTGTTTCCTGCCTCCTTTATTTTTTTTATACACCTATTATTAATCCACAGAGTTGTATTCTATGGAATGCACCTCGTGAATCCTGCCCTAGAGAATGTCTTCTGCCCACCCTGGTGTCCACAGAGGTTAAGCAGAGCTTCACTGCTGGGGGTGTTCGTTTCATCACTTTTTGTATAGGATCTAGAGTATCAGTTACCGTGACACATGACAAGTCAATAATGCTTGTTAGAGGATGTGCTGCTAAGTTTCTTCCACAGGCTTTGACAGAATAAAAACATCAGATCCTTGTTCAGAAACAGAGAAAGGGAGAAAGAGAAAGAGAGAGAGGGAGGGATGGAAGGAGGGAAAGAGAAAGGAAGAAGAAAGAAAAGAAAGAAAATCACCACAAATGCTATGCCAACATTTTTGTTTTTTCAGGCAACAAATGCACATTTTTCATATTGGATCATAAGTCATATCAAACATAATTCAAGTGATTTTTACAAATATCAATATTTATAGGTAAACTGAGATCCCTTTTTCACTATCTCCTTCTGGAAGATCAGTTCTTTCGTTCATGTAAGCAAAATTGAGTCAATTTAAAGAAAATATTTAATAAATAGCAGTGCAAGTGATTTTACATGTTGCAAAAATTGCGTAGTTGGAACATGAGTGACTGCAGTTAGAAAAACACTATCCTTGCTTCATAAAAGCCACTGGCAAACTTCCTTATTTCCCTTTTGCTATTAGCTTCACATATCACTAGACAGTGGGTTGCTCAAAAAGCCATAATTATTGGTGACTTTTATCTCTGTATTATATATGGAAATTTCTGTCTGTGTCTAAATCTGATGATAACAGTATCCTGTCAATAACCAATATGTGAGTTCAGTCCTCTTTGAATCTGCAAGTTGCCCTTAACCCCTTGAAAATCTTTCTGCATGTGGCTTTGGAGAAAAACAAACAGCAATCATGAGCACACTGTATCTCCACAATGACCAGTCGACTGTTTCAAGGATTTCTGATGACACTCATAATTGGAGTGCAAAGAGCCTCCACGGTGACTGCAGGATGTTACTGCAATTTTTCATTTGACTAAATGACTAGAACTGTTATAAAAATCCTGATATCTGTCATTTAGTATCCTGGAAGGAGTAGAAAATTCACCCCAAAGCAAGGATATTTCAGCTGGGTCAACTGTGCCAACTGAAGCAGTACCCAACCACCCCTCCTGTCTCATGTTCACAGATGGACACAGAGGTACTGATGTTGCAATGGTGTTAAAAATAAAATATCTCCCCATAAGTTTAAACATGATCAAAAGTAACACTCAGGCAATACCTAGACCTTTCTGCCCACCTCATGTATTCTTCCCTGCCCACATGTATTCTTCCCTGCCCACATGTCTGCCAACAGAGGGGTTGGATGGCCGGAAAAATGTATTTTTAGCATAAATCATCTTGTTATAAATCAATCAAAGCATCAAAAGAACAAGCATTTTATTCCTCCTCTTTCCTCTCTCACACACACACACATACAAGTTTTGCCTTTTCTAGAATGTGAATCCACATGTGAATTTATCTTATCCTTCTTGCATTTTTATATTATCTTAAAACTTTGGATTCTCTCTTTCCAAGAATCCAGTAGATCCAAACACTCCCTATTCTTCAGTTCTTAATCTGTTTGTTCCTTGAACAATAGAATTTCAAATTCAGCTTTATGCCATCTTCCTGTCCTCTAAAAGCAGCTGCTTACACTTGCTGGTTTTTATTAAAGTCATTTCAACATAACTCACTTTGGAGACTGGCTTTCTATAGATAATCAGTAATGATATTTTAAACAGTCTTAGCCAAAACTAGGCAAAACTGGTTGAGTCTATGAATCTTTCTAATATAGTCCCAGTGAAGCCATGCTGTGTTAAATTTCCCATGCAAGCACAGTAAATCTGCTAAAGGAGTAGGTTATAAACTGATATCTGAGAAGCAGGGAGTGAGTTATTCCGTGATCACTGTGTCCTCTGCCTTCTGTCCACAGCAAGGACAGGCAGGGTACAGAGTGATGCACAAAAGGCCAACATGGCTGCAAAAACTCATGTTGCCTCTTTGCTTCTGAGCACACAAGGGCTAGGGTCGGCTTACTTTTAATTTTTTAATTGTGTGTGTGTGTGCTGGCAACAGCAGCTCATCCCTAAGACATAATCCAAACAGAAAAACTATAAGGTTTTCAGACTGGCTCCACATGGAGTGTCTACAAAGACTTGCAGTGCACCTTGGATGACTTTCAAGTTTTTTCAAAGCCATCTGGAGTCTTTTAAAGTTGTCATTGTTTAAAGAACTTGCAGAAAGGGGAGAGAGCATTTTGGATCTCAGGAGAAAAGGAAGAAATAAGATGTAAGGTAGCCAGCAGATGTGGTAGAAAATCAGGTACTGTTCCCTCCAAGTGCCCTGGCTTTTACCTGCCTTTCTTCTGCTGACTCAGCTGCCCCCTCCTAAGGTGGTTCTTCCTCCGTGAACACCACCTGCCTCAACACACAGAACATGGGAATCTGCTTCACTTTTTATTAAAAGGCTGGGGTCTTCTTATTTCCCAGCATTCCATCTTATTATTGAAATCTATGCAATAGCTGTTTCTTTTTTGTTTTTCTCCTACTGTTCTGGGCATACATTGCCAAACCTAGTTCTGAATTTGCAACAAGGTAATTCTTATTCTTACAAGTCTCTTCATCAAATTCCGATACATCAGTATTTTACTAATGGTAACTACTCTGCCTATCATTTCTGGTACATTTAGGCTTTTGATCCCTTCCCTGTAAGATCTCCGTCTCCTTCCATCCCCTCTCAGTTCCCATTTCTACAAATCTTCTGATTTGAGTCTAACCATTACTCTCCTTCCAGCTTACTCTTCACCATCCACCTGCCGTATTCACCATTTCTCACTCCCGATATCTTATCTGCTTCCATCAGGATGCCAATTTCTGCTTTACTAACTTAGGTTATTATTTCTTGTTTTTCTTTTTGGCCTTAACTTTCTTCTCTATACCATTCTTGCTTTTTGAACACATTTCAAAGATTGTTAGCAAAATGAAATTTTTATGACACAACACTATATTTTAACTGAATTCCCCTTTAAAAGCACAAGATAAAAGCACAATTCAAGGAAAAGCTGACCCAGCTTGACCCAACAATGTCTTCAGTGAACTCAAACAAAGATGATTTACTGTCCACACATCTATTCACAAGCATACCCCACTGGTATCATAGAAACCCCATACGCACTGTTCAGGAGTGAAAGGTACACACAGTTCACATTCTTCCTACTCAAATAATGTGGTTTTAATCAGTAGAAGCTAAAAATAGAGATCTCTGGTTCCTGGAAAAGGTTGACTCTAATTTCTCTTTCCAAGGAATTGGAAATGAGATGTCGAAGGGTCTCTGCCTCCTGGGAACATCCAGAAAAAAAAAATTCAAAACACATTTCCTCTACCAGTGTTTTCCAAACATAAGAAGGTCCATGAGTATATCAAGGCTTTGAAAAACTTTTCCTATGCAATGTAAACCTAGAGAAATACATGGTTTCTACTATAGCACTGAATAGATTTATGAGCCTTGAACTCCTGCAGACAAAGTCAGTCCTAAGCCTATGAAATGCAATCTTCTGAAATGCAAAGTTTTCCTGCAAAAGGCTAATTTGCCTACCCCTTGTGTCTTGGAGAGTTACTGAAAGTGTTTGGACATATGCACACAGCAGTTTCCCCTTATCCATAGGGTGCATTCAGTGGAAGTCTAAAACCACAGATGGTAGCCAACCCTATATACACTGTATTTCTTTCTGATACATACATACCTATGATAAAGTTTCACTTATAAATTATACACAGCAAGATATTAACAATAACTAATAACAAAATAGAACAATTATAACAATACACTATAATAAAAATTATGCAAATATAGTCTCTCTCTCAAAATATCTTATTGTAGAACTGTAATTCCTTTTCCATCTCAACTAACCACTTATCACACTATGATGATAACTTTTGCATTTTGAGGCTCCACAGCAAAGCTAGCTCAAATTTCTTTTACTTTCTTCAGAATTTCACAGAAAGAAGATTTATTCTCACTGTAGATCTTAGCAATCAACATGTGATTTTTTTTTCTTTACTTATTAAGTCAAGAATTTTCAGCTTTTCTCTTAGAGTAAGCACCTGACAACTTCTCTTTGGCATATCCAAATTGCCATTATCACTACTCTTTCACTTCAGGGCCATTATTAAGTAAAATAAGGTTTACTTGAACACAGCACTGCGATACCACGGCTGTCAATCTGGTAACTGAAATGGCTACTAAGTGACTAATTTGTGGGATACGCTGGACAAAAGAATGATTCACATCCCGGGCGGAAGAGAGAGGGATGAAGCAAGATTTTATCACTACTCAGAACATCACGCAATTTAAAACTTACGAATTGTTTATTTCTGGAATTTTCCATGTAATATTTTTGGACTGTGGTTGACCATGGAAATTGAAGCCCTGCATGAGGAGGGAGGGGCTACTGTATGCATGTATGATGTATGTATATACATGTATGTGTGTATCTATCAATTTATCTATGTGTCTATGTATCTGCAATGGGTTTTTTGGGATTTGGGGGGTGGTCAATCTGTCCAAACATGGTGAACAGCAAACAATTTATAATGTTCCCTAATTCTCAACTGATTTCATTTATTGTGTGTCATCCCTCTCTGTTTGGACACATAAAGTTAAGAAAACTGAAGTTCTGAATACGCCTGAGTTATGTGGGGAGGTGAGTTCAGGGTAGTATTAGGAGTCATTTCAGGTAATCTGGCATAGCGATAACTGAAGATGAGGAAAGCTCAGTAAATACTGATTATGCTCACTTCCTCCCACTCCAGGCCTGAGTGAATCATGCAGAGCTACCAAGCACGAGGTCCTGTTTCTACTTCATGATTACTGCATGCTGTCGTGACCATGCAGACTCCGATTACAGTATTTCAGAACACTCATAGTTCTAACTGAGCACCATATTTGTCTTCTTCCGTTTTCTATGCAAAGTATTTATGGAGAAGAATGCATTCCCATTATTATCAAAGCTGAAAAACAATAAATACTTATGATCACAAGGTTCAACAAATTTTCCTGAGAATGGGGAGAGGTATTTTATATTTTGCTATACTGATATGTTACTGAGTCATTTTTCTTCTGGCGGCTAAATTCCTTCAAGGAAATAAATTCACAGCAATGAAAAAATTGATTTAAATCTTCTGAGCCATGTAGGGCTAGATTGTTGTCTCTTTTAGGGAAGCAATTTGTCCTTTTCTATCAATTAACAGCATTTGTTCATAAACTCAAACACAAACTGAAGTTTAAATCTATGAATATAATCAGGAGAGTATTAAATGAATTATGCTTACTTGTAAGGGAAAAAAGAGGGATAAAGAGTTAAGTTCTCTAATATACTATTTAGAAAAGAATCAACAGGAGTAAAATAGGGCAATGTTGGCACAAAGAGTCATATCTTACATCTTCTCTGCTAAGTGATAAAGATCATGTGATTTTAACAGTGAAAAGTGAGATTATGCCTTTGGCTCAGTATTTCAAGGACAAAAGAGGTAATACTAGGTTGTTAAATGTGCAGTCACCCTTCTTGAAATGCTGCTGTGCAAATGTCAACATCTTCAAACAAATAGCAGGTCATTAAAAAGCTAATAATTAATTCCTAGTCTTTTGGCTAGAAATCAAAAAGGTGACATGTATCTAATGTATAAAAATCATTGTGATTTAACTATAGGAATGAAAATAGCTACTTCTAGAAATACTTCAGTTGTAAATTTCTGGGATATAAGAATATTTCTCTATTTTGAATGGTCTTTTGAGAGATGAAACATGAACTGAGAACATGAAATACAAAATTCTAAAGTTCAGGTAATTTTTTTTTTTTGTAGTCTGCTGTCAAAGAATGAGTCAGTAACAGAAATGTATACGTTTGAAGGGTTGTACAGTTCAACCTTTGAAACAGTGCATTCAGTTGAACAATGCCATGGAAAACACCCTCAACTTCTCTAGGTCCAAAAAGTATTTAGGGTGAAATACATTCAATACATTCTGAGCCAAGTGAAACAAAATGCGTAGAATAAAAGCACCAGAAAAAAAAACAACATATGTTAAAAGTCAAAAAATGTTTGCCTTTCTGCAGCAGGATATGAGTAAATTTTTTCTACTTTTCTATCTTTTTTGGTATCTCCTTATTTTCTAGATTCAGCCTTTATAACTTTTATAATCACAAAAGAAAAGGAAGAAAAGAACTCATTTACTCACTTATATACCAAGCATCTGGGGCATGCCATGCTTGACGACAGAGGAGGTATAGCTCATTTCTCAAACAGATCCCAGAACCATGGACATCAGTCTCTTGAGAAGCTTGGATCTGGAAATCATGGATTTCCAGAGATTACTCTAGATTGAGCTGATTCTTACCCTCTAGAGAGGGGCTCAAGAAGCTGAATACCTGGTAAACCCTATCCCCAGGGGATTCTTTCACATGCTAATTTGAGAAACTCTGCTACTGAGACACCTTGGAACCTCTATGCCTGATGGATATGGAAGGCCTCCCTGAGTTGAGACCTACAGAAGAGGTGATTATCAGGTGGAAAAGACATATAAGAGAAGAAAGGCAAGATGTTCTTAATACCCAACCATTCTAGCTCAGTATTTCTCCACTCTGGTAGTCTATTATAATCACCTGGAACTTTGCTCCTCAAAAATGCCAAGCACTGGCATTAGTTAGGAGCTTATTTAAAATGCAGATCTTCAAGCCACAGCCCAGATCTAATAAATGTGAATCTGCACTGTAATAAGATTCCTGGATGATTTGAATGCCTGCCAAATTCAGAGAACCACTTTTGAGAAGCACCCTGGATCAGGGCTTCTGAAATGGATACCTTTCATTAATTAACTTTCAGGTAGCATTTTTCACCTGTCTTCACTCCTAAATTTGCATCTGTATTGAGTGGAGTTTTTCTTTTCTTCGAATAATATTTAAATTGACCAAAATCCTACCGCTTAAACCATTATATAGAATAGTAAGTGAAAGTATCCCTTTCCCCAAGGTAACTGCTGTTGACAATTTGGTATAAAGCATTCTTGATCTTTCCCCTCAATTTATGGAAATATATCTCAGTTTCTTCCCATATTGGGTCCTCTGCACACACTATTTCCCATTCCTGAGAGAGCCTTCTCTCATTATTCACTTGAACTCTGACATCCTTTAGATCACATGTTAAAAAGTCACTTCCTCAAAAAAAAAAAAAATTCTGATCTTCTCCAGACTAGGTCAGTTTCCCTGTATATATATAGTTTTAATTAATAAAAAAATTTTATTTTACTTTTTTGGCTAGCCAGTAATTTTAGAATTTTCCAGAACAATTTCAACTAACGGGGGGCATATTTTCTAAAACCCTTAGGTACGCAATGCAGTAAAGCAGTCATCAATAATTCATAAGGTCTTTAAACTTAGCCCAAGCATGGCAATACTTACAATAGAGTTTTACTGCATAAAAGAATGAATTTCATCTTAGATAGGGAACAGAGTATCAAATCATAAAATTATGAACTCACTTCCTATTAGATGAGAAATCTAATAGAATTATACCTAAACTTTTTTGGTAATTAAAAAAAAAGTCCTTATAAAATTCTGTTTCCTTCTACGTGAAGTTATTTTCTTATGGAGTCAAAAATCTGCATAATTTCAAAACTCCTTCTGTGAACTATGCTTACTGTATTTATGTGCTGGTACTTAGCACTGCCAACAAATATGATATTCTGTGGTTTAAAATTCTTTAGTTATTATCACAATGCTGTTTACCTTGAATCACAGGGGTGTACACCAGATGTTTACTGTTACTTTATGGTTGACCTGTCTGCCTTCTCTCTGTGTAATTTTTTATTACAAAATTGAATCAAATTAATTTAGAAACTATTTTAGTCATCTTACAGTTCTTTAAAAAATTGCAAGTCAAGCATGCCAAAGTTTTCCTCCCAGACATACTTTTGAATATAGAAGTGTAAGTTATGTCAAATCTTAAAATTTCTATTAAAAATGGGTTGTTACGAAATCAGCTAGTGTTGAGGTGATTTCCGAAACCACTCCCTCATAAATGTTTTATAATTTTCAAGCTGGCTCCTCATTTTCCCACAACATTTAAATGTTTGATTTTTAAATGTTCCTTTTCTCTCCCTTATTTCCAAGTTTTTGCAGTCTCAGACTAGTTTGTTTGACATGTGTTCTGCATGTTGACACTAAACTTTAAAGCTTATTCATTTTACCCTTTTTCACATATGAAGCAAGTAATCAGTTAACATTATGGTCAGAACTCACTTCTGGCAATGATTGATTATGACTGGATGCAGGAGACATTTTCTTTAAGACACTCAGACCTCCCTCTCAAGAGAGTGTGGGGGTATGAGGTGGTGATGAGAAAGGGAATTACTTTTACAGTGTTGTATGAGACAAACCACAAATTCTATGATATTAAGAACCATGTATGCTAGCAGGTGCTTAATGTGTGTTTGTCAATGAAGTTAGTTAATTCTCTGCTACAAGAGACATCATTCAAAATACACCTGATAAACAAAATTTGTTAATTATATTATTCAGTCCCTCTATCTCTTTTCATTTTATTTGGTTTTTGGCTATGTAATCAAAGACTGAGTTAAAAATCTTTCACTATAGTTGTTCCATTGTGTTTGGCAACTTCTTAATCTCTAGTAATATTCCTGTCCTTGTGAAGCTTACATTCCAATCAAGCAGTCTGTCAATAAAACAAGCAAGCAAATATACAAAAAAGAAAGTATTTGATGGTGATAGATGCTATATTTTCACCATAAATTTTACTCTCAAGCAATATAAAAATATAATCCTATTTGTTTTCTGTAATAATTTCTAATTAAATCTTTTTTTGTGCTATCATAGCAATCCGTAATTCTAATTGTTAGCATTTGCCTAATACAATTCTGTCCTTTTTATTTTTAGTATCTTTGTTATATTTTATTTTGAGAGCTTGTGTCCTTTAATAGCAGAGTACATCCATTCCCATTTGTTATTACAAATGAGATTTGAACTTATTTATTCCATTAAGTATACAGGGTTTATTATATTACTAATTTATTTGGGGGGAAACTAGGACATTTAAGAAACACAAAGATTAAAGTAGCCTGAAACAGATTACAAATGAAGAAATAGGATATGAAGGAACCAAGGGAAAAGCATTTGGTCGAAAGATAAAATTTAACAAATTCAAAAAGCTACAGGAAAACCTAGTAAAGTAATGACTGACTTTGACAGCTGGTCAGCAACAATGGCTCTCCATTCTAGGAAGCTGAGCAGGGAGTGGGAGATAAAAATCTAGTGCAAATAACGTACATTATCTTCTTTAAGAGGTCATCATCTCCTCTCTCTCACTTCATAGCTCTACTCTGTTCATTTCCTTTCTCTTTCCCTCTATTCAGCCTTCTCCCTACACACACACAATTACCAACAGTTGCATTAAGAGGGACCTGGGCACAATCAGCATTCATTCTCAATGAAACATCTATGGCTGTACTGATCATCCAAGCTAATCCTCTAGAACAGCATTCACTGAACACACCACTGGCATTCAACCAGAAAATATCAATCCCTGCAGGATCAGACCTGTGGCCTTGTGCCACCTGCTCTCAGGGGTTGATTTTCCAAACTCAGGTGTACTTATTCCAGATTTTATACACTGTGTCTCAGGACTTTAATTTTTTTTTTCCTAGAGCCATGGACTCCTCCATGTTCTCTTTTGCTTCTTTCTTCTTTGCTACAGAAACAGAGCCTTTTGAGAAAGACTTTTCTTAAACAGACACTCTGTATGATTCTTTAAATGGAAGGAAAAACTAAACTAAGCTTAAACTCCACTGACTGCCAAGTGAAAAAACAGGTCAGTAGTATTTATATTCAAAGTGTTTTTTTCCTTTAATTGTTTTGATCACTTTTGAAGGAACAGCAACATTTATCACTTGGAAATTGCATTAATATCCAATGTTCCCTGCTGGTCTGCAGCCTGTGGCCAAGCTAAGATCATACAGTGAAAGCAATGATCTTAGAGGAAAGCAACCATGAAGATGCAGAGGATTTAAGTTCAGTCCAAAGTGTGTCTCTTTCTAGTTGAGTAAACTTGGACACAGCACTCAATTGTCTGGATTTTGGTTTCTTAATTCCTCAACTGTAAAGCGGATATAGCCTCTGCAACATTGTTACTGAATTAACCAAGATTGTGTAATGTATTTGTTTACTATAAACAGACAAAAGGTATTATAGATTATCAGGAGAGGCAGTATGGCATTATAGAGTTAGAACCAATCAGATTTCTATCCAAATCATCACTTTACCACTTACCAGCTATATGAACCTGAGCAAAACGTTTAACTTCTTTGAGCCTGTTTCTCAAATCTGTAAAACAGAGAAAATAAATAGCTAACCTAATATTTTTTGTGAGGATTCATAATCATGTATGTTAAATATTTAGAAGTATATAGAAGATGCTCGTATGTATTATGTATTATTGATTTCATTATTACTGCTACAACTGGAAATATCCAATTTTTTTTAGTGAGAAAAACCCTTTGTATAAGGAAATATTTTTGTCTACAAACTAGCAGAAGAATGAGATGAATAAAAATAAAGATGAGATATTTTAGGAACAAAAAGCATCTACACTCAGTCTAAAGTCCTGGCTTATTTTCTAGAATATTTCATTTAATTTAGTTTTCCTGAATTTTTCACCAGACTCCTCATAGCTCATTGAAAAAGAGCAAGGTTATATAACCAAGACAGAAGCTGTCACAAATTTTATTAACTCCGGATCCCAAAGACCCTTTTCTCCTCCTGTTTTTGCTTGTTTGCATGCAAATAATGGAGTTTAAATTTACACTGAGGCCATGTATTATTTTGCGTTAGAATTTTTCTCATTACCAACCTAGATACAGTGAAATCTCTAAATGAAGCTATTTTACAGTCATATTATATTCTCAAGAGTCATTCTTCTTTACTGATACGTGGCTTGGTATATTCCCCTCCACCTCAACTGGTTTTAGGAGAGAGAGGTGGAAACAGCTGACGTTCAAAGTGCTCAGAATGAATTGCACAAATCAACACAACAGCCATGGAAAATGCACTCTCATTCAGTTTGAATAAAACCCATCCCTGGTTTCAATCCATCACATTCGCTTGTATCAGACCATCTCAAGCCAAGATCCTCCTCTACCTCCTTTGAAACACCTTATCTCCCAAATCCACAAAACAGATTCAGTTATGTCTCTTCATAATACTGAAATTATAATTATATGTTTGATTCTAAATGTTAGCCTGGATCTCTCATTCCAAATTAAATTAATTCTCAAAAGCAATCCTAAATCAGAGATACCCATATGCTCTCAAGTCAAACACAGGCATGCAACGCTATTTCTAGAATGTTACTTTATTATGTAATCATCAGTGATTTCATGTTTAGGATTTTCTCTTATACTGACTGCAGGAAAATCTAGGTTAGTAAATATGATATCATATATAACTTCTGGACAAATTATGTCAGTAACACCTGCAGATCATATATAGAAACATCAGGACAGAAGCCAGAAAAGGACGCTGGAGCACAGCCAAACTCGTCTCAGAGGCCATATCTAGTACAAGTGAAGCAGCACTGAACTGAGTTTGCATGTGACAGATGGGTCCCCAAAGACATTGCTGTATCATCAGTCATCATCATTGTTATTTGGAGGTGCCTCCTGGCATGACAATGAAGCTTAAGGGAAAGAGGAGACAATCCCAATTTACTAGAAAGCTATTAGTATCTCTGTTGACTAAACTAGTTTATTTTCTTCTTTTTTAATGTTACACCCTAAACCATACACCCCAGATATCATGGTTGCTTCCATATAGACATGAGGAAAGCTACCATCAAGTAGAGGAAAGAAATACATAGGAGCCCTTTATGAAGAAGCAAAGTACACATAGAAAGCCATGACTAAGAAGCCAAACCATGCAGCCAGAAGGACAAGCAGTGCTCAGAAAGAGATGTCTTTATTTGAAGAAAAATACAACAGCCTTGGAGGTGATTACCTGGTTAGATTCTAATAAGTTTACCATTCTCTGACATACCAAAGATTTATCCAGCTCAGAGCTGTCTTACACAGTGACCCTGAGCACTTTTTCCTGGAAGGGTCTGACTGCAGTCATTGTCAGTGACTTTAATTAAAAAAAAAAAGATTAGGTGTGTACTGAGACCTCTTATCTTTTTATAACATGTGTAAAGTTATCCTGGAAAAGTTTACGGGGTTCCCCACAGGAATTGTAGCTGGTGGGATGGTTCTTTAACTGTCTGTACTAAACTCCCAATTAAAAAGAACTTATTCCTGGACAGAAGGGATTCTCAAAGCTTTAGCTGATGGTTGGTCAGAAAATGGAATATGGAGCAGATCCTATCATTCACAGGAAGGAAAAGAAGGTAGTAGGCCAGAGTGCCTTTCATTTATCATTCTCAGAGAATATCAGAAACCAGAGATTAAGAATAATCTTAAATTGTGTCATCTCCCCCATGTTGACTTTACTCTGACTCTTTCCCAATACAAATCTAAAAAGACATATAGGAACTTCTTGGACAATTTTTGGTTGAAAGTCTATAATCAGGAGGATAAGGAGAATGTCAAAGTTTCAAAAGCTACTTTCATCTGGAAATCAAACCTTTCACCTCTGCTTCCAGCTAGGCCAGAGAGTTAGAGATGAGAGGCCCAAGCTCTGTCCAGAGTGGGGAGACTGGTCAGAGAGCTCCTTGCCACTGAGTTGGGTCACAAGCACCCATTTCCGTGGTTTAGAGTAAAGACCTAGACATGACCCACCTCCTCTCAACCCTGGTGATCTGCAGAGAGGGCTTGTGTTGGTGCCACATACAGCTGAAGAAGACAATGGAAAGAAAAGTGAAAAAATTGTTCTTGAGAGGCTGTAACTTCAGAACAACCTTGGCATGAATCTAGACCTATGGTATGCCACCTGTTTGAGGTAGCCCAGACAATAGAACCTCAGGTGTCTTACAAATTCAAAGGCAAATCCCCTCTAACTTAGCTTACTCAAAAAGAAATAGAAATATTGATTAGCCCCTAATAATAATTTTTTAAAATAGTCATAAATATTTCCTCAAAGAAAATCCTAGGCCTTTATGTCTTCATTAAAAAATGTTACTAATTCTATTCAAGGAAGAAATAATTCCAGAAATAATTAGCCAAACTCTTCCAAAGAATGATGTAACATTAATAGCAAAATCACATAGGGACAATATGATACAGAAAGTTGACAGGCCAATCTCTCTTAGGAACACAGATATACAAACAAACTAAATAAATAAATAAATAAATAAGCAAACAAAATCTAAAGAGAAAAATACCTTAGAACTAAGCTGATTCTATTTTTTAAATCCAAGAATGCAAAATCTGTTAAACATTTAAAAATTACATAACATAAATTATCACATAAGTAGAAGAGGAAAATTATATCATCTCAATAAATGCAGATTAAGTATTTAATAAAATTGAGAGTCTATTAAAAAATTTTAGCAAACTAGGAATAAAAGGTACATCAGAGAATTTTTTTACTACAGTAATACTGGGTAACAATTTCGAAGATTGCTGGCTTCCAACAATGACTAAGAGTCATTGGGTAGGTTATGGCTCTAATGGGCTCAGCTATCACTGGTCGGACTTAGGCTTAGTGCCATGTTTAGATCTTCTTCATATACTTTCTCATTCACTCACACAAGCAGCTATCTACGGCATATTTTTCTCACAGTAGACGGCAGAAGGCTGAGCAAACCATGCAACCACATATAAAATATTTGCTTACATCACATTTGTTAACAACCCATCGACCAGAGAAAGGCCACATGGACAAGTCAAACATCAACATAGGGAAATATATTCCACCAACACTGGGAAGCAATGAGCATTTACACGGCATAGTGTGTAACTGTATGATTCCAATGAAGTAAGGGAGTAAAGAATAGAAACAACGATCCAATACACTACAGAAGAAAATTTCCTTTATCTGATAAAGGGTAGCCATAGAAACTCTGCAGCCCACACCATATCTAATGGTGAAAAGTCACAAGTTTTTCTTTTGCTATTAGGAATACCAAGGTGTTCTGCTATCTTTACTTCTAGGCAACATTGATCTTATACAGTTAATTAAGAAATTTTAAAAGGACATAAGAATTTGAAGGAAGAAAAACTGTCACTATGTGCAGATGATAGGATTAAGCATATAAAAAATCCAAAATCATCTATGTAAATCTTAAAACAACAGGAGAATTTAGCAAAGTTACTGGACACAAAATTCAATAAACAAGAGTTAACTCTTTTTCTGTATACCAGCAACAGTTAGAAAACAAAAATTTTTAAAAGAATTAATTTACCATAGCATCAAAAATATCAATTGAGAACCAAGGAGTAAATCTCATCAAAAGTGTGCAAGACCTCCAGATGACAAATTATAAAATTTTATTGGGAAATATTAAGACCTAAATAAACAAGTGACTTACATTCATAATTTGGAATATTTTTGAAAAGATATCAGTACTCCTCAAATGGACTTATAAATGCAATGCAATCCTAGTAAAAATCCTAATGAGTTTATGTTTGTGTGTGTGTACACCTCATGTACTTGCTTTTTCAACCTGACAACTCACTTTTAAAACTTATTAGAAATGCATATAATACCAAAACACTAAAAGCAACAGCGAGCCTCTTGAAGAAAAATATAATGTAAGAGGACATATTTTACTGTATATCAAAAAATGTCATAAAGCTATAGTAATAAAGACATTGTGGTATTGGCAGAGAAATAGGCAAATAGATAATGGAACAAGAGAGTTCAGAAAAAGATCTATGAAATATATGCTAGCTTTATGAGAGAACTGGCACCAAGGATCAGTGGGAAAAGATGAACTTCATAATAAATAGTTCTAGGACAAATATCTGGATGAAAAGGTATTTAAATTGGACACCTACCTCATACCATATACAAAGATCAATTTTAGCTGGATTAAAAAGCTAAATATGAAAGGAAATCCATAAAACTATTAAAAGAAACTAGGAGAGAATTATCTTTCAACCTTGGGGCACAAAAAGATTCTTTTTTAATATAACATCTTTATTAAGTTATAAATAACATGCCATAAAAATTCATTTGAAGTGTATCAGTCAGTGACTTTTAGTATAATCACAGAGTTGTGCAATCACCATCATTATCCAATTTTAGAATATTTTCAGCTCCCACCCAAAAAATCCTCTTCACCCTTTACCCATTACTCCTCCTCCCAGCTCCTGGTAGCCACTAGTCTAATTTCTGTCTCTGTGAATTTGACTATTTTGGACACCTTTTTTAACAGGAATAATACATTATTTGGTCCTTTTGTTAAATCTACTCTTAAGAATTTTATTTTTATTCATTGTTACTTATAAAATTGCTTTCTTAATTTCAAGTTTAGATTGTTCATTGATAGTGTTAGAAAATAATTGTTTTTATATATTAATCTTGTTCAACCTTGCTGAACTCTTTTTTTTAAATAGAGGACCATTTTTGCAGCACAATATCATCAACATTCATTATTTGGGCCATAACTAGGAAAGAAAACAGACTTCCTTCATTTATACAACAAAATTAAATTTCTAAGAAGGCAAAAGAGAAATAGGCACAATCTCGAGTATAATTATGACATAAAATAATATTCTTTTAGAAATATGGTGGAAAACATGGGAAGAATAGTATAACAGCCTGATCAAATATTCCCAAATTATAATTTTGCAGTATAATCCCTTCTCAGAGTCTAAAACTTGGTATTATGAAAACTCAAGATAATCAATTACAGACTTATTTTCCCCCCCAAGAATGTCACTATAATAGGTGATAGTTATATGTATCTATTGAAATTTGCAACTCACTTTTACCATAGAATTAATGTCTAAGGAGATTTGTCTTAGAATTAGCAAGACTCTGAAAAGTCCTGCAGTAATAACTAAATCTTGTTTAGGTTAGTTAGGGTGTGGGCAAATGGTTTCTTTTCCTTTTCTTCCAGGCCCAATTCCTAAGAATTAAATAATTCCATATCTATCAAATTTGGTTTCTAATATATTATATATTTAAGTCTCACTGATAAGGAAAACATTCAAATAAAATACTCAAGCCAAATGAAGTATATGTTACCTTTTAGGTTGCAGCCTAAAGTGCTACATAGGGATTGTTACTAAAAGAAACACAGCAGGACAAACTGACTAGTATAGATGAGCCAATGTATTGTCTCAGTTGGCTTGAGAAAGTCATATGAAATTACTGTTTGGTTTTGTCTACTTGCTCAACAAACACTTACCATGCACCTACTATGTAGATAGTTGGTGAACTCATTTATTAATTCTGTTCATTTTTCAGTATATTCCTTAGGACTTTCTATATACAAAATCATCTTATTTGTAAACAGAGATAATTTTACTTCTTTTCTCTCTAATCAAGATGTTTTTCATTTATTTTTCTTCCCTAATTTTTTTGACTAGAACCTCCAGTGTTGAACAGAAGTAGCAAAAAGAGACATCCTTATCTTATTCTTGGTCTTAGGGAGAACGTATTCAGTCTTTAAACATTAAGTATAAGGTTAGCTGCGGGTTTTTGTAGGTGTTCTGTGTCTGGTTAAGGTATCTATTTTTTTTTAATTTCTAGTTTGTTGAGGATCTATGGAAAACGTTTTAAAGTAGACACAAATTTCAGTAGACTGGAAAATTGATCAATTTAGCCACATTAAAATTAAAACATCTGCTCACTGAAATATATCACAAAAAGAGTGAAAAGAAAAATCATGGCATTGAAGACATTTAGAATATACATTAACTAAAACATGGCTATTTTTCAGAATACATAAGAGACACCTATAATTTAATTAGAAAAATGTAGACAATTCAATAGAAAAATGGTCAAATGACTTAAACAAGCACCTCACAAAAGAAGCCCAAATAGACAGCAACCCAATAAAACGTCCCAAATATTAGGGAAATAAAAATTGAAGTCATGATAAGATACTGTTAATCATCCATCAAACTGGGAAAAAGTAAAAGTCTGACAATACTTACTGTGGATGATGATATAAACACCAAGTACTATTCTACTGGTAGGAGTATAACCTGTTATATCAACATTAGAAAACTGTCAATATATGGTGAAACTGAATGTATAGAAACTCTATGATTTACTAATTCCACTCATACATATATACCTTAAAGATATGTTTGCTTATGTATACCACAATTCACATTTTTAAATGCTCTAGAGTACACTGAAAACTACAAAACATTAATGAAAGAAATTGAAGAAGACAAAAATAAATGGAAAGATGCTCACAGATTGAAAGAATTAATACTGTTAAAACGCCTGTACTACCCAAAGCAATCTACAGATTCAACGCAATCTCTGTCAATATTCCAACAGTATTTTACACAGAAATAGAACAAACGATTCTAAAAGATCACTACTAGCCAAAGCAATCTTGCTTTGTTCTTGCTCCCTGATTTTAAACTATTACAAAGCTTTAGTAATCGAAACAGTAAGATATTGGCATAAAAACAGATACATAAATCAATGGAACAGAACAGAGAGCCCCCAAATAAATCCATACATATATGGTCAATTAATTTATAACAAAGAAACCAAGAATATACATTGAGGAAACAATAGTCTTTTTAATAAACAGTGGTGGAAAAACTGACAGCCACACACTAAAGAATGAAACTGGATCATTATTTTACACCATACACAAAAATTAACTCAAAATGAATTAAAGACTTGAATGTTAGACCTGAAATCATAAAACTCCTAGAAGAAAACATAGGTGGTAAATTACTCGAAGTAGGTCTTGGTGATGATTTGTTTTTAATCTAACACCAAAAGCAAAACAACAAAAGCAAAAGGAAACAAGTAAGGCTACATAAAACTAAAAAAAGATTCTGCACAGCAAAGGAAACCATCCACTAAATGAAAAGGCAACCCACAGAATGGGAGAAAATATTTGCAAATTATATATCTGATGAGAGGTTAATATTCAAAATATAAAGAACTCATACAACTTACTAGCAAAAAAAAAAATCTGATTTAAAAATGGACAGAAGACTCAAGGAGACATTTTCCCAAAGAAGATAAACAAATGGCCAACAAGTACATGGAAAGATGCTCACCATCACTAATCATCAGGGAAATGCAAATCAAAACTACAATGAGGTGTCACTTTACAATTGTCAGAATGGCTATTATCAAAAAGGCAACAAATAACAAGCATTGGTGAAGACGTGGAGAAAAGGGAACACTTGTGCACTGTTGGTGGGAATGTAAATTGGTGCAGCCACTATGGAAAACAGTATGGAGGTTCCTCAAAAAATTAAAAATAGAATTACCATATGCTTTAGCAGTTCCACTTCTGGGTATTTATTTTATCCAAAGAAAACAAAAACAATAATTGGAAAAGATATATACACTCCCATGTTCATTGCAGTATTATTTATAATAGCCAAGATACAGAAACAACCTAAGTATCCACGAATGGATAAATGGATAAGAAAATATAGTACATAAACAATAGAATATTACAGAACATTATTCAGACATAAAAAGAATGAAATCACAATTTGGCTTGGATGGACTTCAGCAGCATTATCCTAGGTAAAATGTCAGACAGACAAAGACAGATACTATAAATCTTAAAAGTTCTCATCACAAGAAAAAAATCTTTTGTAACATTTGGGTAGGTATTAACGAGACATTATGGGTAACATGTGGGTATTAACTAGACATTGTGATAATCACTTTGCAATGTATACAAATATTGAGTCATTATACTGTATACCTAAAACTAACATAATAGTATATGTCAATTATACCTCAATACAAATATGATCATAATAATATCTCATAATTATCAACTCTCTGAAAGAAATGACATGACCATCATTAGCAGAATGCATATATAAAATGTATATACAAAATGTTTTAGTCATTGTCATTGTCACATTTTTTTTCGCTGTGAGCTACCACAAGATCTTGTATATATTTCCCTGTGCTATACAGTATAATCTTGTTTATCTATTCTACACATGCCTGTCAGTATCTACAAATTTTGAACTCCCAGTCTATTCCTTCCCACCCCCCACCCCTTGGCAACCACACTGTAAAATGACTATAACTCAAGAAAAAAAAGTTTAAAAAAATGTTTCATGTTCTCACAATGGGATACTACATCAAAATAAATTTGAATACATTACAGATGTGTATACAAACTTTGCAAATGTGTGTGTAGGAAAAAGCAAGTCATAAAACATTAATTACAGTATTGTTCTAGTTACATATAGTTCAAGAACAGGAAGCACTAATCTAATTTTTAAATATGTAAACACAGGTTGTAAAAAAAATGTAAAGAAAGAAAAGAGTACTACAAAAGTCAGGGCTGTGGTTATCTTAAAAGGCCGTAGGTCACTTTATGATGACAAAGTGAAGTCAGAGTGGTAAAGAATATAAGGGAAATCCTGCAGTTTAAGCAGTGTTCTATTTCATGACTTGATAGAGTTAGAGGATGTTTGTTTTATAGAGAAATGTTTAAAATTGCTTTATAGACAAATGTACCTATAATCTTACACAATTTTCTGCATATCACATTTTATAATAAAGATGTTTAAGCCAAAAAACACACATTCCTTTTCTCTGATTAGGTTACACCTACCTATGATTTAGATAATCCTGCCTTTTATCAGAGAGAGATACTTGAAAAAATTCAAATTTTCTGAAATGATAATCTTACACTGAAACTCAACATGGAAAACAAATCAAAGCTAGCTGTTCTGTTTGAAGTGGTGGGGGTGGGAGGCCTGGATCATGCGTTTACTCAAATCTCTCTTTGGACATCTCTTCCCTCAATCCAGTAACTCCTTCATGAAATCCTAGAACTTCAGGCCATGAACAATTTGGGAGCTATTGTTAAAAGACTCTAGGGGCAGGAAAAAACCCTGGATATCAACTAACTAAGCTCCTTATTTTACAGAGAAGGCTTTATGACACACCCAAGGTCATTCAGCGAGTTAATGGCAGAGTTGGCTTACAACCCAGATTTGATTTGATTTTTAGTGTATTTATCTTCATGGCTTAGTTTTTCAATGAAAGGTCATTGAGAACCACTCATCTGTATTTCCTAATAAGTCTTTCAGAATTTTTCTTATGGCAACTAGTTCCATTAGCAATACAATAGCAATAAACCAAAGCACAGCCTCCAATTCTATAGGGATATGTGTGTGTGTGTGTGTATTAATAAATAGAAATCTATGCTATGTATCATATATATACTAATAATACATATTACATATTTATGTGTGTATGTTATAAAAAGTAAGGCCACTGTGTAAAGTCAAAATCAGATAGATCACTTCAACCTCAGTGAGAAAAGCAAGCCAGAACAATTATTTATGGGGTGAAAACCAGCTGTGTCTCCTCTCCACTGAGTCAAGCCAAGATGAAACAGGTTAAAGAGAGAAGGATGAGAGAATTGAAACCTTATCTACCAAAAGAATTTCCTCATACTTTGAGTGTTAAATGTAGAAGTAAAATGCATTATTTCTCTTCAGGAGAAGATTTTAAAATTCTTTTCTCTGATAGCGTGTAAAATAGGAGAGCTTCCAGTGAGACTTCCACAGCAACTGGAAAGACAAACACTTTCTCCAGTGGCATTTTCTGCTTAACAATAAGACTCAGGTTGTCATGGGATGTGGCCACAGGGCGAACCAACCACACCCTATTCTCAGCCTTGTGCGGCAGCCAAGGAGGTGCACTGCCCATATCTGCCTTCAAGAAAAAAATTGCCAGTCAGCTGCAATCAGCAGCATGAGAGCCAAGGTCAGGCTCTTCCTGGGCAGTCTCTAGCTAATATCTCAGCATGACAGAGTTACTAGGGCACCACTGCTAACAATGCGGGATGCCTCTATGGTATTTTTTGTGCCACAGAACCCAGTGGACTGGCCCAGACTCTACAGAGCTGCAGTGTAGTCTGAAGCCCTCCTATCTAACCCTCCTTCCCTCCCCTTCTCTTTTTATCAGTAACAGATCTACACCATGATCTAAAGGTTTTCCTTGCTTAATCCTGCTCCTTCTTCCTTTTCTCTTTCATGAGCATTACCCCCAATAAATCTCTGTACTTTGAATTCTATCTTGGTATCCCAGAGGACCCAACTGACACGGAGGGGCAGAGAAGCTTTGATCACTTCAACTGTTCTCATTCCTTTCCTATGGACAACATAATATGCAGGTTCACAGAAGAAGAAAGCTATTTTTCTTCATCATACTATGGGCAGTTTAGAAAGAAACAAAAAATATTTTTAATGCTGGACTAGGAAAACTTATGTCCATGAAATGCTCCTTTCCAGAAAATTTTTGAAAGGGCTCTTTTTCACACACCTCTCCCCATCCATGCTTTTGCTTTTCTGTACAAGATTTACAGAAAAAAGGAAGGAACAGGAAGGACAGGAGTCCAGAGAATCTGTCTCCTCCTCCATCACAGGTTGAGAAGAAACAATAGATAGGATGGGGTTGGGTGGGGTTGGGCAGGATGACTCCTGCGGAAGGCTGTTGAAGAAAACCTCAGGATTTGTTCCTGCTGACCCTCTGGCCCTGGCAGTCCCACTGCATCCAGTTGTCACTACCTATATAATTCCACCAGCATATTTTTCCCTCCTGAGATACCCCTTACCCTAGAGAAAAGGAGAGAAGTTCCATTGCTCACGTAATCAAGACTCATCGATGATTTTTTTCCCCTGAAGGAAAGGACCACATTCCTCTTCATCCTAATGTTGACCTTGAAGATAATTACATTGGAGTTGGACTCACCTAGTACAGAGCTTCCTCCTAACAAGCATGCTTCTGGTTCCTGGTCTTTAGTATACCTGTTTGTTTCCTTGCCTCCCAACTATCCCTGGAAATGTATTTGTCCTTCTGGTCCACTGTTTTGGTAACTTCCACATGTGCTACCCTCTCTCCTTGTCTGTGGGATAATGTTGACAGGCAGCCTCTGAGGCTGAGAATCTAACAAATGAATAGTCACTCACCTCTGAGCGCTTGCCTAAGCAATCATCAGCTGAGGATGAGCACTGACACATCACCACAACTGACAAAGTCCAGTTCAAACCCACCTCTTCCTTCTAAGAACCCAAGTCTGGCTCCAATAAGCCCACTCTGTCCTGAACATGAACAGTCTATTTTTGGCCCCATTCATTTGTCTCTCTCGACTTTCTTTTATTGTTCATTTCTGTGCTCAGGAAACCCTTGAGAGTTAAGGTTTATGATCTTAGGAGCTGTAGCTTTGAATGCCTATGACCTATTCACCCATGGCTTCTCTTAGATCTACTTGCAGGCCTCTCAAACTCAGAACTAGCCCGTTGTGGCCTTTTTTCTGGTGCTGCCAGAAATGATAAGGGAGCCCATGGAGAAAAACAGTGCAACAGTTATATCTTATTTTGCTTGGGAGAAATACTTCAGAATCCCCTATTCCTGTGGGTCTTTGAAACTTCCTCCCCCAACACACCACACACGAACACACACGAACACGAACACATGCGCACACACACACAACTCAGTGCTCTTCTCTACTCTCAAAGCTCCCCATATCCACACCTCCAGGACTCATACTGTCTTCTCTCTTTTATGTGAAATATAATCTCTTGTAGGGTGGTGGTTTTGATCTTATGCATCTTTCCTCCCAGGCACCTATCTTAACAGAAGAATCACGGCAAAAATAATTCAAGGAGAAAGGAAGAGAGGGAAGGACTAAATGAACCTAGGGTCCCTTTAAGTGTAAGATCTACCTACACAAGTAAACATGGACAAGTAATTGGCTTCTAAATCTCAGTTTTCTGATCTGTAAAAGGGGAATATAATAATGACTTTAGAATATGTATTTTAGTGCATATAACTCTATATGAAATGTAAAATTGTAATTGCTCTTAAGTTAGAAAACAATTTGTGTTCACCCCAAGCTAACCATTCCACATTTTTAAAGTAAATATTAGATATCAATTTGTGTTAAAAGCAATTTAGTTTTAAAGGTTCATGCTGTGAGATTAATGTTCTACAATGAAATTTCATTCAATTCTCACTCTTACCCTTGAGCTACTTTTTTCAACTGCAAATTTTTATCTATATAATACGCTTTCACTTATGTTCACCATGACAGCCTGAGTATTCTCATCTATTTGTTCAGATTGACTTAAAATACAGCCAGATATTTTGCAGATGAAGCAATTTCACCGACATTATAAAGTAAAATCTTCCAGAAATAAATTGTTTAGACTTGTACATGTGACCTATTTGTTGAATTCTCCCAAAAGGCTTTATGTCAGGAAGAATCATTTCTTCTCTCTGTAGATTAAATTCAATATACACTGCCAGCACACAGACACACTAAGCCACCATCCAGTAGACTGACTCACTTGAATTTATAGTTATGATAAAGTTATTTGGCAAAACAAACTCAAGCTGTTAACCAGTGAGAACTAATTCCAGATTCAAAATCCATTCCATGAATGGGCTGTACCACTGTGGCTGTGAACATTCGGTCATGTAAATGTCCCCCTGAAGGTTCTGGATGACAAGCCTGATGAAAAGGAAGGGGGAATATTGGGCCTCCAACATTGTTCACCAAATGTGGTAACTAAAGAGAACAAGCAATTCTATCCAGGATCCAGAGTCTTTGGCAGCCCTCAGGGCAGCTTCTGTCTTTGGTGGCAAAACAAAGTTTGGTTTTATTTTTTTCATTGTTTTTTGAAAGGGATGAGTATAATCATTTTTTAACATTGGCTCCTTTGTGTTACAGACAGTCTGTTAGCACACATTTTCAGATTCACTTCAAAAAGGAAACAAAATAGAAGTGTGGATGCATGTTAATTACCCAAAAACATGGCACACCAGATGGCCACCAAGGTCTGCTTCTGTATAGTAGGTAAATAATGCTTCCCAATCCCTTTGTCCCCTCTGAAAACCAACGTTTGAATTATTTTCCCTCCAACTACTGTTAACACAGGACGTAAGCAAGGGCAGCAAGAAAGCCACATTTATACGTGGACCAAAGAGGGTAAAGGCAAACATTTTTGTCCCTCTTGCTACATTCTGCAAGAATTATTGGGTCCAGAGAAAGTCAAGAAAAACTCCTACAGAACCAAAAAGCATGGAGTTGGGCTTTGGCTTAAGCACCAGAGAAAACAAGTTTATTTTTCCAAGCAGGCCTTGTCTGCCTCTTTGATATAGGTGTAATGATTTTTGACTTCAAGGTTCCCCTGATTAGGCTGTGTAATGAGCCCTCTTGTATTACCCATGGAAGATTTTAAAATTCATTAAGTCAATATATACAGTCATGGTCCATTCTAAGACAAACAAAACTTGCACTTTTAAAACGTCTTTCTGCTGAGCTGGGTATACATAATAAATCCTGCATGCCATTTCATCTACTACATATCCCCTCAGTGCACTCTACAGTAGAAAGCATTACCTTCCATAATATGTCTGTAAACTTCAGGGGCAGAGCAGTAGATTTGTGACACTGACCTTTGATCCTTCCCTCTCTGGCCATCCCTTCCTTTTTCCCTCACCAAGTAGGTAATTAGCTTTGCATTCATTGCTACAAATGAGGGATGTTTTAAGTGGGAGAGTAGAAATAATGTACACATCTTTAAATATTAAAATTTTAATTATAAAATTGTAATTATAATTTTAAATATAAAAACCAAAGACCATAGAAAAACTTAGTGGCTCAGGGTATAGACCAAATAACTCGGAGAAGTTGGAAAGAAATCAGAGCTTTCCTACCTTGGGGAAGGAGTCTCATGTCCTAGTACACATGCAGTTAGAGAAGACATCAGACAAGGTGGGACCATGCACATAAGAACCAGGGTCTCCTAGTGGGACTAATGATGATGGATGATCAGGAGCAGGCCAGAGCATGAACACTGTGACCACTTCTTGCACATTTAAGGATAAATGGCCCCTCTTCCCAAGCTTTGGCGTTATGAATATTTACATATAACCCCAGTAAAAGGAGGGGAGAAAAGGGGGAAAAGAGATCCTCAAATTGACAGAGATTGTTTCTACACCTCCTGGCAGAATAAGTCTCCAAATGAAAATCATATTGCGTATGAGGAAAATAAAAAATTTATTTTTTTGTATAACTGAGTTCACTGATTGAGGGCCATACCTATAACATTTATAAAGACAATCTTAAAGTTTGGGAGAAGGCAACTGGGGAGAGCCGAAAGACATTTCCTAAATGAACTTGGGACAGATGAAAATGAACAGATTAACATTTCTACTGAGGGATTCTCTTATTTAAGAATATTGGTCAGGCCATATATGAGTTTCCTGTATGCCAAGAGTTTTGCCTCTGTTAATTCATCTACTCCTCCTTACAGCCTTATAAGGATGGCAAGACTATTATCTCCAATTAACAGATTAGGAAAGTGATGTTCATAGAAGGAAATGACTTGCCTGGGATTCAAAACTGGGCTAGTAGGAAGTCAAAGGTACTAAACACAGGATGTTAACCTCAGTGCTCTGCTACATCCTGAACATGCAGAACTGATACAAAGTGGGTGAGGCTAAAGTATCCTCCTCTTTGTCCCTCAACCACCTTGGCTCAGAATCCAAGCAGAATTTGGAGCTAGGACTCTTGCCTTCCAGAATACCATCTGAAACTACAAATTTACTGTGACCCATTTATTTCTTCCATTTCCCAGTCTATGATGTGATTAGGGTTAATTACTTTACTTTTCAACAAAACTACCATTTTTAGTGTCTTAAAGTAAAATGCTATATAACTGAAAAACAGGGCATGGAATTAAACCTCTCTCTCTCTTTGGAAATTTTCAAGTTATCTGAACTGAAATGGTTTTCATATATGTATGTATGTATATACATGTGTATATGTGTGTGTGTGTGTGTGTGTATAGTACAAAGATGACTCCGCTATTTTTTGTAAGGTCAATCATCATTTTTTCCCAAATATAAAGGGAAAAGTGTCAATTTTTACAAAAAAAAAAAATAGAACAAGGGAGAGGGATGTCTGTCTATGTAATTATAATTCAAGAAAGCAAAATAATTTTTGTTGAAAAAAATTAAAGGTTATACATCAGCCAGAACCATGAGTGAACAGAAGGAAACTTCCTGTCTTGGTAACTTTTTGCTTCCCTCTCTGATTTCAGTGGTATTTTTTTCATTTTATATAAATTGACTCAGGTTTAAGTAGCACCTCCCTATAGATGGAGAAATACAGATTCAACTTCCAGATGACCAATGTGCTGGACCAGTTTCCAGGACAGAAGCCAAGATTTGGTTCAAAATAAAGAACCAGATAGTTTCTCAACAAAACCTGCTGCCTGATTATCCAAAAAGTCTGCTCAAGTCTCAGTTTAATTTATCCAAGGTACTCTTTGTAGATTTCCACTCATCACAGTTTGCAACGACATGTCATATCATTTACATCTTCTTTTGAACATAAGCTCACCTTGCTCACATGGGCAGAGTTTTCTTCCTGTCTTGCTGGCTGCCCCTTCTAAGGCTCCTTTGCTGTTTGTTCTCCTCTACTTGATTTTTAACAGTTGAACTCCTCAAAATTTAACTTCTGGCTCTCTTTCTTTCAACATTCTCTCTCCAGATGATTCTATCAACTCCTGCATCTTTTGTTAGCATCAGAGTGCCAAGGACACAAAAGGCATACCTCTAGACCAGACTTCTCTCTGAGATCTAGGTCCTTATGTCTACAAACAGCTAACATTTATTGACTAGTCACTAAGTGCTCTGCCGAGTGCTACAATGCAAATTTTTAATTTAGTCTTATATGTATTATCATGTTATTCTTTTGTTTCTAGATATACATATAAGAAAATACACATTCTTGTAAAATTGAAATGATAAAAATATGGGTTATCTCAGCCTACCTACTGTTCCCCTTCCTGTACATCCTCATCTCACACCCATCCTCAAGTACCTACCGTTAGTTTGATGTGCATTTTCACTTAATCATCACAACTCTGTGGAGGTACTGTTCTTACTACCTCCATTTTACAGATGGGGAAACTGATGCACAAGATGATGTGAAAACTTGTCCAAAGTCACATGGATAGTAGGTGGCAGAATAGGTATTATAAGCTCAGGTTCATCACTTCAGCACCTCCACTCTTCTTTTTCATTTTGTCACTTCACCTACATGTTTCTCAGAGACACACCAAATTCAACTGTCTAAACTTAAACTTACAACTTTCCTGCCCTGTACCCATTCACCAAGCTAAATGCTGAAAATGCTCCAATGTAAGCATTTTTCCTTCTCTTGGATCTTAATGTCAGCAAATGAATCCATCAAATACTCTTTTGTTCACTAAGAAAACTTAATACCACTTCCTCTTCCATAATTCATATCTAATCGTTCACCCAACCTTGCTGATGTGATTCCTCAATCTTTCTTGGATCTGTGAGACTCTGTCATCACTGCCACCAGTATCTCTTGACCAAATCTGCTTCCAGACTTGCCACCTTCCAAGTCAACCTACACACAATCACCAAATGGACCTTTTTAAAAATGCTTACATTGGAGCATTTTCAGCATTTTAAGGAGGGGAGCATTCATTTTGGTTTCCCATTGCTCTTAGAATAAAGTGCAAAATCATCAGTGTGGCTTATAAGTCTCTCTTGCTTCCAATCCCTGCCCACTTCCCTGGGTTTCTGTCTTAGCCTCTGTCCTCCAGTCACACTGGTCTTAGTTTCTCAAACAAGTCACTCCCCTTTCAGCCACAGAGTCTTCACACATGCTGTTCCCTCTCTCTGGAGCTCTTATGCCCTCTTTCTTAACCAACATAACTCCGTTCAGTATGCAAGCCTTGTGTTGCCCAGGAGAGATTTTGCTGCCGCCTAATCTATTTCTACTTCCATTCTTATATGCTCTCTTATCACCCTTCACTTTGCATTTATTACATTTATCATCACATAATTAATACATTAATACAAAGTATGCTTCCCCTACTAGACCATAAGCTCCAGGAGAGCAAGAACAGTGTCTCTCTCACCCACCCCTGTGCCAGGAACATAGTAGTCTCATAATAAGTTCCCAAATGAAATTCAGTATGACCCTTAGTAAGTAACTTACTTAATTGGCTCTCAAGTTTCCATTCCTGGAAAATAGGGATGGCAGCACCAGCTTAGGAGTCACATTACCTCTTTCAGGAAAGTTGGACTCATCCCCAGCAGGCCTGGCTTCTGGTACGAGTATTCAGAGTTTAAACCATTCAAGGCATCAAGGATGTTCTCCAGTGGACACCCCTAGGGAACAGAAATGGGACCTTTTAAATCCTGAGCTTCTACCTTTCCTCTCTTCTTCAACCCAAGAGTCATCAGATGAAGTCTAAACATTACAAAGCAAGATTACTGGAAAATCTTTTGCAGATTCATTTCTCTGTATATTTAAAAACAGTACTGCTTTAACTGATTCAAGTTTGCAAGATTGGATTCTAATTTCAAGACAACTCCCCAAACAATTCACCACAGAACAGAACATTAGAATTATGGTAGGTATAATTAAAATGCCATTGCATTCTAATATTGTCTCTTCCTCCAATGCTCCCACCCACAACTGGTTTTCTGGACCAACAAAGAAACAGCTGTATGGGCATCCATCTGTGTGCTTCCATCTGTGGCTTCTTTTGCACTAGTACCAAGTGGACCTGGAAAAGTCAAATGTGTTCCTGTCTTGATTTTATTATTTTCCATCATTTCATGCGTGCAAAAACAAGAGCTGGAAGATTCGGGGCTTTCCCTAAGTTAGTACGTCCAAGAAGTTCAAGGGTAGTTCATAATATTTCTTTGGTCTTCTGATTAATGCTGTTGTCAAGAACTCAGGAGCAGTCAAGGAGGAGTGAAGGACAGGAGGAGGCCAATCCTTAATCACATTACCTGGGAATGAACTGCAATGTTCAGGCTAATGGCATTGTTATGACTGTGCCTCATTCAACATAGAGAAAAATAGAATCTGAGAAAATGACAATGGTGAGGCACCTAGGACCTCAGAAGTTGTCAAACTTCTTAATTCCCAATACTTTCTTCCTTGCCTACTGTCAAACTCCCATCAAAAATTCATGAAGCAGGTTAATTTCTTGCTTGCCATCTCAGCAGACTTCAGAGCCTGGGGAACAGGAAATATCCAGGAAGTTGTAGTGTTCTAACTCTGATCACTGGACTGTTGCTTTTATCAGCTTTCTAGATGTTTGTTCTTTGCAGCAGCTTTTTCGGCCACTGCTACCATGGGCTCCAGATTTTTTTTTAACATGCTTGTAAACAATCAACTGGTAATCTCTTAATCATCCTTCAAGGGTAACCTCTTCAGAAAGTCTTCCCCAAATTCACCAGGAAGAGTTAAGTGCTTATGTGGTCATTCTATTTCTCTCTTGTTGTTTGTATCAATTATACCTCTGATTACAATGCTGTAATTTTTATTTATGTGTCTAAATCATTAATTCACTGCTTGTAGGATTTCCTGTTTTTGCTTGTGTCTCTGGACTCTAAAATATAAATGAATGAATAAATGAATAAAATTTGTTTCTTGGTTTTTATTAACTTCTCAATCTTACAGCAAAATGCACTAAAAAGTAAAAACTCGGTGAAGTACATCCACTGTCCAGAATACTCCGTAATTCACAGACAGGAAGTTCTTTCTGAAGAACTCAACCATAAACTCAAATTCCCAGTTTAGCCTCTCATTTCTTCCTTCTTTCCAATCATATTTTTGCCATCTTTAAACACAAAGAATGAGACACCAGCTCTAATTATGTAACTGTGACAGCTTACTTTATCCTGCCAAACTTTAATTACCCACACTAAGGCTCACAGGGTTGGTGTGGGCTAACGCACAGTGCACGTAACAGCCCTGATTAGAGTGTCTGACAGACAGTGAGTGGTGAATAGAACTTAACCCTCATTTTTATGAATATTAGGAACTTAACATCACATTCTGATTTGCCCCTATTCTCCCTGTAGCCCTACTCTTACAAAGCTGTTAACCATAAAGAAATGATCAAAAGATAGGAAATGAGAGGGAAAATGTGAAATAAAAATGTCCTAAAACCCAAAAAATCCATCTTTGAAAAATAACGATATATTTTATTTATATCAGATCCACATGCAGTCCAGCTAAAGGAATTTTCACTACCCACATGTCATGTCTTCTATGAAAACTAATGGTTTGACATATCTTTTGGCTCAAAAGACTCAGCACTAGGCCCTTTCATGCCAGAGTGCAAGGAATGTATTTACTGGGGACAGCTGCCACAAAAGCAGCTCTGCAGATGAACTTTATTTAACTAGCTGCTTTCAGACATCAGCAAACTGACATCCATATACAGAGAAAGAGTGAGACTAAAGTTAGTTTCATACCTATAGTATTCTACTTAAAATTAATAGACAACAGTCTATAATATATCAAAGGGTAACCACATTTATATCTGTTTTTCTATCAGTGACTCCTAAAGGTCTTATTTTTTTGGCCTTATAATAAAAAGAATAAACTGCATATCAATTAAAAATCAAATTTGGATATTAAAAAAACTAACCAAAACAAAAAAGAATAAACTGGGTATCAATTAAAGATTAAATTTTGGACGTAAAAACTAAACCGAAACAAATATATTCCTAAGATTTTCATGTGTACCAGGATCTCTCATTTGCCACCCAGGTAGGTGCAATTAATCAATCAACAATCAACAGACACATACTGAGGTCCTGGGAGATGCCACATTCTTTGCTGTTGAGGATTCTGAGTTAAATAAAAGACAGTCCTTGCTTTTAAGAAACTTATGTTCTAGTAGATAAGACAGGCTAATAAATTAAAATTGTCATACTTGGTCCAAGTATTATAACAGTAGGGATATGGCACTAGTGGAACACAGAGGAGAGACAGAATCAGAGAAGGCTTCCTGAAAGAAGTGCCTTATGCTGAATTTTAAAGCATAATCAGGAGACATTAGTCACAGAAGGAGGAGAGACGTACCCAGGGGGAGAAACCATATGTGCAAAGTGGTAAAAACCAACAATATAACTTATCCAATGGGCTATAAATAGATCACTATGGTGCCAATGGGGTAATCTGGAGGCCACAGACAGGAGTCAAGGCTGCAAAAGAGCTTAAGTTAAGAACTCCAAGGGCCTTGTGTGTAAGGAACTTTTTTCCATGAAAGCTATTGAGAGATTTTAAAAAATAAGTAAGACAGTAACATAACCAGATTTGCATTGCAGATCACTCCAGCTGACTTAATAGAGAATGGACCATGTACAGAGATATGTCAAACTTTGTCACCCATAATAAATGCTCTGACACAGCAACCTAGTACACTTAAGTGCAGGAATAGGGCTAAAGGATAGTTTCATAAAACAAAATAGAATTGCACTGCATGTGATACACTGATATTTTCTATTGTTTCTTTGTTTAAAATTCTGGTCTCAGCCTACTGAACTGATTTCACAACCCTCTAATGGGATGTGACCTATGGTTTGAAAAAACCTTGATAAGAAGAAACAGACTAGAGTCAGGAAGATCAGATAGGAGGTTATTGTTGTAATTCAAGCAATAAGAGATGTGGACCTCAGCTAAGGCAATATAATGAAATGGATATGGTAACGTTTGCCTTATTATTAAAGCTCTATTTATTTCAGTTGCTATAACCTAGTTAAGTAAACTTGGCAGCGTCAGTGCAATTAGGAGATAGTCATCATCTGAGTGCCTGCCGTGTTTCACACAGTGCAAAGAGCTTTGCACATATATTAACTCTAATTCTGACAGCAACACGCTGGGTAGATATTATCTCCATTTTACAGATAGGAACACCAAAAGCCAAGGGAAATTAAGTAGATTTGCCAAGGTCATATTGATAGAAATTAGCAGATAGGTGCACAGCCAATCTATTTAGCGTTAATTCATATTAACTCCTGAGCCATAATCTACTGAATGAATGCACTGCAGTACTTCGATGATTATTTAGCTTATTTCCAGCTTTTTGCTATTATAAACGATGTTATCATCAACATTTTGGGGGCCTATGCGCCAGAGTTCCTTGAGAGCAGAATTCCTGGATCATAAGGTAGATTTTGTTATATTATAGATATATTTCATCTTTATTAAGGACACATCCATCAATCCCACTTTATTGAGTGTTTTGAACATGTAATTGCTAGATTTTTCCCTAGCCTTTTTCTACATCTGTGTAAATGATCATGATTTTATAGTGTAGCTCTATAAGTATGATCAATTTTTAATGTGTTTTCTAATAACCAACAGTCTTGCACTACTAGAATAAACCCTACTTGTTCATACTTTTTTTAATATAGCAGTGGCATCTATTATTAAATACACTAATATTTAAATTTGACATATGTATCAGTATTCATAAGTATGATTAATTAGTCTATTGATTCTTTTCTGGTGCAATCTTATGTTAGCTTTGGGGATGCAAAATCTACTTCATAAAAATAAACCTGAATTTTTTCTTCTTTTTTATGCTCTGGAATACTTCAAGTAGCATTATACCCATGTCCTCATTTAATGTTTAGTTGAATTCTCCCATGAAACTATTGGAAGATGGTGCTCTCTCATGACAGTGTCTTTGACTACTTTTCCTATTCTTTTTAAGGTAATTTGTCTTTCAGACTGTCTGTCCTGGAGTCAATTTTGGTAATTTTCATTTAAAAACAAATTATCTACTTAGTTTAGGCTTTCAAAGTATTTCCATACAGTTCCAAAATGTTTCTAAAAAGTTTTCAAATTATTTAAAACTTTCCCTCTTTTCATGGTTTTTTGTTTTTTATCCCTTCTAATCGTGTATAATATGTTTTTGCCTCCTTTTCTTGATTAGATTAACTAGTGGCTTTTTTATTTTTTAAATGCAGCCTTGGGTTTTATAGTACTTGTTTACTAACTTAATATTTTATGCTTTAATTAATTCCTTTCTTGGCTTATTTTGTGTTTTAATTTTTAACATTTTGAGTTGAGTTTTTTAATTCTTTATTTTCCATTATTTTAGTGTTATGGATGTGGGATTTAATGGGGTAAGTTTCTAGGTGTTAGAATGTTTTGTGGGGTTTTTAGGTCATTAGTTTCTAGTTTTACTGCATTATTGTAAGAAAATGTTCCTGTAATATATCTAATACTTGGAATTTATGGATTTTTTCTATAACCTAAATTAAGGTCAATTTTTGTGAATGTTCCTCATACACTAGAAAAATACATAGACATAGTTATGATCAGGTAGCTATATATAAGCTATTTGATTACATAGAAAGATACATACATACACAAATACTTGATGATGTTATTTAGGTTTCTGTATCAGGGGTTAGCAAGCAAACTATAGTCTGGCCTGCTCTGCTTTTGTAAATAACGTTTTCTTGGGAAAAGAGCCACAGCTATTTATTTATGTATTATCTCTGGCTACTTTCGCACTACAACATTAGATTTGAGTATTTGCAACAGGCACAGTATGGCCCACAAAATCTAAAATACTTACTATTTGGCCCTTTCCAGAAAGTATTTGCTGGCTTAGTTCTATATCATTAAGTTTTAGTCTAATTCATCCGTTTTGCATTTTATAAGTGTATTAAATTTTTCTAATATTATTAAACTTCAAATTTCCATTCAGTTTCCTGTAGTATGAAATGCTTCTGTGAGTCTATAAGTAACTTTTACATTTTCATTGTGAATTTTAGCCTTTAGCTTTGTAAAATATATTTACTTCTTTATTATCATTTTTGGTTTAAATTCTACCTTGTCAGATATCAATATTTTCTCTATTGCTTTGTTTGTATGTGCTTGATAGAGCTTTGACAATTATTTTATTTTCAACCATTCTGAATCTTTTGGGTGTGTCATATACAACAGCGTTGGATATTACTTTGTTAATCAGAAAAAAATTTGTAAGTCTATTAATCCGTTTTTATTTTGATATAATCAAGATTTTGACTTAACTCTGCCATATTGTTTTATGTTATATAACACACTTAGTATCCTTCCCTTTTTTGGTTGCTTTCTATTTGGTCCCTACTGTGAGAAATATTACACGATAACAGCCTCTTTTCCTTGAACCTCCTCCAGCACCTGGTCTGAAATATTAATTTACTCATAATAATAATAATCACAAAGTAATTATAAGGTTTTTAATATGTTTTCCTTATTTTCCTTATATTTTTAGTTCTGGTATATCACAATTTTCAGACTATACAGCCATTACATACCACACTTCCTCTTATATAACTACCATTTTGGTATTATCTCTGTATATCCATATATACTTTGTATTCATCACCAGACCTTCTGTCAATTTTCTTTCATTCTTTATTGTTGCCTGAAGGTCATTTTCTAGTAGATTCCTCAGGAGAAAAAATATATTCCCTGAATTACGGCATGTTCACCGGTTTGTGTGCAACTTCTATATTAGAAAGTCATTTTGGCTGGGAAAAAAAATGGCTCACATTATCTTTTTTGAGTCATCTTTAACATGCTTCTTCATTGTCTTCTGGAATAAAGTAGTACTGGCAAGCAGTTTGATGACCTAAGATTTTCTTTTCTGGATAAATGTATTGGTCTTTTTTTCTTAGTTTCCAATTTCATTTTCCTCTGCTTTAAAGTCAAGTAATTTTACCATAGTATGAATTGATGCTCTATGCATATTTTAAATGACATAGTTCTATGCCAAATTTCAACTGGTAATAAGCTCTTTCAATGTGTTGTTTTCTCTTTTTTGAATTTCAAAAACAACTTTTGAGTTAAGTTTTTAGCATTTGTTCTTTTCCACTGTTTTGATTTTCTTATTCAGAGAATCCTAATTATATATGCATTGGACCTTCTTTGCCTATCTTCATCTTTCACTTTTTCTTGAATTCTTTTCTCTCCCTGCATTTTTTTTCTTTTTGCTATTTATCTTCAGATGTTACTGGTTTTATTCATTTATCCTCGTATCTCTTTAAGTTTAGTCTTCATTTCTGAAATTTTTTTTCTTTTTCTTCGATTATTTTTGGTTTAAAAATTGTAAACTGACTATACTTCAATTAAAAAAAAAAAGAAAACCCTTCTGAAAGGAAAAAAATGTTCAAATAAAAATGAGAGGAAGGGGAGGGGAGTCTTCTTCCTCAGTATCAAATCTGCAGATGTGGAATCAAAGCTTGTGTCTAATAAGACAATTTTCCACAACTTTCTATTGTTTAGTTTATGCCTTTCTTGTTTCTCCCACATCTTATGGTAAAAGACCTAGGAAAAGACCTAGGTTGTTGCTCAGTGGCAGCCAACTAAGAGGCATTTATGTAAAAACTCAGAAAAGCTGAACAAGAGGGCTTGAAATATATCTTTTGATGTAGTTCTAGCAGATGGTGGCAACTCTACTTGAAATCTAAAGGAATGTAACTTGAAACCTTCATCTCATATATCATTGACATTTTTTGCATTAACGGTCTAGAGCTCCAGTTCATGCAAATCTGATCATTCTGATTTAAACCTTCAAAAAATCAATATAAAGAAATATAGTCTATGATATGCACTTTTGTTCAAGGAAAATCATACATAAAAAACCCTAGTAGGAGGGAGTAAATGTTAGTAGGTGATGCAGAAGAAAAAGAGAATGTGAGCATTTGGATTTTTCTACATCATTTTGTATCTACAGATTTCTCCCAACTTCCCAAATTAAGGTTCACATACAAAATGATTGCTAATTCATTCACTAAAATGACTTCCCTTAATTTCTCTACACAATTCCTTTAACACAAAATCTATACACGAAATGAAGAAGTCTAATTATACATTCTCACAGACAATAGGATAAAGTGTAGATATATAATGGTTTCATAGAGAATATAATCAGGTTAACTGAATAAGAGAAAAAAATCACAAAGACTCAGAAACATCAGAAATAGAAAAAGGAGAGAACATGAAAGAAAAAAAATAAATAATGAGGCTTTCAAAAATCTACAGTGTGTGGTTTTTACTCTGTCCTTTCCAAAGTGGTTTAAAATACATCCATTCTATCAGGAATAGCCAGTTATATAAATCTGTACTCTTAACATAGAAAATTAACTGAGGCCATGAGAAAGAATGAGCAGATGGAGAGACTCTTGGGAAAGCTGGTGTAAATTAAGATTCCGGAGGCAGAAAGAATCCTTTCACTTAAGGGAAAAATTCAGGCTCTTCCCGGAAATGCTTTTCTTTCCGTGTACTTAGCTATTTTAGTAAAGAGTGCAACATGAATGTGCAAGAACGGGATGGGTCCATTAAGGATATTCAATCTCCCAGAACGATGTCCAGTTCTACTGTTAATAATTTAGTAAGGTTGATCATGTTGGAGAAAAGAAGATTCTCCTTTCAGAGGGCCATTTTATACCAACTACATTCATCTCTGAATTCAGATCTCAAACTCACTTCATAGCTAGTAGGCCAGGGATCTCAGCCACTTTCTCACAGGCCTTACCAACCATAGCCATTGGGAGTAACACAGTGATGCTCTTTTGGACATGATCATGATGGTGATAATGCATCTCACTGCTAATATTCATACCATCATCCTCTATGGAGTGGGAAGAAGAAAAGGAGGTGGGTGGAACTTCATCTTACATATAATTGTCTTCATGGACAGCTTTTACCCTGAAGTCTTTCCCCTACCCCTTGCCTTCTCTCTGCCCTTTTCAACTTCACCTTGTACTACCTCCTCCTCTTGGTTTTCATGAACTAAAGTAAACAATCTGGTAGGTCTCCTTCCCTACATTTCTCCCTGGTCATTGAAACTAGTGAAGGGAAGACTTCACTTATCAGACACACAAACATTCTAGAAAGGTACTGTTACAAGAGATTATAGTCTTGCAATAGACAAATAAGTTAGTAGAATAAAAAAGAAAGAAGAGAAATAAACCATTTATAAACTGGAGTTTAACATATAACCAAGGTGGTATTTCAATAAGTGGGAAAAGGTAGCTCATTTCATAAATGGAGCCAAAACAACTGGCTATCCACCTGGAAGAAAATGAATTTGGACTCTTAATTCATACCAAATGAAAAAATAAATTCCTGACGGATTAAAGACTTACATGTAAAAATGAAAACAATAAAGATCTTTAAAATAATACTATGTGTAGAATTCTAGAGGCAAAGGAGACTGATTTGCCCATTCTGGGAACCCAGATACATAAAAAAGTGTATTGCTATCTTTAAATACTTAAAATTAAAAATTCTGTTTGAAAAAGGAACTACACTGGGGAAAAGTATTTACAACACATATGACAAGCAAATGGGTAATATCTTTAGTATACAAATAACTCTTGTAAATTAACAACAAAAAGGTAAATAATTTAATAGATAGTAGGGTGATAGATATAAATATTCAAATGAAAGCAGAATACCAAAAAAACATTCAACCCTGCTGAAGCAACAATGAGATAATTTATATCCATCATATTGTCAAAAATAAAGAGTAATAATACCTACTTTTGGCAAGGACTCGAGGAAAATTCTACTAGAGTCTTTTTTGGGAAGTAATCTACAATATTTTTCAAATTGCAAATATGTATATTGTAACCCATACAATTCAACTCTTGTGAATTTATTCTATAAAAATAATAGCACTAAGATATAAGGGGATATACTGATGAAGCATTCAGATGAAGAATTATTTTAGTGAGAAAAACAGAAACAAAGTGAGTGAATATTTATTAAAAGAGGACTGCTTGAATAAATGTCACTACACTCATAAAATGTATTTGGCAGCATTAAAAAGAATGCATTAGATATATACCAGTTAATCCAGAGGGATTTTGCCAGTGTATGTTTCAGCAAAGAAATCAAGATTCAGAGAAGCTTATGTGATAATGTCTTTTTTTTTAATAAGAAAAAATAATACTGTGTGTGGATGGATGATTATATCTTTTGCTTTTTTTATAATTAAATAATTAAATAATATCTTTATTGACATAATTCACCCTTTCAAAGTACACAAGCATGCCATTCACTTTTATATTTATTTTAAACTTTCATATAAAACTACCAACAGAAACCTAGAGCACAGAAGAACTATTTACCCAAGCAGAGGACAGAAGCACAGAAGCATCAGAAGCTTATCCTTTTAGTGCAGGCACAGTTGAAAGATGAAACACCAAACATTTGTGCTTACGGGTGCCATGTAGAAATGTTCTTGGGGAAGAAGGTCAAACAACAGGATAGTCAAAATATATTTCACCTCGAGCTTCTTGCTGCTTAACGTAAATGAAGCTCTCCTTTTCCTGATTATTCCCCCATTGCACGAGCAAAGAATATTAGAAGATCATGGCTAAAAATTTGATTGACAACTCATTCTAGAAAGACTTTCTACCTCCTGGAATCCTCTCCTTTCAACAGCTCTACACCAGATGTTCCAGGGAGCACAAATCTCCTCCTCTTGGAGGTGTACAGTGTGGCAATTCTGACAACATGAGGTTTAAATTCTGAAAATACATCAGCAAATATAAAACTGATGATTTTAAATTTCTCCTTTAATGCATATTTCAATGGAGTTTTTCATCCTGGAGGTCAAGCTATGAGAAATATCACCCGTAGCAGAAGACTGAAATTTCACTTCTTAGGGATATTTGAGGCTTTAAAAATTCTTGTGGAAAGAGAATTTTTGCTAAATTCCTTTGTCTCCTCCTTTAGGCCTTTCTCAAAAAAGAAGAACAATCTCAAATAAACAAGTTAACCCACCACCTAAATCAATTAGAAAAAGAAGAACAAAAAGCCCCAAAAAGCAGCAGAAGGAAGGAAATAATAAAGATCAGAGAGGAATTAAATACAATAGAGATTAACAAGACCATTGAAAAAATCAACCAAACCAAAAGTTGGTTTTTTGAAAAAGTAAATAAAATCGACAAACCTCTGGCCAAACTCACAAAGAAGAAAAAAGAGAGAGCACAAATTAGCAAAATAAGAAAGGAAAATGGAGAAATTACAACAAACAAAATAGAAATACAGAATATCATACGAGAATATTATGAAAAACTATATGGAACCAAACTGGATAACCTAGAGGAGATGGACAAGTTTCTGGAAACATACTGTCCACCAAAACTGAATCAAGAAGAAACTGAACACTTGAACAATCCGATCACTAGAAAGGAAATAGAAATAGCAATTAAAAACCTCCCTGCAAATAAAAGTCCAGGACCGGACGGCTTCACCGTGGAATTCTACGAAACATACAAAGAAGAACTCATACCAGTCCTTCTCAAACTTTTCCAGACAATTGAAAAGGAGGGAATACTCCCAAACTCATTCTATGAAGCCACCATCACCCTGATACCAAAACCAGGCAAAGACACTACAAAAAAAGAGAATTATAGGCCAATATCACTGATGAACATAGACGCCAAAATCCTCACCAAAATTTTAGCAAATAGAATCCAACAACACATAAAAAAGATTATACATCATGACCAAGTGGGGTTCATCCCAGGGACACAAGGCTGGTTCAACATACGCAAATCAATCAATGTAATACATCACATCAACAAGAGAAAGGACAAAAACCACATGATCATCTCAATCGATGCAGAAAAAGCATTTGATAAAATTCAACACCCATTTATGATAAAAACCCTCGCCAAAGTGGGTATAGAGGGAACATATCTCAACATAATAAAAGCTATATATGACAAACCTATAGCCAGCATAGTTCTCAACGGTGAAAAACTCAAAAGCTTCCCACTAAAATCTGGGACAAGACAAGGATGCCCACTATCACCACTCCTATTCAACATAGTCCTGGAAGTCCTAGCCACAGCAGTCAGGCAAGAGAAAGAAATAAAAGGGATCCAAATTGGAAAAGAAGAGGTAAAAGTGTCATTATATGCTGACGACATGTTACTATATATAGAAAACCCTAAAAGGTCCACAAAAAAGCTACTAGAGCTGATCGAAGAATTCAGCAAGGTAGCAGGTTACAAAATTAATGTTCAAAAATCAGTTGCCTTTCTTTACACTAACGATAAATCAACAGAAAAAGAAAGTAAAGAAACAATCCCCTTTAAAATAGCACCCAAAGTAATAAAATATCTGGGAATAAATCTAACCAAGGAGGCGAAAGAATTATACACAGAAAACTATAAACCATTGATGAAGGAAATTAAAGAAGACTTTAAAACATGGAAAGATATTCCATGCTCTTGGATTGGAAGAATCAATATTGTTAAAATGGTCACACTGCCCAAGGCAATCTACAGATTTAATGCAATCCCTATCCAATTACCCAGGACATATTTCACAGACCTAGAACAAATCATAATAAAATGTATATGGAACCATCAAAGACCTAGAATTGCTAAAGCATTACTGAAGAGAAAGAAAGAGGCTGGAGGAATAACTCTCCCAGACTTCAGACAATACTATAGAGCTACAGTCATCAAGACAGCATGGTATTGGTACCAAAACAGACATATAGACCAATGGAACAGAATAGAGAGCCCAGAAATGAACCCACAAACTTTTGGTCAACTCATCTTCGACAAAGGAGGCAAGAATATACAATGGAATAAAGACAGTCTCTTCAGCAAATGGTGTTGGGAAAACTGGACAGCAGCATGTAAAACAATGAAGCTAGAACACACCCTTACACCATATACAAAAATCAACTCAAAATGGATTAAAGACTTAAACATAAGACAAGATACAATAAACCTCCTAGAGGAAAACATAGGCAAAACATTATCTGACATACATTTCAAAAATTTTCTCCTAGAAGAAATAAAAGCAAGAATAAACAAATGGGACCTAATGAAACTTACAAGCTTCTGCAGAGCAAAGGAAATCAGAAATAAAACAAGAAGAAAACCTACGGAATGGGAGAAAATTTTTGCAAGTGAAACTGACAAAGGCTTGATCTCCAAAATATATAAGCAGCTCATACGACTCAATAAGAAAAAAATAAACAACCCAATCCAAAAATGGGCAGAAGACCTAAACAAGCAATTCTCCAAGGAAGACATACAAATGATCAAAAAACACATGAAAAAATGTTCAATATCACTAATTATCAGAGAAATGCAAATCAAAACTACAATGAGGTATCACCTCACACCAGTCAGAATGGCCATCATTCAAAAATCCAAAAATGACAAATGCTGGAAAGGCTGTGGAGAAAGGGGAACCCTCCTACACTGCTGGTGGGGATGCAGTTTGGTGCAGCCACTATGGAAAACAGTGTGGAGATTCCTCAAAAGACTAGGAATAGACTTACCATATGACCCAGGAATCCCACTCCTGGGCTTGTACCCAGAAGGAAATCTACTTCAGGACGACACCTGCACCCCAATGTTCATAGCAGCACTATTTACAATAGCCAAAACATGGAAACAACCTAAATGTCCATCAACAGGTGACTGGATAAAGAAGATGTGGTATATTTATACAATGGAATACTACTCAGCCATAAAAACCGACAACATAATGCCATTTGCAGCAACATGGATGCTCCTAAAGAATGTCATTCTAAGTGAAGTAAGCCAGAAAGAGGAGAAAAAAAAATACCATATGAGATCGCTTATATGTGGAATCTAAAAAACAAAAACAAACAAGCAAAAACAAAGCATAAATACAGGACAAAAATAGACTCATGGACAGAGAATACAGACTTGTGGTTACCAGGGGGGTAGAGGGTGGGAAGGGATAGACTGGGGTTTCAAAATTGTAGAATAGATAAACAAGATTACACTGTATAGCACAGGGAAATATACACAAAATGTTATGATAAATCACAGAGGAAAAAACGTGACAATGAGTGTGTATATGTCCATGAATGACTGAAAAATTGTGCTGAACACTGGAATTTGACACAACACTGTAAAATGATTATGAATCAATAAAAAATGTTAAAAAAATCAATAAAAAATGTTGAAAAAAAAATTCTTGTGGAAAGAGAATTTTTGTTAAATTCCTTTGTCTCCTCCTTTAGCATATAGAGAGCAATCTTGCAAGGTCCAGTTACTCGCCTTCTGTAGAACAGAGATGATATCCCAAGTACACTTGTTTAAGCCTTAACTAGAGTCAAGAGCAAAAAAAGGGTAAAGGAAAATCCCATTCCTTCATCTTCTTCCTAAAGAAAACAAAGGGAAACTTAGGTGGGGGAAAGTAGCAGTGGAATGTGCGTTTCCTGACTGCCCCTCCTGGGCTTTGTTCCTAAGGGTGGAGGCCCGTGAGGTAACACAGAAGTCAAGGTGTTCCCCTCCGGCTGCCAGACACCATCCTGAGCTGGACCCCCAGGACAGGGCGACATGGTAAGATAACTGAGAAGCCCTGAGTTTTGCTCCTTCTTGATCTCAACCCCCAGAAGTTATGGGGCAAGGCTGGGTGACCTTGCAAAGTCAGGGGAAGGTGAGGCAGGAGGGTGATGCCCCACGGCCCGAGAGAGCTATGAGCAGGGCAAATCAGCAAGGAGAAGGTGGCCCAGGCTCCACTGGGATTTCCTAAACCAGAAGAAGCCACATACTTTCCAGCTGCAGATATGAAGCCATTAAGGTGAGAGTACCCTGGGGGCAGGAGACAGTGCCAAGGAGCGGGCTGTTACAAGTCACTGCAGGCGGGCAAGCCAGAGGCCAGGGCCATTTCCTCCCAATGACCCACACACCAGATGCCACTGAAAGGAGAGAAACCTGGGGAGGAAGAGATTTTCTAAAGACTGAGCATTTTTGTTTAAGAGTCTTTGTTCTACCCAAAAAGAGTGAGTAAAAGATTGGGACAACAGAAAAACTTTAAACTGCTTTGGGCACTCTGTTAATTTCGGTTTTCCTACTAAATAGCCAGCGACAGGCACAAGAAAATGAAGCTAAATCCCAAACAAAAGTAGTTAATTTTCACTACAAAACCAAGGGGTCATGCAAGTTAAACACTCTCTGGCACACCACTGGATCCACCCGCTTTCTCCTGTGCTGCTCACAGATTTGATCCCTGTGGGCCTCGGGAAACCTCTGCCTGGGCAGCTCTGCACCCTGGCTTGTTTCTGGACTGTCGGCAGGCAGGGTGGGTATGTAAGAGAAGCAGCTTCAGGGCTAAGAATCCCCAGCACTTATTACTGTCAGAGTGGACATTCTTCTTAACCCACTCCCAGAGAAGATCAGACACAGAAAAAAATAATTCTGAAAAATTTTATTATCACATAATGAGCTGTACCTCTTCTCCCTGCCCTCAACTTTGCCATTTCTAGCCTCTTTTCACTTCTCCTTGGTTAGACTTTGGGTCTTGGCTAAACCAAGATGTTCTGGGTTTTTTGGGTTTTTTTTTTTTTCTCTTTCTCTTTTCAAACCACAGTAACTCATACAGGAGCCAAACCCCTTAACTAAAGAATAATTTATGGCAGAGTAACTAGCGTTTAAACAAAATCATTTCAGGGGTCAGAAGTTGACTCCTGAGTGAGGTATGTGGCGGCCTCCTCCCCAGGCTGGCCTCCTGGGATTATCACATTACCCCGAGGGCCTGTGCCAAGGCCAGAAACAATGCCGCCTGGATCCTCCTCATCCCCTCCACTGCCTCAGCAGCGCCTGCAGAGCATTGAGGCTCCCTGCTCTAAGGACATGGCCCTGTGGAAGGGCTTGTTTTTCACCAGTAGAAGAGTTACTGAAATGTAAGAGGTACAGTTGCCTCAGTGAAGAAAAGCCATGTTGCTTGGATAAGTGATCTTTAAGCACATCATGTGGTTCAACTGAAAGCAACAGGGCTCACCAACAATAGCTCTAAGAGGTGCTTAGCAAGGCAAGGCCCAGTCAGCACAAGACAGAAGGATGACTCATTAAAGACTCTACACAAATGCTCAGCATGTCCCGTCCATTCACATGTTACATGCAGGAGCTGTGGATAATTACACCAAATTCCACTCCTAGGTTACCTTGTCAGCTAGTCAGGTCCAAGGCCAAGGTGCCCAACCCAGGTGTGAATAATTCAGAGCTGGCATGTCACCTCGAACCATAGGACCAGAACACCAGCTGGGAAGAGCTTCTAGGGTAGGACTTACAGATCTATGTGCTGGGCTTTCCTTGAGGCAAAGATGAGCCAGGACTAGCAAAAACTCTGTTTGTTCTTTTTCTATTATGGGGAAATAGATGCTCAATAGAAAATGAGACAGTAAAGAGATCACTTCCCTGGGAGATTGGCAGTGAGTGTCAGGACATAGTGTCCGGGCACTGGCTTGAGGGAGAGTGGTTTAGGTGGAGAGGGCTGCTGCTGTGGTTGGAGAACCCACGTCCTAGTGATGGCCTGTCCTCCTCCTGCCTTTCCAGGTATGTGGACCAGAGAGAGCTGTCTGTGTCTGTATGCACAGTGCCAGTGGCTGGTGCTGCCTGATAGACAATCATGCCCACAGCCTCCAGAATCCTATGTGCCTGTGGGGAGCCTGGGATCTGTGAGCTGAGGGAGCTGATGTGTCTGCACATGGGACTCCTTGGGGATGAACTACACTGGCAGAGTGAACAGGCTCGTGAAAATCTCTGTGGTGTGGTAAACTGTGGTTTACTTGGCAAGGCTTCCCTGTATATGAACGAACTACGTAAGTATCACTCCACTCAACTCAAAAAATACTTCCAGCAGAATTTCCCAAACAGTTTACTAACAGTGCACATTTTGCATTTCAAGAGCCATCTTTCCCTTGGAAGGTTATGAGGTATATCAATAATCACTAAAAAAACAAAAAAAAGTATCACATACGCTTTCCACTGTAACTATAACTATGTAACATCTAATACTTTTATCCCAGATAAAGAAAATTAATCTAACACACTCACCTTCTATTTACTATCTTTTCAATTTCAGTGAGAAAAGAAAAGCAGAAATGGAAAACAAATTATTTTTGATTTGAGAGAATTAATATAGCTAAGCAAGTATGTCCTTCTAGACCAGTAATGATAGGCCCCTGCCTGGCTCCAACAACAGACACTGTTTCAAACGTTATGGCATTTTGCTGATGAACATGCCCCACTGAATTTCTAACCCTTCATTTTCTAAATTGTACTTTTGAAAACTTGACAAGGCTTGTTTGGTTACTGAATTATATCCTCTTCAGAATTTCTTCTTTCTGAAAGTTTTTTTTTCCCCTTAAAGGGATATTATCCCTGCTTTGTACAGCTTTCTTAATACTCAGATGTTCTCAATATACTTCACAGCTCCAACCATCCCCAATGGTTAATTTTTACAGCTAAATGATGTATGGCAGAGGCCAATTTCACAATCAGAAGGTGTTGCCTTCCTAACAATTTACTAGAGAATGAAAGGGAAGCTGATGTCAGAGCAGATCTGACTGAGGCTCTGCATTTTGGTCTGGGGCCTCCACCTCCTTGGTTTTTCTTAAAAAGGATCAAATCAGATACCAATCCAAAGGTCACACAGCCATCCTCCTGAGAATTTACTGTTTATGCTCAGGAGACAGAAAGGACCACATGGTACAGAGCCTGTTGCTTCCAACTCCCTGCTGGTCTATATAGAAATTCAACAGAAACCAACTTCCAGGACCAGGAAGGGGAAGTATTTTTTTTAATATAAAACTATCTAGTAAACATTTAGGATATGTGTCATATTTATTACCATATTCTGTATGCCACAAATCCCAAAGTTTGGTCCATATTGAGATTTTGGCTGTCATTAAGAAGACCACAACTTCCAACAGGAAAGGCCTGCCTCTTGCTTAAAAATCAGTAGATCCCAAATTTCATGACCCCTCAGTCACATTACCCTCCTAGAATTCTTAACCTGGGGTTCACTTGGATGGGGAAAAAAAATTAGTAGTGGTATCTGTGATTTAGTCAACAGTATAAATTACAGATATTTTTATGTCATGTTGTAACTCTACATGAAGAGGAATTATTCATGCTGTGTTCAAATCAGGTAATTTTTGTAAAACTCACTGATAGACATTGTTTAAAGTTTATTTATAAAAAGGCAATTTATAAAAAAGGCAATTTTATTACTGTATTACAGATTTTAAAATATTTTGGTAATTGCATGACACAAGAATCTACACATTTTACTTTATGCATTTAACTTTTTCTGAAAAAATAAGTTAACATTATTCTGAGAGAGAATCCCCAGGCATTGCCAGACTGCTGAAGGAGATGGTGGCATACATACACACAAAAGCTAAGAAATCACATACCAAGCCTACATGATGGGTGGCCCAGGTGATAAATGGAGAAAGGCTTGAAGGAAACTAGGGAAAAAGAGTACCTGCTTAGTTAGTAATGTCGGCCATGCAGGATGGGGGACTACAGGAACGTGCACTGTGTATTTGCTATTCCTAACTCCAAAACTATTGGGCAACATTTACACATTTGTGGGGGGAAAAAACAGTGAGCTGCAGCACAGTTCAGTTATCATAAGTAGATGCTAATTTCTTTCAACCACTAACTATTGTCAGACATTCTCTAGGCAAAATTAATGCAGCTAATTCCATTGTTAGGAGAGTTTTAAAACCCTACAAAATGCTTTTTTATTTTGAAGCCAATCCAGGGACAACAGTCTAAAACAATTTTTCTCCTTTCATAGAAATATATATATACATATATTTTTTTTTAAATCTCACCTAAGGCTTCAAATTGAGAAACCCTTATTTTTGGATGGGCTGCCCCCAATCTTGTTACACATATTTTTGCCATTTTGTGCTGCCAGTGACTGAAGTCTCATAGTCATTTCTAATATAAAACCTTCTCAATGTTTGTTTCAAAATCCCTATAGTGGGGAAGTCACCTATTAAATCACTCCTTTGGCAGAGAGAGCGATGGCCATGTGGTCTGGAATGGAGGACTTAGCATTCCCAAGGAGTAGTTAAGGAGAATCCAGGTAACTGAAGTAATTAGAGGCACTTGCAAATTGAAAGCATTTTTGCTACATTTCTTGACCAAGCAGAGGCCCTTTTGCTGATTTAAGAAAGAAAAAGTTGGGCACTTGAAAATGTAATATACAGAAAACCAAAAAGGTACAGGTTAGGGAGTGGTTCATACTAGAAAGGATCGTTAGGAATTGGGAGCTGGGGCTTTCAGAAACTTAAGGCCCAACGAGAAATGACTTATGAAATTTATAGCAGTATGTATCTGCATCTTATTACGTCCTTCACTCTTCTTTTCCACCTCGTACTCCTCCTCTTCTCTTGTCCCCACTATTTTCTCCTCTGAATTTCCCTCTTCCTCGTCTTTGCTTCTCCATTTCTTGCCCTCTCCCGCCCCTCTCTCCCTAATATTGTCTAGCTTTTTCTCCAATCTCCACTTCTGTTCTTTCCTCCTTTAATTTCTGTTTTTTTCTCTCCTTCCTGAAGCCCTACAAGAAAAATCCCACTTGTAAAAAGGAAGTAGTCAAAAAATCTCTCAGGTTGTAGTGTCTGCATGACGTATCATTCCCCATTCTTTTGCTTTCAAACTCCCTATGTCTTTACATGTGACGTGTCGCCTGTTAATAGCATATATTTGGGTCATGCATATGTGAGCACAAATGCATTTTAATCCATTGTAGTAATCTCTTTTAACTGGAATGTTTAGACCACTTACAGCAAATGTAATTATTGATAAAGTCAGGATTAGCTCTACAATTTTGCTATTGTTTTCAAATTATCTAATCTGCTCTTTGATCTTTTAATCTCTCGTACTTCTTCAAATTAAGGAAGTATTGTTATTATTCATTGTTATTTCTTTGATTGGCTTTTAGCTATATCTTTTTGTGTTATTTTTAATGGTTACACTGGAGGTTAAAACATGCACATACAACCTATTAGAGTTTACTCTGAATATTTTATGATTATCACAAACACTGTTTTCACCAACCCCTCTGCCTTTTACTATTGTTGTCATATATTTAACTTCTACATTTGTTTTAAACCTCACAATGCACTGTTATTTTGTTGTCCATCTTTTTTTAACTGACTTTAATGTTCCCCCACATATATATCCTATCTGGTACTTTTCCTTTCTTGAGAACATAGTTTCAAAACACACAAAGCGAAACCTGATCGAGTGCCAAGATAAATAGACAAACCCATAAATTAAGTTAAGATATTTCAATACCCTCCTTCACAGTAAATGACAAAACAAGGAGACAGAAAATCAGTAAGGATACAGAAGACTTAATAGCATCAACCTAATAACCACATATAGAACACTCCATTCAATATGCACAAGTACAGTCTTTTCAAGTGTACACAAGATATTTAATAAAATACGCATTATTTTGTGCCACAAAACAACTCTAAATAAATTTTAAAGGATTCAAGGTGTACATACTATGTACTTTGACCACAAAGGAAATGAATCAGAGATCAATAACAGAAAACTGTCTAAAATAACACATTTCTAAATAACCCATGGGCCGAATAAGAAATGAAAAGGGAAGCTAGAATGTATCTTGAACTGAAAAAGTTTATTATGCACAAAGTAAGCAGAGGAAAGGAAAAAATTTAGATCAGGACAGAAATCAATGAAATAGAAGAGAAATATAATAGAGAATATCAGTGCACCCAAAAACTGATTATTTAAGAAAGTCAATTAAATAGCTAAACCTCTATTCTACTAATCAAGCAAAAATTTGAGAAAAGATACAAGCTGCCAATATCAGGAATGGGAAAGGTGACATCATTACAGATTCTACAGAAATTAAAAGAATAATAAAGGACAATCATAAAAAAAACTTCATACCAACAAATTTGACAACTAAATAAAATGATCAAATTCCCTGAAAGACACTAAATATCAAAGCACACTCAAAAAGAAATTGAGAATATCAGTCTCAGCTTAAGCATCAGCTTAAGAAACTTAGTAATTAGGAACCTTCTTACAAAGAAAATTTCTGGGTCATGTGGCTTCACTAGTGAATTCTACAAAACACTTAGGGAATAAATAAATATCAGTTCTTCCCCAGCTCTTCTAGAAAACTGAAGAGAAGGAAACAATTCCAAACTAATTCTATGAAGCCAGAATTATCTTTATATCAAAACAAGATAGACATCACAAGAAAAGAAAACTACAAATCAATATTCCTAATGAGGATACAGGCAAAAGTTCTTAACAAAATTTTAGCTGATTGAATCTAACCACATATAAAAAGGATAATACATAATGACCAACAAGGGTTGATTCTAGCAATGCAAAGTTAGTTAATATTCAAAAATCAATCAGTTAAACTCCCAGTTGTAAAATAAATGTCATGAGGATATAATGTACAGCATGGTGACTGTAGTTAATAATACCATATTGCATGTTTGAAGGTTGTTAAGACAGTATATCTTAAAAGTCCTAATCACAAGAAAAAAGATTTTTTTAACTATGTATGCTGACAGATGTTAACTAGACTTACTGTGATCATTTTGAAATGTATACAAATATCAAATCATAATTTTGCACATTTGAAACTAATATAATGTTATATGTCAATTACACCCCAATTAAACATTTTTTAATCAAGAAAAATATCTTACTGTGATAGAAATTCAGTCTGACTACTTTTGGGAGTGAGGACATGCCTGAGTGGAAGCACAAGAGGTGTTTCTGGGAGAAGCTGGTAATGTGTGTATCTTGATCCAGGGGATTACAAAAATGCATGAATAAAAGGAAGAGAATGGTTTCAATTAAGACAATCAATAACGAAAAGTAAATGGGTGTTATTCACAGGTGAAAAACAATAAATTTATTCTGGCTCTTTTCAGAGACCATTAATTAAAAAAAATACTTTTGTATTTGATGTCACAAAAACAAACTTCTATGTAAAAAATACTCTGAATAATTGAAAAGATAAATGATACACTAGTTCTAAAAAATTTCAAGATATCTTTAATGATCTTCCTACAAGTAAATATAAAGGTGGACATAATCACAGAAAAAATAGACATTGACTGTGTCCATAAAATTCAGAAAATAAAAAATATATATAGGTCAATCAACTTATGAAAATTATGTTTATTAAAGAAGGAATTAATTATAAAACATAACAATACACCATTTCAGCATATCAAAATGCTACAGATTTTTAAAAGATAGTATATTTACAAGTAAGGGAACAAAATGGTCTCACATTGCTGATGAGAGAATAAACTGGTACAACTTTCTGGATAATAATTTGCAGAAGTCTTAAAAAGATGAAATCATTTTAATACATAAATCCTTTGTAAAGGAATTTATTCAAGAAAAAATAAATACATGCACAAATAATCACTATAGTGAAATTATTAAGTGAAAAAGATAGCAAAGGAATTTATGCAGGAAATTCCTTTTCAGAAAACTGCATTTACATGTATATAAAAATACCTGAAGAGAACAAACTAAAATGCAAATAAAGATAATACCTGGGGGAAGGGAGTATGGTTGAATTGCAATTTTGTTCAGTTTTTTCTATTTACATGTTTTAATTTAAAGAACATTTGGTTTCTTTAAAATTCTATAATGACTCAATTTATATTTTTGAAAATAATAAGTACATTTAAGTGAAATATATATAGAAAATGACTCTGAAGAAAATTACCACAATATTAACTGCAATACATAGTGCAATGATAGAATGTGGGATATTAATTCCTTTAATATTTTTTTCCTACAATGAGTATGTATTTCTTTTTATAATAAAAAAGGACTAATTTTTTTTAATAAATGAGGAATTTAGTGAAGTACCAATAGAAAGTATATAATCATAAACATGCATTTCAGTTAGGCAAAGCAAGAGAGTCCACCATGGAAAATGGTAACTAAAAATGTTCATTTAGAAATAGTTAAATTAAAAACAAATAACATAAGGACATAAATGAGGAAAAATCCATGAACAGAAAGGCCTCAATGATTCCAGTGCTGACCTACAGCATTGCTAACTGGGCTATTTCTTTGAATAATCCAATTAGGTTCAGTTAGTTGAAAATATTTAGAAGACTAAAAAAAAATCTCCAGGGTAGCAGATCAGTTTCCCTCTCAGGAGTTAAGGAGAGAGACCCTTTCATACTTTTCTTGAGGACACTAACACTTTCTTGAAACTCAGATGTCCAAGGTATCTAGACCAGAATTGTTTGGTCTTTGAGCTCCCAGGAATAATCTAATTTTGTCTACTGCACCATTTATTATTGAAATTTTTGAGACAGAATTCTGGCCATTTTATAATTAAACTGGCAAAACTAACCTAATTCTCTGGTTGTACATTGGTAAGAAAAGCCTGCAATAACTTTCTCCTGATATATCCTCAATTTTAGAACTCATTTGGAACTTGATGACACTCAGACTGAAAGACCCAATTCTCTAATTTTACTCTAATATGTGATGAAATGTGGCTATGAGAAATGGCTTATCTAACCCATGGATGAATGAAAACAACATTGTCATGTGGTGACTCGAAAGCTGTCTTAAATTTAGAGTATATTTCAGAGAATGGTGGTTAGAAAAAGCTCTACACACAATGAGACTTTATCTTGTTTCTCTAGATCAGTAGTTTTCAAAGTGTGGTCCTTAGAATAGCAGCACTGTTAGAAATGCAAACTCTTGGGCTCCCCTCTACTAGTGAATCAAAAACTCTAGGGTTAGGGCACTGCAATCAGCTATTTAACAAACCCTCTAGATGATTTCAATGAATATCAAGTTTGAGAACAACTGTTCCAGGTGGTTTTTAATATAGATCCTTAAAGACCTACTTAGAGAATAGAACAACATGATGGCTATAGGAAGTTTTCTCCCATGATAATAAATGTGTGGCAATTTTACAGCATCCTTTATCATTTATTATGTCTGAAAGGTGAAAATTCCACCTTTATCAGAATTCTTATCAACATAGTGACATTTCATAAGATAAACCATATGTCAGTGTGTTTCTGTTTAACACAGAATATGGAGAAGACAGCAAAATCCTATTAAAAGAAACTTGCTCTTATTCATGTTCCATTACACAATGTTATCCAATACCCCTGTGTCCCCCACATATGTTCATTCAGTTGGACTCATGCTAACACCAAAGCTCTAAAATCTTGGTATCCATCAACACTAATGTAATAAGAATGCTCTTCTATCATTACCACACAGCTTAAAAATTAGAGTTAATATTATCTCATCGAGCAGCTCATTAGTAAGATGACAGAATTAAAGAATTTGGGGGTACACATTTCCAAAGATAACAGAAATCTGCAAATTATCAATTTAGCTGTGTTGAGTCTGCATTCTATAGCCAGGATACCTTCTAGAGAAGAGAACTGCTTTCATGCAAAGTAGTGAAATTTGATGAGAGACTCATGCCCATTTCTAATTATACAGGAAAATTATATCAGCAGGGATGATTAATAAAGCCATTTTGTCCCAGAATAATCTCTGGGATCTTCAGAAAATTTTACACATACTCTTTTTAATCTTTAAGCAGATTGTTTCAGTTATGTATTGCACTTATCTGTTTATTTTACCCACAAATCTGCAACTTGGACAAGACTCTGAGGAGAGCTTGTCTCTGCTATGTATGGCAGCAGCTGGCATAGCTTGAAACCTGGAGCCTGGAGTGGGTGAAGACTCATTTACTCACTGATGATTGATCCTAGTTGTTGGTTGAGGATTTAGCTGGGATTGTCAACCAAACACTTATCCATGTGTTCTTTATGTGGCCTGGGCTTCTAAGGGTGAGCATACTGAGAGCCAGGTGGAAAGGCCAGCTTCTCAAGTCAAGGCTGGTAAGACTTCTGCTGTACTCAAATAGTCAGAGCATTCCCGATTCTTCCCAGTCTCAAGGGGAAAGAATATAAACCCCATTTCCCGATGAGCAAGTGCCAAGGTTCTGGAAAAGCATGTAGTTCCAGAAATGAAACTATGACCACTTTTGCAAAATACAATGCAGCCACAGTCCTCCAATCACAACAATTCACATTTCTTCTCTGTACAGGAGAGTGAGCAAGACTGCAGTAATTCCAGCCTCCAACTTTAGTACCAAGTCAGCTGACTCTGAGTGAAGCAAAAGAAAGCTATTCCCACTGAGCCCTGCCCAAGTTGCAGACTCCTGAGCAAAAGAAAAAACTGTTTTGCTTTTAAGCCATTATCTCAGTAGATTGGTTTGTTATGCAGAAGTAGAGAAGTGGAAGACAGATTCTCCGCTTTTTCTCCTAGCTACACACAGGTAAGAGACACAATGGCACAGGAGAGACTGTTCAACTCAACCAGATTTAAAAAAACAAAACAGGGTGGCTCTCAAGCTCTACTTCATTCTATTTCTCCAGAAAACATTTTGGAATATAAGTAACTGAGAGTTATACCATTAGTTATAATCCTGAATTCACCTGAATTTATGCAAAAGTAACATGTTACAAATTTTGGTATCTTACTTATTATTTATGACACACCTCACACCTGAATACATTCTGATGTGTTACAATAAGATGTAGGTTGAAAGCCACTGTCCTAGACATTCTTGGGGGTAAAAGTTTCTTCAAAAAAGTTTAATAACTCCAAAATTAACAGATGAATGAAAAACCTGAGTTTATTTATGTCTGTCTTTCCAAAAGGTTTGCTCACCATAGCTTGCTGCTGGCTGGACAGGAACATGCACAAAAGGAATGGGGAATGGAAACACTATCAATAAGCAACTTTTTCTGTTCACACTGAGAGTTGGTGGAGGAACCATCAGTTACTCTCTGTCACTGGGCAAGTTTATTACAAGTATAGTGACCGTGATTCTCATGGTGCTCAACAGGGTCTCAGCACTCTGTTTTTACATTCTCCCCAAATAAAATCTGAATAATAATTTACGTGGTCATTATATTCATAAGTAAATTATTTACAAAAACAAATCGTGGGTTTGTGGGATGTCTTCTGATGTCTCTGGACAAATCTTTGGAATTATTTCTAAGAGAATGGATCTGGAGAGTGCACTTTACATCTCAACAGATAGTCCCAATCTGGAATTAAGACATGGGAGTCATGTTTGTCCTGGATTCATCATGTTACACTCTGTTAGCTGTCCTTCTCTTAACAATCTGAGTCCCTGCCAGTTATAACACTATATCTGTTGGTTACAACTGAGCAGTTAAGTAGAATTTTCACTAAAAGCACTCAACATAGTATTCCAAAGGTCTCTATTAGCACTTTAAATTCAGCTTCTGAGTGCTTTGTAAAGTTAATTTACTAGCTCAAGATTTCATACTTCCTTTATTGCAGTATACAAGGAAGCTGCGGAAAGAAAGTCTTTGCCCAAGTTTCTGTTGATGGAGGAGCTTTTCTTTCTATCCAGTCCAGTTGCCTTGCAAAAGTGCCATAACCATACCACTTCTATTAAAACATTTCACATGACTGCCTATTAAGTCATCCCCATAACCAAAACATTTTGTCGAGTTTTCTAATAGGAACATGGGTTCTGATAATTAAGTGATCAGACTTGAAGTTTTCAGACCATTCATTAAGTTTTTTCTTGGTCTAAAAACAAAGCCACAGCAGGTTATGGATTACTATAAAATATAAAATCTGAAACATTAAAACAAGTGGCCTAGTACATGCCGTTCTCAAAACAAAGCTGAAGTCTTGGTTTTCACCTGCAAGGAGTACATCCTTTGCACATATGAGAAGGCACTGGCTCCCAATGCTCTGGACCAGGCTACAAATGAAGGGGGTATCATGACAAATAAAAGCAGAGTCTGATTTCCCTGTCCATGCTAATACCCAAAAGATCAGAAGGTCAGTTCTTGTCTCTGAAGTCCAAAACCATCAATTTATGAAAAGTCTCTCAGTTAGAGATGATTTTTATTTTCATCAGTCTCTGAACTTGGAATCAGTGAATATCCAAGTTCATAAGATGTTATGCCTCTGACTTGCTCACAAATATACAGAGTAGACTTGTATGTGCATATGTATACGGACAGATATTTGATAACAATTCCTAACACCATCTCTCAATATTTTGTGAAACAGAAGCAAGCTATCATTTACATTCACAAATGGGCCCCTCACTCTTTTTCACAAAAACAGGACTTTTTAAAATAAAAGTTGGAACAGTCTATGAGGCAGGCCCTGCTAATCATCTACTACATTTGTCATTTTAAGTGTGCTTCCAACTCAGGAAGCTGACTAAGCATTAGTAGGATATTCTATAGGCTTTACCATCTATTTGCCCAAATCAAATGTAGTCCTGGGGATCACTGACCATACTGGCCTCTTCCTTATTACCTAGCATTAATGAAGAAATGTAAATTTGGAACATTTTATTTGGTCTTAAGAGCCAAATATGGAAGTTTTTAAAAGTAAACTGGGTAAAAAGTTTTGGGGCTGGGCCACAGGCATCCAGGTAACTTGCTACAGCTGGTGTGGCCTACCTGTGTTCCCCTGGCCTGCTCTTTCTGTTGCGTGAACCTACACCCAAACTTTCCCTGTCATGCAGGTTGGCCCATGGGTTTAACAATAGGGTGCCTGGGATGCTGAGCCTTTTGTCCTGGTACCACGACTCCTCCTGGCTAAGCATGGGGTGCCAACCAGGAAACGGATGTGGATGTGAGCATGAGGAAGTTTATAATGATGAGGTTCTTCTCAGCGTGTCTCTGCAAGAAATCTTGCTCAGGGAATTCAATTTGGGTAACTTTAAGATGAAACATAAGAATCAAACTGACTTTGTCAAACTGTTATAAATAACTAGTTATCATACAAGTAGGCAGAAAGTAAATAAGACTATATTGAATGGTTCTTTATGTCTCTTCAGTGAGATATCAACTGTCTGGATTTAACCATATCTAGGTTCTGAGTTTAAACAGTGGCTATTTCTCAAAGATTTGGGACTTCAGTAATGAGTCTTCTTTGGGGCCGGAGACCATATTTAATTTACTACTATATCGCTAGAATTTAGTACAGTACCTAGCAAATGTGTTCCATAAATGTTAAGAGACTAAAGTATTGTAGGCTCAGACTTAATGTGTAAAACACGTTTTAAGGCCATCCTAATGTTATGGAGCCTATTTCTTAAATTTATGTATATGATTCACTAAAGATCTTTCAAGTGACAATTGTTCAATGTTTTTATTATCACCTGTAGGGAGAAAACTGCAGGGTCTTAGGACTTTCCTCCCCTCTCCCCCCAAATCTCTTCTGCTTATCTTGTACTTAGCACAATAATAAAGAGTTAAATGTATAGAGAAAAGCTTTTCTCATGGGATAGCAGAATTAAAACATAAGTTGTAGCTCTTGCCCAACAGCTGTGCAGGTGTAGGAAAGATGCCGTTCAAGAGGCAATAGCACAAGTAACAATGCTAGTTAGATCTGTTGTTCTAGAGAGCAGTCTTCTTGGAAGCATTTTACCACAGTCCTTCCTTTCTCAAATCACAATGACAAAAAACTATCAGCTACCAGAGAGATCATAGAGACCTTAGAGTCAAGAAAATAATCTCATGCAATAGAGCATTTCTTCCGCCTTCAGTCTTTGTGCCTCCAGATGGTATAAATAAGCTCAAGAAATGCTCAAGGACACAGCCATTTCACAGGCTTTCCATTATACTGCCTTGGAAATTGCATAGTACTGACTTTTGCTTCAGACTTAGGTGCCTTGCCTTGGCCTAAATTTCTCTCAGGCCCATCTTCCCACTTCTATCAGGTTTTGAGCACAACTAACAGGTAGATCATGGAATGGCTAAAAAACACTCTCAGTGTATTCAAATCAAGTATATTTTATTTAATTAGATATCTCTATCCATTCCATAAAAATGTTAGGAAAGCTATCTTTCCAGTCTTAAACATGCCACTTAATCTGCTTCTTCTCTGAAAGAACTTGTTTCAATCCCATCGAATGATGTGAGACAATGATTCTCAGGATGTTAAATTTTACAATATTGTAAAAACTAGAAAAAAATCATCAAGGGAGCTACACAAATTATTGATTTATTTTTCTAGGGTAGCACATTAAAAATTTCCCAACTACTATCCCCATTTTATCATTTTTCAAAATGATATTTTAAACCACCAAAAGTAAGAAGAATATAATGTGAATGCTCAGATAAGGAAATAATTAAGTTAGAATTATCAAGACTTACTACATTTTCTTAATTTTGCTTAGTGTGTTACATTGGTAAATTTAACTCAGGTTGAGACTCACTGGTTTACATGTACAAAAGCACATGTCTGGGAAGGCATTGGTGTGGGTAAACTATTTCATTTCCCTGAAGATTTTGATGAAAAAGTTATTAGACTGAGGAAAAATACACCAACTGTGGTGGACAACTGAGAATCATTACAGAGCTATGCCTTTTCTGCTGTTTTGTTTACCAGCATTTATATTGGGCTTTGAAACTAGCACAGAGTGCCTATCTCAGCCTGCATGTACTAATTTGACCTAGAAATACTCTCATACGAGTATATAAACAAGATACTAAGATAAGAAACCTAAAACCCTCTCAGATCCATTTCCGTATTAAAAATGAGACTCATATTTAATACATAAGCTTTTCAGCTCATTAACAGTTGTCCCATTTCACATACCCCACTGTATATTAGAAGAGAACACTGTGTTTTTCACAAGATAGCTTCAGTTAAGCACCCACTGAGACTGAGTTATCCCGTGGAATCAGTTTACTTCTGCAACTCTTGCATCAGTCATGCCAGAAGGGTATAATTAGAAGGAAGACGCTCTTAAATATTAAAAGTGTAACCACTGAAAACCAGGTTGAAAAGAAACGATTACCAAGGTTGGGCAGCTTCCCTCAAGCAGGCATCAGGATAAACTCCCAGGATGCCAAACCATTAAGCATTAAGCAGACTTTTAGAGACTGCTAACATTTATTTACTATACTTCCTGAGAAAAGCACAAAAGGCATAGATCCCTAAGATGATCTCAAATTGTCTTCTGAGGTAAGTTACTCCTGTTTATAATAAATCTGTTGTCTTTGTTGGTACATTTGCTTTCTTCAAAAGAACTAGTTCTGTGTTCTTGTTTCCAGTTTGTATTATTCTTGATTTTTGGAAAAAAAATTACTTTTTGTGACATTTTCAGCTAGGATTTTTCCTTCACTCTAGTCACTGGTTTTCCTCATCTTTATTAGAGAAAAAAATTTACTGACTACATTCTGCCAGCCACCCTTTACAAATTAATACCCTTGAATCTTCAGGAAAGTCCTGGCTCTACCTATAGAGCCCTCTACTAACCCAGGGCCATGAAGGGGTAGGGTAACCTCTGTTGAACCATACCACAAGACTGTACAGTGTCCAAAGTATACAGGGATCAGTAAAATGGATTACCATTACTCTGATCTTTACTTCCCGCTCCAATCTAAAGCCCAGTAGAGGCCTTCTAGCCAAGATGGGCAGAAAGTCAGCTATCTGATGCAAACCTCCTGCTCCCGACATTTAGCAACAAGAGGGGAAATACACAAAGAAAACTCCCCCAAGAAAGCTATAGGCAGATTAAAATGCAGCTAAATTCTCTTATAAAAGACATTCAGAAATGCTGAAAGAAAAGGTATGAAAAGGTTCTACTGGGAAAATAGCTGTTATGGCAAATTCTACTTTGTCTCCCATTATTGTAAGACAAAATTGACATTCTACTAGGGATTTTTAACAAGTATGAATTTATTTACTACAAGTAGTAGAGTCTCAATACAAATAGAATAAAAACTGATAGAAAAACGAGGAATTAGTCCATCCATAATATAAGAACAGCATATTTTAACAGTCTTCTACCAGACCAAAACAAAACAAAAACCCTTGGACTACATAAGATTTAAATTTAAAAAAAGACAAGACATACACATATTTATCTTTAGACTAACACACCAAATAAACACAAATATTTTTCTCCAAGTTCATGTGGAAACTTTACAAAAAACTGATCACATACTAGGCCACAAAGAAAGTCTCCAAAATGTCAAATAATTTATAAGTACAAGAAAGATGAAAATGAATAATTAAAAGATAATTTATAAACATATTTGAAAGCGCCAAATACACTCCTAAATAACTCTTTGACTAAAGAGGAAATTAAAATGGAAGAGAATGACAATAAACATTCCACTAAAAACTGCAGCTGAAGTAATATGTAGAAAGAAATGACAGACTTCTTTCTAAGGACAAGGCTGTCATGAGACAGAGTTTAATAAAGAAAGAATTACAAAAATTCATAGATTCTAGGAGACTGTTAATGACAATTTCTGAACTCCTACACAATGTCTGATGTCCTACCAAACATTATTGCACCATTTTTGTGGTGTTTTGTTAAGCATTTCTTTGTTATATTTTTTACAGACCATACAGGGATTGACAGTTTGATGGTTACAAGGGTTATGCTTGAGTCAGACTATGAACACAAAACTCAGAGAGCATGGATTTGAATTTTTGCTCTCCTAGTTGAATGACTAATAGCAAGATTTTAGCATCTGAAGCCTCAGATCTTCATCCAAAATTTTTATATGGTAATAATATCTATCACGTAAATTTTTCATGATGTTAAAATGATTAAAAATGCATAAAATATAGTGTAACACTGAGCAAATGGTAAGAGTTCACTAACTGTGAACTAGTATTTTGACATGTACAATACTCATTTGGTTTCTTGTTCTATCACTCCTACATAATTGGATGCTCCCTAAAGACAGACATAATGCTTTTTAATCTTTGACCAATAAAGAGGACATAATAGTGCCAACTACACAGTTGGTTCTAAATATATCTGTTGTATTAATGAATGAAGATCAGTTAAACTTATCTAGTTATCTAGTTAAACTTATCTAGTTGAACAGGCTACTTTGGTATTAGATACCAAAATTATCTAGCAAACTAAAGCAACAAATATGAAGATACTGCTGGTGATCTATAATTATATTTGAGGCCTATATTTAATTATCACTTCTCATTGAGTATTGACTTGATACTTGAAATAGTTAAATCAGTTTTGCTCTATCAAGTCCAACATTTTCAAACAGTCACTAAGAATTAAAACTGTTCACAGTAAAACATTATTATTGAGTGAGATTAGGGTTGGAGCCTGTTTTGATTTTTTACTTTTAGACACATGACGGTGATGGAAAACATCCACTCACAGATCAGACATACAAAGACAAGGACATAACTGTAAAGGGCACAGAATACATAAAATATGTTATTAGATAGAAAAAACACATTTATGTAAAGCAAGGTAAGATCCTATGTATTCTGGAAGAAAAACTAAAATTCTATAGTTTTCAGAAACAAATGTTTCTACAAAATTTGATAAAATTAAAATGCTAATTTTATCTTGATTGCAGCACATTTATTTTCTTTGAATCCATTAATTATATCTAGTAATATTCTACAGTTTTTTCAGTAATATCTGTGTAGTTTACCTTTCATTAAATTTCATAGTACCTTAATGTGGGATACAGCTGACTGAGACCAATAAAGGGTCACAATAGATAATTGAGAGTTAATATACTTTGCTGCTAGTGCAAACACCTGTGGCATTGTTTCCATAAAGCTAATGTTGGGGCAGAATGAGTAGCTCTTTTCTTCTTTTACTAAGTGGATCTTCAGAGAGTGAAATGCATCACTCAGGAATGAAAGTTTCTTCTGAAGATTGTTGGGAAAAAAGGAAAGGGAAGAGAAGGAAAGGGAAGGGAGGGAGAAGGAAAGAGTAAAGGCAGGCAGGCAGGCAGGCAGGCAATTTCAGTGTAACAGTCATGCTGTTCTGACCTACTGGGACTTGGGGTAAGAAAGTAAATGACATGGCAATGGTCTTTCCAATCCTTGAATTCATTTCTTCAAATTGTTGAGGCTTGACTTAAACGTAAAAATCATGTGCGCACGCACACACACACACACACACACACACACACACACACACACACACACACACACACACACACACACACACACACACACACACACACACACACACACACACACACACACACACACACACACACACACACACACACACACACACACACACACACACACACACACACGATCTGAAACGAAAAACTTTAAATACAGCATTAGCTTCCAGGACAGCCCATCCCAAGAATGGAGATTCATTTTTCACACACCATCGAATACAAATGTCTCAGCAATCTCATATGCATCATGTTCAGCCCTAGCAAGTCTTCTTCCTGTCTACCTGAATTCTGACTTTTAAAATGCAATAATGTCAGTATCAATTCTCAGTCAGTATGTTTAATTTAGTTCTCAATGATTGTCTATTGTAGACCCATTTCCTGCCTTGTAAGTAGAATATTCTTCTTTATTGCTTTCCCTTTCTGCTACGTGAGATTAAAGTAACTCAATATTTCTTCTTGGTTTATGGAATCTACCCAATGTTCTATGGAAATACCTCTGAAATATGTACAGAGCCTGTATATTTAAAACTGCAAAATGCTGAGGAGGAAAGAAATCATCATAGAATACCTAAGTAAATTGAAAAGCATACCATGTTTACAGACTAGAAATTTTAACACAGCAAAATTTCAATTGTCCCCAAAATGATCTAATGATTTAATGCAATTCCTACCAAAATCCCAGCAGAGTTTTATGTAGATATAAACAAGCTGACTCTAAAATGTATATGGAAAAGATAAGAAACTAGAAGAACTAAAATAATTTTTAAAAATAAGAACAAAAGATGTAGAAATTGCACTATACAATAGTAAAGCTTATTTTAAAGCTACAATAATCAAGGGATAGACACATAGATTAAGAGAACAGAATAAAAAAGAGTCTAGGAATAGATCCATATAAATATGGCCATTTGATTTTGATAAAAGTATAAAGCAATTCAACAGAGAAAGAATGGTTTTTCCAACAAAGGTTAGAGCAACTGGTTATCCATATGCGAAAATTGAACCTAGACCTAAACTTCATACTTTATATACAGATTCACTCAAAAAGCACATAGGCCTAAATGTAAAACCATAACACTTGTGGGAAAAAAAATTGGAAAAAAACCTTCCTAACCTGTGGTTAAGCAAAGCATTCTTAAAAATGATAACCAAAGCACAACAAATTGGACTTCATCAAAATAAAAAACATGACTCTGCCAAAGATACTACTAAGAGAGTGAAGAGACAAGCTACAGGCTGAGATAAAATACTTGCAAATTACACAGATGACAAAGGACTTGTGTTCAGAATATAAAGAATTTTTATAATCCAACAATAAGAAAACAAACAACTCAATTTAAAAGTGGCAAAGGACCAAAGAGGACATAAAAATAGCAACTAAGCATATGGGAAAAGGTACAACATCATTAGTCATAAGGAAATTCAAATTAAAATTACAATGAGGTACCTACACATCACACATTTATTAGAATGACTAAAATAAAAGATACTGATAATACGAAGTGCTAGCAAGGATTCAGGACAACTGGAACTCTCATACCTTGCTCATACATATTGGTATATCCACTCTGGAAAGAGTTTGTCAGTTAAACATACACTTAGTATATTACAAATTATCGCACTCCTGGATATTTACTAGAAAAATGTAAACTACACTCACACAAAAACCTGTACATGATTATTCACAGCAGTTTTATATGTAATACCCGAAACTGTAAACAAATCAAGCATCCCTCTACAGGAGAATGGATACAAAATGCAGTACATCCATAAAACGGAATACTATTCACAATTAAAAGGAATGAAATATTGATACATGCAATAAAATGAATGGATCTCAACGACATTATTCTAAGTGAAGAAATCATTCTGAATAATGTCTTTCAAGATTATATACTGTTTGATTTTATTTACATATTCATCTATACTGACGGAAACAATCTATACTGATGGAAATTAGTGGCTGCCAGAAATCTTGGGTAGAGGGAGGAGTGATGACAAAGGGATGGTATTGGGGGCATTTTACGGGAGGTTGATTAAACAATTCTGTATATCCACTGTAGTGGTGACAATTCAAATCTATACATGTGTTAAAATTTACAACACGGTACAACAAAAAGGTCAATTTTACTGTATAATAAGTTTAAAAATAAAATTGGAAAGTCCTGCATCTGGCATTGCAAACTCAGAAAATGTTTCAGTCATGCCTACAATTAACAATGTGTCTCTATCATTCAAAATCTAAATTTTCTATCTATAATTTAAGATGAGGCAGCTTTACTCCACACCCCCAGAGAATGGGGTGAGTTCTCCAAGCACCATGTCCCTTACAGTTAGCAGCCATCATAGCTACAGCTATTGTGCAAGATTTTTTCTGGTATTGCTTCATTCTCTTCTTGGGCAGTCCTTGGACAAGCAATCTTATTGGCTATACCAGTGATGACAGAAGACAGGTCTGTTACTACTGCCATTATCAAGACTGGAAGAAGAGGGAAGATGCCATTTGATAGACCATGATAATGTTGCTTAAGGCAAGAGTTAGGGGAGGGTTTCCATGGCTGCAAAGTAGTATAAGAGAGAAGGAAGAAACAGGACCTTCCCTAGTTCTCAAGTCTTCATTAAAGCTTATATATGCACAATCCTAGCTCAGTTTCTCTAGTTTTTGCTTATGTTCTTTTCTTTCCTTTTATATTTACTCTGCATTCTACTGCTATAAAAAAAAAAAGAGACAGGTGAACAGCTGATACCAGAGATTTCTTTTTAAACAATTCCTAGGGTGTCCTAGGTTTAATATAGGCTCAGCTCTACTTTCCAGAGCTTCCATATATGTAGTCCTACATAATAATTTCTGGGTTGATCCTAGCAGTTTTTGTTTTTGTGTTTTAGTTTGGAAATTCCTAAACTATCTATAGATTCAAATCAGATTAAATCACGTCTAGGATAGTATTATTGCTAAGTGTACTGTATTAAATTCAAATTTATATATCAAAATTCTTGCTCCATTAATCAGAATATTCATTTAACAGAAAGGAAGTCCCACTGCAGATAAACAACCTCTTGTAAAATGAGAAAAGTTCACTAGTGCTAAACCATAAAGAATATGCAATGAAGTCATCATTATCTTGTTAGCACATAATTGGAAAAAAAAATGTAGTGGGTATTTATGAACCACAAAGAAGGAGGGCTGATGGCTGCAATTCTTATGAAGTCTTACACTTTGTTTCATTCCTCAAAGGAGATTTTTAAACCTCCGGTTTTTTTTAAACCTCCGGGTTTAAAAATCTCCTTTGAGGAATGAAACAAAGTTGAGTTAATTAATTAATGAAGGAGTGAATACAAGAATGAACTACTGTAGGGGGGAAAAAAGCAGTAAAACAATTCTACCAAGTTATGCCAGTGAAGATGCTTATCATAGGTAGCACGCGACAGTGCTAGGGGCAGGTACACTGTATCTTTCCTCTGGGATGGAGAGATGGGTCTACGGTCTCTAAGCCCTCTCACAGACACATTATCTTGCACTGTATCCCATTTCTCTGCCTAATTAAAGCACCTTCTGGAAGGCATGACTAAGTTAAAGATGCTTGTATCCTGATGTGTGTGGTATGCAGAATCATTCATTCTGGCCCAGGCAAACTGCAGTCTTTTCATCTGAGTGACATAAACACTGGCCTTGGCTGTACCCTATTTCGGCATCAGAAATTTGTCCATTTGTACAATGCTATTTACCCATTACACTCATTCAATTTTCCCACATACCTTTCCCAATTATCTACCAATTTCATCCATTTACTCTATCTCTACTACAGTAAACATGTTCCCCTTTAGCATTTACTAGCACTTAGGCCAGACTTTCAAGGGCCTCTAACAGCCTTTGTGATTCATTTATTTGTTCTCTTCCTGTTCAATTTTATACTTATGATTCATCACAAAAGTGGATGCTGCTGCTATATACAAATGTACTGGCAAGAACCTAACTACACAATTGACCATTTAGTCCTGAAACTAAATGAAACAGAATAATGGCTGCAAAATTGATCCAGGCCACTGGGCAGAAGCTATACTTAAACATCATTCAGCACAGCACCTGCCACAAAGCTGATATAGGGAAAATTGTAGCATGATGAGATGCCCTAGGTCTGAGTGCCATTTGTGGTCCTTTCCATTATTTTTGATAATAACAGTGCTTTCAAATGGAACAACATTCCTCCTGCTGAAGATCAAAGGGATTTAGAAAAATATCCTAAAATCTTATTTGAGAGACCAAAAAGGTAATAATTCAATTTCCTCGGTTTTTGCTAGGTACTTGGCAGCTAATATTAATTATTATCTCTAGCCATTGGGCACCAGTGAAACTAGTACTTCTAAATGAAAATAAAGTACATTTGTCTATTTTTGTTTTGTAGGAGAATTAGCCCATTCTGACTTTTGGAAAGAGGACCAGTCGGGCTCATCTGACACATCTCTAAGGTACTTCAAAGCATCCCTAACTTTCTCCTTCAATACTGATCATTTGGCATAAAGATCACGAAGGCTGATCTGTCATCAGATTACCTTTGCTTTATCCATAATATTCCAAAAGCCTTCTCTTTATTAGGAAGTTTTCTCTGTCATCATATGTTTCTTTGCACTTCATGAAAGCTACTTCTCCCATGTGCCGAGAAAAATACCTCAGCATTACAGAAGAGCAGTACACATGGGCCTTCAAGAACCATGAGGATGAACCAACAACTTCTCCCACTTCAAACAGAAAAATGGTAAAATACAACCACTCGTTGGCAATAGCCATATCAGCTTTCTCAAGCTTGAGATTACTGAAAAACTAGATCATAGCAAGGATGGTTGTTTGACCACCTAGTCTGCACCAATCCCCTTTCTTATCTACAGAATCTGATTTTATTCAGGGAGGCAATATGCCCAGCTAAAAGTGTATATTTCCTGGACGTTTTACAAGTCGTTATGACTTGTGAGACGTAAGTGGAAGTAATTGGGTGGAGTTCCGGGAAAGGTCTTCAAAGGGAGCTGATTCCCCAGGGGTGTGTACACGTGCAGCCCTCTCCACCACTACAGACCATTTCTTTCTGACTGAACACAAAAGTGATGGACAGCACTAGTGGTCACTTTGGACCATTTTGAAGATAAATAAGAGGCAACAAAGATGACAAAGCAGAAAGAAGAGGAGCTTGGGTCCCTGATAACCACAGCCCTGATTTTCCAGCCTTGACTTTCTACTTCTTTTCAGAGAGAAAAAAGGAAACATGTATCTTTTCAATGTCATAGTCCTTCGGTTTTCCATTCAGGGGATTCTGCCAAGCCTAAGAGGAACTAACTAACTGAGAAAATAATCATCTCAGTTGATGGAGTACTATCTATGTTCTTAACATTGGTTTAGGTGTCTCCATCAATATAGCAAAAGTTCAAGAGGTTATCCTTGGCTCCTTAAATAAAACTTAGGGAAATAAGACAACATTGAGTACAATGAACTATTAACACTTCTGTCAGAAATACATATAAACTCACATAACACTCTGTACTTCTGTATAGGACACCACTTCCCATATGACTTTTCCTTATTAAGACTGGATAACTCTTGAAAGAGAAGCTGTGTCTAACTCATACATTGACCAATCAATAAGAACATTACAACTATGACACAATGATAATGATGATATATGAGTTTTACTAGTCTTCTGTTCACCTCTTAACAGCTAGAGATGATGCCAACTTGGTCTACCTTGTGTCTCGCCCACTCCTTGCATGTAAGAAGCTCCTGGTTAACCACTTAAGTGCTTGGACTCGCTAAATTAATTAAACAAGGAGGCCATTGGATTGAGATGGCTCTAATGCTTTAATGCAGCTCTAACGCTTGGCACCTACAAACTCAAATAAGCAAACTCAAATCTAAGCCTATAAATGCCTCAAGGTTATGAAATCAAAATTTAAGGACAACTAATCACAAACAGCCAAGTAGGCTTTAAGCCATGGACAATCGATAATTTCCTTATTTTGCACCTACCTTTTCTCTGTAAAAGTCTCTCCTCAGCTCTCATCCCCACAGCATTTCTAAACACTTTAAAATTTGACACTGCTCAACCTTGAATCAATGTGCTCAAATAAACTCTTAAATTTTTTAATATGCCTTAGTTTATCTTTTAGCAGACTTTTGTGGCTTAGATTCAGGAAGAAATGGGAGAGTAGGAGTTCAATAGGCAAGGGACACACAGTGGCAAAGGCTAAAGGAGCGCTGATTTCTTAAGCCTTTTTCAAAGGTTTAATATCCACTTTTCTCAGTCATCTGGTAAGTGTATTTTAATTTTTCAGAAACTGCTAGACTATTTTCCAAGGTGTCTCCTCCATTTTCTAGCACCAACAGCAATGAATGAGAATGCCAGTTACTCCACATTCTCAGACACATTTGTTACTCTGTTTGTTTGTTTTAGCCCCTCTGATGATATACAGTGGTATCTCACTGTGGTTCTCATTTACATTTTTCTAATGACTAATGATAGTATCTTTTCATGTCTAAATTAACCATTTGTAGAACTTCTTTTGTGATATTTCTGTTCAAATATGTGCTCATATTTAATTGGTTTGCTTAATTTACTAGTATTGAATTATAAGAGTTATTTCTATATTCTGGGTACAAGTGCTTTGTTCAAAACTTCCACATGGTTCTTTTTTTATATATCTGCTATTCCTCTCTGCATTGTTTGTTTTACTTTAAATTGTGGAATATTTAAAAGCTCTCTTAAAGTCTTCGTCTCCTAATTCCATCCTCTCTGTCATTGCTGGGTCTATCTATCATGACTGAATTTTCTCTCGGTTATTGGTTACATATTTTTGCTTCTATTGATCTCTAACAATTTTGGGTTGGATGCTACATTATGAATGCTAGGAGTCTCTATTGAATGTCTTAGGTGTCCACTGAGTCCCTCCTTCCTGGTTGATTAAAACTAGAATGTCTTTCAGCCCAATATGACCTCTTGGAATTGTTTGGCCTATAGCTCCTTGGTCATTCTTTTACTCCTAAAGTTTCACCCTGTACATATACAGTTTAGTTTTCATTCAAAAACTCAAGAGTCGAGGGGGAGGGTATAGCTCAAGTGGTAGAGCACATGCTTAGCATGCACAAGGTCCTGGGTTCTAATCCCCAGTCCCTCCTCTAAAAAGTAAATAAACCTAATTACCTCCCCCGACCCACCAAAATAAAATAACTAAATAATACAATAATAAACAAAAACTCAAGAGTCACCCACTCTCCATCCCCACTCCCATGCAGAGTCCTGGAGCTCTTTCTCTGAGAATCTTCCCCTCTTCTGGTACTCCACTCCATCACCTCTAGCTGCCTCCATTTCCATGAACCCTATATCTGTCACCTCAATGTGGTAAAGCCACCAGTGCTTTGTTTGAGTTCCCTCTCTCAGGGCCAAGATCCATTGAACACCTACGGGCAGAAAGCTGAGTCAGTCCAGGCTCACCTTGTTTGCTGCTGTTCTCTTCTGGGACACAGACCTGACTGACTATTGTCTGATGTCTGAAACCAGCTGCTTTGTATTTTTCCCAAGTTCCTACTTGTTTACAGTGGGAGAGAAAGTTCCTTAGTAGTTACTCTGCCATGACCAGAAGCACACTTGTCCTAGATGAATATTTCTCTGAATGGATGTATAATGGGAGGGTCACTGAGAAAAGAAATTGGAGCAACTGTGGCATACGAGGGCTCTGGATGCAAGAAAACAGAGAACATGAAGGAGTTCGTGAGTATATGCTCCCTCCAAATAAAGGACTCTTATAGACTGTGTACATTTGCCTGTGACATCTATCTGGAACTGTCCATGTAAATCATGACTTTATAAGCATTACATATAATGGCAGTATACATGCAAGTATAAAAATAATGAGATATTGACTATAAATGCTTTAGGAGACCAGAAATGAGAGAAATAAATGGACTGGGAAAATCAAGGATATTTATTTAGTGAAGGTTAGGCTTGAACTTAACCCTGAAAGGGTGACAGGATTGAGAAAAAAGTGCAAATGGGCTTATGAAGAAAACTTTCAAGTGTTCCAGCCGCCTGCAACAGAGAAAAGGATTACATATTCACTCAGTTTATGAGGTATCTGTTAGTCCCTTGAAACCAACAGTACAAATGGTTATCGATATCATTATTAATCCATGTGTGTGGGGTAAAAGTCAGGTAGCACTCCTCCCCAAAAATTCAACGGCCGTAATCAGAACAATTCTGTTACTGAACTGAGCAGAATCTAACCTATAAAGGCAGTGAGTGTCACATGTTTCAAACATAGCCTTTACCCAGTTAAACTTGCCTGATCAGCCCAAGGACTATATTCAATGATACTACTTTATACTTAGATCTGCTATTTTAATAAGACACCAACAGGTTTAGCAGATGTTGCATTGAACAAGTAAGTATGTTCCAGGCAATAAATCTGCAGACATTTAGGACAGCACTAAAAAATGTGCTTCATTCTTTCCAATGTAACCACACAAGTAATATTTTATGACTAATTACAGATGTATACAAATATCCATAATCTATTGGAAGTAGAGTCTCCATGTGGTATGATTTGCAAAGACTCTACACATCTCATGTACTATATAATTGAGAGAACATTTCAGCACTGTGAACATTCTTTCTTTCACATTATTAGAGAGTTATGTGACTTGGTGAAAAAATCACCACCTATTCTGGTCACATCTGGGTCACAAATTGAATATACTAGCTTGAGAATGTCACTTGATACCTCTCTATGCCTGAGTTTCTCCATTTCTAAACTGAATTATTATCTAAACTACTAAACAACTTGGTGGAGTGAAGAAAGTTGTTCTGACAAAGCAAATACTCAATATATATTTTAAAATTTTATAACATAATCTGGAATTATTGCTGCACAAATTTCCCCCATGGATGCTAGAATGAAAAGTTAAAGCTGAAGACAGAAGCAAATATGGCATTAAATTACTTCAATGCTTAAGACAAATAAAAGTCATCAATCATTCTCATTTTTATCCCCTCTCCTAGCAAAATAAAATCTTACAGCTTATAAGATAGCAATAAAATTATACAGGGAAGCTGTATGAGTGAGATAATTGAGTCTAATATTAAAGATGAGGACTATAAAACACATGGCTAAAGAAAGATATTTATTGCAAAAGAAAAAGAAAAATCCATTCCTCGACTCAGCTTGGCTTTAATTCTTCATAGTAGTTAAGCCAATCAATCTAACGAGACTATCTAGTAGTTAAAAGGTAAAGCCATAATTAATTGGATATAAATAGAAAAGTTAATATACTATATAATACTTCTAGTTAATAAATGAAAACAGGGTATTCATTTTGAGCAGTATCACCATTGTTTCCCTCAATCTCCAACACAGTAGTAGAATATTATAGGTGTTCAATAAATAGTGGATAAATAAATACATACACCGCGGTGAGAACTTCTTACAAGATCAGTTATAGAAAAATAAACAAATTCAAGAAATTAATAACCCACATTGGGAAAACATGTAACTTAGTAAAAAGTTATTTTCAAGTACTCCAACATAATCATTGCTTTAGTCCTATACAGTCATTTTCTTTGTCCCAACTACTGAAAACCAAAAGAGGAAGGTAAAGCTTTCCTTTATATGGCTCAATTTAATCCACAAAATGAGAATCCACAAAATAAGGAAATAATTTGTGAAATGAGACTAAGGTTTCCAAGATTATTTCTTGTGGCCCTATAGGTAATTACTTTATACATCATCCTGTACTTCACACACTACCAGTGTTGGGCAGTTAGTGTGTGAATTAACGTACTTTCATTACTCCCAGCCCTGAGCACTGAAATTCTAAGGTATAGCCAATCTGCTTGAATATTCAGTTCCACAGCTCTCCTTAAAACAATGCCCTAAAACAATACCTTAAAACAATATGTCTATTTTATATATAGTAGTTAGTATCTGCAAATCTCAAACTCCCAATTTATCCCTTCCCACTCTGGTAACCATAAAGTTAAAAAAAAAAAAAACAGAAAAACAGTATGTCTAAATTTTCTTAAGCCTATATTCGCAAGGTATATTCTCAGAGTATATTGAAAAGATAGTCTCTAATGTCAAGTGGAGCCATGAAGCAGCAGTGGGCTCATCTAATTATGGCTGGTGTCCATCTGAAGAGAGGTTGGGGCAGTTACCCAACCACTTAGCTCTCCACATGATCATCTTTCATTACCACAAACCAGCCACTTCTCTTTGTGTTGTAGTCTCCATGGTGGCAAGACAGAATCAATAATAATGAGTTCAGCGTAAGATTTATTCACAATAAAGAAAAAAAATAGTCTACCAAGTGTTTTGTGTAAACAGTTTATCATTTGTATTCTGAGACCCTGTCCTCATTGGAATCATGTGGCTCCCAGTGCCATGTTCCTTTTGCGTTCTTTCCATATGGGCTGCTTTTTCTGTTTAATGTCTGGATGTGCTTGGTCCAAGGTTTCACAATTTCCAGCCACTGGTTTTTGTTTTTTGGTTTTTTTCTTTTTTGGTTTAAGAGAAAATTTTCCTATTCTCATAATCATGCATTTTTTTTCTTTTTAAAAAAGTGAGGTTTTTGGTTGTCATTTCAATATTAAGTGCTCATTTGAAAGTCAGGAGACAAGTTCCAGATACTGTGTTAGATGGTATTTAATCACTGCTCTGGGTTCAGTTTCTATTAACATCAAAATGAGGATGCAATCTTGGGGCAGTGTCTCCAAATGCAGCCTTATGGGCAAGAACATCCACATCAGAAACAACTTAAGGGGCTCAGTGAGAATGGAGTAGGTACCATTGCAGGCCTCACTAAACAGGAATATTTAGTTTGAGATAATTTTAATAAGCACCTCAGCTATAGTCATCCATGAAGTCTGAGAGTCACATCTCCAAGATCAGCAATTGATAACCTCCAGGCTTCAGGGGCTTCTAAGAAGAAATTCAAGCTTTGTCACTATTCCTAAGTAACAGCTCTAAGGAAGATATCCTTAGTGGGGCCAGTTCTGCCTTACACAACACTTTCTCTCAGAATACATTAGGCAGAGCCACAGTAAGCACCTCTCTGACATGCAGTGAGCCACAGTGGAGGTAGGTATCCACAGCAGCAAGCAGAGTAGAAACAAGGCCTAGGCGTTCTCCTGGTCTACCATGTAGCAGCTTTCCCCAGGTGCTGATTACAAAAAGCATAATGAGAATGTGTGGTCTCAGATAAACCCAAATCCCACCAACTAGAAGTTAATCTAATTAGTTATCAGGATAGAGTCACTTGTTCTTACATTTTAGGAGTTTATAGAAAGCATTCCCGATGCCAACTCAATACAAAGGTGGTTATTAAATCCCGGCCCTGAAGACCATCTGATTTTTAACTTTTTAACCTTCAGTTAAAGAGCTTCCCAAAATTTCTTTTCTTTCTGTCTAGAAAGTAGAATGTACCTTTTAGACACTCTTTAGCCTATCCAAGATACGTAATAAGAAGCATGGAATGTTAGAACATCAATTCAGTTTCTACAAACAGGAAAAGGATTGCATGATTTGGTCAAAATCCCCTTTCAACAGGACCAGACAGAGCAGCTTTCACTAGATTTAACACAGCATATTTTCACTCCATTACAAACTTGTCACTCATATCTGTAAACAGTGGGGCTTTATACCTGTCAAAGAGTCTTTTATATTGTTTAAGAAAATATTAGTTATAAAACCACATCATATCATATATATCACAAATAACTTTATGAAAAGTTTCATCTGAATTTCTGACAACATTCTTTAAAGACAAAAGAATTCTTACCATCTTCCCCAGAGGAAAATGTACCCCATCTCGTGAAGAACCATAAAGAAAAAGGGCTGCATGACACATTTGGTCATATAAATAGATAAATAACAAGGTCCTACTGTACAGCACAGGAAACTATATTCAATACCTTGTAATAGCCTATTATGAAAAAGAATAAATATATATAATTTTTTGTATAACTGAATCACTATGCTTTATACCAGAAATTAATACTACATTGTAAATCAACTACATTTTAAATAAATAAATAAACAAACAAATAAGAAAGCAAAGCAAAAAAAATAAGTTAATGGAAGGTAACTGCAGTGGAGTAGTATGAAGGAGTTCCATTTTAGTGATAGAACAGTTCTGTATCTTGGGTGTGGTGGTGGTTACAGAAATCTATACACAGGATAATATTTCTTAGAAATATATATGTACAAAGTGAATACTTGTTAAAAACTGGTGAAATTTTGAATAAGATTTGTAGTCTACTTAACTGTCTTACACCAATATCCATTTTCTGGTTTTGATAATGGACTAAAGAGTTATGTAAGATGTTACCATGGGGGTGGGGTGGGTAGCTGAGTGAAGGACACATGAGACCTCTCTGTATTATTTTCTGCAACTTCTTGTCAGTCTATAACTAGTTTAAACTAAAAAATAAAAAGTTAGTGGAAAGGTTAAGAGTTCAGCCCGTTATTTATTCTTCTTCATACATACTGATGGCTGATGTTTTACCCACACACATTATCTGTGCAGAATACAACTCATTTAATTTGAAAAATTCAACAGGGATCAGGGTCAGCTTCACTTATCATTCATCGCCCTTTAAAATTCAAGCTAAATTCTACAGAACATAAGTAAGCCAAAGGTGAAATTCAAGCAGGTGTGTCAGCTGACCTCTAAATACAGATTTCTCAGACTTTGAAAAACTGTTGAGAGATTTACTGCCCAGGCCTCAGCCATTTAGTCACTTGAGGGAGTTGTCTCTCTTTTAACCCTTCTCTGAACACTCTTGCCTTTTCTTCTCCACATCTTCCTATCTCCTCTCACCATTCTACTTGCTAAAAATAATCAAATTCTTCTTGGAAGTTCCTGGGTTTTTCTCCAGAATTTGGATCTTAGACATCCTCCATGGAGCATCATGGATGGTCTCAAGAATCTGAGATGTGATTTCTTATAAATGTGTCCTTCTACACTTGAGAGAGCTTGAGGAGCACATGTCTGCTCTGTTCACTCTACTGAAATGACTGTGGAGGAAGTGATCAAGTTTTAATTGCTTGATCACTACTTGAGGACACTCCAGAAATCCCAGCTTTACGTCAGCCTATTACAGCAATGAACTCTGAACAAAACCAGGATTGGTAACATGGAAGTGTTCTGGGGGCAGGGGAAAGGCAAAGAATAAGAATGTATGTAAAAAAAAAAATTAGACATGAGTGGGAAAGAGGAAAGCCTGTATATTAAGAGAAGATCTATCATCTCTCTCAGCCTCAGTTTCCTCATCTATAAAATGGGAATTCTGGCTGGAAAGCCCAGTATAATAATATTGTTACTTGGACCACTCTAATAAAGCAAGCACATAATCCAAAAAGCAGAAAAAATCACCTCTATGCATGCAGCTCATTTTGTAGATCAAAAATAAACAGATCCCTGTATTATACCTTGAAGAATTCAAATACAGGGAGCAAGAAGAGATTTCAGAAATAATTTTCTCCTTGATTCTATTCATAATTAAACTGCAGTCATCAGATCATATGTGATTCTATTCCTGTACACAATCACCAATCTGTTTCCTAGAGCTTTTTCTGAGTGAGACGTGGAATAAAGAGAAATTATCTGCAGCTCATGGTCCATCCTTGTGAACAACCCACACTGGGAATTGAAAAAAATAAAAAATAAAAACTGTACTGCAGGCTCCAGAACTGCCTTGTTCACTGAGCTGGGGAAAAAACATTTTCCTATCTTGGTCTGCCTTTATCCTGCAGGATTTATTGCCTGTGGAGGCCTCTGGATCACCCCAGTTTATATAAACAGGAAACACAATTCTAAGCAAAGACGAAAAGGAAGAGAAAGCTGGAGCAAAGTAAGCACTATAGGTACAATGCACAATGAAAAATTAACATATGGCTAAATTTCCTTTCCCCAAGATTATACAATTCTGGACTTCCAAAGAGCAGGAGATTGTACACAGTTGATGCAAATCAGGTGCCACAGAGTCTCAGATAGGAAGTTCATAAGTCCAAAGTTAAACGTGGTGGAGATGCCCTGTTGCAGACACTAGAAATAAAATTTCAATCTGCCTGGGTCACGTCCTCTCATGATACGTAGGCCCTGTAAATACTGAAGTGATGGGGAAATGGAATTACCACCTGACACAAGCCAAAATGCATTTAGGAAGTGAGAAATGAGATAGAATTGAATGATACAGTAAATTGTGATACTGCTGGAGTTTGTACATTAACAGTGTAGAAAGTCAAGTCTAAGCTTTCACAGAGAACAATTTCCAAAATAATGAAAACTTGCAGTTAAGTAGGACATTATATCTCTCTATATATGGTGTTATATTTTATCTTTAATATATACAATGCATAATTAAAACTTTAAATACTTTTAGTGTTCTCAAACTTCAGTTTATCTGCTGCTACAAACAGTTACATCAAGAGGTCATAGATCATACAAGTATTCTAACAGTGCACTGGTGGCAAAAGCTACCCTTCTACCCGCTGGGCCTTCCAGTGACAAGCTATTGCCTTAAAATTGTGCCATGGTGCAGCCATTATGGAAAACAGCATGGAGATTCCTTAAAAAACTAGAATAGACTTACCACACGATCCAGCAATCCCACTCCTGGACATATATCCAGAGGGAACTCAAATTCAAAAAAATACATGCACCCCAATGTTCAAAGCAGCACTATTTACAATAGCCAAGACATGGAAATAACCTAAATATCCATCAACAGATAACTACATAAATAAGTTGTGGTATACTTATACAAATGGAACACTATTCAACCATAAAAATAATAAAATAATGCTATTTGCAGCAACATGGATGGTCCTGGAGATTGTCATACTAAGTGAAGTAAGCCAGAAAGAGAAAGAAAAATACTATATGATATAACTTATATGTGGAATCTTTAAAAATGACACAAATGAACTTATTTACAAAAAAAAAAAAAGACTCACAGACATATAAAACAAACTTACAGTAACCAGGGGAGAACGGGACAGGTGGAGGGATAAACTCAGAATTCAGAATTTGCAGATACTAACTACTATATATATAAAATAGATAAACAACAAGGTCCTACTGTATATAGCACAGGGAACTATATTCAATACCTTGTAATAGCCTATAATAATAAATTTGAAAAGTAATTATATATTATAATATATATAATAAATATGTATATATATATATATATATATAATATATATATATAAAACTAACTGATTCATGATGCTGTATACCGGAAATTAACACAACATTGTAAACAGACTATACTTCAATTTTTTTAAATTGTGGCATGGTTTTGGGTTTGTTTTTATTTATATATATATAATATATATATATATGATTTAAGCTGGTCTCTGGAATCTATTTACAGTGTAGAAAATGCTATTTGTAAAAACTTCAGTAAGTGGGGACAGGCAGTAGGGGTCGCATAGAGATAATAACAAATAAGAGAGAAATAATTCCTAATTGAGGTGCCACACTTTTGTAGTGGACAGAGAAATAAACAGAACCTGAAGATATGTGCGCGAGGTGCTTTGGAGCCTATCATGCTGGGGAAAGTTTAGGAAAGGCTTTCTGGAAAGAGTGATCTGAGCCACAGAGGAAGTTGAACAGAGGGACAGCTTTTATCAAATCACAAAGTAAAGAGCATGGGGCATTGTAACAGAAACAAGAAGTGCACGACATTGCTAGGGTTGAGTGATGATGCTACAAAGTGGGTAGTGGTCACATCAACATGGGCCTTACATATCCTATTAAGAATTTTGAACTTCATCCTGAAAGGTATAGGAGGCTTACAAGGATTTCAAGCAAGGGAGTAACCTGTTCAGATTTTCCTTTTAGAAAAATCATTCTGCTAATCATATGATAGAAGAATTAAATGCCAGTGAGACCAGTTAGGAACCTGCTGCAGGGGAATGATGAGAGCCTGAACTAAGACATCAACAAAAGAAATGGAAGGATAAGCATGAAACTGGCAGCCATTGAAGTAGCAGAATCAGCAGGATCTGGAGATGGCCGAGATGCAATGAGGAGAGGGAAAAGAGGGACTTGCGTGTTCCCAGGCTTCATGAACAGATGGACAGTGGCATCAATCACAAATAATGAATGAGAAGGATTTGAAGAGTAATAACTTAGCTTAAGGCATATTTGATTGGGAGGTGTCCATAGATCCTCCAAAATGTGTAATTTGTAGTATTTAGGGGCTCCAGTAAAGAATCTCAGTTGGAGATGCAGGCTTAGATGATCATAATATCTATGATCAAAGCTGTGAGTGTGGCTGAGGTCACTAAATGAGAGGGTATGGTGTGAGGAGAGAGAGGAAAGAGAATTTAACACTGGGAAACACATCCATTAGAACAGTGAATAAGTGGGGGAGGTTTCCATAAAGACATCTGAGAAGCAGCAGCAAGACACAGGAGCCAAGTGTCATACAACCAAAAGCAGGAGAGCATTAAGAAGGTGAGAATAATCAATAGACAAGATGGAGGCAACTATATGGAAAATTTCCCACTGAATTTAACAAATTTGGGATATTGGCAAGAGTAATTTCGAAAGACAACAGAAGGAGTTTAGGTTGAAACTATGAAAGCTTTGGAGAAGCTTACATACTGAGAGTGAAGACCATTAGAAATGAAATAACTGAAGATCTAGAAGAGAGAAGGGACCCTTGATAAAGTAGAGTTCACAGAATGAGTGTGTGTTGGGGGGGAGTTGGAGAGGACTGTCAGCAAAGAGGTTGATAACACAGTTGAAAAGACTGGTCCTGAACAAATGACTGAATACCTCTTTCACTGAGTTAGTGATGAAGGAGAGACAAGTTACAGAAGGTTGAGAGGTATGTCTTTAAGATGGCTTCTACATTCTCCATGAAAAAAAAAAAAGGCAAGGTTATCAGTTGCCAGTGAATGGGGAGGAAGGGAGATAAGGAAAAGGAGACTAGCATGAAAATTGCATTCATCCAATGAACATTTATTCAGTGTCTGCAATGTGCCAGGCAGGACCAGATGCTGAATTCAAGTTGCTTACAGGTGCCGCAGATGCACGGCAGGAGAAAACTCCAGAACAGCTGCCAGAAACAACCTAAGTGAGAGTTGGCTGGTGACAGACTGAAGGGTCATCACAACCAGACTGGAGACTGTGCCTGGCTGACAGCATCAATGGATCCAGCATCCACTGTAATGGGGTGAGATTTTTCTCTCGCAGTGCTCAGAAGTCTGGGTGTAGAAGTAAAATGTAGATGTTTAAATGGATCCAGAGTTAGGATACTGTGAGGAGAGTGCAGCAGAAAGGCAAGGGGGAAAGAGAGTGTTGGTGAGAGAATTAGAGAATGGAGTGTTGGTAAGACAGGGAGATACTTAGATATATTTGAGGAAGAAACAGCTTCTAAAATGCTAATAGACCTGGATCCAACAGAGCATTCAAAGTGCTGAAGGCCTCAGGGAACTTAAAGGTTAGAAGGTTTGAGAAGTCCAAAAAGAAAGATTCCTAAACAAAGAGAAGGGCTTTTTCAAAGCATGAGATAGCAGCTACAATTTCAAAAGATAAATTCTTCTGAAATGTGGCCATGGGAGTGAGTTGCTTAAAGTACTTAGCCTCCAAATTTTAGTCTCTTCATCATCTTTGCCACCACCTGAGCAACTCACTCCCATATATTTGGAGAAATAACTATGTTTGAGGTTTTATCTTACTTTTACTAACTGTATTTCTTCCTTTCACCAGTTTTTCTCACTTAATTTCTTTTCTTGTTAGGCTTATTTTCATAAGACACCTCTACTCTGTTTAAAATGAGAATGGGTATAAATAAAAAGCACTTCAGCCTGTGATTAATTCAAGCTTTGCACATAGGACATAATTAAATACTCAGATGTCCAACACCTGAGAAAGAACATTTGTTACCGCAGAACTATAAGAACATTATTGATTCTGCAAGGCACACTTGCTGCCACGTTTACATCTTGTAATATATACTTTAATATTGAGGTTAAGATTTCATAGGCAGCGCTCAGGCTCCAAATCCCCATGTACCTCATTATTAGACTTACCAAAAAATTACTGTCCAAGCCCAGGTAATTTTAAAAATCATAAAAAGCATCACTAACAATTTTGCCAGGACAATAAGTATAGACAGAGACATATGATCACCCTCCATGCAGATCAATTTTAAAATGTGGACTTAAGTTCCAAATTATCCCCACTCTTTAAGGAAAATTTTTAATTCTATTATATTACTTTTATCATTTTCTACTTTTTCCCATTTCTCTTTGTATATGAGTTTGTTCAGTTCCAGAGATATCTGGAATGTCCACAGGGCTCTGCTGACTTTTGACAAAGGATTGTAGAGCTACTAGTCTTGATGGCTGGGAACTTTCTTGCCAGTCAATCAAGCAACTGGTTAGCTCATTACACTCATGATGAAACCGCCCAGAAGGATGGAAATGGGGGAGAGTAACTGAATTTAGACAGCAATTCTGTTACCTTCCCTGCACCACTAAAATTTGTTGCACTTGATTACACCTACTCAATGTGAAAACAAGTCCTGTGCATTTGAAAGGCACAGTGAAAAATATCACATGTACCCTGTGGACCAAATATGAATGAAAATAATTTGTTGGATTATGGTTCCACATGAGCTGTCAGAGAATGATATACATGGCCATTTTGATAGGCAGGTAAGAAAAAGTTCTTAAAGAGAGATTTATCTTTTTATTTTTTTAAACAGTGGACGGTAGTAAACCCATATCCCCATCTCTGATGGCCTTTTGGCCTGGCTACTTACTGAAACGTCAAAGAGAAGAATGCAGGGAGCAGTTCCAAGCAGATGAGAGTGAGGAAACAAAAGAGAACTTTTGATAGAAATAAGGACTGACAATTTCCTCCTCAAGACCACCCACATGGGAGGGTTTTTCCAACTCTGAAAGAAGGGCCCACCCTGAATTTGAGCATTTATGTTAAGTATCTAAAAATAACATGTGGGGACTGAGTTATTTAAGCTTCCTACTCTGATAGATTCATTTTCCAGATCTTTATTAAGCAATGCATCCTTTAAGGAGGAGATTGCTCCAGAGATACTGCGAATGCTTTGGTCGTTTCTGACCTCCCCTTCCCTGGCAAGGCAAGGCAAGGCACTCAAGGTTGCAGTGGTCCAGGGGTAAAAAACCTCTTAGTCCAGCTGCAAGTTTGTAAAGCTGAAGGGCATGTGGTCCCAGAGAGGTTCTGAGAGTGAGCCGGGTTTTAGGCCTCCAGGAGTGAAAGAAAAACCCAGGCTAGTTGGGAGCTGAAGCAGAGAGAGGGGAATTGAGAAGTCCCACAGCAAAGCACAGCACATAGGAGCCAGCCTGGAGAGACTCCTGAGAGGCTGGACGTGCTTTTATCTATTCCTAGCCTTTCTCCTCTTTGGACATCCATTCACTTTGGCACCCTATCAAAACCTGAGAAGCTTTTGGATGAGACGTTATACCACACCCAATGCAGTTCAGATTTCATCAGTTTGGCATTGTCTTCCTTCATAGAGCTTGAGGTCAAAATTAAAGAACACAAAGAATGGTCTAATTCTCTGTAAACAGCTGAAAGTACAACATCTCTTAGGCCAATATTTATATAGTAAAAATTAACCTCCAACAGAATTTATCAATGCTAATAAAAGAAGATGTGCAATCTTTTTTTTTTTTAAAGTACCGGTTCCTACATAAGCAACTTGTGTTCATTAGCTTGTTAACCTCTACAATGATCCTGCAAGGGAAATTCTGCTATTTAATCCATTACACAGATAAGAAAAATAAAAACATATGAGTGAATAAATAAGTTAAGCAATTTGCTTAAAGACATATGACTTGTGACAAAGCTGCAATTTAAATCAGGTACTTTTGATTTCAAAACCTTAAACCTTCCAAATTTATTAATGAAATTTTCAAAAGAGATCAATACAAAAAACTTTAACCTGATAGCATGTGCAGGCGAGATCAGTGTTACAGAGGGCACCCGCTGAACATCTCTCCACCTTAATTACACCTTTCCAAAGATGGTCTAATCATCATGTGATTGATTTTAAGGACCCAAAGCTTTTGACATGACATTTACTAGCAAGAGATTTTCTTCAGCACTTTCAGCCTATGGTTCGTGGGTGTACTTATGCCCCTTTTAGTAGTATTTTTCAAAGAAACAAAATAGATTTCAACTGTTTCTACATTGGAAAAGGATTGTATGGTACATTAACAGAAGGCAAAGTAATGCAGTGTTTTTTACATATGGTAGATAATGTGATGAAGCACTGATTGACTCTCCCATGGGTTTGCAAATCATTTACTGAGCCTGTTCAGAAAATGTGTAAACTACCAGAATTTTTGCAAGTAAATACTATTTTCTTTGTAACTGTGTAAATAATCTCAGTAGGTATTTACTGAGGATAGAATGAAATGACATTAGGCAATTAATCAGAAAACCTCTTCTAATGTGCATCTTTTTGCTATAATCAATCAAATGGACAACATGTCCTGAATTGAATTAATCCAAAGTCATTAGTCAGTTTGGCCTCAATAATTCTCTCAGTTTCTTTCCCACTTAAAGATTCCATTGTTCTCCTCCAGTGCCACCAGACTCTATCCTGTCAATCCCATAGAACTCTGTGAGACTCAAACACGATTTTCCAAATTTTATAGAAAATCTGGCTCTTTAGAATTATTACATTATAGACTGCAGCTACTCTGCTAACAACATAAGCAGAGTGTTCAACCAAAACTTGGCTTTCCTTAAGCCCCAAGTGTTGAAATAAACAGAATGTTGAAACAGCACTGCTGTTTTAGCACTCTACATTTATGTCATCACATTTGTTATTCTCAGCTATCTCATACTAACTGCTATCCCAAACTGGAGATTTCTGCCTGTCTTTTACCTCCACGTTAGCAAAGGGGAAGATCTGGATATAAAGTAATCATCTAAGCTCTATAATTAAAAAGGGGGAGTGATAAATTCCAGTTTCTTCAAGAAAAAGAGATGTATTTAAGATAGGCTTATAAAGAACACTTCATCCCTTCTAAAAGAGCCAGGATGATAGCTCTGACAAGTAAGGAAACAAGGAAGAGCAACCTATCTCCCACAGATTAACATGGCACCCACTGTGGAAGGCTCTCAGCTTCTTCAAAGGTGAGTTTTCCTCTGGGTGAGCAATGTGCTTGAGGGCAGGGTCTGTAGTCTGAAAGAAATGTACTCAAATTCTGGTTTTATCTACTGTGTAATTTAAGCAAGTTACCTAACTTCTCTAACCAGAGCCCCAAATATGTAAATGAGGATGAAAATAGTAATATCTACCTCACTGAGTTGTCCAGAGAATAAAATGAAGTAACACATATAGGTATTTAGCATGGTACCAGGCATGCAGTAAGCATTTATAAAGCATTATTACTTACCATAGGACTAAGCAGTATTTCTAAAACCTAGGAAATTTGGAATGTTTACTAGCAGAACTAATGGTAAGGCCATACCAAGGTACTTAGACAAATGTACTGGCATTTGATGTAAACATACTATTTCATCATTCTCTACCTGTCATATCTTCTCTAGTTCTGCCAACTCATTTTTATTAATTTTCTTCATTTAAGTAAATGTATACACCCTTCCCACTACATGTGAATAAACGATGATGTTCTGTGAAATGTATTTACCAAGGTCTTTGCTTAAATGAGAAATTTCAAACCCCATCATTTAATTTAAATATAATCAGTAAAAGCACCTTTTCCATTTGTTAAAAAGTGAGCAGAGGAGAAATTTACGAATTTGAACACAAGACTCCATGCCTCATTACTGTCATGGATACTCCCAAAGTCCTACAGAGAATGTGACACAAAACAACATGTGACGGTGTCACTTAGGGAACTTTCGACAGTTCAGGCTGCAGCACTGGCAGGCCAAGAATCACTTAAATTTATCAGAACAAACGGTCACGTCAAAAACGCAGTTTCATTCATCACAGCCATATGCTGTATTGACTCTCCATTAATGGTTTGTGCTTACAAAGTTCAAATGCCCAGCCGTTTTTCATTTATGATGTGTGAGATGTTGAAGGTTGTAAACGCTGGAGAGGGAGAAATTATTCTAGGTGGTCTTGGTAAGGGGGAAGAGGACTTAATTAGGAATGACATAGCCAAGGGGAAGAGAGACAGACTTGAACCTGACAATAGAAAACATCTTTTCTAACAACACCAGAAGCTAACATGATATTATCCAACGGAAAGTGAAGGAAACCAACGAAGCAAAATGATTTGATGAGGCCTTAATTCCTCAAACATCATTAATGCAATTTTTAGCTGAAAGCAAGAGCACTGTAAAAATAAATAATGGCACACATTTACTTTATTGTGATGTGAAAGGAACTGAATAATCCAAAGAGAGCATGTATGTTTTCAATCAGGACTTTCACGGCAGGCTTGGAAACCTCAGCAAACGTGACAACCCAAGAGGGAACCAGGGCAAGGGCCCGCAAGAACCTCCACTTTTCTCCTGCCCATTCTCTGGCTTAGGACAGTGAACGCCTCAGCAAAATGAGGCTAGGATGCCAGGTAGATCTTTTTCTAGAACTAGTATTTTTGGATGCAGAGATCACGAATCATTCTAAAACTGACAGCAGAAGTGCAAAGAATTTGGAAAGGCACAAGGAGAGCCATGCAGTCAGCACTGACACCTCAAAGAGAAGAGAAGAGAAAGGGTGGCAGGATGGCTAGAGGATAGCCAGAAATCAGTGGAGAAAGGGGAAGCTGGAATTGCTTTGGGAAAAAAGCTCCAGGTGAGGCATGTCCAGAGAGGATTCTTCCAAAGAAGCTAAGGGCAGACAGCCTGCCCTTAATCTGAAAGAGAAAGCTGTTTATTCTATCAAAATGGTAGGTCTCTGATATCCGGCTCATCCTTTCCTCTCTCCGCTCCCTCCATCTTAACTGCCACAGGTAAAGCGTGTTCGGTGCTGGAAGAAAAGATGGTAGAATTAGAGTTGCTGACCTTAACTCTCAATGCTTTTGGATGTGTATAATTAAAACTCATAAAATGAGGATGAAGTGGGAGGACTATGAGATGGGGACCAGGAGGATGTGAGGAAGAACACTGAGTAAGAGGAAGTGATCCTGGAAGCCTGTAGGAACTGCAAAGAGAAGAGACAGATGTGAGTGAACTTCAAAGGTCTAAGGGGAAGGGGTCAGAAAGACCCGCTGGGCTTTCCAGACACAAAACATATGGATGAGGAAATAAACAATACCAATTCCTATGGTAAAAATGAAAAAGAGTTCTCCATTTCCTGTGAAAAACTGGAGCCTATTCAAAACACTTGGGGTGATTGTGTTTGGTTTTCTTTGCAAATGCTCCACTATAAAATGCTAGTACTAAATAATCTTGAAGTTTTAATTTACAGGCTCAGTTAAGTTGCAGAAGAGCTCCTCCTGTTTTAATTTCAGAATTCTATATTCTCAGTGTTGGGACTATGGAAGTCAACTAGGCCAGCCCTTGTCGGATTCATAGAAACCATGTCTCTGGATGAGACAACACCTCCCATAGGAATCAGTTAAGCAATGTGGTCTAACCTCTGTGTATTCCCAATGGGGTGATATCTCAAATGACTGAGTCAAGGTCTGGGATTGAGAAATGTGGATTTCACATCCCAGCTCTCTCGGCACTTTAATGAGCAATCACATGAAATCCTGGAACTCTCTTAACACTAAAAATGATCCTTGCATTTAGATAGCACTTGCAAGTTTGCCAAAGCCATTTTCATCAATGTTCTCATTTGATTCTCACTGTAGACACAAGAGGGATTATATTTCCTAGTTTTCAGGTTTGAAGACTAGTAAGATTCAAAGAATTTATGAGACTTGCCTAAAGTCACACAATTAATAAGATCTAATACCAATTTGCTTCTGCAAATGTACAAAAGCACTTACTAAAGCAACTTTTATTTCCAATCATTAAATTATATCGTACTTAAGACATTTCCAATGAAATGGATAATTAAGAGTATGCTAATACAAGCACAGCATGGGTAATTAACCTGATCAAATACATTTTGCTTCTCTCAGTTTGTGTATGTATTTGAAAATCTGTACACGGTAATGTACTCCATCTTATTACTACACAAAAAGTACGCCATTCATAAGCTATTATTTTAGGGAAAAAAAGTTTCTGCAAGAAGTTTCTGCAGAATTCAAGGTATCCTGCATATGGGAAAGGCATATATGTTCCATAAATCCAAATCAAAGCCTTGTTCTCCTTAATAGGAAATACCTTTCCTACTTAGAGATAGGTCCGTGTTATGGTTAAGCACACAGACTTTGGTATCAATCTGCCCCAAATTTAAAACTTGGTTCCAGCACTTAGTAGATGTCTGATGCTAAGCAAGCTACTTAACCTTCTGTGCTTCCGTTTTCTCATCTATAAAATGGGAATACAGTATTATTGACCCATAGGGATACTGTGAGTATCCAGTAAGTTAATATCTTTAAGACGTTTAGAACCATTCCTGATATATAATAGTAAGTCCAATATGTATGAGTTATTCCTATTTCTGTCTGTCAAACACTGTACACCAGGTGCAGTGGAGTCTTACCCAATTCACAAAATACCTCTGTGAGATGGTTATTATTACACTATCTAGAAGGGGAAAAAAACCCTCAGAGAAGTCTAGGAATTAGCACCATGGCACACGGCTAATGAAAGGCACAGTCAACCTTCAGCCTGGCCTCTCCACGTCTAATTGTCCTCAATACATACTTCCATCTAAAGAGAAAGTAGTGAGATAAAGGTCAACATGACTGCTGTGTGTGATCCTTACAAACATGGACCCGTATTTCAGGCTTCAATTCGAGAAACCTATAATTATTTATTTAAAAGTCTTTAAAAAAAATGAAATCTCAAAGAAACTGGTGTCAATTTGACTAAAGTTCAGAAGTCACCAAGTGATGAGGCATGCTACAAATGTACATTCATAGAAATGCATTTAATTTTCACAGGAAATGATCATTGTCTGCATTTTATAGTTCAAACAGCAATTTCAGAGATGTTGGATCTCCTGGGTATCTCTAGGCCAGATGGTTAGGGAACTTGAATCTGAGTGTTACAGCCCTTTCCTGCACATTTCCCTCCCTGCTAATTTATACTTGACTCATGTGTTGTTTTCACTTGTCCTTGAAGAAATTATTGTGATGCTACTAACCCAACTAGTCCCACTGAGCCACTCACCAAAATACCTCCTATTTTACCTGCCTTAGGATATACCCTACACAAGCAAGACACGTGCAATCCATCAGAATCACTTTAACTCTATGACAAAGGTTCCCTGTACAGCACAGGTTACTCTTTAAGTGGCTCCTCTGGTGAGCACTAATGCACATTCAGTGGAAAACAGTAAGATATAATTAAATAATTATTATTGAAGAGATTTTTTTAAAAATAAACTTTCTTTTGGGTGACTAAAAATTGCATTTCTCCATCTATTGCTACTAAAAATGTGGTCATGTTCAACTCTGCCTCAGAATGAAAAAGGGGATATATAGTGCTTTTTAAGGTTGTTGTAAACAAACTTTCAGGAATATCAGGGTGGAATTCGGGTGTTTTAATATTCACCTGAGAAAGGGATGGTGATACCAACCATGTTTTTCCCTCCTGATCACTATATACCAGGAAAAAAAATCCAAAGGAGCTTCTCTGAAATTCTACTTTGACAGAATTTCAAAAAGTACCCTCTCCAAATTGCTACTCAGCAGAAAGAAATCACCAGTTTCATTCACTTGGGAGCTATAAACTCAGAAATCAGGAGGAAAAGCTTTGCATACACTGATGCGAGCTGGATGATGCAATTAAATAATTTCATTGGAATATTTCAGAGGCGCAGTTCTAAGTAGAAAGTGAGAAATAAATAAGATGCCATGGTATTTATCACTCCTCCAAGAACTTCAGACAAATCAGAATTTATACCCTCTGAGCAACAAATGTCTGTTTTGGGGCTTATTCCAACATCTTCCAAGAACAAAGTGTTTCCAGGACTAACTTCAAAGGGGATCACATAAGCAGGACTTACAAAGTTTATACCAAAAACATTTCAAATCAGTAGGTATCTTAAATCAATTATGCCGACTGAGATCATTAGCTAGGCAGTAAAAGTGAAAATAATCCAGTTTTGGGAGAGGCATTATTCCTCCTTTCACAAACTGGAAAATATCATATTATTAACTGTGACTCTTAACTATGGAGATTGGAGCCCTTAGAAGTCTTCAAGAAGATTTAAATTGTGTGTATTTTACATGGGCCAAAATGGAAGCCGTGCAGGGAAGGGTTCTCCCTGATTCAGTTCACGTTACTTGCTTCAGTGTTTAATTAATGACTTGGTGACATGTTTTGAAAACAGCAATGTTTCTAAGTCCCTTAGCAATGTCAAATCCAGGACTTCCTTCTCACTACAGCCAAGGTTGAGCTTAAACTCCAGCTCCATGGATAGTAAGGAAACAAGCTTTCTGTTATGTAGGCTAAAAAATAAATGTATGCCTACCCCAGAGACTGTGCCATGAAACAAAGAAACAAAACATAGGAAAGGGGGAATAGAAGAGGCCTGAGCTTAAATAACTGTGCAAGCTTGTCTCAGCCACAATCAACAGCAGATTATTTGAAACCATTCTTGCAAGGCTCCTTACATCCCTCATAATGAGGGAATAACTAGATGGAAAAGAAGAGGCCCTGCAGAGGTACATTAGCAGTGCCATGAAGAATAGAGGACAAAAAGGGAAAATACTACTGGTTTAAAAAAAAATTACAATGCATTCGCTTTTGTGTCTTAGGAACACAAGAGTTCTAATGTCATTTTCCTCAAAAGCATGCCTAATCTATTTTAACCTAAAAGAACTTCTTTATATCAGAAAAATACAAAGTATGTGTTAAATTACAAATGCCCTTTGGGAACATGAGTGTCTAGCTGGTTGCACAGAATTTCTCCATCTTCCATCCAACCTGCTGGTTTGAGTCAATGATGCTACTGTTGAATGACAGAAGAAGATATGTCACTGACAGTCTTTTCCTCACAATCATTTTCCTGCCTGGAAGGGATAGACATACATCACCTACTCTACTCCTATTTTTTAAACTCAAATGATCTCTATTTACAAAACGTGTGTGTGTGTGTGTGTGTGTGTGTGTGTGTGTGTGTATTCTCTCTCTCTCCTCTTCCCCTTCTTTTTTAACTCTTGCCTAATTACTTCAGCAAAATCATCTTCTCATTGTTGTATACACAAACAAGTTCTTGTCTTTTGGAGTTTCAGAAGTATAAAAACATTACTACCAGCACAACTATATCAAATAAAAAGAAAGCCTTTAAATTTTAAATAAAATTAGATACAATAAATATTCATTTCCAAAGCCCCTAAAAGTACTCATAAATCTAAAATCTTCTCCAAAAATTCTACTTCTCATCCTCCTTTCCCTTAAGCACAATCATCTAAGAGTAAAATAAAATAACTCTAGTTTTCTCTTTTTACTAATATTGTGACAGCATTGCTCTTTTCTCCTATTTTATTACAAATGCATGTATTTAGCTATTTCATAGCTTAAATAGACTATGGATTTGTCTGGAAATTTAACTACGCTTTATAAAGTGTTTCTATGAAGACATATGTTAGGATCCCAGATACTTCAATTTCAAAATAATTGCCAAACAGAGCTCATTCAAAAGACGCAAAATACGGCAGCAATTATGGAAAGCAGTATGGAGATTTATAAAAACTAAAAATAGTCTTACCTTACAATCCAGCAGTCTCACTCATGGACATATATCTGGAGGGAACTCTAAATTGAAATGATACATGCACCCCAATGTTCACAGTAGCACTATTTACAGTAGCCAAGACATGAAAGCAACCTAAATGTCCATCGACAGACAGATATTGTGGTATATTTATACAATGGCATAGTACTTAGCCATAAAAAGAATAAAGTAATGCCATTTGCAATAACATGGATGGACCTGGAGATCGTCATACTAAATGAAACAAGCCCGAAAGAGAAAGAAAAATACTGTATGATATCACTTGTATGTGGAATCTAAAAAAAAAAAGACACAAACGAATTTATTTACAAAACAGAAAGAGACATAGAAAACAAACTTATAGTTACCATGGGGGGAAGGGGATGGGCAGGGATAAACTGGGAGTTTGAGATTTGCAGATACTAACTACTATATGTAAAATACATAAACAACAAGTTTATACTGTATAGCGCAGAGAACTATATTCAATATCTTATAGTAACCTACAATGAAAATGAAAAGGAATATATGTATGCATGTATGTAATTGAAACATTATGCTATACACCAGAAATTGATACACTGTAAACTGACCATACATTAATAAAAAAAAGATGCTAAAATACTAACTTTTGAATAATTTGACAGAGTACACTATGCATTAAAGATTAGCAAAAATATGAGGTCCCCAAATGGACCTGCTCTTTCATGCATCATCATCAAGAGCTACAGTGAAAGGCAGGAAGGCATGGTTTTAAGCAATGCGGGCTTTGGAGCCAGATGGCCCAAGTCTAAACTACATACTAGTTGGGAAAACTTGAGCAAGTCGCTTAGTCTTCAGGTCCAAGCATCTTCTTCCCTAAAATAGGGATAGTTATAATACCTATGTCATAGAGATGCTACGAGAATTTAATGAATTAATTCATATCAAGTTCATAGAACAATTCTTGGCAGAGGATGAATTTTTAATAAATGTTTGGGGTTATTATTATGATTATTATTATATCAGACACCAGAATCTCTTTCTGTCTCACATCTTCTTACCAAAACTCACATGGAGAAGGGTACACCAGGGAGCTCAAAAAAGACACAATAACTCCCTGACACCCAAATACATGGTGCGTGTGATAAGAGGTGAGTAAATTGTGAGGCGAGTAGGCCTACAGAGTGGCTACAGCTCTCATCCAAAGTTAATGAGGGCTTGAAGCAACCCAGCTGCAGTTAGAATAAAGATGGGTAAATAGGGGCTAAAAACCAAAATGGGAATGTTACCCGCTTCCCAACACTCATGCAAACATTCCCGATATGGCACAGAAGCTGATCAGTAATAAGGAAAAGAAACATTTTTGGCTGAGCAATGCTGCCCTAGTCCCAGAACCCTGCCTGCCTTCTAGGATCTTCAGGACTCAGCTGTCATAGGACATTGGAGTATAGGATCCCTCAAGTCTACATCATGCCACTTGTGACAGGGAAAACAGCAATATTTCTGAACTATTTTTCTTAACAAACAGCAAGATGCCAGAGGCAAGATAGGGGTAGGCATTGACAGTCTCCGTAACATTTTATTTCCTCACAAATGAGAACAATCTGGAACCAACAGGGTAAAATATTAACATTTGTTAAAGACAGAAGATGGAAATATGGGTATCATTTCATTGTCTGAATTGTCTGTATATCTCAAGTATTTGATAATTAAATTAATAATTTAAAAGTGCAAAAACAATCCAGGATGGGCAGATTCTAACATGTAGTAAAAACAGATAAAAATACACCATTGTTTCTAATAAAATTTCTGTTTTAGCTTCTAGTTATCTACTTGCACTTGAGGCGACTGGATCTAAAGGGACGAGGAGAAATAAGGGGGCCGGGTTAGGGTGGGATGGTGTGAGGTGAGGGAGCCAGTGGCTATCTCTGCCCATGGAGTAGAATCCTGGTCACATGGGGGCAGGTGACCTTCACTGAACAGCTTTACTGTCTTCCAAGATAAACCTTTTCAAGTTCAGGTCCTAAAATGATTCAAGATTTGGGTCCAAATGGACCCAGTGTGTAAATGCCTTCTTTCTAAAGGTCACCTCATCTGAGAAATCTTCCTTAACCCCCAGGGCTAGTTAGCTGCCTGCGCTCTGGGCTTGTCATGACACAACAGCATGGTCAACAAACAGGAGGGTGTGGAGGAGGCTCCAGTCATATGATTCAACATACTTTGCGCCCAAGCACAGAAGATTAAGGGTAAATCTGCCCTAGACTCTGATTCTTTCCTTTTGCCCTCCAGGATTAGGTTGTTAAAGAGCCCCATCACATTATCTGATGAACATAAACATTCAGTGGTGATTCACTGTCCTTTTTCCCTATTCACTTTCCCCATGCTCTAGGTTAGGGATTATCAAACCTGAGAAGACTGTCAGAATTATGTGGGGAAAATTTTAAATGTATAGTTACAGGGTTCTATACCTGACCCACTGGATCAGAATCCCCTCCCTTAGGCTCGGTACCTGCAGCTGAACTGGAAATCAAACTGGAGTTTCCCTGCTCCTAGATAGGCATTCTTTTACAAATCATTGCTTTACTAGTCATCTCCAAAGCTTGAAGCCCTTACACCTGCCTAAAGTCAGATTTGTTTCTAAATCTCTACCCACAATCCCAGCAAATACTTGATTAGGAAGAAGACGACTGCATGCCCAGAGAACATGGAGACAGCAGGCTGGGGTCTCTGGTTTGGGGAACAGAAAGTGAGGAACATACATCATCGAGAAGGCCTGGGTGGCTCATGATTTGTTCTGGATTCCACACAGATTGCTGAATACTGACTAGCAGAGAGGAAACAGTCAGGTAGTTACAAGCATGGGCTCTAGAATCAGACTTGTCTGAGTTCAAATCCCAATTCTGCCACTTAGCAGGCATGTGACCTTGGGCAAGCTACTCAACCTCTTTGTTTCTGCTTCAGTCAAATGGAGATAACAACAGCACCTTGCTCACAGGACTGTCATGGGCACTGAATAAGTTAAAACCTTTAAAAATTTTAGGACAATGCCTAGAACACAGTAAGTGCTCACCAGGCGTCAGCCACTATTATTATCATCATCAACATTATTATTTGTCCCGCTATTCTAGTCCCTGGACTGGAGTGCATGTTAGAAATGTTACTACTTGCTTGGATTAGGAGCTAAGACACATCCTCCAGCACAAAGACTCTTCCTGTGTAATCCCAGACAATGTTCCCCTGGAAGAAGAGATACCACTGTTTCCATTCATGGCCAATCGCTTTGTAGGTGAACTAAAAAAGGACTTATTTTAAAACACTTTGCTGAACTTTAAAATGTCTTTGGTTCTCAGAGTTGGAAAAACAGATGTAGAATGGTGCTATGGCACAAAAAAAAATAGTTATACCACACACTCACAAATGTCACAAAATCTCACTCTCATAAGTAATGCTGCTTATGTTAAAAAAAATTTTTTTCCCACATGCTGCTAAACTCCCTGAGGATACAATTTCTTAAACCATTGTCACTATATCTTCTTAAAAGGGAGAAAGGCAGAGAGGCACCAGGGAAGGTATGAAGCCAGACAAGATACTGCAAGAGTGTTTTAAAGACAGGAAGAACCAGATGGCATTGGTTTTTCAGTATCACATATGGGCACACTGAAGCAGGAGGAGGAACCTGGGTCACTCAAGGCCGCCTTGCTGGTTGGAGGGACACATGGGGAACTGAGTTTTCAACTGCCTGACTCCAGCATAACACAGTGCTCCGTGGTGCTGGTTTATACAAGAGAAAGAGTGGTAAAATTACATTTTATATCCAGCATTTTAATTAAATTGTTTCAAATGAAAGTAACTAAAAAGCAAAGAATATTGCTTATAAATTCCCTTTTTGACTTACATTAGTTTTTCTGCAACGCAAGTCATTAATAAAAAGAAAAAGAAGGGACACCATTTCAGTGAAGTGTGTTTTATATATTCTGCTCTAAAAGTGAAACATAAGCATTTGAGCAAAATTAGACAACACCAGGCTAGAAAAACACTATCAAAATAAGCCTTCGACCCACCATCCACAGTCACTCTTAAGAAGTTGGTATATTTCCTTCCAGTTTTATTTCCCTGCCATAATTTTTATATATTTGTAGCTAGATTATATACATAATGCTGAATATTCATTTTCACTTAGTATAACAGAAGTATTTTTTTCTGTTTTAAAAATGCATGCTCTGGAGAAAAAAACTGAAAAATAGAAAAACAAAATTTATTCTAACTAAACTTAATTCAATTTAATATTAGTTTAAATTATTAAATAAAATGTGAATCACCCATATCACACCACTGGTATATGATCTTTCGCATCACTGTTCAGTACAGTTTCCTCTCCCCTCCATTTTCCCTGCAGGAGCACCTACTCTGCCCTGTGTGAATTCCAGGGATTGACTTTGGAGCCTCAGGATACATTGTGTGAACAGAGAAGAAGAATTAGCAAGAGAGAATGACCCCGTGACCTCTCCACTGCATCCTGCACAAATCCCATCCAGGCCTAAATTCTCTTCATTTAGGAGTGCATCATTCTCCTGCTCAGCCAGAGGAGGAGATTCTGAGAGGATACGGAGGGAAGAGAATGGGGGAGGTTTAGAGTTCTTTATTTAAAATCTCTCTTTAAGCAAGAAAAGATACCAGAAAAAAAGGGATTAGTAATTTACAACTATTAAAACAGCAAACTGTATGTTCCTCAGTTATGTTCTCTAGTGTGAATTTAATAAATTTGTAAGAACTTTTATACTTAGGTAAGATATATAAAATAATTTATGTAAATGAACTACCCAAGACACGACAAGAAGCAGAGGTGAGCTCACTGGCTTCCTCATTCCACACGGCACCTGGCTATGGCACAGATTCTGAGCGTGCCCCCATCATTCTGAACTAGTAGGAAAAGTGTGAATTATTCTGAACTGGACAAGTTTCCAGTGACTTCTGCAGAATTCCTACCTCAAGTTTGGGTCACAACACCCCTGTGTATGTATGTGCATGTAAACAGATATATTTTCCAGGTAGAAAACAATTAAAGCTGTATTTTTGCAAATCTTTGAAAGACTTCTCTGAGAATGAACAAGAATAGAATCTAGCTGAGTGATTAATCTTGGCCAAATATTTCAGGCTAAAGACTTTAGGACCTGGGCACTTTTGAATCACCAGACGATACTGATGTATCCCCACCTGTATAAAATGGAAAAACAGTATTTTAAAGGCCAGCCAAATACAATGCTTGAAAGGAAAAAAAATAGAGTAGGAATATAGCTTTTCTTGAAAAGAAGATAAACCTACATGGGAAAGAATATAGATGCATTTTCTTATGTACAAGTAAACCAATGTTAAATAATCAAAATGTTCCCTTCAGCTTTGCTTTCCTCTTGTTCTCTTACAGATTTACAGTGTTTTCTCATTTCTAAGGAATTATCCATTTATTGACTCTTGCCCTCAATTCTCACATTTTCAAAAGAAACATTAAAACAACCCATCATACCCCCGTTTTCCTATATGGAAATGGCTTAAGTGGCGGGTTAGAGACAGCAAAGAGGGTGTCTACTATACGCTTATGCCAAATCTTTCCAAAACTGAATGAAAGAAAGAGAAGGTCCATTGAACCAGGACCAGAATGTCACAAAAGCATATTTTATATTGAAGTGAGCTTGGCCTAGAATCTCTGCTTTCAGAGTTCCCAGACACACGCCAGAACACAACCTAATCACTGGATGAGCAGCATAGCTGGTCCCTCGCCCCAAGACACCACCCAGTAGAACCTGCCAATGTGTCTGAGATTCCATCAAAAACACATTCCCTCGGGATAAGACATTGCCTGCTCCTAAGTAACCTCTATTTAAATGAATCCTCTTTTAAATTCCTAATGTTAGGAAGAATAATATAATAATATATTATTTATCTGCAAGGTCATTTTATAAATATTATCCTGGATCTTTTCTATCCTGACTAGAAAAGCTTCCCAGGGTCTGTATTAGTTTCCACCCCTCAGTAACTGTGTGAGCGTTCACAAATTATCTTTTTGAGCACTGTTGAATTCATTTATAAAAATAAGAGAAAATATTTACCTTCCCCAGATTATTGTGTAGTTTCATTCATTCATTTCAAAACATTTATTGGGACCTTTCTGTCAGGCACTCTTCCAGCAACGGGGGACACAGCAGTGCACAAAAGAGGTAATATCCATACCCTCTGGGAACAGACAATAGTATGTGTCCATGTGGTGTGGGGTGGGGAGGGGGAGTGGGCAGGGTTCAAGGAAACAGATGATAGTAGATAGGTAGACAGACAGACAGATACCCTGGGTAAGTGCATAGTGCCTTCCATTTTTATATAAGGTGATAAGCAATGGCCTCCACCTGGTAATGCAGGCATCTGATGGAACAGTCTTTCTGGCAGAGGAAATAACAGGTGCAAAGACTCTGATGCAGGAACTGTGAAGACACCAGGGTAGCTGGAGCAGACGCAGTGAGGTAGTGAATGGCAGGAGATGAGATCAGAGAACCAGGAAGGGTGAGGATCATGTAGGCTCTTGAAGGCCAGTGAAAGGGCTTTGGGTTTTACTCTGCACAAGACAGGAGCCTCTGGAAATCCTAAGCAGAGGCAGGACATGGTCTGACATCTGTTGGGAAAGGATCATTCTGGCTACTATGCTATAACTAAACTATAAAGGCAAGGGAAGAAGCAAGGAGTCTATTTAGGAGGCCAAGGCAGTCATCCAGGAGGGGTGGAGTGGTTTGGCCTGGGGTGGTGGCAGGCAGATGGGAAGCAAGGCTGGATTCTGGAGATAATGCCAAGGTTGAGGGGACTTGACTGGCTGATGGGTTGGAGGAAATTAATTACGGAGAACAAAGTCTAATGTTGACACCTACAGATGCTCTGTAAATGTTATGTGGTTTCCTTTTATATCTTTTTTCCTAAGATATTTGAAATAAAGCATTGGGGAAAGGGGCAATTTGGAGAGTTGGGAGGAATGAAGACTGATACAGAAAGGACAGAGGATGGGCCTGGGCACAAAGAGCAGCCTGGTTGGTACCTCTTTCAAGAGTGTGTCTTTGAAAGCTGCTTAGGAGGAGAGTCCTCTCCCTCCCACTCCTCACCTGAACCATGCTGTCCTGAGAGGTGGAAGTGGAGCAGAAGGGAGTCCTCCCAGAAGTGTATGCAGTTTCTAAGACACACTTTACAGACTTCACTCTTTGATTAAAGGTCAATCTTGATGACTCTGCAAAAGGGAAAATTTTTCTCTTAAATGCTGATCAAGTTTTGAGGTCTTAATCAAGTCTCATCAATGCTTAACTCTCCCCTGCCCACTAAATAGTCACTGACACACCCATTGCGCTAGATAAAACCTGGATGTTGGATGCAACTTGAAAGAAGATGGGGCAGTAAGAAGATCAGAACTGACTGGAATTTATTTTCACTTTCCAGACAAATGATGACTCAAATGATCAAAATAATGTCACTAGAAAAGATAAGCTGTATTTGGAATGAGATGCAACCCACTACAATAACAATATTCTAATGTTAATATTTACTCTAGTAGTTTAATATTCATCTATTTTCCTTCTATAAAAGTATATTTGAATTGCATATACTTCTCATGAACTTGATTATATTTCAAAAGCTGTAATTTCAGCCAAGTAGAATAGCTTAACTTATCAACATTGACGATCATACTAAAGTAAACTATCTAGAGCCTTGAAAAAGGTGGGCATCACAGGCAGGAAGCCCTTTTCCTGGGCCTGCTCTATAGCAGGACTTGCAGACCCCAAGGGATACCCATCATCTGGATACAGTGGCAAACCAGAAAAACTGGGAACTCTATAGGGTCTTGATGCTTCTGTCATTGAAAGAAGGTAGCAAAGAAAAAAAAGAGTCTTCTCCCTTCCTTCTAGTTTCTGACAACTTTGCCATGTTGTGTTGAAAATGAGCCTCAGGCAGAACTCTGGATTCCTGCTATAGTTTCTCCCTGAGCACATATTATGGAGAAGAATTATGACAGTCTTGAAATACTTATTTTACCCTCACTGCTCTGGGGGTTTTCTCACTCTCATAATTTAAGACAAGGTTCCCATTTTATTTCCTTCTCAACATTGGCCACAGCCATTCCACGCTGTTACTACTCTTCAAAACCTGTTTCCAACAGGCAGAAATCACTTGAGATGAGAATGAGAATCTCTGAAAAGCAGACGGTTTTAGAAGCCAAAAGCCTCAGAAGAGAAAAGTGAAGCCAAGCAAGGCTGAGTAATTTCTGTCATCTACGAGAGGAGAGAAGAAAATGCTGGCATGTGACATTCAAGATATCTTCCACTTCACAAAATGTTCAGGTTATATAATGTAAGCTTCTACTTTTATCACATCTTTGAAAGGATACATTTTAGAAATGAAGGGGATATTAATGGTTGCAGAGGTTTGCGGAGGGAAAAAGGTGGTTGTGATTATAAAAGGGCAACACGAGGATTCCTTGTGGTGTTGGCAGGAATTGTTCAGTATCTTGACTGTGGAAATGAATATACCATCTTATACAGGTAATAAAACTGTGTAGAACTTAATACACACAAACACACACACGGTACACGTAAAACTGGGTAAATCTGAATTAAGATTTCTAAATTCTATCAATGCTGATATCCTGGCTGTAATATTATACTATAGTTTTGCAAAACCTTACCATTGAGGAAAACTGGACCAACTGTATAAGGGATCTCCCTGTACTATTTCTTACAATTGCATGTGAATCTACAATTATTTCAATTAAAAATTCAATTTAAGAAAAGTGATTAATAGAAAGATGTCAGTAAGACAAATGGAGAATAACTGACAGAGTGTACCTACCAGCAAGAAATGGTTAATAAAGAATAATGGAAAAATACCCAATCTAGATAAAAGTTAGAGAAATGTAAATTAAGACAGTAAAACATCACTTTCTCCAATCAAGAGCTAATATTAAAATAAAAAGATAATGCGAAGGTATAATAAGACCTATGCTCCTGTACGATGATACCAGGAGTGTAAACTGATGCAGTATTTTTTTAAAGCCATTTAACAGTTTTGTAAAAATAATATTGCTTGGTATTTAAAATTCAAATAATAAAGAACAGTAAAAGAAGAATGCAAATAGTCATCTAAAATTCTATCAGCTACAAACAGCCATTAACATTTGGCAAACATTATAGGCTACTTTTTATGCATATACTCAGACAAATAAAAAATAATAATTTAAAAAATCAATCACATTATATACAACTTTAAAATAAAAGTATTTAATTCAGTTTTCCTTGAAACTAGCAAAAGAATATAACTATCTTGAAATCGAAGAAACTGCTGAATATCCAGGAAAAGTTTCTTTACAACAAGTAATATTATTTCTCAAGAGATTTTTCCAAATTAGAAAGATTAGGTAAAATATTATGAATTGAGATTACTATGTGTCTCTATGTATATTTTAATGTATGTGTATTTATAAGTATCTATTTCAATTTTCAAGTAGTAAAATTCAGTCACTTCTGTGACAAAAAGCAGGAGTCTAACCAAATAAAAATGTTCCATCCTATTTCTTACATACACAAAACAGTTTAAAACAAGCTCTTTGAAAACAAGTTGATAGGATGAGTTTTCAAGAAAAGAGTAATAATGGAATGCTAACCTGAACGCAAAATACATAAAATGAAAAAATCTAAATGGGGATGCCTGCCTGACACAAGTAGTAATTATAGCAATTTTAAATACAGAGAAATTGCTCACGGATTTAGATTATAAGTCAATCTCCTTCTTCATGAATTACCTGTCCAGTGAGAATTTGGGTTTGTGGTTTCATCAACCACTATCTTAAGCACAATCAATAATTTAGAATAATACTATGTTTTAGCTTGCCCCATGGTTTTCTTTTATAACTTTTTTCTCAAATTTTCAATTGCTTTTCTTTTTTCTCTTGTTTATTAGACAGATGAATATATCCACTCAACAATAAAAACTTCCAGGTTTGTAATAATGAAAGGCATGTATCAGTATATACTATCTTCTTAAGATAACCTCCAAGGAACCATTTGCTTTGATCCAACAATTCTATAAATTTATTCCAAAGAAATGATCAGAGATGCAGTTAACGTTTATGTGTAAAACTATTTGTTACTACTTATGATAATGAAAATTAGAAACAATCTAAATTGTCAATAATAAAGGATTTGTTAGATAAATTACAAAGAAGCATACATCAAGAAAACTACTTTCTAAATGTTCATATATATAAATGCAAATGCATAGAAAAGACTGTAAAGGAATATGCAAAATTGATAACAACAGTTACTTCTGAGGATGAGATATCTGGAGAACTTTAATTATTTGAGACTTTAAAAAGAAAACAAATGGGGATATTACTTGACTTAATTTTAAAAATACATAAAAAGCTGTTATTAATATTCTACATATCCTACAGAAAGAACCAGCTCAAAGAAAAACAGCAATGAACAAAAGCACATCTATTAACGTTTATTAATCTTATGTACTATTTAATGTATTCTATTCAATGTATTTCTAGTTAATGTACTAATAAATTTTAGTAACATAAGAAAATGTTCACTATATATTATTAAGAGAAAAGTGGGGGGGGATAAAATGTTCTATCTGCTCCAAGTATCTATGTATATCCACAAATAGGAAAAGAGAAGAAATTGTATCAAAATATTAATAGTTTTTTTATCTAGTTTGAAAATATTGGTGATTTCTATTTTCATTCATTTATTCACTTTCCAAGTTTTTGTTATTTTTTTTTTACAATAAACATAAAAATGGTTTATGGCCAAGACACAAAATAAGTTCTCTTATCGATTGCACAGTTCATTGCCATCAATTCTCAGGAAAAGAGCCTTTCTTTTACGGACCTTCATCACAAAGGTTGTGCGTGGTAGATGATACACAAAGAACCCACTAACTAGAAATGGGCAATAGTCAGACAAAGGCTGGAAGTTCTGTCCTTTTTACTGAAAACAAACAAAATGGGGAAGCATACTAGAGAGACTCAAAGAAGGAGTTTTTCTTAATAGTCAATTGTACCAATTATAACAGAGAAGAATGAACCTGATTCCATATTGGATCTACTTACTCCTTTAGCTTTAACCTTTGTGCTCTGTTGCCTGTGCTTTGTCTCCTCAATAAGTAAAGAAATGTTGCCTATAGCCTGAAATACACATAATGGCTCTTTCTCAAGGTTCTGTCTCCCAAGCTTGACCTTTAAAGGTATAACACTTTTCATTCATATAGAGATAAGAGGTGCAGAACAGAGAATAACATTTTCTCTTAGTGGATGTTTATAGGAACTTTGTGAGCAGCCTGACAAGGACTACCAACATTCCTCTGGGGTCTGGCTGGCACCAAGAACTTTGCAATAACCAGCCACACCCCACCCCTTTTAGTACAAAAGAAGCCTGAATTTTAACTCAGATAAGATGGTTCATTGGGACACTAGTCTGCCATCTTTCCGATCTGCTGGCTTTGTGAATAAAGTAACTATTCCTTGCTCCAACATCTCATCTCTCCATTTATTGGTCTGTCACACAGCAAGCAGTATAAGCTTGGACTCAGTTACAAAATTAGCCAACACTTAAATGACATCTTAGGTTTAATAAACAGGTACACTCTCAATCGCAGCATAAGTAACACTGTAGATTAGTCAAAAGTGAAAAGTCCTAATGAGATGGTAGCTTTCAAAGCAAGGTGAGGAGGGCTTCCTTCTGGGACAGCTTCTTGCCTGTTAGTGATGATTTCTAGGTGATCTGCTGCAGACAGCGGGCTGGACCAAATAACTTGAGTTATTTTCTGCTCTATCTCTATAGACAGGAAAAATAGCAAAATCCTCTGTAGCCTAAATGATCCATTTTATAAGTTGGACTTTACAGATGGTTTTAAGCACAAAGTGACCTGGGGCAAAGATTCCCACTCATGATATTTTACAAATTCAAGGTTCTCAAATATTTTCAATAGGTATCATAAAACTCCCAAACCAAAATTACTTTTAACTCACTTTGATGTCAGAAAAAGATATGCCCCATGCAGTTCTTTTGGGAGGTTATGTGTTTGCATATGTGTAAATACACTGTATGTCAATACACACACCAGTGTGTGAGCGTGCATGCGTGCACATGCACGCGCACACACACACAAACAAAAAGGAGCTGCTGAGCATAGCAGTGGGCATTTCATCACCATGTGAGGCAGATTTCACATGAAGCAACTAACATCTAAGCTTCAAGAACCTTCCCTTGTGTAGATCCCTTCCAAGGCTTTGTCCTACTAATTTGATCAAGTGACCATATGTTTTGATAAAATGTGTAAAAGAAGATGTTGTTTCAATATTCACTTAAAGAGATGGTCTGATGTTGTGCCTGCTTTTGGACCCATGAACTGGATCTATCACTGAGTAGCATTAATAATGCTAATACATGGCTGGAAGGGGAGGCACCAAGAAGGGAGAAGAATATAAAATATTTACTGACTGCCAAATATGTTCTAAGCCCAATGAAAGGTATTTTATACAAACTAGAGCTTCAATTTCCTGCTTTGGAGCATGCTCTTCACTTTCTGGCTCAGTGTGAAGTCAATGCAGCTGAATTACAGGGCCCACAAAGGTGGTTGGTCCCCTTACTTCCTTTCTTGGTAACACTGCATTTATTTATAATGCACTCTTTGGTTCTAAAGTACTTCTTATCATATTTAATCTGATCCATCAACCACCCTAGAAGATAGGCAGATATTATTAAAACCATTTTACAGACTTAAAAAAAAAAACCTAAAATTTAGAGACATTGGGCAGTTCAGTGAAGGTCATAAGGTAAATAACAGAATGATGACCAGTGAGCTTCCCTCTACTCTATCCCTTGAAGAAGGATAAGAAGCAAATGGTAAACAGACAGACCTTCCTAAACAAGATAACATTAGTTTCTACAAAAATACCCTTGGTCCTGGGCTTGTACCCAGAAGGAAATCTACTTCAGGATGACACCTGCACCCCAATGTTCATAGCAGCACTATTTACAATAGCCAAAACATGGAAACAACCTAAATGTCCATCAACAGGTGACTGGATAAAGAAGATGTGGTATATTTATACAATGGAATACTACTCAGCCATAAAAACCGACAACATAATGCCATTTGCAGCAACATGGATGATCCTAGAGAATGTCATTCTAAGTGAAGTAAGCCAGAAAGAGAAAGAAAAATACCATATGAGATCACTCATATGTGGAATCTAAAAAACAAAAACAAAGCATAAATACAGGACAGAAGTAGACTCATGGACAGAGAATACAGACTTGTGGTTACCAGGGGGGTAGAGGGTGGGAAGGGATAGACTGGGATTTCAAAATTGTAGAATAGATAAACAAGATTACACTGTATAGCACAGGGAAATATACACAAAATGTTATGATAAATCACAGAGAAAAAAATGTGACAATGAGTGTGTATATGTCCATGAATGACTGAAAAATTGTGCTGAACACTGGAATTTGACACAACACTGTAAAATGATTATGAATCAATAAAAAATGTAAAAAGGGATAGACTGGGATTTCAAAATTGTAGAATAGATAAACAAGATTACACTGTATAGCACAGGGAAATATACACAAAATGTTATGATAAATCACAGAGAAAAAAATGTGACAATGAGTGTGTATATGTCCATGAATGACTGAAAAATTGTGCTGAACACTGGAATTTGACACAACACTGTAAAATAATTATGAATCAATAAAAAATGTAAAAAAAAAAAGGAAAAAAAAAGAAATTCCACAACTAACTTAGACATGTGCACAATAAAATCTATATAAGAATGAAAAAAAAAATACCCTTGGGTCCATCACAGGCTAAATCAGAGCCACACACAGCCATAGGAACTCAGAAGGAACAAAAACCCTAACACAATAATCTCTTCTCCTAACTTTCATTGTGAAAATATTAACGAACAAGCCCATCTATCTAACCCAAGGCCAACACCAAACACTGAACCCTTAAACCTGTCTTTAACAGAGATGCATTGCTCTCAGTCTACCCAATTGCATCCCCCAAATCTTAAGTCTTCTCAATTGTCTTCCATTAGCTTTCTCCTTTCCACCCCTCCCCACAGTCACTTTGGTATTTCAATATACTTGCCCTTTTAGGAACTCAGATCTCATTTTATTGCATGTGGAAACCATGAAAGTAGTTCCAATGTCAAAACAGAACAAGTCATCATCCTCCAATGTTATTAAAATAGAGAAAGAAGTTGAATGTGAAGATGGCCAAAGAGGTGACCTTGCCAACTCTGCCCAAATTCCCCAGCTACAGGAAATTCTTTTCCCTCCCAGACTCAAATGAAAAGGTTTTATAATTCAAAATAAGCCAACAGAATGGAAAAGTAAAGGTAAAAGACATGAAAAGTGATTTCCAGACAACATGGCCACATTTCTAGAATCAGCAGGTTATAGTTATTGCTTCCATTTCTTCACCCCTGGTTTCTTTATTACCTCTTTGCAGTCAGCTTCCCTCCTTACCACACTACTAAAATGGCACCCTTCAGAGTGTCCAGGAGCCCCTTCTTGACAAGCCAAATGGCTTCTTCATTTATTCTTTGTTTTCTGCATTCTCTAGGTGGTCTTTACTCTGTTAATATAAGTGAGCAGGACCCTGTGGGACAGACTCTTCCCCCATATCCTCTGCTTTAGCTCCTCTCTGAAGTACCTAGATAACAGTATCTGATACACGTTTCCTGAGATATTTTACAGATGCTAAAACCCCCACCAAGTGGAAAATGTTAATGACTACTTGATGACCATGAACACACAGCCCCCAGGTCTACTGGAACCTAAAGATCGACAGCTTTAACCCCTGTGACAAGGCCCCGTTAATCTCACCATCAGCCAGTCAGAGAACTGTGTCCAAGCTGATCACATTCCCTGCAATACAACTCCCTCACCTGGCCTTTAAAAATGCTTTCCTGAAACCCATCGGGGGTTTGGGCTTTTTGAGCACTAGCTGTCCTGGATTCCTTGTATGGCATCTTACAAGAAACACTGCAGTCTCCTTCACCACAACCCAGTGTCGATAAATTGGCTTTATTGCCTGTGGGTGGGCAGATCCAAGTTTGGCTTGGTAACATTAACTTTCCCATCTTGAAACTCTCCATGCCTTTGATCATACCAGGGTTCTGGTTCTTCCCTGTTTCTCATTGTGCTGCTTCTCTTTTATTCTCTGGGTCTACCTACAGAACATTCTGCTAATCTCTATCCCACATTTCATTTTGCTATTTTTCCCCTTCCCATTCCCACAATAAAATGGACTCAAAACCTATCTGTCACCTTCCCAGTCTACCTGAGAAACAGCCCACTTTTTCTTGGTTGCAAACATAAGGTATTTTCAGAGTTAAGCTCAGAAAAGGCTCTGGAGGAAGGCATGTGACACTCTGAATTTTCCTGAGGTTGAAACATTCATAATCTCAGGCTGAATGAAGTCGTCCAAGGAGTCGAAGACCTCTCTGTCAAAGTCTTCCCTACAGTGGGAGCAAATAACGAATTATTTTTACCTCCATAATTATAGGCCAGATGGCAAGGGTTCAAAGTCCATAGCACAAGGGCCACACACTTAATTTGATTCTCTAATAACCAGAATTTTGTTGCTGATCAGACATAAACTAAATTGATATGTAATTAAAAGGATTTTTGCCTACAAGCACTCTGTGAGAACCATCACGTTTATCTAATAGAAGGACAATATAATTAAGGAAGTTCTCAATAATAGAATTAGGAACTCACAGAGGGATGCCCTTGCCCACAGTGTATCCTACTTAAACAAGGCATCCTCCAGAGCCTCTACAGGTCACAAGCCCAGGAAAAAATGCAACGGTCACTGACTGAAAGCTTGATTGATTGATCTGATACAAATGAAGGTAAAATTCCTTGCTGTCCCAATAAAATACTCATTGAATGTTAATAATACGTATCAATAAATATCACTTTAAGTTTTACAAGGCTCCTTATAATTCATTCATTCAATACATGACTTAATTGACTGCTGAACGTGTGTAGGCACTGTAGGAAATGTAAAAGTAAGTTAGAAATGGTTCCTCTGGACAAGAACTTGACAACTGAGTAATATGATTAGATACATATTTAAATAACTACAATATAAGTGGAAAATAAGTGATTCAAGAACTGTCCAGATAAAATACTACATGTTTAGCTTTTTTAATATCAGGATAGATTACTTTTAAGAAGAATTTGATCTGTATTACATATTTGAATTCATTCAATAATTACTTATTACTTGCCCACAAAGTGCAATGATATGAGGGATACAGAGTGACAAACACAATGACCCAATCACTACATAGCTCAGAGTCTCATCAGGAAAGCACAAATTATACATATCAATAATTTCAATACTGCGAATCACTAAAGTAATGTGCCAGTTCTTGTAAATCAACAATATTCTGGCAGTCTTGCTTCCTCCCCAACCCCCATAAGATAACCTTGTGCTTTCCCTTTCCCAGCCAATAGCCCTGAAATGTGGCCATGGTGTTGAAAATGTCCACCTATGATACAAAAGATCCATTTTTGAGTCACAGACAATATTGCTGATTTTCGGGGGGGGTTGTTTCTTTGTTTAGGGGAGAGTAATTAAGTTTCTTTTTTAATTTATTTATTATTTTTTAATGGAGATTCTGGGTATTGAATCCAGGACCCCTTGCATGCTAAGCACATGCTCTGCCACTGAGTTATTTATACACTCCTCCAATATTGCTGTTTTATTTCCCAAGAACCCCATTTCTGCTAAGAAATGAAATTAGGGCAGTCAAATGTATGTTGGCTATTCAGCTGATCATGAATGTACCCTAAGACTAAATATGAGGTAATGTTCCTCAATTAGGCATGATAATCTTCTTCAGGTAAGCATATTATGTGTTTATACCAAGCTCCTCAGCTTGTTAGTGAAAACGGCCTTCTGCTGTGTAGCTGAGATAACTCAGCTGGGACAGAGACCCCAGATGGCAAGAAAAAAAAAAAAGGTGATTCCTTTTATGCCACATAAGCAAAAGTATTCATAGCCATCCTTGGTAATTCATTCTTTCCAGATATAAAAACAAACTCATTAATAGTTTTAAATATAACATGGCTCTGTATAAAATGGAGGTTCCTTTATAAAATTCTTATAGTACATTTTCTTTAAAAAAAATTCTTATCTTTTTCTGAAAGCCTACATGAACTTTAAGAAGTTACAAGCTTATTTCATTTATTCACTGATTTATTCTCTCACTTGTCTGTGTCTTCAGCACACATTTAGCATGGTATGCTAAACACAACACATGGAGTTAAAGACAAATACATCACAGCCCCTGCCCTCAAAGTGCCCACACTCCAGTTATTAAAGCACAGAAGAGGGAGTGATTAACACCCAAAGCTTAACCAGGGCCCTCATGGAGAGTGGGTCTTAAAAGAACAGCGCAGCCTTTACTGGGACCAAGGAGTGGCCATGGTCATGCCAGGCCAAGATAACAGCTGAAGGGGAAAAGTCTAGATGCTTAAGGGAGAGCAATGAAGAAACTTTTATACTTAGAGCTTGGTTTAATTAAATATTAACATTTAAATATTAATTTTTATCCTGAGTCTTGGAAGAGTCTAAAAATTAAAAAAAAAATTGACTAGACTTTAAGTGTTTCTAAATAAAGCCCTCCTAGAAGTCCCATCTTCAATCTGAGCTTCAAATCTTCTAAGACTGCCATTTATTAAAAGCGTGTCTTCTCTAGAAGGGAAGATAAACTCTAAATCCTAAGAACAAATGTGGAGGAAAAGTCAGATTATAGTAACAGTTACAAAGTTACCTGAGCAAACATTCAGAATTATCAACAGAACAGACATTTACATAAGAGTAAACAGTATGAATCAGTTACTGGAACAGCTCAGTTTCTCTTAGAGAGACAGAGACAGAGAGAGAACATTGTCACAGCCATGAAATAATGACCAGTATTTTCCTTATCACTCTTTCATTCCTACATCCTGATACCCCTGACAAGTATCATCTGATGGAATTTATATTATTCCACAGTTGAAGTCTACAGGGGTTAAGAATTTGACACAAATACATTAACTCAGGATAGCAAAGACGATGTTGGATTTAAGGCCCAGGGCTCAATCTCCCATTCTACTTCCAAAACAGTTCTGGACAACACTTTCAAAAATTAAGCTATAAATCAGAAAGGAAATGAACTCTGAGTCACCTCATAACTGATCCAAAACACCTCAATTCAGAGCCACCACACCCTCCAACTTACAGTGACTGAGGGCCAAGAAATCTCAGATTTTGTATCTTTCATGCTGAAACAGTGATTTTTCTGCTTGGAACTTCAGGGAATTCCCCCTCCCCTCTCTTCTCATCCCTCAAAATGTAGGAAGTGCCCTTTCCTTCTCTGTCTCTGGGGAAAGAGTAGACTCTTTTGTGGCCATTAATTTTTTTGTATTGTTAGCTCATATTAACTTAGTTTTTATTCTAATTGTACAGTTTGATGAATTTTGACACATATATAAGTCTGTATAACCATCATCCCTGTCAAGATGTAGAATGTTTTCATCACCTAAGAACTTTCCCTACTTCCCTTCCCAGTCAGTTTCTGTCCATTCCCAATGGAGACAACAACAGTGGTGATTTCTATCTCCTTAGAATATTTTTGCCTGTACTAAAATTTCATAAAAATGTAGTCACCCAATAATGTGTTCTTTTCATGTCTGGCTCCTTTCACTTAGCATGTTTTGGAGATTCATCCATGTTATTAGGTGTATTGGTACTCTGTTCCCTTTTATTGCTGAGTAGTATCATATAACATGAACGTACCATAACTGTCCATTATCCTGCTGATGGACATTTTGGGCTGTTTTCATTAATAGGCTGTTAATAATAAATCTGCCATAAATATACCTTAAGAAATCTTTTTGGGGACAATTGCTTTCATTTTTCTTGGACAGATACTAAAAAGGATCATAGAGCAGGTAATATGTTCAACTTTGTAAAAAAAAAAAATCTGTTTTAACCTGAAAAATCTTTCTTCTTTGGAGGTTGCAATATTTTACCCTCTTACCAGTAACATACTATTGCTCCACATCCTCAGCAAAAGTTGTTGCAATAAGTCTTTTTAATTTTAGCCAATTCAGTAGGTATGTAGTGGTATCTCATTGTGGTTTTACTCTGCATCTCCCTGATAACTAATTACACTGATCACTTTTTCATATTTATGTAGGTCATTAATATATTTTCCTCTGTGGAGTATCTGTTCAAGTCTTTTGCCTAATTTTTAGTTGGGCTATTTTTCCTTTTTTATTATTGTCATAGGAATTCTTCACAGATTCTTTTTTAAGAAAGAATATTTTCACTTCTTATTAAATTATTTTAGATTCTTGGGAGCAATCAATAGAAATTTTAGTCCAACAACAGTTTTGCTCAGATTTAGTTACAATCTTCAACCCTTGGAGAACAAATGACATTCTTTGCTTTCTATCCATGAAGATAAGTTATTCCAGAAAGTGATGCAGGAAAAAAAAACAGATGTGGGGCTTGAGAAGGGCCGTGTCCCAGGCTTCAGTTGAGCCCCTGGAATGTGATGTGCCCCACCAAGTGTGGGTCCTTGGCTTCGTGCAATAAAGAATTCAAGAGCGAGCCACAGCTGAGTAAAGGTAGATTTATTCAGAGAGATACACTGAAAGGCAAGAGAAAGGCCACAATGTGTAGGGGTTGGGTGCTCATATTAAAAGTAGGTACACATTCCATAGACAGAATGTGGGCCATCGCTGAAGAGAGAGAGAGAGAGAGGGGACCGCGAGGCGCCGTGTTGCTAGTTTTTATGGGCTTGGTGGCTTCATATGCTAGTAAGTGGAAGGACCAGTCTAAGTAGCTTGGGGAAGGAGATGGGATTCCCAGGAAGTTGGCCATTTCCCACTCTTTGACCTTTTGTGGCTAGCCTTGGGACTGCCATGATGCATGTGGGCGTGTTATTTACCATGTTAATATATTACAATGAGGGTATAATGAAGCTCAAGATCTACTAGAAGTTAAATCTCTTATCACCTTGAGCCTCAAGGCCTACTGGGGGTTGAATCTTGCACCATTTTGATGTTAACTGCTGTAGCATTCCTTGAATGGCTGTGCCCTGCCTTCTTTCATCCTGTCTCAAAAGATCCCAGAATCTTTTAGAAAGCATGATGCTGCACATATAACCTAACATCTTTACAGATTCTTGATACGAGAACTTGTCATGTTTACGTTTTGTGAATATTTTTTGCCAGCCTATTTATTTGTTATTGATATTTCTGTTTATGATAACAGATAGGAGTTTGGTTTATGTTTTTTCTGTACGGTATCTAAGTGTGTTCTAGCACCATTTGTTGAAAGCTTTCCCTTCTTCACAGAGTTGCGGTGGAATATTTGTCAAAAATCAATTGTATAACTCTGATTCTATTTCTGGACTCTGTATTATGGAAGGCAAATTCATGTGTCTGATACACCATGACGGCAAACTGAAATGTTGGAGCCTGGAGCAGAGTAAGGTTTATTGTAAAGCCAAGCAAGGAGGATGGGGTGGCTTATGCCCAAGAAAACCCCAAACTTCCCCAAAGGGTTTCAGCAAAGCATATTTAAAAGCCATGGGCGGGGGGCGGTCACAGGCACATGATCAGCTAGTGCATGATTCTCTGACTGGTTGATGTTGAGGGAACAGGACAATCAACACTATCAATTCCTAGGCACCAGGAGGTCTGAGGGTCACGTGCTCTTGATCATCAAGTAGTTAACTTCTTCCCTTTGGTGGGGTTTTAGCATCTGAAAAACTCAGGAAATACACTTGAGATACTATTACCCAGGTACTTCTGAGAGGAGCTGCCGCAGAGCATAAGGGAGAGGGGTCAGACCCTGCAAAAGGCCCTCCAGGGTCCTGCTCAGTTACATCTGTTTTGTCCCACTGATCCATTTGTCTAACGTACATCAGCAGCACAGTCTTATTTACTGCAGCTTTATGGTTCATTTTGAAATCAGGTAATAAAGTTATCCAACTTTGTTCTTCGTTCTATTCTAGGTGCTTCACTTTCCCCATAAACATTAGAATTAGCTTGTCAGTTTCAACAACAACAAACAACAAAAACCCTGCTGGGATTTTTATTGAGATTGTATTGAATCTATGCATCAATTTGAGGGAAGCTGACATTTTAACAATATGGATATTTTTAGCCTGCATTTCTGCTAAGCTCATTTGTTGGTTCTAGTAATTTTTTTTACAGCTTCCATAGGATTTTCTATATGCAAAATCAGTTCACTTATTAATAAAGTTTTTTTTATTTCTTCCTTTCCCATCCATGTGATTTTTTTTCTTCCTTGACTGTATTGGTTAGGACCCTAGTACAATGTTGGATAGAAGTAGTGAGACATTCTTGCCGTGTTTCTGATTTGATGGGGAAAACACTCAGTTGTCCTTCATTTGGTCTGATATTACCTGTTGGTTTCTCATGGATGAATTTTATTAGATTGAGTTAGTTTGCTTTAAATCCTAATTTACTAAGAGCTTTTATGGTGAACAGACATTAAATTTGTCTAATATTTTACTCCATCTCGTGAGATAATTATATGATTTTTCCCTTTATTCTGTTAGCATGATGAATTACATTGAATTTTAAACTATAAACCAATCTTGCATTCCTGCTAAACTCTTCTTGGTCATGATTATCAATTTTATATTTTACACCTTTATGTATATGTACATATATTATATATAATATCCATGTATATACGCACATATTTTTATATATTTATATACTCAATCTATTTTTCATTTTCTAAAACAAGAATTTAAATCAATAAATTTCACTCCAATCACTGATTTATCTACATCCCACTCCACTCTCTGGTTTGGTTTTTCATTATCATTCAGTTTAAAATATTTTAAAATTTTCTTCATGAGTTCTTCTTTGAACAATTTAGAAATGTGCTGTTTAATTTCCATATATTTAAAGATGTTCTAAATTTCTCCTATGTGTTTATCTGTAGTGTAATTCTATTGTAGTCAGTAAGATTTCAATCTTTTGGAATTTATCAGTAATTTTCTTTGGCTCAGCATATGATCTGTTTTAATAAATGTTCTGTATACTCTGGGAAAAAATCTTTATTGGGAAGTTGTTAGATGAAGTGGTCTATAAATAGCAATTTGGCTAAGGTAGCTGGTCAAACTATACAAACACACCTGTATGATTTGTGTTCTTTGTGCCATTCTTATCATCTACTTTATTTCTACAAAGGTTATCAATCTCAAATTATTAAGAGTATTTTTTACTTTAGTTATCTTTTAAAGAAGTTAACAAATTAGGGGGGAAATGTAGTTATAGTTAACCAGATACTTATTTTGGGGGCATTCTATATACCTTCAGATAGATCTATGTTTCCACCTGGTATCATTTCCCTTGGGTCTAAAGAACTACTTTTAACATTTCTGATTAAGTGTCTGCTTTTTTTTGTTTTTAAAGTCAATACTTCACCATAATTTCTGAAGGATATTTTCACTGAGTAAAGAATTCTAGGTTGACTATTTTTCTTCTACTAATTTAAAGATGTCATTTCATTGCCTTCTGACTTGCATTGTTTTTTATGAAGTTAGTAGTAATTATTAGAAGTGTCCTCCTTTATATATCATTTCTCCTCTAGATAAATGTATATTTCTAATCTTCAAATTTCAGAAACTTGACTATAGGGTACCTACATGTGATTTTCTTTGTTTACCCTATTTGAGGTTTACAGGTTCTTATACCTGTTGGTTGATATTTTTCAACACATTAGGGAAACTTTTGGTCATTATGTCTTCAAACATTTTTTTCCCCAGTCTCTCCACATTCTTTATGAGACTCCAACCAGATACTATTATATTGTTTGATATTATCCCACTAGTAGCTGAGGCTAAGTTCATTTTTTGTTTTTTCTCTTTGTGCTTCAGTTTAGATTATTTCTAGTGCCCTGTTATAGAGTTCAATGATCCTTCTCCTACAGTTTCTAATCTACTATTAAGTCTACCAGAGAGTTTTTTCCTTCAGAATGTATTTTTTAGGACTTGTGCTTTCATTGATTACTTTTATTATTCTTATTTCTCTGCTGAGATTTTTCACCTATTGACACAGTAAGCTCTTTTCTTTTACATCATCTAACGTTTACAGTTTTTTAAATACTGTGTCTAATAATTCAAGTATCTATGTCATTTCTGGGTCTGTTTTACTGACTTTTTCTCTTGATTATGATTTACAATTTTCTGCTTTTTCATTTGTCTAATAATGTTTTCTTGTTTTTGCATACCGTGAATGGTGCATCAGAGTCTGGATCTTGTTGTTTTCCCTTAAAACTGGTTAATTGCTTTTTTCTGCGAGGCAGCAAATTGATTAGTAGATGTGCTTTATCCTTCCAAAAGCTTTACCAAAGGGTTTGCTAGGGCAGGGCTAGTGTAACCCTGACGAGAGCTAAAGTAGCCCACTTTGACACATGGTCTTTCTGCCATTTCAGCTAAACATCTAATATGTTCACTGAAGTCTCCTCCTCTGAATTTGAGAAATTCCAACACTCCTAACCCTATACAACCTTCAGAATATCCATTCAGCTAAGAGCCTTCAGTAACTATTTTCTGCCTAAACTGGCATAGTCTTGCCTGTACAGGCACTCAGCTATAGACTCAGAGAAACCTATTTTCAGTTTATGAAATTCCTTTGCTGTACAGCATCCTACACTCTCATATCCCACCTTCCAAGTTTCAACACCCTACAACCTCTGAAATCTACTTCCTTTGTGCTAATTTCTGTGTGGACTTCTCTTTAATGTGTTATTAGTGTGAAACTGCCCCCACACATACAGCCAAGGTGAATGTGGAGCTCAACTTTTTAGTTCCCTTCTCTAAAAAAATCAGTCCTGTGCTATCTATTCTCCAATGCCTGAAAAAAGTTGCTTCAAATATTTCATACAGTTTTATATTTGTTAATGAAGGAAAGGTAAGTCTGATAATAATTTCTGTCATGGATAGAACTATAAGACCATTACTGGAAGTTATAAACTTCTCTTATCCCAAGTAGAAGGGTTATACATACAGACACATAGACACACACACTTCAACAGCCACCTCTCTACAGAAACTCTTACATATCTAAAACTTCCCAAAGTCTGAAATTTGGGACATACACACTTTCAGTTATGATTAAATTACACCCCCCCCAATAGGCATTTACTCATTGCAACACATCTTTCTTTGTTTCAGGAAGACAAAAGGAAATAAAAAAATTAACATAAACCATACCTGGAAAGATGACTTCATATGGCATAGGACTACAGAAGTTTGACCACCTGGATTGTGGTACCCATCTAACTTTTTTCTGATGCACGATTATCAGCTCAACATACATGAATCTCTGATAATCTTTAAAGTGAAATTTAGTCCATTCATTTAGTCAAAGTGCAATTTCTTTGGAGAGTAGAGTCTTTTATAGCTAGAATGTTCATATAAATTATTATTCAAACTGGGAAGCTTTGACAATTTTAATAACTATCCAAGGACAAAAGTCATATACCAACCATGGCTAGGACATATGGTGTTCATGAAGAAGTATTCATAAAATGGTCTCCTGTCTTGAATTGCAAAGATAAGAAAGGAAAGTGGTTCTAACAGGCTTTTAAACCACTTGCATTCTGCATGTTATGAGAAAGTCTATTACATACTTTCCTCTTTGAAAAAATAGTGGTCTGAGGAGGTGTACAAATCCACTAGTAAGAAGTGGCCACTTTTCTTTTCTTTAGTATACTGTCATGTTTTGAAAGACCACTTCACTTCAAATGCAGGAATTACCCTTGTGTACATGCTGTGCATGTATGTGAGGGGATAGAGTGGGAGAATGAGAGGTAAGAGAGTGAGGAAGAAAATATATGTTTTGCCATTTTTTTGTTAATAGACTCATTAAGTTGCTTTCATCTTTTCTATCAAAAGTTGGAGATGGGGTGTTCAGGTCCTATTCAGGCCAATTATATCATTGGTTGCACTGTTTTCATTAAGGGTCCTTGTGTGATGTATCAATGTAAAATTCTTTCTATATTAAAGTTTGCTTACTTCATTGTGATTAGCAGGAATACGAATCAGCCGAAGACAAAAAGGAAGAAAAGATCACACAGAAACTAAAATAGTCTATTAAAGGGAATAATTTTATCCTAGTCCTTGAAAAATATCCAATTGATATCCTTTTCTAAAAAGTCTGCAGTATAAAGCATCCTCAGCCCTCTTCTCTTTAGCCCCTTCATTGTATTTAACAGTTGTTCTGAACATTTTACAGCTTTGTTTCCATTGATTTAACTGTGCTCAGAAAAAATGACAACAGAATGTTCCCATGCCACTGGGGTGTTAAGGTGAAAGTATAATAATGTTCTTACAAAAATAAAAACCTTATCTGTCCTGTAGTACTGGCCAAAAAAAAATTTTTTTAAAGAGAAATGAACAAACATCTTCTCTATAATTTCTTCTTAATTAAATGAGTGAGAAATAGGGAGTATTCTTGGTATGGGTAACATAAGTAAATGATGATGTAAAACTGGCAGATTTCTCACTGATTTATTTGATGTTATCCATGAATAAGTGACCAGGAGATACTTAAATGGAAAAAAAAAAAATTCCTTACGCAGTTTGGGCCAAGGTAGCACTTAAAACAGCAACAGTGATGCACTGCAATGATAAAGAAGCAGCACTCCTATAAAATTTCCAGAGTTCTGCAGCAGACATTTGCTGGCAGTGCAGCTATGAGAGAGCTGCATCTCCTTAAATTCTTGTACTATAAGGATGTATGAATACTAATCAGAACATAAATTATCATAGCTTTATTAAGACAGCTTATGAGGATTCTGAGCTTAAAAAGTTGAATTTTCAGCAATTAAAAAGAGTGATAAAACATTCTCTTCAGATGAAGATTCCTTTAAAAATTAAAAATACAGTTATCATACGATCCAGCAATCCACTCCAGGGCATATACTCGGAGAAAACTCTAACTGGAAAAGACACATGCACCCCAATGTTTATAGAAGCACTATTGCAATAGCCAAGACATGAAAGCAACCTAAATGTCCATTGACAAAGGACTGGCTAAAGAAGCTGTGGTATATTTATACAATGGAATACTACTCAGTCACAAAAAAGAATGAAATAATGCCATTTGCACATAGATGGACCTGGAGATCATCATACTATGTGAAGTAAGTGAAACAGAGAAAGACGGTATCATATGATATCACTTATATATGGAATCTTAAAAAAATGATACAAATGAACTTCTTTATAAAACAGAAAGAGACTTACAGACATAGAAAACAAAAGTAAGGTTACCAAAGAGGAAAGGGGAAAGGAGAGGGGTAAACTAGGAGTTTGGGGTTAGCAGATATAAACTACTATATATAAAATAGATAATCAACAAAGTCCTACTGCACAGCACAGGGAACTACATTCAATATCTTATAATAACATACAATGAAAAAGAATATAAAAGAAATATATATATGTACTGAATCACCATGCTGTACACCAGAAACTAACACAACACTGTCTGACAACCAAACTTCAATAAAAATAAAATTCTCTTCAGTTAGTCTAATAATCGTAGTATGAGAAGGTTATGCATTTGACCTGAATCAGGTACAAATTGAACAAAGCTGGAGGACTGCTCAGAACCAGAAGATGAAAGAAAAAAATCAAGACTGTACCAAGACCTCTCTTAGCCCCTGATAGATAAATTTTCAACTGTACCTTGTGAGGAGAATTGGTATGAAATACAGCAACTTCATTCTTCTAACTGCCTGGGCCAAAAACCATAGAGTCATCACTGACCTATATCTTATATCCAATCGACCCGGAAATCCTGTCAGCTCTGTCTTCAAATATTTACAGAATCTGAATAATTCTTACTATCACTGCTGTTCCTATCCAACTCAAGCTACCACCATTTCTCAACTAGATCACTGCAGTAGCCTCCTAATTGATCTTGTTTCCAATTTCAAAAAAATCATCTTAGGTTTCTCTAGAATACTTGAAGGTAATTATTTTATTAAAAAGAAAGAAAAGATGCTCCACATGTAAAAGAACTTTTATTATCTCTCACCAAGTCTGGCAAACTAGCTTATTCAGCAATTTTTTGCTTAAGTTTGAGATTTTTGTCAAAGGTCAAGCATTCTTTCAGAAGAAGGAAATGAGATGATATTTTCTCAGCAGAAAATTTACAGAATTACTGTCCTTGTTCTTTACAGTGAAAATACATTTGGATAAATTAATAATTTCTGTGATGTTTGAATCCCTATTCAGTGACAGTCTCTGTTCAGTGAGCACTCTTCATGAATTCTCTTCATTAAGTCCTCATAACAAACAGAGAGGTTTATTCTGATTTTACAGATTACACAGCTAAGGACTAGAAATTACTCACGGATTTTCCAAAATCCCAAAATAGAATATGTTCAAACTAGGATATCTATGATTTATAGGGAAGTGTCTCCATAATAATAATTCAGAGTCTAATTTTTTTTTCAATTTGGACTTCAAGCTTTCAAAAAATTATCTTTGAGACTAAAATCTTCCATATGTTTTGCTAAATCAAATGGGAAACACTTTTTTCTTTAGATAAAACAGAAGAATAACCAAAGTGACAAAGTTACGACAATCAACTCAGCATAGTGTAACTTTGTATATCCAAGCCCTGGAAAACCATATCTTTGGTTTCTTGAAACCAATTAGAGTAAAGGAAAAGAAACAGAAATCAAAAGAGAACATGGTTAAAACCAGTTCTAATGCAAAGTCAGAAGGCAAAGTGCTAGACTGAGATGGGGGTGGGAACTAAGCAGACAGATGCAGCTGAATCATATTTGGAAACGAAAAGAAAAAAAAAAACTCTCATTTATCCAGGACAAGATGACAAGTTTTATCTCATGTGTGAACTCCATCTGATCAATAGTAGCTGCTCGACACGGGCACTGAAAGGAATTCTAAGGCTCCCCTTGGGCTCAACCAGAAAGGACTAGGAAGATTTTGACATGTCTAATTTGGGCATAAAATAGGGAATGGCAACATATACTCTACGTATCTGTTGTCTCTTGGCTAGAGGACAAAGAAGATATGGAAACTAATAGTAACTAAGTGCATGCTTTGAATCAGGTCCTTCATACACATTCTCTAATTAAAATCTCCTGGATCCAATGAGGTTAACATTACAATCTCCATTTTACAGAAGAGGAAAATCACTCTCTAAGTGAAACTTGAAGAAAGCAGGAAACAAATAAGGACTTTGTAATAGAAGCAAGGAAAGGCAGTATACAAATGAGTAGTCCTACATAGGCAAAGTCTGTGAGTCAGCTATTGACATCAGGAAGAACCTATGTACATTAATGTCTTCCTATCTCATTGCTTCCAGTGCTTCTCATAGTTAAGTACCACAAATATTCAGCAGTCTGAATCGTCTCATTCTTCAAGTTTAAAATTGAGTCAGTTTCTGGTATAAAGCATAATGTTTTAGTCATACATATACATACATATATTCCATTTTATATTCATTTTCATTACAGGTAACTACAAGATATTGAATATAGCTTCCTGTGCTTTACAGTATGAACTTGCTGTTTATCTATTTTATATAGAGTAGTTAGTATCTGTAAATCTCAATCTCCCAATTTATTCCTTCCCAACTCCCTTCCCCCATTGGTAACTATAAGTTTGTTTTCTATGTCTGTGCGTCTGTTTCTGTTTCGTAAATAAGTTCATTTGTGTCTTTTTTTAAGACTCCACATATAAATGATATCATACAGTATTTTTCTTTCTCTTTCCAGCTTACTTCACTTAGATTGACAATCTCCAGGTCCATTCATGTTGCTGCAAATGGCATTATTTCATTCTTTTTTTTTACAGCTGAGTAGTATTCCACTGTATAAATATACCATATCTTTTTTTATCCAGTCATCTATCAATGGACATTTAGGTTTTTTTCATGTCATGGTTATTGTAACTAGTGCTGTTATGAACACTGGGGTGCATGTATCTTTTCCAATTAGAGTTCCCTCTGGATATATGCCCAGGAGTGGGATTGCTGGATCATATTTACATAAACCTATTTTTAGTTTTTTAAGGAATATCCATACTGTTTTCCATAACGGCTGCAGCAAACTACATTCTCACCAACAGTGTAGGAGGGCTCCCTTTTCTCCACACCTTTTCCAGCATTTATTGTTTGTGGACTTTTTAATGATGGCCATCTGACTGGTGTGAGGTGATACCTCACTGTAGTTTTGATTAGTATTTCTCTGATAATTATTGATATTGAGCTTTTTTTTTCACATGCCTATTGGCCATTTGTATGTCTTCATTGGAGAACTGCATGTTTAGGTTTTCTGCCCATTTTTGGATTCGGTTGTTTCTTTTTTTAAGTTGTATGAGCTGTTTATGTATTCTGGAAATTAAGCCCTTGTCAGTCTCATCTTTTGCAAATATTTTCTCCCATTCCATAGGTTGTCTTTTTGTTTTGTTCATGGTTTCCTTTGCTGTGCAAAAGCCTATAACTTTAATTAGGTCCCATTTGTTTACTTTTGCTTTTATTTCTATTGCCTGGGTAGACTGAGCTAGAAGAACATTGCTAAGATTTATGTCAGAGAATGTTTTGCCTATGTTTTCTTCTAGAGGTTTATTGGGTCTTGTCTTATATTTGAGTCTTTAATCCATTTTGAGTTTATTTTTTAGTATGGTGTGAGAGATTGGTCTAACTTAATTGATTTACATGCAGCTGTCCAGATTTCCCCAACATCATTTGCTGAAGAGACTGTCTTTTCTCTATTGTGTATTTTTGCCTCCTTTGTCGAAGATTAATTGAACTTTAAGTCTATGAGTGATTTCTGGGCTCTCTATTCTGGACATCAATTCATTGATCCATATGTGTTATAGTCTCTTTGTAAATGATGAATAATTTTTCCCTTTGGAAATTATTTGAGTTTGAAAGAAACTTTATTTGAGCTCTCTCATTACTACTCCTAGGCCACAAACAGATTATTTTAGAACAATCAAAAAGAAAACATGCTAGCCCAAGAGCACAGAACTCTCCAGCAGCCTCAGCAACAGAGACTATCAGCTGCTCACAACTTGACCTGCATCTTAGATTAGCCACGCTCTGCCTCTAGGCCTTAGTTTTCCTAAAGTGCATTGGACCACTTCCTCCAAGATTAATGTTGACTCCCATATGCTTGTGAACTTGTGGTTTCTACAAGTTCAAATGCAACTCTTAAGAGAAAGAATAAGGGAACCTTTACCATGAATAATAAATAATGCTGGCTGAGAATAAAGAATAAATCTTTTGTTTCTTTTTTCAAGTAATGTAAGAAAGTTTTAAGATATACTGGGCATCTACTAACCACTGGCTATAAATAAGGAACTGTGCAGGTGTGAGAGGAATTTAAAGTTGTATCAAGTATAAATTTGCTCTAAATATATGAATACGTTTGGAAGGTTTGTTAGAAAGATAGTGAGTTTAGGGCTTGTTACTTTGAAACGGAAGCCATGAATGAAGTTACAATTGCAATAGGAAACAAATAGAGATCAGGAATTTGAGAGAGATTTGGGGTCAGTGATACAGACCCACGAAGGTGAAAGTTGATGCCATGATATTGCCCAGAGTGTGACAGATCAGGGACTTGTGGAACATTTCAATGGAAAAGAAGAGGAAATGGATAAGAGAATGGCTTTAAAACCAACATTACCCACACAGAAAAAGAAAAGGCATGGAGACTACATGCTATGAAAACTAAAGAAAAAGTGGCCCCAAGAGAGAATAAAGGAAGATATCAATGGAATTATGGAGGAGAGAGCAATGTACAAAACCATCTAGGAAAGCCCTTTCCAGTGAGCTTGATATTTCATAATGATCCAAAAAATGCAATGTCATTTTCACAGAGACTTAACCTATGATCAGGTACATGATACAGAGGAAGCCTAATTTGTCACTGAATGTAAATTATTCTTAAAGAAAAAAAAAGGCAGAAATGAGTAAATCATTAGCTGGATTCTAATTCTTTCAGAGAGCCATTACTTATATATGTAGGAAAGAAAAATAAACAAATGAAAAATATAATTAAGTCAAAAATATTCCCAACTTACCTATAGCATTTGCTCAACTCTTTAGAAATATGTACATTACTAAATCAACTACACCATCAAATGGTAATCCCATGACCTCTCACCCCACCTGTCACTCCATGTGCTTCTGCTCTCCAAATAAAATATGTGAGAAATTCCTTGTTGAATTTAGTAAGAGTTCCCACCCCTACACCTGTTGTGTGATGGCTAGTTTTGCCATGGGAAAGTGTGTGGCTTTATTCCAGGTGAGCCAAGGCTGTGGACTCAGTAACTGTCTCCTCCCAAATGTCCCCTGACCAGTCAAGTGGACTTAGCCCCCGTCCTCTCAGCATTCGGCCACAAGACCTGACTTAAGCTGAACCAGTGATTAGGAATGATGTGTCCAAGAAGGACACAATACTGGAATCTATTTTAAAAGAACGTAGAATGATATTTACAATTCCAGTTTCCCCTAATTCTCAGAGGTAACTGTGATATTTGCAAGAGGAGGCAGGGATCACCCCATAGCAACCCACCCACACACAGTCCATATTTATGCTGCTACCACATCATTTTCATTTTTTGCTTATCCTACCACTTTCTGTTTGTTTTGGTGTCAATAACAATGCTAGGAAGACAATGACATAAGCAACATACAATGCTGGAAGGAAGAAGAAATGTCAGTGATGAAAAGTCAAAGTGATTCATATTTAGAAACTGAAATAAATGCCAGTTGCACAATTCCAAAAAATGGGCTCTTGCTTTGGCAACAGCCCAATTCAGGTTCAGGACCACCACTCCCCTACAGCTCTCTCGTGTTTGTTCCCCAGCTGGCAGAATTCAGTGCAGGGACAGGTACGGCTGACATTTGCTAAAACATATTTATTTTCCATTGGGGAAAATTAACATTCTTCACAATACTGCTCTTGACGTAAATATGTTGTATATTTAAATCCAAACTACCTACTCATTTTCTTTAAACTGGCCTAATAATAATTATTGCTTAAAGTTACAGCAGTCAAACAGCATCTGCTTTGTGAAAAGCTAATTTTGACAGAGGTGCTTTTTACGCCACTGTAATTTTTCATATAAAGATCATGACCACTTAATGGTAAATGGCAGGTGCTTTGAGGGTGTTATTTTGTTTCATGATGATGGTTTGACTGATTATTGGAGTTCCAGTTTCACCCTGTTAATGACTCTAGTCTGTTGGATTTCCAAAAGGCATTACCAAAATTCTTAGTATCACCTCACATTTGTTCACTCTGTCACAAACTGTCAGCCATGAGGTAATGTGTTTTCTTTGTAAAACACAGAGACAATTACCTTTTCCATTTGGTCAAGAAATCTAAAAAATAAACCAAACATTTGTGTATGGCTTAAAATAATATGTTTCTTTAGCTTCGAACTCAACTAGATATGCTTTGAAGAAAACTGGTATAGACAAAGTGTTCTGTTTGAAGGATATTATTGTATCTGAAAAGGAATAAGAGTTCTCTAGATTTTAAGGAAACAAATATGATGATGGCAAAACATTCAAGGCTTTTCATGTTTTAAAAAGTAATGCCTATCTTCTAGGAAACCCAATTTTGTTATTTTCTCCAAACTTTATGATAAGTATAAAAATGAGTATATGTGGTTACTTATTCCTGAAACTCATGAAATCTTTTAGGTCAAAGATTCTGTAGATACATGTCAACATATGTTTGTTTTCCATGAATGAGAGGGATGTTGAATACATCAATTGCAAGGATGTTCTGTCCTCTTTGGGAGCCTAACCCAGCACAGCCAACTGCCGCTGCCCTAGTCCTACTTCTTCTCTAATGAATTCAAGGCATGGAGCTGCATGATCTCTGCTAAGTCCCTCAGCTTCTCCATGCCACGACTGCCTCACCAATAAATAGATGCTGACAATATGACCTGATTTTGCACAAACCAAATTATAGAACCCATGTTAAATTCTTAGGTGAGTTACTGTCACATAGGAAACATTCAAATATTATAGGATATTTTATGTCCATTATTAAAGAACTGCACATTTTTACTGAGCATCTTCTCAGGGTCAGGTAGTCTACCAGGAGAGAGAATGAAATTCAGTCTCCCTCCTCTAAGGCTGATGTCAGCAGACTGCAGCCTGCAGCACCATGTTTTTGCTTACTCCCCAATCTGAGGATTGATTTCATATTTTCAAAGGACTGTAAAGAAAAACAAGTAATAATATACAGTAAAGACTTGTAAGGCCCTCAAACTCTAAAACATTAACTCTTTGGCCTTTCAGAGAATAAATTTGCCAAATGCTGCTCTAGAAGGCCTCTCATTCTAGTGAAGGTCCTATGGTAAGAGTTCCATAAAGAACAGAAATATCCTGCTGAGGAAACACCAGGCTTATTAATCTTGCCAGGGATACTGGAGAGAACATCGCAGAAGGCTTTACAGAAGAGGTTATATCTGAACTGGGACATACGGACGTGCAGAGTAGTTATGATCGCATAGCCTGAGAAGGAAAAGGGGTATGCACTGAAACATGATCAAAACAACAGGAAGGTGTATGCCAGAAACTTTGGTTAATTGACTGTGATTAACTACAAGGTACCCTATGTGTATAGAAGGTGGAGTGGGGAAAGGAAGAAATCAATGGCCTAAAGTGAGTGTGGAAAGAGTCATAATGTGAAGGGCCTTATATGCTCTACTAAAGGTTAGGAATTTGAAGGTAAAAAGTCTTCACCAAACATTTTTAAGTAAGACAATGACAAAATTAGACCAGATAATCAGAACAATAATTCAAGCAATAGTTTAAAAAATTAATTATAAAGAAACTCTGGGTTTGGGTCCAGATGGAACAACAGGAACCAGATTTAACCTTCTGCCTGAAACAACCAAAAAAACTAGACAAGAGAGGTGAAACAAGGTTTTTGGATATTGGCAACAAGGAGTGCCAACACTGACTCCTGAGAAGGGGGAAATTAACTGAGCCCTATGGTTGACTGCCCAGATTTCTGGGTGGAGAGAGGTTTCTGGCTTCAGACAGGAGGTGTAAAATATAGCCCACAATGAGGAGAAAAACCAATCAACAGAAACAGACTGAGAAAAGGTAAAGGTTAAAGAATTAGGACACAAGCACATTAAAAGTTATAACTATATTCCAAATGCCAAAGTAAGGAAATGTTTGAACATGGTTAAGTAGAGATTTAAAAGACATTTTTTAAAACACCTAAACTGAACCCTAGATACAAAAAAAAAAGTCTGAGATGAAAAATAAACTGGATAGGAATTAACAGAAGATCAGACACTAGTGAAAAAAGTGTCAATGAACCTGAAAACATAGTAACAGAAACTATCCAAAATGAGATAAACTACCCAAGAGAAAAAAAAGTCCACCCTGCCCCAAACTGAAATGAGTATCAATGAGCTGTAGGAGAACTTCAAGGTTCCTAATATGCTTGCATTGAATCTCTGAAGGAAAGATAAAAAGAAGTTGGACAGAAAAAACTTCTGAAGACATACTGGACAAAATTTCCCAAAATGAATACAAACTATAAACCCACAGATTCAAGGAGATAAATAAACCCCAAGCACAGAAACATGCATGAAATAACACCAAGGTTCCTCATAATCCAAATGGTTAAAAACCAATGATAAACAGAAAGTCATAAAAGAAGTGGCGGGGGGGGGGGGAGGAGACATTACACACAGAGAAACAAAAGGCAGGAACAACAGCAGGGTTTTTCCTAGAAACAATGTAAGACAGAAGGCATCAAGCAATATCTTTAAAACACTGAAACAAAAGACAACTGTCAACTGAGAATTTTATACCCAGATCAAATATTTTTCCAAAACCAGATTAAATAGAGACTTATTCATAACATGCAAAATCTGAAGAATTCATAGATAGAAGACATATATTACAAAAAATATTAAAAGGTGGTCCTCCAGGTAGAAGAAAAGTAATACCATATGGAAATCTGGATCTATCAAAAGAATGAAGAGTACTGGAAATAATTATTTTTCAATTTTTAAAACTTTACTTAAAAGATAATTGAGTAATTAAGGAAAAAAATATATTGTAGTATTTATAACATATATAGAAATAAAATGTATAAAAACCATAGCAAATTAGAGAATTCTTCAACTTGATAAAAGACGTCTGTGCTAAACCTACAACTAACATTATATTTAACAAAGACTGGTATCAAGAACAAGGCAAAGATTCCTTTCTTGTTCCTTGTGTTCGACATTCTACTGGGATTTCTAGCAAAGACAATAAAGCAAGATAAAGAAACAAAAAGCAATCCTAATTGGAAAGGAATAAATACTTATGTTGAGTGAAAAAAGTCAGAAAAAGAACATTCCACTTACACCAAATTCTAGGAAATGCAAACATCTATAGTAACAGAAAGAAGATCAGTGACTGCCTTGGAACAGAGCTATGTGGGGAGGAGAGTGAGCACGGGATTATAAGGGAACACATGGAATCTTCTGAGGATGAATGGTATAGTCATTAATTTAGGCAGTGATGATTTCAAAAGTCCTCATATTGTATGCTTTAAATACATGCATTTTCTTGTCTGCAGATATTTAAAATAATAATACCTCAGTAAATCTGAAAAAAAAAAATGATGTTCAAGATTGAGGTGCAGAGGCAAGGATTTATCTAGGAGATAATGACAATAGACAAGAGGAGAAGACCAGAGCTAGAGCAGTGACTTTGGGAATGAAGAGAATAAATAAATATGAAGTATCCTTCTGAGGTTGAATGGACAATTGAGCAAATGTGTGTATCAGAAGCATTAAGGAACACAGAAGGAACATCTGGTTGAAGGGAAGAGGCAATGACTTGAGTCCTAAACATGTCCTAAGTGGCATCTAATGGCACATTGGAGAAACAGTTGCATATTTAGTGCTTGGTTTGGGGAGAGAGAGGTCTTAATTTGAGATAGAGATGGTAGACAGTAGAAAATTGAGTCTATGGGAGTGAGTGAGAATGCCCAAGGGGAGTCCTTAGGTTAAGAAAAGAATGGTAAGTGAAGCCTTGGGGACTACCCATATTAAGAAAGGAGCAATAAGCTTTGGTGTCTGAGAGTCTCAGTCCTCTTTGTATACTCTAATATGAATTTTCTAATCAGGTCAGATGAAAATAAACCAGTATCTTCAGCAACCAGACATGCATTTCTCTCTAAGAACTGATATGCTTACAATCTGAATTCCACCTTGGATCAAATCAAGAACTATTTCTCCAAGTTCTCAAGTGCGACAAAAAAATACATACTTAAGTCTTCTCAGGGTACACATTGTCCCCACATTTTGCTATGCTTGGTGAGAGACAGTGAAGAACTGGGATATGTGGGAATGGAAGGAAGACTGGAGTGAGTTCTGGAAGATAAGCTTCCTTATCCTGGAAGTATGTCTCTAGCTCCCATCACATGGTACTGAAATGAGATTTCAATAAATATGAAAAAAAATATTATGCTTAATTCTCCTTAGGATAATAAAAAAGAAAGTTCTACTCTAAATCCTGCTGTGCTTATCAGGAAAAAACAAAAAGGGTTGACGTGAAAGCTGTTCTTTATTGACTGAGCAAGTAAATATTAGTCCTTTGACATAAAATACAACCCCTGGGCTACCACAACTTCCTTCCTTCCCATTCCAGCCTCAGTTGCTGTATGTGCTTAGGAAAACAACACTATTCACAAAACCATCATCTCTAATGGTAAAATTTTATATTTTAATTTCAAAGAGTCAAAACTTCCTGATTCTTTTCATAGTTCAATTTATCCAAACCTCTCAGCCCTGGAAACATCAAAAATAACTGGAACACAAAATAAGCATAAGCATCCTTTCCTGAATATCTTTACAAGCTAGGGAGAAACTAGGCAGTATTTTGACTTTGGGAGAGAAAAACGACTGCAGTCAGAGAAGGCTGCCTCTTGCTCACTGATATTTAACTTGGCTCCCCCCTTCTTTTTCACTTTCTATATGCAGATCAAATTCAAACTCATTCAACTCTCAATTCATCAGACTCCTCTGTAGATTTAAATATGGAGTCAGGTATTAGATAATACTTGAAGTTTTATTTCTGTTTGTGTACTCCTGATTCATACCCTGGACTCCAAACTATCCTTCTACCTGGTCAACTCAGAAATCTAAGTGTTTCTAGGGTGGATATAAGCAGAGATAACAATAGTAAAGCTTTGGACAGATAAAATAGAAAAATATTTTCCAAATTTCACTGCATAGGTAGGTAGATAGGACTACCACAAGGACTTCCTTCCACAGAAGACAAACTAGTGATTCTTAAAGAATTCCTCCTGTGGTTGTTGTGACTGGTCTTACAGTAACTGTTGACTATAATTTTGTAGGTCATAGACAGAAGACATGGCATGGTAAAATCATCATCCTCACAAAAGGATCTGTTACTTGCTAACACTAGCAGATACTAACATCATTTACTTTGTTTTTAATCATCTGAGATAAACTGTATCCAAGGAAAACAATTTAACTGACTCTCTTGGTAACAAAGGTTGATGGAAAGAGCAGAAGAAAGGCAATTAGAGTGCAGGGTCCAACCCCATCTGCAGAAAGAATAAGTGAATTAACCACAAGTCTCTTAAAGATTTGTTGGTCAAGGTCTTAATATATTCATCAGACTTTTTATTCAAGCAGGCTTTGAGTTTTGAAAGTTTTAATAGCTTTCTTTCATTGCCTGTAGCATTAAGTTTCCTTTCTTATGTGTCTTCTTTCCTTACTTCTAGCTTTCATCTGTTTCAAAAGAATTATCAGTACTTGGACCTCCTATACAATAATCCTCAAAGAGATTCTACACGCAGTTCAGTTAAAAATACAACATGAAGGGAGAAAAATATAAGTCTAATATAACTACTATTTTATATGCATATATAAAATATTACTTACAATTTTATATATATATATATATATATATATATATATAATCTGTGTCTATCTCAACATGTAATCCAAAAGAATGGAAGTACTCTAAAGACGCAACCCCTTGACGAAATAAATGACAGTAACCCATAAAGAGTAAATAGAACATTCCTGGTGTACTCCAAAGTGGCCAGGAGAACTGAATTACAAACTTCATAGTTACATTACAAAGATTTACACCAAGGCTAGAAGGAGCATCTTAATCATGTCTCTCTTAGGTTACCAGTGGTCTCCTCTCTCACAGAAACAATTTTTACCATTTCTGAATAGCATTTACATAAACTTTTTCAAATGCTCCATAAAGCTCAAAAGTGGCACAACGGGGAATAGTAAAGATATCATATTCACGTATTTTGTGAGAAGAGATAATAGGAGCATCCACATCTAGAAAGGCCAGCAGTCATCACAACACCAATCAGAGTGTACATTCAGCAAAATACACTCTGCCTGGTTCCATGGGCAATGCGGGCAACTTAGCACAACAGCATTTAGCGTTCTCCTCCTACCAACTTAAAGTTCTGCTTTCCTCTCATCAAGCCTAAGACTTGAGTCATTAGAAACAATAGATTAAATAACAAAGAGTAATATTGTTTCCAGAAGGCTTCTTTTATAAAACAGACACCACTTAGGAGCAGAGAAGATCTTACCTATAATCTTACCTTATTGTCTTACCCTATTATCCAAGACCAAGATTCTGAGGCTGCTTTTGGCTACAAGTAACAAAAAGCATAAATACAATTGCTTTCATCAAATAGAAAACTTATGGTCTCATACAGAAGGAAGTATAAATATAGGGGAGCTCCAGACATATATTGTGATAAAGTAAGAAATATATTTGGTCTTTGTCCCTGGTTCCTGGCACAAAGCTCCTGAAATCCTTAGAATTTCCTGAGTGATAGGAGTATCTTTCGCTGTTCATAATAAGCCTCTTTTATTCACACCTGAGTTTATGCTGATGAGGTGATGTGGTTGTGGGACCCCTAAGTGAGCTTATGGTGGAACTGGTCACCAGAAATAGCAAGTGACTAGAGGGTTAAAACTTTCAGCCCTACCCACCAACCTCTAGAACAGGATGCAGGTCTGGAGATCAAGTTCTACAAAAAACTCATGAATAATGAGGTTTAAGGAACTTCTGAGTTGGTGAATATAGCAAGGGGCTGGGAAGGTGACATGCCCAGAAGAGGAAGGAAGTTCTGTGAACCCCTCCTCCCATATCTTGTACCTCTTCCATTTGTCTGTTCCTGAATTATACCCTTTATAATAAACCCATAAAAGCAAGGAAAACACTCTTCTGTATTCTGTTAGCCATTTTAGCAAATTATTGATCCTCAGGAGAGGGCTGTGGGAACCCCCTGATTTACAGCCAGTTGGTCTGAAGCCCTGGTGGTCTAGGACTTGCAATCAGCATCTAAAGTGGAGGCAGATTTGTGGGCCTGAACCTCTAACTTGTAGGGTCTGTGCTAACTCCCAGTAGTTTGTGTTAGAATTGAGTTGAATTGTAGGACACCCATTTGACATCTAGAGAGTTGGAGAATTTGTTGGTTTGAGGAAAAACCCACACACATTTGGTATCAGAAGTGTTGTGAGTAGAAACAGATCATAATACACACGAGGTCGGGTTCTACTTCAGGGCCTGGCAACTACAATTCATTGGCCAAATCTGGTCTATTGACTTTCTTGTGCGTCTGTTTGTTAAATAAAGTTATATTGGAATATAACCTTGGACATTTATGTAAGTAGCTGTGACAAGATCATATGACCACAAATCCTAAAATATTTATTATCTGGCCCTTTACATGAAAACGGTTGTTGACTCTGCTCTACCTTTATCTTCCTGTAGCTCTCTAGGCTCTGCCCTCTTCCATGTATTGACTCCATACTCAGACTCTATGCCAACCTCAGATCAAGAAGTAGATATTCCAGGTATTATACCCAAGTATGACAGTATTTCCAGGCAGAAAGAAAGCCATTATTTTCATTTTATCTTTGGTAAGAACAAGGAAGCTTTTCCTAGAGGTCCACAGAATGCTGTTATTCATGTAGCATTGACCTAAAACATACCACAAACCAACACCTGAATCAATCACTGGCAAGCCAATCAGAACTGCCATGATTGAATTAGACCAATCAGAATTCAGTCTCTAGGACTGGAGATGGGTCAGCATACGGCTCTGGGGAAGAGGATGGATGTCTAAACCAAGTCTGGACTCAGGACAGAGGATGGCAAGGAGAATGAATGCTAGCTATTACTAAGGGGAAGAGTTACAGGAAAAGTAAAGGAACTGAACTTGACCCAAATACTCATAGAGGAAAATACAAGAAAGATACAGGAGGGCATGAAGAAGATTCCAGAGACAAACTAGTGAGGGAACACAGTCCACCCATTTTTGAGTTGTCTACAACTAGCTTTGCCAATATCCAAATAATGAATGCCTTATTGTTCACAAGTCTGTACCATAAAAAATGTAAGTTATAAACTCCCTTGAAGAATGGCAAGAAAAGAGCCAAGGATGCAGTTCTCCTGGGGAAAACTCTGGAGTAATTCTCTGACCATTTGTGCTTAATATCTGCATGATACGTATGTAACGCAAGTCATCAATGCAGAGCCAAATGACTTCTAAAAACTATTGTTAGAAAAGGGTTCATAGGGTATCCTTTCCAACCAACACTACTCAATAAATACTTGTTACATATAATACATTAAAGTATGAAATTATAATAGCATTAACAATTAAGATGCATAGCTCATGTTTTTACCTCCACAGGAAGGCTTTCATCATTTCAATATGGGAAAATAGTTTTTAAGCATTTCCTATATATACTCCTCTCTGATACACGAGAGTACATGGCAAGTGGTTTAAGTAAAGGGAAATAGGTACAGACTGTGGTATATTCTTTCAGCTGAAAATTTTTATGAGTTCTAACTTTCAATAACATGTATATCTGATATCACTCACTTAGCACTTAAACCTACATTGTTATACCTTATTAATGGTTTCACTAAATTACAAGTTTCTTTACAGATCGTATACCAATCCCGTTCCCCACCCAAGGTAGGTATTTTGTTTTCTTCCTGATAAACCTTCCCCATAATAGCTGTTGCAGCATGAAATGAATAAAGAACTTCATCTTTTTAGCAATCCAGTTTTTAAATAGTTTGTGTTCAAAAATTTTATTTATAAACTTGAACTTGAAAGTCAAGTCAATTTTTTCCCCTTAAAAGAAATGTGAAAGATAGTAGTTAGGTCTCTAGAGTAGTCCATGAAAGATTCTTTAACAAATAATGCAGCTAATATAGTTCACCTCTGTAATGAAAAGCAGCAGAAAATCATACTAATAGAAGGCTGCAATGACTGCTTTAGAAGTTCATAATTTCAAATCACACACAGTGCCCTTGAAAAGTAAAAGTACTCTCAGTAGTCATCAAGGCAAGGAATGCCTCCACAATTAAAAACACTGCACCCAGAGAACACAGACCCCAGCCCAAAATGCCACCCCATTTCACAATCGAAAAATTCTTTTGTGTGTGTGTGCCAGCACATGCTGAAAAATTACACCAGCACACTAGTAGTTTTCACCCAAAGAACAGTGATACAATGATAACAGTTCAAATAAATAAAATTTGCATTTTGTTTGACTCATTTGCCATGAAAAATTTTACATGTCAGTTGCATGGGAGAAAGAGAAAGATGGCATGGTATGGGGGGTGGGGAGTGGAGCAAGATGAGGAACACTGTATAATTTATCAATTAATGAGGATAATATTTTCCAAAGTATGGGTACACCACTTAAAATACGTCAAATATAAGTACTTGAGTTTAAAATGGTCTCATTTCTAAAATCTTTTGTTAGAGAAAGTCTCTTAAACTTAGGATCAAGCCCCATAAATCATCCAACCAATTTTTCTCTTCTCTTTGCATAGACAGTTCTTACAGATACAGAAACAGTTTTAATAGTCCACCCTGCGCCTCTGTTTAGCAACACAAAACTAATTCTTAGAGTAAAATTCAAGTCATCATCCTTGCTTGCTCCCTGCAGCTTGTTTTATAATTAGCATAATTAGTCAAAGGTGGCTAAATGGGGAAATCAGATCATTTGCTTCCCAAGAACATACCCTGGGATGCCTTGCCAGTGTTCTGTCACCAATGGAGAGAGCAGAAGTTGTGTAAACCTTGCTCTTCAGTTGGATTTAAAGCAGAGAGTTCATTCCCAATATCCAAATTACTCATTCTTTAGGCCTAGCTCAGGGTTGATTCCTTATTCACCAGTATGTTTAATTACAGCAGACAAAATGTAAGTACAAATTTTTCATAGTCAACTTGCTAGACTCTGAATATGAACAAATTAAAAATGAGCATGATAGATTTATGAAGAGATTGAGATCATTTTATTAAGCTAGATCCATAGCTAAGTTTTAGACAGATTATTCTCTATTCAGTTAAAACCATAACACAGGATGGGGAGTGAGGGTATAGCTCAGTGGCAGAGTATGTGTTTAGCATGCGTGAGATCCTGGGTTCAATCCCCAGATCTTCCATTAAAAAAAAGAAGAAGACTATAATACACAAAACCTTCAGGAAGTAAGAATAATTTTCTTTAACTTGAGGTAATATACACTGATGCCCTGTAAAAGATAAAGTATTAGTCTTACAATCCTTCCTACTTAATCTTCTTTCACATCTTTTTTGTCATATTATTTTTCTATGCTCAATACTTATTTAGATTCAGTTCAGTTCTACAATCAAAATTCTCACAGAGGTTTCAAGTTCTAAACTTTAAGAGCTTCTAAAAGTAACATCCATACTTTTACAGCAGCTTTCCTTTTGTTCTGTATTTTGATTCCCCTCTTGCTTGGGCTGGGTTTCACAGGATAGTAGATTACGCAGGAAGAAAGAACTCTTATCTCCCTGAATTATTTCATGTTAAAGATGTTAGTGTGTTGCCTTTACACCTGAAAGACAATGTGGCCTGGTACACAACTTTTAGCTCCTATTTTCTTTAAACTTTCTAGATAATATTCAATTGTCTTATATTATTGTTACTATGGTAAAGTATTAGGGGTTAGGGTACTAAGAAAATATGAATATGTCTTACAATTTAAAAGCATTTAAAACAGAAGATTAATACCCCAGATGTAGCAAAGAGTCAACAAAAGGATTTATTTATTAAGTAAAAGACACCAGAAGAAAGATAAGCAGTATTTCTTTTGACGGCCTGTCTGCACCAAGTTGTTCTTTCAGTTGTATAAAAATATTTATTATATATTAACTGCCAAATATGTTGCATATACACTGCAGGTGATAGGAATCTGGCAATTCCGAAGTTATTTTCTTACCTGTGAAATGAGGATATAACAGTATCTACAACGTAATTATTATTAAATGAGATAAAGCACAAACCAGTTAGCAAAGTGACTAACACAATGGGTCGGTAAAAATTATATGTATGAATACATGTGTGCAGTGGTCTAGGGGGAAATGTTTAACAACCAGCTGGGGAGAGGGCCCCTGATATGTAACGTTTACTCATTTCTATGGTGTAAATACTCTCACCATGGCTGATTTGAAGCTACAGATGTGATTTCACTAACCAGGGAGCTTGGAAGAGATGGGCACAATCAGACCACCACTGTGTTTTGTGGACATCAGGAAAAGAGAAAGCAAAAACCAGAAGGAGTGAGAGAAAAACAAGTCAGGGCCTCAGGTTTCCTAGACAGTGTGATATGAAAGAGATAACCTCTCAAATAAATATGGGGTAAGTCCTATGAGCTAAATTAGAAAAATAAAGGAATTAATGGGAGATTATAAGAGGGAGACCCGGTTAAAGAAAATTTCTGAAGAGGTGACTTTTAGGCTGATTACTAAAGAATGAGTAGGTATTGCCAGGCAAAGTTGGGGGAAGATGCTCTAGGAAATGGAATCCAAAGCCTGTGAGATGGAGAAAGCATGTTTCGAGAACTAATGAAGGCATTTTTCTCTGATACTCACTGAGGGAATCTGGCTGAGACTCTGGAGCCACAGGGGTGAATGCTGACAACCAGGGCCTTTTCAGCTGCTTATGGGCCCAGACCTGGCCTTAACGCCTGTCACTGGCCTGCCCTGCTGGACTTAACTGCAGATAGCTCCTCTAGCTGTGCACTTGCACCTCGCTGGCCCAGCTCTCGTCACCAGCCTTCACGGCTATGCAAACCCCCGTGGTTAGGTCCTACAGCCACAGGAGTGCACACTGACAACGAGGGCCCCTGTAGCTGCTAGTGCACCTGCTGTTGGCCCCGGCCCTTGCCTCTGGCCCCAGCCCCTGCCAGCATACATATGTCAGCAACTGGCCCCTGCCACCTCACAGGCACCCACTTTCCCTCTGAGATCAGGAACAACAGAAGAGTGCCCAATCTCATCATTCCTTTTCAACATAGTACTGGAAGTCCTAGCCAGAGAAATAAGAAAAAGAAATAAAAGGCATCCAAATTGGAAAACAAGTAAACTTACGTCTATTTGCTGATGACAAGATCTTATCTACAGAAAATTATAAAGATCCACCAAAAAATGTTACAACTAATAAACAAATTCAGTGAAGTTTTCGGGGGGTGGGAAGAGATAGACTGGGATTTCAAAATTGTAGAATAGATAAACAAGATTATACTGTACAGCACAGGGAAATATATACAAGATCTTATGGTGGCTCACAGAGAAAGGAATGTGACAATGAATATATATATGTTCATGTATAATTGAAAAATTGTGCTCTACACTGGAATTTGACACAACACTGTAAAATGATTATAAATCAATAAAAAATGTTAAAAAAATTCAGTGAAGTTTCAGGATACTAAATCAATATGCAAAAATTAGTCCTATTTCTATATACTAACAATGAACTATCTGAACAAGAAATTTAAAAACCAGTACTTTTTACAATAGCATCAAAAACAACAAAGTAATTAGGAACAAATGTGACCAAGAAAATGAATGATATACACAACAAAAGCTACAAGAGGTTGATGAAAGAAACTAAAGAAGACACAAATAAATGGAAAGATATTCAGTGTTAATGGATAGGGGTTGCTATCGTTAAAATGTCCACACTACCCATAACCATCTATAGATTCAATGCAATCTCTATCAAAATTCCAATGCTGTTCTTCATAGAAATATAAAAAACAATCCTAAAATTCATATGGAATCACAAAAGACCCCAAATAGCCAAGGCAATCTTAAGAAAGAACAACAAAGCTGGAGGTATCACACTTCCTGTCTCAAACTGTATTACAAAGCCCTATGTGGCACTGGCATAAAAGCAGACACATAGATCAATGGGACAGAATTGAGAGTCCAGAAGTAAACCCATTTGGCAGACTGAATTATTTCTTCTTGAGTTTAAATATTAGCTTAAAATAGATATAAGTCTATTTATTCTCTTTACAGCTGAACATACAATTGTAAATTTAAAACCTTTAAGTAACTAGGAAGATAAGACAAAAGATTTTCTTACTCAATTTAATTTTTCTTACTCAATTTAAATAAATATTTTTCAAATAAAATGTGTGTTAGCAGCCGAAGTGATGGATTTTTTTTTCACATTGTGTAGTACACGTAGAACCTGCTTATACTACCAATATCATGGAAATTTGGAGGTGAGAAACTTAGAAGTTGAAAAAAACAGTGCTCACTTCGGCAGCACATGTACTAAAAGAAGTTGAAAAAAACCTTAGGGACCCTCTTATTCAACTAATAATCACAGAAAATGAGCATACCTGCATAATATTTTTTAATGAAGTCTGCACAATACTGAATTTCAAATTTATAACCAGATACATATAATAAAGCACCAAAAATGACCTTTTGTCCTTTTAGAAAAAAAGCAGAATTTGAATGCTGCCTTGTGGAAATTTCTCTCCTGGGAATACAAGGGTTCTAAGGTATAGTTCCATTCTTAACGTACATATTAACTAGATGCGAAAAGAGAAAAGAGAAGCGAGTGGGGGGCAAAATGGGAGATCAGTCAAGCAATCCTTGCTGTAATCCAGGCATGAGGAGAATAGGGTCAAGGCCAGGGGTGCTGGTGGTGGGAAATAAAAATGAGAAGAGAAGGAAGTAGAATGGAAGAGCCAAAGAGACAGCCCCGAATGACTGCCATGCATGTTAGGGATGGGAGAGAAAGGAAAACACAAAGGCAGACTGAAGTTGTCAGTTGCAGTGAGAACAGGGCCTCACTGAAAGAAATATGGAAACCTCAAGCAGAAATTAAGAGGAAAAAAGCAGAGCTTGATTTAAGACATACTGGTTGAAGTAAGTGTAGGACCACCAGGTTATCAGGAAGAGAGAGGAATGGAATTGCAGCTCAGGAGAGAAGTCAAGCACAGGGAAGTAGATTTCTAAGTCATCTAAATCAATGTGATGGTCACATCAGAAATGAATGAGTTGTGTAAGGGCAGGAATGAAGAGGAAGAGCAGAGGTTTCTTACCAATGCTTCTGGGGAAACCCATTACTTTAATTGGCGGCAAATGGAAGTCAACTGGGCATAGGGACCTATGTCAAAGGAGTATAAATTCATTTATTCTTTTCAACACAGATGAAAATGCTTAAATCTCATAATGCTATACTTAAAAGTAGCTGCAAACAGATTCGACTAGTAGAACTTTAAAAATGAAGCAGAGCAGCCCTCATGGAAACAGTATGGAGATTCCTCAAAACACTAAACATAGACTTACCATATGATTCAGCAAACCCACTCCTGGGTATATGTGCACCCCAATGTTCATAGCAGCACTACGTACAATAGCCAACACATGGAAGCAATCTAAATGTCCACTGACAGATGACTGGATAAAGAAGTTGTAGTATATTTATACAACATAATACTACTCAGCCATAAAAAAGAATAAAATAAGGTCATTTGCAGCAACACGGATGGACTTGGAGACCATCATTCTAAGTGAAGTACGCCAGAAAGAGAAAGAAAAATATCATATGATATCACTCATACGTGGAATCTAAAAAAAAAAAGAAAGAAAGAAAAAAGAGGACACTAATGAACTCATCTACAAAACAGAAACAGACTCCCAGACAGAGTAAACAATTTTATGGTTACCTGGGGAAAGGAGGTGGGAAGGAATAAAATTAAGAGTTTGAGATTTGCAAAGATTAACTGCTATATATAAAAATAGATGAAAGACAAATTTCTTCTGTATAGCACAGGGAACTATAGTCAGTATCTTGTAATAACCTTTAATGAAAAAGAATATGAAAACAAATATATGTATGTATATTTATGACTGGGACATTATGCTATACACCAGAAATTGATACATTGTAACTGTCTATACTTCAATTAGAAAAAAAGATGAAGGAGAAAAAAAAATGAAAATAAATGAGACACAAGGAACTAACTGCAAAATAAAATTTGAAAGTAATACCAGCAAACAAAAAAGTAATTTTCACAAAAACTTTAAAGTTTTGAAATAAGTAGGGAAAAGAGGGATTTTTTTTTATAAAGAGTTCTCAGTGTCTTTTGTTTTCTATTATCCAGAATACAATTTGTTGAAAACGGATATGAGACTCTCTATGCTGACTATTTTCTCTTTCTGGAAATATTACTTTTTTCCATTTAAGAAATTCTAAAATTAATTTTATATTTTAAAAGGTTTACTAAGTAGTGTGGTCTGGGGGATGTGCGTGTGTGTGTGTGAAGTGCTTTAACCCCTTGAGACTGTTAGGTCAGCCACAGTAAAGACTGAGCATCATTCACGGGGTAATTTCCCACATAGCTCATGGTGGGAGAAGCAGTAAGGGTGAAAGCCACAGTCCTCCTCTCACCACCTTCCCTAACCTAAATTAGGTTTACTTTATCCTCAAGACATTCTTTATCTATAATTAAGAGAACTAGAATTGAATGAATATATCTTTCAGGAGTAACGAGTCCTTTTATCTTTTACAAAGTGAAGACAGAAAATCTATTCATTGTTAACACTTCTTCTCATTTCAAAAACCCAAAAACTCGATAGAGCAAAATAAGCGTAGAATGTTTATGAAAATGGGATAGAAAAGAAGTAGAATGAGTAAATAATTTAAATATAGTTGGCAGTCTTGTATTACTCCTTCAAGGAGGTAGGAGATATGCTCACAAATGCCAAGTAGAGTTTACAGGCTATTTCTCTCTCACATCATCTTTCCAAATGCAAAAAAGTTCAAGTGCCCTATCCAACAGATATGCCAGGGCCTTGTGAAGTAGGCAAGTCCAAGGAGCTGGGAGAAAGAAGCGTTGGGGGAAACTTCAACTGTTTGGAAGAAAAAAGGGCAGATTGAAAAAAGAATTATTCCTAGGTGGTTGACATTTTTAGTGTTTTCTGGCTAAGCCATGGCGCCCTCAGCTCCCCTCTCCAGTAACATCCTGCACTGACTGTCTGCCACTGCTGGAAATTACAGATATGCAGCCTCACGAGTACTCTGTCATACCCCTTGCTGGTCATTCATCCTGGATAATTCACATTCACATGATATCACCCCTTCAAAGTAGCCCTCTCTGTGACCCCATTGAAAATTGTGGCATAGTTATACAATGGAATACTTCTCAGCCATAAAAAAAATAATGCCATTTGCTGCAACAGAGGTAGACCTGGAGATCATCATACTAAGTGAAGTAAGCCAGAAAGAGAAAGAAAAATACCATATAATATCACTTATAAGTGGAATCTTTAAAAAAGACAAAGAAATTTATTTACAAAACAGAAGCAGACACACAGACATAGAAAACAAACTTATGGTTACAGAGGTGGGGGGTGGGAAGGGATAAGTTGGGAGTCTGAGATCTGCAGATACTAACTGCCATATATAAAACAGATAAATAACAAGTTTACACTGTATAGCACAGGGAACTATATTCAATATCTTGTAGTAACCTACAGTGAAAAAAGAATATGAAAATGAATAAATGTATGTTCATGTATGACTACACTATTGTGCTGTAAACCAGAAATTGACACAATATTGTAAACTGATACTTCCATTTAAAAAAAAGAAAAGAATTTAATCTCTCCTCTTTGTGGGTGTCTGACTAGAATGTGAGTTCTGCGAGTTTAGGTATTTTTGTCTGCGTTGTTTACTGCCATAACCCCCAAACCTACAACCACACCTGCCATATAGAGGCACTAGGAGATATTCATTAAATGGATGTATGTTCATTTTTATTTAGAGCCAGCAGAACAGCTGGCTTATTTTAGATAACTAGACATGTACATTTAGTTGACGGTCATAAATGAATGTTACATGAGCTGAAGAGAACCACAGTCTTCTTTTTTCTTACCAACGACTGCTTGTTAGTTTGAAGATATATATTTTGTTGCTAAGTTACTAACTATCAGACACTTATACAATGAAGTCAGGACTCAAAATGTATAATAAAAGTGTGGATATTTGGGGAGGGTTTTGGACAAGGTGATTTTAGAAAAAAAGTTCAGGAGGCATTTGATTCTAAGTTATCTGCAGAGGAATAAAAAGCCTAATTTACATCTTCCAAATATATCTAATAGAGGTGTAGTAGCCTCTTGATCAGTGCTTTACAAATTGCTATTTACATCGCTTTACAAATGTAATAAACACAGCCAGGGATGGACTCTGCTCAGTGAGAAGCAAGGAGTCACCCTCTTTAGATGTAAACATCATCTGTGGTACTGGTGGTGATGGTGAGAATAACAAAAACCACACCCATAACTGGCTGCCACCAACGTTTATGGAGGACTTCATAAGCACTATTTCATTTCCCCTCTCCCTGACAACTTTGAAGTTGCTCATACTGGTAATATTTAAATGAAGCAATCTGTATCAAGTACTTACAACCATATCTCATATCTAGTAAGCAGTGTAAAATTATTAAATGTTATTTAGATGATCATTTTAAAGATGAAGAAATTCAGTTAAGCAGCCAACCCCAAAATCACAGAGATGGTAAGTGACAGAACTGGGATCTGAACCTAGAAATGAATTCTCTCTTCAATACTGAGTCCTTAGCCTCTGGACAACTCTGTCTTCCTTGGGCTCTGTACCTCCATCCCTGATCTCATTCCTCCATGTTCCAAAACCCTGCACCTGTAAATAACTTAAAAGGCTAAGCCCAAATAATATAATAAGTAAATACAGTCAATCAAAATTACTTACATCAAAGTAATTTAAATACCTTTGAATTCACTGATTTTATAAGGTGAGCATTAATTTGCAAATGCTCATATACTGATATTTTTCAAATTCACCGTCACTGGTCACAGACTTGACTGAATCATTGAACAAAATTGTCACCAATTCAATTGGAAAAGCAAAAAATACATCCCTTCTGCTATACTTTCATTGCATACGGTAAAGGGAGTAGCCTCAACCTAATACTGTGAACACAACTCAGAAAATTCTTTAAACCCAATTTCCATCATAGAAAATTTCTTCTTATTGGATTTCATAAAATTAAATTTTGTCTTCTACTGGGAAAAAATGGGCTTTTAAATGAAATTAAGTCATGTGCAAACAAAATGCATGCTGTAAAGTCACATGAGAAGGATATTTATAAAAAGCTACCTATTTGAATTATGACAAGGGATAAAATATTAGTAACAAGTCCGTACTCCAAGTAATTCATAACATGCCACAGACCATGGTTGCACTGCAGCGTCAGAAGATGCAGGCGGTCTGGCCCACTGTCTGCCTAATCTGCTTTGAGAGCAGCAGGAATTTGAATTAAGCAGTATTTATATCCTTTTCTATTTCCCTTACAGAATCTTCAAATAATAGCACAAAGATATAATAAGTAATTCATTTATTTATACATTTCCTACCAAGTATTTTTCTCCCTAATCCACTTTAATGAACAGCTCTTCTAGAGAAAAGAAAGCTGACCATCTGGCAGACACAACCCAAATACTTATTTTAGTCGGAGTAATTGAATATGAGGATGTGATGAGGAGAATGAGATTTTGCTGAACAGAGCTGATTCTAGTCAGCAATTCCTAGCTAATCAGTAGCTAATCCCACTTTGGCTGCATGAAACCTGAAGCTAGGAAAAACTCTAAGCTTCTTTCAAGCACCCAACAGTCATCTTCTAGAAATAATGACTTCATCTAAGAAGCAACTTATGCTTTTTTCCATACCTTCCAACCCTTCTGCATTAAGTTCAGTCCAAGTTGAGCCTCCCATCCTGTGATCCCAGCCCTTTCTGCAATGCCCTTGTACCTACCTTACACTTGTCTTCAAACAGCCTTATCTCCCACTTTCCTACACATAATACTACTTTCTACCAGGCAAAAATGATTTTTAAGTCTTATTTCTTCAATGAGAGTATAAATTCTTTGAGAACATAGCCTGCATCTAATTCTCCTAAATGCTTTTAGAACAAATGCATGCTTGATTGACTTAAATATGCAGTTGACCCGTGAACAACAGGGCCTTACAGATGCTGACCGTTTGTGCTATTAAAAATCTATATATATAAAACTCATAGCCAGCCCTCCGAACACTCAGTTCCTCTGTATCCATGGCTGCAACCAACCATGGATTGTGTAGTACAGTAGTATTTATTATCGAAAAAATCTGTGTATAAGTACACCCCCGCAGTTCAAACCCATGTTGTTCCAACCTGTGTTGTTCCAGTGTCAAGTGTAATTGTTTATATGTTTGTATTAATATTTACTCTGTGCTAGCACTTTGCTGCAGAAATTAACTATTTTATTAAGCCATTTCTCTAGTCTGATTTGACATCACCTGGGATCTTGTCAGAACTGCAGCAACAGAGGCTCCATCCCAGACCTACTGAATTAAAATTTGCCTTTTAACAAGATATACAGATGAATTATATGCACATTAAATCTTAAGCAATGATTTAGTTTCTAGCTCTTTTTCTTTATATCACTATATTTTGCCTTTTGTTTCATCTGATTGGATTTTTTAAAGTACTATTTGCCTGACGTAATAAGTCAAACAATATAAAATTGCACTGACTTTGTATAAAACGTTAATAAACACCCCCATCCTAGCCATCTATGGTAATCAATGTTAAAAGCTGACTATGTATCCTACATATTCGTCTAGGTTCATATACAATTACACAAAAATTACATATGCACATAGGTGGTAAGTTGTGAGTGATGGAACCAACCATTTTATTTCCAACCAGCTCCAAAACATGGACATTGACACAAAGAGGATGTTAACCCAAATCAGCATTAGCTGCCTACATCTGCCTAAGCCATTTCTCAGATTCCCTAGGTGTTAATGGGCATTTTCACAGTAATCTGTGCACAACTGCCAACCTGCAAGCAGTAAAACAAAATAAATAAAGTGAATAGACAGAATAAATCGTCAGGTTATAAAGGCCTAAGCCTTTGTATATGATATATTTCACATGATGGCATGCACATCATGCGGATAGAACCAAATGTTTATGTAATCATCAGCACAGTGTGGTATTTTCTTTCTCTGTTTATAGTTGGGCTGCAATGACAGTGATGAAAATTACATGGCTTGATGTAGAGGACAAAGGACACTGCAAACACAATTTGCCCCTAAAGTCAAATGGCAATGTTACAAAGCCAGAAAATGGCTCTGTTATATATTCACAAGTTTTCTCTAAGCAAACAACACACATTGCTTGAGCATTTATAGGGCAGATTATATATAAGTAAAAAGGAATAACGATTTTGCATGAAATAAACTTACAGATCATCCTAGGACAACTGGTAACTGGAATCATTAAAATACGATAAAGCTGAAGAAAAACAAAGAACAGTGTTAACACTAGTAAAAGACAGGGTATGCATCGAATTATGAACTCATCAACTCTGCTAACAGAAGGCTTCCTCAGAGTAGGACAAATCTAATTCTACAGCCGACACTAATATGTGCAGTTGTTACATCAGACACTCAAATTAGCTCATACAGTGTTTGTGTATTGCCTGAAAACTGGTTGTACCTTTTCTCTACAGGAAGTGTGATGGGTCTACCTAGGGCCCCAGCAAGGGGTGGGTCAAGGAAGGGCTGGAAGTGTTGATGGAGCAGTACTCTCTGATGGACAACCCCCAGCTTAGGGTACAGAGTCTGTCATCAGAAGGGGAGTCAGTCTTTTTAAGTTATCCTTGAGATCTCATCCCATAGCTTAGTTATCCAAATATCCACATCCTAATACTATAGGGTTTTCACCCTTGACCCAAGCCTTCTGATCTGGTCTGCACAAAACCTGGAACAAAAAGAATCCTTATATAATTGAACAATGATTGGGTGAACTCAAATGGTAATATATTACAACCATTAAACAACTCCCAGAGACCTAGAGTTAGAAGATGTTCATCAGGATTCAGCCATCCCAGAATCAACTTTATTTTTCTTTTCCTGTGAAAACTTTCTTGTCAGTAATAGAATTCTAGTACAAGAGAAGATGCAGTAAAACATAAGGTTTGAAACATACCTCAAAAAGAGTGATATTTTTAAAAATTATTCCCCACAAGTTACTCTGCCAAGAATATCCAAAGGCCTGATTTAAAACCCGGGGTTTGGGGGGTGGGTGTTGCTAGGAATCAGTACCACTGAACGTGAACTAGCTATGTACCCGGCAATATGCTAAATGTTTTACCTATACTTTCCCACATAATCACTAAACAAATCGGTATGTTAAAAGTATCACCATGTTACAGATAAGGGAATAGAGGCTTACAGAGATTATATGGCTTCCAAGGGTCACACAATGAGAGTAGACACAGAGATACCTTTTGTTTGTCAGTTCTACTGCTTCCGGAGCCCATGGTCTTCTACACTAATTCATGGAACCTCCAGAGCAAATATATTAACATATGGGGGAAATAAAGCACTGGGTATGCAGGCACAACATGTGAGTCTAAAAGCTGGCTCTGCCACCTGCCGCAGGCAAGTTACTTAATACATGTGATGGCAGAGTCCTCATTTTAACGTACGCTGTTTTAAGAACTAGATAGGTTTACACAGAAAATAGTGCCTGGTGTGTAGTAAACTTCAGAAATAGTAAGTCCCCAAAGTGATCTTCATCCTTAGCTATTTAGAAGAACCGTAGAGACTTATCCTTGACACATTTTGCTGCGTGTTAGACAATGGACAAACAAGTGCTATCAAGGTTTAAATGATTTGTTGGAAGAAAGATGACATCATCCACATTTATACTGAAAAATAAAGTTGGAGAAAATGTCTGTGGCATTTTTACCTTTCCCATTAACGCATGGCTTGAAACAAATGGACAAAGGTTTTTATCCTCCTAACACCAATTCAATTAATTCACACATATAGATTCTAACATATAGATTTCAATTCAGGGGCATTATTACTTTTTAACTGGTGGTATATATCTAGGCTCATACTTATGAAACAGTACAAATCTTATTTAGCAAAAAGTCTCCTTCTAAGCTGGGCGACATGCTGGGCTCGCTAAATCTCATCAGCACAAAAGCCAAAAAAGGTTAATCCTGATTTAGCTGCCCAGACGTTAAAAGCTGATCAGCTGTTTCTGTCCTTTTGTTCTGCCTCACCTGCACAAATCCTCAAGGCACTAACTCTGCTCCAATGTGCTGGGTGTCAGGAGGGCCCTGGGGTCCAGGCTGATGACATGAAGGGACTTTACTGAGGATGTTCACCACTGTTCTTACCATGCACACACGTGACCCTGCCTGAGGGCTCCTGCATCGTGTCGAGAAACCCAGATGAGAAAATCACATGTGTCCCAGTTTTGCATCCTGTCAGGTCTTACAAGAGTTTGTATGTTCTCTTTATTTTTGTTTAAAAACAAAGAATGAGAGAAAGAAAATGATCAGACTGTTACAGTATCGGGGTCCACTGGTTGGGGCTGGTAGAGCTGCAAACTGAGAATGTTGGGAGCTGTGGTGTTTTAGGGGCAAACCCAAGAAAGGTTGTGGACAAGGTGAGAAAGACTGAGTCACAGAGAATTCTGCCACTCAGTGGGTCTTCTGCTATCATCGCACAAGTAAGCAAGCAAGCAAGAAAATAGTAAGAAATAAACGGCAAATCATTTGGTCCAACACATACTCTTTGTTGATTAAAAAAAAAAAAACAAAGTTTGGAGCAAGGGAGGGAAAGGGGCAGGAGGGAGGCACCACGGGGCAGGCCTAGCCTCAGTGGCCACAGGCCACAGCGCCCTTTGTTCCCCGAGCCCCAAAGGCAGGTCTGCTATCTCCTCTGGTGTGCAAGGGTCCTCCCACTCCCTGGGCCCCAATGCCCAGGGAGACCCACCCTCCTCATGGCCTTGTCTCCTTTCCCCAGACTCTTTGCCTTCACCCTCAGAGTCCACAGGGCTCCATTCCCTTCGCAGGGTAGCTCAGTACTCCTATCAAAACTATTTTAAAAAAAAGTTTCAGTCCAGAAAGGGGGAGTGGAGGAGGAATTCAAGTCTGTTTCATTAAAAAAACAGAAACAAAAAATCAAACCAGCTCTTCCTTTGACCCAATCTCCTCCTCTAATCAACATCTCCTTGCTCTCTCCCTCATATTACCTTGATTCAAATCCTGCTTCTATAGGATTAGTAGCTGTAGGTTCATAAGCATGTTACTTAAATGACCTGTACCTTATTTCATTACCTAAAAGAGGAGGATACTAAGACTCCATACCTCATGGAACCATTTTAAGACTGACTGAACACCTGGGAAGAGTGCCAACCTTTCAAGGGATGCTACAAGACCAGGGCAAGTCTGAGTCTGCCCACATCTGCAGGACAGGAGTGGCCACTACACTTTGAAAATATCCCTCCACGATGTGGAACCCCTGAGATGCAGTGGAGTTCTGGAGCAGGCACTTCAAGGAAGGAGATGTGTAGTCTACTGGGGAGGATTTACGGACTTAAATTCAAGGTTTTGGACATAAAAATCTGAGCTGGGAGAGCAGGTGGTGGTAGAAAATAAGAAGAATGAGAAGGACCTTTGGGATGTGTCCTCTCCCTGGGGAAGAAACTGGTTTGGGAGAATTCAGAAGTATTCTTGGGAGAGGAGGAGGAAGAGGAAGGCCAGAAGGTAGCTGACAGCCCTTTAAGAGATCAGGGACTTGGGGAGAAGGTAAGGATCACCACTGTGTTAGTTCAGGGTCTCTGAGAACCAAAAACCACGACAGGATTAGATACACAGGAGACTGACTGGAGGAAACGCCTGTGAAGGGAACAGGGAAGGAAGCCAGAGAAGGGAGAGAACCTTGAGACTGTGATGCAGGTCTCCTGAGAAGGAGGCGGGGGAGGAAGAAGGTCCCAGATTGTGGTGCAGTTCCAAGAAAGTCTTGGCCAGCCCAGTGGGATGTCCTCAAGCCGAAGTTACCCATCAGTGGCAAGGAAAGGCCTGCATTAGTTCCCCTCTGTGCTCACTCACTCACTGAGCAGGAGAAGCCTGTGGGAAGTGAAGCTCCAATGGGAATATGGTGGTAGATCCAGGGCAGAAGCTGGGGCCATCAGGCAATTATGCTCCTGCAGGAGGAGATGTGGGGGTTCATTTCATGGCCACCACATTTCTCTTGGGCTGCATAGATTTTTTTTCTTCTGTACACAGTTTTAGGAGCAGCTCCTCCATGGCTCCTGTTTGGCCTCTCCTACTGAAGGAGGTTAGTGGGTCTCAGGGCCATCACTGCCTCTCATCCTTTCCCTTGTTCACTGTCCCTTCTAAATTCCCTCAACCCCAGCGCACCCCTGCCCTCCTGCTATCACCTGGGCAGATCTTGGGGGCTTATCTGGTAGTGTGACCCAAACTTTCATTCCTTCTGGGAACACACCTTCTGGGTCTGAGGTCACCACACATATTCACTCTCAGCTTCATTGGGATAGGGAGTGCTAGCAAATGCCAAAGTGGATCAGAAAGTTTCCCTACACATTCCTCCCTGCCTCACTGTGCAAACACAACTCTACTGCCCCTGCTGATGGGGATCAGTCACCCCTGCCAGGATGGTGAATTTCCTTATTGCCTGCGGGGCCCTGGACACAAGCTGTCCAAAGTACTTTGACAGCAGGGGTAACCTGGACTTCAATAGGACTGGACTGTGTCCTCTGGCAATAGGTTAACCTCTGCAGCCTTGTGAGCACAGTTTCAGGGAAAGAAAAATCTCCAATGGGTCACTGGGAGTGAAAGGAAATACAGACACTCCTGCATCCACCTCTTATTTCCAGGACTCGTGTATCCTTCCTACTAGGAACACAGCATCATAGAGGAGTCTTTGATGTAATGCATATACTGCATCCTGAAGGATGGCACTCCCTACTTTCATAAAGGCCTCTAAGCTAGAGTTTCAGGCATGCCTTCAGATGACCATTCCAGGGCTCTTTGAGGTCAGCTCCTTGTGGATGGCAGGCAGTGCGGTATGTGATAAGATCAGTGGATCCTACGGTCGTGTCCCACTCCCACTCCTCTTGTGCTGCAAAGTCAGATCCCTGGTTGGATCTCTGTCTGTGGATCAGGCATTCTGTGAGTCCCTAGAGAGTGGTACTGGCTGAAATTCTGCAGACAGAAAAGGCGAGCAGAGTAGGTATCTAACCCTGTGAAGATAAACCACTGGCCCTTCCAGGACAGGCCCAATGTAGCCACTTTACCACCAAGTGGCCAGTTGGACTCCTTAAGGAATATGCTGTAACAGGGGCTCAATTCTAGCTCTCCTGCAGACAGATAAGGCATTCAGAGGCAGCAGAGACCACATCTGAGTGGTACATAGTTCATGGCCACCACTCTACCTACACTGCCAAATGTACTGTGTAACCTTAAGCAAATCATACAGCCTCTCTGCACCTTAGCTTCCTTTTATAAATAATAAAGGAGGTTGGACTAAATGTTCCCTGAAGTTTCTTTCATAACCTACACTGTGATATAAAGATGAGATATTAATGAAATGGGATGGGGGTGTTCCTTTAATGCCTAAGTCCATGCACAGTGAGCCCTTCCTTGAACTGTCTGTAGAGAAATGTATTGGCAGAAATTCACAATAATCTTGATTGTAAAATAATTGAGGTTTTGTGACTTTCAAGTAAATTAGGCTAATGCCTAGTAAAGAATCTACTTTAATCAAGAGAGAAAACTGGGTTTTTTTATTTCACTAATTTACATGTGAGTAGATTGTTTTAAAAAAAAATCCTCTCTAAACCTCTGCCTCCTCCTCCTTCCTCAAATTCACTGCCCAATCAGATTCGTAATCACAATTCAATCAGGTCTGTAATCACCAAAAGCAGGGCCCTTGTTTTAAATCACTTGGGACTAGGGTATCATCAGGGTGACGGATGTAACCAAGGCAGTAAAATCCAGATGTTTCATTATCAAGATTGAGGCTTTAGGGCTTCAGCCAGTTATCTGTTTTCCTGACTATTTTGTCCCTGCTTCCTCTCTTCCTGAGAAGTTCCTGGTTACTCTACTCCAGCCTGACCTTATACAACTCACATAACTTCTCTGTGAGCCTGCTCAGTTTCTTCACCTATAAAATGGAGATCATTATGTCTTACCTCATGATGCAGCTGTGAGGATTCAGTGAGATAATGAACATAAAGTGGTTAGCCCAAATCTAGTAAGTATTGCACACATGATCATTTTCATTATTTGGTGGGGGAGGAATTAGGTTTGTTTATTTATTTATTTTGATCTAACAGAGGTATTGGGGATTGAACCCAGGACTTCATGCATGCCAAGCATGCACTCTCCCAATGAGCTATATCTTCCTCCCATATTTTCATCATTTTGACTTGATAATGTACTTGCCCCATTCTGCTCCCTCTGTGCCAACAGATATCCTCAGCACTGTTTAGTGGGCTTTGGGTCTCCTCTCATCCTCCTCAATTCTCAGTAGGAAGTTAATCTAAATTTCCACTGTTCATCTATCCCAGACACTAGCATTTCACATCTGTCTCAGCCTTGGTAATTTCCCAACACCCAAGACACTGTATTACCTTCAGACTTCCAAAGTGACGGAACTTAAGTCATTTGATTTCAAATCTTTTAAACAGTTTCCCTTCCTACACTCAGAAACACCTTCACTATTCTGTTCATAGTAAGTGGCACAGTCTAGGAAGGAAGACTTCATATTCTCAACAAAGATAAGCTCAGACTTGACCCAGAGTACCAGGGTCTGATATGGGAGCAATGCCCAAAATGCGCTCAAAGCAAATAATTTGATGAAAAGTGTTGTCCCCAAAATAAAATTGCCACAAAGTATGTCCATCATTTTCCCTCCCCAAATTTAAAAGCAGTTCCATCAAGGTTCAACATATGCAAATCAATCAATGTGATATACCACATCAACAAAAGAAAGGACAGATCACATGATCATCTCAATAGATACAGAAAAGCATTTGATAAAATTCAACACCCATCTGTAATACAAACTCTTACTAAAGTGGGTATAGAGGGAACATACCTCAACATAATAAAAGGTATTTATGACAAACCCACAGCCATAATACTGAACGGTGAAAACCTGAAAACCTCACTAAAATCGGGAACAAGACAAGGATGCTCACTCTCATCACTTCTATTCAACATAGTTTTGGAGTTAGGCAAGAAAAAGAAATAAAGGGGATCCAAATTGAAAGAGAAGAGGTAAAATTGTCACTATATGTGGATGACATGATACTACCTCCAGAAAACCCTAAAAGCTTCACATAAAAACTACTAAAGCTGATTAAAGAATTCAGCAAGGTAGCAGGATACAAGATTAACATACAGAAATCAGTTGCACTTCTTTGCACTCACAATGAATAAGCAGAAAAAGAAAGTAAAGAAACAATCCTTTTTAAAAATCATATCCAAAACAATAAAAACTTAGGCATAAATCTGACCAAGGAGGTGAAAGACTTTTACATGGAGACCTAGAAAGCATTGATTAAGGAAATTAAGATGACTTAAAGAAATGGAAAGATATTCCATGCTCTTGGATTGGAAAAATCAATATAGTTAAAATGGCCATACTGTCCAAGGAAATCCACAGATTTAATGTGATCCCTATCAAATTACTCAGGACATTTTTCACAGAACTAGAACAAATAATCCTAAAATTTACATGCAATCACAAAAGACCCAGAATTGCCAAAGCAATCCTGAGGGGAAAAGAACAAAGCTGGAGGAATAATCCTCCCAGACTTCAGACAATACTACAGAGCTACAGTAATCAAAGTAGCATGATAGTGGCATAAAAACAGACATAGGGGTCAATAGAACAGAATAGAGAGCCCAGAAATAACTTATAGACTTAAAGGTCAATTAATCTTCGACAAAGGAGGCAAGAATATACAATGGAGAAAAGACAATCTCTTCAGTAAGTGGTGTTGGGAAAACTGGACAGCAGCACATAAATCAATAAAGTTAGAACAATCCCTTATATCATACACAAAAATAAACTCAAAATGGATTAAAGACTCAAATATAAGACAAGACCCAATAAACCTCTAGAAGAAAACATAGGCAAAACATTCTCTGACATAAATCTTAGCAATGTTCTCCTAGGTCAGTCTACCCAGGCAATAGAAATAAAAGCAAAAAGTAACAAATGGGACCTAATTAAAGTTATAGGCTTTTGCACAGCAAAGGAAACCATGAACAAAACAAAAAGACAACCTATGGAATGGGAGAAAATATTTGAAAAGATGAGACTGACAAGAGCTTAATTTCCAGAATATATAAACAGCTCACACAACTTAAAAAAAGAAACAACGCAATCCAAAACTGGGCAGAAGACCTAAACAAGCAATTCTCCAGTGAAGACATACAAATGGCCAATAGGCACATGAAAAAATACACAACATCACTAATTATCAGAGAAATGCAAATCAAAACTACAATGAAGTATCACTTCACACCTGTCAGAATGGCCATTATTCAAAAGTCCACAGACAATAAATGCTGGAGAGGGTGTGGAGAAAAGGGAACCCTCCTACACTGCTGGTGGGAATGTAGTTTGCTGCAGCCATTATGGAAAACAGTATGGGGATTCTTCAAAAAACTAAACATAGAATTACCATATGATCCAGCAATCCCACTCCTGGGCATATATTCAGAGGGAACTCTAATTGGAAAAGACACATGCACCCTAATGTTCATAGCAGCACTATACAATAGCCAAGGCATGGAAGCAACCTAAAGATAGACTGACTGGATAAAGAAGTTGTGGTGTATTTATACAATGGAATACTACTCAGCCATAAAAAAAGAATGAAATAATGCCATTTGCAGCAACATGGATGGATCTAGAGATCGCCATTCTAAGTAAGCCAGAAAGAAAAAGAAAAATACCACATCTCACTTACATGTGGAGTCTTAAAAAAAAAAAAGAAAGAAAGAAAGAAAGAAAAAAAAAGGACACTAATGAACTCATCTACAAAACAGACTCGCAAACATAGTAAGCAATCTTATAGTTACCAAGGGAAAGGGGGTGGGAAGGGATAAATTTGGGAGTTTAATATTTGCAGATGTTAGCCACTATATATAAAAATGGACTTTTTAAAAGTTTCTTCTGTATAGCACAAAGAATTATATTCTATTTTGTAATAACCTTTAATGAAAAAGAATATGAAAACGAACATATGTATGTATATAAATGACTGGGATATTGCGCTGCACAGCAGAAATTGACACATTGTAACTGACTGTACTTCAATGAAATAAAGAAAGAAAGAAAGAAAGGAAAAGAAAGAAGCAGTTCTATCAAAATGCTTATTTTTCAATGGAAAGAGGCTCCACATTATAGATATTACCTACTAATGTCTAGTTGCAGATGACAGTTTTCAAACTCCCCCTCCCTTTTTTTTTTATTTGTAAGGTGGTCAGGTTTAACCATCCGAAAGTCACAAACAACAGAGCAAGCTCAGAGAAGACATGCCATTTGTCACAGATCACGCAGATGGTGGAAGAGCTCTAGATCCTTTCTTACTTAGACTATATTGGAGTCAGCACACTTTTTCTGAAAAGAGAAAAATAGTAAATATTTCAGGCTTTGTGGGCCACATATGGCTTCTGTTGCATATTCTTTCTTGTGTTATTTTTACAACCCCTTAAGAATGTAAAAATCTTGGCTCACATGCTGTATTAAAACGGGTGGTGGACTGATTTGGCCTACAGGCCATAAGTTTGTTGGCCTCTGGACTAGAACAATTTTGCTGGCATCTTATTTGCATTTTACTTCACACCCTGTCCCATGAACCAGATAAAACTTAAAATGCTTTCAGGTTTTACACTAGTTTTTGTTTTTATTTGGGGAGGTGGTGATATTTGTTCAATAGCAATCGTAGGACTTTTGATTCTTTTTTCATAGTTAATTCTCTTCTCAAAGGTTTTAAAAATAAATTTGAAATTTATAAATCTCTAAACTAAAAAAAATTTACTGCCTAAAAGAGCTAAATAAGTTGACCATATTTCTATGAAGAGTAAAAAAATGTCAAGCTAATCCCTTTGATTTAAAAATATCTTCTGTAGTCTAATTTGCAAGGATTTTGCATGGTGTCCTTTATTTCTAAAAACTTTTGGATATAAAAGGAGAGAAATAGGGCTTCTGAGCTTCTTAAACTAAACTTTACTACTTGTCAGCACTTTGAACTTAATCAGAGTCTTTCAGAGTCTCTCTGAAAAATCCATCAGCCCACATGAATAGCACACAGAGAACTCAAAATGAGTATGAAGAATTCAGTTATTTCATCAACATTCACTTGTCTGACTATTTAGTCCTCATAACTCTTTTAGGGGTGAAAGATCATTTGCCATGTTGACTCAGAAAAAGCAAACAGGAAATCAATACTATGTTAATAAATACAAGGGTCACCCCGGGTGAAAATAAGTCATTCTTCAAATGTTATTGGCCTTAATCTGTTATGGGAATTGCTCATCTTATGACCTAGAGTTATAGGAAGTGTGGAGTTTCAGTAAGCCAGATGCTAAGATGACCTTCTTAATAATCTACTCCATATGCTAACTGTTTCACAAACCCACTCATCTCTATAACCAGGTGGGTCAAATCTTTTTGGCATGGTGTTGATGAAAAACATATTCCATACGTTATGTATTACACACCTGGCATCTACACAACAGAGACAGGGTCCATCTTTCTCTTCCTTTCCCCCACCTTCCTTCAGAGAATTAAGGATTGACTAGAGCCAGAAGCTGGATACTGCATGTGCTTATTCAATTCCTGTGGGAGCATTTCTAAACCAAGCCCCAGGTTACAGTCAGCCTCTGCCTACTGCTTTTTAAAACCATCTGTTTCTTCTTCATGGGCTTCAATGTCACCTTCTATTCTCTTTTTTCTTTTTTAATTTTTTGTTTCTTTTTTTTAATTGAAGTATAGTTGTTTACAATATTGTGTTAGTTTCAGGTGTACAGTTAAGTGATTTGGTTATACATATATATGTACATACTTATATCCTTTTTTTTATTCTTTTCCATTATAGTTTAAGATACTGAATATAGTTCCCTATAGTGATATACAGTAAATCCTTGTCATTCTCTTTTGCATCTTTGTACATTTCTTTAGTATTTTCCCCATCTCCCTTTAAATAAAATAATTACACTTCGGGACTTTTTCTGTGATGTTTTAAACTTGAATCTCTCATGTAATCCTATCCAATGACAGCAACTTGATCCTATTTAAAAGAAATGTATAATCCATCCATAACCCATTACTTAAAAGAAAATGTATAATCCATATATAGTTTATCATCTATTGTTTTTCCCACTGCTGAATCCTTCTTCAGTTTTGGTTTTAGTTATTATAGTCTCTCCTCCAGAAATTTCACTGTCCAGGCAAAATCAAAAACAAATACCACGGTTCTCAAACTTTCATGTGCACAAGAATCAGAAGAACTAGTCAAAGATACAGATCACCAAGTCCCTTTCCCAGAGATTCTGATTCAACATGTCTGACACAGTGCCTGGTAATCTGAATCTTAGCAAGCTTCCCAAGTGACTCTGATGCAAGTGGTTCACTGGACAGGTACACAGTTTAACAGGTTAGGACTCTTCGGGAAATTCTCTGAAAATCACTGAGTAAAAGCTGGTCTGAGTTTGCTTAATGATGCCACAAGAGAAAAGTAACATACTAATCATCAATTTGTAAAATTATAGGTCTTATAGGTCAGGGTTCTCCAGAGAAACAGAATATATACATATTTATATACGTGAGTGTGTGTACATATACACATATACATGTCACCCTCAGTGACTTTGGGATACAGTTGGATACAGTTAACTTCTTCATTTAAGAATCAAAGGCCTCAACTTCTTTAGTATCAGGCTCTATTTAATTGAATAACTTGATTATAAAGAAAAAGATACACTCTGGAAATGTGTGTGAGATTTTCTCATTATTTTAAATGTGTAGGTTGCAAGCTAAGAATTAAGGAGGCAGTTTTATGTTCCCTGATAGCTCAACATTTATTTATTTAATCACTTAACCTTTGTTAAGCTACCACTCTGCTCTAGGTTTGATGTGCTGGGCATATTAATGCAAGTAAGACAGTCTCTAATCTCAAGTAGGTCAAAATGAGACACAAATATACATACAGTACAAATCATCATAATCATTTACTAAGTAAGGGTCCACTATGTGGTAAGAACCACGTTGTATATTTTTTTTCATGCCTCACAAACCTGCTGAAGGGTAAATTAATTCCCCTTTACTTTGAGAACACTGGGTCTAAGAGTGGTTAAATAACTTGTCCAATGTCATAGCCAGTTTCTGAGCTATAAATCCACTATGCCTATTTGTGACTTCAAAATCCACAACTTCACTCTACTATAGAATTACCGAACAATAGAAGCCCAATAATTGCCAATAAATGCCATGCCACAGTCACCATGGCGTGAAGAGAGAAACATGAGAATGACTGATTTGGAGAACATGACACTGAAACCCAAGTGGCCATGACTCTGGTCCAAGTGAGCAAAATTTCATCACACTGAAATGATAAGAAAGGATATTCTAAATAAACGTATCCAAAAAATAGTTATGGTAAAATGAAAGTGCCCATTTTTAAGTATCGCGGGGGAGACTGTTCTAGCAGAATGCAGGGATGTAAAGAAGAAAAATTCGGAGATGATGCTCAGGATGTAGAGTCCTAAACACTGACTTCTTCCTGCAGGTATGGGGTGTTTTAAATGAAGAGTTTGCCAAGACCAGGTGGATGGCCCTCCTGTCACACTGATATCATGATCTGAACAGCAGGAATTCAACGGTAGTTATTATTCCAACTGAGTTAATAACGTTTTTCCATTCAATCAGTGTTTTACAAGGGAATAGAAAGCTCTTCATTTCAAAAAATATAACAACATTAGAATCAACCTGTTCATTAGTAACATAATACTTCTAATTTTAAAAACATCAGATTATCATAAAATGTTAAGAAAAAATACTTGTTTCAATGTAGGAAAATCTATCAAAACCAAAAGGAATTTATATTTACATAAGAAAATGTGTTTTTTTTTCTTTTAGGATTCTAATAATGAAAACACTTTTATAGCGTAAGTATTTTTTGCTATTGTAAGCTAAAAATAAGTTGCGTGAACAAAGTAAGTGCTTCTTTGTTAGCCCCTCAGTCCTCACACTCTGAGGACTCCTCATCTCCCCTGTCATCTTTGCTCTCAGCAATGCTGCCGGCAATTCTATCACAAACACCAACAAGAAGAAAAACAAAGGCCAGCTATTCAAACAAAGCACTTCAGCTTTTTCTGGTGAGCTTGAATTGATTGGGGGGGGGGGGTGCTAGTTACAAATTCCAAAAACATTCCAAACAAGGGATTCACACCATTCAATTTGTGTCCCTTAATTAATTGATATTATACTTGATTAGCAGTTTAATAACTTGCATTTTGGAAAGCTCTAAGGGAAATGCCTGTGTAACACATTATAAAATGTTTCTAAAGCGAACTTTAAAGTAACTATCTGTATTCAATTCAAAAACTGACTTACTTCTCTTTAATCTCTAGGTCTTTAAGGTGAGAAACCATTAGCTCTTTTCCACCATTTATTTAAATGCATTTTAAAACACCCAGACTTTTGGAGGGCAGAGTTCTACAGAACTCATTTATATGTACATCTTTCGTCCTCAACTTCCTTCATAACTATGATTGTAAAAATCTACCAAATGATTGTTATGTTTCTTTAATTATCAGAAGCAGCACGGATTTTTTGATATTTCCTTTTAAAAGATGATTTCATAAATCAAAACTCTGATTTCTTAAGTCAATGTCAAATTAAACTGGGTTCCAAGGACCTTCAAAGGAAACTTGTGGAATTTTCTTTTGCTGTTAAAAGGAGCCTATGTGGTTTCCAAGCTTGAGAAAGTTTTCCAAAGGTGGTATCTAGCTAGTTTAACAAACCGAATGGCCTTGTTGCTTGGGGAACAATAAAGTGGGAAATGTATGCTTTGTGCAGATATTCCAAATTTTCTTGGTATTTACATGTACATTCTAATAATGAAACTTCTGCAAGATAGATTCTGGAGTAGGATATCCCAACATCAACACAAACAACTATTATCAAAGCCTACACAGTTTTAGGAAGCACTGCCCACTGAAGAAGTTAGTCCACATCAGAGCATTAATAGTCTAAAAACTTAAAAGAAAATTCTATTACAAGTCAAAAATCAGAATGACAATCTCCAAGATATGGTACAATGTCCTTCACTTGCCCAGGAATTTTGCCGTATCAAATAGTGATACACATAACATAGCGGTTACCTAGGGTTGAGAGGTGCACTGATTTTGTCTAGCATGGCATCAGACATCATCAGGTATTAGTGAGTAAATGGCATGTATGTGCACCCACAGATACATACATGGAGCTACAGGCTGAGAAAATGGGTGACAGAAAACAAGTAGATAGAGCTCTATTTGGACGTGCAAATTGAATCAGTAAAAGTTACTTGCTCAACTGGAATTTTTTCCCCATAGAATGTTACAGGACATTGCCACTCTATGGGCTTCTTTTCCGAAAGAACTAAGTTCTGTTCAAATCTTGGTTGTGTGTGTTTCTTCTTCTCTCTAGCATAGAGTGAACTTACTACATAATTATCACAACTTCGTGGGCCTCTCAAATTTGTGTGTGTATGAGATTCTGTTCATGTGCACATTTTCTTTCTTCCAAAGTATTAAGAGATGCAGTTTGGTCTCGAAAACCTGAATAAATTCTTGGATTAAGTCAGTCAGATCAAATTGCCAGTTCCAAATGTTGGCTAGAGCATGAGAACAAACACATTTGTGCTTGTGGAAAGTGTTCCAGGGGTTACTGGTCATACACACTTTGGGTGTTGGCTTGGTTCTTCATATAGCACCTTGAGATAGGTCCATATTTCTTAGAGGGGAAAAGTCCTCTTCAAAACCATCTATTCTTGAAAAAGTTAAGAGTTTCATTTATATTCTGAAAATGAGTGAATCAGTGATGAGGATAAACAGATGAATGGATATATTCTCTCTCCTCTAAGTGTTAAAATCTACTGGAAGAGACAGATACATAAACAGAACATTATAGAGCTATATACTAAGCGCTATAAGGATACGTGAATACAGTGATGTGGAACCCAGAGGAGGGAAGGATTTGTGAGTGTGTGTCTATGTATGTGTTGTTGTTTTTCCCCATTACTGGCATCTCTTTCAAGAAGCCTCATGAGTCGGCAGCCAAACAAAGAAGTTCTGAATACGCATCTGGAATTATCATGCGGGGATGAGGGCTTCACTGTATTGGGACTGAATAAGGTGCTGATTATGTAAGTATCATTACCTGCCTGTGTTGAGCTTTGACTATTTCTAGCACATTGCTAAGAATGAAGGCTTCTCATCGGCGGTGCCAAGGAAACTGTTGGAGGTTGCCAGTCATTTTAGAGAAATGCCACAGAACACTGCATGCCAGATGGCTACTGATGAAAGTGATGAAGGTTCACGCTTGGAAATGAAGTCCAACTCCATATTTGGTCCTTCTTTCCTTCTTTCTCTTTTGAATGCACAAGAGAGCACAAGCTCAGCCTTATTCTCCTCTTGCCACACAAAATCCCCATTATCCTTTCTTCTTTTAATAAGGTCCTGGAGTGATGGAGTCAAGTTAAATCCGCTTTAGTCCCAAAGCCTCAGAGGCCCCCAAATCCTGTCTCTTGCTCAGCCAGCCTTTTCTCTTTCACCTCTTCTTATTCATGACTGCCAGAAACGACTGTCAATGGAACCCACTCAGGATTGGTCTGCCAGAGACTAAAGTTCTTGTGAGGTAAGATTTTCCCATCTCAACACCTCATGGAAGGAGAAAAAAAGAAATGCCCCACAGGAAAGGTTTTCTAATGGTTCTGTTTTGGGGGAGAGGTTCACCTTGTCTCTACTGAGAACATTCCCCATGACCACAACCCCGGCCACCCTGTCTTCTTCTGACCAGTGCATAATATTAGGGGTAACTGCGTCCTACTAACTCCCAAGTCCCAAATGGAGGGGCTTCTCCAGGATAACAATTCTGGTCTATGTTCCCACTTTTTCTCTTTCTACCCAAGGAGAGGGAAGTGGAAATGAGAAAAATAAACCGAGTCTGCTTTTCCCACCATGGTCCAAGCTGGGAGCCAAGTCACCACTGTTCCTCCCCAGCAGGGCTTAGGTGGGTGAGTCCGCTGGGTCTGGGCTCAGTATCAGTAGGCCCTCTTGCCTAGAGTCACGCAACCACCATCCAAACTGCAGTTTTACCATAGTAAAGTTGACATTTTGGCTATCTGTTCTTAGGTCCTCTCAAAGACCTTCTGCAGGTGAGAAGTAGTGATATAAATTCTAAAAATATAGGCTTCACTCTCTCTGAGTAGATTTTTAATGGATAAAAGCAAATGTCGCTTTCTGTTCTCTGGCCTTGAATTAAAAGAGGCCTCACCAGGAGAAAGAGAAATGGCAGGATATTTCTCAATTCATCTTGAGTGCTGTAAGAAAGCCCTCAGATGGGGCAGAACAAGTAAGGGAAACTTGACTTTCTGATGCCTTACTTGATTCCTGTTCTTTTGGGTAGGTCAAAAAAAAAAAAATTCTGACATTCAGATATTCAGGTACATAACTTCTTTGGTTCTCCCTCTTCCTCCTACCTACCATGTCCTCATAAATGCATCTCCATAAGTCCTTCTTAAAGCTTTCTAAGAAGTGTCCTCTGGTCTCTGACAGCCAGAGTGATGTCTCCTCTAGTTTTCCACTGTGCTTGCTCTATTGGCATTTGGATGGATGAATGAATGAATGAATGAATGAATGAATAATTTTTTAAAAATGGACTATCCCTTGCTTGCCCATCTGTCTAAGAGAAATGGATCCTTCCGTGATCTTCTCTAGGGTTACTTCTCCACTGCCACTTTGAGCCACAGTGAAATGCCTTGGGGACAGCAGAAGCCCAGAAGCTATTCATCCAGTAGCCTAATAAAAAGTGTGAAGATCAGAGCAGCTCAGAACATGAAACTTGATTTCCATCCCACTAGACTTTGCTTTGCATTGCCTTAGACTTTGGGGTCAGCATAAGGTCTGTAACATTTAGGCTTGAAGTTTTTTCCTTTGGGCCAGAGAGCTGGACCGCCCAGCCTGAGACCAGGTCTCCACCAGCACAGGATGGTGAGGCTGAGGGCAGTGTTCCAGGCAGTTTGGAGGAACAGAGACTAAGCTTGGCTAGAAAAGACCTGAGAAAAGCAATTTTGATGCCTGGATAATCGCCCCCGTTGCTTGCAAAGCATGCCAGTGGAAACCTGTCCCAGGGGTTCCAAGCTTAGAAAGTAAAGTGATTGAAGCTCAATCCAGAATGAGGGTTAGTGAGACAATTAAGCAGGGGAGCTAGTGGGGCCTTTGCCTGGAGCAACTTCTGTTCCATCAATTGGAAGAATTTACTTGCCCTCAAAGGAAGGTTATTTCAGCACCTGGCACCAGAATTCTCAATATATGAGCTATGTAGTCTCCTTTGATCTGCACTTACTAGTTCCTGGATTATCAGGCAGTAACCAAGACAAGAAACATGTTCTCCAGCTGCACTTGGCCCTTGGGCTGTGATCAGCTCTGAGGGCTGCAGTTCCCATAGAGTTTGTCTACTTGGTATATAGGTTTACCTATCAAGGCTCTTTTCCAAAAACTCAGATGAACAGAATTCATTCACTGCTAAGGTCAGCTTATAGCTATACTTATGCTATAGGTTACTTTCAGCTCCACACATTTTCATTTCTCAGCTCTACAATGATGGCTTCAGAGATAGGACACCACCCACAGAGATTCAGGTACTGTTTTGTTTTGTTTTGTTTTGTGGTAGAGGGACTGTGTTCACTCAGTGCTGCATTCAAATCTCAGTTGTGTGACTCAAAAAAGTAATAACTGACTTCTCAATTTTCTTACCCAAAAAAAAGGAAATAGCAAGACATAATCTCGTAGATTTGTTACGAGGACCAAATGAAACATCTTACATCAAGGACCAAAACAGTTTAGTAATTACAGAATAAGTGATCACTCTCTTCCTTAACCCAGTCACATACAGGCTTTGGAGAGCTATTCTATACCGGTGGTCCCATTCCAGTGGTGTGCTCATGAGAGTCAGCTGTCAAAATTTTAGGAATTTTGTGAGGCAGCTAACATCATGCTGGGAGCTCGAAAATGGCCATGGGAGCACTCACATCACAGAAATCAGCAGACACTGTAAATAAGGCCCTCCACCCACTCACCCACAGATTTGATTTATCAGCATACTACCAGTGCCACTCAAGGTGTCATCCTGCTACACAACAAGGTCACCTGCAACCTTTCAGAAGTGCAGATTAACCAATCACATCACAAATTCTGGGGGTGGGGCCCAGGAATCCATGTTTTCACAAACCCTCTTAGTGAGAGGTGTGCCTGGCACGTTCAAAGATCAGCAGAGAAATAAATCAGTGTGGCTGGAATGAAGTGAGGGAGAGGGAGAGCAATAAGAGGAGATGGGGTGGTGGGGGAAGCAAGTTGCAGGGAATATTACAGACCACAGTAAGGATTTTGACTTGTGTTCCAAAGGATAAAGAAACTACTGAAAGGCTTTGAGCAGATTTAAGGACATTTAAAAGGATTCCTGTGACTGCTGTGTTAGGAATAGACAGTAAGAACAAGGGTGGTAAGGGAAGACAGTGGTTTGAACCAGGGTGATAGAGATGTATGTGTAAGAAGTGGCTGGCTTCCAGATATATTTAGGAGATAGAGCCAAGAGCATTTGTTGTTGATGGTTTAGATGTAGAGAGTGACAAAGAGGAGACAAGGAGGACTCAAAAGTTCTTTAGCCTGAGTGAGTGGAAAGATGGATTTTTACTAAGATACAGAAAGAATGGGCTGATGGAAGGTAAAATGTTAGTGATCAGGAGCTCAGTCCATTTTGGACATGATGAATTTAGGAAGTCTACTAGGCATCACGAGGAAGTATCAAGGAGATCATTAAAAATGAGTTTGGAGTTCGGGGGAAGAGGTTGAGCTAAGGATTTACCTTTGGAAGTCATCACCTTCCAGGTAGTATTTGATAAGGTGGGATGACACAGTGAATGCAGTTAGAGAAAAATGGGACTTGACTGTGGAAGGTGAAGAGGTCTGGCAGATGCAGAGGAACCAGCAAAGGACACAGAGAAGGAGCCATCGATGACATTAGTTGGATACAAATTATGGAAGCACTCAGAGTGCTGAAATATGAAATAATTCATTGCAACCAGCTATACAACTTTAGTAAGAGTTTCCCAAGGCTTCTTATTTGTCCTTTCTTAACCATCAATGTATAAGACAGTCTTCATCCATGGCCTTCTAAGTTAAGATACTGGACTCTGAAGGCAGTGTGAGCTACATGTGAAGGGTGACCCACTAAGCCAATCTCCTCTTTCTTCACCCACTACCATTGTGAGGGACTCGCTTCTCCCTAGGCAGAAGAGTTGTTACCACAAGCTAATCAGAGCCAGTAGGAGGCTCAGCAGACCAGTCTGAAACCACATCTGTGTTTGTGAATGTTTTTGCTTTATCAAAAGGAACATGTAATTATCTTAAAAATATAATTTTCCATCTTTAACCTAAGCTGGAACAGTCAAACCTCCTTAAACCCAGAGTGCTTTTACAAGGACAGTTTATTCAGTTAGCTTTTTAAGCTTTTAAAAGTCTCTGACTCATTTGAACAAGTGGGAAAAAAAGACAAAACATCAGTATCTCGCTGGAAAAATACTGTGATTATTGGCACTGAAACGAAAATAACGCTGAGATAAGGGCACTGTGTTCCCCAAATCAAATGTACACCTCATCTTTCTCTTAAGAGATCTTCCTGCACTGGGGACTTCATAAGCCATGAATGTTTACAACCTACATGATGTGGCCTTGGACAAGTTCATCTCTCTGAACACTAGTTCCCTTCTGGGTAAAAAGGGGAAAATAGTATCTATATAATAATATATGCATGGGGAGCAACCAACACAATGCCTGATACTCAGTAACTCCCTTTCCACTGACCTTAAAACAAACATGACCATACACAGCTGGAGCAACCATTCCATACGTGAAAAAACTTATGCTGCTATCTGCCTATCCCATGCCTACGTGAGGCCCTCTCCAATCTCTAGAGCAATACAACGTGTACGTGGGGTCGTTTTTGTCAAAGAGGGACACTTTGACTTTGTTGTTTATTTTAAGAGAGTATTAGGACATAGCCTCTTCAAAACAACTATGAACAAAATGTGAAAGGGCTTTTTAAAAACTTACAAAGGGATGTGCAAAGCAGATATCACTGATCTGCTTCATCAATGACCTTTGCTTCCAGTGAAGCCCTTCTTCAAGAGATGGGGTAGGGATATCTAGTTCCCATATTGTTTGAGTTTTTCTGAACTAAAAAGTTGGTGCTTATTTTTGTAACCTAGTTGAAACACATGGCTCAAAAGGCACCCTGCTACAGACATATGCTACTGTACCATTATACATTTATCCAGACCTATAGGATGTACAACACCAAGAGTGAAGCCTAATGTAAACTATGGATTTGGGGTGATAATGATGTGTCAGTGTTCATCAATTGTGACAAATGTACCACCCTGGTGGGGAGTGCTGATACCAGGGGAGACTATGCATGTGTGGGGCACATGGGAAACCTCTGTAACTTCCTCTTAATTTTGTTGTGAACCCAAAGCTGCTCTAAAAAAATGAAATCTATTTTAAAAATTGAAAAGCAAAACTAAATTTTATTTAGTAAACAAATTTTTAAAAAGTCATGGTGAAGTAGCACGTACCTGTCTTTGTGGTAAGATCAGAAACCTCAGTGATAACCAAGAAAAGAGTTCTCAAATACAGATTCAAGTTCACTTAAGAAGTCTTGCTCATAGTAGAAAACCATGGAATGGCCTCTTCAGGGATAAGGGTCTGAGCCCGAGCTGGCTGAGCCTCCCATCCACAGATAGGACTTGGTAAATAATCACTTCAAATGCAGTTTCCCAAAGTAGTTATTTCCCCCATATATGAGATCCCCAAGGGAAACCTTTCATCTTACTTCACTCCAGATCCTTCTAGAAACATTGTTAAAAGTGAAAAAAAAAATCAGAGCAAACAGCAAGCAATAGGGCAACTACAGCCACTGTCTTTCAGGGGAATATATCCAAGGCAACCCAGATTTTACCAGCTCTGAATACAGTTCAGAGGAGTTGTTTCTTGACTGCTCTTTCTTGAAGCTCTCCTAACTTAACTTCTGTGACTGGTGTTCTCCTGGGCTTTCTCCTGCTTTCCTGGCAGGTCCTTCTTTGTTTCCCCAGTGAGGTTCTCTGCCTCCACCTACCTCTGAAATGTGGGGGCATTTTTCCCATGCTTCACATGCTCACTGTCATGTTCCCCCTCCCAGACATGGAGCCACCTGAGTTTCTCTGTGCTGGAGGTTCGGGAGATGGCGATGGACCCATGAAAAGGGAAGACCTGGTTTGGAAACTTGTACTGAAGGGTAGCAGAGTTGAATGGTGGAGCCTTGCCTGAACTGTAAGTGCAGAGAAAATTAAGAGCTAATTCTTTCTGCTGCGCTGACTTCAGTTACTTTTTTAATGCTGAGGGGTTTCCCAAATCTTTATCTCTAACATAATATTTCTTATAAGCTTCACAACCTTCTATCTCCACCTAGATATCTCACAAGAAATTCAAACTAAAAATGTCTAAAATCACAGTATTCATCTTCCCTTCCAACCTACTTCTCATTCCATTTTCTACACTTTTTGTGGAGCCACCATCTACCTAGCTATCCAAGCTAGAAACCTACTTGCAATCTCTCTCACTCCCATTCCCCAAATCCAATCAGAAATCTTTTAAGTTCACATTCCAAATAATTTGCACATCCATCACAACTTTCCACCATTAGTCAAAGCATCAAGGAGTTCTAGAAGCTGCCCTGATCTGGCCTCGGGAGCCCTAGTGATTAAATCCAGGATCCACTAGTGTCTTGCAAATAGAGCTCAAGAGACATCACTCTTCCAGCCATTTTTTCCTGCCAGTAATCAGTTTTTACCCCTGTAGTAAAGTACCAGGCATTTTTCATTTTCCTTGGCATTTTATATTCTTCTAACCCTCCCAGTTTCTCTTTTGACATGTAAACAACTTCTAAGAATTGGTCTTAAGAGTCTTAAGAGTTGATTATAATCAGAATTCAGGTCTCTGCTAGGCCAGTGCCATCATGGTCTGCTAGCAACGGTGAGGGGCTGAGTCAGAATGATACCGCAGCCTCACGACCACCACGAGTTGCAATGTGAGCTTTCCAATGCCAAGGGCGGACATGGTCCTCCGTGCCCTGGGAGGACACCATCACAGAATAGATATGCATATAAACAAGGGCACGTGCTGAAAAATGGTATTAGGCATTTCTTAATTCTATGAAGAATCTAGAAGTCCAGTTACTATTTGAGAAATAAAAAGATTATGCAGTTTGGGGATAAGCAAATGTTGGGAGAAAAGAAGAACACAGCACAGGTATCCACCCCAATCAGTAGAAAGAAAATCAACAAAGGATTGTCAATTCTCATGAAGTTAGGACATCATTTCATGGTATTGTCCGTCTGGCTAGTCGGTAGGGACAGAGAGACAGAGCTGCAAATAACAAAACCATGATTGTTTTTTCAGCAAATCTACAGCACGGAGGGAGGTGAAAACAAGGAGACAAGCACTTACTAAGCAGTGTCCTTAGAATTGTCATGAGTGGGATGGGGGATGGTCTCTTATTGGCCACATGAAGAAATTTAGACTTTGTCATGTTTTGTGTCTTAGAAACACCATTGTTCAGTGGGGAGGACAGATTACAGTGGGAGAAGACTGAAGGAAGGGTTATTTATTAAGAGGTTTATTGCAATAATTTAAATGAGAAATTATGGTGGCTTATATAAGGAGAATCACAATGGGATGTAAATAAGTGGTTGTGTCAAAAATATATATTTAGGCATTAGAATCAATAAGACTTGATAATGATGTGTGAAGGTCGAGGGTAAAGAGAAAAAAAGGATGATTGACATTAACAACATCTGGGTGGGATAGCATTCACTGTGATAGGAAACTAGAGAGAAGAAGCAGATTTGGGGAATGGGAACAGAGGAAATAGTAAGCTGAGTTCCTGATGTGTTGAATTTCTTCTTTTTGCAGTATATTCAGGTGGAAGTATGCAGGAGGCAATTAACTATTGAACTTACAAAAGTGATCAGGGTGGGAGGTAAAGCTTAGACAGCCCAAACAATGTAATAGTGAATGGGAGTAGATGGTATCTACCATGGTGAAGGCCGAGCTGAGACTCTGAGACTCTAGAACAGGATGCAGGAACTGACCCTTGCAGAGGTATATGTTCTAAGTTAATTTAGAAAGATTAGAGTGACCAAAAAAAAAAAAAAAAAGAGTGATCAACAATATCAATGGTGCAGAAAAAAAAAGTGAAATCAAAGTGAAAAATATTCATTAGCTTTGCAAAAAAGAGGTCATTAGGGAGTTGATGGAAGTCTTTTCAGTGGAGTAATGGGGCTGCATTTGTGGATAGTTGTTTTGAAAGGGAAGAAAAACAGGAAAAAAAAATCTGTGTGGGTAACTCACTCTGGAAGATTGGTTATAAAAGAAAGGAAGCAATAGGGCAATTATAGGAGGGCGTATGATGTTCAAGAGGGGATTTTTTAAATGTGTAGAATTTAGAATACTTTGACATATTTATGGAATTCACCTCATTATTCAGGGAGCTTCTACAAAAGCAAGAAGAGGGGCAGGGACTTGAGACAGACATCTCAGAGGTGTAGGAAGGGATGGGACTTGAAGAAAACGTACAGTAATTCACCTTGGACAAGAGGAGAGACACCCCTCTCACTGCAGAAAAAAAAATTTTTTAAAGGAAGAAGGAAAAGAATAAAGGCAATGCAGATAAGTCTAGGGCTGCTAGCAGTAACGTTCACCAGTATTTTGGGCTTTTGAAATATCTTTCAATGAAATGAAAATACAATCAAATCAATAATCTAGAGTTTGAACATTAATATCTATGATAAAAACACATTATGTCTTTAATATCTTCATCATGCAAAGCAAGGACTTGTGCTAATAAAGATCTTATGTACAATTAGTGATTTGAAGGGTTATCATTTATATCTGGATAAGTTGTATTAATTGTAAGTTGTCTAATCATTCTTTATTTATACCCAAGAAGTCACGCAATAGGAGAACATTAATTTATCAGTTATGCCATGAGTTTCCTGAGGGCAGGGTTTATGTCTTCTTTGTTGTTATGGACTTGTATTCAGCCAGGGCCCAGTACAGAGTCACTGCTCAATAAATGTTAAAGGAAATGTTAAAAAAAAAATGTTAAATGAATAAATACAATTCCAGGGGAAATTTTGGGGCTTAATTCTGATTTATATTACCAACAAAAAACTTTAAATGTATATATGTACATCTGTAAATTGACATTTAGACTTTACTCTTGACAGTCTAAAAAGCTGCCTTTTTTTTTTTTTTTTTTTTTTTAGCAATTGCAAGGGTGCGTTCAGGAATGGAGAGCAGAGAAGGGGTTACAAAAGCTCTTAACAGTGCAGGCTCGCCTATATATGTATATTTATTCCATATTGCTCACTCCAGCATTGGTCATGATTTCAAAATGATAGCACAAGTTAATGCATTTTCACACATCGAAGGAAGATTATACTCTTCATGCCAGCCTGCTATGTATGCACAATTCTAAGAGAGAAACCACAGAGAGTAACTAGTTGCTAACAAGCATCCCCCAGAACATCCAAGGATTCTCACCAACACATCAACTCACGCAAACTGCCCAGTGCAAATTCAGACCTTTCATTTAGAAATTACACCTCTCAACAGCAGACTCTCCTAAAGGACCAGATTGATCCAAGGGATTGTAGGGAGTGGAGCTTTGCATTATTTTTTTTCTCTCTCCTCCTTGGCTACAATTAGAATTCATTACCATCTGAGGGCTATTTACCAGTCTGGATAAAAGGAGTTAAACGCTGAGCTAACAGATTGGAAATATGTCCTCAGAACACAATTCGCTCTCTCCACTGGCACTCATGATGGCAGCCTAGGAAAAAGGCCAAGAATGGAAAACACATCACATCTACCTCGCCACATCCCCAGGTGGGTCAGCTCCGATGGGGTTAAGGCAGACTGACGAGAAAGCCATTAGCAAGCTGCACTCTTTGATTTCACGCAAAAGAAAGAAGACCTTTCAGAAGTACTAAGTTTATTTCTCAAAGTAAGTTGAATGGCTAGTCTTCCACACAGAGCACTCCCCACATAAACTGTGGAGACTGCCTCACGACAGCCACACACTAAGATGAGCGCTGTTCGGCGGGGGCCTCCCTTCTCGAATAACTTGTTTCTTTCTGCTCTCATTCTCACCGCAAAGGTTGCACTTTGACAAGCTAAGTTCCAGAAAGTTTTTTTTCTGCCAGGCTCAAGAGATTTGAGAAGGAAAAAAAAAAAAGAGAGAGAGAGAAAGAGAGAAGGAAAAGGAAGTGAGGCCATGATGCAAAATTAAAGGATAAGCAGAACATGGAGGTCTCCGTGGCTCCACGGGTGTGTGTGTGACATCTTACTTCTGAGCAGTTTGAGGCAAAACTACACATACCCATGTAAGACTCCTGAGTCTATTCATGGCATAAGCATTCATCACCTTAAAAAGCAAAGAAGCAACCATCTGATATTTTGTCCCAACCTTTCAGCCCCAACTTCTTTATCTGCTAAATGGGAATACTGCATATATCAGAGCAAAGTCATGAGGGTTAAAGAGATCACATTGTCATGTGCTTAGCACAGTTTCTAGTACAGAGAATGCACTCAATCCATTATGACCATAATTATGATTAAGCAGAGTTAAGAATCTTACCTCTGGACTAGAAGACAAACTGCCAAATTATGTTTCTTTGTTTCTTTCTAAGGTTGTATCTTGCTCTTCTGTTTGGAATATAGTCCTATGTTTCCTCATTTTGCTTGACTCTGTGTTGGTTTCTATGTATCAGATGAAACAGTCACCTCTCCTAGACTTGAGCAGCCTTGTGCTGGAAGTGAACCTTATTGTTCAACACTGCCTTAGCTCTTGGTCATCTCTCAAATCTTTGTGATCATTCAAGTAGCCCATTTCATTTTTAACAGCTCCCAGGATTGGAGGGTGTACCAAGGCCAGTCATTGCCCCAAGGTGGCTGGGTGGATCTCAGGCAGCACCTAGATTCAGGGTGATTAAAAGCCGGACCCTCGGGAAGCAGCTTTTAAATATGCAAATATATACAGTCCAGTGGGAATGCTTGCATAAGTCCTTCTGGCCAGAAATGTCCCCAGGATGAAAGTCCTCGCAAAACTCGGGGCCCCTGACAAGTGTATAAGCTCCTTTCTGGGAGATACCAGCGAGCTGAAGCCAAGCAGAAGGCAGGCGCAGAGATGGCATCCTCCCGCCTCCATTCCCCGAGAGTCGCTCCGTGGGCCCCTAGGAGTGGCCAGTCCAGAAGCCTGCCCCCTGGGCCAAAGCTCCAGGACAAGCAAATAGGCCTCTTTCTCAGAAAGACAGGGGGCGTCTCCTCCGGTTGTCTATGCAGTGCCCTGGGGGTGGCAGCCTACCAAGGACTGTCCCTCTGACTGTAACCGTCCTGTGGGACCCCAGAATACAAGCCCTCCACCTTCAAAGCCAGACCATCAAGGGGCGTCCCCTGGGCGGCAGCTGCAAAAACCAGGGCCCCTGAGGTGTGCAAACGCTCACCTGAGGGAGGCGACGGCGGCAGCACGGAGCATGGCAGTGGGACACTGTAAGAGAGTGCCCCCAAAGTGTGTTTAAAAAAAAAGTTTAGAATAAAAAAACAGAAAAAAAGGACCACACCACCTTCAGCAAAGCAGAGAGAGGACGAAAATGGCGCCCGCCCATCACGCCTTCACAGAAGTCTGGGTGCTTTCCAAACAGCTGCTTCTGCGCATGCCCTTGGCCCGCGAGTCTGCGCACTAGCCCTTCCCCATTTACAGCACTTCGGTCCCGTGGTTACAAGCCCCGCTAGTTTTCAAAGCCAGATGTTTGTTTCAAAGCCAGGGTTCTCTCAGGTGCTGGTCTTAAAAGCTGGGGTGCCTGATGTGGGGTCCAAACTTTTCACTCCTCAGGGCAATGTTCCAGGTTTTGAGCTCCCTCCCTAAACCGCCAGGCCAGGCGTGGGGTTTAGAGCAAGATTCGTGCCTCCGCCTCTCCTAGCTTTGGCTTCCTCGTGGATGTGAAGGAGTTGCCCAGCTAGTTTTCAGGTCTGTTTCAGAGGGAATCATTCCACGTGGAGCTGTAGACTCAGTGAGTCCACGGGAGGAGGCAACTGCAGGGCCTTCCTGTCACCATCTTGAACCACCTCCTGCCAGATTGTCTTGATCATGTGGTACAAGGCTACTCATCACATCAACCTTGATATGGGGGAAAATAAAAGCCCTTGATTCACAACAGTTATCAATGGGAGCTGGTTGTTACTAAACACAGCAGGTGACTGACCCTCAAATGCACAGAGTTGAAGCAGAGCTACAGGATACAGGAGCATGGGCGTCCACTGCCCTCAGGCAAACCCCGCCCCAGACCACAGGTGAAAGCTCTGTGCTCTGAGTGAGGCTGCCCGGTGTATTAGAAGCCGTCCTGTGAGTGCCTCACCTATATCCCCTCAGCACTAACCAGCTTAGTGGCTTCCACCTCATGCACCTGTGGGTCTTAGCCTAGTGGCTTGTTTTGGTCCACTGAGTTGGAAGGGGGAGCAGGCAGAGTGCCAGGGATTTGATATCCCCTGGAGCCAGCCTCTACTAATAACTGGCGGGAGCTGGCAGACCACTGGCTTCTCAGGTGAGACATTCCTACACTGTCTCCAGATCTCCCAAGCAGATTGAGTCCCAGCTGCACACAGCAGTAACATGCTCAGCGATGTCCCCATCAGCTTCCTTCCCTGCCCCTGCCTTCTCTCACTTCCCCACTTTCCTAACAGTGTTTCCTGGACCACCTCCCAATTCCTTGCCTTCGGGTCTCCTTCTGGGGAAACATCCAATGTAACACCCCAAAAAGCTCTTCCTTTAGGCTGCACAAGGATCTCCCGCAGCTCCTCACCACAGAGTTCCCATCTCCACCCCATTCCATCACGGGGTTACAGCAATTGCCATTTCCATTTGTGGATTTCTAATTTAGGGACATCATATACAACTTCCGAATCAATTTCCACCCTGTGGGAAACTACAGCAGCTCACCCTTGAGAGCTTACCTTGTCCCAACCATCATAAGAATCAATTATCATTGTTTCTATCTGTAACCATCACAATAAAGAAGGTATTATTACCCCCATTTAACAGAAGTGGAAATCCAACTGCAGGGAATTTAAGGCACTTGCCAAACTCTAATACCTAGTGAGAGGGAGAGCTGGGCTGGAAGCCATGTTGGTTTAGCATCCATGCCCACGAATGTCTTAAGATTCCTGTATGACCTGCCGAGCAGCAGTTCTAGGGTCTGTGTATGTATAGGGCATAACTGGGTGACTAATATGTTTGGACTTACTGAAACAGTTTAATACTCTTTCCTTCTTCTTTCCCATTAGCAACTTACAGTCTAGTCTGCTTTCATAATCCTCAATCATTTTCAGCATGGAGTTTAACAGCATGGGTGGTATCTGCCCCTTCACATCATTCTCCACTTCTCCGTTTGATCACAGAGCCCCTTAGTTTTAACTGAATGCTTGGCCACCAGCTAGAGACTTCCTCTCCCAATTGATTTCTGGCAATTACGATGCCAGAAGATGTAGCCAAAGGATGTGAGTGGAAGTGCTGAGGACAATTTCCAGGCCCTACCAGGTGATGCTCTAACTCCACGTTTTCCTCCTACCTTCATTTGGAAGTGAATTCAGATGTGAAGGTCACAGAGTGTCAACACAGACAAGGAGCACCAGGGCAACAAGCCTACAAGGTGGCAGGACAAAATACCAGGAGCCTGGGTCCCTCTGATCACCAACCAGCACATATTGTCATATGAGCGATAAATAAACTTTGATCTAATTGGAGCCACTGTTATTTGTTCTGCTTTGAAGCAGCCAAACCCAAATCCTAACTAATACAGAGAGAGAAAAAGAGAATGAGAAACTGAGAAGGAAGTCAGCAGGAAAACAGTGCAGGACAATGTGTGGGGCGGGAGGGGACACCAGAAACAAGAGCACAGCTCAGAAGGGGCTGAGCTATATTTCATTTGTTTGTTTTAAAGTTTTCTGAAACATAAAGGAAGGAGAGAAAATCAAAGCCAGAGAAGAGAGGAAAAGCAACAACATCTTCTTTAATCCTGCCTCTTGAGAGGCTGTGGGTGGCAGGAAAACAGAACGGGGAGGAACCCCAGCTGTTATCAGAGCTCATAAAAAGTTCAAACTCAACCTTCTGCTGGGGAGAAGAAGATGTAATTGACTCTGAAGCAAAGAGTGTTCTTGGGATGAAGTAGGTGTCCCCAGAGGTCTTTGCACAGGACAGGATCTCAAGCCACTCTGGGCCTCCCTCACCTGGAACAGAGCAAACTCCCTCACACAAAGAGGAGGATACAGGTTAGTCACCAGGTTTTCACTTTTCTCCCAAGTATGGTAATCATACAATGCAAACGTGTGCAAATTTCTGGTCATTTTCTAAGAAGACACATGCTATGAAACATTTATTTCCGGAGTCTACCCAACAGGACATTGTCAGTTATTGACACAAAAACAAATACAGCTACTCTGAATTAAGGAACACTTTAAAAATCACAGGCTAATTATTCTCCCATGCAATGCCTTGCCACAGCCGGCACTTTTGTGAGTGAGCATCACTGCCTGCCTTTCAGGACTTGGCAGAGCCCCAGTCCCACCCGAGTCCCACACACAGTGTTGCTCAGACTGGCTGCCAGACCCCAGCAGCTCAATCACACTTGGCCTGGGCCATGGTTGTTGGTGTGGCACTTTATAAGCAACACACACATCAATTGGAGAAGCAAATTCACCGTGGTCATGGAACAATGGTAAGTGAAAGAAAATGCAACAACAGCAGGCAGTTTGAATCAGGATACATCAAAAGTCAAAAGCCAGCAACTCAAGAAGAATATGAGTTAGAGTGTGCAATCCAGGTTTCCCAGCTGCTTAATTCAATGTCATAAGTCATTCCTGCCTTTCACACCTGGTAGCCTGAGAACCCATTCTGCAGAACTTCAAGAAGCCCAGTTTGGGGGAATTTTCCTTCCTCAACTATTTCTGAATTTTTCTGGAGATACATGCACATCACACAAGTTGGTCCTGACTGTCTCCCGCCACCTGAATCCACCTCCTGGTTCTCAGAGACTCAACACATTGCTTGCACAAGTCATTACTTGTCAGCTCACAACTAGTTGTCCGGGCTGTCATCTTTTTCCCTGAACTACTTCTTTCTGAGGATTAACACCTTCAAAAATGGCTGAGACCAGGATATAAAGTCTAACAATAGACAAGCTGGAGGAGCAACAATGTAGAAAGAGAATCTGAAATAGACTACCGGGCATCACCCATCTGAGGATCCACAGACCAGGCCACTGGTTAGGTGTAACCAGCTTGTGCCTCAGGGATCCCAGCCTGCCAAAAGCTTACGGAGAAGGGAAGGAGTTCACACTTTACTCTGACTAGACTTCAAGTGGTCCAGCACCGCTGGCATCTCCAATGGAACACATTTTCCTCTTTGCACTTGGCCACTGGTTGGCCTTTCTGGTCAACCTCCCTCAGAGATGCAATTCTGGCTCAAGAAAGGCAGCCTCCCTATCATCAGTCAGTCTCTGTACTCAGTGTCCTGAGCCTGATTTGGGCTTCATCTTACATGAGCCAAATTACAGATGTGAGGAATCTACTCAAACCTCTGACTAAACAGAAACTGCCAACAGCTTAGAAAGAGCAGCTATCTCTCCTGCCCCTCACTTTATTCTGGTTGAGGTTTCAGAAATATTGGGGTCCAATAGGGCTGGATAAACCACTGGAGAGCACTGAGAACATTACAGTGCCCCCAGCCAATATGAAATTCAAACTTAAACCTAAACCATAATATAAGTAAAGAGAATTCCAACTACATTCTCATTTTTCTCCTTGTGATGATTCTGGTGCTTTTTCAAAACATTTTTTCAATTCAAATACTTCCTCAAGATGCTCTCATTTTCTTTGGAATCCTTCCTTGCTGGTGCCCCTGGGCCATTCAGTTTCCGAGGAAGCCCAGCACTGGGTAGAGTGTCAGGACCCCCAGTTACATGTGAACTTAGTCCCAGAGCCCTGCTAACATCACAACAGCCTCTGCCTAGAAATCCACCAACCTTCCCAGAGTAAAAAACAATGTTCTTCTCCAATGTCTTCCTACTGGAATATTCCTGAGAACAATGGGCTTCTGTACTCAGCAGAGAAGGTTGAGCTGTCCGTTAGATTATTTAGAACTAAAGGTAGCCCCTCCCTTTCTTTGTCCTCTCTTTCCTCTGGGACTTAAACCTGAAGGGCAAAGGAAACCTCCTATGACTCATTTATTCAAAAATGTTTGTTGAGCACTTCTAGTGTCCCTCAAAAATTCATGTTTACCCAGAACCTCAGAATGTGACCTTATTTGGAAAGATGGTCTTTGTACATATACTTACTGAAGATGCAGCCTCACTGGAGTAGGGTAGACCCTAAATCCAAATGACTGATGTCCTAATAAGAAGAGAGGACATGCAGGGATACACATGGGGAAGAAGGCCATTTGACGATGGAGGCAGAGATTGGAGTGATGCAGCCACAAGCCAAGGAACTAACTCCAAGGATTGCTGGCAACCACCAGTGGCTGGAAGAGGTAGGGGACAGGTCGTGTCTCCAGGAGGAACCAACGCCGCCAACACTTTGATTTCCGACTTCTGGCCTCCCAAACTGGGAGAGAGTAAATTTCTGCTATTTGAAACCACCCAATTTGTGGTCACTTACCATGGCCACCACAGGAAACTAATATGGCTCCCAGCATTTTCAAGTCACAGTCCCAAGCATGAAAAGTACAGCCGTGAGCAAGACAAGGGAGGTCCCTGTTCTCATGTGGCTGAAATTCTAGTGGAGAAGACAAATAATATGGAACCAAATACATAAATAGGATTATTTCAGAATGTGACTGATTTCATGAAAAAACAAAACAGGGTGACGTGAGAGTGCAGAACCAGGGTGGAAGGTGGGACAAGACTGCCTTTTAGAGTGGGCTATCGTTGGGACATCCACCCAGGGCAGACTAACTCCCTCCAGTCCAGCCAGGACACTCCCAGGAGTGTCCTTCCACTTCTGCACATTGCTCTCATCCTAACCGCAGAGCTCCGGCCTCTTCCCTCCTCTCTTCCAAACTCTGCCTAGTTCCAGGGCCATTTCTGCCTCTGACGTAGCCCTCTGTTCTCATCCACGCAAGTTTCTCTTCCTTCACATGCTCCAGTGCTTGAACATGGACAAAACTGACAAGAATTGGTTCCCCACCCCCATCCAGCCTGTCCATAATGGATGTCAGTGTATTCCCCCATGGTCCTGAGAGAGCAGATCCCAACTGATTTAATTACTGCCAGAGCTCTGGACACAGCTGCTATGACTGCCGAGCCCTGTGGTTTATGAAGAGAGCACCACAAATGACAGGAACTGCAGAGGGAGAAATAGTCTGAGCTGACTTTGGCATGTTCGTTTTTGAGTACAAATACTTCCATTCATCAATGGGGACATTTATGACATCTGGGCTGTCAAGATGATATTCTAGAAAGGAGCAACAGAGACCCAGAGTGTGGTAAGTACTAGGCCATCTCCAGGCAGAAGCCCTGTGACCAGAATGCAAGGTGCTCAAGGGAAACCAGGAGCAGCCAGAACCGGAGAACCTATCCATCCGAGGGGGCATCTCAGTGCTACCCCTCCCCTACCCCCACCAACCCTGGTATTCATTCGGGAATCAGTGAAGACCCAAAAGAAGTTCATTTAACCAGAACTTGACTTCCTAAGAGAAAAATGTCCACCCAATACATACAAGGTTTCACAAGAGGAGAGATACTGCGCTACCATCTGACAGACTGAACAGCGCAGGGTGGGCAGAGGGGAAGCACGGGGGAGAGGAAGGCAAACGCCTCCATTCTGCCCCATGACATGCAGGAGCCCTATGTGGAGGCCTCGTGACTCACAGCCAGGAGCAAAGGCGGCACTCAGACGGGGGCCATGCTCACATGTACAAGCTGGCATCCTACTAAAAGATTCTGGCCCTTAGGTCTGGAACAGGGGCCTAGAATTCTGCATCCAGAACAGGTTCCTGAGATTCTGACAGGCTGTCTAGATCCTAGGAAACCAGCTGCATTTGGAGGATGGACTGGGGAGGGATTCTCTTAGGAGGCTGTTGTGAGGCCCTAAGAGTCCAGGTAACAAGCAGTGCTACCCTGCTTCACACAGAGTATCCAAATTTGGGCAAAAATATACTTTGTTACATATTAGATGTAATTTATCATCAACAAAAATCATTTATTAATTCAATTGCATATGGTAATTCTATGTGTTGAATTAAGAAAATTTCAAAGTAGTAGTTTTTAAAAGATGCTAAATCAGTGTCTCAAATCCATCCACATGTGACAACCATCTGGTTAGAAATACCAATGCTCAGGCCCCAACCCACAGCAACTGAATCAGGATCCCTTGGCCTAGTATGTATTCAGGGGTCAGAGGGGAGGGAAAAGAAGAGGTAGACAGCTCTGAAGGACTGGAGAGACAGATTAAATTCACACATTTCTTACTTCTATTTCCACATCTTTCAGATTTCACTTCTCTCCCTCCTCAATGGACTCTCTGCCTCACAGTCTTCAAATCAAAGTGTGGTCCGCGGGCAGCAACATCAGCATCACCTGGGAGCTCATTAGAAACAGAATCCTAAGCCCTTCCCCAGACCTACTGAACCAGAATCTGCATTTTAACAAGACCCCCCAGGTAATTAGCAGGCATGGTAAGTCTGAAAGCACGGCTCTGCATAGACCTGAGCCCAAGCTACTTGCACAGGTACAAAGGCAATCATTAAGCTGCTTGGCGAATGCAAACGGGGATCAGCTGCTGCTTAGACCCCACCAGGCGGATGCAGGAGAGGGTGCCCGCGAACATGTAATTGATTTACAACATCATCTGGCTGTATCCCAGCAAAAGCCAAGCTGTCTCTTTCTCTGTATTGATATAATTGCCGACATGAGGGGAAGCAGGTTCTTTCTTCAGATCAAGTAACCTTGTTATTTATCAGTCTGTGCTAGCTTCACTTCTGATTAGCAATTTATTCTGGGTGGTTATTGACTGACCCCACTTGGCTCTCCTTATTCATTCTGTTCCCACCAGCAACAATTACTCAGCCCTCAGGGTGACGGTAACATAGATGCAGTTATGTATATTTGCAGTTTCTATGCATTTTCCTATTTTTCTTGCCTGCTTCTACAGACAGAATATCACTTAAGGACCAGGATTGTTTTTTAACTCCTCACAGTACCTAGCAAAGCAGTACTTACTGAAAAATGTAATGGATGCTGCTGGGTGGTGCCAGGAACCATTTCAAACACTGTTCGTCTCAGTTCTCCATCTCATGAGCTAGAAACAAAATTGTTTTCAAGCCACATTGGAACACCCTCGATTCGACAAAACTGACCGCCTACCACAGTGCACCAACTCGGTGCTGTAAGTCAATCATAAAAAACAGACGCTGTCACCGGCTTAGAAGCTGTTTCCCAAGAGTTCATTTCAGAGTTATTTATTGGAACTTCGAGTGTATTATTCCCAAACAATCCCTTCGGTTTCCATCATTGTCAGGCTGGACCTCAAGAGTGGGAAGCCAGACTCTTACAATACTACTAATCAGCAGCAACAATGTTAAATTAAATCCAAATGCGCTTTTATTCAACTTGATGTTGGTGCTTCGGAAATAGTTTGAATCAGAAGACAATTAGATGGTAGGAACAGATGATATTACAGATTCTAACATTTGTATATTTCTAAGAACTTTAAAGATAGATAAGCATTAATTCTTCAAAATGAATTTTTAAATAAAAAATCTGGTTTTCCTTTTTATTACAAAACATGCAGGTGTGCCTTAATTTTTACATTCATTTTCTACACGTATCACCATTCTGTGGCTCACAGATAAACTCAGAAGGAGAACAAAGAAAGGAGAAATTAAAAGAGAAAAAGCTAAAGGAAAATGATCGCATGTCTAGAAAGCCTAGTTTACGGGAAGGAATTAAAAAGCTGAGTATATGCATGGGTGAAGGATTGCATAAAGTAGATACAGAATAATTGAATTTTAGAACTGGAAGGGGCCACAGTCAGAATTACCACATTTTCCCTTACAGAAGTGTTTTATAAAATGGGGGTTGGGGGCGATATTCCCCGCCGAGGACACTGGGCAATGTCTGGAGGCATTTTTCATTTTCACAACTGGTGGAGAAGCACTACTTGCATCTGGTGGGTAAGGACGAGGGATGGTGCCAACATCCTACAAGGCACAAGGCAGCCCCCCACAACAAAAACTCATACAGCCCAAAATGCTGCTAGTGCTGACACTGAGGGACTGCCTTGGAGGAAAGAAACAACAGGTAAGACAGCTGCAGGCTGGTTGACTAGAGAGAGGCATTCCTCGGGTTGTTTACAGCAAGATAATGAGGGAGAGAAGAGGAATGGCTGATCAGAGAACCCAAGGATTAATGCAGCTGAGAAGATGATACTGTCATTAAAGGCTAAGAAAAAGACAAAGCAGAAGAAGAACCAATTGTCAGGAGAGTGATGGGTAGGGAAAAACCAGGTGCAGAGGACAGACCAAGGAGAGCAGTTCCAGATTGACCAGCCCTGATGTTACTGAAGTAGACATACCATAGCTTAAAAAAGTTGCCTCAGGCAAGTAAGAAACTTCCCTTATGTGAAGCCTGACACCTGGGCTGAGACTCAAGGTTGGTAGAAGCGGCGGCTGGGCCACCTTCTATGCAACAGTTCACTAATCTGAACAGGAGGTGTCTGTAAGGAAGATAGACCCACCGTTACTCTACTCAGAGGGCATCAGTATACAAAATAGCCTCTGAGCTCCGGGAGCTAACAATCTCATTAAGATACAATTTACACACATATGCTGATGACTCCCAAATGTTTATCCTTAGCCAGATCTCCTCCCCAGGACTCCTAAATCATGTCTCAAATGTCAATTCACCTCCTCAACTTAAATATCGGGTAGACACCCCAAATTAGCATGTCTAAAAAGAAACTCTGGAGAGTCTCCCAAACCTGTACCTCCTACAGTTTTCCCCATCTCGGGTGCTCAAATAAGAACATAGGCATCATTCTTTATCCTCTCTTTCTCACACCAAACATTCAAGGAGTCAGCAAATTTTCTCAATGCCACCTTCAAAATACATCCAGACTGGAAACATTCTGTTAAGTGAAAGAAACTCTAACAAAGGACTACATATTGTATGATTCCATTGACATGAAATGGACAGAGCAGGCAAATCTGCAGAGATAGAACATGATTAGTGGTTGCTAGGGCTGAGTGGGGATTGAGGGATGATGGTAAAGGGGTGCAACTTTTCTTTTGGTGATGATAAAAATGTTCTAAAATGGATTGTGCTGATAGTTGCACAAATATGTGATTATCCTAAAAGCCACTGAGTTGTACACTTTAAAGGGGTGAATTGGATGGTGTATTTCAATAAACCAATTATTTTAAAGTATACACATATACACATCTATAGTTCTGTCTCTCTAGAAGCCACCCTCTTCTCACCATCTGCACCATGACCACACTGGCCTGAGTCCCCTCACCTCACACCTGAGTATCGCAGCAGCCTCCTGACCTGAGTGGTCAATGGCTTCTCTTCTTGCTCTACATGGACCCTTCAGCACAGGCATCCACAGTGACCCTCTGAAAACACAAGTCAGATCTTATCATTCCTCTTCTCCAGCCCTTCTCACTAGCTCCTGTCTCACTAGAGTAAAAACCAAAGTGACCCAGCAGGCCCCACACAAATTGGCCCCCCGGGGACCCCACCCTGCCCTTCTCTAACTCCGCACCACTCACTGCTGTAACCATTAGCCCATCACTCACTGCTTCTCAAACATACCAGGCCTGTTCCCTCAGGACGTTGAACCTCCTGTTTCCTATGCCTCTTCTCTCAGATCTAAGTGCCTTGCTCCCTCACCTCCATCAATCTCAGCTCAAATATCACCTTTGCTGGAAGGCCTTCCCGATCATCCTATTTAAACTGCAATTCCCCACCTCCACCTCCAGCACTTTGGAGTCCTGTGTCCTGTTTTATTTTTCTCTATAACACTTCTCACCATCTCACAGAGCATGTATCTTACTCATTTCTTTTTCTGATCTGCGTTCCCCAAAATGGAAGTTTCGTGAGAGCAATAATTTTTGCCTGTGTGTTCACTGCTATATGCCTAGCACCTATAGAACACAGACTAACAAAGCAGATGCTTATTAGAGATTTGTTGAATGAATGAAAGAAACAAGCAAAGAACAGTGCAAGAAAGAATATAATCGTTAAACTATATAAAATGAAGTTTTATAATGAAATCATTTCATATCTGTGTTTTAAAACCTTTATACCTTTATGCTCTTTTAGGTACATTCTATTATAGACACAGTGACCTGACTTCCAAAAGCAATGATGAGTAAACACAGAAGAGGAATATATTGTCTTTGGAGAAGCAAAACTACAAAAAAAATTAGGAAGAGCAATATATCTTTAATAATTTACTGAAAAAAAAGTGTTAGGAGGAGCTAAAATGGGGATAAGTTCCTTCCAACTTGGACATCATTCTCTGGTTAACTTGTCGTCTGTGGATTTTGGCTCAGCCTCAGAAATGATAAGGCAGTTATTTTATAAGAGAGGGAGAGAGAAAGAGAGAGAAAGAGAGAAAGAGAAAGAAAGAAAGAAAGAAAGAAAGAAAGAAAGAAAGAAAGAAAGAAAGAAAGAAAGAAAGAAAGAAAGAAAGAAAGAAAGAAAGAAAGAAAGAAAGAAAGAAAGAAAGAAAGAAAGAAAGAGAGAGAGAGAAAGAAAGAAAGAAAGAAAGAAAGAAAGAAAGAGAAAGAAAGAAAGAAAGAAAGAAAGAAAGAAAGAAAGAAAGAAAGAAAGAAAGAAAGAAAGAAAGAAAGAAAGAAAGAAAGAAAGAAATTATGAGAAAGAAGAGTTGAGGCATCATGCATGGCTGGTAAAGAAAAGTGAACATTAAGAGCCAATAAATCTCTTTGATTAGACAGTGACCACAGGGTTCTGGCACTTCCTAGGGTTACTTGAAATCCTAGAACTTCTCATCTTTCCGCCAAAGAGCCTTTGCATCAAATAAGTGATTGCAGATGAATTACAGAAAATATTCCAATAAACCTAGGAGGAAAAATCATCATCTGATTAAGGAATCAATGATTAGTGAATAACCATCTAATTTGTACCTATTCTTAAGCATTTTCCTCAGCCCTGCTCTAACGTATATCCTATTTAAATAGACTTTAAAACAAAATAGTTATATTTAGCACTTTGAATGTAAAACCATGTTGAGTCTTCAGGTGACCGTGCCTTGGGAGAACGAAGAGTTCAGGCATGCAGATGCCTCGTCCAGGAGCCACTGTTGACCTCGTGGCTTCATGTGAAAACTGCATTCAAAGTACCCAGAGGAAAAGGGCAGTGACCTGTGGAAACCCACAGCTACCAAGGAGTAACAATATCACATTTGAGAAGAAGGGATTTGTAGAATCAAGGAAAACTACATGGAAAAAGTAGAAATTCAGATTAAAATAGTTGGATATGTGAAGAGGATTTAGAATGGGATTTGGGTGGATAAAGGGGACTTCAGGTAGATGAAAGCAAACACAAGCTCTTTATCATGGTGGCAGAGAAGCCTCTCCACTCATGCCTTTCAAGAAATTTAAACTGTGTGTTTCAAGGGAAGTCCCAGAGGCACACTGAGAGTTGCTGTCTGGAGAGCATGGTATTCCTGAGTGCTGGAACTGGGGAGCAAGTGATGGCCAATAGTCCTGACCTGTTCTCAGCTTAACTTAATGATAAACAGGCCTGCCTCAAATATTTTCAGAGCCTAGGGCAAGTCTATAAATGCAGGTCCACAGGCCATATATTTGAATTATCACTCACACAAGTATACTATTACACAGGTTCTATTCTCTTACTGTAATAGATACTCCTTTTCAGCAATCTGGATGGCCAGATTCCAAAGGAGAATTCTCAGAATTTGTGCCAGAACATGACAGCAGAGGATGGTATCTAGGGAAGAACCAAACCAGCCTCTGACTTGAGGACTGACCCCCTGTTTTCCCAGACCCAGCTCCACCTTGCACCCCTATCCACATGTATGTGGACACCAGACTGCATATCCAGACTCTGCCCACAGCAGTCATTTGACCACCCCTCAGGTCAGAAGTCTGCACACCAGGGGCCCAATGTGTCTTCTGGAGACCGACATGGAGAAGAGGACATGGAGGGCCATTTGGGCAAAAAATTCCAAGGTTCTGGGTACCAGAGGCATGATCTTAAAGGAGTAGTGCAGATTCCAGGTGGGCATATGGGGAAAACATGCTCAGAAAAATGCCAGAGAGGATCTAAAATGTGTGGTCCTATTGCCTAGGTGATGCAGAAAGAACTACCCTAGAAGTTTTCTCATGTTTCTTTATGCTCCCAAGGAAACATGTGGGAAAATCAAACTTTATACTTCTCCCAAACAAACAGCACTAGACCGCTTATTGACTCAAAAGATTTCCATTACATTAACATCTCAAAAAACATTCAGGAGAGAGTAGACAAATCTTTCTTACAGAAGAATTCCAACAACTATAAGTAGATATCTTCCTTCCAGGAAGTGGAGTTTAAATCCCTCACGTCTTCAGCATACCCAGGACTTAGTGATTTGTATCCAAAGAATATAGAATATAGAGAAGGAAAAACAGTAACTTCACAGTGAACAACCTGACAAACTCTAACTTGGCCAAATGATCAGAGTTAACTTCATCCGTGAAAAGTCACGTGGATACCATGTACCCCTCAATGACATGTCATCTTGATGAGGAGATACCTTCTGTATTCTTTTTCTCTCCCAAAACCACTCTAACCATGAGAAAGGCATCAGACATGTACAAAATGAGAGACATCTATAAAGTACCCGGCCAGATCTCTTCAAAGACTGTCAAGGTCCTAAAAATGAAAGACTGAGAAACTCACAGACCAGAAATCAACAAAACATGAAAACTGAATGCAATGTGGTGCCCTGGATTGGATCTTGGCATAGAACAAGGACATTAATGTGGAAACTTGTGAAATACAAATAAAATCTGGAGCTCACTTAATAGTACTGTAACAATGTCAGTTTGTTAGTTTTGACAAATGTGCGTTGGTAATGTAAGATGTTAACAATAGGAAAAGCTGGGTGAGGAGTATATGGAAACTCTCTGTATGATCTTGGTAACTTCTCTACAAATATAACATTATTCCTAAATAAAAAATTACTTTAAAAAAATGTTCATCCACAGCATCTCAGTACATCCATCATTCCGTCTCACTGTGGCCCACATGCACTCGATGGGACAATGGATGGCATTCCCCAGATCTGGAATGTTGATTTGGAGCCCTTTTTCATGAGATCTCAAAGATGCCAATTCTCACGGTCAAAAGGAGTCTGATCCCAGAGGGGCATGCACATAAGTGACAACTCCTCAGAACATCACAATGTATCTGTAAGCATTCCAAAGAAAATAAATAAGGCTTGGGAGAAGGAGAAAAAGGGAAATTACTTGTGGCATATTTACAATTTGGAACAGCATAAAATAGGAAACAAATGACATATATAAGACTCCAGTAATAAACTTAAGGAGGAATCCTAAAATAGACCACAGAGACCATAACACTCTGGGCTAGAACTTTAAGCTGTAAAATCCTCCCTTAGCAAGCACACAGTAGGCTCTCCACAGATTTAACTCCAAGTGATATGAATTGCAAACATATGCTGTCACCCGTACCTCCCTCTTAATGAAGGGACATTGGGAATTTGCATTAAATTTGAAAATCAACTGCTTTTAAGAAAAGTATTTGGTCTACCATGGGAAAATAGCACAGGACCTAAATCTTGCCATGTACCAAGTTCCATTTACTCAAAGGTCCAGAAGAAAACATGGTGAGTCTCATACACAAAAATGTGTAGGATTTGTGTAAAATAAAAAATATGACTTCAAGTATTTTCTGTATCTGCCAGTATTTTTTATCAGAAATAATGACTTCTTTCCTAATTAAGTTAGCTATTCTTCAATCAGCCCCAGTAGGTTTTAGGGGGGCAAAATCATGTAACTGTACCATAGCTATTCCAATTAATAAGAGAATGTCAGGAAAAGTCACAGAACCTCTTTCAGAAGCCACATTTTGCTCTTTCATTGGGACTTTTATTGTTGAGAAGTTGTTTTCAAAGTGATTAATTATCAAAACTTGAGGCCTTACAAAGTTTGGTGGCAACACCATTTACATTATTTACATTAGCAACGTCATTTGCATTTACATAGATTTAGTTACTTTTGAATAGATGTTTCAACATCCATCTAGGACTTAATTGTTAAGCCTTCCTTTGTCAGATCACCAAAGCAAGAGAAAGAGATTTATGTGTCTGGAGCACAGTCTATGTGCTATGAATTACACACGCTCATTTTAGTTCTTCCTCCCTCATGGCTGTGAAGCAGGTTTTATCCTTCTTTCACACATAAGGTCAAGTCTGTGACAGCTTAAGTCCCAGGTAAGGCCACACCCCTGGGAGTGCTAGAAAACAGATTTGAAGTTAGCATCAATTCCTATCAAAGTGAAAGATTTTGCCATATGCCCACACTGCCCCCAGAAAGACTTTGGAAGAGAAAGACGTTGAAAGAGAGAGTTGGGATCAAGACCTGCTATAGACAAATTCATAAGTCAGCCAAGTTTCTCTTTGGCTAGCCATGCTCTGAGTGTTTGTTTTACCCTTCTCCTTTCCTCCCCTCATCCAAACTTTCCTGTCTTGGAAGTCCTCATCCCTGCAAGATTACAATCACACCAGTTGAAATGAACAGAAATTCCAGCTCAAAATGGCTGAGATCATAAAGGAAATTTTTTAGATCAATTACTAGAAAATCCAGAAATAGGGAAGCTTTCAAATGTCTCTATCCTGGGAGTGGGGCTGGGACATCTCTGGTCTCTCATTTCTTTTTTTCTGCATCTCAGAGTTAATGGCATTCTTAGGAGGGGCCTTTCCCAATACAGCTCCCAAGGATAAATACTTTCTAATTTGCATCTGAAATACTTTGGAATTTGTATCCAAAGAGAAACGTGTTAGAATTTGAGATAAGATAGTAATGTGGCAATATGATCAGAATAATACAGAAAGGTCCAAGTTCCACTTTGGCTTAGTAAGCACTGCCCCTTATCCTCATCACCACCACCCCATCCCTCACCTCCCACTTTGTGGTTTCCTGTAGGACGTGTACGTAGGACAATGGGAACTGGGAAATAAAACTCCACTTTACTGCTTGCCAGGTATACATTCGACAAGAGTCCTTGATGAAGACCTCAGGATGGTCTTTCTTTTCCAGCCACCAATATCATGAGAACTCCCAAATACATAAATGTTTCTGTGGGAAGAGGAGAGAGATCCTACCTGGCTGGCAGCATAGTGACAGAAGAGGAAAACAATTCCAGGGCCAATTTCTTGTCCCAAATATTATTTAGATGGAGGAAGCAATGCACAGCCACATTAGTGGGGCTTCTCCCACTGGAATATGTGACTCCATTAGTGTCCTGAAATCTTACCATGTCATTTCAGTGTCAATTCCTCCCAGAAAGGGAAATACATTGGAAACTGTTTCTTCCTAGAAGGAGCTGTCTAGCTTCTTAGGTGGGATGAGCGATGTTTCTTATGATCCAGCTGGGACAGGAAAAGCAAAGCAAGGACTGGCTGAGGACATGGCTTTGCATCACCATTCTGGGAAAAGCTGACCATAAGCAGCAGTCAGCTCTACTTGATTTTTTTCAAAGAGAAGGGATAAATTCCACATGGGGATTTGCAGTACAGAAATTTGTTGTGCAATGTCTGCAAGATAAGTCTGGTCTTCACACCCAAGTTTTTCAGCACTTAGAGGCTATCACCTATTGGGTAACTCTAAGCAAATCCCTTTCCTTCCCTCTGCTTTAGTTTTTTTCATTTACACTCTGGGAGAAGGTAGGGATGGATGAACCCTAGGCTTTCTCCAGAGGTCTGGAAGAGATATTGAAAAGATATTGAATATATATGTATATATATATCTCTAGAGTTGTCTGCTAAGAAATAACACTTATTTATACCCTATCTTGTTTTACAATAGATGTAAAGCTATTATTAATTTTTAAGCTCAACAGAGAAGACATCATATCTTAAAATGATACATAGCACCTTATGTTCAGAAGATCTGAGGTAAACTTTTAATAATGGGACTAATGAGGATGAAGTCACTCTCACTCAAGGGTCCAGTAAAGAAGTAAGATCTCAGTCACCAACTCAGGTATATAAATTATTCCCATACTCTTTGAATTAAGAGACCCAAATAACAAAAGGAGGTTGTACAAATGAGTGTCCCTGAGTCTACAGAAATAGTCTAATAATATTATGTCCAGCCTAGCTTTCTGCTTACCATGTAGATGAAAATATTCCTTCTTTCTCATTTTCTCTTTCCTCAGAGTATATGACTCTACTGCTCAAAAGCTCAGTATTCAATATGTCCTTGATTCTAGTGCTTTTTTTTTTCTCCATTATGAGTCTTTTTTAAAGTAAGCTATGCAGTATGGTGAAACAAAAAGAACTAAGTTCAGGGTTCAGTTCTTCTACTTAATAGATATGGGGCCTGAGCAAGTGACTTCTCTAATGTAAAATAAAGAGAATGATTATATTTACCTTATAGGATTATGGTGAAAGTTATTTTTATTTATTTATACCTTATGGTCTTTCAGAAAAGAGTTGATAGCTGCCATGAATATATAAGAATATAAGATGGCCCAAAAATGAGACTGTTACCCCAAAAGGTAAAGACCCCAGTTCTTGTCATACCCAAAAGATAAGTTTACATTCGGGAGACGGTGTGTTGTATAGCAAGAGATTTTAAAGATTTATTTAGAAAAGAAAAAGTACATCTCCAAGAATGGGAGGCGGGCTGATCCAAGGGAGGAAAAGGGACGGTTTTTGTCTCCCTCTTTCTCTTATACCCTTGCTTAGAGGTGGTCTCTTGATTGATTGACAGCTCTTGTCCCTGGAATGTTTAGCCACGTTTGGCCCCTTTGCACATGTCCTTACCCATGGTGTACACAGAAAAACCCATTGGGGGTGCACTGCAATGTTAATTATAATACAACGAACATTGGGTCGTGTCCGGTTAAGCCCTTTCTGCTGCCACGCAGTTGTGGCTGTCGGTTTCTAACCGGTTTCTTGCGGGCACTCCTTTGGAAGAAGTAAAGTCCCTTCATGCTGGGGGCAGGCATAATGCCATCTTCCAGACCATCCTCCCTCTCCTCCACTTATCTGCCCAGTGCTCCCACTTACCCACTTATCTAACTACCTAACAGGACTAAGACAGGAAAAAACAAGACTTGGGATATAAAATGGAATTGGAAATACAGATTAAATAGTCTATCGCATAAATATCTAAATATTTGCTACAGATAAGCCACAAATTGGACAGCTAGGGACAGTACGTGACAGAATGACAGAAGAGAACCTAAGAAGGTCTCCAGCCCTATGTTATTGTTACTCGTTTTTGTGGGAAAAGCCCAGGCTTTGATATCATGCCAGGCTCAGTGTGACCACTGGCTCCGTGTGTTCTTGTACAACCTCTCAGAACCTCGAAGTTTCTCATCTATACAACAAGGAGAATAAATCCTACTTTGCAGGGTCGTGGGGCTCCGAGTGCCCTGTACACGATGAGCAGCCCGCTTATGGCAGCCCCTGTCCCGTCCCCCCACCCTCACTGCCACGTCTCCCTTCCACTTAGTGCGGGTAGTGAGCACTGCTGTGGGAAATTTGCTGCTGTTCCCTAAATTTCCCTGTGTTTATTATCATTTTATTTGTAACAATTATTAACAGTAATGTAATACTCATATCCCCCCTAGAGAGTTGGATATATCTGTGTTTAATCGAAAATTGTTTCCTCTCAAGGTGTCAACGGCAATAACAAAACAGCAAAGTACCTTTAAGAACTTGCCCTGAAACACACAGAGCCATTAATGTCACATGCACTACAGCGGAGTTGATCTCTTGACAGGATGTTAATTAGTTCTCTCCTATAGGATGGCATTACCATAATTAAACCAATAACAACAAGGAAAAAAATACACCCCTGGGCAACTGAAGACATTCTGACAATAATGAGAAATGGCAGCAGGCACTGGGTACCAGGGCTGTTTTCTGGTTGCTGTTGTTTAATCATCATTGGCACAGAAAGCCAGTCCTCCCACGCCAGATAACGTCTGTTCCTGAGACAGCCCTGTTTTAAAAAGGTGGCAAGTATTTCAGCTTTATACTAGCTCTTGGTAAATGCAAGCAGGAAGCCCCAAATGTTGGTAAAACCCTGGACCTGTAGTTATATGGTACCATATATCATCTCCCCTGGCAATGATATGATTAATAGCATCTGCTCTGTGACCTAATTATAGCCAAATCCATGCATATTCATGACAGGGAGGGGAGGAGAGGAGCCTGTACATATTAGAAACCTACCTGCATGGGCAGGTTCCCCTAAAGGAGAGCCCCTGCAACGGCTACTGTCTTGAGTGCTCACCAACACCCGCTGGCCTGGCTGGGGGGCATTTTTCTCTCCTCCACCCAGGCACGGTGGTTGTGCAGTTTCCCCATGACACTCTTCTTAAAACCCTGGAGAGGGTCCAGGGAAGTGGTATTCGGCAGCATGGACTCACTGGGATACTCTTCAAAAAGGTTTGAGAGGTTCAAATTTCAAAAGAAGAAAAGCAGTACCTTGTGGTTACACACATCCTGACACCATCACCCCCTACTGGTTGGGTATGTTAAGGATAATACAGCCTCCCACACCTGGACGTTCAAGACTCCATTGGACTGAAGGGTGACTATCGGTGTCCAGAGTGACCTTGATTCAAACACCACCACCTTCAAGGCTCAGCTGAGTTTCTGGAGGCTCGTGGCTCAAAGCAACCAGGAAAAATAGAACCAAAGATAACTGCTCAGAATATCTAAAAGCTTCTCCAAGTCTTTGGTCTAAATTCCAGAGCTAAGCCTGTGTGCTAAGCCTCATTTCTTGCCATGACGTTGGAAGGTCATGGGCATTAACAGTTCCCAAGACCTTTATCATGATCCTCCAGCAGAAACTCCAGTGCTGAATATGCAGGAATCAAAAGAATAGTAGTACTTCTCAATCTAAAACTTGTCTCCACAGGAATTTAGATACTGTGGCTTTCTTGCCAGAAGCACTTCTGAATCCTCTGTGTCAGTTTCCTAGGCTCAGCCTAATTTTCAGAACAGCACGTGAACCATGTCTGCCAAGTAAATAAAGGAGTCTGCTCAGAGGAAGCAGGTATGCTGGTGATTATTTCCTCAAAGATCCAGGACATTAGCAGACATAACCAATGTGTGCTGTCCTCAGGCACCTCTGGAATTATCTTCAGTGTCATTGAAAAGTCATAACTTGATGCTATTTCCAGATGGTTCCCCACATATGACAGTCAAAAAACCTTACCTGCTTGGAAACAATTTTTTAAGAAACTTTACTGAGATGTGATTCAAGGAAAGGTATCAGAATACTTCAAGAAAGCTGCAGAGTTCTGCAGCAATTAGAAAACACCCTTAGCTAATTCTGGATAATTTACAAGAACTGTCAGCTCATACATAATCAAGATAAAGGAATTATTAAATTCAAAACTCTATGAGGTATGCAACAGAAATTAAGATATGATCATTGACCTCCAGAAGCTTAAAACCTAGGTGAAGAAGTGAATGATGTAAAATGAGTAGCCTTAATAGAAAGCAGGATGTGGAAAATGTCATTGGACACCAAAGAAAAATAGGTGCTGATCTTGTGCAGGTGTAGGAAAAATAGGAAATCAAACAAAAGCCAGAGACCTATTATTCCATCTCCAAATAATAAGAAACTCCTTTTACATATACAAAAACATAAATTTTCTTAGCCTTCATTGATCAGTTCCCTAATCAATACACATGTCATATCAAATATTCATTTCATGGCCTAATGTTATTACCCTCTTAAGTGTCCACAGCTATAAATTAGCCAAGATGACTAGGCCAGTTAAACACATTACAAAGGAGATGTTCCGGTGGCATCATAAACCCAGAAGGCAAACCAAGTCCTCAAGATGCAAAGTGTTTGCTGTATTAGAATTTAACCTTGCTATCTTATACTTAACAGATGGTACTCCTGGGAGAGATGCTAAACACTCTAAATGGAAAGTTCATTGATTGACTCTAACCTCAAAGTTTAAGAATACATCACATCAAGACAAAACCCCTAGTTTGGGCTAAAGACCATTTAAAACTCAGCTTAGTACTTAGTAAATATTTATTGGTGATTGACTGAGAGAATGCAATTGCCATTCATATTGTACAGTATTTTATCATTCAAATTTTCCACAGTCAATTATTATTTACTTCCCCAAAGGCCGGGCACACATGAACTAAGACATTAAGATAGAAGGGTATGGATTGCAGCATCCTTAACACGGGTGCATTCCACACGCTGCTAAAAGCTGAATAATTCGAATGCCTGTGTCTCAATACATGGGCTGAATCCTCCCAATGTAGAACATCCTTTGTGCCATCACATTTACTGACCTGAGCAAAATCACTGTCAAGGAAAAGTTAAATAAAAAGTCCTCTTTCCTTTATTCTTCTATCTTATGCTTTCCCTCTTTTTATCTTGACAAAGAAACTAGTAAGTAGGAATTTGATCAAGCTGTGTGGATGATTACAGGTCTTGGATGGGTCCCTTTTCACTAAGTTGGGATATAAAAATCAGATCACTTATCTTAAAATATTCTAATTAAACGACTTATAGCTCCCTGACCAAGAATGAGTGACTGTATGTCTTCCCTTCCTGTGATAAGTCCAAGACCCCAAGAATGCTGGCTCAGCAGGTAATCAGTCCTGGTGACCACCTCATGGAAAGAGAAAAACACAAAATCAATCTCAGCATCCTCCATGGAATAGCCACCATTTCTGCTGCTGTCACTGTCAGAACCATTACTTGGTGTTGTTGAAAACAGCAGCTCAACATAATCCTTGTCAAGTCCTGGGATGGCACAGTGAACTTGGCTTGTCCCTTCCCCTCGCTGAGTCTGAGCATCCCAATGGCTTGATGCAGCTTAGAGGCTCCAAGGAGTTGTCACTATCTGAGCATATGCCCACCTGGCCTGGGCTAAATGTGCGCTGCTTGGGCCTTAGGTCTTACACACGTGCCTTTTCCCTTGCTTCCTGGCCACAGAAGCCCTAGCAACAGCTCTGGATGTTTCCCTAGTTGGAACATCTCCTGCCACTGGTGCTAGTGCCACCACCATGACCAATGAGCCCCCAATACCACAACTGACAACCTGTGCACTGGCTGGTGGGACCCACAGAGGCACTGACTGCTCCAGCTGTTTCCAAGGGTGACCACTTACTCAACCCAGAAGTGCTGCCAGGGGTAGGTCGTTCTGAGACGCCACTTCAGAAGGCCTCTATGAAGACATCCCACATGAAGCTGTGGTCCACTCTGTAATAAATCCCCTGTGTCTTCTCTCCCTCCTTCCTTGCTTCACATCTTTTTCCCCTCCCCTTTGTTTCCTGGGAATCATACCCTCTCCATAAAGCACAGAAGCACATCGGCTTTTCCCTCGGGCTCTTTTCTAGTAAATCTGGCTAAGACTCCACCTTTCCTAATTAAACTGCAATGTCTCGGGTTCCCAGCAAATGGAGAAAAATTTCTTTCCATATATGTTATATGCAGCTCTATTTACTCTACAACATTGTAGCCTGAGTGCCTAACGCTACTGTAGTCAGCAGCAATGTATTTTAGCATGTACACACACACACACACAGTCTCCAAGAAAATATCACACCTCCACCCCAGTGCCAGGGTTGGTAGGACAGAAGGAGCTTCAATCTCTAACCATGCTGTGTTTAGGAACACAGTCCCCTCCAACCCCAACCCCCCATGACGTTGGTGTCACCTTCGAGAGAAGAGAATGTCCTTCTTCTAGTCTTAAGAGCCACCTTATTTCCTGCCTTAAAAGGACTGATTTTTTTCCCAGGGAAAATTTCAGCTTACTGTATGCAGTTATGAGAAAATCATGATCATTCAGAAGGCAGTTTTGGTGAGATCCCTTGTGTGACTTTCTACTCCCCTGTGGGTCACAAAAGGACATTGCAAGGCTGATCACAAGCAGGAGAATTCTTTCTCCCCTCATTATTGTTTATCTAGGACAATGCCTACTGGGAGACATTTATTCAGCTACCTTCACTGTAGAGTTTGAATGGCAAATAAAGGACTTTTGCACCAAAACCACCCAGTCCCTTCTTCCCTTCCTGACACGTTGTTTTTAATTCCTGGCACTGAATTTCTTTCTTAAGAAGCCTTTGGATACATGTGAATCTCACCTGGATAAAATCATTAAGGGGGAAAGGCAGGAAAGAGAATGGTTATATATTAGCTAGTCAATATCCCGGCACAGATTAACTGGCAGAAAGCCTGGTCCTAATGTAACTGGATGTCACTCAACAACTTCCAGCCAATGAAGAGTGAGCCTTACTGTGTGCCAGGCATCGTGCCAGGGGTAGGGAAAAGGGGAAGCAAGACTGTCTCTATGCTGGAGACACACTGGAAAATGGTTGGGGCTTGTTTTGTTCACATTGTTATCATCAATTTTATTATAAAACAATGTTTTACAGTAAATGAATATTGAAAAGAAATCATTATCCATCACTCTGAGTGCATTCTGGAGAGTCATATGGACATACAAATGCCTCTTTACACAGATAAAATCATAGTTCACAAAATATTTTTCAATAAATATTACGTCACATATATCACATCCTTGCATGAATCTAAATGTTAACATTTCAGTAATCACATATAACAGCAATGTTTATTCTTCTTTCTGTTTCAGTACACTGTATGAAGGTGATAACCTCCTACCAGTGATAACGGCTTGCTAGAATAGTGGTCAAGGAGACCCCACACTCCTATCCCTTATTCTCATCCTCACCAATATGTAACATTTCATGGTGATGAGGTTCCAGAGTTCACTTAAACATTACTCTACTGAGCATCATTTAGTGATTGTTCTCTTTCATATATATTACTTGGCATATCTCACTGCTGTGGACATTTTTAACAAATCATTCTTTCTTTCTTTGGGGGGTATATTTCTCAAAATAAGTAGCTTTTATTACACAGGTCACTGCCCAGAAAGGCTAGAACAATCGAGAGCCCCTAACAAAGCAATAAATGTGTGTGTGTGCCTTGAGCCCACTAGGCTGGCTCACAGTTACTTCTGCTAACTCAAGTTGTTGTCATTTTCATTTTCTCAGTTATTTTCGAAGCTATGTATTTATTCTACGTGATGTTTCACTTACTCTTTCCTTCTATGTAAACCGTCTGTTCAAATCCTTTGACACTTAGAAGAAGTAAATTTTTTATGTGAAATAGAAGGAGGTTGTAGAGACCTGGGACATGGTAGGGCTGAAGGGCTCTGACTGCCAAGGGTAGCATACTAACCATGCGGCCCAGGTCCTGTGAGGAAGAGGACTGGATGAGGAGAATTCTATATCAGAAAAGCGTTGCCTTCTGCACAGAAAGCCACAGACCACTACCCAAGAAAGAGAAAGTGCCCAACCTTTGTGCCAGTCCCCAAACCATAGATACAGCCAGTCATTCTACAGGAGCTGGGGTTTTTAAAGGCTTTTCAAACATGCCTCACAGTTCTCAGATTCATCTGACCACCCCTAATTTGCAAAGAAAGGAGCTGAGTCACAGAGGGTTTGGCTGACGGACCAGGAGGGCCGTGGCCTGTTAGTGGGAGAGCTGGATGCAAGTGGCAGAGCTCCTGAATGCTTGTCCTGGGCTCAGGGAAAAGAGGCCACTCTGCCTCTTTATTGTGGCCATCGAGGAACAGACAACCAATTGTGATTTCCCCAGCACCCACAAAAGAGTAATTTGCTGCTTGGCCAAAGGTGGGACCTGAATAAACTGGCTTTGTGCTGAAAGTCTGCTGAGCCCAGCTCCCTGCCCCCAGCCCAGGGCAGCCCCAGCTCACTCCCAGCCACATCATCTGAAGGCCGAACCCCTAGCGGTAGTGGGAAGACCTGTCATGCCACTACAGATGGTTTGGGTATGAAAGACAGGGTCATTCCTTCTATTTTCTGGAAGAAGAAAATGAAAAATGCATAATGCTTAAAAGTCAAATTTTTTAAGATAAATTAATCTTAATTTCTGAGTTAGACTTTCAGATTCATTGACTCTCCAGAGACTTAGAGACAACATCAAAACACTGGATCAGTTGAACTGACCCGCCCACCAATCCCAAATTGCTTACCCAGCTTTTGGTCCCACATCAACATAGGATGTAGAATCACACTGTTGGTACACAACACACCAGATGTTTGGCAGTGAATGAGCATTTTCTGAAAAAGTCAGTGACTCTGAAAACCAATTTTTCAATGTTCTGACTTTCATATTTCGTTATCACCTGGAAGTGAGAGAAGCAGCAGAACTGTCTGTTTCTAAATTGGCCCTTTCCACCTCATTGCAAAGAAATTCAAATGCTCCTTAAAGAGCTGGTCTCTTCTCTCATATGAAACCAAAGGAGATTCTGTTGTCAGGGTTTTATTTCACTTTCTGGCTATTACTGAATAGTTATATTTATTTTATTAAAGGGATAATGGATCATGAAAAGAAGGCCAAGATTTTATAAGACCAATGTTCACATAGCCCCTTGGAAATTCACTATCAAGTGTATACAGTGGGAGTCTTGGGAATGGAGACATCTCTTAAAAAGCCTTTCCTTTGAAGTGTTATCATTCTAAGCAAATAAATAAAAGCAGCATTCACTCCTAGGCTCGCCTGCAGCCGGAGGCAGAGAACTACAAAGGCTGCCAGTGCTCCTGGGGTCCTAGGCCAGCTCTTCCTGTCTCCCAGTTGCTGCCCTGCTCCTCACAGGCAGACAGACTGTGCCTTTGTTGCCGGCAAATCCCCAAACTTTACCTTGACAGTAATGCAGCCCATGAGTCATTCTCCAGTTGTATGAATCACCAGGGGAAATGCCTCTGTTTTGACGAGGCTCCCAGCAAACCAGCTTTTGCCTGCATACTCTGACCAGAAAAGCAGGTGCATGGGTGGTAGCTTGCTTGCTGTGAAACATACGGCATGGGCCTCTGTTCCCTTCAGAGCCCCTGGTCCCTAGCATAGGAGGCCATAGTCAACCAGTATTAACTGAGGGCCTCATGTGCCAGGCTCAGTTTTACATGCAGGGGGATACAGCAATGAATGAAAAACACAAGGTCCTTGCTATAGAGCAGTCTATTTTCCAGAAGGGAAATAGACAATGAACAATAAAATAATAACTAGATGGGACCAGTGCAAGCACCGCTGGCACCTTGCCAACAGAATCTCATTTTGCTTCATATGAGAAAATAAAATTGGGTGACATGAGAGTGAGTGATTTGTGTTACACTGGGTTTCAAGGGAGTCTTCTCTGGGGAGATGACATTTGAGCTCCTTGAGGCTGAGTGATGAAGGCAGAGGAATAAAATACGTTAAGACCTTTGAGACAGAATGGGCAGAAGCATTTGTGACCTCAGAGAAAGATCCATGATATCCAAGCCCATCTCAGACTGTTAGCCTTAGCAGAATAGGTGCTTAGGAGATCAACTTACCACTGAGACACACAGCAGAGAGTAAACATTGGCCCTGGAGGTCATTTCATCCAACTCCTTATTTTAAAGCTAGAGAGCAAAGGCTTAAAAAGACAAAGAGTGCTTTGCCCTAAGTCATAGGGCTGTAGGTAGGTGTGGCAAGCTCAGAGGCAGGAGGTAGTGATATTCTAAAGCAGAAAAGCCTTTCCAGAAGCTCTGAATCACATCAGGCTACTCCACAATAGGGAAAAAAGACCCTGAATTCTCATAAGACAAATCTGCCTATAAATCAGTCAGGATAGGCCAGGTGATGTTGTTGTAACAAATATCTCCAAAATCTTAATGACTTAAAAGCAGTGCATATTGCTTATCATGAGTCAGTAGAAAGAGTCTTTTTATCAGAGTCAATTCCATATCTTGAGTATTCCGCAGAGGAAAGGGAGAGCTCTGGAGGGTCTCACATTGGCAATGAAATATTCCAACTCAGAGGTGATTGTCACTCTGCTCACAACTCATTTGCCAGGCCTACTCGAATGGCCCCTCCCAATCACGGGGGTCAGGATATACAGCCTACACATGTACCCCGGCAAGAGAAGAGCTAGAAGCATTTGGCAAATTGCACTTATGACTCTACACAATGTTCTTCTAAACGCTACAGAATGCATTAGCAAATAGAAAAGTCCTCCACGGGGCCAAACAACAGGCCTTCCATTTTCCGTCCTAGATAAGCTGAGGCACTACCAGGAATAGAGTGACCAGAGAACCAGAAGTGAGAAACACCCAACAGGCAATCACTGATTGTTATCATCAATAGAAGGAGGGAGGGGAAGGGCTTGTCAGCTGAGGAGGAAGAATGGCATCCTACAAGCTGGAGGTCAGTTCCCTGGGCTTTCAGGGATTTGGACCCTGGATCTCAGAGGTCCTAGCCTATCAGGAATAGAAACCCTGAAATATATCTTAAAACCTAGTTGGTAGGGAATCCTACAACTTCAACAATGAACTGGCTCCAGAAAGAGTCTTGGCTCTGACACATAATCTGCTCATTTCAAACCTTCTAGAACTGTTATCTTGCCAAATAAGGCTGTCTAAACAGGTAAAATCAGTCTTACACATCCCACAGAACAATAAATACTGAAATAAGACCCACCCACATTCTCAGACCAACTAGACCTTGCCTTAGAACCAGGAATATACAGATTTGCTGCCCGCCTGGATCTCCGGCACCTGCAACCCATCCCAAATTCTCATCTACTGCTTCTCCTGGCCTTAGTGAGCTCATGCAACCTGGTGTCTCTTGTATTATTGCTGCATCTGGTGTAAGACACAGAAAATCACCACAAACATTCACATGTGCCCACACCCTCTCAAGTGAGAGCTCAGCCTCTTTAATCCAAACACGGTGTGAATCCTGGGAAACAGAATTAGTTTCTGTTCTCTTTGGCCCCAGCATAAACCATGGCCAGGGTTTAGTGCTCTGTTCCCAAAGGCCCCAGTGAGATGAATTTGAAAATTCAGTCAGAAGACCCAGCACTTCAAAGAAACCACACAATAGAGCTCTAGTCACATGAACCCCGAGAACATATTTATTATTTTTAAATCTTCAGAATCTGCCCATTTTTCCACATACATCACTCTCACAGAATCCTCTTCACCAAAGCCCCCCTGCTAGAAGGAGAGGCATTCCCAAATCAGAGACTTCATGGCTACAGAATTCTTCACCACTTTTCCACAGAAACTGTACAAAACAGCTGGCTTTACAGCAGGATGTCAAAATGGTCTCAGTCTGACAGCCTCGCTGTATGAAACACTGGAATCCTTCTTAAGGAAATTCCATCCAATGACCTTTTTCAGCACATAATTAGAGTGTGAGGTTTTCTTAAGCCCTGGGTTAAGATGTTTCTGGTATAAATCCATGGGTGATCTGAAATCTCCTGTGATTACTGGAGATTGCTGTGCCACTTTTCAGAGTTCAAAAGCCAAGCAGACAAATACCACTGGGCTTTGGGGACACATAGCACTGATGTGTTTGCCAAACTAAACTGCTTTCTCATTAGAACTACATGAAATCTGTAATTACTGGTCTGCTGAGGCTTTTGAGAGAATGCCCATACATTTTCTGCACCTCACAATGAATCTGCAGCAGTTCACAGACCACCCCAGCCCCCACCTCCATCTGGCTCAACTTTGTCAAGGCTTGTTTGAATCATAGTAAAATGTCACATCTGGGGAATAAACTTTTTCATGGGGCCACGCATATGGCCTTTACAAGGGACTTCTAATGCTGATTCATGAGCCGCCTCCTGTGTGAGCTGAGGTTCTGGTCCGGTTCCTAGCTGATGGTTATCTCTCCCACCACCCCTCTCCTTTCTTCTCCTCCACCTCACCCCTTCACCACCTCTCCCGCTGGGACTCAGTCGGCAGTTTCACCAGGTCTGCAGCTGGGGAAGAAGTTCTCCCTCTTCATCTACTGTGCAGTTCACTTCCTCCACTGAGTCATCTAAGAGCAGGGTTTCACCAGCTGAGAAGTAATTTTTCAGAAGGGGTACACCCTTGATCTTCCAGGCAGCCCACCAACGCTCTTTAGAAGGTCAACTGCCACCAAAGTATCCCCATTCAGTGTCACCTTCCCAGGTTGATCTGAGAAATGACTCTTTGCTAATGTGAACATGGGTAGTAGTGGTTACTGGTATGAACATTATCACCATCATGGCTGCAGCTAACACTTCTAAGGGCTTATTCTATATTAGGTACTGATCTATTTCTCTTCCTATATCATCTCATTCAATCCTAAAAACAAATGCATAAGGGAGCAACTATTACTATTAGCACATTTTAGAGATGTGGACCCTGAGGCTCAGGGAAAGTAAATAACTTGCCCAAGGCCACGTGTCCCCTGAGTGATAGAACCAGGATAAAACTTGGACATTCTGACTCTGGAATTCATTCTCTTATCAGCAGTCTTTCTAAGTGATCCACAGAAAAACATAAGAGGTTTCCCAGGAAAGGATGCTCTCATGGCCTGTGACTACCAACCTTCTGCTCTGTCCTTTTTTCCTGCTGAGAAACAAAAGAACCCATCCACCTTGCAGAATGGTAGGGATCTCGGTGAGGGAGAAGGCGGCCCAGCCTCGAGTCCAGCACAGGCTTGACTTCCACACACAGCCCGGTCATCCACCCTGCTACATGAAACGAAGGCAGACACGTGCCCAACGGTCACAGTCTTGGGCTCCTCTGGGAGCTGCCAGGGTCTCCACTTAGCACCTAGGGAGGCTTGTACCTGAAGGAAAGACCACCCAACAGTTCCTGTTATACCAGGATGAAAATCAAGGTCTCCTCTCTGAAGCCAGCTCCACCTCAGTTCCCAGATGCCCACGAATCCAAGACTGAGTCTTTACTTCAACACTGCTGGAGTCAAGATATGTGATTTGGTGTGAGTAACCAAACCTCTCTGAGATAGTTACCTGATGATGGGGCTGCTATAGGCCTGCAGTGGCCAAAGGAGGTGCAGTCCAGAGCCTGCCTCACCAGCCCAACACGCATTGGTTCTTTCTCTGAAGCTTGGTGGTCTGCCCTCCTGTCTTGGCTTTAGTGAACTACACTTAAGGTTCCCCAAATCCCACAAGCTCCTCAGATCTAGACTGATTCTGATTCTGTGAACTTTGACCTCTCTGCTTCCAGTTTTGTTGATAGCCTCACCCTGACCTCTACTTTATCTTTCTCATTCCTGGCACTGTGTCATTCCCTGATTGCTCCCTGCCCTTGGCTCAGCTCTGCCAGCCCATCATCTGAGTATGGGCCTCCCCTAGGCATAAGGGTGAGGACCACCGTGTGTCTGAAGAACAAACTCAAGGAAGGTCCAAGGCTAAATTAGTAAGTAGGTGGTCTGTTTCAGCACACCTCCCACATGTCCCATTCCTGGCTTATCTTTTGGACGAATCCTAGACAAATTCACTTTCACACTCAGGGATTTTGAGTACTATTCTATGGCTCATAGAATTGAGCACGAAATCTTGCTGAGCCGTTCCCAACCCACTACCACCCCTTCTTTTGGCCAGTTTTTGGCTTTTCTCTCAGGAGACCTCTCTACCAGCCCTGTTCAAGCAAAGCAGAAGCATCACCAGCCCCCATCCAGCCACTGACCTTCAGCAAGTCCCTTTGTCCTTCAGAACTTGAGGTTCAACTGCAACTGCTGCAGCTCTCTATATCCCTTTCCCTAAAATACTCAACTCCCAGACAGAAGAAAGCAAAGGCTCATTTGACAGCAGCTGGGCTAGGCAGCTACAACGTTCCTTTTAACCTCAGTGGGGGTTATTTTTGAGTTCACATAACCTTTAAAAAAACTGCCACTTCATTTCATCAAGCATCACCTTGACCTCTGCTTCAGGATGACTGTCTATTGCTGGTCCCTGGAGTGGTCCCCATACTGTGGAATAACAAGTATCCTCACATCCCCCAGACCGTGCCAAAGACCTGTCAGGGTCTGGAATGATCCAGTAATAAAAACCCACTAAAGTTAAAGTTGCTACAAGTGTGAGAACATTTATGAATGAAATTTTTCTCACTGTACTAATATCCAGAAGTGAATCATTCAACCTCCAACCCACCAGAAATGCCTCCCTTTAGATCTGCAGGATTCACCATCCAACAGTTTTTATATCCAGTAGGGGAACAGGAAGGCGGATCCCCCTATGGTGGGTGTTAAAATAAACAGGCTCTGGCAGTGTGAAGAACCTCTTGTTTCTCTAAGGAGGATCTGAGACAGAGAAGGAAGTGCGTGGACACAGAGTGCAGGTTTTTATACACTACTCTAGTGGATAGGTCAAACCTAATCCACGGGTTATGACATGAATGCTAATATCCATTTTCATATAAAGCCACAAACCTCTTTTTTGTTCTTTAAGGGTTGATGCTGCTAATCACTACAGGCAAAAAGACAGGAACTGAGAACAATAAAACATCGTGAAAGTTACAGATTCTGCAGAAACCTCCCAGGTCCTGTTTTTACGAGTTACATTTATTCTTTGCTCAAAGGCAAATAGGTCCTGGCCCTGACCTAGCTGCTTCCAGGAATTGCTTTCCTTCATGTTTTACTCTTCATTCTGGAGGTGGACCTCAAGGACACACAAACCCCCAAACAGTATCTACACCCTTGCTTTTATGTGTGTATGTGCACTCCTTTGGGAAGGGAACTCCTAAGTTTCATTAACCGCCAAAGGATTCAGAAACCCAACAAAGGTCAAGGAACAATTCTAATAGGAGGTCCTCATCCATCTTTTAGGGCAAAGAAGTAGATCAAATGGAGCCCATATGGATGTCTGTAGATTCCATGGACTATTTATACCAGGAAGGACTCAAAAACAGATGTCAGCAATTTGTATCCTCAATGCTTAGTCAGGACCCAACTACGTTATAGTCAAATTATCTGGTTACAATACAGAAAATTTATTGGACGCCTACTTGTGCCATGATTGTTCTAAATATTAGTGATAATTGGCATGCACCACTACAGCTGTGTGGGCTATTAAAACATTGAAATTCTTCCATGCTGCCCCAGCCAGTGTCCCCTCCATCTGGAAGCCCTGGAGTTCCCCCAAATCTCTCAGCTAAAGGGTGAACACTTGGAAATGCAGAAGGCCCCCAAGGACCCTCCTCAGCACTGCAGTGGCCCTGTAGATTGACTGGTCCTAGGGTCATGGCATTTATTAGTATTTTGAATACCACCCCTGGATATAACCATGAACACAAACTGGACCGGCACTTTTCCTCTTTCTATTCATAGTCTGTATTAATCGGAGTCAGAGTAGTTAATAGAAGCTGCTGTGAGAAACATCCCCCAAATCTTAGTTACTTAATACAATAATGTCTAGCTCTCATAGTCCCATACAAGCTGGCGGAATATCTGTCAGGACCCAAGCTTTGACATGGATTACCTCACTTCTGTGATATTCCAGTGGCCAGAACCCAATTACAAGGCCACTCTAATTGCAAAGGAGGCTGGGAAATGTCATCTTCCTGTGTGCCCAGAAGAGTAAGCAAGGTTGGGAAGCATTGAGCCATTTCTGGCACACAGTCTGAACTTACAGCCTAGTGAGGCACATGGCTATCAATCGAACAGTCACATTAATAAATAGGTAAGATAGTCCCTGTCACAAGCTTCTCTCTCACTGTTCGCAGAGGTCACCTGGATGGCTCTGTATGTCTGAGAGCCAGTGCTTCCTAGGGCAGTGTTTCTCCAAGACTAGATGCATCCCAAACCTGGACAGCTTGCTAAATCCTGGACTGTTGAGCCCCATCCCAGCATTTCTGATTCATAGGTCTAGGGGGAGGCCTGTTCTAAGAAGCCCCAAGCGATGCTGATACCAGGACTGCACTTTGATTCCCAAGCCAGAGTTTTCCAAGGTCGGCCAAGAGGTCCTGAGCCAGGAGTAACTCTCTCCTTTCCTGCTTGAGGCGTCTGAAGCCCTCTTCCCCTGTCTCTTGGAGTTCATTCCCCCTCTGGGATTTTGGCACTGAGGTGATATTGCTATCTTTCTGCCTGAGGTGAGGCAGGCCCTGGGGCCCTTCCAGGCTAATCACACCTTGTGAATGGCTGCCTTTGGTGTCCTTCTCTCTCTCTGCCCAGTGTCCTAGCCCCAAATCAGACCTCCCCCAAGACGAGCAGGGCCACTGAGGCCACATCCTGGGAAGGTCCTCTTCACCAACTCTCCTTTCCTCATAAGTTCTTTTCCTTCCCCACTCACAGAAAAACCCTGTTTGCAACAACCCTCAATTTCTTTCAGAATATTAACTCTGGCCAGAGGGAAACACACTAACAATTTATTGGAACCAGTCACTCGCAAATCAAATTTTGTCTGAAATATTTACTCTTCAGAACACCGATTCTCCAGATATCAATGAGCCCACTTTCAGGTATCTCCTTTTCTATGTCACACAGGCAGCCAATACAGTGGACTCAGACAGACCGGAGTTGAAACGCTATCACGATCTCTGCCAGTGATGTAACCCTGAATTTCAGTTTTCTCCTTTGTGAGGTAGGGATAATAATGCCAACCTCATAAAGCTCTCATGATGGTGAAATGAGACAAGCCTGTGGCCTGGAGCATATTTTTCAAGTACCCTGGACACACAAATGATCAGTCCCCGGAGACACATCCTCAATGGTAAGTGCAGGCAGCATGAAACGGTGAGGGAGCCTCCATGTTTTTACGCTTTTACACCAGATCCCAACCCTGGCTGTGTGACCCTAGACAAATCACTGCACTTCTCTGTGATTCTAGGCCCTCTGCCTCCTGTAAGAAGAGAAATTTAGTTACCATCTAGTTTCTCCTGAGTACATTCTGCAAACAAGTAGGAAAGAGGATTAAATTCTTTGAGCTCTCTGAAAGAGTAGTCTATAAATTCAAACCTATGACTACATAAACCTACAATATCAATAAGTGAACTAAATAGACTATTTGATGCAAACTTGTTTTTCTAGATCAAAGACTTGTCTCCCAAGAAGGGATTATCTACAAATAATATCCACTGCAAATGTAAGCAGGATGTTGGGTTTTGTTTTTTGGTTTTTTGGGGCTTTTTTTTTTTTGGCTTGCTTGTTTTGTCTTAGCTGATTTATGCCGAGGTGAACCTGAACATGAAAGTTTTAACCTGAGATCTAATACCTAAATATTTAGGAAGGTTCTATAGCAACTCGAGGATTAAACGCCAGTACATTACCCAGGAGAATGCAGACGTCACTATTTTAACCCAGGGCTGAGTTAGTGTAATCTCCTCTCTCTCCCCCTACAGCACATTATGCACCTGGACCACTGAGCATCTGTTCCAACAACCTCCAGAATCTGGAAATATCCAAAAGCAACGCTGCTGCGGAAAGGAAATTAGGAGAGCTGATGCCATCCGTCAGGAAATTGAGTATTTAGGATAATGTGCTTTTCCAGCTTAAAGAACTCTGTGAACATCTTTTTCACTCTGTTAATGACAGGAAATGAATCATTCCGTGCTTCAGTGGGCTCAAAGAGTTCCATTTTCGGGTCTTCGCCAGTTAGGCTGCCCAGGATTTCTCCCTCTTGAGGGTGGCACTGGAAGGGCCTCCCAACACTCAGGATTTCACAGCAGGCCTGGACCAGACAGGGGCAGCTGGTGCAACTCAGCACATGAGGAGCATGTGTTCATCGGGCGGGGAATTCAGAAACCGTGCTTCCCCACCATGCTCCAAGGAACAGTAAATCATCAGAAATTTGTGAGTGTGTGTATTTTGTTTGCCCCGCTCCCTCTCTGCCTCACACAGACAGAATAAGCTTAAATATCCCAGTATTAATCATGGTACCTAGTGAAATGAGAACTTGCCAGCGTAGAATCCAGTAAACAATATTACAGTATTACAAGTGGATTACAGTATGAATTTGAGCCAAGACATTTTATCATCTATCTTTCTCTACAGCTCTCTAAATCACCCCTTCCTGAGTAGGTCTTAAGTGTTTGGGAAGAAAAATGTTAGGGAGCAATTAAGAGAAGGGAAAGATCATTGGTTAGCGCTGAACTATGCCAAAGTCTCTTCCAAGCATTCCAGGAGATGCGTCTCTTGTGATTTAAACAGATCAGACCTAGGGTTGGTCCAGCCCTACATAGTCATGATTTCTTCCATCTCAGTGTCTCCTCCTACTTCTCAGGAGCAGCCCTCCCATAGTGTCACCGATTTTAAGCAGGGACACTTGATTATAGGCAAAAATGCAAACCCACAAAACAAGAAGGGGCCTGGTCACCCCTACACAGAGAAGAAGCCTTGGAGGACTGGCCTGGGAAAACAGGACTCCCTCATCCACAGAGGGAGTCTGTCCCCAAGCCACTGCTCAGCACACATCATCTGGAACACTGTATCCTGAACAGGTAGTGTGGAGAGACCACAAGCAGATGCCAAGATGAGGTGTGGGTTTTTAGGTGAGAAGAAACCACACAAAAGCACAGAAAATCCAGAACAAATGCAGAGGAACAGCAAACTGATTCTTCAGTAGCACTAATGAGGAAAGAACTGGGTTAATTACAGATAAACAGAAGGAAAGAGCAGGGAGGGGCAGGAGGTGGGAGGTGGGGAGAGGGGAGAGAAAGGGAGTGGAGAGAGAGACAGAGAAAGTGGAAAAGTAAGACAGACCTCCAGGGCCACTCATGCCATATGTGGGTTTCAGGATACTTATTCTTCTCTCCAAAGTGGAAGCGGAATGAAGGTCAACCTTGATGTTGAAAGTGGATTTGATTTTATTCCTTTCCTTTACACCACTGGCCCCACCCCTATCTGCACACGCAAGCGTGCGCGCGCACACACACACACACACACAGAGCAGAAAGTTTAGTTAATTTGCAGCCTGAGGGTGTGACATACTCAGACTCCCTGGAACCACGGGTTCAAATTCCAGCAGAATAATTAGAGCCTTCCTCCTTTATGGTTGCTGATTGACAGCGATGGGGGGTGCAAAGGGGGTTTTCACTTTACTTTCTTCTTCAAGGTCCAAGTCAGGAAATTCCCAGTGGGTGGAAAGATTCTGTTATTTATCAGGATAGGCAGGACACAGATGGATGTGTTAGCACAAGGATACAAGAGAAAAGATCTAAAGTGCACAACTGGGGAAACATTTGATCAAATTAAGGATTCAGGTCTCTTATTGCCCACCTTGGTGAGGAGTAATCGTGTGTTAACTTACGGGAGTGTGAGATGAATATCATGATTCCAAGCACCAGGAGAAGAATGTGACAATTAGAACTGAATCCCAGCTAAGAGGCAGGAAAATCAAACATATGCAACTTTGCTCCTGACCATTCATGATTTTTAAGTGAAGTGTACTATCTTTTGTAAGACAAATGATTAACTGTGATTATAAGATGGAAACAAGGCCGTCATTAGTGGTTCCAGTGCCCATTAGTGGTCCAGACCATTGGGTGTGGAACAGGACAACCTGGGTTCTCATTCTGCTTGATCCCTGATTACATGGTATGATCTTGGGCAAGTCACTTAACTCCTCTGTGCGTCATTCAGTGTTCTCATTGGTAAGTCAGGGAAACAGCAGTACTAAGATCACTTAGTTATTGAAGTAATTCAAATAAGTGACTTAATACCTGTAGGGCCGTGAGGAACAAAGCCTAACAAAATACCAACTTGAACATTCAGGATGGCAAACATACCTATAATGGGATAGATCAGTGATTTTTGAGGAACAGAGAGGACAAAGGGGCACCATCATCTATCTTATTGTTTAAGAGTGAGGATCCCTACCAAAAATAAGAGTCATTACAAGTGGGTATTGTTGCCTATGTGAATGGTGTGAAGGTTTAAAAAAAAAAAGTTATCAACTGAAACATAGGCATTGGTGACTATTTATTTATTTTAATTTTTTATGGGGGAGGTATTTATTTAGCAGAGGTACAGGGAATTGAACCCAGGACCTCATGCATGCTGGGCATGCGCTCTACCACTGAGCTATCCCCTCCCCCCAGGCATTGGTTAGTTTAGTATTCAACCACCAGTGGTCACCATATATAGACATGTAGCTGAAATAAGTGATTTTACTGTCAGTAAAACTTATCTTCCAGGCCCTACAAGCTAAAGGGGAGCTACAAATGTAAAGAAAACCATGATGCTCATAGTTCAGAGAGGCACGGCCTAAAAAGAACACATGCATTAACAATGTAATGCTACAAGCACTGCGTCAAGTATGTAGAAAGTGCTAGAGGAGCACAGAAGACAAAATTACTGATTCTACATGAGGATCCAGGAGGAGTATGTGTGCTGAGTCTCAAAAGACTTATATTAGGTATTTAGGGGGTAGAAAGTTTTCTAGGAACAAATCTGGCAAGACTGTGAAGGGCCTCATATGATATTCTGACAAGGATGAACTTTATCCTGCAGGCACTGGTGAATGCATTAAGAGTTAACTCAGTGAAGTGGCGTGACTGCATGCATAGTTAGGAAAGATACCTTCAGTGGCAGCATGGAGGATGGGTTTGATGGGGTAGAGAGATGGAAGGAGGAAAGGCATAGACTACCGACACAGCCTGAGCATAAAAGGATGAAAGCCTGAACTAGGACAGAGTCAACAGGGATAGAGAGATGGAGATGGTTGGATTGGAGAAGTAGAACCAGCAGGAAATGGTATCCTGAGATGTCAGGTGTCAAAGTCAAAATAATCCCAAGGACTGCATCTTGCACTATGGGCTGGATGGTGATTCTGATTCAGAAGACTGTGGAATAGAAACAAACATTCTCATTTTGGTTTGGTAGGTGTGAGAAGATATGAACATATTTGGACATACTGAGTTTGAGGAGCCTCTGAAGTGATCAAATGAAGGTGCCTATAGGTCGCTGGGATCAAGTTCTGAAGTTGGGGCAAAAGCCAGGCATCTAACACACAGACCTAAATATCATTGACATTCAGGCAATCTTTAAAGACAGAGTCAAGGAGGGCACGTAAATTGAGGGGAAGGTCAAGGATGGAGTCCAGGAGCACATAAAGTGAGGGCAGCTGACGGGGCTGTTAGAGAGATAGGAATGTGGCAGGAGCACCTGGTCGTGAAAGAACTCAGGTTCTATCTTTGGGGCCTCAGGCAAAATTGTGACTCCTCCAGATTCTCTTTCTCAGCACATATACTGATGAGGAGGCTGTTTACCTCTGTCTGATCTCACGATGAACAGCCAAGGAAACATCCATGAAGAACATAGGGTCTGGGAGTTTGCACTGAAACATCATCGATATGTGATGGGGACACTACTTTCTGTCTCGATATCCTTTCCACAGCTTGGGCTCCGGCACAAGACTCCCTGTGTTCTTTGAATGACCTGCCACTGCTGAAGGATTAACCTTTTCACCTCCACTGTTTCTCAGGAGGCACTACCCTACTTCTGGCTCTGTGCCAGATCACGTGGCTACGCACAGCATTCTCAGCATTCCACACTCCGAAGTATCAAGCTCAGTTACTCCACAAGCTTTTATAATCTCCTTAAAGAATCTTGCCTCAAATTCACTCCCATGGTCTGAATATTTGCAAAGACACAGGACAGCTATATATTTACCTCTTAGAGAGATGTGTAATCACCAGAGTCAGATGAACCATGGATTACAATTTTATCTCGGCCCTTTACTAGCCATAGGACATCAGACACTTTACTTAAGCTTTTGTGATCGCTAGTTTCCTCATCTGAAAAACAAGGATGATCCTTTAATATGGATGCGATTAGGTACAAACCCTGCATCCCTTCTTACTTCTTAACAAGGCCCCAGTTTTGCCGAGTATCCACCTTTTCTCTTGCAGGCATGAGCTTCAGGGCAGCTAATCCCATCCTTAACTCTAGGAGTAGACCTGACTAATATAAGAATTATTATATGTGCTTTTCTAATGATCGATTCAGAAACAGGCAAAATTCTGAACACTAAAGTGTAAAAGAAAATCTGCAGCAGACATTTGGGGAAATTGTTCTCGCTTTTAAGAGAGCGCCACATGAAGAGATGATCTCACTCTGGACTTTGCTGTTTGGCTGTGATATCTGAAACTACTGTCACCGTCTTGCTTCTAGCTTGAGAGTGAAGCCAATGTAGGGGTGGCAGATGAGAGAGAAAGAACAAATTGCACTCAGCATTTTAGATCACTGAATCAACCAACTCTGCACACTGTACTGATTCTGGACTTCCTGCCATGAGAGAGGATGAATTTTCTTATCATTTAAGCTGACTTGCTTTCGGAGTTCAGATACTGTAATGAACAACATGGTGGTATCCACTTCCCAGGACTGCAGTAAAAATTAAATGAAAGCTGTGAAGTGCTTGGAATGAAGGAAGTACTCAAGTAGCTACTACATGACTTCCATCAACTCACCCCCCTTGTTAGTTACTTTTTGCAGGAAAGTTTCATCTTGTATGTTTCACCTTGGAAAAATGTCACTTGAACACTATATATTACTTTGTTCTACAGTCATGAAGTTGGTGAACTATTATATTCATAAACTGAGTACTCTCCCTATCGCATGCACTGTGCTGAGCATATTTCCCAAGTTATCTCACTGAATCCTTAGAATAACCCTGGGTCCAGTGCTCACTTTTAATGTCCCACTTTGCAGATGATGAAATTGGGTCTATCTAGGCTTATACCTCCAAGCCTAATATTATACCGCTTTGCTTTTGAATGCTGAAATGATCCATTTCATAGGCACCTGTGAAGGAACAGATGTCTCCTATAGCTTATCCATGTGTAAAAACTTTAGCAAGTGGGTACCCCTGGCTATGATGCTCCAGATGGGGCCAGCCGAGGTACAGAGTACTGATGCCGTTTAGATTTAACCGAAGAGTCAAGAAAGCATTCTGAAAGAGAGTGAGCAGAAATGCAAATGCTGAGATTCATGTGACTGAGCTGAGCAGATTAAACTGAACTGTGAGCTCACTGGGAAGGAGCACAGGCTCTGAGAACACTGTAAAGGTCAGAGAAAGCCGGGGAGTTAGTCCCCCGTGTCAGACAAAAAACACTTTTATTCTGACTTCGCCTAAATAGAGCTGTCGATAATGACCAGGTATAATCCTCCCTGATCTAAAATAGATGTTACATATGCAGCACATGTGTAGCCACAGAAAGACAACTGGAAAGAAATAGGGCAATGTTTTGCAGAGATTTCTCTGGATGGTGAAATTAGGGATATTTTCATTTATCTACCTGGGGTGTTTTCCATATTTACCAAATTTCCTGGCCAAAATTATTTTATATGCATTAATTATATAACTAGAAAAACAATTATATAAATGTATATGTGTGTCTGCACACTCACACTTTCACAAACATATACTTTAAATTAACCATACTTCCCCTGGCTCAGCCCAGCTTTGGTTATGTCTGTTCTTTTCGCCCAAGCTTTCCCCTTGCTATAGCCACTTACTGCCATTTTGCTTGTTCCCAGCTTTGCTGAGGAAGTAAGCTCCTACAAAGAGGAGAGGGAGGCAGTCTAGAGGCGTATCCTGACCCTAACCAGCTGTCCTGCTCCAGCGACCACAGAGCCAGCATGGGAGATAGCACCCTGAGCAAAGCAGAGAGCACAACTCACTCTCAGATAACAGATCCCGAGGGGCGCCACGCTCAGTCTGGTTGACAGCTAGAAGGTGAGCACCATCAATGAGCTATTCCAAGAGGTAACTGGGAGAAAAAGGAAGGATCCTCTGAAAAGTCAATAGCACTGGAGAGAGACAAAATAACATTTCAAGACATATATTTTTCTTGATATTAGAAAATACTTAATCAGTGAATTCAGTACTTCTCTTATGTTTAGAAACATGCAAGGAAGGCAGGCAGGGAGGTTGAAAAACGAGACCAACAACAACAAAAAATACTTCCCTTCCTTGAAATTAGTGTCACAGTCAAAAAAGAAATTACCTTAAAGTCAGCTCCAGGATTCTCTTTAGGAAAATGTTTCATAATGTAAACATCTTAATAAGGTAGAGTGAAAGGCTCTGAGAACAGGGTTTAGCAGGAGACAAGGCAACAACAGCTGTGACATGAACAATGTGGACTTTTTAAGATAAAGCACATCCAACATTCAACTGAGATTATATGCTTTTCTGAGAATTGAAGATGTAAATTCCCTTCCAATTCTTCCAGAGCCCTTGGTAATAAACACATACACAGGGGGTTGGAAAAATAGGGGTAGTTTTATGGAAATCAAAAGGACTGAGTTCTACGTTGGGGTTGACATGGGGGTGCGACCCAGATAGCCAACGATAAGACCCTCTGTAAACTGAATTTATTTAGCAGAAGAGGCCCAAGCCCATAAGAAGCATCCAGAGTAATCATTAGACCCTGAGTCTTACTGTGCGCTGGCAGGGATGGACTAGTTTAATCCTCACAACCACCCTGTGAAGGTGGAACCATTCTTAACTCCGTGTTATAGTTGAGAAGTGTGGGGCACACGTCCTCCACAGCCCATGCTCCTAATCACGAAGCTGAACAACAAGAAGCTATGTTCCCAGGAACTCACAAGATGCTGTTGGACTTTCCTCACATTTCTGGCCTGGGGGTGAGTTTTTTGTTTCTTCATATCTGAAATGGCAGGAGGGTGGGGCCCAACTGACATTTGAGTCAAAGGGATATAACGTAATAATGATTTACAGTCAAACATCCCAGTTTTGCTTTCTAATTTCTATCTCTGTGACCTTGGACATGTTGTGTATCTTCTCTGATCTTCGGTTTTCTCTTTAATAAAGTCATGGGGAAGTAAGAAGACCCACTTCATAAGATCACATAAGTAGTAAATCAGCTAACAAACCTGAAGCATGTAGCACAGGACCCAGCACATAAGTGCCCAATAAATGGAGCCTTTTAGTTGTTCCCTGCAGTTAAAATATATACTGATGCTGAGAATATGAGCTAACAGCTGGCAACCAGCAAACCTGCTCAGGCTCTGGCAGGTGCACCTTCTGTAAATGGAAAACATCTGGTTTACTTCATATAAGCCACTAGGGTTTCAGTCAAATAAAAGAAATACAGGCCTAAGGAAAACAGGGAAAAATTGCACTCAGACGGTCACTTTAATACATGATTGTGTGAACTGAATATTAAAATGGGAAATAAAATGTTCCTGCCACTGTCTGAATATACTGTGATTAGTTGCAATCTGCAATTGATACAACACTTTTTGCAAGGATTAAGCTTTCTTATTTCAAGTTCAACACATATGTTGAAGCTTTGCTTTCTTTCTCCCACCAGGATTTTTATAGAGGAGCCTGAATTAAGATTAAACAAACATACAGCAAACCCATATCACATTTTCAGCCGGGAAAAAAAAATGAAAGCTTGAATCAGTCAACCCACCTCTCTCCTTCCAGCTGGGCCATAAATGTCAGTTGTTCTACTTAAACAGAAACAGAGGACTGTCTCATGTTTCTATGGGAGCCAAATGAGATGAGAAACCAGAGAAAAGAGGCGATTGTTTTAAAAACTGCAATGCTGGGTGTACTTGGGGCTCTCAAAAGCAGTAATTGCTGAACATCAAATTCTGAGCCATCAAAGGGCTCCTGTTCAAGAGTTAAACCTCATCCCACAACAGGGATCTGGTAAGAGGTGATGCAAATGGAAATGTTTCTATACATTTTCTTTCTTAGAATGCTCTAGAAAAAATACTAAAGCAGGTGAAAGAGAAAGTGAGTAGAAGGGAAATGATGAACAGGTCTAGGTCTCTGGAATCACTGAAATGCATCCCACATGCACTGCGTTGTGTGGTCACATGCATTCATGTTGATACGCACCTGAAGCACTAAGGATAACCTGTGTAAAATTGAATCCATAAATGTGTATCCAGAAAATAATTCTCCTTTAAAAAAAACTGTATTTAATACGCATTAGATGAAGAAGAGCTTTTGTTCAAAAAAAAAAAAAAGAAAGAAAAGAAATTTCATGGTTTTCAGAATGTCAAATGGGTCAGATTGAATGTTCTGTCCTCTGGAAACAATACCAGAGCACTGGTAAGCAAAATGGGAAGGTCTCACTCGTGTTTTCCCAACTTGCCCAGAGCAGATACAAGCTCGCCTTGAACAGCAGTGCCCTAGCAACTTCCTTGTCAGCTCACTTCACCCCATGCCTTAGAATTGGACAATCCGAGATGCATTTCAGGGAAACCACAGTTTTCCCACAACTGAAGGAAACGAAAGCTGTGAATGATGTCTGATGAACAGCAGTTGGTAATACAGACACCCCAACCCACCCCAACACCCCCGCCCCCTACTCCTATTAAGAAGTCCATGCTCTGTCTGTGACCACCCCTGTATCATACAACACACTGAAAGGGTCACACTCAGGGCAGGAGACACAGTTTTTCTCAGAATAGTCAGTAATCCCCTGCTGGGCGGGGCAAAACTCTTGGAACAAGAAATCTAAAGGAACAAAAATCACGATGAAAGTGCTTTGAAACAGTGAATTTTGTGTATGTCAAACAGAGGATCATTTGATTGCATTTTGATTTTTAAAATGCTTGTGGGCAGAATGGTCTGATGTGCCATTTCTGTGGGTGTTCCCAGCAACTTCACCCAGGATGACATTCTAGCCCAGGAACTCTCTCCCTCAAAAAGCACACATTCCTCCATCTTTCCCTCCTTCTGCATGTGCAGAGCTTAATAACTCAGCAGTAGATGTTCCTTTACCAGAAGGAGAGGGTATCCTGAGGGTACTGCCAATTTAGCTTTTCAATTACAGTCCATCATTTGAAGCCAGGGATGGATGTCAAACGGGCACATCTGGGGGAGGGCTGGAGCGAGGGTGAAAGGGACCCAGCAGCAAAGATGTGGGGCAGAAAGCTGCCTGGGCTTCACAGGAGCTGTCTGAGACTTCAAGGCTGGGATGCACAGGCACGATCAGGAACTGGGGAGACTAGAGGGGATAAGTATTTCCGACTTCTTGTTTTTCCTTAGAAAGCCCAGCCAAGGCCAGGAAACAGAGTACGTCCCTGCAACTGTTCTCGCGTTACAATGAAAACTAATAGATATAAAGGCAAAACCATCGCAGCCCCCTCGCAGAACACACCAGGTTAACTTTAGAGTCACAGATGTACGACAGCATATTCAAAGACTGTTAAGATATTCAGGGATCCAGTTCAGGAGTTCTTAACATTTGGGAAGTCTTGGACCACTTTAGGGAAGAGGACCAAAGCAATGAGCCTTCCACAGAAAAAATGCCCATGTGCACAAAGATAACACACACTGCAAACTACCCTGGAGGGTTCACAAGACCTCTGAAGCCCTCTGGATCATGAACAAAAGATACCTAACCCAGCCACCTCCTGCCTTCCTACTCTATTAGAAAATGAGAAAGCAGAGGACCCAATGAGTAAAATAATATCTCAAGTTTTGAAGAGCCAAAGCTGCAGCAGAGCCAAAGCTCTGTTCCATTTCCCTCGATTCCTAAGCAGAATTTTTTCCACTGCTTTGTAAATCAGTCAAAGAAATTTCTACCCTTTTTGTTTATTTATGATCTCAGCTCCAAGATACTTACATAAAAAACAGTGTCTTCTGCTGCCACTCAAATCTAAAGGGGCTACGGGGAAAAACATAAGAGATCAAGGCAACTAAACAAGAGCATCCTTGTTTTATACGCAGATTGACTTTTTCTAATTCTGGGAAAGGACGTTTTGATGAGAGCTACCTGGCTACTGTTAAAGCAAGCGTCCCTTTTATCCCTGTCAGTCCCCTCCCAGGTGTGACCCTCCATACTCGAACCATCCACCACACGCCCTGCTGACTGGACATCTTTTTGAAGCAATTTCATCTTAGTCTCATTAGTGTTCAGCTGAGGACTCCGTCCCCTTTTCCCTCTCTCTATTAGAACATGGGCTGACATTCTTTCCAAATCAATGATGAACCTTCCAAGTTGTCATGGGGCCAGACACCCTGCTTGCCCCCAGCTAATAAATCCTCTTGAAATCCAGGCCCAAAGTGGAAGCTATTTGATTGTGAAGGGCCCTTTTAGACAACAAAGCAGGGATCTGGGTGGGCTCTCACAGAACTTTGGAGCATGTGATATATCTTTATCACTTGGCTAACGGTGCTAATTGAAAGTTACTGTGAACCAATATTTTTTGGATCCCTTTCTGTCTTCACATTGCAAGAGTAAGGACTAGTCCTTAGAGAGGCAAAGATTCTAGGAAAGAGCAGAACACCAGTTGCATAAAAAAAAAAAATTAACCAAGTATGTAGAATGCTAATCTTTCCAAGAGTGGTCATTATCTGGGGGTGCTGCAGACATTGCTTAATGGAAGAAGCAGCATGGAACAAAAATGCACGTCCCCGGGGTACTGGCTGGGCTTGTCCCAAGCAGGGAAGGTTCTGGTACCAGGTCAGATCATTCCAGGCCATCAATGGTGACCATCCTGAGCCTTTGCCATGATTCCCAAGCTTGTTCTCATTTCATCTGCCCTCTCCCCCAAAGGCTTTTCACAGCCCAGAGAGTGTGCACAGCAGAGCCACTTTGCGGGGGACCCCTTAGGAACTCTGTGTTAAACCCCAGAGTCTGAGTTGGCTCCCAAGGGTCATTTAAATGTAGGAAATGTGCCCATCCTTCCTACCCCAGAGCAGCTTGAAGCCCAGAACACTCTGGGACCATCCCCATTTCTCACATAGGAGAACCAGCAGAACTCTTGGTGCTGAATCATCACTGGACAAGGGATAGAGCTGCCCAGGGCAGGGCTTCACCAACAGCAGATGGGAGAAGAGCTGGCATGGTTCCTCTGCATGGATGCCTGATGGTGTGCACTGGAATGGCTGCAGGAAGGGCTGGCCCTATCTCAACTTTCCAGAGCCCCCTCTAAGCTGACTACAACCTTACCTAAGGAGAATCTCAAGATCTAATCCTCAACTGGCCAATAGCTAAACCTTCTTTAAGATCAAGCCCAACCTTTTCACTTTCCTCACCCTGTCTGTGCGACTCCCTCCATCAATACTTCCGCGTTTACAATCCTGGATCATCCACTTCTGTACCTTCTCTTCCAGAGTGTTGATAGTATAAACTCTATGACCTACTCCCTCAGGATCTTTTGTTTCCATTTTTAAGAGTCCATTTTTGGCAATTCCACTTCTGGATATACACTCAAAAGAACTGTAAGTGGGGATTCAAACAGATATTTGTACACCCATGGTCATAGCTGCATTCTTCACAAGAGCCAAAAGGTAGAGGCAATCCCAGTTTGTCAACAGATGAATGGATAAACAAAATGTGATATATATGTAAAATGGAGTATAATTTAGTCATAAAGAGGAATGAAGTCCTGACACATGCTACAACACGGATGACCCCTGAAGACATTAAGTGAAATAAGCCAATCACAAAAGAACAAATATCGTGTGCTTCCATTTACACGAGCTACCTAGAGTATAAAAACTCATAGAGGTAAAAAGTAGAACGGTGGCTGCCAGGGACTGAGAGGATGAGGGATGGAGAGTTATTGTATAAGGGGTATGCAATTTCAATTTGGAAAGATGAAAAAGTTCTGGAGATGGATGGTGGTGATGGTTGTACAACACTGTGAATGTAATAATGTCTTTGAATTATACACTTAAAATGGTTAAAAAGATACATTTTATGGTATGTATATTTTATCACAATTATTTGGGAAAAAAATTAAGAGTCTATATTTGGAAGCAAAATAAAACTAACCAAAAAATTAACCAAAATGTCACCTCTTTGGAGCATATGTGCTTTTTCCTTTTGAAACTGAACTTAGAAGTCACCTCTTAGGCCTCCCTTCACTTTTTCACTCCCCTGTTGTGCCTCAGCAGCTGCCCTCAAGTTACTAGTGACTCTCAGAGGCCTGGGAGGCGTGACATGGCTCGGAGAGATAGAGCATCCCTGCAGGCCCCAGGAGATGCCATCTTTCCTGTGTGTTTCTGCTGAGATGATAAGTATTCACAGTGTGACATTCTGAGAAAGAATTACATAAAAGCAATTTTCCTCAGTACTATTTTTGGACCTTGCATGAGTCACTCCTTGCCTTCTGAAGTGCTTGCATCACCAATGAAGCCTTTCAATGCACAATACAGCAAGAAGCCTTCAAAACTCTACTGAGATGAATAAAAAAAATTGCTTTTTCATTCTCATGTTCATTCTGAAGGGTTAGAGACAAGTAGATGGAAGAATCAAACACTTACTCACTAGGTACTTTATCTATAAAGCCAAGCACCTGGGAAATACTAGCTCAATTTACCTAGAACCCCCCAGGCCTGCCTCAGTAATGTTTAATGCCTTCAAGAGCTGATTGTGCCAGTAATGAGAAATAGAGTGACCCGCTCCCTAGAGGTAGGTCCAGTTCATGCTTTATGTAGAACTGGAAGCTTGTGTTGAGTATGACCAATGACGTTTATAACAACCACCTTTGTAACTGCTCTAAATTTGAAGGACCTCAAGGTTGAAGGTCTCCTAAAACATCAATTCAAAAGACACCTTACATAGACTAGGATCCTAGTCCAAAAGGCTCTCATAGATGGTTTGTTCACAGAACAGTTCACATCAAAGGATTTGGGCAAATTAATACCTGCCTTCCTTTCTATCTACCTTCCTGCTGAAATGAAATCAGCAAACATATGAGGCTGCTTTGAAAAGGATAAATCATTACCCAAACATGAAGAATTCTATCAGCTCCTTTTTTAAAAATGAGGAAACAGAGACACACCAAGACATCAAAGAGTGTGATACAAGCTGCTTTTAGTGACTTCAAGACCTTCGCTTTTCCTCCTCTACTCCACTTACATTCTTCATCTCCCCAAACTCAACAGGCACCCACTTACTGAAAGGGACTTAGATCCCTCGGTCTGTTCAATGAAGGGACACAAGACCAAGGCAACAAGTCAAAGGGAACTTCCTCAAATGATCCACGTAGCAGGAGAGCTCCTTATTTTGAAAGAAGCGATAATCCCTTTTTGAAGGGGACTTTGACTTCTAGTGATCTGCCCTAACAGTGGGCTGTTTCCTCCTTGCGTTCAGGTAGCTGCTATCTTAGTTACTGTTTTCTTATTCTTCCCTCTGGACAGTACTGTCACCAAGCAGAAAACCCCCTGAGGAGCCATTTCTGCCCCTGACAGCTAAGCTGTCCATCCCTCCTCCTCCCCCATTTCTGTTGACTTCTTAGCCTATCAGAGAAAGAGTCAATACTAGAAATGCAGTCCAGTCCCAGAGAAGTTCAGTGACTTGCCCAAGGTCACACAGCTAATTAGTGACAAGCCTAGTTAGTGACATACCTAGTTAGTAACATATTTTTTTTCTCATCACTCCATCCTTTCCTTGTAGCTTTGTGCCTGGCATATGGTTATCACTCGACTCATAGCTGATGTAAAAAGTGAATGCTTTTCACATCTTACATGGAACCAATCATTCTGTTCCTAGATGGGAGGTGGGATAGGGAACAGAAAGGCAAACTACCCTTACAACAATTAATCTGTCCAGCAGGCACAGGAACAGGCCTGCCTGGGGCTGAAGGACTGAGGGTGCACTCAATCTTCTGAGCACTGAAGGATGCCTTTCCTGCCACCTGCACATCTAGATGCGGTCGTGCTTTGTGTAGTTTGTGAGGAAGCTGTATGCCTTGCTCTTGGTCTTGTATGGGAAATTATGAAATTGCATGTGAGGGTGCGCGTGTGTGTGCATGGGTGCGTATGCTTGTGTTGGGGAGAGAGTGGGCAGACGTAAAAGCATAATGACAGCCTCCTGCAGGTAGAGACAGCAGGTGATGTGAGAGAACAGGGGTGCCGGCCTACAGCTGCCATCCTGTGCCACTGAGTTCCTCTGTGGCAAGGTTAATGCTGCAGGAGGCATCATGCCCCATTTGCAGGTGAAAATGAAACTGAAGAACAAATTCGTAGTTAATGCTATGACATCCCAAACCCCAATGATACTCCCTCCCTGTGGGCTGGGAAAAATTGTGTTGCACTCCAGCATAGTGCTTCCTAGCCCAGATGGAGGGCTCCACCTGTGAGTGGAGCCCAGAAAAGTCACTTGCTTTGTGTTGAGAACGGCCCTGAACAGGTAACAACCATTAACCGCAAGAACAGCTCAGGGAGAGAATTTCTTTGGGGCTGCTGACCACTCCCTGGCCCTCAGGCGGCTCTGCTGGGCCTTGGACCCTGCTTCGTGTGTAAACTGGACAGACTGAGAGACAAGGGCGTGGTTGCCTGCTGAAGTTTTGCACGTGGCTGATAAAACTTTTGAGCATTTCAGAGGCCATGTGTCATCTGAGGGAAGAATGACACTATCTATGCTTTTCAATCTAATTTACTCTAAACTGTACTTCGAAATCCTTTCCAAGCTTCAGGGAATTAAAAAGGATATAACTATTGCCTTCTTTCTTCCTTTGCCAAAGAAAATCTGGGAGGGCCCAGTGCTGGTGCAGTCCTATTCTCTGCCAAAAGGATGACAAAATGTCCTAAGCTTATCTCCCAGCTCTTTTGTAAGGACAGAATCAATGCAGACAAAGGCAAAAGGGACCCATTGTGACCTACTGTCACTCTTCTTATCCTATGTATTGACTTTTTATTTGAGGTCGTGGGGGTCTGAAATCCTCAGAGGAGAAGTAACAAAATTAAAAGTATGGCAAAGTTTGTTCAGATCAAAAGAAAACAGAAATTACAAGTTGTGGTTAAATCCTCACAAGGAAAGTTATCCAAAGAGCTTATTATGTTTTCAAGATAGAGTCAGGTCTGACACAGAGATGTTCAAAAATACTTCTTTCATTTAAAGCATCATAAAAGCAATATATCACAGTAAAAATGAAAAGACATCTGAGAAAAGGTTTCCTTCTATGCAGCAAAATGGACAAGACAAAGCTTTTAAGTGGGCTCCGCTGGGCACTCAACCTGGATGAAACAGACCTGCAGAGCCTCCAATGGCCCGTCAGCATGTTGACACACAGTGACTTTTCACACTTCAAAATCTAAGTGACAAGGTTATCTCACGGAAACGACTACCATCCTCAGAACCAAGTCTCTTGGTACAGGTGGCCAAGGAGGAATATACAATAAGTATAAGAAAAAATGGAGCTTGAAATAAAGAGGATGTTTGAACTGGAATTCATGGTTCTTTGAGGACTTTTCCATCATTAGTTCATTCCTACATCGGGTTGGGAGGGAATTAAGGGTGACTCCGGAGAGCTGATGAGAAAACCAAGGTTGAGGTACTGAAGGCCAGGTTGAGGGCTTCTGACCAAAGGCCAGACACTTTAGGCTAGAAGGAGCACCAAAGCTGTCTCTTCTTCCAAATTCTATGTGGCATCTGAAGATGCTCTAAGACAAGGTTCCATATCTACAGCCCTGGGCCAAATCCACGCTCTGCTGTCTCTTTAATTTAGGACGGCCTATAAGCCAAGAATGGTTTTTACATTTTTAAATAAAGAATATTTTACATATAAAAACTACATGAAACTCAAGTGTTCCAGTGTCCATAAATAAAGTTTGATTGGAACACGGTCCCCCCTGGTCATTTACATACTGTCTGTAGCTGAGTTTCATGCTGCAACAGCAGAGTTGAGTAGTTGCAACAGAAACCTTACAGGCCACGAAGTCTAAGGTATTTACTCTCTGGTCCTTTAAAGAAAAATTGCCCATCTCTCTCTAATATCACAGAGGGAAAGTGGGAAGAACAGGGAGCATTTTGGGTGCTTCTGCCAGCATTAGGAGGAAAGAAGCTTCTTTTCCCCATTGAAGACACACCTTTACCAAGGAGGAGAACTCAGAGGTCAAGGTGCTCTTGGATGCTGAGGCCCAAGATCAGCTACTCTGTCACAGGATTCTGAACCCTCTGATCATTTCCAAGGCTGTGCAGCCATTAAAGTAAATGATCTGTGCGTTTTCAGCTCCTGCACTCAAGTTGCTTGGGCCCCCCTATTATCTTATGGCAAATAACAGACTGTAATCACACAAACATGTAATCACATCAGCTAAACACTGAGGAGAGAAAAAGAGGCAAATGGGCTCCCAGTTTGGGGCACTGGGCTGTATAATCTGTCAGACATTCCATACACACCCAGGGGCAGAACTCTGGACTTGCTTGTTGATAAAAGGACTTCCCCAAGATGAAAATTACTTGGATGGAAGGTTTTAATTCTGTCTCGTTCTTACATATTCAGATTGAGAGTCAAGCAATTCCGAACTTTGGGGTAGCTGGCATTTACCCATTGACTGTCCCACCGAGCTTTGCACCCAAGCATTTAGTGCTTCCTGGAGCCCAGAGAATGTTGTCCCACTTGGGAGAGAGAGAGGGAAGATAATGTGGGATTGTTTGCCAACAAGTTTGATTCATCCCTTTGTTGAAATGAATTTAAAAAGCTGCTGCCTCTGTGTGCTGTGAAGTCAGCACAATTGGCATTGTTTACAGCCCCATTTGTTGTGGCTGCTTTATATGCACAGATTTGGCGAGTGGAGAGATTTCGATATTAAAGTCATTCCTCTGAGTGCTTGCTGGTTGGTTCTCCAGTAGCACCAATCTTTTCCTGCCATGCTCCTGGACTTGACAGCCCAGCCTGGAATGATTTCAGGGTCGGGTAGCATACAGGGCAGCCAGTGCCTTGAGTCTAAAGATGAACAGGCATCTTGAGATAGAGGGAAAATGCCAAAGAAGCACTCTGACACAGAGGACACAGGCTGACAGAGTTCTAGCTTACGGCATGAATTTTTCCAACAAAAAGTGTTCTAAAAATCCAATCTGCGCCTTGGAAATGCCTGAATTCCAAGTCCCAAATAAAAAAGTTTTGGAACTCTTTAGGAAGGAAGGAGGGGAGGGAAGCAATGAGTGATGGCTTTTGACATGTCAAATTGGCGAGGCTCAACTACAAGGACAGAAGGGAAAGGAGCAGCCATTTCGCAGCAAATGCACACCTTTTCCCAGTTATGCAGTCAAACACTAATCTAGAGGGTGAGGGTACAGTTCAGAGGTAGAGTGCATGCTTGGTGCACACAAAGTCCTAGATTCAATTTTTAAAGAATCCATTAATCTAAGCTCTGCTATGAAGGGATTTTGTGGATCTAATTAAAGTCCTTAATCAACTTTAAATAAATTATCTTGGTAGGCTTGACTTCACCAGTGGATGCGCTTTAAAGGGGGCGTGGGCATTCCCTGAGCCGCACCCCAATGGCATCTGGGTGTTCAAGTGTTCTCCCCCTCACTGGAAATTCCATTCCTGCCTGCCTGTCACAGCTTCAGCCCATGACTTTGGGGTCCCCACCTGCTCTTGATCTTCCCTCCTAGATCAACCTGCCCAACGATTTCAGCTCCTACCATCATGTAGGCCGATTCCTTGTAATAGCTGTCTTCCCCCGGTTCTGCTTCTCTGGTCGAACCTGACTCACCCAGAGGATAGGCTAGTCTAGCTGTGCAAATCAGGATAAGATCACAGGCTCACAAAAGTATAAAGTCCACCAGCACAGTTGTTCTCAATTTTTTTCCATCCCCACCCCTAACCCCACCTAAGGGATGTGTCACTTTTCTATATAAACTATGGCCATTTCTATATAATCACTCAGGCCATGATTTTCAATGAGGGAGTTAGTAGGGGACCACAGCAGAAAAGCTCTGAGAATGTGTAGTCTACAAAGCCTCCAGGAGGTTCTTCCACCCTCCCCCGACACCTCAGGGGAGAATCTCAGCAGCCAAGGGCCTTTGGGAGGTGGGCAGGGGCACTATGGTCTCATTTCTTTCATTGATAACATGTGTACCCGAAAGTATATCTAGGTGGTAGAATCCAGGCCTGGCAATGATGGAGGGGTCACCCCACCAGATCCAGATTCAACACAAGCTTTTCTCTGTTCTCCCAACTTCCAGCACCTGAGCAGGAATGATTAGGCCTGACCAGGGCACTTTTTGTCAGTTTGCACACTCCTTATCTACTCAGTGAATCAAGTAAGAAAACTTTTTTTTCAGTATTTAGATGATCTGGGTCTCACCACTCCCACCTGGCCTTTGGGAAGAGTCAGAGGAGAGTACAGGTTTGCATGGTGGGGTAGGGGGTGTCTGGCCTTCAACACTAGCCCATCCAGGGACCCACAGGTTCCCTAGGGAAGGATGCAGAGGACCCCTCAATGGTAGAAGAGGATAGAAGAAGGGGAGGGGTGGGCAAGAATAGAGAAGAGTGCGAGCCCGATTTCTTTCAGCCTCCCCATCGAATTTCCAGAATCTTCACCCAGGGAGGCCTGAGAATCCTGGTGGGAGTCCCTGAGACTACAAGTTCTTGTGTTTGGTTTTATGTTTATGCAGGATACAGACAGATCAACAGGCCTTGGAAACACAACTTAGGAAGTTTCTGCTTGTTGTTTACCCCAGAAATGACCGGGAAGAAGTTGGCACACAAGTAGTTTATTTTTAATGATTCACTGCTTTAAAATCTTATGTCTGAGAAGACATGGCACACACACAGTCCCTATGAAAATCAATTAAGCCTGTGGTTCTGCCTCAGAGCAAGCACAGGACCTCAGCTGAAGGAGTCACCACTGAGAAGTGTCTCTCTTTCTCTTTCAGTATCCTTGCCCGGGTGACTTTGATGGGTTGGACTTGCTGCCTAACACATTAGTATTGCAGAAACAACATTTTCATGTTTTCTTTATGAAAATGCTTTCTTTTCTAGAATCTTTATCTTCAGCAAGAATTATTTCTTTCAGAATTAGACTATAGGATTGTATCAATTTGGGAACAAACCTTTGGCTAAGACTAAAGATTCTCACTTGGCTGAATCAAGTTTCTGGAAAGTGAAAAATTTTTTAGAAAGAAGGAAGAAAGAAAACATTTCAGACAAGGCATTCCTTTGTGTTTAGCTGATTCAAAATCAACTTTATATCATATGAAAGAAAAATGAAATCATGTGAATACCATTCCTGAAAGGAGAGAAAACATTTTACCAATTAAAAATACATGTGTAAACATGTATTACACACACACACACACACATACACCCCTATGTTTCAGGCTCACCAAAGCCAAAGTACATTCATACAACTAGACTTTTGCATCTTTCAAAACTAAATTACAGGCTCTATGTCTGTGATTAATACATTTTTGAACCAAAAATTAAGACACAATGTCTGACACACAACATTTGCAAAGGGAGAGAGGAGTTCCAGGAAATCCTAGACACACAGTTGCTGTAATGACACCACATGCAGAATAGCACCAATTTGTAAAGTTCCTCTGTTACAAGAATTATGTTCCATATATTACTTACATTCCTTCTCCCTCAAGGACCTAGATTACTGGCCATGCAACAGAGCTCAATATTCTTGGATGCTACTTTATGGTTTACAAAATATTTTTACCTTTCTTGTTTCATTTAATCATTAAAAGTACCTTGAAGTGAAATCAATGATTCAATTATGACCAGACTCATTTTACTGAAAGTACTAAAATTCCCACCTTGCAACTATAGAGAAAGGGGCTCAATGCCAAAAGTCATACAAATAAATAGTAAATGGCAGAGCTGAGACTCTTAAACACTCACTGATTAATAAAGTGATCAATTAAAGGAACTGCTCTTTATTACCTGTGTAATTAGCAAAGATAAGAATAGAACTATCAGAAAACTACTAGAGCTTATCAATTAATCCAGTAAAGTTGCAGAACATAAAATTAATATACAGAAATCATTTGCATTTCTATACACTAACAACAAAATATCAGAAAAAGAAATTAAGGAAACAATCCCATTTACTAGTGCATCACAAAGAATAAAATACCTAGGAATAAACCTACCTAAGGAGGCAAAGGACTTGTACTCCAAAAACTAAAAGACACTGATGAAAGAAATTGAAGACAACATAAACAGACAGAAAGATATACCATGTTCTGGACTGGAAGAATCAATGTTGTTAAAATGGCCACAGTACTCGAGGCAATATACAGAGTCAATGCAATCCCTATCAAATTACCAACGATATTTTTCACAGACCTGGAACAAAAAATTTTGAACTTGTAATAGAAACACAGAAGACCTCAAATAGCCAAAATAATCTTGAGAAAGAAGAATACAGCTGGAGGAATCATACTCCCTGACTTCACACTATACTCCAAAGCTACAGTAATCAATACAGTAGGGAACTGGCACAAAAACAGACACATACGTAAATGAAACAGGACAGAAAGTCCAGAAATAAACCCATGCACTTATGGTCAATTAATCTATGACAAAGGAGGCAAGAATACATGATGGAGAAAAAACAGTCTCTTCAATAAGTGGTGCTAGGAAAACTGGACAGCTACATGTAAAAGAATGAAAATAAAACATTCCTTAACACCATATACAAAAATAAACTCAAAATGGATTAAAGACCTAAATGTAAGACCAGATACTATAAAACTCCTAGAGGAAAACACAGGCAGAACACTCTTCAATGTAAATTGCAGCAATATTTTTTTGAACCAGCTCCTAGAGTAGTGGAAATAAAAGGAAAAATAAACAAATGGGACCTAATTAAGCTTATAAGCTTTTGCACAGCAAAGGAAACCATAAACAAAACAAAAGACAACCTATGGCATGGGAGAAAATAATCGCAAATGACATGACAGACAAGGGACTAATTTCCAAAATATACAAACAGTTCATACAGCTTAATATCAAAACAGACAAACAAACAAACCAATTTAAAAGTGGGCAGAAGACCTAAATAGACATTCTCCAAAGAAGACATGCAGATGGCCAACAGGCACATGAAAAGATGCTTAATATCGTTAATTATAAGAGAAGCGCAAATCAAAACTACAAAGAGGTATCACCTCACACCAGTCAGAATGGCCATGATTCAAAAGTCTACAAATAATAAATGCTGGAGATAGTGTGGAGAAAAAGGAACCCTTCTACACTGTTGGTGAAAATGTAAAGTGATGCAGCCACTATGGAGGACAGTATAAAGGTTCCTAAAAAACTAAAAACAGACTTACCACATGATCCAGCAATCCTACTACTGGGCATATACCCAAAGAAAACTATAATCCTAAAAGACACATGCACACCAATGTTCATAGCAGCACTATTTACAATAGCCAAGACATGGAAACAAGCTAAATGTCTAATGTCCATCGACAAATGACTGGATAAGAAGATGTGGGATATATATACACATATATATATCATATAGCATATGACATCACTTATATGTGGAATCTAAAAAAAATGATACAAATTTTATTTACAATCCAAAAGCAGACTCACGGACATAGAAAACGAACAATGGTTACCAAAGGGAAAAGGACAGAGGAGGGATAAATTAAGAGTTTGGGATTAAAAGATACACATTACTATACATAAAATAGATAAACAACAAGGACCTACTGTATAGCACAAGGAACTATATTCAATTTATTGTAATAACATATAATGGAAAAGAATCTGAAAAAATATATATGTATATATATGTATGTATATGTATAACTGGATCGCTTTGCTGTACACTGGAAAATTACATTGTAAATCAATTACATTTCAATAAAAAATAACATTAAAAAAAACAGAACTGAATGCCTGGTTGATGTGGTCATGTTGCTGAAACAAGGTCTTCGTATCCCAGGAATGATAAGTTGGTTCAGCATTTGACAATCAATCCTATCAGCCAAGTAAGTAGAAAAAACCACATCATCATCTCAAGAGCTACAGAAACAGAAATATTCAACATCCATTCATAATAAAAACTCTTTGCAAACTAAGAATTGAAAGGAACTTCTTCATAGTGATAAAGGGTATCTATGGAAAACCTACAGCTAATAACACACTTAATGTTGAAAGAATGAACGCTTTTCCGCGAAGGTTGAGAACAAAGCAAGAATGTCCACTCTTACCAGTCCTTACTGTCTTCCTAGAGGTCCTAGGCAGCACACTAAGGCAACAAAAGAAATAAAAAGGCATTCAGATTGAAACAGAAGAAACTAAATTGCCTCTACATTCAGAAAATATGTATCTACGTAGAAAATCCTGAAGAATTTTTTTAAAGGCTACTAGAATTAATCAATGAATTTAGCAAGATATCAGGATACAAGGCTAATTTTTTAAAATTATAATTTCTATATACAAAAAATGAACAACCATAAATTTAAATTTTAAGCAGATTTACAAGATCTAAATAAATGGAGATCTAAAATATGTTCAGAAATTGGAAGACTCAATACTGTTAAGAAGCCAATTCTCTCCAAGTTAATCTATAATTTCATTGCTAATCCAATGGAAATCCCACAAGGCTTTTTTGAAGAAAATGACAAGATGCTTCCAAAAGTATATAGCAGGGAGGGTAAAGCTCAGTGGTAGAGTGTATGCTTAGTTAGCATGCACAAGGTCCTGGGTTCAATCCCCAGTACCTCCATTAAAAAAAAAAAACCTAATAAAATAAATAAATAGGCCTCATTACTTCCCCCGTCCAAAAAAACCAAAACGTAGAACTATATAGAAAAGCAAAACACCCAAAATACTTTTGAAAAATAAAAAGGTGGATATTTAGAAAACCTCAAGTCCCTTCTTACATGTCTCCTTTACTCTCACACAACTACAACACTCATAACACTCCTGACAGCACACCTGTGGGTTTTTGCTCACACCAAGCAATCCTTTGCAACAGCTGGGGGTCCTATAGTTCAACTCAATTCTGCCACTATCTACCTGGAGAAAGCATCAGATTCCACATGTTGAGGGCTCAGTCCCACAAGACTGTACCTCCCACCCTGTTCAGATGCTAATTACAAGTCCCAGATTGTCCCCTGTACTTCTAAACAACTAGCTAAAAGTCAGAGCTCCACCAAACTATTCCCTAGGTTCAGTAATTTGCTTAAATAGCTAACAAAACTCAGAGAAATGCGTTTACTAGTCTATTATAAAATATGATGAATGATATAGATGAGCATCCAGATGGAAGATATACAAAGAGTGAGGTATGTGGGAAGGGGCAGAGAGCTCCCATCCCCTTTCTGGGTGTGTTACTTTCTCAGCACCTCCACGTACAACCAAATTGGAAGCTCGCAGAGATTTCCATGGAGGCTTCTTCACATAGGCCTGATCAATCGTTAACTCCATTTCCAGCCTCTTTCCACTCTCTGGAAAGTGGGAGTGGGACTGAAAATTTCAAGCTTCTAATCATGGCTTGGTCTTTCTGGTGACCAGCCCCTATACAGAAGCCATCCAAAAGCTCACCCAGCATCACTTCATTAGAACAAAAGACACTCTTATCACTCAGGAAATCATCAGGCTTCAGGAGCCATGTGTCAGGAACCAGAGTCAAAGACCAAATATTAATTAGAACAAGAACTGTTTCTGGTGCTCTTATCACTTATGAAATTACAAGGGTTTTAGGAGCCCTATGCCAGTATCTGGGGACAGAGAGCAATATACATTTTTTTCCTATTATTTCACAGTAAAAACTGTCACATTAAAATTTCAAGACTTTCAAAATAAAGCCACAATGATCAAGATGGTATGGTACTGAGGAAAAGATCACACACACAAGGGAACAGAATAGAGTCCAGAAATATACCCATACATATATGGTCAACTGATTTTTGACATAGGTGCCAAGGTGCCATAGGTATAAGGAGAAAGGATTTTCAACAAATGATGATGGAAAATTTGGACATCCATATGCAAAAAACATGAACCTCACTCTATACCTCATACCACATCCAAAAATTGACTCTGAATAGATCACAGACCTAAGTGTAAAATCTCAAGCCTGAATCTTTAGAAGAAAAAGTCTTTGAGAAACTCAGACTTCAGAAAAAGCCTTTGAAACACTGAGTTAGACAAAGATATCTTTAATAGGACAAATAAAGCAGGAACCACAAAAGAAAAAAATCGATAAGCTGGAATTTATTAAAATTAAGTTTCTAAAGCATAAAAGACAGTTGTGAAAATAGAAAGCCACAAACTGTGAGAAAATATGCACAAGATGCATATTGGACAGTGGACTGGTATTCACAATACATAATGAACTCTTCCAACTTAATAATAAGAAAATAAATAACTTTAATTAAAACTTGGGAAAAAATTGGAAGAGACACTTCATCAAATAGATAAGGATGGTAAATAAGCACATAAAAAGACTTTCAAAACCATCAGTCATTAGGGAAATGTGCATTAAAATCTGACTGAGATACCACAACACACCTATTAAAATGTAAACAAACAAAAACTGGCATTACCAAGGGCTGGTGAGGATGCAGACCACCAGGAGCACCAGTGGGCATAAAAAGTGGTATATCCAATTTGGAAAACTCTTCAGCAATTTTGTAGAAAGTTAAACATGCATTTCCCATACAACTCAGCAAAACCCTAGGTATCTATCCAAAGGAAATTAAGATATATGTTCACATTTTTAAAAACTATAAAATTATAGCATCTTTAGTCATAATTGTCAAAAACCAGAAACAAACCAAGTGAATATCAACTGGGAGTTAGATAAAATTGTGGTATGTCTATATATTGAAATACTATTCAGCAGTAAAAAGGAACAAACTACTTATACAAGCAACAACAGGCATGAATCTCAAAAGTAGTATTTTAAGTGACAGAAGTGAGAGACAAGAGGCTAAATACTGTATGATTCCATTTTTAAGACATTGTTGAAAAGAAAAAAAATCTATAGGAGTCAAATAAGATCAGTGGTTTCTAGGAAGTATGGTGGAGGGACAAGATTAATTATGAAGGGGCATAATGGAATTTTGGGGGTGGGTTATGGAAATATTCTATAACTTGACTTTGGTGGGGTTACATATCTATATGTTTTTCAAAACTTATAGAATTATACACCTAAAATGAGTGAATTTTAGTGTATGTAAAAGATACCTCAGTTAACCTTACTTTTTAAGAAAGTGAGAAAAAAACAACATAAACAAATAAAAAGGAGGCAAAAATATAAAGCCATGTTAAGTAACAAGTCAGTTTAATAATTTTTGATGTCTATAAGACAGGAAGGTAAATATCTGGCTCTTTGTATAATTTTGATCATATTTATATAATAAGTTTTCATATATCTAGAAGAAAACCAATTCTCCTTAACTGGGTTATCAATAAGAAAAATATTTATACAGATGCCAGTGAAGGCAATTTAGGATATAAACTATTCCCCATGTATAGTGGGCTGAATGGCGACCCCAAAAGATAGGTCTACATCCTAATCTTCAGAATCTATGAATGTTACCTGATATGGTAAAAGCATGAATATTACCTTATGCGGCATGGCAGAAGGCATGATTAAGTTAAGGATCTTGAGAGAAGGAACTCACCCTAGATTATCTGGGTCTGTCTAAGCACAATTACATGTACCTTTATAAGGAGGGAATTGTGAGACACACAAAGGGGAAGGCCACGTGAAGATGGAGGTAGAAACTGGAGTGATGTGGCCACAAGTTCAAAACTGCTGGCCGCCACCAGAAGCTGGAAGAGGCAAAGAAGGGGCTCTCCCTTAGAGTCCCCAGAAGGAGTACAGCCCTGTTACCTTGATTTCAGCTCCAAGAAACTGATCTTGTACTCTGGCCTCCAGAATTATAAGAAGACAAACTTCTGTCGCTTTAAGACACCAAGTTTGCAGGTAATTTGTTATAGAAACCATAGGTGATGAATACAACACATTCTATGATATGATAATATAAGGACATCGGTACTCATGCCGAATTTGGCCGCAAGAAGCAGGCCCTGTGTGAATTTTTCTTGGACTGTACTGACCAAGGTAGCCTGTTGCTTGGATTGTTTCCCTACCCCTTCACCATCACACCTGCCCAGAGGGAGAGGCAGAACCACAGCAACTGCAGTAGAGGCTGCTACGTGCCCACTCAATAGCCATTCTCCCTTCTTCCTTAGGAAGAAACACCTACACAGTTAGACACTGCAGTGGGCCCAGCTGACAAACCACATTTCCAAACATCACTTATAGATACAGGTGGCCAATGAAATTTAAGCAGAAATTACTGGGGAAAGTTGCAGGCAAAGGTCTTCAAAAGAAGTTGATTCAATTGGAATGCAAATGCCTTAACTCACCTCCTTTCCTTCTTCCTAATGTTCGCAAGGCAGAAGTGATGACTGGAACTCCAGCAACCATCTCTCAAGAACAAGGTGACCTTGAACATAGAATTCATGCACTAAAGATAGAGCAGCAAAAAATACAGAGGGAGCCTGGGTTCCTAAGGACCATGGAGCTGCTGTACTAGTTCTGGACTGCTTGCTTCTGTTCTACATGAAAGGAAGTATAAAAGGGCCTTATTTTGTCAAAGCCACTGTTCTTCTGAGTCTATTATTAGAAGTCAAAAGCAATTCCTAACTGATTTAATGATCTAATTAACTTTATAAAACGATACCAAAAACTAGAAAGAAAGTTAAAAATGAAAAGTTGTAGATAGCTTAACTTCCCCGTCCCCCGTTTTAGCTTTCTTGAGAACAAATGTGTTGCTCTCATAGGTTTGTATTATTTTCATCTGCTAATCTTTACTTTTTTTTCTTTTCAGTTAGACTGAAAATGAATAGAAAGGTACAAGTTAGTTATAGGCCACATCACTCTATGTCCCCAAAACTGCCTGAAAAGAGTACCCAGCCCTGTTACTTGCTCTAAATCAGAAAAAAAAAAAGTACCGTAGTGGCCAAAGTACTATTCCCCCATGCTCTTATATTAGTACTCAATGTACTCAAAGAGCATCAAAACACTTCCTTACTAAACTGTGTAATTTTGCATTGTAGAGGCTGACTTACTTGGATCCTAAACACTTCAGACAATTTTCTCTTGATCATTAAAAACACAATTAAATCTACAAAACAGGTATACAGATGCAAAATCTGAAAAAAGAAAAAAGAACTCCCAAGTGAGGGGAATGAGCAGGGAGAACTGCTGAGTGAAGTGACTAAAAGCAGACTTATAAAACAATAGTTAGAAAAAGTGATAAAAATAAGAATAAAAGAGCCTCCTCAGGTTATAAAATATAAGAGGACCTGCAGCCAGTGGGACTGACTGCCCCCAGGCCTGAACCTTCTGAGCCTCATTTCTGTTTACAAGAGCCCCATTCACACCTCTTTACAAATCCTCCATTCACACCACCTCACAGGCTGTCCTGGGGGAGCAATTTGGGGAAGGCAAGGACTATAAACAGAAGGCACAGTAAACAAGATCACAAGCACTGCCAGGTACAGGACATAAAGCAGAACAGTTCGTCTACACTGGGCTCCTAATCGAATTTTACCCTCGTCTGAATTCCCTTCACCCTCATAATACTTCTTAAAAGGGAGGTTTAAACCAGTTCAAGGGACATGAAAACTAAAAAATTCTTGTTGCATGCACTTCCCATTTGAAAGGAAACCACTGAACACACTAAGGTGAAGCCCCACAGAACCACCCCAAGGACACTTCCCAAACAATTGTAACCATACATGTGTCTTGTCTGGCTTACGCCACTGGGCAACAAAGTTAAGAGGAATGGGGAGTCACTTCGATTGCACTTTATTTTCAGCTCGGGAACATCATCTGAGGACAACTGAAAAATCATTCACACCAGGGAGAGCACTGACCTTGACTTGTAAGGTGGAAAGAATGGAGATTAAGGCATCTAAAGACAGGCAGGGATCTGCCACGATTCTGTTAAAGGATCTTAGACTAGTTACTAACCTCGCTGTGCTTCAGTTTCCTCATCAGGAAAATCAGGTTGATAATACATTAATTCCAGGACCAGGTGAAGAACAATGCCCATAGATGTTCTGGAAACAGTGATTCATTTTCCCCTTCTTCTGCACATTCTCCTAGCCCCAGACTGGCAACCCAGAGGCCAAAGCTGGCCTATAGACATGTTCTTGCTGCAAATTGTGGGTTGTTGTTTTGTGGGGCTTTTTTTTTAACCTTAAGAAGCCACAATTAAATATTTCTCTAAAACTGCAGTTTCAGTGTATCTTGAAACACTGAGATGGTAAAACTGGCCTGCATTCCTCCATGGCCTCACCACTGCTGGAGCTGACTGTGTAGACAGGGCATTTGCTATCCAGTTCATCAGCCTCCTAATCCAGCCATGTTCGTTCCCTTCAGTTAAATGCCTGACATTATAGACATCTGAGTCTGCCAAATCTGCTAGCAATCAGTCACAAAGGACCCACTGAAACCACTGTCTTCTCTTCCCTCTGCCATGTCACACACTCCTTTGGTACACTAATCCAGTACTGAGGCTACACATGCCATTCGGGCCAACTCTGCCCATGATGGAGCAAGAGATTAAGGTGAAGTTGCAAGTTTAGTTAACACTTTACATGGAATCAAGTTATGGGGGAGGACGGTCGAGGAGACACACACAGACACATGTAGACACATACACAAGATGCACAGACACACATCAGTTGAGCGACCCATGACTGATTGACTATCTAGTCAGTAAGGTTCACTGTTTCCCTTTTGTGAATTCAGTGAAAAGAGTTTGTGGGAATAAACAAAGTAAAAATCATGCACTTAATTCTATAAGTGTTAATTCATGTTTAAATGTATTTCTTTATTCTAATGTGATTCAGCATAACACCTACACATATAATCAAATGTTAAATTAATTTAATTATCAAATAAACAGATAATGAGAACAAACTGTTAGGCGACTATGGAGAAACAGGCACTCTCACACTGTAGATGGGAGTATGAAATAGCACAATCCCTACGAAAGGAAATTTGGAAACATCTAACACAATTCTAGATGAATTTACCATTTAGACCTAGGAATAGATCTTGAAGATACACCTGCATACATGAGAAATAACATGTGCATAAGTGTATCAGTTATCTACTACCTCATCACAAATACAGTTACCAGATGTCTTGGTTTGTCCAGGACTGTGGGGTTTACTGAAACTCAGAACTTTCAGTGCTGAAACTACAACAGTCCCAGGCAAATTCAGGCTCTTAGTCATCCTAATAATAAACTGCCCTAAAATTTAGAAAACATATTTATTTGGTAAGCTTGGCAGTGATTTTTTTTAATCTGACACCAAAAGCAAAAATAAGGAAGAGGGAGTATACCAAACTAAAAAGCTGCACAGCAAAGAAAATCATCAACAAAATGAAAAGACAACATATGAAACGGGAGAAAGTATTTGCAAATCATATATCTGAGAAAGGGTCAATATTCAAAATGTATAAAGAATTCACACAACTCAATAGCAAAAAAAAAAAAAAACCCCAAACAATCCAATTTTTTAAATGGGCAGAAGACCCAAACATTTTTCCAAAGAAGACATACAGCTGGCCAACAGGTACACAAAAAGAGTGCTCAGTGTCACGAATGATCAGGGAAATGCAAGTCAAAACCGCAATGAGATATCACCTCACATCTGTTAGAATGGCCATTATGGAAAAGACAAGTAATGACAAGTGCTGGCGAGGATGTGGTAAAAAGGGAACTCTTGTGCACTCTTGATGGGAATATAAATTGCTGCAGCCACTCTGGAAAATAGTATGGAGAGTCCTCAAAAAATTAAAAATACAACTACCATATGACCAAGCAATTCCACTTTTGGGTATTTACCTGAAAAAAAAGCAATACTAACTTGAAAAGATACATGTAACCCCATGTTCACTGCAGCATTATTTATAATAGCCAAGATACATGGAAACAACCCAAGTGTCTATCAGTGGATGAATGGATAAAGAAAATGTGATACACACACACACAATGGAACATCATTCAACCATAAAAAAGAATGAAATCTTGCTATCTGCAACAATATGGATGGACCTCAAGGGCATTATGTTATTTCTAAGTGAAATAAGTCAGACAGAGAAAGACAAATACCATATGATCTCACTTACACATGGAATCTAAAAAATAAACAAAAAAACAAGCCCATCAATACAGAGAACAGAGAGGTGGTTGCCAGAGGTGGAGGGGTTAGTGGGGGAGAAATGGGTGAAGGGGGTCAAAAGATACAAACTCCCAGTTATAAAAATATAAGTCCTGGGGATGTACAGTACAGCACTGTGACTATAGGTAATAATATGGTATTGCGTATTTGAAAGTTGCTAGGAGAATAGATCTTAAATGTTCTCATTATAAGGAAAAACTCGTAACTATGTGTGGTGATGGGGGGATATTAACTAGACTTATTGTGATCATCTGGCAATGTGTACAAATATCAAATCATTATGCTGTACACATGAAATTAAGGTTATATGTCAATTATACCTCAAATTTTAAAAAGCTAAAAAATAAAACTTCAGTACTAAAACCAGAACAGTCCCAGGCAAACCAGGACAGTTTGTCATCATAGTAACAAACTGCCCTAAAATTTAGCAGCTTAAAACAATATACACTTTTTTATCTCCCAATTACCTCCTTATTACACGAGTCAGGAATGCAGGCAAGGCTCAGTTGAACCTGGGCTTCACAGCCTCTGACAGCGCTGCGTTCAAAATGTCAAATAAGGCTGGGGTCTCATCTGAAGGCCCAGCCACGGGAGGACCTGCCTCCAAGCTTGCTTACCTGGTTGATGGCAGGATTCAGTTCCTTGGAGCTGCTGGAATGCAGGCTTCGGTTACTTGCTGGCTGTGGGCTGGAGATCAATCACCCTTAGTTCCTTGCCAGGTGGACCTCCCCAACATAGCAACTTGCTTTGTCAAAGCCAAACAAAAAAGAGCATTTTCTAGCAAGACAGAAGTCACATTTTTTGGTAACCTAGTCACAGAAGCAATAACCCTTCCGTATTCTTTGGTCAGAAATAAGTTACTCAAGGGGAGGGGCTTATACAATGCCAGGAGGTAGAAATCACCTGGGGCCAGTGTAGACGCTGTCTGACCCTGGCCTAGGCATATCAGACACATTTGTGTTCTACTTTAAATCCTCTCCACTCCCACCTCTTCCTCTCGCCACTGCGATAGCAAAGCCCCAAGCCTTGATTAGCTTTACACAGGTGCAACATGACAGTGCTTTGCTTCGAGCCCGTGATAATGTCTGATACAGGTCACAGTATTCCAAGCGGTATACATCCATAGATGGGCAGCACTATAGTGTGGCAGGGTTTTTGGCCTTTTTTATTGAGTATAGTCAGTTTACAATGTTGTGTCAATTTCTGGTCTATAGCAAATGCCAGAATTTCATTTATCACTTGTCCTCTGTACCACCTTTCTTCTCTAGCCAGAGAAACAGTAGTAAATAGCATTTATGATTTTTTTCACAGCCAAATAAGGTCGGAATAACTCTGTATTTCTCTTTCACCAGTACACAGTTACTCTGGTAAGTATCCATAGGTCACTCTGGGGAAAGACTGAGGTAATGTGTATTGTTTACACATGTGATGGACTTACAACGCTCTTCTTCAAGGAGACCCAGCCTCCTCTTCAATCACTGGGCTCTGGGTCTATGAGCTAACTTACCTGGAAGCCCAGGTGGAGGGCCATGATTTTCCCACTACAACATCTGACATCAGTTTTTTCCCCTCATAGCGCCTACATTTTTTGGCTCCTTTTAAATAAAATTCAAGAATTAGTGTGGAATCAGTATGGTTGTTTTGACCCTACACTGCTAAGAAAAAAATCATAAATGTCATTTCCTACTGTTTCTCTGGTTAGAGAAGAAGTACAGAGGACGGGTGATACATGAAATTCTGGCCCTGGTCGGTGTCATAGTGAAACCAGTAGTTCTCTCTCCAGTAACTGAGCTTATAATTCAGATAGGTAAACTTAGAAGATGGAAACCCCTCTCATGGGTTCCCTGAATTTTGAAATTAGAGCCTTTGTAGTAAGAAAGTTGACACAGAAGGTGGGTGTGTTTTTTATATCATTAACAGCTTTGGGTGACAGGTACATGCAAAATAAAATTAGATATCACCCATTTTCTTCCCGGGCATCATTTGAGGGGGACCAAAAGTCCTGAAGCCAGAATGTGCCCTACAGGTGTGATGTGAGGAAAACCGGGCACTCTAAGTATGTCCTCCACCCACTAGTCTACTTCTGTAAAAGGTAATTACCCCTAAGGGGAATAACATATTAACAGGAAGTCAGTTATACCCTCTATACCACCCATCAGAGGAACTTCTTAGCCTCAACTAGACGCTCACACTCACAAGACAACCAGAGACCGCAAGTGGTCTACTCAGAACAATGTAAGGCAGGACCACAGGTCACCAGAAGGGCAGCACCAGGGGTTTCCCTCAGTGAAGGTCAGTACATCAGCCTGCCCAGACATGCAGCACTAACTTCTGCTCAGGTACAAGAGATAAGAGCCACACGGGGCAGATGTGGGAGCTAACCTGGCTTAAAATCCTCACTCCCAAAAGGAGCCAAGATCTCTTGTAGCAACTCCCTAGACATGGCTTTCACTCCCCACAAGGGACACTGCATTACAAAAGTCACCACACCCAGGGGAGCCTAAAGTATGGTGTCCTTAACAGGAATTTCTGGTTCTTTAGAGCTTCCTCCCAGCCCAGATATAATTGACCAGTCAGGGGTCATTTTATGATCAGCAATGTTGCTTGGAAATACAGTTTGCATTTTAACCTAAGAGGTTGCCAGAGTAACAGAGCTGGACAGTTAACCAAAGGTCAAGTTCTCATGCAGAAGGGAAAGGCTGTTTACCCTTTACCCACCATCCTTGTTTGAAAAAGTCTTGTTTCACAGATTCTGCTCTTCTTGAGAAGGAGCTACGTAGCTGCAGAAGTGTTCCAATGTCCTTGAGGGAGTTGCAAGGAAAGGCATGGGTGGAAGCAGAATTCCAGAACAAGCCTTACCTCCTCCCTTTGTTTTTCTCAAACAAGCCCTACTTGAAGTATGAGGCTAATGTGATTCTTGGTTTGTCTGTATGTTTGTTTGTTTGTTTGCTTCAAATAGGAAGGCCACTGTGACAAAAAACAGACAAATCTTAGGGCTTCATCTGATACCAGGATAATTAAAGCAGAACGGAAATGGTGCCCAGGCTCCACCATACCCTTCAGATTAGCCGGCAGGACAGCCTTACCCAGGTTCCAGAAAGTCACCAATTAGCTACCTATTAGGCTCCCTCTGGGTGGTATTCAGGAGCAGCTCTCCTGAACCCCTGGATGCTGCACTGCCTTCCAGGGGAGGCTACCGGCCTGTGACACAGGTCCAGGGCTAGGGGAGCCCCTACTTACAACTGTCCCTCTCTCAGGCCCCTGAGCCCTTAGGTGCCTTCAATTCTCTGCTCCCTTGCATAAGGCGCCCTGTTTTCCTCTCCCGGATTTTGTCATTTGGTTTCATTCTGTGTCCCCTGGGGTGAAGGTGGAGGGAGTTTAGGGTCCACGCAGATGAAGGGCCGAATGAAGGTCAAGTGTCTCTTTCCACAGTGATCAAGTCACCTTCCCAGTCAGAGTGGGCGCCTCAGTAACAGCCTCCTGGTCTGTTCCGCTAAAAGGGTCTCTGACTCTCCTCCCTCGAGTTACATTGAGAGCAGGTCTTCCTCTGTCCTTTCAGCTTGACGGGCGCCATCCCCCAGGAGAGCAGAAGAGGTGAGGAACTTATTCCGCACATGAAGACTTCCAATTTTCCAGAAGCCTGCCTTGTTTATAGTTCAAGAAACTGAATGTCTGTGGGAAAAAGGTTTGCCCCGAAAGACCTCACCTCTTCCCCAGGATGTGCGGTGGGCAAACTCTCCAGGGAGACCTGGGTTTTCATCTTCGGGGCCCCGCTCTGTCTTCCTTAACAGCCAAACTCTCCCCTTGCAGCTTGCCGACTGGCATCAGCCCAGTGGAGAAAACTCAGTTATTTTCTCCCTCAGCAAGTCCAATGTGCTTCTTTAATGATTCTAGTGGCACTCTGGTCAACTGTCCAGAGAGCGAAGAACAGTCTTTGGCAGGTGGGGGTGGGGGTGGGGGGGTTGGCTTGGACAGACGAGCTGGCATCTGGGGGCCAAGGAGGGCTGTGCAGTGATTCCTTAATGAATTTGTTTAAGAGGGGAGATGAAATATAGGGCAGAGTCTGAGAAGACAGAGGGGGAGAAGTGGGGAAAGAGAGCAGATGTTGTAAAAGACACTCTTTCATGTTTCCTGTGCACCAGAAATCGGCAGATGTATGTTGGCAGGGCTACAGTCAGAGAACAGAGGGAGGCGGGAGTTGACACATCTGGAAATCATTTGGCAGAGGGCAGAGTTCAAAGGCTTTCTGCCTCAGCTGCCTGCAGACCTACCTTGCCGCATGGGACAGGGCTGAGTGAGGGGCCACCAATTATAGGGTCTCTCTGGCCTCTCTAACATGGGGACCCTACCTAAGCCAGAGACCTGGCCTCTGTGTAGTTCAGTCACATGGAAAAGTTTAAATGATGATAAAAAGAGAGAAGGGGACAGGGGAAGGAGGGAAGCACAGCAGAGAATACACCACAACTGAGAGAAGCCTGGCTGGAAATCAAGAAACAAAATGTACTTGGACCAAATCCAGTGCATGAGTTAACTTGAGAGCAAAGAACACCATTCAGTGGAGGGAAAAAAGAAAAAAAGCCTGCTCTGCTGCACAGTAACACCCAGGGATCATGCTCACACCACATTTACTTTTCTCAGAAATCTCTGCACACTTTGCCTTCACTGATTTAGGAATGTGGAGCGCCCTCCTGATCCTGAGGGAATGACTCCCTTTGGGAGGATTTATGGGGTTCCGCAAAGAGAGAGAGCAGGGTCTCTGAGGAGCTGGTCATCACCCCACCAACCCACAGCCTCTGCTCCACTGTCCTCCCTCCCAGAAGAGGGCAAGGTCAGCTCGGGTGTTTAGCTTCCGTCCAAGGAGACACACATCTTTGGGGTGAACTTGTGTCCTGGCTTAAAGTTCCTGCCACACTCAATCGGTCAGACCCACTGGTTGCAGCTGCTGGTGGGCTGCGCTCGGGGCTTCATGTGGTCTGGGTGGGAGGTGAGCTCACAGGGAGTAGTAATGAGTTAAAGGCCCTGGGGCTCACCCATGTGAGTTAATGTGGCCCAAGACCTCAGAAGGACCAGAGTCCTCCTGGGGAGAGAACAGAGCACGGGAAAAGCTGAGTAACAAAAGACAACCAAAGAGAATAAATGCCTAGTGTGAGAGAAAACATGCTCAGACAATCCCCTCACAATTCCCATCCCCTAAACCTGTGTAACTTCCTGTCCCCTCTACCTTGACAGATATCTCTGCCATCCCCGCAGTTGCCCAAGCCAGAAATGTTCAATTCTCCCCCTCAGCTCGTATCCAATTTGGCCACAGGTCCCATCGATCCTACGCTTTTGCATCTTTTGAATGTGTTCACCCTCCTATCCCACCACCTTCAGCATCTCTAGCCTCAGTCACTGAAGCAGGCTCTTAATTTGTCTCCTTGCTGCCACTCTTCTCCTCTGAGTCCATTTTCTGAGTAATCTTTCTGAAAAATAAAACTTGAGCGTGTCACTCCCCTAAATGGTTCAATGGTTCCTGACAGGATTCAGGATAAAGCTCCGCCTCCTGAGCATGACACACACACTCTTCATGACCTGGCTTTTATCTGCTTTCCGAACCTCATCTTCAGTGCTGCACTGGTAAATGTTTAATAACCAGGCCTCCAGACACACCATGTGTCATCTCCTATGACAAACTCCCCCTAAAACAATGAACTTCTTCCAACTTCCTGGCCACGCCCACTTTTCTCCCTCACTGGGGCCTCTGCACATCTTCCTCTGCCCGGAAAGACCTTCTTTCTGCCTCCCTCCCCAACCCAGCCCAGACCTAGCTCCTCCAGGAAGTCAGCCCATAGCAAGCACAGTGGCCACCAAAAGGCTGCACTGTAACTGTGCACCAGCAGGGCTGCTGCAGCCAGGCACCTTTGAGAACAGGCACTATTTTAATCTTTGTATCTACACTGCTTCACATGCTTCCTGCACATAGCAGGTTTTCAGTAATCACTGAATTAAAGAATACAAATGGTGCTAGTTCTTAATTTGCTACTTACACTTTACCCTCTTGTAAAAAGATTCAAGGTGATGAGTAAGTGCTGTAAGCCTTCCACAGACATGGAGCTCTGGGAAGTACAGAAGTCAGAGCAGCCAGAGGAGGCTTCTTGAAGTAGAGTTGCCAAAAATGAGCAAACTAAAATATAGGATGACCAGTAAAATTTGAATTTGAGATGAACAATGATTTTTTATTATAAGTATGTTACATGCAATATTTGAGAAATATGTATAGTAGAAAAGTATTTGTTTCTCTAAAATGCATATTGAACTGTGCATTCTGTATTTTATCTGGGAAGCCTATCTTTGAGGAGGCTGCCTTCCAACAAGAGCTTGATGAATGAGTCAGATTTAGAGGGCAAGAGAAAGGGAACTGTTTTTTCTCACTGGAGACCAGTGAGAGGGCTGATGAGCAAAGGCACAGAGAACAAGAACCTGCAAGGAATTCTCAGGTTGGTCTCTTAAAGCACAAGGTTTGGGCTCACAAAGGATGAGAGGCTGAAAAGGAGACTATTGAAATTGAAACTGAAGTGGTTAGAGAGAAGACCGTTGCAATTATTCAGACGTTTGTTTGAAGTCTGTAAGTCCTGAACTGGCCCGGAGGGCACTGGAAGAATGGACAGGAAGAATAGGCAGATTTCTAAATGTGTAGGGGGCATGGGAAGGGGATCTCAGGAATCCTTAGAGATTCCCTGAGACTTGAGAGGAGGAGCCAGATTGAAAGGGGCAGGCACAGGAGGGTGAGCCTCATCTACACAAGATGACACTGATGTGAAAGGAAGACCCCCAGGGAGAAATGAACAGCCAAGTAAGAGACGGGGTGCTAGGGCCTGGGAGTGACAGTGACCTTGGAGTGTCCCTCCATACATGATTTCCAAGGGCTCTCTGTCACATTCATGCTTTATATACATGACAGAAGAATGGGACTACCCTCACAAATACCCCAGACAGTGTAAGAGATCACTAATTATGCTGATGTGACTCCTCCTCATCCCAGGGCTCCTCAAGAATCCCCCAGGCCACTGGGCAAATGTCTTACTCTTCCATTTACTGAAGGAGTGACTGATGCAGTTCACTATAAGACATTCATAAGATGGGAAAGGGCACTTTTCCAGGAAGTCACCTAAATGGGCTGTAAAGTCCAAATTCAATATACTTCAAATCTGTGCCTGAATGGAGCAAACTGCTTATCTATGTGAAATTGGCAGAGGCAGAGTCTGTGGAAATGATATGAAAATGCTTTGAAAACTATAATGCACTATACAAATCTAAGAACATTATTACTTACACATACTGAGTATCTATAATCACCTAGATATCCAAAATTATGTTTATGTATTGCCAGATGTCTGAATATTTCAAGACAATCAAATTCAAACTTCTCCCTGACACTCCTTATGCTCCTCCTGTCTTCCTTTTACATAGCACTAATTGTCATCCACCATACTCTGTAAGGAATACCTTATTTTGTGTTTTTCCTGAGTACCCACAAGAATGTATGAGCCTTGAGGGCAAGAATTTATATCTGTTTCGTTCATGACTGTAAGTCTCCATCCCCCAAGAAAGCTTATTTCTGACTGAGTGAATTAACTTCAGTTTTCAGAGGGATGACTGAGCTTGCACAGATTTATCTTGGTAGCTAGGAAGTATCCTTAAAGACAAACAGGAAAGAAATCTCAAAATCACAATACCCATTGTCCTATAAGTGGGCATCAAACCATCATGCAGGCCCAGTGGGAGACACTGTCCTTGTGAACTTGATTGTCCTATAAGTAAGACATGGGTAGGCCAATGCCTAAGGCCTTCCTGGTAGAGGATACTATAGGCATCTCAGGTGACCCATGAGACTTATTTCCCTCCCTCAGTATGGACTTGCTAAGCTCAGTTTGCAAGCTCCCCTCATATCTTTAGAGCCCTCAGATCCCCATCCCACCCCTGCTGAGGACTCAACAAAGGCACCCTGTGGGCTATGCTTTTCCCATCTTTCTGGAATACTACATTTGTTTCAAGTGTCCAAAGAGAGCCACATTTGAGTCCCGATTCCAGAGCTCAGCATGTCTATTTGAGACCATGATGCTTGTAGCACGGTCCACTCCCCTTTTGTCTACAGCAATCCTAACTTAGAGTGTTGGCTGGACACCACCTTGTACATGGTGCTCTGCAGAGCAAATAGAAGAAAGAGCATTCCTGCTCAGTTTCCCAGCATGAACTGGCATCCCTGATGTAGATAAACACAAAAAAATACACTGTAGCTGAAGCTCAGTTGAGCCTTGAAAGGCATCCAGCTGCACTCCTAAACCCAGCTGTTGTGTGTCCTGGTTAAATAAAAGAATAGACTGGCAAGTCTCAGAGAACCCAGTTGTGGAGTCCAGAAGGCTGTCATGTCTGGGTGTGCTTTGGCCTCCCTAGGAGGCAGGAGGCTGTCGGGGGAGAAAGACTCAGCAGCAAGATGTTAAAGAAGATGGAGGCATCCTAACTAAAAAGGACTCTCCCCACTAAATAGCTGGCTCCTTCTTGGAGTCAAGGTGCATGGAGATGCGTGGAAATTAGCAGTGAGAGGTGGGCCACAAGGCCCACAGGGGGCAACCTAGAGACCCTGAAAAAGTCGTGGGTGGTGGCACATGAATCCCAACAGATTATCGTAAGGGAACCTCATGCCCCTCTCATCAGTCCCTCCATCTACTACTCTGTTTCCTCTCTTCTCCTGTGTGTCAATCACCTGGCCACCCACAAAGAGCCAGAGGAGGCTCTCCTCTGTCTCCTAACTTGGGGGACTGTCTCCCACAAGCTCTCCTCTTTCTCTGTAAGGTCATCTGCTCCACAGAGTCTATCAACCCTTTCTCTTTTCCGTTCCTCAGTCGATTCATCACAGTATTCCTTTGGCCTCCTAATTACTGCCAGACGTGAAGCTGATGGGTCGGCCTTTATAGACACTATTACTGCCAGATCCTCTTCCCTTCATTGTCTGGAAGGCTGTCTCTATTTAAGCCCTAATCCTTTTTGCCGTTTTTGACCTAGTTCCCATTATTTTATATTTTTCCACATTAACTTAAATAAGCCATTTGTCAGCCGGCCTGTATCTTATTGGATCCAGCTCTTCTTTTATGACTCAAATGAATGCCCAACAGAGAAAAAACTGCACCGGCCAGCTCCAAGGATTTACCTACTTTTTAAACTTACAGCATAAAGGACTAGATGGAAAGTCCCTTTAAAAATACTGGTGACATTTCTTAACTAGGCAAAGAGGTGCTGTAACTCATTACCATCCCATTCCTGGCAGTCTCCAGATGGACTAATATGTTTAAATACATTTAAAAATATATAACAAGTGTGGGTAAAGCACTTCTTACAACTGAGAAGTCTACCCATTCCTGGATGAAAAACTGACAGCAGGTGACGAATGTTTCACAGATAAGGAAAAGGAAAAGAAACTAAGCAAGAGAAGAAAAAGAGAGTGAAGAATCAAGAGTTTAACTAAAGACACTCATCTGAGGCATAATTAATCCTCCCTCCTCATCTTAAGCCCCAGAGCACTGTATGTATAATCGAACAGAAGCCAAAGAAGCACTGTTTTGGAAAATATTATTTCTTGAAACACACATGTCAAGACTGTAGGCCTGAACAAAGACACCTTTCGTGATAAATAACCCACAGACTGGTGCCCACCCCTTTCCTGGCATGTTTCAGAAGGAATTGCATGTACCGTGTTTGTACCACAAACTCTTTGCACCAAACCAAACTTTCAAAGGCTCTCTCTATTGCTTGAATACACTCTATCTTGTTTGTCCATCATTTAGGGAAACATTAAGACTACTTAGTGGTGTTTTCACGTGCTATTCTTAGTCTATTTTCCTCCTCCAAAATCAAGTCGTTTCACAGCTGACCAACTGAAATTGTAGAGCATGTGGAACTCTCAGGGATTATACCCAGAAATAGTAATATCCAGGTGGTTTTATAATCTTGGCAAGGAGTGGTGACTGCCTTGCCCTGGCTGGTGGCAACTTGCATTGTGCAATCCAGAGACGCAGTCCGACCAGGTGAAAACAAGAAATAAGATCTATTGGTTTTGATGCTCCAAACAGAGGAGCTGATGCTTCTATTTTCAATTCTCATTGATTTGCAGAGCCAAACCTTTCTATTTTAAAAGAGTAGTTTTATTACTGATAAAATATCAAGTTAAAAAATATAAAGAAGCAACAGCATTAGCTCTGACAAAATTCTGCTATGTACTTTTCAATGCATTATTTTAACACAACTATCTTTCAGGTAGGTATTACTATGATGTACATTTTGTAAGAGGAAACCTGAGGTGTAATTAGCTAACCAGGGTCAAAGGACAGTTGGTATGCACAGGTCCGTCTGAACTCATAGAGACCATGCTCTTGGCTACAAGGCTTTAAAATATGTTCACGAAGGAAATGTTTTTAAATTAGATATGTAAAAAGGAGAGCAAAAACAATTTTAATCATGCTCACTCAGAGATACCTTGACCAAATCTCTTCTACAAATATTGTACATATATCCCTAATTTAACAAAAAAGGGAGGTGAAGATCATATGTCACATAATGCTATATAAGCTTTGTATTTTTACCTGAAATACACTGTGGAGGTCTTTTTTTGTCAATAAATACACTTCTACTACATCATATTCAATGACTGTTTTCCACTGTTATCCCTACAGCATAATGGGTATAGTCAATCCTTCTTTTGGACGTTTTGGTTCTTATACAGAGTGCTGTGATGAATAACCTAATAGCTGACTTCTTATACACAGCTTTGTATCTTTGAGATAAATTCCTAGAAACAATATATACAACTTTTACATATTGCCCAGTTGCCTTGGGAAGTATGTATGAATTTTCATTCCTGTCAGCAATGTAGTAAATTGTCCTCTTCTCCACACCATTACCAACAATGGATATTAGCATTTTGTCATCTTTGCCAATTTGAAAGTAGAAATAATAAGATCTCATTGATGTTTATTTGCTCTTCCTTAATTAGTATTGAGATGGAACACTTTTTTCTTTTTTTTTTTCGGTCTTTGTATTAGTTCTTTTGTGAAATCTCTACTTATGTCCATAAGTCATTTCTTTTCAGGGCTCATTATATAGTAAGCATCTGGCAAAGTAATGTGTCAAATACATTTCTCCCAATTTTTTCATTTGTTATTAATTTTAAGGTTTTTAATGAAAAACTTAAATTTTTCTTTCCTGTTTTGATTTCTGTCATTGATATCACCCTTAAGAAGAATCTCTCTCTTCTTCAAGATTATAAAAAAAAATCTAAATTTCCTTCCTGTAGCTCCAAAGGATTTTTGACATTTGAATGTCTAATATTTAGTATTTCTTGGCATAAAATGTAGCTTATTTCCTATAATCTTATTAAAGCAAATGTCCCAACACCATTTACTAAATGATCTATAAATTCATTACTCATTTGTAATTACATCTTTATTTTATACTAAAACTTTACATATATTTAAGTTCATATTCTAGTCCATAGATTTTTCTCCTGATTCCTATGCCACTATTATTTATTCTACTTATCACAGCTTTTAGCCACATTAATGTCTCAGAAGGCAATTTCCCTTTATTATTACCAACTATTTATTCATTCAAATGCATTTAAAGGTTATTCTGTAAGTTTTTTTTAAAAAGGCAGCATAGTTAGAATTACGTTACATGGTTAGAAATCATGTAACAAGCTTTACAATTTGACTGAATTGCTCCTCCCAGGAACAAGCAAGACATGTCTATATGTTCAAGTTTTCTTAATAATGCATTTGTTTTCTTCATATATTAGAATATATTCTATGAAATGAATGGAATCTTCTCCTGATGATACGTACCAATTGGCTATTGTGAAACTCAGACTTACACAACTGAAATCCAAGTTGTCCTCAATTTTCAAGGGTAAAGTTGATGCCAAAAAAGTACTAGTTGTCATTCAGGAGTCACTCATTTCAGTAAAGGTGGTCAAAACGTACAAACTTCCAGTTATAAAATAAAAATTCTGGGGGATATAATATACAGCATGGTGACTATGGTTAGTAATACTGTATTGTATATTTGAAAGTTACTAAGAATAGATCTCAAAAGTTCATAAGAAAAAAGAAATTTATCACTATGTGTGGTGATGGGTGTTAATTAGACCTATTGTGGTGATCATTTCAAATCATTATATTGTGCACTGGAAAGTAATACAATGTTATGTGTCAATTATATCCCAATTTTATTAAGTCACCCATTTTACTGTGATGCAACTTGGTATATAAAGGCATCAGCTAGTTCTGATGCTTCTGTCTCCAGGACGCCTCCCTGAGCAGTCCACCTCTCCCCAGCTCCACCACCACTGGTCAAGGCACCAGCCACTTTTGCCCAAGCTACTAACTATTTTAACTTTTTAACTTGTCCTTCTGATTCCACAGTCCCTCCTTTATCCATTCTTTGGATTCCATAAATGAACAAACCTTATCACACCCCTGCTTAAAACCCTCCCACGGCTTCTTGAAACCAAGTATCTTACTCAGGCCCACAGGACTCTGTGTGATCTGGGCCCCACATCCCTCTCCAACCATGTCTCCTACCTGTTCTCCTTTCTCAGCGCACTCCACCACCCTTGCCTTCTTCACACATAATCATTTCCTCCTCAGGGCCTCTCTGCAAGCCTTTCCTCTGCCTGGGAGCTCTTCTTCCAGCTGGCAGCGCCTTCTGACCATTCAAAGTTCACATTAAGGGTTACCTGCTCAATGAGCACCTCCCTGACCATCCAATTTAAAGTAGACCCCATCACTCTCCTATCAGATCCTCCTGCTTTATTTTTATAGAAGCATTTATCATGAAATTTTAATTTACTTGTGTAGTACATATAATCTCCCCTCATTCTGTACCCCCTTATCCCCACCTTGAAGGCATGGTCTCAGAATAGTCACAATTTCTGTCTGGAACACTACTGAATCTCTAAGAAGTAGATAAGTACCTGGAACAGAGCAGGTACTCAACAAAAATCTGTGAAATGAATGAATAAATGAAGGAACTCAGGCCTTGTGAGTCCTGGTGAACACTGTTTGGTGCAAACAGCACTCATTTTACAACCACGTAGACCTATGTTTGCTTCTCAGTCTCAGATCCTATTGAATTTGAGCCCTTGGGAAAAATTATCAAAGTCTTAGAATATTGCTTTCTTTAGTTATAAAATGGGGTGATCAGTAAGTGCCTCATAAGATTGGTTTGAGAATTAAATGAGAAAACATACATAAAGCACTAGCATAATTCCTAGTACACAAAACTCAAGATATGTTAGTTTTCTGGCCATTCCTGAGCTATTTTCACTCATCAACTAGCATCTTTACCTGTGTTGCAACTGGGAAGCTGTGGAATTTAGTGTCCAGAGAGACTCAATGTTAAAGGGGACTTTCAAATTAGGTAAAAAGAAAGGACGGAAGGAAGGATAGACAAGCTGCCATCTGGGACAGGTCTTTGTTGCAATTAGTTCTCTGAAATTCAGAAGAAATAGACAGTTCAGCAAATTTCTCCCTGTCCTAAATTGGAACATGGAGTCCAAGACAAGGACAGTTGAATAAGTCAACAGAATACTTCATTTTGCTACAAATGAACACAATTTGGGTCTCTAATCTTAATGCCACATTAGGGGAAAATACTCTCTGCTCAGATATCACAGAGCACACTGGAACTGTAAAAGAGGGCATTAAACATAATCCCCAATGGAAAATTCAAAATTCAACTAAATCAATGATTATGGTTTCCTAGAGCAATTTCATTGAGTTTCCATGAACCTCCACCATCAGAGGAGTACATAAATTATACAAGGCTATAAAATGTGACACAGTAAAAGTGGTTCATTCAGAAAAAGGAAATGAATTCTTTGACCTTGACTATCAAAACACCACCATTGATTTTTCTATACTTGCCTTTGGAGTTTACAATTGAGAAGCCACTTCAACTTGTTTCTCTTTTATTTATGTTTTAGGGGTTTAAGCCCATGGATACAAGTTTCCTAAATCTTAGGAAGGGTCGATAGGTCACCAAAAAGGCCAACAATCCCAGTTTGTGGCAACCCCAGAATCATGAGCATACCTAGGATCAGGGCTCATTCTACTTGAAATACAAACTGGAAAGCAGTGGACACAAAACTAGAAATCATCTGCTATTACAAAGAGGTTGTATGAGCCTGTTGTTTTGTTGTTGTTGTTTTAACAAACATGCAACATATATTTTCCCAAGAGAGGACTGGCCAACATCAGGCAGGAGAAGTGCAAGCCAAGCCCGGGGACTCAGAGCATGGACTTGAGAGCATACTGCTGGGTTTGAATCCCTGTTCCACATCTTACTAGCTGTGTGACCTTGGGCAAGTTACTTTACCATTCTGTGCCTCAGCCTTCTTGGCTGTAAAATAGAATAATAACAGTATCTATATTGTAGGGTTGTAATGAGGAGCCAATAAGAATCTGTAAGAAACAGTAAAGCTTATTAAAGTCTTCATGTAACTCAGTTATAACTCAAGGGAGATTTTCAATATTTTTGTTCTGTGAACATGTGTCCTCAGTGGAAAGCGAACAGTTAAGTCCTCCTACCCTTAGTGGGGTGATGAACAGAGACTGTCTTCACCTTTTTCCACCTTGTTCCAGAAGGTGGAAGAGGTAAACATGAGTCATCCACAATTTTATTAAATGAAAAATTGACATAAATGAAATGAATAAAAAAGCCAACTCCACTCAACTGAAAAATCAAAGGAGGATGCAGAAATTGAGCCCCAGTTCTTGGGTTTCCAGGCCTCCCTGCCACTTTCCACAGGCATCATTATAAATCGTGACCTGTTCTTGGGACCCAGATCCTGAATGTAAGTTTCCACTGCTTGGCAAAGTACAGAATATAAAAATGTCTACCTTCTGAGAGCCCCCATGGAGTCAAAAGAAGTAAATAAGACAACAACATTCTATTCTCCTGTGAATATAAAGCCTCAGAATGGAAAAGAATCCTTCAGACTCTTCAGAGTGTCAGTCTGACTGTGCCCTGTTCCTCATCGCTCTCTGCCTTGCTAAGTCTTTCTTACCTTGGCCCACTAAGTACCAGGTGGTTTCTTTGAAATCTGAAAATAATTTTCCATACACTCCATGAGAGCAGCACATCTGCTGAGAGAAAATTTAAATGAAACTTCTGAGTGGCTTTCTTTACCATGAGATGGGGATGGTTTTAAAACTAAAGTTTCTGAGGGAGCAGAGGAAGTGGAGTTCATGAACCCAAACTGGTACCCACCAAAGAGGGGCTGCTCACAAATTTCTGGCCAGTCCAGATAAGCTGTGGATCTCCAGCACCCAGGGTAGACTCTCCGAACCAGAAGATAATTCTAGAAAGTGAAAATAAAGACATCACCCCACTCATCACAACTGTAATAATGAAGATCCATAATGACGATGCCCAGAGAAGGCCGAGAAAAGAAAATGTTACAAGACAGAGAGGCAGCTGGGAAAACTGCATACTGATCATTTTTCCTCAGGACACACCACTGAGAAAAATTAAGTCTTTAACCTCTGATGGCTTCCTGTGGCTAAGCCACAGAAATCTAATTGAGAGACTCAGGTCCACAGAAATCTGCTGTCTGCTCTGGCTGTGAAATCATATTATGATAAGCTTTTGATTTGATTACTGTAAAAAACAAAGAATTGTTGCTTTGACATCACTATATAGACTGCACACCCAAATGATGCTCTTCTGATCTTTGTTCACTAGTCTTGCCCCCTCATTGTCTCTAGCAAACAGATGAAGGAAAAACCTCAGGGGACATTGTATTCTGCTTCATTCTGGGGGTTTCCCAAATGCATTTTGTATTTTCATCATGGAAAAGACACAGAATTGAGTGGCTGTATAACAGATGGAAGGGCAATTATTTCTGGGATAGCACTGTCCTATTACTGACATTACATTTTCTATCTTTGGAATCAATAAAGATATTGGGACCACAAAGGCTTCTCATAGTGATGTGCTTGCTGCTCATTGTATCTGCCCATTACACACTGAGTACATCTTTCCATTTGCTCACAAAATTTAGCTCCAATAGTATCTGCACAGAATAAATTTTTGCCAAGGGTTGAGGTCTCAGCACAGTTTTGTACTTCTCCTTTCTCTGGTGTAAACAACTTCACGAGGCCTGCAGGCTTCTGGAGGAAGAAGAGGCACCTGGGATGTAGTCTCAAGTCTACCTCCCTCTTTTCCATTCGAGTAACTTCATTTACTGTTGCTTTAAACCTCCACCTCTTCTTCATCCCAAAATTCCCATGTGAAAAATCAGCTCCTCTGGCCTTCCCTAACTCTCCCAGGACAGAAAGCACAGCCCTCACCCTTCTGCCCAAACAGAGCTTTTCTCAAGATGCATCACATCCCATTACAATGATCTCTCTGCAAGTCTGCCTCCCTCACTTGGCATTTGAAACACTAGAGCCAAGCTCAGTGCCTGGCTCTCAGGAAGCATTCCTTGAATAAATGAATAGATGAACAAATTAATCAACTGAAGATTACAACTAAACAGCCAGGAAGCCTAGGAACACAGGACGCTGATGTCTGCTAAGAGTATGATTCCCTCATAATTATGAAGTTGAGGTTGCAAATGCAAACAGAAGACCGTCAAAGGACCATGATAATTTTTGATCGACCAAAAGGATCCAGTATTGGTTCTATTAGCTTAATCTTCTATGACATGCAGTTTGCATAGCCTGTGGGGATAAAATTTAATCGCCAGCATCGTTCTAAGTGTATCTGTAAGTGTTGCTCAACTCAAGAAAATAATAATTACGATAATAAAAATAATGAAAGCAACCAATAAAGGGCAATACACGTTAATTTACCATAAAGATTAACAGTATGAGTAGATGTTATTCACAGTGATGTCCTCATTCTGTGGATGGGCAGTGGGTTGATGGGTGTTCATAATTCTATTAAAAATACCGAACCACTGTATACCACAGGGAAATATATTCAATATCTTGTAATAGCTTATGGTGAAAAAGAATATGAAAATGAATATATGTATATTCATGTATGACTGAAGCACTGTGCTATACACCAGAAATTGACACAACATTGTAAACTGACTATACCTCAATTAAAAAAAAACTACTGAACCACACACATCTTGAACCCAAGACTGATCAACAATCAATTAAATTCTATGCTGGTCAGGGTTAAAAAAAAAAAACTAAAGAGAACAAATCTTCTTACAATGTATAATTCTCAATCTATTATAATTATCTGCCTTTGTATAGCACTTCAACTTAACCAGCACTCAGTACTCTATTTTATTTAATGACTTAGATTTTTGTCTAAAGCTTCATAAAATTCTTTGTTAATACTGAAAATGGTAGCTAGACACTGCTCAAAATTCAGAAGTGAGATGACCACGTGATATAGGCTTTGATTTTAAGCAGATATTCTGTTTAGGGGCTATTATGGACTCATGACCTATTTGAATCTACACAATAAACTATGTTAATAAAAAAAAGAAAACAAAAACAACAGGGTCCTGCTATATTCCTGTACAAAGCTTTAAAAAAAGACTTGTGAAGACCAATTCAATCCTTATTTTTCCTCAGTCACGAGCAGCGTCCTTTGTTGTAATAAAAACTAATCCTGGTTAAAGTTCAATTCAGAGGACAGAACTGAATTAACGTTCCAACAACAATAACAACAATAAAAAGAATAATAACTGAGTGGTGACTTCCCACTTGTATAGGGCTTTGCTGTTTCCGTGACATCAGAACCCACACTTGCTACCAGTGCTAGGGTTCACTCGGCATGCAGCCCACGGAGCAGAGCACCCAGGCTGGGCTGGATGAATCATCATTAGTGATGGTGACTGCACTGACGAGACCATCCACAGTGTTCTGCATCATTTATTCAGGAGTTAGTATGAAATTTGACCATAAACACTTCATTTTATGGCCTGCTTAGTCCTTACCTACAGAGAGCAACACAATTAACAGGAGTGAGATTAAAACTTAAGTAGAGGGAGCATTTACCACGTAAGGCTATAATGGAGCCTAAGAAGAGTCAATTAGCTCCAGGTTGAGAGCTCACTCTGAGCACAAGAGGACTTTTAATCATGAAGAAAGAATTTTAATCATGAAGAAAATGCCATTTTGCTGTATGCTATTGGAGGAACCTCTGAGTCACCACTTAAACCTGGGCTGTAAAAGACTGTCACTCTTGTTGTCTTCATAACAATTGTTCTAAAAGTGGGTCTCACGGATGATGACCTGCTTGCACGGACCTTAGAGGGAAGTACAATATTACAGAATGTGGGTTAAGGAAAGGGTTTTGTTGAGGACAGTGGAGGCTTGCACAGCTACGTTTAGCAAGAGTCAAGGAGGTGGGGTCACCCATTGTCCCTGTAGAGAGGGGGCCAGGGCACCCTGCTAGAGAAACAGTGCAGCTATGTTCCAGTAGAGGACCCTTTCTCTACAGCTTTGTTAAGGACACATTGGAAAAGGTGGCTTTGCTATAGGAAGTGCAGGCAGACTCCTGCTGCTAAGTGGGCTGGCTTTAGATGCCAGCTGTTTACTGGAACTGTCCAGGAAAGCCAGACACCCAGCATCCAGAGATCTTGAGCCCCATGTGAGATTGCAGGCCTCCCTGCCAAGGAGAAAAGCCACCCTTCAAGCGATAAGCTAAGCCTGGACACAGCACTTCCCCACCGCAGGAGGAAACCCCCAGGGCCAACTGAATCATCAAGGCAACCCAAAGTCAGCACCTCAAGTGGTTCGCAGATATCTGTTCCTTGCCTCACAATATGACCCATGGAAGTTTGCAAAAGACTGGGATAAAACCACATTGACCCCAATTCTCTGCTTCCCTTTGGCTTTATTAGAATGATCCTGTTCTAGCTAATATCCAAGAAAGTATTCTGTGAAAAGAGGGCATCATCTGCCAGGTTCTTTCTTTTCTTAGAACTAAGCATACATACTTCTCTACCAAGCAATAATAAATCCTTTGCCTGCTTCATTTTGTAATTTATCACACTAGGATCAACGTTAGGAAAAAATAACAAACTATGCTGTAGGTCACATGTGTTATCAGAGTTCCTCACAAGCACACTGTTGTCTCCCTCCCTGAGTACAAGGTCTTTGTGCTGCCCACTTGGGCCTCAGCCTCCGGGCACTAACCTCCCGACCTGACCCTCTTTCACCAACAAGACACCTGCTTCATGCCACACTCTTACAGTAAATGGCAAGTTCATATACAGATAAATGAGCCCTACTAAATTGTTTCACTTTCTAGTGCGCCATGAAATGAGTGGTAATGAAAATTCTGAGCACTCAGAGAGGATATGTGTCATCAGGGAAGGCTTCTGAGTTCCTTACTTCCTCTCTGTGGCCCTCTTGCACTTGGATTCAGCTTGGCCTGCTGCCACAGAGGAGGCTGGACCGTAACAGCTGATAAGCCCACATCTAACACACTTCAAGTTCTTTGGTTAAGTTTGAATGAGATTTTTGTCCTGATCTGGATCTTACAGCTCCTTCAATTTACATTTTACCATTATTGGATGTGTCACTGTTGCAGACCACTTCATTCCCTTTATGGGATAAGGCTGTGTATACATAAACTAGTAATAAATGCACTTTGGGTATTGTTCCCTAGTAGTGTTGGTGTATGTGACTCTCAAAAATGAAGCCACAGTCTCAAGTTCTTGTTCATGAACTATTAAATACTTGGTTGGCTATTAATAATGCCAAAACAGTATACTAAACTTGGAACCCAAAAATCTCAGTTTGATTCCTGACCCTGCATTTGCTTATTTTCCCTAGATTTCCCTTTCTCCTGTTGTTTCTCCATACTGAGGAGGGGTGAGGCATCATAAAAAAAGAAATGCAAAAGGCATATTCCACAGGAAATCAACAAAGACTACATTCTTGGCAACCCTCTTCTGTCAGGGACAAACTCTTAAGAAAAAAGGAAATACCATATTGAAATAATTTATTAACTGATTAAATGCCAAGACATGACTCAGGTCTCATTAATAAGCCAATTACTAGCCACCCCTCCAAATCTCCTTTATGAGATCTTTCAGTATTCCTTAAACTAAGTTTCCTACGGTCTAAAACAGATTACTTGACCTTGAGCCCAAATTAACAAAGTTCTCCCAGGTACCCTCCAGCCCTCCGGGTGAGGGCTGGGTGAGAAACGACACAGGAAATTCAGTGTGTATTGCACACCGCGTGCCGAGGAACGTCTGCAGCCCTGGAGAATCAAGCAGGTACCTGTCTGTGTTTCCTGTGGTCTCAGGAGCTGGGAACCAGACCAAGTCACACCATGTTTCAACTGCAGCAAATCATTAGCAAAACAGGCAAATGGCAACAGTGCAATTGCAACAACAAGCAGGTGGCACTTTCCCGACACCAAAGATGTTATCCTGAAAACACAACTAACGGGCTAGAGCGTAAACAGCACACCTTTCTCATAAACAAAGAAGTCTTGCAGCCGTCAGGGGATCCAATCCCGAGTCTTCAGATGCACTTCTCTACAGTGGGCCTCAGAGGTCCCTCCATAATATGTATGAGTGAATAAATGACCAAAGAAACAATGAAATGAGCGGCACTCCTGTCAACGTTTCAGAACCACTAGAGGATACATTAAAAACTTCAACATAAACCCCAGGATATTTGCTTCCATCCAAATGCCTCTTACTTGCTCTTATTTCTATATTAATCAGCCTCCAGCTGGTTCAAGATTTGTTATCATAGAATGAGATTCTTCCCCTTTTTTAATATCAAATTAGAGATTCAATTCCTTTGTGATGCAGCTCTTTAAAATCTATAATGATTTTTCTTCTCAAGTATTATGTCACATTCAATTTTGATAGCCATATGACAGAGGGGATCTTTTCTCATTTTTAAGAAATCATCAAAATATCAGAATATTTTAAGTACAATTGTGTGATGAATTGTCCTAAATAAACCTCTTAGATTCTTGATATACAATTGGACTTAACATCAAAATCGAATATTCCATGTGTATAAAAGTACTGTATGTGCCAGAAATAGCCTAGCTACTCCAACCTAAGTGACAGCAGAGGGCCGAAGCCCACCTCCCCCACTGCACTTCCTCCACGCAGACCATCACCACCCCCACATACAGTATTTCCCTCCACACAACTTTCCAGATGGATACAGAGGCACCTCTGCAAAATGTAGGCTAAAAACTACTAACCTAAATACAGTTCAATCATAAAGTCTAACAATAGATATATAGTTATTTTAGATACTTCAAAACAATAAAAAGATTTATATATACACATAAATGTGTATTTTATATTTAGATAGTGCTATAGGCTCAAGTCTGCCAGCATTTCAGCGCCTAGTAAGTACCACCATCTTATATATTCTCATTAACATTTTTTTCCTAAGAAGAAAAGTTGATTTCTATATCATGAATTATATTTCCAGCTGGGTCAATGCCTCTCTAGTATGAATTATCTTGGAGATATCACAGCTACAGTTTTCATAATCAACTTGTACTATTTTCCCCAGTTATGGCAAAAATCTAGCAGTTTTTCCAGGCCTCCTGCTTTGTAGATGGGGGAAAATGTCATAGCTATGCTGAGACAGAGGTGGATGAAAATTATATAAAAGAAGCAGGAAAAAAAGTGTGTGTGTGTATTACTGTGTAAACATATACATCCCTTGTCTGGTTGTACAGGAAGCAGGCTTTGGAACAGAGCAGGTCTCTTTCTTTCAAAGAAATCCACATCATTTTCCCAGGTTTTATCTAAATACAAATGGCAAGATAATCTAGACCTTTTCCCTTTCACATCCTTGCATTTTTCTCCCATGAATAGTTTCTGGGCTCAACCCTGATCCTGCCACACAGTGGCTTTGTGACAACTGACAGGTTACTTAACTTCTTAGAGCCTCTCCTTGAGAATGGAGATACCAACGTCATCTGATTCAGAGGGTTGCTACGGGGATGAAATAAAGAGCATCAATGCAAAGTTCTGCGCGCTTCTATTCACTTACATTAGATCACTTTCCACTCCTGCCTTTCTTTAAGAGTAAGATTATCTGTACCATTCTATCAAACCCCACCTTCAATGTACAAATTTGCAAAATATCAGCTTTTCGTCTCTCTGACCGTCAATAAGTAGATACCCTATGCACACACAGAACACACATACATGAAAACGTTCACTTTTAAAGACAATGGGACCAGCATCAAGGGAGTCACATAACAGACAACATGTTTTAAAGTAAGGAATTATTTTCCAAGTATTACTTTACCAACTTTCCACACACCAAGTTCCCAAAGCAGTCAAGAACATCTGAGACTGAGCGGGCTTCACGTTTCCCCTAATGGGGCACTAATTGTTTTCAAATAAATGCCCTCAGTGTGCAAGCTCTCTGGGTAGAATGAAAGTGGATTAAGGAATGGTAAACAAAACCCATCATTCTAGTGTCTACAATGTCACACTTCAGGAGATTGCAGGGAAGATCTGGTAGGGATTAAATATTTTTAGTATCCAATAAAAATATTTATTATTTGAATTACAAGAGTATCAATTGTGCAACACCTCCCTTAAAAAACAAACAACACAACACAATTCTCTCATTGCTCCCCATAACTTTTACTCTTCCTAAAATGATTACATCTTTAATACACACATACACACACAAATAAGCATCACACAAGCACATTTCACTACTTTGATATAAAATATTTTCTATGTGAAAGGTTCTTTAATTTTGTATTTTCCTTCCGCACTTGCCATCTTTTTAGGACATTAAAATGAGGTGTTTTAATAGTGCCACCTTGTGGTAATGAGCCATTTCAAATTCCCACCATCGCTTCTCTTCCCCCACATTTTCTTGCTTCTTGTTTTGTTTTTTCATTTGTATTCATTAACCATGCCCCAGCACTAGTGTTACTGAGGATGATAAAGATTACATCAAAACAAAGTAGGCCATTTTAAAAACTAACAAAAAAGCAATAATGTGAGAACAGTAGAACCTGTACACTTAAGAATCGCCACTCTTCATGGGAAGGAGTGCAACTAACAACCAACCCAAGATTTACTAAGAATAATTTCACAGGGTGTTTTAAAGGAAAATCTAATCTGACTTAAAGCATTTGGGCTGGAGTTTTCCTTTTATATCTGCCACATTTTTTGCCTGCTGCCAGTCTGAGAGCCAGGCAGCTCAGAACAGTAAGCAAATGCTTCCCAGCTACAAACAATGGAATATTAAAGCCATTGATATTCTTCTCACAGAGGCAGGAACCACAGCCAGGTGCTAAAGGAATTGGTTGTTTATGAAGAAATAATCAAATAATCCTTCCTTTCTTTTTTCTTCCTCCTTTCTGCTTCCTCTCCCATAACTACAAGCATCCCTTCCCCAGGAGCCAGAGTGCTACTTGGGGAACTAATAAAAATGTAGCTTTTTTTCCCCCCTAAATCACTTCAGCTCCAAGGATTTAGACATTCATTAGGAGCTTATGACCAGTAGCAGGTCTGGCTGGTTGATCATCAAAATAAGTAATGCATACACTCTTTTGAGAATAAGATCATTAAATCCATTGAAAACATCATCCAGCCTTTAAAAGTCCTTGACTCTTTCAATTTTGAAAAAGACCACTATGTGGATTCACACGGTGAAAAATGAGAGGAAAAGAATGAAGACTTGAAAATGATGGCCGGAGAATATCCACTCATGAGTCTAACCAAGAGCACCCAGACCACTAAAAGACCTTCCCTAAGCAGAGAGGCCCAAGGGTAAGGTGACCTCCTGATTTAAAGGTCAAACTCAGATACCCATATGTACACACAAGCATACACAGGCACACGTATCAATGCACATGGACTGGAACAATCATCCAGATCACTGGCATAAGCGTAGGGTTTAACCCAAGCTTCTTGCACTGACCTTATATGGAAAGACATTTATCTAATGGGGCTTCAGACATGGGACTCAAAAGTCAAGTTAGCAAGTTCTGTGGAAGACGAAACTGAGAGAAGACAATCTTTGGCTACTGGAGATTTTGATTAACAGGAACAAAAGCTTAGCATCAGAAGATGACAAATGAAGGGCAGGATGAAAGAGTCGGGGGGAATTATATACTTGATGGTAAGGAGGAAGGGATGACTGGAGCAGCCAAAGGAAGCTCTGTGTGGGCCGCAGAAATCACCAAAGCCCAACGGATCATCCTGTGAGCGTAGAGTCCTGGAGACCTGCCAAAATCAGACATGCATCCTAGCTGACCTTTCCAAGTCTGCGAGACTTCCAACCAGACTGAAGACTGTGACCAAGGAGTGAATTCTTTTTCCTTCCTGGTGACCTTCCATGACTTTCCAGTAAGTTCTCCTGTGGTACAATTGTTCCTTTATCTGCACAGGAAGGGAATTTGTGATACCTTCTGGAAACTGGAGTGTTATGAGTGCCAGGCATACTTTTCCGGCTGCTGGCTCAGAGTCTGATCATACATAGACCTGGAAGGAAGCCCAATCAGGTGTGGGCTGTGATGCAACAGCCCAGCTCACCACCAGGCTGGGGGGGTGGCTTTAACTCCCCAGGACCCAGCAGCCTTTTGGTGGCCATCCAGCAGAAATCACCATGACTCCAATGGTATAATACAGGGAACAAATCAGGCCTACCATTGGTGTTTACAAATAAAGCTTTATAGTAACACAGCCATGCTCATTTATGTGAGCATCCTCTGTGGCTGCTTTCACTTAAAAATGGCAGAGTTGTGTAGCAATGACAGCAACCATTAGCTTGCAAAGCCCAAGTTATTTACTATCTGTCCTTTACAGAAAAAGTTTGCCAGCCTCTGGTTTAAAAGAAGGATCATGAAGAGAAGGCAGTGTGGTATACCAGAAGGACCACGTGAAGGGGTCTCCCAAGGCCTGGGTTCTAGTCCTAACTTTGTTAGAAATCATCTGGGTCTCCATCTCTGAGTGACCCTGAATGCCTCTGCTAGCTGCAAAAGATACAAAAATTCTGTGATTTAAACATTTGGTAATGCACAGGGTTTCAGATGCCAATTTTACTGCCCAATACGTTCCATTTTCAAAAAATGTCATTTTTCTATGTGTAACCAAAGTATTATGATATTTAAAATCATTAAATTGGAATCCATACCTTGTGCTTAGAAAAGAAACAAACATAAGTGACTGCACACGCATGCATGTGCACACGCACACACACACACACATCAGAGCAAGCCATCTAGCCCATTGGTATAAGCACAGGGTTTCACACCCAAGCTCCTTGCACTGACCTTTTGTAGGAAAGACATGTGTCTTCTAGGGCCTCACCACTTGCTCAGTAAAAGCTTCTGAGTCTAGGGCCTCATCATTTGTAAAGTTATGATGAAAACATGCCCTATACAGTTACCACGTACGACACAGCTGCAGAATTAGGGAGAAGTGCTTTTATGAAACTGAGGAATTGTCTGAGTCTGTCTCTTGACTGAAGGAGTAAGAATGCCTAATTCACAAAACATTTCACACTTTATAGCACATTAATATACAATACAGTGAATGCTATCCTGTTTACCTGTAATCTATCTTTATTTAGTGGTTACTTGCAAATAGTTTCTAAACATTTCCCAATCTGAGAAAAATACAACATAGTGAAGCTAGTTTTAAATGAGGGCTTCTGTCTTAGTCTAGGTTCTCCCCCAAAGCAGAGCCTGTGACAAGATCATTTATTTTGGGAAGTAATTCCAAGGAACAGAAGTAGAGGACCAGGCAGATTTAGATGCAGAAGAAGGGGCAGCGAATCCAAGGACCTTCACTGCACTGAACTAGTCACTGGGATGGGCGACTGCAGCTCTGTCTCCCTGGGTCGCTTTGACTTGCCTGGGAGAATGAGGCCCAGCTGTCTTCCTGAATAGTATGGAGTGGAGAGGTATTTATTGATCTCCCTCCCATCTCCCATCATTGCCTGGGGGGGATTGAGCTCACTCCTACTTCTGCTGTACCTGGGGCAGAAATGGCTCCCCTAGCCTCTGCAAGCCAACAGCCTCAGAGAAGGCCCAGTTCAGAAAGCAAGAGTTAGGTGGTGCAGCTGAGGCAAGGACCTGACGGGTCACAACTGCACAGAGTTGTCACAGCAATGGTTGGAGTCAACAGCTAGGTGAACAGGATATAAAGAAGGGTCCAAGAAGTGACCCACACAATGGGTAATTCTTAAATGTTACTACCCCAATCTCCCAACAATTAGGTCGGTGTGATGACAGTATTCCTTCACCCAACATCGGATGAGCACCTGCCTCATGCTAGAACCCTGGAAGAAAGAAGTGAAGTTACTGACCTTGTGTTCAAGGAGAATTCCACGTTAAAGAAGAACACAACTCTAAGTAAAACATTTTAATGCATTCAGATCAACACTACCGGTTAATATTTGAACACAGACAGATTTTCCTACTCTGTTGGATGAGTAGCAATGAATGGAGGTCAACATAAAGGAAGTCTTCAGAAGGAGGGTCTATTCTTGAGAAGTTTCAAAGAACCAATAGGCATTTTCCAAGACGTAAAGCAGAACAGGAGAGTAAATCACCTATGTAGAGTCATGGAAGTTGAAGAAGTCAAAATGTGTGCAGGAAAATACAAGGATTTCAGAAAGGCTGAACAAGAGATAACATGTGGGGAAATGCTCAACCACGAAGAAAGAGCAAAGCCCAGACCATGAAACCCTGGATCCCATCCTAAGCATCTTGAACTCCTTTCTACCGACAATAAAGGAAGATGGAAAGATTGTTTAAAAAGGGGGAGGAAGTTATTCAATTTGCTTTTAAGAAAGATAACTCCAATAACATCATGGAAGGGAGTTCATATCATCTCAAAGGAATTTCAGAAGTAAATTAAAGTTTGTGTATCTTGATGATCCCAAGATTAAAATAATTCAGCTCTGTCAAACATTTCAATTCAAAGAATATACAATAACCTATTTTTCTGTAAATGTACAGAACATTATAGCTAAATTTAACATAAGACTAAATGAAACCATTGCAAGTCTTCATCAAAGCAGAGACTTTTGTGAGAGTGTAGGTCTGTTATTTATTATTTAGTTGTTCACAGCACTTGACAATGAAGGTCTAGAAATAACTTAAACCACTGGTCATTTCCCTAGCCCTTTACCTCCGTGAAGCAAAGTGATAATTCAGGAAGGCTACTGCCAGGACTCAGTCCAGAGTATAGATTTTTCCCACCCTGAGAGAAGAAAATCAGTCACTTAGGTTTTTCGTTTAGGTCAGGAACAATGGGCATCCAGTAAACAAAGTGGCCTTTTCCAACTCAAATCTGGCAAAACCGTAATTCTAAGGCTCCTTACTTGAATTTATGTGCCAAATACAAGAGGCGGAGTCATGTCAATGGAGAAAGAAGGCAAAGATGTGAAACTAAACATGAAGGGACAGATACAGAGATAAAAGAAAGACTTCAAGGAGCAACAGACTTTCTGTGCCTAGTTTCCACATTGCCTAGAATGAGAAAGTACCCCCATTTTCCCCTTGCCAGAGCGTTCACAATAACCGATGTTGACGTCGAGTGTCTAGACATATGACCCATATCTAGAGAGGCAATCCAGAGCCCTGCAGCTTGTGTTCAAGCCCCTCCCCATCCTGGAGCCATGACTGCCATCTGTTTTGGGGCCATGGTCCACTTCCACAGCCTGGCGAGACCTGGGGACCCCTTTCCTATTTCTATTTTTTCTAAATAGCAATGAATTTAAACATATAAAATAAAATGATATTGACATATACTTACCAAGTTATTATAGAAAAAAATTTTGTGATATACTAATGCATGTGCTCTTTTATCAGTACACCACAGATCAAGAGCTAATGGTATCTCTGATAAACAGCATGATTTCTAGGACATGATGAGCATGAATGATATTTTGAAATATCTGCAACACTGTAAGATGATGTGAAAGTATCAGTAATTTCTACTGGTAACAAACGTGTATGTGCTACTAATACTGCTGTGGTTTACTGCCTATTAATAATTGAAGCATATGCTAAAGTTCAATCAGTGGTCAATGAAACTAAGATTTAATTCATGAATCCCTGGTTAAGCCTGCTAGCCACACTTAGAAAGGTGTGGCCTCCATGTTTCAATTCACTTCCTGGAAAAAACAACTCCAATTTCAAAGAATTCTTCAGATCTCCATATAATGGAAGTTGTAACTTTAAAATCAATGGATTAAAAACATATATAATAACTAAAAGCTACCATGAATTTAGAGTTATTGAGAAATATTTGAATTTTATAACTGACAATCCCATCCACATATATTAGACCTAAAACAGCACCCAGATAGCCATACGTGCAAGACCTTGTATTTATATAGGCCACAAACAATACACCAAGCATATAAGAAATTGGAAAGCTGTTTTTAACACAACTGATATCTGTTTTAAAAAAGAATATAATCCCAAGTATAAACCATAGACCTTGGTTTCTTTGTGTGATCTTGAACAAACTACCTCAATTGTCTCATCTATAAAACGGCTATTAAAATTATGTTGACTTCATAATATTACTGTGACAACTGAAATGAGCTAAAGAAGTGCTTTTTTAAACAACGAGTTATAAACCATTTAGCAGGACATAAAATCCATTAGCATGAGACAATCCGCATTCTTTAAAGTTAACAGAATAAAATGGAAAATAGCAAAGTGTATCACAAACAGTGAAAGTAAGAGTTGGCTTATGAAACATTTTTCCTACACATGTATATATATAATTTAATCCTGCTTTACAGTATTGCTTTTAACTGAGTCATATTTTTTAAAGAAATACTGAAATAAATCATGTGAAGTATATAGCAGAAGGCATGCTAGCAAGCTAGTTTTAGTGACAACAGTAAATCATTGGTGCCCCAAGGTCTAGTCACAGACTAGGGACCACTCCTCTAAAGAGGCTACTTAGAGACTTGGCTTGCTAGGAATGTGAGGGAGCAGCATTTTCACTGTATCTTCCAGAAGGACAAGAATAAGCTTTATCATGGAGAGAGGAGAAAGTATAAATATGCCTCTAGAAAACAGGATAGAGTTTTATTTAGCTCACCTCAAGAGACAGCATGAATACCATCTCTATTAATGACTGCTGGTCATTTGACTTCACACAACTTATTTAATTTCTCTGGACCTCAGCTCCTTAAAAATGAGGATAACAATAGTAGCTATGTCATAGGTTTATCACAAGGATGACATTAGTTAAATGTGAAAAGTGCTCACTATGCCTGGCCCATTGTAAGTGCTCAAAAAACATTAACTGTTGGTATAGTTGCTATTGGTATTATTATTACTATACCGAGAATAGACAAAGCTACAAGTAGTGACCATTTTTCTACTTCCTCCCTTAGTTTCAAATGATTTTTATCTTTTATTATTATTCCTCCAGCAAAACAAAAGACTTTTTTAAAGCCAAACAAAAGGCTGCAAATAGCTTTTTCTTTAGGAAATCCTTTATATATTACCATCGACATTTTCTTCTTTTCTCTGAGATCTAAGTTACTTTTAATAATAATAAAGGGTTATATATTTTTTTCTGTCTTGTGTGGCTGGCAGAGGTTATGTATGTATAAATGCTCATATCCTAAACATAGGCTAAAATTTCATCAGGAGATCTAAAGGTGCTAAGCCCAGCTTTCTGGATGTGCTATTTCTTGCTTCCATGTGGAAAATACCATATGGAATTGACGTCACCCATGCAAAGGGGAGTTGAGCTTTCTAATATTCACAGACATATTGGCCCCTGGATTAAATATGAGATTTAATACACCAGAGCCCAATCCCCTGACAGCGCCTGGTAACCACCAGACTGGAAATAGACTTTCTGGATGACTGCTGAGTTTCTAAATCACATTACCCTTTTGTCAAGCCACACCGCAGGTAAACAGTGAAATAATTTAGAATCTCAACATCAGGGAAAAAGCATGCACTCCAGAGAGGAATTAGCCTCCCGAAGGCTGCATTTCTTCTTTGCCTTCCCCTTGCCCTACAAGTGTCTTGTAAAATTATAAGGCATCTACCATTCTTTGACTCATGGTCCTGTTCTGTTGGGGCCCGCCAGCCCAAAGTGATTTGGAATGCCACCACCTGACATTCCACCTGAATGGGTCTCATCCCATCCCATCCCATCCCATCCCTATGCTTGGTGTCTCCTTTAAGTCTTGAGAGGTAAACACTTCTGACCCAAAGAAAATAAACTGCCCAGAGGGCCAGGCAGAATCTCAGGAGAAGAAATAATAGCAACTAAAGTTGGAGCCAAAATAATTGGACCATAGCAGAGAGGATTTTCCCCAACTTTTTAATATGAAATTTTTCTAAAATGAATGTTTATAGACTAATATAACCAGTATCTACATACCTACCACCAAGATGGAACAACTGTTTATATTTTGGCATTATCTATGTACATACGTATCCATCTGATCGTGTGTGCACACACCGTGCACTGAACCACTTGAAAGTAAGCAGTTGGTATCAGGACACTGCACCCCTAAATGTTGCAGCATGTGTCTTCTCAGAATGAAGACACTCTCCTATATAACCTTAACAGAATGATCACACCTAAGCAAATTAAGAGCAATTAGTATCATCTAATATTAGTTCACATTCCAATCTCCCTCCTTAACCTAAGAATTAAGGCATTATGTTTGATCACTATAGCTCTTTAGGCCCTTTTAATATAGAGCAGTCCTCCTATCTCTAATTTCAATGGCACTGGCTTTTGCATGCACCTGGGCCAGCTGTCTATAAAATGTGCACAGTGAGCTGTGACAGTGATCGGAAGGGGCAGGAGAGGAGAAAGGTGCACAGCACAGGGTAGCAGGGAGAAAAGAATTGGACTTTCCATCTCACTCAGAGTAGAGGGCTACAGCTTCCCAGCCCCACACATCCTGCCCTCCCTCCACTTCTCCACCCTCACATACCTCCACGCCGGCCTCCTTGCTGCTCCCCAACAAGCTAACAACACACCCAGCTCGACATGTTGGCCCTGACTCTTGCCTCTTCTCTGAATGCTTTTCTTCCACATATCCACTGGGTGCTCCCCCAACTCCAGGTTTTTGCTCATCTTATTTAAAACTGCAAACTATGCTCTCCACCCTTTTTTCCTTTACAGTGTATTTCACCGCCTAACTTTCTATGCATTTTGTTTCTTCTGCTGACTGCTTCTCTCACCACCTGGAATATACACTCCTCCAGCATAGGGTCTTTGTGCGATGGTGCTCACTGCTGCACCCCCAGCTCCTGTATTATGCCAGGCTCTATTCAATCAACAAATCCAGACACAGGCAGAGCAGCAGGACATCAGAGGTGCCTTTCATAGCTGACACAACCTGGCTGTTCAGTCCCTGATGCCCCAGGCCAGAAGTGAAGCCACTGTCCAGCACTGAGAATGGCTCTCAGAAGCCAGGTAAGGCCCTGGAGCTGCCCAGAGCCATTCCCAAGCCCTGTCATTTGCTTGGAGCTAGGGCTGACCACTCATTTCACTCCTGCTGTCCCACTGTCCCCTCATGAATCCCACAGCTGCCTGTGCGGGTCTTGGACAATTCACCTGGGCCTGACAACTCCTCAGTGTGTCTAGTCAGAGCATCCAAAACAAACTTGCCCTCCCCTTCCCCGACTGGACCACTTCACCCTCCAGTTACCCACTCCCACCTGTCCTCCTCAAGGCCAATGCACGGATCTTTCTAAGAAGCAGACATGGCCAAGCTATAACCTCAGCTCACAATATTTCACTGGCATCCCACCCTGCACAGGATAAACACAAGCACCTAGCCTCACACATGCACAAGACCCTTCTTGATCTGACAACCACCTTCCCCACCCCTCTCCTGCCACTCCCCACCTCACATGTGACAACACTAAATTATTTTTGAAGTTTCTGTAATATCCATGCTCCTCACACTTTGCACTCTCCTGCATGCATTCCGGCTCCTACTCCATTACTTCCAGTTTGTGGTCCTGGGAAACTTCTACTCTTCCTGTCAGTTTCAACTCAAATGCTGTCTCCTCTGGGCAACTTTTCTGATTCATAGGTGAACTTGGGCTCTCCGCTCTGGGCTATTTTCACACAGGGAATTTTGTCCCAAATGAAAATGACTTTAACAGTGCCACCTCACCATTATTTGTTTCTCTGTCTGCCAGCTGGACCTCAGCAGGTCCTGGAAGGCATGCTGTATGAAAGGGCTGGGGTCTTCCATCCTCCTATCCAAAGAGTCTTTGGCAAAACACTAGGTGTTTAATAAATTTGGGTGACTTGGTCTAAGGAGCTACTTTGCCCTGAGCAGAGCTGTTGGTTGAGGGCCTTAAGGATGAGAATTAGTGACCCTCATCTTCCCCCATTCTGATTTTATGGCTCAGGCATTGAGTTAATGGTAAATGTTCTCATTGTTTCGGTTAGCTGGAACATTATGTAAACCCAACATCAGGCGGCTGTTTGACTGGCGACAAACAATTCTGCATTCCAGAGCATGCTGACCCTGTGGCCAATTTGTTTTGTTTGCTTTTCACTAACAAAGAGCCTCTCATTTAAACTTCTGAAAGTTAAGCCGTGTTCTTCATTCCATCTTGCCCTCCCTCATACAAATGTCAGTGTGTGTGCGTGAGAGAGACACAGGCAGAGACAGAGAGAAATTGAGAAGCCATGGAATTAGAAGGCCACCATGCTTCAAACTAACTCTCATGCCCAACCCAAAGAAGGACTGCATAAAGCACAAGGGATTGGGCATCAGGTCCAAAAGGCTACGGTGGGGTGCCACTAGTCTTAGCAGACCACCTGCTTTCAAAGTATTAACAAACATGGGCAACATCCTGGCCAGTTTTCCACTCCATATTATCTCCATTTTAGAGAGAGACATTATCCTTTCCAATCAGCTGAGTCCAGACAATTAGATATGCTTAACCTTCTGGTCACGGTCAACACTCAGTTAACGGCAGCATTAGGAGTTCTCCAAGGAGTTTAGGCTAATTTTCCACAATCTAAGAATCTTCTGTATTGTGAATAAGCTTCTGTGGTTTCTAAGGATGACATGCTGACATGGCTGCAATATCACTTACTGTTATAACTGGTAAATTTTCAACCATTACCCATTCCCAGAAGAGACCTTCATTCGTGGTTCTGTGCTGGGAGGGATGCACAGGCTGTGAGCAGGCTCATGCTAATAGTCTACAGACGGCAGGATGAAGGTGAAGAAGCATTTTGTGCAGGGTCTAGACTCCTCCCCCTGGCTGCTGTCATTGTTTTCATTTGTCTGGTTTGAACCAAAGCCAGCTGAATCTCCTCCAAGTTCCAGTCTTGGTCAGATCTCAGGAGACAGCCTGTCTGGTTGTTCAAAAAAAAAAATCTGCCTGAATATACACCCCAACTTGGAGTCATGGCAGATCACTGATGCCTTGTGACCCCAGCAAGTGTCCCCATCCATGATGGAGGGGAGGGGCAGCAACATTAAGTGCTGTAATCGCCGCATCTGAGGTTACTGAAGTCTGAATAAGAAGTCCTGTGAGCAGACGGCGAGGCTGCACAGCCGGTTTCTGTCTTGCACAATCAGCCTCTCCCGCCAGACATCTATGTCGTCTTCATTTTCTCCCCTGTTTACTCATGGGCGTCTCCTCTTGGTGCCTTGAAGCACTTTTGATTGTCGGCCACTAATTTGTGAGCAGAGAATGGGCCCGACCCTGACCAGTTCCCGGAAAAGACAGGAGAAAACTAGAAGAGAGGTCTTCACTCACCAGGAGCTTATAATCCAGAGGTGGAAACAAACATGACAATATTAAAAATGGAATTGAGATATGAAATTACTGTACTGTATGCATATATTCCTGGCCTTTTGATCAATACATTTTTTTTCTGCAAATGGGTGAGATCATCTTTACATCAGCATTTAAGACCTGTTCATGAAGTGGGCAGAGGTGGGGTGGAATATACTCTACTATAATCTACTCTTAAAACATTTAAAAACATTTAAAAATTGAACTATAGTGACTTCAAATATTTTTCACTTAATTTCAGTGTGGCTTTTTAATTTAGCGAAAAAAAATTTCCACCAAATTTACTATTTAAAATTTTTGTTTAAATATGTAAGAATATACTTTTTTAACATATGCTCTTTTTCTTCTCTCTCTCTCCTTATATCTCTCTATACACATGTGCTTATGTATAGCTACATCTATATATCTATATGCATATAGATATATAGATAGAGATACATACACCTGTTTTTCTGTTCTACCAGGAACCTTTGAGAAAATTTTAATGCTAATCTCCAAACACTAATATAACAGAGATATGTAGTAATTACTACTATAAACAACTTAGTAAAGAGGCAGCTAAGTGTGGTAGAAAGAGCATAGGCACTGGAGAAAGGAAGGATGAGTTTAACCTGCTCCTTTCTCATTACGTGAACTTGAAAAAGAATAATAATCCTTATCTCATGGGTTTTTTTTATGGGGGAAAAGGATGAATGTACATGAAGTATATAGCACAGTATAAATATGGTGTTTTAAGCTGCCTTGTATACTTTTGGGGATTAGGTATAAATCATTAAAAACCATGATAACTTAACTCTCTGTTTTTAGAAGTTAATATGCTTTTATTAATTAGCTGCACTATCTTTAATGATGAAATCATGCTTTCAGGTCTTATCTGGAGACATGTGATAACCAGACACCTGTAATGGGACAGTTTAATCAAAGTCAATAGTAATAGCTTTGAAGAGGACTTGTGTGTTTAATGGAGGTTGAACTAGGAGGGATACGTTCTGACCCAGGGAATGGAGAGGACATTCTGCATAAGCACATGAGTGAGAAGAAAAGAACAGGAAAAATCTGGAGATAAAAGAATTCAAATCTGTCAACTCAAATAGAAACTCTGGAGTCCCTGCAGACTGATGGCATGATACAGTGCAATGCTCACAGTCTTGGCAATCAGCTGGTTCCAAATTCCTGGTCAGCCACTGGTAACTGGGTGACCCTGGGCAAGGCATGTGACCTTTCTGAATCTCCACTTCATCGTGGCAAAATCGGTAATAAAATCCCTACCAGCATGGAAGGCTAGAGATGATCTATGGAGAACGCATGACACAATGCCCTTTCCAAAGAGATGTCTTATAAATAGCTCATTATTACCTCCTACTTATCATTAACTATTGTCATTGCCTAACACCAGTGAAAAGCAAATCCATACATAACAAACTAATACTAGCCAACTACCTAGCTAAAATAAGAGCAAATACTGATGAGCAAGAAAATAAACAACAGACAACAAACAAAAAATCTTTCTGTAGCCCTAGCAAGATCAACCAAGAAAAAAATAGAAAGGCTAATAATAGTATAAAAAATGTTTTGATATGCCCACAAAGAATGGCCTTTAGAAGACCTGGTAGCTAAATATCAAGAAACCAGAGTTCACCAGCTATAACTTACCACCTTCAGCAATTGCAGCTATGTTCCAGTGCAGAGTCGCTGAAATAGAACCAGACCGAAAAAAAGCTTGGCTACCAAACCAGAACTGCAGTCAAGAAATCCAGTATGTACCTGATGGGAAAAGCACCAAATGATACCTTTTCTGTGGAGAAGATTAATGTGCTGATGTGGGAAGTGAGACTCTGCCCACGGGAAAGGAGTATCCAATTAGAGTCAGGGAGGTTTTCTTTCTACCAGAGTTCCCCCAAGATCGCCCACAGTACAATAGTGATCAATGGTAGGACAGTGCTTAGAAGCTGATTGCTCCAAAAAAAAAAAAAAAACAGGGAAAATACATAAAACCACAACAACTGGGACCCACAACATTTCTTATGAATTTCCCTGCAAAATTTCTGTTCCTGCAGGGGCTAAAGAGTTGGAATCATTTCAGGAAAGACACAACCTGTTGGGGGGTCCTGGATGCCAGATACTGGACAGCAGCATCAGCCCAAAACACATAGTAAAACAAGGAAGCAAAAATCATAAGCTAAGCCCCAGAATCATTTAAAGCAGTAACACCATCTCCTTAATTCTATAAAATAAGAATAAATACATTGTATGCACTGATTACACAAAGCCTCCCTGTGTTCTTTAAACAGCTCTACTGTGTAGCCTGAAAATGTATGTTCTAACTATAAAGAGTTTTAAACATGTAATTGGCAATAATTGTCTTCCTGGAATTCAGAAGAGTTTTTGAGGGAATGCTACAAATGACCTGACAAAACTAAACAAGTACAAACTCCAAACCGAGAGGTTTGTGCTGTGTCTTCTTACTCTCATCACATTCGTAAAATTAATTTCACAAGGAGGCCATTAGACTGAGATGGCTTTAATGCTGTATTGCAGCAATAATGCTTGGCTCCTATATAAACAAACCAAAATCTAAGCCTGTAAATGCCTCAAGGTTAAGAAATCTAAACTCAAGGATGACCAATCACAAACAGTCAAGTAGGCTTTCCCAAGTAAGGCAACGGCTTGAGCTACAGCCAATCAAATAATTTCCTTGCTTTGCTTCTGGCTTTTCTCTATAGAAGTCTTGCTTCTAGCTCCTAACTACCTCTGGTTTGTCTCTGCCTCAGTTTATCTTTTAGCACATTCAAACCCAGTTCTAAACACCATCCTAGCTTATTGGCACGATCTCTGACATTTAAAAGGGGAAAGTGTTTTAGAGACCATCTGGCCCACCCCACCCCAACTCTCACCCCAGCACAGTTTAAAATAAGGGAGCTAAGACTCAGGGAGGTCAAGGGACAGCCATAATCATAACGATGTCAGTGTTTATCCCTCCATGAAAGCTAACCAAATCATTTTAACAACACAGCTATATCCACGTAGGTTACCACTCAGCATATATGAGCAACTAATGTAACTCATGATTCATGGAAAAACTAAACTTAAAGTTAAAATGATGTATCATGTTCAGTCGCATGAGAAATCTATTATTTTGAAGGTTTCCACAAATGCGCTGAAATTCGGATGTTTATATCAGACCAAAGACAATTTGGAAACAGAAAGTGTTCTTAGTCACATGAAGCTTATAGTGACAGCCAGTCCTCCAAGCAATTAACACATTATAGAAATGCATTTTTAGTTGTAATTTTATAGGACTGTATTAAGCAACTTTAAAGATATTTCATTAAAATGAATATTTCACTAAAAAGACTAGAATTCTGAAATCCAATTACAGCTTCCTTTACTTCCTCTCCTCCCCCACACCCTCTAAGCCACCATCAGTCCACACTCAATTCTGACCCCACTTGCCCAACATAAGCCCACAGGATCCATCATTACAATACCCTGGGCCTTCTGAGAAAATCATTCTGGTTTCTCCCTTGGTCTCTCTGATACAAATCTGCAAGTCCCTCTCTAAGTTCTGGTGGTCCTTTTGTATGCCTTACTTCCTCTCCTTTTACTTCCTCGTAATACCAGCAGCAAAGTGATTTCATATTGCAGCCTAAATCCTACCCAAAATCCACAAGAAGAATTGAGCCATTTACTAGAGATACCAATTTATCAGGAGGTGCACTCAACCAACACAAGAAGAAGTTGGCAGCACTTTGCCAGTGAATTCAGCTTTCCTCAAGAAACTTTTCACATACCTGGCCAGACGGAAGCCCACTCCTGGCTCCCACCAACACAGATATCAAAGCATCCCACATGGCACTGCCTTTTCTCTGCTGTGCACTTTAGCAAGTTACATGGTTTGCCCACAGAGTCACAGATTTTGAGATCAGCTGATAAAACAGACCAGATCAGCACTAAGGGGCCAACGAATGGATGAAACTACAGGATGCAGACTGTAGTATTTACCAGTAACAGGTGATTCACATTATTATCTCAATTTAAAGCACTGACCTAAGACTTCTAGGAAGTTGTCTGGTTCAGGAAAAAAAAAAAGAGAGAGAGAGAGAGAGAGAAATTAAATATAAATGGGATATGTTTTGCTATCATGTAAGTCAGGAGACAAAACTTTTAAATACATTTTGAACAATGTTTTCCAACTGTTCATGTATTTTTTCCTGTACTTAATAAATAGGAGTACCTGTCACTACAGAAAATATGTGAGGTGAGAGACAATTTCAAGTAAGTATAACTGTTATGCTACATTCTGGGTATATAATAAACCCTAATTTTTAAATATAAACACAGGCATGCAATTTTTTAAAGAGAAAATCAGCTTCTTCTTGCCATCAAAAAACAACTACTGGACAAATATTTAAGGAATATCTACCTGAAGGCTGACAAACTATAGCCCTGCCCCCAATACCCCCCGCCCCTCCCTCCACATGTGCTGGTCCTGCCCAGGCCTTGCCCCATTTTATTAGCATGTCCACACATAACCTGAATCCTAACTCCTCTCCTGCACTCCCTCCTCTCCACTGCAAAGTTGCCTCCCTTGCTACTTCTGTCTGTTGCTTCTCCTATTTCAAAAGTAGTGAGGATGTGTTCTAACTTCACCGATTAACATGCAGCTGTCTAGCTTTTCCAACACCACTTACTGAAGAGACTGTCTTTTTTCCATTGTATATTCTTGCCCCCTCTGTCAAAGATTAACTGGCTGTTGGTATGTGGGTTTATTTCTGGGCTCTCTACTCTGTTCCATTGATCCATATGTCTGTTTTTGTGCCAATTCCATGTTGGTTTGATTAGTGTCACTCTGTAGTATTGTCTGAAGTCTGAGAGGGTTATTCCTTCAGCTTTGTTCTTTTTCTTCAGTTGCTTTGGCAATTCTGGGTCTTTGGTGATTCCATATAAATTTTAGCATTATTTGTTCTAGTTTTGTGAACAATGTCCTGGGTAATTTGACCTGGACCACATTAAATCTGTAGATTGCTTTGGGTAGTATGGCAATTTTAACAATATTAATTCTTCCAACCCAAGAGCATGGGATATCTTTCTATTTCTTTAAATCATCTTTAATTTCCTTAATCAATGTTTTATAGTTCTTCAAGAACACACCCTCACACCATACACAAAAATAAACTCAAAATGGCTTAAAGACTTAAACATAAGACCAGACACTGTAAACCTCTTAGAAGAAAACATAGGCAAAACATTCTCTGACATAAATCTTAGCAATGTTCTCCTAGGCCAGTCTACCCAGGCAATAGAAATATAAGCAAAAATAAACAAATGGGACCTAACTAAACTTATAAGCTTTTCCACAGTAAAAGAAACTATAAACAAAACAAAAATACAACCTACTGGAATGGGATAAACATTTGCAGATGATGTGACTGACAAGGGCTTAATTTCCAGAATATACAAACAGCTTACACAACTTACTAACAAAAAAAAACCAACCCAATCCAAAAATGGGCAGAATAACTAAACAAGCATTTCTCCAATAAAAATATACAAATGACTAACAGGCACATGAAAAGATGCTCAATATCATTAATTATCATAGAATGGGAATCAAAACTATAATGAGGTACCACCTCACACCAGTCAGAATGGCCATCATTCAAAATCCCACAAATGATAAAAGCTGGAGAGGGTGTAGAGAAAAGGGAATCCTCCTACACTATTGGTGGGAATGTAGTTTGATGCAGCCACTGTGGAAAACAGTATGGAGAGTCCTCAAAAGACTAGGAATAGACTTACCATATGACCCAGGAATCCCGCTCCTGGGCATATATCCAGAAGGAACCCTACTTCAGGATGACACCTGCACCCCAGTGTTCATAACAGCATTATTTACAATAGCCAAGACATGGAAACAGCCTAAATGTCCATCAACAGATGACTGGATAAAGAAGATGTGGTATATTTACACAATGGAATACTACTCAGCCATAAAAACCAACAACATAACACCATTTGCAGCAAAATGGATGCTCCTGGAGAATGTCATTCTAAGTGAAGTAAGCTAGAAAGAGAAAGAAAAATACCATATGAGAGCGCTCATATGTGGAATCTAAACAAACAAACAAAGCATAAATACAAAACAGAAATAGACTCACAAACGTAGAATATAAACTTGTGGTTGCCAAGGGGGCGGGGGCCGGGAAGAGATAGACTGGGATTTCAAAACTGCAGAATAGATAAACAAGATTATACTTTATAACACAGGGAAATATATACAAGATATTATGGTAGCTCAAAGAGAAAAAAATGTGACCATGAATATATATATGTTCATGTATAACTGAAAAATTGTGCTCTACACTGGAATTTGACACAACATTGTAAAATGATTATAAATTAATAAAGAATGTTAAAAAAAAGAAGTTGTGATATATATATATATATAGACACACATATACATACATATACATACACACACACACACACACACACACACACACAACGGTATGCTACTCAGCCATAAAAAGGAATGAAATAATGCCATTTGCAGCAAAATGGATGGACCTGGAGATCATCATACTAAGTGAAATAAGTCAGAAGGAGAAATACAAATACAATATGATATCACTTATATGTGGAATCTAAAAAATAGACATAAATGAACTTATTTACAAAACAGAAACAGATTCACAGACATAGAAAACAAACTTACGGTTACCAGTGGGGAAAGGGGGTAGGAAGGAATAAATTGGGAGTTTGAGATTAGTAGATACTAACTACTATATATAAAACAGATAAACAACAAGTTTCTACTGAATAGCACAGGGAACTGTATTCAATACCTAGTAGTAACCTGTAAAGAAAAGGAATGTATGTATGTACACGTATGACTGAAACATTACACCATACACCAGAAACTGACACATTGTAAACTGACTACACTTCAATAAAAAAAAAAGGAGAGAGGTTCCTTTCCTTTTCAAACTTGCTTCTTCCTCAGCTCCTATATATAATTTTGGTTTTAATCAATCACTTCCTCCCCCACTTCTTCAGTCTCCTATTCTTTACTTAACTCTTTCCTTTTGGGTAACTCCAGACGGAGCTTTAATCTCCATTACCCTAACATACCCATTGTTCTCTTTCCTACTACCCTGATTAATCATCCTTTTGTCTTCTGCACGTCACCTCCAAACTTTCAAAGGAGTAGTCTACTTGAAAGAGTAAATGACCTCTATTTCCTCATCACTTCCACATGCCTTAACCAAGGGCAAACACACTGACAGCGGAATGAGGCTGGATGCAGGTGAAGCAACCTGGAGGGAGCAATCCCCTCTCATCTCCCCTACTGTCCACACAAGGGCTCCCCAGCCAACATTCAACCCCTGAGGAATGAGGGCTCTGGATGGCCAGATCACGTATGTTTGGAATTTAGGATCTTTACGTGAAATCTAAAAATTTCTAAATATTAGCCATTATTTAATTTTTTTAAACACTGGGAGGATGAAGTAAAACACCTCTTCAGATTGGATTTAGCCTACAGCCCTGAAATTTGCAAATAATGCTTTAAACTTCTGGCTTCTTTAACCCAATACTCTCTAATGACAGTTCTCTTAAAAGTCATCAGTGACCACTTAGCTGCTATAACCAGTGGCCTTTCTCATTTCATGTTGTTCACCTAGTAGTATGAGTGAGGATTGCTCCTCTTTGCCACTGAGGCAATTTGGGGATCAGTATGACATATAGTGCCAGAATGAGCAAGTTACAGGGGCAATCTCATATTTCTTATTTTGGCTTGACACTGGTTCATATCAAGAGAAATTTAACTTCTATTTCCAGTTATCCTTCCAATTTTAGATTAGAGCTGTTGTTTAGTCACCAGGAAAGCAAGCTCCTTCGTGGCAAAAGAGATCTCTTCAAAGACCCTCGCCTCCATCCCGCTCCATGGTTCTCTATCCACTGTATTACCTTGGATTTTTCCTCCTCCAGGATTCGGCCCACAGCATCTGATCCACAAAGTTGCCTCAGACTACGAAGTTTTCATTTTGTTCTCCTTAAAAACAAATGTAATATTTTTATTGAAACAGGAAGACATCCAACATGGTTAAAATAATTCAAACAGAACAAAAGTGTACTAAATAAAAAATCTCCCTCCCACAACATAGTTCCCCAGTTGAGGAATCTCTTGATCTCCTACAACCACTGTACCATTTCTCTGGGAACTCTTCCAGAAGTTTTCCCTCATTTGCAAATATATATACATAATTACTTTCTTACAGGAATGAAAGAACACAATGCACATTTATGTGCTACTTGGTTTTTATTCTTAACAATATTCAATTAACGTGTAAATCTAAGTTAATACATTCAAAGTTCTTAGAACAGTGTCTGGCTCATAGTCAATGCTAGAGAAATGATCCTTCACAAGGAGTCTAACCGAGGACAACCCAGGATTTGAGTTTATACCAATGAGACCCCAAGTGCACACAAGAGAATGCTGCAGTTCTGTTGGGAAAGCTCAGAGGGACTTCTTTCCACTCACATTCCAGAGACAGGCTCCTCCAAATTTGGCTGTCACCTCTTAACCCTGCCACCAGGGCTCACGATCCCCTAAATGAAGTCACACCTCTCTTCCTCTGATCCCACCGAGTCTCAACAACATAGGCAAGAGTAAAGGCTTCATAACAGGTTTCGCTGCAACCACTTTCAAAAACCTGTGAAAAGCGCCTTCTTGCCCTTTAATTCGATTACATGGCAACGAAAGATAAAGTCACCCGGATACAAGAGCTGTGTTGAATCAGCACCCCCAGTTTTGCCCCAGCTGCTCAGCTCTATACTAGGTCAGGGAGTGTTTCTAGAAGGCAACGTGGAGAGCCCTTGGCCTTTGGCTCCCGGCCCAAACCTCTCGTACTGAGTCCTCGAATGAGAGTAGAGTTCACAAGAGGTGTAAATTAAGAAGTTAATCATAGCCACGCCAAGGCCGCGTGTTGGAGCGGCTTTGGGAGACCACCAGAGAAGCCTCTGTTCCCCCTCAGAAGCAGCTTTGAGACTGGACGACTTTGTCCGAAAGCTCTGTAGAACACTGCCGCTCCCCCTTTCGGCCATTTTCACTTCCCCACCGAAGTGGCCCACACACTTCCGGTTGTTTGGTTCCCCCACCTGATGAGTCTTTCACTTCCTGCTTAAAGCGAGCCTACCCAGCATGCACTGCGGCAGACAGGCGGCCAAGTGGAGGAGGGGCGGAGGGGGCGGAGGGGGCGGAGGGGGAGGGGCGGAGGGAGGAGAGGCAAGAGCATTTGGATACTGAGTATTTGGGGATGTCTGGAATGTGACACCACTTGTAACTGCTTAGGAGGGAAGCTGGTGACAACCGCACCTGAGCAAAGGGCTGAGTCCATTTAAATTCACTGCCCCCAGAGACCTCTTTCCAAGCGCACACGGGTTTGTGGGCTGGAGGACACACTGCACACACACACACACACACACACACACACACACAGCGCAACTGAAAATGGGAGAGACGCCATCACAGTGGCAGTCCTGATTCTCATCAGGGGGAGAAACATGAGATCCTTGACCCTTTCATGTTACTCGCTGAGGGGCTCATGTGGGGTGAGAGACTGGGTCAAGACAGACCCGCCGTAGACAACTGTTTTGCCACTGACTCTCCAGACATTTCCCAAAGCCCTGCAGCACCCGATACCCGGATCGGCATAACTGCACATACACAGGAGTGAACTTTCTTTCATAACAGCTGCAGCTTCTCAAGGAATGGCGTTTCTACTGAATGGGTCATATAAACTAGCCCAAAGCCCCCGTCAATGAGAACATTAAAAATCCAGGAAGAAGCTGAGTAAACAGGGCACTGTTACCTAAAGTGGTCCCTGGCCAGGCCACCTGGGCCAACAGGGATCCACAGGCTACTGAATGACTTCAACTGTTCTGGACCAGAACAGGGAGAAACTTTTGTGAGGGAAAAAACCCCCAAAGGACAGATCAACCTCCTAGAGCCCTGGTTGTGAACAAAAGGCTAGGGTCAGAAGGGTACCCCATACACTGTGTGGAGGCTCAGACCAACCTCGACAGGAAGGCCAAGGGTGCACTGTGACCCGTGTCACAGATGGAATGTGGGCTGCAGGCTGAACACTGCACTGAAAGCAAAGCAACCGAGTCTCCCGTGCACAGATGTGAGAGAAAAGAGGGGCGTAAGTTTAGGGGAGGGATCAGACACTCTCCAGGGAAGGATGGATGACAATTCTGAGCAGCTGTCTGGAAAGTTCAGGGCTGTTGAGCCCGTTCCAGTGACTTTAGGGAATTAAGATGTTTGGGGGTAGGAGTTTCAGACAAAACTCTCTGTTTAGTCTAGATTCCAGTTGCTCTGGTCATCCAAAAACCTGGGCATCATTCTTGACACCTCTCTCTCACTCTCTCTGGCTCCCACCCCACATCCAATCTATCAGGAAACTCCATTGGCCCTATTTTCAAAATATATCTCAATTCTGCCCAATTTTCACCACTTCTGCTACTATCTATCACCCTGGTCCAAGCCACACCATCTCTCGATTACTGAAATAACTTCCCCAGGGTCTCTTTTCCACCTTTGCTCCCCTGCAGTCCACACAACAGCCTATGAACACTGGTGTGCATATATTAGGATACTTCGATATCCTGACTTTTTAAATTTATTTTTATTGAAATATAATCACTTTACAGTGTTGTGCTGGCGTACAGCATAGTGATTCAGTTATATATATGCATATATTCTTTTTCATATTCTTTTCCATTATAGTCTATTACAAGATAATAAATATATTTTCCTGTGCTATATAGTAGTACCTTGTTGTTTATCTATTTTTGTATATAGCAGTGTGTATCTGCTAATCCCAAACTCCTAATTTATCCCCCACCTTTTCCCCTTTGGTAACCAAAATCTGTTTCCTATGTCTGTGAGTCTCTTTCTGTTTTGTAAATAAGTTTATTTGTATCATATTTTAGATTCCACATATAAATGATATAATATAGTATTTGTCTTTCTCTTTCTGATTAACTTTGCTTAGAATGATGATCTCTAGGCCCATCCACATTGCTGCAAATGGCATTATTTCATTCCTTTTTATGCTGAGTAATATTCCATTGTGTTTATGTATGTGTGTGTATATATACACACACACCACACCTTCTTTATCCATTCATCTGTTGATGGACATTTAGGTTTCTTCCATGTCTTGGCAATTGTAAATAGTGCTGCTATGAACACTGGTGTGTATATATCAGGATACTCTGAAACTAAGTCAGATAGTGTCCTTTCTCTGCTGGAAACTCTCCAATGGCTCCCCATCTTACTCAGAGGAAAAGCCATAATCCTTCCACTGCCTTATAAGATCCTACACAGGCTTGCCTCATCACTTGGCCTTATCTCCTCCTACTCTCAGCCTCATTCAGTTACTCACTCCAGCCACACTGGCCTCCTCATCCTCCTTGAGCTGACCTGGACCATTCCTGCCTCAAGGACTTTCTTAAAGGCAGTTCCCTTGGCCTCAGAAGCTCTTTCCCTAGGTATATTCATGACTCACCCCTCAGGCCCTTCAGGTCTTTTCTCAAATATCAAGTTCTCCTTTGAACTGCTGTATTATTTTTTCATATCACTGATCACTAATGTGATATATAAGTACATATACCTACATAGAATGCATTTATTATCTATTTATTATGCTTTCTGTCTTTGCTCCCACTAAAATGCAAAGTTCCATGAAAGCAAGGAGTTTTATGTAATTTGTTAATTGGTGGATTCTTTGAGCCTACTAGAAAGTCTAATACACAGATGGCTCTCATTACAAATAGTTTAAATGAACAAATGAAATAATTTAGGGTTAAAGGCACTGAATGGCCCCTTCACCAGACTAGGAGCTCCTCCGGCAGAAAAGTTATCATCGAGGTATCATCTCTCCTCCCATTCACACGATACATATTTAATTCAGTGCCTAATCTATGCAAAGTACTTTGCTGGGGTTTAAAATATAATGGTGTACAAAACATATATGGTCCTACCTTAATGGAGCTTACAATTTAGTGACTGGAGAGAGATACTGAATAGCCACACAAATAAGAAGATTTTTACATAAATACACTGTTAAAATCATCCAGGAAAGCCATTCTCTTTTGGATTAGGTTGGTGGCTGATGAAATGGAAAGAGCTGAACTGATTCAGGATTATTTAGAAGTTGGAAAAGATAGGTGTTGTCAGTGGATTAGATGCGGTTGGAGAGACTTTTATGACAAAAGTGAATCCTGAATTTCTGATATAAGAAACTGGGTGAATTAAAGTGCCCTTTCCATGAATTAGTGTAGTCAGCTGAATAATGAACCCCTGCCCCAAAGATATCCATGTCCTAATCTCTGGAACCGGTAAATGCTCTCTTATCTAGAAAAAGGGTATTTGCAAGTGTGATTAACTTAAGGATCTTGAGAATGAGAGATTATTCTGGATTATCTGGGTAGGCCCTAAATGCAATCTCATGTATAAGAGGAAAGCAGAGGGAGATTAAAAGACACACACACACGGGCACACAGGCAATGTAAAGATGGAACAGAGAGAGTTGAAGATGCTGGCCTTGAAAATTGCAGTGATGTGGCCACAAGCCAAGTGTGATAATTAATTTTATGTGTCAGCTTGACTGGGCCATGGGACATCCAGACAGTTGGTTGAATGTCATTCTAGGTGTGTCTGTGAGGTTGTTTCCTGATGAGATTAATGTTTGAATCAGTGGGCTGAATAATGCAGGTTGTCCTCCCTAATATGGGTGGTCTCATCCAATAAATCGAAGATCTGAACAGAACAAAAATCTAAGAGGAAAGATCTCCTGCCTAACTGCTTGAACCAAGATGTTTGTCTCCACCTGTCCTCAGACTGAAATGTACAGCCTTGACTCTCCTGAGTCTCCAGTTTGATGACAACAGATCTCCTCATCCTCCATAGTTACAGGAGCCAGTTCCTTACAACAAAACTACACACACACTGTTGGTTCTGTTTCTCTGGAAAATCCTCACTAATATACCGAGAAATCCTGGCAGCCACCAGAAACTGGAGGAATCAAGGAACAGATTCACTCCTGAAGCTTCCAGAGGAAGTATGGTCCTTTTGACACCTTGGTTTCAGCCCAGTGGAACTGATTTTAGATTTCTGGCCCCCAGACTGTGAGAGTATGAATATGCGCTGTTTTAATCCAATCCACTTGTGGTAATTCATCACAGAAGACATAGGAAACTAACACAACAGAAATCAGTGTAAGAGAATCATCTAAGGGTAGAGAGACAACAAGAGTCAGTCTGGAACGTGAGACCTGAGATGCCTGTCACACAGCTAATGGAGAGGCAGGCCAAGCAGGGATTTGGATATACAGGTAGGAGCCTGACAGAATGGTCTGAGCAGGTGGTATCAGCCCCGAGGTCCCGGAGCCTGGAAAGTATGAGAAGTAGAGTAGAAAGGAAAGCTGGCCAAGCACCACGTCCTGAGGAGCTCTCAGCATTGGGAGGTCAGGTACAAAGTTAGCCTGAGAAAGAAACAGGAGAACATAGAGTCTTTAAGGCCAAGGGAGGTGAGTGTTTTTGAACAGGGTGGTCAATTCTGGAGCAGAGCCCTGTCTGGAATAGATTTAAGATTGAATGGTTAATGAGGAAGCAGAGACAGCCTGTGTGGGTATCTTATTCTTGAATTCTGTTTGACTGGGAATGTACATAGAGAGTGCAGATAGTTGCTATGGATATTGGATCCAGAGAGGTTTTTTCATTCCGATTTTCAGATAGAAGAGTTCAGGGCATTGTGTGTGACTTGGAAATGACCCAACAGAACAGAAACACGTGGAAATGCACGTGACTGTGAGGTTACCTGCTGAAGCCTGAGAAGGCTGAAATGGAGAGCCTGCAGAGATCAAGTCTCAATCCTGGCTATAGTTTAGGTGCCCATGGGGACATTTGAAAAATCCCGATTCCCAGCTGGCACCCAAGACCAATGACATCAGATTTTCTGAGTTAGGACCCAGACGTCAGTCATTGTTAGAGCTTCACGACTGATTCCTATGAGTGGCCCAGGGGGTTCAGAGCACATCTGGAAGGCATGGCATTGGGTCTAAGGAGGGTCAGGCACAGGTGCAAGGAAGTTTTGAGGTTTGGTGGGTATAAGTGAGGGGGTTCCCAACTTCAACTTTGTATTTCCAGAATTCAAGACCAGGTCAAGTGCTAAGCATGTGCTGAGTGCAGAAGGGATTAAGGAGGAGACAGAGCTGAAGAAAAGGAAGGAAAAATGACAGTTTATACTGAGAGTGGAAAGGGGACGATGCCCCAACTGGAGAAATGTGGGAAGAGTGCTGGAAAGTGCTGTGAAGCTGTAGCTATACCTTCCACCCATTCATTCAACTGACATTTGTCAGGTGGACACCAAACCAGGCTGTAGGGATAAAACAAGCAAATCATTGTCTCCGACCTCACAGATTTCACAATTCAATGGCGGAGAGGGACATATCAGTGCACAGATTTGGGAGCTGTAAGAACCAAACACAAGGGACAGTGGGAACTTTGACCCTTGTAGGGATGGAAGTCATCTCTTCCCATTACAGTACTTGGCACGCAGGATGCTCTTGAGACATAGTCATTGTACTCCAAGCATCTTATCATTGCAGGGAAAAAGAAGAGGAAACGACAACTCAGCTCTTTATTCTGCAGATATGACTAAAGCAGCCAAACAGTACTGACAGATCAGCTGCTCAGCGCCACATGGGGTCTCCAAGCAGGGAAAAGTCTCAGAGCTGTTAGGAAGGGTTGGTGGCAATGCTGAGATCAAACATGGGATTTTCTACAAGGTAATCTCCTTGTGACATTCAGAAAGTGGTCACTAGGTGGCAGGGTTAACATTTGCAAAACAACTACCCTTAGCCAGATACTACACAGAAACAAACTTGATGCCACTTAGTGCCAAAACCCCAAACTCTCTGGCCTGCCTGCAGAGGTTTCTATGCCAACAAGATGAAGAATAATAGATAAATGATGGTTTCAGGTAACTGTTTATTGTGAAGTCACTAATCGGTGATTATTTAGTTTTATTTATCTCTAGCTTCTAGAACTATGCTGCCCAATTTGATAGCCACTAGTCACACAGGGCTCTTGGGCACTTGAAGTGTAGTTAGTACAACTGAGAAACTGAATCCTTAATTTTATTTCATGTAGCTCATTTAAATATAAAAACGGATACTCTGTTCAATTATTGAAAAACTTTTAAGTGTGCTTAATTTCAATCTACTTTTTCAACTGTAAATTTTGTGAAATATACATAGAGATCAAGTATTTTTCAATAAAAATGTAGTGTCAAATTGAGATGTGGCTTAAGCGTAAGATACACCATATGAAATATAGAAGGTGAATATCCCATTAATATTTTACATTGGTTACATTGATTTTTCCATTGATTGAAATAATATTTTGATATATTCCTGGAGTAAGTAAAATATACTATTAGAATTAATTTTACCTGTTTCTTTTTATATTTTTAATGTGGGTGTCTTAGTCTACTCAGGCTGCTGTAACAGAAGGCCATCCACTGGGTGGTTTAAACATTAATTACTCACAGTTTTGGTGGCTGGGAAGTCTAAGATCAAGGTGCTGACAGATTCAGTGTCTGATGAGAGCCCTCTCCTTTTGAAGACAGCTGTCTTCTTACTGCATCCTCACTTAGCGGAGAAAGATCATCTCTTTTGTATCTCCTTTTACAACAGGAGGTCTCCACCCTCATAACCTAATTACTCCCCAAAGGCCCTCCCTCCAAATTCTATCAAATTGGGGACTTGGTTTCAACATATAAATTTTAAGGAGACACAAATATTCAGTCCCTGGCAGTGGGGTACCGGAAATTTTTAAATTATATATATGGCTCCATTGTGTTTCTATTGGACAGTGTTGCCCAGAAGGCTGTGTAGAGTTAGCCTAAGCACTGGAACTTTTATTTAATGAGGAAATTGGAGAATGAGTGAATGTAGGACAAGAAGAAGGCTAAGGAAAGAGGCTGAGATGGCAATCACCAGACAGTGGGCTGGCCTTCTCTCACCTTGCTCTGCTCTTGACCATGAGACCTTGACCAAATGGACATTTTTTAATTCTAGCCCAAGAGGAAAGCTGAACCAAGTACTAGGCATAGGATGACTCGGCAGAGTCTCTTGAATTTCACTCAGAACTTCCCTTACTTCTAGAGCTGGACCCCTCTCTGCCCTTTGGGGCACTGAGACCTGTCCCCTAGAGCAGTTTCAGAGGGGTTTGGGGGTGGGGAGAAGGCGAACAGGCTGCAAAGATTTCTTCAAAGCATTCCGGAAAACACGTTGCTGATGTTTTTTCCCCCTTCTTCACACGTCCCTGTCACCATCCTTCTCCTGCTTTATCTCTGACACCAGGCTCCCTAGGTGCAAGCCCTACCTCAGCCCCACACAAACGACTTTGAATGATTTATTTAGCTTCTTTGTGTCTTTTCACCTAGAAATACCATTCAGAGTGTAGTCATAAAGTTTAAAGGGGTTAATATGTGTAACTTACTTAGTATCTGGCAACAAACAAGAAGCACTGTGTGCTAAATATAATGATTATTTCTCAAGAAAAAAATACTTTTTTTCTAAATTCCTTATGAAGATGATAAATAGTTGGCATTCTAAATTATAATTTAAAAACAAAAACAAACTTCCAATCCCAATTTTGCAGATCAAAGTATAAAGAAAAAAGTGACAACCCAACAAAAGGTACATCTACTGTGGATTGATAAAACTGTGGTCAGGTTATTTTCCTGGTAGAACTCTGGATTGGAAATGGGCCACCTCTTGCCCCAGGAAGCATCCAGCCCTCTAGGTATTCAAATTCCCAGTCCATTTCCTGCAGAAGAACACAGCCTGAGGCCCAGGCCAGCAGATGCTTTATATCCTGTCCTAGGTCTTGACTATGGTTGTGGGTCCCTCATTCCCCACATGAGCACATGATTCTGGCATCACAGTTGACTTGTCCAGACACTACAAAACTGCATTGCCCCACCAAGGTGGTACCCTTTTCTCAATAACAACAACAAAATAACAACAACAACAAAAAGCACAGATTGGGATAGCTCAAAGTCAGTTTTAACCATGGTTAGGATCTTATTGACTCATATAAAGCAAATATTCTTTTTGTCATTCATTTAATTTTTTATTGTCTTGTGAATAATGTGCATGTATTTCAAAGCTACAAGTTAGCCTCATTTTTCACAAGATAGACACATAGTTAAATTTTGAAAATTTTGATCACAAAAATTGCACTAGATTTGATTACAGTTTAAAGCAATTCTATGATGCAGTGTGGTCACAAATAAACTGAGTCTTTTGATAAATTAAATGGCTGTATTTTATTAAGCCTACAAATTTAAATTTTTATGCTGTTTTTGCTTAAAGCAAATTGAACTATAGAAAGTAGAAAGGGATATATGTATGTACATGCATGACTGGGACGTTGAGCTGTACACCAGAAACTGACACGTTATAACTGACGGTACTTCAGTAAATTGAAGAAAAAAAAAAGGTAGATAGGGAGTTTTGAATTTCCTCTTTCTTACTCTTCTTTTTTGTTTGTTTGTTAATAATAGATTGCAACAGGAACACAGAGTGTGTTCCAAAGAGGAACACTATGCTGGAATTGAAGCTACACTCTTATAATTTCCCCATACTTAGCCACCATTGATGGACTCTCCATGGAAAAACTTATTCTCTCAACCTGATGTCAATTTATGGTGAGTCTTAATCACAATATATGTGTATTCAGTGATACAAAATGGATTTTCCTTCTCTTGTTGAAAATCCCAAGATGCCCCAGTTCTTGGTTTCCTGTTTTCTGACCCCCACAGACTCCACACACTTGCATCTCCTCTGGAAAAAAAAAAAGCCAAAAGCTAGATTGGTACCATTTCAGAGGTGAACTGCCTACTCTCTTGCTCAGTGTCAGGGCTGTGGGACATGATGGATCCCAGGTGTTTAGGACCTACCACTCCATGACATACCTCCAGCCAGGCACATCCCATTGGCCAGGCTCAACTGACCACTGGATCCCAGGCCCAGAAGCGAAGGAAGCCCAGAGCTGAGATCTTCAATAGTGCTGGCTGCTGACCCAATCAGACATTTGGGCAACCCCACAGGACCTGGAAGAATGGGCACCTCCAAAACAAAGTTCTAAGGGGAGAGAACAAATGCATGTTGCCTGGGCCTTCCAGAGTCCAAGAAACATGGTGATCCTGCAGAAAACAAGTTCTGACCGTAAGGGACAAATAGGGTGGAAGGATGATGAAAAGCCATAGCTAAAGGTGAGGTTCAAAAAGAAAAAACCATGCAAATCTGGGGGGAAGAAATGCTAGAGAGACACAACTGAAGCAAGAACTAAATGCTAACAAAACAGACCTTACAATAAAAAGATTTTCAGAAAGGAAATGCAAGAGAAGTGAAATGGGAGACAGGCAAGGAAAGAAATGCAGCCTATCAGAGAGCAAAGGAAAAGAAAGAAGAGGCCTTTTCCTGAGCACAGAGGTGGGAGGGATTCCAAGGTTTGGACCAGCTCTCCATCTGTCTCCATCTGAACGGATACTTTCCTACCACTGGGGGTGGTTTGGTTTTGTTTTCAAGTCAGAAACAATAGTAACTTGGTAAACACTTCTAGACACAATATTTTTTATGATTTTGAAATTAAAATCTCTCAAATGTCAATCACCCCAGACTAGTAAACCTTCCCCCCAAATTCCAAAACCTTTGGTATGTTCCAACTCCATAGGAGCTCAGAGAGAAGTGTTTGGAATAGGTTTTATTCCTGCCATCTATGGGAACTGGGATTTCAGGAGTCTCCCTGGGACAAGTAGTACCTCTTTCTGGGGGAGATAAAGGGGGACGAGTTCGGTTCCAGCCCTGCCAAATTTGGTGGCTTACTGAAGGGACCCGCTCTGCTTTAAAACAGACTAAGGCTGGTGTGTAGGATTCAAGCCATCTCTAGAAACGTGTTTAGAAAATGTGTTCAGATGTTGCCACATTAAAAGTCCTCTGTGCGGAATCTTAACCTTTTACTTCTAGTTCCTCAGCTCTTCCCCAAACCCTATCATCCTCTACCCAGGGGCAGGTCAAGAACTCATGTGATTGGAAAGAACCTCTTCACAGGAGGAAGCAGAAGCAGTAAGCAGAGATTGGGTATGCAAACCCAGTGAGCCACCTTAATTAGCTTCTTTGTATGTACAAATACTTCCTCTCAGCCCTACTTAACAATCAGCAGTCATGATGGGCCCTAATTACAACAATAAATTGGGCCTCAGGCAGCCACCTCTTGCTCCATCATTAAAGGGGACTATCTACCAAGGCCTTTGCAGTCAGTGTATCTCCTTAGCACTAGGAAGACCCAATGGCTCATAGTGGTCACTGGTTGTGAGCAGGGAAGCCCTGGGTGGTCGACAGCATCAGGAACTCAGCGGCTCCAGCAGCAGCTCAGAGCCTCAGACTCTGCACAATTAGGAAAATACTTATGTGTGAAGTGAGGAGTGGCCTGTGGGCCTGGGGACCAAATCAGCATGTCCTTGGCATTTACTAAGTCCAGATGTCTTCATCTCTGGGCAGGAAGTCAGAGTCTGTCCAGATGGCATCTTGATTGCTTTCAGCTCAGCTGATTAAACTTCTAAGGCTGACATCTCTCCCAAATACCCTCTCCATTCTATGAAAATGTGGTTGTCAAATAGTGCCAGGAAGAGCCCCCGAAGACATGGCAAACTGGGAGGGCCTGATTGCAAACCTGAGTGCCTGGGACAGGGCCCCAGGCAAATTTCCTGCCACACAACTGGGGCTTTAGAATTCTTACTATTGCTACAAGCATGGGACTTTCCAGGGAGGCAGTGTGAAGGGGGCAAGATTGTGACTCTGGATCAGACAGATCCAGTTAGGAGTTCCAGATCCTCAACTTTCTGACCTGTGACTTTATGCACATCCCTAAGCGACTCTGCCTCAGTTTACTCACCTATAAATGTGGGGTAACAATAGGACCTACCTCAACAAGTTGTTCTGAAGATTTATGAGCTTATGTACATCAAGTGCTTACAAGAGTGCCTGGCACGTGGTAGGGCTCCCTGCAGACATTCTGTTAGTACAGTGGGCTCTCTAGTCCCAGGTTCTGCACCCACAGATTCAGTTAACCATGGATGGAAAATATTCGGGAAAAACAACTCCAGAAAATTCCATAAAGCAGAACTTGAATTTGCCACACGCCAGCGATTATTTACATAGCATTTATATTGATTTACAACTATTTACACAGCATGTACATCGCATTAGGTATTTTAAGTCATCTATGCGGGGTCCACAGACATCTGGCAGATTCCTGCTCCAAGGCCCCTCAGGTGTCCCGCTGCTGACTTTAAAGACAACAAAGAACATTTCTTTCCTAATACATACCTGCCTTAGCTGAGATAATGATCATCTATACAATGCCCAGAAGCCTGACCACCAGGACCAGTCACAGCTCCTTACCAAAGCCCTAGCCCTACCCTTTCAGGACCCTCTTCCTTCCCTATTATCTCATCATCAACCAATCAGAGACTTGTGCACAAACCAATCACAGCCTTTGGTACCTGATGTAGCCTCTCTAATAAAAGACCTCAGCAGCCGACCCTCAGGGCTCACACAGGCACCTCTCGGCTGTGTGGCCTGCAGTTGTCTCTGGCAGAGTAACCAAATAAACTTCTTTTCTATTTTCACCCTGTGTCTTTGATAAATTCTTTTACTATCCATGCACCAGCCTGCCGAATCCCACAACAAACTAATCTTGATTTTGGTAGTCGTTTCATAGGAGTATATACATCTGTCAAAATTCATCAAATTGGTCAACTGAAATATGTGTAGTTTACTGTACAGAAATTATACCACAATAAAATTGTTTTTTTTAAATAATAAATAAATAAAGCATATGGGAGGATGTGCGTGGGTTCTATGCAAGTATTACGCCATTTTATATGCGATTTCAGCACCTGTGGGTGTTGGTATTCATGGCTGTCCTGCAGCCAATGCCCCACATATACCGAGGGACGACCGTAATCTTGCTAATTTTTGTCCCTAGCTTTACTTTGCCTTCTGAGGAGCTGCTCCTTAAAAACACAAACCAGCATGAGGGCAAGGGACCCACCTTGTCACTCTCACATGCTTTATATTAGAAATAACGGTAATGACCTGTCCAAGGTCACGTAGGTTGCCATGTCTGACGATGGAAACCTATAAAGGCTGGTGAACTCCTCTCTGCTGAGGTCCTACTTAAGGAGGAAGTCAGTGCTGCACATGGAGCAGAGGAGTGGTCATCCTCCCCTCCAAACACCACCATCCCGCCCCCAACAAACACTTCCAGTCCTGCTGAGGGGATATAAGGTTCACCAAGGTGAAGAAAGGAGGCCATGGTACCATTTACAGAAAGTGCTGCCTACCCCTTTGCTAGTTAAGAAACTACTTTCCTCCCATGCTTCACTGTGAAGGGCTGTGGGAGCTTAATCCAATGTCATGTTCACACTAAAAAGCCTGGGAAATGTTCTAGAAAGCCTGAAAGTCAATGATTTAATAATAATGTGGATAATCTCAGCTCTTGGAAATGTTAGACTCATGTCACTCTTTAACATTCTTAAAGGAAAGAAAAAGGCAGAGTTGGATTAGGGTATTTTAAAGCTTATTTTTAGCTTTAAAATTTCTGATGTTAATGGACGATGATTAGGACCACCTTATTTCAGAGTGGAGAGTTAATCTGAAAATCCCAGTTCCCAGTCCTGTGCTCTAGTCCCCATATCCTACTGCCTGTTAATATCATATTCATTTAAAGCTTGAGAGAAAAGACCTAAGGATGCCTTTAACATTTCTGCCTTTAAAATACACCAGGTGAAACAGAAGTTGGTGAACAGCACTGACTCATGCCTAATTAGAAGTTAAAGCTTGACAAATACTCTAGTATGTTACACATATTTCCAGAACCATGTATGTGTAACTGGATGACCACAGAATAGTGCAACCTAGATTGGGGGAAATGTCCCAAATCAGAGAGTTTTTAAGTTGTTGTAACACAGGCCCCAGAGAGTGGATGTTTCTAGTGTTAATCATCCTGGGAAGAGATGATTTCTGGGGCAGGAAATGCAAGGAAAAACTCCCCCTTTCCCTGAGTACAAAGCCAAGAAGGCTTGGGCTCTGAGATGTGAAAAGGCCTGGAGTATTTTTTGTGATGGAGGGGAGCTGGCTATGACATGTGAAGACATTGTGCCTGCTTTGGTGGTGGTGGTGGTAGTGGTGCCATCAGTAATAGGGAAGAGATGGGGAGAGGGTATAGCTCAGAGGTAGAACACATGCTTGGCACGCATGAGGTCCCGGTTCAATCCCCAGTACCTCCATTAAAGTATATATATATATATATATATTATATATTATATATATATATATATATGAATCACTCTGCTGTAACCAGATATTAATGCAACATTGTAAAGCAACTATACTTCCATTTAAAAAAAGGAAAAACTATGATAAATAAACACACACACACACAGGGCAGAGAAATTGCCAGTTTTGGAGCAGAAGGATCGAGGCTGGCATTGTGAAGCTGTCAACACAACTGAGCTTGAACGCAAGGAGGACATGAGAGAGGTCCCCTCTCCAGGTGGGAGAGGCCCACTAGCATCACGTGCTCTGTCCAGCCTGGGGACCTCACAAAGGCCATCAGCTGCAACAGCAGCAGTCTAGCAGCATGACAAGCAGGCTTAACGCTCAGTTCTCATGTGCCCACAAAGCAACAAACCCTCAGATGGGGGGAGGAGGTGACTTTGAAGAAGGCTTTACTTACTGTTTTTATGGCTCTGAACCTTGCATCATAATAATTTGGTAAAACAAATGAAGAAATATGGAGAAATACAACAATGAGTAAAATTGACCATAAAATGCACTTAAATATTCAAGGTTAAGTGGAATTTCAAATGCAAGTAGATTTAACCATCTGGAGGCAAAGGGGAAAGCAGGCATGACCCAAAAAGCAGAACAAAAACTAAATGTACAGGAGGAAAAAACAAGATAGGACAGTTTAATACCAACTGGTGCCCATATCTGCAATGGATATTAAATATCTCATTCTTTGCTAAAGTTGGAGCACAAAACCGTATTTTGGTTTGTACACCCTTGAAAGAAAGCAAACTAGCCCTTGGGTTATTGCTAATAAAGGGCTTAATGAGCCAAACAAGGTATCCTAGGACCTCACATCACTCCCCAGACTATCATTTATACCTTGAAACACAGAAAAGTAAGTGCACAGACCTCCCAGACATGAAAGTGGCAGTTCACCGGAGTCACCCACAGGGTGACAGCTGACCCAAGGGATGAATGGCGTGGACACCTGGCAGAAAACAAGACAAAATGCATCAACAACAAAGGATGGTTTGGGGTTTGTATGTAAATATGTAACACGAGGGCACTTGAATTTTATGAAAACTTCTGGGGTCCACAGATCTATTGTTTCTCCACTGACATGGTTACCTGTCTGTAGAAATAAATGAGTTTCCAGTGTCTTATCTCATCTTCTCCATCCCCTCACCAATTTCTGTAAGAACTGGTTCTTAGAATGGATGATGGCAGTTCCATCCCTAAATGGCACTGAGAATGAACTGGGATTGTAGCAGTCACGAGGCCCACAGCTCCAGCCAAATCTCTCTCTATTTTTTATATTTGCCCGGAAAGGGGTCAGACCACCTGCAGTAGTAAAGAAAGAACACTTGTCAACAAAAAGCAAGGGCAACTCCATTTTATTGGCTCAGGCCCATGACTGTTACACAAGTAAAATGGAAATCATAGTTTTGAAGCAGAGTAATGGGATTTTCGATGAAGAAGTACCTTATAGATAATCTAGTCCGACTCCATCATTTGACAGATGAGGAAATTAAAACAGACTTTCCCAACCACACACAACTGGTTAATAGCAAATCTAGGGCCAGAATTCAAGTCAGTGCCTTTCTGGGCAGATTTGAATAATATTCAGATCAACAGACTGTGAGGGACGGTAATGCATGAACTTGTGACACAATCGGAGGAACTAGAGATTTTTAACCTAGAAAGGGTTTATTATGTCCCTAGCTAAGGGACATAACAACTATTTTCAAGTACCTGAAGGGCTGGCAAGTAGTAAAAGGGCTTGAACTTGTTCTGCTGGCCTGAGGAAAACAAGGGCTATTGAGGGGAAGTTAGAGGAAAGACTAGCTGTTCAGTATAACACATTACCTTTTAAATAGTCAAAATTTGCCAAAACAATTCATCAGGAGATAATAAGCTTTCTGTCACCTGAAGCAATTCAGGAAAGACTGGAAGATAATGTAGTGTGTATGTTTCGTCCATGGAAAGGGCTGGGTAAGGGGCGTGGAGGAGAAAATTCAGGCATGAAAATCATTTGGATGAGGTGACCTTTAAGAGTATGTGATTCTTTACAAACTGGGATCAAATAAGGGTTTCATTCTTGCCTCCAAACTCTAAAACCTATCTTCCCATCTGTTTGTAATAGTTTAAATTTTAATCTATTTCATATTTCAGGGTATTATGCCCTGAATATTTGATTTGAACGCTGTGGCAGGTCACTCATATTCATTTATTTTTCTTCTTTTACTCTAATACACTTGCTAGTGAGTCTTTTGAATCTATTATGCAAACACATGCAAATCATATGTGAATAGTCTGGCCTCAGAAAATGACAAAATCTCATGGCCCTAACTGAGCCACCAAACCTTTCTTTAAGAAGGAGAGTAATATCACCTTTTAAATGTCTCTGGGGCAGGAGACAATTTCCTGAGAGTGACACTTAGACGACGTTGAAATTGGTTACTCAGAGGAGTCTCTGCCTCATATTCTTCATATTTATATAGGACTTTAAGGTTAAGAAAGCTTTTTCACGTAAATGATCCCATTTGATCCTCATAGTTACTCTGTGATGTTGGCAGAATAGGAACTGGAATTCCTGTTAAATTACTCATTTGGGAAATAGACTCAGAAAAGTGAAATGACGCCCAAGTTTGCTCTGCTGATAAATGGTGGACCTGATGCTTCAAAGTAGCCCTGCGTTTAGTCCAAGGACTCTGCCCACGACACTGTGATGCGTATCTGTTTAAAGCTATCAGTCTGGGTTTGCTTGGACTGCATTTTGCCAAAAGCATCTTTGAAGGTACTTTTGTTGATGAGGATGGCATTTTAAGGGTGACCAAAAAAGTCTGCCTGTAGTAGCCCCAGCAAAGCACCAAGGACATAGTTTCTCCAACATCATCTGCTTTTTAGCAACTGCTCTGAAATCTCCGGATGAGGAATGTTCTTCCTCCCATCCAGTTCTCAGCTTTTTCAGGAGGCAAAATTCTTCCTTAAACTATGGAGAGTAATGGTACAGCCTCTGCAGTCAGACTGTCTGGATTGGAAGCCCTAATCCACCACTTTCTAGTAGTGTGGCCTTCAAGAGGTCATTTCTCATCTATAAAAGGTCATCAGTTTCTACATCTATAAAATGGGTGAAATAATGGCACCTCTGATAGAATATGTGATAAGAAGATACATATAAAACAAAAGAAAACCTGCCCAGAGTTTGACACACAGTGTGTGCTCAGTAAATGGTAGCTACTATAATGATTGTATTCACGGTAGTAATGCAGTCATGGTGGTAGGAGTAGTATCTCAAGGCATCATGAACGGTGATGTTAAGAACTGGCTCTTGGAAATGAAATGGGAGGGCATTAATGCCAAGTATCTCCTATAGGCCAAAGGGTTGGAGAATAGACAATGTCTGAGGTGGCTAAAATTCAGTCCAGTGAGGCATGCATCAACTTTAACCTTCTTTAATCACTATCACATTTTGCATCACAGTGAGGGTAGTTGCAATCCTGTTTCAAAGCTCTTTCTAAGAAGAAATAGATGTCAGCCAAGGCTGACATCCTTAACTCTACTCACCCTTAGTAAGACTGCTCTGCTTATAGCAGTGTCCTCTACTTCCCTGGGTCACCTTGGGAGGGAACCAGAAGGGATTCCACTCCAGCTGCTTTAGCAGCCCTGAATGACAAGGTCAAGGGATGGACTTGTCCTCCTCCTGTACCAAGACCAGGGGTGCATACTGTGGAGGTGGCCAAGGCAGCAGCAGAGGCACAAGGGGCAGCTCCACTCCCCTTCTGGGGTGACCCTGTTCTCTCTTGCTCTAGTACTCAGCTCCAGTGGATGCCAGCACAGGGCTCAGTCCTTCCATCCACCCCCACAGAGTGCTCTGCCCTTCCAGTGTGCCAGGTCCCTCCCCTAGGATAACTAACAAGATGGCCTCCTCTGTGAGGACAGCCTCCTGCTCCCAGAGCCGTTCTTGTGCAAAGGGACCGGCGGCTGTTGGATCTGGCCAAACTCTTAAAGTTTGTCCAGAGTCACTGGGAACCATCACCCGGAGAGTCCATGTGACCAGCCCAAGTGGGCTGCATAACTGATTTGTGTTTACCAGGAAATGCATTGGGCCATTCTGGGGCTGGGTCCGCAGCTATTTTGAGCAAGAATGGGTACTATGCAAAAGGGACTTCCCTTTTTTTGTAGCACAGGGCCACCCAATGCTGAGCAGTCAGCAGCAGTTTTTGTTTCCAGATCATTCTCCTGAGCACCTCTCTGGCTGTCAAATTACTGAGGCCATCATAGCTTGACTGGATTTCTTAGCTCTGGCATTAACTAACCTACCAAGCTGGGCTGCACTGGTCCTGCGATGGCTCCCTGTGCTGGCTGCTTCCTGCTGGCGGTGCTGTTTTCTGCCAACTGTAAAGTCATCACCTTCTTAGATCCAATGTGCACTGAGGTGAGTCTGAACTATTTGTCTTTGTCCAGATTAAACTGCCTGGAAATGTTAAGATTCAGCGTGCAGCCCCATCTGAGCCTTGGCATTCCAATATCCACTGTCTTTCAAAGGGCAACGAGGTGTGTAGAAGTTTTTCTTTACTGTGAAAGAGAAACCAAAGAGCTCAGCTGGGGTGATGATCTCAAAGATTCATAGTAGAAAGAAGTGAGAGCTGTTTTCCTAGGCAAATTCCCCCCAAATCATCCCAGTAAGGACGTAAGATGTCAACGGGTCCCAGGGCAAAGAGCAGACCTCCAAACCTGCTTCCTAGTGTGCAGGAGCTATTTGTCCAACCTCCCAGCACATGGCCACTTCCCCAAAGAGTCCTCCAGTTTCCTGGCATTCAGGATGGAGATTAGTAAGACCATCTGTGCCAGGTTTTAGAGCATATAAAAAGCACTCTGAACAAATCTGGCTTTCTCCTTGAATTGGACAGCCCTCCATCTGTTTCACTAACCCACAGGAGTAACATCTGAGAATAGAGCCAAGTCGCACCTTCTGTTTTGGACCATAACAGTATTTATCAACCTGTGGGAAGTTCTTGGAGAGGGTGGCGAGAAAGAGAAAGGAAATGGGCTACTTTCCTTGCCGTCTTCCTCCCGCTACCTCTGATCCCAGCAGGTGTCCAGTACCATGTGGCCTATCGAACAAGAGCTACTACGGACAGGAAGGACCATCAGTCTTGGTGGCTGGGCAGGTTGCTTTCCTATGTTGGGGATGAATGATGAAAAAGAGGCAGGAGTAACATGGCAGAGAAAGGCAGTGCTTAGGAACAAGGGTTGGGAGAATAAGGGAGAGTGGGGCAAGGACCTGCCAGATAAGAGCAAGAATCAAAGCCAGGGCTGAAATAAGGCCTAGAAGCAGAAAGCAACAGAACCTTGTATTCAATTGGAATCAGGATGCACACTCAGACTGAGAAGAAAGTTATGTTCATTTGCTCGCTGCTATAACAAAGTACCACAAATAAGCAGCTTCAACAACAGAAACTTATTTTCGTACAATTCTGAGGGCTGGAAGTTCAAGATCAAGGGGTCAGCAAGTTTAGCTTCTTCTGAGGCCTTCCTCCTTGGCTTGCTAATGGCCTTCTTCTTCTCCCTGTGTCTTCGCATTCTCTCCCCTTCGTACATATCTGTGTCTAAATTTATTCTTCTTATAAAGACACCAGTCATATTGGATTAGGGCCCCCCTAATGACCTCATTTTAGCTTAATTACCTCTTTGAAGATCCTATCTCCAAACTCTCATTCTGAGGTCCTGTGGCTAAGACTTCAGCGAATGAATTTTAGGGGGACACAAGTCAGTCCACAACAGAAGTGGGCAAGTGAAAGGTTTTCATCAGCCCCAGAAGGTGGTATCCTCATCATTCAGGGTGAAAAATCAGTTTCACACAGGCCTGGAGGTGACATGTAAGAGGGTAGGAGTGGAGACACCACCCCCTCAGTTATGAGGTATGTTATGGCATCCACCTTCTGGCAACATCCTCAAATGGAATAATATTACCATTAAATTCCAACTTATTGGGAAGCAATCTGTTTTAAACACCCTGCTCTCAAGTCTACCAGTTCACGTCTTAAATCCCTGCACTGCAGCAAAGTCTGTACATCCCTTCCAAAGTCCACGAGGGCCCTTATTCCTGGGAGACTTCGGAAAGCCCTGGAAATACTGGACCAGTGTAGCTTTCTATTGAGGGCACCAGGCCCCAGAGTTACCAGTTCTTTTTTCGCAAATGGTTCCTGCTTTAGCAGAGGGAAGGAGGAAGAGGCATGGAGAGCACCCTAGCCCTTTTGCTGCCTGTTCAGAGGACTTCCATGCTATTCAGGTGGCAGGAGTAGTGCCAAGGGTCCCAGGAACCCCAGGTCTGGCCTATGTATGCTACAGTGAGAAATTTCCTTTCTGGAGAAGTCAAGTGAGACTGAAACCCTCCAATATAATATCCTCCCTGCAGCCCGCCCTCTGAAACGACTCTGATTTTAAATGTCTTAAGAACAATTTAATTAATGTTGGATCTTTATTTTTCTTTACATCTTCCATTGTGTTTGAGTTCATGACAGCTGTTTATTGAGCTATCACTTCTATGTGAATAGTAGGGAGGGAACTGGGAGATAAACTTGTTTCTGAAGGTAAAGAAATTCTGGGCTTCAGGCAAGAGGGATAAAGTGAAAGTGGTGGGAGAGAAAGCTTCTGATTTAAGGGTTTGGCCCTTTTTCAGGTGAAAAATCACCCCAGTTTTCCCACCCCTTCCCCTTGCTTTCCTTTCCTCATTCATTCTCCCCTCCCCCAGTTTAAGTAAAATTAACCACATACTGAACATACGTTCATGTAATTACCACGAGCTTATCAGGCCCCACCCTTAAAACAAGGTTTGTTTTGTTTTCCTTGTTTTGAGTTCAGTAAACTTTTTATTGAAGTAAAACAGACACACAGAAAAGTTCACCAATCCTAAGCGTAGAGCTCAATGAGTTCTCACTAAGTGACCACATCCATGTAAGCAGCATATGGACTGAGAAACAGAACATTCTCAGCACCTCAGAAGTCCTCTCATGTCTCCTCCTGGTCACGAGCCCCCACGGGCACCCAGTACTTCTATCACCCTCAATTAATTTTGCCTCCTTTTGAATTTCATATACATGGGAACATACAGCATGTATTCGTTTGTGTCTGGCTTCTTTCGCTCAGTATCAGACTCATGAAATTTATCAATGACGTCGTGTGCAGCGATCATGTGTTCATTTTCATCATGGAATGGTATTCTGTTGTATTAGTGAAAAACTGTTGATTTATCCATTCTGTTGTTAGTAGACATTTGCACTGTTTTCAATTTTTTGGCTATTACGAATGCTACTGCTTTGGACATTCTTATCTATGTCTTTAGTAAACAAATGAACAAACATTTATTAGGTGTATATCTGAGTAGATGTATTTGGTCATAGGGTATACAGACTTGTAACTAGTAGATATTGCAAAACAGTTTTTCAGAGTTTTGGGACCTATCTCTTCTCATCAGCCATGTGTATGAGTTCTGATTGGCCCACAGCCTCACATACATTTGCTATTTTTTGTTGAACACTAGCCATTCTGATAGATGGGTAGGGATATTTCACTGGGATTTAATTTTTTTTTCCTGATGAATAATTAAATTGAGTACATTTTCATACTTTTCTTGGTCATTTGTGTATCTTTTCATGTGTCTGTGTATGTGAAGTGCCTTTTCAAGTCCTTTGCCCATCTTCTCTTGGTTTGTCTGTCTTTTTTTTTTTGATTTGTAGTGGTGCTTTATGTATTCTGGATACAAGTCCTTTATTAGGTTGCAAATATCTCCTCCTACCCCATGGCTTGCCTTTTCACTCTTCTAACAATGTTTTTTTAAAGGAATTGAAGTCCTTAATTTTAATGCAGCTTGATTTATCATTGTTCCTTTATTTTTGGTGCATTTCTGTTCTGTTTAAGAAATGTTTGCCTACCCCAAGGCCATGAAGATATTATCATATGTTTTATTCTGGAAGTTTTATTGTTTTGTCTTTATTTTCATTTCTAGGTTTCATATTTAAATTCATAGTCCATCTGGAATTGCTTTTTGCATATGCTGTGACGTATGAGTCAGGATAAATTTTGTTAATAAACCTTTTTGTTTGAAAAACATTTCAAACTTAGACAAATTCTAAAATATATTAGAAGTCTTACAATTAACACCCATAAACACTCCACACAGAAACTTTCATTATTAATTATTAAGTGTGTCTGTGTAACATAAGTAACAAAATTAGACCTTTGACCAAGTGTTTGGAGGCTGACAAATATGCAAAGTGTAGCTGGAATTCAGCGTCCTGTGATTGGATTCTCGTAACATTTTAGATGTATTCTTGAATAATTACTTGGATGTGTAGGCATGCCTCCTCATTTCAAATGAGGTCAACTTGGCTATCCTCTCTTCTCAAAACCATGGTAGAAGACAGTCCTTCAGGCCTCAGTAGGAGAGAGTGCTTAGTAGAACTCTGTTTAAGAAAACTCCAAGTTCATGGATACAAGGGCTTCCCAATAGCTTGAGACAATGTCAGGGATGCTGTGAAGACCCAGTGCAATGCTAACTTATCTTGTGAGTGCTTGATGTACCTTATCTCAGAATACTCAGAGCTGGCCTGGCAAGAGGGGTTATTATCCTCAATCTACAGTTAGGCAAAAAATAAGGCTCAGAGAACACAGGTTCATGGTTGAGAGCTGGGATCTGAACCCCAGCCATTTGCCTCAAGACGCACAGAAAATGAACCGTATATAATTGGAATGCCCTTTGCTTGGAGGAGTGAGATTGAAACAAAGTTTTAGAGCTGTGATCTCTTGGGAGCGTTTTATTTTCAGAGAGTAATTGTTACTCTGGGACTTGGCTCAGTCAAATTGCTAGCTCTGGATAGAGGAGTAATTAATGAGGGAGGGTTGGGGTTCAGTGTCCCAGACTCCTCGTGCTTGGGGGAGCTGGTTGCTATGTGAGCCAAGTGCAGAGAAGACATCGGAACAGGTGGGAATCAGCACTTGCGTTAAACTCACAGGGTTCTAAATTAGAAAATGATTTCAACCCTTGTGAGGAGAGAAAATACTGCAGGATGGCAGAGAGTTAGAGACAGCAGAAAGGAGCAAAATCAGATCCTGATTGAAAAAATGCAAATGAATACCTGGAGGGAAGAGGGATTGCAGACACAGATGCAGCACTTGGGAGTCCTGCTCTGTAGAAAGGCACAGCTCGGAGCTGGAGCTGGAGACAAAGGGACTGGCACAGGTCCCAGGGCACCACAGGTTCTGAGCAAACGCCCACGACTTAGAATGGGGGTGGGCCTGGGGCAGCTATTGGGAATACCGTGTGGCTTTGCCTCAGCCCTGCTGGCTGCGTAAGTTCACATCCAGAAGGGTCCTGCCTGGGATGGAACCAGCCAAAGCAGAAGAGTGAGAAAGTGACTCAGGAAACTGACCTCAGACTGAGGTCTAGTGAAGAAACCTGGGGCTATAGGAAGTGATCACGTGGGGCTCAGAGAAACCACAGGGGCTGCGAAAGTGGTGGTGGGTTTCTGCCTGGAAATGCAACTAAACACATAGTTTTGGCCGCCAGCCCAGCCCTGTGCCAATAGCAGCGGCCACACAGTTGGGACCCAGCAGTCCTCTTCTACACCACCCTCTCCAGCTCTGTTACATTACCATTCTGCTGTCCGGGAACCCTGTGCTATGCTATCAGAACTTGCCCTCAGAAAGTTTTACTGTGAATCCTGACAGCGAAAAAGACACCATCTCCCTGATATGGTGCTGCACAAAATGTATAACCTTAATCAAATCATGAGGAAACATACAAACACCAAATGATGGATATTCTGCCAACTCTGAGCCTGGATTCTGAAAAAAATAGATCAATGCCAGGAAAGATAATGAGAGGCTGAGAATCAGCTCAGATGAAAGAAGACTAAAGAGACCTGGGAACTAAATGCAACAATTACACAGGAGTGTGAGTGCCACAGGAGACCAGCCCAGGACAGTCTCTGAAATGCATGTGGTTTTCAAATTTTCTTATGAGCTCTGATTCTTGTCATTTGCCTCTTTCTTTAGGAATCAAGGGCAGAGAGTTCACTGCAGATTAGCTAACTGGAGATTATCGAATGTCGTGACCCAGGCTCACGGTGGACTTCTCAGCACCCCTAGGGAGGGTTATGCACTGGTTCCCGGGGTTTTCACTGGGTTGAAACTGAGCTACTTCATTTCCCTGCCTTTCCATTTGCTAGGCGCGCCCTCATGTCACTGACTCAGGAGAACTCCTGCTCCCTTCCAACTTTGGGAATCACATCAATGTAATAAAGTGCTTACTTAGTAAAGCACACAAGAGAAGTAATTTAGATGTCATGGGCATTTTCATATTCTGGCAAAGGAGGGAACTGCCAACGTTGAGCCTGTTCCTGTAGGGCCAGAACAGAGTGAGACAAATTGAGGAAAGGCCCCCTTTCTCCACATGTGTATGACATTTCTTAAATCAATGGAGACCAAAAAAGAAAAATGTCTCCTCAAACTAATCTGAACCTTAGCAGCTACACATACATTTTGCCTCTGGGTCTTCCATGTTCGTGGGCACTGAAGAGGGGCCTAACAGCAACTGTTTTCCCCTACCAGTCAGTTAAGTAAAAGTTTTAAATGCAAAATGTGCATGTCAAGGACATTATGTGGATTTGTGGCAGTGCCCTGAGGACTTTGGGTCTATGAAACAAAGGATGAATTACAAGAAAATGTAAGTATGACATTTTCATTAGTGACTTTCCTAATACTGTCACAATATAGAAGAAAACCAGTGATTTCCTGTAAATGAGCATGTTCACTGTAGCTACAAAAAAGTGCCAAGCTAAGCAGAAGTTGGACTGGAAAAAGCAAAAAGCAATTCAGATGGCGACACCTCTCAAAACGTCACACTTCAGAGCAAAGGCAGATGTGTGTGGTCTTCCGTTTTCAGCTAAGGAGACCTGTTTGCAACTTAGCATGAGGAAAGCTACTGATTTAGCGTTTGATGGGGCAGGTCTTTCCTAGACCCTGCAGTCTCAGTGGAGCCTCTAGTGAGACCACTGTGTGGCCAGGAGAGAAGAAGGCCTGAGAGGCTGGGTGAAATCACATGGAGCCTGAGATGATCTGAGAGGTAGCCCATGGCTCTGGGGTGTCAGTCTTCTTTGTGTCTCAAGTGTACTTTTCTTGGAGATTATTTCTATCCTAGGAGTCTCCCCATGCAAAATATACCTCATCAGGCCTTCATATTCACCCCACTATCCTTTATCCTAAGGCATCATCCAGATGAATTATGAGCCCACAATTCTATAGGCTTCTACCTAGCCCCCTTCTGTTTTTACCTAATTAGTCCAAGATCTATAACTTGAGTTAGGGAATTTTGCAAACAGTGTTTGGCAGATATCAGAATATATGACTCTCCTGGGACCCAGGATGACAAATTCCTCTGAATTTATGTGCAGGGCTGTGCCCAAATGGTGGGTCTGGTATCCACAGCCTGCAGTTCCAGAGATCCAAAACCGACTCAGGCTTCAAGATCACAAGACCTTGTGACCTAAGGTCTGGGCCACACTGCTAGTTTTTTTTCTTTTTTTTTCTTTTAAACATTGTATTAAGAACATTTCTAAATATACACAAAAGCAGTTAGTTACAAGGAATCTTGTGTATATCATCCCACATTCAATAATCACCAACATTTTGCCTACCAGTTTCATCTCTCCACTCCCTCTCCTTTTGCCAGAGTATTTTAAAGCAAATCCCGAGCACTGTGTCATTTTGCCTCTAACTACTTCAAAATGCAACTCAAAACAAGATCATTTCTCTTACATTATTGCGAGGTCACTATTATTGACAAAATTCACAATTCCTTAATATTCTCTAATATTCTGTTCTCGTTTAAAATTCCCTGATGGTCTATAAAATGTCTTTTCCCAAACGCTTTATTTGAATTAAAACCTAAACAAGGGCTACTCTATTATCCGTTGCGCATGTCTCTTCGGTAGCTTGTATACCTCTCTCTCTTTATAAGAGCAGCTCCTCTCTTGTCCCACCCCCTCACTCTCCACTTCTACCAACATTATTCACACGTTGACAAAACAAAGTCTGTTTTTCCATAGACTGCCCCACCTTCTGCATTTGGCTGACTGCTACCTTCACAGGCAGACTGAAAGTTAGGCCCAAAGTCTTTTTTTTTTTTTTTAGGTATAAGAATTTTAAAATTTAATCAGTTTTCCCAATTGTAATCACAGGTTAGATACTGATACAGCAGTTTGGAGACATGAAAGAAAATCAGCCCACATCATACTTATTGGATTCACTGTGGGCGCATGCCTTGTTCTGTGAGCTAATCTTGTTTACATTCTTTTTTTTTCTTGATTGGATTCAAGGTTAATCTTTTTTTTGGCAATACCTCACAGGTAGTGCTATGTACATTATACAGCATCACATCAGAAAGTGTGTACTATCTGATTGTCTTCTTTTGTTGAAGCTAATCTAGAGTTGATTTATTTGTTTTGAAATGTTTTCCTTCAAAATCAAAACTGTAAAACAAAGTACATTCAGAGAAGTCTTATTTCCAAAATCAAAACTGTAAAACAAATTACATTCAGAGAAGTCTTATTTCCATCCCTATCCTTCTCTCTGGCTCCTTCCCTTCCCAAAATATAACCAGTTCGGAGTTTTTCCCCAGTTTCTTTTTCCAAATATAAGAAAACACACACGTACCTTTCTTACGTACTGTATACTATATACAGTAATAGACATTCTGCACCTTGCTTTTTTCACCTTAGAATAAATCTGCATATCACTCCATAGCAGTGTGTGGAGATGGTATCTACTCCTTTTTCAGCTGTGGAGGGTTCCATTTTGTGAATGTACCACATTTTGTTCAACTAGTCCTAAATGGATAGATAATCTGGTTATTGTCAATCTTTTGTTATTTCAAAAACTACTAAAATGAATAGTGCTATGCATAAGTCATTTTGTGTTTTCCCAGTTTTATATTTGGTAAAGATTCCTAGAAGTGGGATTGCTGCTCAAAGAATAAAACGTAATTTTGCTAGTTAGCCAACCAAATTACTCTTTGATATAAATTTACGTTTTTTCTCTCATCAGAAAGAAGCCAGCAGAGCATATAACTGTGAAAATTTAGGTCTCAAAGAAATTCCTGACACTCTACCAAATACAACAGAATTTTTGGAATTTGGCTTTAATTTCTTACCTACAATTCAAAATACAACCTTCAGCAGACTTACAAATCTTATCTTTTTGGATTTGACCAGGTATGTATTCTAAATCTTTGTGTGCTTGATGTTTTACTTAAGTGAAAACATGACTTGCACTCAAATTGTTTCCAGCACTTTCTTTTGGGCCACAGGGACAACCTGCTTTTTCTGCATGTTTACCCTTTCCCATTAAATATTTTTAGGCAGGTAAAATATAATTTAAATAAGTGCCAGTCAATGGAGAGGAAAGTGGATTGTTCTCAAACTGGACTGTGTCGGCAGTGCTGCTTAAGAAATTCTATAGACTATCAGTAACAAAATTGAATATAAATCTTGTACTAAATCAGATGCCACATCATACTACATTTTAGCATAGCTGAATATTAATGGATGTGCCATTTTAGGAAAAGTTTACAGGAGAAATACGTATCATCTACTTTTTCCCCCCTAAAATTGGGAAAAGAGTTTCATTACTTGGTTTTAGAGGCAGACTTAGTATTCCAAATGCTGAACTAGTGCTTGTTAATCAGTGGGCAGAAGTATCACAAGAAAATAAGGGAAGAGAGCAAAAGGGAAAGGCAGTGTGTGTGTGTGTGTGCGCGCGCGCGCACGCATGCACGACCATATGTAAGGGGGGATAGGGTACTGCATGTGGATGAGGTCTGCACCCCTTGCAGCATCTCTATTTCTTCTACTCTGGTCCTTCAACTTAAGCTTCTGCAGGGCAGGAAAGCATTCACCTCCCTAGAGCCACTTTGTCTGTGTAACCCCCACTGGGAGGTAGCCAGGGTGAATGCTGCCACAAAATCTAACAGAGGCTCAAGCAGATTTTGTGAGTTGAAGGTCACAAAAGAAGGAAACTGGGACTCTGCTCTCCTGACTGCCAGTCCAGAGTCCCCCAAATGTCCCCCGGCCACCTCCACAACCAAGACTCAGTTAGACACAACTGAGAGCGAGCCTTGCCCTTTCAGGTCATTCTGCTACCTACCTAGTTTGCCCCAAAGAAACTGACTTTCCCTCTCTTTTGCCATTTCTCATTTTCAGATGAAATGAGTCTGACCACATTTTTAAGAAGTGCTGAGCTTTTCTAGCTGGAGACTCTTAAGTTTCCCCTTCCGCTATTTTCAAAGTGATAAAAATAGGACCTCATACTTTCTAAAACCCTCCTCCACTGCTCCCCTCCCCGCCTTCTATCTGGTCACAACAGAGACACTGCTTTTACTACTTGACCCGGCCATTGTTCCTTTAGCTTTCCCAGCTTGCTTTCTATGCTCTTTCTATCCCATCCTTCCCTCTTGCTTTTTAGACCTTCCTGTCTGGAATCATTTTTCTTTTTCCTAAAGCACCTCCTTAGACATTTCTTTGGTGAGTGTCTGTTAGTAATCAACTCCCTCAGCTTTCCCCCCCCCCCCGAAAACATCTTTATTTCACTCTGATTCTTGAAAGATAGCACTTTCTGGCATATGGCTCCAGGCTGACAGTTATTTTTAATCCGGTCCTTCCAAACTACCCTTTCAGTCTTCCATCTTTGCTGTTGGGTGGTCATCTATCTGTCTAATCATTGTTCACATATTGGTGATCTGTCTTTTCTTCTCCTGAAGTTTTCAATAGCTTCTCTTTGTCTGTGGAATTCTGTAATATCAGTGATGCACTGTGTAGATTGTCAGGCTCCCTGATTCTGAGATTGGTGTCTTTCATCAATTCTGAAATATTCTAGCCATTATCCATCTGAACTTCAATTTGCTTCCATTTGTATCTCCTTTGGATCTATGGTTAAACTTATATTGCATCTTCTAATCTGTCCTTTATATGTTTTATCTCTTTCTTGTTTACCATCTCTTAGTTTTTTTGGACTACATTCTAATTAATTTTTTCCTATTTACTTCTAGTCTGTTAATATCCTCCTCAGCCATCTCTAATCTGTATAAACCATTTCAATTATTAACTTTTTTCATTTCAAAAAGTTTCAATGATTTTTTAAAATTTTACACAAATATTAGATCCATTTTAATATTTTTTCCTTTATTATACTTTTGGTTCTTATTGTTTCCCTTAAACATATTAAACATGTTTGACATAAGTATATTTATTATGTATTCTGATAATATATATCAGTTATATCATATATTTTTTATATAGCATATATACATTATCAGACAAATCTGATAATTCTGGCATCTGTTGCCTTTTTTAATCTGATTCTGGTGGAACTTTTTTTTCCTTTTCCTCATTTTGGCTAATGTGTTTCCCTTATATGTTTGGTGAATTTTTATTTTGAGCTCATTTATCATGTGGAACTTTGTGCAAATTTTTGTTTAAAAAATTTTCCCTGAAACTAGATAATACCAATGAGTTATTAACATTATTGTGTGTGACAATGGCATCATGACTATAGAAAACAAGCCTGTATATTTTTTGGAAATGCACACTGACATACGTATGGATGTCTAGGATTTGACTTAAAATAACCCAGGAGAGGTAAGTGGGATTAGATGAATCAAAGCAGCATGTGTGGCAAAATTGTGAGAACTGTTGCACCTGGGTGACAGGGACATGACCGTTCATTATACTATTCTCTTTACTTGTATGTAAATTTGGAAGTTTTCCTTGTAAAAAAGAAAAATTGCTTAAGAAAGTATATCGCTCCAGAAAAGGTTTCTATTTACTTCTACCAGTTACCTGAAGTCGCTACCTTTCTGGCACCACTTTAAGCTAAATTTTTCACCAGGGTTTCTTTTGGGTGGTCCGCAGAGGTAGCATAAATTCAGGCTACAAGCCTCATAGGTGGAAGTTTATGCTTAGGGAATCTCATGGGAGATTTTTCTTGTTTTGTTGTTCTTCTACCCAGAGCCAAGGCCAAGACAAACACATATCTTCGAAGTCTCTCTGTAAGTTTTCTGTTTTTTTTAAGGTCACCCATCGAAAGGATCCCCTGAGGGTCTCTGTTGTTTGCAGGTTTTCGATAAGACCTCTGATCCTATTCCCAACCATTGTCTCCTGCACTGGTCCATGTGGCTTATTAAAATCCAATCTCTAGGCCACGAAGGATTGGCAGATATTGGCAGATATGACAAAACTAGCTCCAGAGATTGCTTGGTTCTATGGATTCAAGCTTCCTTTTGACAATGCACTTCTAAGCAATTCCCTTATTAACCTCCAGGGGAGCTCTGTGTGTCTATGTGTGTATGTGGCTGTATGTGTGTAATCCAGTATTTTTATCTGCAACACCAGGCTGGGTTTCTCTGAACCTCTAGGGTTCCATATTTCACTGGAGCATTTTCTTATGTATCATTTGAATCACAACCATTTACAAAGTAATCATGGTTGCTATACTTTATAGGTGAAAAAACAGAGCTTGAGAAAAGTTGTGACTTGTCTAGGATGGCAAAGATTCATATTTACACATCGTATGTTATATACTGTGCATTATATATGACATAGTTTATATTACTTATAACAGTAAATTATAGTTTGATTTTTCCTACAAACCACTAATTATCATACACAAACTGGTGAGAGTTCAACCTATAATATCTGGAAAAAATTCTAAATCAAAGGGTTCACACCTGAGGCTAGCCATTAATTCAGAACCCCATCTACAGGTACTAACGAAAGCTTTTTATCTTTCACTTGGAATAATAATGTATACTGGTTTTACTGTACACAAAAGATGGCTTTTTAATATAGGTCACTGTGATAGTTTTTCTTTTTCCTAATTAGTTGTTATCAAATACTATTATCTTTTTAAGGTGTCAGATTAACTGGGTACATGAAGATACTTTTCAAAACCACCATCAACTGAACACCATCGTGTTAACTGGAAATCCCCTGATATTCATGGCAGAAACATCACTGAATGGGCCTACGTCACTAAAGCATCTTTTCTTAACCCAAACAGGAATATCCAATCTTGAGTTTATCCCAGTGCACAATCTGGGAAACTTGGAGAGTTTGCATCTTGGAAGCAATCATATTTCCTCCATTAATCTCCCAGAAAACTTTCCAACACAGAATCTGAAAGTCATGGATTTTCAGAATAATGCTATACACTACATCTCTAGTAAAGACATAAATGCTTTGGAACAGGTCGCTAACCTTAATTTCAATGGCAATGACGTTAAAGGCATTGAGCCTGGGGCTTTCAATTCAAAAATCTTTCAAAGTTTGAAATTTGGAGGGACTCTAGACTTATCTATCATATTAAAAGGTCTACAGAACTCTACTATTCAGTCTCTTTGGCTGGGAACATTTGAGGACACTGATGACCAAGACCTCACTTCAGCCATGCTTGAGGGACTCTGTGAAATGTCTGTTGAGAGCATCAATCTACAGAAGCATCATTTCTCTGGCTTTTCACCTTCCACATTTCAGTGCTTCACTGGACTCCGGGAGTTGGACCTGACGGCAACTCACTTGCGAGAGTTACCCTCTGGGCTAGAGGGTATGAGCTCTCTCAAGAAATTAGTTCTCAGTGCAAACAGTTTTGAGCAATTGTGTCAGATCAGTGCTGCCAGTTTCCCATCCCTTACAGACCTCTATATCAAAGGCAACACGAGGAAACTGGACCTCGGTACTAGGTGTTTGGAAAAACTAGAAAATCTTCGGAAACTTGATTTAAGCCACAGTGATATTGAGGCTCCTGACTGTTGCAACCTGCAACTCCAAAACCTGTCCCAACTGCAACACTTAAATCTGAGCTACAATGAGCCCTTTGGTCTCCAGGATCAGGCGTTCAAAGAATGTCCTCGGCTGGAACTCCTGGATTTGGCATTTACCCAGCTGCGTGTTAGTGCTCCACAAAGTCCTTTCCAAAACCTCCATCTCCTGCAGGTTCTGAATCTCTCTAACTGCCTCCTTGATACCAGCAATGAGAACCTTCTAGCAGGCCTGCTGGATCTCCGGCATCTGAATTTACATGGGAACAACTTTCAAGATGGGAGCCTCTCAAAGACCAACCTACTTCAGCCAGTGGGCAGCTTGGAGACTCTAATTTTATCCTCCTGTGATCTCCTCTCCATAGACCAGCAAGCATTCCACAATCTTGGGAAAATGAGCCACTTAGACTTAAGTCACAACCGCCTGACAGGTGATAGCATCGACGCTCTTAGCCATCACAAAGGGATCTACCTTAATCTGGCCGCCAATAACATTCACATCATCCCACCCCGTCTCCTCCTCATCTTGTCTCAGCAGAGCACCATTAATTTAGGTCACAATCCTCTGGACTGCACATGCTCAAATATTCATTTCATAATGTGGTACCAAGAAAACTTGCAAAAACTTGAGGGCTCAGGGGAGACCGTGTGTGCAAACCCTCCATTTTTAAGGGGAGTTAAGCTGTCTGATGTCAAACTGTCCTGTGGGATTACAAGAGTGGGCATTTTCTTTCTTATGGTATTTGTATTCTTGCTTATAATTCTGCTCATTTTTTCAGGTAAGTCTATTCTTAGGTGGAAATACCAGCACATTTAGTGCTGAAAGTTTCTAGAGATGGCAAATAAATGTTTAGCAAAATTGCCCTCAATAGAGGAACTGTTGTCTGTTAGTGATTAGACTTTTCAGACAGCTTCCTGGAGCCAGGCAAGGTTTCACTGTGCTTTTCTGAGTCCCAGCGCTAATGAATCTCCAGGGAAGGTAAACTAAGTAGGGTCAGAGGGCCAGATGCAGCCATGAGAGACACACAGCCATTTCCTCACATGGAAGGTGAGCAGAAGCTGAGGAGGACCCCTGCCAGGGAAAGGTCAGGAGAGTAACCCATCAGGAGGCCATCCCTTCCACTCATGGGCATCTTTTGAAGGGGAGTCACTGCCCACCCTGACCCTAAAAGGACACCATCAACTCCCACCACTTGGCAGGGTCGAGGACCCCAGCTCCCTGTCCCACAGCTGGGGAACTGTGCTCAGGTCTTTGCTCTCAGTAGTCACTTGGGAAATAAGTTGGGGATAAAGTATCAAAGCTTATTTTAAAGAAAAAAGGGAAAACACAATGAATTTTAAGAGACTGAGAAATGAACCTTGCCATCAAATTCATTTCATTAACCTCTTTAATCCTTAAGTCTCTAAGGTTTCTACAATGCTGCTGCTGCTAAGGTATAAATAGCTCCGAAAGACAAAAACAACAAGAAAAAACCACCCACTCCTGCCAGGCTGTCCCTCTCCTAAGGTTTAGGAGTTTTGTTACACTGGCCGCCCTCACTTCAGAACCAGGGAGGTTCTTTCTACCTACCTGATGTTCTTATTCTGTTTCAGATCCTAACTTACAGGTGGCTGTGGGCCAGATGCTCTTCTCACTTGAATGTCTGGTCCGTACAAGCTTCTTTCCCACAGGAACCATGAGATAAATGGTGGTTTGGTTCCCAGGCCAGCTCTCAAAAGCCTTTCACCTGGGATAGCAATTGAGACAGCACGTTACTGCGGAAAAACGTGTTACAGCTTGGTGTTACAGCTCAAACTGAATCGCCTCCACAAAGAAGGACCCGGAATACTGTCGGATGGCGAGCCTCCTCGTTCACTTTCAGAGCTCCCGACCTCCAGGCAGTTGCTCTGCCGTCCCTGCAGCTGAAGTGGCCGGTGTGGTTGGAATCTCAGAATGTGGCGGAAAAATGTGTTACAGCTCAGTGACAGCCCAAGCAGTACTCACGAAGTTGGAGAAATCAGGTTTATTATGGCAGCAAGCCTAGACGAGTTACCACCTAAAGCTCTGGACAGCGGCTGCAGGTTTTCACAGGCCTTTTATAGGCTGCCGGTTTTACACTTTGCAACATCATACGCAAATAAAGTATAACAGAAGTTGACCAACCAGGAAGAAGCTTTGTAGAAATAGACCAATCAGGAGTGAGAGAAATAACCAATCAGGAGTGAGGGGAATGGACCAATCAGGAATGAAAGAAATAACCAATCAGGAGTGAGCTCCATGCGAATAAAAATACTACAAATGGACCAATCAGAAGTTAGGGAAGTGGACCAATCAGAAGTGAGAGTAATAACCAATCAGGAGTGAAGGAAATAACCAATCAGAAATGAGCTCAGGGAACCAATAGAATTTTAGGTGTAAGTTAGCCGCTTTAGAGGCAAAGAGTGAGATAGAGCCTCTGGGCCAGGGAACTGGACGGTGCTGGGAGGAGAGCCTCGGCCCTTGCCTACAGGTCCTGCTGATCTTTTTATGGGGCTTCCCGCCTCAACGTCACAATGAAAACTAGCGGAAGAAAGAGAGCACCCCTGTGCACTCCCTACAGGGCGCACAATCAGCTGGCTTAGTGAGAAGCTGGGAGTATCAGCAAAGATTGTGCCAGCGACGGAGAGGGGACAGAACCATTAAACGCAGAGAGAGAAAGAGAACAGAGACGCTGGCAGTGTTATGCCTTAGGCCTTCTTCCCAAAGCACAAAGGCTTGATATTCTGAAGTCTGCATTGGTGGGCAAGAGAGCTGAGCTCCTGTACTCAGGTGTTGCATTTTAAGTCCTGGATTAAGTTCTACAACCAGTTTTAGGCCAGAGATAGTAGCTTATAGCTGTTAAATTCTGATTGGATATCAAAATAAAACTTGATCAACATCTAATCAGAACTGATTAGCCCTTAGGTCAAGGGCATAATAATAGCTGGACAGAATGTAAACTTGGGGACCAACTCAGCTTTACCTCTGTACCCCTAGGAAACTAAAGACAAGGGAATAGTGATGGAAAGCCATAAACCTTTCTGAAAATGCTTTGCAAGCCTTGGGATGTTTGGTGTAATACTACATAGGAGTCCAGGTTTTCTCAGAAGTGCCTGGGTATGAACTCAAGGCCAGGCTAGAGTGAGGTGAGTGAGGCACCCATTCTGGGTGTGAAATTTATGGGGGAACCAAAAACTCAGTCATGAAGGCAAACCATTATTTTTAAAACTTTATATTAATGCAAAAAAAAAATCCATGATGCATATCAACATTTTTAAACAGGCTGCATAACAGTGCCAGGCTGAACCATATCAGAGCCTGAGGCAAAAAGATGACTAGTCATGCCTCTAATATTTTGGTATTTTGTTCATGGTGGATATTCTACCTCGGTTTTGATTTTTTATAATGTTGCATTAAAATATTTTTTATCTTTGCTACTGAGTTTTTGGGTGCCCCCTTAAATTTGGTGCCCAAGGTGGGTGCCTCACTCACCTACCCTGTCCTCACCCTAAGGACTGGTGAGAAGTGGGGGTTCCCGGCTACATCCCAGGCCCCAGTTTACCAAGTGCCTATTAGCAGGCACATTATCTCAGTTTCACTCCAAAGTGTCCATCTCCTGTCTCTTTAATTTCTGGAAGCAGGGACAAGTGTTCCAGATCTTACACCTTGTTCCCCCATTTTCAGCTAACTCCTAACTCCTGGGCTCAAAGACTTCCTTCCTTCAAAGCCCAGAGAGGTGGCAGAGATGAATGGGTATCAAAATCCTCTGAGCCCTAGGTGGCCTGGGCCTGGTGAGAGGGGCCAAGTAGAGCCCTGCTCTGCTGATGACATGAAACATCACACAGTGAACGCTTTACTTATCTTGAATACCAGCCTTTGGGAAAACAGGTGCCTGGGAAGGCAGTTTTCCTCGGCTTCCCTGAGGGAGCATTGGCAAGGCAGTCATTTAAGGATGTGTGTTAAATGAGAAAGAGAGTACCTGGAAATAAGAGGACAACGGGACACACTTCTTCAGCCACCTTTATTCCTTCCTGGGGCCTAGGATGGTGCACATCGTTCTGAGAAGGCCAGTTTGAGCCACTGCTGGGTTGTTATTGGCCTTGAGTCTGGCAGTAACCGAGGCCTTTCTTTTCTTGTTGAGTCTTGGGGCCAGGAGGGACCTAACACGGAAGTGGGCCTGGCTGCCTTGTCCAGGCTCTCCATACTGAGCAGCTGCTCCTCCAGGAAGCTTCCTAACTGCTGCTCCAGGAAAGGCCCCTGGAAAGGCCTCTAAGGACCTGAAGGCAGGCAGCCAACCCTCCCAAATTAGACAGCACCTCCCTCTGCCTCACCACACACCTGGCCCACTCTTGTGCAGGAAGCTTCACCTTTGGGAACTCAGGCAGGAATGGAGCAGGACACACAGTTATTCTGATTTTGTTCATTTGCTTGCAGCAACTTAGAGGGTCAGCTCTGGGCACTTTGGGAAATATTCCTGGTGGTGACAATGATGATGCCAAAACCATGCTCTCTGCTCCCCCCCTGCTTTTCTCTTTGCTTCTCTTCCCTTTTTCTCTCTTCGCTGTTTCTTCCCTTCCTTCTTTCCTTTTCTCACTGTGTGCTTCCTTCTTTCCTCCCTTCTTATCAGAGCGTACGGAAGTCCACGCTCTAAGAATCCAATATGACAGCACCAACTCACTGAGTTCCCCGTGGTTCCTAGCAAACTTAAGCTCCTTCCTGCCTTAAGGATTTAACCAACAGGTAGAAAATACTAATTGCTAACTTATCAATCCACAATGACACTGTGCACCATAATACTTAATGTGTAACTCAGTAAAACGAAAACATTCTGTAGAGTGTCTCTGATGACTGTATCTCATTAGACTAGAGGGGCCCAAGCCCTGGCAGCATGTCATGGCCCATGCTGCTGTCAGGCACCAGGCCCCTCCCACGCAATGCAACGGGCTGCTCCGTAACTGAGCACTGATCTAGGGCTTTGTGACAGCGCCTCTGTTTTAAGCAACAGTAAATTCACCCTACACAGTCAGAAAGGGAGCTTTTTGATGGCTGCTGTCAATTTTATTGCTTTATCCTGGTTACGAGGAGAGAATCTGCAGGCGTGGTGTGTTTATTGGTTTTATGTATCACATGTGGTGGCAGCTCTAAGCTACTCCTATAAAAATGTGTTATTATTGCATGTTGTAGCTCAGTGAGCTGACCCTGCATTTCAAAGTGTACTGAAGCAAACAGCATTGAAGTCCATAAGAGCCCACTGGCCTCCATCACAGAGGACTCCTTGCATGAGCTGCAACTCCCACAATCTGGGAGCAAATTGTATCTTTCCCCTGTGCCAGAAGCCATCCCTGCTAACTGAACACAGCACAGACCCAAATACAGGCATTATCTATGTATCTATGTAAGATTTCAGGACACAAAATGGTCATTTTATTTCCTACTTGCCTAACTTCCCAGTAAGTGTCGCTTGCAGTTTTGAAGTTTACAAAAGTATGAAATCGATGTCTTTGTAATGTTTTTATATATGAGTATAGGATGCAAGAGGGGTGTCTGACACTGTTTTCTATCTGCTCTGAATGCCAAAGGGAAAATTAACTTAAATTACAGCAAGAGGAGACGTGCTTAGTTCTAAGCAAGTCATGACTAGGGGGAGTCCGAGTATTGAGCTAGAATTGGTTGCCACATACATTAGGAGCTTGAATGCCCAATATGGTGGGAGTTAGTCTGAAGGCTGCAAAGCAATCGGCCTGCCCAGTGTAGCTCCCAGAGCTCCTGGATACTGGTTTATCACCAGAATCATCTGGGGAATTCTTTATAAAACAGATTCCTGTGCCTCACCCCTAGATACTGGGATTCTGTTAGACCAGGGTTGGCGTTGGACTCTCAGCCAAATGATTTCATGAAAAATCCTTTTCCTATTGCTAACTTTATCAACCAACAGCAGAAACATGTGTTAGACTCCATGAGCCAAACAAGCTGAAGAATTCCTCCATAGTCTGTAAGAGGAAATTTCCTGACAAAATGGGAAAAAAGTTTTAAGGAGCCTTCACATCCAAGGGTGAGACATCTAGCCAAGCCACTGGTTGGTCTCTTCTGCCACAACTGCCAGGTCACAGGACCTGCTCCTCAACCACTCTGCCCTCCCACCTGCCCCTACCTGTCCCCACCAGCTCCCACTCCAGCCCAGCTGTTGACAACATGAAATCACTTATTGAATATTTTGTGTCTTGAAAAAGGAGAGAACTAATCTACTGTTTTTAAATTTTGTTTGGAAAATTCATTATTGCTCATGAAAGATCAAACAGTACACTTCACTGAACATCCACCACTCGCCACCCCCCACTGTCTTTAGATCATATCTGCTAAACATCTGTCTGTTCAAGACAGGGTACCAGATCCTGCAGAGGAAGCAGAGGACAGGGGGCCACCTGAGCATCCATCTCCATTCCTGATGGTCCACGGGCTTCCTATCCAGCTTGAGTGGGTCTCCCTTTTTCTCTTTCTCCTGTCCTTGGAAACAACCTAAATATCCAACAACAGACAAATGATTAAATACAGTTGGGGATGGCATACTATGTTCTTGGGTGGGATAATAACATTCTAAACTTGCTGATTCTACCAGGAATTGAAGAAATACAAGATAAAAATGAGATAAAGTTTTATATATATTAGTCTGGCAAAAAGAGGAAGCTGGATAATAGTGCAGGTGGGATGTGGGGTATAGGAGCCGCGTGCCCTGCTGATGGGTGTAGACTGATAGGTACAGCCATTCTAGGACCACGTGGCAAATACCAGTTAAATACATAACCCATCAATTCTGCTCTAGGCATTCCAAGAAAATTTCACATTTTCACTATATTTGGGGCAGCGTTATTTATGGAGGGGGAAGTTCAAAGTAGTCTGAGTTTTCCTCACTAGGAAAATGGGCAAGTAAAATGTGGAAGACGCCCCCCACAGAGTGTCATATAGTAGCCAGAAACAATGGATTAGATACAGCTACAGCGACATAGTTGACTTTTCAACATACAGTGTTGAAGGAGGTGCAGAAGAGGACATGATTGCCGGCTGACCCAAAAGCTGGACCTGGGCAATTGGTGTTTCCTCTTCTCCTCCCCGTCCTTGTATGTGTGGTGTTTCCACGGCGGGAGTCATTTTCAAGGATGCAGACTTGAGAGAGCAGGGTGTTGCTGAGACCATCTGCACGATGTACATGACTGAACGCTCACCCTTTCCCCATTAAAGCCTCCATATAAACTTTTTAAGATCCTGGCAGATGGGTGTAGGGAACTGCTTGTCTTGTGGCCGCCCAAGACAAGCCTCGTATCTAAGTTCCCTTGCTTATTAAACCTGCCACCTGTCACTCTGGAGTGGCTGCCTCTTCCTTCAGTCTCCATTTGTCCTCTGTGTGAGGGCCAGTTTGCAAACCAACACACAGAGTTTGATGGACAAAAACGAACCCCAAACGACATATTAGCATTTCTATAAGTTATAAAAATACATGCATACAAAACAATACCACCTATATTTTTTAAGATTACAGAAAGATAAATCATTAACATGGTTGCCTACGTACGGGGTGGGGGAGGGGGGTGGATGGCAGTGTAGGGAAAAACTAAATGACCACGGTGACAAGGTTGATGTGCCAAGACTTAAAGAGTAGGATGACCTCAAATATCTGCATCTGAGGTTCTCTACTTGTGCACATGCACGAGAGAAAATAATACAGCATGCCCATAATGTAAAATGTGGCCGTTACAAATAATATTGCAGGAGATTTACAGACACTGTGATCTCATACTAAGCAAAAGAGGTTACCAAACATCATGCCCCCTATTACTTCATTTTTTTTGAAAAATAAAAAATCTATATAAATTGAAAAATTGAAAGTGGCTGGTGGGGCACAGCAGGGATTAAACATTTTTGCTTTTCTGTATTTTTAATTTGCTTTCAATAACCATGTATTGTGCAATGAAGAGGAAATCAGGATTTTTTTTTTTTAAAACTTTGCGTTGGTTTTACAAAGACACAAAATAAAGAGGTCATAGGTAGCATTTATATGTACTGAAAAAAAAGGAAGCAATCTTTTAGGCTTTGTGTTTTCAAATGCAAATGCTCAAACCCAAGCTTTGTGGGTTGCTCTTTCCTTTTCCTTGAGGACAGAAGGAGCGAGTTGTTCTAAGGATCCCCACTTGGAAGGGGCAGTAGGTGGAAGGAGCCGGGACACGCATTACCAGGTGGCAGTGAAATGATGGACATTGAGGTTGGGGGCATTCACAGGAACTCCCCTCAGTCCCGACACAAGGAAATCTGCCTCCAGCCAGGAAAGTCACTTTAGCACAGCACTGTTTCACAACGTGTATCTACTCGAAAGGGCAGAACTTTCAGGCGAAGGATTTCTACTGAGACAGGGTATGGCTGGAGGATGTGGTGACGCTGGCCTGACATAGGAAGACTTGGTAGCTGCAATCTGCTTGCTTGAGGCCTTGCAGTTTCCTTCTTCATCTCCAGGCTGTTTACAGCCATCCTGGGCAGTGCTTCAATGACACAGCAGATGACTTTGTTAGAGGCGTTCAGCTTTACAGCATTAACAGACTTTGTAAAGCTGTGTGGAGCAATTCCTAGTCATCATAGGCAACAGATCTTTCCCCCCACATTTGAACAGACTTGACTGGCATGTTACAAAGTATATAGGGAGCTTCAGTCTTAGGAGCAGATTACTTTCTTTGAAGTGCTTGCCTGCATCCAAGTATTGGGACTGACAGCCCTACTGGCAGCCTGTGATGTTATAAGAGATGGTGACCTTGTCTTTTGGAATGAGTGGTCCCAGAAATCCGTGAGATGTTGCTGCACGTTTGTCTGTGAAGACTGGTGTTAACGCCTCCAGTTCAGGGTCTGAGTTGTCTGAACTGCCAGAGAACATGAACCTGACTGGACTGATTGACTTTCAGTCTACAAAAGTGATGAATCCGAGGTTCTATGATTGACTTTCAGTCTACAAAAGTGATGAATCCGAGGTTCTACAAAGATGGTCATTTCCAGCTCTTCTAGATATATGACATATGTACAATGCTAAGTGGGGTAGGAGGTGGAAAGAAAGGAATAACACAAAACGATTACTTTGAGGAAAGCATTAAAAACATATTAGTAGGAGGGAAATTAAATTAAGAGAACTGTCTTACCATTGAGTTCCTTAATGTCTGGCCTCTACCGAAGTAAGCAAATTTCTGCAGTTAACATGGGTGTAATTTTTCATGTTACATTTGTGTTGTGAACCAAAAATCTAGATGGGAAATTGCCTACTGATGAATTAGAACTATTAAAAGAGCCCTATTACAGAGAACGATTAGCTTCCCTGGCTCATGGTTTCCCACCAATCACAGAGTTTGTAATTTTGCACCATATGATTTTTCTGCATATAAATTTAGGAAGAGGAAATGAGATGGCTTAGATCGTTCACAGAGAGTCTGGATCTGAATTCAACTGCATGAGACCCAGTAATGTTTAGAAAGGTCAAGAGCTTTAGGACCAGAAAAATCCAGGTTCTAATCCAAGCTCCTTTTACAGTGTGCATGTGAAGCAAATCACATAGCCTGTCTGGGCCTGTTTGCTCATGTGTAAAATGAGGATGCCACCACCATCTGGTTTGAGGACTGTGTTGGGGCTCAGATAAGATTGTAGTTAAAAAGCATCTTGCCCAGTAGTAAGTGTATGTATACAGTAGGCAGACAATAAATGCTAGATTGCTTCCTTCCATCCCGATGGCCTTAATGGTTTTCAATTTTGAGGAAGGAGAAAGGATGGGAGAGAAAGAAAGATAAGAAAACACAATGGTAACTGATGGAGCAAGGTTTTAAGAGAATGGAAGTAGGTGGTATCACTGAGAGAGGACGCCTCTTCCCATAGACTGTAGGGAAGATGGTGAGCATGGCGTGAAAGCTAGTAAGTCCTGCAGGCAAGGAAGAAGGTTGGTAGAAAGCCCAGGAAGAAGCTAAAGGAGGACTTAATCTGGAAGAATGGAACATGCATGTGTTAAGTTAAAAAAAATTGCAAACATTCCACTCACCAAAAGGAATCTGCACAAAACCATACTTTCCATAATAGAGAGTTATATTCAGTGACATTTTGGAGATGCTATGTATGCATGTGTATATGGGAAAAAACTTCATAGTCATTATCTTTTCATGCTAAATTTTTATTTCAATGTTATGCAACTGCATAAGTATAAATATTTGTCCAATATACAACAATTATGACATCCATAGGGAATTTCTTAGAGAAAATAAGACTGCAAACACTTTATTGCACAGATCCTAACAAACTTTTAAGCTGGTAAATCTACAGCTGGGAGTACTACCAAGGAGCACGTCTTAACAATCACAGGAGACTGACTAAAGAGAACACAGGAGAACTTCTACCAGCTGAGTGGAGAGGTTTACAACAAACAGGTACTACGTGAATGCAACCTTAGGTACTCTGTAGCCATCCAAAATGCAAAAACATATTTGGCAAAAACGGTGATACACTATACAAATATACATAAAAATATCATTTGTAAACAAGCAGCTAAGTTGTGCTTTAAAGGAAACTGGACAGTTAAAAAGCAAAGGCTGTAAACCATGAACGACCTCCCCGACAGACCTGTCTATACATGTCTGAGTGCAGAAGGATTAGGTTATGACAACTGCCAAACACAGGTATGAATTATAAATGTTGAGACCATTTGTAAAACCCATTTAAGTTCTTTCAAAATCTTTGTTTCTTCTACAATTCACAGCACAGTGATGGGGAATGGCTAAAACCACATGGGAAAAAAAATGAGGGGCAAGGAGGAAACTTTGTCTTTTTCTTGCCATCGCCTACTCATTTTACAATGAAGAACAACCAAGCAGTCGGTTAAGTTATGTCTTTGTTTTCGGAGTGGAGTTTACAGCCTTGCTAAACGATTTACAATCCACAGGGCTGTAAGATGATGCTGTACTAGATGAACAACTTTATAGCCTGAAGATACTAAGACATCCCCAAGGGGGGCTGGGTGCTGGATTATATTTATTGGTAACTTTTTTTTCCTCTTACAAAATGAAAAAATGCTGCTGTGGATCCCAAGCATCTTAGAAATCCTTCTCTGCGTGTATTTTCTCTTAGTGCCTTAGTATTTATGTCCGCAAGTGCCATCTTACAATACAAACAAGTCACCAGGAAAACTGCGACAACGAAAAAAAACAAACAAAAAGACTCCCTCAGCACTAAAATGACTGGACAAATTCTACACAGTCCATGGTATACAAAATTTAAATAAGGCTTAGCAAAAGTAAAAAGGACAGGCACATTCAAGCACCAAATAGCTCCAACAAATCTTTTTTTGTTACAAAAATGCTGCTCTTTGTTAATACAGTATTTTTTTTGCATACAAATAAAGAGACCATGTTATGAAATGTATGGAGCTACCTGATGCACAGAAATGAATGTGAAACCCAGGAACTTGCTAAAAACAGCAAGCTTCATCTACAACATAAGGCCCCAGCTATGTATTAAAATGTATCTGATGTCCTGATTATTCCTTAGTATATATGCTATGATGTCAAAATCCACACCCCCCCAACTTGTCCTCAAAAAAGCAAATTTAAAACCTCTTCCAATGCCTTGATACTTATTATTCAACCTAAGTGCTAGCAGATTTGTGTGCGGCCAGTAACTTTCCTCTTTGTTCAAGAGCAGGGCTGGTGCAGAACTACTACAAAATGTGTGCTTCTTGGACTAGGGACTCGTAGCATAAAGGCCTGAGTTTAAGAGCATGAAAAGAAGGGAAAAGCAAGAGAATGGAAATAAAGTCGACACGTGTTTATAGCCCCTGCTCTACCTACAGTGAAGACCTGACATACACACCCACAGACAAGGACCACTGGCCTTTCAGACAGTTGGACCCAGGATCAAAATGGCCATGAGGATGACTGTGAAATGAACATGGCTAGCTCCATCTGCTCTGGCCATTCCTGATGGAGGAGGATTCCAAATGCAGCCATTCAAGTAGTTCTTGCTTTAGATCTGGAAATATAGGTAGCCAGACACAGTACTATCAAAATCTCTGGTTAAAAATACACATAAAAACTCACAATCTAGTGTATTTCGGGCTTTCTTTAATCATAAACTCTAGTTAGAATGTTTCAACTTAGAAAAATGTAGCCTTGAAATAATTCCTTTCAATCACAGACCAAAACATGTGGGTGGATGTGTATATACACAAATATGGGTGTATCTATACTTTTACACACACCCAGTTTCAACCATTTTACTTCATTCCTGCATTATGATCAGTGGTAAAGCAAGAATCTTATTAAAAAAAAAAAAAAACTGCAGTAAACGACGCCATCAGCAGCAAGGAATCGGCTCTACATCCCAAACCAAACACACTGCTAGATATTTACAGAGAAAATCTTTTCCCTCAACAACCCTCAACCTCAACTGTAAAGATTGTTGTTGTTGCTGTTTAGGTTTTGTGTTTTTTTTTCTCTCGTACAAACACTATCTGGTAACAGTTTACCGGTTACAATTGGGAAGGCATTTGGAAGAAGGTCCCCTCTTTCTCTCCATCCCTTCTCTCCCACATTCTTCAAGGAGGCTCCGGACTCTGCCTGGGGGGCGTTCCCACGCAGTGCTGGTTTCCAAGGTCAACAAGATGCAGTTACACACGCAGGCGCAGACCGGATCTCCCGGTCTCGCCCTGGACCTGCTCCATCACCAGGCTTTTTTGTGAGGGCTGCCTCGCAAACTCTCTTTTCCCCGTCTCTGCCGCAGCCCCGAGTCCTTCTCAGATGTAAGGGTGATGGGACGCTCAGTGTTTGGAGCTGGGGACGGCTTAGTCACCTCTCTGCCCACATTCTGTTTCCTCGTCTGAGGAGGCTGGGTGGGGGCTGGCTCTTTCCCTTTGGTTTCTCCTGAGGGGGCTGCTCCTGAGAGGGCCCTGTCCCGGTGGCCAGCGGCCCCCACCATGCCTGGGTTGGGGTGATGCGACTCCAGAGTGATGACTGAGCTGCGGAAGGATGGCAGGGAGTCGCTCTTTGTCATCTGGGTTCTGCCGTCTCCCGCAGGCAGTGACTTCCTATGGTCCCTGCTGCTGGAGCCTGGGGGCTCAGCCGCAGCCCCGCCAGCCTGGGCAGAGGAGGTATCGCCGCAGGTTGGAGAAGCTTCTCGAATCCCCAGTCTGGCCTCAGGAAAGCCGGAAGAGTAGCTCAAAGACTTCTCTGGGAGGGCAGCACAGTGGAAAGAGCTCTGCCCTATGGCTGAGGGCGACCGTTTCATGCCACTGGGCTTGCCCGCCTCAGTCAGTGGCTTCTGGGGACTGGGCCCTTTCCCCTTGGCCTCCGGCCAGCCCTTCCCCGTGGCCGCTGCTGGCCTCTCCGCACCCTTGGACTTGGCCTCACTGGGTGCCGGGGCAAGGGTGGTCTCCAGCTTCCCAATGTCCGCCGGGGCAAGGCTGGTCTCCAGCTTCCCGACATCTGCTGGGGCGTAAAGTGCTTCGGTGCATTTCTTGCCTTCAGACTTCCCATCTGTGCTGGAGGCCAGCAGACTCGGGCTCCTGTCTGTCTGTTTGCACAGAGGGGTGCAGTCTTTCACAGTGGATGGTTTTTGGGGCTTTGGAGATGGGTTTTGCTTTTCCCCGACAGTGGGAAGTTTCTGGTCCACCGACTCACTGGCCCCTAAGTGTCCCTGCCGAGGCGGATGCTCAGGCTTCTGCAGCATCTCTGGGGGATGCCCACCACTGGTGGGTCTCAGCTTGGTGTCTAGAGGACCCCCTTCCATGTGCAGGGGGACTGAGGGTCCACTTCCTCCCTGGCCAGTCACACTGCTAGCTGTGGTCTGGGGGCCTGGGAACACCTCCAACACACTCTTAATGCTGCCCTTCCCCTCTCGGCCAGGGCCACTGGGGGCCTGGGCACCAGGGTCTTTGCCCACTGCAGCCCCAACACTTGGCTTCTGGGAGGAGAGTGGCCTGTCTGGGTGCTTGGACTTTGGAGGGCCTGGGTCTGGGCCAGGCCTGGGCTTGTGGCTGCTGCTTTCACTGTGTATGGCAGCAGCGGGCTTGGGAGGGTCCCGGAAGCCCAGGCTGGGGTCTGCAGCACAGGGCTTGCTCCCCAGCTCTCTGCTTGCAGGGTGGCTTGCTGAACTGCAATGCTGCCGAGCAGCCAGGCCAGGCAGCTCTTTGGTGGTGGGGGCTTGCTGAGGGCTACTGTTGAGGTGCTTCTGTAAGGGCTGCTCTTTCTTTTCTGGTTCCCTGGGACTGTCTTTCTGCAAAGCTGGGAAACCAGAGGGCTTTGCATTCTTTGCACTCTCCGTCCTGGGTGGCTCCAGGGACCACCGGGCAGGAGTGGCTTCTTGCTTGGGTTCCAGGCTGCTCCTTCCCTTGCCCAGCTCCTTCTCACAAGGAGTCCCTGCCAAGTACAAAGAGGAGTCCTCTCTGGCCAACAGCCTCACCTCATCTCGGCCATCTTTGGGGTTTGCTTTCCCACAAGGCCTGCATGCTTTCTCCACGGCCTGGATCTGGGTGTAGACATCTGGGCAGGTCCTCCCCACAGCCGGGAGGGTTTTGGAGTTGTCAATGGTTTTAGCAGCGTCTGGCAGACGCAGCTCCTTGGAGGGGTCTCTGTGGACATCAGCCCTTGCGGCCGACCGCTCACTTCTGGCTGAGGAAGGGCCCTTTTCGGATGACTCCCTCCCACTATGCTTCTCCCTGGAGGGGGCTCCTTCGGGTAGGAGAGTGCTGTGCAATCTAGATAGCTCAGCGGCATGGAGGTTCTGCCCCAGGAAGGGAAGGAGCTTAACATCAGGACTGCTGTGGTCTTGGTGTTGGCTGGGGCTGCCCTCTCTCCGCTGGGGATCACTTTCCATGACAATCACCGGGGTCCTGGCTGTGTGGGAAGCCTTCCTGTCCAGCTTCAGCTCTGGGTCAGGCAGGGGAGCTGTGGGTGAACTCTGCAGACCCCGGCTGGTGGGCAGGAACCGGGGCTCGAGCAGGTAAGATTTGCTCACCTTGAAGCCAGCAGAGGAGGACTCCCTCTGACCTACAGTCTCACCCTTCCTCCCCCCACTGCTGGGGGGAGCCAGCGGCACAGGGGGCCCCAGGTCACTGCACGGGCTGGGACTCTGTGCCGGCTCTGGGGAAGGCAGCTCCGTCTTGGAGGCCTGCGGTCCAGACAGGAGAGCAATGTCCAAAGTGCCCTCAATTGGCTTCAAACACGACACAGACCTCCCTTCCAGCTTATACTCAGAGGGGCTTTTCCGGACAGGTGACTCAGGAGCAGTCAAGCCCGGCTTCTCCACTCCACTGTCCACCCGGCCAGCTAGGGCCTTGAGAGGGACAAAGGAGATGGCGCTGATCTGAGCCGTGTGGGCACTGCTGATGAATGGCGCACGGCTCTCGGAGGCCGCCGGGGCCTCCTGCTGCCCTCCTGCCGGCCGGCCCGGGCTCCCTGGCAAGCATTCGTGGGTGCTGGGGGTCAGTTTGGGCTTGAGCACAGGGCCAAGGCTGTCATCTCTGTCTTCAAGTGATACTTTCTTTCGGAGGTAATCGATGTTGGCCAGCTTGCTGTCTAACTTCTCACCCCGGAGGCCCTCCTTGGCCTGGGGGTCCTTCTCTGAGTTGTCACCCTTCCCGGAGGTGGACCTGTTGGTGGAGTGACAGGGACCGTCTTGGAGGGTGCTGTGAGCCGAGGCTCGTTTGAGGTCACAGGTGCCCTGGCTGTGGTCCCTGGGTGCTGCCGCCCCCTCCAAGGAGACCCTCTCACTGGCCCGTGCACTGGCTTGCTTATGGAGAGCATCTTTCAGCAGGCTGCCCGGTGCCTGGGCCTCCTGCATGGCTGCTTTGTTATCAAAGTGATTTGACCTTTCTGAAGCCTTCGGGTAGATTTTCTTCTCTCTCTCTTCCAGCCTAAAAGTGGAAAGATTTTCCAAATCACTGCCAAGTCCGTGGGGTTTTGGGTGGGGTTCCTGTTTCTCTGGGAGCCCGTCGGGTTTCTTCACCACCACCTTGGCCTTCAGCTTCTCTCGGTCCAGCTCATCCACAGACTCCTGGCGGCCCAGCTTCCGGGACACAGGGCGTTTCAGGCAGCCTTGCTCCACGGGCCTGGCCCGGCTGAGGGCAGGCGTGTCACACACATTCTCCTCCAGGCTCTGCAAGGTCACCTCCCGCTGGGACTGCTCCCGCTGCACCTCCTCCTGGGTGACCTCCAGGCTGTGCTTGCGGGAGCACAGGTGCTTCTTGTCACTGCTGTAAGAGGGGGAGAGCTTCTCCTCCGACTGCACGCGCTTGAGCAGGGGGGACCGCGGGGGCTCAGCGCTCTTGGGCCGCACGATGTGTCTGACAATGGTCGGGGGGGAGTGCATTTTGCTGGGAAAGGCTTGGGCAATCTTGGTGTTGCCAAGTGAGTGTCCCAACAGAGGGGACGGTGACCGCTGAGGGGAGGTGGGCTGTGGCGTGGGCGAGGGTGTCCGGGCCAGCGGGGAGAGCGGGATGCTACCTGCCGACTTCCGCCTTCCGGACCGGTACCGCTGCCCGCTGAGTTTGGGGGCCAGACCATGGAGCGTGCTGGGCCGGATGTGCCCTGACCCCGCTGGGGAGTTGGGGGCACTAGAGCTTGGGGAGCTGCTCTGGGAGGAGTTAGTACCTGTGGGGGGAAAACAGAATGCTGTGAGCGATGCCCACCTTTCCATGCTCTCAGACCAGGGTGTTTTAGGGAAGGTCAGGGACAGGTCAGCAAACTGTCTCAGCATCTAACTCTAATGAATAAATGCTTTTCAGATTAACCCCCCCCCAACATCCAGGGTTAACCAGATACTTCCTGTCTTATTTAATGGTCCAAGTCACCGTATCTTCTGCCCTTCCTGTAAATCCTGTTCTCTCTCAATGACATCCTCACCCCTCTTTCCTTAAGCTGGAAGAAACCTGTCTTCCAGGCTCTCCGATGGAGACCACTCAACTCTCCCTTGCTGTGGAGGCGAGACGCCTCACTCACCGGATGGGAAGTCAGGGGTGGAGCGGTAGCTGGGTGTAGGGGATCGGGGAGACAAGCTGTGAGTGGGGGACCCTGGGAGGCTCTCCCCTGATGACAGCGATCGGTTCAAGCAGGAGAAGCTTCGGCTGGTGTGGAGTAAAGGAGAAGGCTGCTTGGCTAGTTTTTTGAAAAGGGATCTCCTCCTAGGGTGAAAATAGGAGAAAACAGATCAGATTCTGTATTCAAAACCACTCCTGCCTCCCCAAAATACCAGTGCATTCCGGACACACCTCTGGGCCAGAGACACACATCCTATTAAAGACTGGGAACCCACTTTCAGATTAAAAAATTTCTATGACTTAGACCGAAAGAGTCTTTATTATTATGCAATGAAAGCTCTCTTCTTTCTTCTCTGAATTTCAAACCCTTTAAGAGGAGCTGGGAAAATAGAAAAAGGTATTTAATAAATACACATTCATTTGTTTGTCAGGTTTATGAGGAGATTGTTTTTGGCCTGAAAGCTTCCAAGTACATACCCCCAAACACCCTGACGCCATTTAATTAAGAGATAATACAAAGTAAATCCTGGGAAGAAAAGCCATCATCTTGGATGTAAAATTCTTTAGTGGTGACACACTGGGCCGAGGTTTTATCTCTGAGGGGCTGTCTGCTGTGCTCATTTCATTGTGAGCTCCCGACTGCTCCTGAGGATAGTGGAGGCTGCACGTTTACATAAAAGAGCCGAGAAAGGGGAACTGAAGCTTATCCTATCAGCAGGGCGGCAGACACCAGGCTGCAGCAGAAGCAAATGTGTAGTCAGTGCCCAACAAGCACATCGTGAAGTAAAAAGCACGGCTTCAGATGGCTCCCAGTGCAGGCAGCTGTACAGAGCTCCTCTGCCATCACGCAAGCCTGGTTCACCCCGGCGCTTAGGCACTAAGCTTACACCCTGCTACTCCTTGAAAACAGTGTGTTCTATGTGACTTAAAGCACAATCAAATCATAAAGCTCACCTTAAAAAAGAAAAAAGAGATCTCAGAATGTGTGTGTGTGTGTGTAGTTTAATCAAAATAATAAATGCACTTGAGTTACAAAGTCAAATACGTTGATGAACTTATAATGAAAAATAACAACTCTCTGCTCTGTCTTTTGCTCAATCCCCAGAGAAACCACTTTCTACTCTTCTAGCTGCTGGCTTTCCCATTTGTCTGCAAATTGCTAAGTAATATGCTTATGCTGTTTTTTCAGTTTTTCAATTTTAGAAATGATCTGTTGATTTCCTACCACAGAAGATGAGAATTAAGTTCTCATACAACTCCTTCCACCTTCTGACCCAAAATATTTCCCTGTTTCTATTCTTCCCAGTAGAGCTAAACCAAAATTTTTGGTTTGAAAAAAAGGCTGGTGTTTTCTTTATTTTACATGATAAATACTCTTCAGATCTGGGCCATGTAAGATATGATTCTATTTTTCTTTCTTGTACAACTCTGTCTTTCCTGGAGTTAATAGTCATTCCTTTTTTATTTGCTTACTTTTCTTTTCTATCATCAAAATTCCTCACAATCTAGGGGCAGGTATAGCCCAGAAGTAGAGTGCATGCTTAGCATGCATGAAGTCCTGCGTTCAACCCCCAGTACCTTCATTAAAAAATTAAATTAAATTAAATTTTAAAAACCCTCATAATCTGATCTGACGCACCAGATCCAAGTGGGTAAAGGAGGGACGCTGCGGCATCAAGCAGGGAGCACATCCAGACAGTTGCCTGGCATGAAATGTCCCCACCAGAAACACATACACACATCATCCATGGTGTCTGCAGAGCACAAAATGGCACACGAAGTGCCTCCTCGACTGCAAATGTGTAACCCAGTTAGACTTTCAGTCAGTAAAACAAAGCCTTTTTATTTCTGGGCTTATTTGGATGCTTTAAAGATCAGTTATCTTGGAATATCTGGCATTAAAAAATAGCAACTGTTTGTTGTCAAATCATGTAAAGGACATTATTAAAGGTAGATGTAATGCTAAAAACTGCCTGAAGTTTCAGTTCCTCAAATCCAACTCAGCTGAAGTCTAGAGACTGAGAAACAGCAAAGGGCTTTTCATGGTTCTCACACGTGAGAGAAAGCCATCTGAATGTAAAGCCATCTACAGTGTAACTATGTAAATCTTTTCACTATGAAAAATAATGCCGTTATGAATTAATAGAAACGCTGATGAATGAATAGATGTGAACCACAGCGTAACATTTCTCAGAGGGAAAAGGACCCTTCTTATATGAAAGAGTTTCAATTAGGTAAGGAGTAACCTGCCTTCAGTGTGGGACACAACCAAGCCCAGGAAGAGGACTGCTCCAACGCACCTTTCTAGACTTTCCTTCTTCTTAGATTTCTTACTCCGCCTCACCATCCGACTCTTGTAGCTGTTTCTCCTGGCTGGTCCTGTTTTGATTGATGTATTTTCAAATGGAGTGGTTGTGATTGACACCTTATTTCCACTCTATTAAAAAAAAAAAGGGAAATGCTGTGATGACACAAGACCAGAACAGAGATAAGAGATCCAAAGACAAAGATCTGTAAGGACAGATATACTTAAAAGGCTTTCTGTTTGTCAGTGACCCTTCAAGCAGTCAAGTATGATGGAGCACAAACTGGGTGGGAGGAAACTGTGAGGTTTCCTCAGGAGGAGGGGCTCTGGACTCCACAGAGCTGCCTGTACATCCCAGCCTGTGACCTGAGCACTTGCCGGTACCATCAACAATAGAGTCCCACCATCTCGTGGGGCTCCTCTGAGGATTAAGGGGATGGAGTTTGTAAAGCCTTTAGCACCAAGGGTGACACAGGGGAAGGGCTCTATAACTGTCATCTTCATCCATGTGTATTAAGTATAAACATGCCCAGGGGCTGTCTGCTCTTGGTTGATTTATTTTTCTTTTCTCTCCTTTTTGTGTTTTTCTTTTGACCTAGAAGTCATAGAGCAGCAAGACTGAATGAGACTTTTATTTTTAATTATTTTTAAAGATTCCTTTTCTACCACCAGAAAACCTGTCAGCATGCACAGCTGGAAAGTTTATGCCAGCAATAGCCTCTCTCTCGCTAGGTCAGGCAGGGTGAGGTCATTCCTGGTGGGATTCTGTGTCCTTCCACTTAGTCCTGGGACAGAGGCTTGCTGGGCAGGTCCCAGGGACGGATTTGAGAGCAGTCCCAGGCCAGGCTGAGGGATGCCCTGGGCAGGTGGGCGGAGCCCATCCCAGACAGCACCCACCCCCTTCACTCCCATATTAATGACCTCTTCTTGAATTTCTTAATAACCAGGTAGAAACACATCCTTTCAAAGCCACAGATGGCCCTGAATACCCAGAAAAAACAAGAAATATAAGGAGAAGGGCCTTTTAAATGGCCTATGCCCGGCAGATGCCTAGCAACTTGGCTCTAAGTGGCGCTAAGAGTTGGGGGATCAAGTATGGTGGAGGCCGGGGACTGAAAAAAACAGAGATTGTTTCAACATAAACATCCACCTCCCCACCCGATTTGGGAAGTAATACAGGTCATTATAAGAAAAAACAGTCAAGCATATACAGAAAAAAATCATTGAGAAGCCTATCACCCAGCTAACATTGGTTATATTTTAGTATATTTCCTGCTTTTTTTTTAACAGGCATGTATAAATTATGCATCTATACATACTTTATAAATAACTTTAATCTTAATTAAACTAACCTAATATTTAGTTTTATGTTGGTTTTTTATTTTTACTTCACATTTCATAACTCTGTAAAATGTCTCCTTCATCACTGAATATTCCTTAAGAACATAATTTTTACTGGTTATATAGCAATATTCCATGAGATGGGGGAATCAAAATTTAACTATTTCCCTACTGCTATTGTTTTCTGCTTTTCAATTATTATAAGAGTTGAAATAAATGTCTTTATCTGTAAGTCATCATTCTAACCTGACATTTTCCTTAGATTATCTAATTAGACTCATTATACTGCATCAAAGAGTCTATCTGAACTTTTAAAAGACTCCTGGTACATAATGATACACTAATTTCCAGAAAGTTTATGTCAATTTTTATTCTTGCCAGCAGCACATGAATACCTCTCTTACCACAGACTTGTCAGAACCGAATTTGGTGGTGGTGGTGGGGTAATTAGGTATTTATTTATTTATTTATTTATTTATTTATTTATTTATTTATTTAATGGAGGTACTGGGGATTGAACCCAGGACCTCATGCATGCTAAGCATGTGCTCTACCACTGAGCTGTACCCTACCCCTCAGAACTGAATACTAACATTAAACAAATGAGCGATTTTATAGGAAAAAGTTACATCAAGTTTTAATCTTTGTTCTTTGACTATTAACCAAGCTGAATGCTGTCTCATTTATTTTGTATCATTTGTATTTCTTCAGGGAATGACATGTTCATGTCTTACATCCAATTTAGTATCAAAGGTCTTAGTACTATTAATTTTGGAGTTCTTTATATATTTAAGAACATATAATCCCATACTTAATGTCATAATTGTAGAAAAATATTTTAGGGAAATGGGATTTGAACTTAAACAAGGGAAAAAATGTTTTCATTATGAAAGAATAAATTACATGTTTTACAAGCAAATGCCAAAACTTTAAAAATAAATCTTTATCTGATAATAGAGATGGACATTCTACTTATTCTTTAAACTAAAAATTCAGTGTATTCCTAGGAAAGGCCTACTAATGAAGGTTGTTTGGAATGGGGTTTTCTCTTCACAAACTGAGTGAGGCTGGGCTAAAATTTTCCCTATCTGCCTTAGGAGATGGAAAAAGGCAACAAACATGGCAGGAGTTTGTCCTCACTGAAGCCCCTTCCGTCCTTTTCTACATCACATATGAGTGACACAGAGCTGCAACGACCGCTGGGGCTGCTGTGGCATGTAAGTCCCTGGAGCCGGAACCCACTCACACCACAACACTGACTTTCATATTCCTGTTGACAAGGGGCTACCAATGCCACTGAGTATTTTAAAACACATTGTGACTATTCAAGCATTTTCCATATATATTCTCTTTATTTTCACAACCAAGTCATAAGGGCTGTAAAAAAAAAAAAAAAAAACCTTCCAGGAAGGGATTATTATCCTTTCATTGTACAGAAGGAAAACAGATTCAGAGAAACAGGGTCTTCTTTCCCAAGTCACAGAGGCCAGAGGAAGAGCCCAAACCTGGCTCTCCTGCCCCTCACCCCCTGCCCACTCCCTGCGGGCAGGGCACATTCTCACCCCCCACCCCTTCCACCTCCCTCGTTCCCAGCAGAAGGCACAGCTTAATGAGTGGGGGTGGGAGGGTGGGGGGCGGAACCAGGTGCTGTACTGATACAAGGAATGATCAATGTATCACACTGTCAAGAAGAGACTTAAAATACATAAAATATCATAAACATTATATGACATAAACATAAAATAAATGCTGAACATTTCTCATCAGAAAATATTTATGACCAGGGTTTGCTGAATCAGAGCCCAACATTGAGCCCTGTACAAATGTCTCTTTCCACTATAAAAATCAAACATGCTTTTCTCTTGTTTCTTTATATGGCTGTACCAGAGGACAGTTCCCTTGACTTACGGAAATACACCAAGAGATAACTTCCCCAAGGAGAAAGACAGACACAAAAAATGCAGAGTGCAAATACTTGGTTGGAAACATTGTTGATTACGAAAATGGTTAAGATTGGAAAAATAATTTCACGGAGCACAGGTGAGAATTGTGAAGCCTGCCACCTTGTGGATCCATTGGCTATAGCAAGTGCTGCCAGAGCAGGGAGCAAAGCAACATGTTTTCCTGGCTCATTTACCTCAACAAATTCTTTTGGAGAAGGTGCAAGCTCTTATCAGAGACATTCTGTGGTATTGTTTTAAAAAATAACAACAGCAAAACCAGGCCAGTGGACTATTAAATGTTCAATTAGTTAAGTATTCCTTTAAACTACTTGTGTGATTAGTGCACAGCGGGAGGGAAATTATTTTAAGCTGGCTGAACTGAATACAAAAAGTGAAGTCAGGCTATACAGTCTCTTCTCTCAGTCTGACTCTGTGTTGGTTTATCAGTTGGCCTTGGGTATCTCACTGAGATTCTTTCTCTGCAAAATGCACGTGATGGACCAGCACCCTTTGAGACCATGCCCTGACTCACACCTCCATGGTCCAGCCCCAGCTATCCAGCACACTTCAACCCATATGCTCTGAACTCAGGCTCCAGCTACTGGTTTACTCGTGTGCCTCAAGCGCTTTGAGCTCCCTGCCCTTGTGCTTTTAGGCATCTTCTTTGTTTTGCCTAGACCATCCTGCACCCCCTTTCCACACATTCCACATCCACTCATCCTTCACAGTCCTGCACAGAAACCCACCAAGTCTTGATCCCTGTCCACCCTGGTGGAGAGCTCTCTATCTTTCTGAACTTGGGCCATATTTTCAGCTTACTCCTTTCATTTACACTTTGATAGCTGAGTATTGCCACCGTTTCCCCCTGAACACTGGGTTGTAAGTTCTTGGCAATTGGAGAATTCCATGCATAGAGCACTGTGCTGTGCTGGCTGGAAGCACAGGCTTGGGCTGCAATGCTGGGAGGGAATCCTCTTCTGCTCCTCCTAGCAGACATCCTTGGGCTGCTCTGCTAATTGCTCCCTGCTTTCATTTCTTCATCTAAAATGGGCACATTTATATTTATAGCACCTCAGCATGGCATATGAGGACTACCTGAGTTTACTCATGTAAAGTGCTCCCAATTACCTATTACTCCCAATTACTGATTAGAGCAGCCAAGTTGGATAGGTAATCCTGTGAGCAGGGGATATGACCGGGTCAGCGTGGCCTCCAGCATCCACTATTGTGGCTGGACAAAGATTTCAGTGCTTTCATAAAGTCCTTCTAGAAAGCTACTTGAAATATACATACAGCCCTATGTAATGGGCTCCGTGAGATTCTGTGAAGTGGTCTGCAAGTATAAACTACCCGTAAACAGCATCCAAGAATACCAAAATATGGCTACTACCTTGATGTCCCGCCAGGGACGGCACATCAGAGCCCAGTGTTGGTCCCAGTCACTTCATGCTTTGTCCAAGAATCGCTACTTAAATTTAAAAGAAAGCTGCATGATTACACAGTTCACTGGAAAGATAATTAAATCCCTTGTATCCTTTTTGTCTCATTACACTGGTTACTCCTCTCAAGTGCTTCCCTGGTGAACCTCTACTTGAATCTGAGACGCAGCACGCCACGGCTTCGAAAGGGAGCTAAAGGCTCTCTGTTACACATGTCCGGGCCGCTTCAGAAGAGACACACATCAGGCAGACCCAGAAATGAAGGCACTGGGGAACCAGATGAGGACAAAGTGTTATAAATGGGATCAACTGGTTCTACCCAGAGACCTAGCCAGAGAACTTTAGGAGAACTGGACATTCAAGTTTCATAGAAGCAGGAAGAGAGATTTTAAAGTCCAGCATCATATTAAAATACTTTATAAAATAAATTACAAGTGACCAAAGGTCTCAGCAAAATAAACAAATGCATATTTTCTCAAGATACATGTAGGTTTCAGTTTATTATTTCTTCTTCTGATCTTATGAGCAGATGTAAGAAATAATATAAAGATACCCTGGGTCAGGAGCTAAGATGGGTATAGCATAACACTGCTATAAAGAACGTAGGAGGCCGAATATGTTACCACTTAAAATCCATTTGCTGATGCCAAGACTCTAAGATGAATAACAACTAAAAGAAGCTCACTTATAAAACATAGATTTATTATCTAAACAAAGGGTGAGCTAATGGAAAAGCTCAGGGAGCAGTTTAGATAGAAGCACCTGTCTGCCTACTTTTGTGGCCCTGAACCCACTGGAAAGTCTTATATATTGGATACAGTAGACAGAGGGGAAAAACCCCAAACAACTGGCCTGGGCCCTTACTCACAAAAGGGTCGATGTGGAGCAGAAGTGGGGCACCCCTGGACCACAGGCTCAGGTACTATAAGAGATGCGGCTGGTCAGACTCATGAACCTTTGGTCTCTTTCTTGAATTTTGTCTCGGGGAGTCTGAGGTCATTCCAGGTGACTCTCACAGCCAAGGGATCTCCAAGTCTACAGTCCTGCTCTGCCTTCAATTTCTTAGACACTTACTACAACAGAGTTGTTCCATGCCAGTTGGACAAAGAACATTTTCCAGAAGAGATGGTGAATGAAATTTAAAAACTCAGGTCTGACCTGTGTAGGTACCAGAAGAGCAACTCCAGCCACCTTAAGGCTTCAGTCCCAAACCAAATGGCATGTACATTAACACATGAGTCAAGACACAACACAAGTAATCGCATGTGCTTGGCTCCTCCCGTGGTAACTTTCGGACAGCAAGCAAAGGAGAACCCCCGGTTCATCCCAATTCCACAAACATTTACTGAGCACCCACCCACGTACAAGGCACCGGGTGAATGTTGGGATGGTGTGGGAAGCTTTAATAGTAACTCCACGTCCCTCCTGCAGGTCAGATTTGCCAGGCGTTCACTGTGTCTGATTTCCAACACTGCCTATGGCCCTGAAAAATTCTCTCAATGTTCAGTCCTATTTCTCCAATGATGAATTATATGCATTCAAGAGAAGGTTGACTAGAGTTAGGAGAATCAGTTATAGGTAAGGATGACAGCAGAGCCAGGCCCCAGCTTCCATGGGGCCTGAGGCCAAGTCCAAAATTTCATTAATTCTGTGAAGTGACTAATGGCAATGACTTTCCTCCAATCTGCCACTTCAGAACAGACCTTTGAATGTGCACGCTATTACTATTCCCAGAACCTAGACCAGATCCTGAATCTTTTGAAGAACATGCCTTTGTTGGCTGGGGGATGAGAGAAGGAGGAAAAATCATCACCTCCCTGCAGTACTTTCCAAGTTTCTAATTTTCTTTCAAGTTCTAGTTCAGTGTCACTTCTCTGTGCTGCCTCTCCCCATTCACAGAATGTTCTCCCCAAAAGAATGGCATCCTTCCCCCCCCCGCCAGCACTGGCTCATCAAGCTGCACTTTATCTGCTTGCATGTCTCTCCTACAGCCCCTCTCCTTCTCGAGGGCAAGGACCTGACTATAATTTCCGTGTTACCAACATCTACCAGGGTACCTGCCTCTGAGCAAATGTTCTAGAAACAGTCTGAATGTGCTCTGTTCAAATGACATATCTGTTAAAGTTTTATCTCTCACAGGGTGCAGATTATCTGGAGTGATGGCTCACATCTGACGGCCTGGCCCCTTCAAGCCCCTCCTGGTGCTCATATAGCAGGAGGTCATCCTTAAATCCACTGACTTGTAAAATAATCTTACAATTAAAGACGGTATTTTTGATCAGAGATAGTCTTCTTTTCTTGAAAAAAACTTAAAATCAAACCAAATGTGTCTTTGTTTTAACCAGATCCATATTTGGAGCTATAACTTATATATTCCGCAGTCAGCAGGTGGCAAAGCAAATAACTCAACCGAACAGAGAGGGTCACTGGAGATGGTCTCCACCACACTCGTGCTTTTTGTGATCATCTCACTCCACTGTCTTGAGTCAGCTTACACTCCATGTAGAAACTGGTCTGTGTTCAAATTCATTTGTACAAGAGGGGAAAGGCCGAATGATTTCCAGAACCCCTTCTTCCATGACCATCTATTTCTATCACTTACAGTGTATGTTATGTACTCACAGCTCTAACTTTCAAAGGAAATCCAGCTCTCAGACGCAACCTTCAGATCTGACCTCACAGTTTAATACCACTTTGTCTTCTGCTATGTAGAATAAAACCTACGAAATGTAGCTGAAGAAAATCACCTTTAGGATAGATGTTTTCCAAACAGATGTTTTCTATGTATGATACATAAAAGAGAACCTTTATTATTTGTAATTTAGGGTAAGAAGTAAAATTAAATTCGGAAGTGATTATGCAGCCACCCAAATGTGTTCTTCCATGCTATAAAACCAAAGAATTCATGTTATTTTTGCCTTTACATTAAACCTGAGACTACTGAATCCTTTCTCAGGAATGAGACTGGGTGGGTGGGAATTTGCTGTACAGAAGGACTCTAGGACTTGGAGTAAAGAACTCTTAGTGCTAGTTCCTTCTGGCTACCTGCTTCATCTGGATGGCCATGACACAAAAAAGGCAATACCTTTAGCAGGAGCTCGATAACTTCTGTATGGACAAGTCCGTGCACTGGTTCTCCATTGATGTGTGTGATCAGATCCCCAGCCTTCAGTCCCGCCTGGCAAGCTGGACTTCCTTCTTCTACGTTCTAAAGTTCAAAAGGAGGATATATTTGTAAGCAAACAAATGACAATCCTAACACCTGCTGTTTCTTGTGGCAGAGTATTCTGAGTTAATCAGCAAATGATCCTGAGCTCCTAAGAGGAAATCAGTAAGACATGGTTACTATTCCTTTTCTGTCATCATTCTAAAATAGGATAATTCCTATGGTCCCTTAAAAATTTTCAGATGATTTGAGAATGTATATATGTATATGTATGAGTGTGTATATATGTGTATGTGTATACATATATACATACGCACACATACATATATATACATATATTTAAAGAAAGTCAGGGAAAAAATTCAAGAAAAAAAGAATGAAAGAAGGATAGAAATAAGACTATCTTTGACTATTTCTACTAGCTTGGTATGCAAAGTGGATAATCATATATGAAGACTAACAGAATTATGAGAAAGAATTCATTTTTGCTAAATTCAACTCCACCACATAGATAAAGGGCAACAGGTCCCAAATGCCAGCTTCACAGAAAAAAAGTTTGCTGTTAATTACACTTCAGTTATGTTAACGTATTCATTCTCTGGTTTGGCTGGGACTGAAACTAACAAGGCAGAGAGACCATGGGTCTTACCCAAACAATATGGTGCACTGTGTAGATGTCACTGTCTCCCACATACACCCGGATGGCTCGGATGGTGAAACCATAGTTCTTCCCTGAACTGTGGATCACAATGGGCTGATGTGGACTGGCAGAAGCTCCTGAGGAATCTCGGCTGGGAGAGGAATCCCGTGAAGAAGAAGGGTCCGAGGACAGGGAATGGGGGGACATTGGACTCCCCAGTGGAGAAACAGCAAACATGTCTGCAACAAAGAAGCCAGTCATCAAAGCTGATCACACACACTCCGCACAGCCAGCCTTTAACCATGGAGCCCTGACCAGCTTGGCAGCACAACCACAAAACAAATCCATTTGCTTCTAATAAAGAAGAAATAATATAGAAAGATGTATATTGGTAGCTAGAATGGATTTCAGAACAGAAGCCTGTCAAGGAAATTTCAGAAGTGTCTCTTTTTAAACTAACTTTTAAAGTAATAATCTAAAGTTTTAATTCCTTAGTTCTTTACACTAAGTAAGAAACAATACAAAGTGTCACTACTGGCTGTGATTTTTTAAAATACATTTTCTTTTAATTAAAGAAATAAATCATAGATGCACGAATTTCAAGTACAGCCTCATGCAGAGGAGGCGGTATGGACAGGAAAAGACACTCAGGCTACAAATCTTGCCCTAAACACATTTAATGTGGTCCTTCTCAAACACACATGGCTGGGAAAGCAGTTCATCAGTTTACTTCTGCCTTTTATATTATTGAACTAACACTGATGAAATAACTTTCATCAAGAAAACACTGCCACGTCAGCTTCTCTAGAGAAGAATCACTACTCATGACTATGACTGGAACTGATTCTCTTCCTATATTACCTGTACATCTAGCAAGGTTTCTGAGAGGATCTGCGGGGGGTTAGAGAAATTTTAAGAAAAACTCAGTTCATACTCTTCAGCACCAATTCTACTCTTTTCCTTGTTTTATAAGCAAACATGCTTTTGTTTTTGAGTTCTTATCACTCTTCTACCCATATGAATCTAAACAGATCTTAACTGGCCAAGTGAAATTATGTGTGTGTGTCTGTGTGTGTCTGAGAAAAAGAGAAATCTACAAAAGATGCTGCAAGTTAAACAAGAACTTGGTCAGGGCCAGGCGGCCAAGGGTGGCCCTACTGAAGACTCCCAGGGTGTGGAGAAGAACATGGTGGGCACAGGGAGCTCAGTGTACCCAGACTGCTGCTGGCTCCAGTTCTCGTGTCTGTCCAGAGGAGAACAACTAGGGAAACAGACCAGGTGCTTCACTCTCTGACTTCACGTGGCACCTTGGTGCTCTTTTGCTGGCTGCCTTCTGTCTCATCAGAAGGCCAGGTGAACAGACACACACTGGTGGGCAGGGACATTCACGACATGCAAGCAGCAAGAGGACAGAGTGGTTACACACATCCAAACTGCTAAAAAGCCAGGCCCCTGACCCTTACCTCAGGCTGTTTTCCCTCGTCTCCCCAGACTGAAGAACTGCCCTGTGCCCATCAAGGGCTGAGCATCCTCACCAGCGCTCAGAGTGGGCCGCACACCCCACTTACCTTCCCTGCTGCAGTGGCACTGGGGCCACCGCCTTCTGGTTATGAATAGTCATTCAAACTACGGAGACAGGTGTTTGCTTTATGGTGCTAAATGGGCAACTCCCAGAAAGCAATGTGCTACAGTGAGCACCACCCGCAAGGGAGCCTTTGCTTACACCCGATTTCTTTCTGCACAAATCTGAAAAATTTTAAAAATGTAAACAATCCCTTTTATACATGGTCTGTTTCTTTCCAAATCTGCAATATTCTTCTGTTGCCACTTCCAATCTCTCATTGTCATTTGAGGGATAGGTCCCAGCCGCCAGGGCCAGGGGAGTCACTACAGACTCAGTGATTAGCAGGGGCACAACCAGGTTGTGGGAAAATCCTGCAACTCAACAAAACCATAATTAAGCCTCATTTTTTAATACCAGGCAGGAAATGATCTGACTACCAGTAGGAGGAAGTGTAACCCCACAGACAGGGCTGGCAAAACGTATCATTTCAGTGCTGTGTGTAACTCTACAGCCCCAGGAGTGAAAACCTTACGTTCTCTGTGTCTATTTCTTCATTAGCCAGATGAGAAAAACTATACTTAGTTTTCCAACACAGATGCTGTAAACAGCTCTGTAAAGGATATAAATCATGCATGGTGTTGGGAGGAAAAATCATTCAGAGGAGGGAAATTTATCACGTAACTTGGGGTAGAGGGGCAGGAAAGAAAAGGAAAGAAAACAAATAAAAGAAATAAGCCTTTGTGGGAAGGGAGCCTGTCTCCTCTCCTGCTGCAGAAAGAGGAGAAGGAATAAGCCATGTGTGCCCTCTGGGCGCTCGGGAGGGAGACACTCAGGAGGGCTGTGCCAGGACACCACCCGCTACTGCTTCAAGCAACCCTGCATCTCGGTCAGCATTCCAAACCGGGGGCGGGGCGAGCACATGCACAAATCACACAACTTCATGCGAGTCGATGTCTCTCTACCTCCTGGGATCATGAGGGACAGAGCACTGGCAGAAAGGGACTTTGTGACTTTCCCCGAGATTTTCCTTTTCTCTGTGCTTTCTAATCGCGGCCGAGCCATGTGAGAAGCGGGTTCACCGGAGGGCTTTGAGGAATTATCTGTACTGTCCACACACTCGCTTCGTCCATTTATCTGATCCAAGTGCTCTGAAAAACTGCCAACTGTGCAAAGAAGAAGGGATAAACACGTTCAGGAAAATTTGGGACAGGAGAGGCAGGGAGAGGGGAAGAGAGAGAGAAAAGGAAGGACAAACACCGGGAAACAGACAACCATGTGGTTCGCGAGTCCACACAGTGTCCGGCAAACATGAAAAACACGTGATGGATTTGAGAAAGGGGATGCGGAGGAGGAAGGACGACAGAGGCTGTCCACTCCAATTTCACTCTCCTGGTACACAAGTCCGATAATTCTCCACCACCAACTCCATTTAACTAGAATAATTACCTCTTAGAACTGAATTTTATGACCCTAGTAGAGACAACTCTTTTCCCTGACCCCACCATGAAAGGCTATGAACCAAACATCGCCTTATGAACCGCACAACCACCCGCCATATACTATGATTATCCTGTGATACTGATGATCATCATTAGCAGTGCTGCCAATACTGGTTTTTGCTATGTGGACATCGTTTAACCACTTCCTGGGGACTTAGGTCTGTGTCATCTCCTACTATTTTTCTAGGGCACACTTCACTCTAAGCTCCGGTAAGTAACTTACAGGCTCAAGTGTCACCTTTGACTTCCCCCACGTGATGCCTCCTTCCACTCTAAGCTCCTTGCACATTTCACGGCGAGACAAAGGGGTTGCCTCACTACCTTATATTTATAAAAAAATATAATGTGGACAGTGCCACAGGCTGACGTGGTCTGATGTTCTGGGGTCAGTGAGAAGATCCATCGCTCTGTAAGCCAGCCATCACATCTTCTTTATTTTTAATTTTATTAACCCTTAATATAAACTGGAGCGTTTTTATTTTTAAGTTAAAAAATTAGACCTCCTTCAGCAGAGAAACGTTAGAGAATATATAACCATGCAGAAGGGTGCAGAAAAGGAAAATCACTGACACCAGTCTAGTAATCGCACATGCCAAGAGTAAAACTTCCTGAGCAGAAGCGACATGAAGAGTTTCCCAGAGAAAAGTCAAAAGACCATCCCTTTTGGTTTCTCCATTCTTTCTCTCACAAGCTATCAGTTTTCTGAGGTTTTTTTTTTTTCCTTTCCTTTTTTTTAACCACTGATAATACACCTTTGTCCAGAAAAAACAATGCTTATCTCCCTTTTCCTTCTAAATGCTAAATTATAAGCCTTTTTGCTTTAAAAATCAACACTATCATCACATTAAGATACATAATCCACCCAGTGAATTCAATACCATTATGAATGATCCTTTGAAAGACCAGCCAGCACATTTTAAAGTGCTGACCATGTGACATTCTTTGCCTAGGAAAGAGGCTTAATTAGATTTTACACTTCTGTTACACTGCCATATACACATCACTCGACTGCACAGCTGAAGTTTGGTCCTAGTTTACAGCAGTGGCACAGACCCCAATGTGGGGTCTAAGCTGAGGGAAGCCTAGGACTTAGGACAGAGGGCGTGGGAATAGCACGGCTCAAGGTCACCCACTGTGCCGCAGGTGCAAGAGAAGATTCAGAGACTTCATGGGACACTCACCTGACCTACAAAGGAAGACAATCTTAAGACAAATAGCAACCATCTTTCCTCTTCTATATCCCAAACTCAATCCCCCTTCACAGTGTATCTATTCCATTCACTCTAAATAAAGAAATCAACTGCTGAAGGGCTTGACAAAAACTGCTTCACAAATCCAAAAAAAAAAAAAAAAACCTCATCTGAAAAACCGTAAGCTTACTTTGAGGTGAGTTACACATTCCCTTCTCATTCTAATTTGGTTTGGATGGGCTCACTGACAAGTATAAAATGAAAAGCTGAATCTCTTTACAACAAATAATTTATTGGATGCATTAGAGCACTACACCTAAAACTGAGATACTTTGACTTCTCACTGCTTCAAATACAACGTAGTCATGAAAAAAGAAACAGGTATAAAGCAGCACCTCCCTAAATGCCAGAGTGTGAACATACAGCATTCTCTGTCATCACCCCTCCATCTCGTCCCGCCATCTCATTTCATAGCGCTGTATACAAGCGTGTGTTTCTTTTCTGCCAATGGTGGATAATGTCACCTTAATGTTCTGTAAATGTCAAGGGTTCCTTCTTTTTGATGGTGGAGCAATATAAAAATCAACAAATTTAATCAAATTTAATTTTACTACAGTCACGGTTTTCAGATTTCCTAATTACCCACGGCTATGAGCAAATCAGCTCATCTCTCTATTCTGAACAGTCCCCAAGGTCTCTGATTATTTTTAGTGTGTGTACAGGGGAGAAACAGAGAAAGGTGGTTTGAATCTATTAATCAAAATGCATGGCAGGACATAGAGAACTTTTTTAAATAATTTTTTAAATTATAAAAGTAATCCAACACTCAGACACCATTCCCCTCCCTCCACCTCCTACATTTCTGGTAGTTAGTAAGCTAAAGAGACCGGGAGAGCCTAAAGAATTCATTCCATTAAGACTGTATTCCAAAGGGAGGCAACTACATTCAGAGTAAATAATAAACTAAGAAACAGATGAGAACTTAGGAATATAAAATGACTTACCTACATTTGATTTGATTACCAAGATGAACTAAAAATGGTTAGGAATCTTAGAATACTAGCTTGTTTCTCCACTACTTTTTAAAAAAATATAATATTTATCATTTATTTTTTGAAGGGGAGAGCTGATTAGGTTTATTTTATTTATTAATTATTTATTTATTATTACTGTTATTAAAAAATTCTTACTTTTTATTGAAGTGTAGTCAATTTACAATGTTAGTTCCAGGTGCACAGCAAAGCAATTCAGTTATATGTATATACACACACATATATATATTTTTAGGTTGTTTTCCATTATAGCTCATTATTATTGCTATTTTTTAATGGCGGTACTGGAGATTGATCCCAGGACCTCCTGCATGCTAAGCATGTACTCTACCACTGAGCTATACCCTCCCCACCACACTACTTCCTCATTGCTATTCTCTTGGCTCTACAGAGTTAAGACAAGTGGAATTATTCTACGTGGAAACAGAATAGAGGTGAAAAGAGAGAAGGAAAAAACACAAAATCATTTTTCCCCACGATCAGTGATAAGCCCATGTGAAGCTCCACAGAACCAAACTTCTCAGTGAGGCTGAAATAAATCCAGCCTGTAAAATTTGTTTTCTTGAAATGACTCAAAACAAAACAAAACAATTACACTATGAATATTCAGTTAGTTAAAGAAATGTTCACAAAAAATCTTGGACTCATTCATGGTTATCAATATAGCATGCTGAATGTGGCTTAATGAAAACATTTATTACAGCAACCTTAAGCCATATCCACGTTTTGTTTTTTAGGAGCATAAATACACATTGCTCTACAGAAGGATATGTTGTGCATGAAATTTTTACAAACCAAGTAATATTTTAAATGCACTTTCAGGACTTGCTCTGGGGGAAGTGCCAATTCAATCATCTAATGAGGACACCTCTATGATTAAGGACCAGCAAGTATTCGTGATTCATTAAGCCTGTGAAGACACTGTTCTTGTTCTCAGGAAGGCTTACTTCACACAAAAGTGACATCATAAAGTGCTCTCACAGGGAAAGTCCAGGCCCCTGGTCTGCCTCCCATACAGCCAAAGATGTCTCAGCAGAGTCTGCACCAGTTACCCAGAGGCTGCAAAGGTAACCTGTGTACAATGGAGTTGTTGCACAGGCACCTAAGATGCGGTGTTTAGCATTTCTGACTCCCCTCTCCCTTCTCCGTCTTAGATACATGGAAGGCCACTGTGAACCTCACAGTATGAGCATCCTGCTGTACTGATGAGGGTCTAGTGTGGAAACGCTACAGTTATGGGGTACAGTGTGGCCCCTAACAAAAACCAACTCCTTCAAAGAAATAACCACCTGCTCCAACACTACAGGGTACACTAGCTTACACTGTACCTTATGGGTGATGCTTTAAGACACGGTGGAGGGTAATTTTGGCCATGTGACTGATACTCTTGCTTACAAACTTTGAGCCAGAAGCAGTGCCACAAGACATGCCTTTGCACCCATGACAGAGAACGTGCTTCCCTAATGGCCGTCAAAGGACCCATCGAAAACCAGCTGCGGAAGTGAAGGCTTCAGATGAAGCAAGAATGATCTGATGTATGGCCAGACACTGCGGAGTGGTCTGGGACATCTGATCTCAGTTCTGAGGAGCTCATCACCCAAGCCTAAGAAGTGGGGCCGCGGAGGGAGTGGAGCAGCACAAAACGCCCATCATCACTGCCTGGCTGGGTCTCCGGGCACCAGCAGTCCCCTCTCAATGTGCTGGGTGATGCCTGGATGGCAAGCGCCATGCTCAGGGGCTTACCTGAAAGGGTGGAGCTGCTGATGGTGCTGGCGGGGGTGGTGACCTCGGGCTCCTCCTGACCACCCTCCACAGGAGGGAGGGCTGGCTTTTCTGGCTGTTCATGCAGCTCTCTGGGGTGGGGGGCAGCCTCTTCTTGTTCTGCCTCTGCTGAAATAGCCAGTTTGGGAAGCAGGCCAGACCCAAGTTTATGTCTGTTGCTTTCGGTATCCGAAGAATTGGATGTGGATAGCTGTTGCCTTAATAAAAATCAAAAACATCTCAGACATTGTCTTCTCTCCCTCAAGACACAGATAAAGGAGAAACTCCTCTAGTTACTGGGATCTCTAAGGGGAGTTTTTGGAGTAGTAGCTTAAGATAGGATCTTGAGTTTTGAAATTTCTTATGCTCAACTCTTTCTAAGTCACCTGCTTTTTATTGTTTATTTCTCTTTGATCTGTAGTATTAAAGATATTCCGGCAAAATCACTTTTGGAGCTAACTTACTGCAGCTGTATAAACCCCTTTAAATGAAATACATAGGTTTAGGGCTTCTATGCTTAAAGCAAACTCAGTAACTTCGCTTCCTTCATGACATTTCTAAAAGCCTTTCATCTAGCCTTCACTTGAAATCCTAAGATCTCTTTTGGAGAGAAACTCCTGTTTAGAATAATGGCAGAAAATGAGGAAAAACTTGCTCCTCTCCTTCCTACTTTAAAGACTAAAGGTTGGATCAGCTTGGGTGAAAGCTGTGGGAAGAAAATGTAGATTATTTTTTATATTTTAAAAAACCCACAAAAACAAACAAACAAAAAAACAAAGTCATGAATCTATACATATTAGGAAACTGTGTTCAAGGTGAATTTGGGAAGAAAGAAACCAGGTAAAAATGGAACTGAGAGAGCCGAACCAAGACACATTGAGGGCAGTGATTCTTAAAGTGTGGTACCCAGACTGGCAACATCAGCATCTCCTGGGAGACCTTGTTAGAAATGCACCTTCTTAGCCTGCATCCCAGATCTCCTGGGTCAGAGACTCGGGGAATGGGCCCCATGCTCTGCTGGTACAGGCCTTCCAGGTGACCCGGATGCACACCCACACTTAAGAATCACTGCTCTGGTAGCTGCTGCATATCATACTTCTTAACAGGCATTTCACATACATTTCAGAATACTCTGAACTCCAGCTTAACATTTCTGTGGATGGCAAAGTCGTGCTTTTGGTTTTGTCTCCGGGGTCTTCCTTCTCTTCTCCTGAATTCTGAGTCACCCGATCTATACTGCTGAAAACCTGCAAGGCAAGAAGTCAGTGCTGATTAATATCTTCTTGGAACAGTTTGACAGAAAAAAAAAAATCCTGGGAGGAAAACCTGAGAGTATGACTCAAGTTTGAACTGGGACCACGTATTCAGGAGGTACTTTCCAACACTGTTTACTTGAATTCTGAGGAGAGTTCTCAAGTCTAACTGTTTTCCTTTGGCATGGGCAGCTATGAATGCATCACCCACTCGCCATATCTCACTATGGACTTTGTGTCTGCAAACAATATCCATAGATGCGCTGGGGTTTCTGGGCCTGGGATCGATGCACACATTAGATTACTTTTTAACCATGAAGTCAATCAGAAAAAGAAAATCACAGGGAAAAATTTTAATGGCCACCAGTCAGGGGCGAGAAGGAGAAAAATGCATTGCAATTGAGGGTGAAGAGAATAATAAATTACCTCTTTCAAGATGTGTAAGGGGAGAGTACACATTTGGTTAATTCAGAGGTATTTGTTTGGCTTATAAATCACATATACAGACAGGTGGCTGCATAGGTTGGTACTGGGATTTCCGAAAGGGATGGAAGGTAAAATAGGCAGCTTAGAGCCCCGCCCAGGAAGCACTCATCACTGCCCAACCCAGCCACCTGTTGCTTCATGGGAATGGCCCTTAAACCTCCTACGCTCTACAGGGATTGGGAGGAAGGAGGCTTAAGAACAGGGGACAGCGGGAAGGAACAGCTTCGTGGCTGGCTTTGATGGTCCGGGAAGCAGGTACTGGGAAAGCCCGCACTCAGTGTTAAAGCTTCTGCCCTGGCTCTGGGGACAGACCTGCACAACCCCTCCAGGGAAATCCCTACCTCCCTTTGTCCTTCCTATAAAAAGGGAGGGCAGCGCCGGCCAACTTGCAGGTGCACTCCGGGTAGTCACTTAGAAAGGTACGGAGCACTTTAAAACATTCAATGCTACAGAAAAGCTGCACGATAACCATGCAAAATGCCATGGCAACAGAAAACACATTGCTACTGAAAATAGCAAAGGGAAGGCAGGGTGTCCTCTAGGTTCATTTCCATTTCCCTAGGACCCCACCCCGTCCCAGGACTATCAGTTGTCTTTGTTTTGTTTGTCTTTTAATTCTCACCACTACCAGCTAAGAAGTGTCTTTCTCCAGCATCGATTTTATCTTCTACCACTTCCAAAATTCTCGCTTGGCTTCTTAACTGCCTCTTTAATACAACTTACGTTTTCTGTCACTGGTTATGAGGCTTTTTCATTCCACGGTCAACTGTTCCCAAGTGTCTGGGCTTATGTCAGAGACTGAGCCTTCTCCTTTGTGTTGTATTCCGTGGGATACTAGGAGAGGGCTCTGCACACAATAACCTCAACATCCTTCATTATAAGATGAAAGAAACGTGAGGATGCCTCCACAGCCTGGTGCTGAACTGGACCAGGGCAGCAGGGCAAGACCGGCACCCAGGAAGGATCACGCATTCCGAAGAATGACTACGAGTGTTAGTCTGTGCCTCCAAGAAAAAAGATGTCAATCTATGGAGAGTGAAACAGAGGAACAGACCCCCGCAACGGGGTAGGGACTCTGGATTATCAAGATAATGGGGTCAAGTCATTTTTCCCAAACAAAAGGGAAATTTAAGTATAGGAGACCCCAACCCCCCACACACCATAGGTGGTTTTTATAATCCTGTGCAGCTGTTTAAGGCACCAACTATCAGCCCAGTGAGAGACTCTCCCAGAGACCCTCTGTGTTTATACCACAGTCCACTTACTTTTGAAAACCTGTGTGAGCATGAGGAAAACTGCCTTATTTCCACATTAAAGTCTTCGTCATTTGTGTCATCTTCTTCCTCAGTCTCCATATGATGGTACTTCTCTGATCGAGCTGCAGGGAAATGTTTGGGAACAGTTCCAATTACTCAGAATTTCAGCTTTTAATTTAGATATTTTAATTATGAGTTTCTATATCAAAGCAACATTATGTTTCAGAACTTGTGGGTTCAAGATTGGAAGTTTCTTTCAAAAGTAGAGCTGGGGAGGGTACAGCTCAGTGGTAGAACATGTACTTAGCATGCACGAGGTCTTGGGTTCAATCCCCAGTACCTCCAAACAAAGCAAAACAAAACAAAAGTAGAACTGATCTTCTACAAAGTAAAGGCCCAATAATGTTTTCTGTCAGATAATACACATACTATCAAAATAACTTGTGTCATCTTCGGATTCCAGCTGGGGAATGAATTCTGCCTTCTGTCTCAGCAAACTGTTCCAGTCTAAAGAACGGAAGAATCGATGCTGTTTGACTTCATATGCACCACCTTGGGGTAGGGAGCGGAGGGGAAGGACAGAGGGAAAAGTTAAATTGTCCTCCAAGCAAAGGTAAGCATCAGTTTTTAAGAACAATCTCCCCGCCACCCTACCCCCCAAAAAGTTCTATCATGAGAGAAGTAAAGAAATCATGGATCTTTTTCATCCCACAAGCAAAACCTCCAAAAATTTTCCCGTAATTTATCAGCAGGAGGTGTGATTTTGCTAATAGCAGTTGCTACGGCACAGTTTTTCTTTGTTAATTTTTCCACGACTTCCCTATTTTTCAAAGGTTAATGATGTGGCCCCTTAAAATCAGGTTATGCTGAACCTGGGGACGTGGACACACACTGGCCCAAAGTAGACTTGCTCATGACAAACCCAAGGAAATTCTAACAAGGTGCAAAATGTGTTCACAGCAATATTTCCTAGGGAGGTAAGGTTTTTATAAAGATAAATTTGTCCTAAATAGTATATAATGGTTACCATTCCATTTTATTGGATTCCTCATTAACATTGGTAGGAATCAGATTCTGTGGATTACAGATTCTTCAGTAAGAAACTGGCAAACTTGTTTGAAAAATGTGCAATGCACGTGATGAAAATCAATCACAATCCTGAAGTTTTAGGCTTCTTTTGGCCAAGTGAGCCTGATACCACAATTCAGTGAAATAATGTTTTTTAATTCAGTTCATGATTTTAAAGGGAGATTTTTAAGAGCAGACCCCATCAAAATACTGTACTATCTCCCGTGTCAAGAGAAGATGTACACATGGTAAAATCCTAGTGAGAATCAGACACCTGCCCTGCTGCCAACACACACGCTGTTGGTGGAGGAGATGAGGAAGAATCAATCTTGAAACAATACCAGGAGGAGAGATTTCTCTCCAGACTAGCACTGCCATCTAATCACCCTCTCCACCAGGAGACAGCCCTCTAAGTGTGATGCAAATGCCTCTTTAATGCAGTTGTCACCCAGGCTTCTCATCTTGTCCTCAGTGGGGTTCAAAAGGAATAGGAAGAGAAATGCAAGCTGAATGAAAAATGGGCTTGGGTCTTGGGGTAGGGGAGCCGTCTGGATGGTTCAAAGATGTGGTTCTGTCCCCCGGGGCACTGCACAAGGTGCAGGCTTGCAGGAGCTCCAAACTCAGCCAGGGGAAACTGGGGTTCTGTAAACAGTGGAACGGAGAGAAAAAAGCAAACTGGGAAAATCATTCCTCAAAATGGAGAATGGGTTCTTTACAAGGCATTTGATTAGAATCTTTACGTGGAATTCCAGCCCAGGCTTTCTCCATGTTTACAGCACAATACTCAAGCCTGTCGGTGATCCCAACAGCAATAGTGCTGGTGGCTGTGACCTGAGGGCCAACTTTGACAAGCACAGCACGAGATGCTAAAGCCGACTTGCTTCCTTTAGATAAGCCATTGAAAGTAACCCCACAAAGTAGGCATTATCAACTCCATTTCTGGATGGGGAAAATAAAAATAATCAGTAAAGTACACTGGACCAAGATCATCCAGTGAGTAAGGATTAGAAGGGCTGAGGCTGAGGTCTAAAAACAGCCAGGTCCATCCTCAGTGCCACAGTGCCACCCGCCACACAAGGGGGAGGCATTCTACCATGCCACCTCTCTCGTATCATCCTGCAAATGGATTCACAACTGCTCATCATGGGCACCTGAGCAGAACAGCCGATTTCTGAGTACCCTCTGCACAGCCCAGCCCTGGTCCTCCGTGCATCCTGGTTCTCGTCCACCCCGCCAACAGCCCCAAACATATTTTCTTCTAGTGACCTTTTCCTGGAGGAGCTAGAAGGGCTTATACATTTATCTATCCAATTTCCTCACTGTGCCAGCGACACTGAGGTCCGAAGAGTTAGGCTCTACGTAGTGGCCCACCACACACTATACCTCACACTATACCTGAGTGACGATGACTGTCACTTCAGCTGCCACTCATGGGGCCACACCAAATGACAGCTGACACTGCCAGGTCATTGAACTCTACCCAGAAAAGCACTGTTCTCAGACTCAAAGGCTCAAAAGGCACTTCCAGATCATACCCAGAGGGTCTGAGTTTTCACTCCCCGACCTGCCAATCTTCAGAACCCTCACTGGTGAGAGCATCGCTCCATGTCTGTGAAGAATGACAAATGGGTCCTCCCCAAGGACTCACAGCCCACTGCTGTCCCAGCTCACAGTTCTCACCCTTTGGCCTTTGTGCCCCACTGAGAAGCAGTTGCTTATCACTCCTGTTTCTCACGCACTTTTGGAGAGATGGGGAATGAAAGAATCAAAGGGACACACTGGGGAAAAATTACCTCTGGGCCAAACTTTGATATAGCATAGATGACGGCTTTATAAGCCAAATACAAATCATCAGACACAGGAACTCCTGCAAATGCCAGCTCTCACTGGAAGAATTCACCAGGAAGGGAAGGGAAGGGAAAGTGACTATTTCTTGAGCTCCTATTATATACGAGGTTTATGTACTAGATACCTTCATGAACGGGTCTGCACAATAATCCTGCCAGGTATGTAACGTGCTCATTTTCATAGATTAGGAAACTGAGACTCTGGGCAAAGAACAAAGGACTCAGCACCCAGCACGTTCGTGGGTGGGAGTCAGTCACGTGTGAGCTGCTCTGAAGTCCAATGAGCCTGGCTGCCACTTAATGCACTACAGGTTCAAAGGTCAAGTTCAAGTACAACAAGTTCCCAAATTGCAAGTTATGCTTTGGCACTAATGTTTCCCCTTGAATTTTTCTCTCCTTTCATAGAAGTTTCTTAAACATCCATTATGTTCTTCACACTCCTTTTCTCAGCCTCTCTAGTCTCTCGGGCAAATGTGCACTTGCACATTTTCACGGTGCATTATTTTGCCCGCTAAATATGCATTAAATCCAAAATGCTGTCATTGCAAGCAGCATGGCAGGCCTGTGGGATTCGCAGCTTCATTCTCCAGGCCCTACTGGGACCTGTCACGTTGGACCTGCCTGTTTGCCAAGCACTCCGTGACAATGCTAAGAGCTGGGGCAGGGTCTTTTAAATGTCTCTTTTGAGCTTCTGCTAGATTTGTTTCTCAAACTGTCAAACCCTGAAAAGATTGAAAGCAGCGGTCAAGGAGGAAATGTGCAGAGATAACTTGCAGCATGTAATAGATAAACCTGGATGTGCTGACCACCATCACAGCCCCGTCTTGTTGAGTGAATCAAGAGTCCACATATTCGCAGAGGGGGAAAATGGGCAGAATATTAAGTGACAAAACTCTCCAAACTGACACATGAACTCTGACTGGGACTCAGAAAGGATGTATTGACATATTACTTGCAGTCGCACCTTAGGACTGCACTTCGGGACAGCTGGGGAGGATATATAAACAGATATTTGTATTGTTGCAGGACAGTCTTACAGTGCCACTGTTTCTCACTGCTTCTTTGACTCCGGTGAGCAAAATCCCTCCTCAAAACTCTGCCCCACACAGAGCCCGAACACTCTTTCTTGGACAGCTACTCATCTCTCTTGAACTAAAGTAAGTCTGACTGCAAGTCACAGACGGTGGGAAATAACAAGTGTGCTAGTCACTTCAGACAGAAGGAAAACCAAATCAAGTGGGAAGAAACAGAAAGAGCTCAATCTGCTCAAAGGTAGGGGCACCACCACCCTTTCTAAGTCTCCTCTGTCCGAAGGGGAAAGCAGGAGGTTACATACCCAGGAAAATAAACATGGCAGCACCAGCAGTGGCGTCACGCCTGGCTGTCGGAGCCGGAGCTGACCATCTTTACCTTCACTATAATCCTGTGCTGCGGTGCTACTATTATCAGCTCCATTTTACAGACGAGGAAGTGAGACACAGAAAGGGAAATAACCTGCTCATGGTCACACGGCTGGATCTAAATTTAGGCCACTATTCAGAGCTTAGGCCATTACCTTCCCTTGGACTGCCTTTCCTAAAGGCCCACTCATCCACCGAAAAAGGTGAAAAAGTACATGGTGCTCTAGTACAAAGCTCCACTCGAAGCAATTTTCCCAACCGAGTCCTGATTTTAAAAACTTCTTGCATTCTCTAAGATAGGATGCGTAAGATTTTCTGTAAAGAGCCAAAGAGTGAATATTTTAGGCCATGCAGTTGGTCATGACTACACAACTCCACCAGTGCAGCATGGAGGCAGCCAGAGACAATATGTGAATGTACAGTATTTCTGTGTTTCAATCAATATTTACAAAACAAAAATTGGGCCCATGGGTTTTAATGCATTATCATAAACTCTAATAGCATAGCATTCCATACTTTAGCAAGAACAGAGCCTTCCAACTGGTGAAGCTAGGGCCAAATGTCGAGAACAATATAAGACATGTATTTGGAGCTGCTGCAAATGACTTTTGTTTTAGAAAAAACAGGTGAGAGAATTATCTTTCCAGTAGTTTCGGATCTTTCTAGTCAAATGGGGTAGAATGAAACAGTTTAGAGTAAACAACCCAACAACGGCAATTTTCACTGATGACAATATGGATACAGTGTGCATGTGTGTGTGTTGTGTGTATATACATGATGTGTGTTTATATTTAATATTTAGTCTCGTCTAGATAAATTCACTGCGGTTGGCTAGAACGCTTTATTTGGATCTCTAAGTCTGTCTATTTGGAACATAAGGAAGAAAAGGAAAAAGAACTGGTGAAAAACAAAAGACTAGTAGCAGAACAGTCAGGAAAAACAATCAGCAAGAAATAAATCTACCATCTTTTTCATCCTGAAAGTCAGTGTTTTTTAATCCTCTTCCTTGGGCCACAGTGCTGATCGCCTTGATGGGAAAGTACAGCTCTACCCCAGGCGCTCATTTCTAGGACTTAGTTCAAGTACTGATAACCCATTTCAAAGCCTACAGACAGTAACGTGCTAGATCAGATCAGTCTACACACACACACACACACACACACACACACACACTTAAAACCCGAAACAACAACAACAAAAAATCTTCCACATTTCTAATCCTCTGTATCAAAGTTTTAAGAGTCAGGCTTTTTAAGACAGAAGACTTACGAGGGCCCTTGAGGTTTTCTTTCAGAGAAATTTTAGTTATCGAGATAAATTAAGAATAATTTCTGCTTTGCAAAAAACAAGAGCAAAACACAGAGACAAACAACAACAGTCACCAACCCTCCTAGTATACACACTTCTCTGAATCAGAAAAAAAAATCAAAATATTTTTGTTATAATGTATTGTAGCCATATTCTACATCAACCAACAGATGTTTCCCACGCAAAAAGCAGGAAAAAAACAAAACCCTCTGAGTGTTCCACAAAGACAGTATTTCTTGCATTTTAGCAAAATTAAAACATGTGCTCTAACCTGTTCCCAGTCTCTCCAGCGGATTCTGCCTGAGAAGCAAGGTGATCAGATCCTGGGCATCGGGTGGTGGTGCCTCATCCTTTTCAGGCCAGTTGATCTCATCTAGAAGGAAGAAAAGTAGTTTATACTTTTATTGCTCAAATGGTGGTCCGGGTCCCAGCAGCATGGACAGCATCAGGGAGTTTGCTAGATGCAGAATTTCAGGCCCCACCCCAGACCTACTGAATCGGAATCTGCATTTAAACAAGATCTTCAGTTGATTCCTAGGCCTGTTGTATGAGACATGAATAGCAGAGCTTTCCACATTCAGAGAGAATATTTCAGTGAGCAGTGGGATCTCTCACTTGCCTTTTGGGTTCATTCTCCTTTGGCAGAACTGGCTCACTACAAATTGGTCCTCTAGGTATTGAGAGGACTCGATGTAGTAAAAACGCCAAACACCTGCATTTTAGGTGGTCACCCATCCAGGAATCATCCCAGAGTCTGATTTTCTCTCCTGCTACTATCCTCAGTTGAGAATCTGGCCACAGCCATAGAGTTCTTCTGCTCCAAGCAGCAGAAAAATAGTTTTGTAAAAGTAATGATTTCCAGAGACAAAGGAAAGGTCAAAATGCTAAGACTAAAGGAGGAAAAAAAATCCAGAGGAATTGTAGCAATGGGAGTATTTAAAATCTGTCATAAATATTAGAATATGCTCTACATTCTACAAGAGTTTGCCTGAAGATAGGTGTGCATGCTTGTGTGCACGGAAATGCAATAAAAACATGAGTTATTTCTCTGTGTGCCTGCCTCTAGCTTCTCTGCTGCACTTTAAATCTGATTTGGAAAATAAAACATGAATATGCATCTGAGCCGTAAGGCATCAAGAACAAAGCCAGCATTTGCTGCTTGTGTTAATTAAACAGTTGATTCCTCTTGCCATTCAGGACTCAGTATATCAGAAAACAGCCTACTTATAAATCCATAAACAGCTCAGATATTGTATAAAAGGGTTATACACTGCAGGCAACTCACAAATCTACTGTGTTAAAGTTTACAAATATGCCTGGCTTGCAAAGTCAACAATGGAAAAATAATGCTGTGATTAAGGGGCTCCTGATACCGAAAGGAATTGTCCCGGTGTGTCCACTGTGGGACCCTGCAAGCACAGGCCAGAATGGACCAGAGGTGAGTGATAAAGATGTGAGTGATGACTGACCACCTTTGAGGAAGAGAGGCCTTTCTGATCTCTGCTCTGGGGAAATTTACAAAAACAGCAGGTAGGGTAGTAACAGAGCCTATTTAATTATCATTTAGTTTTGCCACAAGCTGCATAACAATAGTTAGGGTCAGCTCGCAGGTTAACATCTAAAGGTTATTGAATTTAAATGAAAGATGAACAGCTGTTAAGAAATAACATTACACTGTAACAACTACCAATGAAATCATTAACAATCTGTGGATTAAATTTGCTTCCTCCCCATTCTCATTATTTATTATTTGGTAGACATTTGTTTTAGGGTTTATTACACTTTTGTTAATTTCTTCATTGTGCCATTAGCCATTTTTCCCCATTTATGTAAATGTTACCCACATTAACCTTTTCTTCCCTGGTGCAACATTCCTATTAAGGAAAGGAAGACCGGACAGCAGGGAAATCATTTGCAAATCCCACACCAATTTCTTTTGCAGAAAAAGCAGACCATAAAAATCGGTTCCATTGCTAGTACATTTCCAAATTCCGTGTTAACAAAACTTCCTCGGATCAATTTCCAACACAAATTGCTCTCCTGAGAATGTGAAAGTCAGTTATGTGCTATGAGGAGTGAGTTCTTTTAATCTGCTGGCTATACTGTTTGATAAAGGTTAACATTTTAGTAGTCAAAACAGTGATACGCCACAGAATTATATGAAATAGCTTCTCCCCAATAGTGGCTTAAAGATAACTCCTGACAATATTTACCACTGATGACTTGTCCAAATAGCTCTTCGGGAGTGTCCCCAAAGAATGGCACGCATCCAACCAGAAATTCATAGAGGATAATCCCCATGGCCCACCAGTCCACCGGCTTCCCATAGCCCTGCCTCAGAATCACTTCTGGTGCAATGTATTCAGGTGTGCCACAGACCTGAAAGATGATTGCAATATTAGAATAATTGGAATATTAGACATGCATTCAAATGAGTAAGATGGTTAAATATCAATTATTTCGCCCAGAGTGCACCTGCTCAACCACATGGAACCACTTGGACAAAGAACTGAAGAACAGCAATTCTAAGTCAGTATCTATAATACCAAAGGCACTGAATTACTTAAATGCCAAAAAGAGCAAAGTTTAAAATGCTGCTCTAACGTTAAACTGTGTGTAATGTCTAATTTCCAAGTAAGGGTTTGACCCTTTTGAGTGGTTTTTACTTACAATATTAAAAACATTTGAGATCTTCAAATTTAATATTACCATCCCCATCAGAGAGAGTTTTAGTATTTCTATGACCAAAATATATTCACATCCTGGTTACTGTATAAAAGCATGACAGCTGAGATGCGTTCACCTTAAGTAACTGTACAATGAACAGATTGTGGGCATGGTAATGAGGCATGCTTAAAGGGAAATGGGCCATGGCTCAGATCTGAGCACTCGTGATTGTACGACGCATCATGAGTTTCATGAGGACTCTAGTGAGACTCCTGAATTCCTTACAAAAACAGTTTTCCATTTGTCTCTCTCACACCCTCACTGGTGTACAATTAGATCATTCGTCTTACTAATAGCCCATAATGTTGTGGGAGGAATGTGGAGGGATGGACACTTCAAAGAGGCCCAGGGAGAAAAATGGAAGCAATTTGCACTTTATTAAACGTAAGGCTTATACAGACATCTACATCCCCAGTGCTAAAGCGAAGCTGGCCTACGAGAGTCGATTCTGAATTTCACCGACAACATTGTACTTTGTATTTCTCTCTAGAACTGAAGAGCGCGCAAGCTTACCTGTTTGTCCAGGAACTCTCGAGCATCCTTCTCAATATGACCCTCGTAAAGATTTGTAGTCATGCTCATTAGGCCCACCTTGGATAATCCGAAGTCAGTCAGCTTTATGTGCCCCATGGAGGTGACCAGCAAACTACAGAGCAGAAGGACACATTTTACAGCACTCACTTGGAAGCTCATTTTTTGTTTTTACTTTTCTCCCTCCCACTGCCAATTTGTAAGAGCATTTAGCACACAGATACCAATCTTATTACAAAACCCAGCCTGTGTGGGGCAGGGAGGGGGAGGGTAAAGATCAGTGGTAGAGGGCATGCTTAGCAGGCATGAGGTCCTAGGTTCAATCCTTAGGACCTCCATTAAAAAATAAATAAGTAAAAGAGTGAAAAACAGCCTGCAAAGAGATGAAGTCATACAAAGATGTAAAATATATGTATCTGGAGGCTGAGTGTAATTCACAGGGAGGGCCGGAGACCAGGCCCAGCACATATTCCTTAGAACAGGCACACAGCATCATTTATGACTTGAAGCTCTCCGAAAAATTCAAGCATGGAACTCTTGACACCTTTCCATTTTCACAATAAGAAAATAGCAGAGAAAGGGCTACCAATAATCCTATGTCACACATCGGCAACCAAGATAAGCAACCAATCTGTGATTCAAATGAGACATAAGATAAAGAACTTGGAAGAAAAAGGTAGCATTGTTTCAGATTTCAACTTCTGGCTCGAATTTAAGTTTCTACTCATTAAGCACAAAACCTACATTTTTTTTATACGTGCAAAGAATTCGCAAGTGACAGCTTTATGAATTTATAGTTTAAACTTTTTTCACTTTAAGTAGAAAATAATTTTACTTGATAAAAAAATTGAAGTAGAGGAGTCAAAAGAAATAACGCAATTGGAAGGCTATCTGCCCAAATTCTAACAGCTGTCTTTGATAATGTTGTGAATGAAGTTTTTCTTTTTTTGCATTTCTCAAATTTTCTGAATGAACATGAGATAATTTTATCTTAAAATGTTCAGCATACTTAAAATCTTTCCATACTTACATATGTAATACTTCTAGAGGTGTCTCAAATTAGTAGAGAAAGTATGAAACATTTAATAAGTGGTATCAAGATGAATGGCTAGTCATTTGGGGAAAAAGCGCCTATCTGTATCTCAAAATTAGACACCAAAATGAACTCCACATAGATTAAAAATTAAATAATAATTAATTTGTGAATAAAATAGGAAAGAATATCAAGTACATCATCTTGGAGTAGAAAAGGATTATCTAAGGATGATTCCAAATGCAGAAACTGTCCAGAGAACAACTTAGAATTCTGTGCAACTATTCAAAAGTTTACATAATAAAAAAAAACTTTTAAAAAATTAACTAACCCTGGCTTTATAAACTTTTTCTTTTGTCTCTTAAAAGCTATCATTATCAACATTACAGCCTTTAAAAAGATTATACAAAAATAACCATATATACTGTTAAAAATGACTCATTTGGGAACATTATGAGAGAACTTTAAAATGTACAAAGCAGCATTAAAAGAAAACACTTTTATAGACATAAGAAAACTTTCTGCACTGTATGGGAAAAAGGTGTATGTTTCATCAGTGTACTTACTTGTCTGGTTTCAAATCCCTATGTACAATTCCATAATTATGTAGATATTCCAAGGCCAGGACCGTCTCAGCGAAGTACATCCTGGCCATGTCAACAGGAAGAGGACCCATGTTCTTCATTAAGGTAGCACAGTCGCCCCCTACAGAACACAAGGAAAAGATTTAGCAGGTGTCCTGTGACCTAGGATTAAAGACCACCAGTTTAGACTGCAGCATTTCAAAGCAGACCGGCCTCCACCCACACACACTGCGTACCACGTTCATAAGTGGAAATTGTGTTAGGTAACCATATTTCTAATTAAGAAGTGGTACGGAGAAAATACAGATTTTTATTTAAGAAGCCATACTAATAAGGGAGCAGATGTGGCCTGAAGTAGAACTGAAATCTGAAGAACTGATGTGTTTTAGGAATATGGTAACAATTTAAAATAAATCATTTGAAAACCTGGATTCTGGAATCAGGCTGCCTGAGTTCAAATCTCAGTTCTGACTCTGACAGGTGGGGACAGCTTAGGCAAACTAGGCTTGGTTCTTTCATCTGTAATATCAGGATACGAACAGTGTCATTGCTTTCATTGTGAGGTACTCTATGGAAAGAATGCAGGATGTTGCCAACACATACTAAACATGTGATCAATGTCAATTATCACTGTTAGCATAACCAAGACAAAAATTAATAAAGTAAAGTATTGGTGTGGTAAAAAGACCAATGGGTGGACATCAGGAAAGCTGTTTTGTCTTGTATCTACCACTAAATATCCAGTAATGCTTCCCCTTTCTTGGATTTCAGTTCATTCATCTGCAAAATGAAAACAGTATTTCATGTTTCTTCAAGATACAAAGTTTCGGGATTCTGTGCAAACATTTACAAGCGTTTAAATTAGATGTTTTGGAAATTGTTCTGGCCCTTGCTTATCTATTCATTTTATTAACATTGTTTATGTCCACAAGTCATGGCCACTGAAACATTCAAAAATTTAATGTAAAATTGATGGAAACAAGATTACTTGGAGCAGTCAAAAGGTAAACCACAAACCTTCAAAAGTAAAAAAAGTCAGATTTTCTTAAATGTACCTTTCTCCTAGCTCATCTTTAATTTTGTACCACATACCAAAAAGGATATATTTGAATACATTCTTTTGTTTTGTTTCTGTTTTTATTTGCTTTTAATATAAATTTCTTTTTTTAAATTGAAGTATAGTCAGTTTACAATGTTGTGAATGCATTCTTTAAGAAGATCCATTATAATGAATGTTTTTATGGTATATGATAAAAATAAGTAGGAAAAGTCCCATCACCCATATTCTAACTTTAATTGAGAGGAGGTACTTAGGATGAAAAGCTATTAAAAAGGGAAAACAACCTTTTTCCAAATAGCTCTCATTTTCCCTTTGTTATAGTAGAGCTGGCACTTTACAAGCAATTATCAGAAGATAATGACTGGGAACACAGCCATCTCACTGCCTGGCCTCAGTTCCTGCGTGGATACAACCACGGAGGGGCACAAACACAGAAAGCGTCAGCCACACAGAGGAGCCAGTGGTTTCCGGGCCCAGGTGTGATGTTCTCAGTGTCCGAGACTGACTCACCCTCCACATATTCCATGACCATGCACAGGTGGCGCCTCGTCTCAAAGGAGCAATACATGCTGACGACAAAAGGGTTTTCTGCAAAAGTCAGGATATCCCGCTCCACAAAGGCCTGCTGGATCTGGTTTCGGAGGATGAGATTCTGTTTATTAATCTTCTTCATGGCAAACCTTTGCCGTGATTCCTTATGCCGAACAAAGTAGACTGCCCTGAAAAGGAGCACGAGAGTTGGGGTTCACAGGAAGAGGGGATGCTTCTGGGTACCATAAACCATGCCATCATCCATTTTTTTTTTAAGTTCATGTGGCTGCCGGGATTCAACTCTTACAAGCTATGCTGGGAGCTACAAACATGCCGTTTCAGGCCAAAGTCCTTTCGCTAGATTGATTTTTTTTTTTCAATTCTTTCAATAAAGGTTATGGGTCACAGATAAGGCATCAAATTCATCTATACTGCCCAAGAAGAGGAAATGGACAGTCTCCAGACTGAGCTGTTTTCCAACAGCTAGCTCTTGCTGGCAGTTTTTCCATAAACAAAACAAAATCCAGTACATAAGTTAGAACACGAAACAACAAAAGAACATACATATCCTGAGCGCGGTCTTTCCAGCATTGGATACGTTAGGCATTTTTTCTCAAATGACTAAAGCAATAATATTCTATGACACCCACTGGATCTGCCAAAAGGGACCAGAGTTGATTTCCAACCTGCCTGAGAGTAATTTACTTCCCATGAACTTTCCAGATAAATAAGAACATATTAGGTCATGTGAGGCTGCCCTCCCTTCAACAAGGAGCAGCCGGTTTCCTCCCTACGCACCTCAGCATGACTTAGTTACACCTATGCCTATTTCAACAGGAAATGCATTTCCCAACCAAAAAGGGGGTCCACAGTCACTGCATTTCTGATCGATCTGACCCGGGCTGAGGTGTCTGGCAACTTCACTGTAAAATGAACAGGTTACATGGAATTTCTGCTGAAAGCCTCACCCAAATAGAACCAGTTCTGTCTCAGTAAAGACAATGGACACCCTGAAGCCTCAAATGATGAGAGAAAAGAGGTAATTAGAAGGAGGATCCTTCAAACTCCACCTCGAAATGATGAACAACACGGAAAATGTCTTGGAGGGGCTCCTTTTCTCGTAAGTTACTCCTCACTTGTCTCATTGTTGAGGGAGGACAGGTTTGAACTCTCAGGTTAGGCAATGCTCAAATAATTAATAATCTACCTAAAGAGGCATCAAGTAGAAGTGTGTAACAGGTTACATGAGGCTGTCCTGCAACAAACGCAATGACCAACTAAGTAATAATTTACCTAAAAAGCAATCAATCATAGCAAAGTGCATCCAAGGGTCTGCCTCCTAATCAAGGGGTTGTCTGAGATGCATGCTGGCTAGTGATGTTCACTGCTCCTGAAAAATGAAAGCAAGGGGGACTAGGACACCCTAAATTCCTGCGGAACCAGCATGTCAGTGTGATGCACTTCCATAGATCTTAAGTATATTCGATCTCAGCTGAATCAAAATGCACATTTTCCTCTGAAGTGTTCAACCAGGAATTCATCTTTAAGTGTGTACATCTTTGTCTTCTCACTGTATCCATCTTTTCCCTTCAGTCATTAGATCACACATTCTTGGGGTCTCTGTTTAAACATTCTTTTTTTTTTTTGCTCTACTCCTTTTTCTCTCTTCTCATTTATTTGGTTTTCTAGCTCTTCCTTCCCTATATAGTGAAAAGTTGTCTTAACCGCATTCCACATATCCCACTATACAGCAAACTGACAAGGGAGCTGGCTGGTTGGACCCCCACTGCTTCCTGCATGGGCTAGTGGTCCTCTCTCAGCAGGATGCCCAAACACTTGGGCTCCCACCAGCTGGCTTTACTTTCACACCTGTTCTTCTGGATAGGCTTGAAATCATGACTGACTTATTTAAACAAATATTTAAATTGATGAAACATGAGTGTGAAAATAGAAAGCAGTGTTGCTCATAAAAGAACTGAAAAGAATGCTTGGGAAAGGACTGATAAACGTGAGTTACTAAATAAAATTCCTATTGCTTTAGTATGAGTGAGTTTTCTGAAAGTTGAGAAAATAATAAAAATCACGATTCTTGCATTTAGATTGCTTCAAGTTCTTGCTTCACCTTTAAAGAAGCTAAAAGTGGAAAACACAAACAATGTAGGACAGGTGGCCATCCAAATCCATGGTTTCTGCTTCATCAGATTCAATCGAGGATTGAAAATGTTAAAAAAAAAGATCCATAAAATTCCACAAAGTAACACTTGAATTTGCCACACTGGCAACTGTTTACCTATCATTTATGTTGTATTAGGTATTATAAGTGATCTAGAGATGATTTACAGTGTCCGAGAGGATGCCATTTTATACAAGGGACTTGAGTATCTGTGGATTCTGGTATCTGAGGAGGAGTCCTGGAACCAATGCCTGTCGGATACCGAGGAATGAATGAGTATGGTTTCTATTAGCTATCTTATAAAGGTGTTATATTAAAAGGTTAGTAAATTTATATACATATTTAGGTTACATTAAAATAAAGTACATATTTTTTGGTGATTTCCCACTTTGACCAACTTTTTTATTAACCAACTACTCATTTTTTCTTTTTCTTTTTTTAATTGAAGTATAGTAAGTTTACAGTGTTGTGTCAGTTTCTGGTGTTCAGCATAATGTTTCAGTCATTCATGTACATACATATATTCCTTTTCATATTTTTTCATTATAGATAACTACAAGATATTGAATACAGTTCCCTGTGCTACACAGTAGGACCTTGCTGTTTATCTGTTTTATACATAGTAGTGACTGCAAATCTTGAACTCTCAATTTACCCTTTCTCACAACTGCTCATTCTTTCTGAATCAGAACAAAGACTTTAAAAATTTTTTTCTATTTCCTATTACTGATTGGATAAAATCAAGATTCAAAACCCTTGAGCTTCTCCTAATCGGAAGCTGACAGCAGGACAGAGAGTCAAAGGGAGCACAGAAAATAACGAGGCTTCCTCTTTGTCACTGGTAGATATTGACATAAAGATTTTTCAAACAGAGAAACTATTTTTCAAAATAAACTTTGGAACTGAAAATGTTAAAAGAAAAAAACAGTATCTTCATATAAACACTTGTCTATTCTTGAGAGTCAACTGGAATACAGCTCACTTTCCATCTCTTCTTCAATATTTAATATTGAGTAAGTTTAGTGCTGGGTACCCCAGACATATAATACTGTGAACTTCAGTTTTTGACTATTAATAGGTTGCCATTTGGATTTTTCACATCGCATCATAATTTCTTATATAAATAACTGCTCCATAGTGTGTTTCAGAGCAACAAGAAATGAAGGAAAAAGAACAGGGATGTATAGGACTCTATGAAAGAAAAAAGGGGAAAAAAAAAGAAAAAAAGAGAAAGATGCCCAATTTGACCAGTATCTAGACTAGGTAACGTGTATAAAAGCTCCTCAATCTTTAGTCTCAGATTTTCAGTTCATAAAATTTGACTTGACTTTCTGCTCTCCCTTGCTATTTACTTAAAATAATCAGGTAATCCTTAGGGCAATTTACCTAACCAGCTGAAATTAATCCTTTAGGTGGCTTGAGATATCATTGCCTCAGGACATACATATCTTGATCAAGTGGCAAAAGTCAACTAGACTTAATTAAAATTCCCTGTCGCTGGGTTTTTGTTTGTTTTGTTTTCTGTTGTTTTTTCTCTCACATCTCTGTACTGCTTTGGGCATATTGTTCCTATCATCCTAATGCTGACGTTTGTTTAGTTGTAAGTGGTATCTCTCATATACCTTCCTTCCCTTCCTGGAAGTCGGTGTTCCAAATCTACTTAAGTCAGCAGAGAGAGAAGGGGGAGAGAGAGAGAGAGAGGGAGGGAGAGGCTGAAAATGAGAAACAAAGAAAGACAAACAGCAGCCTGCCAGCAGACATCTAACACTGCTAAGCAGAGCTGCAAACCTCCCATGGCCATAAAACTAGAAGGAACTGATTCATCCCTTAACCCTGCTTTCTGGCCCACAGGGTTGCTTTCTTTGAAAAGGCTGCTTCCGTCCCTCTTTTCCTACACTGACCTCCTTGTGAAACAGGAAATTCAAGGGTGGGAGGTGATGCATGGGGTAGCGGGCACAACTGGGGACCCTGGTTGCTGCTGAGTCAAGCATCACTCCACCCACGCAGAACAGAGGTGGGGGATGGGGAGAAACAGCATTGGAAGCTGGCAGGATCTAGAGCAGAATGAATCTGTCTTACCAGGAGTGTGAATGTTTCACGTGTATAAAATTATGCATGAATCTGAGAGCCCCGTCCAGGAATCCCTGCGAGCAAACCTGCATGTGGGAAGCAGAGTGCATGTGGTAGGGGAAGCGGAGAGCAAAGGCTATCAGCGGAGGGCAGCGCAAGAGGGGGCCTCCAATGACTCACAGACTTGCACACCTGCCCTCTCAGGTAAATGACCCTGTCCTTGGAGGGTTAAAAAGAGAAGAACAAGCAGCAAGGCTAGAAAGAAATGTGAAGAAGCACTGTGCCTTTCAAATGGAGCTTGCTTTCTTTTAGACATTTTAGGTCAATTTTATTCTTTCACTTTGAAGGCTTTTGAAATTATAACTTAAAAATCCAGGTGGAAGTGCTGGATGGAAACATTGAGATGCCTTAAAGCTCTAAACGCTATCGTGAGGGAGAAAAGAGCTCTGCTTGGAGTCAGAGTATCTGAGCCTCTCTCTCCCCACACCCAAGTGGAAATAACATTGACACATCACGAGGTCTCGTGAGAAGAGGACACACATATAAAGAAACTAGCACGGCGCCTGGCACACGGTAAGCATTTGCTTTCTACAAAGTGCTGAGTTGGCATGAAGGGATGTCCAACTGCCAGTCAGGGCTCTGGAACCTGTTAGATAGAGCAGGAAATCACGGGCTTATCAACTCGGCAAACTGGCTTTATACCATGAACTGTCACTGAGCAGGATGTTGAGAGAACCATGACGTGTTACAGCTCTTTCTAATGAGAGGGTCAGTGCCCAGAGTAAGCCATTTTTGAGACGTCACAGAACTGCTGTCACTCTGAGTCACTGATGTGAGTGGTGGGCTCAGTCACACCGGTGTCTAAGCAAGCCTTGAACGGCCCCGATTCATGGACCCACAGGGGACCGTTTGTTCGGCCAGTTCACACAAGCCCACTATCAGCATCCTGAATGGGTGGGCTGATGAGTGGCGCTCTATTCAAATTTTAAACTAAAAATAATTAAAACGCAGAGGAAATTTGTCAGAAACGTAATGAGAGATGAACTCAGAGAAGAGCAAAAGAGGGAAAAAAAAAGTTCCAGCTGATCTGCAGAGGCTCCTGCAGGCAGCTTGTAAGCCCATTAATGACTTGGCCTGCGTCCTGGGTGTTTACTGATTCACAGCTTGTTTAACTTCTTGTATATCCCCAACCATTCCCCAAAGTGTGATATACCTCGTCTACTATACAGTGGTTTAATTGCACTACAAATGAGTTTACTCAACCAATTAGAGCTCCAAATACTGCTAAGATATATGCCCAAATTTGACAGAAGTGGTGCTTCACCGATAATCCTCTTCCAGAATTCTACCGCCAATAAAATCGAGCAGTGCTCAAGCCCACAGACCCCTTAAATCAAAGAAGAAACCCTCAGATGATCTCCAGAACTAAAAGAACTAAGGACCAATAATAAACAAAGCAAGCCACAAACAGCTGCACGCTAAAACGATTTTCTCAGGTAGAAAAGTTCCAGTGAGGTCCTGGGAAGAAATAAAATATTGCAAAAATAAAACATCAGAAAGCACTTATAAGCCACATCCAGAAATATGCCATTTGACACAATCCTGAAAACAAATCAGTGGAGCATAGAAAGGACTCACAAATATTTAAGTTCTTCACTAAGTTAATGGTGCAGAAAATACGAGAGGCGGAAAAAAAATGTAAGAAGAGACATCCCTGGGGCATAACAAAAATGGTTTCTATTTCATCTGCTCGTGTGTGTGATAAATGGCAATAAATGTCTACGGGATTGTTTATTGCTCTCCACCTACAGATGGAATTGAGATTAATACTTAATTAAACTGGAGTTCTGGGTTGTCTAAAATGGATCAGGACACAGGTTGCTTATTAATTACCCTCTTGAACTATTAGTAACTGAGAAAGATCTTGTCAGTATTGACCTTACGCCATGAGAAGGAAATCATGTGTCGGTAAAAATAAATCAGGGAAGGGGCACCACTAATGTGATCAGATTACAGCATAGAGTTCAACTGAAAAAAAATCCTGGTGTAATATATACAGACTAAAAGGAGTGTATTGCTTTAAACTTTCAACCAGCCTTCTTATTTAAGCGCTTCTCTCACAAGGTTGATTGCTGATCAGACAGGAAAATACTTCAGCTAATTTTCAAGTAGAAATGCTATATATGAATTTATATATATTCTGAGATACATATTATATCTATATCTCAGATGTGTGTGTGTGTGTTTATCTAGATAAACACAGCATATATAACAATTTTCCCTTTCTTTAGAAATTTTTACTTTATAAAGTCTTCTCCAACCCTCTTCCATAACTCCCAGGTCACCTGGAATGTTTTCTGAGGGGGTAACCAATGAAGAATGATTTGGGCGTCACATTATACCCACCAATGAAGGAGCAGTGATCTGAAAACTAAAGTCCTCAACACAATCTATTTGGCAAAAGGGAAATGTGAAGAATATATGTCTCAGGGGTGTTAAAATACAATAGAGAGTTTTCTTGAATTACTCACCCATAAGCTCCATTGCTAATCAATTTAATCGTTTCAAAATCACTTTCCCGAGGTTTCCTTCGAAGTTTCAGGGAAGCATTAGAGCTCTTGGAGACAAAATACGGAAGTGAAAAAATAGCTGAGAATTCAAGAAAATGATTTTAGCAGCAAAATAAATAATATTTGAATTATATGCTCTGTTGTTTTAATATGCTGAAGTGCAGAATTCCAGCCAAAGGAACCTGGGGAACAGCTTTAAAGATCAAATTTCCAAGGCAGTGCTGATTAATTACCCCTCATGACAGTGGCTCAGTTTCATTTAAGTGAACCTCATTCCCAAGAGAGAGAGGCATCAAGTTTTTGAAAATTCCTGATTTTAATTTACCTCTGTAAGCTACTTAGTTTAGCCTCATCCTAAATTTTAAAACTTTAAAAGACTAAGTCCAAAATGCCAAACCTTAACTCTAGTTTCAGTCAACCAGCAAAAAATGGACTGGAGTGGCTCTGCATGGGCTGGTGGATGGCATGACTTCTCTGTGCCTGGCCAGACCACGTCTATTTCATCCCTGGGGCAACCTTTCCTATTTGGAAAAGGTAGTTGGCAATGAACGGGGCAGCCAAGCAGAGCATGCTAGCCTTTCCTTCCTTCCATCCATACTCTTAATTTTCAGAAAGATACCAATTTTCAACAAGATAGCTCTTTAAAAAGTTCAGCTCATCCTGAGAACTGACCGGGCTCAGAGTAAAAGATTCTCTAGCTTTGTTACTCCCTCTTTGTAAAAGAAAACCACTTTTTGCCTAACTCTTTACAGACCTGCATGTTCCCTATGGCAATAGCCCCTTTCCCCTCATGCAGTAATCCTTTCAAATAAAGTCTGTCCTTACTAGGGGAAAAAAAAAGTTTAGCTCAAAGGACAAGAACAAAGTTTTTTTTTTTTTTTTTTTTTTTTGCTTTTTGTTTTTAACAATAAATTCTCTCACACCCCATGCCCCATGCATCTCAGCACTGAGTGGGTGTTAAGTCATTTTGCTCCCTCTGCAGAAACCAGAATTCCTCTCCTCTAATTTTGGAAGAAACCCCATGACTCTGTGCTGGTATCTGCTTTCTATCCCTTGTCCCCCTACCTTTAGAAGACTTAGACTCAGCTTCCCACCTTCCTCAATGCCTGCATTCTCTCACCATCCTGGGTGACTTCAGTATCTACACACATAACTCACCCAACAACCTGGCCTGTGGGCTTCTTGACCTCCTCAACTCAACTAACCATCTCCCTCCTGTATTTCCCCTTGGACTCTGGCCACAGGACCTGGACCTACTCATCACCTGCCATTGCCCTGCCTCAGAAAACATAATCCAAGACTGGGACCACTTACTTGTTCCAAACACCCCACTCTACTGCTCTCCACAGCTTCAGCTGTGAGACCTCATCCCAGCTCCCTTGTCTCAATACCTCTTCCTCACCCGAGTGACCTCACCTATGCCCACGGATGATCCTCAGTCACTTAGACCTCCAGCAAAAACTCTCCCCCTGGGGGCTGGGAGACCTTACACCTTACGTTCAATTGCCAGTTTAAAGGAACTTCAGCTTCAGCACATTCACAATTATGAAAGTTATGATAAAACTCATAAACCAGTTATCATTTACTTAGCATTTACTTTGGGATGCTGTCCTAACCATTTTACAAACTGTTTCATGCAATCTTTCATAATCTTTTCTATCGAGCTTACAGATGAGGAAACTGAGGCATAGAGAGATTCCCACAGCTTGTGAGAAGTGAAGTCAGGTTTGACTCCAGAGCCTGGGTATTTTAGCCTCTAGGCTACACAGCTGCCCCTCTCTCCTGACCACCCCCAAGAGTTGGGGGCTGGCCCATCTCGGTTCCTCTTCTGCTGATCACATGAGGGACAATGGCACCAGCATGCAGGACCCCTCCCCTGTGATGCTCCTGCAGCCTTTCAGAGGCTTCCCCACGGACACTGCTGCCTGCTCCCTCACCCATCTGCTCCCTACACTGCAATCAGTGTGTGATTTTTTTTTCCCAGTCGGTAATTCTGATCGGGTCATCTCCCTGTCCACTCCTCCCTACTCCACACACACACACACACATTTCCCCCACAGCTCAGAAGCTTCCTACTGTTCTCTGAAAGAAAACGTTCGACAAAGATGAACAGCAGGGAGGTCTGAGTCCAGTGTTCACCTGGGCTCTCCAGGCTGTAGCTCTCAGGTCTCCCTGCTCTGAGCCCTCAGACACACTCTCTCCCTTGTGTCACATGATGTCCCTTTGGCCTGGAATGTTCCCTCTACCCCTTTTCATCCTAGTAACTTCTCACGTCTCAACTCAAGTGCCCTTTCCTTTGTGTTATATGCTTGATAAGCGCTGTTACTTACTGTTGGAAAGCTTCACCAGAGGGTACCTGCATTTAAATGTATCACTTGAGCAAATCAATGCATTTTCTAATTTAATATAGTTGAGTTTACACATTTCTGTCTTTAAGATGGATCAGTAGTAGTTTAGTGACCAATTCATTTAAAATATTTCCTTCCTATTCTGTTCAAAAACAATAGATTTGGTTCCAATTCTTACTGTATCATTTTTTTTAACAATCTATGATTATTTTTTTAATAGCCAGGATAAGAGATAGTCTATGCTTTCACAACTGGCTTTCTGCATCTGAATGCAAATGAGACCACAGTTTTATGTTATAAAACATATGCTCTTAAATAGCATTATGATGTTTAAAGAAAATACTATGTAAAAGCCAAAATCTCCCGATGCTAATAAACAGAAAAACCAACATCACATTTCATCAAGAAGGATGTTTTCTGGGAGATCTTTCTGGACTGGCAAGATGAAGGTAAATCTCTTTATGTTATATTCTAGTAGGACATGGCCCTTTTTCTTCATAAACCTCATTCAAGTTTCTCATTTTTATTTTTTGTGCATGATTTCCTTTTATTAATTTGTTTCTCTTTGAATAGAGGGGCTAAAATTACATGCTTGCATATAGAAGCACAATAAATATTTGTTGAACAAATACAATAATTAATACAGCCAAAATCTACAGATGCTAATAAACAGAAAAAACCAACATCCTATTTCATCAAGAAAGATACTTACACTCACTGATTCATCTGTTTCCGGTGTTTCTGCTGTTCCACTGTCATAGTTTCCCAACTGAGCCATCTCTAAGTTTAGAAAAAAGGCAAAGTTTGAGAGAAATAGGACAGTTGCAACTTGACAAGAGCACTATGTGAAAACAAAAGAAAAACAACTCCTCCAACATTAAAAAAAAAAAGAAAAAAGAAAAATTTACTCTATACTCTGATGTACCCAGGGGAAAATTTTAAATCCAAAATGGCAAGAACCAGCAACTGACATATTGAAATTGTTCATTACAGACTCTTCCCTAGAACCCCATTTCTCATGAGCACTTAGACACAGGTACTTTAGAGCCGGGCCTCCGCCCACACTAGCAGGATTCACCCAGTGACTCCATCACCACTGCTTGCAAAGGATTTGGGCCATGACTGTGCTTATAATCAGATACTCCAGACAGCCAGGTCTTCCCAGGCTCTGACAGTCATCAAAGATGTACTAACTACAGCTCAGAGACGAGTCTCAAGTTGTGGTGAGCATCCCTTGTTCCTATTCCTTCACATCCACTGAGAGATGAACCCCCTAGTACATAAGAATGTGCAATTTGTCAGAAAGGAAGCAATAGTAGTTGTTAAGAGGACTTTGGAGTTGAAAAGACTTGAGTTAACACCACTAAGAGCACGTACTAGTGACCTTTTAACCTTGGGCTCTTCCTCCATAAGATGGGAACAGTATTATTTATCTCTTAGAGTCTCTTATGAGTATGACATATGATGTGCATGTAAAGCTCTTAGCATGTTGACCAACAAAAATTAAGTGATCACTGAATACTGATTGTTATTTATTACTAATTAAATCATGTAAAGTAGTCAACCCTGGGCTGGGTAACACAGGTTTGACAACAGCTAAATACTACCCTCGTGGTCTAGTCAAGAGACAAAGGCATCTAACTGCTCAACGTACATTGGAATGCATTCTTCAGTCTATATAAGTAAATGAGAAAACCTAATTCATTTTATTTTTCATTCTGATTTTTATACTTAAAAAACACATTTTATTAAAAAAGAACATAAAAGAATTTTCTCCAAAATTGATCAGGTTATCTCTAAGTGGTAGATCACAGGTAATTTCTGTTTTTTAATTTTTCAAAATTGAATGCGTATAGTACAAAGTTACAGCTTTTAGTTACATATTTTTGTGTGCATCTAGTATTATTTCTTAGACTCTTAGAATTTCATGTATTCATGTTTTTATAAATATAATCATCCTTTTCTGGGAGAGATTACACATAAAAGATATGAAGCAGAGCAACACTGGAGTGTTGCCTTTAGATAAAAACTAACTCCAGAATCTAAAATAACCAGAAACTGACACTAACTCTTCCAGTTTACCTGTAGGGGAAATTCAGGGAATGAAAAATGAGCTCAGTACAAACTGTGGACTTTCCTGGTCATTCAAATGATGTCAATATCCCATGTGACTAACACTTTTCGACTAAGGGACTAGGGGGTGGACTACAATGTATTCAGTTGGAAGGGCTCAAAGGGGTAATTTTAATTTTATTTAAATAAAACAGCAACAGCAGCTAACTTTTATTAAACATCATTACATCTTGGGTGCAGAGGTGAACTCATATAATCCGAAAAACAACCCTTTGAAGAGGTACCATTACATAGTGTTTATGGAAAACAGTGAGGCACAAAAAGGCTCATGGACAGTGTGGTCAAGGTCACAGCCTGCAGTGCTGGCACCCTGGGCAGTCCCATTCCAGACCCTCACTCCTACCCTTCCAAGGTCAGGCTTGAAGTCTGCTAGTGTAGACAATGATAAGAAAGGAGACAAATGTGGATCAGAGTTCGTCATAATCACATTTTAGGTGATTATAGCAAAGAGATTAAAAACCATCCTCAAATCTGAAGCAAGAAAATTAAGTGTCCAGAGTTAAAAACACAATTCCCAGTGATAAATTTGTATTACTAAACATGACACTTGTCAAAAATCACAAATTTTTAAAAAGACTCTATAAAGGTACATTAATGGGGCTCAGATAATTCACCTGCCCAAGGCTCAGCCCACAGTGATATTTACTGCCAGGCAAGAAAACTGTGAGGAGCTCGCTCGGTCTACACTCCAGGGGCTGATAACCTCAACCCCACCAGCGTGAAGAGTCACTGTAATATACTTTGACAGCCTCCCCCACTCCAATTATTTTCATAAAAAAACAAATTAAAAGATGGTTCTGTTTTAAATAGAATTTCTGCTAAATAACTATTATCTGGGAAATACATATTATTTGTAAGCAGTGGGTAGTAATGGAATGGAACCAAGAGTCAGCTTTTGAAGCAGGAAGCTAAGGCATCATTTTGTAATGCCTGAAGAGATTTTTAAAACTCATCTAAATACCATTAAACATCTGCCCTTTTTATTTCATTGATTTAAACCATTTCTGAAGACTCATGATTCAAAAAGGTAAAGATGGTAATTTAAAAGCCATGGGGAAAAAAATCTCTCCCCAGGGAACTTTTCAGAAAAGCATCCACCAGTCTCTGATAAGTGATGAATCTGTTGTGGTATTGCTTTCAGTACAGTATAAATTTATCTGGCATTATCTCCCAGTAATGCATGCATCATTTCACTGGAAGCAAAGATTCGATGGCCCTAAGAGCAAACAAAGCGGGGGAAATAGGAGAGGAGGCAGAGAGCAGCAGGTTCCCTGGCTGTAGATGGGAAAATATCTGTGCCAACAGTCAGCATCATCACAAACAATTTAGCAAGATAAACACTGTTTGCAAATTCAATTTAATGAACCAGGAAGACAATTCTGAATAAAACAGTCGATGATTGTTTTTGAGTCTTTCCAGGCAGTATATAACCTAAGTGTTTTAAATGACAATCTTAAACAATAATGAACAGGAAAAGGTGGTGTAGGGAGTGGTTTGCAAATATCAGATTTAAAAAAAAAATTACTAACAGAGTGCTTCCTCTTCTCTGTATTTAACAGCATTAGATTTACCTTTTTTTCATTTGAATCAACCAAAAATACTTTTGTGAGTTTTAAAAAGCATTTTTTCCCTACTGCCTCTCTATATCACTATTTTTCATACTTTTCTGAGACAAGTAAGCACAAATAGATTTAAGAACACTGCACCTGATTTAATCTATCATCATTTATCAGTCACCTTACTCCCAAATTACTTTACATTTACATGTCACTTTTAATTTAAATGTAATGAATTTCTTTACCAACATTTTCAAGATCTGTACCCTTGAGGAGAACCCAATGGAGCTTTGCAAGAGAAAAAAAATACCCAGAAAGGTTGGAAATCTAAACCCTTCCTGGACATTCTGGAATTATCAGCCCGATAGGTCACTAGGATTTCAGGGTCTGTCCCCTACTGCAGATAAACACACAGTGGGTCACGTTTACTTGTTTCTTAAGACTCAACTGATAGCTGTTTCCTTCAAATCACAACTGGCCCCCAAATATGGACTTTTCAATAGACAGAGCCAAAACATGTGGGCAAAGTAAAGATTTGCTGCTCAATTCTTCAAAGAGGCCGTGGTGCGTAAGCAAGTAAAAGCCCCACGAGGGTTCTCACCTTCCAGAGGATCCTTGTTGAGGCCCAGCTGGCTAATGATGTACCTGGGAATGTCCGTTTTAATACCCTGTCCTTCTTTTGCATGGCCTTCTGCCGCTTCCAGTAGGTAGTAAAATTCTTCGGGATCAAATTCCTAGCAGAAGACAAACACAGATGGATACTTCTTTGAACCAAAATTGTCTGAGGTTTTATTCCATAAATCCCATTCACAGTAAAATGGGTGAATATACACGGTTGTGAGTTATATACACAGAAAGAGGCAAAGGGATTATGTGATCTAAAACATACATAGTTTTCAGTTCATATTCAAAGCCTATTTACATTCTAAGGCAATACATTTATATACTTGGTAATCCAAAGATAATTTCCATTTCCATTTTCCTCGTAATGCAACTTGGAAGGCACTATGCTCCACCTAAGGTGTCTATCTTATTGAAAATGAACAGGTCTGAATTTTTAACTGTGACTTTTTAGCAAAGTTTTAAAAATCGGTGACTCTCATCCAGAAGACTCAGTTTCTCTCTCTTCACAAATAGCCACAAAATGAATACAACGAGAATGCATTTTTCCTGAAGGTTTTGTAGGAAACTCCTTTAGTACAGAAGTGTCCAAAAATATGAGGAAGAAAAATCTCAAAATTACCACTTTTATCACTAAACTCTAAAATTCAGTTATTAATATTTATATAACGGGAGCACTACAGAAGAAAAATACGAAAATTTCACCTCTGAATAGTTACCTCTGTCTTCTATGAAAATTCAGTAGCACCTTTTCCCCTAAGTATTTTACTTCCTTTGGCTGTCTGCTGCCAATAACAACCCTGAGGATCACATCACTCTAGATGGATGCGTGGATTTATGTGCTGTAAATGATTACACTTACAGATTTAATACACAGTTACTATTTTCAGTTATACTTCCTAGATTTCTTCCCCTAGGATTTTCCCCATTTTGATTAGTGCCCCAAACAGGCAATTTTGGAATCTCAGCATTTCACCTGAGAATTATTTTTTTAAATGGCCTTTCTGAAGCTGCAAATGGAGTAAAGCCGACCCAATGTCCATGCTCGGTGCCCTCGACATAAATCTACAACGAGAGACAAAGCAAGCCTGGAACTACAGGCCTGAGACGACTGGTTGGGGAAACATTCCCTAAAACTCTGAAACTGTGGTTGCATCTGAGCTTTAAACAGTGCGGAAATCAGCACCGTCTTCAGATCTACTACTAAGCTCGCTTGTTTCTACCTTTGATAGGCTACGTGTACTTTTACCTTTTCTCTTCTGATTAAAAGTGATTATTGTAAAAAAGTCCGTTCCTCTTTTAAGGCAAGATCTCTCTTAGCATATCTGCTCCTGTCCAGAGAAGCAAGTTTTAATGCTAAATGGTTTTTTCCCCTACACTAAACAACCACAGGAAGTACAAGCATGTGGTGCATTATTCAAAAGGTAGAGCAGGAAGAGCAGGAAAAAGTAAGGCTTCCTTCCGTCTGCATTTACCAGTCACACACTCTCCCCCGCAGAGGCATCCAGAGTACTGTTCTTTCCCTTCATCCTTCCGGAGACACTCAATGCTTTTGATTCTGTGATTCTAAGGGTCCTGGCCGTTGATGGAAAGCCTTCCTCCACCACACCCCTACCTTTCTCCTCAAGACTCTCCATCTACCACATCTCACTCTGCATTGGTATATATTTATGGGGCTGCGCACATTTCACTCTGATAAAAAAACTATGAATCTTAATTACAATAAGACCAAAACCAAAGCAATACCACCATGTATGTGTATCTGTGTGTATGTAAAATTCTGAAAAAGCTATATTGTACACTGTGTTGCAAATACTTTAACAGCTAGTGAAACTTGAAAGTGAGTTTCGATGCTATGTTAAACCCCATGAAACTATTCTTATGTTTGAAGCTTCATATTTATTCACAGTGTTGACTGAAATCTCAATCAAAATTGCATAAAGCAAAGATTTTTGCAAAGATTGTTTCTTAAGACTCAACTGATAGCTGTTTCCTTCAAATCACAACTGGCCCCCAAATATGGACTTTTCAATAGACAGAGCCAAAACATGTGGGCAAAGTAAAGATTTGCTGCTAAATTCTTATGAAATGATCACTGACTACTTTCTTTGTACTTTTTATAATTGATAAATATTTTATATTTTGTATAATTTTACAATTGATGAATAAAAATGCTTCTTATAATTGATATAACAAACTAATCTTGCAAAGTTCCATTTCTCCAGGTTTAGATAAGGTCCCACTGTGTTCTCCAAGTGGGTTGCTGACGAGATTGCTAACATGCCACATTTAAAAAATAAGTAATAATTGTAACTGCAGGTCACCATACCTCCCATCTGTGATTTCCCACTCTCTATATCTTGGCAACTCCAAAAAAGTGAGGCACAATGAGTGTTTCAAATGAGCTGTAACATACTAATTATGCTGAGTTCAAGGCAAGCACATGAATTCATGATCATTTTTTTAAGTCTGTCCAGAATGTGATGTGACTATCTCTTAATACAACACAAATCCTTGAATTTTTACTTAAAACCAGACAAGAAAAAGCACCCACACACGGATGTGGTCATAAACATTCACATGTTGTAATTTCTCTTGACTTTCCATTTAGCTCTGGTCTTTGAAGCCAAACGCAGTGGGAGCTTTCTGGTGGTCACGGCCTTCCCACAGTTAACAATAAATGACACAATCACCTTGAGGGGCGACTTACCAGGCACTCTAATAACCGAGCCGGGCGGGCGATGACAATGAGGATCTTTCGAACTAGCTGTTTAACAAATGCCAATTCTCCACTTTCTGAACGATTGTGAGCCTAGGAGAAAGCAGTGGAAAGTATGATGAGACGGAGTTGCTCCATTAGACAGGAAAGAAAATCAGCAAAGCATGCTAATTAGATGACTACAAATATTCAAAAATTAAGTGACTTAGAAAATACTTTTAAAAGATTGATAAGCAGACATTACCTCTACATAAACAGGCGCTATTAGACTGCTATATCTACAAAATGGCCCTATTAGCCACATTTTAATTGCAAACCTTTGATTTATTCTCTGTGTTAAAAATCACATGTGAGGGCTCTTAATGCGAAGCATTAATGAAGGAGACATGAAAACTTTATGACACATTAAGCACATGGTAAAAGTAGTCTGGGCAGCTGAGGAGGAACCTTGATTTTCCAGATGTCACTTCTTCAATGAATAAAAAGGCTAACACAGTAAAGGGCTGATTTTGTTATCCTGGGCAGTTAACACATTTATGAAATATATTTTACACATACTACACGATTAGCCTATAAAATAATTATTTCACAACATGTAAGAAGTTATGCACTGCTTACTTCAAATGTGAGGTGAATAATGCTTCTACTTGGATATATGCATATGAATTCGATTTCACATATTGAATAAATAATACCCAGGCACTCAAATCAGTAAAATTTAGCTGAGTTAAAATCTTTTAAATTTGATTTTACATGTTGTCTATATGTGAAATCGAAGCACAAAAAATATCCTGAGAACAAAATTCAGTTTATTAAGAGTCATTTTAATTTTCAATGATATTTTCTTGAAGAAATGAGGTAAATCTGTGCCAAGGCAGACATAAAACCAAAGTTTTAAAAATTGAAATATAAACTTCTATGCATGTTCACTTTCAGGCTTCCTTAATTTTCATATTTTTATGATTTACTTTTCTCCAAAGATTAAAAAAAAATCAAGGCACTGCTGGTACAAAAGAATATAATTTCACAGATATAGTAATAAATATTTAAAATCATTCTCGAAGGGGCTTTAATCTGACAAGGACTGGTCCTCCCATAAAAAGAGTTGGCGAACCAAATCTGTGAAGGATGCTTATATGTAGCGGTAGTATGTTTGCTGAATTTAAGCCATCAAATCAAAGGCAACTTTTCAAAATGTAGGTACAGAAACCATATACAGGCAAAAGCAAAACAGCTAATGTTTAAAAGAAAAAGCATAGAGAAAATGACCATCGGTGAAAACCTTTAGAATAGAATGTGTTCAAAGATAACCAACTAGTAACTATAACCATAGGTCCTAGTAACCAGTAAGGATACTAGGACATATATAAGGAGATAGACATAATATTTCAGCTGTCTTTAAGTTTTCTTTTCCCTTTTTGTTTTGCAACCAAAAAAAAAAAAAAAAGGTTTGGGAAGATACAATGAATGTCAAGAGATCTGCCTATACATGTCTTCTTCATAGTTTATCCATGATCAAAACTAAACAGAAAACCTTAGAGATGAAGGAAAGAAACAACCCAACTTCTTGACTGATAACTTGAGCTTGATATTTGAATTTCTGCTTACTACAATAATTACTGCTATATAAAGAAACTCTAAAAAGCCTAATCATGTTTTGGTGGTCTCTTCAAGGGGGTAACAAGAACTCTGTATCTTTAAAAAATTAAAAATAGTCAGTTTAGATTATACAAATTCCATTTCAAAAACTGTAAAAATAATCAGTTCGTTTCAACTTATTTCTAAGAATTATCAGCCACAACCAAGGCCAAAACATATAATGAGTTACACTAACACAGATACTTTATCTACTATCACTAGAGGAGGAGGGGAACTTTGTTAAAACAACACCAAACAAAGCCACACACTCAGCATGGGAAGAGAAACAGCTTTCTGGCTGCCAGCAGCAAGCTCCAAAACTCATGGAATCCCTGTTTGTATTTTAGGTGTTGGCCACCACAAAAAATACTGAGATTCAGATTTGAGAGTAGGTTATAGCTTCCTATGTATTTTATTTTCTTTGGCTAAATACACCTATGTGAAAAAAAAAATGGAGACATAAAAGCATTCATCTGGAAGTGACCTAGACCTCAAGGCTTTAAAAAGGCATCAGTTAAATCAAGCTGCTCAACCTCAGGGGGACTTTGCCTAGGTGTGCCAAAGATTGACAACAACGGGAAAAATGGCCGGGAGACAGGCTCGGCGGGCACGCAATGTCACGGCTGGAAACTGATAATAACTGCATTGCGGGGAAGGCAAAGCAAGGTCTCACAATTTGGCTCTATTCAAAGGGGCAAGTTCCCCTGCGACCTGTTAGCTCCAAGCTCTGGAAGGACACTGTGACTGTGATTCTGAAGACAGTTTTAATTTTCACAAAAGGACAGAAGGAAAATGTTTATCTGTGGAAATGAACAAGAAAACGTTTTTATTTATACCCAACAAGGCTACATGTATACATGTTTCTCTGTCCCAAAGAGAAACCTCTCTAAAAATGAACAATATTAATCTATTATATGATGCATTCAGGTGATTTTTGAAACCGAGATTTTTAAAAATTGCCATGGAACAGTCTGCCAAATCTAACATACGGAAAGAAAGTTAAGTGGGTGATTTCAGTGTAAATAGCTATGGCTGTCGATTCTACCCCTTTGAAGGGATGCCTATGAAGGAACGAACCACAGAACTTAACTGATCACTATGTTAATACACTAGGACAGAACAGAACTGTGGAATCAAGGGAGGAGTATTCCACAGGGGTAAATTCATTTTCATTGTAATTTATAGTAGAACCGGTCCATGACAAATTGGAAATTGACAATAAACCCCCCAAACAATGTGTTCACCCAAAGAGAATCGGAGAAACACTGCCTCAGTGGGCTGCAATAGGCTGAAATGTGAAAAAATGGGAAAGAGCATGGAAAACTCTGTTGGGAGGTTTAGAAGGGAAAGTGAGGAAAAGCAGTGGCTGCTAGTCAGAGAGGGACTGTCTCATCTTGCCACAACTAAATTCAGTCTGAGCAAGGAAACACGGATTTCCAGAAAACTAGGATGCCAGTATTTCCCTTCAGTTCCATGCAATTATTTACATAATCATGCCTAGAGAAAACCACCTACGATTTTATTTACAGGGGCGTAATGAATGCCGATGAGATACAGAAATACAATATATTCGAATATACAGGCTAAATAGGTTTTACTTACAGGCTGTGGCAGTCAGAACAAGCAACGTCACGCACTAATTCCATCCCACCACGCACACTCCCTCCCTGTCCTGGGTGATATCAGGAGCTGGGCCTGCAAGTGTTAGGCCTGGACAGGACCTGTGTTTATCTGTCACTTTAAAAGTGGGATTTTTTTTAGAAGAAAAACTGACACTAATGAAAATATAAGTTGCCATTTCCTACCCAACACCACGTGCAGGTTAATTAAGAGGACACACGGCCTGGAAGAAGCCAGCCATTTTCCATTTAGCTCTTCCAGATATTAGAACTAGATAGCATCATCAAATAACACACATACACTCAGGCAATTTATAACTTCATGGTTAAGGAGGGGGGAAAAAAATCACTGCTTCAAAATCCTTTACAATCTACTTATCCTAGAGCCATAGATTGTTGGGTCCCAAGGTTCCTGTAAAGGTTATTACATTAACTTTCTACTACTATAATTGTTGACCAGAGTCAATTTATAGCAAGGAGCAATTTTTTTTTCCTCTTTCTTCTTTGCTTCCCTGGAATATGAACTCCATCTCATGGTTAAAACTTGTTAGCAAATGCTCTCATAAAAATTTTTGTTTTTTCAGGGGAAAAGCCAAACAAATCAGAAAACTTTCTATTGGTTGTGTGGTCCATACCTCCTGCAGCAACTTATCTAATTTGTGCTGTAATTCAAGGAAGTATCGTGAGGTGATGAGACCCTGGTGAGATTTATCCAAGCAATCGCGAGCCAGTTCAATAATCTGATGGTGAGTGAAACTAAGCACTCCATCTGCTAGGGGAAGAACGTGGTCAGGAGAGTAGCTGGTGATAATTTCCTTTAGGCGCTCTTCCATCTGAGCTGTAGCCTGTGTAGAGAAGACATGCACGCACGGATGTAATACAAGGAAACATACATGTAAACAACTCAATCGTCACATTTATTTAGCATTTTCAAAGACCTCCACAAGTTATTACATTAAATTTAATTCAATTTAAAAATTAAATTCAAAAGAAGCCTACCTTTTGTATGATACCATAATGGTACATACATAGCATTATATATTTGTCAAAATGCACATAATACACAACACCAAGAGTGAACTCTAATGCAAACTATGGACTTTGGGTGATAATGATGTGTCAGCATAGGTTCATCGATTGTAACATATGGACCACTGGAGGGGGGATGTTGATGGGGGTGGTTGTATATATATGGGGTGGGAACTCTGTACTTTCTGTCAATTTTGCCATGGACCTAAAATTGCTGTAAAAAATAAAGTCTATTTGAAAAAAAAAAAAGAAGTCGTCTCATCATGCAGATAAAAACATTTGAGGCACACAAGAGAAACTGAGTCTCCCAGGGGGATCATTACTTTTTTCTATGCCCTATCACATGTAAAATGGTGCGTGTAAGCTTCTCCAAATAACTCAGTATCTGTGAACTGCTGTGCTCTCATTTCACATCTTGGGCTCTTTCAGATAGATTGCCAATAGTATCAAATACTGTAGCTCTGTTTGCACCTACTCAACAATCAGGACTGTGGCTAGAGTTCCACAGGGTGGGTCAAGAGTTTGTTCTCTTGGCTGTGTTTTAATGTACCAGGAATGAGCATCTTATTAAAAATATTTTTTGTGTGTGTGAGGGGGAGGTAATGAGGTTTATTTATTTGTTTATTTATTTAATGGAGGTACTGGGGATTGAACCCAGGACCTCATGCTTGTTAAGCACACTCTACCATTCAGCTATATCCTTCCCAGGAACAAGCATTTTATACTATCTTTATCCTTTCCTCAAAAAGCTACATCATGCGAAAAAAGCCAAGGGGATTCCCTTGGTAACATAAATCTAAAATTTCCTTTCCAACTTTCATTTTGTTCTCCGGGATCACCGATTGCCTAATCAAAATTCCTTGCTTGCGTTAACTGTATGCACAGGGAGATTCCCTTGGCCTCATGCTCCCTTCTGAAATTCTAACCAGTGTTAACTAGTATAGTCAGGATCTCTCTCCCTGGTGAACAAGTGACATGTGATAAATAGCCAAGATGGCTTTAATCAATGACATCAATGTCGGGTTCATTACACATAATAAGTACTCTACTCCTGATTTATGAAACCAAAGATTTCCTTTTGCTCTCTTGCCTAGGGTCACAAAGGTGGGGGGTGGGGAGAGGAACAGGAACAAAATAGAAAGACTGCTTCAACCAAATGTATAGGGGAAAAAACACTCTGGTGCAAAAGCCATGGAAATGAGGTGATGAGGACCCTGAGAGGGCAGCTCCTGCAGCCAGGGCACTGGCAACACTTCACCAGAGCCTCTCTGGTCCTTTCAAATTCTATTTGCCTGTATAATGGGGAACATTGCAACTGGACCTTCTTTTCTAAGTAATAGGGTAAGACTTATACTTGCTAAAGAGATTGGGAGTCACAGAAAAGAAAAATTAGGTAAAAAAAAAAAAAAGTAAAAGATTTTCATGGCATAGCAATCCATAGGCTTCTGAGGAAGAGAAATGGTCTCTGCTTAACAACAGAGCAGCAGGCCCAGAACATGGGCACAGGAAGAACCAAGGTCTAGAGCCTTTCAAGGCCAGTGCTCCCTGCAGCACCTCCCCAGGCCCGCCCAGTGTGCAGTACAGCTGGCGGGGTTCACTTCACAGCCAGTTCAGCACACAGAAGGCATGGCTAATTCTCAGCAGCTTTTAAAAATATTTAGGAATTTTATCTTTCTGAAGAAGTCTACCATGCTACTTTATGCAAGTCATTACTGGACTGGACCATTACTTTCCACAACAAAACCACCTTACAGACGCTAAACCTATGTTGCCCGTTCGTTTAGATGCCAGGCATCTTCGGTTCAATTCATTACCTTTGGGAACCTTTCTTTGTAGACATGGTTCATCATAATTATTTCATGGTCACAGCAGGCGGGAGAACGTCCAGGGCTGCAAGCAAAGCAAGTTATCCTTTTAAACGTGACACAGAATGAAATGAAAATAAGCTTTTTATTTATAAACAATGGGTAGCATCCAAAGGTACTAGGAAATCTTTGTAAGAAAAATGTATCAGGTAATAAACTACAAAATCAGTCATTAGTACACGTGCACACACACACTCACAAACACAAGAGATACTCTGAATAGGATTCAAAGAGAAAGTTCCAGAAGTGGAATGACACACATTAACGAGAGCTCTGATATAAAACTAGTTCAGAAAGCACTCTTAAACTGCAACTATATTCTGTATGTCGCGTGCACTTGTGTGGTTCTGGAAACCACTTAATGAACTGCAATGTGAAAGAAAACAGGGTAGCTACAAACCACAACATCTAGGACACGCCGCACAGTATAATTTCACACTTTCATCATACGCCTGCATTCTGCCACGTACCGCTGAAGAGGTCTAAGACTCCTCCACGGCACAGGTGTCACCACTGAAATCCATTTTCTAGCCTAGCAAATATTTGTTTGGGATGCTGAGGCCAACATTGTGGACAACATCAAACAGAGGCATACACCTGGGTGTTTTTCTCTGTTTCAGTAGCAGGTTCATGCACCTTCCTAGCAGTACACACTCATGCAACTTCAGTGGGAGAGTCTATGCTCCTCAGAGGATACAGCTGCTTACACTAGATATCCTAGAAACTCCTGTCATAAAACCAAGAATGGCACCAATGTTGTTAAATACAATGGCTCTAAATGAATTCATAAAATTGGTCTTTTATTCCCTATCTCAAAATAATCTAATGCAATTACTCAATGTGGCCATATTTACTTAATGATATTAAATAAGAAACGTACAAAGGGAAGACTCTTCTCAGTAAACTCTGATGTTCAGCTGAACATGTGACAAACTATGCTTTATAATAAAACTCAATACATCAAAGTGGACCAGTTCTACAGCATTAAGATCTCATACTGTGGAGGACCCAGAGATCAACTGCCCTGTTTCCCCTGCAGAGAAGGACCTGTTGTCCCAGCTGCTGGGGCTACAGAAATCTGCTGTCAGTCCCATCAGGGATGACCTCAGCTACAGAGCCCCTCCACCCAAGACCATGTCCTTCCCAGGGTACCACATCCCATGACTGAGGCTGAGACATAGAGGAAGGGCCATTTGGCCCAGAGGGACAGCTCTGATGGGTCGTGTTGTCCCCAGAGCTCCCTGAGGGTCACCTGTACTACAGCTAGATTTCTCCCTCTGCCCATCCTGCTTCCTCCCCTCCCTAGCACAGGTGTAATTCCCAAGCACTCTCTGATAAACATCCTGATCCCTGTGTTCGAGTCTGCTGCCTGGAGAACCAAACTGTGACATCTATTATTCTATGAAACAAGGCCAAAATAAAACTGGTTCTACTCAACGTTTAGCAGATAATTTTTGGCATCCACAAAATTCAAGGGACAAAAACTCCTAACTATTTGCTCATAATCCTGGAGAAAGCAAGACTTGTGATGGTAAAAAACAATGGGTGGACTTTCATAACGTGGATCTGAACTCCACATGTGAATCTGAATGTGCTGTCCTTTCTTTTCAGTCAACCTTCTCGCTCTTAAGAAACTAACTGATCTAGCACCATAATTAGATGGTTTTGAAATTTCCAATGGCTAGAAGTTTTTCTAGGTAGTCCTGGTAGTCCATCATGGTTACTGCTACTAGAGCAATTAGCAAATTATAAGAATTTAAAAGAAAAATAATACGATGTCTTTCAACAGTAACTTACAATATCATATATAGGCGGAAAAATCACATTGTATTTATAGTAGCTCATAAATCAATAAAGACATATATGAATTAGAGGACTCAAATTCTTTCCTTGAAATGGTTGAAAAGAGATGACACATTTAAGTGACATTTTTCAATCAGATCTACATACCTCAGACTTCGGGAACGGGGACGCATGGGCGTATTCCTGCATCTGTTCTCTGTGGCGATGCTTTCCGTGGTACAAAAATGTTTTGATAAGAAGTGTAATTCATCTGGTGTTGGTTGATATGGTAACTGATGCAACTTCTCCTGGGAGGAACAGGATGACTAAAACAAAGCAAAGTGAGGTTCTATGACTACCTCAGAAAGACATTCTTCAAATGGATATGAGATCATAGCACTAAACTTTGTTATATCATCATTTTATACTGCTTCTTTTTCATGTTATAATTATGATACCAGTACCTAACTCTATACCTTGATGTTGTCTCTGAAAGGTCAAAGTGGCTTCCCTACTTCATCTAATTTGTCTACAAGATAATTGCCCCAAAGATAGTTCATCCTTTGGACAAAATCCAGGCTCTGAAAATTGATAGGACCCAGTCAAAGCCTGAACAAGAAAGGGACAATTGGAGTAAGAATTTGGGTGCATTAAATGACAAATTAGTTCTCAACTGAGTGTTGTACCCTCACTTCCACTGCTGTCCATAATCAAACACTGTGACTTTCAGATAGGTAACATGAGATGAATTCTATGATGTACGATGATAAATAAGGTAATGGGATCTCCTTTACAAAGCATGCTGTCCCTTGCTGCAATTACCATCCACATGCGTCCTGGGTAAAAGGAGAGGGGTTGAAGAAGATACTTGTCTCATTAATGCCATTGTTTTAAAGCCTGGATTTTTTTCTGTCTTCTTTGGCTTTGGATACACACACACACACACACACACACACACACATATTTATAGATATACACAGACTTTTTTTTTAAAACAGCTTCAGTGGCAATGAGTTATTCCTTGAATATAGATTTGCTTCTTGAAGACAGTCTCTCAATACTTGGAGCAAAATGAAGTAGAAAATATAAGTGGCTAAATAACATTGTTTTTAATCAATCTCAGAGATGTAACTGTAAAGCAAAGAGACTGCTTTTTGTTTGTTTGTTTTTATTGATAGGTGAACCCTATAAGCAATTCTAACAAAAGAGATGAGAAATGTTTGAGTAATGGAAACATGGTTAGAATAAGCACATTCTGACAGATAACCCCGTTTGAACATTCTGTTCTAGCAGGCTTTTTTAATTTAAAAAAAAAACTGCCATGTTAAGAGCAAACTTCATAAGTACTGCAGCACTGCAATGCAGTAACAGTAGAAATTAATGACTAAAGCTTAAAAATATCTATACCTTGAAATTATAAAACACTTTCTAAGGACATACTTGAGACAAAGAGGAATTTTTACAATGAAATGAGATTATTTTATAAACTATAAAAATGAGAACACCACTAGAAAGACTTATAAGGTAAATCAAAGCTCTACTCAGAAAGTACAGGTATGATCTTAAATACTGTCACTGCGAAAAAAGAATTAAAACACATAAACTAATAAGCCAACTCAGAAAGTCAGTAAAAGAATAATAAAATCAATGTCAGCGGAAGAGAAGCAGCCACGAAGCAAAGATAAGGAAATAGCAAATAGAAAAACAGAATTAAGATTTTGTACATATGTCTCAAAGGTCAATCAATGTCACAATTCTATATCCAAGATTTCAAAACCCAGAAATTTCTTCATAGGTTTACAGTAATCCTTTTTGGTGGCAAAGCATCAATTGAACTGATGGAAAGCTACTTAAAATATGTATTTAATCCACTTAGTGTGACTGCTGATTCAGGGTGGTGTAGAAATATTAATACATTTGGTTATGAGCTGCTGGTCGAGTTGTTGCTAACCTGTTATGTACAGTACAGGGATCATGTTACCTTTCTCAAGTGTGACAATTCCAAAACACACCATGCTCAAGAGTTTCATGTGAAGTATTATGGACCCGTGCTTGCATGGGAAGGACACAGGCGACTTCAGGAGGGTGGTTCCCGCTATGGAGGGAGGGAAGAGAAGGGGACTGGGGGAGGGGCTTTAGTTGTATTTTAATATTTCATTTATTTAAGTAAAAGTTTATTTTTTAAAAAAGCTGTAGCAAATGTAACAAACTGTAACGTGCTGATTCTAAGAGGAATACTTTGTGGTTAAGCCATACACATAGCCATACAACTGAACTCTATAGGGGTCGTGCCCCGGGTTTGCTGATGGGGATATGTTACAACAAATGATGACCCCGGAATAACTAAGTGTTATAAGCTTAACAGTGTGAGGGAGGTGAGGAGGCAGGAGGCTTCTCTGGGGAGAGAGCTTCTTTCACCTTGGTTGGAACAAGCAAAGTGTAAATGGAAATAGGGTGACCGCAAACCCAAGTGACACAAGGATGAGCTGATGGCGCTGGGAACAACCGTAGGCCCGTGAAATGGCCCGGGGATTCAAAAGGTACCAACAGGGCCCAAAAAAGTGAGTCAGTATTAAACAGCAGAGAAGCCCAGGAGTCATTTTCAGCAGAGGTCAAAGGTCGGAGGAGAACTGGCACAGACAACAGAGGGTGCAGGGGCTGTCCTCAGGGCCTCACGCACCTACTGAAAAGATACCTCTTTTACAAGAATTTCAAGAATCAGTTTGGGACTTGCCCCAAAAATCGAGTCCCATGACTTTACCTTTCTAGCAAGTTCTCTAAGTGTGGTGCCAGTGAGTCTCATCGCCCAGCTAGTTCGCCTATGACTTTTGACGACATCATAAATCAAATCCACTTTCAAAGAGTGAAGATTTATAGGAAAAAACTGTGCTTCTAGTTCTCAAGGCAATTAGAAGAGTTCCCCAAAAATGTTTTCAGTAATGATACCATTCAAATCAACATTTAGTCTCTCAAGATAACCATTTTGCAAAGGGCACTATTCATATGTGTGCAGAATTTTCTACTTGTTATTTATGAAAAATAATATGATTTTATAGTGATATCTCATGTTTATAGGGATTTATAGTCCTATTTTCATTCTTTCCCTCAGTTGAAAATAATTTATCTGGTAAGAAATATATGGGAGATGTCCTCCAACTGCTGCAATTCCATATTACTTACTTTAAAATTAAAAATTATGATGCGAATATTATCTTGGAAAAGTTTCACAAGTGAATTTTAACTGCAAAATTTGAAGTTAAAAGAAGCTGCAAGACTAAATTTTCTCTGGAAGTCATCCTCTGTGGTCCATCAATTTCATATGACCACATCTTTCCAATTTCAGAATAGAGCACTTTAACACTTGCCAATTTTGCAGTTTCCATAATATCCAAAGGATAAAGATGTGGTGCTTACATTTCAACATTAGCAATTCTGTAATTTGGCTAACAACAATTATCTGTAACACTTAAGCTGTATTTTCACAGTGTTTGTATTTTTATTTGTATATATTCTGTGTTTTTATTTAAAAAATAACTACGTTGCATTTCTATTTGGCTAGGTCGTAACCAGTTAACCCAGAAAACAAGAATCTAAGAATGATTATGTTTAGATTTAGAAAAGAAGAAAATGCAACCCCTAAGCAGTTTTGCGAAATTTTTGCCCTAATATTTAGAGGACAAGAACACAAAGAAACAAAGGGAAATGAGAAGTAGCATCTCAAAGTTTCAATGAACATTTTGACCATAACCGATACGGAACAAAGATAGTTAAACTTCTGTGTAACAGCACCTACACTTCACAAATTTAACAGTTTCTTATGTTTTCCGGCAAGAAGTAATTTTAAAAGTTAAAATTTCATTTTGAAGGAAAAAACAGAAATATGAGATCAACAGTTATATGATACCACCTTCTTCAATAAAATAAACTCTTCAGAGAAAAGCTATCTTACCTCTGGGCAGAAACTGTTAGAAACACAGGTATGCGCGTGTGACTAAAAGCTGTCTGAGGAAGCTTCCCTCTTTAGGCATAACATGCAAGTCAGGGGCAGCAATGATTCCACTATGACAGATGGCTGGGTCAGGTTTATGAATTATCAGGTTGGTTTTAAGAAATACCCTGTAAATTCCTTAAAAAGAGCCAAGCGTCTGGGGTTTAGAACGCTACTGCTAAAATAAGGGGGTTTGGAAAACAACCCCTCAGTTCATTCCTTGTGCCTCACATTTCTGATCAATAAAATGGCAGAAACAATGGCGACTACATTATAAAGTATGTTGCTGCTATTAGATGAGCCAATACCTTGTTAGGAAGTGGGACTAATACCTGGCACACTGTAAGTATTTTACAAAAATACAATTTCAAAAGTAATTTGTACCCAAAGGGGTCCAATTCTATGTAGCTCACTCTTGCTTCATAAATTCAGTTTACAAAATAATGCATGATTTACTAAAGATGGAAAGAAGAAAGATCCTGTACTCTCACCTACTTTTCTTGCAAAAGAGGAATTTCTGTGTCCTAACTACAATAAAACTCGGCTGATGGGCAAAGCAAGGTGATATAGTTACAAAGAACTTAGGGCCAAGGAACACGATACAAATTGTGGGAACGGGGAGGATTAAAGGAGAGTATGAATGGGAGAGTCACAGACCAGAGGGCCAAGTTCTCTATCTACTGGTGGCTGGGTTCTAACTGGAGACACCCAGGAATCCAGGGAAGAACACCCCTTAAAATTGAGAAAATTACTCTTGTTTGCTTTTTGGCCAATCAATTTTAGCATTCATTTACATGCTGTGGTTGCCCATGCTTTCAACATCTAAAATATGGGCCAATAAGCAATGATGGTTACTGACCCAAAAAAACCAAGGGTGACTTTATTGTTATCAATTTTATCCACTAAAGTCATTCAGGAGTTTTAAGCATCGTTTCCTGATGTGAGGCTAACATGCCACTGAAACTATTCAAGGTTGTCAGGATGTTTCACAAAAATTATCTAAACGGACAATAAACTCACATACCACAACAAAATGGAGTCATGAATAGGAAAATAAATTACTTCCTCTCAATAAAATACCATAAGGAGATAGTAAAAAGTAAATCAACAGATTTTAACAAGTCCATTTTTTAAAGGTGTTCTAGAAAAGCCACATTTTATTGTATCTGGAATTCTGGAAACAGAATGCACTGGTGTGACCAGTTCAAGTTTATAAATTTAATTGCAGTTTCTTTTCAACTCAAGTATTATTAAGTGCTGACTCTATATGCTTAGCACAGTGCTGAGGTTTATGGGGAAAAAAATAGATAGTCCTTTGCAAGAAACCACAGCTTTTGACAAAATGGAGATGGAAATGACTCAGAAAAGGTTCTAAAATCCTCAGGTCCACATTCCTGGCTGGTTTAAGAGCATCCAGTCTATCCACAACATACGGAGTCTTTCTAAATGATCAGCAGCTTCCAAGGCTCTGTCGAGACAAATGTCCTACAATATCATGAATTTAAACTGAGAGAGCATATATCTAACCTACTGAATCATTTCCAGTCATTGCTAGGGCTCTTGTTGAAAGGGTGTAGTTTGCAGCAAGAGCATCCTTCTTCCTCTGTCCTATTTTCATGGTTCCATCTTGTCTCTTTACTTACTTTAATTTACTACTAAGTTCTTTTAATCTCTCCTTAAAAGAAAGTTCTTGTCCAGAAGGCACAAATTTAGGACTTGCCTTTTTTTCTTTCCTTTGAAGGAGAAAAATCAAAAAAGTGAAACAAAACAAAACTCTGCATCTAAGCCACACAAGAGAAAAAGACCCAGGACATCAAAGTTTAATGGCCTTTTTAGTGCTAATTTCACTGGCGTGGAACCAAAGCAATAAAACCAGATTGTGTTTCCCCCCACAAACACCAAATGGTATTGAAACGAAGGCGCCCCATCTCCTCCCAACTTGTGATCCTGGGACTTAACTCAATTTGTGCATGATAGTTTCCAAGCTTGCGGCAAAAAGTATGCCCTTTTTATGCTTGTCAGCTCATCATTTGATGCGTAGCCTATTCTAAGTGGCAGACATGCAGAATTTATCTTCTCCTTCCTATTAGGAAACACCCAGAAAAAGCACTGCCTGCGTAAGTTCTCTGGGGTTGTGAGAGAGGAAAAGTCAGGCACTTACAGAGACCGTGGAGCTGGGCGTGTTTGTCCCATAGCCAGAAGAGGGGAGAGAAGCCAAGGACCAGCGGCGTCCATCAGTCCTGGTGAGAAAGTGAGATTAGCTTCAGCCCACACTGGAGTACTGTTACATGGGAACCCCAGGGAAACCGAGTATTTTCAGTTGAACAAATGACAAAAACACTGTCAATGAGGATGTGGAAATGTTCAGCAAGGGCCAGAGTAAACAAACATTATACAGCAGGTTGACTTTTATTTAAATGGAATCAATACACCCAAACAAGTAGAAAGTGAATGGGCTGATCCATATTATTGATCTCTCACTAATACACTTTGACAAAATGAATACCAGGGATAACTGCATCGGTCAGACTCAGCAGATTCAGATGAATAAAAACAGAAAGGGAGGAGGAGAAACACTCCTATCTGGAAACTGATAACCCGGGCCATGATCTTTGGAAGGGCCTGAACTCCAGCACAGTACAAGGGCCTCTGGGACTTCCACTGCATCCTAAAGGCTTTCTGCTCATTATTTTCAAGGCAACAGTCCTATTCATCACCTCTAGGGAAGAAGGGATCAGGGGGCTCATGGCCGGCTCAAGCCTTAAGTGGCAAGTAAGTTCTGCACTAAGAAAGTGACCGACCTTGTGCTCAGAACCTCTTAGGAGTTATTATCTTCTGCCATGACCTGGCTTTATACAGTGTTGGAGCAAAAGCCTCTTGCAGAGTTTATGAGCATGCAGCCCAGCTCTGGCCAGTGACAGGGGGTGAAGAATGAAAACGCTCCACTAGGGATGGAATCTACTGCAAAGAGAGGAGCTGCCTGCTCCAGTCACAGAGGCAAAGCTGTCACAGAGTGTGGTTTTTATCTCCAAACTATCCCTTTATTAGCAATTTTGAGCAAGACGGTGCCTTCAAAATCACATAACATTGTGAAAACAACTACACACACATTAGCCAAGGAGAAAACAGGAAAAACATACCTTTATAAAGAGCTATACCGCATTCCTAGATGGAGCATCATATGTGGACTTTTTGTAATTCACAATTGTATTAATTTACCCAGAGAGAGAGAAGAGTGGGCCAAATTTACCATAGACACATTCACAGTAAGTAGAAGTGAGGGAATTCATGTGCATTCGACTTGAATTTGAGAAATGTCACAGTTAGATGTTTATGTAAAAAACTGACATTTCAGCCTATATTATAGGCAAAGGAGAATACAATCAGAGGCCACCATGGGTGTTGCCTCCAATAAATGTAAATGGTCCACAAAGAGAAAATGGAGAAATTCAGCTGCACAAATCACAGAAGTACTACAATGTTAAGATTTTAGTACAATTTACCTGTCATTTCTGTAACCATCATTGGAATACAATTGAATCAAATATGCTTGTGGGAAAAGCAAGCAAAATAAGATTTTTATAAATATACCAGATAAGAGGGATGAAAAGAAATAAATCACATGTTCTTCAAAAATAATATTAGACAACTGAAAATGTTAAAATATTTAAGAAGGAAATAATTCTAATCACATGCTTACACAGACTTCTGACCATCAGTTAAATGGTCACAGGTTGGTCCTATTTTTATCCGGCTAATTATTAAAGACTTAAGAACCCATGCCTGCACTTCCTATTTTAAACACCTCCAATTTTTAAGAAAAAAGTATATGACTGTCAAAGAATTATTCAGTCCATTTAATAGCAATTATCAGAAACTAGTCTCTGGAAAGAGTGAGGGACACAATTTCCCCCACCATGATTTTGCTTTGTGATTAACTCCCTTTTCCCTCAGGTATCAATGAACATATTTCAAATGAATGAACAACTCCAAGAGGAGACATGTTCTTATTAGTTCTGAAGCATAAATTACATTTGCGAAAACACACAGCCAGAAAGATGTTTAAACAAGAATGTGCTTGGTACTCTGTGCTGCTACAGACCAGAAATAATTTATGTCTCATAAAGTTCCCTACGTTGTCCGTGTCTATCTACTCAAATGGAGCACAACGGACCACCGCATTTGCATTACCATGACAACCGCACATCACAAGTTACTATGTATGCTATATAACAGTACTTAAGAGAGAGCAAGCCCTTTTTTGAAGAAAGCTACCACACAAGTACAGTTTGGATCCTCCTAACAATGTTGTCTTTTCTTTGCAGTAGCCGCCAGTAAAATGTCATCTGAAAACAAGACTATATTCTCGCTAAAGCAACAAGACTTTTTTGAAAAGAGAGTTTTCTTTGTGGGTAGAAATCTCAATGTTACACTAAATGGAAAAATAAGAAAGGAAGAACATCTGATGAGAGCATAGGATGCAAAGAGACTGGCAAGAAGAAAAAAGAAAAGAAAAAGAAAAAACAACCACCACACGACTTCAACACTAATTATAAAAAAATTAGATTAATATGGTGCACAACACAGGAAGAATGAAAAGGTCCCAATATCAACTGGCTGTTATAACTGTATGAAGAGGAAGCATACTTCTTTATTTGTGTAATTGTTACAGTCATCTGGCGTGATACATTTTATGGTCTAGTTGATACTGGAACAAGCTGAACTATGCCAATATAATGTAACCAGAGTAACTCTGCCCACCCGTGCTCAACAAGAGTCTCATGACCTGAACTCAGCAGGCAAGTCTGTTCCAGCAGTTTGTTTGTGGAAATATGTTCTGAGATTTAACCTGATAAATAACAAGTGGGCAGCTAGGAGCCACCCATAGCATTTATTCAAGACTCTTTCTGTATTTTTAAGGAAAGTCAAAGCAACTTCTAACATGTAGAACACTACAACTTCTGGGGAAGGCAGAACAATGTCATTACCTCCCTCTTACCACCAAGGAATAAAACATTAAGTAATTAATTGTAGATATTAATTGTAGACCAGTAGCACAGTTATTAGCAAAATAAAAATGTTTCCTTGCCCCAGACAAAATCTACTACACTATGATGCTCATTTTCACCCTATTTTAACTCAATACTGAAAAATTAACTCGACAATTTTACTCTTAAATATGTATGAGATAATATGGAAAGCAAATGTGTGTCATCCTATTTAACAGTCTGAAATTCAGCTAGTACATTACAGGGATGTCGACTGGTGGAAAATTATAGGTTACGAGTAAGATCAGAAAAGGTTAATCAGTTTGAACTGTATCTCTTTACCCCAAAATAATTTTTAGGGCAATTTCTCCTCTCTTGTTGGACTGAATATACAAAATAATAAAATGTAGGATTCTCAAAATGGCATAACTTCCTAAGGGCTCAGAAATGCATGCCCAATGGTAGAGAATGGAGACTCACGAGTGGAATTTCCACGTTCTCTGAATGAAAAATCAACTTTCAAATGGAAGACAAAGACCCCAGATATTAAATAAAAATAAGCCAATTTGAGTTTTCACAGCAAACACAGTGCTCTGTTTACTGGAGTGAAAGTTTAAAAAGATGATCACTCAGGTCCTAATCTAAATTAATACTTTCTGAAGAGTGTGGAGGGAGTTCCAACTGGAAATTCCTGCAAAATGAACCAGAGGTCTCCTGTGGTAATCTTGTTACGGTTTATGGTTTATTTGTCAAAAATTAACATGCCTGGAGGTTTGTGTATTTTTTTTTTTACAGCAAAGAAACCAGATTCATCTGTCCTCCAGTTAGCCACTTAATTATTAGATTCTCTTCATTTTTATAAATCTGGCAGGATTAAAAGACAATGATTTCTGTCATATTTAAGTACAGGCTGTAATGAGATTTGCACTTTCTTATTACTCAAAGTAATTAATTCCTCCTTTTTAAAAGATATGTATTTTAAAGACAATAGTGTTTTTTTAACCAACTTTTATAAGATTTCCCTTTTCACTTAGAATAATAGCACCATCATAAATTAATATTAATCGGGCAAACAAATACAGGCTCTGTGGGACCAGTTAATAGTCACATTTTCTTTGCAGTGCTTAAAGTTAGGACTAAAAGGACAAAAGTCAGAGTTAGGGAAAATCAGGATGTGGGTCTCAGGAATTTCCTTGGAGATCACATGTTAAGTACTCTTGTGTCTGCCCCACGGTGGAGGTACACGTAGGTGGGGAATGTGTGATGTTTACAAGACAAACTTCATTTTAGAAGATTCAGAAAATGCTGCAAACGGAGCCTTTTCTCTGGATTTAGTCATCTAAAAGGTATTACATGCTGACAAATGGCAATGAAGACAATGCAGGTTTTGCTTGTTATTCACATGTGTTGCATCTATTTTTTTTAACTTGTCTATGTGTCTTAATTAAATGCTACTTTCCTTCACTTCAAGGTATGATTAGGTCTTTGAAGAAAATTTAGCAAATATCTAAGGCATTTAGACCATAAAATGAATCCAGCCCAAGTGTTCAGAAACCCAGCTGAAGGGGCAATTTCATTTTCTGTGTGCTTTTCCTGGGTGGAAGCGGCAGGGTATACGTGTGTGAGAGGGATGATGGTACCCAGGAAGGTGAAGATGGGAATCCGACAGGGTGAAGTACACTAATCCCACATGCAGAATACAGAAGTGGCTGTGTAGGCTCCTCCGACTTGGAAAAATCACAGCAGACAATCCAGAACTGAAAAGGTTTGCTATTGGATCACAGGCCCACTATTCTCTGAGCAACAACACTTTCTCATGACTCACTGACTCAGATATGAGATCAGCTGCTTTGCTATTTGGTGTCCAAATCAAACTAAGATAGGAAGAGAGAACATAAAACATCCTCATGGCGTCATCTCAAGGAGCCGACTAAATTGCTGGCTTGATGCTCTCAAGTAAAGGAGCATCTTAGAGTTTATACCTTGTGATCCCAAGGAAGCTCATTAAAACAAAAAGTATTTCAACAACAACAACAGTTGCACACAAAGATGAATCAAGTCCTTATAATTTAAGCTCAGATAATTCAGTCAAAATCCGTTGCGCACCAAAAGCAGATACAAGACACTGTACTAGGGGTGGGAGAAAAGAGGGGAATAGGTTTTTCCTGCCCTCAGTGGGAGCCCACCGTCTAGGGAAGGACCAAGAGAGGCACATACAACTCTAAGAGGAGGCATAAATCATTATTAAGACTGTTAAAGCAATAGTACAAAGTTCTGCAGTGCCTTAATGAGACCTTGGGCCCGGGAGCTTCAGAGAGGGCCCTAGAAGATAATGAACAGGGCCTGGCAAGGCAAAAGGCAGGGGTGTCGGGGAGAGAGCGGAGCAGAAGGAGTGGGGGAAGTGAGGGGAGAGGGGGGAATGCAGCAGGGGGAGGGGTGGGATTCTCTACCTGACACTCATTCCTGTGTTCACAACAAGTCCTTACCTCCGTGCAAATGAAAAATGGGCAGAGGCACTGGGGGAGAAATTTCTCGGACTATCTTGAGGGCTATTTCCTGTAGAGAGAAAGAAAAAAATTTTTCACCATGATTTTATTTTTGTATCATTATCTACATCCATAATCTTCTTCCCTTTAGTAATAAATTTCTGTACGCCTTTGTAAAATGTCCATCTCGTCAACACATGTTTTTGTTCTCCTTGGAGCAGAGACAGGGGGTCGGCTTGATTCCAGCACAGCTTCTCAAGCGTGTAATACATGAATAAACACACCTATACTAGCCGGCAGTCGCCTGTATATTCAGTAATCTAAATATTCCGGCCCCCAGAATAATGACTATGCAACTGTCTTGGTTCCTGCTCTTCAGATGTTAGCATCTCCAGCAGCAGGAGGATGAGGAAGTGTAAGCTTCAACTTGAAAGGTGGCGCTTTCTATTTGAGGGAGGTAGTCTCTCTCTTTTTTATTTACAGAAACTGAATAAAAGTCCGAGTTTTCAAAAGTAAATCGTCGTATTCCCAAGTACATTTCTGGAAAGGCTGAAATGTCAGAACTAGTCATAAAATACTGGGGAGAACCCAGCAGTTGAGACCTATTCCTCAAATGGCCCAGCAGGACCAGCCCTTACCAATATTTTCTTCAGCAGCTCCTGAGCAGCTGGGTGGTGACTGGCTAGGAGGCCTTTGTAAGCCACAGCCACAGAGAGACTGGCAGAGGGGGTCCTCTCCGAGTCCTCCCGAGGCGGGTGGAGCGTGGGGTTGCTCACTGTAAGCGGGCAGCTCCTGGGGGGACTTGCTACCTGCACCATCAGACCACACAACCTGCAGCTGATGACTGAGAAAGCGTGGCAGGCAGCAGGAAGGGGGGTTCAGGGCACTCCAGAGCACCCTGCTTCCCTCTGTGTGTTTAATCACGTTGGCAGAGTTGCCGGAGGACCGGCTGGGACTGTAGCTGGTGCAAATAAGGAGGTGAGGAAAGGCTGCAAACTAATCCTCTCTGTTCTCCAAACATAGAAAACAAATCAAGAAGACATGTTTAATCCTTAATAGCAAGCCAGGTGCCACGTTACTGAAATGACAATTGTAATTAGGCATAAGGAATACAAGATGGCACCTTGGAGTCAGCGCCTAGCTGTAAAGGTAAACCATTTATTACCTGTGTGCCAAAAAGAATAGACTAACACATTACAGTGGATCATTTCAGTGTTACCTCGAGGACTTCAGGACTGGCTACACCTCTAATGAAATTTTTTCAATTAACTTAAAGTTTCAGATTTTATAGTGATGTCTTCAACAGTTGCCACTAGGTTTATGATAGCACAATTAAAGCCATTTAACTGGGAAGCGTGGAGAAGCCCATTTCTTTATGGATAGAGACTCAAGAAGACTTTTCTTCCTGCTGCAATGAAATTTATCATGACTTTGCATCTGCTGTTCCTTGGGCCCCTGGAGAAATAGATTCTGCTTTTGCCAGCCAGTAATCCAGGACTCTTTCTGTCCATTTATCTGCACTGTAAATTAAGTTCTTTCAACCTCTCTCAACAGCCTTCATTCCCCCTCCCCTCCTCCCAGTTTAGTTTGTACATCACTCTACATATTCCTTAAAAGGTCATGATAACTTCAAGATGGCTGGAAATCTTGCTTCCTAAAAGGAAACAAATCAAATGCCAGAAATCTCCGTGTCGATTTTGTTTTTTATTTGGAAAAAAGACGTCCACTTTGCTCGCACCCCATATAGAGCAAACTACCAGTAAATTATGAGGAGAAACAAAACAACTGAAGCCAAGGCATTGTGAGAACAATCCCTGCTGCCCTATTCACCGAGAATCAGTTACACGGCCAGTGAAACTTGGCACCAAATTCTCAGCCCTGTGTTCTTCGTAAAGAGAACAGGAGATTCTATGAGATCAACTAGAACAACTAGACAGAGCTTATTACATATTTTTAACAATCTGAAGGAGGGAGATACAAGGAATTGTCTTAAAGATCTTTCCACTTTTAGAGATTTTGAAGGAGTGGTCCCCCAGGAAGCCATGTAACATCCTATAATATATGTGGAGACCCATCACTTTGAGGATGCATGAGTAGAGCTAGAGCTAGAGCTAGAGCTAGAGAAGTAGGTTAATTTAACTCTACTCTTAAAAAAAAAAAAAAGGCTACCATTAACCATTTCTCATCCTCAGGTTTGGCCTTCCCATCCTATGCTGCTTTTCCAGGCCCATTCATTGAGGATGTTCCTCGCTTTCTTCTCTGCTCCTACACTGCTACAAAACCAAGGCCAAACTCCCCCAGCTTCAAGACTATAGAGCTGCTCTATTATCTCACCAATCACAGCTCTTTCTTCTTGTTCTCATCAGACTGAAGAGCTAGGTGAAATGCAAGTACACACACCCCATGTTATCACAAAGGCTCCTAGGCATGGTGGGATGCTGGAGGAAATGAGGGTGGCTAGAGCTAGAATACCTGGTAATTCCCTGAAGACACTGGACTATAGCTTAATTTGAGGGCAGTTCAGCAAGCTGGAGTTAAGAGAGGAAATGGAAGGACTTCAGGGAGGGGAGAAAATTAACAAACGCAGGAGGACAATGCAGTAGGCTCTCTAGAAGCAGGGGATTCAGACTGGTAAAGCCAATGAGCTGTGAGCTATGTGTACTGGTACCACCTAGAGGAGGGCCTTAACAGATGTTTGGACCCAAGAGAGGGACGCTAGAGATGTGAGACTGGCATGAGTATGCTGAGTGGACAGAGGCTTCGCCAAGGAGGAGGGGCCAGAGTAGGGTGTGGAAAGCCCACAGAAAGGATATGTTGGTGAGCAAACCAAGTGTAACTGGTGTGAATTAGGACTAAGAGAGAAAAAAGATTACAAACTCAAAGTGACTGATGCTTCCAATGTGAGCAGTCTGGGAGAATGACTGCCCAATTAAGAGAGAACTTTTAGGGAGAAGTAGGGTGGTAGTAATAGTAGAGGAAGAGAGTGGATGAGTATTCTATAGACTTTTGTGTCATTTGTTACAGAAAAGTCCTCATTGTTTCCTTAGGGAGAAATGACAAGATTAGCAGACTAGATAGGCAGAAGTCAATCTTTGAAGTCTTTGTTCTTATTTGAAATAAAAATTGATTTCTATGTTGTCTCTGAAGACTTGGGGGCACTATTTTGTCACACAAAACAACACTAGCTTAGAACAGATAGAATTATAAAGCACACTTTATATATTCTTAACTTGGGGATGCACAGCACTTCCCCAGGATGAGAAAGCAAGACAGATTGAAAGCAGAGTCCTAGACTTGACCTTCACTCCTCACAGCACTGCTCTCTGAATTCATCCACCCATCTGCAAAGCAATACCTGGGAGACTCTCAAATGAAAACTGGTGCCAGTTAATTCTCTGCCCATATGTGCAGCACTTGCTGATAACTCCAATCCTGCCGCTCCCAGGGATTGCTGGCTCTTGGATGTCTGAGTGTGAGGACACTTTATAGACTGCTGCTTCTGACCTGGTGAAGGAAACCTTCATGGCGGTCAGGTATTGGATAGGTAATTAACTCCACGATCCCCAGGGGGAACTAGCATGGCTAATACGCAGGCAGTACATCAAAACAGTACTTTACCTAACGGAGCTACACAGGGTGCCTCATTGTAGAGGCAGTTATTGTTAAGAAAGTGATTTCCAGATTAATTAAATTGTTTAATTGCTTTGTAATTAGCCTGAAGAAGTCGTGTGTCTTTATCACAGAGAAACAAGCTGCAAATCTTTTTCAAAGGCATATGCTATACCCACTATAGATTATTAATGTGCTCTTAATAGCTGTCTGTTCACAAAATGAGAGTTGCGGGTTGCCATGATTTCCTAACCGGACTGAGAGAATCCAAGAATTAATGATGATTGCCGTTTGAAATTCCTGGTGGATCAAAGAGGAAGCCCCTACTTGAATCCTTGTTGTTATTATTTGATGATCGGCTTAAATGAGTTGTGACGTTTTACACCATAACAATCAGCAGCAGTGTTTCTTATCTCTCCACAGGAGATTCGCAACAACGAAGTGACACTGCTTAAAAATCTGAAGACCAAACTTCACAGGACCAAACCTAGGACCCCCTTACAAGACGAGTGCTAGCAGACAAAAGGGACCATGAAAGAGTTATGCAGGGACCTCAAGCTGAGGGAACTTGGAAAAATAACAATTCAAATTCACCTGAGCATTTTCAGTCTATGCTACCAGAACCAGCTGATGCAAGAAGAGAGTTAGAAATCCTTTTGCTTAGCTGTCTCAGAAACTGGCCCCTCTCCAGATCTAACTGCGGAATATTCATTAAACACGGGCAGCTGTTTAGACTCTAAGTTGACAGAGAAAAACCTTGATTGGTCTTCAGTGGCATGCTCTCCGGGTGAGTTGGCAAGTGTTCATAGCACCAATAAATAGAAGCAGACTTTTAGGCCTCGGTTTTCAAGTGAAGAGAGAATTCCACGCAATAGACCAAGGCCTTCTTAAAGTCTGGCCTCTCTGAACCTCTTTTGGTTTCCCCATCTCTGCCATGTTGATCCTTCTCCAGCCAGCACCACGAGTCACTGTCAGCTGACTGACTCATTCAACAAATATTTATCAGTCCTCCACTAAGAGAGGGGAATGGTGTGATTTGATTTACATGTTAGAAAGAACCCTCTAGCTGTTCTGTGACCAGTGGGCTCCAAGCAGGCATGAACGAAGCAGGGAGACCAGTTAGGAGGCTACCAGCATAGACAGGGTAAGAGATGATGGTGGTCGGGACAGGATGGGAGTAGATCTCAGGTGTGTTCTGGCAGTACAGCCACCAGGGTTTACTGAGAAACTGGACTGAGTGGAATGATGGGGGAAAGAGAGGAAATAAGAGGAAATAAGTCCAGAATTTAGGACTAAGCAAGTGGATGGATGGTGGCTCTAACTGAGATGGGGAAGAATGAGGGAGGTCAGGGCTTGGGAGTGTGAGAAGAAATTCATAAGAGCCAAGACATGGAAGCAACCCAAGCACCCGTCAACAGACGACTGGTTTAAGAAGATGTGGTATAGATACACGATAGAACATTACTCAGCCATAAAAAAGAACAAAATACTGCCATTGGCAACAACATGGCTGGAGGGTGTTATGCTTAGTGAAAGAAAACAGAGAAAGACAAATACTTATATGTATATGTATCACTTATATGTGGAATCGAAAAAATAATACAAACGAATCTATAAACAAAACAGAAACAGACTCACAGATACAGAAAACAAACTTATGGTTACCAAAGGGGAGCAGGAGGGAAGGAGAGACAAAATAGGGGTATGGGATTAACAGGTACAAACTGCTAGAAAGAACATAGATAAACAACAAGGATTTACGGTATGGCACAGACAATTATACCAATATCTTGTAATAACCTACAATGGAACGTGATCTGCAAAAATAAATAAACAAGCAAACAAACAAACAAAAAGACAAACCACTATGCTGTACACCTGAAACACAACATTGTAAATCAACTATACTGCAATTAAAAAATGTAAAATTACCTTGAAAACCTGCATAAGATTTATGAACTTTTCTTTATGGAAGCAGCACCGCAAATAATTTAAAACATATGAAAATGTTCTAATGCTCCACACTGTCCGCAATTGCATATAACAATGTTATACTTACGCAGTTCTCATATGTAGCATTTATATTACAATTAAACATTTAAAACTTCTGTTACATTTTTTTTTCAATTGTACTTGAGAGCAAATAACATTTTTCCAGCTCACATTATTTAATGTCGAGTAGATTTAATAGCCCTGATCTGTTTGAGATACCGAAATGAGATAACAGTGCTAGTTAAAGGTCTGCAGAGAGGAAAATTCTGTAGGTTCACTACCGAAGTTTGGGAATTAATAACTTCAATTATTCTATGTCCTGTCACTGTAGGTAAAGCTGAATGAAATGTAATGCCATGTATACTGTACTTCATGTCTTTTTTCCTCTCACTAACTTATAATTCTAAATGCAATGCTGGTGAGGGATAAACTCTGGTTACATGTGCAGACATACAAAAAGTGCATTTTGACTTCTCAGTGTCTAACCTAGCCCTTGTTACACAGTAAACTAGAAATGTGTTTTTTTTCTAATTTAACAACTACTCATTAAGTTCTTTTTAGGTACAGTGCGTTGAGCTACCTGTTAGCTAAAACAGATTAAATATTAGGTGAACAAGACCCAAAAGAGCTAAAAGTCTACTGACAGAAGCAGATTGGTACATCACCAACTCTAGATTCACAAGATGTGAGACCAATTCTGGATCCTTATTCACACAAAAAAGACATTTTCTTAAACGAAAGCCCTTAAATGTATCAAAATTACTCAGTAAAAAACAAACTCTCAATGACGATAAGACCCAGAGAATGTACTGTGTTTAAAATAGACTCCGAACAAATGAACACGTCCTACTTTCCAAGGAATGACTGATGAGCTTATAGGGTAGAAAACACGTAGGGAGTGAAAGAGAGATCCAGTAACAGGTCAATTTCTATGTCATAAGACTCTCACGGATGCCTCTGTCTCCATTTCATGGCGCATTCCTCTGGAATTTGTGTAGTGTGTTTGAAATGCTGTGGCATTGACACGAATTCCTTGGAGATGTGTTATAATGGGTTCTTGAGAATGTTTTAGCTTTTCTTTGACCCTTCCTTATTACTCTGAATTGATGTCACATCTCGAGGTGATCCCGAGTAAAGACTGGTGAATGTCAAGAGTGATGAAGAAAGTTGATTTTTAGTTGTATGTTTTCCTTCCACCTATAGTAATTCATCTTTGCAGCAATAGAGAAGAAATTACTTTCAGCTTTTGTTTAAAGTTACTGAGGAGAGTCTGTAAGGTCAAGGAAGGGGAGGTAAGAACACAGCTACTATAACAGATATTCTGAAGTTTCATGCAATTTTATGAAATTTGATGCATTCTATTAATCTTAGATAATTAGTCTCTGAATGTGGATAAAAGACTGAATTAAAGAATATAACCTAAGGTGTGCATATTTTTTCTAACTTACATGAAGGGATTTCAATTCCATAACATAATGAGATATAAAGAATTTCCATTTTTACCTAAAAGGGGGTGGATGATATCAGGAAATTGGTTCTTCTCAGATTGTTTGCTTCAATTGCTGAGTAATTTCTAGTCAAAGAGGAAGTGTTTAAATGAAATGCTGCACATTCATACAACTTACTAAATGTAATCTAAATGTAATTTCTATTATAAACCTCTTCCTTTCAGTTCTGCTTAAAAATATAAATACTAAATTTAAGATGGTCCAACTTAACAACTGCTAAATGTTCCTTTGGCTTCTGTTACACAGGAACTCCATCTGACAGAAGCAAAATACGTGTATGTATTTTTTTTAATAGTTACTTGATCGTTTTCAAACTCAGAAATACACTGAGATCTAAAAGAATCAAAGACATTTAATTCTCTTGCTTCACCATAAAATAATATATAATATACCAAGTGTCTAATGAATCAGAATTCTGACTTTCATTTCCCCCAAACCATACAGTACGAGATCTTGGAAATTTCCTGGCACCGAGAGTCTTGCCTTCTATTTTTCTCTCATGCCCCTATTCCATGCCCTTAGGTCAGTAAACAGTTCTCAATCTGCGTTGAACAAGAGAATCACTTGGGAGGAATGGAGTATTACTTGATCATAAAAAGGGAGATCCTGCCTATTGCAATAATATGGATGGACCTAGAGGGCATTATACTAAGTAAAATAAGTCAGGTGGAGAAAGACAAAGACTATAGGTTCTCACTTACATGTGGAGTCTAGACATCTCAAGCTCATAGAAATACAGGGTAGAATGGTTGTTGCCAGGGGCTGTGGGAAATGGGGTGATGCTGGTCAAAGGGTATGAATTTCTAGCTGTAAGATGAATAACTGCTGGGATTTAAGGTACAGTATGGTGATTATAATTAACAGTACTGTATTATGTACTTGAAAGACATAAAAAGAGTAAATCATAAATGTTATTACTACACACAGCAAAAAATGGTAATTATGTGAAGGCCACTCCAAGTTATATGCAGATTTTCAACCACACAGGGGGTCAGTGCGCCTAACCCCCACGACTATTCAAGAGATAACTGCTTATATATTCTATACTTGTTTTTTGATTAATATTCTATAGATATAGAAAGATCAACTTTCTGTATCAGCCCTGTCATCATCTCTAGCATTGAATGAATTTCTAGTGTATCTGGTACCATAATTTAATCTTCTATTAATGGGTCTTTAGATTGATTTCACTGTTTTGATGATTCAATGAAAATCTTCTGAATCCTTAGATGATTATATCCAATACCTAGAAGCAGAACTACTGAGCCCCAAAGTGGGTTCATTTTTCACTTTGGTGCATATAGCTCAATTATTCTCCACAGAAATTGCCCTAATGTGCACTCTCACTCATGGCATATAGGACACCATCTCCCCTCAATCCTGCCAACGCTGATTTTTTTTTTTTTTCGGATTTTGGTCCCATCACTTTATTTTCATATGCATCTCCTTAGGTTATAAGTGAAGCTGAGAATCTTTTAATATGTTAACTTAGCATTCATGTTTCTTTTTGTGCAAAGTACCTATTTCTTACTTTGCTCCTCTGAGTTGTTATATTAGTCATCTTAAAAAATGATTTGCTGTTTTGTTTTGGGGTTTTGGTTTTTTTTTTTTTTTGTATATTGAGGCACTTCTGCCAATACAGTGAAGATGTTTCTCCCATTTGTGCTTATCTTTTACTGCTGCTGTAACTCTTCTGTTGAGAAATTTTTATTTCACCTAATTTATCAACCATTTTTCTTTAAGGCTTTTAGGTTTTGTACCTTGTTTGGAAAGGCTTTCCCCACTCTCAAATTATTTTATAAATGCAACCATAGTTTCTTCTAGTATTTTTACAATTTCTTTCTTTTTTTAATTAAAAACACTTTTCTTTATCTACATGGGATTTATTTGGTATAAGGAGTGAGATACAGCAGTCTAGTTTATTTCTTTTCCAAGTGGCTAATCAGTTGATTCAAGACCATTCATTGGCTTTAATAATCTACATTTTCCCAATGATTTAAGTAAGGTACATTTAAGGAAAGCCAAGTAATTTGATGCAGAGACAATTCGAGCAAGGCAGTAAATGATGGGGACCACAGAGAATGAATGAAGATCAAGCTGGAAAATCTGAAGGCCAGTTGGAAGTGTCCTTTAGGGCAGTACTCCAGGTGACTCTTCCCTCCTGTTTTATCAAGTACCCCAGGTGATTCCTGGGCATACTAGAGTTTCAGGATCCTGTCTTTAGAACAGTCATTCTTAACCTTGGCTTCATATTCAAATAGCTGAGGGAACTTAAAAAAAAAAAAAAAAAACCCCAACGAGCAAGTCACACTTCAGTCCAATTAAATCAGAATGGGGATTGGGGTGAGGGCAGGATCAGTCATTGGTAAAGCTTCCCAGGTGATTCCAAAGTGCACTCAAGTTTGAGAAACACTAATTTAGATTCTACTGGAGAAAGTGAATTTTATAGATTAAGTTGTTCTCTAACCTTACTATGTATCAAAATACCCTGGGGAGCTTTTAAAAAGATATATACTGATGCCAGTTCAGACACAGGAAGTTTCCGACTTAATTGGTCTGGGACCTGGGTATTTTTTAAGCTCCACAGGTGATTCAAGTGTGCAGCAAGGCTTTGGGACCTACAGTGCAGTAATTCTTCAACTGTAGAGTGCATCAGAATCACCTCAAGGATTTATTAGACCACAGATTACTGGGCACTGCCCCTGCGGTTACTTAATTAGTGAGGATTCGGTAGAGCCTGAGAGTTTGTATTTCTAACTAGTCTCCTGGTGCTCCGGGTCCTTGGATCACACCACTTGGAGACATCCACCACTCTGGTGTATGTCATGACAAATCATGGGATATGTTTCTTTAGATAAAAGACATGATTAAGTTCATGTCTTAAAAAACAACGGCTTTCATGTAGAAGACAGATTTGCGAGGCAGTGAGAGGATGCAGCAAGATGGAGCCCAGTTCTCATTCTACTGCAAAAGCCCTGAGCCACTGGCTTGGGAGAGGAGCCAGGTATAAAACGCATTTCAGAGGAAGGCTTAGCAGGAAGGGTTTAACAAAAAATGATACCGAGGTTGCTAGCTTGGGTGACCACATGGATGATGTTGCCAGTAACTGAGATTAAACAGAACTGGTGATAAGAAACTTGGTATTGAATAACAGTTGGGTTTAAGGTGCTGGTGAGACACATTCTGATGGAGAAAAACCCAAGATAAAACTGTAGGGAAAAATTAGCACATGCGTGACAGCAGATGACCTTGGTCAAGAAGTGCCTGTCATAAGTAAAAGGGTGACAAAGGATGCAACCCAAGGGATCCCAAGAGTTAAAATGGATGGGGAAATAGAAAGGCGCCAGCCGACAAGAAGGATGGAAACACAGAAGGACGTATCATAGGAAGCCAGGGAAGAGAAATAGTCATGAAGTAGGAAACAGTTCTGATATCACATACTGCAAGGTGTTCACACTGAGTAAGCTCACATTGTCTAATAAAGCAATCAAGGCATGTGACCTCCGGGAGACCCTGGTTTTAGTGGAGCAGCAGGTTAGGAGTGGTGTCATGCCCGACTACACCATCAATGAATCCTGGCCAATGTTGGACCAGGACTGGTTTCCCAAGGGTACTGGAGTAGGACTCTTTGGCTTTGTTTTACCAAGACATTAAATAAAGACAACATCTACATTTGGTTATTAATTTCATCAAGTTATAACAGTAAGAAATTTCAAATGTTATAAAAGCTCTTAATTTCATAGAATAATTTAAAACCTAATGTTCAAAACATGCTCTATCAGGTGGAAAATGAAGGAGGTAACATCTAAGCGAGGGGCCAGCTCTGACACTGTCTGCTACGAAGCTACAGCAAACAAAACGTTTCTTCTATAGGGCAGAATATCTCATTTTTGAACCTTAGCACAGAACAATTTTACTTACATATTTTTAATTAACAACATCGTTTTTTTCTAAAATAGGAAAAAGTTCTGCTACCTGGTTTCATCATGTTTTCCAACAGCAATTAACTCAGACCAAAAGAAAGGAAAAAGACATTTTTATTCAGCAATGTATGTCATAAAAACACTCCAGTCTTCACCCAGATCTGACACTACCCTCCAGCAGACACATGCTTTTCTAGGTGATGTCATGTAGAAGGTAGCAGCGTGTGCCCATCACCCCCATGGGGCTGACTAAGGATAAATTAGACTGAGGGGATAACTCCAGTAGTACTACTAATACTGGAAAATGCTAAACATAAAACCATTTAACTGCTTTAAACTGGAGGCAGATGGTGAGGGTGGAAGTAATATGCACACAGGATTTTGCTGGTAAAACGTTTAGAATCCATAGAAAAGGAACTGCTCACTTTTAAATTAACTTTAAAAAACTTAATTCTAAAGCTAACATGGGCTCAAGGTCGAGGACTGCAAAATACCTAAAGTTATAAAAGTGAAATTGGTAATCCTGCTACAATAATGTCGCGGTGTTTTTCTTTGGTCTATTTTTTGACAGCGTGTACATGTATATACAAAAATACTTTTAAATAGAGTCGTAAGCCATATTCAGTTCTTGTATCCTGCTCTTTATAATTAGGTTGTGATTATAGTTTTCCTTTATGCCATTAAATATTTTTTAAAATGTGATTTTTTAATGGCTACAGATTAAACATTATACAGACAGACTACAATTAAAGCATCATTCTTCTATTTAGTGTTTAGGCCATTTCTATTTTGGTGCTCTTATAAATAATCCTGCAGTTAACGTCCTGATATATGAATTTCTGAGGAGTTTTCTGATTATTTCCTTAAGTTATATTTCATGAAGGGCAAATAGGTCAAGTGATATGAACTATTTCTAGGGTTTTCGACGTATCACTCTGCTTTCTAAAAAGACTCTAAATTTACATTCATGTATGAGAATACCCATCTCACCAGAAAATAATTATTACTATGTATGCTTTTTAATATTTGCAAATCAGGTGAAGACTGGTATTTCATTTTTTTAGTATTTCCTTTTTATTTTATTTATTATTGTATTTTAATTATTTTATTTTGGTGGGGGAGGGGAGGTAATTAGGTTTATTTATTTTTAGAGAGGTACTGGGGATTGAACCCAGGACCTCATGCATGCTAAGCATGCACTCTACCACTTAAGCTACACCCTACCCCCTGGTATTTCATTATTTTGATTGGCATTTATTTGATTAGTGACAGCTTGAACTTTTCATTTGTTTACTTGTCATTTTTATTTCTTCTTCTGTCAGCTGTCCGTTCGTGTCCTTTGCCTATTTAGTTAGTTGGGTATTAGAATTTTTTCTTACATTCATTTAAAAGAGCTCTTTATGACTTAATAATATTAATTTCTGTGCATTATATTTGTTGCAAATATCCTCTGTTATTTGTTAGTGTTTTCATTTTGTTTATGGTGTTTAACTTACAGAATTTTAAACTCTTAATATATCATATTATCAGTCTTTTCCTTAGTGATTTCTCCCACTTTTTTATGCTCAGAAGTTATTTCCCCATCCTAAACATACTAAATATTCAACACATTAATTTTACTTTTTAGGGTTTCATTTTTTTTTTTACTGGTAATTTAAAATACATACAAAAATCATTTTAGTATGTATCATGGAGGACCCCCATCTCACATATTTTCATATAGTTAACCAATTTCCCCAATGCCATTTGCTGATTAAACCATTTCTTTCTTGGTGGTGTATTTCCCTCATCATATCATCTTCAATCTCTGTCAATTTTTATTTCATAGGTGAACGACTGCTTGCATCATCATCACTTTCTGATGTGTGTTAATCTCAGGTAGTCAGGTCTGACTCACTAAATTTATATGGCCGATTGTATCTACTCAGCTCTCCAGCTGTACCCTAGAGTCATCATGCCAAGTTACCATAGTCAGCATTTGTCACTTATATGGTCACCAAGAATCTTGTGAACAGCCTCCCTGTGTAAGAGGAATTTCCCATATTGTGAGACTTGCCTGCCCAAGGTTGATGCCACTCCCCCAGCTCTTCTGTATCTAGGACATAGGTGAGGCTTTGCCAGTCAAGTCTAAGCTCAACTTTAGCTTGAAAGAAGGCAGTATGAGGAAGTAGGTGCCAGAGGAACCAATTTCGGTGGCAACAGTGGTGGCAAAGGCATCCCTCTTGGCGGGAAACAGTGTCAGAGTTTCTGGAATCCAGACACCAGGGGCCGCAGTAGCCATGTCTGACATAGTACCATGTAGCAGTCAGGGTGTTTTTCCAGGCTACGTGGCCTTCAACGCTCACTCTTTAACCCTTTTGACAATTCTGTGAGCTACCTAGTACACCTTAAAGACTTCCTCCTCTGCTTAAACTAGAGTGAATGTTGTGCACACAGTGAAGGAAACAGAATTACACACACACACACACACACACACACACACACACGAGGAGGCTGATGGAAACTGCTTAAGAACTCTAAGGTGATTTGAGGAAAGTATAATATTTAGCCTTTTTCTCCAAAAACTATGACATGTCTTTTCACTATGCAAAAATAGTTTAGATTTCAAATAAAGTTTTGTTGTTTCTTCATAGCAATCTCTTTCAAGTCTCTTCTAGTTACTTCAAAGGCATGATATTTTATGAACTTTTTCTGAGGGGAAAGAGTATGGGAAAAGAGAGTGAAATGCTGTCATGAACGGATTCCTTTCTTTCATGATCATTTTTAACTGGTTATAGTTGGTAATACACAATAAGATTAATTTCTATATCTTGCATGCCATCCACTTAATGAATGCTTTTATTAATTTTAATACACATTTTATTCTCTTGGGTATTCTACGTTATTTATGTCATCTGAATTTAACCAGTTTTACCACCTTTGAGTTACAGATTTTGTTTCAGCTTTACGTGTTGCTTAACTGCAAAGAACCTCCAGAATAAAGTTAAATATTAATAAGGCAAGACTTTCATAGAATGCCTCTAGTATTTTGCTAAAGTGAGATAATGGCCATTAGTCTAAATTAGATATGTCTTACTACATTATAGAAGTCTCTGTTCATTGTCATTTTCTAAAGAATTTTTAGCGAAAATGGCTGTTTAATTTTATAGAGTGCTCTTTCAACATCTATTCGAATGAACGTTTGATCAATTGCTATGACATTATCCGTCATTTTCATACTGTTAAACCAATCAGCACTCTTGGGATAAACCTCAGTAGTTTATAGTAAATAATTCTTACAGTGTTCTATTACATTTTAACATTTACATTTCAAAAGTGAAGTGGGTTGGTGGTTTTCTTATTCTGTGCTGTATATTTTAATTTTCTTCTGTGATGAACAAGGAAATCACTGCTTTTCATGCTAGTAAGTTATTATCTCTAAATATTTAAAATACACACCTGAATGTATATTTACTAATTAATGAACCCAAGAGGAATGCAGTACAACTCCTGTTTGCTTCCCCACTCTCCAAAGTATGTCAAGGAACTTAGCATATGTGTACTCCTGCCATACCTCCGTCTCTCATCTTGGTTAATATGAGTTCCAGATCTATATTGCTATTGGTGAGTCATTATTTACACTATTACATTTTTAAAAAGCCTTTTCAAACCTTCATTTTTCTATTAATGTTCATCATTGTACTTTTATACTCTATCTTTCCAATTCTTTAGTTCTTCATTTTAATTTAACTGTCAGTCATCTTCTGTTTATGTTCAAGTGAGTTTCTCAGGAAAGATATGGAAACTATTTTACGTGACCTCAGACATATAATGCATTAATACATACATATGCATGTGTAATACCTTAGCAAATAGAGTTCTTTGACTACAACATCATTACCAAAAATTTGAAGTCTGAGACCAGTATGAATTTTATTCCTTTGTAAGCAATTAGTTTCTCTTTTTTCTGTACAGATTTTTCCTTCATTACTCAAAAATTTAAAAGTCACACGAATATAATTAGGGCAGAGTTTTATTTCTCAGTTTCTTTTTATTGTTGTTACTCAATTCTTCCAACTTGGGAAAATCTTCATTGATAGTATCCTTGATTATTGTTTTTGTTCTATTTATCTGGTCTCCTTCCAAAAGGATAACTTCTATAAATTAATTAATGAATCCCGAGTTTATGTGGTGTGGATGCTTGATACCAGACAGTGTAGTTTCCCAAATCTAATAGAAATCTAACAATTTTTTTCCCACAAGTTAGGGATGGTGGGATGTTACAAATGTTTCGAAGAAAAGCATGATTAACTCCCAAACACACAACCCATAAGTCAACCATTCACTCTGAGGTAGTGTTAATGTCAGGACTACAATTTCGGTTTTGTAACTCTGTCCTGCTAAGAAAGACCATCTCAGGCTGTGGGGGTGGGGGGAGGGGACATCTCTGGTCAGCTGGAAAAGCAGGTTTCCTCTAATGGGAAGTAACTGCCAGATATTTTCGATTGTTGGCACAGGTACTGAGTCTCCACAGTATAGGAGGGTGAAATTCACCTGTTTTCTGCCTATTAGGTTGTCATACTGCTTCTGAGATCTAGCCGTGAGTTGACTATTTTTGAATCATGAGATTTTGTGTTGTACATAGGGGAAGTTCTTCCTAAAGACGTAACAAAGCATTGGTATATTCTTAATCGCTAGTACTTCAGCAAATTACAATTTTTTCCCCACAAGTTAGGGATGGTGGGATGTTACAAATGTTTCGAAGAAAAGCACGGTTAACTCCCAAACACACAACCCATAAGTCAGCCATTCACTCTGAGGTAGTGTTAATGTCAGGACTACAATTTCGGTTTTGTAACTCTGTCCTGCTAACAAAGACCATCTCAGGAAACAAAATGATAAGTAGGAGCAGGTTAGACAGGAACATAATGGTGACAGAAATGGTTGAGGCCTCACATCACCAGAAGAAATAAATATTCATCATTTACGGCAACAATAAGAACAGGAGGGATGAAATAAAACAGCTTCACTGTACCATTGACAATGCAGACTGCTACCGCTTGTATGAAATTTGTTGTCAGGGGAATTACATACATCTCCTGTTGTTAAAAGTCTGTCTGGGTCTCGCGTGGAGGGAGAAGAATTTGCATTTGGCCTTTCTCTTTCGAAAATAAAAATTGTTAAATGAAATGACTAGTAATCAGCTGAAAACCTCTATTTCCTGAGTTCCACTGAAATACTGGCACCAAAGAAATAAATGTGAACCAAGTCACATTTCTTTTTTCTTTCAATTTCAAGGATGCTAGAATGTATCCATTCTTAAGCCAAAGTACTGATCCCACAAGGAAGCAGGCTTTTTACCAATTAAGGAACTTGCTTCATTTCCTTCCTTTGACCTATTTTAAATGATTTGCATCTCTTAACATTGAACTGGGGCATGTTCTTTGCCTGAGGATCACACACACACAAACACACACACACACACACACACCTCACTCACTCACTCTCTCTCTCCCTCTTTCAAAACCTTCAACACTAAATTCATTCCTTTAATGGCTGGTCACTCTGGTAACTACTACAGAGTTCCGGAACCTTCCCACATGTGCAAAAGGAAGCTTTCAGGTCTAATTGTTCCAGTTTATAGATATACTTGCACAAACTTGGATGTAATACTACAACTAATAAACAAGGGGATAGCCTCCAAAGTGTGCCTGGAGGTCCAAGGAACAGCACCAGTTGCCCCATCAAAAGTCCAAACGGAACACCCATCTTCAGATGATGATGAAATGAAAGAGTGACCCTATCTACAATGTGCTTGTGGGTCATTCAGGCATGTCTGCCTCCCTCCATCTTAGGCCTGTAAAGTCCAACTTGCTGTCCCACCCAACTCTTTTCCTTAATATTTTAGATGCTAAGAGATCATTTTTCTTCAAACCCCTAGAATACTAAGAGTACGACCCCAATGAAGAACACAAGATCAATATGAATTAATCCTGAAAACAGAGGGTAAAAAAAATCTCCTTTAAAAACAAACAAAAAAAATCAAGAAATATGGTGTTATAGTCTTAGAAGAAATAGTTTTAAAGATTATTAGGAAAATAATATATCTAATCCAACCTCCTCCTTTAACAGAAAAAGAAATTAAAGCCAAGTAAAGAGACTTGTACAGGGTCATACTTGATTGACAGCAGACCACCTTTAACTAACCTGGAATATAACTTCTTTATAGCTAAGGAAAAAAGGTGAATGTAGTCCATGTAATCAAATGCTGGTTTTTAGCTCACCAACACCTGATACCTTAATAAATGGACCACTGTGGAATATGCATGCTTTGGAGGAAATCCTTTGGTGCACCTGTAGCAGAGAATCTCCACTCGTGAGGGGGATGTCAGCAGGAGATTCAGCAGCACTGTAATTAGGGGATGCACAGTTTCCATAAAGATGGGTAGGAATTTTTTTCTCTATCAGCCCACGCATTTACTAGGTAGGTACCATTTCCTGCTGGTCCTCCTTGGCCTGATTTAGTCACATGGGGGCTGTTTGTACACTATTACCCTTTTCATCTCCTAACTACTGGTTACTCTTTTGATGTATCACAGCAACAGTGCATTCCGAAAATAATCTGGAATTTTTCTCTATCCTTCAAACACACCATACATGATAACAATAAAATGTGTATAAACTCACGTGATTCCTTCGGAAAAAAAATGAACTCTCCCCTCCACTTCAGGTGGGGGACCAAGTTCTTTGACAGAGTAGAAGAGAAGAAACACAAAGAAAGAAAAACAGTGAATATGACTCAGCCATAAAAAAGAATAAAATAATGCCATTTGCAGCAACATGGATGGAGCTGGAGATCATAATTCTAAGTGAAGTGAGCCAGAAGAGAAAGAAAAATACCATATGATATCACTCACATGTGGAATGTAAAAAAAGAAGGGGGGGAGGAGGGGGAGGAGGGGGAGAAGGAGAAGGAGGAGGGGGAGGAGGGGGGGAGGAGGAGGAGGAGGGGGAGGAGGGGGAGGAGAAGAAGAAAAGAAAAAAGAAGACACTAATGAACTCATCTACAAAACAGAAACAAACTTGCAGACACAGTAAACAATCTTATGGTTACCGGGGGGAAAGGAGGGTGGGAAGGGATAAATTGGGAGTTCGAGATTTGCAAATATTAACTACTACATATAAAATTGATAAAGAACAAATTTCTTCTGAATAGCACAGGAACTATATTCAATATCTTGCAGTAACCTATAATGAAAAAGAATATGAAAACATTTATGTATGACTGAAACACTATGCTGTATACCAGAAATTGACATATTGTAACTGATTATACTTCAATTAAAAAAAATATGGTAGAGAATAGTCTCAAAAAAGAAAGAAAGAAAGAAAGAAAGAGAGAGAGAGAGAGAGAGAGAGAAAAGCAAAAGAAAAGCAAAAGAAAAGCATTGATGTAGACACTGTGCCAGGCCCAGGAGGAGAGAGTGAGTCAAAGCTCACCCAGGTCTTCCCAGATCCCTCCAAAAGGCATTTCCAGGGCCAGATTCCAAAGCCCTCCTAGAAGGCGGGCAAGAGGCAGTGACCAGTGAGCAGGGTTCCAGATCTGGCTCTGACACCAAGAAGCCTTAACACCTGGCTGCACTGGGTTTCAGTGTCCTTAGAATAGTTTTCAAGCCTGAATGTGTGTGTTTGTGCATGTGTACACACTAAATCTTTAACTCAAGCAAAAGATTACTCTCTAGTCCAGAGTGTGACAAAGGTAATCTCCTCTGGCTGGAGCAAAGGTGGAGAGGGGGCTGTGAGCTCTACTCCCAAATCATCCCCACTCCCTAAACCTGAGGCAGCTCCCCTGGAACTGCGATGGTTCTGATCCACTGGACTTGACTGTTTTGTTTTTTTTTAAATGCCATTCATTTCTCAAGTCAGCTCTAAACCAGAGTAAGTACACAACTGAGGGACCTCCAAAGGCTGGTATGCCAAAAATAAGATATCACAGACTACTTACTACTCATGTGCCCCAGGAGAGACTGTCACCAGGATGCCACAATCCCCTGCCAGCAACCCTCTCGGGGACTCCAACAAGCCTGTGTTCTAACTTGTTTAATATTTACACACTATGTTATCCTATCATTTTAACTACATTATGAATTCAAATTGGGTAAAATACTTCAACAGTCTCTTAAAACCTTACACTATGGCACTTTATAATATGGCAAATACTGTCACATTTAAGCTATCAGATAAGGCTGCAAGGGGACAGTTCCATTATTTCCATTTTAGAGATAAGGAGGTTGAGATCTTGAGAGTGATTTGCCCAAAGAAGCACTGCAGATACATGGTAGAGCTGAGGTCCAGTGTTTAGTACATACATCATTTAGTACTTTCTCAGTTGTTACTAGATGTCAAAACTAAAAGGGTTCCGGGAGCGGGATTACTGAGTTACGTGACAGCTTGAGGTTTCTACACTGGAGTCTGGTCCTCAGTGTCCAGGAAAGCCGGAACATGGTGTGAAGCGTGAACAACTCTACAGCTTCGTGTAATAGCTCCTTTTCCATTTACCTCACTACCTTTACCAGGTCACCATGATGTCAGTGGGTGCAAGTTCCTGGAAGTTTATAGAGCGAGCTATTGTTTCACCCAGAGAGAACACGCTTGAGATGTACGTAGATCCGTGTCGAGTTATTTTGGTGCCTACACAACACATTCCTGATGCTTATTAAATGTCATCTGCTGCAAGCATTAAACAGCATTTCCTGTGGACACAATCCTCGACTCTTACAGACTCAAAGATCTCAGTCTGACAACAATGGTAGACCCAATAGCAGAAATACAGGACAATAGAAGGTCAGCCCTTTAAGGAATCCCTTCGCAGATTAAGCTGAGAAACTAACCAAAGTTGATCACAATGACTCATGTACGATGCTATTTACCACAATATTACTTATAAGAACAAAAAACGGGAAAGAGCCAAAATATTCATTACGGGGAGATAACTATGGCACATTCATGAAATAGAATATTTTGTACTCATTAAAACCAAGTATTTCAGAAATAAAAAGGCATTTAATTGTATATAAAAATCTCAAATACCAAAATGACATAGGCACAAGCTTATATCCGATCCCATACGTATATACACAGGCACATGTATACATGTAAATTTATGTTTGTAAGCACATTTATATATACATAAGTGTTTTAAGTATTACAATAGATGTAGATATGTAAAATCTACATATTTAGACAAATACCCAAATGCCAAGCAGTTAATTCTGAGTGGCAAAAAAGAATATACATGATGCTTATATTCTTCTTTATACTTTCTTGTATTTTCCGAATTTTCTGTAATAAACATGTGCAGCTTTTGTGAACAGGAAAAAAGGGTTTTTAGAGACTTTTTTTAAATCCAAAATTTCATTTTTTAAGCAAAAATTCTTCTTCCTAAAACTATCTGCCTTTTCTTGCATGTACATTCTTCTAAAGTTTCTCCACCTCTCTCTTCCCTCATCTACAGAAACCAAATCTGCTGCAGACTCTGGTGAAGGAGTGCTGATGGGCTCCTCTTCCCACAGCTGAACCCTCTAGACATGTGATGGTTACCACAGGGTATGTACATCTCAACATTCCATGACAGGCTCTGCAATTACCCAGTTACTCCTCACATAAAAGCTTCGAACTTGAAAAGCCTGCAATTTGCATGGCTTTGTGCAGAAGCACCACACGTTATCGCCATAAACACAGAAATCTGCATCAACGCATCATTAAAGCTGAAATTGTAATTATGGCAGAGTGAGTAAGTTCAAGGATGGAGACGGCACTGCTCTACCGGATGTTTAAGAAAACGCTCTTTAGCACGGGTACTTGATATAAAATACAGACTTTTCAACCTCCCTTACAGGTTACCCAAGAGGGAGCATGCAGCCTCCTATCAAGTTCACGGGGTGCTTAAGGAAGACAGCGGGCTGTTCCCCGTGCTAAGGGGACCCCCGTCTCAGATTCTTTTATCTCCAAGGGACAGTGAGTTTCCCTGTGATAAAATCCACATGCTCTCACCAGCTAATGGACTGAAGAAGACAGTCTTTATTGACATACTGCTGAGGATTTCTAACTCAAGTTCAGAGAGAACTTGGGAGTAAGCTAGTGAAGAGGCTGCCAAGCACCAGAAGCATCACAGCGCCAGCAAAACCAAAGTCACTGTGACAATCACCAAAGCAGTCTGTCCAGTCTGAGACCATCAAGCAGTGAAAACCGCAAGGGTGAGGACAGAAGTGATTTAGCAAGGATTTTAAATGTGCCTTTTCACTTTCCAGGTGATCATTTATTGATCATCTATCTTAGAAGAAAGGCAACCCTAAACATAAAGCAATCTCCTATTCTTCAACCAGCAGGTAAAAAAAGGTTTTTACGTGTAGCCAGTTTGAACATATCAACTTCTTAAGATTTAGAAGACATAATAATACCTGTCATTTATAAATTTTAAAACAATGAAATATATCATTCTCACATTGTATAAGATTCAAATCTGAAGATGTCTAATCTAAAAGCAGACCAAGTTCATAAACCAACTATTTTAATCTCCATTTGTAATATTTTGCAGAATTTGAAATTAAAAGGATTCTATCCCACTGCTATTCAAGAAAACTGACTACGAGAGACTTGAGTTTCTTAAGTATTCTTATCCCTCCAAAATTTCTAAGAATCTCTTTTCTCATAGAAAAAAAATAAGTTCAAGGATTCCTGGTGTCTATTTTCTAACAGAAAGAGAACAGTTCAGATTTCCTTGATTTTGGTGAAACACTGCGTTTGCTAAATGTTCTGTGGACTTGGGAGAGGGTCTAGTACCTTAGCAACCAAACTAATCAAGAGTGTGAAAGGCAATAGTCTGGCCTCAGCTTTCAGCAATGGTAGAAACAGATTATACTACAAACAAAGTCATAGAAGACTTGCTAAAATGACTTTGAAAATAAAGCTTTTGAGACAATGCACTATAACACGTGGGGCTTCATAAGTACTTGGATATTTAACAGGACTTCCTCTCTGGGGGGAAAACAAACCTTGCTTTCGAGGCTGCATTTCTCGTCATTGGAGTAAAATGGAGCCCTGCATGTTTCTTTATAAACAGTTACTTACTCTTTCAACAAATTACTTGCAATCTGCCTGATAGATTACCGACTTAATATTAAAATTCACCACCCCCTCTCCTGGGAGCCCTGTCTTCTCCTGGGGTCTGTGACACCACCTTCTCTTTCCCTCCTGCCTCTCAGGGTGCTGCTTCTCTGTTTCTTGGTGGCTACTTGTCCTCTCAGAGTCTCTAAATGTTGGCACTGTAGACTCAGCCCTAGATTCTGTCTTCAGAACCTCCAAAACCCTTTCTCTCAATGACTTCATGCCCTCCCAAGGTTTTAAATACTATCTGTAAATGAGTGGTCCAGACTCCTGAATTCCAGCCCAAATAACCACTGCTTGTTTATGTCACTTAGATGTCTCACGGACATCTTAAATCCAATCAGTGGCCAGGGGAACTGCTAAGCATTGCCTCAGATCTGTTCTTCCTGTCCTCTCCATCGTGGGAAGCACCCCTTCCACTGATGCACATTCTCAGCAAGATATGTGGAAGCCACCTTTGATCAACTCTCTCACCCCACATTTAATCCATCAGTAAATACTGTGTCTTTTAACTTGAAAAACATGTAATTAAGATCCAATTGGTACTTTAGAAAACAAGTCAAAGAAAATCCACAGCTGATGCATAAACAAAAAATACTGCCAAATTTTGATTTAAAAAAAAGAAGAGCCCTTCCCAATGGATAGGGGAGTAAAATCTTCCTGAGTGGCTGCCCAGGGGACCCATGTTTCTAAAAATATCAATGAAAACAAAAACAAATACCACTGTTGTTAACACGGGGAAGCATTCAAATTAAATTTAGGCGTCCACTTTCAAAAGGTTCAATTTATAATAAAGGAGAAAGCAAAAAGCTAAATCAAAGGCCATTCTAATTAAATTCCACACTTAGAGACGGGGGGAATATGAAAGATGCCAGTCATTAGATTATTATTAGGAGCAGGCATGTAAACACTACGTTCTTCTCAAAGGACCAAAATGATAAACGCAGTTCACAGGGCAGATGGAGCTGCAGAAGGAATTAACAAATACTAATGATGCTGGTCTATACCCTTGATAAGTGACTCAACACAAAGCCATACCCCAAACTAGGAAAACACAATGACTGACGTCAGTTCATCTGATTTTATCATCCTTTTCCTTAAGCAGGAAGGCCAAGATGTGTCATTACTTAAGCCAACAATTGGCAATTACACAAAGGCTAAGGATTAAAAAATAAAACTGTGGGTGCAATATGGAATAAGAAAGATGTATTCTCCATAATTCAGAGAAACTGATTTATGAACTACTTGAAATCACAGAAACAGATGCATTGTGAAATCATACAGCATGGACACACACACTAGAGTAAGAAATCTGATTACGTTCTGGGGATGTTTGGACAGCATGGGCACTACAGTTAACAATACTGTATTGTGTACAGAGTAGAGTATATACAGTATGTAGAGTCAATCTTTAAAGTTCTCACAAGAAAAAAAGTGTAACTACGTGAGAGTATATATATATGTGCATGTGCGTGTGTACATAGATGTATAAATCACTATGTTCAACATCTTAAATACAATGTTACATGTCAATAATATCTCAATAAAATTGGGAAAAGCACTATGATATTGTGTGGCTTATAACAACAGAACCTGAAAAGCTGTAACATTAGTGTTGGCAGGAATGGAGTAAAATAAAAAGTTTCAACACATGCATTTCAGTCAAATGTATAGACATACACATACACACACACAATACATAGAGGAAAAAAAGACAAGCGATACAATAAAATGTTGACAGGGGTTATCCCTGGGTAGTATGTTTAAGGGGGATTTATATTTCCATATAATTTTCCAGATTTTTCTACCAACTATCAGATTTCTTGTTGCAATCAGAATTTCACATTTTATTTTTTAACCATATCAGCTTTGAAGATCAGAGTCCTAGGAACAGAGCCTGCAAAATTTCTTGTGAGATTCTGTCATACCTTTACAATGGCATGGAGTCATTTGGCGTCAGTGAGCAGATTAAGGACTTGGTTGGCACCAAGAGCCAAAATTTCAGGTTTTGCTAAATCCCTTACTGCCCAGCTACATTTCTTCCAGGCTTATGGTTGGCATTCTCGGGAGAGTGGGTTATTATGAAATTCGTTGCCAAAATCAGGGATGCTGTCACATATGTCTCTGGCACCCTGGAAGGTTTACTAATCCTGCTCCATCCCAGATTGCCTTCTTTGAATTCATTAGCCCACCTTGTTTATTTTTTCCCTATCTCTATTTCATTGCCAGACCATTAACTTTCAATTCTTTGCATTAGCATGCCTGTAAATCCATTGTCTTTTATCCTCATCCTGTTCTGCTTTACATCTGATGAATGAGAACAACTGATCAAGCACAACTGCAAGGAGAGCAAGTTGTAATGTGGTGAATCCAATGTGTGGCTCAAAAAGAGAGTCCCACACAAGTTTCAAAGAGGAAGGTCCTCATAGTTTTCTGAAATAATAAAAACTTTTTGAAAAAAAAGAACACAATGTCTCATAGTTTCTACTTGGAAACCACCTTAATTTATGCTCTGGGCTGTGTTTGTTAAGCCAATGCCCTAAGGGTAGATGTAGGGAGCAGGAAAAATAATGAAGGAATGCACATCAAAATGTTCACAGAGTGTTTTGAAGAGTGGGATTTGGGGTGTTTTCTTGCCCAACCCTCATGTGCCTACCCAGTACTTTTCTGAGTTTTCTAAGTTTCTACTTGGAGTTGTATTGTTCATATAACCTCTCCAGTTCTCTGATTATTTTCACCTCTGTGGGCTTCCTTTAGCTCAGCTGTACTTTGAAGAGAGGCTTGGTGAACAGAGCAGCAAATACAGTGGTGACTAATTCTTCAGAAATAAAGTCCCTATATATTACAGATAGATAGACAGTAATTTAGGAAAGTTTTCCCAAGTAGATACTAACCTAATAGGTTATGTGTACTTAGAGGTTTAAGAGTATTTCCTGTCTTTAATTAAATTCCCTGAGTTGTACAATAGTAAAGTCAGACTTCTTTCCATTTTTTTCTTCCAGAAACCCTTGTATAAATGAATCTAAGAAACTAGCTGCAAATTCCTAGTAAAACAATTTTTGAAGACGCAGAAGGTTAGGAATTTTGACCAATGGAGCAACATTTGATCTTAGGACTGTAAAAGCTTGGAGTCAGTAGGTCTCAGTTATTTTTCTACATCTAGTCTGTGGCTCATCCTCTGTAAGTATCACTTTTACAGCTCATACTTAACCATTTGAATCAAAATATAGTATCAATGTATTATTATGGTAGGCAGAATTTAAAAATGGTCTCCTCAGGTTCCTGTCCCCTAGTTATTGAAGCACTCATCTAGGTACTAAGATGAAGGGATTCTGCAGACATAAGTAAAGTCCCAGATCAGCTGGCCTTAATATATAGAGCTTACTTGAGCCGGCCTGCCCCAATCAGATAAGCCCTTTAAGATAAAGAATTTTCTTTGACTGTTGTCAGGACAAGTTAGAGATGTGAAGCATGAGAATGCTTGGATGTGCCATTGCAGGCTTGAAGATGGAGGATGGCAGCTTCCCATTGACAACTAGGGTAAAATGGGGATCTTAGTCCTACGACCACAAGGATCTGAATCTGTCCACAACATGCATGAACTTGGAAGTAGATTCTTTACCAGTATCCAAGTTAGAGCCCAGCCCAAAGTAAACATAAAGGAAGCCCCATTTTTAATGGAGTGGGGGAAGTCCTGAAGGGGGAGTTCTTACACACTACTACTCAGACCCCAGCAGGGGGAAAGAAGAATTTCTCCTAGCCCAGCAACAGCCCAGCCAGTGAGAAGCCACCACCACTCTGGACTCCCCTCCAACTTTCTCTTTCCCTCCATAAAAGCCTCTTTTATTTTTTTTTTAAACTTACCTATGGTTTGCTTTAGTTTGCTAGTCCCAAATTACAGCTCTCTGCTATTTCCAGATAAACTCATTTTGCTGATAAAATAACTAGCTCTTTTGGTTTTTTTTGGAGGTCAACTGGTGACACTTTGATTTTGGCCTTAAGATACCCAGAGCAGAAAAACTAGGTGAGGGTTCCTATAGAACTAGCAGCTTATCTTTTCTACCTTTCTTTGATTTTAGCCTTGTGATAATTTGAGAGTCCCCCTGAAGTCAAACCTACCTAGACTTCTATAGAACTTTAAGATCATAATTGGATATTGTTTTAAGTCACTACATTTTTGGTAATTTATTGCATAGAAATAGAGAACTAGTGCAGGTATTTTTTTTTTTACTGGTTTTATTTTTACAGCCTTGTTTTATTACATCTTAATTTCCCTACCTTCCTATTCTCCAAAGATAAACACTGCTAAGTTTCTCCTTTCTCTTTCCAAAAATTTCCTATGAATATGTATGAATATACAAGTATGTATGTATGTATGTGTATATGCATTCTAAAACACAAACACATATAAAATTACACAATGTGTTTTTTCACTGAACAGTCTATTGTGGGCATCTTTCTAATATTAGAACATAAAAGCCCACCTCATTCTTTACAACAAATATGGAGTCTTGGATTACATACCTGAATTATTTTCTACTAAACCAGCCCTTGACTGAAGGACATATTAAAGAATAAGATGGTAACAACTTAATTTTCCATTTGCTAGTTATAAGCAATGCCAGGCTTATTATTTTCTATTATTCAGTCAAGTAAATTCCTAGAGATGGATTTGCTGGGCCAAAGGGTAAATGTAGCTGAAATTGTAACCAGTACTGCAAACTAACCACAAGGGTTGTATCAATTCACATCACCACATAATGTGAGAGGAACTGCTTCTTCACAGCCTTCTATCTTTGGATCCTATCAATTTTAAGACATTTTTGACAGCATGCGAGGTGAACAATACTGTCTCATTATTCTGGCTCACATTTCACTTATGATTGCAACAAATCACCATTTCCTATGTTTTTGTTAGCCAATTTTATTTTTTTTTTCTGTAACACGTCTTTTACATCTTTTGCCCATTTTTCTCCCGGTGCACTAACCATTTTCGTATCGATTTACACAAGCCCTTTGTATATGAAGGCAATCAAGTGTTTGTCAGTTATAGGCATAAAAGTATTTTTCACACTTTGTTTTCTTTTGATTTTGTTTATTATACATAATTTTTCATTTTAGGAGAGATACACTAGTCTTTTCCTTTGGGGCTTCTGAATTACATTTCATGCTTAGAATCTCCCTGGAACTAGGAGCCTGTGAATTTTTTGCCTTTCTTTTGTTTTAATGAGACTGTCCTATACGTGGTTCTTTTAGGAATCCCTGGCTGTCAACACTGTTCTGGCTGTGCAGATAAGCTCTAGAACACAATGCCAGTGTCTCTTCTTCCTCAGCACCCTGCTGACATATCTATACGAATAAACTAATGTTTTCATCTGTACAGATTCACCCGATGGGTATAAACCCATGTGTCAGTGGTGAGTGGCCTGACTCACATAGTCCCTACCTAACAGGAACAGGAAGTGCAGCTTTATCTCTGGGGTTCATGGAGCTCCGAGAGAAGGCAGGTTTTCCTTCTCCTGTTTTGATGGAGGCATCTAGAATGTCTCCTGGCCTCTGTACACCATCCACGCTAGAGAACATAGCAACAGCAAGAGGTAAGAGGCACCAGGGTGAGTGAGAAGCCATTTCACTTTATCAAGACGTGAGGATGGGCTTTGTGTCTAATTTACATTTTCTCCTTTTATACAGAAGTAGGAGCCTAGGAGACAGTGTGAAATGCCATTTGTCACCAAAAGTCTGACAGACTCTTCTACAGCTTCTGAGGGCGTTAACAACCTGTTGGCTCCAAAACAGAAGGAAAAATACTCTCGGAACCTGAAAGACAGGCTTCCCTCAGCCCACTCCCCTGATCAAACACAAAATTATGTCTGAAGGAAAAAGAACTCTATGTAGAGAAGAGAAAAATAATTAAAAGGATCATTAAAGCCTTAACCACATTTCCTTTAATCTCAACATGAAAACTGAAGGAAATCACGGCAATAAAAGACTAATCAACGGGCACATGAAGTCTGATGCAATTACTACAGAACGCTACAGAGAGGAGGAATAAATTCTTTTAATCACTACTGATTCATATGTAAGAAATAAAATTTATCCTATACTTAGCACCTACATTTACTGCTGGGTGCCCTGCTGGAGGCGATAAAAAGATAAAACAAAGATATAATTTATCCCCTGAGTAAAGTGTTTGGCCTTGCTTCATCCTCCGGTCAGCTCTGACAATTACAACAATGGTGCAGGATCAATCTCCAAACTCATCATTCAGCTTTGCACACGTATTACCAGCTGTTACCCGTCTCCACAATTATACCCCCACACCTTCTCCAAGGCAACCACTATCATGAAATAGGTCTTTAAAATGATCATACTTTCCTTTATATTCTTACTACAAACGTGTATGTACAGATACATACATATTCATATGAGTGTGTGTATGTATTTGTATCCCTAAACAAAACACTGCATGGAGCACCACGTTAACCTTCTATGAATGGTTTAAGATTCTTTTGCAACTTGTTTTTGTTACCCAGCATTATCTCTGAAAGCTGGTTCCTTTGTTTGCTATGTGCACAGAGTTCCATGGATGCTTATGCCACAATTCATTTATCCATTTGCCAACTGACAGATATTTGGGTTGCTTCAAATGCTTAGCTGCTACAAACAATGCTACTATGAGCAGTCTAGAACATGTTTTCTTGTATATATGTGCAGGAATTTCTCTAAAGCGTTGCCCAGAAGTAGCATTTCTGGGCTTTAGTGGTCTTACTACAGTATCATAATTTTATCCATTTATCTTTTTTGCCTTTTTTGCTTTACCATTATTACTAGGAGGAAAACAAAATTTCATTCCAAAGAGGCAACTCCCTCTCTCCCATTTTGTCCCCAAACATGCCTAGAATAACTTCCACTCCCAATTGGAGAGCCTCCCTGAGCAAAAGGATTGTTTTCTCTGGGAAGAGTCACAGCTTCATTCTAAATAGAAAGTCAACACCATCGGAAAGCCAATCACGTGAGTTTTCACAGGAGTGCAACCGAGGTCACGCTTCATCACTCCTCTGTCAGCCCATCATCCTCCATGGTCCTGAGCACATCTTCCTAAAACAGATCCTCCTCAAATCGGTGAAAGGCATTAGAAGTCCAAATTCATTCTACTCTCTGACCTTCATCTCTCTTTTCACCATCGTGTTCTCGTGCAATCAAGCATAGCCACCCCGCACACTAGCCACACGCTGGGAGTTCCTCTTCTCTCACCCATTTCTACCAACCAAAGTCTGATGCATCTTTCAACATTGTAAGCAAGTGGCTCCTCCAATCTCACCCAAGCTTTCCTGATTGGAATTAACCTTTCTCTTCTCTGCACCATTTTGGATAGAATTAAAAAAAAAATACAAAGCCGTCTTCATCGCATAGTTTTTGTAATATGGTTCTACCATCCTTCTAATCAGTTCTTAAGGCCAAGGGTCTCATCTCTTGAATATTCATTGTCTCCACAATGGTTCTGGATGCATAGATGAGATATATATACCACTGCCAGGTAAAACTTTAGATAAAGTCTTGCACACAAACAAGAGAAGACATGTTCTAGACTGCTCACATCAGCACTGTTTGTAATAGCTAATATATACAATGGTTAAGTTCAACTTGTGGGAGAAAAATACTGAGCAGTTATGGTGCAGTTCAGGACACAAGACACCAAGCTATGGCACACTGGCATATTAAATATTTTATGGTGAAGGGATTTGAGAAACAGCAAGTGTGCAAGGGCTTTCTGATCTGCCATGAAAGCTGGTCATAAAAACTTCATAAAATCTAGAAGTACCCTCCCCATACCTGGAGGAAAGGAACCTTCTTATCTCTGAAGACAAGCGACAGGAAAATCTGAACAAACAGGCCTTGCTAAGTTTCTCCCAGGTGCCTACAATTAACTCACCTTTGTCCTATACCTCTTGGTCCAACTCCCCACTGTTCACCAAACTACCATAGAAACAGTCAGATCTAACCATTTCTTTGGGTTTTCATTTCCTTATGAAGGCTCCTATGTCCTGTAAAAATGTATATTAAATAAATGGTCTTCTTTCTTTTGTTAATCTGTCTCTGGTTCCTGGCTTCCCAGTGGTGAAGTTAGAAGTTTATAACACTAATCCTCTGCATGTGATCTCTCATGTCCATGTTTCCCAAAGAAAATCCTACTGTGGGATCATGTCTTGCATCATCCACAAATTTAGACACGGGAGAAAAAAAATAATGGGAATAGGATTCCACACAAGAAGGATGTCTCCATTTCAGAGTCCGAGTGCTGAAAGAGAGGGTCAGGTTCGGGCTGACTCATCAGGAAGAACAACTTGATGATAAAGCAACAGGGAAACCAAGATAGCAAGATGTGGAGACACATCTACATTTCAAAATGCTTGGATAATTTTTAAAAATTAGCAAAAAGAAGTAAAACAAAACTCATGAAAGGGTGATTCGTTACCTGCATGAGCAGAGAGAGGTGAGTGGGGCCGAGGCAGCGCTGGTGACTGTCCATTGCCTATCAAGCTTTTCCGGTTGCTGGTCCGGCAACTGCCAAAAGGAAAGGAAAAACAGCTTTAAAAAAGAGACCATCTAGTATCAGCAATGTTCACATACGTTCAAAGTAGGCATAACCAAGGCTGAACAATCTATCTGCTCATGCTATTTCTAAAATTTTTCAAGTCAATATGCACTCACTAAAATTTGAAGGGTGGCTGTTTTCCAAATATTAGAAAATATAATGTATTCATATAGTATATCACATCATTAATATTCCTCACCACCAGTGAAGCCATAATCAAATGCCTTCTTTCGGCTCTTGACTGCAAATATGTGACATGCCACACACACAAGTGATAAATTAAGGATTCAAGTCAGCAAACCACAGGTAGCATCTATGTTGACATGAAAATTCTAATACAAAATTACAAGCAATGAAGCGCAATGACATTAATTTTACAATGATGCACTAATTAAAAATCTAATTATTTAGACAAATTTCATAGTTGGACCTTTTGTCTATAGAACAGCTGATGCCTATGATAAATGTATTTCACTACTCATTCATTTTTCATCTTCATACTGCATTCAAATTCCTTACTAAGGTAGATATTCTGGAATCATAAAAACATTCTAGTCTGTATTAAAATAACAACAAAGGCCTTTTCTCACAGGCACGTTACCTACTGTTTTTATCCTGGTACCCAAAGAGTAGAAATAATTTGCTACAAGTGGGCACAGGATAACTATTTTGTACTGTTTTTGCTAGGAGAAAGCTATAAAATAGCTAATTTGACTCCAAAGTAACTTTCACAAGGCTCAAAGAACAGCACAAATACAAAGCTGGTTGATGGTGAAGTGGATATTGTCCTCTTTTTCATTTGCTTTTCTTCAGTACAGATTGGCACTTCGTAATCAGTATAGTGGTTAGAGAAGGGTAATAAAAACCATTCACCCATCACAAGGTTCAGGGCACTGTGACGTCATCCTCCAACACCTGGGCTGCCCTCAGCCACCACTAAAGATTTACTGTAATGTCTTCTTAATTCAGAATGTACCTGTTACAGCATTCTTGAAACAGGGCTTGCCCCCTAACTTCTAAATAACATATAGTGGATATATTTGAGAGTTTGTATAAAATATTTAAAATGAATATTTCTAAATACTATTCAAATAACACATTTCAAAACCAAACCAAATTTCTTTCAGCAAAATTGACTCGGGAACGAACCCCGTCTCTTAAATATTTGCTGCTGATTAACTTTTGTCAACATCCCCGTATTCATAATCTCTTAAGGTCAGGCTGCATCTTTTTATTTTCCTTACTGGAGCAATAAACATCCCTTAGTATTATCTGTGAGTTTAATTAAGATCATGTTTACTCAGCCTTAAAGAAGTTGTTGAAGAAGAATAGACCCTTGATACTTAATTATGAAGATGGATTGTGGTATTATCAACTCATCTATCAAGAACCGAATTTGACCTATTAAATTCATAATCATTAAGTCAGATAGTGTGATTAAAAAAAATGTTGTACAACATATTTAGTGTTAATTCAAATTAATGTCTCTTCTCATTTTAATACAGAAATATTAAATCTATCAACTTGCTGATGTTAATAAAAGAAATTATAAATGATAGATTTATATCCTGGAACTCCCAGCAAAGTTATTTGTTAATTTTAGCAAACTAACTGAAATACAGGTTAACTTTCACAGAAATGGCTAGTTGCATTTTTTATACTTAGTATCTGATTTAAATCACTTACAAAAATTTTCTCTTGACATTCAATTATTAATGTTTATATATATAAATCAAATGAATAAGAAATAGGTATCAGCAGAAAGAATAACCTAATTAATATCTTGCATAGGGTTATCAGTGAAATGCTGACTGAAAGCTAAAATTTAGAAAATAATATTTCTTAAAAACATTTTTAATTGAATTTCCCTAAGAAATTTATAGAATGACTAATACATTACTATAACAAGCAAAATAAGTAGCCAACAATTTCTACTTAAAAAAAAGAAGAACACAGAAAATTCTCACAACTGGATCAGGTATTTAAAATCTACCAAAAAAGGGTGAGAAAGTACTGATTTTAAAAGTGCAATTAAAAAAAACTCAAAAAGAACTACCTGAATAAAATTTTAAAATGGAATACACTTGTTTGATCGATAGAAAAATATAACAATATAAAATAAAAAAATAGGAACAAACTTAATATTACATTTATCTCTTAATATTAAAGAGATTTACATGTGTACACAAATCTCTGCACTCATGAAGTAGTCTTGGCCTCACAAATGAATTTATTTGTCGCTAACATTCCTAAGGGTAAAGGAGCACATTTTATATATATTTAACCTTAAAATACCTAGATTTTCATTAATATATTTTTATTGAAGTATAGTCAGTTTACAATGTTGTGTTTGATATATATATACATAAATAATGTTAAAATACTGGGATCCTACTGAGATATTCTGTAGGTGATTTTTCAAAATTTGATGGGAGGGATGGTCACCCAATCTCATTACCATGTACTTCTGGTATCTCTGAGAGTCATCTAATCTTATTACTCTAGGTACCTGGTTGCCAACAAATGAGTCAAAATCTGCATTTAACCCCACAGCAAGAAAACTCCGAATGGGCAGGACCTATGAGTATTTATATCTCGATTGCCCCAGCACCTGGCACTGCCCACGTTAATAATGACACTGGTGCAACACGCTGAGCTGCCCTCTGTGGTCATTATGTATTCATCTGGGTATCACACTCTTTTCTGCCAATGAAAGGAGAAACTTATGGCTACTAAGCGTGAGGCTGGCTACCAAGGTGGTGGTGATCACACCATAGTCATTTAACCCATAACATGATGAAACAGTAGAAAATTGCCACTTGAGCAAAATCAAGGTCCCCTTTCTTTCCTCCAGCATCACTAAGTTGGATCAGCTTTGCTTCTTCTCAAGCTGTGTCTCCCAAGGAAAAAACAAGTGCCATCCTACCAGGTAAAACAGGAACATAATTTCTACCATAGCAGGAGTCTCTGAACTTGAAAATCTATCCTCGTCTAAGCACTTGAGTTTGTCAAGAGTTATCTCCAGTTCAGCCATAGGAACCTTAGAGGTATTCGATTGCAAAAATGAAACTGAAGAATAGTTATCAAGTCAAGTTTCAGCTCTCCATCCCCAAAATGCAATCTTTCAGCTTCATTCTTTAAGAAGAAATGGAAGCCATCCACCCTGCCCGGGCTTGGTCCTGAAAGCCGTACCCAGGAATACCCACCACCCATAAAGCACCTCCTCCTCCCCCGGCCACCCAGTTGAAGAAACATATGGGGACACTGCCTGTGGATGACATGCTCAGTTCTTGCAAAGGTGACACATGGCACAGATTCTTTACTTGCAAAATCTGAATTTAGTCCAAGAAGACAGTCATTCACTACTTGAGACAAAGGCAAAGATAAACTATGGATTAGGACAGGGGCTAATGATGCCAAGTGAGCATTTCTTTTTATTTCATTCCTTGGGTTCCTCCCTGGAAAGATCCACCCACCTGTAGACCGTGAATGCACGTGTGTATACACACACACACACACACACAACAAGCACTGTTGACTGTGGACTTGGGGATCTGAGAAGAATGGGAAAGTGGAAAGTCAATGACAGTACTTTTGAGTGAGCAGGGCTGTCTGGCCCCTGGGGCTGGGACACAGAACTCCACGGATAGAACGTCACAGTTGGACAGGCGCTTGGGTGGAGATGCTTCAATGTGACATGAGGCCACCACACAGAAGTGTTTGATTTGTTGGCTGGTGTTGTGACTCAGGCAGGTGCCATGAGGATGGCACAGGGCACCACTCCTGCTCCTGAGTTCACTGTTTCCATTCACCAAAGCAGTTTCACAAGGAGCTTCTCAATCTCCTAATGACTGCCAACAGTGCCTTTCATTTGATAAGAAGATGAAGAGATGGATCGTGCATTTCACCTGGGCTAAGCTGAGGGAGGGGAGGGAAGGGTGGGGTACGTAGTTTTGGTCCAAAGCCCCCATCTTCTATTTCTGCCTGGATTGTCCTTATGCTCAGGCTCCGAGTGAAAGACTTGGTGGGGTCTGTAAAAGTCTTACACCTGGATCTGTCACAGCTCTCCTGGCAGAAGCACTTGTTAACAATCTTCTACCAGGTCTGTAAAAGCCATGAGGCCCACCAGGCTGTGGCCTTTTGCAACTGTACTGAGTAGCTGAAATGCAGCTTAATTTTAAATTATAGTCATTTTAGGCGATGAATACTGATCGCGTCCGATCACGGCAGGACAAGCCCAGAAAGCCAAATCCCAGCAGGCAGTCACTTCGAACATTCGCAGCTGACTTGAAAGGTCAACCCTCAGGACAACATAAGACTGACCATGGCTGAGAGGCAGTGAATTGCCTAAGAAGAGCCCCAGGAATTCCAAAAAGCGAGACTACAGTTTATTAATTCATCTTGATGAAAAATGGGATAAATTTGCACAGGAGGCCAATTATAGACCGAAGCTTTACTGAATGTGAACATCTGCTAACTATTTCTGAACACCTTAATAGAATCTGAACATTTGAATACTCCTTAAACAAAGAGGAAGGCAGAAGTGGAGCCAACCGGGCACGACCAGGCAACAGAAAACGTCTGGCTAACATGGTATTGCTGCAAACATGTTATAAAACAGGCAGACTTCTGTTTTTCTGTTTCCTTATCTTTACAGTGAAGGGGTTGCACCAGATTAGAGAAGAGTCATTAACTTTTGTTTGTTGGTTTAAGAAATTTTTAAAATGTAGAAAATACAGAAATACAATCCAACAATTCCCATCACCTGGAATGGACAAAGGTATCATTTTGTGATATTTGTTCCCAACCTTCAGTATACATATATTTATATTTCATAATTATATACATAATTTCATATATATACATATAAAACAGACAGGGAGAAATGTACATTCTGACATCCAAACCAGTAAACATTTTCTACTCCCCAACCAGGCAACTAATGAAAGAATTGCAGCTTGTAGATTTCCCATCCATTTTTGATACTTTCATATACATGAACATATACCTATGAACAACATGTGTTTGTGTCTGCATTTTCACCACTGGTATCACATGTCAGGAAAAACTGATGAAGACTTAAAATTGTGTAAAAGAGATGAATGGCTTTCCTTTCCATGGCTTGTAAGGCAGTAGACGCCCACTCCCCCAACCCCGGGGATTATCTGATTCTATAAAAGCATATACCTGTTACTTTCTTTCTAATGACTAGGCCATTTTAAAACTCGGTCAGGGTTGGAGTTACACCGTAGAGAACTAGTAGTAATATAAGTGATTCTTGTCCATAATCATGTAAACAAATTTTGTCTAGTATAGACACAATTAATATTCACCCATAAAGAGATGACCTCAAACATTTACTATCACTGTCCTGTGAGATACTAACCAGCTTTGCATCTACTATTAAATTTAATTTCTTCATTCCTAGTGCATATATATGTCTGATTTTCAAAATCTCTTACTGCTCTCTTATTAATTAATAAGTTAAATAAAATCTTTGACATGTTTATTTTATATTTGTATGACAGTCACATTTTTGACTTTTTTGATAAATTACATTTTAGCACACACTTTACATTATAGATATTTTGTAACTTTTTTTCACTCCACGTTGTATTTTTGAGATTTAACCATGGCAACATAAATACGGGTTTAATTCATGCCTTTTCTTAGATTATTCATTTGAAGCAAATTTTAGGGTTCTTAAATGCACTAAAATTATATATATCATGGACATTTCTTTTTTCTTAGCACACATTAAATATCTAGGCCTCTATGTATTTGCAAATCTGATTGCAAAAGCTTTGAAAAGAATCTTTGAGGCTGTACTTGAAAGAAAAATTATATCATGCCACCTAAAGCAAATCTTCCTTACAATCTTCTCTGGACATTTCTCCCCCAAAGTCTTAATTTCTTCAGATGCTGCCTTGCCCTTCTCTCCAAGTCTGTCTTCATACAATTGTCTTCTCCAGAAATAACTTTTTTGTCTTTCATATGTAAATCACTGTACCCTTCCTCCAGGCTTCTTCAAGTCAACAGCTCTACCCTTTTTCTGGTACAGCACAACAAGGCCACACCTGGTAGCCCGCTGGGTAAGCACTCATCCTCCTTAGAAGGCAACAGAGAACAAAGCATTCATAGTCCTGTCTCCCTGACATATTGTTACTCACTTGAAGTTAAGACACTGCCAATGTCTTTCCTGTGGCCCATGAAATCAGGGCTCCACCCAGGCTTCCATTAATTCACTCAACAAATTACTTTTTGAGTCCCTAATACACAGTAGGATATTTGATATTTGCTGTCCTTTAGGGACCTACACTCTAGGGAAGAAAGCAGAATTAATAAAATAAACTAGTAAAATTTGTAGTATGATAGAAGGTGATGGAGAAACATGATGCACAGAGAAGGACAGGGAGCATGGATGTAGGAAATCAATTTTAAATAGGCGGCTAGGAAAGGCCGCACTGGGGAGGTGATGTGTGAGTAAGACCACAAGAATCAGGGAGTGCGCTTTCAGCAAGAGCAAAGGCCCTGAGGCAGGGGTGCTCCAGGACCAGCAAGCAGGCCAGCGTGGCAGGAGTGGAGCAAGCCAGAGGCAAGCACACAGAGGAAAGTGGACAGAGGACGGGGGGCACCTCTGTGGCAGCTCACAGGCCACAGGACTGAGACTGGCTTTTAGTCTGGGTGAAAAGGGAAGCCACTGGAAGGTTTTAAACATGATCTGATTTTTGCTTTAAGAGAATTATTCTGGCTGCTAGATGGAAATCACTGAAGGAGGAGGGAGGGAGACTGGTTAGGAAGTTAAGTGAACGTGCAGGTCTGGTACACTCGCATCTCCTGTGACTCGATTCTACAATATGGTACTTTATTTTAAAAATTCATGCAAAAAATCTCCCCAAGATTCAATGCAAGCATTATGGCTGTCCACGCGCCTTTGCACAGCCTTGCAAACACTGGGGAAAGCAGGTGCTGGGGTTGCGGCCCCTGCCAAGCAGAGAGCTTCAGGCCTCTGCATATTTACATCAGTAGAATGGCCTAGTTCACACGTATCCAGGGTATGTTATTATGAAGGCTTAGTATCGATATTATCGGCTTGATACTTGAACTTAATTTTTCCATTAGTAGAACAACTGCTTTTTAAAGGCATTAATTATAATGGAAATGAGTGATTGCTCCTACTGTTTTCACCCAGGAGCAAAAAACTTTAGGCTAATTACACACCTAGAGGAAGGTATAAGTCTCCAAGCTTTCAAAAATTCTGAGGAAAATCAATAGAAAAATACATATATTACTGCATATAGTACTTCTTGGAAATACATCTAGTCCATTAAGTTAAGCCCACAGTGTGAGGTCTGGCCCAATTTTCTGTCTTCGTAAAGGAAGAGATGGCTGAACACACAGATATTCACAAGATGTTATTCAATACAAGAAATATTTAGGAAATGTCTATTTCTATGTACATAGTACTCTGGCGAATAAGAAAATGAAGAAAACACTCAAAATGTTTAAAATATAAAAGAAGAGTTAAGACTCATTCACAGATAACTGTATTCTAAGGCAGAATCTGGCAGTGAGGTCCAAACAAAATTCTGTTGCTGCGTTAAGTATGAGCTAAAATCCCAGTCAGCTTTGAAACATATTTTCATAACTACTAAGCACTAGCATTTTATAGTGCACACTAAGCATGGCAAATTGCTCCTCCATTTCTCAGGTCTTCCCTAAATAACCCCTTAATCTCAGGGATCTGTGTGACACAGACATTTTTAAAGACCTATTTCTTCTTAGTTACTCCATTTTGTGGCTATGTCGAAGCATACGTGAACACAGCTATTTCTACGTGGCTGACGTGGTGAGCTCTGAGGTCATGTATTAAGCATGGGACTGATGGGGCCTGACGTTCGCCACGTCGTACCACAGTGACCCAGGCAAGCAGAGCGTCCATTCTGTGGTCACTCATTCATTCAGGAAGTAACCAGGGATTCTGCCTGGAGCTTACAACCTAGGAGGGGGTACAAAGATTATATTTTGCATCATAGTGAATCTTGGTGGATACCCAGAAAAGCACAGAAAATAAAAATGACTTCAATAGAGATTCAGTAAATATTTTTGAATGACTAATTAAATAGGTTTCCTGCCTTTAAGAAGTTTCTAATTTAACCTGGAAGACAAACATGAAATAATTTATAAGACTAAACTGATCCAAGGTATTATATCATCGTCTAATTCTACTAGCTTGATCAAGGCTATACATAACTAAGAAAACACAAAGAGCTGACAGCTTTATATAGTGTAAAACTTCTTACTGAGAAAACCTACATACATGTCATTCCGAATAAAATCACAATGGGATAATCAGTGGAATTCAAAGAATGCCATAACACAATGGTCAAAGCTGAAGAGGAGCTGGTAATTATGTGGGATTTATAGTAGCAGGTAAGTCCAACTGCTGAAACGGTAGAAGTAAAACGTAACTAAAATGAGAAGGGTCTAAATACCTGTTCACTTTTTCAGCAACGTGCACCATAAGAGGTACCTAGCCTGCTGTCCCCCAGGAATTCTAACACAACAGGACAGGTCATCTATTTGAATGAAGACACGTAAGGGCTGGAACAGTCAGTGATGAGACAAATTCTGGACTTCTGATTAGTCACGCAGAGCATGAGAGCTCAAACCCCGCACCAAAGCCACACAATAAAGACTGTTTGTACTGGAGACGAGGGTGTGGAGAAAGCATTGCGAAGGCAAGGTCATTAATTCTGATTTAAGAGTTGAATGGCATGTGCTGTGTCTTGGCAAACAGCTCCAAAGGCTGATCTGGCCAAAACATTGTGTGGAGTCATTCAAAACTGTGGTCTAATGGGTCCTGCAAGGCTAAAGGGCTGCTGTCACCTGGCCGGGCGACCTCTGGCTGGGCTATCAAAGTAGCAGCGAGTCAGCTGAGGGAGGGATGGAGGCGGTGGCCCCAGTTTTATAACTGGGTAAAGGGTCAAACACCTAGGTGAGCGACACACAAGCCTTTGCTTGTTCTCAGGGCAGATGTGGTCAGGGATCAAAGGTAAGTCTACAGACAAGTTTGGGAGTCAAGGAAAAATAAACAAAACACAAACTAATGTTTTTCTGAATCTCGACTTTAAGAGTGTGTTTGTGTTGTGGGGATGAGGGGATGTGTGGGACACATTTTTTAAAACTTCCCTGCTTCATACTCAATACGGATAGAAGTCACCACCTGATACATTTTTTTCTAAGTAGCAGAAAGCCGAGTTCCAAGTCCAATGATAAAAATTATTTTTAATCAATTTAATTCAATAGCATTGGCTTTTTCCCAGTTGGCCAGTGTCAAGCAAACACATCTTAAAAAAAAAAAAACCTAAGAAAGTGAAGGCAGCAACAAACCCGAGTAAACACAACCGCTTAAATCTAATGTTCTGATCTGCCTTTCTGAAAACACTCTAAAAAATTTTACTATTGACTCCTTTCTTCTGTACCTACTATCTCCTACTTTATTGCTTTAAAGAAAGAGCCATCAGCTTTACAAAGCTGAACGGGAAGATTTTCTTATATTCAAATCTTATGTGAACATATACACAGCTGATGTGATGCTATTTTACCCATTCCAGGCTTCCCCATACAGAAATTAAACTTCAGTGTAACTTCCTACACTTAGAAACAATTTGGTGGATGTCTTTCATTCTAGTAGGGTAATTTAGCTACAAAGCTCAGGAAGACCTATGAAAAAAATCCAAGGGTCTGTTCCCTCTTTGGGGTTCTGAGGACCCAGGGGCTGCTCCATTCTGACCCACAAAGAGGAAGGGGGAGTTTACTTCCACAACCACGGCTCTCCTTTTCTGACACTCAACAGAAATTTATGTCAAGCTCAGAATGAACAGCGTGACTATTTAACACCCTTCCAACTCCAAAGCGTTTTGCATTTACAGCGATTTGGCTGAACGCTTTGCCCACGAGTGAACTGTCCCCGATTCCTGTGCCTCCGCAGTCAGAACACAAACATACACACATGGAAAGCCGACAGCACAGCTCCACTTTGTTCTTTTCTGCAAGGAAAAGTCGTGTGGCAAAAAGCCATCATCTTTCTGTGCAGTATGTTTTGTTGCTAGCTGTGCCCAATTCAGAATCTTGCAAAACGACATTCTGCTAATGACATGAATGTCAAAGCTGTGATAATGGGCACAAGTAGAAGAAAATGTTTCCTAAATGGAGAAACAACAGGAAAACTGCCAAATGGATATTAAAATTAGTCGTGTGTTCGTCCCACACTTCAGCATTTAGTCCCCTACTATTTGTGCCCAACAACAAGGAAGCAGCCCTCTAAGGAGGGAAGAATAGCCCACCTTGGTGAAAAGCACAGGAAAAAAAAAATGAGGTCAAAGGAATGCTTTCCCTTAATTAACTTGACAGATGTCTTTCCTTTTTCTCATTTGCATCCACTGATGTTTTCTTAGTCAGTCTCTCATTTTGCAAAGATGAAATTGGCCACAAGGAACCAATTCTGGTTCTAAAGACAGGAGGGCTGGGGCAATACCAGGAGATGCTGGTCTTTAAATTGCTCAGTATTCAGACTGGGTAATGAATGCTCCTTGCTCTTGCCATTTGTGGGCTGAGTAGCAGAGTTTTAGCTCTGGAAGATGATGTACTGACTGCCACGGCAGCACCACCGACGAGCAGCAAATGGGACCTAGGAAGGGAGGACATGTGGCTCCCACAACTGAGGCACATTCAAAGTTAGAAATCTCCTCATTAGACACAGAAATACATTTAAGTGTATCTTATGTGAATGCATTATACACTCCACAAAGGAAAAGACAATTCTGTTTTAGATTTCACAGATCGGCTATTTCTTAGAGGAGTACAGCTATACAATACAAGGACTTAACACTGGCCAGTCTGTTTTAAAATTCCTTAAGCCTCGATTTACTGATCTGTAGTATAGGAGTAAGAATATGAAGTACCTCAGAGGGCTAAGGAGAGATGAAATGAGATAATGCATGTGAAGAAATGATCATAGTGCCCAGCACAGCAAGGGCTTCATAAATATTAAACGTCAAGAGGAAACAGTTTGGTCTCTCTTTCTTGTATACAGTCTTTCATGCATACTATGTTTTCCTACGTAGAATGTGACACAAAGGCTTTCCCTCAAGGATCTTGGAACAAGAAGTATGAGACTGAGACTGCCCAGAGAATTAACTTCTAAAATCAATACAATGAATTATGCAAGAGCTAAAGTGGCTGGTTCTAAGGCAGCAGATTTGACAGTAAATGTAAATATTAACACAGTTATAGAAAGCATGTCACAACAAGAAGGGCAATTGGTTGGCTTGAGAAACAGAAAAACAAAAGCTGAAGAACCACAAGTTCAAGTGTTCACCCAAGGGCTTCAAACTGGCAACCTCAAGGTGAAGGGACATGCAGGAGACCGCACCCAACACAGATGGCGAAGTTTCAGATCAACTGTCAAAACCATCTGCATCACCTCTGCCCAAGGCCAGGAGTTATTTAAGTCATCCAGCGTGTCTTGCTCTGTGACCACGCTCCCCAGGCCACCTTCTGACTACTTCTTGGAGAGGTCTGCCCAAATATGAGTAACACGAATAACAACAAAACAACTGCTAACTTTCACTAAGTGTTTTTTTAATACACACCAAGTAATGGTTTAATTTGCATGAGAATCCCATCAGGTAGGACTTACTTTTATCCACATCTTATAGGCATGAACTTCTGACTGAGAAGTTCAGAAATTTGCCTAAGATCACACAGCTAGTAAGTGGTACAGCTGGAATCCCAACTCGGGCAGTGTGCCTTCAGAGCCCATGCTTGGAACTATTAGGTTAAAATATAAGGCAAAGAATAAGAACTTTGAAGAGCCTAAGCCCCATAATGATGATTTTTCTGCCTGTAATTTCTCTCAGAATTCTGGTCCTATACACAAATCAGCGAGCCTGGGAACTGCAGACCCATGTTTAGGAGATGTAGCTACTCTTGGGATACCAACTGAACTGGAATTTTCAGTCCAAAGATCGGCATTCTGCTGCAGGAGGTAGGTCAAGTTATCAAGCTTCACACTGAGATCGTGAGGTTTTTCTAGAGGCAGCAAGCCTGACCCAGGTGGGGGCATGATTTTTATCCTGAGATATACTTGTACACAATGTTAGCAGGCTTGCAGAAGACAGGGGAGATGTCACCGTTTGGACATTTGGACGTTCCTTCCTCCAGTGTATTCCTGAGGATCCAAAGGCAGATGACCTGGCACCCGGATTATCCATTTCAAGAAGGCTGCTTTTTCCCTGTCCAACTAGCTCGTCTAGACAGGCACAACTAGGGGAAAGACTTGTGTTTAAGCATGTGTGATTCAGATTTCTGTGTTCCATTGTTTCTTAAGAAATTTCAAAATTAAATTCAAATTTCTCAATCATTTCCCCTTACACAGGCTTTTTGTAAATTTTGGCTTTTCTACTTCTAGATATCTGACTCTTTAGGTATTAGAGAACACAGAAGTCAGATCTGCGGTGTGAAGCCTCTTTGTGTGTCCTGGTTTGGAGAAAAGGAGTAAACAGTGTGGTATCAGGAAGCAAATTTGACCATCAGAAAATCTAAAGAGTATTTATTGACTGTGTTATTGAGACTAGTTTTTTTTTAAAACAGATTTTATTTTTGGTGGGACAGGTAACTAAGTTTACTTATTTATTTTTCAAGGAGGTACTGGGGATTGAACTCAGGACCTCCTGTACTGTAAGCATGTGCTCTACCACTTGAGCTATACCCTCATCCCCCCAAGAAGTTTTCTTTTTTTTAAAGAAGTATTTACAAATGATGTATCTCAAAATACAACAAATGCAACATTATAAAATCTACATATTGACAACTTCTCTAAACTTGTGACCCCAAACCTTGGATTCTTCCGCTGTACTTATTCTTTCTAGATGTCATTCCTTTAGTACCGTCCCCCATTCTTGCTCCCTGAAGACCTCCCAGACTCTAAGACAGCACGCATGAGAATATGTCTGTGCAAAGACGTTGTACTCAATGGTGTGAATTACAGCAAAACTCTGGCAGGAGTTCAGACAGGGCAGAGAGAGGGAGGCACAAAAGCGTCAGTTCCTAAAGAAAGGCTTAGTGCTGGCTTCACTCACCTTCACATCCCTGGTCTGCCTCTTATGGGCATGGCCACCACTTTCTCACAGGGCCAGCCTTGTGTGCAAAGAGGTGACCTCATTCGTCCGGAGCCTGGAATCTGGCCCTTATTAGTAAGCACCCTGAGCTCCAGAACAACACACACTCCGCCTCTTCACACACTCACTGGGCATCCCACCTCGGCTCATTCTGCACTCCCTGCGGTGACTCAGAGAGCTCCTGTTCTTTCTGTTCTTGGGTTCCTGTTTATTCAAGTTACGGAACCCTGACCTTCACATGAAAACATTTCTAAGTAGAAATTCAATGGTATAGAGAGCTGGTACCCTACTTGTGCAATTTCCAAATTGAAAAGGACCCAAAGAAACTTGCCTCCGTGAAATTAAATTGCACATCAGGACGAGAATTAAGACACTTGAACTTACTGAAAACACATCACTGACACGATGAAAGAAATGCGTATGAAAACTTCCCCTGGCTACTTTTGCTTATTACTTTTCTAAATAGACCCTAAACTCTATTGAAAGAACAAAATATATATGAAAACAACAATGCAGCTAAACGCTCTTGAAAAGGCAATCTGTCAATAGCTACCAACTGAGTCATTCCTTTGGCTTTGTGGTCACATCATATGTTCATTCACAGTATAATCATAAAGTTGTAGGGTTTGCTTATATAGCAAAGCGTGTTTTCTGCCCGGGTCTTTAGGTATTAGCTACACTGACTGTTTATTACAGCAAGCCCCAAAGTTTCTGAACTCACACAATGATACAGTAAGGAGGAAGACCACACTGTGCTGTTAACCAACCTGCCTCAAGGACAGCATACCAAAACCGTGATGCTATGTTCTCCAAAGGACAAAAATCGTTTCTCATTATACTTAAAAAAAAAAAGTAACACAAACACTTTAGTTGTGTATTTGCATCTGAAGGTATCAATAAAATAGTGTTAAAAGCAAGCAGCTAAGTAGTAGGCCATAGGTCCTATCATTTTTCTACAAATTAGCAACCAGCCCCTGGTGATGAACGGTTTCACAGGACAAAATGATCTCCTTCGCCCTCCCCCCAACAACACCATCATCAACTTGGTTTTCTAGTTTTAACTCAACTTGTTTTTCTCATGTGCAGCTTTTACTACTCCAAAAATCCCCCAGGAGTTTTTAAAGAGTATTTCTGCCCCAGGCAGAGGGAGGACAGGTACCAGGAGAGGGAGGACAGGCACCAGGACCCAAAAGAAGATGTGCTTATGAGTTTGCAACCAGGAAATCTGGGGGGGGAGACATTTCCCTGAGTTTTTAAATAGCTCCTTTATTTAGTTAGGTGATATTATGTATCTGAGAGGACAGGGGAAAAAAAAAAAACTGACCTACTCAAGGTTTGATAGAAACTAGGCAGTCACATTAAAAAAAAAAAAAGACTAAAGACCAAAATGAAATAAACATATAACCATCTAAATTAGAAATGCAACTGTTAAAGGTTTCAATATCCGGGTAGGCAAATTGTTCCTATCTTAGTCAGGTGAAGGCAATTTTCTCAAGTAAGCACTATAGAAAATGAAGACTATTAACATGGGGATAATTTTATCACTGAGAAATATGAACTATGAAATAAGTGGGCAGGGGAGGTCCCAGGAAGATTGTGTAAATGTATCCATAATACATTGTTAAACTAAAACATATCATTCCATCTACAAAAAGTTTTTCAAATTATTTTATTACAGTAACTACCAGTAGAACCAGTAATTAATGTTTGTGTTTTAGTTGAAAAAAAAATACTAGCAATGGGTTGGCACCATCATTAGGAAGAACTAAAGGCATATTAATTATAACTGATAACTATATCCCCCAATTCTCCTGCCCCTCAGCGTCACAGCCTCACTTCAGAGATGAGTCATTTTTCAACAGTTAAAACTTCCTTTTAGAAAAAGAACTTTGATTAGTTTTCTACCTCCTCATGCAACTTATGATTTTACCTCAACAAGATTAATCTCTAACTCATCTATGAGAGAGTTAATCAATTTGTAGAGAAATGAAGAAAACTACTTCCCTATTCTTTTTAAAATGTTTTTTAAAAATTGATAAGACTCAGGACTAGAAATAGAGCTGGCTGCTTTTTCTTGAGATAGCTCATTTTTTGGTCATTCTGTACTCCAAATCCTTTTCACGTACTAAATGAAATATATTTTTTCAAAGATCTACCCCACAATAAGGATCTAGTTCTGCCTGAGTCACACTAGCCTGACACTGAATGATGAAACAGTCCAGAACAGAGGGAAGAAAAGGTGGTCCCAAGAGGTCAAGGGACCGAGGCTGACCGAGGACTGTCTGTCCCCCTGGGAATCGCAGAGCTGGAACTGCCAACAAAGCCTCTCTGCTCAGCCACTCACTTTTCTCTCTTTTTTTAAATTTAATTTTATTTTTCAATTGAAGTATAGTCAGTTACAATGTGCCAGTCTCTGGTGTACAGCACAATGCCCCAGTCATGTATTTACATGTTTACATGGGTTTTTTCTCCATTAGAGGTTATTACAAGACATTGAACATAGTTCCCTGTGCTATACAGAAGAAGCTTTTTTAAAAAAAATCTATTTTTATATATAGTGGCTAACATTGGTAAATGTCAAACTCCCAAGTTTATCTCTTCCCACCCCCTTTCCCCAATAACCATAAGATTGTTTACTAAGTCTGTGAGTCTCTTTCTGTTTTGTAGATGAGTTGATGAGTTCATAGTGTCCTTTTTCTTTTTTTTTAAGATTCCACATATGAGTGATATCATGTGGTATTTTGCTTTCTCTTTCTGATTAAAGATCACTAACAACCACCTAGAATTAACTCCTTCCTCTCTCTGGAAATTTTTTTGCTTCTAATCAAACCAATTTACTGCCCCACACCCTACGTCAAACACACACTCCTTTCTGGACCTTTTTCTGAGCTGACAAAGAACAAAGGATGATGTAGAACAAATGATCAGACTTGTTCTCCTAAAAACCCTGAATGAAGTGGTTAAATAAGCTATGCTACCACCACCAGGTGGGATATTAGTCCCAAAGTGCTTACCTACAAAGACAAAGGTGAAAAGCGTAGAGTCCGAAGCTTGATATCAAACACGCTTACAATATATAGAAGGCAAAGAAAATGGACTGGGAGGAAACATACACCAACCGTCATGGTGATTATTTCTCAGAGGCAGGAATACAGGCGGATAAGCAGTTGTGTATGTGTGTGTGTGAGTGCTTGTGCTCTGGTTTACAAAAACATTTAACCATGAATCCTGTAACCCCTGAATCTGGAAAAATATGTGCATGTTACAAAGAAAACGGATATGATTCCCAGGAGGAATGGAGCGAGCAAGTGAGTGATGACAAAGTGTCCCGTGACAGGGTCATTCACGGAGATATTAGTGTGTGGTATTCTTTCCACTGGAGGAGAATGAAAGGTATGTTTCCTTCCCTCATTCCAAAAGGTCTTTGTGTTCAGAGTCTGGGCTCCTGGGCCTTAGAAGCTCTTTAATAGGTTTTGGTTTCAATAGTGGAGGCAAAAGTTAGGAGGGAGCCAGAAGGCAAGTCTCACCAGGCCCCTCCCCAAGGACAGGAGAGCCTGCTGGGGATGGAAGGGGAGGAGCTGCCCAGCCCGGAAGACAGGGTGAGCTGCCCTGAGACCAGGCAGGCGGAGATACGAGAAGGCACAGGTGTCCAGTGGCGTGTCTGGCTGTGTGAGTGGTCAGGACCTGTGTCCACTCCTAGGGGTGCACAGTGACAGAGTTAAGAACAGGCGCCATGCTCGCTTCACCAGTGCTGGTAAGAGATGCTCTTGCCTGCTGTAGGTAGCCTGGGGTGCCCACATCCCAGCTCAGAACAGGTCTCATTTCACCTGGGCCTCAGAGAGAAGTAACTCAGGTGAGTAGGAACCAACTGCTGGTTTCCGCAGCACATGAACATATCAGAAAGGCTGCATCAAGCAGCCACAGCATGACACTGCTTGTGGTGATGGTGTCATGGGTGTACACTTCTCTCCAAACTCGTCAAGTTGTATGCATTAAATATGAACAGCTTATGTGTCAACCCTACCTCAAGAAAGTGATTCAAAAAAAAAAAAAAACAGCTACAGTAGTAAAACAATACACCTTGCCTCAGCTGGGAAGTACCACCCAGTTTTAATTCACAGCAACCCAAAATACCAGCAAGCTGTCTCTCTCTCAGAAAATCATTAATAATTGTAGTTTTACTGTTTTAGCAAAAGCTCAGCCTTCCTCAGAACCTGATTTAAAACATGAGAACAGAAACAAAGCCCGGAATGTTGACCACACAGGTTGCTAATGAAAGAAATTGTGTGCACCCTTTTAATTACAATCCAGTGGCTGCTGGCTGTGTAGTCACAGTGGCGTTAATCAAAGCTGGGCCAGACCCAATTCTAATAGTTATTAATGATGTGGGGAGGACCCAGCTAGACTTCGGCAGGCTTGGTCAGCTCAACAAATAGCAAAGCCAAAGGGAATCAAGTCTCCTTGACTTAAACTACCAATAAAAGCCCCACATATAACCCCGGAGTTGCAGAGGTTTGCAAGTGAATGCGGTCAACTCAGTGGTTCCCTGGAAACTAGCAGTCCTGCAGAGGAAACTTTTGTTTATATATTTGCCCCCTGGAGTTACAAGAATACACTCATAAGTGGAGACTATCTTTTTAGAACATCCACGGAGAACACACATATTCTTATAGTGGTAGACATAACCAGCTACTCTAAAATAATAGAGAATTCTACAGACACCATCTTTTGCTGGCATTTATTGTTAAATATATTCACTCCTTGCAGAGCTTTAATTACTGAATTTATATTCGGGTGGTGATTACCATATTGCATTGAAATATAAAGTGGCTCACATTCAATTTGCCGAAAATGTGCAAAGTTGAAGCTGCAACGCCGAAGCTAACTAGAATCATACTGTTACACGTTAAGAAAGCATAAAGTTCCCAGTATTGGGATTAGTCACATGGAACGAATCATCTGTTATTACAAAGCCCAAGATTTCAGGAAGGTCACCTATTTCTTACTTGGGGCCACAGAACTAACAGGGGGAAAAATGTAAATTGGGAACCCAGCATCAGAGGGAGGAAGGAGGGACCTTGTAGTTTTGCAATCATTGTTAGGTAATCCCTAAACCCCACCCAAATGCCAACAAGTATCACCGGGCATGGACCCCATCCATTTCTCTCCTGAGCCTCCTCCAAAGGTTGGAGAAGTGCCACGCTTTTGGAATAACAGAGAGCATTTCAATCATGTTAGGACTTCAGGGCCCAGAAAGCATATGCTGCTTGTTCAATACCTTACCTACAGGCAGATTAGCAGAAAACATCTGAATAAACTCTAAGGAACAATCCTAAATTCTCTAGGTGTGGCTTGTGATGACATCACAACAAAAGATATAAGCCTTTTAGGTAAGTTGGTCTAAATGAAGAGATTGCACAAAGCCAGATAAGACATTGTACACTTAAGTCACTGGCCAACTGGGGCTTAATGCTCTAATCTCTTGTTGGAAATGTGGTTTGGTGTGAGGAGTCAACTGCCAATGAAAGAGCCTCTTTCATTGAGAACCAAATAAATAAACAGGGTTACACCTATAAAGAAAGGCCAAAGAGTGTAAAAACCTGTTCTTAGACTTCATTGTTTATATGCCACTCCAGATGGCCAATGCATGTAGATGAGAATGTCATAGTATTTGACAAGAAACTGATACTTTCCTTGAAACAGACTTATTTTGCTTATCCCAGAAAACAGTTGCAAAAACAAAGAAAAAGGTGACAACTGTAAGGGAAAAATGAACACAGGCAGACTGTCTTCCCACAATAGAGTCAAAGTTAATCAGTTCATCATACTGTAAAATCAAGATCATCCTAATGTGACAGAATTCCTAGGGCACCACACACCTATGTGGTGGCATTATTATCACTCAGTTACTTTAGAATTGACTGCTTCGCTTATGACTTTGACCAGAAGCTTCTGTGTCTCGGTGGAAAAGCACAGAACATTTTCTGGAATATAATACCATGTCTATGTTGCAATATAGCACGGCAAACTAGCTCAGCCTGATCCTAAATTTTTTCTGTCTGGACTCTCCCCAAAAGGGAGAGGTATACGTAACAATCTGGGAAAAAAAAGCACAAAAAATTAAGACTCTAAGCAATGCTCACAACTCCAACCGTCAGCAGAGAACAAAACTCTACTTTGTTATTTTAATGTTTAATAGCTGCCACTTTTTAAAAAGTGCTATCAAGTCAGCAGGAGTTTCTTTTTTTTAAGGGTGAGTTGTTCACAGAACTAATTGCCAAGAATGAGATAGACTTCAAAAAGAATACCGTTCTGCTCATCAAATACTGATTTCCGGTTTATCTCTTCTATGCGTTCACTTTAAGTAGGACTATTCATTCCTAATCTGAGCATCTGTAAATATGGTTAGACAAGGGCAAAGAATATTTATATAATATTCTAAGACACACAATGATTGTCTTAAATAATGCTGAATTGAAATTTATCTTGTTTAACCTGTAAATATGGTCTATCACTTCTAATGCTCTGAGGCCTGTACAATGCTGGACATGAAATAAACAGCAGTAAGTCTGCGCTTCTATGTATTCTTTGTAGTTGCTCTGCATAGGTATATGTGAGTAGCTGTGCTTAATAAAATATATTATATAATGCACATCACTTTCTTTTTCTGGAGTTTAGAATTCCATTATTCTCAATAAATCCCTTCACATTTACATCAAGTTCTATGGTAAATAACCATTTCACATACCAACATATATGACTGTGTGGAACAAGTATGCCCTCTGGTCGAGAGGGACAAGATAATACTGAGAGTAACAAAGTTAGGCAAAAAGTAATCCTCATTCTGGTCTGGGTGTGGAATGTTCCACACTTCTCCACATTTAAAATGGTGTTTAAAACTGGTTTTAAAATTAACTTCTTGTGCTCTCCTACTAGGGATTGTAAACTCCTTGCAGGTAGGCATCTTATTCTTTTTGTGACCCTAGTCCAATACCTGGCAGAAAGATACACTCGATTAAACATCGTTGGATGAATGGATAACCTTTAAGACCAAGCTAATAAAAATGAGAAAAGTGTTGCTGAAAATGAGGGTGTGAGGGGTTTGATCACAATAAACCCTGACCTGATAAACCTGCCTTTTTAAAATTAGGGAAAATTACCATTTTATAGTTTCTCCTCAGAAACCAAGAGTCTTCATTGGAAAGCAGAGATGGTGGGTCAGGATATACTGAGCACTGTACAAGTCAGGCTGGACCCCTGGCCTCCAGGGCTGAATCTAAAATGGATCGCATGTACCACAGAATAATTTGATAGACAGATTTAAGCAACTGTAAATATCATAAAGGGACCTACAGGCTAAAGGGTAAAGTTGCACTGAAACAGGAGTTTCTGGAAGGGGACAGACAGCTTTTGACAAATAAGCACACCTACCACACAAGTGACAGAAGTAGGTCATGATGAGTAAGTGAATTTTCCACTGACTCACTTCCACATGGATCATGGGCAGCAAAGGCTACCAGTGAGCTAATTCTCCACCTGGCAGAGCTGGACAAATCAGTACTCTAACGAAAGAAAGGGAATTAAAACTGACTCGTCGGGGAAAACCGCCATTCTGACCTAGAAACACATCAGTAGGCAGGAAGGTCAAAAGGCCTGACAAGTGAAATGCACTTAATAAAAATCCTCATGTATTTAGAACACCTAACAGCTTTGGCTGTGGGCACAGGAGAGTGAGGTGATTCCCGTTCTTCCTCCAGCAAACAGATGGATACAGTCAGGTTTAAGTGGGGTTCCGCCAATTAACATATTCAACAAATCCTCACTAAGTCTGCATTGCAGTTTTTCAGCTTTTAACTTTGAATACAAATAACCTCTCTTTTGGGTTTGACAGTAAACCATACTGGTAAATTATTTTTAAATACAAATTCATTTATTTTAGTGCAAATGGAGCATACCATTGTAAATGTCAAATAGTCACCATCCATTATGATAATAGGGTCCAGCCAATCTTATCAACTTATTCAAAGTTCACTGCATGAATGATCAGAGCTCTCAGTCCCCAGACAGAACTTAAAATATGCCCTTATTAAAAAATTCAAGAGCAATAAATCAGGTTAAAGAAGTGACAAGAGATGACCCTCCTCCGTCATCTATTCTCGGCCATGCCCATTGCTTTCTGCTGGAGCAGCCAGAGAGCCAACAGTTTCTCCGTCCCTGCAGAGGACACCTGGATGGGACATACGTACGATGGAGACTGATGGTCTCCATCCACCAGGAACGTACACTGAAACAAGTCTGTTGAGATAATGTGTATATTTTACTCTAGTGGGAGATCACCCACAGATGAAAGTAAATGCTTTTCTTCACACAGGAAAAAATATTGCCCCCACTTGGAAAGATTCCACCCGATGGACATCAGTGTTATTTTTTCTGGCACTTAATGAGTTAGGTAGCCTCATGCATACTTTGTATAAAAGTAGTCAAATATTATCAGCAAGCCCTGAAGCACCAGTTGAAGCTATAAGGAAAGTAATTTTCACTGTAAAAGCTGATAATCTGGGATCAACACCCGTGACCTTGGCCTCTTTGGCACCGTGCTCTACTGAACCAAGATATGAAATTAAAATAAAGCTATTGCAATACCCAAGGCTCTACACAGTGAGACATTGTACACGAGTGACACAAACACTGAAGACAGGAAAGGGCTGAGGTAAAGAGCACTTACAAGATACTAGGCATCCCAAATAGAAAAAGATCATATGGCTTAAATATTTCCAACTAAAGCCACTTGAAACTACAAAATAGAATGGAGGAGTTGAAAACCACCATCTCCTTACTATGTACAAAACGGGTCTTACTCCAAATACCATCGCTGGGACTCTGACGTGAATACTCTGGAATGACGATTTACAGAAACAAAAAGGTATGTTTTCTGAGGTAAAATGTCACTCAGATGATCTATTTCTGTCCCCAGGGCTATGATTACCTCATCAAGAAGCAAACTGATGAACACGTCAGTTTACAACAGCTATCTGATCACCATTAGATGGTCATTTCAGGGCTTCCACCCAGTACTAACCTGGTTCATGCCGAAGTTCAAAGTCCAAAAGAAAAAAACCCCTAAACCATCAAATATTGCCTCTGAGACTATAAAACAAAAGAGATATGGAATAAAGGTATCATATCACAAAATCACTACATTAATTACAGAGCTTTAATATTGCCCTGGAAAATTACTTCTTCAGTGAAGACCTGTAAGTATGTAAATGAATGATATTTATCCATCATGTCTGTAAAATATTTAGATAAAAATAAACAGTTGACCTTTGAATAGCATGGGTTTGAACTGTGCAGGTCCTCTTACAGGCGGATTATTTTTTCAATAGGAAACACCACAGCACCACACCATCTTGTTGGTTGAATCCACAGACGTAAAACCTTAGATACAGGCAGTTAACTGCAAATTACAGGTGGATTTTCAACTGCTCGGAGGGTTAGCACCCCCACCTCTCAATCCCTGCAATGTTTAAGGTCAAATGTATACTTAATTTGGAATTTGGATTAACAATTCTCTAACTGCTCTTAAATATACTAATATTTCACACCGAATCATGAAATTGGAATACACATCACTTTAAATAGGTCTACGTTAAAAAACGTTTAATGTAGTATGTAATTCAGAAAATTTCAGAAATATACAAATAATATACATCTTATTTTCAGATTAATGGGAAACTTTGTACAGACCTGTACACACCACAAACTTTAAGGCCACACACAGCCATGTCAATGATGCGGTCAACATCAGATTTTAACTCAACAAAAACAAATTTCTAGTCTCTTTACTCACAGCCTTTCCCCATGCGAGGAAACATGCTTTTCTTCTAAAACTTCCACCATTCTGTCCACTTGATTTTTCCCTCTATGTGAACACAGAAATCCTGCTGCCAACAGAGCACTTTTAAATGGAAAATGCTTTATGTTCTTGTCAAGAAAAATAAAATGAAAAAGCAAAGCAAAACTCAACCATCAAAAAACACTATGGCACAGAATTTTGCAACCTCAATTTTCTACTCAACTCCTATTGTCTTTTTCCATTCTTATTTCTTTAGAGGTAGAATATACAGGATGGCGAGCTTCCCCAGTATGCTTTTTTTCTTCCAGTTTTAGTTGATGTATAATTGACAAACGCCACTGCATAAGTTTAACATGTTCGGCCTAATGATGTGACTTACATACACGATGAAGTGATTATCACAATATGCTTAGTGAACATGCATCATCTCATAGAGATACAAAATTAAAGACATAGAAAAAAAGTTTTGCTTGTGATGAAAACTCTTAGCAACTTTCATGTATAACATACAGCAGTATTAATCACATTTATCATGTTGTGCGTTACATCCTTAGTACTTATTTATCTTGTAACAGGAAGTCTGTATGTCTTGACTGCCTTCATTCAATTCATGCCCCACCCCCACCCAATACTTCTGGTAACCACAAATCCCATCTCTTTTTTATGAGTTTGTTTTTGGAGTATAACTGACCTATAACACTATGTTAGTGCCTGTTGCACAATACAGTGATTTGATTTCTATACATTTCAAACTGATCACCACGGTAAGTCCAGTTATGGTATGTCATCTACAAGGATATCATATAGTTATTGATTATGTTCCCCACATTGTACATTTCATACCTGTGATTCATTTGTTCTGCAACTGAAGTTTGTACTTCTTAATCTTCCTCACCTACTTCTTTCCTCCCTCCAACCCTCTCCCACCTGGCAACCAACAGTTTGTTTTCTGTATCTATAATTTTGTTTCTGTTTTGTTATATTTGTTCGTTTCTTTTGTTTTTTAGGTTCAGCATACAAGTGAAATCATACAGTCCTTGTCTTTATCTGACTTATTTCACTTAGCATAGGAAACTATTAATACAAAGAAAAGGCCACTACTGAATGGGAGAAGATACTTGCAAATGATACATTCAGTAAGGGGTTTATGTATAAAACATACAAAGAACTAATACAACTCAACATCAAAAACAAACAACCCGACTGAAAAAAGGCCAGAAGATCTGAACAGACATTTTTCCAAAGAAGACATACAGGTGGTCAACAGGCACATAAAAAGATGCTCAGCATCACTAATCATCAGGGAAATGTAAATTAAAACCACAATGAAATACCACTTCACACCTGTCAGCATGGCTAATCAAAAAGACAACAAATAACAACTGTTGGTGAGGATGCGAAGAAAAGGGAACTTTAGAGCACTGTTGTAAATTGGTGTGGCCACTATGGAAAACAGTGGGGAGATTCCTCAAAAAATTAAAAATATAACCATCATATGATCCAGCATTTCCACTCCTGGGTATTTATTTATACGAAGGAAAAAAATCCTAATTCAAAAAAATATATGCACCTTTGTGTTCACTGCAGTATTACTTATGAAAGCAACCTAAGTGCCCACCAATAGATGATAAAGAAGAGGTGGCATATACACACATACACACACACATATATTTATATATATATACATATATTTATATTTATAAATCATGCTATTTGTGACAACATAGATGATCCCCAACAAATCTTTAACTATAAGGAAAATTTCAGAATTACCATGAAACTTCAGTAGCTATAGTTTCTCCTTTGATGAAATACTTAAATCCCAAACACTACTCCAAAGTTAAATAAAACACACATGTCTATGGAAAAGATAAGTATATGGTTCTGTGGCTTGTCCTGCCTAGAAAACACTGCTTAAACCATGTACAAATCATCTCCCCACCTCCACCTCCATTTCACATGGGAAAACAGAGGGCCCAAAGGTGTAGATTCAGTTCCTGGGTCTAGACAGCCCTCAATACCTGAGATTCCTGGAAGAGAAATATTCGACAGTAAGTAACTTCAGCATTCGTCATCAATCTTTCTGTGGATAACTCTTAATCCCCAACCTGGAACTCTCTCCTAGCTCCAGGCCGTTGTATCCAACAGTCAGTTTCACGTCTCCACACGGATGTCTACAGAAGCTCCAATTCAGTGAGTCTCCAACTGAAATTATCATCTCTACCCAACCTGCCCTGCTTCCTGTGTCTCTAGTTCCAGGGTTTGGTATCATCACCCACAGCCTAAAGCAAAAATAAAGGCACAAACTCTTTGTCCTTCCTCACTCTAATCTCTCAATTGGTCATCTGGTCCTGTGGACTTCATCTCCTGAACATCTCCCTTCATCCACCCTCACAGTCACCAAGCTGGTTGTGGTATCATCACCATCTCTGACTTAGAAGCCTATTGAAGCTTGCTTTAACTGGAATCCTGACCTCTTCCTTGTCCTATCCCAAATCATCCTCTACTGCCAGAAATCCTTTCAAAGGACAAATGTGATCCTATCACTGCCCTACGTAAAACCCTTCAGCGGTCCCTACTGTCGGCAGAGTTAATTCCAGTCTTCTATTTATCACTCTCATTGAACTCCAAAATCTCTTTGTACAGGTACTTGTCTCTTTCTCTGAAATATTCCCTTCCATCTTTCACTGACTCCTTTCACCAACCAGAGAAGGGTTAACTTCTCTGAAAGCCCACTTTCTGTCACATGCCCCTGGGATGCTCTCAAAAGTCTTTGTATTCCCCCCACCACAACACAGCTAAGAGTGGGTAAGCATAGACATATAATCACACACAGTGTTGTAAATTCTTGTTAATCCTTTGTGTCTTCCTCACCCCATACCCACTCCCACCATGTTCCCCACAAAACTGCAAGTATTCAAGAGGATCAGAACCGTCTGTCTCCTTTACCATTGCCTCCCTGGCACGATGCTTGACATAAAGGAGGTGCTCAACCAACATTAACTCAATTCATGAACTAAGACATGTAGAGGATGGAGAAAGACTGCACCCAGCTACACAGTTCCAGCCTCATCTCCCAGATGAACTCTCCCCCGCTTTTGGCACATCTTAAACTCAGAAGCAGCCAGGACAACAAATCCGATCCTGAAGGGTGGCTTCCATGAAGTAAGGATGTTTCCTATCTGAATTGCTAAAACAGAGTGGGAGCCAAACAACTCCTTCACTCAACTCTCTATTCATTGACAATCCACAAACCTTCTTTGGCCTGAAAACTCTCATGGGGAAAAGGCTTATCACTCTGAGGGAGTGGAGAGCTTCCACTTTCCATTCGGCTAGCTAAAGTGTTTATTTGGAAAGATCTAAAGACAACTAGAAAGAGGTTCTGCCATCTTTCATGCAGGTCCATAGGTAGAGGCAACTATGCATCCAAGTGCCACATCTGAGACCCCATTACTAAGTAGGGTTTCTTCTTGGAGTTGTACCATGAGGTCCCACTAGCCCCTCCAGGCTCTGTTACGCACACGTCTGCATTTATTTGTGGGGGTGTACAGGGATATGGACACAGCTAGAATTGACTTTCATTCCATGGCACAGCTGGGACTCTGATGAGAATAAAGCATAGAAGTATGAGCTACTGGTCAGGACAGATATATTTTACCTTGTTTTTGTAATAACTATATATTCCAGTGAGTTCTGTACTACAAATAAACGTGACTAGTAGTCAAACCATCTATCTTAGTACAACATTAAAGTAAAAAACTGCTATCTTCTACATTAATTATCTAAGTTGTATAATTAAATATGTAGATAATAAATATCCTTATACATCTTTGGGCAATAACTCTGAGAATTTACAATAATTACATAAACATGCCTTCTTGATGAAGATAATTTTTGATAATCTTATGTACAAACATTAAAATAGGATATATTAGAGTTATTCTACCTTCCATATTTAACGTGATATATTTGGATTATCACAAATAAAGGTAATGGGCTAATTTAAGCCCAACTTCTTTTCATAGGGAGTTTCATTTTCATTTGCGTTCAGAATTACTATATAAGGTGAAGTCCAACGGTAAGGAGGGGAGGAGTCCTTACCATCCACATCCGTGTCAGCTCTGTGAGTCACTGAAAAATGATGGATTTTTTTTCCTGTCTCTTTTGAACATAATTCTGTGGTCTAAATTATCACAGGAGAAAAAAATGTGCCTAAGAGGCTATGATTTACAATTAATCTGTTTCATGCTGATTAGCATAAATGACCATGATAGAAAACTGCATGCAAAACCTAGAAGAGTCAATGAAAGATATTGATCCACAACAGCAATTACAGGAGGAAAAATTGCTTATGCTTCAAGCTTCCTATCTCATTTGGTAGAGGATCTTTTAACCTGAAAATGAGTCTATGTTTACAAAGCATTCTTATGGTCACATGACTTACCTTTCACGAGCAAATGGACAAATCCAGTCTCAACACTTTGTTGTACTCCCAGGTCTATTAGACTAAGAGTTTGTACCTAGATTAATGTAGAGGCATTTACAAGGCAACTGCAAAGCCAAAAGAATCCCCCTCTCCATCTGAAATCAATACTGGGAAATGATGTTGAATTAGGCAAGTGGCATGTCATTTAAAAGCATTCATAGTTTCCTCCCCCCCAAAAAAATTTCTTTCTCCAAAATGCAAAGTTGAAGGGGTAGTTAGGTAATGAGAAGAAATGGCTTCCATATTCTGATACAATTAGGAGAAATTTTGCTTGCCACTCCTCTTATGCAGAACATACTCAGAACTTCACCATTAAAACACTTACAAACTCTAAGAAAGAAAACGACCTTAAGGTAAGTAAATGAGAGGTACTTTATCACTGTTATTCCTTAACTTCTTTCTAATTCAAAGATCTCACTTTCCATCCTGGCAATACAATTCCACCTTAGTTAAGCAGGCAGGCACAGAACACGATCTCCGTGTTCACGGCCTTGATTCTAAGGAGACATGTGTGATTACAACAAAGCAAAAGCAGTGCTCTGAGGGCAAGATGCTGAGAGACACAGGCTCCTCTAAGGTAAGTAAAGGACACAAGCCCTGGTTCTGGGGTCCCTCCAGAGGCAGATGACCGGGGTGACAGCAGTCTCTGGCACTCTCTCACTATTGTTTCCTTCGCTTCCTAGTAAAGGAAGCTAGATGTCTTTTCTAGCTGTCTTTTACTGCTAAGTAAAAGCAACAGATGAAACCCAGGGAATTTCTCACTGCTTACTTCCCTGGTGTATCAAAGGTTACTTTTCTAACGTAAGATCCCCTTGACTATGCCAGCCCCCAAAATCAGGGTTCCAACACACTTGACAGGCCATCTGGGTCAGCCTTTCTCTATACTGCTATGGAGTCTGAGCTGCCAGGGATGCAGGGAGCTTCTGGAGCCAGCTGTTCCTGACCTCTGTAGAGTCCGTGGACTTCTAAGGGGCCTATAAAGAGAAATTAATGGGTCTACAAATTTGGACTGTTCTGTGGTTTTTCGCTGACCGCAAACTGAAATGTATCATTTCCTTCAGGAGCATTCACAGTGGTAGCAGTCCTTCTGATTTTGTCACTAATAGAAATCATGTATGTTTTCATATCATGTTATAGTTGCTGCAGATGTATTAAAAAATCATTTATACATAGTATCACTTCAAAATTATGGTAGTTACTAGAGCCACCTCAAGATCTTGGTATGTGACATGTTAGTAAAGAATCACATGTATCACCAACTTTTCATTTTTTAATGACTATTTCAATGTAACTGGCTTCCTTTCTAATCCTATGTATTTTTAGAATTTTATTTTATGCATTTAAAACCATCCTGAAAAGTGGTCCACAGGCTTTACCTTACTGACAATGGGATCCAGGCTTTTAAAAGCAGGAAAGCAGTGGAGGCCCGGGAAATCCTGCCAATGTCACATGACTCGTTAGTGGCAGACATGTGACTAGAAGCAAGACCCCTGACTTCATTGCTCGCAGAGTCCTTTATAGCTGCAGCTTCGAGTAACCCACCTGTGGTCATGTGCTACCACATAATCGTTGGCTTCTCAAAGAGTCTCCTACAAACGTCTAACTAGATCAAGGCCAAAAGACTCTCGTTTGCTGGGAAAGATGAAGGATGTTCTCTGAAAGCCAAATCCAGCATATAGGAAGGTTTTCTAACTCCTGTATCTCACTCTCTTCCCAGAGACGGAAGCTATGGCTTTGAGTATGGATTGAAGCTGAGCTGGAAGAGAATATATACACGATGGAATATAGAACAAACAACACCCCAAAATTCTTTAGAGTATCTTCATATCCTTGAGAATCCCTCATCTCCACACAGACTATTTTCATTGAACACCGCCCCTGCTCTACCAGCTTAGCCCTCACATGCTTTGTATGCCATCTGTAAGGTGGCATTTCGGTGACTCCAGGTGTTCAACAATAGCATACTTGTACCAAAAGGTAGATATGGCTATTCATCATGGGTAATTTATGAGCCTGCCCAACATGAGATGAGGGAGGGGGAAATATCAAACTCCAAAAAGGCTGAAGCTGCTGAAGGTCATGGCATGGAGGCTCAATCTTATTTCACACACACAAATCAGATCAACTGAAGATGGAAATGCATAATACATTAGACAAACAGTTTCAAACCTTGATAAAAGCAGACCTTGGAATGTGCATTAACAGCAATTTGCATTTAATAATGTTTCACATTTGAACATTAAATGTGTTGAGGGGGAAAAGCAAATAAAAACATATCCAATTGCTTTCTTGAAATATTGATGACAGTACAAAGTTTAGAGCAGTAACAAAACGCCCAGGAGTTATTTGCTCCTGTAACAGTAACTTCTACCCTATATCTGTCCCTGCCTGCCTCTCTGTACTTCCCAAGTTCCACAAGAGGGATTTTTATTCTTTTAGAAGCTTTTCACCCTAAAGCATATGCAATGTGCATTCCAGACTTGAATCTGGCAATGATGTACCCTCCTGTCATTTATTTGCTAGAGAAAATATGGAACACCAGACTGCCAATCTAGCAATAATGTACCATGTGATATGCGAGTCACAAACTTGGAAGGAACCTCAAGCAGACATAAAAGCTACTTGGCACTAGGTATCAAAATTCATAAACATGTTCACGTCACTTCGACCTGAAAATCTCTATTCTGGGAATTTATCCTAAGGAAATAGTTCCAGAAGACAGAAAAAGCTATATGCATGAATATGCTCACTGTGGAGTGCTTTCATTCAATAAACCTTTATTAAGTGTCTATTATGTGCCAGGCACTATGCTGGCACAAAGTCTCTGCTTTGAGGTATTCACAATCAGCTGGGAATTCAGATAAGTATACACAGAATTACAACACATTGGGATAAATGCTAACAGGGCTGCAAAGAAGCACTAAAAACACGAAAATGTGCTGGAATCGAAAGGCAAAGAGAGTCAAGTCAACATTTTAGGTAATGCTTTTATAATTTCTTCACAGTGTTATTTTTAAAGACACACAGTAATGTTAAACTGATTTAAAAATCTCTCTATTCTGAAAAAGCCTTCCTCAATACATTTTTCGAAGTGGAAAATAACAAGCAAGCATAATTGTCCTTAAGGGCTCTGTGAGGTCCTCCACCTTTCTCTTCACCGTGCGTGGGAGCTGGAGGGCAACCAGCCACCACCACGCCCCCACCAGGCACATCCCACCAGGACAGTCCTGCTCGTAGTTTTCTACTGGACACCAGAATGTCCCTCATCAAAACTGCAGAGGAACTCCAAGTTCATTTTGCTTAAAACACAAAACAAAATAAACAAACGAAAATTTTTTTCTCGCTCCCTTGAGAACTTTCTCTTTCCAATGGCCCAGAGTTGCTTCAGGAAAGTCTTGCGGTAAGATTTCAGAAGGTGCTTTGCTGAAGATGGTTTGTATAATGTAGAATGATTTTTTAGTGTACTGAGAAATGAAAAAAATTCCACAGTGTTAGGGGCTGGGTGGGAAGCTTCTGAAGAAGTGTTCACTGGACACACCCACTAATTCGTTGTGAGAAGCTAAACTAAATTGGCACATGTCGCAACCTAAACAGCAATGCCTTTATTTACAGTTGGATCAGAGAAAATTCTATGCTTCTAACGTGCACAACACCCAATTCAAGTCAAGACATGCTACAGCTACATCAGGGCGTGGGAGCCGTGGAGACGCCTTCCCAGTGTGTTCCGGCCTGTGTCTCGGCTCAAGGCTTTGGCTGTGCTCCAGAAGCGGGGAGGGGCTTCAGAAGACTCACTGGAGAAGGCCACGCCTGCACCACCTTTCTTTACAGAATGCCTACAGGGAAAGACTACACTGAAAATCGTCCACGTCAAGAAGGTAAAATTAGCACTTATTGAGTGCCTACAGTTGCTAGGCACTGCCCTAGGTCCCAGTTTGGCCAAGATTTTCTGTGAAGAGCCAGATAGTATATGCTTCTGGCTTTGCAGGCCAGAGTCTCTGGTTACAAGTACTGGATTATGCTATTGTTGTACAAGCAGACATAGATCATATCTAATTGAATTGGTGTGGCCGAGTTCTAATAAAGCTTTATGTACAAAAACAGGTGATAGGCCTGATTTGGCCAGCAGACTGTAAGCTTGTCTACTGACCTAACTGCTTCACAATTTATCTTACTGAAGGCACATGAAAGACTTTATGGCTATTTTTCTTTCTTAAAGATGAGGAAACCAAGTATTAGAGATAAGGTTACCTGCTAAAATCACTTAATCTAGCTTGCTGCAGAGCCAGGATTCCAACCAAGGTCAGCCTGCCCCCAAATCTCAACTCTTTCTACCATATGAACAGGGTCTGTTCTACCATGTGAACTGATGAGGAAAAGAAACCAACGTAAGGGAAAGGGGAAGAAAAAAAAAAAAAGGCAAGTCTAAATCCTTCCTCTCACTTAACATTAAACTATTTATGCCCAACTGTGACAGTAAAAATCCTGGTAAACTGAGTTACAGGTGAAAGATTTTCCAAGAGAAGCTTCTGTAAAACTCCATACTGAACTACTTCATAACCAACAAGAGAAAAGGAACCAAATTTGATATTACAACATGTCAGATTATGGCAAAGCTACAAGGTGGTCACTCTCCTAGAATTCCAACACGTCCTGAGAGGATTTTGTAAAGCAGCCCCACTGATACTCATATACTCAGTAATTCACTCATGCCCAGACAGTGGACTATCTTAGCTGCTTACAAAAAAGATGTCGTACTTGGCCCTTCAGGAACTTTAGCAGAGTTGGAGGCAACACAAAGACACTAAAGAGTTAATTACTTGTTGATACGAACTGTCACTTGAGGATGAAAAAAATGACTGGGGTGATGCACACTACTCAGTGCCTGAAACTCAAGGGAGAACAGGCAATAAAGATGAGTGCTTCTTCTGGCTGAACCTTGTTCTAGGTTCTCACTCCCCTTGAGAAATCAAAGATTCTATTTTCAACACAGTTGTCCTAAATTGGAATCTGGAGACCAGATTTCAAGTCCACCCAGGTTCCAATTTGCCTACCAGCTTGAAACTTTGGTATCTAAACATTAATTTCTTCATCTTACAATAAGGGGGTTCAACTGGATGTTTCTCAAGTCTCTCCCACGTTAAAGCTTCTACAAATCAATTTTTAAACATATAATTCTGTAATGCCAAACTTAAAAACAGTACCCTGGATGAAACCAAGAGGTCCAGATTTTTTCACCCGTAACATAGGGTTCATTACATCCTGAGAATGAGAAAAAGTTTCAGTTATTAAAACGACCTCCTTTAAAAAGCAGAAAGTGTCACTTACAGAGCTGCACAATTTATTTCTGAAAATTAAATGATGATTTTCCCCAAAGGACAGAGGAAAAAGGAAGATGTGGAGCAGATGGATTCATTGTTCCCCTATGGAGAAAAAACATTTCTACACCTTGCAAAAATATATTAATTGGCCTGCCATCTGGCAAGCCTGCTCACATACATAAGGGATAAAGTTTAGAACTGGAGGTTTAACATTTAAGCCTGTGGGGAGATGGTAATTGGAATCTTTCTGAGTTAGCATGAGTATTTTTAAAGGGAACATTTCAAACGAGATTTGAATACAGGTGGTGAATAACAGAACCTAACATGTGAGCCCATCCAAGGTGACACCATGATGTCAATGGCCTCGCCCCGACTCTGCACACCAGTGGGCCGGCGTGGACGCTCCCGTACCAGGTGAGGCTATGCACGAGGGCGGTGGCTTTCAGGGCACGGTTCTGAATGCCTCCCTACAGCCTGACAGATAACGCCCCCATGCCTTACTGTACATTACTGGGATTTTTCAAAATTTCTGGAAATCTTACCATTGTAAAGCTGAGTGTTTTAAAAGAAACCCTTTTAGGGAAAAAAGCATCTCAACAAACAGGAGGTACAATAAAATGCGAGTTTTGTGGGATGTACCCAGGAAAAAAAAACACTTGGAAGAATAACCCCTCATTTTTCAGTGGTTCTGTTTGAGAACTAGAATGCGGGGGTGATGATTTTGTGGTTGTTTATATTTTCGCCATCCTCTGTCTTGAGGATGCGTTAAGTTTAAACTTTATTTTGAAAGCTATATACAGTCCACTGAAATTAAAATATACTAAAAACAGTAGAAAGACAAGAACATTATTTTACAAAGCAAAGAAAACATCTTGAATTTATCTTCTATCACATGCATGTTTTGTTCTACCTTCACTTATACTGAATAACTCCAAGATTCCTTCTGGATCTCTTCTCCAACAACCACAATCTTGTGTCTGAAACTACATCCCTTCCAAATCTTCCATTCCATGGCCCTGCTTCCTTCCCCTATAAACAATCCCAAATTATTTATAACCACTTCCCGTTAGGCGAATTCGGTTTATTTGGTTTCTTGACATTTCTTCACCTGTATAGCATCAAAGGGGATATTTACACATTAATAATGCATTACACAATTTAGGTAGTTTATGCTCCTTTCAAATATCTCATTCTGATGCATTTTCCTGGTACCTACTTGACATCACCAACCATGTAATAAGACAATGTGCTAATCACCTTCCTCATCAAAATGATTTTTAAAAAGGATGACACAATGTAATATGGTAACCAGACTGGGACACCAGGATAGAAAAAGGACAATGGGGAACAACTAGTCAAAACTTAATAAAATATGGAGCTATAATTTTTTAAATTGGGGGGCAGGGGAATGCAAAACAAAACATCTTATTCTAACCCTATACTGGCATTATCAAACAATTAAGAAGCACCTAAAACTTTGTAAGGTGATGAAATTACTCTATATCTTAATTGTGGCGATCATTACTTGCCTGTATTTGTCAAAATTCATAGAACTGCACACCTGCAAAGGACAGTTTTACTGTACATAGATTGTATATCAATAAATGGTATTTTTAAAAGCCAAAACAAAACACACGTAGCTGTCTGGACTTTCTTCTTTTAGAGTGAGTAAACTGAAGTGGTAAGTTCTGTGTCAGTAGGAATCTGAAGAAATCCTGGGCCTGGATTATTAGCCATGAAAAACACCTTCTTTGGAGCACCCAAAAGGAAGACATCTTCCACTCCATTCTCAGGAAGGGACAGTCATTCCTCAAAAGCAGCTCACACATTGTGCCACTGAGGGCTAAGAGATGGTCAGTGAAGGGTTTCCGTGGTTTAGAGAATTCTGGATGTAATATTTGAGCCTTTTGCATGTTGTACTTCATTTTTACACAACTATTTTAAGCATAACGAAGCAGGTACATCTTAGTCCTCCAAACACAATGATCTTCACAGAGGAAAATATGTATTTAAATATCAACTCATCTCCTTAAAAACTCAGTTAGCATGAGCACAGTTGTACTTATCATTAGCATAATCAAGAGAAATTATTGTTAATTGTAAAAAGTGAAGAAGAAGACTGTAAGCCATTCATCTCCAAGATCCCAACAGATCTTTCCTGGCATTCCCACTGTAGTGCCACAAGGTAGGAGATGCAAGAACTTTCGTCCCTTCTGTGAAATGCACTGAATGCTCTATTACATGATCAGCAAGGATTCTGAGATGACTCCATCATATATATAAACTCACCTGAATGTCCAGGATTTTATAATGCCCAGAGAGAAATCTCAGCAAAATAAGCATGGGTGCAGTGGAATATTACTCATTCAAAAGGCCTGTAAGACAGCAGCTGTTCAGAGCTATACCATAAGCAAAACCTCAATTCCAAAAGTGCAAGCCCACTCAAACACCATTACAAATTGTGACCCTTTACGAGAGGGAAATTACAGGAGAACACACATACAATTTCCATTAATGGGAAGGAGAATCAGCAGGCGGCATTTTAAAACAAAGTAAAGCCTACCTCTATTTTTTTTTTATTCTTTTCCCTCAGACAGCAGGTAGCATTTCTACAGTTAAGGTCAAAATTATTAGGGCTCTGTCTTTCACACATATCTTTGAATTGCCAAGAGGTTGCTGTATGATAAAAATTAAGTTACTAAAATCTTACTCTACAAACATTATTTTCCACAATTAGAATATTGTTGGAGCAGTATTTCCTTTGGAGACAGGATAGGATACTTAAGCTTTTATCTGATTTACCACCTGCTACTGGCAACCTGGGGACACTTAATTGCTCTAAGCCTCAACTTTCTCATCTGCATAATAGGTATTATAGACAGGATTAAATGAGACAACATACACCAAACTGCCTTAACAGATATTCTTTCTCTCCCCGCTCCTTTGCTGATGCTGATAGATCTCCTACTGGTTATTACACATTACCATAATTATCTGTCTACATCACTTTCTAACCCCAGCAAATTGAGCTACCTGAACAAAAGGACATATCTTTGTTTCCCAGGTGATAATCATAGCCCTGGTCACATAAAAGGTACTCAACAAATATTTGGTACATAAATGAATCAACTAGGCAATGCGATACATCCCCAGACCTTGCCCACAGAAGTCAAACAGAGTCAAATTAGGTTACTAGGTTATCAGGTTTCAGAAGGTGATTCAGGCTCATCCAGGAACCACAACGCAGGAATAGGATCACACTGAGATACTGAACGCATAAATAACCCCCTCCAACTATTTTTAAATGTAACCAACTTCCCATGTTTCAGAGGTCAATCCCCCAGATCTTGGCTTCTGGTATCTGTTTTTTGGCCCAGCTTATAAACATCCGACTTCTCTTCAGTGCTTTTAAGGCAGCCAAAGCCATGGAATTGAAAGAGGAGCTGCATGGCCTTTAGGATTGGAGACTACCCCCTCCCAGTTCAACCCCCAAGACATCTTAAGAAATTCAGTCCACAACTAGAAGGCAAAAACAAAACAAAGCAAAACAAACCAAAATCATTTCAGCCTAACAGGCCTTAGCATAGAGTTTAAGATATATACACACCTGGAACTTCCCAATAAAATCCATAAATGTTGAGCCATGAATCCCCTCCAAACATGTTAGTTTCTTATTAAATAGATTTGAAATCAAACCTGTTAAGTGGCTGCAGGAGCAGCGACAAGCCACTGCCTGTGGGACACACCTAAAAGAATGGAAGGTTTGAAAAGCGAAGCTTGTTTCCTCAGCTCCGGGCTGGGCATTTCAGTTACATGGGAACTAGAAAACTGGCTTCAAATGAGAACTATAATCTTTCTGGAACAATAGGTCATGACGAGCTTCCTTAATGCCAAAATAAGTGTTCGAGGTGACTTCTGCTAACTGAAAGAGAGTGTAAAGGGCATATATATTTACTCTGGCTTGAATACAACATTTCTGAATATGTCTATCAGTGCCAAGAGTCAGAACCCTTTTCTTTACAGGTTTCAAACTTGGGACCCATTAAATGGAATGCTTTTATTTCCTAGGAATGGCATCAAAAATTTGTATCATATTAATATCCAACCAGCTCAAGGACCTGTACCTTTTGATTCCAAAATCACCCTAGGTCTGATGTGAGAAGGTAGAATAATTTCAAGGTTGGTAGAATAATTTCAAGGTTAAGTCTCAGAAGGTAAAATAAACCATAACTTCTCTTGTTTAAAGAGCTTTTGTTTTTTTAAGAAGCCATTAAATAATAAGTAATCAATCACAGTTTCAAAGAAAACTGAAGTCTACCTACCAAGAGGGCATCTTGGCGATGGAGATGCTCGTAAAAATGACATCAAAACCACTAAGCTCCAAGAACTGCATTGAGGGGAGGAGAGCTCTGATCTTGAGCCTGGATTCCTATGGTAATGAGGCTTATAAAAATCACTATTGATTTTTCACCTTAAAAATCCTAGATTTCCAAGGCTGACTTACTTGAAATTGACAGAAGAAAAGGCATCTCTTGAGAAAGAAAGCTACATTAAAAAGTTTACAGATCACATAGTGAAAATAAGGCAACTTTTACCCCTTGTTAATTCTCTGGTCCAAACATTTAACTCCAGGTATCAAATCCGAAAATATGCAAGAAATTATAATTTATAAACATATTAGCTCATTTTGCAGATTCTTTAACTAAAACTATGACCTAAGCACCCCTGAACTACCCCATACTCTACCTGTCCCACCATGGCCATTTGAGATCAAAGAGAAGAAATTCCTTTGCTTAGGGACCAACTGCTTACGGAAAATGCAAATTCATAATCATCTATTTGACCTGCCAAGTCAGGTGACTATGCCTACCAGCCATTCTGTCACCTGTCCTTCCTCTGGAGCAGCTAAGCAAGCATAGGCTAATTTTATAATGAACTATTTTTTGGATTAGCAAATAATCTGTGTTTACCTAGCTAAGTCTAGAATGGAGACTATCAAGTGAGTAAAATTAATCCTCACACGGAAAACCAACCTATCCAACATGGCTTCACTATCTCCAATGCCCCATGTCTCACCTAGGTAATCTTCTGGGAAAAGTCTTCAATTTTGTATCAAAAAGTCTTGAGATTAGCCAAGTGAAAGTAATATTTGTACAGGAATTATATCTCAAGTTCCAAGATCAACAAGCCATTTCAGATCAGACTTAAGAAATAACATTACATAATAGTCACTTAATGTCTATTGTTTTACAGTAACAAAGGTTTCATTTACCGTATTTCCTAGAGTGCTTAATTCAGCTAGCAGTTTTTCCCATGGCAGACATCCTTTTCCCCCTTAACCCCTCCATGTACTTGTAAATGTAAAACATTTAGTAATTACAATTTCTAATTAAAAGGTACCCATTGTACAGCACTTCAAGAGATAGGAATATTGAAGGGACATAGATGATTTTTATGCAAGTCACAGGTTCAGTGGTTTTCTTCAGATTCAGTAGCTAAGAAATCTAGCAGTGGCTAGATAATATAATAGTGACTCTCAAGACAAATGTCATAAGGTCAGAGTCAGGGTCCTGAGACATCAACATGCACTGTAATGTTTAAAATTAGAATAAAGCAGAACAAAGACAGCTTCAGCAAACACTCAAAGGGCAAAACGACCTGGTAGCTCCATTGATTTTCTTCCCTTTCTGATTCTATGACCCTCTGGGACCTCCTCAAGTTTCACAAGTTCCTCATTCCCTGCACCCAGGTGATTCACTCAGAACCTAAGGCACAACCTCCAAAAGACACCTGCAACGTGAACGTCCACGTCAGGTTAGAAGATGCCCAGAGACATGGAGCTGCTCCTCCCCTGGGAAGAGCTAAAAGCTTACTGGAGAGCTTCAGAACACAAATAGTGGTTGGCCTACCTCATGTCAAAATCTGGATTTTGCCCATATATATGCGTATGTGTGTGTTGGTGGGGGGAGATTTTGCCTGCAATTAGTTTCCCAAGAAACCCCAAACTCTAACAAAATCAGAATCACTGACAAATGTAAATTTCAAAGTCAGGAGAATGTAGAAAGACCCAGGGTTCTGTAACAAAGCAAGCAGTGGGGGAGCTTACGTTAAGATAAACATGAATGGCTGTCTACTCTTCTTACCAATCTCCTTTACCTTCAAATGCTGATCAAAGCCTAAATTCTCTGCTTGGGCCCTTTTCCTCTTTCTTCTTTAACACAAAACAACACGACGTTTCAGTTTGATATTGCTATAATTACCTTCTCTAACAAGCATATCCAATAGCCATCAGTGTAGCTACAAATCCCATTGGTTCTCTCACTCTGTTAATAAGATTTAAGGTCAATATTTTCAGAATTTATAGCCAAGTTCACAGGGGAACTTTCCTAATTACCAAGCCAGAGGAAAGAAAATAAAGTATCAGAACTACAAGCATTAATAATCACGTGAACTTTTATTTAGACACTTTCTCTAGTTACAAAATGTGCCATGGATCACAAAAATCAAATCTGCTACTAGATATCCAGGTTTTACTGGTAGAGGTCGACTTTGCTTTTAATAAATGGTTGTATGCACACTGTGTGCCTACTTTCCTCCAGGTAGCCCCAGGACCATTGTATTATCTTGGATCTACTATTCAACTTTCAAAGGGATTTCTAAATTACCATGATGTCACTCCCAAATGACTAGGTTACCTGGAGCAAAGACAGCTCACATTAAAATAGTTTGCGCATGCTTACTCACACTTAGAGATGGGTGTGTGTGTGGTGGGGGTGAGGTGGAGGGCTCAGAGCCTCCAGTCCTAATCCCCCAAGAACACAGCCTATTCCCATTTCCACCCATACAAAGAGGACGCTCCCAAATTATTCAGAACAAAGCCCTATTCCAGGCCTTCTCCTCTGTGGGCCATCTTCACACAGGGGTTCACATGATTTCCTTGCAACCTCCACATCTGTCAGTTTTTAGCCCTCAAGGCAGATGGTCTCTATTGCGAGGCTGATGATTCCCCTGTTTTAAAGACATTGCTTAGGTTTCTGATAACAGGACATATGTGTGAAAAGAAGCCAACAAAGCCATAAAGGCACCTAATGTTCTGCCCCTTCCCTGGGAACTTACTGACACACATACACCCCTTCCAGTGTCGAACAGTTCCAGCCATGAATAGCCCATGCCCCACCAGGGACCATATGCTCCAAATTCAAATGCTTTGTTTTTAATGAACTTCTTTCCAAATCTACTTTTTGCACTCACACATTTCTCCGAGTCCTTTCCTCCTCCTTCTTCCCTCACAAAAGACCTACATATCCCTGGGATAAAACAGCCTGTAACCTCCTGTTGTAAACGTCCCACCAGAGGCTAAAAGCAACATTTCCAAGATGTGCATATTCCCGCTCCTATTCCTGGTGTGTGGTCAGTTTAAAGAGGGGAGCGATGCCCACAGGGGTCCCGCTGACAGCTGCTCCAGCATGGGGCAGCCTGGCCCTGCACACAAGTCACTCAGAGAGCTGCTGTTAGTGTCCTGCCTGGGGTCTCAGCTTCCTCCTCCTCCCCAGGAGTCTCCCTGATGAGGCTGGGGGAGGGGGTGCAGGAGTGAGGGCCTCCTGGTCCAGCACCGACGTCAGAACTAACTAGAGATGAGACGACAGGATGGAAGGGCGAGCCCCGCAGTGATGGGCAGGACTGTCCCGCCTGCGGGACATACCGTCCACAGCCTGAAGAAAGGAGGAGGATGAAAGAAAGCAGTCATGAAACAGGCCTGGGCAAAGCAAGGAGTGGGAGGGAATGGGCGCAGACTTGGGGAGGGGTAGCGCCTGCAGGTCAGGCGTGGAGAGGATGAGAGCGGATGCTGGGTTTCAGCCACTTGTGGAATAGCTGGGGGACAGGAGGGCAGGGGACCCTCCACTCAGGCTCCTACAGAGTCAGAGAGGGCAGGTGGGGGCTGGAGACACTTCAAGCAGCTCCAACTGTAAACACATCAGAAAGGAGATACTGGGCTGGGGAAGAACTTGAGCTTCCAGAGGGGAGGGAAGAGGAAGCTGTCATTGCCTATTTGAGTGATGAAGCAGACAATAAAGTGAGCAACAGTGAGTAAGGGGATATGATTCAGGGAAGAAGGCTGACAGGGCAGCTGTGAGTATGCAGAGGCTGGGCCACAAGGATGTGTCGCCGCTCTGCTTAGCTACCCACAGAGGGAGAGTGGCTCCCACCCATGGTCTCCCATTCCTCCCCTCACTCCTGTTCTCTGGTGAGTCGCCCCACCCCCACCCCATCACTTGCTGAAGTCACCCAGGACTTCCCAGTCATCAGTCATAGCAGCATTGACTGCTATCTCGGGGTGTCTGTGAGAACAGCCTGATGGCTTCCTTCCTTCTTACAGGACTCTCTTCCACATCTCCTTTCTGGCGCCTATCTGCATCTCTGCCCACTCCTTAAATGGGGCATCTTCAGTTCTCAGGCAGAGTAATCTGACATTTTCTCATGGTCCTAATGAGGACTCCCAAGCCTATTATTTCTGGTCTAGCCTCCCCAAATGCCCTGGACCTGCAATCCAACTGCCTAGGAGCTCTCTCCTTCCTACCTCAGAGCCTTGGCCATTCTCAGAGGCCTATGCCCAAACTCTTTCCACGGACAGCTCTTTCTGACCCTTTAGGTTGCCCCTTAAATATGATCTCCTCAAAAGACATCCCCTGATCACATTATCTAAAGTAGCCTCTGCCCTGTCACTCTCTCTCCTCAGCTCTTGCTTAGAGCCTTCGGAAGGCAGGGACCACAATCTGGAACTTGACTGAATTAAATGTTTGTGGACTGGTGAGGCCGAGCACCCTGTCTGGTTGACCACCATATCCCTGGCCCAGCACAGGACTGGTGCTGCAGATACTGGCTGAATGAAGGAATGACTGCTCCTTGATACTCAGCATACAACAAAAGCTCAAGAAATGTGCATGAATTGAGCCTCTGGGGATAAAGGGAGCGACCAGAAGTACAAGTTTTGTTTTGTTTTAATTTGGGGGGTGGTAATTAGATATTTACTTATTTATTTAATGGAGGTTCCAGGGATTGAAACCAGGACCTCATGCATGCTAAGCATGCACTCTACCACTGAGCCATACCCTCCCAGCTCCGAAGTACAAGTTCTTGTGTCTTCCCCTCCCCAACTCTTATATGTACAAGTGGTTCCTCCATTTCCCTGGTCCCTCAAGTCAAAAACCCCAGTGCCATTGTAGTATCTTTCTTTGTCCCTCAGAGCCAACGGTTCATCAACAACTTCTACAGATTTAATACCCTTAATATCTCTTAAGGCGTAATCTCACCACATTCTTTGCTCAGGCCTGCAAAACCCTTTAGAGAGGCTACCTCAGTAACTTGTTCATTGGTTTCTAGGTCTCTCCTCTCAGACCTACACTCCCCAGCACTGCTAAACACACCTCTCTCCCAACAGATAAAGGCCAAGGCCCCTGAAACACCAAGCATCCAGACTCTCCTCCTCAGCCGTCACCCACTACTCACCCCTCTGTTGTAGCGAGAACAACCATATTAAGAGTTAGGGTGTATTGAGAATTTTCATATGTGAGTCACTGCATCAAGCATTTTACACATATGAACATATTTTAATCTTTACAACAATCCTATGAGGTAAGTAATTAACTTGTCCCTATTTTACAGACAGAGCAATTGAAGTCCAAAGAAGCAAACTCACCCAGTACACAGTAGCATGGAGTTAAGATTTGAACCCAGGTGAACTGGCTCAGATCAATCCTCTTAACCACCATGCTATATGGTACAGCCTCTCTAAACTTCATGCTTCAGCAGTGCTGAGCTATGCTTCTGGCTCTTTATGCTCCAGCAATACTGAGCTATGCATAATCCCTTAAAGTCTGTGTTGCCAGGGCCGCCATGGTTTCATACACTGTTTCTTTTGCTCCTTGGGAAGGCCTTGTCTTTTACCACCAACCTAACCTTCAAAACCTCTTTGAGGTGTTACCTTTTCCATGTGGTGTGTATCCTGGCCCCATGAGACCAAAGTCTCTCTTATCCATTGACCACTCCTGCAGCTTATATGTACTTGTAAATACTTCTTGATTGCCCTGATTTGCAGTGATTCATTTGTGTGTCTCCATTGAAGGCAAGCCTTTGGCTCTCAGCTTTGGGTCACAGCCCAGGCGCATAATAGATCTCAATAAACGTGTATTTAACTGGGGCTTTCTGTAAAAGGGGTGAGTAAAGGTTAGCCAACACCTGACATGTCAGGGCAGGAGATGAACATATTCCATAGTTTCTGGAGACTATATTCATGCTCAAAACAAAAGAAAAACTCACCAAACACTACAGATGTTTCTGAAGGGAAGATGCAATGTGCATAAAAATTCAGTGCATTCTGATGACGAGAGCAGTTAGTTTAAGATCCCTGAGTGTACCTGCTGCTCATAGCAACTGCTGAGTAATGTGAATTCGGCAAAAAAAAATAAAGCAAAACCAAAACCAAACAAAAACAAAAACAATAACAAAAAACCCTTTTATCCTAAGGGATCTCAGAAAAATATATCTGGAACTTCACTCAGAGTGATGAACTGAGTCCCAAACTTACTCAATAGCCTGGTTAGGATTTTATTCATTTAGGTGTCACACATGTTTGGAGACACACTTAAGGCCAATGAGAACACGACAGATCTCTGACCATCAAGGTTAAAAGTCAAGCATCGTCTAGAGTCTCTAGACTGAACTTCAGTAAAACTAAAGGTGCACCTCAAAATTAAGCAGCAACATTTATAACTCAATGGTAGCCCTTTCTTTACAGTGTGACACAGAGGAGATAGGAATGAAAGAGAAGCTTGATCCCTTCTCCACATTTTTAATCCGATGAGAAAAGAAAAGATGTTACAAACCAAGAGTAACATGCAGCAGGGAAACGAATTCCCCCCCATTCTACGTTGTGGCGGGCTGAATGGCGTGTCCACGCATCTACGGAATTCAGTCTCTAAAGCATCCAGTTTTTGCTTCGGTTTAAAACAACATATTTTGGTTGAAATACCCCGTTCATTCAGCCTAGATTTCTATGCCCCAAAGCAAGCAGGTGAATGGCTGGACTGAGACCACCTTGAGGAAATGAGGGAGAGGGAGAGATGGGCAAAGCTAGTCATAAAAAAGGAACCATTTCTAGTGGAAACCTGAACTTTACGGCAAAACAGCAGACAAAGTCAATGTGCACCGAGACAAGCCAGCGTCTGCCACAGCCCAGGCAAAAATGAAAGAACAACATATCTTTGGGATGAAGCACAAGGAAGCCAGGCTTTCGGCTCGTCAGGACCGTTTAAGAGTCTAGGCCTGAGAGACATTTTGTAGGTGCTTTTCCCTCAGGGAGCTATAGGCCCATATAAGGCTCTGAGTTGGAAAAGAAACTTTAAAAGTGTTCCTGTGAACACCAGCAAACCAGAGTTAGGCTGAACAGCAAAGCAGATGTGATGCGGCAAAACCCAAAAGGCCTCCATGATGAGTTTCTACATGATACAGATTTAAAGAGTCTCAACCCATTCAGCCTCTCTTCCCTTTGTCTAAGTGGTACAATCATCCCGTCCCTAGGAGCTGTAAGATGCTCCTTCGCAGGCTCACAGCTGGATTTCACTCTTTGATTGATGCGAGAGGCCGACAGTAAAGGAAAGACGGTGACAGTGAAGTCCTCTGGATTACAACGTGAATCAGAACAAGTGATTGGGACAAAATATGCAAAATGAATGATCTGTCGAACAAAGTCAGCAAACGCGCAGAGACGCAGCTAGGCCTGGGCAGAAGAGCGGATCCCAGGGCTCAGGCATGTCCAGCTGGGGACGCGGGTAAGGCATCCTCATGTGGACACGGGGCACACCTCAATGAGGTCGGTGAAAGAAGCTGGCAACTTGAGAATGGAGAAGTGCTTTTAAAAGCACAAATTTAGGGAATCTGATCAGCGCCATAAGGAAGAGAGTTCACATGAGACTTGGAGAATAAGAAGGATTTAGAGCAACTAAGGGAGGTCACGGAAGGGGAAGAGTCACACTGTAAGCATACGCTGCATGTCTTTACGAAAGGACACAGAGTCAGAATTGATCACTGTATAATAAGAGAATGCAACAGCCACCTTCACTGGACTGGGAGGAGGACAGCTGCCCTTCACCTTCCCAGAGCAGCATAATACAGGGAAAGCCGCTGGGGCCCTGTGAGACCAACAGTAAGTAGGTGCCTCTAGAGACGATTCTTCAGGATACACGTATTTCCCAACTCTGTGAACCCTGGAAATCCCCAATACAAACAGGCTGTGACAATCTCTACTCTTACAAGGGAGGGGAAAAAAAATCCACCACCCTCTGTGCATCACTAAACTGAAGATATGAGCCATGACTTGGGGAGTGGAGACAGCCCTCCCATACACACTCATTTGGCTGGGAAGAACCCAAGTTACTTTAGAACCTCGGCCTTCTGCCAGTGTGAGCTGTCTGAAATGGCGTGTTTCTGGCTGGACAGATACTGCCCTAAGGCCGCAGTCAGACCGGCCTGAAAATTCTTGATGCATTTGACTCCATACGATCACCGAGCAGGGAAAGAAAGGGTCCAGATGCTTCCAGGTTCGGGCAGACAGGTGTGACACCAGAGCTGACTTATCTCTTTGAGAAGTGGCTCCAGGTGAGAGTGGAGGCTGCATCACAGCTGGGACTACACCACTTAGACATATTTTAGGGCTCCTGGCAAACTGCAGAGGTACGAAGTTACAGACTTACTCCCATGAGGAGTAGGGGCCTGGTTCAGGTATGGCACATATCTCTTCAACTGATTATTGTTGGGGCGTTTGGTGCAGATGAATGACACAGCTTGTAGCAAAATGACCAACATCAAAAGTGTCGCGTCTCTGAATATTGACAGCAGAATGAAAAAAGCATAGCCACCTCATTTAAAAGGCACAAGGTTAGAATCTAACATGATTTAGCGGTATTAACGTTATTTAAGTTGTATTAAAAGGTTAAGTACGACTTTTAAATCAATGAGCTCTCTCTCTCTCACATGTTTGTTTTCTGTATGTACATATGCATGTATGTAAACAGCATATGTGGAAGTATTCCAGGATGCTTCTGAAATTTAAGAAATACCAGGAGAGATTTCAAAAAGAAAAACAACCAAGTTTTCCAAAGTATTACGTATCTGCCTTTATGCCTCAAAAAGTTACTGGTATAACCAAACCATTTTCCTGTATTCTTTAAACACTAGAGCACAGAGACTATGAATCTCCAAATCTGAAAGCCAGCATTCTGTTTATTTGACTGTACCACTGCCCTCATGCATATTCACATGTATGCGCAAGGCACGTTTTGAAGGAAAACAAAGAATCTGAATTTGCACAACTCAAAGGGTGTGCCCCTCTAAAACCAAAATCATGCCACCTGTCTGTGCTGGACGCAAATGTGGAGAGAGGAGAAATGTCTCCTTTAAAATCATTTTCTCTCACTCAAGTGTCAGCAACTAACTGAATTGCCTTTCATTTGTAGCATGAGTTCCACCTTGATTTTAAGTCTTTTTTCCCTTCACCTATTCTAACAAATATGTGTTACAAAATGAAAAGGCCAGACCTGTATTAGAAATAAATGTCAGCAGGCCAATAAAAAAGAAAAAAAAGAGCGAAAAAAAGGCAAAGTTATGCAGACCTGTCTCTTTAAGTAGACAATATGAAACAGGCTAACTTGAGCTATATTTGAATCGTACATCTGCATCTTATAAAGGTCAAATACTTAATAGAGAGGAGCATCTGAAAGGCTCTACACAGAGAAGCAGAAGCTTCAACGCCTGAGTGAATGAAACGGGTGAGTGATCAGATCAAAGAGACAGACCAAGTGTCTCCTCCCCCTTCCCTTCTCTCCCCACCACTCACAACTCAAGGTCTGATTATCCACATTTCAAAAGGAGAACTCGTAGAAGCACATTCATCAGGATTACCCAGGAAATCCACAGGAGGAGGGACCACCTGAGCTCGGCGGAGTATAAACTTTTCAAACTGTCACCCAATCAACAAAACCCCAGGGGGTAAGGGGACCCAGGCAGCCAGGGCTGCTTCAGAAGCCAAAGCATTCCTTCTCCAGGCAAGGGACCCCCGCGTTTTACCTTTGTGTTCGCCGAAGCCTGTTCCCACTTCTCAAATGAGGCAAAGTAAAGTTTGAGAGCACGGTCCAAAAATTGGGGTCAGACATATCCATTTCCTTCTGGCTTCAATTCACTGCGGGTTCAAGGCCATAAGACCAAAACGGAGAGAGGCCGGGGGGGAAAAAAAAGAAAAAAGAAAAGCGGAAAAAGAAAAAAAGACAAAAAGATCCCAATTATCTACTCACTCCCTCCAGAGGAAACGTGCTGCCAACTGTGATCTCCAGAACAACTTGGAGCATGAGTGAGAAGTGCCCGTCCCAGCCTTTAATTAACACACAGCCATTTCTCCAACGTTCAGGCAACTTATTTCCTCTTGGGTTTGCCCTCTCCTGGTCAGCCTTGGCCAGCTATGAACAGTAATTACAAGAGTTGGGCCGTGCGTTCGGCTCAAAATGCTGTCTGTGTGTGATTCAGTCCAAGGTACTTTGTCATCTGTTTGGCAGATACCATTCGCAGCTCCTGCGGGGGGGGGGGGGGTGGGGGGGGGGAGACGACTATTTTAAGCCTCTGGTTCCGGGAGGCTGTTGCTTATCAGCAAAACCCTTCAACATCCGAACATGCCCAGTGCTGAGTTTCCTCCGGGTATCTACATACAAGGAAAGGAATTTAAATGGAAACAGCTCCTCTTCTTCTCCCCTCCTCGAAGAAGGGAAACTTAAAAGCACTTTTAGAAAGCTGGCCGGTTGGCGGACTCCAGCCGGACACCTTTGTGCAGCCTCCCCTGGAAGGGGCCGGGCGGCCGGGACCGTCCCCGCCGCAGACACTCCCCGGAGGAGCGGGGCCTCATGGGAAAGGGGGCAGGCGGGACTGTGCGTGAGCCCCGGACGAGCAGCGGGGCGCCCCAGCGTCTCCCGCCTCCGTCGCGCCCCCGGCCCGGGCCCCCCATGGCTAGGCCCCTCCACATTAATAAACACGCCCAGCGCCATCCGGAACCGGGGAGCGTGCGCTGCGCACACCTGGAGGCTGATCCGTGATTCACCGAAAACTGGATCACCAGGAAAACACTCCGAGGAAGGCAGTAATGACTCTCCGCCCTGACGCTGTTTGTTGTGTGGGAAAAGCACGCCTAGGGGACGCCGCCCTCACCTAAAACCTAAGTAAACTAAATTTATGAGTTTACATCCATTTGATGAATTGCTACCGTGCACAGTGGTTAGGCTTCACCAAATCTGGGAACTAGTCACCCACTACCTGTAAAGATAGAGCCTGGCATTTAGTTAACAAGTGCTCAAATCATTTTCCTGCCAAGTGTGTTGTTAGAGTTTGAAAGGAAGGAGTGGAGGGGAGGCTGAATCAATGTTATTGCTATTCATTTCGAAGAAAGCCATGATATTGAAAGAACTCCCCAAACCCACCAATGCTTTGTAAAAGTATATAAAGAAAACATTAGAATTTAAATTAGCTGCCTTGAATCTGGTGTAATGTGGCAAGAGATACTAACTTTTTAAAAATGTTTAAGAAGATAACTTGTAAAAAATGATTTAGTTCATCCAATAAATACTGGAAACAAACTTGCGTGCAGAAATACAAGGGTGAAGGAAAAGGTGGTTGGGGGTCAGCTGACAGGCGAGATAAACAAAGAACAGGAGTCTGCTTCGGGATGCTTTTCGTCTAATTCTGGTGACCCACAGAAATATTTTCACCCAAGGACTCAAAGAATTCTGATAATTCTTGTACAGGGCTTTCTTATCCATTATGTCCTCAAACTCTCAGAGCCTTCGCAGATCCTTGAAATCTACACAGGTAGACAAAGAAGACAGTATGTTCTCAATTTTACATGACAAAATGCAGTTAACCAGATACTTAGGGGCTTGGTCCAGTACCTTTTGCCCCATTCTAAGCCATTTCTTCTTTTAAAAAATGTTTTAAAGTATTTTTTAAAGGCTGACACAAAGACAGTGCCCATATGCCAGAGCACAGTTTCCCAACCTGAGCACTGTTGACATTTTAGGCTGGATAATTTTCTGTATGGGGGGGGGCTGTCTTGGGCACTGGAGGATGTTTAGCAGCCTCCCTGACCGCTACTCACTAGATGCCAGTTGTGACAACTGATTATGTCTGCAGACGTTGCCAAATGTTCCTTGTGGGGGCAGAGTCTCTCCTGGCTGAGAGCCTCTGCTCTAGATACTTTCTCTGAGAAAGGTGGTACAGAGCACTGGGCAAGAGCTGAAATCATGGGTTTGAATTCTTATAGTGACTGTAGGCAAATCACTTAATGTCTGCCCATTTTCTCTACTTTTATGGGATCCATGATAGGATCAACTTCTAAGAGGCTGACACACATGAAACCCCTTGGTGCAGTGTCTAGAACACAATGCACATAGATGTTGGCAACGTGAAGAAGCAGAAAGAGACCGCATGGAGAGATGTAGGACTGGAGCCGAGGGCTCCCACATCATACTCTCCATTTTCATGGTGCCCTGAACATGCCTCTGCCGGAGTGCTGGTCACACTGTATTACTAACAACTGTTTACTGCTGTCTTCCCTGTTAGTCCGTGAGTTTCTTCAAACCTGAAGTCATGTTCTATCGATCTCGTATTTATACCATCTGACAGTTCCTGATTTATACAAATATGTAATACATTCTTTTTAAATGGAGATACTTCAGATGCTCAGGCATCTATTCTTTCTCTTAAGATGCCCTGAAATTTCTCAGTTTTAGCAGGTCAATTGATTTTCTCAGAGAATCCTCAATTTTTAAGAACCCCATGAGGCTATTTTTAAATTCTGAAGACTTTCTCTTATTGACTCATTTTTATCTATATTCTGTAACTGGAAACAGAAGCGCTATGCTAACACTCTTCAGATCTTAAGATGGCTCTAAGAAATGTCACAACCAAATCCAAGGGAAGCTCTCTTTGAATCCTGCCCTCCCACCTCATCCCCAATGATAAGCCCAGGGAATAATTTTTGTGCTCACTATTAGATATCCAAGTTCAAGAGGGATAATTACATATCAGAGGCTGCCCAGGGAAGAAGAATGAAGATGGTGAAAAGAAACGTGAAAGTGTGCTATATAAATTATGGGATGAAGGAGTACCATGTTCAAAGTGGAAAAGAGAAGATTTAGGAAACATGTGACAACTGTCCTTGATTATTGAAATAACTGCTATGTAGAAGAATCTTCAGATGTAAAGATGAAAAAGGCTGAAACAACAAGGAAGGACTTTCTATGTGGCGTTTGAGTAGAGGTAAGCTGCAGGAGATATAGTGAGACTTAAGTTCTGGATGATTTAACTCTGGTGCAACTCTGCACCTCCCAACTCTCATATCCTCCATGGTCTGTCCACAAAAGTCTATGTATTTGGGCAACACCTAAAAATGATAGCAACTAAAATGGATAAATCAATGAAATAAAACACTTATTTCTTCCCTTGCTTGAATGATACATATCCTGGTCTGTGGGCAGCAGATGCCATGACTGTCTCCATTCTACATTTTGGGGAAACTACCATGCAGAGTCTCATGCGTAAAGGCATCAGTGTTTTCAACTATGAATATTTCACTTAAATACGAATACTTTGCACTTGAAAGGCTTCAGAGAATCTGGGTTGTATCCAAAACGAAAAAATAAAAATTGGTAAGGTGTGTGAAGAGCCAGAAGTGAACTTGTTAATGCAGTGAAAGTGGCTGACTGATTCCTACACTCATTGAAGTAAAGAGGAGGTGTGACACTGAAGTGTAACTTGTCTTTTAACCTGTTCAACTTGATTTGGGAAACTATGATTCAGAAGGCAGTGAAGTCAGTAAATACAAGAACTAAACTTGTCAGAACTACTGACATTTTCCTACAGACAAAATCATTATATGCGCAGAAACCAAAGCCCATTTTAGTTGCAAATGCAGTAAAATTCTGGCTACAAAGCTAAGAAGGAACTAAGATTATTGGAAAGTCTTAAGACTACAGGTGGTCTAGGTCAATATACAAATATTCAGTAAGATTTTCTGCTTATTGCACAGCAATTCAGTCAACCCAGCAGTGGACAAGCTTTGTGATCTAGAATTCTCATTCATTTAATCAGGTTGATATTATCAATCACCATTTTTATGAGAAAGGTAAAATGAGATTGAAAACTTAGCTTGTCATGCTACTGAAATGCTATCTTAAGACAAAATGAGTATTTACCAAAGGGTCAAATTCCCCACTATTCACCCCTCTCCTACATTACAAAAAATTCCAGGTCCCTTTCATTGAGTTGAATTCTTCTGCCTATATCCCACTTCCTGCTCCATGCTCATTCACTAGGGTTTCCTTCACCCTACACAGAACAGCATAAGTATAATATCCCTGGAGTCTTGCCTTGAACTTAGACACTGTGGGAAGTTACTATTTCTAGGAGGTGTGAGGCCTAGGAAGCTGTCAGCTCTCTGTACTGACACTCCTGGTATGAGGCCATTCCAATGAGAAGACACTAAGGAAAGTGGCTTTAGTACTGAGTTTCCAAATGTATTTTGATCCTGGCTTGGTCTGGGGATTCTGCTGTAAATTAACTTTGATCTCTGTCCACCCTTGTCATCAGAGCACCCAGAAGTGACTATGTCCCCAAAGCTGTCCACGCCTACAAGTTGCACCTTGGTCATCTGCTAAATGCTGTCTTCAGAGTTTGAGTCTAGGAGTATGAGTAGCAAATTGCCCATCCTGAATGAGCAATGCTTTTAATCACTGTACATCTTAAGGCATAAAGCTTAAAAACTGGGCTAGAAATGTGAAGGAAGTTTCATCATTGAGATCGAGTTGTAAGAAAGCTCTTTTAGAATTACTCAACAAATATTTTGCTTACATTGCTAAAGTATGAAGGAAGATAAAAGAAATCAATGAAAATTAACTTGGAGGGATGGATCTGCATACTGAAAACCAAGAGACAGTCAATAAGTAGGGTTATATCATGCTGGGAATATTAAAAAAACATTTTTTAAACACTATCACAATGTAAGAGAGACTCAAATTTCTAAAGGGAATAAATAATACAAAGGAAACAAAATAAAACTGATTTCTCTTTCCTGATAGGTTAAATAGAGGCCCACATCATCCCCAAGGGCAGGTGAAAGATAGGATCCAAGAGGGGAGAGGACAGACTAAAGAGGGACCAGAATGGGAAGAAAATGTGATATTCTTCTCAAGTATTCCCTGGATCCCAGGAGAACCAGAGACTCAGAAAGCGTAGCAAACAGCCAATACCTTCACAAAAATCAAAGAGGAGAACAGATAGAGGTGAGAAATTTTTCCAAATTAGTAACTCCTTGATCTGCACATTAGAGAAGCAGGACAGAACTTGCATGATGTCAGCCCAGCACACAGGGCCAGGGGAGAGTCTCAAAATCACCGACTGTAAGCAGGTTACCCTAGCAGTCTGCCCACAGGCTCTCAAGCAGGGGGAGGTCCTGGGAGAAGCTCCACAGCTTAACCTGATGGAGTTACATCCCCTGGGAGAAGAGTTAGGCCACCAGAAAATATATGTCATCCTTACAGGGCTGGAGGGGGTCATCCTGTAGGAAGGAGACTACTGAGAGTGCCACAGAAGAGTGTGTCCCTCCATCCTAAGTCAGCTGCCTGGAAGACCATCAATAAGCCACCCAGAGCAGTGGCCTCTCACAGAGCTAAGCAATCCAATTATGGAGCCAAGAGCAGTGCTTAGATGCCACCACCTGACAAATAGGAAGGCTAGCTCCTAGACTGCTTTAAGACCAAACGTCCTTGTCACTTACTCCAGACAGTCTTCCTATGTCCCTCCTGAGTTAGGTATTCCTCCACTGGGCTCTGCTCCTAAGAGCTCCTGCAGGAAAGAGGTTCCATCACTGTATCAGAATGTCTTTTTGCAGATCAGTCAGTCTCCCTTAGAATAAGAGCTCCCTGAAGGCAGGGGCTGTACTTCCATCTTTAAACCCTCAATACAACCATTGGGATGAATGTTAAGACAAAGGAGAAAGGGAAGAAGGACTTGCTCAGGGTTAGAAAGATATCTGATAGCAAAGTTTGGTCTAGAATCCTGATATTGTGAAGACTGACCTTGCATATGTTTTAAAAAGCTTTTTCTGTCTATTCCTCTTGGAGTTTTGTGAGTCCATTCCATTATCCATATATGCTCACATCCATTCCAGTGTCTAAGATTGTCTCAGATTTCAAAATCTCAGAAAAGAGACCATGCATATGTAGCCACGTGTATGTAGATTTTGTGCATATACTCAATTCTATTTGTATAATTTCTAGAACGTGGACTTGGTTCAAATATATATGTGTGTGTATGTTGTATATATATATTGCCTCAGATTTCAAAATCTCAGAAAAGAGACCATGCATATGATGCCGTGTGTATGTCGACACAGGTAAATATGTATCTAACTAGTTTGTATGAAATGCTAAATGCCTTTTGAGTAACAGCAAACCTCAGATACTAATCATTGCATCAGGCTCTCAATCTGGAGTTAACTTCAAGGACATGGTGTTTCTTGATCCAGAAGCTTGGTCTAAGGTACATCATTTCTCATCTGGCTCCTGTGCATGAATTATAGTGCAATTATAAGAAGTGTCAATTTGGTTTAAGTGGGTCAGTGTGGTTATATTTAGCCCTTTGGTAGCTGACACTAAGACCTTTCTGTAACATAAGATTAAGGTTAATTTATCAGTTCTTCTTTTCTCGCATATTTTTCCAGGTCAGACATCTAAAGTTATGGAAAATCATCCCATTAAATTAAGAGGTAAGAATTTCCACTGAAGTACCACATAGGGAGCATCTACAGACAGAGGTAGAAACTATGTGTTTCTGTAGCCATTAGAATTTTATTCCACTGTTAAAGTTGATTCAAATTACTCCACAAATCAGAAGATACTATGTCAGTGAAGACAAATAATTTTTTAGCCAAGGAGTTCTCAAGCAAGCTTCAGTCCCTGTATCTATTAAGTTACATCATTTTTATAACAACAAAAATTTTTAAAGAAATATTAACTCATAGGAGACTATGATGTTAAGCATAAAAAGTGAACATTCCTTTTCACTTATCATAACTCACAGTAATCCGATTAAGACATCAATCAGATATTTTTTACCTGTTTAACTGGCAAAGACTACAAAAATGTAATACTCGATGCTGGTGAGAGTGGGAGGGGAAAAGCACTCTCTACTAATTTTCTAGAAAGCAATTGAGAGAATTAAAACACACACACTATACATTTACATATGCACATGTGTCTACACACATGTGTACATATGTACAGAAATATAAATATATATGTGTGTATATATATATATATACAATATACACACATATACATTTGGACTATGTCCACATTCTAGAAATTACACACATATAATTGAGGATATGCACAAAGATCTATGCATATGAAAATTAATCTCAGAATTCCTTATATTAGTGTAACACTGGGAAAAACCCAAAGGTACAAGACAAGGGCAATGTTAATAAACATTGAAACAGCCATAAAATGAAATATTAAAAAACCAGTAAAGACCATTGTGGTAGAAAGAGTAATACATCCCAAAGATACAAGGTTCCAATTCCTTGAACCTTGGAATGTGAATATGTTACCTGAATAGGAATTTTGCAGGCGTGATTAGATTAAGGATAGTGAGACAAGCAGATGATCCTGTATCATCCAGGTGGGCCCGAAATGTCATCACAAATGTCTTTATAAGAGGGAGGCAGAAGGAGGTCTGATTACAGAAGAATGTAATATGACACTGAAGCAAGATGCTATGCTGATGGCTTGGCGGATGGAAGAAGGGGCCATGAGGCAAAGAAGACAAGGAATGCAGCTCTCATGCTGGAAAAGGCAGGGCAACAGACGCTGTTTCTAGAGGGAGCTCAGCCCTGCTGACACCTTGATTTCAGCCCAGTGATACCGGCTTTAGAGTCCTAAGAGATTCTGACCTATAGAACCTTAAGAGAATAACCGTAAGTTGTTTTAAGCCACTTAGTTTGTTGGAATTTGTTACAGCAGCCCAAGGAAACTTAATGTTTTTTAAAAATATGTAATACAGGGGAAATGCTCCTGAAATCTGTTTTTTAAAAAAGGAAAAAATGAAGTTCTATGATCTAAATTATTTACAGTATAATAAATATGAATGTATATGAGTAGAAGAGATGGAAATAAACATAGCATTTTTAGTGGACATTTATGAGTATAGCATTATGGTTGCTTTTATTCCTCTTTATACTTTTTATACTTTTTACAGTAAGTCTATATTATTTTTAAGGAGGAAAAAAATCCCTCGATTTCTAGAAGTCTCATCAGGAAATGAAAGTTCAAGTTCCTGAGAATTTAAGAATGCTCTGAAGTTTTTACAAACCTAAGAAACACACACTTTCACTGAGACATTGTCATAAAATTTGATGGCTATTTTTTGACAAATAAAATTAATGCATATGTAAAAGCGCTATAAGCCTTGGTAATAAATACTAAAATTGCTTTAAAAAAGAAAGTCTTCTCTACTCCTGGGAATTTTATAATATAAAAATGAAAAACATCTCTTTTCTAGACATAAATCCTTACCTGTCTATGGCAACTGGGCAAATGGCTATTTGCAAAGCTGCCTGGGTTATAAATGCACACAGAGCTTTGTTTTGGGTTGAATATATACATTATTATTTGCAGACGGGTCAGGCTGTGCATTTTATGTGAGCCATTTTGAATTCCAGACCTGCTTCACTCCACTGGGCGGTACATGAAAGCATTCTTCTTTCATTGCTCAGAAAAATCATATACTCTTGAAAGGAAGCTCTGTTTTAATATTAGCCAAGTATGTGTGCAGTAAAAAATGATGTTCTTAATTTCCAAGAATTATATTAGCTATAATTTGGGATCACCTCTCCCCAACATGTACAAACATTATTTTTTATGAGGCTAGATCATTCAGATTTTACTGTCTTTACTTAGCAAGACTGTGAGGACTGAAAGGCAGAGACCAAGTTTCTGGTTCCCACCATGGAAATATTCTCTGAACCAATGTACATGTCATAGAAGACGACCATATGAATGTTCATAGAGATCAACACATTTTTCAACAATAAGTTGTTCCAGTTAATAAGAGCCACCACAATAGCCAATCCTGTCACCCATTATAGTGACAGCTGGGTGATGGATGAATATCTATCAATGTGAAATAAGAATTATCTCTACCAGGACACAGAGAGAATTCTTAGGACACAGAACTACCAAGAATGCTAATATACCAAGGATAAGAGAAAAACAAGGCCAGATGACAGGCACATGGCAGAAACAGAAACCTGAACAGGATTGAGCAAATCCCACTAAAAAGCGGCAGGAAAATATACTAGTTTGGAAAATTAGAAAATGGGGAAGTTTTTGCTGTACATAAAATGAAAAAAGAACAGCTGATGTTCATCTTTTCTCCCCACAGCCACACCCTGGTCATGGCCTCCACTGTCCCCTGCCTGGAATGCAATACCCTCTGTCCCCAACTCCAAATTCTTCTTCCGAAGCTGCCCAGCTCCAACATGTGCACATCATTTTGTGAAACAGGGGTCAATAGCTCCCTACTGTTGCAGTAGTATTTCTTCACGTATGGTTTCTGTCCTACCATCGCTGAGTTACCTGGGGGTGCTTGTTAGAAATGCAGATTTGGGGAGGCTTCTCTACATCCATTGATTCAGGATTTCGGGGTGTGAAGCCCAGGAGTGTGCATTCTACCAAAACGCCCCAGGGGATTCTTCTGTACATTAAGGATTTAGAGGTTTTTCATAGGAAAATCAAAACCTCTTTACATGGAATACTTTATGATGCAGTCCCTTGTTATCTCTCCTGCCTCATCCTTCGACATGTGTCCCTCCGTGGTTTATGCTCCAATAATAGAAAAATATGTACTTGTCAGATATATCGAATTACTTTAAGCTCCCCAGACACAGTCGCTCTGCCTTTGTACACCCTGTTCCCTCTTCTTAGAATTTCCACCTCCTCTGCCTGGAAAACTTCTGCTCGTCTTTCAAGTGTGAGCTGTAAGGTCACCTCTCCAGCCAAGTTTGCTTACCTTCCTCTTGCAGACCTGAGTGTTTTTTCTCCTGGCTCTCCAGTGAATTTTATGCATATGCATGCCTCTTTTATTTAGCAGTCATTCTACTGTGCATGATTGTGTGTTTATAGGTCCAGTTCTCCATGAGGCTTTAAGTTCTCCAAGTGAAAGGTCAGTTTCTGATCATCAGTAGATGCCTCAAAGGACACAGAAGATACTCAGCAGAATGCATGGATGCACATGCATTATTTTCTAAGGTTAGTTTAAAAAAAAAAAACCTTCAACTGGTTAGTTTTCTATTTCCCCAACTTCTACCCACAAGCCCTAGAGGAATGCTTTCAAAACCATGTTGGCTTCTGTCAATTGGTTGGATGATTTTTCTTTAAAGCCCTGCCTTTATTGACAACCTTCATGATAAGTAAAAAAGAGCAAGAGAAATTTCAGTCTATCATTTTAAGGTGGATTTTAATAATTCATTAATAAATGCACCCCAAAACACTATTATCTTTTCACATGCCTTCACAACAAGTATGGTTGAGTAAAGTGTTATTTTGTCTTCCCTGAGAAAAAGTGACTGAAAACCAGAACTCAGGCAGTGCGACCTTTCCTGAGGCTGGAAACTCAATCCTACTGGGGACATGATCAACGCAAACAACCGCTGCAGTGACCAGAGGGGAACTGAGAATGTCACAGCAGTAGCACCCAAGTTTGCAACGTGCTGACTCCCGCCCCTCAGCCCAGGGCTCCTGGCTCAGACACGTCGGCTTCCACAGCAAAACCGTCCACCCTGTTTGAGAGGAGTTGCGAAGATGAACAGACACAGCCCATCTGAGCAACGTCTCACAGTCAGCCTGCTGTGCCCTTCTCCCTCCTCTTTGGCAAAAGCCCATTCCTCCATCTCACTCCTGCTCTTATTCCATAGTCCACCAATCTCATCTGAGAGTTTAACTAAGAACTAATGCTTTCATGGATAATGTTGAAGATCTGACTATCTAGCTGGGTTTACATTTTAAAGAGGATTGAAAGTTTTAGAGAAAGGTGCAAGGAGAAGGTGTGGGGGCAGAGTCCACCCCTGACTGCAGGAGTCTGAGTTCAGTGGGGGATGCTATCAATCAGTATCAGGGGACAAGCTTCCCAAAGAGTGGCAGCCATCCCGCTCTCTCCCCACTGCTTTTCAAGAGAGAAAATCAGAAATGAAGACGCAAAACCTTGCCCTGAATGGGCTATCAATTCCTGATGTAGATTCTACTGTCTCTTCTATTTTCCACACAAGCATCATGGAGAGAAGACTTATTTAATAATTATGCAGCCACCAAAAGTGACCACTACAGATTATAAAACAGCGTGGTTGTATGTAACACACACACACACACACACACACACACACACAAACAGAAAAAGTTTAACTAGGGTATGATTATAATCCTATAAAATCACTATGCATATAGAAAGGGATTTGTAGGCATCATAGAAAACTGCAAACAGTTCATCCTACGTGATTTATTTGAGTCTTTTGTATCTGCTATTGCTCTTTTAATATATATGAAAGCACACTGTAAGTTTCAACAGTTATTTCCTGGTCTTCAGTAACTTGCTCCATGATTATATCAATTTGCTTTGCTGTCAATTCATATTCCCAGAAGCAACCCCAGCTGCCTTCAAATAACACCGCCTGATGCAAGACACACAGAAAAAGCGGGAGAGCTCAGGCTGTCTCCAGTGGGGACCCAGGGAGGGACAACCTTCAGTTGTTCACAAACACTAAACTATAAACTGCCAGGGGTTAAAACTGAACATCTGAACGTCTTGAGTGGCATTTGACATTTTCAAAGTCCTTTCTCTCTCCTTCAAAATAATCTTTTCCTTCTACTTATCCTTTATTAGAGTCTAGTACCACAGCTTTAAAAACATCACTGCAGAGTTCATGGTTCCCATAGATCCATCTAGTGACTGTGTCCGAGAAACGGGATCAGATACACAGTCAGCCCTCAGTATCCGCCGGTTCCCCATCTGTGGATACAGACAGCCCACTGTCCTATGCCATTTTATAAAAGGGACATGAGCATCCACAGATGGTCCTAGAGCCAATTCCCTGTGGATACCGAGGGACAACTCAACGTAATTCCGTGAGCTGCCAGGTATCCATAGAGCACGTAAAGAAACAGGAGGCATTGTTTGTTACTTTCAGCTTTTCTGGGGGGCAAAGCCTGCTGCATGTAGTTTTCGTAAGTGGAAAGCTCTGGCCCAGTCCCACAAAACCCAAAGGCCTTTTTAGTATGTGTTTTAAAAATATAAGTCAGGTAATGGAAGTTCTGGGTGCATCTAATACCCACCTGTCAACAGGTGATAGATGGGTTGAGCCCACTGGTTAACCTAAGTATCCAAACAAGGCCAATTTTAGAAAGGAAGGGGAAACCAAGTCTTTGTGGTGTCTCATAAATACACACTATGCAATAAATGATTGAATTTTTCAATGTGCTACTTTCAAGGGAAGCAAATGAAAGAACATGTAGGAAACAGTGAACAGATGAACAGAGCAGAGTGTGCAAACCAGGCAGCCAGATTTCATCAGTGCATACTAAGTACCACAAGCACGTGTCCTGCCTGGAGTGTGCAACATCCCTTCTCCTATCCCACTGGCTACCTCAGTAGACTAGGGTGTAACTGCTTCTTTGAGTGAAGGAAGAATTTAAGGTCCTATATTGCAGAGTCATTATGTCTTGAGAAGCTTTCACTTCAACAATTTTGAACCTTATTTATATTCATTTTTCATCCAAAGAACTAGCATTTCAGGAGGGAATAACTAAAATCATAACATATGATTTTCCTACAAATAGCCCAGTAAATACAAGAATAACATCTCCTTCCCCAATGAAATCACATCTAGTCTGCCTGTCAGATTCCTGGAAACTCTAGGACAGATTCATATCTACAAAGTTCCAAGAGTAGTTAAGTAACTTTAAAAAAATTTCCCAGAGAAACATGACCAGATAAATTTCTCATTACCTGAGAGATGAATATAGAATAGTTGTGGTCATATGATTCTTTAAATTTGGGTATGAAAACTAACTTGATAAATAGAATATACTTCTCATTAAAGTTTATTATTGATTTTAAAACAAAACTAAGAGTGTTTCCAAGACTGTAAACAAAATTAAGAGTGTTTCTCAGGCCATATAAAAATTTATTTTTCTTTCTTTGGTAAAAGAGAAAAAGCAAAGCACAAGTAATAGAAATTTACTGATAATCCATAAATTTCACATTATGGAATTATTTTAACTTCTTGACACAATGAAACTTTCATAGAGCTGTCAGCAACTGGAAGACTCAGTCTGAATTTCACTTCTGCTTCTCCCTATCAACCCTGTATGGGCTTGCTGGAGAGCAGAGAAATGCCCTCAGGTAGAGATCTAAAGAAAAGTGACAGAAGCCAAATTCTCAGCTAGCTTATATATATGCGCGCGCGCGTGTGTGTGTGTGTGTGTGTGTGTGTGGAGAGAGAGAGAAGGAGAGTTAGTTAGTTTGACTCTTCTGGCTGAAAATGAGACATGGAATACAAATATCACTTAAAATAGATTTAAGATAAGTGATCTAAAAATCCTTTACATTTTAAGTAAAAAATATTGGTCATGTTTTACTTATTTTAGAAAAAACTTCCTTCTTCCTTGGTTGAAAAAAACTTCTGCCTGGTGTGAATGTGTATTTAATTGCAGACTCGTGGGAACTCCTTTAAAACATTTACCTGAAACTCTTATTTCTTTCCTTAAAGGAGCTGGTTTCAACATGTAAGCGGGGGGAAAATAACACTTCACTATATAAAACAGCATTTCCCCAGGGCTACGCTCATGTGCCAGCGTGGGTTCTAACCCATCCACACCCCTTCCTTGCTTCTCTGTCTCCAGTCCCAAATACCAAAGACTCTGCCCAATTTGCCTGAATAATTCTGGGCTGACACATGCTTCAGTGAGGCGGTGAGAATGGCCCTGGTCAATGGCTGGGCAAAATCCCTATGAAGACAAACAGCTTTCCCCAGATATTCTGTACTGTTACTGCTTTGGGAGACTTCATGGGAATATCCGGCTTCTTAAAGGGAAAATAAATAGCCTTATTCAGATTATGCACAACAAGGGGTGAAGAGAGAGACACGGTTAAAAGGTACTTCTGAGAATCTAAGAAGAGGTAGAATTCAGGGCCATTTAAAAATCATCAAGGTGCTAAGAAACCTTACCTTTGGGAGCCCCATCTGACATACTATCTAACATACTAAAGTACACCCAAATCACACATTAAATCTTTTTCCCCCTGTGAAACATGTTTTAAGTATTTTGTATTTTTGCTTTATAGCTCAACAATCATCACACACTCTTGAGAATTCTCAAGAAGTGTGAAGATCTAAAATAGAAATTGTTTTCAAAGACTCCATTTTTATGAATGCCAAGTTTCACAATGAATGAAGTGAATAGGTTATGTTTAGAGACGAGTACCTTAATTCTGCTAATAAAGCTGTAAGCTACAACCTGATTTCAGACACGTTAATGTGAAAAATGTACGTTTTCATAGATAAAATAAGGTATGCATTTTGTCTCTGCAGTTATCTATTTGTGTTTTTTGAACCAAAACACCTTCCCTCCCCTTGCATCACACTTGGCATCATTCTGTGAACGTCTCTTTGTGCCTGAGAAGCTGGGTACGTATGGAGATGTGACCTCCTGCAGAGGTGGAGAACACAGATTCTGGAGCCACTGCCTGGGGTTGTAACTGTAGCATCAATACTTACTAGTTCTGTGATCTTGGGAAAGTACCTTAGTTTTCTATTCAGTAAAATAAGAGTAACAGTACTTATCTTCCAGGACTATTGCTAGAATTATGTTAGTGTTTTTTGAGTTTTGAGGGCAGTGTCTGATATTCTTAAAGTATTAGTCATGTTACTGTTACTTCAGACCTAACAGATGAAATAGTTTTGGAGGAATCGCTCACTTTCCCTAACAAAGCTGCTCATCCACTGGGAAATATACTGAAGGAAGTAGTTGGACCCCAAATTTCAGGGAGATTTATTCATATACCAAGCCTTGAAACAAGATCCTTAGTTCCGCCTTTTCCTTCTCAGAGATTCTTCTCTAGGATAAGAGCAGGTGTGATCCCAAAGCCAAGGATAAATCCTTCCAGGTGAAGGGTCAAGGAGTAGGCACAGGAGAGATTCAACACCTTCTCTCCCCAGAATACTAGGGTCACCGCCCTCTAGTGGCTGAGATGCTCAATTACAACGCCCCCAGCCAACTGTAATCCTATAGGTCTCTCGTAAAGAAAATCACTCAGATGATGGTAAACTTAAGTGAAAAGTCCATTCTGAGCCACTGGAGAGCAAGGCACAAAATAATAAACCAATTCAGTTTTCTTCGTAAAGAAATACTAAACATTTGCACAGTGTCATAATGATTAACCTTAGCATCACAAAAAGAGCAACTTTAATTAAATATAACCTCTTTGTAGGTATTGAACACCTACTTCAGTGTTCTCTAAGGACAGTATAACCCACATGATAAATAGCTTTTCCTTTCCCCAAGTTTTTTAATGGATGGGGCTCATTAGTTTACATAATCATCCCTAAAACTAGGACAGCACTCTCATTGTCGCTCTGTAGTAAAATATTAATCCTACCAAACCAAATATTTGACATGATCTGCTGGGCTTGGAGTGTTTTTCTTTAAGCCATTAACTTCTCAGAGACAGGAGAAAAAAAGAAAAAAAACACAACATCTTTCACTACAGTTATGTTGCACAGGGAATATATAACAAAGGGAACTGGGGGTGGAGGGTGGGACGGGATAGACTGGGATTTCAAAATTGTAGAATAGATAAACAAAATTACACTGTATAGCACAGGGAAATATACACAAAATGTTATGATAACTCACAGAGAAAAAAATGTGACAATGAGTGTATATATGTCCATGAATGACTGAAAAATTGTGCTGAACACTGGAATTTGACACAACATTGTGAAATGATTATAAATCAATAAAAAAAATAAAAATTTAAAAAAAAGGGAACTGGGTTTTCTTTAAGAGTATTGAAATTTTTTTTTTTTTTTTTTTTTAGCAATTTATGTCCTAAGCCATTTCAGCCACTCGCATCCAGCTCTTCTGAAAGGGTCTGATTTTTAAAACACTTTTCACGTGATTCATCAGCATATGCTATGTGCTGTAGCCCGACGAAGGGAGGTTACAGGAAATAAAATGTAAAAGTGTGACTGCTTTCTCATTTATAAGTTCACTTAAGAAGGCTAGAAAGTGTCACCTACTAGACATAGAAGATCTTCCTTAAACAAGGCTCTTCTGTTTTTTTCACATAAACTTTAGACGCACATATACATACACCTGACTTTTAAAAAACCTTATAAAATACACTCAATTAAAAAGTGTATTTTATTCTTTCATGCTAGTAAATACACAAACATCAAGAAATATTTTTAGCACATAATGTACCATGAAGAATCTAGTAAATCTACATAATTTCATAAGATACTGGGAGGTGGGTAAGAATACAAATATGTGCGTGCAAATTTGTGGGGAGCAAAAGATAGAGGTGTTGGAGAGGGATAAATATGAGTTTCAGAAATTTTTACTGGTGGCAATTCATCAAAGCGGTGATATTCTCTCAGCATTTGGACCCACAAGGCTAGAAATCAGTGTGGAAAAGAAAAACTGATGTGCACAATTATGGCTTCTCTCTCTATAATACAGATCAATTATTCCTCTGTTTCAAAACCAATGACCTCTGCAAACCTAAATGCATTCTTACCATACAATCCAGCAATTGTACTCCCCAGATGTATTCAAAGGAGGTAAAAACGTACATCCCCACAAAAACCTGCACACACAGATTGACAGCAGTTTTACTCATAATTGCCAAAACTTGGAAGTGACTGAGATGTCCTTCAGTTAAGTGAATGATCAAACTGTGGTACATCCAGCACTAGAACATTGTTCAGTGCTAAAAAGAAATGAGCTACCAAGTCACAAAAACAGAGAGCAATCTTAAATGCATGTTACTACATGGAAGAAGCCAATCTGAGAAGGCTGCATGCTGTATGATTCCAACTAAATGACATTCCGGAGAAGACAAAACTGGAGGTAGTAGTGGTTACCAGGGGTTGTGGGGTGAAGCAGAGAGGGGTGAATAGGCAGGACAAAGGGTTTTTAGGGCAGTGAAAATACCTTGTATGACACCATACTGATGATACATGTCATGAGAAATTTGTTCAAATCCATACAATGGACAAGAGGGAACCATAATGTAAACTGTAGACTTTGGGTGATAATGTGTCATGTAGGTTCATCAACTGTAACAGAAGCCCCACTCTGGGGAGGCTGTTAGTAATGGGGGAGGCTATGCACGGATAGGGGCAGGGGTATACAGCAGAGGGGAAACCTCTGTACTGTCTCCTCCATTTTGCTATGACCCTAAACCTGTTCTGCTCTAAAACAATAAAATCAATTTTAAAAAGTGTTTTAATTTGTCTTATATTTTAGGCCAAAGGATATCCATGATGATTGATAAATTATTCTTCCAAAAAGGACAAAAAACCCAAACCCTATAATCCCTACTGACCACAAAAACAAAGCCCAGCTTGGTCCAGCCTCAGCACTTAGCAGGTCTTCCCTTCCGTTCAGTTCCCCGCACTGCGCTCCCCAGGACCCCCGCTCTCCACGCTTAAACCCGCCCTCCGGGCTTCTGCTGTGCCCCCCCACCCACCAGCTCCTCTTCTCTTTCTGATTGACAGCTTCTCATCCTTCTACAGCCAGAGAGCATCTCCTCGGGGAGCTCCCGGCTGAACTGGAATCACACAGAGTTCATCCTCTCTCCCCTTGTCTGTTATTATATGACAGTTAACTGTTTTCATGTCAGTCTTCCCGGAGGGAAGGTCATGGGTCATCCATCTTGGTAGCCCAGCCTCTGCTGCGGGGTGGTTATTGGCAATCAATACATGTTTGTAAGATGAATGAATGGTTCCACAATGTGCATGGCCACACAGGTGGCTTCAAATCTCTTTTGACGAGGGAGGGTGGAGACAAGGAGGAAGTGGGGCCCAGGTTCCCCTCGTTGCTGTACTGCTTGGTGCTTTCACTACCATGTTAACACAGGGCTGATTTCCCCCCAATTCAGCTATTTCCATTTGCCTCCCCATCCCCCACACCCTGATTCCATCTCCCCAAATCTTACCCTTCCTCCAAGCCTGGCCTCCTACCTTACCCACCCTAAAGACCTTTTCCAGCTATACACGCACAGGCAGGCCCCAGGTAGAGGGAAGAGAAATAGGTTAAGTCGTAAAACCACTCCAGGCCTCCTGCTCACAGAAGTCCAGCCCTGAAGACAATCCTGGTTTGGTAATACAGACGGGAAAGGCTTCCCTACAGACAGTGCCCGGGTGTCTCGCGCTGATCAAGAGCCTGATCTTCCCAGGAGGAAAACCTAGTGTCCCTCAAGCTGCTGCTACAGCAAGGCCTTTTTCCCTTGTCACCTGCAGGGTACCTTCCCCTTGCCCGCACCCCAGGCCCCTGATTCCACGGCCTAGCCCAGGTCAGCACGGACCTCTCGGCATCACTCCACACAGGGGACAACTCTACTGTGTGAAACCATTCTGTTCCACGTCTGTGAAACCACTCGCCTGCTTCTCCCCGAATCCCTGCCCGCATCTCCTCCAGCTCCTCAGCCCCACAGCCGTACCTGCGGGTTCCCAGGCCGAGCCTCGGAGACACTTCTCAATAGCTGACCTCGTCCAGTCCCATAGCCTTATATCTCCCCTACCGGCCCAGAAGATCTAATGCTTCTCTGAAATTCAGATGTCACATGAGTGCCGTATAAATGTCCCAAATTTAACATAAACAAAACCAGACTCTTGTTTTCTGCCACCAGCAGCTCCTTCTCAAGTCTTCCCCACTGTGGGAACCAGAACCACCATCTCCTCGGTGACTCCAGCCAACAATCGAGAAACGCCTCCGGATTCTGATTTTCTCTCAACCCGCCTCTTTCAGCTTACCTGTCAGTGGGTCCTGTGCATCCTCCTCCAGAGCACAGGCTCAGTCCAACCACTTCTCTCCAACCTCACCCATTATCCACCCCCACCCCTCCCTCTACCCCTCCCCCACCCCCGCCCCACACCCGCAGGCCCTTCCTTAGGTTGCTCTTGCCCTGGGAACCTCTCTGCCTGGAATGCTTTCACTTTGGTATTCTCATGGCTGGTGTTTTCCCATCATTCTGGTCCAGCTTGCATGTCATTCCCTCAGAAAAAAAGAAGCCACCAGACCACCCTACTTAATTCCTCTGCAAATCACCTGTTCTTCTCTGGTGTTTTTTTGGCTTGTATGTTTATGGTAGCATTCTTTTCTCCCTCCCCTAGACCTCGCTGGAATATAAGTTCCATGAGAGTAGAAACCTTCTCTATCCCATTCCCTGTTGCATCCTCAGAGCCCAGAACACAGCCCAGCCAGCAGCTGATGCTCAAAATGACCGCGTGCTGTCGGAATGAAGGTGGGGCCCACTGCCTGCGTCACTCCTCAACACTCCTGGCTAAAATAAGACTTTGGGATGCACAATCCAAGACTTCTCTGTCCTCTCTCCATTTACACTTAACAAGAGTTTACTTTCTATCCTCCATAATCTGATGTTGTGAGTTAATCTTTGTATTTCTCCAGGATTTCTACCTTTAATAAGATTTCGTAGAAGGTAAGCCACCGGAATAGACCATCTGTCAATAAGTCACAACATTACATTAAAAAAAAACTGTAAGCCACCCTCCTCCTCATCAGCCTGACAGCTATTATTTGCTAATCAGCTCTGTGCCTGGTACTTAATCATCCTGGACACAGAAAGATAAGCATTAGCTTCCCCATCATATGGATGAAGAAACTGGGTCTCAGAGATACAGTGTAACTGGCACCAAGTCCTTTGAAGCAAGTGACAAAACCACAAGAGCCTGGCTAATGGTAGGTTAAAATGTCTCAGAGGGAGGTCTAGATATATTAAACAAAATAACTGTCTGTTTACCTCTAAATCAGCATCTCAAATCCCAGCTTCTGATAAAGTCACAAGAACGATCAGATCCAGAGTCACACATTCTGATTCCTGGAACAAAGCGAAGTGGTGGCCATCTGCGATCCCGGAGAAGCAGCACCACAAAGACAAGTGACATTAATGTCTCCAGAACTGCACCCATACACTGGCTTCACCTGGGGTCTCGCCCACAAATGCTGCCGTTTGTGGCGGCCCCCGTGACATTTCAATCCTCCTAATGAAGAAGCTACGAAGAGATCTTGGGAGCACAGGAAAGGCTCACTGGCAGCAAAAGGCTAGAATTTTCAACCGCGTTTCTACTGCTCTGATGAAATGAAGTCAGCTAGATAGTCACGGCCATGCTCACCACTGAGCTCCCTAAATAAAAATGCTAAATCAAAGCTGTAACTCTCTGATGAATGGGGTAGCATTGCTCGATACATATTTTAGTGTACTGCAGATTGATATTAAAACTAAATCTAACTAGACAATGAACCCTGTGTAGTTGGGGAAATTAATCACCAGCCAAAGGGCACCACAGCCCAGCAGAGGCTGCAGGCTGGCAACCTACTTTGAGCAAATTGCCGACAGGCACTTTAATGAGGGAGAAAATACGAGCTACCGTAACTGTGGTCAAATCAGCTCCTGCAGGAGGGAAGGCACATTAACTGATGGGCTGATATCCGCAGCCAAAAGATCAGCTGCCGTGGAGAACAAAAGGCTGTCAAAGCAGGATGCCGTTACTAAGCCAAGGCAGCCCAGGGTGAGGGTTTAAGCTGCAATGTGACGTTCTCAAGGGGAACTCAAGTTTTGTTTCTAACGTCAGCTCTTGAGGTGATTTTTATTGATGTCGCTAGCTCTCCCCGACTACCAACAGGAGATTCCAACAGGTTGTCGTGATGTCTTGGGCTTTAGAGACTTTGATAAATAATCAAAATTTGCTGTCATACCTGATGACATAATTTTCCTACCTATGCAGGTAGTGGTGTCCAGACACATTTGTATCACTCGATTGCATCTCTGAGTGAGCCTTACATCAAGTGAGACACTTTGCCAAACCTTGATTAGAATCAACTTCAGTCTCCTGAAGGAAAGAGAAATGGCTATTGTTTCCCACTTTTTTTTTTAAATTGACATATAGTCGGTTTATAATAATGGTGGTTTTTAAGGTGAGCGCACATGGGGACACACACAAGCACACATACACAGTGATGTCCAGACTGGGGTTAAGGCCACTACTGTTAAGGGAAAAAGAACATTTCGCCTGCAGAGAGCTGCAAGACCATCGCACAAGGAGGAACCGGGTCCTGGCCTTGGCATTTTCTAGTTGACGAGCCCGTGGGCAGTAACGGAATCCCTGCAAATCCTGATTTCCTCACCTATAAAGTGGGAATCTCACCGCCGAGTAACTCCGTCTGCTCTACCTGCTCCCACAAAGGGGAGGCCTCAGATTACTGGGGCTTCCTCACACATCACAAAGGAAAAGTGATAGGGTCAAGTTCAAATCAACAAACAGTGGGCATGACCTCACTGAGCTTTTATGAGGCACCAATTAGAGTCTGTACGTGAGGAGTGTCCCTAAATTGGAGAGCTCTGTACAACTACTGAGCCAAATTGATCTTGGCAGAGACACCAAGCTTTCAGTGCTTCCCCAGAAGCTGTGTCCCTGCACAGCCCTCAGAACCAAAGTGGGCCAGAGAGTGTCTTGAAAAATGCAATCCCCAAATTAACTGGGGCAAAAATAAGGCTGGCCCTAGCCTTCCTTATCTTTCAACAACCCAAATCAATTTATAAGGTGATGGAATGCATGCTCTCCCAATACAAGTTTGGAATATATATATATCTACTTTTAGAAGCTTCTAAAGCTTCTGGCCAATTTCTGTCGAAACAAATCCAATGCAACTATGCCACTTTCACAATTTCCACTGCCAAATCCATGGCCTAGGTGCTGCCGCCCCATCTCACCCTCATTCCTGTCGCTACCACAGTAAGTAGTGCTGACTCATTATACAGTTTTTAGCCATCAAGCCCCTAGCTGAGCCTCAGAATTCTTCTTAACGCAGGGTTCTAAGTGCCTCTTCACAAGAGTAGTTGAAAAGAAGTATTTATTATTAGCGATCTCTAAAAGAGAGAAATGAGCAATTGGCTTAGTTAAATGGCTTTCCAAAAAGAAAATTTCTCCATTGGGCTCGTCATTGCCAATAAATAAAAGCATCAATATTAGATAATTTCATCCATTCAATCAATAGAGTCAGCTATTCTGGGTAACATTTCACAAGTACCTCACCCTAGAAGGCTTAATAATAAGCAGTGCTCCCCAGAGTTACCCGTTCTATTATGAGGTACGTGGGGAAGCAGCAGGTTACAAAATTTTGCCTTTAAAGTGTTTGTGCCCAGCTGATCTCTCTGGTACTCAGCTGCACAGAGCCTGGGGTCTCAGAATTCCTCAGGGGGATCATAGGAGAAGGAGCTTTTCTGCCCGGCTTCTGGGGGCATCGCTAGAGGACCTAGAGGCTACATGCCTGAGCTGGGACATCGGGTTGTTCAGGTGTTTCTCCAATCAGAGTATTCGGTTTACTCCCCAGTTAGCAGGACTCAGGAAGTCACAGCTGAACGTGCCCCGTCAGGGCTAGTCCCTGTTCTCTGAACCGGGAACTGCTCACAGTTTTTCCTTCATCGAGCTCCAGACCACAGGAAGAAGCAGCAAGGCGGGTTCTGTGGAGCGTCTGCCTCCCACTCGCAGTCTGACAGAGGCCTGGGAGCCCTGCTGACACCTCCCACATCTCCCTCCCCACCACACAGGGAGCCCCGGGACCCCTCCCTGCTCCAGCAGCAGCACCCCAGCAGCAGGCGGGATGTTCCCACTCGGCTGTTATGCCGTCGTTTTCAGATTCGACATTACTAAACACAACCAAAAATGAAATCGTTATTTCCCAAGTTGATGTTTCTCCTAACTCCCTATTTCTCTCTGAAATATCACAGTTCCTTCAGCCTCCATCAAGCCTCCCATCTCTCAGCTGGTCTAGCGACTCTCCTTCCGAAATACCCTTCATATTCTTCCTTCCTCTTCTCAATGTCATCCTCCTAGTTCTGCCCTTTATTCTTCCTTTTCGGTGCTTTGCTTCCTCCTCTCTATTCGTACCATGTTTCTCCAGGGCAAAGACCTTACTAAAGTTCCATCTTCTCAGTGGAAAACCTCAGACACGCTCCACGCTGAGAAAATAACACCCAAGACTTGTGGACTGGCACGTGAGGCACTCTACACTTTGTGCTCCTCCTTTCCCTTCCGTGAAGCCTCCGCTGTCCACGCTGCAGTTACTCAAGCTCTCGGACAAGCCACCTCATCGCCCCCTCCCCGGATCACACATCCGTCATTCCTTCCACTCTGACCCCTGAGGACCCGCCTTCCTTTCACTTACTTAGCCCCTCGTCAACCTCAACGGTCCAGTTCAAATCCTGCTCCCAAATTCCTAAATCCTCTGGCTCCACCACTTAGGTGGCCCTTGTAACATCATCCTCTGCATTTTATTTTTTCAGGCGTCCAGGCTGAAGTAAATTGTTACTTAAAACCAAAGTTAAGTTCCAAGAAAATCAGAACACCTCCTCTTCTGGTAACTTTCATGGCATTAGGAGAGCACACCGCCAGAGGCGGCTCTATGTGCTGACTGACTGACATGCTACAACTTACAAGTTGTTTTGAGATGACTTCCTAAGCACCGAGTTTAGAACACAGAATGAACTCGAATGGGTGCATCTGAGGTCTTGCCTCCCGTTAGTAACCCTCACTCTCATTACCAAAAACTCACCCAAGAGCCACCCAGCCTTGGAAGCTCTTAAGAAACCACCATTTTTGGACGGAAGAGAAGAGGTAAGTTCATTTTATGGAAAATAAATAGAAAAAATATTTCTGACTTTAATACCAGTTTAAACTGATCGCAGAAATTTCAAAGTATATCCTCTCTCATGTCCATTCATAACCACACTTTCAACCTGTATGTATAATAACACAGCGCCTCAGAATAAGCAAGCAGTATAAAAATTTGCATGCTTTTACAGTAACCTACACAGTGGTTGGATAAAACCCACGTGGGAGTGCCCCCGAACGGGGAATAGCAGTGGACATGCCTTCGGAGATAGGACAGCCGTTGAGTTCTAAGTGCTGAGTTCAAATCCTCTAATAGACAAAACAAGGAAACACATTCTCTCTCAAGCTCTTTCAGTTCTGTTTTCACAAGAGAATATAAAACCAAATGGAATCTCACGTATTTCAACAGCTGTGGTAATTTATCATCTTTTTTTCCTTTTGGAACTAGACAATGGCCACCGTAACCTTGAGGTGTAACCTGAGGGGTCATGAAGGTGGAGGACAGTGACTCATGCCTGTGAAGCTGTTATGAGCAATCTGTGAGTCCAAACACTGCCAACAGTCTGAATAAGCAAAGCCACACACAGAACCACTAGTATGTTTCTCAAATGTCTATAGATGCTGTTGGGAGCAATAAATCAGAGAATATTAAATGTCTTGGAATTCACAATCATTTGCTGCTTTCCATCTTTTCTTAATCAAGAGATACCTTCAATTAAGGGGTTGTGTGGGGTATTCTACCAAAAAACCTGACATTAAAAAAGGATTCCCAGAATGACAAAGGTGAGACCATCTCTACCAGATTCTTGACGCTGACCTCGTACTCACCCAGTGCCACACAGTCCTGGGGCTTTTCAAGCTTTCAGGCTGCTGGTGGTCCCCGTGCCATGTCTATGAAAGTCAGCTCCCTTTGTAACTCCCATTATTGATAGAAGAATATAGATGCAAATGAGTTGAGGATGGTGGTCAGTGGCTACTGAAAGGATAAACAGGGCACTCATTTATCCAGATTTTATCTCACATTGAGCTAAACAGAAAGCTCATATAACCAAGGCTCCAAGACAGTGCTCTAAATTCCAGAAAGGTAACAGGTAAAGGGTAGAGAAATCAAGCACTTTATAACTGTCGCACACAAAATCTCCAGATCTACACAGCGGGGATGCTAACTGTCCAGACCCCCCTGCCGGATGCCAGGGTCTAGGAATTCCCCCCCACGTCCTGGTTCCTGAGCAAGTCCGCAGAGTCCCCTCTGTTCAACACCTGACTTCATTCTCCTAACGCCTGTGCAGAGGGAGTAGCATGGGATTCTCATGACCCTATTACTGCTGTCACACTTCAGTCAAGCTGTTTCCTTGCTTCTTCCCAATACGCGGCTGAGAGCTCCCTGAGTGGAGGGATGGAACCCTGTTTATTCTCATCTCCCCACCACACCAGGCTCTCAGATGCAAATTGGCTGTTGAATGAATGCAAGCACCTGAAGCCCCAGCCCTGGGGGAGGGGCAGGAGCAGCAGGGCAGGCCAGGAGGCCTAGAGCACGGGTCTGCAGCCCGGTCTGCAACAGGAGACTTTTAACAGCTGCTGGGGAGGAAAAGTGAGCCAAGCCAAGCACTCTGCAGGAAGCGGTAAGGCCTTGGAGGGCTGGAATGGCAGGTCATCCTGCGGCTTTTATTTGGAGCCGTGTGCACTGTCTGTAATGTGTCAGGAAGCCACCACATACATGGAAACTGAAGCAGCAAAGATTCCATGAGATGTGGCTAAAAGGCACCATCAACTAGACAGCAAGGGATTCTCTCCTCTGTGTAAATACAGACACATGGTCACACATATGCTCAAAGGCATCCAAAATCTGGAAGGTTCAGACAGCACCTCAAGAGGGAATAAGGCCCCTGGGCTGTGGGAAACACGCTGGGCATCTTCCAACCTTTAAAGACCTTTATCCTTTAAGGATGCCCTCAGGGTACCACCTCTCCCACGTCTGTCCCTGACCTCTCCAGCCACAGTGGTCTAGCTCTTTCATGAACCATCTTTACGAGCAGTATTAGAAGGAGGCGGGGTGCTGGGCGTGAAGGACCACGGCACTAACAATCAGAAAAGCTGGTTCAGGTCACATGACTCCCCCAGGCCGTGGTCCCCCTTCTGTGAAAGGGAGGCAGAGGGGCTCATCCACAGGACCCTCACAGAGTCATCTGAGGGTCACAAGAAAGTGAGGGAGTACACAGTTTACCATTTCATTTGGTTTCTATGGCTGCTACGACAGATTACCACAAACCGGGTAGTTTTAGACAAGGAAAAGGCATTCTCTCACCATCCTGGAGGCCAAAAGTCCAAAATCAGATCAAAGGCCAACTCCGGATGTCAGCAGGCTGTGCTTCCTCAGGAGGCACCAGGGGACAGCCTGCCGCCTGCCTCTTCCGGCTTCTCTGTGTCCAATCTCCCTCTGCCTCTCTCAGGATTATTGTGATTGGATTAACAACCCACCAGGATAATCCAGTGTAATCTCTTCATCTCAAAATCCTTAAATTAATCACAACCTAAAAGGCTCTTTTTCCAAATAAGATAATGTCTACTAGTTGCAGGGATTAGGATCTGAAACCTTTGGGGCCACCATTCAGGCCAATCCACTCACCAACTACATTAAGTGTTTAAAGTACAATTCCTGCCCTGTATTTGTTTCTTTCTTTCTTTCTTTTTTGCATATATCTTTTTTTTTAAATTTTAACAGTGATTTTTATTTATTTATTTATTTTGGTTTTTTTTGGGGGGGGGAGGGTTATTAGGTTTATTTATATCTTTATTTTTAAGAGGAGGTACTGGGGATTGAACCCAGGATCTCAGGCATGTTAAGCATGTGCTCTACCACTGAGCTATACCCTCTCCCCCCGTATACGTTTCTAATTCACCTCCTCTCAGCTAGAACATAAATTCTTTGAGAATAAGAACAACTTTCATACTCTGCATGTCCCATGAAGGCTTTTAAGGTATTATTTGTTCATTTGGAAAATAAAATCATTATTCTACTCAAGTTTTAGATCCCATGTAAAAATTCTAACGCAATGTGAAGTGTTTCATTTTTTTTTTTTCTAAAATAGCCAGAGCTTCTGTTCAGAGAAGCTGGGGAAAGAGGGACCACATCATAGATGCTTCCACTGTCTCTGCCAAGCACCTTGCACTGAGTGTCATTTGTGACGCACTGTTAGTGCAAACCGTTCCACACCATCACCGAAATCCAAAGGCAGGAAAACCACTGGAAGTAAAATCACAATAAACTCCCTCTAAACGAATGCGTGTGAGCTCCATGTAGCCCGATTCACCTCAGTATCAAGAATAGAAAATTCAGCAGCTAATCTGGAAGAGTTTGATGAAGGCTCAAAATGGGGAGTACATGCATTCAGTCATTTTTTTCGACAAGTATTTATTGAGGACATACTATGTACCCAGTAGCGAGGAAAACAGGCACATCACTGCCAGTTTAAGGGCTTCATGCTAGTTGGGCAAAATAAATAACAAACAAACCTTATACAACGAGGGGGATACACATCAAAGGGGACCTCAGGAAAGAGGTTTAAGGGAGGGGGTGTTGGGGCTCTCCAAGAGGGGCGGGGACAGTCTCTCTGTCACAGTGGTGCCTAGTTCAGACAGTAAGGAAGTGAAGGAGAGGTCAGGTGACTGGAGAGCAGGAGCAAGAGTGCTCCTCCAGCCGTTCCCAACAGCTGGAACAGCTTGTTGTGTCAGAAGATGAGGTGCTCGAAGACCAACAGGACCAGGTCAAAAGGACCCAGGAGTTGTCTTGACAGGCTTCCCACTGATGAATTTGGGGACATCCTGACCAACAAAAACAGGAATGGTGGTCACGGATTATCACGCACCAAATAGATGTTATCTATTTTATTCATTGAAAAAGATGCATGAATCGATAATGATACTCCTAAAAATAGGGGGAGAGGAAGGAGGATGACTTATTCTCTAACTGAAAAATACCAGCTAACAGTAGAATTAGAAAACTGTCACTTAACAAACAGCAACATGGCAACTGACTCCAGCAAGATCACCGAAGAATGCAAAAACCATCAGGCAAAATTTTGTTGCGAAAAGGATACTCATGTGAACTCAGAATGTTGCTCTAGAGCTTACCCAATAAAGCAAAAGGCATAAAACCACAGGGAAAAGTCTGGCAGGCACTAGATTTAGGGCTTCCCAATGTGATGCTCTGGGTAAGACACCTTCTCCTGTTCTTGTCAAACATGCTCAACCTCAATCTAATGATGAAGAAGCCATCAGATAAACTGAGATGGTGGGATAGCCAATCACACAGTTGTCCTGTACTCTTGAAGAGTGTCAACATTATAAAAAGACCAAAAAAAAAAAAAAGTAAACCTGTTCTAAATTAAAGGAGACTAAAGAGATATGACAACTATGTGGAATAGATAATCTTTAATTGGATTCTGGATTTAAAAATACAACTTGAAAGAACTTTTGGAGGCATAACTGCAGAAATCTGATATGGACTGCATATCAGATAATATTGCAATCATGTTCAACCTAGGAGTATAATAATGACATAATGATGTTATGGCTATGAAGAGCAGGTACTTGTTCTCAGGAGATAAATGTTGGAGTATTTAGGGGTGAAATGTCTGAATGTCTGCAAATTACTCTCAAATGGTTCAGCAAAAAAAAAAAAAAACAACTTTTAATATGTATGTATACTAAAAGGGAAGGAGGCAGGAAGATAAAGCCAATGTGGTGAGTGTCAACTGGTGAATCAAGGTGAACATGGGTGTTGTCTGTACTGTTCTAACTCTTTTGGTAGGTTTGGAATTTTTTAAGAAGGAGAAAGGGCAAGGGGAGAACATTCTAGGAACAGGAGACAAAAGGCCAAGACACGAACATGCCAGAATGGTCAAGAAAAAGCAGAGCCCAAAGCATCCAGAATGAAATGTGTGAGAGGCAGCAGGAAGGCGGGTCATGGAAGACGGGAGGGCTCTGAGTAGAGCGACTTACACAAGACCACGCCGAGTACGCGATGGAGAATGAGCCCAGCAGGGCTGAAGGGCTGAACTGAAGCAGGGGATAAGCTAGGAGGCTGCTACCAAATCTAGGGATATGGCTTTCTGACTTAAGCCAAGTTAGTATTTAACATAAACAGGAAAAGAAAAACAAGTCCAATACTGGTGAAGGAAAAGTAGATGTTCTCTCACTTAGGGGTATCCCCATGCTGTTTTATTAGCTGGATCCAGTAATAATTCACCTTGCATGCTGCCGGGGGGAACGTAGGAGAAAAGCCTAAGAACCCATGAAATTGAGCTCATCTCTCATCACCTGGGATCATGAATACAGCTACCCTGTTTTCATAACTTCTCACCATTGTCATGTTCCATGAGAATATGCAACATCCTGCTGCTACAAAGGTCGGGCTTTGCAGCTCATTTTGAATGCTGGGTTTCCAAGAACAATATGAAGCTAATAATAATAATAACCCCCCCCCCCAGAATCCTCATGTTGGAACTTTTCACAAACGCTACCTAATTAATTCTTATAACACCTCCAAGAGGTATTATTATCCCCATGTTACTGCTGGAGAAACTTGAGAATTTCTTGTCTTGTCTTTTTTTTTTTTTTTAAATTCTGCATTGGTATCACTCCTCTGACTGAGACACCTCTGAGTTTCTTGTTGTATCATCATCTTTTGCCTTCAAAGAATATCACAACCTCATTCTCTTATCAACAGGGAGGGTGTTAATGGCTGTAGCCACATTTTAAGTGTAGGAAATCAGTTTTTCAAAATGGTGTGAAATGTCTTTTTCCTAGTCTCAAAGCAATGTAGTAACAAAATGGAACATAGGGCAAAACTCACCCCCATACACACACACACACACACACACACATGCACACACACACAAAGCAATTTTTTCATTTATCCCAAGATGATCTAGTAAGGGAGAGATAAATGCTAAGGTTCCATAGAATAATTTCAATATATTCTAAAACCAAAATTCAAAATTTGGTTAAATAAACAGGTCACAATATTTGGTCCAGAAAGACAATGTTGCAATGAACACTCATGAGTGATGAGGGCCAAATGAATGTATAATGGTGAGTGGTAAAAACGAAGTGTCTAATTGGAATTTGACACAACATTGTAAAATGATTATAAATCAATAAAAAATGTTAAAAAAAAAAAAACAAACAACGAAGTGTCTAGGCTCCTTGCGCTTGGGGTGGGGTTCCTTCTACAGGCCTTTAGAAGCATGCCTTCTAATAGAGCTGACAGGGCCTAAGACCACCACACCAACGGGGAGACGCTGCCAGCACGGAGCAGAAGCAGGCCAGCGCCGGTGGAGGGAACTGGGCACAGACTGCCCGGGTTAGGGCAGCCGTAGCTCTCAGTGCCTTTGGGGCCCATGGCCTGGTTTCCAAATGAAATCAATTTAACCTTCAGTGTATCACTTAGGCTCTGTCTAAAATAAAACCTAAAAAAACCCAGAAAATAGGGCACCACAGTTCAAAATATGCTCCCTGGTCCCATAACCACACTCCCAACAGAGGACTGAAAAATTGACTTGTACGGTGAACCAAACAGATGAGCTCCAGATGGTAACAAAAATCACCTTCCCTTTAAAGAGCATATTCGATCTAGAACGCAAAGTTAACAGGACTGCAAACTGAAGTGTGTTGAAGGAAGGTGTAGACAGTGCCGCTTGATGCCCTAGAATGACAGTGGGGGTTCTTCCCCTGGAGGCTTGAGTCTGAACCAGATCAAGCCTCTCACTAGGTGTTGGTAAGTGGATACAATTTGTTCAAACTTGGAGGCTTTGAGAGTGAAAGGGGGCACTTTTAACAATCACTCTGGGACAGGAGGCATGAGCTGAACTGAACCTGGGCATGCTGAGATGCATGGTCACGACGGAGAAGTTTGTTTCTCTGGACCTCAGTTTTCCCATCTGTAAAATGTGAAACTGTGTTTCTTGCCTAACAGGCACTGTGAGAACCACAGGAGTTAACATACGTAAAGCACTTAGGAGAGCGTAGGGCACATAGCAAGGTCTCAGTGAACGCTGGAAACCAAGCCACTGCACATGCAAATATTTAAGTCAATCATTTTAGCCTCCCACTCAACTCAGTAAGCCAAATAGCAAAGTTAGCATGAAAAAGTGAACACATAACAAAAAACTGAGAATCATCATAACAAAAACTAAGACCCCTGAAAGGCTCCCAGTGCCTGGCGATGTAGGCACCTACACCCGTGAGAATGAAGGCTCTGAACTGATATGATAAACTTACCTGACCTTACAAGACCTCATCCCCTAGGCTCAGTAACTTCATAACAGCTAAGTTTATCATATCAGTTCAGAAAATAATAAACTCTAGGGAAAAAAACCAAAAGAAAGTACCTGAACACTTTCTGTAGTAAGTTTACTATGCATCTTTCCCCATCACTGCACGTGAGTCTACCCCCGTCCACCATCCCCCACAGACACATCTCATTCTTCCTTCTCTGGATTCTTACAAGCAACAGAAGCCTCCAGAGGGTGGCACTGGCAGAAACCACGGGAAGGCCAAGAGAAGCGCTAACTGGTCAGTCCACACCTTCCCTGCCACCCCTCCAGAGGCACCTGAGACTGCCAACCTTCCCATCTCTGCCCAGCTCACAGCCACAGGACCAACAAAGTGTCCATAACTGTGCCCATCCCTGCTTTGGAGAACCACTCCACGGAGCACGTGCACTAAACAGCTCTGGTTCTACACAACGATTCAGAAATAAAACTCGGGGATGCATAAGGCAGTTCATTAAACCATCCCATTCCCCAAAGCACTGAAACTGGTGTCTTCAGAGTATGAATAAATTGCCATCTGGTACCAGCTTCTTCAGATTCTTCTCAATAGCTTCCACCAAGTGAAGGGGGGAAAACAGAGAAAATGAAAAAGATAAGTGGTCCTGCTCATCCTACAAAGTAAATGAAATTAGATGGGCTTACCAGTCGGGTGATTTTCCCCACACTTACAGGTGTCCCAGGAAAAGCAGACACAAAATCACAACACACCGCCATGTATTTAGTAAACACTGATCACGTCTGCCCCTCACCATGGCAACAAGCAAAGTGAGGGGATTCAGGAAGCTGTGGGTACCCAGTAACCTTTCCAGCAGGAACAGGACAAATGGGCCCACTCTTGGCAAAACTGGACAAGGTGACCATTGTCTCCAGTGTCCTCCTCTGCTGAAGTATCATCTGCCTGTCTGTCCTTCCTACTACCCTGAGGACCACCACAGGTCCCATTCTTGCTAACAGAAATTTATCTCATTCATTACCTGTAAGCTATTACTCTTATTCTTAGGCTGTGTGTGAGGTAGGTGAAGACCATGAAGGTCTGTGAAGTTCATGACTTGCCCCAGGTCACAAAGCTTGTATGCAGTGGGGGCAGTGGCCAAGACTCAGGCACCATGTTCCTAGTCTATCGGGGTCCCAAATTCAGTTCCTCCAGGGCCTGTCAGGTAATGTGAGTGAAGGCAGCCAGCCAGGTGGGGTCTGTGGTGCACTGGAGAACAGGAGTCCCGTAGGAAAAGGGCAGTAGGGACCCAGCTCTAGGCTAGATTACAATCACATCAGGGAACACAGACTCACCGAAGGGCTTTGGTTTTTCAAAAGCAGCTCCCCAAAGTCCCCAGTAGCTTCAAAGCCCATTCAATGACAACAATTAACTGCTCTCATGATGTATCTGCTATACACCAAGCGCTGTTACAGGTGCCAGGGAGATGGCAGTGGCAGAACAGACAGGCTTCCACCCCATGGTGCTTACAGTCTAACTTCCTTTCCTTTAAACAGCTTATCCTCTTCCCTGTGTCATTGGCCATGACTTCTACATCACCTTCTCCGCCCCTCACCATGGCCAGGCACAGTCTCAAACATGCTCTGAGGTTTACCTTTCTTTAACAATGTGGTTCAACTCTATCCTTGAACCTCACTTTATTTATAATTAATGCCTGGTCAGTTTTTATGTCTCGAAGGTTCTAATTTAATATTTATGGAGGAATCAAAATGCATCGTCCTCCCTCTTAAAGTGTCAGCACGGTTCTCGGAGCACACAGACCGTGGACGAGCGTGGCACTGCTGCGAGCACAGGTAAAGGCCCCTCAACAGGCTTGAGTTCCAGGGAACAGCACTCAGTCCATTAGGACGCAGTTATGGAGCCTCCACTACGCGTGCCAGGCACTGTCTGGGGCTCTGTGGTTACGTCTGCAGAAAGTAATAGACAGAAACCAGTGTCCTTGAGGAATGTGTGGCGCAATGGCAGTATTCCTCTCTGAAACTGGTACTCAAGCCCACCAGCAATGTGGCATGTGTGATTTCAGTCACAGCCAAAATGAAGGGGGCGGGTTGTGAGAGAGAAGAAAGAAATGGAACAGCCAGTCCACTGATATCTCTCATGTAGCTGACTGCATGTCCACCACCTTGAGACTCCAGGAACCAAATGGGAAGGTGAATTAAAGGACTGGAAGAAGTAAACCAGGGGTGCAGGGAGTGCTCTGATGGTTGCCGTCCTCTCAGAAGTGGGGGCATGCAATGAAAATGCAAAAGAACATCACTGTATCAACAGAAACATGGTCCCTGGGGAATGGCAACTAGCCTCCAGCTACTTACTGGTCCCTACTGAGGGCCAGGCATGCTCGGTGACAAGAAAGATCCTGAGAATGTAAAACGAGGGAATCTCCTTTGGAATTCTGCTATCTAATAATCACAGGCCAGATTATGAGCTGGCCTGGGTCATATCCACGTTTCTCATGAGGCACTGATGTCATCATTATATGAACAGCCACTAACGTGGAGTCAGTTTAATAAGTACTGGGGATTGTGGAAATTCTGAGTGGCTATGGTTGCCTCCAAATGGGGAAGTGGAAGGCATATATCAATTCTACTCAAGGTTTTTAAAGTATTTTTCTATCACAGTGGGGTTGATAAACTGATGTTTGGCGCATTTTTTTTTTTAAGCTCTTGGATAAATTTTGTATTTTGCCTTTCTCTCTCCAGCCTATTGTGAGACAAGAGAATCAGAATTTGGGGATGGAGAAACCTTCAGGAATAACGTGGTCTAATTATCTGTTCCACATCTTTCCAGGTACATGGGAACTTGGCTTTCCTGAGAGATTTCCAGTGGTGTGAAACCAATGGCTTGATGAGGTGGCCCATTCTACAAGCAGAAGGCTTTCTTAGAAAATTCTTCCCCTCATACTGAGCCAAAACATGCCTTGCTGTGGCCTCCCTGCAGCACTGCAAGGTCTCATTCCTGAGACATACCCAACTGCATTTGTGTTTCTTTTAGCAGCTGAACTTCCCCAGAAGCTACAGATCTCTCACTTCAGGGCAGCCTTCAAGAAGTACTAACTCCCATCTCAGCACAGCCTGCCCCCAGGGCTTCCCTAGGAAAGGAACAGAATCTTCCACCACCATATTGAGAAACTGTGTGTCAGCACCTCAAAAGGTCACAGGCACCTGTTAATGCTCACCACCATCACTCTCCCCTGACCTTCAAACACCACTCATAAAAAAGGAACAAAGAAGAAATCTGATCCATCACAATCAATAGAAGAGAAAAACAAACAAACAAAAAAACTCTCTGCAGAGATGCAATAAATGCTTTTTTTGTATGGTAATAGCATGAACCTACTTGGAATCTCTACAGTTCACGTGGGACCATCATCTGGGGGCACATTATTAGAGACACCCACTTCCAAGCTGCCAACTAGATCTCTCCACCTAAATCTCAGTGTGTTCAAGACCAAACGCATCCTCATTATAATTTCCCTCCCCCTCCAATTCTGCTCTCTTGGGTTCTGTTCAATTAACACTAGACATCTCAGTGTCCATCATCCATTCAAAACTATCTACTGGACACCTACTACGGGCACCTTTCTCTCATCAACTTTTGTGACAAAGGTTGCTATTACCAAACTCATTTCCTCTGCTTCCTGGACACAAGGAAGCTGTACTCTCCAGCCTTCCTTGTCCTTGGGTGCAGTTGGAATACTGAATTTTAGGCAATGGGACATGAGTGGAAGTGATGCATCTGCCAGGGCACCCTCTCCCATGCTCTTTCTCTCTTCCACCAGCTGGAATGATGTCCCGGGACAACCTTACAGGCTACGCATTGAAGATCCCCCTGGGTCTCTAAATGACTGTGTGGAGTGGATCCTTTCCACACTCTCGGTCTGTGAGTGAGTGAGAAATACAGTTCCATCATATCTGAGCCAACATATACTTGTTTGGTGGCTGATTTGTGATCAGCACTGTAACCAGTACATCTTCCATTTCCAATTCATTCATTCCTCCATTCTTTCATGAACATTTCTCAAACACTGACTATACTCCAGGCATTGGAGAGGCACTGGGGAAATAAAAATGACTAAAGGAGGTCACAGGTCTACCTAAACCAGACAATTAAAATCCAGTATAAATGATCTCATGGCGATGTGTATGTCTTAAGTTAGTCACAGTGGAAAGATCTGAGACTTCATTTTGAATCCCAGGCTGGTTTAGCTGCTTAAATACCTAAGTGTGTTAGCATCTTCATCCATAAACAGAAGCAATATTCCTTCCTGCCTAGTGTCAGGTGGATTAAATTGAATGAAACAGTGTATACAAAAGCATTCTGTCAACTATAAAGTACTTTGCAAATGTTAATTTAATTCACTGCAATTGTCCTAATCCAGGACCTGTTATTCGTGAAATATTGCACCAGCATCTTCATTAGAGTTTCTACCTAAAATTCTACCTATTCTTAATGAACAGATTAGTGAAGGTAACTTTTCTCAGTCTGAGCTTGGATTGGTCATTTCCTTATGCAAAAAAGTCTTCCAATACTCTACAATGCTTACAAAATGAAAGTCAAACATCTTAGCTCAGTATTCAAGGCCCTACATAGCACAGTCCCAAATTAATTGTTTTGTTTTGTTTTGTTTTCCAAATTAATTTTTAAGTCCGTATCAATCTCTGTGCAAGTCCAAGCTTTTCTTCTACTTCGCCCACATGATGTTCTAGCTAACACACCATTTCTACAATGTGCCACACTTTTTCACCTCCTTGCCTTGGTTTTTCTTTGTCTGGTTTTGTCCTTCACCACCATCTCTCCCCATTGAAACCTCCAAAATCTTCAAGGTCCAGCTCAAATATCACCAGCTCCCTAAAAATCTCTCTCCAAAAACACTTTTCAGAACCTCACCCGCCTCTGAACTACCACACAGCACTTGGTCTGAGTATTCTCCTCCACTATTGATAGATAGCACCTTCATTTTGAATAGCCTATTGTCTTTAGGAAGGAAAGAGAAAAAGAAATGTGAGCATTCAACAAAGGCACGTTACACTGAAGTAGAAAGTTCAGAAGGCATTCCAATTACCTGTGGCTGAATCACCAAAAATAGACAAATTACAAGAGCAATGGAATTCTCTCGATTGTCAGAAAACTATTTCTGTGCTTTAGGATCTATTATATTCAGGGGATGCCTTATAAAAGCTGTTACATGGAACTTCCATGTTGAAAGTCACTTTTACAAGAAAAAGTATAATCCTATCAGCAGAAGAGTAGAACCACAGTTCAAAGTCACTAATTCATTTTCCCAGTCAATTCTTCTTTGCAGATTTTAGTTCAGTCTTATTTTAGAAAAATGAGAGAAACACATTTGTTAAATTGTCCCACTGATATCACGTAAGCAGTAAGCTTCTATGTTAGTGTTTTTATGGAACTAGCCGTGAGTGGCAAATTTTTCATTCATTTGCATATATAAAGTTAAAAGTATTCATTGATAAAAATAATTTAAGTCACTCTTTCTGTCAACTGAGAGTTTGCTTCATTTTCTCCCTTAGGATTAACAAAGGGCGGGGAGAAGCTGGGGACTCTCTCCATACCAACACCTCCACTCTAGATACTGAATTCATGCAAATCTTAATAGAACAGACATACCACACGTACAATGCTAACAGTATTTTCTATCATCTATTCTTGTAACAAACTGGGCTGAAATGCAATTCGAGTTCCTTGAAGATATTTCTCTATAGAATAGAGAAGAATGAATTTCTATCAGCCTGTGAGTGAGAGGATAGGGTATGTAACTGGGAATTCTAAAAAAAGATTCAAAAGTAGTACTCCTTTTAGACAACTTAAGTACTTTGTCCTGTAAATAACAGAATAGGAAATAACTTGTGGCCACAGATATGCTACTCTAACATAAATTAGAAAATGCTTTCCAGAAACTGAAAGAAACTGTATCATAAGCGATTGATCAAAACACGTGGAATTCAGTGCAGACCATTTCCTAAGGAAAGCCATATGAAAAACAGTAAAATACACACAGGAGTCCAGCAAACAACTAATCACTGGCCACCAGGTGAACTCTGAGTAAGATACGCTGTATGGCATAAGCACAGTACATTTTCTCAGCCTGACCAAGCACAACCAGCTTCCTCGCTGCATATGTTAATGCTGAGACAACAGTTAAGGAAAAACTGTTCACTGCATAGTGCAGTCCAAAGCGTTCACATAGTCGTGGTAGGATCTGGGGGAAGGGAAGGGAAGGGAAGCAAAGGGAAGGCAAAGCAGCCCTGGGCAGGCACTGGAGCGCGCTTACCTCCAGAAGTGAAAAGCGAAGAGAGGACTACAGGGACTGCCTGGGCTGGATGGGGTTGGACTCAGGCTCCTTGGAGTGAGACTGAAAGTTAAAATAATGTCATTCCAAGTGGGAGAAATGATGGCAGTATAAACACTACAGCTCATTGAAGGGACTCTGTTCCCTCTAGGCCAAAACCATCAGGGCACGCATATCAGGACCACTAGGTAATCATCTAATCACGTGCCCCTTTTTGGCTCTCAAACGGAGAACAAGCACAATGCTTCCTGCTGAAATTTACATTCTCAAAACCACTGCTGCCATTTTTATTTGTGCCTTTCCTTTGTCACAAAACAACTTGGCAGATATGTTCGACAAGCGATGTTTGCAAAGAAAATCCACTGTTGTTTTTAACATTGAGTATATTCTATTTCTGATTCAGAAGCAATGGTAAATCTATAGAAGAGCTATCGGACCACAGAAATGAAAATTGAAGTTAAATACTGCAGTTTTTTAAAAGCAAAGCCAACAAACATTTCCATAAAGGAAGATGCATTTTTAAGCACTTTGCAGTGAAAAGTAGCCAACATGTTCTCTAATTCTCAGGGGGCAATGGTAAAAAGTGTTCTTATGTTGATACTTGTAATAAGTAACTACAAAATTTCTCACATATGGCTATAAAGTATTTTCCTCTCCAAAGAGGTTTTTTCAAATTCATCTGTAATGGGCCATTATAATTTCTATTCTCACCAACCCATCCAAACCACCAAGCGTATTCACCAGCCAACTCTCAAATATTCAGCATGGGGTGATCTTACAGTCTCTTTAACTCCTTTACTTTTGGCTTCATGGCTCTTCTCTTTTAGGGAGGAAGTGAAACTTAAATTTATCAGATATCTTATAACAATTTTGCCAATAGATCTAATCTATCAAAGTATGAAGTTAATACTAGTCAATTCCCAATTATTTTCACCTGGCAAAATCAAAATAAGAATTAGCTAGGTATTCTGGTACCAATTCTTAGGTTGAATTGAGTGCTGGAAACTCCTGCTACATTTTATTGAGTTTTTAAAAGAACATTCTTCTGCCTCTCCTTTGGACCATGACTCTACATTGTACCACATTTTCCTACCCAAGAGAAAGGCGTCATGGAACTGAGTTACATTTTGGCTAATTCAAGCTGTTTGTGCCCTTCACTGTACAGAGAAGTGGCAACAGTAACTAAAATCAGATTTGAGCATCTTAATGCCATCCTTTTTCCCCATTAGGTGGGTAACTGAGACTTGGCTCTATTTGTTTTAAACCAGAATGTTACTGTTCAAAATGTTCCAATTGACTTAACAGAGTAACATTTTATATCTTCTAAAACCATTCTCTGGTTTGGTGCCAGTACTTGGTAAACGGAGGGATTGTTTTCCTTATACATTCAGAGCACAGTCAAAAGCTGCGCTTTTAAACATACTGGAGTCTAACTTAGCAGCTCATTGGAAAGCTCTCATGAATGTCCACAGATATAGCCATCATTTAATCTAAGTACAGTCTTACCTGTTCCTTCTGGTCCTAAAACAGGCATGCAAAGACACTGAAGCAACTCCACACCTCCAAGCTGAGACATGTTAACATGTGTGCTATGAAGTGCCTATGAACCTAATTCTATATTAAACTGAAAAAAGGAGGAAAAAAATCCAATTTCTCAGAAATCAGAAAGCCAGCATCGGCCATTTATATGTCAGAAATTTTTGGATAAATTAATGATCCATTCATTTCTAAAATACTTATATATTTAGTGTCTCACATCCAGGATTTCAATTTCTGAAACAGGAATCAGAAACTGCCTCATGTTATTGATAAATCAGATGGAAAATTCTGAATTGCATCTACAGAGTATAAAACACGCTAGTGTAATAGTCCATGCTGCAGTACCTACGAAATTAACTCTCCTGAAAGAAAAACAGCAATGCCTCATGAGAGAACATTCAAGAGCTGTTCTGAGTAGTTGGTCTGTTACAAGGTTCCCCAAATAAATAAAATTACATATATTAAAACTGCTCTTAATAAAATCAATGATAAGACTTTCTATTTTAACAGTTCTCTGCAGTGGTAAGAAACTGAATTTACTCAGACTGCAGAATTAGCTTTCTCAAATGAATGTAAAATTAATTACCTACCTAAGAGTAGTTTTATTTTTCAAGGTAAACAAAACATTCAAAGTGAATTTCATGCTAACACTACAATGACATTGAAGGGTGGTCCTCTATTCTACTGTCTCAGACTCCCCAGGTAGAGGAGTGAGCTGTTTTTAGATGCACAGTAACATTTAACAGGGTAGAGGTCAGATCGAGGGGGTGTGGTCTGAGACCAAAACAAAATCCTGGGGAACCCCCTGTGCTGGGCTGACTCGTATGTCCTACGTCATTGCTGGCAAAGTCACAAAATTTGTGGCATACCCCAGTCTCTGGAATTATACAGGGAACAATGGATACAACTGAGACTGTATTTTAAAAAGTAACTTTGATGTATCTCCTGTTAATGTGGTCGAGATACCAAAAAAGAAAGAAAGCAGAGGTGTGATGTGAAATGATAAACGCCAAGTCCAAAGACAACAACCAGGGAGCAGCACAACCAGAAGCAGTGGCGAAAGCGACGCGGGGGTTAAAGCTGGGCCTGGAACACAGCCACGGGCATCTGAGCTGCGCGTTTCCAGGATGTTAGAGGGAGGACAGCTAAGTAGAAAGATGAGTGCATGCCACCCAAATATTTCACACAGATGAGGAGGGCTGAACGTCAGGGTGGAGAGGGGGCAACACAGAAGGCAGTGGGTATGCACTCTTTGTATCTCTATTATATGAAAAGCCACATCTAGCAAGAAGGTGGTAGGAGCCCTCCAACTTTTTGCAGCTGAGCACCTGTTAGTAAAAATTCACTGTATAATTTTAGAGCAGGAACTGATTAGGAAAGTACTCAAATTACTTCACAAATGTTGTACTTTTTTTTTCTTCTTTCATCTATTAATTGAGAAAACAGTTTCCCTTGTATATGACGCATCTACAGGATTCAAAAGGAAGAGTTACTGCTTGGAACCAGGCACAGGTCTCACCTGCAGTCTCTTCCTGGAAGGAGTCCAGTATAAGATGACTGGGATTGCCCAGATTTCAACAAAAATGTAATTTTCTATCTGTATTGCAAGTTAGAAAGCAGACTTCTCTTTTTCTACCAGATTTCTATTTCACTGTTTATCATTTTAAGTGTGCCAGCACAGACTAACTCAGAGCTTCTGCATCTCTGACTACCAGATTTAAAATAAAAATTTGCTGACACTTCCTGCATCACAGATGTTCAACTTCTGCGCCACAAATTAGATGTGGGCATTTGACGTGGCTCCATCAAATCCCAGGGCAGTCAGATACTTTAATGGGTTAAAAAGAGAGAAAGACAGAAACACAGCAAAGCAAACACAGAGCTCAACTAGGTAAACACACTGCATGCGGTAGTTGGAGACTCTGCAGAGAGGATGCAAAATGTACCACAGTTCATTAATATTCTGTTGCACAGATAAAACATGGACCACATCTAATGAGTGTCACAGATAACCCTTCTCTTGCACTCTTCTCCACTGTAATGTCTTCTGTTGTTCAATGCAGACGAGGCCCTTCTTTAGAAAAAGACGGCATAGGGATAAACAAACAGTAAGAGAGAGGGAGGAAAAGAGACACAGCACGGCCTGCTGATACATTCTTTCACAATGAGCTGTTAAGCTGTTTCCAGCACTGAGGTTTAGGAACTTTAAATATGCAGCAGCGCTTTTCCTCTGACTGCAATGCAAAAAGGCTGGGTCTGGGTTTCCACATTAGCCGAAACCAAATGCCATACATTTAAGGCAGGTTCCTTCCACCTCACACTGCAGTGCTCTGAGGCTGTCAGTACAAACAAATGCTAAATAGCTATTGGTCGCAGGGACGCGCGTGCCATGCAGAAAGCATTAAAATATTAAAGAGAGACAATACTTACTCCAAGGTCAGCCCCGGAATCTGCAGCCTTTCCCGCTGGGCTTTCATGGTTGTTATATGTCACCACACTCTATTGTAACCATGACACATAGTCCCTGCCAGCGTCCCGGCGATGACACAGAGCCGAAAAGGAACCTCTATAAAGGGCTGGACTAACAACCTCTCGAGGGGGAGGGGGATCCTGCAAGTTTGGGTCCTTCCACCTCTCGCCGGAACCCGGAGATGCCAGCCGCACTCCTCAGGTTAACGGCAGTGCACACTGCACTGATTTCGTTAAGGGAATGAGGCTTTCGGCTCTGCATATCAAGTAATTGGGTTTCTGATTTTTTTTTTAAAGAAAGTCGCTCCACTCACAGACCCAGTTTTCACCTCAGTGAAATGAAAAGTCCTTTTCACCACGCAGACTGGAAAGAAAAATAACAGAGCAATGGCATCATACTTGTAAAAGAGTTGATCTCAGCAAACCTCAACTATTCCCCACCTCCCAGGGATGCTCCCGAAAAGAACTTGGCCACCCTGAGGAAGCTGAGCTTATTCTGTCCTTGGTGGAGTTAACAAAATCAGTCATGCTCCACAAGAAGGGCTCAGGGAATAGTGCCCAATGAAAATAATTAGATTTTTTTCTTTATATGGCAATCATCAGAAAGAGGAATAAACTAACTGCCTTAATTGGGGGGAAGTTGAACTCTGTTGTGAGGCAGAGACTTGTGTGAACAGGCAGAACCCTGCAATGGGAAAATACCAACTGCAAGCACAAGAGGCAGGTGCTTGTATGTTTAAGCTGACTTTTAAGAACATCGCAGGGCTACATACTTCACAGAAGTAAGCACATGTGAATAAGGAAGGAAAGGGAGAACATATATTCTGGAAGCCTGAGAGTTCATCCCGCATTTACTTAATTGACAGGTTTTCACAGTATTCATAACTTGGGATTAAGTGTGCTTCCATTGTCGCGGACAAAGAACGTATCTGACTCACTTCCTGTAATGCATTTTAAAATGTTTTAAAATCTGGCCACTGTTGGTTGGTTGAGAAGAAATACTAGAACACATCCACATTTTATTTTAACAAGATTTTTCATTTTCAAGCACTGCAGGGCTACATAAACACAGCCAAGCTGCAGTGAAACAATTGTGTTCAAATGGTTACTTTTAAAAGGCCGTGAAGTCAATCTACACATTTTCACAGATGACGAAGCTACGGGCGCACAGTTGGTGGTGGACTGGAATTAGATTCTGGTGTTTACTCCTGTCCCAGGGACCGTCACGTACAGGGATGCCGTGTGCATTTGTTCTGGTTGCGCCCTACACTAGGATGCTGAGGCCCAGCCTGCTTCCCACTTCACCAAGCCTGCGCCAAGGCTCTGGGCTGCTTCTGTCCTATCTTTTTTCACTTTCACAACATCACCCTCAGCTCTGCACTCATCTAGAGGGTCACCTATTTCTAAACCTACAAAGCTGCATGAGGATGAGAGGAAATTCAGATGACCTTCCTGGAACCCCTCTCTGCAACCTACCTGCCAACTTGCTCTGAGATATTTGTTAATGTTACTTCCCCTTTTGTGTGAGCTGACACAACTAACCAACCCTGCTCCTTTTTAGGGGCAATAAACCCACTCCCGCTGGGAATACAGTCAATGGTTAGTCCCCATAGGAAAGCAGACAGAAATGTAAACAAGGAACTGTAACTAGTATAAAAGCATAACAATAAGAAATAATAAAGATATAATGGAATACAGAGGAAACAAGATCAACTTTGTTCCCCGTCCTCCCCTCCCCCATGCAAATTAGCTCCTTTGCAATGCATACTATCCAGAATCACCCCATTCTTTCCACCTGAACCACGTGATCCAAGATAGACTGTGTCTAGGCTAGATCACTGTAGTCTCCTGCTAACTGGGCCCTCTACTTCCTCCCTGCTACCCTCCTACCCTTTTTGGCCACATGAACTCTCAAAGAATCTGTTCCAAAATATATCACTCCTTTGTTCAAAATCCTCCAATAGTTTCTCTCTTACTCCAAGTAAAAGCCAAAAACCTAGCAAATTTGGCCAAAAAATGGGATAATTGAGCATCAGTAAGAGTGATAATGGCAATGTATTAAAATAGATTGCAAGTTTAAAGTCATGAGTTCAAGAAGATAAGGAAAGAGGGGGAAAGGAAGGAAGCCAGCCAGCCAGGGCCACCTTTGAGGATGCCAGAAAACTACCCCATTCATTCTGAAAACTGGTAAAGGGTTAAAAAAAAAATCAAGTTCTTATCCTGATTTCTCTATGAATTCTACCTCATAGATGGGAAATGATTCTTTTCATGGAAGTATTCAAAGTAGTAAATAAAGAATGAATGACAAAATTAGATGATCACCATTTTTTCAAACCCCAACACCAATCAGTAGATCTAGGCCATAAGCAACAAGGACTGCTGACATCACAGAGACAACCGGGCCCTATATGCTTCTTGATGCAACGCATAGGAAGTGGTTTTACCAAAAAAGCCATATCACCTCTGGATACAACCAACCTCTACATCAAAATATCATCCTATAGTAGTGACAAAGGAACATGTTAATATCACAGAGACATGATCAGCAAAAGCTAGACTGTGAAAGCCAGAACAAATGATCTGGGTTCTTAGACATTTTCAAAGGAGGAGGGGGAAAAACGATGGAAAGGGAACCTAAACACTAAAAAAGACTTGAGACATATCAACTAATCGCAACATATAAACCTTTTTTGGGGTCTTGGTGTCAAACACATAAGCATTCAGACAATAATCAGCATGACACACCACACACACGCACGTACACACACACACACACACACACAGGGTATTAGTTAATGCTAATCAGCTGTTTTTAAGTATCACATTGGGATCAGGATCATTTTTAATTCCTTATCTTCTAGAGACACTCCCCAAAATATTCATAGATAAAATAAAATGTCTAGGCTTTCCTTCAAATTAATCTGGAGAGGGAGATTAAGACATAATATATATAAAAGAAAACTGCCCATGAGTTACTATTTATTAAACCCAGGTGATGGGTAGTGGGGGCTCATGGGAACTGCTCTGTCTAGTACATGTTTGAAATTTTCTGCAGTAGAAAACTGAAGAAGAGTTCTTACCATGCCCACAAAGCTCTGTGTGACAGGTACAGACCCACTTTCCTGGCCTCCCTGGCTTCCTCCCGGACAGCTCCCACCCTCACTCCTGGCAGTTCTTCATGTACACAAAGCACATTCCTACCCTACGGCCTTTGCATTTACGGCTCCCTCTGCCTGGAACTCCTTTCCCCTGAGACATCCAAACGTCTTGCTTATTGGAAATTACAAGCTTTCCCCACACCTTGTGTTTCCTTCTCATCCAGAGGTATTTGTCTCCTCAGTACTGATCATCACTTGACATATTCTGTACTGATTTGCTGATTGTCTTCCCCTATGAGAGGAGGCTCCAAGAAGGTAAGTGGGTCATGTGCATCTCCAGTGCCAAGAAGGGCCCACAGGTATTCAATACATGACTACTGAAAAATGAAATATTCCTTCCTATATTGCTGAAACCACTGACCAAAGAGATTCACTCTCCTTTTTCTTATCATTAGATATGCACACAGTGTTAGATAACTTAAGTGTCAGAACCATGACCTCAGAGAGTGGCCTTCAAGAAACTGGAGAATCAGGCCATGTTCAGATACCCCATGAAGACCCAAAAAGACCCTGCCGGCTAGAAGGCACACAGCAAGGGCTAGCTGCACAAACATCCGTGCACAGGAGAAGACTAAGGTTACGCTAATGTGCTATGTTTTGACGGCAGGTGCGTAGGTGGGGGAGGACATTGGTTTAAACTACTTCGGAATGACTGAGAACACATGCACAGAGGCCAAAGTCAAGCAGCCTTCTATTCTTACAGGGAAGGAACACCAATCATACCAACGGTGCGAGATGGGCTTTGAACAAGCCCAGGGCATGGCTGGCTTAAGCCTGGGTCCTTTTGTGTATTCTCTAGGGCAGTACTTCGCAGCCAGGAGTGGTAGTGTCTGAGGACCTTTCTGGTTGGGAGGAGGGTGCTGCTGTGGGCATCTGGTGGGCAGGGGTCAGGGACGTTGCCGAACCCCCTGCAGTGCCCACGACTGACTTCATGACAAAGAATCACCCAGTCCCACATCAGAAGTCCTGCTCTAAGAACCCTGCTGTGAAGGCAAGCACTAATTTCTACAGGACCCTCAGCATCACTAACCAGCATGAAACATTCTGGTTCTGATTTCATCACACTCAGGAAAAAACAAAAGAGCAGTCTGATTGTTTGTTTTATCTTCCAATATCTCCTCTCTCAGCGACATTACTAACCTAAGAGTAGGTCATGCTCCCGTCCTGTTTTCAGGGGGAATGGCTTTTGACAGCCAGAGCCCCAGAAGTGTCTCGAAATCACAGAGATCCAATTACCAGGGTCTCCATGCCACACCTGAACAGCAACCTAGATACTGAAATCTGCAAAGCAAGACAACCCAGCTACAGTCAAACAAGCTCCCAGCGGCGCCAAGGCCCCAGCTGAAGGAACGGCTCACACATCCAGCCAGGTACGGGATCTGAGGCACAGGGCAGCTGAGACTTACACATAAGGGTTTGACTTCTTAGACGGAATTCAAGGGACAGACAGCAGGTCAGTCTGTATTTTCTCATTTTTTGTCTCTCCAGATTCAAGGCTTCCACAAGAACGATACAAAACCCTAAGGCAAGAGTGAAAATGCACATCACTCTCCCTGGATATTCAATTATTTACATTCTCTTAAAAGGTGGGCATGGTTGAAGAAAATGTCAAGAAAATGTGTGTGTGGGCTCCCTTTTAAAAGTCACATGACCCAAAAATACTTAGACCACATTATTAGCATTTTCTCTCCCTCAGTAGCTGATATCACTCCTTTCAAAATGTTTTATTCAGTAGTCCCTGTTCTAGGTGTGAGAGGGAGAGCGAGCAGTAGATGAGACAGAAAGACTCGTCTGTGGAACCCAGTTAAGCTGGGGAAACAAAGGACACAAACAAGATCACTTCTGATAAGGACAGGTACTGCGCAGGTGCCGTCACAGGTGACATGATGATCAGTGACTCGGGGAGCAGACAGTGCTTTTAGATTAGGACCAGGAGGACTTGGTGATGCACAAGCTTCATTTGCAGGATGAAAAGGAGCCAGTTCATGAAGAGTCAGGAAAAGAGAATACAGGCAGAGAGAACAGCAATTGCAAAATCTCTGAAGCTGGGACAAGGTTGACTCATTTCATGGCCATAAAGAAGGCCATGTGTCTGATGTGAAGTAATGTAACTACAAAATGCAAACTTTTTGAGCATTTATGTAATGCATGGTATTGGGGAGGGATGCAATAAAGGATCCTATGTAAGTTTGGTTCTTAAGGATTTTATCATTTAGCAAAATAGGAGGAAGGACAGGATAAAAAGTTACAAGAGGGAATAGCTTTATCTTCTATATGCCATGAAGATAAAAAATCAGGTCTTGATTTTTGTGATACCTTTCATAATAAGCATTAAAATTTTATGCAGGCCTTTTGGAAAAGCCAGTTAAGGGCTTCTGAGGACTCTTCAAAGAGCAGGTAACACGAGGCCGTCCACATGTGTTCATTCACTGAAGGACATTGATCAAGTGCTTCCTCCAGGCAAGACACTAGAGAAGCAAGATGACTAAGATAGGAGGCCTCCTAGAGGGGCATGATGAGTAAAGATCAGGGCAGAAGCATCTTCCACTCTTTCCCCCCTCCCTGCCTCCTGCCCTCTCCTGTTCTTCCCTCAAACACAGTAATACCCTTCTCAACAGAGAGGGCTCATCACCAGTATCTACAGAGTTTGCTAAAGACATTTTAAGACACATAAGGTATCAAATTAACCACCTGTACACCTTTTCTGAAGAAACTACTAGGGGATATGTTTCACCTTAACAATGAGGTAAGCCATTTAAGAGAAATGCATACGATCAAGGACAGGGCAGTGTAGGGAGAGACGTGAAGGGAATTACCAGGATGAGGGTAATGATGGTAAAAGGACATCCCAAGAAAACAGCCATGCAGCAGACCTCGAGAGCACCAACCAGTCTGCAACAGAAAGGTGGAGGTGTCCATCAATGGATGAACAGATAAACCAGACATGATATATACATGAAGTGGAATGTTACTCAGCCTTAAAAGGGAAGGACATTTTGACATACACAGTAATATGGGTGAACCTTAAAGACATTATGCTAAGTGACCCAAGCCAGCCACAAAAGGAACAGTGTCTAATTCCACTTTTATGAGGTACCTAGTATAGTCAAATTCCTAGAAACAGAAAGTAGAGTGATGGCTTGCCAGGGACTGGGGGAGTGAGTGTGTAATGAGTCTGGGATTTCAGTTTGGAAAGATGAAAAGGTCCTGTGGAGGTAAGGTAGTGACAGTTGCACAACAATGTGAAGGTACTTAATGCCACAGAACAGCATACTTAAAAACATGGTAACTTTTGTTATATGTATTTTTCAATTAAAAAAGAAAAGAAAAGAAAAAGTGTATCTATCCTATGACTCTACTTATCTGAAGTTCAAAATCAGGCCAAACCAACTGACACTATTAGAAGTTAGGAGAGTGGTTGGAGGGGTGGGACATTGTTGGGGTGGTACTGACAGGAGGTATAAAGGGGACTTCTGAAGCACAAATAATGTTGTTTCTCGACCCAAGTGCTGGTTATATAAATGTACACAAATGGGGAAAATTCCTCAAACTTGTGAATCTGGGGATTCCTCAAAATCTCAAGCTGCATCTCTCACAAAAAGCATAGAATCTATTTTAGAGGTTTTACAGCTTTCTTACACACATCTCTTTTTTAAAAAGTCATTTATACTCAGCCTTATTCCATGCAGTATCTGAGGCAGTATGTAAGAATACACACACACACTACTCAATAACTTCTGGTTAAATTAACACATGAAGCAAAGTAAAAAGTAAAAGTCAATTAAATCAGAACCAAAGAAAACAGAAAATGGAACAAAAGGACAAATTCATGGGAACCCAAATATTCAGGAAACACAGAATGCTAAAGTAAAGGGGTAAATTTTACAGAGCTATCTGAGAGCAAAATAATTAATCACTTGCCCAACATTATACAGCTATTAAGTGACTGAGCCAGGATTTTAAATCAGATTTTCTCACCCAAAATACTTTGTTCTTTTTACTAAAGTACAGTATACTTTTCCAGGTCACAAAATATAAACACTGAATTACTCGACAAAATGATTTCAGGAGCACTTTTCTAGGTAATATTTTCTACATATTTAATTCACACCAAAAACTGATTTTCAATAGCATTTTGGAAAACATACTGTGTAAAGCCAAATGCACTCTGGATACATAACCCAAAGATTAGCTAGTAAACTCTTTTTGAGGGGTTGGTAAACTCTGTCAAAAATGGCCAATAAACAGAAATATTAGATTAAATGACACAGGGCTTATAAAAAGCTTCACAAACTACGAAGCACTTTCCCAGGGTGGTAACTGATGGAAGACCGCTTGTCTCCATGCTTGGCCCCACAGTTATCTCCTGTCTGGCTAGATCATCATGGGTACAGGATACACAGCACTGTCCTTGGTATTTTCTATTTCTGTTAAGTGCTTAATTACATGTGGCCTGACCCCTTATCAGCCCCACCATCTTCTTTCAGGAGCTCAGCCCACACACGCAGAGTTCCTCATTAGAGAAAAGCTCTCTTTAAAGGTTGCCCTCATGATGTCTGATTTTTAATTTTTTTTAATTTTCACATAGTGAATTTACACAACTAAGGCATTTTCCACAACTGAAACTCTGTGAAGTTTTTATAAATAATAGATGCCAAACAGAGACCTAAAATAGGTAATGTGAAGATGGACAAATGAAAGAAAAATCTTACTTTTTTAAATACGAGGAGGAGAACAGTAAATTTAAAACAATCAAAAGAAAGAAGGAAAAAGATGATCACCTGTGAATTTTAAACACAAAGGGCCATATGCAATAGTTAAGTGATTTTAGGGAAACGTCATCAACATTTGTGAACACAGGTTCTGAAACCTGGGCCAGACAATGTGATAAGAAGAGGCACAAAAGTTTTCATCATCACTAAAGATCTATGGTCTTAAAAACGCTCAACTTTTTGAAATTTCTGCCCCCAACATATCTTGTATAATTGCAAGTTAAGCATATCCCTCCGTTGTTATGAAATGCTACGATGAGCTGATAGCCCTTAGCAGATGACCCATATGTGTGTGTTGTTCTGCTGTTCGAAGTCATGGTAACAAAAACATCAGAATTACATGACTAGGTGCAATGCATGCAATGGAGACTAGCAGAGCAATGGAAATACAAATGCTATTTCTTTATATTGCATGTTTGATAACTATCATTCCTCCAGCTAACATTTACTGAATACCTATTATGTGCACCATGCTGGAAATAACAGAGAAAATCAGTATTTCCTACTTTTGTTATAAAACGTTTTCTTGGCTTAAAAACAGAATTCTATGGGAAAGGTTTCATTGGCTCTATTCTGAGAGCTGGAAGGGAGGGAAGGAGGGACACATTGACCCAAACTTGTTTTCCTTAACAACAGTCTTTACATTGATTTTCATCCGGATAATCCAAGCTCTGTTGGACAATAGAAGAGGTGAAATTAAAGACTGGAAAGAGTAACGCTGGCTTTGTAGTCACACTATCTGTTTAGACTTAAAGCATTCTGTGTGAGCAAAAGAGAAAATGGGGCTCACACTTGTCTACTTCAATTAGCCAAGCAACACAGAGAGTCACATGCTGTTAATGTGATAATTTCCATCTTCATCAATGTGTATTTGTTAAAGTTTTTTTGTTTTGTTTTGTTTTTAAAGAGTGTGTAGCTTCTAAGAGCTGTCCCCCAAGTACAAATCAGCTGGCCAGCATGGCATCATGAATCCAAAGATGAAAACCAAAAAGAGAATGCAATCTGAAACACAAGTATCACTGTCTGGTAATCTGAAAATCCTTCTCACCAGCTGCCATCTTTTCCATTGAAAAACACAATCTTTCAATGCAAATACAGCACCTTTTCAGAAACACTAGGAATTACTGAAATAAGCATTTTATAAAATCTAACGATCAATGAATTTTGCAAGAATATCAAGTGATTTCTGAGTTATATACATGGAGAAAATACAAAATGCATTCCATAGAAAAATGTTGAAAAATACATTTCAAACTATTGATTCTCTCCTGAGCAGAACGTGAATTTTTTAATGTATAATATTCTGAATAACTATTATTATCTTCTAAAGAATTTCCAATTATGATTTTTACGTTTTTCTTTTAGTCAAATTTTATTTAGAACATTATTTCCAAAGCTTCTGAAAAACTTTGTTGATTTCTAGGATTATACTATAAATATCTAACATTTAGCATTTGTGTCAATTTCATGTGTTTCTACCTATAGGTGTTCTTACCCCGTTTTACAAATGAGGAAAGGAGGCAGAGAAGTAATTAACTTGTCCAAGGTCACCCAGTGAGGAAGAGAGGAGAACATTTAATAGTAGGCTCTGGGTAATTTATTGAGATTGCTTTCTGTAGCTTAATAAAGGATCGATTGGATGAACGTTCCTTAAGTATTGTGAAGTGTGGTGGGAAGATATAGTCTATATTTACAGCATATAACATTCAATATAGATCCATTCAAATCCTAATTAACTTTATTTTTATTTTCTTGACCTCATGTTGATAACATTCTGTCAAAACACCTGCACCCTACCCAAAAGTAGATGCCTCTTAGACCAGGATACAGAAGGCTTTCATTTTTTAGGATTATTGAAGGACATCATTTGTTTCTGAGCTAACTGGTACACCTGGGGAGGTTGACAGAGCATCAGATCTCCGAGTCAACACTCTGACACATCGTAGTTACTCAAATCTCTTGAGTGAACGCAGAACTTTCCTTTCTTCAAAATAAGTAATTATCTTCAATTTCTAATAGTATATTTGTTCCTAGCACTCATTATTTCCACATTCAACCATTTTACCACACTATTTACTGTTTGTCCCCAATAGTCTTCTCCTTAATATGGATTATTTATAAACATTTTATACATTTTGAATTATTCTATTTGTTTATGTTTTTTGGTAACATCTAATGTTTATTATTTAGTTAGCACTGTAAGATTAAATATGTATAAAGGATCTATGATTTCAACTGTTTTAAGAACTCTATGATGAAACAGAACTACTCAAATTTATCTAAGACAAAAATGACTTTCTTCAACTTTACTCAATTAAAATATTGACCTCAACTTAAACATCACTTGTTCAAAGAGATCTCCCCTGACCTCCCGATCTAGATTAGACCCACAGTTATCCTCACCTAGGACATTCTGCTCTTTTCCTTTGGAGCATCTATCACAATCAGGATAAGTTTTAAATATATGTAAATATAAACCCATGAGGGCAGGGGTCATGCCTTTTCTGTTCACCACTTTATACTAAATGCTTATTTCATACGCTGTTCACACATAGGAGGCATTCAACTAATACCTGGCAAAGCAAAGAAGCAATAGTTAAAGGTCACTAGAAGCACAGTCATCAGGTTCAGCTGGGAGATTGTTTCTAGAAGACTTAATTACCATTCTTTAGAGAAATTGGAATCACTCCGGACTATCTTGAGAAGTCCAGTGTGCCATGTTTTACTCAAGTCCATCCAAGCCAGTGGTACAGACAGCATCATCTCAGAGCAGCAATAAGAGCCATGGAGCTTGGAGACTGCTTTGGAGGAAAGCTGAGAGCTACCTGGAGAGAGAGAGGCTGAGGTGAGGTGTTTGGCCCTGGACCAGCAGAGGAGACAGGCAGAGGCTGCAAAAAGGCTTTGGGTGCCAAGAGGTGGGAAAGGAGAAGTGTAAAGCCACAAATTGTGATGATTCTGTCATCGTGCCAAACGGCAGAGGACGGCTCAAGAGGCACCCCTGATGACGTAACACAGTTATACGTGAAGACTAGTCACACCTCATCCCTTTCCCAATAATCTAAACTTGGAATCAGATTCTACATCTGTCTTCCCATGCCCACATTCTAACAGAACGCAGTCTTCGGCTCTGTGACAACTAATCCAATTCAGAAAATGATGTGGGTTCCCATCTTCACCATTCCTTCTCTGTCTGCTCAGCCAGCCTGGGAACTCAGACTCTGAGTAGGTTTAAGTCCTATAAGCCACCAGCCCCCTTCATTACCGCACCTCTTCTTTAGAAATGTGGTACTCAGGATGGTTGGGACTTGTGACACCTGCCCTGTGGATAAGAGGGATGTCACTTTGTTGAGAAACTCATCATCTAAATACTCCATTTTCCTTTGTAGCTTGCAGGGGAGAGAAATTTTTTTTTTTTGGAAAAGTTGCCAAATAGTACGAGACAATTAAATAAGTGTCAATGTATCTTCACCAATCGCAATCCCAAACTGCCTCCTCACATCACAGGCTGCTGCCTCTAAAAGAATGGAATTCCTAAGATCTACCACTAAGACCTGAAATGTACCCACAATCTCAAATCTAAGTTAAAATCCAACTTTCCTGTGGGGTCCGAGCTTGGATAGTACCAGCTTTATGGACTATGTAGTCGCCTGCCATAGAAAAGGCCTTGCAGGATGGGCAAGGATTACAGCAGAGAAGAGACTGTCCTGTGGAAATTTCACTATAATAATTCTTCTAGACAGAAAAGACTGCAGTGAGAAGTGGTATTGAGAGTAAAGTGAGTGGGAGGTTAGCTTCTAATCTCTAGATGGCAAAGTAGAAAACTTAAAATACCTGAAATCCCTAAGTAATCAGAGAAGAGTGTGAACCCCTTCCCCTGTGATTTCTGTAAAAGTACAGACTGAAAGCTCATGTGCTTTATGTGAAAAGGCAGAAGCGAGAGACATTCACACATTTTTTTTCTTTGTGTGGAGATGGATATGGTATATGAATTAAAAAGAAAAGCTATGTTCCTTTATTTTAATGTGCCTTTGTCAGGTCAGGACCAGGCTGAAACAGAGGTCTAGTCCAAACCCTACAGGGACCATAAAAGTCATCCAGAGAAAAAAATATCCATTTTTTTCAGGGTCCTACTTCTTCTAAGGCAGAAACAACAATAAAGAATTCTGAGGTGGAAAGAATTAGTACATCATAAAAAATAGGAAAGAAAAATAAAATACTCTCACACTGACTGTCCCTAAGAGAATTTATTCACATACTTAAATTTATGCAGCAAGTTACCAGGAGCCTCGTAAATACTGGGCCCATAATCAGGCTGTAACCTTTCATTGTATTTACATTTCATTAGGGGGCACTAAGGTAATGATCTTCGAAAGACTTCACTGCGGCCAGTGCAGGAGAAAGTGGACATCTTAAAGGGAGAGGGCATAAAAAAGGAACGTCATTTGTCCCAGTGGCACAGAATTATTAAAAACAAACTGTTTAAAAAGTTACTCTGTGCTTTTACGTGTTTCCCACTTGCAATGGCATTTGAAATTAGTTCTACTCCACACATAATATGGGAGGTAAGACCTGAATCTCTCTGACTCCAGAATTTAGAGTGAACTTTGAGCAGTACACGGGAAACAAACACACTTCCATGAAATAGAGGCTGCAACAGTCATTTCCAAAACATCTAGAACATTCGCCATATATATATTACCGCTTGTCATCTACTGCTGGCAAAATCCATGACAGCCTTTCAGGCCCTTCCGCAGCAATCTCAATAGCTGCCCCGAAGGGCAGAGCAGCAATACACTGAATAAAACACCCGATGCCTGCATTATTCCTTTGAAGGCTGTCAGCTATACATTTTGAATAACCTGAAATGAAGATCAAAAGGGAATGGAATGCATTTATTTATTTATTTCACCCGAGGCAGTGAATGAAAAGAAAGTAAAATTTAGGATCAAAAAAAAAAGTTTAAATGGAGGCAAACAGCAATACTCAGTTGCTAAGATCCATGAAGTTCAATCACTTCCTCTAAGTCACAAAGCATGACACTGAGCTATAAAATGGAAAGCAAAGGAACAAAAAGAGTTAAAAAGAAATAAAACCAGATATTCGGTCCTCCCACTTTTTTCCTCCTCAGTCACCTCCAATCTGACCTTCCACTGACACAGCTCCTCCTGTATTCCAGTCATGAGCATCACCTCGGTTCTCTTCAATCATTTCAGCCTGAGAGTGGTTCCTTCTTCCTGTGGGGATTCCCTGGCAAGTGTTCACATTTCTCCCTCTTTTCGCAAGCACATTTTAAAGACAGGAAGAACGTGATGGAACTCAAGATGGAAAGGGGAGAGAGAGAGAGAGGCTGTGTTATTTTGAAACTATTCTACCTAACACGCAGATGTTATGTTCTAAGCCATTTTTTAAAATACAGATTCAAAAGAACATGGTTAAAGAAAAATGAAGGGTAGAAATGACTGCTGAAGTTTCACACCTAAGCCGCTGTACAAGCTTAATGGCCCCATTTAAAAACCTGACATCATCAGGTAACTAACTACATATGATTCTATATAAAAGGTAATTCAATGAACAAGATTCTGTATAGAGAATATAACATAATTACCTAATTGATAAACTAAGTATGATTCCAATTACTCACTGCTGGAAGCTTTTCCTACAATAACAGGAGCAGCTACCACTGCTGTCCCCAGGTACCTCACCTCTGGACAGGCACACAGACAGCTGAGGGGCAGCACCTGCCGCTGCCCTCCCCCCGGGTGGGCACTCAGGCACTCCCATCTCTGAGCTGTCCCATGCAAGGCAGACACACCAGCTACACAAGCGCCAGGACCTTCGACAGCCTCCATGGGGCTCAGGGATGAGGACCCGCGGGGTTCTAGGTTACTCAGACAATTTGCCTGAGAGTATGTGCTAAGTCGGAGTCTGCAGAGCAGCCTGGGAACTCACTCATTATTTCTGGCATAGCTTCCCTGGGGAAACGCCTTCAGAGGTCTTCAACAAGCGATCTGAAGGCGAACTGATAAAAAAGTGCTCATTTGAAAACCTGTGGCTGTTCACGGAAAAGCAACTAAAAATGAGGCTCTCACTCAATGGGAGATTCTGCCTCCAAGGATTTTTGTTTGATCCTTTCAGTCACTGAGACCTTGAGCCAGTGATTTTGCCTCTGTGTGTCTAAGTTTCACTAGTTTGTAAAATGGAGTTCATAACACTGAGTCTTGCAACCAAGAAGTGGTCAATGTGTTCAAGTATTTCCTTCCTCAGAGAAGAGCTGTAAAAGCTCAGGATATGTCAAACAGAATTCTAAGAAGATCCCAATAACCTGCACTCCTGTATACTTCCCCTTCCCTGTCCACTGTGGCCAGACCCATCAAGATGATAGAATACCACGCCCATGCTTTGATTACTAATAAGCTGACTTCAAGTGATTCAAAAAGAAATGGTCCTGTGTGGGCCTGACCTAATCAGGGAACCTTTAAAGAAGGTGAAGCAGCAGAGAATGGCTTTCTGTCCTTGCTCAAAGAAGATGGAAGACACTGTGAGCTCTGCAATTGTAAGGAGTTGAATTCTGCTGACCATGTGAGCTGGGAAGAGAATAGAGATGAGCCCGACCTGACTTCTGATGTCCAGAACTGGGAGATAATAAGTGGCTGTTGTTTTAAGCCATTAAGTTTATGGCAATTTGTTACACAGCAATAGAAAAAACTAATACAGAACATAGCTATAAATTTATGTTTCTATAACCACTGTGTAAAAAGGCATCAGAAGTAACACAGTACACATGTATTAGAAAGAAAAAGGGAGAGGGAGGGGAGAGACTTAATTTGTATTGGGCCAGGCTCTCTGGTAGATGCTTTCCAAATGCTATCTTTTATAAAGAAACAATTTTATTTAAAAAACAATTCTAGTGTCTTCTATTACTCTAAAATAAAGTTTCAAATTAAAGCCCAATTACCACCAACTTAACAAAAGTTTTAACTTCCTTATCATGACAGAAATCTTTTAATTAGCAAAAGGATGTAATCCAAAGATGGCTTTAAAGATCCCTATTTTAAAAACATTCAGAACAAACAATGTGTAGGTGATTGTAACCTTTAAAACAACTACACAAAATAAAAATATTGCTCATCATATTGGTCATTCAGAACCAATTTTCTCTGTTAATAAGAAAACTAACCCATTATCTTAAAAATAGATGCAACATAACCCATAAAGCAATGCAGAAAGCAATTAACTGCACCAAAGACATTCAGAATAAAATATGAATTGTGACCTATTTTTTTTTGAAATAGCAAAACCAGAAAATACTCCACAATGTTTTAAAAATAGGAATTGTACGCAGCCAAAAAGCAAAAGTAGGGAGAGGTTTATGTGCACCTTAAAAATATCAGCATCTATGTATGATATGCAGCGTTAATGTCACAAGATCCCTTGAGGTTCCTTAAACACTGAAATTGACTTCACAGAGAAGACCGGTGAATGCAAAGCCTACCTTTGCAACTTCAGACTTATTTTGGAATTTCTACCATTTATCATGCTGTAACTTTGATCCCTCAAAAAAAAAAAAGAAAAGCATATGTATCAAGCATAGCCTCAAAACATCGCAGAATGCTACCACAGTGAAAAGGCAGCACTGTTCTTAGGTAAGCACATCTTCCTCCATATTATAATTGACAGCCCAGTGATCCAGGTGAAAGAATGGAAATATTCAAATAAATACTAAAAAGTTTTAGGCACTATTAATAGTCATTTTTGCTGAAAGACAGAACTTGATGAAGTGAATTCACCATGCAATTCCATTAAATAAATGAGCCTCTTGGAATTTGCTGTTAATTTTATATAGAAATATTTCAGCTGCTGCGCTATAGCTTCCATGAGATAATGAAAACAAAAGCTATTCAGGGTTGTCAAACTTCCCTACAGTCACTGCTTACTTCTTAAAAGCAGTAACAACTTCAGAAAACCAGGAAGAATCTTTAAATATTCCTTAATCACAGAGTCTGACCTCTGTATTTCAACCAAAATGTGAACAGGCATGTTTTACTAGAAATGCTAACCACAGCTTTCATCCCTAAGTGCTTTCTGGTGAGTACTTGACATGCATTATCACATTTAATTCTATGAGGTAGATACTGTCATCAACCTCATCTCATTGGTAATGAAACTAAGACCTAGGTTATTTAACTTGTCCATAGTTAAGTGTGATGTTAAGTAGTAGAACTGGGCTGGCCAGTCCCTAAAGCCAAAATAAGTAAGCAATTCTCAAGTGTTAACTATCTTTCACGAAGTAACTACCCTTAATAAAACATGAGAGGTGTGACATCTATCACAGCTACTTTACTATGACAGGGGAAAATGAATGGAAATTTTCGTACCTATTTATGCCAATAATCTAACAATTTTAGACTTACAAGAGAACAACACACTTGCACGCTCACTCTCACACACACATACCCTCTTATGCTGGTATCAACAAAGTGTTACCTCAAACTGCATGAAAACTACTAGCTCCTTAATTATGCCTAAGTAAATGTGTAACATGCAAATTAGGCAACAGTTACATTAATCAATTTATAAGCATAAAGTAAACTGACATAATTAATCGAAGACCAACAAGAAAATAATTAAGAAACTTAACTGAGAACATAAAGCTATCATCAACAGCTTTTGTCATACAAGCTAAATTACAAGGGTAATCATAAGATACGCACACACACAAGCTTGTATATATGACAGTCTGGAAAATAGAAAATGATGATTGTTCTTATGCATGTAGTTTAGAATCATGCTATGAAAGCTAGTTTTATCATCTTATATACTCTTCTGGAATAATTGTCAGAATACAAATCCAGATTTCTTTGTTGTAAAATAAAATATCATATTAATCACAAATATTTTATATCTAGATCTAGAAAATATATTTTTAATGGAGATATTAAAGGTTGTATCTTAGATATAAGAAAATGTACAACTTGGTAAGACAAGTATACACTCCCAGAGACATAATAGCAAATATATGAATAGATATTTCTCAGAAAAGAATGCCTAAAATTTGTCTAAAATAAATTTAGACAAAATATTTTATTAGTAAGTGAAATGCAAATTAAAGTCACAATGAATTATCACTTCACATATAAATTGGTAAAATACAAACAGAGTAAAAGTGCCTATCCTGGCAGGGATGAGGGAAAAGACAGTTCTTTTCAAATCATTAGCTAGTGTAAATACATACATATATTATTTCTTCTCTCTAGTTCAATTTCAGTATTTTCTGCTAACCTGTCTTCTAGTCCATGAATGCTGTCTTCTGCTGGGTCTAATCTACTGTTAAACCTATTCAGAGAGTTCTTAATTTCAGATATGTATCTTTTGGTCATAAAATTTTCTATATGCCTCTTTTTCCACAACTTTCAATTCCATGGTGAAATTTTCTAATTTTTCATCTTTTTAAAAACATATTTGTAACTTTATTTTTAAGTCCCTACATTCTAACTTCAACCTCTGAGTTAAAATTGCAACTAGATATTATGTTCTCTCTTTTCTCTCTTGTCTTTTGGTCATATGGCCTTGTCTCTCAGTGTAACTACAACTTTTGATTATCAGGTGTTGTGTAAAAAAAAATTGAAAAATCTAAATCTGTGTTTCCACCACACTATGCAGGACATTTTAATAACACAGATACACTGTATATCTCTTTATGTGTTTTGATCTTTGAAAAAGCACAAGACATTGTAATATTCAATATTTCTTCACCCTTTAAGAACCAAGATATCCCCCCTTGGGAAAAATAATAGCCCCCATGAGAATTCATGCTCTAAATACTGTTACCTTATACCAAAAAGGGTTATTCTTCCTCTTCTGGGCTGAGAATTAATCACATGAATCCAAGCACAGCCTGAGCTGATTCAAGCTTGGTTGCACTTTTGGGATGATTTAGCCTATTTCTGACTCATCTCTGTTCCTACAGTGCAGGCCCTCTAGGGCATTCAGTTGATGGCATGGTAGATCTTGGCCCAACTCGTCTGTCAACTCGAAAACTGGACAGCAACCTTGGGGGACATGGGTCATCACGTACTCTCCCAGCTGGAAGGTCTTTCTTTGGCCTCAATTCCTGTCTCATGGCCCAACCTTCTGCTTACAGCAGAGTCTTCCACGCCCAGTGCATCAACCTCTACCAGCAGGCCTCCCCATCCAATGCCCTGTGCTAAATGCTGGCTGAAGCCTTGGGAGTGGACAGGTCATCTTCTAGAGAAGGGCTGTCCCAAAGGGCAGAGGTATCTGAGTACCAAGGGGATAAAGGAGCCTGGGTTGCCCCCATCCTGCTGAGGGAGTTCCCATCCTCTGGGAATTGTATACACACTATAAATATATAATGGGGAAAGGCATGGGTGGGGAAGGGTTGTGGGGCTAGGGCCTCACTTCCCCTCCTCCCACCTCCCCTGATCCCCTATCCCTGGGGTTATTTGTTAAAAAAGAATAGTAAAAGGATTTTTAAAAATTTCCAACCACTCTCCCCCAAACTCTAAACTAGAACATAAAAATTATCATTCGCACTGTAGAACCAATCAAGACAGTGATCTTCTGATTAAAGGGGATCAGTCCACTCAATTCAGGCAATTTATTCATTTCTTGAAGCTATTTTCTCTTTCTGGGTGGCAAACAACTCTCAATTAAATATGAACAAAACACTATGTGACAAGACTACTATGCAACTTAAGAAAAAAGTTCAGTTTTATGTCCCTTTTAATTGTAGCATTTCTTACACTAGTGAGTACATTTCACACTAACAGTCTTTTGCTTTACAAGGCACTAGAACCATTCCAGGAGCAAACCATCTACCATGATTGTTATATAATACTTACTTAAGAACAGAGTTCAATGCAGTATGACAGTAAAAAAAAAAAAAAGAGGTAAAAATACTGAAGAATAAAAATTGTTATTTGTACATAATATAATTTTATGTCAATAAAGGCAAACACAATCAAATTGAAAGGCAAAGATAATCAAATTGACTGAAAAACTATCAGAGTTAAAAAAAAAACAGTCAAGCAGCCTGTACAGATCCCATATACATATACAAAATCCATTAGTTTTGCTATCACTGGCAAAAAAATATAATTTAAAATATCCTATTTGCATATTTTAAAAACTTAAAAATACTTCAAGGTATCTTAATGAGAAAACTGTGTGATCTATAAGATCTATTTTACAGAGGAACAAATATCAGCATTGTTAAGGTGAATGTAGTAAATGTTCCTAGAAGAAAAAAAGATACCGTAAGATGACATTTCCCTCTAAATGATATGTATACTTTTAATATTCCACTTAGGGAAATATCTCATGGTGAATGAAACTCAAATATGATTCTAATATTTACCCAGAGGAAAAAAACATGAATAGGTTAAAAATTTAAAAAAAAAAATAAGAGATGAGTCTATCACATAAAAACCTGAGAAAGAAGAGTAAACATGAAAAGCTATGTCTACAGTTGTTAAAAACAATATGGTACTGGTTAAAGAAAATACAGAACACAGATACAAACAAGAGTTACAGGACATATACTAAATATGATGAGATATAATAAATCAGCAGGGAGAGAATTATTTAGTAATGGGAGAAGGGAATTACTGGTTAGCAAAAAAGGAAGAAAATTCTATTCGACTATGTACCAGAATAGATTACAAGTCCCCTCATACAACAAATCCATTTATACAACAGATTTTTTGTGCCTACTGGTGCCAGACACTGTTAGGTATTGGAGATTCCAAGCTGAAGAGACAGTCTAGTAGTATAATAAATGAAGTAAAAATAAAATAAATTAAGGAGCACATGTGAAAGTGCACTGAGGTCCCCCAATACCTTCTAGTGGGAAATATCTTACTATGCTAATCTGAATAAGCACTGATGAAACTCAGAATGTGCTCTGTGTGTCCTAATCACTGCACCTCCCAATGCCTTCATACCCAATCGTACAGTGCCTGACACACAGCAGGTGCTCAAGTTATTTATGGAATAACAAATTACTTGAAGTATTTTAAAGTAAAATGACTGCTCTTCTGTGTGTGTTGCACACAGAAAAGCCTGGACTCTTGTTCTTCCACTTCCAAAGAGAGAAAGTTTACTGCATTTTGTTATTGGTAGAATGGTTGGAGGGACAGAAAGCAAAGGGGAAGATTTCAATAAAGAAAAAGAAAGATAACATTTTCCATTATGGCAAGCACTGTACCTAGGAGGAGAGAGGGGGTAAAGGCAAAGAACTAAGAACTGGATGCAAGTACCTCTGAGTAGAAAGGAGATACTGCTAAAAAGTGCAAGCCCAAGAGCAAACAGCCGAACACTTCAGTTTTATGACTTTCTAAAAGCAAACACTGGCGGCGTAAGAGCTCAGAGATGAAGATTACCTAAGAAAAAGATACTTCTGGGAAAAGAAATAAAAAGGACTTTTTCATTTACTGACATTATGAAGTCTTTTTTATTGCATTTATTTAACACACCTACATGATGTTTAATACACACCAGGAACTGTTCAAGGTGATTTTACAAATATTATTTCATTTCATATTTCACACTGATGAAAGTCGTCAAAGAAAACACCAGTGAAAGGAAAGATACACCATTCTCATGGCTTGGAAGAATTAACACCATTAAAATGACCATATTACCCAAGGCAATCTATAGATTCAGTAAAATCCATAATAAATTACCAAGGTCACTTTTCACAAAACTAGAACAAAGGATTCTAAAATTTTTATAGAAACACTAAAGATGCTGAACAGCCAAAACAAGCTTGAGAACGAAGAATAAAGCTGGAGGTATCACACGCCCTGATTTCAAACTATACTACAAAGCTACAGTAATCAAAACAGTATGGTACTGGCATTAAAAACACACACAGATCAATGGAACTGAAAGAATAGAAAGCCCAGAAATTAACCCACTTATATGGTCAATTAATCTACAACAAAGGAGACAAGAATATACAATGGAGAAAAGATAATCTCTTCAATAAACAATGTTGGGAAAACTTGACAGCTATATGCAAAAGAAACTGGACTACTTTCTCAAACCACACACAAAAATGAACTCAAAATGGATTAAAGACATAAATATAAGACCTGAAACCATAAAATTTCTAGAATAAAACATAGGCAATATGCTTTTTAACAATATTTTTTGAACATGCCTCCTCAGGCCAGGGAAACAAAAGCAAACATAACCAAAAAATGGGACAGCTCAAACCAAAAAGCTTTTGCACAGCAAAGAAAACCATCAACAAAATGAAAAGGCTGCCTACTGAATGGGAGAAGATACTTACAAATGACATATCCAATACAGGTTAATATCCAGAAACATACAAAGAACTCATACAACATCAAAAAAATAAAACAAAACAAACAAAAGCCAAACAACCATATTAAAAACTGGGTAGAGGACCCGAATCAATATTTTCCAAAGACATACAGATGGCTAACAAGCACAGTAAAAATATGCTCAACATCACTAATCATTGGGGAATGCAAACCAAACAACAATGAGGTATCACCTCACATCTGTCAAAATGGCTATTATCAAAAAGACAACAAACAACAAGTTTTGGTGAGGATGTGGAGAGAGAGAAACGTTGTACATTATTGGTGGGAATGTAAACTAGTGCAGCTGCTATGGAAAACAGTGTGAAGATTCCTCAGAAAATTAAAAAAATAACTCTTATATGATCCAGCAAATTTACTCCAGGGTATTTATCAAAGGAAAATGAAAAAACTAATTTGGAAAAACACATGCATCCCTATGTTCACTGTAGCATTATTTACAATAATCAAAACCTGAAAGTAACCTAAGTGCCCATTGATAAAGTGCCCAAGGATAAAGAAATTGTGGTATATATACACAATGGAATACCACTCAGCAATAAAAAAGAATGAAATCTTGCCATTTGCAATAAAATGGATGGATCTAGAGTGTATTATGGTAAGCAAAATAAATCAAACAAGAGAAAGATAAATATTGCATGAGTTCACTTCTATGTGAAATCTAAAAAACAGATGAATAAACATAACAAAACAGAACAGTCATAGAGAACAAACAAGTGGTTGTTGGGGTAGGAGAGAGAGAAATAGGTCAGGGAGATTAAGGGGTCCAAACTTCTAGTTACAAAATAAATGAGTCTGGGGTATGAAATGTACAGTGTGGGAAATACAGTCAATAATAATGTCACATCTTTATAAGGTGACAGATGGTAACCAGACATCATGGTCATCATTTTGAAATGTTTGAAATCACTATGTTGTACACCAGAAACTAATATACTCTGGGAGGTCAATTATACTTCAAAAACAAACTCACAGAAAAAAGGATTAGGTATTTAGTTACCAGACCAGGGGTAGGGCGGGGTGGGAGGAAGGGAGAACTGGATAGAAGTAGCCAAAAGGTATAAACTTCTAGCTATAAAATAATAAATATTCAACAAAATTATTGTGGCAATTATTTCACGATGTATATAATGCAAATCATTGTGCTGTACACCTTAAATTTACATAGTGCTGTATATTGATTATATCTTAAGGAAACTATAAAAGAAAAAAAGTAAAACATCTCTCATAAAGAAAAAAAAGAATTTGAGAGGAACAAAATAATAAAAATAGTCCACAAAAAATGTAGGCCCATTAATATGCATGTAATTAAAAGACATGACAATGTAATAAAAATAAATTTCATTTATGCAGCACAAAAATATCACCAAATATTATTTACTTTAATCTTTATAATAACCCATGATTCGAGTGTCATAACCATGTCCATTGTACAGCAGAAGAAACTGAGTACCAGAGATGTTCTAATTAGCTTGACCAAGATTGTGTATCTATGAAGTGGTTAAGACAGGATTTAAATTTATGCTGTTATAAAGAAGTCCCCATTGATATAATTCATCCCAAATGCAAGACCCTCTAGCACTTTCTTCATTTAAGGTGGGAATAACAGAATGACAAGAAATAAATAGAGAAGTCAAAGAAGAGGTGGCGACCGGAGTTTTAACCCTCTATCAGTGGCCAACGATGAGGCTCTAGGCAAGTTAATAATCTTTCTGGGCCTTGGTTTTCACATCAGTTAAATGGAGACAATACACCTAGCCTCCGAAATTAAGGACTGACTGAGGGAAAAAATAGTGTATGGCGAAGCACCTGGCACCATGGAGCACAAAGCTGGAGCAAGGGCGGCGCATGCAGCTATGGCTACACCAGTATTGTGTGTTGCACTAAGTAAGAAGCTAGCAAAGCTCCTCGTGGAGTGTCCCAGAACAGGAAAGATGGCTCAGATAAAGTAAAGGAGTTGATGGATAACTAGGTTGGAAAAGGGCAGAAGGACAGTTTCTGTGGGTAGCAAGGAGGTTGCAAAGTTACAATACGATCTGCTCCGCAGGCACCTTGGAAGTCAGTACTTCCTCTGATAAAAGAGCTAATAACAATAAGAGTCCACCAACACCTACACCAAGAACGCTGCACAGTGTCAACATCCAACGACTAAGCTGAGAAACGGGGAAGCTCCTTCTCAGACCCTTACTTGTGCACTCTGCACATAAAAGGAACAAAAAATCAGATCCTCTGAATACCTTCCTTCTCATACTAGTAGTACTGTCAGGTGTCAGCACACGTTCCTTGGTGCCTAGCATGTGCCAAGCACCATACAGAGCATTTTTGAGGCACCATCTCACTAAACCCTCATAAAGATCCTATTTCTATCTTTCCCATTTTAAATGAGGCTAAGTCACACAGCTGTGAGTGGCAGGACTAGGCTGGAAGAGAAACTTACCTCCTGAAAAAAAGCATATGATCTTAACTCTAGTAGTTACTGCTCTCAAATATACTGTTTATGGGGAAATCTTTAGAGAAAGCATGGAATCACCAAGTCAAAGCACCATGCTTCCACTCACGCAGAGGTCCACCACCTTTTAACTCATTAACATCAGGTTGGCAGACATTTTTCCCTATCCCACGCTTGGGATTCCTCCTTGGCTGCTAAGTTAACTTACTGACAATAGGTGAAAGAGTTCAAAGCAAGACTGGATTTTGAATAGGAGACAAGCAAAGACAAATACAAAACAAACAAACAAACAAACAAAAAACAACCAAAAAACTTAGATCCAAATAATTATTTCTGCAAAATACAGGAAGACAAGGAGTAATTAAACCTGGGCTCACCTATTTCAAGTATAAATATTAAATCAGACTACTTATAAATCAAGTTCTATCCATTAATGTATTAACAGTAATTTGCACCAATTCTGGCCTTTTATATATTCTATGCCAGTGTTCCTCAAAGTGGAGTCTAAAAGTCTTTTTTGGGGAAATACGAATACTTGATAAAGTAAAAAAAATTTTTTTGGTTGACATTTCATTGATACTTTGCAACAACTATCCTTTAATTTCACACTGCTCGATGATTCCAGTGCCACATCTCCACTTGTGTTAATGGTCAAGTTGGCGGAGTAGCACTCTTTCAGTTGCCCTGAGCTAATGAGAAAAGATCAGAGGCCCAAGTACACAAGTGAAATGAGGGCCAGAAGATATCACGGAGCAACAAGGATCTATCACTGAAGGCTTTTTATTAGAAAAATCACAGGAGAACTGGTTTCACATTGCATATGATAAATACGACAACTCAAAATACAAACAAATGAAGCAAGCAGGTGCCTTAGCAGTCAACAGTATATTAAGATTGCTTAAGAATGAGTTCGTTTTGGCAAAGTATTATCAGTAATATGTAATATTGCTATTGTTACTTTAAATGTTACTCTGCAGTTTTGTTCTATTTGTTTTAATTTGTTTTAGATGTAGGGGTAAAACTGTTAAATACAGGTTTACCTGACTTTTTCCTTTGTACATAATTAAATATCATTAAAATAAATATATTTAAGTTGACATTATGGGTGTGAAACAATTTCTCTTTTAAAGGAGCTCGCACATCCTTCAAATTAGAACACTTCTAAATGCACGGTCACAAACTACACGGGTTTGGAAAGCACTGAACTGGTCAGCATCCTCCGCAAGCTGCCACTCTGCTGTTCTGCACTCCTCACAGAGCAAGTGTGAGGCCAAGTGCCTCTCCACAAGCAGCTTAACATTTAGGTAGAGAACAGGTCCATTTGAGGAAAACAAAATAATCCTTCTCAAGGAGGATTTTGAGAATGAGATGAAAGCTATTAGAAAACACACGCACACACAGACATTTATATACCATTTCAGGGAGCTTACAGATTCCAGAAAGCTGATCCTAGGATGAGAACACCTCAAAAATCAGAGAACAAGAATAATTTATAAAAGGCGAATTATTCTATTTAATTAGTAAGTGGAAATAAGATGATGACATGCAATCAGGAAAGAAATAAGTAGGGACCGAAAAATTTGAAAATAACTTGCTCGATCATTAAAAAATTCAGGAAAAATAATTAAATAGGTTTGGCTGGGGAAATTTTGCTCAAATACAAGTATACACAATTCCAGATCTCATGATCTCACTTTCAAGTGGTCAAAATACAAAAATTCAATCATCACTGAAATATTTTTATTGATCAGAAATTTTAGTATGTAAGAGGGTCATGGAGGATAATGTAGGCATAGGGAGTTATCAGAAATATAAGTACTCAGTTTACCCCAATTAAAGAGATATGGACAGAGTCTATGGATGGTTAAATTGAGTAATAAATGATAATAAACTTGAGATAAGCAAAGGATTAGTCATATTAGGCTTTGAAAGGCCAAAGAAATCTCTGGCTTCCCAATGTATATGAGCTTCAAAATATGATTCCTGTTCAGATGAGAATTAAAAGATGAAACTATCAGATGAGAAATAATTATGAGGAGCTATGTTTACTGGCTGCAAAAGAACAACTAAGTAATATTTTGAGAACCCCCAACACAATGTTTTGTTGAAATTTACTTTTAATCAAGTGCAGACTTTGAATAAATAAAAGGACTGAATTACTAAATGTCATGCTGTGTCAGAGAGAAAAACATCGAATTTCACTCCATCAAAGATTAATAGAAAAATCATAACAAAAACTATGCAAATTATTGCCATAGTTTAAGTAGATATCAAAGATTGCAGACATGCTCTAAGGAACAGAACTAATTGTCAACCCATGACCCATGCATAGCTAATAATCAACCCCAACGTGGAGCAAGCCTTCATCGCCTATTCAGTTCATACTGTGGCTTTCAGGTCAAGGTTTCATCATTTCTGGTCTTAAATATGAACCAGCCATGCAAGGAATTTAATTCAAAGCACAAGCACAATTTCAACACAAGTTTATTTCGCCTCCTTTTTTCCCCCTCCATTTTTCCTTTTTATTTTCATGAGAAAACAAACTTATTTCTTGAAATATGCAAACTGTGGGGTAGCCTAGAGTTCCCGGTCACCTGCAGTTCTCTGAAATCACACTAACCAACCACATGAAAACAATGAAAATAAAGTCTCCTATGAAAAATTATGAAATTACTATTTGAGTCAGAAACGAGAGGTTAAAACCAGATATTCAGTTCTAGGGTTGAACTCCTCTCTCCAGGCCCAAGAATTCCCTTATAAAACTGATGAGGCTACTTTCCCACTAGAGAGGAAGAGCTTTTCCTGATGAAGACTTCCTACCTACTCAATTCCAGAAACTTCTCCGATAATTCAAACTGAAGTCTGACAAACAGGTACAACTATAAAAAGTCCTATTGATTAAGATCTTATGAACAGCAATTCAGGAGGGACAGTAAACGGAAGACAGGCAGTGTTATATTTCTTACCAGTTAGGTTATTATTTGAAGACAGTCTGTATACCATCACCACCCCTGAAAAAATATGCTGCATACTAACCTCTTTTACAGAGTTGCCATCATTTTCTGAAGACAACATGGATCCAGGGCTCCTTCCAAGATGTCCTTTCAACACTGGTGATGCCATCTAACAGGATCACCATACTGGTTGAAATCTCACTGGCAGGTGACTAGAGAAACTGGATGCTGCCCCTTTTCTACAGTATCTTAATATACACATGCCTTTTTGGTAGCAACACTGCTTTCAATATGATCTGAATATTTTTGGTGAAGAGGCCAGGGAGAGTATGGATAAATAAAACACAAATAATTTTCAAACTTTTTAGGTTGCTGCAGATTAACAACTGGAAGTTAATAAATGAAATCCAATGTAAAGTCATGCCTAATTTTATTTCACTTACAAATGATAAGTATCACTTCATCAACAAAAGAAAACTGTTTGAATACAAGTTAGCTGGGCTCCCTGTACAGACCACATCACCCCCCAAGCCTTGCCCCCCCAAATAAAATACATACATACATACATACATACATAAAGGAAAGAGGGTATTTATCCTAAAACAATTCCTCTCCCACCACAAGAATCAAGATCCTGAAAAATGCCAAGAAAGGGGAATCCACAATTGATAAAATCAATAGCTTGAGGGGAAAATATAGTTATGGGAACTGAGGTTAAGAGTGAAATTTTCAGAGCCCTGGTAAATATGTAAAACCCCATAAAAATAAAATAAGGAAAAACATAACATTTTAGACACTTTTAAGGAAATACAAATGGATAGCATTAATTGCCTTTGAAGTTCCTCAAGTAATACTTTTTAGGATCTCACATCATTGTGCTTTTAAATGAGACACAGAAAATGACTTCCCTTTGTTACAGATAAAGAAAGTCCTAAGGAGCCATGTTTCCCTTAAATCTGGACCTCCATGAAATCTCCAGGGGCTAGCCAGTGCAGAGAAACAAAAATAATTCAAGATGGATAAAGAGAGCTTTGGGATAACTTTCGTTTATCCTGCACAGCTGCATGGAGTGGGTGTCCCGCTCAACACCAAGCACATAACTTCACTCCTGCCACACCAATTTTATAAATCTCAGCGTCTCCTACCACGTGCAGTCCTCAAGTCAGCTCACTAACCCTCCTTTCTTCCCAATTCCTTACATTAGAGAATCAGAAGCCAGAAAGATAGTGAATCCACATATAAAGGCAATTTTCTACTTCCCTGCTCCATACGTTTCTGAAACCATGTTAAAGAGTCAAATACATAATCAGGACATTTTTAAAATCCAAACTTCTGCATTATTCCTCATACAGTCCTCATTGATCTATTGCAAATCTGTCCCCATTCTCTAATTTTGTTCTTTTCATTCGCAGTCAAATATATACACCACTGGCCTAAGTACAATGACTGTCTGATTGAAACTCAGTAGTCCTTTTCAGAAAGACAAATAATTTCCCTCTGGTCTCAGCTGCATTAAGTTTATGAGAGTGACACTTATCACTGACATCAGCATGTTCCTTTCTCTGCTTTCTAGTCAACTTTCTGAAACAATGGTAAAAAGCCATGAAGTACTCAAAACAGTGTCTAACTACCAAGATGGTGATGCTATTGAAGCTAAATGTTAGCTTGCAGAAAACGGTGACGACTAACACCATCTATGTTATAGGAAAGGGAGTTTTGAATAAGTAAGGGAGCAGTTAAAGGGGGCACAGTCTTCTCTTCCACCTCACATAAAAGATGCTTTGGGGAAAAGATGTCACGGGGTCCCGCAGACTAGTTCTTCTTTAGGTCTTAAGAAGGAATTCTCTTTTCTCCATTCTCCTTAAACCAATCTTTCCTTTCTGATACACTATATACTCTGAAGACCAATAACTTCAGTTCCTGTGGAGAGGGTCTCTGTGTCACTTAGGGTTACACATAGCTGCAGCTACATTTAATTGGAAACTCAAATATGTGGCTTAAACAAAATAGCTTATTGTTCTCTCAGGTAAAAAAGGATCAGAAGCAGGAAGTCCAAGTGTGGTGGCTACAAATCATCAGATTAAAACTACTTCTATTTTTCAGTTTTATTATCCTTAATAGTCTATCCTCATGTTCTACTTCATGGACCAGTGTGGTTGCTGGAGCGCTCATCAACACAAACGCATTCCACACAGGAAGAAGGAAGTAGAAGAAAAGAAAAAGGAGCCTCACCAGCTGTCTGTCCCCCAAGTAATTTCTGCTTAGATCTCATTGGCCAAGATGTAATGCCATGGCTATATACAGCTATGAGGGAAGGAGGCACGTAGACACAGTGACAAAAATCAGTTTTATCAGTAGAGCAGAAGGGAATCAATGGATACTAGGCATACAGCTGGGTGGCTCTGCCAGTGCCCCAGCCAGTGTCAGTTCTGGATAGGAGCCCAGTTCCCAGGGGAATCCTTGAGGCACCTGAAGGTCCAGCCTTGTTCACCAGAGAGACATCGCTGACAAGTGGGGCGACAGCCTTCTGGCAGGGAAGAGCACCCCCACTCAGAGTGCCCCTCTGCATCTTCCCACAAGCAGCCCAACGTGGTGGGGAGAAAGCTGCCGTGACCTCTAGTCCTGGGCAGCTCCCTCTCCCAGGCTCATCTCAGTGGCACACTAGGCTGTGCTCTGAAGCTGCCTCTGTAAGATTAAGACACCAGACTGCATTTTCAGAGAAACAACATTATAAACAGAGGGGGAGATTTCCAGGCTTATCCACAAAGGCCTATTTCACAGGTAATGTAGTAGAAACAGTATTTATTGGCCATCATCTAAAGTGGAATTGATGGGATTTCGATAGATTAGTCTTTGCTCTAATGAAGTATGCAAAAGAAGCCGGATGGAAGGAAAAAGAAAGCAGTGGCAAGGAGCAGCTCATGTTTCTTCCTGGCTTTGTTCTCTGGCAAATGCACCTCTCAACTGCTCTCTCCCCAACCAGGCACTTGTCTTATTCCTGTGCTTCTCCACAGTCCCTTCCCTGTGTGTCAGCAGGACCATGGAACCCATTCAGAGGAATTCAGTGATAAAAGGAGGGAACATTCCATGGACCACAACAAGCTCAGGATGACAGGTGGAATCTACCTTCCAGATGTGAGCAGTGGGGATGGGGGCAGAGGGGGATTATGGATGACACTGTGTCCCCTCAAGGATGGTGAAGTCCTGACCCCCAGGCCCTGCAAATATGACCTTATTTGGAAAGAGAATTTTGCTTATGACCAAGTTAAGATGAGGTCAGTAGGGAGGGTCCTAATCCAATGTGACTATGTCCTTATAAAAGGGGGAATTTTGACACAGGGGAAATGCCACGTGAAGATGGAAGCAGACATGGAAGTGATGCATGTACAAGCCAAGGAACACCAAAGAGTGCCAGCAAACTGCTGGAAGCTGGGAGAAAGGCCCGGGACAGACTCTCCCTCACTGCCTTCATGACAAGCCAGCTGTGCCAACACCTTAAGCTTGGACTCCTGCTTCTGGAATGAGAAGTTTCTGTGGTGGAAGCCACCCAGCTTGCAGCACTTTGTTCAGCAGCCTTAGCAGACTAACAGCCTGAGGCGGCTGGAGCATCGTCTCCCACCTTGGGCTCCGGCCGCACAGGTCCCAGGGGTGGTTCCAGGAAAACTCCCTGATGGCTGGGGTGAGAGTGAGGGAAGCCGCAGGGCCTTCCCCTCAACTAGGATCATCCAACACTACAGTCAAGGTAAGGAGAAGTCAGGTGCTGCTGTCTCGGGTACGACGTTTCTAAGTCTGTGAACACGGCAGGACTGCATGGACAGGCAGCTGCCTTGGGCTTCAGGAGGGGCAACTATGTGAGTGGGAGAAAAGGAGACGGAAATGTCATTCTAGTGAAGGCAGCCAGAAAGAAAGGAAAATACCATATGACATCCCTTATATGTGGAATCTAAAAAAAAAAGAAAAACAAATGAACTTATTTACAAAACAGAAACAGACATGGAAAACAAACTTATGGTTACTGGGGGGAAGCAGGTGGGAAGGGATAAATTGGGGGTTGGGGATTTGCAGATACTACTTTATGTAAAATAGATAAAGAACAAGTTTAAACCATATAGCACAGGGAATTATATTCATTATCTTGTAGTAACCTATAATGAAAAAGAATATATGTATGTATGTTATGACTGAAATGTTATGCTATACACCAGAAATTGATGCAACATTGTAAAGTGACTATACTTCAATAAAAAAAGGACCAAAAAAAGGATGCACTGTAATCACTCACTTCCGAGGACTCGGCAAGTTCAAATACCTAAGAGGGCTCTACTGGTCAGCATCTCTCACACACACTGCCCTCCTTCTGTAACGCCTCCCCCTTTTTTTCCCTCTCCTGGCCTTTCTGCACAGGATCTGTCTGGAAGACACTAGAAATGGCAGAGGCTGAAAAAGCTGATAAAGAAAGCTAATCCTTTTAATGATCAAAGTGGACTCCCCTCACTTCCATGCATATCCACACTCCATCTTTTATTGCTTTTAATAAAACATCTAGGAAGGGAGTAACAGAACAAAGCCCTCCATCTGTATGTACATCAACTACCCATCTTGGGGAATCTCACACGCTGAAACGCCAGCCCCTCCCTGATCTCAGCTCCCCTCACTCTTCCCAGAGGGACGGCCAACATGATTTCTGGAGTTTCTTGCTCTCATGCAAGTAAGAAAGTCCTTACCCGTTACTACCAAAACATTCCCCCCACCCCCCGAATGATGGTGCTCCCTGTGGCAGTCCCACTGGTTACTTTTTTTCTTAAACTCTGTCTCTTTCCTTTCTTCCCCTCATCCAGCAAAAGAATGATTAACAGAGATATGCAAACCATGAGAATCATAACTGCAAATAGCTTAATTTATTCCTATCAACGAATATCTATTTCATTTACTGTGTTACCTGTTCCCTCCCCTCAATAAAGCTGTGATGCAGGGAATTCAAGCCAGACCAAGAGGAAATCCAGTTTGCATATTTCTCTATTTCTGGCACTTCTTAACTCTGATTGGCAAATGGAAGCCTCTTTCACCTAGATGTACAATTCTCTGACAAAAACCCACAATCAATGAATTAGAATTTAGGACAAGATTAAATTTAAATTACACTCCTTTACATAGAGGGCTGGAAGAACATGAAAGCACTGATCAGTAATAAATCCATCACTTTTATCTGTTTTCATATTTCAAAAATTGCACTAGACTCAAATATATTAAGTGGATGATCCAACATCTATCATCAAATTTGGAGCATGGCATATTCTTATTGAAAGCTGGAATAATTTAGTGTATGAATACAGTAATTACTCAGCCAATTAATTAATGGTTTAGCCCATGAGAGTGTTAAATAGTAAGAGAGATACATGATTTTAAAACACCCGTAAAAATATTTACGGAACAACTGTTGCACTCCAGGCATGGTTCTAGGCACGGAGGACACAGCAGGGAATGAAACCCCCTGGCCGTAGGGAACCTCCAACCAGGAGGACAGCAGGTGCAAGGAACTCCGGGAAGCCCTCCCTGATCACTAAATCACTCTACAACTCACAACTTGGCTAAGAATGGCTGCAGTGCGGCTTTCTGGGGGAAATCTTATAAAGTCCCAAGTGTTAAAAGCCAAACAAAGAAAATCTGTTCTATTCCCTAAATGAATATAGCATCTCTTTGTTGACTCCTGGAACCTATTAAAATGTGTTGTTTGGAGTGATTTCCTGCACACAAAAACTAAAAGCTTTTCTGAACCTAAACAAATATTGCCAACAGCTGTAGAAAAAATGTTAGCATTTGGAATTATATAAAACAAATCACTGAAAGTAAAGAAATGCCTCAGCAGCCCACACAACTACACATGACCATTAGGAACAACCCAGTGCTCGGCTCTCCTGGCTGTTTCTGTCGGAAGACGCAGCAAATTCTGCGGGCAAGCTGGACACTCAGCTCAAATACGACTGGTCAGCTCCAGCAAGCAGTCCCCAGCTGGCAAGATAAAGCACACCAAGAACCAACAATCAACAGGGAACAAGGACTTAGAAGAAACCCTGACAAGAAACACACTAACATGCTGCTGGGAGCTACCTCTGCACAGTGAGACTAAGGATGGAAACTCTTCTTCTCTACAGTTCTCTTTTTCTATGACGGAAATAACCAGGAAAACTGATTAATGCTTTCTGCTCTAAGAATGCTCACAGTAACATAAAACACTACCCCATTTCTTAAATGCTACCAGAGTATGACACTGAAAATACCCAAAGGAAAAATTACTCATCAAAAGACATATGTGAAAGCTAAACTCTCTGCTTCCTAAACTATCCTTTAAGTGATGAGATGTGGGGTACTTTTGAATGCATTTTTTTTCCTGTTTACTAGTTCTTCTACAATGATCCCCTGTGTGGACTGTTAGAAGTATTATTTAAATTATTATTTTCTACAAAGACCAATTAGCTTTAACTAAGATACTATAAATTCTACATTATTACTTAAAAAATAGACCACAGTAATAGGGATATACATGTCAGTATATTCTCTAAAAACAAGTGTTGGAAATGCCTTCAGGATTGAATTATTTCCCTCTTTGAAAGGATCCTTGTAAGTTCAGAGAGGTCAAAACATACAAACTCTTCTGAAATTAGCTCTTTCCACAGAACACACGTCCCCGGTTCTCCATCTCTGCTACTCTGAGCAAATCAGCACCAAGTCTGACGAGCCAAGGAGACCACAACAGGGAGAAAATGAAGGGCGAGGTTTTTAAACCTCTGTCTTACGAGTTACACTGCAGGATTAAAGTATTTCCTGATGACAGAAACACAGCTGATACCAGGGCCAGCTACCTTCTTTATGACGGGCTATTAAAGTGACTCTTAAAATGAGCTTTTCCTTCCTTCTGCTCCAAACCCCGTTTCTCCATAATCGAATGGTAGGTTATGAAGGCAGAGAGCAATTTGTTACGTCTATGATTCCCTCTGCCTGCAAGGTCAAGTTTCATCAGCCCTCCTTGCTTGCTCCAAACAACTTGAAATATATGACTGAGTCCTTAGGTTAAGGTCAGTGCTCCAGGTTACAAACGGGCAGAGTGGCTTCTCTATGAGCAACACAAACAGCAAGAGCTCGCTGGGCATCCTCAGTACAGTCATTTACTCTGCAGAGAAGAGGGATGGGTAAGAGTCGCCCCCAGGTATGAAGCAATGAAGCTTGGAGGGTTTCCGGAGGATGCAGATCTAGGACCACAAAAGGAAGCCAGAAAGAGACAGTAACTTGAAACATGTGAGCCACAACCACAAAGCACCTACAACCCTCAAAGCACTTACTTCCCTCAGTGACCAGCTTCATTTCTTTTCAAGGCAGTTCTCCCAATGGCTGGCTAGAGAGGTTTTTGGGGTTTTTTTTCAGCCTTCATTTTGAAAGCTCCTGCTGCCAACACCTGTCTCCACTGTCACTGGCTGACCCCTAAATATGGGAGAGTGAGATTCCCCAATATTAACGGACCCCAAGAGAACAATTCTTTCTGCCAGGCTCACACCGTGGGTAGGAAAGCCTTCAACTACCTGGCATTTCTTTTAATCAGTCACATTGCTTTGGGGCTCATTTTACAAAGCCATCTGGCTTTCCAGACATCAATGCAGGGACTATGAAAAACCCACTTTTTACTGTGGCCCCACAAAAGGGAGAAATCCACTTCAAAGAGTGTTAAGCTCCCAGGGTCCTGGTGTAGATAGAGCTCGCTCCAATTCTTCATTGTTCAGACATCCAAGGAGCCGAGCCATCTACGAGATAAAAGGACTCTTCTGAAAGCACCATGTAAAGGAAAACGTCTGTTCAGTCACAGGGTCCCTACAAACGTTATCTTATGTCCCATGGCAGGGTGTCTAAGAAGATGAAAATGAAGGGGCTTTAGCAGATCTGGTGGAGACCTGGCCCGATAAATGGGGAGTTGAGGGACAGGTGCCGTCCTAAATTGGAGACTGCTGAGGTGCCCTCCTCCTATGAATATTCTCATTCTGACAAAATGTTCCCCACCTCAGGATGGCATTAAGGAGAAATGCTTTGACTTTTTTTCTCACTACTGAATACAACTGCAATTATATTTAAAATATCTCTACTTTCTGTTGCTTTGACAGGTTCGTTTTTGAAGTGTTCTATTCATACATTTCAATAGTCCTTTCTCTGTCTAAGAAAGAGTAAGCTGGCTTTTAACAAATCTAATACTAGGAGAAGGGGCCAATGGTATTTTTTCCTTTCCTTTTCCTTTTTTTTGCAAGTAGTGTTTTCATTCATTAGAATTTGCATGTTGGTAGAACTTACAAAACTCAAGGAGACTGACACATGTAAATGTTTAGATGTATACAAATATTAAGGGGATTCATAACTAGAGGTCAAATTTAATGTCATTTTAAAAAGTCGCCCTTTGACATAACTTAACCTGGAAGTTAAATGCAGCTGGAGGTTTCATATCATCAGCACTTACAGGTTTCTCAAGAGACAGCTACTCCTCTTCAAGGCACAATGAGGGTTACTGACTACTGACCCAGGGGCTTCATGAAAATAAATGGAGCAGGCTCCATGCAGTTTTTCCACATTTCTTGTATTGTTTTTACTTCTTTTTATTATTAAATCTTGATGAGTTGAGTTAGAGAAAAAGCTGCCAGGAGATTTCTAAGCCAGATGCCTGTTTAACTTCTGAGGACAAAGAGGGATTTCCTCCCTCCACTTTTTATTGCTTTTTTTTTTTTAAATGAAGTGTAGTGGCTGTGCAATATTATATAAGGTACAGGTGTACAATATAGTGATTCACAGCTTTTAAAGGTTATACTCCATTTATAGTTATTATAAAATATTGGTTCTGTTCCCCGTGTTGTACAATATATCCTTGTAGCTTATTTTATACCTGAGTTCATACCTCTTACTTCCTATCCCTTATTGCCCTTCCTGCTTCCCTCTCCCCACTGATAATCACTAATTTGTCCTCTACATCTGTGAGTTTGCTTCTTTTTTGTGTTATATTCACTAGTTTGTTGTATTTTTTTAGATTCCAAACGTAAGTGGTATCATACAGTATTTGTCTTTCTCTGCTTGACTTGTTTTACTTAGCTTATTACCCTCCAAGTCCATCCATGTTGCTGAAAATAGGACATAATTAAACTTCAAAGCTTTTGCACAGTAAAGAAAGCCATCAACAAAACAAAAAGACAACCTACTGAATGGGAGAAAATATTTGCAAATGAGATGACTGATAAGGGATTAATATCCAACATATGTAAACAGCTCATACAACTCAACATCAAAAATACAAACAACCCAATTAAAAAATGAACATAAGAACTGAACAGGCATTTTTCCAAAGAGGAAATGCAGGTGGCTAACAAGCACATGAAAAGATGCTTCACATCGCTAATCATCAAGGAAATGCAAATTAAAGCCATAAAGAGATATCACTTCACACCTGTCAGGAAGAATACAAATCACAAATGTTGGCGAGGATGTGGAGAAAGGGAACCCTCATACACTGCTGGCGGGAGTGTAAATTGGTGCAGCCACTATGGAAAACAGCATGGAGGCTCTTCAAAAACTAAAAACAGAGCTACCGTATGATCCAGCAATTCCACTCTTGGGTATAAATTAAAAAAAAAAAAAAACACTAATTGGAAAAGATACATGCACCCCAGTGTTAACAGCAGCACTGTTTACAATTGCCAAGATACAGAAGCAACCCAAGTATCCATCAACAGGTGAACAGATAAAGAAGATGTGATATATATATATATATATATGCAATGGAATACTACTCAGCCATTAAAAACAAAACAAACCACATTTCTTAATAGCCAGAAGACCTGGCAGCAGGGAAAAAAAAATGAAAAAGCACTTAGGTCACAATTATGACTGATTTATAATTTCTGCAACAAGCCCAGGGACAGGGTGGGCCCTCACCCCAAAAGAACCACATCTTCTCTGGTAATACTGCACATTACCACCCACAGACCTTTAAAAGTAAAGCAACAGGGAAGTCTCATCCTCGCACTGGATCTGTCGCATCAGTGTTTTGTTCTAACTCCTACATGTAGGAGGCTTAGCATACTCTAGCGGTGGATTAAGACAAAAGAAAGATGGGATACTGGTGATATTCACTTTGAGACAATTTAAGATAGCATCAAACACATGAAGGCAGTATTTAATGAGGACAACATTTTAACAAGAACAAGAGAATAGTGTTACATTAGAACACTGTTAAGTGAAGTTACATATTACTAGTAGTGACCATTTGTAGGCAACCTTTATGAGTCTTAAATTGGTAATTAATATGTACAAAATATTTACTGTGATTCAGTTTTAATTTTTAGTTGTAAGACTTCTTTCATCTTTTCAAAGTACAACGTCACGTAAGGTTGTTTTACTTCAGTTTGTTCTAGATTAAGAACACCTATGTATGAATTAAGGTGGGTTCCAGCTTCCCTTATCACATGAGGTCCAGAAATGATAACCTTGGCTTGAAGGAACATTGCTTTGAACATAATACCTGAAATATTTTTGTAGACACATTATTGTTTTTTGGTCAGCACAGTAATATTATCACTTGCTTAGTATCTTCATGTAAGTAGTGGGGGCTCAACATAACCTTCAGTTGATTCATTAAAATTAACACATATGGTTATTTTTACCCAAGGTTGCAGCACTGGGGCACTTCCTTCCTCATTTAAGACCCATGAGCATTATTTTAATTATTCTAGTGTTTCTATCTTCCTAGTTTATCACTTCAAGTCCTCTAATCACAGTGGCTTTTTGAATATGTTGACACACTTGCAGCAACTAGACTGTCTCTGGCTTCAAGAACAAAAACTCTGTTTATTGCCCATGGACTCTAATAAAGCCACCCCAACCCCTGGTCACAAATGGTTGTTTATGTTTATTTATTTTACAAAAACAGAGAGGTTCTCTGTCCTAATTTGAACAATTCTAATCTTCCAGAGTCTAGGATTGGGCAGCCTTGAGCAAGTTAAAGGCTTAAATATTTGGCAAATTATAAGAGAAACTTTTCTTTATTATTAATCTTATGATACTCTTATTTGTTCTTTTTTTACTGTGGCTTTAAGTTCTGATGATAGCCTACAAATATTTAAAAACTTCAAAAGTAACACTATAGAATTTACACACATGCAAAATTACATTTAAATATATTCTAATTATACCTTTTTTATTGAAGTATAACTGATTTATAATATTGTGTTAATTTCAGGTGCAAAGTGATTCACATTACATATACATATTCTTTTTCATATTTATTTCCATTATAAGTTATTTCAAGATATTGAATACAGTTCCTTGTGCTATATATACAGTAGGTTCTTGTTGTTTATCTGTTTTCTATATAGTATATATAGTAGCGTGTATCTGTTAATCCCAGACTCCTGCTTTATCCCTCCCCTCCCTTTCCCTTTGATAACCGTAAGTTTGTTTTCTACATCTGTGAGTCTGTTTCTGTTTCACAAATACATTCATTTGTATTATCTTTTAGATTCCACATATAAGTGATATCATGTAATATTTCATAACAAATATCTTTTTATATTTATGTGTATCAACTTTGTCTATTTTGATGATGACTAAAACCTAACTGCAGGGAACACAATTTGAGTTGGTCAAAATACAGCTCATTTGGAAACATGGGAAATGTGATGTTTCCTTTTATTTGGTATAGTTCATATGATTTGTCGTACTTAATATAATACGATTGATTCTTGGCTTTTGGCAGGCTCAGTTTATTCAACAGCTGGTAAGTACCACTTCCTCTGTCACTTAAACTTCCATACTGGCCAGCAGGAGCTCCTTCAGTTTGGTTCATCTGTCCTTCATAGTTCCAAACACTATCAAAAGCATCCCTGCTCATCAGGGGAAAAAAAATCCCCCCCAAAAGTCAAACAAAACAAAACAAAACAAAACACTGTTCTGAAACCAACAAAATGTTCCCTATCCCAACCATGACATCTGGTTATGTCCCAGAAAGAATCCTGGTAGAGTGGAAAAGGTGGAAGCTAGGAAGCAGCTGTTCATCGTCTTATTTAGAACAAGGCAGAAAAATTACACTTGGTTTTGATTTAATAAAGATTGCAAGTTCGTACAGAAGATTCAAAGTGAACTCTAACTTTGCTAAGTCCTTTTTTAGTCTTGATGTGAATAATTTAGTTTCTCCCTCTTTTTAAAATTACCATCTTTAATATTTATACATATGCAAAAAATTCCCATACCAATCCATTTATTTGAATTATAATATCATTGAAAGTACTAAGAATCTCATTTTTAAAAACATAATTATATTTTTTCAAATATATCATTCAATAATGATCACAATATATAATTTCATCATTTCCTTTTTGGCTATAGAACAACCTAATGGCTTTCTTTTTCCCCCCCTCTAATTAACCAAGTAAACATGTGTAGAACCTACATGGGAATGTTCCTTTACTCTCATAAGCAAAATACAGACCTCATGAGTATCTGCAGATGTATTCATTTTTAAGATAACACTATTATTTTTAACCACAGGCAGTTTTAGTGTTTAGCTCCAATATTCTAAAAGTCTGTAGAAAATGCAAAGGTATTTATCACCTTAATATTAACAATTAAAGTTTTCAAAAAAAGCAATTAAGAATGTTAGTGAACACAATTAAGTTATATCACATTAATACATATTTAACGTTAAGAATGGTCAAAAACACACAATATTAGACAACTTTACTCCAAATTTTCAGTGTGAAAATTTCTTAAGTCAACATTGTTTAAGTTTCAGGAAAATGAAATCATAAGAGACTGATTGAAATCATAAAACACACAGTTTTTATGCACTCCAGTAACAGTTCTTTGTTCCCATTATCTACACACCCCTCAACCAATCCAATTTATGGTTTGTTATATAAACAGAATTACAAATTATGTATAAGGTTACAGCCACTAAAAGCTTTAATCACTTTAGCTTTATTAAAATCTAATTTTTAGACAGATTAAAATATGCCATTCCTGTATTCCCATTTTTGCATCTTGGGGTAATTATCACAGGAACAAAGTAAAATCACATTTAAAGAATTAAAATTCACAGAAGAAATAACCTCAAGGTTATCAGTAAATATTTTCCAAAGAGATCCTCAAACTGAGAAATAAAATTTTTTGGTTCTATTTATATTACTATATTATATATTACATTCAAAACATTTAAGATAAAAATCCTCAACTTTAAGTTTTAAAATTTAAGTTAACCAGATCAGTATGAAACAAAAAATAAATGTCTAAAAACAATCATTAAAAGTATTAAAAGAAGTCCAGTGAGGGAGAACTTACCAGACATTACAACTCACTAGAAGAAAGCCATTGAATTAAAAACAAAATGGTGATGGCACAGAAACAGACAGGGATCAGAACAGAGAGGTGAGAAATAGATACAGACGTATACGGCATCTTTATATTTGACAAGGGTAACATTTCAATACCATGGAAAATAAAGTTTCTTGTAGTAACTAGGACTTAAGTAACTTTGTATCATCTACAACACTTAAAATGGGAGTAAGACTTTAATGTTTTTTTTAAATTCGGAAGAAAATTTACATGACCGTGGGACAGACAATACCATCTAGCAAAACAGGTAACTCAGAAGCAATTAAAAAAAAAAAAAAAGACAGACATACTTGATTAAATAGTAAACAACAATTTCCTTGGTAAAAGATATCATACACAGAGACAAGAACTGTAAAGCTGTATTTGTACACATATAACAAAGAATAAACATTTCAAAAACACAACAAATAGCTCCCAGAAATTGTGAAAGAAAAAACACTACAAAGTAGAAAAAATGGGCAGTGGAAATGAATAGGAAATGAAGAAAAAAGAAATTCAAATGGACAATGAACATATGTAAATATATTCAACATCAGTGGCAGTGAAGAAAATGTAAATTAATGATCAGAGATAATAAGATTGGCAAGAATTAAAAGGAACAATGGTATCTAATGCTGGTGAGAATGTAGGAAGTGGGTACTCATGTGCAAACGTGATATACTCTTCCTTTGGGAAAAATAATGTATTAAAATCAAAAATACACATACCGTTTGACCAAGCAATTCCACTTCTGGGAATCTATCCTATAGGGAGAAAAAAAAGGACCAGTACGTAAGGGCACAGGTACAAAGACTGCAGTATTGTTTGTTGTGGGGCAGAGGAGGAGCAGGGGATTGGAAGTAACGTGAATGTCCATTCATGGGGAAATGGTTAAATGAAATGTGGTCTATCTATAAAATAGAATATTAGGTATGATTAAAAAGAGTGGGATAAATCTGTAGACACTGACTTAGAAGGTTGATCAAGTAAGCAAAGCAAATTCAAGAGCTATAATCCCATTATAACAACCACACCAAAACAATGAATGTGAATGCACTCATATGTACATGGAATAAGGAGTAGAAGAACACAGACCAAACCGACAATGGGCACCTAGGGTTGTGAGTGGAAACAGGGGCTGGAAGGGATGGGGATAATTTACTTCTTTTTAGTGCACCTTTGTGCTATTTCACTAGTTACTATGAGTTATATTCATTTTAGACCTTTCACAAGTATTCTTAAGGAAAATACATTAGCTTTTATTAGTAGTAGTAAAGCAGTAGTACTTCCAGACATTCATCTTTAATAAAATAGTAGCAATTAAACAAATATTCCCTCCTCTGCTTACGCTAGTCACCAAAGAGTTTTTTTTTCATTGTTTGCCCAATATCCATTCCATCTCTCTGCCATATGTGTATCAGCCATGTGGTTTGGGTGTGATTGACTCCACCCCATTCTCAGGGACTTCTGAATGGTCTATGCTAATTCTGTCCACCAAAAATGCAATTTGAAGCCACCTATACAATTTTAAATTTTCTAGTATTCACATTAAAAAAAAATTAAAAGCAGGTGAAAGCTATTTTAAGACGTATTTATATTCTGACCCAAAATATCCCAAAATACTGTCATTTCCCATGCATTAACAGGTATTTCACATTTTTTCATATCTCAATTGGGACTAGCTACATTTTAAGAGCTCAGTAGCCACATGTGGCCAGTGGTTACCATACTGGACAGCACCAGTCTGAGCTAATGAGAGTAATGCCATAACTATTACCATATTCAACAGTGGACACAACACCTAAGAAGGCCCAATAGAAGAGAAACCCCATAATGGTAGGATTATGATGAGAAGAACCAAGAAAAAAGTAACCATAACCACCCCCCCCAAAAAATAAAAACTGCTGGCAGCCAACTATGAGCTAGGAAGGGAGCCTGCACTGGGATGAAGGAAAAACTGGATCCTGGTGTCAACACTGAACCTCTGGATCACACCCTGCAAGAAGCCTGGCCTTCCTAGTTACATTAGCTGGTCAATTTCCTTTATTTTTTTCAGCCACTTTGAGTGAGGTTTCCTATTACTTGCAATGAAAAGTATCCCAATTGATAAACTCATCCATGGGCAATGCCATATCTAAACAAATACGTTCTTAAGTGAATTAATTCAAATGTTCAACACTTCTTCCATTTATTTGTACTCCAAGTATGCTTTTGTTAAACTATGCTAATTTGGTAATACTTTTATGCATCTTCTGAAAGCATGCCCAGAGAAGATTTCCAAAGACTAATCCCTGATCATGCAGAGTCACTCTACACAGTCACCACACAGAAGAGTAGTTCTCTTCAAGACAATACAGACATGAGGCGTCAGAGGAATCAGTCAGCTCCACTCTCATTCCACCCTCTTTTCTGGTCCTCCCCTCTAGACCAGTGTTCCCCACCTTTGGCACTGTTAACATATTGGGTAGGTAAGTCGTCATTGGAGGTGTGCGTCTTCCTGTACACTGAAGGATGCTTAGCTGAATCTCTGGCCTCTCTTTACCCATGAGATGATAGATGAAACCCCACCCCTTCCAGTAGTTCTAACAATCAAATATGTCTCCAGACACTGTCAAATGTCCCCTTAAGGGACAAAAATCACGTCTGGTTGAGGACCACGGTTCTAGACCAACCATCAGTTCTAATGTACAACTGACCTTTGTTTTCTGATGATACGACTCCTGTGTGTTCCCTGCATCCTAATCTTTGCAGGCCTTGTCTTCTCCTCCTCTAGACATGAATACGTGAACCTTATCTGGCCACGCTCTTCCTCCTCCTCTTCCTGACTACACTGATCGGGAGCTCTCCACTGCTGTTCTTCTTTCCAGAAGAAACGTAACTAGTCCCCTCTGACTTCAGCTTGAAATCACTACCTGAGCTGCTCCCTGAATCACTCACCCAATCATTTCTCATGGGCTTCTCGGAGGGGTATTTGGTCACTTATTCCTCAACTTCGTTTGCCCCGGCTGGATCACCCATCTCCTCTATCAGTATACCGTAGGGGACAATCCCATCCCAGTCTCTCCAAACTGCATCAGCTCACACATTATTCTCCCTAATACATCCCTAAGACCAAAGTTTCATTATAGCCACTGGAAAATTCTTCATAGCTTCTCAAATTGATCTATAGGTTCAATGCAATTTCGATTAAAAAATCTCCACAGGTAGGAATAGACTTACCATATGACCCAGGAATCCCACTCCTGGGCTTGTACCCAGAAGGAAATCTACTTCAGGATGACACCTGCACCCCAATGTTCATAGCAGCACTATTTACAATAGCCAAAACATGGAAACAACCTAAATGTCCATCAACAGGTGACTGGATAAAGAAGATGTGGTATATTTATACAATGGAATACTACTCGGCCATAAAAACCGACAACATAATGCCATTTGCAGCAACATGGATGCTCCTAGAGAATGTCATTCTAAGTGAAGTAAGCCAGAAAGAGAAAGAAAAATACCATATGAGATCTCTCATATGTGGAATCTAAAAAACAAAAACAAACAAACAAACAAAACAAAGCATAAATACAGGACAGAAATAGACTCATGGACAGAGAATACAGACTTGTGGTTACGGCGGGGGGGTAGAGGGTGGGAAGGGATAGACTGGGATTTCAAAATTGTAGAATAGATAAACAAGACTACACTGTATAGCACAGGGAAATATACACAAAATGTTATGATAAATCACAGAGAAAAAAATGTGACAATGAGTGTGTATATGTCCATGAATGACTGAAAAATTGTGCTGAACACTGGAATTTGACACAACACTGTAAAATGATTATGAATCAATAAAAAATGTAAAAAAAAAATCTCCACAGGCCTTTTTGGGTAGAAATTGACAAACTGATTCCAAAATTAAAGAATGTAGACTGGTCAAAACAATTTTTTTTAAGAAAATGAAGTTGGAGGACCAACACTATCTGATAGTTAAACTTATCATAAAGCTACAATAATCAAATCAATGTGGTATTGACATAAAGACAGTCAAATAAGTCCATGAAACAGGAAGTCTGTAGATAGACACACATATATAGACAACCAATTTTCAACAAAACCATAAGGAAATTCAGGGAAGAAAGGACAATTGTGCAACAGATGGTGCTGGGTCAATTAGATACCTGTATGCAAGAACAAACCTTGACCCACACTTTACCCACAAACAAACCTAACTCAAATGGATGTAGAAGTGAAAATATAAAATATAAAATAATAAATCTTCTGGGAAAAACAGAACAAGAATGAAGAAAATCTCTGTGATCTGGAATTAGGCAAACCTGGCTTCACCAAAACCAGGACCACTTAAAGAACAAATTGATAATTCAGACTTCATCAAAATTAGTAACTTTTGCTCTTTAAGAGATGCTGTAAAGAGACTGAAAACATAAGCCATGAGCTGGGAGAAAATTTACCAATCATGTATAGCAGCTTTATTTATAATGGCCCAAAACTATAAGTGATCCAAATGCCCATCAACTAGTAGATGGATAAGCAAAGTATGGTATATTCATTCAATAGGATATTACTCAGAAACAAAAAGGAATGAACTCTTAACATAAACTACAACATAGATAAAGCTCAAAATAACTATGCTGAGTGAAAGAAACCAGACCAAAAAAAAAAAAGTACAAACAGTACTTTAGAAAATGCAAACTAATCTTTAGGGATGGCAAGTATTTAAGTGCCTGATTAGGCATTTTGGGGTGGGAGGAGGAAGCAAGTACAAATCGGTAAGAGGGAACTTCTGGAGGAAACAGGTATTTCATTACCTTGATTGTGGTGGCGGCTTCACAGGTATATACATACGTCAATTTATGAAGCTGTGTGTTTTAAATTAAGTGCAGTTTATTGTGTGTCAATTATGCTTCAATCAAGCTTTCTTTTTTTAATAAAGGGGAGAGGGAAGCACTGTTCACTGTTGGAGAAAACGTTAACTGCTAGACCATGCAGGGCTCCACTGTTCTTACGGCTGAAACTGGTTGATGCCAAATGGGATTTCATGAGAGAAGCTGCTTTGTTTTTGTTTAGTTTTGTTGTTTTAAATTCTGCTGTGGGTTAATACAACTAGAATTCCCAGTTCCTAGGTACTTAACAAAGCACAGCCTAGGTGATGTTAAACAGTAGCTGAAAGGTGCGTGCTGGGTGGGAAGAGACTACATAGAGCCTCAAGAAGTACACATCTAAAGTATGTTTGCTTTAATTCTCCTTTTAAGTGTCTCCCAAGATAACTACCACCATCACTAACCCCTGCTGTGGTCTTAAGGACATGTCTGACCAACATCTTCCATTAAAAAAAAAAAATTAGAATAGAGCTAAGCAGTCTGAATTCTCAAAGATAATAATTAAGTAATGTGCTTTTAAGCAGATGTTTGATGACAGTATTTTTCCCCATGATTCTATCAGGATCAAGTGCATTTACATACAAATTTGTAATACCTTGGAATCCCACCTAAAAAAGCCACCATTGTTCCCCTAAGACATGAAACCATGGACCGATCCACTCCATTTCAGTTTATGATGTCAAGTGCATTTTAGAAATATACTCCACGGCTTCCAAAGGCTTCTTTAATCCATAAGGACTGTTTTCAGTGTTTAAACTGATTCATCCTAGACATAAAAAACCTTCTGCTGCTTCTCCCAGATAATTGATTCTTGATTTGTTAAGATACTAAACACTAGGCTTTATGCCCTGAAATACCAAACCCCCAGTGAACTCACTCATGTGCCCCACACAGAGCAAATCCTATTTAGTGTTGCAGCAGAGAGGCCAAGGGAAGCTGAGAAAGCAGACTACTCCCCTGCTCTGCCCTGTTGCCAGCAGAGGGGGAAGGTCCCCCCTGTCCCTGCAGTAAGCATCACCCACAATAGCTACGTGAGGATGTCAGACGGTGCCCACTTCTCAAAGAAAATACCCTCTGCAGTTTTTGAAAAATAAGAATACAAACTGTCGACTGAAATAAATGTGCAGCCTAAAAGTTAAGAGTTATGTTTTATTTGGTGGGAGGACTCAAGCTGGGATGACAGCCTCTCAGATGGCTCTGAGGGACTGCTCCGAAGAGGTAGGGGAGGAGCTAGGATATATAGGAGCTTTACAACAAAGACCAAGTAGTTGGAACAATAAAAGATTGCTTGTTATCTAAAGAAAATCAGGCATCTCAAGTTAAAGAATTTAGTGCTTTTCTATGTATGGGAGGAAGCAAACATTTGGGCTCACTGAATTCATTCTTTTGACAAGCACCTAGCTATCTAGGGCCAGTATTCTGTCCTTTCTTATTCTGAGTCCACTCAGAGTGCACCATTGTGAGTGGCTGCAGAGGCTGGGCTGCAGGCCGGCCCCCACTGGGGGGTGGCGGCAGCCGCTGATGACTTGGTTTCAGCATTCTTTGTTTACTGATGTGGTTACAGTATTTTCACTCACATTGCAGTATTTTCGTTCACAGGCGCATGCTTGGCATGGGAGAGGTCCCAGGTTCAATCCCTGGTACCTCCATTAAATAAATAATCAAATAAATGAACCTAATTACCGCCCCCTCCCTCCAAAAAACTCTTTTCTCTCATGGAGTTGTGTTTATGGGACTAACTGCATAGAATTTCCTCATGGCACTGGTCAAAAGCTACCTGAGGATATGTGAGGTGAAGCAGAGCCAGAAGGCCATTGGGGAGGGAGGGGTACAGCTGCTGGCATGTTCCACAGGCACGTCATATGTTCCAATACAGAAGCAGGGCGAAGTCCTCCACCTCCTCCCAGGAGAGGGGCTTTATATAACAACATGTTAAAAGACAACGCGTCTATATTCAGATGAAAGAAACGACCACCAGAAGTCTCAGACGGTGAGGCTTCTATTGAAGAAAAGGAGAAGGTAATCCTAAAATTCTTTTACCCCAGCTGCATAGGTCTGCCTGTTGGCAGCTGCAAAGAGTAAAAGAGTGAGGTGCCCAATTCTCAGGAGTCCAAACGGCAGAGGGAAAGGTCCATATCCTAAGGAGAAACACCAGGACACAAGCAAAATCTCCCAGGTTCCCCTCCATGCGCCCCTCAAAGGCCTGACTTACTACAGCGTAAGGAGTCAGGGGAACAAGAGGGAATGCAGCCGCCCTGCTCCCACGTCTCATCGGATAATGGTGACATTTGGGGCCTGCCAGCTACTGCAGGGGGACTGTCACACCTCACCAGCGTAGCCATCACTCGTCCCATGACCAGTCTCAGTGAACTCAGTGTCCTGCTAGTGCTGCTAGGTAACTTAAGGCTTTTCCTCTGGTTGCCGTGCTAAGTGTAAACTATTATGAAGCGTTTGAGGCCATGCTTTCCAAATTGTTCAAAGAAACCATGACAAGCACGGTGAAGACAAGTGCACTCTGTCAAGTCTACTTTATGTGACCCTCACTGTGGACGTCGAGGCCAAAATTCATGTCTTTATAGAACAAAACGCACCCACAGCCTTGCTGATTATCTCTTTCTAACTCAAGTGTGTCACCCTGAAGGAGGAAAGGTTGCTTTCCAGCCTCTGGTGGGTGGGAACTCTAAATTCTGGCCACAGTTCACTGTCAAGAAACAATCCGAGCACAAGTACATCTCAAATCCTCCGAGCTGTTAGCTCCTCACTTATCCAACAAAGATACTTAGAATTGGTTTCCTGTTAAGGCTTCTTCCAGCTCTCACATCCTAAGATCACACTTTTCCACATGGACATCTGTGATACCCCAATACCTGCCTGACTCACAACATGGTTTTGAGAAGTAGTCTGTATACCAGGCTGGGAAAGGTGGGCAGGTTTCAAGGGATGGATTATTCTGGAAGAGGGGTCACTGAGCACAAGGAGTTCCCTCACAGCTTGAAGCTGCAGAGCCAGAACGTGTGTGGGGTCTGTCTCCATCACACGCCTAGAAACGTGTCACCAGGGTTGACCATGGAGGGACACAAGGCAAGATCGGCCCAGGAATGTGGAGTCAGCTGTCCCCTTTAACACCTCTCCATTGACAGAAGGGTTGGTAAACAAAGCTGCCCCCAGAATACACTACTCAAAAATGATCTGGCTTTAATGGACCATCCTCAGCCTACTTGGCAGTCTTTTGCCTAACTCTATAGGACAAAAATAAGTGATGGCAGTAGGGGAAAGAGGGTTTAATTCTATTATTATTATTATTATTATTTTTAACAAAACACTTACACAGAACTTACTGCATGCCAGGCACTGTTATAAACATTTTACAAATATTAACTCATTTTATCCTCAAAACACTCCAGGATAGTAGAGTACACCCATTTTTACAGATGAGGAAACTTAAGACACACGGAGGCTAAGTAACCATCTGTGGGTCACACAGCTGGTTAAACGGCAGAGGTAGGACTGACCCCAGGCAGCATGGCTCTGAAACACCTATTGAGCAACAGACTTGAGAAGGCGTCTTTGAATGAGAGAGCACAGGCACCCGCCTTGCTCCGTGGGCCACCTGAAAATGCATGCCCAAAGGTACATGCATTTCAATTCCTGTTTGACTCACGTTTGCTAAAACGTCCTTTAGTAAGCATGAAGCAGAGAACTTCCCCTCATGCTTTGGGTATCCAGACACTACCGTCACCTTGAATCTCTCCCAAGAACAACAGTTCCCAGCTGGGGGTGGCATTTTAGATCTGCAGTGAGAAATGGGCTCCAAGTCCACAAGCCGCCAGCTTCCTCTGCCTCCCTCCCCAGCATGTGTACATGCAGATCCAGATTTGCACTCCCAAGTGTGTTTGGAAATGCACATATATTTTGATGAACCTCCCTAAGTGACAGAACCTCCCTTGCCTGGGAGCAACACTAAGGTCTTCCTAGTAATTTTCAAAGGTGAGAAGATCAATCCTACATTGTTTCCATCCCCCAGGTCTCCTCCCTTACCCACTGCACAAGAGATGAATGCAGGTGGGATGAGGGATGCTGTGAATACATACCAAATACCAAACTGCTATTCGATGAATATATAAATGCAATTGACATTCTTTCACAGTCTGAAATCCTTTTTACTCTCAGGATATATTACAGCATTCTCTTTTTATATAAACATGCCACTTTAAATGCTAATTCAGATGCAACACTCAATTTTTTCTTCATTTTGTTTCTGGCTTTCTAACATTCAAAATGACACTGGACTTCCATTTGGCTTTGACAATAGATATTTTAAATTCTTGCTTCGATATTTGTGGGCTTGGAGGGAAGGAAGTCCTAAGAAGAAAACTAAGTTTATGTTAAAATTTATCCAAATATGGTTTGTACTCCCATGTCCTTTATTTTGCCTAAATTAAGCCCTTTCCCTCTTTCAGAAAATGTTGTCTTCACTTTGCTGAAAATCTCATAAATCTAATTCAACTCAGTTGTAAAAACCAAGGTGATTCCCTCTTCTTGCATTCTAGAAATAACCTCATTTTACTCAAATTACTTTTCTAAACAGCTTGTCAAGGCAGTATGTTTTGGCTGAAATACAACCGGCCTGAATATGTCTTCTCTTTAAAAAAAAATACACAGACTGACATATGCCAATTACAGCAACCCAAGCCTATCCAATTACACTGAAGGTCATTTCCTGTGTTGGCTCAAAATGAGGAATTTCAGCCTAAGAATTATCCTAATCCAGTGCACCCAGTCCAATTTATCTGCAGTGAGACAAACTCTTCCAAGTCGAGCAGGGCCAGCTCCACCCAGAAGTTTCCAGTAACCTTCAGAGTCCTCTGCCTCTGTAGTCCTACCCACTCTGACAACACTCTCTCCCTCTGCTGCTCACTCTCATCTTCCACCTCATACCTAAATACCCTTTCCTGCCCCTGCCCAAGAGAGACAAAATGAGAAAGACGTAAAGTCAGTTCATCACCCTCTTCATCCATTTAATTTATACATGTGGCAAAATGGTCCTTGACAGAACTCCCGTATCTGGTGTCCTTGTCCCTCGCCAGTTCACCAGAAACATCCCATTAATGATTCATCTTCTGCTGTGCTAAGTGCAGTTCAGGGACACCTTGCCCAAAGGTACATGCATTTCAGTAAGACACTGAAGAGAAAATACCTTTAAGAGCCAACTGAATAAATATCTAGGGCTGGGATGTTAAGTGTGTTTAGGATGCCTGTCTTCTTTGTGGATAGGGAGGTGGACCTCCCAGCAGATCTAAAACTGTTGCAAGCCGACAGAACCTTACCCTACTCATTCCATGGCCAGCCTTACTAGACCCCAGCCATTTCAGAATAATAATGAAAGGAAAGGGCGAATGGAGAAGGGACAAAACCCTATGGAGAGAAATAATACTGCTGCCTTGATCAAGAAATTAAAATAAGCCAAGACAACTCCGAAATGACTTTTAATCATTTCAATACTCCCAGCAATTCCTCAGCATGCACAAACATACTTCTCCAGGCCCTCTGCGCACAGGAGGAGCTGCTTTCTGCTTTGAGTTTCTGCTGCTGGATGTGTGTGGCCAAAAAACAAAGCCAAGAAACAGACCAAGTATCAGTCACTGTTTCTACTAAATAAAGTGATAAGTGCAGATAATTCCGCAGATCCCAGCACTCCAGGGCTCCATGAAACAGTGCACTCGTGCTCAGGATTAAAGGATGTAGAAGAAAGGCTATTTTAAGTAGCAAGGATAATTTACTTGCTAAGAACAGATAATGCAGTTTCCTTCTCCGAGTGGGTGAGGGTGCAGACTGGAGGGGGATCTGAAAGATCATTAAAAACCAAGATTGAAGGAGGCCAGAGAGCTGGCCCCAGCCAATTTCCTGCTCCTCTCTCTAGGGAATTTCATGAAAAAAGAAGCCCCCTCTGTCCTGGAGAGCTGTTTACATGGGCAATTAACAAAACACGAAGGGGTCCTTTAAAATCAAAGAGTAGCTGCTAGGGACACTTCGGTTTTGCTCTGCACATCCATTAGCTCACACTGTGGGCTTTTTACCCTTTTTCCACTTTCCCTGCCTGAAAACAAACATCTCCTAGAGAGCTCTGCCCCTTCAAAGTGTCATTTTAGGACCTAGGTTTGTAAAGACAGTTAAGGAACTCACAACACTATTAGCTCTTTTATAAATATGGACAACTGCAGATTCACTGTTTTTAGAAATCGTACAATATAAATACCATCTTGTGTCTAGAGTTTGCTTTTAGCTTTTGCTCAGCGTTGTATTTTTTTTTTTTTCATTATACTTGTTGATGCATCCACCCTCGTCCATTCACCCCACCTGCTGCCCAGGAGTTCACTGGATGACTGTATCATGATGTATTCAATGGATATACAGACTTTAAGAGGAAGCTGAGAGGAAGGGAGCAGAGAGTCTGGCAACTTCAGTTCCAAAAGAAAGAGAAGGAAAGTGATAGAAGAATCTGGGATCGAGAAACTTGGCAAATGGCTACTCTTTGTAAGAAGGAGAGGACTAGCTCACATTCGCCTAAACAGAAAGCCAGAGGAGAGGTGGGCTCTGGGGCTCTGAAGTTGTAAAGAGCTAGAAAAGCCTCTGGAAAACTGATCTGGGGTCACCTGATTATTTAGTAACATCTGGCTTGTAAAGCTGTTTCCTTGACCTCTCTTGTCTGCTGCCTTTTGTACCATTAAAAAAAAAAAAGCCACAACCATGGTCTTCACAACCTCTTAAACACATATGAAACGCAGACTTCAAGTTAGTCCTCAAAAAAAAAAAAAACACAAGCAAACAAAAAAATGACTGCCAATCACAAATTAGTGGGGAACTGAATTTTCTAGACAAAATACAGTATGCTTTTTTATCCCTTTCAGTTAATTAGTATTAAAAAGAAAAGCCTACTTTCTGTGTTCTTTTATTTGTGAAAGCTTTCACTGATATATATAGAGTGTATGTTTTTATCATATGATTCTAGGCATAAAAATTATATGTAATCTTACTTAATAGTAATTTAAAAAAATCTGATAAATTCCTGTGTCTAAATGATGAAAATACATTTTTAAAATATTACCCAGCAAGACATTCAAATGACAAGTGGCAGATACAACAAATTCAGGTGTCTTCTTCCATGAGTACAGCTTTCCTGAAGGTACACCCCCTCTGACAATCACTTTGCTGGGTAAACAGAGACATGAATCAGAGACAACTGTATCACATTGTGCAGTTGCTCACTGTTGACATGGAAAGACAACACAACAGAAGAGCAGGATCAAATTCTCAATCTTTCTGAGAAAAGGTACTGAAAGACCTGAAAGCATTTACACAGTACATAAACTGAGCAAGTGTTAACAGGTTTAATGATCAGGTACCATTATGCCGGCTAGCACCAATCCACAAGAAAAACACATGTGAGTCTTTCTTCATTAGATCTGTATTAAAATCACTCGAGCACTTATTTTATAAGTAGTTTCTTTTTCTCAAAGTCATAAAAGAATCTGCACGAGGAGAGTAATGACCGGCATTCTTTGCGATGGTCACTGAAAACGCAGAGTGGTATTATGTCTCAGACATCTATGTCATATGTCATTAATTCTTTTGGGAATACTGGTATTCAATAGAAAATTTAACACAGCATGTTTATTTCCTGCTTGCTTTACTTGGAAGTATTATTTTTTTCCAAAATTCACTTTAAAAAAGTAGATTTATGATGACATATATACTATGCTTTACACCCATCATCTGATTGATATGTCCATTGATTTTTATTAGGAGGGGATTTTAATTGGCTTAAATGTAATTCTGTTCTCTTACTAAGTATTCAAAGCATGGACTCCCAACAAACTGTTGCCAACATCCTTTTTTTCCATTAAAAATTCCATGTTCTCAAGTAGAGAAATGTAAATATTTTCGTTACCATATATTCCCCCATTGACTCATGGCTATCAGCTAACATGAACAGAATCGAGACTTACCCAAGTGCAAAAGGAGATATGGCCCTTCAATAGATATGAGGAATCAATTTTGCTAATTAATATTACCGTAATAATTTATAGAAAATATACTAACTCAAACAGAAAAAAAAAAAGAACCATCTACTATAAAGGCTAAATGCAAGATCTGACTGAAGTTTTAAAATTTTAAAATAAAGTTTGGAAGACAAACCTAGGATGATTTTTAAACCAAACTATGAGGGAAAAGAGATTTTTCTCTATAAAGGAATTTCATGCATCCTGGTATTTCTGCTTTTCTTTTTTCTTATTTCTCATCATGATGGGAAATATTCAAAAAGTCTGAACTTTTCCAAGTCTAGGCAAAAGAGTCCTAATCATAATGCAGAAGAATGGAAGTTTTTGATTCTAAAGGCATTTCCTATGGCAAAGTATTAGCCCATTAACCTCTAGTGCACAGAGATGTAAGCCGGAAGCTAGTGAAAATTTACTTAGGCTCATTCTCCAAGAACAATGACCCCGTGTCCCCCTGGCAACTAAAAAAGTAAAGACTAGAATGGATAGTAATGAAATGTTCATGGTTGATGAAGTTTTGGTTCCTAGATGCAAAGGATGAAATTTTCCAAAATTTTGTCAACAGAATGAATTCTTTCTACAATCACCATATACGTTTCCAATCTCCCAAGTTGAAATTTGCATGAATTTATCTTAAATACTGTACTTATTTTTTAAAAGGACATTGCCCTAGCCACTAAATTCTTCAATATAAATCAGATACCAAATCCAAATGTTTCTGGTATTAGTTGGTAACAAATCTATCCTAAATTTAGTAGAATATTAAAAGCAATTAATTTCATTTGCATCTTGTTAATGGGAAAATACTATGATTTATGCAAATAAATTAGCTTTAAAAATAAAAGGCTGAAACACTACAAAGAAATCAAGTCAATGTTCACAAATTTGCTATTTTAACATGAATGTTACATGTTATCAGTTCAGTAAGGGCTAGATCTAACAGTAACTTTAGCTAATGCAAAGTCCCCATCAATTCAAATGCAAACGTATATATCATCTACTCTGAATAAAATTCATAATATAAAACATCAATCACAGGTTTCCATACCATGTAGATAAGCACTAATTCTTTATGCAGACCAATTTAAACTATCTGCAGACCACATAATGGTTTTGCTTGATTGCATAATAGAATTTTCAAATTTAAATTAAGGTTCTCCCAGGAATAAATATGTATTTTGGCTTACAATGCCCATGAGGAACAAACCCTGGAAACTTTCTTCGAGTTATCTTTAAGTCATTAATATCTGACATTTACAAATAAATGCAGAGCTTTTTGTTTTCTTAGTTCAGCTGATTATCATTAATCTTCTGATGGCCACTGAAAATCTAACACATCAGAGAATAATCACATTACCAACTGTATCCCAAAATACAAATAAATCAATAAGGAAACTAAATTAGGCTACTTACAAACTTCCTCTTCTGGGAAGACTCAGCTCCTTCTGCAAAAGGAAGAAAGAAAACATATATGTGAGATGCTACATTAACCTTAGACCACTAGGACACCGAGTGGCTAAGATAAAACGTTATTCTTCTCCTTATGCTTGATTTGGCATTTTCTATACTGAAAAGATTTCAATGTAATAATTTTATGCTGGATCCCTTCTTATACTGTAATCTTTAGACACTGTGTTTAAGGTACAAACACGGTCTACCTAAATTCCAGAGCAAAAAAGACATCAATCCTCCCACAGCAATGATAGATAGAGACTGAGTTGAACTACATGACCCCTATAATTGAGGGTAAGGAAAACCTGAGGAAGCAAAGAACTTATCCAAAGAGGAAAAGGACACAAGGAGGAGGAGAAATTTCACAGGATTATAATTAAGTGAGAGGTGAAATGCAAAGGGTAGTTAAATCAGACTATTTGCCCCCAACAGAAGTAAACTCATTCAAAACACTGTGTCTACTGAAGATTATAATTTATAAAAGAAACACAGCAAAAAGTTTCCTTCTGGTATTATTTCCTAAAACAAATGTGATTTATGATTTATGCTATTTTGAAGTAGGTTAATGAACCTCTCAAATGGTAACCAGAGAGCAACAATTAACAGAGTACTTGATAGTTTCAAAGGGTGCTCTCACACTCAGTTCACATTAAGATCATTATCTATCTTTCTATGGAGAGTCTATGGAAAAACAAAACACAAAAACAACCAAGCAAACAAGTCAAACAAACAAAAAAGGCTAACAGAAATACCTCCACCCACTAGTGGAGTTTTCAGAAGCCCAGGGAACTCAAGGATTACTTGATGACAATAATTAAAGAACAGGAAGCAATGATTCATCTGGCTATCTTAACTCAAAATTCGAAAAGGCTGACTCAATTTGGGTTTCATTCCCATAATTACCATTTCATTTTTTGTCTTCCAGGAGCTCCAGCATCATTTTTTGAAAGGTATTTCCCCTTCAGCTTCAAACTCACCTTTCCTGTCCCCTATTTTTATTGGATCCTTAAACGTTTGTCATGGCCTGTGGCCTCCCATCTTCTGAACCATGCAATTTACTCCAGCCCAGCTCCCAGAAAATGGACTTGAGAGCAGTGAGGCAGGAGAATAATCCTGCTTTAAATAGAACTTATTTAAAGCTATTACTTAACTTAGCTATTAAGTGGAAAACATACTTTGATACAGAGTTATAATAATCACATCACTGTTTAATTCCAAGAAGAAACAACAATTTTAGGGACAGAGTATTTTCTTCCTTCTCTCAAAGAGCTAACATTTTCTTTCCAAGGGTTGCAGGGTTCAGTGGTGAAAGGCTTTATTTTTTTTTGTTTTGTTTTGTTTCGAGTTTTTCTTTAATCCTTCATTAGCCTGAAGAAATTACAGCATTTGCTGAACTTGGCTCCCTGATGCTGAAACAGAAATATACCTTCATTGACTAAAGCTTCTAATGATAAAAGTCTTTGATCAAGACAGTTTTCCTTGGGAACTGAAATGTAAATAGATAAACCAGTGAGTAATTTTTTTATATGTGTGTCCTGGGATATGACAAGCACTGAGAAATTTGTTTTGTATTCAGGTTAAAAAAAAGAAAAAAAAAAACAACCAAAAAACCTCTCCCTAGAAGTGATCATTCACCAGAGGGTTTCTTTTAGGAAGAAATTACTGAGACCCACTACATAGCAAAAGGCTAGAGTTCAGTCAAGTAAGTAAATACTGCTATCCAGTAAGTTGATCTCACAGCAGCATCAAAAGAAAAGGAGGGGTACCTGAAGTGTTATCATTAATAATAGGAAAAATATTACGTCAGGTGTTATTTCAACTGTGTATGCAAACAGATCACTCAGAAGACATAGAGGGGGAGGGCCAGATAAACGATCCTCAAACAGTTCAGTCAATCATATTCCACCAAATACCCTGACCGTAAGCTGGCTGCTTTGCTCTGAGAAAAAAAACTGCTGAAACAGCAAGATGAGGGATAAAAACCAAGTCTGTTGTTAATCAGCAGTCTTTCCAACAGGTCTAGAATGATGAGTCCTAAACAAGAAGAAAGGTTACAGTGGGTAACCCCGCCCTGCTGCTCCTGGGGCTGGCAGCTGAGGTTCCAGGATGAGGAGCCGGGGACATTTAAGAGGTCACTGTTAACTGACCTGCGGGGTCAGCGCTAACCAGGCTGAGGAGCTAATCCACCTGATGGCTTGAATGTCAGGCTCGGAACTGGAAACTCAATTTGGTAGCAAATTGGAATCAGATGCGATGGTAATAAAGTGAGAGAAATGAATGTGCTGTGGCCAAGACCTTGTGAACAGTGGCTGCAAAAGCCTGCAAGTATCAGGAGGGCTAAGTGATCGCAGACAGAGCCAGGAGGGGCTGCTGCCCAGACGCATGGGGACCACGTACTGACCGACTGGCACCGGATGGACGGACCTGAGCAGCAATCAAGGCACTGACTGCCCCAGCGCTGGTGGTACTGTGTGTGTGTCCTCATCTTATTCTCTTAATGCCAGGATAAAGTCACTAACAGATAAACACACTTAGATCATTAGATAAAACATGTGGTATTGGTCCAAGTCATAAATCAAAGCTTGTGCTTAGTGTATTTGGAACATGTCTAAAAGATCAGCATCAGGTAATAAAAGAGAAAGGAAGGGAGGGGGAGAAAAGAAAGGGCAAGAAGCATCAATCTGAACTAAACAACATGCAATTATTAATTATCACAGGGCAAAGAAATTCTTAAGAGTGTACTTAAGAATATTAAAAATTTTAAATTACTTTTATTGATATTGATTTCTCAGTGACTTCTAATATTTTTTAGAATTGCTGTGTATTATTACTTGCTTGAGATCATGAGCTCCTTGGCCCCCCTTTCTAAAATTGCTAACTAGCAAATGTGTACATTGAAAATAAATGTGAAGGAAAGTTATCTGTCTGAGAACTCTGTTCAGTCTTCTTGCAATTCCTTGATAAGACTGGACACTTAAATCTAGAAGGAGCATTTCTGTGGGTTTGGGAAGAAAAGAGCCTAACAAATGATTCTGTCCCTTTTCTGGCCAAACTGGGCCTCAAAAGGAGAAAATAACATTGTTTCATTCATAGAGGCAATTGAGAAATAGCTGTAATGTTTAATATGTACAAGCCAATTTCCATAATGATAATTTTTAAAATATATACTATTTAGTAGGTATTTAATAGCTACACAAACACAAATAAAATGACATGGCTACACATGCCACATGTGTTTAGGAAATCTTTGAACTATTCTCTTAAACTGATGAACCAGTTTATGATTTAAAAGAGAAAGGAGATTCACATGAATTATATTACAAGCAGGATATGTAGATATCCCCTCCTTCAAGAGGTAGGGCTTAATTCTCTTCCCCTGGAGAGTGGGCTGAACTTAGAGACTCCCTTCCAGGGAGCAGGGAAAGGGAAGAGCAGCAACTTGTCAGTGGAGAAACCTGACAGACACCATCTTAACCAACCATGTGATCAAGGTTGGCCATGTGCTGACACCTCATACCCTTGCTATGATACATTGAGAAGGGACTTCACCTCTGGGGCATTCTCCCTAAAAACCTTAACTCCAGCCTCATCATGAAAAAAAAATCAGGAAAATCCAAATTGAGTCATTCTACATAACATCTTTAAAACTGGGTTGTGAAAAACAAGGAACAATGGAGAAACTGTCACAGATCAGAGAAGACTAAGGAGAAAAGATGACCAAATGCTTTCCTAGTACAGGACTGTAGACTGGACTCTGGACCATAGAGAGGACTGTAGTGGAAAACCTGGTGAATCTCCGTATAAAGGGTGTAGTTCAGCTAACAGTGACATACCAGTGTCAGTTTCATGATTTTGACAAGTATATTAAGGTTATATAAGATGTTAAGACTAGGCAACAATGGTGGAAGGATATGTGGAAATTCTCTCAACTATCTTGCAACTTGTCTATAAATCTAAGATGATTAAAAAAATTAAATTCTCTCAAAAGAGAAGAGAGGTAGGGAGAAAGACATGTGTGAGGGGGGCAGTGTAGGCTACAGCATTAAAAGCATGAACTAATAAATTTCTAAATATTCTAAGCTTATTTTAAGGCAGTATTTTCATCCCAATATTTTAGAAAGTTATAGGGATAGTCCAAATGAGAGAAGACTGTGGGTAGGACCATCACGGAAGATGGTGAAAAGCACTCAGATCTGAGAGAGATTTTTTACAGAACTTACAGAAGAACTGGATGTGGAAGACAGAAGAGAAAGCAACAAAGAGTCAAAGCTTTTGGCCTGAGCAAATGGAGGTTGAGGGAAGAGGAGTTCTGTCTGGATATGTTACATCGAGCAAGTCTATAAAGATTCCAAAGAAAAAATTCCAAGCAGGTGGTTGGACAAATGAACCTGGGTTCAGGATAGAGGTCAGGGCTGGAGACATCATCACATAGGAGGCTAGATGAGATACGAGAAGAGAGATCAGACAGAAAAAGGACAGGCACAGGTACATACGGCGCTGCTGGAAATCTACAAGCGGGGAGAGTTGTGCTACATGGTGTTAAATGATGTGCTGAACTACGCAGCCCCTGGGGCTCTTCAAACAACAGAAACTGAACGAAGCTAGCGAGTGAAAAAAACTATTGGGTGAACACCAGCTCTCACACAGGTGACAGGATGGTTGCACAGATAAGGACAGAAAGTGACCAGGAACCAGGAAATTCTACCCCAGAGAACATGACCACATCTGGGAACAGCCCAGCTAGGACACAAGTGGAGCTCAGCCTCCAGGAAAGATCTCTCAGCCATCCCTGCACCTTCTCCTGAGCACTTGGGTAGGGTCCCTGTGAGTGTCCCAGGACCATGGGTGGCAGCATGAACCCAAGGGAGCAGGAACAAGAAACACTGGCTCCCTTCACAAACATATTGGGAGGTGGGGCCAGGTCTACCCAGATTCATGCCCTGGGATGTCCTCCAAAAAAAGAGGAAGAGAATTTGCAAGCTGGCAACCTGCCATCCCTCTAAAAACAAGACAAAAACAAAATAAAAACAGTACCCTGCAAACATATAGAACGGCAATGTCTATCATCCACCATTTCCCCACTGTTTTCCAGAAGCCATTCGATTTAAAGTTCATGTATTTCCCTATTATCATCATTCCTTAGTCATTGGTGGCATCACCCTGTCATCAAGAGTGACTACAACTACTCTGCACTGACAAACCATTAATTAAGGGAGAGAGTTCAGAGACCCGAGAGGTATGAGGCAGTGTATCAAGCACTGTTAGAGACACAGCAAAAAACAAAACAAAACATTGAAAAGCACCACTGGGGAAACACACATAAACACATACACAACAAGAGAGGTATCACCAGGTTCAAGTATATTACGCAGCATAATTTGAATAAGTAAATGCTAGCAGGGGAGAGAAAATAAAAGGGGATGAGATAATTCAGTGGTTCTGAACACAGCCTGGCTACACATCAGTCACCCAGGGGGCTCTGACAAGTACCAGCGTCTGAACACCACCCTGGAGATGAGGAGAGAGTGGTTTGCAGGCTGTTTGGTGGAGGTTAGTAATGTTAAGTATCCTTAAGGACTATTAGTTTGCATAAATCGTTTGCCTTTGGGTTTTTTTTTTTTCTTTTTGGAATACTACCTTTCTAGCTGTCACTACGGCAGGGAAGTTAGGTTTCTGGTTATTTCCTACGCGAGTGGGCAGTATCGTAGGGCAAGCAGTGTACTCCAAACGTAACTCTCCCTATATGACAGAGCATGGAATTAGCTAAGGGATTAGGCTTAGTCAGGGACTGCCTTGTGTCACGGAATGCTTTTGGCCCCATTTCTGAAAGTCACTTGTGAAGGCAGAAGCACAGGACAGAGAAGTCCACGCCACAGAACCAGATCTGCCATGAAGACGTGGTTCTGAAGCAGAGCAGCAGGCAAAAGGGGCTTATGTTCAAACCACCTTGAAAAATCCAGTGAGCTGCCCATGCGGTACATAACTTTCTGCACAAACACCTAGAGAGGAAAGCTGGAAAGGCAGAAGGTAGACCTCTACAGATGTGCTTGGACATCCAAACCATTCGACCAGCCAAACACCACTGAAATCCTGCCTTGGGGCCAGGAGATGGGTGGAGGATCCTAAAGGACTTCCCCTTTCTTGTAGGTTTTATTTCATTCTGGTTTTGTATATATAACCATACTGTACTTTAATATGTTTATTTGTGGTAGTGAAATTCAACAAAATAATCCATAAAAGGTACACACAAAAATGCCTGCTGGGTTTTCATATAAGTTTCACCTGATCCAACCACATACTCACTTTCTCTGAAAAACAGGAGAAAGTAGTTAATGCCTTCCTTTCTTTCTGGGGTTGGCTTTTTCTGTCGTGAACCCAAATCAACAGCCATGATCTTCAAGGCTTGGCATTCGCCTCGCAGGCTTTTTCCATACATAAAGCTTCTGAGTCACACTATGGGAGTCTGTCTCTGAGTTTCATAAGATCCTATCAAAAACAGAGTCTAAATAACAAGATCCTACTGTATAGCCAGGGAACTACATTCAATAACTTGTAATAACCTATAATGAAAGGGAATATGTATATATGTATAACTGAATTACTACGCTGTACGCCAGAAACTAACACAACATTGTAAGTTGACTACAGTTCAATTAAAAAAGAGAGAGAGTTTATGGATCTCCTAACAAATTCACCTGGCTGTCTGGCAGGACCCTTTGTAGTTCTCTGAGATGATCAGTTACCCAGGATCACAAAGCCAGGAGATGGTGGAAGTAAAATCTGAAACCTATGTCATCCTGCCCCAATTTTCCCTGCGCTCCAACTCTGGCACTCTGAAAGGGCCAGGGAGCAGGACACAGTGCTGTGTGAGAGACAAAGAGGGGGTCTGAGTACACAAGCAGAGGAGGTTGGCCTTAATTTCAAAAGAGGACAATTTTTCCTCTAAAGAGGAAGAAAAGTGCAGGTATCAACAAGTACCTTTTAAAGAAGAGCAAAGGAAAACTGAAGCAATTTATTTGGATTTCTGTAATTTCAGAAACACAGAAGGCAAAATCTTCTGCCCATGGTGAGGATGAGGGGCACACGCGGTGATTAAAGCCAGCGAAATGCGATTCCTTAATTCAATTGTATACTTTTTAGTAAAGGCTGATGTAGCAAGTGCTGTGCCAGGCACTTGGGATAAAGGACTCTACTTGCTGTAAAATCCAGTGTGGCAGGGCCTGGAATGGAGGTTTCTTCATAGCATGCAGGAGCCCCGAGGGTGGGAGTGATTAGTTTTCTTTAAAGAGAGTCAGAATTTTTTCCTGCCCAGTGATGCTCCCCATTATTCACGGTAATAAAATCTGGTGGAAGTGACACCATTCTCAACCTCAAGACTTAGTTCAAGTTAAGCTAATGACAAAGTTCATTGTCTGGGCCAAAGTAATCCATTCAAAAGAGGGCATCTGATTCAATCCAGGAAAGCAAGATGCAAAACAATGTTGGCTCCAGGTTCCTGGGAAAGTGTTCCTTCCCTTTTCTAAAAAAGCTAGCAGGAAAGGAGAATTACCTCAATAAGCTAATGACAGCTGCAGGGTAGAAGGTGACAGAGAAGAAAGATAGCTACAAACTGGGTCTTGGGTGATATCTCTGAAACAGTGGATCTGGTCTTGCCTGTACCTGGATTTCTCAGTCACATGAGCCAATTGATCTCCTTTACTGTTTAAACCAGTTTAACCTGTGTTTTCTGTTCCTTGCAATTCAGATATTCCCTAGTGAGCTAATACTCAAGCCTGGCCTTTCTTCAGTAGCATCTGGGAGCTGGCTAGGCAGCCTCAGGAGGAGGCAAGGAGGGGGGCATTCCAGAAGAGGGAATGGATGTAGCAAAGCAGGGTGGAGTGAAACAGCACACAGCTCTTAGCAAACCTGAAGTGGCCAGAACAGAGGCAAGAAAGGAAAAACCAACAGGACATGAGTATGGAGGCAGGGACAGGGCAAATCATGGAAGGTTTTTGGAAGAGTCTGTCTTCATCCTATAGGTGATGGGGAGCTCACAGAACATTTTACATAGGAGAATAAGATGATCAAATCTACATGTTAAAAAAGGATCACCCTGGTATCAGGATGTCATACAGCTTATGGAGGACAAATGGGCAAAGAATTCAGAGGCTTATTCAATTGTGTTGGAAGCATAGCCCAGCATCAGGACCAAGGAAGAGGCAGTACGCAAAGAAAGGAGGGGCAGATTCAAGAGATAAATATATGTATAGGATCAACAATTAAGAAGAAATGCCTAAATTCTGGGAAAGTTTAGGACCGTAGGCGCTAAGGGCGGGCGCCATCCAGCGGTCAGGAATGAGGGCCATCCAAAAGCACAGAGGGCCTTTCGGAAGGTAAATAATGGAAATCTGAACGTGAGTAAGGGGTGGCAAAACCCTGTGGTCTCTGATGGGAAAGACTGTGAGACAGATTTGCAAAATAAGGTAAGAACCAAGGCGGGCGTTCCAAGTCTTTCCTGCATGAAAGTTAAATAACATTCATTACAAATGCATTTTCCACTTTAAAATTTTCACACAGTTGATGAGAGTTGTTTTTCCTTACTAAGCCCAACAGCCTTCATCCATCTAGGAACAGTCCCTAACATGTACTGCGTGGTGATGTTCATTGTCTCATTTCATCTTCAATGTTATTACCATTTTACAGAACTGAGGCACAGACCAGTTAAGGAGCTACATAAGGTCACAGAGCAGGTAAATGGCTTAGCTTGTCTTTGAATCCACAACAGTCTGAATCCAAAGCAGTTTAATTATTTTTCATCACCAAGTAAGATGTGGTGTGTTTGTACTACGGACCCACCTTGAGTAGGCTATCAAATTGCATTCATAGTTGGTAACACACTGGCAATAACTCTCAGAAAAGAGTGTTACAACACAGCTTTGCAGCTCTTTCTAAGCAAATTTCACAGTTAAATTATTTTTATAGACTCTGATTTTATTTGAAGCAAAGCCTTGTGAACACGTTACTTTTAACACAGACCTTTTAAAGCAGAGAAAGCGTAACAAGTCAAATCACCGGTGAACCCCAAGTAAATGAGCAAATGAAACAAGCTTCCTTTCCAGCCAATTACTATGGGTTTTGATGCTTCCTAACATGTTACTCCTTTGACATCAAAAAATCAAGTCTGGGAACCTCATATTTATATACATGTTGCCTTCCAATTCAGTACTATGTGAGGGAAATCTGCCTCCTAACTCAAAGTCTCCACGCTTCCATGCAGGGTACGCTAGTAATAACTAGTATTTATATTAATAACACCTCTATTTATTGAGAGCTTACTATACACTAAGTGAAGTGCATTTATTTCCTCAAAATTAGCAGCTTTCAGCCCACAGTCATACTGTATTTTATTTGCTCATTTTGTTCTTAGAGAACAAAAGGCTTTGTCAAATAAAAGTGTGGCATTTTTGAAATTAAGGAAACTCATTTTGATCAAATTAGTTCGCAACAGAGGAAACAAGAAAACATGTATTAGATCAACCAATCTTTATGTTAAAAAAAAATCCTTATTTCAGCCAATTGTGTACTTTACAGTGCTTAAATGAACAAGACCTAGATTCAGAAATACCTATATTCTAACATAAGTCAGAGCTGCAAAATATCCTTGGAAAATATCCTTGAAAAATCTCCTTCACTACTGTAAGACTCCGTTTTCTAAACGAAAAGGTGAGGACACTACAATTTGTCATAAGGTGTTGAGAAGACTCGTGGGAACACGTGCCCTGCACGCAGCACAGCTCCTGAACTTGAGAGCACCCTAGACAGTCAATCCGGACTATTTAAGCGTGACACTCACGTCAGATGCGGCACCTGGGGCACAAGGGAAGAGCTCTGATCCTGATCGAGAGAGAAATGGGTAAAATCAAAGAGCAAGGGCACAGGACGCCTACCTGCCCCTCCCCTCTGAATGCAGAACCTGGGCAGAGTTCCCTGAAACAACTGGAAGACTTCAAGCAAATCAGGCTTCAGTGAAATCACATACCCTGTTACTGATCAGTAGAAAAATTCCTTTAGCGGAAGGAGATCAAACACAAATGCTGGATATTTAAAATTTTAATTGACAGTGTACTTTTAGAGGTCCTTCAGGACTATAAAATTAAGGTCACCATAGACAAGTTTCGAGATTCTCTCTTTTCGCTTGGAAGAGACTTATGAAGGCTCCTGATAAATACGTGCAGGAGTCCTGCCGCTTAACTACGTTTCTTATTACTTGGGAAAGCTTGTGACCTACAGTGAGCTCAGATAAAAGGCAACACCACACAGCTGTGCCCTGCAAGGCTCTGCAATTTTTTTCAGGTCTTCCATCCATTACCAGCAAATTACAGTAAATTCAAAATATTGATCTACACACCCCTATATGGGAAGAAAGTTACCATTGGACTTTCATTGCTTATTGTTGGGTACAATTCCCAAGAATCAATAAAAGCTACAAAGTTCATAAGCTTCTAAAAAGCTAGTTAATATAGTGGATATGAGACACCTCTTAGGATCACTATCAATCTATAAGTTTCTTCAACAGAGCAGTGGCAAACATCTTCACTGTTCAAAAGCCTTATTTGATTTTAGAATCTTCTCATTACCCAAGGAAACGCCCTGAGAAAGAAATAAATATAAATGACTGGCAATACAAATTAAGCAACTAGGAAGAACCCAGCTTAATAGATTTCCACTTTTACCTTTTGGTTCCCTTGTGCTTCCACACCGACATTACTGTCCAACCCAGAGTCAGTCATTAAGAGTCGTGATTTTTTTTCCTTAAGTGTATCCTAACACAGATTTAAGATGAATTTTTCTTGACTAAGGTTTCCAGGTTCTATCAGAGGAGACCAGTTTGCCCATCAACAACATTTCAACCACCCCTAATTTAAAGAATCAATATCTTTCTATGAACCAATTTTTAAAAATCAGACAATAATTCAAAGATTCCATTAAAATTACAGACAACTTTAATAAAAAAAGAAAAAGGCTTTTCATAGGACCAGGAAATAGAATTGGATGAGACTGGTGACAGTGAATTTATTCAGCTGAGATTAATCACTTTTATTTACTAAGAACACTTTGTCGTTTATCTGGCAGTAACTATTCTAAAAGTCCATTTTAGTGTAGAAATTGACAGGCAAATCAGCTCAAGGGAGCCCTTGAAGCGCTAAATGAAGCTAATACCCTCAAGTCTGCTTTCTTCTGAAACCACTCTTCTCCATCTAAATGCAAAAGACAACACTTAAAATGTACATATAAAATGTATGGGGGCGATGGAAGATTAATGACATACATATTCAAATAATCAATAATGTGTCTTAAGCCTTTAATTGTACTGAAATTTATTGTAAAGAGGTCACAGAATAAAATAAACAATTGCCTTGTAAAGGATATATTTTACTTAGTAAATGATGGGTTCTATTTGTTAAAGGGTACAGAATCGGACTTTTTTAAAGTTATTTTTTCCAATGTGTGATTTCAAATTCCATCAACTGAAAGTGTGCTGGAACTGGGAACCCCAAAACTGAAGAACAGAGCTTAAAGTAGGATCCCCTGTTTCCTACTTCACACCTTCCCCTCCATTATCACTATGAAAACTGGAGCTGCTGGGCTCTCGCTGTGATGCAAGATACCTAGTGAGTGTTAGGCTCTGTGCGGTACACTTTCTCCTACAGGATTTCATTTAAGTCTTACCCCTACCCTGCAATTACAGGAAGGGTGGCCACCATTTTTTTTCTGATGGAGAAACTGAACCTTGGAAAAGGTACACTGTGATTTGCCCAAAGTCAGAGGTCTCACATTAAGGAGAGCAGAGCAAAAGCAAAGTAGCCTTGATGACCCTGTTCCCATACGGCACTAGACCTCAACACTCGACCAACAAACATTTTTATGAGAGGAACCCTAAATCCTTATTTAAGCTGCTATCAGTTGCCTTTTTGGTTATCTGCAAGGTAAATACGTTCCTGATAGTCTCCAAAAATAGTACTGAAGTTCGCAAGTTGGCTTCCAAACACTGTATCCAGAGGCACACCAAGCATTAAGACAACCTTGACACCATCAACTCTGAGCATTAGGAGGGCTGGTGCTGGTTACCCAGAGAGAAGTGACCAAATGTTCCTTAAATGAGGATTAGGTTCTATGATGAACACAATCCTTGGAAACACTGATTACAGGCCTGTCAAATGCGGTTCTTTCTCCAAAATAGATTTGGGAGGGCTGCACAGTGTGTGTGAATGACTTTGAAGTTAACCAAAGAGACTCCAAACTTAATGGTATCACATTTGTGACAGTTAATTAGCAGAAAATATTACAGTGCAGTGGAGTTTTGCCTTTTTTTAAGCATCAAAAGCAATAAAAGGCTTTCGGATTTTAACCGCTTCTTCCCAAAGACTAACCTCTATTCTCATTGCAAAGACAGAACCCTTTCTCTCAAAGTCAACATGATCCCTTGTGTGATTGTGGTATTTTTGGATCACTCCAACAGGGGTGGACATTTAAATTGGAGACTTAAGAAAGTTCTCATAAGGTGGCCTCTTATTTTTGTTAACTGAAAAAATTAATTCCCGAGCAGAAAGGTTTCCCCCATATCGTATGTGAATGCTGCCATTTGTAATTCAAGGGTGACCGTAGGTGGTTTCCACTTTGGTTTCTGTTATACTAATTAGGTCCTTCCTTTTAAAAATCAAAAGCATACTAGACCTTGCTGTACTGACACGATTCCTGTATTACACAGAAGCTCTGAGTTCTCATACTGGATTATCCTGTATCACCTTGGAAAGTGGAAACTGATAATTAAGTCAGGAATCACTGTCTATAGAATAAGTTTAAAAAAAAAAACAGTAAAAACTGATGATACTATAACATAGTATGAACAAAGGGAAGAGATCAACTTTAGAACACGGAAGAACCCAAAATTATAGGCAGCCTAAACTATTTTTCAAAGCCACACTATGTAGACAAACTAATGAATTTGCACTAACGCTTTTAAATGGTTCTGTCACTTCAGATGCTAGTAAAAAAAAAAGAGAGGAAGTAACCTGAATTACACCGAATAGAATTACACATCAAGAAAAAAAAGTAGTGAAGCGAAACAGACAGTTAAAGAAGTACATGTCTCTTTTCTTACTGAGACATAATCGACATATAGCACTGCACGTTTAAGGTGTGCAACATTGATTTAATACACTGCTATTGCAATATGCTTGCCAATGCAGTGTCAAACACCTCTATCACATCATAAAATTATCATTTTTTTCTAGTCATGGGAAAAATTAAGATCTAGTCTCTTAGCTAGCTTAATGTTTATAACAGAGTTTTGGATCTACCATCACTGTACTGCATGTTAGGTCTGCAGGACTCACTTATGTTCTAGTTCCAAGTACGTCCCCTTATAAAACATCTTTCCTGTTGTTCCACCCTCTGCTTCAGGTAACCATCATTCTTCTTTTTTCCGCTTCAGTTTTTCTTTTTCTTCTTCTTCTTTTTTAGATTCCACATGTAAGAGATTATATGTCTCTCTTAAAGATGGAATCTAAATATTAAAATCCTAAAGGCTAAAAGATATATACTAACTGAATAAAGCTGCTAACCCAAATGTCCTTCAGCCCTTGAGGATGAAGGTGTTACAGTGGCAGAGCCTCAGGGAGGCAGCCAGGCAGGGTGGCTCAGAAGACTGGCTCGGGAGGATGGCCTTGTACAAACTACTTACCCTCTCTGTGGTTTTCTTCCCTCACTGGAAATTATCGATAATAAGAGCTTATAGTGTTGTTGAGCAGATGAAATGAAAGAATACAAATAAAGTACCTAGAAAAGTGACTGGCACACATTGAGCAGGTTAACAATATTAGGTTATTATTTTATCTTAAATATTCTTTCACAAATTTGACATTGCAACCCTAAGGTTTTGCAATTTGCAAGTATAAAATGTTCATCTACATAATAGGTAGTTATGCTGATGTATCTTCTGTGAACCAAACAACAGATGAAAACTAGTGATTTACTTAAATAGTCTATTCGAATGAAAGCTTAGAGAATCTATCCTTCAATTTCTTACTGATACTCTCAGGTGCTTTCCAGATGAGCTCTGCTGAACTAAAACTAAGCCCAAATAGATTACCTGGGCCATTGTAACTGCCCTTTATCAAGCATGAAGTCCATCCCATGAAAAACAAACTTCTCAAAAAGCCAGATTACCTTTTGACCCACATGCATGCTAAACAAGTTGGCATATGTGCCAACCATTCCATAGTGTATCTTTTAAGAAGACCCTTTTTATCTATCTCATGTAGCTTTCATAAATTACAAGAGAAAAAGTATTTCTTGCCATGACCAGGAATAATGCGAGATTTGTCATCTCCTCTGTTTTCACTCTTTCTTTCTCTCCATCTACCTTTCATCAATAAACAACAGTGTTGCTTTAACTAAAAAGTGTGGAAAATTCTGATTGAATTTTCCACTTCAGAGTACACAAAATCATTCCATCTAACATGCTGTGTTAGAAAATCTATGCCCCATTCCGACCTCCTGTTGCAGCCTATTTCAAGTATCGGTGATGCACCATTTCACGCTGCATGGCCGGTGAAGGAGAGTCAACATATTGACTGAGAAATGTTTGGAGAAAAAACCCTATTCCACATAGATCCCAGTGCCTGTCAAAAAGCACAAACATGTTTGCATTCTGTCTGCGCAAGGGCATAACAGAGCTCTCACCATAAGTGAAACCAGGTCCTTGCATTAACTCTCCACCTAAGCGGACTCTGCAGGGCCGGGGGGTGCTGGGGGGAGGAAGAGTGGCCCAAATAATATGCTCAGAGGTGTTGGAGAGAAGACGTTATTAACTGTGCCCTTCCTTTCACCTATTTGCAAGGTTAAAATAAAATTTAGCAGAAGAGATTACCACCGCTGTGAGAAGGCACAGCTCAGCCTGCAGGCAAGGCGCACATAGAAGGAAAGGTAATATATTGATTGACCTTTCCTTCCAATTGCAGCCTGGGCAGCTAGCTGTCTTTTTTCATTTGGTGGGATATGACAGCTGACCCAGCTTATTTTTCTGGACTAGCCAACTAGGACAGTCCTTGGACAAGTGAGGCTGTCTACGATGACAGAACCCAACAACATTAACGCTGCTGTAATTAAGAGGCCCTATGTATAATGCTATAATCTGATAGGATTTGAGCTCTTCCATCCTCCCAAAATGCAAGCTTCCTTGGCAGAAAGCAGTGGGGGAAGATGTTTCCCAGGTGTAAAGAGTGGCAGCCAATATGAATTATTCATATTCTTTGAAATAAAGAGCAACAGGGTCCATTTAACCCAACATTTCCCAAAGAACTTTGCTAGGGAGTGGTGATAAGAAAAACTTCAATGCCCTTGGCGAAAGGGTCTATATTCAAGTAAGTCTGAGAAACACCTAATTGAATATAGTTCAGAGAATTTACTTCTAGCAAGATTTTCACAATTATTAGCATTTCATTTAACAAGCACAGAAGGCATGGTCTGCAGTGTTCCCCAAATTAATGGGACCATGGGACATGTTGGGGAAAATGCTACTCAGGCACGTATGCAGACATGCTTTGAGAAATGTAGATTTAACTGAGTCTTTAGTACAATGATAGGATGACTGTAAGAAAAGCAGAGACCAAATTACTGCCATGTGATACACCAGTTACTGCACTTAGTAACTTTGGATTTCACAGTCTGGTATTGCAATCTGATGAAAGAGGTAGGTGCCCTGCACCATAATTCAATCAAGTGTCTCCTAGGACACTTGAAAGGCTGCACAACAAATCTGAGAGAAGACTGAAAACAAGAGCTTCATAAACAAATCCCTTGTGCACAACAGTGACACCCAATCACTAAAGAAATAAACTCCAAGCATAAAACTACATGACAAAAAAGACAAATGATCTTATTTACAAAATAGAAACAGATTCACAGACATAGAAAACAAACTTGTGGTTACCATGGGGGGAAGAGGGTGGGAAGGGATAGATTGCAAATCTCGAATTCCCAGATACTAATTATATATATATATATAAAATAGATAAACAACAAGTTCATACTGTATAACGCAGGGAGGTATATTCAGTATCTTGTGGTAACTCATGGTGAAGGGAAATATTAAAATGAATGTATGTTTGTTCATGTATGACTGAAGCATTATGCTGTACACCACAAATTGACACAACACTGTAAACTGACTATACTTCAATAAAAAAATATATATACAAAAAAAATTACATGACTACTGAAGCACAGATATATGATTAATGTGAAAGACAAACCCAGAAAATAAGGACTGTCACCACAGCCATGTGTCTACAACAGCTACAGAAGAGCTGAACTAAGCCCTGTTTATGAACGTTAAGGCTTCCCTTTGCTCTCTTCTCCCTACTGGCACATTCCCTCATCTCCTTGGACAAAGTTCCTATTTTTGAGACTTCCACTTCCACTCAGGAAGCAGAAAGTCACAGGAGACCATTACTCTCAATGACATGAATGAAGATGTGAAAGAAAAGCTAGAAACGCAAAGTATAATATCAGTTTGGCTTGTTCCCCTCTTCCCAGCCATGGCAGGGTCCTTCTCCTCCCGCCATTCCACTAAGACTGGGAGCTAGCCATGGGCCTTTTCCTTCAAGAGTTTATCACTCAGGGTGGGGATAGGTATAGCTCAGTGGTAGAGTGTGTGCTTAGCATGCACAAGGTCCTGGGTTCAATCCCCAATACTTAAAAATAATAATTAAATAAATAAACTAAATTACCACCCCAAAATTTTCAAAAGAGTTTATCACTTGTGCATTCAGGCTTTTTTTAGGTTTATGTAGGCCTTTAGCTTTTAAAATTATTTTAAAGTATGATTTTGTGGCTTACACACCTTGCTTTGATTGTGAAGGTAACAGCAATGCTCTTGTCATTGTCTACATCCTAAGTCAAAGAGGAAGCCTCAGAAACAGGAGACACTGCTTCTTCTTGTGTTTATAATTTTAGGTGGGTGCCAAGCATTTTAACTGAAAGAACAGTAGGGATTGATGTAAATAATATTTAGCTCCAGAAAGAGATGGGTCTCTTTTATGTTGTACCAGTTGAGTCAGGGTGCTGAGTCATTCTGCTTTCTACTTGAACCAGGTATGGGTACTCTCATGACACATGGTCAAGAAAAGAAACAGGCAATACAAACAGATGCAGAGATAGCCAAGATCCTGATGTTATCAAAGACACAAAAATAACTAGGCAAAAGGATACTGTGGCAAATGTGTGTGACAACATGAATGAGGACATTGGAAGTTTCACTAGAGAGACAAACTGTAATAATAAAGAACAAAAGGAAAAGTCAGACTGAAAGATACCAGAATAAAATGAATTTACAAGCTGACTGAACAAAGTAAAAGAAAGAATAAGCAAAATTTAGGTCCAAATGATAGAAACTGGAGGGAGGGTATAGCTCAATGGTAGACAGAATGCTTAGCATGCACGAGGTCCTAGATTCAATCCCCAGTATCTTCATTTAAAAAAAAAAAAAGAAAGAAAGAAATTAAAAGAAATATCCAAAATGAGTCACCAAAAGAATAAAGCATAAAACAAAAACAGAACAAAAATGAAAAACAGTATCTAAGATCTTTGAGATAACATCGAACTGCCTAATATAGGCACAAATGGAATCCTAGGAGGAGAGGAGAGAAAATAAGGTAGTAGATATTCCTGAATAGATAATAGCCAAGGGCTTTCCCAAAAAATTGATGAAGGGTATCAATCCACATATTTAAGAGGCTAAGTGAATTCCAAGCAGAACAAAATCAAAGAAAATCATCGTTGGGAACATCATAATCTAGTCTCTTTTTCAGGCAAGAAGCAGGTAAATGTGCGAGAGGTAATAGGAAGGGAGAATCTACCCACCCCCCCAAAAAAAATTAACTTGAAAAAATGTTAAAGCAAACAATGGCGGTTTCAAGATACTCAAGCCAGCCACAAAAAGATACTGTAGTGTCCAAGCACTGGCCAGCAAGTGTGTCTGTGGTGCTCAGGCTGCTCTTCTCAAGAACTGGCAGGGAACAAAATCCTTCCAAAACCCGATTAGAATCTATAGAATCCCCAGGCAAGATAAGGGTTGTCTGGCTAAATGTTTCAATTACTTTTTTAGAGTTGCTGGTAATGTTTTGATTTGTTTCTTTTTGCCCTAAGGGTAGAGGGATATAAGGGAAAACAGGACACAGAAGTCCTTGAAGGCAAAGAAGAGATTTCAGTAATTCTTCATAAATCTAGAGCTAAATTGGATAACCTGTATTTAGCCCAACTGATGATCTTTTCACCTCTAAATTAAAAAGATTTCCTACTCCCTTCCTCCAAATAAATTGTTAATCTCATCTTGGCCAAATGCCTGTTATACAAGTCTTTGGCAAGCACAACTCTGATGACCTGAGAAAAGTCAACAAATGTAACTCACCAGTTTTTTAAAGCCCTTGGGGAAAAAATCCACCTAAGGACAAGAGAAGTTAGGCTGCAACAATTCACCTATGTCTCTGTAAACTTTGCCAGCTGGGAGGGAAAGGAGGAGGAGAAGGAAGGAGGGGGAGTGGAGAGGGAAAGGGGGAGAGGGAGAGAGGGAGAGAGAGACAGAAAAGAAAGGAAGGAAAACAAAGAAAGAGAAGGAGAGAAAAGAGAGAAGGAAAGAAAGTGGCTATTATATGATATTGAATATAGTTCCCTGTGCTATACAGTAGGTCTTTGTTGTTTACCTATTTTATATATAGTAGTTTGTATCTGTTAATACCAAACTCCTAATTTATGTCTCCCCTACTCCCCTGCTTCCCCTTTGGTAACCACAAATTTGTTTGCAAGTCTATTTCTGTCTTGAAAATAAGTTCATTTGTATCATTTTTTAGATTCCACATATAAGTGATATCATCTGATATTTGTCTTTGTCTGACTTACTTCACATTACAATCTCTGTAATGCTCTATTTTTTAAATCTTGGTACTGTTACCGGGTATAGTCAGTGTGTGAAAGGTCATTGATATCTGCACTTCTTGGACATGTTACTCTTACAGAAAAAAAAATCAGTCTCCAAGATCTTTGGGATAGTATCAAACTTACAATATCTGTATATTTTTGTGTTACAAGAAGATGTTTTTTAATAAATTAGCAAGAGATTCTTCAAAAGGCAGTAGACTATAGTCACCTTCAAGCTTGTGCACTAAATCCCACTGTGTGCTAGACCACAAAACAGCCAAATCCTTCAGTACAAACTGTCGGAACTGAATTCCAAAGGCATGTTTTAGTCCCACAATTTTGAATGCTTTAATACTGTGTTTATATCATACCTTACAGAGAGCATCATGGAAAATAAGTAAGTGGAATCCACTTTCGGTAAAATTACCTGTATGTGTCACAGATGTTAGGCTAAAAAAATTGGAGTGCCCTTTGCCCATTTTTCAACTAATTTGTTAGGTCCAAAATTCTGTTAAAAACAGAGAAATAAATTTTTTTCTTCAGTATTGCTTTGGCAATTCTGGGTCTTTTGTGATTCCATATAAATTTTAGGATTATTTGTACTAGTTCTGTGAAAATGTCCTGGATAATCTGACAGGGATTGCATTAAATCTGTAGATTGCTTTGGGTAATACGGCCATTTTTAACAATATTAATTCTTCCAATCCAAGAGCATGGGATATCTTTCCATTTCTTTAAGTCATCTTTAATTTCCTTAATTGATGTTTTATAGTTCTCTGTATGTAAGTCTTTCACCTCGTTGGGCAGGTTTATTCCTATTTTATTTTTTGATATGGTTTTAAAAGCATTTTTTAAACTTTCTTTTCTGATATTTCATTGTTAGTGTAAAGAAATGCAATGGATTTCTGTATATTAATCTTGTATCCTGCTACCTTGCTGAATTCGTTTATCAGCTCTAGTAGGTTATGTGTGGAGTCTTTAGGGTTTTCTATATACAGTATCATGTCATCCCAGCAATTTACTCCTGGGTATATATCTGGAGGGAACTCTAATTCAAAAGACACATGCACCCCAATGTTCACAGCAGCACTATTTATAAAAGCCAAGACATGGAAACAATGTAAATGTCCATTGACAGGTGAATGGATAAAGTTGTGGTATATTTATATAATGGAATACTATTTAGCCATAAAGAAGGATAAATGCCATTTGCAGCAGCATGGACAGACCTGGAGATTGTCTGACTAAGTGAAGAAAGCCAGAAAGAGAAATAAAAATACCACATGACATCACTCATATGTGAAAGCTAAAAGAAAGATAAATTAACTTATTTACAAAACAGAAACAGACTCACAGACATAGAAAACAAACTTATGATTACCAGGGAGATAAGGGGGTGGGAATAGATAAATTAGGGGTTCAGGATTTGCAAATACTACTATATATAAAATAGATAAACAACAAGGTCCTACTGTATAGCACAGGGAATACTATTCAAAACTTTGTAATGGCCTATAATGAAAAAGAATATGAAAAGGAATATATATATTAAAAAAGAGAAATAAATCCTTGTAAGCTGGGATAGTCACACATAGCAACAGTAAGGAGAATGAATGCTTTCCAGACAGCTTTGCAGCATCATGTATGTCCACAGTAGCATGGATTCAGGTAGCAGAAGAGTGGGATATAGGTCAAAGGAGGTCTCTGGCCCTGGAGGCAGAAAGAACATCAACTTGGGTGTAGTGGCTACCTTTTTCTGAACACTGAGAAATGCCGCTTAGTACAGGGTGCCCACTGGGAAAGGGTGGAGCCCCTCCTAGATGGTGGTGCAAAGGTCGTGGCATGACGGCTCAGTGCAGGGACTCACTGGGCTTCACCTTGTACTAGCTCTGTGGCCTCCTGCAAGTGATGTAATTTCTCTGCACTGTCTGCCAGTGTGTTATGCACAGGTGTGCCAGGAAGACATCACGTGGTAAGTATAGCCCCAAATGCAACCTGAGGCTCTTCCGGTACATGAAGGTAATCATGCCCACTGTAGCTGGGATCAAAGATAATCTGTAGATGGCTGATGTACAAACAAGCAAAAAAAAAAAAAATATATAAGCTGCCTCAAAAATTTTCATCATATTACTAAACGAATGTATGTGTGTATATGCATGGTTGGGACATTGTGCTGTACACCAGAAATTGATACACTGTAATAGACTTACTTCAATAAAATTTTTTTAAAAACCATATATATATAAAATAACAGAAAAGAAAAAAAATTTCCATCAGCAATGCATCACCCCTAAAAGCCTTTGTAAAAAAGTTTACATAGTACAACATATGTGACTAAAATAGTCCCAGACTAATTACGGCAACCAATCTTCCCAGCCCCTTCCCTTCCTTTTCATATCCTTAAACATAGTAACAAATATTCCAGCCTCCAAAAAAGAAGAAATTATTCTTTAACACTTGAAATTCCTGGGACTAGGAAGGTGTTAATTACCATCCAGAAACTCAATTATAAGGCTTAAAAATGTAGAAATTTTAAAGCCTATCCCCTTAGTGCTTAAAAATCAACCCATTTTCCTCTGCTATTATAGAAACACAATTCCATGATTTCCGTCACCTTTATTCTACCTCATCTTTGCAACCATGAACTCTGGTCAATGCAGCCTCCTGCCCCCTCTGAATAGTGGGTTTCTAAGGTCTCAGAGACATTTACTCTTCAGATAGATAAAAATGAAAAAAAGATCAATCCTAAAAGGTTTATAGCAGTAAGAAAAGAAGACCATCCGCTCTGAGATAGCTCTGGGCCGATTTTCCCAGCAGGGGAGCCCAGGTTTTATAAACCTTGTTCTCATTAGAAAAAGGTAGAGAAATCGTTGAGAATTAGTATAAAGGATTTTCCAGCCCTACAGCAGGTTGAAACCATGTATGTTAGAATTATATGTAGGGTTTTGGTAGTTGGAATGTCTGTCCATTTGGGGAGTTTGGTTTGTTTTTTCAAGAGGCTGGAATGTTACAACACTTTCTGGTTTTGAAATTTATTAGACACTATGCCGACCGCTACTTACTCTCACAAGCTCAAAATTTCAATACCGTCTTTACGAACCTATTTATTCCGGATCAGCAAAGCTTCTGATGAAAAATGACAGCTCATCTAGAATAAATCTTCGTCATCCTTTTGTGCTGAAATGCCAGGAGATTTGAAAACGAATCCTCTGTACACTCTCGTGTTCTTTTCTGTCCACCTCCTGTCTCCCCAGGTCGTGTCCCTAATGCTCCCGTATCAAACTGATTTTTATTTAACAGAGGCCTTTACCAGCTCCACCAATAACTGCTCTGTGGTCCTTGAACTACTATTCCTACTGCCCGTTTTGCCTCACTCTTTGTTCATTCACTGTGTTAAGAGCATTCATACTGGGGGATGGACAGGTGAGCATATTCTCCAAATAAAAGACACTTTAGAAATTCCCAGCGGACAAGCTTAGCCAATCAGCGCTACATTACTTATCTCTGATTTCTCCTTAACTCTTTATCTCTTTTTCAAATAAAACAGATTTAATAGCTTGTTTTCCTATACTCAAAGCACAAAGGCATTCTAAGACTAAGAGAAAAAAATTCAGGCTAGGGGAAAAAAAAAGCCAACTCCTCGGGCTGAAAATGAGCCCCGGATTTCTGCTCCATACTCTCCCCAAAGCCTTAAAGTTTTAAAAAAATTTACATCCACTGAAAACACTGATGGAAGACTGCCCAGTGATAATGCTTTGCAAGTCCTGAGAAAGGATGCCATTTGCAGAGGGACTTTAGGATTGAGAAATACCACTGCAAAATCTCAGACTAAGTGGTCAAGTATCTAGTTTTAAATAGCCTTGACAGAAAAGAAAAACAATTCCATAATGTGATGAAGAGAACACTTCATAAACTCCTTTCATACATGAGAAAACCTCGAGCAGTGGGGGCTGAGTGTTGAGTGGTTGCACACGGCCACAAAGCTGGCTTACGACAAAGCCCACTGTACAACCTGGTCCAGGATTTCTTCCCACCACTCCATACTGCAAATGGGAAACTAAGTGCCTTTACTTGATCACACTTCTCCCAAGTTGACAATGCCGACTCACTACAAAACCAGGGTTCTCAAAAGATCTGGCAGCTGGTTTACCGTAAATTGTTACTGACCCCCAGTACAAGGGCATCTTTCATTTGCCAGAGTTCTTTACTGTAACTCAGGTTATTCAGTTGAAAATAACACAGTGTAGATTCTAAACCAAGGTACTTACAATGAAAGGTCACTGGCTACACAGATACACATTTCCATTTGCTACTTACTGTCCAAGTAACCCATCCACACAGCAAATGTGGTTTCCGCCAACAGCTCCTAATGTTAGAAAGAAATTGTAGGCCTTTCTCAAATACCTAGTACTGCAGTATTTTGGGGAGAAAAGAATTTGACCTTTAAAATCTCTTTGTTAACATTGGCTGAACCTATTCTCATACAGCACATTAAGGCACCAGACATCTTCTTTATAGCTGTTTAATGAGTTCCTCTTAGAGCGTGTCTAGAAAAAGAAGCCACGCTCCTTACTCAAAACAAAATGGAACAACAAAAAGACTCTCACCACCAACAGAAGATATCCAGTTCATTTACAGTGTAATACATAACACTTTGCCTGGTGAGGCACAGAATTTCTGAAAATGCCACAGCAGAATGAAATGAGCACGGGAAAAAAGAAAGATGAGGAACAAAAGCACGTGCTGAGTTGAACCGGAACAACACCGCTGACCCAGAGGTACACCTGGGTCTAACAGTGAATGTGCTGAATCACATGCTGTTTCAGTGCCTCATTAATTAGAACTTTCAGGTGGGGTCCGAGACAGAGGGGATGTGTTCCACTTCAGCAAGATTCACCTCTTACCTGATGAAAACACCCAGGTTATTTAGCGCCAGTTTATTTTCTCCCTCACATACTAACCCAGCTTTCATGACATCATCACAAGGATCCTAAGCCAAAGTGAGCTGTCTGGAGCTTGGAGAAGGGGACAGCCCAGGCATTTAATAAATGTAACAAAGGGATATGACGCCTGGAGTCCACTTTCAAATACTTCCACATAAGCAATGAAATCTGATGTACTGAGAATATCCAAATACAGTTAGGAGCCCTGGTCAGAATTTACTCCCCCAGCGTGGTCAACTAGCCTTACGTCAGAGGTATCCAAATCTCAGTCACACTGGAGGTTTTGCTCACTGGCGTACTGAAATGGGTTTTCAATGCTGAAATCAAAATTAGTGGCCTCCCAGTCAGTATAATGGATGCTAGAAACAGGCTTTCATTGTTGACTCTAGTGGTATTTAAGCAAAGTGAATTGGTAAAAATCATTTTTGAGATATTCTCTGCCCCTGAATGAACAAGGCATAAGAATTTATGAAGGTCTGTAAGTTAGGCCCTTAAGACTGGCACCCAAGGCGCAAACAAACATTCAGTGGCCTCATGCCCAGTGGCTGGGTCAGAGGTGCCCCCACTACATAATGCCCACCACAAAAGTGAGAGCAGCCAGCCTCTGGAAAGTAGTCAGGTCATTAACCTTGAGTGGAACTTTCCAAAAAGATTTGGCTGGGGCACCTACAAAGCCAAAGAGCAGGGACTTCTTTGAGTTTACAGGACAGGCTACAGTTATGCCTTGTGCCTGTTTGCCAGTAAATATCTGTTTAATGAAAGTCTGTGTGCAGCAAGACTGGCCTGCAACTTACGTTAGCTCAAAACCTCAGCCACGTTTCTCTAGACCAGAAGAGTTGCACATGACCAAGTTGGATAAAGATAATTCTCAATAATGTATCACACATGTAACTCCTATACTGGAGCCCACCCACACCAGCTCAATAAGCTTTCAGGAATTTTATAATCCAGTTGTTAAATACAACCCTTATTGCCGATTAAAAAATACCTAAACTTCCAATGAAATATACTGAAAACAAAGGTAAGAGATACTCAAAATTGATTCACTTCCTAATTATTTTGCTATACTTTACTAGGATATTTGTCAGTTGTATCTGTACATAATAGAGCTTCACTGGGCATCTCTTCCCGGGTCTGAGGTCACTTTTGCCACACTGGTACTTGAAACTGGCAGTGGTGGGAGCACTGACACCACAGAAACCAGCAGATGCTACTGATCAGGGTTTTGCTTGTTTCCAAGTCTAGTTGTTCAACACAGGAACTCCCTTGCTACAAGTGATCTTGAATTAACAGAGAAGACTTTGCCACCTCTCAGGCCTTCAAGTATACAAGCATAAGTAATCCCCCACCACCCTATTCTCCGCAGAGGGACCACACCGCCATGCACCATGCGACAGGACACACTCACTTTTGAAGCAGCTGGGTCCACTAGTCTCTGGCGATGTCGGGCTGAGTTGAAATGGCTCTTCGGAGGCTGCCCTTCCTGACAGGGGATGGAAGATGGGGATGAACGAGGTGGGAGCAGACAGAGGGGTCATGGGATGATGGGAACATGGTCAGAAAAGGGAGAGGGACAGTGTTTAACGGCACTGGACTTGTCTGTTTTAGCTAAAATCCAACAATAAAAACACGACACATTTTTTCCCCACAAAGCACATGCCACGTGCAAGTCATTTTGTTAAAAAGAGCCTTGTGTATATGTACATATACATACGCGTATGTGTGATAAACATCTCACGGTATCACATTCCCCTTCAAACCTGTATTTTTCTCTTACCTGATATTGTCTCTAATTATATTTCAAGGATACTAAGGAAAACTGGAGCATGATTTCCCTGAGTATGAAGTCAATCTTCCTAGAATAACAGAAAGTATTAAGGGGCATTCTTAGACTTGCCACCTATTTGGGTATCTCCAAAAAGATATGGAAATCACAGTGTTTCTCAAAACCATGAAAATTCTCCCGCCTTAGCCTCTCCTCTCTCGGTCGTTCTGGCAGAATTCCTGGTGTCGGGCACCCACCAAAAACTCTGCCCCTGAATGTGATTAAATTTTATTGGCTCAACATTACATTTATAATCTAAATGGTATAAAAGGGTGGGCTTTCTTACACCAGCTGTCGTATACATATAGGACAAATGGATCACATAGAAAGACTGAACACCTCTCCATCACTCATTCCATGTCAAACAGACACCAAAAAACCCTAAAGTACTATATTTTAAAGGGAAAGTTTGGAATAGCACCCCCCCACAAATGGTACAGCGTTTCACTTCTCCATCTCTCAAAGTTGGGCAAAAGTAAACAAGAATTTAAGAAGCAAGCACTGCCCACTGTCAGCATCAACTTCAGGGTCAGGGAGATAAAAGCAACAGAGAGATGGTCTCAGAAAACCCCTGAGTGTAAAGCCCCTGGTCCAAGTGGGCGTCTACACAGGGAGCAAAATATCCCTCAGATGAGCGTTAGCATTTGCTCACAGAGGAGAGGGAAAAACCTGCTACTTGGGTAAAAATGCGATGTCTGTATTACAATACTTAAGAATTCTTTTCTTTTTTCTCTAAGAATAACAGCTCCATTACTTTTAAGACATGGATCAATCACACCCACTTGAATTGCCAACAATCACTGCTTCGGTATCCAAAGTATAACGCTTACCTTTCAAAAAGGAAATGTCACAAGCAGCAGATTGCAAGTCAGGATTATGTTTTTCCTACTAACTGCCCTGCCAACATGCATACTTTGCCTACCCTCTTCTGAAAAAAATGGAAGGAAATAGTTTTAAAGCTCAGTTGACCTAGAAAATGTACCAAAGCTTTCACAGCAAAAATAATGCTCATTAATTCACTGAATATTTGGTGAAACAAAAACAAACAAAAAACAGAGTAGGACTTTCCATTCAATAGAATCAACAGTTTTTCTATGAGAAATATATATTTTTTAAAGATTTATTTAGCGGTATTTGAAAAGTAGCCTTTAAATTTAATGGTTTATCAGAAAGTGATTTAAATGCTTTTTTCTCCTTAAAAGAGTTATCAGAGGTAAATAAACAATTATCCTCATTAATATATCTGGAGAACTACCTGCCCTTATCAACCTCCCCACGGAATGATTACAACTCATTTAAGAGTTCCAAAGCACAGTGCCAGGCTCCCACTCATCAGGAAAAAAAAATTAATCTTGGCGTTAAATACACAATTACAGTCAATGTGCAAATTAACTAAATTCTCAGCCTGTGGTTTATTGCTCTTCTTCTGAATCCAAGGTGAAAATGTTATTTTTTTTAATTAGCTAATTGCACCATGAACTCAGCAGGGGGCAGATGTTGATATTAAATCTCAATCTTCAGCTCCCAGTTTGTGAAAGGCTGGTTTAAAGAGAGCAAGCACATCCTTCAATGGGAATGGAGGGGGCAGGTGGGTTTTTAAAACCTAATCTCCATTTTGTCCCATTTATTACCAAGTACAATGACTCTAACAACAGTCTGCTTCAGATGAACAAACAGGTCTGTGAGATAGTCAATATATTTACACAGATTCCAGTAATACATCTTAATAGAAACCAAAGAACAGCCGGAGGAGGAGGATGAATGTCATTTTAATGAATTGCATATGAAGAAGAAATAAAGGAATTCTGAACAGCTCACAGCAAGTTTTTTGCCATATGATTCATGACTTAAACAGATCTTAATTTTCAAAAACAGTCACATTGTATCCTACTGTTGAAAAAAACAGTTGGTAATGGTCTGTGGCTTGCTATTCTAGACTTACTGAGGCTTTGTAGAAAGGTGTACTTAACTAGATACTAATTAGGAACTTTTGAGAATTTAAGTCATTAGAAACTGGACATGTCCCCTTCTTCACATCAGGAAGACCTTAATTTAAAAGCTTTCCTCTTTTATTGCCGGCTGATTCCCTCACACTGCCAGGGAAGGTGCACATAGTGCATTTCTGAGCAGAGTCGGCTCTATCAGTTCAATTGTGAAATATTTTACATTCTTGAAAAAGCAAAACAGGGCTCTCATAATTGGCATTGCAGGAAACCAATATCCTTTCCATGTTCAAGAAAAACACTAAATTCTACCACTCGGGCCAACATTAAAGACAAAATTTGTGACTTCATTTTTTTCCCCCAAATTTTTAGTCCCAAGAATTCATTTCTTCTCCTAAACAACAGCCTTCAGCAGCTGGTATATGTCTTTCCAGACTGAGACATCAGTCTCCTGGTACCATTTACCGCCAGGCTAATGCCACCAACATCAGCACGATAACAGACTGGACCTAGGTGGGCCCCACATGGCTCTCAACTGAATGGCTTATTTACATATGTAAATAGGGCTTCTTCACTGCAAGGGGAGGGGAGGAGGGCTGGATTCCTCACCGTTAGTTTTGTGCAAACAGAAGCACATTACACTGCTTAGGTCAACTTACCAGAAACATTTTGTTGTGATAACCACCACTAATAAAAGTAGCAGCCCTCGGTTATGTAAATAACTATTGAAAGATGACAAAAGAAGTGTTGACATGTGCATAATCTGGAAACTTAATGAGACATATTTCATCTCCATGCTAAGTGCTTTCATCAAGTCTTCTTCTGTTAAGTAAGTCATTTTAGAAGTTATAAACATCCCTTAACACCGCAGATCATACTTTTTAAAAAAATTATTGTTCCCTAAACATTACAGATCTGATAGCGTAGTACTTTAGCCTAATTTGCATTTCATAAACATATTGACAAGGATGCTCTATGGAAAACAGTATATCAGGTGTGAAATAATGGGTGCCCAATGAATTTTGTGGCTGACATCAGATTATTTAAGTATCTAACTCTTTAAATCATGTTTAAGTTACTCTATTTCAAAATTAGAGCCACAAGGAAAATTTAAAACTAATGCTTGGCATTATTCCCATTATTTTTGGAAAAAAAACCCCAAAAACTACCACTAGATATTTCCAGCCTAGATATTTTAATATAAGGGAGAAAAAAAATAGAAAATCACATAATTGTCTCAAGGGCTCCAGAAGGACTTCTTAAAAGTCCATTCAAAACAGGTGTAATTCTAAGAAGCACATGCATTCTCAGGTAAGAATAAACTTTTTCTCCCAACTCTGAGACATCCCTTCGTATGTGTTAAATATAGTCCTCCCACAACTGAAGCTCTCATTCAACACTATAATTAAGTATATACAACAAAGCTATTGCAAACAGGCTCTGATAAAGGAACCCCTGCACATCAATAAGGCAATCTAGGACCATGTGAAGTCAAAAAACTCCCTGAAAATAAATCGACTGGAAGAATTCACAAGCTGGGGAGATTTAGCCATTACCAGGTGTATCAAAAAAGGGATCAGAAACCCAAATGAATGGGGAAGAAATGTACCATTTAGAAGCTAAACACATATCCAACCATGGCATCATAGGATTCTAAAGCCTGTGGAACTAATCCTACAGTAATTTATGAAAACCTCCATAATTCATAACCTTGTAAAGATGAAAGTACATCATTTTTTCTTGTCTCCTTTCAAATCCAGGTTTTTCAACTTGGCTCAAGAGAAGAGTCACCAAAATGGGGCAGGAGAAGGGACACTCCCACCTGTGAAAGCAAACGCTGCGACAGCGGTCTTCTAACTTCTCACTGTGATGCTCAGTGAGAAGCATGTTTTACATCATGAAACAACACTAGCCAGCACTACAGGCAACGCACCCTATCCCAGCTGGGTCTCTTAACATCATCTTTCCTCTGCCAGTCTCCTTCTGAGTCCAAATGTCCCCTTATTTAAAAGGACATCAGTTTTACTGGATTAGGGGCCACCGTAAAAACTTCCTTTCAGTTTGATTACCTCTGGAAGACCTCGCCTCAATAAGCACGCGTGCCACAGCAGAGGGGCCAGGAGGCCAGCACGCTTGCGGGGAGACACAGTTTAACTGATAACAGCCTCAAGTCGCCCAGACTCTAGTGCTGGGCTCACATCCCTATTCCACTACTTTTGTCCTTCCAGCAGCAGACAAAGCCACCCTAATAGCGTCACTTCTCCAAACTCTCTAGTCCCCTTCCCTTCCACTCCCCTGAAGTCCTTCCAGGTCCAGCAAAGCCTCAGGCAACCCAGCCCTGCTCCTTTTCTGAGTTAGGACTGCTCCCCCGACTCACTCCAGCCATGCTGGTCTTCCCGCTGTTCCTGGAGCCCTTCAAGGACTCTCCCAACTCAGAGTCCCTGAGGTTCCCTTCACTAGGAAGAACTCCTTTTTAGTATTTTTGCAAAGTATGCCTATTCACTCCATTCAGGAAACCTCACGGGTCCCCTCCCCTAAGAGGAACCCCCATCACGCCCTTTCTCCTTTGTCCTCCTTTACTTCCCAAGTTACTACTGCCTGACATTACATTGTAGGTGCGTGTGTTTGTCTTTTTTTAAAACTAAGCTCCACAAGGCCAGGAGCTTTGTCTAAGTTGTTCTGGTACTTGATGGATGCTGGATAAATAGTTAACAAACCAATAAATGAAGCAAATGTATTTATATATGATGCCCCAGCTCATCCACACTCCATGTTTCGGTCAGGGTTCCTGCAGGAATCAGAGAGTACCCTCAGATTGGGTGGTTTGAGAAAACTTTGATAAAGGAATTACTTAGGAGTAGGGCTCCTTCACCACCCTTAGGCCAGAAGGGACAAAAGGGAGGGAGCTGCTTCCAGAACCCAAAACAGAGCTGGGTGTGCAGAGTCGATGTCAAAAGATCACACAGCCAGCCTGGGCCGGTGCCCCGGGTGGAGCCAGAGAACAATGGCTTCCATCACCTTCTCCAGTCTCTCTCCTCCCCCGCCTCAGATCACCTGCTCCCCACTGGGCCACACCCAACCAGACACCCAGAAGCTAGGGATGCAGGTCCCAGTGGAGGAAAGAGAGGGAGAGAGGATGAGAGAAAGGAGGAGGGAGGGTGGGGAGGAAGAGAGAGAGGGGAAAAGAGAGGAAGAGAAGTGGGGAGAGGAGGGAGGGGTGGGTGGGTGGGGAAGGAGGGCGTGAAGGAAAGGTGCAAAGTGATTTGGAGGTCAAAGGAATGATAAAAGGTACCCACTCCATCACTGAGCAAAAGTTAACAGCAGCAACCATACAGGCTGCTTCCCTTTTTGCTCCGTCTCCTCGCCCAGTCTGAGTTTCTTCAACAGCGTGTGCCGTTCCACCTTCAGAATGGCCCTGGCTGCACTGAATCCGGGATGTGCATCAGCACTGAAGCTCTGTGAACACACCTATGTGTTCAAGGGGAAGAGAGGCAAACAGTCTGAGCAGAGAAGCCACGTACTACTTTTCTTCCCTGGCTCTCGCTTCCCAGAAATGCTGAAAGGGTGAACTAGATATTATCTGTGAAGTGCTGCGTATCTAATGACGGGGCTTTTTCTTTTGTCAGGGTTTCACATTAATGTCATTTTGGTAGGTCTGCAGTCTCAAGTCAAAAGAAAACCCTGGGATTGGATTCTTGATGAAATTCTTACTTTGAATTCAAATTTACTTCCCAACCCTGGCACACTCCAATTTGCCTTTTAAAGTTATTCAACACTGGGAAAGTAGAAAAGCTAGTCTGCATCTAATCTGTTAGCTGGGGCACTCCCTGGGGCGCAGTGGGAGAAAGCCTGGGGGCCAGTCCCCTCCCTGCCGGCACTGGGTGAGGGAAGCCAGTCGCAGGCCCTCGGCTTCCTGGACCTCAGCATCCACATCCGTAACTACACATGATCCACCTGATGGTTGGAATTCCACGACATTCCAAGGTCCTCTCCAAAGGTTAGCTCCACATTATAAAGATCAGAAATATCCACGATACCCTGTTTTAAAAATGAGTGAAGTCAATTACTGGGATCATGCCATAGTTCAGATTTCTTGTAGGCTTTATACTGTCTGAACTTCAGGAGTCACAGTACTGACTTGCTATTTAGAAAATGTTTACATTTACTGCTGTTCATAGAAAAATGTTTGGGTCTTAGACTATATTATACCCATCAGTCAATGATGCTTTGTTAGAGCATTTCAGAACCTTACATATTGATTCAAATTAATGAATTTTGTGTCAAAGACCAGTTAACATATTTTACCAGAGACAATAAGTTTATGGATGTAATTACTGACTTGAGCTCCAAAAACACAGCACAATTATACGGCAGCACATATGTCAACCCATTTAAGTCACTTCAATTTAGAAAAAAATTTAATGATATCACATGCCACACTTTTTTTTTTAATGAGAAATATTACAAGATACCTAAATTAAGAGAACCAATTTTCCACAGGGAAATCTGGGGGGAAAATTTAAAGGTAAACCAATTTTCTGAAGGCAAAATAAAATTTTCAACGTAGCTCTGAGTTGTACCCAAAGCAAATTATTGCTGGCAAGTAATATGGCTCTGATAATTAGACTTGATTGGGGTTTAAATTAAGCAGGGGGTGCACTCGACTTCTCAGAGCTGTTTTGATTTGTTTCATCTGTTTGAGCAGCCGTGGGGAGACCAGTCAGGGGCCCAGGAAGGGGGAAGCAGCCTGGCTCTGCAGATGTGGGCAGGCTGCTGTCTAAGTGACCTCTCTCTCATCTTGTAGCTGCTTATCACACAGATTCACATGTGGAGCAGAGTAAGGGCCTACACATACAGCCAGTCCTAACTACAACACCAAACACCTGATATAACACTACCACCCTGTCATACAATGACAACATGAAGGGTTTTTTTTGTTTGTTTTTACCCTAAGAGTGAGTAATTGCCATAAATTCTTGGGTGGGGTATATGGATGAAAGGTTGTCTTTTCACTTCCTCTCATTAATAAGGCCTTGGATGCTTAGAGAGCATGAACTTTTTTTTTTTTCAAGGTACAAGAAAAAGGGACCCTCCTGTTTAGGTCACACGGCTATAATTCCATTCTCTGCTCTTTAACCAAAGCCTGCTTTATTTGGAGAACATTAAAAAATGCATTCTGATTTTTCCTAGTGGTTCCACTTGCTAGGCTTTGCCCCATGGGATACACACAGCACGTGTGGAAGGCACTTGATCATGGTGGAAATGGTCCCCAAGACCCACAGATGTCTGCATCTGTGAAATGGGGTAACAGCTGCCTCCACAGGGTTGTGAGGTCAAATAATGCATATATCATATTCAGCCCATGCGTGGAATGGGAAAACACATAATAAATGTTGGTTATTAATGGTACCAAGATGGCTTTGGGAACTACTTATTTATAGTACCTCTAACATTGACCCCCTTCACTTCTAGTTTAAACTCTACGTAATTGATTTTGTGAGGGGTTTGTGGTGCATTTTCTACACTGGCGAATGTACACAGCAATAGAGCCTAGACCTGGGATTCTAGGCTTTGTGGGGATCACCAATGATTCAAATTCCCCATCTGCTCATAAATCACATGCAGCAAAAGCTTGCAATGGGTACCTCCAGTTACTCAATTACAAGGCAAATCCTCAGCTAACCTCTTAGAAAATAACTGAGCAGTGACTACAGACTGGAAGCAGATGGCTTCATCTCCTGCCTCTGAGTAGACCCAAGCACTGCTTCTCGTCCCCCTACCCCCAGTTGTGTATCCTGACTGCATTATAGAAGAGCTGTCCATCCACGGTGACACGGTGACTTTCCCATGCTGTCAGTGCACTTCCACTCTGATTGTCCCAGGCGCCCAGGGGAATGCAAAATAGGAAGGAAACACACTCAACAATCAATGAACAAAGTTTTTTTTTTTTTTTTTTTTTAAGTTAGAGGATGGGAAGTGGTGGGAGGAAAGTGCTGAAGCGCGGGGAATAGAATGAGGGCAGATGACAGAAAGACAGAAGCAGGGGAAGTGTTTGGGAAGAAAAACAAGAAAGGCTGCTGACGAAAAACTACTCCAGCAAAAAAAAAAGGAAACGGTGTTCCTTGCCAAGAAAAATGTGCTAATCTTATGCAGCTGAAACAGATATTTAAAGAAACATTGTAAGACTTTTGTCTTTAACTCCTTAATACTTAATCTGGAAGGAATACCTAGTCCTGAAGCACTCCAAGACGAACAGGGGTATTTCACGACTCTGAGCTACACCTCTCTAAATGTGAACCTCTCTTCTTGTGCAATAGTAAAGACCAGGGTAGCGTATTTTACTGTCTCAATCAAACTTTAAGTTCTTTAGAGGAGACTAAACATTCTTGTGAATATGAGTTTTTAAATAGTTATCAGTTATATATACACCACTTACTGTGACCAAGCTCTTACTGTGTCTTACATGCATTAACTACTTTAATCATCCTAATGGCTTTATGAAACGGGCACTTTTACTCTCCCCATTTTACAGATGAGAAAATAAAGGTATACAGAGGTTTAAAATGTGGCTGATACCACAGAGCAGGTAAGAAGTGGAATTGGGATTCAAATCTAGGCAGATTAACCACAGAGTTCCTGCCTTCAACCACTGCCCCAAAGAACTCTCACTGGTCGTAATTGATCAGTAATGTAATATATTCAATCATTTGTTTAAGGTAGCACTGATTTATCCATTTGGCTTTTTAAGTTCAGTGACTTCAAGTACTCTGAGATGTTTTGTAAAGGACATGCAAATACATACTAAAACCAAAACCTTACTGTTCCATTAAAAGCACAATTCTAAGAGAGCCATAAACCAGTGACTTACAGTCTTAGTCATGTCCTGGCTTCCAGGAGAAAGAGCCCTCATGCAGCACAGCCCTCTTCCTGCCGCCGCTGCTGCCACTCACTCTGAGGAGTGTGAGGTGCTCAAGGGCTGTGTGGTGCCCATTAGACGTCCTTCTACATGTCCTTAAATCACTCATTTCATGCGACACTGCACTCAGTGACCAGCTTTCACCTGGCTTCCTCAAAACTGGCGGCTGCATTTAATTCATTCTTTAGTATCACTGCTTTCCAAATATCTTTGAATCTGATAAAAATAGTTAGTAAGATAAAGATACCCCTTGGAAAACTGTTATACAGTCTAAAGATGCCAATGCATTTAATAGTTAGCTAAGAGAGAGCTCTCCAATGTGGTCATATTGTTGGTGGAGGAGGAGGGTGTATGGGCAAGGCATGGGCTTTGGGAGACTGGGGAGGGAAGTAAGGGCAAGAGAGTTGAGGTTGGAGAGAGAACCAAAAATCAATGAAGCTGCTAACCTATATCTTAAATAAAGATATTATACCAATATCAATTCCATGATTCTGGTGCTTAAATATAGCACAGTTTTAAGGACTACCAAAATACCAACAAGGAGAAATGTAATTGCCAATATAGAGGGCAGAATAAGAAATTTTAATGTTTCATATCTAACAGGGTTTACAGAAGGACAGATCAGAGACGATGAGAAAGAAGAATGTAAGTCTCCAGCTGCACAGAAACAAGGTAAGAATTGTTATGATTCTGCCATGATTTGACAATGTCCCAGAAGCCCTCACCAAGGCAGTAAGAAAAGAAAAAGAAGCAGCAAGTAATTGTAAGGCTATTATTGTATTTGCAGCTGATAGAATGTCTCTACTGAAATAACATGAGATTCTGTAGACATTTTTTGAATGATTAAAAGAGCTCAAAAGGGATTTTATTTTGTTTTTTTTTCAAAAGAGAATTTAGATATCAAATCAAAGTACAAAAATAACAGTATTTGTATATACCAGCAACGACCAATTAGAAAACAAAAGGAAAAAAGATACAATTCACAATAGCTGCAAAAATCATAAGGTATCTGGGAATACACCTGTACAAAGATGAACAAGCATACAGTGGCCAAGAGGTACACGGAAAGGTGCTCAACATCACCAGTCATCAGGGAAATGCAAATCAAAACCACAAGATACTATCTTACACTTGCTACAATGGCTATTAACAACAAGACAAGAGATAAAGTTTGTCAGGATGTGGGAAAAAGGAAACCCTTTTGTACTGCTGGTGGGAATATATATTGGCACAGCCACCATGGAAAACGGTATGAAGGATTCTCAAAAAACTAAAAATAGAACTACTATATCATCAATTCCACTCCTGGGTATACACCCACAGGCCACAAAAATTACTGTCGCATAGAAGTATCTGCACTTCCATGTTCATTGCAGCATTATTGTAAACAGCGAAGCCATGGAAACAACCCAAGTGTCCAATGATGGATGAACGAATAAAGAAAATGTAGCATATATCTATGATGGAATACTATTCAACCATAAAAAAGAAAGAAATTTTACCATTTGAGACAACATGACTGGACCCTGAAGGCATTATGTTAAGTGAAATAAGTCAGACAGAGAAAGACAAATACTGTATAATCTCACTTCTGTGTGGAATCTAAAAAACTGAACTCAGAAATAGAACAGATTGGTGGTTGCCAAAGATGGAGGGTAAAGGGGTGGGCAAAATGGGTAAAGGTGGTCAGAGGCACAAATTTCCACTTATAAGTCAGTCCAGGGGAAGTAATATACAGCTCTAATGTATAGTTAACAATGCTGTGTTGTATATTTGAAAATGGTGAAGACGTTAAATCTTAAAAGTTCCCATCACAGGAAAAAAATTTTTTTAACCATGTGAGGTGAAGAATGTTAAACTTTTTATGATAAATATTTTACAGTATATACATATATCAAATCATTATGCTGTACAACTTAAACTAATGTAATGTTATAAGTCAATTTTAAATAAGAATAAATGTACAGAAAACACTGTATAAAAAAGGATGAACAAGATCTATATAGTGAAAGTTGTAAAATACTTTGATAGGCACAAATGAACACCAGAATTATAGGAGAATATACCATATACAGATGGGAAGACTCAAATACACCCCATATTAATTTAGAGAGCCATTGGATTTCTAATCAAAATTCTAAGTATATTTGTTTTGGTGGAGTTAGACAAATGAATTCTAAAATTCATTTAGAATCCTAAATAGCCAAAAATATACAAATCAATTTTGAATAGAAGAACAGGGGACTTGCCCTACAGAAGTCAAGATTTATTATAAAACTGTAGTGATTAAAATCATGCAGTATTACTAGAGAATAAACAGACTGGGGCAATGGGAAAACTCAAAAACAAACCCTTACACAGATGGGAAAATGGTTAAAAAAAAAAAAAAGAGAGAGATAAAATAACAAGCATGAACATACACTAATTCAGTGTGATGAAAATTCACTTTCCACCTGGAAAAATATATTTAATCCACAACACATACCACACTAAGGAAAAAAAAAACCCAGATGAATGAGAAACTTAATGTCAAAACACAAACTTTAAAAATTTTAGAAGAAAAAAAATAAAGAAATTTCTGTGACCTATGAATAAGAACATATTTCTTAAATACATACGAAAAGCAAAAGTCCTATAAAAAGACTGATAAGCTGGGCTGTATTAAAATTTAAGCCTTCTCAATGATGTCATAAATATTACAGCAACAAACTGAATTATGATGTTCCTAATATGTAAAATGCAAGAATCAATAGAAAAAGACTCCAATTAACCGCTGGCCATGTAACCATGTAACCACTACTCGTGCCTAGGTCAATGCTTAAAACAAGGACATTCCAATTTCACAAAAAGCACAATCACAAGATTTTCCTACAGTAATATGGGCATAGAGTTGTCGTTGTGCAAACATACAGGACTTGATTCAAAACTTGATAAGAAGTAAATCAGACTGAAAATCAGGAAGGCAATCAGTCAGAATGTGTCTTCCTGATAAAGACAACGCACAGAACTTCTAATCTTTTCCTCCAGACAGCAGTGACATTGACTGGCACGTTCAAGTGGAAATAGTAAAGTAAAATGCATGAATCTTCCACAAACCATTGTACAAGAGCATTCATCCATTTACAGCCCAGGTCGGGATCAAACAGGTCCTTGATCTCCTTCACCTTTGCACTCTGTCCATGAGGGTGCAAGGCTCCCCCTGAGATCAGGCTGCAGCCCCCTCTGCCAGTGTAGCAGACACCAGGGGTTGTCTCCTTCCCCACGGCCCACCCTGGACCCCCAGCAACATGAGCCTCAGCTGCAGAGAGGCCCCGGAGCAAGCTCAGACCTGCTGCTACTGCTGCCCCACCTCCAACACACACGGGGCATCTTTCTACTTCTGCCCCAGGCACTATCCAGGACCACGGGGGCTGGCCAGGCCCAGAGTGAGAAGGACGTAATTCCTCTGGGACAACCTTCCACCCATGGGGACAGGAGCAGGTGGTGGATACACTCCAGATTCTGGGAGGAGTCCTTCAAATGGATGATTCCGAGAGGGGCTCTTTCCACTTGTGTCACTGCAGTGACAGCCCAGTGCCTGTGGCAGTGATCTTATATCGGCTTTCCTTCAACATCACACCTCCGTCCTCATTCCTGCTCCCTGAGACCACCTCTCAAACTCTTTGCCTTTAAATCTGCATCTCCAGCCCTGCTTTCAGGAGAACTCCAAAAGATTCCCCAAAAGGTTAAGAGAAGAAATACCACCTTGTCTAGCTCTCAACCCAACTTTTATAATTTGTGAGTTCCCTTATTTTTGAAATACTTATGTGCCAAACAGCATATGTTCTGTAATCACAAAAATAAACAGGCCAAGGTCTCTGTCATTAAGGAAGTCAATCTCGTAAGGGAAAATTCCCACAAGCACACTTGTAGTCACTGTGACCCGAGCCCACAACAAGGTATGTAAAAGGTGCCCACGTTGTTAGGAGGGGTGACTGCTGCTGCCTGTGGAGGTGCACCCAGGACTCCACCCCCTCCTTCTCCTGGCTCTGGTAGGCCCCCAGGATCCTTGGTTCCTGGTATTCATCCCTTTAGTAATCTTCTTCCCTTCACTGTGGGGCTCAGTTATTCACTTCAAGAGACTAGCATATGACCCAAGTGATGAGGTATCACTTCCAAGACTAGGTCACAGAAGACTGTGACTTCTGTCTTGCTCTCACTTGCTCGCTCTGATGAAGGTGAGTCACAACGTTGTGAGCCGCCCTACAGGGAAGCCACCATAAGAAGGAACAGAAGATGGTCTCTGGACAACACTCAGTGAGGAACTGAGGCCCTCGGTCCAATGATCTGCAAGGGGCTGCATCTCACCAACAACCACCTGAGTGACCTTTAAAGAAGCTCTTTCCTCAGTTCAGCCTTAGATGACAGCAGCTCCAGCCAATACCTTAATGCCTTCATTTTAGCCTTCTCAGATTTCAAGAGCCTGATCACCACGCCAAGCTGTGCCTGGATTCCTGACTCACAAAAACTGACAGAATAAATGTTTGCTGTTTCAAACAGCTACGTTTTGAGATCATTTGTTATGCAGCCATTCCTAACCAATGTACACACTAATCACAAAGTCACCACCAATATGGAATAGTCTAGACAGAGCATGTCTGATGTCTAACTCCTGTTCTTCTATGTACTCATTCAATAAGCACTGACTATGGGCTGGGCAGTGTGGACACAAAAGTTAACTTGAAAAAAATACATCACCTCTGCCTTCTTGGAAAATCCAAGCTTGCAAAATTTGTGGCAAACCTCTTTATGCAACTTCACTAACTTTTTAAACTATGGCTTTTTATAAATGTTTAATTTCTGTTGACTCTATATTTTATTAAATATATAATTAAATGTCTTTGCCACGTTAATTCACTGTGTTCAGTGCAAGATCCCTAAAGGTTTGTTCCATCTGCTCAGAACATAAGTTATATATTTAGAAAATAATTCTGATTTTCTTCTGCACAAAAATTCTTACAGGAATTAGGCCTTTTCCTTCCATTCATTCAAAAAAAAAAAAAAAAACCATTCCCACAAGCAGAAAACCCATGAAGCAGTGAGCTGGAAAACTTTATATCCAAACATTCCATAATATTTTCCAAATCACTACTTGGAAGTCTACCTTCTCCTCTTACTCTCTGATGAGATTCAGTAACCACTGTGCAAACCCAGGAGAAACATTTAAACGTTATTGAATAATATTCCTTCTGGGAGAATTCCATCTTTTGTGATAGAATTTTTCTTTTTTAATACTAACTAGAAAGAACAAACTGAGAAAAAACAGGCATGTTCTCTTGTTTACTCATAAAATATTTCTTTAGTTCTATGTTTATTTTAAAAAATACTGCCAGCTTTCCCACAGCATCACAAACAGCTCTGAGAATAAACAGAAAAAGATAAGGGGAAATGGTCTTTCAGTAGAGAATTTAAACATACACAGACACACTTGGACCTATCAAACACATATGACTAGGATAATTAAGTGGATCCTAGGTAGATCTTTTAGCATGTTAACTAAATTATCACACTGGTTATGCAGCCTTCACAAACAAGCCTCTATTCTCCTCCCATTCATACAGCCCACTTTAATCAGCCATGAGTCTCCACCAGTCGTGGCATGAGGCCACGAACCAAGGAATTTCAAAACCAGGAAAGAGTGGGGGGGAAAGATCATAAAAGAAACTTGAGATTTATTAACCATCCTCTCTCAGACTAGCTTTGGGCTTCAACCAGGGGGTGCTCCCACAATGACATTCTTAACAAGAGCATGTCATCCAAGTTCGTTTTCCAATTGCAGATGGGACGATAACGGTAATCTCCCTCTTCATCTCATCATAGTTTCCACACACTGCTTTCCTTACTCACCAAAAGGAATGTGATGGGAAGTCTATTTAGGGGGGGAAAGTAGTTTTCACTTTGTCAGGGTGTCCTTTGAAGAATACTAACCTGAATTTCTGCACCTTTTATGAAATCATTGCACATATCTGAGCTTCATGAATTTGCAAATTCGCAATGGTATTTTCCATGTAAAAGATTTTCCTGTGTTTCTAATTTTGGGGTAAAAAGTAACACAAATGAATGGGTTTGGCTATGCAAAATGTCTTTCAGCCCAACCTCTCTCCCTAAATCACTTTGAAGTTAAAAAGGACCAGACCACAGTATAGGGAATAAATACAAAAAGTGACGCCAAAGAAACTCAGGTCTGTATCTGCAAAAACAAGCCCTAGGACGTCCCCACAATTTGCTGAGCATCTGAGCCTCAGTTTCCTCTTCCATAAGACACGGTTAATAATGGCTCTACAGGTTGTTTGGAGGATTACAGCTAATACATATCAAAAGCCCAGCACAGAATCAAATACTCAGTAGGCATCCGCTATACTATAGAAGCTTATTATTATGTATTTTCAAAATATTTCACCAACATTGGGGCTATTGCTAGAACTCCTAATGGAAATTATTGTTGGTTAGAAATAATAGAAGTTTAGCTAGTGTCAGATCTCCTCACTAGGCTACCCACCAAGGAGATCAGACTGGGTGGTTCTCCAGACCCGCTCCAGCCCTAAAATAAATAATGCCATGAAACAGGGCACCACAAGCAAGTTTGAAAACACTCAAAAGGAAGGGCACAGATAGACACTGTTCTTCCAAAGAATTATTCCACAATTCATTAATGCTCACCTTCGGAAGGAAATCTGCCCCAAGATAATGCTAATACAAAGAGACACACTCAACAGAGAGAGTGCACACACTGTAATAATCCCGTGATATGTGGCATTCATAAAAACAAAAAAGGTTTTAGATACGTAGCACAGGTTTTTAAAACATTAAGAACATGGTGACTCTAAAGAGTCATTTCCCAGGGAATGAAAGAGACAGCAAGCTGGAACAGTATCTCACACAGATTAAACTGTCCTTTCAGAGCAACAGCCAGCACAAAAAGAATGCATCTGAGGCTACTCAGCATCCTTATGGCTCTTGCCGCGGGTGTTAAATTTTGCGTAACAAAAATTTGTAACTAACGAGTTGGTTCAAATTGCCTGGCAGCCACATCAATTAAACTGCAGCGCCAGCCCACTCCCCTATTAAACCCTAGTTAAGGCCATGCTTTACTGGAGTCTTCCCTTTGCTTTTCTGCCAACTCTTCACATAGATGCGTATAAACAGATAGTGAGATAAATAAATAGGCAGATAGATAAGGTTATGGTTCTCACGCGCAGAAGAGCAGGGCCAGGACGGAATATTGTGCTAAAACCTCATTTGTTTGTAGAATGCTCTGAAATCATTCTAAATTAAAAAAGACTGAGCTTACCATCTATGGGGAAAAGTTCGGCATGCGCTGAGTAAAATTACTGCCTAAGCAGCCTCTACTGGCAAGAGAAACCCTCTCCCCATTCCAAAAGAAGATTTTTCCCACTTGGATGCAATTTTGTAATGTATTTAAAAAAAAAAAAAAAAACCACTTAAATTGGGTTCTTTGTAAAATTTTTGGAGGGCCTAAATTTTGATAGAAATTACAAACACAAGGTTCTAGGGTTAGTTCTGGCCCACAGACATCCTCTGTTTGGGGTTTTTAGGCAAATCGAGTCTGAAAGCCTTAATGCAGGGCCCGTGGTCTACAGTTTGACCACAGGCCCCGCTATTCCCTGCTGTTCCCCAAGTGGCCTTTGCATGTATATCTTCTGTGTCGAGCCCCTGAGGGCATTTTAGCTTGCCTTCCCTCTCCTAAAATATAAAATTAAACAGTTAAGAAATATATACATAGCCCAAGTCTAGAAAATGAGAGTGGCAACAACTTGGGACAGGGTTTTGCTATTAAGTCCAATCAGAAGCCTCATTGCAGGATATTAATAAACTTTCTGAAATGGGATCATTTTTCTCAGGCAAAAACTAGTTTCTTATTTAACAAGTTATGATTTAGAAGTCCAACATACACAGGGAACTCTATTCAATACCTTGTAGTGCCTTATACAAAAAAGAATATGAAAATGAATATATGTGTGTATATGTATGCTGTACACCAGAAATTGACACATTGTAAACTGGCTATATGTCAATAAAAGATATAAAATAAAATAAAATAAATAAGAGTTCAACGTGGCTGCACTAAAGAACTTAAGCATCTGCTCTGCACAGGATGGCAGAGTGAACAGATGACACATGGAAACACTTTGATTCTGATATTCATGATTTTGGTAACTTTGATGCACTCACTTTATTTTTCTGAAGCTCAGAATTCTTTGCCAGAAGATGAGGAGATTAAGCTAGATTAAATCTAACATTTCTCTTTTGGACTTAAAATTCTATGATCCTCTAATTCTAAGCACCCCAAGGCATTAGCTTTTGAAGAAAAAAGTTTGTTTTTAAACAGGAAAGCTCTAAACCTGGACCCTGGAAGAGTTAGAGGCAGTGACAGGCAAATTCTTTCCCTGGAATTCTGTAGGGAGTCAGAGGATGTGCAAGGACAAGACTCTAGAATTTATCATTTTTATTCGGGCTGATGCAACCACCCTCAGTACGCCTGTCCCTGTGAGGTAACAGGCTTTTTGTCCAGGACCCCATGAGCATCTGAACTGACTTTGAAAGAGTCTCCTTTATTTCACACATAGCTTTTATAAAATTATAGTTCTTTTTTACACTTTCTGTTCTGATTGTACAAGTAATAGGTAACACAGATTCATAACAGAATGACTCAAAAACACAAAGAATTAAAATCATGTAACCTAGCCCCTGGAGGGAATCAACTTTACAAATGATTTACCATGTCTGCCTATGTATGTGGGATCTAACGAGGGACAAGACAATTTTCATCTCCAGAGGTTTACAGACACCTGGAATGGAGAGAGACAAGGAGAACGGGGCAGTTATGATGACATCAGACAAGAGCGGAGGTAGGTGATGAGACATGTACTCTGGGCTTGGGGGTTTAGAAAGGAAAGTTGGTGCTCTGGGTTAAAAAAAAAAGTCTAAATAAACTGGAAAAAAAAAAAACGGGGAAAGGGAGAGGTGGCTTAAATGAAAAAAGACAGGGGAAGAGAAAAAGGGAGGTGGTGCAGGGGCTGGGAGAGGCAGGCTGCTCCTGGTAAAGGGCAGAGGTGTTTCCCTGGTGAAGATCTGATAAGAGATTCTGTTTCTGCTGCTTCCTCAGCCTCCCGCTGGGGTATCAAGCAGAATGGAGCCAACTGGGCAGTCAGACAGAATCCTTACAGTCTCCATCAACTGCACTTTATGGTCAACCTCTCAGCCACAGAAGCCCAGTTCGGCTACATCACAAGTCAGATGCCCAAGAGAACCAAAAGGGAACCCAGAATAAGGACACTCCCTATCACTCTCATTACTTTTACTTAGTCAAAGCAGGTTCTGATTTTGCAGAGGCTACGACCTGCACCAGAACCTCACTACATCAACTGATGATGCAAAAGAAACATGAAGCTGGCTGGGGTGGGCGGTGTGGACTTCAGCTGCCTCGACTCTCCGTGTCCCATGCATCTTTCTGCTACCAGCACACCAGCCATCCCCGCTGCCGCACCATGTGCATAAATGCTGCAGCTACAGACATAATGTGTGGCTTGGCAAGAGCATCTGTGGAACTGGATCTTCCATTGTGAGCACCACAGACCACAAATCTGGGAAAATTTCATAAAGTTGATGCACAGAGGAGAGGAAAACTGGGAAGAAGAAAAGATGGAAAATAAATGGAGGAAAACAAAAAGTCACTAGCCACAGGATTTCCTGTTCCACATAACCTAATCCTCCCATAACTGCATCTAATAGCTGACAGATGTGAACAATTATTTAGAGCAGAAATGATAAAAGGCAATAAAGATACAAAGCTTTAGGTTGACTCGCCACATCAGCTATTTATCACTGTCAAATCACTTAGGATAAAAATTACAATAACTGAGGCTAACTGATCATTGGTGAAGTCATGCCTAATCATTCTTTACTTGTTAAACAAACACCTGCCTGCTTCTGAGGGGTTATCAGAGTAAGAACACAAACATACTAATCCTTCAAAGAAGAAAATGTTCATTTTTATTGCAAATGTCACTGAAATAAATTTTCATTTCTTAAGTATCATCTTTTTTGTGCTTCTTCTAATCTCTTTGTAAACAAATTATATATTCAACCACATTTACACTGTAAAATAACGAAAATAAGACATGCTTGAAAAAGGGGAAAAAGCAAGATGTTTTAGGGGAGAAACACACTAAATTTACTTTGGCATCAAAATAAAAAATTCTCAATACTGAAAAGGAAAAATTGCTATCTTAAGCAAATGGTAACTAAATAAATCCACAAAATAATGAGGATGCTTTTTATTCCAAGTAACAAACTGCCCAATTCAAAGCAGCTTAAACAATATAAAAGACATATCCACTGGTGTGACAGGGAAGTCCAGTGAGAGCTTTTGCTTCAGACAATGTTTGATTAAGCAGCCTGAATCAAACTGCTAAGGACCTGATTTCTTTGCATGCTTTGACCCTACTTTTCCTGGAGCAGCCAACTTCCTGAAGCAACTTCATACACCCAAAATAGCTTTAAGCTACTCCTGCGACTATGTATTTCCTAATTAAGGCCCAGGAAGAAACAGCATCTTTGCTCCAGCATTCCCAATAAAGGGACAGAAGTTCACGCTGCTGAACTCAGTTTAGGTCACATGCTATCCCTGTAATCATTATGGTCCACATGACAGAATATGCTGATCAGTCCAACCTACATCACGTGCTCCCCCAGATACAGACCCGAGTCAGCTTTTCCAAAACCCAACACAGTCAGGGGCAGCTAAGAAGGAGCAAGGGAGGAACGGATGTCAGGGAGGTATTCAGCATCAGGGTACCGTGTCTTCTAACTTAGTAAGATCTCAATTTGGTTAAGTCACGCAAATTTATAGGCTCTAACTGAAAATTATTTTCCATAATAAAATGAGTAACTGCCCCTGGACACCATTTATCTCCATGAGCTCATTGGATGTCTTTCACCCTATCTTCCAAGAACTAAAATTACCTTACATAGCAACTAAAAATTTTAATCTTCCATCTTTTTGCCTTATTCATTTCTCTCTGTTTACCAACAAGCTCTCCATACAATTAGTTTATGAAATCTTTCCAGGCTTCAAAAGAATGTTCCAGGGATTTTAAAATGGAATATACCTTTCTGATACAATTATATAATTTATAATTATAGATTGGCTCTATTTCCTTTAGGACTCAATTCATTCATCTCTGCCAACAAACCAGCAATATATCCATAGACCAGGACAGACTGCCTCTTAGCACAGTGCACATATTTCACCCAGCTCCCCATGAATAAAATGCCCAGAACTGCTATCTAAGCCTAAGTTGCGAAATTACAACATAGCGTTAGTCCCTCATCGTCACTGGAGAAGCACGGATAAATGGAACTCATTACTGTTTCTATCCAGCTAAACACCTTAACATGGACGCCTTACCACATCCATCTCTGGGCTTCCCTGTCATCCTGGATACAACTTCTACTGAACTTGTCACAATAGATGATAATTATCAGTTAGGCTGCCCTGCCCACCTCAGAGAAGCAAAAAAATCCTAAAACCATAAAAGTGTAATCCAACCACTTAGACTGAACATAGGCATCTTAGATTTGAAGTCAGGCTCTGCCACTTACTAACTCTAAGACTCAGCAAGGTTAGTTAACTCCCCAGCTTCACCTCTGAGAATTGATGATAACAATACCTTTCTCAAGGGGTTGTGATCCTCGAAATGACCTGTCAAGGCATTATTAACTCTGTCTTACAGAAGAGGAAACTGAGGCCCAGGTGCTCAAGTGAAATGAACTGACACATGCAAAGCACTTAGAATGGTACCTGGCACTCAGAAGCTGATACTTACGACAATTAGCATAGCTCTTGTAAGAGCACCCTTGAAGTCCCAGCACAGAGGGGACCCGACAAATACAGCTGACTGAATAAATCTCTGTCTTTTCTATTAATTAATTTGGTTCTTAAGGTGTTTCTAAAGATTAGTGGCCATAACGGGCCAAGGGTGTTTTGTGGATCCTCCTTTTCTCTTCTGCCTCATAGTCTCACTGCGTGATTTCATCGATGGCCTCAGTCAGCACCCATATGATAATGCCACACAGATCTTTATCTATCTCCAGGCCACTTTTGTCATTATCTCTCCAAGCTCATACATGATCTTCTTGTCCACCACATATCTCCCCTTGGATTTCCTGAAACTTAACATAAGAAGAGCAGAAATCAATGGCCAACCTCCTTCCTTGATGTCACACCTCTGATAACCTCTTCGTGGGGTAAATGTCCTGTTACAAGCTCCCATAGCATCCTATATACACACCCTCTTCATCCATCCATCCACCCATCCATCCACCCATCCATTCAGCCAGCCAACCAGCCCGCCCTGACTCCATGACAGGCTAACCATAATAACCCTCATCATGCTGCATTTAACTGCCCAGTTGTAGTCCACTTCTCTACTTCTGGGTCATAAGCTCCCAGAAGATGACACTAATTAGATTGTGTTTGTCCTTGTAGCCCCAGATTTGCACAAATTAAAAACACACAGTAAATATCTGTTGAGTGAGTGGGTGAATGTTCCCATGAGACTGGTCCGATCAGGAAGAGTTAAAAACATTTCCTCAGACTGTAAGTTAATTGCAGGAAGAGAAGAAGGTGCTAAAAGAATGTCGCCAATCACTGTTTTCAGTGAAGACACAGAAAACCCAAAGATACTTTCTCAAATCAAATCAATATTCTTATCCTATGTCCAAGCAATGCTGGTTTTAATAAAGAGGGAAAGAATATTAAGTGTGTGCCTGAAGGTTTAAAAGGTCATAGTCCCTAAATGTGAAAACCCAGGGAGGAAACTGTGGAAAGCACAAAGCAACAGCCCATAACCAACACACACACACACACACACACACCCGGCTGGGACCAGTTGTTAAAAATGAATGCCAGACCTCACACCAGTTTTCAGTCTAGAACAACTTAAGGAAAGCATCTGACAATGACGGGAAGGACTATTATAATGAAAGACACTCTCCTGGTGCAGAGGCAGGAAATGATGCAGCCACTGTTCAACCACCACCACCACCACTCCCCACGCCAGCAGAGCCACTGAAACAAATCTGAGGGCCTGGGGAGAAAAGGCTGAAAACTGAGAAAACTCATAAAAGAAAGAGTGTCCAACCACAATAATGTGTGTAACTCCTTTCTGCTCTAAGCCTGGGCAGAGATCTACCGTGGCTCAATTTGGTATCAAAATTCCCCTGAACGTTTGTTATTTTCCCAGAACAACTTACCCTACTTGAGAGTTACAGAACCCTCAAGAGTGCAAAGGGAACTGATAAAGTCCATTTCATGTGGCTCCCAGAAAATAACAGAAAGCTTAATTCAAACCATCACCAGCATTCCTCTATGAGGACACAGGCTTAACAAGGGATTGCACTTAAGCCTGTGTTCCTTCCTCCAAATGCAATGCTGAATAGGTAGTCAGCCTCTCATGCACTGAAGGCTTGATCAGAAAAAGTCTGTGCCAGCACCAAGAGGCACTAGACAGGAAGCTGGGTGGGCGGGCTCTGGATCTGGCTGGAAAATCACTCTCCCCTCTGTCATCAGTGAAGTGACCACAGCCTAGGAAAAAAAGGGATTCTTGAAAATATTAACTGTTCCAGGAAACCTAGGATGTAGTAGAGCAGATCAAATGACACAGTAACCTGCTGACACACAATGTTCCTTTAAAGTGCTTGACAACTGAAAAGTAGTGGATGACAGCTTTGAAAATCCAGGTGAAAGGACAGCACAGGAAAGAGTTTCCCGTTTCAGGAGCACCAACAGGACAGCTATCAAAGAAAAAGTGCTTTGACATCAATACCGTATCTCATGGAAGCCTTAGAAGCAGCTCATACTAAAGATTTTTCTGGGGCAAAACAACACAAGGAGGTTTTGAGTTCTTAACCATGAACATAGAGTAGATTTGAATAAAAACAGCTGTAGATAAGGCAGTGACAGAGGTGTATACATAAATGCACAGACACACACACACACAAGAACCCATTTAAGTGTTGAATTTCAAATTTTTTTGATTGGGTAAAGTTGTCTAGGCTAGTGTGGCATTTGAGATGCAAAGTTTCATTCAAGAAATTTTAAATAATTGTGGTAAGATTTATCTAGGCATACAAGCAGAACCTAAATATATAGCACATGAATAATAGAATGTGCATGAATTTTGAATGCTTATTTTTCAGAAGAAAACAAAGAACTGAATGTGTGAATTCTTAGAGTCTCTAAGTGTAGCCTGTATTTGCATTTCAATCGCTCGCAAGGTAAGCTCTGTGAAATTGGTCAAATGTATAGACTCTCATCTCTCCTCCACCCCAAATCAGTCAATTAGCTTCTAGAGAAAGGAGTACACAGAAGTTAATACCCAGAAGCTCAAAACCTATTCCAGCTGATACAGATCAAAATAGATTCAAAGCAAGTATGTTGAGGACACAGGTTTTGTAGGGAACAAGTTCTGGGTAAGAGCATACAATGCCAGGAGCTACGTGCTGTCGTGGTCAGGGGACACACACACGGAAGTGAAACAGACAAGGCAGTGCACAGCAAGATCTGTACAGGAGGGAAAAGCAGGCGAGTATAAGAAGACTGAGAGCAAACACAGAACATTTTTCCAGCGGGCAAAAAATTCAGCAAATTTTGTCCATTTAAGACAAAGGCATTTTAGATGCCACCTCTGCTACACTGCTTAATATAGATGTGCTATAAATAAGCACCCCTTGTGAGTCCACACTGCACCCCAACCCATGCACTCTAATGCTGAATCTCTTCAAAGGAGCATTTTCAATCCTCCAATGAAAAGCTTTTACTGGCTCCACATTAGCTACTCCTTGCCCTTGATCAATTTCTTTATTCCAAAGGAGATACTTTTTAACAGCCATAAGAGCAAAAGTACAATACACAGCTATGACATACATGAATGTTACTAACATAGCATATGCCTTTCAACTGCAGCAACTTGGTTCCTTCATTTTCTGAAAAGCTACTTTTACTAAGTACTTACTCACCTAGCCATGCTTAGAGCTATGGGCTGATTGCTGGTGTCCTCCCCTACCCCCTCCCCCCCCAAATTCCTATGTTGAATATTGAAGCCTTAATGTGATTGCATCTGGAGGTGGAACCTTTGGGAGGTAATTAGGGTGAGACTAGGTCACAGTGGTGGGGCCCTCATGGTGGGATTAATCCCCTTATAAAAAGAGGAAGAGACAGGAGATCTCTCCACCAGGATGAGAGCTGTCATCAGATATGGCACCTTGACCTCGGACTCCTAGCCTCCAGAGCTATGAGATATATACCTCTGCTGTTTAAGCCACCCCATCCATCACTTTGTTAGGGCAGCCTCAACTAAAACAGAGAGGTACCTACCTTTGTTGTAGTCCTTATAGTAATCCCGCCAGCTAAGTGTTAGTATCTGCACGTGCTAGGAAAGGAAACCAAGCCTCAGAGAAAATTTAACCTGCTCCAGAGCCCCACAGCTAGCATGTGGCAGAGCCACATGGTCCAAGGCCAACAGAGGAGGAGGAAGGCTCAACCATCTAGAAACACAGGTAACAAGGGCCCAACAACTTACAGTGTCCTTACTATCTGCTTGGCACTGTTCAGTCACTGACATGCATGCGTCTTATTTTTACAACATTCCTGGGAGGGAAGTGATATTCTCATTTTATTGATGGCACAACTGAAATATAGAAGAGTGTGGCATGCCCAGGAGAGTAAACCCAGCAGGTGGGGGATCAACGTTCAGAGAGAAGTCTAGAAGGCTTCCAGGCCTCTGCTCTCCACCACACAACACAAGTCTGCCTTCTGTATTAGTCACCACTGCCATCACTGTACTCGGAAACAGCCCACCACACAGCTAGCGGCTAATGACAAGAGCCATTCACAGGGCTGGAGGCAGACTGCTGTTCTGCTGGGCTTGGCTTCTGGCAGTAGGTTTACATGGGCCAGCTCCACCGGGGTTTATTCTCGGACATGTTCCTTTCATGGCAGGCCACCCAAGGGCAGGGCAGATGGCGAGTCCAACCACACAACCATATTTCAAGCCTCTGCTTGTGACACAGTCACTCATAGGTTGGTAAGTCACATAGCTGAGCGCAAAGTTAAGTTGGTGTTGATTGGGGGTGGGGGGGTGTTTATCTGCCATAGGGCCGTGAGGTCTGGGCAAGAGATTTGTATTTCTATTTCAGAGGAGTGAAAAATTAAAGAGTCTAACTGAATCTATCACACTATCCAAATTCAATTTGTATTTACCATAATGCCTTTTAGTCTAGATTGCTCAACACTTAATGGAAAAGGAATCTATGAGCTTAACAATTTATATTTGGAATAAAGTTTTAATGGGAAAGTGTAGAACAGTCAAATCAATGTTATTATTCCATCTTCACCTTCATGACAATGCTTCATGACAAACTTGAGAAGAGACAATTAGAAAATAGAAAATCATCAATATCTCATCATGAAAAATACCACTATGATGAAAAATCTTATAAAATGAAGTATTTCTAGGCCTGGTTGATATCTAACTTTGAGCCCTAAGCTAGAAAAAAAAACCATTAAAAAGTAATGTTTCCTACAGTCATTTCAGCTCATTGTAATCCATTCTATCCCCACCTCCCCACCACTTTCCTGAAGGTTTGCATGTCCTCAACATACTAAATTACGTGGTAGGAACTCATCAAGCATTGCAGCTAATAAAGTTAAGCTTGTACCTTCATTTGTTGCCCCCCCCCCAAAAAAAAAGTTCAGGTTTTTAATCAGTATGATTTAATGCCTTTGTGTATCCAAACACAAATTGAAAACAGTGTGTCAGAGAATTGATAAAATTGTACATATGCCATGTGTCTTTCTTGTTGAAACCCCCAATCTTCAATTACGGGTATTCCATTCAAATGGAACAAAAATCTTGGCTGGAGCTGATGTAATCTCACTCAGGTTTTAAATTCACCCACTGTTTCAAGCAATATGGCAGCAACCTCATCATCTTCATTTAAGAATGAATTGCTTTTTCCATTACAGCCTCTACTTTGAGATATTTCATTCTGCCTTTTCAAAATTGTATTGGAATGAGACTTGTAGGCAAGTTGTCAATGTTGGAAGCAATTTGCAAAAAAAAAAATACACATCTTCAAAATTGGATACATTATTTTCAAGGCCTGACACTAAACCATAAAACTACTTTGCTCTCTATGTAATTTTAACCAGTCCTGCAAAGTAAGTGTTAAAATACACATTATGGTAATTCTTGAGAACCATTCTAACGGAACTCTATTAGCCTGAGAGAAATTGTGCTCTCTCTTTATTCACAGTCTAGTTCAATTAATTATTTAAAGGGGATGAATTGAGAATCTATATCCAGACTTGACTTCTCTTTGGAAGTCCAAGCCCTTAGGTCCAGCTGCTTACTGAGCATCTCTACCTTAAAAGCTTCCAGAGGTGTTTCAAACTCAAGATGCACAGAACCAACTAACCATCCTCTCACCATCCAAAGCATTTTTATTTCTTGCTCCATTTGTTTCTAGTCAAAACTAATGCCTGAAAACCGGGAGTCACCGCCAGCTCCTTCCATTTCTTTTCCCAACTATCCCAACAGGTCGTCATGTCCTGTGAATGCCGCCTTCAGTGTGTTCTGGGCTTCCCAGGCATTCTTCATTAATGATTGAGGGTAAAACATTTCCGTGCTTCGCTTCAAATCTCCCAGTGGCTTCCCACAGTTAGACTAAGGTCCAGATCCCTCAGTACAGCATCCTTCTTGGGACTCGGCTCGTCACTTCCCACCTCTCACATGCACTATCTGCAGAACTTTGAAAAGGACGCACCCTGTGTGGCCACCACACCTTTGCACACACTGCTCTTTCCCCTCCCTGCAAGGCCCTTGCCTAATCGGCACCTGTTCATCCTTCATCATCTGGCGCAAGTATCCTCATCTCCACAAAGCCTTCCTGGCCTCCTGCAGCAGAGGCACCAGCTGTCCCCGGTGCCCAGGCACCATGCCCGACGTGGGTCACAGTACTTGCTGTTACAGAGACTGCTGTCTGTCTCCCCCACCATGTTACAAACCCCCGACAGGTCAGTCCCATACTCCACTCAGCTCTCTACTGCAAGAGCCCAGGGTAAAAGTGCAGCAGTAGTACATTTAAAACTCAACACTCCATCCTCTGACACAAACCTGTTCAACATATGCTGCTGTTGCTATTCATATTATTATCAAACATTAATTGAAAGTAAGGCAGAGAATGAATTTTTTTCCTTGACTGCCCGAATCAAAAGCATTTGCATGCAGAGTCTAAGTAACATAGCCAGTGTTTTGAGAACTCAAACATGTACCTTACTGAAGTGTATCATGATAAGGGATCCAAATCACAGGTGTTATCTCTAGCATTAGAACACTTCGAGGGGTAAAGCAACTTCCTTACCATGCCCCAGAGGTGGTTTCCTGATGTAAACCACAAGCCGTGTGCCAGCAATTTAAAAAACGTAAAACTGCACCCAGACACCACCAGTACCCTGGGTCCTAATGATCTACAGCTGCCTCCAGCCACACTGCAGTGAGAACTGACCCCTGTGGTGGACTGGTTGATGATCTGAGCTCTCTCATCACTATCTTTGCCATTATTGGAGAAGACAAGAAACAAATACAATGGGTACACCAGCCCCCTTCACCCATCTCTCTATAGAAACAAACCCCATCTCACTGGAAGAAGGGAGGCACCTTTCAAAGGCTGTCAAACCATACATTTGGGGGACACACAAGTAGTGTGTGCTGTGACGTATGAGTTCTTTGGACACACGATCCCCGAGGCGCAGTAGGTCTCGACCTTGGCAGCACACCACCAAGAGACACTAATGTAACTGGTGAGGGTCGCGTCTAGGCCTTTGGCTTCAGAAAGCGCTCCAGGTCGTTCAAAACAGCAACCCCGTGGGACCACTGTCCTAAGGTTTGGAGCAATGCCTCACATGGAACTGATTTACCATTTCTCAGTTCCAAAGGGATGCAAAGATAACACACAGCCTTTATGAGTCTCCCGTTGATGGTCCTGGGTGGTATAAAGTTTTTCCTTAGACAATGAAACAAAAAAATTTAAAAGAGGCCCCCCAAACCCACTTTTTAAACTAATTATAAAAGTCATATATGCTCACTATTGAAGAGTTCAAGGAAAAAATTTTTATGATCCCACCACCAAGATATAATAAATTAAAATTCTGGTCCATCTTCTTACTGTTATTTTAGATGATAATGAAGAAAAGGAAAACAGGTTCTTAATGAATGTCACAAATGATGGCTATTGTTTCGCCTTTTCATATCTCATTTTAATTCACCCTCAGCAATTCTGCAATTAAGTGCATTTTACTGGTGAGGAATTAACTAGCCTGGCCACCACCATACAGCTAAGTGGCACAGATGGCCTTAAATACTCCAAAACCCACACATGCTCTCTCCTTCCCTACCACAGGGCTAACCTGTACACACACACACACACACACACACACACACATGTATGCTGCACACTTTCACAGAAGTCTATACACATCATGTATACAGTTTAGTAACCTGTTCTTTTCCTTGACGTTATTGTCAAGCTTTTGCCCATATTATTAACTACTTGTCAAAAGCATGATTTTAATGGCAATGTTGTCTTCTAATGTGTGTCTCATAAGTCGGTTGCCAATCTCCATGCTTTTGTTGCTTCCAAGACAAATATACCATTTCTAAGACACTTTAAAAACCTATGGTGACTCATAATTTACTTGAAATGTTAAGTTTCAAGTAAATTCCAACACCCTATTTGATTTCCTTAGACTCTGGTGCCAGCATTAAATGACTTGTCCCTGCTTGCATACTGATCTCTGTAAGTTCACGGAATTCTCAATTTTTATAGTTTATCTAGTTTATTGACTATTTGGTCTTTTAGTTTCCTTTTGTCTTCTTCTAACATTATTCATTATTTGCTATGTTTTAAATGCAACATTATTAACTGTTTAGGTCCTACCTGCTTTGAGAAATCTTTTCAGGCAACTGAAGATTTTTTAAAAGATATGATAAATAAAACTACACAATTCTTAAAAGAAGGAACTAGAGCTAAACAGTGAAGAAGTGGTGGCTCATTTTAATCTACAAAATGATCACAACTGAGTATGAAACTCTGTCCTGATTGGCTAAGACACAAATGAAGACGCCTCCAGCTCTCATTACCTGATTAAAAGAAGCAAACCTAGGGAGGAAGAAATTTTTGAAGAACTGAACTCAGAGCAAATTTATCATGTGGGCCTAATAGAAGAGACATTGCACAACATAATGGATAAGGCTTCAAGGGGACTTTTACAAAACGTGCAAAGATTCTCTCACAGCCATTTCTCTTAGCAACCCTCAATAAAAGCCAGGGACATAATGGGAAGTTGTAATTCTGTAAAGGGATTCAGAGAGGAGCAGAGATGGACAGTCTAAGTGTGATAGGATCTGCCGGAGGGCAGAGCTCAGGGAATCTGGGAGATGAACAGTAAGCGGTCTCTTGGGCAATGGCTGTCACCTGTCACTTCACAGCCAGGATCTGCAGAGCAATTCAAAGTTGAGACTGCTTGCAGGACTTGGAGGGCAGACACCCTGCATTATGGGCTCAAAGGGGCCCCATGTGCTTTAGATACTAAAGCAGGAGGGAAAGAACTAACATTTTCCTAGGAGGATTAAGAGCCTGGTTGGAGAGACACCATGACACCAAAGTGGGAAACAGGTGCAGGCCATGACTTTTCACAAAAAGCAGCTCTGAATCTCTTCAAATGCTTGAACTCAGTGCAGGCCCCGAAGATCTGTGCTATGAAAGTTGAACACTGGCTGTGGCTGGCAAACGCTAGAAGCATATTTGCTCTTTCTAAACCATGTGGCATATACTTCAACTGCCCATCCAGATCTACGCTCCACCCTCCCCTGGGTCTTGGAGTTCGTATGCATGGGCCACATCGAGGGGCTCCCACACCCCTCTGGCTTCTGTTGGGTTTTGCTAATAAGGAGCACCAGCAAGAGTTCAGCAGGACAGAGGAAAATAAGGCTGGGAAGTCCCCTTCGTCCTCCCTGCAGAGCCACCAGGGGCTGTGACTTCTCTTAAGCACCTGTCACATGTCTTCTCTGTCTCCAGGTTCTGTAAGTGCTCCCTCCCCCCTCCCTCCTTCAGGCCCAGTGAAGGTAACGGCCTCCTGTTGCTTCCAGCCCCTGGTACTACTGCACTTCAACTTTCTCCATACCCTGCTCATACCTTTTAAACCGTCTCTTTTATTTAACTCTCCTCAGGTTATCCAGTTCATGCTCACCATCTTTTTATTGCCTGAACCTTGCCTGATATCCATATTTGATTATTTAAAACCATACCATACAAAGCTCCGTGCCAACACAGAGGGCAGTGAACTAAGGTGAACTGAATAAGTACTACAAGCCAGATGCTGGGCTAAAGGTTTACAACCACCTTCCATTGTTAAACACGTATTATCTCTGTTTTACAGACATGGACACAGAGATCAGAGAGGTTAAGAAACTTCTCTAAAGTTACAGAGCTAGTCATCGTCACTGGACACGAATCCTCAGTGGACGACACTCATATCATTTTAAATTAATGCATCATGCAATAGGGTCTGGTGTGCAAATAAATGAAACAGACAATGACTATTGTGAAATTCAGGATGGAATTTAGTGATTATGGAAAACTTCAGGAAAAAAAATTGTAATTTACTTTGGTCCCTAATGAGCAGGAAGAATTTTGGCAAAATAGGGAAAAGATATTGTAGACAAAGGGGATATATCAAGTCTGGAGAGGGGGCGATGCATCAGGGTTTTGGAAGGCAAGGAGGTAGACTGAGGCTGAGTCAGAGGGAGTCATGTGCACTTATCCTCTGCCCTGAAGTAGACGATGCAAAGTCAGGATTCCAAACCAAGGATTGATGTGGGAGTCTAGGCTCATTAGCAGGATGAACTGGAGAAGAGCCTGGACACAGAGGGGTCCAGACAATTCAGATATTTAGGTGTGCAAGAGGGTAGGCTTGGAGTCTAGACATATTTTTATGGGAGAACTGACAAGGCTTGGTGACAGCAGGCACGGACGAGACTAAGTCAAAGGTGGCAATCGGGTCCAAATTATAGACTCAGTATTTTCTTTTTTTAATTTTTAAAAAACTTTTTTTTCAATAGAGGTACTTGGGATTGAACCCAGGAATTTATGTATGCTAAGCATGTGCTCTCCTTCTGATCTATTATCTTCCTCCCCTCCCAGAATTAGTATTTCATTGACAGAAATACAGAGATGACAATTTTCTGACTTACTAACAATTATACTAGAGAATGAGAAGGTGTCAAAGAGGAGCTAGTATTTAAATTTGTTTATTTGATGTTATTTTGAAAAAAGGGTTTGTTAGGAATATAATTCTTAGAGTACAAAATAGAAATCTAAGTGAACATAAGATTTTTAGGGCACCCCATCCTTACTTCCTGCGGATCAGGAAACCAAAACTACAGTATTTTATCTCTATGTCAGAGGCAGAAATTCAGCTCCTTCAATGGGTAAGTAACACTGCTCCACTCGGATATGGTTGCAACGAGTCTAACCGATGAGGACTCACCACTACCAGAAGTTCATGGATCATCTTGATCACTTGTCTCAAAGTCATCTCTGTGCCTTCCTGGAACCTCTGAGAACAAACGTACCTTATCCCAAAGTGTTATTATTGTATTTCTATTATAATTCTCTAACTAGACCTCTTTCCTATAACCACCGGGAGTCTTCAAGTGAATAAGGACAGAGTAATACTCCCAAGCAATGGTAGAGTGTAAACACACCCATTAAAGTTGACACAGAAGAAACACTGAGACACAATGACTTAAATGACCTACACCCCAGCACTGCCCAACAGAGGTCATTTGATAACCCAGGGAGAATGTGAGAGTCCACCTGCCTCTTCGCTTCCTATGACTGAGTTCCACATCAAGACCAGTGGAAAATCAGAGCCCAGGTCAGGGTAAGAATGTTAGGTTTTGGTTGTTGTTTCAGATACGGTTAGGGGGTGAGGTGAGGTATAGGGAAAAGAGAAGCAAACAAAACAAAAACCTAAATACAAATCTAGAAGTCTAAATTATAAATATTTAGCTGTCAACTGCAACATATAGGAAAAAACATTTTTCTTAACATTCCAGCTGCCTGTGACAGTGGACTGAAATGGTAATATTTAATTGAGGGGGGAAATCAACAGAAGGTGCTACCAAGCAAAGCAAAGCACAAGAGATGGCAGGAGAGGAATGGCAGAGGCCTCTCTGGGATGCCCCTCCCTCTCTCGGTGCCTCCTTCCTGCTTTAATGATGCCTGTAGTTCATTTTCCTCCTGCCTTGGGATCTATCCCATTAGGGATAGGGACACTTTCATTAAAACAAATAAAAGGGAAACACATAATGGAAATCACTGAAACAATTAATTTCTCTGACAGTTAAAAAAATTCGATCCCTGTATGAGGGATATTAAGCCCGAAAGGAACCAGTTATCCTTTGACGAATTAGGCCTGTCTAGAAATTCAAATTGCCCCGAGTCCAAGGTCTGCTCAAGCCCATCCATCCGTCAGCATTTCCCATGTTTTGAGATGCAATCTGAAAAGTTTCCCAGATTCCAAGGCTGGAAGCCACTGGGGCCTCTTTCCCTCATTCTCATTTCAAAGGCAGTGAGTGAAGAGCTATCAGCAGTACTGGAAATATGAATACAGCCCACAGAAAAGATGGAAAAGTGCCGTCATTTCAGACGAACAACCAAGTTGTGCCGTCATTTCATGAGGTAGTCATGCCTTGAGAAATTATCTGTTCTGACTAAAAATAATTTCTCAAAGTCCAAATTTTAAGAACACTACTAGGAAGCCTGTGTTTTAAGAACTGGAGGAATTCTAAAAACAGGTTCTGAACACACACTGCATTATTCTATACTAAACACACTCTGCACTATTGCAAAATTAAAGTTTAGGGAATTAGAATATCTGTGTGCTCCAGATTCTGGGCACTAGGCTTTAAGTTATTTAAAGAACTGATAGGTTCTAGTTGTAGCATCTGACATTTTCAGTGTAACAGACCAACAGATTCTTATTATTAGATAATAGCCTATATTCTGTCATAATGATCCTTATAAAGTAATGCTAACTGCCTTTACTGATGATTCTTCGAAATTAAAGGTAAATCCAAACAGCAGATATGGAATAAAAACAACTTTCATCTCACTAGTAATGACATAGCATATTATAGAGAAGAGAAATTATCCTCTGCTTTTCCATAGCAATACTTAGGAAGACCTACTGTATGCCAGTGTATTTATAACATGACCTTTAACTTTAAAATTCAGTTACTCCTATCTCCTGTTTAGTACACTCTAAAGTCCTATTTTACAGCATGTCTTTTACAGAAGAAAAAGCAGACACCAAGAGGGTATGTGACTTGCTCAAGATTACCAAGCAACACAGGGTCAGAATCAGGAATGCAAAAGTGTGTATTTCAGCCTAGCTTTACTACGGGGCATACCTCATTTGCCTGTCAAAATGTTTCAGAGTATGTATCTGCACATTAACTTAAATCCTCAATTCACTAGGTGGCGTCGCCCTTACAAACTCTACAGTGACATCTTTCGTACTACAAATATGTACTTACACCTCGTATTTTGTAAGTAGTTTCCCAATACTGGAATCTCTTAAAACAGCTACTCTTTATATGAAATGTCTTTTAAAAACATATTAGGTATAATGGGAGTTAAAGAATTACAGGCTTTGTTTAAGCCAAAATAAAGTTGTAACTGTGAGGTGGCAGAAATTTTAAGCACTTTTATATTGCTATTTCTCACAGCGTGGAGACTTTGCTTCATTCATAACAGAAAACAGACACTCTTCATCTGTTATAAGTGGAGTAGGACAAGTACAATACAAGTGTGTTAAGTACAATGAAGATCTGACAGACTAAGTGCTATATTAACTAGCAATGTCTCCTTTGTTTTGTTGCAAATTTTAAATCAAAAATAGCTCCATTATTTTAAATAGCCACAATAATGTTTATTTCTAAAATTAAAAGTTCTCTGAAATTCACATTCCTCAAAAGCACTGTATATCTCAGTCACACCCTCTGAAGTTGTGATGACACATATTATAAAAATATACCACAAAAAGGAGTTTCTTATCAAACATACATCTTAAATTATCTAAAATGGGTTAAATGAAAGAGAAAACTCTCAGCAGAACTGCCATCAATTTACTAATAATCTGAACCATTAGGAGTTTAATAGAGTTTATCATCTTTTTAACAAAGAGCCTTTCCATATTTAACCAGTGACCCCAAAGAGGACGTGGACCCACACAAACAGCTGTGCATTACCAGAACTTTATAGATGTGATGAAAACAAAGAAAAGGAAATCCACAGCAGTGACTAACCACACTGTACATTCAAAACAATGACCACACTGAAAATCATTAAAAAGGCAGTCTGTTTACTCAGGTTTGGAACAATAGATGACATTTAACCCCAACTTTTTTAATCCCTCTTTTGTTTACCTACAAATAGTCCTTTAGTTTATCTATAATATTATTATAATATTAGAGTAATACAAATAACATTAGTAACTGACATTTAAAATAAAAAGCAGACAGCCAGACCAGCTATGCGTCAAAGACCATCAAGGAATATATGGAAACATTTCTACATGTACCGTATATTCAGTCTTCCCAAGCACGTTTTTTTTTTAATTTCAAAATTAATGAATGAGAGTTTAACAATTACTGATGATGAGATTCTTTCACAGAGAAAAACGATCACTTACACCCAGAAAAAAAGAGTTACCAAGGAGTTAAACGTATTCATTTTGAACATACTTATGTTTTGGCTTCCTGAAACTTACAAACTGCCAAGCAGATGTTTTTTCCACATTTCCGGATTTGCCAAGTTTTAACTTGGAATACATTTGTACACTAAAGTCAGAGTAATCTAATTAGAGAAACTTGGGCACAAAGCACAAGGCAGTAAGATAGGGATCTCTCCTTATCTCAACATAAACAAATTACAGGGAACTTGGATTGAGCTGCCCGCAGAAACTTTCTCTCACTGGCAGGAGGAAAGCCCCCAGCAGCTGCACACATCTGCAAGGTGATCAAACAGACGCTGCTGCCCAGGCTGATCCCGGCACAAAACTCAGTCCTGTGTTCCCAGAGCTGAACAGAGTGGCTACCCTTGACAGACTTCCCTGACTCTTGACAGAACAAACCGGCTCATCAGCTGTCACTGCCAGCCACGATTTAACTACTCTCAAACAACCAGCAGAAAACACAAACAACCCACAAAGTATCAAACTACAAGTCCTATCTATTGTCTCTGACAAAAGAGCCTTTCTCACTGAACTCTGTGGTGTGTCACTGAACCCTGTAACCAGAGACTTAGCGTATCATGTTGCCAAGTGGATACCAGGAACTGTGCACATATTTGTGCCCAGTAAAGGAATGAAAAGGAAACTTTGAAATCCTCCACGGCTGGCCGCTGGCAAACGTGTATTTCAAGAATGGAAGGATCTCCTACCTGGAGCCCTCTTCGTCTTAGAATGCTGGACTCATCCATCTCCCCCTCCGCTTTCTCTGAGCCTCTCACAACAGTCTAGCCATGCTGTACTACCTCGACTTCGGCACGCTAATTCACAGCCCGGCAGCTGCTAAACACTTACATCACGCTCTAGCTGATTGGAGCCCAGAGTCAGCTGGTCCCGCTTAGTTATTCACTCCAGCAACTTCGGGGATCACGGATGCTTGCAGTTCGCTGGGAGAGCGCAGCAAGTGGGCTCGGCCACCTAGTGCGTTTATCCAGGTGGAGGAGGCTCTTGCTAATAGACGGGAAACCGTGGGATCCCTGTTTTTCCTTCTTCTTCAAAACACTGGCCCTGGCATTCTAGGTGACCAGAAAATGGCTTTCAGCAGTGGCTTTGGGTCAAGCCCCTTCGGAAGCAATGATAAGGTCAAAGTGGCTAAGTAAATCGGCGGTGACAGACACCTCTGTGAAAGGCAGCTGCAAACTGGGACGGTGAAAAGCTAGGGCACAGCTGGCCAGCCAAGCAGCACAACCACGCCTGGAGCTCATCTTTCCTGATGCCATCAAAGAAAAGAATGTAGCAGAATACGCACGCCGCCGGAAAACCTGAAGTGGAGGGCGCTGGGCGGCTGCTCTCCAGCCACTGCAGGGGAACACTTTACACCTCCCAGCGTGAAAGCCAATTCATTTACATAAACACCTCGCCAGTCAATTCCTAGCCCAGAGATACAACATTTCAGATTTTAATTTCCCTCGTGACAGTAACTTAGTTCTGATGATACCAGACCAAAATGGAAAAAGGGAGAAGAAATTCTAAGAGCCATCATTAGTTGGAATATTAACCTATTTCTAATCTATCAGCAGCTAAAAAAAAAAAAAAGATTCCCATCATGTGCAATTTCACAGTCTGTTTCAGCCTGTTTACTCTGCTCATCCTCATCTTATTTCAATTCAAAGCAACCAAGAGATGAATATTAAGTTTTCATTACTGGCCTGGCACAGGAGTAACAATATACGATACCACCAATCTATAGAAAATTATTCCCCCTTGATTTCTCGTCTAAAGGTATTTAAATTCAGAAAATAGTAGGATCCTGAGTGGCAAATACTAGGACCATCTGTAGTTTGTCTCGGAACCACCTCCTCCTTCACTATATCCCTTAGAGTCTTTTTCTTGAAAGAAAGTCAGGAAGGCAGGCATAATTTTTTTTAAAAAAATCAGTAATTTCTGGTTTTTGTCTAATCCAGGTATCTAGTGATTTCTGAACGTGGGGGTGGGCAAGGAAGTGATGAGTGGTCCCTCACTCATTTACCTGCTCTTACACTAGCTCTCTGTCTCTCTCTGGCTGTCAGCACACTATTAGGCTTGCTATCAATTGATTAGACTATGTCATTAAACATAGCTCAGGGATTTATGAATCTAACCACTGAGGAAAATTGATCGCATTTTATGTTCCAGAATAGTCTTTGCATACATCTCCAGACATACAAAGAGAACCATGTCAGGAAATGCCAGCCCTCGCAGAAGCATCCTTGGAGAAGGGTATCGGGGTGTTCTTCCACCAAGGCGTGCTCATTTGACACCACTTCAAGGCAGAAACCCCAAAGAGGTTTTAGTTCTTGCTCTTACATGGGGGAGTAATGCCATGTCTAAAAGCAAAGCAACAGCACACAAGTACACACCTGGTCATCGCTCAAACTGAAATGTAGCCCAAAATTCCAGCACAATTTTTTATACTACATTTTTCTGTTTGTTTGTTTAAATTGAAGGACAAAAAGGGAAGGAAATAAATGAAAAGAAAAAGTCTAAGGGGGGGAAGGGAGGGAGGGGCTTGCTATCTGTGGGGAATCTGCAAAGCTGGAGGAAACAGATCCTCATCCGTGACAGGCGACCTGCACTGTAGTCTTTCCCTGCAAAAGGAAGACCTTTCTCTTCAATGAAAACAAAAAGAATGGCAGTTGTTGCCCTTCTCCCTCAGTTCTCCCTCCTGAGAGAAGAGCATCAACAGCTCCCTGAATCTGAAGTGCCGTCTTGGACAAAGTGCCTTGGCAGCAGGTCAGAATATATTTACCAACCTGGATGTCATGGTTATCTGCCCCCAGGGGCATAAGGAAGTCCTAACTGACTCAAAAACTTAAAAAAAAAAAAAAAAAAAAAATCATGACCCAAGAAGCTAATCTATTAAAGGAAAAGCTGAGCACGGTGTCCTTATACATACATGCTTGTGATCTGAGGACTGTGATCTTTACTGATCCTTCTACAAAATGTGGGTCTGATGGAAGACATCAAGTTCTCACCAGAGAAAAGGAAGAGAAAAGACTTTTCCCCCTTGAATAAAGATCATAGGATGCCAGGAGGGAGAGGGAAAAAAAAAAACATAGAGCCCAGAAGTATCTTTTCTGTGACCAATCAAGTAAGCTGGTGGGAAGTGCTATCAGAAGACATTTTGAGGACACACTGTCAAAAGTCAGGTGATGTGTATCCCAGATAAGAGGGATCCGTGCATCCTAGGCACTTGGCAGCTAGACCTGTTTGGCGGGTAGGAGTGATAAAAAGGAATTGGCTAAGAGTGAAAACTATGTTTCTCAATAAAGGAATATTTTGAGATAAAAATCTAGGTTACTATTCAACCATTAACTAAGTCTAAGATAAGGATTATGACCTGCGCCACCAAATCTAGTATGAAAAAATATCGATTACCTGTCAAAATGTATCACTTTGAGAAGTGATACACATACATGTTAAAGAAATAAAGCCAGCCAGAGGCAAAAACATTTGGGACAAAAATGAAAGGCTGCTGAAAAATAACATCAAGCAATAATGGCTCAGCAGAGGGAATAGTAAAAGGAAAATTGCTACATTTACCCTTTGCTATGTATTTTCTCATCAAGATAAGCCATGTGTTAAAATGCAATAAAACTTCAAATGATGACACTATTCACAGGTAATAATTAGGAGCTAGTCTAATTTCCATTAATAAACTCATTTTTTCTGCAATTTTATACCTGCATAGAATATGTTCACAATATTTTGAGTTAGTTCACAAAGCACCAGCCTCAATGTGTTCTGCTTTTCCACATGTATTCAAATAAAATCGGGTCGACTTTGTCATCAGTTATCATCTGAAGCGAGGGGCCTCATGATACTTGGTTTTTAAAAAAGTTATTTGTATGGAAACACCTCCTACATGCTGTACCATAGGCATAATTCGCTTCATAGAATATTCAAAATCTGTGGATACTGTAATAAGGGCCAAAATTAAGTTTATTAATTATTACAATAAATGACCCACAGAAACAAAAACAAGACCAAATCCCAATTGAGAAAAATCTGGGGAGGGGTGGGAAGCGTTTGGTTGTCCATATTTTCACAAAGGGATATACTGAGATTTTGTGATCATTGATGTCCATGGTAATGCCACCTGGTACTGGGATGCAGGTTTGTCCCCTGATTTACACAGTCTCAGATTTCTCACAAATTTAAAAACAAGTTCCTTCTCTTCAGTAGATCCACACTGGTTACTCCAAATTAAATGCACCTTCTGGTTTTATTCTTCAGTAACTGAATGTGCATGGAGGAACTGCTGTGAGGAACAGGGTGAGGAATTTTTAAAAACCAAAGATGGGGGATATTGGCAAACTTAACCTTACCCAGTCACTCCACTGGCCTGATCCACGCCCTCCCAACAGCTGTCAGCCTTTGGCTCCCGGACCACCTATCCAGAAGCCAAGAGAGGTGATGTGTGTGGGGACTGAGAGGGCCATTTCCTGGTGGAAGAGAAGGTTCCTCCCTCCACACCAGCCCGAGGGAGAAGAGTCAGAGAACCAGTCTGGGACCCTATCCTTCACCCCAATGGAGCTCTCAGTGTGCTCAGAATGGGATTTCTAGTACCATCGCCACAACTGTGGTGGGATTTTCCCTTAATGTTTTCTTGTGCATGTGTGGAAGCAATCACTGCTTCATAGCAAGGTAGACAAACAACCACAAAATGCATTAACCACCATATTCTCTCTGTTACTTTTGGACAACAGACGAAGGGTTTGTATGTCTCTGTTCATTCACCAGGTAAACCAATATGGCCAAGTGGGTAAGCCCCTCCATTCATTCACTGACAATTTTTTTCACTTATAAGATAAATGCCAATAGCCAATGAGTCTGCTGTATTTTAAAAATGCAATATAAAGGTCATAAAAAGTTACAAATGAGAAACATCATTCATGAGAATGTATATAATTTATCCATTATTGTGAATATAATCATTCCTATGTTAATTTAAGGGGTAAAGAGACCATTGAATGCCAATGTCCAAAGCAGCTATGAGATCGATTCAAAATATACATTTTAGTGTTCATATTTAAAATCTTTCTTAATTTAGCACTTCATTTTCCTCCATATTTTACTTCCAAATACTAGCCAACATGTATGGACCACACAGCATGTGCCCACCACTGCTCTAAGTACTTTCCACAAGTCATCTCATTTAGTTTTTGCAACAGCCCTATGAGTTAAGTGTGTTATCATCACCATTATACAAAGAAACTGACATCAGAGAGGTTAAGTAACTTCCTAAGATTGCACAGCCAAGGAAGGGCAGAACTGGGATACCAACTCTGACAGGCTGACTCTGAGTTTGGGTTCCTAACCACTCTACTGCTGCTTAGTGTTTAAACAAAGAAGGAAAAAGTGCTTTCAAGGTGAAATGAACATGTGAAAGGTGTCAGATTTTGTGGCTCCAAAGGGAAATTACCACCACATTCTAAGCTGTCGTGATCAGAGCAACCAGAAAGAACACTTGGAATCCTCGATTCCACGGGCCCCGTGTCTCTAAAGGACAAAAGAGGCAGGGTCTCACTGCTTTAGGGCAGGACCAGGGTGGAGGAAGAGAGCGGCAGGGAAGGCGTGGGGTGTGACCTCTACTTCTTAAACGTCTCCGGGCCTCTAGAGGCTCCACTCAGTTTGAACAACTCTTCACCCTTCTGGCTTCAAAATTCCACGATTCTAAATATAACACATATTCACTTACAATCAAGTGAGTTCCACAAAACCAAGGCTTCCTTTCGGCTATGGTGCCTGCATGATACACATCCCCATTAACCTGTGGGCTTTTGACAGCTCTTCAGTCTGTAGCCTGATACTCTCCAGTTTTCTGGAACTTACCATAGAAGGCACTCCGTAAATCCCTCTCCTTTCAGTTGAAATGACTCAGGGCAAGCTGTTCTGAGTGGTGCTAAGAAGAACAAAGAAAGGGGAAATCCCAACCTGACTTCTCCCTTCATTTTCTGGAAGTCATGACTCTCCACTATCCTTGGAAAAAAGTTCCCTGGCCTGAGTGCCAGTGCCTGGTCAGGCTCTAGCAACAAGATGTCAGGCAGCTTGGGGAAAGTCCCTTCACTTCCCTTTACTTCAGTTTCTGTAAAATGAAGGTATTACTCTCGGCTTAGCAGCAAGAAGCTGGGAAGAGGAGGAGGCCACCTGCTGGGAAATTTGGGAAACTGGTCCCAGCCAGTTTCCTCAAGGTAGGGGCAGTCCATGCCCCTCAATCTGGACACCTGGTCCCTTCCCTACTGACCCCTCAGCCTTGACTCCAAACTCCCCTTCCTCCTCCACGCTACCATCATCTCCCTGAGCATCTGTTTCACAGGCCACTCAGCTACCTGCCTGGCTTCACGCCTCCTTTGCCCTGACAAGACACGGAGAGGCTGAGGATGGAGCTGAGCTTCCCAGCAGTCCCTCCTCATTACCACTCCCCTACGTGGGAAAGCAGCGCTCAGACGCTGGGGAAACACACGCTGCAGACTTCAGGGTAACGCTGGGAGCAGATTCAATACCTGGCTACCGTCCACACTCATCTCCATTCCTGTCTAACACGGTAATGTTACAGTATTAGTCTAATCTTTAGAAACATTTATTGTCTGTTAAAGTAACCTATGAGTGAGCCAGATACTGAGCACGAGTGTCATCGATGCTCAAAAGCAAAGAGACACCAGAAACAGGCTCCATTCTACTGAAAGTCCCAGGAAACACGGCACTTAGGAACAGACACTGAAACCACAAATTACCTTGTCCTATATTTTAAAATCGTCATTTCAGATTTTACAATCAAGTTCTCATCTCAAAGGTCAACAGAGGTTAAAAAAAAAAAAAACCCCAGCAGTTAGTACTGTAGTTCTTTTTCTCCTCAAAGAGAAAAATTTTAAACCTGTCAAGGGGACGAAAACAAAGGGCAGAATGGCTTCCAGGGAAAGGAGGAAATTTCCCACTCAAAAGAAAAGAAAGGATCTAACCTCTTCCCACTGACAATACACCGAAGTCTGAATTCATCCGAAGAGCTGCATTTTCTAAAACACGTTTCATTTAGCACAAACCGCAGGTAGGGTCAGGATCAAGCATATGCCTGTGAAATACGTGCATCCCATGCTTCCAGCACTCAGCTCCAGCTTGCATCCTGCCTGTAATCCTGAAGACTGTCGGTGATGCCTACAACATAACATGTGTGATTTCGTGTAAGGCTTTTCACAAGAAAGCTATACTGCCTTGACGTTTGCATCACCTTTTTTTTTAATCTAATTATTTCTGGCATATTAGCCATCAAATCACTACTGACAATATGACAGGAATCATGGTATGGAAAAAATTACATCCGAGGAGGAAATAATAAAATATAAATCACATACATAATTTTCTTTTGAACATTTTAACAATGACACCCTCATATACATATGAAATATAGCAGACTATCCTCATAAATGCCTTAACATCAATCACAGCAGGAAAATATTCCCTACTTTGCAAACACATGGATCCAACAAAATCTAGCATTTCTAATAGAACTGGGTAATACAACTTCATTTTTTTCATCAAGAGCATTTATGAAGATCTGACAATGGGAAATAGCTCCAATATTTTTTTTTTCAATTATGTCCCTTCATCTCTAAGTGATACACAGCTAACAGTGGGACCATGGACTAATGTTTAGCAAACCCCCATATTTTACATTAATATATAAATGGAGATGGGAGTAGATGAGTGAGGTGACACAGGCCATATTGCCAGCACAGGAGGCTTATCAACTGTATGAGCTTCAGACATCAGGACGTCAATATGTTTATATGCGTGATAATACTCCTGGCATCAACTACTTATTTTATGAACTTCTGAAACGGAGAGATATTCCTAAAGTTATTCATAAAGTGATGAGATATACCTAGAGACAAAAGAGGAAGAATATTTTCAGAGTTTGAACTCTCTTGTCTGTATTCTGAGTACAGCTACTAAATCAGAGATTATAAAAGCACTTCCAGGCTACATATATATTAAACTTTTTTTAAAAATCCTACAGTTACAAGAGCTAAATTCTAGGTTAAATATGCTGTTACCTAGCTGAACTTCTCCAAAAAAAAAGTACACACAAACAGGGAAAAGATTTAGAAAATCTTCTAAGGAGGAAAACCAAGCTAGTCATCTCAGAATTGGAAAGCTGACTGACCCAAGACAGCATGCTAAATAAAATTCGGATGGGATTCCACGCATGAAGTAATCAAGCATTCTCTCCACATCCGTGTGTTTGCATCAACAAGCACTGTGATCGAGATCCAAAGAAGCTTGTGCAAGCTGACTGTTTTACACTTGATGATCACATCCAGAGCCTTATTCTACCATGAGGCATCAGGTTAGATTAATTCTGAAGTTTTGCTGGGAACCTCATTAAGATCTTGTTTGCATTATGTACGCAGAGCAAGCACCTCGAGTCACTCTTTTGCAAATACTGAGGAGCCAAAAAGGTCTTAGAGGTATATGTAAAAATGGTTTTAAAAATAAGTCGACTTCTCCCAGGCAAGCATTTGGCAGTCAGATGTCCCCCCACCCCCAAATCCTATTGGCCATTCCACTGCTCCCCACATCTGGTTTGCCTGCCTTCCCATCATCCTGCACTAACGTGCCATCAATTCAGAAGTGACTAGAAATGGGGCTGTGTCTGCAACTCATGTTCAGCTGATGGAGAGTAAGTACTCCTTGGGACTCTGTCATCTCACATGTGTGTCCTGCTTCTCTCCGATATTAACTCTGTCTTCTAGCTTCCCTTAAACGTACTCTTCAGAGAAACACAAAATGTGCTCCAGATTCTACCTCATTAATCCTCATCAATTTCTTTCAATGTACAAAGGGAAGAGACCAGTCTAATTTACGAACGAGGAAAGTGAGGTTAAAAGAAGAGCCCAAGGTCATGGGCACAGTAAAAAGGCAGAGCAAACAAAAGAATTCAGGCTTCTCAGGATGGATCTCAGCCCCGACAGGGTAGCCATGTTCCAAAATCCCTCCCCTTCCTCCTTCACCTTAAGTCAAGGGCAAGGGCTGCCCTGTGAAGATTTCACATAGACACAGAAATAAAAAAAACCAAATCTGTGTGTTTCCACACATGCACATGCACTGAGGGGGAATCAGAAGCATTAAGTGAAGGTCAGACTAAGGTTACAAACTTATGGAGAAGTCACATTAAGCACCTGATGATACAGTACTTCTCTCTATCCAGTTCAGTAAGAGGATGCTGAAAACAGTGCTTCCATTACAAGCACACAGACCATAAACATGTTTTTTGTTTTTTTTTGTAGCAGCAAAGTTTCTCTCTACACTACAAGAACATAAAGTCATGCATCAGTACTTAAAATACCATGATTCTTGGGGTCATATTATGCATTTAGTCCATGACTCTCGTCTAAGACCTTGATGAGCAGCCTCTCTCAGCTTTTCCTTCCTCCGTCTCTTGGTTCAAGGAAAATGCAAACTTGTCTAGCTTTCTTAATAATATTTTTAAATGATCAATATAATAGGTGTCTATGGCAGAACATCTGGAAGAGACAACACTACAACATCATTGCTAATTTACTGAATAATGATTTATTACCCCACATTAAAAAATAATTTTCATTTATTTATTTCTTTTGGGGGAGGGAGGTAATTAGGTTTATTCATTTTAATGAAGATACTGGGGATTGAACCCAGGACCTTGTGCATGCTAAGCACCCAGTCTACCACTGAGCTATACACCCCCCCCCATTTTTTAAACACTAAGATATATATGCACACTTACACACACAGGAAATTTCTATTAAAAGTGGTTTTGAAAATAGTTCTTGAAGCAAAACTAACAGGTGGCTTTCACAGACTGAAATCAATATATAACTGTCTTCCTAAAAAATACTTTAAAACTTTGATCCTCCTGGTGACTGATTTAATTTCTCTCTAGTCTGTATAAAAATGCAGCCAGGGCTCTGGCACCTTCTCCTTCAAAATCAAGGAAATCAATCTCGAGTTTCACAGACTGATATAAAGTCACTGTGTTCTATTTGAAATCCCCAGCTCATTCATTTATATTCATTCATCTTAATGATAGCATTAATGCGCAATGTGTTTCACAGAAACTAATTGTATTTTGCCAGAATCAAGTATTAACAATTACGCCTCCCATTATCACCTAACAGAGTAAAATAAAAATTTTAAAGTCTCAGGCATGTCAGTGAATATTTTGGCAGGACAACTGATTTGCATTTTTAATGCTACAATAAACTGACCAGATTATCATCAATTAGATAAATTAATATTCTTTGAGAAGGCAGGCAGTAGGGAATAATTTCGCTAGAATTCGTCAACACTCTGTCCTCACCTTCTTCAAGCTTTACTGAACACAGGCTTAGTCCTCCTTTGTCCCCTTATCTAAAGCTGGCTTTTGCAACACAAGGTAATACCACACGAGAAAGCACATTCCTCTTTAATTTTATATACTTATATCGCTTTAAGAAAAGACAAAAGATTAGGGAAATCTAGCCTCTTCAAGTAAAGGAGAAATATCCACCTGGGCAGTGAAAGCATCCTGAGTCAGAAGTGCATGAATCAACATGTTTAAATCGTTGTATTACGATACATGTATGTGCTTTTTTGATTCAAAAACCAATCACTAAGTGCCTGCTATGAGTTAGGCATTAAGATGGATGATGATGAAAATAGAAAAAGGAAAATGTCCCACCAGAACAGTCATGGGATCCCAAGACACATGGCAAAAACAAAATACAGGGAGATCAGAGGAGTCACAAGGACATACACTCAAGGTGCTAAAGGTAAGTACGCAGTGAGGGCAAACTCGGAGGGTGGGTGGAGAATAAGAGGAGAGGAGGTAAACGCTGGTTCCCAAATGTATCTGCACATCAGACGCACTGGAGGACTTTTTATAATTTCCCTAAACTAAAGCCACACTCAGACTGATTCAATCTCAAGCTTGGGGTGAGGGGCAGGCATCAACCGTTTCCGAAGTTCCCCAGGTGATGCCACTGTGCAGACAGGTTTGGTAATCCCTGGACAAAAGGGCAGAGCACTGCTAAGTGGGTAGTAGTGGAGACCTTCACCACTGGGCTCCTGTAATCTCCCCTGTAAGTGATTTTACAACTTGAGAAAAGGGAGAGGGGTAATGGGAAATATCAAGGGTGAAGGAAGGATTGATTCCTGTAGCCAGAAAAGAATATGACTTTGATCTCTTCTCACCAAAGACTAGTATTTCCATGTAAAGACAGGGCACTTTTTGTACAATCTTCCTTTAAAATTGAAGTTCAGTGAACTGCCAAGTCCAATCTGTCTTGGTCTTACTAAACACATCATAATGACTCAATTATTAAAAGCAAACAGGATCCTTCATCTTTTCCTTCTTGAAGTTTCTCCAATGCCACCAGCACTCTGGTGATGACTTCATACCTCACCTGACAACCTTGAATGCCTGTCACCACTCTCCTCCAAGACAGGAGGAAAAGACACTTGTGAGGAGCCTGTTAATTGTGTTCTTTAACTGTCCTCTAAAGAAAACTAAAAACAATAGGATGAATGTATCCTGACTGTTTTATCTACAGAAAATGTTAGTAGATTAAATCGGATTCTGTTTGGTAAAACAATACACAGAGATCCTTCCCTTAAGCCATCAGGGAAGATACAGACTTCATTAGGAAAAAATAGATCATGAAATTCTAGTATCTATTGGAAAAGCAGCATTTTTAAAAATCCTTATTTGCCTTCTGAAATGCATGCTTTAGAAATATGGTATCAATTTCACTACTCAGTTTCTAGAGGGGACACTTGTAATTAGGAAGTGAAAATGTTGTTTCCTTTGTATGCTGCCAAATAAACATCTTTAACCATCTTTGAGTACAAAAACCATAACACGTTCTTCATGTGGAGTCGCTGATGGAGCATGGTGTTTAACTGCAAGTGCATTAACAATTTCTAACAATGCATTCCAGTAACAGGAAATCTACTCCTTCAAGAATAAGTTACATCTAAGAAGTTGCACTAAAATTTTTTTAAGTTACTGGAAGGAATTTCTCTAGCTCAAGTATTCAACATTTTCTGAGCATAATTTAAATTATACAAACTTAAGATACCAAAACATCCACCATACGTTATTCTCTAAAACTCAAAATGCTGTCAAGATTAACAGCATACTCTTACTTGTAGCAGTAATCTGCAGCCCAAATGTTGTGGAAAAAATCTCCGTATGACAAGATAAAACATTTTAATTTTAACCAGACATTAACTTTTTTGAAGCTCTTCTTGACAGTTTTCTTACAATGAGAGAATTAGTTTTATATAGTCCAGATGTTCTTTTTTTTTTCCCCCTAACTGACCTCATGAACCACCCTGCACAAGGGGCATACCTTTCTCTCACATGCATTATGGAAACATCTTTCTAAAAATCTTCAATGTATTTACTTCTATCAGCTGCAAATGAGATTTGCTGAGGCGCCACCTACTGGACAAAACACCATTAGCACCTGCACTTCATCTTGTTCCCTTCTTCCAGTTTTTAAAACTCTTGATTCTGAGTTAATACTGAAGAAAAGTGGAAATATTTTTCAAAGGAAAATGATCTAACAAAAAACACAGAGTCTGTCCCATCAAGGGTGCTCCGGGTGGTGATGTTTTGAATGATCCCGGTGGGAGTACTGGCTTCTCATCTACCCACGGATGCTCGTCATGCTGGATGTGCCACATGCGAGGCAACCTAAGGTCCAAAGGTCATGAAAGACCCACTAGAGGACGGCGGCTGCTTGAGACCAGGATGAAAGTGATCGCCCTCCTCCCAAGCTGATGATCCACCTGGAGCTCACCCAGCACGGGCCACATAGAGTAAACGAAGATTCTCAGTTTTTTGCTAACGCGTAACCGTCAATGGGTGTGAATCAATATTCTGACTTCATAGTTATTAGGTCAGGTAACAACATAAAACTCTGCAAAGTCTCTGGAGACCCTCCTTACCTGAAGTTCCCAAAGGAGAGAGCTCTGAGATGCGGAAAGGAATGAGGCAAAGGCCACAGTCTATTCCTGCACAGCTCCCCCTGGGGACCCACCTCTCCTCTTAATCCACAAGGGCCCGGGCTCAGGCAGAGCACGGGGAGTTTTCAACATCTCTCTCCTAAACTTCATGGGCTGGACAAAGAGGGTGAAGACCTTCTCCAAGTCTACTCTCACAATGCCCTTCAACACTCCATTCTGAAAACAAGGGAAGATTACACCTTGCAACTAATTTTGTCTCCCCTTCTATCAGGTTTCTACCTAACATTCCTTCCTTCCCTACTAAATACTGCTTATCATGGAATCTTTTTTCAGGTTAAAGCTGTCAGAAATGAAAATCTGAGGTTCAGAAGTAGAATCACCCATTTCTTCTCAGTGGGTGAACTATCTGCCTGATGCCATTCAATTAGCACCTTTATGAAGCTCATAAGTCCCTGTCTCCAGCTTTGCCCATTCAGGTCATTTCTAAGTGGAAATACACAGCAGTGTTGCTCAGACATTTTGTTCAGAAGCAGCCTGGAGGAAACTCCTTCCTGCATCTTTCTTTCCTGGAGGGGGAAGATGTGGCCTCCAAAGCACTAGGATGGCAGCTGAGCCACTGGAATCCGCCCCAGGTCCTCCCGCTTAACTCTTGGTTGTCCTTGGGAAAGTCATTTAATAAAGCACTTCCTTTAATTTGCCTTAGTTTCCCTAAGGGAAGAGGAAACACGCCCATCCATTTTCACTCTCCAATATTTTACTTTGAATTTTCTCAAGCCTGCAGAAAAGTTGAAAGGATACAACACTTACACTCTTCACCTTGAGCCACCAATTGTCAACATGTCCCCCAATAGTTTTGCTATCAATATTTGTGAAAATACAATGAAGACAGAAATGGTTTTTGCAATTTAATAGGAAAATCTTAAGAGGAATCTTAATCTAATAGGAAATCTAATAGGAAAATCTCCCCGCAAGAAGGTGCTAAGTGGTCAATAACTACATATTGAGCATAACTTTCCACAAATAATCTGTATCAGGAATTAGACTTCTTTAAAAACTTAGAAATGCGAAAGAGTTCTCATGAGCATTTCCCAGCAGATGCTTCAATAAGGGCGGTCAGTCTAAGCTGAACCCCAGAATCATTCCATATCAGAGCTGGAAGTCATCCACTCCAAACCCTTCCTTTTAGAGATGTGAAAACTGAGACCCAGTGAGGCTACCACCACTCGCCTTTCATCCGTCATGAGCAGTACACTTCACGACAAGAGAGGTGGGGACTTGAGAAGGAAAATGAGAGAACCAGGAAGACAGGGACAAAGGCAGTATGAGGAGGTAGCCAGGTGGTCAAGGCAGCAGCTCCCCAAATCCCCCCTGTCCAACATCCACCCCGCCGACATCCACCCACAGGTGATGCAGAAAGCAGGAGAACCTTCTACCCCAAACTCTCAGGATCCCCCTCCTTCAAAGGTCTGACCCTGAGCCACATACAGCAAGCATTTCTTTTGCTGTTGAAGTATAGTTGATTTACAATGCTGTTAGCTAAAATGGCACAAATGAACTTATTTATAAAATGGAAACAGACTCACAGACACAGAAAACAAACTTATGGTTATCGGGGGGAAAGGGGGGCATGGAAGGATCAACTGGGACTTTGGTTTAGCGGATACAAAGTACCATAGACAGAATAAGCATTTCTACTTTGCTTCTTTGTCGATTATGCTGTTAATGTCTCTTCTAACTAATTATTAAACACAGGCTCTACTGGAGCAAGGATGTGATCACAGCAAATGAAGCTCTACTATGTGTGGCTTCGCAAAATAACCAACCGCCTCCCTGAGCAAACACAGACAGGGGCCTCTGGAGGACACACAACGCAAGTTTTGTGTTTCCTGAGCCTGGTTTCTGGGTTTTGTGTTATGTTCCCCTGTTATGTTGGTCTTCTGCTCTAGAAGTGCAAACACTTTTGTTTGTGAAATTATCTATGGCCACTTTCAAAATCCCTGAATCAATAAGAATAATTCAGCAGCAGAATATTAATTTTCAGTAACACATCTTCCATCGATTGTTTCTTGGCATCCTTCCTGGTCTGGTGTGGCGCCACGGTCAGCCCGGCACCCACTGGCTGTATTGTAATGATACATATCGACGGGACTCTAATGCAGAAGATCTCACCATTACCCAGCCGGCCCTCTCTGGCCTTTTCTTTTGTTGTTTGCTGTTCTCTGCCTCCAGCCTCAGACACAGCCCTAGACTGGGGACAGGCAGCAGTTTACGGTCAGCCATCAATTGATTCATTTGTAAAATCAGAGTGCTCCTGAACTCCTTCTGAAATACTTTGAGGAGCTTTGATAAATTATAGCTCGTGTGCACAATTACGGGATCAATTCCCAAAGTCACCAGGTTTTCTGTCTGTCCCTGTTGCATTCACAGCTATCTTCTTAATATCTTTTCTCCTTTCTTAGAAAAGTGTTCAAAAACCTGACAGGCACCATTATTTAAGGAGTGTGCAATGCTTTCATCATTTCAGAGTAATAGGATAGGTCTTTCTATCCCTTTTAACATATCCATTTGACCCCTTTACAAACTACTGCACTAGGACTGAACACGTAACTAAGTCAAGATGCAGATCAGATTATATTTTCTTGACATGACTGACTATTGAAACACATAAAGTAACAGATGTTAACTGGCCCAGGATGTCCTATATATTCTATGAAGACATCAGAAATACTCTGAGGCTTTCCCCAGTTCTGATATGCATCCAACTTACTTGAATAAACACAAGAAAAAATGGCAAAGGAGGGAGACAAAGTACCTATTTGCAACATTTCCTGGATCATGTTCTCAGTTATAGTTCAAACATGTTTAGACGAGTCTTATTATTTTTCTCAGTTTGAAAACATACCCATATACCAAGAATTTAGCTGTTTCATTTTCCACTCCCATCCTAAAAAACAATAAACAGAAAACCAAAAAAACCAGAGCCGAGGTGACACTGGGATCCTCCGCAGCAGAGGTGAGGACCACAAAGCATCGCTGGCCTCCCTCTCCAGTGCTCAGGGACCAGCTGTCAGGGAAGCCAGGGGCAGCACAGAGAGGCCACCATGAGTTGCCTCTGCCCAGCTCCTGTACATGCTCAGGCCTCCTCTATTGCAGAAAGTCGTCACCTGAAGAGCTCCCAGTGATGCTTATCCTGCAAATAGTCATGCTTAGAAGGACAGACAGAATGGACATATGGTTGTTCTGTAGAGCAATTGGGGCATTTCCATCTCTTCTGCTTTCACAGAAAAGTTATTTGGGGGGCTCAGCCAAAACCTTCCCATCCCACTTTGCTACATCTTCAAGTCCAGTTACACATCTGAAAATTAAGATCTTTGCCAGATTACAGCTAGTAATACCCTATTCACGGTCATTCAAGAACTGAGGGAGGTGGAGATAAAAGGCAGAAAGAACTGTAGAGCAGAGGGGAAAGCATTTTTTCCTGGAATTACTGGCCAGTAGACTGAACACCAGGAACTTCCAGGGAGAAGACAGCCAGATGCACCACTTATGGTGACAACTGATGCTCAGGTAGCATCCATTCCCAAGGTTTTGGCCATGTTTAATAGTCGGGTTTGACTTATCCGTCAAGCCATCTCCTTTTGTTTCTGCGTATGCAGCTAGAATCCATCTCCCAGCCTCTCTTGCACTCAGCAGTGGCCATAAGACTGAACTCCAGACAATGGACGATGCCCCATGCAGTTCTTGTCCATTACTATCTGGGTGTCAGCACCCAGAAGGACCTTGGCAGAACCTCCGTCAGCCTGAGTCCCTGAATGACTGCGTGGAACAGAGCCCATCTCTGCCAAGATGGCCTGTAGATGAGGAAGAAAAACTCTTGTTCACAGAAATAAACAAAAACAATAGTAATTAAACTTCTAAGCCATTTCTTCAATACAACACAACACACTCTATGTCGCCCTGATTAAACGTTGTGAGAAAACTTACCTCACCAACCACTACCAATCATCTTACAATTGAAAATCTTACAATGAAAAATGACTGTGTGCAAGCATTCTCACAGCAGACATCGTACAGGTCAGGGCTATGGGGCTTTCCAGCTCGACAGTCCACTTCTGAGGGACTAATTGGGTGATTCATATGATACTGGGTCCATGTGATGAAATACTGTGACACCATTAAAAAGGACACAGTGGGACTGTGTGTGCTAACATGAGAGAGCTTCACACTAAGTCAAACAGTGAAGCTCAAACACTGTAAAATTCTTTAATTGTATATATTTATGAAGACATATCCAATTTTTTTTTCTGCAAAAAGTATCAAAAAACTATGAGCAATGGGTTACCTCTGGGGAGATGGAAAGGAGAAGAATCCATTTTCACTTTGTACCTGTTCTAATATTGTTTATGTATTAATTTCAAGAGGGGTAGCAACAGGAATAGCTATTTATTTTTTCTTTTTCATACATTCTTGTATTAATTAAAAGTGACTATTAAAATGTGAATCAGAGCACTGAAGGAAGGATTATATCAATGGAATTGAACGAGCTTTCTTCCCTCCTCCAAGGCAGATTATCCCCCAAATGAGGACACTGTGAGGTTGTTGCCGATTGATTGCCTTCCGTAAGGATGCAGTTCTGAATTTGTATTGTTGTCAAAGATGACCGTAAGGCTTTCCTATTTGTTTATTTGGGACTTAGGGCTCCCCTATTTCCTTATTAGAAAAGTGACATGTGGCAAGAGCTTTTCCGATTAGTGATCATGGGAGAAATGTCTGAAGAACCAGTGCCTTGTAAATTCTCTCCCAGATGCATTAATACACCTTTCCCTCTGAGTCCAACACTATTTGTCTAAATGCCACATTCTGTGCAGAGAAAAGGCACTGCAGTTTCAAACTCTAGAGAAAGGCACCAGGAAAGAAAAACACAGGGTGAGAGGGGCATATGCTAGGACACAAATACTCTCTGGTGGGCCAGAGTTAAGAATGCTCACTCCGAACCGTAGAGGAAATCCTGGACCTCATTTAAAAAAAATATATCCTCAGAAGAAGACATCTTCAACCTGCACATTTCCTAGTAAAGTACAAAAATGCAGCTTATGACTCAGGGCTTGTCTCTTTTGCCTCGGTTGAATTTCCAGAGAACAGGCTGACCAGGGACACAGGCACCACATCCAGTATAATGCAGGCGCTTGCTGAGCTGTCTGATATTTTGTTTATATCAACTGAACACAATTCCCCCAGAATACAGAAGTTCAGGCAGAGAGAATGTGCATTTAAGTATTCTGAGATAAATGGATTGTGCTACGGTCTCAGGTACCACGACCAAATGTAGGGCAGAGAGGACGCTGTTAGTGTGAGCAAGGATTCTGGAGCATCCTGTGTGTGCTGGCCCTGATCCAGGACAACAGAGGTCACAAAGACACAGGCTTCTAAGAGTCCGAAGTTCACAGGGTGGACATAGGGGGTGGGTAGGGAAAGGAGGACAGACAGGGTCAAAAATAATTACAACCAGCAAAACATTGCAATATAATACATATTTTTTAAAGAAGATGAGCACTCTCTTGAACTTGACTTCAACTCTCCATTATCTTCATCTTTAAAGTATTCTAAACCAGGAAACATCTTTTATTTGATTTGGGGCTGTATATTCGGCAAAATGGTGCTGCTCAAAAATAAATTGAGCTTAGCAAGCCAGAGGGCCTGGCAAGAATGAGGAGAAGTAGGCCCAGCATTTAGCATTTTCATGCCCGTGTCATTCCTGCAGCCCTGCCCACCAGCCCTCCTGAGCATTTCGTAGAAAAATTACTAATAAAAAACCTCCAGCTACATTTTGAAGCAAGGCTCCTTACAACAAAATTCCACGGGACAAAACATGACTGAATAATTGGATTTATGTCTCTGGCTTCGTGAGGTGGAAACCCCGGAAGAGCCCAGGATAAGGATATATCGGATGATCCCACTTCATGGTGGTCTGCAGAGTTTACAACGCACTTGGAAACAGAATAAAGGCCAAGGGGAGAGAGACGTTGTCTAGACCAGGGTGACACACTGAACATCATCCTTGGGGCTACAGTCAACTGTTCTTTTCTAGTCTAGCCTCAAGGCAGAGGGAGGCAGATGCTGCCATCTAGAGATGTCTAGGGATATCAGCTTTGATATCAGCACAGCTCCCAGGGCAGGGGAAGTGGAGGACTTCAGTTAAGGAAGCAGCTGCCTGAGGGACACATTCTTTCAGGGACAGGTGCCCTGCTTGTTTGAGGAGAGGGTATGGGAGGAGGAAATGCCTGACCAGAGCTGCTTCAGCTCCACAATTCCCAGGAGAATCAGAATGTAAACTCCTCTGTGATGGCGAAAGCGGACACGTGAGGAATTAGAATGAGAGGGAAGGGTCACCTGAATCAAAGATGGGGAGCCAGGGTCAGACGTGACAGCCAGGACAGGGGGTTAGCACCTTCTGAGACACAGAAACCTTTCGAGTTCCACCACTGCCAGAATAATCGACTACAGACAAGGAAAAAGAGCAGACAGAAAGCCGGAGGGAGAAATTAAAATCCGACAGGTAATCAACCCAAATCTGGCATCATGGAAAAAACGAGAGATGTGAGCAATGAAAAGTACACAGGTGTTGTTGCAAGTTACTGGGATATACAGAACGAAAAAGAAAATCTACGTTTAGAGAAACGATGTTATAATGGTTACATACTACACACAATTCCTGTCCCACCTGTTAAGAACATTTGCTAAGTTTCCTATGAGAATTTACCAACGTACGATAGAAAAATCAATTTTTCTTCTTGAAATTAAAGAACACAGAAATTACCAAATCCTGAATTTCCCAATTAATTGACTGGACCTAAGATTCCTGGGCTAGAAAGCTAAATAAAGGTACTTGATCAAAGGTGTGGCTTCATTTATCCTGGTATCAGACTCCCAATCCTTCCCTCTTAATGAAGAGCTTTCTGCACTGACAGGCTCAGATGATGGTCATAATTCAGATGCGAGTTTGTTACATCCTTCAGTCTTGTGGGACAGGTTATAAGCTTAGGACTTTAGTGAGAACTGTTGCCACCAGCAACTTCAGGGCATCTAGTTAATTTCATATCAATTTCAGATTTGTTTAAAATGCCAGACGAGTGGGGACCATTCAATCCTGTTCAAGCCTCTCCCTGTTCTGGCAGGACGAAGAACCCAAGAGTTGTCAGGCTTGATGGATGAAGGAATTATTCCTCGTGTGCTGTCAGCGCCCATCCCCTTTTGAGCACAGCCTTCTCATCAGCACAAGAGGCAGAGGATGCTCTGAACAACTCAGAATAAAGACAGGACGGGAAAACAGCTCATGCCAGCAAACGGGTAGGGTCATTAACTTCTCACTTTTTCCTTTTGTTGACTCTTGTGACAATGCCACCAAAAAAGTTTCTATAGCAGAGGACATCTCTACCACTAGTAAGGCAATTGGCGGCATTTATGGTTCCATAACTGCAAGCTATCAGGAAGGTTGGTCACTCCCTTCCTAAAATCAAAGAAATAGTGCCTGAGGTTGACAAGGGAGGCAAATCTCCACTTGAGAGAGCACTTGGTCTCACTCCCAACTCCTGTCTCTGAAAACATCCCCAGCCTGTGGAGACCTGCTATCAGTAGGTTCCAGTTTCTCAGACTGATGGCGGCAGCAATTAGTGACTCCTGCTCCAGGGAGCAGCGAAGTCCAGGGTTATGGGTCACACACCCTGTGGGAACAAGCCACATTAAAGCCAGGGTGGATGGTGCCCCAAAGCTGTGCAGTGCACAGACCAGGAGTCTGAGCATGAAAACCAGATGCAAGGAAAAATGGTTTCTCTCCCCACTGGTGACCCAAAAGAACTATGATTTCATTAAAGTCAAAGACGTTTAATATTTTTACACGGGATGATTTTTTTCTCTCACTGGTTTTCAAAGAAAATGAGGAAGTTATTTCCACAGACAGAAAAATGTTAAAATTAGGGGCAGTCTTTTAAATGTAACCCAAAACAAATGTAACTTAAGAGTTAAGAGGCTCCCCTCCCAGCCCTACTACATGTTAAAAACAGCAGGAAACTATAGGAGTTCGATTATATGATATACATACAGGAAGACAAATCAAAGGGACAGAACAGAGTCAAGGAATAGACCCATAATGTACTTGGGAATTTAATATATGCTAAAAGTGGTATTACAGGTTAGGGAGAAAGAGAAGTTGCTTGATAACAGTGTTGGACTAACTGGCTAGACACTTAGAGTAAGAGTAATAAGCTGAATGGCTCTCTGACTCCTTAACAAAAGTAAGTTCCAAATAGGTTAGAGATGTAAATGTTAAAAATTACCCCATAAAGATAAAAGAAAATGTGAAATACTATTGTTAGAATCTGAGAAGAAAAAATACCTTTCTAAGCATGACATGAATCCAGAAACCACCCAAAATAAATAAAATGGACAAGCCTCTGGCAAAATTAATCAAGGGGGGAAAAAAGAATGAGGAAGAGAAGACACAAGGAAGTAATACTAAGAATGGGAAAGGAGTCAAAACTGCAGATGCCTCACAAAATTAACAAGGGGTCGGGGAGAGAGGGATAAATTGGGAGTTTGGGATTGGCAGATACAAACTTCTATGTACAGAAAAGATAAACAACAATGTTCTACTGTACAGCACAGGGAACAATTTTCAGTGGCTTGTATTAACCTGTAATGAAAAAGAATATGTATCTACTAAATCACTATGCTGCACACCAGAAACTAATACAACATTATAAATCAAATACGCTTCAATTTTTTAAAAAAGGGAAAACATTTTCTCAAGTTTAGAATAAGTAAACAAATTCACACCAAATTACAAAAATACCAAACTGACTCAAGAATAAATAATCTGTATGTTCTTATAATCATTAAAAAATTGGGTCAAAAATGCGCCCCCCAAAGAAATTCTCAGGTCTAGATGGCTTTACAGGCAGCATTCAGAACAGCCAAGAAAGAGATTCATCCATTCCTACACAAATTCTTCCAGAGACTAGAAAAGGAAGGAAGTTTCCCTGCAGTAGATAAAGCTATCGTTTAGCAAATACTCGCTTCCCTCCGACTCTCCGCCTCACTGCTGCCGGGTCTAACCATCCAGTTTTCGCCAATGGGCCCAAGTGAGACGGGGTCAGTTCCAAGCCTGATCGGTAAGAAACACTTGGTCTTTCTGCTCCCCCTTATAGGAGTTTCCAACCTCCACCATGGGAAAGCATGCCACAGGTAAGAGCTGCTCTTCACCCTGGGCCCCAGAGTAAGACGCAGACAGATGTGACTCAGACCTGCAGTCTGGATGTAAGCCAAGCCAACTCACAGATCCGTGGCCCTAAGCAGCCACTCCCAGCCAACCCACAGACCCACAGCAAGAAATAAATACCACCAAAGAATGCCACTGAGAAACTGTGGCTTACTATGCAGCGTTATTGTAGTACTGAAGTAATGACCGATACATTCCTAATTCCATTTGCTGAGCCTAACGAAGAGTATAAGAAAGAGAAACTACAAGCTAATGCCACTTATAAACATAGATGGCAAAATCCTAACAAAAATACCAGTAAACTGGATGCAAAAATGTATTTTAAATGTTATTTGTCATGACAATGGTGCATTTTTCAAAAATGTAAGATTAAAAAACACCAACAAATACAGAAAAAGCATTTTTTTTTGTAAAAATGAAAAAAAAATCTAGGCAAGCATCAAAAAATTTATTTTTCACCTGCTACAGAACTTCAAAAAAAAAAAAGGGAACATACCATTCATCACACTTAATATGAAATGTTCAAAATATTCTCTTTATGTTTAAGAACACCATAAGAATGCATGGTATAACCACTTACATTCAACATAACCCTGGAAACATAATCCTGGAAGTTATGGTAAATGAAGTAAAATTTTTTTAAAAAGAAAGAAAAGTTATAAAGGTTGGAAAAGAAAGAAATAGAGCTATAATTATTTGCAGATTATCACTGTCTACATTGTCTACAAAAAACTCTCATCCCCAAAATCTAAAGATGAGTAAGAATTGATAAGAATTAGCAAGGTTGATTCAATCTCCATACATTAGCAAATTGGTATACATATTTATTTTTAAAAGATATTATTTTAAATTCCTAAGAATAAATCTAACAAGTGATATACAAATTCTTCCTGAAGAAAATAGTATAATTTTATTTTGGGGGGTAGGGGGTAGTTTCGTTTACTTATTTATTTAATGGAGGTACTGGGGATTGAACCTAGGACCTTGTGCATGCTAAGCATTCTCTCTACCACTGAGCTATATCCTCCCCTCTAAAACCTTATTTTAAAACATTGATGAAGTCCTAAGTAAATGGAGCAATATAGCACGCTATAGAATAATAAACCTCAACATCATAAAAGTGTCACTTTCCCAAAGTGACTTCTAGATTTAACATAATTCTAATCAAAATCTCAATCAGTTTGTAGAACTTCACAAGTGATTTTACGCAAAAGATAAACATGCCCCAAGTAGCCAACAATTTTAAAGAACAACAATGACATAAGGGAACTTTCTTGAGCAGTTATTAACAAGACTTGTTATGAAGTTACAGTAATTAAGGAAGTGTGATATTGGCACAGGAACAGACAAACTGACCAATTACGGGATAGAGAGCCAAGGCATAGAGAAACACACAAAGAATGCCTAACACTTCGCAGTCACCTCTGATACGCGTTATGGTCTTTCATTGTTATGACAATGCTGTCGGCATTAACCATTCCCATTTTATTAATGAAGATGCTGGGCTCAACAAGGTTAAGTGACAATTGCCCAAAATTACTGAGCCAAGAAATTTCAGCACTAGAATTCAGTCCCAAGTTTCCCCACCCCAAACATAGTCTTTTTCATCATCTGCTACATTTTGAAGAATAGTTAGCAAATAGAGCAAGACAAAGGGCCTGCGTGCTAAGGATGATGGAAGCTCAAATGTTGAGCAGAATATCTCAGCAGAAACCTAGGCGGCACACAGCACCTGCCAGCAGAATTAAGCAGTGATTGTGGTAAGAGGGGTTAAGAAGAAATGTTCTTCCCTTCTGAGCGCATCACGCTGGAGCCAGACCATGAGTTCACTTAACTGAGAAAGGTATATTGCAAGTTCTAGAGAATTAAGGTCATGGCACTGGACGTGCAGGGCTGATTTATGTGGGTCACAATTGGAAAAAAACCAAAACAACCCACATACTCAAATTAGAAGATAGGCACTCACTCTCAATAGAAAAAAATATGCTCAAAACTCTAAAAAAACTACAGAGACCCAAACTCCATCTTCAAGTAGATATGGCCCCCAAATCATCAGACAGAGGCCTGTTTAACGCTCTTACATACATAAGAAGTGATCAGGATTTAAAATCAACAAATAGAAATGCTATTTTTAAAGAACTGTAACAGAGGGTAAATTAGGAACACCACGTCCCATAAAGTTTGCTTCCAAAGTGCCATAATTTTCTGGTTGGGCTTTCAAATATTTAGTTTAGTTACTCCTATTGAAATTCCTATTAAAATATTTTATGTTTTCAGCTCACTTAAAAGCTTGATTTTTCTAGTAGTTTATTTATGCCTAACTTCCACAAACACAGAGAGAATCATGCTTTAAATAAAAATGAAATACAAAAATATGGCATTTTGAAGAATAAAAACCAAATTAGAATCTAAATTGCAAATCATCTAACATGTATAAGAAAGCTGAATTAGAACTCCAAGAGATGCTGAAGGGGAATATATTTTAAGGGTCATAAACCAACTATAATATTAATTGCAATAAGAAGGCTTATTTAAATGAAAAGCCCAAAACTAAGGATTTTATAAGCAATGTTCCTAATTTATATGCTTAACATGCTATCATTTGTTTCTGCCTTTCCTACAACCAACCAATTACAGCATATTTCTAAAGAACCAATTTTATTTGCTGGCAATTATTTGTTATCTTAGCCATAATTCTGCAGCTTTTCAAGCAGCAAATAAATGAATGTCTTACATCTGGAGAAGAAAACACAAAAAGTGATGGTATCATGTTTGAATACATGCATTTATTGGCACGTTACATTCTAATTAACATAATTGACTTGGAAACAGGTCTCACAATAGTTGTTAACATTTGTGTCAATTTAGTGGCAGTTAATGACAGGAATAGCAAAGATCTGCTATTTCTTCCACTTTTAAGTAAAATACAATAAACCTTTCTGAAAAAGAAAAGGCAACCTCACAGAATATTCAAAACTCTTTTTAGTCAATAAAGCTCTACCTCAGCAGGCTTACAAAGCAGACCCTGTAGTTTATTCCAGGGATCTACGAGCTAGAATATGGGCACCCAGGGGTATACAATATGATCAAATGTGGTTCAGGAAAAAAATTACAATACTAGTTTCCATTTTTTATGTCTCCTTTTTTTGGTTGGTTTTAGTACATTTCATAAGTTGACGTTCAGGCTGATATTCAGCTGATATGCACCAGCTCTGGTGGCTAAAATACTTCCTTCCAGGTTACCAAACAGCCGTTGCCTCAAGCACTGCCATCCCCTACCCCAGGACTCCCTGTTCCTCTCCGGGATATGGCAGCTAAATGGTTAACCCTGGCAAAGGGAGCAGCCTCCAGGCCCCTGCTGAAACCCCACAGTAAATGTCCTCTCTAATGGTTTCCTAGTGGAGATTCACAGCTCTGTTAAGATATTGGTACTACCCCCTCTAACTACATGTAAATCATTTGAAAATACATTTACTCATTAGGGAGTACATACTCTGAGTGTTTCACCGATGGGGCGAGGAAGCAAAAATGTGAGAGGCCCAACAGGCATCCTCTAACTTTGTTACACCTGGAGAAACAGCAAAATTCAGCAAAGCCAAATAAATGATAGCAATATTAATAATATATTCAGTAAAATAGATGTCCAAATTCTGAAGGTCCAAATACACAGGCACTGTGATACACGGTACACAAAATGTCATGTCATCCAAGAGGAAGGAAACTGCGTATCTGATACAAAAAGCAGGCTCATGAGGTTTCTGTATGATCCAATGAGACGAATGAAAAGAAAGGAATTGGGGTTCTCTTTTCTGGTTGCCTTTTTACTTTTTATTGTTTAATGACATCACACCTAAAAGTTTACTTCATATTGAAAACACCATATTATCGTTTCCCCATAAACTTTCATTTCAAACAAGCTTCACGCCTTACAAGTTATCCTGCAGAGAACACAGGAGAGACCTGCAGTTTTTTGAAAATAATCAGAGAAATGTATCTTTACAAGGCCAGCTTCATCAATTCCTTCAACCATAATCTTCAGATATGCATTTAATAGAACTTAAATTCTCTGGTTTAAGAAATAAATCAGCTTACTACCCTTGGACCAGATGATAATAGTTAATGTTCTCGTGCTCTGCCTGTGTGTTCCAATTGCCTTAACACGTACCATCTCACTTGATTCCAGCAACAGCCACGTAACATAGGTACGACTAATACTCCCATTTTTCAGAGGCACAGGAACATTCTGTTCCTTGGTCAAGGTCACCCATGTAGTAAGTGGTAAAGTCCAGATGCCAACCCAGGCACCCTGACTCTGGAGCACATGCTCTGAACTACCTACAATAATTAAATTATAAATAAAGTGCTTGTAAAAAATCATCACAATTTAGACAAAGGCCACTGAAGTGCAAAATCTCTCCAGGCAAGGGGAGAGGGCTGACCCAAGGTCTGTTCCATCCATAAAATTCTCCAATTCCAGGCTTCATTTTCAGAAGCAAGGCTCTCAAAGGTCAATTAAAATGTTGAGAGGTTTTATAGGCACGACCTAATATAAACCCATGATAGTTCAACTACTGTCACTTCTAAGAGCCCACCCAATTAAATCTTTTTGTCTCACATCCTCATCGGTTATAGATTATTTTCCTGGGCTCATTAGGCAATCAGACCATTTGGAAATGAGAAGGGGAGGGGGAGAAGGCAAGCAAAGAGATCCTAACAAATTCATGTAGTAAATGTTTTGGTTCAGATATGCACAATTCAAAGGAGGGTGCATACAATCCAGCTTGGTGTGAGGATGGAGACAGACATCAGAGAAAGCTTCCTGGAAGAGGAAGGGCATGTGCTGAAGTGCAGAGAGGCACTAGCCAGGCAAAAAGAAGGCAGCTGCACAGAGAGGCGTTTTCTCTCCAGGGCAAGGAAATGCATTAGACTAGGACTCTTAACACCCTTTAGGGAATGGTAGGTGGTTCACTACTGCCCACATTATTTTACCAAACTTTAGAAGCACTTAAAGATAAGAAATCCTCCATCTTCCATCACATGAATCTGTCAGGGGATGGATGTTCCAGTAAATGGGGAAAACACAGAAGTTTCTTAATGACTTTTTCATCAGAGCTATGTAAAAAGCTGGAGGTGGGGAGGGGTGGACAAAATGTTATCACTGGTTCTTATTATTTATTAGGCTAAAACTTATCATTGCTTGTGTCTAAGAACAACAACAAAAAAGCAACTGACTTACATTTACATACTTAAACAAAGGAGAGAAATAAACATACTTAACTCAGCACCTATATAAGCAAAGCAGGGGAATCTGTAATGAAAGAAACACAAATTTGGTTTCACATAATGAAGAGATTTCACAGGACTTCTCGGAGCATTCATTCTTGCAAAAAGAATGGTAAGTGTATACCCCTGTTTTCTTGGGGATAGATGTATAAATAAATCTATGACGTATTAAAGCCCAGCCATGACTTAGTGAATGTAGAATTCCACAGTGCCAACAACAATGTGGTATCATGAATTTTTAGGTGGTTAGGATATACACCATCTGGAGAACAATTCAAGTTTAAGTCGTGAATCACCTTGGACGGGACGGTAGAGAGACAAAGAAAAATAGATAAAGAAAGAAGGAACAGAAGTTAGGGCTCCAAGGAAGCAAACTTGCAGGAGCACTAGGGCTTGGAATGCAGACCAGTCCTCCTATGAGGTCAGAATCACTAAAACTTAAGCAAGGGCTTTATGCCTTTTTATGTATTTGTAAAAACGTTTGTAAAAAAAATTTACATTTGTAAAGAAAAAAGAAAACCCACTCTCTTTAACTAGGCACCCATGGTTTAAGTGTTTTCTTTAAATGGAGGCTGATGCACCCTGAACAATAAAACAAAGTATTTAGTATATCACAAATAGCTACACTGGATATGCCACATGGCTCATTCTTCACTTAAAAACAAAACAAAACAAAACAAAACAAAACAGTGCCAAATTACAAAGAAAAGATCCCATAATCCAGTAAACCATTATTAACATCTAGTCATTGATCTAACAAAAATAAAGACTTATTCCCTCATGGCGAAAATACCTGAACATAATAGGCTTTCCACCTGAGAGATTTCCTAAGTAAAAAGAAATCAACAGATTGGGTACTCGAAGGCTTCCCATCAATCTCAGACAGACATTCTTCTCACTAAGAGATAGGTGGTGGCAGTTTGGGTCATCTTCTAGGGTTCAGATTAAGTCAGAAATCATTGTATCACTGATACCCATGAGCCTCTGAGTTTTCATGTGATCCTGACTATTCTAGAAACATCATGTTAAGAAACATCACTGTCCACACCACACCGTCCACAGTATCCACCATGCCCCGCCCCATCCTACCGTGTATGTAGCTCTACTACACTTTGAAGCTTGCCTAACGACACCTTTCCAGAACCTGCAGCCTCCATCATTCCCCTAAGTCAATAAATACTCACACTGTAAACTATCCAGCGTGTAATCATCATCCACTTTGCCCTCTCATTTCCCAGGAGCTTACGTCAACTAGCTTAGAAGTCCCTTAAAAAGCAAGACCCTGTGTCCCATCTTGTATACACGGGTTTTAACACCTATGCCAAAGACTCCATTAATAGTCAATTAACTGATAAATGAAGACTATACTGATTCAGAATTCAATGGCAGATTGGTACTTTGGGTGCCAATGACCAAGGAATAATTACCAATATACTCATTCTACTGACCACCCAAGTATATCGAAAATTCAGGTAGGAAATGTGCTGAAACACATGGGCTTTTCCAGAGCCACAGTAATCGAGAATTTCCCAAGAAGCCTATGAATTAAAAAAAAAAAACCTTCATTTTTCCCATGAAAGGAACTACTACATCCAAATACCTTCCCTCCCATAAACCACTGTGTAATTATTCCGGATTTCTTGTTTTCTGAGCTACAGACTCCCTTTTACATTAAGATAACAAATTGGCAATGCTGCAATTTTACCACAGGGGCAAAAGGACACCAGAAAGGGCAAGCTGTGTCACACCAGGAGTCCACCAGAGAGGGGCCTGTCCACCACTTCACCTTCATCACGGCAGCTGTCACTGCTTCACCACCTTTATCTCAGTCATCTCCCCAGACACACAACCCAGTCAAATCCTTCACAACCCAACCGTCCAAACTATCTGGACTCCAGGAGCCTTGGAACAACAAGCAGAAACAACAGGAGCCTCAGAAACTATCAAAACTTGGAATTATGACCTCCTTGACATTTGTTAATAAACCACCATCATCTAAGTACTAAATAGTACACACCAGGCAGCGGCGTGGTGCTAAAGACACGGTGAGGATAAGACAGCTCAAGTGCCAGCACTCACCACTCTCTAGATCGTCTCCTAAAGCTTGGTGAACGGGTTGGCCAAGTCCTAAACAGGGACACCAGTTGGGTAAGTGAGCGTTAAGTGAAAGCTAAGCTTGCTTTCTCTCTCCCTTCCTCCTCCCCTCCCCAGTCTTACCTACTTACCCACCTACCTATCCCTCCCTCCATCCTTCCCCCAGCCCCCACCCGTCACACACATTATACTGCTATTATAAATCTGTTTTGCTCCCCTCTATGATGGTAAGTAATTAAGAGAGAGCATGCATCTCCATGCATTAAACCCCAGAGTGTTTGAAGGTGCCATTCACCTCACTGACTCTCAGATGCCTTTCATAATGACGAGCCCACACTTGATCAGGCTGCCCAGGCACACCCACGCAGAGAGCCACTCCAGCAGGCACCCTGTCCTTTCCAGGAAGGACAATACATACAAACAGTCATGAAGACTTTTTTTAACTTTTGCAAAAATGTAAGGAAGGGGAAACCAGGATGGAAAGTTTTAAGTGACTACTTCTGGGTGGAGTTTCATTGCAGAGAAAAAAAATCTCTCCCCCCAAGTAAGTAGTAGTTCATCATTCATAGACTGAATCATCATGTACTTCACATGTTTTCTGTTAATTATTCTTTTGGCACCCAGGCATGCTTAGAGTGAGGACACACATTTAGACTACCTTTCCCGGAGGCAGTAGCCGCATTATAGTGAGGATTTTATAGTTCAGTTTTAACCTGATCTTTGATTAACTGACTCATATTAAGCCAGACTGTCCATGGATGGGCACAGGTGAGCTTATAATGAGATCTATCTTCATGGATCAGGCCTGACCTGTAATAATCTGCTCAGGGGTCCCTACTGCTATTTCAGCACTGAGCTATGAAAATTCACCCCATTACTATCACCAGAACCTAGCTCAGAGGGTAATAACTAGGAGACGTATGACTCCTGGAACACAAGTGCTCCTGAGACTTTGATTACAACGTCCACAGCTGAAGGCACCATTTCACAATTGAGATTACTACTTTCCAGATGAAAAAAACCCTGAGCTGTGGAATAACACCTTCAGCTACATACATTGTAATCACATCCAGCAGTTCTTGCATCCCAAGAGAAATACAGGTTACCAATCGTTGGTATAGTAAGCTGATTTAAGGAATGGAAGGGAGAAGGTACAGGAGGAAGCACCGATAACCCTAATTTCATATTTGCTTTATCTGAGGGCTTTCGTGTAAGAGTTCAATGTGGCCAAAAACCATACCAACTTTACTAAAAATAAAAAATACATTTAAAAAAAGAATGATAATTTTTCACTTAACAAACCAGCAAAGGTGTTTTTTGGAGTTTTAAGAAGACAATACTGGCTGCTGGCCAGAGTGTAGTAAGGTATATTTTCTCAATATATGGAAGCACAAAATTGTGCTTAGAAACAATTCAGCAAAAGTATGGAGAACCTCCATAAAGCTCATATCTTTTGCCATAGTAACCCTTCCAAGAAACTACCCTGAAAATATAGAGATGAACAATGACTTATTAAAAGCCTGCTCATTATCATTATTTTCAATAGGAAAAACTTGGAAATAACCTAAAGGGGGAAACAGTGTAATAAATTATGAGAAATCCATACACTGGAATATTACGCAGCCTTTAAATTGAGCCATAATGGCTAAGGAAAAATGCTAATTCATGGCTATATCCTACAACTTTTGTTAAACAATTCATCCAAGGGCATTCAAATTGCTCCTCCATCAATATTTAACAGACTCTCTCTCAGAGCTAACTAGTTGGACTTTGGCTCAGGGTTTTGTTTTTGAGCTATAAGGCTAATGAAGTATTGATATAATATTAAATGACTGCAAATAAAGCCTGCACTCTAAATAAATGCTGACATTACACTGGTGCATTCTGAATGAATTAAAAAGGAAAAACGCACTTTTGCATACGTTCAGTAAATTTTCCCTGACTCTTCATAATGCACTTTTGCAAATGGAAAAGATGAATATTCATCAAGGCTCTTTGAGTTTACTACAGTTTAAATAGTTTGGTTTTAATATTTATAGTACATCACGAAATGTAATTTTTCCATTACAAGAAATGGATACAATGTCAAAAGAGGGCCACTAAAGAAACATAAAATTATACCGTTTAACCTAATGCTAAAAATTGAAAAACAGTATTTGAAAGCACTTCCCCCTTCAAAACAATTCACTGTTCTAGAAAGATAATTTGCAGTTTGTCGGGTTGACGAATTCTGAGTGAAAATGAGGAAGAAAGAAACAAGCAGTTGGTCCCCCATCACGCAAAGAGCTAATGGAAACTAAGTGAAACTGCTACCTCAAATCAAAGGCTCTGATGTCCTCCCTCCTGAGAATACTGTCTCAGCTAAGCCCAGCTGACAACCCCCAGGACACATTTCTTCCTACCAACCCCAGGATCACTGACATCAGCACTTTTTGACTGAAAAGTCCTGTGCAAGGTAATGCCCAAGAGTTCACTCATTTATTCTTCACAGTAACCTTCTAAGGGGACCGCAATCATCAGCCCCATTTCACAGATGAAAAGGCTGAGATTCACACAGTTAATAAGTGGTAGAAACTGGAGGTGATCTCAACCACTCTGCATTCCTGTCTTGTTCCCATTCTCCAACTGAACCAGTAGAGTTTAATTCCTGAACACAGTTTCCAAAGTTAACTGCTCTCTGGCTTGAAGAATAACTTCTTCATTAGGCTAAATAATATAAACCTAAGAGGTTAAACACATACTAAAATAAAAAAAAAAACAGTCTGTTCAAGGACACTTCAAATGTGCAGAATGGAAATATATTCACTTATGCATTCAACAAGTCTTCACTGAGCACCTACTGCATGCCAGGCACTGCTCCAAGCCCCAGGGAAACAGATAGAAAAACAAAAAAATCTCTGCCCTCATGAATTTTTGATCAGAGTAATGAGATATATAATAAGCAAATTATGTGGCATATTGGAAGGAGATAAAGCTACTGAGAAAAGTGGGTGAAATAAATGATACGTGAGGTATGTAGAGAGAGAAACACTTTCAAAGAGGATGGTCAAGGAAGACCTCAATAAGAAAGAATGTGATGGGGCTGTTCACAAAAAGCAAAACAGATGAGGCTCGTGATTCAAATCAAACAGAAAACTGGAGAAAAAGACTGGAAATTAATTTTCACCATGCTCCTGCCATCCAGCCATTACTCCAAAGTACAAACGAAGTGACTGTTTCTTCTGATGGCCACACATCCCATTTCTAAACTTTAATCCTCAAGGCTTACAACCTTATTTTCCTAGAGAAAAATAAGTTACCCCTGGTCTGGCTTTGCCTCCTGAAATTTCCATCTTTCTTGCCAGAAAGCAGCATCTGTATAAATCCCCTGCTTCTGACGACTATGACTTCTTTGATAAACTACCCAAGTGTGCAGGGAGGGACAGAAAGATGGAGGAAGCAAACGGGGAAATGAGTTTTGCCCTCTTCAGATTAATGTACACAAAGTATACATCTGACACTTCATCAGCACTCCCGGCTGGCGTCCCAGCAGGCAGACACAGGCTGAGCATGTATTCTGCCAGCTACTAGGCTACTCAGGGTGAATTGGCAACATGCCATTTATCTGGAATGCCCAATGTGTCTGGGAGAGGGAACACCACTACATTAAGCATTGCCAAGGAAAACTAGCTACTTCCGGTGAGGAATTAATCTCCTCCTTGAGAAGGTAGTTCACATTACCTCGAAGCTTGCCTATGGCATTTAAATCACAATAGGTCATACATTTACTGAAATTCATACCTCCCCAACAAGGGCCTTCATTTATATCTTACTAACGTCTGACTGCCTCTCAGGTTGAGGGTCTATTCTTTTCCGATATGTTAGGTTGTCGTGTCAAACATGAAATTCTGTGGTATCAAGTGTAATCCTATCATTTGGACATAAACAGCTTTGATATCGATTTTATCATTTTTTCCACACTTGAATACATATATCCCCTCAACCTCCGTCTTCAAAGAATCAACAAAATATTTAAACCAGTGTGACTGCAGGATGGCTTAGAAGCAGATTAAGGAAGTTTCCTTGCATGTGGACACTGATCATCTCTTCACAATTTTGTCACCGTATTTTTTGAGGAACTAAACAGGATTTGGCCCATTACATGGACTTGAAGCCTAATCACAATTGTAAAAGGTACACTGGACAAAACTAAAAAGTTTTTTTTTAAATATATTTACCATTCATTTCTATAGGTGTGTTTTTTTTTTTTAAATGGCGGTACTAGGGATTGAATCCAGGACCTTGTGCATGCTAAGCATGTACTCTATCACAGAGCTATACCTTCCCCCTTTAAAAAGGTTTTAGATGGTTACTCTAATTAGGACATCCTCACAGTATACAGAATCTCATCATTACTCTCACTCTACAACTAAAGGAATCCATCACTTTCCATGAATAATTATCCATTCCACCAATATTATTTATTGAACGCCTCCTACAACATGGTGTTGTGTTAGGAAGAGTGGGGAGTAGAAAGTCAGAGCAGACAGGCATTCTGGAGCTTGCAGTCTAGCTGGGGAATAGGAGGCAAAAACACAAAGATGCACCCTGATAAATGGTACGTTGAGTCAGGAGGAAGGTGGACAGACAGCTCTAAGAAGGGGACAACAGGGGTGAGGATAGCAGCTGGGCGGAGAGGGGTCAGAGTGAAGCACGTTCTTTGTACAAATGTACCTCCAGGAACATCAGGCTTGTTTGGAAGACAAAAGAAAGGGAGGGAAAAGAAAAAGTTTTAATAGGTGTACATGTCTACCTCTTCAGCCCTATTCTCTATCAAATCTGTTAGATGTAATTGGCAGAGATAATTTAGATGTAGTCTGACCCAAGAAACATAAAGAGATCAGTGGCCCTGCCAGGAGCACCAAAAGCAAGAAAAGTTATTAACATGTACTGAGGGACATACTGAAATAAGTGATACAACACTGAACCCTGAGCAGATTGCAGCAGAACAATGAGAAATTAAGACGGCGCTTTGCCTGGCAGCCCTCCACCAGCTGCCGCCGCCCGTCATACAACAGAAGGTGGGGGACAGAAGACTTGGTCAAACAGCCTGCAAATAGTTTTCTTTAGACTGCAATTAGAAGTACTGAATCCTCTGAAGAAAAGATATGAGGGTTACATTTTAAACCTTCACTGTCCAGTTGTAAATGGTTAATCACAGTCTGGCTTCTGTGCCCAAGCTTACCCATAATGTGATAGTAACACAAATATTAACACTGCTAACATTTGAGTGTCATGTGCCAGGTACTATTTTAAGTTGGCTTTTTGTGGTAACACTATAAAAACTCGCAGAATAAATAAAATGGTAAGCTAAGTGGCTCTTTGATAAGAATGTCAGTGGACAGACTTTGGAGGGGGGGTCCTCTCATGTTTTCTATTAATAGTTCTCCTTGTCTTTGTATCTTACTCCCAAATATCTTAGATCACCTAACGTGTTTTATCAATGAATCTGTTTTGTGTGTGACAACCAGGACTAGATATATTACTTTGTAACAATGTTGTTTTAATTAGAATTTACTTGGCAGTAAACATACAGGATTACTATTTATGTGTTCAGAATAATATTGCAATGGCCCAAGAGCACTTCTATTTAAAAAATAAGAAATTACGTATTGTGAGGAATTTTCCTCTTTCCTTAAGGAGTAAATGCTTACCGTAAAATAAGCTTTTAATAAAATTCTCCAAGAAGAAAAAGTAACTTCGAACTTGTGGATGGGATGGAGGAAAATGCTAACTACCATTACTTTAACTGTACTTTAAAACATAAGTCCCAAAATTCTCATGAGAAGAAAAAACTGAATTTTGGTTTAAAGATTCATAGTCAATTTTGAAGTCATAAAATATCCTGAAAGAAACTTTTTTAGGGATAATCATTCAGTATATTCAGAATCTTTATTATTTTGAAACTAGCAATAGCGAATTCCAGAGTTGAATTCCAGAGACTGTTTATATGCCTTTTCATCCTGCAGTTGCAGATGAGGCAATAAAATCTGAGAAACTAAGCAGCTCACTCAAGCTTATACAGCTACCTAATGACAACAGCAGGACTAGAACTTAGATCTAAATCAAATCTCTCTACATTACTGAATGATTCCCAAATATCCATCATAGTTTATTACCAATGTGTAAAATTATAAGGCATCACAATGCACTGATTTACATATTTACATCACCATCATTAAAAGATATTGAGAAAACCTATTCCTGTGCCACACAACCCTACCACCAATGCAAAAGTAACTTGTACAGACTGGCTAACCTAGGCTGAGCCAAAGGTTAAAGCAGAAACGTAACGGTTCACTAGAAAACGAAATTCTATTAAGCATCATGGTTAAAAATAAAAGTCCACATTTTTTTAAAAAAATGCAGAAATACATGCTACTAACATATAAACAAATATTTATGCTATGTGCCAAGCTGTAGATGTAGAGAGTGCTGGCGTTGGAATAATGACCATTTTTAATGATTATAGAAAAGAAGGGGCCAGGCAAGAATCACCAAGGAATATGAAATCTAAAGGAAATTTTTGATGAGGAGAAACATGTTTGCATGGCCTGAAATTATCTTCCCACCAAATGCTTATTGACTGCAAGAGGAAATTTCTGACTACAGTAGAGAAATTAGTCAACACCTCAACTGGGTGAAAAAAATTAGCATCACAATGAGGAGCAGATGGACATCATGTGCATGCAGATGGCATGACCTAGAAGGACACAGCATCACCAACGTCACACGCTGGTCTGAAATACAAAACCTGAAGCTCACCATGAGGAATGACACACATCACATTCGTGTAATAGGAGAAACATTCCATTAAAAAATGGGGGAGAGGGAGTGTCACATAGCCTGCAAAAATGTCAGTGTCTTAAAAGCCAAAGAAAGGCTGTGGAAAGTTTCCGGATTAAAGGGCAATTAATGCAATACATGATCGTAGACTGGATTCTATACTGGAGGAGGAAAAATGCTAGAGAGGACGTTATTGGGCCAATTGATAAAACTGAAATACAGATGGCAGAATTGCTTAAAAGGCGTAAGTTGAATGAAGCTGATTACTGTGATAAGAAAAAGCCATGATATATACAGCCTCCTCTCAAAGAGTTAAAAAAAATTGTGTGTGTGTGTGTTTATATGTGTGTGCAGACACACATATCTACACATACATATATAAAGAGAGAGGGAGAAAGCAAATGGTTAATAGTTGAACCCAGGCAAAAGATCAACTGGGATTGTCTATATTTGTCTTATTCTTGCAATTTTCCTCTAAGTGGGAAATTATTTTCAAATAGGAAGTGAAAAAAAAAAAAGCTTAGAAATACTTCCATTTTTTAAAAATTTGTTTTGTTTTGTTCCAGGAAGGTAATTGGGTTTATTTATTTATTTAATGTTGGTACTGGGGATTGAACCCAAAACCTCATGACACTTTCAGTTTTTGGTTTTTTTTTTTTTGAGGAAATAGTTGAGACAGAGTCAAGTTTACAGAAATATTCCAGCTCAGGTTGGGAGGATTTGGAAAAAATTAGCACACTGAAAGTAAGAGATTTAACACTGCCAAATCTGGGTTAAATGTTAAATGTGAGTTTAAGTTCAAACCTAGCTCAACTCAATAAAATGAGAACAGTCTCAACGTTGGTGGCGAGATGGAGCAAACCCGCCCCACCACAGACTGAGCCCGAGGACACACTCACCAGGTTGGCCGTCAGCGAGGGTGCCGACTGGCCCAGGGCCTGGCTGCGTATGCGCACGAGGTTGGACGTCTCCGCAGAGGCAGGCCAGGCCGGTCCCGCTGCCGGGTTGGGAAGCAGGTACCTCCCTGTTGGGGTGAAGAGAAGACAGTGTGAGTAGCAGGCACAGTGGTAGCACTTCTGTAACATTCTGGCCATTCATCTTCCATACCACTTCAGTGACAGAACACAATTACACTGACTTACAGCAACCAGAAGCAAACTGATTTAATTAAGTTGGGAGATTTAGTAGCAAGTTCTGACCCCTACTTTACACATAAACCCAAGCAAACCTCTTCATCTCTAGCCTCTGTAGCTCTTGGTCTGCACAGGACAGAGGGTCTTCTGACTACTGCCTATTCCTAGGGAATGTGCTGAGAATATATGCAAATACACAGAGCATTCTCAGCATGGTAGAAATAAGCATGCACATTTGCAAATGAACTTTTAAACCATCTAATATGGAAAGTGATCTAGCAATCAACTAGAAAAGTGTCTACAAAGATCATGACCAACAAAAAGAAGAGTCGGAAACATTTCAAGGTGAAATGGGGCTTATGCCTCTTTGTCACATCTCTCTCTGAAGCACTGGTGTTCATCCAATTGTGTCAACAAGACAGATAATGGTATCCATTTGCATAAACCAGGACATTAATGTCAGTGTAGGTTCACTGAGCAGTTTACATCAACCTTGAACTCTCATATATATGTGTGTGTCTTTAGAAGTCAAACAGCTGAACCAACTCACACTGTATTATTTCTTTAGTACATGGGCTAGGTTAGTTATCACACACAAAATATAAGACTTTGTGACTAGAAAGTTAAGATGGACAGGAGTATTCACATAGTCATGAAGCTTGGTAAAAGCAGAGCCCACATTTAAGTTTTATGTGCTTTGCTGCAATACTAGCACAATGAATGGTCATAGTAGGTGCTCACTAAATATTTGTTCAATGATGAAAGAAAAACTGGGTTCTTCTTTCCCAAAATGTAATAGGGAAGAACAAATCTGACTCCATATTGATCTGTTCCTTTGACTCTTACCCTGTGCTCTGTTTGCTATACTTAGTCATGCTGGTTCTGCACCTTATGTAAAAGAAAGTCACCTATAGCCTGAAATACATAGGATAGCCTATTCTCAAGGCTCTGACCTTTAAGGGTATTAACACTTTTCCATTCATATAAAGATAAAAAGTTACAGGATAGAAAATAACATTTTTCTTGTTGGAGGTTTACAGGGACATCATGACCTTACGTGGGTGGATAGCTGCAAGAACAAAGGATTCTGACATCAAGAAGTTGGCAACAACCAACCACACTCCCTCCCCTTTTTAGTATGAAAGGAGCCTGAATACAGTTGTGGTGAAGATGGTTCTCCAGGATATTAACCTGCCATCTTCTTGGTCTGCTGGCTTTCCAAATAAAGTCATTATTCCTTGCCCAAATACCTCATCTTCCTGTTTATTGATCTGTCATGCAGTGAGCAGAGCGAGTTTAGACTCAATAACAAAAAATACATAAGGACAATGAAAAGATGGCAATCAACCCAAAGAATCTCATCTAAAGGCTGCACATGTGGGGACTCCAGCTTCACACCTCCTGGAATTGTGAGAGATTGCAGCATGTGTTGGTGGTGGTCTCACAGCAGAGGTAACATCTGTACCTTGGATTTTCCCCAGTAGATCTGTTCCTTGTACAAAAGCCTCCTCTCTTTCCTCAGGCATGTACTTTACAAGCATCCATTGGTAAATAACTACTGAAATATATTAACAAGTGTGAAAATTCATATTTTATGGTAAAGAAAATTTAAACATAAAAAATCTTCTCCACCCTTTGGTCTCCTCGCTCCTCTCTACTGTGCATTGTGTATCTGCATTATGCATCGACCAAACCTCCCCATGGGCAGAAATACCTGCTCTGGCATAAAGAGCAACGTTCTCGTAGAATCAACAAGACAACTCCTTAAACATAACATTCCTTCTTAATCTAGTAAGGGGCTGTGATGACTCATGACCCACTACTCACTTTGTACTAACAGATTTGGATTGTGCAAACTATCTACATCATTTAATGCACAGCCTTCTGTCTCAAAAACCTGTATTACTGTTCTTTGACCACTAAAAAGTGGAATAGTTCTCAGAGCTTTCTGAGAGGCTATTCCTGGGTTACAATCTTCAATTTGGTGCAAGTAAAATTTTCCATCTGTTTCTAGATCAACTGATTAATTTTTTATTAGTGCACAGGGTAGCTAGAAGCACTATCCAAGCTCAGGAGCTAGGGGCAGCTCCTATGAGTTGTCCATGTTAAGAAGTCTAATGCTTAAATCCAAGTGCTTTCAAAAATGTATATTTTAATTGCAAAAAAAAAGGAAAGTTTAAAAAAAAATCACTTTTAAAATTGCATTACAAGAATACTTAGGAATAAACCTGACCAAGAAGGTAAAAGACTTATATGCAGAAAATTATAAAACATTGATTACGGAAATTAAAGATGATTTAAAGAAATGGAAAGACATCCCATGCTCTTGGATTGAAATAATTAATATTGTTAAAACAGCCACACTATCCAAATCAATCTACAGATTTAATGTGATTCCTATCAAATTACCCAGGACATTTTTCACAGAACTAGAACAAATAATTCTAAAATTTATACGGAATCACAAAAGACCCAGAATTGTCAAAGCAATACTGAAGAAAAAGAACGAAGCTGGAGGAATAATCCTCTCAGATGTCAGGCAATACTACAGAGCTACAGTAATCCAAACAGCATGGTACTGGCACAAAAACAGACATATGGCTCAATGGAACAGAATAGAGAGTCCAGAAATAAGTCCACAGACCTATGGTCAATTAACCTTCAACAAAGGAGGCAAGAATATAAAAATGGAGAAAAGATAGCCTCTTGAACAAGTGGTGCTGGAAAAGCTGGACAGATGCATGTAAGTCAGTGAAGTTAGAACACTCCCTCACACCATACACAAAAATAAACTCAAAATGGCTTAAAGACTTAAACATAAGACAAGACACTGGAAACCTCCTAGAAAAAAATAGGCAAAACATTTCCTGACATAAATCTTAGCAATGTTCTCATAAGGCAGTCTACCAAGGCAATAGAAATAAAAGCAAAGATAAACAATGGGCCCTAATTTAACTTATAACCTTTGCACAGCAAAGGAAATTATCAACAAAAGGACAACCTACAGACCTACAGAATGGGAGATAATATTTGCAAATGATGCTACTGACAAGGGCTTAATTTTCAGAATATACAAACAGCTCATACAACTTAATAACAAACAAACAAACAAAAAATCCAATCCAAAAATGGGCAGAAGACAAGTAATTCTCCAATGAAGACATACAAATGGTCAATAGGCACATGAAAAAATGCTCAATATCATGAATTATCAGAGAATTGCAAATCAAAACTCACACCAGTCAGAACGGCTATCATTAAAAAGTCCACAAAGGATAAATGCTGGAGACGGTGTGGAGAAAACGGAACCCTCCTACACTGTTGATGGGAATGTAGTTTGGTGCAACCACTATGGAAAATAGTACACAGAGTCCTCAAAAGACTAAAAATAGACTTCCCATATGATCCAGCAATCCCATTCCTGGGCATGTATCTGGAAGGAACTCTAACTGGAAAAAATATATGCACCCCAATGTTCATAGCAGCACTATGTACAATAGCCAAGACATGGAAGCAACAGAAATGTCCATCAACAGATGAATGGATAAAAAAGCTGTGGTATATTTATACTATGGAATACTACTCAGCCATAAAAAAGAATAAAATAAAGCCATTTGCACCAACATGGGTGGACCTGGAGATTGTCATACTAAGTGAAGTAAGCCAAAAAGAGAAAGAAAAATACCATATGATAATGCTCATATGTGGAATCTAAGAAAAAAAAAAAAGAAGAAAAAAAGAGGACACTGATGAATACATCCACAAAACAGAAATAGACTCACAGACATAGTAAAGAATCTTATGGTTACCAAAGGAAAGGGGGTGGGAAGGGGTAAATTTGGGAGTTTGAGATTTGTACTTGTTAACCACTATATATAAAAATAAATAAAAACCAAATTTCTTCTGTATAGCATAGGGAACTATATTCAATATCTTGTAATAACTTTTAATGAAAAAGAATATGAAAACAAATATATGTGTATACACACACATACACACACACACACACGACTGGGACATTATGCTGTAAGCCAGAAATTGACACATTGTAACTGACTATACTCAGTAAGAAAAACAAAACAAAACAAAACAAGAACTAAAAATAGAGTTACCATATGATCCAGCAATTCCACTCCTGGGTATATATCCAGAGGAAACTCTAATTTGAAAAGATACATGCATCCCAATGTTCACAGCAACACTTAGAGCCAAGACATGGAAGCAATCTAAATGCCCATCTGTCCATCAATAGATGATTGGATAAAAAGTTGTTTTTTATATGTATTTATGTGTAATAAACACACACACACACACTGGAATACTACTCAGGCACAAAAAACAATAAAATGCCATTTGTAGCAACACGGATAGACATGGAGATTGTCATACTAAGTGAAGTAAGTCGGAAAAAGAGAGAGAAAAAAATTATCACTTTTATGTGGAATCTAAAAAAAAGACACAAATGAACTTACTTACAAAATGACTCACAGGCATAGAAAACAAACTTATGGTTACCAGGGGGAAAGGGTGAGGGACAGAAAGATAAATTGAGAGTTCGGAATTTGTAGATGCTACTATGTATAAAATAGATAAACAAGTTTAAACTGTATAGCAGAGGGAACTCTATTCGATATCTTGTAATAGCCTATAATGAAAAGGAATATATATCTGTATATGTATAACTCAATCACTATGCTGTACACGAGAAATTAATACAACATTGTAAACCAACTACACTTCAATAAAAGAAAAAAAAAGAAACTTAAAAAAATATGAAACACAGTTACCCAACATATGTGGGATTATAAGGTGACAAGAAATAAAATTTTGTTAAGCCACTGGAAAACATAATTAAATTAGGAAGCATTGATATACATATATAATGAAATGTTTATAATCCTGCCATGAGTTAGATTCTTCCATGTCATTATTGCATGAGTCTTATCCTTAGGAATCACATGAATGTTATAAATTGGATGGTCTGTTAGCACAACACATGGATGTTTTATTCCTGCCTAGACCCCCATTAGTGTTAATAGGGAAAAGAGGACAACAGATGGACTTAAGGCAGCCATTAGAAGGCTCTAACACTGTGCCATAGTTGGTCGTGATTACATCAAACTTTATACAAATTTGCTTTCTGATGACTACCAAGAGCCTCTAAAAAGTGTGTTGCTGTTGTATTCATGCATCATTTGCTGCCTACAGTTTAAGAAAATTAGCATCTGTCAACTGCATTATTCAGCTGCACAGGGTGGAAATGAGTGGATAATGCCGTTCCCAATTTGTTGTCTGAGAGGTGAGCTTGCCTAGCAATCTGGCAGCGAGATTTTTATACTGAATCAAGCTTGTTGTTACACCTGAAACTCTGACCCGCTCTGTGTTCTTTGGAAACACATTTCCAAAATTCCAATATGCTTATTAAATCATTTCTTAGGTATTGTCTACTGACATAACTAGAATTCAGAGGTAATAAATACAGGTCCATCTTACAGCTGAAATCTGTTAGCCAGAGTGATAGGAGAACTTCTCAGGCTCCAACCACAGAGGCAGGGGTTATCTAAATTTTACTGGTTACTATTACTGTTTTGGTCATAGGTTCTTTACTTAACAGAGTGAGTAGAAAGATCTGCAGCCTTTTAAGGTTATAGGTAAAAATAAGCAGATTACTAAACCTGGACTCAGGCTATGCCTTGGTTCTATCTAGGCTACATATGGTCTCTTTCCTGCAATGTATTTTCTTTATTTCCATCCTGAATTCCAAAAAACAAGAAGACCTCCATAAATGCATGTCTTCAAACATAATATACCTGCTTCCAAAGCACCCCAAAGCTTGAAGTATCCCTCTGAAGCAGGAAAATATCAGGTCAGCAATAATTTCAGCAGAACAGCTATGTAAAGAATTAAATATAGCCTCTGGAGACCTACTTTGTCGTCAGAGAGTTACAGTACCTGACTAGATTTAAAAGCTTGCAGTGCCAAAGTTCCATAACACCTGAACTGCAACAGAGATTTAGCAGTCAGTCCACGGTCTCACATTTTGGGTGATTTCTCTTGGATTACAAACAGGACATCAAAGGGAAAATAAGACCCAGGAACAACATGCCCAAGCAGTCTTTAGAAGTGGCTTATGGTGCTCAGTTTACATGAGAATTCTGGAAAAGTTTGTTTACTCCTTTAAGGTACCCACCTAGCAGAAGGAGTCTGAGGTGGCCCGCGTGTTGCTCCTAAGGGTTGTGGTGAGGCAGGGGAGCCACAGAAGGGAGGGTAGGAGAGTGGGGCAGAGGCAAGGGGCTGGGGACAAAAAGGGCAATGGGGAGCTGACACTGTGCTGGTGCTATGAGCGGGCAGATGGGGCTACATGCTCATATCACTCATCTGATAGCTTTCCCTTTGGGCCTCCAGGCTGCCGCTGTCCTGAGCATCTACGGAAGCTCTCAAAGTAGCCCCCGGAAAGCTCCCATCTACCACTAAAGTGGGAAGAGGGCCATTCCCATCACTTTTCCCTCCCCACTGCCTACTAAAACCCCCCTCACTTAATTCCACGTTCGGGTGTCTACACAAGAGAATTGAAAGCAGGGACTCAAAACAGGTATTTGTACCCATGTTCATAGCAGCATTATGGAAAACAAACTTATGGTTACCAGGGAGGGAAGCGGTGGGAAGGGATAAATTGGGAGTTTGAGATTTGCAGACACTAACTACTATATATAAAATAGATAAACAACAAGTTTATACTGTATAGCACAGGGAACTATAGTCAATATCTTATAATAACTTATGGTTAAAAAGAATATGAAAATGAATATATATATATGTTCATGTATAACTGAAATATTGTGCTGTACACCAGAAATTGACACAACATTGTAGACTGACTATACTTCAATTAAAAAATATATATATATATAAAACAACAGCCTCAAGGTGAGAATAACACTAATGTCCATTGATGGATGAATGGATAAACAAAATGTGGTGTATACAAACAATGATGTAGGACTCAGCCTTTCAAAGGAAGGAAACTGACACATGCTACACATGTGTGAACATGTGCTACACATGGATGAACCCTGAAGACAGGCTAAATGAAATAAGCCAGACACAAACGGACACATTTATATGACTCCACTTATATGAGGTTCCTGGAATAGTCAAGTTCATTGAGACAGCAAGTGTAACAGTGGTTACTGGGGGGCGGGGGAAGTGGGGGAATGAGGCATTATTGTTTAATGGTTAAGAGTTTCAGTTTGAGGTGGTGAAAAAGTTCTAGAGGTGGATAATGGGGATTGTTGCACAACAATATGAAAGTGCTAAATGCCACTGAATTGTATGCTTAAAAGTGATTAAAACAGAAAATTTTGTTATGGATATTTTAACACATACACAGGTACACACACACACATATATAATTACCCTCCCTTGCTTAGCCAAAACCACTGCACCTTCCACAGGAAAAAATGAGGGAGTTCCTTTTATTGTCCAAAAGAAGGCATCCACAGTGAACTACAACAGCACCTGCTTTCACAAGTTATGCTTAAATTATACTTCAGCCCTGAGTCATTTGTGAGTCAGAGGAACTGAGTTTTTCAAGAACCCTCAAACTTTTGGAATGGAGAAAGCCTGAGGACCATGCTAAGTCACTGGCTGGATCTGGGCAGAATCCATGAGTCAGCAGCCATCACCCTAACCTGTACTCCAACATCGAGCTTTTTCTCTCGCACACCACACCGCTCAGCCCTCAACATCAGCTGCCACATTACAGGGACCACCATGCTCATGGGCCGCGAGCACCTCCCTTTGCTCATCTCAGCTGTGCTGCTATGACACAGAGACATGTTCCTTTCACCTTCTCTCTCACACGGGTGGCTGATTTCCAATTTCCTGTCCCCACTGCCAAAGAATAACTATACTTAGACAGGACTGACAGTACGGCTAAATCATTCTTCTTAATGGCATAAATAAATATAATTTGAGAAACCAACAGACTTGTGACCAGGGACTGCTGAAGTTCACTGACTCCAATATTGAGCTGCTATTCTAGCCTTAAAAAAATGGGGAAAAAAAAAGTGGTGTATGTTGACTCACACAAGTAAAGTCCAATGCATAGGCTTGACCCCAAGTCCTTGAAGACATCACTGTCTACTAGCTAGGGATCTCCCCCCATTGACAGGAAACAGAGCTGAATGGAGAGAGGATGCATGTCTTTGAGGAGATGGGCTGTCACGACGAGCATGATGACGCCAGTGGGATATCAAGGTCTGAATCAGATTAATCGCCCAATGCAGCAGTCTCCAAATTTATGTTTTGCTACTAGCCTCAAATCCACCAGAGATGCCCAATTTCACTTCTTAGACTATTATCATCAGCATTTTGTATTTAACACAGAATGGCGAGACAATACTACCAACCACAACACTAGCAACCACAAGGACCTAGTGACAAAGTTAGGGGGATGCTTTAAAGGGAAGCTTGTAGCCAGCAGGGCAGATAGCAGATGGTAAGAGTTTAGGGCAAGCCTAGACTGACTGGGTCCATGAGAAGCAGTTCAAGGAGTCTTGCGAGCCCATTCCATACCATGAGCCAGGGACTATGGGAAGATGACACACGCCTGCCTACAACACAGGAATCAAAGCCCATGAACAAACCACAGGTTATGCGAGCATCTCAAGCTGCAGCTGCCACTGTCAGCTGCAGCTTTACATCAAAAGTAACTTTCAGAGTGGACAATGCAACCAGATGACCCAAAGGTACAGCGGCCTTTTCACCCTCTGTCACAGACAGCCACCCTGTTACTCTTGCCACTGTATGACAGAAGGACAGAAACGCCAACACACAGTCTGTGTTTAAATGGAAACAGTTCAACTCTACACTCCCCGAGAAATCTATGTGGCCTTTCCTCTCTTTTCCCTTAACTTGTTCTTAAAGAAGAAATATTCTTCTTATCTAGCAAGATTACCAAATTCTAATAAAGGGAGGTATGAGGATCATCTGAGTTGATACATGACACAGAGCTTAGTAAGCTTCAATGTTTCTGTTATTTTAGGTATTCACACTGCTGCCTTTCGGCGTGCCAACCCCCAGAAAATTCTCCCATTGTGCAATGAGACTCAGCCCTGGCCAGCAACTCCCGGATGCAGCTAGACCACTGAGGAGTCTCCGTTCAGTTGGTGACTGTCTGGATTTAAAATTTTTATCCAAAGATACATAATGGTTTGGCTCTAAGCTCTCTGTACAGACCAAAGGCTAATGTGACAACTTAACATTGATTTTTAAAGAAGTATGAAATAGAGCTACTCTAATGAGCATATGATAACAAGAATCTGACGCTAAGCAGCACTGCGGGAAATGTCCTGAGGGCACCCAGGAGCTGGGTGGGGATGCTGTGTAAGCGATGCTGGGCATAGGTCAGAGTTAACATCTGCAATCTGGCCTCCCTCCATCCTCGTATTGAAATATAATTCAGCAGAATGAATTGCCAGACATGTCTAACCCCCCTGGGAAATGACAGATATTGATGAATGCTGTTGGGAAGATATATGGAAGGAAACGGCAAATAAATAGAACCATTTTTTCTCAGAGTCATTTTGTAAATGTGTGGAGCAGCTGTTAAACTACTTGTCAGCTCCTCATCCTCTCTTCCTTTCTCCTTCCTCACCCCCATCTGCATTCTCTACACCTTTCTATAACCTCCCCGAGGACCAGTATCTTGCCCTCTTCAAAATGATAAACGAGTAAGAGCCATCTCCTCCTCCCCTGTCATACTCTGACTGCTCAAGCCACTTATTCCAATCCTTTCCAAAACTGCATTCCATCCAAACACGTTTGCTGCCCTCTCTGGATCCTGGAAAGATAGGTGACCCTTGAACAACATAGATTTGAACTGCACAGGTCCACTTACTCACGAATTATTTTCAGTAGTAAATACTGCAGTACTACACCATACACAAATGATTCAATCTGCAGGGTGGAACCACGGATACAAAGGAAACACAAATGCCAAGGCACCGTGCACAGGGAGGGCTCGCTATAAGTTATACATGGATTTGGGACTGGAGGGTGGGTATCCCAAACCTCCACATTGTTCTAGGGGCAACTGTCCAATTTTGAAGTCATGAAATGAAACTGTTGAATTCAAGTCTATTACCATTTGGTCCCTGTCACGACGTTCAAATTCACAAATCAAAGCCTGACTATTACTGTGTAGCAGCTGTGTGACCTTGTTAACATCTTAAACCTCAGTTTCCCATAAATGTTCTGTAAAACAAGAGGACTGACCAACATCCTGGGGTGACTGAGTACTACTTTAGAATATCAACAGAGAGCCTGTCATACCATCTGGCAAACAGAAGATCTTCAAAAGCAATGACTAATTATCCCGTCTACTGTCCACTGCTGAACAACTCTTCCTGGCAAGGGCATTCCTCCTTGGTGTCATCCTTGGACTGGATCAGATGCTCTCCAGTTCGGGGTCCTTTGGGGTAAGTGGCTCTCATTCCATTCACTAAGTGGACTCAGCAGCACAGAGTGGGAAGCCAGTCAGATAGGGGATTGCACCCTGCTCTCACCATTTATTAGCTGGGGAACCCTGGATAAATTACTTTGCTTCTCTGGGTTTTCATGTCTAGATCTCTAGGAATGATAGTAGGTAACACATGCCAACTGCCCACCACAACGTGGAACACAATTTGTGTTCAGTGGTAGCTCAGGTCTCCTCCAGGCTGCTTTACCCGTCTTGGCATCACTGGCATTGAATCCACAACCAGGGGTGGTACTAGCCTTACTTTCCCCCATCAACCACCTGCTTCCACGGAGCTGCATGTGTGTAGAGCACCATTTATCTCTGTACCCAATATGCTCCTCTACATTTAAACTGTGTCACCTGGGACCGTATCTCATCTGTCTTTGTGGCCCCACGTCACACCCCGCACACAGAACCGACTAAACTTTTACAGGGTCACACCCTTATGTCTGTGTATATTTACTCACTCTCTTCTCTCTCATTTATATTTCTCCCAAGGTTCAAATTGTTCCTTTATTGTTTAGTTCCCCATTGCCTAGAATATTCAAATATGGTTCAGTTGTTTGTTTTGTAACAATAACAGTGATGAAAAGGACTCGGCAGCCTTAAATTTGACGCAGAGAACATCATGTCACTTTTACTGGCTTTGATTTTCTCTTCTGAAAGCTGTCTCCAAAAGAGTCCAACACCTCCACAAAACACTTTGTATTTTCAAGCCAAACTGATTAACCTCAGTACATGTGAGGACAATTTGTACTTAGGATGTTACTTTTTAGAGAAATTATGAATCCTACTCAATACTATTCTTTCGCATACTAGGATGTTTTGATGGCAGCCCTGAGATGCTAAGCATTTCTGACAACTGCCCTACATCTAAACAGTTATCGCAGAGGCCAAGGAGGAATCGGGACCAGGAATTTTACAAGAGAAACAAAAAGAACAAAGGCAGCCACAAGGGCATAAAATAAACTCCATATGACAATCTAAGCAGAAATTTCCAGACAAGTACCAATTTCCTAACAGGTTCTCTATTTTTACAAAGAAACCTCTATATACAATCTAATTCTGATAGCAGTATAGTTCCACATACATTGCTTTAGAACAGTTTCTAGTTCCATGCTGGTGTTTGTATTCCAAGCAGATTTAAAATTTTTCCTCCTCAATGGCTACGTATGGTCCCAGAAGAATCTCACGTTTCTGTACTAAATGTTTGTTGATACTGATTAATGAGTAAGCCGAAAATCTAGAACACAATTATAACATTTTTTTTCAAAAACATCACATAAATCTCCAGCACCTCCAAATGCCATTTTGTTAGTGTCCTCTTTCTGGGGTGGAGGTTCTCCATCAGGGACCGTAAAACCCGCTGCCTTCTTCCCTTACTAGGAAAGTTAACGCCCACTCTAGCTGGTTTAAAAGCAATAGGATCTAGGAACCACTGTTATCCAAACTGCAACCCTGTGCCCTGAATTAAATTCTAACGAATCCTAAGTGCGCTGCAAAATTTAACACTGCCCTTGTTTTTACCATGAGGAAAATTTAAGCCAAGATTAGCATCATGATTGCCTCAAGCACTGCTCGGAAATTAATGACCAGTGTAGGGCTGGAATTCAACCTTTCCATGTCTGGTCTAAAATATAGCCCCTGACTTCTTCTGAAAGCTCAGATGTCATTAAGTAGTCTTGAACTCCAAGGTCAGTGCCACATGTCTTAAAGTAACAGCATCACTAGGCTACTTCCCACTCCTCTTTAGGGAATTCAGCCATGCTTATGGGACAATCAGTGTGCTCTGGTGCTCAGGTAGGGGATTTGGTTGTTCCAGTCATCCTCCAAATAGTCATCTCTCAAGATCAAGAGCCTGATCATCTTCCAGCCATTCCATTAAATGCATTTAACCTCCTATTATTTGAATCCACAGAGAGCACTGTGACTGTCAAAAGAGTGGCAGTGGGGCACATACACACAGACTTTCACACATTAAAGAATATATCATATATCAGATCTGCTTATGGTTGTCCAGAAACTTGGTCCTGTCTCCAAGAAGACTGCAGGTAAAGTTAAAGGTGGAAGGGTTCATAAGAAAAGAATAGTGTACTAATGCCTAGGTGTAAGGTCTCTAGGCCCTTGCCCCTCACACCATGCACGTACCTATGAGAAACATGTCTGTGAAGGCCTCGGTATACAACCCTTCCTGCAGCTACCGATAGACTTGCCAGATTTCACAAATTAAAATACAAGATGCCTAAACAAACTGGAATTCAAGTAAATATGAATATGTATACCCCAAATATCACAATGGACATATGTATACCAAATATTATTACTTGTCTCTCTGAAATTAAACTTTAATGGAGGGACATGTGTTTCATCTGGAGATTCCATGTACTGAGCACTTAGGAGGGCCAATGCAGGAGGTTTTGCTTTGAGGATACAAGGAAGAGGTCCTTGAGGAATTTATAAAGCAGTAAAAGGGATGATAGGTCCACAATTAATACAAAGTTAAAAGTGACCCATCCTGGAAGAGGAGAGACAAGTACGGTGGTGGCAGGGAGGAAAGAATCAAGTATGGCTGTGGAAAAATCAGCACAAGTGATGTGATGGGGTTTGAGACGGAATGTGAATGCGGTAAAGGATCACAAGCTTCATTTCCCTGTTTTACACACCTAAGAATGGGGATCTTATTGCTCTGGGTTTGTGCACACATCATCTTCCATTATTTTTCTATTATTTATATACACCAGGGCAGCCAAACACTAGCTAGATGGAGTAAAAACAAAACAAAACAAAAAAATGCTTTGCATTGAGATTCCTAGCAAACAAGCAAAGATAGAAAGACAGCTCTCATTACTCAACAAAAGAAAGAATTGAAATTTATCGGACCAAGCTAATGTCTTTTTCTTCGTTTCAGGGGTTTTAACAAAAGGGCAGTGACACACATAATTGTCACTGGCATCTACAGTAATGTAGGGCAAAGATGCAGGCGCATCCTATGTTATGGAGCACAAAATAAAAACCAAGGGAAATAAAAATCAATGCTGTGTGTGCATGTACACACATGAAAGTCCTCATGTGTACTTAACATACATACACGCCTCTCCTTTATAGGGACTTGGAAACTGGGAGTGAAGTTACCTTATGCAAAATTCTTGAGGCCTAATTTGGTGCAATGTCAATAATTTACAGTGGTCATGACTCAACCTGTGTTCTCAACTCAGAAAAAGGGAAACAGACATTTAAATGGTATTCTCTTTTTTCCTAAGTTTTACCCCCCAGTGATCAAGTCAGCTCTGAGTTAAAACCAAGAAGGAGGCCTACCCTCACCTCTCCCTCCAGGCCCTAGTGGGATGCAGAGACCTAAGATGGTCAGAGAAGAGAGAAATGATCTGGCAAGGCAGACACAAGAAAACAAATCTAGCCCTGACAATAGGCACTGATTAAGTACTTGAATGACAATGGAACGTGACAGTGACAAACACAGGCTGCCACCACCAGAGTTGTCCATAGATCAGAAACACTAATTTTTGCCCATCTTTAAACTTCCCAATAGGTGGCATTTGCATTTCTTCACCTACTCGTCTTACTGTGGAGTTGACAAAGAGTCAGCTTCATTTTCAGTTTCCATCCAGGAAGTTTAAAAAACCCTCTACACTCCTGATCTTTGATTAGCCACTGAAAATGAGTTTTAAGTAAGAGATGGATGGCCTGGTGTGCTCAGTTTCAGAAGACAGGACATCACTATCAGGTTCCTCCAGGGAAGGAAGGGGCTTCCTCACTCAGTGGTAGAGACAGCATCTATGTGTGAAGGGAGAAAATGAGAGGAAACGAAGGAAAACTAGTCTTTGCAAAGACTTCTATTGCTCGTCTTGGTAGCTCAAAGTATTTACTACTCAAGCTTGAAGGGACCTTGAGAGTGTCTGGTCCAATATACTTATTTTACAAATGAGGAAATTGAGAACCAGAAACAAAGGCGTAACTACTTAGCAGTTGACTTGGGACTAGAATCTGCACCTCAAATCCCCGTTTCAGGTCCTTCTCATTACACCCTGAAAAATCAGTACAGGAGATGTCAAGATGCTTTCCCCACCCAGACAAGTCACTTGCTTTCCATCTTTTAAAACCCATTCAGCGTAACTCAGGTGTTCCATTCTCCTGTTCCACGTCTCCCCGAGTCACTACTGCATTACACTTCACTACCACGCCTGTGTTGTCCAGAGGATTTATGTGTGGTCCAAATGACTGATTCCAGCACATGAGCAGTTAGCACCTCACATGCACCACTATGCAATTGTCCTGCAGTTTGACCGTGTATAAGCAAGTGTTACCAGAAGAGCCAGCTGCCTACCTACATTCAACTTCATACATGGGTTCCAGTGTGATGTGAAATGAGCACTCACCAGCTTCCTTGCCTTCCCCAACCTAACCTCCCCCTCCCCAATAACTGTGGGTGCTGTATGTGGGATTTAACAGTCAGTACTAATTTTCTATTACTTAAATTCATGTTTTATATTCTTAACTATAATAGAGTCAATTCAACTTTTGTGGCTTATCAAACACACTGAAGAATCACAGGGATCTAAAACTGCTTCATCTCTTACAGATGATACATCTAAGTAACTGTGAATCACAAGCATAAGCTTGGAATCAGCACACTTTTCAGAACCTCCAAGTACACAACGCATGAAGGAAAACCACGCCCAGTCGTGCCCAGGCCTTAGCCCATGCTACCAGAAAGAAACAGTCTTTCAGGGAAGTACTAAAAATACAGCCAAGGGGAAAAGAAAATAAAAAGAAATGCTTTATAAAAAAAAAAACACCCTGAAATCAATTTTCTATTCTAAAGGGAATTTAAAGAATCAACAACTTAAATATTTGATGTATGGATTCAATAAGTTCATTTTTCTCTCAGAAATAACCAAAGTCCATTATTCATGAATCACATTAGAACACAAGAAATAAGGGGTGGAGAGAGAATTGGGGAAGAGATAGAAAGAGGGAGAAAAAGTGCTTTGGGGATCCTAAAATTCACATATCTTTGGTTTGATTCTGTTAAGTTTCTTCATTAGCCTAATTGGTATGAAGAACTTCTGTATATAAAATGTATTTAGATATCTACAATCTTTAAAATAACTCCAGTAAAAACTTTAAATGGCCACTAGACCCTCTCTTCTTTGGTGTACTTTGAAGAATTTCAGTCAATGGGTTTGATCACATCCAGCACACCCAGCTCAAGACTAAGATGGCCACCTTATTTTGCAAGCGATAATGGTATAGCTGTATCTCAGGATGCAACTCAGCTTCCTACCCCAGCAGTCTCAGGATTCTATGTCACAGTGATTTAAGGCCCAAGTTACCTTTTGCTTTGTAGAAGGCATATCAAGATACTTAAGAGAAATTGGGTCTTCTAGCAATAACATCTTCTTAATTAATGCTCAGGGCTAATTTTTAAGTCCTTCAAACTCGATCTGGTACAGAATTGTAAAACAGATTTCTGAAGAACCATATTTCCTAACCTAACAGGCCCCCAGCCCACTCTGGAGCTCATGCACACATCAAAGCCAACAGCCCAGTGTCTCACCTGGCTCTTGGTGTAAGAGCAACATCTGATTCTCCCAGTCCTTATTTATTCAGACTCTTTCCTTAATTCTCCTATCACGTCTGACATCACCTCTTAGATGGTTTTGTTGGTGTAAAATGTCTGAAGAAGAGATCACAGCTTCTTGTAGGACTCTGCAGCCTGGCTCTGAACAAGGTGGCAATTTCCAAGCAGCATGTGACCTGGAGCCTGGGAACTACCATGTGAGGACCATCCTGTTTGATGGAGCAATGACTCCTGAGTAGACCACCTGCAGAGGGGCTGAGCTCCAGCAGAAGGCTCCCTGATAGGGAGCCACTGGGAGGCAGCATCTGTCAAAGGAACCAGCGAACAGCACGTGCTCCATGATGGCAGAGTCTCACAAGGTCTTCCTACCCTGACAAGGAGATACAGCAAACATAAAACACGCCAACATTGCCATCTTCTAATTAGAACCCCTTGGCAGCAAACAAAATATCCAGACATAAACTGACACAGGAGCAGTGAAGAGGGCAAATGGTTTTAAAGGCTACTTAAAACCATGCCCTCGCACCAGAGAAAAGATGCTCTTGGACTTGCCTCTTGATTATTGGCGACTCAGAAAAATAGGTGGAGACACCCTCCAGCTTCATAAACCATTGGTGATCAACTTCAGTTTTACAAGCTCTAAAACGGAACACTAACCCAAGAATTCCTGCCCTCGGTCATTTGCTTCCAGCATAGAGAATTTATCAGCACTGAGCAATAATAGTAAAACAAATAGAAGCAGGATGTTTTTAAGTCAGTAAAAACCTTAAGTGCGAATTATCTGGGTTTTTTTTCCTGTTGGCCAGGAGCCAAGAACCCAAAATGAGAGCATCACAAGTGCACTGTTCCTAACAACTGTAAAGACCTTCGCCCTTTAAAAGTTTCAAAACTTGCCAGATTTTAAAATATTAACATTTCAGTCATCCTTCATGGGTTGGTTAAGTCCACTGCTCAGTCCACAACACCACCACACACCCAGGCCCCACTTCCAAGCTCCCACGGGCTCTGGCTCTATCTCTGAAGAATCCCACTTTGTGCACCAAAACTCCCCTTACCCTTGGACAACTCAGCTCCACCCTCCCCACGGCTATCTTGAGTGACCCTGGACCAGGCCCCTCTGCTATGTTCTGTGGAGCTAATGTTCCCAGTACACACATTTCCCTGGTGCCTTAACCTTTCCCTCAGACATGTACACTGACTTTCAGTTCATGATCTCAGACCTTAAATGGGCTCCCAATGCTTCCAAGAAATCCTGCTACATTTATAGCTCCCCTTCCTGGTCTCTGAGATCATTTCAGACTTCCTTCCCTATTCAACTCCCATAATAACCCTCCCGACCCCCTCCTGGATATCTCATAATGCATTGAGAAAAGTGAAGGCTCTAAATCTATTAAACTATCTGCTTTTTATTAAAAGAAAATGTGTTAAAATACATGACCTGAAAGGCAACATCTTAAAATTAAACTTCTTATTTAGAAGTAACTGTAGGTTCACATGCAGCTGTGAGAAATACTACAGAGAGACCCCAGGTGGACTTTATCCAGGGTCCTGCAATGGTAACATCCTACAAAACTATGATGTAGTCACAACCAGGATAATGACATGGATACAGTCATGTATCCTTCATGAATCCAACATGAATCCCTCATGTTGCCCAAGTAGAGCCACACCTACTTCCCTCCCATCTCTAACCTCTTTAAGCCCTAACAACCACTAATCAGTTCCCTACTTCCATAATTGTGTCATTTCAAGAATGTTACATAGAAAGGAAATGACACAGCAGGTAACCTCTTGGTTTTTCTTCACTTGGACTTTTCTAGAGATTCACCCAGGTTGCTCCTAACCCCGTGCACTCCAGCTTGTCTACATTTCACCACCCTCTGTGAGGTTTCCAGAGACTACACTGTTGAACTCAAATACAATTTCTTGTCCTTATCTTATTTTCTCAGAGGCTAATCCTTTCCTTCTCAAAACTACGATGCTCTGCTTCTGTCAATGCACAGTCCTCCTCAGTGTTCCTACTTACCGTCTCAAAGGCATTTCAGACCTAACATACTGAAAACCGAATTAATCATATCCTATTTCTTTATTAAAACTTATTTCTCAGTCTCCCCTGCCTTCATAAGTGCCATGTTTTCCCTGCCTTTTATGTAGTTGGACTCAGAGTCAAGAGCCCAGCAGGGACCGAGGGCTACCCCAGCTCCAGCACCAGCCTTGAATTCAGCTGTGACCATGTGGTAGTATCTTGCCAAAAGAATGGGAATAGACACAAAGTGTGTCTCTTCCAGTACAGGACTTTTAGGAAGTCAGAAAGGTTCTTCTCTTTCTTTCCACTTCCAGCAGCTGGAGGCAGAGTATCTTGAGGCCACAGAGAAAGAATCAAAGCAGAAGGTGGAAGAAATGTGGGTCGCTAACTCACCAGGAGGGAGGGAGCTGCCTGCTAACCCAAACACTTACATTAGCTAGAAATATATGGCTATTGTGTTCAGCCACAGATATTTTTTGGTTTGCTTGTTATAGCATGTGGTGTTACCCTAATACACACCATTTTTACCTAGGCATTCTTTTGATGATATTACAAACACAAAGAAATCTAGAGCATATAGAAGAATATTTAGGTGAAATATTTACTAAATACCATGGCTACCTATAAAATATTTATATTTTCTGTAAATTTGCTTTAATCTAAATTCTGTCCAATGTGCCCACTAAGCTGAAGAGAACTTTAGGATGAGAAACTCATTAAACTCTACACAGCTCTCAAACTTGATACCCTTCAACTTAATTTTAAAGGAAAGAATATTTTCTGGAACTGCATAGTTTGTTTTGCCTTTCCCTCTTTAAGTAAAATCATTCTGAAATGCCTTTTTATTTGTATTTTCAGATGTTATACAAAACTGATTTCCATAATCCAAGAAGGAAAAAATCTCTCATTTTTCCCCCAGATAGAATACCATCATTCTAACAGTTTTAGAAGTTCTAATTTATACTGTCTACAAAGCCGACTTCTGATTATGATGTGCAAGTGATACACATACGAAGGTTCCTCTTTGTTTTACATTCCCAACAACCCAAATATGTTGTGAAAACAATCCTCTTCATATGGAAAGAAGCCTTCCTTCGTTTCCTGGCTGTTAGGGCTGTAACACGCAGGCATCACAGCTGTGGAAGGCAGGACTAGGATTCAAGGCAATCATTTGCATATCAAGAAGCCAGGAGTCAAGATCCTGAGGTTCTGCCCTTCATTCTGCAGCTTCCTTGCTGTGAACTGTCAGCACATTACCACACAGTCATGCTCAGACTTAAGGGTCTGTATAATGATTCCAATAATGCATCTCTTCCTCATCAGGGGGCTCCAAAACTCAGTCAATGTTTACGTGTTGCTTCTGGTTGCCTATTTAGCAAGCTGCGAGCCATGAAGACATAAAACATCATCAGCCTCAAAAAAAGAAAAAAAAACAAAGAAAGAAAGAAAGAAAGAAAGAAAAAAGAAAAAAAAAATCCAGGCAGTGATAGGCATGGTAAACTCGAGGTCGTTGTTTCAATGCCAGACCTGCATAAAAGGTTCTGGTTGTTTTTCCCCTCTGATCTAATAATCTTAGTGATTCAAAACTTTAGTTAGGGAAGAAAATACCAAAAGTCCAATCAAGGGTGATTATGCATGGTAGAATTATAGGCTTACGGTTTCTCCTTTATGGTGCTCTGCATTTACTAAATTGTCACATTAAACACACATTACTTTCATAACCGAAAAACAGGTAAACATAAATATTTTGATTGTAAGAGACTGCATTTAAAGAGGAGAAAGACTGACCACCTTAGATGAAACTATTGGTGCTAATTCCTCACTTCCCTCCCAGGAGCATTATACACCTGCACTTTGCCAAGGTGTCATGGTGGGTGGAGCATGCTTCTGCCCCTTGACGCTGGGCTTGACCATGTGACTTTCTCTGGCCAATAGGAAGTTAGCAGACATGATGCCAGCAGAAGCTTGAAACCTGCCCGTGCATGTGGATGTGCACATGCTTGCTCCTGTCTTTTACCAGGAGGACACAATGCCTGGGGTAGCTGCTGGTCCAAGGAAGACGAGAGACACATGGAGCAGACCTAGAACTAATCGCAACAGAGCCCAGGCTAAATCATCCAAAACCTGGCTGACCTGCAGCCAAGTGAGAAAGAAAAGGAATATGTACTGCTGTCTGATAGTGAAATTTTTGTGGTTATAGAGCATTATTGTTGTCAACTGGTATACTACCTGATGCCACAAAAAAACCTCAGAGGCAAAAAATAACTCATATATTGAATTGAAGTGTATAAAAGGCCATACAGCATCCTTCTTCACATGCCCATTTATAAAGGGAACCAAGGCAAACATCATCCCAGTTGGAGAAAACTCCTTAGCCAATGGTAACTATTCCTCCCCTTTGTTAAATATATAATTAATTACAATTATGGTAAGTCCTATGAAGAGGTACTATGAGTCCATTCAACAATGAGATTTCACATTAAAAATATATTGTGAGCCATTTTCAATGTTTAAATGTATTTTTACATCATGATATTTAATGTTTATAATAGTTTTCCATTTTATGTGTATATCATAATATGTTTAATCAATATTCTTTTGCCAGATATGTAGATTTTAGATAATATTTTAATTATTATAAATGGTGCTGCTCTAAACTTTCCTGGAGTTAATTCTCTGCATATATTCAACTATTTCTTTGTGATGAAATCTGAGGAAAAGAATGGTTAAGTTAACAAATGCGTAAACTTTAAAGTTCTTCTGGGGTAATTCTTTGTATTTATTTATTTATTCTTAACAGAGGTACTGGGGATTGAACACAGGACCTCGTACGTGCCAGGCACGCACTTCACCACTGAGCCATACCCTGCCCCTACTAACGTTTTTAATATGTATTAACTGCCTAGTTTTACTTTACTTTTCTAATTAATGAAACAGGATCCCTACAGATGAGTCAGCCCCAGATACTAACTGAGCAAAAATTTTCCCACCTAGGATTCACTCCAATTAATCCTGCTGGAATTTACTGAAAACCTATCGGGTATCACCCGTGCCAGGCACAGTGGAGAGCTTACAGCCTTGGACCCTGGAGCAATGACATCTGGTTTCAAATCTTGGCTCTGCTGTGTATGAGCACCATGATCTTGTGCAATTTACTCAATCTGTTTGTGCCTCAGTGTTCTAATCTATGAAATGGGGATAAGAGTGCCACCCTCCTAAGTGCACAGAGATGTTGGAAGGATTGAATCAGTCAATAAATGTAATTCCCTAAAAACCATGCCTGCCACATAGTAAGCTCTTCATATTAGCTGTCATTATTACGAGGGACGAATAGATGAAAAGACCACAGATCTTCCTCTTAGAAAGCTAACAGTTTACTGAAACTTACCAAGGACAATTGGGTGGCAAAATTTTCATATTATAAATTAAGCCTTCACAAATTCTGTTTTAAAGCAAGCATAAAATGGCTAAGGTAGGGGGGAGCTCTTGGATTAAAACAAAGTTAAGCAATAGGAAGGTGGCTGGCCTTCAAATTACAGAATTATTAGGCACAAACCACTGATGGCAAAACCAGTTTGACTTAAGTTTAGCAACAAGGTCTATCCCAAGGGAAGATCCTATGTGATTACTTATAGTTGCCTAAAACTATGGGAAACCATTTTGCTTCAAGATCAGAAATGATGCTGCTTCTCTCTCTGCTCCACCACCTGATGCTAGCACAGAGCCTGACACAACGTAGAAATTCGGTTGATAAGGGTTTCAAACTGATGTTCAGGAGCCCAAGTTACCCATCAACTGAAAAAACCCTCAGTTCAATTCGTTATGCACAGAATACTAATAGCCACCATCCCTAGGCTGGGTGCTTTGCATATGCTATTTCATTAAACTCTGGGTGAAGATATCTACAAGGCCAATTAAGAATGTTTTCTTCAAATTCTGATATAACTTTCAAGTGTCTGCTTTTTAGAACAGGCTGACGTTCAAGAGATTTTTTAAAAGCTCTCCGAAAGGCTATTAAATATTTTTGAAAAGTATCTGACCAAAGATGTAATTACCTAAAATAACTGTGTATCAAGCCAAACTGCAAAGGCTAGACTTGCTAGAGCTGTTGAGATTTTCAAATGAGATTCAAGTCCAGCTTTTTTTTTTTTAAAGCTGAAGGCCAAATTTCATGTTTCAGGTCATTTACCTGCATTGAGAGCTACACCTTTGCATTATGTTAAAGCTTTAAGCAAACTGCTTAAGCAAAAATTTGAGAGAACCCTTGCTCCCTCCTCCAATTGGTCAAAACTAGTTTAGCCAAATTAAGTAACTTTCCTAAGTGAAATTAATAAGTAAGGGGGTAAACCTTTTAACCTGTAAGATTTAATTTCCCCACCTGAAAAACTAAGGGTTAGACTAAATCTTTAGGATCTCCCACTTAAAAAAGCAAACATTTTGCATCTATAAAAACGAAAGCAAAAAAAAAAATCCTAACAAGCAATAGAAGAGTATCAGTAGAGCTCAAGTGTGAACATTTGCCTTAAACTTAGTGAAGTGCAGAAATTTTTTTGATTTTTTTTTTCACCCCTCGGCCTGAAATTAGCTTCACCCTCCATCCCAGGAGTGTGCTACACTGGGTCATGTGTTCTAGGCTCCACTGATCATGGGACAGAAGCATTTCTGCCCCCCAAAATTCCACCTCCAAAAAGTCAAAATCCGTATTCTCCAAAAAAATGAAGAACTCAACGCATTTCCAGATCATTTATGAACTGGCAGAAAAGAATGACATGTGTAGAGAAAACTTTGCATGGGGGTTTGGAAAAACAATGAAGTTTCTTACAAAATATTTATATTTAGAGGAAAAAGCACTCAGAATGAAAAAAAAAAACCCAGAAATCTAACCTTCAGAGATTTAAAATGAAGTTTAATAACCTGAAAATTTATATGGTGAGTTTTTTAATGCTTTAAGTTATTTCAATTTGGTTATCTTTAAAGTCAACAAAATTTATCTGTAGGTTTTCTGGATTTGAATTTTTTAAATTAATTTTAACAACATAGTTTAAAAATGGGTGAAAGAAAAAAGAAAATGAGTGAAAGATTTGAACAGGCACTTCACAAAAGGAGAAGTACAAATGTACAATGAGTATCTGAAAAGACATTCGACATCATTTAGTCATCCAGAAAATACACAGTAAATCCAGACTGTGATAGGACTATTTACCCATTAAAATGGCTAGAATTAAAAAGACAGGCAATACCACAGGTTGGCAAGGATGCAGAGCAATTAGATTCCTTACCTGTTGCTGGTGGGAATGCAAAACGGTACCATTTTGAAAACTGGCAGTTTCTTATAAAGTTCAACATACACTACTGATACACGTGGATGCATCTTACACCGAGCAAAAGAAGCCAGACACCAAAAAGCACATACTCTATGATTCCATTAATACAAAATTCTTAAACTGAACCTAATCTAGAGACAAAAAGCAGATCCATCACTCCTGGGCCCAAGGAAAGGGCACAGGAATATTTTATACCCTGATTTTGGTGGTAGTTACACCAGCGTGTAAATTTGCCAAAACCCATCTGTGTGTACAGACACTGAGAGTGGACATGTTTTTATTATATGTAAATTACACCTCAGTAAAATTTACTAATAAAATCCTCAGTTTAACTGCTCTCTCTTGGATTAGATTTTACCGAACGGTCTGTGGAGGGGCAGGCACATTCTTAGAGGCTGGTTTTCACACGTGGATCTCCAGTGTTGCTGGGGACCTTTCTCCCGCTGTCCTTACCTATCCATGGGGGATTGGTTCTCTGGGAGACTAAAATTCATGATGCTCAAGTCCCTTATATAACATGGCACAGTATTTGTATATCAACTATGCACATCCTCCAGGATACTTTGTCACCTTTAAATTACTTATAAAACCTAAGACAATGTAAATGCTATGTAAATAGTTGCTGGCAGACTGCAAATTCAAGTTTTGCTTTAGGGAACTTCTGGAATTTTAAAAAATATGTTCCATCTGCTGTTGGTTGAATCCGTGGATATGGAACCCATGGATACAGAGGACTGTACCATGTAGGTGAAATCCCCTCTCTGAAACAAGTCTTACTGACGCGACTCACCTGTCAGAGCACCTCCCAGGCTTCCCCGCCGCAGCTGTCTTCCATCCTCACTGAGCTGTTTTTTAAACTTCAGCGACTTTCCGGGACCAGAAGCTACATCTGGGTTGCTGCATTTCCGAAATGGCATGGGTGGAGGGGATAATATGTGGTCAAGCTGCAGAGAGAAGGACAGAGGCGTCACGTGCTGGGGACACTCTCAGCACGACCAGCATGCATGAGCCACCATTCACACCTTCTTCCTTCTTTTCCTTCTCCAAAACCCTCTTCCTAACCCTGTTTTTAATTTGGCTACTTTTGAGATCTCAGAGTTTCACTGTTGAGTGTTCCATCTGAAAGATTATCTGGCTGGCTACAAAATCACCACTGCAGTGTTTTCAAGCTTCAGGTCACAGCATATTAGCGGATCATAAAGTCAAGTTTAGTAAGTTGTGACCAGTATTTTTTTAGTGCAACAGAAGAGAAATCACCAGAGTCCAATGAAGGAAGGAAAAGTATCATTTCATGAAATGTTTAAGTTGTAAACTTATGTGTGTGTATCCTGAGTCACCATGTACAATACGTCTTTCTGTGAGCCATCATCCCCCTAAAAAATGAAGACTATTGTTCTATAGATTCTCTACAGAATCAAAAGATCACTTCTTTAGTTGGCCACAAAAGAAAATTCACAAGATTTTGGTGCTCACAAATACATATAGGGAAGGGAAATCTCCGAGTACAATGCTTAATGGAAATTAATACATCCCTCTATCATTTTATAGCTTTTTAAAAGAAAGCATGTCACAAGAGCCAGAGAAACCAAAGTCACTTCAAAAGACAGTTTTCCACAAAAGAATCCCTCGTGTCACAACACTTATTTTAAGACCTGTCCTGCTTTTATAAGAAAACCTTTCATACTGGAATAGGACCCTATCTTCCAAAATGTTCTTCTCCAAGTAAGTATATGTGCATATGTCAGTGCCTAGATAGTTGTTAAAGACAAAAATATTCATGTGCACATGCATACACCAGACAGTTATTAAGAACAAAAAAGTACAAAATATATTCACAGAAATTCCAACTGCCACAGAAAAGAGCCAACTTCATAGAAATTTTAAAAGCAAAAAAGAGTTGGGTGACACTGCTCAAAGCCAGACATTTTTTTAGGGATGCTTCCCTGAGATTTGTTTTGTTTTCCTGGGTAGAAAGATGGTCATCTGGTTGTATTTGTCAGGATTTTCTCCGATTAAGACTCTCATGGATGTATTCATAGGAAGAAGAAATTCAGGATGAAGTCAGCCATTTGTCTGGCTATGCAATGCAGCATGTTCAAAACCATGACACAAAAAGAAATGTGACCTTGCCTATGAGTAACTCCTCTCAAGCCTGTTGAGATGAAATAGGCTTCATTGGCTCAGCTGTTCCATGATGTCAACTCTCCCACAAGCTCAACTGTGTTCATTAGTAACACAGAACAGCCGGATTTCAAGCACTTGTCAGTAAGTACCATCTGCAATTCACTGCCCATCAGTACTGCACTGTATTTCATCACCACTTAGCTGTTTAGTGAGAGGTCCTCAAGAAGTTAGCAGTACGTCCACTCCAGGATCTGCCCTGATCAGCAGGGAAAAGGAATCCCGGATGGTATTTTTTGAAGTATTTGTTGAGGCTGCTGCTTATTACATCAGTGTCCTACTTAGGAGGGCATCCCAGGATGAACTTCTGTCTAGTTCTGTCCTTAAATGAATTGTAGCATGGGAACCCTGGACAGTGACACAGCAGATACTAGAAAACACAGAACCCAGCCAGAGGTCTAAATGCAGCCCCAACCATTACATAAGGTAGAGGTTAATTTTGCTTCCTGCTAGGCTCCATTTTATGTCCTTACCCTAGTTTTTTTTTTTTTTCTTTTTTCTTTTTTCTGCCAATTTTTTGGGGGAAAATTTAAGAAAATGTGCCACAACAGACAAGTTGTGAGATTAATACAATGAACACCATACTCCCTTTACCAGTGGTGCCACACCACTTCCACTCGCTTTCCTCTCTCTCTCCTTCTCTTTCCCCTGCAGTGAAGTTAGCTGCAGACATTGCGGATTTTCACCCCTCAGTACTTCAGCCTGCCTCTTCTAAGAACCAGGACATTCTCTTAAATTCTCCTGCTTGGTACTGTACGTGCTCTTAGGTGATGCCTCAAACCTTTTGTTACTGAGGTGAAGTATAAATACCAGGAGAAATAACATATCATGTAGATTTCATACTAAAAATTTGCTTTCACACTGAAAAGAAAACTTGCAGCCACAAGGTGGCAATGTGTCATAGATGTTCAACAAAATGCTCTGTAATCACTAGACTCCTGTAAATGCACCAGGAGCCCTTTGGAACAGCCAAGCAAGCTGGGGTCCTTTCCATTTAGTCATTTTTCTCTGAATTACTAGTGGCAGCTGCGTAAAACACAAATATTTATTGTTTAAGGTTCATCAGCTTCTGCTACTTATTTTCCACCTGAAGTTAAATTTTTCAGCGTGCGGAGTTATAATTAATTTCTTTGGCAAAGGGTGTTATATCACAAATTAACAGAGGGTGGAAAAATAAGCCGAGGAAAGAAGATAATTCCTAAGGAGGCATTATGCGATTTCCTTACCTATTTCTGACAAAGCCACAAAAGACATGAAACAAACATAGAAGAAAGAGAAGGAAATCCAGGAGAAGGTGTAAGAAAAGGAAAAAAGAAAACACGTCAACACGTATAGAGTTGTAAGCGATTAGTCCATGAGCCAGAGTTTTTCACCAGAATCTCAGCCCCATGATGGGGGAGTATTATTTTAAATCTGGCAAAACTGAGGCAGTGAACTGTGAGGGCAGCAGATGCCACAATACACGCAGAACAGCCTAGCAGCACCACGCCATGTTCCCATTTTCCCAGGATCCCATTTTCTTCCTCACACAAAATCACACTCCCAACAGGGCTCTCTCTAAATAGATCATTTTTCCAAATTTGCTGTGTTGTCAGCGGCTCTACTTTTCTTTCTACAATTAGTCAAAGCTTCTCAAAATGGTCCACTGCAGCCTTGCCATTTATTTTTCATTTTTTGTCCTGATTCAAACATTCTTGATCCCTTTAAAAACATTTCATCAGACCCTGGAGCTTCTGGCCAACAGTCAACATATCACTCTGGACATTGCCCTTTAAATGATTTCAGTTTAATGTTTTCCAATTTTTCCAAACTCCCAAGACTCCATCCTACAAGGAACTCAACTAAAGACAGAGGTTGTCTCCACAACTTTTCACTCACGTTCAAGGGCTTCCAAGCCCGTGCTTCTTAGGACATGCTACAGATACTTCTAATTTCCCTCCCTATGCAGTCAGTGGGCTCCTAGAGAGCTACACCCTGCTCCCTGGTCATGTAAACGCACTCACCTAGCACGCTGTCAGCCACTAAGCATCCTGGATTGAAACACATTCTCCAGAAACACGGCTTTACTTCATTCACCTATGGCAAACACTGATTCGTGGTGGATTTGCTCAAAACTTCCCACGTTTAGTTTTCTTAACGTCCTGTAGTTCCAAGAGCCACAAAACAGTTTGAAGTACATTTGCATATTACTGTATTTAGAAGTCAGACAGACAGGGACCAAACGTACCTCTCCCAGGTAAGCAATGTCTCTTGCTAGCAGTGCATCACAGGAAATGGGTAAGCATCTTAGATAACAAAAGGTGTACGCAACTACTGTAAGTCTGATGCAGATTTGGAGGAAGTTTCCAAAATCATTTGTTTTATAGAAATGCTAATCACTGGAATTCTACATCTTTTTTATTCCTTTTTTTTCTTTGCCTTGCTTTGCTTCGGTTTCTTTGGGGCGGGGTGGGAGGGGGAAGTTTATTTATTTATTTAATAGAGGTACTGGGGATTGAACCCAGAACCTCGTGCATGCTAAGCATGAGCTCTACCACTGAGCTATATACTGTCCTCCTATTTTCTATATTGATCTCATAGTTTGCTGTTTTACAAATACCAGGCTGAGTAAAACAGAAGAATCCACCACAATTATACTGTGCCTTCTGCCATCAGTGAAGATGAATTAAAGGCAAATCATTTACAAGACTTGGCCTCATTTTGTTCAGTGTCTCTGCCATCCTCACCACCACCACTATCTCCAAATGGACCATGAGTTTCTTCCTCTATGGCTTTATGTGTAGTTTCATCCGGCTGTTTCTAAAACAGGCATGTTATGACTTTCGATGAATACAGAACTTGCAGCCTTCTTAACTGACAGTTTCTCCAACCGCGTCTCCAGGTACTTCCCTGCCCAAGCACACAAGTTCTCTCATTTATATTTCTTATAACCATTGTTACTTGGAAACAAATGGAAGATTATTCTAACTTCAGTCGATGGCGACTCCTTTCACCTAGCTTCTCAAGTCGCAAATCCTACACTTATTCTGAACCTCTTTCTTATTCCAAAGCCACTCAGCAAATCGTCTAACTCAACCTCCAAAACATATCCAGAACCCCATCACTTTGCCATTTCTACTGCTACCACTGATGCCTCTGCCATCTAGGTCTCCCTTGCAATAGCCTCCCCCACCCCCTGCCCCCAATAGATCTCTCTGCTTCTGTCCTACTCTCAGCACAGCAGCAGGGACCCTTCTAAAACATACGCCAGATGCTCCGCATCCTCTCCTTGGAGTCCTACCAGGACTTCCCCTTCTCCAGAACAATACTCCACTCACTCTTGCCTCAGACCTCAGAAGCCCCCCATCTTCCCAGCCCGGACCTTTACACCCATCACTTCCTCTACCTGGGACACACTCCAGATATTAGCTACCATCTCCACCCCTCCCATCTTCCAGTTCCCTGTTCAAAGGTTACTCCTTGTCGGGGCCGGGGGTGGGGGAGGCTTTCTCTAACTGCCCTATGCAGAAGGCCATGCCCACCACTTTTTTCCCTTTCCTTTTTTTCTCCATAGTATCTATCACCGCATGACATGTGAGAGCGTTTGTATTTGTTTATTGTTCTTCTCCCACTAGAATGTAAGTTACAAGAAATTACCTACTAGTCTGTTTTGTCCACTATTTGTCTACTGCTCTACATAAAAAGCGCCCTGGAAATATTTGTTGAAAGAAAAAAACCGCAAATCTCTGGTATTTAGTTTTTTAAAAAACTAAAAAAAAAAAAAAGACACACGCAATTAATGGTTTTTATTGTTGGAAAAAATAGGATAACCTTATAATATTAAATGTTATTCAAGGTGAAAATGCTAAAGGGAGTCTCTAGCCTTTTGACAAAGCTGAACACTTCACATATGAAAAAGACCCTTAGGTTAGAGCAAATGGCATGTTTTCAAAGAATCTTTTCTATATACCAAATAATATGCTAATTTTTAAACACTGCAACCTCTGAAGGTGATTCCTATCTAATGAATTATTCGACCTTTAACTGTACCCTAACTAGCATAATCACTTATGTCTATCAGTTCCTCTGTTTGGTAATTCCTCATTCATTTCTAAGATATGGCACATGCATTTTAAAGACCCATCCAGAATGCATGTGCCCTAAGGCCAAAGTTCATTAGTTCAAAGGGATCACCAATGACATGGCATACACAATGGGGTCTCACGGTAAAGTCTTTTTGATGCTAAAAAAAGAGAAAGAGACGGACTAGTTAACATAGGGTTATGAAGACATTGTTCACTTACTCTGCTTCTTGGTATTAAATATTCTAAGAAATTGTAGATATGAAAATAAATGAATAATTGTAATACTGTATAGATTTTGCTTATAATCTTAATTAACTGCTGTATTGCCTTCATCCAAAAAGGAATCCAACTGGCAACCTGAATTGACTTAGACTGAAAAATCGGATCGTATTTACGTTTAAACCAAAGCCTTTAAGCAAGATTTCAAAATCTGATAGAGTTTCAATAGTTAAGACAGTCATTATTGTCCTCAAACTAATTCCGCAGTGGTTAGGAATGCCAAAGTTTACTACCCTAATTAAGACATTTAACTATTTCTATGCCTGTTTCCTCATCTATAAAATGTTAGTAAGAATACTACCTGTCTCCTGAGATGGTCGTGAAAGTTAAAAGAACTCATACATGCACGTAAAGCAACACATGGAACGTAGTAAGTGCACAATAAACGTTAGCTGTGGTGGTTACTAACATCCCTGAGTAGAAGTTACCTCATGTGGAAACATCTCTGCATGTGTCCTTCATTATCAACGGTTTGCAAGGAAGTTAAACTTGTTACACTTTTACTGAGTGGTCTTTTTTTTTTTCTTTTTGGCTCAAATGAGAAGTTGGTTTGAATGAACTGCTTTCAAATTATTTCAGGCTGTAATTCTCGTGCCGTGCTCCAGATCACAAATTCCTGGGGCTTGATCACCCATTGCTGTGGAGTTTTCAGTGTGCAGGAAGTGAGGAGCCTACTCCAGATTTGAATTCTCAGGCACAGAAGGCCAATGTCATGCTACTTAACTCCTCCCCTGAAGTTCAGAGGTGGTGAGGATGCAGAGGGAGGGTGGATGAAAAGGGTGTGACACAGCGCTTGGCACACGCAAGCACTCAGTGAGTAGTAATGTTGGTGATAACTGTCACCACAGCTCAATTCACTTCTCCCCTTCTCTTAGCCTGTTGACTCACAAAGCATATGGCTCTTTGTTTACCTGGCCCTTCCGAGAGTTACCTCTCAGGCATCCTTACCTCTACTCTGCACAACTCAAAGAATAGAGTGAAAAGAATTCACTGTACATCCTCACCACTGCCTGAGGAACATGCAACCTCCCTTCCTCCCTTCCCAGCATCCTAAATCCAGCTATAGATTGAGTCAGACCCTGAGAGAGCTACCATCTTGGACCACATTTTACTGGGACCAATTGAATTGAATTTGCTAACAATCATTTTGGATTATGCCACCCAGAATGCATGCTTCCATGTAATGATTTTGTAAGAAACAGCCTTACATAAATCCTGCAACTCTTTTCTATAAACAGAAGGAAGGCCCTGTATTGAACATTCTCCTCCTTGTCAAGACTCATCTCTTTATAAAAACAGTAAGCAGCTGTGCACCAGGTATTCCTCTGGGGACAAAAGTGGACAAAACAGACAAAAATCCCCACCCACTAGGAGCTTCTTTCCAGCTGGGGCGACAGAATCTCAGAGAAAATGCTGTCAGTTCTCTGCACTAGGAACAGTTTGCCTCTGCTGGGTTATGGTCTGATTTTATCCTAGGAAGTCCATGAACCACATAACTAACCACGTTCCTCTAATGCAGCAGCTAGAAATCACAGGGCAAAGCTTGCAGACTGTCACCAGCAAGTGTGGCCCGTCCAGTCTCTATCAGGATTTCACAGACCTGGTAGCTGCAGTAACCTCACTGGATTTCACCTCACCCTCTGCTACAGACTGAATGTTTGTGTCCCCCCTGCCAATTCATATGTTGACTCCTAACCCGCAGAGTGACGGTATTTGGAGGTAGAGATTTGGGGAGGTGATTAGGTCATGAGGGGAGAGCCCTCCTGAATGGGATTAGTGCTTTTGCAGAAGACACCCCGCAGACCTGCCTTGCCCCTTCCACCACATGAGGACACAGCCAGAAGAGGGGTGGCTATGAACCAGGAAGCGGGCTCTCACCAGACACCGAACCTACCAGTGGCTCGATCTTGGACTTCCAAGCCTCCAGAACTGGGAGAAATAAACTGTGTTTATAAGGCATTCAATGTTTCGTTACAGTAGCTCAAGCTAAGACCCAGGTGGTCTCAAGTCATGGTGATCTTGCTGCCGAGGGGACGTTTGGCCATGTCTGAAACCATTTTTGATTTGTCCAACATAAAGGGACAGGGGACGTGCTGGTATCTACTGACTAGTGACCACAGGTGCCACCAAACATTCTGCAATCTACAGGAAAGCCCTGAGCAACAAAGAATTACCCAGCATAAAACATCAATTATGCCCCAGTTAAGAAACTTTTCTCTATGGTTGTTTTTCTTGTCTCTCTTCACCTATTTTTAACGTATTCACCTGGCTGAGTTATGTGTTATTATAGGTCATCTTAAAAGCCTTTTGAGAATAAGAAGGGGGGGTCAAAGGGAGAGCTTAGACTCTTACCAAGAATTGTTTATGTCAATATGATTTGTTAAGCAAATAATTTCCTGAGCCACATTAATTTACCCAAACTATTTAGCTGTTTATTGCATTTCGCTTTCTCAGTGAACATCCATGTTTTGCAAAATACATCAATAGAACATATTTAAACTGAAAGATGTGCTAGGCACCAATACCACTTTCCATCTGCAGTTTTGTAATTAATTCTTTGAAACACAAACTTCAATTAGCAATATAAAAAGCATTTCAGAAACATCCTAACACACATTATTAGATCCAACTACAGTGGTATTCACCTAAACAGAGCTGCACCACTAGCTTCATCTCTTAAGAGAATTGATTTTCTTTCTTCCCTCCCGAGAGAAATATGTAAATTAGCACTTTGATACCACAATCTCGCTTTTGTCTGTCAACTCAAGAAAATCAATTCCTTTGCTTATGAACATCTCTACACACATACACACACACACACACACACACACAACCTGCCAGCAATATCATCACAGTCCCAAGGACAAAGCACCACACAGCAGGCTTTTAATTGCCATGTGTACATTAAGCAATAACTTCAATAGTCTACAGATTTAAATAGAGCTAATATTATATTATAGGTTTTTTTTAAGCATAGCACTTCTCAAAGTTCAATTTAGAGACAATGACACTGGGGAAGCACAGAGAATATACTGATTTGACTTTACATATGTAACACCTATTTTCCTGTCACTTTAATATTCTAGATGTTTCCCTGACCTTTATTTAAGGATGTGATCTATGCCTGAAGTTGTTTACATATCTGAAGACGTTAAATTCCCCTGGTACCATCATGTCCCCATCAGCGACGTAACTGAAGATTCTGACCGCAGTTAACCAAACAGGAAGAAGATACATTCCTCACCAGTCATTGCCTCTGCATTTAGAGTCAGAGGGGAAAATCGCCACAATGCCACAAAACTCGACATTCTCTGCTGGTTTCCCACTCTGGCTCACAGAGTAGACCCCCAGGCGGGTAGTTGTATAATTCCCATTTTAGCAACGAGGAGACAGGTTGGGAAAGATTAAACCCTCCAACGCTATCAGCTACACAATAGAAACAAAAGCAATCAAGCTCAAGAGTCCTCACTCCAAAGCTCATGTTCCTGCCATCGCTCCAAACTGCCTCCGAGAGAGGGCCTCACCGTGGCGCACAAATCACACCAAGCCAGACAAAGATAACTTTCATTTCCTCTTCCATCCCGCATCTAGGAAGATCCCCAGTCAAGACGGCATCTTACACTCCTGTGTAACCCATCTCAATGGTCTAGTTCAATCTTAACCAATAGCAACAGAAGCAGTTTCTAGGGCTTCTTAGCCGAAATCCTCAAGTTAGAATTCTAGAATCACAAAATATTAGCAGTGGGAAACACCAAGACCATAATCTGTTCTCTAATTTCCTACTTTTCAGAAAATGAGGCCCCGTCAAGCCAACCACCCAGCTTTGCAAAGACAGCTGGCGCGTGAATCCAGCCCAGCACGTAGGTTTCCAGACCTGCCATCCACTGCCCAGCATGCCTCGCTCCCTTACCTACCCTGCCACAACCTCGCTGGTATCCATCATTCAATTCCAGTTGACTTGTGTGAACTTCTAGGGGTTTTCTTCATACATGCTTTATAACCCACAGTTTTTGTTTTTGTTTTTGTTTTTTGGCCAAATGTCTACTATGGCCTAGACACTGTGCTCAGGGCTGAAGATAAAAACAGAATGGACACGGTCATCATCCTCAGGGCTCTTCCAGCAGATTGCAGGAGACAGACACACAGCCCAACCATGAAACCACATGGCAAACGTGAAGACTGAGTGAGGAATGAGGGACGATAGGGGCTTTGAGCAGAGATTTCATCCCGCATCTCATTAATTTCCTGTCCTTACTGTGTTGGCTGAGCCACTCTCGTTTACTTACTGCTTGGAAACACAGGAGGGAATTGACTAGCATTTACTCACAGAGATTATGGTCTTCTCGGGGACCCCAAAGCTACTTCAGGAAGGACCACAGAGTGGCATGTAAACCCTTGGTAATTTTCCTCCTAGCTTGGAGTTTTTCAGACTTGTTTTATTGTACAGAAAAAAGTTTTATCTTCTGAACAAAGTGGTCTAAGAAGACTTATGGGGAGACTCCTCTCTTTGCTCAGAAGGTGCTCTGATAAGTACCGCAGTGGGAAGACATCTGATTCCGCAGGGTCTGAGGCTGAGCAGAACTATTTTGTATTATTGTAGGAGGAAGGATTTGTTGCTCAGAGACGGAAAGAGAAGGAACATGGAAACAGTGAAATAAAGCACCAAAAGACAAAGTGTGTTTTCAACTAAATGAAAACCAACCATGGAGAGTAACTGGCTGCCAAACATTTTCTGAGAAGAGGTGTAGAGAAAGAACAGAGTTTCTCCCACCATCGGTGCCACCCAGCCTAACTCAAAACGTTTCTCCTTCCTAAGGCACCAACTGCGCCACCATGGCGGGTGCTCTGGGATCAGGCCGGGAATCACATCCCACTTCTGGACAGGACCAGACAACAGTGGGGAGGAGGAAGGCAGGGGTTTGAAGCAAGCCCACAGCCGGGATAGCATTTAGCCACTTAAAAGGGACAAATTATAATTTCACTATCAAGTAAGGATAATGACATCCTCTTGACAGGATTTTTGTGGATTAGTCAATTTATCAGTATCAAGTTCCCAGCAACAGAAGCCATTCGAATATTTCTTCTCTTTCCCCTACTCGATCCTCTCTTACCCTGGTTCATTTTGCCAGAACCATACACGGAAATCATCAAGCACTGGAATAACATTAATAACTTCAATAACATCTACTGAGCCTAAAAATAAACTTTCTACAAGTTTCTGGGAAAAATGTCAAAATATGCTCTTCTTGTAAAATAATGTCTAAACTCTTTAACTGGACAAACAAGTACATTAATATTCATTTCATGATTTTACAGTAAGAGGGAAAAAGGGCTGTTAGAGCAAGTCCGCTGTGGGGAACAGTAGCCAACTAAACCCTGACCCAAGACGCAAGATCAACACTCTTCAGAAAAGTGTTCCTAAGAAGCACGAGTCACGAGTTCTCTGCAGCTGAGGGGCCTCACCTGGTTAAAATGGAAATATTTGAGAAGGATCGGAAAAACAATCACTGAGAAGTTGGCAAATAGAAAGAGGACTAGAAGGAGGGCCCTGGGGATGCAGTGGTGCAGGGCCATGCAAATGATTTCTATCAGCTCCATGTCTTCTTTAAGAGGGGAAAACATAACCAGAGACTGTGAAGGGAATGGAGAAGAAAGAGAAAGAAAGGACTGAGGGAGAAAGGGGAGGCAGAGGCAGATGGAAAGAGCACAGAGTGACTGAGCAAGAGCTGCTCAGGGACGTTAATGTCCTGCTGGCTGCCAGGCTCCACGTCCCCTCATCCTTCCACTCTGGCTGTGTCCCACCCCAGAGCCTAACCATCATCTTTCTTGGCAAGAACAAGTAATAAGTAAATAATTATAATTAGTTAACTATGTTAAGTATTTATCTATGAATATATTCCAGAATTACAAGTAAATGAATTCTAAGACCTTAAGTCAGTAGGTCTGTGGCTCAGCACCAAATCCATATCACTCCTGGATCTCTGTGTGACCAGGTGACCAGGTTCTGCCCAGCTGTCTATCCTGTTTCCCTGGGCTGAGTCTTTGCTTCTCAGTTACTAGTCTCCCTGGTCTGAGGCCCCAGAACTCGAGGTCTGGGGGCTGCCTTGGCCCCAGGACCTGGTACTGCCTGCCTCTTGCCTCTAAAAAGCAGCCTGCTGGGGACCAGGTCCCAACATGGTGCCTTCTGCCAGTCTGCCCGGTGAAATGCACATCTGCCTCACCTCTGTTGGGAGCCACATCCTGGACTTAGCACTCACTCTAGAACTTTAGATAATGGTGATAATATCCCAGCCTTCCTCTGTCCAGTCACAGCATCCCAGGGCTGAGTGCCATGTCATCATCTACCAGTTCCCAAGAGTCAGGACAGGTCTCACCTGCCAGTCCCCCAGGAGAACATGAACTAGAGAAACATGGGAAGAAGAAAATGACACAGAAAGACACATAAGAGAAGAAAGGGAGAGGGTGGGAAATATAGTGAGGGAGACAGAAGAAAAAGGAAAAAGAAGAGCAATGAATAGCTTGGCAGACTGCAGAAAAGGAACCCATCTTAACTTCTCATCACCCACTGCTCACTTGGGTCATGAGTGTGTGAGTAACTTGATCATTCTGATCTCTTGATTACTGATTATACTGTCCTTGAAAAGTCTGATTGGCTGATCAACCACTACAGGGAACACACATGTTTTTATCTATTCTTTGTAAAAGAGTCTGGCTCCAAACAAGAGCCCTGTGCTCTGAGCCTCCCTCCCCGCCCCCACACTTGCCAAGAAGAAAACTCTCCAGGTTCCAGGAGAGAAGAACAAAGCGAGACATTCCCTGTAACCACATGAAATCAAGTAAGGAAAAGGTTTTGCCTTTGGGTACAGGTTTATAACTCTTCTAAAAGAAGTATTCACCAGAAGTTACGGTACAGACAGAAGATAATTCACTGTCAAGAATCCCTTGAGTTCTCAAAGTAGCCCCCAAGGACTGGGTTGAGTTACGTCAATAAGGCCAACACAGCAACAAGAAGAGTTGAAGAGGACTGAGAGTTTTACCATATTCTGTTTTTCAACCATGTCTATAGACGATAATTCTAAAGATACAGGTAAAAATATACCTACTTTAGCCAATAAGAAGAAACAATTCTGTTTCCCTTCCCACTAAAGAACAAAGACAAAACCAATCAATACACAAGAACCCCAGGGAACCACCTGACCAGCTGGGGAGCCAACCAGTCCTCAGAAGGCATGAACACACTGACATCTGGCCACATCTGAAACAGACGTGGGCAGGTGGACCCAGAAAGCAACTTTACCGTCGGCATCTGACCTGACTCTGACTCCCGTGCCCCAGGTTTTTATTTTCCCATTCTTGCTCCAGACTCGCTGCTGGAAGGGATCTAGGTTGACCACATGTGGATCAGGCTGGAATCAAAAGACACACTAAATTAGAGGAAGTTTCCAATTTGAGCTTGAAATCTGCCAAGAACAGAACACTCCACTCTCTGCATATAGATAGTCTGCCTGTCAAGAAATTGAGGGCTTTTGTATACAAAAGCCTGGACTTACAGGTAAGTAAATTATATTTCTTCTCCTTATATGGGGATTTTGAATAATGAATCTTTCTACCCTGTGTTTACTTAAAGATTAATAAAAACCAGTTAAAAAATATGAAAGCATGGTTATCTACAAGACCACACCCACAGGACTCGTCTGGCTGGTGATGTACACAGTCCCCACCCCTTTGTATCACCACAGCTACTGGAAGCCAGGCTTCTTCCCTACTAAGGCTATGGGTTTTCTTTGTCTTCCAGCTCCTGTAAGTTACAGTCACCCCTTACTGCTGAGAGGCCCCATCCTCACCAAGCTCAAGCCACCCCAGCCACTAAATCTTCATTCCTCATCTTCACTAGTCATTGATTTTTCCAGGAATCAGCAAACTACAGCCCATATGCTGAGTAAAATACTGGACCACAGCCATGCTCATTGGTTAATATCCCGTCCACAGCAGCAGGGCTGAGCAGGTATTACCGAGCCCGTATGGCACACAAAGCCTGAAATGTTTACTGTCTGGCCCTTGACTGAACAAGTTTGCCAGTGCCTGATTTCTTCAGTAAATGAGCATCCACTGTGGGCCAAGTACTGCTTGGGCAGCACGGAGAGAGCAGGGAGTAAGGCCAACCCCTTTCCTGAGGTGGTCATGGGGCTGTGAAGCAGCAACAGTGGGAACGGGCCCCTCTATCACGTGGGTGGTGAGGGGCCATCTCTCTGACAGGGGGCCAGGTGAACAGAGACCTGGAGGGAGGGAGCAGTGCAGGGGGAAGAGGCTTCTAAGCGAAGAGAAGGGGAACTGAAGCAAGAGTGAGTTCAGCATGTTTGAGAAAAATTGAACAAGGTGGCTCTTTCCATAATTTCAGTCCACTCCCCCCCCCTCCTTCGCTAGGCACAACCCTCACTGCGGCAGGCATGTTCTAAGTGCTGTGGGCACATTATCTTATTTAATTGTTGAAACAACCCTCTGATGTGGTATTATTTTCATCCCCACTTTACAGATGAGGAAACTGAGGTTTAGGGAGTTTAAGTGACTTACCCAAGGCATCAGAGCTAGTGATCAATAAAGACTGAGGCCCCCAGCTAGCTGTCAGGCCCACCCTCTTCCTTGAGTCCATCTGTGTTTAGGCAGCCCTGGCCCTGTCACCCAGCTGCAGACCAACAGTTTTACGTTGCACCTGGTCCAAGGTGCAGACCACTTGGACTGATGGAGGAGGCTTCCCAAGCCTGCTTTCTTTTCCACTCCCTGTTTTTGGACCATAACCTCAGTGAACTCCTCTATTTCCACCCACCCCTGACATTACACAAACGTCCTAAGACTACTTCCAAAACAAACTCACTGAACTATGGAAGCCTCACTGACACAGGGCAACAGTGAGCAAAAGAAGAAAGGAGGAGGGGAACTGATAGTTACAGAAGGCCTTCTGCGGGCCAGGCACTGATATAAACACTGTGCACCTCATTTCTGAGAGATGATGCTTGGTGAGAATGTTGAAATAGAAAAACTTGGCACCTTCCATTTAGGTTTCTGCATTCCACAGTGCTGGAGGAGTCTCCACAGCAGAAATGTTTTAACTGTAAGGGACAGCACGTGCTACTAGACTGTGTTTCAAGATCAGTTATCACCGTATGTCCTGAGACAAGACATACAGCAACCCCTTATTCTTTTCTACCTCAGACCATGTTCTTGAATGTCCCTGCTCTGTCTCCTCTGTCTCCTTGCAGACTGTCTATCAGCCTTTATGCTTTGCTCACAAGTGTTCAGATGGTGTCTCAGGCATAACTGATTTGTCCTAAAGGAACCATCTACCCATATTAACATGCTTACCTCTTCCTGGAGGTGTGGGAGCCCACAGGCAGTTAGGACTCTTGGTGACTTAGCTTCATGATTTTCCAAGCACTCCCAAGACAGGTGTGTGGACTAACATCCCAGTGTAGCCTTTAATTTCTAATGCCACTGACATACCTAAAAATCACTCACAGCGAAGTTCCAAAGCGACACGTACTACAGAATGAGGAACACACCTCCATAAATGCTACCTACAAAGTATGGAATGGAAAAGTGGCAAGGGCGATGGAAAATAACTTTCCCTGCTCAGTAGATAAAAATTAGAAAAATGCTTTGCTGGCTCCTCTGTTTTAGCATTTATACAGGAAAACATAATTCCATTCTTGGTTAGTATGTCTGCTGCTCCCCGTGAATCCTAATCTCTAATCTGTGCCTCCCAAAATTTAGCCAAAGTCCTGACATAGTCATTACTTAGCATATGCATCACGTGAATAAATGTAGACTTTGTACTTGAGAGCATTATCAGGTGACAACTATCCCAAGGAGTTAAGAGATGCATTATTGAGAAGGAAAGAAAAGAAGACCTAAATAAGGTTAAAATGCCTCCACCTATGTGTACAATGAGAGGAGGGTTAGCCATGCAAAAAAAAAAAAAAAAACAACTCCCTGGAGCTGGGTTCCGAAGCAGGCCAGTCATTCCTCACACCTGATTGGTATTCCTTTCTGATTGACACAAACCAGTTTTACTCACCTCCTTTTTCTCCCCAGAATTCCTGCCATGAGGGTAGAGAGGTCAAGGAAAATAAGCAAGAAGGACCTCTCCTCCAACAACTGGAGAAAGATGTAGCTAAACAGGTGTGTGACCTCTCTCTCTGGGAAAGGAGGCAGTAACAGCAGAATTATCCAGAAATGTATGTTTTATATTCCATAAATGGTATTTCACTAAAAATGTAGAACTATGTACCATTTCCCCATTTCCCAAATGAATAAGAATATAGGAAAGAGGCAGGGAGGGTCTAGCTCAGTGGCAGAGCACATGCTTAGCATGCAAGAGGTCCTGGGTTCAATCCCCAGTACTTTCATTAAATAAATAAATAAACCTAATTCCCCCCCCCAATTTTTTTTGTAAGAGAAAAAAGAGTATAGGAATGAGCAAGACAGTCAATTCCATGAATTATTTTTGAAAACTGAGAAACGACTTGACATAATCACACAAACATAACTGAGGGAGGACATTTTTTACTTAATGAATCACTCATCACTGTAGTTCATTAAAACAAAGGGAAAAAAAAGATCTCCAGGAGAACGACAGGGAAGGTATCAATAATTCCAGACTTCGATAACTGCCCTAAAAGAGGGCAACGATCTACCTAAAATCTTTAAAGAATTCTTACATTTCAGAATCTTACGTAGTCACAACATCTCATAACCAAAATTTATTCATCAACAGTGGACATCACCAAGTTAGAAATAAAAAGTCAAAGAAGTCGAATGAACGTTATCTGTAAGCAGCCTAGGACTATGATATGGTTCGCAGTGCCCAAGGCCTGGCAGCAGCTAAAAATTCGCCACCATCAAAAAAAAAAAAAAAAAAAAAAAAAAAAAAGCAAGAAGGCAGCCCTGTCACAGCATCTTCGAACTGAAGGAGAATGTCATGGCCACATACTCTGGCCTCCCCGAAATACCTTTAGAATCTAGAACCACCCTCCACATACACTCTTGACCCTCCCCCCGTTTTTCCCCCTCTGTGGTACCTATCATCTAAAGCACCGTGTGTCACACTTGTTTGCTTATTGTCACCACCCCTGCCCTGCCCCCTCCCCAGAACACAAGCTTTGGGAAGGCAGGGATGAGGCTGTTTCATTCCCTGGGGAAAGCCCAGAGGCTGGAAGAGTGCCCAGCACGTAGGTACAGTGGCCGTTAGTGCTGCCTGGACTGTCCTTGGGCTCTCCACCTTCTGGGCACACCGTAGCATTGTCTTCCTGCCCCCTGTGGATGGATAGAGCCACGTGACAGGGCCTGACCAGCCAGTCTGAGGAAAAGTGATGCGTGTCGTGTCCTGGCTAAAGCACTTAGCTACAGGTATGAGAGCCTCCAGGGCCCCCATCCCATTCTGCTTCAGATAGGGCAGCTCTGTCAGCCTGTCCCGGAGTGGGGACAAGAGCCAAGCAAAGCCAGAACTGATATAAAGCACGAGCAAGAAATAAACCTTTGTGCTTCAAGCCACCGAGGCTTAACCGATAGGGTAGGTGCTCAGTAAAACTTTGCAGCTGATGTGCCAATACCCCTCACAGAGCTCTGAGCATAATGAGCTCTGAGAGGACCCGTATACTCACAACGCAGCCCATCCCAATGAGGAACAACTCACGAGTGCTTCCTGGTATGAAGTCAAAAACTCTTACAGAAAAGAACCATGTGATGGCTAATTTTAGGTGTCTGGGCCCTGTCTCTTTGGAGCACCCTGACTAATGCAAATGGCGGGACAGGGTTGTTACCCACTCACTCCCTGCCTTCCACATCTGTCTTAAGCTTTCCTGAAGGGGCCTTTGATAGAACAAGGTCAAGAGAGAGTGACTTGGAGTTATGTTGTGAGTAGTGATCAATATGGGCAAGAGAAAGGTTCGTTTGTCCTACAGATGTTTCACTCAGAAGCTTCTTAGGAGCTTCAAGCTCCTTCCAGCAAAGTAGACCTCAAGGATCAAACAGCCTCTCCAGGATGGACCTTAGACTTGGGAAGAGCATACATGTAGAAGCAGGTCTAAGGGACCAAAGTGTATGGATGGACACGAGGCCAAGAAGAGAGTCTCAGCTGCCCAGATGTGGTGGTTTTATTACATGTACAGGAACTCTTTGGTACTCCTTCTTTTAAGAGGTAGACCTTGATAATGCTCCCCTTTTCAGTGCAGGCTATACTTAGTGCTTTGCTTCTAAGGAATGTAACAGGGCAGAAATGATGATGTGTAACTTCTAAAACTTGGCCATACAAGGCATTGTGGGTTTCTCCTTGTCCTCTCCCTCTCCCCTCATCTCCCCTGCTAGCCTGTCCATCCATTCCTCCCCTTCCATGTATTAAATACTTGGTCTGGGAGAAGCCAGCTGCCACGCCATGAGGACATCCAAGCATCCCTATGGAGAAGCCCATATGGTGAGGAACTGAGGCTTCCTGACAACAGCCAGCACCAACAGGCCAGCTGTGTGAGGAAAACATCTTGGAAGTGAATTCTCCTGCCCAGTCAAACCTTCAGATGACTGTAGCCCTGGCTGCATCCTCATGAATGAGCTCAAGGCAGAATCACACAGATAAGCTGCTCCTGAATTACTAATTCAACAAACTTTGAGAGAGTAACTTGCTGGATTTGGTTTTGGGTTGTTTTGTTCTTTTTTGTTTTTTTTAAGCAGCTACATTTGGGGGATAATTTCTTAAACAGCAAAGGTAAGTAATATATCAAGTGTTCTTTGGCCTGGGTGTGTGCATACGTGTGCATTTTGTATGAATGGCATGTGCACAGTGACTTTATGCGATGGGCTACATATTCACATTGATAGCCCAGGTATATGACAGATGCAAGATGTTCAATCAAGTATAGTACTCCCTGGAGTCCCTAACCCTAGGTTTCTTCTTTGTCATACTTAAGCGTAGAATGGTTCTTCTCTTCACTGCTGTCAAGATCTTTTGAAAATAACCTTCCTTGTACCACAAGTGAAAAGCAGTTTCGTTCCTCTACATCACACCACCCATCACCACGATGGGCCTCCTTTCACTTCCGCACGACTCAGGAAACTCCTGAACAGAGAAAAGTAACAGGAATGGGTCACAGCTAATGGTACCTGAATGTAAGGCTGTGAAATGACTACCCGTGCCTTTCTTTTTCCATATTCTAACTTTTTCCCAAAAAAAGACTTAAAGAATTTGGTAGAATAACTCCAGGAGGAATCCCGTCCCCTGACACTAATCCATTGCCAACTGCAGTGGCTCAATGGTGCTTTCTGCCTTTCTACCTCTCCTCAGAACTTGCATTTGATTCTGTAAGTCATTTACTGTCTTATTCAACAGTAATTCAGTGACTGATGCAGAATAAAAATACAGCTCGTATCATGTGTGTGTCAGCAGGCTGGGAGGCACACAGACGCCAAGGCGCACACGCAAAAGCACAAAAACCCACAGGACACACAGTTGCCAAAGGATTCTCCATCTCCTGACAATTTGCACCTTTTGCCTCTGTCCTAGTTGTGGGCATAAGTGATAGCAGGGAGATGCTCAATCTAGAACAGTCTAAGGTGTAACTTCTAAAAAAAGTAAAAAGGTTAACTGAGGCACTAAGCCACCCTGGATGAGGACAGAAAAGAAAGGGACAACAGTGTAAGAGTCAGGTGAGTGAAAGCAAGATGGTGCCAAGGTTTGCAGGGGAGTCCGTCAGCTCCAGCAGAAAGCAAGCAGTGGAAAAGGGGAAACTAGCTTCTCCAGATTCCCCAGATCCCACAGCTATTGCCTCTAGGATTAAGTGTTCCGTGTCACTGTACCAGGTAGAATAATGGAAACCTTACATCAGAAGCACTGAAAAAATAAAAGTTATCAAAGACTCCTTTTACTTAGACAAAAACAAAGGTGGTGCATCACTTTTGAAATGGTTTCCAATTATGTTCCAAAAGTATGTACTGAATGCTTACCCTCTGTTAAGGTACTGTAAAAGGAATGGTAGGGTAAAGTGCTAAGTAAACATAGCCCCTGCAATCCGGGATAGCTGAATCTAATAAGTGAGTCAACCTGTGAAGTTCTCAGGATCTATAAAAATTATAGCTCTTCTCCCCAAATAAACACATAGGCAGAATAAATACTAACTTTTGCTAACAATTTCAGGCTATCTCTGTAAATCCTCAAGGTCCATGGATCCTACAATACGTACTTCTTGATCTCTTAGGGGAAAAAATTTGCAGAATTTAATAAATGTATTACATAGATGTTAACCTAGCCTCTCTTCCAAGCAGTTGAAAACATCACCTTCATTCTTACCAAAAACTAGATATTGAAGAGGAGAAAATACATACGTTCGTGTAAAAGGAACACTTACTAATATTTCTGGCATACTTTTTTTAGGTAATAGTGATTAAACTAAAATGAAATGTGTGCAATCTAAATTTTTAACATCTGCATTTTTAACCTCATCCTCATTCTAGGTGCAGTTATTTTGTGAGGTTAGTTTTGAATATAAAACACTTTCTGTAGCTCCAAGACAGCAAGCAGAACACTTCTCAATTGTTTCAGTGGTTTAAATAATTTTTGGCTCTATTATGAGTAGAAAAAAATTCACCAGAATATTTCATTTCTTAGAAAAACTCAGTTTTTCTACATCAACTGTATTTATAGTGTCAAAAAGAACACACAAATGGCAAGTGAATTAGGCCTTTCTCATCATTTCTGCAGTGTCTCCAAGAGACATGGTCTCAGATACATCGCATAAGCTGTTCTTTAGGGTAGAGCACGGGACACTAGCAGTCTCAGGAAGGTACTCAGGACAGCACTATTCCGGAAAGTGAAACCCCGGGAAACACTAAGAACACTGATTCATCTTAAACATAAAGTGTACAGATTCAGAGATGAACTATTTTCAGCTAAGCACTCCTATTTATAAAGGAATGTAAACTGATACAAAGGAGGGATAAAACAGTTAAGATTAAGCATTTTGAGAGCAATGGAGAAATGGTCCCACTTTACACAGGACGGCCCCAAATACCCTGGACTCCATCTGAGACTCAAGTGGCTCTGGAGAGCCAGCCAGTGGAAGGTTTGTGGATTATCCTTCCTTACCAGCCAATGACAATATTTACTGAGCTCCTAACAACTGTATACTCTCTGCAGAGAATGAGTGCTGAAATACTAAAATATTTCAGCTTTCAGGGATTTAGCGGAGAGGGACAGAAAAAAAAACTGTACATATACACACAATTTATTTATTTCTATGTGTATTTTAGAAATAAGCAGATATAACCTAACCCAACAGTAACAGGAGTGAAAGCTGCTAAAGGAAGAGAAATTGAGAGGATGCCATCTCGCTGGATGCTCTTGGACCAGGAATCAAGCAAATTCCCAAAAAAGGTGATGTAATTAAACTATCATGACACATTAACTGAAACACCTTGTTCTATATGCAGACGTCTGACAGATACACCCCAGTGGTTCCGCAGATAACAGCTGTTCTGATCTTTGGATATTGCTAAGCTGTGCCCAATGCTGCTTTATAATAAAGCAAGTCATGATCAAACTGAAGTGTTATTATGCATTCAGGCATCTCTTTGGAAGCTCCAAAATGCCTCTCAACAACACTCTCTCACCTGGGGCACAACCATGATGTTTTTCCATAAATGAACACATAACCACATCATTTTCAGAGGTGGGCTAATGCCTCTTTTAAGGAGTATGTGTAACTAGGTCACACTGCTAAAGACGTACTTGCTTAAAGTTGCGTTGCCTGTTTAGATTAAAATTTGATGTGTTTCTATTGCCAATATCTTGAAACTCTTCAAAGTCAATATTCCTTTCTAGTCCCAGTTTTCATTCTCTACCACGTTTTAAAGTACTTTTTCCTTTTTGAGAATGTATACGGGTACATAGGGTAAAATGGCATATTGTTAACCAATGGCTTCTTTCATGAGAATTTGATTAAGCAGGGGAAATATATAGTAGATAAGCATAAGATAATGGACATTCATCTGATAACCAGCTTCTACAATCTACATTTTACTTAGAGACTTTGACAGATATCTGTAATTTAAACTACCTTGATCTTAATTGATTAATGCGAGAAAAATGTTCTACCTTAACTACTATTCAGAATCCCTTTAAATTACCACCGATCGGCAATCCGTCATCAGCAAATATGCTTGTGTCAAATGCCCTTATAATGAGCTATTCACATTTTCAAATATTTTCCTCCATTACCTAACCAGAAGATTAACACAAGGCATACAACCTGCAGAGAAGGGAGGAAATGAAATATTGGATCTTGGTTTCAATGCGTAAACCCCATCCTGAACAGTGAGGGGGGGGAAGGAATGTATAAATTGAGAAAAGAATTACCTATTCATCTTCATCAATAGTTGACACCATCATCATTTGGCCTCTAGAAAAAAGGATGTTTTAATTTGCTGGGAAGAATACATCTCTTCAGGGAGGAGATTCAGGGATCTGACCATGAATAATAATGAAGAGAGCAGAGTTTTCTTCCTGCGTAAAATCCAGCTCTAGTCTTTCAATCCAAATGAGATTCTAAAAGTTGCAGGTGGAAGGCAAGGGATTCGATTTATTTATTCAAGTCCATGCAGGCATCCTTTATCCATACCAACCAGATCTCCATTTCCTCTCACTCAAATTAACATTAAAACAAAAGGAAAATAAAATAAAATATTCCTATTTGTACTGGCCAGCTTGGAACAACAAGCCGAGGTTCAAAGAACTACCACCATTCACAAAGCTGCTCACGGCCCTGCCTCAAAAGGGCCCCTGGCAGGAAATTCAGGCACCACTGACAGAGCCCCACTCCTCTGGTAAATGCAAAACATCCTCTTGGCATCAGCAGCTGGCAATAAATCATTCAGGCTCATGCCAAAGCTGGACACTCAGCATTTATTAATTTTAAGTAAGTTCAGATACCCATTATCAGTTATGGACAATGACAACATGTCTCTAAGCCCACGATTTGTGCTCTGCACCTCAGGAAGCCAAGAGAAAGCAACAACACAGCTGGCCTTTGGTGGCTTCCTCATCACAACTGCTTCCCACAGGGGAAAAAAATTTTAGGAGATTCCCAAAGCATGATGCACATCGGGGCGAGAAAATGAGAATCCGAGAAAAGCAGAGTAACAGGCCCTCAATGTGCAGCAATGAAATGATGTATAAATCAACAGAGGATGATTAAAACACTGCTCTATGAAGGGCCTGCATAGTTAATATACATTTCATTAAGAAAAAAGAACGCTGTCTTCAGACCAAATGCTTGGGCATGCAGGACACAAGCAAAACGTGCACCACACTGCTTACATGAATAGAATTCCAAGGAACAGAGCTAATCAGCACCGTCATTTCTTTAATTTCATGTAAACAAAGCCCTTCATATATTTCACTTGTAATTTAAATTAACACACGTGCATACTCAAAGACCAGATTTCTAACGTACCTTATCATTTCCCAGGCACACCCCCGCCCCAGCTTCAAAGCCCAGCATCAATGAAACCCATACTGTTCTTACTCAGATTACAGGACAAAACCCGTAACTAAATACCCCTAATTGCATGATCATTGTCCTCACTCAAATAAAGCACACATTTATCTTATCCTTCCTATATTAAATGGGTCAATTAAGTGCTGGTCCACTTCTCTCTTTTTTTCCAAAAAGCAAATGTAACAGCTAAATATGTTTTTGCTTCAATTAACTTCACTGGAAATGTAGTATTGTGTTTACAAAACAGAGCAAAAACAACCAAAAAGCAAATGGTACACAAGGAAAGCCAGGAACCACGGCAGACTGAGCATTCCCCTCTCCCTCTTCCTTTCTTAGCTTACCCTACAAATACCTCCACCAGACCTAAATACTGGTCTCTGGGTGCTATTTCTTCAGAAAGTTACATTTAGCACCTACTGGTATAAAGACAGCCATCATGACTTTTGTCAAGGAGCATTTTACCAACCCCTTCCAAAAGAAACTGAAATTCCTTCAGCCTGTTTTCAACGTTGTACTTAAAGGGAAAGTGAAAATTGACTCCAGTAAAATTCTTGTGATAGAGGTGTTCTCTGTGGCCTATTTCCATAGACTCCGACCAATGATATCTTTGAGCTAAACTTGTTCACTATCCAACAGAAATCAGATTTCTTATAGTCATGACTTTTCCATCATTCAAAGGCATCTCATATTAAAAAACTTAGGCTTAGTTATCAGAAATGCACCAGAAACCTACCATGCAAAGGACTAGAGCAAAGATACTGAAATATTCAAGATTATATATACACTTACATGTAATTTAGAGTGTTTAAAAGCTTTGTTCACTCCAGGCAAATTCAGAGTATGCTATTCCAAAGAACCAACGTCCTTCAGAAGCCACCTAAAGAACTATCTCAACTTGGATATACTTTGATACCTTACCTTTCTGAATTCAAGTGCATTTTTTTCATGGAAATTTATCCTCTGTTCAAAGTTTCAGCACACACCAACAGAAGAACTTTGATTTTCAACCTATTCTATATATGAAACTCAGGTCCCACATCTTCCCTAGTCCTAACTAAAATGACCCAACTAATCTAACGTCAATAATACTTTAGTTACATGAAGAAAATAACAGAGGCCATTTGTTTAAACTACAATGAGGTATCACCTCACACCAGTCAGGATGGCCATCATTCAAAAATCCACAAATGACAAATGCCGGAGAGGCTGTGGAGAAAAGGGAGTCCTCCTTCACTGCTGGTGGGAATGCAGTTTGGTGCAGCCACTGTGGAAAACAGTATGGACCTTCCTCAAAAGACTAGGAATAGACTTACCATATGACCCAGGAATCCCACTCCTGGGCATATATCCAGAAGGAACCCTACTTCAGGATGACACCTGCACCCCAGTGTTCACAGCAGCATTATTTACAATGGCCAAGACATGGAAATAGCCTAAATGTCCATCAACAGATGACTGGATAAAGAAGATGTGGTATATTTATACAATGAAATACTACTCAGCCATAAAAACCAACAACATAACTCCATTTGCAGCAACATGGATGCTCCTGGAGAATGTCATTCTAAGTGAAGCAAGCCAGAAAGAGAAGGAAAAATACCACATGAGATCGCTCATATGTGGAATTTAAAAAAAAAAAAAAACCAAACAAAGCATAAATACAAAACAGAAATAGACTCACAGACATAGAACATAAACTTGTGGTTGCCAAGGGGAGCAGGGGGTGGGAAGAGATAGACTGGGATTTCAAAATTGTAGAATAGATAAATAAGATTATACTGTATAGCACAGGGAAATATATACAAGATCTTATGGTAGCTCACAGAGAAAAAATGTGACAATGAATATATATATGTTCATGTATAACTGAAAAATTGTTCTCTACACTGGAATTTGACACAACATTGTAAAATGATTATAAATCAATAAAAAGTGTTTAAAAAAGAGAAAATAACAGAGGCCATTTATTTAAAATGTTTCCTGTACTTCACTGTACTGTCTACATGTTAGCTCACTTAATCTTCATGAAAAAAAAATCAACCAGGTAGGTGGTATTATCCCGCATTTTATAACTGAAGAACCTGAGTTACTTGGTCAGAGAAAACCACAATAGTTTCCAACATGGGCCCAACCCAGAGTCCCAGAGGGAAACAGCACAAGTGCAGGACCCAAAATCCTGCCATTCTATACATAATGAAGACAGGCATTTAACAGTAAGGACAAAAGGAAAAGAAAGATGACATCCTTCTCCCTCCCAACTCCCCACCACCCAATAAAAACCCACACAATGTTTCTAGCACAACTAACCACCTGCTCAGCAGAGATATGTTATCTAGGCAACCGGCAGTGACGTCTTGTGTGTCCTACTGAGAGGTCACTGATTGCCTTAGCATGTTATTTCCTCAATGGAAATGTCTCCATGGTGTCTTGCCCTTGGAGATAATAGCCTTACTGCCTTCTCCCTCTACTCCCTCCACTGAGTGGGAGGTGTCTAGAGACACGAGACCACAAAGAACTCTGAGGGGGACATCTTGTCCATTAGAAGATAACCTGAAGAGAACTGGGCAGGTGTTTTCCACTCTGTGGATCATGATCCATCAGTAGAATCCATTTAGCGAGTCAAGGCTAGAACTTCCAAGAAATCACAATGGAATGAAATAGAAAATATCAGAGTATTGCTCCAGTAGGGTAAAAAACTGTTCTACCTTTCCTTCGGCAACATAGTCTATAATCAGTTAGCTGTGTATTTTTAGGATGAGTACTAAATTGTGATATAAAATGTATTTCTTACTGTAGGTTAGAAAGCTTACTTGACTCCTCTTGCCTTTACCCCTCACGTGCAACCACCAAGTTCTGCTGCGATTACTTCCTAAATGTATCCTGACCTCTACACCCTCCCAACCCCTGCTCCCTCACACCACTTCCTAGATGAGGCCAACACCTCTCACAAGAGCCATTAGAAAAGCCTCCAAACCGATCTCCATTATGTCCCCTTAAATCAACCTCCACCCCTTTGCCAGAATGGTCTATTCAAAATGCAGATCTGACCCTGCCAATCTCTCCCTTACAGCCCGTCAGTGCCCACAGAGCCAAACCAACGCTTCCCAGAAACTCCCAAGCATCTACCACGTCCTGTGTAATGCAGCCAGCTCTCACCTGTCCCTCTGCTACGCTCTTCCTCTGAGACCCAGGCTGACAGCCTTCCTGGAAACTTGCAATGTGTGTAGGTGAATCTGCTCTAGGCTCCCAGCAAAATCTGTATCTACCCCACAAAAATCGATTTCCTATGTGCCTCTCTTCAATTGGGCAAGAAAGCTTTTATCCACTTCCTCCAGGTCTTTACTCAAATGTTACCTTCTTAGTGGGACATTCTCAGCCTTTCCTGATCACCTTATATAAATTTTTAACCTATGATTGCCTTCCCATTCTCTTTCCTGGCTCACTCCATTGGCTTCTTTTCTTTATCACTTACCACTAGCTTGTGCATGCATGTGTATGTGTGTATGAACTGTATGTATACATATTACATATATGCATATACACACGCAATGTTAGACCCATGTATACATATTTGTAACTTAATACCTTGTTTAATGTCTGTTTCTCCAAGTAGGAATAGCAGTCTTTATTTTATTACCACCATGTTCCAGTGCCTGACACATAATGTGCTCTCAATAAATACCTGTTTAATGAATAAATGAATGAATACCATCAAGATCAGATATTACAAATTCGAGTCCCTAGCACTGATCATTCTGCCGACTGCAGAGTTGGTACACAATAAATGTCTGCATTTTAAAAGGTGAAAATAGAAATGCACGTATGATGCGTTCAATTTTTTGGCTCATACTCTTCTCCTTTTAGTAGATACAAGGACACCAAGAAATATAAGGCTAGACAGACCAGTTAGTAGACCAAAAGGAGAGCAGACCTTTTAGAATATTATACCTAGATAATGGTCAAGCCATCTAAAATATTTAGGGATCTTGGATCTTGGTTTCAATGAGCAATGTCAATACTATATAGAGAAAGATTCCTTCATTTGTCATGAAGATATAAAGGTTAAGAGTTTTTAATACCCATATTTTTGGCTTTCTTATTTGTTGATAATAAAACCATTAAAGTTCTGAAGGCATTTGAAGCAAATGAATCATCAGGCATCGTATTCTTTTGGGGGAAAGGAGGATCTTACTTGGTAATAAGTCATGGGCACATCCAATATTTATAATCATTTTGAAAATCAGATTAAGAATGTAAGAAGAATGATAAAATATGCATATGTTCTTGGAGCTTAAAACTAAATCTCACAGATGTACTAAGCAATTTCTGTTGAAATTCAGATTTGTGAACAATACTTGAAACTAAGAAAGAAATATGAAACCATTTAAAAAATATTCCTTTGGATCAAATAAAAGATTAATATAGGTGGTCTAATAAGAAAGGTGTATCACTTCATCCTTAAGATATAAACTAAACACAACTGGCAGAAATTTAAAATGAAAAAAAAAAAACAGTATAATCCTATGACCAGAAAAATAACAGCATTTCTTAAAAATGACATAATATTTCATTAAGAGCAAGGCCAATTTAGGTGGAAAATAAGGAAACAACCAATTTTGAGTGTTTTCCAAAAGAAAAAATAGGACATTTAAAGAGAAAATAAAAGGATGGTTATAGCCCACAGAGGGACCATATAAGATAACACTACTTGAAAGCGTTCTACCTTTAATAATACATAAATAGACTCTCCAGTTTCTAAGTTAGGGCAAGAAAGACTCAAAACCACATCTATAATCCACTAGCAGTCAGAATTCCACCTGGTTGGGGAGTTTACTGGATTTGAATTTAAACTGGCACCCACCATGAAATTTTGGTTAACCAGGGAGACCGTTCAATACACAAAACCTTGTCCTGTATTTCTGTACTCCACACCTGGTAAGTGTATTTTTAAATCAACAACTTACAACCAACATCTGAAGAGTAATGATATAACTGTTGTTAAAGGAAAGTCAAAGGAATGAATAAGATCGCCATCCTCTGCCAAGTGGAAAATTAATACCTTAGTAAGGTGGGCCAGTGTTGAAGCTCCGTATTTGCTTGGAAATAAAAAGAGAATAATTCCACTAAAAGTGACAATTTCCTATTTTATATCCTTGAGTCAAACTTTCAAAATATCTCCCTTGTTCCCCTTCCATCCACCATCCCCAGAAATATCCTGGCCACGTATTTGGCAAAGGGAGAAGTGGGGAGGTGTTCCAGAGACTGCTTAGGGGAGAATGTGCCTGGTATAAATTTCACCATCACCGAATGTTCTGCCTAAAGTATTTCTTAAAAATACGAGACAAACTAAGAGAAGTCGGCTTCATGAGGCATCATGTTTTAATAAAAATGTGATTTGGTTTTAAGTAACTTGATCTTTTCCTCTTAAATGATGTAGCTAAGTGGAAAAATGTTCTGTAATACTCTGATTAAAAAGGAAAATAAAAGGATCAGTTTGAGATCATTGCTGGGAAAAGCACACAAGCATCAATTTTGAAGATTCCCATTTTTCTCGACAGCCACAAAGAAAGCTCAAATTTTGCAAAAGGGAATAAGTAATCCCCCTTTATTCATCAAATTCTTTCCACCTCCCTGTGATGTCAAAAATGAAAAATAATTAGCAATTGTCTTATCACTAAGGTTCTACATCATTTTTCAAGCATTGCAGAAGGAAGTCCTCTGAAAGGACATGGTCAGCTATGCCATGGCTGAAGCTCCTTTTAGCAATTCTGGTTCACAGCACTACCAGCTCTACAACAGGGAAACATACTTGCTTCTGGGCTATTTCTCAGGCCACTTAACAAAGCAGGCTTAATAGGAGACCTAGAGTCAAGAATTCTAAAACAGACCTCATTGTGTTTAAGAAAGATCACTTGAAAAATGAATAGGAAGAAGAACCTCTCAGGACTTCAAAATGATCAACGTTCAGGACAAAGGTTTCCACAAACTCACACCTGTAAAGAAGAGATTTTTGATTAAAAATGGTGTCCATCTAAGTTCCTGGTGCTGCCTCTCCCAACTTCTCACTAAAATGTCACTGAAGATTTTGAAAAGAGTGAATATTCATAGTACCTCCAAAACCCAAGCCTGCTGAAAACACAAACTACAGCCAGAACCCAGCAAGGACCCAATGTAATGACAAGATAGAAATACACGATGTTCGGCTCACAGCAGATCCTTACTTCATTTCATTAATAGATTTTATTTTAAAAGGTGGGAGGTTGCTTTGTAAGTTTTCTACCACTTCCCTGACTCAGGCACATACATTTTCAACTAAGATATTCAGCAGCTGTCTCCTTCTCCACCTGAGACACTGATCTGGGGAGTAAGGAGGGCATTGCCCCCTGAATACGCCTCCCTTGTGTCTCCAAATATGGCTGCCTCCCTCACTGTAGTCATCTCTCTCCATTCAGAAAGAGACTGCAAATCCCAGAAAACTATTTCGAAACTAAGGACAATGAGTATGTTGAACATCAAAATCTATGGGCTGCAGCCAACATTTTTCACAGGCAAATTACAGCCTTCATTTCCCATTCATCTGACATACACGCATTGAGTTCCCTCAACGTGCCAAGCACTGTTCTTTCTATGTGCTTCAGACACATGAGTGGAAAAAAACAAAGACAAACATCTCTGCCCTCCTGGAATTTACATTTGAATGAGGGGGGCAGACAACAAATACAGTAAGTTAAATAATTTGGTAGACAATTAAAAGCACTGTGGAAGCAAAAAATTAGCATGTGGCGAAGGGAGTTGGGAGTGGATGGGAGGGGCTACAGTTTTAAATAGGGAGGTCAGTGTGAGCCTCCAGGAGAAGATGACATCTGATAAAGACTCAAAGGGATTGAGGGAATCCACCTTCCGGATATCTAGGGGAAGAATTTCTAGACAGAGGCTTGAAACAGCAGAGGCACTGAGGCAACAGCATGCTGGCACACCCAAACACCAGGAAGGAAGCCGCCCGGTTGGGGTAGAGTGAGGGAGGGAAAAGTAGGAGTTGGAAAGGTCTGAGAAGTAGCTGGCCAAGTTATGTGTAAGGACTTTGGCTTTGATCCTGAGTACAATGTGGACTGACTGCACAGTCCAGGGCAGAAAAGTGGGTTGATCTGGCTGACAGTTTGAAACGATCACTCTGGCTGCTCTTTTGGGCACAGAGCACAGTGGGCACAGGGAGACCATTTTGGAGACTACGGAGGTACTTACAATGAGAGACAGTGGTGACTCAGGCCTGGGTAGTAGCAATAGTGAAGGTGAGAAGTAACCAGATTCTGGCCGAGTTTGAAGGTAAAACCAAGAGAATTTTTCCTGGATTTGGCACGAGAGAAAATCAAACCTGAAGAGTGACTTCAACATAGCGTGAGCAATGAGAAAGATGAAGCCGCCATTTACTGAGATGGAGAAGACTTGTTGAACAGGATTGGAAAGCAGATGAAAAATTCAGTTTGAGACATATTCTGTTAGTGATGTCTATTAGTCATTCAAGTAGAGTGACATATCAAGTAGGCAGCTAGATATGTTCATCTGGATATTGTTAGAAACATGAGGGCCAGAGATATCAAGCTGGAGATATCAAGATGGTAGCCAGCATGCTGGGTAAGATCACAAAGGAGAGAGTCAAAACCGCCAAGAGAGGAGGCCAAGAGCACACTCTGGGACATAGCAACATTAAAAGGTCAGGGGGAAAATGGAGGAACCAGCAAAGGACAGTGAAAAGGAGCAACCGGTGACATAGGAAGACAACCAAGAGTTTGAGGTGCCCTAGAGACCAAATGAGAATCGTACTGACAAGAGAGGAAAGACTAACCATTATACATGAGGTCTGAGAACTGACCAGTGTCGTTAGGTGACCAATGGAGGCCATCGATAACCCTGACAAGAGTAGTCTCCATGGAGTGAGGGGATCAAAGCCTGATAGGCTGAGTTCAAGAGAGACTGGGGAAACATGAATTTGAGACAGTGCATAGAAATAACTCTTGGGAGGAGTTTGTCCAGTAGAACAATGAAAATGTGGCACCTGGTGGAAAGCAAGGACAAGAGAAGGTTTATGGAAGATGGAGCTTTAACAGCATAATGTGTGAAGACACCAGGAAAGGGAGCATCTGAGGTAAGAGGGAAATGGAACAATCACTGGAGTGATTTCTTTCCTTTTTATATGAAATAAAATTGACATGTAACTTTTTGTACATCTAAAGTATACATTGTGTTCATTTTATTCATTTATATACTGCAGTATGATTACCACAATAGCATTAGCCAACACCTCTATCCTGACACATAATTATCATTTCTCTGGAGTTTTTTGTGTGTATGTGTGTGTGTGTTTGTATGTGTGTGTGTGGTAACGATAATTAAGATCTAGTCTCTTAGCAACTTTGAAGTTTGTAACACAGTCTTGTTGACTATAATCTCTATGCTGTGAATTAGATTTCTAGAACTTATTTATCTATAAGTTAGAAGAGTATATCCTCAAACAAGATCTCCCCAATATCGCCACATTCTGTGGGGTGGCTTCTTTTGACTGGGTGAGAGACAGGATGGGAGCACTTGCAGAGGGACTGGCTTTAGACAGGAGCCCGAATAGTTAACTATGACTCTTCTGTGACTAGCATGGATTGTTACCTATTCAACAAGAAAAAGAGAGGACAGTAGTGGAGATGCTGGGTGGGGAGATGGGTTGGGGAGTCTCTGGAATCTCTCTTCTGACTATCGATTTTCTCACCAATATAGGGATTAAGTTCACCAGCTAAAAGTGAAGATGGAAGGAGAGATGGAAGGTTGGAGGAGAGAGATCAGAAAATGCCACCTTAAAACAGGCATGTCATTACTAAACAAGAAAAACATTTTTAATTAAATTATTCAACTCAAGCTTTAAAAAAATCAAATAAACCTAAAGGAAGCTAAAGAATCATTAAAAAGATAAACACAGAAATTAAGGGATTAGAATATAAACAGTAGAACAGCTGGTTCTTTAAAAAGATGAATAAAATATATAAAGCTCTTGCAAAGCTCATCAAGAAAGAGAAAAAATACAATTACACAACATTGGAAATAGGAAAATGAATATAGCCGAAGAGACAAAGGAGATTTAACACAAGTTGAAAAGAATATATAAAATTTTATGCTAAAAGTTTGAAACAGTAGATGAAAATAATGATTCCTAAGAAAGTATAAATTATCAAAATTAACTCAAAGGAGACTCTGAATGATTCAATAACTATACAGAAATAAACAATGTTGACAGTGATTTTACAAGGGAGCAAAAGCAAAGCTTTAAGAGATAGAATTTCTATGTGATTTAAAATGTTACATGGTACAGGGAAGAAAAACACCCCCCAAGTTTCACATTTTGTTTTCTAAAACCCAGCATAACCCTGACATCAAAACTTTAAAAAACAGTGTAAGAAATATAAAACCATCTTGTTTATAAATATGTCAAAAATTCTAAAATAATTCTCAAGTCACATATAGCTATAATGCGATCATACTCTAAGATGCCAAAACTGCATTTGAAAAAAATTCAAAAAAGTCATTCCTGATAAAAAACTTCAGTAAACTTACAATATCTATCACTAATCAATATTTGAGATCCTATTTCACAATGAACTACCAAAGGGCTTCCCATGAACCTCAAAAACATATGATAAGGGCTCAATAAATAGTAGTTGCAATAGTAGCAGCAATAGTAATAGATTAAAACAAGAATGTCTGTTCCTACCACTGATATTTAACATCTGTATATAAGGGTAACTCTTCTCTGTGTTCACAGGAGGTAATGGTCCAGTGAGGATGGCCAAAGCTTAAAAACACTTGAGCATAAATCAGGTAGGCTGACCACAACCTTTTTGAAATACAACACAAAACACAAATACTTTTAGGGGAAAAAAAGTCTGTTTTAATTGCACTTTGTTTTAACAATGTAGTAGATCTTGATGTTTGCCCAAATTTCTGTGAATTAAGAAAAGCAAATCTGTAAAACACTGCACAGTGAAGCAAGAACACTTTATTTCATCTCAGTTTGTAAATAATTCAGGATAATGTATAACCCACTAAACATCTGGTCTTAGTGTTTGTTCAGCTTACAGTTTATCAAGAGGAAATTCTCAGCTTCAGGAGGGAAAGAGAACTTTAAAAAACACTTGTCTTCCTTCCTAGCTTTATTTCACTGTGATTCCCCATTGGGAAGAAAGCTCATTAGGAATCAAATTAGTTAGTTTATATTTCCTCTAAAAAGGATTAGTTACATCTTCACTTGCAACTCTTGAGGTTTGAGAAAGCTTTTAAAATTGTCAAGCAAAAGTAAGTAAGCAAGGTGGTGCCTTCCTAGTAATGGTTGGTCCAAATGCAAGGCAACCTCATGCCATCCACAGTAGTTGGACTCAGCTTCTCAAAGGAAAATAATTTCCAAACACACGTGCTTCACTTCCATTAAGGCACCTGAACCATTCTGTACTTGAACAATCCACTGGTTCTCCTCCCAAGGAGTCAGGAAATTGAATGTTTCTTAGAAAACGCCAGGATGTAACTGTATGTGTTGTTAAAGACCAAAAGAAGAGGGAGCTCAGAGCCAGATGTGACTATACAAAGGTATAACAAAGCATGACGCAAGGTAACTCTTTCAAAATGCAGAGCTTTATTGAAGAACTCAATGGGAAGTCCAGCAGGAGGCAAGGAAGAGAAACTGAATAGTGTAGAAAGTAACCAAGAGGGAATGAGATCTCAAAAGCAGGATACATGGGAGAAGGAAGATGGAGGAAAGCAAAGCATGACAGCAACAGGGCACAATCCTGGTAAACCTGGGGAAACTAGGAATTAGCAAAAAGCTCAAACAATGATATTTCTTGAAACAATTCAATCGTATCAGTTTCAAACACAAATAACCCTGTAATAGGGATCTTCAAGGTTGACCAGCAAGCCGGTAACTGTCCTCAGGTTAATAGCCACCCGGTGGCCATGTTTGTGCCATGTGACACTGCGGGAGCCGGCGCCCCAAGGCAGCACCTGCGCACTCTGAGCCCATCACACTCACTCTTGCCAGCCTGTGCCCGTGCCTGCGGCTTGAACTGGGTCCAGGCCCTCAGGGGGCCCTGGTTCGGAAGATACCAAAAGAAACTTCACTAAGAAAAGCTCCTATAAACGAACAAAATACCAGCAGACAGAAGAGGCCAGGTGTCTGATTTAATGAAGACGACGACATTATACTTAAATAATCCGTACTTTAAGCAAAGTTTTAGGGGTGCTTAAAAAAAATACCTTCCAGGATGGCTCCTTTCATTTCACTTACGCTTTATTTCCTTAGCAAAGCTAACAAAACACTGGTTTCAAATAATGTGTGTGTGTGTGTGTGTGTATAAAAATATATAAACATATAAATTATATATATATGTATTTATATTCTGTCACATCACATGAACCCCAAAGACACTGAAAAGAGCCTTTGAGAAAAAGGACATTTTTTTTTTAAAGCACACAGGATGTAAGCCACTGTACAATGGCCAAGAACAACAGAACACTGTCCCAGCTGAAACGACGTCCCTCATGTCCCAGCGAGAGCTCAGGCATGGAGGCAGGCCGACATCTGTGCGGAGGTGGTGGGAACCAGGCCTGGTCTCATTCCTCGCATGGCCTCCTCCTCTTTTTCAGTCAATTAATGGGGCTTTGCATAACTGGAAGGGACTAAGACAGCTAATACCGGAAGGCTATCCCAATGATAATAGGTAGAGATAATCATCTAGAGGCATTTTATAAATATGAACATAAAGGAAATTAGAAGCAGCCTCCTCAACGTAAGGGAGGAGGTGGGGAAACACCGAAGACTGAAATGCCAGGAAGAATTTTCCTAATGTAGGGATCTATTAAATGCCTAGCAACCTCCCTAGGGAAATAGGAGTGAAGTCACTGAGAGTGGAGCAAGAAATTCATTTCTAAAGCCTCTTTTCCAACTTGGGAAATTTAACTCTATGCCTTTGTAATCTCCAGAGACAGCTCAACTGAGGCTGCACTGGGTGTAACCATATGTCAAAACTAATACACTGGACATGCTACTTACCCACAATTTGCAAGAAAATAGTCAAAACTAAAAGTCCCAAAGCAGTCTTTTCTTTATGGATAGGAGCATAAGCTACGCCTTTATATTATTAAAAGTATTTTGTCCTTTGCCCAGAAAATTATTTAAAGAGATGATGTTTAAAAGATCATAGAACAAGTCATTGAAGGAAAAGGGGAAGGGCAGGAATATGGCCATCTTTCTATCTTAATAGCAGCATTTTTACTAGAAGTGAATCCTTTTTCTCCATCCTTCCTCACCTGGCTAAACAGTTGTGGTCCAATCCTGGGTCTCATCCTCTAGGACTCAACTTAGGATGAAGTCTTACTCTGCTAGAAAACCCTCCTTTTAAGGTCCAATGCACCATGGACACCTTTGCTGCCCTCTAGCCTTGTGCTTCTCACATAGGATCAGATGGCCAGTCTCCCTCTACAGATCCCAGCTCCCTGAGGAAGAACCCTCTCCTCTCTATCTGTGAGACCAGTGATGAACACACGAGGAGGCATGTGATTATTGAGTCAATGTTGACTTACTGGGGACCGAGTCAAAACAGAAGAAAAAATATAATCGATAAAGGTGACATCAGTTCTGGCCCTGGGATGCCACCACAGTGAGTAGTGAGGTCAAGGTGACAGGCCAGAAAAACAGAACAAGGAAGTCATGAGCCCAGCTTGCCCAGGTCAAGTTTCTTAGAGAAGTGGTCCACAAACATTTAGGGCTTCCAAGCTCATCCCAAGAAATCTGAACAACTATGTATGTCCTAACACAATTTAAAATACACATCTAAGCTTGTTCAATCTAGGTTTAAATAGTGGCACAAAATCTAATTTCCAGTATCTGGTAAATATTGACATTTTTTAATGAAACTGCTTTTATTCAAGTTTTTCACTGTGTCCATTGTTATCTAAATACCATAGTGATTTAATTCCCAAGATTCATATTTAAAGGACATGAACAGACTTTTCTTTTACTTTCTCATATTTGGATATTTTTTTCCTTACACTTGTATTTCCATTTCCCCCATGTAATTTTGTCCTAACGTAATAGTTCTCTGCTTTATAGATTTTTATTGAGCACACCACCATACTTCTCTGCAACATAAAGTTATAAAAGTTAAAAGTTTTTACTTTCAAATGGTTCTAATAGTATTAAAAACTTCATCTGGGTTCAGTTATTATTACAACTATTAACAGAATGCCATTTAACAAAATAAATGCCTAATTTTGTGATAATTAAAAATTAAAGCAAGCATAAAAGTCAGTTTTTATTGGAAATGCATTTCTTATTGAGATGAATTGTGACGGTTTATTTTTTCAAAGTAGTTCATTTATCTATGAACAAATATTCCTTATTACTAGAATTAAAAACTGTTTCAGCAGCAATTTTTTTTTGTATTAGAAATATAAAGTAAAAAACCTTGTTCATATAGGTAAGTTTACAGGAATGAAAGAGGTTTTACTCTGTCACTGGTGCTTAATTCTTTGTGCTCCTCCTGACATTTACGCCCCCAAATCATAAATAATTCAACATAACTTTATATGATAATCAATATTCCTTGACAGACTGTTTCGGGTCATCTTCAATTTTGTTTACACACACAAAAAAACTTAGAAGCCACTTGATTTGCAAAAGGATTAATTTCAGTGTCCTTTGATCCATATCCCATTCTCCACAACACACCAATATCCAATACTGGTTGTCCCTTTGTCTGGTACCCCAGGGAGCAGAGGAGGTTACTTCTGGTGACAATATACCATGATGAGATTTGAGAGAGTTGAAGTCAGGCAGCTCATTAGTACAGGTGTGTTCCTGGACAGACTCACTTCAGGAAAGAATACCTAGGGAAGGTAAAGGTCTGGATAGTTTCCTTACAACTCTGTATGGCCCAGTACCTCCTGCAGAGTTTTCATACAACCACAGAAGTGACACCCCCAAGTTTGTTGACCTCAAAGGCCACAGCACCAGAGGCGACACTGTCCTTAGGCAGAGAAAAGAGATCAAATACTGCAGAAGAGGAGAATGCAGAACAGAGAAGCTAACTCTTTAGTGGCGCACAAACAAAACCAACCCCGTAGAGACACAGGTAGGACCCCCCTACCCCAACACACACAAAGTACAGCAGCCAAACCAGAGTGCTTCTCCCCTGGCCACACTTGAGCAGGGGCTCCCACTCAATGGGAGGCAAAGCAAGAATGTGCCATCTAAGAAGCGAAATTTAAAGAAGGGGTGAAAAGAGCAGTAAGAATATCAACAGAAGGAGCAATGACCAAAAGCTTAGGGCATCATATTTAAATAGTGGATTTAAGAAAATGCAGAGGGAAAGTGAGGAATCACTTTTCAGTAGACAAATAGGATTTGCCAGCAGAAGGCAATGCCCTGCGTGCCAAGGACATGCAAGGACCGAGACAAGACGTATAAGAGAGGAGAGGTGAGACAGTGACTCTGACTACCATGCCACAGGCTTAACCCAGGCCTGGGCCAGGCACTCACACACCAAGAGAGCTCTTTAGTGCTCTCTTCTTAAGTTCCTTCTTAAATCCAGTTCCTCGATTTTTTAAAAATTATAGTTGATTTACCATGCTGTGTTAGTTTCAGATGTACAGTATAGTGATTCAGTATTTTTGCAGATTATATCCATTATGGGTTATTACAAAGTATTAGGTATATTCCCTGTGCTATATAGTATATCCTTGTTGCTTGTCTATTTTACATACAGTAGTCTGCATCTGTTAATCCCATACCCTTAATTTGTCCACACTCTTCCCTCTACTCCCCTTTGGTACCACAAGTTTTCTATTTGTATCTATGAGTCTATTTCTGTTTTGCACACACATTCATTTGTATTATTTTTTAGATTCCACATATAAGTTACATAGTATTTGTCTTTCTCTGATTTATTTCACTAAGCATAATATTATCTACATTCATCCATGTTGCTGCAAATGACTCAAGTTCATTCTTTTTCATGGGTGAGTAATATTCCATTGTGTATATTTTATACACACACATACACACACCCCTACACACACAACTTCTTTATCCATTCATCTGTTGATGAGTACCTGGGTTGCTTCCATGTCTTGGCTACTGTAAACAGTGCTGCTATAAACAGTGTGTATATATCTTTTCAAATTAGGATTTTTGTCTTTTCTAGATATCTACCCAGGAGTGGAACTGCTGGATCATATTGTAGTTTTGTTTTTAGTTAAGGATCCTCCATACTTTTTTCCATAATGGCTGCACCAATTTACATTCCCACCAACAGTGTACAAGGTTCCCTTTTCTGTCCATCTTCTCTAGTATTTACTATTACAGGAGTGAGGTGATAATTTCCTGGATTTTTAAAGTCACAGAACTCAATTCTTGTTTTCTGTGAGGAGAAAACACCAGAATCTGGCAGATGGTCCCAATCATTTGGTGAACATGGGGCACAGGCAGAAACTGGCTGCTCATGGAATCTGCAATCAGCCTTGGGCCTGATTTGCAAATGCGCCTTTCATGCAGACCTCTCCCTTGTAGATCCTAGTAGCTGAGAAATACTAGAAATCAAAGTTAAGGACAACGTGGACAGGTCAGTTGTATAGTCAGAGACAGGCTGTCTACCGGAAGGATTAAGAACATGGACCCTGACACCAGACTGTCTAAGTGTGAATCCTGGCCTCTCTACTTACCAGCTGTAAAATGAGGATAACAAAAGTACCTTCCTCATGGGATTATCATGAGGATCAATGAATATGAATATATTATATATATGGCATTCATAAGATTAACAGGCCCATGGAAATAATATTGGCTGTTATGATTACCATCATCCCCAAGAGAGAACTGCACCACATCAGGAAGTGATTTAAACCATCATACTGTACACCCTAAACTGAGACAGTATTGTATGTCAATTGTATCTCCAAAACTGGAGGGGGGGCGGAATCTGCCAAAAAAAAGTGACAGGAGGCCATTTGGTTCAGGCCCCATTTCTAAGTATTCAGATCTAAAGCTGAGATCACCAACCTCAGAATAGAATCTCAGTTCTAATTTTCCACTAGCCTCACCAGCTTCTGTGGGGAGAGACAAATACTGACAAGTAATCCACTAATAAAGGCATCACAACATTCTCTCAAAAGGCCATTTCTCCCATGATTGTGAAAGTTTTGCATTAAAAAATATAAAATTAAAAACAAAATTCTATTGAAGATCTTGATCCTGGTGAATAAGAAATGCAAAGGAAATTAAAGAGGATAAGCAATTAACCCCAAACTTATTAATCTAAAATATTATTTGAGCAATATATTCTGTATCATGTCTAGCTTGATACTCAGTATTTCCCAAGGCAGGGGGATAAAGTAATTATGGAAAGAATGTCCAACATACACTGGCTATTTTAAATTCCAAACTAAATTTTAGCCACTCATATCCACTGGGCTTTTCCTACTCATATCCCATGGCCCCATCAGTCCCTGCCCCTCCTTCTCCACCAGACCACCAACCAGCAGGAGATTAGTATTTAACTCAGGAAAGGGAAAGGGCTGTTAGAGGAGGAGAGCTGTTAGAGGAGGAGAGCTGTTAGAGGAGGAGAGCTAGGTAGCTTCCAGGTAGGCTGTGAGCTCAGAGCAGGAAGGAGTCTTATCTTTGGTGATGGTACAACACAAGGAGAACCATCAGGCAATATAAACAAGGGAAAACATAAAACCAGACCAAGAGAAAGAATAAACAAGAAGCAAGATACTCCCACTATTGTAGGCTGGTTTAGAGACAAGTTAGAAGAGGGAGAATGTGTGGAAAGCTCCAGATGGAGAAAAAGTACACCAGCAGCTAACACTTACAGATGAATCCCACCAATACTGTTCCCAAACAGAAGCTATTTTTTTATTGGGCTCCTTGGGTCAAAATTCATGATCACAGTAATACAAAACAATTTTCCTAAAAGTATAGGCCTCACTGAAGGAAAACTAAATAGAACCAAGTTCAACCCATTTTCTGATGGGTTTTACTTCTCTATAGACAGTCTTTACATTATGGAGAGAGTACTCAAAGACATACCTAGTTCATATTTCTAAAAGAAAAGTGTAACAACTTTTTACTTTTTCAGCAAAAGTCATCCTGACTTAATACTGGCAGGATGTTAGTTCTCCCCAACTTCATCTATAAATTCAATGCAATCTCAATCAAAATCCCAGCAAGTTATTTTGTGTAACTGATAAATTGATTCTAAAGTTTATATGGAGAGACAAAAGACCCAGAATAGCCAACACATTTAAAATATAAGAACGAAGTCTAATGGCTGACATTAACCCAACTTGAAGACTTACTACAAAACCATAGTAATCAAAATAGTATGGTAGTGGCAAAAGAAAAAACAGACAAATAGATCAATGGAACAAAAGAGAGTGGCTGGAAATAGACCCACATAAATACAGTCAACTGATCTTTGCCAAAGGCACAAAGGCAATACAATGGAACAAAAACAGTATTTTCAACAGTGTTGGAACAACTGGACATCTACATGCAAGAAAATGAATCTAGACACAGACCTTCTACTGTTCACAAAAATTTACTCACATTGGATCATAGATCTAAATGCAAAACAAAAAAATTTAAAACTAGAAAGAACATAGGAGAAAACCTAGATGACCTTCAGTATGGTGATCATTTTACAAACACCACCAAAGGCATGATTCAAAAAGCAAATCATTGATAAGCTGGATTTCACTAAAATTTAGAACTTCTTGTCTGTGAAAGATAATGTCAAGAGAATGAGAAGACAAGCCACACACTGGGAGAAAATATTTATGAAAGACATATTTTTTATGAAGAGCCGTTAACCAAAATGTACTAAGAAATCTTAAAACTCAACAATAATAGAACAACCCAATTTTTAAAAAAAGGGCCAATACCTGAAGAGGTACCTTACCAAGGAAGATACACAAGTGGCAAATAAGCATATGCAACAATGCTCCCATGAGACATCATCGGGCAAATGACAATTGAAATAATGAGATGCCCCTACACACCTATGAGAATGGCCAAAATCCAAAATACCGACAGTACCAAATGCTGACAAGGATGTGAAACCACAGGAATTCTCATGAACTGCAAGTGGGAATACAAAATGGTACAGCCATTGCAGAAGAAAGTCTGGCAGTTTCTTATAAAACTAAGCACATTCTTACTATATGATCCAGCAATCATGCTCCTTGGTATTATAAACATAACAATGAAGCTGAAAACTTACATATATACAAAGACCTATACACAGATGTTCTTAGTAGCCTTAGTCTTAACTGCCAGATGTAGAAGGACCAAGATGTCCTTCAGTAGTTAAATGGATAAATAACCTAGGGTACATCCAGTTAATGGATTATTACTCAGTGCTAAAAAAAAATGAGCTATCAAGCCATGAAAACACATGGAGGAAATTTAAATGCCTCTTACCAAGTAAAAATGTCAATCTTAAAATATTACATACTGTATTATCCAACCTATCTGACATTCTCAAAAAGGCAAAACTATGGAGACAGTAAAAAGGTCAATGGTTGCCACAGGTTAGGGGGGAGGGAAGAATAGGTCGAGCACCGGATTTTTAGGGCAGTGAGAATACTCTGTGTGATGCTACAATGATGAATACACGTTATTACAGGCTACCTTAGAGGTATTGCAGGTAGTTTCAGACCATTGCAATCAAGCAAATATTCCAATAAAGCAAGTCACATCAATTTTTTAGTTACCCAGTGCATACAAAAGTTATGTTTGCTCTATACTTTATCAGATATGCAATAGCATTATGTTTAAAAAACATATGTACTTTAATTTTAAAATTATTTTATTGCTAAAAAATGCTAGCCATCATCTGAGCCTTTGGTGAGTAACAATCTTTTTTGCTGGTGGACAGTCTTGACTCAATGTTGACAGCAGCTGACTGAACAGGGTGATAGTTTCTAAAGGCTGGGGTGGCTGCAACAATTTCTTAAAATAAGACAACAGTGAAGTTTACCACATCAACTGACTCTTCCTTTTAAGAAGGATTTCTCTGCAGCATGCATAGCTATTTGATAGCATTTTACCAACATTAGAGGTTCTTTCAAAATTGGAGTCAATTTTCTCAAACCCTGCTGTTGTTTAACCAACCAAGTTTATATAGAATTCTAAAGAAATTGCCATTTTTAGCAATAAAGCATTTTCTAATACTCCAAACATTCAATCTGTAAAAAACACAGTATCTGTGAGGCAGAGTAAATGTATCCCTCTATACATTTATCTAAACTCATGGAATATACAGCACCAAGAGTGAATCCTAGGTAAACTATGGACTATGGGCGATTATGATCTGTCGATGTAGGTTCACCAGTTGTGACAAATGCACCACTCTGGTGGGGGATGTTGACATAGAGGAGGTTGTGCATGTGTAGGGACAGAGGGTATATGAGCAATCTCTGTACCTTCCTCTCAATTTTTCTGTGAAACCATAAACTGTCCTCAGTTATGGGGTATTCATCTGCCAAGCAAATCTCCCGCAGGATCCAGTATTTCTCCAATTCTCCTGTAGTGTTTCCCAGGACCCCACTCACACATACACACTTTGGAATTTCATATTAAGTGTCTAAATAGGGTCTATCAAATGAGTTAAATTCTGAAGCAAAGCTGCCAGATTCAAACTATGGCTCTATTCTTTATAAAAAGACATAAAAAGATAAGTGCACTGTCTTACACTTCTAGGAGGGGTCTGAGTTGGTGCAATGAAAACTGTTTGGCATTAAGTCCTAGGGTTGAACTCGCCCTACATATGATCAACTCCTAGACATAGACACAAGGGAAATGTGACTTTGTGTATGTGTGTATACGTGCGTGCATGTGTAAGTTTAATGGTCACAAAAAAACATGCATAAGAATATGCATGGCTGCATGATTCATAATAGCTCCAAATTGAAAACAGCACAAATGTCCATGAATGGCAGAATGAATAAATGGAAGTACCTTCACACCTTGGGTACAGCAGTGAGAATAATGCTGCCCCACCCCCCAAATTCTACATCCTAATCCCTGGAATCTGAACATTACCTTACATGGCAAAAGGATTTTGCACGGGTGATTAAGTTGAGATGGGGTGAGTATGCAGGTGGGCTCTGAATACAATCACAAGTGTTCTTATAAGCTGGAGGCATAGGGAGATTGGTTACAAAAGAAGTGATGTCAAGAGGAAGCAAATACTGGAGTGATGTTCTTGGAAGACAGAGGAAGCGGCCACAAGCCACAGAGCAGAGCCGGCCACGACAAGGAAACCGATTCTCCCCTCAGAGCCCACAGAAGGAAGGAGCCCTGCCCACATCTTGACTTCAGGCCCGTGGAAATGATGTCACGCTCTCTCCTGCAGATCTGGCAGAGAACAAAAGCGTGGGGTTTTAAGCCACTGACTTTGTGGTAAGTTGTCACAGGAGCGACAGGAAAGTCATGCAAGGGGATACTACACAGAAACGAGAAAGAGCGAACTACCATAACAACAAGCAGTACGGCCCTCACAGTATTTGGTAAGTGAAGCAAGACACAGTGGGACACACTGTGTGAGGGCATTACATGCAGCTCAAAAGCAGGACTGACTAATGCACAGGGATGGGGCTCAGGACCGCAGGGATCTCTGGGAAGCGGCACTGCCTTGCAGGGAGCTGAGGGGGTGCCTGGAATAAGAGCCTCTTAACACGGCTGCTGGTTACACAGGCATACGTACTCCAGGAAGATTCATAGAAGAGTCACATGTAATACGTATACTTTTTTTCCAAATACTATACATCAAGATGAGGTTTTCCCCCCCAAGGAAAAGAAAATGTTCTTTGTTTCTTTTTCATCATTAGATCCAAATGAGTCACAAAAGTCGTCCCCCTTGGGGAAGCACTGGCTGGGAGCAATCCCAGAGCTTGGCCGTTCTCACACAGTGAGGGAAAGGAAGAAAGATAAGGAGGCCACGGACCAGACCTAAACAGTTGATACGGAAACAGGAAGAAGGAGGTCTCTGGCAAATAAAAACAAACCAGTGCTTCCAGCAGCAGGAAGATGGTATGTTTTTGCAAATCAAAAGACTCTATACCTAGATTTTTTTTTCCCCACAAAAAATGCAGTCTATTATTTTATACTAACCAAAGTAGAGTAAGAATTTAGTTGAGAAGTTACAGTGATTCCACTGGGCAAAGGAAGATGCAAGAGAGTCTGTGGACTCATGCCTAGGGAAGAAGGATGAAGGGGAAAGAAAACGACCACAGAAAAGCCCTGCCCCCCTAACAAGGTCCAGACGCTGCCACGGGGTCCTCTTTTGTTCTTACCAAGTGAAGGAAGAATAAAAGTATCAGTACTTTGACCCTGACCTGATAGATATTATCAAACATAACACCAAAGACCACAGCAGAGTTTAAAACAAATACACAATTCCCCATCTGAGGAAAAACCAACCACCGTTGCTTCCTCTGGCAAGTAAGATCAGAATGAATCTGAGTGGAGGGTCACGTCATTCCTATAATTAAGATGAATGAACCCAGAGAGAAGTAGAAGGAAGTAAACTTGAAGCGCGATCGGCAGGGCCACAGCAGAATGCATCACACCAAGTCCACAAGGCCTGGCTTCAGGAAAGGAAGGAGAGAGGCAGCAGAAACCAGCACTCGTTCCTTCCGTTATGTTTTTGGAGCCAAGGGTGTTAAGCTAGATGGAGAGCAACTAAAATAATACAGCTTGAAAAGGCTAGTCAGCCGTGAGGTTGGAAGTGTTCACAGTTCACATGCCGGTACGACACCCAACTTGATAGAACACTTCATTTTCTAAAGCTTAAAATCGCTTTACTGCAACACACCCAAGAGCCAAAAGAGGCTCAGTGAAGTTAGGAATCAGAGCTAGTAAGTCACAAGGTCGGGATTTTTAAACACTCTGGTGATTCTTTTTGTCCACATTTAGCCTCTGGTGAATGAGTGTCTGCATTAATATGCTGATATGAGACTGGTTTTAATGTCGCACTCAAACATCAAATTCAAATGTCAAATCAACATTGTACACCTGCATCTCAGTAAATTCATCTGAATTTCACTGAGTTTTCACTGAATTCATATAATTGATTATAAGTTTATTTAATAATTAAGCCTAAAAGAGAAAGAATTAGATAAATGTCATTTTGGCTTTAAAAATCCATTCTGTTGCTTCAATATCCCTGAGGGTAACACAGTCAAGCCCCAAACATACGTTTTCTGATGCCCAGAATGTAGCATAATGAAAGATTTTTAAGCTTCAGAAAACTGGGAATTTTTTTGAAAATCTGGAACCAAGACATGAAAAACAGTTAAATCAGGGTATTACCTGGGATATCCTTGGTGCTTTTCTAAAAGTATTCACAATTTTAACAGAAAAAGAAAGAAAAGAATTTCACAGAAAATTTCTGTAAAATTTCTGCAAAAAAATGTTTTGGGTGCCTTTGGGAAAAAGTAACAGAATAAAAGAAAGGGAACCCTGAGTTTGAAAAGTAATTGGAGTTCAAGTAAAGAAAATGATATACTTTCTATCTGTGCAGCCAATAATTATCTCTCAAGGTAAATTAGTATTAGTATTTATCCCATTTTCTCATTATTTTAAAACGTCAGCATTTTTTAATGTTGTTCTTTCCCTCTGATCATTTAAATTTTTTTGAAACACTACCACCACCCCAGGAAATAAATTCACTTGTGGTCAAAGGAAATGCATGGCAACTGAAACTCAACTTTTAGGATGTTATTGTTGGTTTAAATGATTAATAGCTAATAAATAGGTAGCAACAGACAGCCCATCTAAAACCTTAGTGACGGCCAAATGCGCAGCTCACTATGACCAGGGGAAAATGAATGTTTCCCACTCATAAACAGAAGGCCAAGTTTACACAAAGCAGAAAGCCAACAGCAAATAGGATCCTGATAAGGAATCTGGAAGACTCTATATTGGTTACCACATGCCAGCCACTACTCTTTTCCTTTTTAGAGAAAAAGAACCGAGGCTCAGAGTCCAAGTGGCTTGCTAGAGTCTGTTAGGTAAGATGGGTTCCAGTATCAGATTCTTTGAGTACTCACGCAATTCTGACTTGACCAGCAAAGTTCATCAGGACTGAGAGGCTACTGGGATTCTGAGAGGCCTGTTCTCACTTTCATCTCATCCTTAAGCCGTTTGGTGACAGAGATAAATTAACCCCCACACCACTTCACCAACCAGGAAACAGAAGGTCAGAGAGAGTTAAGTTTGACCCAAGCTGGTCAAACTTTAGCGGTTAAGCCAAGACACCAACCTCGTCCTCCATCTTCCACACAGTTTCTACAAATAACAAACACAAGCATGCTGAGAGGCCACGCCGTGCACTAAAGCTAGGAACGGCTTTGCGGAACTGGGCTTGCATCCCACTTAGTAGTTGCATGATCAGGAATGTAGCTTCATTTTTTTTTTTTTTGCTTTTCAGTCTTCTCATCTGTAAAATGGATCTACCACACCAGCCCCCTTCCTGGGAGAACTAGAATCAAGTGAAGGGTCTGGTACCTATGGGCACTCAGATGGTAGCTGTTACTACTGTCAATAACACTGTTGTGTCTTCATAGCAACTCTCTCACGAAGTATGCTACCGAAAGTCACCAGCCGTAGGGAATCAACACAATAGGGTTCCATGAAGAGTTTGAAAGGCACTGTTCTCTATTAAGTAAGTGCCCTTGGTCTCCATCACTCCGGATCTAACAGTTTTCCCACTATTATGGGCAAAATTACATCCCCCACAAATTCATATGTTGAAGTCCTAACTCCCAGTTACTTGAACATGACCATGTTTGGAGACAGGATCTTTAAAGAGGTCATTAAGGTTAAATCCAATATGACTGGTGTCCTTATAAGAAGAGAAGATTAAAACACAGACACAGAGGGAAGACCATATGAAGACAAAGGAACAAGATGGCCACCTACAAGCCAAGGAGATAGGCCTCAGAAGAGAGCAAACATGCCGGAACCTTCCTCTTGGACTTCTAGCCTCCAGAAGTGTGATCAAATAGGTGTCTGCTATTTAAGCGACCCACTCCATGATACTGTCTTTTAACAGCCTGAGCAGACTAATATACCTGCCAAGTGCCACCCTCTCCCCCTTGGCAGCTCAGTGTAGGATGAGGAATACCCAGCTGTGGCTCCCCTATTACCATGTAAGGTGCCAGAAAATTGTCTGGGCTCACCAATGAGCCGCAAGATGGAACCTGTTATGTACTAGTCATTCTGTTATTGACAGCCCACTGAAGGACCAACCTTTTCAAGCACTTTCAACATTAGGGGCTAGTTCACGGAACTCCATGAGGAGGGACTGGGATTCAGGAGCAGGAGGGCCCTGGCCTCTTACTACTATCTTCTTAAGAGAGACTGGACTCTCTTTAGGTCTCCCTAGAGGGAAACACGTTCAGGCACAGAGACTGGAACCTCCCTGTCAGAACGTCCAGGACCACCACAATGCTTTCAGACTTGTGGAGGGTGTGATTACAAGGATAATTTACAACAGCTTTGAAAGGCTAACACTGCATTTGCAGTCTCTTGACTTGTAGCAGATTATGATAAAATTCTAGTGCTATTAATATTACTATTACTATTAGACATTCAAATGAGGTCTTAGAGTAAAGTTCCTTGTGGCCAAAACGTTTAAGACAGTGAGTAATTCAGCCATGGCTCTTTATAAATCTGAGTTGAATTCCACTGGACCATCTCCCAAGAACTAAATTCCCTTTTCACATAATGGCAATTATTCAAAATGCCTGGTTTGAAGAATGAAATGGACTAATCGAAGATGAAGAATGTTTATGAACCATTAGTTTGAGGGTGTTATCTGATCATTTTAGAGAACAGAAAAATTACTCTTCCTTCCCTCATTACTTAGAATACACACTTTCCTAGAAAATTCTACATTTTTTGCAGAATACCATTCAATAAAAGGAAGTTATGAACAATATTCATTATGACAAGTCATAAACACTCCTTAAAAGAACATATAGGATAACATGTTTCATTAAGCCCAAATTCTGCCTCTTTTACAATGAATTCAAGTTACATTTCGAGTTATTAAAACTGGCCTCCCATTTCACATGGTATTACGAGTAAGAGGTCAGTCTGGGGCTTGGCTCTGTCCTCCAGCTCACCTTGTGACACGGAGTCCTCTCCGCTCTGGGCGGAGATTACAGTCACCACCACAGGCAGAGATTAGATCATGAAGCTCCGTGTACCCCTCACACCCTCTGTGCAGATAAAGATGCAGAGGACTCTAGGGACAGTACAGCACTATTTCTCACAGACGTCCCCGGACAGACTCCACCAGTGTCCCAGCGGGAGGCCTGCTGAAAATGCAGATGCCTGGGCTCCCCCTAAATTTACTAATGTTAGGGCAGCACCCAGGAATCTTCCTATTAAACTCCCCAATTGATTCTTAGACTAAGTATAGTTCAGGATACCCAAAGCAACATAGAGCATCCGCTCATGCCACAGGGCTTTGGAGTCAGATGCTGCCATTTACAGCATGTGTGACCAGGGACAGTTACTTCACCTTACTAAGCCTTGATTCCCTTCCTATATTCTAGAGACAACAACAACAGTACCCACCTCTAAGAGGCTTTGGAGGATGACACCAAATAATCTACATAAAGCTTTCCACACTCTGCCCAACCCACTGCAAATATTCAAAAATGGTAGCTATTACTATTATGACATGCAAAAGGGCTCTGAATTTATTAATCAATTTTGGTTGAGTGACCAATTAACCCTTCATTACAGCAAAGTGAATGTTCTAAGGGAACCATGGAAACATGCCTTCTGATTAAAAATCAGCAAGCTTTGAGTGCTCAGAGTTTAAATAATATTGAACGGTAAATGCAAGGCATATGGCTATAAGAACACATTCCGAAAATTCAGTTCTGTAGTCAACGATGTTTTCATTTCACAGTATCGCAAATGGGGGTGTCAGAGCAGACTCGGGAGAACCTGAAACTGTTTCTATGAAACATTATTTGACTTTGCTGCCCAATATCACACCATAGCATTTGACTGTATAATTATGTATTTGGCTCAGTTTTTTTTTTATCATTTGTATCTTCTGTTTTTATCTCTAAAAAAAATCCCTATGTAGCAATAAAGCAGAGATTAGAAACCCACCTGGGACTTCAGTGGAACTGAAGCAGCACATATATTTAATTACGGTGAGGTTTCCAGCATTATCATTCTAAACATGCTCATGCTATACCCATTAAGAACAGGAAAAAAAAGGAAGCTACAGGGAAATGCAGACAGCACACAGTAAGTTTAATCTTTAGATGATCTCAAATGAATTTGTGCAAGCATAATTCCAAATTACTGCACGTAAATAAAAAGCAGGAAGTCTGCCCCTCCAATATTCACTCTCCAGAGGTGGTTTCTGGAGCATTTCTGGAATGGGTCCCCATCTGAAAACTAGGTCCCCAGAGGAACTGTGAGCATGGTGGCAGGGCAGTTTCTGTGGTTTGGTGGTCATCAAACATTCATGGCTTGATCCTAGACCAGAAAGCTCCAGAACCTTCATGCTGGGCTGCGTGATCCCTCCTCCAAGGCACCCAGCACCCTGAAATATTTGAAATTTCTCTGTTTCCCTGGATGACGGTGAGCTCAACATTCTTACATATAGGAAGAGAAGACACGGGACACAAAAGAAGCAAGTGGAGGAGCAGTGAGAAAGAGAGCCATGAGCATCAGAGAGATGTAGAAGGATCGAACAGCAGCCCCAGAGCGTAATCTTGCCTGTAATTGAAAACTGCGGCACAGTTCTATAGAGGGAGTGATGGTTATTAATTATAATAATGACTACTAATTTCTGAAAAGTTATTTCTTTACTAACATGACTAAGTGCTTTGCATACATTACTTTATTGTCTTTATAACCACCCATGAGGTCATTGTGAAGATCCCCATTTCACAGAAGAGGAAACAAAGGCTGCACACTTGATACTTAGTAAGCACTCAATCCACTAACAAATGAGCTGGTGCCACAAAGTGTACTTTTCGAAGGATGACTTTGACACTCCAGACACATGTGGCAAAATAAAATGAGATATAAATGGTTACAGAAAAAAAAAACAGTACTAAAAAAGTCTGTGTCTTAATCATAAACTTGAATACACTAGCCCCAGAACAAAATGAGAATGTTGATGAAAGTCAGTCCTTTCTCACTCACCTGCAGCATTCCTGCACCCTATAAAAAATATGGACAAGCTGATGGTGTCAGCATATGTTCACACTTCGGGTTCCTATAAAAGTCTGTGACTCAAAATATTATGATCTTTATGTTCCAGGACAGCTCCTATTTTATCATTACCTAAAGAGTTCAAACTGGAGCATAGATGAACACAGTATTTTCCAGATTTGATCTTTTATATTTAAAAAATGAGTGGCTATTGCTCAACTTAGGACATTCCTAAGCATAACAGAACCATTCCATTGGCTGCGTGAACAGGGCGCGATTGCAAATGGGCATGAAAGATCTTTGAGAAATGATTGAAAATTAGATTATGGTGACGGCTGCACAACTCTATTAAAAATTGAATTGTATGCTAAAAAAGGGTACATTTTATGGTATGTGAATTATACCAACAAATATAAACAACACACCATTGCAACATACCTGTGGAATTCATCCTAAGAAAGCAGAATTACAGGCTAGGAAAAAAAATAAGTTCTGATCTTGCTCCTCCCAGTCCCTACCCCCCCACATCAGGGTTCCAACTAATAAACCAAGATATTACTCAAACTGTAAAGTGATTTTCATGAGAATGATCATCCTTCCTTCCGATACTATGTAATACCTTCAAGATTACGCTGGCTTTTTTATTAACTTTTTTTTTAAGGTATCATTTTTAAGGTTGCTTTTGCCATAAATGCAGTGCAAAATGAGCTTAAAATTAAGAACATTCGTCATGTCAGTGTCACCTTCTTTTTGAATCTGTCTGCTGGGAATCAAGCCGTCCTCAAAGCACCTAAGGAATTCTTGAAAGGCTGAGAACTTAGTCACTCTTCCTGCACCCCGACATGACCACCTATGAGAAGATGCCCATGGAGGGTGGGAGAAATGAGGTGAAGAGCGCTATGCCAGCCACCTTGGGGAAGCCACAAGGCTGTGCATCCAATACACCATGATTTCTGGCAGATCTACCCTCCATGAATGTCCAGATTCTGGTCACATGTCACCACTTCTTGGTTGAAGCCATGGTTTTCTTCCTTCTCAGCTGTCGTAACAGCCTCTTCACCCATCTCCCTGCTTCCATCCTTCTTCCCTGTTATCTGTTCTCAACACACCAGCTGGCGAGATCCTCCAAAATCTAAGTTGTCTCATGCCACCCCTCTGAACAAAACCCTCCAGTTGCTTCCCCTCTACTCAGTATGAAAGCCCCCAAACTGGCAGTAGCCTCAAAGCTATACCTCATTCTGGCCCTGATACCTCTTTGATTTCCTTTCCTACCATGCTGTCCCTCCCTCCACACTAACTTCTTTTTCTTCATCCATATCAAGCACTTTCCCACCACAGGGCCTTTGCATTTGCTGTTTTTCTGCCTGGAGGGCTAAAAGCTGGGATGTTCAATCCATTCTGCCCTCCACACAAATGTCATCCTACCTGAAAGGCCTTCCCTGACCAACTTATCTAACACACCACCCCTCACATACCCCAACACTGTGCTCCCTGCCCCTTCTACCATGTTTATCTCAGCATTTTCACCACCTGAACATATGTAATTATCTGTGAGTTGCCCTTCCCAACATTCCCTATACCTGAATGTCAGCTCCATGAGAGGCAAGACTATCTCTAGAGCCTGGAACAGAGCCTGACCCATAGATGGTTCTTAATAAATTCTTGATGGTAGTGAGTGAATTAGAAAAAGAATGAGCCCTATGTCAGAACGGTGAGAATCCACTTGGGATGAAGATGCTGTGCTTCACATAAGGGTGGGTATAGATTCTTAGCAGCCAGATGCTCCCATCCCTTATGGAAGAAAGGAGGAAAGGGTCAAGGAGAAAAATCAACATTAAGGACTTTTCAATCATTAAAATTCAGACTGCTCCTGGGGGTGGTACTCATTCAGGACCCCCATTAACTGGGCAAAAACAGTCATCCTTCAAAAACTTCTAGGTAAGAACTATTTTTCAGTGATAGAAAAAAATACATAAACCTAAAAAATGCATATAAAAGTGAATGGAGATAAAAATAAAAGTGAATAAAAAATAAAAATGAGTAAAAATAAAAGTGAATACAATAGTCTGATATATTTTGAACTGCATGTGAATTTAATTTTTTTTAAAAGTTTTTAACTTGAAAAGTCCATATTTTTAGTATAGTAGAGTCCTCAGAGAGGTGAAAACTAGTATTTATAGGTCATTTTCACTTTTTTTTCTTGGAACAACAACACTGTGAGGTGGGTATGATCACCATTTCCATTTGGTAAAAGAGTGAACAGAAAGGTTATGAAAGGTTAAGTGATTTGCTCAAGGCTGTGAAATTCCAGCATCAGGACTTGACTTCAGTCCTTCCATTTCACATCCACTTCCTTTCCTATTATTTATATATTGTTTTTATTGAAAACCAAGCTCTTTTGAAAAAATTGTCTTTGATATGCAGCGCCAGCTAAAGAAACATCTAAATTCAAAGAGCAGTGGCCTTAAGCCCTTGAGAATCTCAATGGTGCCAGATCCGAAAATCAAGGTCTAAGGTACCACGAGAAATTGGAGAGGTAAAGACACAGTGATTTACCTCACATGAGATACAGATGCAGGAAAACATTACATGAAACAGAAGATTAGATCTAAGAGGTACAGACCTCTGTAAGGAAAGATAGTGACGTCCCTCACTAATTATAAAATGGAACAGAGGCAAAACACTGGAAAAGAAAACACAGGCAAGTACCACAAGATATCAGGCATTGGTGCCATAATCTCTCAAAAAGTATTTAAGATAAATCTAGAGGAAATCAAGTTGTATAACTTATCTCAAAGGTCATGAGACTCACTGCATCCATAGCAAACCTATGCAGAAATAGCCAAGTTTTAGTCATAGAATCCAAACGTACATTAACCATCAATTGTTGAAATATGTTTAAAATATGCACTAATAGTGACTTCAAAGAATAATGTTAGTCATTAGTAATAATAACCAATAGTTCTTTTAATAATTATTAATATTCATGATTAGCCATTCATAAACAAATATAAATGTACATTATAAATAGTAACATAAATAGCATTTACAATGCAACACAAAAGATTAAAAATATATTCGTCAAGCAGTCTTAAATCATTCTCAAGTTCTACTTCTCAGTATGTTAATACTTAAAGACCTAAAAGGCCATAAATTAACCATCTGCTTTAGAAATTAAAATATTTGAACTTGTTATCCAGAAATTCTATACAGTGATACAGATGTATGTATTATATGAACGTGTGTGTGTATAATTTTTTTCCCATAGCCTCACTTCTATTCAGGGAAAGCGCTTGCTCAAAGCTTTGCTTCACATCACAACAGACAAATATTCAGAGGCAAAAGGCCACCTGGAGAAGACAGCTTCATGCAGAAGAATCTTTAATCTGAGACAAATCAACTAGAAAGCACACTTCTAAATGATCTAAATTGCCAAATGGTCTACACAAGAACTACACTGAGAAATTTAAGAAGAAAACAAACATCTTTAACTACTGACCACGCCTTCCAGTAAGCCTTTTTTTTCCTACTTCTTTGTGACTTCTTGGCTTTAAAAATTCTGATGGGCTACCCAATTTTAACAAATTCTAACGAGATTAACACAAGAGATTAATGCATGTCATATCACTATCTAAGGCTTAGAGGAGTTTACCAAGATTAAAGACAACTTGAACACTAAAAAACAACAAAAATGAGTGTGGGGTTAGACTGGAGGGAGATAAACTAGCAGAATTTCCCATCATGAAAGAGCAACAGACAAATTTCTATACAATATCTTGGTGCTAAGAAATGCAAAGGTAATGTGATTCTGCTGTTCAGACTTTCATATTCTCTCTGCTCCCAACAAAGCAAACAGAAAAGTATCAGTTTCCACTTAAGTCCTAACACTCCAGTGCTACTCAGAAAGAAGGGAGGGTAACAGCTGTAAGGCCAACAAGTATAAGAAGAACCCAGGCTACAGGTAACACTAAAAATTACCACAGCAGCATCCATGCATCAGCCATCATGTTCCAGTTTCCCCATCACAGCTGCATGGCTGTTGACTTCTTCATACAGAAATATGTGTCTCAGTCACCACTCCATCAGTAGTGCTTGTCTCAGTCACCACTACAGGCACTCTCACTATGAGACAAGCACTACTGATGCAGTGGTGACTGAGACTAAGTGCCTTCAGAACTTCTGCTCAAATAAAGCAAGATGGACAGCAACAAAAGTAGCTGTATCTCAGAGGACGTGGGTTCTATGAGGACACTAAGTTAGGAAAACACACTCAAGAATGCCAGGGCGTTGGGTGCTGGGGGATGTCCTGCTTCAGCTAGGGCAGTCAGGATAGCTTCCTGAGGAAGTCAGTATTTGACTGAGAATTAAACCACAACATCTGAGGCAGACAGCACTTAAGGGAGAAGTGACGGTAAATTCAAAGACTCTGAGATGAAACCTCGGTATTAATGAGGGAAGAAGGACCAATGTGCCTGGGGAGACCTCACTGGGACAGGTTGGGCAGGGTAGAGTGGGAGAGAGGGGCTGGATCACATTGGGCTGCCTGGAGTTTGCAAAAAGAAATTGGGTTTTTTATCCCAACTGCACTGAGATATCATCAACAGATTTTAAGCAGAGGAGTGATATGACTTATGCTTTAAACAAGTTTATGCTTTAAAACAAGATACAAGCTAATGAATGGGGGATGGACCACAGGAAGGAAGAAGGGAAGCAGGGACACTGGTAATGTGCAGCAGTCCAAGTGAGAAAGGCGGTGTCATGGACGAGGGTTGTGGCAGTGGAGCTGGTGAGAAGGGGCTGGTTGAAAGGTAGAGACCACAGAATGTGCACAGCTTGGGTGGTGGATGTGAAAAATCACAATTTGGGAGGCTGAAGGTACATGGTGGCGCCAATTTTTGACATGAGAAACCAAGAACTCTCCCTTGTGCTTATTAAGGTGCCCCTTAGGTATCCAAGTAGACAAGCCAGGCAGATGGTTGGACAATGAGTCTGGAGCTCATGGGAGAGATCAGGACAGGAAACACCATCTTACAGGTGTTTATAGTCAAGGGATTAGTGCCATCGCTTAAAGGAAATGTCTACACAGAGAAGAGAGCCAGGGACAAAGCCCCAAACTATTCCAACCCCTGTAGATGGAGCAAAGGAGAAGGTCCTTGTAAAACAGAGAAGAAAAACCAAGACTCTACAGGGTCCCAGCAGAAAGAAGAGGGGTGGGTGGGGTGGGATGGACAATGCAGTGGAGAGTAGAAGGGAAGGGGAGAGAGAAGGGCAGGTGATGTGGCATCTCAGGGAATGGGAACGGCAGTGAGAGGACCAGCAGAGCTGAGGTCAGCCAGGGACCTTGGCTGTGTGATTGTCTCCTGAATACTCAGCTGCTGGTGCTGAGAGGGAAGATACTTGGATTTTACCAAGTCAGAGCTGTGTTAAGGCAAGTTCATTGGAAAGGGAGACAGAGGGGCAAGGGGTTTGCTGGAGCCCAGGCTACATTCTCTGAGTTAGAAGGGAAGCCAGGCCATGAGAGGACCGAGGGCTCGCCAAGCCTTCCAGGTAATTATGGATGTTATTCTTCAATATTACACTAAACCTCACCAAGTGCTCGTTTTCTAAAGGTTAGGTGCAGTAGGAATTTGAAACCGTATCAATGAATAGTTTAGACTCTGTAACATTGTACCCATTGGTCTGTCCTGCACTTTGAATGGATGGACCTTTCATCCATGCAAAATTTTGTTAAATTGTCTATCGGTCATTTGGAAAATACTCATTCCTTATATGATACAGATCTTCCAAAAACTGACACATCAGGAAGGTCTTTAAAGTATCTGGGAAGCTTTCAAGCTCAGGGTAGTAGATAGAAGTTTTCCAAAATTCTGATTTTCACTTGAAGGCTTATATTCATCATTGGTAACCAGTACAATCAGTTATTTTCCTGAAATGGCAGGATGACTTCTTTCAAGAAAATGTCTGTCAAATAACCAAGTCTGATAACCATAGTTTTTCCACTAGTCATGCTTTTAAGCAAAAAATAGTGTTCCATGGAGAAAAACTGGCTAGTTCAGCTCACAATTCAAACAATCACACCAGCGCTTTTCCTTGAGACAACCATTGTATTTCATTCTGCAGAGGTGCTTTGTGCATACTTCCTATTTCACCACATGGAATATTAAAAAGAAGTGCTCTCAAGGGGTGAGATATAATAAAATTAATAATATTTTACTGCTCCATCAAGAACATTTCTTAAGTGCAACTGGCATTATTTACTGCAAGTGAGAGTGAAGGAAAAAAACCACTCATACCATTTGGTGCTCAGGCGCTAGAAGTTTCAGTCACCATTGCTTTTGCCCATCAGTGCAAACATCAACGCAGTAAATATTATGTCTCAGTATAATTAAGAAAACAACTGTGACCTTACAGACCATTGAGACGGTCCGGTGGACCCCAAGGAGTTTGGGAACCATTAGCCCCGGGCGTGGCCATGAATATGTGTGTGGCTGAACTCAGAGGAAGAAGGGTCTGCTGGACTGAGGAAGCCAAGGAGCTGAGAGGCCTAAATGCTGACTTGACCGTAGTATGGAGGCTAATGTTTCTGAGAACAACAGGAGGATTAAGGGAAAGGGAGAAAACAAGAAACAAGGCAATACTGATGTTAATGAATGAGTGAGTGAGATTAGGAAGAGGCCAAAGCCTGATGACACGTGCTTCAGAGAAGGCAGATTTTCTAAGAAGAAGGAACAGTAGCTCGGAAGTGGCAATAGCAGCAGCGAGAACACCTTCCCTGCTTCCAAGCTCTGACATACACCAGGTAAGGGAGAGGGACCACGGCTGCTGGAAACCAGCCAGGGGGTGGGCTTTGGGCTCACCTTCACTGGTTCCTCTTACCTATGGCATGGGTCTCAGATCCACACCTCACCATCACCTGGGGGACTGTTTAAAAACAATCAAGCTTGGGGCTCCACACCAAAAAAATTCTAACTCAAGAAGTCTGGGATGGGCCCTGGGCAACTTATCCTTTCAGTGATCTCCCTGATGATCTGATGCCTGGTCCACGTTGAAAACAAACAGCAGGTAGGAGAAATGCCATTTGAACTTGACCACATCTCTATAAAGCCTCCACTCTAGCCAACTGTAAGAGTTTGATTTCCTCCCCAAGTATGTGCACATACCATCTTCCTCACCTATAATACTCTACCCCTACCTGTGTAAGCCTTCCCTTGTTTGAAGCTTTTCGGTAACCATCACCACCCTGGTGAAGGCCACCCACTCTCCACTGTACTTGCTAGTCTGTTTCTCTTGTCAGTTTCACACCCATGGGCTGCTGTGCTGTCTCTAAATGTGCTCTGGCCTCATCTCAACCGAAAGCTCCTGGAGAGCTGAGGCTGTATCTAGGGGATTTGAGAGCATCCAGCACTGGGTTTTACAACAGTGGGCATTTAAAATATGTGATTTCAAATCACATTTTGCTCATATTGTTAGTGACTGTGGCCAGTGAATTTCTTCCATGTTCTTGTGGAGGAGTGAAAACAAAACACCCATTTGGTGGTTCAGAGATTTCATTTCCAAGTCAGGGTTTTCCTGAAAGGGCTTCACTTACTAAAAGAATGTGAAAGTGAATAATAAAGTCTTTATTTTATGGCTTTCGTTTCCCTGTAAAACATTCACTTACTTTAAAATATTTTAATCTTGGATTGTTTTCAAGTGTGTTACAATTGTAAAATTATATTACAGGCATCAACATTGTAAAAACTTTCATACTTGATAGGATTACAATACTGATCTTTAAAGACTGCTGCAAGCAAGGCAAAGCACAGAATAAACATTATTAAGAAGGTCCCGGGGGGGCCTCGCTGCTAACTCCGCAACAGAGGACTTTAAAATTTCAGTGCCAAGAACATGTTAAACGGAGCGAGAGACCTACTAGTCCCTAGAAAAAAATCTTGTGAAATCTTGTAACTTTTGCACTATTGTGGCTAGTTCATTTGGGAGCTTTTTAATCCAATGGAAAACAATACAGTTAAACTTTACCATCAAAAAATATATTTTTGCACTCATGCAGGCTAAATATTTTCAGTACTCAATTTTATACAAGACTGTCTAACCACACCCCTTTCTCTTTTCTTCTTACCTGCCTGACAGCTACCATTGACCTATTTCAAAGCACACCAGGAAACTTACTGCAGAATGATTGAGGAATCAAAAGATGAAGAATGAAACACAGATGAGTTGATTAATTATTAGAATCTCTAGCAAAATGATTTAATAAGTCCACTCCCTGGAAGCAGGCAGTAAAAGACCCACTAGAGTGTTCTGGTGGTGAACAGCTACTGCCTGTAACATAGAAGGAACACCTGCCAGGGATGGAAGGTGAGCAGGAGCTGCTCCGCCCGCTGGGTCTAGACTCTGCGATTCAGGACAGCCCTCAATTAAGGCCAAGCAAGAGCCATCAAAAGAGGTGGACTTAAAGTACGAATATAAGCACAGAAAAGTTTACATAGGGAGAAAGAGGATGTGAAGAAGCAAGGAGAGAAAGAAGTGTGCCCACATTGCTGGTCCAATCACAGCTAACTGAGAATTAAGGATGAATTTTCTTTTAACTCTTGACGAAGTTTTTCTTACCATGGAATTGACTTCTCAACAGGAGGAGAGAATCATCTTTTATATAACATATAAGGGTGTACTGTAACATTCAGTATCTTTCCAGGCTACACAAAAATAGCTAAGACTTTCACCAGGGATATTCTATATACATCCTTGGACTCCTTCAATTACACACACAGACACATACACACACACACACACACGCACACACACACTCTTTCCTCGATCTAAGTCAAAATAAAATTGGGTACCACTAACTGTACATTATTAATAAAGCCTCAATTACAGCCTCAATCTTGGACGTAAACAACCATTACTATAAACAACTGGATGGCTATTATCAAGATTATTTCCTATGTAGCCTTTTCTTTTTATTTATTGTAACCCACCGGCTCTGAAAAATATTTTACTCAATTTACTTTCTGCACTTAAAAATGGCCTTAATATGATATATTTCTTTGGTTTTGGCAAGAATCCTAGGGGAGTTAAGACACTTGGAAAAAAACACTAATTTGAAATCAAGCCATCAGAAGCAACAGTACAAAAAGCAACAATTTCTTAAAGAATTCTCCAGCAAAGCAATCTGAAATGCCCTAGTTTTCCCAAGAAAATTTATCTTATTTATTCAAAATGTCTTAGAGTATACAATTAGCGGGAAGAGGAAACCAATGCAGTTCAAATGCTCAGCAGCAATCACAACTTCAGTTCCACTACATACCAGGTTTTGGAACCTTAGGCAAGTTGCTAACCTCAACTACTAAGTTACCGTCATTCTAAATGAGTTACCTGGAGGAGAAAATAAAATTCAGTGAGGCAATATTACCTAAGTCACTTAGCTAAGTGCACTCAAAAGAAATCACACAAGTTTGTGGAACTGAAAATGCCCAATTCTTCTTTACCAACCCAGCTTGAAAGCAGGTGCCAATATTTGACTTCAGGATGTCCCACAGGCCTCGGGATGCTGGAGAGAGCAGTCACCCTGCATAGAGGCGCCGTCGGCACCATCATCAGTGATCATATCCACGCTCCTAGGACTGCGGGAGTAAGGTTATTAAAGGAGAGACAACTTCACCAGAAGCTCTATGGCTCTGGCTCTCTTAGAATTCGCCTCCTCAAACTGTCAACAATGTCAGATGAAAAGCTCTGTAGCTGTTCCCTTCTCTCAGGACTCACACAAGCACACAAAGAAGGCTCACCAGGAGCGAGCCACTTGAGTGAGGTAAACACAGTCCAGAGAAGGAAGCCACAAGGTGTCTTTTGGAACATTCTAGTATTTGGAGAAAAGGAGATCGGAGAAAATTCTTAAGGTGGACAGCTAATGACAATATGAAGCTTTAGATCATGGCTAGGAAGCAATGACTAGAAGAAAACTACAGCAAATACTTTTAACCCAAGAATGAAAACGAATACACAATTCCTCAATAAAGGTTATGTGGTCACTGAAACAATATGAGAAACATAAAAACTGATCTCCTTCCAAGATCCCAGTCCTATAATTACTTATCAAATAGCAGTACTAAATACATTATACTGACAAAATATGCCCGGATTCTCCAAACATGCCTTTATTATTTAATCCTTAAATTAGCAATCCTGGCATGTAGACAAGGCCGGTATCATGGTTCTCATTTTACAAATGAAGAAACTGAGGCTTGAAAAGCTAAATGACTTGTCCAAGGTCACAGGTCCAGTAAGTGGGGGAACAGGAAGAGAACTGCCCTAAATCAGAGCTGTTCCATCCATCACCCCACATAGATTAATTATTTCTTATAATGATTAATGCGACTGCAAGGACTCTTAACTGTTCCAAAATGTTTCCACGCCACACGCTTACAATACACTTTAAGTTTTCCAACAGGGAGGGCCAATTCTAGGCGTAGCCAAATCATGTGAAATAACAAAAACCCAAAAGATCTATGTTACTACTCAGTAGTATGGAGAAAACATAATTTGAGATTCTATTACTCTCTTGTAATTCTTGGGCTTTCCACGCAGATAGTACTGTATACCAGACTACACCACCAGGCATGGTCCATTTTAATGACTGTTAGGATAAAAAGTAAACTGTTTAATCAGAAATGCAGAGCTAAGGTTATCTAGTCCCTGGAGATGTTATTCATCAACCTCAGGGACAGACCAACACCCAGAGGTAACCAGCACACACTAAAAAAGGGCAGGCTTAGAATTCCCAACGATTTGGAAGCATTGGCTTTTAAGATCAAGATAGGTCAGACAAACAGTAAGATACTGGGCTAAGGTTTCTCAGGAGGGAAAACAGAGAGGGAGAGAGATGTCTCTGTGAAGGGCAAGTCAATAGGAGAAGAGTCAGTGTCCGGGAAGGGCAGACCATCTAAAAGCACGGAGTCATCACCCGGGGCGTGGTAGACGCGAGCCCTGAAAGGAGACCCACCTCCCCTCTCTTTGGGATCGTGGGGTACAGTACAGACTGAAGCTGGCCCTGGTCTCTCTTCAAGAGCTCACAGCTGTTTCAGAGGAGACTGAAGATAAAATGACAAAGCAGCATGCGATCAGACAGATAGCCTGAAGAAAAGAATACTAAGTAGCAATTAATGGTCTTCACGAATATGAAGAATTCTTATAAAGATCAAAGTAACCAACTGTTTTCATTTTCACTAAAGCTTAAATTGCAAAACGAGAAACTGTTTAAGCAGAGCAGTTACTGACTCTTAAGACACTGTTACTAGGAGACCCTCAGATCCTCCTTTAAATTTTTTTTCCCCAGGGATAGAACAAAATGCCTGAAATAAAATGCCTGAAATGCCTGGAAGAAGTCCTTTTGTGGTTCTGTTCTGATGAGGAGAGGTTAGGAGCAGAAATTTACATGTAACGCTTTTCAACCAAATTTTACCAAATGCTCCTCTTCATTTGAGTACACCCCTGGTCCCCATATACTGGAAGGGCTGCCTGGCCTTAGTGGCCAGTCTTGGTCTGTAAAAGGTCCTTCCCCACCCCTCCCCCAGCTGTCCAGAACATCTCAGCCCCTGAAATCACTGAACAGGAATCGTTTTCCATATGCTAATCTTGTTCAATTTAGCAATCATGCTTTCCTCTTTGTCTCATTCCAGAAGTACTGGCAAGGTCCGAGGTTCAATCCCCAGTACCTCCATTTAAACAAACAAACAAACAAACTTAATTATCTGTCCCCACCCCCAGCAAAATGAAACAACAACAAAAAACAAAAGCCAGAAGTACTGGAAAAGATACCATTCTACTCACTACCCACCTCTGAGAGTCTGTGGAAAGACTGGGACTTTTCTTGTCCAGGGAAACAGAAAAAGGTGTTAAGAGCCAGCCTCTTTGCATCCTTACGCTTCCAACATAGCACAGGGTCTTGGTCACCCCTGCAGGTTCAACCTCTGCAGAATTCAGCCCTGCAAAATGGCAACTGTGCAGATTAGCCTGGCCAATTAAGGCTCAGTGTGCCCCAACCTGGTCTGAAACCATGAAGGAAACTGGCTCCAGACAGTGCTTGAGGAGGTGTGATTGCCAGAACCTTCCTAAGGTTACTTCATACCTATTTGAGCGGGCATGTCAAAGCTGCAGGCACCCTACACAATGTGCCCTGTGATACTGATGTTGTAGAGCAGTCTTGGAAAATAGGTCATCCTTTTTGGCCTACTTGGCACAGGGATGCTCCAAGGCAGAGGCACCTGAACCCAGTGTGCACTGAGCTTAAACAACACCACCACCACCACTAATCTGAAGTTCTATGACCTTAGGTGGATAGTGAGTCACGCTGCATTAATGTCTAAACCAAACCAGAGTTTCTCCCGACCGTGGAAAAGTTTGACAATTCTCATGGATATAAGATTTGGACATGACAGTCCAGCTACTTGTGCAGTATAAACACAAGCTAAAGTTCTGTGCCACATGCACACACCTGGAGAACTCCATCATCATCTTCCAGTATGACACACAGCATCAAGTGAATTTAGGATCCATGGTTTTTTTTAAAATCAACTTTGTCCTTAAAAAAAAAAACCAAAAAACTGCTAGAAAACAAAAAAGGTTTGAAACCAAACAATTTCACGTAGACAACTGATGTTAAGATTCCCCCAATCCACTAAAAAAAAAATTTTTTTAAAGAAAGAATATGATTTGCACACTTGACGTTCAGCCCTACAAATAACAATTCAAAACTCCTTGAAATGAATGAGTTTACCTAAATTAAGGCTTCAATATGATGGCTATATTTTCATATTTTAAATTTTGTATAAATGCTTTCCATGTATAAGGTACCAAATTAGGGGGGAGGGTACAGCTCAGTGGTAGAGCACGTGCTTGGCATGCATGAGGGCCTGGGTTCAATCCCCAGTATCTCCATTAAGATAATAAATAAATAAATAAATAAATAAAATTAATTACCTTTCCCTCCAAAAGTTTTTAATAAAAAATTTAAAGGTACCACATTAAGTATTTGACAACACCCAAGATTGCATGCTGTAACCCCTGCCCACAGAGCTCACACACTCTTACAAAGCAGGGAGTGGGAGTGGGGGGCGGGGGGCGAAGGGGGATGGTTTGAAACGGAGGGAAGAGAAATTGGAACCTCCAAAGTAATTTTTTTAAAAGAGCATAAAACGTAGGGGTGACAGTGGGGAAGAAACAAGGGGAAGAGATGATCTTGGGCCAAAGAGGAAGCAATCCAACGTGAAGCACACAATTGGAATTTTGTTATTGTGAAACGTGCTGCTTTTAAGTTCCGTCCTGGCAGAGGAGCTAACAGAGGATAACTTTGTCCTAACAGGGGACAGCTGAGAAAGATAAACAGGAGCCCTTCCTGGAAATCTTTTTAAAATAGCTTTACTTCCATGACCAATTTTTAATCTCAGTTTTAAACCTCCAAATTAAGAAATTCATTATGAATCTTCAGTTTACTCACTCAGAAAAAGACATTTTTATAAAACTGTCGTATGCTTCTGAAAGTGTACATGGCTCTAATAAAAACCTAGTAACAGCGGTAACAGTAGTCGTAACTACTAATGGCTGTCATTCGTTCCGTGAAGATTATTGTGCCACGTACTGTTTAAGTACTTAAAGATATTAACTCAGTTAATCCTATAACCACCCTCTGAGGGTAAGGAATGTTATTATCTCCATTTTACTGGTCAAGAAACTAAGGCGTACGTGAGGTTACTACTGCTCTAAGTCACAAAACTATTGTCGGGGCCAAGATTTTAACCCAGGTGGTCTGATTCTAGTGCCCTCATTTCTGTCCTCCATCCTCCAAAACAGTCAGTCATCACTCTTTCCTTTAGAGCAAACTCCAGCAGGAAACACATCTTCTTTTTGTAGTAATGGACACTTTCTCCTGCACATGGTTCCTGAAACAAAGGACAGAACTATGGTCCATCTCATCGTTTCTGTGAAACACCCGCCTAACTCAACCACTACTATTCTGGGGGCACTTTTTCTTTCATATCTACATTCTTATTTTATCAATAATTTCTTTTAGGAAAAAAATTTTCTAGAGAGGAAAAAAGCCAAGTGGGCAACTATGTTTGCCTCTACAGAAACAACCACACAAAGAGTTTATTTCCTCCTTCCCAGGCCCTGTTTCCAGCTCTGCTGGATCACCTCTGATCCTTTAGAACTTACTGCCTTATCTCTATGGAACTCATCTGATCATGTGCAGGGCTATTATTTTGCCAAGTGCACAAGCCCATGCCTGAGCCCATCAGTTCCTACTGTTCCACTGTAAGCACCACTAGATTCCTGGAGGACAACAGCGGCCCTGCCACCTGAGAGAGCTCAGGCTTGCTGACCGAGCACCAGCCAATGCTGGTTCCCTGCAGCATCGCTAAGCCATCAAGGTGACCCTCTTCACAACCTTTCCTCTTACCTACTGTAAACCCTCAAAAATGTCTAGCCCGATTCTTTCAGGAACACCGGGATGAAAATGAAAGCCCCTCTGCTTGTAGCTGACAAAGCAACAGTCATGTTGTCTATGCCTGATTAATTAGACATGTGACTGGCAACTAGTCCTTCAGGCAATTTGTCAACCCTGAGTTTTAGCCAAATGTTTATGTATATTACAGACACATGCACCTGCACCCACATTCACATTCATATATATACATATGAATATATATGAACGTATCTATTTATGTATATATACACTTATAAAACAAATTCCTTCCAGAGCTATTTAGGCACCTGATTTCCAAACACATTTAATTGAACCTACTTGCTTCAAATGAAATTCCTACTTAATTGGTAGCTGCATGTGAATTATTAACTAGTGCTCTTTGAGAACAAAACATATAAAAGAAGAGAAAGAGCTCCTAGTGTAGCTGGAAGATTCAAGAAATGACTACATTTTTTCCTCAATGGCTAAACAGACTCCTTCCCTTTCCTCCAGATTCACTGTCAGCCATCAAGTGCTGTGGGCAGGCTGGCCTGGCAGGAAGAGGGCCACTCACATCTGTGCCCTATTTGGATGGAAAGATGTTGAAACAGGCTCTGCAGAGCAAACACTGCCTCAGCTTCCGTCCTAAGAGTGGAACAGAACCACTGATCTCCCTTAAATATCCACTCACTCTGCTGGGCCTTCTAATATAGCTGCCATGTTAGACTTTGCAGACAAAGCTTCACTGCTCTAAGTACTAAGAGATGAGGATGAAAAACTCCTAAACTTGTGTGCTCATACTGTAATTCCTAAGGTGTAATACCTATCTTCCTGGCACAGACCCTGAACCCCACTCTCTTTTTCATCATGAATAGCATGCTTGGATTCCAAGTCAACATAAACGAGTTTCCACATCTCCATCAGACCAGCTCACATCGCCAAGGAGGGCACTGACGTTTACGTTTAACCTTGACCCGCTGCTTATCTCAAAGCTAAAGAAGGGAGCAGGATCATGTGTCCCAGGAACCTAGCTTCACCTGGGGCAAATCGAATCCCAGTCTTAGGTGATCTTCTGGGGACCGAGAACATTTAATGACCTCAAGGCAGGCCTTGGAACGTGGTAGTTAGGTTTGCACAGCTGACCAGGGAAATCTGCTCCAGAGGTGGTGGGGTGCCAGCGAAGTCAGCTTTAGGACATCCTTCTTTCTTTTAGGTGGCCCATCAGCCCTGATCCTAGCTGGGAAACCTGAAGGCTGGTCAACTCAAAACAGGATAGCACACGTAAGAGCAGTTTGAAGACAGGTGTCTACTCCCGGTCAGGCACTAGATCTAGGTTACTCTGGTTAACAACACAACATGTATCTTTTAAATACAGGTGGTAAACAGCCAGCAGGAAGCATCTAAAGGTCCCAAGTACCAGAGTAACAGCAGTAAAGGGGCATCCATCCAAATGCCACTTCTTATCTTGGTGATACTTCTGCTTCCATCTACATGATGCCAAAGGACTGATGTCCACAGCTAGGACTGCAGGTGAATCAGGGGTTATAAATGGTAGCCACAGTGATGCTGACAAGGCCCCGGAGAAAAAGGATCTAGTGTCTCAGGACAGTGGAGTAGCTGCTCATCAATGAGAAAGAGTGAGTACTCATTTCTAAAACTCAAGGTCTTTTGTTTTCTGCCCGAGTTGTGTCCTGGAGGCTGGGTCTCCTGTAGTGGGTTCTTCTTTCCCCCAAAGGTCCCACCAATCCTCTCCCATCTTTCACTACATCCAGGGCTCCCTGTTACCACCAGCCAAGACAACAGTCAAAGAGCAATGTACAAAACCACAAGCAAACAACCTCTTCAAAGGTCAGCCACTGAGGAAGGAAAAAACAGATGGTTTTCTCAGCCCACACAATTACTTGTCTCCCCACCCGCTTCACCTCTTCAGATTAGTAGGTTATAACCAGTGGTACTTTCCCTCTCAGGCGGTAATAACAATGCACATTTATTCCCTTGTTCCCCTGTGCCACACTCTGTACTAAATGCTATCACCTATTATCTAATTCAACAATTCTAAGAGACAGGCCCCTCCATTGTCCTCTTTTCCCAGTTGCAATGTTGTCAAACAGTAGGTCTAGAATTCCTACCAGGTCTGACTCCAGAGCCCTAACTAAAAGGAATCCACCTTTATTTTCAGCTTCTCTCTCGAAACAATTCACTGCCATCAGCATCAGCAGTGACAGCAGCTTTCATGTGTGAGAACTTGTAGTGTCTCGGTGGTTCTTCACGTGGCCCTCCGGGCACTCACAAGCAATCACGGTGCTTAAAGAACTATAACAGATGAATGACAAAGCTGATGAAATTTACCTCAAAAGCCCCAGAGTTTAGGCGCCAAGCACTTAAGGCCAGGTCTGACTGACACATTCAAATCCATCTCCAGGTGTGGGTCCACCTCTGACTGTTCTTGGCCCTGATCTAAGGGGCAGCCTTCTTACTTCTGTGCAGGTAGAAGCCTCACCACAGGAGGTAGCGGGAAACCCATCCAACCCAGAAGCTTTCACGTAGGTCAGGCAGCAAGTATTTCTATGATCTGAAAGAAAGCTTGGACACCTGTTGACACATGAAAGGAGTTAAAACACTACAGACACACACTAGACTCGCCAACCATCCTGTCCTCCTGCCTACCCCAGTTATCATGGGTACCCCAGGTATCATGGGTACAGATGCTCCAGCCATCTGTACCCATCCCCCTAAAGGTCCCAAATTGAGGAGATGATGATGGTAAAGCTACCTGAGGGTGTGAGGGCTGGGAGGAGAACGGCAGTGAGAGAAGCAGTGTGCAGGAAAGCAGTGACAACTGAAGGTAAGTTTCTTGTTGTTGCTTAATGAAGAGGCAGTTTGGGAGAAGACAAGTACAGGTGAGTCGACATTGGGCAGCTGCACCGTCACCACCACAGTCCATTCCCAAAACATCCAGACCTTCCCTGCCATCTCCTTGTCAGCCAAGCTATGCCATTTATGATGAAAAGCAGAAATATAAAGCAATCAGGCCTAAGGAAGCATGTTTAGAATTAAGCTTGCGGTTGAACAAGGGAAGGGCAGAGTGGAAGTTAAATCCAGAGGACATCCACCAGCCGTTTTCACACATCTGTGTGTTGAGAGTCGCCCAGGAAGTCTGTTCCACATGCAGGTTGCTGAGACCCACCCTTCCTGGATGCTGATGCAGCCCTTCTGGAGTGGGGCCCAGGAATCTGCCTTCTCAGCAGGCCCCAGGTGGTCTGAGGCAGGTGGTTCCAAATGCTGACTCTGCCTTCCCTGCCCAGCAGCTGGGGAAGCAATTCCAGAAGAGCTGGAGACCTGGGTTCAAGTCCTGCCTCTGGTTACTCAGAAGTTTCAGGACCTGGGCAAATCATTTGATATGTCCAGACATCTTTCTTGTCTGTTAAATGAGGAGACTGGAAATACTCTCTAAGGGCCCCCTCTAGCTCTGAAATACAGCGAACGTGCAAAGTGCTTATGATAGTAAACCTAGTAGCCCAACACATTTTTGCTTCATGAACTCTCAGTTAGTACCTTTGGTGTGCAGGGATCAGCCGAGGTATGAGAGGTGAAGTCAGACTGGGTTTGGGAGTGCCATGTTGTTAAAACCTGGTGGAATTGAATACATCCTCGGCTATGGCCCCTCTTGTGGCCAAAGGCATGCACCCTGTGAGGGGGACGTCAGAGGTGCAGGTGACACAGAAGAGGATCAACAACTGGCCCAGAAGCCAGGGAGGCCCGTCTGTGCCCCTGGGCTCCTCAGACAGAGTGTCTTGCCCCCATGCACACACAGGCTCTAAGTCAAGGGGGTTCCAGCTCCAGAGAAGGCACCTCCAGTATCTTCCCAGTGAAAAGAGCTTTCACCGAAACCACCAGGGTGTCACTGAAGTCTTGATTCTGTTTCTACATCAGAATTGCCTTTTTGAGGGGCTGGAGCAGGTGACACTACAGGGCGGAGAGAAACCTCCCTCCTGCTGCAGCATGAGCGTGAACAGTGCAAAGAGCTCTTCTCCCCCCGGAAGTGTGGCACTGCTTGGCTATTCTCAGTGAAATCACAGCTTGTTTGTTCAGTAAATAAAGCATCTGAATTAATAGGGGATTTAAAGAAGCTGGAGGGAAAAGGCCTTGCCCTAAAATAAGAACTGTGGGTAGTGTCAGCGCTCAGCGAGGAGCCGAGTTGACACTCTCGTTCCCTCTTTAATTACTAAGGGAGGGGGCACCAGCAGCAGGCACGGAGGGGACTGTCAATGAGGTTAGGAGGGGCCCTGAAGGGCGATGAATGACAGCACTGACACAGGCTTAGCAACCGCTGCCTGGCTCTCCCCTTATTTCCTTCCCAGACAACCAGATAAATTAATTACCAACCAGTGAATCTTATAGAAAAAAAGAAAAAAAAAAAGCCAACAGAACTCTGCCTCAATTTAGTGTCTCTTTCCAGCATGAAAGGAGAGCCAGGAATAGTAAGATGAAAGGGTCCCAGGTTCACCAAGTGAATTCCCAGCCTTTCCCGGGCTCAACCTCCCATCTAGGTGCACCATTTCAGGAGGAAGCCACAGTCTGATCCAAGCAATCCAAACTGGGCTCTCTGATAAGGACGTAAGGTTCTCCTTCCTTCCTCAAGGTACATAGGATCAGTCGTTACCAGGAGGAGATGGGAGGACCTAATTTACACTCAGGGATTTTGTGAATATGTGTAAAAGAAGAAGAATGTTTCAGTAATAGCAACTGTAACATAAAGGAAGAAGTCTACACTGGGCTTAATGCTTCAGAATACGGGCTTCAGAGGATGAGGAACTCCACCATCAGCCCAAGGGCATCAATCAAGGTGACAGCCACGTGACCATCCGGCACAGGGCCGGCGGAGCTCCTGCTGGAGAGCGCATGGGAGGGAAGGTGTCTACACTCCACGGTGCAGAGTTAATGCCTCCCCAACACCGGGAAGTCCACATCCCACTGAGAAGCCCACAGATCTCATCCCGTTACAGTCGCTGGAGTGATCTAACTCTGGACGCATGTTTGCTCTAGGATTGCCAAGTGTCTCCAGTTTAAGCAATGACAAAGGAGGAGGGCTAGGAGGTTATGGCAAATGAGAAGGAAAAAAATCTACCAGGAGCCCTCTTCTGTGGGGTCTACACACGGGGCTTCTAACCTGCTTCCCTGCTCAGTTAGGAAACCAGAGCTGGTGCACGTGACACACGGAAGCTGCTCGGGGCCCTTGCCTGCCACCAGCACGGCTGTCCCCAGCAGTGATCCTGGAGCACCTTCCTCAACACAAGACAAGGCACTCCCAATTTCTACAAGAAACAGAGGAGCTGCCCACTCAGCCATATCCAATTACCACTACATCCCTCAATTCTACCTCCTAAACACGATTCAGATCTGCCCCTCCCCGCCGACCCAGCTGTAATCCCCCAAACTATCACCATATTCTGTCCATAGCAAGTCCCACACCAACTTCCTCTGTCTCCACCGTCCAAGTCATCTTTCTAAAATCTCACCTGGACATGACTCACCAGCTTTCCATTTTCCAACGCTCCCAATTCTCCCCAATGAGGCTTCTCAAACTATCAGACTTGACACTCGGATATGCCCAGCCCCACCTCCAGAGCATCCCACACGAAGTGGGAGGCAGATAAGGTCGGGACCACTAATCTACACTTTCAACAAGTTCATTAGGTGATGGAGAGCCAGCAGTGTTTACCTTCAGACGGTCTTTTATTATCCCAGAACAATAAACTAAGAGTTTAGAGAGAGGGTAGGAGAAATGCCCAAGGAGTGAAATTAGCCCAGGGATCAGTGCAGATTTTACAAGGCAGGTTCTGGTGACTGCACATTTCCAGCCACTATAACTTGGGGATCCTATACAAGGCTGTAATTTTCAAATCGGGCTGCAAGCTAACTGCTTTTATGCTAATCTCTCTCAATAAAGACCATGGCTGGAGAAGACACGTACACTGGTTTGCATCATCAAGACCAAAAACCTTGAAAACACTACTTTTTAAACTTTTAACTTCCATCCTAGGTACAAGCACTCGAACTCCTCTCAGCTGCAATAATGGCTGCAAGACACACTCAATAAATGTCCACTGAGGGGCATGGGGATCGATGCCACCTACCAAATCCCCTAAAAGCTGCTCCTCCACTAAACGACATTCCAAGAGGAGACACTTTATGAACGAACTCTTTGGCCCAATTCCCAATACCGGATGATGAATCAATATGTCATTTTCTTGACAGAACCATTATTTTGCAACTTGTTTATATTTTTTTAAAGTATGGAAGAGACTGCTCTGGGTCTCTGGCAAGTTAAAGTCCCATAACAATTACCTTTAGATTTTACTTCATCAGCCAGGCAATTCTAACGTCCTGACAGCCTAAGGATGAAAATAGGTTTAAAGTAAAATATCATTAATGCAAAACCCACAAGCCTCCTGAAGAGGGGCCACTTGTGTGACAGCAGCCTGGTGCCAATTAAGAAGAAACCTCCTTCTCAGCAAGGGCTCTGCTGATTGGTTTATGAGCCCATCTTTTCCAATCAAATATTTATCGGCTTGTGGAGTTTTTTTTTTTTTTTTTCAGAAGACCTTCCCTTCCAGCTTTATGATACATTAATAGCCCAAGGTCTGAAAGCTATTCTGAGTCTTTCACTAACCTCGAACAGATAGTAATATTTTTCAGTAGTCTTGTGAGGAAAGCTTGGGGTGGGGGGATTTCAACTATCAGGGGAATCTTAAGGCCTGTGAGAGGAATGTGGGCAAAGACGCTGGTCAGGTGTTTGAAACTCCCTCACAGCCTAGCTGGTCACAATTAGTGGTCACAAACAATGCGCAACTTACTACACATCCCTTCAAGGTGTGTGCAGCTCTTGGTGTTAAAACCCCCGTCTTCATGACTGATATCCACTGCACCGTGCTGTATGGTGCACAGCACCCACCCCTGCCTCCATTCGCCTGCCTGTACTTGTAGATAGCAACCCCATCTCCCAGGTCTCCAGGGTAGCCGCTCGTCCCTTTAACGGCCCCTCACATGCCATGCTCTTACATCTCCTTGCATTTCCGTCACTTTCTGCCAAAAACCAAATGCTAAACAGCATTCTTGAGTGTGGCCAGAATCAGTGAACACTTCCTATGTCATCTGATGCCAGAAAAGTAGAGGGAAAATCCCTGCCTTGTGATGGATGCTTTATTTTCACAAACACGCTGTAGGATCACCTCAGGAGTTTTGTTTCATTTTTTTTTTTAAAAAAGAAGACATCAAACTATTGACTCGTAGAATGCTTCCCTTCAAATGAAATGTTCAAGGCATTTCCACATGTGATGCTGTAAAGTGGTAACTTCTTTATTCATCACATATATGCAGTCGGTTTTCCGAACATCAAAACAAGACGAAATACTTACTCCCTACTCAATTCCATCCTGTTAGAGTCAGCTCTTTGTTCCAGTGCACTCAGTATTTCCCTTCCTGCTTAACTTCAAAAGCAGATTTGATGAGCATCCCCTGATGTTCTCAGCCAAGTCATTAAGGAGCCCAGGCTCTCCCCGCTTAAGATGCCTGAAGGCATCACTTCTATTACTCAACCGTCTTTGAGATCAGATGTTCCATCAGTTGTGCCTTGCATATGAGAGTCTGTGGGAGAGGCCTCCCTAAAATTGAGAATAACCATCTTTGTGCCATTCTAACTAAAGAATCCCCACAAAAAGGATGAGGCTTGTCTGTTATGAATGGCCCATAGTTAACCACACTGGTGCCCAGTGGCAATCTCTTTACTATGACTATCATAGGGAACATTCACCACTCCTGATGGATCTCCAATTTCTGGACACTCTTCCTACGTTTGAGGGCTCTGCCGGTGACGGAGACTTGGTGGGGATGTGAGAGCATCACTTTCTTCTAAAGAAGGTAAAAAGGAAGCTAGATATCTGCAGGGTCTCCCAGAACACAGGCAGCTAGAGCATGGATAACTTACCTAAGCTCAGCAAGCAGATATACCTACCTAGGACTCTGAGTCTGCAGCGAATGGCACAGAAAAGCCAGGGCAATTCACAATGCATTCTGGTGGCTGAGTCAGGAGCCCAGTAGGTAGCAGTGAATGACAGCAGTGCTCCCAGTGGCAGCTTGCTAACATCCCTTTCCCTCAGCATAGGCTGGCCTCGCCTGGCATCTGCCATTTTCTGAGACAGGCTCTCCAATGTTCTCATCAAGATATCCAATATCCTTCTAATAAGACCCGTTTGCATTTAAGTTACTCAGAGTTGGATTCTGTTGTTCACAACCAAGGACTGATAACAGCCACACCACCAGTTAATCAGTCTAGAATTCTGCCTAGAACCCACACCAGCATGGCACCCACCTCTTACTCCTTTTCAAACTTAGACAACACCACCCTCACTGCGGCATCATCTCCCTCCCCAGTTCTGAAAGACATCTCAGAGCAAGTTCAGCAATGCCTTATACGTGTTTTCTCACACCCTGGGATGCAACACATCCACGACAGAGACTCGGAGCTCATTTAGACCACAAGGTGCCTTTGTCCAATCTTTGCACTCATCTTAGGTTTCTAAACCCTCTTACCAAGGTCTGTCCTTACACTTTCCAATCATCTTATCATTCTCTTTAATAAGAAAGCAAAACAGAAATCAAGTATTTTTTCCCTTCTCTGTAATCTCTCCAGACACTACAAGAAATAGTCTCATATCTCCATGTTTTTTCTTTGAATAGCTAAGTCTGCTTTACCCACCAGGTCCAGAAACTCTCACAACAAATTAAGCAGGTGGTTGGCCTCTGGATAGAGTAATCAAAAGGATGCCAGTGGCTCTCATTAGACCTATTACCTTTCCCCTCCCCTCAAAAAGTTAGTCATTACACACAGGTCAATACAACATTTTACTTCCAAGTCAAGCTTAAACTCTAAAAATTCCCATGCAATATATTCATTCTTATTTTTAAGGCAACATCAGATGCTATGACTCGACAACTAGCCATATTCTCATCAAATTTTAACTTTCACACAGCTTTAAAAAAATTTAACTTTCACATTATATATCTAAGTTCTTTTCTGGGGAAATAAAGCTGAAATAGATTTTCCATATCACGACTTTTCAGATTTTGTGTAATCTCGAAAGCCTTATACTATGTAATGCTGTTTTTACATTTTTTTTTAGCTAAACATAAAAATGCAAGGTACAATTTCACATTGATGACCACTTTGTTGGGATAAGGAAAGATGAAGGCTCAAAAGCCATGTAAATCTTTCAACTTCTATTTCAGTTAAACTTAAACTGCTGTCTCTAGTTTAAAAATCTAGACTATTAAGAGTTCCAATATAGTAATTTATGCCTCAGAGAGGCACAGTGATTTCCTAAGATGCTAAGTAAAAATGTTTCCTCAAAATGAAGATACAATAAATACTTTTAGAAAAATGTAACACTAAAAAAGAAAAAAGGAAAGAAATGAGCCAAGTTAGTGGCCTAGGAATCATAAAAACAAACAAAACACTGACTATAGTATCATCAAAATTTAGAATTTTTGTCTAAAGGATACATGGACAAAGTTAACAAATAGCTGAGAAAATGTAGGCAGATGCCATTTTAAATGTATCAAACTGCAGAAATAATTCATTTCTACAATACAGTATACCAGAAAGTCTACAAATCAGTAAGAGAAAGATAACTTCAGTAGAAAAATAGTGTTGCGAGCAAACAATTTGAAAAACAGACATAAAAATGTATTTGATGACGCAAATGATTCACAGACTTACAGACAAAGAAAACAAACTTGTGGTTACCAAAGGAGGGTGGGGGAGGGATAAATTTGGTGTTTGGGATTAGCAGACACACACTATATACAGAATAGATCAACAAGGTCCTACTGTAATAACTTACAAGGAAAAAGAATATATGTATATGTCTAACTTAATCACTGCTGTACATCAGAAGATAACACAACATTGTAAATCAACTACACATCAATAAAAAAAATTTTAATGTATTTGATGGCATGCTCAGATTATGTATGTGTAATCAGAGAAAAGTTAACTAGAACAAGGAGTCACCACGATACACCAATCAGATTGGTAGGTATCAGGAAGGTGGAAGGCAGCAAATGTGGACAAGTATGTGGGGACAGGGAAAATCTCACCTAACTGAACCTGGTGTGGCCGCTAGAGAGAGCACTCAGGCACAGTTGAAGAAAAATGGCGTATATGATTATTCCATGACCCAACGCTCCTGCTCCCACGTGTAGGTCCCTGGAAATGCTCTCACAGATCCATGACGCAGCATCAACAGGAAGGCTCACTGGAATGTCGTTTGTGTCATCTCCTCTCCCTGGTGTCTGGAAGAGGCTGCACTCTGATAAAACTGGCCCCTGACAGTGCCTGCCTCACTGACAAAGGCAGGCACCTCTCCCAAGGTGAAATGGGCAAGGAAATAAAAAGGCTTGAAGGTGCTTCCATGGTATGTGAAGAGGGCCCTGGGAAAAGACCACCAAGCCTCTGTGGGGTTACAAATGCTGGACAGTCGGGAGGCAACCTAAGTACCAATCAATGACAAGGTGACAAGTAAAAGAGGGTAGATGCAGCCCCGGCCACAGCTACATGGACTCCATGTCCACACAGCAACATGGAACTGATCTTAGAAATGGTATGTGCTGTGGAAAAAAGAAATGATTTCTATTATATGCATTTTTACATATTCAGTATTCTTCCTCTTTCTTTCATCATCCCTGGGGATATATAATACTTAAAAATGCAAGTAATATAAATTGAAGTAATATAGCATATACTATATATAATAAAACCAAAACTATAAATGCATTCAAATAATACTTACTTGTAGTAACTCAGATAAAAAGATGCCTATGAGGGAAAAAATAAGAATGGACAATGAGACAAAAGGAGGAGGAGGGAAAAAGGAAGGATGTATTGAATGAAAGTTCTAACTTAGAAAAAGAAGAGCATATTTCCTAAGTGTCAATGGTTAGGGGCAATTCTTCTTTGGGATCCAGAAAGGGAGCTAGTGAAGACTAAGCATGTATGTGTACGTGATCTAGATAAGTGAGCTCTGCCCAGGTTATATATGTGTAATTCAGTTACATTTTGTTCCTTGTAACCAACATTGACATGACATGGTTTGGATTCATAGCAGCACCAGATGCCATAAAATACACTATATATTTAAATTAAACAAAATTAAGGCACTTACAAGGATTAGAAAGAATTAGCATATTCATGCACATCTTTGGCGAGTTTCTAGTAAAAAATGGGAAAAATTAAAGTCGATGTGCCAACATAATATATTCGACATTACAAGGTGCTCTTAAAAATTAAACAGCATTTTTCCCCCAACTTTTAATGACATTAAGGACATTGTAGAGTTGTTCACGCTTAACACAATCTAAGCTGATGAAATATACACTCTTAAAGTAGTTGGTCAATCAGTTAGATTTTCAGAATTAAATTAGGGGGAAAATTAAGTTGGATGTTGTGTAAGATCCACTGCACCTCATTGAAGGAGATCAATTTAACCTCTCATAATTCTTGCTCAGTCATGGAAGTTACAGCGGCTTGTGGTGCTGCATGGCTAACTCTTGAAAGCAATTATTCCAAAAATCATTACTTCTACATCAAACAAAAAGAACATTTTACAGCTATGTCAGACTCTGTGGCCTGGCCACCATTCATAGACCGTTCTTCCCAGTCCTCCTCTAACACAGAATCTGAAAATTTCCCAGAAACTCCTGCAAGTAAAGGTAAGCATGGGATCCACTTCCGACCAATGTGAAATTCACACAAGTTGCTAGGTAAGTCTTGGGGGAAAATTTCTACCAAGGGACAGACTCAGCTGGCAGGACTCTTCTCTTCTTAGTCCTTCCCCCATCTTCCCACTGAAGACAGAGGCAATGCTGAAAGTGGGGTGGGGGATAAGGGCCATCCCCCAAAGATGGTGGAAAGGAAAGACAGGCTCTCTATCTTGATAACAATCTGGAGCGGCCTGGACCATCTATTTGCAGATTTCTTGTGAAGTTAAATAAATAAAATCCATATTGGGAAGCCACTAGTAGTTGAGTTTTAGCTAAATGCATTCCTAACTGATACAGTAGCAATGAAAAAATACGGAAACTCTGCAGCAGTGCAATACACGAGTAATGCTTATAGTTTGTGCAAAATCTTTCAAGGCATATCTTTATCTCATCTTTTTGATTACAGAAGAGCCAACAATTCACGCTTACTTCTCTAACCAGCCTCCTAACCGTAGCTCTTTATCTCTTTCGGAAAGGATTCTGTGCTTGTCTTACAAGGAAGTCAGCGCAAAATAGTTGTAGTGACACACACTGCCTGCAATCCTCAGTGAAAAGACAATCTCTTGCTTAACATTTTTCTATATACCTTCAATTAAAAACAGTTTTCCTGAGAATTTCTCCAACCAAAGCTTCCTTGTAAACTAGCATATTTTATCCAAAATACAGCTCATGTTCATCAGGTAACATAATTAAGTGGCTTCCAGAATCCTGATTTTTAACAAATTCTGGAAGAACTGATCTACCCAGAAGAAAATTAACCTACTCTTGGATTTACTTGTTACAAATGAGAATGACTGTTTTGAAAATTAAAGTATTTTAGTTATATGTTTCTTAAAACTGAGACCCACACACCCCCAAGCAGACAGACCGGAGCAGCATCTACAGAGCTACGGCTGATTCAGGGGAACGGCGACTCCAGGGCCGTTCGTACCTGACCTTGGAGCGTTTGTTCTTCTACTTCCTTCTGAATAAGATCGGGACACACAGGACTGTCAGCTTCTGTAATAGCCTCACAAAAATTATAACCACATAGTGCAGAAGGTTAATTGCCACACCTTCCCTGGGAATCACCCCAATTCTGCAGGGTAAACTACCAAATCCTAAGCAAGGCATCGCAAAGCCCTGCACGTCCCAGCAGTAACCTAGCTTCTCCGGCTCATCTCCTGTCACTTGTCCCTACTGGCTGAATGCTGGGCAGATGTTCAAGTTCACACTCGGGAGATAAGCTTGCCCTCCAGCTCTGCCTTTGCCTCCTTTTTCTCTACTCTTCATTCAAGATGTAACTGAAATGTCACCCTCTTTCAAATGCTGAGGCCAAGTGACCCAAGCCAAGAGGATAATTCTTTCCTGCACGCTCCCCTCTCAGCTAGTTCACTCATTTCAGAAGCAATTCCCCTCGGCGCTGGCAGAGCTCTCCAGGCCCTCAGCGATTTCCTTTTCCCTAGTCTGGGTGCTGTGGAGAATCACATTGAACACCCTCTTCAGCCAGGAGCTTCAAGTCCATACTCTCCCCACCTGCTGGCTTCCTAAGCCCAGTGCCCTGCCAGCCCCGGCTCTGCCCTGCTTCGGTCCCCAGAATCCCCACTGCTGCTGCGTCCAGGGAAGAAAATCTCCAAACTGCTGCAACATTCTACAATCCTTTGTTTGATCCTCACCAACTAGTCCCTCCCCTAGCCACCATCGCCAGCTCTCATCTCACCCCAAACTGTCCCAGACAGGATTTGGCCTTCCAAGTCTCACAAAACAAACAACATAGAACTACCTGAACAAAGAACTTCCCGAAGACCTGAGACCTATCACTACACCAACGGATCTCTGCTTTTAAAAAAATAATCAGTACATCCTCCTTTCCCTACCGGTAACAACTTTTCTATAGAAATGTAGCCCATTTCCAGATGACCAGGATGCAGGCAGTACCCAGCCCCAGGGCATCTTGAGCTGCAGCTTATTTGAGAAGACGACCCTTGTATCTCTTTAAAACTAGCTTCTGAGACCCAAGCCTGAGATGTGGTAGACGCTGTATGTCAGCAAATTTCTCTCATGCTGGTTCTACAGTTTTCCTTGAATTGAATTCTTATCCAGGCACCAGAAAGATTTAAGGAAAGGAACTTGAACTGTGGATGCTGCATTCATGCTATATTCCCTAAGCTTTTATTCTTGGAGCTTTGGACACTTTCTGACTTCTTCTTTTCCCCAGCACGTTCAGGGTAGCTTTCTGACTTCTCCCCTCTGAATTCCTCCTCTCTGCAACAACAGCTCTTTTAACTTCCACTGTTTCTGGTCTCTGAGCAACCAACAGCTGAAGGTCAAATTTGGCCAAGCCCGTGTTTCCTCCTACCCCGAACTTCTTTTACTACTGAATAATAAGCAAATCTTATCTTACAGGCATGGACAGTTTTCTTAAGACCTTATTGAAGATTCTCTTAAACAAAATTACATCAAACCAGTAACATTTAACATTCTTGCATTTCCTGTGTGCTAGGCTCTCTTTTAACCACTTTACATGAATTCACATTCAGACCTCCCCATTATCTATGGGGGTGTGTGCTGTCACTGTCCTGTTTTACAGAGGAGACTGTCCCTCTTGGGGGACTCACTAGGACAGGTGTTAAAGCTGCTTCGTTCCCCCTTAGACTACCTTCCACCCACAGTATCTCCCACGACCCACTCTAGTCCTTTCTTAAAATGGGCACAAATTACCAACTTAAGCAGAAAAGCCATCTTTCAAACCCTCTCTGAAAAGGGGGGAGGAAAGCGTAGATACTGGATTTCAAACATCTCAGACACTTGCTAAAAGCAAGAGAACTGAAATGTCCAAGCAAGTAATCAAGCAGAGGTGATACCACTGCTCAAAAGGGCTATAAAGGAGGCTGTGAGGATAAAAGCTACGCATGAAAACAACTCAAAAAATCGGAGTTCACTACTTAAGCATCCTGACCATGGGTATTGATGTCTAATTACAGAACATAAAGCTAAAGATAAGAATTATAAACTCTGGTTCTTCCTTTGCATCTCAAATTGTGATCATTACAAAATAAAATTGCACCAAATTAGCCCAACTGTGATTGCACTCTGAGTGGTCCGGCATTTGGTGCAAAGCCATGGGCCAACTCACTAACCCCAGAGAATCACTTCCTCCTCATCTGAATTCAAGTAGAAGATCCTGCTCAATGTAGAATGAATAGGAGGTGGTTCAGCAAGCTAAGCAATCTGAAGTTCAATGCATGAGGGAAAAATTAGGTCATTGACTGTCAAAGCAGACTCTGAAGTGCAGTTCTTTTCAAGGCTAGGCTCGCTGTTGGTAGACAGTGAAGCTGGCCCTTAACATTTTCAAATTATGATGAACAGGTGAAAATGAATTGCACTTTGACAACGTAAATACCAAATTCCATCACCATTTGCTGCAGAACCAAAACTCAACTACCATTTCTTGGAGACGTTGTTAGCAGCAGCAGCCCCTCTCCTCAGACCAAAAGTATCAAGCAAACAGGTAGTTGTCCCAGGATTTCAGTCCATGGGCAGTAAAAGGGAGAAAAGAACGAAATTCATTTACAGTGATGCACGGCGGAGGGGGAACTCAGCAGCAACAAGGGCAGAGAGTAATTAGGTGACAATTTGAGATCAACCACGAATTGGGGGCTGCTGACTAGGGGGTCACTGGATTGGACAATGCCATCAGCAGCATTTGGGGGTCTAGGCTAGGCCACAAAAGATGATGAAAGAAAAGAAGATACAAGGGCCAACAGAAACATGGTAAGATTATCATACATCCCAAAATGGGATTGGATTTCACCAAAAAGAATGAAAGAAAAAATAAAACACAAAATGTTTCCCTCTGAGGGACAAGACATTGGTAGTAGTGATACAGTAGTATATTTAGAACAGTCCACTATTCCTAAAAGGACTGTAATTAGCTAGGTATGAATGGTAAGCCATTTAAAAGGAGAGCATCTAATGAGTTCAACTCCTATTTTATTATTTCATTCCTCTCTATGAATCTTAACCATGGGTAGGAGGCCTATATACATAACTTATTGTCCAAATCAGTTCAAACCAGTTCATTTTTATTGTCCAACTCAGTTCTTTTTTGTAAGTACAAGCAAAGCTATTCAAGATTATACAAAATAGGCATCAGTTTCACAGGGGTCTATATCGTTCGTAACTCCCGCCCCCCTCCTGCATATCTGGCTACTCCCACTCATTCCACAGCCCTCAAGGTAGATGCTACCTTTTCCCTGGGGCTGCGGCCCTCCACCCAGCAAGATGCTGGTGAACTGCCCCACTCAGTGCCTTCACGCAACCCCAGCATCTACTCTTACCCAGCATTTGCTACACTGCATTATAAATGTTTGTTTACTCATCTGGCCCCTTTACTAGCTATGCCGGAAGTTTATTCCTCAATTTCATTTGCATGCTGTGGTTTTTAAAATGGCCTCGCATTTCCCAGTACTATTAATTTATGGGGAAATAAAATTTTAAATTATAAAATCACAGCCACATGAGTTCTAGGGGCTTCTGCATCAATCTGTGGGCTTGTAAATTTTATGGAAAAACAGCAGTCCTTGAGAAGAAGAGACACTAAAGTGGTTTCGTGTTCATTTCTATTAGAGGAGACACTCCAGCCAATTTCTCCCCTAAATTAGCTTTCTTTGCCATAATGGAGTCAATGTGATAACACTGTCCCAAAGGCTGTACATTCTAAGTCACATAAAAAACAAATGTGCAGGAATGAATATTCCATTTTATTTTTGGCATGTCGCACAATTCATTTGGTGTGATTTGTGCAATTTCTCCCAGACTACAGAGTTCCACACAAGAGAAGCATACAGCAGAATACAGATTACCAGATACAACATGGAAATCAAGAAAAATACGTAGTTTTTCTAGCTGGTTAGGGGTCGGGAGAGACAGACATCATTACCCTCACTGACAATTCAAAGTCACCCAGAACAAAAATCCGAGCCAAATTTTGAAGGCTTGACCCAAAGTACATTTGTGAGCACAGTCTTGGCAAACTCAAGCCTAGTGCAAAGCTTCTTGAGGGCAGGGGATGCTGAATGACAATCAACCACCTAGGGCCAGCGCAGCCCTGGCTACAAATTAGAATAATTGAAGTGTTTTTATTTTAACAAAATACTAATGATCTAGGGACCTGACTCTAGACCAGTTAAATTAGAACTTTAAAGGCTAAAACCCAGGCATTGGTATTTTTTAAGAGGCCCTATGAGGCTGTATCATACAGCCAACGAGAACTATTCTTCCACCTCCAATAGGTGTTTCCCGAACTAGAGAGAGTAGCAAGAAACATCTGCTATTTCCTATGTGCCAGGCACTATTCCAGGAATGAGTAGGTACTGACTCATCCAACACTCGTAACAACATTCCCACCACATTTTACCAATGAGGAAACTGAGCCTCCAACAGGTTAAATAACTGGCTCAATATTCTACCTCTAATAAGTAAAGAAAATATAACTCAAATCTCAGTTTTCAGCTGCCCAAGTCAGCTCTCTTAATGATTCTGTAGTTCAGATATTTGGCACTAAAGAGCATCCCTGGAGGACCCAAGCTGGTGTCTCCCTATCTAATAGGACTTGGGGAGTCTGAGTTTAGAGGGTCACAGATGAGAAGAATCTTGCTTAAATATGCCATTAATACTAGAGCCAATGATAGTGAGAATTACACAATTTAAAATACTTTCCTGATTTTTAAGAAATAATATTCTTATAGCAGATCTACTTTCCTATCTGTATCATTTAGAGCCAAATAGGGACTTGGAGGCAGTTATGCAGAAATGCTGATACTATTTTTGCCACTGGATCCTAGCCAATGTCCCCACCCTCATACACCAACAGCCTCTCTCCTGGATCATTACTATCAGTATATAAACACGTTCTAGTATCTAAAGTAAAACAAAAAAACTTACTTGTTCCCAAGTCCCAAGATCTCTTAAAATACTGCTGGGTTCTATCTTCCCTTGTCTTTCTTTGGACTCCAGTGACAAGCACGCTAGACCTTTCGACCATATCCCGTGAAGACTTTCAGCTCTTCTCTCTGCTTCAGTCTGAAGATTTTCATATGACTTATCTTCCAGTTAACTTTATAAAAACTGTATGTAAGGCTGACCCACCCTTTGTTTTTTTACAGTTCTAGTTCACAGCAAAATTGAGAGGAAGGTACGGACATGTCCCAAGTGCCCCTGCCCCTACTCACACACAGCCTCTTGTATTATCAACATCCTCCACCAAAGCAGTACCTTTGTTATCATCGATGAACCTGCACAGATGCGTCATAATCACCCAAAGTCCATCGTTTACACTATGGTTCACTCTTGGTGTTATACCTTCTATGGCTTTAGTCAAATGTATAATGAATGACACGTGTCTATCATTTTAGTATTATACAGAGTATTCTCACTTCCCTAAAAATCCTGTGCTTCACCTATACACCCCTTCCTCCACTGATCTTTCTATTGTCTCCATAGTGTTGTCTTTTCCACAATGGCATACAGTTGGAATCATACAGTATGTAACATTTTCAGATTGCCTTCTTTCAGTTAGTAATATGCATTTAAGATTCCTCCTTATCTTTTCATGGCTTGATTAGCTCATTTCTTTTTAACACTGAATAATATTCCACTGTCTGGATGTACCACAGCTTATTTATCCATCACCTACTAAAGGACATCTTGGTTGCTTCCAAGTTTTGATGATTACGAGTAAAGCTGTTATGAACATCTGTGTACAGGTTTCTGTGTGGACAGAAGTTTTCATCTCCTTTGTATAAATACCAAGGAGTGAAACTGCTGGATTGTATGGTAAGAATATGTTTAGTTAACTTTTCAAATTAATCTAATCTTCCATGAAGCCCATCAAATTCTTTATTTTGATTACTTTCTGGTTGTAACATGTGCACTTGTTTTTCTAATTCCTAAGTTCTGACAAAATTCTCCATCTCACCCTTTAATTCCTTGAGCTTACTGACAGTTATTTTAAAGTTTGTATTCATTTTCTCAATTTCCTATGAGTCAGTTTCTTTTTTTTTTTTCTTCCCTTGGTTTTTTGATAAGTCTTATCTTTTCCTTGTTCTCTTCCCTGTCTACACTTTCTGTCTTCATGACTTCATCCAGCACCATGGCTTTAAATACATCCTGTATGCTGATGACCCCAAATTAGTATTTCTAGCCCTGACCTCTACTCTGAGTTCAAATTCTTATCTCCCACTCTCTCCTAGGTATCTACACTTGACTGTCTCCTAAGCTTATCATCAAAGTTAGTATGTTCAAAACCAAACTCCTGATTTTTATCCCCTCTTCTAGCAATCTTCCACATCTTGGTCAAGGACAATTCTATTTTCAGTTCTTAGACCAGAAACTTTTGGAGTCATTGTTACCTCTTTTCTAACTTACACCCATCATTCAAGTCCATTAGCAAATCCTTGCATCTACTTTCAAAATGTACACAGGATACAACTACCTTTCAGCCCCTTTGCTTCTGCCACCAGCTTGGCCCAAGCACCCTCCCCTCTCACCTGCATTATTGCATTAACTTCCCAGCTGGTCTCTTCCTGCTCCTACCTTGGGGTCCCACAATCTATTAACACAGTAGGCAGCATGACCTTGGCTTTAAGACTTAAAGTATCCTTCACTTCTTCGTTCAAAACCTTCCACTGGCCTTTCTTCTCAACCAGCATAAAAAGCTAAGTTCTTCAAATGGTGTTTATGGTCTTCCCCGTTATCTCTCTGAGCACATGTCCTGCTTCCTGTCACTTACTGACTCCTCTCTGGCCACAGTGGCCTCCTCCCTGTGCCTGCAACAGGTCGGAAGGCAGACATCCTCTCTTTTCAGGACCTGGCATTTTCTGTTCCATCTTGAACACCCCACGCCTGACACCCATGGGATTCATCCCCTCACTTCCTTTATGTCTTTTTTTCTCTCATAGGTATATATATATTTATTGAAGTACAGTCAGTTTACAATGTTGTGTCAATTTCTGGTGTACAGCATAATGCTTTAGTCATACATGAACATACATATATTTGTTTTCATATTCTTTTTCACAAGTTACTACATTATTCAAGTAAGTCACCTTCTCAAAGAGACTTCACACAACTGACCAATAATAATAATAATAATAATAAAAAAAGAACAGCAACCCCTCCCACCACCTGTTACCCCCTTGCCCTGATTTTATTTTTCTCCACAGCAGTTATCACCATTTGGCATTAATTACGTATGTTATTAGTTTTCATTGTCTCCCTCTTCTAGATTTCAAGCTCCATGAAAGCAGGAATTTCATGTTTTGTTCACTGCTGAGAAATCAGGGCCTGACATGTGGGAGGTACTCAGATAAGAGGGCCTGGATGAATAATGAAGAATCAATTTAACTGATAACTTTGCACCTGCCTGACTTACATGAACAGATGAAGACCATTCTTAAAAATACGTATCTTTCTTAGGATTTGTGACTTACATTCAATCCTAAAAAATGCACAATATCCAAAGTGGCATACAACCCAATACACAATACAGAGTTCACCAATGAAATATCAAAATTAGCAAAGAACCCATAACTGAGTAAGTACTTTGAAGAGAACAAATATTTCTTTTTAAAAAGCATTCTGCAGCTAACGATCTGTAGTCTCCTAGATTTTTTTCCCCCAATTTCTTCTTTTCATTATCTTTAAACAGATGGAAGCAATAAAAGGCAGCCAGCATGCTCAGTATGCTAATTACTTGACTATAGCTCTTTCAAAATGCCACTGTCCCTTTAATTTTAAAATAAACTGTTTACACGTCCAAAGTTCATAATATTAAGTGCTCTTGAACACATTAAGAAGTACCTAAAGAACTAAACTCCTTGACTGTATTATAAGATTTAATTAGGAAAAGAAAAGAATTCTGTAATTAAGGTATTTTACATGATGGAAATGTGAAATGAAGAGCTTAAAATGAAATGATTCGACAGATTCTAAAGAAGTCTCTCTGCTCACAACTTTTAATTGACTATGTTTTGTCTCTCTGAAATTGATGACTATTGCTTAATTAATCAGCCATTACATCTCTGTCAACAAGTTTCAAAGACAGAAAAGCAAAATGGAAGGGCAGTAATAGTCCAAAGAGCGTTTTTTAATAACCCCAATTATTTAATTACGAAGTGCTCACTTAACACTCTAGATTCTAAGTTCCATGAGGGCTGAGATTTTTTTCTGTTTTCTTCATGGCTGTAACCCCAGAGCCTAGAATAGTGCCTGATACAGACAGGTGCTCATAACCAATTTTTTTTCAAGGTTTAAATAGCACACTGACTCCTGCAGCCAGTATAGGGAAAACCTACTTGTTTTGATCACCAACACCAATGACAAAATATCAAACTTTAATGGCTCCCTTCTGGTTTGGTTAGCATCTGGAAAGTGTATTTTGGGGGGGGGGGGAGCACGTTTTTTAGCAGATTATTATTACATCCTGCTGTTTCTTTCAAAATGAAAACTTATGCGAACCTAAAATTGACCACAGCTCTTGGAATTCCATATTGCTAGATATTTGAGAATACACCCTTCAGTTCAAAATATTAAAATAGGCTACACAAAGAATTTCTTATTTCCAACTTATTAAGGGCAAGTACAGGTGTCTAGTTTGGCTTTTTTTTTTTTTTTAACTTTTTCAGTCCATCTTCTTGCTGGAGGGAATATTAATTCCATTTCCAAGATGATGGGGCAAATGCATAAAGGATCCAGGCACTAACCAGGCTCATGTGAGGATCCTTAGACTGGGTATGATGACACACACTATAGCTGCCTACCAGACACCCTCCTCTTCTTTCTCACTAGCAGAGTCCAGATTCGTTTCCCAAGAGCAATAGGCCTACCTAAAGAAAAAAAAAAAAAAACCTACATTCTCTGAACTCCTTTGCAACTAGGAATGGCCATATAACAGTTTTGACCAGTGTCACGAATAAAAAGTGGTTAGGTGGAGTAGTAGTCAGGCAGACAGCAGGGTCATGTGTTTTACCAATCGCCTTGGTCCTGCTGGAATGCAGATGCAGTAATAGAAGCACAGCAGCCATCTTAAGACCATGTGGGGACAGGCACACACCAAGGACAGCTGACAATAAGGAGAGAAAGGTCTGGAATCCTGAGGGAACACTGGAGCCATCAGATCAGTTATGCACTGCCTACCTCACTTTTTGCTCCAGTGAAAACTGAACCTCTAACTAGGTTAAAGCCACTGTTTTCGGGTTGTATTTCTTGATGCAGATTTGAATTCTCACTGGTACAGATGTTAGTGGCGATTAGAAGATCAGAGGAAATGAGAGCTTTTGGTGCTGCTTTCCCTTAACTTTACCTTGGCATATTTATAAAAATGAAGAACTACATGCTCATTCCTGATTTTTCACATTTTAGCAAGGCAACAATATTGAGGGACTAACTTGTCTAGTGCTAAGAGAAATTAAGAAGACACATTCTTTTATTAAATAAAATTAACTAAAAAAATTTTTTACTGGGTTTGGGGAATCCAAGCACTACTAATCCAAGTCTGAACTAATAGAATTTAATTTTACTCCTTTTACCTTGATAATTAATTTGTATATCAATAATGGACCAAGAACCAATGCCTCATCCTCTCTGGGAAGGTTATCCCCTCACTACCTTACAGTCACACCCTTACTGCAGTACACTCCACACAGCAGTGTCATGATCTCTTTGTGTATCTGGTATTTCTTATCTGGCTACCAACTGCTCATTATAACTATGCTTTCTTCATCTTTGCTTCCCTAGAATCCATGAAAGACATGGAAAAATAATCCACATTTGCTGAATGACTGAATGATTCACTGAATACAAGATGGCATTTACTGATGCCACTATCATAGAAAAAGCCATCAAAATTCAAGTTATGACTTATAAGGTATACATAAAACTACATTGACTTGCAATAGACTCTTTAAAGGAAAACAAAGGGTTGTTCTGGTCACTATTTGGCCTAGAAATATTTTAAACCTGGGTATGAAGGCCACCTTACATCTGAAAAGCACTTTATTAGCATTTGTTTGCACAGTGTCTGCTGAAGCTACAGCATCCTGACGAGGTGGGTCCTGTGTGGCAACGCGGTGCGTCAGAGAGAACATCAGAAATCAAATGACTCCATGACTCCAGTGCAAGTTCTAGCCTGGCTACCTCCAGCTACCAGACAGTAACTGCTTTCCCACCTACCTTACAGGCTGCTGTGAGGATAAAATTTCTCATTTGTTGCTGCTCCCAGACCCCAAGCCAGAGCATACTGTCTGGCACCTAAGGGGCATGCAAATATCACAGAATCAGTGGTCCAGCAAAGTCACAGTGTCTGGCCTCAGAGACCAGGCCTTTCCCCACCATGCCCTGTGGGCTCACAATACTTCTTTACAAAAGCCCACTTTTCTACAAATTCAGTCTAAAACTATCAGTTACTGGTTCTCTTCTCTGTACAGTGCTTTCTGGAAAGACTACATACCAGTTGTTGCCTTGACAATTCCACTTGCCTAAGTTTAATTTGATATTGATTTAAAAGGAAAGCAGGAGGAAAAAAAAAAACCCTTAACCATTCTACAATTAACAGTTAAGCTTACATACAACTTGGTTAGCAACAAGCCAGTCTCTGTGACACTTTGTTTTCTCTAGAATAGACCTGACTGTCTTTTCAGTCTAGGCAAGTCAACCTAAGATGTTTACCTGGAGCATCAAGGGCTCGTTCACAATTAAGCGTCAAAACCAATACTTAACCTATGTATTTTCATGCTGCAAACAAAAAAGTGGAATTGTGTAGCCTGTGTCCATCTCTTCCTATTCCTTGACCTCTTTATACATTATACACATTCCAATTACTGCTTCTCTTCAGAGGTGAGCAGCTGGTTCTGCAGCAGCAGCACCTTGCCCTGGAAAACACAAACTGATGATCCAAAGTTTACAAGTATCCATAAAATAAATGTTTATATGCAGACGCTAAATTTGTATCCAGTCCATTCTTCGGCCAGTTCAACATACACATATTCCTCCAATTAGAAGCACTATAGAGGATTTTAAGGAAGTTATGTTTCACCTTTTTACCTTCCTCCTTTATTTTCAGTTTCCCCATCTCCTGTATGGGTGGGTTCCATTTCTTAACTGTTTCTATGGTTTATCACACTGGAATAGAACTAAAGACCCCACGTAACTATCAGTAACCAAGGCACACTTTTCGCCATCTTCATGGTTAACAAGGAAAATGACAGGCAGCAAAGGAGGAAGAGCCAGCACACAGACATAAACAGAACTCAGACGGAATGGAAATTAAACTTCCCTTGCCGACAGGACTCACACACCCATCTTTCACTTAGGACTATGCCCTTACGAGAGAGAAATTTGATTAACTGGAAATGTATACAGGGAATTGCATTACAGATGCCGATTTCACCTTGTTTTAAAATGCTGAAGAAAACTATTGCTACTGAATTGCAGGGGTGGGATGGGGAGGATAGAGTACCAGCACATTAATACAGAATATGCAATTCCTTCTCCAAGCAATATAAGGGCAGCATTATTTTATGAGGATACAATTGGGATTTTAAAGGGTCTCTGGGTGTTGTCCAACTGTGATCGGGTTGCAGACTGCTCATCTATTAGAAGCTCTGAAGATATTCTCCTTGGTGATAAGACAGTGCCCCCTGGTTAAAACAATGATAATTTTTATCTATGCTTGTCACTGAGTAAATTGGATAGGCTGTTGATTTAGACTGGACATTGAAATACCCAAACAGCAATGAATGGTGAATAAATTCAGTCATTAACAGAAGGCAAAGGCAGATCGGTTTTATGTAGCTGGTCAGCCATTGGTCTAGAAAACAGGAATAATTTATAAAAACCTCCAGAAAGACTATTTTTCTTGTAAGTTTCTTACCCTCACTGAATCTTCTCAGAAATATGGTGAACAACATTTACTCTCCAACCGCAAAAATAAGTAAATATATGAAGGAAAGAGATATTGGATACTACTGGGCAAAGTAAGATATATGGGCTCTCAAAACTCCATTTTCCTTGGGAGAAATGAAACCGATATACCCAGTGTTTGAACGGACCTGTATTACATACCCAAGAATTACATCTCACAGGTATAAAACGGCATTTGGCCTTTCCAAGGTACTGGAGAAGGAAAAGATTTCATGGAGTAATTTATAAAATCTACGTGAGCCTCACACTTCAGTGTACTTTAAAACTAGGAGGTATTCTTTTTTTCATCAAGACAAGTCACAGAAGCAAAAAGATGCACTTGCAATGCAAAAAGCATCCTTTCAGCCAATAAAGCAAGCTCTCTTAGACTGGTCTCTCCATTCCATGGAAAAACCCAGTGAACCTCATCAAGTGAGGTTATCAGAGTTTCTTTAATCGAATCTGGAGTCCCGCCCACACTGTCCTCTCATCAATATTCCTCTCCGCTTCCTCTCCCCCAATTACAACAGACCAGATAACCCTGTGACTGATGGGAGATATGCACAAGCTTATTTTCCACTGTTCAACAGAGCTAACGTACCCAGGGAAGCTATTTCAATTACTGAATAAATGGAGAAGGGTTAAATGTGGAATTTAATGGAACAGGATTTAACAACGTTCCCAGCCCTCATCAGCAAGCAAACAGGCAATTTCTAAGGAAAATATGCTCAAGAAGATAAATCTTACCAAAGATAATGGAGAGACCCAGCAATCACATTTCAAGGTTATTTAAAAACAACAACAGAAAAAAAAAAAAAAACCTGAGCAGTATTTGATATGCAGTGGCCTATTAAGACAAGCACCAAGCAGAAAGCAGTAAGTTCTCTATCCTCACCACCCCTCTGCAGAGTTTCCACCTCCATGCCTGCAGCCCACGGGTGGCCCCCTCCATCAAGCCTGCCTTTCCTGCCTCTTCTGCTATGTCACATGGACCACTTTCTTTACAACCAGGTTCTTGGTTCACATCCCATCCCAACTTCCATAAACCACTATTGAGCTTTAAAGCCATCAAATCTCTAAAGGCTTTCATTTTCAACAAATATTTTCCAAGTTTGAAAAAAAAAAAAGACATTGTGAATGGTTTGGGGGTGTCTTTTGTTTGTTTTTAAACTCACAGTGAAAAGCTCTGAATCCTGCCCCTTATTTACAACCACACGTCAAGGCACAACCATACTTCAGCTGGGTTGGCCTGCTTATTAGTGAGCCCACTTTCACAGCACAAAAGGTAACACACGGGCACTTCCCACTGCATTTGGACACATGAGTAAGTGTAGAATCAACACAAAGTGATGCGTCTTGTCTCCCCAGCCAGGGTGTAAACTCCTGGAGAGGGAAACATCCAGAGTGCTTTCTTCACGTTCCCTCCGAGCACCTGGGTCTCAGTATTTGCTGTAGGCTGGGCTGGATGTGCCAAGACCGGTTTCCTGAAGAAGAAACTTGGGACAAAAGGTTGCCTCACCAGCAGAATAGTCTTTGGTAAAATTCGCTCTTAGAACTGAAATCTCTGAACATCCAGATTAATGTTCCTTCCATTAAGGTCCAATATCTAACATGGGTGCGTTGCCTTTTTTTTTTTTTTAAACCTGGGTTCTGGTTCCAGCCCCACCATCACCCAGCGATGTAACTTAAGGAAATCACTTTTACATCTCTCCTTCAGCTACAAAAGGCTTAATTAAGCCTGTTCCTCCAAGAAAGCACCATGATTCTAAATTTAAGACAGTTTCTTTAAAGTGCAGCAATCTTCTAATGGACAGCATTAACACCTTACTACTCAAGACAGTTCTGAAGCATGTAACACCAAGGTTCTCGACTCCAGCCACAATGCAAAATATCTGAGCTGATTCAAGGGGCTAAAAGCAGTGTCTGCCTCACAGTCTTGCTGTTTGTGGTGAAGGTTAAACCAAGTAATGAATGTAAGACATTTAGCTCAATGCCTGGCATGTAGTAAAGCACTCAATAAATATTAGCTGTTATTAATAATAAAACAAATATAATTCATACTAGTTGTGTGGCTTTTCACCAAAAATTCACAATTTAAATGTAAATAAGCTGACAGAACTGAGTCTATTTACAAATTCCTTAAAATAGGAGAAAAAAAAAGGAATTACAATGTGTTCACTCGGCCACTACACATGTTATCAAGAAGACACACATCCCAGAATTTCCGTATTTAATTTTGTGTGATTCTCAGCTGAATCTTGTTTCCTGATAAAAATTAATCTGAGCACAATTCTGAATAAAGCTGTCTACCAATGAAATGAAGTTTTCTTAATTGGTTCTATTAAAAAGGTGTGTTGATACAGTGATTATTCTTTCCTATAAACCTCCTTATCACTTTTGCTGCTTAATTTGTACTTAAAAAAGGCTTCAACAACAGGTGAACACTGCAGTTTTTCCTATCTAGCCCGTCCATCTGAACCTTTCCCCCACCCCTTCACCTCTTCTCTGAATCAGTAATTGTGAGGCCCCAACTTGTACAGCATCGTCATTGTCCTCCAGCTCCCTTCCAGCCTCTTCTCTGACTGTGTCATCACCATCTCTGTGTCCCCAGTTCTTTCATGAAGCTCCCAGAGAGATTTATCTACTCCACAGCAACTGCAGTCCTTCAGAAGCAAACCACCTCTGCCTGTCTTATAAAAAGTTGAAGGTGTAGGATGTTTGGTGGATACCACTGTCTTTCTAGATGCCTAATACAGAATTACCCAGTACTCCTATTTGTCAGACACAAAGCTTTAACATCAGTATTTTATTAAACATAATCTGTCCTGACTGTCTGACTGTCCCACCTAAAGTTCCCTGTTCCTGTTTATCCCAACACACTGTTTCCTTCATAGCAGTCAGCACAGCATTATTTGTTTATTTTAATGCCTCCTTCACCAGCCTGGAAGCCCCATGAGGAAAGGGACTTTATTTATCCATTCATCAATGGAGGCCAACTGTCTAGCACAGTGTCTCATAAAACAAAGTACTCAGTATATGTGTCGGATACATCAATGAAATCTGAGATACTTCTGTAGTCCAGCACTGTGTCAGGCTCTGTGGGGGAGAAAGGTAATAAGAGACAGTGCTGCATTAAGGAACTTACAATTGAACAGCAACAATTTTATTCGAGAAACCGGTAATTTTATGGAACTTAACAATTTATTGAGGAAACAGGACACACTAAGTAAAGAAAAATACACAGGAGGCATGGTACAGATGACAAGCACCCAAGAGGAAAGGAGTCAGTGTTGAAAGAGACGAATGAACAACCATGGCCATCGGAACATCACATGGATGGAGGAGTAGGCCTCATGCTGGTCTTGGGTGGATGGAGTAAATTAGGGCTGGAGAAGAGTCTAGACGGCATTCCTCAATGAGAGGATGCTGGCAGAGCTATGCCAAGGAAGGGGATGTGAACAAGCCTGACCTATGCGGAAAAGACACATGCACGACTCACACTGCTGAATAGAGAGCCGGCTGGGCAGCCTGGAAACACATTAGGAAGCATCAGAATAGGGAGAGGCCAGCATGCAAGAAGGAAGCCTTTCCAAGGGATGCTGTGGCTGGAAGAAAACCTGCCCAAGTTCAGTGGGGAGCATCACACTGGCATTGGGAGAGGACTGGCCTAGCAGTTACCACCAGCCAGGTAACAAAAGACTGGAGGCAGGGAAACCAACAAAGATGTAGTAGTTACCTGGGTAACAAGAGTGAAAATAGAGAAGTAGCAAATACCCGAGACTGGGCGATTTCCTACAGTCGCCACCTCTGTGTTAGGGGAGAAAAAGCAAAGAGGGAGAAATTCACATGGTTTCAGTGTCAAATATCGTATGATATCACTTACATGTGGAATCTCAAAAAAAAAAAAGATACAAATGAACTTGTTGTCAAAATAGAGATTCACAGACATAGAAAACAAACTTGATTACCAGGGGAAGGGAGGAGGGCGAACAAATTGGGAGTTTGGAATTAGCAGATACAAACTACTATGTGCAGAATAGATAAACAACAAGTCCTACTGTATAGCACAAGGATCCATATTCACTGTCTTATAGTAACTTGTAATGAAAAAGAACATGTACATATATATATATTATATATATATATACACATATATATGTAACTGAATCCCTATGCTGTACATCAGAAACTAATACAACACTATAAATCAACTATACTTCAATTTTAAAAAGTTAAAAAAATGAATTAACCATTCTCTGCCTCAGATGAATGTACACTACATGCAGGGAAGGCAAGAACAACATAGTTACTATTAATGACACAGGCTAAGTCCTTATGTCAACCCATAACACTTCAGATGCACTAAATGAGGTTGATCACAAGAATGAACTGCTGAAAATCTATCATGGATCCAGCACAGCTCTGCCCCTTTGAACCACCATAGACTAGTTCCTCAGCTGCTCCCTGAAGATGCATGAAACAACAGAGCCACAGGGCCGGCCTCTCCTGGCATCAGGATCCACATTAACAAGGCAAAGCTCAAAATCACGCGAATACAAATGCTCAAGGTGACACTTTGAGAGAAGTGAACAATGGGAGTACCTGTCTTAAACAGACCAGATAATCTCTTTTCCTTAAGTAAAAATATAGAAAAGGTAAAAGGTGATGTTATTTCATGCCCAAATCCCAAAACCTTAAATATGTGTGTCCCAAAAAGCTATACATAGTATTAAGACTCTAAAGACCTATTATGATCCAAAAGAACTGTCAAAAATAGGAAAACTATATTATGATCTCAGCTTGCATTAAAGATTGAGTTCTATTTCTTTAGCAACATGGATATTTAGGTAAAATAAATGGCTACTGGTGAAGAGTTATCATATTGCTCTTTACACCTCACTCTGAAATAAAGGCAAAATTATCATTGTAACTGCTCTGTTGATAAATTAGTTATATCATTTTAGTCTTCAGACTCAGGCAATGGAGAGCAAACATTTTGAAACAGGTTCAAGCCATATAAATAACCTAAACTGAAGGATTTTTTTTCAAGCTTGAAAAGCACTTATATGTATTTGTTATATGGTACTATATCTTTGTCTGTAGTTAAGGAAATAAACACAAAGAAAACTAAAAGGAATAGGAACAGCTAAGAAAGTCACACTGTCACTGTCATTTCATTGTTCATCAGTACAAGTGTTTATGGAGTACTGGCTGCATTTCTGGCACCTTGAGAGCGATATGGTACAGTGAACATCTCCTTTATGCAGTTCACGTCCTAGCATGAGCTCTGACCTCAGTGTTTCAGATGGTCCTCTGGGATGGAGAAGACTCCAATCTGAAGAACCAATTACATTGCATACTGGTATCCAGGTCTTGAAACAAACAATTTAACCTCCCCAGTGCCCTCTAGCTTCCTAACCTGAAAAATAGGAATTTTATAGGCACCAGATACAACAATCTAATTACAGTAGGCAACCACTAAAATAGCCCCACCCATTGTCACCTCCTCATAACCATGCCCTTGTGTAATCCCTCTCCTTAAATGTGGGCTGGACCTAGTGAACAGAACATAGACAAAGTTATGGGTATGACTTCCAGCATCAGGTGATGGAAAAGACTATCTTTCGTTTTGCTCACACTGTGGAGAAGCCCCATGTAGCAAGGAACTGAGGGAGTTCTCTGGCCAATAACCAATGCAGAACTGAGGCCCTCAGTCCAACAGCCACCTGAAAATGAATCCTGTCAAGCCCACAAGTGAGCCAGGAAGTAGTTTCTCTCCTAGCTGAGGACTCCAGTGAGACTGCAGGCTTGGCCAACACTTTGAGTGTAGTTCTATGACAAACCTTGAGGCCAAGGCACCGAGCTAAGCCACACTCAGATTCCTGATCACCAGAAGCTGGGAGATAAGCATTTGTGGTTTTAAGCTGTTAATTTTGGAGCCATTTGTTACACAGCAATAGATAATTAATACAATAATATAAATGCAATTAATAACAGAGTGCATTACATAAGATTTTTAAAAATTTTATCTCGGACAGTAATAAACAAGATTTTTTTAAAGTCCTCTTAAGACCTTCCTTGTCTTGAATAAAAGTAATCTATTTTTTATCCACCATCATCTAATACATATGAAATCTAACTCAAAGGTACAAATCACTATTAGTACTATCCCAAATTAGAGGTAAATCAACCATCAAAAGAAGAACTTTGACAAATCTTATGAAGATACCAGTGCTACTTAAGATACATGGGGCCAAAACATAAAGGGAGAGTAAGAATGAACACTGATACCAGACAAAAGTCTTCAGAGGGAAAAATAATTCAGCATTAAAAAATATACTGAATGATAAAGGAGCAACCTACTAGGAAAGAACCCTTCATCTATGGCTCCCTGACACTGTCTCACAACACGTAGAGCAAAAATTCAGACTTCATTTTTTACCACTACATCTTTCCTAAATAACAGTTATTACATTGTATGAGACATCCTTTAAAAAAGGATTACTGTCTCAAATCTGCTAACAGAATTTATATCCAAGGCTACTTCCACAAGAAATATGATTTAAGCATTTCAAAAGATTGTATTAAATGCAATTAATATAATACAGATACATTGTTTCAATACTCAGCATGGTCAGGAGGCACCGTGTGTGATACACTGAATCACTGGCCCTAATCCATCACCTTCTGCTTAGCCACACCCTTTGCCACCTGTCTTTGCAGCTCCTCCCTCTAGAGGCAAAGTGTGTTCCCCATCCATTTACTTTGAGCCCTGTCACGAGACTTGCTTTGGCCAACAGGATGTGAACACACATGACAGCATGGCAGTTTCGAGCCTAGGCTTTCTTGCGCACCGTGTATCTGGGTTAATCCAGGGATGCACTGTAGCCAGCATGTACCAGCTCAGGAAAACCACGTGCGAAATTTTCAGCAATTTACCGGTCAGCTGGTAAACATAACATACCCATTAATAACAATTAAATTACATAAATTTAAAAGTAAATTATATTTTTAAAAGGCTCTCAAAATTCCTAATTTCCTAATTATTTTACTACCTTTTACTACTGCATGTGCTTTTCAGGTTGTCTACTGCAACTGTATGATAAAAAATACTCTATGATGGTGTTGCTGTGCTGGTGACGTCATATGGGTGGCTTGAAATCAGCCCTAAGAGCATATACACCAAAATGGGCAAACGTTAAAAGTAGGGCTTGTCTTTTTCAGAGAGCTGGGTAGGTTTCTATCACCATGAGAGTAGTTAGTCTCTACCTTGCCAGCCTGCTCCAAAAGGAACACATAGGCAGCACACTTGAGCCCAGCCCACAGGGCGGGGACAGGTCCAGCCAGACCACAGCTACAAGCAGAGCCAAAGCCAAGACCAGCACAGATCAGCCAATACCACAGACAAGCAGGAGAAGCCTGAGTCTGAGAACAGATGTGGATTGAATAAGCTGGTTTAGGAGAGAGTGAGGTACTCAGCATTTCTGTGGGAATGGCCAACTGAAACACATGGTCAAGGAGAGTTTGGTCAGTTAGTCGAACTAAAGAGGTGAGACTAGCATTTAAGAAAGGAAGTCAACTGGCCTATGCTCTGAGAGTAGGAAGTTGAAGGGCAACCACTGAGAGACTGAAAGAACGCCATGCTCCAAACAGCAGAGTGGACAGCCGTGCTGAAGCCTCACTGCGATGGTGAAGGAGGCTGGCCTATGGAGGGGATTTGGCAAGAACTGACCAAGCCCTCCTTCCCACACACCAGGCACCATACGCAGGGTCAGCAGTGAAAAGGAGAGGCAGTCAACGTGCTTCCAGGCTGGCGGGAGAAACAGGTAAGGATGGGGGCCATTATGATCCAGGTGCTGAGAGGCAGGTAAGAGGACCATGGCAGGGTGTTATGGAACCACAGAGCAGAGGCCCCTGGGCCAGGTCATAGCATTGGGGAAGGCTTCCCCAGGGAGGTGACCTGGGAGCTAAGAATACTCCTACAGTTCACTTAGAGATAACTAAAGGATAGGTGATGAAGACGGCTGCTGGAATTAAAAGATTCTACAAGGAAAGGGGGCAGGATTTGACAAGTGATTAGATGAAATATGCAGCACGGCTGGCCTTGGAACACCAGCTGGGTGAGGGCAGAGCCCATTTCTGCTCCCCCTGTATCAGGCAGGGACTGCTCATAGGAAGAAATCCTATTCCTCTACACAACCCCATGGACAAGCGCAGTCTGGCCCAACGTTTGTGCTCAGACACTGATTATTGCAATTGTTCTCACCTCTCATTTGATGCTTTATCCATTTACCTGCCAGACAACTCTCAAACATGTCCCAGAAACAAAATACAACAGCTCAATTTCAGTCCGCATTTCTTAACAGCATTTATGCTCAAGAACTGTCTATAAGTGGTACCACATCCAAGTGGATTAATTCAGTGTTTGGACCAGAGCTTCCAGGAACATGGCATCACAAAAGCAGGAATGCCCTGTGCTCCTGACAAGGAAGAGAACACACACATGTGGAAACCACCACATTCTTTATACATTTTTTCAATCCAAAATATACACATCTATTACTTTTATAAAGATATGTCCAAACTACCCAGCTAAAACAAGCCATTTCCAGTAGAAAAATAAAATGTCAAGGTACCCTGAAATTTAATCTTTTAATCTGAACAGTCCCAATTCATACTGGATGATCATGATTACACACCAGCAAGTCTTACTTTAATAAGAGTTTTGTTTTCAAGAATTAATTCTCTAAGCACGACTATCGCACAAATAATGTAAAAACTAACTTCATTCTAGCCACACTGGTAAATCAAGCATACTAAAAGTCATCCCATTAGGTGACAATTCAAATATTGAAACACAGAAGGAAAACAAAATATTGGACAAGGCTTTCATTTAGAAATATCTCAGGATACAGTTCAATTGACCAATCTCTTCTTCTGAGATTGTTAACTTGAAATAAAATATTAAAACTAATAAGGCCATTTTCCTCAGAGACCTGAATTTAAAAAAACTCAGGAGGATACCACGGACAGGACAGAGTCTTAACTGAAGAAAAAAAAAAAGTAAGTTAAATCACCAATCCATTATTGTCTTTCTCTGTCACCATTTAAATACACACCTAAGGCATTTCCGGTATAAAAACAAAATGTAAACTGTGGAAGATACAGAACAGTCATCCTGTTTTATTTTCCTCTTTCTGCTGGACTTTACTCTTGAGCATCCTGTACATTTGATTCCTTTTTCACCAAGTATTTTTTTCTGCTCAGCCCAATCTCTCTGCCATGCCAAGTTAAACTTTCCCAAATCTTCGCGTTCTAATCATAGCACAGCAAACTCTGGTAAAAATAACTAAGTAAAGCTTTCTTCAAATGACTAAGATCTATAACAAAAAGCAGCTTCAGAATTAAGATTTTAAAAAATATTATGGTCAAAGTCACCACGTTGCCACAAAAGTCTGAAACAGCATGTCAACACTAAGTGCAATTCACATACACACACACACAGGCTACATTAACAACTCAAACAAACTTAAGAATTTCCCTCAAACTGATAAACGCACAATATGTAAGTGACTTACCAGGCATAATTACAGTGCAGATTATTAGAATTAGGTCCAATTCCTGCCTTGATCCCTTTATTTCCAAAGTTCAACTCAGTAACTCAGTCTTTACCCCCTTTGTGTTTAAGGCAGCAAAGATAGAGGCCTGAAAACTGAATGGTCCAGTCAGTTCTCAAGAAGCAGTTATGGTCCTCCAGTGGCAAGAGACACAGGAGTTACCCTGTGCAAGTACATAATGGGCCTTCACTCCCCGCGCCACATTGAGGGAGCCCGTAACCCGTCACCTTATACAAAGGAATTTTATTTGGTTATGGACACACTGTCTTCCACCAAACTACAAACCGCCTGAGCCAGAGTTAGATTATTTAGGACAGTTTAGCTTCTCTTTTTTTCCTTTTAGTGAAACAATGCAAATAATTCTAGGTAATTTTCTTAAGAATTGGTTGATCTATGCAAAACATTAGGTAACTTCCAACCTTCCAACACTTAGCTTCTGCTCCTATTGATTTTTTTTTATTCAATATCTAACTCCTTTGGGGGAAAAAAGTCTGTTACATATTTTGAAACTAATTATTTAGATGTTAGACTCAAGGATAGCAGGGCAGCCACTCGGGAGTGGGAGGAGAGGGTGACTCAGAGGTCTGAATAACTAGTTTTGGAGAGGGCTCTTCCAGCTCATCATTTCTTTGAAGACCTAACAGATTTGTTACGGAGGTACAAAATATTTAAGTGATGGCCCAGTCATTGACTCTGGAGCCAAATCTTTGAAAACCACCAAGTTTCTCAGGAGAGAATGGGGACACGGGTTATGAACAGACAGCTTACTTGGCCAGGGATTTAGTATATGAAGGCCATTTAGACGTTTGTTTAGGAAGCACTGACATTCATAATCCCCAGTCTCTGTCCTGCAATGGCAGTGACGTGCCCTGGAAAAATCAATCAATGTTCTATGACATTTGGAGGCAGAGGGCAAATCTCCAAGTTTGAAATTAACAGGAATGACTTAGACAAATAGCTAAGTTGGACACCTTATTTAAAGGCCATTTTAAGGTCATTTAAATTTTCAATCACATTGATAAGCTTCTGGAAGTTACAGGCATTAAGCCTAGGCATTACAAAGAAACATGACGTCAGTCTTGAGTCTGACACTGGCTTCTGTTGGCTAGGGAGGCTGCCTGGGGCCAGAGCATTCTTGAGTTACTTGGCCTGTTCTTTGGTCATGATAAATGGTTTCATAAAGTCTTCATGGCACATCTGACGTCATCCACTGAGGCTGAGGAATAAGTGAAACATGACTTAGAATTAAATGGAAAAGAAATGGTGTAATGATTTTCTAACACTTGGTGTTAAAACAGATTAATAAAGAAATTAATAATATTTCTATGAACATAAATAATCACTGTGGTATTCTTCCCCAAAATAATACTAGCTTTCTGGAAAAAAATTGTTTTAAATATATACTTTATCACCATGTTTTTGCTATTCCCACATAAGCTAAAGTGACAAGTTAAGTAGTAATAGAATGTTACTTTTTAAAGGTAGCATTTGAAAAGAATTTTTAGCACTTAGAGAAGCTCAAGGCTGCAGCAATAAGTAAAGGATTAAAATCAGAGTCTATAATTGAGATTTAAAATACATGTTGCTGTCACAATTCAATTTCTGATGTCTGCCTATAATCAGTGGCATCCCTTAGAAATTTTGGGCTCGAAAACAGTCAAAATGATCTATCACAAAACATTTTTTTAAGTATATGCTTTATCAATGATTAACAACCAGGAAGTTCTCTCTATATATCTGACTGAATGGCAAAAAGAAAGGTTGATAACATTTACCCCCTTCATGTGGTCGAGGACATGAATATGAAACAATGGGGGAAGGGGAGGCGGGAGCGAGATGTATTAAAAAAAAAAAAGGCACATGTCTCAATGTTAGCATAGGAAATTATAAGGCATTTGCTATCAATCTCAATTCCATAACATTTTAACCTGTTATAATAAAATCAGAGCATTAGCATTGTATGAAACAAAAGACACAACTATCTTAAGTCTTACATAAATCAAGAAAACATTTCCTGGCAAAATGTTTTAAAACCAAAAGATGGGCAAAAAATTGAAATCTGGGAAGAATGTCCAGTCAGGAGAAGGAGGAAAGGGAAAGTAGAGTGGGATGGACTGGAATCTGAAGGACAAAATGGTTAACATATGGGAAGTTAAAATTCAAAGTAAAATTGCAAACGCTGCCAGAGAATGCCAAGCGGTTCAAAATGGTTTATTATTATAAAAGCACATAACTTCAGACCTAATTTACCTTTCTTCTTGTTTTAATAATAAAGGGGCAGCTAAGCAAACACTGCAAGAGTGCTTTGAAGACATTCAGCTATTTGGGAGGAAAAAAACTATATCCAAGTCTCTACACATAGACAGTAAGTTACTTAAAGCATAAAATCACCTTCTCTAACCATGTGGCACTGGCTGGGAATGAGGGACATATGCAGTTGAAAATCATAAAACTGAAATAAATGTTCTATTCTTTCACTCCAGACCGCCCAACATCACTACCAGCTCCCAGAAGACCCAGCTCAGTTACTAGATTATTACAACAGCATTAGCCTGGACATGGTCTTCACTGGTCATTTTGAGAAACTAGATGGTGTAACTTTTTCTCTTCTATTCTCACAGTCTTAAAGAACAAAATTTAGGATGCCACAGTTCAGATAATGGTCTCTAAAGTCAGTGTGCCTATAAAAGCGATGGACAAGAAGTAACAAACTAGGTCTGATTTCAGTTTTCTGATGACTCAGAAAAGTGATGTGAAGTAGGGCTCTTCATCTCCCTGGGCCTTAGTTTCATCATCAGTAACATAAAAGAGGTGGGCTTATGGTGGTTCTGAGCTTTCCTGGTCACAGGGTCCCCTTGTGATATTGCTCATGAAATTCCCACAATCTCCCCCTGCAAAAATGTGGACACATGATCAACACATGATATGTGACTATGGGGAGGTAGACCACCACCATCTCCCTGAAGCCCATCCATCAATCCCACTCTAATCCCTATGCTGGAGGACGTCTAAGGTCCCACCTAGTTCTCAGACTCTGACCCTGTCACTAGGGTATACGAAGACCTGTAATAAACTACCTCCCCAAATGAAAATGTTGGGGCATGCTCACCTATTGATAAAAGGTTAGAGCCTGGCTATGACATGGCCAAGTACATTTCAGAGAAATGCCTTGTATGTGACAACCTCTTCAATTTCAATAATAAGAAAATCAGAAGTGGGATTGCTGTCACATAGGGTAAATCTATTTTTAGTTTTTTTTGAGGAATCTCCATATTGTTTAAGACATGAAGATAATCTAAATGTCCATCAACAGATGACTGGATAAAGAAGTTGTGGTGTATTTATACAATGGAATACTACTCAACCATAAAAAGAATAAAATAATGCCATCTGCAGCAACATCAATGGACCTGGAAATTGTCATTCTAAGTGAAGTAAGCCAGAAAGAAAATGAAAAATACCACATGATATCACTCATATGCAGAATCTTAAAAAAAAGACACAGATGAACTTATTTACAAAACAGAAACAGACTCATAGACATAGAAAATAAACTTATGGTTACCAGGGGGAAAGGAGTGGGAAGGAATAAATTGGGAGTTCGAGATTGGCAGATACTAACTACTATATATAAAATAGATAAACAACAAGGTTTTACTGTATAGCACAGGGAAATATATTCAATATCTTGTAGTAACCTATAATGAAAAAGAATACGAAAATGAATATATGGATGTGTATGTATGACTGAAACATTATGCTGTACACCAGAAATTGACACATGGTAAACTGACTATACTATCATTAAGAAAAAAGAACCAGAAAGAAAAAAAAAATCAACCACTACAAACATAGCTCTCAAAACAAAGAATCCTAACTCATTTGAACTGTGTGCGTGTGGTCATTCCTCCTAGATCCCTGTTTGGGATATAATGCAGTGTTAGTTTGGATCCCAGCTTCTGTAGCCTTGACCATCCCCACCTGTAGCCCCTGGAAGCCCACCCTACCAGATGGCATGCCCCCTTCTAGAACAGTAATAATTCCAAAGGCATGGGTACCTCTCTCAGGGTGATTCAGTCCATAAACCGAGCTGATCCCATGAGCTCTCTCTCTCTGTCTCTCAAAATGTGAATTAAGAAACAAAGTAACTAGAGTGAGATAGTAGGAAAGGATGATTAAAGACTACCCTGAGCACAGATTTTGATTGACACAATCAGGGTGTAGTAACTGTTTTCATACTTTCCCCTGCCTAAATGAAAACTGGCAATACAGCCAGTGATCACCTTAATCCTCGGAGAAATGAAAGTCTGATCAGTAGATCCTCATTATGTAAAGACTTTAAGAGCTTTTGATATTGTCCACACATAAATCTAATGGAATCTTAGTATTTCCCTTTAAATCTTTAAAAAAAAAAAAGGGAAAACTAAGTCAAACTAAAGTTTTCCCCAACAGTTTAACTATTAAAACAATATAGGTACTAAAAAGCAAAGGGCATGGTTCAAAAAAATAAAGGCTTGTAAATGAACATTTGTTCATATAAAGGACTCTACAGAACACAGGAACTCATATTGCAAATAATATTGCAACTCTTCGTCAAAATTCGTTTTCTGCTTCTGAAAGCTATCTGGGTCACTTGAATACGATAAAAATCAAGCTGTGCTCTTCTTTCTTTCCCTACAAATCCCTTAGAAACATCAGCAACAATTTAGGAATGTAAATGGATTTTCCATTTGCATTTATACTTAAGATGACTTAAACAGAAGGAATACAGCTTAATTTTTTGGAGGGAGATTGAACCCATAGGAATATGTTGTTTGGAGGGGGAAAAAAGGAAAAGCTTATTTGAACTAGCAAAATAAAAAGAATGTCAAAAGAGAAAACCTGGTATAAAAAAAGCAGTTGAAGCCAAAGAGAAATTTGAAAATACAGCACTCTGACGGCTAGTCTGATGATGATGAAATGTGGGGTGCTCATCCTTTGCTCAAAGTTAAAACTGAAGAACACTTCTCATTAAAAGCCTACCAATACCCATTTGGATTCATTTCAGTTTTACTTTCTCACTCTTTTTAATTTCTTTTGCTAACTTGGACTTCACATGCAACTGTAACTAATGTTCACAAACTTTTAAATAGAAGATATATGTGGATACTGTAATATAAGACATCATCTCACACAGGGCACATCAACAGCTTCAAAAGATAGTACCTCAAAAATAAGGAAGTTCCACATCGACTTCCTTAAGTCAGCACTCCTGGAAGTCCCTTCCAAATGGTCCCTTCTTCTGAAAAAAATTGTTTCCCCTGACATTTTATGGGAAGCAAAAACTTAAAGTGAATTTTTCCTAAGTCTAACCTGCAAGTACTTTTTGTATTTAATTCTATATGTCAGATAACTGACCCACCCAAAAACCCTTTCTCCCCTAAAATATACATGAGCATAAGCTTATGTCAGCTTATTAATATATTAATAATCCTTCAGTAAAAGAGAAATTAAATGATACCTGTTCAGAAATTCACATTTACATGGCAGTTTATGTTCAAAACCTACAGGTTCAATTTTAGGTGAAGAACATGGTCAGTGCTCCTCTTCGCAGTTTCCCAACGACATGAGCAGTAACATCACACACCATGGCAAATCATAATCCAAGGTATTATTAATGCCATGTCCATCCCAGAAAAGACAACAGTAGACAATGTAAGACAGTGCAGTACAATTCAGAAGCAGTATTTGACAAAGTGCTCAGCCACTGGTTTTGAGTACTCTCAGAATTGAGTGTTCTCAGCATGTATAATTATGGGTAATAACACCATAATTATATCTAGTGATTCTTCATGGGGATAAGATTAAGAGTCACTTGAAAAAGAAAGATTTCAAACCTAGACAAAAGCAGAGAGGATAACGATCCAGCTTCTATTATCATGTCAGGGTTGTTCTTGTTTCCTCTGTCCCCTCCCACTTCCTCACCCTCCCAGGCATCATTTCATTACATCTGTAAGAACTTCTGCGTTTATATTTAACAGATAGCTCTTTCTAAACATAACCACAATATCACATCTAAAAAACTGAACAGTAATTGCTTATACCAACTATCTAGTCGTTGGTCCACTTCCCCAGCTGTCTCAAAATGTTTTCAGTTTGTTTAAACTGAGATGCAAACGGTATTCATGCTGAAATAATGCCACCTGCAGCAACGTGGATGGACCTAGAGATTATCATACTAAATCAGACAAAGACAAATAGCATATGATATCATTTTTATGTGGAATCTAAAATAGGATACAAAGAAACTTACTTACAGAATAGAAACAGACTCACAGACATAGAAGACAAATTTATTGTTACCAAAGAGGGTACGGGGTGAGGGAGGGATAAATTAGGAATTTAGGATTAGCAGATATAAACTACTATACCTAAAATAGGTAAACAACAAGGTCCTACTGTATAGTACATGGAACTATATCCAATATCCTGCAATAAATCATAATGGGAAAGAATCTTAAAAAGAATATATATATATATATATAGAATATATAAAAGAATATATATATATATATATAAAAAGAATATATATATATATACATATATATATGTATAATTGAATCACTTTGCTGTACACCAGAAAGCAACACATTGTAAATCAACTATACATCAAGTAAAAAATAAATTAAAAAAAAAACCAGCATTCATACCTTGTAATTGATTGATACCTTTTTTAAAGTATTTTTTAATCTTTAGGTCCCTACTCCATGTTCTTATCCATTGCAACTTATTTGTTGGCAAAATCAGAGTTTGTTCCATATGCTGTTTCCCATGGTTCAGATTTTGCTGATTGCATCCCCATGGTGTCACTTAACAGGTTCCTCTTTTCCCTGTATTCTTTTAAGTTGGCAGATCCAGAGACTTGAACAGAACCATTTTGTGTGTTTGTTTTTTGGCTAGAATACATCCTAGGTGGTGCTGCCCACTTCCATCAGGGGGTACATGATGTTTGGTTGTCTCTGTGATGTTAGTAGCTATTAATGGTCACTATCTGAATCCACTACAGTAGACCCTTGAACAACTCAGGGGTTTGGGGTCCCAACCACCTCTCAGCTGAAAATCTGCATAGAGCATCACAGTCGGCCTTCCGTATCCACAGTCCCACTGCCACAGGTTTGACCAGCCGCAGATTATGTAGCATCACGGGACTTATTTATTAACAAAACCCACATGTAAGTAGACTCATGCAACTCAACTCTGGGTTGTTCAAAGGTTAATTGTATTTTATTAGTATTTGCAAAACGGTAATATTCTAGATTGTCTTCTTTATTAGCTAAAATACTTTTGTAATGAGAAACGCATTGGAAAGACAAGATACATTTTTTTTTCTCTTTTGGTTTTTAAGACTTCTGTTGTTTTGTTTATTATGGTAAGAACACTTAAAATGAGATTTACTCTCTCAACAAAGCTTTATGTGCACAGTACATAATTATTAACTATGGGCACAATTTTTTAACTTTAATTTTCCTTTTTAATTATGTAAAACATTTATTTTTCCCCCCTTTTCCTTTTCAGTTCTCTCTTCCTTCTTTTTTTTTAAACATAGGCTGTGATCAACACACTGATCACTCTCTCCATGAAATACTCTCCCTTCTTGGTTTCTATGATGTCATACTCTCCAGGTTTTCCTTCTCTCTCTGGTTTTTCCTTCTCACTCTCCTATTGTTCCTTCTCTACTTATTGGAGCTCCTCAGAGTTCAGACTAGGACACCTTCCCTTCTCTCTACACCTTCTCTGCAGCTTGTTACCTATTCTTATGCCATTAAATATCATCTATATGCTAATGATGCAAATTTCTCTCTCTAGTCCAAAGGTCTCCTCTGAGCTCCAGACTCCGATACTCAATGTCTATAAAACTTTGATACCTGGTTGTCCAATAAGCACCTTAAGCACATGCAAAGCAGGACCCTAAACTACTCCTGTTCCCTCAAAAGTGCCCATCCTCTCCTCCACCATCTCAGTAAATGGCATCAATCATTCGAACTGAAAACCCATGCAGTAGCCTTGATTTCTGCCTCTGCTCCATACTTTTTACCCAATCCTGTTCCAAGTTCTGTTTTTCCTACTTTCTGTCCCCTCTTCTCCATCTCCTGTGCTACCTGCTCTCTCTCCTTGGGAACCTCAACATCCTCCTCACAGGCCTTCAATCTTCATGCCTCCCTCCACACGACCCACCAACCAGCAACCAGCATGGTTCTTTTAAAGACTAATTTGAACCTACCACCCTAAAGCATAAAACAAACCAATGCCTTTCCTTCATGCCTTAATTCTCAAGTCCCTCTCAAGGCCTACATGGTCCTGCATGACTGGTCCTGCCTTCCTCTCCAACTCTTTTCCATTCAATGCTTCTGCTCTCTTGACCCCCTGTTCCTCCCATGCTGAGCCACAGTGGCCTCTTCTCAGTCCTCACATGTACCAAACTCTTCTCTCTGCCTCACCACCTCAGCACGGCAGTTCCCTTGGCCTGCAAACTCTTCGCTGTACTCTCTTCCACTTGTTACAGGGCTGGCTCCTCCTTATCCTTTTAACACTCTGCTTAAATGTCACCTCCTCTAAGAAGCCCTCCCTGGCAATCCCAGCTAATTAAGCCAACCTCCATCACTTCAACTTACATGTAATTATTTATCACTCACCATATTAACTTATTGTGGAGAGAGGGTCTTTGACCTGCTCCCTGCACTGGCTCACATAATGCACTATATATACATAGTACACTACTTACTGGGTATCAGCAGATTTAATTCCAGCACCCCAAGTATTCCTTATCTATTTCTGGCTCACTTGGTAACTGAGTCATTCTACTTCTCTACTCAAGAACTACAGAACACCAGCACAAGTCTTAGTTTTATTTCACTGGACTATGTGGTAGATATATAGTCCTTAAAATGAAGGCTACAGTGCCTATTCCATTTAGAAAAGAGCCCTTTGCTACACAGATGCCCAAGCAATCCAAAGATTGAATTCAGAGGGCCATGAACTTTGGTAAGAAAACAACTTCATGTTTTGTTTCAACTCTTAAATTGAGCATTTTCGCTCATCGTGAAGGTGGGCTACAACTACAGGACTAGTTGCATACCTGTGACTTTGTCACCAATAGAAATCCTCAGATGTTTTCATATCGCATTATAACCTAGAAATCTTGAAGTATCATTTATCCTCATTATGACTTTGAAATTAACATTATTAAACCTACTGCTACATCTTGTCAGTCTATGCTTAAATAAAGGAGCACATATTTTTCTCTATTTTATATCTTTAATATTTTGATAACTGCATTTCAATATATTAGTTTCCTTCATAACCCTTGTGTTTTATTTTATGCATTTAAAGTTTTGCTTGGATCCACATATTTGTAATGTTTTAAAGGGGTAAGAGATGGAAGAGATCCATCCAGTGGGGAGAAGCATACACTGACTGACTTGCCTAGAATTGCCAGCACATGGTGATAATAAAAAGGAGGCTGGCTTTTTGTCAGTTTCAGTGTTGTTTCAAATGCTCTCCCCCATTTTGCCTGCACCTGGAGTGGATTATTCCCACCATCCCTCCCTTGGTACACCACTGCCTGGACTACCACAGACCTCCCCAGACTTCCAAGGGAGCTCCGCACACACAGAAGGTTCAAGAATTCCTGAGCTGGAACTTCCATACAGTGTAAGAATAAAGAACAACTGAAGATTCACAAAAGTGATTAAGTAGCTAATTTTAAAATCTTTGATACAGAAACGAAAACCAACAAAAATTTAATCAAGGAAACAGAAGACATGTCAATATGGAAGAAAGATTTAAAATAAGAAAAATCAAACTTTCAAGCTACAATAAAATGGGTAATTTCACCCATTAACACACCACTAAAACTGACAGGAAGGAACTCTAAAAATAAAAACAGAATTCTTACCAATCAGTAAGAAAAAGACCCAACAGAAAAATGTCAACAGACACAAATTATCAAATTGGAGGGAAAAAAACTGTCCACAAACATATGACAATTTTTAACTTCACTAGTAATCAAAGAATTGCAAATTGAAACACTGGGTAATATTTCATCTATCAGATTAACAAATTTTCAGAATGACAATACAAGTAAAAGGGTGAGAGAAATACTCATATACATTACATTGTTTTTCTGAAGGACCATACATGCCATACACATCCAACATCTTAAAACCTATCCATTTTTTGTCCAAGCAATTCAACTTCTAGGAACTTATCCTAAGAGAAAGATCACACAAGTGTGTAAAGATTTATGTAAAAGTGTGTGATCAAAGTACACTTTGGTTTATAACTAAACTTTTTTAATGAATGAGAACAAGCCACATGTCCAGAAAGAAATCAGTCCATACAATGTGAAATCATTTTAAAACCTGATATGGAAAAATGCTTAAGATACATTAAGTGGAAAAACTAGATTACTAATTTGTGTGTCTCTTATGAGCCACATCTAGGTGTTTTGTTTGTTTGTTGTTTATTTGTTAGGTGCCTGTATGTGCATAAAATCCTGAAGGCTATCAAGATTTCCAGAGTAGTGTCACCTCTAGGTCATATACAAAAGACTTTTTGTAATTTAATATTGTGATATTTTGAACAAAATAACATATTTACCTTTTAAAGTGCAATTACTATGTTTAAAATATTCAGGGTCATAGAGTGAGATGACAAGTAAGCATCCTCTTAAATAAGATGACTTCTGAAGATAATTTTAGTACTTCTCCCAAACATACTGTGAGGTATGTTTCCTGTTTCTCCAAGTCAAGGTACCAAGTCCCTCTCTTTAGTGTATACCCTGGCTGTATGGGCCATAATAAATATGCAGACAGGAAAACTATATCCCAGGTACTATTAGTAATTACCATCTCAATAATGTCGGTACCACCAAATACTTATCAAAAGCTAGCTGGGGGAAATGAGACTGAAAGATCATGAACTGAAGGATATGGAATCCACCTTTTCTTCTCTACTCTGCAACTAAATTAAGCCAAAATCAGCAGAAAGCATTTTGGGGCTCATAACTGTCCCAACCACCACCTCTGGATATTAAACCTACCTCCCCTAGTCCCTTATATAGACTAGATTTTACTGAATTAGCATCCATGGAATTCCATCAGCCTACATTGTCGAGTGTCACAATAAACACGCCTATGAAACTCATCATTGTGTCCAGTGTAAGTGAGGGGAGTGTCTGTTACCCCTGAGAGGAATTTCTGCCTGGGCTTAGCATCAGAAATCTGCAGTGCTTCTTCTGACTAAACGGTCTGTATCCCACAGTGGGTTTTAACCTTGTGGGTTAAACATGCCCCTGAGAATCTGATGAAAGCTGTGATTCCTCTCTCCACATGCACATACTACACTTTGTCAACAACTTCAGGGAGTGCAGAGACATCTCCCTAGTCTCCAGGTTAAGAGTCCCCATCTTATGGACCAAGTTTCCTTCTCACAAGTTCCCTTTTCACATGGGCTGCTGTAAAGTTTAATTTCCAATTTAACTCCTGCCTTCAGCAAGTACACAGTTCATCTGCAATAGTTGCACACTTGGTTCCAGTCCACGTCCCTGTACTAACAAACATTTAATTTATTATTTTGCTGAAACTCACGTACCCTGGAAAGTTGATTTCTGGGGAACAAAGGTAGGAAGAAGAGTATAAACAATAAAACACCACGCTAATTCCAAACCTAGTCTGAGAGTCACGAGTGTGATGGACCTTGCATTTCTAGTCCTCTTCTTCCCCAGGCATGTGACAGTACTGCCCTTCCTGGCTGTGGACCACATAACAAGTTCCAGCAAACAAGCTGTGAGCAGAAGTAACACGTGTCATTTCCAGACCAGCACACTGAACTGTTGTTGACAGAAACCTCTCAGGGCTCTGTTCTCTGGGACAATTACCAGCAGGGCAAGAAACAGGCTGCTCAGGGAGTCTGAGTCCTCAAGTGACCACAATGCCCCTGTGGACCTGCGATGGGCCTGATGCTGTTTTAAGCTTAAAAAAAAAAAATTGGTGATATTTTTATCTGCAGCTTAACCTAGCCTAAGTGGATATGTGTACCTGATATGAAAAACAAGAAGCCATAGACCTCTCTCTCTTGTGAACCCAGACCCTAAGATTTCTGAAGGAAACACTAGGATGGCAGGGGTTGCATCCTGCAGGCAGGCTCAGGTTTTAGCAGGTCTGGTCAGATTTGGAGCATTGATGGGGTAGGACCACACCCTAGAGCACACCCTAGGACAGGGAAGCAGCAGGGTTCCTGGTCTTAAAGGAGTGGGCTGGGCTGGCCTGATTGGGGTACCTGGGCAGAGCCTGGTTCCATCACTCAGGCCATCCACTGGGCCACCCCAGGGCGTTCATGCCTCACTCTGGTGTTGGGCTGCCATAGAGGGGCAAACACTTTCCACTGAGCTCTGCCAACCACTGAGGGGAAGACGACAGTCAGTGTGACTGCACAGTCACAGAGAGCCTCTTAGAATGATTTAGTCCTGCTTGTGTCCAAAAAGCACAAAAGGCAGCTCACCAAACATGTGCATTTTTCTACAGGGAAGAAGTAAGAGTTAAAAGGGAAAAGGTGAAGAATTTTTTCTTTAATTTTAAAAACACGAATTTAATTTTTAAAAAATCAAAATAGAACAGGAAAAGACCTGATTTGAGGTTCTGAGCACTATGGATAGCTAGGCCACAAATCAGGCTTTTCATCCTGTTCCTAGGCAGCCGGAGAAAGAAACAGTATCGGTTACATGAAAAACAGTGTTCCTAAGAACAAACAAACTGGTTACTCAAGAGCAGGGGAACTCTCAGGACCGAGGCCGGGGAGAAATCTGTCCCCTGTGTCCTCATAACGAGGTGACTGTGTAACATGATCCTCAAGGTAAGTAAGTGTCAAGGGATTTTTCTCAGGAGCGTGCTTCAGTGTAAGCGGACCGCCTCCAACCAAGCACCATTCAGAGGAACCAGTTCCAAGGGTCGAACGAACACTAGATGTTCAGCAACTCAGCTGTCTGGTGAGCTGAACTGATCCAGCAACCATTGTCAGAATTTCTAGAAGAATTAGATGATAGGCATGTATTTAAAAAAAAAAATTTAAAACAAGGCAGGCACACTGGTTGAGGGTGGGGGACCAATAAAGACTTTTTAAAGTGCTTGAAAATTCCCTGAAACTATATTTGAAAGATCTTAATTACTAAAATTCTAACATTTTCAGCATCAGAATCTAACAGGATGCTAGAGTTATCTCTGGGAACATCTGAGACGGATATGCAACTAGATATATAATAAAACGGACCAAATGATGGGCAAATAAGGCACGGTGATAATAAAATATTTTAGTTTAAAAAATATTGTATTGACAGTATATTCTTCAGCCAACTCTCCATAACTACTGTGCTCCCGCCCTAACATTTGATAACTGAATGGCAACGGATTTCCACTTGGACTCCCCACAAAGTGCCTGGCGGAGAACCAACACTTCAGTTGCCCTCAGGTTCAAATCCAAGTATGTTACACATTAACCAAGCTGGAGGTGGGAGCTTGGAGGAACCTATCCCTGAAAAGAAGGAGTTCTCATCTTTGTAGAGAAGTCAGTAGAGAAAAACAGCAACAGGCATGGCCAGATTTTTCTCCAAAAGTAACTTCAGGGCCTTTTCCCACACAAGGACCAAATGGTAACCAAGGCTCCAGAATCAGGCTTCTCAAACTGAGGTACCTGTACCCCAAAGGGCCCATGAGGGGTATGTGTACACATAAGCCACAGAACGATCACGGGATACCTGACTAATGCATCCCTTTTACAGCGGTAAGTAGTCATTTTTTAAAAGTTAACGTATGTCTTACATGTAGGACAGAATGCAAAATGTACACGATTCTTAAAGTGAAATGGAAGACTTGAAAGAAAAGTCAGCTGCCACGAGATGTGTTGCCAAACACCCAGGAATTAGCATTTACCACTAACTCAGGAAATCTGAAGAGACACAAGAAAAATTAGGTCAATAAGAAAAATAATTCAAACTCATTTCTGCTAAAATATATATTAAGCTATTTATTAAAAATGTTTATTATATATGTGTGTGTGTGTGCGTGTGTGTGTATATATATATATACACATATATATATATGATGTGTATATATCATATATATATATATATATATGATATATACTTGATTTTACACTTACCAAGATACCTGAATTGTATAAGATACTCTTCCACACCTCAAGGCCAGAATAATTTTTAGTCTGGAAAATATACTGAGTGAAATCAAGCACTTATCTCAGCCCTTAGCACACACACCCTCCACTTCACCAAGGGAAGTTCGGTGATAGAACTTTTTAACAAGCTATGTGGAAAAACTGGAAGAGGTTGCAGACCATGTGCACAGGGACACTAGATAAAGCCAGATGGATGCAGGGGTGAGTGATGGCTAATAACCTCCATCTACCACTCACCATGCAGGACAGACATTCCCACCCCCACTGCACAGCTGGGGATATGAGCCCAGGTGCGCTGCCTCCAAAGCCCCTGCCTGGCCACCACGTTGTCCCCCAACAATCTTTCCAACACTCATAATAACGATATTAATGGCATCATGAAGACTGGTATTTTCAAATACTCCCGAGAACTCTACCACTCAGCAGAACTCCTTTACAGAAGAAAAATTAAAAACACTAAGGAAATAAACCTGCATTCCTTCCAACCGCTTTCGTCAGAAGGCCATCAGCAGCAGCAGACCTACTAACAGCAGCACAGTTGTGCCTCAAACCTGCCTGCAGCGTAACATGAGCCCAAGAAGCCCAAGTGAAGCCCAAGTTTACAGCTTAAAAATACGCCAACTGTCACACATTTCCAATGGGAAAGTAAAAGAACTCTTCACTGTGAGGGAAACAGGCCAGTCAATCTGCCCGAGGCCGGAGGAGGCCACAAACTGCTGTCACGTTTGACTCTTGTCTAAGTGGGTTCTATGCAAGGATAAAACTTAAAAATCCAATTATAAGTGTAAGACACATATTCAATCAGACAAAGCATGACACCTTTTTAGAAGGCATAGAACTGTTACAGAAATCACACCCGCCCCCAGAGTCAGATTTTAAAGACTGAGCGGGGGGGTGTTTATTTAGAAGATGCTCTCCAGGTCTGTACCACCTCCAGAAAAATGTGTGTGCATTGGAGATTCAAATCGGCACATGGCTCCCAAGGCCAAGGTCTGGGGGACTGTCCCAAGGCAGAACTTCCTCCCTCTCTTTCCCAATTTGTGTAATGCGATTGGCCAGGTTAGTCCTCAGCCCTAGGGTTATGGTAACAAAGACTACACGTTCTTTTTAAAATGCAATTCCTCCTGTAAAACAACCAGAAATTATGGGTGCCTTCTGGAGAGAACTTATAATTATTGCCTCAGGGAAAGGAATTCTGTGGTTCTCCCAAGTCACATCCACAATTTTGCAAGATAAACACCAAGCTATTAAAATGTAAACGGTTACTAGGCTACAAAGAAAGTTAATATAAATTACTGGTTAGCAAATACAAAAAAACAAAAAAAAACCCCAACCTTATACTAAAAAATGTATGTTGTACTGAAAAAATTCACTTCATTTTACATTTAAGATTACCAACAGTTTCTTTAAATCTCCATTACTCATTGCTGGTAAGTTGCAGTAAAATAGTTATACCAACAATTTTTAAAATCTCCATTACTCATTTCTGGTAGGTTGCAGTAAAATAGTTATGCTCAAAGTTTGTAGGATGGATTGATATATCTCCTTTAGAAAATCAATTTGGCGACACCCATCAGAGCCACAAGAATGCTGAAGTCATCACAACAAAAAACAAGTCCGTCAAGATAATTCTAAGAGGACCAAAACAGTGTGTCCAGACACAAAGCTCTCCGAAGACTAGGTTCAATTCAAGGATAGGTTTTGGAGACGATAGAGGAACATATGTACTATCTATCCTTCAGGCAACCTTCTACACACCATTCCACTATTTCAGGCAGGGTTCATTTGGTTATAAAAATGGAAACTCACTTATGAGGAGTTTAATAGAAGCCAATAGAGTTGTCTCCCCACATCCAAATGCAATAAGGACAACTGGGTATTAAGAAAAATTCAACCTCCAAATTGTACACCATCAAAAATCAAGACATCTACTCTAAAATTCTCTTGCACCCAGGAGCCATTGGTCTCTGTATTTGTCCCACCTCTCCCTCATTCTCCTCTGCTGCTGAGTCTAGCTTCTCTAGTCATTCACCTGCTTACAAGCAACTCCTCCAAGGCTGCCCCTGAATGGTAGCCTGAATCCCCATGTTCCCATGACCTTTCAACTCAACTCCCTAACAACTCTCTGTGTCTCAATTCCAGACAGTCTGAAGAGCCACTCTGATTGTTCTTCCTGGGGCTGAGTGCCCAGCTTGGTATGATTAACTATGGAGCAAGATGACATGGTAAAGTAAGTGACCCCTGGAAGACTGGGTAGGGACATTTATCTAGAAAAGACACAGGCCAGGAAGAAATTACAGGCATCTATGCTACAGTTTCTCAGAGTTTCTGAGAGTTACTGAACAGCAGTGAACTGAAGATTGCTCTTGGACCTACGAGAATTTTCCCCAGGAATCTGTATTAGTTTCCTGTGGCTAATGTAACAAAGTACCACAAAATAGCAGCTCCAACAAGAGAAACTCATCATCTCACAGGTCTGGAGGCTACAAGTCTGAGGTCAAGGTGTCAGCAGAGCCATGCTTCCTCTGAAGACACCAGGGAAGGATCTGTTCCATGTCTCGCTCCTAACTTCCAGTAATTCCTCGCCTTGCCGGCAGCAGAACTCCCCTCTTCATATGGAGTTCTCTCAGTGTACATGTCTGCATCCACATTTTCCCTTTCAATAAAGTTGCAAGTCATCCTGGATTAGGGGCTCACCCTACTTCAGTATGACCCCATCTTAACTAACTTAACTTACATCATCAGAGACTATTCCCAAATAAGGTCACATTCTGAGGCATGGGGGTAGGGGGTGGGACTTCAACATATGAATTTTAAGCAGACAGAATTCAACCCATAACATCTAGGATTCCGTTTATGGGATTTTTTCCCCCAGGAAAATATTTCAAAGAAAAAAAATGTTATGCATGGAAATGTTCAGTACTGGTTGTTTGTAACGAAAACTCAGACTTGAGTTCCCAACAGACAGGACAAGCTCAAGCAACTCTCACGGCGGTAGAGCACAGCTCGCCAGGACGGGGGTCAGGAGTCAGACTGCCTAGGCTCAGTTCAGATTCCAACGCTGCTAATTACTAACGGAGCGACTCTAGGAGAATTACTTAAATTCTCCTTGCTTTAGTTTCTTCATCTAGAAAATGGGGACGGTGATAATACCTCACAGGTTGTTTCAAGCATTAAATTAATAGAACAAAATCTCATCACAATGCTATGAGAAGGGGGCCAAAATATTAAATCACACAAAATACAAAATCTTCTTATTCTAAGTTATGTATATGGCAAGTTTTGACCATTAACTTGGCTCCATAAATGTCCAATAGCCACCAACAGCTATATATCTGAAGTTGTATTATTTCCGAGCACATTACTGAGGGGTTTATTATATACATAAAACACTTACAGCACTGCCTACCACACCAAGACTTTAAATAAACCTTCATCTGTGCTCTTCTAACTGGTTTCCCACAGCTCACTGTGCCACTTGGTCCCAAGGTGGCTTCTCTCCTTCATGCGTGCATGTGTAACTTGGCTCCTCAGCAAGACTGTATACTGAAATATGGGATTCAGGTTTAGAGGTGGATGTGTATATAAAACACAGAAACTTCATCTTCTAGAATATTTTTCACTAAAGACCCCACTTCACTGCTTCTTTACATAAGTAACTCCTTACCCCCCCCATTTAGAAATTAGCCACCAAGCTCACCTTCCTACAGCACAGCTAAAGGACCTGAAGTAAACCAACAAAAAGTTTGTTCACTGCAATTCATAGATTTTTGTTCTTTGAAAAGGTTCTTTACAATGGAATACTATTCAGCCATAAAAACCGACAACATAATGCCATTTGCAGCAACATGGATGTTACTGGAGAATGTCATTCTAAGTGAAGTAAGCCAGAAAGAGAAAGAAAAATACCATATGAGATCACTTATATGTGGAATCTAAAAAAAAAAAACAACAAAAAAAACCATAAATACAAAACAGAAAGACTCATAGACATAGACTACAAACTTGTGGTTGCCAGGAGGACAGGGGGTGGGAATACAAAATGTAGACTGGGATTTCAAAATGTAGAATAGATAGACAAGATTGTACTGTGTAGCACAGGGAAATATATACAGGATCTTGTGCTGGCTCACAGTGAAAGAGAATGTGACAATGAATGTATGTATGTTCATGTATAACTGAAAAATTGTGCTCTACACTGGAATTTGACACAACACTGTAAAATGAGTATAACTCAATAAAAAGAAATGTTTTAAAAGAAAGAAAAGGTCCTTGGGTCTTTATTGAGAGCCTCTTAATTCTTATCTGACCCACAACGCTAACTAATTTGATCACTTGGTTTCCAGGCAGATTAGAAGCGACAAATTAAAACCAGGGGAAAAAAAATGGGAGCTGCTACAGAAAAACTACAGAAATCAGACACAGCAGTTCAATGGCACTTAGTCAAAGGACGAAAAGCCTTACACACCTTCCTAGTTGCTCGTGAATGCAGCACCTCTACCACCCAGCACGGTTACCGTGCCTGCAATGCCAGTTCTGAGTCAGTCTGAAATATCTATCCTTAGAAAATAACTATCCTTAGAAAATCTGTAAGGCAGCAGAGATGCAGAGCAATTACTCTCCAGAACCACTTTTTTTTTTTTTTTGTAGTTTCTGATGCTCTCTACTAGGGTCAACTCTGAACTATGAGAAAACTGAGATACTGGAGTAACCTTCCAGTAGTCCAAATTTTAACTATACTTTCATAGGGTTAAAAAATACTAGTTGATTAGGTTTGCCAAGTATAATCTTAAAGAACTTTTAGAGAAAATGACATAAATAATATACAAATAGTTTCAATCTCAGTATATGCTCTAAAGTATTTACTAATTTGTTTGATCAACTACATTGTACTCCCCTTAACAACTTTGTTTATGCTGCTGATGTTATAACGAAGTCTCTTTCAAAGGAGAACATGGATAAACTTCAGCCCAGATACCACCCAAACCAACTCTCAAAATAAAATCCAATTTATTACTATTACCACTGCACTCACTGGTAGAGTTGTTCAACTTTCCCTAAGTACACTCATGAAAACGGAACGCAGATTTAGCATGATAATGCCGGAGAACAAAAAGCATCTTCCGGAGGCTCCAACTTTTTACAAGCAATTATGGCTTAGTATCACTGCATCGTGATGGCCAGAGTTAGCAACATCCTTCAACAGTTCTCAGCCCTGGCTGCCTCCAAGAATCACTAGGGAACTTCATACCGAGGCTTCATTCCAGAGAGTTGGACTTAATTGGTATGGAGTGTGGGCCAGGGATTTTTTTCCCCCGAACTCAAATGACAACCACGATGAAGAATATTGCCCTTGAACGGTCCTTTCTCATCAACAAATATCAGACTTAATGAACTGAAAATGCTGTTCAACCCTCCACCCCATTCTGAAAAAGCCCCCCATTCCTTTACTTGCAAGTCAATAGTTTTCACTCAAAATATTTCACAGTTTCAAAATAAAAATACACTCCTATTCAAATGTGCATATTAATGACCCAGAGGCATTCTTCACCATTGGTTAAAATTAGCAAGCCCCAGCTTTTTAATAAGTTTTTTTAATGTTAGTCCACACATTCTCAGTCATTCCTGCACCAGCCCCCAGCAGCCACGGGCAAATAAACCAACAATTCTTAGCAATCTGACAGTATTTTAGAGTTCCACTAAACAGTCACTTATACTAAAGAAAAGCAATGAGGGACAGGGAGACAGCAGCTGCTATGCATGCTGTAAAACACACCAAAGCTTGACTTGAAATTCTTTCACTGAGACAAATGGAGATATATATGGGCCCAGGTGGAAACGGTTCATAATGTTAAAGATGAAATGCTCTAAAGTAATTCGCTAAAACTTGAACAGAGAAGACAGCTGGGATTGGAAAGAAAACGGTTTTCAGGAGGAAAGGCCAATCCACAGGTGGGGATCAACGCTCAGCCAGGCTCATCAGAGAGCTAAGCCTACAGGACTCAGATGCAGAACCTCCCTGTAAATGTGTTTCTTCCAAACTTCACCTTTTCCAGCTTTCACTAAAGCCGTCAGCATCAAAAGCAGAATTTACACCAGGCCTTCTCACGGCATCTGGGGGCAGGAAGAGCAGGTTTTTATATGCCAAGTATGTTTTTCTTTATCTAAAGGGATTTCAGTATGAAAGCAGCACAGCCTTCCCACGCCTCCGCTCCCCCCCACCCCAAGGGCAGGTCATCCACTGCAGGCACAGCCCCACTCGGCTTAGCATCTAAAGGCAGTCCCCAGCTTGCACTCCACTCCACTCCACAAGAACATCAAAAAACACGGAGATGACTGATGCCAATAATCGGTAGAGCAAGTTTTCTCCAGGAAAAAGAAACAGCATTGTTGAGATCACTAACATAAACATGTGTTTACCATTCTCCCTCAAAGTAAGATGCAATTCTACGTTAACTCTGGAGTATCTACTGTAGGGACATTGTTGGGAACACTGTACACTCATCAGTTAACATTTCCTACGTTGGAAAATTTCTCAGACCTCAAGACCAGGAAAAGCTCTCCTTGGCCTGAGTAACTGGCTTGTCCTTGCCTTCCGGACACTGAATCACCTAACAATCACGTTTCCTTCTGAGCCTAGGCTGCTCAGACTCTATCAAATTCACAATTAAGTTTTTGGTCCTCTTCTAACAACTACACAGGACCTGCACTCATATATTCTTGTACACTAACCTCTCCATGACTTTTTATTCCCCCCCAACCCTTAATTTTCCCTTTGCTCCAATTTTCGGACTTATTAAATTATCCTCTAAGCAAAAGAAAAAATTTCCTCTATGATCTATAGCAAGAAATTCAATCTGACCATGTTAGAGGAAGTAATTATACATAATCAACATGTGATTTTAGCTGAATAGATGAGCTGTCATTTCCCTTACACCTCTGACCTACTGACAAGGACCCTCTGGGTCCCTTGTTTCAGAACTCTGTGATCTACATTTAAAAAAAAACGGAAGCACTGATGGCACTGTGCCCAAGAGGAGTTGAAGGGTATTTAATTTGTACAAATATTTAGCAAATCTGAAAGACCAGGATGTGAAACTGTAATGACAAGACCCCAAAGTCACATGGCTTAACTGAGAAAGACCGAGGAAAGTTCTGTAACAGAAGCTGTCAATCTTCCTATCTGTTTTTTTTTAATGGATAAGGCTCTGCATTTTACTATAGAGTTGCTTTTTCTTTACCTAGAAGTACTAAAATATTAATGACAAACACTAAATGGTTAGAAGAAAAATGGCAGTGATTAATACAGGCCACAGCTGTCTTAACCGTACACACTGAGTTTAGTTATTTGCAGGCATTGATCTAGAAATTCTCTCATAAACACACCATTCCATCCACCCTGCTCTAAGGTCACCAACGTCTCGTACCCTGGTAAAGACTTCTCTGTCTAGCCTTCCTTGATCTTTCAACGACATTGGACATGATTATTCCATCCTCCTCAAAATATCATGTTTACTTGGCTTCCAAGACATTCCTGGTTTCCCTCTTAAATCTCCCCCTGGGCTATTCCTCCTAGTCTCTTTTGCTTGTCACCCCTCTGCATCTCCCCTGACCTACAGTACACTAAGATCTGATTCCAACTCCCCCAGTGACCCCATTGGTTCCACAGCTTTATCTACCACCAATGACTCCCCAAATGTCTCTCTCTAGCCTGCATGTCTTTTCTTACCCCTAGATTCATTTATACTTCCTTCTTCACATCTTCACTTGGATGTCCAATAGCAATTTCAATGCCCATCCCTTGAGAGGATTTAATACCTCCTTTGCAGTGCATCTTAAGCACTGCCATACAGCTCCTTAATAAGACCAAGGTAAGACCAAAGCATTTGTCTTAGAAGAATCACCACTTATAGTCTCCAAATCATTACTGTGCTTTAACTGTCATAAATTTGGCAATGCATGTGTGGAACAATCTGCAGATGTTTTAGCAGACAACTTACAGAACACTCATGACTGCCCTATATTGCTTTCTGGCCCTAAACTCTACATGTTACTTACATGCACAGTAACAGTGGAGTGGGAGAGTTTTGCATCTTCTCTACAACACACAGAGAACCACCAATAGTGTGTAGAATTGAGGATTCATTGAAGACCCTGGCTCTGACACCAGATGTCAGCCTACGTACCTCCCTGTGTTGGAGGGCCTACTCAGTGATCCACTCAGTATCAGGATTTCTGCCAGTAACTTTATGGATTAAAACAGAGTCACTCAAAGAATTTGTATGTAGAAATTTTACCTGCCCTGTAAGGATTCAGGATTCTGAGGGACCTGCAGTAGCACAAAACATGGACCTCTACAAGAGGCTGAAAGATGTGAACAAACCCTAGTGTGCATCCAACAGACCACAGCCTTAGGAACTGGGCACTCTGGCCACCAGGGCACACACAAATCCGGGGGTTGAGAGAGCCCTGCTTGGCCTTGAATCTCAGGTGTGTGCTTTATCAGGCCAGGGACTCTGTGTGGGGAGATTGCTGGCTGTATTTCTACCACCTTTCCCACACCCCACACTCCCAGTTTACTCTGGGTTCATCTTTGACTCCTCCAGTCCTCAAACCCCACTTTCATTGTGAGCAAATCTTGGTAAATCCATAGTCAATGCATGTCCTGAATCCAGCTGCTTCTCACCACCTCCACCACCATAAGCCCACACCAAGCACCATCATCTCTAACCTGATTACCTTAATAACCTCTTAATTGGTTGGCTAGGTTTCCACTCCAGATCCCCTGCAGTCTATCAGCCATACAGAAGCCAGTGATCCTGTGAAAAGTTAGATACTATCACCTTTCTACTCAAAATCTGCCAGTGACTACCCAACTGACTTACAAGTTTTTGTTTTTTTAATGGCCTTACAAGCTGGCATGATGTGACCTTGTCCTTCATCCCCATCATCTCATCTTCTACCCACTCTGCTTCCCACATCCTGTCCTTCCTTCCCTTTCTTGACTTCTCCAGGTATGTCCTACCTCAGGACCTTTGCACTTGCTGTTCCCTGGGTATGGATCATTCTTTTTCTCAGACATACACATGGCTGAACACATTTTAGTCAATACATAAGTCACCTTTTCAGTGAGGCCTTCTCTGACCACCCTGTCAAAAACTGCAAACATCCCTTGTCCCAACACCCCAGTACTCCACGTTCCCTTTCATTTTCTCTTCTCCTTAGGACATCCTACCATCTAACACAGGGGTCTGCAAACTATAGGCTGCAGGCTAAATCTAGCCCACCACCTGATTCAGTCAGTAACCCACACACATACATACTGTCCATGGCTGCTTTCACACAAGGGCAGAGTTGAGCAGTTGTGACAGAAACTGCCCTCCCAAGCCTAGTATTTACTATCTGGCCCCTTCCAGGAAAAGATTGCTGACACGCAGCTGTAACACATTGTTTAACGGATTGTCTGTCCCTCTTTATACAATGGGACTTTTACCTGTGTTGTTCATTACTGTCTTCCCAGAGCCAGTAGCAGTATCTGGTGTATAGTAGGTGCTCAGTAAGTATATGGTGAGTAGATGGAAGAATGAATCATGCACTCATATGGATGAGCTGGAAAATAAGACAAACTGATGTCTTTTTCTGTAAACCACTTTTAAGTGTACAGAAAAATACCTAAAATTTAGATGTACAGTGTAATAAACAATTATGAACACTCATACAACCACCCCAAGGAGGAGAATACGTGTAATGCTTTTTCAGTCAAAACATGGTTTCTCTCTGAAATCCCCAATTAACTGAAATGCAAAGTAGAATGACACCTGACATGAAGACTCCATCCTCAGAACAGGAGAGCCCTGGTTGTTAGACCTGGTTCTTAGACACTAAGCAAGTGTTTTCTTGCTCCTTCCCAGCCAACAGCTTACTTCAAGACAAAGGAGGAACAGAAACAACTCTGGCCCCTCACTACCAACCACCCTACTAAGGCTCATGTTAAGCCCTACTGGGAGGCAACTTAGGGCATTTTAATATACAACCATCCCCTCTTATCTGGGGTCCCAGAATCCAATTCTACTCTCAAATGAGCACGGACCACTGAGGCTCCCACGTATTGATGTAAGCCTCTGACTTCATTTTCCTTAAGCATTTGTGATCCCTCAGAGCAAAAAATTAAGACAGTCACCCTCAACTTCTCTTTCCTCTATGTTTCTCTTCCATTTATTAATGAGACACTGCTGCTGGTGCCCAGAGAATTCGGAAAAAAACAATCTATTTAGAAACAATTCTGGCTTAACCATTGTGTCAATTCCTATCCACGTCTCCCTTCCTCTGAATCAGGGGGGACATTTGCATTAAAACTGTATCTCTCTTACTTAGAATGCACCTGCTCAGGCTGATTAAACCCCAACTGGAGTCATAATCCTCCACTTTTGAGATCACTACCCTTCTAACAAAATGAATTAATGTTTCTGGTGAGACACAAGGAGAAAAAAAAAATTGGGACCTGAAAAACCGGAATTGTCCTCATGTGAGGTGGGAGAAAAGGAGAGACAAAGATGCAGGAAAAAAGGATTCAAGAGGTAAGTATTAGCAAATATTCTCTTTTAAAGTCACAATTCATAATTAACATTCCATAAATGAGACTTCGGCCCACAGAGCTCAGTTCTTCTCTACTACCAGAAACGCTCCAGGTCGTTTTGTTTTACAAAAGGCCATGCTTTGCTTTTTTCTGAAGTCCATCAAATAGCAAGTAACGCAGATGATCCGCCCATTCTAATTTCACACAGTAACCTCTTTTTTCATTATACTAAACGGTAAGTCTCATCTCTTTATACAAAATTCAAAATTGCACTGAGCTTTTAAAACAGAGACAGGCATAATTCCATACAGTTTTAAGGTGGAGGGAGAGCAGTTCCGCACAGGTCCATGTGTCTTCCTGTCCACAAATACTCATCAACATGATACAGTCTAACCACTTTATAGTAAAAGTGCTGGAGAAAAGGGCAAGCTATCCACTTTATTCTGTATCAAGGTTTCATCTTACACAGTTAAGCATAATCAAGTATGGTTTTTCCCTATAGAGTATTTAGGTAACTGCATTATCATTACTGGGTAACTTGCTTTTAAGTACTGCCCCTCTCCTCACTCCATTAAAAGGGAAAAAATGGTCTAAATCTCTCACTCAGGTTAAGACCTATACTTAAAATATCAATATAAAGTCTTAGGCTAGCATCATACTTTCTTTTTAAGGGCATAAGAATATACACAGCGTTGGTAAGGACTGACAAATCTGCTGTTTCTAACACAAAAGGTGACCTCATTAAAAATATTAAGGGTAAAAAAATTAAATCTAATTTTATTTCTTTCCAGATACACAAGAAAGCAAAGCATCATCATAATAATAAAATAAATAGATATGCTGAAAAGGTATCTAGTAAAATGCATGTGAGGTTAACAAAATTTCACATAGTGGTCAGAATGGAATCTTTGGAAACTGTGCATAGAAATATCTTAGTCACACTGAACTGGCGGAGGGAGAGATTAGTTTATTTCCCTCAGCAAACCCACTCTGGCACATACATGAGCCTCCAACACAGATTCTCAAGCACACATCCGTGTCCATGTATATGAGGAGAATGATGTATCTATTAGGGAAAAGGACATAAGCAGCTCAAAATGCTGCAGGATCTTGCGGACACTGATACTGCAATATGAATTTTTATGAGTTTTCAGGGAGAGAAAAAAGCAGTTCTAATGAAAGGTTGATAAGACTTGACAGCTCCGAGTAAGTGAAATACATACACTCTCGGGCTCCCGCTCGCCCAGTCGCTGGTCTGCAGGTGGTGGGGCCGTAACCGAGCCCCCAGCGAGCCCCCATTGTGTTCAGGGACCCCAGTTCAGGACAGGAACCTCATCAAATCCCTTGTGTAGGACCGTCTACCCCAGTTACTCCTGTACAACTTACTGTCTCATAATGGTCACACTTCTACTTGAGGGCCAAAACACTGACAATGACCAAAATTCGTTAGATGAGTGTTAGTGGCGAAAAATCGGCAGGGAGGGAGGAGACTGTTTTCACTGTCCAAGTCATCCTCCACGTGGGTTCCAGGCCTGCCGTGGGGTGACGGGCTGGAATGCAGAGTGCTGTCATGAAGAGAAGGCTGTATTTGTAAATGGTACTTTGGGCTGGACAATATCCTTTCGCTGGCATAACCACCACAGAAAGACACTGGACCCTAGAAAGGGAGAGAGGTAGGCTTCTTTCTCCATTTCCTCTCCTCACATCTGAAAACACCCATCAGTTCAGCAAAATTAAGTCAGAAAAAAAAAAAAAAACCTTTCTTTTTGTAAAATGTATACTAGCAATTCTCAGGCTACAAAAGGAAATGAAAGGCATGATGCTCCTAATAGGAACGACACTGTTTTAATAGCTGCCTTGCTATTTGAGGATCCACTCAAAGACGATCAGGGTGAACATCAAAAGCCGCATCCAGCTAATCGGAGGCCTTTTAAATTAGCATGTTGTTCCTCAATATAGAGCAAAATGCTTAGTCCTGTAATGAGACATCCATGTCTGTACAAAAGTTAGGCTGTGGTGAGAATATCAGTTTGCAAGGAATTATGCCTTCAAGCATGCACGCACACACACAACTTGGAGTCTTCTACAGGTTACAAAACACTCACCAACAATAGAGCAAGTAGAGCCCAGCATGCAAAATCCTTCGCTCCTCTGAGGACACAGGTCTGTGTCCTTGACATGAAGCCCTCAGATCAGAACTAAAGGTCAAGGAAAATCTGAGTGCAAACACTTACACAGCTGAGAGGCCAATAGGTGGTTCCAATCCTATCCCTGTATCTAGTGAGATGACCAGGTACCAATGACCAGACTTCTCTGAAATGCCTGTTTCCTCACCTGTACAAGGGGGCTCCTCCTCCCCCTCATGGACCTGCAGTGAGGGTGAGAAGGAATGCACAAGCAGAGGAACCAGCCCAGCTCCTGGTCATCTAGGCCCTCGGCCAGGGGCACCTGCAATAAACATGATCTTCCTCCACAGCCAGTGGGGCGAGGCCAGTGCTTCTCCAGCGCTGGCCACTCCAGTTAGCTGAGGCCTCTTAAATGAACAGAACCACCTGGCAGCCTTCTAACAGACGGGCTGGCAGAGTCAGGACCTCCCAGTTGGAGCCTGATGTGTCGAAGCTCCAGAGGGGGTTCGAAGATGGTCAGGCTGTAAGTGTACCTCATTCCCTGATCAACCCGCGCTGCCAGGCAGACAGGCTGAATACTGCGCTCACTGTGCTCCTGGCTTTCCCAGATATTGTCTTTCTCTCTTTATTCACTTGCTTTGGTGTTTCATTTTGTTAATGGTCACTGGCCTTTCCACATTGGTGCTTACACAGTAAGTTTCCCTCAGAGGAGGTCCTGTGCGGAGAGACTGTTTATGAGCGGAGAGGACCAACATCCTCAGCAAGAGAAACAAAGGGAACCAGGGCCAGGGAGCTGGTTACTTCTCGTGTGTTACATTTTATCCCAAAACTTAGTGGCATAAAACAACCTCTGTTTTATCTTCCTTCAAATTTTGGGAGCCAGGAATTCAGCCAGGGTTCATTCAGCAATTCTGCTCTACCTTTTTTTTTTTTAACATAGTTCTTTGTTTGTTTAAGTAATAGCTACTAAATTGGCAAATCTGTTCATGAGCAACTTAAAAAATCAGCTCCCGTCTGCCTTTATAGACCCACCACGGGAAAAGTACTGTTTTTTTACATCAAACCCGTGAGCAAGCTATTTAATTTCTGTGAGCTTTGCTTTCCTTCCCTATGAAATGGAGATACCCCACCTTCCTTGTAAGATCACAACAGGTCAAACTAAAAAACAATGTATGTAAAGGACGAGGGAAGCCGAGCACACCATAGGCCTCTGATAAGGCCTACGCTGTAAGGCTTTCCTTCAACACTTTTAAAAGCTAGAGAGCCAGAGTCACTTCTCATTAACGGCACCAGCAAACCCAAATATTTTAATGAGATACTGCTTCTGCTTGTATCTGAAGGTTACATACGTGCCTCATACTCAAATTTAGTGTTTTTACATTTCAGAAAAAAATTCAGTCAATTAAATCACTAATGACAGATCCGATATTCTCCTTCCAGTCCAGAGGTGAACGTACAAGGTTTTTATTTGCAAGACTCCACTACTTTGGCTGCAACCATTTTCCCCCTGCGTTCTATGTTTTTATAGCGTGTTATTACACAGATAACTGAGCACTGGCAAAGAGCGGCAAGCAAGGCTGTCGGGGAAATTAATTAGCGAAAGGAAACAAAGGAGCAGCACTTAACCAACTGTGTACACAAGGAAGTCCTGGTCTTCTTTCCAGAATTTGCACATTTTTTTAAATGTTGGCCCGTTCAGAGGACAGAGCACCCAAGCTCCCTCACACAGAAGCCCCTGCCAGCTGCTCACCCTGGGAGCCTGAGAAAGCAAAACCCAGCCTCCCCGGGGCCTCACGGAACCTGTCAGTCTGGAAGGGGAGCCCTTCGCCTCCCCAGGCGGGCCTTGGGCTTCTCCCCGTCCTTACTAGCACTCTCTGGAGCTCAGGGGAGAGGACCAGGAGCCAGTCCTGACACATCTTCTCAGAGGTCCAGCCAGCCAGGTCGTCTTCCAGACAGTTCTGCCCAACCGGCCAGCCGGCAGTGCCAGCCTTCTAAATCAGATTCTTACATGTAACTTCAACATATTATGACTAAAAATTTCATTTTAATTTTAAAACATCTTTGCATCCCCCTCTCGACAGGGGGACATGGGATCAATGTGGGAAATTGAAGCTCTGCCCCAATCCATGATCCTCGAGGTAAAGTGAGGGGACTCCATCCTAGAGTCCTTCTCAAGTCACGCCTTCAGGACCAGCTCTGACTTCAGAGGTTGCCTTAAGCTGTAAGGTTTCCTCCATGTGTTTGTTTATTCAACAAAGATACACAGCACACAGGGAGGTGGCTGCCACGGCCATGAGGATAGGCTCTCTCGTGCTCCTGCAGTTCGCAATGTGGCAAGGGGAGGAGACATGGAGATGTGATGAGGACGGTGCACCAGCAGCCCCGTGGGTGACGTCCAGTCCAAGAAGCCGCTCACATGCTGGGCGGGCAAAGGGGAGAGATGACAGGAGCTCGCGGTGCCTTCTTCTGATCACAGCACTTTAATTTTAGGTACAATTACACAGAAGGAAAGGACCATGATTTTAAGTGCATAAGGCTGTAGCATCTCATCAAGGGATTGTCAGGAACCCATGTTTGGATCACGGGTACAGCAGGTATGAAAACTCAATTCACAAAGTCAGATGTAGCAAAAACCAACAAGCGAAAGAAAACCCTTCCCTTGAAATCAAATTATTTCTGATTCCAAAGCCATGGGAAGACACTGATCCTTCTGAGTTGTTCCTGGGATGTGACACCAAGGGGAAGCCTCCTGTGCTTACTACTAAAATCCTCGTGGTCAGCCGGCCCCCGAGGGCCCTGGAAATCCTGCATGTCTGTACTGCCAGGCCCCACAGGTGGCCCCAGCATCTCTGCCAAGGCAGGAAGCTAGGTGTCTAAGTGCCAGCCTTCCCAGGCCCACCCAGTGGCCTCCTCCCTTGCTTCCTGCTGCCACAAGAGAATCATGAACCCCAACCCCTGTGCCCCAGAGCCCACCTACCCTGACCCCTTTCCGGTCCAGGGAATCTGTTTTCTCTCTCCCTGCTCTCCCAGGAAAACCACCCTCCACCCCAGTACACACAGCCTCCTCTCTTCTGTAAGTGCAGACTTTTTAGAAAGAGACTCAGAAGAACCTATTCTTTAAATTGCTTCAGTTTTCTGCCAGGCAAATATCCCCGAGGCCAGGAATTACAACTGTCCCAGTTCCTACTTAAAATATCAGAGAAGAGAAAAAGCAGAGAGCAAGACACAGATTTAATAGCTTAAAAAAAGATTTCTCTGCCATATGCGTTCCCCTCAAGCAGAGCATCACAAAGGATGCCTTATCTTTAGCTGAAGATAAGCACATCCTCAAAGAAGTACCCCCACCGCCTCCCAACAGGAGGGCTCCCCGGTCCTCTCCCTACCTGTGGACCACGAGGTTCCTACTCTCCCCAAACCACTGTCCTAGCAGCTCCCTCACATTGGGAGTTATGCCAAGTGTCATGTCTTTTCAGCACAAAAGAAATCTGCCAGCTCAAGAAACAGGAGGAACTTGCTCTCCCAAGAACGGGAAAACTGGGGTTCCTCTAATGGTCTTCCATTCTGCAACATGGAAAACCTTCAGTAAGATTTGTTTCAAAGCTTAATCCAAGACTGGGATCTTACTGCCCTCCTCCAGAGCGAAAGAATTCTAGAGACCTCAAGCACATTTCAGTAAGGGCAAATCAAATCCTTGACGTCACAGGCCAGGCGATTCAGGTCTTAAAGGAATAACTTCTACCCTCTCCATCATTTCATGCATTAACCAGGCTGTCGGTAAGCTCTAGGTGAAAAGAGTGAGTATTTAGTTTTCAGAGTTAAGATTAATAGCAGACTTGTAACTGTAAATTTCAAAAGTCCAAAGTACACACTGTGTGGGTAGAATAAAAATAACTGCGACAGAGGCTCTTTGAAGAAGTTGTGGAACTGGCCAGACACTGGCACGGGGCTCACAGGACTGCTTTCTTAGATATTTTTTCTGAGGCAAGAGTGAAGGCTGAGATGTACTGGGCCAGGGCACAGAGGATAGGGCTAAAAGTCAGTTCATTTGGGAGCTTAATGTTAATTATAAATGCATAACAGCCCTCATCGTTCCACTTTGGCTTGGTCATTATAAGTAACACCAACTCCTCTTAAGTTTTCCCCACTCCTGCTAAAAAAAAAAAGCATTTTCTCCAGTCTGCCCTGCTGCCTTGCTTTGTAATCTTGTGTGGCCTTTGCGAGCAGCCCCGGTGTCACATATGGCTCCCACACCGGTAGACCACGCTGGCAAGCACTGACCCTCAGGTGGAGGACTTTCCCCCAAGCCTGCAGGCCCCTGAAGGAGACACAGTCCCCAGAGTCTTTTTAGAAAGCAGGTTTTATCCTCAGTGGGCTCTCCTCCCACCTGCAAGCCCTGGAAGCTAGCTGCCCGGAAAGGTCTGAGGCCTGGAGAAACCACCTTTTCTAAAAATCACAGGTGCTGCCTCCTATGACCGGTTGCTCTGTGGGTGCTGAGGACATCGAGCCAGTCCACATCACTCAGAAGTCTCTGAAAGCCCCCCGGTCAGGGGCTGGCACGGCCACAGGGCGAGTCCTCCGCTGTGTAAGGGGCTCCACCCTGACGGAGGCAACGGTTGCTGCCCAAGACCCAGAGGGTGAGAGCCTCTCCTTGAAGTTTTTTCAAGCACACTTTGAGGAGAAAAGAAAGACAACTGGGGGAGTGTCTGAAATTCCACCTGGGCCAAAAACATCATTGCTCAAAACTTGGCACATTTCCAGTAATGAGTAACTGAAAGATATCCCAAAGCATGAAAAGAAAGTGTTATCTTCAAGAGAGAGCATCGAAAACGGCTTAGCTGGTAAATTCTCACCAAACACGCTTTCTCCCCAAACTCTGCCCCCCACAACTAACAAAACAGTGATTTAAAAGACAGTGATTTAAAAAGCATTAAGTGGCTACACAGCTTACTTATCTGAGGAAATATAAATCTTATAAAAAAAATATTCCTGGAGGGGGGTGGGTATAGCACAGTGGTAGAGCAAGTGCTTTGCATGCATGAGGTTCTGGGTTCAATCCCCAGGATCTCCATTAGGGAAAAAAAATACTTTTGATTAGAAAGTTATGAAGCCATAAATAAGCTGGTAAGAGAAAATGCTAAAATTCTGGTAATGTATCTTTATCAGTAATTTTAAATTACACAGAGTTAACCATAAACAAATGTTAAAACCAACCACCTATTAGTACCTATTACTATTCCTTCGAAATATTGTTATTCCTAAAGAGAAAAAGAGACTTTCCTAAGACTACACCTGTAATGAATGACCATACCTGATGGGGCAAATCATTTCATCTGCTACAAGCTCCTTTTCTTTCCAATGCTTAGGTCTTCAAGGCACCAGGAAAACATCCTTCCAGCTAAATCCCCTCAGGGGATTCTCAACTTGGTTTCTTCCCCAAACCCACCTTCAGTCTGAACTGCATTTTCATTTGTTGATAGTGCACTGTGCACATTCAGGTCAACTCACTCGACTGTATGTTGCTTTAGGTGCTGACCAGATTTCTGAGTTCTTTTACGTCTCCCTGTCCTCCCACTGCCATATTCTACAGAGTTTTGCAAGCAGCAAGGCTTAATAAACACCTCTGGACAAAGAAAAATGTATGCTCTCACACTAGCTCTACCCCACAGCAGGAAGGGCTAGCAGCAGCCTGGGTACCAGGGAGGAGCCCTGCAACTAACCTTCAACAAGGGCATCTTCACCAGCATCTGTTGTTGCAACAGTGTGCTAGGGTTACAACCCTTATTTTCTAGAGCCTCTGTCTGCCCTTTTTGCCCTTCAAAAGTGCAGGCTAATAGAAAAGGAGAAGAGAGATACTACAAAACAAAAAGAAAGAGAGAAAGAGAGACACCCCAGAAGATGCTGACTTGGCTCAGCTCCCGTTACCCTGCACTTGAGTAACGTTGGATACATAGCTCCAGTCTGCAAGTTTAGGTTAAAAAGTTTTGCGTCTCACACACAAAGCCCACTGTGTTGGAGTCCCAGTTTTCTAGGACATCCTGAGTGAGTAGCTTTCGTAACCTCATCTAACTGAAAGCTGTCCCCTCAAAGAGTCGACATAAGTCTGATTGCCCGAGACTTTATGGTAATACTTTAAAAGCTGCCCATCCAGATTGCAAGTTCAGAAACCAAATTTTGAACACTCGTGAAAATTTTAACTTTAAAAACTACATCTCTGTGACAATTTTGTTACATAATCTGCCACTTTTCATTCAAGCCCACAGAGAGAACAGCAGCAGTAATTACATTTACATCCTTAGATGTCCTTAAGTGTCAAAATAAATTTCTAAAAATGGCAGGTAACGGTATCTGAGCAATCTCAAGACAGTGCCCATCTGATTACAGGTTTTTCACAAGTACAAAGTGAGTACCCCATGATGTTTCTCAGCAGGGCATCTACCTATCATTTTGAAATCACTTGGTAAACCTGTATTTATCATTTTTTAAGAACCTGTGTTTCACTTTCTTTGTAATTACCACAGACAAGCTCTAAAGGGACATTTTGGAGAGGCTCTGACGAAATCATCCTCATTGCTAGAAACTAACTCTACACTATTTGGATGGGGCCTTTGCCATCTCTTTAAAAAAAAATTAATTGCCCTAATTCCACGACTCAGCCTTATCCCTCTCATGAGGGGAGGAAAGGAGAGAGACGGGAGAGAGAGAACAAAGAGAAAAACAGGAGCTCACAGCACAATGAATGAAACCACCCTCGAGTTGGAGTGATGAATCCACCTTTCCTCAAATTCTGTGGATTTGGGCTCAGGGAGATAAGAGGCCCCTAAAACCACACAGTTAAGTGTAAAGCCCCAATGGATCAAGGATATGTGGCAATTACTCAAAGCCTCACCTAGAGGCTCCATCATGTGAGTTAAACTACAAGAAAAAGCATGGGAGAATCCGTGTCTACAGGTGAGGGAGACACACTGTGCAAATTAGGACATCATCTGTTCTGCAAAGAAGTCTTACTATACAGGGAATGTTTTGAGCAAATAGCCCTTTGATATTTCTACTAATAGTATTTGGTTTATTTAAAAGGCATTCTGATTAATTTTCTGAGGTAATCACCTTCTACAATTTTTTAAATTGAGGTGTAACTGACACATAACATTATATTGGTTTCAGGTATACAACCTAATGATTCGATGTTTGTATATATTGCAAAGTGATCCTCCAATATGTCTAGTTAATATCCATTATCAAATGTAGTTTTCTTGTGATGAGAACTTTTAAGATCTCCCCTCTTAGCAACTTTCAAATATGCAATACAGAATTATTAACCAGAGTCATCACACTGTATGTTACATCTCATGACTTACTTTATAACTGGAATTTTGTACTTTTTGACCCCCTTCACCCATTTCACGCATAGCCTCCCACCCCTGCCACCACTGGCAACCACCATTCTGTTCTTTGTATCTATGAGTTATCTTTTTTTTAATCAATTACACATGTAAGTGAGATCATCAAGTATGTCTTTCTCTGACTTATTTCACCTAGCATAATGCCCTAGGGGTCCATCCGTGTTGTCACAAAAGGCAAGATTTCATTTTTAATGGCTGAAAAATAGTCCATTGGGTCTATACAGACACACACTCTCCACATCTTCATCCATTCATTCATCGATGGACACTTAGGTTGCCTCTATTTCTTGGCTATTGTAAATGCTGCTGCTGTGAACACAGGAATGCCATCTATCTTAGAGTTAGTGTTTTCATCTTCTTTGGATTAAATACCCGGAAGTGGATTGCTCGATCATATAGTAGTTCTATTTTCTGAAGACCCTCCATACTGTTTTCCATAATTCACATTCTCGCCAACAGGGCACAAGGGTTCCCTTTTCCCCACATCCTCACCAACACTTGTCTTTTTGGTAACAGCCATTCTGATGGGTGTAAGGTGGTATCTCCCACCTTCTACCTTAAAATTCTGAGCCTTCACAGGCCTCCTCCATTAGAACTGAATTGAAAAGTGGCAGGAGACACCGTTTTGGGTTAAAATGATTTGTCCCAATATGAAAAGGAGTCTTGGGCATCCGTGCAAGTGTCCTAAAGACAAAGAAAGGTCATTGTTACACCTCCAGGAGGAAAGCCAGAGCCACCACATAGCTGTAGCAGATGCCGAGTGCTTGGGCTCCCTCTCCCCAGCTCGTTACTCATGAATTCTGATACGTGGGAGGGCAGCTGGCTTATCTGGAAACCAAACCATCATTTAAAACGTCTCTATGGGACGTCACACTCCAAGCTTCAAACAACTTCCAGATGAACTTATAAACTAATCCCAACAGCCCAGGCCGACAGCTCAGGCTAGAGCAGCCAGCCTCTGGTTTAAAAAAAAATCAGCATGCTGCTAAGAGGTAACTTCTGACTGATTCTGATCTAACTTTGCAAACAAACTTCAGTCCACTACAAGGACTGGGTAACTAGGATCCAGAACAGTACAGGAGGGCCCTGGCTGCCTGGGGAAGCAGAGACCATACCAATATTCTAGATAAGAGAATAGTTTTTAAAAACCAAAAGTTGCTGCTCTAGAACAGACTTGTGACATGACGTGTGGCCCAAACTAATTCCAGGCAGTATGCGAATTCCAAACTCAACTCTTTTCAGTTTGGAGCCCACTATAAAAAAGCAGATTCCACCACTGATCTAAGGACCTGCAGATGCTCTAAGGGAGACAGATCCAGTTCTGCAGTCAGAGTCTCCAAGAGCTCGCACCCAAAACTCACCCTTTGTAATTTCACCTACAACGGTAATTTCTGGTGCACACAACAGTCTGCGGTAGCATCGAGAGAAATGCAAAACTGACTGTGTTGTCCAGCGTTTACCTCCTTCGCAGGGTTGGGAGGTGAGAGAGCCCTCAACACGTCTTTGTGACGACTGACAGAAACATGCCAAATCATTTTAAAAGATGAGTGTAAGCAAGATATATATGCCGACTGCACTTCTGTAAGTTTAAGTCAGCGTAACCTAAAAGAATCCTTTAAGTGTCTCTGTGAGAATTCCTTTCAAGCACGTGCCTATATACAAATTCAAATTTGTCAAAACACAAATGGGAGTGAACAGTTCTGTAACAAATTAGACACTGATGACAACTTCTTATTTTTCAATTAATGTTTCTAGGGTAAGAAGAAACATCTGGAGCTGGAGTTGGACAGGACCGCCTTTCATCACACGTGAAGATTGTGGAGATGAACGCTTGGCCAGCAGGGAGCCACCACACAGCTGGGACCTCCCAAATCCCCCACAGATGCTCACCCAGAATTCCTGAACCCATTTCCACAGACAGCAGTTTATCCTGGGCACTAAGGAGTACAGGCCAGAACCACGGTTAAAATTTTAAGGCTAGCTGTCAATGTTTCATCAGAAATTAAAATAATTCCTTTAAAACACGTGGCCAAAAACGACTTAGAGCTACAAGTGATTGTAATGAGTAACGCAGCAGGGCAGAGTTTCCCAACGCTTAACAGGAAAAGAATTGGTTTATCGTGAAAACTTTTCATTGGCAGAAATCCACTCAGCCAGCCCATGAAACCTATGATCCCGGGTTGTAGGTCATCAGTTAAATCTTGACCCTAACCTGAACAGAAAGAAGTTCTACAGCCACTTAACCCAAACTCTTAATGGCAACTGCATGGTGCACAGAGTTGATAATAACAATGCACTGTTCCTAACTGCAGTTGAGGCATATTGTGGGTAAAGACACCATTCTGAGTGTTTTACATGCATTTACTCACTTAACTTTTACAAAAGTCCTTTTAAACTTAATTAATAATTCAATTGGTCCATATTACCATATCATGGCCAAATGACCCGCTTAACGTTATACAATCTAGTGGGAAAGAGATTTAACTATTAACTACACTACAAAAAGTGAGTACAAAATGAAAATGAGAGAACAGAAATAATATCAGGAAAAGCTGTGCAAATTGTTAAATACTGTACATACATTAACAATATATACAAGACCTAGCATAACCCAGAAACAAAGATAATGCAGCACATTCCTCAGGGAAAAAAAAGAAAGAGAACTTACTAACTTTAACTTCTCGAGTTAAGAAATCAATATTACCCACTTATTAACAGCACATGCAATTTTACACTTTATACTTCTTCTCATGCACTTTTACATATTCAATAGTTTTCAAAGATGATTGATGCCCAAAGTGAGAGCCCTAAAGCATTACGAGATGTCCAAGCATTAAAAAAAAAAAAAACTAACTTGTTCAGCACAGAATAATAAAAGCAGAAAAATCACACCATATTTATAAGGAAAAAAGGTAAATGAAATGAGAATTAAAATGAGAAAAAAATGAGAATTAAAAAAAGCTTTCAAGTTAATTTTTAGTGAATCATAAAATTCAGTAACCAAAAAAGGGCTCTCCCTCAAACATTCTATTTAACAAAGGTTTTACTATAATCTTCCAACCAAAGTTGTTTGTGAGGTTCTTTTTAAAATTCTGATGACCAAGCTATAGATAGGAAGGGGAAGAAACAGGAATGAATTAGAACACGGAATGACAGGTAACCTAATACACAGAAAGTGATGACTCAAACAATCTTAAAGGAATTTAAAACAGTAGGATTCTAGCAGGTTACACCACCGTCATGTTGCTACTCTACTGGTAGCAACAGGTATTATTCCATCATTTTAAAACTGTTGCCCTCAGCTTCCTCCAGGTAGAAATGTTTTAATTTCAAAAGGAGAACTCTTGAAAACTAAAGTGATATTGACATTGTAATAATAATTTTTAAAAAAGCGTTCACAGTGAATTTCCATGTTATCTCTTGTCCTCCTAACAGAGACTGCATCATGGCAAGGACCCAACATCACCGCAGCTTAAAGTGAATCCTAAAAGGTCTCAGGCACATTTTGAACCTGCCTCCTTTTCCCAACTTACAAGGAACCGGGGCAGATTAAGGTAACAGTGTCCATAGAACAAAAAAACTAAGCAATTCCAAGGAAGTCAAGTGGAACATGAAGTGAAAGTTAACAAAGGTAATTATTTCAAACAACACACGAATAATTTAAAGTACCAAAACGTGAGGCAAAGAGAAGATAGTCTTTCCCTATGTGACAAGGAGTCCCTCTCCTCCATCGCTCTCTCATGCTCACACACGCTCGTTCAGTCTTTAAACTAAGGCCCCACTGTCTTAACCAGGAGAGTCTACTTACCAGTCTGATAAGGGCCACAAGAAGGGGCAGGTCAGCATTTTCTTGGGGCTTCCGGATATGTACTCTATTCATCTGCAGCGAGTCTGAAGTTCCCCTTAAGTAAAACTTCTCAACAGTCCTTTCTCTCCAAACATTAGGGTGGGGGTGGCCCTCTTCTCTGCAGCAACTCTCCCCTCCTCTGCTTGGCTGCATCTGAGTGAGCATCCTCAGAGCTGCCCGGTTAAAACGAGAGGCCTGGGGGTGTTAAGGATTTCAATTAAGCCCCAGGTGCCTTCAATTAAGCACTCTGGCCGAAATGAAGGGAGTGACGCAGCAAATATTGCGAGTTTGCGTGTAGAGAAGCTAGACACATAACTATGGAACCCAACTCATTCATAAACTCAAAGACAGTGTATAGTGACATAAGATTTTTAGCCACCAACTCTAATTTTACTTTATTTCCCTACCACTGGTGAGGGGCAAGGATCTTTTCTGTGTTGCAGAAGTTACATCCATCTCTGCATACAGAAATGCCTGAAGAGACAAATAGTAACACCAGAATCCCAAGACAGGATGATATTTTTAAAAAGATAGAAAGGCACAAAATCATTGGCCAGGAGTAAATTACATACCTAACTTCTCAGCTCATTAAAAAAAGTAGCTGACCAAGTTCTAAAGGCCAAAAGACCCACACCTGATGCACGTTTGTTAATGTGTGTTCACTGACCCATACTGAATTGGGTGCACCTGTGCACTCGCTGGCCACTGGGAAAAAAACCCCAAAGTCAAGAACATTAAAATTAAATTTTTATTTTCTACACAATAGCCTATGAAACGACTGAAGAAAATAAAGCCAATCTGTCAGTATTTCCATCCTCTCTCCCACCTTCCCTCCGCCCCCAATATCAGCACAAAGTATTTGGTTAAAAGGTTCAGAGGAAGTAAGCACCATAATCAGAAGTATATGGACTGTGTCCAAGAGGGGATTGATGGGCGAGCAAGAGCACAGGCCTACGGTAGAAATACAAGCTGTCTCACAGACATGTGTGTCTAGTTATGAACTCAAAGTATTAAATAAGCACTGAATGCTTTTTATTAAGAGAACTTGGAGGAGCAACCGGAAATTTCACACAAGTTCTATAAATTTAAATGACTTTAATGTATGTATACCGCTGACCACGGTCCTGAACCAACTCTCACATTGAGGGAAGGGTTTTTTTTCCTGAGCCTGGAAGCACAGGGGATTACTATCCAATCCTTCCCAGGAATTCTGAACCAGGTGAGAGAAGGGCAAAGAGAGAGAAAGAAAGAAGTGCACAAAAGCTACTGGAGAAAGAGATTTCTGCTTAATCCTAGCTGGTGTTATGCTCTACCCCAAAATAACAGAACAAGATAAGAAACCAGACAAAATATCGGAGACATAAAAGGGCACTAAAATCCTTGAACTCGACAATGCAAAGCTGTGTAAATGTCAACCTGAACAGGTTCAGAGGGCAGAGCCCCAAGTAGGTGGGAGAGAAATGACCTGCAGTCACTGCACCAGCATTGATCTGAGTTATGTCAAACGTGCTCCTAGGTGTTTGCAATTTTGCCTTAAAAATTTGAGATGTTTACATTGTCCCAAAGGGACAAAACAAGTTTTTTGCTGGGCAATTCACATACCCAAGTTCTTATATTTTTTAAAAGTTCCATTCCGTTTCTAACAGATTTCCCTCTGTGAAGTTGGGGTGGCTCCTGGACCACCTGCCTCCAACCTCGATGATTATATTAACCAAAGCGGGCTTCCAGAAAATCATTTGACTGCCTTCTTACTCCCTTCTCAGCCCCCCACATCATCACGAAGTACCTGGTCATCTCACCAGCCTCATCACACAGCTGGCTTACTGCCTTCTGACTACATCCCTGGACACAGCTAATAATTTGCATGTTCATACAGTCTTTTAGGATATTACTTAATAAATGATCACTAAGAGCAGGTTCCATGAGCAAAGGAGAGATGCTGTCTTACAGGAGGATTAATGAACCATACACCATAAAGCTGTGCTGTTAGTACATCATAAGAAATGCTGGGTCCATGAAATTAAAAGTGATCACTATGTTACATATCTACCTACTCATGAATGAAAGAGCCTCCCAGAAGGACCAGTAAAACATGCTGGTAGCATAATCTATCAGGGAAGGGCCATCTAGGCATCTGATTATTCCTGGCTATGGCACAGATATTCTGCATAAACCAGCTTTTTCATACTCTGTAATAATAGCAAACACCATTATGGAATGCTGGGTCTTCTACAGAAAACATCTTAGTAATTCTCATAATGACCCTCTGCAATAAATACTGGCATGTCCATTTTACAGGTAAGGAAACGTCTCAGTATTAATAATCTTTCCAAAGACACACAAAGACCTCTAAGTGGCTGAACTGGGGTCATTAGGTCTGGATCCTTAGACACAACAGACTCTGACCCCAGAGCACGGAACACTGGCTGCTGGTATGAGAGGAAGGAGAAGAGAAGCATAAGCCCCTTCTGGGCAACACTTGAGAATGTGCCAACGTGCTTATAAACGGCCCGGGGCATCCTCCATCTAGAAACAAGCACCTCCTCTAAGACGCGCGCGCGCATGCGCACTCACAGCCGCCACCCCCACCTTAGTTTTCTCTAACGCCAGGCCACCTGGTTATGAGCCCTTCTCTTTGTGAGAACTTTTCTCCCAGGATCCTTCCTACAGTTTTCCATATTCCCAGTCCATAGTATAATGTGCTTCCAAACTGTTCCTCACAGGGATAGACTGAAAAACAGCTGGACTCATGCCACCGTATCCTCTAAATCTGAGGGGACAGATAGGCAGACTTGGTCCCTGGTTCCAAAACAGTGACAAAATATAAATATTTGACAATTCCTAGAATACCTCAGAACCGGGGTAGAAAGGGTAAATAAAAGCCTTAGTTCCCCGAAGCTGACCCTTCCTTCTCTAGGAACATCACAGCCAACAAGCCAGACTCTCAGAATGTGTGTTGGTTCAGACACCCCACTGCCCATCACCAGGGAGCCTCACACACCTCGTGGCAATGTCCCTTGTATTCATTCACGTGGGGGTCAGCAATCCCTGCAACTGACTCTGGAAATGAGCATTTGCAAGGCCTCTTCTCAGCTCCACTCATGTCAATTAAGTTTTCCCTTCAAGAAAAATACTAGGCTTAAGGCAATACTGCAGTGAAAAGCAGCCTTCACATCCACGCTAAGGTGTTCTCTGGAATAGACCTAATCCTTTTCCTATTCCATTTCAGGTGTGTTTTGGTGGATACCTGAACTGCCAGGAATGAGCTGCCTGTTCCATCTACACGTGGTTTATTAGGATGCCATCTTCTCGGGTTATCAGCTCCCTATAACCAGGAAACACAAGCTACACAGCAGTGGGTCCCAGGCTGCCTGGCCTTCCCAAAATATCAATCTGATCAAGTCACTTCCTTGCTGAAAGCCTTCAGTGGCTCTGGGTCCCTCAGAACAAAGCCCAAAAGACTGTGCATGACCCAGCTACTGTTTCTCTCTCAAGGATCACCCAGGGCCATGCTCTCCTCTGCTTCATGCCACACAACCCCTCTCAGTCCCACAGACCCACTGTGAAGCCCCCTGCTGTCCTCATCACTCCTGTCCCTCCCCTTCTCCCAGGAATTCCTGCACGCATGGCTTCCTCAGTGAGGCAGCTCCCACCTCCCAGACCAGAGAAGGTACATACCCCCTCACAGCCTGGTCCCCACTTACCACCTCGGAAACCAATTAATGAAGAATTGTGTGTTTAGGGACTATCTCCCCCATGACGCTGGATGCTTCATGAGGTCAAAACTCTGTCTTGTCCACGTCCGTGTCCTCAGTGCCCAGGATGACGCTTCCCAAGAGTCAGACACCGTCCGCTGGCCTACTGCCTTTCTGACTTTCTGAACCTGTGGCTCTTACTGGAGCAGTAAGTCAAAAGCAGACTTAATAATAAACATGCCAACATTTACACACTACTTTTCTTCAAATTATGTAGCTGCTATGATTCGTAAAATACAAATTCAGTGAAAAGCTTTCCTGAATTTGTGATTGCCGTTTGCTGTTTATTCTTTTCACCAATGAACATTAGACATTTATCTACTGCGTTACTATCATTGAGGGAACCTCCCCCAACACACACACACCCAAAATGATATTAAAAGCAGTCCTCAAACTCATACATCACTTAATAGAACAGCTGAAAGACATCTCAGAATTGTGCCTATTGTTAATAAGGGAAAGTGTTTCCCACCTTATGCCAAGAAAATAAATCCTTTAGGGTAGAAGAGTATAAATGAGACGCTTTATATTGAGTTGAAAATCCTTTTAGCTACTAAGCCTTTTTTTCTGCTGTTCTAAGAATCCCTAAAAAGTTTCAAGTTCTAACACACACAGCGAAAAGCAGAATTAATACGCAAGTCCCTTCACAGACGTTCTGAGTGGATCCTCTGTGATGTGACTTTCTTCGAAATTTACCTGGAAAAACTGCTCATAACATTATCAGTGTGATCCAGGAGGCTTTTTTGACAAGAGAGCTAGAGGTTTAAGCATAATTCACAACAGACAAAAACAAAAGAATATACACCCTTCAGTCAAATGTGCAACTGTTTTCAGAGATGTGTTTTTTCCTCTTTCATTTAACATATATGTACTGAGCCCCTACTAATATGTTAGTGGCACCTTGTTAAGCACACAAAGACGAAATCCCTGCCCTCAGGAGTTCACCTACACACAGTAAACAGCACCAAGTACTTTATGGGAGCCATCACGATGTGCTTTGTGGAGAGACAGTGCAAAGTGCCTAAGAGTAAATTTCAGAAATGTTGTTTGAGGAATGGTCCTCCAATCTAGATGGTCATAACTATCGGAAACACAGCCCACTACTCTCATCATGCACAGACCCCGAATCCACAGGCTTGGGGGAGCAGGGGTAAAGTCAGATGCACTTTATTTAAACAAGAAGCACCATCTCTAACTCTCATGTATTTGATATTAAGTACATAAAAACTACAACCATTGCCATGTTAAACTAAAGTATTGTTTTTAAGACACTGAAAGCTCAAAGGGCTGATTTAGGTCCATGAGACTTAGTAAGTTTATACAAATATTGACAGTAAGATAAAATATGAAATAGGTCAAGCACTGTTGCCATTACTAGATATATGCAAGAAGCTTTAACAAAGGTGCCCCAAAAATTAGCACTTCAATAATACACTTGGAACTTGAATTCTGCTGGTTTTAAAAAACTGATGCAGTAAGCTACTGAAGAAATGTCTGGAAACCAGTGAGTCTGCCAAGCTGGACGTAACAATTTTAAAATCTAAATAAACCTCTTTCTATTTTATGGGTTTTACTTAAGCCTTTTAAGGTTTTATACTCAGTGCCTTGCTATTGGATAACTGACACTACACTAACAGTGCCTTGCCATGATGCAACCTGATACAAATAAAAACTGTTTCCCAGCTTATACTAGTAAATGGTAACAAACTGAATAGACAAAGCCTCAGGTTCTCTGAAAGTACATAGCAGATTAATTATGCACAAAGAAAATCAGCCAGCCCAAACTTGTACTCATTTCACAAAATTTTTAATCACAATTAAACTTGAAAAATTAATATTTACTTAGCACTTAATGCTAAAGGTAGATGCCATGCTAGGATTAAATTAGATGGCATGCATAAAACGCCTAATTACTCTATTACTATTATTTCCACTTAAGAGGGAGAAAAATTGGGACTTACATCAGCTGAATGGTCCACATCACACCGCTAGTTAAGGTGGCAGAGCTGGGAATCAAACCCAGGACTTTCCACCTAGAGTTCCTCACTGAACTTTCTGGAATGGTATTTCTAAGTGTGCATGTTTTCTGAGGAGAGGGTGGAGAGCTTTCACTAGATTTGCAAAGAGACCACAACACTCTCTCAAAGGTTAAGAACCCCTGCACCACGTCGTCACCAGTGTAAGAACCAGAAAATGCACACTGGACTTCAGCCCTCTCACCAGGTCTGTCACTTCGCTACTCCAGTTTTAGTTTCGCTTTAAAATTCTCAGAGCAAGCCAAGATTTCCACTCCTGGACAATTTCCAGCATCCTCTGCCACAGGTTAAGTTGCACAATAAATTGCAATACTGTATCAGTTTACATCCAATTCTGAGATTTCACAAATACTGACCAAAGTTATTTAGTCATTCCACTTCCCACAATGTGTTTCAATCAACCAAACCTCACCACATTGCCTGAGAAATAAGCTATCATTATATCCACTTCCCAGAAAATAAAACACTGTCACCCTGAGGCCAGGCAATAAATCAGCTACAGGACTGGGATCAAAAGTGAGAGGTTCCCGACTTTCCCCGCCTGGGATCTTCAACAGCGTATTATGTTATCGTGAAGCACCCTCCTAGCTACACAGGAAACATAGGGCAACTAACTCTGCCATCTTCTCTACCAATGGAAACACTATCTTAGAATCTAGTGGTAAATCATTAAGTTGGGTCATACCCCCCTGCTGCCCACTGACCAGTGTGCTCATTTCTGAAGGTTGAGGCAGATGTCACAGGGTAAACACCAGCGTGTACCTGGCATCTTCCACAGGAGATGCAACCACTGAGAACACTGACTTAGTCCAGGGTTTGGTCAGGTAGCTCTGTGGTGGGTGTGACCCTCAGCTCAACTCCCAGCACCCTGTCCCTAGGATTAATCTGAACTTTGGATTCATCCTAAATTCCTGATCAGAAAAAGGGAGCATTCATGTGAAAATGAAATTTACCTTGAAGTTCATTGGTCAGCTCTCTCATTTCACAGATTATTGAACTGACCTCAGGAACAAAACAACTCATCCAAAGTCTCACAACTCATGAGCAGAGACAGTTCTAGAAGGCAGGTTTCCAGACACCTGTCCAGGATCCTTACACTCCTCCGGGAACGGAGGGATGGGTCCTAGTTACTGCCAGGGGCTTGGCCGACCAACCACTGGGGTTTTCTCCATCTCTGCCAGGCTAGGACTTGACTCCCCTCACTTTGTGTGACATCCAGTGTTTGCCTCCGGTTTGGGGCCCCAGGGGGCTACTGTCAGAGCACTGGCCCCAGCTTGCATCCTCTGAGAGACAAAGACAATTACTTGCTAAAGCTAACCCCAGAAAGGAGGAAAATACTACCCTGGCACTGAGGAATGAACTTCACTAGGAGGTTCTGTTAGGGTGATTTATTTATAGCTTGGCCTGATCAAGATGACCTCCCCACAAGAAACGTCCAAAGCAAACAATTTGAAAGGCACGAAGAACCTTCTGCTTCCTTAATTGTTCTCCAAAGACGGAAAAAAGCCAGAGAGAACAGACGGCGGACACCAAGTCATATCCTCAGTGTGTCAGCGCGCGACCCAGAAGTTTCAGACGAACATTCTTCCAGGAAACCAAGATGGACACAGTCCCACGGAAGAAGGTGGGACGTTCCCCACTCAGTTTGGCGACCAGCGCGCACCTGAACATCCGGAACAAGTCCGAATGGGAGCTGCAGAAGCGCAGGTCAGCGCCACCCGCCGAGAGACGGGAGTCCTCCTTCCCCGCCCAGAAGACCGAAGCCGCGGGACCAGCCAAAACCACCCGCGGGGGATCCCGGAGTCAACGTCACTGAAACCCGGCCGCTCAACTCCGGGAGTACCGCTCCCAGCCGTCCCCCACCCCCAATACACCTTCTCTCCCTCCCAAACCATACCTTCATCACACATCCCCTCGGCCCGAGCGCTTCTGTGGGAAGCAACGCCCACTTTGGAGAATAAGGTCTTAGACGGGGACAAGCCAGGAGTCCAGATCATATCCATTCACAGATTCAGAGTAAAAAATCCCGACACTAAGGAGTTTGCCGCTTAGACACTGTAAAAGCTCACTATCAGGCAGCACATGGACATGGATGGACACACAAACACACACATACACGGAGATAAACAGCCACGGGGAAATCAATGACCCACAGGGAGGCCCCCGTCATTACCCCTTGTGGTCCCTCCCCCTCTCCATGCCCCATCGCGCGCCGCCCACCGCCCGCGTGCGGGATGGAGTGCTGGGGTCGCCAGGCAGCTGGGACCGGAGGGGCCGAGCTGGCGGAAGGCGGGGCCCACCTCCTCGTCCTGCTCCTCCTGGGACGCGCTGCTGCCCCGGGGCGCAGGTGGCGCGGCTCCTCCCGGGAGCGGCGCTGGGACTCCGAGCTCCGGCACCAGGCGCGCAGGAGCCCACGCGGCGGGCGGCCGGGCGCCGCCCGGCGGCGGCGGCGGCGGCTGCTCGCGGGAGAAGCCAGGCTCCCCTTCCTCTGACAGAGTTTCTGAGCCTGAGGAGGACTCCGCCGAGGAAGCGCCCGGCGAGGACGCAGCAGCCTCCGCAGGGGCGGGAGTCCAGGCTCCGTGGCCGCTGCAGCCGCGGGGCACTGGCTCCGGCGCCTCAGAAACTTTCTCCCCCATTTCCCTCTCAGGCCCAAAGTGCGCCGGAGGGGCGGTGGGGGCGCAGCGCTCACTCAGCGCCTCCGGGGGGAAGCCACGGGCTGCTGGGCTCCGGCTCGCTCTCGCTGCCGCTCCCGAGCTGCGGGGAGCCCCGCCGGCGACTACATGGCCGCGGCCGGGCCACCGGAGCCCGCCGTCAAGTTAGCAGTCGCCCGGGCCCGGCGGCCGACGGGGTCTCCGGCGCGCGAGGACATGCCAGTGCTCGGCGCTCCACAGTGCTCCCGCGCTGCGCCCGAGCCGCCGGGACTGCGGCTTCTCCAGCAAAACCTGCCTTCGGGACTGAGCGGGGCCGGCGGAAGAGACGGGCAGCCCCGGGAGCCAATGGCAGAGCAGGCGCGCCAGTGGGCGGAGGCTGCGGCGTCTCCGGCCGCACCGGCGTCAGGTAGGGGAGGCGGGGCCGAGGCGCCAGCTGTGGGGTCCCGCCCGAGCGCTGGGGCCGTGGGTAAAAGAGCAAGGCACCGGCGCCCTGGAGGGGGAGAATGGAGCTCGGAATCAGCCCAAAGCTGGGACTCTGAATTTAGCGGAGAACTGGCTGGCGGGCCTGGGAACGCCAGAGGGAGATGGTTAAGCGAGCGGTGAGACCTTGGAGAAAAACTGGACTTTGTTTCGAAAAAGTGAAATCGAGGACACTGACTAGTCAGAGAAGTAACAGGGCTTTGAGGGTAATAGGAAGCACGCACACACAGCCACGCACACACTCGCACCCACCAGCGTGCTGGAAGAGAAATGGGGAGAACTTCATGGTATAGTGAGTGGATCCAAACGGAGCTGGTCTCCGATCCCGGATTTTCCTCTTAAGCTCCTTGGGCTTCAGTGTCCTCAACTAGAAATGGAGATATTCTTACCTGTCTTGTCTTGCTATGGGCAGAATTAGAGCAAATATACATAAAGATTCAGCAAACTGCCTTGCTTAGACACATGGAGAGTTTTCAAAAGACTACTTTCTTTCTTTCTGTTTGTAAACTAAAAAGTTAAGTCAAAGACGTGTAACTTTTGACAGGGAGGAAAATAAATTATGCCCCTGAATTTAATTAGGACCAAGAATATGCCCAACACTAGGCCAGATCCCAGACAAAGCTGAGTTAGAGAGGGCTGCCTGGCCCACCATTGCCTGTCTCTCCACATCAGCTAAGCAGAGGATGAAAAGAGTTCACATTTCCACTTCGCTTTCTCCTGGCCCTGGATTGTAAACTACCAAAGACGCAGGACTGGTTGCTTCATTTTCTTTACCTCTAAGAACTAGGAGAAAGAACTTTCAGCAAGGGCACTAACAGAATCACCTTAAGGCCCTCCCTGGGGCTGGAGGAGGCAGCCTTCAGGGTGATGAGGTGACTTGAATTTCTCAGAAGCCAGCCATCAGCTCAGCAGTGGGAAATAAATGATTTCTCACTTTCCTTCAGCTCCAGTCCTATTCTGAGCTCTGGCACTGCAACCTGGGATGTAAATTCAACCAGATTCAGTTCCACAGAGGTTGATTGAGATGTGTGCCTGATGCTTGCAGGGGATACAAAGATGAATAAGGCAGGTCCCTTGCCCTCGAGGAGCTTATGGTCAAGCAAGAGATTGATGCTGCATAATACAGCTCCATTATTAATTTTCCAAAGCTACAGGAACAGGGTGCCATGGGAGAAGAGGGGAGAGGTACAGAAAAACAGTTGAGGTCCTCAAGCTCAGGAGTCCTCAAGAATATTAGATTTCTCTTTGTCAGAACGGTTTTGCCAAAGGTCCTTAAGAACTGCAGGACTTGAGTTGAAAGCCCCTTCAGCTAATGAGCCCTTTTATGCTATCACAGTATTTACAAGTGATACATCATACAAAGTGCTTCATCATATTGGACAGCAAGCTTTGTCCTGATCAGTTTCCTTCCCCTAAGATGATGGTGAAGGAAATATAATGTGATCCCATTGCCACAGACAGCCTTACTGCAAAACAGCTCTGGCTGGCAGGCTTTCATTGCGACACTTCAGAATTATCTGCAGGGCCGTGAAGACCTGCTGAGGCAAAAGGACAGTTCTAGTGACTTGGCTAGTTGTAAGAGCAAGGCTGAAGAGAGAGCACAGTGGGGCAGTCTGAATCCCAGCCTGAGCCTCACAATTGCTTTTCTAGCCAGGAGTCTTGGTCTTTATCTGAGCCCCTATGTGGTTGATTCGCTACAGCTGAAGTGAAATGATGACTTAAGCAAGCCATTCACAAGAAAGAGGAGGAGGGGTACTTTTCAGTGCACCAGGAAAGAAGAAGCAAAGACGTGATCTGAATTACTAACAGGAAGAATGATAATGGCTGTAATCACTTCAGCCCTAAGCATCTATGGATGTTCTCATTTAACCTTATGAGTCAGACTCTATTAGCCCCACTTTATAAAGTAGGAAACTGAGGACCTGCAAGGTCAAGTAACTTGCCAAAGGTCACAAAGCAAGTGAGTGGTGGAACTGTGATTTGAACCCAGCAATCTGATCTGAAGCATTTTCTTAAACATGCCAACATATTGCCACTTGGAACAACTTTTTCGAGTCCACATATACATTAGATTACATATCCATTCAGCAGGGACTCTGTTTTCTTGACTTAATATGTAAAAGGATATAAAAAGACATTTGCAGAACAGATTTCCCCCCTCACCCATAAACCTTTATGAGGCACTTAGTATGTTTCAGTCAAGGTTTTAAGTATTTCACAAATTTTAATTTTCTCAATTCCGATGTCAGTGGTATGAGATAGACACTATTATTACTCTCATATTATATATGTGAAAGGTGTGAAGACTATGGCACAGAGAAGTTAAGTGATTTCCCCTAAGTCACACAGCTAGTAAGTGATGGAGCCAGGATTCATACTTGAACAGTTTGGCCCCAGCATTCAGGCTCTTAACCCCTGCAGATCAAAGTCAAGTACTAGATCAGCATTTCCTGAACTTTTAAAACTTTAACCTCAAATAAAAAGTATATCTTACATTGCAACTCATGATACACGTACACACCTACAAATACAAATGAGGTTTCATGAAACAATACCCTTCCTGTAAGCACTGGAATTTTTTAATGTTATATTTTATTGAAAATAAAAATGCCAAGTGGATGATCAGCTAAATGGACTTCACACTCCACTTAGACACCTGCAGTTGAAAGCAGTGTGCTTAATCATCTCCACAGCTGACCCATGAGGGAAATATGACTATGGTTCAGGCTAAGAGTTTCCAGACCAGAACTGTGCAAACTCTATAAATAGAAGATGATCAAAAGGTCAGGACAGTTCCCTAAAGGTACCCTAGTTAGACCTATGGACAAATGCTGGGGTATGGCCAATCAAACTTGATTTAAATCCTACAGTTCACCTTCTCATTTTATTAAACTATAAACACCGTTCTCAATGGCCAGAAAAACACCCCTCCAAGAGAATGTCCAATAAATGTCCCTAATGTTGGAGACTTTGGGACTAGAGATGAGTATAAAAGCGTAGCTTTTTTCCTGCAGTGTCACTGTAGGCAAGAGCCAGAAAAATAAAAACGACTTAGTCATAATTCCTTGGAAGCCAATAGTGTTGCCAAGCTTCACGTGACAGAACCAGATTAGCCGATAGACTAGAAAGGACAAGGTCAGCCAACTCCAAGGTAATCGGGGTCCACACATCTGCTGGGCATGCTCTCAAGTGTTTGGTTCAGGGACAACACCCCTGGACACCAAATGTTTATTGTATTGTGACTGGACACTTGCCTCAATTTTCTGCATTGTTCTCCTAAGTCATGTTAGGCATTGCCTCTGGGAGTCTCTATTGTTTCTGCCAGTCCCCACCTTATGGGAAGGGCCAAGTGCGAATGTCAGTGTCAAGCTCTGTCTCTGAGATGGAGGATTTTCAAGGGCAAGTCATCACACCTTTCATCTGTTCCCAGTGTCATGACCTTTCTCCCAAGAATTAGGGTTAGCACTTAATAAACTTCAAATCAATTGTCCATCTTTCTTACATACTTAAAACTAGAACATTATCAATTCAGAATGAATATTTTTGCAAAATTACAAATATGTAAATTTTACATATGTAACTTCAATAGCCCCCAAAATCCTAGATATTATATCATATGATCTTTGAATTATATGATAAGATCTTTGGATTAAAGATGATGATATTATTCACCTTTGGTAGGTTTTTAAATTTTCATTTTTAATGATAGATTTGCCTGCTGCCCCATGACTAATAAAGCACAATTTTGAGACAAATTAAACATAGATAAAAATGTGGCCATTGAGGTGGCCTACATTGGGGTTTTTGATTTATAGCAGAGGGTGTAACATGATACAGAACATGGCGGTTTCTGACCAGCCAGCTGGGAGATAAAGCCTTCACAGCATCTCAAGCTTTTGTTTGTGATTTGAGGTCTAGGAAAGGAAAGGTTATGATACAAGGTTTCAGAAGGTAAGTAGAAGAAGGTTTTAAGTGATGGTTGAAAGGGACAGGGAGGAAGAGTAATAACATGGTTTGCCTCTAGTGGAGTCTCTGACCTAGAGGTTGAGAAGGATGGGAAACTAAATTATGTTAGCAAATTAAAATAAGCCTGCAATGGACCAAACGAGAGGAGGCTGCTGATCTGAGCTCATTGTTCAATGTTTCTCCATGTGCTGTCTGTGGAGCACTTGCGTCACATCGCCAGGATCCAGGCAGGGGAGCAGGCAGCTTGTTCTCAGGATCCACCCAAAGGTCTGGGAATATGCATTTTTTTTTTTTTTACGGAACACACTCACGCATGTATCAAGTATATTAAAGCTTGAGGATCACCAAAAAGAATCCTCATTTGAAGATCAAAGAGCCATTTTGTGAGGCAAATGTGCATGGCTCTGTAGAAGGTGTCTAGAATGAGCTTGACTGATTGCAGTCTGCGTCTCTTTGGACCTCTTTGTTCTTGGAGAACAATTACCTTGGGGACACCAAGGCAGCTTAGCAGCTGGACAGAATATGCATGTTCTGAAAACAGCTGGAAAAACTGAGCTAATCCACAAAAAGAACTCAGGATAATGTTCCCTCGAGGATTCTGTTTAAACAAAATTCAAAATGGTGACCTATTTCCCACAGAAGACTCCAGGCTTTTGCACTTGCCTTTCCAAGGTGGATAAGATGGATGTTCACATCTGGGATGCTTTTGTTATGCTTTCAGCATGAAATTTTCTTTTATTATCACTCTTCATTTTTCAAAAAGATTTATTCAGGACTCTTCACCTGTTTAGGAACTAGAAGACAAGCAAACACATTTACTCATTTTTATCCCTTGTAGCAGTTTGCTTTCAGAGTCAAATGGTTCTATTTTCAATTTGTAGAGCAACCGCTTTCACTCTGTCTACACAGCATGGCAAGTTGTTCCTTCCACCATGAACCTCGACTAATTAGAAAATAAAATGATGTTCAATAGTAACCTAGCAAGCAGTGACCCTTTCCACAATCATAAGCCAGTTTGCAACCCTAGGGGTGGTTTTTAAGGATCTTTGTACTCGAGGAAACAGTGTCTTCTAGTCCCTTTTCCCTCAAAGTGTGGTTGCCAATACGCCGTCCAAGGAACTTGTTAAGGGCAGAGTCTCAGTCCCCGCCGCAGAGCTATCCTGTCAGCATCTTAACAAGATTCCTAGGGATTTCATAGCCAATTAAAGTCAGAAAAGCAGTGCTCTAGAGTGGTTCTCACACTTGGCTATATATTAGAATCACCAGTGGAAATTTAAAAATTAATGACCTCTTGGTCCCACCCTCAAGATCTTCTGATTTAACTGGTTTGGGTTGTGGTCTGGACACCAAGATTTAACAAGTTCATTAAGTGAAAAGTGATTGATTGTAGGGCCAAGATGGGGAAATACAGGATAAACCTGGAACAACTCATGGTGCCACAAATTAAGTAATTGCTCCAGAAAAGATAGGACCTTGTCAGTAGAACACAGGTAACAGCCTAAAGGAGTTCCTAATGGCCAAAGCTAGTATAATCTGAGTAATACAATAATTTATGATACTGTTGGATTTAAGCCATTGAATAAGATAAATATTCGTGAATCATATAAATAATGAAATAAAAAAGTAAATGGAGAAGAATTCAAATAGAATTCCAATTAACAGGTGCAGAAAGAAAAGAGGGAGGTAAGAATCACCATCAGGCAAATACCACAAGAATAACTGTTGCAGATAAGATTCAAAAATGTATGCTCAAATTAGCAGGCAACAGTTTGAGGAGAAAAAGGATTTGCATGGACTAGAAGTACTTCTCCCACGATACTTGCCAATGCAAAACCTACCAATATAAAGTGAAAGACAGTCACTTTACAGTATAGAAACTGAGCAGACACCAGCCTTACCATACAAATATCACTGGTGATAAGACACAGAACACCCTGAACCCCTTGCTACGATGCACGTCATTATTTTTGTGGCATTCTTTTTTTTATATTGAAGTCTAGTTGATTTACAATGTTGCATTTCTGTGACATTCTTGACAAAAAAATGCGTAACCTAACTCCAGTCATAAGAAAACAGGACAAACCCAAATTGAAGGTCATTGTTCAGAATTACTGATCAGGACTCTTCAAACATATCTAGGTGATGAAAGCTAAATAAAGCATGGGGAACATTACAGAAACTAACAGGTAACAAGTAAATAAAATGTGGGCTCCTGGTAGGACCCTGGAACCAAAAAAAGGACATCAGTGAGAAAAAAGTGGTGAAATTTGACTCAAGTCAGTAGTTTGGTTAATAATATGTCAATGTTAATGCCTCTTTTGGACAATTATACTATGGTTATATAAGATCTTATCATTAGGGGAAGGAGGGTATGGGGTACTAAGGAACTCTTGGTACTATTTTTGCAACTTTTCTGCAAATCCAAAATTAGTTAAAAATAAAATGTTAAAAAGCAAAAATCCCTAGGTGAATAAAATAGTAGCCAAAGTTGACAACTACTATTCCAACTTCAATGGGCCACCCTCTCCACTTCTCATTTCTCCTTAATCGGGGAAAATAATGTCTCCCTTCTTGCCCTCATCAAGTGGACTAGCTTGGGGTGCCTGGGACAGGGGGCATCACTGTAAGTAACAACATTAACACTACACCCAGGGAAAGGTCCATGGTGAGTGCCGTGGGGATAATATACTTGGAGCATAAACATCATGGTAGACATGTATGGTATCTGTCTGCCTATATCCTTTTGATAAGAGCATCCCAATTGACTTGTGAAGAATTGCCTATTTCCTTTTGATGGTCTTGTCATTCCAGGAGTGGACTATCCTTGGATTCTGAATCTTGAGACGAGTAACACAAGGACAGTAATGTCTGGACAAAGCTATCAGTTAGCTCCCATTACCTAGGTCTGGAGTTGCCAGCCTTGTACTTTTCCAAGTCTCAGTCTCTGGCTTTTCCTTTGATTCTCTGAGCTACCAGTAACACCTCCTTCTGACTGAATTAGCTAAAATCAGCTATTACTTGACACCAAGAAACTCCAAGAAATACAGGTGTGCTGAACTGAATCCACTGGTCACTTAATCCAGGTGAGAAGAAATCCGAATGCCATACAAAAGTGATTAGCGATACTAACCTTAAAGATATATTCCTGACCTCAATAAGGGTCAAAATTTAGGAAACTGCTAATATTTCAGGTGAAAGGAAGGGATTTCTCTTATTGCAGGTTAAATTACTTGAGAAAAAAAAGAGTGCTTTGACAGGAAAAAAGTTACTTCAAGTTATGGCAGAAACAGATCTTGGCATATACTATGTTGGAACTGGCTTTCTACTACGCTATGAGAGTCTTGAAGGCAAAAGCAAACCAGATCTTATTTATGGAGCACCTTATTCGTGCTGACATCTACCACAACGTCTGTCATACAGTAGTTCATGATAAATAGTTATTGAGTGAATGGATAAAACTATTGCCACCATAAGACTTTAAACCAGCTTTATTAAAACTCTATGTTTATCTAAAGTTTTCTCAGTCCAAGATTTGTATAGGTTGATTAAAAACCAAAAAAAATCCATGAGGGGAAAAAAAATCTGTTTCTAGAATAATGTGGCCTCATTCCCAAAGAGTCACTCATTTTAATAAAATGAGTAAGTGCATAAAAATCTGCAGCTCAAACTATCACTATTACTGTCCTGTTGACCGAAGTTCCTCCCCAACTATTTGCCCTCCTGAAACAACCAAACTAATAAGAACTGCCTGCTTGTGATGTGAATAGGATGGAAAGAACAACGGAGGAGTGTTTAAGACCATCTACTGGTCCAGCCTGTCGGCAAGGCGGGAGAGGCTATTGTAAGCTACAAGAACCTTCCTGCCAGCAGCCCAAGGACACTACTCAGACGCTACAGGGTGGGAAGAGTCTGTGCCCATTTTTATAGAAAGCCTCATTCTTATGGAAACTCCTTTCTTATATAAGAATATTAGGATCCTTTATTATAGTTAGCCATGTTGCAAAATTAATGCAAGGGAATCTTTGTGGCAAGGAAGAAGATGAAATTAGATGATGGGGGTGTTTCAGCATTACAAAAGTCAGAGGTCTTAGCTGCCAACCACAGAATCAATTCTCTCTTGTTTAAGTAGGAAGTGATTTATTAAAAGATATTAGAATGCTCACTGAGTCTTTGGAAGAACTGAAGAAACAGGCTGTGGAGTGAACTTCCAGAAACAATCCCCCAAACCTCAATGCAGAAATGGGTAGGGAGGAAATTGCCACTCCTGATGATGCGAGAACCACACCACCTCTCCCACCATCTGTGCCTGCAAAATAGATGCCCTGCACCCCACCGGCTTCCTCACATAAATCACTTCTGTATCCACATCTCTGTATATGCATTTGATTAGCAGAATGTGAAGTCACATGATGCTCCCTGGAGGCAAATTAAACTGAGAAATGTAGGGCTTTGCATCCTATCCTGGGAAGATGGGACTCACACCATGGGGAACCATCATAATGTAGAAAGAGTGTCAAAAGATTTGGCTAACAGGGTAAACCAGAATGATTTAGGCTTTAAAAGGGTCTAGCCCTTGATTAATTGTACTAATCTGCCCCCTGGTGTAATGTTTTCAGCCATCATGTACAAGTGGGCCAGAGCATCAGCTTCAGGATGCTGGCTCCAAACTTCAGTCATTTCCCCGCTAAGTATCGGATAAGGGAATGGAATGATCATGTACTGAGCACCTTCCACGTGCCAGACACTGTGCCAGATGCCTTATATGCATTATGTGTTTAATCTCCTCAGTAACCCAATTCAAGGGGACAGTACCCCTTTTACAAAGAAAGAAATCAATACGGAGATGTTAATTTTTCTCAAAGTCACTCAGCAGAGTGGGGCTAGGATTTAATCAAGATCACTCTCTCTTGAGTTATGCTCTTTCTAATACAGACGGTCCCTGATTTAGGATGGTTCAACTTAGCAATTTTTCACTTTTACGATGGATGAAAAGCAATACTCATTCAGTAGAAACCATACTTCGAGTTTTTGATTTTGATCTTTTCCCGAGCTGAACTCTCTTGTGATCCTGAGCACCTCCCAGTCAGCCATGCAGTCACAGGGGAAACAACCAACACCCATACAACCATCCTGCACCTGAACAACCTTTCTGTTCTCCATTTGCAGTACAAGAGTCACTATGTTACAGGAGAAATCCAACACTTCATCATAAAACAGGCTTTGTGTTAGATGACTCTGCCCAACTGTAGGCTAATGTGCCTGGGGAACGTTTAAGGTAGGCTAGGCTAAGCTCTGATGTTCAGTAGGTTAGGTGTATTCAATACATTTATGATTTGGGATTATTTTTAATTTATGATAGGTTTATCAGGACTTCACCCCATGGGAGCTCAAGGAAGCTCTATACTGGTTCTGACCTAGGGCACTCATGAACCCGCTGAAGGTGGTATTGGCTTCAGGAGCCCTTGTAATTGTGGACGTGCATCTTTCTGGGGGGTGGTGTCATCTATACCTTTTAGGGGCAGAAGGGCATATGACCCTCAAACAGTAATGAACCACTGCACAACCCAAAGATGTAGTCTCTCTGTTTATGATCATAAAGCTATTGTTGAGGGTGGGGTACGCTCCAACTAGTTCTTTTTTTCACTTTTGAGCTTAGCACTTATTTATTGTGATGTCATTTTGTAATATAACATTTAAACTTAAAATGTGATCCAAGCACCCTATCTCTTGGGGGCAAAAATACGTGTCTGCATAGGAGTGAGCAAGGGCGAAAACCGATGAGAAAGTTTTTCTCTACAAGATGAGAAAGGGCTGAACAAAGCAGGAACATATTTTTCATTTAAGTGCTGAAGTCCAAGCTGTTCATCAGAGGACCTAGCATCTATTTGTGGCTTTGTCACCAATTCCATTTATCAGGGCCTCCACCACCTGTGTGATGGGAATAATAGAAAACCTGCCATCATTTCCTCCACCATGATGTTATGAGAGTGTTTGGAAAGTACTTTCATCTCCCCAACAGAAAGGCATTACAGATCTATATATATACCTGTTATGACTTCTTTGGGGAAAAGGAAAAGAGAAGACTTGGCTTACAACTTCCAGGACTGAATGATTTTCGAGCCTCACAGGCATCCAGTGTGGGAAGTTCTTTGTGAAGAACGATTTGCTTATTTCTCAGTTTTTCATTTCTAGTGGGTTGCTTCTTCCTCTCTTTCCATTTGTTGTGTTTAAAATTTTTTTCCAATATAAATAAGCCTCTCAAATTGTGTTAGCTAGCTGGAATGTTGCTTTAGATGGTTCATTATTTATGTCTTGCTGTCAACATACACATTTTCTAGCAGAACACAAAAGCTTTATGCTAGAAACAAGGTAATAATTGTTTCCAAGCAGAAAGATGCAAAGAAGCCCAGGAGAGTTAGCCTGGCCCACTTAGACAAGTAGCAGTATATCCCATAAATACAGGAGCATGTCTAAATGTAGCATTTTACGAACAGGGTCAACCATATGAGTGTGAAACGTCCCCTTCTTTGCCATCTAGTCCCCGAAGCAATCAGTTTTTTAAATGGCATCTTAGAAAGGTAATGAATATCTACTAACACCAGATGTAAACTTAGTTTCAAAGCCGTGGAACAGGCCATAAATAAAAACATTGAGTGATTTCCAGAGCTCACCCTGTTCATACCAACAGAAATATGGCCTCTTCTCACATAGGGTAAAATGTCAGGTAGTATGAAGTTCAATTGTTGGTGGTTGTTGCTCTTGCTGTTACTGTTGCTGATTGGCTTTTGTAAAGAAAAAATATGAATAAACTAACAATTATGGTAGTATCCAACATAAGAATTCAACACACGATATTTACGGATCAGGTGGCAGGGAAGAGAGACAAAGGAGAAATTTTGAAAACATCTTCTCCTTGATGTTTTCTTCAACTACTGTAGCTCGTAATTTCAAACCACAGTATTACATATTATATTGCCTGGATGGAGGTTAGTTGTAGTTACTCAATTAGATGCCCAATGCATGAGCAAGAGGTAAAGAATTCTTCAGATCACCACTGGCACAGGAAGGCTAAGCCACACTGTTTCGCCTTCATGGGAAGTAGATGATGCTCCAGCTCTTAGGATTCCCTCCATAGCTAGTCCATCATCAAGCCTGTTGAGTTTTCCTCATGTAACTCTCCCATTCTCCCCAGCTTTCCCATGTTAAATTCTGCTTCCCTGACTCAGTCTGTGTCACCAATAAGATTACAGCAACCACCCTCTAAATGATTTCCTAGCTTAGAGTCCAGCCCTTCCAATTTCCCTTGTATCTCCATGCCAGATTAATCTTCCAGAAACACTGCTTTGATCATGCCACTCTCTTGCAAATCAATAAGATAAAGGCCAACATTCTTAGCCTAGTATGCAAGGCCCCATATCTTTCCAGGTTCACCTTCCAAGTCTCACTCTACAGACCTTATACTCATGCCAAACTGGATTATTCATTGTTTGTGACTCAGGCTCTGTTCCAGTCTTCTCCCCCAGAAGTTTCAATGCACCTAGAAGCCTATTTAGCCCTTCTTCCCATCCATTTAAGTCCAACAACTACTCAAAATCTATATATTTGCCAAAACTCGACTAAAATCCACTCCCCTTGATGGCAATTTTAAAACATGTCCTCCAAGTCTTTGACACTTCTCCCACTGAGAAGTAGGCTCTAGGTCTCCTATCCTCAAATCTGGGTTGACCTTTAGGGATTCTCTTTTAACCAGTGGACTATCACAGAAGGGGATGCTGAATAACTTCCAAGGTTCTGCCAGAAATGGCCATGTACCTTCCACCTGCTTGTCTTAGAATTTTTGTCCTGGGGGCAGCCGGGAACCAAGCAAGAAAACCAAGTACTTTAAGACTACCATGATGAAGAGACCACATCTATAAATTCCGGTTGACAGCCCAGCCGAGCTCTAGCATAACTGTCCTTTAAGGAAAGACATCTTGGGTGTTCAGCCCACACAGCCTTCAGACAACTGCCCCAGTCAACATCCTAGGAGAGAATTGTTCCCCCAAGCCCTGCCCAAATTTCTGGCCCCCAAATCAGGAGCAAAACAAATGGTTATTTTAAGCCATTAAGTTTTGGGGGTAATGTGTTATGCCACAATAGTAATTAAACATCCTCACAAATTCTCTTCCTGACCTTTCAATCCTTGAGTCATCTCCCTTTTAAATTCCAAAGCAATTATTCTCTATTTTCATTTATTCTGGAAGTACTAAGCGAGGCATCTACTAAGTCACAGGCCCTGTGTGGGATGCTGGGGAAGCAACAGATTTTGAGGAAGACACTAATTCCTGCTCAGAGATATTTATAGTCTGGTGGAGACAGATGAGAAAACAGGTAATTATAATACATTGTGTCTATGATAAATATTGAGGCCCGATTTTGTGCCAGGCCGTGTGCCACAGAGAGATGAGTTTGAAAATATAGATTTTTTATAGGCCATGGGATATCGATGCAGAATGCTCCTGGAGATAACTGAGTGCATGTTCTGGAGAGAGAATTGGGCTGGAGATTTAGATACGGGAGGGAGTCACCAGCACTTGACGACCGTGAAAGCCATGGTCATGACCGAGATTTCCCGGAAAGCGGGTGAGAAGGGCAGAGAATCTCAGCAAGAATCCTACAGCAAAGGAAAAGGGTCCTTCAAAGGAAAAGAAGGTCCAGAGAAAAAGCAAGGGAACTAAAGTCTGTGAGTTCCCCAAATCAAGGCCAACGGGTGTTTCAAGGAGCTGGGGGCGGTCAATTATGCCAAGTGCTGCAAGGGCCAGACAAATCAGGTCTGAAGAGCATACTTGTTCATGTAGACAATCCGAATGTCTCTGACATCTATTTAATTGTGGTCTAGGGCTGCTGTTTGAAAACCTTTTCAGGTATCAAGGTCACTCTGAAGTTTCAGCTTCTTTGTGGATGGGACTTGTTTATGTTGCAAATTTGAATTTCACAGTTACAAGACGCAGATGTGTAAGTTGAAAACTTTTTTGTGTTAACTGAAAGGAATTCTCTGGTTCCCATTCTGGCTGATGGCAGGTTTAATCTTGCCATCATTCATATAATGTAGTTCCTTCTATTTTAAAATACATTTCTTTTTTTTTTTTTAAGAACATGCTCAAATCCAAGATTATCCAGGTTCCCAGGGGTGCTGAGGTATGGCCCTGGCAGGAAATCAGGTTTGCATCAGCGTCCACTGTGCATGCTAGACTCTGCTTGGGTGTAGCTCATTCCTCCAAATTTTAAGCATCAACTTCTGTCTTCATCGTATCCACTGTTGACATCTGAGGCCCCAACAACCCCATGGTTGTTGATCCATGCAACCTGAACCATCCCTGTTCTTTCTCAGGGCTGCCAGCTACTCCCTCCTTCCCCTCCTCTTAGCTACTTACCTGATCCCCCACTATGGTGGCCAGAATCCTGGAACCCTGGACATCTCCCTCGGTCATCCCTACTCTACCACCCACGGTCCACAGTGGACATGGTGCTTCTTTAGAGTTCATGGTATAACGCCTCTAAATTTATACCAAAAAGGAAAAACATTGCTATTTCTTACTGTCACAATACCAGTTCAGGGCATAGAATTTCATACATGAAGCCAAGTTTTCAGAATCTCTCCCAAAACCTATTCGCTCATAAGAGCTTAAGAGATCTTGAAAGTCAAAAAACATTTTGGCTTTCAGACTACTCTCTCTGCTCTGGACTTTAATAACCTTCTTGCAAGTGAAAATTGCCTTATTCTAGAATGCATTATTCACCATTTCTTGATCAATAAATGCTATTGATACAATGGGGAGAAAACAGGACAACTAAGATTTTTCCAGGAACAACAAAAAAAAATGCATCAGATAGTATTTTATTTATTTATCTATTTCTCTATCTATTTATTTATTTATTTATTTTAATGGCGATACGGGGGATTGAACCCAGGACTTCATACATGCTAAGCACACACTCTACCACTGAGCTATACCCTCCCCTAGGCAATATTTTAAAAGTCTTATCCAATTATATTGGTTATACACATAGTAAGTAATCAAATTATACAATTTAAAATATGTACTATGGTTATTTGTTAGGAGAAAGGTAAGTAAGTTGGCCTAACATTTGCTATCTTTTTGTAAATCTGAGTTTTCAAGGTCATTCTTTAAAGGACTCTATTCCATTACTAGGACTTAAACTATAAGCATTTAAACTATAAACAGTATCAGTCATCATAGTGTTGGTGGTGGTTATGACTTTGCTGGCCCCCCAAATGATGTCCCATAGGCACTATTAAATGAGAAATAAAGATTAGTATGTTTTCCCCTGTAATTATACTTCTTTACATGAAAGTAAAACTCTTGATTAAACCAGACAAGCACCAATACTTATTAATATTACTACATAATTGCTCTGTTTAAATGGGACATATAATTAGGATTAACTTAAAGAAATATAAGACTCTTAACACAATTACAGCCTCCTTTCTCATAATCTTTGTTGTTCATCATTGCTTAATTTAATCTGGGTTTATCCTGAGTTTAAATAGAATTAATGTACCCTTTACCTTCCCAAAAATTAAACCTCAAGCTCCTGGACCCCTTGCCTCAAGTGACACACCATTGGCTATTTCTGATTAAGCAATATTCCTATAAACGCTTATTCTTCCACAGTACTCTTAAAGCAATTTTCTACAAATTCTAACTCTCCTCTTTTTAGAGCATATCCTTGTTCCTTTTCTCTTCTTCTTCTTTTTTTTTTTTTTTTTTTTTTTTTTTTTTTTTTCAGAAATCTTAGCAGAAATTGAGGGAGAGACATGTAGCACCTGGGCGACTACAGCTTAAATGCCCGAGGGCAATCTCTTCCCCAGACTAGAAGACAGTTCATTTCACCACCTCGCCAGTTCTCCCTTTTGAGGAAATCTGACTTTCTCATCCAGTAATCCACCCTGCATCATGACTTCATATGTAAAACTGCTTTCAAAATGGGCTAGGTTTACAAAGCAAGGCTTATCAAAAGTTCCCTTTTCTAGTTAGGATTTTTTAAAAAAGAGATATAAAATAACGTCACTTTCCACTAGCAGAAAAGCAAGGCAGTAATTTTAGATGTGAATACATGCCCTTGAGAGTGTTTTTGTTTTGTTTTTTTTTACAAGGAAGAGCAAGGAAAGCGCTGGATTAGAAGGTAAAAGCCAATCAAGTCATAGGTTGTGAGTGACCTGAAAACACAGCAACGTGGGGAAAATAAAGTCGACAAAAATAAAAGAATGGTGGGAGAAAATAAGAAGAAAACAAAATGCTACTAAAGAAAACGAGAGAAGAAAAAAGTCTGAATCAGACTGCATCTAAGAGAGAGCGAAGTGTTTAAAGTCAACGGGGGGAAAAAGGGAGCACACAGATGATTTCAAAAACAGAACTAGGGAAATGTCGGTCCTATAGTTGGAAAAAAGATTTTTTTTGTTGTAATATTTACGGTGAGTGAAACAATTTAAAAGCAGCGTCTTGTACCTCGTTGGGTCCCCTGGGAGTTATCAATACATAGCTGTCGACTAACAAAAGCTAGGGAGGGAGGTTCTTGGAAGAAGCTGAAGAGTGCAGAGGAGGAAGGACAAAGAAATTCAGCTGGATTACAAAAAGAGGAGCGTCTGTTACCCATACCTGACCTATGACATACTGACATAGTTTAGGGATGTGTTTACCCCGTGTGCTCCCTCCGCTGGCTCACAGAGGGTGGGGATGGGGAGAACCACACTCTGAAAGGCCTCCTACCTGACTTCCTAGGGGATCACACGGAAGAATGTCTCCTCGTATGATCCGTTCCTTCACTCTTTTTCTTTCTCGATTCAGCGCTAGAAACGTAAGATGAAGTTACAGAAAACCGTGTATACAATTTATAAAGTAAACAGGCCTTCTAGTTATTTTCAACGTCTTCTGTCTTCACCATTTGTGAAGATTCAGAGGTGATGTTTGTTTATCTAGGAAGGGCATCTATTTCAGTCTTTGGAGGAAGAGGACAAATGACGACTCTTTGTCCTCAATCAGGCATAACCTAAATTTTACTTAATTGTAATTAATTTAATTTTACTAAAATAAAATCAAGAACAGTGTGTTTACTTGAGAACCACATTTTCAATAATGTTTTCTACTTCTTGTGAATCTTCTAATGCTTTTTCTAATAAATTGCTGAGTTAAAAATTGCAGATATGTCCAACAAAAAGACATTGAAATGTTGTTATCTGCTTCATATGACCATTTTCCTGTTATGCCTTATGAGGCAAAGATGTCCTGGATTATTTGCTTTAAAATAACCCACTAGGGAATGGAGGTTTGGAGGTTATAGGCAAAACAAGATTGGCATGTGTTGATAATTGTTGAAGCTGGTAATAGGAGAAAGTTCATTATTCTATTCTGTTTTTGTAATTAAGTAAAATGTATATACAAATATGTTCACAGTAACAATGTTTATAACACCAAAAAAGTAGAAATAACTGGATTATTTAATAATAGAGAATGGCTAAAAAATTAGAAATGATGATTTTTTTAAATTAAATTATCATAAAAGTAAATTATCATATGGCCACCAAAGAAAAATCATGTTTTCAATGAATATTTAATGACATGGAATAATGCTTACAATATGCTAAGTGAAAAATCTGGGTGGAAATCCATATGTATAGTATGATACCAATTTTTTTTAATATAAATATTTGGGATAAGATTCTTCAGGCTGGCCCTATTCTAATTTTCATCCTAAGAAAAAAAATCAGAAATACACACAAAAAAGTTACGTATACAGATGCTCGTTATAGAGTTTATTATAATTTTAAAAATAAGAGACAATTTAGAAACTGGTCAATTTAATATATGCCTACTTAGTGGAAGGCTATACAGTCATTAAAAGACACATTTTTTGAAGATATTTAATGAAATTGAAAAATGTTTGTAAAATGATGTCAAGTTAAACAGCACAATACTCAAACTCTATATAATAGCATGGTTCACATTTATTGAAAAGGGAATCAAATTTAGAGTTAGGTAATGAGGAATTTTAAAATTTCACATATAAGGGCCAACAACTGAAGCAGAAGGTAATTTTCAAGGTTAGAGTTATTCTAAGGTTAGGATTAAGTCATAGATGGAAATTTAATAGCACTCCTACAGATTTTTAAGTTCTTTTCTAAAATACATGAGTCCAATCAAAGTAGGCTCTCTGACCCAGGCTTTAAAGCAAAATCTCTTCTGGACAATATGGTAAGTAAAGAATTCCTGATATGAGCTTCTTGGTCCCTGTCCCTCGCCCTCAGTCCTAGGCTGAAGCTTCCTGGCTTGTGATATTTTGATGACCAACTAGATGCCCACTTCTTTCTCGAGCCCCACTATTGCTTCTCCCAGGTGAGGTACCTTCTTAATCTTTGTCTCTGGGGTTGACAGAAGAGACCCACAGACTTGGCCTTGGCACTGGCACTTAGCATCCATGACCTGTCCTCCTCTGCAGCTGGGAGATACTCTCAGGCGGGCATTTTCTTTTCTTGGCTTTGTGTAGTTAGGAGATGAACCTAAGTGGGTCAGTAAATAAAGGGTCACTTTTTCTTAAATCCCTACCTGTCTTTATATTTGTCCAATGTGGGACTTTTGACATTCCTTTTAGAGGACTGCCCATGCTCATAAATTTGGAACAGGAGACTCTAAAGCACGATTATGCCCTGATTGCTTACTCTTTCACCACAACTGCTCAGCATCCGTGCTCATTCAATAATCATCCATTCTTGCTCATAGCTTGGTAAAGTGACAAGGAATAAATGATCCAAGTAATGTGATATATCTGGAGGGCAAATCAGTCCTAAAACCACCCCTCTACACACACACACACACACATCCACATACACATATACACATGTCAGATAATCCCCACTATAAAAATAGCTCTTAAAAATCAACCGACAAAGAAAAACCCATTAACCTCTGATAGAAAATGGGGTAAAGGGCATAAAGAGATCATTATACTAAAGAAGAACCCAAAAGGCCAATACGTGTCAAAAAGAATTATTTAAGCTCAGTGGTAATTAAAGAAAGATCTATTAAAAGACAGTTAAACATCCTGTCTGCCTATCAACGTAGTGACTTTTATTAAATGACAGTGTTCAGTTGCAGCAAGAGAGTAGCATCCTGGGTCCTACCGTGTCCTGGGGTGTGGGAGTACAGAAGTGTAAACTTTCTGGGAAGCAGTTCAGGAGGACATACCAAGAAACAGCAAGAGGTTTGTTTTCTTTCACGTAGTAGTTTAATTTCTAGGAATCTGATATGAGGAAATACCAGCTATGTTGACAAAGATTTAAGTACAAGCTTGTCCATTATATATATATATTATATACAGAAGTACTTATAATGGTAAGGAATCAGATACAATCTACCTGTGCAGTTGTAAGAGACTGGTTAAATTGGGGTATGATTATATTGGAATGTTATGTAGCCATAAAAGCAATCATATTGACAGGCCAACCTCTATTCATCCTTTAGCTATCTGCTCAGTTCTAGAAAGTCCTCCCAGGCAGGAGCTACTCTCACATTTTCTATTCCATGTTATACTACCTACTTCTGTTCCATTAAAGTTGCTCTTTATTTGCATGTCTTCCCATTTGACTACAAACTCCAAGAGGGCATGGGTCAGGTCTATTTTTTAATTAAATAAATCCCAAGTGCCTGGGAAAATGCCTGACACATTGTAAGCACTTAATAAATAGTTGCTGAATAAATATTAAATAATTTGAGGAAATTGTCATGATAAAACCTCAGGCTAAAAAATAAAACAAGATAACAAAAATGTGTATAAAATCTGATCCAAACTTAGAAGATAAAGAAAGAGGAGATATTATGTGTATGTATATAATCATATTTATTTATATAATTATTTTATACATATAAATATATATGGAGAAGAAACAAAACTGCTTATATTTGAGTACTATCTGGGTGGTATGGATATAAGTCATTATTATTCTCCTTTTTAAACTCCTATACATACATTTTCTGCAACAGGCATGTATTTATTACTTTCGTAAATAGAGACAAAATTTTTACAAATTCCCAACATAAAACTGAGTGAAAGAGCTCCAGAACTAAGTTTCAATTCATTTTCAATTACTGAATCATTTGGGTTATTTTTCTTATCCTTAAATTCTTCATCCTTTCTTTTTGAAAGAAAAGAAAAAGATTTTTACTATTAACATCATTTTAGAAAACAAATGGAATGTGAAAATTGTACTGTCTTCTAATCTCCTGGGAGACTGTGTCTGTGTGTGCATGCATGTGTTTGTGTGTACATGTATTTGCCACTAGGATTTTCTAGGTCTGAAACTAAACTCAGTTATCACTGACAATGACTGTTCATGCCACCTACTCAGACTGGGTGTGTTTGGAAACTCGCCCTGCAAACCGGGTGAGCTAACAAGTTTCCCATCGTGCCTTCTCTGCTCACTGTGCATTCCAATGTGCAGAGGTAGCTGCCCCAGCTGCTCTCGTTACCATTTTAAAAATGCAACAACACAACAATCTATAGGAAGAATGAAGCCTTTGAAGCTGGAATCACTAAATATTCACGCTATCACTTGAAAATTAAACAAAGACAATTTTCCCTCTAAAATATGTAGGTATGGATTATCTGAACTTTAATTCCTTACTTTTTATAGATACTGTTAACTATGATTTATGATACTATGAAATGTGATTTCTTTATTTCAGTATTTATACACAACACTGAACACTTGTTCAAATGCCATAAATGACAAAGGGGACATTTTGAAGGTCAAAAAGGACTTCAAGGACAAAGAAGATAATGGAACAGGATAAAGAGAGAAGTGTCTCAGGATGAATAGAGAAGGGCACTTAGTTAAAGGAGCACTGCCCTGACCCTTTAACAGCTGAGTCTTCCCTGAAGGTCACTAACTCGAAAATCCTTATCATAGTCACTCGGAGGAGCAGCACCCACCTTGCCCCCCCTCATGTGGGGAAGTGGCGCCTCATCTTCCTCCAGATTTCACCAGCCCTCTATGCCCCAGCCTCCCAGACTTTGCAGGCCTGTGGATGACCTCCAAGATGAATCAGCAGAGTGGAGCTGAGGGCCTGTATGATTTGTGCACAAGAGCCCAGCGTGTCCTGGGAAGTACAAGGAAGAATGCTTGGTCCCTCCCAAGACTGAAAGCAGGAACCATGCGGCATTTGGTCTGCAGAATGAAGCAACCCGCTGTGATCATATCTGGCTCCACTGCATAGACCCCAAGTACCTACTTCTGAATTGGATGCTGCCGTTTTGAATTATAATGGGCTCTACAGTCAAGTTACATAATCCTATGAATTAGGAAAAGAGATGGTGTGAGTGTGTGGGTGGGGAACAGCTTACGCTCTTCACTCAGAGTGGGGATCCTAACAATTCACTGTTTTTTCTACGTCACTCCCTTCAAGATTTATCAAGTATGTTGTTAATACCTTTTGGAAGACATTATCAAAAGTCTCAAAATGAAAACAAAAATTTATAAATTTGACCCAGCCAATGCTCTTCTTGAAAATTACTCTAAGGAAATAATCAATGCACAAATACTTATGTAAAAGGGTTTTCATCAAAGTGTTGTTTATGATACCAAACTATAAGAAACAACCTATGAAGCTTGATGAAATAAATGATGGTATATACACATAATAAAATATTGTTGATGTGTTAGATAGTATAACACAGTCATCTTTATTATTAACTTAGAAAGAGGTCCAGACTTTGTTAAGTGAAAAATTTAGGTTAAAAATAGGATGCATGGTATGATCCCATTAAATTTTAACATATACACAGAAAACAGTCTAGAAGGTTCTATGCCAAAATATTAGCAATATTTATCTCTGGAAGTATTGTGGGTAAATATCACTCTTCTTTGTATCTTTATACACTGACAGAACAGTGCATAAAATAAAGCAACTGAAAAAGAATCCACGCCTGCCTTTTGGAACACAGGAAGGTTTTTACTTGAATGATCATTCAAACAGCCTAATATCCCATGTTTCTGTGTAACATCCTGTTTGTGTCTGTACTGGGATGCAGCATGGTCCTGGCCTGAGTTTGGACCAAGCAGTAGGTATACAGATATGACATACTTCATTCTCCAACTTACTAGCTCCAGGGTGTCAGGAAATCATCCTGACTACAAGTTGAATAAAACGGGTCCAAACATTAGCATCTTATCTCCATGCTGTCAGTATGTGCCCATAATCTTGCGATTGCAATCTGGCAACCTCATGGATGAACAGTTCTATTCATCAGAAGATTTCTATTCAGGGATTAAAAATACATGGCATGGCTATCACCACCACCTCCTCTTCTTACAACCCTGGCAGACATCATTAATCACACTTTGTCCTGTGAACCCAGATGTGACCTCAAAATCCTTTCCAACACAGCTGTGCTCCAGGCAGCCCCTATCAATCATTTATTTCAACTCAAGTTGAAACCTATTAGCCATATCTGCTCTGATTACTCTGGCTGGAACATTATTATTCCTTTGACTGGTTCCCAGACTATAGAGTTGAGAAGCATGACCACTTTCTTTCTCTAATGATCCCTCTTCCCTTAAAATGTCTAGAGCTTATAAAGGTGTTACTGACATAACGGTTAATTCTCCAAGCAGCATGTTTTTAAAAGCCCCCTACCTCCAGCCCCGAGCCAGAGAAAAGAGCTATCTCTTTTCAGGAATTACAGGAAAAAAAAACTGAACCCTATCTTCCTGTGATGACTGCATTTATATAACATATAAAATAAGAGAATATTAAGAACAGTCACAAATATGAACAGAAAGTAGAACCCCAAAAGGAACATAACAGACTGGAATGGCCAAGGTTGGCTTCCATGGAACCAAAGCAATAAAGGAATAATTTTTATCTTACATCCACAAAAGTCATACTTCTTCCAAAAGTTTGTCTGAGGAAGGTATTGTGAAATCCCAAACAGGGAACCTCTCTTTGTAGGACAGGCAAGATCCAGCCTCAGAGAAATGATCACTTGGTAACCTGTATCAATACGGTAGATTAGTTACGTATTTCTAACTCCCAGCCTCAAATCTCAAGAAACGGACACACACACACACAGAGTATCAGCCCTGGAAAAGCAGAATTATGTGTTACCAGCAATCCAGAAATGTTGAAGAAACCCCCAAAAGAAATGATGTGATCACACTAGTTGAGAAAACCACTGCCGAAATCATGTAGAAAAACATAACTAAGAGAGTGGGAGTGGTTTAAAAGGAACTCCAGAATGTGAGACTATTAAAACTGTCAGAGTAAGAAATCAAATATTAATATAAGAAAATTTCCCAGAGCTGAACAGTGACACATGTTCTCAGATTTAGAGGGCCCACAGAATGCTAAGCAGATTGGAATAGACACATCTTGATGACATTTCAGTATACCAAGGATAAAGAGAGAGTTTCCACAAAGAGAGATGCAGAGAGAGAAAGAGAGAGAAAAGATCACTTAGAATAAGAATCAATATGGCATCAGACTTCTTATCAGAAACACTGGTTGCTAACAGACAGCAGGAAACCTTCTCAAAATTTTAAGGGAAAAGTGGATTTTGAACAGAATATTTTGTTCATAGAAACTAACATTCAAGTTAAAGGGCAAAAAAAGAAAAGGACCACTTTAAGTGTGAGAAATTTGTTGCAATAAAGAATTTATAAAGTTTTAAAATGATGAGGCATTCAGGAAATTGTATTTTACTTTGAGAGGAAGCAGGGTTTTGATTGCTTTTAAAATAATTCTCAAGAATATTCAGCCAAGTTGCTAAAGATATCTATTTAAAAAAGAAAAAGAATGGAGTGAAAGATAGTCTTCTCAACACAAGGTGCTAGAACAGCTGGACATCCACATGCAAGCTAACAAATCTAGACACAGACCTTACACCTTTCACAAAAAATTTATTCACATTGGATCACAGATCTAAATGCAAAACAAAAAACTTTAAACTAGAACATAGGAGAAGAACGAGATGACTTCGGGAATGGTGATGACTTTTTAGATGCAATATCAAAGGCATGATCCATGAAAGAAAATTAATAAGCTAGACTTTATTAAAATTAAAATTTTCTGCTCTGCAAAGGACAGTGCCAAGAAAATTGGAAGACAAGCCACAAACTGAGGGAAAATATTTGCAAAAGATACACCTGATAAAGGACTGTTATCCAAAACTCAATAATAAGAAACAGCCAGATTAAAAACTAGGCCAAAACCTGAATAGACACCTCACTAGAAAAGGTATACAGATGTCAAATAAGCATTTGAAAAGATGCTGCATCTCATATGTCACCAGGGAGGTACAAATTAAAACAACAGTGAGATGCCACGACACACCCATGAGAGTGTCCCTAGTCTGGAGCACTAACAACAACAGATGTTGGTGGGGTGTGGAGCCACAGGGACTCTTACTCATTGCTGATGGAAGTGCAGAGGTGCAGCCACTTTGGCAGACAGTTCGGCAGCTTCTTACAAAATTAAACATACTGCTACCATATGATCCAGCAATCATGCTCCTTGATATTTACGCAAAGGAACTGAAAACTTATGCCCAGATAAAGACCTATACATGAATATTTATAACAGCTTTATTAAGAATTGCCGAAACTGGAAATTACCAACATGTTCTTCAGTATCCAAGTGAATGGATAAATAAACTTCGGTACATCCAGACAATGGGATATTATTCAGTGCTAAAAAGAAATGAGCTATCAAACCATGAGAAAACATGGAAGAACCTTAAAAGACATATTAGAAGTGAAAGAAGCCAATCTGAAAAGACTACATATATTATGGTTCCAACTATATGACATCCTGGAAAAGGTAAAACTATGGAGATAGTAAAAATATCAGAGAGGATTTTTAGGACACTGAAAATGCTCTGGATGGCACTACAGTGATGATACGCGTCTTTATACATTTGTCCAAACCTACAGAATGTACAACACCAAGAGTGAACTGTCATGTAAACTATGGACTCTGGGTGACAGTGACATGCCAACGTAGGTTCATCAGTTGTAACAAATGTACCACTATGCTGGGGGTGGCGGGGGATGTTGATAAGGGGGGAGGTTATACATGGGTCGGGGTGGGGAGTATATGGGAACTCTCTGAACCTTCCTTTTAATCTTGCTGCGAACCTAAAACTGCTCTTAAAAAATCAAATCTTAAAAGATGATTGCAAATGAAAGGAAGAGAGATGGGCTGGTGAGGAGGGGAGAAAGAAAGAGGAAGGAAAGGAGGGATGAAGGAAGGGGAGGGTTGGAAACAACTACTTTGAGCAGCTTAGTTAAGGAGCAGTGAAAAGTTATTACCCTCTGACATCCATTTAGTGATATGTGAAATGTGCCAGTTCTGAAGTCCAGTTTCCTGTATTTGGAATTTGGGGGTTTACATTCTCAGAAGATATGGCAAGTGCTCTGTGCTTGTCCCCTTTTCCAGGGCACGGGCAAAGGGCAAACAAACAGATCTACTTCCCTACAGACTCTTCATCATTATGAAAAGAATAGCTGGTTTCCTAGGAGGCTGTACAAGGTCCTCTTTCATTTATGAAATTAGAAGACAGGAAAGGGCAGTGTTTGCCCTACACAGCAGTAGAGCATCGGTTTCCTCGAATAACCACATAGATGTAAAGTGTCACTCATTTATAGTATTTTCATGACCCTAAAATATGTAAACAGGAACGTGGTCCAAAGGAATCATGAGATAATCCTTTCATAAAATAGTAACAGCCAGCTTTGTGCTCAAAGTGCTCTCACATAATTCTGATGCCACCCTCACGAACAGCCCTGTGAGGTGGGAAGGACACATATAATTATTATCTATGATTTTATAAAAGGATAGTTTTCAGCCCAGAGCATTCACTGAAATGTCAAAGAGCACTCAGCAAGTCAGCCAGGCTGGATCCATGAGGATCTTCTGTGTGTCAACACCTACTGTTCTGAACACAGACCAAAAGCTGCTAAGTCCCTCAACAGGGAACTTAAGGACTAGGAGGGGGAGACAGGTGAGAAACACATGTCTTAAGTATGTATCTTAGTCTGATCAGGCTTTTGTAACAAAATACCAGAGACTGGGTGGCTTATAAACAACAGAAATTTGTCTCTCACAGTTCTGGAGGCTGGGAGCCTGCAATCGGCATGCCAGCATGGTGGAGTGAGGGAGTCTCTCCCAGGTCGCTGACTCCTCCCTGTGCTCTCACAAGGCAGAGGGGTGAGGGATCTCTCTGGAACCTCTTTTATAAAGACATTCATAGCATTCACCTCCCAAAGTCACCACTCCTCAATACCACCACCTTTGGGGGTTAAGATTTGCATCTATAAATTTGGGATGGGGTCACAAACATTCAGAACACAGCACATATAGATAATTTCAGGCACTGGTCAATGCCACGAGGAGGAAAACTAAGTGGCAGTATTGAGAAGGAGGCAGGTGTGTGACGATCTCAGAGAACAGAAACAACCGTAGCAGAGAAACACCTTAAGGCAGGGATGAGCTTGGCAGGTTAGAGGGGTCCAATCAGGACCATCGGAGCTGGGATCCAGTGAACAGAGAGGAGGCCAGTAGGAAACGAGGTCTGAGAGGTGAGTATAGGTCAATCTTGTAGAGCCTTATGAACCACAGTAAGGACTTGGGGTTTTATTTTAACTGTAGTAGGAAGTTTTGGGAGAGAATGTGGAGAAAAGAGGAATAGGATGAAGGATGAAACCCAAGAGGTATTTCAAAAAAGTTACTTACAGAGATCAGAGGGTAACCTTGACAATTTGAAAGCTGGATTAGGGTGAAGGTAGGTAAAGGAAGCATCTAGAAACATGTTCAGTTGATTAGTGAGTACACCTGGGCCATCCAATACCATAGTCACTGGGTGAGCACTTGAAATGTGGCTCATTGAACTGAGACATGTGTAAGTATGAAAATACACAGTGGATTTCAAAGAATTAATACAAGAAAGAATGTAAATCCTCATTTGTAATTTTTACATTGATGACCTGTTGAAATAACATTTGGATACATTGGGTTAAATAAAACTATCATTAAAATTAATCTCACCTCTTTCTTTGTACTTTTTTAATGTGGCTACTAGAAAATTTTAAATTGCACATGTGGCTCATCTTCCATTCCTAGTGGGCTGGTCTATAATGTTCTGCCCACAGTCTCATCCTTGTTTTCCTGAAATATCATTGTGGCACATTAAGATAACTTTGAATTTGAGGACTCCATAGGTATTTGCTGCAAGTCTTTCTAAAGGCATCCATCATGTCCATGACTTAAAGGAAAAGTGCCAATCTTGGGCATGTTGGATACATGCTTACATTCTGCAGTTAGACCTATATTTTTGGAAACACAATGCCACATGGGTAATTTGAGCCTTGCTGAACTAGAAAACTGTTAAAATTGAAGTACCATACCCTTGATAATTGCAAGACTTAAGATGTGCTTGCTGACTATGAAAAAAGTTCAATCAAATAAATCCCTTCTTCCATCTAGTGAAATGCAACTTGATTAAATGAAGAGAAACTTAATTATTTAGTAAGGTCACAATATGAGTTAGTAATTACTTGAGTTTTTCTTTATCATCTATGAGATTCTTAACATACCACAAAAATCAGTTACATCAAATTCTGTTCCCATTGGTATTAAGGCAAGAGTTTCCCTTCAGAAATAGAAAACATTTCCTTTGATTAGAGATCATAGAAATAAACTATGTGGAAGCAATTTGGTGGAACTTCCCCATTTTTTCCTTGCCTCCAGTGAATAAGGTCATTTGAACAAGGTAATACCCCCAAAGGGTTAGAGCTACATAGTTTTTAATGTTTTATGAGACAGGTAACCGGGCAAATTTTATACAGATCACTGTGAGAATTTTTGTGATCTCAGTATAGAGTTTTCTCTAATGCTTATGATTAAAATATCGAACCCAGAGGTATAGTAAGAGCTTATTCATCTAGACCATTGAAGCACTGGTTGGCTGTTCCAGAGATGAATTTTCTTAGTGGCTAAGTATTGTACACGTTACTTCTTGTAGCACTAAATTTTCCCTTCTAAATACACTACCCTGTGGCAGGCTGGCTGCCTTGGCAGAACATGCTAAACACACTTTCATCCTCACTGCGTAACTCAGAGAAGCTGCTTGTTGTAGAAAGATGATTGAAATTGTCTAGAGACTAGGAGTCTGGTGCTGCTATGCCATTAACTTTTCATGTGACTTAGGGAAAGTTACCCAACCTCTCCGGGCTTCAGTGTTCTCACCTACAGAATAAAGGCATCAGCCTAGATCCGTAGTCCTTAAGTAAACTTCAGCATGCCTCAGAGGGCTTGTTAAACAAATTGCCCAGCCCTACCCTCAGAGTTTTGGGTGTAGTAGGTCTGAGCTGGGCCTGAGAATTTGCATGTCTGATCATTTCCCAAGGGATGTTGTTACCGCTGTTTGTGGGGCACTCTGAGGACCCCTGGTCATCTCCGCCATGTCCCTGGTAGCTCGGCCTTTTCTGATGTTACACGTGTTAAGTGGAAGTTTGCTTCTTGGTTTACTCACTTGAGGCAGAAATCTCCTAAAGATCTCAGACAGTCTGATAACTCTAAAATAGGATTTCATAAAGCAAAGCAGTCATCAGAAATTTAGACACCTCTAATTCTGATAAATGGAAACGAGATTATTTTATTAGCATTCTGAGATTCTGTATAAGAAATGCAGTTTGGAGAGGAGATAAGTCAGTATTAATTTCTTTCCTCAACGTACCACTTACTGCTTATCCACCTATCCGTTACATCTCAGCTGGAATATAAATTTGGGAAAACATGCAGCCCAGACTGCTCTGTCCCTCCCTGCACAATGCTCTCGGGCACAAGAGCTTTTCTCCTTGGGTTGCTTCCACAAGGCAATCATGTTTTATTTTTCATTTCTGTTGCAGAAAGCTGAAAATCAAAAAGATTATTTAAAATAGTGTGCCGTGAAACTAGCCTTATTAATTCAAATCTTTGCCACGGGAATTGGCCAGCATTTCAGTGTTTTAGCACTAAATCAAACATCTTTCCTTTCCTATGTCTGATGCAGAATCTAGTTTTTGGTACAGTATAGAGACTCTGAAATGTCCTAAATCATGAAAACTTTAGGAAAGTAAATACTATTCTTAACTCTGCTAGGGGTTTGCTAGTGATAGTTGGAGAAGATATTTGTTCTTATTTTAGTTTTGTTTTTTAATTTGTGAAACAAGAATGGAGGTTTCCCTGTATGCAGTGTTTATCGAGGACATAATTCATTTTAAGCAATATATTTTCTTAAGTTATTGTCTGAAAATGCTGGATTCCCTATCAAAGCAGGTTGTCCCCTTTCACCATGTATGCAGCTTCTGAAGGTATAGGCGCCCATGGAGGAAGGCAGCCAGCCAGCTGGAGGTGAGCATTATAGCCCACTCACCTCACACTGAAATATCAAGCAGTAATGATCATCAGCATCAGAAATCATCAAGAAATGACTATTTGAAAGGATTGAAAACAGTATTCAAGGCTGGCCAGGGCCCAGTGTTAAGAGGAATGAAAGCTGATACATCATTTCTGGAAAGTAGTTTGGCAGGAATCGTCACGATCTGTAGAAATGTACTTCCTTGAACTCAGTAACCCCCTTTCTAGGAATCCATTCCCAGCAAATGTCAGCGATACTGACAAATATTTACATTTGTATTTATATGCAGAGAGTTACTTCATTGCTCTTTGTAATATAGAACAGGAAACATTCTAAGTTGCCAATAACAGAGAGATGGTTAAAATAAATAATGGTTTATCAGAACGTCTTCCAAATTCATTTAGAGGAACAGCGATACAGGAAAATGCTTTTGCTAGGTCAAATGGTCAGGGCGGGGAAAAGCCAGATAACAACTTGCAAAACTGTATGATCTTAGGTTGGAATATGCTGTGTAGACTTAGTTAAGCTGGGAACCACAGATCCCAGAACTCTGAATTCTGCTCCCTGCATGGTTAGAACTGGCCCAAAGAGAAACTTGTGTGAGATTTACAAGGCAAAAGTAACAAAGCTGCCACTGCTTTCTGAAGGTGTCTGTGGCCACACGTAGTGAAGGACTGACCAAGAGTTGACTAAGAGGGTCCCAGCTCTTCTCTGCTCTGCGCCCAGCACTTCCTGCTTCTGGCCTTGCTGACCAACCCACAGTGGTCTTGGCCCAGCACCAGGTGCACATGCAGACCCACAGAGGACGCAGCTACACAGAGGCAACAGCTTTCAACAGGCACCTGCAGACACGCTCCCTTAGCGATCTCACTTTGTGACTGAATGTGTGCATTGGTTTCCTCCTGCTCCTCTAATGAATTACCACAGACTTAGTGGCTTAAGACAACACAATTTCATTCTCTTGCAATTCTGGAAGCCAGATGTCCACAATCAGTTCCACTAAGCTAAAGCCAATATGTCAGCAGGACTGGGTCCCCCTGGACACTCTAGGGGAAAATCTGTTTCCTTGCCTTTCTAGCTTCTGGAGACCACCTGCATTCCTTGGCTCCAGACCCCTTCCTCACAGGCTCCAATTGTCATCACATTTCCTGCTGCTGTGGTCAAACCTGCCTCCCTGTGTAAGGACACACTATACTGAGTCCACCTGGATAATCAGGACAATGTGCTTGGCTTCTTAGTTTTCTGGTGAATGACTCCTCTCCTCCTCCAACACCCCATCAGGGACCCTCATTCTCTCCTCCTGACAACTGTGGACTGTCACATTAATACAACGAGTCCCACAGCTTGGTGACTCTGCTCCCTGTTTGAACTCTAACAGATAAACATCCCAATGGTGTATGAAATGTATCCTTATGTATGAATAAAAAGGGCTGAAAGGAAGTACAGCAAATGTTCACAGTGCTAACGTCTGGGTGGTAGGACTACAGCTGTAGAGAGGAAGAGGTCGAGACGGGAAAAGCACTGAGGAATGAGATGCAGAGCATGTGAGAGACACTGGCTTAGCTGGGAGGGGAGACCATGCAATACAAGGAAGCAGGTGTGGGAACAGGGGTGCTGGTAGGTTTGGTGGCAGGTTTCTCCTGGCTCCTGTTTTCTCTGTGAATTGGAAAGTAAGTTCACACGTTAAAATAAGAGGCAAGTGGCTGGGTCTGAAGTTTGAGAGAGAAGAGCATTTGGGAAAGCCCTGACACAGAGTGAAAGAGGGAGGGGCTGGAGGAGCAGGGTGGTGTTCGCAGTGTTAAGGTTGTGGTGGAGCAGCACCAGCCAGCCTGGGTCTGTGATTTTCTCTAGTCACACTCCTCCGTAGCTGGGGTGCCGGGGTGCTGGGAAGGGAAGGCAGATAGTAGGGCTGTCCAGAGTTGGGGTTTCCCAGGCAGGGGAGAAGGAAAGACAGTGGGTCAAGTAAGTTTCAGATTCTCCAGTGCAGTTTCTCTCTCTGCTCCCATGTGCTTTAGAGGAGGACATAGAAACACAGGGAGTTACAGTGACTTGTCCAAAGCCATGGACCACTAGCAGGCGAGGCTGGACCTAACACCCCCTGCAACTCCCCAGAAGAACAGTGCAGGGCAGCTAAAAGTGCGGCTGGTTAAAATGCAGGCCCCCAGGCCCAGACCTCTGGAGTCAGAAACACAGGACAAATGGCCCAGGAATTTAACAAGCACCCTCAGGGACTCTGAAGCCCAGCAGGATTTAAAGACTATTGGGATAGGGCAGAGTCCTTGTCTTGCAGAATTATGGCCAGGAAAGCAAGGGAGGAAGGAAGCAGTCACAGTTCGGTGTTGAGAGGCAAGATACAGGAACATCTGGGGAAGGCAGGTTGGGCATAAGGGGGGTGGATGGATACCAGATGCTGGGTAGGTCTGCAGGGGTGGGCGGGCTTATGTTAGGAATGGAGGAAAAGCCGAGCCAACCCCGCCCTTTACACAGCATTTTCTTTTTCCTTTTGCCGAAAGTTCAAGGGCATTCATAATCCAAGCAGTATCTCTACTTCTAAGTAAGACATGGGGAAATTCAACATCATCTCAATTTTCCTACGACTAAATTCTCCAAAGCAAATGGAACTACCACAGACTCGCTGGGCTCGAACTGCAGACCCAGAGTTGGGATAGGCAGTGAGACTCTGAGAGTGCCAGAAATGACATACTGTGTGCCTGCAGCTGGCAGGGGGGCTGTGACTGCTTCACAAGATACCAACGTCCAAAACTCACGCCAACTGGGGGGAGGAATGGCTGTTCCTCCAAGGGTAGTGAGCCATGTGGGATCTGCACTGTCAGTACTAAGCCAGAAGTTGGCTTCATGCAGCAGAGACTTGAAGGGAAAAGCTACCTTCTTTCTACTGCAAATTTATCTGAAATTTATTGTCCCATATAAATGGGATACATTTATCTAAAACACATTTCTACCTATAAAACATCCCAGATCCAAGGAAAGATTTTTGTTTGTTTGATTCTGTTTTGATCAACACCTGATTTAAAAAACACTAGCATACGTGGCCTTGAGACAGTGAATACGTAACATAAGTATCTCCTTTTGCCTGCCCATGACCTATTAGCACCGAGGACCTGTCATCTTTAGAAAGATAAGGGTTTTTAGAAATGTGAAGAGAAAATCATAAAGTGATTACTTAAATTTCCTACTTACTGTTACTAAGAAGTTCAATCTCTGACTCCAAGGCCTGTTGTGGTGGTGTTCTGCATATCCCAAGTTACCTTCACAGGTATCACAAAAATATCAACTTAATATGTCATAGCGGGGAGGGTACAGCTCAGTGGTAGAGCACGTGATTAGCATGCACAAGGTCCTGGGTTCAATCCCCAGTACCTCCATTATAAACAAACAAAGAAATAAATAAACCTAATTACCTCCCCCCAAAAAACCTAAATATATATATATAATATATATATCACATACACCACTTTAAGGGTTAATAAAATTGAACAATAACAGGATGCTACCATGCCAGACCAGTTTGTATTTTAATATATAAATACAAAGTATCTTGAAGAAATTTTCATAAGAGGTCAACTTTCAAAATATACTGCTATGTAGCAAATTTATAAATGCTTTTCCCTCTGATATGTCAAATATATTCTGACAGATACACATGCCCTCATACAAAATGATGAAGAGTTAAGATTACTATTTGAAGCTTTTTTTTTTATAACAGCGACAGACTGACTTAATTCAGCACGTAAGGTTCCCCATGATCACACAGCTGCTGACTTTTCCAGGCTCATTCCTTCCTAGTCCTACACTCCCCCTCCCAATGCCACATGGAAAGCATGCAGCCAGCTTTCCCAGCCCACCACCTCTTGTCTCCAGGCCTTTCCAGTGCTATTTCCTCTGCAAAGACCACTCCTCCTCTTCTTGGTTTTCTCTGGCTTACTGTCATTTGTTCCTTAAGCCCCAGCTCTGGTAAAATCATTGTGGGAAGTCTTCCCTGACCACCCCCTAATAGATCTCACATTTTAAGAGTTAAAGAAATTGAATAATAACAGGATGCTACCTTGACAAACACAATACAAGATTTACCAGTTTATGTTTTAATATAGAACTACAAAATCTTGGAGAAAGTTCCCAGGTTATGTTGGAGTGATTGACTTGCTAAATATCACGCTGTTTAGCAGATATGAAAATGCTTTTAGCCTTTCTGGGTGAAGTAAACTTTCTTATGAACCTGTATCATGTTGCACCCCGACCCCTTACACCCCGCATTCCTCTACCACAGCACTAATCAGACCATTTTATAATTGTCTGAGTCCCTCACCAGACTGTTGGCTCCTTGGGAACAGGGACACTTCTCTTTAATTGTTGAATCTCCAATGCCTAGCAGTGTTGACTGTAACCTACATGATACTAAGCAAGAGGTGATTAAAGGGAAATGCCTACTTTGGCCAGGGAGGGTGTCAAATGGTGTTGTACAGCAATTGTCATGGGCTCTCTATTTCTGATCTATGACAAGGGTCTTTACAGTTCGATGTCCAAGCGGGAAATGACTCTTCTGATTTAAAGAGTGTTTTAAATGCCTCAACAAAAACCACAGGGCTGAGAAACAAAATCCCACAGTGAGAGCATTTGGAGAGATCTCATAAACAAGACCTAGAGCAGTCCTTCCCAAGGTTAAGACACAAAGTCGAATCCCTCTCTGGGGCTAGTAATAAGATACCGATGGTAAGGAGGGTATTTCCAAATCCATATAGGAGGAGGCCACATAGATACACAACTACACTGGAAGAAAACAACCCAGACTGGACCAGAACTCTTCTCTCTGTTATAGTAGTGAAAGAAAGATTCTCAATTTCTCCAGTGAGGAGAAATTAGAGGCTGATCGCAGACTCACTGTGTGAGCCTTTATTATCTGTATACTATAGGATGAATTAGTAAATACACAATTTTCAACTATAGATTGAGTTACTCTTAACAAAGTTTGTGTTAAACAACCTTAAGTTATCGATTTTATAGACACCTAGACCCAGGGGCTCCTGCCAGTAACTAGAATCAAAATTCTAGCCTAGTTCAGAATGGGCAAAACCAAGTAAGTAGCTCCCCATTCCCCTGCAACCCTGTGCATCCTTCCTGCCCCACATCCCTTTCAGATTGGGTCTTATTATAGTTTATTTTTATCTCATGCACGCATAATTGATGCTGAAGATTTGTTGAATGAATAAGTGAATGAATGAATGAAATATACATGTGCACCTGCCAACATTTCAAGTTCTACATCTTAACATTTTATACCTTGTGCCACTTTCTCCATCACAAGCATAAATCTAATAAATGGATTTCATGTACTCTTCTCTGTTATATTAACAGCTAGATGTAGCTCTAATGCCAAAGACTGTATTTTCTTCTACCATTAATCTTTCTCCAGCTTGTGAGCTGGAAAAGTCATAATGATGGGAGTTGTCATAATGAACCCAAACAGTAATTGTAATAAGAAAACGGAGGAAGAAAATTGAAAAAGAAAATGTCTCTCCCAAAGCACCACAGATAAATGACCTTATTCTCTCCTGAGTCCAAATCCACATGGTTGTATTTGTTCTTGTCAAGATCATTAGGTGCCAAAAGACCATCTGACATTAGTGGAAATGATATTTTTAATAGGAATAATATATTGATATATAAAAAAGAACATACATCTTCTCTCTGCAGGTTTTTGTCTAATTTGCAAAACTTTAAAGAGTTAAAATGCATTTAAAATACTTAATACAAAGTTTGTATGAATGAGACATGGAAGTGAGTACCCCGCCTTAGCCAATCTTCCTAAAGCAAGATAAGCAATTACTTCTAATAAAGCAATCAAGGACTTGAATGAGAACAGGTTTAATGCTAACTTAAATATTAATTTGGGGATTTAAAAGACTCTTTCCGTAGGTCTTTTCTAATCTGTAAAAAAAAAAAAAAAAGATGTTTTCAAAGTCATTTTGATAAGTTACATCTTCCTGTCATTCCAAAGCATTTAACATACAATGAGAATTACTACAGAATACAGAGAAATTTATAAGACTGCTAAATCATTCTGACACCCTCTGGGTCCTGATGGATTTAGTAATGAGTTTCACAATGAGATCCCAGACAAATTAAGTAACGAAGCACTTGATCCAGAGGAAAAAAAAAAAAAAACATGGCCTTATTCCAAAGTGCCAAGAGCTTAGTTTGCAATGATTGCTCTAACCACTCTGGCCATCTGGCAATGAAGCCACAAGAAGGCGTTACTTATGTTAAACTGACACTCATATCATATTGTCTCCTTCCACACTGCCCATGTTCTTGCCCTGATGCTCAACTTCTCTCCAGGTAAGTTCAACACAGAGAACTCTGATCTTGCCCCAGTATTTATGCTTTATTTTAGGAGAGTGGAATAGACATTCTTAAAATAGAGAAATTATTTCTTCTGCTATCACTTTATCTTTTCTAGCCTCCTTAAAGTGACGGTTTTACACTCAACCCAAATCTTAGAAAGAAGAAATCAGAGATGCACTGGGTTAAGTCCAGATTCTCAGTCCTGGCTGCACACTGCAATCACCGGGAAGCTCTTAAAATAGTCCCACACCCAGCCTCCACCCCAGGTCAATTATGCAGAAGATCTAGGGTTGTGGGGCTGGATCCAGGGATCTGTTTTTAAAGTTCTCCAAGAGATTCCAGTATGTCACCAGTGTTGAGACTCTTTAGGAGAGTTGAGACAAGTCGATGAAGTGTGCTTCAATTCATCAAAAAAGCAGTTAGCTGAGTACTCTGCCCATGTGCAGCACTGGGCTTGGAGATGCCCTAGCAACCTATGGCATAAAAGAACCTGCAGAATGATTTATGTCTAAAAAAATTATCTGTGAAAAGACTTCTACTTGGTTTAGTTTAAAAGACTCTTCAAATTCACATACTCTGCTGGTGTAGGGATCCTCAACGACCTACTATAGCAGGAGGAATCAGATGAAAAAGGAAAGCCGTGCTCTGCACCCAAGGATCCCAGTGCCAGCTTCTTCATCAGGTTAGTTTCTCCCTGCAGAGAGGTCTGCAAAGGCCTTGGTGACTTCTAAAGATAGTCGATGCAAAAAGCATCACAACCTCCTGGGAAAATCAAGCCAATCTCTTCTTTAAGAGGAAAAATGAGAAGAAAAATTCTATCCAAGTTGAAGGAGATGATGCTTTGCTGTCATCACCCAAGGTGGCAACCCCGACCGAGTGTGGCTTATGGAAACCTTTGTATCTCAGGGTTAGAGGACTGGTGACAGGGCAGATGACTGGGAGCAAGATGGCACTTTCAGCTACTGGAACTGATTTCCTGGAGGGATTCCTAGATGGCTTTTTCAAGAACTCCCTCTTACACTGAAGTGAGACCATTAAATCAATAAGCCCAGTGCCCAGCGGCCAAACGTATGATCATCGTGGCAGGCAAAGCTCCATTACATGGGTGGGTTGTATCTGCTCTTACAGCATTGTGCACAGAAGCGCCTACATTATTAAGGCCAATTTGACTCATATTTCTCGTTCAAGAGTGTTTATTCTGTTTGTTCTACTCCATCCTAAGCCCAGTTCACAGGAATGAGCTGTTTTTTTCTATATTTATTCCTCTTTCTTTTGAACTGTGACATATAAGCTCTGTGAGGGTAGGGCCTCTGCTTTGAAGCTCTCTACAAGCACTGAAAAACAAAATTCTTTTAGGGGTAAGAGATCTTGTCTGTCTTTCTCTATTAACTGAGTAGTATGGTGTAGTTTCTAAATTTTACAGTTTTGCTACTAACCAGCACATTTGGCCAGGATTACTTTTAATGAAAATATCCAGGGTTAGCAGGTTAATTTGTACAGACTTTCTAAAAGACAACTTGCTCAAAACTGATTTTAAAAAAATTCTTAAACTATGCAAACCCTTTGACCCAGAATTTCTGCTTCTAAAAAAGAGTCTAAAGGAAATAAATAAATATATAAATGAGCATATGTGCCAAGATTAATGATAAAGATGTTCACTGCAGTGCTGCTTATAACAGAAGTTTTTTGCAAATAACCTAAATTAAGAGAAATCAGTTAAATATATTAGGGCACATTTGTAACGACCCTTGGATCCACAGGGTTCCTTGGTGGTGCCTCAGGGGCCATGAGGTGAAGGGGAGGTAGAGCAGGAAGAAAGCCAGGGGGAGCCTGAGTGAGTGGGGCCCTGGATCTCCCATTCCTGCTTTAACCTCAAAAGCTTGAATTTTATGTTTCATGTTGGGTGGTTCCTTTTGCAGAATTAGTTCTGCTGCCAAAAATAGTTGGAAATGGTCTGAATATTACTGAAACAGGAGGATATCTATAATGCTTTGTAAAGTGGAAGAAAGCAGACTACAAAACTACTTCAGCATCATCTCATTTTTGTCTCCATATATGTATATGTATATATACATAAAAATACACACACCAATCATTTATACAGCGATGAGCATGCTATCCTTTTTGGGTTTCGGCAAAAAGTTATTTTTAACTTTAAAAATAGGTTTTTTACATGATTTTCAGCATTTTAAGTTTTTCAACCATTATAATGCCTAAAATCAAATCAATAGTTAACTATCAGTTCTTGATCTTAAGACTAGAACTTTCATGTAAGAATCTTGAAACGAATTGTTCTTCTGTCCCTTTCAGAGGAAGAGAAACTAAGGAATGAAATAATACTGTGAATTACTGTAAAACTGAGAAACTGCCATGGATCCCGTGGACAGTTTCCTTTTTGAGGTATGTGTCAAGTGTGACCGCAGAATCCTTCAGTTTTTCAAAGGTGGATAAATCACTTGGTAGATAGGGGAAAACCGTATGTTTTCATGGTAAAAATACAAAATTCATACATGTTTTGTACTCAATGAAATTATCAGAGCAAAGAGATGCTAATGAAAAGTTAATATAACTAGAGGCACTTGGCAAGGTCGGAGGAAACCAGCAGGCAGGAGAAGGTATGGCCCTGAGAACAGCTGAGGACAGTGGGGAACAGCGGGCAGTAGCTTCAGCAGCACATCATGGACACTAGAGGCACTTAATTCAACTCTAATCAATGAAGGTAAGGATGATGGCAATGGTGATGGTGATGGTAACACTAACGTTTACAGAGAGATTACAGTGGCCCAGGGACTGCTCTAAGCACTTTACATGTATGAGCTCTTAATCTCACCACACCCTTCCAGGGTAGAAACTATTAATAGTCCCATTTTCCCAAAGAGGAGACTGAGGAACAGAGAGAATTCACAGTCAGTGTCCATGCCAGGATGTGAAGTGCTTCATTCATTTTATTATCAGTATGCTAACTCTAAAAATACAAATGAGATCATTTTCATTTGTTTTGTTTTTGTACACACAGAGGCATAATGACAAAAGACTTCTGATGCCAACAGACCTAGGCTCAAGTTCTGGATCTCACCTTCCTCTTGGAGCCTCAGTTTCCTCACCTGACACACTGTCAAGGTGCTGTGAATAAGGTGATTTTGTGTATCCAGATCTTGGCCCAGAGTGTGCTGTAAGTGGGTGCAGAATAAATGGAAGCTAATAAAGTTACTAAGACAAGAAAATGAAGCAAGTGAGGGGACTTAACTGGATAACATTTTAAGTTATTGAGTAAATGAGTAAATGCACCTGAGTATACTTTTATGGTGACTATATAATTTATTATCTAAACCAGGAGAGATTAAAGAGGAAAGGGGTCCTATTAATAATTACTCTGGGATAATAGGTATAATCAGATTCTGTCCTGGGCAAATCGGGCTGTGCAGTCACCTCCTGGTAAACAGTGGTTCTGAGCCCACAGCTATGGGACGTTTTCCCGGCTTCACCTAGCCCATCAATCCCTACTTCAGGATGGTCACTAGGCTGGGGAGGGAGGGGCATCAAAGATGAAACTCTCTAGGCTGTGCATTAGCAATAATGCAGGAGATGGGAGTCTATATATCTGCGTAGATGAACTCTGTTCTTAAGAATTATCTTAATTATTAATTACTGGAAAAACCAATCCTCATCTAGTATTTATGCTCCACTACGACACCTTGTCTTATGATCACTCATCCCTCTGTGGTCTTTGAAAGGAAAGACTGTACAAGCTCATAGGTAGAAATTTAAAATCAAACCTCACATACATGCCCTCCTGCGAGAGGCTCTGCCGCGCCGACAGCCGTGATGACTGAGCACCGGCAACGTGCTCTCTGAAGCTATGTACCCCTTGCAATGACATGGTACGTGGCTTGCAAACAGCACTTCTCATTCACAGGATCACAAGATAGCAGAGCGTGGAGGGATTCTTTGGTCCAGTCCCTTCATTTCAAGCCCAGAGTTCTCAAGTGACTTAACTTAGGTGAAGCCACACACTTGGCTAACTGCAGAAGAGGAACAAGAAGCCAAACCCAGGATGGGGCTCAGAGCACGCTATTCTTTCCATTGTTTTCCAGCAGCTTCCCTGAAAAATAGCCCTACTAGCTCAAAGAGCAATATAGTAACTCCAAAAATAACACATGATTTCAGGTGTGTCAGAGTTACTACTAGGAACTAAATATTCTCCCATTGTAGTCTACAGTATTCTTATAATTAGACATATTTTCAGTTCTTATTGGGAGAAAATTAAAATTAGATTTATGTTTAAATTCTCTGCATTGGCCAGGTAATAAGGAGTTTAAATAACACATGTGCAGCAAAGACCAGACGATAAACAAAGCCTCTAATTTGGGACATTTACTTCCTAACACTGACAGGTGGGAATTAAAAAAAAAAAAAATCAGACAGCCCAAGCCAGGGTGAGGAAGCCAGAAAAGAAAATAGTTACTAATCTGCTGGTTTGGGGATGCCTGACCAGGTATATAAATGAAAAGCAACCTTGTTGGTTATTTGTTTGCTTTCTATTGTTTAAAATTTACATTTTCCTGACCTTTGGATCCAGCATGGTAGTTTATGATAAGATAGAAGTTTGGGGTGAAAGAGAGCTGGATGAATGCTCTTTGCTGGGACACTGAGTAATATCCAAGGTCAAGCTTTTTTAAAGAAAGAAATAAAAGTACTCTGCCTCGAATATATATTCCATTTTAAATAGGAGAATCAGAGAAGAGACATGGCTTAATTGGAAATGAAGAAAGAAAAACACCAACAAATAGATTAATTTGCGAGATTCTGAGTTCCTAGATATTCTTGGCCTTACCCTTCTGAACTTTTCCTCTTATGACAAAAGAAATTATACATTCTCCTGACTCTTCTTAAATTGGGTTTAAAATACTCGATGAGCCAGGGTAATCAGGTAAGAAAAAGAAATAAAAGGCATCCAGTTTGGACAGAAAGAAGCAAGATCTATTTCTGTTGGCTGGTGACATGATCTTACATACAAAAAAACCCCAAGGAATCCACCAAAAACACTATTAGAACTAATAAACAAGTTTAGCAAGGTTGCAGTGTTAAAGGCTGATCTTCAAAAATCAATTGTATTTCTCTACACTAGCAGTGAATAATCCAAAAATGAAATTAAAATCACAGTTGAAGTTATAATAGCATCAAAATGAATAAAATACTTAGAAATAAATTTAACAAAAGAAGTATAAGATTTATACACTGAAAAGTATAAAACAATGTTGAAGGCATTAAAGAAGACCTAAATAAATGGAAAGGTATCCCATTTCATGAATCTAAAGACTTCGTATTATGAAAATGGCGATTCTACCTAAAGTGATCTACATATTCAGTGCAACCCTTGTCAAATATCCTAACTGTTTGTTGTTGGTTTTTTGCAGAAATTGACAAGCTGATCATAAAATTCATGTGGAAATGTAAGGAATCCAGAAGAACCAAATCAATCTTAAAAAAAAGGACAAAGTTGGAAGACACATTTCTCAGTTTTAAAACTTACTACAAAGCTGCTGTAATTAGGAGAATGTGGTACTGGCATAAGGATAGATGTGTAGATAAATGGAATCGATACAAAATTCACTTACGGTCAATTAACTTTTTTATAATGTGCCAGACAATTCAATGGGGGAAAAGCCTTTTCAGCAAATGGTCCTGGGAAAACTGGATGTTCACATGGAAGAATGAAGTTGGATTTCTATTTCACACCATATACAAAAATTAACAGAAAGTCAATCAGAGACTAAATGTAAGAGCTAAAACCATACAACAATTAGAAGAAAATACAGAGGCAAATCTTTGTAACTTTGGATTATGCAATGGTTTCTGAGATATGACACCAAAAGCGCAATCAACAAAAGAAAAAAAAATAGGTAAATGGGAGTTCATCAAAATGTAAAACTTTTGTGCTTTCTTCACCAAGAAAGCAAAACGCAATCCACAGGATCAGAGAAAATATTTGTAAATCATACATCTGATAGCAGACTTGTATCCAGAAAATACAAGGAGCTCTTATAATTCAACAATAAAAAAACCCAATTTAAAAATAGGCAAAGGATTTGAACAGACATATTTTAAAAGAATTCATATAAATGGTCAATAAGCATACGAAAAGACCCGCAACCATTAGGAAAACATTAGCCATTAGGAAAACATAAATCCAAACCACAATTAAGAAAGGAAGGGGAGTGATGAGTTATTGTTTAACAGGTAGTTTCTGTTTGGGATGATGAAAAATTTCTGGAAGTGGATGGTGACGATGGTTGCCCAACATGTGAATGTACTTAATGTCACTGAATTATACACTTAAAATGGTAAATTTTATGTTATATATATTTTACCATAATAAAATTAAAAACCATAATGAGATGCTATTTCACACCCGTTGGATAGCTATAATCAAAATGACAAAGAATAACAAATTTTGGTGAGGATGTGGAGAAAACGGAACTCTCATATAAATTGTTGGTAGGAGTACGAAATGATGCAGTCACTTTGGAAAAGAGACTGGTAATTTCTCAAACAGCTAAACATAGAATTACCATATGATCCAAAAACACCCCTCCTGGGTAAATACCCAAGAGAATTTAAAACCCGTTCCCACCTGAAAATCCTGTACATGAATGTTCAGTGAAGCAGTATTCATAATACTACAAAAGTAGAAACAATTTAGATGTCCATTAATTGATGAATGGGTAAACCAAATGTATATTCACACAATGGAATATTATTCAGCCATAAAAAGTAACATGGCACTGATACATGCTGTAACATGGACAAACCTTGAAAACATAATGCTAAGTAAAAGAAGTCAGGTGCAAAAGGTCACATATTGCATGAGTCTACAGAATGTCAAGAACAGGCAAATCCATAGAGACAAAAAGTAGACTAGTGCTTGTCAGGGGCTGGAGGAGGGAAGAATAGAAAACAACTGCTAAGGGGCACAGAGTCTCTAATAGGGTAGGAAAATGTCCTGAAATTAGATATTGGGGATGGTAAGCACACTTTGTGAATGTGTAAATTATATTTCAACAGATCTATTATTTTTTGAAAATGATCATCAAATGGAGTGCTGAGTAGGCATGACACGTCAAAGAGTTTAACACCCTATAATTATAACCCAGCTTAACTGCATTGAAAGCAAATATTTTAGGGTTGGAAAAACTACTCGCTTGATGTACCCCTTTCTCTGCCTGAGGGCACTGTTCATCATTCCCAAGTGATTCACATCCCTCTGCTCTGACCTCTTGCTCTACGTAAGAAGGATCAGACAAAAGAATGAAAACATACAAGCATCTGTGGTTTCCCTTGTAAAATATCGAGAAGACAGTGATGACCGTGCATGTGACTCACTGCTTCACTCATCCCTGGCTTTGGCGAGGGCAGAGAGCAACATTCTGGGAAAATGAAGCCAAGAAGACATAATTATAGGTAAGTCCACTTTGGCCAGAGAGAAGCAGTGCACACTCATATTTGAGACAAACCTTGCACTCTCAGCATCCCCAGAGCCAACTACAGTGAAGTCTGTGAAATGGATCCTCCCAACAGACACGTAAACAGTTCTAGAGAGACTTAAAGCACAAGTAACGTGGTGCTTGGGGGAAACCTCCATCATACACCAAGATGTAACTGTGGTCTGCTATGTGTCCAGAAGAGTAAAAACTTAGCTTATTACACTAAGCAAATCTTGGTGCAAAATGAAGTAAAAAGAGTACATAAAGTCTTTCTACCACTTTGGTAGAAACTGTGGTCTTTAAGCATTAAATACCATTTTAGGCATCTTTTCTTAATAATATCTTGAAATAAACAGAATCTAAAAGCAGTTTTAGGTTATTGGAAAGAGGAAATATAAGGTACCAGTCAAGTATAAGAGTTTAAAAAATTCAACATACGCAAATCAACTGGTTCAACATACGCAAATCAATCAATGTAATACATCACATCAACAAGAGAAAGGACAAAAACCACATGATCATCTCAATCGATGCAGAAAAAGCATTTGATAAAATTCAACATCCATTTATGATAAAAACTCTCGCCAAAGTGGGTATAGAGGGAACATATCTCAACATAATAAAAGTTACATATGACAAACCTACAGCCAGCATAGGACTCAACGGTGAAAAACTCAAAAGCTTCCCACTAAAATCTGGGACAAGACAAGGATGCCCACTATCACCCCTCCTATTCAACATAGTCCTGGAAGTCCTAGCCACAGCAGTCAGGCAAGAGAAAGAAATAAAAGGGATCCAAATTGGAAAAGAAGAGGTAAAAGTGTCATTATATGCTGACGACATGTTACTATATATAGAAAACCCTAAAAGGTCCACACAAAAACTACTAGAGCTGATCGAAGAATTCAGCAAGGTAGCAGGTTACAAGATTAACGTTCAAAAATCAGTTGCATTTCTTTACACTAACGATAAATCAACAGAAAAAGAAAGAAAAGAAACAATCCCCTTTAAAATAGCACCCAAAGTAATAAAATATCTGGGAATAAATCTAACCAAGGAGGTGAAAGAATTATACACAGAAAACTCTAAACCATCGATGAAGGAAATTAAAGAAGACTTTAAAAAATGGAAAGATATTCCATGCTCCTCGATTGGAAGAATCAATATTGTTAAAATGGTCACACTGCCCAAGGCAATCTACAGATTCAATGCAATTCCTATCCAATTACCCAGGACATATTTCACAGAACTAGAACAAATCATAATAAAATGTATATGGAACCATCAAAGACCTAGAATTGCCAAAGCATTACTGAAGAGAAAGAAAGAGGCTGGAAGAATAACTCTCCCAGACTTCAGACAATACTATAGAGCTACAGTCATCAAGACAGCATGGTATTGGTACCAAAACAGACATATAGACCAATGGAACAGAATAGAGAGCCCAGAAATGAACCCACAAACTTTTGGTCAACTCATCTTCGACAAAGGAGGCAAGAATATACAATGGAATAAAGACAGTCTCTTCAGCAAATGGTGTTGGGAAAACTGGACAGCAGCATGTAAAACAATGAAGCTAGAACACTCCCTTACACCATGTACAAAAATCAACTCAAAATGGATTAAAGATTTAAACATAAGACAAGATACAATAAACCTCCTAAAGGAAAACATAGGCAAAACATTATCTGACATACATTTCAAAAATTTTCTCCTAGAAGAAATAAAAGCAAGAATAAACAAATGGGACCTAATGAAATTTACAAGCTTCTGCACAGCAAAGGAAACCAGAAGTAAAACAAGAAGAAAACCTACGGAATGGGAGAAAATTTTTGCAAGTGAAACCGACAAAGGCTTGATCTCCAGAATATATAAGCAGCTCATACGACTCAATAAGAAAAAAATAAACAACCCAATCCAAAAATGGGCAGAAGACCTAAACAAGCAATTCGCCAAGGAAGACATACAAATGATCAAAAAGCACATGAAAAAATGCTCAATATCACTAATTATCAGAGAAATGCAAATCAAAACTACAATGAGGTATCACCTCACACCAGTCAGAATGGCCGTCATTCAAAAATCCACAAATGACAAATGCTGGAGAGGCTGTGGAGAAAGGGGAACCCTCCTACACTGCTGGTGGGAATGCAGTTTGGTGCAGCCACTGTGGAAAACAGTGTGGAGATTCCTCAAAAGAGTAGGAATAGACTTACCATATGACCCAGGAATCCCACTCCTGGGCTTGTATCCAGAAGGAAATCTACTTCAGGATGACACCTGCACTCCAATGTTCATAGCAGCACTATTTACAATAGCCAAAACATGGAAACAGCCTAAATGTCCATCAACAGGTGACTGGATAAAGAAGAGGTGGTATATTTATACAATGGAATACTACTCAGCCATAAAAACCGACAACATAATGCCATTTGCAGCAACATGGATGCTCCTAGAGAATGTCATTCTAAGTGAAGTAAGCCAGAAAGAGAAAGAAAAATACCATATGAGATCACTTATATGTGGAATCTAAAAAACAAAAACAAAAACAAACAAACAAACAAAAACAAAGCATAAATACAGGACAGAAATAGACTCACGGACAGAGAATACAGACTTGTGGTTACCAGGGGGGTAGAGGGTGGGAAGGGATAGACTGGGATTTCAAAATTGTAGAATAGATAAACAAGATTACACTGTATAGCACAGGGAAATATACACAAAATGTTATGATAAATCACAGAGAAAAAAATGTGACAATGAGTGTGTATATGTCCATGAATGACTGAAAAATTGTGCTGAACACTGGAATTTGACACAAAATTGTAAAATGATTATAAATCAATAAAAAATGTTAAAAAAAGAGAAAAAAAAGAAGTGAAAATAAGTAAAAAGAAAATTTAATAACAATAAGATAAATAAATAATTATAATTTTCATATCTAGTTTATGGTTAGGTAGGAAAAAATAGAAGGGTTATCTAATTATTCCAACTAAGCTTTTATTTTAGCACTAAGAATGGGATTTATACACTGACCATTGAAAATATATTAAATAAAGCTTTAAAGAAAAAAAAAAAATTCCAGCACCTCTTCTTCCTAGCCATAACTTTGAGCAAATTATTTAAGCCACAAAGCTTCAATTTCCTTACTCAAAACATGAGGATAATAATAGCACTGACATCATCAGAATGGCTATCATTAAAAAGTCCACAAATGATACATGTATAAATAAACACACACGTGCATACAGTGGAATATTACTCAGCCATAAAAAGAATGAACTAATGCCATTTGCAGCAACATGGATGGTCCTGGAGATTGTCATACTAAGTGAAGTAAACCAGACAGAGAAAGACAAATACCATATAATATCACTTATTGTGGAATCTAAAAAAAATGACCCAAGTGAACTTATTTACAAAACAGAAACAGACTCACAGACATAGAAAAAAACTTATGGTTACATGGGTGGGGGAGAAAGGGAGGGTGAGGATACTAACTACTATACATAAAATAAATAAACAACAAGGTCCTACAGCATAGAACAAGGAGCTATATTCAATATCTTATAATAGCCTATAATGAAAAAGAATATGAAAAGGAATATATACATGTATAACGGAATCACTATGCTGTACACCAGAAATTAACACAACATTGTAAACTGACTACATTCAATTAAAAAAAAAAGTACTATTGACATCATAGGATTGTTGAGAAAATTAAAGAGGCCACAGTGCAGGTAAACTGCTTCACGTGGAGCCTGACACACAAAAAGGACTTGACTGATAATCCTACTCTCCTGAGTGACAATTCTCTTTCACTGGAGTAGGGAACATGAAGGTCTGGGAAGGGCCTTCCACCAGTGTCTCTGTGCACCAGAACCCTAGTCCCCTCCTGTCTTGGCCTCCATCTCCCAGCAGTGACATTGGGCTCATCAGGACCGTCCTTCTGTTCTTCCCACAAATCGCCTTCTCCTTCAAATCTCACCATTTCTCTCAATGACAGCTCATTGTTCCTCTGTTATCTTTGACTCTCTGTCCATTCCCTACATCCAAAAAGTGTTTCAATTCTTGCCAACTCTTCCTTTCCATTCGCGCTTGTTCTCTGACTTTCACTGTACAAATTGCTCTTACCATCCCTGTAATCTAAGCCCATTCTTGTCCCTGATTGATCTCCTTACCCGCATGTCCTTGTAAGGCAAACTACTCTGCTGCGTATTGGATCACAGCTAAATATCAGTCCTGACTTAGCACCCAATCATTTTGCCAGTTCAGTTTCATCCTCTACCATGCCTGAATATGAACTGTTTGCTTTATTTTATTTTTAAAATCATATTATACAAGTAAAAAGCTTAATCCCTTATTTTCATCAATTTAATTTTCTTATCATCTGTCACAAATACCCAGTAATTTGGCCCTAGTTCTTTTTGTACATCAATTTGATTCTAAAAATACCAAACAGTAAAATTTACTTTTTTCTTTTGATGCGCAGTTGTATGTGACATGTTAATGCACGTGTAGCTCCATGTAACCGCCACCATAATCAAGATACAGACCAGTTTCATCATCCCCCAAAGCTCCCTTTATAGTGCTGTCCCTTTGTAGTCACCCCTTCTTCCTACCGTCACCCCTGACAACCTGACCTACCTTCTGCTTATGCTGCTCTAATTACCTGGGATGTCCCCACTCCTCTTCTCCTCCAAGTCATCTAGAACTCATCTGTCACGACATCACACAAACTCCACCTTTCTGTGAATCACTGATTGTGCCTGTTCAAGAAGCACTTGTGAAGCACTGAGTACATGACAGATGCAGGACTGGGTACAGGGAAGACAACGATGGGTCAGAGCATCCGCCTGCCCTGACGAAGCCCACCAACATGCTGCGTGCCACAGGAATGGTACCTGCACGAGCTACAGTGACAGTCCGGAAAAGCAGGTGGCAGTTCCATCAGAGGGGGACAACATTTACACCATGTCTTCAGAGGAAAGGAATGTCCTCCGAAGAGGGAGCCTCATGGGCTCCAGGGACAGATTTGGTTTATTGGGCCTGAAACTGATGCCATTTGGGGGTCTTCAATTAAAAAAGAATGCAATGTTTACAAATATGAAGTTAGGTAAAACTACAAATTTTCTGAAGCTGATAAACACCATGAGCGTATAAATTCCAGAACAAGACACTGTTGTTATTGTTGTTGTTGTTTATTAGTGAATTAACTGCCCCAAATGCTTCTATGATATTCTCCTCCTACGCTTTGGCCTCCTTCTCTGATTGGTTTTTGTTTGTTTGGTTGGTGTTTTTGTTTTGTTTTGGGGGGAGTTAATTAGGTTTATTTATTTATTTTAATGGAAGTACTGGGGATTGAACCCAGGACAACATGCATGCTAAGCATGTGCTCTACCACTGAGCTCTACCCTCCCCCTTTGATTGATTTTATATCATTTTCTGTAGAGAGACTAGGAAGACCTGTCTTTCCTCTGGCATGGGTGTGAGAAATCCAGTTTTTGTTATGGTTTTAGAAGTTTCTTTCAGTTTCACAACTTTGTTTCAGCCATGCCTCATCTGTCGCTTCTCTCTGCAATGTCTTTCTCAGGCAGAGGAAAGCCCGAGAGTTTCTCCATCCCCCGATAGTGGCCCTGGGTTGGAGGAGGGAGTGTGAGGTGGCTGTGGAGCCTGAGTCAGAGTGGCCCCCTCGCAGGGCAGAGTGGCTCTAGTTCAGATCTTCCCCTGGAGGTCAAAGACAGGCAGACACTCAATGAGATGGCTGGGAGCAGGCTGTCACTGGGGTCTGGGCAGGTGGGGAGGAAGTACAGACAGACAATTGGCCCTGCCTGGAGCCCCAGGACTTCCACCCCAGGGTGTGACAGTGCCCTTGGCTCAGGCCCCCAGCAGGGCTGCTGCTTCCTCTCTGAGTCCTGGAAAACATGCCAAGCCTTGGAAGGTGCACATGCAAATGCCCTGAGGCATAAACTTTGTATCATCACTGGAAATCCACTTCTTTGTAAAGCAAGGGTGTTTAAGACAGCAGGGCATATTCAGGGAACTGCACACTATCTAGTTTGCTGGAGGACTGCTGAGAAGTTTGAACTTGATTCTTTAGGCAAAAGGAAGCCAAAGTAGCTATCAAAGCATGTAAAAGAAGTAGTCAGCTTTGTCCTGTAGGAAAGGCAACAGATGAAAGTCACAGCATGGATGAGGGCAAAGTCTTGAAAAGGTCATTAAAATGGTCCAGGAGAGGAATGACAAGGCTGTAATGAAAGCAGTAGGAATAGAGTGGAAATGTAACAGTGATAATGATCCTAGAAACATCAATAAAAACTAACATTCATTGAGCATGGCACTGAGTGCTTGTAAGTGTCTTAAGTTGTTTAATCCTCATAGATCCTCCAAGAACAGATGAGGAAACTGAAACTTTCAGAGGTTAAGTAACTTGTACTTGGTCAGTAGGTGACAGGGATGAGGACCCAATGCATCTGTTTCCTGAGCTGTGGAAAATGATGCCAGATTAGATTTGGGGGTTGAGGGAGACAAAAAGAAACGATGGAAAGGGGAGCATTTAAGGTGAATAAGATAATGAAAACTGAATCAGGAAATACTTTTCCCTCTTCTTGATTCTTTGAGCAAATAATTTCTATTACTGTCTAGATGTTTTCACAGTTGAATGTACTGTTTTTACAACCAGACCGTAAACTACCTGAGTAACTGACTAAGTACAGCATTACCTATGTTCTATATTATATACTCAGTCAACAATTACTGGGTGTCTACTTACAGCCAGAGCCTGGGGTGGACACCAGGAATACAGGGATGAAGAAGACAAAATGCCGTCCCTGAACTTTGACATTTACAGCCCAGCGGGAGTGATAGCGGATTTTATTGTGATACTACAGGGCAACCCTAGAGTTATAAATATTGTCATCTGAGAGCCCAGAGGGGGAGAGCACATCTGGACGCACCCTCCCCCGAGGAGGTCACAAAAGTATTCAACAACAGTGTTACTTAAACTAGGGATCAACATATACACAGGGTCAGCATATGCATAATATGGTCCTTCCAGCCTGATGAGACTCCACGTACAGAGGCTTGAGATGTTAAGTGTGTTCAGTAGAAGACAAAAGTGACTTAGATGGAATGGAAACCTAGTGGTGAGTGGTTGGAGATTGATGGTAAGTAATTCTGAAAATTATCTTCAGTGACCTGTCTGTACTTACTTGACTGCCTGGAATAACTGGTGCATGGGATGATTTAACCAGGGTGTTGAGAGCAGGAGAAGCAAGACGTCGCTGCCTACGGTAGATTGTAATTCCTTATATGTACACCCTTTCCAATTGGATTTCGCTGCTCTTCCCATCAACAGGTGGGTCTGTTTCCTCATTACTTGCATGTAGGCTTGGCCATGTAACTAGCTCTGAGAAATGGGTCATTCACAACTGTGATGCAAGCAGTAACTTGAAGAGTGCTTACCCACGGGGGTTTACTATTTTTTGCTATTCTCTGGGAATTCTTTCACCATTATGTGAACAAGCCCAGGCTAGCCTTTTGGAGGATGAGACCTAGTGGATAGAAGCTCTGTCCCAGCCATTTCTAAATCATCTAGACATCTTAGTGACGCCAACCTAAATGAGGAGCCTCAGCTAAGCTGGCCTAGATAAGAAGTGCTGGGAGGGGTGGGTATAGCTTAGTGGTAGAGCACATGCTTAGCATGCAGTAGGTCCTGGATTCAATCCCCAGTATCTCCATCAAAAAAGAATAAAAAAGAAATGCCCACAAAACCCACAGAGTAGCAAGAAATGATAAATATTGATTGCTTTAAGCCACTAAATTTTGGAGTGGTGTGTTACATAGCAAAAGCCAGGTGACACACTGCCCTACTTCCTCTCTTCATCATCATCACACTCTGGATTATGAACATCAAACAGCAGGGGAGGGTATAGCTCAAGTGGTAGAGCTCATGCTTAACATGCCGAGGTCCTGGGTTCAATCTCCAGTACCTCCTCCAAAAAATAAATAAATAAGTAAACCTAATTACCTTCCCCCCCAATCAAAGAAAAAAGTAAAAACTAAAGTGAATATGAACATCAACCGGCAGTTATTCACCTGGATTCTTTCCTTCGATTTTGGGAGGGGAAAAGTGAATCCTCACAATTAGAAAAAAAAATTAATCTTCCAAACCTGGATGCCATTACTATTTGCTTCTAGGATTCCAATGTCCTTGTAGTCTATATGAGTTGGTACAAGGTCTTTGCTGGACTATGAATCAGCTCACTTGTCTCTCTAACCACACCCTTCCTGGAGACGCTGAATTGAGTTTAGGCTCAGGGGTAATATCAGCAAAGGGGCCTCATGTTCTGTGAAGAGGACTGAGTCTTGCTCCCCTCTTGAACTTTATTGACAAATTGTGGAGAGATATTAAGGGGCTGATTTTCCCACCTCAAGGGGAAAAACCCTGGGTTATTGTCTGGATTATTGTCTTTTCACAAGCCTAAATTGCCCTGGCTGCTCTACAAAAGAAACTGACCGTCTCTTCCTTGTGATCCCCACAGAGTAAAGCTCAAAACTTTTCACTTTGTCTTCCACATAGTTAAGTTTGCTGGTTGCTCTCATTAGTTAATCTGAAATATTTTGGAAGAGTGTTGAAAGGGGTTTCGCAACAACAAGTAATTCTCCTAGAGGGAAATGTTAGAAACTCAGCTGTGGAAGAAATAAATGTGAAACATGTAATACCTATCTGTCCCACTCCCCATTCCACCCTCTGAGAAATCAGTAGAGATAAAGATGGAAGATAGTAATTTTTAATACTTGGAACTTTTCTATAGTAAAACTGACTTGAGGCTAAAAATAAAAAGACATTTCTTAAGTAAGCATTTGCTTAAACACAGAGGGTGAAGACAGAGCTACAGAAGAAGGAAACGAATCTGCATTCCTATCTCTGAGTTCTGAGACTCCAGGCAAGACCACCAGGAGTCCAATTTGCATGAAAGCAAGTTTAAGACTCTTAAGCAGTGAAAGGAAACAGAGGTAGTGTTCCAGTATTCACTTTCTCAGAAAGCAGCTCTCCAATTTACACCCTGGGAAGGCCACTCATATCTCCAAAGTCAATTCAAACATTATGTCTTCTAGAAGCCTTCTTGACCACTGTACCCTTAAAAAAAAGTTCATAATTTCTGCTTCTACCTTTGCCCTTACCAGCCTGCTTTATAATGTACTCTTCACATATCTGCTTCTTCCACTAAATTCAGAATGGCTTCAGATTGAAAGGGATGGAGAGGCTGTGCCTTATCCATCTAGCAAAGGAGTTACAAGAGATAAAAAATTTGTTGAATTAATGAATTAACAAATTAGACGCCAGTTAATGGAGACTGAATAAGACAGAGGGTAGAGCTAGTCAAATATTCTTTTGTACAGATACTAAGGAAATTGTTCCAAATTCCTCAATAAGTGGAATAAACAGAAGGCACTCAGTAACCTACATACTCGCTATTTGAAGTGTGGTCCACAAACTAGCAGCATCAGCATGATCTGAGAACTTGTTACAAAAGCAGAATCTCAGGTCCCACTCCAGAACCACTGAATCAACGTCTTGATTTTAACAAGATCCTTAGGTGATTCACATGCACATGGCTGAGAATCACTTATTTAAGATACTGGCTTTCGTAGCTGTCTGTATATAGGAATCACCTGTAAAGTTTTCCAAAATGTTAATGTCTGGGTCCCACTTCTAGAGATTCTAATTTGAATGGTCTGGGACTTCTTTCTAACCAAGATGGAGTCACAGAGACCTAATTTATCCTTCATGACTTAAATGACAGAACAAAAATTGACAGCCTATGTGAAACAATGATTTTCAGACTGCATTAATTGTCTATTGCTGAGTAACAAGTTACCGCCAAATTTAGCAGCTTGAAAAATGCACATTTATTACCTCACAGTTTTTATAATTCAGGAAGCCAGGCATGGTTTAACTATTATGAAATTGTCACATATTATCAATATTAGTAATGATCCTCTAGCTCAGGGTCTCTCCCAGGGCTGCAGTTGATGTGTTGGCCAGTGACATGGTTTCATCTGAATGCTCAACTGAAAAAGACTCCACCTCTAAGCTCACTCATGTGGTCGCTGGCAGGACTCAGTTCCCTGTGGGCAGTGGGACTGCGGGCCTCCATTACTTTCTGACTATTGGCTAGCAGCTGCTCTCAGTTCCTTGCCATGCAGGAAGGAACTGCATGGCAGGGTGCTTCATCAAACAAGCAAGAGAGAGAGTCTTCTATCAAGATGGAAGTCAGTGTATTCTGTAACATTCTGTAATCATAGAAGCGACATCCTCTCACACTTGCCTTATATTTGTTAGTTACTAGATCCAGCCCTGGCTCAAAATATGAATACCAGAGGGTGGGGATCATCGAGGGCCATCTTAGATGCTTCCTACTACACAGATAGCAAGTGTCAATGGTTTCTAACTGAAGGGTTACAAACAAAATTGGATGGACAACTATACTTACCAGCTTACTGTCAGCAGGCAGTTCTAGGCTGCAGTGCATGAAATGGGAAATCAACCAGAGTTCAGTGGTTTCTATGAAGTGAAGATACAGAGAGGCCAAGGCAGCAAGAATTAATGAGTAAGAGTACTAGTTGCAGAGAGAAAGCTCAGGAAATGTATTGAGGGGTCCCCTTGAGTCTCTGGCTGAGTACTCATCCGTGTATGTCTGAGTAGGAATCACCTGAATACACAGAAATAACCATCAGGAAGGAGTAATGAGAAAAAATTCCAGAATTCACAGAGGGCAAGAGTGGAAGTGACCATAATCCACAAGACATAGAGTGGAAGCCCTAGATATTCCTCAGCCTACACTAAAGGCTGCTCTGGACTTGTTCTAACAAAATTTAAAAGGAAGTCTCTAAAGTTTCAACTAATTCCAAGTAAATTAAATGTGTGCCAGAGCAAACCCAACCTTATTTGAAAAAACAGTACAAAATCCAACAATCAATAATGTAATATTCACAACAGTTAACATTTAATAACAAATTGTAGGCACGCAAAGTAGGAAATAAGGCCTAAAACCAGGAGAGAACTCAATCAAAAGAAACAGATCTAGAAGACAGAGAGAATGGAACTAGCAGAAAAGAATCTAAAAAATAGTTAGAACATTAGCATATTATAAATATGATCCAAATGTTTAAGCAGGTAAAGGAAAATATGACCATGATTTAGAGAAAAATGGAAGATATGAAAAAGACCTGAATGAATGACTAAAGGAAAAAAATCCAACGTGTGAAATGAAAAATACACTGTTTGGGATTAATAGAAGACTAGATATTGAAATGTTCAATGACTATGAAGGTACAATGATAACAATATCCAAAAGGAAACAGAAAAGCAACTGAAAAAAATATGAAGAGAGCAGCTGTGACCTGGGGGGCAATGTCAGGTGGGCCCATATACATGCAATTGGTATCTCAGAAGAAAAGAGGGGGAAGGAAGAAAAAATATTTATGAAAATAATGGTCAAAATTTTCCAAATTTGATGAAATCTATAGACTCACAGATACAAGAAACTCAATGAATTTGAGCAGAATAAGCAGAAAAAAACACATTAAATGACTAAAGCTGGTGATAAAGAGAAAAAAATGAAAGCAGTCACAAGAAGATAGTGTATCCAATAAACAAGCTTCTTGTCAGAAACCATGCAAGTCAGAAGATGATGGAAAGTCATCTTTAAAGCATGAAAAGAATAAAATTACCAACCAAAATTCTTTACCCATAAAAACTACTTTCAAATTTGAAGGCAAACTAAAGATATTTCAGGCAAACCAAATTTATTGCTGGCCTCCATGAATTCTGAGAGCTGTGAAGGCAGTTCTTTAGGCAGAAGGAAAGTGATACCTGCAGGCAGATGGAAATGCATAAAGGAAGAAAGAGAACCAGACACGGTGAATATGTGACTAGGAATGACTTCTTTCCCTTTCAAAAATTCTTTTTTAAAAGTAATTTTTAAATAAAAATAATAAAAATGTATTCTGAAAATGCAAAATATAACATAGAGAGAAGTAGAATTTGTAACAATATCACAAAAGATGAGCAGGTAGAAATGAAAGTACCAGCCGGAAGGTTCTTGCACCAGGTGCTGATCTAAGTGTAACTTCTGAGGTGAGAGTTCTTCTTCATCCAGTTCTACCATAACTAGAAGGATAAGGAAAAAATGGTAATGCTGTTAAGGGTTTGAGTCCCAGAGAACCCACCGGAAGAAGGGAGGCTGGGAGGCCCCCAGGCCTCAGAAATAACAGGGTAGTGGAGAATTTGGATGAAGGATGCTGCAATTGCCACCTCTAGCTTGATTTCCCCCCAGTGGTGGCCTAGATCAATAGGTTTCTCACAATTTAAAAAATGAATCATTTTTATCACGTACCTACGAAAGTGGCCATAACTTTTGTTTATGTAAAACTAGCTTTAAAATAAGAATGAACCCCAAATAAACATGAACCAGATTTGCAGTCATTAATTTAATCCACTGGCAATTTTACTTAACTGTGAACTGAGTCTGTAAGGATACACCTAACAGCTTCTTTGAATTCATATATCAAAAAAGTAATTACCAAAAACAAAATTCTGCAACATTACCCTATTCCTCAAACCTGATGAGATGTGGCTGGGATGCTTTCCCACGTCACAGGGTGCAGACTCAGCAGAACAAGCCTGGGGAGTTCAGGAGTCACAGGCTTAGGAGGCTCCCCTGCTCAGGGCCCAGGTGATGAGACCACATCCAGCAGGAGCAGGGAGTCACATTTTCGGTCCAGGCTTGAAAAGAAGAGCCTGGGGGATATATATATATATGGGACTCAAACCCTTAACAGCATTACCATTTTTTCCTTATCCATATATATATATATATATATATATATATATGTATGTATAGTCTATAAGGACAGTTATGAACAAATTAAGGAGACTGAAATTAGGATCTATGAGGGAAGCTTTAAAAAGTGTTGGAGGTAATTTTGCATGAAAAAGAAAAAGATAAAGGGTGACTAGCTGTCTTCAAATAAATTAAGAGTAATTACCAATAGATAATTAACAGTATTGCTCATTCCTACTATACAAGATAGAAACAAGAAGAAATGAGTTTAAATTTCAACAGTGAAGTTTGGTCACTGAAAGTAGAATTTATTGACCAGAAGGGTAATTAAGCACAGAGAAAAATCTAGGTTCCCAAAACGTTTCAAGTGAAGCTAGGCTTTCCTGACAGCAAAACATCTGGTGATACTGAAAATTTCATCCAGCTGACCTTTGAAAGTCATGTGGGTAAAACATCTGTAAGATAACTGGAATTTTTTAATGGATTAATTGAACTGAGTAAATGTTTTGTGGCTTTGGGGCAATTTCACCTAAATAATGAAAACAAAGGAGCATATTCTGTCTGACCTTTGCGAGGAATAATTTATATTACATAATTAGAATAACACCCTCCATCTGGCCATGGACCTGCTCCTGTGGGCTCATACACCAGCAGACACAGCGCTACCTAACCCTCCAAGTGTCTTCAGTGAGATTATAGTGAGAGTTACTTAAACACTCCATGTCCTGACTCCCCAGTGATTCTCTGCTCTCTACCACCTATGAACCAAGCCGTCCAGAAGCTTATAAAAACCTCAACAAACTGATAATTTTTTAAAACAGAGACTGAAGGTACTGAGATTTCTCATCATGTTCCAAACATGTTATCTTCTTGGATTCAGGCAAGAAAGGCCTTTACTGACTAATGTTTTAGAGCATGTAAAAACTAAGATGAAGTGAAGCTGGAGGACTGTCATGCATCCAGAAGCTGTTTTTCCAGAAATCTAGTCACCAAATGATGAAGGCAGGGGTTCTCCAAGTGTGTTTCCAGATCAGCATCAGCATCCCCTGGGAACTTGTTGGAAATGCAAATTTTGGGGTTCCACTCAAGACCTATTAAATCAGAAACTCTGTAGGTAGAACCCAGTAATCTGTGGTTTAATAAGCCCTCTAGGTGACAGATACACATGAAGGTCTGACAACCTCTGGATTAAAGGAGTGATTATTCCCAGCTGAGCCCACACTGGGTTTCAGAATCTGGCTGCTTGTGTAACTGGTCTTTACAGGTCTTTACAGGTCTCTCTCTCTCTATGAACTGAGACACATAGGAGTTTCAGGTTTTCTAGATGAAGAAAATAGACACAGAAGATGGGAACACAGCAAGACGCCTGGATATTCAACTTTTTTATCTAATTCAGCTTAGTCCTTCTGCCTAATGCACTGGTTTTGATCCCCAAAGAAATGGGGAGAGTCAGAAGCTGAAAGATGGATGCTCAGTGAAATAAAATCAAACCAAACCAGTCATGGGGCTTAGAGCATAAGCAACTGCTCCAGCGCCCAGGAAGAAAGGTGGAGATCAGCCCTGGACCACTTTGGAGCCTGGGCAGTTGAGGGGCTTAAAGCAGCTCCAAGGAAAAGCCGGTTGTGCCAAGTTCAAGAGTTCTCTTCCGAAACAGCAGCAGTAGAACTAATGGTAGGAAAACCAGAGAAACCTAGAGAAAGACTGAAATACTACAGCTGCTGTGATCTGAACGCCAACAGGACCATATCTCTGTACCCACAGGCTGGTCAGGCCTGGGACAGTCATGTTAAAAATATAATATACGGCAACACTAAACCCAACTGGGAGAAGTGAAAGAGCACGTTACCGACGTTCCCCTCAGGGTGTTACAGAGACAGTAATCTGAAGTTCTGGCAAGCTTGGTCTAGGTGCTTCGGATTCCAAGCAGTGATGTCAGGCTCAGTGGCCAGCTAGCTGTCTGTTGATGTCAAGGGCTTCGGAATTATGCACCCCGAGAAAAATCAATTCCTATAAAGTTTTTTATACAGAGTAAGCTGCAGTAGGGTCTATATATACGATCAGTAGAACAGAGAATATTAAAGCAGAGAGGCTTCAGTTCAGTCCTGAACCAGTGGTCGACACATATTTATTGCATTTATAATGTGCTCCCTTAACTCATTCTAGAAATACTTCCTAAGTGCCTCTTTGCTTCAGGAATGGTGCTGGACACTGAGAGCCACTGAAATACAACAGACTGTGGACAGGTGCTCTAGAGCTGCTCTCTTCAGTACAGGAGCCACCCGTCTCATGACCACTGCAATTCAACTCCTCTGTCGCATTTGCACATTTCAAGTACTTAATGGCCGTGTGTGGCTAATGGCTGCCATCTTGGAGAGCATGGATACAAGACACAAGGTAACAGAGGGGAGTTTCCCATTGTCTGTCCTCCCAAGTCCCAGTGCTGAGCTTTTCCTTGCCTACTTCCATCTCCCTCAAGGGATCAAACCCTTCCTCCTTTCTAGGCTGATGTTGTCATGAGAGTCCTGGACCACAGCATTGCCAGAAGGTGTCTATGGAGAACACTCTGTCTGGGTCTCAGAAAAACCTTGAGGCAGAGGCAGGCCTCCATCAGCTGAGAGGACCATGGGCAACATATCACATTCTCTTTCTAATTCCACCGTTAAGGCATACACTCTGGGTATGGTATAAAGCCCCTAGACTTCCCCTTTGGATTCTCAAAAACTCTATTTTGGAGATGAAGGGAAAAAAAGAGAAAACTGGCACATTAACAGTTTCTTGCTTTTTCTTATTCCTGTTTTTCTCCCTGAGGTGATGTAGATGCCTCTGCCCGAGAGGAGGAAAGTCACTTGCAAGGACAAGAGGAAAACAAAACCACAAAGATTAATATTTCAAGATACTATCTTGCTATATCAAAATAAGAGAAAACATGATTCTTGCCTCTAAGCTGCCTATAGAACCGAGGAAACATGAAAAATGGGGAAATTCATGAAAAGTTAATAACCATAAAGAGTAAAGTAACAATATTAAATAGAAAGGAAAAAGATGTCACCCAGATCTACAAGATTAATAGCTCAGTGCTGGTACAGACCCTAAGTGTGACTTGTCACTGAAAGGTGGGGTCTAAGCTGCAAAGATTTAGGTAGGTAGAGTGGGGAAGGCATAGAACTGCAGGTGGGGAAACATGATAAGCAGATGTGTGAATGTGGAGCACAAGTGCTGTTGAAGGCACAAAGAAGGTGGGAGTTTATCCTGCAGAGAGAGGGGAACTAAGGCTGCAAGGGTAGGCAGGGGAACGCCATGGTAGACCCTGACCATCAGGCTGAAGGATTTGGTCCTTATCCCTTAGTGGGATGGGGATGTCACTGACGATTTGAATAGGGAAGTGATACAGCTAAGGCAGAGTCACGATGAAGTATCTGACACTGGACCCCAGCAGTGATAATCTGCAGGTTCAGAAGCCAGGTGGGCTGGAGACTGGAGAGTGGTCAGGAGGCTACTGCAGGGGTGTAGGCACAAGCTGCAGGACTGGAACATTGTGAGGAGCAGTGGAATAAAAAGGGTGCAAGGAGTAAGTAGCATGTTGAAGGGACATCAACAGAGCTTTGATTTTTGGAGCTGAGGGAGGGAGAGAAGTCAAATATGCTATTAACTTGGGCAGATTACTTAGCATCTATAAAACAGTGATAATAGCTATGTTTTACAGGTTTGCCATGTGAATTAATAAAAAGACCTTTGTAAAATGCAAGAAGTCTCTGGCATACAAATGCAATTGAAATCCACTGTTTGGAACCCAGATGGCCCAGAGCTGCCCTCTGCATTCCAGCAGTCAGGGCCCCAGGCCAGCAGACCCAGCTGCAGGGCAAGACCAGCGGACCCTCTTTCCTTCTGGTCCCAGAGTCGTCAGGCCTGGCCCGCAGACACACAGTTCTGAATTCCTCTTGCTCAAACAGGTTTATGTCTTCTTAGCCCAACCCTCAGTGATGGTGTCAGGCCAGAACCCACTGAAACATAATAAAATTCACCAGAACATACTGGGTCCCTGTGCTCTATTTTCAAGCACATGCCAAGTTTCAGGGCTTTTCTGAGGCCTCTCCCCTTACAAATAAAAAACCAGCTCCAAAGCCTGATGTGCTTTTGTCTTTTATTGTCTCGAACACCTAGTCTCATCCTGTAAACCACCTCACCGCCTGCTTCCCCGTTGTTTCTAATCATTCCTAATAAAATGGCGCTTGTATTTCCACATAGTCCGCAAAACCTTGTTCAGCACAAAGTACTGCAGCACATGCCTTAGATTTACAAGGAGAAATAGAAATAGGTGCTGTTATACCGTTAGCTATCATTTTCTAAAAAGTAAAACAAAAAAAGAGCGAGAAAATAAGAAAAAATGAGTAGGAAAAATTTTTCTTCTGTTTATGTTGAATACTAGTACATGAGGAAAAGCTGGCTAAATTAGTGGACATTAAAGGGGTGGACAGAGATTTCCGTAAGAATTTTGAAGGAAATCTGAGCACTTTCAAGTAGTCCATAAGTTAAAGGTCCTGAGTCTTTATTATGTTTAATGTAAAATCTCTGACCCTCCCTTTTACTTCAAACACACACACACATATATATCAGCAAGCTGTGAGGATTAGATATGTGTGTGCACACGTGCAGGTGTACATACATATATGAATGTACATACTCATAAAATATACACAGGAAAGGAAAAAGATGGTAACACATCAAAAGAAAGATTTTTTTCCCGAGGGACCTCTAAATAAGGGAAAAAGGGGAAAGAAGTTTAAAAAAGAGCATATGTATATAGAAGAAGGAATGAATTGATCTGTGAATAGCAAAAGCAGAAAAGAAAAAGGAAAGAAGGTAAAGACATAAGTCTGGCACCTCTGGTGTGTGGTGGTGGTGGTGTAATGAACAAGAACCCAATGCAGAGGCCATGCAGCTGAGCAGTGGCAAGAGGAAAGTCAGTGTCTGACTAATCATACAAATGTTCAAGGTCTGAATTGGTAGCTTAGAGAGTGTCTCTATTCTGGAAACAAGAGTCAACACAAATTGAAAGTTGGATTATAAATAATGGTACTTTCTTCCAAGGGACATAGTATCTCTTACTGCTCTGGTTAGACAGGAAGTACCACTGAGGCACCGACCAGAGCACCATGCCCAGATTTCCTTATTGCCCTGGCCCCATCAAAATATTTCTATCTGCTGCTCTCTCCTTTCAGAAAACCATTCTAAATGATGGTCTGCTCAGTTTATCTATACATATCTGAATGGGAATGCTAGTAAGTTAATTTGCAATTTCTAGATGATTCTAGATGATTTTCTAGAAATAATCATTTGGGCTCCAAAGGTGTCTTGGCCAAGCTGACAGGTCTGTAGGGAAGACCAGTTTGGATAAGAGAGTTTCTTTTGGCACAACTTCTTAAGCCAGGCCGTACAGAACTTTGACTCAGCCTGAACAGAGGAGGCAGGGAGAGAAGGTTCCTTTTACCTTCCATAGCCCATTGCCAAGGGACGGGGCCTGAAAACTGAGAGAGGTCCAGGGAGCTGGAGCTATTCTGCCCTTTTCTATTTAATTCTCAGAGAACCCAACCAATACTGCTGGCAGCTCTTGGATGAGGGTGACCAACTGTCCTCGTTTGTTTAGATCTGGGCAGCCCCACGGACATGGAGCTCTCAGTACTAAAACCAGGAGAACCCTAGGCAAACTCAGTCAGCTGGTCACACTATTCCTTCTCAGCAAGGTCAGGCACTGACTTGAGTGAGGAATACCAGGAACAGATATCGATCTACCATCTGAACCCCAGGTAGCTCTTTAGTAAAGAAGTGGTAGGGCTCAATATACGTACGATCAAGTCTTTAACATTTCCCAATGTCCTCTCCCCTCCCCGGACATGTCTATAGTAACAGCAAAGGTCCGTTCTGTTGTTTGGTATCATCAGCCCAAGTTAAACAGGCAAATTCAAAATTATTGGCAGTCACAAAGCATCCCAAGCAATTGAATGCAGAATCTACAGCCCCTACAAGTTCCAAGTCTCTGTGGTTAGTTACTGCACTAATGGTCTGGGTTTATAAAGTCTGAGGCTGGCCTTGGGAAAAATCATAAGGTACCCATTTCAGGTGTCTCAAGTCCATTATGACTGTCTCTCAGACAGGACTGGAGTACTTCACCCCCCTTCTTCCTCACAGTTAAACCTGTGCCCAGGGAACGAATACCAGCAACTTACTCATTAGTGTGAATGAAGTGGTATCTTCCCCAGGCTGAGTTAAATTGTTAATTCTTATCTTTAATTATATTCTTTCATTCCTTCTACTAATAAATATTCACTGAGAGTGGGAATACCAGAAGTGAAAAAGACACAGAGCCTGCCCCCAGTGAACTTACAAACCCTGGCCTCCATTAATTGCAGGCATCAGTTTTCCAGCAAGAAACGAGCAGTTCCTGGTGGAGGTGGCTTTCCTCAGTGCCCCTGAGAGAGAAGCTCTTAGGTCGGCACTGAGACAGGTTGTTGTGTCAGGGAGAGAGGGTTCCAAACACACTGGAGAAATTAATAAGGATACCAAAGCTTAAAGCTGAAAGTCTCAGAGTCTTGTCTTACTTCTGTTTTATATGTGTTCTGAACTGAATGATGATGTGAAGAACAAAGGGGAGGGAGACTGGGGGATTGACTCCACAAAAGTCTGGACAAGGAATAAAATGAAAAAGGAGAAAATTTTAAATAGAGAAACATAAAATCTTGATTGTGCTCCAAAAAATTATTTGATTTCAGGACTATATTAAAATCTCCCCAACCCCCACAAAGAAACCATTTTATGTACAATAATAGAGCCACCTTAATGTCTGAGGCAGAGAGTGGGTGAGTAAATATGGTACATCTTACTATGGAACTTAATGTGGCTATTTTAAAGTACAATTATAAAAATATACAGCGACTTGGGAAAATGTTAATATGTTAGCCTTTAAATTCAGGATATGAAAAATTGTCTAAGTTATGTTGAAAACTATATAAAACTTACATAAGCTTATGAGCAAGGAGTAGAGAGGAACTTGGACAATTGAAAATCATTGGAACACTAGCAATAAAAAAAGAATGAAATAATGCCATTTGCAGCAACATAGATGAACCTAGAGATTATCATACTAAGTGAAATTAAGTCAGAGAAAAACAAATGTATGATATCACTTATATGTGGAATCTAAAAAAAAAAAAATGACACAAATGAAGCAGAAACAGACTCACAGACACAGAAAACAAACCTAAGGTTACCAGGGAGGAAAGGTGGGGAGAGGTAAATTAGGATTTTGAGATTTTCAGATACAAACTACTATATATAAAATAGATAAACAACAAGTCCCTACTGTATAGCACAGGGAACTAGAATCAATAGCTTGTAAAAACCTATAATGAAAAAGAATATTAAAAATATATATATATATGCATAACTGAATCACTATGTTGTACACCAGAAACTAACATGACATTGTAAATCAACTATACTTCAATTTAAAAATATAAGAAAAAAAATTGTCAATGTGGGCCTAGTAAGATTCTAGGTCACATTTCATTTCCATCTATCTTTTCAAATATTGCTTGTACAACAAACATCACAAGGAATCAATTGGACAGGTGAGGATGGGGGAAAACAAATGCTTGTTTGCAAAACACCTGGTAATTTGATTGACTGCAAGTTCAGAATAAGCCAAATGACATTGTTATGAGACTACTTTTTAAAAAACTTATGAAATCAGACTTTATTAATGGAAATACAATCCAGATCCAGCAGAAACATAAGTTTCAGCATACTGTGCATTAATCCGACCACATCTGGAATATTCTTTTTGGCTCTGGATGACACATTTTAGAAAAGACATGGATAGACTACAGTAAAAGAAGGCAACTAGAAGATCTGGAAAGATCCGAAAAGAACAATACATGACAAATGGTTTTAGAAGCTTTGCAATTCTAACACAGAAAAGATGAGACTCAGAGTGGGTGCATCTGAAGGATTGTTACTATGAAAATTGTCTCAGGTTTTTTTATAAGTTTAGAGAGCAGAATTAGAATCAAAAGATAGAAACTTCAGCATAGCAGTTTCCTGGCTAAAATTAAGGACAAATTTTCTAATGAGAACTGGCCAATAATGCAATGAACTATTTCAAAAGGTAGTGAACTTCTCATTGTGGAAAGTATTTACATAAAGACAAGGTGCTGACATCTGTTGGGAGATTGTTCTGAATGGTACCTAAAGACCCACTGAATCCTTAGATGCTATGTTTTTGTCAAACTTGAGAATGAGAGAAATTCTGTTGTTTCTACAACTCTTCAGGTATAGACATGAGACAGGTCAAGTCTTCCCTTCCACATCCTCATCCAATTTAAAGACATAAAATGTAATTAGGCTGAAGCCGGATGAGAAGAAACAGATTTTGTCAGTTCCCTTTGGATTGTGTGGGTGTATCCTCAGATTCTACTTTAAAATTCCATTGCTCAGCACCCATTTGAGTACTCTTAACCTAATTACTTTTGGCCACACTGTAATTATATTCTTGACCTTCGGTCTAATCACTGAGGAAACAGTTAAAATAAGTAACTTGTATGAAGCATCCTGTGTGACCCCAGCACCACATTAGGCATATTATATACATAATTTAATCAAGTTCTCCAACCTTATGAGGAAAGAATTATCATCCTGAGTTTATAGTTAAGCAAACGCATCCAAGTTCCCATAGCAAGAACCAGAGCTGGACTTCAAAGCCTGAGTCTGGGGTATTCTAAGGCTCTGCTTGAGCTCTCCCCAAATCAGACCACTGTGAGACTGAAATTCACCCATAAGCAACTACTACTCCACCTCTGTGTAAGATTCTGCCTCTGTATTCTGCTTGTTTTGTTTTTGGAAACTGAGCTCATTCCCACAAGAGGACGGAAAGCTGCTTGTTCTTTCAATGAGAATGTTTAAGCCGGTAACTGGCTTCTGGGGTTACTGGCTTCACAGCTGTGGGAGAAAGAATTATGGCCCCAAAGACGTCCATGTGGCATGGCAAAAGGGACTTCTCTGATGTAATTAGGTTTAAAAGTTTGAGACAGATTGTCCTGGATGTCCTAGTAAAGCCAGTGTAATCAAAGGCCCTTATAAAAAGGAGCCAGGAGGGTCAGAGAAGGACAAGTGATGATGGAGTCAGAGGAAAGAGAGAGTGACTGAAGATGCTACGTGGCTGGCCTTAAAGATGGATGAGGGACCATGAGTCTCTAGAAGCTGGAAAAGGTAAAATTACAGCTTCTCTCAAAGAACTTAGCTTGCTGATACCTTGATTTTAGGACTGCTTTACTTCCAGAAATAAGATAATACATTAGTGTTGTTTTAAGCCTCTGGGTTTGTGGTAACTTGTTACAGCAACACAGGGAACCACAGCCTTAAATATTCCTTCTATTTGAATAAAGAGAAACGATCACATTGAAGAACATCTTGACAGCTGTAGAGAGGCCAGGAACCTCTTTCCGTTTCTTTTCAGTCCTGCCTGCCCAGGAGAGAACCAAGATGACTGTGAGTGTCCCTGGCAGACCTACGACCCAGGAGGGAAAGAGGAGGAGGGAGAGGGGAAGGGAGAGAGGGGGAAAGCAAGGAGGGAAGTGGGGTCAAGAGGAAAGGATGCTAAAAGAGTAAAACTGCAGAGGAGAGAGAAAGAATAACGTACAGAGGATAATGAGCTGCACCTTACCACTAAATTTTGTTCCACCTAGAACGACATATTTCTAAGTAGTCTATTCCTGAGTGAATTTACCATGTTGATGATAACAGGTACTGTATTAATACAAAGAGCAGCAACCTGATTCAAGTTGTGAGAATGATTTTCACTTGTTTCTAAACCTCTCGGATTCACTCCAGCATTACTCTCTGTCCACATGCACAACCTACGGGAGAGGTGGTGAGAAAGCCACACTGTGGGCAGGGATCACCTATACTTAATAGCTGGTGATGACCTGTAATGAAAACGAATACGAAAAAGGATATATATGTATGTATAACTGAATCACTATGCCATACACCAGAAACTAACACAACGCTGTAAATCAATTTTACTTCAATTTAAAAAATTAATACATTAATTTTTAAAAAGGTAAGCATTACCCCTAGCTCACGGCCCACCCAAGTGAAGGGCACTGCCATCCTGCCCTGCTCCTTTGCAAGAAGCAGCACTCAAGCTGTCAGCCTGGTAGCAAGTCCCTGATTCTAACCTTCCTCAGTTTTCCAAACAACAGCCACAAAGTGTGGGCCCTAGAGGACCCCTCCACCACCGCCAGGGTGATGATATGTGTGCTCACGGGACTGCAGGTAATTCTAACCCTACCAAACCAGATGGATTTGTCCTTAAATGTTCTGTAATATTAGGAACTTTTGTCTTTCTGCAAGGTTTGCCTCATTTATCTAAACCAAACCATAACCTGATTTGAGCTGACATACCCAGAATCTATACAAAATGCTGTATTTGATTTAGCATGATCGCTGCCTGTAAAACTAGCTAAGGAACCTTTGGGATTCTAAGAAACCATGGAAGCTTACTATCTGTGGGGTCCTGGTAGATTTATTTTTAGGTAAATGCTTCTTAAAGATTCTTTAGTATACTGCATTGACAGAAGTCAGCACAGCATTCGGCTGTGTGGCTTCAAGTAAATTACTTCCCTTCTCTGTGCCCCAGTTTCCTCTCCTAGGGTTCAGCTTGAGCTGGGACTCTTTGAGTCTAAGGAAATGCAAACTGCTTTATTCCTGTTTGTATTTCAGTAACATTCTCTCTGGTCCCTTTATTAAATGGTACATTTTTCTAAGTCATTTTGTACTAAAAGCTCACTTTAATGCCAGGAAATATATCTTCTCTAAATACAAAATTCAGCTGTTCCTCTGCTCTCCTTCATCTATTCTCCATTTAAAATGGATTCATCATCTCTGTAAACCCCAAAGTCATCCATTGTGATCTTTTGCATGGTTGCTTTGAATGCAGGAGAAAAAAAAAAAAAGATTCAGAGCAGAGTAACTGGAGAACCAGCCCCTAACAATCAATAATAACAATAATGTATCTCCATGTCTTGACTGAGCTCCTCCTATAAAAATTAGTCCTTCAGTTCTTTCCTTCATGAATACTTAGTGAGAACCTGCAATGCATCAGGCCCTGTTCTAGGCACTTGGGAGGCAACAATAAACAACGGAAAAGTTTCTGACTTGAAGGAAGTTAGCTGCTAGTGAAGGAAGACATACATACTGAGCAATAAGCACGAATCAGAAAAATAACTCTGGGTGAAGGGGTAGAGAGCGCTGAGGTAGGCAGAGGTGGGCAGCCATTTTGCTCTGTTGGGCAGGGCTGTGAGCAATGGCAGGAATCAGAAAATATCATCCCTGTGATGAAAAGTTTACAGTTTAGATCAAAAGATCGAACACCACAGGATGACATTCAAGGGACCAAATAAGATAGTTTATGTATTTGAGCTAAATTCAAAAAGGCTTTGGGATACACTGGGCAATTAAAGAAATTGGGAGGGAAGAGAAAGATACAGAACAGAATTCCCACCAGAAGGTCCCTTGGATCCACTGTGTGGATCAGAAACAGGGGTGCAGTAAAACAGAGGAGCTGCTCCCCTGCCAGCTCCCCTGGTACAGGAGCCCTGCCATGGACAAGGGAGCCTATGTTCCTTTCTGAGCCGGGACCCACATCTCTGAGTCGCGTTCCTACAAGGAAAGCCTGATGTCTGCTTTCCTCTTCCCTAGCACACCTCACCCCAACTCTCCCCAAGGACCATGGGGAGGGTTGATGAGGTAATGTCTCCAACGGGGTGAGTTAGTGCTCTGATAGCTCTGTCAGTAAAATGCAAATTATAACCAGGTGAAGTCACAGTCTAGAATGGAAATCCTGAAGCTCAAATATTCTAAACATAACACTGAATACATAATCTCGCCCTAACCAGATAGCCGAGAGTATATATGATGTGGCAGGTTTTCCTGTTTCTCCTGACCACTGGGAACACTAACCTTTGGCTGGTAGTAAGTGGGTTTGGGGATGCAATGTGGAAAAAGCACAAGTGACTTTCTGTGAGCCGTGGAGCAGAGTTCCAAAGTAAATCAGGACACACATATATCAGGCATGCTCACTTCCTTGGCTCTGTGTTTGGCCAGATGATGTCAATACTTAGTGTGCCGCCCTTCTAGTTCCAGCTGGCAAGCGGCGCCTGCTCAAGTTATAGGATTTGAAAGACTGAAAGAAGCAGCATGACCCAGAGGATGAAGTACAGGACAGTGAGATAGAAAAACATCACTTTCAACAGGCTCCACAAATCAGCTTATCCTAAAACTTCAATTCATCATCTAAGTGAAAGCCTCTTGTAGAACTGTGAGGGGTCTGATTAGCAGACACTTTCAAAATACATGTCAGATATGAAATTCTATGGCGCTCCCGAAGGACAATCATATTACATGCCTTAATTCTCCTTTGTGAAGGTGTTGCAGCTGCTGTTGAAAGTGACAGGCTTCAGCATGGAAAACTGACCAAAGATATGTGTGTGTATTCTTTTCTGATAATATATCTCATATTTTTAAATTTAGGATATGCGAAAATACATATAAAAGTAAATTAGTATCACCCATAATCCCACTGCTCTGAGATCATCATAGAAATAATTTGGAAACTAGCCCTCCATATTCTTGAAAAGCACACATGTTTTTAGTAAACTTAGGATCTTATTTCCTATGTTTCATAACTGGCTTTTTTAAAAAATAATTTTCACTCAGAATAGAAATTATATGTGATGTGACTGATTCCTTGAAAGGCAGGTCAAAGTTCGACCTTCTCAAATATGTTTTCTAATGTTCATTTAATGAATGCCAAGGAGAAGCAATGAAAGTCCCAAGTTGGCCTCAGAACAGACAGTACACAGGGAGTGGCTCTACCATAGGACTTTCTTCTGTATAGCCTGAGACTGAACCAATGAAGAGGACGTGGCGTTGGAGTGATGGACGTCAACGAGTCTCTGCTCTTTCGTGGGTGGTTCAGTGAGGTTTTCCATAACACCTGCTCCTTTCATATACTTACTGGATTTTCTAATTGGGCTGCATAGGGACTGAACTGACCCCAAGAAGACACAGGTCTCTGATTGCAGGTAACAATAACCTACATGTAGGCATTTCTTTCTCAATCAAAGCAGTTCACAGATATTTACTAATTTCTATTTCAACCTAATTTATTTTCCAACATGCTATGGAACTTGTGAGGTGAAGTGGGTGAAAGCTATTTTAACTCTTATTTTACAAATTATGAAAGAATGGCAAAAAATGTACAGAACTTGTCCAGAGCCATTAAATAAGCCGATTAGTAGTCTCTTAATACGAATTCAGCTCCCCAATTACTGCACTAATTCTTTTAGCTCCTAGGTAACGCTAAAGACTAATTCTTTAATGAAAGTGTTCTTGTTCTAAATAATATATTTTCTGAATTTTTTTCCTTCCCTGACTTGAATTTTCATGAATATTTAAAATGATGAATTTTTTTTAAGAGTTCATCAGTTTCTGCTCCATACACCTCACTGCAGGCATAATGTTCTTTATTATTATTATTATTATTATTGAAGTACAATCAGTTACAATGTGTCAGTCTCTGGTGTACAGCATAATGTCCCAGCATATTGTTCTTTTAATGTTGGTCTATATATGATTGAAGTAAGCAACATGGATATAGGGAAAATGAGCTGTTTCTTCAAGCCCTATTTCCTGTTTCCTCATCACCTCTTTTGCTCTGTCATACTCTTTCAGGTGGACCAGTTACTATGTGATGTCTCTATAAATGACTCTTATCCCAGCTAGAAATCATGGCGGGAGCTTACTGTTCCCACCTGTGGGTCACACAAGGGGACCTGCATAGTCTCCCTGCTGAACACTATGGTCAGAGCAGTGTGCTGGTAAACTGGCTCTTTGTGGAGAAAAGCCTTGAACTGTAGCATTTGTCAATTTCCGTGGTGTCAATACCACCACCAAAGCTGGTTTCAAGCTACCAACTTTATGTCAGCAAGCATGGAGGTGGGATGAGATGCATGCAGGTAGCTCAGGTATAAGCCAGGGTTGGAACACTGCTGCATGGAGCCCTGTGGGGACCACGTATGCCTTTCTCCAGGGTGGCACTGGGGGAGAAGCCCTTGTAAAATCACACAGTACAGGACCCTGAGATGCCCCTTCAGCAATCTTTTGCTTAACATACATACATCCTGAGATTGTTCTGGGCTCAGGGTGAGGTCTCAGATGCCCTAAGAATAATTGCCTTTCACAGGATGGTCCTGGGTGAGGCTTGTACCCACAGCGTGGTCTGAGGACCCAAAGCGTTGGCCACACCTCAGAGCTTGTCAGAAATGCAGAATCTTAGGTCTTACACAGACCTATCGAATCTGAATGTGCAGTTTAACAAGATTCTCAGTTGGAGAAGCCCTCATCTAGTAAATTTCAGCCAATCTCAAAGCTATGATGCAAATTAAGACCCAGGAACAACACTGGATATCCCATACTGAATTCCGTAAACATTTAACAGAATCTAAATCTGACCAGAGGCAGCAGATGAAATGAGCCCCCAAAAATGAAAATAAGTATATGAGTAAACTTCTTAGGACAGGTGGATTTTAGGATCCCAAAATTGCTAAGGGGAGAAAGACTTTATTCGAGTTTGAGGTTAGTTTCCTACCAAGAGCCACAGACTCACAGGAAATAAAGAAGCAACAGAGAGCCATTTATTTTGTCTGATTTTGCCTATCTGCTTTTAGGTAATATTTAGATTTGAAATACTTTATTGCTTTATTTTAATGAGGAAAACATTGCCACTGCTGCATAATATTCCACGTATGCATGTAGCACATGTCAGTGCTCAAGTTCTCTGGTAAAGGATGTGTAGAGGGTCTCCTCCCCTTTGCTACTACAAATAATGCTTCCATGGACATCTGCATACATTTCCCTTTTTGGATGATCAACGTGAGAGTTATTCTGGGTATACATCCAGGAATAAGGTGACTGGAGTTTCAGGATATGTACATCCTTAATTTCCTTGAATTCTTTCGGATAGCTCCCCAGGATGGTTCCACCAATTTACACTCCCACCAGCAGGGCTTGGCAGTTTCAACTTCCCCACTTCCTTTTTAATTTCTGACTTTTGAATTTTTGCCAATCTGATGGATATAGAATGTTGTCTTATACTTCTCTTCATTTGTATATTTCTGATGAGACTAACCATCTTTTCACATGTTACTGGCCATTGAGATGCTCCCTTTTGCTAACTGATTACTCATCTCTTTTGTATGGGATTCTGCTCTTTTTCACATCCATTTGCAGGAGTCTGTCCGTTCATTCACTTAAATTTCTATTGAGCATCTACTGTGTGTCAGGCATTGTTCCAGGGACTAAGACCATAAAGTGAACAAAATAGACAAAAAGTCCTGATGTTACTGAGCTTAGAATTTTGGGGGGAACACAACAATGAACAAATAATCATATAATCTAGAGTTTTGATATGTGTTATGAAGAAAAATAAAGTAAATTTAGGGGATAAATGGTCAGGAGGGAGTAGTACTTTGGATGGAAAGTCAGAGAAGTCCTCTCCAAAGTGGCAGTGTCTGAGTAGAGATCTGAATGAGGGATTAATTGTGTATGCTGTGTGCTATGCCCATTGTCACCCTTTGTCCATTTTAGACGCTGTAAATATCTTCTCCCAGAAGGTTACTCATCTGTTAACTTTATCCATGGTTCCCTTTGTTATTCAGAAATCTTTAATATTGATGCAGTCAAACTCATCATTTTTTCCTTTTGTGGTTTATGCTTTTTTGAGTCTTGTTTAAAAAATTATTATTCAAAGGCACAAGGATATGCTCCTCCATTTTCTTCCATTAACCTTATAATTTTACATTTTACACTTAGATTTTTACTTCACTTGATGTCGAGGAGGAATTTTATTTTTCAGAGAGAGAGCCATTTGTCCCAGGATGATTAATTAACTAACCCCTTCTTTCTGCACTGATTTGGGATGTCACCTCATTATATACCAAGTTTCAGGTACTTGTGAGTCTTTTAATGAGCTTTCTTTTTTTGTTTCATTGGGGCATCTGCCTGTTTCTGATGAGCACCACACTTCTGTCTTGTCTCACTGAGCTATGGCTTTGTGATATATACCTTGATATCAGATAGGAATCTACTCTTAATAGTTGTAATTTTCTAAAAAAAGAAAACTAAGTTGTCTAAAGGAAAGTGTATGATTCAATCATTTGTGTTCTCTGTAGAACACAGCATATTGTCTTATAGTCAGGTGTTGCTCAATAATTATTTTAAAGGTAGGTGGAGATAAATTTTTTCTTCAGATCTTGCTGTTCACTTGGGCTGTGAACATCACTAATAGTTAACAGCTATTAGCCTGTCCCTTTGTAGTGCTGAATTTACTTTTTCTGAATTGGAAAAGCTGACTTACTGCTTCTATCTTAGCATAAAGGAACATTTTGAAAAACATGTTTATTTTATAATGCAAAAATTATTTTATAATGTAAAAATCAGATTTTACATGGGTGAGTGACAATTGGTATAGCAACTTAAAATGAATCAATCCATTTATGATTTAACGGTTTTCAGTTACCTGGAATTTTGTGAAAAAGTAAGACACACATTTTATCATATTTAAAAAGTAATATGAAACAGGCATATATTTCATTATTCTTAGCATTTTTTTCCCTGAATCAGTTCCAATCTTATCCTCTAGTGAGGATAAGATAAAATTCAGTTTCTTTCATAAATATTCAAATAAATACTTTGAGAACAGAATTCCTGCTTCAGTTAATATTGGACTGGGTAATGTAGAACAATCCTTGTTTTGGAAAACATTGATAGCAGAGGGGAATTAATAAGACAGTGAAGAACTGTTGGGCAAAGATACAGGAGAAGAAGGAAACACCAGAAGGTTACACTCAGAATTTAAATCTGATTTTCCACTAGGAGCATCTGGCAATAAAAGAGTCACTGAGAGATTAAGAAGTTAAACACAGATCTTTGTTAGCCTTCCCAAGGGAATAAAAATTAAAGTCCAGGACACACCAGGGAGGAGGAGGGAGCTCTCCCATGCTTTTGGTTAGAACCCCTAAGGGCTACAACTTAGAAATAAAAGTGAATTAGAATAGTCTGGCCCTGACTTAGACTGAAGGCTAGTCTAAATAACCCCAATCCTTATATTAATATTAAGGTGAACTGGGATAGCCACATCCCTTGTTGTCTACCAAAATATAAATTCTCTTATGCTTCACATTATTTCCACATTTTAAAAAAATGCAATCCCCAGTAAATGATAAAAAAAAAATAATCAGGCACATGAACAGACAAGACAATGTAATTTAAAACCAAGAGAGACAACAGACATTATAAGTAGACCCATTTGGAATCTAGACATTACATTTTAAAAGGACAAAACATAAATTCTAGAATTGGGAAAAAATGTAATAGTTGAAATAAATGACTCACTGCCTATTTAATTGCATATTAGGTACAACTAATGAAAGAATTCATGAACTTGGAAGAAAAAAATATCCAAATGAAACACAAAAACAAAAAAGGATGGAGGGAAAAAAAAACAAAACTAGGAAAGAGTGTAAGAGACTTAGGGGTTTAGTGAAAAAGGTCTAACATGCACGTAATGGAAGTACCAAACAGGCAAGAGAGAGATAAAAAGGCATAGCAATATTTAGAGAAATAATGGCTGAAAACTTTCCCCCCAAATAATGCAATAATTAAAATCATTAAGCTTTTTTTTCAAGAAACTATACAAATGTGACTTTCTATTGAATTATTCTGCTTGACAAAAAGATACATCATGATAAAACTGCTGAAAGCAAGCAAACAAACATAGACCAAAAGTTAAGACGTTTAAAGAAGCAAGACGTTTAAAGAAGCCAAAGAGTCATGATTTTTAAAGAAACAATAATTAGATTATCACATTTCTTTCCAGAAACAATGAAAGTTAGAACATGCTAGACATAGCCTCAAAGGAAGTACCTACAAAATAAAATTCTGTATCTAGAAGAAAAATATCTTTCAAGAATAAAGGTGAACTATAGATAATTTCATACCAAAAAAATGGATGGGGGTGGAATTTGTTACTGGCAGACACATATTACAGGAAATACTGAAGGACACACAGTAAGAAGCTCAAAGATGCAGGAAGGAAAGAAAATCAAACAAAGAATGAACTGTGGTAAAATATAAATAAAAGCTGACTATATAAAATAATGATAATAGTTTCCTGTATGATTTAAACTAGATACAGAATTAAAATTCATGACAACCACAGCATAGAGGTAAGAATGGAGGGGTTTAAAGTGTTCAATGAGTTATCACCACACACCTGTTAGAGTGGCTATTATTTGAAAAAAGACAAGAAATAACAAGTGTTGGTAAGGATGTGAAGAAAAGGGAACCCTTCTGCACTGTTGGTGGGAATGCAAATTGGCCCATTGGTACAGCCACTATGGAAAACAGTTGCGGAGGTTCCTCAAAAATTAAAAATAGAGCTATCAGATGATCTAGCAATTTCACTTCTGGGTGTTTATCTAAAGAAAACAAAAATACTGACTTGAAGAGATATATGCACCCCCACATTCACTGCAGCACTATTTACACCACCTAAGATATGGAAACAACCTAAGTGTCAACTGATGGATAAATGGATAAAGAAATCATGATATATAGAAATAGAAATAGTTATAGATATATAGAAGGGAATATTATTCCACCATAAAAAAGAATGAATTCTTGCCATTTGTGACAACATGGATAGATCTTAATGGCATTACACTAAATGAAATAAGTCAGACAGAGAAAGACAAATACCATATGATCTCTCTTATATAAGAAATCTACAAGAAAAGCAAAGCAAGCTCATAGATACGAGAACAGATGGGTGGTTACCAGAGGTGGAGGGTGAGGGGCAGAACAAATGGGTGAAGAGGGTCAAAGGGTGAAGAGAATTTTTAAATACGGTGTTCTAAAGTCTTCGCATTGGCCAAGATAAGGTAAAAGTGTTAATTTCTAAACCATGATAAGTCATTGCACATGTTTTCATCTCTGGGTAATCACTAAAGCAAACAAATAAAAACAGTAAAGAAATATATAACTGTATATAATGTATAGTCTAGGGTAGTTCATGTTTTCCAAAGATGGTCACAACAATATCTTTCACATGCTTTTTTATAACATGACCTTGTCCCCCACTGATAAATTATAGACTCTATTTCTCCACTCCCTTGAATCTGGGTGGGCCCTGTGACTCCTTTGACTGGTAGAATATGACAAAAGTGATGTCAAACCAAGTCCAGGAAAGCTGTGAACTGAATTGACAGCATCCACCTCTGCCTCATAGAAGCCAGTCTTCATGTAAAAAGTGAGATTATCCTAAATAACTATGCAGTGAGAAGAACAAGCAAATTAAAGAGACTCTACTGAATGATATGTCATGTGTGGAGAGAGAGAAAAACAAAAGAGAGAGAGAAAGAGACGCCAAGGAACACCATGGCATCAGGTATACGAGTAAAGAAGCCATCTGAGAAGTTGATCCTACAGCTGTGCCATGAGAATCAGACATGAGCTAAGTCCTGCTCGAGTCTCTGACTTACAAGTCGTGACCAATCTACAATGATTATTATAAGCCATTAAGTTTTGAGGTGGATTATTATGCAACAATAGATCACCAGAACAGCTACCAAGCTAGGAAGTCGGGTGAGGAATGAAATAATAACTATTCTAATCAACCCACTGAAAGGCAAGAAAGATGGGAGTAGAAAGAACACAGTAAGAAGGCAGATTTAAATCTCAGTGTACCAGCAATTACATTAAATGAACCAAATGTCTCAGTTAAAAGACAAAAAAAAAGAAAAAGAAAAAATCGCCAGCCCAATTTACAAAAAACAAATACATACTTAATGAGAGATGACATCAAAAATACAAAGACATACAAAGACTGAAACAAAAACCATGGGAAAATATATGGAATCCAAACACTAACCAAAAAAAAAAAAAAATACTGTGACTATTTTAATATCAGGGAAAGTGAAACTTGAGGCAAAAAGCATTTTTAAAGATAAAGAGGGATACTTCACAATGATAAAATGTTCAACTCATCAGAAAGATAAAGTATTTAAAATTTGCATGCATATGATAATACATTGTTAAAATATATGAAACAAAAACTTAGAGCACCTCAACAAATAACGGATGAGTCCACATTCAGACTGGAGGGGGGTTTAAATACTTTGAGAATAAATTACTTAGCTCATTTACCCGTTTAACCTCTCTTTTGGATTCTCATTCAACAAATAAAACTGTGCTGGATGATTGCTGTGGGTGTTACACAATCTCTACTGAAGAAATCATTCTAAGTGATGATTCACCATTCTCTTTGTTTAAGCCAAAGAAATTAAGATAAGGCCCAAGTTTCATCTGAAATCTTAAGGTTTCCACCCATCTTCTGCCTAGATTTTATTAACTGGTAAATTTTTGGAGAAGTTGGGGAAAGGCCAGCTGTCTAGAGTCTCACAGAGATAATTTTCCACATCAACCTATCGATGGACTTACAAGACTATCTTAGTTGAAAAAAAAATTCCTAATATGTATTTAGCAGGAGTGAAGCACTGTATTATAATGAGGTAACCAACAGATCAGAAACTGAATTATCATCCAAAACACACCAGCCCATTCTGCAGAGCAGATGGGCAGATCTGACTCCTCCGTGGCCCAGTTTTCTCCATTACCCCATGGTGATAATAATTTACTTCTCAATAACAATCATTACAGGGCTTATACAGATATTCAAGTAGCAGCCAAACGATCCCATTTTCCTCTATTCTGCTCGTTGATAACCACTATATGACAGTTCTGCTGCATTTGAATCATCTGTTTAACACATTTGTTCATAATGCTTTAGCTCTGCTTACACCATTCTGTTCCTTTGGGATCAAGGATTGTTTTACTATTGACTATGGGCCCTCACGAATATGGTCCCTAGTCTTATATTGATAAGAGAGCATTGTGTCTTATCTCAACCAGAAAGGTAAACATTCAGAAGACATCGACTTCATAGTCCTACTTGGTAACATTTTTGCTTATCTAGGTATGCTTATCATGCGTACTGCATGAACGTTTCATTTTGAGCATTGTTTTAAATGTTCTGGTATTGAGATGAATATAGACTCCTGGCAGCTAGACAGAGTACTGGCAGTCTATCACCCTCCGTCTCATGCAGGTCTCTAAATAGAGTCTGGACAAATCTGTGCAGCTGCTCCTGCCAAGTCTTTCCACCAGGACTGTTACCATCACTCCATGCTCCTGATTCTCAGCCAACAGTACATTTATTTAAGTCTGCTAAATTAAAATGGAGGAACAGGTTTTTTGCTTATCTGCCAGAAAAGCACTAAGGGTTATTCACTGAAGCAGTCAGAGGAAATCTTCCTACAGAATACCTGTCGATGGGATAGTTTGTTGAGGTAGAACAGCGCCTCTGAAGAGGATGATGACCTCTAGCTTCTAAAATCTCTAGCACCTCAGCTCTCTAGAATATCATTTACAAAGCTAATATACTGTTTCCTCAGTTCCTAACCCCAATCTATGGGTAAATGCATCCGTTTTGCTCAGTTTGATTATCTTTACTCAGAAGCCAGCCTGCTCACCATATAGAAGCAGTGTCTATTTCACACTAGCAAGAAGGGTGCGTCTCCCCTGATGATAGCTAATACTCTTCACTGGGCTGGGTCTTGTCTTTGATCTGCTGACACAATTGATCTTGAATTTATTTCTGTTGGTTCTGATGCATCCTGTTTTGAAATTTCTCACTAGGCTTTGTTTAACTCTCTCTTGCTTGCTGTTTTATGTCTGACCTCTGAACGTCCCTGAGGGGCATGATTTCCACTCTCCATCCCCTTTTCTCTTTTTTCGTATCTTTTAAGCTGATTTAGCAAGATCTTCAGGTAGTGTTTTAGAAATAATGTGTGTGTAGAGGGTAGGGGTGGGAGGAGAGCTGCAGTGGTAGAGAAGCGATGGTATTATATTGCACACAAGTAGGTTACATTTTTAAATGTCTATCATATCCTCAGGGAATCTTTGGAGGGCTTCTGCTTAGGGCAGCTGTGTATTTTCCACATCTTAAGAGCAAGCTAACTGAACAGCCATTTAATGTTGTGATTCACTTCTGCTGCTTTTATTGTAGCTTCCTGAGATTCAAAGACACCTGTAGTCCATGCATGTGCTACTGAAATTTTAGTTCTACAGAGTAAAATAATGCCTTAACTTTGTGTAGTACTTTAAAATTTTAAATCTACATCAGTGCTCACATGAGTTTCAGTGCGACCTTGCATATTGGTAAAATAGGAACAGACTTGGAAACACAGGTAACTCAGAATGGTCAACAGGAGTCTCTCCAGGAGGCCAGGCCCTCTTCCTCGTCTCTCCTTCTCAGCAGAAATGAATAATAATCTGTGTCCTGTGCCTGAAAAGAATCGTAAGCCAAATGAAATGCAGAGGCCAAAATGAAAAATTTCCTGCCTGGAGCTTTGTACTCTGTCTTCAGTTTACAAACTACCCTGCCCTAATGGGGAGCAGAAAGATGAGCCACCACCTTTGCTTCAGTAAACAAATCATGAGGAGGGGGCTGTAGTTAGATGCACATTTCCAGGGCCTTGATGGATAATTAGCCAAGGGACTATCATTAAGGTTAAATGACCTCCCTCAGTTCAATTTCCTTGCATTGTATACCGTTGCAAATAGATCCTCTGGGCCTAGGAAGCTATTTTAGGGTCACGGCTGTTGTCTGAAAGGGTCAGTCCCATAGCTCACCTCTATGTTGGCTTAACTGATGAATTAACGACTGCTTCTAAATGACTCAGGGATAGGGTCCATTTCCTGGGCCAGGCCATGGGAACCAAGCGCTAAGGAGAGTTCATCAACAAGCTAATCAGATTAGCCAGAAAGGAACTACCACATGGTGGTACAAGTAAGAGCACAGCTTCTGGGAACAGCAGGTAGGAAAATGGAGCCAGCTATGGAGGGGAAAGCGACTCACGAAGATGCCATGAAAAATCACCTGTCTCCTAAAATTACAGCTAAACAGCATGTTAGGGAATTTAAGGAAGGTTCTTATGCAGATGGGGATTTCCTCTTTTTTTTGCACCTGCTGTCAGTAAGCATTAGACCATAAACATCAGCAAACATTGATTAAGCATATTGCCTTGATGAAACTTCAGGCGAAAGAAGAAAGCGGTTCAGCAGCTCCAAAGCCCAGAAGACAAATTACTCTTGGTACAGCAATTAGAATGGGCAAGACGGCTGCACCTTTTTCAAAAAGCACTCTGAGCTTGGTTCTGTAGATAATCTAATAATAGCTGGTATGACTTTAGAGAAAGCAGTAATACTCCTATTATGGTTTGTAATTTTTCTAAGTATTTCAGCTTTATAAAATGCCACATGACCGCAACTATAAAAGTCAGTCTATTTTTAAGATACACCTCAGATTGGATGCTTTAAACTAGTTTGCATCAAGAAATATGTGGTATATTAAGTGACCCAGCATTCCTGCACTTTCTGTGGTCATGTCCATCCTGAGCTGGGTTTTCTGTTAATTTCTATGAGCAGGTCGATAATATGAATGTTTCACAAGCAACTTTAAAATGCATTAGCCATTTAGAATTCATTTCTTCCGTGTTCTTGCTACTCCTTTTGATCATGCAGCTGCAGTTGGGCTGTGAGTACAAAATAACAACATTCTCCATTGAGAGGACCTATGTATGCAATGCTGGCAAAGAACACAAGTAAATTCCAGCTTACTTCTAATTTGAACACACCAAGCTGAAAACGAATGTGAATAAAAGTAAGGCTGCACAAGTTTGTGTCTGTGTGCTTGTGTGTGTTGTGCACCTAGCCCAAAATGGACACATTTATTCTTAAGTCTGTAATGCTTCTTTCCTTGAAGTGGAAGGAAAATAAAATTCATGTTTATAGTGCATTTATTATGTGTCAGGCTTTGTGCTGGTCCGAATCAGAGCAGCCTAGTGCTTAGAATGTGACCTCTGAAGTCAGGCTGCCTTGGTTGAAATCCTGACTCTGCCATTACTAGGATGTAACATTAGAAACGTGCTTAACCTCTCTAAGCTCCTGTTTCCTAACCTGAGAAACATGAAGATCAATGGAACTTACTTCATAGGATTATTGGGATGATTCAGTGAGATAAATTATGTAAAGTTCCTAGCACAGGGCCTGGCACATGTTAAAGCTCAATAAATGAGATATGAGATATTGTAATAATGACAATAATCCTATGAAGTGCATACTGTTAGCTCCATTTTATAGCTAGGATGACAGAGGCTAAAGGGAATAAATGGACATATCCATAATTTCAAAACTAGTAATGATCTGAGCCATGAAAAAAATTAAATGGATTTTCAGTGAAGGAACAACTATATTCACTAGGGGAAGGCTAGCTGCTGTAACAAATAAACCTCGTTTTTGAAAGCTCGTACACAACACAAATGCACTTCTCCCACGTAACTTTTGATAGTGTGTGTTCCTAGTTGGCAAATGACCCTGTTCCTTGCCATGACTCACACATGTAGGCTTCTTCCATCTGGGAGTTCTGCCTTCCCCCAAGGCCATGAAGTCATTTATATCCAGCTAGCACAAGGGGACAGAGGTCATGGAAAAGGCATCATGACTTTTAAAAAGCCTTGGCTCATCAGACATCACTTCTGCTATTCCACTGGTAAGAACTAGTCACCTGGCCGCATCTAGATGCAGAAGGTACTAGGAAATGTAGTCCCTGGCCAGGCAGCTGCTTCCCAGTGACAACACTAGTCTATGTAAGGGGGATACAGTGTCAACATAATACAGGGTTCATTCCCTGCTATCAGTGGGTCAAATGTTAGCATCTTTAAATATAATAGACATTATTTGATTTTACTTTCCACTTACTTCATAAAAATTTCTCCAAATTAAAATTGTATTCCTCTTCTGCCTGTCATGTTCCTTATTTTTCGCCAAAGGAATTTCAGATCAATCTAGGGCAGGGCTTGAACAACAGTCTTCATGGGCCAAGGTAATTGTGTGATGCTAAGTCTGATGGAGAAAAGAGCAAGAGGAATCCGGCCAGCTCAATTTATAGCCTGAAGCTTGTGGGTTTGTTCTGTGTGTGATTTTCTGGGCTTCAAATATTGATAAAGGCTATCAAATGAGTCCATCTTAAAAAAAAAAAGTTAGAGTCTTGTGCTGACTGTGAACTAGAGAGATTCAGTATTGAATAGCTAGTATTAATCCACAGAAAAACATACTAAATGCCTGAAAGTGGAGTTCAGCTAATTAAATAATGAATAATTAAACATGACCACACATATAATCAATGACCCCTGTTTCAGTTATCTGTTGCTGTACAAGGAACCGCTTCCAAACAGTGGCTTTTAAATAAAAACCGTCTATTACCCTCACGAGTCAGTGGGTTGACTGGGCTCATCTGGGAAATTCTGTTCTTCATCGTGTCAGCTGGGGCCATGGTCATGTGTGGACTTGACTGACCTGGAAAATCCAAGCTGTCTCCTATGACTGGTGCCTTGGTGGAGACAGCTAGCAGACTGGGTCCAGCTAGGATACTGGGACAGTTGGGTGCTCCCTATCTTCCCATGTCATCTCCAGGCCTGTCCCTCTCCATACAGTCTCTCCACGTGTCCCCATGTGATTTCTCCAGCAGAGTAGCCACAGTTTTAATTTGGCAGCTCAGGATTCCCAAAAGCACAGAAGTGGAGGCTGCCAAGTCCTCCCAAGATTTAGTCCCAGGATTAGCATAAGGTCATTTCTGCAGAATTCTATTGAATAAAGTGAGGCACAGGTGCAGCCCAGGTTCAATGCTCTGGAATCATTAAAGGATCTCTACTAGGAGGTATGGCCCACCATCTAGGAAGCTGTTTCCGCAACCTTAGCTCAACAATGAGAAGAAGCACCGTGTTATAGTCCAGGTCTAGCACTGCTAAGAAATTTGATATATTTGGCCTCTCATCTTTCCCTTTCAGCTTAATCTTCCCCTAGAGCCCGTTTTGCAGGGGAGCACCATGGCTCCATAGATTCCTGATCTCAGAGTCAGAAAGGGCAGGTGGCGGTAATCTGAGCTGTGACGATACAACTTAATTCCACTTATTCAGAGGTGGTTCTCTCACTGTTCTACTTTTAGATGACCGAAGAGGTGCATTCACAAAGTTGAGGAAAGTAGAACTAGAAAATGGGGAGGGCCAGACAGTCAAAATAATCCCTTAACAAATGGGACGGCAGCTGTGGCAAGGCCACAGAGTGATGCTACAGGCCGGGGGAAGAGTTAGGCAGCGCTGGTGTCATCTAGACCAGGAATGATGAATTTCGGATCTGCTGTAAACCACAGTGGGATTTCAGAAGAGGAGATGCATTTCAGAAACATTTATGGTGTCTAATCCATAGGATTTGATGGCCAGTGGCTTTACAAAGAAAGGGGAGAGTAACTCTGAGTTTAGGCACTAGAGTGGCTGGATGAATGAGTGCCATTAGAAACCAAGAAAGGAAAGAGAGTAGGACGTGTAATTTGGGGTGAATAATGGAGACTTCACCTTTGGACACACAGATTTGAGGTGTTTGTAGATGATCTAATGAAGTACAGGGGGAAATTGGACAAACGGCTCTGTGGTGGCTATCTGCTTGTTTTCCCTTTATTTGATCATCCTTCCTAACCCTCTCTTCCTTATTTTTTTCTACTGTCCATGTCTCCTGCTTTGTGTAGGTGGGAGGTTCTCCAGTGAGTGAGTCTCAGTGAGGGACAGCCCATGCCCCACTATAAAATCTTGAAAGGCCAAGTATGTATCCTCCAGCCCCCTTACAAGTGGGATATGTACACATTGATCTAGGGTTGACCCATCAAATGCACCCACTTGAGACTTTAAATTGGGAATGTGTGACTCAAAGAAACAAGGACAGTGGGGAATACATTCTGGAGGTGGCGATGACATCATTTTCCCAGGACCAGCACTGATAACGAAAACGGTAGTGTCCACTGCCTGGGGCAGCAGGGACCTCCTTTGATAATGTGGCTTAGCTTTGGCCTCCCTTTCTTCCAGCCCATTTTCCAACAATTCTGAGAGCTACATAATGTCTCTTTGATAATCCATGTAGCGGCTCGAGTCTGCCTCTGTGGCTTAATGGCTTAGAGCTGAGATCCCAGGCCAGCCAATACTCTGAATCCTGGAGGAGGGGCTGGGGGGTTCATCAGAGAAAACATGGAGGTAGAGGCCATAGAGGTGAATGAGATTGTCCAGGGAGAGAGGCTGGAGCTGAGAAAAGAAGTGGGCTGAGGACAGGAGCCTGAGGAAGGACCATGTGTGAAGGCAGAGTCGAGCAGAGTGCCAACACTGGTCCCCTGAGGGTGGTCACTTAAAGGGTTTTCTTCCTCTAGCAGTTGATCAAAGTGAAATAATCCAGGGGATAGTGGATTCAGGAGTCAGAGGTGTTTAGGACTCAGAGTCCCACCAACATCAAAGATCCGTTGGTATCGCAGGTCAGAGAAACCACAAAGACTGTCAAGGGAAGGAGGCAGAACTGGAAGCAGGAGGCCAGCCTCCACAGTCAGGCATTCGGAGAACAGGAAAGGCAGAATGGACGAGGCACAGGTGGGGACCTCTGGGTCCAGAGCTGGGGAGAACGCCACCAGCAAGGAGCAGGTACCGAGGTATGTGCTGCACCCGAGGCCCCCCTGAACTTTCACACTTTATCCCACCATGAGGTGTCTGGCCCCATAGGTACGTCCTTAGAGCCAGAGAAAGAATAAGAACCCTCACAGGCATGGAACTTATAAAGGAAGAAGGAGGGCTAAGCCTCCTCGAAGATCTCACTCCAGGCAACCCTAACAACTGGGTGGTTTAAATGATAAAAAGACTTTATCCAAATTGGAACTAAATAATACATCATATTTCTGGATGTAAGTTCATCACAGGTGTCCAGAGCTACTAAGGGTGAGGAGCCCTATTGGTCAGCATCTCACAATTCCCTGACACCTGCTGCAGCCCCTGCCTCTCACATCTGCTCGGTACTTTGTCGCGTCGAAGGCACTGATCCCCTAATAGTTGGTACTGCATGAAATCGCCCTGTAAAACACACTGCCCTGGTCCTTCATTATCATATGTCTAAGCCTCTTCAACTTGGCTAAAGCATCTCCTAGCATTTAATACCTCTTCTGTCCTTCCCCAGAGTAGCTGCAAAACACCAACGTGTAAGTATTCAGTAGGTACTCAGCCGAGGTGGCTTATATACACAGAACAAGTTTCTATGCCTAAACTTCAGATCAGTTTTTACCATAGGTCATGGCCTATTTTTCTTACCATAGCTTTTTCTTTTTGGCTCTAGTACCTCTCAGAAAAAACTAGGACACTGAAATATGAGGACCTAATGGCGTTTGGAGACATCGTTGTCTGATGTCTATAAAGCTGACTAGTCTCCTTCTGGTCAATAAGATCATACGGAAGCTTCAGTGACAAGCTTCTACTTTGCTAACGATTTTATGATCCTGTTACCCATTGTAATTGCTTAAATGGCGTTTTAATTAGCTGCTTTAAATGACTTGGCTTTTTTTTTTTTCCACTAAAAGCAGTGTGTGCTTTAGTTTAAAATATGGGCCACTGGTGTTTCCTTTTACACGATGGCTATGTTTAGTACAAGGGGGAAGGAGTGTATGTTTGGAAGGGTTTTACTCAATCACTTCTGTATCCCAGGTTAATTTCTGGAATATAAATTCTTCAATACTTTCGTGGGTTCAGTGGTGTTATAAAAGGTTTATTACATTTTTCTTCGTTTTTAAATACTGTTAATTCATTCATGAGCTCTCCAAAGTGCCAGTTTATTTTTGGTAACTGCGTTCATGATTATACACAGTTTTAGAAAGGAGAAGTGACTTAGTACATTGTGTGTTAGGAAAAAATGCAAAGAGAGACACTATGGATACAGATTTGTCTTCTCTGCATTCGTTGCTTCTGCCCAAACTACCATCCGTGGACTTATCTACTGTCATGGTGTTAGTAAATCACTTCACAACAATAAAGTACAGCAGTGGGCCCATACTCATGAATTCACTGGTCTTAACATGGTCCCCACCATCTTGAAGCACCTGGCTTGATAGAAAAAGGGAATGGCCTTTTGAAGATTCAATTCCAGCACCAGGCAGATGGCAGTACCTTGGGCTGGGGCAAGGTTCTCTAGGAGATTGTCTATGCTCCAAATCAGTGTCTAAAGTATGGTACTTTTTCTCCTACAGCCAGGATTTATGGGTCTGGGAATCAAGGGGTAGAAATGGAAATGACATTTCTCACTGTTACCCCTAGTGACCGACTAGCAAATTTTTTGCTTTCTGTCCCTGCAACCTGATGCTTTGACGGCCCAGAATTTTTAGTTCCAAAATAAGGAATTTTTCCACCAGGAGACACAACAGTGATTACACTGAACTAGAATTTAAGACTGCCAACCAGACACTCGGGCAATTCATGCCTCTAATTCATTAGGCAAAAAGAGAGCTACTGTGCTGGCTGGGGTGACTGATCCTCACCACCAACGAGTAACTGGATTGCTATGCCACAGTGGAGGTAAGGAAGAGCAGCTGGAATACAGGAGGTCCCTTAGGACATCTCTTAGCATTGCCACGTCCTGTGATTAAAGTCAATGGAAAACTTCAACAACCCAATCCAAGAAGGACTACTAATGACTGACATCCTTCAAAAATGAAGTTTTGGGTCACTCCACCGACAAAAAACCATGACCAGATGAGGTGCTTGCTGAGAATGATATGTGGGAAAACACAAAATAACAGGCAGAAACCAATTCAGATACACCAGAAATTGCATCAAATGGGTTAAATGTCCTTATTTAAAAAACAGGAGTTCTCAGCTTATATTTTTTAAATTATAACAACTAAACCCAAGTAAATTATAAGGTATTTAAAAGTCACACCTAGACCTTAATAACACAGATGGTTTACAGAGATTGAAATGATATATCAAGGAAATAGTGATAGAAAAGACATGTGAAAATATTGTTGTCAGACAAATAAACTTTAAGGCAATAATCTTAGGGATAAAACAGGCCATTATGCTCTGATAAAAGGAAAATATAATTTTTTTGAATTAATATGCATTTGACAACATAGTCTCAATACGTACAAAGCAAGTTTAGGCAGAATTACCAGGAAACGGTGCTACGGATGAAATGCTTGTATCCCTCCCTCCCCCAATTCATATGTTGAACCTTAGCCCTCAATGTGATGGTTTTGGTGGTGGAGCCTTTGGGTGGTGATTAGGTTTAGATGAGGTCGTGAGGGTGGAGACTTCATAACGGGACTGGTGCCCTTATAAGAAGAGACCAGAGAGTTAGCTCTCTCCCTCCCCACCGTGTGACAGTACAACAAGAAGGCAGGCACCTGCAAACCAGGAAAAGGGCCCTCGCCAGACACTGAGTCGTACGGCACCTCAGCCTTGGACTTCCAGCCTCCAGAACTGTGAGAAATAAATTATGCATTGTTTCAGCCATCCAGTTCATGGTATTTTGTAATAGCAGCCTGAACCAAGACAGATGGGAAGAGCTAATTATTTCAGAAAGACTTTGCCAGGTGGTAGTGTCTTTGTGGGATCACTGTTTGCCAAGAGTTTAATTTTCTTCAGTTCAAGAAGGGTGCTAGAAAACTGATTAACTAATAATGTACATGCAAGGGAAAAAAGTCTTAATAGTCTGTGATTTGTACAGGTGTGTTTGCTTTCACGCAATCACCATCTGCATTGCCCTCTCTGTTTTTTTTTTTTTCAGTACATCAGCAAAGACTGGGCTGTAGGAGGCCTTCATGTATATTTGGCGTATATTTATATGCAAAGGGAAACTAGATAAGAAATTGGAGAAGGCAAAGACTCATGAGTGAGGAATTGATTAAGGGAGAAAATGCCTTGAGAAAGGGATGAGCAATACGTCAGGCAGCAAGGTTAGCCTTGAACAGGTAGAGTGACAGCTCCTCCACTAAGACATGGGGAAAGATGTGTGTGGGCACAGAGAAGTGTATTTGTGGAATGGGTTGGGGCAATTAGTTGAGGGGGTTCCCCCCCATCAACCTGTGTTTGCTTGCAAGTTATTCAGAGAATATAAACTGTAAAAAGGCAGATATTTGCCTATCTTGTCACCATTATATCCTCAATACTGAAAAAAAGGTACATGTACCTGTAAATGCCTAAATGTAATTATTTGTTATGATATTAATGAGCTGTGGCATGCCATGCCGTGATGGAGGGTGGGAGAGGCGAAAACAGAGAGCGTGGGGAAGTAAGCAAGTTAGTAGTCAGACGGTAGCAGGGCGTTGCAAATGAGCCCAGGACTGAGTGCATCTCTCACAGTAAGCTTTGGTGGCAGGGTTGGGGGCAGGGAGTAAGCTGTGCACAGCAGGAATCACACTCTTTGAAACAAGAAGTGCTCGAAGGCAATTTCAAGGATCTTTTCAGACATACGGTCTTAAAACTAGAGGGGAAGCAGTGGCCCTTTACCTGAGGGTGGCATCGCCTTAACCGCTAGTTAATGCAGCTGTCCTATGAAGCCAATGAAACATGAAGCAGCAGCTCAGCGGAGCCTGAAGGAATCTGGAGACATATATGAAGCCAGTCACTGGAGCCTGGGATTTCCGGCTTAGATGGTATCTTTATTCCATGTACGGGCCTGGATTAATACTCAACAACCTTCCTTTTTTAATATTCCATATCGAATCATGAAGACTTGTCCTTACACCCCGCTGTTGCCAAGATTAGAGAAGATCTATAGATTACAGTAGTTGTGCTTAAGTTGATGGCTTCCTTTTCAGGTAGTCACCTAAAACACCTTGCTGAAACTTGGAAATGCCCACGTCTTATTTGTAGCACCAACTAGTCATTTCCTGGGTGAGCTGGGACGATCTTCCCAGATGTCTGCTCATATCTCTCTTCAATGTGCAGTTTCCAACAGTAACATTCTTTTGACTTATCAGAAAGAAGTGCACCATTTTAGACTGAGGTTTCAGATCTAAAACACCTTCATTTTCTTTTTTCACTCAGGCCCTGAGAAATTCAGTGTTCCTACCCAATGGCCATATGTTAATTATTTTCCTTTAACGCTCAAATTTTTACACAATTTAGATATTTCCCTGAAAGAATACCCAAATTCTATGTCAGAATAAAGTTATTAAGGAACTTGACAAATCTAAGTTGCAATTTTTGACTCACATAGAAGGTAATAATTTGTTTCTTGTTAAGAAACCTTGAGAAAACAGTGTTAGTCTATCTCTGTTAGAAACAGATTTTTTTCCCAAAAAATTACATTGGTTTTTGATTAGCAGCTGAATATTGTTCACAGGCAATATCAGTTTTAGCACCAGGATAAGTTTGAGTAACTGCTATAATATTAACCAAAATACACAGATAGTAAATAGCAGAGACCCAAATCAAAATAGCTCAAAGAAACAAAAAAAAGAATATGTTTTCCTTATATTAAAGTGGCCTCAAATTTTATCATCACAATGGCTTCATCTCAGACAGGCTTTCTCCAAATGGTGGGAGAGATGTCCCTGTTAGCTCCAGCTTTACACTATCTTTTTGTTTCCAATCCCAGTAAGAAGAAAGAGAACCCTCTTTCCCTCCATCTATATCAGTCTATGAAAACACTCTGGGCCCCTTGGTTGATACGCTCTCTCAAGACAATTTGCTAAGCCCAGGAATTTGGAGTAATAAGATTGGCCAGCCCAAGCCCTGCCTCTCCCTCCCTACCCTCATCCCCATGATGGGAAAGGCAGAGCTACATGACTGACAGCCCATCTCCAAAGGCAAAAGATGCTGAGCAGACAAAGAAAAGCAATAAACCTTCATCTCATTCTTTCCAAGACATCTCAGTACAAGGGATCTGTAATTGGACAGATCTGCACCTTTCACTAGCTTGAGCAAGTTACCTAACCCCTGTGGGTCTCTCTTTTTTTTTTCATTTGTAAAGAACTTGCAGAGTTGCTGCAAGGTTGAAGGTCACCTATGTAAAGCACTATTCAGCTACTTCCATTCCTGCTTTATTTCCATCTCTGTCCTTGGCTGATAAAACCAGTCCTGAGCCTGTAGAGAGGAAGACAGTGTTTATCTTTACCACCCACTTCCCTACCACCCCAGCTCTTGGAGCTGTCTCCTGGCTGCCTGCAAGTCTCCCCTAATGTGTCCTCATAGCCTTTTCTGATCCTCATTACATAAGGTAGCATTCCCTGCCCCATTCTTGGTATCTTAGTCCATGCCAGCTGCTATAACAAAATACCACAGACTGGACAGCTTGCCAACAACAGCAGTTTATCTCTCCCAGTTCTGGAGGCTGAACGTCCCCAGATCAGGGTGCCATCACATTTGGGCTGCGGTGAAGGCCCTCTTCCAGGCGGCAGACTGCTGACTCCTCCTTGCATTCTCATATGGCAGAAAGGACGAGAGCTCTCTTGGGCCCCTTTCATTAGGGCATGAATTTTATTATCAATCACCTCTCGAAGTCCCCACCTCGTAATACTATCATATTAGGGGTTAGGATTTCAACATATGAAGTTTGGAGGCACAAAGACTCAGACCATAGTACTCGGTCACTGACTCACTCATCGATACCGTGCTGGTTCCTCCCCCTCTAGCTGATGTGTGACCTCTCTCTAATGAGGAAGCAGCAAGATGCCAAGAAAGAGGAGGACAAAAGTTTTCCTGAGGAGTAACACCTGTGAAAGGAAAAGGGAGAAAACAGGATTGGGCAAAGAGAACTCTCAGACGGGGGTGCAGACATGACAAGCTGTTGGCCACCCCAACAGGAAGCTACTCTGAGCAGGGACTACGACACTGGGCAGAAATACCCAGGCCACGGCTCCATCATATTCCTCAGGCTTTGGCTGGGAGTCACCCAGGAAAAAAGTGCACCCTCAACTACCATCCACATGCTCGGGCATTGACTGGGAGATACCCCAAGATGGTGATAATCTGGGCTCAATAGCTGAGGCCAACCCCAAAGGAACAGCCAGTGGCCACCACTGATCACAGTCTTCAAAGCTGAGCAGTGAGACCTTCCTTGAAGGGGGATCTGTGTGGTGTCTTATCAAATCTGTCACATCCTCCAAGATACTGTTTAAGAGGAAATGTCTAAGGAATCAACGTCTGGCATCCTGATTATGGAAGGAAGATGGGAAACAAAGCAGGGGAAACCTCTGAATCACATCACCTGGAGGCTGCCTACTCAGCCCTCAGAGCCAACCCCACCTACACCCCGATGCCCACTAGGACCTCTCAAACCAAGGGGCCTTCCAACTTAGTCAAATGCATCCTTCTAGCCTTTCTGTGCTCCTTCAGGTATTGGTATTTTCCCAGATCATATCTATTCAACGCATGGAAGATTAGAGCCAGGCTGGTGGCCTACGAGGAGCCAATTGTGAGGAGGACTTACTATATAGCAAAATGTAACAAATACTTACCATGTCATGCAATAATGCCCATTGCACAGCTTAAGAACCTGAGGCCCAGTAAGGATAATTAGCCAAGAACACCCAACTAGTAAATGGGGCTGTGGGTTTTCTAGCTCTGTTGCCCTCCTAAGTCTATATTCTTTCTATTGGCCACTCAGGAGAGTGTGTAAAACATTTTCCAGAAAGTTTTTTTTAACCCAACATGGTTTTAAAAATATTTTGTGTTTTATTAGATAAATTTCTGGCTATTCAGAGTGCTTGGCTATCTAGAATGATCCATTGCAAAAGGGTACCAGAAAGCTGAAACTTCACTCTCTGACGAATTCCACGCCAAGAGTTCAGCCTGCAAACTATTCGAAAGTGAACTCTCTTTTACAAATACAGCTAACCCTCACGGGCTAACTCTCGATAGCTAATCCCCTTCGAACTTTGAGGGCTCTTTCTCAGTCTCTCCTTTCTCTGCCAAGTGGCTTCACAGTTTCAGCTGACCTTGGCTATGACATTGAACAGTGTTCATTTACGAAAGCCCTGTTGACCTGAGCATCTGATCCTCTATTTGTTATTCACATCATATCCTCCCTGCCTTTGAGTGAGGAGTTAATATACATACGAGGACAGCAAGGTCCAAACCTCACTCGTTAAAATGAGCAAGCCAGAATTACCACAGGGACCAGTATCAAAAGCGTCTCAGGAAAAACAAAAAAAAAAAAGCATCTCAGGCACAAAAATAGTCCTGAGTTACTTTTACTTGTTTATATTTAATAAGAGTCTGACGGCCTTCTTCTTGGGAAAGCAGTCTTCAAGGCATTGCTTCTCCCAGCGCCAGGGAAAGGGCAGACAGACAAGCAAAGTGCTTGGCTAATAAGGACAGAGGCATCTCCATTAGCTGTTTGAAGACGACAAAGGGAATTGGAAACATATTTGTTTAACCACAGGACTTACTGCCTTATTATTATTCCTGCTTAGTGTCTGGCTGTATATATGTGCATTCAACGCTGGAATCCACAGTTTGAGATGTTTAACTGCTTATCCCCAAACAAATGTGCAACTGAGGAGCTGGGGATGTGACCTGAAACACAACACCTGGCCTGCAGGATGCAGAGATTACTGGTAAAAGAGAAAGTAGGCATGGGGTTCTCATGCATGTCTTTGTTTTTTCCTACCCTAGAACCACATAGATCCTCATCTTAAAAGGCAACCTGAGGAGTTAATGAATGTACTTTTAGCCAAGTCACCTGAAATTGTTACCCAACCAAAGCAGAATGCAAATATCTGAGGCTTTCTGATCTGGGGAACGTGGGTTGATGGGGGTTGTATGTTTCGTTATTCATTTGTTTTTTGGTATCAGCTGCTACTTCTGGAAAGGCAAGTGTGGAAGCGGGTGGTTCACTAGTTGGAGCACGTTGTGCCTTGAGCTCCCGAGCTCGGAGCAGCCGCAGGGGGAGGCCCAGCTCATCTCTGCTGTCGTCAGCATGTTTGGTCTTCCCTATCATCACCGCTCCGGCTCAGTTAAGCTAGTGCTGAGCTTGGCTGCAGTGAGATCACTTCCATATGTAACACCCATCTCTGCAGGACACCAGTTCACTCTTGGAAAAGTGTCACTCATTACTTCATTTTCACAACTTTCACATAAAAATTCAGACAACCACACAAAACAAATGCACACCTTAATGAATGATTAAGGCAAATGCTTTTTATAACTACTATTCAGGTCCATAAACAGAACTTTGCCAGCAACCCCAGAAGCCCTAGCATAAGCTCTTCCTTTCCTCCCTAGGTAAGTACCATTCTCATTTTTAGTCGTCTTCCTTGTGTTTCTGTATCATTTTTCATCCAAGTAATAAAAATTATGGATTAGTTTTTCTTTTAAAAAAAAGATGTATATTAAGTCTCTTTAAACCTGCAAAACCTCCTCAGTTCTTCTCTTTTCTTTATCATTTATCTGTTGAAGAACTCAGGGAGCTGGATGGGGAGAGCGCACCACAGCCTGGATTTGCTGAGGCCTGCGTGGTACAGTCCGAAGCGTTCTCCTGCCCTAGGGTTCCCTATAAATTAGCAGCTGGACTCATTATACTGCTTGGCTTTAACAAGTCTGGTAACCAAAATTTCTTCCTTCTCTCTCCCCTCCCCCCAAGAAGGAAGGGGACTCTCCTCCAAGGGGCAGACGCAGCCACTTTGGGCACATCACCCTTTCATGCTTCTGTATTTTCCTCCCAGCGTGTCCCTCTGCCTGAAGTGCCCTCCCTGCTTTTCTCTGGAGAATGACTACTCAGTCTTCAGAGCCCAATTCAAAAGGCAAATGTCACTCACAAGTCTGTGATGTCTTCGCACATCCCCTCAGCAGAATACGTCACTGAGATCTCACCGCATTCTCACTCCCCTGGATCACAGCACCTGCCACACTGCCTCGTAATCACCCGAGCTCATCACTCCCCCACCACCCACCGCCCCCCTCTTTCCCCCTCCTTGAGAGGAGTGACCTTATCTGAGTAAAAGCAGATATCAGCTGTGGGCCACACAGTTCTACCTGTCCTTGTGAGGGACACCTGGATCTCCATCATTCTCTCACCCCACAATGGTCCATACAGGACCACTCTCCTCCAGGGGACCTCCTTCCCTTCCTGGTGGCTCCAAGGTGCCTCTGCTCTTAAGGAATGTTTTGTTTCAAAGTGCACAGCATGCTTTCCTGCCCTCAATTGCCTCTTGTTCCTTAAGAAGGATCTGGACCTCATCTGATCCGAAGTTGGCTTGGAACCTGGCACTCAGAGAGAAGGATCCCAGACTATTACCCCGTCCCCTGCCTCCTCTGCAACTCGGCACAACTGCACGTGCGGTGTGATGAGGCCTCGCTTCAGTGTGCCATTCACCCATACACCAATGGAAATACAAGCCCAAATGACGCCTGTCCTCCGGGGCGGGGTGGGGTCAGGGGGAAGGAGGGAGGTACTCTCTCATCCCATTCCATTAAATTCTCTCTCACCTTTCAAATCTGGCTTCAAAATCACTTCCTAAGAACCTTCCCTGATTAGCTTGACCCAATTCTCCTAATTCCTGTACTCAATGAGCCTTCATTAATTATGTACCTAGAGATTTTACACTATTCATCTGCTCTTGCTGTATCCGTCTATGAATATGCTTTTTATGTGCAGTTTCTCATATGCGGAAAGTCTGATCCTGCAGCTCTTTCCAATCCCTCCCACCATTCCTGCACAGAAGACAGACCCAATCAACGTCACTGGCTGACCAGCATCTGTGACCACACGTGTACCTCAACCCCTGGAATTTTCTGGTACAAGAACTGAAAGAGCTGGGGAAGAAAAGGCAGTAAAATTTCTAGCCCCTCTGAAGAACATTTTACCCAAAATGTCTGTTTTCCTTTCCCTGAATGGCTTTTATTTTTTTCCTTGCTCATCTGCTGAAATTTGCTAATGTGCCAATCTTTTGAGTGCTTGGAATAAAGACTTGTTGAGCCAGTTTTTAACTTTTCAAAGAAGGGTTTCAGAACCCAATTTAAAGCCCTAACTATGTCAAAGAGTTTTACTTTGTGTATTGCTATAGCTGTTTGTGTTTGTTGTAAATAAACACCATTGAGTCCGCGCTTTTTCATCAACCTGCAGTTTTCATGGATTTTTCCCACAGTCCCCTATGATACAGTAATGGTTTCTCTGAGGTAATGAGCCGTGGGAATAGTGTTGTGAGTTAAATTTGAATTATTTACATTTTTATTACTTTTTACTTTCTAAAGAGCGTTTTTCAGGTCCTGCAGATCCGTGATGATTTAGAGCAAATGCTGGTACTTTTCTGAAGACAAAAGGCATTTGGCCGAATCTGGACTGAAGAAACTTGATATTTCTTCTGAGAGAAAGTGAGACCCCAGAAGACTCAGATTATCTGTTCATTTACCCGAAAGTTTACAAAAAAAAAAAGCAGCACATGTATGTGTATGTGTGTGCACGTGTGGGCGTGTGCGCATGTGTGTGTGTGAGAAAGAGAGACAGAGAAAAAATGTTCCAGTTGCACAGGGCAAGCTAGGCCCCCAACTGCCAGGTTGAGGAAAGGACATCATTCATTCTAGAATAATGACAGGAAGTTCCTTGGGATCTTTTCTCATGTAACTTTTCAGTCAATAAGTTAAGGGAAGATCTAGATAATTTACAGAAAAGGTTTGTAAGATTAGCAGTGTGTGTGCACACATGTGCCATCATGTATGTTTTGGTGTTCACATTGTTAGCTAATAAATGCACATAGTAGACTTCACCTATTAATTTTAAAAAGAATCACAGCCTTGGTTATGCTAACCAAGGTGAAACATCTCATTTACTCACAGTAATTTAACTGTTTAAATTGGAAGATACTTCTTAAAAGAAATGAGTGGATAATTTTGATAAAATGAATGGGAGAGCTGAGCTCACCCTATGTGTAATGCCATCTCCCGGGCTGCGCTCCCCCAGTGATGGGCAGGCTGAGCCCCCAGGCTCAGTCATTCATCCCTGATATGCTTTCAAAGTGCTCTTCCTTTTCTGCTCTCTGTCTTCTCCCAAAAATAGTTAATACTTTTGCCTTTCTTATTTCTAGCTGCTACCACAGCCTTCTCCTGAGGTTATTTTATTCCCTAAGCCTCTCTTCTCCCTCTTTCCAATCAGCCTGAAATAATCAGTTGGACCCTTGTGGTTCTAGGTTATTATTTATCCCTAAATGGGAGGAAATAAAGATTTCAGAAAATCCCTAAAAGTGATAATTTACTGAACCAGAAAACTTTACAATGTCTCTCTAGACCTGCATCATCCAATATGGTAGCCACTAGCCACACATGGCTTTTTAAATATAAATCTAAATGAATTACAGCTAGGTGAAATTAAAATTCCAGTTCCTTGGTCTCACAAACCACATTTCGAGTACTCAGTAGCCACAGCTAAGGTATTAGATGACATAGAATATTTCCACCATCACAGGAAGTTCTGCTGGACAGAGCACTGTCCTAGACTCCCTCCTCTGAAGGAGGGGCCCATCCCCTTCTCCTTTCAGTAAATGCCCTTCTTTCTTGTTGGGGAGATCATTCACCTTCAGAGCTTGCCAGACATCCCAGTGGTGTGTTCAGTTCTTAATTTTTCATTAAACGTGTGCTCTTAAAATGTTTATTGTTGTGACAAAACAGTAAGTTAAGGAATTCTAAAAGCTTCCTCCATAAAGCAATGAAAAAAACTGACAAAAAAAGTAAGAATCAATTTTTGTGGAACCTTGGAAACCAACCAAAAGCTTGCAACAACCCGGGGAATGTTGATTCAAGAAAAATGACTGAATCTTGGTAAGAACAGTGAGCTTTGTGGCATCTTAACTTACTTTAATCCCATTCCCCATCCTCCAGCTCAAAAGTGGCCTTGAAACTAGCAGCCCACATTCCTGGTACTGGTAGAGGAGAAAGCAGAAGAGATAAACTTTACAAATTGCTCTTAGTTGTTCTGTCTGGTGGCTCTCTGGGGGAGCTTCTCAAAAGACTTGTCTTTCTCTTACCTGACTGGAGCTCTCATCTAAAGAGTGCTAAAGCTGTTAATGGGGGCAAAGCCTCTTCGTTGAAAATATTTATAGGCAAATGTTTTAGTCTCTGCTACCTAATGCAATAAATAACAATTGTAGCTACCAGTAGATGAACCAAAAAGCTTGGGAGGAAAGTGTCAGAGTGATATATTTTAGAAATACAGAAAGGTGTGGCATATTCCTGGAAATTTAGAAAGACACACATGCCCAGGTTCATGGACAGGTTCAGCTGTGTTCATGCTCAGCAGGGACCTGAGAAGGCCCTCAGCTCTCACCTCTGGCTGACTTGAGGCTCTGAACATATACAGTTGGCCAATATGCACAAGGGAAGATGCTCAACATCATTAGTCGTTAAGTAAATGCAAATCAAAGCCAAAGTGAGATATCAACTTACACCCACTAGGATGGCTATGACCAAATGTAAAATAATAACAAATGTTGGTTAGCATGTGGAGCAGTTGGAACTCTCATCTTTCTGGGTGGGAATGTACAATGATGTAGCTACCCTGAAAAACAGTTTGGCACCTTCTCAGAAAGTTACCATATGATCCAGCAATCCCACTCTCAGGTATATATACAAAGGCCTGCATATTCTGTGACTCCATTTATTTAAAACATCCAGAATAGGCAAATACATGGAGACAGAAAATAGATTGATGGTTGCTAGAGAAAAGAGAAGGAAGTTGGGTGTGACTGTTAATAGGCACAGGGTTTTGGTTTTTGGTTTTTTTTTTTTGGCATAATGGAAGTGTTCTGGAATTAGATAATGGTTATGGTTCCACAGCATTGTGAATATACTCAAAACCACTGAATTAGACATCTCATATTGGTTGAAATGGTGAATTTTATGTTATGTCTATTTAATCTCATTAATAATAATAAAGCTCATGCTGATGACAGGATTCATTTTTGTAAAATAAATCAATGTTGGTTTGCACTGTATGATAAATGAGAGAACTGTAGCAACAAAGCATTCCAACCACCTTCTCTGTGTGCACAACTGCAAGACTGCTCAGCCGCTATGTTCTGGACATATTCCATGGTACAACCTATAATTACCCCAACTGCCCACTGACCCTCATGCCACGTGGCCTGGAGGTCTTGCTTCTCGCTCTTACAGGTCCTGGTAGGACTGGCTAGATTACCAGTGTCCACCTGGAGCAACAGCATCGACCACCTCCCCCACCCTCGTAGGCTGGCATGAGCAAGCTGTCCTTCACTGCCTGTGTTTCCAAACACTAGTTTTTATCAGTGAGTGTCCTGCTTGCTGTCCTTGAAATGGAAATACTAGCTGACACTGTATCTACAAAAGGTCAGGAAAAGACAGGCTCTGCTGGTCATCTTTAACTTAACTACATGTTAAAGTGAGAACTCTGTTCAGCACGTGTATGTCTCGCATACAACTAGATTTGACGTAGTGCGCGGTGGAGGTCTACCAAACCCATGCTGGTTATTTTAATGTCATTATTAATAATAAGACTCTGTCTAAAACAAAAACCAAAAATCTGAGGCAACTGCTAATATAAGAAGGGATGCCAGGAAAAGAGGTTAATCTGGACTTCCAGTCAAATTAGGAGCTGTGTCGTGTTAACTGTAATGCAAGTCATGGCAGGATAAGTGTCAAGTATCCGGCACAGAAATTAAGTCTACAGAGGTCAGCGGGGGAGATCACGCCTAGCCTCTTAAAGGCTTGTGTTTTGTGCTGTAATAATATCACACAATGTTAACAGGCAAAGACAGAAAGGACAATCTGGGAGGAATGGAAAAGGGGCAGAAAAGCAAAAGGTTCATTTAGAAGGGAACAAGGGGTTCATCTGTTACTGAGAATTTACATGTCCTGTTTTAATTTGATTACCTGTATTTTTCATGTTTTCCAGTGGTCTGTATACAAATTATACCTGGGTATTGCTCACATTGTCTAACTTCTGTCTTGGTGCCTCTTTTCCAAAATGATAAAGGAAAAGAAGAACAGGAGAAAGCATTAAACAGCTTGCAAAAGCAAGGGTGTTTTCTTTATCTCCTAATAAACATGTAAAGTTCTCAAAATACTATATGAATGAATAACCATCATTGGTATGGATAATCTTTATAACTCCTGTTAAAACAGAGATTAATTCAAAAAAGATACATGCACCCCAATGTTCATAGCAGCACTATTGACAATGGAAGCAACCTAAATGCCCATCAACAGATGATTGGATAAAATAGTTGTGTATACACACACTCACACACACACAAAGGAATACTACTCAGCCATAAAAAAGAATAAAATAATGCCATTTGCAGCAACATAGATGGACCTGGAGATTGTCATACTAATGAAGTAAGCCAGAAAGAGAAAGAAAAATACCATATGGTATCACTTATATGTGGAATCTTAAAAAAATGATGTAGATGAACTTACTTACTTACAAAACAGAAACAGACTCACAGACATAGAAAACAAACTTATGGTTACCAGAGGGGAAAGGAGAAGGGTGGAGGGATAAATTGGGAGTTGGGGATTAGCAAATACAGGCTACTATACATATAATAGATAAACAACAAGGTCCTATTGTATAGCACAGGGAACTATATTCATTACCTTGTAATAGCCTGTAATAAAAAGGAATATATATAATGTATAACCAAATCACTCTGCTGTACACCAGAAATTAACACAACATGATAAACCTACTATACTTCCATAAAAAATAGAAAAAAAGATTTATTTTTTAAAGACTTCCATTAGGTTTAACCAAAGCCTTAACAACCACCAAGTTGAAGCACAATGATGAAGGAAGCTCAGACTGAGTACATTCCATGCACTTTCTACCCTGCCCAAGCTGACAGCAGCTTCCGGCTTTCTAAACTCCCGTGCAGGGCCATGACTCCTTTCCAGAAAGCAGTAAGTGCCCAGGGCCTTTTGTCTTCTTCCTCCCCACAGATTTCTCCAGGAGACTTTGCTGCCACAGTGGCTTTATATATACCAGTGCATATGATCCTGTTGCAACCTAGTCTGAAAGCTCTTATGGCTATAACTTGGCATTTCCAAAGATTTGCCAGAAACGTGTGCAAACAACTACTCTCTGTCATTAGGGTGGATATAAATCAGTGTCCAGAGTAAGCCTAGTCACACAAGAGTTTCTAACAGGTACTCCTCAATTCATCTTTTGTCCTCTACATCATCTTCTGTCCTTCTCTACCTACTGGATGCAGCTTTTTGAGAAGGGCACTTTCCTGGAGGAATGAAAGTGTTTCAGCAACAATCACACTTACAGGAAATAAGTTAATTGGATCTAAAGTTGTCTTTTGGGTGGGGGCGGTATTTCAATTTGTTGTTTGCATTCCCTGAAGCAGGGAACTATTATGGATCCAAAACATACTTTCATCTACTGTTCGGTTGGACTTTCATGGAGATTAGAAGTCTTTGGAAGATAATTTTAGTATATTGGGTGAGTTTCCTAATTAGAAAAGCTGAGCAGAAATCTGTATTTTAAAATTTATTAGGCATCAAAATGAGGTTTTTCAAATATGAAAAAAGTAGAGGAACTATATGCTTTATCCACATAATCTTGAAACACCCACTTACTTAAGCCATTGCTGAGGGAGAAAATTGCTATTAAATCAACTGCCGAGTTTCCTTAGATCAGAACATGAAATAGAGGTTCTCGTCCCAGCAAAGAGATAAGACTTGGAGTTTTATTGTCAGGAAAATTCAGATGTGTCAGCGATGAAACTAAACATGAAAAGACAAATAATCATTTGAAAGTTAGAAGTGATTTAGATAAAAGAGTTGGGACTTAGTAAAACTTTACATTTAGTCCTTAGACACTGGGGACACTGTGTCGGACTTTTCCATGGAGAGGCAGGCGGCTGGCTAGAGCAAAGCAGGAAAGCAGTCAGCTCAGAGAGCAACCACCCTTTTTATTGTTTTAAGAGAAATTCAATTTAAAAATTAGATTTATGAGAAAGGGTCAAGAAAAGTTGAACAGTTTCTCCCAGGAGAAGACAGAACGGCTGTTTACGAGAACAGGGCTTGTTATTCTCAAGGACGGTCACCTCAAATTATGCACAAGTTCGTGGTGGCAGCGGCTGGGGGCTGAGTAACTGAGTTGCCTTGGGTCAGGGTCAGGCTGAGCATGAAGTGCCCTGGACCTTGCCAAGGGGGTAGAACCCTGTCCTCGGAACAAAGAGAGAAGGCTAAGTGAAATGTGGTGTTTCCTGGACGTTTTTCTCAAGAGTTAGGATTAAACCAAAGGAAATATTATCCTCCACTATCTCGGGTATACTGGGTACCGAAACCTCTCTGTAAATGTATTTCTCCTGGTTTCTTAGTCTATGAGCTCTTAGGAGCAGAGTGCAGACGCCCAGGCCAGGCGCCTGCAGGGATGTCTGGGGGTTAGGAATGTCTAGGGATCAATGTGCCACCAAAGTGTAAGGGAGAAGAGATGTTGCTGGCCCTCTTCTTCACGAGTCACCAGTGAATGGAGGGTTCATTTGATGCCACCAACTTTGAAGGGGTTGTTCAGTTCTCTATGGTTTCTGTCAAGCTAAATTGAGTCAAACTCTCTTTGATACAGAGAGGCAGGCCTAAAAAAATCACACCTTTTTGGGCTTTGCCAAAGCTTAATTTTTGGTTTTGCATTAAAAATAAGAAGTATTTAAGCCCCAGTTTAACCTTTGAAGTCATCTGCATTCAACACTTCGAGCCAGATTTCTAATTGAGCCCCTGGACTGAATGCCATCCCACTGTTGGGTCTGTAGCTGTGATTCTGGATAAATCGGAGCCAGAAACACAAACCGACCCCGAGTCCCTGCATTAATATTCAGTGCCTTTCCTTACGGAAACAGGCCATGAGGACACTCGCTCTCACCTGTGCTATGGCTCCACACGGGTACCCAGAGCAGCCCGTTTTGAGAAAGGCATAGCCATTTGAAAAGGTGAGATTATGTAAGCATAAATGCAAATTAGTGCCATATGTTGAAGAGCCTTTTTATTTATGCCTGAACCAGATGCTTCTGTCCCCTACATTACATTTGCAATCAATCACTTTTTAGCTCTTTTTCCTGATGCAATGTCAATTCAATAAAAGAATTGTGCTTCCTTTCTTCTTCATGACTGTGAGAGCTCTCATGACCAAATAACCTCACTATGTCATCTCAGAAAGGTTCCCCTTGGAATAAATTACTTTGAAATCAAAGTATCCACAGGTCCTTTTAAAAACATCATTGGTGCTTCTTCCCCACAGATTACCCACCACAGTCAAATCAAGTGCTCACCATGGTGTCGCAGAGAAGTATTAGAACAATAAAAATACACGGTGAACCACTGCAATTAACCCAAGTGCTCCATGGCAGTTTTCAAATGATAGTCTTATTCTTATTATTATTTTACATTGTAAAATGGATTTTAAAATGTCCTATGGTGGAATTATGCCTGAGATTTAAACATGGACATATGGGATCCATGAAATTCTGCCTTGAGTGTAACATACATTATCAACATTCTGCAAATGTATTACTGCTTGTTTAGAAAATATTAACTGAAATATATACACATATTGGCTCTTTTGAAAGTTTAGAGATAGTTGACTCTCAAATAATGAAACCCATTCCCCAAGCTAACCAAAAACATCTCTGCCCTTATTTTGTTTTCTGTCTCCTAATTCTTCCTGTATCCACACACTATCCCAGCATCTACCTCTTTCACTATTTCCTAATGATAACCTATATTCTAGATTTTTACCTTTAAAAAACTGGAATAAAATATAAATAACATAAAATTTACCATTTTAACCATTTAAACTGTACAGTTCTATGGCATTATGTACATTCCCAGTGTGCTTGCCATGCCCTCCATCCACCTCCAGAACTTCTTCATCTCCTCTAACTCTGTCCTGCTTAAACACTAACTCTCCATTTCCCCTCCCTTTTGCCCCTGGCAACTACCATTCTACTTTCTGCCTCTGTGAATGTGATGCCTCCAGGTACCTCATCTAAATGGACGCATACAGTCAACTTATTTCACTTAAACTAACTTCCTCAAGGTATATGCATGTTGTAGCACATGTGAGAATTACCTTCCTTTTCAAGCCTGAATAATATTCCATTATACGTGCATATCACATTTACGTATCCATTCATCCATCAGTGGATACCTGAGTTGCTTCCATCTTTTGGCTTTTGTGAATAATGATGTTATGAACATGGGTGGACAAATATCTGTTTGAGTGCCTGCTTTCATGTTTTCTTTGAGTATACATCCAGAAGTGGAATTGCTGGATCATATGGTAATTCAATTTTTAATTTTTTGAGGAATCACCATACTGTTTTCCACAGGGGCTGCACCATTTTACATTCCCACCAGCAATGGCAATGCACAAACTTTCCAATTTCTCTATATCCTTATCAGTGTTATTTTCTGGCTTTTTGTTTTAAATAATAGCCATCCTAATGAGTGTGAGGTAGTATCTCATTGTGGTTTTGATATGTACTTCCCTAATGGCTAGTGCTGTTGAGCATCTTTTCATGTGCTTTTTGGCCATTTATGTATTTTCTCTGGAGAAATGTCTATTCAAGTTCTTTGCCTATCTTTAAATGGGTTATATGTTTTCTGTTAAGTTGTAGGAGTTCTTTATATGTTATGGATATCAACCCCTTAGAGTTTTAGTCTTACAGGTAGGTATTTGATCCATTTTGAGTTAATTTTTGTATATGCTGTAAAGTAAGAGTGCAATTTTTTTTTTTTTTTGCTTGTGGATTTCCTGGTTTTAATTACTTCTCCCCAATCCCCCTCAGTCTGGGCATCAAACTCAGACACAGTCTTTATTCTCTCCCCTCCCACACTGATTCTCTACCTCCTTGACCTGTGCATAGTATTTCCATTTTGGTTTTCATCCTAGATAAATCTGCATATACCTGTTCTTTGTCTTAGTGTATGAGCTGCTTAAACGAAGAAAGAGTTCACAAAACTGGAAACTTTCTTTATAAACGCTTTTGATCATGGCCACTATCTCAACTGAGGTTCCATAACAAAAAACAGCAACAACTCCAGCTATCTTCAGTAGAAATAGATTTAATAAAGGGCCATAGGTGTTTGCAAATTCACGAGGAAGGCTCAAATAGTAGGGTATGCTGGGTTTTCACCTTGCAGACCCAGCCATCTAGGGAGTTGCTACTTCAGTCTCAGCAAGAAGGGAGAAACACAGGAGGCTCCTACTGGCTGACTTCCCAAACAGCACCCTCGCTATGGTCCAGGAATCAGGAAGTCATCGCTGCTGCACTGGAAGCTCCAAGATTACCCCCAGGCTAGATCCAAACTGGCCACAAGTGGGTGCTCCACATGTCACCTCTCCAAACTCATGAAGCCAGTGACTGGGCACTGGAATCTTGCTGCAGAGAAACCCAGCACCTTCACAAGTATGCTCACTAGCCGGACTGCAGACACAGCATAAAGACATCCAATACCTGCTTTCTGCCTTTCCAAACCCATCTGGGTGCATCTAAAGAAACAAATCTCTTCCAGAAACTTAGCTGCAAGGGAGTTTGGCAAATGCCACGTTTAGCTTTTCAGCCTCTGTAGACTAGGAAGGCGTACCAGAGGGAAAGTGAGAAGTTAAGTGCCAATCCCCCTACTCCCATTATTTGCCACCACAATAAAGATGATGATGACGAGGTTAAATATGTATAAGGTAGCAGCTCTCACCACCATACAAAAGATCTGGCAGCATTTGAAGCCATATGACATGGCTTCATGATATTATGTTATTGTTATTGGGCAATACATTTTTCCTGTTACATGAAACAGACCCAAATCCCTAGCAAAATCTTAAGATCAGAGAAGTAACTTTCTTGGTTGCCCTCAAATCATATCCCAGAGATGACCACCTGCCACTGACTCTTCAGATTTTTCTCAGCAACCAAGGCCTATGCTCTTCTGCTTCAAGTTGTATTTCACAGAATTCTTGCTCTTTTTGCTTGTGGAACAAGGAAGCATTTGGAGGAAATAGAGGGTTCCATATTGTATTTTGTTCTATAGATTCACGTAAGGATCCTTCAGGGTTACTGGCCACCTTCTGTGTAGTCTGCCTTCTTAAGGCTTATCTTAGGGCTATTTCTACTTGATTTGGCCAGGCCACTCACACAGCAAATCAACTCACTGGAAAAAGAGAAATTGCATTGGTTCCTGGGGTCATGCAATTGGTAATCTTGACTGTTTCTGTTTTCTTTGCTTTTCATCTATTTGGCTCAGTATCATCCTGAAGACGGAGAGCACGCATGGAAAAGAATCCAACCACTCCTTTCCCCGTAAGTATTGATTTCTATTGCTCTCTTTTTACCAGCCTCAATTTTCTTAATCCCGAGCTGATTTGGATTGAAGACAGACTGAGCTCAGGATTTTTTCCAGTATAGTTCCACTGGGCATATTTCATCCTGATCTGTTATACCAAAAAAGTTGGTTATGGGGCTACAAGGGAGGGTTACAGGGCCAGATTCAGGTACAGTTAGATTCAGGGATCAGGTAATTCATCGTAACAGTTTTTTTGCCATCCCTTGGCTAAGCCTCCTGCCTACATTGGCTTACTGCTCAAACTCCATGATAAACCCCTGACAACTTGTGCTCTCTCTGTGGTGGTCAATGCATGTAACAGCTAAAACCTCTCAGGTGGGCAAAAGGGCAAGAGTTGTTGGCAAGCTCTCTTAAAAGTCTGAGGTTCACTCTGATTGGCCTAGGTTAAGTCACGTGCATCTCTTGAATCAGTCTTTGTGGCCACAGGAATATGATACAGTAATTAGGTAAAATCATGATCATAATTTGACCCTTAATCTTCGAGTGAAAGCCCCTCAGACTACATAGCTCCAGCACAGAGGGTGGATTCCTCACCCCCAAAGCCAGAGACCATAACCAGAAAAAGAAGTGAGTTGGGGAGGTAAATGACTAGTATGTCTTTCCACCTAGGCTCTTAAGTCTGAGCAGCTGGCCCAGTGCCTGGCATAGTGTAGACTGTTCACTGAAACAATAAATATTTGGTACACATGTGTTATCATACCCTCCGTGTTTTCTTCCCTTGCTTCACACCAACAACTTTTCCAATGCAGAAAGGCATCTGGTGGATTTTTAGCTGACATCCACTGAGTATTCCTTTAACCACATGTCTTTCTTTTTTTTTTTTTTTCTACAACTGAACTCTGCCCAAGAAGGTTAGAGTCATTTGAGATACTCAGGAACAATCCAATTGTTCCTAAAGAAATCGGATGCAATTCAGTCACTTCTAGGTATGTTCAGGGGCAAACTGAATAGTGTCTGATACAGCTGGGAGCAAATCAGTTGCATTTGAAAACTTATTCTCACTATTCAGTTGGGTTGAAAAACTATTCTGCCCTAACTCTAACTGCATAACACGTAACAACTGTAACAGTTGTTCTCTGTGGGAAAGCCAGTCTTCTAGGGGGAGGAGCACTTTTAAACAAACACCAGTAATATTAATCTACTTTTTAGTCATCAAAAATAAATCTGAGTGTTCTTCTACTGGCTAAAAAGAAAGCTAAGAGAGAATTTTTCTCAAGAAGTAGCTATTTAAATAGGTGGAACTGTAGCAGTAGTGGCCAAAAGCATAAATCCAGCAAAAGGTACAAGATGCAGTCCTAAAGCGAGAGGAAGAGGCATTCCAGGAGAGAAACAGGGCCCTTGAGGAAGGCTTGCTCCAAGAGGACCTGATCAGGGATAAGGAATGTGCTGCTCAAGATCTCTCCTCAAACTGAGTTCGATTCAAAGAATTTTACTTTGATTTGTTATGACACTGAGAATGAATTTGATATAACGCCTTAAGTACATTCACGTAAGTGGATTTTCAGTCATCTGGGCTCACCTACCCTAATTCTGAAGGCCTCCTGATTCTCAACCTGACTTTTGTTCTCATTATTATTCGCAACAAATAACTAACTATATGGAATAGAACACTGAGGGCAAGCGGGTCTTAGTACCCTACTTAGTTACCGCAGCAACTGTGTAACTGTCCAGCAGGCGGTTTGCCTTTGGCAGTCAAGGTCGGTCTCCCCAGCCCCATCTCTCAGAACCCTCCATCCCTTGGTGGAGGTTAGTTTCATCTCTCAGCTGCCCAGTGGCTCATGCCCTTCCTTCCCACATTTACCAAACTGTGTTCTTGAATTGTTCACACACACTGAGTGATACATGACAATGATTTAAGATGCTACACCACTGTGGGTATTTGAGTTTTGATTGATCAGAACCTTAAAGTCATTGCATATCAGCAGTGGAATTTCAGACTCTGTCATGGAGAAGACAAGACTCCAGGTAATACTGTGCTTCTTGACCTGGGTCCCATGTGTGTGGTCAGTTGTACACTCATGATGTATGTATTTTCTGTGTGCATATTATACTTCAACTCAACATTAAAAAAAAATATCCAGGAGAGAAATAAGGAAGTCCGCATTAAAGTCAGACTGGAGAGAAGTAGTCAAATGTGAGAGATGTCAGCAGTAAAATCAATAGTGCTTAATAATTAATAGAATGTGAATAAAGGAGCCCAGGGTCATGGAGTTTGGGATGCCAAGTTGCTAAAGTTGGCATTAACCCAGATGGGGTTTATGGAGGAAGAATACTGGAGAAGAAGAGATTGTAGGAGAAGATAATGGGTTTTTTGTTGGGTTTTTTTTTTTTTTTTGGATATGTTGAGCTTGAGCCATTGAGGCAAGAGACAGCTTTGAAATAAAGGTCAGTATCTTGGGAGAGAAGAAAAGCCCAGAAATAGATACAGATCATTGATGTTTCAGTGGTAAGTGAAGCAACTGTCAGTTGAAAGTTAGGCAGGAGAATGTATTTGAATGTGTTCTTTGAGAAGAGAAGTAGATTGATTTTGGACCTCTGGGGAGCATCAATATATTATATATTCTCTCTCTTAATAGATTGATAGGTAGATAGAAATATAGATGTATATGTATCATGTATATGTATGTCTTTCTAGAGAGAGGGGAAATGACGCCACACGGAAGGCCAGAGAGGGGTGATCAGCAGGACCAGGCAGAACAGTTTCATGGAAATCAACCATTTTGGCACTATCTCAAGATGCTTTGATGGGATATCATGTAGTAAAAAATTTCTCTCCTCCTCTACTTGGAGAATGAAGGGAAAGGATTAAAGCCATCACAGAATCAAAATTTTTAGCAATCAATATGGCATGGGCACCCGCCAATCAGAATGGGCCTTCAACCAAGCCAGAGGGACCCTGGCATGTAAACGAACCTGCGAGGCCACGCCTGTGCATACTGGATGAGTGTGCACCTTCCGAGACCCTCGCGGATTGCTGCTGAGGCCCAGTACAAGGTAGAGTTTAAGAGGGTCAGCTTCAGATCCAGTCTGTTTGGGTTTTATTCTTGGTTTAGTCACATTCTAGCTGCATGCTGTACTAAACATCTCTGTGTCTGTTCCCTTATCTGCGGAATGAGGATAATCACATTTTCATTGTGAAAAATGAGTTAAAAAGTTTTTAGAACAATGCCTGGCATGTGGAGAGCACTAAAATTGTTAGTTGTTACTATTATATCTTCAGAATGACTGAGGCCTTGGGAAAATCTGCCTCCGTAAACTCACAGAACTGAGACTTGCTCTTTCAGCTGTGCTGAATCCAAATGGGCAGGCAATGATGCATTCAGGCAGCCATGATCCCCTCTTGGAAAAACTCCTAAGTTCAATTAGCATCTTCAGTTCAGCTAAACAAAATGTGGGGGGAAAAATCCCAACTGCTTCAGATACTTTACTTAGATGAAATCAGAAAGGGAGAAAGAAACCTTTGAAATGAAACCAAAAATACAAACACATTTCACGGTTGGAACTACAAGAATTTCAAAGGCATTTGCTTTTTTGGAGCAAGGTTTGGGGATTTTGACTAAAATGCTCTTTGAGAAGTGAAGTTTGGAAGGAAGAGACACTTTATTTGTGGTACAACTGTTTCATCTCTATCCTGAAATGGACTTTTGCCAGAGGATTTGCTTAAGTTCTGTTTATAGTGGCCATTATTTTGTGGGAAAAGAAAAAGAGACTGTAATCACAAACAAAAGAAAAAAATTGGAGAAGATAGGTTTGAATGAACAAGGAAGATATGATAAAATATTTTCTGTGGCTTTCAGAAAAATCTGCTCGTCTACACCATCTTCTACACCATTTGTAAAAACCTGCAAAAATGAAAGCTCTGAGAAACTGCAGTGGTGGGCCAGCTTAGGAGCAGTTTCTTGTGGATGGCAAGGAAACTGATTAAAAACAAATTCCCAAGCTTCCTCCCAGAAGAGGGTGGACAGCATGGTGGGTTCACCGTAGTTCAAGGTGGTGGCTCAGATGCCACCTGTACAGGCTGTATTGAAATCACTCAATATTAAATGATCCCTTGTATTTTTCTCCAGTCTCTTGCTTTTTCTGTAGCACACTTCAGTTATAACCACTAAGTGGATTGCTTGCTTTCTCGCTCATTGTCTATTTCTCCACTAGACTATAACTCCACCAGGGCATTTTTCCTCATTGTATCCCCAGTTCCTTCCAGAGCACTGAGAACACAGAAGGAGGCTCAGGATGTGTGTTGAATAAATGAGTAAATGAATGAATGAAGGCAGTTGTCATAGTGACCGTTTTGCATAAGATGTTGCATAAATTCAGTGCCACATATATTCATTATCAAATTGGCCACTGATCAATTTGATAGGCATTTTGACCAAATTAAATAGTCAAATCAATCAAAAAGTGACAAACCCAGAAATTTCATTCGGAGCATTAGTTTAGACCTGTTCTAGCTGTAACTTTAATTTTGACAGAGGTTTTTAAGTCTCTTCCTTGTACACCTCTTCTATAATTTTCTTTTCTACTTGGTTGCTTCCACAATCATAACTAATAATAGAAAATAAGCAATATATTAAATCGTAGAACAATTAGGTTGCTGACACAGAATGGTTGATCTAGGTAAGTCAAATCAAATCAGGGGCTTAGTGATTACGGAGCAATTGACCTGCATGTGGTCATTATATTGACCACTGAATCACCAAATTTAGAGCTCGGACAGAACTCTTAACACTAGACAACACTCTTTGCATCCCTATTTTAAATAACTAAGCACAACTTTCTAGAGTTTAATAGGTGAAGAATCTTACTGTGTATTTGAAAAGCATATAGGTATCGTTCATTCGTTTTGGAAAAGGTCGTAGGAAAAAACACGTAAAAAGCAGGACAGGAGGGAGGGAGGGAGGCTGGCAGGCAGTAAAACCACATGCACACACACACACATGCACATGCACACACACACCTAAAACAAACTGAAACGAAACTCAATTCCCTAAAATCCAGAGCACTTAAGATGGAAATGAAGCGGTGCCTCTCAAGCATATTACCAGAAGGAACGTATAAATGAGGGACCAGCATAGAGTCCTGGATGTTTTTATTAGGAAGAAATATAAACTATTGAGCAGCTGGCTCCACTGTTGGAAAAGTTTTCTCAAAAGTATGTTTTACCAAATGCACTGAATTGGATGTGAAGAAAATGTGAACTATTTTGTTTGCCTGATGTCCACTCTTGGTGGTTTTAAGTGTGAAAATACAGCATCCTAAAGCCACAGTGACAAAGCCCTCTCCAAAAGCCATGAAAGGAGCTTTTGTCTTTATCATGACAATGATGATGATTATGCTTCTTCACTGACAGAAAAAAATTCTTTTGAGGAAAAAGAGGTATTTTCTTCTAGAGATTAAGTTGTATAGAGTTAAAATCATCTCTGTCCAGGTTGCTGGGCCCCATCAGTATTCAGGGCCAAAAACAAAGGCTGAGGAAGGGACAATCGATTTGAGAATTGAGTGGGCTTAAATAGTTCAGTATAAATGATGGAGGACTTGGAGCGGGGTGGAGGGTGGGCAAAGGTACTTTCACGTCATAAATGGAGCTCTTTTCAGTGCTTTGCAGGTATGGGATAATTCAAGGAATGACTTATTTTCATAATGTATGCCAGGCTCCATATTTCACATAAATTATTTTGTTTTAGCCTCACAACCATCCCATGTGGTGCATATTATCATTTGTGCTTTAAGATGGGGATTTAGAGCTCAAGGTCAAACAGTCATTGAGAAGTAGAACCGGCTGGCAATGAAACCCATGCTCCCATAGGGCAGCCAGCAGCTTGCAAGGACTTCACCAAGAGCGTCTGATTCTGGCCTGCCATCAAGAATGGGCTATCCTGGAGGAGGGGATAGCTCAGTGGTAGAGTGCATGCTTAGCATGCACAAGGTCCTGGGTTCAGTCCCCAGTACCTCCATTTTAAAAATTAAAAAAATAAATAAACCTAATTACCGCACCCTCCCCACTAAACAAAAGTTAAAAAAAAAAAAAAAGAATGGGCTTTCCTGAACTTTGGGATAAATCTATTGCCCCTGAAACCTTAACTGTCTCATCCCTAAAGAGGACAAGGAGGAACCCAGGTAGAAGACAGCCCCGGTCAAGTAGGCAGAACCAGAACACAACCCAAGTACAGATGGTAGCTGTGCACCACGTGAGGGGGTGTGTTTTGTTTCCATGGCATCTGTAGGCAGGTTTTCACATTTAAGAGACTAGGATGGATTCAAACCTACCAAGAAAGGTAACAGTCGATTCTGATATTTAAAGATTGAATTGGAAACTACAGAGGAGAGGGCAACTGAGATGGTCATACTGGGATTACAGAGTGGATTATGAATATTTACTTGGTGAGATTTATTGGAGGAAAACAATTTGGAAACCAGAGTCGGAGGCAAGAAAAATGGGAGGCTGTCCCATTTACAGAGTAAGGACTTGGAGGAAGAAAAAAAGAGGCAAGTGGGAAAAGGGGGAAGCCGAGGGGACCCAGAGGAGGGGCGTAACTCAAACTGCCAACGAGAGAAGTAAACCACAGCTACCAGCCTCAGAAGACGGTCTGCGTGAGGGGCGAGGGATTCGACTGAGGGCATCTGGAGAACTGTGGACTCCATTCTCCACTTCATCTCTTTCCATGAGAATGAAAGATAATTCCTTTGACAGGAAATAAACAAAAACAAACCCTCTGGGTCTCTGAGTGCATTTGGATTTGTGCAGCCCTGCCCCAGCTGCTTACAAATGATCTCTGAGTCCTCAGCCTTGTCACCAGCAATGCGAACCCCTAACATCGTAATGCATGCAGCGGGAGAACAAATGAAAATCAAATGGGAAAAGGCAGGAGAACTCCATGCTGCTTGTCAAGAGACAAGGGAAGCAAAAACATAATCTTGTAATGAAGTGATTGAAAGATTGTTAAGACATCCCACGTACAAGATACACCATCATCTCAGCGATGTGATTGCCTGATTCCCTGGCAGACAATACACAGGTGAACATCTCCCTTTCCGAATAAAGCAATCTTGCCCTAAGACAAGGACAATTTCCCTGCATATTGCAGAGGAAGTGAGAAGTGGCACTTTGGATAAAGGATTGAAAGTGCCTGGCAGATGCACTCTTGGAGGCTGCCATCCCTCCCGGGTTCTGGACACCCGCTGAGAGAATTCTCTCTTGCTGTTCCAACTAATCCAGCCCCCCAAACTGGCGACAGGAATATGAACCTGCCTGGAACTCACCAATGGACGTGGCTGTTCTTAAGGAAACAAAGAAACTGGGTTGCATTGTAGCCCATTGTAACCCAACGGCATGTCTGCATGGAGTGTGTCCAGTGCAGCTGTCTCATTTTTGACTGTTTCCCATACAGGAGCCCAGACACACACCACTCCAGCCTGGGTCGGGGAAGTGGAATTCACTCTCTAGAAATGCAGTGTCTTGGTACTTAAGTGGGATTTGACTGATGGTGAAACTGAATGTGTATTTCAAGCAGGCCATTTCCTTTGACTACTTCAGGGAAATCTTGTCACAAAGAGAGGTTTTTAAAACCAAAGAAGAGAGGTGGTCATTAAACCCAATGAGTAGCTGAATGCCAAAGAAGGCATTCACAGACTTTGACCATAATTATATTATTATTTATACATTTCCATAATAAGAACTTATTTCCAAGGCAGTTCAAATTGTTTTATCAATGCAAATTTCCTAAACTTTGGAGTACCCCTCAACTGCAGATTGGGAACTAGTTTTATTAGCTCCATTTAGAGATACAGAAAAAAGAAGGCTTAGAAAGGTTAAGTTTCTAATTTCCGGTCACTGAGCAAATGAAGATTTAAGTTGTGGTTGGAACTAACACACCTGCCTTCCAATCCGGGGCTGTTTTCCATTCCACTAACACAAATGAGAGATGCACAAAAAGGCCTTCTCAGGGCAATAGGAGAGGGTTCGAATGTAAGAATGGAGCCGAGGGTGGCGGGTGGCGTGGAGGGTGTGAAGCCGCAGCTCTAATCAGCACACCTGCCCCTGGGGCCATGAAGGCAGGAAGGAGGAGGGTGCACCGATCAGCATGCAAAGGCCTTCTCTGCAGCCTGGGAATGAGTGTCATGGAGGAAGTTGTGGAAATCCCTTCCCTTGTCCCCTTCCTGGGTTGACAGGGAGAGAAGGCTGGCTAGGGCAGGTGGTGCCATGTGAAACCTGCAGCCCACAGATGGGAGAACAGTCCCAGGGCTCTTAGGCAAATCATTTGTCTCCTGCCTGGTGGCGGCCACAAGCCTGAAACAGCCCACCAGCACCTGCAGCGCCTGGGAGCCTCTTAGAAATCCAGACACCCAGGCCTCACCTCAGACCAATGGAGTCTGTTTCTGCGCTTCCCAAGATCTCTAGGCGGTTTCCATGCATGTGAAAGTCTGAGACTCACTCTTACAGTAGTTAGGTGTAGAGGCTGGATTTACAGCATCTGAGTTAGCATCCCCGATTCTCCACTTAAACCATCAGTGTGACCCCAAGCATTTTCCTTAACCTACATTCATTCATCTGTGAAATTGCGGACAATAAGACTGTCTACATCAGAGGTTATTACGAGGATTAAATGAGAGAATCCATTGTATTAAGGACTCTAAGAGACAATTCACACCATATATTGTGTACAGTTCCCCCCACATAGCAATTGCTCCATGTATGTTTTTTTCTAATTCATTCTAATGTGACTTTACATGGTAAAATATTTGGATATCATGCATTAATTTTCTCTGGGGCCCCCATTTTTTTTAGGAATGCTGTTTTATAAGCCATAGGCTGTGTCACATCTTTCCTCCAACCAACTCCCTGCCAACCTCCCCACTCCCCAGATTTTGTTTGGGAGGGGTCAGTTTCCATGTCAGGGCTGCCTGTAGGGGCACAAGACTCTCCAGGAGCTGGAGTCAGTCCCTGCCCCATGATTTAGCAACAGTCTCACCCACCCCAGCTCCCACCAGGATCTTGAATGCTGTTCAGGAGAATGACGGTCAATAGAACAGTGGGACAGCCCTGCCACCCAGAGCTCTGGGGCAGAGCCACCCTCAAAGTCTGGTATTGTCAGGAACGTTCGGGGGCTGAACTGGTTTGGGACGAGACAAGGACATAATGGGATGAAACAGGCTGCCTACTGTTCCCTTGACCTTTATTTAGCACACAGAGGTTTTGTATAAAAACACACACGCTACCAGAATGAATTCTGCCAACCAGGTAAAGGCCAACCCAGGTTAGTCTATTCACAAAAGACTGCCCTTTCTTTAACTACTAAAGAGAGGTCTACAGGAAGGGGCCCACATTCATCCATAAACCCAGAATTTCTTTCTACAGGAATTAATTAAGAAGCAGAACCAGGGCCAGTTCCTCCTTGGCCCCCAACACCCACAGTCAGGAGAAAAAGGAGGGAGCACACAGGGGAGCCTCCCTGACCCCTTCCCAGCCAGCGGGAAACACAGCTCACATTTCTAAAGTGAATTTTCCAATGAGAACCTGTATTCAGATCCCCGTGATCAGCATTTCTGAACATAGTATCTAAATTTTTCCCCCTTCCTTTCCTCTCCTTCTTTCAGACCAGAAGAGAAAAAGCAGAGCTCTCAGGGCTAAGGTCTGAAATCAGCTGTCATCAATGAAAAAGACGAACAGACTTCATTAAGCAGTTAACCGTCTGCTAACCAGAGCACCACCTGGAAAGAGCAGACTTCAGGGCTGACAGATACTACACGTTTTTTCAAACAGGTAAGATCCAGAAGTGTTAGTGACATCTCCCCCAAATCACAAGCCACTCAACTAAGGGGTGCTGATGTGAATTCAGGTCCTTCTCTTCTCCCACACCTCCCTCAGCATCCCCTCCCCTCTCAGCAGTCTGCTTATTTACCCCATCAATACATCAAGAATGTAAACAAGGAGTGGGTGGGCTCAAGATGGCCATCAACACGGCCAGTGGGGTTTTTAATTCAGACCTCCCTCAGCCCTGGGCTCTTCTTGGAATGTGGACAACCTCTTAGCTTCCATGTGTGGACTCTGCAAATGTTACCTGTTGGTAGTGGGCACACACATTCATAGCAGGGATAGGATGCAACAGGAAGAAGGCGGCTTGCTGCTGTTCCCCAGACATTGATTCAGTTGGAGTGGGGTGCATGTTCATATCAACGTAAAACAGCTGTCACATAAACACAGCCTGCCATAAAGAGGAAAAACAAGAACCAAGTGACAAGGGAGGAGGGAAATGACTGAGACTGAGATATTTACTAGGTGAACAACCCACACGTACGCAAGCAGAGAATTTGTGACTTCACTTATTAAACATTTAATTTGGTAGAGTTCTAGTCATAAAAGAAGAATCCTATACATGGCTGGGCTTTGGCTTCCCAAGTAAAACCGGAGCTGGCAAAGTGCTGTGCTGACAGCATGGCAGGTTAGAAATATGCAAAAAGCAGCTGGTTTGGGGGTCTCAGCACGATTGCTGCAAACAGAGTCCCTGTTCATGGCTTATCATGGGTGTGCTGACGTCTCCATTTTTCATTTATGAAAAATCTGGGTGCCACTTAAACCTTGGCAAGTCCTCAGGAAGTCAAACAGAAAGCATCTAGCAGCATTTTCTACTTACTGCTCTGTGTTCCAGGAAATTCCAGAAAATGCTGTAGATTTCTGGATGCAGACAGACGTGGTGTGGATCACCGTTGGCTTCCATGAGCTCTCTCCTCTTGGGGGACAAGGAGGCTTGGGGAGACAAGTTTGGAAATCAAGTCAACCATTAACCCAAGCCACTTTTCCAGCTCCTGAATGTCTTCTGTTGTTACTCAAACTCTAGCACGCATCAGTATCACTGGCAGTGCTTGTTAAAACACGAATTGCTCAGACCCTTCTACCCCCAGAGTTTACCATTTAGTGCCTCTGGCAGGGGTAGGGGGATGGAAATTTGCATTTCTAACAAGCTCCAGCTGTAGTTCTAGCAAGTGCTAACAAGTGATGCAGATGCTGTTGGTCCAGAGAGTGCACTTCGAGAACTTCTAGGTTAGGAAAACTTGGGGGCTGGGGCATTCCCTGCCAGTCCTGCTATGTCTTCAGTATTTAAGCCTGAACTGCCTTTGGTATCCTGCGGAAAATTGGAAGAGTAGTTGCCTCTGAAACAATGCCCTCAGGCCCAGAGCTGACAGGAAGCTGCCTCTTCCTTAAAGAGAAAGGCAGAAACAACTTGGACTTGGAGCCTGTACCGTGAGGCCCTGTTGGGTATCACACCACCCTGGAACGTCTCCGTCACTTGGAGCCAGGTTGTCCCATTGCCTGCGGGGACCTGCTGGGAAGCCACACCCGAGACAACGTGCAGTTCCTTCCCCCGCTTCTCATCTGAATGGTAAGATTCAATTACAGATCCTCTCTCCTTGTTCATAACCAACGTTGATCAAATTATTTAGAGCAAAAAGATCAAGGGAGATTGTGGAACACAGTTGAGTGAGTACAGAACATTCTCGTTCGTGAACAACTCCCCCACGGAAGACTGCGGAAACCATGGAATATCCAATGAAACAATTTCACATTACTGACCTACGCCACCCCCAATCTGAAACGCCGTGCTACTCGAATTTGTCTGATAGGCACCTTCACTTTCTTGGTTCTCTTTCCTGTTTGCTCATTACTTTTTAAATTTTTGCTCATTTGTGTATTAACTACTTTTCATAATGAAAAACGACTGTGTTTACCACAAGCATAGAACTTCAAAATCTGTTTGCGATGTGGGTATTTGCTCGAGAGCTCAGGGACTCACTCCCACACATTAGCCTTGAAGCATGTGTTTCATCAAAATTATAAGTTACAACACATCATGGAGCTTTGAGGTTGAAAGAACAAAGTTAAATCATTGCCAAGGGCTGACTGGCCTAAGCTGACTTGCATTCTGGTGGCCAAGCCAAACGCCCTACACTCACTGGCCGTGCACCCTCGTCCAGGCCATTTAATCTTTCTGGGCCCCATCTTCCTTATCTGTGCTTTGGCAGTTCCCTTGACTGGCTGGAAGACCACTGTTTTGCAAGGCAGTGCATTCCATTGTGGGGCAGCTCATTCCGAAGTCAAAAGCTTCTTTCGTAATTTATGCCCGAGTCTGACACCCGTTATCACCTATTCACTTTCCCTAGTTGTACCCTCTGGAAAAACAAGATAAGCCTTCTCCCTCTTTGCACACTTGAAGAGAGCGGCCATGTCTCCTTTAAATCTTCTCTTTCTGATAGTACATCTGAAGTTCCCTCAGCTGTTTCTCACAGCAGGTAACCCCAAAACATACTAGAGCTGTTGGCAAATAGGAGACATTCAATAAGTGTGAGTTAAAGAAAGGGATAAGTGAATGGATGGATCAGTGCATGGGTGGACACAGATGTCAACCTTCCCACCCTTAAGTTAGTGAGCAACCCTCTTTAAGTAAGGTGCCTCCAACAATCTTCTTTAAGTCAGCTCACTTTTCACAATCACCAAGTTAACATTTGCAGAGTGACTTTCAAGGCCTACACCTGTTCTAATGTCATTTGGTTATGGCAAAAAAAAAAGTCGGAATCAATGCCACCAAGTTGGTGTGATAGGTAAGGCAATGAAATCATGTAGCTAGTCAGGATGCTTAGCTGATGCTCCAGCATCCAAATCTCAATTTGACTTTTATTACACATGTGTTTCACAGTGCATATGATATTCTATAGAAATTCTGAGAAATTCTGAGAATCTGCAAGGATTTTAGGTCAGATTTCTGTTGAATTATAAAGGTGAAGGGTTTTCCAAATGGTCTAACAAGGAATCCAGTGGGCGAATGATTTTCCATTATCAGGCCCCTGTGATAACTGTGGAAGCTGACCTTTCCTCGGCCTTCTTCTCTCAGCTGGGTCACACCTCCACATCACACAGGGATTTGTCACATGAACAGCTCTTCAGCATGCTCTCCCTTTTGCTCTGTTTATGCTTGTCACAGATAAAATGAGGACACTCAAGTATCCAAGAGGGAGACTGGCTGGCTACTCCACTGGCCTCAGAGGAAAATGGGACCTACCCGGACACTGCTCCTCAGTTTTTTGGGTCAAGAAACTCATCATATCAGAGCAGTCACTGCCATTCAGGCTCTTGGGCCTGATTCACACAAATCTAACTCCTGAAAGATTGATGTATAAACTAAAACACCCTCTTAACATTTCTAATGGGGGCTATACTTTTCCAGTGACTACAATACTTGTGTCTAATATGAAAGGGATCTCTTGTTTAAAAAATAAAACAAACCCTAGAGAAGCTTAATTAGTAATCAAAAGCTTGCTCAAGTGAGCACAGAATCTAAACCAAGAGAATCGAGTGCTCTTGTGTCATATGAAACATTCCCTCCTAGCACAAAAGTATTCACAGCTGCTAAACACTGCCGTTCTTCCTTGGTTTAGGTAAATATTGACAAATCCACACGACCTAATTTCTCGCTGTCTAGACTCTAAGCAGACCCCTTACCTCCTATAAATTTATTATTTGTCTAAACAGAAGAAAATACAATGGCTTAGGTTATAACTGTCTTAAGTTATACTCCAGGCAGGAAGGTATCCTGCTATCATGATTGTAGTAGGAGGTTTTCTAGTTCTTTGTCAGCTACATCTTTAGAAACTCTCTTAACATGGATGACCTTTTATCTATTTTAGTTTTCCAATTTTTTAAATTTTTGAATAGGTAATGCATGCATGCACACGGCAAAGGAAATTTTTTTTCAAAAGATATCCAAAAAAGATGTATCGTGAAAAGTTCTCTCCCACTCCCGGTCCCCAGTCTCCTCCACCGCTATCAGTCTCTTGTGTATCCATCCAAAGATAATCCCTGCATATCCTTTTCTTTTGCATTACACAAATGATAGTATACTATACATATTGTTTTGTTCCTTGTTTATAGAATAGTATTTGTTAACAGCTGCATAGAATTCCATTGTATGGATGTATCATATTTATTTAACTAGTCCCAGTCACTAGTACCAGTACACATTTAGATTGTTTCCAGTCTACCACTAAAACAATACTGCAATAGAGTTGTTTAATTAACATTTCACACCTGGGCAAGTGTATCTTTGGATGTATTTATAGATGTGGAATTACATTTCTACTGTAATAGATATTGCCTGCTATGTCTCCATGGCATTGATCCAATTTATATTCCTACCAGCAACTGATGAGGGTGCCTGTTGCCATACACTCACCACAGAGCGAGTTCATTCGTTACCTATTGCTGAGTAACAAATTACCAAAACACGTACTAGCTGAAAACAACATGTATTTTCTCCCACTTTCTGTGAGACAAGAATTTAAGAGAGCACAGCTAGGTGGTTCTGCCTCACTGTCTCTAGGTTGGCCAACATCACACTCACCCAAACTGGCTTAACTGGGGCAGGGGATCCACTTCCAAAATGTCGCACTCACAGGTCTAGAGGCAGAAGGTCTCAGATCCTCGCCGACTGCTCCGCATGGGGACTTCTCCACTGGACTCCTGGGATGTCTTCATGACAGAGCAATTGGTTTTCCTCAGAGCAAGGGATCTGAGAGAGACAGCAAGTAGGAAACAGCAATGCCTGTTGTGACCTTTCATGACCTAGACTCAGAAGCCACAAACCATTCTGTCTACTACACTTTACTCATTAGAAGTGAGCCACTGAGTCCAGCCCACACTTAAAGGGAGGAAAACTGAGTTTCCTCTCTTGAAGAGGAAGAGTATCAAAGAATTTGTGGGTGTTATTTTCCATCACCAGTCACCACAGTGAGTTCGCCAACTTTTTTTTTTTTTTTGGCCAATCTGATGAGTAGAAATGGTATCTTCTGTGGATTTTTTTAATGAATAAATCACTGCTTATCAATTCTATTACTGATGATAGCTACACTTCTTTTAAATTGAAGTGTAGGTGATTTATAATTTTGTGTTAGTTTCAGGTATACAGCAAAATGATTCAGTTATAGATAGGTAGGCAGACAGACAGATAAACAGAGGTTTTAATGTGCATTTTCTTATTATGAGTGAGACTGAGTATTTTAATAGCCTCATTGAAGTATAACTGATATACAAGGACTGCATACATTTAATATATACAATTTGATGAGTGTAGACAAATTGCAAACACTCATGATATCGTCACCACAATCAAGATAACAGACATATCCAACACATTTCAGGATAAACAAGATTGACAAAACTTTAGCTAGTATAACTAAGATAAAAGAGAAAAAAAATAATAAAAGCAGAAGTGAAAGAGGAGACATTAACAACTAATACCAGAGAAGTAAAATGGGTCATAGGAGGCCACTATGAACAATTAGAAGCCAACAAATTGGATAACCTAGAAGAAATAAATGAATTAGATGCATATTACTTACCAAAACTGAATCATGAGGAAATAGTAATCTCAACAGACCAATAATGAGTAGGGAGACCGAATCAGTAATTAAAACTTCCCAGCAAAGAAAAGCCCATGACCAGATGGTTTCACTAGTGAATTTGTGTTTTGTTTGTTTGTTTGTTTAAAGAATCATTCATATATTCTGTCTGTAAACTTCCTGTCCATGATTTTTGCTAATTTTTCTTTTGGGGTTTTGGTGTTTGTCTACAAATAGACATTGTTAATATTTTTCCTGTTTCTTGATTTCCTTTGTGCTGGGACTTTTTTTTTTTTTTGACATGTCAACATTTTTTATGGAATTAAATTTTTCAAGTGTTTCTTATCTGGAACATCTTAGAAAGACCTGCCCTCTGAGATTTTTTTTTTATCCACCATGTTTTCTTATATGTTTTTATGATTTATTTCTTTTACATTCAAATCCTTGATTCATCTGAAATGTATTTTGGTATAAGGTGTAATGTATCCTTCACAGGTTGACTACCTAGTTTCACCAACATCATTTATTGAATAATTTATTATTTTCTCCTGGCATCAGTGTATGTCCTGTCAGAAATCTCAAAGCACTATTTCAAGCAGGGAGAATTGAATGCAATGAATTAGTGACAAAGACATTGAACTAAAGGAACAAAGGGAGAAAGCGATATTAACCAGTGATCACAAAGCCCCTAGTACCCCCCTCTCTGGAAATCCCCCAGTTGGTGCCCCCTGCTGAAATGTTGGTAGCACAGTCAGTGCTTTTTTTATGGAACCTCACAGCAGACCCTAAGCAGGAACCCAGGAACTTAAACTTTAGTCATGCTGCCAGCATCTCACTGACGCTCTTACTGCAAGAAGAGGCGCCACAGACATAAAAATGGCTCCTTCTTACTTCTTGCTCCTCAATCCCAACCAATGACTCCCATTCGCAGAACCTAACCAAAGGAAGCTGATGAGGAAATCTGGAAACATAGCACACTGGCTTTCAGCCAGCAACTCTGGAACATCCGAGAGCATGGACAGTTAAGAAAGGAGCTCAGCGCTAACAAATAATCAGCCCACCCACTGATCAGAAAAGCCATGTTTATCACACAATAAATTTCTCCATGTGTGAGGGTCAATTTCTAGACTTTCTATTTTTTTTCCCATTCGTCTATTTAAGGCCTAGTGTTAACACTGTTTTGAATATTACGTTTTGATATTTAGTAAAAGACAATCTCTCATTTTTTCTTTTGAAATTTTCCTAGCTTTCTTATTTATTTTTCCCTATAAATTTTAGAATTAGCTTGCCTAGTTCCAAAAGACTTCAGTTTGCATTTTATTGAAAGTGTATTATAATTTTAGCATATCTTAGGAATAATTCATATCTTGATGATGATACAATTGCCTATTCAGTATACAGATCATTTGTTCAAGTCTCCTTTTTTTTTTTTACTTGTTTAATTACATTTATTGAAACTACTTCTTGAGAACCACTGAGGGAGGGTTATTATATATATTCAAAAGCACACTTCTTCCCATATATTCAAATTCATGTATTTTCAACAGTCTGTGCCTTCATACAATGATCTCAAACCATTTAGCTAATACTATCAAGTCTCCTTTTGTGATCCTCACCAGCATTTAAAATGTTCTTTCTATAGATCTTGCACATTTCTTGTTAGGTTTACTCATAAGTATTTTATGCACTTTGAATTTTTTCTGAGGTTCTCTTGTTCTGATTGATTATAGTTCATATATCTGAAAGCTAGTGATTTCCATATATGATCCGTGTTTGGTTACCTTATTGAATTCCCTAACTATTAACAGTATTTCAATTTTTACTCTCTTGGATTTTTTAGTCAAATAGTTATATTATAAAATTATAATTTTATGTACTCTGTTTCAATTTTTAAACCACTTATTTCTGTCTCTTTTCTAATTGTGCCGATGAACACTACCAGACCATGATCAGTAACACCAGTGAGAATGCATCTGTTTCTTGTTCCTGACTTTAATAGGAATGCGTCTACTCTTTCCCTGTTTTGCATAATGCTGGGTTTTGCACAACAGAATAACATCTGATTCTCATTCTATTCAAACTTCTCAAACAATAAAGAATAGATATTGAATTTTCTCAACAGCCTTCACAATGCTTATAGAAATGATCAGATGATTTTTCTACTTCTATCCATTAATGGGATCTACATTAATAAATGTACAAATGTTGAAACATCCTAGCATTTATGGAATAAATTCCTTTGGTCATGTAATATTAATCTTTTAATATGCTATCTGTTTGCACATATTTTATTTAGGATTACTGCACTGATTGGCATGAGTGAGACTGGTCTGTAGGTTTGTGTGGATGGATGTGTACACGTATACCCTTTGTCCTCATTCACTTTAAATCGACCTTCACTCTCAGATAGTCACCCTGCTACCAGTTTCCTCAGGATTCCTCACAGTGGCCTCCTATATGGTGATTACAATGAAACTGATCTTTTAAATATAAATATTGGACTTGATGTTTACTCTTGATAATTTCATCTTACGGTTTTATTTATGGCAGCAATCTACCAATATCTTTTTGGTTACTTATTCCCCTCCATATATTCTATTCTGTGATTTAAAGAAACAATTGGCAGATGGGTCAAAGCCAGTAGTTAGACTGGCCAACAACTTCGCGCTTACCTCGTGAGAAAACACAGAAGGAATCAGAATCAGGTAGTGACCCTCCAGGCCATAAAGAAAGGACACTGAAGAAACACCTCCAGCGGGCAGGTGAAGGTCAGATGAAGATCCACCCACCTGGTCCTCCTGCAGCCAGTAAGGAGCCCTCAAGGAAGGCCAGGAGCTCAGAGAATTTCTAAGGCCATTGCTTTGTTTTCCAGAGGTGTGTTTTTCATTAAGTCAGAAGGCGGAAAGCATGCTGCAAACTGGGATTGAGGGCAGCAAGTGTGAGGTCGTTTATGACTGTTCACGCCAGGCCTGAGTTATAACTCCAAACACTCAGACCTTGTAGGGTCAGAAAGCAGGAACCAGCCTGACGGAAGCCATTTGCCATATTCACCCAAGACTCCTACCCTGTATGACGGCTGAAGAATACACGCTTCCAAGGGGTGTTTTGTTGATTGAGAAACAACTAGGAATTCATTTTGTAAACTATTACAGGAAACAATAAGTGTGAATTTATGTATCTGATAAAGACTACGCTCATTCTTTTAGGCTCTGCCTACAAAACCAAAGCTATTTTAAAAAACACAAAAAAAATAGTTATTTGTCAAACTACAACAAATCTTGAATACACAATTAGGATTATCGTATCTTCTTGGTTAATTGATACTTTTCTTATTGCATGATGCCCCTTTACGGCTGGTAATATTCCTTGTTCTCAAGTGTGTCTTGTCTGACATTAATACAGTCACTCCAACTTTCTTTGATTGTTATTTGCATGATATATCATTTCCTATACTTTTATTATACATATATATATTCTTTTTCATATTCTTTTTCATTATAGGCTACTACAAGGTACTGAATACAGTTCCCTGTGCTACACAGTCGGACCTTGGCGTTTATCTATTTATATATAGTAGTTAGTATCTGCAAATCCCAAATTCCCAAATTATCCCTCCACACCCTCCACCTCCCCCCCGGTAACCATAAGTTTGTTTTCTATGTCTCTGAGTATGTTTCTGTTTTGTAAATAAGTCCATTCGTGTCATTTTTTTAGATTGCATATGTAAGTGATGTCATGTGGTATTTTCCTTTCTCTTTCTGGCTTACTTCACTTAGTATGACAAGCCATTTTGAGTTTACTTTTATATTAAGATGTGAGACTTGGGTCTTCCTTCCGTCTTGTTTTTGTTTTTGTTTGTTGTTTGTTTGTTTGTTTTGCCTATGAATGTCCAAGTCCCAGTGGTGCCATTTGTTGGAAAAGCCGTACAATTCTCAATTCTGTTGCATTGATCTATGGATCTATCCTTCCATCAATACCACGCAAATCTTGATTATTTTAGTTATATAAATCTTGAAATCATGCAGACTGATTCCTCCACTTTATTTCTTTTCCAAAATTTTTCTAGCTATTATAGTCCCTTTTCCTTTCCATACATTTAAGAATAATCTTATCTACAGTTATAAAAAATTTTCTGGGATTTTGATAGGAATTGTGTGAAATCTATCATTTGAAGGAGCATTGACATCTTTATTATGTTCATTATTCTAATCCACAAATATGGCATGTCTCTCCATCTATTTAGAGTCACAATGTTATGTGTATGCTCAGTTTTATTAGAAAAGAAACTGCCCATTTTCAATGGTAATTATACCAATTTACACTCCCTCCAGCAATGTATGAGAATTTCAGTTCCTCCATATCCTTATCAACACTTCTACATTTTGGCCCTTCTGGTGGGTGTGTAGTGGTGTTGCATTGCGGTTCTGCATTTCCCTGATGATCAATTACACATTACTTTTAACGTATACTGTTACATTTTATGGTTATTGCATAATTTTCTTTTTTTCCAGTTTTATTGAGATATAATTGAAACATAACATTTTATAATTTTAAGGTATACAATGTAATGATTTGATATATGTATGTACTGTGAAATGATTAGCATAATAAGTTTAGTTAACATCCATCACCTCACATAGTTACAACTATTTTCTTGTGATAAGAATTTTTAAGATCTACTCTCTTAGTGACTTTCAAATATACGATACAGTATGGTTAACTATAGTCATCACGTACATTACATCCCCAGATCTTATTTATCTTATTACTGGACATTTGTAACTTTGGATCACCTTCTAATTCCCCAGCCCCTATCCCCCAAATCTGATCTCTGTTTCTATGAATTTGGTTTTTTAAATATAAGTGAGATCATATAGTATTTGTCTTTGTCTGATTTATTTCACTCAGTATATCACCCTCAAGGTCCATTCATGTTGTTGCAGATGGCAGAACTTCCATGTTTTTTAATGGCTAAACAGTGTTCCATTGTATACATATATACCACATTTTCTTTATCCATTCAACCTTTGATAGACACTCAGGTTGTTTCCAGGTCTTGGCCATCGTGACTAATGCTGCAATGAACATGGAAGTGTAGATTTCTCTTTAAGACAGTGATTTCATTTCCTTTGGATAGATACCCAAAAGTGGAATTGCTGTATCACATGGTACTTTGATTTTTAACTTTTTGAGGAAACTCTGTAATGTTTTCTGTAGTGGCTGCACCAATTTACTTTCCCAACAACAGTGCAAAAGGGTTCCCTTTTCTCCATATCCTTGCTAATGCTTGTTATTTCTTGTCTTTTTGATAATAGCCATTCTAAAACGCGTGATGTAATAGCTCACTGTGGTTTTGCTTGCGAAACTTTGCCAGGGATTTTTGTTGTACTTAGGTGGTAGAAGAGGGAAAAGTATGTCTATTCTGTCTTCTTAGAAATAAAGTTCCTGTTTTGATATTTTAGTTTGGCTTGGATTTTGTACAATTATCTGCATGGTTTTGCCATTGGGGAGGGGAAGCATTAATGGAACTTTCTGGTGATAATTTATGTAAGCTGGCAATAGTTTGGGAAACACTAGAATGAATGGATCATAAGTCTTTTCCACATTTATTCTGTTCCTTTCAGAGAATGAAACTGCACTCACACATTTCTCAATTGCTTATTAAATGTTTACTATGTACCAGCCACTGTGCTTTGCTCTGGGTATAGCATAATAAACAAGTTACTGTCCTTGCCCTCAAGAAGTTTACAATCTAAACCTACGAAATGGGAAAAAATATTTGCAAACCTACACGGTATTAATTTCCAAAATACACAAACAGCTCATACAGCTCAATATCAAAAAGCAAAAAGACAAAAACTATCCCATCAAAAAGTGGGCAGAAGACCTAAATAGACATTTCTTCAAAGAAGACATACAGATGGCCAACAGACACATGAAAAGATGCTCAACATCGCTAATTATTAGACAAATGCAAATCAATACCTCACCCCAGTCAAAATGGCCATCGTCAAAAAGTCTACAAATAATAAAAAGCTGTAAAGGGTGTGGAGAAAAGGGAACCTTCCTACACTGTTGTTGGGAATATAAATTGGTGCAGCCACTATGGAAAACAGTATGAAGTTTCCTTAAAAAACTAAAAACAGACTTACCATATGATCCAGCAGTCCCACTCCAGAAAAGACAAAAACTCTAATTCAAAAAGATACATGGAATACACCCCAATGTTCACAGCAGCACTATTTACAATTGCCAAGTCATGGAAGCAACCTAAATGTCTGTTGACAGATGAATGGATAAAAAAGATATGGCATATATATACAACAGAATATTACTCAGCCATAGAAAGGACAAAATATTGCCATTGGCAGCAACATGGATGAACCTAGAGATTACCATACTAAGTGAAGTAAGTCAGACAGAGAAAGACAAACATCATATGATACCACATATATATGGAGTCTAAAAAAATACATAGGTAAACTTATTTACAAAACAGAAACAGACTCACATACATTGAAAATAAACTTATGGTTACCAAAGGGAAAAGGAAGAAAAGGATAAATTAGGAATTTGGGATTAATAGATACACATCACTATGTATAAAACAGATAATCAAGGATCTACTGTATAGCACAGGGAACTATATTCAATATCTTACAATAACCTATAATGTAAAAGGATCTGAAAAAGAATATATATATATATGTATAACTGAATCACTTTGTTGTACATCTGAAACTAACACAACATTGTAAATCAACTACACTTCAATAAAAAATATTAAAAAAAGAAGTTTATGGTCTAGTAGGAGAAACAGAGAAGTGATATTTTAACACATTGTACAGAAGTAACTACTCTGATAAGAATGCTCCCACAGGAAGGCTAAGGAGACAAGAATGCTTTACAGATGAAAAAAGAACTGAAACCAACTCTTTCTAACTTAAAAATAAGGAAATTTAGTAAAAGGATATTGGATACAAAGAGAATCAATAGAAGAGCTGGAGAATTAGGCTTAGAAGAGACAGAAATCAGGGCAGTTTTGAATTGTTGGGAAATAGGAACACAGGCAGGGTGTCTGGGCCAGAACAGTCCAGTCAGAGCCCTGCCCTGGTGTGGAGGAATTCCAATGTCTTTCATCCCAGCACTATTTATACAAGATTCAAAGCCCCGGATAAAAGCATCTGACTGATCAGCATAGGTCACAGCTCATCTACTCTATCAGGGGCATGAGAGAAAGGAGCTAACTCAATTTAGGTTCTATGATAAGAGGTAGACATCTCAGTTTACCATCTAGCCAAGGATACCCAAAAGAAAACAGGGTTAATTCTCCAGAAGTCAATCAAGATACTAAAGGAAGTGTGAACATAGCCAAACAATGACCAAGGTCCTTGGCAACAGCTAAGCCGAGACTGATGCATGGGCAAGACGTAGCTAGTCTCAGAGTGAGAAGAGTATTTTAGGAAGAGAAACCAGCATATGCAAAATCTGGGACAAGAGGAGGCAGGGTGAATTGAAATGACTGAAGTAGCTCATGATGGCTGGGGCAGAGCGTCGGGGGTCGGGGTCAGGATATGGTAGGGAAGGGGCGATGTTACACAGGAAAACAGTAACAAAGTGGCAGTGCGTCTTGAAGACAAGTGAAAAGCTTGCAGTTTAATCCTGAGGATGAGGGAGATGTTACAGTGATTTACATAGAGTGACGACTTTATTTTTGAGAGGTGGCTTTGGCCATTGCAATAATTCACGGAGAAATCAAAGTAGCCTGAACCAGGATGCTACTGAGTGGATGGAGAGACATGATTAATTAGACTTAGGAGAGGGGGAGGTGGTGGAGGGGGAGGAGACAGGATGATCCCCAGGTTTCTGGCTTTAGTTGCTGCAGGGATAATAATGCCACATACGGAGGAAGGGAATTAAGGTGGGGAAATGGGCTTGGTGTTGGACATACTGAGTTTGAAGTAGACTGGTGAATATATGGTTTTGAAAGTTGGGAAAGACAATTAGGCAAAAGATCTAGGTTAGGTATTCATCACTCTCTAGAAGCCAGAGCGATAGATGAAACACCCCAGGACTAGTATACAGGGTGAGGAGAGACTAGACCCTAGGATGGAACCCTCACAGCATCAGCATTAAGGACTGGGCTGAAGAAAACCAGTAGCCAGGAGAGGCACATGGCTGGCCAGAGAGGTAAGAGGGAAAACAGATGAGTGGTGTCCGAGAGGACAAGGGAGGGACTGGTTCCAGCTTGGAAATGGCCAGTGATGTCAAATATTGAGCAACATATGGAGGGAGAATCGTCCACTGGATTCGTCAACAAGAGGCTGGTGTACAGAGATTGGTGGGAACAGCAGCCAGACTGCAGTAGGCCCAGGAGCGAGGAGGCGTGAGGCCGTGGGGACAGCACAGCTGTGGCACGCAATCCCGCTGCAGGAGAATCACCCGCAGAGCTCTTCAACCTGCTGCTGCTTGGGGGCCACTTCTCCAAATTCAGATTTAAAGAGAGTGGAGTAAATTTACATGATGTGTTAGTTTCCTCCTGCTGGAACAAATGACCATAAAAACATCACATTTATTTCCCAGTTCTGCAGGTCAGAAGTCCTACAGGGTCTCACTGGACTAGACTCAAGGTGTCAGCAGAGCTCTATTTCTTTCTAGAGACTCCAGGGAAAAACTGTTTTCTTCCCTTTTCCAGCTTCTAAAGGCCCCCTTCATCCATCTTCAAAGCCAGCGACGTGGCTTCTCTCCAATCCTTTCTTCTGTGGTTACATCTCCCTCTCACTCTCTCTTCTGCCTCTCTTTTCCACTTTTAAAGACACCTGTGTCCTTTGGGATTAATAGATAAACATATATATATATATATATATATAAAACAGATGAACAACAAAGATCTACTGTATAGCACAGGGAACTATATTCAATTCTTGTAAGGAGCTGTAATGGAAAAGAATCTGAAAATATGTATATATGTATGAATATGTATAACTGAATCGCTTTGCTGTACACTTGAAATTAACATTGTAAATTGACCACACTTCAGTAAAAAATAAGAATTGAAAAAATAAATAAATAAAGACCCCAGCGGTTACATTTTGGGGCCCACCTGGATAATCCAGGACAACTGCACACCTCAAAAATCTTAATCAGAGGGAGGGCTACAGATCCTAGGGATCAGGACACAGACATTTCTGGGAGGCTGTTATTCTGACTATACACGTGGGTAAAATTTTAAACCCCAGGGGACTCTTCTGAGCATCCCAGATTATTAAGCAACCCTTGATGGAGACAGAGGATGATAATGGAGTTGATCAATAGTTTTTTGTCTCTGTTTTTAAAATGAGGAGTGCAACAGCAGAAATAAAGAAGACAATCATTTTAATTCCTCGCTCTCTTTTTTCCTGTGGAGTCTTAATAGAGAAGTCATGTCAGAGAAGAATGATCTTTACTTGACGCTTTTAAAGTCTGCCCAGAGCTGACTCTCGCCCCCTTCTTTCCTTACTCAAAACATGACATATTGTATGAAGCTTCCAGACCCATCCTTATAATTAAAAAGACGAGGGAAAGATACGCGGTCTCATGCTTGAGGTGAGCCTGAAGATATCCAAACCCAGATTTAGAGAAAATGAGCTTTTCAGAGACAGAAACTGAAGAGGCTAATCTGAAATGAAACTCAATTTTCTCCAACACGGCGGCCAGAGGTTACTTGAGACCAATCTTCTGTCAGCACTGGGGACTCAGACATGAGAGCAGACCGAGATGATCAAACGCCAAGACTGCCATATTGCGCAGGGAAGGCGAGCATGTGTTTTGGTTGGAAGGGGGAAGAGTGTTCAATTAATCCTGAAATGTTTGCGAAAACAAATGATGGGGGAGAAGGAAACTCAACTTGAAAGGGGTGTGATTCTTTATGAAAGGACCCTCTCCACCAGTCTGGCAGCCACAAAATAAACACGTCAGCCGGCCAGGCCGGAGCAGATAATTAGGAATGAGCAGCAGCACGTGGGCAGTTTTCATTAAAACCAAGGCGGGTGGCAGATGGGCAGGCCTCAGTGGCCCGCCTCGGTTGCCCAGCCCTGTGGGCCTGGGGAAGGCTGAGCCAGGCCTCCCCTGGTCTTCCTAGGGCCCAGGGACCAGCCTCTCCCCCTTCAACTGGGGCTAGGATGGGAAGGCACACATCCAGACCTTGCAAGCGTCTGCGCTCCCCTCAGCTCCAGGCCAGCCACAGAGCGTGAGGCCAGAGTAATTAAGCCCCTGGAGGGATCCCACAGGCCTGTCAAAGTGATCGGACTCCCTCCCCACCTCCTCCCCGCCCAGAAATGCAAAGTACTTGAGGGTTGCCTTGCCCTTGACCCTTTAACTACAGCGGACAAAGAGCCACCAAAAAAAAATGTATTCTGCTTAAGCAATTGCCTCATTGTTATATCAGAAAATGAATACTTACGTTAATTCAGTGAAGGCAGAGTGCTGATCTCTGCAGAAAGAAGGCTGGGGTTGACAGGCGCTCCTTCGCCACCGTCCACTGTCGCTGTGGTTGTGTCTGGGTCATGACATAACCAAGACTTTGTGGCCAGACTTGTGCCTGCTTGGCAGGAAAGCACCAGTTGGATGACAGTGATGCATCCAGGTCCCCAAGGAGGGCAGCTTTGTGGCTGCCCTGCATAGATCCAATAGAATATTTGATTAGTGATGCTGTAAAAAGCACTGTGGGCTGCCAGACTGAAGTGACCACATTGAAGTGACATAGTCAAACAGAAGGCAGGCCAAAACATTCTGAGCTTCCACACTCCTGCCCCGCCTCCCCTGCTGCCTGTCTCCACACTCACAGGGGCCGGTCTGAATTCAGCCCTCCCCTCTTCCTTGCTTTCCAGCACTCACCCTTTTCCCAGCCTCCACTCCCGTAAAACCACCTCTCACCATTCAGCAGAGCCGCCTTCCTTTTCTGCTTTGGGCTTTGCTGGGTGGCCGCTCTGCTCCTCCTGGGGCAGAGCTGGGTCACAGAAGACAGGGTGTCATGACCTATTTGATAGAGAGTCCAGTCCCACCCACCACTTCCTTTTGGCTGCCTGCATCTGTTTCCCCAGAGCTGCCTCGGGGACACTCTCCTCAAAGGCATGAGTTGTTCCAAGGGAGGGGCCATCTGGGGTCACTGCGCACTCCTGAGAGATGCAGTCCACTTTGCTATTGGCATATATGCTTCCAGACTTTTTTCTGTACATTTATACATACCTGCGGAGAGGTGTGTGTGTTACAGGTCAGCCTCCTGAGGGTCCCTCCCCTACTCTGCTTCTGTATCTGTGGGCACCTGGTCAGCTCTGCCAGTGAAGGCACTGGTGGAAAACTGGAGGGTTGGAGGCAGGAAGAAGCCTTCCTCTGCATCCTATGGCATCTCCTCCACAGCTTCAGAGCTCACATGACAGGCACCAAGTTCAGCTCCAGAGGATGACCCTGATTCTGACAGCTTGTCTTCTCTACCCTTTCCTCTAACAGAGGGATGGAGGCAACTTCCTCTGTTGCTAATCACTGGATGATCTCAAGATCGTCCATTTGCTTCTCTGTTCTTCCATCTCCTAAAGCCAATTCTCGGTACCAGATTCACTCAGATAATCATCTTGACCATTTCTAAGTGTGCAGTTCAATAGTGTTAAGCATAGGCACCTTACTGTAGATTCTTCTCTCTTAATTACCAGAGAAGTACCTTATTCTCTTAGTTGATACAGCTCTTGGAATGGTTTTTAAAAAAACAGATTTCTCAAAATAGAATTCTGCTTTGCATTGCTCACCTGTTAGAGCATAATATAGTGATAATCTCCTTGTAGATGGAAGTAATAGCTGGCATGCAGGGGAACATCTTCACTTAACTGCCTGACGGTTGCCTGGGATAATATGCCAGTTAAGACAAAATTTTGGAAAATCAAGTAACTCCTGCACTGGACTGGTGTAAGCTATTAAGTGGCCTGTTGCTTCTAAAGGTGCCTGAGCTTACTATAAGCTCGGGCACAGGTGCAGCAAACCATTGAGCTGCTTTGCCGTCTTTAAAAGAAGCTCTTATTTCCAGTAGCCATGGGGTAGACACGCCTGAAGATTTGGCCCCAATCAAATAGTGCACGTTACAGAATAGCATTGTAAACTGGATACAAAACCTAGCCGTGTCTCATATATTAAAGTCACGTTATTAGTTGAGAAGAAGTGGGATACTGAGCCTTGAGAAGGGGACATTTGGATGGTTTGACAATGCTTAGAACCTTGAACTGGCAAAGCCCTCTGAACCCCCCTTTCCCGTGGAGGCAGACTGTCTTCCTCCATCTCTGGAAACTAGCCTTCCCTTGCTTAAAGTCACTGTAATATAATGTAATGATCTTATCTTAGGCAACTTTTGCAATGGGACACTGTTCTCCTCAAGACCCACTCCTATTAGCTCTTACTGCCTCTGGACCTGTAAGTAGAATCCGACCCCACTGTACTGTAAGGGGAGAATTGCAAGGTGTATTCTGGGAAAAGACATCCTATCCACCAAAGGAAGTACAAGCTGTTGCTATTTCTTACGAGCAGGAACCTGGAGAACGGCTGTGCCAGCAGATTTTAAGGGTAACAGCCTAAGAATAGAAAATAAAATTAGATGAGGCTGAATTTGTCAATAAGGATACACTTACTCAAAAGTCCAGACAATGTCCTAGCTCATGCAGCTAGAAATAGCTGTTTCCTTGATTGGTTGACTGAGCCTTGGACTCAACTGCTGACGTTCAATTACATCAAGGTGCCAAACTTCCCTGGTCTAAAGAGCTTCGCATATTTCTGTCAATGCCATTGTCTGTGGATTTAGGGAACGCCTCATTTATCATGATGAGTGTCTCACACAACATTCTGAGCAAGTAATATATGTTATAGTGAAGGAGGCGCAGCAGTGGCTTCACATTCATGGAATTCACTGTCCTTGGCACAGACCCACAGTGACTGGTCTGACAGAATGGCTTGTTATAGACCCAGCCACAGTGCCAGATGGGAGACCACACCCTGTGAGGCTGGGTTCTGTCCTAGAGGATGCAATATATGCTTTAAACTGCAGTAAATGGTCTGAGCTCTTTCTCCTGCAGTCAGAACACCCAGGTCTGGGGACTGAGGGATGAGGACTGGCCCCATTTGCTATATACCCATTCTCAGAGATGTGTTTCCTGTCCCTGCAATCTTGGATGTGCTCCCAAGAGATGATGGCTTCCACAGGGAAGAAGAAGGGGAGACTGCCTGCCAGCTAGCTAGTGGGATTACCTCAAGTCACTGGATCAAAAGAGAATGGGGTTAATTTCAATTGTCAAGGGGAACTTGGGTTGCTACTACACAGTGGGGGCAGAGAGGCCATCTTTGAAGCCCAGGGATAATCTTAGATGCCTCTTCTGACTTCCAAATAAAAATCAATAGAAGAATAGAGCAGTCCAATAAAGGCATGGCCACTAAAGACTCAGAGCCTCCAGGAATTGTGATTTTATCACCCCACTGGGTCAAAAACCCCAAGAAGTAGAGTGCTGGCTAAGAGCAAGGTGACTGGGGACAGGTGGCGGGAGGAAGAAATGGTAAATATCAACTATCCTCTTATGCCAGGTACAATATGAGGACTTTAGCAGCTATGAATATTTTCTTATGTTTCTATTGATAGATTCTTTTTCTCTCTCTTTTCTTTTCTCATCCCTTATTTTTGATGCTAAGTGTCAGCAGCATTTAACTTTATAATTAAGTTGAGAGACCACCAGACTATGAGAAGTCACATCCAGACCTTTGGGAAGGATTGTATCTACCGGAAATTATGCACTCAAAGTGGACAATGACAACGATGGGGCTCTGGGCCTCCCCTTGTTGAGAGGGTGAGGACATTTTTGGTTTATATGACTCATGCCTCATGACAGGAAGATGAGAACAGGCAGCTGGTTGCAAAAGGGATACAGTGTGTAGGTCAACTGCCTACTTGCTTTCATAGCCACTCTCTGTGCCTCTCCTGCTCTGTTCTGTACTGCAGGGAACTACATTTCCCAGGCTCTCTTTCCCCCTGGCTTCTGCATAAATATGATCAATAGCTTATGATGGGAGGGAGACCAAACAATGGGAGGAGGAGAGAAAGGGAGGGTATTTCTCCCCATCGCCCTGCTTCCTGTGGCATCTCTGTAGTGGCTGCAATTCCCCCCAGGCTTCAGCTTCCATGGGACAGACCCTCCACACAGTGACTCTGGTATTACTGTCTCCTCTCTCTGTCTTTCCAATGTAGGGGTGCTCTTTCCTTTGCAATCAATTCCCTGCATTAAATTCTCTCTCTTTTTAAATATTTATAGGGCTTTTAATTTTTCTGGTTGGACCATAACTGATACAGTTTGTTTTGTTACATGATTAAAAAAAAAAGCTATCTATTGTCCAACAACTTGTTCTTGAATCTACAATGTATCAGAAACACACTTCTATATCAGAGAGACAGATCTTTTTTTTTTTTAGATATAGTTCACAAACTATTAAACTCAATTTTAAAGTTTATGACTCAGTGGCTTTCAGTGTATTGTTCACAAAGAGTTGCCACATGACTCACAAAGTTCTAATTCCAGGATGTTTCCATCCCCATCCTGAGGAGCTCTGTCTGTATTCATTAGCAGTCACCCCGCCCCCAATTGCTTCCCTCTCCTCAGCCCCTGGAAACCATCCATAGACTTTTTGTCTCTGTGGATTTGCATCTTCTGAACATTTCATATGACTAGAATCCTACAGTCTGTGCCCTTTTGTGTCTGGCTTTTTTCACATAGCATAATGTTTTCAAATTTCACCCACACTGTGGCATGAATCAGTGCTTCATTGCTGTTTATGGCTAAATAATATTCCATTGTATGGATATACCACCTTTTGCTTATCCATCCATTAGTTGAATGATGTTTGGCTTGTTTACATTTGGGGGCTCTTATGAATAATGCTGCTAAGAACATTTGTGTGCAAGTTTTGTGTGGACATAGATTGTCAATACTCTTGGTTATATCCTTTTGAGTCATATGGCAACTCTCCGTTTAACTTTTTTGAGGAACTACCAAGTATTTTCCAAAGCAGCGGTACCATTATACACTTCTAAGTCATTCTTTTCAACAGCTACACAAAACCCACAATATAGATTTTTTTTTATAATTAATTCAGCACTTCCTCTGCCAAAATATTTGTTTTCTCCATTTTTTTCACGATTATACATGAATGCATAATTTTGTGCACCTCTGTGGATATAGGGATCTTTGCATGTGAAGTCGCTATAGCCTTTTAATTTTTGCTTTTAATTTTTTTTGCTATTTAAATTTAGACTTTTCAAATTACTTTTTAATTTTTTTAATTATTTCAAGTTTTGCTTTGAAATGTGCCAAAATAACCCCAAAAGTTGTTACCAATCCATAGTCATACAACAGTGTATTAGAGAGACAATTCTCCCACATTCCTGCTAACACTGGATATGGTTTTGTTTTTGTCAACCTGACAGAGGAAAACTTGGTCTTCTCGTTTTAATTGCATTGTTCTGATCGCTGTTGGGAGTGACCGTCTTGTCAAGTACTCATATATTTACCACCCAAACATAAATAGCTAGATTGGGTGATTTCTAAAATCCTTTGCAGCTGTAAACTCTGACGTGTGTGATTTATGCTCTGGCAAGACGCGATGGTCATTGCAATGGTGGCTGGGGCTGGAACTGACTTTATGGAGCGTGTGATTGTTTACTTGTGTTTCACAGGTGCTGGAACAGGCCTTCATGCTCCCCAACATCCTCCCACAGGACCCCCGCTAATAGAGCCACATCTCTTTATATTTGGCCTAGAAAAAGATGCCAATGCCTCTGGGGGAGACAGAAGTTAGCACAACCAAGGGGATCAGGGGATCAGGGCAAGTCGACTGAAGTTAGGGAACTGATATCTGAGAGGGCAAAAGGTCACAGAAAAAAGAACCTGCAGGATTGAAGGACAGAATTGACCTATTTCTCCTTTTTACCTAAAGCCAACTGTTTCCCAGAGGGGATTTTGTGTTGTAATGAAACGGACCTTGAATCTAACTCTATTTTTTTTTTTTAATGGAAGTACTGGGGATTGAACTCAGGACCTCATGCATACTAAGCTTGCACGCTACCACTGAGCTATATCCACCTGGGCCGTGAATTTAGAGTCAGAAAACCAAGGGTCTGGTCACAGACACTCCTGTGAGAGTCTGGGGCATTTCCATGACTCACTTTTCTAGTCTACTAAATGACAATATTCCCTATGACATCAAATTATTATAAAGCTCAAATAAGAGAACAGAAGAAAATGTAGTGAAAAAAAGATACCATTTTACCTAAAAGCCAGTACCTTTGGTTCTTCTCTCCCACGTCCAGTGGTCAGGAAAGCACCATAAACTGGCCAGCAGTCCAGACAGAAGTGCCTGGCAACTTGACGCCTCCACTAGGCCAGAATCCCAAAATGACCCTCCAAAGCACACAGATTAGAAGAGCCACCCTCCACCCACTTTTCCTCATTGCAGAATTTTGCATATCTGGGCTCCACCACCTGTGCTGGGTCTCTCTTTATCACCTAAAAAGATGGAGACTGTCGTTTAGGGACCTGGACAGGCTTTGTTTCCATTTCAACTATTTCTCAGGTTATCTTCGTCCATTGTTTTCCTCTGTAGTTCCAGTTATTTCCCAAACTCTCCCACATTTCCTTGTAAATCAAATTAAGTGGTGGCTAAACTCAGAAGACAGCTGGTGGGCTGACCCAGCTGCATGCCAGCGCTCCACACAGAGTCCACACTCTCCAATCCGTAATTAAAAGTTTGATGAGAAGCACCTAGGGACCACATTTCCCAGCCCCTTGACGTCTAGATGGGACCGTGTGACTAGTTTTCACCCGTGGACTGTGAGTTGGAATCAGGTATGTCCTTTCCTAACCAGAGTTCTTTAAAAGTGGGAGTACCCGATTCACAACCTCTCATCTTCTGCCAGTTGGATGGAGCTGATGACACAGCTTAGAGAATGGCTGAGCCACACGATGAAAGGAGCCTTGGTTCCTGAATAACCATGCCGAGGAAAGCTGGCTTGCTTTGACTATTAGATAAGAGAGAAATCAAATTCTATAATTGAATTTTGAAGTCTACCTGCTTCAGCAGCTACCATAACTTTTGACATCCTGCCTGAAAACATTTCACCAACGTGACCATTATAATAAACCAGGTAGCAGCAAACCTCATGACACTCCCAATAGATATCTTCATTAGAGCCTAGAAGTTTCTTCAAACAGAAAGCTCATTAAATTATCCTCATGTCATAGGACAGCTTGATTCTCGTATCTCCAGCAATTCTTGGCTTGTGCTTTGAAAAGCTCTGAAGCACGAGAAACAGATGTTTTACAATAAAAAATTACAACCAGTATGTTGATTGTGTATTACTGAAAATTATCAGGGAGCACGAAAGATTCAAAGAAATATTGTAAGAACAGGATCAGTCTTGTCCAGGAGCTTACAATTTAAATGGGAAGGCAAGATGCTTATACAAATAACTCTACCTCAAGACTGTGTCTGGCTGGTGCCAGGAATAGGTGCTCTAAGACCTTTCAAGAGGGTAAGATTATTTTTATTGGGGAGTAATAAGGTAAAGCGTTGTGGAGATAGGATTTGAGTTATGGCTCACAAATTGGGTGGAATTTAGCAGTAGAATCACGTACAATGGCTAACAGAAATTTAACTGGCAAGTTAAGCTGCTGTAGGTATTAGCCATCTAAAAGGTCTTGAATGCCAGGCCAAGGAAGCTGGACATCATTATAAAGGTAACAAGGAGCTGATCATTTTAGGTCCCCCTTAGTTCCTAGAATTTTAGAGCTAAATATGTGCTTTCCCATAGCAAAAGCCATGGCAACTATCTATTTTTTTCAGATATATACTACAAGCTTCCTTTACTTTCTTATGGCTTATTTTCATGGTCCCTAAATTTCAGTTATTTAAATGCCACCTTCATATTTTTGTTCCACCCCTATGTACTCCTTGTATATTTGTTATTTAATATGTTTTAAGCCTAGTTCTGATTGACTCCTAAGCAAAAAATATCTGTGAAATTACAGGGTAGACATATATGTTGAATAAAATAAAATAAATCCTTGCCTATTAAAATTTGTAGAATGTTCTTCTGTTTTCCACCTTCACATACTCAGTGGTTTCCAGATCACACTTGGGAAACCATGGTTCCCCTCTGAACCATCACACGTCTTTTCTCCTGGGTTCCAGCTCACTTCTCTTTCCACATTCACTCCTCCATCTTGTCTTGTCCATTTCGGATTCAGCAACTGATCAGTATGTTGCCACAGACAATTCTAAAACCTAGTGGTTCAACAAAACAAAAGTTGATTTCTTGCTCATGAACAGGTGGGACAGTCCTCCTCCACCTTGTAGCTAAATAATCTGGAACACAAAGCCTCACCATAGCCAGGGAAAGAAAGGAGCTGGAGATTACATGGGCGTATCGAGGCACTAGGCCTGGAAGTACCCTCCGTCACTTCTGTTCACATCCCATTGGCCATGTGGCCCCAACCCAACTGCCAAGGAGGCTAAGAAATACAGCCGATCCCACAGATTATTGGTGAGCACCAAGGCCATGGTGAACCAGGTATACTGACCTGCAAAGCGCCTGGATCTTTGCCCCCAAAGCGCCCCAAGAACAGAGCTGGATGTCTCAGAAGTAAAAGATCAGATGCATGTGGTCAACGGGGCAGGTATTTTTATTAAAACGGTCACTAAGGAATTCAAGCAGCCACGCCTAGCAGTTGTTCTCTCCACCTCTCCCTCATTATTACAAAGGGCAAACAGAGGTCCACGTGTTTCCCCGCTTTCACTGTATTACCTTTCTCCCGTTCAGTCTCTAGATTGGGAGTTTGAAAATAGAGGCTGTGTTAGTTTCCTTTTGCTGCTGTAACGAATTATCACAAATTTGATGGCTTAAACAACATAAATTTATCATTTTACAGTTATGTAGTTGAAAAGTCTGAAATGCATCTTACTGGGTGAAAACCAAGGTGTCAGCAGGGCTGATTTGCTCCCAGGAGGCTCTAGGGGAAAATCCATTTCCTTGACCTTTCCACCTTCCAGAGGCTTCCCACACTCCTTAACTGGTGGCCCCCTTCCATCTTCAAAGCAGCAACATTGCACTGATTCATTCTCGTATTTTATCACTCTGACACCAACTCTTCAGCCTCCTCTGTCCACTTTTAAGGACAATTGTGATCACATTGGGACCACCAGGATAATCCAAGTTAATCTTCCCATCTCAAGGTCAGCTGATTAGCTACTTAATTCCATCTGCAACCTTAATTCTCCTTTGCCATGTAACATAACACATTCACATTTCCTGGGAATTAGGACATAGATATCTTTAGGGGGAAGGGCATTATTCCACTCACCACAGAGGCCCACAGGCCAAACCCAGGTCATCGGTTTTATCAGTCTGGTGTTTTCTTTTTCTTTCTGATTTTTAAAAAATATTAAAGAAATTTTTTTTAGAAATTAAAGTTAAATGTTTTTAAATCAGGGAGTTTTGTATATTTTTAAAATATTCACATCTAGCTTCCCTTGAAACCTCAGAGATCTAGAAACAAGGACTAGGATTTCCTCATCAAAACAATGTCTGGTGCCCAGAGCGGCTGCCCCCTTAAATGGAGCATGGGGATCCCAGACTGCAGGGGTCTCCACTTCTTGCCACATACTCCTGGCCCACTTCAAGTTATGTGACCTGCCTTGCCCCTTTAAATTTGCAAACTTTGTACCAGGTATCTAACATCTGGACCCCAGACCATCATCTCACTCTCTGTATTGGACTTTAGAGACCTTCATCCTCTTTCCGCAGCACATCCTCCCATTCAGAGTTCTTCTGTCTGCATGAGGTGTCATGGCAGCCCATCCAACTCTAGAAAGGAATCCAGTCCATGGCTTGGAAGGGGGTGTGGTATGGCTGGATCACAGGCATTCAGAAGCCCCTCTGGGGCCTCTGTGTCATAAATCTCAAGAAGCAGGGACCTATGTGCATCCCAGAGCAAGGGACAAAGTTTTAATTTGCTGTCGCTCAATCAACACCCTCTCCCACCCTCTTTCTTTTTCTCTCCAGTCCTTGGTACAAGATCTTCCCTAATGAATTTCTTTACTGTGACAACAGGCCCACCTCTGGCTCCCAGACAAGCGGTACACTGGCTTTCATTGTCCTCATGGGCTTAAGTGAAGGGCATCTCACTCTGTTTCACTTGCAGATGCTCACAGATCCAGCGCTGGCATTAATAACACCATCGGCCCAGCCACTCCATCTTCATCAGTGGCTGCACATCACACGCAGATGGCGAGCAGCCTCAGCGGCCGGGGAGATGAACTCTTCATTACCCAGGTCGGGCCGCGGGGCCTCTGCACCAAATATCTGAAAATCACATTAGCCCGCGAAATCTCTCCCGTCACGCCGACAGTGGATGGAAGAAAAAGACCTTAAAGATCTAGATTGTGTTGAAACTCTGACAAAGGTCATGGCAGCGAGAGACAAGGGCAGGAGTTCTGTCCCTGAGGGTGGTGTCTCCCTAGCCTCTGTCATCTGAGCTCCACCTTTGGGAATTTTGCCATGGCTGCATAATACCTGTAATTTAATAGGTTTAATATTTTCCTCAAATGAACTCTACATTGATTTGCTTTTCTTTAGCCCTAGCCTAAGCAATAATAGAGGTAAAATTAGAGCTGAGATATGCTGGGTATACTTTTTTAAAAGACACTTTAAGTTGGGATGTTTATTTAATTAATTAAAATTAGAATATTAATATTAAAATGAGAAATGTTGATCCACGTATCACCTAGAATTATCTTATATGCTCTTCATTGGATGCAAACCATACCTCATTTTGGAAAACATAGATCTAATCTATCCTCCCAGCTCAGAACAGAACTACACCTGAACTAAATGATCAGATTACTCCCGGCCCATTCTCTAGGCTCTCCGGGTAAAGTTCCCAAAATTCTAAGGGTATTGATGCCCATAGGTACTGGCATCATTGAGAAGTTCTTCCCTACATCTCTCCTAAATATTCTGATCTATAGTTGATAGTATCAGAACTAAGAATTCTAGACTACTCAGCAAATGATTCTAGAAACAGTCTATCTCCTCTAATGCAGCAATTTCTAGGTGGAATGACAGAAACCAGCTTGGAGCAAAAGTCTCAAAGTTCAGAAATGGACATGGCTCACACTGTGGATGGTGATGAACATTCAGACTATTTTAATATAGAAACACACTAGTTTTGTTTTGTTTTTCTTTTCTTTACTGCATTGGGTAGGTTTGAAGTTTAAGCCCCACCACACCCCACTCTTTGAGAGGTAAACTAGCTTTCCACTGATTTGAATTCTTGTACCTAGGATTCTGGGAGTTGATCAAAGAGAAGTTGTCCAAGAAGACAAATGATTCTTTACCCAGGAATGGTTGAGGGATGGAGTACCACAAAGGGGACCATTTGAGCATTAAAACAGGGAGCCTCCACTCAACAGAGTAGCACCCATCTCCATCCTCAGAGACCATGCTGGCCAGTTCCTGAGAGAAATTTCATGGGAACCTCACTTCACTGGAAACCACCCAACATGTGGTCAAGATCTTTCCTTGTTTTCTTCGAAGTCACACTGGACACCATAGAAGTGAGACAGAGCCCTCACATGCCTGTACCAGAATAACCTGAACCAGTTGAGAATGAATGAGCTTGCATAATAATAACTCCCCCATCATGCTTTATCCTCATTTTCAGATGACAGTGCTGAGGTTCCAAGATTAATGTACCGGCAGAACCTAGATTAGAACCATTGTTTGAACGAAAACCTACACTTTGTCCACTATATGATACTCTCTTGATAAAGGGAGTAAGTCCAAACATGTGTCTAAGAAACTAAAAACATAAAGCCTAGAGGAGACTTTGGGATGAAGGTAGACAGGGAGGAAGCTGGTTCCTCCTTTTGGATATCTGAAGTGTTATTATCTGGAAAATACATGAGACTGTTCGGTTTTATTCCATGAGTAGACTTTGGATCACTTAGAAGTTGCGAGGAGATCAATTTCAGCTGATAGCTGCAGAGGGCAGCGTGGGATGCACTTCCTTCCTGGGCAGTGAGATACCTGCCACTGAAAGTGGACGGGCAGATGCTGAGGGAGCAGGACAGGGATGCGGAACACTGAGCAGGAGACAGGGTCTTGTTCTCCGCAGTCCTCCTTTACACTAAGATTCTGTGACGCTAAGAAGACAGGAATTTGGCAGAAACTCTGACCCGTGACCTGGTTCCTGGCTCCACATTCTGTGGTTCTGCTCACCCAAAACAGCCAAAATTTCCTACCACCAGGAGTGTCCCTGGGAGATGCCCCGTGCCTGGCCTGCCTGCCTTCATGCTCTGGATTAGCGCATCAGCCCCATTTCCCGCTGCCCCTAGTGCTTCTAAGCAGCACATCTCCATACAAACGTTCCCTGGAACCTTCTGCTGCCTGACCCACATGCCTCAGTGGGACCCCTGAATACCAGAGCTGGGGGAAAGCAGGTGTCATGGGGCAGGAGGAGGTCAAGGCACACTTCCAACAGTAACTTTCCAGCCCTAGGAGGCCCCTGTGAAGCTCACAGCATTCACTCTTCATCAGACCTCATTGCCCTTTTCAAGGAGGACTTTTGTGTTCTTTGAAGCCGACTAGGGAGAGAGGACGCACACATGAGATCTACTCACACGTGGAGTCAGGGTGTGGAAAGCGCCTCACTCCAGAAGTGGTGGAGGCTGTAGGGGGTTGCTGGAGAGAGTGGTGGGCCTGAGAGACCCGGGCCCAGGGCAGGGACAAGTAGATGCAGGAGGGGAGGAGTGTTGCAGGGTGCTAGTGTGACATTTGTGGCTGAAGGCTCTGGGAAGGGACCGCCCTAGGGTAAGAGATAGATGAAATGCCCATGTCCTCCAAGTTTGTGGGGACTTAGCATCCTTGGGCCTGACCCTTCCAGGGCACTAAGTCACCACAGAAGGGGAGAAACTGCAAAGTAGAGCCTCTCCTTTTTCCTTTGAAAACCAGCCTCTTCTCACTCACCTAATCAGTGTCTACACAGTGAGGGAACAACCACCCCTGCAGAATCCAGAAAAAACGGTTGCAAGTTTAGCCGTGAGGAGGCCCAGCTGTGCAACCTCAGAAGGCACTTTACGACTCTGGTACTTGGGGCCCAGATGTGCAGAGGACAGGGTTAGGCCTCCACTGCAGTGTGACAGGCAGATTCCAGGATGGGGGCATCCCTAGGCCCTCAGTGCCTAATGCATATCAGCCTTCATGAGGGCTGGTGATAGTTTCTGCACATGAAACACATACCAATATTCTCACTTTAGGAGGCATGAATGGTGTTGGGAAAACTGAACAGCCACATATAAATCAATGAAGTTAGAACACTCCCTCATGTCATAAACAAAAATAAACTCAAAATGGCTTAAAGACCTAAATATGATATGACACCGTAAAACTCCTCGAAGAGAACATAGGCAAAACTTTCTCTGACAAAAACTGTAGCAATATTTCCTTAGATCAGTCTCCCAAGGCAAAAGAAATAAAAGTAAAAATAAGCAAATGGGACTGAATCAAACTTAAAAGCTTTTGCACAGCAAAGGAAACCATAAGCAAAACAAAATGACAACCTACGGAATGGGAGAAAATATTTGCAAATGATGCAACCAACAAGGGGTTTAATTTCCTAAATATACAAACAGCTCATACAACTCAATATCAAAAAAACAAATAACCCAATCAAAAAAATGGGCAGAAGATTTACCATATGATCCAGCAATCCTATTCCTGGGCATATATACAAAAAAGACAAGAACTCTAATTCAAAAAGATACATGCACCCCAATGTTCACAGCAGCACTATATACAATAGCCAAGACATGAAAGCAACCTAACTGTCCATCAACAGATGAATGGGTAAAGAAGATGTGGTACATATACAGTGGAATATTATTCAGCCATAAAAGGACAAAATATTGCCATTTGCAGCAACATGGATGGACCTACAGATTATCATACTAAGCGAAGTCAGTCAGGCAGAAAAAGGCAAATACCATATGATATCACTTACATGTGGAATCTAATAAAAGGAACCAAATGCACTTATTTACAAAATAGAAACAGAAAACATAGAAAACAAACTTACGGTTACCAAAGGGGAAGGGAGTAGGGGAGGGATAAATTAGGAGTATAGGATTAACAGATACATAGTACTATACATAAAATAGATAAGCAACAAAGATTTACTGTATAGTACAGAGAACTATATTCAATAGCTTGTAATAACCTGTAATGGAAAATAACCTGCATATAGTACACATATATATATAACTGGATCACTTTGCTATATACCTGAAACTAACACAATATTGTAAATCAACTATACTTCAATTTAAAAATAAAATAAAAACAGCAATTAAAAATATCAAAAAAAAGTTTGCTTTAGTATTTTACTTTTAAAACAAAATTAGAAAGGAGAGAAGACTCAGGAATGGGCCAGGTTAAGGCAGAGGTGGCTATGTATCACTCCATCTGAGGTTAGGGCCACATCACCCCAGAATCTGTTCCCCAAGAACTAAAAAGTGCTCCCTAACAGCCATGCAGGGTGAGTCCCTGATGGGACTGAGATGGGGAGAGGAAGAAAGCAGGGTTCATGGTGGCTACATTCTCATGGGAGGGGAGACCCAGGGCCTGGTGGGGGGAGGTGGGGAAAAGCCACGTGGGATTCTGGGGAAACATATGGAACCCGACACTGGATAGTGTGGGGTTTGCAATTCCTTCCTGGAAAGGGACCATCAACATCCCAGGTGCTCTGTTTCAAAAGGCCCCTTTTAATGACCATAAATGAGACTGTTCCAAACAGCCCATCTGTCACCTACTTTTACAAATATTTAATTCTGCTCATAGTCTGTTCACAAGGGAAATGGTGACACAGAGCTGTTTGCCCACCACGAATCTGTCCAATTGAATGATTAATGAATTCCTAATGTCAGGAAAATAGAGATGGCTGGGACCGCAGGGACCCCTGGGGCCCGCCCTCTTGGAGAAGCTGTCTAGTTAGCTCTGGTGCGGAGCCACAGCTCCCTTCCTCTCCCTCCTTCAGCTCATCGACTCCAACTGTGGGTGATGGGGTTGCAATTCTCCACCAGGAGATTTCCCCACTGACAAAATGTGAGGGAAAGAAAACGGAAAGAATTGAGGAAGAAAGGCTGTGCCCCACCTACCCTCCAGAGCCACGGCTTTCATCTCAAGCCTTTCTACTGCTCCTCCCTGTCCCCGTCCCCTCCTTGGATTCCCAATTTTCACTCCATTCTGTTTTCCCCAGACCCCTTCCTGCCTCATCCAAGAAAAAGCAAGGACAGTATATGGCACTCACCCCACAGGGGTCTCTCTGGCTCCCAATCTAAACCCCTGCTCACGTCAGCTACGTCACAAGCAGCAAACCTTTCGGCTAAATGCAAATACCTGTGTCATTCTAAGAAGCCAGTTTGCCTTTTAGACTCACACTCAGGGCAAATTGCACAATTTCAGGATTTCTCTCCTAGCACATGTCTATTGACAATTATGGGGAAGAAATATTTTCTTTCATTTTGATTTCCTCTATAATTCTTTCATCCAATGGACTACTACTGAAATCGCAGCATTATATTCATACTTCTATTCCTTGAACTTCCTCACTTAACAATGGATGCTGGAATTGTTTCGTGTTAGGTCTACAGAAGTAGGTCGACATTTGTACTTCAGTCTTGTTAAAGGATGCAGAGTATTCCACTTTATACTATAATCCCGTCCATCAGTTCCGTATTCCTGGGCATGTAGGTTGTTTCTCTTATTTGACACAATGCTACTGTGAATATACATAAACCTTTCAGCACATGTTCAAGTATATCCATGAGGACAAATTCCTAGAAGTGGAATTGCTTCGTCAAAGGGAATGCTCCTTTCACATTTTCATAGATACACATAGCTAGATAGAGACATCATAAACAAAAACCATATCAACAGCTAGCAGAACTAAACTCTAGAAACTAACAAATGAAAGGTATCAATCCTTTGGGAGGAGCTACACATACACACCTCGCACCTTCTTCCTTACCCCAGACATTTTAGGTTTACAAGATGTTTGTGTTTTAGATGGCCTCTAGTTAAACAGAATTTTCTGGAATAATTGAAGTATTTGAGGTAGGAAAGGTTTCAGACCAAAAAAAAAAAAAAGGACAACAGAGCATTGAGAGGTCAGTCCTACCTAGCTATTCCCAGTTATTTTCTTCCCCACTTAGTCTGTGCCTGGCTTGTTACAGACATTAAAAAATATTGGATGAATGAGTGAATGAGTGCATGAATGAATGATAATATAACTATGAAGACTCGCTCAAGGGTCCAAGATCAGACTTTAAAGTTTGGCCATTCTCATCTCCTTTTAGATGCTCCCTGGTGAATCAGTGCCCTTAAATCTATTAGACTCAGTTTTGCCACTTTATGTGTAAATCTATAGGCTTTGGGCTTTCATTTCAAAAATCAGTTATATACTGACAGTCTCAGTAGCCAAGAATGATAGAGTAATATCCATATGCTGTTGTATTTTGGAGTCAGATCGAAATCACTCAGTTCCTAAATGCCTAATGATCTAGCAGAAAGGAGTCTGGAAATTGGAAAGGCTAAGAAGTTGAGTTGCAGTTTGATCAGCTACCCAACACTGAACACACAAAACAAGTAAACTGTGGCTGTGGCGGCTCCCCAGTCCTTCTGTCTTGGATTGCAGGAGATAGAGCCCCAAACCTGAAATGGGTTAGATATGAACATAATTAATAGCCATGTGACTTTAAAGTGACTAAATTTCTCCAAGCTTCAGTGTCCTCATCTGTAAAATGGGGATTAAAATAGTCATGTCCGTGGTAAAGCCAATTCAGGCACTATGATTACATCTGTAAGACAAACGTAGCTAGTACCTCTTTTATTCCTATGTCTCATCTGATCCTCCTCGCAACTTCCATTGTCAACCGGGTAGCAAGAGAGAAAAAAAAAAGCCAAATTTAATCCAATCCAGAAACAATCAGCCCAATACAACACTTAAAGCTGTTTCTTTAGTAAACTCAGTCTCTTCCAGATTAACACCCAATCTTGCAGCATCTCACTCCCTTCTGTTTCCCCTCCCCACATTGAAAGCCAGCCTCTGGCAAGCTTCCTGGGCAATTAAGGTCCATCTGGCATGTTCTGTCCTATCTACTGGCTCCTCTGGTCGCCTCTTCTACCTGGTTACAGGTGGCCTCCTGCCATTCAACAGTGGTGTCTATCCTTCATGTTTTGGTCTGTTCTCTTGGCTAAATCAGGGGCTAGTGGACCTTCTCAGCTGACTTGGACTCAGCTGGGCCTTTGCTGGAACTGTGAACCCTTGAAACCTGGCTGTGACGCCCATTCAAACCTCAGACTAAGCAGCCAGCCTCATAATCCTTCGCTGCAGTTTCATTTCACTCCAACCACTGTGAATCCATCTCCTCACTCCCATCTGCTCCTACAATCTCTGCAGTCTGACTCTAAGCAGACTCTGAATATCTCTCAAGATTACATTTATCTCACTTAAAAACAATCTAGAGGTAGACAGTCCAGGGTTTGTATCTCCACGAAATCATCAGGACCGAGACTTCCCATATGTCTTCCCTTTTGCCAGACCTGCTTCTTCTATGCTCAAGATTACCTCATGTTACAGAGTGCCAACTGAAGTTCCAGCCATTTTGTCCTGCTTCCAAGTAATAACAAGAAGGATGGGGAGTGTCCCTCTGACAGGTCAGCTTCCTTTAAGGAGCCATCCCAGAAGTTTCACTCAAACTTTTGCTTACATTTCATCGTCCATAATTGAGTTTTATGGTCATATCTAGCTGCAATATAGACTTTCAACTGGGTGAAATTCTGCCCCCAAAGTAGGATTCCATTACTTAGGAAGACAAAGGAATGAAAAGTTGGGAGATAGCCAGTTATCACTGCTGACTACAGAACTTGTGCACTTACCCCATCCCATTCTGGCTCTAGAGTTCTCACTCAGGCCTTCTGTCAGCCTCACAGGCTGGCAGCCTCAGGTTGTGCTTCACTCTGCAAAGTAGTCTTCTGCACGAGTGCCATACAGGGCATTTCACTAGGATCTCTTCTGCTCCCAACTTGTACCTCCACCTAAACGTGCTCCCTCACCCGTAAACACACATTCACACATGCCCCAGGGCTCCAGCCAGAGCAAGCACGGTCAGGACCCATGTGCCACCAAGTCTTCCCTGGATTTCATCCCTTTCTTCCCACAACTCCAGGGATGGAAGAAAGAGGATTTCCACTCCCTCATCCTCTTCATCCCTGCCCTTCCTGTACACCCACAACGCACAGCACATAGCCCTGCCTCCTTTTCCCAGACACAACTGAGGGGGGAATGGCCGCCAGGCACTAAGCAGGAAAAAAATGAAAATGCACTGGCTTAATATTTTGAAAATATTACCCTGTTACATCTATATTCTTTTTTATTTATCGAGCACATGCGAAGTATATAGCATTTTTAATGAGTAATAGGGTTGTCACGGGAATCAAAATGAGATAAAATATGGAAATCTCTTGCCACGACACATGGCATATTGAACATGCTTAATAAATGTTAGCCATTATTGTTGTTATTATTATTTAAATAATAGTACCCAGTCTGCCTCAGTCTCTCTCTCCCATGCATGCCACATGCAGAGCTCCGTCTCACACAGCGTTATGCTCAATCACAGCAGTTTCTGTTTTGCTTTGTTTCAAACCCCATTTTCTGGAAACAGAAGGAATTTCTTCCTAAGAAAAGGTGTACATACTACTGGGAGACCTAACTCCTAATTAACTTTGTTACTGGATGCCATGTAACTGTGAGCAAGTCACTGTTCTTTAGGGGAGAGGACTAATTGGAAGAGGAAAGATTGATGAAGGTCAGTGTGGATGGCGACATGGAATTATGGCTGGAGGCTGGGTCAGCTGCAGTCAGGTCTTTTCAAACCACACCTCATCGTGGACTCTAAATTATTTCTTATCCCCCGTGACCTCCCACACTTTGTGTGTTTGTGTAGCAGTAGCTCGAGAGAGCACATGAGTTGAATAAGGCAAGATGAGAATTGATCTATTGACAGTCAATCCAGGGGTGGCTCAGGGAGATGCCAGAGGCTCTGGACAAAACTACATTTAAGCAGATTTGAAAAAGAGTTAGGAGGAAAACAAGGATGTAAATTCAGTTGACTCGGGTGTATTTGGGTCTCAGAGCTCACCAGGTGCATTGGATTTCCTAGGGTGGAGCAGGAAATCCCCCGAGATTTAGAGCTGTAAATAAGGAGGTTTTTTAATGTAGGGAAAATATGACTGAGCAGATTTGCAATAGTTGCAGGTCAGTTACATTTAAGTAGAGCATGTAGCCGTCCAACAAGAATGTCAACAAATGCTTTAAATAGCCTCAGAAAGTATCATCGCCAGGACCAGCCTCCACAGGGCAGGACTTTCTCAGACTCAGGGAATTTCCAGGTTGTAGTGGAAGAGCAGGGACGTTGAGATGGGAGGTGATGGGTCTTGGGGGACAGGACAGCGGCATTACAGGGTTCAGCAGGAGCCTGGGGTTGGGGTTCTCTGAAGTCTCGAGGCAAATCTGTCCTCATTTCATCTAGTCTCCCACACAAACGAGCTGAATTCGGTGTAGTCAGCCAAATCCGGAAGTACTTATGTTGATATTACATTTCATGGGAAGACAGTGTTCCTAGTGGGAAAGCACTCTCATGGTAATGGCTAAATCCATCCACTATTGGGGAAAGGAACAGGAGGGCATGAATGTTGGCAGACCTGAAACCAACGCTCAGAATAGGTCAGGGAATGGATTTGGGAAATGTCAGATGAAGGCCTGGGTTTCCTAGTTGACACTAATGTATACTTATTAATAGCTGATGTAGAATGACCCCTTACATATATCCTCTCACTTAATTTACACAGTAAATTTATAAAGCAGGTAATAATTATTATCTCCATTTTACAGATGAGGAAATTGAGGCACAAGAGAGGTCAAGAAGCTTACCTAAAATTACTGATTTTGTAAATGGTAAAGATTTGAACCCAAGGAATCGGACTCCAGAGACCCACGTTATCACTGGGCTATGTCAAAAAATCACTATGTGTTAGACCAAAAATCCCGACAGTAAAATCTATAAATCAGTGAACTGATTCTTTTTACATTAGCTACAAAGTACTAGATTAGCATAAATTTCTGTAAGGTAATTTTCAGTTGATTACTTAACAGAATTCTTAGCCCCACTCAGCGCTGTCCTTCAATGAGTAGGTTTTTTTCTGCATTTTAAAATAACTGCCTCTGATTTGTATCTTTAGCTCAGATGTATCTTTTCATTTTTAAGAGCCAGTGTCCAGGAAGTAAGTTCAGACCAACCAAAGGGTGATGACTTACCCTCAAGTTGCACATTGAGCTCCAATTGTGTTTTGAGAGTTTCCTCTGACAGCCTAGAGACCCCCAGAATGCCGAGCGCAGAGCCTGATACCTTCCCAGTTACTGAACTGAAAGACTGAATAGAATCTAAGGGAATTTCAGAATCATATTTTCACTCATTGACTCTGAGAACTACCTTCTAGTAGCTGTAATTTTCCCCAAGAAATTTTAGCTTTATCGTCAGGGAAAAAAAAATCATCTAAGCTCTTTTGTGTTCATGTTTTACAACTCATTTTGAGAATTAATATTTTATAAGAAAATTATTTTGATTCAAAATGTGACTTTTAAAAGCTTTATGGCATTCTTAAGTGTAACTTGCACTATGCCTTGGGGCCAGTAGCTTTTCTAGAGGAACACATTGTAGTTCATTGATGTATTGCACCCCTTGTGAATGTACCTTCATATTCTGAGACTGAAACAAGAGAAATTATTTTCTGTACATAATTTACTACCTTCTTTCCACCTCTACCCCTCCTTTTCCCTGGCTGCTTCTTTTTTTCTTTTTTTCCTTTCAGTGCAAAATAAAATAACCACCTTTACCAGTAAAAGAAAAAAAAAGTCACATTTTAACCAAGCCAAAGTTAAATTAAAAGAATTGGAAGCTACTCATCAAGACCTGGGAAGGTAGATGTGAAAAACTATCCTCTCAGTTCTACACCAGTCTAATGCCCTTCCCTCCTGATTATTATTTTCCTTCTTTCTCCCCTGGTCTATGATGAAATGGTTGATCTCATTTTCTACCTTCCACATGACAGACAGGCAGGCATTGACCTTCCACTGAAGTAGCTGCCTGATGCTCTTCTAAAAGGTCTAGAATGCTAAAGTCCTCAAATGAAAACTCAAGATGCTCAAGTTTCTGTATCAGTTAGTTAATGGTGCATAACAAATGACCTTCAAACACAGTGGCTTAAGACAAAAACTATTGATTATTTCTCATGGTCTATGGATTGAGTTGGGGGACTGGCTGATTCAAGTTAGGTTTGGCTTATCTTAGCTGAGCTCTCTCATGCATCTGTGATCAGCTAGTGGACCAGCTGGTCTAAATGGCTTTGTATGAGGCAGCTCTGCTCTCCTCCATGTATCTCTCACACCCTTCTTATGGGCCAGCCCAGCGTGTTCTCAGATAGTGGCAGGGATCCAAGAGGAAAGGCACATGTGCTTTTCCAGCTTCTACTTGCACCAAGTTTGTTAACATCCCATTGGCTAAGCCAAGTCACATGGTTAAGGCTGGAATTAAAGTAGGAGGGGACCAAGAGGGGGCAGACAGCCTAATGCTGGCAGACCAATGTAGAGGCTGTAAACACAAACAATCTACCATAGTTCCTAAATTAAAACCTGAAAATGAGCAAAAAGGGACATTTTGAAAGTAAAATACAATTGTTCCTCATTATTTGCAGATTCCATATTTGAGAATTGTCTTACTTGTTAACATTTGTTTGTAACCTCAACCTCACTACTTGGGGCACTTTCACAGTTATTTCTGTACACGCACAGAGCAGTGGAAACTTTGATTTGCCAGATACATCCATGCTCTGGACTGAGGTCGAACAAGGTGATGCTCTGCATTCTTGTTTCAGCTTTCTACTTGCAAGCAAGTGTCCTTCTCATGAGATATTTAGTGCCAAGGTTTTCGCATCTTTGTCCTTTTCATTGGTAATTTCCCTGTTTAAAGTGGCCCCCAAGAGTAATGCTGAAGTACTCTCTGGTGTTCCCAAGCACAATAAGGCTGTGATGTGCCTTAAGGAGAAAATACACATGTCAGATAATCTTTGTTCACTGCTGTTGACCATGAGTTTAATGCTAATGAGTCAACAGCATATATTAAATAAGGTGTTTTTAAGCAGACAGACACATAAAACAAGGTTATATATTGATCAGATGAAAATGTTGTGACCAGAGTCTCACAGGAACATAACCCCATATTTCCCCTAGGAGCAATGATTCAAAATGCACTAATTCAGTGTTTGCAGAGACTATAATTACCACAAACAATAAGAATCAACTCTGCTTCCCCTTTACTTTGGGATTCTAAAAAAGATTAATCTTCTAAGAAAGATTTTAAGATAACAAAAGCTATCATCTTATCTCCATATATAATTGCACTCTTCTGAAAAGCAGACAAAAAACAACTCTCTTATGTAAAAATTAACCTGGACTCACACAAAGCAATCTTTTATTCTAAGCAAAAGATTTTAGGAATGCACTCAGTAATGGATGAAAGGACACATATCAGCAAGATTCCTAATGGCATTCAATAAACAGTTATTCTAGCCGAGGCTTAATTTTGTAGTAAATGGATGAAAACTCTCAAGGAACAATAAAGATTCCAGAGAGTAAACTAGGATTCAAATGTGTTTATGAGTTTTTAAATGAAAATACTGAGCAAGAGAGAATGGCACCATCATAAAATTATTCATATAATGAAAGCCAAGGAAAAACAGGATTCAACATGAATACAGTTTTCAGGAATGCATCTATTAAATGTGGAAGTTCAAAAGCACTTTGTCTTGTTAGAGCACATGGTATCCCCAAAGAGCTTTGAGCCCCACATTTGAGCTTCAACGTTGGTATGATGATAAGGCCAGAGAGCCCCGTGTTTAAAAGCTCAGTCTGTGCAGTCAGTCAGACCCAGGTTTGGGTACTGGCTTCACTTCATTGGCTGGTGACATGGCAAAAGACACTCCCTCTGTGGGCCCCAGTTTCTTCATTTGTAAAATGGGAGTAATAAGAGTAATAATACGAATGTAATCAGACATTTTACGAGTGCTGACCAGATCCCTGGTACCCTGTTGGGAGCTTTCCTTGCAATGCCTCCTTTAATCCACACCACAGTCCTCCAAGGTGGGTGCTATCACTATTCCCCATGTTGTGCATGAGAAAATAGAGGCAGAGAGAAGCCACACGATCTTGCAAAGAATTAGAATTGGCAGAGTCAGAATTTCATCCTAGGAATATGAGTCTACCTTCTTCATGATACTGTTTGTGAAAATTAAGTGAGATGCATATAAGATGCTCAGCACAGTGCTAGGCATGTAATAAGCACATTTAATAAGAAAGACTTTTTAAAAAGGCCCTTCCCCCACTCCCACTGTAACCAGCAGATCTGCAGTACATAGTGGCTGTGTAGGGGAGTTGCAGGGAGACCCTGCGGATGCTGGATTCTACTCCAGTTGAAAGCACCACAGGGAAGAGTCGTAACTCCCCAGGGAAGGCATTCCAAACAACCCCCTGGAGAAATTTCTGTTTGTCTTCCTGAACGAAGGATAATACATAACGAGTTGGGAGGTCAGAGTCAAGAGTTGTGTTTAAACAATCTCTCTCAATGAGGTTAAAACTGTCAGTGGTTTATCTCAACCCTTCTCGAATCTGTTTGTTTAATCCATCTAATGTTGTTAACTTATTTTTTGTTCCAATCTCAGAAATAACTATATTGTTTTTATGGAAAACATTTTAAGTACAGAGTGAAACCAGCTGTTTAAGCCAACCTTCCGACAGGCCAAAACAGAACACACTTTGGTATCTCCGGGGTTTTCATCCTTGTCGTAGCAAGGGGAACGAGGGAGAAAACGAAGATACCTGGAATATCATTTTCATTTACAGAACTTTCTCTCCCATTTTAATACCTGTTTAATCAAGTTGCCCCAGCCATGTTTCTCCTAGTCCTGTACTTTAAGGTCAGGCAGACATAGGCATGAACAGGAACTACTGATTGTTCTTTCACCTTCAGCAAACAAGACCCCTCCTGGCTCTGCCCTCCATCCTAACTAAGCCTTCAGGGGATCCTGACAACTCAAGCAACCCTTAAAGTGGCAGAACACATGGAAGAAACAAAAAGGAAAGAAACTATTCCTTCATCTTGTCAGAAATCATGGGCTGGCCGGGACAGCCTGAATTATTCAGTATGCCCTGAGTGTGAGTCTTAAATTAGCAAGACTGACATAGAATGATGGATGCCAATATGGAAAACTGCCAGTCTATATTGCTAAGTAAGAAAATTCAAGCATGTGTATACTTTTTTACAGGTGTATATGTGTAAGACTCTTGATCCAGAATGATACACACAAAACTGGTAAGAGTGGTTACCTCAGGGGAAAGGGTTAAGTGTGGAGGTAGACTTGTTTCTCAACATACATCATTTAGTACTGTTTGAATTTCTTGTAAAGAATAACAACAATTGCTCAATAATAAAGAAAAATGTTTAAACAATTAATAATGAGCTGGAGGCTCTACTTGGAGACACAGTGACCTCCCATTTGGGTGATCTACTCTCCCCAAATGAGGAAGAGCAGAAAACTGAAGAGAGATGTGCCTTCAGGCCAGAAGGAAAATCTGAAAAGAGTTCTGAGAAGACATTTCCCAGATTGACATTCATGGCTTCCCCTATTACCATCCTCCTGTGTAGACCTGTCTCCTCCTCCTGTTAGGATAAAGAATGCAAAATGGGACCCATGTAAAGATAGCACCTAACAAGTAAGAAACAAATCTACCAAATGAGAGCAGATTAAAAAAAAAACTATTCAGAAAAAGAATCACTTCAGAAAAGAGAAGAAAATGTCATATACTTAACCCTTTTTTAAGGAAGGAGAACTTAGGTTGTTTGGGAAGAGACAGAGAGAGAAAAGAAAGGAAATCAGACAATCAAAGATTAGAGTATGGAACAACAAATAGAAATAAAATATAAGCTGAAGTAGCATTGGAAAAAAATTTAAGGTAACAATAAAAGCATAGGAATGAAAGTCACATTAGGGGCAGCAAGAAGAACAGACAATACTGAAAACACAGCTGGGGTACAGAAGTAGAGGTGTAGCTGGAGGAACTTACATAAAAAGAAATGAAAAAGAATTTTTAAAAATGAGATGGAGTATAGAGAAGATGACAAATAGGTGAGAGGTTCATCATGTGTACAGCTGAGATTCCTAAAGTGGAGAACAGAACAAATATTCATAGATAACAAAAAAAGAAATTTTTTCTGAAATAATGGAAAATATTAATCCACTGATTAAAATCTGCAGAAAATAGAATTTTTGTTCAAGAAAAAATACAGTCTCAAATTTGGGCCATATCTTAGTGGAGACTATGAATTTCAAGAATAAAAAAAAAAAAAAAACCCTAAAAGTATGTTTCCCAAAGAAGAAGATGGCTTACCTGAGCCTTCTCCATACCAACATTCAATACAAGTAGTGGGTGAAACAATATCTACAGAATTTTGATGGGGAAAATGTGTGGCCCAAAAAATATATGCTTTATGTAAAGATAGTTTTAATAATGCAAAGAATCTGATAACACATCACTTATGAGCCCTTCCTAAAAAATATCTGAAGTCATATCATGATGAGGAAAGCCACAGATGAAAGGACTGTTGGTGACCACTGAGTGTGTAATTACGTTTCCAGAGCTTCGTTATGTATAAGTTATAAATCTTGGTAATACAAAAAAAGAAAAAAAAAAGAAAAGAAAAAAAAAGTGAGATGAGGGGAAGAAACTGGAAGGAAGTATGAAATACAAATTTTCCTCTTTTTTCATGATGAGGTGTAAAACTGTCCAACATTGATAAAACAAGAAAGAGGTTTAACTATCAAAGTTTCAAATATTATCATAAGTGGGAAGACAAAGCAAAACAAAGAATGCACAGAACAAAGAGCCAAAAAAGTTTAAGGCAACAATATAAATGGAAAACATAGATCTACTATAACCAAATACATATTGTGATAAAATTAAGTGCAACAAATATATATTATAAAAAATAAATGTAAATGAAATAGATACATATAATAAAAGAAAAAGACGGTCAGTCTGGATTAGCAAAACTCATCTATTTATCACGCTAATAGTGAAAACACAGGAGGCTTGCATAAAAATTAATGACACATTCATATCACAGAATACCTGACAGTCATTAAGAAAGAACTGGATATGTAAGAAATGTTGTGGAAAGTAATCCAATATAAATTAACATAAAAGTACCGCAAGAGTAATTTGAAATAGAAATGGCAATTAAAAACCTCCCTACAAATTAAAGTCCAGGACCAGACAGTTTCACCGGGGAATTCTACCAAACATACAAAGAAGAACTCATACCAGTCCTTCTCAAACTCTTCCAGATGAGTGAAAAGGAGGGAATACTCCCAAACTCATTCTATGAAGCCACCATCACCCTGATACTAAAACCAGGCAGACACTACCAAAAAAGAGAATTATAGGCCAATATCACTGATGAACATAGATGCCAAAATCCTCACCAAAATATTAGCAAATAGAATCCAACAACACATAAAAAAGATTATACATCATGACCAAGTGGAGTTCATCCCAGGGACACAAGGCTGGTTCAACATACACAAATCAATCAATGTAATACATCACATCAATAAGAGAAAGGACAAAAACCACATAAGCATCTCAATAGATGCAGAAAAAGCATTTGATAAAATTCAACGTCCATTTATGACAAAAACTCTCACCAAATTGGGTATAGAGGGAACATATCTCAACATAATAAAAGCTATATATGACAAACCTACAGCCAGCATAGTACTCAACAGTGAAAAACTCAAAAGCTTCCCACTAAAATCTGGGACAAGACAAGGATGCCCACTATCACCATTCCTATTCCACCACTCCTGGAAGTCCTAGCCACAGCAATCAGGCAAGAGAGAGAAATAAAAGGGATCCAAATTGGAAAAGAAGAGGTAAAAGTGTCACTATATGCCGATGACATGTTACTATATATAGAAAACCCTAAAAGGTCCACACAAAAACTACTAGAGCTGATTGAAGAATTCAGCAAGGTAGCAGGTTACAAGATTAACGTTCAAAAATCAGTTGCATTTCTTTACACTAATGATGAATCAACAGAAAAAGAAAGAAAAGAAACAATCCCCTTTAAAAAAGCACCCAAAGTAATAAAATATCTGGGAATAAATCTAACCAAGGAGGTGAAAGAATTATACACAGAAAACTCTAAACCATTGATGAAGGAAATTAAAGAAGACTTTAAAAAATGGAAAGATATTCCATGCTCTTGGATTGGAAGAATCAATATTGTTAAAATGGTCACACTGCCCAAGGCAATCTACAGATTCAATGCAATTCAATCCAATTACCCAGGACATATTTCACAGAACTAGAACAAATCATAATAAAATTTATATGGAACCATCAAAGACCTAGAATTGCCAAAGCATTACTGAAGAGAAAGAAAGAGGCTGGAGAAATAACTCTCCCAGAGTTCAGACAATACTATAGAGCTACAGTCATCAAGACAGCATGGTATTGGTACCAAAACAGACATATAGACCAATGGAACAGAATAGAGAGCCCAGAAACGAACCCACAAACTTTTGGTCAACTAATTTTTGACAAAGGAGGCAAGAATATACAATGGAATAAAGACAGTCTCTTCAGCAAATGGTGTTGGGAAAACTGGACAGCAGCATGTAAAACAATGAAGCTAGAACACTCCCTTACACCATATACAAAAATAAACTCAAAATGGATCAAAGACTTAAACAAATAAGACAAGATACAATAAACCTCCTAGAGGTTTTTTTGAGACATACATCTCAAAAATCTTCTCCTAGAAGACGTAAAAGCAAGAATAAACAAATGGGACCTAATGAAACTTACAAGCTTCTGCACAGCAAAGGAAACCATAAGTAAAACAAAAAGACAACCTACGGAATGGGAGAAAACCTTTGCAAATGAAACTGACAAAGGTTTGATCTCCAGAATATATAAGCAGCTCATACGACTTAATAAGAAACAACCGAACAACCCAATCCAAAAATGGACAAAAGACCTGAACAAGCAATTCTCCAAGGAAGACATACAAATGATCAACAAGCACATGAAAAAAATGCTCAATATCACTAATTATCAGAGAAATGCAAATGAAAACTACAATGAGGTATCACCTCACACCAGTCAGAATGGCCATCATTCAAAAATCCACAAATGACAAATGCTGGAGAGGCTGTGGAGAAAAGGGAACCCTCCTTCACTGCTGGTGGGAATGCAGTTTGGTGCAGCCACTATGGAAAACAGTATGGAGATTCCTCAAAAGACTAGGAATAGACTTACCGTATGACCCAGGAATCCCACTCCTGGGCTTATATCCAGAAGGAACCCTACTTCAGGATGACACCTGCACCCCAATGTTCATAGCAGCACTATTTACAATAGCCAAGACATGGAAACAGCCTAAATGTCCATCAACAGATGACTGGATAAAGAAGATGTGGTATATTTATACAATGGAATACTATTCAGCCATAAAAACCGACAACATAACGCCATTTGCAGCAATATGGATGCTCCTGGAGAATGAAGTAAGTGAAGTAAGCCAGAAAGAGAAAGAAAAATACCATATGAGATCGCTCATATGTGGAATCTAAAAAACAAAAACAAAAAAACAAAGCATAAATACAAAACAGAAATAGACTCATAGACATAGAACACAAACTTGTGGTTGCCAAGGGGGTGGAGGATGGGAAGAGATAGACGGGATTTTAAAATTGTAGAATAGATAAACAAGATTATACTGTAAAGCACAGGGAAATATACACAAGATCTTATGGTAGCTCCCAAGAAAAAAAAATGTGACAATGAATATATATATGTTCATATATAACTGAAAAATTGTGCTCTACACTGGAATTTGACACAACATTGTAAAATGATTATAAATCAATTAAAACAAAGAAAGAAAGAACTAGATATGTAAGAAATGTTGTGGAAAGTAATCCAATATAAATTAACATAAAATTACTGCAAGAGTAATGCATGTTATTTCATTTATATTTTACAAAGCATATGTTGTTCAAATACATATACATTTGCCTGCATAGATATGTGTATACATATGCATTTGCTATGTGTGTGCGTGTGTTCAGTGTTATATCAATGGGGAAGGTGAGCTGGTAAGAGCACTCCGCCCCATAAGGAGGAGTATTTTACCCCTGACATTGTTTAAAATTGCTGGTGTATGGTGCTAATAAAAAGCAGACTGACTTTAAGGAGGCTTCATTATTTTTTACAATTCTCTTCTAACAGTGCACCTCCTGATTGTCTGCACCCAGGGTGGACCGTTCCACTCTCCTTGCTCTTGGTATGCCTGTGTGTGTGTGTGCGCGTGTTTAGTAGCTGGATAATATACAACACACAGGTAATAGTGTCCACACCTAGGTGTGGAATTGGAGGATATGTGAAGTACAGACCACTTACCTTTTTCAGTACTATATGAAAATTTTTATGAGAATATATCTTTATAATATACTTTTCATCAATAATAAAAATGAGAAGAGTATAAAAGAGCTCTACTTGGAAAGAAGCAGTCAATATACTTGAACACACAATGGAGTTTGGTGCTCCTGCCAGATAGAGCAAAACTGAATACACCTTGGGTTACATAGCGCTTACATCAAATAAAAGAAAGCATACTAGTTTACCTGTGCTCCAATATCTAGCCCAGCGCCTGGCACACAACAGACATTTGATAAAGATTTGTCATGAGAATTAATAAATTAATCCCATCAAAGAAGCTTTTTCCTAGTAAAGAATTTCAGGAAATGTTATATGAATTGTATAATGAGTGACACTTCCAGAAACAGACATACAAAAGATACAAAAAACACTTGCAAAATCACCCTTTGCTGTATCAACTCTCAAGACTTTCAAAGGCATTACATTCAGTCTTCTCTCCTGCTAGAGCTTTCTTTAGGGAGCTCAAAAACATTAGTGTGCTGCTTCCTGGAAGCCTGAATTAATATACAGATGGTGCTTAGAGGATGTAGTGAAACTGACATGGAGCACATCCCTTAGACTGGCTCTTTCAAGTGACAGATGTCTCAAGTGGACTTTAGCAATTGCTAGGTTGCAGACACCTTCTAGTGGCGTCTCTTACAAGTGCATGAAGAGCCATTTGTTGTTACTGATATCTAAAGACTCATCCATTCTCTTTAGACACCTGGTGAGCTAGTGACTGAATCGATGTTGCATTCAGCTGTTTAAAAACTAATTTACTCATTCCTGTGATAGAAATAAAGCAGGTTCTTTTTCTTCTACACTAATGGGAGTTTGCACAGAGAGCCAGACTCACAGCATGGATAAATCCCAAGACAGTTTTCCTTCTGCCTCCCATTCGCCCCAGACCCAGTGGGGAACAAAGGGAAGGGGAGTGATGAAGTGAGGAGTTCAGGGTTACAGTTTCTCACAATTCTAAGCAGAATAATGCTCATACTGATGGTGCCATCTCAACATTTTATAACATCCCAGCAGGTAGGAGAGCAGTGGCAGGGACCCAGAGAAGTCCCTCTTCCTTAGGCTGACCCTATGGGATGCACGTTGGGCTTCTTCTCAAATGAGACCAACTGAGTTTGGTCCTGACTCTTACTGAGTGCTTACAAAACATACATACAACTAACAGACATTCAGACAGCAGTGTGTCCATCGTGGCATTAACACTTCAATTCAAACTTCAGTATTCCAATGAATGTGCATCAACCAGGCTCATGTTTAAGGCTATCAGTTTTTCCTATTCTGCAGGACAGACTGGTGACCAAAGAAAGTTTCATTATACAGTGGCATTTTCTTAGAAGGACCCAGTCCTTAGGGTGTTTCTCCAAGGATCCTTACCATAATAATAATATCTTAATGAGAAATGACATGTTCCTAGAAAGATTATGTCTTGGCTGTACCACACTAATGGAAAAGCTTGGGATTTGGAGTTGGATGAATGGTGGGTTTTGAGTTCCAATTCTACCACTTTTCCAGCCAAGTGAGCTTGGGCAAGTCATTTAACGTCTTTTAGCCTTGGGTTTGTTTGTTTTCCTGTAGGACCGCAAATGGATAGAATTCAGTCATCACTATACTTGGTTCATGACACATTCTCACTAATTCCTCATATTGCAATGATTCATTCATATTATTGCATGCAGGTGATGTATCTTAAACTGCTGTATGATACCTCATTATGCGGATGCAGACAAGGATCACTGATGTATGTGAGAGTTAGCAGTCGCTGGGTAGCTCCTGCCATGTATACTGTCATATCTGTGTCAAGAAGAGATGCTACATAAGAAATGCCAACTAGACTCAGAATTGGGAAAGACATTACTTGAAGATGCTTAAATGCAGGAGGTGGGGGGAAGAAGGGGCAGGGGAGAGCAGCAGCGGGAGAGGCGGTGGACAACTCGGAGATGAGAGGGGGTGAACGTCCAGCACCAGAGAGTCACTTGAGCTGGGGCCAGACACCCATGACAGACGACGACCAAGCTGCCCACTCCAGAACCATGGTCCAGATCTCCAGGAATTCTGACTGCACACCTGCTGAGATATTTGCCATCCCCTACTTCCAGTTACCTTCACTGTTCATCCCCACTCTGGAGCATGGCTTTGACCCTCAAACCTGGGGAAGCCCAGTTAATACGCAGGGGCCCAGAAGAGCAAGGCTGTGAAGCAAACCAGATCACTCTAGTCAACTGTCACAGCCGGGAGGAAGTAGGAGCCAAGGAGGCTGTGGATACTGATGATGGTTCCAATGAATGAGGGAGGCAGGGGTCAAAAGTGAAGATGCAGGAGGGAGGTTCCTGAGTCTAGAGTGAAATACAAAGAAGAGATTTGAAGCATTAGCCCCAAGGAAGACTTCAACAGCCACAACCAAGTAGTTACACAACGTGATAACCCCTCTCAGAAAGCTCATATCTGATGAGCTCTTTGAAAGCCTTGGGTGAACTTTCTCCTGGCTTGGTTAGGTGACCCTCCTGGGTGATCCTCTGGCATCCTATTCTTAATCCTCTCACAACACCTACCAGACTGCAGTGTCCTTGTCGATTTGCTCCCCTCTCTCTTATAAGGATAGAGGCTATGTCTTACCATCTGAGTATTTCTAATACCCAGTGGAGGGAAGAGGTGGAGACAGGGGGAGAGAGAAAGAGAGAGAGAGGGAGAGAACAGGGAGGGAAGGAGACGTAGGGAAGGAGGAAGAAGGGGGTTGAGAGAGGGAGAAGGAAAGAGAGAAAGAGAGATTAAGTGAACTTGAACTGAGCTGGCAAAGCTCCACCACAGCCAAATCACCTGGAGATCCCAAGGGGTGTGTTATCACAAGGTTTCAACTGCATTTCCAAAGTTAGCTCATGCTTGCTGATGCTTTGGGGGTAACTTACGGTGCAAGCAGGGGGCCTCTGCCAAATTCAATTTCACCCCCTCGCTACATCAGCAAGACACTTCTCTTTCCATGAAGCCCCACCCTCCTTCTTCTTTAGAGCCATTGTCTGCTTGACATGAAAAATGTCCTGTAGAAAATGTAATCACTAATTACATCAATGAAAAAAATCCAGCTCTCAGATGTGGAATGATTAACCAGAGGAAAACAATTCTTCAATAATAAATTTCCAGTCCTTTATTTTCAGCTAGAGTTGGTTTTCTGCCTGTGCAGAGGGTTTTCCTGGAGTCCCTTAATGCTTTTACCCACTGTCAATTCACAGTAAAAGCCCTCTAGCAGAGTTGGCGCTCTGGATTAGAAAAGTCTGAACTGCACGTCCCCTAATTGAATCACTCACCTTGGTTTCTCTTCTAAGGAAGTACAAATGTCATTTGCTTTAAGTTTCTGAATTTTCTTGATTTCTAAACTCCCCCTGGATTTTCCTCACACCCTGCCCTCCCATCTTATCTCTGCCTTCCCAGTTGCCCAGCCATTCTCAGGCCCTTCCTCACCTGCAGATCAGTCATGATGGGCCAGGCCCTGCGCGTCCTGCCTTGCACGGTCAGAGGTGGGAAGTGAGTGTGGCAGGATAGTACCCTGCCAGGTTTCAGAGGACCCCTCCATCTCTCCCAGAGAACATCCTCCAGTGCTCATATCTCTCTGCCCCCCAGACAGGTATGGAGCCCCTCCTGGGAGCCCTGCCTTGTGCGAAGGCTGAGATGGGGGCCAAGACTAATCAGACGTAGGCGGTCAAGCCCCTGGGTCTCCACCTGGCAAGTGCCCTTCCCTTCAAGTCCCAGCACCAAGGTCACCTCCTCTGTGAAGGCGTTCCTGAATCAGACCTCCCTCTCTGGCCCCACAGACCCCTGTTCATGTTTCTGTTTCAATACTTAACCTCGGTTAGGACTTAAGGGAAATAAATTACACCCTGCCCTCTGATTTGGAATCAGCTGAGAAAGATACGCATGAGTTGAAGAGATGGGGCTCATGATGTTAGCTTCCTTACATAGATGAGGCTGGTGGGAGAAAACACTGGGCCTGCAGCCAGACGAGTTCCCAGGATACCACACACCCCCATACACACACCCACCAACAGCCTGACTTGTCCCCTTGGCCACACTGAGCAGCTGGAGGACTTAAGACCTCTCCCAACCAAGCATGAATCTGAACCTCAAATCTGCCGCTTGTTCGCTAAGTGATGCTGGGCCAGTTACTTAAATTCTCTACGTCTCTGTTCCCTGAGCTACATAATGGGGTCCTGGCTCGTGGAGAGCACTGAGTGATCAAGGATTCGTGAAGCTCCCAGCTCAGCACAGAGTCAGGGCTGGTAACTGCACAGACGCCTGTCCCTGTCTCGTCGCCCTGCATGATCCACTGGTCGTAACCCAGAACTCTTGGTGAGTAAGAACACAGGCCCTGGAGCCAGAGCCTGAGTACACACCCAGCCTCAGGTCACTCCGTGACCCAGGGCCAGTCACTCAACCTCTCTGTGCCTCAGTTGTGTTACCAGTAAAAGGGTCATTCGCAGCGCCTGCCTCTCTGGTTGGTAGAGGACTGTTACGCAATATCGTGGGCAAAACACTTGGAACAGCTTGTCTCTATGTGGTTTGAGCTCAATATGTTAGGGTATAAACAGTTACACCACTTTTTTACACTCTGTTTAAGACTAGAGGAAAAGAGAGATGTTTGTGGACAGACTTCATCAATCAGCTAACATTGCATTTAGACCCTTACAGAGTAAACTTCCCTTATCAAAAACGAAGTTTTCCACCATCACTTCATTTCACTTCCAACAAAGGACAACCTCACACTGATCACCAGCAGCCTGTGAAGGTCTTCGTGACCGAGGCCAGGTGAGAGTATGGTTAGGACCAGGCAGACCTGCTCAGACTGCCTGGGGACCCAGTTCTGGCCCTGCTCTTCCTGGATGCACAAACTTGAGCAAGTTTTTGAACTTCCCTTTGCCTTGGTTTCCTCTACCTGTAAAATGGAAATTATTAAGCCCACAGCACCTGGCACATCGTGCTTAAAAAATGCTGTCAATTATTGCTACTGGGAGCTTAGTTAACTGCCGTTGATTTCATCCGGGTTGTTCTCATTGTCCACGTTTTACAAACAAGGGAATCAAGACAGCCAGTCTTGGCTGGAGTCGTGGCTGAACTCCAGCCTTCAGTTTTACTGCTTGTTCCATTAAATTCCACTCTGAATGGGAGAATGATTTTTGGTGTGTAGGGACCACTCCTGTGTCAGTTTATTTTCCCCTGCTGCATTTTAGAAACAAGGAGGTCAGTATTCCTCGCCAACTCACCTACATTTCAGACTCAGTAGACTCCTTTCGGTTTCCTCCAAGAAAATAAAAACGCAGGGCTCAAAACAGAACAGCACATTGCAAAATTTCCCCAACAAAGAGGGTCTAATTGTGGAAAATAGGACCAGGCCTTCAAATTGGCACCCACTCGACCTAGAGACAAACCAGTGATGCCACCACATCCCTGCCCCACACTGGCCCTTTCGAACACAGCTAGAGATGAGAACAGGGAGAAGAGAAGGCGGCAAGATCCCAGCATTTTATTACAGTAATCAGAGCACATGACCAGTGTTCACAGAGCAGCTTACACCCTAAATCCCAACAGGAACTCCTGCCAGGAAAATACATGTCTTTCCTCCTCCACAGCCTAGAATCTCCTGATCTATCTGGGCTGCTTCTGGAGCTTGAAATAAAGTTCAGATCCATTGCCTTGTAAGGAGAAAAGGGGGGGTTTTGTGTTTCAATCACAGTAACTTTTCATCCCTCTATCTGAACACAAACAACCTCCAGAATCAACATGTCCTTCCAGCTGACAATCGAGCGTCAAACCTGGGACGCCACTCACTCCCCGGGAGCTCAGGGTGGAGTCGTCAGCCCTGGCAGCTCTCACATCCTCCTTTCCAGAGCCTACGAAAACCCACCTTGATGAAGCCAATTCCCCCATCAGCCAAGTATGGATTTGAGGCCAAGCAGGACTGATGCCTCCTTCAGAGCTCAGAGGAATTGTTTTAGCTGCAAATTCTGAGGGATTCACAGAAGCTAGAGACAGCACAGTAATGATAAAAGCCATTTACAGTGCACTTCCTTAAGCAGCAGGAGGCATGCTAAGTGCTTTATAGACATTATCTAATTTACACCCAATCTCGACCTATGAAGTAGTTTCACATCCATGTCTGAGAAAATTCAGGCTTATCGAGCAAAAGTCACTTGCCCAAGGCGGCCCAACTAGCAAATGGTGAGGCAGCGATCTGAACGAGGGTCTGCTCTGCCTCCAAAGCCCGTGGCTTACCCACTCTATGTTAATTCCTAAGACATGACATCCGCCAAAGATGTTACATACTCTCAGCAGAAGATAGCTGGAGAAGCATTCGTTCAACAGACAGGTTATCAAGCACCTGCAGTATGTCAGACACAAGGCTAGATCCAGGGAATACAAAGGTGAACAGAAGGCTTAGAGCCTCCTAAAGACAGACAGCGAAGTAACAGTCACTCGACAGTGCATCCTGTGGAAATAGACAACTGAACCCTCAAACACTTTTCAGGAAATCTGGGAATAAAAGGGCCTGGTGCTGACTTTCCACCTGGCGCTCTGGAACACTGGCCAACCATGCAGATGAATCCACAGAAGACCAATCGCTGTTCAAGGTGTCCAGGTCATCGGGACGGGAGTCAACCTTCCAGGGTTCTGTAGATCCCAGCAACCACAGGGAGAGCAAACTAATTCTCCCAGGTTCCAGGGATAGACTTGATGAGTGCTGTGGCCCTGAGGATGAGATGCGGCTAGAGATGGCAGCACGGTCCTGCAGTGTGGGTGCAGGCTGCTTCAGCAAATTCCAGTGGAAGGTCTTCACCAGAAGCCAACAGTCAAGACCAGACAGCACTACAGAATATGGATGGCAGCCCAGAGTGACCACCAATCCTGCATTTTCAGTGCCGTTTCACCGTGAATTCCCCCAAAAAGGAACACTCTTGCCTTGCCAAGGAGAGGGAGGGAAGGAGGGAGGGAGAAATACTTGAATCTGATTGAGCTTCAACTCAAGTAAACTGAGAAATCACTGAATCTCACTGAGTTGACCTGGGCGTGACTAGACTGAGCTTCCTGCATCAGTTGCCATGGTGACTGCAGGTGGAAATTCAGAAGAGCTAAAGGAAAATTTTAAAAGCTACACTTCTGCACATGAGAAGTGTGAATCCACCTCTGTGGGCTATAGCAGTAGTTGGAGTGAGTGTTGATGACAGCCTGGATTAGAGGTGAAGACGAGCTGGGGAGAAGTGGGTGGCTTTAAGTCATATTTTAGACTTAAAGAGGCAGTGCTTGGCGGACACCGTGATGGGTTGGATTTCAAAGAGATGGGTGTTATAGGTTGAACTGTGATCCCCAAAACATCATAGGCTGAAACCCTAAGCCCCAGTCCTTCAGAATGTGACTTTACCTGGAAATAGGGTCAGGGCAGCTGTAATTAGTTACAATGAGGTGGGCCCCTAATCCAATACAATTAGTGTCTTTATAAGACAGCTTTGTGAAGACAGAGACACAGGAAGAAGCCCACTGAACATGAAGGCAGAGATTGAGGTGAAACACCTACAAGCCAACAAACACCAAACATTGCTGGCAAAGCCCCTGAGCTAGGAGAAAGGTCCAGGACAGAATCTCTCCCACAGCCCCCACAAGGCACCAACCCAATGGACACCTTGATCTTGGGCTTTTAGGCTCTAGAACTACAGGATGAATTTCTGTTATCGAAGCCACCCACTGTGGCAGCCCTAGCAAACTAACACGAGAAGGCACATTTTTATTCGTTCATGACACATGTCCTAAGTACCTTGCAGGTGCGAGGTAAAGCGGAAGGTGCTCTGAGGGATATAAAGCTCGACACTGCCTGTGACAGTTATTCTCATCCCCAGGAGCCACAGTCTCATAAATGCGTCTTCAGGCACAAGAGGCTGCTGGAGGGAATCCCTGGTTCTCTCAACAAGGCTCCTTCTGGAGGCCTGAGTTCTTCCCAGCTACTGAAGGTGGAAGCCTCACGGCCACATAAACCCACTAAGTCTCACAGTCCTGTAGCCTGCTCCTTGTCCAAGATGCAAGTCCCTCTGATTGTCTATCTCATCTACCAACCATAGGCTTCATTTCTCCTGACCCGATCTCCTTGCGTAAGACCGACTCCTAAGCTTTCCTAGAACACATACTCTGTGAAAAACGAATCCTCCAAGCCTCACTCTTTTCACAAAATACACACTGGCTCTTGTTTGAACTGAAACTGAGACAGGAGGGAAGGGGACAGGCACAACCACTGAGGGAATGACACAGCAATTGAGGATAGGACTAACTGGTTAGAACTAAGATGGAAGAAGATTTGACTTCCAGTAGACCTCAAACCTCATGGCATACCCACGGGCACCATGACAGTTCCAAGGCTGACCATAAAAGGCCAAAAAATGGGCATGGATCCAATTCCTGGAAATCCCTGCCTCTTTCCCAAAATAGTTGATTAGCATATGAAATTACTGAGCACATAAAAACTAACAACGTGGCACCTCGTGGTCCCTCTCTCTCTTGCCTTCTGAGCTAACCCATAGTCTGTCTGTGGAGTGTATATCTCCCTGAATAAACTTACTTTCACTTTACTGTGCCTCACTCTTGAAGTCTTCCCTGTGGAAGACAAGAACCTAATGTCCAGTAACAAAATGTAACTCTGACCTAAGGACTCCTGTCTCTTTTTCCACTGGATTTTCTCCTTCCCCTACACCCTGGCACTTCAAGGTATAAGTCTGTTCAAGGAATCCTATTTCCCTGACAGAAAAGTAGGCCCTATTCTTTAACTCCTTCTCTCACTCTCTTCTGGAAGCCAATGGCACCATATTCTGCAAGTGCTCCACTCTTCACCTCTGCTCTTATAACCTCATCTCCAGGAGTGGAGAAAGCTTGTTGGCCCACATTCTTTGCCCTTTGGTTAGTCCAAGATCTTAGCTCACAAATGTTCAAAACATCTTTTTCTCTCAAGACCTTGACACTGTCTTGGTGCTCAAGATCTCATGGTGACACTCCACAGCAGACCCATGGCAACTCCTTTCTCTTTGCATTCCTGATGTAATGTCCTAATCACCCAATGCAATGGAAGCCTCTGAGGAACATCTGCATGTTCCATTTTGAGAAGAATGCATCCTCAAAAAAGAATGTCTTCTCTAGTTTTCTGCCCCAGCTCCCTGCTATAGACAATGAGATGGGGGTACAGGGGGAGGTGACAAGGAAAGAGCATAAGAAGCTATTCAAAGCTACATGAGAAGAAAATATAAAGAGAGAAAAATACTATTGGCCAGTTTTTCCTTATTATATCTGCCCCATATTTCTCTTCCTCCCCAAGCCCACTACCCAAAGAGCTAACAAATAATCTGAAGAAAACTCTAATTCAAAAAGATACCTACATCTCAATGTTCATAGTAGCACCATTTACAATAGCCAAGACATGGAAGCAACTTGAGTGTCCATCAACAGATGACTGAATAAAGAAGATGAGGTATATATATACAATGGAATACTACTCAGCCATAGAAAATAATAAAATTTTACCATTTGCAGCAACGTGGATGGACCTAGAGATGACCATACTAAGTGAAGCAGCCAGACAAAGACAAATATCATATGATATCACTTATATGTGGAATCTAAAAAAAAAAAAAAGACACTAATGAACCCATTTACAAAACAGAAACAGACTCACAGACATAGAAAACAAAGGAGGGAAAGGGGGTGAGAAGGGATAAGTTAGGAGTTTGGGATTAACAGATACAAACTACTATATATAAAATAGATAAATGACAAGGTCCTAATGGGACAGGCAACTATATTCAATAACTTGTAATAACCTATAATGAAAAAGGAATCTGAAAAAGAATATATGTGTGTGTATAACTGAATCACTATGCTGTGCACCAGAAATGAACACCATACTTCAAATGAATCAACCATACTTCAACTAAATAAATAAACAAACAAACACTGCCAAAGAGCCAACAGCATTCATTCATGGCTCTGAGTGGCAAGTATGTACACATACGACAGTGAAAGTAGGAGACAGAATTCAACTGAGTTTCTAAGTAGATATTCTTTATTTCATGTTTGAGCTGGTGGTCTCAATAGCCAAGGCATTTTTGATTTGCAAGAAACTGACAAGAGTGAGAAAAAATGATGAAAGTCCAAGAGGGACTATTCATCTCAGGAGAGCCACTAGGTAGAGAGGCTGATGAGGCCCGTGAAGCAGAATCCAGCTCCTCAGGGCTGGGAGGATGTGTAAATGAACCCCAGAACTTAAAGCATCTCCAGGGGAAAGAGACAGAGAAAGAAGAGGGGAAACATCCTTAAGAGACAAAGCAAACAGTAAAGTAACAGAGTTTATCTTGAATTGTCTACAGTCTAGACTCTAGGCATAGTGTCCATTACCCAGAAGGATGGGGGTTTGTTATAGAAAGCTAAACTGTTACAGAAAAAAATATTTTTTTTGAAAAAGAGATTTTAAGTTACATTTCTGCAGCGTGCTTGAGGTTTGACTCAGACCCACATACCTATTAACAGGTAGAGCATCCCCCAGTTCCATGCTTGCAACTCACTGCTCACAGCAGATTCCCTACCCACTGCCTCTCCTGTCCTTCAGTGACCGCTTATTGAACTTGAAATAAAATCCTGATTCTTTACCATGACTTCAGAAAGTGAGTCCGATATGTTCGCTACCTTTCTGCAGCATCTGGTCTCTGTCTTCCTCTCCATCTGAGCTTCATGCCCCTCCCACCTTGGCTCACAGTCTCCACCCACCATAGCCTTCTTTCAATTCTCAGGCTTGCGGAACCCCGCCCCACCTTGTGCTTTTCAACCCTCTGTCCCAAGGCTGCTCGCACACCCGTCCCAGGGCTTCTCATCCCTCAGACAGACTGACTGGCATGGATGGCACTTCTTCACAGAAACCTCTTTGACTCCCAGGAGGGCCCATGTCTTCCCCTACTCTCCCACTTCTCTGTCTCAACACTGAGAGAACTTCCTGCACGGACTCCCCCTGCCTCTCATTGTTCCATTTGTTTGCTGTTACTGTTGTCTTAGTTCGTATATAAACTCCATGAAGGTAAAAACTGCATCACTCTGGTTTAATCTTTATTTCCAAGGACGAGCCCAGTGCCCGGCACTCACTAAGTATCTGTTAAATGAAGGAATGTGCGAACCCCAGCTTATTGCCGAGGTAACTTCTTCGATGGAGCAAGAAGAGTGAAGTTTTCTCTGTTGATGTGGGTAATGCCTCCACACCAGCTGTTTACAGTACCCGAGGGAGCATTTTGCCTTAACAAGCCCAAGAATTTACATCGCCAAGAAACACATGTGGTTACTAGTGACATTAAACTACTGGTGAGCAACCCTTTCTGCTTCAGAGCCAACTCAGGAAAAATACAAATGTGTATGATCAGCATTTTAAAATTTAATATGAAGTTAACTTTACTGAATCCTATGGGGAGGGGGCAGTGGTGTGTATTTTCACCATTGCAATGTTGTACTTTATTGATCAGACAAACATCAGTGGGTAATGGACATTACTTTTGAGCCACTCAAATGCTAATATGAACAGCAATTCACAGATGTCTGTGATATAATGAGAAATATATATTTCGTCTTTGTCCCTGGTTCCTGACAAAGAGCTTCTAGAACCCTCAGACCTTCCTAAGTGGTAGGTAACAGTTTCTTTTGTTATTCATAGCAAGCCACTTTCAACCCTACCTGAGTTTATGATAATGAGGTGATTCTTGATGGTTCCCTAGATAGCTTCAGGATGGGGGCTGGTTGCCAAAGAAACCAACCATGTGATCAGGGGGTTGGAACTTTCAGCAGCAGTACCACCACCACCACCACCACCACCTCTGGGAAGGGGAGATTGTTGAAGGTGGCTGAAGATTGAAATCAGTCACTAACGGCCAATGATTTAATAAATTATGCCTATGGAATGAAACCTCCATAAAAAACCCCTGTACAGTGGAGTTTGGGGAGTTTCCAGGTTGGTGAACACATCAAGATGCTGGGAAGTTGTCGTGCCTAGACGGGGCGTGGAAGATCTGTGTCCCTTCCCCAAACCCTGACCAATGCAGCGCCTCCATTTGGCTGTTCCTGAGTTGCATCCTCTATACTAAACCAGTAATAGTAAGAAAGCACTTTCCTGAGATCTGTAAATCAATCTAGCAAATCATCAAACCTAAAGAGGGGATTGTGGGAACCCTGAATTCATAGCTGATTGGTCAGAAGCACCAGTGACAATCTCAGACTTGTGACTGGCATCTGAAGTGGGGGCAGTCTTATGGGACTAAGCCTTTAACTTATGGGATCTGATGCTAACTCCAGGTAGACAGTGTCAAAATGGAATGGAACTGTGGGACACCCAGCTAGTGTCAGAGGGTTGAAGTGGTGCTGGGAAAAGATACCATGCATTTGGTGTCAGAAGTATCGTAAGAGTAGTTCAACATCCTATCTCTTGCCCCTTAAGTATAGATCAGACTTTAAAATAATGATCTTCAAAGTAAAAAAAACACACCCCAAGGGCACACAAGGTTATTCACTGGTTACAGGAAGAATATATTACAATTATTAGAATATATTATTTATGTCTCATCCATTAAAAATACTACGTAAATATATAATAGAACTCGTGTGTCGTGTGTGTGTGTGTAGTGGGATGCACATTTAAAACTTCTGACTAATAGAAGGGCATGCTAAGAAAAACAGGGTGCTACTGATGTCACGTCCCCAAGTACATTAAAGTATTTCATCCTTGAAGCAACAGTATGAGAGTCACCATGATCCACACTTAACAGATGGGAAAATTGAAGCTCAGAGGTGAACCGACTAGTTCAACATCGCACAGTGTTAGGATCACAGCTTGGGCTGGAATGTGTTCATGCCATTCCATCACATCTCCTGACTGACTATCTGTCCCCTGCTCTGTGGCAGGTGTTCGGGATAAGAAGATGAATAAGATATGCTATGCACAAACCCCCAAAAAAACTTGGGCCTCCTCAGATTGGGCCACCCACTCCCACTCTGACTGTCTTCTCTCCGGTCAGGGTGTGGGGCCTAGAGCAGCACTGGCTACTGCAGTTTCCTGGGACCTTCCTCTCTGCTTCTCTCCTGGAACCATCTTCATGCAACTCAAGAATTGGGCATCCGTGGTTCTTCCTGAGGACTCTAAGGACATCCTAGATGGTGGCCAGGTCCCTCTGGGGCTCAGCAGCATGTTAGAACAGGCACTTGCATGGAGAAGGGTGAGTGGACTCAGAGGCTGGACACCTATGGGATAGGGTGGCTCCCTGCAAGGCCCCAGCAGGAGGCAAGAATAAGAATGAGATCACATGTCGGGGAGTCTGGGCTCACACTGCACAGAGAAGTCCATGGGTTGAGGGCAGAACAGCATCATGGGTATGTCTCAGGCAGGGACTCAGTCAGGAGGACCAAGGCTCATTGCAGGGCTCCTGTCCCCTGGAGTTGCCGGAGGAACTGATCAGGGATCTGTTTACTGGAATTGAGATAAAAGGCAGAAGCTTATTAATGAGGAATGAAGTGAGAACCCAGTTGCTAGAAGTGAAAACATGATTGCTGTGTGCTTGTCAGTAATGCTGGCTTAAAGATACAACTGAACTTATTTACAAAACAGAAACAGACTCACAGACATAGAAGACAAATGTACAGTTAACCAGCAGGGAAAGGGGGTGGGAAAGGATAAATTGGGAGTTTGAAATTTGCAGATACTAACTACTATATATAAACAACGAGTTTATACTGTATAGCACAGGGGACTCTGTTCAGTATCTTGTAGCACCTATAATGAAAAAGAATATGGAAACGAATATATGTATGTATAAATATGACTGAAGCATTATGCTGTACACTAGAAGTTGATGCAACATTGTAAACTGACTACATGTCAATAAAAAAGATAAATAAATAATGCTGGTCCATTAAATCGTCAGCTACCTGTCTAAAGTAACTTTAAATTCCCCCAACTTAGTACAGGACTCTTTCAAGAGCTGATGAGAGACAGAAACTAGAAATAGTGAGTCATAAGTATATCACCTTTCTTCATTTATTAGACCAGCATCAACTGAGGGCTGCTATGTGTTGGTCGGTGGGCCAGATACGAGGTACGACCGTGAATGGGGCTCTGCTTCCACAGGGCTTCCTGTAGAGAAGGATGCAAACAGCTAGAACTATGACAGAACAGACTGAGCACCGAGAGAGCATGTGGAAGTGGTCAGAGGGGTTTTTGTGCTTCTTCAATCAAGAGGCAAAGATGTAAGTATATCCAAGCAAACTTAAGAATTGAAGCATATTCACTGATGGAAAGGAACCTGGAAGAAACAGCGGTAGAATATGAATAGGGATAACTAACGGTTTGAGGACCTTGAGGATTCAAGAAGGGAGTGAGATAGAGAGCCTTCTAACTTTATATGGTATTCTGTCTACCAGTTAGAATAATAGACGCATCTCAAGTGCTAAGATAACGGGAATAATAGAAGATTAGGTGCCAATATCTTAATAAGGAACGACAGGCTTCTAGAAAGATTGTGACTTGACTGTACCACGCTGTCTAATGGAGAAGCTTGGCAACTGGAGTTGGATGAATGGTTTTTGAGTTCCAGTTCTACCACTTTCCCAGACAAGTGAGCTTGGGCAAATCATTTAACCTTGGGTTTGTCTGTTTGTTTTCCCCTGAGACCTCAAACTGACAGAATTCAGTTCATCACTATCCTTGATTCTTGACACATTCTCATCATTAATCCATCATATTGCAATGATTCATTCATACCTTTGCATACAGGTGATGTATTTTAAACTGCCATATGATAACTCATTATCAGAATGCAGATATGGATCACTGATGTTAAGTCCAAGTTAGCAGTGGGGAAAGGAGAAACTCAACTAAATAGAGCTAGAAAATAAAATAATAATTACATAGGAAATAAAAAGGAATCCCTAAGTGATCCCACATATGAAAATTAACTCTACACAACATTGTAAACTGACTATCCCTCAATGAAAAAAAAAATTAACTCCAGATGAATTTAAAAGTCTTACATGTCAAAAACAAAACGTTAAAACTTTTAGAAGAAAATCGAGGTGAATATATTTCAGACCTTATAATAGGGAAAGATTTCTTAAAGAAGACACGTATGGCATTGTTTATAAATAAAAGATTAATTAATTTAAATATATATAAAGTTAAGAATATTTTCATCAGAGTATTTTCAGCTCCAACTTTCTCACTAACAAAATGGGGATAATAATACCTTATACAGTTCTAAAGATGAAATGAAATAACACAGGTAAAACACTCAGCACAGATCCTAGCACCTAGAAAATAATAAATTATTATTATTATTATTATTCTCAAACAATAATGTTATTATTTATCAAAACCAAGTACTAGGATAAGACATATTTAAGCCATATGAGAGTAAGTATTTAATATCATGGTGAAGGCTTCAAGAGAGAAATCACAATGTAAACTACATTATTAGTCAAATATTTATTGAATCTGCAGTTAGACAGTCAACAAACAGTTATTGAGCATTCATGCCAGGCACCATGCCAGGGGCTGGTTAATTTATACCAACCACCATGACTTTTTTGCCACAATCTAATACACACACAACTTTCACACATTTATCTGGGACCAGAGCAGAGAAACAATCTCCCCAGTTTTTGATAATCTATACACAGCACTGTAGCACTGTCCAAATCAGAAATCCCAGAACCGTCCAGTTCTCCATTATTTGTGCTAATGGGACAGTGCAGTAAAACAGACAACCCAAAATTGTAGATAAGTGTTCTCTCATTTGTTATGTTTTGGATTTTGTGCAAATAACCAAAAGCCTCAAATCAGTCTGATCCAACAATAAGGAAGCAAGACTAGAAGCAGGGCCATTTTCAGGGACCGTTTGATCAGCAGCTCCGTAATGACTTAAAGCTTCTCTCCACTTCTTTGCCTTGTGGCTCTGAATACAGAAGTACATGCACATACACTTCAATATGGCTGATGGCCATTCTGCACTGCCCGAAGCCTTGAATAAAGAAAATGAAGCTGTGCCATGGGAACCTGGTTTGGGAAGTGCTGAACAGCAACTCATGGTCTGCTCTGCTGCCTCTGTTTTCTAAGATTACACCACCTCACAGGCTTTGTATATTCACGTGTCCTGTCTTTCTCGTTGGCTACCTCCTACCAGGAAAAGTCAACATAAGCTTTGAAAAATAGTGAATTGTATCTAAAATAGATTTTATCATATAATTTACCTAGTGGGATTTCAGTGAACATTTTTTGAGCTTTGGGTGTATCAGCACTCACTCAGCTCTCACAAGTAATATTTGCTTAAAAGTTAACCCAAGAAGAGGGTAACAACCTTCACAAAGTGCGCGCTCACATCCAGCTAACCCAAAGTAAACTGAAGCATCTCCTGGAGAACAGTGCTCCTGAAAATTGTCCTGATGTGACTTGCGGGGCTGACGTGGATGTGGACACTGCTTTTTAAGAGAAAAGGTAAGGAAGAAAGCTACTGTCTACCATAACGTGTTCTTTTCCCCGAGAGCTGGTGAATTTCTTCCATTTCTAGGACCAATCCAATGACTTTCAGAATACTTTCTCTTTCTGGGAATGTGCTTCGAGTGGGAGTGACACACCCAGGGTGGGTGTAGGAGGAAGTAGGAAGGGGATTAGACGGAATCAAAACCCAGGTTCCAGCTCTGGTCTATCACTTATTCACTACGCGAGTCTGGACTTAATACCTCCGAGTTTCTGCTGTGTCATTCTTCACGTCAGATCATCATCTGCCTCCCCTACTTCACACATGGTGTAGGATAATGTTTTCAGAAACATGTTAAAGGTTACAGCACACCTTATACTTATTTCCTACTACATCATGAGTTCCTTGAGGGCAGGCAGCATGTCTTAATTATATTTGTATATCCCACTGCTCAATAAATGTTGATCTTAAATGACAGCTGTCATGAAATAAGAGAAAAACAAAAGTCAACAGTAAAAGCTCAAATAAGTAAGTACTTGGGATGTAATGCGCAACATGGTAAGTATAGTTAACCCTGCTGTATGTTAGATATGAAAGTGGTTAAGAGAGTAAATCCCAAGAGTTCTCATCACAAGGAAAATTTTTTCTGATTTCTTTAATTTTGTATCTATATGAGCTGATGAGTGATCACTAAACTTATTGCGATAGTCATTCTAAGATGTAAGGCAAATCATTATACTGTACACCTTAAAATTACACAGTGCTATATGTCAGTTATACCTCAATAAAACAGGAAGAAAACATAATTTTAAAAAACAGGAAAAAATAATAAACATGTATTTTTAAAAACCAGTAAAGACTCAAGATGTCTGCTGGCTGGCATATGACACGTCACACCTGAAGGATGATGGCAGTTAAACAGCAAAAGAATACACTCTGACGCTATCTGAGCAGTAAAGCGTTGAAAACCACAGACTCTTTTCAGCCACTGTTTTACATTTAGAAATGAAAACTAGTCAGGCTAGGCTGAGAACAGAGAATGAGAAATTAATAGATTGCAGCAGGCTTAGGATCATTTCCAAGATGAGAAGTTATCCTGGCCTCTCCCCACTCCAGTTCTCAATCCTCCTCTGGGAGTTTCTCTTCCCTAATGTACACCATGATGGGTAAATTTCAGAAGAACAACTGGGGCTGGCTCAGTTCAGCGTCTCCTCTTCTTCTTCCTGGAGGTTGGTTTCCAAAGGCCATCTGCCAGGAAAGAGTAAAGCGAACAGGGAGAGGGAAAAGAGATGTCAAGAAGGAGAAAGAACATGGAAGATCAAAGCAAAGAGGGTGGCAAGCAGAGCCAGTGAAAATGAGGACGTTCCAAAAACAAGGGTATCTAATGTCCAATTTTTTCTTTTGATTTTGTGAAAATCATCTATTACGTGATACAGCAATGTAACCAGCTTTGGTACCTATGGTCTTTCAATAACATCACGGCTTTGTGTGCCGTGGAGAACTGAAGGAAAGGGGGCTGTGCCCATGTCGGGGAGATGATGTGCAGAAAGGACAGTGTGTACAGGAGGAAAGACAAGGAGAAGAGATGAAGGTTTCACTGGAAGCAGGCACTTGGAGCTAAAGAAACAGAGGGCTATGCACAGCTCTTGCAGATATAGATCCTTCTAGTTTTTCAAGACCCAGCCCCTCCCGACTTTTTGCAGCCATCAACAGTCCCAGCAAGCTGAACTAATTACTTGTCCCTTGTGCTTCTTTGGGGAGAGAATAGTGCCTATTACACTGTATAATGAGTCAGTTGTAAAGTCAATGGCAGCTCGCAGCTGATGGTGAGTGTCCAGAGGACGGCCCCAGCATCTCTGTACTCCAAGAGCCAGCACAAAGCTTGGCACACAGTGGCCATACACACGTCAGTCTGCACAATTCCTTGCCGCCTCCCTCTACAGGAAGTTACAGTTGACTCCTGTTCCCACAAGATCCATTCACATTTCAAACGGCCATTTAAAAAAAAAAAAAACAATGATTAGCCATGATAGCAAAAGAAGAAACATGAGCAGAGTTTATTACTTTGCCAGGCTAATAAATATTATCTTGCTTTGCTCCCTAAACTCCCTAATGAAGACAGCAGCTCTCAGGCAAATAAATAAAACATTAGGTTGACAACACACAGCCCATCACAAGCACAGTTGGCTAATTTGCTCATTGCCTAAGGACATCAGCCGCCTTTGGGGTAATCTCCATAAACACACTGCCCAGTCTTCCTTTCCCCTAGATAAGCAGCGTCAAGCTAAGGCTTTAACATTTTTCAACGTCTTATATGTTTTTTATTTCAATAACTGTCTTTTAATAGCCAGATACCCATCTTCATCAAATGAAAGCTATTTTTCAGTAATTGTCCTAACAGCCAATTCCTTTTCTGGGGAAAAAACAAAAAAATCCTTTTGAATCATAGGCAGTTGGGCTAAACAGTGTTCCCTAGAATATGAATGTGAGCTTAAGCTATTAAAATGTCATGGTTAACCTTTTTAAAACCTAATTAAATTAAAATAATAATATGTGGAATGGTTTTACTGGAAGGAAAGGCTCTTTTTCAAAAAATCTGTTCCAAGTCTCAGCACTAACACCTTGAAGCCATGGTGGGAAAGAGTTTTTGCAGGCAGAGGGAGCCTGGCTTCGCACGTGCTATGATTAACTTTTGGTTGTTAGTATTAGACTTAATTATTGCAGCATGCTGAAGGGCAGGGACAATTTACTTGCCTGATCACACCTAATAAGATGTATTTGCAGAGGCAAGCATCTCCTGGACTTAATCAACAAACTATCAAGACAATCAATGCTGTTAAGCCTCATGTACTTGCGATATTTTTTCCAAACAAAAAGATAAAAATCCAAGGGCAGACTGTTAGTGATGCAGGCAAACTGCTCCGAGGGCCCCCTTGAACCAGCATCAGGCTTATCTCCCTCCTTAGATGGCTGCAGCCACTATGCAGGAGGGTTGGTTCACCCTAAGGCCTGATTCTATCAAGAACAAAGTTCAAGCCAGCCTACACCCAGTGCAAGAAAATTAACATCTGAAAACTCCTGCATTTCTTGGTCACTGGCCCTAAAAGGCTTCAAACAGGCTCTGCCAACTTTATCTGGGGGGTGGGGTGGGGGGAGGCTGTTACCCTCTAAGACATTGCATTCACCTCTTGCCACACAAGAAATGAGTTTCTGTTCCTTTATTTGATAATCTCCACTTGGGTCCAGGGATAAATTTTTAAAAGAAACTGGCTATAATATAGAACAGATTAGCAAACTGCACAAAACAGCATGCTTTGGTTTCAACCTTGATACTTCAAGGGCTGCCATCATACCACACAAAGCAGTAGGACTGTGGCACATGGGCACACAAAGTGAGAAAGTGCTCCCGTGACCAAGCCAGAGAGATCTTGGACAGGTAATGGAGACATGCAGGTGACAGCAGTGGCCAACCTGGGGGGGGGGGGACACTGAAAGCTGAACTAAGGCTAATAAGTTGTCTGTCCTGAATAATGAAGGATGACAGTCCTTCAGTGCGAACACCCAGACTTCTGTGTAGTCCACTTATTTCTCCATTCGTTCACTCAACATGTACGTATTTGGGGTTTTATTTTAATTTTTTTAATTAGAATTCTCTTTTTTGGTGGTGGGGGGGGTGGTAATTAGGTTTATTTATTTATTTTTAATGGAAGTACTGGGGATTGAACCCAGGACCTTGCACATGCTAAGCAGGCGCTCTACCACTGAACTTTACTGTCCCCTCAACACATATATATTTGTTGAGTACCTACTTCTCACCAGACACTGAGCTGAACATGTCCCTGGTTTTACTCAAAGTGGACTTTGAGCTCTCAATAGTTTGCACAGGGCTCATCTTGGGTAAAACTGCTCATATGAGAAAGCTGGGAATCTTTGTTGGCCTCCTGGCTTCCATGCATCACACCAGCAAACATCACTTCCACTGACATTCCATTGGTGAGTTGTACAGACACATCCGAAAAGGAGGCTGGGAACTGTAGCCTTTATTCTATGCCCAGCTAAAAGTCAGGGGTTCTATTACCAATTGAAAGAAGGAGAAAACCAGAAAACCAGTATCAGTGTCTCTGCTATCATGTTTGTTTCTATAACAAAGGCTTTAGTGATCTAATCAAACCAATGAGGCAAGAATTTGGAGCATCTCCATAGACCAGAGAGATGGAGGGATGGCCAGGAGCCAAGGGCCATGCAGGCAGATTTCTCAACTGGGATGCAACCCTACTTCAAGGACATGGCCCAAGAGTTAGCTGCAGGTCTCAGGCCCCTAGAGGACTAACAGGTGAATCATGTAGGCATTGCTATTCATGCAAACTTCAGAAAACACCATGCTCTGTCCTTTTCAAGCATATGTTGACCTTTTTAAAGTTTGAAAATAAAGGCACAGACTTCAGAATTATTTCTAATTTACAATTTCCTAATAGAACATTTCTTAGTATCAAGGAGGAAAAAATTTTCCACCAACTCTAAGGTTCAGGGTTTGGAAACCTGCAAATTAAACTGACACAAGAGAGATTACCAAGAGAAAAGACAAGTTTGTTCACTTCTCTGTGTGGGAGCTTACAAAGGAAGTGGTCCAAAGAAGTGGTTGAAATTCGGAGCCTAATGCCACAGGGGTACATTCTAGACCCCTTTAGAGGTCACATCCAAATTCTATAGAACCAAGTGCTTTGAAAGAAAGAAGGAAGGAGGAGAAAAGGAAAGAAGCAAAGGAAGCAGGCACTGGCTAGGATCAAATTTTTTCATGCAATGTAGGAATTTTAGAAAAAAATTATATTGACATCTCAAAAAGTCAATGCATCATTTTATACCAAACAACGTGTGGAGAAAAACTTAAGCTACATTCCAAATTCAATTCGTAAAACAAGGTCCTACTGTAAAGCACAGGGAACTATATTCAATACCTTGTAATAGCCTATAATGAAAAACAATATGAAGAATAACATACATGTAAAAATGAATCACTGTGCTGTACACCAGAATCTAACACAGCATTGTAAATCGACTACACTTCAATTAAAAAAAAAATTCAATTGGTAAAATTTCAGACTCAGTGTGAGCCATTCTCTCTATCCTTGCCCTGAACGTATTTCCACAAGCCTTGGATAATCTGCTCTGACTTTTGCTTAGTGTTATACAAGTCCCTGAGAAAAGGTTGAAGAAAACCTTGAAGAGAAAAGCTGTGCTATTGGAAGAGGAAATCCTACTGCACGCAGAGAAGTTGTCTGTCAACAACCACATTAATAGTCCGGGATTAGGAAGGACTGTTTTAAGCATTTTACATTCTAATATGAGAGTGTTTTATTTACATGTAGGCGTTTTACTATGTTTCAGTTACATTTTAAGAAATTGCTAGGGGATGTGGAATTGATGTGTGACACACTGTAATTTTTCCCACTTCAGGTAATAGGAAATAGGCTCTGGTTAGCATTTTTGTGCAGAATATCTGATTTTTAGAAGCCGGTTACTGGTGTTAAGAGGGAGGTGCCTGTGTTTTAGAAACTGGATAGGAAGTGATGCCCTGTAGCTCTGTACTTAACTCCACACCCATTCGGCTAACATCGAATGAGAACAGTGAGCCAGGCACCGTGCTGAGGGCTGTGGACCAACAGTGAAGGAGCCAGTAACCCTGTCCTGAAGCACCTTGAAATGAGGTCAGAGGACCAGACAGAGCAAATTCGGGCCGTGGGGTAGGGACCCTAACCCAGCTCCCATAGCCAGGGAGGCATGAGTGAAAGTTCCCATGGCAAAAGGAGAGTGCGTAGCAGGGAGAGCAGCCTGTACAAAAGCCAGGAGGTACGAGGCGCCAGGTGCCGCTGAGCACAAGGGGGCAGGTCCTCCCCCAGCAGCTCCCCTACTGCGCCTGCGAAAGAAAAGTCCGGTTCCTCTCAGTGGCTCTGCCCACAAGCTCCTGCACCCATCTTCATGTTAAGCTATTGCAGGGACAAAACTGTGAATGGGCCCTACGACTTGGTCTCCTCAGCTATAAAATGGGATAATTAAGTTTCACCTTACAGTTATTGAATGAGTTAACATGTGAAAGTGCTTAGATTGGTGCCTAGCACTTTTCAGTGCAATATGTTAGCTATTATTATTAGCTAGAGGCCCTGTAAATGTGTCACAGTGAAGCCAGAGGGTCCCTGAGCTCAGGCTGAGGTTATTAAGACCGGAGTTTCTCTCTCACCACCCCCAACTCCTCTCCTCTCTCTTTCTCTCCTCTTTTTACTTCTTTTTTCTTCCACACAGGCAAATGCATATTTTTGGATCACCCACTGGTGCAGTGAAACTGCATCCTATATGGAACAAAGCCTCCAAAGTGAGCTCCAGAGGAAAGGGTCCCTCCAATGGGACTGCTTTCCCAGCCTTGCCTGGTCTCAGCATCCTGAAGCAGACTTACAGATGAATTAAGTGAATCCCAAGCATAAATTTGACCCCATGCAATTTTCACCCTCCACGCTGCCCCTGGAACCCAAGCCTTGCTAAAAAGGAGATACCCAGCACCTCTGTTCAGCACTGAGTAAATTCTAATTGAATTAGAAATTTCTGAGGCTTTCTAAGAACTGGTCTTTACTGTGGACAGTTTAAGTCACCCCTAAGTAGAGTAGAATGAACACCTACTAGAAGTGGAAACACAAAGAAGGAGCTGGGATTTACTACCTGAGCCACCTCCCTTTCCCTCCCCATCACGCTCCTGGGACAAAATCTGCTTCCTCCCTGCCTAAAGTAGAGCTAAAACAAGATCACCAAGCTGGAGACTGGTCACATGGAAGCCACAGCAGGGCAGGCGCAGAGCCCCAGAGCTTGAAAAATAGATGTTCTCAGCCCACAAGCCTGGCGCTGCTCCTGAGCTCAGCCAGGTATGTTCTCCCCGCTGGGTTTAATTTCAAAATCCAGCACAATCACTGAAAAACAAGAGTGATTCGCTCTTTCAGGTATGCACAGTTTTCATCAGCAGTCTCTGGCGGCTACAGTCTCGGGCCATCTTTTACCACATCCCCTCATCCCCCCTCACCAGGGAAAGGGCTTTCCTAACGGCCCTTGGACGCCTGCCCATGTTTTGAGGCATTGTCTGAGCGCCAAGTCCAGTAGATAGAATTCTCTTTCCCCAGTCAGACATTTATAGAGAGCTGTGGTCTCAAATTCCAGCTTGCTTCTGACTTCCTTCTTCCTCCTGAAATCGGATGATGCCTTTTGTCTTTCATCCACAATGACATATCGAAAGATAAACAAGACGATGCAACAGTTCATGGCAAGCGGTAAACAGAAGGTATAATTACAGCTGCCCCTGAACGCAGCATCTTTGGGGGAAAAAAAGGAATAAAAAAGAATATATTCTTTCCAACCTGGTCTTGACTTTATTTCAGGGTGGTGCTCATGTCTCAGTCCCTAAAACTGGAAAGTAAGTGTATACTCATGTACACACAAAAGCATGCATATATTCACCCACACACCCGAGCAATATTCTAGAGCCCGCTGGTCTTTGATTTTGTCCTTTTCAGCAAATGAACAACTCGCCTCAATAGTCAAATAAGCATCAGAAGAGCAGGTTTGGGTCTTCCTCTGCTGCTGCTAAATACAGGAACTGAGATTAGCAAAACAGCATAAAGCCTGAACCAGCTCACGCAGAAGGACTCAAGAGAACAGAGCCTTCCGAATGGAAACTCTGGTTAGCTCTCAGAATCTCAGCGCTTAAATTGTGATTCCAAAGAGGAAATCCCTTATGGCCCAGCAGGCACATACTATCAATTGTCCACATTATTTATGTAAAAACCTGTCTTGTTGAATATTCTAGACATAGAAGTGACGGTTTCAAAATGAGATTTGCCAACACAACCCCCTTTTCCCCGAACAGTAAGAATCAGCAGAATATCCCTACAAGTCCTCTTAATTTGTTCTTCATTAGAAGCCAGGGGGAAGGGAACTCGGCGAAGTGAAACCCCAAGCTGCACAAAGGCACTAGCCTAATCCCATCCAGAGGAAAACAAGAGGAGAAGGTGAACGGGGCGCTCTTAAATTAGTGGGCAAACTCAGAGACTTGGGGGAGCTCAGTCAGGCAGGGCAAGAATCAGATCAAAGTCACAAAGAGCCAGGCCTGATGAGGTGTCCGGGCTGTGGGACCTGGGGAGGGGGGGACAACAACATCCCAAAGCAAAGGCTCTCGGGCCACCCAACCTGTCCATGGTGGCACGTGTCTGTCAAGCATAGCGTGAGTCTCGCTTTAGAAGGCAGGAGGGCAGTGAGGCTTTACGTGAATTCTTCAGTGTTGCCCAAACCCACCCTCCCAATTTCCTGCAGGCTCCCCGAAGGAAGGGGCTCTGATTAAACATGAGATGAGACCTCAGCCACGCACAATGGCCTCACCCAGGGCACTGCTCACCTCCCGCGCCCCTCCTGCCTCGCAAGAGTGGGGCGTGAAATCACAGCTTCAGTGAGAAACTCCCTCCTTGCTCACGTGTTCCCTCGCTCTTTTCTCTCTTTCCTGGAGAAGTGACAGTGACTGGGCTTTCCCTCTGCTTGGGAAGGCTTCCCTCTGGAAGGCTGAAAAGGGAAGCCCAAGGGAGCAAAGAATGGCTGTTCCAGACCTGCGCTGGCTGAGTCTGGGAAAGAGAGGAAGTTGCTGAACTTCTGCGTTGTCAGCCCACATCCCTGGCCACAGAAGAAATAAGGTTCAGGCAGACGACCCAGGAGAATGATGCGGTAGGTGGGAATGAGCTCAGTCCTGGTGAGAAGCAGGAAGGTGTGCAGATCAGGCCCAAGTCACGGAAGCCTTAACATCAGTGGAGCCCAGAATCCGGGAAGCACCCAGCAGCCACCTTCCCTCCACTGTGCTCAGACATGGACAGGACGGCACCAGGGCGTGGGAAGCAGAATGCTACCTGGGAGTCGAGACTCCTAATTCTCTCTAGGTCCACATGTCACTGCTTCTCCTACTATGTCCCCTGGCAGAGGGGAAAAAAAGCAGAATATTGAGGGCCCGCAAGGTAAAAGGGCCTGCAGATGACACAAAAATTAACAAGACACTACTGTGCCCTCAAAAACTAGGTGGTTAAAGGAAAGAGCATGGGTTTTTAAAACCATCCTGATCTTGGTTCTGCCATTTATAAATTGTGTGGCCTTGGCCAAATCATTTAGTGTCTCTATAAACCGGGGATTAAAAACCCTTACCTCCTGAGTGTTTCTGAATGAATAGAGATAATGTATACAGAGCATTTCTGCCAGGGGCATGGTGACCGTGACAAACTGCAACAGTGTTACTAGCATGGAGAACCTCAGACTTGCAAGTGGCTAACAACAGGGCAGGGGAATGAGACCAAACAGAGTGGATCCAGAATCAGAACAAAGTGGGCTGAATGCGGACGGGACAGGAGAGAGTGAAAGCGGATGCATCGCAGAGCAGCTGACCTCGCTGCTTTCAGAACAGGGACAGGCCGTGACTCCATGCCTGGGCAGCCTCATGAGCGCGGGACCTCGGTGGTCACACAGGGCCCTGCCCTTAGAAGAGTCTGTGCTTTGGTTAGTGCCCTGCGGTCATCATGAAATTCTTGATAATTTTTGAACAAGAGGACTCACATTTTCATTTTTAACTGAGCCATCAAACTATGTAGCTATCCCTGCTCCTGCTGACTGAGACGGATGGGGTTTTAATGGACTGCCTCCTCTGAGACTCCCCCTGCCCCAGGCCTCCCAAGCTGGGGAGACCCCAGGGTCCCTCTGCTCTCCCGGTTTCAGACATACTGGGCACATCAGGCTTTCCATCTCAGCTCCAGGCTCCCTAATCCACATGGCCCATCCCGGCTTCTCTGTGGGTAACTGAGTGGAAAGTAGATCTGGACCAGGTCTTCACTCTCAGTATACAAGGGGATGCTTTCCTCCAGGAAAACCATTACCAGAATTCAAGACTTCTACCTGGTAAAGACCACGCCTATGTCCAGCCCCATCTGCCTTCCATTCCACCAACTTTTATTGGTTCTACCCAGGACTCAGCTAGGCCTGACTGAAGCCTGTCTTCCTGGCCACAGGCAAATCCCACCTAGAACTGACAGGTGCTTAGCTAAAGGAACAATGTTCCCCTGGACCTAGGGTAGGATAAATCTCTGGGCTATTTGACCTGGAAACTGACACTGGGCAGAAAGTGCACATTCTGGAATGGGGATGAGAACACAGAGGTAGGGATGTGTTCTCTCTGATGCCAACAGCCAGGCAAGGCAGTTAGATGAGATGCTGGAACCCTGCCATGTTTCCCTGCCTGCGGTTAAGAAGTGTCCTAAAAAAATTAACTAAATTAAGTATTTAGTGAAAATCAAAAAAAAAAGAAGTGTCTTTCCCACTAGGAACTGCATTACAGCCACGTGTTCTATATCCCTGGGCATGACCCTCTGGGATACGGGCACTTCAGCTGGGGGGGTGGGGGCTTCAGCTACCTTTGGCCTGGACTCACTTCCCCTGAGGGAAAAGGTTTAGGGTATTCACAGGTACAGGAGCAGCGAGAGTTTGAGGATATCTTGAAGAAAGTGGTCTGCAGGGTGGCCCGGTAGCAGGTAGAGATGTCCCTGCTAACTAACCTCTCTTCCTCTGTGAGAGGCCCACCTCTGAGCAGCCAGAGACCCTAAGGAGAGAAGGTCCCAGAAACTGATCTATAGGATGTGCCAAGAAAAGATGCTCCGTTCATCAAAATCAGTGACCCGTAAGCTACAAGCAGTGAGAGTAAAACCAGCCACATCCATCTCAGGAGGCGGGGAGCAAAGACAGAGCGAGGGGAGAGCCCCCCCTTCCAAATCTGCTCTAAGCCAGGAGTTCTTGGCAATTTCTAAAATCCGTGCCCCATTGTAATAAATGTGAAAACCTCTCACTCTCTTTTAGAGTTGTATAAATTTCAAGTAAATTAAGAATATCAACTTCAACTAAGTAAAAGGCATAATGGTGATCTAAGCTAATGCTTTTTGAACTAAGCTTGCTACTTCTCCCTATCTCCAATTCTCCTATTCCCATCCCACTGCCTGAGATTCTAACATGTCTTTAATTGGGGAACTCTCTTTGTCCCCGCACCCATTGTAAATACTCATTTTAAACTTATTTTAGGTTGTGACCTTCTTGAGGTGCCGTCTTAATCTTCTTATATCTTCTTGGAGTCTCTGGCTGCTCAGAGAAGTGGGGCTCAGGAAGAGAACAGAGGTTGGTTGGCAGGAACCCACATCTCACAGGTACTATCACCATGACTAGTAAACAGCCTGGTACAGTCAGTGCTCAATACATGTGGATAAAAGATTGCATGTGTGGGTGGGTGGGTGGATGGATGGAGAAGTAGAGGTAAGGGATGTCACATCTTGTCCACTCTTCTTTAGGGCCAAAGTTAATTTTGTGCTTTAACCTTGGGCTTTAGGGGACCACACTCTGGGAGAAAATGAGAAGAGATGTGGGGGATAGGCAAATCCTCAAAGAGAACAGGCAAGTCTTTACAACCTACGTTTTCCATACTTATTGGGAACATCCAACTTCCCAGCTCTCAGCATTCCCACGTGGGCAAAGACAGTTGCTATGCACAGAGCAAGCCAGACAATGCCAGAAAACCTTTCAGAGAGGCTCAGAGACTCCCAGCTTCCACACACAGGAAAGCCTGGTGTTCTGACCCTCCTGGATTGCAGACAGAAGGAAGGAGACGGGCCATACATAGCTCACACTGACAAACCAGAGAACATCAAGCAAAACAGGAAGGAGCCTACAGTTGTGCTCTGTATGATCAACAACTGAATGAACTGAAAATAGTTAGCCACTTGGCGAGGGGAGGGTAAAAGTGGCAGCTGAGAATTCGAATGACAGATGTTGAAAGTCAATACACCTGAACGTTTAGATCTAGAGAACAAAACCATGAGCAAGGGTTAGGCTTGCTTAATTTCACACAAGTTAGAAGTTTTTAAACAATTAAGGTGTCCCACAGTGGGATATGCAAGTCTATCACTGCTAAGAGGTAGGATGAGTAAGTTTCCTTTCAATGGAAAGACTGAAACAGAACCTGCATGATCATCTGTCTGAGCTGTCATGTGAGGGATTTCTGGGGTGGAAGGGAGGTGGGGCTAGATACTTTAAGCTCTTTTCCATGACTCATCTGTTCAGGTTAGACACCCGTACCATTCTCACTCCTCACCCCACCCACTCCCACTGAGATGGTGAAATCAACTTTTAATTCAAGGGTTTGGCTATGAACACAATTCCCCATGTAGAATTAGGAATCTTCAAATTCCTAGGTTTATTGGTGGTTTATTGGTGTGCAGACCTCAATGGGAGCTAGCCTCTTTCCCTCTTAAAGGGACATACTCACCAAGCGATGGTGGAAAGCTTTGTTTATGAAGGTCTTCTCAAACTGTCTATGGGTTTCTGTTTCTGTTTGTCTCTCCTTCTCTCTCCACACCCCCGTACCCCAAAGGGATTCTGAGCAAGTGCTTTGGAAAAGTTCTCCCTTGGGTCCCTGAGCTCTAACTCCCTCCTGGTAAGCCAGTTAAGTATTCTTTCAGCTTACGTCTAGAAGACAGCTCACACTAGTGCCCCTGCCTAGAGGAGGTCACCAGATTCTTTTAAGGAAGTGGTTTACAGCCCTTTAAGGTGAGTACTACTAGGAAGTATGCTGAGGACCACCGCACACCCCTCTATTGCCAACCTGGTGTCACACGCCTCATGCCTCACGCCTCTCCAACTCCATCTCCACCATGCTGTGCTCTGAGCAGGGCACAGGCCAGTGCCCAGCATCCCAGGGTATCTATGTCCACTGCCACCCCAACCCAATTGAGTATTGAAGTATTGAACCCTTTACTCTCCTCGAGTATATAAGGAGCTTGGAACTCTAAAAACTTTTAATTTCCCTTTACACACCCACTCTACCCACACTGCACAAAAGGGATGCATGCAAATTAGGTGCCAGGAACTGTCCAGAGGGCCCTAAAGTCCACCTTTAAACTGAACCCTGAAACTGACTGGGTTGCCAGCATCATCCAAGCTGACAGTGGGTACCTGACCACATGTGCCAAGTCCAGTAGACTGCTCAGTAAGGAGTCATGGTGTTGATGGCTCAATAGAGAGTCACAGTGATGATGGCTACACTGCTGAGTGGCTCTGAGCACAGATTTGGGAGTTGGGAGAAGTGACTGGGCTGTTTCTTCATCCATCAATAAGGAAGTGGGTCTTAGGTTCTGAAGCTTTACCATGTCTAAAATGACACAATTTTCTGATTGAAAGGGACATTTTCCCTCAACCTCTTGGGTTTCAGGTGAGGAAATCTATGCCCTGGGAGGCAAACTGACTTGGCCAAACTCACCCTGGTCTGTAGAGCTTGGTCTTTTGCCTCCTGGTCCTAGTTCCACTGCACCCATCCAGATCGCCTGTTCCAGACCCTAGGAGACATGTGGCTTTGGATATTGGGAAAAGGAACTGAAGAGGGCACCTCATAAAGGGCACAAAGGGTAAAAGCAGCCTGCAGTCCACTCCTTGGTTCCCTTTGGCAAAAGGCTGTGCGGTGCTATTAGCATAAAGCCCTTAAGTTGATATCAATTCTCCACAATCCTTCCTTCTCCTACCAGCCCTCCATCAGAGCTCAAAGTACAGACTGAGGCAAAACAGTCTCCCTAGGAGGTCTCTGCCTCAGACTGTATTCAGATCTAGAGCAACAAACACCAGAGAACCACTTACTTCTGAATCCAGTGCTGCTATAATCCGGCTGGCTGTGGGTGTTTCAGGGGACGCTGGAAGCTGGCCTGGAGCCCTGCTGGAGGTGTGGCAAGCACCTTCTCCTGTTCTCTAAGCAACTCTCAAAGAACCCTTTGGGAATAATTATTACCTCCATGGATGACTAAGGCTGTTCATCCACATGAGTGCTGAGAGCCCTCTTATGCCAGTGAGGTGAAGTCAGTGGAAGAGCAGTCAGGTCTTTAGTTCCAGGCCAAAAACCACATGTCCAATAGGTAAGTTTAATGAGGTTTCCTAAGTGAAAGTAATTCATGGTTACTTGACAATGGTCATGTGACAAAGTTCTGGCAAATGTCGTTAACTTTTAAGGACAAAAAAGATACTCTATGGTTAGAATAGTCATACTGGAAGAATGATGTAAGATTTTAATTTGAGGGAAGATCCCTTCTTTTACAGGATTGTTTGTGCTATTAAATGTGATGATCTAATTCATCTTCAGTTTTTCCATGACCCAAGCCAAGACTGAAAATAGTCAATAATACCATCATGTGTAACTAACACGGTCTACATACAAATCGCTTGGAAGACAGCCTGTGTACTGCTCTGAATGATTTGCAGATTGCTCCAGGTGAAGTCCGCATGAGCCTTTCAAACGCCTGCCTCGCTGTCACCAAGTAGGCACCAAATCAGGCTCACATCAGTGACTGCCTGGGTCCACATTCCAGAAACTCATACCCTGAAATGTCTGTATGGCTCAGCAAGTCAAGAATGTTGTGTACACACAGTAACCATGCTGATGAAAACACGCCATGGTGGTCACCCCTGGAGCTTCTCTAAATCCTATTGCCAGAGGCAAGCGGAGTAAGTGCTGTAATCTAACTGGCTAAGACATCCCTTAGGTTATGTCCATTACCTTGTCAGCTACACAGAAACACAGCTATTCCAATTTCATCACTAGTTTTCTTCTAAGCCCTGTCTGTTCACAAAATAGAAGTGAGACAATGCACATGAAAAGAACCAAAGGTTTTCAGAGTCGAAGGAACCTCAGAGCTCATCAGCCCACTTCACTTCACAGAGAACTAAACTGAGTTCCTAAATGATATTCTCTAAGAGCAGAGCCTGAGACAAGGATTTAGGGCACATGATTTATTGAGGTTCTTCAAGAAAAACCTATGAGGGAACAACAGCACAGAAAAGAGGAAAATTCTAAGAAAGGATGTGACCTCAGGAGAAATCTAGGCTTGGAGGGCTCTGGCTATGGACCTCCTGTGGGATGGGAGGGTTGGCTGTCCTATCAGCCGTGGATAATGCTCAAGAGAAAGGAGCAGCTGTGAGCTGGGAGGTGGGCCCACTGGCGTAGTAATGGGATCTGGGCGGGGTCCCATAGTAATGTCTGCTACAGCCCCAGAGAAATGTCTATAGATAATGTCTAGATAAAATGTCTATATAAGTACATATTTTTATTTCCATAATTATATAAATATCTATATATGTCTCTCTAGATATATAGAGACAGGCAGACAGGGACAGAAATAGAGACAGACACATAGAGAGGGAGGGGGAAGACACTCAGGCTAAAATGGGCCATGCAGAAGTTGAAGTTATGAGGGAGGGTATACTGTGAGTAATGCAGACACTTGGCAGAGAAAACACGGAGCGGAGGATGAGAAGTCTCAGGCACCAGAGGGCGGAGCAGACACACAGAGAGCATGTGTTGTGTTGTGTGAGTGATGGCACAGCTCTAAGATGAAGAACCATGAACTCCACCTACTGATGCACAGTTTTATAGGTGAGGCCAGGGGAGTGGGAAACTGGGGACATACTTGTGCCTGAGACGGGGACAGATACTGGGCCGTGAGCACTGCTGCAGGCAGTAGGAGGGCACCTCGCAGTCAGCAGACAGCATGCCGGGAAGCCGGGGCTGACACAGTGGTGAACACAGAACCCCGCAGAATCAGGTGAGTGGGACCCTGCCCAGCATCAGCGCTTTTGCCAGGGGGATGGGAACAGGCTGCATGGGTGACTGGGGACAGCCTTAGGGAAGTCAGAGGCAGGATCATGATGCCAGGCAGACTTGGCAGGTGCACAGCTCTGGTCTGATGGGAGGGGGACCAAGGGGAGGTGTGATGGCAGAAGGAAGGCAGGAACCCAGCGGAAGCACCAGCTTCCAGCAGGACTAGCAGCAGATTCGCCTTCTTGGCAGGTGAGGGTTTCTTGTATCCCTTCTCCTTGGTCCCAGAATGAAGGGCGCCTGAAGCTTGCAGGTGGCTGGGTGGAGTCAGGGGACTGGGAAGGTGAAGGGCGAAGTGGTAAGAGGTCAATGAGCTCTGTGAGGGCAGAAGCAAGGTCTCAGCAGTGCTCTGGGGCAAGAAACCTACTTAGAAAACCAAGCATTGCAGGCAGTGGAAGACTCTGGATGGGAGTTTGTATCTGAATCTCTGGGGGGTCAAGGCAGTCCCTCTCATTATCCAAGCCTGTGTTGCTGGATGTGCAAACATTCACAAGTATGGATCTTAAAAATGATTAAAAAGAGCAAAACTCCTACAGGGAAAACACACTATTAATCTTAAAAGTTATCTTCCATTTTTTTTATGGTTGCTCTTCTCCAATAAAACATCACATTGTGGTTTTGTTTATTTTAGCGTATTACAGTTTGGATAAAGCCCCAAATCCTTACATCAAATATATTCTTCAATGTCAAAAGGGCATGCAAAGGAATGTTTCCTAATGAAAGATTTATTTTCCATCTGACAGTGATGATTTAGCTGGTGCTGATCTCTTCATCCTCTTTTTCATTTAAAAAAAAAGTTGAACAAAATTACCTTTCTTGGAATAACAGCTCGTTTTAAAACCTGACTGCTTTGTCATTACCTCTGTAATCTCTCTTGAAGATTAGGGGCTATTCATTTTCTCCCTGACTCCAATTTGCCTTTTGATATTTTTCTTTGGTCTGTTCACACAGTCCTCCGATGGCCCAGCTCATCAGAGCAAGGCCTGAGCACGACCAAGAGCCCACCGGCACGGCGTGTTGTCCACAGCGCGTCACCCAGCGCTCTGCCAGCGCTGGGGCCCCTACGTGCGCTGCGGCGCCGTGGAGGTGCTTTGAAAATGGTCTAAGCTCTTCTTGTTAAAGCTTTCTCTTGCTCTTACCCCTGTGACATCTTTTATCTATAGATCATGTCAGGGGCCGCAGCCTCATAATCCTAAAAAAAAGAAAAAAGAAAAAAAGGGTAGCTACTGAAACTTTAAAAAAAGGAAAACCTGAGAAAAGGAAAGACTGGCTATTGGGCATACTTAGCTGTGGCCCCTGAGGGCCCCACACACAGCTGCGAGGGGGTTCCTTGCACAAGGGGGCCTGACTGAGAGGTGAAGAGACCTGAAACTCAGCCCACATTGAGCTGCGTGCGCCCAGAGAGGGTGCCTTTTCCCACTTTGCGCCAAAGCACCATCTGCATTAGCAGCATCCTGGGGTTCTTAGTGGGTAGTTTCTTCCAGATGCTGAGCTGGGCCAATGGGTCAGGTGATACTGGTTTTGTTTGTTCTCATAGTGCTGAGTTGTTGCTGTTTTCTTCTTTGATTATTTTTTTCTTTAATTTCACCTATGTGATTTGATCTCTGCTGTCCCCCATGGAAAGTTTGGCAGCCCCTGGCCCAGCCACGGTTCAGAGGAAGCACTGCATACACAAGAAATCTCACACACCTCTCTCTGCCCCTCCTCTTATCCATCCCTTCAAGAAATGTCTTTTCAACTATGTTTAATCAGCAGTGTGGATCCAAGTCCACTGGCTGAGTCCTTACTAGGTTTTGAATGCACAGTCACATCCTGACTCATTAGTGACAGGATAGCTGAGCTGTCAAGCCTGGCTTCCGAAACTCTAGGGAAGGGGTCTGTACAAGAGCAAGGTCCAGGGTCCACACACAAGCTGAGTTGGCTTTTTCATTTCTTTTAAGCTTTATTGATCTCAGGAAGAACTGAAGGCCTGTTGGAAAATGGTGGGAATCAGCTCAACATACTAATAATGTAACAAGATGTATTATTTATGGACTTAAAAAATACGAGACTCACCGCAATAAGGAAAAATGAAGTCATGGGATAAAACTGCCATTGGATACAATCACAACATTAGGAGATCAGACAGCACCACCTCCACATGAAACCAGAAGCAAGTCCTAAGAGCTCTCTGGCCTCCAGTTTTCTCATCTGTAAAATGGACAGAAATATCAACTCTAGGCGTTGTTGTGAGCCTTACATGGGAGAGGTAATGGATGAAATTGAAAGTGGTTACAAATGCCTGTTGTGGGTATCCCGTGTGAGGAGGGGCATATGTCCAACTCCTAGAATCTTGTCACAGAACGGTCACCTCTCCTGACCAAAGCCCGTGGGAAGAGGCAACTCTGGCAGAAGTAAAGAATGCCCCCCATTTTCACTCCAATAAGACAATAAGAAAGACCTGCCCCACTAATTCAGGAAACAACTCAATCCCTCTCTCTCGCTCTCTCTCTCTCTCTCTCTCTCTCTCTCTGTCTCTCTGTCTGTCTGTCTCTCTCTCTCTCTCTCTCTCTCTCTCTCTCTCTCTCGGTGGTCCCCTCCCACCCTGGCTCCTGTCTGCCACCAGAGCAGCTGTTGAAACCTAATTGTCCACAGCCCAAGACACCCATCAACCCTGTGCTGATCCAGTACCCTGGGTCCTTTGAGGGGGGATGGTGGACCTCAATGTCAAATTCAGCAAGGGATGCCCACCCCTAACCTGGGTTCCCAGGACAGCAGTTCTTAGCTGGTATTTGTCCCCTCCCTTCCTACCCGTTCCCCAGATGGCAGAGTTTCCAGGAGTTCTCTATTAGAATTAGTTCGTGTGGCAAAAACCCTCTGACCCTTTCGGTTCCCTGCTTTCTGATTTTCCTTTTCAGCTTTAGAATCCAATGATCTCATAACAATCAAGGATGGCTATCTTGACTGTCTTCAGGGAGCTGAGCCCTCACCTTCTCCATCAGCTCCCCTTCCACCTCCTTCCCGTCCCCTCCCCACTTCCCCTTCCCAGTTCCTATTCCATCTTCTCTCCTCCCCTCCCATCCCCACTGCAGAAGGGAAAAACCTACCTCCTGACTCTCACCCCAGGGATTTCATGTCTCTCTCACAAAACACAAGTTCAATCTTCAGTGAGACATTTTGCTACAAATACAATATTTATTGAAAGATTACTGTGTATGACAAACACTGCGCTAGATATTTTACATCCCTTATCTCCTTTAATTCCCACAGCCACCTGATACAGGTATTATAACCTCCATTTTAAATATGAGAAACTCAGATTTTAAGAAGCTAAACAACTCATGCAAGGACCCAGAACTGGTAGGGAGCAGAGTACAATTTGAAGCCCGGTCTGTGGGATTCCTCTGCTCCTTAAAGCCCCACTTCTCTGCATTCACTCCACGCTACTAGTCTATATTTGACAATCACATACTGTGCCAGGAATTCTTCGCAGTTCTTAGCCCTCCTCATCAAACAACTCATTTCATTCTCATGGAAACCCTAAGGTAAGCACCATTATTATGCCCATTTCACAGACATGGAACCTGAGACAGCCTGAGCTTAAGTAACCTGCCTGAGCTCCTAAGCTGGTACGTAGCAGGTCAGGGATGCAAACCCCAGTAGTCTGAGACCCTTCAGGCTGAACAGCTCAGACCAGCCTAGCTCCTCCCAGAACCCCACCCCCAGTGAAGGCGTGGCAGGGTCAGTGGGACCTGGGAGGTGCCAGTGGGATAGGGACTGTTGCACCACGTGGTCAGAGAATGGAGGTTCCTAAAGGGCCCTGCTCTGAGAAGACGGGGTAGAGGTCAGCAGGACCAGGGAGAGGCTCGAGCCAGGGCCACCTGCTTGTGTGGGATGCTCCTGCGGCCTCTGCCACAAATGTCTCCCCACCCTCTGGACGCAGGTACAGAGCCAGGTGCCCTGACCCAGGAAAGGAGCAGCCCAGAGGACTGGACACTAAGCCAAGACTGACTTGCCAGGGTTGGAATTGTTGGACAGGGACAAACAAGTCCTCAAGGAGAGGTGGATGGTGGGCCAAGACCACAGGGGTCCACACTGGCATTTCCTTACGGGGCAGCCTGGTGTCCACACCTGCAGAGGACCCCGGAGGAGCCTGCCATAACCCCTCAGCTGCTTCCTGGGAACCCCTCCCTGTGTCTGTCTGGCTGAGAAGGGTCTCCTCTGACCTGGGGAGGACGCGCTGCTGGCGCTCAGGGAAAGCCGGGAGAGCCAGCGAGTTAATGCCCTGCAGTAGCCTGAACCACGTGGGTGGCGTCGGTGACTGCCAGCTCCCGCACCCCGCGCCGGGACAACTCTAGGGGAGTCCCGTGCTGCTTCCACGTTCTCCTTCAGGACTGAACTCCAGGTACCTTCAGTGATGATGGACTTTCACCCGCTACACTCTTTCCTCAGGATGGGGGTCACCTCCACTCCTCTGCTTCACCCGGGGTGAGCTCCCAGGGAAGGTATGCATACTCAAACCCTCGTCCTAGGCTCTGCTTTGGGGAGCATTACTCTGAGTATTTCATTTTACTCTGAATTTTCCTTCTGCATTGAGGTTGCCTGCTTGACTAATTTGGGGCTGTTTTGCCACAATTCATCCCTGAATATCAGCCCCTGTTCTGTACTTTACATGGGCGCATACACAGTTCTGTGATACGGGAGATGAGGAAGTGAACTGGAGATGCAGGCGCAGAGAAACACTGCCAGATAAAGGCAGACCTCTGGTTGAAGAGTCGCACTGACTACCATTTTTAAAATGAGTTTAACCTTGATCACTTCAATCGAGTTCTATGTTGGCTCTTGCCAACAAGTCAATGAACAATCACTGAGTTTCCACATGTACAGAATAATCTGCTAGACACTGTGCATGATACAAAGCATGAGAGACACTTACTCTCTCTAGAAACTTTTAAGTGAATTGAGGAACAAAAGTCTATATACCTAAAAATAGTTCATAAAACACAGTGGCATGTAACAAATACTAAATGGATGCCACGTGACTTGAAATTTCAAGGAACAGCAGAATAAGTTTAATTTCTGGATAGCTGGATAGCTCATCAAAAAGTTCAGAAAGAATTCCATTTGCTTTGCTGACTGCAAATAGCTTTCCATCAGAGGAGTCCCTGGTCAGTTCTGCAATGCAAGGATTAGAATCTCCACCAACAGAGTTCCTTCTTTCCACGATGCATGCATTGCTGATAAGAGATACCCTTTTAATGTACAAACATGTTCTCTAGGGGTAACCTGATTCTAGGGATTAGCACCAATGATCCCAGAATCCTTGACTCTCAGAGCTAGAAAGAACCTTCCAGAACTTGAAGCCTGACCCCATCTCCCACAGGTGGCCATCTAGCCCGACCCTCCTCAGTGACCTGAAGCTCATTTCCAGCAGTATTCCCTTTCTTCCCGGGATACCCTAAGAGCTAGAAGATTCTTCTTCCAGCAGTGAAGGTTCTGTTGGAGTCACAGAGAAAGGCACTTTGGGGGCGCTGGTCAGTCCCTAGACACCGTAACACTGGATGGCAACAGTTTCACAAAGAGATGAAGGCTACATAAACACCCGGGAAGGCAGGGAGCTCAGCCCTCATCTCAGGCATAGGTCAGCGCCAGAGAGGACCAGTTTTGAGTACGCATCCCTCGAATCCTCACAAGAATTTGTTCTATAGTCCTCAATGCAGGGGTTTATAAGGTTCTGCAGACCCAAACCATTTGAAAACACTTGAAGGCCTGATATTTTGAGATGAGTTAAAGAGTTCTGACCACTTTAGGGTGTGCTAGGGCAGATCAAGAAAGGCAACAGCAGAGGGTGACAAGAGCAGCCTTGGATCTTCAGAGAAAGAAAGCTATTCAGAGGGGTTGAAATTCCCAGGAGTAAAATGGGTGAGAGTATAGAGTTAAATCTGTACCTACAAGCATTAATTGAGCACCTACTATGAGCTTAATACAATGATTAAAACACTTGGTCCTTGACCTTAATGTGCTCAGTGTATATCTTCCACCCAAGCCTTTGATTGTCTCCCACAGTTACACTTAAATAAATCCAAAGCTGCAACATGTGTTTTTCTTGTTTTAAGACTTAGGTTTTTAAACAAACCAAAACACAACAAATAATATTTTACAAGTCCATATTTCCACCATGTAGAATTAATAATTTTGTTTGCTGTCTCTTTTTTCATGAGCATCATTCCATCTTCACTCTCACCCCTCAACCTTCACCCCCAGAAAATCACTACCATAAGTTTAGCGGGTATCTTTCAGTCCATTTTTTCCAACAATCTTACAGTCATGATCCTTTATTTTTCACTCCTGGTTTAAAAGTTTCACTTTCTAGTTCTGTTTTGCAATGGTCACCCTTGAGATTCTTAAGTACATACTTAACTTTAAATTTTTGCAACTATATCTAGAGTTATTTTGATACCTGCCTTCCACCTCCCAAACCTTTGCTTGCTTTAACTTCCCTCCCAAACTTACCCAGTCTCAACCTTTGCTGTTTTTATGACCAGAGTGTTAGTTATATTTTGTTTGTAAACAAGTACATAAATTGCTTTGCTTTTGTATCCCATACCTTCCTTCTGGGTTCATTTGCATTCTTGCTTTAGGGCACCCTTTATTAGTTCTTTCTCTCCATGAGTAACTCTCCAAGCTCTTTCATGTTTAAAAAAAAGTCCTTATTTTGCTCTCACTCTTAAAAATATTATTAGGCTGGTGTTATGTAGTCTATAATTTGCTTTTGAGTGTTTCAGCCGAGATAGCATGACACATCTATGAATGTATGCTAGTTTTAATCTATGGTCATGGTTGGTTAAGACTGAAAGTACCCTAGTCAATAATAAACACTCCAAGAGTGGTTAGTTAGATTTTCAATTTAAAATATCCCACTCAAGACTCACTCCCCAGAGGCAATTTCTGCAAACTAAAGCCTGCGATCCAAAACCACAGAGAGGGCATATTAATTAGCACTATTTTATAGAAATATTTTTTATTGTTGAATTAATTGGTGGTCAAGCTATATGGATTGGTTAGAACTATTGCAGAGACAGCTCGCCCACTGCGGTATGAATAGATATAGAACTGGGCCCGCCCAACAGCATACCTCCCTGTAAAGCAGCAGGCTCCCTTCTCACCATTTAGTAGAGGACTCTGCCATTTGATCCAACAAGAATATCCTCTTTTAAGAATACTGTCACATCTGCCTCTATGAAATATTTTATGCAAGACATGGCAGAAACGCCTAAAGAATGCCAAACTAGAATTTCCTTGACCTTATAAGAACAGGTATGATTGTTCTTTGTGCCTGCATACCAAAAATTATGGGGAGTGGGGCAGAATTCAATCTGAGACTTGCTTTCATTGTAACATCCTGCCGGGTGGCAAGATTGTGCAAAGGAGACCTCACTCACCGCCAATCACTGGAAGCCACCAAAATTTACCAAAAGAATAGAGCAATGATTGAATAGGCTTAATTTAGTTCTTAACAGCTGGATATGCAATTCTGGGGTCAGGGTGTTCCAGAGTAGCAGCTATTGTCTTCTGGCATCTACTGATGAGAAGTCTGTCAGACTGATGGCTACTGGCTCACAGGTAATTCTGGTGGATTTTGCAATTTAATATTCTGTCATTCTATCACAGTGAAATCCACTGAAGGATTTTTTTTTCTTTAGTCCTTCTTGGCATTCTGACTTCTTCTCTGTAAAATTTTATATCTTCATATTCAGAAAACACTTGGCTATTGCTTCTGTGAATCTTGACTTTCATCATTATCTCTAGTCTTTGCTCATAGGGTTTTTATTAAATATAAGCTGGAACTTCTCATTGTGTCTTCCATGTCTCCTAATTTGTCATATTTCTATCTCTTGATCTCTTTGCCCTACATAGGGAAACTCTCTAGGGCTATCTTCCAAGTACTAATTCTCTCTTTATCTGTGTCTAAACTATTCGACCACCCATCTATTGAGCTTTTTATGTCTATGACTCTGTTTCTCATCTTTAAGATTTCTGTGTGGCTCTTCTTGACTTTGAATCATTTTTTTCTGGGATTTCTACATGTTTGATATGGGAATAGGGTCTCTTAGCATGTGTTCAATTTGACCCTTTGATTCAGAAGTCATCACATTAATTCTCCAGATAAATGGGAAGTGGATTCAAGGCAACTTGCTTTTAGGGAAGTATGAGAGTAGAAGTATGAGGAAGGCACTCAGAATCTGTTTACTGTTAGAAAGACCAGAACCAGGAGAGGGACAACAGCAAAGCAGGAATCTGAAAGGTTTCATCTGCCTGGAAAAGCCCTTTTACAGCTACTTTACAATTATATTGTGCCCTCTAAAATCAGTTTTCAAAACATCATGGGTACAGCTTGACTTTGTAACTCCAAACGCTTGAGGGAAAACTGTGCCAAAAGGCAGAAGTGTTTGATCCTCCGAGAGATAGTTATTAAGGGACCATTTGATGCAATAAATCAACAAACACTAAGCAACTGGATACCTGATACCAGGGAAAGCTTGGAGAGACCTAGGGGCCAGCATGCAGGGAAACTGCTAATTGGAAATAGACAATCATAGGGTTTTTAAGCAGACCAGTGACATCATGCTGCTACTTCATTTTTCTTTCTTTTTCTGCTTTGTGACAGAATTGAGGAAAGATACAAGGGACTTTTTAGTTGTTCAGGAATGCCAGGAAGGTTAAGTCAGGTAATCCCTCTCATTAGCAAACAGCTTATGGGGAAAAATATTTTATGGTTCTAACAGAAGAGTGGTGGAGGGCTAGAAAGTGCAACTGCAAAAACAAACAAACAAAAAAACACTGACGCTAACCAAAAGCCCCTGAAACAACTACCACAATGCAGATTCCTGCTTCCGCCTAGAGTGCTCCACTCAGTGGGTCTGGGGCGGGGCCTAGGGGCCTGTGTGTTGACAGGCACCCCCCAGATTCTGATATGAAAGATCGCAAAAATGCACTTTGAGAAACACTAGATTAAATTGTGGAACAAGTTATAGCTTAGGTGATAGTATATATTTCAGTTTAGCACTAAAATGTGGTTGAACTTTTAAATAAAATAATTAGTGGATACAGTTTCTTTCACTGAAACAAAGGCAAAAAAAAAAGAAAGAAAGAATGGAAAGCTACACTAACCAGAATTCTCGGTTACCCACACCTGTGAGACAGGAGTACTATAAAGCATCTCCTCCAGTCTCCTCCACTACTTTAGTACAGTGGTTCTCACCCCTAACTGCACATTAGAATCACCTGGGGCACTTATTAAAAATACCAATGCCTGGGTTACCTCAGCCAATTGAATCTGACCATCTGGAAATGGAACCCAGGCATCAACAATTTTTAAGAGCTCACCAAGCAATACTGTGTGCAGACAAGGTCAAGAACCAGTGGCTCTAATGGGAACTGAAGGGCTAGTCTTGCAAAACCAATCCTGGAAGGCGAAAACAAATATTGCTTCCTTAAATGGCACTCAGGATGGACCTCAGAAATAGACATCTGGTGGAAAGACGAGTATTTCAGAATGTACCTTGAAAGCAAGCTGATTTGGAATTCACAAACATTGGTTTTGCAGGTAGGACTCTTTCGGAAGTAATACTAGGCAGGCAACTTTTGTTCCAACGTCCTATGGCTTCTAAGAGGACATTACAGCTCCATTCTCCGTTAGTTATCAGCTGCAGTTGCAAATTAGCCCAGTCGTCACCATTGATTAAGCAGTATATTTCAAAGTCTCTCTATTCATCAGGAAAGGGATCCCACCACACAACAGATTAACAGATTATTTTAGTGATGCGTGAGTGTTTTTCATCAGGTTAGCAAAATGCTTTATGGGTATAGTTTAGCCAAGCGATGGCCCCTGATACTGACAAAAGAAGGCTGCCAGAGCCTCTCGCACACCCACTCCTGACCCTCATGGTTGGTAAAGGCAGGAAATTCACCCCACAGACCCCTGGTATCGTTGCCATTACCTCTGTCTCCTTCATCCTTTCCACCTCCTCTTACACTCCAAGGAGAGCATAAATTCTGTTTTTTTCCTGGACAACAATATTCAAATTCTCTTTCTCAGTGTTGCTTTTCTGAATGAAACAAGCTCCAAAACTTTGAACCCTGTTCTTCCCAAAGTCTCCTGCTGTCGTGGAAGTATTTTGATAAGCTTCCTCTGTCCTCTCCCTCCTTTCGCATCACAAGAAGAGCCAGTCAAGCAATCATCTAGATGATGGTGTGCCTTGGGAAGGGGTACAGCTGGCAGCAGAGGGACCAGGACTCCTCTGCTCTTGCCCTGAAATCTCCAGCACCAGATCTTTGATTCTTGGCCAGCTTTGTAGAAGCAGCCTGGCTAGAATGGCATTTCTTGTTGCCCCCTCACCATTGCACTGCAGGGAGCAGCTGGGTGTGATGGGGCGGGGGAGGGGAGTGTCAGAGCCCAGGAACCTGAAGATGCAAGTCAGCGTTACAACCCCGCCTTCTACCCAGATGACCTTGGGCAAGCTATTTAACCTCTCTGAGCTTCCATTTCCTTTTCTGTGAAACCGACATAAAAACATCCACCCTGCCCTCCTTAACAGATGGCTGTGAGAATAAAGCGAGGTGATGGATGTGAAAGTGCTCAGTAAATTGTAAAGTCTGATATAACACCAAAGTTTTATCATTAGACTGTGTGATCCATGCTCCCCTGAATTCTATTCTTCACCACAAAGAAAGCTGTCAACATCAAATGCACAATTGAAGCGTCCCTCTGGGACACGCGACAAGTTCTCCTTCCTACTGTCTGAATTACTGATGGGGACAGATATTCCCAAGGCATAGAAAATTCTGCTGGCCTTGGTCCCCAGGGAGCTGTCACAGAAAATATGACAAGGAAGCCTAGAGAAAGAGAAAGGGATTAAGGGGCATCAGAGAGAGGGGTTTTGTTTTAGCAAAGACCTTTCCTATAGCGCCTTGAAGCCAGGACGGGCTCCTCACTCTCCTGAGACGGTTTACATGGTGGCCCTGTCTGAAGGCCACAGAGATCTCTAGGAGAGCCTCACTCTTTCTGAGGAGCCTAAATTATAAGCAAGCAATCAAGTTTCCAGTTTTTCACATTGTGCTTGATCAGCCAAAACGCATCAGAGAGCAAATACTCCACCAGTGTCGACAACAGAATCATGCACATTTTTACCACATCGTTTTAATAGCAAATGGAATGTGAATTCACTTGCCACATGGAGGATGGGCCAGAGGAATTATCCCTATCCAGAGAATAAGCTGGCTTACTGTCAAATAGGATGAAGCTACGTTCCTAAGAATGAATGTCACATTAAACGTAAAAGGTTCAGGAAAAAATAATGATGTGGAAAATGTATACAGTACAAATAGAGTTTTAAAATATTAATAGAATGAGGGGAAATGCAACGGTTGGGAAATTCTCCAACGCAATTGTTCTAAGAAGCTTGATATTTAGTGACATCTAGTGGCGTCAGGTATGAAAGACTTCCTGGGTAAATAACGTATGAAATCAAAAACAATGAACTCACCAAACTTGCCTATTGGTCCGAACAACAGTTTTTTGGTTTGTTTTGCAATTCTTGCTTCCCTTGCCCTTTCCCCGTGAACCAGGACTTGAAGAACCACATCCGATGGCAGAATATGGTAACAGTCACAGAGAAGAGAAGATCTTCAGGCCTGCGGTATTTCATTTTTATTAAAGTCGGTGCTAACAGAAGCTTGCTTCCTTAAGACACAGTAGATGGTTGTAGCAGCAAGTATATGGCATGTGCGTGGGCCAGTGATCCAAAATACATTGCCTGGTACAGGCCTGGTTTAGCAGACCAGATGTTAAAGAGACAGTGGCACCAAAGTTTAACCTCATTCAAAGAATGAACAGCATATTACCTTTTAAAATAGTAAGACTTCTCAAAGATGCTGCTATCCCCAAATGGTAGCCTTTCTGCCTTATACCCACTGGGCTTACTGTTCTTTTGTATTATACCATCCAAACCTGACTAGCATAAACTGCATCTTACAGGCCCTCCTGGACAATGAAGTAGCAAGACAATACCTTTCCAACGTGTCTTCAAAAACTCAAAGTGTTCAAATGGCTACAAGCTTCAGTTTCTGAGACACTCTTTCCTACAAGGCTTGTATGATCAAGAAGCCAGTGAAGGCCTCTGAGTAAATCAGCAGTAACAGGAGCGAGGGTCACTAAGTAGACAAAGAAAACGCTCACTTGGGACTTGCCTCAAGCACAGGAAACAGTCTTTTCTTTACTTCCCATTCTCGCCCCCTTTGAAAATTCTCCTGGGATTTTGCCTAAGTACTTGTTCATTCATTCATTCATTCATTCACTCAAATAATCCAAGACCAAGATCAGTAGAGAAATGAGAACTTTATGAGACTTTCTTGTCTTAGTCATTGAATTTATTGGATGAGGTATCTTTTATTCCCAAGTTAAAAGTACAATTTGAGTTTGAATAAGCTGATAATTCTTTAGTCCCTTGCATCACACCGTACAAGATGTGGACACCTCAGAAGACACCTTGTCCTAGATGTCATCCAGGCTGATTCTGGTTCTCAGGAGAGCCCCCTGGTGTTCAGGAGCAGTATCTGCACCAAGAGGAGCTCCCTGCTGCTAGATCCAGACTGCAGCCCAGCCCTAGGGAAAACTTCAGTGCTCAGTGCCAGGATCAGAACTGGGAGTGAGAGGGAGGAGGAGGCATGGCTGAGGCTGGGGGATCCTGCAGTCTCCAGCACACTCAACATCAGGGAGTTCACAGATGGAAAGACTGCTACCCACAGACCCACAGGAATAAAGGGAAAGTTATGCGTTTACCTGTCAGTAGGCATCTTCCTCCCAACCTTGGTTCCATAGCTCTCAAAACTATTAGGAAAAGCAGCCTGAGAAATGCCCAGCTACTTGTGCGAAATATTCGCATGCCTTGCTCCATGACTCCATTTATGTATCGGCTTGAATATTTCCTCCTTAGAATGCTCTTTCCTGACCATCTCAAGTCCCCATCCTGCTTACTGCCAGAGCCCTCTCTGACTCATATTCCTCGTTGCCATTAGAACTGCCGCCCCTTCTCCCCCCCACCCCCTTCTCATCCAGGACCTGTTGACTGTTTCTTCTAAATCTCCCTCTGATTGGTCCCTTCTGCTCCAGGCCCTCCATCTCTTCCTTAGTTTAGACTCTCACTGAGTTTCTCACTTGGCTATGGAAAGAACCTCCCTGCTTTCAAGCTTGCCTCCTCCAATTTATTCTCTGCACCAGGCCAGAACAGTCTTTTTTTTTTTAATATATTTTTATTGACGTATAGTCAGTTCACAATGTTGTGTCAATACTTCAGTCATATAGAAACATACATATATTCATTTCATATTATTTTTCACCACAAGTTACTGTAAGATATTGAGTATAGTTCCCTGTGCTATACAGTATAAAGTTGTTTATCTATTTTATATGTATTAGTCAGTATCTGCAAATCTTGAACTCCTAATTTATCCCTGTCCACCCCCTTCCCCTCCTGGTAACCGTAAGTTTGTTTTGTATGTCTGTGAGTCCGGAATAGGCTTTCTAGTCCTGTCCCCCCAAGCCCTCCCACCTCCTAAACTTCCTGCCAGGTACAGGATGAAGTCTAAGTCTCTCCAGGACCTGGATCCTAGGCCCTTATCCCTCCCCATCCCCCATATGCTCTCACAGGTAGAGATATTTTGGAACAGTCCACGGTTTTCCATGCCTCTGTGTCATTTCACATGCTGTTCCTTCTGACTAGGACGCCCATCTTCCTAGACTTCTACCCTCCTCCTCAGCCTCTTTCCCCATATATTTAGTTGCTCCTTCCTCTGAGTTTTCGTAAAACTTTGCTCTGTCTCTCTTCAACAACTCTCTCACGTATTTCCCATAATCGTCGTGTTCACCTACATGTCTCCTCCACTAGACTGTAAAAGCCTCAAGGGACAGGGCATTATTTTTATTATTCTTTGTACCTCCAGCACTTGGCACAGTACCAGGCCCAGATTTAATGGTCAATAAGTGCTGGCTGAAAGAATAAAAATTGTAAGGCATCGTTAAATCAACTACACAAAGAGATGTCTTTTTCAGCGTCAGAGCAGTCTAGTGACTGTGAACACCACCTCTCTATCTCAGTCTTCATTATTCAAGTATCTCTTCCCTAATCTTCTTCCTCCCTAAAAGAACCCTGATTTCCTTCAAGGAAACACTCCCTCCTCCATGCAGACCCTATGGGAAATCTGACCTTATTCTAAGCTTCAGAATGTGCCAAAGGTGATGTCATTTCCATCCCTTCCCAGTGATTGGTTCCAGACAGGCATTTGACTGAATTCAGACCCATGAAATATGAGAAAAGATTCTAGGGGACTTCTCAAGCTTCCAGAAGCAATCCTTGCTGTCTTTCTCTAGACATAGCCAAATGCTACACGCTCAAGAAGCCCACCCAGAGAGGCCAGCAAAGCCAAGAGCATCTCAGGGAAATGGGGCAAGAGCCCCTAGATTAAGCCAGCACTGAAGCCTGCCCTGTCTCTGAACTTCCAGTCATGTAGCACAATAAATATCTTTCCTGTTTAAGTCCTTTTGACTTCTTTATACTGCTGCTTTTACTCATAATAAAATCGTCTCACCTGAAACATACTCACAATAATATACATATATATACATTTGAAAAATATCACTTAATCGCTCATGCCCTGCTCAGTTCTCCAAAAGTAAACATATCACCCATGTTGTCTGACTTTGAAATAGAGCATAGATTAAGGAAAACTGGTAGAGCAACCAGTGTCAGCTCATCAAGTTTATGACACAATAAAATCAACTGACAGGTCCGGTCACGTTTTGACAAAACTTGTCTAATGGCTAATTTCCCAATGACCATAAGGGCAAAGGTATGTCATAACTGAGATCTGGTTCAAATTTCTATAATTGTTCACCATCCTATGCTTTCTTCCCTGGCTTAATTGCTACAGTATATTGCTATGTCCATCACTCTTTTGATTGTCTTTTTAAAAAATTTAACCCTGAAATAATAATATTAATGGCTCTTGATCATCAAAAGAAGAGTACAGAGAAATGTGGAAAAAAACTTCAAAGCTAAGGGAATAAAAGCAAGCAAACCTGGGGCCCCCCGTTCAAAATGGTCTTAGACTGGTCAAAATAACTTCCTGGATTGGTGTTCACTCAGGAAAATGAAGCCTCCCACCCCCTGGATATTTTGAGGATAAAAATATCTAACGCGGAATTGGTTGGAGAGGTGGTACAAGGGCCGGAAGAACAGATGAGAAAAGGTGTGGTGTGGTTGAAGGGGCTGGAAGGGGACGGGGCTGTACCCAAATACCAGAAGGATGCTCCGCCCCGTGCCCCCGCAGTATGGGTGTATGCACAGTTGGCTTTCCTGCTGGAGGAGCTGTCAACGCTGCTTCTGCAGTCAGGAGCCAAAGAGCCCCTACACCTGCTGATGTCCCTGAAGCTGCCACCACGCGTCTGGAGCCACAGCTGCCTGCAGTCGTAATCAGCCCCTCGCCGCTGGTAGCAGTGGGCCACTGGAGTTGAAGAGATGACTCCTCTCCACCACCTGATGTTCAGCGACTTCCTGTGGCACGCTGGCTGGCCCAAAAAGGGGGAGTGTGGTTTGCAGACTTAAGCCCCCATGTAAGCAAAGAGAACCTGGAAGGGGGAGTGTGGCACTTTCCCGCCCATGCCATTAGGAGTCACAGTGAGAAGGACAAGACGGCGTGGGAATGTTCAAGACCATTCGATGTGCTTGTGCAAGGGAACCCCAGAATGCAAGGAGAGGAGCTCAGAACTGTAAGGAGGGAGGGAGGGGGTCGAAATATGAAGATAACTCCTGCAAGGCTAGGACGCGGCGGCGCGTTACTTCCTGCTAGGCAGGCACACTCACTGACGCGTGGAGCTGGAAGCAGCGCTCCAGAGAGTGGCTCGCTGCCTCTACCTTGCCTGCCAACCCACAAACAGGAACATTTTCCTTCCTTCCATTTTCTTTAGCCTGCCTTCCATTCTCTCCAGAGGACCCCACACCTTATCTTTTTCAACCAATCCTGCAGTGCCTTCAAAGTATGCCCTCAGTGGAGCCGGAAGGGCAGGGTTGGGTCTTTCGAGCCTCCCTAGCAAACAAGTCAAATAAATCTGCCTCTTGTTACTGCTGACCATTCTTACAGCAAAAGCAGAGTGTTACTCTGCTAAGAGAGTCTCTGTGTTTTTCTCTCATTTTCCCAAGACCATCATCCAAGTGAGAAGCGGATATCCTGGAGCAAGTTTGTTTACCAGACCTGGTTTGGAAAGACGTCTGGTGGCTCACACCACACCTCTTATTCCTGAATGTACTGCTTTAAGGCATCCATGGAAGAGCCCTGCTCATCTCCGCCTGCGCACAAATACCATGTCCCTAGTCAGCAATGGGTTCCAACAAAAGAATACCCCCTCTTCCTGATTTCTGCATGAAAGCTGGGAAGTTAAGCCGAAGCACTAAAGTCGTGCTAGTCAAGGATCACCTCCAGGCTAATGGATGCTAAAGTCAATGTGTGTATGGTCATGAATATTTCATTCAACTCCCAAATTCTCCCAGAGGCCAATGGTGAGCAAAGACTACAAAATGTAGGCACGATGCCTTCCTTGCTTATTTCACAGAAACCACCTGGCAGAAAATAAAATCCTACTTAGCCAGCCTCCCGCATTCCCCCAGCCCTAGCATCCAGGCCCAGACCCACCCCATCAGAAAGGTGGGCATGGGGACCACAAAGCAGCAGGTGGCAGGTGTGTGGCCCCATGAAGAGGGGCACCATGAATTGTGAGCTCCACTTGGTCGTCTCCCTCCCTGTCCAGACACCAGCTGCTCTCACAGTGCCTCATGGAAAGGGATGGACAAGGGGGAGAGAGACAACTGTGTACACAGGGCACGCATGCTCCCTGTGTGGATGCAGAATAAACCAGCATCTGAACAAGAACTTTTTAGGATACTGAAAAGGCCATTTGACATCATCGGCTCTTGCAGTAGCCCACCAGGTTATCTGAAATGTCCATGATTCATGACATCACTTCAGGGCCCCAGAATGTTTTCACAGGAACCAAGGGAAACACATTCATGGGCCACGGTATTGCTAGTGGGTAAACTTCAGTGATTACAAATGACTGGCCATCTCCAACACGGATTTATTTGACAGACCCAGCCCTACTTATTCCCTCATGGCCCAGAGACTAGGAGAGCCCCAAGGGTCAACAGGGAAAGGTGTAATAGTGTAACAGAGTGGCGATGAGTACAGGTTCTAGAGGCAGAAAGCCCTAATTTTGATCCTTGCCTTTTCCACTTACTGCTGTGTAATCCTGAGTCATTTACTTACTCCTGGTTTCAGTTTCTTGACCTGTAAGATTAAGATATTAGTAAACAGGCAGAATTCCAAGATGGTCCCAATATCCACACCCCCTGGTGAACATGCCCTGCATAATCCCTGGGACTGAGAATATAATGATGTGGTTGGGTTATGCTATGTGGCACAGTTGACTAAAAGAAAGGGAGAGTAAGTGGGTGGGCTTGACCTAATCAAGAGAGCCCTCTAAAAACAGCATTTTCTGCAGTTAGTCACAGAGAAAGAAGTCAGAGAGATGCCCACCCCTGCTGGCCTGGAAGAAGAAACAACAGCCATGTCATGAACTGCCTATGAGGGCCAAGTGGCAAAGAATGAGGTGTCACTGAGAGTGACTCCTGACTGACAGCCAACCAGAAAATGGGGCTCTTAGCCCTATTATCTATAAACTGAATTCAACCAACAACCTTAATGAGCTTGGAAGCAGATGCTTCCCCAAAGCCTCTTAGAAAGGAACACAACCCTGCTATTCCCTTGCTTTCAGGCTTATAAAACCCTGAGCAGAAGACACACACATGCCATGCCCAGATTTCTGACCTACAGAAGATAATCGATGGGTGTTGTCATAAGCCACTAAGCTTGCGCTAATTTACTGTGGGGCAATAGGAAACCCATACAAGCATCAATTCTGTAAGCTTTCAGCGAGAGGAGACATACATGTAAAGCATTTACCACAGTTTCTGGCACGTAGTCATCACTCAGTGAATTTTAAGATTATCATCATTCATGGGAAATCCACAGAGCACTGAGAAAAAAGACAAAACTCTACAGTGTTAAATTCTTATCTTGGAAAAATTACTTAACCTCCCTGAGTCTCAGCTTCCCCATTAGTAAAATGAAACAGCAGAGTCAATAATGATATTGGTTAGTACAGAGTCTCACAGATAGTAGCTCCTTTCATGACTCCACCGACACAGGAAGGTAACACACCTATTCCTATTTTAGACATGAGGACACTGAGAGTTGGAGAGGTTAAGTGGCTTGCCTACAATCGCACTTATACGGCAGAGTGAGGTCTCAAACCCAGGCTGTCTGAGTCCAAGTCTTGTGTTCCTTCCAACTACACCTTATTCCCTCAAGAACACTTGTAGTTCTGGAAGTGTGTGGTTCCAATAGCTGGATTTATCACACTAACTGCTTCCATTCTCTTCTCCTCATGAGCAACATCCACCCAACCACAGTTTGGTAGAAAGGGTTCTCCAGAGAAACAGAACCAAAGGAGATACCTGTGTGAGTATTTAGATAGAGAGGTGATTTATTTTAAGGAATTGGTTTACACAACTATGGAGGTCCAAGTCCAAAATCTGCAGGGTAGATCAGCAGACTGGTGACAAGTTGATGTCGCAGCTCAAATCCAAAGGCAGTCTGGAGCAGAATTCCTTTTTCCTCAGGGAGTAACAATCTTTTCCTAAGGCCTTCAACTGATAGGGTGAGGCCCACCCACATTTCGGAGGATAATCTGCTTTCTCAAAGTATACTGATATAAATCAATCTCATCCAGAAAATACCGTCACAGCAACACCCAGATATGTTTGACCAAATATCTGGGTGCCGTGGCCTAGAGGAGTTGACATAAAATTGACCATCACACACACTCACTGTCCTGTGTATTATAAGTTTCCTTACCCTTTGCTTGTTTACTTTCTCCACAACTTGCTTGTTGTGGAGTCTGTCTCACAGTGTGTGGGACCCCACGTGGAGGAAGCAGAAATGAGGTTGGGTTGGGAACTTTAGAGGGAACTTTAGAGGGAACTTGAGCCATTGACCAAGACTGGTTGCACAAACACACTGAGTGAGCGGAGACTCTCAGCACTTTATACTGGAGATCAGTTTCTAACAATCCACCAGGTAACAATTATAAAGCTCTGTCTCCATGGAAAACTTGGACACCTGCACATACATTTTCAGTTAGCTGTCATTTTATATTCTTTCCAAAGTGAAGAAGAAATAAAACGATAAAAGGAGTCAGAAAAAATAAGGATAGCCAAAACCATAAAGGTTAAGAATTTGCATTCCTGATGCATTTGGAAATACCACCATCTTTAAAACTTGTATAAATTTTTCATTTAATCCAAAATTAACCTCCACATTGAGGTCTTCCAAGCAGGAATGCTTTAATTTAAATGATCACCCTCATAGTAGGACAGACAACTTATCCCCTCCCGCCCGATCCCCACGCTGGGTCTGAAACTTGCTAATTAAAGAACTCATTTTTCAAACATTTTCTCGGCCACTGTTTATCAAGCTCCCTTTGGAAACTGGCAGCAGACTGGAGCTGCCTGGGACATGAAAAGTTCAGAAATAGCTTTCCAATTTCAAAATGCTTCTGGCTTAATTTCAAAGCACCGTCCCTATACTTATCATGGTTAATTTTATGTGACTTGGCTACGCCAGTGTCCAGATATTTGGTCAAATATTATTCTGCTTCTATGAGGGTGTTTTGGGGGGATGATTTTAACATTTAAAGGGGTAGACTTTGAGTAAAACAGACTGCCCTTCCTCATGTGAGTGGGCCTCATCTGATCAGCTGAAGTCCTGAATAGAACAAAAAGACTGACTTCTCCCAAACAAGAGGGAATTCTGCCAGCAGACGACCTTTGGACTTCACCTGCCACATAACCCTTTCCTCCTGGTCACCAGCCCATTGGCCAGCTCCGCAGATTTTGGACTTGCCAACCTCCTCAATTGTGTGATCATCTTATTGGTTCTGTTTCTCTAGAGCATTAACACAACACTCAAGGCAATTCTTGAAGCATCAAATGCTGCAGGTCTAATTAAAGGTAACAGAAAGTGCAGGAGTAAAGGTCAGCAGGTAGGAGAAGAGAGAGTTTTTGGAGATTAAAGATCAGAGTTCAGCTTCAGATAAAAGAGAGAATTGAAATCGGCCAAGAAAAGGAGGAAAGGCATAGGGAAAGGAAAAAAAGCACTCACAAGATTAACAATGGCTTCTAGATACTGAGCCCTGCCTCTGTACCAGGCTCTGTTAAGCTTTATAAGACTCCATGAATGGCCAAAATCCAAAACAATGACAACACCAAATGATGACAAGGACACGGAGCGACGAAAACTCTCAGTCATTGGTGGTAGCAATACAAAATGGTACAGCCGCCTAGAAGACAGTTTGGCAGTTTCTTATAGAGCTCATCCTGGGCTTACCATATTTTCCAGCCATCCTGCTCCTGGGTATTTAACCAAATGAGTTGAAAACATGTTCACACAAAAACTTGCACTTTGTTCATAAGTGTCAAAGATTGGAAGCAATCAAGATGTCATTCAGTATACAAATGGATAAGCCAACTGGCATAGTCTTATGATGGAATGTTATTCAGATAAGAAGAAATGAGCTATCATTCCTGTGCCTGATGAAGAGCTGCTGGGGTGCCCCTCACCGACAGGGGCCACTCAACACACTTTTGGCTGGTCCTCTAAGCTCCTCCCCAACCTGCAAACGCAGACTTGAAACGATCCGGAGACGCATCTCAGCACTTGCATACACTCCAGCAAGAGACCGGCTCCTGCCTTGACTCTCGCATGATTCACCCGTCGCCTAATTCTGATGTCCATCCAGGCATTAAATGGATTTTAGGTCTTTTAACCTAAAACCTTCTGCTACCTCAGTCATTATACCTAGAAATCAAACGCAAAGTGGGGCTTACTGAGTATTTGTCGTGAACAGGGTCGGCTCCCGTCTGAATGCCTGTGGGGCGGCGGCGATGAGGAGGCTCTGCAGGACAGGGGCCGCCGTGCCCTTGACCTTCCGCTGGGCTTCACCACCCGAGACCCCCGGCCTTTCCCGGGGTGACAAAAGCTGGAGGCGGGGCTCACTCCACAGCGTGGGCTTTTTAGCAGTGACTGCTCGCTGCCCTCCCCGCTGGACAGTGACGGGTTTGAACTGACTGCCTGGGCGCTGGGAGACAAGAAAGAGAAAGAGGTGCAGGGACGGTTTTCACTGCTGGAGGGAACTGGGACGCCAGCCGTGGGCGGGGAGGCCCTGCGGCTCATTCTGACCCAACTGTCAAACTCTCAGGAATTTCAGTCCACCTTCTTATAAAATGGAGATTTTCTACCCAACAAAAACAAAACAAAACAGGCCTAATGCAAAGGCATGAATCATTTTCCATCCAAAGAGTTCAAAGGAGATGCGTGTTTTCACTGACCACTATCATCAGCATCTGGGGTTGTTACGGACACTTGTGTGTGTTTTACCTCCTTTAATCTTCACAACAGCCCTACAAGGCAGACAATAGGTGTGAAGCAGAAAACAGCACTCGAGTTAAGTAACTAACTCATTCAGGGCCCACGGGGAGGGAGGCCTGGATATACCCCCAGCCTGCGTGAGTGTCGCTCCTCAAGCAGCCCTGGCAAGGAGCCAGAGTTTGAGACCTTGAAATAGGAGCCTCCTAGAAATATGTGTGTGTATTCATACACATATACATACATACGTATATAGTATATGTACACATATACAAGTATATATACATATATAAACACACATATGCATATATGTTCATATATAAACACATATAGGCAGTCAGCCCTCCACATCCCGTGGGTCCTGTATCCACAACCAACCTCAGATGGAAAATATTCAGGGGAGGGGGAGAATTTTGGAAAATTCCAAGAACAAAACTGGAAAGCAACTATTTACACAGCATTTACATTCTATTAGGTATTGTAAATAATCCACAGATGATTCAGAGCTTATAGGAGGATGTGGGTAGGTTATATGCAAATGCTACGCAATTTTATGTAAGGGACTTGAGCATCCTTAGATTTTGGTATCTGTGGGGGTTCTTGAACCAATCTCCTGGGACTACTGAGGAATGACTATATACTTCTTTCTTTATGGGCAAATTAGAAGATTTATTGCGTGTTCTAAAGATTCCAATTGATCTTATTATAATGGAATTGTCTGTCATTTTGTAATTTTTCCTTTAAAACTGTTTTGAGTTGTTCCCACACAATCAAAAAGATGTCGGGTCACCGACATCCATTCTTCCCAATCTTTTTTCACATTATCCACACATAGAAAATGATAATATTTGTATGGCCTGCTGAGGTTATCTGGGGGACATCTGGGCATATCTCTTTGGAACTTGGTGTGAAAACATCATCATTTTATTTATTTTATATATAATCGTGATAAAAAATAAAATATAAAATATTGGGGAAGATGTCAGCTATTGAACTCGAATAAAACCTCCCCCCAAGTCTTCTCACATTTTTGATGAGAATCTTGAGCTTACTTCTATGACAATAACAAGCATAACTTTCTTCTATCAGATTTTAAGGGTGAAATGGCTACACACAATTCCTGATCAAGAGGCTTTTGCACGGTGACCCTTCAGATTTGTGAGAGTCACATCAGTGAGAAATTCTGTTCACATAATTCTAATTTTATTTTATTTTTAACACATAATTCTAATTTTAAAACCATTTTATAACCATTGAAATTTTTACAACAGGGAAAACACTTTGAAAATCTAAGCACTCTTCTTTCTTTTCACTGGCAATTATAACATTGAAATGTATTTAATGATGGCAACAGATTTTTTTACATCAAATATTTCAAAATAATGATAACACTCTAATTTGAAGGGCATGCATGTCATCCTTCAGGCCCAATCAGCTGCAAATCAGACCAGGGAACCATCATCTGTGTGGTAGGCTCAACAACAGTCCTCCAAAGAGGTCTGTGCTGCGATCGCTGGAACCTGCGAACACGTTACTTCACACAGCAAGGGGAACCTTGCAAATGCAGTTAAATTAAGGGTCTCAAGATGGGTGGATGGTCCTGATGACCCATATGGACTCAAGGGTCTTTCTAAGGAAAAGTAGGAGGCAGGAGAGTCAGAGTCAAAGACGTGACAACAGAAGCGGAGGGGAGAGTCAGAGAAAGATATGGAGACACTATGTTGTTGGCCTCGAAGATGGAGGGAGGGGTCATGAGCCGAGGCCTCTAGAAGCTAGAGAAACTTAGGGAACAGATCCTCTCCTAGAGCTTCCAGAAGGAATCCAGCCTTGCCAACATCTTGATTTCTGGTCCAATGAATCCCATCTCAGACTTCTGACCTCTAGAATGTAAGAGAATAAATCTGTGTTTTTTGAAGCCGCTAAGTTTGTGGTAATGTGTTACAGCATCAGTGGAAAACTAACACATATGCTTAGACTGATGGGGAGCCAGGACCTGGAGCTGGGCCCCCAAGGAACCCAGCCCAACTTCTGTATCTCCCCCACTTCCAACCACCCTCTTCTAGGGGACCAAACACACAGATTCTCCAACAGCTCCATGGGACCTTGTCCACAGAGGGTAGCAGCAGTGCGCCCTGCAGAAGTAGGTCTTAGGGGACAGAGCACCTTGACCTCACTCAGCACACCAACAAGGAACCAGGCATGCTTGATGCTGGATGCTGCTCAGGATGGTTGCCACCCAAGGGGCTCACAGAGCAGCCATGAGACTTTGCTCCACTTGGACTGCCCTCCAAGAAGCCCCAGCTGAAGCTGCTCCAGAGCTCTGACTGCCGCAGGCCCTGCCCTGCCACCTTACAGCTGAGAGTAATAATGTCTTGTAGCACAACTGTACCCATTTGTGACGTCTCACTGTAAAGATGACAAACTATCGGGAATCTCTGACTTCTGGGGCAACTGTTACTGACTTTGGCAACACATCATGATTTTCCCACTTCCAACTTCTCAGCAGAACTTGACCTAGACTTCCCGCAATCATCACGTGGCAGGTAACCAAGTTAGTGGTGCAATCTGCATTTGCACCAAGAATCTTGCCCCGTACAGAAGTACTCAATAGAAATAGATCAGTGCCTTATATTTTCACTTTTCTGTCTTCTGTGTTTTCTGTTGGGGTGGGGTAGCCAGGGAAGACATTCTGAAGTTTCCAAGGGCAGCCCACGCCTCACGCTCCCCAGCGCTGACACACAGAAGACACACACTGACACAGCTGGGCCACCTGTGTGCATCTGTATTGATTCATCAGGGCTCCATTTGACTGGCTAGTGCGTGCGCTGCCAGTTGTTAAGTTGTTTTAATATAACCCTTGCTGTACCATTTGCCTGAGTACTGGATGTATGACAACACAGGAGAACCCATTTTTCAAGGTCTCTGATATGAGTATTAAGAAAGGACAGATGAGAGGGGAGAGGATAGCTCCGTGGCAGAGTGCATGCTTAGCATGCACGAGGTCCTGGGTTCAATCCCCAGTACCTCTGCTGAAAAAAGAAAAAAACACCTGATTACCTCTCCCTAAAAAACTAATAAATAAATTTTAGAAAAAAGAAAGAAGAGATGACCAAAGAAACTTTGTTGTAGATTTGAATATATCTACAAGAATATATTGGATATACTATATCATATTCTTAATTATCCACTAAAAAGGTGTTTAAACCTCATTAGACCTGTTTCTCCTTCTGAGAACTGGCAATTTCTATACCCTAAAGCCAGTCCTTTGTGGTCCTTCCAAAACATCAAATTCAACCCTCTGTGAGCTCTTAGAGAATGCCTGCTTGGTGTGCCTTTTTCTTTCTCAAAAGGTAAGGAAGGAAACAGGAAAGCCTGTAGAATGGATTGTGGCCCCATCTACCTCCTTTCTCAGATACATCATCCTCCTCACAGCACTTCTGTCTGAAGATTTTCAAAGCCCTTTTGAACAATCTGTGAAAGTTTATGTGTTAACAGCTGGGCTCAGATGTCAAAACCCCTTACCTGTGGCAAGTGTGACACATCTGACGGGCAGCGTTGAGAGGGATGAGCAGGCGCACAGCCGCCACCCTCCCTGCTTTCGTTCAGCGCTGCAGTGGGTCCGGTCCCCACACTGAGTCTGAGGAACAGCAGACAATCTCACTCTTCCCTGCCACAGCAGCCGGAATTACGCCACACTTAAGATCCTCGAGTGCTCCTGTCTGGTGCCTGTTTTATTCTTGGGTCCCTTTCATCACCCGATGACAACAGAGCAACACACGAGGAGGGCACTGAATAGACAGCAAAGGAATAAACCTCTCTGCGGCTTGTGCAGCTGGTGGATGCAGCATCCTGAGTCCAGTCCTAAAACTTTCTCTTTTCCGTGTGGCACAGGTACCTCTCCTCACCACCCCCACCCTGTCATGGCATGCCACTGCCCACAGGAAGAGGCAGGCACTCCACGGAGAGGGAGAGGGTCACTTTTTTTTTAATTAAGGTATAGTTGATTTACAATGTTGTCTTAGTTTCAACTGTACAGAAAAGTGATTCACTTATATATATGTATATGTGTGTGTATATATAGATATATATCCTTTTTCAGATTTTTTTCCTTATAGGTTATTACAAGATATTGAGTATAGTTCCCTGCGCTATACAGTAGGTCCTTGTTGTTTATCTACTTTATATATAATAGTTTGTATCTGCTAATTTCAAACTCCTTATTTATCCCGCCCCCAAACTCCCCCTTCGGTAACCGTAAGACTGTTTTCTATGTCTGTGAGTGTTTCTGTTTTGTAAATAAGTTCATTTGTATGATTTTTTAGATTCCACATATAAGTGACATTATATGATATTTGTCTTTGACTTACTTCACTCAATATGATCATCTCAAGGTCCATCTATGTTGCTGCAAACGGCATTATTTCATTCCTTTTTACGGCTGAGTAGTATTCCATTGTATATGTGTACCACATCTTCTTTATCCACACATCTGTCAATGGACATCTAGGTTGTTTCCATGTCTTGGCTACTGTAAATAGTGCAGCTATAAACATTGGGATCCCTGAATCTTTTCAAATTAGAATTTCTGCAGATGTACGTCCAGGAGTGGGATTGCTGGATCATACGGTAAGTCTATTTTTAGTTGTTTAAGGAAACTCTATACTGTTTTCCATAGAGGCTGCACCAATTTACATTCCCACCAACAGTGTAGGAGGATTCCCTTCTCTCCACACCAGGAGAAGGTTACTTTGTACCTGAAAGTTGAGTAATGTACTGTAACTTTCTTGAGAAAGAAGACAACATTGGGCCCCATAACTCAAAATGAAGAGACTGGTGTATAGAGTACACTACATTTTGTTAAAATATGTTTACTTTATCTTTTTCCTAAAGAGTAGTTAAGAGCTTAATGTCTTCCTAAGAAGTCACATAAGCAGATTACTAGAACGTCTACACCAATTAATTATGTTAACCTGCCTTCCTGGAGCCTGCTTCCTAACTTTTGAAAATAAGAAGACATCAAAAAGTAAAGAAGTTTTTAGTTTGAAGGCTTCCCCTTCCTCTCATGGAAAGAAAGCACAAACGAAACACTAAGCAAATGCCATGTTAAAGAAATGACATTTGCTTACCACAAGGGAAGATAAAAATCCTAGTCTTATATAGAACTAATGAGAAGATACATGGTATTAGCTTGAAGTCTAATTTAAAGTGGACAAAATGCAATCAGATGATAAATTACAGGTATGCACCGTTTTAAGAAAAAATTCATCCAACAAATGTTTTACTATGAGACTATGTGTATCACAGTATCAGTTCTGCTGGTCACTCGATACAGGTGGCAATTTTTTAAAAACAAATTAGGGTGATGTTTTCTATCATTTTCTAAATGTGGGCTTGAAACACTAGCACATGCAAATAATTTTATTTTTCCCTAGTTCCTGTGCCTTAAACTGAGCACTAGGACTAGGCTAATGGTAATGGCTGATCAATGGTCTGAAGAGAAAGGCAGCTTACCCAGGCAATTTATCTAAGCAAGTCATGGGCTGAGTCCTATAGAAATGCAACCCATTATTTTACAGGCATATCACATGTATTTTTCACTGAAAATAAAATTTTATTACAAATGAAGCACTGACACCATATTCCAATTTATAGGCTATGATACACAATTTTGAAGCACAATTTAAAATAAATACAAACACCTATTTCAAATAGATATACTGTTTGAATTCAAAATAAATGATGGAGTGGTCTATCATGGCAAGGAGTATTTTATCACTGATATTTTATTACTGATTTATCTCCAGTTCAGAATATTGGCGTAAGTTCTAATAAAAAGCAGGCTGACTTTCAACCAGTTTATTATTGATCTTAAACTTCTCTTTGGCTTGTCTTTGGGGCAGACAGTTCCCTACCCTTGGCAGGTCACAGTCTTAGTTACTGCCTCAAGTCCTTTTTAGGATGAAGCAAGTATAAAAGAATGAGTTCTAACAGACCTAGAAACTAAACAAATCAGAAGATATACTTAGGAATTTCAGAATACCATTGCCTATAGGAAATCTTATTAAAACCATTCTAATAAATGTGCAGCTGTTATCGATCATTGCTTAATCTTCTTTCCATTGCTCTATTTTGCTTTAGGAAGATGTAGTTCATTCGCCTCTCAAACAAGATCGAACAGCCACCCTTTATTAGAATTTTGGCAGAACCCCACTGCAGCCTTCAACTGAACTTATTTTACACTTTGGGAGATTGCCCCAGCCCTGCCCCCAGCAGATTCTGTGAGTACAAACTCCTCTGTAATAGCTTTTAACCCCAACAAAAATAATAAGGACCTCTTGTTAAAATTTTAGACTTTATCAAAGATTACAAATTCAAATGTATAGGGCCAGGCAAGTAATAAATAAGTAAAACAATGAGGGACTGGTGGAACCGTGTAAACTGGAGACTTGGAGAGGCTGTGCATTCAAAAAAGGTCTGCACCATGCCAGATCACAAGGATACTGTGGTGGTGGTGATGGTGTCTTGGAGTTTCTATTTTATTAAACTTCAGTTTTTGGAAAATTTATTTACTTTTCTTTAAGATCTGTTTTAGGTAATTTTAATAATATTTCCATGGATGCTGGAAAAAAGTATATAGATAGAGAGTAGATATAGATATCAGAGAAACCCTTATTAGTGATGCTGTTCAGATTCTCTTTCTACTTCTAACATGATTTGCTTTGTATATTTTGAAGCAGTTATTTGGTTCATAAGGGTTCATAACGGTTATATAGTTTTGACAATAATTTAGTTTATCAACATAAAAGTTCCCATAATCTTATTTAATTTGTTCCTGAAATTCTACCTTATCATATTTACATTGTGCCTTGGGGTTTTTTTTTCATTATTTAATATACCTACACTTAACCTTTTATATTTAAACATTTGCTTCATTTTGTTTTAAGTTCTACTGCTTTTCAACAGCATGAAACTGGATTTTGTTTTTTTGGCTCAGTATGAGTCTCTACTTCTTTTAATGAGGATATTTTATTCCTTTTTATATTTATTATTTCAATTGATCTGGTTGTTCTCATTTTTATCACAGTATTCAATGCTTTCTTGATGCTAATTCGGTCTTATGACTTTTACTATGTGGATTCTTTTTGTTTGTCTTATGTTTGTTTAGTTGATTTTGATTTGTCATCTCCAGGGTTCTAGAAATTCGTTTGCTTTTTATTACATTAAATAACCTAATGCCTCTGTTTACAATACTTTATCCTGTATTTCTCTGTCAGAACCAAGAGAATACTGTATTTTTTCATTTGCCCCTATTAGATAAGAAATTAAGCTCATTCTTTCTTCTCTTCTGTCCACTTCTAGGGTTTTTGTTCATATAATCTGGACTTTAAAATACAGATTACTGTCATTATCATATTATATATTCTCTTTTAAAAGGATGGTGGGAAATTTGCATTCATCTTTTTTTCACTTCAATTCTGCTTTTGCTGCCTTCAATGTAATTGTTAATTCCACAATTGCCTTCTTGCTGTGAGCAATCCTCTCTCAATTCATCTAACTCCCTTTTAGGTAAAAAGGAGTATCCAACTGCCGTTTCAGTTCAGCTCTTTTTTACTTTTGGCTTTCTCTCCTGATTCATAGAGGTCAAGTCTTCTTGAATGTCAAGAAGTCTTCTAAAATTTTCTTCTGGGTTCTGTGGGAGATGATTTTTAAGGGTGTGATTTTCCTCTGAGTTGCCCACATCCTTTCCTTTTCTTTGCCCTGCACAATTTTTTCATGTCTCCCATGTTATTGTTTTCTCTTCCCTGAATGAAGCATCCACCCAGCTTCAGAGTTGGTCAACACAGTGTGATATGCCAGTCTCCCCAGGGTAATTAACGCTCAGTTCTGTGAGTTTTCGTACAATGATCTTTGATTTGCTGCTGAGCTATCTATTTCCTACCTCTTTCTTGTTCTCTCCACCTGAACCAATGGAGTACATGACAGACTAGAATTTCCAGCGTGCACTGCTCCCAAACGAGTGCTTTATTTGCAAAACTACGTCTCCCAAAATGTTGCACACATGTGTGCCTACACAACACACACGCGTGTGCGCGCCTGCACACACACACACCTTGTGCCCAGATGACTTCTGAGATTTTGTCTCTGCCTAGACAGAGGAAGTTGATAAAGGAGGCACCTGGAAAAAGGATGCACTCTTCTAGCCTCAAAGAGGATGATCCAAAAAGTGTAGCTGATCATTTTCAAGTTATATAGGACCTAAGTTCTTGCATTTAGAGGACAAGTCGTGGTGGGATATGATGTATCCCTTGACCTTTTTCTCAGGCAGTCTGTTCTGGAAACAAATCTAAAGCTTGAGTAGCTTTCCTAGTCCAACTCCATCTGCCTTATTATTATTGTCAGTCCTTCCAAGATTCTGTCATTGGATTGTCTAGTTTTAGGTGGTGATATGAATGGTCATCTTATACTGAATCTTTGTGGATATTTTCATAAAAAATAAACCAGAATTCTCTTTAACTATTTATACACCTTTCCCCCAACCTCTGCCCCTGTACAAACACACATACATGCATGAACATGTGCACACACCACCACACTGCCAGGCTGTTTAAGATTCCCTTCCATCTAATTTTGATGTCAATGATGCAAAACATCCCTGGAAATCACTCAGAGAAGCTCCTGCCAAAAAAAAAAAAAATTCTGGAAGTCACTGAAAGAGGTTTCTGCCATCAGATGCTTAGATTTACTCCTATATCACAGTGACCATCCATACATTGGGAAGTTCACAGGGTGAGGCCTAACTTTTGAACTGAGTCTACAGAGCAAGGAAATACAACTGCTTAAGCTTGTCTCCTATGTACCACTCTGCCCCCTCCCTCCACACAGGAAATGGATGCTGGCAGATGGTCCCACAGGCCAAATCATGGTCTTGGTGTATTAAAAACTCATCCTTGCTCCCCTCGTGAGGATAGTAGGCTACCATCAGGTGCTGTGTGTTCCAGGACATAACACCATATGGTTTCCACAATAGCCAGAGGCTTAGTAAATGTTGCTAAAAAGCGGACAGTTGAAGGGCTGCCTCTGCTTGCTGCAGAGGCCTTTGTCTTGCCAGAAATCACTGCCTGCCCTGGAGAGCCCACAGAAGGATGGTAAATCCAGTGAAGAGAGCAATCGCAGCATCTGCCCTACTCATTGCTGAGGAGCCATTGGAGTCAAACCCCTCCCACCTAAGCCATCGGCCACATAGGTCCACGTGGACTCTGTGCAAAGATTAGGGGAGAAGCAATAGGAAAAATCCAGTTGGAAGCCCCAGAGACAACCTAACCTCGTCGTCCTCCTGGGAACCCACCGAAGGTCTCATGAGCCCTTCACTCAGAGGTGCGGTCCCTGCAGCTCCTCTCTGGACCTCAGGTCTCCTGCCTCCCTGCCCCTCAGTTACTGTGTGGCTTGGCCCAGCTTCCAATGGCCTCTGTCAGAGACTTGGTTAATTTTGTTATCCTTCTTTCCCTTCTTTTCCAATCTCTCCTTCCTTCCTTTCTTCTTCTCCTTTATTCTGTTTAATTTGAAGGGGGGCACTGGGGAAGGGAAAGAGATGTCAAGCTGTTTGGCCAACTGAGCAATCTGAGCTACTGCAGATCTCTAAATACTGCTAATAAAAGAGAATTCGAAGAATGACAGCCTCCGTTATGACAGGTATGATTAGACTGCCTGGCATGATTCATCTTTATTTTATTGGAGGCTGAGGGAAAAAAAAGATTAAACCATCATATTTATCACTATTTGAAAAAAAATTTTTTAAAGCCTTTCCCTGCATACTGAAGACTGCACCTCTGCTCGGAGAGAAATTTAAAATCCACTCACGGTTGTCGGCAATGAATGAGCTGGCCACGATCAGAGCATTTGGGAAGGAGTTGATATTTGTGTCTGAACAGATGATCATTTACATCAATGTGGACAATGAGCTAGAAATTTCTACCACCTGTCGAAACAGCTACAATGAAACGTAGAGCCGGGATAAAAGATCCTTCTTAGGATGGCAGCCCACGGCAGGGCTCAGAGCAGCTGACACAGTGAGCAGTCAGGGCCAGGTGTCAGAAGGGAGGGGACGTGAGCAGTGCCGTGGAAGCACTGTCTTCTTCCAGCTTCGTTCAGACGCGGGCTGGTGCCTGCAGGCTTTAGGAGAGAGCGCTCAGGGCATGGGGGCTCTTGCTGCTGTGTCCAGCGCCCTACAGCTTCGCAGTCAGTTATGGGGGGTGTTGCAATTCTCCCTTCCCACATGCTTTCTCAAATGGGGGAGAAGGTGGCAGCAGAGCTGATACTCCAGGAATTTCAGAAATCCGGAGTTCTCCCACAGGAGGGTGCCCCCATTCCACTATGAGTTAGGGAGGAGGAATGACTTGCTAATTTGGAAGTTCTCACTATCCTTTCCTCCCTTGCCCCCACCCCACTCCCCCAAAATACATGACCTATACCCCCCCACACTTCCTCTCTCTCTCCCTCTGCCTCCCCTCCCTCTTTCACTTTATTCTCGGGTATATATGATATCAGAAAACTCAGAGTGGGATAAATTTTACATGAAAGGAATTAGAGCACGTAGAATTTAGAGATCATTTTGGTTTCGGTTGGTTGGTCAGATGTTTAACTTAATCTGATTTTATTAGCAATTTATTTCTAATTTATTCGCCATCCAAGGAATACAACTTTAAGAAGACATAACAACTGTACATAAACAACTCCATAAAAATGGAAACTAAGCCTTGCTTCCTTAGTGCAGCAGAAAAATCCTTGTACTGGAAGCCAAAAAGCCTAGTTTCTACCCCTGATTCAGCAGCTACTTCGTTACCTGATCCTGGATGAGCTATTTTGACATCTAAGCCATTACGTTTCTCATCAGTGATACTTAACTTTCAGGGGCAGGGACCCCTCTGAGTATTTGATGAAGCTATAGACCCTCTTCCCAGGGAAACGCAAAGCTTTGCACACACTTCTGAGCTTCCTGGGCTCCCCGCAGCAACCCACCCAGGACTTCACCTGCGTGAGTCCCAGGTCGCGAGTCCTGAATGGGAGAATCGCGACAGCACCCTCCCGCTCTAAAGGGCGCTACCCTGTGAATCCACCAGCAGGAGATACTGCTGAGGGATTTGTTTGAGGAGAAAGAGGAAGAAGGAAGAAGAGGAGCAAAAGAAAAGAGAATGAGGAAGAAAAAGAGAAGTTCTACTTCTAGTAACTCCAGAAGCACTTTAAAATCCAGCCGTTAGGTGAACTACGTAAGTGAATTAAACGCAATGCAATTAAACTTCATGTCAGAAAGGAAAATGCAATGTAAAATCTTAACTCGTTTTAAAGTTACGCCCTCTCGGGAACAATAAAATAACTTATACTGAATAAAATAAAGGAAAATGGAAGCAAAAAGCATTTACCGTAACGAAACGATTATCTCAAAATGTGATTAAATACTTGAAATTCTATGATAATTGAATTAATATTTACTTTTTTTTTAATCATCTGGTTCCTGTGACTTGACTCTTAAATCTTTTGGGAAAATAAACCTCCACTACAGGTTTTTAGTTCTGTAAGAACATATCACTACCCCCATTTTTTAAAATGCAATTTTTGCAACTCAGCAGAGCTATTCAATCTAAGAGATTTAATTAACTTGAGATGAATGTTTTGAGCCAAGCCCCAAGCAGAATACAGCCTCTTACAAACATGACATGAACGCTGAGCCAGAGAAGCCGTGAGCTCAGTCCTGGAGATGGGGCACTAAGCTCTGCCTGGGGCTCTGTTGGTCCCTCTCCAAGTACAGGTGTTGGCCCTGATCATCTCTAGGGTCCTCTCCTGCGCTACTTTTATGAGTCTCTCTTCATCACAATCCCCAAGGCACTACCATAAATCAACAAAAGGGGCCACAACCAGTTTCCTTCCAAACACAGGAACTTGTGCATTTGTGGCTCTAAATATATAAAAGGTCCAAACTGAGCAGAAAAAGTCAAGGTAAAATAAAATCTAACCTTATGACAATTCCCTAAACATGCTTTTTTTTTTTTTGGTTTTTTTGGAGGGGGAGGCAATTAGGTTTATTTATTTATCTTTAACGGAGATCCTAGGGATTGAAACCAGGACCTCATGCATGCTAAGCACGCACTCTGCCACCAAACTCTACCCCATCTAAACATGCTTTCTCTAACTGCTAGGTATTCCCAGAAAGTAGAGAGGCAAGGAGCCGGAAGACAGTCTATACTTGAATATTATCAACTCGTAATTATTGATTACTAATTTGCCCTGAACATTCCTGGCTAGAGGAAAAATGTTAAACAGTTTCCTAACTCTCAGAACTTGTAACCAAAAGTGGACAACAGCAAACTAGGCAAACATAAGTATACTTATTTTAACAAGACTTACAGTGGAGATTGCACACTTACAGGAGCCAGGCCAGTGACGTAAAAGTGTGAATCGAGTTGTGTCTGATGTCACAGGGGGCACTGGGGACTGGGGAAAACAGAACCATTTTGTTAGCCAAAATAAACGTGTCTGCAGGTGAAACTGATGCACAGGCCAGATCTAGTTTGAAATTCTGACTTAGAGGCTCAGAGAAGTGCCTTTTGAGATTATCCAGCTAGTGAAAGGCAGAACAAGAATTCAAACATAAGCCTTTTAGTTCTCAGACCAGTGTTTTCTCCACTTACATCACAGCTTCCTTTTCTCAAAGGTTGGGGCAAATTCCCCTCAGAGCAGACGCTGGCATCATTCTCTCCCATCCCTCTCACTGCTGCCCCTCAGACCTTGCTCCACACTCACAAGCATCAGACTCTTCTAAAACACCACTTTTATAATGTCCCTTCTCTGCTCAAGAAGCATTAGGGCCCCACCTGTCTCTTCATGCCACCAAAGACCTCTCTAATCAGGCCCTGCTTAACTCAAACCAAGTGACTTGAACCAGGGTAGGTTGACTCTAGGTGCTCTCAGCCTCATCATTCGTGGCTTAATCCTTTATTCACCACATTTCTCCCTTCTGGAAAGTTCTCCACACTCATTATCTAAATTCTTTGCAAATAAATAACGTGGTAACATCAATCTCAGTTTTTCACTGTAAAATGATGAGTACACAAAGGGGCTTCCTCAAACCCCTCCCAGATTCTCTTCTTGACCTGGGATGACGCTAACCTTGTGGAGTCTTCCTTTCAGTGGCTAGTAGTCCTTACATTTCTTAAAGGGCTCAGTAACAGAACAACCAGGGAACCCAAAAAGGGGCAGGTGCTCAACTTCAAAGACACACTGGTCACAAACAGGCAGAAGTTGCTCTTGTAAGGCATGAACCCATTTTTCTGACTCATATCAATGTTCTCTGGAGGACAGTGATATCAGTCACGTGTCATACCCAGAGAGAGAAAAAGCAAGTAACATGGTTGATGGATAGAGCACCCTCTCCATCATCCAAATCTGGCACCTTCCTTGTGGGTACAGAGAAAAGGGGCTAGGAAGAGGACCCCACGATGCTGAAAGAGAAGTGGCATCTGGGCTCATTTTTTTTCAAAACCACTGAAGCACCCTGGACACGCTTCAGGCTTTGACATTCAGAACGTCACCTAGCTGTTAACTCTCAAGGTTTATTCTCTATTTTCCTACTCATATCTTAATGGTATTTCATTTCTCTCATTTTCAGGCCGGCTCAGGTGCAATAATGAAATTCTAGGTCAGGGATCATTTTTGCACATGATCAACCAGCTAAAAGAACAGTGAGTGCCTTTCCAAAAAATGAATTGTTCACCTGAGGTAATTAGCCAGCGGTTCCTAGTTTCTAACTATTCTCATTACAACCTATCTCCTCCTGCCAAAGTGAGAGTGCTGTGGAATGTGGACCTTCACGTGGGCACCGTTCCCAAGTGTGGGGTTTGGAATGAGCAGAGATGCTGCCGCCTTGCATCCGCCGTGAATGAGACTCTGTCGTCGGACAGAGGCTTTCATCAGCCAGCCCGGCTGGAAACCTTTCTGTGTGAGCGGGAGCCTGCCAGACTCTCATATCAAAAATCCACAGGCTTTATTTAACTCTCCCTGGAAGGAGGTATAAAGGTTACAAAATAATGAGGAATAGCTCTGTTGAGCAGGAACCCAAGAGTCACAACCTCTTTGTTAAAAATGACAAAAGAGGTAGGAGATAAACTCTATGCGGAACAGAATCTGGGCTATTTAACCCGCCGAAGGGGGAGCCGGGAGGGAACAAAATCGCAGGATTCATACATATGAAGGGATATTATAATAGGGGATGCCAAGCAGCTGTTCCTGATTCCTCTGAGGACAGGTAAGAAATGGGCTTTAATAGTAGCAAAAGGATTCGCAAACATTTGAGTATGTTGGAAAGAATATATATGAAGACGGAAAACTAGTCCCTGTTCCTCCTTCAGCCAGTGGGCTAGCCTCGGTTCTGCTGCTTTCTGGAGAAACAGAATGGGATAGCCACCCCCCCACCCCCGAGCGCCCCAGGACTACTGTGAGAGTAAAAAGCAACGATGAGCATTTAAATGCACAAAACTGCACGTGTTAGCAAACTCTAAGGAATCGTTACCTCGGCTTCTGGGAACACTAGGTGAGGAGTCTGATGTCGTTTCACCAGCCCTGCACTAAATTACCTCCTGACCTCATGGGGTAGCATATAGTCACCCCCAACTTAACGTTTATTTCCCCAGAGCAAAACAGATGGAGTGTGTACATATGTGTGCTTGTAGACACCAAGAGTCCCAATGATGTCAACTTTTAAAATTCTCTTTTAGATGCTGATTTAGATCTAAATCAAAGTAACACAAAATGCTGAAGTATATGAGAGAATAACTTGGTTTATGAGTCATTACTGAATACTGATGTCTAGGATTTTGTTATCATGTGGCTTTCAGTCTTTGCCAAAACCACCAAAATATAGCATCCCAGCTGATAATGTTTTATATCTAGAAAACCCACAAGAACCCACGGAAAAACTAGATAATAGTAAAATAGTAGATTATAAAATTAATGTACAAAAATTAATAGATTTTATACATATATACAAACAAAAAACAGAATAGAAGAGAATGCCCCATTTGTGACATCAAAACATGCAATAAAATACCAAGGTGCAAACTTAATAAGAAATGTCCAAAATTTATATGATGAAAACTACAAAGCACTCCTTTAAGTCTCAAAAGTAAACTTGAAAAAAAAAGATATGCCATGTTTTGGCATATCAGTTATCAGGAAGGTAATATATAAATTTGATACAATGAAATATATAATTTCATCAGAATTATTTTCTGGCACAAAGCAAGTTTACTACAAACTTTGTTTGGAAGGACATAAACAATAATAGCCAGGGGGAAAATAGAAAGACAGAAAGACAGAAAGACAGAAAGGAATGAAGGAAGGAAGAAAGGAAGGAAGAAAGGAAGAAAGAAAGGAAGAAAAACAATGTGGGGAGTATAGGGAACTAGCTTACATAAAATAAAATCTCTATAATTAAAAACACTGGTGCATTGGCACATAATTAGAGAAACCGATGGAACAGAATAGAAGATCCAGATATAGACCTAACTGCACATGAAAATTTAGTGTACAGTAAAGGAGGCATCTCAAATTGGTGAGAGCAGATAAATGATAGGAGTATAACTGGCTAGCTATATGAAAAAATAAAATTGGATCCGTTTCTCACACCACACATTATATAAAAATCCAAATGGATTAGAGATTCAAATGTAAAACATAAAGCTATACAAATACCATAAGAAAATATAGGTAAATTACTCTAGAAGTAGAGAGAGGGAAAATTTTTCTCACTGTGGCTCAAAATTCAGAAATACGAGATAAGATTAATAAACTTGATTAATAATCAAAAGCTTTGGAATAAGTCAAAGCACCATGAACAAAGTAAAATACCAAATGATGAATTGGGCAAAACTATTTGCAACTAAGGTCACAAAACGTTGATGTTTCTAATACATAAAGAAATTCTAAGAAAACAAGAATAAAGGTCCAACCCTGAAAGAAAAATACGCAAGATGATGTCAGTGAAAATGTCAGAATAAGAAACTGAAAAAGCCCTCCTCCAGAAAAGCAACTAAAACTGGCAAAACTGCCAGAATCAACTTTTTTGAAACTGGAGACAAACCAAAAGCTTGCTGCAACTTTGGGAGGACTTAATCAGCAGAAAGGGCTGGATCTCAGTAAGAACAGTGAGGTTTGTAGCATTTCACTTTCCCTAGTCCCATCACCTGTTTCTTAGCCTAACAGCAACCTTGAAAGAAACAGCCCACATTCCTAGGACCAGTGCTGATGCCAGAGGGAGCAGAAAAGACCTTATTTGGAAAGAGTTGTCCCTAGTTGATCTCTCTGGAAGCTCCACAGAAGACTACCTCAGAAGGCATGTTTATCTCACCCACGTGGGACTCACCCTGCAGTATGACCATGACCCAAGGGTTATGTGTCAAAAACATGTACAGGCAAATGTTTTAATTGCTGCTGTATGCAGTAGTGGGTAACAGTTGGAACAAACAATAGATGAACTAAAAAGCTTAGAAGAAAGGCTGGGAAGGGATACACTTTGGGGAATAAGGGTTTGGAAAAGATCCAATATTTTCCTCACAATCGAGAAGACCACACACATAAGCAGACTGTACACATGTTCAGGAAAGACCTCAGAAGGCCTTCCATTCCCAGTTCTGGCTGACCTTGACTCTCTGCGCAAACAGGAAATGAAGACTAAGGCAGAGTTGTACACTGCCTGGCTGAGTACTGAAAGTGTGCCCCACCACACACAGAGAGTCCATGTGCAAAAACTGAGAGCTATTTTGTGTCCAAACACTTAAGGAAATCTATATCCAATCATTAACTGACCATGAGTCTAACAGAACAGAAACTTCAGTGGTCACAAGTGTCAAAAAGATAGACTTTTAAAAATTGGTTCAGAGAAGTCACCAAAGAACAAACAACTAAAACAAGTAGAAACAACAAACTCTGAGGAAGATGGGGGATCTTATTTCCAGAGTCACCACATTGCAGTATTCAAAATGTCCAGTTTCCATTTAAAAAATTATAAGATATGGAAAGAAATAAGAAAATATGGTCCATATACAGGGGTAAAGAAACAATCAATAGAAACTGTCCCTGAGGTAACCCAGACATTGGAGTTATTACAAAAAATATTTTGAATCAGCCATTTTATTTATTAATTATATATATATATATTTTATTTATTAATTATATATATATATAATTGATTATATATATAGTTGATTTACAATGTGTTAGTTTCTGGTGTACAGCATAGTGATTCAGATATATATATAGATATATAGATATATATAGATATATAGATATATACCTTTTCATATTCTTTTTCATTATAAACTATAACAAGATATTGCATACAATTCCCTGTGCTATACAGTTAATCCTTGTTATTTATCTATTTTATATATAGTAGTTTTATCTGCTAATCCCAAACCCCTATTTATTTCCTCCTCCCACTCTCCTGTTTGGTAACCATAGTTTGTTTTCTATATCTGTTCTGTTTTGTAAATAAGTTCATTTATGTCTTTTTTTTTTTTTAGATTTCACATATAAGGGATATCATATGGTATTTGTCTTTCTGTGTCTGACTTACTTCACTTAGTATGATAATCTCTAGGTCCATCCATGTTGTTGCAAATGGCATTACTTCATTCTTTTTTATGGCTTAGTAGTATTCCCATAACTTCTTTATCTAATCATCTGTTGATGGACATTTAAGTTGTTTTCATATCTTAGCTATTATAAATATTGCTGAGTCAGCTATTTAAAATATGTTCAAAGATCTAAAGGAAAGCATGCCTAAAGAACAAAAGGAAATCATGAGAAAATTTTCTTACCAAATAGAGATCGTCATTAAAGAGATAAATTATTCAAAGGAACCAAATAGAAATTCTGGAGCTGACAAATACAATAACTAAAATTAAAATTTTACTACAGGGGCACAACAGCAAATTATCGCAGACAAAAGAAAGATCAGCAAACCTAAAGAGAGGTCAGTTGTTATCATCCAGTCAGAGAAACAGAAAGAAAAAGAATGAAGAAAAATGAAAAAATGTAAGGAACATGTTGGGCTCCATCAATCATACCAATACATGCATAACAGAGTCCCAGAAGGAGAAAAGAGAGGGAAAGGGAAAGAAAGAATATTTGAAGAAATGATGGCAGAAAATAATTGGCAAAGTCCTCCAAGGCTCTTAGTATTAAACAGAATATTTTCATTAAATGCCCTTTGTTACTTAGAAAGACTAACTGTAACTATTTCTTCATAGTCATAGAAAGATGATTAGGAAGAAGTCAACAAAGAATTATTAGTTTGCAAAACCACACTGGAACCTGAGCCTTTTCTTCCAGAGATAAGTGTGGAATCACTGCCAATACCTCATTAAGTGCTTCCTTTTGGCATCATCTTCTGTTCTTGCTGGCCGGAAAAACTTCTGCCATGCCCCAGACTGGTGTGGAAAAATACCACCAGGAGGATTCAGCTCTCAGAGCCAGTGTGCTTAGCAGATCACGAAAGAAGAGTATCAACAAAAGGACAGAAGCCAAACCACGGGCTGTCTCTACAGGACAACAAAACAAACAACTAAATACATCAGTCTAAGAACTTCTCTCAGTCTCATGAAGCCTAGGAGGGATTTGCCCTGTATTGATTTCTTCTTCTCTGAATTGATAGAGCTGATGAGGGATTTGCTATCATGCGACTATAGCCAGAGAGTGTGTTTATTAAGCATCTCAAACTGTTGGTTGTATGATTCAGTTTCAAATGCTCTCTCTCAGTTCTTAAAAATCAGAGTAGGGAGACCTAGCATTGATTCACATTCAAAGAGCTGCCAGAGTTAGCAAGATGGTGGGAGGTGAAATTCAGCAGATACCACAGAGTCAAGAACGGCTTTGCTGCTTCAATGCTCTCCTCTCTGTCTGCAGAAGCCCTTCCAAATGTAAGGAAATTGGCTCCATATGTCTTGTCTTCTCTACTTCAAAAAGGTTTCCTGAGAGTTCTTTTGCAATCACAAATCTTTCTGATTCTTTCTAATTCATCACTGTAAAGACCATTTCTCCTGAAACAGGGTTGAGTTTTGCCAGAAGCACTGAAGAAACAACGTAAATTAAAGATCACACTAATTCTAAAACTGAACATTTTTTCCATTTCAGATGAATACTTCTTTGTTTTATTATTACTACCTTCCTGTTAGTTTCTCTTAAAAAATATTTTTTTTAATTTTATGACCCCAGGAAAACCCTAGAATTAGGCAAGGGTGCAAGTATGCAACCAGGTTAGATCTGATTCACACCTGACTCCCAGGTATACGCTCTGTACATGGGGCTTCCCTGCATCCAGGCTACTACATGAAACAGTCATCGTCTATTTACTTGTCCAGCTGTGTGGACGTGAGCAACTAAAACTCTCTGTGTCTTGATTTTCTCACCTGTAAAGTGGGAAGGATAAGAAAGTTTACCTCATCATACTGAGGAATGGCACATACTAAGCATTCTGTCAGTATTTTCTGCTAGCATTATTATTATGATTAGACTGTGAGCATCTTGAACAGGAGCATTTGGTCTAATTCTACATGCCATGGTGCCTGTATAGAAGGTGCTCAGTAAATATGGGGTGGGTAGTGGAAAGAATAAATGAATGGATGGATGGGCAACCATTTAAATGAGCAGGCAGCTGTGAGAACAAGAATGCAACCCACAGTCCCACTGAAGGTAGGCTAGAAACTTGCTAGATCCTTCTGATGAGATATGCATTGGCACGTCTATGTCCAAAGCAAAAGGTGTGTGTGTGAATAGGAGTAGCGGGTGATGGTGGGACTCCATGTTTTATTTGTTGATGTTTTTCTTATAAGAATGTATTCATCTGTATATCTGACACTGAAAGAGTGGTGATGGCTGCCCAGCCACAGAGAGATCCAGCCCCTGGAAACACAGGAGAGGCCCCAGGAACCCAAAGAGGATTCTGGAAGCGGTAGCTATTGAGAGCTGCACATGTTCTAACTGAAGTCACTGCTACTGATTTACCTTGCCATGAAGGAGTTTCCTCAGAAAGACGTGGAAAACCACTGTGGACCAGGGAAGAAACTGTGCTGGGACATGCTTTCATTGGGAGAGCCTTGCCAAGAGTCACTGGGTTCCTTCCACACTGGGAACCACACACCCAGCGACAGGTAGGGAGATCGCTGTGCTTCTGGTTCAGGGCCTCTCAGCCTCACAACCTTGACTTTCTGGTAGAGGGTGGAGATTGTGGGTGTTTCAGTGTCTTCCTCCTAAGGAGAGAGAATGGTGGGGCTCCGGGCCAGCCACTCAGATAGCTCAGATTCTTGATGAAGGGTGTGGGTCCCTGCCCCTGTTTTGTGCTCCACTGAGGGTAAGGGAATTTCCTAATTATCAGGCATTATTTAATCCCTTATTTGCTTGCTTTTTTTCCCCTTAGGAAGTAAAATAATAGTAATATTTTAAAGCACAAATCATAAAAAGTTGTCATAAGATATTTATTCATTTTTTTGCTAGAAGCTCACTAGTAAGCCTGGGCAAGTTATTGAACTTGGCCTTCTTCTAAGGTAGTTTTCCCATCTGTCAACTCCAGCTCCCTTTCCATTAAATATGGATAGCGTTGATCTCCACCTGCTGACTCTCCCCTTTGTGCTGATGTTTTATATTCATGGAAGCTCAGCAAGGGACAAAATCTAGAATTCAGCGCAGAGCTTCTGTCCATTGGGTTTTCATTCAAAATTCAACAGGTAGACAGAACTCCCTGCATATGAGAAGGATGAGGTGGCTCAGGGAAGGCAAGTAACGATGCTTGCATGTGGGCTGCCACAGCTCTGAGAGCTAAAGAATGATCTTTCTCAAAGAAAGTGAGTCTGGGGATGTGAACGGTACATGCCAAGGTCACGCTGAGTGAGCTCTGCAACCCCAAAAGCCAGCAGAGTCTGAGCTATGCAAACACAATAAACTCCCATGTGCCTGGAACCAGATTTGTATCCCCGTGCTCATCTTTGCAAACTGAGATTATACAACCACATGTGGGTAATTTATCCAAAAAGCAACTAACTCTACAGCATGATGCCTAGTACCTCATGTGTGATGATGATGCTAATGCTGTCAGAAAGTGCAAAGGTTACTAAGCAAGCTCCCTGCCCTCATAGAACTGACCACATTGTTGGTGAAACAGACCAACTGAAAACAGAAGACAAAACTGCGCAATGGTGTAAGACAGATTTTAAGGACTGGTATCAACAAAAAGGACGGAAGGATTTGAGGAAAGGAAGACAGATGTGTACTTGAAAGGTTTTGTAGCAAGCTGGATTTTAGCTGGACCTTGAAGATTGGGTTGAATTCATGTTGGTGGAGAGGATGAGGATAAGCAGCGGAGGACGGGAGCAGCTCACGCTGTCTCACTGAGAACTGGTTGTTGCACTGTTCAGGAAGGTTGTCTGCCAGTTGCTAAAAGCAGTCGTTACAGAAAAATTGATTTTAAAAAAACCTGCAACTAAATAAATTATATTTACTTATAGATTAATTTATATGTATAGTATATAACTTAGATTATATAGTATTATCTAAGTAAATACCCAGAACTCATCACTTCCTAATTGTCTTACTGCATTTTACTGTTAGCTAAGGTCTTGAGATTATTTACATCTCTTGCATCTGTAAGGTAGCATGCTGTGTATTCTTCTGGGCACCTCTTCCTAACTCCACGCTGGGAGCATTTCCACAGCAGAAGTCTGCAAATGCTACCAGTCAGGGCTTGATCTGTTGTGTTGATGGTTGTTTAGACTTGAGAAAGTAATGGAAGAGTATTAGTAATGCAGGTTAAACTTTAAAATATATCATGTCGGTAGTTGTTACATTGTGAATAACACCCCAAAAATTAAAGAACTACAGCACTTGAAAGTTATCCAGTTGAGCAAAAAAGTCCCTCGTGTCACTGATGAACAGTGAAGTTCTGACGTGCTCATCAATGTGAATAAATATATGACCCAATGTTCATGAAAGAACTACAATGAGAAAGGCAGTTATTAAACATTTACCAGCACACCACTGGAAGGCCACGTCATAAAGAAACAACAGCGTGTGCAAAATGGCAGAAGCTGAAATGCTCGTAGTGAAGGGGGAAGTGTGCGGTGGGAGTAACGTGGGCTGTAGTCACGGGTTCAAATCCCAGTTCTGCTACTTACTAGCTGCGCAAACTTCAGAGAGGCACATGTCACTGGCCCAGAGCTTCCTCATATGATTATAGATAATAAAAGGTCAGTCATACAGCCTTCTTATAAGAATCAGAAAGAAAATAGTGTTCAATAGGCAAAATATTCTCTGATATAAATCATAGCAATACTTTCCTAGATCAGTCTCCCAAGGCAAAAGAAATAGAAGCAAAAATGAACAAATGAGACTTAATCAAACTTACAAGCTTTTGTACAGCAAAGGAAACCATAAACAAAAGGAAGGACAACCTACAGACTGGGAGAAAATATTTGCAAATGATGTGACTGACAGGGCTTAATTTCCAAAAACACAAACAGCTCATACAGCTAAATATCAAAAAAAAAAAATGTAATCAAAAGCTGGGCAGAAGACCTAAATAGACATTTCTTTAAGAAAGACATAAATGGCCAATAGGCCCATGAAACGATGCTTAATATCACTAATTATGAAGAAATGTAAATCAAAACTACAGTGAGGTATCATCTCACACCAGTGAGAATGGCCATCTCCAAAAAGTCAACAAACAATAAATGCTGGAGAGGGTGTGAGAAAAGGGAACCCTCCTACACCACTGGTAGGAATGTAAACTGGTACAGCCACTATAGAGGACAGTATGGAGGTTCTTTAAAAACTTAATAGACTTACCATATGATCCAGCAATCCCACTGCTGGGCATATATCCAGCAAAGATGAAAACTCTAATTCAAAAAGACACCCGCACCCCAATGTTCATAGCAGCACTATTTACAGTAGCCAAGACATGGAAGCAACCTAAATGTCCATCAAAAGATGACTGGATAAAGAAGCTGTGCTACCACACTGACCTTTCTGCCACTGACCTTCCACACTGCCTTGCCTTAGGTCACTGGTTCACAGCCTTGAATTCATATCGGAAACACCAACGGAGCTTTAACTAAAATGTACCCACTTCTGGATCCTCCCTCCAGAGACTGTTGTTGAATTGGTCTGAGGTGGGGCTTGAACCCCGTGTGACATGACCGCCCCTCTCCTCGGCCCACGCTGCTTACCTCTCACTTCCTGGCCCAGGCCTTCTCTGATGCCAAGACTGGAATAGCCACAGAAACCCACGGGACACAGGTGTGGGTCCACCCCAAGAAACGCACTCACGGGTAACGCTCCCCTTCTGGCCCTGTGCAGACAGTTCTGACTCGCACTGCATAAGGCTCCTCAGAAGTTCCTGCCGGCCGCCTACCGGTGGTTTGAGCAGGGGCCGACTCCAAAAATATCCCACATATTGGGTTTTTTCTCCTTCCCTGTTTGACTCCCTGGCCCCTCCCTTACTTCTGATCCTTACAATCATTTCCAGACAAATACATGCATGTGTTTGTCTCAGGCATTTTCAGACACTGTTTATTTTGTATTGGGTTGGATTAAACTATATGAAATTGCCAATATTTGGCCATCCTTGACCTACAAAAATGCCAGTTTCATGTAATCGGACTAATGATTCTTTGTTTGGATTTAGCTCTTTTCCAGCAGAATGTAAGCTTCTTGAGGTCAGGAGCACTATTACTCACATCTCGTGCCCAGCACCAAATACTGAGTCTGGTACATGGTGGTCCCTCGGTAAATGCTCAGTGAGCAGGTAGTGATCTTCTCAGTGCAGGAAAGGAAAAGGGTGAGTGAAGGAGTCTCCTGTAAATAATAGGATAAAGCAGATCCCTACCTCACACTCTGCACCAAAACAAAGTCCATTTGAATTATTAAGATTAAATATTAGAAAGAAACAACTTTTTAAGGAACTAATAAAACAGTTTATAGTCCAGTGGTGGAACGAGTTATACCAGCGGAAGTCCCAGTGCACAGTGGGAAGCCCTCCACTAGCAGAAGTGTGAGCGTGAGAGGAGCAGCTAAGGCAGGCCTGGGGCTCCTCGGGGAAGTGACCACTAAGCTGAGCTCCGAAGGACAAGTAGGGATCAGCCAGGAGACGGGTGGGCGAGTGAGAGAGGTGTTCCAGGCAGAGGGAAGAGCCTGTGCAAAGGCACGGGGGAGAGAGAGTCAGTCAGAGGAAGTGAAAGCAACTGTCTGGAAGCCTTCCATGGAGATGCTAACTAACCCATGGGGATTAAAACACCCTGATTTAGGGAAGGCATGTCAAGTCTCACACAAGTGGCAGCTGTGTCTTCCTGGGGTAGGAGCTCAGAGTTAGATTTGGACTCCATGCTGTCTTCTTGGGCGTGTAATGAGATCTCAATGTGGGGCCAAACAGCCGCTGAATCCCTGGGGTGACTGCAGCTGTAGTCTGCATCCTGGCAGCAGCTTTGACAAGTATATATGAAAACTGGCCTGGCCCATGGGGAAGGGGCATTCTGATTCCAGGTTGGGTCCTGCACCAAATTTACATATACAAACACTGTCCATTCTCCTCTGATGGCTTGTGCGAAAGCTGCTTAGCAAGTCACTCCACTGTGGCCCAGGAGCTGTTTGAAGGGTCATGACCCAGCCTGGCAGAGAAACGGGATTCAACACGGGGCCAGAGAACAGGGAGTAAAGCCAGCTGGCTCTTTATTTTTCAGTCTGGAGAGAAGTTAATTGCAGACTATGGGTGCTACATGTTAGGGTCTGTAACAATCAAAATCTTTTCCCTACACAAAGTCCAGTGCTTATGTCATGTTTCCCCTAATGAACTGCTCTACATAATAAAAAGATGATCCTTTGCAATTCAAATTGATGACTTAAGATATCTTCTTAAATTTTCCTGTTCCAAGAATTGAATAAATTGAATCACTATACTTCATTTTATAATAACTACACAATATTTCAAAAATGTGTTTAAAATCCACTTCAAGTAAAAAGGTACGTGTTTTGCCATGAAATCCTTTAAAACAAGAAAGAGTGAAGTAACAAAACACCATAATATTCTAAAGAGGATGAACCAATATACTCCACACCCCCTTTCAGAGCAGTGGTGACCGAGCCCGGGTCCTGATAAGAGCTTTTATGGTAGACTCATCATTTGTCGTTTATAATAATGAAGAAACGTCACTTGGCTTTAAAAACTTCGTCTATCAGCAGAGGGTAGGCATAAACAAATTCCACTATTTTTTAAATCATCTATTTTTAAACACCTGCCCTTGGTCACTTACTTACTTTTTTCAGACATCTGATAGGATAAATTGGAAGAAACTTATCAAATAACATCATTGGAAACATACCCGAAGAATTCCTGTAGTCGCATATTTCCTGAGTTACATCTGTGTGTTATTTATGACTCCTGTCAAAAATGCCTTGGGGCTTTTGCTCCTCAATGCCGTAACAGTTTATCTCCCCAAAACTGTGCCCATGTTTTACAGCAAGGTCCACAGCAATAAAGCAAGAAATCAGAAAAATCAGCATTTGATACCCATGGTTTAGCCTTTTGTGCTACCTGCGAACATCCAGAGGAGATCACAGAAGGGGTCTCAGTGACCTTGCAGCAGCTGCATATCCCTGTGATCTGAATTCTAATAGGCTCCTCTTCAATAATACATTACAGACTCAGTGCACTTCTGCATCCTCAGGATTTCTCAGTAGGAACCAAAATAATTCCAGCACACACCGTATTTTTCTTATCACACAGCTTCCATCGATACATTTATGATCTCTTTACAGGACACAATAGAGGGCACACATAGGCAGTGTGCCCACGTTTATCCACAGGTGCTCAGACGGATGTGTAAGTCAATAAATTCTAAATAAAAGAACTAAAGAAAATTCTTACCCAAGGGATGAATGCATGGTTGCTCATGTGCAAGACCTGTCCTGATAGAGATTGACTTGAAAACCAGACAAAAGCAAGCCAGCAGAGGTCAGCTGTGAAGGTCAGGGAGATGACGGGGCTGCAGTAGCCATCAGCTCCAAAAAGAGACCCACCAAGACCCTTGGCATTAGCTGAGAATGGGTCCCCAGACCATCGGGGGTCCCCATATTCAAGCAAGTCTCTATAGGATAGGATTCCACAATAAAAAGCAATAAAACACAAAGAGAAAGGTAATGTCTCTTCAGACCCAAGCAAAGAACAACAAAGCCACACGGAAATGTCAGTGCCCATTGCTGGGAGTCCTGAGGGGAGGCCAGCCAGACCCCAGTGCTCCCATCCTGTGCAACACAGACATGCCTCCTCCCAGCTTCCTCATGAGCTGAGTGATTGACACACAGCAGGAATAACTCAAGTTTGTCCCTCTGTATGATGACAAATGACTAGACGCCATGATGATAAAAATAGTGGCTAATATGTATGGCGTGTCAACAGGATACCAGACACTGTGCTAAATTTTGTCTACGATCTCATTCAATCTTCACCTCAACTGAATGGGGCAAATATTAATATTACCCTTCATTTAATAGATGAGAATCTTAAGTTTAGTGAATTAGACATGTCAGCAAGTGTCTGTCCAGTTCACAATCATTTCCCCATCTCTCTGAACTCCCACTTTGCCCCATAATCCAGAGAGATGACTCCCCAGGAAACATGTTTGTACCCCCGATTCTGTCACTTGAGCCATTCAAAATTCCAGATTTGAATGGAGAGCAAGAGAGACTGAAAGTTGGTTGACAAGTCTTAGCAGCAGAGATTGAAAAGAGGAGCCATGAACTTGGGCTGCTGATGTCCAGGCAGTTCTTGGGACACAAGAGAGACCTTCCAGCAAGTGCCATTCTCCCTAAGCTAGACAGCGCTTTCTGTTCCCTGCTCTGGCCTCCATGCCCCAGATGGGAGGAGACAAGAGAGAGCCCCACTCACTCAAGGAACTGAGAGGGAGCTCCACACCTCAGGAAGTCTCAGCACCATCACTAGAAGGAGTTAAGGGGGAGCCCAAGAACTCGCGTGCCCTGGCAGAACCCCCTGGCTCCCCCTCCTCCACTGTTCACACCTTAGCTGCCACTCTGTGCTTTGTGCCCACCAGGTCCTTTATCCTTGTTATATCAGCCACCACAAGAAGCCCAGGGCTCCAAAGCATCCGGGCATCTCCTTTCCTGACCCTTGTTCCCCACCATCACCCATCCCCCCACTTCTGAAACCTCCTATTCACATAACCAATCCTCAGCAAAATCTCTGCTGTCCTCAGTCTCTTCTGGGACCACTTCCTTAGCCTCTTTTTCTAACTAAATCTGAGAATACTGCTTTTCCTGCAACCCTCTCAAATAGTGGACATTTTCTCCTTCACGCCCCGTAAACAACTGGACCAGAGATGAAACAGCTGTGCTCTGCTCCTCACTGCCTTTTCTAGACCTTTCTTTTTCCCAAGCCTCCACCTCAGAGCTTTGCACCTTACATCATCATGCTGTTCCCACCCATTCCTGGTCCATGTTGCAGTCATCTACCGTGCCCCCAGCCCAACATCACTACCCTCACTCCTCCAAGATTTTTGCTCTTGGCTTCCTGACACTTTCTCCAATATTGATCTTACCAAAATTCTTGGTGATTTTAATATTCACATGGATGATCTTGCCAATATTCTGTTTTCTCATCTCCTTACAATCTTGTCTGCCACCCAACCTCAGACACCCACTCCTGTGGTCACACCCAGGACCCTGGCATTTATCAATCACAGCATCTTCTTTATAACATCAGTTTCGAGGATTTCACTCCTATGTCCCACTGCTTATTTAATATCCTCACTTATCTGGTGGCCGTCTCAAACTTAGTATAAAACCAAACTCCTGATCTGTTCCCCCAAACCTGCTCCAACTGCTATCTTCCCCTCTCAGTTAAGATCCTTAACTGAGCCCCATCCTTCCAGGTGTGTGAACCAAAAACTTTAATTTTTTTCATACCCTACATCTAGTCTGTCAAGATCCCCTTGGATCTATCTTCAAAATATATCCAGAATCCAACCACATCTCACCAACTCACCACAACCACCCCGATCTGAACCACCATCATCTCTTACTTGAATGACGGCAGTCGCCTCCTAACTGGTCCCACCGCTTCTACCCTTGGCCTCTCTCCCACCTCCAGTCTCCTTCAACCCAGCACCCAAAGTGGATCATCTAAAACACAAATCAAGTTATGCCCTTCAGCGCTCAAAAGCTCTCCATTAGCTTTCCATCACATGGAAAGTAAAAGCCAGACTCTTCATGATAACTTACAAGATCTTAGACATGTCCGTCCCCAGCACCTCCTGGACCTCCCCTCCCGCTAAAGCCCTTTGTTTATCCTGCTCCATCCCTCTGGCCTCCATGCTGTTCCTCTAACATGCTAGACACACTTCTGGCACAGGGCCCAGCTCTCTCTCCCACCTCAACCTGGAATGTTCTTTCTTGCAGACTTTCACTACCTTACTCTCTTCCCTCCTTCTGGCCTTTACTCAAAATCACCTTTCCACTGAGGGCTTCCCTGACCACCCACCTTAAAACTGCAGCCCCTCTACACCATCTCTTCCTGCCCTGAAACTTCCTGTCCCCTTTTCTTACTTTATTTTTCTTCATGACGCTTAATTGTCATCTTCACACAATAAACATTTACTTCTTTTTTGAGTGTCTGCCTCCACCTGGTGGAATGCCAACTCCTCCAGGGCAGGGATTTTTGTGTTTTGTTCACTGCTAGGTCCTCAACACAGAGAGCAGTGCCTGAAACAGAGCAGCCCCTCAATTGAATTAATGAATGAATATATGAGAGCAAATAGTTTTAAGTAGGTTAAGCTATTTCTCAAAGGCCACAGCACGAGTAAGTGACAGAAACAGGACTGCAGCACACGTTTACCTGAGGCCATGCTGTGCTGTCCATTCCAGGTCTTCCCTGCCTCGCGTGACTGTGTGTGCTCCGGACAGCCCACAGAAAGCCACAATCCGAAATGCTAAATTCTCAAGTGATGAGTTCGTTATGCCCTTATTCGAAAGATGAAGGATAAAAAGGAGTCTGCGTGGAATTGTTTAAATCAAAGCATACTCTGTAAAAGGCCAGTTGGCCTTTTATTTTATGCTTCGCAGGCTATTTGGTCTCTGTCTCCACTACGTGACTCTGTTATTATAGGACAAAAGCAGCCACAGGCAACATGGAAACAGGTGGGCATGGTTGTGTGCCAACAGAACTGCATTCACAAGAGATAGATGAAGGACTAGGTTCCACCACAGGCTGTAATTTGCTAACCCCAGGTTTAAATCTGTAAGATTGCAATTGGGATCAATGGGTTCTTGTATTTCAAATCTTAGGCAATTACAGGAAGCAATGAGCTAAAACAAAAAGAGCATCAACTTTGATTGCAACCAGTTCTGGGTTCAAATTCCAGCCCTGCCGTGTGCTAGCTGTGACATTACATGGGAAAACTACCCAGCTCTTTGAAATTCAGTTTGCTTACTCATCAAAAGGGATAAATAACCCTTACCTGGCAGGGCTGTTTTGAGGCATAAAGGAGATGGTGTATGCACAACAGCCACTGAAGTGTACCCAACAGTTGCTCTGTCATAATGATGATGATAATAGTATTAGTAGGTGGCTCTGATGAGACCCCACTAGACTGTAAATCCCTTGGGATGCAGGTCTCTCTCTTTCTTCATTTTGAAGTCCTCTTAGCACCTAGTTCCAACCTAGAGACTTCGGTACCAAGCATTTTGTAAAAGACAAAAGAAAGGACACATGACTTTACATAACGCCTGCTAAACTACTGAGCCCAAGATATAATATAGATTTAAAACAACAATGAGCTCTAGAAGCGTTTAAACCAATGAGGGTTAAGGACATGGTAGCTGTGCATTATGATGTTAACAGCATCTGGGTAATATTAAACCAACCGTTTCACCCTTGTTTTATCTAGTCCTCAGTTGTTCTGTGGTAGATGTTGCAGATTGTCTCACACATTTCCATTCCAACACCAGCACCAGCACCAGCACCACCTCCCCTGTAGCCCTGCTGCACACAGAGGCAGGAAAACAAAACTGCATTTCCCTGGCACCCTTAGATCTTATGCTGCACTTGTTCCCTGGCTTCCACCAAGCAGACACTCCGTAAGAGATTTGCAAATCCTCAGGGAAGTGGCTTTTCCACTGGCAAAACATAGGGCACATATTTTGCTGGCTTGGATGCTGGCTGAGGCCAAGTGGTCCTGCTGTTGAGACAGAGGTCTCCCTTCCTGATTTCCCAGCAGAGGCAGCAGCACCTTTGCTGGGCTAATCCTGCAGTATGGTTCTAGGAGTCACTTCTAGAAGCTCAGCCTAGCTCCTGCTCCTCTAGCCTGTTTCACAAAACATGTTCAAGCTGCTTGTGTTAAAAGTAACCACTGGTTTCTGCCAGCTGGAGCTGATCCAGGACTGACACTGCTCCTTTCTTAGGAGCCCAGCCGGGCAACTCAGATCAGCAAGATTCTTTCGTTGTGTAGAATGCACTCGAGATATGACCCCAGACTGGCTTCTTAAGCAGGAAGAAGGAGTGACAGGCCTGACTTTTCCAACAAATGGGGTGTGGGAAGAGGGACAGAGGGAGACAAAGCAGGTGATGAGGCATGTGTGTCTAACCTCCCTTCTCTGGGACAACATCCAGAGGGAGAAGGCTCATTGGGCAGAGCACAGCCAGCTGAAACAGAAATGCTCTCTGCCCTGCTCCTCAATGAGTGCTCACTGGGGGCAAAGCCCTGGCAGGCAGCCCCCACATCAGCATGAGTGATCACAAAGCTGGCTCCCCTATGGCCTTGAGGTTTTCAGAAATTGCCCCCTACCTGTTGAAGAAGGTAAGCTGCAATGAGCAAACTGGAGGACAATAGGCAAGACACTATAATTTTTGTGTTTAAAAATTGGCCCTCTATGGGAGACAGATGTAGTTCAGTGGTAGAGCGTGTGCTTAGCATGTACGAGGTCCTGGGTTCAATCCCCAGTGCCTCCATTAAACAAACAAACAAACAAACAAACAAACAAATCTAATTACCTCCCCCAGAAAAAAATAAAATAAAAATAAAAATAGACCCTCTATAGTATATTTGTGTACAAATCTTTTGTCAAAAATATCTGTCACTTGTCAAATTGTGAACAACGGTTACTCCCCACCCAAAATGGGAAGAGTTGAGGGACGGGGGAAACCTTACTTTTTCAGGTATAGTGTTCAATACTGTGTGAATTTTAAAATGTGAACATGGACTTCTTTAGTAATTAGAAATTGTTCCTTTTTTACCTCCTCCTTTGCAGCTGTTAGCCAAATGGAAAGAGCCAGGTGTGAGCAGCTAACAGCAGGAGCTATTAAGCATGATCTGCCCAAGGAAATTTCTGTTCACACTTGGCCATTACTATTCCACAGACATGTTACTATTCTAAAAGTTTCCCCTCTGTCATTTTTGAGACAAGGTAAATGGGTGACATCAGAATGGTAAGGTATGTCTGCACCCTAGACCAGTGGTTCTCAGACTTGAGCAAACATCAAAATCCCCTGGAGGGCTTGTTAAAACACAGATTTCTGGGTCCACTTCCGTAGGTCTTGTTTCAGTGTATCTGGGTCAAGACCAAAGATGTGCATTTCCAGGCTGTTCCCAGGCTGTTCCATGCTGATGGATGGACCGCACTTTGAGACCCTCCCTCCCGTAACTGTGGTCTCAGACCAGCAGTAGCATCTCCTGGGAGCTTATTAAAGATGCAGACTCTTGGGCCTGACCCCAGACCTCCTGAAGCAGAAGCTGCATTCTAACCAGACCCCTGGGTGGTTCGCACGCAGGTGGCAGCTGGAGAACCTGGTCTTGAGTCCAAAGCCTTTAGCCCCACACTGTGAGATGCTTCTACTAAGCACAGACCCATTCACGAGCTCTCCCTCCACGTCCTGGCTCCATGCTGCTGAGGCAGGACAGTGCTCTGTCAGTGGCCCTGGGGACAGGAGGTAGGAGGAAGAAGATCCCGTCCATGAGAGGAAAGACCTTGGCCACAGCCTCTGAGCAACGTGTAGCAGGGACACTCTTTCTCTCCTTGGGCAAATATCCACAGCCTGTATTTTCAACAGGGCTGCTAGGTTACACCCTCCCAAGCTCACAGAGAGTCAGAGGCTGGATCCCATTCTGGACAGAGCCTCCCACCAGCTCCAACTGAACACTCCCCACCAAGGGTCCTCCATCTCTGTCAGGGCGTCTCAGAAGCATACAGTCTGCAAAGCTACGTCTCAGGCAGAATACACCCCGGCCAATCAGAAAGCCCTTCGGACACTTCAGAGACAAAGCAAGCATGACTTCCAGCACTTAATTCCTTCCAGAGCCCACACGACGGGATGGAATAGGCAGGCCACATGCCAAGCCCAGTTTCATTGCCTGATGGGGGTCAAGCTGGCTATGTCTGGATCTTCAATGCCATCTGATTAGGCCAACCAGCCTCCTGACACCACACTTTGTTCCTACAACACGGGGAGACTCAGAGGAGAGTGACTGCTGCCCTTCCACCCCCTGCCCAGACCAGCCTCGGAGCCCCTCCTGCTGCAGGGACTACCCGCCCAGCCCCACAGGAGACCATCCCAGCAGATCTGAGCTCCTCCCTGGAAGACGGACCAGGAGAGGAAAACAGAAATTGTGAACAAATGAACAAAAAGGCTTTCAGCTGATTAGATAGGCTGTTTCTCTCTATTAATCTACAAAGCTGTGTTTCTCCATAGCTCATCTGAGACATCTCAACGCCTCCTGCAGGGAAACAAGTGGTGCTGACTAGTCTCCAAACCATGGTGTCGAGAATTGGATGGTACGCTGAATGTGTGAACAAAAATCAACTTTAAAACTGGGGGAAATGAAATGGAACAATAATTTCCAAGTGAATAAGCAGGTATAATCCTTCCATAAGTTGTTCCAGTTGTGGTTAAGAAACATCCTCACCCTTCTCCTCACAACCACTTGAGGTCTATGGAAGGCCGGCCCCGTGCGAGGCTGCTCAGGGTTAGCCTGCTTATCTTCGTAACAGTCCTCGGTACCGGTAGGAGCTGCTTTTACTCCCAGCACTCTAGACACCAGATGTGCGGACTTTCTTCACACCAACAACTAGTTCTTGAACCCTCCAACACCAGCAGGGTGTCCTACAATTCGATTCCGATACTAACGACGCAGAGTTAGCGTCAGACCCACAGGTTAAAGAGCTCAGTCCCACATGACTCCCCTCGCTGCCCCTGCCAGTTCCGTGCACTGAGCGCTCAGGGTACACACACGTCTGTCTGACTTGGCTACAAAGTGAGGTTCCCCCAACCCTCTGTTTCAAGTTGGATAATTTGCTAAATGGTTCAGAGAACTCAGGGAGACACTGCACAGTGTCACCGGTTTATTATAGAGGATATAAGTGAAAAGCCAGGTGAAAAGGTACGTAGGACAAGGTCCAGGAGGACCCCAAGCACAGGAGCCTCTGTCCCTGCAGCACTGGGATGCGCCATCGTCCCCGCACGCAGCTGTGTTCACCAGCTCCAAAGCTCTCTGAAGCCCAGTGTTTAGAGATTTAATGGAGGTTCAGTTACAGAATCATGATTAAATCACTGGCCACTGATGACTGAACTCAACCTGGAGCTCCTCTCTCCTTCCTAGAGGTTGAGCAGTGGAGGGGAAATTTCCAAACCTCTAATCAAGCCTTGATCTTTCTGTAGACTGACCCCCATCCCTCAGCTACCAGAGGACCCCTCAGAATTACCTCATTAGAGTAAGAAACTCCAATACCCTCGTCCCTCAGGAATTGCAAGGGTTTTAGGAGCTCTGTGCCAGGAACCTGGGTCAGAGACCCAACGGCTTCCGATACTATCCAAGTGGGTACTGTCTTCTCTTTTATACAGATGGGAACACTGAAGCCTAAAGACATCAATTAACATGCCCAAGGTCACAGAGCTAGGACCTGAGGAGACTGACTGGAGCCTCTACCAATCGTTAGCCTATAGCGCCTTCCAACCTTACAGCTTAAAGGGGCACCACCCTTGACAAAAAATAAACACAATAATGAAAGGAATATCCAAACACTTCAGAAATATTGGAGAAGCCACTTTGTCTTTGTGTCAAGGTAACCCTGGAGTGACAATCATTACATATGCTTATGGTGTGGCATGTTTGGGGGTACATTCAGGAGGTCCAGATGGCTTGTGTATTGTTTGATAAATGGGGAGCAGTCACTCCCATCATTGGAAGGGAAAGCAAAATTATGCCTCAACTCCGGACCAGCTCATCACAGCTGCCAGCTGCAGAAACACTTCATTTGGTCATGACCCAAGCATTAGTGCTGACTGCTTTGACGCATGCGAAGGCCCCAGGTCATCAGCCCAGACTGACAGCACAAGGAGACTTTCTGCTTCTCAGTCCTCCTATCTTTGAGCCTCATTCCTCATTGCCAGGATGACAGATTGCCTTGTGTCATGCTAGGGAAAACATACACACCAACACACACACACACACACACACACACACGGAATGCCTGAAAGGCGCCCAGTTTCACTTGATAAGCATGAGGTAATATAAATTAAAGAACCCTGCTTATATTAGTTTCAAATGGGAATAGGCAGTTGGTTTTTATTATTAAACCAAAGGATGATTTAACACATGTTGGAGAGCTGGCTACTTCACCATAGATGGAATCATCTTTTTGTACAGTTGGTTTTTATTATTAAACCAAAGGATGATTTAACACATGTTGGAGAGCTGGCTACTTCACCATAGATGGAATCATCTTTTTGTAAATGCTAACACTCAAAATTTTGTCAGATATAATTCACAGGGGAGGGGGATCAATGCCATCCATGAATAAAGTGCAGAAAACACTCGAACTCATAAGCACATAAGAGAAACAGAAGGGTAGTGGAAGCGCAAATGTAGTGGTATTGGACAGAAAAGCCAGATCGACGTTTGAAACTGGCCACACAGCAAATAATATACAGCACAGAAATCACAAATTGTCTCAAATGCCTTGCTGAGACATCATAGAGCTAAGGAAATTGGAATTATGAGCTGATTTATGAGCGGTCATAACGATAAATATCAGTGACTGAAGATCTACTCTGTAGCAAACAATATAGGTATGATTCCCATTTAACAGATGGGGAAACTGAGGCTTAAAGGCATTGAATAACCAATAGCAGATGCCATGGATGATAAAAAGCAGAACCTGGATCTAAGTCAAGGCTGAGCTGAATCCAAAGCCCATACATTTTTCAGGATATGTGGGAAATGGCTATAAATGTTTTAAGACTACAAATTGGAAAATGGCATCCAATTTGAGGAATGCCTAGAAGGGCCTGCAGTGACCGCTGCTGGTGATCTGTCCAACATCCTTACCCCTTTCTTCTTTCCTGTCCAAACCTCAATTTTGTTGTATATTTAGTCATCTGATTTCCAACTCCCAAAGGAGAGTCCTGATTGAGTTGAGAATCCTTCTGGCCACTGTTATCAATCTAGTGGTGAGCACATGACCTTAGATGGCTCAGTTACACTGAAGAGAGGAACATATATTCAAAACTTGGGAGGTACTCTTCTCTCTTCTCTGGATAGAACAAGGAAGCGTGTTGCCCTTTGGATAACTGGCAGCCATACTGTGACCATGAAGAGGACCACAAGAAGACAAAGCCAACACCCCAACAATAGCACTGTGGCAAGATGGAAAAAGAACAGGCTGTAAGACAAAAATCCAATGAGCTGCTGATTTAACCAATTTTTGAAACTGTCATACTTCTGAATTTCTTGTTATGTGAAATAAAATGTCTTTATTTTTAAATAGTTTGAGGCAGAGTTTGTCACTGATATACAAAAGCATCCTAACTGATATTGGCTCCCTGCCCAAATTATCTCCTTTAATAGCCTACCAAGTCCCCATGTTCCACAATTAGAGATTTATTCCTTTGGACAGTTATGTTCTCTAAAAGGTAAGAGGTAAATAACTATATAACCTTAGAGAGGGGACTGTTTTCCTTATTATTGCACAAAAAGAAGTGATTTATAAAGGAAAATATTAATACATTAAACTACATAAAAAGTTAAAATTTCTTAACATAGAAATACCATAAATAAACTGTAAAGGGAAACAATAAACTGGAGAACAACTTTTTGCACACAATACAAAGGGTTAATATCTTTCTATATAAAAAGTTCTGCAAGTAGATGGATACTTCAAGAGCAAAATATGCAAAGACTATAAAAATCGATGGCCATTAAATGTATTTTTTAACGTTTAATTTTACTACTAATCAAAGAAATACAAGTTAAAATATGTTCATCTACCAGATTTGAATTGGTTATTTTTTTCCTTACCAAGGAATTAAGGATGACCTTATTAACTTGGCTACCAGCTGAGGGTCCTCAGCCCTCCTCATTCTTCATCAGACTCGCCCCGGCTTGTGATCATGGTAGAGGCAGGGGTTATGAGAAAAAGAGTGTAAACACACAGGCCTGTTGAGCCCAGGCTTAGAGCTGGCAAACCATCACTTCCACTGTATTCTATTGGCCAAAACAAGTCACAAGGCCAGCATAGACTGGAAGGAAAATGACTCCACCTCTTGATGGGAGGACTGGCAAAATCATTTTGTAGACATTCTGAATACAAGGAGAGGTGGAGAACTGGGGTCCCTTTTCAATCTGTCAGAAGCATGTACTACACTATTCCAATTATGTTTTTTAAAAATTATATGTATCTATCTAAAATATATATGCATATGTATGTGCACCATGGGCAAGTCAACTATCCACAGCAATTCACTCTCAATTGAACAGGCACTACAAATAGCCAAATGAGTCTATGAAAAAATGCTCAGTAGCACTAGTCACCATGGAAATGCAAATTACAGCCATAATGAGACACCATTACCTACCCACCAAAATGGCTAAAATTAAAACCAAAAAAATTTTAAAAACTGACAATACCACATATTGGTGAGATATGGAGTTACTGGGACTCAGATACTGCTGGTGAAAATGCAGATTGGTAGGACCACTTTGGAACTTGTCCATGTCTATTCAATTGAACATATATACACTTTATGATCCAGCAATTCCACTCCCAGGTATATACCCAGAAGAAATGCACATATGCTCATGAAAGGACATGTCTAAGAACATTCACAGAAGTATATTCATAACATCCCAAATCAACCCAAGTGTTCATCAACAACAGAATGGATAAATTCTGATATTTTCCACAAAATGGAACGCTACACAGCAATGAAAAAGAACAAATACTGCTATTAGCAACAACATTGATAACTCTGACCTGATGTTGAGCAAACAAAACCAGATCCCAAAAAAGCTATATATTACAATGCCATTGCACACACATAAGACTAACCCAAGATCTCAGAAGTCAGAATAGCAGTTACCTTTGAAGACAAGTCATTCCAGAAGGTGCTGCTAACACACTGTTCTTGATCTGGGTTGTGATTTCACATTGTCAAAATTCAAGGTGTACCCTCAAAATGTGGGTGCTTTGCTGGGAGGCGAGAATAGCTCAGTTGTAGAGCGTGTACTTAGCATGCACAGGGTGCTGGGTTCAACTGTTGGTACCTCTATGAGAAAAACAAAACAAAACAAAAAAACTGTCTTTAAAAAAAAACAACAAAAAATTTAGGCAATTTGCTGTCTGTACATTATACTTCAGTAACAATATTTACAAAATAATAGTAAGAATTAGATTTGTTTTAAAATGTTCCCTATGAAAATGCAAATACCTCTCCGGGAAAGTCCTCATTTAAAGCCATCACAGAGCTCCCAGGAAGAAGGACTGGCTGGGGCAGGCTGAGGGACAGGTAAGAGGCTGCAAGACTGGCAGGTGTGAGAGGCCCAGGCTCTGTGGGGTTGTGCAGCGGGTATTCTGAAGGCGCTCAGCAGACAGTAAGCACCGCTACATGACAGTGACTGCCCAGGAGCCCAGCCAATGTGCATGCAAACAGCAGGCCCTCGGGCACAGCGAAAGCAGCCTCGTGCCCTTGACTCTCACAGCTCTTTGTTACCCAGCTCCTTCCTGCCCTGCTCCCCCTGCTCTGCTCCATTTCATGCTCTTCCTGGCCCTTTTAGTCACCAGCACACAGGAGAGCAGAATCCACAAAGCCTGTTTCAGGGAGAGTCGCTGCAAGAGTCAGGAGGAGCGGCAGCGCGTTTGGAGGGACTCACGTGTCCACAGCAGAAAGCACCCCTTCTCAGAGCTCGCCTCCCTTTCCCTCTGCTCTTCAACTTCAATTTTCTCCATCTAATCCCTCAATGTCAACACATTTTGGATTTTCTCATTGGTAAAAATGAGATCCGTGCTCCCTAGACTTGGTGCTGCCTAACGGATATTCCCCACAAGCTGCCAGTAAGGAAGGACGTGAGTAAAACAACAGAGCTCACTCAGGAGGGCTCTGCAGGCAGACGAGTATCTCCAGAGGAAAGCATGCATAGACTATGAGCAAGCAATGGCCATGAACTATATTTTTAACGTTCCATTTTACTAGTAATCAGAAGTACAAATTAAAATATACTATGTTCATCTGCCATATTTGAACTGGCAAACAAGAAATAAGGACCATCTTATTAACCTGGCGACCAGCTGAGGGTCCTCAGCCCTCCTCATTCCTCATCAGACTCGCCCGGGCTTGTCATCACGGCAGAGGCAGGGGTTATGAGAGAGAGACGGGAAACACACAGGCCTGTTAAGCCCGGGTTCAGAAAAGGCAAACCATCACTTCCACTGCATTCTATTAACCAAAACAAGTCACAAGGTCAGCAGAGACTGGGGGTAAGTTGACTCTGCCTCTTGATGGGAAGACTGGCAAAATCGTATTGCAGGGGTTCTGAATACAGGGAGAGGCGGAGAATTGGGGCCCCTTTTCAAGCCATCCGTTGCAATCATATACTACATTATCCCAATTAGCCTCTTAAAAATTATGTAAAAATGTACATATATTTCATATTTCATATGTAAATATTTTTATATATTTATATTTTATGTAACTATATTTTATATAAATATATAACATTTATATATATATATACACACATATATGTGATATGAGAATACATAGACCAGACAGACAGATAGATTAGGCAGATTATTAATATAAATCATTGCATTGTTATAACAGCTGGAAACATTTATCATTCTATTTATCCAGACTTTGTTCAAGAATTTTTAAATGTGCCACAGTTTGCCCTACAGGGGTCTTAAAATTCATATGATTTTGACCAGTGTAATGTTTGAGTGTGTCTCTACCAAGGTAGGTTGATAACAAATTTGACTTACTAACTACAGCAAACTAGGACACGGCTGTCTACAAAAATCACTTACAATAATCAAATGAACACAGAGAGAACATGATGGGAAACAGTAATTTTCAAGGTGGAAAATCAAATACCGTACCTTTTCTGGACAGATACAACCCACTGTAGAAGTACAACACTGATTTATTTGCTTTTCGGCCACAGGGACTCATTCTCCTTGGAGACATTCTTAACAGAATCCGAGGAGACAGTAAATAAAATTGGAAACCTTTTGCAAGTAGAATCTTGGGAGATGAATTTGACCTCATTTTTGTCCCACAACATGTAAGCCAACCAATGCCCAGCTAAACCCTAACCCAAATAGACAGGGATTGCCCGATTTTTTTTATAAGCCAAAGTCACAGCAACTTCCAAGTACCCCGCTGGCAGTCCTGCCCACCTCCTGAACAGTACCATGACAACCCACACAGCAAAGGAAGGACCATTATTAGGAGGCCTGCTATCCTCACCTGTAATCCTCCTGGGAGATCTGATGTTCCAAGCAGACAGCATGATCAAGCCTCCTTAACACCCAGCTAACCTCAAAGATGCCAAGTTCTCCTAGCTTCCATGTACTGCTATAGGAAAACATATTCTTCCTCCATCCAGCTATAGCTATGTTTACCAAGGGCTGTAACTGGGACCAAGTTGAAACTGAGCAGGTTTGTTTAATGGAACAAACATATGCCAATGCATGAAAAGGAAACAGGAAAGAAATAGAAACACCGCCATGCAGATGTCTCAGGAGTCCAGTCCTCTTTCACTTTTCCTAAGGTGATGGAGTCCCAACAGCACATAGCAGTTGTGCACTCTGCTTCTTGAATCTCTATTCATTTACCCAATCAGTGTGCCCTGACCGTCAGCTGTGGGCTAGAAACTGTGCTGGGGCAGGGGTGGGCAGACAGTGATTATTAAGATACAATCCCTGGCCTTGAGAAGCTCAGTGTGGAAGGAAGACCTATGTGAGGCCATTATGAGTGAGTGTGTAAGTGTTATGAATGAGAATGATCACTGTGCTGGAACATCAAAAAAAAAAAAAACCAATCAAAAAAAATGGGCAGAAGACCTGAACAAACATTTCTCCAGTGAAGACATACAAATTGCCAATAGGCAAATGAAAAAATGCTCAATATCACTAATTATCAGAGAAATGCAAATCAAAACTACAATCAGAACTACACCTCACACCAAGCAGAATAGCCATCATTAAAAAGTCCACAAATAATACATGCTAGAGATGGTTTGGAGAAAAGGAAACCCTCCTACACTGTGGATAGGAATGTAATTTGGTGCAGCCACTAGGGAGAACAGTATGAAGATTCCTTAAAAAACTAAAAATAGATTTACTATATGATTTAACAACCCCACTCCTGGGCATATATCCAGAGGAAACTCTAATTCAAAAAGCTACATGCACCCCAATGTTTATAGAAGCACTATTTACAATAGCCAAGACATGGAAGCAACCTAAATGTCCATTGACAGATGAATGGATAAAGAAGTTGTGGTATATACATATACAGTGGAATACTACTCAGCCATTAAAAAGAATAAAATAATGCCATTTACAACAACATGGATGGACCTGGAGATCATCATTCTAAGTGAAGTAAGCCAGAAAGAGAAAGAAAAATACCATATGATATCACTTCTATGTGCTCCTAATAAAAAAAAGACACAAATGAACTTATTTACAAAATAGAAACAGACTCCTAGACATAGAAAACAAACTTGTGGTTACCAGGGTTGGGGGTGGGTGGGAAGGAGGGATGGAGAGATGAACTGGGAGTTTGGGATTTGCAGATACTGACTACTATATAAAAAATGAATGAACAACAAAGTCCTACTGTAGAGGACAGGGAACTAACTATAATAGCCTATAATGAAAAAGAATAGGAAAAAATATATATATGTACAACTGAATCACTATGCTATACACCAGGAATTAACACAACACTGTAAACAAAGTACACTTCAATTTAAAAAAAGAATTGGAAAAGTCTTTCAGGAAATTAAAAAATGCATGAGCTGAATGTAGAGGTGTGGGGACAGATGGTGAGGTGTTATGGCTCGTGTACAAAATGCAAAAGGATGTGAGAGGAGACCAGCCATGGAGAGCCCAGTGTGTTTTAATTAAAGTTGAATTTTGTTTGACAAGTGTCCATGGAGAATGAGAAGGAGCTACTGCAGGGTTTAGGTCAGTTGCATTTTAGAAAGCTCTCTCTATCCAAACTGTGGAGACTTTCCCTCACCACCCATGACCACAACCAGTCTATCAGGAAGTCCTATCAGTTCCATATTCCAAATGTATCTAAATTCTTACTTCTCTTCCTACAGCCACTGCTACCATTCTGATCCAAGCCACTGTCATCTCTTCTAGATTTTGAAATAGCCCCCTATCTGGTCCTCTGATTTTCTTCCTGCCAGTCTCCTTCTGCTCTCAACACGGCGGTCAGCATGACCCTTACAAAACTTAAGTCAGGTCACGTCACTCCTCTCTTTCCTCTTTCACTCCTGTTCTTCACCACACTGCCCCCAACACCCCTCCTGACCTCCCCTCACCTACCCTGCAGCAGCCACCATGGCCTCGCTGTATCAGCACACAGTACGTGTTGACAAATATCTGATGAATGACTAAGTGAACAAATGAATGGGGACTGGACCAGAGCAGAGATTGGCCTGTGGCTGAGAAGTCAGATGAACACAGAACACTGCATAGTAATCCTGACTCTGAAAAGAAGTGTCATAAAATTATGTGATCAAAGACAAGCCTTTGAAAGACAACTTGGAAGGACCGGGAAAACAAATCTATGGTTCTGACAGTAAACTAACCCAAGAAGGATTTACTAAGGCAGGACCAAACTGTGTCAAATTTCAAATAAATTTTGGTAAATAAAATATTCTGAGCACTGGACTTAGAAGTCATTCAACAAATATGTATCAAGATATTATGGTGCTCAAGGACATTAAAACATCAAATCTCAAGAACTTTATAGTTTGATAAGGGAAATAAGGAAATGCATACCAATTGCCTTAAAAAAAATCCTCTGATCTAAACTAAGGAGAAATAATGCATAGGGAAAAAACTGAGATAAAGATGCACCAAAATATTAACAATGATTGTTTCTGAAGAATAAATCACCAAAGTTCAGTGTCTTAACCCAACAGTGCATCCTATCCATGTCAGAGCATAACCCTGTGTTCCAGTCCACAGGGGGCTCTCCTCCAGGCAGTGATTAAGGGATCCAGTCTCCTTCCATCCTGTGGTTCCTCACATCCCCTAGGGCCTCATGATCAGTTGCATTCTCCCAGCAGAAAGGGAAAAGATTATGGAGAAAGTATACCTGTTTCTTCAAAGTCTTGATGCACAAGTTATATATACATATATATATTTGCAAAAAGAAAAAAGTTAATGATCTTTGACCCAGTGGCCCTATTCTATAAATCTATAGTAAAGAAATGGAATTGTGGAAAAGTATGCTGGATAGATAGGTAGGTAGGTAGGTAGGTAGGTAGATAGACAGACGATAGTAGATAAAGACAGAGGCATGAATTGTGGTAGAATTATGTAAAATAGCACAAAAAAATTCCACAACAAGAGTATGCTCCAGCCGCATGTGAAATATTACCTAATCATAAATATTTTCAATAGTATACACAAAATAGTAAATAAAATTTTTAATGGCCTATGTTAATCTATCCAATTAAAATATATATTTTAAATGATACCTAATTTGGCATAAGTGCAAGGGTATGCACCTATTTAAATAGGTACAATCTTTTTCAAAGGAAACTGGAAATAAGTATAAAATGTCTTTGTCCCTACAATTGTATGCTACAATGTATCATAAGACTAAAAGTAGAGCTGTACAAAGAGTCAGTTCTCTGAATGCTAAGAATGCTGATTAAATTTCCTTGCAAAAAGAAAAATCATGAGCAACTTAAATTTACAATAATCTCTGGTTATTTAAAAATATTCTGATATATTCTGGCCTATTCATGTGATGGATTACAATGTAGCCTTTTAAAATATGCTGTAGACGATTATTAAATAGTATGGAAAATATTCACAATGCATCAAGTTAAAAAGCAAGCTTCAAAGTAGTATGCACAGTAATTTATATACATAAAATGCTTAGATGATTGGAAAAGTATACATCAAAATGTTGAGTTATTTCTGGGTGGTGGGACTATCCATACTTTTTGCTTTATTGTTTATGATTTTCTACCTTCTCAACATTTCAACAATAAATGTGTAATACTTTTAAATCAGATTTTAAATATTTTACTCATATTTTAATAGTATTTGTGGAAATTCTCACAATGATTTTGAGAAAGTAAACTACTAAACCACATAGGATGTGATTCCAGTTGTGTGTGTGTTCACGAAAAATACATATTGGAAGAAAAGACAGCAAAATATGAATATGTTTATTTCTGAGCAGTAGGGTTCCAGTTCAGGGGAAAATGGAAAGTTAGCAGGTCTATCCCGTCTCTCCCCCGCTAAATGCAGTTATAAAATCTGGACAGAACACAAGGAGCAGCACTTAAGGATTCTAAAAATAAAGCAGCCAAAGGACTGCGGAAGATCAGCATTTGCAGCAGCCCTGAACCAGTGGAGGGCTTACCATTTTTTAATTCCAGTGTACCCTTGCTTGGATGCGGGAGTTACGGGGGTGAGTAGCGGGAGGAGCCACGAGGAGGCTTCCACACAGATAGACAGCTCAGGCAGAAACCCTCCAGCTCGGGCTCCAGGCCAGGAAACAGGTCTCCTGGTAGTGACAGTACCAGCAAAAGGGGCCCACAGATGCCTGAAACTCTGAGGGAGGGGAACTGTCTTCTCTGATCAGAGGAGCTGTCTTCCCAAAAGACTGGGGCAAACCCCATTGCTTTTTTCCTCTCTCTGTCCTTCCAGCAGTTAGAGTACATGGCAGAGCAGAATATATAAAGCGACAGCTTTCTGGGGAAAGTACCAAAAAGAAGACTCCCCAGGGACCTGAATGTATCAAGACATCACAGAGAGAAAGGAGCTTGGAAAATCAGTCCCACAAAGTTGTAAATAAACCCCTGGGCTCACTAACAAGCGGCACATGTAGGAACATAATCCTAACCAGCACAACAACTTTGGGAGCTGAACTCAGAGGTAAACCACAACCCAAGTGTCAGCCTGGTGGCACTCTCCTGGGATAGGTCTGAATAGCACTGCAAAGACTTTGAAAACAAACTGATCTTGAAACCACAGCCCAGAAAAAGCTGGTTAAGAACTTGCAGCCTGTATCCCAATGGGTCAATCACCTTCTAAAAGAAGGGCGACTTCTACGAACAGGATAATAGCCCTCCAGGTGGAAGACATCCTCAGATGAAGAAAAACTAAGAAAACTGATGGTTGGCAGACCTGCTGTAAAAGAAGCCCTGAAGGAAGTTCTTCAGGCAGTGGGGAAGTAGCACGAGAAGGAAACCTGGATCTTCAGGAACAAAGGAAGAGAAACAAAAATGGTAAATATCTTCTAATGTAATGGATTATTATTCTCCTCTTGAGCTATTTAACAAGTGCATCGCAATTGAAAACAAAAATTATTGTCCGATGGGGTTTGCAGTATGTCAATGTTATAAGATCACTACAGCATAGACAGAAGAGGGCAAAGGGAGCTATGTGCTGGTGATGTTAGAATAAGAACTTAACAGAGGGGAAGACGTTCATTCTCTGGGTACGAATGGGGAGCAGAGAGTGTCCTCCAGACCAGAGCATGTCCTGTGACCACAAGGCCTGTCCCCACCTTCACCTACCAAACCCAACTTCACTCTTCTTTCCTTCCTTCTAAGTCCACGAAGCCTTCACGAAGTCATTCTCACTTCCTTCCACAGCGTCCCCTTCGCATGTGGTTTATAACGACTTGAGGGTTCTTGTTGTAAACTATAACTGGTAATGTTAATAATAATAGCAGCAACCATCTACTAAGTATCTACCGCCTACCAGATCTAGCACTAAGTACTTTACAAGCATCATTTCTGATTCTTATGCAAAACCTGGTGAGGGAGATAATATTATCCCCCACTTGACAAAAGAGGAAATAGACTCAGTGTGCCAGTGTGATTTCCACACTTGTTTTATTGACAGTGGTTAGACTTACGGGGTTGAATCTATCCTTAAGCACCTTCTGGGTCCTAGAATCTGAGCTAGAAGGACCTGAGTAATCTGCTTCTACTTTGATCCTCCAGTTCTACAGCTGACAAAATTGGGCTAGATTGGTTTATTTTGAAATTGGGTTCAACCCATAAACCTGAAAGGACAGGCCAATAAATGGCTCTTAAGCCTCCTCCCAAATAACACGCAAGAAAAGGCTGAGATAGTGGGAGGGTTTCATGCGAACAGTAGAGCCATTCTTGATCCACGCTGAGATCAGAATGAAACAATTTATGTGTCTGAGCATCAGTACCTTTGACTGACCTTGCTGCTGAGTGCTTCTTGTGATTTTTGTGCTGCAGCACATTTCAAGTTCAAAGTAAGATGGATATACCTTAGTAATACATGCTGGAGAAAAATCAATTTCTATGATAAATGGTGTGATGCTTGTCTTGACTCGGGGCTGTGTGGGCAGCCTCCTAAATGGCCACAGCTCTCCCCCTGTGCACCACGAAGTCCTTGTTACCTTGGAATGTTTGGGGCTGAGCTGCAGTGTGCAGGGAAAGAAACAGTATCCAACCATTTGATTATAACATCTGCTACAGTCTGCCCGTGTCTCCCAAAAATTCATTATGTTGAAATCCTGCCCCCACAAAGATGATGGTCTTAGGAGGTGGGCCTTTGGGGGGTACTTAAGTCATGAGGGTGGAGTTCTCCTGAATGGGATTAGTGCCCTTATAAAAGGGTCCCCAGAGAGCTTGTTCACCCTGCCTGTCATGTGAGGACCCAGTGAAAAGGCACCAGTTATGAACCATGAAAAAGGCCTTCCCCAGACCATGCTGACGCCTTGACCTTGGTCTTCCAGCCTCCAGAACTGTGAGCAGTGAATTTCTGTTGTTTGTAAGCGACCCAGTCCGTGGTGTTTGATTATAGCAGTGTATACAGACTAAGACAGTGTCAGAGGGAACTTTGCATGGAGGAGGGCCACTGTGTTGAGCCTTCAGGTGTTGAGCCTCCACTTCAGGGAGAAGTGGAACTTGGACTTGTAGAAATGGGATTGGAGGGGAGGAGATGCTCCTGGTATTCCAAGCAGAGAAGGCAGGGCAGGAAAGGGGGCCAACTAGTAGGGAGCAGAGTTTGACTGGAGCACAGAATCTATACTCAAAGGAAAAGAAAGGAACATAGGTTCAAAAGATAGATGATGGGGTCCTGCATTAGGCATGAAGGATTCTTCCAATGGAAGTAATTAAAATCCAATTCAAATTAGCTGAGTCAAAAAAGGAGCTTCTGATAGCTGGCCCAGCCAGAGATGGTGGCAGCCTCCGGCATGGCTGTATCCAAACACTACAAACTATTCTCCATTCCTCTCTTCCTCCCCTTCCCTCAGCTGCTCACCATGGGCCTCACTTACTCCCTCTGCAGGCCCACATCCTCCAGGTAGTTATGGAACATAACCTTCGGCAGATTAGTCAATGGCCTTGTCTGAAACACGGGGCTGTTACTGGGCCAATCACTGGGCCCTGGTAAATGGGGTGCAATGGTTGACCAGGCCTGGATTATACGCCCTCTTGCCATAGAACAGGATAGGAAACCAGAAGAAGGAGAATGGGGAGGAGATAAAAGGGGAGGTTAAAAACCACAGTTAGCACAATCCACCACAGGGCCAGATCACGGAGGGCCTCGAAAGCCAGAGTACCAGGTTGGGACTGTATGGCTTAGACAGTGGCAGGGACAGTGAACGTTTTAAGGAGAGAGGCATAATCAGAGATGTGAGTTAGAATGAGGAGCCTAGTGGCAGCGTGCAGGGTGGACTGTGGTGGTCGGGTGGTGGGGCAGGTCCCCCCAGCCCTAAGGGCTCATGTCTGAGTTTGTATCCCTAGGGAGCCAGAGGACAGAGGACAGGTTCTTGCTGTGGGAGAAGAGGGGAGAGCAGAGCACTGGAAGGAAGCGGGTCTCACCTCTTTACCCTGAGAACCAACAATGACAGCAACAGAGAACAGGGGCCCTCGTGAAACAATCACGGTTCAGTGTTTTCTCTGCAAGCCTGTGACCTCATCAGACCCACAAAGCTTAACACTGGAGGAGAGGTGGGGGTGGAATGAGCTTTTCCCAGCCCATCAGATGGGGGCTCCGGGTGATAATTACATGATCTTTGTATGCATATCGAATAAGATCTAGGAGGCTGCATCCAAACTCTCAAAAGTGACTTACAGAGAGACAGGACTTTCACTTTATAACTTGAACACTTTGATGTTGTGTAAAATACTTTGACATTTGTAATAAAAACATACATATGTATTGTATATATGTTATATATGCATTGCAAAACTGTACATCATAAAGGAAAGGAATTATGACTTTTTGTACCTCGAGCTGGTGTCTTGGGACACGGTAGATTCGCTGTGAGAAGGAGATGAGCTGGGTGCAGTGGAGACACGCTGCTCCCAGGTCACGCAGCCACCTGGGCCTTAGTTCTTCCAGCGTGCGCCGCGCTTGGGCTGCGCTCCACTCGGGCTCTGGTTCTGCTCTAGAGACAAAGATCTTGAGGAAGACAGATCCTTCTTGCAAGGCCAGGCCGGCCTAAGAGCCTGGCAGGTTCCTGCAGTTGCCCTGGTCGAGGGCAATGGAGGGCTTCCATCACCAACAGGCCTTTGCTCACCAATTTCAAACTTTAGTACAAGCCGAAGATTGCGCAAGAGTCCTTTAGGATGGAGCCATTATTTGCGAGCAGCTCCCCACACCTCTGACCCACACTCTGTCCACCCCTTTCTTGCCCTCTGACCCTGTAGTCCCTCCTCCCCTAGCTGAGGGCTCCCTGCCGGTTCCGGTTCCGGTTCCGGTTCCGGTTCCGAGGGACTCGGTCTGGAAAACTAGGACCCAGAGCCCTGCTTAGATCGTGAAGCGGGGGAGGCTGGGTCTGCGGAGCCTGAGAGCCCACTCAGTCATTTTAAAAGCTTGTTATTTTTAAGGCCCCAAGCTCAAGAGATGAATTCAGAAAGAAAATGGGAAAAAAAAAAATAGCAAGACAGATAGCAGGAGCGCGGCCTCCACTAACACGCGCCGTCAGCTGAAACCAATTTGCAGCGCTCCGCTCAGTCTCAGCCCATGAGCTGCGCTCCACCCCAGAAGAGCCCCTCAGCAGCGAGGGCGCGCGCGCGCAGGCCTGCAGAAGGTAGGCTGGGTTCAGAGCTCTTCAGCATAAAAGAAACAAAGGATCCTTGCTTCTTTCTATTTAAGTGAGAATCTCTGTGGTTTTGACCTCACTTGCTTAACCTCTTCTGAAGAGGAACTAGCTGCGCAGTCATCCCGCGCCTGCAAGATGGACTTTTAGGAGACAATTCGGGTTAGAGAACTCAGGAGAAACGTGGAAAATTCCAGAAGCAGCTCCTGCTGCCTTCGTTTACACTAGCCACTTAACCCCGCGAAATACCTCGTCTCTCCACCCACCTTTATTTTTTCAAACCCAGAAATAAAGGATTTGAAGTCTTAAAATAGGTAAAGTGCCCCCAACTCAGAGCTCACCGGAGAGTGCCTGAATCCGAATTCCTGAGAAAAAAGTGGCTAGTCTGCTCTGAGGGAAGATCAAAGGTCCTCCCTTCCCGGTGGCCTCCATCACGTGTTGGGGAGGAAGACCAGGAAGGCGTGATCTCTCCCCAGATCCTTTAAGAACCAAGTCCCACCTTCTCCTTGGAACTTTCTGCAAACTAAGTCAGTCCTCTTGGATTTTAAAATCCTTGCCCCTGTGAGCTCCCTGTCCTGACCTGGGGCACAGCCCCGCTCACCCAGTCACTCCTGGAGTCCACCCATTCCTGGTGTCTAGGAAAACTTGGATGCTTTCCTAATGAGGAACATTCCTTCACCTTCGGTCCATGACAGAAACGAGGTGGAGAAAATTTTTATTCTGTTATTAAGTGAAAAAAGCAAAGTTCAGAGCCCTGTGTATGGTAAGCAACTAATTGTATAAAAAGGGGAGAAGATGTGAATTAATTTGCTTGCATATAAATATCTCCCAAAAGATGCATAAGAAACTAATTACACTGTTTGCCTCTGAGATGCTTTTGTCACCTTTGGATTTTGAAACATGTGAATGTATTACCTACATTCAAAGTGAAGTGATGAAAACACACTTTAAAATACACATTTTTTCAAATAACATTTTTAAAATGTTTTTATTCTCTAGAGCTTCAAGGATGACTAGATAGAGTAGTAGTAAACAGATAATACATAATTTCTAAAATGAAATCTAGCTCTGAAGTTTGTGGATTTTATGATTAGTAATTAGAGAGAGTGAAGTTAGGCATAATATAGGGTTTGGAGGACCTGCAGATGATTTCTAAGGTAGATTTTAGTCCTTGAGGTAAAATACTCTAACCAAAACTCTAACACTTCATCTGAACCAATGTTACCCCAACCTTTGGAGCAAAAAATGAGACATATTTCATTCAGCAAGCAATTAAATTGCTCATTAAACTTTTGCCACCTGGCCTGGAAGAACAGAAAATCTTATTAGAGTGATGTTAGAAGATGCACTCATTATTTGTTTTCCTAGATAAACTACTTTTTAAAGTCATGTACTGATAATGAAGTTACATCAGCCTTTTTAGGATATCTTTGAACACAAATTGCATTACCTCGGATGTCTCAGTTGGTTCATCAAGAGTAATGGAGTTATTACTGCCAGAAGCCATGATTCCATGGAAATGAAAATTGTATTTTTTCAAGTACTATAAATGATGATGCTTGGAAGTCCTGTAATTATTGAATAAGAAGTTCTCCTTTTATCCGAACTTTTGCATTTTGAGAAAAAAAAAACCTATCCAATTTTTAATTTATAAAAATGGTAGTTAAATACTGAAAGGAAATTGCTTATGGTCAGGCAGTAGGTTGTGGAAAGAACACAGCCTGGAATCCCAGTATTCAGGCCCTGTCCAGACGCTGCTACTTAGGAGCGGTGAGACCTGGGGCTGCTTTCTTCCTCTTTGAACTCTCAGGTTCCTCGTCTGTTAAAGAGCTAAAAGGGAGAACTCGATCATTTCCAAAATCCTTCCAAGCTCTAAAAAGGACATTTTATTCCTTATTCTGTGGGCATTTTATTCTTACTCCTCTGCAGTAGGTTTATATTGGGTCAGGATTTCATGGTTAGGCTTTCATCCTTTTATAAGCCAGAAACATCTCACCGATCTCTCAGTCCCTCCACCTACGAAACAGGCCAACCAGAGGCCGCGGCTGGAGGGAAGATTGTTGAAGCAGCCTCCTGCCACTGGCGGCCCACAAACAACCGTGTAGTCAATTTATTGCATAAAGATGCCCAGTCAAGGAGACAAGGGAGCCTGAACTCCGAACTGAGATCCATTTGCCAAGCCAAACATCCATGAGGTTGCATCACCCGGAGGCAGCACCTTCTCCTAACTCCCACAAAAGCACCAAAGAGGCTCAGAGCTGCCCCACTCCCACCTCCCTGGATTTCATACTTTGAGAGGCTGTCAAATGCCTCTCCTATTTCAGAGAAAACAGTTAAAGAATAGACTTATGTTTTATTATTAATTTCTTATCATTTATCATCATTGTTCTTAAGAACTGATGAAGAGCCTACATGCCTGTGGACCCAGGGAGCATAGAGACTGGCTAAATAATTTCAAAATTCTAATTGTCCTTACATCACCCTACTCTACACATGACAACAGTCTAACTTGCTCGCTGTGGTTTAATTAAATGGTTTAGTTTAAATTGTTAGTTCTGTGATTTGTTCTATAATCACACTATCCTGATTAGGGTGTTTCTTAGTTTAACCTCCATTCAAATTTCTGGTGTTAGCTTGCTCTCGTACCATGTAATTAGTAGAAGCTAGAAGTCAGAACAAAAATGATAAGGGAATGCAACATAGATTCAGCTGGTGTGGTACTATAAAGTGAGACCTCTTCCAGGCAGGTGTGCAACCTGTTGGATAGACAGCCCCCACCTCAATCTGCTCCTGAGTCACCTGGACCAGGCTGCCTGACCCTGGAGGCAGAGGTAGATCCATTGGGTCCAAGCTTCTGGCTTGAATGCCTTTCCTGAATTTTTAAGCAAATGAATTTTTATGATCAAGAAATCAGTCCTATAAACACTACCTCCTTCAGTAGTTGTCACTGTTTGCACTGCACTTAAGAAATAGTCTCATCAGGCTAGACTGAAGCCTCTGTCTTGCCAGATCTTGTCCTTCCTGTTTTCTTAAAAAAGATGGATTAAATTCAAGACCCATCACTTGCACCAGTCATTTCCAAGACTCTGGTCAAGTTTTTTTTTTTTTTTTGGTAGAGTAATATACATTATCAGCAAAAAGTATGCAGCCCAAAAAGTAGGTTAAAAAATATTACAGCAGATGTCAACTTTTGCCTATGATGGGATCACAGAAACATGTTTATCATCTCACTTGAAACAACGAAACACTGGAAAAAATAAACATTTATAACAATGGTTTCAGATATTGGACATCAGACAGTGCAGGCCAGTGATCGCTGACCAACAAATGAGGTGAGCCCTGTGATTGCCCCCAGCTTACAGCCTGGGAAAAGTGTAATAGGCTGAAGCAGAAGGGGAAACCAAGGCAGAACCCAGTGGTCTGAGTTGAGATGATGTTGGCAGTCCTCTGAGGGCAAGGCAGCCACAGACCACAGAGCAGAGTGTGGATGAAAATGCTGCCCAGAGGAAAAGCTCAGGATTTGCACACTGGGATGTTTGTGTCTTCACTAATGATCAGCATATGCATGTAAAGAAACTACCCTGAGGCTCAGGAAATAACATCAGAAAGGATCAAAGGGAAGAATCTCCAAAGTTTAAAGAGGCTGGAAATTGTGTTCCCATGGGCCAGGGTGGGGTTGTAGGGGAGCATAATTCATAGAGCATCAAGTACCCAGAAGAGTATCACTTCAGTAGTACGGTAACCTTAGCCCTAGATAAATGGCTCATCTGGTCCTCCTTAACAGTTCCCAAGTAACTTAAATGCATCTCAGAATAAAGCTCAAGAATATGAACAGGATACAAAAAAGAAAAGATGGTCTCATACAAAATAGATAAATAAGGTCCTACTGTATTGCACAGGGAACTATATCCAATGGCTTGTAATAACCTATAATGAAAAAGACTATGAAAAAGTATATATATAAAATTGAATCACTACGTTGTACACTAGAAACTAATACAACATTGTAAATCTGCTAGACTTCAATAAAATAATACTTTTTAAAAGACAGGGGAAAATGTCTCGTCAGCTTACACTTTAAACCAGAAAAAAAAAAAAAACTAAACCCAAAATAGGCAGAAGAAAGAAATGAGTAGAAATCAGTGAAATAAAAAGCAGAAAAAGAGAGAAAATCTGATGAAAACAAAATCTGATTATTGGAGAAAATGAAATTGATAAACCTCCAGCTAATCTCATCAGGATAAAAAAAGAAAGATGTAAATTAACAATATTAGAAATGAGAGAGGCTATCACTAAAGACCTTACATATATTAAGAGATAGTAAAGGAATGTCATAAACAACTTAGGTTCCCAAACGGAGACGAGAAAGGACCTGAGAAAATACTTGAAGAGATAATAGCTGAAACTTCCCTAACTTGGGAACGCAAACAGTCACTCAAGTCCAAGAAGCCCAGAGTCCCACACAGGATTAACCCAAAGAGGAATACTCCGGGGCACATAGTTATCAAACTGACAAAAATTAAAGATACGGAGAAAATATTAAAATCAGCAAGAGAAAAGCAACAAACACCACACAGGGCAACTCCCGTAAGGTTATCAGCTGACTTTTCAGCAGTTAAAATATTGCAGAGTAAATGCAGGATTGGGAGGACTCAGCAGATAGGATTGAGGGTAGGGTCAAGACAGAAATTAACAGTGGCAATGCAAAACTGGGAAGATGTCAGTTTTGGTGAAAAATAGTAAACAGCAGAGGCACAGATTTGGTGTTGGAAATTGACTGAATATTTTGTTTGAAACAGGACAAATTTACAATGCTTGTAAGATACCCAGTATTTAATAGCTAATAATCAAGAGTTCTTTGTGTTAAGTGCTACACTAACCAGGTGGTTGGAAATTGGAGGCTGCAGCTCAGTAAAAGGAAATACAGTACTAGAGGTCATGTTTATACAGAACTGATTGCTTACCACCTCTGATTATCACACTGTGGCTATTACTACATTAAATAGAGTAGCATACTTTTTAAGAGACTTTCTTCTATTCAGTGAATCTTAGGGTGTTCTTCTCAAGGCAAGAAAATAATCATTATAAAAAACTAAAGGTACTGTAAATATACTCCTTAAGTATTTTTTAGAAAACGCTCATAATAAAGATAATGCAACATGAGTCATTTTGTCTGGAAGTCTACCGTCAAATGTGCCTGCTATTCCAACCTGGCATTCCTCTAAGAAGTCCTGTGGTGCCCACACTCGGACAAGTCCAAACTCACTGGCAAGGGCCTCTCCTCCCTCACTCCCAACCCATCCTCACACACGCAGTTCATCACCTTTAGAAACCAAAATGGCTCAAGGCCTTTAACCACAGAAGGCAGCTGAAACAGCTGGTCTCCGGAGAAGTCAGTATGCATAGCCTCACCATCTCTGGACCAGCTAAACCATCAAGTCCCAGGATTCTAAATTTACGTATCTGATAGCCAATTACTTTTTTTAAAGAGACACTTCTAATAGACTGTCTCATTTAAGTGGCTACCTCCAGTACACAGTTTATTCACCAAATGACAAGCTGTACTTTGAATAAATGGGAGAAGGCATTCCACTTGATGATAAAAGACAAGCAGTGACAATTTTCATTGTGCAAATACCATAGTAAGGAGATGACTCTGAAAACAAGAGAGATTCAAAATGCTATCACTTACAAGAACACTACAAAATATTGAAGGTGCAAAGCCTTGGCAAGAGTTCACTGCCACACAACTTGATTGCCCAATGTTCAAAAATCTTTCTTTTGGTAGTAATTTTGAGCACTGGAAGAGTCTGTTACCAATTACTTAGTTATAAAAATAAGCTGTAAATATGCAAATAAATGTCTCAGAAAATAGGTGAAATTATTACTCAACAGTGGCAAGATTTTAAATTTTCATTTTATTAAAAATATAGCAACACAGGAGCAGCAGCATCTGATAAATCTTTACTAGTACCATATGGAAGTAGTCCTACTCACATATAAATAATACACACCACCTAAGCAGCACTTAATGTTTACATAACTCTTCCCTTGATAATTCATAGCAATATGTAAAGAAGAGCCTTACCGTATTAATCCTATTAAGATAGAGAGTAATAATTACCTATTCAACGGAACTACCTATACAACTACACAGTATACTCAAAGGTAACCTACTGTGGAAGTCAGGGAGATCTGTACAAAGTTCCCCAACAGAGTGCTGCCCACCAGTAACCCTGGAGCTGGTAGAACTCAACTCGAATTCTTTCAGCACAATTTTCATGAATTTGAACTTACCTATATAGTTAAGAAATTAGCTATCTAGCAAATAAAAGTTAATCAGTGGGGGAGGGTATAGCTCAGTGCTAAGAGTGCATACCTAGCATGCATGAAGTCCTGGGTTCAAGCCCCAGTACCTCCACCTAAAAATAAATAAATCAACCTAACCATATCCCCCCAAAATAAATAAATTAAATTGTACAAAAATAAATGTTCTAAAACAAAACATTTTAAGTTAAGAATGGAGGGAACTATTACTCCATTCCAATCCTGGAAAAATAAATCTTACTGGTAAAATCTGTGAAGTGTCAGAAAAGCTGGCAATTTTCAAAATTAAAATGTAGCTAAGTACAAAGTAAATTTAAAAATCAGGCAACAGACAAAAAAAATCTGCTTTTAAGAACAATATACTAAGAAATGTGGTATTTTATATAAACAATTGTAACAAATTAATTGCTATAAACTCAAAGCACCTTAAAATGTAATAGAAAGAAACCTAGTTATTTTACTAAAGCCAACCTAACTGAATATGGACCAAAAATCATTAAGAGCTTTAACTTTTACTTTTAAAATAATGTACCAATCTTTGGCAGAATCATCAATAAAAGTGTATTTAAGAAAAACAAATTCACCCACAAACCCCAGATTAAGTAGGGAAGTCAATTTTATTTTAAAAGATTATTTTATTACATTTATACTCGACCCCTGCTTCCAGAAATATAACCTAGCCCTTTTAAGAGCACTAACTTTTGCAATTTAAAGATAAACAATTTAATTTTAAATGACTACATTAGTAAATGAACATGAGACAATACTAAGTATATGGGTAGTGAAATTTTTTAAAATATATATTTAAACACATAAGGAACATAGTAACTTTGTGGAAATGGCTCTACTTCACAACTCACCCAGTTAAAACCAGATACTATCTTTCACTGAAAATATAAGAAATGTCTCATTGAAATTGTTACTCAATGCATTCCTCCAAAAGGATTCATTTTAACTGCTAATTCAACTACTTAAGAAAGATTTAAATCAAATCATATTATTTCTAATAGATTTTTTAAAAAACTTTTAAAAGTCTATTACTATATATTATAATCCTTAAATCTGAGTATCTTTAGATAAGAGCAGATTTGGCTCAAGGTTCTGTTTTGTTTTGTTTTGTTTTGAAGTTTTAAAATAAAAATAGCAACATGTATGTAAGAATGAATGAGGGTCCAGAAAATGACTAATATAACGAAAGAAATTATTTTCTTGACAAAAAAATTGATTCTAAGTGCCAGTTTTTACTTTTAATTGAGCATGTCAAAAATTTAAGCCTTCAATACTTCTGAAGATCAACATAGCATTTACTGAACCTCTTAGAAAATAAGATTCTAAACAGAAAATCACAAGCTGACTAGTGTTTCTAACTATGTTAGATTTGATAAAAAATAATAACCAAGGACATAGTTGCAGAAGTTAAGGATTTCTACCTGTTTCCTCAAATGAAACTGGCTAACTTATGAAGGACCATCTTTTATTACTAGTTACATGTGAAAAGCAAGAACAACAGGAGCAACAGAATTTGGTTAGAATGGTGAAGAGCAATGACAATTTAAGGATCAGAATGTACTTGCTATATAATCATGTAAAGCTAACAAAGAGAATTTACAGAAGGTATCAAGCGTAAAATGGCTGTCTTCTTGGCCTTACCTCAAGTTTTCCTCATATCTACCTGGGATGAAAAAGATAGTTACACAGAAAATAAAAAAAAATCTTAAAAGAAAATAATGAACAAATGAAAACTATCAGCTTATAAATGAACAAAAAGAAAATGTCTCTCTCCCTCTTTCTCTCTCTCTCTCTCTCTCACACACACACACACATACACCGCAACAGTTTTAACCCCTAGAAAACTTTGTTTCTCCCTAAGCCTGTTTGAGAAGATGATATCACTTTCTCCAGATCTCCTGTACTCCTACTCATGCCGAATTTTTACAAATCAGTGTCTTTCAAGATTAGTATGATTATTTTAAAGCTGAATAAATCATCATCAGCAAGAATAAATAATAAATAGCATCAGCAAGAAAAACAATCAGCTGCTGAAACCAAATTAAATACATTAATTACTGACATAAAAAACATTTAATGGAGTCCAGAGTACAAGAAAATACTTAAACTTGAAATGACTGCTTTATAGAAGCCACACAAACATGCACTCTCCATGTCAAAACAGTTTCTAAGCCAACTAAAACAAGAACGTGATAAAACTAAGATGCTGTTTCAAAATGCATAAACAAATACTTTCCTCTAAAATACTTAGCTTTATTAGAGAAACGGTACTAAAAATAACAGATTCAAACATTTGCTCTATTCTACTTACATATCATAAATAAGACAGCTGTTGATGCAAGACACACATTCCTTCCTTCGCAATCTTTCCATATGCACCCAAGCATTCTTATAGCAGAATAAGCTGTTTACCAGCCAACCGTATGTGGTTGAATGACTAAAATGACCACCTATACTTTACATAGTAAAGCATTTTCAAAAATTTTAATGTACACAGTGACAAAAAGAGAAAAAAAACAGTAATTCTGAACACATGAAGAGTAATTAAGCAGCTTCATAATCAAACCAGGCTTTATCACTTACAATAAGGACAATTCTTTCCATTCTCCACCAAATACCTTGTTTCAATAGTATTAACATTAAAAGAAAACTCAAGTTGAAACCAAGTAACTGATGTGTTACCCAGCTTTTTAAATAAGTAACTCTTCCCATGAGGTAAGGCAACTGAGTAATTTGATTGTATTAGATTACATTAAAACAATTATACTTGATTTTTTAATAACATGCTAATTAAAAGGTATAACTTTTTTGGAACTGTAACAATGAAGAGTTCAGAAACTACAAGCTGTGGTTTGGGGGAAATTTTAGCAATGTTGTCATTTTACTATTTGCATACTTTCTTCAAAAAGTGTGCCTAACAATGTCGGATGACCTATATTTTAAACTCAAGTAAACACATCTTTACACATAAAACAAATCATCTTATATATTCACCTTTAAGTACAATTTCTGCACATCATTTATGAGAAGATGATTGAGAGGTAATAATTAAGGCCATCCAATGTAGACAACCAAACGGTTTGCTTTAAGTAAAATAAGAACATGCTGCTTCATTTTTAATTATCACAGTATAAAACTGATGGTCCCAAAACGGCTTTGTTGTTTTAAGCTCTAATGTCATTCCTGAAAACAGGACTTCTCTCTCATATTATGTGAACTAAAAGAAGCTCTTCTGACATACCACTTGCACACTTCTCTATGGGAGTGAATGGAATATCCATCTAAATTCCATATGAGTTGAGAATGACTAGCACATATAAAATTCTAGAAAACAGTATATACCACATTGTAGAAGGCACTAAAGCTTCAGCTTGTGCTCCCATAGCCCATTTTGAAAACCCAGTCTTCTTTTTATAAATGGCACCTTTGCCACCTACAGCTGACCAACACACACTGCAATATTGTTCATAAGCTTGGAAATGTCAAGAAAGTTCAAAAAGAAATGCCTACTTTGTGGGGAGACCCAAAGATTCTAAACACTGAATACTAATGCATGATTAGTATTCAACACAGTTGCTCTTCCTTTTGAAAAAGAACAGTAGCATGCATTGTCAGTTGGTTTTTAATCCACTTATTTAAGCAATTTTAATCTGTAAAACTATTTTTAAAGAAAAACTGCTGTCCTAAACAGTGAGCAAAAGAAAACACAATAGTGAGAATTTAACACAATCACTGTAAATCCTGTGAAGTAAATGTTAAAATTTCTTATACTCTGCACTTACAAGGGTGTGTATATATTTGCACCGATTTCAAGCACATCATCAATCTGTATATACTGAAATTAAAAAAAAAAAAGTAAAACAATACAAAATTCAGTTACTACCATTTTTTAAAAGAGCCTCCAACACTTATCTCCAGTCTTTATGGACAGTACAAATTTGGATCTTTGACGTCCCATTTTCTTTGTAATGGTTCTTGGCAAACACTAACAAACCACATGACAAGTGTGTCAGCCACCATGGAAATGCACAGATTTTAGAAGATGAGGAGTTTGGGTAACACCTGTTATTTTCACGGTGTCCATGCTTTATTTTCTTACTCAGTAACAAGATGGCCACCAAGTCATCTAACAACTAGAAAAGCTGTTAGCTCGTATCTTTATGCTCTACTGGACTTCTTCACTGTCTAACATCTTGCTGAGAGAATTAAAAGCTTTGGATTTTATTCCAGCGTGTGCTTCGAGGTGCATCTGTCGGTCCTATACTGCTTCTGTTTTGGTGGAGAGGTTTTCATCGTTGGGCTGACAATTTCCGTTCTGCTGTACTTTGTTTTCCTCAGTCCTTGGTGCGTCTTTGTCTTCTACCTCTTTGCCCATGCCTGAATCTGGTTCTTTATTGTGCTCCTTCTCCTACAATGAATGTTAAGGTACACATTCAACATTGTTCCCAAGAGTGGCCTGCTATTGCATCTAGTTATGGCTAAAACATCTAATTTTATCTTCTGGGAACTAGTCAAAGTGGATATTCTCTCTCATTATCTTTCACATAAACAGGACGTGCAAACACGTATCAATATGTCCTTTGTACATCTCATAAAAGATGGACAATCCATGAAGATTAAGTTAGAATAAAATAGGTAAACAGAAACTTTAGAGAAGAACTCAATAAATGTTGCTGATTGACTTGAGAAAGTGGAACATATCTGCTGAAAGTAAAATAGTTCCCACAGATGCTAGGATAGGTTTATAATCTGCGTACCAAAGAAACAAAAACAAGGGACTGTAAAAAAGGAAGTCACTATTCATCCTACCAAAGACTGCTCAAGACAATCCAAATTCAGCCCTCAACTTGAGGGAGAATTAAATGAGAACACTTGGGACAGTGCTTCGAATACAGTAAATGCTCAAGAGATATTATCAATGTTACTGACAATGATGATAAATCTCTATCAGTGTGAGAATAAATAAAACTGTAAGATGAATGCTCCAGAACTCATAACTGATTTCCAAACACAAATATACTTACCAGTATACCACTATAAAAGGAAATTAACATAATTCACAAGTACTCAAAATATTTATCAAAATTTAAAAAAACCCTTACTTGGTGGAATTTGGCTTCTCATTAATTATTCTAATTCAACGAACCTAAACTTCAGTATATATTACAAAACCAATGATAACAGATCATCCGTCAAATCTGCTAAAACAAATATAGTGAGAAAAACTGCATCAAGCAGGAATCTTCCTGTAGACAGTTAAATGGTTATTGTGTGCCATTCTATGATTCTCTAAAATAAGGGATGCATTGTTTACATTTTAATTAGTTCTTATCTTCAAAAATTTAGATTAAAAAGCTACAAATTTAACAAACATTAAATAATCCCAAAAATGTGCAAGACACTGTTACTCTCAAGCAGCTTCTACCTAAAACCACCTCTATGCAATAAAGGACAATCTCAATTATTAACTATTCAAAGCCTCAACAATGACTTGCTTACTTTAAGTGAAGTATTGTTCTTCTCCACCTTTTCCTTTCCATCTCTGTCATTAGAACTCTTTCTTGTAGAGGTTGAACGCTCTCTCTCTCTTCTTTCACTGATATGGTCCCTTTCTTTTTCTCTCTTTTTATCCTTCTTATTTCTGCTGTAAGATATTAATAGTACGTCAGTTAACTGCTAAAAAATTAAACACCCACCATACTGTTGACAAGATATTCTCACCTAACATTAATGCATCGCAAATAAGTATATCACTAACCTGGGTGACCAAGTACCATATATGAGTCCTGCAACCTATCTAACTCCACTCCATACCCCAGTTTTTAAAGACACAAGTCATTCTGCAGAGGCCACCACGTGTTCACATAAAACACAACTTTGTAATATCAATTTCAGTTTTGAAATATTCAAGATTTACCAATCAACTGTAATTAGGAAAAAACAAAATCAAATACAAAAAACTGACTAAGTAGAAAAGAATAAAAAGGATATGGGAGAAGTGGGTATAGCTCAGTGGTAGAGCTCATGCTCGGCATGCATGAGGTCCTCAGTTCAATTTCCAATACCTCGATTAAAAAATTAATTTTTAAAAAGGATAAAAAGGATAAAGAAACAGATACAGTTCTCAGGCAAGGCTGAATGACTTCTAGAAAAACCTGAATTTGAAGTGAAAAAACTTCAAATAACCAATGGTGCCCTCCTCTCATTCACAATTACGAAGAAGTCCCAGCACCAATTCAAGAGCAAAATTTAAGCCGAAGATGCAATGAACAAGTTCCATTTGTAAAAATAACATATCCTTAAAATTACAAGGAAAAAAATGACGCATTTCATATCAGAAGCATGTTTAACAGACACCTTCTACTTAAAATAATTAGCCCTAACATGAAATTCTGAACTTTTTTCCTAATTATGAATAGTTCAAAAATAAACACAAAGTCCAGGGGGAACAAACAAAAACTCAGGAAACAGACCCAAGTACCTATGAAAATTCAGGGGAACAAAGGGATGGCATCTTAAATCACTGGGGAAAAGATGGTTCTTTTATAAATAAAAGACTTGGGGACAATTGGATTATTATTTGGAAAGTGACAGAACTGGGTCCATATCTCATTCACATAAATAAATAAATTCAAATGGATTAGAGATCTAAAATTTTTAAAAGGAAACAATAAAACCACTAGAAGAAAACATGAATGCATTTCTAACTTGAGTGAAAAGATTTTTTAACCATAACTAAAATTCCATGTATGATAAAAGATTCATAAGTAAGCCTGAATAAACTTATGCAAAGCTAAAAACCCACTACTAGCATATTCAGAAGAAAAATAACAAACCAAGAAAAATATATTTGCAACACATTTGGGTATGTATGTTTATATATAACTCTTAGAAGTCAGGACACAACTGCATCAAAGAGAATAATATTCTTACAAATAAATTTTATCAGAAAGGCAAAAATTTTGCTGAAAGAAATAAAGACATAAATAAATGGAAAGACATCCCATGTTCCTGGATCAGAAGACTTACACAGAGTTAAGATAACAATAGTATCCAAAGCAATATACAAATTCAATGCAATCCCTAAATCTCATAGGCATTGATAGAAATAGAAAAACCCAGCCAAAAATTCATATGGAATCTCCAGCGACATTTAATAGCCGAAACAATCTGTAAAAGAACAACAAATTGGAAGACACACAATTCCTGATGTCAAAACTTATTACAAATCTGTAGTAATCAAACAGTGCAGTACTGGCATAAGGACAGACACACAGGCCAGTAGAAAAGACAGAAATACATGGTCACATATATGGTCAAATGATTTTTGACATAGGTGTCAAGATCTATTCAATAGAGAAAGGACAACCTTTTCAACAAATGGTGCTGGGAAAACTGAATATCCACATGCGAAACAATGAAGCTTGACCCTTACCTTACACCACATGTAAAAGTTAACTCACAATGGATCAAAGACCTAAATATATAAGCTAAAACTATTAAACTCTTAGAAGAAAACACGGGAAAATCTTCATGACATTGGTTTTGGCAATGATTTTCTGGATATAACAAAAGACAACAAAAGGAAAAAAAGATAAATCTTATTTCATCAAAATTAAAAACTTGTGCATCAAAAGATACTTAGAACAGTGAAAAGACAACCCACAGTATGGGAGAAAATACATGCAAATCAGGTATCTGGTAAGGGATTAACATTCACAACATAAAAACTACAACTTAACAAAGAGCCAAATACTCTAATTCAAAATGGGCAAAAGACTAGAGTAGACATTTCTCCAAAGAAAATATACAAATGGTGAATAAGCACATGAAAAGATGCCCAACATTACTATTCATTACAGAAATACAAATCAAAACCATAGTAAGATACCATTATATACTCACTAGAATGGCTATAATCAGAGAAAGACAGTAACAAATGTCAGTGAGCACACAGAGAAATTCAAACACTCACACATTGCTGACGGGAATGTAAAATGGCACAACCACTTTGGAAAACAGTTTGGCAGTTTCTCAAAAAGATAACGAGAGTGTTCCTATATGACTTAGCAATCACCACTCCTAGGTATATACCCAAGAAAAATGAAAACATGAGACGACACCAGAACTTGTACATAAACATTCACAGCGTTATTCTTAATAGCAAAAAAATGGAAACAATACTAAAAGTCCATCAATGAGTGATGAACTAAAGCGTGGTTTATCCATGTAATGGAATATTATTCACTCATAAAAAGAAATAAAGTACTGATTCGTGCCTCAACATGCATAAATCTTGAAAATATTACATTTAGTCAAAGAAGCCAGATACAAAAGACCACATGTACTATGTAAGTCTATATGAAATGTCTGTAACAGGCAAATCCACAGAGACAGTAGATTAGTAGCTCTCAGGAACCATGGGGAGTAACTGCTAATAGGTACAGGCCTTCTTTGAACTAACAAAAAAATGTTCTGGAGTTAAGCAGCAGTGATGGTTGCACAAAATTGTGAACATACTAAAAAGCCACTGAACTGCACATTTAAAAGAGTGAATTTTATGTTACATGAATTACATCTCAGTTTAAAAAATAACTCAGGATGGAAGCAAGACTGGGTATAGTCATTAACCATATACAGACTTACACACATACAGTGTATATATAGTGAATGCTGTCTTTTGTGAAGAAAAGGAGAAATTCAAATGTATGTGTCTGATTAATTTTATTTTATTCTTCCTGTGTTTCTTTTTACAAACAGTTGATCACTCACAGAGGGTGGATGCGGAACGAAGTAGAAGGAATGGGGAAGGAAGTGATACTGTGCAAATTTTTTGTCTAATTTGAGTTCACAACTAAGAAAAGTTTTGACTTTCATGAGTAAAGTATTTTTTAAAATACAAATTTGACCTGCCTCTACAGTATCCCTAATGCCTTCCATTATTCTCACCTAAAAATAATTCACAAACAAAAGAACCCTGATGAGAAACGTGCTTCTTCTACCCTAGCAAAACTTTTTATAAATTTCTCTTTTCTATACTTAGAAGATTACAGAAAACCAAATGAAAAACCATGACCCATCAGTAAAATAATGGGCTGAAAAAATAAATACCAAGAAATCAATACCCTTCCTAGGTAGGTACAAACCCAGTCTCCAATTACATGACATCATGGAAGAAAAGACCTCATCTGCAAGAACAGAAAAGTAAAAAATATCTAGGAATAAACTTCAAAAATACATAAAACCTGTATGAAACAAACACTGAAACATTCATGAAAAACACTAAGGATGGTCTGAATAAGTAAGCCATCCATGTTTCTGGATGAAAAGATTCACCATCATAAAGCTTTATTTATTAATAGATCTATTTATCAATTTTCCTATGTTAATTAATAAACTTAATAAAACTGTAATACAAATTATCAGTAGGTTTTATTTCTATAACCTAGACAACTGACTCTTAAGTTCAAACAGAAAAATAAATACACAAGAATGGTCAAGAATGCTCAAAAAAAAGAGCAATATGAGGATGTGGGGGAAAATAGGCCTTACTAAACATTTTAAAATACTATACAATCTGAATAATTTAAAGCAAGAGGCACCAGTACATAAATCATCAGTCAAACCAATCCAACAGCATGGAAGGCCCAGAAATAGACTCCAATACAGACAGAAAAATTTAGTACGTGACATAAGCAACATATCATATTAGGGTTAGAAAAACTGAATTTTTAATAAAATGATATTAGAACAACAAAGCAGCATTTGGAAAAATAAAACTGGACCCATATGCCATATTGTACATAAGGATAAACTTCTAATGGATCAAAGACATAAATGCAAAAAATAAAACCATAAAAGTATAAACAACAGCAATGGGGGAATTTTATTATAATCTTGGAACAGAAAAGACCTTTCTCACTTTAAGACTCAAAATGTGGAAGTCTCAAAAAAAAACTGAGAAATTAAACTATATAAAAATCAAACACCTCTATAAAATCAAGTCTCATGAACAAATAGGAAAAAGGACAAACTAGGAATGATATTTGAAATCAAATCACTGGAAATAGGGGGGGAAAACAAACACAAAAACAGACCCCACAAAAAAAATGGGCAATGTATACAATTCACAGAAAAAGAAATACAAATGGCCTTCAAATATATGAAGAGATGTTCACCTCACTCTTAAGAGAAATGCAACTAAATTTACTGCAACTGTACCATTTCTCATCTATCAGATGGACAAAAATCCACAACTCTGGTAACAATGTGTCGTAGCTGTAGGGAAACAGGCACGCATACGCAGCTGATTAAAGTGCAAGCCGCTGCCAATCCTTATGAAGAACAATATGGAAGTAAACATCTCTCAGTATTATGAACACCTCACCCTCTGACCCAACAATACCATTTCTGGAGAATTTTCCTGCATACTCGCATATTATAAAATGATGTAAGTCCACAGTTGTTCACTACAGGCTTGTAAAACTCATAAAAGACAAATTAAGAAAGCCCATTCTACCACAGGCCGGTTACCTAAACCAAGGTACTGTCACACACTGGAAGCCCATGCAACTGTAAAAAGGAATGAAGTAGCACTTTCTGATGAATACAGAAAGTTCTCCTGGTAGTTAAGAGACAAAAGCAATTATACAACACTGTGTATTCTGTGCTACCCTTTGTACCTATATACAAAAAAACTAGTAAAGCCATTACTTACGAGGACAGAGTGGATGGACACATGGGTGGAAGTTAAGACCTATCATAGTGTAACTTTTCATACTGTTTGGATTTCTATACCATGCAAATGTGTTATATATTACTCATCAAAATATAAAGGTTAAAAAAATAGACTGAATAGAGAGATTTTCCCCCTACTTCCTCCTAAGTTTTAGCAGAAGCTTTCAACCTACCTCCTCGGAGATGGAGACCTAGAAGATTTCCTTTTGATGGTTTTTGATGTTCTTGGTGATCTGGAAGAACTCCTGCTCCTCCTCCTCCGCCTTTCCCTGAAAGTTAAAAATATATCATTTTAAAAAACAACAATTTAAAAGGTAATTCAAATATACAAAAGCAAAAGGGTCCTTAATGATCTCAAGTGAATGGTATTCTTTAGAGGCCAGTTTAAATTAATGACTTTCATGAAAATGTTCTACCATCTAATTTTTAGCAGGTCAAATTATGAACTATGAATTTTACAGACCAATGAAAACATTTTCTAAGATTTCATATTAGAAAGGGTAGAGGATCTCCTTTTCACCCGATTTATTTGGACAGTAATTTCTTGAGTACAAAAAGTATTAATGGATGTTTCAGATTCTCTCTCAAGCTAAACATATTCTTCCTCAGGATCTAAAGTATGTTTCATCCGATCCCTTGTCGTGCATCTAGCTCCCTGCTGCCCCACTGTGGATTACTGTGTAACAAGGTAACAGGCCCTTTTCAAGAAAAGAAAGGTAAGTGGGCTCGCAAAATGTGAACTTTTTAAACCCAAGTATTTAAAATATCTCTTTAAAAAGTATTTACATTGATTCATTTTACAAAGAAATTGCTTTGACCCTCCAACCTCCTACCACTTCATTACTACTGTTCTAGTCATTTAAAATTGAGCACACAGGCTGCTTAGATGTAAGGAAAATTATTTAAAGCCTGGAATTTAAATATGACAGAGTCAAAAATAATTAACTAGATTAAGTGTTTATTATTATTAAAAGACTATTTTGCTTAACATATTAGCAAATGATGCATACTCTAATAAATTACTTCATTTGTAGGGGTGGTCACCTTAGAAATAATGAATTTCAAGTTGTCTACTATTCAGGTGATGAGATATGAGGATATATTTAGTAAATGACTAATGTATCCAGTGATCTACCTCACAAGGAGCTCTGATAATTAGTGGTCACAGAGCTGAAAGAACCAAATCGTCTAGAATTCAAATTCTCTTTATTACCTGAGTAAGCTGATTCTAGGCGAATGAAACATTTTGTGTACGTTCTTCATCTATAAAATAAAAAACTAGACAATGCTCATATGTGGTATATATAGTAGATGTTAAGACCAAAACAGCTCAAGAACTTTGAGAACACAAATAAATCAATTCAAACTCTACCTAAGATTCTCCCTTCCATTACCCCACTTTATTTCCAAGTTACCCCCAAATTATACTTCCTAAGATGGAAATTACATAACGATATTCCATTTAATCAATGCCATTCTGTAGCAGCACCCCCTCATGCACCCTGGCACAAGAACTGGGAGTATTTTTTTCATAACACGAGAATGTTATCCCAGACTTCACATTTACACAGAATGGCTCCATCTTCATCAGCATTATGTAACTCTTTAATTGTTGTTCAGGAAGCACTATGTACAGGTGGACATCTAATAAACTACCAGGTGGTGTGAGAGCTAAGGCTGGAACAGACAGCAATCCAGAATGTCAGTTAGAAAGCAGCTGTCAGCTCCAGTATGCAGAACTCGAGTTGGTTAGGCTTATATTTAAATTTTAGTTCCACACCTAATCAGCTGCATGACTGGAATCTTATTATCTGAGTCTTAGTTTTTCCAACTGGAAAATGGAGACAATAACTCAAGCCTTGTAGTGTTGTTACGAAGATTTAGAGTAACACTGTAAAGTACTAAGCCTAGTGCCTGGTGCATAGCAGGTGCTCAGTAAGTATTTTCTCCTTCTCTTCCTTGGTTTCATCCTTATTGGTAATAATTTCAAGCATTAAAAATTTCTAAATATCAAATTGTTTCCTTAAAAACCTAGATTAGAAGACAACGTTGGAAATAAAAATATTAAGTATACTATTTTTCTGAACAGTTAACATATTTCCCATTCACTAAACATCAGAGCACCTGAAAGGAAGAAAAATGTTAAAAGATGAGAAATCGTTTCTCTTCTCAAAGTTCCTCTGAAAGCATGAAATATTCCAAACTGCTGAACTTTAGGAACTAACGTTAGTCACCATCTATTCCTCAGGCCCCAGAGGTTATTTAAGAACTTACTTAGGACTGAATGTGAACATTTGAACTTTCTTAAATATCAAGTGACTTAAAATGGCCCATGAAAACATTAAACATTTCAAAGTCATCTGGAAAAGTAAATTCAACTGAATTTAAAAGGAACCAAAACATTATATGGTGTTGTGAGGACAATGTCTAAACAATCATATAAACACAAAGGAATGTGTGAAACATAATATAATAACTGTGCTATAAAGATGCAGTCCACAAGGTTAATTAATACCCACAGCAAATGAATTTAATTCTTCAGGTTTTGGTTCAAAATGCTGAAATGTGGCAATGATCTATTGATTTGTAATCTATTAATACATTGTAATCTATTAATATATATTGTTGCTTTCAATATTATGCTTCTGAGGCATTTTTTAAAATTGGTACCAAGTGCTGGTTAGAGTCCTCAAAAAAAATCTCTAAAATAAGAAAGAGCTACTATACTACTATACTTCTTTTTTTTTTAACATTTTTTATTGATTTATAATCATTTTACAATGTTGTGTCAAATTCCAGTGTTCAGCACAATTTTTCAGTCATTCATGGACATATACACACTCATTGTCACATTTTTTTCTCTGTGATTTATCATAACATTTTGTGTATATTTCCCTGTGCTATACAGTGTAATCTTGTTTATCTATTCTACAATTTTGAAATCCCAGTCTATCCCTTCCCACCCTCTACCCTCCTGGTAACCACAAGTCTGTATTCTCTGTCCATGAGTCTTTAGATTCCACATATGAGCGATCTCATATGGTATTTTTCTTTCTCTTTCTGGCTTACTTCACTTAGAATGACATTCTCTAGGAGCATCCATGTTGCTGCAAATGGCGTTATGTTGTCAGTTTTTATGGCTGAGTAGTATTCCATTGTATAAATATACCACATCTTCTTTATCCAGTCACCTATTGATGGACATTTAGGCTGTTTCCATGTTTTGGCTATTGTAAATATACTACTATACTTCTGATTTAAGTACAGAGCAGATGGAAATTTTCCTCTAAGCTTTGGTTTCTTCAAGGTTTAAACCACGATAACAGTCTTCTCAGAGGCTTATTACGAGGATTAAATAAATTAGTCATGAAAAACTCTGCTGAGACATAATATCTAGCATATGGTAAAGCACTGGAAAAATGCTTACAATTATCTTCTATTAACTAACCAAAGCCTACTATTAGAACAAGCTATCAAAATTGCCAAGAAGAGAACATAGGCAAAACACTCTGACATAAATCGTAGCAATGTTTTCCTAGGTCAGTCTCCAAGGCAAGAGAAATAAAAGCAAAATAAACAAATGGGACCTAATAAAACTACAAGCTTTTGCACAAAAAAGCAAAGGAAACCATAATCAAAACAAAAAGACAACCTATAGACTGGGAGAAGATATTTGCAAATGATGCAACTGACAAGGGCTTAATTTCCAGAATATGCAAACAGCTCATACAACTCAATAAGAAAACAAACAACTCAATCATAAAATGGGCAGAAGACCTAAATAGACATTTGTCCAGAGAAAACAAACAGATGGCCAATATTGTTCAGTATCACCAATTATCAGAGAAATACAAATCAAAACCACAATGAAGTATCACCTCACACCAGTCAGCCATCATGGGGGGAGGGTATAGCTCAGTGGTAAGAGTGCATGCCTAGAATGCACAACGTCCTGAGTTCAGTCCCCAGCACCTCCACTAAAATAAATGAATAAACCTAATTACCTACCTCCAACCCCCCCAAAAAAAACAGAACCTGGGTGAAAAATAAAGTCTAACCTTTAAAAAGCAAAATGGCCATCATTAAAAAGTCCACAAACAATAATTCTGGAGAGGGCTTGGAGAAAAGGGAACCCTCCTACAGTGTTGGTAGGAATGTAAATTGGTGCAGCCACAGTGGAAAACAGTACAGAGGTTCCTTAAAAAACTAAAAGTATACCTATCACATGATCCAGTAATCCCACTGTTAGGGCATTTATCTGGATAAAACTGTAATTTGAAAAGATACACACACCCCAATGTTCACAGCAGCACTACTTACAATGGCCAAGACATGGTAGTAACCTAAGTGCCCATCAACAGATGACTAGATAAAGATGCAGTATATATACACAATGGAAAATTACTCAGCCATTAAAAAAGAGTGAAATAATGTCATTTGCAGCAACATGGATAGACCTAGAGATGATCATAAGTGATGTTAAGTCACATAGAGAAAGACAAATATGCTGGAATCTAAAAACGAACACATGAACTTACTTACAAAACAGAGCTCACAGACATATAAAATAAACTTATGGTTATCAAAGGGGAAGGGGGTGGGATAAATTAGGAGTTTGGGATAAGCAGATATAAAGTATTAAATATAAAATAGATAAACAACAAGGTTCTAATGTATAGCACAGAGAACTACATTCAGCATTTCGTAATAACCTATAGTGAAAAAGAAAATATACGTATAACTGAATCACTATGCTATATAACAGAAACATAAATCAACTATACTTCAATTAAAAATAAAACTAAACCAATAAAAAAAGAATAAGTTATTAAAACACAAAGTTAAAAATAGGAAATAAAATATTCCATTGTCTCAGAAACTTTCTACAAAAAAGCTTAAAAAAATTTTTTAACTCGCTAAAAATGTAATTTTTAAGTACTTTAAAGAATGGTTTAACACAACTTAGGAACTTCCATTTATTTATAGTCATGGTACCATGTGGAGTAACGGATGTAGGTTTAGATAATATTGAATTAAGGAAAGTCCTCATTTTGCTGCTGTTACTATAGCAACATGCTGCCACCTGGTGGCAGTGTACCTACTAATAAGTTGAGGGAACAGTCCTAAGGAAAATAGCAAACCTTTAACAACGAAATGAAAATTAAAATTTAAACATCATGCACTCAACAAAATTGGGCAGTAAAAATAAACTGAGATGACAAAAGGGACATCATTTCAAGGAAACAGAGAAGCATAATGGGTCAATATGGGTCAATTTCTCTGTACTTAAAAAAAAAAAAAAACTTGTCCCTGCCATCCTACCCTCCAAGGAAATAGTAAGCAGCAGCAACTGCAGCCACTGGTGCCACTGCGAGGTTCAAACAGTGGATCACAAAGGGCAGTTAACTTTTCAAATAATTTTGCCCAATAGTATCTCTTTCTCCTCACAGGTTCAATACTGTAACAACCCCTCTGCTAGAGAAATGTTTAGACTTCCTTCAGAGGGAAATGTTCTCATATTATTATACTGATTCTACTTGTATAAAATAATCTTTTCCCCCTCAATTAAAATTTATGTTTTCATTTGTCATCAGTAAACCCCTTGGTAAAAAGTTGAAATTATCAAACCTGCTGGAACTACGGGATCTTCTTGATGCATTGTAACTTCTGGGTGGTGTTCTGGATTTTTTATCCTTCTTTCTTTTCTCATCCATCTCTTTGGATCTGTCCTTTTCTCGTTCCTTTTCTTTGTCCTGTTCCTTCTCCTTCTCTTTGTCTCGTTCCTTTTCATGTTCTTTTTCCCGCTCTCTCTCTCTGTCCTTCTCCTTGTCTTTCTCTCGGTCCTTTTCCCGTTCTTTATCCCGGTCTTTATCTTTGTTTTTGCCCCGTTCTTTTTCTTTTTCACGTTCCTTTTCCCTGTCTCTCTCTTTTTCCCTTTCCTTTTCTCTATCTTTTTCTTTCACTCTTTCCTTTTCCTTGATTTTTTCTCGGGTGTCTTTTCTTTTGTCCCTTTAAAAACAAAAATAAGTAAGTTCACAATGGAAATTATTCTACTCCCCAAAAAAGGACCTCCTCCTCTTCCCTCAACCACTATCAACATAAAACAATTTATAATAGCTATAAGACATTATGCATAAGTTTCTATATAATTCATGTGCACATGAAGCTACTAAATGATATAATTACCAGGCTGAATTAAGAAGTCTGGAAACCTCACAAGTCATACTGACCATCAGATTCAAATCAATGGCAATTAATATTAATCTACTAAAATAATCAGAAGAAAGTTTAACTTCTTTCATTAAAAACCTAAACCACACAGTTTTTTAACAAATGATGCCATGAAAAAATTAGCCTTATTTTCCAAAAACTCACCGTGAACGCGAACGACTTCTTGACTTCCGTCTCTCCCTTGATTTAGAACGTTTTTTATGAGGGCTCTTAGATCTACGTCTATCCTTTTGTCTTGAACGTGATCTATTATGGGATCTACTCCTAAAGAAAAGCAAATCTGTTAGGATCTCAAAACTTACTAAGAGTTTCAAATTTTAAAAATTTAAGACCTTTAAAATAAGAGAATTGTAAAACTGACCCTGACAGTATCAATATTTTAAAACTATCCACTATGTTTCAGACTATCTGACACAAATTTATTGGAAACTTTACCAGATAGTTCATTGTCAAGAACACAAAGACAGAAGCAAAGAAAGAATTTAAGTTATTTCCTATGTCAGACTTAAAAGTTGATATTTTCAGCTATGGCTTTGTTTTGCTAATTCTCAGATGGCTCAATTAGTACAGAAGATTTCTCCCATGGTCCAAGTCCTCAAACCATAAATTGTAACTCTTGACTTCCATGTAATACGACTACTTGTGGTTATAATTTATCCTACCAGGGAGCAGTGGTTATATGGCTCAATGGTTTCTATAAATGGCTGTATGCTGTCTTAAGAAAATGTATAAAGAAGCACGTAGTAATGATGGTGCTAGTATGACAGGAAACCAAACATCATTACCCATGAGTCCAAGCTAAATATAATCAAGTGTTGAATTTGCAAAGCCTTGATTTTATCATTATATAAACATAGCTATAAAAAGAAACCTTTATTACTGGAATTCTTACAGGAAAAATAACTTGTTTCAATTCTGAAATTCTGTAGGCTCCTTTCCCCCTGAAATAACAGCTTAGATAATGTGACTTTTTTCATGAGGTATCCTAGAAACTGTTTGTTAAAATATAACAAAATTGAATCCATACAACTTAAATAACAAAGTGATGAGACTCACCGGCTTTGGAGTCAGACAATCTGGCTCTGACACTCAGCTCTGCCACACACTAGCTGTGAGAACTATGGCTAGTCACTCAACTTCTCTAAGCCTGAGTTGTTTCATCTATAAACTGGAGTAAGAATCATACCTACATCTCCTAGCTGTCATGAGGATTAAATCAGATGATATATGGAAAATTGCCTAACAGTCTCTGGCAAAGAGTAAATGCATAAAACTCTTAATTCCCAGTATCAGCAGCATCATCACTATTAACAATTAACAGAAATGTAAACTCTAAATCTTTATTCCAAGGTCAAATGAACTTCCACAAGTATGCCTTATATAATTAAAACTCATCCTGATAGTAATATTTTCATGAATTAAGTTAAAACAATAATCTATAAAAGAAATATAGTTAAATGCTTGTGATGTGCTATGAAACTAGAAAAATCTCCAGACAGTCCTCAATCAACAATGAAGTCTTGTTTACAAAACACATTTTTCAATTAGTTAAAATTTATTTCCCAAAAGCTAATTTTCAACTGAACCACTCCACTCATCTATTATATGGCTTTAAAAATTATACATTTATCTTCATACCACATTTTTAATACAGGAAGATAATTCAGTTTGTTGAAATGTTTATCATTAATAACCTAAGAGACAGAAGGGTCAAGTAGTACAGTATCACGGCAAAACTGCAAAATTTAACAACATTTTTAGTCCATTTACAGACATCCACAAGGGTAATGTTTTTAAAAAGGGCCTCTGCTTCTATGTACTTAAAATTAATATAATACAGAATATAATGATTTTGTTTTCTTCAAACAGTGCTTTCCAGCCTTAATTAAGTAAAAAAAAAAAAAAACTCCCTTAAAAAATTAAGCATAGTCTTAACAAACGTTAATAACAAAAAAAAATGCACTGATTGCTTCACTTCCTACCTTATCCTGTGGGTCCTCAGAGTTTGAAAGTCACTGCTCAAGAGTAATTACTTTATTTCAATTTTGACATTAAATATTTCATGTCTACCTCACTTACTAGTCACCTAAAAGTTTTCTGATTAGGAATGCTAAACGCATCAAGTCAAGAGCAAATCTAATCCAATCAAAGATAAAGATTTAAGTTATTGTTAGCAGTTCTCGTTTTAGCATAATGTGTGAAATTGCATTTATAAATTAAACTGTAAATAAATGGCAACTTACCATCATGATGCATCAAAGTTCATTTGTAACTCAGTTGTTTCCCATTAAAATATTATAAAATGTCTTATAGTTGCTATGCTGGTCTGTAAAGGTTACTTAACTTTAAAATATAATAAAGAGTACTACCCACCTTTACTAATACTGTCCCAGTGGAAAAAAAAAACACATAAAAATTCGGACAAAATGGAAACACATCTTCCCAGACCTAGCCAAGGTCCCTTCTTTCCTCCTACAGAGAGAAGGGAAGGAACAGGGGAAGGGTCAGGGGCTCTAGAAGGATCTGAGAACATGAAGAAGGGGGAAGCCTTCAAGAGCAGGGTCTCCAGCAACTCACACTCCTGGCTAAGTCTGGCAGGTCAGAACCAGAACTGAGGATATCCAATCCCACCAGCAGGGAGGGGAAGTCAAGAAATGCCTGCCATCTGCTACTGATTGGGTGGGGAATGGAGCTTCTCAAGTCAAATGGTTTGGGGCAAGAAATTTTTTTTCTTTTTAACAGAATACAGTATATCTCTTTTGTATTTGTTTATGAACTCAGTAAACATTTCCTACACTTCTATACATCATATATAAAAATAGCATATGCTTACAAAAAAGATATAGGCATACATCAGAGATACTGCAAGCTTGGCTCCAGACAATCACAATGTGAACGATATGAATTTTTTGGTTTCCCAGTGCATATGCAAGTTATATTTACTCTATACTGTAGTCTGTTAAGTATGCAACAGCATTATGTCTTTAAAAAATGTACATTTCTTAAATAAAAATATTTTATTGCTAAAAAATGTAACCATCATCTGACAATGCAGAGTTGCCACAAAACTTCAATTTGCTGAAAATCACAGTATCTGTGAAGCACAATAAAGCAGAATTCAATAAAACAACGTATGCCTCTGTGTGTGTGCACATGTGTATGCCAAGAACAACTAATTTCTAATGCTATGTAATTAGACAGACCTCCAAAAAATAACTCCTACTAAAATAATGAACAAATTTCATTTTAGACTGACTAACCCTTCCCCCACAAACCCTCGGAAGGTGAAAATACTCAAATATACTTGAAATGATGAGTAAAAACCTTAAAGTAGATAATTAAATTCTTCGTCCCAAAAGAGAAAGCTTCACAGAAATTATCAAGGAAACAATGATGTTAATCATCAAATGTTGCTTTTCTTCCAGACTTAGATAACCACTAAGGTATTATTAGAGCATGGTTCTTATAACAACACAAAGTGAGATTCAAGTCACTGGTCTTTTTCTTCCTCAGGTAAGTTATTACTCTTCAGCTCAATTCTGTATTTTCTTGATCTCAAAGATCTTAACTTCACTACCCTGTCAACCTACAGAAATACCCATAATCTAGTACCAATGCTTCTATACCATTTTCCTTCTCTAATTCTGGTACCGCTACGCTGCCTTATTCCTTGTAGAGAAAACAACTTCCTTCTTCTGGATGTGAATTGGCCTTACCATAAGGCCTTGGATGGAGATAGTAAAACCATATCCCAAAAGAAAATCTGCAAGCGATTTTGTAATAGAGAAGTCCACCAGCGTACAGCTAAAAGTATAAGTTGCTAAAGTCTAAAAACATATTTTTCTATCTCACCGCTTCAATCCCTGTGACTGTCACAAAAAACAGACTAAACTGAGTCTAAGCTGATGAGGTTCAAGATATAGCATACTGGATCCTTTTTTCCCTCCCCTCAAGCCCTCCTCCTTCTCTAATACTCCCAACAACATGCACACACACATGGACAGTTTTCTCTGCCTCTTCTCTTTGGAGAGACTATGAGTATGTATGTACATATAACACACAATTAGGATCCACTATACATTTTCACATTTCACTTCAACAGCCCCCTTCACAACTTGAAAAAGACAATAAAACTTATTATTTTAGACATGATTCTTAACAGTACTTTCAATTAAGATGGCGTTGCAAGTTTACATTTTGAGATTCCCCTTTGTACCAAACACAACACAAAATATTCAGAAACAAATTGAAATGACAAAGTTGTGCTCAAAAATAAGATAAAGAGAACAGAAATAGAGCCTAAGCATAGTACAATAGTTGCAGTTAAAGCTGCAAGTTACTCCTGTGTTTCAGATCCCAAAGTGGGTGGAGGCCGCTCTTATCACCAAGAGTACAAGGACTTAAAGTACCCCACTTGACACACAGTAATGGAGATAGGTAACTATGTGAAATCAAGATCTGAGGTGGTACTCCCTAGACCTTGAGGGAACTGGGGGAAGAAAACAATAAAAAAGCTGTGACTTCAGCAATATTTTCAGCAGCATCATGCGTATGTTCCCTTTTCTCAACATGAAGAATGGAAAGTTTCTGCCAGTTCTGCACGATACTAGTTTACTCTTAGAGATATTAGGAATAGAACATCTTAAGATAGAAAGCCAACTTCTAAAACTGCAAATTAGCTGAAATAATTTAAAAATTATATATTAACTAGAGAAAATTTCATTCTTAAATACAAGCAATATTTAATGGTAATCATACTTCCCGGTGAACAACACTGGAATTTTTAAATTCTGATATTTAGATAAAAACTCAGAAAATCTTAACTACTACAAATACAAAACCGAAAAAAGTTTAAATATGACAGCAGAAATTCTCACCTGTGTTTTGACTGTGATCTCTTTCTTCTAGAACGGGATTTTGAGCTAGACCTGGATTTTGAACGAGTATGTGAACGAGATCGACCGCCTTTTCTTTCATTGCTCTTTCCAGACTCTGGGAGGAAAAAACCACTTTGCAGTGTAAGCTCAGAACAATTAAAGATCCCAGTTAATAATCAGGCACAAGTGGAATGTACCACATATAGTGCAAGGGGCCTACTCTCTGTACATCCTCCTCCTGTGCAATTATCCTTCAGAAACATCCAAGAAAGTCATTGCATAAACTCGTTGAGTGCAGCCACCCTGCAGCAGTACATATAAACCAGATGATTATAAACAGCTGTTCGTAATATTTTGTTGCTGCCATAATGTACGATTATAACATGTCTGTAATTCCTATGACAGTGATTTTAAATCCTTTCTCCATGTATTTTCCTAGAACTGAAGCTTAAATTCTGAGTGCTAATTTAGAAAATTTCCTCAAATGTAAACCATCTAGACATTTTTAGCTTGGATTTTTAATTTCAGTTAGCAACGCAAAAGTTTAAATAGGTGTTCCTTTACCTTGCTAAAACAGAGTCTCCATATGTTTCCTAATCATCGGCGCTCTATTTTTAAAATAAAACTTTGAAGGAAAAGTGAATCTGCTTAATCATTAACATTATAAATATACTTATTCTTGCTTTTAGCCTCAGAATAACATTTATACTTTTGCTTTCAGCAAATCAGTTCTGAGCACTGATTTTGCTATTAAAATACAAAGAACTTACTGACTCCAGCTAATATATATCTCAATTCAGTATCATGGGGAAAGACCTGTGTGCTAAATAGTTCTCTGACCTTTAACACTAGTTAAGTCACTTACTCTTTCTTGAGTTTCAGTCGTCTTGTTTGTAAAATGAAGGGACTGAGCAAGATCATTTCTAAAATTCCTCCCAGTTCTAAGAGTCTATGACCTCAAACTACAATCTGTGTAACAGCACTGAGGTCTTACCTGGTTCAATAGCTGCTGAGATAAAGGACTGAGCCTCCCGTACTCGCTTCATTACTTCTTCTAACTCCTTAGCTGCAGCCTGAGGTGTCATCTCAGGGGGCTTTACTATTGCATTGTTGGAGTGATTTATTCTAAATTAAAAATATTAGCATATCACAAACACACCATATCTTACAAAACATGAAACAAATGTTTATATGATACACATACTTACAAATCTGGTATCTCAAAAACACACTAAGATTCAATCCCCAGTACCTCCAGTAAATAAATAAACCTATAGTTACCTCCCCCTCAAAAAAAAGTTTTTTAAAAAGCACAATAAGAATATAGCCAAATACAGAATAACCAAAACCAACCTCAAAACCACGATTAATCTCATTTCCACCTGCCATCATCTATTGCTAACAAAGGCAAAAGCAAGGGAGAAAAAAAGAAAAACTGAACCCTCAATAGTCTTTAACAAACTGAATAGATCAGGACAAGTGCTTTTCCACACAGCTTAGAATTATAATCAATTAAAATGGTAATGCCAATATTAAAATGAATCATTTCTATCTCAAATTGTAAGATTTTTGTTGATAACTTCTGCACCCTGAGAGAATGAAGGGGAAACTATATAAAATGTGTACCATTTTAATCAACCCTGGACAATGGCTAAGTCACACAACTTCAAAAGGGGGAGGCATCTGATAAAACTCTTTTCCTTACAGGTAAGAGTGGTTTCTCCGATGCACATAAATGAATTTGGTGTGTCCCTCTTTACTCTTTCCATGGTGAAAAGGGAAGCATTCGCTAAGAATAGTTATTTATCCTTTAATAGCATACATTATATAATTAACACAATCACCTACACAATTCAGATAAAACTGTTGCCTCAATTATCTACCTGAAATAGAATTTCTGGTCTTGAGTATCTGAAAAGCTACATCAATTTTTCATTTTACAAACAAGCACGTGCGCAAACCTTAAAACTCAAAAAGTATGATTTGAAACATTTTTGGGTACTTTTATTTTCTTCCCAAGATTTTGTATTTACCAAAATTCTTATTACTATATTCCTGTAAGTTTAACCCATATGTTAAATTGCCCATTATACTAGTGCAGTAACGCAAAACAAATCTAACTTTTTAAAGCTTATGGAAAAAGACCTATGACTGATAAGTATAGTACATAAATGTTAACATTAAATTAGACCTTATAAAACAGAAAATGTCTTCAAACGCAACTTTAACTTAAAGCCTAAAATGGTAAGTATCTCATTTGTTTCATTCATACTTAACACAAAGTCTTCCTTTCCACAAATTGCCAATTACTATTAAAAAGAAAAAAAAATCTTAATTACATCAAAATACTTCAAATTTTTTCAAAATCAATAGAATTTCTTTGTTTAGGGTTTCTTACTTCAGTGGCCTGTCTCCAAACATAACTCCATTAAAAGCAAGGGCCCTTGGTACAGAATTTTGGTCTGCAAATTCCACAAAAGCAAACCGAGTTGGCTGAGTCTCATCACCTGCCATCCGCACAAACTTCACTTCTCCAACTTGTTTAAAAAACTCAAGTAGTTGATCAGCTGTCGTTGTCTGAAACAAAGTAACACTTTAATAAAGTATATTCTTTAAAAATCCAGTAAATATTACTTTATCAATTGATACGATTCTTTAAGAAAGGAAAAAGAATAAGAGGTCCTACTACTCAATTCTTCTTAAATTAGTTACCTGGGAATTCAAATTGCCCACATAGACTGTTCTCCTAATTTCGTCAATTTTGGAAGGATCTACATTTCCCATAAGTGGTGGCTGTGGTATCTCTCCAAGTGTTGCAATGTTAGGGTCTAGTGCTGCTGCTGGTATAGCTCCCAAACTGCTAAGGGAAACACCCAGCTATTAAAAAAAAAAAAAAAAAGCACATATTTTCTGTTAGTATCAAGAATTACCTTTCTCTAATCTTGAAAAGTACTGATCAACTCAATAAGAATGAGAAAAGACTAGAGAGTTCTAACTTTAAGCCACACATGTATATGAATTATTGAGCGTGAGATTATAGTAGTTTTCAATGTAATTAGAAATACAACATTTCTTAACTATCTGGATATTTTAATTACTTTTAAGCTTGACACTAAAAACAGTCAACTCTGATTATTTGCAGTAATTACATCCTATAAAGTTTGCCATGAACACTGAATTACTAAATACTGAATCACGGTTCCTAGGGCAAATAGAGGGCTAGGTTCCTGCAAGCCTCTGGTCACAATAATTTTACCAAGCAATAAATACATGACCTTGTTTTACATGTGTTTCTGGATTTTCTTTTTTAAGGATACCTTATTTAATATATATTATTCACTCATTAACATTAAACTCATGGCAAAAAGCAGTATCAACTCATGCCTCATGAACGAACCCTATCTTACACAAGTATTTTCTCTGTAAGGCACGTCACAGCCTTCCAGTGCTTAGAAACACTGAACAGAACTTTAGTACTATGCCCGCGGGCTAATTTAAATCACCATTATCACCAACACAAAGAACAAAAATACGAAAAACATGGCACTAAGGGACCACCAAAAAAGCCCAGTTATTTTACAGCATTAAGGCTAAAACAAGAAGGCAGAGTGTTACTCTGTTTGACCTCATCTGGGAATGTACATATCAAGCAATTCAAATTTCAAATCATTCTGTCTGTGTTGATGAATGACTGCAAAAGCACAAGTTTTGAGGTTTCAAATAAATTTTAGCTAGTCTGTAAATTCACAAATAATGAGAATCAACTGTACCTTGGGCATTCAACAACACTATGTGAGTTCCTAACAGTAAGTAATAATCAAAGCACCTAATTTTTGCTAGGCTATTAACTTAATCTTCATACCAACTCTAAGAAAAAGGTATTACTATTATGCTAATATCACCAATAAATACAAAAACAGAGAAATTAAATAATTTTCCCAAGGCTACTTAGCTAACAAGTGTTTAACCATCATGCATAGACTAAAATTAAAAGATAAGTTTACCTAAGAAAAGAAACCTTTCAAAAAAATTACTTATACTATGGCAGAAAAAAGACAAAAACCTCTGAATGATCTTTCATAACATTACTAAAATCAGTGTTTAGTTCAAGCATTAAGAAACATGTTTTTAATGTGACTTTAAACTAGAAAATATAGAAAATCTCAGAGTTTGAAAATGAGAAACTTTGCAGAATTAACAGACTTTTCAAAGAAAGAAAAAAAAAACACTGCAACTTTCATTTCCACCTAGGCAATTTAAGTCAACTAAGTCAACTGGCTTATATATATTGTTACACTGTTACAAAACTACTAAAATTTAACAATTGTTAAGCAACAGTACTTCCTAAAAGTGAAAATACTAGTTTATGAAGTAAGTAACACTATGCTTGTCATAGCAGCCAGTGTGTGATCTTTTTAAGACCTGTCAAACCATGTTTAACTCCTGCTTAAAACCCATTAGAATAAAATCCAAACTTCTTTCCGTGGCCTAAAAAGCAAGGCCTACATACATCAGTGCCTATCTACCCCTCCAATCCCCAAACACCTACTTCCGCCCTCCCCAACTATGCTTCACAACGATGCTGACTGCCATCCCGCCATTCTATGTACCTTGAAGACACAAGTTTTTCTCACTTTATGGCTTTTCACTTGGTGTTCCTCCTGCCCTAGAAAGGTGTCCCCTAGCTTCTGCCGGCTGAGTTCTTCAATCATCAGGTTTATCATTCCCCTCCAAGAGGCTTTGCCCGAACTTATTTATAGCCTCATTTACTCCTTACCACATTACTCCGTTTTTTTTCCTTCATAGTATTAATATTCTGTGGGATACTGCTATTAACAAATCTCAGATTTTTGCTATCACCACTTCAAATTATCATAAAGTTGTAAAAATATCTTAGTTGAAAACAGGTAAGTGATCTACTGTCTCTACACATGTTGCTCCTGTAATCACACTCCTTCTTCCCTGACAACCTGTCTTTGATAGTCTAACAGAGATGACTGAGGGTCACATCTTTCTTTTTTTCCTACTGTGGAAGACAATTATTATACGTAGTTAAGCTAAACCACAAATGTGTGTCTTACTATTTGTTAGTTTTGCATGGAAATAAAACTAAATAGGCCTTTTCAGGTATCCCCAGCTGTCAATCCCTCTGACCTACAAATTTCTCCACTGGGACATACTGCTATTTAATATGTAGTCACCAATCATATATGGCTATTTGAATTTTAATTAAAAATCAGTGCCTCAGTCACACTAGCCACATTCCAAGTGTTCAATAGTCACATGTTGCTAGTGGCTATGACACTTGATAGTACAGTACAGATATTTCCATCATAGTACCAAGTTCTACTGGATGTGGCTGCTCTAATAATTCAATTACCCTTCTTTAGCTCAGTCTGTTTCCCAGCCCTGGTCTAAAGGGCCTTAGTATTTAGGCTGCCCTTTTGGTCTCTAATGGGTTGGAGATGATCTCAACTCTCGATACACCACTTTTGCCTTCTGACATAGAAATCTTGGCCTCTCTGAAAATGTGACTTTTAAGTAGAAACCTATGAAACGTTTCACTCTTATGAAAGAGTGAATCTTTTTAATGTTCTGAGAAGAGAATAAACAAATACAAAAGCTCTAAGGCAGAAAAATGTTTGGCATATCCAAGAAATAAAACCAAAGCGGCCGAAGTTGAGGGGAGCCAGGGAAACAGGTAGGGAAAAAAGGTCAGAGCCAAATTACAGTGGGTCACCTTTCCCCTCTTTTCTAACTAAAACTCTTCTTTATAAATTAAGTTTTATAATAACAGATATCCACAGCTGAATGAAAAGGAAATCATTTGCCCTCAAAGCAACAAATTAAATAATAAAAACTTTATATTGTTGATAAATAAACCCTAAGAATTTTCAAGATACCAAGACAATATTTTCTGGGAAAGGGAGAAAAAGGTGGTAATCCAGGAATTAATGTTAGAATATACCAAAACATACCCAAAATAAAATTTCTAGAAAGCCCAATTCAAATGATTAATGTTCAGTTAAAAAGCATCTTTCTCCCATGGATCACCATAAAGGGCTCTAGCAGAACAATGTCATGTAAAAATTAAAAGACCTAAAATTTTGCAATTCTGAGTCAGAAACTACTTTTCTAACTTGGATAAATAAACTACAATCAAAAGTTTATTGGTTTATTCCCAATAACCCAGTACCAAAAAGCTAGATACAACTTTCAATTAAAGTGAGTTTTGTATTTTGTCTTGGGTTCATTTTTGAAGAAAATAAATGACCAGAATCTTTTATATAAACAAGAACCCAGTAATAGCAAACCTTTTTTAACTCCACTTGGAAATCACAAAGGAGGCATTAAGTTATTATTTAATTCTGCAAAGTTAGTGAAAAAATGTTTTTACCATGTTATATTTTCTCAGTGACAGACAAATGCTTGCTATATTTTTTCCCATTACCAAGGTTGTGAATTAATTCCTATTTTTCAGATGGATTTAGTCCTCATGACTTGGGAAATACAGTTACCTAGATTCTCCAATTCCCCATGCTATCTAAAATGCTGAGTTTCAATCACCAATATTCCAATGAATAATATATTCTCAAATTTAAATGAATCCCAATTACTTCAGAAGCGATTCCAAAAGGCAGCTCAAGTCAGTGATAACATGGGGTAAAAAATCAAGCAGACATTTCTAATCCTCTCCATTTGCAAAAAAATGATTCAAAATAGAATGCTTTCTAAGCTTCAAAAAAAAAAAAAGTTTTCTAAACTCTTTATTCAACTGATTACATACGTGAATGTTCCCTGTTAGAAGAGGGTGCATCATACTTACCGTAGTCAAGGGATTTGGAGTCGGTATGGGAAGCAAGCCTGCACCAGGCATCAGACTGGTCATGGTTGGAGCAGGAGCCAACAAAGAGAGGGCTTTGGATTCCTCTGGGATTTTACCTGCAGAGGCAAGTTCCAAACATTACAGAAAGCAGAAACACCACACAAACTTTACACTATGATTTTACAATTACCCTTGCACTTAAAAAATAATAATAATAAATGAATCTATCTATCAGATCCGTATAAAGAAATAAATAAGAACTTAAGTCTTTCCTTTTATCCTGCTCTACTAGGAAAAATAAAAGTGAGCAAAACTTCAAAGACTAACAATTTCATTAATGGAATATTATTTTAAAAATTGAATAATGTAGACAATTATTTAACACTTTGAGCTATGGGTCACCTGTACTGGAAACTTAATGTTCATGAACCAAACGATATCAAGCATGGACGCTTTCCCAGGACGGTGTTTTCGCGGTGATCGAAAGTTGTGTTACACATGACAACCGTTCGTGTTGGCTGCATCACTAATAGCACACAGAACATCAGATACAGAAAAGAAGAACATTTTTTAAAGTTTAATCCCCAGAAATGGCAAATAACCAAATTAGTCAAAAAAAAGAAAAAGAAAAAAACAAATATGTGCGAATTGAAATTTGTTCCTGAGTGTCCCTGTTAACTGAAACTACCTACTTGTGATGAAAACAGTTTTGATAACCTTGCAATAGATTCCATTCAATTTCAAGTAGACACAAACAAAAGCCTACTGCATGTCACCAGCTTCAACTGAAAAGGAAACCTACACCCACTCGGTTAATAAGGCATCTCACTAACAATGTCAGAAATGCCTAAAAGAACTCAATTCCAAAGAATATGCCTTGGGAAACTGCTAACACTTTTGAAAATGACTGACAAAAAAAGTTCCCTAGTCTCAAGGGAACTTCTTATATTATTGACTTGTAGGACCCATTTATGTATACTTATCTGAAGAGGGGTGGGTAATACTTAAATATCTTGCTTATAAACATCTTAACTGCCCAACAGTAATAACAATAACAAAATAATCTTAGACACTAAAAAGAAAAAGAAATCCCTATGACTAAAAAGTAAAATTTATTCTGAAATAAGTCCATCAATTTGTCATATTTAATTAATGAATTCTAACCAATTAACTTTGATAAGGACTGCAACTTTCACACATTTTTTTTCTGGTCCTTTCTCTCAACCCCTCCAAAAAGAAAATTTCTAAAATGTTGACTACATACAGCTATTTTAAAAGAACTACTATAATTATGTGGCAGTTGCCTACACATTTCCATTACAAATTCTTCAAAAGTAATTTAAAACACAGTGTATAAAGTCACGCTAAATTGAAAACAGCATGTGCAGTAAATTTTCAAAAAGCACCATGCTGGTTTCTGTGGTAAAAATTCTACTGAAAACCGCCAGATGTGCAGGGATGAATCTCTAAACAAAATTATCTGAATGCATTTCTAAACACGGATGGAATTCAAGATAAATTTTTAAATTTTCTTTAAATAATGGTTATAACTTATAAAATACAAATAGAAAAATTACATTTTATTAGCGTTAGCAAATGTCTACTTATTTCTAACCTTTGCAAATCTAAGTCTATATTACATTTGCTAATTTCAAAAACAAAGTTATTTTACTATTTCAGGGTAAATTCTGCATAAGCACAAATTTTAACATGCATAAAGATAAATAAAAGGTAGGTAGGCCTTATTGAAAAACATCAAATAACAATATTTTCTATTTATTAGTTACTAGCATTAACACAATTATCTGTATACTCACATATATACTGTACTATTTATTGCTATTAGACCTGTTTTATCTGCCATAAATAGGTATTACTTTTTAAATGTTTACATAACCTGAACATATCTTAATAAATAAACTGAACTCCTAAGGTGGAAACCCTATGCTTCACTGCCCTAATTTGAGCACCTAGAAAACAAATAAAGGGTTCCAAGCTAGTAATGTCCCCCATTTAACATTACTTGTCAATTAAATAAGCAAAACTATCCATACAAGACAGTGTAGAAGGACTACACAAACAAAAAGGTTATTCAACACAGGCCAAAAGTTGATTATAATAATATAAAGTCTTTCACTGCTGTCTTAAAAAAGTATCACTAGATTGTCTGACTCTCAGTGCCTTTCACAGTATAATAAACTATTGTAAGTATTAAGTCTAACTATAAGTATAATATATTTTTTCTTATTCTAATTACCATTAAAGATGCTTTAAGAAAAAAGTTCCATTCGCTTAATTCCAAGATAGAATTCAACCAAATGTACCTTCTAAATACTATCAGCATGTATAAAGTATAAAACAAATCAGCATTTAGCATTTTCCCCAAACTACCCTCCTCAAAGAGAAAAAAAAATCTCTCACTTGTCCTAATCTCAGAATCCATTTAGAAACTAGTAATCTCTGAACATTTTCAACAAAATATTCAAGCAAAGAGAGAAATACACACAAGTATTCAACAGTTTCTCAAATATCCAGTCCCCACATAGGCAACTAAAAGTCTTTTTAAGTCAAGAAAGTAACTTATTGTCTACAATAAGTAACTATCATAAAAGTGAAAAGTCTCTTCTTGTCCTCTACCCCCAGATTGTTATAAGAAATTTAACTTATTTTCCTTGATGATTTTGTATGCCTAAAATTCTAGGGGTAAAGATGAAAATTAGAAGCTATCAGTTGGTTTTTATGAGAGATGCAGGCTTGGGAGAAAACTGCACAAATGTTACACTGAGATCAAAGAGTGTCCTAAGAATCTCATCAGTGTTTTAGGGTTTCAAGCACAAAATGCACCTGATCAGTCTATAAACACCAATTAAGACTGGCACTGAGCTTCACAATACTGTACCCTAATTTACTGTGAAAATTTACTTTGTTAAGGTTGAGCTCTACTAATCAACTCCCAATACAATTCGCAATGCAATGTTATGAACCCTTAATGGAATACCATTTACAAAGAACTGGAAAACCAGCTCACAAGTTAAAGTAAAGAGATTTAACAAAACAAAAACAAAAACAAAAACAAAAAAAGGGACAAAATAAAGAAAAAAAAGAAATGAAATTAAAGTAAAACAATAAAAAACAGAGACAGGGCGTCCATCTTCTGCGGTTCAGACTCCGATCTCATTTCCCCAATGAAGGTTTCACTTGACGGCAGGTTTAGTGGCATGGCAAACAATGCCTAACTCAGGCAAGTGTAACAGGTCTGCCTTGGCCAGTCTAGTCATCTAATAATGCACAAATATCACATAGAGAAAACATACAAAACCAAATTAATAGTCAAAATCCATCTACCAGAAAATGTGGACATAAACTTATGACTGATGATTAGGCTGACACCCTGTTATGTCTGATCTTAACTTTTTCTCAGTGGTAACATTTATAAAAAGAAATCTGAGATGCACGCAACAACAAAAAGAGGTCATATCTGGACGAGTATAATAAAAATATATTTTATTTTGAAGTGGCATGTTTTATTAACAGCACCTAATGCTTAATATGCATGAAACTACTACACATCAAACATTATTTATACAGCTTAGGATCTTCTCACAATACTACTGTCTGCATTTAAAAAAAAACAGCAAACTGAAAGAAAACGAAAAAACTTCTTAAAATTTTTTCTATGGTTTTCTCATTTCTTTCATAATGCTGTTTCTATAACATCAAGGAAAGAATGCAATCAGTGAAGTAAACAAGATTGCTTACAGCACCACAGAACATCTCTTACAGAACTTACTCCACTGGGACTCTTTCCTTTGATTTGTTTCAAACTCATTTTGCTACCTTCTAGTACAATAATACAGTATTATTACTCAGCTTGCAGTGCATAATCAGATACTTAACACCTCACTGCGACATTTCTCAGGTTCTATGAATTCAACTCTGTTATATTTAGTTTAATTAATAAAAAGTGTGTATCTGAATGTTTTTCTAGTACCAATTATTTTATAGCTTAGTGTTCTAAAATACAACTAAATTGGAATAAAAATACGTTTAAATTTCCATGTTCAAAAACTGTGAAATTTTGTCTCAAAACGATAACATTAAAAATATTCCAAAACTATAATAAATGTGCATTTATTCATTTATATCAAATAAAACAAGCAAAAAAGGGAACCTCTATATGCCCATAATCTTGAACATTTATGACAAACCATGGTCACTCCTCAAATGCATGAAAAATTCTATGGGAATACAGCAAGGTTCCAACAAAGCAACACTAATAAAATTCTTCCCTCCAATTCAGTAAGTTAACATCATACAAGATTCTGTACTGCTGGTGGCATTAATTTTTTGATACAATTAATATTCCCATTTAATAAATCATCTACTTGATATTTTTTCCCATGCAGTTTATTTGATGTGAAATTGGTATGAACTTAGTATGCAGAACTAAACCACAATAGCTCTTTTCTCACCTTGTTCTCCAATTCTGGGGTCACTGTCCCCTTACAGATCAGTAGATAAGGACAGATTTCACAAACAGTTAACTGTAATCCACTCTAACTCCCAGGAATGGGAAAAATACTTTCAAATTTATCTGAAAAAACCTAGAAAGTTCTATTCTGGGACTTCAAAAATAACACAGTAGTACTCACTGTATCTGACTGTCATGTTTTTGACATCCCAGAACAGGCATTCTGAAATAAGCATAAAACCTTAAAAGTGCAGCAAACTTTTATAATACTTAAAAAAGGTTTTAAGACATTACCTATGAAAACTCATTAAATTGTTTCAGGTAAATTTTTTATGTTGTGGCACAGTTACCATCAGTCACCAGTGAAAATATATTTTAAAGACATTTAAACTGTAATAACCCAATTCTAGAATGTACACATGCCACAGTCAGTGCTCTAAATACAAATTAATTACACACCAGAACAGTCAAATTCAGCACAGCCTATTACATGTGAGTGGCTCTGTAAACAAAAGTTACTAAAAAATAAGTATTAATAATAATTAGCTTTTAAAGCAGGTTAAGTCATAAAATTTAACAAATAACTATAAGGCCTTTGGCCCTGTTCCCACCTTCAACAACTATTTCCTCGACAGAGGCTTTGGAAAATTGCTTTCCATAATTTTTCATCAATTACCACCCCCCCGCAAAAAAAGCCAACAAAATAAAAAAGTAAATTCCAGTTCCACAGTAAACAATTACACTGAATACGAAATAATGGTCTCAGTAACAATTAAAGTAAATTACCTTAAGAGGATACTTTAAAGCTTAAATAATGAATATTTTTCTCAAGCAAAAATATGACTACCTAACCCCAATTTGGCAAAATGTGTACACTGCTTTTATTTATTATCATTAATGTTATATACACAGGGGAAAATACTTATCTATATATTTAAAATAATTTCCTCCACCAACTTAATATTTTAATGTCAGGAAGCTTTCTTTGCAACAAATTAAATATAGAAAGCCAAAGCAAGCCCAAGAAGTGAAGTAATTTATGAATTTTTAAATGTTTAGTTATAAATCTCAAACATACATAAGTAATGAATTAACCATTTTAATATATATTATTATTAGGTAAAACTCTTTCCTTCTCCAAATTTTACTTTTACTTACACACAAATACACATACACACAAACACCAGAGTACTATCTACTCGCCAATTTCTAGGAAAGCCAATGGTAGTAACAGACAGGATAGAGATCAAAATAATTTTAAAAACATATGAGATACCAACCTTCTGCACAAGGAACAACTATGAGAGCTCTGTCAATAAAAACCGTGTTAGTTAGATGCTGGGCCACGCCAACACTTGATGGGTCACGAAACTTAACATAACATACTTTGGAAGAAAAAGCAAGAGGTGCGTTGCTGCAAGATAAAAAGAAAAACAATTGAACTAATAAACATCTGGTTGGTTTTGTCATTCTCATTTAAAATTTCTTTCTTAGATCTTTATGTAATCTTACATAATCAAGGCAGGAATTTTTATTGCTAAGGATCATTAAGACATGAGACAGCAGAACTTAGTCTTTTAGTGGCAATTTGTCTACAAAGACTGAAGGCAATCTAAGCAAGCTTACAATCTTTTTGTTAAAAACGTGAAATTTAAATTTACACATTCTTAATCTCAGTGTAAAGTGATAACAGCTGATTTAACCCAAATATGTTCAGTTAGTACATCACCATAAACAGGCAAAAATCCCTTTTCATAAAAGCACCAATCCTCAAGACTTCAAATTTTGTAACCACCCCCAATCCTTCCTTATGTGATTCCTGGCATGTAAATCACTAAAAATTTCACAAGAGTCTTAGAAACAATGATAACCAGAAATTAAAATCAAGGTCTTTTGCATATACTAGACTTCTTCAGGCTAGGCAGCTTGTGATTTTCCAAGAAGAAGATTTTACAAACACAAGTTTACGTATTTTATATGCAAAATAGCACAGACTCATAGATTCAGCTCAGTCTAGGCAGGTCTGTTAAAAAGAAGCCAGACAGAGCACAGATGAAATCAATTTTTCCATAATATTAATCCATCTTGTTAGACTCCAAAATACACTATTCACATGGAGGATGATTTTGTCAACTTGCCCATAATTACGTTCAATTAAAGTCTATAACTGAATTGGCAAGTAAAAAAGGAACCAAACTAAAGATGTATCTAATGTTTAACATAAATGTACAATCCTTTTAAACATTAAGGTTTTTCACACTAAAAAAGATCATTTGAAAGATACCAAATACGCCTTGTGCAATAGCAGTAATTTCTTTACAAAAGACATCAAGGAAGCTGACCATAATCTTAGACCTAGTAAATGGCAAAGATGGGATTTACAGCCTAATCATCTAATTCCACATCTCATGCAACCTTAATTACTCAATTAATCAAGAATTCTAAAGCCACTTTAATATACTATTAACATACTCTTTAATTTGTAAATTCATAAATATTCATCATTTTTTAAATTTAAAAATTACATATAGAAACAACTCCATCTTGATAATGGCTAAATATATTTATGATACTAACCAAACACTGATAATAAAATAAATAGCATCTAAAACTAGAAACTATTTATACTGTTATTAACATAACTTAACTAGTCAGGCTAATTAAAGTAGCAAAAACTCTACTTTCTCACCCAACCCATCAATTCACTCCTGCTGAAGGCCATCCTATTCAGGCTTCAGGCCAGCCCTCTCCAACAATCTCTTCCTACTCAACATCTAAGCCACCTAAGTCATTTTATGTATATTTGTCATGAGGTAAATACATTTGCATATAGACTTTACCAGCCTTTACATTACCAAATCTCCAATTTAGGCATCTCCAGAGCTCTAGATACCGAGAACCAAGTGCGTTCTGGAATTCTGCTCACCTTGGTCACAGGGCCCAATTCTGAACTTTTTCTTAAATTCATCATCCTCCTTCCTCACCAATCCTGTCCTTTGTCCTGTATTTCCTATCTCAGTTAAAGATACTACCACATTATCCAAGTCAGAAATCTGGGAGTCACTAATTTGACCATCAATAGTACTATTCACCAAATAGTCACAAATCACCTTCTGGCTACATGGTAAAATTCCAGTTCGTTCCTCAAAGTTAGGTGTGGCCTTGCAATCTGCTTTAGCCAATTAAACATGAGCAGAACTGACACGTGTTAGTAGCTTTAAGGGCAGTTGCTCTGTTCTCTTCCTCTGCCATGGTGACCAGCAACATTCAAGAAATGAGTGGCTGATACATCTGCTTCAAGTGACCACGACAAGCAGACTTCTCCACTCCCCCAGTTTAGTATAAGAAATAACCTGCTTTTATCAAACTACTGACATTTGTGGGTTATTTCCATCTTTCACTTTCCCCCCTTCTTCGTCATACAATTGGTCTTTAAATCCTATGAAGACTACCTCCCAAATATTTGTCACATTAATTCTTTCATCACTCATCATCAATGCCTTCACTCAGGCCCTCAATCATTTCTCGCTTGGATTACTACAACGGCTCCTAACCAATCACACTGCCTGCAATCTCAACTGCTTATTAAGTCTTTCACAAAAGTTGCCGGAGTAATCTTTTTAAACCTTAAATTTTGTTATGTCACGCCACTGCTTAAACTTCCTCAGAGATACCCTTCTGTTCTTGCTTTATCATCTAAATGCACCCAAAAATCCAGGCATGTAAGACTTGTGGTTCCCTTGACACATTCTGAACATCTGGGCCATCTCTCTACATGTTTCATTTGTCTATGATGTCCTCTCTCACTCCCTTTTTGAATGGTATTTCCACTTTTCTTCAAGGCTCAAGTTACCAAGTCTCCTTGGAAAGTCATTTTTAAAAAATTAAAGTGATTAGGTACCCCCACTGTATGTCCTATCAAGACATCCTACATACTTTCAGCACAGGCCTTATCAGTTTCCTAAAGTGACACCCTCAACAAATCTTGCAAGCTTCTAGACACATGACTAGCCACATGACCCAAGGGCCCATTTCACTGGCTAACCAGAAAGCTGTGATTTGGGTGGCTTGACCAAATGAACCTGAACAATCAGATTTTCTCTCTTGGACTGGAAAGTCACTTAGAGTAACAGCTTGGGCCAGATGCCAGATGGGTGAGTACAGAATAGGTCTGCAAAGAAATTGAGCAGATATGCAGAAACAAACTGAGCCGACAATAAAGCCTCTGATAGGAAGAGGCAGACAGTCGCCTAGGATGCAGACAGTTCTCTAGTTCCCAGTCCCAGTTCCCATAGGGCCTGGCTGTACTATACTTTTTATTCTTCTACTTATGGATATCTCCACCTTTTTAATAATGTCTCTTCTTGAGGTAGACTGAGTTACACTGTTTCTGCCCTCTGCAACCAAAAAAAAAAAAATCTATGATTACAATGAGCTACTAAAGCCACAGCAATGGCAACAAGTATACTCTTTTAGCACTGACAAGCCACCATGGAAACTACATTTCCTAAACTGACATATCTTTTTGAGAAAGGATGGAAACCTAAGCAATCACTGTTAAAAACTACAAATATTTCCAAATAACCCTGCTTGAAACCCACATCATTTCAAACTTAAAATATCCACAGGAATAGGAATGTGAGCCTGGCTAGTAAAGCAATTGCATGTTAAGACGTGCCACTGAGATTTGAGAAGCCCAGGAAGTGCTCAAAAAATGCCAGTCTGCTCTGTACAGCAATATCACCATAAGAAAATGGATACTAGACGTGGCTCCACCAGTGCTATAAGCAATTTTCTTCACCTTCATCTCCAATTGCCTTCTTTAAAATAGAGAGTAAAGATCACCATAGTATTTACTTTATAAAAGTGTAAACATATTAGCTTTTCAGGAGAGGTAGTAACACTATTTTATTCTGAATGTTATAGGCTAAAATGATACAGCAGCAAGTTTAAATACAAGTATCTCAGAGAACAATTGTGTATTTTTATATTTGTAAATCAGTATGTTTCCAAACCTTACATTTAGATCTTTCTCTCTGGTATACCTAAGCTATTAAACAGATTTACTTTTTAAAAAATTAAACAAGATTATCACTTGAAAATGTAATTTTTGACCTATACTTTTAATTTTTGAAAGGGGTTACATACTCCATTTGGTCCAAATGTATGCTTCTAAAAGAAAGTAACAGTACCCAAATATAGCAGATTTTACTTTCACCTCATTTGTTGAATCAAGTTTTGTTTTGGTTTGGTTTTTTAAATATAAAACTTTCTACAATCATTTTTCAGAAAAATCAGAACTTTTTACTGGGAGTTCAATGCAAAATCATAGAACCAACTTTTTGAGCATCAGTTAAATTTCTTGGACCCTAACTTGTTGTCATCTTGCTTTTCATTGAACATGGTGATGGCACTGTACAATCTTTTTAAAAAAAAAATGTGATAATAGTATGTCCAATACTTTATTATATTAATATACAGCCTTCGAGGAGCTAGCAAAAAGAACACAATCCAAAACATGAAGTACATAGTTTTATGTATGAAAATAATAAATGACATAATTTAAACAGAGTTTCTCAGCAGGGCTCCAGGGATACTTTGGATGGCATAATTCCCCTTAGTGTAAGATTTCCTTATGAATCCCTGACACCTACTAAATGCCAGCAATCCTCCCCCCCTCAAAAAAGGGAACCAATACATCCAATGATAGAATTTCAAAAACACACACATTTGAAACATTAGTCTTTAAATATTATTACGATAAAATACAGCAAAGAAAAACGCTTCTACAGGATGAGTGAAAAAGTTTACACCAACAATGCATAAATCCTCTGATTACACTATATTAAATGTATATAAAAAAGAATGGAACAAAATGGAGAGAGGTTTTGATAGGGTGGAAGGATAAAGGGGCAGGGTTTCCTTTTCTCTATTTCCCATAAAATGATTATACTGATTATATTAACTTTTTTAAGTAAATAAATTTAACTAAAAATATTTAACTAGAAAAACTAGTTGAGAGATTTTACATTATGAATACTTTTGAAAGACCAGAGAAGTGAAGAAAACCAGCAAGAAAAAAAAAACACAGGTGTTGATGTTAGAAACGGTGTTAGAAATCAGGCTAGGATTACCCCTTGGGGATAAGACACTGGAAGTGGGGCAAAGGAGAGTTCCTATGGCACAGAGAGTCCTCTCTGGGTGCTGGTTCCACACGTGTGTTCACTTTGTGAACTCATCAAGCTATATATACCTAACCTATACACTTTTCTACATGCACATATACAGGAAAAAAAACAAAAATTTCTTACCACTGTAAAAAGGTTTTCATGATGTATTAGAATCTTTTATTGCACAAAAAATTAAAAGAGAAATTCTGGATATTTATCATCTGGCAGCACAAATAATTTTTAATGTTTATGATGAATGTTTACACTAATGCCTAATGTTTAAAAAGAAACAGAATAATGCTTCATGCCAAACGAATTAAATTTAAAATCTGAATTTTCATATTAACAACTAAATTCTTAAAACGTTAATGAGAAATTTTCATATTCTGTTATATTTCCAAATTCATAACAAATTTCCACTCAGCTTCCAAAGGTAAATCGTAAAATACTGTTTCTGCAACACTGCAAAAATAATCACATCTTCAATACAACTTCTATTGCATTTTTATCCATTTCAGTCCAAATTTGGACACACATCTTTAATACAAGGACCAGATTAATGACAACCTCATTACAGAGCAGAAAACATGCTTGTTAGTAAAGCATGTCAATATTTTTGAAAAAACAGGAATAGGGATTGAACTTGTGGAAAAAGGATTTTGCCTGGCCTACATGTTATATTTATGTTACAATTTTGCAAAATGCATTAGTTTGTGACACACTGACTCTATACTAATGCACTGTTTAAGTGCAGAGCTTTTTATTCTCTTTGACTTTTAAACTCCAAACAATTAACACTTGATTTCAAAAAATAGTCCACTACTAAGTGTTAGACAATAACTGGCAGCATATTGCCACCCTAGCAGACGTTTCAACTGTGTACGTGGTCTCATCTAGGCAATGAAGAATATTCTGTGATTTATTTCTTCTACCCATGAGACACTACCACAACCTTGAAAGCAAGGTTAGTTTACAGAGATTGACGTACAAAGTATTTTATTACTTAATTCCATCTTTCAGAATATAGCACTCCTCCAAACACATCAATTATTAAGAAATGTTCTGAGTGCTTGAAGTGATAACTGAAAGCATTTTCAAAAGTTAAGTAAGCTATTCAATACTATATATGCCACAGCTAGTCAATAAAGATGTGCATGAACTTAAGCTTTCTTGACAAAAATGTACTAACTGATCTATTCAGGTAGAAAGAATCTATATAAACCTAGATGACTCATTCTACAAAATAAATTACAAGACAAAAATATCATTGTCACGAAAGACTTTTTTAAAGGAGGGGCTGTTCTAGATTAAAGGAGATATCCAAATGCATTGAGTGGTCTCTGATTATATCCTAGATTAAAAAAGGGGAAAAAGCGCTATCAAAATAATTGGAGAAATTTAGATGTTATATATTATTTCATCAATGTTAAACTTGTCCGATGTGTTAATAGTATTGCGGTAATGCAGAAATAATGTACTTCTTAAGACACACATACTTAAGTGTTGAAGGGTGAATAGTCATGGTGTCCGCAACTACTTTTAAAAGGATGGAAAAGGGAAGGGGTGTGCGTGTGGGTGGGTGGTAGGGTGCAGAGCTGGAGACAAGGAGAGGGGGAGACACAAAGAAATTAACTCTGGCAAACTGTGAATGCAGGTGAAGGGAACATGGGTGTTATTCTTTCAACTTTTCGGTATGCATGAAATATTTCAAAACAAAAATTAGAAGAAAAACTTAAATAAAATTTAAAAATCCAAACATCAACTTTTATCAGTATCTATGCTGTAGCAGCAATGCGATAAACTTACAGAGAGAAAACTGAAGAGAAACAGGTCTACATGCAACACTACGAAATAAACCAAAAAGTCAAATACAAATTTTTTAAAGAAAAATGCTTGGCAACTACTACCCCTTCCTTCAAAGGATTTTGACACAATGAAGAAAATACCGAGGATTTCCAGATTCTAAGCTCTAGCTTTAAAAAGCTTAAGCGTGTAAGAAAGTAAACAACCCCCAAAGCCCTTACAAATTTTGTGAAAAGATAGTATTGTACAAGGAAAAATCCTACTTCAAATACACTACTTGGGAAGCGTCCGAGGACTGTGAATGCCAGTCCAGATTCGGACTTTCAGAAGTATACAGCAGGAGTGATCCTGCACCGACCATTACTTTTTCTGAAAGGTTTAGGACAGTGTGACCTTCCATGAGGAAATTTTAATCTGGTGCCAAAAGGGCGAACAGACATGATCTTTAACAACATGGATGAGCTCGGTTAGATCAACCAAGATGCTAAGTTTGTGAACACGGCCCTGAGGAACAACCTTAGCCCTGATCCCATCCTGTCATGAGTCCCGGGCCTCCTCGTCCGCGATAACGGCCTGGCACCGAGGCCCCAAGAACTGGACAGTTTCTCAGGCGCAATCTCCGCGGTTTTCACGTCGCAGAAACGCTATCAGGCGTTTGCCATGAGGACTATTCCGGGCCCACCTGCGGCCATCTTAAGTTCGGGAAAAAAAGGGAGGGGGAGCGAAGAGGAGGGGGAAAGAATTCGAGAACCCGGCGGCGACCATTAGTCCGGGAGGCACGAAAAAGGCAACCTCTCTAAGGCCTTAGTAAGGAGTCTCTGCAGAGATTAACCCCGCAAAGTCCGACTAACTAGGAAAGCAGGAGCGCGGTGCGGGGCCGCGGTGCCCTAATCAAACATGGGCACCAAGGTAAAGCCGGCGATCACGTGACGCACACCGCGCGCCCCCGTCCGCCCTCCCCCACGCCTGGGTTCCCGAGATCTCCCCGGAGCCCGCGCCCCTCCCCCAGCCGTGCCCGAGCACTTACTCCGGGGGGTAGAGCCGCAGCTCCTCGATTTCTCCTAGGAAGGAAAAAAGCGTCCGCATCTGCTCGCTGGTCACTGCCGACGACAGATTCGTCACCTGAATCACCGCCGTAGGGGTAAGGCCGAAGCCTAAGCCCAAACCGAAGCCCCCGCCGCTGTTCATCCCGAACCCGCTGCCGCTGCCACCCGCTCCCCAACGTCTACGACGCGTCAGCGACGGAGCCAGGAAAGCGGAGACCGCGCGGCCGCGAGCGCGCTCCCGCTGGCGAATTCACGGCGGCGGGCAGGTCTAGCCGCTCGTTTCACAACTCCCCTGCTCCCAAGGCTGCGCGCGCCAGCCGGAAGCGTCGCCCCGGCAACCCGCCGGGTCTCGCGAGGCTGCGGCCTGGTGCTCCCAGGTACCTGCAGCTGTGCTTCTTGCTCTTCTTTTCCCCGCCAAGATTTTTACCGAATTTTTTCCCCGGTACAACTCGATCAGATTCTTGTGCTCCTGTAAACGAGGAAGACCCTGCTCTTTCCAGTCTTTGCTCTAGGTGGGAGTGGGGAACCAAGAGGCCTGGCCTGCCGGTGCGGAGCTGTGAAGGAGGAATGACTCGAGCCATCACAGAAAAATGACTTGACCAGGCTATAACATGTCTTTATTACATACAGGCAACTCCCCGACCCCAACTATTTAGAAAATTGGCCGGCGTCCTAATTGTGAAAAAACTTGAGAACTTTTACAAAACATGCAAATTCAGACTGAATTAAAGAGGGAGGCAGTAAGTTGAAGGCTATGCAGCCGTTGTTTTTAACTTGTCATTTGCTTGCTCATTCCGCAGGTGTTAATATTTATTGAGTGTTATGTACCAGACACTCTTAGACAAGGGCACATACAAGACAGTTACAGACTGTTCACATAGGCATTGCAAGCTAATGAGAGACAAGTAATAGCGTGTGAAACTAGGGCAGCTGTTCCCAAAATGCCATTCGCAGAACCCGGAGGGTCCTCGATACCTTTTCAGTGGGTTCTCAAGGTCACAACACTTAATAGTATTACTAAGGTTCTGTTGACCTTCTTCACTTTGCTGACATTTGCACTGATGGTATAAAAACATTAGTCACTGCTGGCACCTTAAGCAAGAATCAAGGCGGTGGCGCCAAATAGTGGTATTTTGTATTCTCCACCTCCTTGTACTCATAGCACACAACATTTAAGATTTTTAAAACAAGCTAGTTTAACTTAAGAATGTCTTTGACAAAGGAATAAAAATTAATTTTATTAAATCTTCACCCTAGCACACACCTCTTTTAATATGTGTAAAGAAATGGTGAGTACTCCTGCTGCATGCCCAAGTAGGATGGACATCTCCTGAAAAAGCACTTACGTGACTGAGTTTTCATGCAAAAGTCCAAATTTTATAAAATATATCCACCTCCTTGAGCTTGACAACTTTCCAGTATTTAGACTTTTCTGCTAAAAATACCAGTGATATTAACAAATGTATTTTTTAACATTATATAATAAAATAAGTGAACATTTGGAAGATCTCTACACCTCAATGAACAACTGTTTTCAAAATAAGCAATGCATGCCATTACAAAATCAAAAAGTCATCCAAATATAAGATAGATTATATTTTAATGGATTTTAATGTAGCAGAATACAAAAAGTTAATTCATATGGTTTCCGGTTCAGTCCACATTGCAACTGCACTCTAAGAAACTATCAGATGTCAAATTTGGTGTAGTATCAAACAAGAATATCTAGAATTATCTAGAAAGACTATGAAAGTAGTTTCCTTTTTTCCAATTCCTTATCTGTGTGAGACCAGATTTTCTTCATATGTTTCAACCAAAACATATCACAACAGATTGAAAGCACAAATAGCTATGGAAATTCAGCTGTCTTCTATTAAGCCAGACATCAAAGAGTTTTGAAAAATGTAAAGCAATGCCACTCTTCTCAAAATTCTTCTTTGGAAAAGATCACTTTATCATAAAAATGCATCATTTATCACCCCCAGTCATCAGGAGGGGGCTAAGAAATGCATCATTTATATAATTACATAATGGGTTTATAATTATTTTAAATGGGTTTCAAATATTAAATTTCAAAGATTTAATTTCTAATATAATAAATATGGCTAGATATCCCATAAATCTCTTAGGGTCCTCAGTAATTTTTTTTTTTTGGTGCCCAGTATTGAAAGTGTCCTCAATAATTTTTTAAAGGTCTAAGGGGATTCTAAGACCAAATATTTTAGAGGAATAAGCACCGGGAGAATTGGGAGCTTACAGGAGGGCCACTTAAACTTAGTGCCAATGGAACACTTCCCAGAAGAGATGTTGCTTGCCCTGAATCTTGAACAAATAGGAATTAGCCAGGCAGGGAGGGAGGGAGGAACAGTGAAGGGCATTCCAGACTGAGTATGAAGAATACACAAAGGCAGGGACGTATGAGGGCCAAAGTGTGGTCCAGAATATTCAACATTTATTACTGATAGACCAAAGGCTGAAAATGATTAGAGAGACACAAGAAAGAATAATCCTTGATGGAAGGAGCTATTTGTCCTGCTAAGAGGTTACTTTAACACAAGCTGTTGGGAGCCACTGAAGACATTTGAGCAGGAGAGGGATTATGTCAGATTCCTAGAATGATCATTATCACTGCCACGGGGAGATAGAGGCAAAGGGACTGGATCAAAGGGTAAGTAGTGGTAGTAATGGAAAGCAAGAAACAGTCCCAAATTTGGAGTCATGGAACCTGTTTAAGAATAAAAGGAATAAAAGCTATCCACTCAGAAAAATATATATGAACATACACTTGGTTTTAGATATAATGACAGGTGCTTTCTGGTCCTCCTCAAGCTAAACCACCAATCCCTAGGATTACCTACTACTCAGAACATTGGTCCTCAGACTTTCATGTGCATCAAAATCACCTAGAGGGAATGTTAAAACGAGTGCTGGCTCCATCCCCAGGGCTTCTGATTCAGTAGATCTGGAGGGGAAGCCTGAAAATATAAATTTCTAACAAGTTCCGAGGTGATGCTGCTGCTGGTGACCCAAAAAATGAAGAGTAGGGAGGAAAGAATGATCAAAGTGTCAAATTCTGCAAAAATGACAAAATCAGGAATAAAATGTGCCCATTGGTAGATATAATGTAACTACTGAGACAAAAGCTCCATGAACCAGTTTAGAGAAGCAAAGGTCACAGTTTCATTATCACCTCCACTGATTTCCTCAGTGAGTCTCTCAGTAAAATTTCCTACACTTTGGCCTGTCCTCACTCCATTACTCTGACCAATATCAGACTGCTCCCCCTGGCCCTCTGAGATGTATTTTAGAATTCCAGCCTCCATGGCATTATATTGTGTCCGACTTCTATAATCATAATCATTTTCATGGCCCCAATTTGCAGATATTTCTTTATCACGAGGCTTTTTGGTCTCATCTGCCCCAACATCTTCTAAAACAATAAGACAAGCAGTGACAAAGTTGCAGTGCAGGAAAAAAGGGCTCCTCCCAATTAGCCCAGGCCCACAAGAGCAAACCAGAAACCGAAAACAAGAACAGATACATTCTTGCAAACAAATTAACAACAAAAAAAGAGAGAAAGAAATATATTAAAAGTTTATGCGTGGTTGGAATTTAGAGGCCAGAGGTGAATTTGGAGAGAGCAGTTCCAGAGAGCACAGTGACAGGAAGAGAATGTTGAGCTGTGAAGTGTGGCCGTAGGAATGCAAAGCAAGTACAGTGTGGACCATACTTACAAGAATAGGCCTTGTGCCTTTGTTCAGTCATCTTGTTTCGCTTTTGGGACACGTAAGAGCTGCAACAAACCTACTCTATGGAATTTTACAGGAAATTTTGACGGCACAGTAATTTTGACAATTTAGAAGTAATTTCAGGTAAGGAAGAATCTATAAGTAGCTCTATCTTTGAAGGAGGAGTGCAGATTGTAGTCCTAAGACAGCAAGAAAGCACTGGAAGACAGGTTGATAGGTTGCATGAGAAAGAGTCAGGAAAGGAGTGAGGACTGTGCGTGCATGCATGAGTGCACGTGTGTGTGTATTGTGTGCATGCATGGGATGTTTTGAAATAGGACTCTTCCAGAAATGAAGCAGAATCTCTTAGTCTTTTCCTGTGCTAAACCACATGATCCTCTTCTTTCAGTATCCAGAACTCTCAGTTCATGATGTCTCTAGTGGGCTAGCTCTGGAACCCTATCATTGGCATAATTTTTTTTATTACTAAAAAATTATTCTAGCTGGCTTAACCAGAGAGAAAAGTGTAGGTAGTGATGAAGTGAAAGAAATAATTGTACAACCAAATCTTGAGAAGGGATATAACTATGGCATATTTAGAACAGACTTTGGCTACTCTAAATAAAACAGAAAATATGTGAGAAGATGACCAAGGTATTTAATGGAGTTGCAGGAAGAACAGCAGAAAAAAATTTTAGGAAGGAAAGTAACCAGGGCAGCGCTCAGAACTTTAGCAGCAGACATTCGTAGATCCTCTCACGAGTGTTACCAATAAGGTAAATCAACTCTCCATAATGTTTTTCACAATGAATGGCTGCACCAAACTACATTCCCCCCAACAGCGTAGGAGGGTTCCCTTTTCTCCACAGCCTCTCTAGCATTTATCATTTGTGAAGTTTTGAATGAGGGGGGCCATTCTGACTGGTGTGAGGTGATACCTCATTGTAGTTTTGATTTGCATTTCTCTGATAATTAGGCATACTGAGCATTTTTTCATGTGCCTGTTGGCCATTTGTAAGTCTTCATTGGAGAACTGCTTGTTTAGATTTTCTGCCCATTTTTGGATTGGGTCATTTGTTTGTTACTAAGTTGTATGAGCTGTTTAAATATTCTGGAAATTAAACTCTTGTCAGTCACATCATTGGAAAATATTTTCTCTCATTCCTTAGGTTGTCTTTTTGTTTTGCTTATGATTCCCTTTGCTGTGCAAAAGCTTTTAAATTTGATTAGGTCCCATTTGTTTTCTTTGGCTTTTATTTCTAGTGCCTGAGTAGACTGCCCTAGGAGAACATTGCTAAGATTTATGTCAGAAAATGTTTGCCTATGTTTTCTTCTAGGAGGTTTACAGTGTCTTGTCCTATTAAACATTTATTTTTTGATTCATGATACACTATAGCAGAAACACTCCCAGTTTCACCCCCAAACATTATTACAGCCTTAGCTTTTTTTCCCCCAAGAGCAGAAAAACATTTATAAAAGAAATTGTACTCAGGCTGCAGCTTGCTTTATTTTTTTTCCTTCTAAAATTCCTAGGTTAGGTAATCACAAAACAGAAATTTAATAATATCCTCCACAGCGTATTTGCCTTGCTTTCACGTTACTGCTTCCTTGATCAGAAATGCTGCGTTAGTTTGATAGGGCACAGAAGTGCCCCCTTACCTGTGATTTCGCTTTCCACAGTTTCAGTGACCCTCAGTCAACTGTGGTCTGAAACTATTAAATGGAAAATTCCAGAAATGAACAACTAATAAGTTTTAAGTTACACACTGTTCTGAGTAACATAATGGAATTTCACACCATCCTGCTTCATCCCGCCCAGGATGTGAATCAGCCCTTCGTCCAGCGTATCCCACTCAATTAGTCACTTAGGAACCACCTCGGTTATCAGATCAACTATCACAGTTTTGCAGTGCTTGTGTTCAAGTAACATTTATTTTAATTAATAATAGCCCCAAAGTGCAAGAGTAGTGATGCTGGCAATTTGCATATTCTCCTATTATGCCTAATTGTAAATTAAACTTAATCAAAGGTATGTACAGGGGGAAGACGCAGTACAGGTAGGGTTCAGTACTGTCCTTGGTTTCAGGTGTCCCCTAGAGGCCTTGGACCGTATACCCCATGGATGAGGGGGAACTACAAACTAGATGGCTTAAACAACAAAAATGTATCATCTCACAGTTCTAGAAGTTAGAAGTCCAAGATTAAGGTGATAGAAGGGCCAAACTCCCTCTGAAGGCACTAGGGAAGGATCTGTTCCAGGTCTCACTCCTAGATTCTGGTAGGTCCTCAGCTTTTGGCAGCATAACTCAAATATTTATTTGAATTGTATTCCTGTGTGTGCATGCCCAAATTTTTCCTTTTTATGAGAATACGAGTCATATTGGAACAGGGGCCCATCCTCCAGTATAACCTCATCTTAATCACATCTACAGTGACCCTATTTCCAAATAAGGTCACATTCTGAGGTACTAGGTTAGGACTCCAACATGAATTTAGCAGGCAGATAATTTAGCCCGTAACAAATGCCCTCCTTCATTTGCTCACCTGGAAATGCCTGCTCACTTTTCATGGCTGACAGCACCCTCTGTGAAGCCTTTCCTATCTCTCCGGGGATCATCCACAAGCCCTTCCTTTGTGGTCCCACTGGGCCCTGTGCTACCTCTATCACATTGATTGATTTTCTAGCTTTTCCTCCCCTACTAGACTGTAAGTTGCTTGTGGGCAGGGACCTATCTTGCTCATTTTTAACCCCTTAGCATCTAGCAGAGTGCAGAGCACATAATGATAAATAAATATTTATTGATTGAATGGATGAATTGGGTAGAGACCAATTTAAATAGGAGAGGAAAACAAGCTAAATCCCCAGCATCTGTTTCAAAAATGGAGCGATAGGAACCCAAGGAACTTGGCCAGTCTGGCTCAGCATTTGAAAGGACACTGCTGTTCCTCAGCACAAGTAAGTTTTTGTGCATCTAGACCTATGCTATCCAATACAGTTACCACTAGCCACATGTAGCTATTTAAATTTATATGAGGCGGGGAGGGTACCCAGTGGGAGGGTATAGCTTGATGGTAGAGTGCATTCTTAGCATGCATGAGGCCCTGGGTTTAATCCCTAGTACCTCCGTTCAATAAATAAATAAGTAAATAAACAAACCTAATTACCTGCCCCCCCAAATCAAACTAAATTTAAGTAAACTAAAATTAAATACAATAAAAATTCAGCTCATCACTTATCCTAGCCATATTTCAATGTTCAATAGCAACTTGTGGCTACTGGCCACCATATTGCACAGCATAGCTGTAAAACATGTCCGTCACTTCAGTAAGTCCTACCGGACAGTGCTGGCCTAAGCAATAAAATACTTTCAAGGAGACAATCCTTCCTCAAAGACACAGTTCAATTTAGCAGTATTATCTCATCCTTTCATATAGGACACTACTAGCATGCTTGGTGTCAGCAACACACAAAAAAGGAGTAAGTCTGATCTTAAGGGACTCACCATTTATTAGTTCAGTGAGATTGTCTAAAGATATTTTGCTAACAAGAAATTTATTACACTTGAAAAATCATCTATCAAAGTGAACAAAAGTAAAGAAATGCAGAAATGCTTTTTCACTCATTATTGGATTATTAAATTGACAATATAAAAATGAAAATAAGAGTGCTTGTACTGTAGACAGGTGTGACGGTCATGGCCCTCATGCACTCATGCTGATCGCTGTCAGAGATGGAACAGGGCCGCATTTTGATTTAACATACGCGTATCCAACCTGAGATTTCTTTTCTTCTTTTTTTAAATTTACCTATTTTATTTTTCTAATGGAGATCCTGGGGGTTGAACCCAGGATCTCATGCGTGTTAAGCATGTGCTTTACCACTGAGCTATTTGTCTAGCTCCAACCTGAGACTTCTTAATTCAGTTTAGTATTGAGCTGTGTTCTAGAATCTTATGAAGCACAATTAAGTCAAACTAAATTACTTTTTTTTCAATTTAGAAACAACCTCAGGAACAGGTTTACTACAAACAATCAGGTCAGATAGGAACTGGTGAAAATCTAGGGAAAAACAACTTTCCAATGACATATGGCAGAGCCCCCTCAGGCTTATAATTAGACCATAGTAATATGACCTTATGAGTCACAGAGGGTGGTTGTGCAAACATTCAAGATGATCAAGTTAAATTCAAAAATGAATATATTTATTAACTTAGAAATAAAGGTAAGAACATTGGAGAAATGAAGAGAAACCATTTTGTATGGAAAATATCTTTCTTGCACAGTAAATTTGAAACCATATTTATAGAAATATTTCAGTCCTTTTCAAAAGAACTGCCTTAAATACCATATTTGGTTTTGAATTATACACAACATGTGCTTTTATTTTTTCCAGCTTTATTGAGATATAGTTGACATAAAACATTGTGTACATTTAAAGTGTACCAGGTGTTAATTTGATACACATATATTGCAAAATGATTATCACCCATAGTGTTAGCTAACACCTCCATAACATCACATAATTACCATTCCGTTTTGTGGTGAGGACGTTTAAGATTTACTCCCTTTATTATGTGTTTTTTTTTTCTGTTTGTGTTGTTCTTTTTGTTTGTTTCTGTTTTTTAAAATAACCCCATGTTCTAAGTGTAAACTTTCGTTACATTCTGCAACAGTTATTTCATACAGATATTTAATACTTAAGTTCTTGTGTTCTTTCCTAATAAGTATTCTGATTTTCAAAGATTACTTTTTATATTATTAAAAATATATTTGAACTTAGAATACAAAAAAAACTTGGCAACTTTCAAGTATATAATACAGTTTTGTTAATTATAATCACCATGCAGTACATTAGATCCCCACAACTTATTCGTCTTATAACTGGAAGTCTGTACCCTTTCACCAACATCTCTCTGTTTCCCCCATCCCCTCAGCCCCCAGTAATCACCATTCTACTTTGTTTCTGTGTTCAGCCTTTTAGATTCCACATGTATGTAAGTGATATCATAGAGTATTTGTCTTTGACTTATTTCTCTCAGCACAATGCCCTCAAGTTTCACCCATATTGTCACAAATGGCAAGCTTTCCTTCTTTCTCATGGCTGAATTTATGTATATAGCACACACATACACACACGCATCTCACATCTTTATCCTTCATCCATTAAGAGACACAGGTTATTTCCATAACTTGCCTATTGTGAATAATCCTGCAGTGAACATGGGAGTGCAGATACTGTTCAAGATCCTGATTTCATTTCTTTTTGGTATATACTCAGAAGTGGGATTGCTGGATCATAGGGTAGTTCTATTTTTAACTTCTTAAGCAGGTTCCATACTATTTTCTATAGTGGTTGTGCCAATTTACATTACCATCGACAGTACACAAGGGTTCCCTTAGCACAATGCCCTCAAGGTCCTTCCATATGTTTACACTTTGGGAGAAAACAGCCCCTGGTTTCCATGATTTTTTTCTGTTGTTTTTCTGGTCTCTATTTCACTTATTTCTGCTCAGATCTATGTTATTTCCTTCTTTCTGCTAACCTTAGCTTAGTTTGTTCTTTGTTTAATCCCCTTAGGTGTAACGTTGGGCTGCTTATCTGACATTTTTATTTTTTCTTCATGTAGTATTTATCACTATAAACTTCACTCTTGGAACTGCTTTTGCTGTATCCCATAGGCTTTGTATGTTGTTTTTAGTTCTTTTTTTTAATTTCCCTTTTGATTTCTTCCTGTCTCATTAGTTGTTCAGGTGTGTGTTATTTAATATCCACACATATGTGAGTTTCCCAGGTTTCCTCCTGTTATTGACTTTTAGCTTCAGAACTTTGTGGTCAGAAAAGACATTTGGTATGATTTCAACATTAAATTTGCTAAGAAGTATTTTGGGACCTGTCATATGATCATCCTGGAAAATGTTTCATGTGCACTTGAGAAGAATGTATTCTGCTGCTGTACAATGGTATGTTCTTTATGCATCTGCTAGGTCCACTCTCTCAAGTATGGTTCGAGTTTAATGCTTCTTTGTTGATTTTCTATCTAGATGATCTATCCATTGTTATAAGTAGGTTATTGAAGCCCCTTACTGTTATTGTTTATGGTCTATTTCTCCCTTCAAATTTGTTAGTATTTGTTTTATATATTTAGGTGCTCTGTCGTTGGTGCATATGTATCTATGATGTTACATCTTCTTGATGAATTTACTCCCTTATTATATAATGACCTTCTTTGCTCTTGTTACCATTTTTGGCTTAATGTCTATTTTGAATGATATACGTATAGCTACTTTTGCTCTCTTTTAGTTCCCACTTGCATGGAATCTCATTTTCCAACCCTTCACTTTGAGCCTATGTGTATCTTTAAAGCTGAAATGAGCCTCTTGTGTATAGTTGGATCGTGTTTTCTCACCCATTCAACCACTCAATGTCTTTGGATTGGAGAATTCAAACCATTTTCATTTAAGGTAATTCTTGACAGGTAAGGACTTCTTATAAAAATTTTTTGGAGGGAGGAGGTAATTAGGTTTGTTTGTTTGTTTGTTTTAATGGCGGTACTGGGGATTGAACCTAGGACCTCGTGCATGCTAGGTACACACTCTACCACAGAGCTATACCCTCCGCCTGGTAAGGACTTCTTAATGCCACCTTATTGTTTTCGGACTGGTTTGTAATTCCCTGATTCCTTTCTTCCTCTCTCACTGCCTTCCTTTCTAAATTGATTATTTTCAAGTGATACACTTTGATCCTCTTCTCTTTATATTTGTGAATACTGTAGTATTTGCATCACTGTGAGGCTTATGTAAACCATCTTTTGATATACTATTTTATTTTACTCTGACAGCTTAACTTTGATAGAATACAAAACTCTACTCTTTAACTGTCCCACTTTAGTTTTGAATCACAGTTTACTACTATTTATATAGTATAACCATTAACAAATTCTTATAGTTGTAACCATTTTCAAGGCTTTTGTTCTTTAACCTTTATACTAGAGTTAAGTAGTTAACATATGACCATATTGCACCATTAGCGGATTCTGAATCTGACCATCTGCTTACCTTTACTTATGTGTTGTACAGGCATACACTTGCGACATTATGGGTTCAGTGCCAGACAACTGCAATAAAACAAATATCGCAAGAAAGCTAGTCATATTAATTTTTTGGTTTCCCAGTCCATATAAAAGTTATGTTTATATTACACTACAGTCTGTCAAGTGTGCAATAACACTATACCATCATCTGAGCCCTCAGTGAGTTATAATCTTTTTGTTGGTGGAGCGTCTTGCCTCAATGTTGATGGTTGCTGATTAATCAGGGTGATTATTGCTTGGGGTTAGGGTGGCTGTGGCAATTTCTTAAAATAACAGTGAGGTTTGCCACATCAATTGACTCTTTCATGAATGATTTCTGTGTAGCATGCAATGCTGTTGGGTAGCATTTTACCCACAGTAGAACTTCTTTCAAAGTTGGAGCCAATCCTATCGAACCCTGCTGCTGCTTTATCAACTGAGTTTATGTAATAGTCTAAATCCTTTGTTGTCATTTCAGTAATCTGCACACAGGAGTAGTTTCCATCTCAAGAAGCCACTTTCTTTGCTCATCTATAAGAACTCCTCATTCATTAAAGTTCTGTCATGAGATTGCAGCAATTTAGTCACATCTTCTGGCTCCACTTCTAATTCTAGTTCTCTTGTTATCTCCACCACATCTACAGTTACTTCTATCACTGAAGTCTTGAAACCCTCAAAGTCATCGATGAGGGTTAGAATCAACTTCTTCCAAACTTCTGTTAATCATGGTATTTTGACCTCTTCCCGTGAATCATACATTTCTCAATGGCATCTAGAACAGTGAATTTTTCTAGAAGATTTTCAGTTGACTTTTCCCAGATCCACCAGAGAAATCACTATCTATGTCATCTATAATCTTACAAAATGTATTTCTTAAATAATAAGACTTGAAAGTTGAAATACCCCTTGATCCTTGGGCTGCAGAATAGATGTTATGTTAGTAGGAATGAAACAACATTAATCTCATTGTACAATTCCATCAGAGCTCATGGGTAACCAAGCTCATTGGCAATGAGCAGTCATATTTTGAAAAGGAATCTTTTTTTCTGAGCAGTAGTTCTCAATGGTGGGCTTAAAATATTCAGTAAACCACATTATCAGCAAATGTGCTGTTGGCATTGCTCCATTTAGAGAGCAAGGCAGAACTGATCTAGCAAAATTTTTAATGGCCTTAGAATTTTTAGACGGCAAATGAGCACTGGCTTCACCTTAGCATTAGCCCCTTACAAGAGAGTCAGCCTGTCCTTAAGCTTTGAAGTTGGGCATTGACTTCTCTCTAGCTATGCAAGTCCTAGGTAGCATCTTCTTTCAATGAAATAAGGCTATTTCATCTGCATTGAAAATCTGTCGTTTAGTGTAGCCACCTTCATGAATTACCTTCGCTAGAGCTTCTGGATAATGTGCTGCAGCTTCTACATCAGCACTTGTTGCTTCATCTTGTACTTTTATGTTCTGGAGACAGCTTCTTTCCTCATAAACCCCGTGAACCAACCTCTGCTAGCTTCATACTTTTCTTCAACAACTTCTTCACCTCTCTCAACCTTCACAGAAGTGGAGAGCGTTACGACCTTGCTATGGATTAGGCTTTGACTTAACAGAGTGTTATGATGATTTGATCTATCCAGATAACTGAAACTTTTCCCATATCATCAAGGCTGTTTCACTTTCATATCATTTGCGTATTCACTGGAATGGCACTTCTAATATCCTTCAATAACTGTTGCTTTGCATTCACAACTTGGCTGTTTGATGCAAGAAGCCTGTGAGGCCTTTGGCCTATCTCAGCTTTGAACATGCCTGTCTCACCAAGCTTAATTATTTCTAACTTTTGATTTAAAGTGAGAGATGGGCAACTCTTCCTCTCGTTTGGACACTTAGGCCACTGGAGGGTCATTACTTGGCCTAATTTTGACATTGCCGTGTTTCAGAGAATAGGGAGACCTGAGGAAAGGGGGAGAGATGGGGGAAAAGCCAGCCTATGGAGCAATCAGAATACACAAAACACTTATCAATTAAGTTAACTGTCTTTTATGGGCACAGTTTGTGGTGGCCCAGAACAATTACAATAGTAGCCATTAAAGATCACTGATCACAGATCACCAAAATAGATATAATAATAATGAAAGAGTTTGAAATATTGTAAGAATTACCAAAATGTGACACAGAGACATGAAGTGAGCAAATGCTGTTGGGAAAATGGTACCAATAGTCTTGATTGATGCAGAGTTGCCATAAACCTTCAATTGTAAAAAATGCAGTATCTATGAAGTGAAATAAAATGAGGTATGCCTGTATATATTCATGTATTTTCATGTTACTAATTAGCATCCTTTCATTTCAACTTGAAGAACTCCTTTTAGCATTTCTTGTAATGCAGGTTTAATGGGAATGGGTTCCTTCAGCTTTTGTTTGTTTTAGAAATTATCTCTCATTTTCCTCCTACTTCTGGGAGGACAACCTTACTGGGTAAAGTATTCTTGGATGGTGGCTTTTTTCTTTTGGTAGCTTGAATATATCACCTCATGCTCTTTTGATTTGCAAAATCTCTGGTGAGAAATTCACTGATAGCCACATGGAGAGTCCTTTGTATGGGACAATTTTTTCTCTTGCTGTTTTTAGACAGTTTTAGTATAAAGTGTCCTGGAGGTCAGTGGGTTGAAATTATGGGATGATCTATTAGCTTCATAAACTTGGATGTCCAAATCTCTTCCCAGCTTTGTGCAGCTATAAATAAGCTTTCTACCTCCTTTTCCCTCTCTTCTTCTGAAACTGCAATAATATGTACATTGTTTCTCGTGAAGGTATCACCCCACAAGTTCTTTGGCTTTCTTCATTCCTTTTTATTCTTTTTTGTTTGCTCCTCTGACTGAATAGTTTGAATTGATCCGTTTCCTAGTTCACTCATTCTTTCTTCTGATTAGCCATGACTGCTATTGAAGCTCTCTACTGAATTCTTCAGTTCAGTCATTGAATTCTTCAGCTCAAAAATGTCTGTTTGTTCCCAAAAATAAATAACAACCAACTCTAAAAGAAAAAAAAAAAGCCTGTCTGGTTCTACTTTATGTTCTATCTCTTTGTTGAACTTCTCATTTGGTTCTCATGCTGTTTTCCTGATACTGTTAAATTTTTTTTATCTGTGTTCTCTTATAGTTTTCTGAGCATCTTGATAACAATTATTTTAAATTCTTGTCAGGCAATTCTTGAAACACCATTTCCTTGGGGCCAGTTACTGGAGGTATACTGTATTCCTTTGGTAGACTCCTATTTCCCTGATTCTTTGTGGTCACTGCAGCCTTGCACAGTTGTCTGTGCATTTGAAGTAGTTACCTCTTCTAGACTACAGACTGACCTGGATAAGAGAAGATATTTACCTGTGGGGAGGGAGGGGAGGCATGCTGGAGCATGTTGTCACCCTGGGCCTAGCTGTACCGGGCACAAGGTCCAGGTATGTGTGGTGACACTGAGTCTAGGGTGGAGGTAAGGGATGTGCTGTCTTTTCACCTCATGCACTGTGTCCACAGCAGTTGTGTGGTCCTGTGGTGGGCACTCTGGTGGGTCTGCAAGGGTTGTTGGTGTCCTCAGCAATACTTCCAGGTCCAGTGGCTAGGGATCAGCCCAGGCAGTGGTGATGACCAAAGCTTGTGGTATGTACAAAGTCAGCTGCAGGGGTCAGCTGCGGGTGCCTATGTAGTGGCAAGGGCCAGTTGCAGACACACACATAACCGTGAAGGACAGGGCAGGCCAGGGCAGGGCCAACTTTGGGCTCACTGACAGATGCAGGGGATCTGGCTGTCAATGTGTTCTCCCGTGGCTGCACAATATCCCCTGTGCTGTGGAAGCCAGTGACAGGGATTAGGTCAAATGCATGCAGGTACACAGTTGGAGGGGGGAACATGTTGGTACAGGCCAGTGACAAAAGACAGGGCCTGATCCAGGCCCACAAGCATGTGCCTGGGCCCTGGTTGTTGGCCTTCTGTCTCCTGTCTGCAGTCTTCCTCCTCGCCTGCTCACTGCAGTGGAGACTGGATGTCAGGTCAGCTGGCACGCAAGTGCAAAACCGGAGTGGCTAGGCTCCAGCAGGCACACGGTGGTAGGGGTCAGCCACAGGGGTCCATGCTTGTGTACTGCACTTGCAAAATCACACGGTCCTGAGCTGGCTGCCAGTGCAGTTTCTAGGCTGGCAGGGGAAGGGAATTTGGAGAGAAGAAGCTCTCAGGCAGTTGGTGTCAGCAAATGCAAATACCTGTGGGGTGAAAGTAAAATCTGCAGGGTGTCCCTGGAGACGCACTGGCTATTAGTCTCTTCAGTGGTAAAATATGCTCACTTATCTGCAGAGCAGGTCACTGGGAACTACAACTGCTCCCACTCTGTAGGCTGCTCCTGTCGCCCCTGCTTTTCTTCCTTGTTCCTCGGTGTCTCTGTGTCTCAGCTTTGCCCTTCTGGGTGAAGTGTAACTGAAGTGGGACCTTTGTGCAGTGCCCAGAAAGACTGGGGAAGCTCGTTGCTCACCTCGCTCTTCCTTTCTGGGTGAGAGAAACTATTTCCAGCTGGGAAAGTCCCCCTTGGTGCTGAGCTGTGTTGGCCCGGGGGATGGGATGATGCAGGCAAAATGAAGCTGTCTTTCCTCTCCCCTTTATGGGGTTATTCTCAGGTCTTTTGTTCCCATGTTGCTAAAATTTCTTAAGTGAACCCCAGAGCTTTCCTGGAGCAGTTTCTGTTCACAGGCAGCTCTTTGTTGGGGGTGGTGGGAGCCCACAGATGAGGTGTCCTGCATCAGCGTTTGGGTCTATGATGCCTGCTTTCAACTTCTCTGCTAGTTGCTGGTGGCCAAATATTTGCTAACATATTTGTTAAAGACTGACCCAAGATCACGTTTCCACCTTAAAATTTACAAAGCCCACATAACAATTACAAAAAAGTTTTGATAATAGGGCAAGAACTTTCTATAAAGCTATCACTCCAGTCTTTATATGACATTTCTGTAGTGGCCATCATGGGGTATATATAATTTTATAAACCGTCTTTTCCACTTAACATGATGTTTATCTATGTTGCCTTCCTATTTTTCTATGTTGCTTTCTTATCTGCCTAATTGTCATCGTTATAATTTATACAGTAGACCAAGTAGCTGGCTTATTTAATTAACTGTTCTCATATTATTGCTATTTGGGTTGCTACTGGTTTTTTTTGCTTTTACACGTAGTACCACCATAAACACCAAAAGAATTTTGTAACGCTCAGTGACATCAAGGTTCCCATTTTTGTCTGAAAGCAACCAATGCAAAAGTCAGTATTCTAATTTGTACCCTGTCTCTTTTATATTTAGCAGAGTGTAATGCAAATTAGACAATACAGGCTTTTTGAAATTGTCTAGAATTAAGTAATTTCCATATTATTTCTTATTGTTATAGAAGGCTTCTTTTTTCTGGATTTTCAGAATGATGGAAAAATTTAATAGATTTTTCTTTCTTGTTACCGACCAAAATAAAAAGATGTGTAGGAACAATTAACTACAAACATATAAACACTTTTCTTTTCCTAACGTACTAATCCAGTGGAATCTTTCCTTCTTTTTAAATATTTCAATACAAATTGGCTTTTGCCAATGAATTTTATAATAAATGCTTGATAAGTGAAATCCTTAGCTTATTATTTCCACAGCTGTAGCACAAATAATGATATTAAAAAATGGAAGGTTATGTACAGCTGTGTAACATTTTCTTAACACAGGAGCAAGAATGTTTCCAAAACTACTGAGGAGGAAAAGCTGATGTCCTGTACCCTGACGTCTGTATGGTTGCCTGATGTATCAATAAATAATACTTGAAAATGTAATCAGTTAAATCCAGTTCATCTTTAAACCATGAATATAGTGGTTAAAGTAGAAATGTTTTTGCCTTTGTTCTTAAAGATAATGAAACATGCTATGGGATGAAAAGAAACTGGGGATAGGGAGCAGATGGGATTTTTGGCAAAGGGTAGGCAAGTCTGACTGTCGGCAGCAGGAGCTGGCTAATGCTCTAGCATACGGTGCTGATAATACCTCAATCAATTAAAGACGTGCCATCCAGGATTTGCCAGTCAGAAGACATCTTAACTACTTTTTCTCAAACCCAAGAGCAGCTTTGTAACAACCTCCTATGGGGCCAAGCAGCCAATTAAGGGTTCACTTTTTGACAGTCTGGCTGCTGTCAGTTTTTCAATGAATGTACGTTCATGCCTGGAAATGTTACTAATGTGAAATACTGCAATTTGTATGATAGTAAGTCACCATCTGAACAGCACATGCATAATTTATTCATCATCCACAAATATTTATTGAACTCAAATGTTGAGTGCTTTAATATGTACATAACAAATCTTTTGTTTTCAAAGCTGATTATGCTGCAAGTCAGCAGGGGGCTTCCTGTGAATGCCCAAAGCGCTTGCTCCTGCACCTCTCTTCAAGGCATTTATCACTTTCTTTTTATACTCTCTCCCCCAGTAAACACCAAAGTCATCTTTACCATGGCTTAACAGACCCTACCCAAACGTGCCATATGTCTGATCCCTTGACCTTTTTCTCTCTGACTCTCTTCATGTGCGGATGAAATGTAAAATTCATTGTAGGGGAACAAACAGTCCTTTCTACGGTGTTGAGTATCTACTGCATACCCAGTACATCAGAGTGGATATAAAAGATTCTTCCATCAAGGAGTTTCTAATAGTTTTGGAAATGAGACTAAATACTACACATGATAATATGGGAATGAATACGTTGTTATTAAAGCATGTGGTATAAATTTTAAATATCAAATTATAGGAAAGTTCAGAGTTCAGATAAGGCATGATAAGGACTATCTCCTTGTATCCAGTTACCATGGTGACAGGACTAAACTGACAGCCTCTAAATCTTTCTCTCTCTCCCATTACTTTTTCTGAGTACCAGGTGGGCATTTCTGATTGCTCCAAACTAAGGAAGTGCAAGACAAAATTTATTATTCCTGATTTCAGTTAGTGGCTTCACTACCTATCCTCCAACTCCAGTCAGAATTTGGAAGTCACCTTTAATTGTGCCTTCCTAATTGCCTCCTTACCCCTGTCTGCATCTTATTAACCTAGCACTTCCTAAGTATGTCCTATATATCTGTTCCCTTCTCTAAACTTCCATTTCCAGTACCTTGGCTGGTGCCAAAGTCATCTCTGTTCTGGACTTTACAACAACCTTCTAACCATGTCACTAACTAACCTTCTTATCCCTGCTACTGCTATCCATTTGTTTTACACACAGAAGAGTGATCTTTCTAAAGTTCAAATAAAATTGTTAATGTCTGCTAACAACCTGAATGAGGTTGGAAGAGGACCCCAAGCTCCAGATGAGACTGCAGCCCCGCTGCACTGACTGTAGCCTGTGGGACCCTGAGCAGAGGTCCCAGCCAAGCTGTGCCTGGACTCCAGACCCAGAGAAACTGTGATATAATATATGCATATTGTTTTAAATGGTAAGTTTGCAGTCAGAGCAATAGAAACCTAATACATCTAGCCATAGTTCAGTGTCTACTTCTGCTTCCCATGACCCCTCTACTTCTACCCATCAGGGCTGGAGTGGAGCCTGTTTGACAGCCTAAATCTTGGCCTTGTGCCTAGAAGTGTATTTCCCAAGTCCCTCCCCCAGACCTCACTCCACTGCCTTGAATCAGACCCCCTCAATTAATACTGGCCCTGGTGGGGCTTGTTAGATGTGAGGATAGGAAGGGTGCCCCACTCCCTTCCATCAGACCTGAGAGTGGCCAGAACGTCACTTGGAAAGGCTGTGTAACAGGCAGGACTACTGATGTCATGCAAAGGACTTTATTCTGAGAGCAGTGAGTGGTACAATTTTATTTGAACTTTAGGGAGCATATCACTAGACAAATAATCAATTCCAGTGGACTGTAGCCATCTTTAATCTATGGCTAATTCTTCCCCATTACTGAGGCAAGACTCTTCTGGGTACTCTACCTGATGTCTGTGAATAATGAGATTTTCCACACATGCTGGTGGATAAGGGCATTTTTACTCACTTTTTGTGAGCACAGGGTACTGTCATTACAAGTGTTGGGCACTCTTACCTCAAATCTTTTCACGCAGTTCTTTATCCTGCCCTGAGGATTTTCCTCACACACATGCTGATCAGGACTCAGCTGAATCTCTGGAATTCTCCCCGCTCTGTGCAGCAATCTCCACTTCATTGTTCTGCCCTGTGACTACACCTCTCTTGGTGTCCCTGGACTCTCAGCTCCAGCTCATCAATTTAGGGAGTCTGCCTGGCTTGCCTGAGCTCCCCTCTCCAATGCTCCATGGCTTACAAAGAAATACTCTTCAGGTAGTAAGCTGGGGACAGTCAATGAGTTCACCTCTCTTTCCACCCCCCCCATCCCTCAGGGATCACTGTCCTTCACTGCCTGATACCCAGTATGTGGAAAATCATTATTTCAAATAGTTTGTCTGTTTCTCGTAATTTCAGGAGGGATGATAAATCCAACATGGCCAGAACAATCAATACCAGCAAACTTAACTCTTAAATGTACATAGAAAAATTAAAATGTACATATACCTGAGCCAATTTTGAAAAACAAGAGCAAAAAGGGGAGACATCTGGTAAGATAAAGATTCTCTTAAGTGCTAGTCCCTAGACCATAAGCATCAGCATCGCCTAGGAACTTGCTGGAAATGGAAATTCCTGGGAAACAACCCAGACCTACTTAATCAAAAGCCCTTGGGGTGAGGCCCAACAAGCCCTCCAGCTGATGTGGTAAAGCTTGTGGTCAAGCCAGATATGGTTTTAGTTATAAAAGAAACATAGTACATAAAAGCAAATATAGAAAAACGTTAATGGAACAATCTAGATGATGGATGTTCTTTATAAAGCTTTCAAATTGGCTGGAAAAAAAAATGGCACAGATGTAAGAACAGAAAAACAGACCAAACGAATACTATAGAGAGCTCAGAAAGAGTGCATATGTATAAGGACTGTATATATAATAAAGAGTGCATCACAGGCTAATAGAAAGAAGATTTATTTACTAAATGATACAGAGAAAACACGGGACTTGATCCCAACTTTAGACCAAATAACCATGGTGGACTCCAAATGGATTAAAATCTAAATATTAATAATAGATATATAGATAATAGAAGTAAATGTGGGAAAACAGTGTTTTGACTCAGCAGTGACGAAGACAAGTACAGCAAAGCATAAAAGATAGACTTGTCTCTGTCTATTTGAAATTTTTTTTTTAAAGATACCACAAAAAAGTTAAACAGTCTGGACTGGGAGAAGATACTTGCAATGTCTAAAATGAAAGGAGACTAATACCTGGAATAGACAAGACAATACTGCAAATCAGCCTCAAAAACAGCAGAAAAATGAGCAAAGGGAATAGGACAGTTACAGAGGGGTAAACCTTAATGGTGAACAAGTATATGTACTTGTAAAACCCATAAGTAATTAAAGGAATTAAATTTAAACCAATGTCAAAATAAAATGTTATATTCATCAAACATGCAAAAATTAGAAAGACACATAATACTGTTTGCAAGTATGTGAGGAAATGAGATCCATGTTTAGCTAATGAGAGTATAAACAAGGGCAAACATTCTGGAAAGTACTTTAGCAGTATTTTGTTGAAATTAATATTATCTATGACCTAGAAATTGTACTCCTAGGAATGTATTCTGGAGAAATTTTCACACAGGTTCAAAAAAATGACATGACTGAGGATACTCACCACTGCGGTATATATGGCAGCAGGGAGGTCAAGTAGAGGCAACCGAGGTCTTCATCACTATAAAAATGGTAAGTCAAATGCAGTGGAGTCAAACTATACGTATATACATCATTGAGTGACAAGAAAACTATAGCTTATTGCATTTATTTGTAAAAATAAAGAACACACATAATTCTATATATCTATTCTTTGTATAATCATTATTCACCAACTTCGATTTTTCTGTCAGAACTTAAAATTAATCAATATGGAGAGTTTCTTTCAGAAAAAGTGTAATTCTCTTCTCACTTGCAGTGATCTGGTATTTTACATCTACACTGTTTACTATCAATACTAATTACACTCATTTCCACTACAAGTGATTTGGGTCACATTATTTCTTGGATCCCAAATCTACTTTTGAGATTAATTTTTCACTTTGTTCCAATACATCCCCTGGTACAATCTTATGAAAAGGCTATGTGGGAGGTAAATCTTGAAACCTTGAGTTCCTGAAACTGTATTCTGCCCTCTGACTTAAATAACCTGAAAGTTTTGGATCTATTTCTTTACTGTATCCTTGCATTCAACCATGCTGATGAAAATTGTGAAGTCAACTTGATTAAGCTCACTTTGCAAGTGATTTCCTTCAAATTTTGGAATTTTGTAGGGCGTCCTTTATACCTAATCTGAAATTTCATGGAGATGTATTTAGAGGTGTGCATGTTAGTTTTTGTTTGGTTACGAAGGGACTCATTTGGTCTGAGGACCTAGGTTGAGCTTCAGCTTTAGAAATATTCTTTTTTTCTCATTCTGTGTCTATATTTTCCCTTCTCCTTTAGATTCCTACTGGATCCACGCTGAAACATGAAGACTTTTCTGAATTCTTTGGCATTACATTCTATGGAATCCAGATCTAGAGAGCTGATTTGTTCTTTAGACATGTACTTCCTACTCTTCAGCACAGCTGTTCAATTTGTGACAAATTCTACTTTACATCATAAAGATATTTAAATACATTCATAAGTTTGTTTTGCAAATTCAACATTCTCACTTATCCATCAGAAGACACTGCTTTTAAATATTGATTTCTTCAGTGACTCTCTTTATAGCGTTGTTTTTCTTCAACTATTCAGCAACTATTGTTGCCATCTTAGTGTGAGCTTGTCTCAGGTTACCTGCTTACTGCAAACTACCCACACTGATGTTGGGTAAAGGGAAGGACATAGAACTGGTAAGCTCTGCCACTTCAAAATGGCTGTACTGGTTTTTCTTTCAAACCTACACATCCACACTCACTGCTCCCGCCTTGTGCCAGACATCTCCTGCACACTGCTTGACATAAAAAAGGTAGTAGTCCTAACCAGTTTCTTATGATGCAATTCCCCAACCATCACTAGAATTTGTTATTCTTTTACAGTTTATCCCTCTTCCACCCTATCCTTTACCCTTTAGTAACTGTAAGTTTTTTTCTATGTCTGTGAGTCTGTTTTGTAAATGAGTTCACTTGTGTCATATTTTGGATTGCACATGGAAGTGTTTTCATGTTATTTGTCTTTTTCTTTCTGATTTACTTCACTTAGTATGATAATCCCTAGGTCTATCCATGTTGCTGCAAATGGTATTAGTTCATTCTTTTTCATGGCTGAGTAGTATTCCATTGTGCATATATACATCACATCTTCTTTATCCATTCATCTGTTAATGGACATTTAGGTTGCTTCCATGTCTTGGCTCTTGTAAATAGTGCTGCTGTGTACACTGGAGTGCATGTATGTTTTGGAATTAAGTTTTCTCTGGATATATGCCCAGGACTGGGATTGCTGGATTGTATGGCAACTCTGTTTTTAGTTTTTTAAGGAACTGCCATACTGTTTTCCATAGTTGCTATACCAATTTACATTCCCATCAACTGTGTAGAAGGGTTCCCTTTTCTCCATACCCTTCAACATTTATTTGTAGACTTTTTGATGATGGCCATTCTGACCGGTGGGAGGTGATTCCTCACTCATTTTGAATTGCATTTCTCTGATAATTAGCAATGTTGAACATCTTTTCATGTGCCTATTGGCCATCTGTATGTCTTCCTTGGAGAAATGTCTACTTAGGTCCTCTGCCTATTTTTTGATTCTTTTTACTGACTCTATGAGCTGCTTGTATATTTTGAAAATTATGTAGAATTATTCCTTGATCCATTGTTCTGTTTCTACTTTAGAGGCATCCCTGAAGCCAAATTCACCTTTCGTGGTAGAATCTTCTGGCCCCATCTGCCCTAAGCCTTTCAAGAATTCCTCAAAATTTATCTATCAAGTGCACTCCTTTGGGAAATAAATACTCTGGGAAATAAATACTTTTACCTATCATAATATTAAATTATCATCTTTTGTCACTTCTAGGGATATGGACCGGAAGGGGAGCTTGAAGCATGAGCCAGTATACCTTGAACAATTTACTTTGTGAATTAAGCTTGCACATAGTTCCTCCTATTCTTGAGAAAATGAATGCTCCTTTGAAGGATGATCCAAATGTGTAAGATGTTTTAATATCCATTCTGGAATGGTATTGGTTCTAAGAGAGTACTAGGTTTTGTCCTTCATGAAGATGGGAGCTTTACAGTCATCCATCCTAAAAACTCATGTTCCACATATTTTTTCTTCAATTTTGATTTTTATTTGATTTCTTCATTTTTAGTTTATTTTTCTTTAAGTTTTCTGGCAAAGAAACCAGTTGGGAAGAAGAGCAAGAACATAAAGAAAGATCCTTCTACAGCTTTGTCTCAGAGGAACAAAAGTAGTTAGATCGTGCTTAAAGAAGGTCGATTCAGGAAAAATATTTATGGACAATAATTTTCACACAAAATAAAAATAGCTCTGTGAATCACAGGGGCAGGAAGTGGGGCAGAAAGGCATAATTTTATAGCTTGTATTTCTTCATTTACCAGGGATACATGAACTTCTCATATTTCATTCTGAAATTAGATTGAGGGCTGATTGAGAAGTTAGATGGGCGAGTCATAATTGTCCCTAGGTGTTATATTTGGAAAAAGAATTGTAACAGTAGGATCATTTTTCAGCCTCTTTCTTAAGAATTCTATCTAGAGGCTTAGGATTACCTTAATCGTCCTCTAAAAACCTGAGGACATTCTACTGAGATATCCTCCCAACATAAAAGAGTTTCAGTTTAGAATGGGCTTCTCAGGTGCTCAGATGGTAGGCCTGTACATTTTGGAGACCACGTGTTTTAATTTTGCAAATTGCTTCATGAAGTCCTAAAAGGAAAATAACATTTTCTTAAGAATTACCCCAAACTGTAAATGACTGTGTTTGCTAACTCCTGGGCTTAAACATTCTGCAGAGGTAAAGAAATGGTAGCCTTAGATAGAAGATGGTCAACCTTTTCTGGATTTCTGCTAGAAACAAGGGGAATAACTACAAGTTTGAGCTGGCTGTTTATATAATCTAGGTTACCAAGTGTAGTATCTTGTTCCTTTGTACATCATCAATTATGAGTATTCATTAATGCTTTTGATGAAACAAAATTTTAGTTTTGATCTCAATACCTTTCATAAAAAATCTATTTACTGTACATTAAACCAAACGGATAAACTAATAAGAATTTCAACAAAGAATGAAAAAAATACGCTTTCAAATATACTTGACTGATCTCGAACTAAAAAAATTTCTATCCTAATGGCTTCCTTCAGAAGTAAAAAAACATTAATTTAAGGTAAACTTACACTTTCTCCATACCCAGAAATACAAGGGAATAAATGGTCCAAGGAAACAGTTGTTTATCTTTCTTTGACAATTCTTCTCACCTTGAATTTCATAAAACAAATCACACATCTTTAAACAGCATTAGTTTATTACCTATTTGCTGTTACTTTAAACAATCTAGATTATATATAACAAAAATTTGGAATGTTTTATAAATGCCGATTGATAAAAATATTACATAGCTGCTAAATGGATTTTCTCTTAAGCACAGCAATTACTTAAAAAGTTTAGCTCTGGTCATGGCAATGTTTGTATTTAAAGAATTTTCAAGTATATACACATCTTCAAGTCTAACAAGAGGTCAGAAAAATATTTATAAAATAAATATGTAGGGGGTTTTAGAATTTCATGGACTTAGAGAAACTGATGATTCTTTAATGAATCAGCTTAAAACTTTAGTTTGTGTAAACAACTCTGTACTGGACATATAATTTTTAAAGGCTTAAAAAATATGACAGTTTTGGTTTTGATGGTTTGCTACATAATACTTATTCAAAATAAGTACGTCAATCATCGGTATGGGCCTTAACTACAAATTACTCAGTAATATAGAAACTAAAAATGTCTTCTCTATTTCCTCAAAAGATTTAAATTATTACTTTTATTCAAATTTAAAAATTTTATCATTACCAAAACAAAAATCCTAATGAAGAGTTCTTATTGTTTAATTTTAATTTTCCAGTATTTGAGATGAAAACTCTGGCTATTAGTTTAAGAGAAAGCTATTTTGCTATTCGTTTTTTTATATCATGTGTCACTTTACTCATCTTGGTAGCAAACTTTCTTACTTGACTTTATGTGTTACGAGAACGTTAAAAATTTATTTAACTAGAATAAAATACTAGTGCATTTAACACTTGCATTACTTGCAATATTTCACTATAATATGCAGACAGCTAACTAAAAGGTTAGATCACTGATGAATCAATTGTTCTTTGTGGCTTATTTCCTTTTCCAAAATTATAGTCTGTGTATCTGATTCAAGGTAAGAAATTTGAAAATGTCATAATTATACGTATTTGATATATTCCTTGCTAAAAGCAGAATGTGACTGTGAAAAATTGATTAAAACCAATAAAAAATGATGGGAATAATTTTAGAATGTCAAAGTTAATATTTTAAAATAAACTATGAATAAAGGGAACACCGAGGCTTGTCTTAAAGAACTGTTTGTCATTCTTTTTTTAGAGATTACAACACACATACAATAAATGAATTTTATCAAAATACAGCACATTTCATCTACTATATCTATAAAAATCAATTCCTATGTAAATAGTAATGAAAATCAACTAAAATGAGTTAAAATTTACAAAGAGTTGTTAAAGGGTTTCAATCAATATTATTAAAACTATACAGTACAATAACCAATTGATAACATCTTGAAAGAAGTGCAATATTTGAGTTCACATCTTTTTAAAAGTACTGCCTGTTTACTCTGACTAGCAAGAAACGAACGAGTCCAACTCACTTTCGCAAAAATAACACAGATTGCTGTTTTTGCTAGTCCTATAAAAGTCTTAATTAAAACAAGGTTGAAAAACAAAGCATAACAGACTAAAATTCCAAAATTATATTTCTTAGTAATTAAAAATGAATTGCAATAACCGAATATTGCTCTAATGAAAGGCTCCAGACTAGCCTCGACTAAAAACAGTTATTGGTCTTCTATGGCACTTTGTTCTGGTCCAAATAACCATGCATTAATTCTTACCATTGCATGTTACTCAAATTTTATTTGATTACATAGACAGAACAAAAACAAATAAAATTGATGGTCTGAATAAACAAAATTAATAAACCTCCATCAAATATTTGTTACACTAACAAGGAACGAAGGCAGTTGGTGGTAAAACACTATCACACTGATACACTTAGAAACCCTTTAAAGACTCTGAAGTGTCGAGTTCACATTTAATGTTACCTCTAGGAACAGCCCTTTATTCGAACACCTTTACACACTGGTAGGCCTCAAGGACCCATCCCTTTGCTCTGCAACTCTCCACAGCAATTCTCTATCACTGTGCCAGTTTCACAAACTTGCTTTGGTTTCCTAGCTCCATGCGTACTGTTTCCTTTTACTTTACCAAGGCCATGTGAGGCCAAACAAAATCAAGAGGCTTTCCTAAAACTTCTTACATTTTGTGTTACAGCAACACAATCCTAAAACTGGCCATTTTAATTTCATTCGTTGCTTAAAATAAAAATTAGAAATTAAGATTAAGATGGAGTTCTAGTTATAAAACAGATCATAAGTACCACCATTTGCGAAAAAAATCAAGGTGGATTTCCATATCACAGAAAATGCATGGACAAAAGAAAGAAAAAGAAAATGCATGGATATGCACCTACGGTAGTTAAAAATTTGTGACTAAAAAATTAAAAATTGAATCATAGTAGCAAATGTAATAGTCAATGGCCATGACAAGAACAGATCCTGTGGAGCTCCTAAAATGCAAATTATTGTCTTTTTTTATTTCTTTAAAAAGACATTACATTTTTATTGCATTATTCTATTCATAATACCACAGTAAGAGCTCCCCCCCCCGATTTCTTTGTTTCCAGATTTTTATAGGAAATAACTGTTTTAATCTGGCCTTGGAAAGTGAACCCACCAGCACCACCTTCACCTACTCACTCTTCAATTCAATATGCACATAGCAAAAGCCAACGCTTCAAATCTCTTGCCCACATTAAAAAAAAGTAGTTTTCAGCAGAAAAACATTAATACCAGTTGAATAAAAACAAAGGCATAAAAGCTATGAGATAGACAGCTCTGCCATCTGTCTCTGGGCTACAACCAAGGCTAACTAGAGCCTTGCACAGAGTTCAACCATGTGTATGAAATCCAAAAATAAACCTACAATCTATACAAAAACAACATGTTTGTTTCTGTAGCCTTGATTGCTATGTTTAAAAACCTAACGAGAAGATTTATATGGTATGAATTCATAGTATCCCCTATACACTGTACAGTGGTTCTTTCCCTCTAACCACAAGTTCCATTACTTCATTAATGTACAAATTTGAACATAATTTGAGTTCTTCTTTATATATAAAAATAGTCAAAATATTACTTTCCCCCACAAGTATCTTCCAATAAATCTTGCTGACTCTCCCGTTTTTCAGTCCACAGTTCTTATGAGGAAACCTCTCGTACAATGATGAGTTCTACTGTGTTCTGGAAAGTTTTTAGCAAGGACACTGCTTGTCCATGTTCGATATTGATAAAACTGTAGCCATTAGCCTAGAAGAAAGAAGAAAACTGCTTTAAAAAACCCCAAACATTTCCTGGTAGTTTATTTGCATTTGTGCATTTAAATTTCTGCCAGGTAGTCCACAAACCTGGAAGGAAGAAAGAATCATTTTGGCAATTTAAAACAACATCTATATTCCTGAGCCTTACCCCTGTCTATGGAAATAAAATCTCTGAAGGTGGGACCCAGGAACCTGTATCTTGCCCACATTTTCAGATGATTCCTATATAGCAAGCTGACATTAAGAAGCAATTGTCTAAGACACAAGGTCAGACATGGTGGTGTGTGTATGAACCAGTGTGCAGTGGAGATTCCACGCTGTTAAGAGTAGCTGAGGTCAAGGCCTTCCACTGTCCAGGAGCCACCAGACTAAGAACACTACACTTCTTATCATTGAAGCTTGACATTCATTGAGGTCTTACTATACACCAAACACATTGTTCTAAGTGCTTCTCATTAATTAAATCCTTCAATTCTCATAACACACAAAGGAGATTCTTTCATCATCATATTACACCACTCCTGAACTTCAGCGAAATGCTTAGAGGTATTAAAAAATATCAGTATGACTTTCTAAGGTACAACGGGGAAATATTTTAAACTCTGAAAGCACTAGAGAACAGCTTGTAAAAAATGACACTGTTTTCATTCACAAATATTTAAAGTTAACTTCATAAACTGCTTACTTTCAAATCTGGCATTTAATAATTCCTTGATGAGGAGGGCAGATGTTATAAAATGAAAAATAAAGAAAAAAAGATGTATCTTTAGTTACCTGAATAATTTTATCACCTGGTTGCAATAATTTTGATGCTGGTCCTTCAGGCTGTACTCTTGTTACAAATATACCCTTTAAGAACAACAAAAAAGATAATTACGTAATGGAAAGCAGTATGCATAAATAAAAGAGCACGAAAGAGTAGTCTTTCTTTTTATAGTACACAAATACTTGAATTGTGGTACAAGTTTTCTCCCTGTCTTCTCGGAATAATATTGTGACAATGCTATGTTATTTATGCTTCTGGTAATTTCTTTCTTTCGTATAGTGATTTCTGTTAAAGTGATAAATAGTTACTTATATAAGGTGTGAAGAAAGTAATAACAATTAAAAATCACTTCACAATATGAACATTTACAATTTTTGGTTAAATTTGTATTCCTCAATCCTAACTGATCACATTTCAAAACAAAAAGCTAACCAGTATTGTGGGAAATCAAAAGGCGATGTCTGTCTAGATTTATAGGAATATCTGTAAAGTTTCACTTATGCATAAAAGGCATTAAATTAGTAAATAAAAATTAATGGATATTTCAAGGATATATAAACAAAACTCACATCGTCATCAGGTCTGAATGGGTTTCCTCTTCCCCCAACACCTCCTGATATGCTGAATCCAAGCTCTGGATCCTTTTCAATTCTCACTCGAATCTGAGTTAATATGAAAATAAACTTATTCCTATATCAGAAAAAGCTACAATAACATCCATATTTAAATACCGGTAAATTAAGTTCAAGAAAACACAAATATGTAAGAATTCACCTAAAATATATATTGGGCAGATGAAATGAAGCTACAACATGAAATATTATGTTAATGAGTTAGTAAGTTAAAGGCACAGCTGGGATTATAAAGCACAGCTCCTAAATTAATCTACTGCTATCTTATGAAGATAAGCAACCAATTAATGTTGACTTCATATTTTCTGGACATCACGAACTTGAATGACATAGATCGTACACACAAAACACGTATTGTATTACCAATTTCCATTTGTGAAACACTTAGATTACATAGTATTTCTGACTATTGCATGATTCATAAGTCATCTAAAAGATCCCTGGGTGGTTGCTGGATATTAACTCATTTCCTCAATCTGTTTATATGCTTCAAGGGAGCTGGGATTAATAATCAACTTGTATTACATTTTATAACCAAGCTACAGAAAAAGATGCAAGAATGAAACTTCTGTTATGTATCATTTTCTTTTTCCTCAGAGGACAAACAAACAAAAAGAAGAATGAAGCATTTGCTCTCTGATTCCAATAATATTTTATCAATAAACTATCAAAGTATATAAATATGTGACTGATGACTTTTTAAGTATTCTGTAAGATTTAATTCTCTAAGCAGTTTGGAGACTATAGCCCAGTTTCAAAAGCTGAGTGTCACATAACAATTAGTGAACTATAATACACCATTCAAGTTTAATGGTCTGTTAGGTATATTCTTGAAGAAGGTCTGATTACTGGAGTATCATCAACTAGTTTTAGAAAAACAACCACCTTAGGGAACAAAAATTATGCCCCCAAAATACTACATCCTATGTCAATTTATCAGAATGTGGGAATCATATTGTCAAAGTTTATCACCATATAAACTTAACATGAAAGAAGACCATTAAACAAAATGGTAAAAACTATGTTAAAATTCTATATGGATTTACTGGTAAAGTTAAATAACCTAAAAAATACATTAAAAGCTAGTCTCATATTTCAAATATTGTTGATTATTCTTACCTCTTGCCTTGCCAGTTCATGGCCTTGTCTAGCAGAACAATGGGGCTGTGTGTATGGAGGTTGATGGGCCACTTTCAGCATCAAGTAATCAATTAGTTGTTCTCTAGAGGGATGCCTTGCCACAGATGCCTGAGGAAAGGGGTGATGTATCTGACTATAATTTGCCTGAGGCCTGAGAGGCTGGCCCATCTGTCCATTACTCAAAGGCATCTAAGAAAAACACGAAGTGTCTTAAAATGACCAACAATAATGTCTTATTACAAATATTTGGCTCTTCTTGGAGCATTACAAAAGCACTAGAGTTTAACATTCTAAATCACACAATATCATGCCACGTATACTATTTTCTAAATTTTACACTTTTAAAAGAAAAAAGCTATTAATGTCTTAATTCTAAACCTGAGTGCTTGCTGTAGAGTCACTCTTTAAAGTCTTCAAATGAAAGTTATATCTGTATTTTAAATTATTTTCTTTTCTGTAACCATAACCAAATGTTAAAATGGTAAATAGTATGCTAAATTAAAATTTAAGTAAGCCCATTAAAAGGTCATCTTTCCCCATACTATAGTTAATATCTCACACACACACTTGCTGTTTTCTTCAGAATGAAAGTAACAAGTTTTGGGGTAGAATTTTTTTCACAATCTGAGTATAAATTTCTTTCTTTATTCCTTCCTTTCTAGAGTTAAAAAAACCAATCCATCAATGCAGGAAAAAACTGATTTATTCCTCATGTATCTGTATGTGTTTATCAGTTTGTATTTTTAAAACTCTGTAGGTATTTCCAGAGAATGTTAATCACAAAAATTAAACCTTGACATTCTATTTTATTTTTCACAAGCTAAACAAAAAACTCCAGATTATTCTGTTGTTGTTAAAGGGTTATATCTTTGCTTTAAAGCCTCTCATTTTTTGAGATTGAATTTTAGACTTAAACATCACCTTTGCGGAAATGTGATGATAGCTTATTCTGTTAACCCAAACTACAAAATGGATATTAAAAAAAACAACAAAAAAACCCCCTAAAAACTGAATAGCAGAGCTCAATTAAAAGAAAAATAGTGGAAAAAGAGTAAAATAAGTAGATACGTACAAACTTACATGGCTGGGTTCCTACTCTCAAGAACAATGTAAATGTTTATATAATAACCTAACTGTATTTCACAATTTTATCTGGTTGTATTAGAGATATGGGCTTAGTTAAGAGAAAGAACAGCTGAGGAGAATACTACAGAACTATGTATCTGGCATTGGTGACAAAAAAAAGTAAACTCTAAATGAGTGATGCTTTAGTTATAAAAGTAATGAGAATACAACCATCATTCTACCACATACAAGTCTTTCAAGGTAATTTCCAATTGCATTGAAAGTATGTTAAATGTCTTTGGTAATCATAAAACATCCTCCAATGAAGAATTTAAGACAGGTTCATATTTAACACTGCAAATAGTTTCACTGTCAAGAATGCCAAAAAGCCTTTGATTCACATGACAAAGTAAGTAAGTGATACTACAGAAATCCAAAAATAACAAAATGATTCTTCAGTGTGAAAAAAATCAGGGAATAACTGAGGAACAGCAGAGTGAAATTTTATTTCATATTCCTCAATTATTTAAAAAAGAATCTTAGTAATCAAGAGGGAAAAGTCCTCAAAAAGTATTTTCATACATGATACTTCTAGTCAAAAGCGATACAACACAGTATGCTCACAGATACTACTTGATTTCCTGAGCACCTACTTTCATCAAGCTGTCTGGAGGAACATCTTTGTGACTAAGTGTAGCTGACGAGTAGTTCTGCTGTCCTGAAATGAATATATCATCTTGACAAGGATCTCCTGGACAGGATGTCTGGGGATGCTTCAGATGAGGAGGAAATAAAACAAATAATGATCTTTAAGATGTGAAAGGAAAATGATGATGACACTTGCGAGGAGACTAGGAAAAAATGTTACTAGATAATGGAAAGATGAAGAACTAAATCAAACATTACCATCATAATTGCAATCAATATTTAGTACCTTTATGATGGATGTTAACGAAACCTATTGTGGTAATCACTTTGCAATATATACATATACCAAACCATCATGATGTACAACTTGGACTAATATGTCAATTATATCTCAATGAAACTGAAAAAAAAAATTAGTACCTTAAACAACTTTCCAAAGTTGCATGGCAAAATTTGTTCTTATAATGTGTGAAAAGTATATAAGAATATACTATTAAGCTATTTCTTTATAATGCTTTTAGCTTTATTTACAGTAATACCTAGCTTTTAACATTGTGAACAATAAATTAAGTTATTAATCCAAGTTAAGAGTCCTAATAAAATACACATACTCCTGTTGAGCGCTACAAAAAGTTTTTTGGTAAAAAAAATTAACCGCTGTTCTTTTAACAGCACACTATCACCTGGGAATTTCTCATTAATGATGAGCAATATCAATGAACATAAGGTCTTATAGAACTAGCTTTAGCTTAATTCTATTATACTAATATTAGTTCAGTATTTTCAAAAGCACTGGTCTGGTAAAATGCTTTTAAATTTAATTAACTAGAGTTCGTATTTTTAAAGATCAAATTATATCTTTATATCATAGTTTGTCTCACTGATACCTTTAGAGGACAAAAACAGACTCAATATCTCATTATCTCTGAATATATCTTTTAAATATGTTGGGAAATTAGATGCCTATTTTTCATCTTAATTTAGTTCTAAACACATCTAAGTATATTTAAGAAAACTAAAGACATTGTGATAAATAGCACGATTGTTACTTTCAAAACTGAATATGGCTGGCAACATAGCTATGCAAACAAGATCATCATGTTGAAAAATAATTCGAGATCTACTTCATTATGATATGCAACAGGATACATACATAAATACATAAATCTAAGGGTTTATAATTTAGTCTTAGAATCCACATCTGCAACAGATCTATCACGTGCAGTTTGTTGCTAGTTCAAACCATGGCTTAGCATTTTTAGATGTAGTTTGATCTAATTTGGGTGTTTACACAATGAATATTTTATTTTCCTTCTCCATTTTTGAGAATGCATAATAATCAACTTAGCTCACAGCTTGAAGTTTAAACTCAAGCCTGAATGTACAACTATGTCTGTAAATGCACAAGTCCATTACAAATGAAAAAGTGAAACGCATCAGACACAAAGGTTCTGAATTTAAGAATAACAAGCAAAAAATATTACTGTTCAAGAACTGGGAAGAACAGTTATTCCTGGTGACTATAAAGGTTATCCCTGAGTTAATAAAAGCCCCTGGTTTTTACCCCCACTCCTGTTTCAAACAACTAAGTTATGAAATGATTGCTGCCACTATTACATAACATGGAAACTAGGTGGTGGCAGGTGACAGAGGGCAGAGCAAGACAGGTGAGGCCCAGCCAGAGCAAAGGGAATCCGAGAGGCTGCTCCTATCCTACAATACAACAGAGTAAAAGCCAGGAATGTATTAAAAAGTAGCAGGGATCGGGGGTGACAGGGAAAGGGATGCTCAGGAAAAAGCAAAGCACCCAGAAGTAAGCAGAGTCAATATGTAAATTAAAATATGAGGGAGAGGATACAATAAGGCTATGTAAGGGAAGAAAGAACGAAAGGAAAGGGGCAGAGGAAATATTTATTTAGAGGACATGCTACCACCTCAAGTTTTGTGGAAAGAAAAATAGTAAAACAGTCTTGCAGAATTATTCTGTTCTTCCTCCTTCCCTGTCCATATTCCGTACCCTTAACTTTCATTAAAAAAATTAACTTTTCTTCTTCCCTACTGATGATTATGCTGAATTGTGGGTAATAAAGGATTTTTGCCTTTTCACTGCACTTACTGTAATTTCTCCAGGCTCACATTTAATCATATTCAGGAAATAGTGATTAAACTTAGTTCCAGGTATTTAATACGCCAATTCTCAATCATTAAAGTGAAAATTATTCTTTCCCACAACCCCTCTGTGTACTACGGCATGGCACAGCCTTAAAACCTTGAGTTAGTGAGGGCAAACTACTTTAATTAAGGGAAAACACTGCCAAGAAAAATAATTTTTAAAAAAATTTCTCAGGTGGTTATTCCTCTTGCTCACCCCTTTTTACATAAGCAAGAGCTCTGACTACATCCCTAGTTATGACAACAGAAACTTGATAAAGCCTAAATCAGCTCTGCAGAAAGTTTCAGAACTAAGCCATGGAAGAACTGGGAGGTAATCAGGATTTCTAACCCACAGTAAAAATGTATTCTCTAGAACAGTTAAAACATTAAAATGTGGGGTTTTGTTTTGGGGTTTTTTTTTTTCACTTTTACTGAAAGTACTGGTCTACTACAGGTACTCACTCGAAATATGTGCCCACCAGAACCTCTTCCGTCTGCAACACTCAAGGCAACACTGCCTTGGCTGCCATGCAGATCCCTAGAGCTGCCATAGTGAAAGCTGCTTACAGCAGTAAAATTGGAATTAAAGGACCTTGACAGCATGCTCTGAATAAAGAGGGGATAGATTTAACAGAGATTAGTGCAGCATGCAAAATTCACAAGACAAGTTATATACATAGACATGTATAAAAGTAACCCCAATACCACACAGAAATAGCATGCAACACAGAATTTCCAGTGCCACTGAGAGAAATTGGCACTATTTACCAAATATTTATTTACATGACAACATACATATACACACACCAATTACATGTAAACCCAACCAATCACCTGTTTAAACACCAAATAAGAAAGTACAAACATATAGCTGCTTTTATATTGCCATTATTTCTTTTATTCCTCATATATCTTACTAGAAGTTTGCCAGAAAATAGGAACTAATGTATTTGTATGTATATAGTTATACACAAAGCACAAACTAATTTCTTTATAAAGAGATTTTACCAACAAACAGTTATTAGTCAAAATGGGTTTCTGGAGAGTCTGCTTCATTTAACAGAAATTAATTCTGTCATATTAAATGAAGAGTTCAAACACAATATAGCACAAAAGTATATTTGCAAAAAAATACCTGGCTCAAAAAACAAAACAAAACAAAACAAAACAAAACAAAACCTGGCTCTTGGCTACTGCAATTTTTGATAAAAATTTTCTTCCACATTTTGAAAACTGTCTTACATTAGAGAAAATGTTCACATATACGAAGAGTTTTAGGATATAATATTTAAAAGGCTCCTACTGCTCCACAATTACCAGGAAAAAAAAAAACTAGAAAATGCACATGTAAAAATTTTTTCTCGTTCAAATACAGGTATTATATTTTAGAAGTTAATGGTGGCTTTACTACTTAAACTTGAAGAACCACTGACAGAATCCTTCCACAGACTGATTTTACATAAAAGCCTAATAGCTAATTTCAGAGATGCCTGAAAAATGTACTCCAATAAATGCACTGCCTGATTATCATTGTTCCTGCTTGTTTATTCAGTTAACTGCTCTTCTTCCATGTGGGTTTTAGTCATGTCCCTGAACACTGAGGGTCTGCGGGTCTGAGGGTCAAACTGAGAGAAACAATATTTTGGTCATGGCCTGTTATTAAGAAATGCAGAAATGCCAAAACAATTATTTCTATGTTATTCTTAGGAAATACATACTTTCTCCAGATTATGAAGTTGATCTCTAACACCAAGAAATATTAATGACATTCTAGAATGAAAAGGATCTGTGAAATTATAACGTACACTTACAGTTATTTTGTGGATTCTAAAGTAACGACTAAAGAAAAAGCTAAGTTAATAAGGCAGGCCTGTACTTCCTTAAACCACTTCACAAAGTGTAAGAATTTGGCAAAGGCAATTCAGAGGTTCCACAAAATTTGATTAGAATGTAAAAGTAAATTATACACGTAATCACACACACCCAGAAACATATAAATAACACACACTCATGTGTTATACAGTTTCAACATGTGAACTTGAGTGGTCTGACTGACCCTTTTTTAATGATATGTCAATCCTGGAACAAAGCTTTCTCTGTCATCTTTGAAAACATATGCGATTTTGTAAACATTCCTCTGAGAAAGAAAGCTTAAGCTCAGAACAGGTCTGAATTTGAGTTCAGGCTTGTACACAGACATCCACATAAAACTGCACCCTGTCACAATACAACAACACTTTGTGCAAAGCTCAATTAAGTGCTGGGCATATGTCTTGGGCACTGTTGTTCATTACATGCTAATGGCTGTATAAGAGCAATATTATGGAACATGGCCGAGTGCTCCCTAAGTTTTCAATAAGGAATATTAGCAAATGCTGATATTCTAAGAACTCAATTTTGAAATAAATTTTTATTCTTTCAATATTTGCTGATTAGTTTAATTAAATAAGTCTTTAGAGTTCTGTTTTGGGGCAGGGGGGAGAGGTAATTGAGTTTGTGTGTGTGTGTGTATATATATATGTATATATATGTGTGTGTGTGTGTATACACACACACACACACACACACACACATATATATATAGTATATATAATGGAGGTACTGGGGATTGAACCCAGGACCTTGTGCATGCTAAGTATGTGCTCTACCACTTGAGCTATCCAGTAAGTCTTGAGAGTTCTGAGGTGAGCTCTACTTTATGTTTGTGTTCTAGGTACAGTTTATTAGAGGGTTGGGAAAGAGGGGTTACTACCACAAGGTTAAAAAACCAAGTAAGCTTCAATAACTTATCTCTTCCTGTATTACTACTAAACTCTCAGCTAGGCAAAGTAGTAACTTTTTTTCTAGACGTAGGACAGGTTTTGTGAAATCCCCTAAGGAAGTTTTTCAAATGTCTACCATGCCATTAGAATTAGGTTTAGAGGAGAGTGGAGGAAATGTAGAGGAGCAAATAAAGATCTTCCATCACCCTCCACCATTTTCAACCAATGCTTTCAAGTTTGGAGTCTAAATCATGTTGCCCTGTATCCTCAACAAGGCTTTTCCTACTTTTACTGAATTAATTTTCACCTCTAAATTACCAGTGGGCACAACTGGGTAACTGCTCTCATGTACCCTCCAAGCAATTGTGTGGCAAATTTCTAAACATAAAAAACAGAGCAGTACAATGAACAATGAGATGGCTGCTACTTGCTTCCTATTTACTGAAGTCCAGGCCTATCTCTGTCAGATAAGAAAGCAGTGGGAGAACAGTCATCTGGGATGTCAACTAGTAATATGATATAACCAAACTCATCTCTTTGTCCAAATTCATTATTCCTCCTCAAAATCCAGTTAATGGCATTCCTAACAACCAGTTATTCAAGGCACCAATCTCAAGCTTAATACCTTTCACTCAATGAATGATTATAGGAATACTCTAATTAGAAGTAAACTTTTATAAAGTCTATTTCAGAACTGCCTCTCAAATTTGTTCCTCTGTATTAATTCCACTGAAACATTTCTCATTCCATTTTGTTCTCTGGACCATTAGACAGCCTCATAACTCAAACAATTTAACCACAGTCTTTTCCTCCTCAAATCCATTTCCACACCATTGCCAGAAATTTATTTACAAAACATCCATGTTACTCCTTTGCTTAAGAACCTTCCGAATTCCTTAAAGCACACAGTTCAAAGAGCCTCAACAGTATGTACAGAGTTACTGTTGAAACAAAATGGATAGATGAGAATGAAGTCACCTAATGCTACAGATGATCAGCTATTTAAACAGCTAACAATTACAGAGGTTCAATGTGAACTGATATAAGGTATTATTCATCTTTTAGGCAATGATTTCTGAAAAATTGGACTAAAGGAATTAAAAAAAATAACGATCAATTGAGACTGTATATAGTCAGCTGTTTTTAAAAAGTCTTATATTCAATAAACAAAGTTAAGATAATTCTTAAGGTAAAATACACTAAGAAATATGAAGCTAAACCTTAAAGAATATGCCCGATACACTTGGGCCACAGAACTGTGGCACTAACATATCAGTTTTATAGAATAATTTAAAAAAATTATTTAACTCTTTCTAAAAATGAGTATCTATGCATAAAGTTATAAGCTGAACATGAACATAAGTTATTTTACCAATGACTTCCAAACTACATACGCTAGAGCCACAGACATCTCAGTTCAAATAGGTCAGAAATGCAATTAGGGAAAGTCAAGAGTGAATGCCATGCCAGAAGTCATCTCAGTCAGTGACAGCGTTAGTCATATAACACGAACTGGGAAAAAAATCTTTTAGGTAAAAGATATATATTTACAATACATTTCTGGTTATTCTGTTAACTATATAGTAAATTGTTCTTTTTGTACACATATTTACATAATCAATTATTAATACATGAGGGGAAGGTGGTCAAAATACTAAACAGAGATAAACATGTATATACATGTATTAACTGTCGTATTTGTGGCACAATCTAAAAGAGACACACACATAAATATGTAAAATGAATGTAAGCCCATCAGAAAACACTAAGGAGTAAGTGAAAGAAAGAAGTTTATACTATCATCTCATCTGGGTAAGTCTAAACTTGGACGTCTATTCTCACCCAAGGGAAAACTTCTAGAACATAAGCATATATTCAGTAATTGGAGTATTTTGTTTCACCTTGTTTAAAAAACAAAGTATCAAATTTTTTAAAAGAAAATTAGTAAATTCATAAAGAGAATGAAAAATTCATGTTTAATTACCTTTTCTAATTTTTTGGCCTCAATGTGTCGTAGAACTTGTTCTCGCCAATCATGGGGAACTTTACTTTTTCCTGGAGGATCTAACAATGAATGCTCAGAACCAACCCTTGCATTTGGTCTTTTTGAAGGACTAGTCCGTGAATAATTGAAATCACTAACTGACATAGTTCTCTCTGGTATTTCACTAACAGAGGGTCGAGCACTCTGAGGTCTCGATGCATTTGGACCATCAATGCTGTATGTTCGTGCAGAAAGAGGTCGCTGTGATCCTGACATCATTGGAGGAGTTCTTCCCACTGAATGTAACTCTCTGTATGATAAATAATCTCCTTCAGGAATTTGAGCCCTCCTCGTGGGACCTGGATCACCAAGATTGACAGAGGCTGTGGAGGACACACTACTCTGTCGCTGAATCGTAGTTCGAGTTGCTCCAGGAATGAGTCGGTCATTTGGTGAGATGGCCCACATTTCCCCATGTCTTCCTGGACCAAGTCTCTGATGTAAATGGTATCCAGTATTAGCTCGGACGTTGTTATGATTAGAGAAATTCATATTGGCAGAATGTTTAGCATAACTGTGATTTTCTGTACTCTCTGATCTAGGAAGGCGCTGAGGAGGAAAACTGACATGATCCATTTGGGGGTTTTGTTTGGAGTGCCACAAAGTGTCCTTAACTGCAGCACTGCTACTGTACTGGATATTATATTGTGGAGGACCATATATTTGAGGTGCAGACTGTGGGCCACTTGTTGTGGGGCCTCTTATTATATTTGGCTCTTCAGGATTATGATTTGAATCAAACTTGAAAATTGCCTTTGTACCTGACATTAAATCAGAAGATGAAGAAGAACCAGTAAATACCTGCAATGGTTGATCACACAAAAGCGTAGCTGACTTGCTCCTAACTATATTTTTTCCATCAATAGATGTTACTTTACCTGTTGCACTTGGCTGCTGAGGTCCATTATCACTAAGAATGTCATAGATTTTTAGCCCTCCGGTCTCCATATTAGTTATGCTATGAGATTTCACAACCGATCCAATCGGCCCACTTCTCTGAGGGGAGAGATCTTCAGTGCTCTTGGAAAGACCCATATCAACAGAAGAATTGGGATCATGTGGTTCAGTCCTCCTAGGAGACTGTGGAGTTTCCTCAGAATGTCCATTCACCTTATTTATGCATTCAAGATTAGGGTACTTATTTCCATTTTCCAAGTGCTCAGCTTCTCCTTTAGCACTGTTGCTTAAAAAGCCTGTTCCAAGAACTATATCCTGTGTCTTTGATCTTTCTGCTATCTCAGGTTGAAATGTATCATCATTTACAAGCTTATTAAGATTCATATTGATATGATCTAATTTGTGAGATTCATCAGATGTGGCTGTTGAGTCAACACCTTTCTCAATAAGAACTAATCGCTCTTCAATATTCAACTCATATTCAGGTAAGTTAAAATCTTTTTTATCGGGAACCTTGAAGTTTTCCTCTGTTGAATGATTTAAAATATCTCCATTTTGTAAAAGGCTGTTAAAATTTTCATCTTCTTGCCTAAAACAAAGATAATTTTATCACAAACATCATAAACCCCAGTTTTCTTAGTAATGGGGAGCATTACTAGCTCATTAGCTCATTAGCTCGTGTGTAGGTATACAAAGATAAGTGTTGATGGGACTCACAGATAAAAGGCATTTATTTATTATCAAGCATGTAATTTTAAAAATATTGTAAGAGTCAAATAATATATATTTATATTAAGTGGAGACAAGTTAAACACGCTAATTAAAATTTATAGATAAATTTTCATCAATATCAACCACTTCATCACAAATAGGGCTAAACAATGAAAAATACGAGATTATGTAATGAAATAATTCTCTTCTATTGCTGCCTCTTTTCATTAATGCACTAAAACGTGAAATCCTTGAAAGATGGGCAGATATATGAAAGAAAAGCCAGTAAGCTAGGCACTTGAGTAAAGAGCATGGGATATTACATAAATAATTCCAAAACTTTACATTATTAATCAGAATTAATCATGTTAACTAAGTAGATATTATTACATTCAAACATATATATATATATATATATATAAGGAAATTATACAAAGAACTAAACAATCGCCCAAGACCTACAAAATATGAAGATCAAAAAAGAAGCTGAATGTAATCATTCTATTTGACTACACTGTATTTGGCAAATATTTATAAATGCAGCATTCCAAAATTAGAAGAAATATTTCTACTAGGTGATACGAAAACATATTTGTGTCCTCTCGTGTAAATATTCGAGTTATGTTTCAACAAATAATCTTTAATATTGATCTTCCCATTAGGTAACAGATAATATTATTAGAAATACACCAAAAAAAGGTATGGCTATATCCCTTTCTTAGCTTTTATTTCATTACAAAAAAACCATGATTTAAAAAGTACTAAACTATTTCCCTACAGTATCAGTAAAATTTTATTACTCAACAAATCAATCACTGTCTTAATATCTAAGGGGGTATAAAATTAATATTTTACCACACTGGATCTCAGCTTCAAATTCAGAGGATATAAATGATTAGTTATAACTATAACCACATAATAGTTAAGCTTATTTTAAGACATAAAATCCATCTTCTTTTTAAAGCAATGCAAATCAACAACAGAAAAATTTGCCTGAAATATGCCTGGAATTTAAGAACAACTTAACTCTAAAAAATAGTTAACAATATTCATACAATAAACTTGGGTTCAGTAGTAACCCAGATCTTTCTTTCAAGCACTCTAGCTGATAAATTAACATCAAGGTCAAATGGTAATAGTGTAACTTTGATAACAAAATTTCTTGAGAGCCGTATGACAAAATTGTTTTTACTTCAGCCAAATTCAAGCCTACAGGAAGTAAACCTTGTTTCAGAGAGTTTGACCTACAAATTTAAGTCTAAGCCAAAGACACAGCACTACACAGAAATATCTGACTGAACCCTTTAATGGTATCCCCCAAAGTGACTGCATTTCTAACTCTAAAAATACCCACTTCAACTTGAATCATTCCAAACAGGCTGTTTATACGGTAATGACCAGAAAAATTATAAAACTGTTCAATCTTTTAATGAAGAGAATTGAGTAGATTTTAAATCTTTTCTCCCTCATTTAAAAGACTAATTTAAAATGGAAATGTATAAAAGCTAAATAATTAGCAGTAAAATGGGGAAGAAACCACATAATACCTGAATCACTTGTATATTAATTTGTGAAATCTTTTATGTTTTAGTCCTATATATCTATTTGCCTTACCATCTTTATTTATTATACAAATAAACTGTTTTGTTAAGATGTTCACAAACCTGATTTTGGAATTAATACCAATATGAGTCTGTTTCACTGGAGAGCACAGTGAGGTATCTTGACTGCTGTCAGTATTTAGAGAAACTGAATCAGACATCCGAGATGGAGAAGAACAGTTGCTGTTATTCTGATTGCTATTATGTGTAACTTCATCTGATAAAGAATCTGTATCCTTTGTATCATCTGAAACAAAAAAACCTTAGCTTTGATAAAGCCACGAAGAATTCCCAGTGATGACGAATGGCATTTTATACTGTCCTGGTTCAATATAGAAGGTAAAGAATTATAAGGATAATAAGATAACCAGAGTGCACTCTCAAAATTCAATTCTAAGACATACAAAGTTTAAAAAATTTTAAAAGTGATACCTTTAGTGGTTTTTTTTTTTTAGTGATACCTCGTTTTTTAAAAATATGACCAATGTGAGAGGTACTCAGAATTTGTTTAGTTTTAACTACTGACAAGATGATTCCACACATTGTTTTATAAGGTCATCAGTTAGTTTTAGAAAATATGCTTTTCCACACATTTACAGTGTTAAAAAGTCATAGTACAGTTCACAGTGTTGGTAAACTTATCTGGGGTAGAAATTATTTCATACATGCATGGAATCATTTTCATCTTTTCTGACAATCAAAATGAGCAGTGCAGTCAATCAAAGAACAAACACCAAACAATTCAAGAAATTTTCACAAAGTCAATTCTCTTTAGTTTTTAAGTCATTTCAAAGAATGTATGTAAATAGTGAACTGAGTGAACTCTCAATATGTTAGATGGTTTCATAATAACTGAATAAACAGAAATAGACAATACTCATATTCCATTATAGGTAGGTAGTATAAAAAGTACTATTTTTTAAGTACTGATAAAAAGATAACTTAAAATCTTTACCACACTAAAAGCTATTTTTAACTCAATTCTAGCCAAATCATAGGAATACTACATAAAGACACAGTCAAAGGAGATTCTATGAATCAAGGATATTTTTGCTGTTCCAAATATCTCAGTTGAAGTAGTCGATTGTGTCTACACAACTGACACAACTGTGCTACACAGCTGAAAACAGTAGCTCCTGGGGCTCTGTAACTTCAACTTTAAGGTATTTGGGTCTTGGATTCTGAATTCTTTTCTTTAAATTCATTTTTTTGTCTGTTTTGTTTTGGGGGGAGGTAATTAGGTTTATTTATTTTTTATTTATTTTAATGGAGGTATTGGGGAATTGAACCCAGGACCTTGAGCATACTAAGCACACATTCTACCACTGAGCTATATACCTTCTCCTACCTTGGATTCTGCATGCTTAAAATACTGTTAAGTAATATGGCACTTAAGTTCTTTCCTAGATATATTCCTCTTCTTCTACCTCCTTATCATGGGACAATTGTGACAATTAGATAATAACATGTAAACTCTTAGTGAGTAACAATTAGGAAGTACTCAAAAAATATCACTACCATTATTCTTATGAAACTCCAAGCTATCCTTTAAAGACCAACTTGACAGTAAGTTTCATTAATGCCATAAAGGCAAAGGATAGATAAATCTCTGGTGGAGATAATGTAGATATGTTCAGGCATTTGGTGGGAAGGACTGAGGGAAGGATAAAAGGAAGTGATTGATACTCTTCAAGTTTTCTTTCATTTCTAAGAGTCTGAGATTCTGTGGTATGAGTGGCTGGGATAGGGGAGGTGTGTTAAAAAAAAAAAGTTCTGGGATAGACAAGAAAACAAGCATCTGCACTACATCAGGTACTGTGCTATATCTGAATACACTGAACAATCCAATACATTTAATATTCACAAAATCCTGCAATGGCCTCTCTGCATGTCTAACTAGACCTACACACATGGATAAAATTAAGTAGCTCAAAGATCATATAGCAAACAAGTGGAGAGACAGAATCATAATCTAGGCTGATTTGCCTATAAAGTCCATGCCTCATAAGTAAACTTGCATGAACGAGGAAAGAGAAAAGATCCACCAAGATTTTTCTTTAAAAACACAAGCAATAAGGAATAGATCTTTTAGAAAGGCATGTTTTAGAAATTATTACTAAAAAGTGTTTTAAATAACATGACGACATTTAATGAAATTTATTCTAAAAAATTACTAAATTTTATTCAGGTTATTTCTATTCTTAGTGCTTTCCTTTAAATCTAACCTTTTTTGTTATTACTAAGTGCTACCACTTTGGGTTGGTTAATAGAACTTTCAATTAATGGTGGCCGCATCTCTGCCATTTTCATCTCTTCATCAGAAGACAGTTCTTCAGATTCCTAATTTAAAGAAAAAAGAAGGAAAATATTTATAAAAATAAATTTTGGTTTAAGTGAATAAATATTAAGTCCCAAGAATTTCAAAGAGAAAAGAATACTTAGAACACATATAAAACCTTTATTACAGTAATAGTGACTAAAACTAGCACGTGATTTAAAATTTTCAAGACACTGGAGTAAAAAAACTATGGAAATTATTAACAGTACGCCAAAGTACCTAAGGTATAATTTTCTGTGGTGGTCCTTAATTCAACTGTATTAATGATCAGTATGTGCCTGGTACTATGTCAAATGTCAGAGAAACAGAAATGAACAAAACATAATCCCTGCTCATTGAAAAACTCAGTTTAGCAAAGGTACTCTAACAAAAAGTCTATTCCTAATTCTCAAACTTATTTCCTCAAGGATCTCTGGGTTCCAAGGAATCACAAGGACTGAGGCGTTCTTCCACCAAGTGAAATAATGTCAATTTTTGCCCAATCTGAAGACAGAATTTTTAAAATTATTCTACATGATTTTTTTTCTCTGATAATTTGGCAATTGTCTTGGGTTATCTACCATTGAGTGCTATTAGACAGAAGAAGAAGGAAAAAGACCCCATGGTCAACAAGTGTTAACAGAAAAATTTTAACACTGTATATATTGTATATAAAAATCAGATCTTCTATAGGTTAAATTATTCCTAGTTAATATGATGAAAATAAAAGGTCTTAAAAAGGTGTTCTATTAAAAGTACTAAGACTTCTACGTGCTTTATCTGCCATAATAAATAAGTGGTTTGGAGTCAGAAAACTATCTCAGTTAGAATATCAGACAGTAAATATTTTAACACTTTGCGAGTCAGACAGCCTCTGTTTCAACCAACCAATTCTGCTACTGTGTATACAAGTAGCCAGAGACAATATGTAAACAAATTACTATGGCTGTGTGCCAGTAAAGCTGGATTTCATCTAATTTTTCACATTTCACATAATACACTTTTTCTTTTGACTTTTATTCAACCACTTAATAATGTAAAAGCTGTTCTCAGCTTGTAAGCCATACAAAAATAGGCGGTGGGCCAGATTTGGGCCACAGGCCAGAGTGTGCCAACCCTGTTCAAGATTGTGTTACAAAAGAAAGAGTTAGACTGTTAAGTAGTAGATGAGGGAAAGAATGTAAATGGGGTTTAGTCTTCAAAGGTGAGTTAAGAGGGAAATGACATTCTGAGTAGAGGAAAACATGGAAATAAGGTATGGCAAGTCAGCTTCATGCAGCTGGAACTTGGGATAAAAGAGGCAGGAGAGAGAGAAAAGGTAGACTGGATTGCAGGGTAAAAGGTTATGCTCTGGGTACGAGCTCATGTGTTGGCCTGAAAGTTGCCAAGCCAGGAACTCACAAGATGGGATTAACTTTTAAAATGTAACTCTGGTATTAAAAATGTACAGAAAGAGAAAGAGACTGCTGGAAAGCAATCTAGCTATGTAACAGTTCTGAAGAAAAAAGACTCCACCTGTCCTTAGGCAGTGGCAGTGATAGCCAGTAAAGAAAAAAAAGAATCAGACAGAAAATTTGCAATTAACAAGACTTGACTGACAGAATGAATGCAAAGAATGAGATGACCGGAACGAAGAGGGGCAAATGGTCTATCTTAATCGTTGATACATCTGCAGCATTTAAACTGCTGACCAAACTTTCTCCTTTGTGAAGCCGTATTATACCTGGGCTTCTTGGAACTTTAGTCTCCTAAACCTCCTCCCACCTTTCTGTTTCCTTGCTCATGTCAATTAATCTTCTGCAGTTAGTTCATGTTTTTTTTCCTTTCTCCGTGATTTTGTTTAATGTAGAAAATTCTCCAATTTATAAGCTAGCTTTGCTTTACCTTTTGAGCTAACGATCCATATTTCCAACTATTTATTGAATGAGTCTATCTGATGGTCTTTATCAAGTGTTCAAATTCCACATATCTAAAAACAAATTTGTCCTTCCAAGCCTGTCTGTTCTCTTAATACCACTATTTCTGTTAATGGCATCATCATCCTATTCAGGCATAGTTATGTAATTGTTCCCTCTTCTCTATTCCTTATAGTCAAGGACAGTCGCATCTAGTATCTGTAATTTTCTTGCAACTAACTTCTAGTCCACGATTTCTACTATTGTTATTCAAAAGCCCTCAAACTTGGGAGAATTCAGCTGCTGTTGCCAGATACCTCTAATACATAGCTCTATCACAAGTAATGCTCGGCTACAATGTTTTCAGTGGCTCCCTAAATGATATAGTATAGAACATTAAGTCCAAATGTCTTACCATAGCTTTTAAGGGCTTCAGAATCAGGATCTACTGATTTCATTAGAATTAGTAGAATTCAGAATCTACTCTACTAATTTTATTTCATATACTATCACCCCTGACATATTCAGTCAGAGTGAATGTACTCTTTTCCATATTTTCTAAATCCTATTCTTTGGCTCTCATCATTTCTCATTATTTCATTAAGTTCTCCAACTTCTACTAATACAAACATTTCAAAACACAGGTAAAATGCCTCCTTCACCTTAAAGCATCCTTAGTTCTTCGTAGCCAGAAAATATCTCTTTTCTAAATTGTTGTAGCACCTAATGTTTTTATTAGTACCTTCTTACATACTTAGCACACTCTAACCTTGATTATATTCTATACATTCATTTATCCATTCTGCCACCATAGCCCAAAAGCAGGGCCTTACAATATAAATTACACTAAAGCAGTGTTAGTAAGTTCACTGGGACAATCCTAATAACTTTTTCATAGACTATATTAGGTTCAATGTATATATAACAGTGTATTGAATGATGTGATTCATTTAGTACATTCAAAACCCACGAGTTTTTTCCTGTAGTAGAAACTAGCTTACAGGATAACCTTGAAGATAGATGATATACTCTGAATTCTCCAGAATAAAGATGCTATTATAAACCCACAATACCACTCTTTTTATACACCAGTGCTCTCCAGTATAACTTTCTGTAATGATGGAAATTATCTGTGTAGTTCAACATGGTAGCCACTAACCAACCAAATGTGGCTACCGGGTATCCAAAACATAGCTGGTGTAACTTAGCAGCTCAATTTTTAATTTTATTACTTTAAAAAGCCACTTGTACCTAGTGGATACCATAGTGGGCAATACAGCTATAAATAAAAAACACTTCAGAATTGCATTTTCAAAGGTTATAGCTTTACCATTTTACATTACCTCCAGCAGTGTACGAGGGGAAGGTAAAAGGGTACAATCACTTTTGGAAAACTGTCTGGCAGTTTCTCAAACACTTAAACATAGACTCACTATGATCCATAGAGTTTTCTCTGACCTAGCAATTCTACTGAGGAATACACCCATGAGAAAAGAAAATATACATCCACACAAAAACTTGTATACAAATATTCAAAGAAGTCTTATTCATTACAGCCAAAATGTGGAAATAAATCAAACGTTCATTATTGGTGATTACAATGGAATATTGTTCAGATATTTAAAAAATGGATGAAGTACTGATACATGCTACAACATGGATAACCTTGATGACATTACACTAAGTGAGAAAAGCAGTCACAAAGACCACATATTGTATGATAACATTTATATTAAATGTGATACAACACTGTAAACTGACTATACATCTATAAAAACAAAAACATTTACATGAAACGCCAAGAAGAGCCAAACCTATGGAGGCAGATAAAGCAGATTACTAGTTGTCTAGGATTGCAGGGTAGGGGGTTGGAGAAGTTGCAGGGAGACAACTGAGAAAGTACAGGCTTTCTTTTCAGGGTAATGAAAATGTCATAAAACTGACTGTGGTGAGGGCTGCACAACTTTCAGTATACTAAAAGCCATTAAACTGTACCTCTTATTTAAATGGGTGAATAATATAGTATATGAGTTATATCTCAATAAAGCTGTTTTTTTTTAAGTTAGTTTTTATTGATCCACCAGAAAAATCTCTTTAAAAAAAAGTCTCAAGATAGTCAGGAAAAAAATACTTCACAATCAATGATAAATGCTTAAATAAGTCAAATAATTAAAGTACACCTATGGCAACCTTTTCATTTTCTTTTTTCATTTTTAAGTTGTAGAAATAAAAGCAATTGCTATTCTGTAGTTTACAGAATTAGAAAAGAACTGCCACAAACCAATTTATACAGTAAAAATCTTATACCCATTGTACTCAAATGTTTAAGCTTAAAGTGATAAATGAGTAATATAGCAATTATAAAATTTCTCAATGGCAAATGCATTAGCGTATTTTCTATCAGTATCAGGTTTCTCCTACCTTGAGAACAACAAATGAAATATTAAATTCTTATCAGTTATGACTGCCCCAGAATAATCATGAAGCCATACCTCAAAAACATCATCATGATTAACAATATGCTTCAAGTTCTCAGAGGCTTTCATATTTGCAGTCACTGGTGGATTCCCAGGACTGATCTCAGCTTCAGGTTCACTGGTCTTCTGATTAGAGTTTCCTATCATATACTTTTCTCTTTCATCAGCCTTGCTTCTTACTGGAGTGGTACTTTCTGAAGTCTAAGTAAAAGAAAATAAATCTTGTATTAAAGTTTAGATGAAAATTTAGAAGTAATTTAGTATTTTCCTAGTCTAGATAAATTGAAGAAACCTGAAACATAGAAATGTCTAGCACTCACAGATAAAATGCTCATTTGGGGAACAGGTGGTCCCAAAGGTCCATGAGCCACATTAAACTTTACAATTCAGCTGATTAGATGAAATTACATTTTATCTTAAAAGTTGCAAAGCTGATGTTTATAACTGAGTCAGCTCAGCATGCTCAAACTCAGGTTAATTTTTTTTCTGCTCATTATAGAATGCATAATGACTCTAGCGACATGATAAAACTTCTGTTTCTGTGACACAATGTGGTAGAAAAAGTCCATTAAAGGAACATACAGTTTAGGGGTTTGTGTAAATTTCTGAAATATTCCAACGAAATGCTGATGATCTGCCACAGCAATACATTTAAAATTAGAACTGGGTAGACTAGATCAATATTACCAAGGGAAAAGGCATTTCCAAAACAACGAATTTTCTGGTATGTGTTATCTAATTCTTCCTTCAGACAATGGTTTTTCAAAGTACATGTTGACACTCCCACGCCCATCTGGATAGTCTGTAACTACACTGAAGTGGTAATAATAGCCAGTTAGGGAGTTACTACAGCTTTTAGCTCAGGTATTGGAGAACATCCCCTTAAATGTGGGAGTACATTTTAGTGCATACAAAAAGGATCACTATATCAATTATCATTTTAAAATTTTACAGAACTTGAAATAGGTTTTGGCCAATGGTTTTGAATTGAGTTTTCTAACCTTTACACCCACATCATTATTTACAACTTGCTGATCTTCATGAGGTTTCAAATCTTTCCCAGAGTCTTCATTACTCTCTTCATCTTTTAATCTATGTACAATGGTTTGAACAGTTTTGACCATATTTTTAAGTTCATCTGGGTATGGGGTTGGATATCTCTTTAAATTTCCCTCCTAGAAAAAGAGAATAAGTGAAAATTAAAATATAGATAAATACTTCTAATGTCAACCTCAAAATTTAATCTATAATCCATCTTAATTACATTGCATATCTAGTGCATAGGAATAACTGTGAAGATAGATGATAGGCCTCTGAAAGCATTTTAAACTCAATAAAAGTACGGTTTTATTGACAGTCAAACTTCACAGTTACAGATTTTTAGTGTTTTAAAACCTTTTTTTCAGCTGACTTAAACGTATTCCATTTAGAGATACATGGTGTGGATATTGGCAACATTGTCACCTGGTTTTTAAACAGGTATGTGTTTTCCAGCTAGATAGTTATCCAAACACATAAAAAATGCCTGCATTATATCTTTTTTAAAAAAATTTCTTTGTACAATTTATTTTTATTTACTTATTTTGGAGGAAGGTAATAAGGTTTATTTATTTATTTATTTTTAGAGGAGGTACTGAGGATTGAACCCAGGACCTCATGCAGGTTGAGCATGAGCTCTACCACTGAGCTATATACCACCCCCCCTTGCCTGCATTATATCTTATGTGTTAAGAACCAGACACTTCCAAGGTCAGCCTAATTGTCATCTTCTGGGATTCAGCTAGTTTTATTATATAAGGGGAAGATAATCACATCCATAAGTAACTTGGAAATGTGTACTTGCTGTTTCTGTCACTGCGACACAGTGTCTTCATAAAGAAACAAAACATTCCTATCAAAGAGTTCTTTATCCCTATAGTACATATAAATAAATCATTAAAGAAAGGAAAGGCAGAAAACAATCATCTGTTTTTCTCTTATGTTTACGCATAGTATGAAATTTAACTTTTAATCACACAATTTTATATTGTTCTCAAATTCTTTCACATGATAAATGTATTGGATCAGTAAAATTTCAAGTGCATTGAAGGCAAGGAATGAAACCAGTACTTCTTTGTATCCCCCAAAATAACACAGACTAGCTACACAGTACCTAATAAATACCAGCAGACCTCTCTCAAATCTGAACGAAAAAAGGTCAGACTCACCCTGGGAGGTGCCTCTCTCTCATCTTTGTCTTCATCACATTCAAATGCCACTTGAGCCCGCTGTTTTCTCTGTTCCTCCCATAATGAAGGGTTAAAACTTTCATTATCTGATATGAACATAACTAGAGAAAAACAAAAAACAAAACCCCACTATATTTTACTGTAATTACATATGAAAAACTATTACTTGCTCATAATTTTCTTTATGAGATATGTTCCTTTAGGTAAATCAAGACTGGTCAATCCCAGCAGCTATAAATTCTGTACTAACAGCTAGGCTGTGTGTTGAACATTTCTTTATAATACCCATCATGTATCTTTTCTTCCCTAAAGCTGATTTGTCTTGTTTTGTTACCAAAGGATTCCTGAAGAGAATCCAGCAATCAAAACACTATAGATTAGTGATTTTGTGCAGTGTCCTACAAAAAGTAACACAGTAATATATAAATTATTTCATCCAAGTTCTGGCATTCAGAAATCTTCCTAATTCCAATATTGTTCATTATGTATTGGGATGAGGAGGGTAATTTAAAACAGAAAGAGGGAAATAGTTTGGTAAAAAATGACTATACTGATGGCATGTAATTACATTTTTGCATTAAACATGACATACAATATAGCTTTACTAAGTAAAATGATTATAAGGTATCTTCTACATCAAAATTAATGAAAATTTTAAAAAATAACAAAAATTGAAAATTTAACATAAACTCAACACTTACATATCCTATCTCTGATATAATATTAAAGATTTAACAATAGTGAGTTTTTTGCTTATTAGGTAACTAAAAAGAAAAAAAAACAACAAAAACCAAAGCTTAAAAAAATTAACGCATTTGACTATTATATATCACCTTATAGAAGTCTGTAGAGAAAACAGAAAAAAATCACAACTTATTTTCTGCCCATTGAAAGAAAACAAGAATACCTACTCAAAACAAAAGGGATTAAAAGTACCTAAAATTAGCTAATAGAAAACTTAAATTCCTGGAATACCCAAATATGGTCAGTTTCATTACTTGTGCAAAAGCAGCATAATTATCATTTATTTTTAGTCCTTGTTTTGGACTTCTTTCTCTTTTTTAATCTCATATCCAAACTAAGAATGCCATGAAATGAAATATTATCAATGGGAATGAAGCTTTAGATTTGGCTTTTTCTTTGTTTTTACTGCTAGGCTCAAGAACTTTTTAACTGATTTGTGGAGTTGCTTAACATTAAATGAATTAGTGTTTTTGTTTGTGCAAAGTGGTTCAAATTCCTGGGTAACCCTACTGACGTACTTTTGTGGTATATATGGAAATGCAAGCAGGGCAAAGCAGTTCCAACAAAGTCTACTTCCAGGACTAAGATGATTTCCCCTCCCTTCTTAGGCTTGCTTTGTTACCAGAAGGATTCCTAAAGAGATCTAACAAAAAAACTATAGATATGTGATTCTGTGCAGTTCCTCACAAAAAGTAACATGGTAATATATACATTACTTCATTCAAAATTTGGCATTCAGGAATAATCTTCCTAATTTCTGATATTGTTCACTATATACTGGGGCAGGGGGGTGGGGTGTACGGGTAGACCCCCAATCACCAGCCTAGCCCAGAGATCTCTTAAGAGTTTTTTAGATCATGTCAAAGCAAATTTGACACTAGAAGTTTCTCAGAACCCCAAGGTAACTTTTACCATGCCTCTCACTCCTGTCAACTTTTGGTCACTTGCACTTTCTTCCATTTAGTATAAATCTCACAGATTTTAACATTCAGGGCATTAGGTAATAATATCCTTTTTTTTTTTTTTTTTTTGTATTTTGGGTGCCACTCAACCTGATCACACTGGCATATTCCTTAAGGACTTTACTATTTCCTAGAGTGTTTCCCTCTACCTAAGACCTGGCAATATCTTGAATGATGACCACGTGTGATGACCCCCCCTTGACAGTGCAATTTCATAGTTCTCGATGCCCTCGATTCCACTGTCCAGCTGCACTACACCCATGTGATTCACACCATGGTAATACTCAAGACCTTAGCTTCTGTGATACTTTTCCACTTCACTGACCACTACCCTTGTCCTTCCAAATCATTCACTTCTTTTTTACTGCTAGTAAATACTGAGTTCCTTGATCTCATTTCTTTTTCTTCCTGTAAAACCACTGTAGGTTTTATTTCTCTATTCACCTTAGATTTCATGATGTATCATTTTTACCACTCTCACATTTCTTGTCCTTTTTCCTTAAGTCATACCTATCTCACAAATCCTGTCATGTGGTACTTGAATCATCTACCTTCTTTGCTCTGGAATTCTATCAGAGAAAAATGACATAACCTTGTTGGTTAGAACCACCACGAATTTATGCTACTGCCTCCTCTCTGCTCCATCTTCAATGCTGCTCAGGAATCCTATTTATCCCTACTCAGTCTTCTTGCCCACTTCAAATCACTACCGTTTCCCTCAGACACCTTTCCCATAACCTTTAGAGGCAATTTTTCTCTCTGACTGCACTAAGAAAATAAATGTAATGAAACCCTTAGACTGACATTACACCCCAAAATCTGCTTTGGGCAGTTACAAACTTATTATCATATGAATTCATACTTCCTCTTTTTCCTGTTTAAGACTGATTCCTGTAATGAGGCCTTCTTTCAAATTTCTACATTATTATCCCCCTTTTATATCATGAGCTTCTTGAAAGCAAGGATTTACGATCTTAAATACTTAGATCTAACACAATGCCTGGCACACAGGTGGTAATAAAAATGGAATGAATTAAATGTGAACTAATGTCTACTTTCAAAGTGTTACAAAATTCCAACTCAAGAACATTATGTTTTCTGACTCACCTATTTCTTAGAGGCATGTGATAAAGGAAAAGCTTTTCTTGCAGTTGAAAAATTCACCTCCAGGACCATGATGAATGTAGTTTCTGATTCAGTATCAGTGTAATAGTTACACCACTCTCCTTATAATACCATAATACCCGTAGTGAAATACTTTTAAAAAATAAAAAAGTCTAAGAGGATTCAGAATATTATAAATTTATCTCAGACTTTTCTTCTGACTCTAAAATGCATCTACAAAGTCAAAAGTTAAAGTGGCAGGGTTTTATTTTGCTACTTCTACTCTTCATATCAGAAATAAATTTCTTACCTGAACTATGATCACTTTTAAGAAGAAACAGTAAGAGAATAAATTGAAATGATAGAAAAAAGGAGGCCATGTGAATCATGAAAACAGAAAACCATAAAAAGATCAAGATATATGTATACCAATGATTAGAACAGTTTAGAGCAGGGGTCAGCAATGTTTTTTCTGTAAATGGTCAGATAATAAATATGTTAAGCTTTTGTGAGCCAAAAGACAAAATCGGGGATATTGTTATATAGATACCTTTATAACATGAGAAATCAAAACTCCACAAGATTTTTGATAAATGTAAAATATATTAATAATTGAGTAACATTTTTTGTACTACAGCTGTACTAATGCAAAGACTGAAATTCTTAACTGTTGGAATAACATTTTGCTTAACTGGGGTTCAACATTAGTGTTCACTATTATCAAACTGATGCAAATATTCACCTGCAAAAATTACAAATGGTTTTGAGTTGTTTTATACATGTTTGGTTACTTAAAAGTCAGTATAAAAAAAAAATCCTGAAGTCTCTATATGACAATAACAAAACCAGGGAGGCAAAGCACTAATAACACATTAATATAATAAAAACATCAAGATCAAACATGTCCCATGGAGACTGGTTCAATCACAGGGAAAAAATAATTTTGTTTGTATGGTATCTATAGTTGGTTTTTTCCTAGTATTTTTTGTTTTTATTATTTCTCTGAAACAATAAAAGCAGCAAAATAAAGTATAAGAATTAATTTCCCAAGTTTCCCTTTTCTAAGACAGGGGACAGAAAACTATTAAATGTGACTCACTCCCTATTTTGTATATTATTCACAAGATGCTCACTCTTACTATTTCCTATTATCCAGAAATCATCTTTAGAGACAAAGAAAAGTAGAAAATTGTGATACGAATCCCAATGACCAAAGCAAGCAAGCAAACAGACCACCTACTGACATATCTAACATTTACTAAAATTCCTAACACTGCAAGAGTAGGGGCGTATGTCCGAGTTGGTGTATCTATTCTGAACTTCCTAATTTCTACTGTACATAGAAAGTACTTGCATAAAACAAACACTGACTATCTAAAGCATAGTATACTGTATTCTGTTAGGGATACACATATGGAGATTAGAGGGTAGACTTAAATACATAGAAGAGAAATCTTGCTTATAAACCTGTTTTCTAAGCTTTAATTAAATACCCTCCAATGAGTGAAGCGATTTCTGTTTACATCTGACATCTCTCAAGTCTTAATTTCTAATTCAGTTCTAAAGCTAAACAGTTTTGCTTCATCCAAATAAATCTCATCAAATATACCCAGGAAATAACAACTTACCAGAGCAAGTCTCATTCCTTCTTGCAAAAAGCAAAAAATAATTAGCATAGAAGTAATGAGTTTCTAATTATTTATCATTAGTTACCGAACAAAAGTTAAATATCAGTTTTTAATCTGTTTAAATAGTTCAAAACTGTTAGCTAAACCTGTCAAAACAATGTAAGAATAGTAACAAGCAATTTGATTCTGTCTCAGTGCTAAGCTCTTTATATCCAGTGTTTCTCATGTTAACAAATACTCTGAAAAATAAATACTATTACCATATTTCAAGATAAAGAAAGTGGAAACTCAATAATTTAACCTGCATATTGTGTATTTTAGAAAAATTAAAGTGAATGATTAATTTCAATTTTTTCTTCTTTTTATATGCTCAGTTTTAACTTAAGGCCATAATGACTTTCATTGGTTTCAGAAAAACAGACACAAAAAAATAAACTTTAAGTGTAATATATAATACATATTACACACCCACATCCACATATAGTACAACAAATATTAGAAACAATTTATTCCTTAATGTAAAAGGCATTCATACCATACATGATGAAAAGCATTTGTGGCCAATAGTAAAGGGTAAATTCCCCCTTTTGGCAAAAGGTAACAAAGAAATTAGAAGTAACACTTACAGGCAGAAATCTAGTGATAATTGTTATCTGTTGTGTAGATCCAAGGGCAGTATTAGGTTTACAACAGAAGCAAACAAAATATTTCCTGGCTTAATAATAGTCTTAATTATAGAACACTTAACATGCATTCCTAACATTTAGTTAAATGAGATTTAGAATAGAGAGATCTGTAATAGATAAAGATCACTGTTTAATTTCAAGGAAGCATTTAAGGAAACGCATGAGACAGACAGACAGACAGACAGACAGACACCTGTAAATTCAACTATCTATAACCCTGGATGTTGCCTCCCATTGTCAGAGAACTTTATTAGCCAATTCTCCAAATTCTCTTCAAACTAGTAAAAAAAAAGTCTTTGAGACTTAAAATTCACTTCACACCTTTGCTGTGATTTGCCAGTATTTGGTTTTTAAAAGAAAAGAGATTCTTAAATTCCTACCATCCTCAGTCCTTGGCTGCTGAGGGAACATGTAGTTAGTAAGCACCATTTTTTGGGTCTCTGAATCAGTCTCTTTTTGAAGAGGTATCAGGGGTTTGGACTACGGAAAGAAAATAAATGTTTAATTTTCAATAATCCTAAAGCAAATACATATCCAACAATTCCCCTGAGTTAAGTACTCACCATTTTTTCTATAAAGTATCCATGTGTAGACTACAAAAATATTTTTAATATACATAATAAAACTTTAAACACTGATTTAAAACCTTAAAAACATCTAAAAACTTAAATTTTAATACAAACCAAACTCACACCATATTGTAATTATCAACGATTATCAACGATTATCAACATAGTTTTAAAAGTTCTCATGTACTAAGTATATCCACAGTCCAGTTAATTACTTACAGTGATTTAATAATGCTATAAACTAAGCCTTTCCATTTTATATTACTGTGCCCCTTCTAGTATTCCCCTTTGGGAAGACGCTTTTGCAGAAATGATTGAGAAGGTTTAGTCTTATCTGCAGGTTTATTTTAGCTGGAAAGAGAGTACTTAAAGCAAACATTAAGTTGTAACCTTCTCTCTTCTCCCCTGTGTCTTCTATCTCCACAAGTTACTCAGTGGTGGAATTAGTATCCCAATTATTTCAGACCTCATTCTTCCTTAAGACTTTTTTCCTAACTGGTTATTAAGTGTTCTCAATTTATTTCTTACTTTAACTTGTATTTTTGCCAGCCTACTGACCCAACATCATACCAATCCAAGCCTTGGCTGACTCCAGACAGGCAAGAACTGCCCAACCTTCTCACTCGTCACCCTATCAGTTAGTTCTTTGGACTTACTCTTGTGAAAACCATATAGCTAGCTAATGCCATCCTATAACCTTACTCTCCTTCAAACATTTCCTCAGGGCCCCTGTTCCTGTTCCACAGAAAAGATACTGCACTGCATCTCAAACACCTTCACTGAAAGCTTTCCTTGACCTTCGTAGACGACGGGAACAGTAGATCTACCCCTTTCCCAAAGACAGCACTTCCCTGAAGCCTTCCCAGATCCAGGATGCTTCTTCTCTCACACCTTATAAACCTTAAGTCAGGAGGCAGAGTTACTGTTTACAAATGCTATGAGATCATCACTCCTCTCTCAAGTACAAATACCTCTTCTTTTGAGGAAGATTAAGCCCTGCCCCTATCATTCTCTCTCCTTCCCTAAAATCCACTGACCTCCTGGTAGCACCCAACAATTTTTGACTCTTTTATGCCAAGTCTTCCCACAGTCAGGGGTAATTCAACAGATACAAAATGTAGATGACATAGCTATACTTTTATCCCAGGAATTTCTTAACAGATGAGGAGTGTATGGGAGGAAGAAAGAAGTTCACTTAGATGGACAAATCAAAATTATCTGGGAGTCTTTTAAAAACTAACCCCCCCCAAAAGATTCTAAAATTAACTGTGGTAATGGTTGCACAACTCTTGAATATATTAAAAACCACCAAATTGTGTGCTTTAAAGTGAGTGAAGTGTATACAGCGTGTGATTTGTATTTCAATAAAGGTGTTATAAGAATACAAATCATCTGTTAGAGTGCAAGGCAGAAAGCGACTGAGAACTATTTCACGAGCCACTCCATTCCCTTAATACTTCACTCCAATGATCTTTATTACTATTTCATTTTAGATACTCATTCTACTTCCTTGCCATAATTCCTACAATATAACCTGTTAAATATTCTTCCTCTGAAATCTAAAATCATTCATTCAACAAGTATTTACTAAGTGTCTCCTATATGCCAAAAGCACTATGACAGGAACTAGGTGTAGAGTGGTGAGCTAACCACCTTCACTGATTTTGTAGAACTTAACAGTATATGAGAAGAGGGATAGTATGAACAAGAAATTACAGTCACCCCAATCACAACAATTTTCCACTGAGCTTGAATATAGGTTAGAATACTTCTAAAAAATAGTAATTTATCAAAGTTGACATACAAGATGAAAAAAAAATGTTTACAATCCTCGAAGCATAATGCAAACTCCCTTGCACGGCACACAAGATTCCCCATGCCCTGGTCCCTGTCCACCTCTTTGGCCTCATTTCCTACTCTTTCATCTCACAGGTTACGCTCTAGTCACAAAACCACTCGTAGAGTTACCAAATATACTACACTGCTTCGGTGCTTAGGCTCATGATACTCCTTCTAACCAGAATACTCTTCCCCTTTCTTTGTTTAAATCCTATGACTGCCTTGAGAAGATTTTATTACTCTCTTAGGCACTGCAGGCACCTCCTCCTCTGGGAAACTTGCCTTACTATCCTCAAGTTATGTATCTTTTCTTTGATCCTGAAGCCTACAGTCCTAGCAAGTTTTTAACCATACTGTATTAAAACAACTTTCTTAATATCTGTATTTGGCCCTCCTTAGCCTGCCTGGCACAAAGTAGTTGTTCAATAAATAGTTCTTGACTAACAATGACAAAATGAATGAGGGAATGAACAGTCAGTTATTCTCTTTAAGCCTTCAGAGGGACTTATGAAAAATTATGTCTTTGTATGTATTGCCTATAGATATATTCCCTACACCATCAGTGAAATGTGCAGGAACAATTTATTTTCATAATTCATAATTCAACTATTTTCACATACTTTCTCTCCTACATTTTGTTCTTTTATAGTGAAATGACTACTTCATACTGTAAGGGAGGTTTTATAGCTACACTGTATTTGTTTTAGTACTTTCTACATTACTATTTTGTCAAACCAAGGAAAACAGTGTCCCATTACTACAATTTTTGCTTTAAAGACAGGTGGCAAAACACTGCAAATATGAAGAAGCTGTAAAGATACTAAAAAATTTCACTAAAATAAGTCATTTTTAATCCACATTTATCCACAATAATTTATCCACAGCTCAGGAGATATATCTCATTCATACTGTTTTAAGTACTTGGCATAAGCCAGGGCCAAGCAAATGTTTTGTGAATCCAGCTGCTAAATTTCAAATCCAGTTTCAAAAGTAAATACTCAATTAAGAGAGATGAGATAGTCAAGAGTTCCACATATATGAATTGACACATATGCAGTAATCACTTGTGTTCAAGCTCTAATAAAAGCAAAAGTATCATTTTAATATTTCCTTCCCTAATTCACAGAACAAGTAAATACTACAGTCTGATTTATAAGTGTGGATCAATATCAACTTAAGGCTTTTAAGACATTATTAAGAGTTAGGTGGAAAGGGGCTCTCAGTTAAGTTCAGAGAATCCTGAAACACATACAAGAGGGTTTCTTTACTGTAGTAACATATCAGAGTTGTTAATAAAATCCAAGAAAGGGATACAATCCTGTCTCCCAAGCAAATCTGACTGTGGAACTTAGGACTATCACATGAGACAAGTGCATCTTGAAAAATATAGCTTTAGATAAATTATAAGATAATTTATAAGTCAAATACTAAGCATTAATTTATTTAAAAGATCTGCTGTGTTTAAAAAAAATTTACTAGTAAGAAATACTGAGAATAGATATGGAGAAAGGTTTCCTCATAATTACAGATAATAAGGTCACCCTTAGTTTTTTCTTTTCTTTTTGTTTAGGACCTAGAATCCATTATTTAGGTGACATTATACAGGAGATTTTGTATCCATTAAAGTAGGTTTACAACAGCCTACACTGTGAATCCTAAGACTAAGAATTGGCCATTTCAAATCATACCCAAAGTACACATTTGCAGATGTTTTTTTAACCAGTTAACTATAGCTACTATTTACAACTATGAGACACTAACTTTTAATTCAAACACCAAGGCAAATACAGAAATACATTATCTATGAAGTGTCCAAATGAAACTTAGCTAGAGTATATACTCATCATCCTGACCTTTATCCTTCCCAGGCGCTGTCATACACGTATACCAGGCTTCCATCACCAGCATTCCACTACAACCCCTCCTCCTCCACATCAGTAATTATCTCTATCTTGACAAGCCCAATGACCAGTTAGCAGTCCTCATCCACCTGACCCACCAGCAACGTCTGACACAGCTAGTCTTTCCTTCAGCACTTCCTTCAGATGGCTCTCTGGATAATACACCCTCCTCGTTGGCTGGTGTTTCTCAACCTCCTTTCGGGTTCCCTTTCATCCCTGAGTTCAATGTTTGACGTTCTTTACTTTTCTCTTGCTCCCTAGTAATTTCATGCACTCCCATGTTGTAAAGTCTCTTTGTACAATATTAACTCCCAAATTTTATCTCCAGCCAATACCTGAGTTCCAAACATAAATACTCAGCTACTGTTTTGACATTTCTACTTTAATATCTGATAAGGTTACTAAAATTTTAAACCAAACTATTAACTTCATCCTCAAACTTACTTCTCTCCCATCTCTCTTATCTCAGAAAACAGCAACTTCAATACTGTACTTCTTCAGATTAAAAATTTAAATCATACTTGCTTCTGTTCTTTCTCTCAAGTTCCACATTGAGTCCCTCAGTAAGTCCCTCTGGCAATATTTTAAAGATGCACCCCAAAATCTGAGCTCTTCTCACCAACTCCACTATTACCATATCAAGAGCAGCTGGGAACATTTCCTTCTAAACTAACTGCAACCACCTCCTTACTGAACTTTTTGCTTCCAGTAGAGAGCATTCCACCCTCACTCCCAGCACTCACAGCTCATTCCTCACGTAACAGCCAGGATGATCTTTTACAAATGTAAACCACATCTTGTCATTTCCTGGCAGGAAATACTCTAGCAGATTTTCACCTAACTCAGTAAAGCCCCAAGTGACAGCGCAGCCTGCAGGGTCCTATGTCTTCTAGTTTGTCTTCCTCTCTGATTTAAACGTATACCATTCTCTCCCTTGCTCACGATATTCCAGCCCTCTGGGCTTTGCTCTCTGCCTCAGCTACACAAAGCTCATTCCAATATTAAGGCTTTTACTCTTAGTATTTTTCTTTTTTTTCAATCTGTTTTATTGTATAAGCCTAGAACTCCTTTTCACCTATAAACAAACTATTTTTTGCAGTTTATTTTTTTTTGTGGGGGGTGTAACTAGGCTTATTTATTTATTATTTATTTTTAATGGAGGTACTGGGGATTGAACCCAGGACCTCATGCATGCTGAGCACCCACTCTACCACTGTACCCTCCCCCTTAGTATTCTTTAAATGCCCTCCCTCTCCGAATTCACCGTATGCCTCAGTCTTAATTTCATTTGAGAATCTGCTCTACTCTTTCTTCTTCAGAGACTTCCTAAATCACTCTATTTAAAATATGATATTTACCACAACCCTGCTACTCTTGCAATGCCTATCAAGCTTTATTTTTCTCTGTAGCTCTGAAACATTATTACACAGTTACTTATTTGTCTTTGTCTCCCATGAGGATATAAACTCAATGAGAATGAAAGATCCTATTTGCTTCATCAATATAAAACCAGCTCCCAGAGCAGTTCACGGCCTTCTCTAAGCTTTCGATAAATGTTTGTCAAACAAGGAAAAGTCCAAGGAACAGCTCTTAATTCCTTAGAAACAAAGACTCTTTAAGGTTTGTGAAAGTTCTTGATTAGAAGCATAATTTAAATTAATTATCAACTTTCTATAGACACATGCCACAGAGGATCGGATCTCCATAAAAACTTTAAAAAGTTATGGAGCATTTTGTCTGATTTCCTAATCTATCTTTTCACAGACTGAAGAGAAACTAGACAAGCTCAATAAGACTTACTGTTCATGAATCTACACATATTTCACAAAAACTATCTGTCTAAATACTTCCAATATTTTCCTTATATATATAATACATTTTTACATGTGTACCATAGTAGAATCGCTCTTAAATAATCCTATGTAAATCAGTATGCATAATCATACAGCACAACTGGAATTTTGTTAATGTACAAAATCAGAATGCCTACCTGATTATCGGAGAGCCACATAGCAGTCAATTGCTGTAGCTTTGTAAAGCTAAAGGGCAAATTCTTTAATCTGTGGGAAAAAATACGAACAAAAATTAAACTTTAAGATGAGAAATGTTAAAATGAGAGCTAAATCTGATGGTTTTCTAAACAATGTTGTATTACTGCATATGAAAATAGGAAAAAAAATAGTTAATTCAGAAGAAAACACAATATAGGTGTCTGAACAGGACATAAGACAAACTACTACCCAGTTTCATAGGAATTAATTTTAAATATATAATTCTTTAATTGAATCAACTTGGTTAGGGGGTAAAATGGAAAATCTAGTATCTTCAAAAAAAATTATCTGCTCAGTAAAATTGTTAACTATCCCTACCTCAATGCAAAGGAAAGAACAAATTAAGCAATGTCTCATAAAGTTGCTTTGGATATTTTAGTTGCATTTAAAGAGAACAAACTGTTACAGGAAGCACTCTTAGTAAGAATTTGTTATAAATACTTCATCCTCTTTATTTCATCGTGAGTCAGTACGTTCATACTCAAGAAGACTATTTTAATACCAAAATGAATAAAAACAAACAGGAATACATAGTAGAACACTGAATTAGAATAGCATCCAACTTAAAACAGAACATCTACTTACACCCTCTATCTTATGTCTATCTACTCTTCTATGCCTGACTTTCAAGGAACCTAGGGAATCTAGGTCTCCATAAACCTAGAGTGCTAGAATTTAGGCCTTAGTTTTGGGGTACAAAAGACGGGCTGAAACAGGGATTTAATTTTTAAAAGGCAGGCAGTGATTCTTCTTAAATAAAAGTCTGAATATCCTAACTAATCAGAAAACTGAGTTTAAAGTTCTACCTTACAGGCTGTGTGAATCATCTTAAATCTGAGTCTTAACATTCAACTCCATAAAATGCTAATACCCATTTCATTATTTCATCGGGCTATTTCGAGTACTTCATAAGATACTATTAAAGCAAAATATAAAAAAGCTCTATAAATGCTCTTTTATCATTATTAGTATTTTTACATCAGGAAAAATTATGGACGATCTCTTCTTAAACACTGTTTCAATTTAGCATCCTTACTGATCTATTCGCTCTGCACCTTGGATGTGCTGTCCAGGTTATTTGAGTGGGTGTCTGTCTAATCACACCTCTGCCCTGATTAATACAAGGAGTAGATTAGATTAAAAGTTGTTCTATTCAACAGGATTACTGAGTGAAGATCTGACTTCAGGAATAAAGATGGCTACTGTAAGGAGAGAACAAAGACTGTATGGCTAAAGTCAACACACAGCGAACTGTGGCAAATAATCCCAGTATAATAATTAACTTCAGATAAAATCAAATCATCTTCTCAAAGGAAAATTCTACCCAGAAAACAAACATTTATATGAAAAGAAAAACGTGTATTGTATTTTCTATCACATAAAATGAAACTGAATTTCATCTAACAGGTATCTTCTATAAACCAACTGATGAGTTACATTGTTACAAACCTGTTGTCACTCAAGTTAATGACTTTTAATTTTTGCATATCACCCATTTCCTCTGGAAGTGTCTCAAGTTTATTGGAATGGAGAAACAGCACAGTTATATTTTTCCAGCTTCCAATCTGAAAGAAAAACATAAAATTGGGAACTGAAACTTTGGCCTACTGCCTAACAGACAGTAAGTATCATTTTCAAAAGTTATAAAAAAAAAAAACTCTCCTCATTTATAAACAGAATTATATTTTCCCTTTTCAATTATTAACTTTCATGTATGAAGAAAAGTATTTAAGTATCTCTTGCAAATAAACATAGTTAATTATTCAAAAGTTAAATAACTTAGTTACATAATTATTTCTGAAAGAAAATGAAGAAAACTACACTGGATAGCTATCATAAATAATTGGAAAAAATAAAAATTCAAAACAAATTTAAAAAACTGTACCTCTGGGGGTAACTGTTGTAAGTAATTATGATCTGCAGCAAAGGTTCTTATATTAGTAAGCTGCCCAATAGATGAAGGCAAAGCTTCAACTTCATTGAAGCTACAATCCAGTTCTTCTATTGATATTAACCTTTAATTAAAAAGAAAACACAGTTAAAAAAAGATTTCCTGTATATAATGCAAAACTTAAGAACATACAAACATTTGAATCTGACTTTTAACAAACCTAGAAAAAAATCTATTTCCACTAAGCTAAGTTTCACCAATAAAAATTGGCCTACTTTTACTATAAATTAACCCAACCTGCAACCAATTGCTTATTTAAATGTTTTTGGAATTTCCTTCACATGCTATTTATGCAATTATCTGAAAAACAAAAAACAAAAAACAAAACATGGCATGATGAACTAAAAGCAAAATCTTTTAGTTCTATTAATTCACAAAAATCTTACCCTCCTATAGAATCTGGTAGATACATTAACTGATTTTCATCTATTTTAAGAGTTGTTACATTCTTCAGTGAACCTATTGAGGAAAGAAATAATATACAATTTTCCATCTTGAACTAGAAGCAAGTCAATGAACAGTCAATTTGAACATATTACATTTGACATGAATCATAAAAAACATTTAAAAAAAAAAAATCAGCCTATCTAGGAGATACCACCCCAACCCATCAACTCTCCATTCCCTTACCCTGTATCATCAATTTTCACCCTTAACATATCACGTCTTAACATTAGTGTATATTTATCTATTTAACCCTCACTAAAATGTAAGCCTCAAAGAGTATGGACTTTTTGTCTCCTTTGTTCACAGCTGTAGCCCCGCTCCTTAAAACAATGCCATGACAGCACAGTGAAGACAAACAATACAAACTTGTGGTGTTACTGGATTAAAGAAGTAGCAGCATGAAGGTAGCTTTCACAAGTGTAAAACCAACTATTCTAAATATTGTATGTATACTAAATACTTAAAGAATAAAATGGAGTTTAGCGTAAAGTTAAAAGTGTTGAATAAATTACGGTAGAATTTGCAAAATGTAACCTGAGATAAAACAGTTGTGTAAGTCAACTGAAAAATATGTAAAAATATTTTTGATTCTTATATTCAAAAATCATGCAGATGGCAAAGAATTTAAGTTTTTGGTTCTTTAATAAAATAATTAAATTCCCCTGATGCATCACCAGACAAGCAGCTACACAAATATAGCTGGCCTTTGAACAACACAGGTATGAACTGCATGGGTCCATTTACACGTGGATTTTTTCAACAGTAAATACTACAGTACTGCATGACCCACAGTTGGTTGAATCCAAAGATACAGAACCACGGATAGGGAGGAACTGAATGTAAATACCGAAGTCCAACTATAAGTGACATGAGATTACCAGCTGTGCAGAGGGTTGTCCCCCTAACTCTCTCATTGTTCAAGGGTCAACTGTACAGACTTACATAGGATTTGTTGAATTGATCTGTCTTCTTGTCTATTAGTCTAAGATGAAATCAAGACTGAAAAAGTTACTAGGTAAGGGCTATGTTCAATAGTTAAATCAATTCTGGATAAATTAACCCTTCTGAAGAATTTAAATTTTACTACAGGGATAAAAATAAAATTTTCTTAAAGAAAAACAGTAATATCAACAAGAGTGACCTATATAACTGATTACATCAGGAAACTCAAATAGGATCTGTTACTGCAGAGTACAGTAAAACTACCTCATAATAAATAAAATGATATATGGAGGTTCTGAACCAAGCAACGGCAAAAAGTTTCTTAGATTTTACATTAGTAAAAATTAATCACATGAATTAGAAACCAGTACAAACCAATAGTCTCAGGCAGTTGCTGAAGTGAATTGCTTGATAATAGGAGGTCTTGAAGGTTTTCACATGCTGAAATTCCTTCTTCAATCATTTCAATATTGTTTTTAGAAACATCCAAATAAGTAAGCTGTTTCAAGCCACCGATAAACTGTAAGTAAAAAAAAAAAGGAAATCTAATGACTTCAGCCATAAGCTGTCAAAAGTTTAGATAATAAACCTAACACCAATTTACAATTGTATATATGTGAGAGCATTCATAAATTTTTTAAAAATCCCATTGGGACTGTATTCAGTAATAAAGCCAAGAGCTCCTACTAACTTAAGCCCAGCAGAGTGATGACATATATTTTTCTTTGGAACTTTGCTGACCATCATTGGTCACAGAGATAGCACATACGGAGATTCATATGACTTAAGGTCTGAGAGTGAACAAAATGTCAGCTGCTAAAAAAGCTACATGGAAAACAGCCTACTTTAACAACGAATTCGGATATAAATCAACTGCAACTGCTGCGAAGGACAAAATTCACAGCACTAAGAAGAGACCATAGCTGACCCATGAACAACATAGGTTTGAACTCCACATGGATTATTTTCCAATAGTAATTGTTACACTACTATGGTTGGTTGAATCTGTGGATGCAGAACCTCAGATCCAGAGGAACTGTGGATAGGGAGGGCCAACTGTAAGTTATACACAGATTTTCACTGTGCAGATGGTGGGTGTCCCTAACCCGTGAGTTGTTCAAGGGTCAATTGCATTTTACCAAAATTTATGGAAATTTTCTGATTTTAATCAAGAATATGTTGACAGTTAAAAAAATGTAATTTGCTTCTATCTGTCAAATAGTATTAAGAATTAAATAACCCTTTTTAAACTAATTAAAACTTATATGAAAATGTATAATTCACAAAAATGCAAAGGATAGACAGTAATAATGGAAGTTATTTAAAATGTGAGAATACATACCCCTGGAATAAAAGTCAGTCTATTACCATCCATCCAAAATTCCTTCAATCCACTTAGCTGCTCAAGTACTTCAGGCTGTTTAGATAAGGGGGGGGTGGGAACCATTAATTTACTTACTTACATTTAATTACTAAGAAACTCAAAGATAGACATTCCATAACAGTAGATTGCATAAAACTCATTTAAGCTTTTGATGACATAACAGGGTCAAGTATTTATACAATTAATAAAGAAAATAAGACCCAGTACTTTCAAGAGTACAATAAAAAGTTACTCTCAATCATTATTTGTAGAAAGATGCAGACTTTTAGAAAACCTTAAAAGAACATACACACACATACAAAGATAGTCCTTGGTGACTGAGAGAGAGGAAAAAAAGAAATAAGGCAATATACATTTTAAATGTCCAATATCAAGGGAAAGATAAGTAAACCAGGGCATAATCATACAATCAGCATATTGTCCTATGTTACGCTTCTAGTAATTACATGGTGGAATATTGCTTATAATCTGATGTTGAGGACCAAAAAATTAAAGAGTTGTAGTGGACCTTGGTATTCAAGCAAAATCTGATCCTGGGCATTCATTCTTGGAGGCTCCCCTGAATGTGTCCTTCGAAGATATTTCTGTCACCCCACAAATTTGTGTCCAAACACTGACACTGTGATGGCATGGAGTGCTATCAGCTCTAATGACCATAATAACATGAATAATACAGAAAAAGGTCATTCAGACTTACTGTTAACATATAAATATAGGTAAGAATTCTAGGTGTAACTTGGATTTAAAATAATTCTCTTTTGTGCTTTACCTGTTACAATTCTAATAATAATTTTTTTAAATGTGTAATGTTAGATCTTGATATAAAAATAATAATTCTGATTCATAAAATTAATAATTTAGAATTTTCCAATAGTTAATACAGAAACAGATTAATACATACAAAACAAATACTGAGAAAGAATATGACAGCTGGATAAATTTACAAAGCATAGAATATGCATTTTTTTTCACAAGGAGTAAAAATTTGTACAACACATAGTAAAATGCACCACACAAAATCTTCAATTAAAATAAAGAATATGAAAGAGAATATTTTAGAAAAACCACGAGATACCCAAAACCACTTCTTCTCCAGTGACGTCAGCTGAAAACCTGTCTACTTTGTGAGCAAATATACAATTCAATACCCACAGGGTAACCATGCAGCTGACAGTGATGAGAAATTCTGTTCTTAAGACTATCATTTGAAATTTACCACAATTTAAAAAAACAAATTTGAAAATATAATGTAAACATTCTAATGATGATGATGTTCAGGTTAATGAATTCCTCTTCAAAAAACAATCTGGCTTATTTTCTGAGTTCTCTTGGAGAAACAACTGAAGACCAAAAAAACTGCTTACGTACCACTACTTCCCTTTTTGATTCAGCATCAAGGTTCACTTTGCATACAAAGTAAAAACACCACACAGAGGTCTCATTATCAACTCACAAAGTAACAGCTGTTTCACTCAGTGTTTTCCCTGCTTTTAAGTAAAATTATAAAGAAGTGTTTTATCACTGAATAAATCCCTAAACAATACTCCTGGAGTCATTTTTGACTCAAAAGTATATTTCCTGATGCATTTTAGTTCGATGGAACTTTTCCCCTTATTTTTACTTCTTGTGCTTAAAAACTTTTATTACCTTTACCATGGGTTTCTCATTAATCTTACATTTTTACCCTCATTCCTGTTACACGTTTTTATCCGTTTTATTTTCTCTATTAAGAACCTTCATACCTTGTCTCTCCAAAATATGTGTAGATCTTTACTCAATTTTATACTTTAACAATGCAGAGAAATAAATACATTAGTTTTCACATTTTGTTCTTGGTCAAATATAAGACTTAAAGATGCTGAGGTTGGTGAGAACTTACCACTTCTGTGAATTCATTACTTCCCAAATCCAGTCTTTCCAGCTGGGTCAGTCTATTCATGGTTCTATGTACAATGGATGAATAAAGAATTAAGTATATATATAAAAACATCAATTACATGGAAGTTTTTAAAATTAATACCATAAAATATTCTAATGTATTATCTGATGATGCAAAGGCTTTCAAATGGTAACAAAGTAAAAATAATTTTCTAAGAAAAAAGTCATATTTAAGTTCTAAATAAAATAAAGTAAGTTCTTTAATTTTGGCTTTTCATCAGGTTATTTCTATTCTTAAGTAACTGCAGTAATTTAAACCCACAGGCCAGAATATGAGTAACAGCTTTTCATTTTTTCCACAGAACAAATTTTCAGATATAATAAATCAACTAATGATTAGACTGTTTGGCAGCTTCATATTAATTACTACCATTTTTCAAGACTGGTCATATATTTGTAAAACTTCAAGGTAACACTGAAAATTAAAATTCAGAATTTTAGTAGACATTACATTGTTCGCTACGTTTTCAAAATAAATTCAATACAATACATAATAAAGTTTTATACAAATGACAAACATAATTAGTAGATGGTATTTATTTTAAATTTAAGCTACAATACATCATTTTTAAATTTCCAACTCAATACCAACATTTCTCTGCAACTACAGAAACTTAAAAATGTACAAATTGATTTCAAATGAAATAAACCAAGTTGTACCTTTATCTCTCATCAATAAAGGCATTTTTTAAACTAAAAAAACTGCTCATTAATTCAAGCACATATTTATACTTCTGAAATTTTTTATAAAAACCTATTATTTAATAGATTAAAGTACTACCAGTTTCCCAGATAAGGAATTACATTAATTTTATTTTTAGGATATGACAGAATGATAGCAAAATACAAGCATATTATCAATATATTGTTAATAATTAGGAAATAAACATCATTAAAAACCAACGGGTTCCTTAAATTATGACACAAGAATACAGACTTCATATCTTCTCTTGAAATTTAACAATTTAAAAATAATAAGTAAAACTCACTTAAAACATTTTTCTGCCTTTTCAGAGAAAAAAAGTTAAGAATGTATATCATAACTGTAATGTCATTATGTTACTGATCTAACAGAGGAAGCTAATTTTCCCCACTCCTTCCATTCTATCAACACTCCTTTAATTTAACTGATCCCACAACACCAATTTTTTTCAAAGCTTCTTTATTTAACTTAGGTTTACTGAGTGGCTATTCTCGGGTTCTATGAGGTACTATAATTCTTCTTCCATTATTCGTATCTGTCTTTGTCCAGAAAACCTGTAAGTCAGTTCCAGTTTGCTTCATAACAAAGCAAAGATTTTTCTAGGACCTTTCCCAAGAAAAGATTATAGACACTATGATATTAAACTCCTATGTCCATAATACTATACCAGATGGACATTTGAGAAAGATAAAAAGGGTTGTGAGGAGGGGTAAGATTGAAAGAAGAAAACATAATCTTGTTTTTTTTAATTCAATATTCTTATAACGGTAACAGAAAAATTCACACGCAGCAATTAAGCATTGCATCAACAAAGGTAAGTTATTTTAAAAAGGGTTCAAAAAGAAAAGCAGTGTAATGGAAAATTCAATACAAACAACATCCTTAGAAAGTTAAGTTTTAAAACTGATTTCAGAAAATGTGAATGACACAGATATGTAACAAAAAAGAAATATACTGCAAAACCCTAAAGCATCTCCATCTCAACTTGCTGCAGCTAACATTGGCAACTTTGGTCCTACTCATACACCATAAAAATCTACCTAAGACACAAAATTTCATCTTTTTTATTTTCATTTCACTTTCACGCCTTTTCATTTAAGATCCAGCTCCCTACTTCAAGGAGAAAGTAAAAACAATATCCCTCACATTTTCTCCTGTTTACCTCTAAAATTCCTCTGTACTTAACTCATTTTTACCTTTTCTTCTCCTGTTTCAGAGGAAAAATATGTATTCTTGGTGTTCTTAGTATTTTCCCCTTCAGGATTAAGACAGTATTGAATTTTATTTAACTACATATTTAAAACAGCTTTCCCACTGTTCTAATCTCTGATCATAAAAAGGTCCACTCACATAAACTGAATGCATATGACTTTCCTAACATTTAAAACTATGGCTTCTTTCTCGTTTGTGAGCCCTCAAATATTTTAATCATAAGTCTTAAAATGAAACCAGGAAAGGACTTATGTGTAAATATACTGACAGAGCCCAATCTGTAGTTAAAATGTAAGAAGCTAAGACAACTGAATTACCTATAATATCAGAGACATCACATTAATTGTAGGCTTATCTATTTCAGTAAACAATTTACATTTTAGTTATTCAAATCCCTTAGCAGCCAAATTCTGAGCTAAGAATCAAACCTTAAAAATCTTAACCTTTTTTGAATTTTAATACAGATAATTCCCATTTTAATTTATACTCACAACCATCACTATAAATTCCAATCATCCCAGTCTTTGGGGAATCAAAACTAGATATGCTCTTTGCCCTCAGACTTACATTCACGGTGGAGAGAGAAGGAAGGATCAAGTACATGTGCATATGTTAATACATTATGGGTCAGGTAGGAAGAAAGCAAAGTGTATTTTAAAAATTAGACTAATGTGGTTAATGTCATAATGGATATAAGTAAGATGCCACAGTAGTTTAATAAACAGAACAACCAACTACTGGAGAACTGGAGATGCTTCAATAAAGAGATGCAACAAACTCTTGACAAATAAATTATAACAGGAATCTGAAAAGTTTTTTATACAGGTAGTAAATATTTTAGACTCTTCCCAAAGTCTCTGCACAACTCCTTGACTCTTACCACTGGAGAGCAAAAGCAGCCACAGGCAATATGTAAAAGAATGAATGTGATTCTAATGAAAATTTATTTACAAAAAACAGGTGGTGGGCCATATTTTACCAGTCTGTAATTTGCCACTGCCTAGTCTGTAAAACTGTAGCAATTAATTCAGGGTGTTTTAAGACGTTTCTTCAATAAATGGACAGAGTGCAGTCAGTGCATTTAGAGTTTGTAGATCTGCTCTATCTTACTTGCTCTTGGACTGTCAGCTCTTCTTGACATTAGCTTACCAGTAGGGGGCCCTCCACCCCACTTCTAATTTACAACAGACTACAAAACCAGGCAAGTTCTTAGAATTACGGTCATTAGACTTCACACGAAGACTTCAGGAATCTCTATGTAAGAGCTCTAGACCTTTATTTGAGACTCAGGTGAGCTTTATCTACTTATTGTTTTGACTTTTGTCACACAAGACTGAGTTCCAGAGAGCTATGAAATCTCTATTAAATACCAACAAATCTATAGATTTTTGTACTGAACACCAGTAACTAAAATATATGACCATGGATGTCAGTTTTTTAGAATAATTTGCACTCATATTTTAGATATTAAAATGCTACTATTCCTCTAAGGATTTAAGAATTTAAAATTCTGTATGTAAAGTAAGCACAATTTGTCCTTTATGATTCGATTATCACATTCTGTTGATTCTTATTTTGTGGTTGGCTACATTCCTTTGATAACTATGTTAAGTTTAAAAAGCTAAAGCTCTAATCTGTTCTAAGAAACAATGATCAGTACACATACATAAACTAAAAAAATGTGCAATATTATTATATATATGTATTTACATGCAATATAATGTATAAGTGCAAACTGTAATAATTGAACATAATAAAACTGAAAAAGAAAAAAATTTTTCAAGAAAAAGAATTTAAAATTCTTACCTAAATTTCAGAAGGAAAGCACTATTACTTACTTTGGCAACATTTTCAACTGGTTTTCTCTAAGTTCTAGTATCTGGAGTTTAGTTAATCTGCAAAACAAAGAAAATAAATCATCTATGACAAAGATGAAGAATTTAATTAACAAATTAATACCATACTCTAAAATTTTAAAGCAACCAATATTTATTGTGTAATTACAATGTGCAGAATACTATATTAAAAATTACACAGGAATACAAAGAAACATAAAGGAAGACTCCTCAGAATTGCCTGGAGGGGCAGGGGATGGGGGGAAGAGGTAAACACTTCTAGACATATTCAAAGCACAATCCTAGTGCATTTCATGCCTTTTTGTGAAAATGCCTCCCCAAATTATGAGTCATTAGTACACTAGAGAACAATATTTCAACTCAAGAGTTCAGCTCTGAGAGAGAAAAATAAAAGGGCATGGAAAAGGAGAAATCCTCTGGCATTCCAGTGATACACATTCCAATAAAACTACAGGATAATTATGAGCAGATTAAGTGATCCAGAGGTGCTAACTAATGCTACAATGGCAATCACATTACAATATATAAATGTATGAAAGTCAACATTTTGGATACTTTAAACTTATACAATGATATGTGTCAAGTATATTTCAATCAAAAAAAAAAGTGGTCTAAATGCCAGATACAGAAGAGAAATCTGAAAAGTACATGAAATATATACACGTGTATACACATACATATAACATGTGTGCATGTACACACACATATATGTATATAAATATACAAAGCATGATAATGTGACTCCCGTAGGACTGTCACTGGGCTGCTACAATGCCCAGAATTCTTTTTTCTTCATTGAAATATAATTGACTACAACATTATATTAGTTACAGGTGTACAACATAATCATTCAATATTTGTATATGCGGTTGAATCTTGAACAACATGGGTTTGAATTGTGCATTTCCACTTTTACATGAATTTTTTTCAGTACTAAATATTACAGTACTATACGATCCATAATTGACTGAATCCACAGATTGGGAACCTCAGATACTGAAAACTGTGGGTACAGGGGACTGATTATAAGTTACGTGTGGAATTCCAATGGTGCAGAGGATCAGCATCCCAACCCCTTCATTGTTCCAGGGTCAACTGTGTTGTGAAATGATCACCACAATAAGTCTACTTAACATCTGTCACCATGTATAGTAACCAAAATATTTTTTTCCTTGAGATAAGAACTTTTAAGATCTACTCTCAGAAATTTTCAACTACAGTCACCATGTTGTACATTACATCCCCACAATTTACTTATTTTTTTAAGTGGAAGTCTGTACCTTTGACCACATTTTTGTCCCTCATCCCCCTGCCCCCACCACCTCTGGCAACCACCAATCTGTTCTCTGTATCTGTGAGCTTGGGGTTTTTTCATGCTTTTTCAGACTTCACATATAAGTGACATCATGTGGTATTTGTCTTTAAGACAAAAAGATGACTATAATATTAGTATATTCTTGGAAAGCACTTTCTCTAGTAATTAATTTAAATACAAAAATAATTTGATACCTATTGTTCATTTATTCAATCATCTTTTCATTATAAAGGTTACTCAGTGACTATATATTTTTTATTTCTTTGTTTGTTTGTTTGTTTGTTTTCTTAGTAGAGGCACTAGGGATTGAACCCAGGACCTTGTGCATGCTAAGCGTGCACTCTACCACTGACTTATACCCTCCTCCTTACTCAGTGACTGTAATATAACAAAAACAGTTCTCAGTAAGGTATTGGGGGTGTGTACGGGTTGGGGAGCAATGGGGTGAACCCCAGAAACACATTTTTCTTTCCTCCAGAACTTTAAGTAAAGGCAGATAAACCAGTAATTAGATCATTTTCAAAAGTGATAAAGTCTAAGAATAAAGCATTCTATCTCAAATATACAGAAAGCATCCCCATTTAAACTATTTTTATGTACTTTAAAAACCAATTCAAATTTTAAAACACTTTTTTCTTTTAAATTTTCACTGTTTACTGCTTACTTGGGAAAATAAATTCGAAGTCAAAACAAGTTCTGAAAGAACTATAAAAACCACAATGCTTTGAAATAATTACAGAACAAGAGCCTATGAAACTGTAATTAATAATGTTACTAAAGGAATTTATAGTTTTGTAAATTTTACAGGAACTAAAAAGAAAAGGTTTTAGAAGAAACTATAATTTACCTGCCAAAATTAGCTGGCAAGAACTCAAGGAAAGCATCATTCAGGTACAACTGGGTTAGGTTCAACAGCTGAGAAAACCCGTCAGGAAGCCTACATAAAACATACCAGAATTTAAATTAAATTCATATGCAGAATTTTAGTTTCTTATTAAAAATCTGCCTAAGAAACTGTCTAAGCAACACATGTTCTTAACAAGTAATAGTCATCTCTTTACTTTTATGAGTGATCTTCAAATTTAGATTTGCCTTTTGTACTAACTTACCTGTTTAAAAGTTTACACCTTCACCTTTTTGTAAAAACAATACTTGTCTCAATAAAATCTACACAAGAGAGTCAACTATGAATGAGCCACAACACACAGAAATGTATCTCAGACATAACTATAACGTCAACAGGAACACTTAAAATTCTCCTGATCTAACATCAATCCAAAGGACTAGATAAGGAATTCTAAACTTGTACAGTATTGACTTTTGGGGCTGGATAACTCTTTGCTGCTAGGAGGCTGTCTTCTGTATTGTAGGATGTTTATCAGAAACCCTAGCCTCCAGATCACTAGAAGCCAACAGTACTGCCCACCACCACAGGTTGTGGAAACCAAAAACATCTCCAGAATTTATCAAATAATCGTTAAAGGCAATATGGGGTCCCCACTAATTTAGATCATTTTCAATTTTAATATTCAGCCTCTGAATATTGTACAATTTTATAATAAGCAAATGAGAAGAAATAATATTAAAAGCTGAATAACATTTTAAGGTCATATATGAATCTACAAATAGCTTTAATTTCCTCTGGCTTATAAAACAAATTACAGATCTAGAACTTGATGCTAGACCAGTATTTTCAGATGAAGGTAAAACATTATCTTTCCATGTTTGTCTTGGATTTTAACAAGTATAAAAATGTCTTGAAGTAAGATAGATAAGCCTTTGACTCCTATTCTTTCTCCCCTCCATATTCCCTCACAAGCGAAATGGCTGTATGCTTGGAAAAACTCATTAAATACAGCATTATAGTAATGTGAAAGCTGGTTTCAACTTTCAACTTAGCTATACCAAACTATGCCTCACACTATTCATCGGTTGCTTCACCATTCCATTTTTGCAAAATTTAACAGCTGTGATGCCAGGAAAGTGTTGTTTATAGTCATTATCATCATAAAAGGATATATACGAACACTGGCATATGGTACAACCAATCGCATGGCTTTTCCCTTTTGCTGTTGTTTTTATTTTTGACCTTTCAGTCTCTTTAATTACTTTCAAAAGTCTGAGTGTGCAACACATCAGATTTGCAGGTGAAGACTCACTTATATTGTGCAAGTAACACTGAGATAGGAGACCTGGATTCTAGTCTCATTTCTGACATTAACCATCTGTGAGACCTGAAGAAAAACACTTTCATTATCTGTTTGGATGTCAAATTTATCTTTGTAAAACATAGGGTTAGAAAGATTAATTAAAAAGCTCCATTTTAACAAAGCTAAACTTTTGTTAGACCTTATGGGAATTGAAATAATCCAGGCTATGCTGTTTAAGGCCTGAGGGGGAATGTGTTTCTATGCACTCATTTAAACACCTTGAAACAGATAAAAATATTTCAAGCATTAAAAAAAAACCAAACCACTAAAATTTTGTACAGATTTAAGACTGATACTAATTGTTCATTAAAATGTAGAAAGTAATATTCTACTATTTCATAGTTGCTTTATTCACGAAAGTAGCTTACAATTCAACAGAGAAGAACTTACTTGGAAATAGGATTTACACTGGCCTCCACAATTGTCAAAACTTTACAATTTTTTATATTTTCTGGGAACTCCTGTATTCCTAGAAAATGAACAAATAGTGATCAAATGACAAAGGACACAATCATAACAATACTAATAATTAACATACACCTTTAGATTTGAAATTTACTAACTAAATAGAATCCTGATAAACTGACAACACCAACATCAACCAAACAGAACCACCTCCACAATAAATTTCTCTTTTCTCTTTTGGCACTTTATGATTACCAATTATCTTTTTTCTTTATTAATTTTTTGGGGGGAATTTATTTCTCTCTATTTTATACACACACACACACACACACACACACACGGAGGTACTGGGGATTGAACCCAGGACCTTGTGCATCGAAGCACACACTACCACTGAGCTATACCCTCCTCTCTCTGCCAATTATCTTAATTAGTTTTACCTTCCTTTCCTTCTCTTAGCTGTTCTGAAAAATCAGTGCCTTCTCTATGTGGTGTTAAGGACACAAAACACAGAACATTTAGCATTCTTTTTGTTTTCCTTAAGTAAAAAGCAGCATTACTTTTTAAATGCTGGGCTCCAGATTGAGCTGGCCTCTAATACATATAATACAGCTGAAAGCAAAGCTTAAGATAGAAGAGGCAGAAAATACGCATCAGATATGCTAGTGGATATGCCTAAGGCAGTTATACACCAAAACTTTCATAAAGTACAACACAAATGTGACAAGTTAAATTACAGTAGTTTCCAAGTACTTACTCTTATTTCCTCGACTTACCTCAGCAAAAATACAGTTAACAATAGATTGTGAACTAGCAAAAATCCATAGACCAACTTTAAGTAGTACTGTTATAATTTAGATTAAAGGAATGCTAACTAATGACTTTAAAAAAAGATTCCAAAAGTTCTGTGTTAACACCTATTCCTCCACTAACACAATATGCTTATCCAACAGGGTTGACAGTAGGGGAATCACTGAAAGGTCTTTCATCTTCATCACTGGATGATTTTAAGTAAGCAAGTTTGCCACAGTGCCAAATATAGAATTTCAGATGATGAAAAAATGAATGACAAAATCATCAACTGGAAAATATTACAGTAATAACTGATCAGCCCAATGGATGTTAATTAGAGGGTAAAACAAAGATGAGAAATAATATATTAATATAGTCTCAAAGTTTCTCCCCAAAGGATAGTTACTAAATTCTAAGAGGGAAAAAGTGAAGACATCTCACAGGCACCACTTAAACTGTTTCAAATCTAGTATCAGCAGTTAACAGCACCATTATGGGCAACTAATGTGAGATGCACTGAGAAGGGGTGCAACATCGACTGTCAAATTCCTGCCCAAAATACCCAATCTGAATTTAATCATAAGTAAACATCAAACTATTCCAAATAAAGGGAAATCCTGTAAAATTGGCCAGTAATCAAAACTGTCCGGGTCAAAAAAGACAAAGGAAAACAAAAGAACTACCCAGGTTAAAAGGAGACCTATGAGACCTAACTCTGATGAATATCTAAACCTACTATACACAACACACACGTCCACTTAAACTGGAAAAACCTGATTAAGAGTGGAGGACTGTATCGATGTCAACATCATTTTGTTCTATAATATTGCAAATACTACCACTGGGGGAAATTAGGTGATAAGTACACCACACCACTCCATAATGTTTCTTAAAACTGCACGTGAACCTACAATTATCTCAAAAAATAAAAAACAAAACAAAACAAAACTAGGCTCAATGATTCCTTAAGGGACATTTTTATCAATGTTGTTATTAAATTCAATTTCCCTAACAGTTTCCAGATAATTTGTTTTTTCAATTTTAGTTTAAGGAACTTTTGCTGGAATGTATGGAGTTCATGTAAATCTTCAAATCAGAAAATATAAACACTGATGGATATCTAATGATAATAAGGAATTAATGTCAGCTTTTATTTTTAAGTGTTATAATAGTAGAGTGGTTTCATCCCGAAGTACTTATATATGAAAGAAGTTGTCTGATTTGCTTTAAAATGATCAGAGGTGGCGAAGTAGGAAGTAAGATGAAACTACAACATACTGATAAATGTTGACTTTGGCTGGTAGGCATATCAGGTTTAATATGTTATTCTTTCTATTTAGATAACAGGATTAACCAAAAACATGATTTTAAAACAGTTGTGGTACTTAAAGGGAAAAAATGAACAAAATACTGGGGAGGAAAAGATTAAATCTAAGAAATAAATGGAAATTTTACAAATGATAAATATAATACCCAAGTGAAAAATCCACGACAGGACTGAAAGACTAGACACTGTAGGAGAAAATTTCATCAAGACAGAAGACAGAAACTAGCAATTCTGAAACACAGAGGGGAAAAAATGAAAAAATATGAAAAAACCTAGTGATACATGGGACAATGTTTAGCAGATTCACATATATTTACCTATCTTTAGAAGTTTGCTTACCAGGCACCACTAAGAATACATGCTCTTTGAGGGGAGAACCTTTGCCTCCCTGTTTGCTACGGGAATAAGATGTAACACATAGTTCTGTGTCACCAGATACTTCCAAATTCTTTTCCCAGATGGCAATACCAATTTTCATATTACAGCACTTATTTACATTCTTGTAGACATTTGATTATGTCTTTACTTTTTGCCAATATAAAGGGTTGAACCTCATCAGAAATAGAAATATTAATTAAAACGAGATATTTTCCTGACATTTTCTAGAGATGCTGGAAATACTTTCATGTCTTTACTTACCTACTTTTTAAATTGAAGTCCAGTTGATTTACAATATTATGTTAGCTTCAAATGTACAGCACAGTGATTGAGCATTTTTACAGATAATACTCTATTACGTTATTACATAATAATGGCTATAATTCCCTATGTTATACAAAATATCCCTGATGCTTATCTATTTTATACATAATACCTTGTATCTCTTAACCCCATATCCCCACCTTGCCCCTTCCCCATCTCTCTCCCTGCTTGTAACCACTAGTTTTCTATTCTGTTTCTGTTTTGCTATGTACATTTGTTTTATTTTTCAGATTCCATATATAAGTGGTATCATACAGTATGTCTTTTTCTGACATTTCACCATGCATAATACTCTCTAGGTCTGTACATGTTGCTGCAAATGGCAAAAATTTCATTCTTTTTTACAGATAAGCAATATTCCATTTTATGTATGTATGTGTGTGCGCACGCTCACGCGCCATGTCTTCTTTATCCATTCATCTGCTGATGGGTACTTGGGTTGCTTCTCACTGATAATTTTTATATCTTCTTCGAATTTCATGTTCACTCTACACTTTTACTGGATTACCTTTTAATTACTGGTTGTAAGCACTTTAGAGAAATACTACTATATCAAATGTTTTCTCACAGCCTGTCATGTATTTCTATTCTGTATTTTGTCATGTAGAAATTTCATTCCTTTACTGCTGTGCTTTATGTATTTGCATAAGAAATATTTTCTATCCTGAAATCATAAAAATATTTTCCTATATTTTCTAATAATTTTAACTTCTTGCTTTCTTATTACCTAACCTATCTGCAATTTATTTTAGTATATACAGGTTAGTTCTGTTTTTACTATTTTCCATATAAAAACACTGCAGCAACACTAATGAAATATTTGTTTTCCTTATTCCACTGATTTGAACAGGCATCTTTATCATATTCCAAATTCTCACATGGTAATGTTTCTGGACAGTCTTTTCCATTACACTCTTCTACTGATCTATTCCACAGTTTTATGTTCTTCCTCTGTTTAGATCATACTGCAGATTTTCTGCTAAGTTCACTTCTACGTATGTGTGATAGACTGATTGTATTAACAATCTCAGTCCCTATACCACCCTCCGCAATGTGATGCACCAGCTCCTCCCCTCAAAATGTGAAGTGTAATTTCCCTAATCTTGATTCTGTTCTGTTCTGGCCACTGAAACATTAGCACAGTTGATGAAATCAAAGGTTTAAAAAAGCTCCCTCATTTCCACTAGCTTTCAGGTTCCTCTTGCCGTCCCATGAGAACATGCTTGGGATGCCTGGGCGAGCCTGATGGAGGATGAAATCCACAACAGAGCTGCTCCTGTCATTCCAGCAAAGGATTCCCAACATTTACATTTAAACAGTTTTTATCTAGTTTTGTTATTAAAGTTTTATTACCCTTATAAACTGAGTTGAGTACTTTCCCCCTTCCTCATCTCTAGAACAGTTCTTATAAATTAAGAGATTTTCCCATTCCATGAGGTTTTGCCAAAGTTGTCCCTAAAACTAGGTGAGCAATTTTTCTCACTACTAATTTGTTTCAGTATTTTCAGTTTTCTACTTCTTCTTGAGTTGGTTTTGGAAATTTTTCATTTCATCTAAGTTTTAAACTTTAGTGGCTTTATAGGATTCATTTTCTTTTGAGTGAAAAATCATTTTTAAATAAAATTAAGGTAATAGGGATGTGAGATGTTGCTTTTAGAGGGAATGAGGGACAGGAATTTTCTTAACAGTAAAATTAAAACTTGACAACCCTATTACAAGTCCCAAAAATGGAACTACTAAAAAGCATTCCTTTTACCTGGACATTAAACATTTCAAATGTATATTTTAGGGCACTTATTCAATGAATTACTTAATAGTATCTATTTGCTTCTTATATTACTGGTAATAGGTCTTATTTAGGCAGACTCAAGTCTCTGTTCTAAACACATGTAACTGTTTAGTACACTGTACTTTTGTACAACAATGGTTAAATTTGACTTACCTGCCAATAATAACATCTCTATTATTTACACTAATTTTTCTTCCTTCTTTTCTTCCATTTATGTACATACAAAATATTTAATGTTACTGAATCTTACAAATTTAGGAGTTAATTTCCTATCAACTAACAAATTATTTGTCTCAAGTGATAATTCTACTAAGGATACATTAAAATAAACCTCCTAATACACTAAAATAGCACCCTTTTGCTAAACTGGCTACACATATTTTTAGGAGGGTGACTGCCAGGCCTAAGGGATATATATTTGATGGCAGCAGGGCAGATGTGGCAACAAAGAGAAATAGAGTAAAAAAAGGAAAAGGTTTGGAGTACTATGAAAAAGGTGCTATGAACACTTTTTGAAAATTACTATATTTAATTTCAAATGGTATGTATTTCATTTCTCTTGAGTAAACACCAAAGAATAGAATTACTGAGTTTGTCATATGCCTGCTGATGTGGTGAATAACACTGATTCATTTTCAAATATCAAACCAGCCTTGAATGCCCAGAATGGGTCAGTCCCACTTGGTTGTGCTGAATAATTCTTACCACACTTACAAAAAAAAAAAAAAATCCACACTTACAGGGAGGGTGGGGGAAGGGCATTCTATACTGTTCTCATTTGAGCCACATTTCATTTTAAAAGTTAATAAAAGCCAATAAAATGAGCTATATAGCAAAGTCTATAATGTATCTTGAAATAGTATACATAAATCCTATCATTCCAAGAGCTATAATAATTTCAGTACATGATAAAGTCTATCTAAGGAGAAAAAGACCAAACACTATAGTATGTTCTACTGACCTAAAATTTTATATAAAGAAAGAATAACCTTAAGAGTTCTATGTCAAGACTTCTACAATTTTAATATTTAATGGAAACTAATGCTTGCATCATCTTCCATAAATACAAACATATACTTCATTATTTTTCAAATTTTAAAGTACTTTATTCCATAGCATGTGGTTTATAAAAAGTAACCAATAAGTATCTGTGAAATTAGTAATTCTAAATCATCTTCACTTCCAGATAAGTAGTAGTAATTTTGTCCTAAGGAAGTAGTTTTGAAATAATCATTGGTTTTCTGCTTTTACAAGTTGCCAGCAATGTATTTACTATGAGTTCAGTTCTTACCATACATATGTTCAGGTTCCAAATCTGTACCTCCGACTCCCTCCCCTCTCCTTAACTCCAGGTAACAATTTTCAAATGCCCTTTAGGTATTGTTCAGGTACCTTAAATAAAATATATCCCAAACTAAAATTACCTAGTCTCTGTATTATTTAGCAAATATGTACCAACTAATACACACACAGTGCCAGACACTATGCTATGGACTGTAGGTACTGAGACATAGTTCCTTTTCTTGAGAGCTAAAATGTAGCAAGGAAAACAAGTATTTTCCTTCTAATGGTTTCCTTCCTTCCTCAGCAGTGTTCCTTCTTAGTATCTTCTGAAACTTTCTCCTTCCTCCAGATCTCTTTAGGCCTCGTTTCTTTCATACTCACACCCTTGATGATTGTATCTAATCTCAGGCTTTATATACCATCTATATGCTGGCAACTCCCAAATATGTATAGCTAGCACACTTTCCTCTTGATTGAACTCCAAACTCCTATTAACATTTGGATATCTTATCTTAAATGTAACATGTCCTAAAATAAGCTGATTTTTTCCATTAAAAATTACAACTCCCATAGATGCCCCCATCTCAGCTGGCACCAGCTCTATCCTTCCACATGCATGATAGACCAATACCACTGAGATCTCCTTGACTCTTATCTCACATCCCACATCAAAACCAGCACGAAATCGTGCTAACTCAATCCTCAGGTGTTTCTAGAGTCTGTCTACGTCTGATAACTTCCACCACTATCACCAGAGGTGACAGAAGAGCACCTAAAGTGGTTACTTTTCACCCTTGTACCATAGTGCTCCTGCACAGAGTAAATCTTTAAAATCCAAGTCCAGCTCATGCTCTAAATGGAAGTAAATGCCAAAGTACATGTATGTCATCTTCAATTTCTTTCATTAGTGTCTTATAGTTTTTGGAGTACAGGTCCTTTGCCTCCATGGGTAGGTTTATCGCTAGGTATTTCATTCTTTTTGGTGTGATGGTAAATGGGATTGTTTCCTTAATTTCTTTTTCTGTTATTTCGTTGTTACTGTTTAGAAATGCAACGGATTTCTGTATATTAGTTTTGTATCCTGCAACTTTACCAAATTCACTGATGAGCTCTAGTAGTTTTCTGGTCACTTCTTTAGGGTTTTCTATGAAAAGTATCATGTCATCCATGAACAGTGACAGTTTTACTTCCGCTTTTCCAATTTGGATTCCCTTTATTTCTTTTTCTTCTCTAATTGCTAAGGTTAGGACTTTCAAAATTACATTGAATAAAAGTGGTGAGAGTGGGCATCCTTGTCTTGTTCCTGATCTTACAGGGAATGCTTTCAGCTTTTCACCATTGAGTATGGTGTTAGCTGTGGGTCTGACATATATAGCATTATTATGTTGAGGTGTATTCCCTCTATGCCCACTTTCTGGAGAGTTTTTATCATAAATTTATGTTGAATTTTCTCAAAAGCTTTTTCTGCATCTATTGAGATAATCATTAATTAATTAATGTGGTGTATCATATTGATTGATTTGCAGATATTGAAAAATCCTTGCATCCCCGGGATAAATCCCACTTGGGGAAGAAAACTGAATTTGAAAACACACATGCAATTCAATGTTCACAGCAGCACTATTGGCCAAGACATGGAAACAACCCAAATGTCCATCAACAGATTACTAGATAAAGAAGATGTGTTTACACACACAGAGAGAGAGGAATACTACTGAGTCATAAAAAAGAATAAAATAATGGCATTTGCAGCAACATGGATGGACCTGGAGATTGTCATTCTAAATGAAGTCAGAAAGAGAAAGAAAAATGTAATATGATATTGCTTATACGTGGAACTAAACAACAGGATACAAATGAACTTATCTACAAAACAGAAACAGACTCACATAACAGAGAACAAACAAACTTATGATTACCAGGAGGTAAAGGAGGTGGGAAGGGATAAATTGGGAATTAAAAATTCGCACTTCTTGGGGAGTGATGGAAGCTATCTTGATTGTGGTGGCAGTTTCACTGGTTCATACATCTATCAAAATTCCTCAAATTGTACATCTGAAATATGTGTAGTTTACTGTATAGGAATCACAATAAAAGGTGTTAAAAATAGTAATAAAGGCTAGTAATAAACAGTACAGAATATAACACTGAGTTCCAGTGTTAACAGGAACTGTATACTCAAATGATGATACTGGCTAGAGGTTAAGAGCTGTATGATACGGACCAGGTATAATACAATGAGTGGTAGTGTTTATCCTAAGTCTTTTGGTCATATACAAATTATCTATAACTCCTCAAAAACACTCATAAGCTGATAGAATTGTATAAAGCAGATACAAGCAACAAGGAATTGCTGAAACTAGGACAAAAAACGGGGGGGGGGGGACACTACAGTGCAACAGGCTGTCATAGCTTAAACACATTACTCTTTAAGAAATTGCATTAAAGTCTAAGATATTAATTTAATGATACTGCAGGGCCATAATTATACCATTCTCAATTCTGAGTAATAAATCAGGAGGATATATTGAGCCAAGTAATAGTTTCATACCATGAAAACCAGTGGCATGGTTTACTAACCTTTCCCAGATGCATATAATTTTATCAATAATACCCAGATTCTTTCATGTTTCTTTCCTTACACCTTAACATCTCTCATTTAAAAAGGACAAAAAGTAGAAAAGATACTCCTTTGGGGTAGAACATTGCACTTGATGATTTCTATTGTCACAACAACTCTAAAGTTCTGTAACACTACTTAACTGTCAGCATACAAAGATCTACAATGGTAATGAATCAAGTCCATTTGCTCTGGAATTTATCAAGCAGAAATCATCAGAAGAAAACTCACACAAATTAAAAACCAACTGACCTGAACTCTACAAAAACGACAATGTCATAAAAATGGGCAAAGTATTCCTGATCTTTAGAGATCAAAGAGACACAACTAAATGCTTACAGGAATGCTATAGGTGATCTTTAACTTGAAGGTGGGGATAGTGTGGGCAAATAGTTAAAAAGGACACTACTGGGCAACGGAAAACGAGATGTCAAATTTCTTGAGAGTGATAATGACACTGTGGTTATATATAAGGATTTCCTTGTTATTGGGAAATGCTTATTCCAATTTTATTCCAATATAATATGTTCATTCTAAAATTTAAGTTTCTACTTCTCTCTCCTTCCAAGGTAAGCACTTAACATTTTCGGAATATATCTACCACACTTCCTTCAATGTTGATCAAACTAAACAAAACTAAATCAAGACTATATGCCCCAGGGGAACAGTGACCATATCCTTTTACTTCTCATAATTAACTGTAATTCCAGCTCCTAAAAATGTATCTGGCACAGAGTGATCTCTCAATAAATATTTGTTGTTCAATTCATTTACATTGTACAACCTTTTTTTTTAACCTTTAATACTACACTGTAAATATTTTATGTCACTATTGAGGGAGCTACACTACAGTCCACTCTTATGGATGTATCAAATTATGTAATGAACAAGGGTCATTACAGTTGTTACCAGTTTCTCATCATTATGAACAGGGCAGTGACTATATATAAATACAGAAATTTAAAGATATATATACCTATGTACATGTATGTATCCACAGCATTTTAATTAAATGGTCATTTTAAATTGTTTATACTTACTCTCTACCTTGCTTTAAGCTCTCATTGATCATTTATAGATATAAATATATATGAAATCTAATAGGACAATACATTAATTACAATCTGACTTTCTAGTTTCATCTTATTATTTGCTAAAACACAGCCGAAATTTTAGTAATATAATATAACATGTTCCTAAGTACAAAAAGTTAAGGGCAAAAAAATCTTACCATTCTTGCTGACATCCAGTTCCCTGAGATTAATGAGATTTGCAATAGATGCTGGTAATGCTGTTAAATCATTATCAGGCAAACTCAGCTTGTGTAGAGACTGACAGTTAAAAAGTTGCTATTAAAAAAAGGTGAAAAAGGATTTTGATTATTCCTTAAGATTCCTTAAATATTTCATTTATTAATCTTTTTGCAAATAAGCATTATAAATGTCATTAAAACTGAATGAGTTATACCTACACAAATACCAGAAAAGATCTCACTGTTTTTTGCTTTTATGGCTCTGAAGACATTGGACTACTCAGAATGATTTATATCCTCACACCTCTGCCCTGGGCAAAATGCATTTAGTGAAAATAAGTATATGGTATATTTTCTGTTGAGGTCATAAAAAATTAGTCGCTGTTGAATATGGTGAACTATGGAATATATATTGCAAGCATCCTTATTCCAAAATGGAAGTTTATATAAATTAAGTTCAAATATGTACATTTAAAATGACTCAAAATATAAAATTCTGATTTGGAAGGACAAAATAAATAAGGGAACAAATATACTGGTATGCTAAAATCACAATAATGAAATGTGACCTAAACGTACTTAAACAAAAGCAGTAAGTAAACAGGCCACTTCTAAGTTTCATACCAAAAAAAAACTGTATGGAACACAGAGGCTGTTCAGGCAGTGAAAACACTCTGATAGGATAATGATGAATACATGTCATTACACATTTGTCCAAACCCACAGACTATACAACACCAAGAGTGAACCATAATATAAACTATAGCCTTTGGGTGATTATGATTTTTCAACAAAGGTTCATCAATTTTAACCACTCTGGTGAGTTAACCACTCTGGTACTACTCTGGTGGGGGATATTCATGATGGTAGAGGTTATGCTTGTGGCGGATAGGGTAGGTATTTGGGAAATCATTATACCTTTCTCTTAATTTTTCTGTGAACCTAAACTAATCTAAAAAAAGGGAAGTCTTTAGGAAAAAAAACTTTTGTTAGGATGGTACTATTCAGAAGTACCATCCTATTTAAGAAGAGCATTCTTCCAGAAATGGAATATTCTTAGGCATGATAAGTGATTCAATTAACTGCACTATCATAGTAAGCCTCTCTCCTCTCAGCACAGTCCCCAGACTGAGACCCTGGTGGTGGTGATTAAAGAAAGGGATGAATTTTAGTCTTTCATGTTCTCTGGGAGAACTAGATAAAGAAGATAAATTACCTGATGAAGAACAACACACAAGGAAACAGTCAATTACAAAGCACTCTACCACAGTCTAGGAAAATAATTCATAAACATGCAAACCACAACCTTTAATATTTTATCCTGGGCACACACAGATTTCTTTATAAGATAATCCTGGATGGCACTGTCTTTCAAAATGTTTTTACTGCTGGCCACTGAAAGAAAAGCCTTTTTCAAAACACTGCCAGCCAGTTTGTATATATACACATACACAAATTTAAAATATTGTTACCACTGATACATGTTACACTCTCTATTTTCTACTCTATTATAGTTAGGGTTGTCAGGTAAAACAGGATGACTGATTAAATTTGGATTTCAGATAAACAATAATTTTTTAATAAAATGATGTCATATATTGCATGAGATACACTTATACTAAAAAAATTATTTTTTATCCAAAAATTGCAATTTACTTGGGGAGCTTATAATATTATTTTCTAAATCTGCCAGTCCAAATCATAGTTCAGTTTTTGGAAATCCCACACATATTAAATTGACTTTTATAAGCTACTAAGAAGTCTCCTCCACCCACAGCTTGAAAAACACTGCTGTCTGGGTGGTAAAACTCTCTGAACAAATTAAAACTATGGCAGGTTTTTCCCTCTAAAATAAGAAATTGAGTAGAGGATGAAAAGGGATTAGAATTTAAGAAAAAAAAAAAAGTAGCCACTAAAAATTTTTAGCAAAGATGGTGTCAATGTGAGAAGATGCTTCATGGCAACAAACCAACTTTCTCCTGCTAGTTGTTGTTACATTTCAGAAATGTCAAATCCTCCAAAATCTTTCCAAACAAACTGAAATGGGGCAAACACAATACTACCTCTAAAAGGCTGTTTAACAACAAAACTATGATGTGATAACTAAAAGGAAAATTTATTCTCAATTACAATAATGCACAGATCGATGGCTCATGAAAATTAGAAAGAGAAAACACTAATTTCAATTCTTTGTCTAGTTAAACTGACTGGCTGCAGAAATTGTGTAGTCTTATCTACCCTAGTGGCTATATAAAAACTGGAATTCAATATAACATTTTAAATTATATGCACAAATATTCAAGCAATTAATTTGAAGAAATAAAGGTTAAAAATGCTATTAACAAATTTTGAATTGTGCTGCATACTCTAAGATGAAATTAAACAAAAAAAAACGTTAACAATGCACACAAATGTATCTGCAGCATTAGGGTAATGTTAGGAATATCATCTTTCTAGGCATAAAAATAACCAAAGTCAATTCTTGCAAGAAAGTATTAACATACCTTTGGAAGCTCTTCAATCTGATTAGCATCCAAATAGAGCTCCTCCAAAGTTTTTTCAAAAGTAAAAATCTCTTTGGGAACCTGTTCCAAACTGCAATGAGAATAATCAAGAGTAGTGACAGTCTCCTCTTCTCCACGTAGACAACGACATGGTACCAACCGCACAAACAAACTTCGTTTTGTAGTCATTTTTAGACACTGCAATATTCAAATAAAAATAAACTTACTAAAAACATATGTATTATAACAATGTTTCAAAATGAATCACTCCAATTCAATTCTCAGTTTACCACAGATAAATATCTTCTCCCCTACACACTCAAATGGAATGCATTTATCATTGCTTTGCTATCAAATTCTATATACAATGAATTTGAAATAAAACTCAAGCATTTTAGGACTTTACAAAATGATTCATAAAGTAACCATTTATATACTTTTGTAAGAACCATGCCTTATGAGTCTGCTCACCCTCAACAAGAAAAACTCTAACACAACAAAGATATTTAACTTCTGACTAAGCTGTTTCTTAATTAAGAACTTGACTATATGCAGTTCTGAGTAGAAAGTGGGAGTGCAAAGATATTTTCAGGTCTTCTAACCAGCCATTAACTTTCCTATAACTCTCCCACGTCAAAATTACAATCTATGCCAAACATACTTTGTTTCAATTAATATCGGTGTTTTAATTTTTCTAAAGAGTTTATAGGTCTTATATTTGTTTAAGGTTATACATTAGAGAAGAAATTTGCTTCAATAAAATGCAGAGTTCATTTTCAATCTAATTGAAGGAAAGGTTCAATTCTGAATTAGTGAAAATTCTCAAGGCTAATTTTATTAAGAACACAATGTACGTACATAGGTTAATTCCAACTAGGCTAATGTATCAGCAAGTCTATTTCAATAAATAAGAATGACTGCTAATTAATGTTATCAATTCCTGTAAATAAATAATAGATTCTTGAGCTCAGCAGAAGACTACTAGAATATTAGATTACTTCTAACCAGACCCAAGATCAGGTTGAAGTTAGTGAGGCAAATGCCTCAGGCACAAAATGCAAGAAGGCACCAAAAACACTGAGTAATCAAATTAAATATTTTAATGCAATAACTTTCTTAAGAAAATCAAAATCACTGAAAAGTATTCCATTAATGAACAAAATGGCTAATTTTAAAATAAAGACAGAATCAGTATTACTTTTCTTTTGCCTCAGGCTCCAATGTGGCTATACAAGGCACTGCTTCTAACTCTTCTAGTTCAAATTATAGGATGTTCTTAAAATGTCTGACAATATGATAAATACTTCCCTTGCAATTAAAAAAAAATCTGACTATTCTTACTCAATTACCATAAACGTTAAATTCTTTATATAAACTGTATGCTTATTCTCATTTCATCCTCATGTGTCTTTCTAAGACATGTACTATTATTATCCCTATTTTTCTACAACGAAATTGATTCTGTGCTCCTAAGTGCACATTATATACTGCATTATATACTGCTTCTCAATATATAATGATATACTTGAACTGAGGTTCACGAAATAATTCAAATATCAATAGGTCTTAATCTGGGGAGTATTTATTTTATTTATTTATTTAAATGGCAGTACTGCGGACTGAACCCAGGACTTCATGCATGCTAGGCAAACACTCTGTAACAATGAGCTATACCCTCCCCAATCAACAGGACTTTACTACATACTTCTCCTCTAGGGTTTACAAAAAACAAACTTCTGATGGGATTCAAGCCCAAAACATGGCACCTTGGCATATGGAATATTCTCAAGTGAAGGAGTCTGAGGAAACAGCAGAAGCAGGAAGGGTCACTCTGACCTCCCATGCCCTTCTCCCCTGAAACAGGTCATAAAATCCTCATGTGAAATGTGCCCTCCCTATACCAGGAGGAATCTCTGAAGATGAAGGGACAAGAATCCTAACAAACAGGCCTTACTAAATTTCCCCCAGTTTACTACAATTACTTCATACACTTTGATCCATCATACAGTACACAACTGTCCACTCTTCACAAAACATTGCATAAAAATACTCAGGTTTAACTGTTTCTTTGGTACTTCACTTACTTACAAAGGCTTCCTGTGTCACCTAAAACTTGTATTAAATAAATGTATATACTTTTCTCCTGTTTATCTGTCTTTGTCCATTTAATTTTCAGACCCAAGTCAAGAACCCTAGCAAGGTGAAGGGAAAATTTTTCCTTCCTTACACTACGATGTCAAAGATCAAATGTTTCTACCTAAAATTTTTCTGTCATGGCTATGTAATGCACAGCATATAGACTATAGTTAATAACACTGTTTGGCATATTTGAAAGTTGCTAAGAGAGTAGATCTTGAAGTTCTTACCACAAGAAAAAGAATTTTTGTTACTATGTATGGTGACAGATGTTAAACATACTGTGACACAGTTAGACATACTGTGAGGATCATTTTGCAATATATACAAATATTGAAACTTTATGTTGTATACCTGAAACTAATATAATGTAATATATCAATTATACCTCAATAAAAACAAAAAATTATTTTGTCAATAAAGTTTACTGAACATGCTTTATCTATTTTTATATGAAGCTGTGTTTTATTGATAAGAATAAGAAGTTTTAATGATCTAGTAAGAATTTAATCACTCAACGGGAATTTAGTTTATATTTGTGTTTATGACATAATAAAAAATATTCTGGAGGAGAGTATAGATCAGTGGTAGAGTGCACGCCTAGCATGCATGAGGTCCTCGGTTCAATCCCCAGTACCTCTATCAATAAACAAACAAGCAAACAAATAAACCTAATTTCCTACCCCCACAACCAAGCAAAAAAAAAAACAACCATAAAAAATTAAAATAAAATAATTTTTTAAAGATTCCAAAAATGAATACACAATTTCTTGTTCAAGAGACTCTTTTACTTCAACTGATAATGAGTTAGGGGGTACTAAAGAAAAATGGGAAAGAACTCTATCTGCTCTGTCCAATATGGTAGCCACTAGATACAGTGGCATTTTAACCTTAAAATTCAAGTTAAACAAAATTTTAAATCTGGTTTCTCAGTCACACTAACCACATTTTCAATGGTCAAGAGCCACAGGTGGCTAGTGGCTACCATACTGAATAAGAAAAGATACAGAACATTTCTTTCACTGCAGAAAGTTCTAAGAAACAGCACTAGTACAATGTTTCAAACTATTATTCTGGTTCATATTATAACTACTGTCTGCTTATTTTTTATATGACAGTATCCAGTAATTTGGAAGATATGACCTAAAAACATCCATTTCCCAGAAATTACAATGAATTTGGGAGTATAATTCCTAGCTGAGAATAAAGGACATGAAATGTTATTATCACTTATATGTGATTTAAGAGTATATTTAGTTTAGTATGTTTAAATCATCTGTGCATGGCACTTGATGGAAGGCAATTTACAGGGCAGAGTAACTGTTATCGAAGGTAAAACAACCTCCAAGATTTTCCTGCAGAGTTAATCATAAATACATCAAGTTGCAGACAGACGGTCAGAAACTGCCAAATTTCTCAGAAGAGAATGAATTCAGAGGAAGATTATTAGATGCTTAGCTCTAGGAAGTTGCAAAGAGTTTACATTTCAAATGAAAACAGCAAAACAAAACAAAAATCAAAAAACAAAGAAACTTCCTACGGGCAAAGGTGTGAAAAGAGCAACTTAGACCTCTGATTAAATTCTGTGGTCCTTGAGCCAATATAAAAATGAACCCCCATTTAGCAGACTAAAAACTACTGACTGATGAGAAATGAGGGCAGAGGAGGGAAGTTCCATATGAAAGAGAAACAAATGAATAACAAGACCCAAAGAGACCCTCCTTTACACAATACTACAAAGAAGGAAATCAAAGGGGGAGACACTGGCCTGATCTGAACAGGAAGTGATCAACCACAGGGACTACTTGTTAGAATTTTAGTGTTGTGATAAGAGCGAGCCATTTTATAAACCAGGCTAAAAACAGTAGACATAAAAACATTCTGGTCAAATGGAGGAAGAGGAGCCAATCAAGAATAAAAGTACAATAAGCCGAACACTTTCTAACAAAAGAAATTAAAACTACTTACCACTAAGTTGAATTTATCTCCCTGATGTTTCTTAATTGAGCCAACATTCTATGGAAACAAACAAACAAAAAAACACCAAATTAACAATAAAAACAGATCTTTAAGGGGGGTAGGGTATAGCTCAGTGGTAGAGTGCGAGCTTAGCATTCACAAGGTCCTGGGTTCAATCTTCAGTATCTCCGTTAAATAAATAAACCATATCCCCTCCCTCAAAAGAACAAATTCCTTTAAAAAAAACAAACAAACAGATTTTTATCACTTTAAGAAACACCTCTTCTTATTTACCTCAAAATGTAAATTAAAATTTTCAGTAATTCAGCAGCATAAACTGATGCACACAAATTTACTAACTTTAAAATACGTGGCTACTTTCTTAATCAGTCACTTGATTTACTGTTCAGAATAAACTGGTAAATATTGAGAGCCCTCATCTGTATCCTACAACAGATACCTCTCTATCCACCATTAAAATCCCATTTATTTGCATTTACTAAGAAATAATAAAGTTTTCCTAAGCGAATAAATCCTACTCATCAATTATATTTAAATTTAGTCGTTTTTAACGGTTCTGTGTGGTTTATCAGATTCTGTTCCCCCTTTCTAGAATTCTTCTTTATTCAGGGTGTTAATGGACCCAACTAAATACCCACTTTGGAGCTTTCCAAAAAGGGTGGACAGGTGATGGACAACACAGTTAATATCAATGACATATACTTAGAAGTCTGCTTTGGGGGTGGGATGGGGTTGGTTCTCGGAAAACATTTGCTTTCCTTATCCAGGGACAGATGTGAACACTGTATATCTACTGTTGCGACAACCATCCTATGACCATGAGTTAACAAGCGTGAGGATTAAAAACCAACCAATAAGGGCTGACGGTGTAGAAAGACCGAACAACACACTGGGGGTCTCTAATAGCACTGCTGCGTAGCTGAACCAATGCTAACTACAAAAGTATCAGAACTTCTTGGTATATAAGAAAACGAAATCTCCTATTTGCTTAAACCATTGCTAGGTTTTCTGGACCAGGAGAACAAAACAAAAGAAACTTTGGGCACAATGGTGTAACTAGCTGAAAGAAATTCACTTAGGGTATTTTTCAAAACTGCTGTAGATGACTGTAGCTTCTCTCTCAAGATTCTGATTTAGGAGTTTAGTCAGAAAACTCAAGACTATTTATCATAAATAAAACGCTTATGTGATTCTTTTTTCTAACAGTTTCAGCCATAATCAATGCATAGTCAATATTTCACCTAGACTCAAATCACCATCTTTTCTCTTTCACCATTCTCTACTATTTTTTTGATATACTCCCGGTTGGGGAATTATTATAACAACTGAAAAGTGAAATTACTGCAAGAGTTGTTTAAAATGTAGTATGTTACACTTCCTTAATGATTATGAAGAGATCACAAGTTATACTTGGCTAGATTTAAGAGAAATCTTACGTCAGAACAATCTTAAAATCAGCTCAGAAGTTAAAACGCACAACAAAGGCTCCTTGGGCATGCCCATAGTTGTTAGATGGCATTTAGTAGTCGTGTGAGTTCATTTTAGTTTACTTATGGCTCCCACAGTATTTGCTACTCTGTATTTGGTATATTTGTGCTTAGTTCTGAGGCACTTCATGGATGTTATTAACCCATTACTGTTAAGTACATGAATAGGAAACAATGAAAATAGTTCTATGCAAAAGAATAGGAATAAAAGAAACCTATGTAATGAAAAAAAATGCTGTATAGGAGCATCTGATTCTGAAAGACAAAAATAACGGAATGTATAAAATGCGCAATGCCTACAACATATATAGCAAGAAATGAAGGAAGGAGGCCTGTGTAAAAAGCTAAATTTCATACTTCTAAGATCAATATCACTGTCTGACCCCTACTAGCCTAATTACTAATTCAGGAGAAAGCTGAGAGTTTCTTCAGTCAAACTTTCATATCAAACCATGGTTAGCCTACACATGTCTAAACAATTCTTACTGTGGAGTAAAGTAGTAGAGTGAAGCACACTGAAGTTATAAAGGAGTTTCTACACTTGCAAAAATTTCCACTTTTATATTTTTACATTTTTTACATAATAGCTTATAATTTTTACATAATAGATCCTTATAATTTTGCAAAATGCATACATCCATACAAACAATAGCAATCAAGATACACAGTCCTTCTAACACCTCAGAAAGTTCCCATGCACTACTTTCCCGTCAACACCCTGACCAAGGCAACCTGTCCTGAGTAAGAGTGCTGACACTTGGGTACAAGGGTTATGAGAATGCAGGCTTTGGTTCCTGGGGGTAAATACAGGGGAGTGAAACTGCTAGATGCTAGTCTACATGTGTGTTTAATTTTATTTAAAAGCAAGATAAACAAGTAGTTTTACAAAGTGGTTTTACCATGTAACACTCCCAGAGTTTCAATTACATCCTCACCAACACCTGATGTTCTCAGTATTTCTTAATTTTCACATAGGTAGTAGATGCACATTAGTGTCTTAGTATTTATTTTTATTTAAAAATAGTTGATTTACAATGTTGTGTTAGTTTCTGGTGTATAGCATAGTGATTCAGTTATATATATATTACATATATAATATATATATTTCTTCTCATATTCTTTTTCAATTATAGGCTATTATAAGGTACTAAATACAGTTCCCTGTGCTATACAGTAGGACCTTGTTGTTTACCTTATATATAGTAGTTAGCATCTGCAAATCCCAAACTCCTAATTCATCCCTTCCCACCCCTTTTCCCCTCTGGTAACCATAAGTTTGTTTTCTATGTCTTAGTCTGCTTCTGTTTTGTAAATAAGTTCATTTGCCTCATTGTTTTAGATTCCACATGTAAGTGATACTATACGGTATTTTTCTTTCTCTATCTGATTTACTTCACTCAGTATGACAATCTCCAGCTCCATCCATGTTACTGCAAAATGGCATTATTTTAATCTTTTTATGTCTGAGTAGTATTCCACTGTATATAAGCACCACAACTTCTTTATCTAATCATCTGCCAATGGGCATTAAGGTTGCTTCTGTGTCTTGGCTGCTGTAAATAGTGCTGCCATGATCACTGTCATCCTGCTTTTGTTTTGCACTTCTCTAGTTACAAAATGGCACAGCAGAGCCTCATCTGTACTTGGATCTCATTTAAGTGATAAGATACTGGTCTTATGTCTGACAGACACTCTAGTGAGATGAGACTTTTGGAGAAAAGAGTGATCAAATTTTGTATATGAGAGGAAAGTAAATTACTGTGCAAGAGGATAGACTATTAGAAAATAATTTTTCATGAATATCTCGCATTTCTGCATGGTCTGGGTCCTCTGAGAAACGACATTTATAGCCAACTTGTTTAAATAAAAAGATATTCCAGATACTAACACTAAGCAACACTGAGACAGTTTCATATACTCTCTCCAGAGAAGATCTGTTTAAATTCCAGAGTAAAAACAAGGTTTCTGTCTCTCACTCTCCCGAGGAAATAGAAGACAGGTCACCAGTGGTCCTATGTGAGATCAGAGTTTCCAAATTTGGGTTTCCTCTTCTGTAATGCACACCACTACTTGTGTAGGTACCATCTGACTCTCAGTTTGAAGACTGAGGCTCAGGTAACTGACACAAGATACTGCCCTGGTTGCTGCTTTTGTACTGAGTAACAAATTGTCTCTGATCTGGAGGTTTTGTGTCTTCCGACAGGTTAACATGTTAGCTTGTAAGTGGGGTAAAATCTCAGCACCTTTACTGTTTCTGATTTAACCACTGTAAATTAAGAAACATGGCCACAACGTTTTCTTATACCATCTAAAATCAAGAGATCGAATCTATTTTCCCACTCCTTGAACTTGGGCTTACCTTTGTGACTTGCTTATACCAACTCAATGTGGCAAGTTTGATGGCAAGTAACAGCGCCTATGACTCAAGAAAACTTACAACTTCTGCCTTGCCTTTCTTTGAATGCAGCCCTGAGGACATGACACCATAAAGATGCCACACGTTGATTCACAAATTCAAGAGCAATATAAACTGCTGTAGTTTTAAGCCATCAATCCTAAGTTTATCAATTGTATTGATTTTTTCAAAGAGAAAACTACCATTTGCTTATTTACTTGAGGTATATTTTACATTTCATTGATTTCAATTTTCTCTATGTTTTCTGCCTTTTATTTATTTTGAATTTAACTGCTCTCTTTTTCTGACTCTTAGGGTGAAGCTTATTAAATAATTGATTCTAATACTTTATTATTCCAGATTTAAAGCTATAAATTCTGAGATGCATTTAAGATTTGATATGTGTCTTTTTGTTGAATGTGTTTAAAATGCTTTCTAATTTCCCATTTAATTTATTCTTTTACCCATGAGTCATTCAGAATAATTTTAATTTCAAAACATTCAGAGATCTACTAAACCTCATTTTGTTACTGATTCCTAATTTAACTCCAACGTAGTCAGAAAAAGTAATATTATGATTTCAAGTCTTTCTAGCTTGTTGAAGATTTGACAGTCTCACATAAGAGCTACCTTGGTGAGTGTTTCGTGTACATTTAAGTGTCATATTCTGCATCTCTTGGGTGTACTCTTCAAACTATGTCAAGTTAAATTGATTGATAGTGGTGTTCAGGTCTTCTGTCCCTTACTAATTTACAGCATTCTTTTCCTACTAATTACTGAAAAGTACTGAAATCTCTAACCATAAATGTAAAGATATCTATTTCTCCTTTTATTTCTGTCAATTTTTGTTTCATGTATTTTGAATCTGTTATAAAGTGAATATACACTTAGGGTTCTTCTTGATGAATGGATCCTTTAATTGTTATAAAATGTTCTTATTCTCTAATAATCCTTCTCTTTAAATATATTTTGCCTGATACCACTATAGCCATAGGAGCTTCTTTTGGTAAGTATGGTATGGGAATACTTACCAAAAGAAGTAATAGATGGGAACAGATATAACAGATCTGTTCCCATCTATCACTTTAAACCAAATTTATCTTTAAAGTGTCTATTTGTATGAAACATAGTTGGGTCTTACTATTTTATCCAATCTGACAATTTCTACATTTTGAGGGCAGGCTTAGACCCCTTACATTTAATATAATTACTGGTGAGACTTAAGTCTATTATATTGCTATCTATTTATTTGTTCTTTGTTCCTTCTTTCCTGCCTTCAAATAGTTTTTTTCCCTCCTATGTTATATTATTTTATGGCGTTTAAAATATATATATATATATATACATAGATAGATAGATATAAATTGTCCTAGGAATGTAGAGTATATATTCTTAATTCATCATAGTCCTCCTTCAAACAATATTATACTAATTATACTATATAATATTACATACGATCTAGCAAATGTATAACTTACTTATGTTTACGCTGTCCTATATTTCATGCTATCGTCATAAATTTTACTTCTACATATTATAAATCCCACAATATTTTTTTGCTTTATACTATTCAACTGTCATTTATATATATTTAACAATGAGAAAACAGACTTTTATGTTTATTCACATATTTACCATTTCTTGAAGTCTATTTCTTACTACAGATTCGCTATTAAGCCCATTTGAACACTTTTTAAGATACTGTATTTTTCAGTTCAGAATCTGCATTTGTTTTTCTGCAAAGTTGCCATTATTACTCTTCTGAAATACTCAATCCCTCACATATTATCCTGTAAATTGCTTTAAAATCACTATCTCTTAACTCTAATAACTAGGTCATCTATAAGTCTGCTTTTGTTAACTGTTTTCTCTTAATTATACAATCATATTTTCCTATTTCTTTGCATGTTTCATAGTTTTTCATAGTATTTTAGGTGCTTTTTTGTAAAATGACAGCTGAGAATTGAGTGTAATATTGTTAGGTTTTACTTATTTCCCAGAGAGTCTACACTCTTCTCTCAGCTAGCATGAGTGACTGGTAACTCGGATTCCTAGTAGTGTCAATTTTAGCTGGGGACTGGCTGCAGCTTTAGAGTGAATTCCTCTTTGATCAACTCAGCTCCCATCTTCCCATCCTCAACCACAGCCATATCTTTTTGATCTTGTCAAAATGTGAGATAGGAAGAATTGTGTTACAGTTCCAGATATTTTTGGTTTGGTTTACCTTTAGATTCAACTTCAGCAAGGTCCCATAATTTGAACCATTAGAATTTGCAGGACTATACATTTCTCTAGGTTTTTCAACTCCTCCTCTACTGCTCTTTATGGCAAAGTTCAACGTGGATAAAATTGTCAGGCTTAATGATTTCATTCTTCCTTTGCGGTTCTGTCAGATTCCCATCCCTTCCCCACAGTCCACGCTGTCATTTGAAGACTGAATGATTTATCTTCATCCTTTCCGTCTTTCTATTTATAGCAAGTCCTGCTTCTCCATCCTATACTGAAACCACACAGGGAAACTGCCACACTCTTGGCTCAACTATGAGACGTTCATGTATCTCTGGAAATCAGTTCACTTAGGATTCCTTGATTCCACTGATTTTTTGCTAACTTTTTTTTTAATGTGATTTTTATCTTTTACAGGTTTTTCTTATTTTGAACAGGTCTCCTATATGCTAACTAGAAATATCAGGAGATTTCCAGTGTCGATGAAAAGGTTGTTTATAGAAAAGATAATCCCATGGAAGATAACCAGTCTGACTCATCCCTCTATGAAGAAAATTTGGTCAAGGTAGACAAAAAAAATCTTGACAGTTCTCCATCTTAGTTTAGGAGGAGTGACAATTTATGGAACAAAAAGCGGGCCTAATTATTTTTACAGAGAAAAACCATGCCACAATTAGAAATAAGTCTACAAATGCAAACAATATAGAACTAGTTTACTTAACTCTATCTAGTCCTAGATAGAACTGGTTTACTTAACTCTGAAGGCCTAACATTAGATCATTCTATAATCAGAGGGAAGAAGCAGAGGGAGAATGAGGAAGGAAAACAGCTCAATATGGCACACAACCAATCTTAGGGAAGGTGAAATTGTGCCAAAAAGGAATACTGAAAGTCTATGAGTAAATTTCAACTTTTTCTAACACATAGTTGGTTCTGTTATTTTCAACAAAGGTCAGTAAAAGCTGTGCCAAGAGACATTTGTGGCAATATGTATCACAACGTATATTCACAATGATGGTGCTTAATATGGTAGGGAAATTAAATCTTGGTATTATTTCAAACCTAGAAACACGTTCTCATACAGTCTTGACTGGATTGGAAACTATTCCCATAACACAGTTCCATGGCAGGATGAACCTTCTTATGTGTATTCCCTTATTTCTCTTTACTTCCAAGTATTCATCTCTGCGCCAGAGTAACTCCCAATCTTCCTAGTTTCTGCTAATATTTGTAACAACTTCTTTTCCTCCTTGAACTCATTACACATGATCTGGGGGAACCTTGATGGGAACAGAAGAAGATGGTCAAGAAACCAAAGAGAATCTTAGTTTTCCTCTAAAATAGTCTAAGGAACAACTGATTTTGACCATATGCAGCATGCCAAACCAAGCAGGTGTATTTTTCCTCCTATCTTAAAAAGGACCTCTCCTGAAGATACCTCTCCAGGTAACAATCTCTGCAAGATTCCAAACAAGTTGTCTATATACATTGTCTTAGGTTATTTCATTAATTGTTCTCAAACCCACTCTAGTCACACTTTTGTCCCCACCACTTCAATGGAAACTATTCTTCCTAGGTCATTAATGGCCTACATTATTACCAAATCCAACAGACAACTGTAAGTTCACATCGCACTTGACTTACCAGTAGCATCACTCACCACTATTTTATCCATTTTCTTCACTTAGCTTCCAGGACACGACATCCGCCTAATTTTGTCCCTACAGTACTGGTCACATGTCAGCCTCCTTTGCCATTTGTTCCAGTTTATGCCACCTCAACAGACCATAGTGACAGAAAACACAGACGCTGGCCCTCTTCTCTATCTACACTCAAACCCTTGGTGATCACCAGTTTCAAGTCTTGAAATATTATCAATTCTGTAAATACTAAGTACTCTAATGACACCTACCTTAGTTTGAGTTACCCTAAAAACAAAGGCTGAAGTAAGGACTTGTGTGCAGGTAGGAATGACCTGAGGGAGCAGGAAGATTTTGAAATATGAAGGAAAGGTCAATATAAGTCATCCCTAAGGAAAACAGGGGACTCATTCTACTCAAACTCCCTGAGAAGCACACAAGACTCCCTGAGAAGCATACAAGAGGTCTCAGAATTATCTGTCTATAGTATAAGAGGCAAGCTGTCATCCATCTGCTCAGGTCTCCCACTGATTAAGGACTGCCTCTATGGACATTAGCTTTTCCTCACTACCAGCCCATGCTTGCTTTCTGGTCTAGATGGTCTCCCACAGCAAAGAAATCACTGGGGCTCACTTCCACTAAGAAGGTCAGCCTGAGGTGACTCTGAGCTCTCATGGTACTGTTTCTTTTAAACAAGGGTTAAAATTAGAAGTAAGCCAAGAGGTTGTGATGCTAGACACCAGAATGACCTGCTGCACTGAAGACTGGACCGCTCACATTAACCCCAAATTTGCATATCCAACTCCTTGTTCTATGTCTTCATTTAATGAAGGGAATTAAAGGGGAAAGCAGTAATTAATGATTTAGAAAAAGGAGTAAAAATGGCAAATGAATCCAAGAGCTGGTTCTCTTTTTGGTGGGACTAGAAGCATATAAACATGAAGAATTTCCCAGTAATTATAAAGATATAAAACACCAGCAGGAATCAGAATGGGAACTTTACAGCACAGATAAAAACTATTTTTGTATTTGGGAGTAAATATAGACCTTTATACACCATACAGCAAAACAAACAGGCATTTAAAAAAAATTCTGTTCAAATATATAGTGATGTGTTTTAACTTTTGCATGATTTTTTATATAAGTATAAACTTAAAAACTGTCTCAAGACATTGAAAATCATTGGTGAAGTTTAAAGGTTTATCAATAAATTACTTCTTTGAAAGACACTAAGCATCTGAGCACTTGCAAACTTACAACGAATGAAATTTGATCACAAGGTTCAGGACTCCTAAGAAATACGGAAAACTTCCCAATTCATGTTAATAAATTCAATATAACTGATACCAACACCTATCAAAGTTAGCATAAAGTATCCATATACTATTCATGTTGAAGGATACTTCAAAAAATCCTAAATTATACAGAATAAACTCAAATACAGTAGTATACTACTAAACATGACTAAAGAGAGTCAATTCTAGGAATGCCAAGATTAACAGACACAAGAAATATCTATTAAGAGTATATCAAACAAGCAGATGGAAAAGAATGGGGGGAGGGAGATGGATCTTGCTGACAAGGTCAAAAGGGAATCTAATAAAAGACAACATTCACTCTTGACAAGAATTTAAATAAACTAGAAACAGGTTATTTCTTCAATAAAAAGCCACCATCAGCATCATGTTCAAGAAAATAAAATACTAGATGTTCCTATGAAGATTAGAACGAATATCAGCGCTATCAAGAATGTGAAAAAGATAACTCACAGAATGGAAGGAAGTATTTGTAAATCATATATTTGATAAGGGACTTGTATCCAGAATATAAAAAGAACTCTGAGAACTCAACAATAAAAAGACAAATAACAAAACTTAATAACAGGCAAAGGATTTAAATAGGCATTTCTCCAAAGATATACTAATGGCAAATAAGCATATAAAAAGCTGCTCATTATCATTAGTCATTAGAGAAATATAAATCAAAACCACAAAGAAAACAACAAGGACCTACTGTATAGCACAGGGAACTATATTCAATATCTTGTAATAACCCGTAATGGAAAAGAACATGAAAAAGAATAAATATATGTGTGTGCAACAGAATTATTTGCTTTACACCAGAAACTAATACTGTAAATCAACTATACTTCAATTTAAAAAAAAAGGAAATAAAACCACAAAGAGAAAAATTTTACACCAACTAGGGATGGCTATACTAAAAAAACAGGTACTGGGACAAATGTGGAGAAACTGGAACCCTCATACATTGCAGATGTAAATGTAAAACTGGTGTAGTCACTTTTGGAAAACAATTTGGCAGTTCCTCCCCAAAATTAAACATAGTTACCACAGGACTCAACAATTCCACTTCCAGGTATATAAACAAGAAGACCGAAAACAACTGCTTTCAGAAAAACTTCTAACTAATGTTCTTAGAAGCATGATCCACAGTGGCCAAAAAGTGGAAACAATCTAATATCCATCAACTAATGAATGGATGGACAAAAGTTTTACATCTATATAATAAAATATGTATTATTCAGCTATAAAAAAAGAGAGAAACTACTGTAACATGATACAACATGAAAGAACTTGAAAACATGCTATAGTAAAGAAGCCAGATACAAAAGGCCAAATGATGATTCCATTTTTATGAAATGTCTTGAAATTTATAGAAACAGAAAGTAGATTAGTGGTTGCCAGGGTCAAGGGGCAGTGGGGAACAGGAGTGACTGCTAATGAGTATGGGGTTTTGGGGGGGTGATAAGATTTTTTTGGAATTAGATGATGATGGTTGCAGAGCCTTGTAAATGTACAAAAAAACTGGACTGTACACTTTAAACAGGTGAATTTTTCTATGTGTGAACTATAGCTTGACTGAAAAATATCTTAAAGAAGAAAAAAAGAAAACGACCAGGACACTAGTTAATACCCCTATGGTGAACACAATAGATTCCAAACCGATTTCCTAATCCTGTTCAGTTGGCACCTGACTTTTTACTTAAAATTATCTTTTTCTTTCTCACTAAACAGTATGCTTTTTTTTTTTTTTTACAGGGGAGGTAATTATTTATTATTTTTTTAATGGAGGTACTGGGGATTGAACCCAGGACCTTGTGCATGCTAAGCATGTGCTCTACCACCTGAGCTGTATCCTTCCCCCTTACTTAAAATTATTTTACTACATTTCTTTTCCATTTAAAAACTTAAAATATTTTAAGTTACTTACACCCCAAACTCCACAATCCAATCCCAATTTACAACTTCACTGAGTCAAAGGACCTTTGCTCAGGTGAGGCCTTATAGCTTACTACAGATTCGTTCTTTCCACCTGACACTTCAATATGCTAATTATTTCTTTGGTTCTTTCAGTGGTGTTTTAAATGAAGTTGTCTATAAATAAAATGTTTTTATGCAGTGTGTACACTGCCCTAGAAACTGAGCCAAACCTGTTGAAAAGCATGACCTGATTTGCAAATCCTGGACACAAGTGCCATAGTGCTTGAAATTCCACCATTAGCTATTTATTTTGGACCCTCTCCAAACAACCTCTATTAAAACGCAAATCTACCTCGTGAAGACAAGGCCCTGATTTCTTAAGGTGAATTTCTTTATATTTTTTCCTAAGTTCATGAGAAAAGAAGCTATACGGAAGAAACCATGAGCAGATGAGAAAAAGTTAGAAATCAGCAAACAAACAAAACAAAAAACAAAAAACCACACAAACGAGAGGCCAGGTTGAAATTGCTATGTTACTGTAAAACTAATGTGTTTGTTTTGAGGTTAACTTAGCCTAAGCATGATTATAAACATCACAAACATTCTAAAGAAAACCAGATCAGTCTCAATGCCTTGTTACAAAAGGATTTTAAAAGTTATTATTAACAATTATAAGTAAAGCTTAAACATAATACCACCACTTGATTAAAGTCTTTATGTATTACGAAGTATCACTTTTAGTAGGATTCAGATTAATATTTTAGCTATATTATTTATAATTCTATTTAGTCACCTCCAAAATCCTTTAGAGATAAAGACATTTAATTTTTAACTAAAACAGCATCACATATGTAGAGAAAAACAAAGAAAAACAAAATGTTAAGCTTCTTCTACTACTAAACATCCCACCTAAACTTAAAGCCTCCTGGGCTTACCTAATTCATAATGTGTGGAATTAGCCTTGATTTTTCAAATGTTACTGTTGCAAGTACTTTTTAAAAATAAATTTCTTTAAAATTCTCTGTAGAAAAGAAAGTGGTAAAATGTTAGAGCAGCTAAAAACTGCCAAGTGCTTTATACCAAGTTCATTCACATACTGAACTCTGACTCCATCTAAATTAGGTATTACATACACATTTAAGTATAAACAAAGGTAACAGGACAAATAAGAGGCAAGTCTCAAGACTGGTATAACAGTGTTCCATACTAGCAATGACTCTCAATGAATATCAGGACAACTTAGATCCAAAAGTGTCAAGGGCCAACATGATAATAATTACACTTTCAATATTTCTGTTGAGAAAACATTTATATGCATATGAGTTTGAGAGTCTTTTGCAATAAAACCCCATGGCCTATGGGTGGAAACAGTTCTAAAATTTCAATACAGATATTCTGTCTATACCAAAATGGGTGATAGGAAAAAAAAAACATAGCAGACACCTTTAGTATAACTTCCCAATTCACAATGACCCCTACCTTCTCTGAGAAAAGATGATCACAAATCCATAAAATATTACCTCCATGCAATTTAAAAAATATAGCCTTTAAGGCAATACAATGGAGCAAAGACAGTTGTTTCAATGAATGGTGCCAGAACAATCAATCACAGCTAAAAATATAAACCTAGACACAGACCTTATATCTGTCATAAAAATTAACTCAAAATGGATCATAGGCCTAAACATAAAATACAAAAAACTATAAAACTCCTAGAGATAACATAGGAGAAAACCTAGATGAGCTTGGATATGGTGATTATGTTTTAGATACAACATCAAAGGCACAATCCATGAAAGAAATAATTGATAAGCTGGACTCCACTAAAATCATAAACCTGCTGTGCAAAAGACAATGTCAAGAGAATGAGAAACAAGCAATAGACTGGCAGAAAATACAGCTGGCCCTCCATATCCACGGGTTCTGTAACCTCGGATTCAACCAACACAATAAAAAATATTTGAAAAAAAGACAGCCACTTCAAGCGGTATTGGGAAAAGTGGACAGCAGCATGGTAATCAATGAAGTTAGAACACTTCCTCACTCCATACACAAAAATAACTCAAAATGGCTTAATGATATAATGTAAGACAAGACACGATAAATCTCCGAGAAAAAGACATAGGCAAAACATTCTCGGACATAAATCTTAGCAATGTTCTTCTAGGGCAGTCAACCCAGTCAATAGGAATAGGAGCAAAAATAAACAAATCGGACCTAATTAAACTTACAAGCTTCTGCACAGCAAAGGAAACCCTAAGCAAAACAAAATGACAACCTACGGAATAGGACAAAATATTTGCAAAAGATGAGACTGACAAGGGCTTGATTTCCAGAATATATAAACAGCTCATACGCCTTAATAAGAAAAAAAAACTCAATCCAAAAATGGGCAGAAGACCTAAACAAGCAATTCTCCAATGAAGACATATGAATGGCCAATAGGTGCATGAAAAAATGCTTAATACCACTAATTATCAGAGAAATGCATATCAAAACTATAATGAGGTATTACCTTACACCAGTCAGAATGGCTATCATTCAGAAGTCCAAGAACGATAAATGATGGAGAGGGTGTGGAAGAAAGGGAACACTCCTACACTGTGGGTGAGAATGTAGTTTGGTACAGCCATTATGGAAAACAGTATGAAGATTCCTTAAAAAACTAAAAACAGACTTACCATATGATCCAACAATTCCACTTCTGGGTATTTATCTGGTGGGAACACTAATTCAAAAAGATACATGCACCCCAGTGTTCACAGCAGCACTATATACAATAGCCAAGACACAGAAATAACCTAAATGTCTACCAACAGATGACTGGATAAAGTTGTGGTATATGTATACAGTGGAATACTACTCAGCCATAAAAAGAATAAAATAATGCCTTCTTCAGCAACATGGATGGACCTAGAGATCATCATTCTAAGTGAAGTAAGCCAGAAAGAGAAAGAAAAATACCATATATCACTCAAATGTGGAATCTAAAAAAAAAAGAATAAAAAAAGGACACTATTAACTCATCTACAAAACAAACACTCACAGACACAGTAAACACTCTTATGGTTACTGGGGTAAGGGGGTGGGAAGGGACAAATCTGGGAGTTTGATGTTTACAAATGTTAGCCATTATATATAAAAATAGATTTTTTTAAAGTTTCTTTTGTATAGCACAGGGAACTATGCTGAATATTGTAAAATAGCCTTTAATGAAGAAGAATATGAAAATGAATATTAAGTATATATATCCATGACTGGGACATTGTGCTGCACACCAAAAAATGACACATTGTAACTGTACATATGTAAATAAATAAATAAATAAACAAATTTGAAAAAAAGTTCCAGTAATTTCCAAAAAGCAAAACTTGGATCTGCTGCAAGCTGGCAATTACTTACACAGCATTTACATTTTATTAGGTATTATAAGTAATCCAAGATGATTTAAAGTATATGGGGCAGATGTGCCTTGGTTTTATGCAAAAACTATGACATTTTACAGGAGGAACTGAGCATCCTCAGATTTGGGGACCTTGGAGCAGGGGAAGGTCCTGGAATCAGCTGCCCCATAGATACTGGGAGGACTGCATTTGCAAAAGACACATCTGATAAAGGACTGCTATCCAAAATACACAAAGAACTGAAAACTCAACAATAAGAAAACAATCCAATTAAAATATTGGCCAAAGATCTTAACACTTTCACCTCACCAAAAAAGATATACAGATGGCAAATAAGCATATGAAAAGATGCTCCACATCATATGTCATCAGGGAAATGTAAATTAAAACTAGATACCACCGTAAACCTATTAGAATAACCAAAACCTGGATCTCTGACAACACCAAATGCTGGTGAGAATGTGAAACTCATTCAATGGTGATGAAAATGCAAAGTGGTACAGCCACTCTGGAAGACAGCTTGGCAGTATCTTACAAAACTAAATATACTCTTACCATACAATCCAGCAATCATGCTCTTTAGTATTTATCCAAAAGAGTTGGAAATTCATGACCACAAAAAAACCTGCACATGAAGTTTTATAGCAGCTTTACTCATCACTGCTATTACTTGAAAGCAACCAAGTCCTTCAGTAGGTGAATGGATAAATAAACTGTGGTACATCCAGACAATGGATTAGTCAGAGGTAAGAAGTGTGTTATCAAGCCATACGGGAATCTTAAATGCAATCTGCAAAGCAGAAGCCTGAAAAGACTACACACAAACTCAAATATGATTCCAACTACAAGACATTCCAGAAAAGGCAAAACTATGGAAATAGTGAATAGATCAGACGTTTCCAGTAGTTGGGGATAGGAAGAAGATGAAAAGGCAGAACACAGAGGATTCTTAGGGCAGCGAAACTACTCTGTATGACGCTATAATGATGAATACATGTCATTACACATTTGTCCAAATCCACAGAATGTACAACACCAAGAGTGAACCTAAAAATAAACTAAGGACTTGGGTGATCATTACGTGTCAATGTAGGTTCACTAACTGTATCAAATGCACCACTCTGGTGAGGGATGGTGATGATAGGAGAGACTATGCATGTGTAGCAACAAGGGGTCTACAGTAATCTGTATCTTACGCTCAACTTTGCTGTGAATCTAAATATGCTCTGAAAGATCAAATCTATTTTAAAAAAGAACAACTAGTCCTGAAATTTTACTTATTATGAAAAAAGAATGGCTGTACATTAGCTGAAGAATTACAGTATGTCAGCAGTACTCGTATTCCAACAGGCAACCCCTGGTGTTAAGTAATACCTCACTCTAAGTCACCTCTTTCAATTACCTGAAAAATTTTCTCTTTTTAAAAGCTTAATCAGTCAAGCAAACTGGGACACTACGCTGCCCAAAACTTGAAATTTCTTGAGATTACGAGGATTTTTTTTCTAATAGCAGACGTGATTGGTTATACTATTGGAAATCTTAAAAATCCATTAAGCCAAAATCATGTGCATCATATGCTTTGGTGTTTTAGTGGTCTCAGTAAAGCTTGTACATTAGGTGCCAGAAGTAGCTCTAAATCCATCTCCTGAGGCAACTACAAGCTTTACAACAGCAAGTACCCCCTGCAGAGAAGAAATGGCCATCTAGTCAGACATAAATAAATACTTATCAACTTTCTTAATATGATGATAAACATACCATTTCCTCAACTGATTTTCAGAGCATCAGTAAGCAAAAGAGAATTCTGATATGCAATTCTTTCACTAGAAAGTGAAATCCTGAAATTGTCTGCTACTCAGCTTGCCAAAGTCCATATTAGAACAATGATGGTTAACAGGGTATACAAAATACTGTTTCCATCCATGTCTATTTTAACCCTCAGATCAAGTTAGAGTACCAAAACTGAAAACACACACACAAAAATCTATTAATTTTGAAGCACATTAGCCTAGATCCATTTTTGCTGAGTTTTTCGGTGTATTATATTCTTTTTATTAAATATGTGTATATTTTTATGTGATGACATGATGTGGTACATCTTTTCATATGTTTATTTGCCACCTGTATATCTTCTTTGGTGAGGTGAGAATGTTGAAATCTTTGGCCAGTTTTTTTGATTGGATTGTTTGTTTTCTTATTGTTGGGTTTACAGAGTTCTCTGTGTGTGTCTGTATAATATATACACACACACGTATGTCTGTGTGTATGTGTATATATTAAAAAGAGCCTGAGAGCTACAGAATGTGTTGTTAAATTGTTGTCAACAACACTGTCCATTCATTACTCAATAGCTCTTACATAAGGGAATTCATATCTTATAAATCAATTAGAATTTAATGTAAAGAAAATCTTTTGTCTCTCTTGGAGAACTTGTGACATATTTCTTTGTTTACGGTAATGAGAACCTTGGCTCCCAGGAAGCTTAGCTAAATCTGATGTTCTACCACAGCAATAATGTTAAATTACTTTAAAGTTATTTATTTCCTCACTGTTTTCATTGGATCTGATTCTCCTATTTCTATTAACCAGTACTCACATCCTATCAGAAGTCACCTCAAATGTTATTTTTAAGAATAGTGAAAAACAAAATCAAATTGAACACACAGGGATCTTCATAAATAATTCTGTCATATGGTGAAAAAAGAAAAGAAAAAAAAATTCAAGGTTGCCCTTGAATTATCATTTGACAAGCTCTCCAAACAGACCCCTAAAATGCTTAAGTTATACAGCAAATGGACTGCATAAGAGGCTGAATGACACAACAAATCCTGGCAAGAGAACACCTACGTGCCTCAGGTTATCTGTTTACCAGATTAAAGGTAGAGCTACTCAAAGATGAGGAATATAATTTAAATAGGGCTTCATATATTTGTTCCTTGTCGTCTCCCGAGCCTAGAATAGCTCTTAGCACAAAGTAGGTGCTTAAATGTTGTTATAAATAACTTCTAAAGCTAGAAAGGAACAGAATCCAGATTCTATATTATCCTCCAGAAATCCGCCTCAAATCCTTGCTCCTACGTGGTAAGCAGACTATATATAGGTGAGACACTGTAGTGCAAGAAAAACCTGCACTCCATAAACTGATACACTGAAACCTCTTCACCTTGTATACAATCAAAGGAATAAACACTCTAAGAAAGTGCCCAATGTTAGTAAATACTCCAATGCATGGCAGAAGATAGTAGGTTAAAAAGCAAAGCAGAATTTTTGTTTTGTCTTTTTAAGGTAAATGCTATCTATATTCCACATAAGTAGGTCTAAATTAATTTATCAAGTATAAATCAAGAATCTGTTTAATTATGTTTTATGCTATAAAAATAACAGGTGGAAACAGTATAAAATTCCATCAATAATAAACTATAACAGAGCTACATTATAAAACCATTAAAATGGTGTCTTTTATGCACAAATGGGAAATTGCTCATAATAAAAAGGAAAAAGCTAGGACCAACTTTTTTTTAAACTATAAGTATATAATCTCAGGCATACAAGTTTAAGAAAAAACTAGAAAGAAACACAACAAGCATTAACAGTAATTATCTCAGAGAGGGGTAACTACATGTGATTTATTTTCTGTTTTGTACTTTTCCTCATGTTAAAAAGTGTCTATACACACAAATATTTCCAAGTGATTTTCAACAAAGATGCAAAACAATTCAAAAGGGGAAGAATACATTCTTTTCAAGAAACTGCTGGAGCAACTGGATATCCAGAGGCTGAAAAAAAAATCCTTGACCTAAATCTCACATCTTATACAAAAAGTGACTCAAAATAGACCACAGATTTGAATGTAAAATGATAAAGCTTTCAGAAAAATACAAAGAGAAAATTTTCAGAATGGGTAAGTAAGCATAGAGTCTTAGGCACAAACCATAAAAAGTGACAAAATTGCACTTCATGAAACTAAAAACTTTTGCTCTGCAAAAGATCCTGTTTAAAAGAATGAAAAGGTAAGCTATAGGACACTGCATTCGCAAACCACATATCGAGAAAGAATCAGTATCTATAATACATTAAAACTCTCAAAATTCAACAGTAAAAAAAAGAAATCAATTAGAAAATGGAAAAAAGACATGAACAGACACTGCACTGAAGAAACATACAGATGGTAAAAAACTACATAAAAGATGTTCAACATCACTATAGCCATTACAGAAATGCAAAGTAAAATACGATACCTGTTAAGACTACATACCTATAAGAAAGGCTAAAATAAAAAATAGTAAGAAAGACATGATAAACACATCAAATAAGGATGGCAAGGATGTAAAAAAACTTGATCTCTCATACACTACTGCTGAGATTAATGCAAACCAATACAGCCAGTCTGGAAAACACTGATAGTTTCTTATAAAATTAAACTAACACAGCAATTACACTCTTAGACATTTATTCTTGAAAAATGAGAACATATCTCCACACAAAATCCTGTACAAGAATGTTCAGAGCAACTTTATTCGTAAAAGTCAAAAACCAGAAATAACCTAGATGTCCTTCAAAGTGAAAATATTAAACAAACTGGCAGTACATCCATCTTGTAAAACACCATTCAGTGATAAAAATCAAAGAGCTATTACTATAAACAAAAACTCTGATGAATCTCCAGGGAATGAGGCAATTTGCCAATCCCAAAAGTTACATACTACACGATTCCATTCATAGTTTTGAAAAGACAAAAAAAAAAAAAGGGGGGGTGGAGGAGAATATGGGAGGGAGATGGGTACAGTAGTAATAAAAGGGCAACAACAGGGATTCTTGTGATGATGAAACTATTTTGTATATTGACTATCAATTGTAATAGCCTGGTTGTGATACTGTACTATAATCCTGTGAGATGCTGCCTGCATCTACAAACCAGAAATGGACTCACGGACAAAGAAAACAAACTGGTTATGGCGGGGAATAGATTAGGAGTTTGGGATTAACAAATAAACATTACTGTGTATAAAATAGATAAACAACATGGACCTACTGTATAGCACAGGGAATTATATTCAGTTTCTTATAACAAGTCATAACAGAAAAGAAACTGAAAAAATATATATGTATGTTTATGTGTAACCAAATTATTTTGTCTTACACCTGAAACTAACACTGTAAACTGACTACACTTCATTAAAAAATAAAAATTAAAAAAAAATTTTTTAAAGATGCTGCCTACCTCAAAGGGAAAATCTCACTGTATTATTTCTTAAAATTACAGATGATTCTACAGCTATCTCAGAATAAAAGGCTTAATTCCAAAGAGAAACCTGAAACACTTATAAACTGAAGGAAAAGAGAAGAGTGCTAGCATTTTTAGTTTTATTTAAACAAGAAAACATTTAGTTTAGCCAACCAAAATATCCAAAAATAATTTAAAAACAATACAGTTTATATTTAAGTTTTTTGTTTAAGGGGGAAGGTAATTAGGTTTACTTATTTTATCTCTTAGAGGAGATACTGGGGATTGAACCCAGGGCCTTGTGCATGCTAAGCATGCACTCTACCACTTGAGCTATACCCTCCCTCTATATATTTAAGTTTTAAGTTAAATAGCTAAGCACTTTTAAAAAGTCATAAATCCAAACTAAACTCTTAGAAGAAAACAGGGCAAAAACTTCATGACATTGGATTTGGCAATGAGTTCCTGGCTATGACATCAAATACAGAGTCAACAAAAGCAAAATTAGACAAGTAGATTTCACGAAAATTTTTTTTAAAAAGTACATCAAGCCACTATCAACAAAGTAAAAAGGCAACCCACAAAATGCGAGAAAATATCTCCAAATCATGTACCTGGAAAAGGGATTAATATCCAGAATAAAAACTCCAAAAGCTCAACAGCAAAACAACCTGATTCAAAAAATGGGCAAAGACACTTCTCCAAAGAAAACACAAAAATAAGCACATGAAAAGATGTTCAATATCACTCATCATTAGGGAAATGCAAATCAAAACTATAATGAGAGATCACCTTCACACCCATTAGGATAACTATCCAAAAAACAAAGAAAAACAGAAAATAAAGACTGGCAAGGATGTGTTGAAATTAGACTTCTTGTTAGACCTCTTATGTACTGTTAGTGGAAATGTAAAATAGTATAGCCAACTGTGGCAAATAATATGGCAGTTCATTAAAAAATTAAAAAATGAAATTATCATATGATTCAGCAATTCCATTTCTGGGTATATACCAAAAAGAATCGAAAGCAGGGTCTCAAAGAGTATTTGTACACCCATTTTTATGGCAGCATTATTCACAACAGCTAAAACGTGGAAGGAACCCAAGTGTCCATGACAGATGAACAGTTAAGCAAAACGGTATATACAATGGAACAGTCAGCCTTAAGGAAATTCTGTCATATGCTACAATACGAATGAACATTGATGACATTATGTTAAGTGAAATAAGCCAGACACAAAAGGACAAATATTCTACGATTCCATTTACATGGTGGCTGCCAGGAGCTGGGAGGAAGAGGAATGGAGCAGGGAGTTATTCTTTAATACATAGAGCTGCAATTTTGCAACATGAAAAGAGTTTTGGAGATGGGTGGTGGTGACCAATACATAACAATATGTACTTAATACCACTGAAATGTACACTTAAAAATGGTTAAGACAGTAAATTTCATATTATGTGCATTTTATCACAATCTAAAAAAAAATGTAAGTTAGAAATCCAAAGAATGGATTTCTCAAACATTTGGGGAAGTTTCAGCAGAAACAATAGTACTTGAACTGGGCTGGATGGGTGAGTAGAAAGAGGCCAAAAAAATATTCTTTTTAAATTCTGAAATTACAAATTACATACTGCTTTAGGATTAATCTTTCCATGAAACTTCTTGGCTCAAATATTGATGCTAACATTCTTTGTAAACTGAGCTGTATTTTAGTTATTTCTAAAATTAAAAACAATCATCCATGACGAACTGCCATGTACTGGGGATGAGGGGATGTGTATTAACCCAAGGCGTTCTCATCTATGTGAACTCAGAACTTTTTTTCTATAATATCTGCTAAAAATATCTGGAAAACAGTGCTGTTCTAGCTTCCAGATAGAAATATAGTTCTGGGGTGGAGTGAAACACAAAGGAAGGAAGGATTCAGTTTTGGGGATCTGATGCACAGCACTGTGACTGATTACAGTTAATAAATATTATATACTTGAAAGTTGCTAAGAGTAGATCTTAAATGTTCTTACCACAAAAAGGATGTGAAGTGATGGAGGTGCTAGCTAACTCAAGGTGGTAATCATATTGCAATATATTTGTATCAAATCAACTCACTGTACATCTTCAACTTACACAATGTTACACATCAATTATATCTCAATAAAGGTGGAAGAGGGAGGGGGCAGGGAAAACGAGAATTGAAAGGAGGCACAAAATAAAATAAACCTTTGGCATATTAAAAGAAAAATAGTGCTATTCTAAAGAGACCGTATACTCCACAACATATCTAAGAAAATTCTGGTATAAGGGAAAAGCCACAGAGTCAGGAAACCTGAATTTATTTTTTGAACCTAACTTTCATCACTAACAAACTAAATGACCTCCAGGATTTCACTTCCCTCTCTAGGCCAATAGTTTCCTCGTATGTTAATGAAAAAGAAAAAGCTGGTTACCTTGACTAGACTATTTCTAAGTTAGTCATAAAATCCACTGAATCTGAGGGAAGTATCAGCATCTGGAGGAACACCTTTCACTTACACCAAATTACCTATTAAATATATTACAAGGAAGGATAAGATCAAGGTCAGTGAAATATGTAAATTGACTAGAGTAAACCCGGGGAGGGAGTGAGTAGAGGCAAAGATCTCTAAGGAAACATTTACATAACTGGAGAGTTTACTATTATAATCAAATAAAGGATCAAAATAACTGTCATTAAAAGATATATACATAATTACTACTGTGTATCACACTAAATACTAAGTAGTTCAAGGAAAATGCTCATAAGTAGTATTATTTTTCTCAGAAGTAAATCAAAAAGCAGCTAAGGAACATCAAGGTTCACGACGCCATTCTCACAGCACTGAAGACACCTTCAAGAGGCACTTAAGGAGCAGAACAGTAGCAGAAGGGACCACCTTCTACTTAAATCAGCCCAAGGACTTTTGCTTCTGTAACACAAAATACTCAGAGTTTAGTAAGTTTTCTTCTTCTCCTTCCCATTCCCACAGCCAGACAATGCTAGAAAAAGAAAATACAGTATGATTAAATGGAGGCTTCTGGGTGACGATAAAAATCTCCTATCCCCTTACTGAAGATTAATCAGGCTGCAATACTAATGGTGGTGGATGATCTCACAGACTGGAAAGAAATGAGGGAAGAATTTTATAGTTAAAAGGATGGGTCATTAAGTACTTGTTAGTATGCATATTAAATTATAAAACATGAGACTATACAATTAATATATTTAATTCAATCAATTAATATATTTACAATTCAATTAAAAAATAAGAAGTGCTATTACGAGTGCATCTATAATTATATACCTAGAAGATCTAAACATACCATCTAAAAATCTATTAGCAATTTTTTAAATCTTCAGAATACAGTAGGTAACACAAGAAAAATCAATCTCCTCTATTTATATATCCAGGTAACAATACAATTAAAGAAACAGCTCCATTCATAAGAGCAGTAGCTTTCACCTTTGCTCCATTAAGATTTTTGGAACTCAACTTAACAAAAAAATACGTAATTCTTAACAATAACAAGAAATACGCATGCTATTAAGAAACATGGATATGACAAGAAGAAAACCATAAAACCCACTGAAGGGCATAAACTATTAAGTAAATGGAAAACTTACTTTCCTAGAAAGAGATATGCTATTGTAAAGGTATCAATTACTTCTTAAATTAATCTATAAATTCAAGCACTCTCAATCAACAAGCCAGCAAGAATTATTTTTAGAACTTAATGATTCAAGTCCACCCGGAAAAATGTTTCAAAACTAAAGTAATAAACTGACACTTTCAGATATTATGCATACTGTGAGGAGGAGAAAAACCAAGACAGCACAGTATTTTCATAACAAAAAAACAATAAATAAAAAAGAATATCTTGTCATAGATTAAGTGTATTTGGGAATTTACTACCAATAAAGCTACAATTTTTGAAGTAAAAAGATGAAACAACTGGTTAGAAATTTGGAGAGAACCAATCTAGATGATTATTTCACTTCTTAAGCCAACATGAGAAAATTTAGGTTATTACTTTTATAATCCTTTCTAAGAATATCATTAAAGCCAAAAATGCATAAAGACTGAAAAATGTAAAGTTCTGTATGGCAACACCGTAACCAAAGCATATAAGCAACAAATCAATAAATCCATGTGGAACACAAAAGGCATACAAATATGCATAATTCCTAAAAGAATTTTTACATTTAACTTGCCAACATCACAACTAGTAAGTAGCAATGTGACTCTAAGCCCTATATTATTAGATACTAAACTACACTGTCTGTCTCAGATTTGCACAAGTACTTTAGGACAGCTGATAGCCTATCTGTTCAAGAATGCTCACAGAGAGGTACTCTTACATACTATTGGTAGAAGTATAATAGATCCAAACTCTTCAGAAGGACTTTGAGTCTGTCTATCAATTTCAACTATACATATAGCTAATGTACTCTGGGTACCTGTCCACCAGAAAAAAACTCTTAACAGTGTAAAAATGTTATGCAAAGAGTACAAGAATAAATCTATGTTCTGTAAGCACTGTCTTGTATAACAACGAAACAATCCTAATGCTAATTAACACATGTACATACCTATTATATTCCCTTATATATCATATATATGTATCTCCTATTTTTATTTGAAGATACTTATACATGTACGTACATGCACACTTACATGTTGGAATATATATAGAAGTGTTCAGAAGAATACACAACACACTGAGTATCTCTGGGAGATGGGATTATAGATACTTTTTACCTTCTGTATTATAAATTTCTGCATTTGAATTTGTATAACCAAAAAAAAAAAAATTAAGAAAACTGTTTTAGCCCTTCCCTTTTGCCTATCAAAAGCTCTCACTGATTGCACCTCTAGCCTTCCAAGCCTACACTCATGTATCTCATTCTATAGATACCTAAAAGACAGAATTGACAGAAATGGTATTGATTTCAATAACCAAAGTCAAAAAGATAAGGAATAAACTTCCTAGGGTTCCTGTCTCGGGAACAGTTTTCAAAACAAAGCCAACAGAAGACTATGCTGGTATCAGTTATCTCTGATACATTGAACTGCATCTATTATACATGGCCTCCCATATTCCAGTTAGCCCCAGGACAATTAACTAAATCTTTTGAAGTTCCCAGAGATTAATAAGGCACCCAAAGAATCTATTTGCTGCTGCCAGGATCCTCATCTGTTCCTAGAAGACTGAGTAAATCTAGTCTAGTCACAAAAAGATATCCCAATATGCTTCTTACATCACTTCCCAAATCTCCAGGAATGGGGGAAGTCAAACCAACTTATTCTAGGCTGGGTGACAGCCTTCACATGGAGATTCATTTTTAGATTACAGTTTCTTATGCTGGCCCTAATACAAATGAAAACCTTCTCCCACCCCACCCCACAAGATTCTGGAACTGGTCTAAGGTTTGAAATTCTAAGGGCACCATTATCAAGAAGATAGACCTTGCTCCAAACTTTGGGATCTTTATATGGAATATGAATATATGAATTCATATTCACATAGGCTCCATATGGAAAAATTCAATTGCATCAAAATCACTGCATTCATACTGAAATCAAGCCCCAACATTATCTCTACGAGGAACTTATCCAATGTAGACAATAAAAGCATTAATTCATTCCATCCATCTTTCACATAATAACCTGGAATTACTGAGGAATGAAGTATTTCACCTAAATGTATTTTACCATGTTAATTTTATCCCTTTAGAAATACTTTTGAAATTCATTAGATTATAGAGACTTCTGGCTGAAAATCTTTATCTGAACAAATGTTTACCTCATCTCCCTCACTAAAAAATAGTACAGAAACAAAACTAGTTTTCACTATCAGAGAAAAGTTACAAATATGGAACAGGAAAACACTAGAACGAACCCTGTGGTACTGAATTAGAGTTGGACATATCAGCGAAACCATTTTATATTTATAGAAATACAGGTGTAAATGTGAATGTGTACATGTGCACATAAAAATATCCCCTATTTGTACACTAAGGAGGCATGGAGCAGCGATACTTCAAGAACAACAAGCACAAGAAGTGCCCCGATCTTGGCTTCTAAGTACCATTTTCCACTAAAAATAATCGGAGCAAGTTTGAAGGTTAAGTATGGAACATTATATTGTGATAGATACAAAAAAAGTATTCAGAGATGTATGTCAAAATGAAAATAAACCAGCTGGAAGGGGTTCCCATTAGCCAAATCAAGAACAATATGAGCACCAAAATAAATGATAATGGATTATAACTCAGTGAATATAACAGGCAACCATGAATAGCTGTAAATAAATGAATAAACTAAAAAATCTGATGAGGAACAAAACATTTAACATTTACCTAGCCCCAAAATATTTATTAATTACAAATGAGGAATAAGTACCTTGACATATAACCAATTCCTATTAGCAATGGGACAACTGACATTACCTGACACCTGATAAAACGCAATGAGATGCATGCAAGATCATTTTCAGAATACCTAACAAAGATCTAATCATGAAAATCTAATCAAAGATCTGATCATCAAAATGTCAGAGAAATGCAAATTACAGATTATGCTACAAAATAACTAGATCTATAATCTTCAAAAGTGTCAAGCACCTGAAAGTAAAGATAAAACCCGTTTCATATTAAAGGAGACGAAAGAGACACGACAGCTAAATGTAAGGCATGATTCCAAACTGGATTCTTTTGCTCTAAAAGGCATTAGGATAGTTTGTGAGGTTGTATTCTTGTTAGTAATGTATTCTTGTTAGTAATGTATTCTTGATAACTTCCTAATTTTGATAATAATGATGTTATTACAGAGGAGAATGCCCCTGTTTGTAGGAAATAAACATTAAAGTAATTGGGGGTTATGAGGCATCAGGTAGGCAACAAGGCATTAGGATAGTTTGTGAGGTTGTATTCTTGTTAGTAATGTATTCTTGTTAGTAATGTATTCTTGATAACTTCCTAATTTTGATAATGATGATGTTATTACAGAGGAGAATGCCCCTGTTTGTAGGAAATAAACATTAAAGCAATTGGGGGTTATGAGGCATCAGGTAGGCAACTTACTATCAAATGGTTCAGGAACAAAAAAATTCTTTGCACTATGCTTCCAACTCCTCAGTGTATTAGTCACTGTTACAAACTTTAATATACAAAAAATAAAATTATAAAAAATCTATAGCAGTACTAAAAAACCTGGGAGGGGTATATCTACAGATCAGAACAGAAAGGAATTTGCAGACAGTACAGAGTATGGTGGGGGCTGGGGATGGAAGAAATGACAACAAACATACCCGAAGAACCAGATACACAAAACAAGCATAAAGTGGGATTTCCAAAAAGGCTAAGTTTTCTTAGCAAGAAGGATTGGGAAAAGTGTGTCCCAGGCAGTCTGCCAGGTAATAAAACCACAGTAGAACAGCTGCATGGCTAAGGCCTCTAGCATAGCTCTCTATACTGTGGGAGATCTGACACTTGGACAGTATAACCTTGAAAACAGCGGAATGTTATCTCCCAAGGGACAGGAAATACATGTAACAGGACAAGCTACCCTAAGAAGAAACCCATTAGCTAAATATACCAAAGACATAAGAACAGGGATTCACTTGGGCTGGAAAAATACACTTAAATGACCAATACACTATAGTCTGGACCATAATATAAAACTTCAACTACAATGAAAAAATCTAACATTTGAGGAAAAACCAAAAGCATGATGGATATACCAAACACAATAAGAACAAACTTCCTATATTGTTAATCTGGAAACAGAAGACAATGTAAACACAACATACAACTCAAAGATTCAAGATGTAACTTACATGTAGACCAAAAATACAACTAAAAAATAAAAATCAATGTCTATGGAAAAGTTCTTAGGAACTCTACTTCTCTCCCCAAAAAAGTAATAAAATAATTGAAAAGAACTGATGACCAAATTAAGGAGCTGAACAATCAAGCCTCAGGATTCTCCCTGAATGAGACAGGACAAAAAAAAAAATCAAAGGAACAAAACCTTCACAAATCCCAACATCCACCTAAGTTCTCAAAGTGTGGTCAATGGGCCCTGGATGGCCTGAGACACTTTCAAGGGGTCTTAAAGGTCAAAACTATTTTCAGCATAATATTGAACACCATTTGCTCTTTCCTACTATATCGACAGTGATGGTGCAAAAGCAATGCTGGGTAAAAGTGCTAGCACCTTAGCGCAAAGGCAGTAACATCAAGCTAGACTGGCACCACTACATATTCCCAGATTTCTTTTTAAACACCACTTTCAAATAAAAATATCTTTAATGAAGCAGTAAAAAGTAATTTTATTACATCTCAACTCTTCAATACATGTCTTTTTCATATTCTATGTAGAAAACGGCAATCTTCAGGAAAAGCAGTTGGGTAAATTACTTTGAGTTATGGAACACTATTTCGACCATAAAGAGAGAGTGGCAAACTATGGTTATATAGACTTAGGAATGTGGCAGACATTTTCTCAAAAATAAACCAAGTAAGCCTGCAATTTCAAGGGGAAAACATGATCAGTATTTGTTACCAATGATTAATATTTGAGCTTCCAAGTGAAAATTCAGAACTGCAGAAAATTTGTATCTGCCACCCTGAGCTTGACACCTTCATAACATTAAAGACTTCTGATGAGATTACTGGTGATGTTAACAATTTTTTTTTGTTTCTGCATAAAGAAATGTGTCAACATTTGGTAAAAAAAGTGTAATTCAATGGGCCAGTATTTCTCAAACAACCAATAAATGATGTTACAAAATCATAAAACAGGTAAAAAAAATTCATTCAAAGTGCAAGATATACCATGGATTTTCAGGTAACAAGAAATGAAAAACTCATTGATAGGGTTTTAGATTCAACACTGCAGCTCTCCTTAAAAAACTACCATTTGTTAAATTTTGGTGTGGTATCAAATAACACCCACAATCATCTAAAAGGGCTTAAATATTCCTCCCTTTTCCAACCACCTATTTGTATGAGACTGGATTTTCTTCATATACTTCAACCAAAACAATATATTGCAAGATTGAATGTAGAAGCAGATGAGAATCAAGCTGTCTTCTATTCAGCCAGAAGTAAGACCTGCAAATATATGTAACAATGCCACTTTTTGCTAAAGATTGGTCTTGGAAAAAAGTTATTTATTAAAAAATATTCTTTATTATCACAGTGTTACATTAACATGAAATCACTTATTAGTTATTTTTTAAATGTGTATTACAGGAAATATAATAAATATAACCCACACAAACCAAAGCCCTATGGGGTTCTCAGTAAATTGTAAGAGTATAAAGAGATCCTAATAAGACCAAAAAGTTTGAGAACAGCTGCCTTAGGGCTATTACTATTACTTGTAATTATGCTATAATAGAGTGAATCGTCCCAAGGACAAATGAAATGTAGAACGCCCAAAGCAAGCTGTGTGAGACCACCCTATTTTCTAAGTTGGCCAGTCTTCTTTCCATTCTGTAACGTCAGAGACCATCACTTCATGATGCTGTCAGTGTGCTTTCTCACCACTTCCAGTACATCAAAAAGGCAGGAAACAGCTCAATGTGATAAAAAATAAATGGGCTCTGAATAAGGATGTCCCTATGAATGAAGCCCCTAGATTTTACTATATCCATTTTGATTACTTAGACGTCTTTCTGATTATGTTCTAGTTTTTCTACTACATTCTATATACTGAAAGTCATAGATAACTTCCAGATAAGGAGAACCTTCTTTTATTACTTAATGTTTAGGTACTCTTTTCTATTGTCTTACATACTATCAATTACAAAGGCTGGCATGCCTTCATCCAATGGTACCTGGAACCAAATTTCAAGTGAGAAGAATAAAATGAGTGATAAAATTCAACTCTGCTTATTTCATAAAAACAGACAAAGGAAGACAATGACACAATGTTAGGGACACTGACAGAGAAGACATTTAATTTGAGAGATAGGACAGGAAGGAAAGGACCAAAATGGAGAGGGGAGGTATAGAGATATAAGCTTGTGTGTCTTAAGAGGCCAAAAGCATAACAAAACAAGAAGGCATGGGGGTTAATTAATGTAAGAATAGTTAACAACCTGATATTATCTTCACAAAGGTAATTGTGGAGATATTAAAGGGAAAAAAAGAATTGAGAAAACAATATAAATAGAAACAAAATATATTCATGAGTACTAGGTTAAATACTGACTGGCATGTAAACTGCACTGGAATGAAAAGGGATATTCAGAATTCAAAGATGACGACCAAATAAATTTTTCTACTCATGTTTTTAACAGTTTTGAAGTAATAAGCATGGTCTAGTAAGTTTAGAAAGAGAAGAAGGGCAAAATATAATTAAAAAATAAGAGCTGAACGTGGAGAAAATAGGGGAAGTAAATGAAGCTAACTCTAAAAATAGGAAGCTAAAGGAATCAGAAGAAAAACGTGAGTAACAGTGAGATTTCTTTTTTACAATTAGGAAACAAGACAGAAAAAGTTAGAAGTATATCTGAAAAATGGACAGAGAATGACTTAAGAGTTAGTGACAGGCACCAAGAAAGAAACAAAAAATAATGAGGAGTAAATCATAGAAAAATGGAAGACAGAAGTGCTGAGCTTATTTCTTTAGACAATTCAAAAGTAGATATTATAGAGCATAATTTATGTGCACATCTTCTATGGTAAATAGTGTGAATTCAAAAACTGAATAATCTATTATGAACAGCTAAACAGAGGTAAAATATGTTGTCAGGAAAGGAAAAGAGAAAGGAATCTTTAGGACTTTATAACAGGTGTTCCCAGAAAAAAACAAGGCATGTGACAGAAAAATGAATGGGCAAGGAAAAGAGACAAAATAAAAATGCAAGCAACAAAGTCTTTAAGAGAATCTAAGCAAGCAGCAATTACCAAAAAAAGAAAAAAAAAATTACTTTCCTATCCAACATCACTACAATCTGCGTAATCCCAAATACTTGGTAAACACTGCCATGATCCATTTCTAAACCAAATAGCTTAAACTCTGTATCATGTTATTTAAAATAAATTCCTAAATATGCACCTAATTTTCTGAAATATTCATGTGTTTCTTAAAGTGAAATATTGTTTACTACCAAGAGCTCAACACCAGTATCCCTAAAATAACTGAATTTTAGAGATTTACCAATGATACATCCAAAATGTCTCGTTATAACTTCATCAGGAAAATAGGTGCAATAAAAATTTATTTTCCATATTTGAACCTCTCTAAGCTTTTTATACATGAAAAGTTTGTAACAGTTTGTTCTCTACCAGCAGGCCAACTTCATAACATCACATCTGAATTAATTAGTTGAGAGATTAAGTTTAACACTATTGAAAACTCCAATAAACAGTGCCATTAACTGCATTTTGTACACCTTGTAAGTACTCTAGATCTGTCAATTTAGTCTGAGAAAGCCCACACAATATTACGAGTATGTAAAATTTGATGTCTTTTAAAAATATTTTAAGTATCATCTTTTTAAAGCCTCATTTCAAGCCACTGTCACATTTTAAACAAAACTTTGCAAATATTTATAGTTTGATAATAGTATAAAACCTAAAATTCCTTAAGTAAGCTCAGTGCTAAACTAATAAAAGTCTAAGTAAACCATAGAGCAAATTTTGCCTCTTTGAGAGGGAAAAAAGGAATGAAAGGCACCTACAAAGCTGAACATTCCACTTTTAAAAATGTGTAGTTTGCTTCTACGGCTCCCACAAGAAAAAAATCAAAAACCGTATCTAAAAACAGGGATCTAAACAGGTATTTTGTAGGCATCTCTGTTAACGACTGAGGTTAACTATAATTTTTATAAGTCAAATTTACTAATGCAGAGAAACCTTTTCGCAAAGTGGTAACTCTCTATAAAAGACTTGCTCTATTAAGGCTTTGCTGCTCTGAAGCCAAGTATAAACCATATAAGGAAACTGAAGTTCAATGCCATTTATTTTGTTCCCCTCTTTCAGATGCCCAAGAATAACCTCTTTCGTTGCCCAATGATATGCTCCAAAATCATAAAGTAGATCAATTATGTACTTTAAATTCCTTGGTAAAGGTGCTTTAACAGGAATTACTTGATAGTTCACAAATCTTACCAAGATTTTAAAAAATTTAAAAATTTTTCCAAAAGGAGCTCCAAAGACTAAGTTCTGGGAAAACATACCAAATCAGTAAACAGTAATAAATAGTTAATTTAAGATTCCTATTTTGAAATATACTTAAAGTAACAAAGAAGTTGTGGCATAATTTGATCCTGTCCTTTAAAATTTACCTTTTCTTTGTACTAAAGAAAGCCAATTATATTTTTCTTGGGGTAGCATGGGCAAATAAAATAAATGTCAATTTATATTTAAGATACACCTACCAAGAGAATATCATATTTACTTAATATTTATTCAGAAGCACAGCATTATCTTTAACCTCCCTTTACCACAAAAGTACTGGGGAAAAAAACCAAACTTAAAAAGGCACAAACTAAAACACCACTGAAGAAACCGCTTGTGTTTGCTGCGACCAAAACTAGTTTGAGCCGTAAAGACCACGGATTGGTTCAGAAGTGTTTATATTTATAACTCTGACTGGTGGAATGTCTCTCATGCTTCACTAATCCCTACCCCCACGGTAGACACTCATTACTTATTAGGCAGCACCGGCCAAAACATTTGGGCCAACAGAAAAATGTAAATACTGTACTATTCCAAAGTACAGCTGTTTATCACAATCAATGTGATTCCCATGAAAATCGTTTTAAGCGTTTTACTTCCCTTCTCTTATATTCTGTTCTGAATTGCACAGAACTCCCAATGAACCAAACTACTTACAGGTGTTATTGTTTGTTTTTTAATTATAACTATCTTTATCCATACACTCCTTTCTTTTTCTTCCTACTGGGCCAGTTACAAGGAAAATCCAGCCAACACTTGCTTTCAATTAATTAACCAAATATTATAGAGTTCTGAATGTCTAAAAGGAACACGTTATTGAAAAAATGTATTACCCACTTAGAAAAACGGCAAAGGTTTTTTGTTTATACAACCCAGTGAAATAGATTCACAAGGGCTAGAACTAAAAAATCTCTATATACGATTAAACGCGAAACCCCAATAATCGGTGAGAGTATAAACAAATGTGGCAGCCATCTCAACAGCAGCAAATCGCTCTCCGCAGCGACCTAACTTTCTTCACAAACAAAAGTTGCCCGGTTCAGCAACTTAATACATAAAAAATATACATTGTATATGTCCCGGGAAACTAACACTTCTGGACCTTGTGCTGAACAAAGGCACTCTTTCTTCCCATTGCTTAAAACTTTTCGTCCCACCGCACTCTTACAACCTCTTCTAGAATAACCAGAGTCCAGATGGTAGAAGGGGCAATAAAATCAGTTCTAAATCAGTTCTACTTAGCGCTTAAAACACCTGAATATAAGAAAAGGCGAATTTAAGGCAACTTGCGAAAAAGTGAAAAACACTAAAGTTTCCTCTCTTTCCCGGCCCAGGAGCTTTGTGACCTGTGGACACATTTCTTGAAAATTACCTTTCGGTCGGGCAGTGTCTCAGGGCAGCTTTTTCAAGGCTTCGCCTGACATGATTTCCTTCCCTTCATCAGTCACTTCGGATCCAGCCGAATTTCTCTCTCTGGTGAGAGCGGATGTGGAGTGGCCTCCCGCAGTAGGAAGAGTAGGTGGCTTTGGTGGGGGTTGGGAAGCGGGCTGATTTCCTGGTCTTGAGTTTTGCAGGAGTTTCCCAGCCCCAACTAGGATCTCCGCCGAAAAAAAAAACTTTTCACTCGTGACACCGCCCGGAATTACAGTGCGAAACTCACTTCCTGCCTGGGAGAGCAGCAGGATTCAGCTCGGTCCAGGGGAACCCGGAAAACCAGCTCCACGCGCGCCCGGGAGGGGGAGGGGGAGGGGAGGGGGCGTCAGCCGCGAGCCCGGGACTCCGGGCGACCCGCGCGTCCCGACACCCGACGGCGGCGGAACCCGGCCGGCCGAGGCAAAGACGCCGCCGCGGCGCTGGGCGAGCCTCGGCCGCGCTAGGCCGCCACCTCCTCCTTGCCGCCGCCCCCGGAGCCGGGCAGCGGGGTTATTGTCTCGATAGCGCCTGCCGCGCCCTTCGCTCGCGCCGCCGCCGCGGCCGCCCGGAGCTGGAGCCGAGGGGCCGGGCAGGCTGGATGGCGGCCCGCTCCCCGGGCCGTCCGTCGGGCCGTCCGTCCTTCCGTCCGTCCGTCCCTGTCCGCCTTCCCTCTTGCCCTCGAACCCTCTTCTCCCCCCTCTCCCGTTTTCCCGCCGCCGTCCCCTCGCTCCCCTCCTCGTTCTTCTTTCCCGGCGGCAGTGGCTCCCCCGGGAAGCGCAGAGGGTGGGGGGAGGCGGCGGCTTGGTCCCCTCACGAGCTCGCGGGGCCGCGGCAGGGGCCAAGGCTGCGTCCCGCGCCGCCGCGCCACATTCACTCGAGCGAGAGACTGCGAGGGGCGGGGAGGGGAGGGAGGGAGAGGAGAGAAAGGAGGAGGAAGGGGGCTGGGGCGGAGGGGAGTTACAGCCTCCCAGGCCGCGGCCGCAACAGCGCCACCGCCCCGGCGGCGAGGGGGGGAAGAAGCTGCGCGCGGCGGCGGCTCCGCGACGGGGGCGGGGCGGCCTCCCGCCAGCTTCGCCCCAACCGCCAACAGCCGGGCTGGAGGCCGGCGCGAGCCAGTCACCGCGCGCGGGGGCGGCGCGGGCCGACGTCGGCGGCGTTGGCGGCGGGAGGCCGGGGGGCGGGGGGCCGCGGGCGGGGCCGCCGGCGGCCCGGGGTTCGTGTGCGAGGCGCGGCGTGAGGCCCGCTCGGGCCCAGGGCCCGGAGGCCTGCCTGCCGCTCTCCAGCGGCCCAAGGTGGGGGACGCGGATGACGTCGACCCCGGCTGTCCCGCGCCCAGCCTGGGAGACGGAGAGTCGCCAGGTCTCGGCCACCCCGGCCGATTGAGTTTCTTTGTGCGACAGTAATCGGGTGCGAATGGTTCCAGTCCACCGCGATTTTAAGGCCGCAGGTATCTCAACTGCAGCACTCCAACTTCCTCTAATGGCAAGCTCAGTTTGCAGGAAACCACAGCGGTAGCTCGGAGGAGCTTCCCACGCCGGCCCTTGCTCCGAGCTTGCTTGCACAGCAACGCCGCTGGGGCTCCTCCAAGTCTCAGCCTCACACCAACGGGGAGACAAAGCTGGCGCTGGGAGGGGGAAAATGGCCCGCGAAATTGCCTCAAGATAGTGCCTTTGTTAGAGGAAACATTGGATACATTCCGAACGCGACGTAGGCTTCCAACCCTGGCGGTTTCGGTGGTGCAGTTGTTGAATTACGCTGGCCCGAATGATTCAGCCTGGCAGGGTTTGCGTTTATTGCGGAGAGAGCTGCTTAGGCATTCTATCAACACATATGGCATAAAACGCTTCAACCATAACATTGCACAGTTTTTGCTATTACTGCTTTAAATATGTTAACAGACGAGACGGCCTTGTTTTACCCTAAGGAATGTAATCGGTACGGAACACACCATTCCCCGCCCCAAGTCTCTGCTGTACTTAACCGTGTACGAGGATGGTAATTAGTCTCTGTGTCCCTGAAGTCACTGTTTCAGTTCTTCCGTCTGTGTTCCAGAGATAATTATTTATTACCAAGTTTGAACAAAGAGCTGTATGCCCTACAGATGATTTTTGGCTTGCATCCGAAGAGAGGAGTTGATAAAGTCCATCAAAGAATTATCTACCAAAGTGAGTCGTAAGCTAGTGACAGACACTTGAAATAACTCCAAAGATATTCAAGACATTCTATTAGGGATGGGAGCTTTCGACTACTTCCAGAACTGCTGGAAATAACACGGGTAGTTCCTTAGCGTAGAGTAGAACTGAAGGTTCACAATACCAAAGTGTTCGGACTTACTACCTGAACTGGAGATAAAAGCATTAAACTGGAAGTTAGGGAACGAAGCAGCAGCCAGGCATACTATTGATAGCCAGCTCGTTATCCATTATAAATGAATATGAATCTTGGTCATTGTATAAAAGTTAGCATGTTGTATAACCTATTTTTAATCGTCGTAAGAAAGATTTCCTACTCCACTTTCAAAAACTGCTTTGAGCCTGACCAGACTCTGTGGTATAGTTCTGAACTGAAAGGGTCACTCTTCTGAAGCATCCCAGGATGGCGAGTCTCCCACACCAGCTGGAGACCAGATGGATTTTGAAATTCCAGTGTTGCATTTAGTCTCAGGTTGATTCAAGGCCACTTTAAATCTGGCGTCATAGATTAAACTAAACCCTATACCGCCGGGAGCCACCCTCACCCCCACCACCCCACAGCCCCACTCCTAAATCTAAATAAATAGGACCAGACCAGTCCCTAGGCAAGAACCTGGCCTGGCCCTAGCTTTTTTTTTTTTTTTTTTTTTTTTTTTTTTTAACTTAGACTCCTACTGGGGATGTATCTGGCTGATTACCATTTAGGCTGGAAAAGTACTTATAACCAAAAACCCTTCCTCCGATTCACCTGAAATTTCATCACTAGAGTTTAATCCCTTTGAGTAGTTTATTTCTCTAGCACAAAGCCATAATCCTGGGAAAGGTAATATTTTAAGCCTTTTTAGTCATTTATACCAATTCATCAGATTGTTTCCCCAAAGCAGCTTTTGATGGCAGGGAATATCCAGATAGCATATGCTGATGCCGAGTAGGTAGGAGAGAGAAATGTGATTTCATTCTTGGGGCAATCTATGGAAAGTAGAGAAGTACAGACAATAAAAGTGCCCCCCATTTGATTGTTAAATAAGTCCTACTTACTCATACTGTAAGAATGAGCCCCAAGACACTGGTCTTAAGAGGGTGGAAGCCAGGATACACATCAATATTATCTTTTTTGACAAATATTTGACAAAAATTTATAGCCCCTTTGTAAAATATCTTCAGCAGGGATTCTATGTCTGTGCCCATAAACAGAAAGGTGAAATGACATATGATGAGGGTACTCAATAATCAGAAAAAATGATTCATCTTTATTATTCATCACTGACTACTTAGTTCTAACTCATATGAGCAGCACATACAGTTATAGCTAAATCTTCCATTTGTTCTTTTTCAGAAGGCATTGCATTACAGATTAATTTCCTTTGAAAATCCCCCCACAGTTGAACTAAGATGTACTTAACGTTTTGACTATGATTAAAAGGAGAACTAAAACCCTACTTGAAACAAGACTGCCTTACTGTGATTCTGTAATGATTACCTGAACTCCAGGACCACCTTAGAGAGTAAACTAATAAATATTTGCTAATAGTATAGCTTAATCTCCCCCATTGTGATTCTCTAAATCTCTGTGAAAGTCAGAATTCTTTCTTTGGGATTCCCCCCTTCCTAATGGCTGGGCTCAGGAAAGATCTACTAAAGATAAGCCACATATCTGAAGGAAAGTTTTAAGACACAGCACACAGCAGCCATTAGGAAAAAAGCAGAGAGCCTAGCCACTTTTTTAATTTAAAGGGGTCTCCCTGTCATTTCCCCATGCCTGCCTCGCAGCTGCGCAGAAGCACTGTGGAGACCAAGTTAGCAGAGGGCCAGGAAAAGTTTAGGGTAGTCATTCTCCTTTTCTCCCGTCTCAACACCTAACAAAGAATTGGTTACCTAAAACCAAAGTTTTTATCATAGTGGTATTTGAGGAAAACTAATCTTTGGACTAGAATTCAGTTAGATTTAAAAAGAAAAAAGGTCTAGAATCATTAGATTAATTAGATCAAAATGCATTGTAACATGTATTTTTATTTTATTTTATTTTTTATTTTGCCACTATTTTCTTTAATCTTTTTTTAAACATTTTTATTGATTTATAATCATTTTACAATGTTGTGTCAAATTCCAGTGTAGAGCAAAATTTTTCACTTATACATGGACATATATATATATTCATTGTCACATTTTTTTCTCTCTGAGTTACCATAAGATCTTGTGTATATTTCCATGTGCTATACAGTATAATCTTGTTTATCTATTCTATGTAACATGTATTTTTAATAGGGATTCACGTTCCTATTTTCTTTCATCTTAGCCTCTTGTTAAGGAGAGAAAGCAGGAAGTTAGGGTGGCAGGTGTGTGGGAAAGGGACACTTGGGCTTAAAAGAGGCAGTACATGCAGGAATCAAAATTAAGGATTTAATATTACATTGGGGATGAAGTCATCCCTCCTGTAACATATTTCAGACTTCCAGATATACTTTCAGTAATATTTTATGAATCACAGGGATGTCTGCTTCCATTTGTGAAAACTTCATTAAAAGTTTTGAAGTTTTGCCCCCCTACTATATGCTTGATAATTTTTTTCTGTCCTATACGTTTTGTAGCCTATTAAAGTTAAATTTCTTTCAGATGTCTTACAAATTTTTTTAAAGTATAGAGAAAATAAATAGTGCATGGTGATTATTTGTGTGACCTCTGAAACAATACTGCTTGAATTAGAAATAGCCACTGTATGACCTTGGGCAAGTTCCTGAATATCTATAAACAAACTTGAGCTTCCTCATCTCTAGAATGGGAACTATAATATTTTCCCATAGATTATTGAGAGGACTTCCTGGAACAATGCTCATAAAGTGCTTAGCACAGTGCTTGGCAGACTCAAAAGTGTTAGCCATCATTAGTAGTGCAATTAAGATGCACTGAAAATATGTACCATGCTTCCATCCTTTCTAAGATTATCATATAATGTACTATCCAAAGAAGAATACTTTTTTTTTTTGGTTTCTTTTTCTGGGAGGGGAGGTAATTTAGTTTATTTACTTATTTATTTTTAGAGGAGGTGCTGGGGATTGAACCCAGGACCCTGTGCATGCTAGGCATGTGCTCTACCACTTGAGCTATACCCTCCCCCCAAAGAATACTTTTGAGAGTGAATGCAGACATTAATAATAATTACACAGGGACAAGAAATGTAAAACCAAGACTGTCCTGGGCCAATTGGGGCAAATAATCACTCTAATAATTTCCAACTTTATTACCATCTCCTGTTTCTCTTCCCCACTCAAATCTTCCCTGATATGAATCATACTCTGTTTCAATCATATTACAATACACACACCTTTTTCTAAATCATAACAGTATTAAATCAACAAAACAAAAGTTTAAACACTGCTGTTTATTACTCTTCACAGGCTTTCACTTAAGAACTCATTTTCTTTGAGTAATAACACTGCTGTTTTCCTGCTCATTTAAGCCCACAGTTAGCTACATTTTTCTATAGTATTTGGTTTAAAAAAAAATAAACTGTTTAACATCAAATATGCCATGAAAATAGCCAATACATGGGCGTTAAGCATAATTTGAGATACAGTAAGAAGCTAAATGCCCTGCTCTAAAATGCCAACTATGTTACATAAAAACTTTTTGTTTTTAGTTAAGCAGCATATCACTCCTATTACAAAGTAAGAGTAAATCATCGTTATTTGTTGATGATGGCCATATCATAATCAGAATACTGGATAAATCTCACCTAAATCTGGTTTAATCAGTATGCGGAAAATGGTATTTCTCAGCTGAATTTTCTAAAATAATTGTGAAATATACTTTAACACTCATACCTTCTTTTTTTATTAATTGAGTTATAGTCAATTTACAATGTGTCAATTTCTGGTGTACAGCACAATTTTCAGTCATACATGAATATACATATATTTATTTTCGTATTCTTTTTCACCATGAGCTACTACAAGATCTTGAATAGATTTCCCTGTGCTATACAGTATAAACTTGTTTAGGGGAGAGGGGATGGCTCAGCGGTAGAGCACATGCCTGACATACATGAGGTCCTGGGTTCAATCACCAGTACCTCCATTAAAAATATAAATAAATAAACCTACCTCCCCCTCAAAAAAAAAATTAAAAAAAACAAAAAAAACCTTGTTTATCTATTCTTATATATACATGTCAGCATCTACAAATCTCAGACTCCCAGTCTGTCCCTTCCCACCCTCCTCCCCCCTGGCATACTTTCTTCCCTTGGAAAGAAATTTATTTTCTGGGAACTGACTGCAAATATCCTTCAAAAATGCTGGTCTAAATAATAACATACTTTTCAATGTTTGCTGTCTCTTCTGTATTCCGACTCTAATCCCTTTGTTTTTATGCCATTAAATTTATGCCAGCCATCGGATCAATCACAGTGTTTTAGTTCTCTTAGTTTTGGGTTACTTTTAATTTTCTTGTTCTTCCATTTCTCCTTTAAGAAAGACGCTGAATTTCTCTTCCTTCTACCTCAGGAAACTCCCTCTGAAGGTTTTTGTTTTCTTATATAAAACTTTATATAGTATATTTTTCATATTTCCTACTACATAGCATACCAAACTATTAATAGAAATGTGACTTTCTTTCCAAAAGGTTTGTACTTCTTTACATAAAAAAATATGTAGAGAAGAAATAGCTTTCAACTATTTTATAATTTTCAATGTAATTTTTCTTTTTCATTTTTGACATTTTATTTCATTTACCTGATTTCCAGCCACCCTACCTCACAGAAAACTGATTCTATTTCGTCTCCTATAGTAATGAAACCTAATTCAGACACTGGCTAGATTTTACACTATGAAAATGTTGCTAGGCAAATTAGAAGTGTTAGTTTCAGGAGGAATGTTTGGCCTACTTAAAGAAAATAAGCTTTCAAAACTCTAGAATCTGAGAATTTTCAGTAGTGGTTAAATAAGCAGGAAGTAGACATCAGACATCATCTGATGTCTAGTCCATCTCCATTTTATACGTAAGGGAACTTAGATTTGAAGACTAGTGGCAGAACCATAATGAGAACCCAGTACTCCTCCAGTTCCTTAGGTATTCAGATATACCACATAGCCACCATACATTAATCCAAACATGGACCAACCATCAAAGAAAAGTTTGATAGAACTACTTAACTTTTTAAAACTTTATTGGTAAAAGACACCATAAACAAAGTTAAACAGCAAATGACAGTTTGAGGGGAAATATAACATATATAAGAAACAATAGCTAATATCCATAATATATAAAGAGCTCTTTTAACCCAGAAGAAAGTAACAGTCCAATATAGAAGTATTTACAAAAGCTTTAAACCAGCAATACATGCACACACACAAAATATGAAGAGCCAATAAACATTTGAAATGTGTAAGGGCCTTTAAGATCAGGTGGGGAGCAGCCCATTTACAAACCAGGATAACTGAAACTCTAGCCAGGTTTTGTTGTTGTTATTGTAGTTAGGGTAGTAGTCTCTTTTCAGCAATCTCAGGGAGTTAAAACAACTCCAGTGGGGTATACCAAAGGGTGCTCCTATGACCTTGACAGGAAGGGGAATGAGCCAGTCTGATGACAAGTAAATTGGATTAAACTGACAGAAACCTGATCCCTGAAACGAGACACAGCCTTTCTGGAGCCACTTGCCATGAATGTCCATAGGGAAACACAGCAGCACCCCCAAAAGGGTCAGGCCTGACACAAAGGATGGAGCCCCTCTGGGCCCATTCCCCTATGTCAGACCACCAGGCTTCTGGACATGTGTCTGCTATAGTCTGTGGAATTGCAAAGACAATATACCTTAGAAGCCATGGATTTTAAGATTTTTGTTTCATCAAATAAAAGCTGAACATGGTGAGATGTTAGTAATTTGTCCTAGGAAATCAAAAGTGCTGTTTGTGTAATAAGTTTAAGGCCCTGAAAGGAATTAACTCCCCAATTCCCTCCAGATCCATGAACAAGGTTCCATTGGCGCTGGAGAATCCTGGGAAGGGTCTAAGGAGACAAATGAAGGAGTAGCCACAGGCCTGAGGGAAGAGACTCAAGGAAGCCCCTCTTCTTCTGCTTCTGTAGGGGGAACTCTCTCCACCCTTCACACTTCCTTGGACTTGTTTGCTGACAACTATTACAAAGACAAATAATAGAGAAAAAATATGGGGTTAGATAGGAGAAGACCAGAAAAAAGTAGGCTTAAAATACTTTCTTTAAAAAGACTAATGCAGATGTAAAACTAGGAATAGAAGGAAAATATTTTAATAGACTAAGATAAGTTTGTAGGAAACACAACCAATTAAAGGAGAAAGAAGCTGAGAGTTAAAAATCATTAAAAAAAAAATCCACAAACGATAAATGCTAAAGAAGGTGTGGAGAAAAGGGAACACTCCTGCACTGTTGGTGGGAATGTAGTTTGGTGCAGCCATTATGGAAAAGGGTATGGAGATTCCTCAAAAAACTAAAAATAGACTTACCATATGATCTAGCAATCCCACTCCTGGGCATATATCCAGAGGGAACTCTAATTCAAAAAGATACATCCACCCCAATGTTCACAGCAAAACTATTTACAATAGCCAAGACATGGAAACAACCTAAATGTCCATCGGTAGATGACTGGATAAAGAAGATGTTGTATGCATATATAGATAGATATAGATATAGATATAGATAGATATACACACAATGGAATAGTACTCAGCCATAAAAATGAATGAAATAATGCCATTTGCAGCAACATGAATGGACTTGGAGATTGTCATTCTAAGTGAAGGAAGCCAGAAAGAGAAAGAAAAATACCATATGATACCACTCGTATGTGGAATCTAAAAAAAGACACAAATGAACATATTTATAAAACAGAAACAGACTCACAGACATAGAAAACAAACTTATGGTTACCAGGGGGAAAGGGGTGGGGAGGGATAAATGGGGAGTTCAGGATTTGCAGATACTAACTACTATATATAAAATAGATAAATGTATTATATATATATAAATATATATAAAACAAATAACAAGGTCCTATTATATAGCACAGAGTCCTACTGTATATTCAATACCCTGCAATAGCCTATAATGAAAAAGAATATGAAAATGAATATGCATATGTACAACTGAATCACTGTGCTATACATGATAAATTAATACATTGTAAATTGATTATACTGCAATTAAAAAATGAATAAACAAATAATACTTACTAAAAATCACTAAAAGGAACGAGTAAAGAAAAAAATTTAAGTTTAAACTCTCCTAAAAGCCAGAAAATCAGATTCATTTCAATATATACATGGCAGGTGGCAGGAGTGAGAAGTAAAAAAAAAAAAAAATCACTTTGGCAGTAAGAGGAGTATATAAACTAAAACAATCTATACTATGTGTATATCTATGTGTCTATCTATCAACAGTTGTGAATTAGCTAAAAACAAAAGAAAACTGCTAGAGGCCATTCAGTTTCTGAGTGAGCCTGCTATCCCCAGGAAATGGGATCTTACTGCACCAAGAATCTCCTGGGTAGAAAAGTCATGAAACCAAGGGGTACTTTAAACCTGCCTTGGGACACCCAGAGGCTCATGGGTTCCAAAGGTCCTTTTTAGCTACCTGTGGAAGCAAATACACTCAGCCCTGATGGTCCCATGTCCTTGGATAGGGATGGCTGACTGTCCTATGCCATTATATATACGGGGCTTGAGCATGTACGGATTTTGGTAACCAAAGGGTTCCTGGAACCAATCCCCCATGGATACCAAGGGATGACTATATCTGACTTCTACAACAGATCCAAGCAGCACAGTCTGGCATCCAAAAACTTCTCTCCCAAGCTCTCCACTCTCTCCTCTTCTTCAGTACATCCTTATCAGAATACTAAATTATGACCCCAGTTACTAGATAACCTTCTGCACAAGATCGAGTAGGCAGGAAGTTGTAGAGCTGGAATATGAACCCAGCAATCTGAGACCAAGGCTAAGTGCAAACCAATAAATTCTATGCAGACCTGTAACTACTTTTAATACCTCTCTCAGCAGATTTTCCACATCATATATAAGCCAACATTTTCACTTTTAGTCACTGGGGATCTTTTTTTTTTGTAATTTATAACCTTCTCTCAAATAAAAACAAAAGCAGTCTTAATTTCATCTTGAAATACTTCCTGTTTCTTTGTCTTCCTCTTCCTCTGCTCTTCTAAAACAAAAGCTGGTCCCTTTCTTTTCTTCTCTTTTCTTCTTTCTATCATAAAGGCAATGTGCATCCATTGTAGAAAAGCACACGAAATAAGAGGGAAATAGTCTATCAAGTACAAACAACTGCAAATAAAACCCTGAAAAAGGTGTTATTCAAGTGCCTGGGTATAACTGTAGAGACTAGGTGATTTCAAAGCCTTTTCTCCAGAACATAATGCTCATTTATGAGTAGCAGCAATTAATGATTGTGCTAGATCCACAACTAGAGTTGCATATTCTTTATTCATGGGATTCAATTTAAAAATGAGCCATTCCAATTTGGTACTGCAGTAGTTTACCTTAAAGTGATGATACTGTGTTTTCTCTTAACCTCATCTATAATCATCCCATCTCCTTTTACCAAAAACCATTTGTATTGGAATCTTACTGATAATCATTCTTTACATATGTCTAATGCAGTATAACATAAACAGAGTAAGCATGGCTTCAATATTGATATGTTAAGTGTTGTCCAACATCTTGGTATTCTTCTGTTTTCCTTTCACGTATATATGACTTGTTGATGCTTCTAAGCCACTAGCAGAGAAGATAATTTAAAATCATTACCAATGTAAATTTCCATCCACAGTCTCTACCTTTTATCCAACCACCTCATTTAAAGTCTTTTGTATTTAAAAGTATGTAATAGCCCTAAAAGAAAGTATTATGTGTTTCATCTGTTACTCAAAAAGAAGCAAAAAACTAGACTATTAACCCGCTGTGTAATCCCTGCGCAGACTACAACGCCTTTCAGTGGGAAGCCAGGCTCTGCCAAGAGCAGGGAGGATTGCAGTTTAAACATTACAGGGTCAAGTTCAACATTTGTTCCATTCACAGAACTCCCACTGACATCAATGAGAGTTTTGTGCAGAGTAGAATTTCTTCCTCAGTTAAATGATTTCTGTAATGCCTTCTATTTTGCCAGAACATATTCCACAAAGAATGTAATAAAGAAAATACACGTAATACTGCTCTTTTTTTTTTTTTAGGTCTACTTGTGATTTCAATAAAATGTCATCCACAAAAAAAAAAGCATTTTTCTTATAGAACATGATTTAAAAGGTAAATAAGCCATTTTGCAGAGAATATAAAGAGACTTCCAGATCATTCTAGACTCATCTGTTTGCAATTATATATATATAAGTATGTATTATACATATAGTTTTGCCTGCAATATAAAAATCACAATTGAATTCTGTCAGGAGGCTTTGAACCCCTGAAATTTTATGCCCTATGTTATGTCATCAGCTGATTGGGGACATGGAGTTTCTTAAGCTTATTAGACCAAGGTCTGTGGAACTACATATCAGATCCACAAATATCCCTTGGTAAATAAAGGCTGTTAAATAATAGAGAAGGCCCTGAATTTTTTATATAATGGTTGGAAGGATAAGCAGGGTATACTAGTGAAGAGTTTGAACACACAAAGTAATTTTATTGTTAAGTGATAAAGTAACATCAATGAAAATTAATAAAGTATTTTAATAAATTAATATTCATAGTTTATAATTAGCCCATTGTTTATGTGACTTGTAATTTTAAGGGACTTTTTAAGGGAAAAGAGAATATTAGTATATTAAAATATTAAATTTAGGGTATAGAGAACATTAGATTTTCTTTCTTTGAATAGGTAGAGGAATTATCTATAACATTTCTATCGGTTTGGGAAATTACACATTGATTTACATTACAAATGAATTTCACCCTAATTTAAGATTATCTTTGACTTTAAAGATCTAAAAAGAAAGTCTGAGGCTTCTTACAGACACAAAAATCTGGTTATGTTTTGCTTAATCTTCAGAAATAATTTAAAGCAGATTGGAGTCTAAACATCATTAGTATTCTATAAAAAGCTTTGGCATGACGCATTCTTACTTCACATAAGGGAGATGCTCTTATTTTCTGTTGCTCAGGAAAGTTTTTAAAAAGGCAATCTGGGGAAGAAGAAAGCTGATAGACTTAAAAACAAAATGGAAAATGAAATAGGCACTCTGACCTATGCTACGACTCACTCCCTGTTACCTCCAACTATTACCCAACTGCAACATTTTAGAATGAATTTTAGTTTCTATGGAGGTTCCATTCCTCCTTTCAGAGGACTGCAACTATGTCAAGCCTTTCAGAGAATCACGAGGTCACCCGAACTACTATTTATTAATGGTGCACTCAGCATTAATAAACACAATAAAAACTTCCAAAGAATCTAAATGTGTATCAGCTATCACCATCATCTGTGGACCCAGTACTGGGCTGGGCATTTCATGCGTGAAATCTCATAAAGTAATTTAAAAGATACCAAATTATGAAGCTTTAGATAAATCTATAAACTGCATGGAAATTTCAGAAAGAATCAGTTGATCCATGGTCTTTGAAATCAGCAAAGTCCCCACTTATCAGTAAGCGTGATAAATAGACTGCAATTCTTTTGTGGTCTTTTGAGTCGAGGGCTGTTCACCAGATGTGTGGGATGATGTGACAGTTTTCAAATAAGTCTGCAAAGTCTTTGACATTCCTCTCACCAAAAGTGCAATCTATGAACTCTCTCCTTGAAAATGGGCTGGCTTTTTCTTTGGCTTCGACCAGTAGAAAACAGGAAGTGACACTTATGGGACCTCCCAGGTGAGGGCATAAATGGCAATGTGCTTCGACTTTGTTCACTGGAATACTGGCTTTTGAAAACATCAGCTACCAAGTAAACATTCTGTCTCTCTGAGGCCATTAAGTGTGAGAAGGGTCAAATTAGCCCACATGGAGAGACCACATAGACAGGCCCAGTGACAACATATAGGAACTGAGAAACAGCTGCCTGGCCAGTCTCAAGCTGTCCCAGCCCCTCTTCCCACCCTGCCCTGCCCTGCCCTGCCCCTGCCCGCCACCCCCACTCTGTTACAGCTCTAACTAGCACACAGTAAATTTCAAGAGCCCAGACTACTCAAACTGTTCCCAAATTTCCCTCCCAGAGAAAATATGAAATATAATATAATGATTATTGCATTTAATCAGAACATCTGGGGGTGATATGTTACCTAGCAATAGTAACCGAAACAGGTACTTTTTTTTTTTTTTAGTTTGAAACAATTTTTGTGTTGAAAAATTTCAGATGCTTTCTAGAGTAGAGAGACTATACAATGAACTCTCATGTACATTACTTAGAATCAACAAATTCTGGCCACATTTGCCTCATCTGTTCCCTCTTTTTTTTCCCCTCTGCTGAAATATTTCAAACTGCATCCCAGCTGGTGTGTCATGTCAAGTATCATAGGATGCTTCAGTATGAATCTCTAAAAAAGTAGACAAAAATGACAAAATGTCATTATCACACTTAACAAAATTAAAAATAATTCTCTGGCATCATCTAATATCCAGACCATAATCAAACTGCCTGATTGCTTCAAACATGTGCTTTTACTGTTCTTGGAATAAGGATCCAAATGATGTCGACATACAGGATTTGGTTGTTGTGCCTCTTTTTGTCTAAAACAGTCACCCCCCCACGCCACCCCACCCTCCTTTCCCTTCTGCCATTAACTAGTTGCAGAAACCAGGTAAGTTGTCTGAGGAATGTTTGTTTTCTTACAGTGGCATTTCACTTGCTCCTTTATCCCCTGTAGTTCCTGGAAATGAAAGTTGGATCAAAAGAATTGATTACATTCAGAGCTACCTTTATGTCCCTCTGTAGGGATACTTGATAAGGGCTGTGTGCCTCATAATGCATCACAACAGGAGCTATATGATATCTGGTGGTTCCACTTTCAGAGATGCTAAGATTGATCAGCCATGTGCTTATGGTCTTATTATCCCTCATGGTAAACTTCCCACCCACCTTTCATTCAAGGGTGATCACTGCCTGAACCAAGCATTTGATCATTGCTACTGGGTTGCCATTGCTTCTTTGCCTTTTCAGTAGACAGTAGTAGGAAATGTCTATGTTTGAGAAAGAAAAAATAGACCGATAGTAATAATATTTCTAATCAAATATAATAATGTAAAACTGTCGGATTTTTTTTCTTTACTTAGGCTCTTTGCTTTTCTACCTATTCTCTTACTGAACATTTTGTTCCTAACATCAACATACTTACTTATTTACATTAATCTATAGTATATTTAAAATAGTTTCAGAAGAATAATAGCAATATTGCCTCTACCATGTACATATGGAATATAGTTTATGATTCCTTTGTACTTCTGTTTGTTCTTAGAATAATCTCTGGTAAGGTGTACCCTTGAAATAATCATTGTCTTTGTATTTCTTTAGTTGTGTCTTTTTGTGCTACTGACTTGGTATTGAGTTTGTTTGTTTTAGTTCATTAATTTATTTCAGTTCAAGTTAGGTTTCTTTGTTTCAGTCTCTTTAATTTTTATAAATTGATTTAATTTTTTTATTTTCCCACCACCCTGTTCATTCCTTTTTGAGATAGTCATTATTAGTTTTGGTTTGAGTGTTAGATTTTTAAAAGATTGTCATTTATCTATGGCAATTAAGCTTTGGGCTGAGTTACTACAGTAATTTTTGGGATCGTGACAGCTGTAGATTGAGGAAGAATTAGTCTTCAGATGAAGTGGTCTTCATAAAAAAAAAATCATTTTGGTCTTTCTCTCCTCACTGCTTCTCTGTCAAAACCTTTTTTTTTTCAATTTAACTTAATTTTTTTGTCAAAGCCTTTTTTTAAGTGGAGAAGTAGTTCTCTGCCTCTCTTCTTAATGGTTATTTGCCACATCTGCTGAAATGTGTATTATCTAGGTAAATGATTTGGTTAACGGTTAGAAAACAGAACTCACAACATAGCATTCCATGTTACATATATACGGTTGCAAGAGGAGAACTAGTGACATGATGTACCAAAATATTAATGCTGCTGATTTGTGAAGAGCGAAATTTCACATGCTTTAGTTTCATTTGTATTTTTACCTATATTTGCTAATTTTCTACAGTGATGATACACATATTTGCATAATACTAAAGAGAAATGTGCTTTGCATCATGTAAAAAGATAATAAAATAATCACTTCAAAATGACTGCATGAATTATTGTTATGGGTGTAGAATTTTTGTTTGGGATGATGAAAAAGTTCTAGAAATGGATACTGGTAATGGATGCACAACATTGTGAAAATACTCAATGCCAGTGAATTGTACTCTTCAAATTGGTTAAAATGGTAAATTTTATGTTATGTATATTTTACCACAATAAAACAATAGATAAAGGAGATAAAAAAAAATCACTCCAGATTATTCCAAGTAGTAACTGAAACTTACTAAATACCATGATCTTGCCATACTTCAGTTATGTTCTGTAAAGTGGTATCCAAACATTATTATTTGCTTGGTGTCCAGGAATAATAAATACAAACAAATACAAATAAATAAATATTGAGGGGCTGAACAAGGATTTTATACCCCATGTGTCATTTAATATTCCCAAGATTCCATGAGATAAGTACCATTAGTATCTCCACTTTGAATAGGAAGTAAAGGCTCAGAAAGTTTAAGTCACTTGTCAAAGTCCACGCAGCTAGTAAGTGGCAAAATCAAGGCTTGACCCAATGTCTGTTTGACAGCAAATCACTGCTCTTAACTACCACGTTACAGCAGTTTGACTATACCAGTTCTGTATTGCATTGTAGGGACTTACAACACAATATCTTTGTGGTTATAAAAGTCTTTCAAAACTTTCCAGCTATGAGTTTGCTTAAAAGTCTGCCATGTTTATTTTTAAGCTTTTATGTTTCTGTTATGCTTAAAATTGGTTAATTGAGCTTTCATGGAAATCATTTCTGTGATTATTGTTTTTACAATCACGTTGAATAATGATAATCATGGTACATTTACTCTATTTCAGCTAGAGAGACAGTCAACAGGAAGGTACAATTTAGGATGCATTTTTAACATGTTTTTCCAAGGTGAAGTCAGCAGCTTTCTGGAAATGCTAAAGAAAAAAAAAATCACATAATTATATTTCTAAACCCAGTAACTTCTGAGTCTCCAGGGTCTGGACCAGGGTTCAGGTTAGGCCTGAATTTAAGAAACATAGTTACCTCATGCATTCTTCTTTCAAAAAGGAGGCTTAATATACTTCGTTAGTGTCCTGCCAGGCAGCACACTGGTCCTAAGACCCACTCCCTACTTCTCCTTCATCCTCCCATCAGAAGTGAGTTGGTAGAATTTAGGGCCCCCTCTTTTTTTCCTGGCATGACTCAGAGCTCCTGCAAAGGTCTTGGAACCAATCCATTGCCTTAGATGCTATTATGAGTTTCAAATCTGAACCCGTCCTAGATGGACTATTAATAGGAGCACATTTCTTTGGGCCTTTCAGCTGACCCTTCAGACACTGAAGACTGAAGTTTGGAATGCAGTTAAGTTACCTTGGGTTTAAAGTGCAGATGAACAGCCACAAAATAAAAATGTGTCTGCAGGGAGCCTGCTTATAACTTTGCATTGTACTGAGTTAATTTTCCCTAATAAAATTGAATTTATTCATTTAAAAAAAGAAATGCTGTTCCCAGAACTGTCAAGACAAATGTAAATTTAAGAGCACTACACACTCACTCCTAATGTTAAAAGCAATTAAAAATGATCAATATGAACAAAACTTTTAGAATGAAGAGGAGAAAGTACATTTCATTCCAAGAGCTCGTCCAGTCATGCAGAACTGAAGTCTGAGCATGCAAGTAACTCAGTTAATCAGAGTGAAGAGAGATGACTGAAAAAGGCCTGTAAGGGATAGAAAGAATATATAAAAATTGGATGAGCATGCAGAAACCAAAATATCCAGAGGACTGACGCTTTTGAAGTCCAAAAGATTTGACATTGAGAATATTTTCCATATTCTTGGTTAAGAATCTATGAAATGTTCTCCCACAAATGTCTATTGCCTGTAAACATGCCTCAGTCATTGTGCAAATGTCCGGCACTAGACATTCTCATCTGAAAAGAAGGAGTGCCTCCCACTGTAAGGTATGCACAAGGATTAGTGAGTGTACACTCAACGTCCATTCTCCTTGCTCCTGGAGGGAAGCTGTGGAATAGAGAATACAGAAAAACAGAGGAAAACCCCTAAATCACTGATACTTCAGTTTGAAACATATTTGTTACATGTAAATCACTTGCCTATTTTTATCCTTACTGAGGCCAGGATTTCTCAGTTTCAAAGTTACTGACCTTTTGGATCTGATAACTCTTTTTTGTGGGTACTCTGTGCAATATAGGGTGTTAACAGCCTCCCTGATTCCTATCATGAGATGCCAGTTGTGACAACCAAAAAGTTCCCTGAGGAGGCAAAATCAGTCCCCACTGAAAAGCACTGATTTACACCAGTATCAAAATTAGTCATTTAGTGGGGGAAGGGATAGCTCAGAGGTAGAATGCTCGTTTAGCATGCACAAGGTTCCGGGTTCAATCCCCTCCATCAAAATAAATAAATAAATAAACAAACAAACCTAATTACTTTCCCCTCCCCCCCCCAGAAAAAATAACATGAAAAAAATTAAGTGAATAAAAAAAAGAATGTACTGCAAAAAAATAAATAATAACTAGTCATTTCTGCTGGCACATAACAGCTAGATGGTAGAGAAAGTAGTTTAAGAGATTATAAGAAGAATCTGGCCCAGGAAAAAGAAAATTTATTGCAGATAATCTACAGTGTAGATAATCAACAAGTAATTTAAGGAAATTAAATATAGGGCTGGGAACATCTTATTAGAAACAAGGTTCTCAACTGGTACACAGTGAGTGATTAAGGCTGATATAAATACCGGACACAGCTATAATCACCTTCCGGCCGCCAGACCCCAGCCACTGAAGATCAAATCAAGCATTCCCTTTATAGAACTGAATGACTTGCTACACATTGTGCAATTGAGAGTTCGCTTGTTTTTCATTCATTGACAGCTGGTCTAGCAGAAAGGCTGCCAGACCCTTGGGTCGTGCAACCAAGTCTCAAAAAGCATATTGGGCCTGAGGAGATGAAATGGTGTTGAGAAAGGATTTTGAGAAAGAGGCAGTAGTCACTTCTAACTTAAACAGAAATTTGATGGTGCTGCCGACACATTTAGGCAAAGTATGGTTTAATTTCCTTTACTGTTTTGTATATATTTTATGGACAAAAATCTTTTTTCTATCAGAAAGTCTTAAGCAGGCTGGCATATGAATTAGTGCTCTGAAGACCAGCACTACAAAATACAGGCTAAACCTCCTCATGCCCCCTTCTAGTCACCACGTCCCCCAAGGATACCACTAGACTGATTTCTAACAGCAGAGATAACTTTTACCTTTTTTTGTACTTTATTTAAGTGGATTAATGCCTATAATTTTGTGTTGGGCTTCTCTCACTCAACATTATTTTGTGAGATTTATCCAGGTTGTGGTGTGTAACTGTAATTTGTTCTTTCCATTGTCATGTATTATTCCAATGAGTTACATGCCACAATTAATTTCTCTCCTGTTTGGTTGTTTCCAGTTTAGGATTATTAAAAATAGTGATTCTGGGAACTCTATTCAATATCTTGTAGTAACCTATAATGAAAAAGAATATGAAAAGGAGTATATGTATGTATGTGTGTGACTGAAACATTATGCTGTACACCAGAAACTGACACAACATTGTAAACTGACTATATTTCAATTAAAAAAGAAAGTGTTTCTATGAGCATAACATAGGCTAGAAAAGGTACATTCTTTAGAAGAATACGTATGTTAACACATCTCTTCTGGTTCTTCCGTTAATCACGCTGACTGGGTCCTGAACTCTGTTGTCTGCCCAGTGTGTAGCATTTAACAAAAATGTTGTACAGATGAGCCTGTGGACTAGGAAAACGTGTACTCAGCTGTATTTATATCATATTCAACAACCACACTCTTTGCATGTTCAGCAACAGATTTCTATTTACTTATCTACTTGGAGGAAAAGCTAGAGTTAAGGGATATGTCCAGGGGTTGGTCCTTGAATCTAAGTGTATGTAACAATTTTATTAGTGAATTTAATGAAGACTTCCAGAGAAGGCATTTATTGTATACTTAACATAGTGCCTGGAAAAAGGAAATCACACACTTGTTGAATGAATGAGTAAATAAATGGATGAATGGCAAAATGGATGTTACTTGACTAAGTCAGGGACAAAATCAATGTAGTTTGTAAGAAAAAAAATCACTTAAGAAAATAATAACATTAACAAGGTATAGTAGTTTGCCCAAGAAAGAGAGCCAGAAAATGAATGAGCTGGGTTCCAAGCTCAGGCTGTCCAGCTTCAAAATACTTTACTTCTGAACCAAGTAGAATGATCAGAAAAGAAAAGCTAATAGGGATGAATGTAAGTCCCTAAATTTAAGAGGAAAAAATAAATTGCACAAGTGCAGAATTGTATACTGCTAATGGCCACAATTCATAGAAGAGATCTGATGGTTTTGGTTGATCACAGTCTCGGCTGAGCCCACAGTGTTTTGCTCTACTAAAGTGACTGCCGATGGCATTATTTCATTCTTTTTTATGGCTAAGTAGTATTCCATTATAAATAATGCCATTTGCAGCAACATGGATGGACCTAGAGACTGTCATACTAAGTGAAGTCAGACAGAGAAAGACAAATATCATATGATATCACTTATATGTGGAATCTAAAAAAAATGACACAAATTAACTTATTTACAAAACAGAAACTGATTCACAGACACAGAAAACAAACTATCCAAAGGGGAGAGGTAGGGAGGGATAAATTTGGAGTTTGGGATTAGCAGATACAAACTACTATATACAAAATAGATAAAAACAAGGTCCTGCTATATAGCACAGGGAAATATATTCAATAGCTTTTAATAACCTATGATGAAAAAAATATATATATACATATAACCGAATCACTATGCCGTATGCCAGAAACTAACACAACATTGTAAATCAACTATATTTCAAAAAAAAAAAGGAAAAAAAAGTTACTGCCATCAGAGGCTGCATTAATTAACATAAAATATTCCATTTGAAGCAGGAAAAGTCCTGTTCAAACCAGCTCAACACCTTTCATTTTTCTCTAGCCAATGTCTTGGATAAGATGTTATAAAAAGATTCAGCACCTTATCCCTGTGTTTCTGTGTTTTATGGTCACTGAAAACATACAGGCTTTACTTCATATGGACGAGAAACCAAGAACAGATTAAGACACTCCTATGTAACCATTCAGGATTACTGATCTCTTGTTTCAGGTCCAGTTCTTGCGCTCTAACTGTTCCCCTTACTTGACATTTTGGATTGTCTTTTACTTCTGGCCCACACTTACGTGGGAAGAGGCCATCAAATGTCTTTTCTTATAGCTCACAGACCCAAGCCAGCAAGGTTGACTCTCACAACCAACCTAAAAATCCTGACCTGGGTCAAGCCCTGGGCACTAGTAATTTGGAAAGGAGATTTACTCTAGGTGGAACACTGAAATGGGTTATGGCAGTCTTGTTAAGACAAATACTGATAAGCTAAGGACATAAGATAATCAAAATGATCAAATATCTTGAAGCCATATCACACGTGCACATTTGATCTTAGCCAAAAGACTGAAAAAGAATGTGTCATACAAGGAAAGGCTGAAGAGACTGGAGAAGTATTTTACCTGGACAAGTAAAGGCAATGGTGTGTGATGAACATGAGTGTGTTTTGCATGTGACCAGCTGTTACCCAGAAAAAGAAAGAGTCTTAATCTCATTTTATAAGTAGGAAGTGCAAATGCATGAAAGCTTTAAGGGGGTATTTTGGGTTCATGGGAGGAAGATCTGAACCATAAAGAGGCATCTATTGTAGTCATGTTTACACAATGAAGACAATGTACTGTCCTTTGAAACTGAAAAATTCCGGGGGAGAGTTGGCTTCAGATTTGAGAGGAAAATGGGGGCAAAAATACAACAGAGGTAAGGAATCCACAACATCCATGAGTCACTTTAACTTATCTCTAAAGGTTGGAGAGTTTTACGGTCAATTTCTTGGAAGAGGTTGGTCTTTCAAGTATTCTGAAGAATAGAATGGAGATGATTTTCAGGGAAACAATGGAAGACTGTTCACCACAGTCCAGCTGGGGCTGAGAGAAGAGAATAATGGATGTAGTAAGGGGCTCTCTGACTAGACTGGAATGAGACGTGTGCAGAAGAATGAAAAGATAGGAAATCTGAGATAGTGGCAGAGCAGTCGATGAGTAAGTTCTATTCCAGCTCTCGTGGTATCTATGAAACACTCTAGGTCACAGACTCCTAAAAAGTTCTTAAATGTTTACCTAAATGTAAAATGAGATCTTCTTATCTAGAAAATATAATTATGTATAAAAATATATCACTATGTTATTAAAATATCATATCATTAGGTAATTTGCCAAAAAGTCTATGAGAATATTTACAGGCTATTCCTAAAGAAAATATCAAAGTAATATATGAAATGTTGAGATACTATTCTATAACATATGTTTCTATATTTGTAGCATATCTCTGGGAAAAGATACAAGAAGTTGATAGTAAGTAGAGGCATCTAGGAGGGAGATCCGGGCAGGGTTTGGGGGTGAGAAGGATAATTTCATTTGATACCTTTGGAACTACTTGAAATTTTATGTTATATGTGTAATTACCTACTCAACTGTAACTAAATAATTAATAAAATAGTAATCTTTTATTCCTGTTTTCAATGTCAAAAGTTTGAAAGATGCCATATACATTTTTCCATTGATCTGACTGCTGCTTTTAATCTCCCTCCCTTTCCACATAATTTAGATCCTCTTTTAACATGTTCCTTTTGACAAAGAATATGGCTGAATAAAAATAGGTGTTTGACCTAACTTGTTAATTTGAGGGCAAGCTCTTGAACCAGACTTACCTTCTTTTCCTTGCTCTTGGTCATTGTGGCATCTCGGTAGGAAAATTCCTGGGGTGGTAATGGCTAGAAGTGATTTAAGTGATCACCTCTCAGTGTGTCCAATTCCCCCCAACCCACTGCTACTACTGTCACCTGGGACATCAGATAATGTCTCCTGGCTACTTCCACAATCTTCTCAGTGGTCTATCTTTAGTCCCATCTCTCTCCAATTTACTCTCCACATCGTGGCCAGAGATCTAATCATGTCACCCTTGGTCAAAACCCTAGGATGGCTCACCACTATCCTTAGGAAGAAGTCCAGATCTCAGCCTTTCGGGATGTGCACCCCCTCTTCATTATCGTCCCTTGCCACTCCCCACTTCTGTGCTCCAGTCTTCCCATCCCTGGCCCTCTCTTACTCCTGAAACAGTCTGATACGCCATCTTTGCCTGGCTAACTCCTATCCTTGAATTCATGTAGAGATCACATCTCTTGGAAAGCCTCTCAGCCCCCCAAATCTGGGTTACAAAAACCTTTGCAGGCACTTCCAGAATACCCTGTGCTTTCCTTTCATTGACTATGACTTCTTTGCTCTGTACTCACTTTACTTTCTCTACTTTCCACATGAGACTCTCACCTCCATGAAGACAGGGACCATTTGCGTATATGCCCAGACCTGAGCACAAATCTCAGAATGGATTTAAGCTTAAGCCAACTGGAGGTATATTCAGGAGGAAAGAACTACTCTTCCTCATGTGTCGAAAAATAAGACTGTCATATTTGGTCATGGAGACTCGCCTGACAGGAACCTCAGATAAGAGGGATCTTATCAGTTTAATTCATTAAATTGTGTTAATATAGTTTTGTTCATGAATATTGTCTTTGCTGAATTCCTGGAAGGAAGGCATTAGAATGTTTCCTTTGGGTTGAGGGTATATTTATGTCCAGGACACATATTAACACGACTAGATCTGCTGTTAGAGAATTCTACAGTATAAAAATACCTGGACATCTAATTTTATTTGATTTGAACTTTATGAAAATTTCCTGAAAAGTCCCCTTTGGCTTGCCACCACTCTTATTCTTACAGCTCCTACCTTTTTGCAAAATACTCCTAAATAACCTCTTTCCAGTTTATAGTATTTTGCCCTACTCCGAACACATGCTTTTTATCTCTGAATAAAATGGTTGAAATTCAATTCTTACAAAATCATACGTTTGTAGTTTCTCAATTTTAAGATGTCAGCGTTTTTTGGTGGTTTTTTTTTTTTTTCCTTTTCAAGGAGGAAACAAATACAAAATTGAATGGAGCCAACAGTTTTAAGGCTTATCACAAGTTCAGCTATGTTATGACATGGAAGAGTCTGTGCCTTAAATAAACACACACACACACAAACATGCATTCATTTGAAGATGAGAAGGAAAGAAAATACAGCAAAATATTAAGGTTGGTGGGATTACAGTTTTAAGGCTTATCACAAGTTCAGCTATGTTATGACATAGAAGAGTCTGTGCCTTAAATAAACACACACACACACAAACATACATTCATTTGAAGATGAGAAGGAAAGAAAATACAGCAAAATATTAAGGTTGGTGGGATTTGGAATTATGATTAATTTTTGTTTTCTTTGTTCACTTTTCCCCAATGTTTCTATAGGAGGGAGGACTGTATTTTTTATGCATAATCAGCAAATAATGAATAAACTTTAAAAAAAGGTATGTTGTATTTAACATGTCTTTTGCTTCTCTGCCAGATGCTTGAGGTCTCTGAGTTCTCAATTTATGAAATGAATTTATGGAGAAATAAGATACTCTTGTCTTAACTTTGGGCTACATACTCTATCCATTTGAGCCTAGTATTAATGCCTCTGCTTGTGGTCTTCTCACAGGAATGCCATTTTTCCTTCTGGATGTAATTTCATGCAAAGCTTTAACATAGTCCTCAGCTCACTATTCCTTGCATGGCTGCCCATTTTTGTCTCCATCTGCGTTGCATGTTTTAGGACATTCACAAAATGAATTAGGGCCTCTGACATAACTGCACAATGTGAAACAAATAGGACATTACAGCAATCAGTTACCCAGAGCCTACAGACAATACTAGATTTTGTGACTATTTGATCAAATTAGTTAATGGTGGAAAAATTGCTTAGTGGGTGTTCAGTAAATGTTCTTTCCTTCTCGTGCTCATGATGCCTGAGACAAGAACAAAGCAGCTGAAGAATAATGTTTCCTTCTATTTCTTTTGCCTGAAACATTTCTTGCCCAAACAATCTGTAGATTTTATGGATCCCTTTTCTTTTCTTTTTTTTTATTAAAGTACAGTCAGTTTACAATGCTGTGTCTATTTCTGGTGTACAGCAAAATGTTTCAGTCATACATGAACATACATCTATTTGTTTTCATTATAGGTCACTACAAGATATTGAATATAGCTCCCTGTGCTATACAGTAGAAACTTGTTATCTGTTTTGTATATGGTACTTAGCATAAGCAAATCTCGAACTCCCAATTTATCCCTTCCCACCCCCTCCCCTACCAGTAACCACAAGTTTGTTTTCTATGTCCACGAGTCTGTTTTTGGTTTATAAATAGAATTTGTATCATTTTTGTTTTTAGATTCCACGTGTAAGTGATATCAGAAGGTATTTGTCTCTGTCTGAGGTACTTCACTTAATGATAATCTCTAGGTCCATCTATGTTGCTGCTAATGGCATTATTTCATTCTTTTTTATGGCTGAGTAATATTCCATTGTACATATACACCATAACTTCTTTATCCAGTCCTCTGTTGATGGACACTTATATTTTTGATTTCATGTTTTGGCTATTGTAAACAGTGCTTCTATGAACATGGGAGTGCATATATGATTTTGAATTAGAGTTTCTTCAGAATATATGCCCAGAAATGGGATTGCTGGATCATATGATAAGTCTATTTTTGGTTTTTAAAGGAATCTCCATACTGTTTTCCATAATGGCTGCACCAAACTACATTCCCACCAATAGTGTAGGAGGCTTCCCTTTTCTTCACACCCTTTCCAGCATTTATCATTTGTAGACCTTTTAATGATGGTCATTCTGACCAGAGTGAAGTGATAACTCATTGTAGTTTTGATTTGCATTTCTCTGATAATTAGTGATATTGAGTGGTTTTTTTTATGTGCCTATTGGCCAGTTGTATGTCTTTTTTTTAATTTGGGGGAGGTAATTAGGTTTATTTATTTATGTTTAGAGGAAGTACTAGGGATTGAACTCATCACCTTGTGCTTGCTAAGCATGCACTCTACCACTTGAGCTATACCCTCTCCCCTAGAGCTTTATTTTTTTTAATAGGTTTTTTTTGGAGGGGGGCAGTAATTAGGTTTACTTATTCATTTTAAATTTTATTTTATCATTATTACTTTTAACAGAGGTACTGGGGATTGAACCCAGGACATCATGCATGCTAAGCATGCACTCTATCACTGAGCAATACCCTCCCCTTTGTATGTCTTGATTGGAGAAATGTCAAAGCATTTTTTAAAAAGCTCATTAGGTAGAAGAAACATGGGGAGAAGCATGAGCTCCCTCAATTAGTAGTGCAGAGCTCCCCCAAAAGAAAATTTTTTTGCTGTCTAATGATTTTTTAAAATTGAAGTATATTGATGTACAATATTACATAAATTTTAGGTGTACAACAGAGTGATTCACACTTTTTAAAGGTTATACTCCACACATTATAGTTATTATAAAATATTGGTTATATTCCCTGTGCAAGAAAACTTTCTTACCTACTCACTACATACATGGTCATTCAATACTTGCCCAATCTTGGGCATTTAGCCTCCAACTTAAAATTCATATTGTTTTAGCCATTTTCATGAAAGAAATCAGTTGCTTTTTAAAAAATTAACTTCTTCTTTTTTCCATCATGCATCTATGAAGAACCGTAGCGCCTACCCACTCCCGTGGCTCCAGCTACCATCTCTATGCCAGTGGCTTCCTGTTCTCCATCTCTTGCCCAGATCTCTCTCCTGGGTCCAAGATGACCAACTGCCAGCTAGATACTTCAACTTGGATATGCCAGCAGCATCTTGTGTACTATACATTCAAAACATACTTAGCATCCTCTTCTCAAACCCTTCTCTCATCTTTAATTTCCTACGTAGGTGAACAGCCTCACCACCAACCTAGTTTCCCAAGCCTGTCATCTTTGACCCATCCCTGTCCATCGTCCCTCATATTCAAATACCAAGTCTTGTTGCTTTTACTTGCTACACCTATCTCAAACCCCTTCTCTCCATCACCACTGCCGCTAACAGTCCAGGCTACTAATATTTCTCATCCCAGTTAATGCGTTAGTCTTCTAAATCATGTCCTTGCCTTTGGTCTCTATCCTTGAAGATCCAGTCTGTTGTGGTTGGAGGGATCATTCTAAAACAGAAACCCAATCACGTCACTCTCCTGCTACAAATAACATACTGAATATCCCCTGCCCTCGGAATTAAGTCCAAATTTCTCAACCTAGCTTTACAAAAATTTCATGATCTGGTCCCCACTATTTCTACAGCTTCATCCCCTCCAATCGCCCCTTCTCCCAAACCTTGCTGTAGCCACAGTGAGTTTCTTTTTTGTAGCTCTATCATTTCCTGGTCTTTGTGTACACTATACTCACCACTTGGAACACTCTGCCTTCTCTGCACCACCTGATACCGGTTATCAACTACACTTAGTCTCAGATTCAGTGTAAGTGTTCCTTGGGAAGCCTTACTCCCGCCCAAGACTGAGTGAGGTGCCCCTTCTTACTCCTGACACCCCATACTCGTTCCTCTATTTTAATTTTTTGTTCCCTTGTCTGTATCCCGCTGCTAGATTGTTAGCCCACTAAGGACAAATACAATGTCTTGTTTACTTTTATATCTCTTGTAAAGTGATCTTGTCTTGGAGAGAACCCAGTAAAGTTCTGAGAGCAGTAAGCTCTCAATGAACACTTGTTGAGCTAATGAATAAAGCAGAAGTACCAGGTTTCCTGGCTGCTCAAACACCGATAAATAAAGCTTGGGTTACTTAGACTGCTTGGATTAGCAGGTGAACCTTCAGACACGGGCCAGATTGGGGAAAATCCAGACTCTGACTTTTGATGGAAGACCTGGTCTAGATTAAGTTCTTTTATCAGTCTGAGACATGTGACTTAAAAAGCCCTTACTCCCTGATTCTGACAGAAGAAACTTCACCTTAGAAAGTGGGTTATAAACTAGACAAAGTGAATTTCCTACTCTCTTCTCTGGAGCATTTTTCAAAAGATTAGATGGTTTCAACCTTAGATTCCAGAAAAGCAGATAGGCAGAAGATGAAGATTAGTGCTGGAGGACAATGCAGGGGCTGAGGTTCTGAATGAATGGATTGAATAGTTGGAATATTTTAATGGGGACGTACCAGAATCAGAGGTAAACAAAAGACAATGTCCCTGCTGAATAGAAGGGAGGGGTCAGACAATGGGCAACCAAATAAATCAACAAGTTAAGAAAGTCACCGATGTTATGATGTCAACACAGGGGAGGGAGGGTGGGGGTGGGAGGTGGCTGCTGACTATAGAGGGTCAGCAGAGGCCTCTTTGAAGGACATTTGAGCTGAGACCTAAATGGTGAAAGGGGGGCAGGCATATAAAGAAATAAAGGAAGAATAATCCTGTTGGAAGGAATAGCAAGTGCAAAGAGTAATCTGCAAGTTCTAGGAACAGAATTAAGAGCAATGTGAACAAGGGGACATGGGTGCAGATGAAAGCGAGGTGGTGGGCTGGTGGGCATGGCTGGCTGAGCACCACCTTTAGCTTGTGCCAGGGAGTTTCGGTTTAATTATCAGCTCGCCAGGAAGCCACCAAGGGTTCTAGCAAGTAACTGACTTTACTTAAATATCCTTGAATTTCTAGACTGAGGAGGAAGGAGTTAAAGGTGAACAACAAAAAGAGTATTTTCTAAACCTCTTTTACTTAAACGAAAACCATGCATGTATGTTTTTCAGTATTTTGGTCCTCGGAATGAATTCCTGACATATTAAAATGAATTTAATCTATATTTTATTTCCTTAGTTGAAGGAGAAGTCAGAAATACCCCTGCCATTAGTGACTCTAGCTGAAGAATTAATACTTCCTGCACATTTTTATTTTTTCACTGTTCCTACCCAATGGGAGATTAGAAAGTAATTTTGTCTAAGAACTAAAATTAAAGTAATTACTAATTTTAACCTATTCTGCTCCCATGTGGTTATCACAATTAAAACCAGAATTTATAACAATCACATCCAACCAGAATCCAGGTTTCACAACCTTTCTCTCTAGACCTTTAAATGAACAGCTGATGACTTGCAAACCTTCTCTGCTGAAAAAAACTATGAGATTTAAAGGTGAATTGAATCTGGGTGCAATTAAAAAGTTATTTGGACAGCATTCCTTGCTAAGAAATATTACCTACATAATGTTTGTTGACGATTATAAAGTGTGGTTTGTCATCTATAATTCAGAAACTTTCTGTGGCTCTGTCAAAATAAAAACATAATATACTGCAGTCCTGAGAAAGTATTTTTTTCCTGAGGAGCTCAAAACATTTCACCGATGTTTTCTCATTCGTCCTCAGCATTTCCCTAAGGTAAGTAGATGGAAAGTGTTATGCACATTCAATAGATGGGGGAACAAGGCCAAGAGAAATGAGTGAACATGCCCAAGGTCATGGACTACGTCAGAGGCAGGGGAGGGATGAATCTCAGGTCTTCGAATTCCCAGGGATCTGGTATTTTGTAACGTAGGGCAAGGCACCAAACCAGTTCTTGTTTGGTCTGGTCCATCTGTATCCCCATGTATACAATTACAGGGATCTAATAATCAGACATCTGTTCTAGGGTATATCTCTGTGTCTGGTGTTTACATTGGCAAAGGGTTTTCAGTGTTATTTTTAAATGAATACAGTTGAAGGATCTAAAAATGCAGCAAGATTAAAATATTTATTTCATATATTGCATGTGGATGGTCTGTCTGTCTACAAACCTATCTAGCTATAGGAACTTTATCATTTTGTTAAAGACTAGATCTGTTGCTTGCTATGTATAGGAATTAGAAATATAAAAATACACAACCGCACAAACTTCATTGTATCATTTTCCCACGGAATGTTTTCATCCGTAATAGGATATTTGAAACTTGCGAGCTGCTATAAAAAGTTAAAGACGCTTAAGCTGTGGTTTTAGGTTTTATATGTCCTCTCATATTAGTATATATTCTTGCTTCTCTGCCTTTTTCTCTCTCTTCCCCTCCTACATCTGAATCTTGATTGTAAAAAATTTCAGACACACATAAACATAGCAAGAATAGTACAATAAACCTCCTCCCATCACCCTGATTACAATTATGTATAGTTTTCATTATAAAAACTTTGCCACACTTATTTCATTTTTCCCGTTTTTTGCTTTTGCTGAACTTCCAAAAAGTAAACCTCACACATCATCTCACTCCTATATACTTTCTCTATGAATCTCTAAAAATAAGAACTTTTAAATCACAGTCCTAATGCCACTGTCACACCAAAAACTTAAAAATAGTGCCATTGTATTATCTAAATTCCATTCCCTAATGACATTTCTCAGGGTGTTCAAATCAGGATCCAAACATGTGGCATTTGGTGGCTGTGTCAGCCCCTTGGACGCCAGCATTTCTCTCCCTTTTTCTCCACCCACTGCTGTTAACTACAGTGGGCCTTCCATGTTCATGGGCTCTGCATCCACGGATTCAACTAACCACGGATCAAGAATATTCAAAGAGGGGTGAGGATATAGCTCACTGGTAGAGTGCATACCTAGCATGCATGAGGTCATGGGTTCAATTCCCAGTTCCTCCATCAAAATAAATAAATAAATAAATAAGAGAACCTGATTACCTCCCCCTAGAAAATAAATAAATAAAAATAAATATAAAAAAACTTAAAAAAAAAAAGAATATTTGAAGAAAAAAATTCTAGACAGTTCCAAAAAGCAAAACTCGAATTTGCCACCAACTGACAATGGTTACATAGCATTTACTTTGGTGTCCGTGGGGTTCCTTGAACCAATCCCCTGTAGATTATGAGAGACTATAGTTGTAGTTGCAGGAATCCGTTAAGTTGCCCTGAAAAACACCCCACATTCTGAAATTACCTGTTTGCTTTTTTGGTATTATTCCATTTATTTCTTTATTTCCCATATTAACTAGCTCAGAGACTTGTTTATATTCAAGTTCATTTAAAAAAAAACTGGTGCTGCAAGAACACTTCATGGGAGGTACTGTGCGCATCCTATTATATCATGTGAGGAGGCCCACAATGTCTGATTGTTCCACTCCTAGTGATGCCAAGATTATCAGAGGGTTCATATGGTGACATCCTGATTCTTCCAACGTAAAGTTCCCATCAGTCTTTCGACTAATGTTAGCAACCGTAGGTTATCTTTGCCTCAATCGATTATTCATGGGTTTCAAATAATTATTTCCTTCCACATTTATTAGTAGAAATTCTTCTGTAAAGAAGAAACTTTCCTTATCAACTAAGCATGTTAGGTTAAAGAAAGAATTAACTCTTAATTCTTTCTTTTTATTTGACAAGGGGTTGGTATCCTAGTTACATTCATTGGTGTCCAGTGAGATAGGTTTCAATTAATCGCACTCATGGTTTTTCTTGATACTCATATTCATGCACTGAATTTTTATTTCTAACAACAGCAAATAGTGGAAGAAAATAATATATAATAAATAATAAATCGACACATAGATCTTTGGGGAAGTCAATGGTACAATACATAGACCCCTGTTTCTAGTACAAAGTACCTCCTCATCTCAAACAAACAATTTTTTTTTCCTCCTTGGGCTTTCTTCTGCTCATGGAGCTGAAGGCGATGTAGAAACCAAAGAGGAGGGAAAAGCAGGGAAAAGGCCAGGTGGAAACAAGAGGGGAAGAATTGTGACTCACGGTCCCAAGCCAAGCATCTTGGAAAAAATAAACACAAATAAACAATCATTCCAAAGGAATTAAAAAAATACTTATACACCATCTCCAGCCTTAAAGGAAATGAACAACTGCAGAAGGTTCTTTATACCTCTGTTTAAGGCATATACATTGAGCTTTATCAGTCTCTTGCCTTAATAATTGTATTATTAATTGATGAAAACAGCTAAAATGGGGAGATGCTGATGACCAGGACTTCTTGCAATGCTGAAATCTTTCATGTTGTACATGAGAGCAAGATCCCTAGGAAGAAATACCTTTGTAAACACATAAACCAAGGTAGGTGATACTTTCGGTTTTCCTGTGAGCCCACAGAGCTTGTGGGATGCTAACATTAACAGAGAACATAGCCTAGTTTGCGCAACAACCACTGGCCTAACTGGTTGGGTAAGTTCTTTCTAATAACAGCCCTTTATTCAACAACAGGGTATTTTTTATTGTAGGTATCAGAAATAATTTCATCTTTTGCTCATTTACATGAGGTCAGAGACTAGCTTTCAATAATGAAATTTATAACATTTTAATATCTGAGTAGGGATTGCCTGAGTGTATCCAATATGTAAAAATTCATTAAACCATAGATTTAAAATTTGTATGCTTTATGTATGTTATACCTCAAAAAGAAGTAGGAAGAAAAGTATTTATTTTTAACCTCATTTCTCTTCTTTTCCTTCTACCATCACACCCACACACCCAGACACACACACTCACTCTCACATCACACAAGCTATATGGCCCAAATACCCTGACCAGTTTACATCTGAGCAACTCTTCCTCAGGAAACAGAGTGTGTGTGTGGGGCAACCTTGTGTTTCCCCTAGTGGTTGGTGCCAGGGATACAGTGGCACATAACAGCCCCAGACAAGGGGGCTGGGTATGGTTTGAACTTCATTTCCTGAGATTTGGGAGTGAGGAGGGGCAGATCTGGAACCCTAAAGGAAAGGATATCTAAAGAGATAAGACTAGGTTCTTAAAGGGACTAAAGAGACTTGCCCACAAAAAGCTAGATCAGAGTCCTTTTCTACCCAGAAGTTGCAAGAACAAAAGAGGATCAGAAACAGCGATGATTTTGTGGAACACCACAGAGCTAACAGCCCAGATTCTGTGATTCCGCTGCTCTAAGAACAGAATTAGCTCCAGAATCTGCAGTGGGGTTAAATGACAGGTAAGAATTGTGTGGCCCCATTTCTCTGAAAGGAGTCTGAGCAATCATTAGAAATACCATCTGAGGCCAGAGAAACCAAAGGAAACTAACTCTTACCAAGGGATTAACCTGAAACCTGAGGCTCATTAACACTGTATTTTAATCAAGTGTCTTCCAAAGAGTTAACAGGCACTCAAGACAAAAGCAATATTGAACCTTTTCAGGATATGAGACCTTGTTCATTACCTTCATGGCTTTCAGCTTTGAGAAAAATGTAACGTGTCACTGGCATAGGGCACATAATAGGATGGCGGGATAGAATCTCTCGCTGCAATCAGTAGATCCAGGAATATAAGTGTAGCTTGTCTAAGATCAGACATAGATGCTATTGTAACCCGAAGGACCGAGCAGCTCTCCATTGCAGTCATTTAAGGACAACGTTAGCCATTCTAGCATGCAGAGAACGCTGTCAGAAACGACAGCTGCATCTGAGAATGCACTGCTCATCAGAGACCAGCCGTGGACTGGGTGATCAAATGGAAATCCCGTAATTAATTTAGAGATTGTCCCAAGCTAGCTCCTGATCTTATTGGTCGTTGCCGTTTATTAGAAGCTTTTTTTTTCCAGCCAGGACAAGAGTACAGTTTATAGAAACTACTCCTCCCAAGGACAGGAACTGCTGCTAGATTCCCCTTCCTGAAATGCCATTTCCAGGACGCTGCTCCTCTGCTCACAACTGTTCCCGGCTCTTCTTTCCAATGTGTCAAATATGCATCATTTTAAGTGGTTTTCAAGATAGTCCATTTCTGGCCTCATTCTGTGTAGCAAAAACTTTTTCTAACTGCTTGCATGACTCCTTCTGCTTTGGCCAGTTGAGAAAGCCTTTGCTGGTGCTGATCCCTCACCTGGACCACGCTCTCAGCTTCCCTCTCACCTGTTCAAACCATGAGCAGGCTTCAGAACCCACTTCTAGACCCCCCTCTACAGACGTGCAACTCTTCTTGGCTCAGTCAATCTTCAGTGAGCTCATCCTCAAGTCTCTCAGCATGAAGCCTCCCCAGACAAGTTAGCCCTTCACTTTACAGAAACAATCTTTTAGGTTTTGCTCTTATTTGAGATCATTTAGTCTTTTCTGGGACCTCAGAAAGCCCCATGTGGCACCTTCCTGTTGACATCCAATCTCCCCCACCTAGAAGACCCCTATTGTAAATTTCAGTGGAAGAATTTCTCTAGGGTCCATACCTCAGAATGGAATTGTAAGTTGTAAGGTATATGGATCTTCCACTTTACCAAGTAATTCCAAACTGTTTTGTAAAGTACTCATATCAATTTACATTCCCACCAGGGAAGTAGACTCTGAGACAGAGATTTCATGCTGCAGGTTTACTAGGGAGTACTCTTGGATCAACAGGAGTGGAGGGGAAGCGAGAGAAGCTGGACTGGACAGAGGGACTGCTGCAGTCTCAAGGAAAGCCTCAGCTCGCAAGGAGCCCTGAAGCTGCGACACTCTAGAGCTGTCCTACTAGGGCTGGAGGGCCGGATCTCTGTATCCCCTTTGCCCACTGGTTACGTGCAGGCTGCTCTCAAGGAGAGCATGTTTCTTTGGACAAGACAATTCCTTTTAGCTGTTTTATGATGTTTTCTCATAGATCCAGTTTCTGTAATGTGTAGTTTTGTTTCTGGGCTCTCCACTCTGTTTCACTGGTCTACTTGTCTGTTCCTCTGCCAACACTACATTGTCATAATCACTATTCCTGCATTGTGGCTGTAAATCAATTTGGTGAGAATATTCTTAAAATATTGAGTCTTCCTATCTAAAAAGATGGCTTATCTCTCCAGATACTGGAGTCTGTTTTAATGTCGTTCAATAAATTTGTAATCATCTCTCACATAGGTACTTACACTTTTTATTGCTACTGTAAATGGTGTTTTCCAATAGCTTGTTGCTGGTATTTAGAAACACAATAAATTTTGGTTTTTATCTAGCAATCTTACTAAATGCTCATATTAATTCTAATCATTTTTCTGTAGATTCTTTTCAGTTTTCCAGTAATCATATCTATTTTGCATTCTGGCACTGGCAACTATATGTTTCTAATAATATTTCATTACCAAACAAAGTTGTCTAAAAACAAAGCTAATTATTGCCCCCATCCTCTGTCGCATTCCACATTGTGTGTCTTCATCATTCTGAGTTTACCAGTGTTAACTGTTTTCTATGCTGTCCTCCTGGTTCACTCACCATGTGTACCCATTAGCAGGGGGAGAGGGGGTGGGTCATTGGCTTTTACTGGAATAGGACTATAACTAACACGTTATTCTGCAACCTGCTTTTTTTTCACCTGCCTGTTATCAAGTTCCCTAACTCCACCATTTTTCCTAATATCTTTATACATTTTTAATAAATAAATGCACAAATGATCTCATATCATATATGCTGGCTGTTTCTTGATTGGTTGGTTGGAGTGCCTCGCTCTTTAAAGAAACGAATAATTGATTAAAGAAACAAGTAACAGATGAAATACGAAGGCTTTGACCCTCCATCAAAAGATTGCTGAACTAGTTACACACATAAGTTTTAAGTTTAAACAAAATGCTTAAGGCATCTATGTGTCTTTTGTTTGTTTTGAGGGGGAGGTAATTAGGTTTATTTATTTATTTAATGGAGGTTCTGGGGACTGAACCCAGGACCTCATGCATGCTAAGCATGCACTTTACAACTGAGTTATATACTCTCCCCACTGTGTCTTTTTTAATGACTTTGACTTCTTTCATTTTTGGACACAATGAGAGTTACATACTGCTGAGGGACAAAGTGCTTTTAACCCTAAAGTAGTGAGCAGACACATAAACCAAATAAGAAGCCATGCTCAGCAAAATATGTTTTAGGCCTCCAAAGACAGAATAACAATCTGACTTTATTTGTTCTGGGGAAATGGACTGTATCAGGTGACTCCAGTTGTTTCAATGGCACTTTGCCGGGCCACAAAGATCATATCTGTCCGGTGGGATTAAGTGCAAACAGAAACTGTTCCAATCAGGCTGCCAGTACCTTGACGGAGATCTGAAAGCTGTCATCTAGCAGTGATTTGAAACTGGAACAATGTGAGGAACCAAACATGACAAGACTTGGTCATTTTTGCTATGTCTTTGCAGTAGAGTATTCTACTTCTATGACAGCATAGAAAGTCCCATTATGTCAAAATTCTAGGACACATGGAGACTTTGGTAGAAGCATGACATGTTATCTGCCAACAAGCTATTAAACCAAATTCATCTGCTGTTTTCTGTAAATAATTCACTCTTATTGTCTAGCATCTTGTAAGTATTGACTATGTTTGTGAAAATAGAATTCAAGGAATGACCTCTCCTATTTTCTGTGATTTCACTGAAGAAAGAACCTGTTGTTATTTTTGTACATTTCATGTCAGCAATGTTTCACTATTATAATTCCATGTTAATATGTTATTCTTGGTAACATGAAGTCATAGTATTTTCTAAACTAAGTGATTTGCTATTCCTTTGAAAGTTATGGTATGTGTATTTCATAATCTTCATTGTCAACATTAACAATAAATATTAAAGGCTGAGCTTTAAGACCTGGGTGCACGCCACTCTGTGATCAGCTCTGGCCAACCGTCCCATTCTCTGCCCATCCCTTCCTTCTGCACACCCTACATTACAGCCAACTGAATGGCTCTTGGACACACTGCAACATCCTGTAACCATGTCCTTGCATGTACTGTCCTACCACCTTGCATGTTCTTCCTCCCTCGTCCAAACACAACACTTCTTTTAAACACACACACATGCACGCACGCGCACACACACACACACACACACACACACACACACAAAGCCCCCAACAAATATGAAGTATCATATAGAGAGCTCTACTGCACAGACTCCAGAGAAGGATGCAGGAATATACAGTGTGTAATTTCTGCTATCCAGGATTAGACGGGGAGGGAGGTAAGATGTCAAAAGATGAATAAAAGATAATCACGATACCAGCTTTTTGCACTATGAATGACTATGTTCTGATGTTATGCTAAGTGTTTTTCACAATCCTCACAATGACCCAATATGGTGGGTAGTATGTCTCCATTTTACAAATAAGAAAGTTCAACTTGACAGAAACTTGAACTTGACTGTGAAGATTCATTCCTTCACTTGATAATGATCCCTTCTTGAGTATCACATATTACATAATACAGGAATTCAGGAGGGGGAGCTGTACTTGATCTGAGCTTCACAGCTTGGTTGGATGTTAGTGAATGGAGAGAGAGAAACAAAGAGCATCCCAAGGAAAAAGGCACTTCCAGAAGTTGAAAGCATGAAATTTGGTGAGAACAGTTGAACTCAAGTGAGTCATAAGTAGGAGAGTGAAGGTGAAACTCAATTCTATCTTCAAACATTTCTTAAAGACTGGCAAAAATAGTTTGGGGACAAATTGTTGAATGATTTAAGTATAAAGCTAAGGAGTTTAGGCTTTATTTTATAGAACGTGGTGAGTCAAAAATGATTTAACATGTGTTTAAATTAAGTTATAATAGTCTTGTGTGCATTTAAAAAAATTCAAACAGTGCAGACGTATAGAAAGAATAAGGTAAAAGTTCTCCTTCCTCTCACCATAACATAATTTTACTTCTCAGAAAATATCACTGTTAATAGTTTGGGTATTAGCTTCCAACCCTTTAAAATTAATAAAAATATAGGTTTATTTTTAAACTTAAGTGGAATTATACTATGCCTGCTTTTTGGCCACCTATTTTTTTCACTGAGTAATGTGTCACCAACACTACTGCATGTCACTACATGCTGTGAAGACTTCTGTACAGCCTTCAGCATTTCAAAGCTTGGATGCACTAAAATGAAAGAAGTCTAGAAAACGCACATTAACATAACCAATTTTGCAATAAATATCTTTGTACAATCATTCTGCACTTGTCCAATTATTTCTTTAGGCTAAATTCCTAATATTGAAATTGCTGGACATGCATATATTAAAATTCGATATAAACTTTCAAATTGTCCTCTGAAAAATTATATCAGTTTATGCTCTCAAAGAAGGTTTTTGAATGCTTTTTTTTCCCTGTACCTTCAGCAATACCAGATCTTATCAGCAAAGAAACTTTTTGAGTGAGAATGTGACACTCACAGCTGTGCTATGTGAAGAAGCTGGCCTATTGCAGATCATTGTCTTTAATGCATGATTCATTGTCTATTTAAAGTCTTAAAGCCAACAACTGGGTGAGCAGACACTAAGGAAATAAAGATTTCTAATATATTAGGAAGGTGACTAAACAGAATAAATCTCTTCTGGCAGAAAACTAATCTCTTCACTTTAAGTCAATGGTACTGAAACCTGAATGCACACAGAATCATCTTGGGAGCTTTAAAAACTATCAAATGTCTGGGTGCACACCCCAAATTCTCATTTTATTGGTCAGAACCTGAGCATTGAGATTTTTTTTTTAAAGCCCTTTAGGTGATTGTAATATGAGCCACGATCATGAATTTCCATTTTAAATGTTAATTTTAAAAGCTCCTGAACTCCAAGTCCACCCATTTCATAAAGGTGCCTGATTTAGCTTCCTTTTTCTGAGGCTCCTTGAAAACAGGTTAAGGGTTCCGTGTTTGGGGGAGAGCTCACTAGAACTCTCTTAATTTCATTTCTACCCCTTGAGTCACAGAGACTAGGAAACGTAAGAATTTGCGGGCTTGAGTCAGACACCATGTTAGGCCTCAGGTGAATTAAATAGAGGCCTGGTAACTCCGCAGAAAACAAACAAAATAAACGGACATAGTCCTTAGAATATTCCCTGGAACATGAAATGTACAGGTTAGAACAGCTCTGGCCTGGCTGACGTACAGAGAAGGCAGGGTTTACACAAGGCAGTATTAGCAGATTAATGAGTGACCCAGTCCTGTGGAGAATTGTTCTCAGGTATTTCAGCTGTACGAGATCTCATTTCTCCCATCTGATTATAATATAATCTTTAAACATATTCATTGTGATGAATAATATTGGGAGGAAAATCCCGTAGTGTTTTGAGGGGTGAGTGTCCCCTGACTTTGGTGACCAGGAGAACGAGTCACTCCCTTCCCACAGACCTCAGGATATTTCGGGCTCCACGTCAACCCTTCGCTGCCAAGCGGCAGCTGACACTTTCACGTCAACTTCTGCCCATCAGAAATGGAAGCTGAGCTCTAAGTATCGGTATTCGGAGTTTCACACTTGCCTGGGTCGGTGACTTTCTAGGGACAGTGAGAAACAGGGTGCTGATAAGGCAACAGAGCATCAGGCCTGGGGTGCTTTTCTTGACATCTCACCGGAGAAACAGGCAGGATGGCTCGATCCAGGCTGTGATGGCAAGCCAGCTCTCGGGGTGGAAGCCAGGTGTAGGGGGCTGATGCGCAGCATTTGCCAATTTCTGGGGCGTAAATACTCTCATCACGGCTGACTTTAGGCTACCAGGTTTTAAAAATCAGCACTCAAAATCCTGAAAATTTAACAGTTGGCTCTCTCCAGCTGGCTCCAGCATGACATTGGTTCTCCCTCGCTAAGGACCAACAGTCCCGGTTTTCTGGTGGGTGATTATAGATTGACAGCTAAAATATAGTAGACTTATTACATGTGATCCCATTTTGTTGTTCACAATTCAGCCAAGGTGAGAAGCAAAGCCCAGCTCCTACAGAGACCCCAGGTATCTCAGCATCTCCTTTCAGAGACTCGCAGGGTCTAGCAACACAAGAGCGCAGCCATTAGCCCTTTGGAAAGATTTATTTATAAGAATTAGAGTCTAAAGAAAAACAGCTCTTTTGGGCTGGGACCATGGAATGTATTGAAAATTAGAAGACATTGAATCTAATAACAGAATCGACTTCTCAGCTATAATCGTCCCACACTTGACTGTGCTCCTCTCTTCTCATCAAGTTCAAATGCTCTTCGAGGAGTGAGCAGCTGTTCCAGATCCCGTTTTATCCGACCCAAATAAGAGTTGTAATCTCTTTGGAAGAAAGGACTTCTCTGTTTTCCTTGCGAAGGCCTATGTCCATCAAGTGGTTGGCTTCTAGAACAGAAAGAGGCACTGGTTGGCCTGGCTCCTATTTGGAAAAGGAACCCGTGGACATCTTCCCAGAAAATAATCATTTTTAATGCACATGCTAAATTTTTTATTTAGCGCTGTTCCCTTAAAAATATCAGAAATGTGTGTGTAAAACGTGTAGGTAAATGACAATTTAAAACAATCACCTGCATGTTCTTTCTAACCACCATATTGTAAAACCCACTTATTTTATTACCATACAATAATAATAATAACACCTTGCATTTGTAGAGAGGTTAAGAGTAGTGTGGAGTCTGAACAGACGTTAGTTTGTATCCTCAGTTTGTAAATTAGTATCCTCATTTGTAGAACAGATATCAAAATATGAGGTTCAGCATCTGAAAAGAAAAAAAAAGTATGTATCTGTATAACTGAATCGCTTTGCTATACACTTGAAACTAATGTTGAAAATCAACTATACTTCAATTAAATTTTTTTTAAAGAAACATGGGGTTGTTATGAGGATTAAATGAGGTAATTAATGTAAATAAAGCCCTTAACATTGGCTTGGCATTTAGTAGATACACAAAAAATCTAGAAATTATTATTTTTATATTGCTATTCTTTTGACCTTATGCAGAGTTCTTTAACTAACCCAATTTCATATGATCTTTTATTAAAGTCATGTGAAGTATGTAAGATAAGCATTATTATAGCCCTTTTAAAGATAAGGAAATGGATTAAGAATTTCCCAAGGTGGAATAGCTGGTGACAGAGCTAGGCTGTGCTTTTCATCATGTTATATTTAATATAGGGTTAAACTAATAAATAGCAGTAAAACTGGTATTCTTTCATTCACGAATAAGGTAAATATTGCGAGCTACTGATTTTGGAAATAGTATTATTCCTTAAAAAACAACCAGAAGTTTTTTCTTTAGTAGCAGCAGCAGAAACTATTTCTAAATGTTTTCTATGTGCCAAGTATTATGTTACACCCTGTATGTGTTCCATCCTTCTTGGTCCTCAGGACACAGATAATCATAACACTAACATTTATGATCACTTCATCTGTGTTAGACATTGTGCCAAGTATTTCACGTGCATTCACCTCATTTTAATCAACCCAACCAACTGCTGAGATAGAGAGCCACTATTAATATTATTCCAGTTTGCTAATGAAGATAATATATAGACAAATTTGCTGTTGGAATTACAGAGCAGGAAGCGTTATTAGACGTTATCTCTGTGTAATTATATAGTGTAAGTGTCCTGCTAGGATTATCCTGCTCGAGTCAGTCCCATCAAAAATAATCGTTCAGGTAGAGATTGGAAGGAAAACAGTTGTTGGGGCAAAATTATGTTCAAAGTGTGTTTGTGCGTTCCTTTGACACTACTCCCTCCCCTAGAGCTGTAGAATAAACAGACATGCAGTGAAAAACTTGAATTTGAGGGAGTCATTTGAGGGCGTTTGAGTAGAAATTAGTTCAGTTTGGCAACTGCACACTGAAGAGGAAACTATTCTTAACACTCAGTAACACACCATAGCCTTTCCAAAGATAAAAACGGTATCGGGGTCAAAGAAGTATGTTGTTTCAGGGCATACGTTGCTAATAATAAAACAGTCTCTCTGCAGGAAGTATACACAGACAGCTCACAAAAACAGGAAAGTCACTCAGGAACCTGCTGTAAAACTCCTGGTCTGAACACATGAAATTGCCCACAAGTCACAAGGAGTGGATACATCACACCTTAGAAGTAAAAGGGAAGAACACAGGTTTCCTCATCCTGTGACTCTGACAACACCGTATTTTCAATCCTGTGGAAACTGATCTAGATGGACTAAGGGAAAGAACTTTTTACATCAAACCCATCATTTTCCAGATAAAGACACTAAGATCACAGTTGGATATGATAGACATCTAGTGTTTTTGCCTGCCCAGAGTCCATTTCCCCTTCTCGTAACAACCCGTCCCATGGGATTTTCTCTGGTGCTCCCCCTGACTCATGATCTTCCGGTTTGGAGAGGGCTGGTCACACCCCCAGTTCCAGGGGTGGGAACAGAGCAGGGATGGCCAAACGGGGTGACAGCGGAGCATTCACTGACAGGCACGAGGCAGAATCTGAGTTAATTTAGTACAGAGGTTAAAGTGAACCCAAGACCACACAGTTAATGCCAAAGCTACAACCACATTCCAAGCCCGATGCTCTTTTCATGCTGCAATGCCACAGCACCTATATAAGTGAAAAAAAATTCTTAGCAATTTAAAAAAATAGTTGTAGGTTCCATTTCAGTGCTAATAAGCCAGACTGTCTCAGAGTCTAAGCTACTTCCTGTTTATAAGGTACCTAGAACATATGCCCACATTTTGTTCTATTTCCTTAACAGTTTATACCACGGTAAGGAGAGGACAATGATAATTTGCTTTATAGTCAATGTTCCTCTAAAGCCATTGAAAAATTTTCTCATGCCTCTAGGATACCATGATATATTTTATTCCATTAATGATTACACTATGGTTTATAGCCATGTTCTCATAGCTCCTTTTTCAAAAGGGGCTGGGAAAGAAATGGAGAAAGTATAGTACTCCAAGATGTTTATAGTGGTTGCATTGGAGTGACAGGGTTATAAATAATTCTCTCTGATCCCTTAATTTTCCCATTTTTAAAGTAAAATTATATTTCAAAAATAAACAAGTTTCTATTTTTCTAAAAATATAATTATTCAAAGATCAATTATCTGTGCTTCAAATTATTTTTCACTTTTACAGCTGCATCTTGCTGTTTCTATTTTGACTATTAATTTCCTTCTTAATTCTGCTGAGAGAAAAAGATGTGAGTCTCAAACTAGACAATATACTGCCTGTCTCTGCATGTAATTTTCCTAAGAGCACTGCTGTGAAAGTGTGGGTGGATCAGGACTGGCTGTATCAGGGCTCCCAGGAGAGCAGCCTACTCCCAGGTTATCAGTGAACAATAAAGAGAAGGTTTAGGAATTATCCAAATCAGTTTTAATTAACTGTATCAACATGGTTTTTCATTACCTCAGAAAACATGGAGTTGGCATATCTTAAAATTACATTCAGGAGTCACACACAAAATGTCTGTGCTAAATTCCTTATCTTTCCCTTTCCAAAACAGTTATACACTCTGCACACCCATACCTCTTAACTCTTCTTCACTGCCTGCATTTAGAAGTCATCAAGTCCCAATGTGTTTTCTCCACCAAGATCATACTGCTGCATCATCATTTGCTATTTGGCTAATAGTTTCTCAGCCATCATTCTCCTCCTCCTCCTCCTTTTAATCCTTTATGATGATCTTTTAAATACAAACTCAGCCCTGCCGTTCCCCCGTTCCCCATCCACCCCGACTCAGTATAATTAAATGGTTCTTTATTTTCTTCAGGATAGCACCCAAACTTCCTAGGACAGCTTGCACATCCCTTCAGGATCTGGCCTTTGGCTATCATTTCAGCACCCTCTCAGGCCAGCCCCTGTACACTCACTGACTTCACTCAAGTCACATCAAACCACCTGAAAGACCTAGCTGCAGCTGTACAGTTCACTCTGCACAAATTATTGCCTCTCTCTGGAATAGCTTAGTGCTTCTACCTGGGGTTAATGAATTTACAGTTGTTGATAAACGAGTTTGTATGGTGTTGTGGCTTTGGTGTAAAACAGACTATTCATACATATGCTTTCACATACAGACTTTGTTTCTGGAAGAATACACAAGAAACTGGTCATATTGGTTGCCTCTGGAAAGGAGAACTGTGACACTGAGATGTGGGGATAGGAGAGAGACTTTGCACTGGATTCTCTTTTGTGCCTTTGACATTTTGCGCTGTGTAAACATACCAACAATTTGATTAAAGCTAAAGATATGTCCACTCTGGGTTCCAGTGGGATCCAGGAATTCTGACCCCTGGTAATATACCCAAAAGGAATGAATGCATATGTCCACTAAAAAATGTATGCAAGAATACTTGTGGCAGCTTTTCTCATAATAGACAAAAACTGAAAACAACCCAAAAGTCCATCAGTGGGAGAAAGAATATATAAATTGAAGTATATTTATTTGATGGAATACCACATAGCAATAAAAACAAAGAAACAAACTATGATATAATCCATCAGTGAAAAGATATAAGATCCAATGCAAAGGAGTAAATACTAGATGATTCTAGTTATTTCAGGTTCAGAAACAGGCAAAATTAATCAACTGTGGTAGAAGTCAGAACAGTGATCACCTCAGGCAAGGGTCGGGCAAGGAGAGCCAGGAGGGTCAGGTGGGAGCATACTGACTGAAAGGGAAAATTAGGGGGTTGTAGGACGCTTCTGTATCTTGAGGTGGGTGGTATATGACAAATGAGTATGTACCAATGTAAAATATACATAGTCAATGGATATATACATATGTAAAAAAGAATTGAGTTTTATGCTATAGACTAGCATATTTTACTGTATGTGCATTAATAACATTTTTTAAAGTTTTAAAAAAGCATAGCAAATATATGTAACCAATTTGAAAAAAGTAGATAAAATAATTTTTAAAAATCTCACCCAAATGTCAAGTGACTTCTACCTTTTCATTGATAAAAGTCGATGCAACTCCCATATTGAGTCATTTAAAAAAAAAAAAGCAGTAGGGAAAATACTAAGAATTTCTTTAAAGAAAGAGAAAACTTTGAAGCAAATATTGATTGCAAGAATAAAATTTTGATTAAGCAAATCATAAAACAAAAACAGAATTTTCTATCTTGACCCTACAGCCTCAAAAACTGTAATGAAATGTTTCAGGCCACAGGGGCAAAAAGGTTTCTTTTACAAATGTATTAAGTAACTTTGAGAAATATAAGTGAGATGGAACTCAGACTGTCATTTTATTAGCGAACACCATGGTAACCGGGAGAGAGAATTCAGTTTGCGGAAAAGTGGCAGCTAGAAATGGAAGTGACAAGGGCGATATTGAGTAAATGAGGTTTACCTGGTCCACAGAGGCAGAACAATGGTGAGGTTTGTAGGGAGAAGGACAGAAGAACCAGGTGGTGAAGAGAAAGGGAAAGAAGCAAGGAAGAGACAGAGCTCTAGGCATCCGGAATATTTACAAGTGAATTGTAAAAGGTGCGTGAAACTATAAAAGAAGCTGCTTTAGAAGATACCAGATGAGCTCAAAAACAAGAGGAGGGAAGGGGAGGGTCACCCAAAGTGAAAGCAACATGGGCTACTTTTTAAAAAGACTCCTTTTTGGCAGGGTATAGCTCAAGCGATACAGCACATGCTTAACAAGCATGAGGTCTGGGGTTCAATCCCCTCCACCTCCTCCACAAATAAGTAAGTAACCTAATTACCTCCCCTCCCCAAAAAACTTAAAAAGGCTCTTTTTTCAGTTCAGGAGAGGCAGTAAGACGTCAACAGGAAGTGTTTAGGTCAGCCCTCCCCACTCCCGAGATTTAATACTTTGAACATCTAATTTGTCAGGTTTTTTTTTTTCTTAAGTTTTTTTTTTTTTTTAATGGAGGTACTGGGGATTGAAACTTTTTTTTTTTTAATTAAAAAGAGCTTCATTGTAGAGCATTTGGAAAATACAGAAAAATTTTAAGGAGAAACCAAAAATCACTCGAGATGTCCACTGTAGCATTTCAGTGTAGGACACTTTCCAATAGGCAGAAAGTGGCAAAGCAAGAGCAGGGTCAGAGTTTCTTCTCCCCTAGGAACACAGTTTATCATTGGAGATTTGTCATTTTCATTGTATTGGTGCATTTTTCCACTAGAAGCTCCGTGAAGGTAGAGATTTTTGTCTGTTCTTCACTGCTGTAACCCGGTGCCTGGCACATAATAGATACTCCAGAAATGTTTGTTGAATTATCTACTTTTTTCACATCTACTTATAAAGATTAGCTGCTACTTCTTATTTTTTCTTTAATCATTAAAACCTTTAAAAATCCTTTTTGTGTTCCATTTCATGACTTTATTTATCAGAACAATCTAGTCATTAAATGAAAATGTCTATTGAAGTTTAGGAAAATGTCAAATGTAAGCAAAAGCTTCATGATTCATATTAATACCACATTGTATTTCTTCTGTGATGCCTGGCTGCACACTCTCCCTGAATACTTGTAGAAAGAGTTCCTTCCATTCCTATGTTAATCTATTGCCCACATAACTTATTAAATAGAATTTGAAAACCAATTTAACATTTAGGGCTTTGTAGCTCCTTTCTTCTTAAAGACCAGGATTTCTTTTTTAAAATTTGAGTTGGGATATTATTTTTTTCCCCCAAATTTAAGACTTGTCTTTGAATAGTGAAAAATGATGGAGAAGATTCCATTATGTTTAGAAGTCTCATAAAGGAAGTTAAAAATATTGAATATTCTAGCAGTAAAAATTTTCAGGGAGGGCAGATGGAATTACTCAAGCTTGAAATGTAGCCAGAATTCTGTAGGCAGCATTACTACTCTTGGAATTAAACAGGACCCTGGGAGTCTTCCATAATAAGAGGTAGCCAGGACCCTTCAACCATTCCAAGGCAACCAAGCCCCGCCAGGGGCTACAATACAGTTATTTTGGAAAAAAATATACACCACATAGTTGAGCAAAAGGGGGTTTTATTGGCTTACATAACTGGGATGTCTAGAGGTGGAATGAGGCTGGGTCCAGGGGCTTTCACAATGTCAGGGTTCTCTCTCCCAGGATCCATGTGATCAAATCTAGGAGACCTATTGGTCCTGCTTGGATCATGTACCCTGGATCAGTGACAGTGACCAGAAAGTAAGATATTTGAATTGACAGAGCATGGGCAAGGCCTGAGCCACATACCCATCAATATACGGAAGAAAGTGAATGGATCTCACCCAAACCAAGTGAAGAAGTGGATTCTCCACAAGGGACGTTCTGTCACCACCTGGAGTGGCAAACGGTATTGGAGGCAGTGTTGAAATCCCCTGAGCCCTGTTCTTCTGAAACACAACCCCATCATACACATACTCACTCACTCACCCTTTGTGTTCCAGGAAATGGCTCACTGCAAAAACACTTACCCTTATGACTTAGAGAAGACTCCGAATGACCTCCTTTTCTACCTATGATGAGGCCAGACATAGATTCTCTAAATTCCCATTCTTTTTCTCAAAATGATGAGCTGAACCATTGGTTCCACTGATCAAAATGCTAAGTTGACTTGAATAAGCGTTAGTCGGGCTTCTCTCTCTCCCCTGACCGTGGCCTACCTTTGAGCATGAGAACAAGGAATAACTCCTCCATAACTGCCCCCACCCTTTTTTTCTAATTGAGGTAATGGGCACTGAACCCAGGACCTTACACATGCTAATCACGCGCTCTACCACTGATCTATACCCCTACGCTCCCTTAACTGGCCCTTCTGACAATCAGCTTTCCTCTAGGGGAAGCATTCCCTGATCAGCTGCCTGGTAACTCCACCTACCACGCCAATCCCCCCACCTGGTTCATTCCATCCTTTTTTACTCCTCCCTATAAAAGGACCCATCTGTGTGCTCTCTGAGATGCTTGCAGATCTTATGGCCTATGATCATAAATCACTCTCCCTATTGCAACAGTCCTCCACCCCTTGTTGCAAGAATCCTTTTGAATGAAGTCTCTCCTTACCTCAGTTCATATCTGTGTTTTATCTGGCACTGGCCAGACAAAATAGCTGTCTGCCACAACACTCTCTTATCCAGTCTGATGGATCTCGAAGGGATGAAAATTCATTATACCACTTCTTCCCACTCTAAGTTTTGAATCAATTGAGAAGTAGAAATGGAAGCCCCAATCAGGCAGGTAAGAATTCAAAATGTCATCTTAATTGAAGGATAAATGGATAAAGAAAAGGTGGTATATACACAGATTGGAATATTATCTAGCCTTAAAAAGGAAGGAAATGTTAACCCATGCTACAGCATGGATAAACCTTGAGGATATTAGGCTGAGTGAAATAAGCCAATCATAAAAGAACAAATACTGTATGATTCCACTCATATGAGCTATCTAGAGTAAGCCAGTTAACAGAAAGAGAAAGTATAATGGTAATTGCCAGGCGCTGGGAGAAGGGGGAAATGGGGGAGTTGTTGACTAATGGCAGTTTTGCAAGACAAAAAAAATTCTGGAGATTGATTGCACAATAATGTGAATTCAGTTAAAACTACTAAATTGTACACTTGGAAATGGTTAAGATGATAAAATTTATGTTATATGCACAATAAAAATAATTTTATAAAAAGCTTCATTACTAACAACGCTGGTTGGAGAATGTGACATAGATCTCTGGTCAAGCAGGCTCACTAATACTCATGTTGCTGAATTAAAATATCAACATCAGTAAGCCAGAAAGAGAAAGAAAAATACCATATGAGATCACTCATATGCAGAATCTAAAAAAAAAAAAAACCATAAATACAAAACAGAAACAGACTCATAGACAAAGAATACAAACTTGTGGTTGCCAGGGGGACGGGGGGTGGGAAGGGACAAACTGGGATTTCAAAATGTAGAATAGATAAACAAGATTGTACTGTGTAGCACAGGGAAATATATACGGGCTCTCGTGGTGGCTCACAGTGAAAGAGAATGTGACAATGAATGTATGTATGTTCATGTCTAACTGAAAAATTATGCTCTACACTGGAATTTGACACAACATTGTAAAATGACTATAACGCAATAAAAAAAAAATGCTTAAAAAAAAATCAACCAGGCCTTCCTGTAGGACGGGGCTTACTCTAGTAAGGTTATCACAAGGTAAGTCTTCATGGACAGGCCACTCTGAAGGAAGGAAGGAATAAGTGACACATTAATAATTCCTTCCCTCAATCTTACCAAAGAAGATGTTTATTCCCCAAGTAGAGAGTGAGCAAGGAGGAGAGGCTGGGGTGTGAAAGGGTTGAATTTAAAAAGAAAACTTTTTTCTTTCTCTTTGTACTTTTCAAAGAGAGTATGTTTAAATATATTTTTTTCTTTAATTTGTGGTGAAAGAACCAACTTAAAAAGTTGCAGTTATTTGCAGATTTTAAAGAGAAATAGAATTTATTCACATTGAGTGTAAATTATACCTTAATTTAAAAATTAAAAAAACATAAAACAAGGTTAGGGAAAAAAATTCCTCTGTGAGAACTTCAGACAAATACATGACTGCATTCAGAATAGGCTGTGGTGTAACACTTTGCTTAGTATAGCGTGAAAATAGTTTGCTTCTTTGAAAGAAAGATGGATGCTGTTATATCAAAAGAAAAATGTATATCCTCTATCAAGCCAAAGCACATTTGGTTTGAATACTTTCTACATCCTTAGAGACATTCTTTCTCTAAGGAATTAATCCATTTAGGAAATTACTTCGTAGAACTTGTACCAAAAAAAAAAAAATGGAGAGGCCTTATCTATCACATGTGCTTTGAGGGGAAAATGGTGCCCCTTAGATAAAATATTACAGTGACCAAAATACTTCCCATCTGTCAACTTTATATTCCTCTCATTTAGTTTCACATCATGCACTTTGGCAGGATTCATAGGGGAAAAGCAAACAAAAACCTATTTTTACCATTGTTGAAAGCATGCCAAGTTGGCAAAGGTGTGGGACAATGGGCACTCCATACACAGTAAGGATGACAATTGCTTCAGCCTTTCTGGAAGGTAATTTCCAATATGCAAGTTATCAAAATTTTAAATATGCATATCCTTTGGCCCAGAAATTCAACTTCTGGGAATTTTTCCCAAGTGAATGAATTGGACAAACATATAAGATATACATAAAGGGCCTTCAGGAAACATTGTTTACAACAAGGATGAGTTAGGAACCACCTAAATCTTTTATCACTAGTGGACTAATTAAATACATTATGATATAGCTATTCAGTGGAGTACTTTGTGGTGCATTAGAACAATCATGTATACCTGTGTTTATTGTTAAAAAAAAGTTATAAGGGGGAGGTTATAGCTCATTGGTAGAGTACCTGGCATGCAAGAGGTCCTGGGTTCAATCCCCAGTACCTCCATTAAAAAAATAAGTAAATAAACCTAATTACCTCCCCCTGCAACAAACAAACAAACAAACAAACAGTGTGTTGCAAAAAAAAGGAAAAGTTAAACAGTCTGGGTTGTAAAAATTTTTCCACATGCATAGGAAAAAGCCTAGAAGGATACATAGCAAAATAATGTTTTTACCCCTGAGTTGTGGGGTTTCAAGTCATTTTTACTTTTTTATTCCTTTTATTTATTTATTTTTTGGAACTATGCAGTGAGCATGTGTTCCTTAATTAGTCATAAAATACATGTGTTCTGACTGGAAAAAAATTAAAGCATGCCAACTTAAACAATTGTTTTTCAGGAGAAAATATTTACAAATCTTGTATCTGATAAGGAATTAATATCCAGAATACGTAAGGAATTCTTACAACTCAACAACAAAAACCCCGAACAATCCAATTTAAAAATGGGCCATGGACCTGAATTGAGATTTTTCCAAAGAAGCTATATACAAATGGCCAGTAAGTGCATGGAAAGGGGCTCAACGTCACTGATCATTAGGAAGATGCAAACTAAGCCCGCAGTGAGGTACCACTTCATACCTGCTAGGATGGCTATTGTGAGAAAACAAACCAACCAAAAACGGCAAGCGTTGGCGATGACGTGGAGAAACTGGAACCCTTCTGCATTACTGGTGGGAAAGCTGCTGTGGAAAACAATATGGCGGTTTCTCAGAAAATTAAACATAAAATTACCACACGATCAAGCAATCCCCCTTCTGGACAAATACCCCAAAGAACTGAAAGCAGGAAGTTGAGCAAACATTTACACACTACTGTTCATAGCAGTATTATTCACAACAGGCAAAAGGTGGAAACAACCCAAATGTCCATTGACAAAAGGAATGGATAAACAAAATGTGGTGTGTGTGTATGATATATATATGTATATATATACACATATATATATCAGTCTGAAGAGGAAGGCAATTCTGATCATGCTATAACATGGAAGAAATCTGAAGACATTATGCTAAGTAAAATAAGCCAGACACTAAGAAATACATACTGTTTGATTCCACGTACATGACCTATCGAGAGAGGTTAAATTCTTAGAAAGCAGGGTGGTGGCGGCTAGGGGCGGGGGGAGAGCAGGATGGGGAGTTGTTTTGTGACGGGCAAGTGATGGTTTCCCCGCAATACGAATGTACGAAACACCACTGAACTGTACACGTAAAAATGTTAAAATGGTAATGTTTATGCTATGTATTATTTTACCACAGTTAAAACATTATTGATTGTTACTATTTGTTTAATAAATTATTTATTATTTATTTATTTTCAAGAAGGTACTGGGGCTTGAACCTCGGACCTCACACATGCTAAGCATGTGCTGTACCACTGAGCTATACCCACTCCCCTATTTTACCACAATTTAAAAAAAAGCAGATGTTTTCCACATAGAAGTATCTATTTCTACCATGAGTAAGAAGAATCTAACTCATCCAAAAAACATCTATAGACTTTAGACCACAGAAAACTTATATTCATCTCAATCCATATTCTCTCACACATGACCTGGCCTACATTGGAAGATATAAGTGACGTTAATCCACATGAATAGGAATTGAGTTAATCCTCTTTATTTTTCCCTCAATCCAATTAGGTTTATTTATATGTGACCCCTATTTCTCCCGACTGTACCAGGTACCTGAACGATAAGGGGAGATTGTGGGGTAACCCTGGGCAGACTTGTACTCCAGACGTGTCAGCTGTTTCCGCCCACCTGAAATAGTCTGGCTTCTAAGTGGTTACAGCTCTTGGGGTTCTTAGAAATAGACTGGGGGCTTCCTACCTTTTGCTGAGTCCCTTGTGGGGGTCCTCGACTTGGTTCAACTCCTCCCTGTGTTAAGGCAGCTGCCAGCGGGGTAGCCTGTTGTTTATTCTCCATTGTTCCCTTTTCTCCTGCACATGGTCCCTGCCATTCAGAACTTGGAAGGCAATTTCAACACGTTGTGACACAGGCATCCCTAAGGCCCTTCCACTTTCAGCAGTTTCTTTTGTACACTGGGGCTCTCTGACCAATAAAAGTCATATTAACCGATTTTAAATTCTCTGGGGCCTCAGGGTCTATATCTGTATATTGCCTATAAGCTTTAAGGACGCTTTCTAGAAATTCTGAAGGATCCTTGCTGGGTTTCCGCCACACCTCCTGAACTTGATTAAGGGGTTTTTGTTCTGGCACCCCTCTTGCAGTTCCGCAAGAATGCAGTCTTGATAATGCTCAAGTTTTGGCCTCTCTCCAGCATTCACATCCCGATTCGGCTCAGCTGGTGGTATAGCTGCGCTCGCTGCAGCTCCTATGGGGTTGCTGGGGGTTCCTGTGTGTAGCTGACCTGTCTCCTCCCCAGCTTTATCCAGCAACGTTCTACCTTCCTCTGCAGTGTGGAGGGTATTTAATAAATTCTGAAAATCTGCCCAGGTTGGTTGTGTGTTGCAAAAAATCGGTAAAAAAAGATTTTCTATTCTCTTTGGGTCATCTCTATAAGCTGGCATATTATTCAATTAACTACAATCTGAGCTTGTAAAAGGGGAGTGGACCCAGATCAATCCCGTTGGCTGCTGAGTCTCAGCATCCACACTCACAGTGGGGACTTGCCTTAATGGATACTGTCCCACATGAGTTTGGTTAGCTCCCTGTTCTCCCCATACCTGGTGGGTACAAGAAGGTGAGACAATTCCTAGTTGTCATTCCCCGAGGTGGGGTCTGAGCCTGAGGCTGTTATTCAGCAAAGGAGCAGCAGCACCATCGGAAGGGGGTGGAGGAGGAGCAGTTGGAGTGTTTGAATCAACAGCAAAGTCATCCTCCTTTTCATCAGAATCAAGCAAAACCGGTTTCTTTACCTTCCCTCCTGTTGGACCATAACCTTACATCTTCTTTGCACAGGTTTACTCTGATAACAGTAACATAAAAGACCGTACATAAGGTATTTCATCCCATTTTCCTTCCAGTTAACAGAATAAATCTAGTTGCAAAATTGTATTGTAATTTAAGGATCCGTTTTCAGGCCATTTTGCTCCAGAGTCTCAAGGATATTTTGTCCATGCAGTGTTACAAAAAATAAAATCTTTTTGTTTTCCACGGATTCGTAACTGAAAGTCACCAAATTTTGGAGAATGCAGCATAGAGGACTACAAGACAGAATTAACATTGTCATTTTGAAGAGGCTTTGCTTCCAAGTAGTTGAAGCAACAAAAATCTCTCTACAGATCCTTTCTCCGGGCACCAAGAAGTTCAATCTCCAATAGCAAATTCTTAACAATTAAGACAGTCAGACATAGAGGGACATAGATAAACGAGACCAAAAACCAGAGTTCAGGGTCTCTAACCCAGGTATGAGGTACCTTAGCAGCTGTAACCTTTTATAGTGTCTGCCAAAATCCCCCCAGGTTGGCCTCCAACCCACGATTTGGCCAGGAGTGCCAAAATCCCACCAGGCGAGATCCAGTTGGAAGGCTAGCGGTCCTGTCCAGTCTTAACCAGCTCAGCTCAAACCTGATACAGCTGACTTCTAGTTCCTGGAAAACAACTCCAGCACACATCTTATGGTTTAGGCTACGGGTCTCTTAGAAGACATGCAAGTCTTAAAACGACCTTGATTAGTGAAGGCAGGTGAATAAAGTTGACTAACCATAACCCTTGGTTTCACTCCCCTGTCTCATGGCTATTTAAGTTCACAGAATTTAGCATAGATTTGAAATTAACTATATGAACAGAAAGGTTAAGAACTACAGATAATACAGCAAAATAGCTAGTTGGAAAATGATTTAATTTCTGAAAACAATCAAAGTCACAAAGTTAGGCATGTACACACACAAAGACAATTTTTTTCAGTCTCAGCTTTGGAAAATTGGGTCTTACTTGCTTTTGGAAAAGCTCATATTCTCTATGGCTCAGCCATTCATGGTTAATTGGAAAAGGTCTTTCTAACCATCTTTTATAATTTATGGCATGAGACTTGGAGGCTTGATGCTCTCCGGTGGCTGCATGGAGTTGGTAAGGTGGGAAAGGTTTAGGATCTGCCCATGACAGTTGGATAGCAAGATGGACCGGCTGCAAAGGTTGACTCCAGAAGCCCAGCCAGCTACTTATGAAGTGTCCAAAGGACACAATCATTTCCATTCCAGAAATGGTGACCATGGAGCTTCCAACAAAGCAGGTTGGGCACAGTAGTAGGAAATTCGGATAGGAAATTTGGATGGTGCTCACTGCACAGGACTCAGATGAAAGGGGAAAGGAGCGGCACGAGTTAGAAGGGTAGGGAAGGGCTTAAGTCTAGTATAATTTAGGTATGGAGATCAACACAAAGTCCACTTCATCATAGACATGAGAGGGAAGAGACGGTAACATATCCATAATCATTCAGGGCTCTGGGTTCAATCCCCAGTGCCCCTACTAAAAATAAATACATAAACCTAGTGACCTCCCCACCCTGCCAAAAAAAAAAAAAGAATAAACATAATCACTCAGGGCTCATTCCCATAGACTCCCTAAGTCCAGCTAACAACATGAATACCTAGGGATGAATTAGCCCCAGGGGTCATCATTAGGACACTAATAGTTGGAAGAATTCACACTCATTTAGCACTCCTGCGTGCTTTTCACATAACACACACACACGCACACACACAAAGAGAAAGAGATTTATTGCAAGTAATTGGTTTATGTAATTGTTGGGGGCTAGGTAGGCAAGTCTGGAATCTGCAGGACAGGCCATCAGGAAGGGTAGGCTGGAAACTCTCAGGAAGGAGTTGATACTTCAGTCCACAGGCAGAATTTCTTTTTCTTTAGGGAAACCTCAGTTCTGTTCCTAGGACTTTCAACTGATTGGATCAGGTTTCCCCAGGTGATGAAGTATAACCTCCGCTCCTTAGAGTCAACTGATTGCCGGTGTTTATCACATCTACAAACTATCTTCACAGCAACACCTAGATTAGTGCTGGACTGAATAACTAGGTACAGACTAGCCAAGTTGACAAATAAAACTGGACCATCATACCAGTGAAATATCACTGAGTAGTTGTCAAATGTCTATTTTAGATTTGGAATCTGAGCCTCTGAGAGGTAATGACTGTGGGTTTTTTTGTGTTATACCATGCCTCACAGAGGGAGACATATATATTCCAACTTCTACTTGATTAATGTTTCTAAGACCTTAAAAGTGTGGGAGAGACAGAACCAGAGATGTACCGATTATGTCAGGCAGGTATAATCTGGAAACAAGTGAGACCGAGCCTTCGTGTGAAGAACTCAGCAGGGCCAGTTGTGGAAACGAGGTAGGGCAAGATCAGGGGAGGTGGCATAGCTTCATAAAAAGATGATAGACTTTGGAATCGGACACACCTGGTTTGAATTATAGCTTTACTACTTTACAAATGCTGATACCTTAAGCAAATTGCTAGTTAAAAAAAATCCCTTTATTGAAGTATAATTTACATACATTAATAGTGCATCCATTTAAGTGTATATGTCAACGAGTTTTAACAAACTCATATACCACTAGTAAGGTGTGTTTGAGCAAAGATCTGATGGAAGTTAGGGCATGAGCAATGTGGGTATTAGGACAAGAATGTTCCACATAGAAAGAACAGCAAGTCCAATAGCCCAGAGGTGAGTGTTACTGGAATGTTTGAGAAACTGCAAAGAATCCAGTGGGGTTGGAGTGAGGGGACAGAGATGGAAAGCAGAAAAAGATAAGAGAAGAGGCCCAGGTAGGAGAAGGCTTTATAGTCCACTGTGAAAACCCCAACTCTTAGTGCAACAGGGAGCACTACAGGGTTTTGAGCAGAGGTGTGACATCATTTGACATATTACAAGGATCACTTTGGCTGCTGTGCTGGGAACTGACTGTAGGGGACAAGCTCAGAATTAATGTAAAGTGCCTGATACCCAGTACATGTTCAATAAATTTTAGCTATTTGGGGTTATTGATTTCTTAGAACAAATGATGCTGTGACCTCTTTTTGTTTGTTTCTTTTTGTAGATTGCACATACAGATTCATTCATTTACTCAACAAATCTTTGAAGCATGATTATAGTAGGTGCTGGGGAATACAAATTGAGTTAAGAAAGATAAGACGGCTGCAAATTCATAAAAACAGAAAGTAGAATGGTACCAGGGATGAGCATAGGGGAAAATGGAAAGTTGTTTAATGGGTACAGAGTTTCAGTTTTGCAAGATAAAAAAGTTCTGGAAATCTGCTGGACAACAATGTGAATATACTTTGCTGAACTGCAAGCTTAAGAATGGTTAAGATGGTAAATTTTGTGTTGTGTGTGTTTTAACCACAATTTAAAAATTAAAACAAATTTAATATAAAGAATTGAAAGTTTTATTTTAAAAAGCAGAAAAAAGGGGATGAGTATAGCTCTGTGGTAGAGCACATGCTTAGCATGCATGAGGTCCTGGGTTCAATTCCCAGTAGCTCAGTGGTGGAGCACATGCTTAGCATGCACGAGGTCCTGGGTTCAATCCCCAGTACCTCCATTAAAAAAAAAAAAGTGGAAAAAAGATACCACTATTGTTAGGGAAATCAAAAAATTAATATGAGAAATATTAGGTAGGGATAAATATGATGAAAAAATAATGGTGATGTGCTGTGACCGAAGGGCTACTTTAAATTAAAAAAAAAATAAAGATCAATAAGAAAGTATGACTCTGTTTATATACAAAGTTGTACTTAGATATCTGCTACCTGACTAGACCCTACTCACTTAAAAGAATTATCTCACTATGAAAAAGTTTTACCTCTTTTATCCCTTAGGATGTGGAATCAATTATATAGTTTTAAAAATAATGCCATTTTTCCTTTTTGTACTACTAAAGATAGATGTGTACATATACGCATATAACATGTACGCAGGTGTATCTATATACATGTACACACATGCACACATCTATATGCTTGTGTACATGTATGTGTACATATGTGTACAGGCCACATTAAACAGAGACGTGCCTGGTTGCTTATCCAGAATCCATGTCATAAGAGGTAATTTGGGGGTGACTTTCGTTTTCATTCCTGTACTTTTATCTGTTGTTTGAATTTTTAAAATAATAGGAATGTAACATCTTGAGAAGAATGAAGTTATTTTGAAAATTAGACCTACCACTATGCAGCAAGACTGTTGTGCTGTGGGCATTGATGAACGTGGAACGTAGTAACGTAGCAATGCTACTTCAGAGTTGGCTGTTGTTATTCTGCTTGTTACTATATGGCAGGTCCTGTTCGAAGTATTTACAGTTATTTTCTCCCTTAACCATTGCAGATACTCCACATACTAAGACCCAGACAGGTTAGGGCAGAGATCACATAGTTTTAAAGGAAGAAGGCCGTATTTTACAGACAAATGTCTTTCAACTCCTTTAACATAAATGGCAGTTGACAGTTCCTTGGCCCTGTACTCGTGTAAAAACTCATCCCTGAAGATGTTCTCAACCGATACTATAATATGTAAGTGCTTTATATGATTCAAAAGAATGATGTGTACATGCTCATAAGGTTTCTGGAAGGATCTATCACTTTTAAATAAAGGAGTTGAATAACTCTACATTCTAAGACAAACAAAATTCTTATCATGAAAAAAAAATTGTACCTCAAACTTTATAGCAAAATTAGTAACGATAGTACCAGTTTTCCCTTGAAAGGTAATTTTTTAGTTTAAAAGCACATTCACATACATTGGCTCATCTTGATCTCCAAAAACCACTGAGTGAAGCAGGAGGGCGGAGCAGGCATTAATACCCCTGCTTACAGTTGAGGAAGCTGAATCATATACGTGTGCATCATTCAGTAAGAATGTCTTTGGCCACAAGTAACAACCACCCAACTCTACCTGGTTTAAAGAATACGGTAATAAATTGGCTTGCTCACTTGGATGCCCAGAGGTGAGGTGGTCTTCAGGGATGACATAATCTAGATGCACTCACTCCGTTCTCTTTAACTCTCTGATTTCTGCCCTTCATCCCATGTTGGCTTCATCTTCAGCCTGATAGTTAAATGGCTGCTACTGTCCTGGATCTCAAATCTATACACGACATTGCCGGAGGAAATGACTGTTTCTTTCCGTAGCTTTATCTTGAGAACTAGGGAAGTGCCCTCAGAAGTCCTCAGTGAACTTCTCACTTTTTATTGGCACAGATTAATTTATATGATGATTCCCAGATCAATTATTGGCAGGGGTCATGGGATAACCTTTAGATAAATCTAGATACTTGGTGAAAATCTGGACTCTGTTAGGAAGCAGGAAGAAAGGGAAATTATAATGAATACCGGCGGAGCACCACAACCTGGGAAGGAGCTGTGCAGGAGTCTAACCCGCTCTTTTAGGGGAAGCCTCGGGGCCACTGAGGCCAGGATGGCAGGACTCAGCCCCCTAAAGCCCATGCTTTTCAGATAACCACCTCAACCACTTCAGATTCTCATTAGATTAGGATGTCATTTTTCTGGCTTTTATGGGGGCACCCAAGGGGCATTCTTAAACAGAAAGTTTGAAAGTGGGAATCCAATTTTTTTTTTTGTAAGATTGAAATTGGATGGCCTGGGAAAAGTTTGCTTTGAAAGCTACATTCTGACAAATTCTCATAAGTATTGTTCTTTTTTATTATAAAATATTTCAAGGAATAAAAAACAAAGCTTCAAAAAATTTATTGTATTAGACCACATTTGCATTGGATTTTTGAAGAAAACAAATTGCACTTACCGCTGAACTCCCTGAGCATGTTTCCCAGATCGCATTCTTCCTTTCTCCCTCAACAGAGGGAATCACAGTCCTGAACGTGGTACCCATTTTCATGTGGACTTTTTTTTTTTTTAGAATTCTATAATATTTATTCTCTAGTCAAAAAATAAGTATAATTACTTACAACCAACTCTTTTATTTAAGTTTGGGAAATTTAATCATTTAAAATACAACATTAAACAAAGCCAGCAAGGGTCTTCCTTCATTATGGGGTAATAAAAAATGGTTCAACTTTTCTGATGGTAGTTGGTCAACCTGCATGAAAATCTGAAATAGTTATAGTCTGACTCAGGAGTTTTAATCATGTGAACGTTTTTATATTTTTACTGCTATGTATAGATCAAAGATACAGAATTTTGTTTTGAATATATATATCTATAGATACAGACAGATAGATAGACATTATATTTATCATACCCTGAACAGCTCCTTCTACAATGGGTTATATTTATCATACCCTGAACAGTTCCTTCTACAATGGCACTTTTTGCTCAGCATTGTTCTCGAATGATATCTGTATTGATATATGCAGCTTAGTTCACTCACCCTGATTGTCATATAGCCCATTGTTCAAATACATCCCAGTGCATTATTCACTCTTTGTTGACAGAGGTTTGGGTGGTGTTCACAGTTTTACTATTCCAAACAAAGATATTGTGGACACTTTAGAAGATACCTCACATGCACAGGCAGAAGGGTTCGTCTGGTGGCACACATTCTGGAGTGGAATTACTGCATGTGCTCATCTTCAACCTTAAGAGATATTGTCAGGTTGCTGCCAATCTGATGGCTGTGAATGGAAGTATAATAATTTCATTTTTTGGTGATATTCCCTATGAATTTGAAACTCTCCAGTTTCTTAAATTTAGTCCCATTTTCCATATTGGTAATTTATTTTCTTTCCTTTATCATGGGAAATTGCAGTGACTATTATAAATCGCTTCATTTTGATACAGCCTAAGTTAGCCTGTTTTGTCCTTTGAAATACATTGTACCACTTACTGGACAGAGAAATGACACTGAAAGAAAAGAAATAAGCACATTTATACAGATACTTGTCATTTTCTCTCCGAATTGTTATTTAAGATGAGGTAATCTTTTCCTGATAATTTCTGCTCAGTTGACGAAGCATATAATGTGATTAGAATTTCTGTAAGTTGTGTAGGGAATGGAATTTAGCCCCTTCTTCTCACTGGAGAAATCCCAAGATTAGAACATTTAAGAATAGCATTGGTAACCAATTAATGTGATTAGTATTTGGCAACTGTGTCTGGTAGAATCCTTGGACTTGCACCTGGAGTGTGACAATGACACTATTGAGTGATGTCACTTTAGCATCTTAAAGCACCAGTCTATTTTTATACAGTGTCTACCCAAGAGATTCAGCTGAACTTGGAGTCACTTTAAGCAAGCTCCACGAAGAGCTTCCCTGTATTTAGGGGAAGAAGTAATGTCAGTAAATCAAAATTTACACCCTATTGACCTAGGAAGTGCAAAGGCAACACAAGAAACAAACATGAGATCATATTTTCATTTTGGTTGAGCACAAGGGGAACATCTAATTCTGAGCAGAGTGAGAGAGAGACAGGAGGGAACAAATGCACACTGCCTGAGACTGGACTGTTTTCTCTTGCAGTTTGCTTTGCAAAATCTAGATGGGAAAGGAATAGGCATTTATTTCTCTCATCTTCCATGCTTACCTTTCAAGCATCTTAGCATCAAAAGAAGTATCCAACCTGAAACTGTATTTTCTTTCCTCAAAGAATATGGTGTAAGTGAGAAGGTACATGAGAGGGCAGAGGTGCAGCGTGAGCTTGGTGGGCACAGAGAAATACTCAAGATCAAATCATGATAAAAACGATAATTTCCAAGACATTTCCAGATGCCTTTGATTTGGGAGAGTTCTTTTATGTTGATTACAGGTTCCTAGAGGGTTGAGCAACACCATTTTATCCTTCTGTTTATAGATCGGCTGTTTAGAAATGTTACAAACTGTTGTCAAGTTTGCCCAACAGCTCCTGCAATGCTTCCTCTGGAGTCCCCAGATGACAATAAGATTTTCTGGCATGCACAGCAAAGGTCACCTCTGGTAATGTTCTGTTAAAACATGACTTCAGGACTTTTATACCTAACAGGTAATAAGGAAGTTTTTAGGAGTTTCCTTTTAACTCATACCTTTTATTATTAAAGGTTAGCAAGTCCTGAAAACATTTTGAAAGTGATTTATTCTCTTGTATTGTTTTTAAAAAGTAAAACTTCCCCTACTCCTCTTGAATTAAAATAATAGTTTGTTAATCAAGCGGGTTTTTGAAACACATTTTCTTCTCTTGAATATTAGTGCTCCCCCTTTGATTCTTAAGACAACCCTGGTACATAGTCAGCCCTTCTAACTGTCAAGTTCTCTGCTCTCCATTCGAACACTAACACATTCTAACACTCTCAGCATTTCCCTTCTGATAGACACGTTTAAACTTCAGCCTCCACACCAACCACTGTCATTACCCTCTCAAATAGCATAAACCTCAATGTTCCTTAAGTGACACCTCTGCCTCACCAGCTCCTGGCTGCTAGGACGCTTCCAGCTGATGGACTAGTGATCTTGGCCTGGGAGAGTCAGTGTGTTCAGGGTGAGAAGTGTACTCGTGGGTACATGACTCATTTTCTAGTGTAATGACTTCATTTCTGTTATCCCAGAGGAATGTAGAAGGCATATTGACATTTTGTCTATTGGCCCCACAGAAACCTGTGTTGTTGAACTAACACGCCCAGGCTGGGTCCTGATTGGGCCCCAAGAAACCTACTAGGTGGACAGAGCAACTAATCAGGTCTTTGAGACTTTGACACAAATAGACACCACCCTTGTGACACAAGTTAACTAGGGAAAAGTTAAACTAGGGCTTAAAAATTTAACCAGGGCTTAGCAATTTTTTCCCCCTTAATCTGAACTTAAGTACATAAAGGTCAACCAGGTAGCAGTCTGTTTGTCTGGAACAAGCTTGTAACCTTACTTAAAATTTTGTTGATGAGTTATGAAAAAAGCCATATCTTTGAGAGCCCTTAGGTATTCTACACAGAGTTTTAGGACATTTCCCCAACCAGGCTCCCTCTTCCCCAAAGGAAGAAATATACTGGGATGTATAAGGGCTTGAGAGATGAAGTGTGAGAGATTTTTCTCTCGCCACCTGATCCCAGTTGGAAATTCACTGGCTAACTGTGTTGCTGATGGAACAAAAAAGAGAATAATAGCCTCTGGCTGAAGATTTTATAATTGAAGCTGAGACAGAGTGGGCCATGTGCATGTTCAGAACAGTGACTGCATTGTGAATTACAACAGAAGTCCCACTTGTCAGTCACACAGACGTTTAAGACCGCAGAAAGGCATCTGATTTGAGACAGGGATGACAAAATGGATCTTTTGGTTTTCTCCACTTTGCCCTGAATATAAAGAGACTGATGACGGCTTTGTTCTGGGATAAAGTCTTACATTCCTTTTAGGACCTACCCAATCATTAATAGAGAAAGAAAATTCCTATCTGGAGTCCCTCCTACAATTTTCTGGAAGAAGTAACCTTTAGTCCTCATCACCCAGTGGGGAAAGAAAGCAATATAAATGATACCACGCCAGATATTTTGCTTTGTTTGCTAATCACTTTTCCTTCTTTATCTTCAGCCACTGTCTCAATGTTAAACGACTGTAATAAACAGTGTAAAGAAACATGGCTCTAATTTGACAATCTGCCAACATTTAAAACGCCTCTACTCTGAACCAGGAATTACACTTTTAAGAATTTAACAGACAAATTGACCAAATGTGGAAAACAACATATTTACAAAGATAATCTTGGCAGCATTGTTTTTCTTTAATATCCAAAGAGTGAAAACAACCTAAAAGTTCATTGACAGTGAACTGATTAAATAAGTTACTGTACCTTTATACAGGGAAATAAAGTTAAATAAGGTTAAGTTTAAAGTCCACTTTCAGTCCTTGTCACGAACCCTGGAACTCTGAAGTTTTTACAGTCCTTCATTGATCTAACGTTTAGTTGATTGCTGTTCCCATATAAGGAAGTTACAAATAATAGGCACTGAGGTATTGCAGAGTTCAGTGCTTTCCCTTTGGCTCTTATTAGTAGTAAAAGAACATTAACAACACTGATGGGAGAAGGAAGTAAGGAATCTTGACTAATTCCGGACCTTCTCTAAGCAGCTCAATAATCATTTTAACAGCCTGTTTTCTAGATTAATAGGATGTTCCAATGCCTCTTGGGTATATAATACTTAACCAGGTCAAGAAGAGTCATTCCTCTAAAGGCTAGAGGTTTATAACCACTTGGTCACAATACATAAAAATAGTTAAAGTGAATATTTTCATCTCTTGTTTATGAGTCTTTTAACCACAGGATCTAAGAAACCCCTGGATGTAACAGATAGAAGAACACCGTTAATCCCACTGCTGACACGCTGAAAAGAGAAAATCGACCATTTTGTTAGAAATAAGCCTACGGTGGCAGGTGGATGAGAATCATAAAATTTTGTGGTGCCAAGGTCTAACTGCACAATGGAGTCAGCCAGCGTTGGGGAAAAACAAGAGAAGCTCTGTACGCATACCCTTCTTTGATAATTTATCTCAATGTATTATGAACTTAATTGCTATCCTCACTACACTGTGAACAACCTATGTTCAAGGCTGTTTGTCATTTTTGTGTCCTCAGCACCAGGCACAGCATTTTATAGTCTTCAAGCTGAATTCAAGAACAGAATTTTGAAAACAAATTAAGGCAATAGTTCTTAGATTTTTCTGATTAATGCTAGGGATCCTCTCCCCAGAAAAGCTGCACACATCCAGAAATTTCAATATAATTTCAGGGCAGTCATGGACATCTGCCCTCCTCCTCCTTTCATTGACTTTCTAGGGAACCAGAGGTTCTAGATTAAGAGATTCCTAGGTTTAGAATACATAATCACAGAGAGAAGTGGAGGAATCTTTAGAAACATTCCCCATTCTCTCTCTTTTTTCTTTTTTTACAAAAAGTATGTTTCTTCCATTACTTCACACAGAAGCTTTTTCAGTACACCAAGGAAAAGGGCCCCTTCTTGCGGAAGATGTAAAAACAGTTTATCTATGTAGTTTTAGATTCATTTACAAATTAGATATTTTGCAGTTATTGTAGAAAAATGCATCCTTAGAGAAAAAAGGAATTTTCAAGAAGGCATGTTCATTTAACAAACATTTATGGACTATTCCTTATGAGTCAACAACTGTGGAGGACAGGGGCTAGAAACAATGACCCAAAGAGACCTCAATATGGTGGAGTGCATGCATAATAAAGTGGGTATTTGAGTTAGATTTTTGTCTCTGTGTATGTGCAGTGAAGACAGCGGTGGGTGGAATGGACAGAGAGCAACTGTAAATTCTGTAAAGGAAGAAAAAGAACCTTTATTCATTCTGTAAGAGCCTTTGGCTTTCTTATGGTCATATACAGCTCTTAACCTCCCATTCTCAGTTACCAGATAACCCACAAGAAAACGGATGATAATTTCTGAATAAATACTGGCTGATTATGAGGTCTAAGACAATGCTTAAACTATATTCCTACAGTATAAAGGAGTTGCAGCCATTTAAACGCCATTTCTTTTCTTTTTTTTTTTTTTAAATATGGAACGCTTCACGAATTTGCGTGTCATCCTTGCGCAGGGGCCATGCTAATCTTCTCTGTATCATTCCAATTTTAGTATATGTGCTGCCGAAGCGAGCACTAAATGCCATTTCTAAGAGCCAGCATTGTAAACATTTCTTTCATCTGAGTGATGTATTTTTCTTTTTTTGTGTGTGGGGGAGGGTAATTAGGTTTACTTATCTATTTATTTATTTAATGGAGGTACTGGGGATTGAACCCAGGACCCCGTGCATGCCAAGCAGGCACACTACCACTGAGCTATAACCTCCTCCCTGAGTGATGTCTTTCTGATATTATGTATTTGCTGCATCTTAAACTTTGGAGGAGACCTCAAAGCTGATTTGGTATGAACATCTACTCAAAAGAGGAATTCCTTCTTAAACACTCCTGGCAGCCACAGGCTTTGTTTGAACACTAACAGCAGCAGGATGTATTTGTGATTAACAATAATTATTAGAAACTGCTTCCTCATACTGAGCTAAGCCCTCATATTTTCCAACCATTTCTCTAAAGCTTTGGCTTCTGAAGCAATGAAGAATAACCCTACCCTCTCTTTCACAGCCTCCAAGTATTTGAAAATAGCTGCCATTTGGATGTCTGAATTCATCTCCAGAAAGAACTTTCTTAATTCTTTTATGTATTCCTCTTGAGAAGTATTTTCAAAGTCATCACCCTCCTGTTCCTACTCTTTCAAACGCTGTAATACTTGGCCAAAGTCTGTGACACCTGGATTAGAACACAATATTCTAGCTGTGATTAATCACAATGCATCAGAGTCCAGCGGGACTATTCTTTTGATCTGGACACGTCCTTCCATCAACACTCTTACAAGGCTTCAGTTCTCTCCTCCTGTCCCTTTGCCAGGTGTGCTGTACTATGGGTTTATATTGGAATTTGGTCAAATAAAAATGCTAGGTTTTTTTTTCCTGAAGATACCACTATGAAGGCAGGTTTCCATTCCTTTTACCTTTGCAACGGAATGGGTCCAATTTCATCTTAAATTGGTCTCAGCACTGAAGTAGTTTTAAATCTTAATAATGTCATCATATTTAAACATTCCAGCTCTGTTACATGCAAATTTGATAATACCTTCCATAGAATTCTTCATGTTTTCATCCAAAGGACTGGAAATTTCCTCGTTTAATGTGAATCATTATTCAACTTGCTTAGGAGTTTCAATAGCTAGGAATCCACCTGGCTAACGATTTTCCCATCATAGCCTCCACCTTAGCCTTAAAGATGTCAATAGGGCTGTCAAGTGCCTTGTTGGACTCAGTGAACACTGTACTTTTAAACCTTTCTAAGCCATACAGTTTCTCTGATGACAAATGCTACTGACATTTTATCATGGCAGTAAAATTTTACATGAGCTTCCAAGCTCTATGAAATAAGCAGCTAGAATGGGTGTCAGCTCACAGGAGCAGAAATAAGAGAGCTTGGGTCATATTCACCTATAGTGAACCAGATCAATGGTTCACTGGACCTATGTTTTATGAGGAAAGGAAACTACAAGGTAAATTCAGTGAAATAAAACTCAAGAATCATTCACTGGAGAGGGGTGTTTAAAGGGTTGTGTTTATTACCCCAATTTTTCAAAAAAATTTTTATGAAGTATCCATTTATACAACTTTATTGTGGGTATGTTGAAAAAGGCTACATTAATCTAGTATTTAGATTTTCTAACCTTCACCCTTTGTCTTGATACAGTTGGTACTAGATAATTATTTAGGCAGATTTGTTTCCAGTGGAAATCTCCATTAAAAATAAACTGAAAAAAAAAAAACTTTGGATATTGACTGTGTTTTAAAGAAAATGAGAGGGGAGGGTATAGCTCAGTGGTAGAATGTATGCTTAGCATGTATGAGGTCCTGGGTTCAATCCCCAGTACCTCCATTAAGAAAGAAAGAAATAAGTAAACCTAATTACCTCCTCCCACAAAAAAAAAAAAAAAAAGAAAAAAAGAAAATGAAAGCATGTTTATCTTATTTTGCTTTTATTCTCACCAAACAGTCATAAGAGAAGGTACATTCAGTTTCGAGGGGCTATCCAATTTCAGAAGAGATACATAACTGTGTAACAGTGCTGTGTTGGGGAAAGAACAAAGCTTTGGTCGTTGCATCTAGTCAGAGGGGATAAGGTTTCTCTTTTAACACTCTTTGGGGCTCAGCTAACTCTACCTAAACCCAATTTGGGGGATTAGTATTTTAATGCAATTTTCTCCAAGCATGAAAAATACTTCTTGTGCATGATAGAAAAGGAAAAAAATGAAAAATGCTAGCAGGCTCACTGGTGGGGAGCAGGCAGGATCGCTGTACACCCTCATTCATACACAAAGGCCAAAGGCAAAGCGGCAAAGTAGAAAGTTAAGTCATTCCCTACTAATTAAGGTAAATACAAAGTGCAAGTACAAAATCCTATCATTTTTTTTTTAAGAGCTATTTTCTTGATTTTGGTTTCTTACACAAAGCAGTTTGTCAAGTCCAAAGAGCTGCAGATACCTACCTGTCACCGCAGAAGTTCAAAAAGGCAGCATTTTGATGTAAATAGCTTGGGTGATAATTCTTCAATATAATTTTTAGTTCTCTATCTAGGTAACATGCAACACTTATACTAGAGGAGAAAAAAAAATCTGTATTAGACGGCATCACATTAGGACTTCTCTTTCTCTTCTCTGTGGCATCTTAAAATTAAACCTTTAGGAATCAGGCCTACTACATTTTCACCTAAGATGTTTAAGAACTTGCCCTCAGTGACATTAACAACTGCTGGAAAACCAGAAACAGGCCCAAATCTCCTGGATCGATAACCAAGAGAGACTTTACTATATGCATCTTAGTTCATAAATCTAAAGTGTAGGTTGGTCAATTACAATTTTTTTACAGTTATTTACACCATTCAGAACAGCCACCAACACTCTATGCTCTGATCTAGAAAAAAGGAACAAGCAGATGAACGGCCCATCCAAAAAGGCTTTAAAAAATAGGTCCTTAGTTTTGAATTACGGTAGGGAATGTTTTCTTGATGACCTCTTGATATTGTTGCTCTTCTTTGGCAGATTTTAAATATGGGATGTGGATCCTAAATACAAAGACCACCACAGCACTTCTGTTCTGTTATGCATTTCAGTTTTAACACTGAAGTATGAAAGAAATGTGAATTCATCCTTGTGACAGTAATGTAACTTTATTGTGTGCAGTCTTATTCACATCAAGTATTAGTTTTCCCATGTGAAATAAGTTAAGATTTAAAATGAGAAAGTTATTGTTAACGAGATGCACCGGGCAGTAGAAAAAGCTGAAGAGAGTTTTTGTCTGAAACTAGAAAACAGAACATTCTGGGAAAAAAAAAAAAGAGGAAAGTACCATTAGTTGCTAAGACCAAAAAAAAACAGTTTTAGGGACCCGAGGTGGTGATGCTGATGAGTGTGGGGGAGAGAGGGCCAGGCAACTGTCTTGGGGATGGGTGGGTGGGGGGATTTTCTGTGATGTTTAATAAGGTATTTGCTTGGCAATAATAATCTTTGAATTTTCTTCTGCATCGCTATAGCTCTTGGTTTTTCCTGCTGTTGACACTTCTGCTCCGCAGCATGATATTTTTTTTAGTTAGCACAAAGTCCACTTTGTCCTGGAGAGGGAAAAGGTTCTCATTTTGTCCCTGGCCAGCAAAGTCAAACCTCAGGTACACACGGGGGAACAACTGGAAGTCCTATGCAGAATGCATACGCTCAAAGTTAGTTTTTTAATTAAAAAAAATTTTTTTTTTGATTATCCTAGTTTGGTTTCCTCACTGAGTAGACTCCTAGAGAGAAAATAAGTACAGCGAGTTTCCTGGGCTGCTGCAGAACTGGAGTTTAGGCCCACAGTAAACAGTTAAAGAGCTCCGAAGGTTCACGTAAAATCACCAGACAAGGTAGGCTGCGGCCGAGCCTCTCCCCAGGGCTGAGTGTGAGCACGCCTGACACTTTGGAGCAGCTGTCCTCCCACATGTCTGTGCAGAACCCACCCCTCTCCTGGGCTTTCCGCATTCTTCACGCCCAGGGTCTGCTGCAGCTCTCTTCACTTGTGACGTATCTACCTGCCACGCGGGGTGAGGGGGGCAGCAGAGGAGGCGAAGTCCCTACCACTTATTAGAAACATGAGAAGAGAAAAACATCCTTGGACTTGCTTTCGTGTTCTAATTGGCAAATATGCGGAAAGACTGACAATCTTGTATGCTGAAGTGGAAATGAACCTCCAATCCGAGAAGCAAAATTCTCTAATACAAGATGTAAAAACTTGCAATATCCATTCGACCGTTTCAGCTAAAACTCATAATTTTTTGGTACTGTCTGACTGGAAGTCAGACAGAAAAGACAAAACCAATTGGAAGAACATCATTTAAGTGTGGCAGAAAGTTGGGGATCGTGAGGCCTGAAATACAAAGATAAATGCATTACTGAAACATAGTCCCCTGGCCCTGAGGTGTGTGGGCAAAGAGGTCACACTTTACTGGGAGATAGTGGCAAAGTGGATGCAGGGCTCCAAGAAAATATTTATCGAGGAAAGTGATGATTCATTTATCAGTTCAGAAATCCCAAGTACAAAACTTCAAGATATAAGAAGGATCAAATTATATAATGTACATGATTCAATTAAAAAATTCTTAGCCCTCTTACATTATATTATCTAGATTACAATAGTAAAAAAATCAAATTACCTTCATATGAAACTTTTATAAAAAGAAATCAAATCCATTTTTATGAAATTTTATAGTTACAATTATTTTCTAATGGGTCTTTTCTTAGCTCACAGTATTTATAATTCCATTTACATCTGTATAATTTTTCAAATCAAAAAGCAAAAGGAAGTCAATGGAAACCTACATTTTCATTTGCAAAACTCCCTTCAGTTTCCAGGCCAGTAACACATGGTGATGTCGACTTGTCCTCCAGACATGGACTGCTCCCAAAGATCCCACGTTTATGGGGCATGCAGGCCTCTGCTCATTAGGAACGCTTTTTGGTTTGGCTCACGTTTCAAGAAATTCTGGAGCATGTCCATGCCGTCCAGAGATCCCCCAGGTTTCAGGATTAGGTTTCTGTATTTCATTCCAACCTAATAAAATAAAACATGCCTAATAATTCATGGTTATAGCAATTTTCCAAATCTCCAGATGCAAAAGAGAAAAAGGGACTTTAGCTACACTGTCCGTCTGGAGGCTCTCCTTTGCCGAGACTATAGCTCTGCAGTATTTATTTATTTTGGTAGCTAAGAGATCTGGAGCTTAGACCTCCGGTCTTCCACACTTCCCTCTATTACTGTCTTGTCTTAGATTCTCAGCAGCACACTGGGAATGTAAGTAAACAAACAAAACACAGTCAGATGGAATATATAACAGGTTCCTAATTTGCTACCTCATCTCAAATGCAATTTCAAAAGGGTTAGCAAAGCAAGCGTTCATTGAGGCTAAAAACAGGGGTTCTGTGCTGTCAAAATGGCTTCTGCAACGCTTTTAGGAGGGGCTTATAAACAAACCTTCCTTATGGACGGGGCAACAGCACACGTCCCACGGTGCAGGGTAAGACATTTTTGCGGGCCCAGCATGGGGAAGAGGGACCTTTGTAAAGTTTTCTTTGGGGACAAGGTCTGGAATTTTAAAACGTATCACAATTCCTCTGCCTTTATTTACACAAACAGATGAGCAGATAAAGCGAAAGGGAACAACTGTAATTCAGTATCAGCATTATTCAGTATTTTCACTTCCTTTTCACCGTCCTTTTAGGGAAGTAAGGCAAGACAATTCAATGAAGCATAACTCTAAACCTATGCATAGGACAGCTCACAGGGTAACACTTAAATATACATCCATTGTATCATTTGAGCAATCACTGGTAGTCCTTCTGAGTACAAGAATAGCTTGAGAATTTCCAGAGACAAAAGTAACCTCATTTTTCACTTATGACAATGATTCTGCCTGGCACAACCATCTGAGGTAAGGCTAGTCAAACCGTTGAGGAGAATAAAATGTTGAGGAATGCAATCTACCAGGGAAATGTCTTATAGGGGTCGTAAAATCAAAACTTTTGGGGTTATCTTTTAGCTATAAACAGAAATCTTCTGTACCTTACTACTTATCTACAGGCTAACAGCTAACTTTAAGATGAGCCTTAATCAGGAGTAAACAGTTAGTCAAACAAAGTTACCTTCTGTAAACTCTGGAGAGCACTGTCCAATAGAAACACAATGTGGGCCACATATGTAATTTAAAATTTTCCAGTAATCACATTAAAAAAGTTAAGAAAATAGGTAAAATTAATTTTCATAAAATATTTTATTTAAACCAGTGTATCAGTAATAGTATCCTTTCAGCATACATCAGTATAAAGTTACTGAGATTTATTTTTCGTTGTATGTCTTCAAAATCATCATATCTCACTTCAATTCTTCAGCAGCACTGGCCACAATTCAGGTGCTCAGGAGCTACATGTGGCTGCTGTACTGGACCGGCCTGGGGCCTGGAACACAGACCGTCCTTAGAAGGGCTTGGAGACAATGCTCTAGTTTAACACTGAAGAGGTGAGTAGCAATCTTGTTGCCTTATTTATAAGTTTTGGGTAAAATTTTTTAAAAAGGGCGGCCTGTAATCACTGAGATTGGACTTCTTGAAAATCCTGGTAATGAGGGCTTGGAGGTACATTTATTTTTCTTTAGGAAAAACAAATGATGCGTCATTTTTCGCCTGGTCTGCAGCAATTCATGACTGTTACAGTAGTGATCTAGAACCTAAAATGTGAGTGATGGCCATCACAGACTCTATCATTCTAGCAAGTAGCAGATCAGAGTTCTTGAGACCAACACAATTCACCCCCTTCCCTGTCATTCACTGCCCAACATTTCTAAATTGGACCAGTGTTAAGTTAGTGGGTGGGGCAAGGAAGGTCTGTGCTCTCTGGGCATCGCAGTAGAGGAAAAACTTAGAAAATGAGAATTAAATTGATCTGAATGATCAAAATATTATAAACCACTTATTGTGGAAAAATTTTAAACATACACTAATAATAGAGACAACAGTATAGTGAACCCTCTCATACCCAGCATGCAACCTCAATGACTAGCATTTATCTATGGAAATTCTTAATGCTTGAGATCTGAGAATCTTTTATTTATTCAGAAGACATATTTTGTTGCACAAATATTATAGGAACAGTAGTAAAAATTTAAATAAAGTAAAAAAAAATCAGCAACATGCTAACATCTGCCAGGTATTCTCTTATCTTGTATGGAGGGCTGTTATTGTAGGCAGTCAAGAAAAGCAAGCATTTGGGAGCTGCATGCATGCCAGCTCATGCCTCCTCTGACCCGCAAAGTCACTGCAGAGCCGGGCACTGTTCAGTCTCACAATATGCGGCTCAGTGCAGCGCAAGTCCTCCCCTGCTTATAGCTCCAAACAAGCTGATTCAATTTCCTGAATTACAGAGCAATGGTCTTTTAATAATTTCATTTCCTTTGCAATGAAGTTTGGAGAAGAGTTTAAGAGTCATTTTGGTAATAGGATCTTGTTTTCTTAAAAAAGAAAAAGTGAAGTGAATTTTTCTGCTTTAGGAAGGATCTGGGCTCTCTAGGTGACAGAACACGGTCTGGGAGACCGTGTTTGCAGGTGGCAGGAGTCTCTGCTGTAAGTCATTCTACTCTGTTTATATCATAAGGGAACCTTAATTGTGAGCAAAGCAGGAAGAGAAGCGCTAAGACAACCGCTAGAATTTCTCATGCTAAAAATCCTCCAGGAGGACCTGCGTAGAATAAAAGCTCCTGTTAGCCATTTGATGGAGGAATATCAGCATCGGTCACCTCTGTGGTTTTTAATCCCAGAAGATTAACATGTATCTTCTGGCAGCTGTGCAGGTCCTCCCTAACACTGATGTTTTCTAAAGCAGGATGAGGAGTTCTGGAATGAGGCCCAGGTTTGAATCTCAGCTCCATCCTCAGCTATGTGACCTTGGGCCTTGGTTTCCATACCTGTAAAATGGGAGTCTGCCTACCTCCCTCAGTTTATGGGGAATTAAAGGAGATGATTTCAGTACCTTGTCTGCTCCCTAGAATAATTCCTGCCATACAGGGGTATTCAATACCTCTGAGTAGTCATCCATCCTCCTTTCCTTTCCTTCCTTCTCACACTGCCTCAAAGTGCAGTTACTTATACACAGCCAGGGAAACAAATGCACTCCTGATTCAGCACTTCCTTAAAATTAGTTCTGTCTCCTAATAAAGCAAGAAAAAAAGCACAGAGACTTCATCTCCACTATTAGCATAAAAAAGAATACATAATTTGTAGGAATATTAAGTAAGAGAGACAAGGCACTCACTTGCAAGAATATGTATGCTTTATCTGAGGTAATATTTTAAGAGCAAGCATGGTTACCTGAGTGAAGGATGTCCACCATCCATCAGTACCAAGAACATATAAATGGGAAACAGACTGCGTCTCCTGCCATCTCTGGAGGAGCACATGCAAGCTCCCTCCCTCCTCTGTGACTGACCCTGGGCAGTGGAGCCAGGCGTCTCCTTTCTACACTGAGTTAACAGGCATCAGGGCAGAGGGCATCCACCCACGGGCAGGTACTGACAATCGGGCTTCTAACAGGCCCACCAGCCCGCTTTAAAAGTGGACTTTGAAATCTTTCCTTCCATAGCTCATCAGTAAACTCCTACCCAGCACAGCACACACTTTGTTTTCTACAAGTGAGGGTGGGGCGTTCGTGGGTGGAAAAAGACTACCTTTGACCACAAACAGGAAGGAGGGAGAGAGTGCAGGTTGGTGCTGGTAGTCAGGGAGATACAGACAAAGTACAGTGGGAGGAATCTTCCCTTGATTGGAAGAGGTCTACGGGAAACCTTGAGCAAAGTTTCAGTTTGTGAGGACGGAAGAGTAAATTTAAGGCGTGGGAGGAGGTCTGGAGAAAAATTGTACCTTAGGTAGAAGTTTGTATTAGGATGAAAGATGAGTGGAAGCAGATGGGGGAACTACCATTTGGGTCCAGTAATCGGTACATGTAACAGTTTTGAAGCAGAGGACGAACACAAGGACAAATGAAACAGTTCCGATTAGAAGGGCCTTATGATCTACAAGGTGAGATAAAGGAATAGACAATTAACAAGGCAGATCATTAGGGCCCTAAGAAAGACAAAAAGAAGGGCTGTAGGAGCACAAAAGAAGAAAAATGCTTCCAGTTGGTTGGGATTCAAGGCTAAGAAGGTCTGGTGTTGTAAATATTCAAGAAGCAGGTTGGAAATCAATCCCATTTCCTTCCTTTGTCCCTTAAATCAGGCAAAATTTAAGTCTGTTCGAAAAGGCTGAAGTGTAAGACAAATCAGCTGTGGGGTGGCAGATCAGGGGAGCTGACGCAGAACTTAGTCCACCTGTAAGGACCCTCAGGAGGGGAAATCTCACATTCTCTCTTACAACACATTACAGCAGGCACTGGGCCTAGGATTCTGTTTGAAGAGCTCTGGGATACCGTGCTTTATAACACACCTTCTGTCAGCTAACTCTTTTTCATGTTTAACCAAGACTCTTCATGTGTGTCGCATGTAAGGTCTACTTCCTCATGGCTCGGGGCATAGTCACACTTAACTATCTTGACTTTCTCAGTACTCCTTTCTGCCTGGAATCCTTGGTTGTATTTCTTCTTCACTGATGGAAAAAAAACAAAGCTTAGCAATTACTCTCAACGCAGAAGAGGAGGACATAATTCTAGCTTAACAATATAATTGCCTTTGAATCCACAATGTCTATTACCTCTAAGGAAATTTTCCCACAATGAAGTCGCTTTATAAAAAGAAATGATCCTAGTTAAAATGCCCTCATTCTTTCAACCCTACGATTAGCTGCTGGATTTTGAAACTGTTTGGGAACCTTGAAGGGATCCTGAAAGAGTGCCTACAGTTTGCTGGGAAAATGTTATTGCCAGGCAGTTCCTTTCCATGGTTATTAAAGAGATGATTTGGAAAAGTGAAAGATATGTCTGATAATGACTTCTCCACGTTTACTTAGATAATATTTAACAAACTAAACAGCTAAGATGTTAGCTGTTTGCTATGAAGAATATAGAAAACTACAGATAACACCAGAGCTGGCAAACTTTTAAACTATTAAAGGTAAGTGGCCAGTTCTAACACTTTGATAGAGGCCATCAAAACAGAATGAAAACGACTGTGTGTAAGATATTCTGTTGCTAACATCTGGTGTCAGAAGACTGCAGGTTTACACTTGACCCTTCCTGTTACTGTTTTCCCAGTGAGTAGCGCACTTTCTACAGTTCTGCTTGTTAAGATCTGAAATGGTTCTCGCCCAGACCTGGGCTTTGCAGGATGGCAGGAGGTGACAGAGGGAAGGCCTGGAGATGTTCCTTTGTTGATCCCAGTGACCATGACCAATTATGTCAACAGTATGTGACCTTTCAGCCCCAGCCTGTCTAGAGCTTGGGGACTAAGACTAGCAGGCACTGACTCTGTCACGGGCCATCTTGCTATCTTCTCAAAATCTCCAAATACGTACTAGGGAGGCTGAGGGGCCTTGAGACAACAAAGTCTGCATGATGTACTGTGCCTGCTCTGAGTCCCTTAACTTCTGATCAAACTCAGCATTTCTTTATACCATAAAAATTCTTTCTCTTCATCATAACACAGTTGTAACAATGATCTGTTTCTGTAGAACAGGATTGTTATTCCAAAGTATTAATTTTAAAAGAGTATTTGAATTGTGTAAATCGGGTGTTTATTTTAGAGCAAATATCTGTAAAAAAATAAATAAATAAACAAAACCAAACAAGCAGTACACTGAAGGAGTGAATAAAATGGCTATATTAAAAGCTACTTCCGTATCTGCCAGTGCAGTGAAGGGTGTGAGTGAGGGTCAGTGCAAAGGAATTCTCCTTGGCCAATGGGGCCAGATTAACTATGGCTGTGATGGCAGGGAAACAGGAAATGACATGATATCCAGAATATTGAACAGGAAGGAAAAAAAAGGGATTAAAGCCAGTTTCATGGCATAAGATGAACAGTAATATAAAGCACTGCTGAATCCAGAATTTTACTAAAAATGAGAACTGTTTTAAACATCACAAGGGAACAACTCAGAGTTGTGGGGAATCCGGCTTTCTCCACATTCAACCCAGCCCTTCTGTCTAAGTCAAGAGTAGTCTGGCTGCCTGCCAAGCTGAAAAGCTCGAGAAAAGAGGAGGTACGTAGCAGCATAATAGCAGGGGTGACTCCTGCTGGACTGGCAAGTTCCTTCGGGTCCACTGGGATCAGTATTTTGGCTGTGACCTTGACAGCTGGAAGAGGAGAGGTGACGGGGGAGAGGGTCCTGAGGGTGTGGTCCTGTGAGTGGAGCACAGAGGAGGTGAATGATGAAGCTTCATCGAAAGAGGTGCCTTAGCGTTGATGCCCGGAAGCCTCACCAACTATAAGAGCTAGTGGGAGGTCAGATGGTACCTTTCTATATTTGGACCTTGTATCTCTTTAAAAACTGTTTTCTGATTTCTATAACATACTCCATGTAAAAATAAGGAAAAGCCCCATAAAAAGTGCAGAAAAATATTTAATAATCACTCATTAACTTACCACCCAAAGATAACTTTTGGTAACACTTTGATGTGCTTTTTCTCTAAATGTATTTTTGAAAATAAAAGTTTGCATCCTATGATGTAAAATATTTTATAACTTGATTTTTTTTTTCATTTTGTAGAATAGTTTTGTTGAACATTCCAGATGTTAAGAAGCAGCTTATTGAAACCCTTTCCCCATGCCTAAAACCAAGTTCCCTCTTATGTTTAGAGGATGGACAGATCACTTTTGGTTTCGAAGATCTGGAAGACTTCATAAATGAGTGGCCATCTGAATAAGGGCCTTTACACATGGTAGGATTTTGGAGCAGCACAGACAAGGAAGGTGTACATTTTAGGTGGAAGAAGTAGAATGAATAAATTTGTGAAGGAGGAAAGACCCAAGGGGAACACACAAAATTGGCTAACACGCTGGGTGTTCTGGGAAGTAAGGAGGGGATGTGTTTGCTAAGCTCAGGGCTGGGACAAAGAGAGAAATACCAAGAAGCAGGAAGTAGAACAAAGGTAGGTGAGGGCCTTTGGGACCTGGCAACTAGATTGTCAGAGGTCACTCTGGAGGGCGGGTCACTGTCCAGTTTAGCTAGTGGAGGCAAAAGCCAGGAAACAGAGGGGTGCAAAAATTGTTTCTTGTACCAAGAGAGTCAGCTGTGAAAGGAAGAACAACTAAGTAGGAGCACTGAGAAGATCAGAGTCAGTGCTAAGTTGTTTCCCTGAGATGGCAGACCAGCAAGTCTCAGTATTACAGCCATCTCCTCTGAGACAGGAGGAAAGAAGATAAAGACTGAAGTATAGAAAGAGAAAAAGATGCAGGTACTGACTTTCAATGATCTTAATGTTCTTAGTAAAGAGGAGAGATCACCTGAGAGGTGGGAGGGGTGGGAGGGGTGGGGAACCGGGGACACCCAGTAAGGGAAGGAGGGCAGGACTGCAGAGGAACACTGAGGGTCCAGTGCAGGTTCGACAGGGTGACTGCAGTGGGGCAGGTAAACGGAGTCCCACCATCTTCCCCGGAACACTGAATCCCAAGGGCACTGTCTCTCAATGAGATGGCAGAGGACTGGGGCTGGGCACCGGCTAAAGGTCATGCTGAAAACAGGGTATTTATGAGAACAAGTCAGTGGCTGATCATTGTAAATGCATCGGCTAGGGAATGGAAGGAGACCCAGAGCGACCTAACAGCCTGGGTAAGGTGGAATGGACGATGCAGTAATTGGAAAGGCTAGTGTACACCATGCAGGTACCCTGGAGGGCACTTTCTTGGGGGGAAGGGTTGGGGGAGGGGGTGGTGATCTAAATTACACCAAAGTCTTCCAGTGCATGTGTGTAAGGTACTAGGAAGTCCAGAAACATAAAGTTTGGAGAACAAATCAGTTGGTTGCAATAGGCACAGAAAGCCTGATTTTGATATTGATAATTTTGTTCTTCTAATTTCTGAATCAAACAGAATGAAAAACACACTGGAAAACCCATCAGCCCTAGAAATAATCTGACTGCTGACTCTTCAACAAGAGTGGAGGCTGAGGGACTGTAACACAGGAAGGGTTGGCTGGCAGCCACCTGGCAGTCAATTCACTGTACACGGAAATGAAGCACTTAAATTACTTAAAGGCATTTAGGTTACAAACAATGCAGTAGGTGGGATATGCCAGTCACAGAAAAAAGGGCGCCTTCCACAGAAAATGTATGATAAAAGTGTGTAGAGTACATCAAAACATAGGCAGACCATTTATATCAGGAAGGAGTTCACCTTTCTTTCCCAACCTCCTATAAAACACTTACGGCACATGTCAAAACTAGCAGCTATAAATGCTCAAATGCATAAACAAAGCTTTGAATTTTCATTATGCAATGTATTGGAATGTTAATAAGCAAGAAAATGCAGTAGGTTTTTTTTTTAACTTATAGAATTAAGAGTTAATCATTTGTACACTACACTTAATAAGGTATGATGATGTGAGAAGATGCAAGACTTTAAAGCTAAAAGTTGTTACCAAACCTCTTCCTCTAAAATCGAGCTGTCATTAACATTTTACACTAGGTATTAAAGGGGAGGGGGCAGCTACAAAATTAAAAGGAGGAAAAAAAAAACAATACCTCTGGATTCATTATCCCTTCTTTCTTAAAGCAGCTGTAAAACATGTCCGTGGAAAATACTTCACTCCAAAGGTATCCATAATATTGGCCATCATATCCGCCTGCCAAGTGACCAAAAGTAGCCGGCATATTTGTGCCTTTAAAGAAAGATACTTTTTAATTACAGTGATGGCAAATAAATATCAGATTATCAGCTAGCCAGCTTCCCCATGGAGGGGCCAGCCGTGGGAGGAGTGTCAGGATCACCTCTAGTACTCCCGGGATTTACGCGTGCCGTTGGCTGACAAGTTTAGAAACTTCTCTCCTGTGGCGGCTCCACCTAGGAGCTGGTTTCGGCCCTCAGCTCTGGAATGCCTGACAGTAGTTTCAAAGGCTTTGTCCACACCCATCACACAGCTCAGTCGTCTTATCCCTTAGACACACGTGTGTCTTACAAATACTCTAATATTAAGCCTACTTGTTGTCACACCTATTTATATCCAAAATACATCAGAATGGCTCTTATTCTGGGTTCATAATTACTGGAAAAAAAACTCTTTCCGTGGAAAGCTAAAAAGGTTTTTACCAAGTCAATCTACCTCTAGGGCTATTTTAAAAAAGGATTTCATCAAGTGGCCTGAGGCACAAAGCTGCTGTTCGGCCAACTAGAAACAAATCACAAAAGGAGCCTGGATGGACTCAACTGACTATTCTGACCTTTATTATCTCCATAAATGTGACTGATTCAATGAAGTAACAATTTCTTTGGTGGAAAAAAAAGTCACCTTTCCGTTCCGACTACATGTCTGCATAAAATCTGTAAATATAAATGTAAATGCATTATGGGTGAGCATCCACCCACCCACTCTCATGAATCTCATAAATAATACTAGGTTAGAAGCTGCTAGTCAAACTGCCTTAAGTGACCTCAGGAACAGAATCAGAAGCAAGTTATAAGTCCGTGCCTCTCTAAAGCTGCCCCTTCCGCCAGAGTCTCACTGAAATACTAGGGAAGTCATGGTGCATACAGGGAGGGCGGGGCCAGGCCGGGGCTGCCAAACGTGAACGGCTTTCTCTGCTCTGGGGTGGAGGCCAATTGCTCATGCCTGATTACACTAAAATGCTGCAAAGCTGGAGCCGCCTTTCCTTCAAGCCCTTTTGGACAGGATAACTCACGAGGACATGGTATGCCTATTTGAAAGTCATGGCCTGATTATAGAAATCAGCCCAATAAACTGTACCTTCTCTGGCAGTGTTAGTAGTCTACCCTGTGTAGACTTCACAGGAAAAAGGAACTTACAGTGATAGGATTTACATACCTGGAGTAGCTGCAACACCTAAGATTTCTGTGCAATATTTGGCATATTCGTTTGCAGCATCCAGCGATGTGTTGGTATGGAGAGACTGATCAACTTTGCTCAAAACAATCTGGCGTAAGGTCAGGAGACCTAATAACATAAGAATGTTTGGGCATGTTTTGAAGAGAGAACAAATGTGTTCTAACATCATGGACCACAGATTTCATCAACTGATTCCTGTAGTACTCATTCCAAAATCAGAGCGAGGCATCTCATTCTATTTAAAATTTAAAAGGAAATGTTTTTTTTTTCCTTAGACATAACTCCAGAGTTCAGTATTTAAATATATTTAGCGGTCCTCCTTCCTCATGTTAACACTCTAAGGGCACTACCGTTACAAAAGGGGAAATAAGTTCTACAGAAGCAGAGGCTATCGATTCTCCATGAAGAAGTTCTCATTTATTTTCCTCTTCTAAAATTGTAAGTCATACCTGTGTTGACCAGTCTAGAAGCAACAAGTTTTTCAAGAAGATCATCCGTAATAGGGCTTCCATCTTTATAATGTTTTGACAGTCTTCGGAGGGAATCGATGTCCCACACCCAATTTTCAAGCATTTGTGATGGCACCTCTACAAAGTCAGTTTCCACATTTGTTCCACTAAATCTTGCAAAATCCGTCTAGAAAGTAAACATAAAGGTCTTTTGTAAAAAGCACTGAATGAAAACTACATATATGATGAATTATAATTAAGGCTCACCAAAACTTAAGTCAGAATTAGGGTCAACTACCTCTTTGAATGAAGGGTTAGGATAACCTCAAATTTAAATGAAAATAAGACAGAGTAACCAAGCAGCCTGAAAAAAACCTCCAAATACTCTATATTAAAGTAATATTTAATTCTTCTGAATCACAAACTTGAAATAATCATCAGGAAATCATAAATGAAAAAACATCAGTGTAAGTTAAAAGAAGCCTTAAGCTTTGAAAGTGAAAATATTTTAAAAGAATTTCCCAGGGAAGGAGGGGATAGTTCAGTGGTAGACTGTCACGCATGAGGTCCTGGGTTCAATCCCAGGTACTGCCGTTAAAATAAATAAGTAAATAAATAAACCTAATTACCTACTGCCCCCCCCAATTTTTCCATTAAAAATGAAGAAACCCATAATCTGAGACAATCTCTTCCTACCTCCCCTTTCTATTTGCATACTTCTGTTTATTCAATACATGCCTTTCTGGGGCATTCATCACTCTATTACTTAATTACTCAAGTTTTCATCCAAATCAATTAAAGAGTTACATTACAGACAGATACCCTTTTCATGTGTGTGATGCTTTGTGTTTTAAACTTTAAATAAGTGTTTCTAAGACAACCGTGCTATAGAAAGCCTGAGCTGTACCTCTCGGATTGGGTAGAAGATGTTACCTTAAAACAAAAAGCCACTTCAGTGGGAGTTAGTGCTGTATATTAGTTGGCAAATAAGGTGAGTTAAATGCAGCTATAAGAGAACAGAAACAAAGGATATACTCAAGAGTTAAAGCACCCCTCGTAAAAATAAAGGATTTATTCTGAGGACGTGGGCTAAGAGTGAAAAAAGTTTTTTGTTTTTTTTTTAAAAGGGAATTTTAGTAAGTTGCTGAGTCAATGTCAAAAAAGCTCTTGAGCAAAAAGATGAGAATTCACTAAACAGGCTGGTGTTTTTCAACCTTCACCCCATCCGGAGAACTCATGTAAAACTGCCACTGGCAGGGGAGATTCAACTTTTATCCAACTGGATCATCTGCAGAATAGGGGTTATCATTCTGTTATCTTTCCTGACCCTCTGTCCTGTTTCTCTCTTTAGATGCTTCACATCCTTGTCTCCCTGACTTCATCATCCCCGGGGCTCTAAAGGGAAGGAAGGGAAAGGAAGAGGGGCTGAACCACTGGAGAAGGTAGCAGATGGGATGTTGAATCAGCAGCAAATAACCACTCTGCTTTTGGCCCAAGGCAGAGGCACAGATGTCAATGCCATCTCACACACTGCCTTTCTCTCTTTATGCAGAAAAATGTTTTGCTTGACTTCCCATTATGATTGTACCAGTTCTCGATGTGAAGAGCTGCAAATACTGAAGGACCAAGGGAAACTAAATTCACTATGTACTGGAATTATGGAACCTCCCAAAAAACTCTTATAGAGAAAGCCTCAAGGGTTCCAGAAAACTGAATATTGTGACTCTTTCTTGTATATTATCTTCTAAAAATAACTACATTGTACATTACAGATAAAATAATTTTACACAGTAATTATAACAGCCAACATCTACTGAGACTGTTTACTATGTCAGGCATTTTGCTAGGCTCTTGACATGGATGATCTGATCTAAATCCCAAAACAATTGTATGAAGCACTGTAATCTCCATTTATGAGATAAGGAAATTGAGGCATATGGAGATTAGTGGTAGACCTAGGGCTTGAAACCAGGTAATCTGACTCCAGAACCCCAATTTTAACCACAAATGCTATATAATGCTTCTCTATTTTACAGAAAAATGGGGAAAAGAAGGTTAAATTACAATGTTACAAAATGATGAGATCTTCTTGTAAGGGATCTAAAGCCATTATCAGACTTGCCTTTATGTGAAGAGTAAAAACCAGGCTTCGGTGTGCTTCCTTAGAAATCTGATTCCCTTTATATACTTGAAGCATTTTCAAAGATCAGACATGAGATTGAGGTGTAAAGGCCAGCCTTGGTAGCCGTCTATCCTGGATTTGGGATTCTGTAATACTAATGGCATAATTTTCTAAAGATTACAGTTTTAAAATAAGTACTAACAGAGCAGATAAAGGCAGAATCACACCATCAGCTATTTTGACAAAAATATAAATTTTGATACCCTGCCTGTGTGAACATTTTTTGGTTAGTATTTGCTGTTGAGGGGGGAAATCAACCCCAAATAACAGCAAAATGTGTGTGTATTTGGTGGTGGTGGTGGTGGTGGTGGTGGTGGTGGTGTTTCAGAACCTAGGAAAAAAACATGAACAAATAACCCATGAGTTAAAATTAACTGAGAATTAACACAGTTCTGTCATGCAGAGTAGAGAAGAGAGGGCTCATTCTAGCCAAAGCCACCCTGTAGCGGGGGAGAGAGAGCACAGCAAATGAATGAACAGATCAACAATGTCTTCTGAAGAACAAAAGGAAATGTTTGCAAGGAGTAAAAGCTAAAAATAACTCTACTGCTTACTAATTTCTCGAAAGTCAGTCACGCTGTTTCTCTGGGTGCCCTCTGGGCAACATCATTTAAATATTTTTCAAATGAGGGGAACAAAGAACTTACAAAATCCAAAAGCTCCATTTCCAGCAAATAACTGAATTTGAAAGGGAAAGGAATCCACAGTCGGCCACTATGTGTATGTCCACAGAGAAACTCTGGGCAAATCTTTGGATCCAGCAGCCTGACGGGGCCTGACACACGGAACAGCGTGGCTACTGAACTGCATTACTCATTGTTGACCAGCCAGCAAGTACCACTTCCCAGTATCGAACTGCAGGTTCCAAAGAAGCCAAGAAGCACTTGATGCAGTTTTCAACACGAATAATTCGACAATGCTGAATATAGTATCGTATGGGCATTATTGCTGCAGGAAATATTCTAACAATAAAAACCCAGAAAACAATGTAAATTTAAGATTCCTGTTTGGTTAGAAGTTCTTGAGAGGACAGTGTCTAAAACTATGAGATTTTTCTATATTATCTTTTTAAACAATCAAATACCTAAAATATACTCCGTTATAGATTTTTTCAATAGACGACTTGATGCTACAGAGATTAGCTTCTCAGTTCATACAACACAGTGAGAGCTGGAGCAAAATTATATAAACTAAAGTTCTAAAAGTCTTGTGAGCTTTTGTTGTATTGAGAGACCAAATCCCATGGGTTGTTGTTCTAATTAAGAGACTGGCTGCTCTCAGTATTTACAACTAAAGTGTTATTTTCATGATAGCAAACCTCAACTCAAAAAAAAGGCAGTTGCTGAAATCAGGAAATGCATTGTGTTTAAAGAAGAACAGGACTCGGGAGAGCTGACCTTGCCTGTCTAAGACGATCCCCTATTGATTTCTTAGCAGTCATTCCATGTCCTGACCTGTCCGATCTCCCCCTAAATCCAGAGATGATGAAGATTAAGTAACAAAGCATTAAAAAAAAAAAAAAAGAAAGAAAAGAAAAGTGCCACTGTCTCCTAGGCTTTGCCATAAACAGAGGGTTAAAGGTCATACTTTTCACTTCACATATCCCTAGCAATCACTGGAAATAATAACAGTGATAAAGAGAACCTGAATAACACTTCATTGCCTTTCACAACAGCCCTATAGTTCAACAGGTCAGGATCCACCACCACCATTTAAAAGGCATGTGAGACCACACATTATCTGCAGAAGCCTTGAGTACTACACCTTAAATTCACAGGCTTACCCCCCAAACTGGCTATACCTTCCTGACTATTATTTCTTACATATAAGTTACCTTTTTTAGATGAAAACAAATAAAAGTACTATTCAAACTCAAGTGCTAAGAATAACCTTATATATACATATACCTTATTAACAACTGTACCTCCAAAATACAGCACATGCCGAGAAAGCTGTAGACAGTCAATTAATCTTTGTGAAATAAATGAAGCTGTGAGGAAAATGTTTCTGTATGAAAACCCAACCCTGAATAACTTGAAGAGATTTTCTTTTTATCATACTTGACCCAACCTCTTAGCTTCCAACCTAACATCACCTCTCTACTCTGTCTCCTTTTAATACTTAATATTTAATTTGTATGATTTTACTTAATAATATTGTTTTTAATTTTTTATTTGTTATATTTCACATCCTCAAACTTTAAACATTCAAGATACTATCTCTTTTTCTTTTGAACCCAATGCTACCATATCTAGTATATCATGTCAGACAATAGATAATCAATAACTCTGTTTCTAAGGAATTAACAAAACATTTCTCTTTTAAAAATATCTTTCTAATTATATTAAAAAAACCCACATGGAAAATACAAAACAGAAATAGACTCACAGACATAGAATACAAACTTGTGGTTGCCAAGGGGGTGGGGGGTGGGAAGAGATAGACTGGGATTTCAAAATTGTAGAATAGATAAACAAGATTACACTGTATAGCACAGGGAAATACATACAAGATCTTGTGGTAGCTCACAGAGAAAAAATGTGACAATGAATATATATATATGTTCATGTGTAACTGAAAAATTGTGCTCTACACTGGAATTTGACACAACATTGTAAAATGATTATAAATCAATAAAAAATATTAAAAGAAAAAAGAAAAACAAAAACCCACATGGACAAAATGCAGTAAGAAAATGAAAAGAACAAGTCCCCAAACAGAAATAAACAGTGCGTAGGTCATCACATTTGGTTTATGACTCCAGCATTTAGTCTCGGTATATGTGTGTATGTGCTTGTGCATGTATAAACAAATAAACACAAGAATATTAAAATAACAAAAATGAGACCTTGAAAGAAATTAATTCCGACCCTGACACTGGAAACTAAAACAGTGTGCGGGGTTGAGGGCAGGGAGCAGAGGCTACAAGGCTGTTGATAGGTGTTAGCTGTACTTCAGGACTGAAACCTAAAAGGTCACGTTACACAGAGGGACACCTGGAACTAGATAAACTCATTCACTCCACACAAGCTTACAGGAGATTGACTTAGAGGGAAGGTCATTTAAGAAACTTACGGGAAAGAAGTCCACCCAACAGAATACAGACTTGGGTCAGACCACCTGACGTAATGCCGTCTCCAGTGCACGGACTGGGGGCTTAACGAATGGTTACAGGCAATAAAGTAGAGTGGTGAGGAGCAGGGTGGTCAGATCTTGGGGGGACACTTCACCTTTCTAAGTCTCAGTTTTTTCCACTAGGAAAAAGGGAGCAATAATAGTATAATAGCATAGTAATAGAAGCAGACTGAAGCCCACTTCAGAAATATTGTAAGGATAAAATTAATGAATTTAAGGCACTGACTGTAATGCCTGGCACATGGTCAGTGCTCAGTGACTCTTGGCCTCTGTCATTCTTCTCAGTCTCCCCAGTTTGCCTGACCAGGGGTGGTCTTGGCTGGTCTGACCAAGCCTGTCCTCAGCTTCCTCCAAGTATCTATTCCTTGGTGTTAATACTGAAGATAAATATGCCCACATTTCTCTTCAACTAAACTGCTCATTCTGCTCCAGCTCCAGAAATCAAACTTCAAAGCAGGCAGTGGTCATTAAAACAAAACAAAAATACCAACGTGGTTTCCAATCACCTTCCACAGATCTCCACCCTAAATCCACTGAGGATGAGCATCTGTGAACTCTTTGAAACCAGAAGTGACAGTGCTCTTCCTCCTGGCTATCCTCTCCCCACCTTAAATTCTGACCTGTGTGCTACTTATTGATCTCGAAGGGCTGAATTATATATAAGCATAGTTACAAGAACACTTCAAATATGCATGGCATTTTATGCTTCCCCAAGTACATTTTCACACATTAGTTAATCTCCCAGCACTCCAGGGAAGTAGGTCTCAGAATTGTTGTTGTCCCCACTTTATGAATAAGAAAAAGAGCTGGTTCAAGGAGGTCAAAAAACTTGCCCAAAGTCACACAGCCAGGCTCACAAGTACACGGGTGATTTCTAATCCAGGGTTCTTGTTATAACCCTAGGGTGCCTTCCTGACTGATATAGGCTACGTTTATTTAAAACAGTATCTAATTCAAAATAGTTAAAGCAGACAAGATGATCTACGAGTCTGTAGGCCAAATTAATAGATTATTTGAAATCTGAAGTTTTTTCACCCTTCTATCCCTTTCACTTTAATAAGGCATTATGGTGATTCTCATGTGTTGCTTTAAAATAATGATCTCTAACAGTCCAAATGAGTCCAAAACTCATTCCTGCTTTTAATGCACAACCAACACAGACATCACATGGAGGCTGTTAAGAAGCGTTAGTCTTGTCTTCCATGTAAGTTCAAAAGGCCAGTGGTTACTGAGAGCCCAAACCACAATAAAGCCATGAAACAGGAACAGATACTGGAGATGCCATCTCTTGATTGCTATCTTCAAAATTATCTACTCTGAAGTGTAAACACAAAAAAATATGAGTGAAACTCAGCTCCTGAATGATGAGATGGTAGACACCTTGAACCAGTGCATCTACATGTTTGAAAACTGGCTGTTCCTGCTGACACATTTAAATATTACCATGGCAAGGTCCAACGAGCTCTTCTGGTTATCAAACTTGCAAATTGCCATGGTGGTGAACTCAAACACTGGGCTGTCATATCTTAAAATCAATCTACTGAATATATATGGCCAATTTAAAATTCACTACGTATTTTTCAGATAAGTCAGAAGTTTTACTGAACACAGAGACTATTAAACTCCTCATTCACTGCCATCTAGTTTAGGTCAGTACAAAAGGTTTTGTAATTATTATAAAGCTGCAAATATATGGATCTGTGTCTACTACTTTTAAGACAAAAGCAGAGATCACTGGTTTCAAATGTGTTACCTTAAAAGATCTTAAAATGTTACAGGACACTTGAAAGGATTAACAGACAAACAAAAGATTTTTCAAAGATAATCTCATTAACAGATGACCAGCAAGGGATTGTACTAACACACTATTCATCCGTAAGACACATTTTATGTTCATGAAGGAGGTTAGGCAAATTCTAGGAATTGAATATAGTCTACTGTTTAGAGAGAGAGAGATATCTTCATCCGTTTTTCAGCGTATACACTGATTCACATATATATATTCACATTTTCAGTCATCTATATAATTATACACTGATATGTATAGTTTATTCATATATATGTATATATATGAAATATATATTTCATTCATCAGTATATATACTAACAGAAGTATATCAGTATATATACTGATTCATATATATTCATATATAAAGTTCAGTCATTTATATGTTCAGTCATAGATATACTTATTCATATATATAGTTCATTCGTATATACATATATAAAGAGCAGTCATGAATTACAGAGCTTTAAGATGCCATAGTACCAGGAAAGTTATTTTCCAGTACTAAAATGGGTATTTCAAAGGATCAAAATTAATATAGGAATAACAGAGCTGCAGAGAGCTATATCATGAATGCGTGATAAGCATATGACATTACGGTTTCAGGAGAGCCATGTTTGAAAATGAGAACATGCATCAAAAGCACTGAAAACCCATTTGAGGATCAGTATTATTTTAATAAATGTGATTAAGACACCAAATTACTTCCTCATGAAATCTTTAACTGATAATTAACATCCAACTAAGGAGGAAACTGCTCTAACTCAGGAATTCTTAACTTGGAATTCGGTATGGTCTGGGCTTCAGGGGGTAAAAGAGCTCTTTGAAATTCCATGTAAAAAATTTGAGTGTGTAAGTGTATGTACATTTTTCTGGAAAGGGTATCCATAGCTTAAATCAGATTTTTATACGTTCTCAGATACACAGAAGTTAAGATCCACTGTTCCAAAAGCAGACTATTTGTTTATCTATGTATAGACACATAACTAGATCTCGAATAACCTAAGTAATATCCTTTAAGTCTGAAATTAAGAAAAGTATTTGACTTTTCTAAATTATTCATAAACATACTTTAGAAAAATGAAAACTAAACTTATCCTAATTAAAGGAAATGTCATCCATAGAATGGACACTGATGGAAAATAAGTTATTTCAGGAAATCTATTGCTGTAAAAATAGAATTTTAAAAATTATCTAAGAAAGAAAATTTAGGTTATTTTGAAAGATTTATTTTCTTTGGATTAAGCAGAGGGTAGAAATGGCTATATCAGTATACCAGGATTTATTTGTCTGAATAGATTCATATCTTATTCCCCTTGGTTTTTAAAAACAAAACATGGAAGCATCAGGATGTAAAGATAAAATGTTGAAAGAACTAAATAGCTTTTAAACAAAAATGATAGTAGTATTTTAGAAATGAGTGGGTGCATTTTTGGTTATTTCAATGATTAGGGGCTACTCTGGGAGTGGGATGCTGGATATCCAGGACTGAACTGCACACGTCAGGACCACAAAAAATTGTCCCATATTCTGCTTGTCATTTATATGTCCTACTGGACATGCATATAAATGAACAATCTTTAATTAAGTGAGCCTAGAAACTAATTCCATTGCACATATTTTTAAAGTATTTTTGCACACTTACAATTTCCAAGACTCTAACTACTAGGATGAATCATGCAAATCAAAGCATGATTTTTTGGGGAAGTTTCCCAGGAGGTGTTCACCACTTTGTAAAATCATGTCACCATTGATGCTACAGACTGAAAATTTGTCTCACACCCAAATTCATCCGTTGAAACCTAACCCCCCATGTGATGGCAGGAGGTGATAATTAGGTTATGAAGGCAGAGTCCTATGAATGGGGTTAGGAACTTACAAAAGAGATCCCAGAGAGCTCCTTTCCATTGTGTGAGGACATAGAGAAGGTGCTGTCTCTGAACCAGAAAGCAGGTCCTCACCAGACATCAAATCTGCCAGCACCTTGATCCTGGACTTTAGCCTCCAGAACTGTGAGAAATTTTTGTTGTTTCTAAGTCACTCAATCTATGGTATTCTGTTATAGCAATCCAAACTAAGACAACTGGTTATACCATTCTTGGACTTCGGTTGACAAAACAAACCACTTATATATTAGTGTGTAGTTTTTGCTGCAAGATTCACGGTTATTCTCATATAACCTGAATACTTCATTATGTCATACTGCACAGTCATGCCAGGCATTGCCATTTGAAAAACATTTAAAAAAATGCTTTCTTTTATGTTCAGTGAGGAAATTACATAGACTTAAAAAAATTATCTGTATAGAAAAATACTATCAGGGAAAAACTAGTAAATTCCAAATACAGTGTGGAGTTTAGTTAGGAGTACTGTACCAATGGTGCCTTCTTAGTGGTGGCAAAGGTACTATAATAATGCAAGATGTTAACAGTAGGGAAAACAGGGTGTGGAGTACACAGGCAATGGCTGTACTATCTTTGTAACTTTTCTGTAAATCTAAAACTATTCTAAAAAACATATTATTTTTTCAAAGTTTACCTGCAGAGGTGCATAGAGATTTCAAATTGGGAAAACTGTCCCTCTGCTTCTGTAAATATCAGTCTTTTAAACTGTTAGGCTGAACTACTGAACTAGATGTTTTTATATGTCAATAGTGGTTAAGTATTAGCAAGTTCATATGGTTCATCCTAAAATAGTTTCAGTCTAGTTTACTAGACTGTGTTACAAAGTTGAGAATAAATGCATTTTTTTATTGTCACAAATAAGGAGAAATTAGTTGCAATTCATTGCACACATACATCCTCTCCCCAGTCAGTTCTCCACGTGGTTATACCATGTTACCTGTGATATAATTTAAAGCTAGTAAAGGAAAGTGTTACACAATATTTATTATTAGAAAAGGAGTATAGGGTCTGGACAGTTGAAAACTATTGAACTAAACAAAGCATTAATAAGCAGAAAAGACTATTGAACTAAACAAAGCATTAATAAGCAGAAAAGACAGAGTGAAGCACAGTTTATCTCTGAAGCTTACACCAAATTCCTATGAGAAAAAGAATTAAAAGGAAAAAACAGAGTTGTGTAACCCTTGTTTAATGATAGCCTTCTTTCTTCTTCCATAGGGTGGTATTCAATGGAGTTCTTTCATCAGCAAATTAACCGCTGAATAAAAATACGTTGTGAAAGAGGACCCAGTAAGAAAAATTTTGTGTTTTTGCAGAAGGCCTATGAAATTCCCGAACATGTTCAGCTTCTGAGAAAACATGTTAAGGGTCTCAAACCTGATAGCAGCAGGAAAAAAAAATCTGGAAAAGAAATTGGTAGGTTGACCATAAAAAAAATCCACTCACCTGTGCACAGATCTGATGCATGACATGCCCAAATTCATGGAAGTAAGTCCTCACCTCATCATGCCTCAGGAGAGAGGGCCGACCTGCCAGTGGCTGCGAGAAGTTCACCACAAGGGCAGCCACGGACATCATGCGGCTCCCATCAGGCAGGAGGCAGCCGGGCTGGAGACCAAAGCAGGCTGCGTGGTTGTATTTCCCTTCCCTGGAACCAGAAACACAGCTGGTTAGGTAAAACACTCTTCTCTAGCAACAACGGCCTCTCTCTGTCACCGGTCATACATGATAACAGAAGATGCTCTGAAACATTTAAGTCACCTTTTATACAGTAGGTCTATGCTTTGCTGAAATGAAAACTAAACAAAGAAAAAACCCACCATCACTTGATCTGAATGATATTTCCAAGGTGTCTTTTTTGAAAAATCTTAATGTAAGAATTGAGAATATACAGCACAAGCAGGCTACAGTGGATGTCCGATTTATTTTAATGAGCTCCTGCTTCTCTTCTTCAAAGACGGGAGTCATTAAATGTTAAAATACTGTTGAAACAAATTCAAGATAAAAGATACAGTTTGATTCATTAGGCAGTTTTTCCTTAAAATTAAAATTGATAAAAACTAAATCCCAGACAGCAAGGCGGCTCCTTTTATTCAAGGAGGGAAGACTCCATGCTCACAATTAAATGAGCTCCTTTTAAACTAGATAGGGCTTTTTGGAAACAGAATCCTTTTAGCTACCCTGGGAAAAAGCATGAATTTTACTATAATAAAGGCATCTATTCTAGGACAATGTGATATCAGTGACAGTCTCTCCAAAAGCTATGGGCCATTAGACTGTATCACAGGAAGAGGTTTTCTCCTTTTTTTTTTTTTTTGGGTGTGTGTGCTCAGAAGACTAAACTGTTCAGTTTTGGTGTGGATTTTTTAGTTTGATGTGTTTTGATTTATATATCTTTTTCTATATTATCTTTTCTTGGTGACTTATTACTGTGTTTTTTTTTTTCCTGCTGTTGCTATTCAGGTAAAACAAAAACAAAAACTAGTCTTTTTACAGCTTCCTTTTAAGATGTTGAAAGCTGAAAAGGGCATTGCTTTTATTCTTACAACATGATGGACAACCTGCAAATCACAACTTTTCTTGAATCCATCAGAAAGTGAAGGTTGAGGGGCAAATGACGTATAATCTAAGACAGGTGCCTCCAAGGAAAGAGGGAAAAGAAGAAAGCATTTTTTTTTTTTTAAACCTGGGGCAGACACTTCAGACACCAGTAAGACTACTTTTTAACAAACTGCTGAAGACTGATGGTGGACCAGCAAAAAGAGGAAACCACTAAAAGTTGTTAGATAAGGTTAGATAAGGGAAAGTTTGCATCCATTTGCAGGGTCATCTCTGTGGACCTCACTGGCTGCACATAAAAAAGACAGAGGCAGGGTGACAGCCCAGAGAAAGAATCAGTGCAGATGCAGGCCTGGGAGAAGGGAGTGTTGCCTAGATCCTTCTCAACTCTCCCCTAGAGAACAGCAGCCTTGAGCTTCTAGGGGAAGAGCAACACACCCTGCTGCTCTAAGAGCACTGGTGAAACCCACTGCCAGTGGAGGGAGGTAACAGGAAGAAAACCCTTCTACCCCAGAAGGAAGGACAGGAATACATCCTGGGCCCAGACCTACAGCCAAGTGTGAGGCAGTGTCACTGAATACGCCCACTCCTAAGATCCAGGGACTCAGACCCTACCTAAGACTGAGACGTACTCAGAACAACGAAAAAGACCCTCCCCAAACCAGGCTAACGGGCATCCAGTAACAATAGCAATCTACTACCGGGAAAGGAACAAGAGCATGCGAAGAGACCTCCTCTAAGGCGTAGCACAACTGGAAGACCTCAAATTGAGGGTGGGAGAGACACTGAGAAAAGCTCTGGCAAACCAGCTCTCATCCTAAACACAGAAAGGAATCTGAAGCTTTGGGTTCACTGCGGGTAACTAGCAACAACAAATCCCAAAGCCAGCTCACCTACTAAACAGAATGAGTCAAACACTCACATTAAAGGCCTAGCAGAAGTAAGTATGCGCCCATTGTCAGGTATGAGTAGCATTTACCTTAGTCTTTACTGTCTTACATAAGATGTCTGACTGACTTTCAAAAAAACTGTAAGGCATAGGGAGATGCAAGGAAAACATGAATACAATGTCAAGAGGCAAAGAAAGCAAGAGAAACAAACTCAGATATGACAAAGATGTTAGAGATACCACAGTAAAATAACTAAAATTGTTAAATGTTAAAGGTTCTGGAGGAAAATGCAGACACCATGCCCCATGCACAGTCAGATGCATAATTATCACAGAGAGCTGTAAACTATGAGAATGAAATGAAAATGCTAGAAATAAAAAGCATAGTAACAGAGTAGCAGGTAGCAGGTGAAGAATGCCCTTGACAGTCTCATCAATACACTTGCCACAGCCAAGAAAAGAATCACTAAACCAAAAGATAGGCCAACAGAAATTACTCTATCTAAACACAAAGCTTCTAATTTATCTAATTTAATTTTTTATTAACACAAAGCTTTATAAAAGAGTGCAAAAAAGAACAGAATCAGAGCTGTAGGATAATATCAAATGATCTATTATACACGTAGCTGGAATTTCAGGAGAACAGAGAAGAGGACAGGAAAAATATTTGAAGAATAGCTGAGAATTTTCCAAAATTAATGATGCTAAATCATAGATCCAAGAAGTTCAGAGAACATCAGGGAAGAGAAATACAACAAAAACAGACAAAAATAACACAAAAAAAGAAGAAAATAATCCTACATGTCTAAGTGTATGGAACTATTGAAAAGCAGGAACAAAGAGAAAATCTGCCAAGCAGTCAGAGGAAAAGAACACATTACATATAGAAGGACAAATGTAAGAATTACAGTGGAGCTCTTGTCAAAAACTATGCAAATTAGAAGACAATATAATACCATCTTTAAAGCACTGATAAATATACCTGTAAACCCAGAATTCAGCAAAAACATTTCATGAAAGAAAAAGAAAGATTTTTCTCAAACAAATAAAAACTGGTATTCATTACCAACAGACATGAACTACAAGAAATTTTAAAGGAAATTCTTCAGGCAGAAGGGATATGATATCGCTCTAAACATTTCTACAAAGCAATTAATGCTGAAAATATAATAAATAAAGATATATATTACAATTTATTTATTTTGAATTGCTCTGAATAATAGCTACTTAGATCAATAATATTAACAATGTATTGGGCCTTACAGCATATGTGAAAGTAATATGTAGGCCAACAACAACACAAATGATAAATATAATGTAATATAATATAATATAATATATAATATGATTTGAAGGTAGGCCCTGATTAATTAAAGATGTATACTTTAAAGCCTTAGGCAACCATTAAAAAATTAAAAGGAGATACAAATAATAAGCCAACAGCAGAGAAAAAAAAATCAAAACAAAACCTATCAACCCAAAAGAAGTCAGGAAAGGGGGGAAAAGGATAAATGCGACAAATAGTAAGATGGTAGACACAATCATATAAATAATTATTTTAAATGTAAATGTCCTAAACACACCAATTAAAATTATTATTATTAAGATTATTAGCATGGATAAAAAAGCAAGCACCAACTACACTGTAAGAAATCCATTTTAAATAAAAAAGACAAAGATAGGTAAAAAGTAAAAGGATGGAAAAAGAGATATTTTGCAAATATTAATCAAATGAAAGCTGCATGGCTACAGTAATAGTAGACAAATAGAACAAGGGATATTACTAAAGATAATAAGGGCCATTACACATCGATAAAGGGGTCAGTTCTCTAAGTAGATGTAACAGTTCTACATGTGTATTTACCTAAAAGCAGAGCTTCAAAATACAGGAAGCAACAACTTATAGAACTGAAAGGAGAAAGACAAATCTGTAGTCATTTAGAGACTTCAATTCATCTCTTGGTAATTGACTGAATAGGCAGTCTGGATATAGAAAGTCTGAACAACACTATTAGTCATCTTCACCTAATCAACATCTATAGAACCCTCAACCCAACAACAGAAAGCAAATACTCAAGTGCACATGGAACATTCTAACAAGACTAACTACATGTTGGCTATAAAATGAATCATAACTGTATAAAAAGAATTGAAATGATATATAGTAACTTTTCCAATAATAACAGAGCCAAACTAGAAATAAAAGAAGGATATCTGGAAAATACCAAAATATTTGGAAGTTAAAAATGTACTTTTAAATAATAATCCATGAGTCAAAGAGAAGATCACAAAGGAAAACAGAACACATTTAAATTGAATCAAAATGAAAGCATGTAAGGAACAAGAAAAGGATGTCCTCTTCCACCACTCCTTTCAAAAATTATATTGGAAGTCATAGCTAATGCAATAAGACTAGAAAAGGAAATAAAAGGTATACAGATTGGGAAGCGGGAAATAAAACTGCCTTTGTTTGCATATGACATGATCATCTATGTAGAAAATCCAAAAGGATCAACAAAAAAACTCCTCCTGAAAAGAAACCAAGAAAGAAAGAAAGAAACAAACAAAAACCCCCAAAACCTTCCTAGAACTGATAAGTGATTATAGCAAGATTGCAAGATACAAGGTTAATATAAAAAAGTCAATCACTTTCCCATATACCAGCAGTGAACAAGTACAATTTGACATTAAAAAATATTACCGTTTACATTAACATGCCCCCAAATGAAATACTTGGGTCTAAATCTAATGAAATACTATAAGATCTATGTGAGGAAAAGTATAAAACTCTGATGAATGAAATCAAAGAAAAATTAAAAAGTGGAGAGATATTTCATGTTCGTGGATAGGAAAACTCAGTATTATCAAGATTATTTCTTAAAGTTAGTTCTTCCTAACTTCACCCATAGATTCGGTACAATCCCAATGAAAATCCCAGCAAATTATTTTGTAGGTATTGGCAAACTGAGTCTAGAGTTTATATGAAGAAGTTTATATGGAGAGGCAAAAGACTCAGAATAGCCAACTCAAAATTAAAGAACAACATCAAGGGATTGATACCATCTGACTTTAAAACTTACTGGAAAGCCTTACTAAACCAAAACAGTGTGGTACTGGCAAAAGAATAGACAATAGATGAGTGGAACAGAACAGAGACTTCAGAAGTAGACTTACATAAATAGTCAACTGCTCTTTGACCAAAGGGTAAAGGGTATACAATGGAGTAGAGACAGTTTTTTCAAAAAGTGGTGCTGGGACAACTAGTCATCTACCTGCAAAAAAGTTAGTCTAGACACAGACCTTACACCCTTTAGAAAAAAATAACTCAAAATGGATCACAGACCTAAATATAGAATGCAAAACTACAAAATCTCTAAAATATAAGACAGGAGGAAATCTAGATGACCTTCAGTTTGGCAATGCCTTTTTAGATGCAACACCAAAGGCAGAATCCATGGAAAAAAAAAATCAAGAAGCCGAATTTCATTAAAATGAAAATTTTCTGCTCTGAGAAAGACACTGTCAAGAAAACGAGAAGACAAGCCACAGATTGGGAGAAAATATTTGCAAAAGACACATTTGATAAAACTGTTATTCAAAACATACAAAGAACTCTTAACGCTCGCCAATAAGAAAACAACCTGATTAAAAAATACACCAAAGACCTTAACAGACACCTCATAAAAGGAGATACAGAGATGGTAATTAAATATATGAAAAGCTGAAAAGCTGTTCATCATATGTCATCAGAGAAGTGCAAATTAAAACAGCAATAAGATACCACTACACATCTATTAGAACGGCCAAAATGCAGAATACTGACAACACCAAATGCTGACAAGGATGTGGAGCAACAGAACTCTCATTCATTGCTGGTGGGAGAGCAAAATGGTACATCCACTTTGGAAGATAGTTTGGCAGTTTCTAACAAGACTGAACATACTCTTAGCATACAATCTAGCAATTGTACTCCTTGATATTTACCCAAGGAGACTGGAAACTTACATCCACATAAATACCTGCAAATGGATGTTTATAACAGCTTTATTCATAATTTCCAAACCTTGGAAGGAACCAAGATGTCCTTTAGTAGATGAATGAATAAATAAACTATGGTACACCTAGAAACCAGTTATATCTTGACAGAGAAATAGCAAGATGGGGTGGCAAGAACTGCTATCTTTGAGCATGGAATGAGAATCTGGGGACTGGAGACTCCAAGGTTGAAGGATTTCCTCTGAAAGAATTCTTGGCCTAAAACTGTTATCCCGACACTATTCAATTAAAAACAGACTTACAAACATTTGGCACAGATTTATTTTTGGATAACATCAGAGATGAAAGTAAGTCCATAAAGCACTAGGATAAGACACTTCTGCCCCCTGTCTGGTTGGCAGCAGCTATCCAGCCTCCTTCCTGAAGTCACCCCAAATCAGTAGATTACAAACTTACATGTGCTTCTGATACAGGGAGATGCTATCATTTCCTTTGGCCTATTTAGTAAAATGGATTATTAATTGCAACAGGCTGGCTTTGTTTTAGAAAGCAGCCTACTGAGAAAGTAATCCAAAGCCTTTCATGTCTGATGAAACACTGTGGAGTCCATCGATACCACGTCTTACAGAGACACTACTAACAGCATTTTAAATTCTTGCCACGGACTGAATGCCGAAGCTGGGTGATTACCATATGTAGTCTAATGCACAAGGGATCCCATAGTACGGAGGTGGAAACAGAGACTCGTGAAAGGTTATGTCATGAGCATCCCAACTCGAGTTTGACTGACAGCCAGGATTTCGTTATTCCTTTGTACTGTGCTGCCTTTCAGCCAGATTGAGGGGAGTGGCCATAGATTTAAAAGTACTGGCAGACAGATTACCTGAACAGTAAACATTTTGAGGTCAATGTTAAAGTAAGTAAATGCAGTATACAAACCAGATTTTGAGGATAATGATGATAATAAGCAACTAACATTTACTAAGCACTTGCTATGTGCTGCATAGTCTTCTAAATGCTCTGCACATAATTAACCATTTTAATCCTTACAACAACCTTACAAAGCAAGTATGATTAGTATTCCCATTTTACAGGACCTATAATATAGGTAAGGAAACTGTGGCACAAAAAGATTAAGAAGCTTGCCTAGTAAGTAATGGAGACAGACGTACTGGCTTCAGAGCCCATGCTTTTAAATCTCTTTACTAGGAACCACATATGAGAATTTTGGAAGACAAGAGCCTTAACGTGGGTAGGAGTTGAATCCCTAAGGTCCCTTACAACAATGTGATCCTCAGTACCTTGGATAGAGGTCCAAGTAGAACTGTCCTAATACTTCTCCTGAAGCTTTATCCTTCACAGTGTAGAGTGTAACACTTTGATTCCAAACATGAGCATCTGTCACCTGCTCAAATGAAAGTCCCAACAGCTCCTGGTAGATGTTCAGTAAGCCTTCAGTGACCACTTCAATTGGGAAGTATTCCTTGAGGATCTCTTGGTCTACAGAGTACTTGAGTTCTTCTGTCAGAGTCATGTAGTAATGGAGATCCCAGGCATTGATTCTCCCATCGTATTCAAAACCTCTCTCTTCACATTCCTTTTTCTTCAAATTTAAAATGAACTCTCGTTCTGCCTCACCCAAGGGTTTTAATTTCTGGCTTAAATCATCTGTGAGGGACAAGGGAAAAGTTTTAGCCATCCATCACTCTTGGGGGCAAGCATATTCATACATACCACCAGGATTTTAACATGGCGCTTCCTCTTTTTCATACCCAATGCAGACAGATAGGAGAAGAGGAGGAAGGTAGGAGGGAGGGAGGGGAGAGAAAAGCAGGCTTTATTATGACAGCACTGCTGTTCTTTTCGGGGAAATTTTTTTATGGCTCCCCACGCCCACTCTTTTTTCAACACCCAAACGAGGCCACAACTTCCTCAGAGCATCAACAAAGCCAGAGTTTACCTCAGAGAACTTGGACTCAAGAATGTTATAATTCAGGGAACAAAGCAATAGGCGAACTAAACTCACGTTCGTGATTATTTTTCAATGAGGTCAGGCTCCTCAGAGAGTCAGGGAAAACAAACCAGACGTGACCAGTGGTTAGGATTACTAAAAACTGCTCAACGCCTTTGACAGCCATGGGTTTAATCTATCACTACCCTGTTCCTATGGAGAAGGCCTATTTGGACACAGCAGTTCCACTTTTTAGATGCATACCATAATTTTTATAGTTTGGTCAATTTTTGACTGTTTCACTGTATTTGGTTAAATGAGTATGCTTTTAGCATGTATTTATTCTTCACAACTTGTAAACATACGTCAGAGAAAATGTGTTGGCTCTGTAAGGGGTAAGGCAGTTTGAGAGGCAGCCCCATAGTATGCGGTGAAGGCAGCAGCCTGAGGAAGGCTATGAAATGAAAGAAGGAAATCCATGGAAGATATAGAGATATAATTCTGATCCTATCTATCTATCTATCTATCTATCTATCTATCTATCTATCTATGTATATATACACACACACATATGTATACATACACACATACATACATATATGTACACACACATATATATATATATATATATATATATACAGTCACCACTATAGGAAACATTCTCATCAAACCCATTAAAGCCCTTCTCTTGTATAAGACACATCAGAATATATAGCAATTGCCTCTTCACATCTCTGTTGTTTCCACTCAATGGAAAATTCACTGAAGAAAGGACCTTGTCTTATTCCTTTTTAGAGTCCAACTATGCAGCATTCTGCCTATTATAGGGCAGTTGTTCCATAAATGTCTTATGAATGAGTAAATGAATCGTACAGATTGAATAGCTATCCTTTATGGAGCAAATGCTAGATGCCGTATGTAACACCAGCATATACATTCATAATTCAAGGTAAGGCCACTGAGAACACAGTGGAGTAAACTTCAGGCTGAACACTGTTTTTAAAACATCATTAGTCATCTTTAACTTAGTTAACCTACTAAAATTATACACTATTGTTAAAGGTGAAAAAAATCTGAAAGGGATCAGTGAGAAAGTAAAAAAAAATCATACTCGGGTAAACTCTGATTAGGGAAGATTAAAACAAAAATTAGTGTCTTTACAATGGCAATGTTATTCAAGCATTCTTACTAAAATGAAAGAGTAAAGCAAAGTGACTGCTGAAACAGTGACACCAAGACTGAGAACGGGGTGTGGAAGGGTGACAGAGGGCCAATGACTAACTCTCATGGACATAAGAACCATGGTTTTAAAAAGATGAATAAAAAAGTGACTTTAAATGAATGTGAAGATAGTTACTAGACAGTTTTGATGCACATTATTTTGTATTTTATGTATTAACAAGTGGTTTCTGGAATATAAAATCTTTTTTTACATGCTCTATTTTCATTTATATCCTATTTACCACCTTATTTCATACAAATTCGTAAGCAGCCAAACACCTAGTAACAGTTGAACAAAGCCAGTGGGCTAATCCTCTGTGTAGAGCCCTAGCTGTCTAGTTAGGAAATAGTATAAAAATCCCAATCAAGATACAAGACAGAATGAAGCAAGAACTAAAACAGTAATACAAACAACAGCAACCCTGAGGGCTAAGCATAGTATCTAACACATAGTAGATGGTCAATAAACTTCTTTTGAATGAACGAAAAAAAGCAGAATGTTCTCAAAGGCGTATGAGGTCCTGAGGCCCTCTATCAAATCGGTATCACGTGGAAGAACAGTCATAAGGAAAAAAAAGGAAATACACCAGTGACTGAGAAAAGGAGACCTAACCTAGAAAGGAGGTTACATGGCTTGTACTCTTCGCGGTGTTCATTTCAAGAACAAAGTCAGCATGCGTGCTGTAGCCCAGCAGTTCGGCTACTTTGGCTCGCAGTGGAAGTAGCTGCTGCAGGATTATGGTGTTCTCCTAGTAACAAACAACAACAACAACAAAGACCAAAATGAAGGTTATTAATTAATTGCATCCAAAGCACTCAGAAGATTCATTACAGTATTTTTATGCTGGTAAACCTGTCAAATATTTTTAGACTTTCTCAACTTCTAGTAAGTCATTCCATTTCAGTGTTACACAATTTTATTTCTGAAATAATGGACTTTTTAAACCTCAGGGGATAGAGACTGAAGTCTTAACAAAATTTTAGGTACTGTAAACTTAGAGTACAAATACTTTATTAAGGACTAGAGTGATTCCACATTTAGTCTCATTGAGAGAACTGCACCAAATATTGGTATTTACATTTTTATCTTATTGGTATACACAATACAAAATTTACCACTTTAACATTATGCCCATAAGTATGGCTATTTTTTTTAAGGAAAATTACAAGTATTGGCAAGGATATGGAAAATATGGAGCATTTGTGCATTGCTGATGAGAACATAAAATAGTGCAGCTGCTGTGGAAAACAGTATTATGATCTCTCAACAAATGAAACCTACAATTACCATATGATTCAGTAATTCCACTTCTGGGTATATATTCCAAAGAAGTGGAAGCAGTGACTCAAACACATATTTGTACACCCAAGTTCACAGCAGCATTATTCATAATAGCCACCCCAATGCTCAAAAAGAAAATGTGGTATGTATATACAATGGAATATTATTCAGCCTTAAAAGGGAAAGAAATTTTGACACATGCTAAATCATGGATAAACCTAGAAGACGCTATGCTAAGTGGAATAAGCCAGTCATAAACAGATAACTATTGCATGAGTCTACTTACATGAAGCTCCTAAAGTAGTCAAATTTATAGAGACAGAGAGTAGAATGGTGTGTGCCAGGGGCTGGGGCGTAGGGAGATTGGGGAGGGGGGTCAGTGTTTAGTGCGTATAGAGTTTCAGTTGGGAGAGATGAAAAAGTTCTGGTGATGCATATGGTGCTGCACCACAATGTGAATATACTTAATGTCACAGAACTCTACTCTTAAAAATGTTCCAGGGATTTTTCTTAAATTATTACATTTTCTATATTTTATTTGCATCAAAATGCAAAAAAGTGACATTGTTTTATTAACAATAAAGGAAAAATTATGTAGAGAAATGAAATAAATATTGAGGCCGAAGAAAATGTACTTGTGATGATTAAACCATCCAATTATTTATAGACATGTTCCTAAGGAAAAATCACACAATGAGGTCAGACTACTGGGGTTCACAATTTTGCTCCACCCTTTACTAGCTGTCTGACTATTGGTAAATCCCTTAGCCTTCATAAGCCTCAGTTTTCTCATCTGTAAGACGTGGATAATACGAATAGCTACATCATAGGGTGATCATGAAGATTCAAATAAGAATACAAGTACAGCACATAGAACAATGCCTGGCACAAGAGCAAATACTATATAATTACGTGTTATAATTAGTATTATTTTAAAACTAGAATGGAAACATAGATATAAGAAATGCATAATTCTATATAATTCTACATAATTTAGAACTAAAGTTTAAAGTTTTCTAGTTTGAGTTTTTCTTTCACATTTTTCAGTTTCCTTAGACATTTTCCCTAGACCACCAATTTTCTCCCAGTATCTATTCCCCCATCGTTGTTTTTAGTAATAAAAGAATTCCTCTGAGCTTTTGCTGGACACATGGTCACCTGGACACACTACCTCTCCTGGCCTTCTTTAAAGCTAGTTGTGTAGTTGGGGGAGGGTATGGCTCAGTGGTAGAGTACATGCTTAGCATGCACGAGGTCCTGGGTTCAATCCCTATTATGTCCATTAAAAAAATAAATAAACCTACTTACCTCCCCCCCGAAATAAAAAACAAAATTAAAGAAAAAAAGCTAGTTGTGGCCATGTGATACACAAGGGAGCAAAGGAATGTGAATGAGGTCTTGAGTGAAATTTCTGGATCATCTCTTTATAGATGCTTGTCTTGCTAGCTATGAACTGAAGATGACAACAATGACCTTGGAACCCATATAATCTGAGGATGGCAGAGCTGTCTTCCAGCTCTGGACCACTCACCTCTGTACTGTTAGTTGCAAGAGATATAAACTGTTTTTTAAAAATTGTAGTATAACATATGTAACATAAAATATACCATTTTAACCATTTTACATGTACAATTCAATGGCATCAATTACATTCACACTGTTGGGCAGTAACCTTTACCACTATCTGTTTCCAAAACTTTTCCAACATCCCAAACAGAAACTTAGTAACCATTAAGCGATAATTCTGCAGTCTCCCCAGCCATCGGTAACCATTAATCCTTTCTGAAGAAAAATGACTCACTGTGCTTTTGGTTGACTTTATATCATTCCTTAACCTGTACCCTAATGTCCACAGAGACTAATATTACACATAGGATGTGGCTATAGCAAAAATGAAAAAGGTACAGGAATGGAAGGTGAGGACGCAGACACTGTTGGCTGGGAAGCTGGTACTCCTCACTATACCACGGATAACATTTGTTAAAATTGTTGCTTGCCATAACTTGGAAGGCAGGCCAACCTCCTCCTCAGTCTTAGCTCTAGGCGGAGTGTTTGGACTAATAATGTTGGTGTGTTTGTCAGTATCTGTTGCTTTTAGAAAGATTATGTGAGTGAGATGAGCTCAACTGAGAATTAGTCACTTTGCAAAGATGGAAGGAAAAGAATTTTGCTAAGAAAGGTTCTGTCCATGGCCCACAATCTGGGGTCTCAGAAGGCTGGAAAAGCCAGTTGCTCTGTATTCCTAACGTTGGGAGAAAACATTGTGACTTAGAGTTGCTGAACTGCAAAGACAGTCTGAGAATGCTGCCCTCCTCCTCAAGCCTGCCATATCAGAGGGTCTTGAAGCAGATGCCACTACACGGAGGAAGAGTAGGGTGGACACCATACAGGAGTCACATAGAAGTATACAAGAAAAGACTTGGTAGTTTTAGGACCTAGGACCAAAAGTGGCATTTGGGGGTAGTTATTTTAAAATAAATCTGATTGGAAACAAACAGATGAGAAACCTACTAAATTTCTGAGGAATTTTTATTACCAAAGATATCATAAACATGGCCTAACATGCTTGTGATGATTTGACCCCTAAAGCAACCCTCAGGCTGTAAACTGGCACTAGTAGGAATGTACACTAGCAGCTGCCAGGTTATCATCATGGAGGGTAATGGACAAGAAAGAATTCCCTGCAGGCAGAACCATGGGGCATGGAGTACAGTTACTAAAGGAATTCCTGCTAGAAAGGAGATCCAAATAAGTCCAACGGGCTATCCCAGGGACTTCGCCAGAGCACGGAATCGTCACAATTCTTGACAAACTGTTTCTGAAAATTGGTATGGGTCTGCTATGTCTCTTCTCTTTCCTTTTCCAAACGGGAGTCTTCAGCGTGGTTTTTCTGTTCCTATCTTATCACTGGCTGTGCGTGTTGGAGGTAAGGGGGCCAGGAAACCTGTCTTCCCTTCCATTGGTTTCTAGGTCATGAGAAGTTGTAACAGGGGAGGACTATGTACCACCTAGAGACACTGGTCTTTGAGCTCAAGGCAGTAACTGGTTGGGATCTGATATATGATGAATAGATTTTGTCTGCTGGGGGGAGGGGGAAGAAAAGGTGCCAGAGAGGCAGACTGTGGTGGAGTTACTAGACTCCTGGGTTCCATTTCCAATTCTTCCTTTTTTCCTTTTAGAAACAGGATTCCCTCAGCTGAGCAAATGGCTGTCAAATGGAGACTACGTTTCCTAGCCTCCCCTGTAGCTAGACATGGTTATATGATGGCCTTTGGGGTCAATGGGATGTGAATGGAGTTCATGCATGTCATTTCTAGGTCTTCTCCTCAAAGATGCTCCCTCTGCATTTTACCTTCCCTCTCAATGGGTTGGAAAATGGTGACAACTGGAATGGCCTTGGAAGTCACTTGCTGAGCAGAGAGAGGTACCCCATCAGCCTTGGACTGTTGACTTGGGAGGAGAATACAACTTTTAGTTTATTTAACCCATTCTATTTGTATTAGAACAGCTTAGCCTATGGTCATACCAAGCAGGTTGCCAATGAACAAGGAAAAAGCTGTCTTACAGGCTGGAGGGATTAGGAGACAGAATGCTCACACAAATGGGAATATCAGTCTCCGAGCTGATTTCAACAGTAGCAAACAAAGCAAACCCTTTCCCTAAAGTCCTCCATAAAAACAAAAGGAAGGCAAACATTTATAGTACCTCTTTGCATCTTGTATTAAAAGCCATTTCCATCTTCCTTCTGGTTTCAGGGATACAACATTTCTTCATGACAGGAAAATAGTGTGGGTATTTTAAAGTAATTTTATACTTGTCATCATGTGTCTTTTCTAAACTGTCAATGAAATCATCAGGAAGAGCACCTGCAAAAAATCATTTTCTCACACATCAATTTTCCCACTCATGATTGGCTTATTTAGCACTGGCATGGTGCCTTTAAGAAGCTCTAGGAATTCTGTGGAGTAACTGAAATTAAAGTAAAATAATGATAATTCTTATAATAACGTTTTGATGTTACTGGAATGGGGGTGGTGGTTAGAGGACAGGTGGCCTAGGAGATGGTAATTTACAAGATGAATAGGCTTCAGTGCACTTGTACAGATGGTGTTTTGATGGAGACCAGGCAAAATTAAGCCAAGAAAAACTCATAACAGAACAAGAAGAGACTAGTTTAAGTTACAACGTAGAGGACACTGTGAGGCAAAAAAAAAAAAAAAAAATCAAAGCACTGAAGGGTGTTAAACATTAGCATAAGTTACCATGAACGATTATGAAATTTCTTCTGGACTGTCTCCAGAAATCGTACACACTCCTATAGCCTAAAATCTAGGCATGGTTTGGTTGGGTTTTATGTAGAAGAGGTGGTGGGTTCTGTAGAAGGTATGTTTTTTAAAGAACTCTTTTAACTTTGATTTGGCAAACAGTGAGGTGACATTATTTGCCTAAATTATATGATCTAATCCAGAAAAATAACAAAATTTTACCAAGTTCAGCCTTGGAAAATACAAGGAAGGTATCATCCTCATTGAGGTTTTTGTTAAAGTCAATGCATAGTTCACTCATTCTTTTCTTCATTGCTTTGATTTCCTAAAACAAAGATAAAAATACAGGACATTAACAATAAAATGAAACTTTCATTTTTATCGCCATCAGTGAAGTAAGTTTCACTTTTATGTGAAGACTGGGTTTTGTATCCAACCCTCAGGAAGCACTTTCTAGAGATGTGCTTGATCAAATAGTTTTCTTCAATCTTCTATGTGATGTCAATTAGCATCTGCATGTGACATGTACAATAAGGCAGTCCTGGCAATGTGTTAGAAATTAGGCATAAATTTGTAAGAACTAAACACATTTAGCAGATGTAGTCAAAGCAGAGTCTGGCACATAGTACATACACAATAAGTAGTTGCTGAGTGAGTGAATGAATCTAATAGCCTATTAATAATGAACATTTCTAATCTTTCCCAATTCAGAATTTTAATTTAGCAAATCAATGTTGGGTGCTGAAGTAAGCCAAGAGATAAGAACCGAGTAATTAATTCTATGGTTCCTTTGGAAAACAGGATATGCCTTAATTTTATAGGGTGCTTGCAAACAAACGCAATTTATGGGCCCTAACATTTGTATAGAAAGTATTAGGTGGGAGAGCAAAGGAAGAAATAAGAAGAAAACCACAAGAAAACACATGAGATAATTTACTAATCTGCCATACTCTTCTAAAAATGCTATATAATAAAATTTATGTAAACCACACTCATTCTCAAAGTGTGTACCTGACCAGAAGCACCAAAATCACCTGGGAACTTGTTAGAAATGCCAATTCTTCGCTTTGTTTTGTTTTTCAGGGGGGTAATTAGGTTTATTTATTTATTTTTATTTATTTATTTTTTAATGGAGGTACTGGGGATTGAACCCAGGACCTCGTGCATGTGAGGCATGCACTCTATCACTGAGCTCCCTCATAGAAATGCCAATTCTTGAGACCCACACCAAACCTACTGAAAAACAAACTCTCAAAGTGGGGCCATGTATAATCAGGGCTTTAATAAGCCCTCCCAGTAATTCTGATGCACAGTAAATTTCAGACTACTTATTTAATACACAGTGTCACTTTTAGGCACTCTGCTTGTCTCCCCAAGCCCCCTTTCCCCTTCTCCCCCACTCTACAGTAGCCATGTAGTTTAGGTGGGACCGGAACCCATCTGAAGGTCCATGCATGTGACCTCTACACCAGTTAGGTAATCCCACCCTCACTGCAGCAGTGACTGGTTCAAGTAACCCTGGCACTCCCCTGACTAACGGTGGATTCAGGATTAGGCATACTATCCAGTCTGGGCCACAAAGACATGAGGGGAGGTTTCCTGGGGCGCCTACTTTTCAGTGGTGCCCTCACACGTGTCTACCGTGTTGACATCACTCAGTTTGAATATCTTTCAAACTTGTTTCCAGTTCTCCTGGCTAGAAGAACAACCTGGAAATAAATCATGATTATATTTCCTGTGCAAAAGAATGAGCTAATTCTGCAGTCAAGTTTATTTCTGAAACTGGAAGCTCTCTATGGTATTAGACAACAGAGAAAGTTTGAGAAGCAAATCTCTCCACCTTTAAGGGGCATATGTTCATCATAGGGTGTTCCATTCCAAAATGCTAGTTTTACAGAAATAGACTCATAGATATAGAATACAAACTTGTGGTTGCCAAGGAGGTGGAGGGTGGGAAGGGATAGATGGGATTTTAAAATTGTAGAATAGATAAACAAGATTATACTGTAAAGCATAAGGAAATATACACAAGATCTTATGGTAGCTCACAGAGAAAAAAAATGTGACAATGAGTATATATATGTTCATGTACAACTGAAAAATTGTGCTCTACACTGGAATTTGACACTACATTGTACAATGATTATAAATCAATAAAAAATGTTAAACAAACAAACAAACAAAAAACACAAAAAACAAAATGCTAGTTTTAAAACTCTATGTCCTAAGGATTTTATCACCAGTGCTCTATTCTATGAACAAGGGAGCAAGAATACAAATCAAGTATTAAGATCTGAGCTAGCTATCAGAGAATGTACAACAGAGAAAGGAAAATAAGCTTAGCATATGTGAAACAAATAAAGCCTGGACAGGATTAAAACTAATTAAGCTAACAGTTGTTGGTCAGTCATCATGAGGTTAATAGGAGTTGCAGAATGTAGTCACTACCGAAAACACTGTACGTGGATTCGTATTATGGGCTATTTCTCATGTTATAAACATGTGTTTCCCTAATTCCTGTTTTTTGTTGTATTGTGTTTCATTTATTCTTTAGTTCTTTAATAAGAAAAGGAAACAAACTCACATTTTGTACTTGTTCTGGAAGATGGAGCCCATTCCTTCTTCCCATTTTAACTGATTTTTCCAAGTATCGTCGGGCTTCAGGCTTTATCTTCCCCAGATCACAGGTCTCCTGAAATTAAAGTGTGACAATCTCTCTCATTTCTGTTACAACAGTGCATGGGTAAATCATAAACTATGAAGCCAAAGCAAAATTTATTCATCATCTCTCCTGGGCTATGAAGCACACAGGTGATTATGAGGCAGCCCTTTTTGAAAACCTAATTCCTTTTATGCTTTACTGAGTTTCTGCTCATTTAAAACAGAAGAATAAATAAAGAGCTGACCAGAATTTCCTTGCCTTGCATCAGAATCAAGTGTGCCTGTACCACTTGAAAATGTGACTAGAAACATTTGCATAATCTCATTCTGAGCTTTCTTTATGACTGAGTGGTCTTTTTCACAAAACAGGTTTCTTATCACAAATCATCCGGATTTAATTTTCTATCATTTGCTAACCTGGTTCCACTTGAGAGGCAAGAATAGAAAGAATGGGCCAATTCTACACAAATGGAGAGGAGGATTCTTTTGCCAACATACCCAACATGGACAGCTGGATTGAACGCCAGCAAAGGGCTTCCAATACTTCAAAAATGCCTTACTGTCATTTGGCAAGCGAGGTCAAGGGACCAAGGCAAGCTGCATATGAACAAGCATCTGGGGAAAATGAGTCAGCACTGCACACAGAGGAGGAACGCTGGACAGTATATGCGAGCCTGCAGGCAGCCAGGCAACCACACTTACTGAAAAGGACGAGGGCCCTGGAGGAGAGGGGGACGTTCCCCTGGCCACAGCAAGGCAATAAACACACCAGATGTTTCTTTAAAACAGATGGCAGAATACACATGGCACATCTGGGTAGCGGGTCAGTTCGTAGTCCCTGGGAAGTGGGCTCCAGACAGACTCAGCAGGTGTAAAGGATTCAGTCTGGCCGAGAGCCAATGAGGGACTCCTGTCTCTAGAGGCTTCGAGCCCGCTCAGCCCTCGAGCTCTACCGCTGGCTGCACTCTCTTCAGGAAAGACTCGGGCCGTTCACCCCAAGCTTTATATTTTCCCACTAATTAGATCTTTAAAAGGACTGTGTTTAGCTCTAGGGCCTGCATTTTAGATTGTTGGTAAAAGGCTCTTGCTGCAATAGTTCTGTCATTTTTTACATTCTGCTGCAGCAGGTAAACAGAGTCGTATTTCAGCTGAGGGTACTACCTGATACAACAATCTGTATCTCCCTTTACCTACCAGTAAATAATTCTGAGTCACAGCACTAAAGCGCTTATTGTGCATCCATTACTCACAGTTTCCTCTGACTTTATCCTCAGTGGAGGCTGAGAACAGTTAAGACTCCTTTTTCCATAATAACCCGTTTTGTGTCCTTGGGGAATTTCTGAGCAGGCTGGCATGACTGGAGGTGGAACCCTCCCTAGCTGGTATTGGCACATACTGGGGTCCCAGCAGCAGGTGCCTGCAATGGCAAGAGACCCAGGATGGCTGGGGAGACAGCCGGGCTGTGGGCTGACTCCCTCAGAGAGGGCCAGCAGTTCAAATCACAGTGTTCATCCGGATATGATTAACCTGGGTTGACTGAGCTTCCACAGCGCCAGGAAGTCTGTCCTGAGGCATGGGGCATGGCAACAGGAGTCCCTAGACAGGACAATACCGGAAGTTGTAAGGCTGGGGAGAATCTAAGCAGCAGCTACGTGCAGTGGGGGAGAGGGAAAAAAAATCCCTGGTGAGAAGGGCCTGACAAGGCAGGCGAGCAGGCTGAGACCCAGAGCAGAGAAACCTTCCCACCTGGGCAGTGGGCCAAGGCAGAAGCAAGGCACACAGCAGGACAACAGTGCGGGTTCCTGGGCTTCACCTGGTCACACGTGGCCCTGAGCTTAGCAGAGAGGCTCATCGCAAGCCTCGCCAGCTTATGTACGGCGGATTCTTACTCTACCGCTTGATCAGGATGGGCTCTCATACTAGGTGGGCCTGGACCTGGCGTACCTGGGAGCATCAGGGCTGCTACTTGAGAAAGCCTGTAGGTATACTCAGCATAGGAAACTCACCACTTCTGGTCTAGGTTAGGTAAAACTACTGACCTCCCTAAATAGGTAATCTAAGTGTAAACAGGAAGAAGGATGTTCTGAGAAAAATCAGCCCTGAATTAGGTCTAATTAACTATGACTAATTACCTGTCCTGAAATAGCTGACTTACTACAAAAATGACACTTATCAAAAATCTGATTCAGTTATAACGAGATACCTTGTGCCAATCAAACTCAGGGGGTCGGGAAATCTCCGGAGGCCTCTGGAGGGAGTAAAGCACTTCTAAAACGTGCTTCTACAGCACATTCCTGTCCCAAAGCTGATCATAATAATATTCTCCCTTCTAATCTTCAGGCAAGGTCAGAATTACTGCCCAAGGATTTTCTAAGAGGGAATCAGCCAACACTCTAGAAGGCTCTGCCACAGTTGCACCTTCCTTTCCTGTAAAAGAATTTAATCCCTTGAATCTGAACAAGGTCTCAGGCCTCTTTGGGTAAAGTTTCTTCTCTTTGGGGTTGGGGTGGGGGTACAGGTAGGAGCTAAAGTTCTCTGAAGTAATTTTCAAATTGATATAATCTGACAGCAGGGGATGGTATTTTAATCTATGTGGTGATGAGATTTATTTTTCCCCAACTTCCTCGTATAACTAAGAGCATTTACATAAAAGTATGAATGTGTGCACGTGCGCACACATGCGTTCCTACACATATGCTCATATGCTAATTTTACAGTCAGAAAACTGAGGTTAAATGATTTCTCTAAGATCACACAGCTGTTTAGTGGTACAAATGGGGATAGAAATAAATTCTTCAAAATCTTAGTTTATTACTTTCCCTAATATGCCACACTGCTACATTACCATCCTTAATTCATTATCATTCTTTAAAATTTCATAGTGAAAAAATGAAAAATTGTCTTAAATCGCCCCAGTGCTCTCCACCTTCTGACCCATGACTTTGTCCTTTTCTTTACAAGACTTTCACATTTCCAGTTTCTAAAATATGAAAAAATATTTCAGTGGGATTTCGTGTATTGTGTATCAAACTAGAATTTACAGTTTGTTAAAAGAATGCTGAAGATTAAGATAGTATATTCCTCTGAATATCATTTAGAAAAGCTGATCCATGAGCTCTGAATACACTAAAGAAATCTAACTGAATAACAGTATGATAATTTAGGTCTTACTGCAAAAGCTAAAATAGAGATACAAACTTGTTTAACTCAATGTGTTATATATGCAGTTTCTTTCCCCTTTTTTCTGTGTTTTTTCAATCATTTACTGTCAGGTTTCTAACATTTCACTGTGAAGAGGACATTCTGAGGCAGCTGCCTGCACTCTGGACAGGAGGGCTGCAGAAAGGCCTGCTTGCTGACCACTAACTCAATATGCTCGCACAAGATTCTCTGCTTCTGTGTGGGCCTCGGCAGGGCAAGGACCCGGAGAGGGGAACCACACTACATGGAGACACACTGTAACTGGGACCAGTTCTGTTCCATTCAACATCCATTTACTGAGCTCCAATTTATGTCAGGCACTGGGGAAACAAAGGTGAATATCCTGGAGGCTCCTTAAGTCACAAGAAGGAAAAAAAAACATATATTAGCAAATAATGTTAATATCATGCAGTGAGTGAAGAGAGGTAAGTACCTGGGAAGCATAAAACAGGGGCATCTGGCTAACAGGGAAACGAAGGCAAGGTAGTTGAGGCTTCATAGCAGATCTCTAGGCTTTTAAGAGCCTGACAAAGGTACAAGCTTCAGTAGTATTATGACTGACAATGAGACTTAAGCATTTCAAAATCAAGAAGGCATGGTAAGTAAAGAAAATTACCACCACCATGCTGAATTTTGGAAGTGGCTTTTCCTCTTTAAAAAGTTTTTCTTTTTGTTCTCTTCTTTCTCTCTCTCTCTTTTTTTTTTTTGGTCATAGTTTTAAGGCACTACTTTTTAAAAAAATTTCATTTATTTTAAATTAATTAATTATTTTTTATAAGGCATTGGTTCTTGTATTTTAATTTGGCACTGGGTCTCCACGGCTCAAAGTAGATCACGTAATGCTTAAAAACACTGATATGCAATCTTGTGACTCATTCAATTGCACTAGAACATTAAAATTCTGTTTAAATCACTAATTGGCTAAGATGAATTGGCAAGACCAAAGTCCATAGCTCTGAAAAAACATAAATATTACAATAGGTAATTGTATTTCTCAATTCAGCTTGTGTAATTCAGACTCAATTTCCTTAAAGATTTCTTTTTCTGTACTTACTACTTAGCAGGCTACTGGCATAAAATATTATCTGCCTGGATTGTTTTATAATGAAGACAGTGTACATTTTCTCACCAATATGGCCTGAAAGAGTGTCTATAAAGCCTTTTTGATCTTTGCTGGCTTTTCAGCCAATGATTGAGAAGCCTTTGTCAGGCCTGGGAAACACCAAGACTTGAGGCCACAACTGCTGGCTTTTGATATCTGAACATTTTTCAGCTAAAGGAATAAGGACATCCTTGTTTTCATTTCTTTTTCTTGTTTTTTTTCTTCTGGTAGAATTAGGGATAAATTAAATGTTATATTTTTATGTAATATTTGACATCTACAAATGAATATAACTACATATATATGTTATGAAGACAAATTGAATCCACTCTCAAATTTATTAAATAGAATATTAAAACACTGCTATGAATTATGTGTTAAGCAATTTTTTCCAGTTTTACTACTTACATGTACATTGTTTAGTTATGCTTCTTTTTGACTTTTTAAAATTATATATTGTATGCAGTGTTCTGCAACTTTGTTTTTTCTTTCCTTGTTACTAAAATTTAGCCATGATGTTGCAAGTTGCTGTAGTTTATTTCCTTCATTTGTATAAAATATTTCATTATAAATATACTACAATTTATTGATCCATTTTCTTATTGATGGAAATCTGAGTTGTTTCAGTGTTTTCCTATTATAAATAATGTTGCCATGAATATATGTCCAATTTTACCTGTGCACAAATACAAACGTTGTTTCTAGGTAAATGCTGAGGTGGGAGTGGGGAGGATATGCTAACTTAACGGAGAATGTCAGATCCAACTTCATAATACTAGATTTCCCCCCAAATTAGTTATTACTATTATTTTAAAAATCAATTTATACCTTCATCAGTGGTGCACAAACATTCCCAATGATTCACACCCGCACAGACACTTGGCATTGTTAGATTTGTTAATTTTTGCCAATCTGGTGAGTGAAAAATAGTATCTTATTGCGGTCTTTATTTACATTTCCCTGATTCAATGAGTGTAAATATTTTTTCATATGTTTAATTGCCATTTCATCAGAAAAGTGTTTCATCTGAAATATCTTTCCATGTCACTTCCCCATTTTTCTATTGGGATGTTTGTCTTTTATTGATTGTAGTAGCTCCTTATATATACTAGGTACTAATGCTTTGCTAGTTTCATGTTTTGCTAATTTCTTTTTTTAGTATTTGAGTATTTTTTAGTATTAATGTGTTTTCACTTTCTTTATTAATAAAAGTTCTTTACTTTAATGTAGTCACGTTTATCAGCCTTATATTTTATGTCTTTTTAAGAAATACTTCCCTGCTCAGATGCCATAAAGGCATATTCCTATATAAATTTCCAGAAGCTTTAAAGTTTACCTATTTAAGACTTTAATCCATTAGGAATTGTTTTCACTTGGCTGTGAGGAAGCAATCCAATTTTTTTTCCCCACGTGGATAACCTATGTCCCAGCACCAATTACTGAAGGCCTATTTTTCAGATCTGTCATAGTTTCTCACTTTACTTTGATGAACATTTACTAAATGTTTACTGTACTTTGTACCAGGCACTCTGCCAGTGATACAAAATAGAATCAAACATGACACCTCCCTCCTTTGAGGGTTTTAACATAAAGTCTACATGACTTCTGGCAAGCATTTACCAGCTACTTCTATGCTGAAAAGTTATGACTTCTAAGCCTCAGTTCCTCCACTTATAAAAAGGGATACCTCTGAAGATTGGTGTAAAAGTTAAGTTAGATAATGATAGTGCTATACAAATATAAAGTAGTATTACTAGCCACACTTGGGAAGGAGACAGGAAGACTAGAAGCACGCTGGTTAGTCTCGTGCTCCACTGTGATTTCATCCATCCATTTAGTCAACAAATTGCTATGTTAAAGGTCCTGAAACGTGATTGCAAATTAGTTGATAATCCCTATACTGAGAGGTGGTGTCCCTTGAATCCAGGCAGATCGCAATGACTAGTCAATCAATATAGTACTGTGGAAGTGATGGTATGTGGCTTCTGAGATAGGTCATAAAATGCAATGCAGCTTCCATGTAGTTTGTTGCAACATTTGTGCTGAAGCCCTCTGGCTGCATGAAAGAAGTCCTACCACCCTGATGCTGCCATGCTGTGAGGAAGTCCAAATTAGTCCACATAAAGAGACTACATGGAGGTGCCTGGCAGGGACTTGAAGACAGAGCTGCCTGACTAGCCTCTACATGCTCCAGCTCCAGCCACCACTGCCCACAACCACATGCGAGACTCCAAGCCAGAACTGCCCAACTGATACCTTTCTGAATCCCTGATCCACAGAAACTGTGAGAGAAGATAAAATGATTGTTGCTATTTTTAGCCACTAAGTTTTAGAGTATGCTGTACATCAGTAGATAACTAGAACACTTATTTATTTTGCCATAAAGAACTGTGAAAGGTAATCTCATATTTCTGTTCATCAATCTTAAGTGAAAAATAACGTAAGAGCTAAAATAACACATTCTGTACCTAATGAAGATAATACAGTTGATTATCATCCACATTGGTGGTATCTTGAGACTTCAGTATTATTTTCAGCACCCTCATTTTTGTAGAGCATGCCTGAAACTGATGACTCTACATAAATTTACGATTCTATTACCCAGCCTAATGAAGGCTTTATGTATCATATCATGGTTGCCCTATTTTACTTAGTGTTACAGAGAAACATAAATGTAAGATTTAGATATATTTAACTTTGTTTTTTAAGTATAAATGGGATGAGTCCATTAAAGAGTCCATCTCTAGCAGAAAACTGATACTGGTAGTTTTAGATTTTTAAAAATATTGACTAAAAAATTGTAACTATTTGCCAAGAAAAGTATTTAAAGGTAACTAAATTCAATCACCAAATAAGCTCCAATGCACAAACAAATACAGTGGCTACTTTTTATTATTCTGAAGTAGACTTAACATTGTAAATGTTCTTAAAAATGTTCACACAATAATCCACATGTATGAGAATAAACTACTTTGGAAAGAGGAAAAATCATGTAACCAAATCTGAAACTATTTTAAGTTAATATAATAAATCCTGAAGTGAACGAGCTCAGATAAATGAACAAATCTAATGAATACAGTGGTGTTTATCAGGTCACTTATAGTGTGCTAGGCTACTGTCTAGTCTACTATCCAGGCAGCAATTTTTTTTCCAAATTTAGTGGTATCAGAGCCCAATATATAAAAAGTTGAGAAGTATAAAAGAGAAGTCTAGAGTGACAAACCTCCCATATTCTGATAACATTCATAATAATCAGAGAAGGTGGAACAGTAGCAAGAACATTGAACTCAATCAATAACATTAAGACTGCAATACCTTTTTGAGGCAAGAAAACCCCAAGTGAGAACTTAGAAGTCAGGATGAAAGCAGAACTAATCAAAGGAAAGTAGAAATGCTGAGGAAAAGTTCTAAAGAACATATATAATATCCATATGGAAAAGAAATTAAATTATTTGGGGATGAAATAAAAATAGGAGACTATAAGGGCCATGATTTGAATCACATAGAATAACTGGGGTCAAAAGGAGAAAAGAGAACAATTTACCTAATAAAGAATAACCATAGTTATTTTAACTTAGGTTATTTTTATAGAGCCAAAGATGAACGATTATGAACCACATAGATGAATATCAATTATAAGGTGAAAAATGTCTGACATGAGAAAACAGACAGTAGGCACATCTTACATGTCTAAATAAAGTCTTGATTACATATTCAGAGTGAATTACAAATAAAACATTTGAAATAAAACTGCTTTTTATTTCAACTCTTGTTGTAGTTTGCTGAAAGGAACACAGTTTTTGAGATTTTGCATGTTTTTATGCAAAATTAAACAAAAATGCCTATGTGAAACATAAATTTAAATTGCTGAGTGCCATGACAATAAAAAAAAATTTAAAAAAAGTCAAAGCAAAGACATGATGAAAATGCTATGGAGCAAATTAACATCGGTGATGAAAAGACCAAAAACACACATGGCAGGCCCACCTAGAGCATTCATTATCCGTAATCTCTGAATCCTGAAAAATGTGAGGATGACAGATAGGAGATCCTCTGGCCTGCAGCATCAATACTACGTCATCAATATTATGGCCAAAACCACACGATTTTTACAGATAATTCAATTTCATTTGCTTCTAGTTGATCTGATCTAATATAGATCTTGCAATATTTTAAAAATTCAAAGATGTTTTTACATTAAACCAGTAAGTTCATGATGGTTAGAAAGCCTTATATTTATGGACGTACACTCTTTTATACTTAGTCTTAATAATTTTAAGTGAATGTAATTAGCAATTCAACATAAACCTAAGTGGTATGACAACATTATATAACACTGTGCTGCACCCATTATAATAATTAGAAACAAAATCTAGGAACATTCAAATACTTTTTATCGTTGGTTAAAGGTTTTTACTTTTTTATTGTCAGGTTTTTTTTTTTCCTTTTAAAAGGATTTATACCATCATTTACCTTTAAATGAACAATTCTCAGAAAGATATCTTCTCTCATGCTCATCTCGATATCAAAGCGAGAGAGTTTTTTGTCCGCTTCTGTACTTGCTGCTCGTACTTCTTTGTCAGAGGAGACGTGCTGGGGAAAGTCTAGCATGGTTCGCTCCACTGTTAACAGAAGAAGACACCATAAGGACTCATCAAATCAGTATCAAGAAAAATATCTCGCACCTAGAGGAAATATTATCCCAATATAAGTTTTTCATTTTATACTTTCTGTAAAGGCTCCTGAGGCTAATGAGAAGCAGTCTCTAATGCAGGACTTGGCTATTCCAGCGGCACTGTAAGGAACAATAAGGGTGTGCATGGAGTACTTACCAAAGTATGTCTAGCGTGTAATTTAGTAACTGGGAATGTAGATTTAAAAAGATGTGGTTCTTATACTGAGGCATTTTATAGTCTGGGAGTCGGGGGTAGGGAAGAGTACTTAAAAAGATAAAGAACCATACAGGACAGACCAGCTTAGCTGTCAAATGAATGGGACAGTAACTCAAAGGCAGCAGCATGGAGGACTGGAGCACTATGCGAAGTCTGAGGGAGAAAGCGGAACCTAGAAGATGGGCAAGAGGAAGAGCTCCGTCAGGACTGGAGAAGCAGAGACTGCAAGCCTAGGGACTCCCAAACACAGAGGATGTTTAAGAAATGAGCAGACCCATTTAGTGGGATGGGGTTTGTTTAGAATAGAAGTTCTCAACTTCTATGACAGATGTCTTAGAAAATCTAATCTAAGTCATGGACCCTCCTTCAAATGTTAACATTCATACAAATATAAAGACTTCCATATAATTTCAGAAGATTCCTAGAAATCTCAGTGGACAGATCCAGTAAGCAGCTGAATATTGGGGCTATTCCTGTTAAATGATGGTGGTAATGTTGTCCACTCTCATTTTCACATATTAAAGTTGGTTGTTGGATTTTTCATACATTTTTGGTTTTGACTTCAATAAATCAGTATCGTTTATAGGTATCGTTGGAGTTAAGCTGTGACAATGAATAGATTTCAACTTTAATATCTTTAGCACTTTGAAGGTATTGTAAATAGGTAAAATGTACACACATGATAAATGGTTGGCAATAAAGCTATCCTTTACATACGAAGAAACTACCCAGTTAAACAAGCTACCTTACTCGTGTCAGTCCTCTTAAGACACTGTTACAAAGAAAGCTGAAAAAAAAAATCACCACAAATACCTGAATAAATTCATAATACCTGTTTAAAAAATCAAATTAGATCATTATTATTTTAGGATTTAATACATCATTTTTTGTTCCTTGATTAAAAAAAGAATGAAACATAAGATTTAAAATTTAATATATACAGCACTTGTTTAAGTGAGTTCACTACAGAGTTACAATTTCTGTTTACTTTTAAAAATTAGCTCCAAAAGGTATTAAGAAGGAATCAAAATTGCTCAAGAATGTAAATGAGCAGAACAACATGCAGGAGTCTAAAACTGGAAACATATTCTTAAACAAACAATAATACTGAAAACCATTTCCTTCCTTACTTTGCCACAAAGACCTGGAACCAGACTTATGTTCTCACTGCCAAACTAGAAACAATGCTGGTGCCTGGTACCCGACACTAGACAAATGGGGTTTTAACAGCTACTGCAGGAGAGAGATTGAACTCTGAGAACATACACATAAAGTTAGTCTTTAAAAATCTATTCTGAAACTCAAACATTTTTATGAATACCCCACAAAGATAAATTTGCGGGAGAGCAAGAACGAATGTCACAAAACTAAAGGTATACTTAAAAGATGAATGATTGGGAAAGAAACTGAATTTAAGATAATTCTGTTTTAAAAGGTTTCATTTTTTCCCCCACCAGTTTTTACATTTGTTCAATGCACAGGCTACCAGGCTGGCACACTGTCTTAACCATAAATGACTCAAGACGTGAGTGAATATATGAACCAAGGGCAAACCACATACAATCTGGGAGCTGCACATGAACCTGCCTGCTGGGAAAGCTCTGCTGAATGGGGACCAACCCCATCCTTTTGACACTGACTATGAGATCAACCAGACCTTTTTTATTCAAGAGTTTAAACTCAAGGCTCATAGCAAGATTTAGTGGCTAAAAATGAGAGGGAAGCAGTGGGTAGCAAGAGGCAGAAACAAACAAAAATGCAGAGATAAGAGAAGGTAGCCAAGCTCTGCTATGGTAAGACATAGGGAAAGGAACTCTTAGTGAGGGTAAAGAGTCACTAGGTCATTAGGGCTGTGCAGGATTCCGGACAACCTCCCAAATTCCAGAACACATGCAGATGTTTACGATATCCAGTTCTACAGATAGCCTTTGTTCTTACAAAGCCTGGGTACACAGCCAAGGTTTAGCCTTAATTATCCTACAAAACATATCCAATCCTTTGAAGTAACTGGTATGAATCTTCATCCCTTATTATTCAAAGGGTCTTATATTATAGAAATAATATATTTTAAGGGGGAGGGTATAGCTCAGTGGTAGAGCATGCACTTAGCACGCATGAGGTTCTGAGTTCAATCCCCAGTACCTCCATTAAAAAATAATAATAAATAAATAAACCTGATTACCTACCCCCCGACACACAAAAGCAAAAAAAAAAGAAATAATATATTTTAAGTGTAGGAAATATGGAAAATAGAGAAAATCTTAAAGAGTAAATTAAATATCAAGTATAAACCCAGGACCCAAGATACCGGCCTTTATTAAATTTTTTTCTTCTGATTTTCTTTCTCTGTGCTTTAAAAAAAATGTTATTAAATACTGTCCCTAAACATGATTTTAATGGCTACATAATGTTACAGAATGTGAATGTATTATAATTTATTTAGCTATTCTACTGACTGCCACCTGGGGGTTGTTTCCAAGCTTTTGCTATGGTAGAGTACCTGTTTATACATAAACTTATACATGATTTTTCCTATATCTGATTATTTCCTTAGATTATGTAAATGCCTAGATGTGGAATTAATTACTGGGCTAGGGTATGAACTTCTTACAAATTTTGATATATATTGCTCTCCAGAAAGCAGTTATAAAGAGAGTGTACATTTTATAGCACCTTTGCCACATAATAACAATTTTTAATCTTGGTAATATAATTCTAAGCAATTATGAATCATTAACCATTTAAGCAGTTACAAATCATTATGCAAAAATCAATGTCTTGTAAAATTGGAAAATGAATTGCCAAGGCAGGAAGGATAAAATGGTTTATGATGACCACAAAATGAAATATTGATGTGCTTTTGCATCCTACTCACCTATATACTTCACTTCCACATCTGCTAGGGCTTGCAAACAGTTCTCGTAAGTTACTTCCTCAACGTCCAGCATGCCAATAGAATCATACACCTGTTTGGTCTGTGCAATGAGCTCCTCAGTTCTTGTTTTGATTTGCTCTGGTGAAAGATCCCACCTTAAAACATTTCTACCAGCTGCAGTGTAGGAAGACATTGCCTGAAGAGGAGACATCACTTCTCTTCCTAAAGTCATTCTCAATAAAATCCTGGAACCACCAACTCTAAAAGGAATCAGAAAAAAGGATAAAAATCAGGCATTTCTGTTGATCCAAAGTTAACCCACAAATGTATATTACCTAATTAAATTTTAAATTAAAAAGAACTTTTTAATAAAATTAAGCAAGTTTCTTTCAGGGGAACACATATACACAAAACTAAATGCACTTGTATTTTCTTTTTTTCTTGCATAGTTACAGAGTTAATGGAATCTGTACTTTCCAAACACTGAATTGTTTATGTAATTAAATCACACAGAGAAAAAAAGTTAGGTGCCAAAGACATAACAACTGTCCTTTATAAATTAAACCAGTTATCTTTCTTATTTAAACATTTTTCCTGTGCTAATGTCCACCTACTATGTATGTAGACTCAAAAAATATTTTGAGATTCAGCAAGGAAACATTTTCAAAATTCTCTTTTTATATGGAACAACAATTTTAAAAATGTTTTACCAAAATTTCAAGAGAATCAACTATGGCAATTTGAATTTAAGACTTGGAAAATAAACTCTGGTATAACTATGGTATTATCCTAAAAGAGAAAAGGAAAAAAATTAAGAATCATGATACCCTTCCTTTACCCCCTTAAAACACTGAAACTAAAAATTGATGCCGTTATGTGTGTACATACATTTATAACATATAATTATGTATAATGTATGATTCGAGAGCTTATAAATAAAAATATTATAATTAATAGGTAATATTTATTGTGTTTGGGCACTGTACTAAATGCTTTCTATTTACTAACTCAGTTCTCACAACAACCCTATGAGACAGATACTGTGGTTATTCTCATTTAACCAAAGAGGTAACTAAGGCAGAGAGAGAAGTAATTTGCTCAAGGTCACACAGCTGGCTATATGGTGGAAGCTAGGATTAAAAACCAGGTAGTACAGATCCAGAACCCACTCTTCTAACCACAGTGCTAAACTTACTTCCCATTATTGTACAAGACCTCAAAACAACCTTATAATGTAGACAGGACAATACTCTCTTTTAACAGATGATGCAATTGAGGCTCAGAGAGGCTGTGACTTGTTTAATGTTATTTGTTTTGCAAATAAGTATGCACTGTGTCTGGTCATTGTAACAGGCACCAAAGGTTAAAAAAGGCAAATTGACTGGGACCCTGCTATTTATAATATAGTGGAGAAGACAAATTGATAAACAGGCAATTGTACTACATTGAGATGAGTGTCATGATAGGGTAAACAGGGAGGACTTTGAAAGACCACAGAAGGAGCGTTTCTAGAAAGATTTTCTAGAAGGAGTAAAGTAAGACAAGATCTGCACAAGATGCAGGAATTATCCAAAGGCCAAAGGCTGTAAGGCAAGAGAAGTCTGAAAAGGTTAAGTGGGACTAGAGAATGAATAGCTTTGGGAATCATTTAAGAGTTCAGACTTACTTTGAAGGCAATGAGAGAGCTACTAAAGGGTTTTAATCAGGTGAGAGATGAGAAAAGATATGCATTTTAGAGAAATCACTCAAATTACAGTGAGTTGAAATGTTTAGAAAACAGGGATCATTTGAAAGGAAAGCTCCAAGTGTAACTGGGGAATAATATTATAGTATACCTAATTAGGAAACACAGGGAATTGGAGTGATGTGAAAGATATTCAGGAAGTAGCATCAGTGTGATCTGGTACTGAATGGATGTCAGGAGGAGGTGAGAGAACAAAAGATGATGTCCAGGCTTCTATATTGGAACTGGAGAGATGGACAGAGGCGCTGTTGCTAAAAAAGGGAATTTAGATGAAGGAGGAGGCTCTTTCGGGGGGGAGGGAAAGAAAAATTCAAGTTTGGATTTGTCAAGTCTGAAGCAGCTGTGGTACATGTAAGAGGAATTCATTAATACTAAACGGTAATTGGAGTTACATGGGTGGTTGAACTGGCCCAAGGGAATCTGCAGAGTAAGAACAGAAGAACAACTGAGCTCTAACTCTAGTTTAATCATTAAGGTAAAAGGAAAACCAAGTAGGATGGGCTCTAGGAATTGTGAAAAGTAAAACTGAAAAACGGAGGGAGTGAATAACAGTATGAAATGCTGTACAAATCTCAAAGACAGAAGACTCTCTGCTGAATTTAGCAGCAGGAATGTCACTGGTGACTCTGGTAAGAGCAGTGTCAGTGGGGTAGTTGCAGGGGTAGAAGTCAGATTTCTGTGGTTGGGGGCTACAGAGAAGTGAAGAGCTGGAGAGAGCGTAGCTCAGCAATTCCCCACAGAGCTGGCTGTGAAAACAAGGAGACCTAATGCAGTATAAGAGGCTGAGACACAGGAGGGTGCATTTTAACACAGGAGAAACCAGAATACTGACCCCTTAACTGTCTCCACAATAACTGATGTCCCCCATGTGAAACCTACTGGCTGATGGTTACACTCAAGATTGGCAGACTATTTTCTAATGCATTTCCTCATTTTTCCTTCAACCAGTTTACATATTTACCAAGAGTTAAGTCTTTTTGTTCCTAAATCTGTTTATGCCTATTACACTTGTTGCCATGTAATTTAAATATTTAACTGATTAAATGCATGCAAAAAGAATGATCTGTTGTTTAGGTAAACCATATGGGGAATACTTTTAAAACGATAGTTACTAAAAAGCTAACCCCACCCCCCAAAAAAACACACCAAAACTGCTGTTACAGAAGATTGAGGAAAGAATTATGAAGATTCAGAAGACTTCTAAATTCAGATTACTTATATATGTCTGGAGTGCTCTTTTTCTACTTTAAAGAAACTGAAATTGGAAATGAAAAATTTTCAGTAGAGTTTATACAAGGACAGTGAGGAATGCCAATCAAGTGATTCACACTTAACAAAAAGGCCTTGGTCCTACATTAAAATATATGAAAATAATTACACATTTATATCTTGTGTGAATACACTGTTTGAGCTATTTATCTTTTTTTATGATTCTATTTGAAACCAATTTTTAAAATTAATTATGAAATGACATACGGAACAAGGTCCTAACAGAGGTCGGAAGAAACAGTATATAAACCATGGGCAGAGCAAATTGTTTTCGACAGGAAGATACTAAACTGGGTAAAATCAATGAAACAGGTAAAATGGAAGCAGTTAGGGTATAGTAAAAAAGTGAGATGTTTGAATTTAAGAAATCAGAGGTTAAGCCTGACAGAACCTAGATATTTTTCTAGAAGTGGATGGTTGATATAAACGAGTTGAAAAGAGCAAAGAACCGACAGCCTCGTATTGGACAGACAGTCTGTGTGAACACTGGAGTCAGCAGCTTGACAGCTGGGCCTGGGAGTGGAAAAGACTGAACCTGGAACCAAAACCTTCAAAGAATGAAGAGGAAAGACCAGGTGGGTGGGAAAGGACACATGAGCCGGGGTAGAGAATGGTAAAATCAGACAATGGGCCTCGAAGGTGTTTTACACAACGGTGAACAAATGCTGGTCTGGGAGCACAAGGCAGGAGTCTGGGAACTAAGATGCAGATCTTTCCTCCTTCTTTGTGGTCTGGGGTAGGGAAGAAAGAGGGATGTGGGGAAATATTTTCCTCAGGGTTGAGTCTATTTCAGGAAAGGGTAAGAGAAGAGAGGATCCAGAAAGTATGGAAATGGAGGGGTTTGCTTACTAAGCTACAAGGGCTCCAGAAATAACAAAGGAGGAGTCCTAGAGTATAACTGATAGATGAGGACGTGCTGGTTGTCCAGCCATTACCTCCTCCCCCATATGATTACCACACTCTTTCCTCCCCGTACTCATGCATCCCCCACAAAGTTCATGGTCTGAAGGTGGCTGCCCCTGCCCTTCGAGCTCCTGTGAGAGAAAGGGGCCTCGTTCCTACCGAGTGTAACTAAGCAAACTTGTGTCCTTAGTGCAGCTGGCATCCACCTTATGAGAAAGAGTGGAACCTAATTTATGATGAACTAAACGCTGTGAACAGAAGAATAAAGGAAGGAAACCAAATATTTACTGACATCACTGACCCCTTAGCTCAACTAAGTCTGAAGCCTGACCTAGAGCTAGACTTTCTAGTTATGTGAGTCTATTGTTTATGCCAGTTCAAATGTGGTTTTATGCTATTTGCTTCATACAGGATCTTAACTGACAAAGGAATAAAAATTGATAAAGGAATGAGCTCAGAAAAAACAGAGTATGAAGGTCAGGGTATAAGAAATGATGGCTGACTGGAGGGTCTTACATGCTTGGTGGTGGCCCAGCGTAATAGGGTTATGAAGTCCAGTGTGTGGAGTTGGCTGAAAATTTCCAGAACAATTACTCCCTTAACCCCTCATGGATACGTATGACTGAGGCCTTGGCCATGACTGGTTCGGCTTCCAAGGAAGTTCCAGTGAAGAGGCTGGCCACGGGATTACTGAGGTAAGGAATAGTGACAGGACGGACAAACAACATAAGATTTCTGCATCTCAGTACCGTGCTCTTGTCACCATTCCTCTCAGTACAAACCAGTTATTCTGGGCAAATTTTCATTACTGTTAAACAGCTTTAAAAGAAAATTACATCAACCATTTCACTGATAAGATAACCTCCACTGGTCTTCATTTACTTCCTGACATTTATCAAAAGATTGTTATGTCACAGCACCCCTGATTTCAACTCAGGCAAGCTGATAAAGACGTCAGCACCTCCATTTCGGCTAAACAGCTATACCCATAACCACACTTGCACAGTTTCTGTTGCAAGTACTGAAAAGCTACCACCCCTTCCTATAAGTGGTATTATTCCTAAAGTGTGGAAGGGGTAAAAAGAAAGGGACAGAAGTTAGAAATCATGATTTCATGGGTCATCAGAACACATGGAAATTTTTTATCTTTAGCCTTCTGGGATTTTGCCTCAATTCCTTTCAGGACTTATAATTCTTGTTACCAAAGAAAATGAATGGAGACAGAAGGATTTCCTTATACTTTTAACTAAAATAGTTTGATTTATTGAGAATTTTTGTCTCTGCATCGTCTCTGCTTTTCCTCTTCCATTTTATTTTGCTGAGGATCCCTCCTCTTCTCTTTTATTATGATTTCAGGCTCATTCAGATGCTGGTATGTTTGTCTCTTCCTCCTGTTCAGGCTCTGCAGCCCTGGAGAACCAGACTTGGGGGGAAAACCAGTGTACCTGCAGTCATTCTAACAACTGTGCTTACACCCTTGAGAATCTGGTGAGGCTTTTTTATTGATTTTCTGCAACTGAGAGCTACAAAATTTGAAAGCAGGCAACATGCTGTGATCCTGTCTTTCTTTACAGGAGTTCTTACGTGCAATTATCTGAACATGAAAATCTAGATTAAATCTGAGATTCCTACTATCTAATTAAACACTAGGTTTTTTTCCCCTACAAACTTCCAGGCTCTCTGCTACTTCAGTTGCAACCACACTGTCTTCATTCTCTCCTTTGTCTTTAAAGCACTTTTCAACATCCAACTCTGAAATTTCTAACCAAGAAATAATACAGAATACCTCAGTGGAATTGACAGGAAAATGCATTTGTTACGGGTCTGGTCTCCTGTGTCTAAAAAACAAATAAAGTACTTAGCGAGAGGAAACAAATGGGGCAGATTTTGATAGAGATCACCGGGTTACAGAATTTCATTTGGACAAATGAGCACGCCACAGTTATTCTGAGTTAATTATTGTCTTAAAAAGTTTAGCAAAACACTTTATGGAATGTCTTAAAAAGTTTAGCAAAACATTTTCAGAAATGTTCTGATTTGCTGGATTCATTTTCTTTTGAAGCATAATTTAAAGGCCTCCACTCCCTCCTACCAAGGTGTCTTTGACCATTCCAGTTCATACAGATCTTCTATCACCTTTTATCTGTGCCATTCATTTTAGACACTTAAGTAACTGTCATCCACCTGTTTCACTGTTTGTGTTGTATTAAAAGTTAGACTAGGACTTTCCCCCACAATAACCATTGTACATTTCTTGTGTCACAACCCTGGAACACTGCTGAGCACACAGCAGATGTTTGATATATCTGAAATGAGATGGCGCTGACATGGCTAAAACATTACTGCCAACACCATCTCTCTTCATCACCACAAATAAACATCCATACAGGGAAGTGTTTTATCAGAGCCAGGATTAGAGAGAAACTCCATTGTGGTAAATATTATAACTCCCATTTCCTCAGAATTTACATTTAATCCACGTTCCCACTCTTCCCTTAGAGTGTTACTGTGTTGTAGTACATGGTTCGCATGGCGTTTCCTGAAATGGGCCCCAATTCTTTGAAATACTTAACAAATATTCCTAGAATTTACTTTGGAACTAATGTTTCTCTGCAAGCTGCTGTTGAGGGCTGCATTTCATCAACCCCTCCCTCATTCCCCTGACTGGAATGCCTTTATGTTCCTTTTGGGGGGGGGCAGGGTAATTAGGTTTATTTGTTTGTTTATTTAGTGGAGGTACTGGGAATCGAACTCAGGGCCTCGTGCGTGCTAGGCATGCATTCCACCACTGAGCTATCCCCGCTCCCCACCTTATGTTTCTTTTAGTTATTTCTCATCTGGCTGTTTTGTCAGAACCATTCCTTTCTAATGTTGATTCCTAGTGTTCACAAAGTTGTGTTTTTCAGCCACTGACTTAACTAAGTCACCCCTCTCCTTACAACGTACAGGCCACAGCTCAAGTCCGGGCTCCTTTCATCAGAGCACACAGGGCTCCTTAATTTCGGATTTCACCACGTGCCTCCTCCAGGCTTACCTCCTCCTTCAGGCACTTAGCCCACTTCTACCATGAAGCCTTCAGCCAAGCAGCACTCTGTCTGCTGCATCTGTGCTGTCCAGCACAGTAGCCACATGTGGTTATTTAAATTTAAAGTAAACAAAATAGAAAACTCAGTTCTTCAGTTGCAGTAGGCACATTTCAAATGCTCACCAGCCACCACGGTAAGCGGCGACCACACTGGGCAGCACAGACAGAGAGCATTTTCATCACTGCAGAAAGTTCCAGTGGACAGTGCCGCAGCAGACGATCTCACTTCAGGAAGGAGATGTGCGCCTGTTCCCTCCTATGGGTATCCTTTCTCCTTCCCCTCACAAAGCAGCTCCCTCAGTGTCTTCTTTGGAGGAAAGAAAGAACAGAGCAAGTGAGGAAGGGAGAACTCTTTACTAAATAGTTCCTACGTACCAGGCAGTGTTAAAAACACTTATTTAATCCTAACACCATTCTGAGAAATACGTCTGTTTTCATGAGCATCAGTGTAGTAGAAAAGACTTTTAGTTCTTTCCACAAGAAGCAGGGCCAAAAGATACCAACAATATAATTAAAATATAAAAAAGGCTTTTCTACATGATCGTTTAAATTTTACAAATCTTTTTTTTTTTTTTAAATAACCGGGAGTTAATCTTAGCTGTGCTTACCAAGATAGAGGTCAAGTTACAAAATTTGACCTGCAGGTTCCTGGTGCTAGTCCCTCCACATATCAAAAACTTACTGTTTTCTCTTGACTGTAAGTGTTCTTTTCTCTCTCATATTCCTGCCACTATCCCAAAGGTTAAAGCATCTCCAACTGGTGAACCACTCCCGTAGTCCCAGTCTCTCTCCTGATACTCAAACTTCAACTTTCTCATACCCCCGGTCTCTTCACAGAGCACTCTCTTTCCCACTCTGTCTTAACTGAAACCTCCCTGGAGAACATCACCTCCACTATGAAGCCTCTCCTTCTTTCAGGCTCCTCATGCTACTGGGCCTTGTGACAGGGTGAACTTTCTCCTAGATCCCCAGCAGTTTCCAAATCACTACTGTACCACAACCCTACTCCTCTGAGGCTGTTGCCTTTCTGGACCACTCACTGCCATCAAGTGATCTCTCTGCTACTCCCTCACATTTATCGAAGATTTGGCTCTATAGCCTTTCCATCTTAAGCTCCAAAATCATGCCATGGAGACTCTAAGGGTAGAGGGATGAGCCAGACCACTCCCTTAACTTCAGTGTCTTGACCCACTTCACTCCAAGAATCTTACCACCACTTGCAGATGCTCCTAAGAAATGACAAATTCTGATACTCCACTCTCTGACCACAACCTAACTTTTTAGCTTCCATTTCGCTATTGCTATGAGACCTTTTTTTTTTTTTTAAACCTCATTTCGATCTCAGGTCCTTTGATCCTTCCCTTTCCTCACTCTAACAAGCCTTTTCTGCAGCTCCACTTAGACCTGGGGAATTTCCACACTTTCAAGGGGCCCACCCTGGCCTTCCTCCATCTGCACTCTGATCAAAAGAACTAAGAGGAGGTGCCCATGCAGAGCCTCGCCCCTGCCCACCACACAACTATGCTTTGAGCAGCCAGGGCTCCAGGACTCCTTGCTCAAATGGCTCCCAGAGCCTATATGGGCTCCTTCCCTGGGTCAGCACTCCTGAGGTTGAACTGCACCATTGGTGTGTACACCTGTTGGACTGAGGGGTGTCATAGGTAGGAGAGAGTGTGGCTGGAGCTTGAACTTACAGGTGGGGGTGTCCATGCACATATGAGGCCCCTCAAGGTACAGGAGGGGGCCAGGGTGGACTCCCGATTGGACTATTGTCCCAGGTTACATAAATGTGAGCAGTGAGCCTTATGTATTAATCCAACATCCTTCTCTAAAACCCAAACTGCCCTGCTCCTAGTCCTTCTGCTATATCCATCTGCCCCAAACCATTTTAACTTCCCTATTCTTACATCTAGATTACTGAACAAGGTGGTAGATTTTGATGCATTTATATCATGGTCTCTGATTCGAGCTGGACTCTCAAGGCTTTAAGAAAATCCATCCATCAAGATCTGCCTCTCATTCCCCACACCACTTATTTCAAACTATGACCAGCCTCCCAACATTTCTCAGAGCTCTCACTGCTGCTAGCTGACCTTGCTGCCTATGTTACTGAGGCCATTACACAGAAATTCCCTCAATTTCTCACCTAGAAACATAGCTACATTGATAATCACCCTTTCTTCTTTTCTCCTAACTAGTAGAGGAGGCTATCTGTCTTGTCCAATTTCTCACTCTGTGCTTGGGTCCTCTCTCACCTCTTCTGGGAAGAGAAGAATTTTAAGTATCTCCTTTGTATTGTCTCTTTACACACATACACATGCCTGAGTCCTTAGTTTCCTCATCTAAATAAAGCAAAACAGTAACTTCCTTGATCCTGGGTCTCTCACTAGAAAACACCTTCTATTTCTCCCCTTCCCTTCATCACCAAGATTTTTCAGAATGGTTGAGCCAGCCTTGCTGTCTTCATGTTCTCACCTATCTTTGATTCTTCAATCTACTTCAGTCTGGGTCTTGGCCTCATAAAAAATGAAAACTGCTCTCAGAGGGTCCCAATTTCTATTAAACCCAACTGATGTACTTCAGTACTTACCTATCTTGACTTTTTGTGGTATTTGACAGTGTTGCAAGCAATTTTTTACTCCCTCTTTTTTGCAGTTTTCCCTTCTCTTAGCACCTGTGATAATAATTCTTTTCATTCTATGTCTCTGGCTGTATCTTCACAAGTTCCACCATCTGCTCTTCTTTTATCTTCTTCTTTAGGATTCCCCAGTATTCCTCAGGATTCAGTTCCATGCTCTCTTCTCCTCTCTTTTCATTTTATACACCCTTCTAGGTGTTCTGGTCCCCTTGTGTGGCTACATATGCAACCTACAGCTAAAGACTTCCACATCTGTATATCCAGCTCCAATCTCCTGAACTTTAGACTCACATATCTAACGCCTATTGGATAGCTCCACCTGGATGTCAATGGTCACCTCAAATCTACTGTGTCCAAAAATAAAGTGACGACCTTCCTTAGTTCCTAGAACCAAACCTGTCCTCCTCCTTTATTCCTTATCTCAGTTCAGATCACCAGCATGCATTCAGTTGCCCAAGTCAAAAACCTAGGAGACTTTCCAGATGCCTTCTGACATATCTTCCAGATCGCCTGCAGAATAATTCTTCTAAAATGTAAATCTTGTCATGGCACTTTCCTTCAGTGCCATGGTTCGGGATCAAGTTCTGACTTCACTGACTTCAGGATCAAGTTCAAGCTACTTACACAAGGCCCACTGGATCTGCCCCTATGTCACCCTTCTGCCCTTGAATCTATGCTCTTGGCATAAATAACTACTTTCACATCTCCCTAAGACTGTTAGGCTCTCTTCAGGCCTTTCCAATGTCTCCCCCTCTGCCTGGATACCTTTCCTCTCCCTTTCCTGAGAAACATCATTTCTATCATGTCTTATTTACCTTTTATATCTCAGCTCAGATTTCATTGGCTCCAGGAAGCCTTCTCTAACTACTTACAGCTGTTTTATTAATTCTTCCTCTGTGCTCCTAAACTATCCCACATGTACAGTGATCAAAGCACTTATCACACTGCATAGTATTCACTTATCTACTCAGCTGTGTCTCCAACAGACCCTGAACAGAGACTGCGTTTCAGTGATATTAGTAGGCCCTGAAATTAACATAGTTTGTGGTATATTTATATTTTAACAAGTTTACTCCCCAAATTCCACTTAAGGTTATTTGTTTAATACTTTTCTTCCATTATCTATATGTCCAAAACACAAGTTCCATCTGAGAGCGTTTAACTTCCATGGAGTATTATATAAAGTCCTGATATCCAATTAGGGAAGATGACACAGGTTGGATAGAATGGCATATAATGGATATGCAGGCATTCTGAACGTTGCCAAAGGTTTTTCTTGTGAATGAACTGCCACGCTGGGGAATCAGAGTCAGGAGCAGTACTCAACAGTTACTGAGCCCTCCGCTTTGGGTACTTACAGCCCTTAACAAAGGAAAGCGTTTGGTATTCAAGTTACTAGAGTTCCAGACAATAGCTTTTTCATTTGTGGGCCTTTTAATTTGGCTTAGGATCCAACTGTTTTATGAACAGAATGTTCTAAAGTTAAATGCCTAAGAATAAGTCAACTTTAAAAGTAAACAGAGATTTGCATTTTTAGCCAAAATTGTTTGTTTTGATGTTCTTTAGTGGAATTAATGTCCAGAAAGATCATTCCAGCTTTGTTTCTAAGTTTACAGAAAATGTAATTAAGTATGATCAAATGTGTTTATATCTCTCCTTATTCCCATTTTATTCCTGAGTTTTAAAGAAAAATGTGTGTCCTCCAACCTATGGTCTTCAGCTTTTCAGTCCTGCAATTTTCCCATTTACTGTCTTCAATTCCTTGCCTATCACTAATTCTTCCACACTAGTACACCAAAATTGCTCTGGCAAATGTCATTTTCCTGCTTTCCTAGTACTTCTTCCACTTCTCTGACCATTTCTTCTCAGACTCCTTTGCTGGCTCCTCCTCCTGTAACCATTCAAAAAAGTTGGGTGTCTCGCAGGATTCCAGCCAGATCTCAAGCTGGAGCTCCAGATCCACAGACATCTCAAATTCAGCATGTGCAGAACTTGACCTTTCTCACAATTCCCAATCTCAGTTTACCACTCTTCATCTAGGCTAACTTAGAAACACATCATGAATATGAATGATGATTATCATCATCAACCCTAATATATATTAAGAGTCTGTTCATGTGCCAGGTACGACATCAAGAGTTTATTACATGCCTTTCCTTATTCTATCCTCCCAACAAGCCAAGAGGCAGGTATTATTAACCCATTTTTACTGGGCACAGAGAAGTAAAGCAGCTTGCTCAAGGTCACGCAGCAGGGGCGGAGCTGGGATTTAAACCCAGGCCTGACTACACAGCCCATATTCTTAACTACTGTGCTATACTCCCGTTGCACCTGCATCCTAGAAAAGGAAAACATCAGGTTTCTTACCACTTGCAACTCCCTGATCTTTCATCCTGCTTGTAACGAGGAGAGAATAAGGTAGGCAGTTAAAGCATACACATTGACATCACTTATCTGATTTGTTACCCATTCTGCTCCCTGAAGGACTGCTGCAAGGGTTGTGGAGGAGTGCCCCACTTCAGCTTTCATGCAGCTCTGAAAAACAGGCTGTGTAGGCATGGGCAGCTTTTAGTCACCCATTTCCAAAGAGTAAAACAACTCAAACTGGGACAACCTGATGGCTACCGTTTGTACCCAGGCCTCATTTTTTTCCAGACTCCTTTGATTAACTATTTTTTTTTTAATTGAAGCATAGTTGATTTACAATGTTGTGTTTTTGGTCTAAAGCACAGTGATTTAGTTATACATATATATATATAATTATTCTTTTACAAGATAATGAATATAGTTCCCTGTGCTGTACAGTAGGACCTTGTTGTTTATCTATTTTACATATAGTAGAGTGTATCTGTTAATCCCAAACTCCTAGTTATCCCTCCCCTCGCTCTCCCCTTTGCTAACTTTATTTTCTATGTCTGTGAGTCTGTTTCTGTTTTGTAAATAAGCTCATTTGTATCATTTTTTAGATTCCACCTATAAGTGGTATCATATGATATTTGTCTTTCTCTGTCTGACTTACTTCACTTAGTGTGATAATTTCTAGGTCCATTCATGTTGCTACAAATGGCACTGTTCCATTCTTTCTTTTTAATGGCTGAGATGACTAACTATTCTTAGGTAAGCAGTGAACCACTTTTGATAAGGCACTCCTAGAAGCTGCAAACACTTTCTTGAAGTACTCATGCAGACAAATAATCTACATTTCTTTTAGATGAAGTTTAGCTGAGGCATTCTAAGAAATTTTCTATGCAACAATTGCTACTTCTTTATTCCCTGGTGATTTCTCAGATAAGAGATATTGACTTGTTACTATCATCTATGATTATACCTAAATTGTAGATTATATTCCCCCCTAAAAAGGCTTGTTATAAAGGGATTTCTCATAAAGTAAAATGGTTGATTCAGTCATTCCTTCAGTAAATATTTGCTGAAGTTACAAAGGCAAGACATAGTTATTGCCTTCTGGGAACTTACAGACTTGTAAAGAAGAGACATAGAGATGGATGAGAATCCAGGCAGCAGATTTTATACAAATAGAGCAAAGGGGAATTTAGAAAACAGAGCAAGTAACTACCTCAGGGAGGTTCTTAAATTTCTCTCTCTTTACACACACACACAAACACACACACTTTAGAATTTGGTTCTTCTCTTTCTTTTATATCCTTTGTATAAAATACTTTATTATTATTATTAGTTGTCAGTAAACAGCTAATAGAATTGATAGAGAATATCTTATTTTTATTTTATTTCAACTAATGTTTGTGGAAGGCCTTCTATGTATATTTCTGGAAATGTTACTCACGTTAGCTACTTCTAACTTCTAAATCCTTCAGTTTAATATTTTACGGTTTATGTCAACTTTCTCTATATAATCTGTACTGAGAAATTTAAAAATTAAAGATAATTCTGTGAAGAGTGTTTTGATCTTCTAAAAGAAAATCTGTTAGAAAAAGAATATGTTTATAAACTAAGCCCCTATATAGTACCTAGTACTCGGTAAATATTTGTTGCATGAATTAAAAACTGTGTGAATACTGAATGCCGGCCATAGGTTAGTTGGAGGTACACTAGGAAGGCTGAGTGGTATGTTATCCTAGGCCAGAGGGGAATGAAGAAGACAGCCTCCTTCTAATTCTACTAGAATGTAAGCTGTTTCAGAATGCAGATCAGGTCTTAGTCATCTTTTTATTTCTTGGCGAATGTGGAAGAATGTATCAGCACATAGCATGTGTTGTAAATGTTTAATCGAGTACAAGCAATGAAAAATCTAAATTAGCCTGTCTTAGAATGACTATTAAGTTCAGCCTCAGACACTAAGTAAATAAGCTGATAAAGCAATCAAGAGACAATTGCTAAGACAATAAAGTTGTTGAAGAAAAGTAATTAAAGTGAGGGATGTATCATAAAGATACTCTGAGTCATGGATAGATTATCTACAGGACATGCCAGTGTACTTAGAAAGCAAAGTACAATTTGACTGCTCTTGCTTCCACCTGCTGGTATGGGAAAGTAATTTTTAGAATTGTTTCTAAACAACAGAAAATGTTTAGCAGCTCTGGAAAAAAAAAAAGACTTTATGAAAAGATGGAACTTTCAAAGTACTCCTGCCAAGGTAACGCAGTGTATCTCACATAAACAGCCATTCACATAAATGTACACCATGAACTCAGCTCCAAATATTTTGAGTTCAGAGCAGAACTACCCTAAACATGGAGATATTCCAGTGGCCTTTATTCTGAGAAGTCTCCAGCATCTGATAAAGTTAAAAGGATTACCCACTTTCATTGTGCCATCCATTTTTCTGTACTCAAAAATGTAGCATTTAAATTTGAAGACTAAAATGATCAGTGCAACAGAAATGGTCCAATCTTGGGCTTATATCATGAAAACATACTATTTTGGAAACAGTGCCACATACAATCTCAGTTGTGTACAACTTCCTCTATAGATAAGGCTTAAAGGTAGGACTAATTATATCATACAAAGGCTCCTCTAGGAATAAATGACTTACTTTCAACTCTTTTTTAAAATGTTAGTGATCCATTTTAAAAAAAGGCAATTTTATTTTAGATTTTGGAATGTAATGGAAATAAGCTGTTTCCAAATTTCACTGTAAATAAATGAAAAGGACTATTCAAAGCCATCTTTTCCAACAAATAGGAATGAAAATTTAAAATGTTAGAAACTGCTTAAGGTCAAGTGAAGAACTATGTGACACTAGAAATATTTATAATATTTCTGCTGTAAAAAACAACTTTTAGAAAAGGCTCATATTACTAAGGTTATAAAGAATGAAATAGAAAATCTCAGGTTCTGAAAAATAAGAAGCAGAAGAAGATAGTAGTCTAATTGATTTTCTCCTAACTTTCTGTACAGGACAAGTAGTTTTATAATTACAGTTTTTAAAACAAATTTATTATAAATGGACATGAAAAAAATGACTCTTCTTATTAAGTCATTTGACTGGATTAAGTAAAGCCACCAGAGACCACAGAACATCTAAAATCAAGTGCTGTGTCACAAATGAAATCAAGGCTTCTTTAATAATTCATAAGTAAAGCGCCTACCACATACATGGAAAACCACAACTCAAAAAAAGACATTCTGCTTTTATTTTTCTCTAGGAGGATGAATAAATTGCTTCTGGCACATTTAATTGGTGTTTGGGGCATACTTTCTAGAATTGAAATTCTTAGTAAATTATTCAGGAGAGACTTCTCTCCTCAGTACATTATTTAACACTCAGGCTTTTTTTTTTTTTTTTTTTGGGTCATTGACATGTGGATATTTTGTTGAGTGAATGATGATGCCTGGGGGAGGGTATAGCCCAGCAGTAGAGTGCCTGCTTAGCATGCACGAGTTCCTTGGTTCAATCCCCAATACCTCTGTCAAAATAAATAAATAAAACTAATTACCTCCCTTCCCTAAAAAAATAAAAATTAAAAAAAAAAAATGATGACGCCTAAATCCTCATCCTAGGCCTGGCTAATATCTCGTTTGCTTTTCTTTTTAAAGACTGGTTCAACCACAAATAGGTGTTTATTATTTTTACATGTGACAATGGTGCTGTGATTATGTATTTTTGGAAAAAGAATTTATCTCTTAGAACTATAGATGGAAATACTTACGATTATACTTATGATTCAAGTAATATAATGTTGGGCATATGTTTCAAAATAATTAGTGGATGGAGAGGTATATGAAAAGAGTCGTGAGCTGACAATTTTGAAGCTTGCTAATGGGGAGGTTCATTATACTAATTTCTTAACTTTTATTTATGATTGAAAATTTACATAATAAAAAGTAGAAAAAATAACTGTTCATGTGCTTAGCTCCAGTTGCTATTCTAAATTCAGATATGTGGTTTAAAAAACATACAAACTCAACATTAAGACAACACTCATGCTGACAAGCATATTAAAAGGGATCATAAGTGGAGCCAACCCCAAGGGGAAACTAGAGCACAAGTGAGAATAAAAATATTTAATCAAAAAATGAAGATTTCATAAATTCACAGTTGAAAGGGGTCTAAGAAACCAGCTAGTTCAAGTCCTATAATTTAGGATGAAACTCAGTGATGCTAAATCACAAATAATTAACTAAAGGCCTGTGCTTAAGCATTTAACTTTATTGCAAAGACAGTGAATGTTCTGCGATAAATGGATTATAAAAGAAGATTCAAAGTGATTCTGCTTTCTAGATTCTAAACCTTGAGGCTGACAACTTTAAGCACAGCTATCAAATACTTCAGCTAGTTATGAATAAGCCTCTAGCTGCTGTTTGGCCACTGCCAACCACCACCACAGCTACCATCAATAATAACAGTGTGAGCCATTTACACAGCAGGTGTGGCTTTACATATACTAAAAACACTGCGATATAGACTCTATTACTATCTCTACTATCAGAAATGATGAAACTGAGGCACAGAGAGGTCAAATAACTTACCCAAGGTCACACAGCTAGAAGTGGTAACGCAGGCAGTCCAGCTCTGGAGTCAGTGCTATTAAGCACTATACTGTATCACCAGTCACACTAATCACTGTGGCAGTTCTGCCGTTCTCTTCAAGTTGTCCACAGCTTTTAATCTAATACCTCATCAATGTCTGCTACTTTTCTTTATTCTCTCTTGTCCTTACTGAGAGACAGACAGAGACAAAATCACAAGGCGCAGCCTATATGGCTCTGTGAAGATCCTTGCTGTGTCCCAGTACTCCCGCTGGTCTGGCACAGCAACCCCCAGAAGACAACTGTCATTAACTTATGTAAGGAGTGAGTAAATCCACAGACTATGGTGAGAGAGGAAAACACCGATGCCTTGCATTTCTACAGTACATAAGCATACTTAGCAGATTTTACTTTAAGATGACAAAAATGATTTCAAATTCTTTGCCTACATATCAAAAGGCTAATCTTCCTCACCAATAAAAGATAAAAGACAGGTTTTCAAAACATTTCCTAACGAAGATGAAAGACCAGCCTTAAGTCCTTTAGATTTGCAAGTCACAGTGAAAGCAGGGAAAGCATCTACTTGAATATAAGGCAGAGTTGTTCACGCACTTATGAAGTGCTAATTATGTCCACGTACTGCACTAAGTGCTTTTATGCATTATCTCATTTAATTGGCAGTCTATAGATGAAGAAACTGAGGGATAGAGAGGTTGAGTTAATCATGCCAAAGTCACACAACTAAGTTAAGTGGTAGATCCAGCATGTGAACAAGGCGATCTTAATCCAGAGTCTGAAATATTAGCTATTTACTAAGCTGCCTCTTTCAACCTAAAAATGTTCTATTATTTTGTATCAGCCAAGCTGTTGCTTACCAACAGAATAATAGCATTTCAGAACTGGAGGTCATCTAGATTGAGAGTCCCTTCGATAGCAACCCAGTAAGACCTGGTGAGATGAAGGTGGGAGGAGAGGGGGAGGCTATGATGATGACCATGTTTCTGCTTTGTGTGGATGGCAGTGACAGCCAAAGGGTTCAGGAGGAAAAGCAGATTAGAATGTTTCTTTTTTCTTTTTTTGGTGGGGAGAGTGGGAGGGTTTGGGTGAACAGGAACTTTACATACATTCAATTTTAGACACACTGAGTTCCTAAGGCCAGGAAGACATCCAAGGAGAGATGCATAGTAGGCATTTGGAATTCAGGAGAAAGTGAGCACAGGGCTACTTGCTAAAGGGAAAAGATGAATAAGGCTTCGAGGAGCTTACCGGCTAATATGGCAGAAAAACACATTAGAGTTAGTGGAGCAGATACTTACTGATTTTCTGTGTACCAAAGATAACAACAATATAGTGGTGTAAATGCAACTACAGAGTTACATACAAGAAGCTACAGTTGGACAGAGAAACAACACTCAGACTGGGGAGTCAGAGCAAGTTTCCTGGAGAGGGAGCATGAATAGGAATTACCTAGGAAAGGAGGCGGTGGGGTGTGTGGAGAGGTGTAAAGAGCAAGCCTGGGATAGAAGACAGGACTAGCAAAGAGCCATTTTCAATCACTGGCAGTGTATTCCAAGAATTACAACCAATTTGGAAGTTAGAAATGGAAATTAGAGAAGAGACATGGCTGGAGAGGATGACAAACAAAATTCCTTGGGCTACTTATGTCATTCTGGTGACCTTAAACTTTGTATGGTAAGTCATGGGAAGCCCTGAGTGAGAGGGTAAGATCTATGTTTTAGCCAGGCACTCAGAGGGGAAGTGCGGAAAGTCAAATTTAGGAGGCAATGGAGATCCTTTAGGAGGCTTCAATAATTCAGATGCACAACTAGAATTAAAAGCGGTAGCTGAAGTGGGAGAGGGAACCATGGATTCAAGAAATGCCCAAGAAGTAAAACTGGCAGGACTTTATGAAAGATGGGATGCCGAAGTTTCTAATTTGTGTGAGATGGTGGTGGTACTACTACTGATAAACACAGCAATACTGAAACAAACAGAAAGTGCAAGAACAAGGTCAGGTTTGGAGAAACATTACTAGGTAAGTTTGGGCCATGTCGATTTTTCAGTGCCTGTGAGATATGCCAGGGTGTAGAAGTGTGGTGATCTGGCAACTGGATATATGAACCTGGAGGCAAGGAGAGGGCGGGCTCCAGGTAGGTGACACAGATGCAGATGTCTTCAGGTGTGTACAATTCTTAGAATAAAGTGGGGCATCTAAGGACAGTATGTAGATAAGAACACCGGGGAAGTCTGGAACAGTAGGGAAAGGAAAAGAGCATGCTAGGTGGGCTGAGGGAAGGTTTCAGACAGGAGGGTGTGTGGAACAGACTTCAGCATGTACGTATGTCAGCTCAAGGAAAGGGGACAGAAAAGAGACCGAATAGACACTTGAGAAAAACCAAAGCTTGAGAGGCAAGTGTCAGGAAAAGGAAGCTTGAAAGAAATTTGAGGAATGCTCATAATAGAGGAAAATTAGGAATTTATTTCTCTAGAAGTTGAGCAAATGTGTCTGTTGGTACAAATGTAAATTGGTGCAGCCACTATGGAGATCAGTACGGAGGTTCCTTAAAAAACTACAAATAGACTACCATATGATCCAGCAATCCCACTCCTGGTTATATATCCAGAGAAAACTCTAATTTGAAAAGATACATGCACCCCAGTGTTCATAGCAGCACTATGTTCAATAGCCAAGACATGGAAACAACCTAAATGTCCACTGAAAGATGACTGGATAAAGAAGTTGTGGTAGATACACACACACACACACACACACATACATATACATTTCAGCCACAAAAAAGAATGAAAGAATGCCATTTGCAGCAACACGGATGGGCCTAGAGATTATCACACTAAGTGAAGTAAGTCAGGCAGAGGAAGACAAATATCATAAGATACCACTTACATGTGAAATCCAAAATATGATATGAATGAACTTATTTGCAAAACAGAAACAGACTCACATGCATATAAAACAAACTTATGGTTACCACAGGGGAAGGGGGTAGGGATAAGTTAGAGGAGTCTGGGATTAACATATATAAGATAGATAACCAACAAAGGCCTACTGTATAGCACAGGGAACTATCTTGCAACAATCTATTAAAAAAAAAAAAAGGATCTGAAAAAGAAAAGATTTATATAAACATGTGAAACTGAATCACTTTGCCATACACCTGAAACTAACTTAACATTATAAAGCAACTATACTTCAATAAAAAATTAAACTAAATTAGAAAAAAAAAAAAAGAATGTCTGGCCAACAGTGTAAATGTCACAAGGACACCAAGCAAAGTCAGGACTGAGAAGTATCCACTGCATCTGGCAACTAACACCCAAGGATTAAAGTGTCATCTGATCAGTGGCTCTTTCCTCCCTTGTTCTTTGGCAGCCACATCAAGCTGCTAATTCACACTGAACCGGAAAACAACTCAAGTTTCTAGTTTTTCCCACGTGCTGCTCTTCCAGCATCCTGTTCTCAGGCAGGTGATGTGTGTAGCTTAAATATGAGACTTCATATTTGATACTCCTAAGAATCTCCTCCTTACTAGAATGGTGTTGCAGCGAGCTGAGAGCCTCTGGAACTTTAATTGTTTCCCCTTCACTTAGAGTCACCTAAAAATTTCATCAGTAGGTCACTTCTATCTTCCCCCAGTCACTGATAAAGCATTCGTGAGCTTCAGTAGCCACAAATACAGAGTGTCCTCCACCGATAATTGCTAAACCTAAGAATTTTCGGCTTTATAATGCAAAAGCTATATGCACCTTCTAGAAGCCATACTTCAAATTGTTAATTTCATCTTTTCCTGGGCTAGTGATACCCGGGACGATCCCCTGCTATGATGCTGGGCGGCAGCAGCAAGCTACAGCTCCCAGTCAGCCAGGCGATCACGAGGGTGAACAAATGATACACTTACTATCACTCCATACCCACACAACTGTTCGGTTTTTTTACTTTCAGTACCATACTCAATAAATTACATGAGGAGTTCAACACTATTCTAAAATAGGCTTTGTGTCAGGTGACTTTGCCCCACTGTAGGCTAAGTGTTCTGAGAACACTTAAGGCAGGCTAGGTTTGGTTACGATGTTTGGTTAAGTTAGGTGTATTAAATGCATTTTGACTTATTTTCAACTTATGATGGGTTTATCGTGGCATAAGCACACCATAAGTTAAAGAAGATCTGTACTCAGTTCTTAATTGTACAAGTCCTCAGGACTACATTTTTCTTCTACCTTGAATGGAAGGGAGGAAACTATGTCACTATGTACTTAACTTGGTATCAAGCGCCATGCTAGACGTTCTCACATACATTAGTTGCTGCAATCCCTACAAAAATTATGAGAGATGGTTAATATTATCTCTATATTAGGTTTGAAGAAACTGGGACTTAGATTACACAAGCATTTGAAACTAGATCTGCCTCTAAAGCTATTCTAAGCTATATGGTTTGCACATCCTCTTTTCTTTTTTTTTTTTTTTTGTGTAAATCTTTACATACTGAGATTTGAGGGTTTTTTTTTTTTCAGGCTTTATTGAGGTATAATTCACATATAAGATTACATAAGTTTAAGGTGTAGCATTTTCCTTCTTGGAGTCATTTCATTAATTTCTAGCATGTTTGCCTTGGACATTGAACTTACTCAGTGTGCTTATTTCTAAACTTGGGTAAATAGTCTGAAAATCCACTCCCCTGATCTTCACATGTCCAAAGCCTTCCATCCTGCAGTTACGACCTCACCCCTCCCTTTTATCCTGAAAGTCATCTCTTGCACCCCGAGCTCCCGTATCAGTTTCTCTGTTACTCTCTGTGATAATTATCACCTCTAGCTTGTATTCTAATTACTTATGTATGTACCTTATCACCCTAAGTAGCCTGTACTGCCTTGGCCTTTTAAGAAAAGTCAGAATAAGAAATATCCTTTATAAAGTCTACTTCTGCATTTATCAAGTAAGTGTTCTTGCGACTATTATTCATTGCATTTACTCAGTTTCCTCTATACAATGCATCTACATGATAAATTTATCTCACAAACAGTACCAGGAAAAACTTTGTTCCTGATCATTTTTAACAATATGTTTTCCCTTTGCCTTTATTGCTAGAAAGCTCACAGCAAAATTCTGAACCCAGTTAAAACGACTAGACTGACCCTAACGGTTTAAAAATTTTTTGCCTAATATACTTTTCTTTTTATTAACTGTAAGGTATATTTTTAAGTAAGCAATCAAACATTAATTATGGTAAAGAGGGGAGTAAAAGTAAATTTGAACAAACAAATAATAGCAGCCTAGGTGCCTTGCAAACAGGGTCTGAGTTTGTTTTACATCCATCCTCGTGATATTTAGCACAGTCCCTGGCATATAGTAACTGCATTCAGTTAATATTTGTGGCATGACTGAATGAAGATTTACAAGTTACACATATGTTTCAGCCACATTCTACTACTACCATTTCTGTAACTTCACAATTTTTCAAAGTCATTAAAAACATTTTTGATGAGCTGCTACACACCTTACTGAGCAGCCTTGGGTCTTTTTCGCCATTCCGAGAACGTTTCCTTGTTTTCACTTCCCTTTAGCTACTTCGGTGCAGTTATGGGAGTACAGTTCTGATGGCACAGAGATGTGTTTTCAGGATATGAATTCATCATCATGGCTTTTTTGGGTTCTTCTGGGTACTTTTTCTGCTGGGTAGGGCAGGCTGCATGTCATTACCTTCTTGGTGTGACTAACAAGTATTTCTGCTTTCCTTAGGATTATGCTCTGCGCGAAGTTATGTACTTTCCCAGTCTCAAATAACTCCCACATCATACTAGTCCAGAGAGTCTGGTTTCCCTGCCCTGAGCTGGCCCAAGGCCCACTCATGAGAAGTTCACCTTCTATTCTTTCTCAGCTTGGTTCCTTCTGACCCAGTAATTCAGAGCCTGACGCCTCCTCCAGTTTCTTCCGTATCCAGGTTGTAATATATGAGATAATATATATTATAATATATTAATATAACATATTAACATATAAGAGATAATATACATTATATTAATATATTAACATATATTAACATATAGAGGATTCATTAATTAGACTGCTACTCTATAGATCTCCCAACTAGGTCTGTGGGGGTACCAAGTCACTATTTGAATGCTCCCAGTGATGACAAGGGAATATGACAAAGATCATGTCTTTTAATATATGGTTTCTCTTTTGCCTCGTATACCTTGTATATACACAAAATTCCTATAAATCTGTTGGTTAAGTTAGCTTCCTACTGCATATTACTCTACTCTGTAATTTTTATTACACAACTAGGTATAAATTAATACTTAAGACATAGTCATTTCCTCTGGCAACTTTTTTTTTTCACATAAAGAAATTCACAGTGAGCTATTTCATACAGGATTTGAAATATTTACTTTCTACTGAAAGTTATACCTGTCATTGTCAATATAAAAATGCCAAATCTAGGCCTTACTCCTTAAACATCAGGAATGAATGCTGAATTTTCAGTTATTATCACAGATAACATCTTTTTATCCAGCCACTCAAAAAATACATTTGTTAAGTAACTACTCTAGGAACAACTCCATGCTAAGTGCTGAGGTACAGACATGAACAACCACCAAAAAATTGGCTCCTGATCTCAGAAAACTTGTGAACTAGTGAGGAAGACAAACACTATTAATAATAATATGTGTGCTATGAAAGTCCTTGTAGCTGTCAGAGGAATCAGATTTAGCAGGAGTTCAGTGCAGTGGCAGGCACAGGCAAAATACACTATAAATATGCATTTCTGAATGGAAATCAAATGAAATGTATCTAGAATATATAAACAGTACTTAAATTCAATATGAAAAAAATAAACAACCAAATAGGAAAATGGACAAAAGACACAAACAGGCATAAAATACAAATCGCAAATGAACATGAAAACATACTCAAACTCATCAGTAACAACGGTAATGCATAGAAAAACCAAGATGTACCATTTTACAGCCATTGGATTGGTAAAAGATCTGACAACACCAGGAATTGCAAAGGACAGAGGATCAATGGCTACTCATTAATGCTACACAGGGAAAGGGAGTAAATTAGGATCGCCACTTTGGAAAAGGACTGGACATCATTTGGTAAAGTTGAGAATGTATATAAATCCTACAAACCCAGCAATTTTTCGTAGGTGTATACCCTTGAACATATATCAGGAGAGATTACAAGAATATTCACAGCAGTACTGCTTATAACAGCAAACAACTGGGAGCAACCCAAATATTCATTGACAAGAAAATGGAGAATAAATTTTGGAATGGCCATACAGTGAAAGATCTTACAACCATAAAAATGAACCACAGCCATGTCAAATTAGTTTCAGCATGTGAATCTAAACCATATATTGTTTTGGGAAACATACATTTGTGGTTACATTTTAAAGAAAAGCAAGAGGATGATAAATGTAAATTCAGGACACGGATTATCTCTGGGATGAAGAGGAGAGATATGGTTGGAAAGGGGCTCACAAGAGCCTTCAAAGATACTAGAAATATCTTTTTGGATATATAGATACCTTTGTTCTATTCTTTTAAATATATAGATACAAGACATTTTATGTACAATATTTTACAACAACTTTTAAGATGAATGACAGGTATTAGCCAGGCTGTGTAAAGATAGGGGAAGAGAAGAATGCTCCAAGTGAGGGATTAACATGTGTAAATTTAAGGCCAGGAGATGAGGATATGGACTCCGGCTGAAACCCTGAGTTCATGGAGTGAGAGAAGCTGGGAGAGCTAAGTCAAGGTCAGAATGTGTAGGGATTCTGTGTAGGGATTTATAAACCATGTGAACGAGTTTTGATTTTTTCCTAAGATTAATGGCAATCAAAAGAAGAATTTTAAACTGGAGTGTGACACATCACATTTGCATTTCATAAGGATCCCTGTTTTCATAAGGAAAGTGTACTAGGGGGAAGCAAAACTTGAGGCTGGGACTCATGATGAAGATTTAGATTATAGTGGTGGTACCACAAATAGAGAAAAGAGAAAGAATTTGAAGACTTGGCAGTTGATGGAAAAAGCAGAGAGAGGAAAAGGCCAGGAACAGCTTTGAGGCTTCTGACTCGGGTAAACAGTAACGTTCAGTGAGACAGAAAACAACGGCAAAAGAGCAGATTGTTAAGGGAAGGCTGTAAATTTAGTTTGGGATAAGGTGGCATTGAAATTGAAATTAAACAATAACATAACAGGTGCTCAATAAATATCTGTAAAATGAAAAAGTGTCTGAATATGAGTTCTCCAAAAAAAAAATCTGTTCAATTGGTAGCTGGAATCTAGTATCAGTCACCTACTTCATTTTTACATAAATAATTCGTGTTTCTCTGTTGTGCCTTGGCAGAAAAGAATTCCTGTGAAAACCATAAAGTTGTATATATGTAAAATCTTCAGTATTAGAACAATAAGCTCTAACAATGTAGCCCTTATTGTATAGATGTTACGCATTGCAGCAAGCAGGCTTCACCTGAAAGCTGTGATTATTTCAGTCACTACAATTCTGACTACGACATGAGGCAGAGAAAAAAAATAGGTATCAAAGATACCAGCTAAATGTGGTTGGGAAATAAGAGGGTACCTTCTGAATGCTATGTAGGAGGTGTAGATAATCTCAGAGTAGGTGAAATAGGACAAGTCTTCCAAACTGAGCTACGGTGAATCAGAAACCTGTATTTTATAGGCTGAACTTTCTCTTATACTTACTGCAGCTTCTGTGTTGATTTTCTTTTTGTTTGGCATAATAATTAGAAAATTTCTTTCAAAAAAAAGTCAGTCTTCATGACAGAGAAAGGGTTTAATAGCGAAAAATGAAATATAACAGAAGAAATCTAGCTGATTTAAAAAACATAATCTTGGGGTAGGGCATGAGACCAGAGGGAGAAGTCATAAAGGAAAAAAGAATGATATGCCCTATTGCAGTAAAAATTTAAACTTTTGTAGGGCAAAAAACCAAAAAGCAGTAACAGTCCACCTCAAAATTCAAAGACAAAAAAAAATTTGCAACATCTACAAAAGGCTCTTACAAATGAATAATCTCAATTTGAAAACCTCCGAAATACAACTAGGCAACTCACAAATATAAAAATAACAGCTAATATTTATTGAGCTTTTAGGTGCTATTGTGGACTAACTGCTAAAATGGCCTCTGTTCTCCATCCTTCTATGTATCTATGCCTTCTGTTAATTTGAGTTTGCTGTCCCCCTCATCAAAAACAGGGTCTATTTCCTTATTTTTTAAATCTGGGCTGGCCTTAGGACTTGCTCTGGCTGGTAAAATGTGGCAAGTTGAGGGTGTTCCAATGCTCAACCGTGGCCTTAGGAAGGCTTTGTATAGTCCCACACTCATGGAATCCTGCCACCGCCAACAGAACAAGCTAGGCGGCCTCCTGGAGGAAGGGCGATGATGTGAAAGAGAGCCAAGCGGCCAGAGCTTTGGCCACCCTAGAGCCTCAAACACGTACGAGAGCTCAGCCAAGATCAGCAGAGCTGCCTACACAACGCACGGCTGATTGGAGGTGCAGAATGAGCCCAGCCAAGATCAGAAAAACTACGTTAACAAACATGTAGATCTGAAAAATATTTATCATTGTACTCTACTGAGATTTATTTATTATACAGCATTCTTGTGGCAATAGTAATTGATTAAGCCAGGCAATGCTCAAAGTGCTCTATATTTGTTATCTCTCAATCTTAAAAAGGTGATATGAGTTAATAAAAAATATATATATACAGTGGCCTCTGCCTTTAGTTTCTGGCACAGAGCTCCTAAAACCCTTGTAATTTCCCAAGTGATAAGAGCACCAGGAACATATTTTGTTCCAATAGTTGGTCTCTGACCTTGGTTCCTGACACAGGACTCCTGAAATCCTTATAGTTTCCTGGGTGATAAGAGTGCCTTTTGTTCTACTGATGTGACCCTGAGTGGGCTCCTGGATGGGAGCTGGTCAATGGAAAGACCAAGCCATAATTAAAAGCTGGGCATTTTCAGCCCTGCCACCCCCCACCCTCATCATGCCTACCTGGTGAAGCCTCCACAAAATTCCAACAGTATGGAGTTTGGAGAGCTTCCAGGTCAGTGAACATATCCATACCCACAGGATGACACACCCCAGCTCCACAGGCTCCCACGCTTGGGATCCTCCCAGATCTTGCCCTATACATCTCTTCATCTGGCTGTTCATCTATATCCTTACAATATCCTTTAATAAACTGGTAAATGTAAGTGTTTCCCTGGGTCCTGTGAACTGCTCTAGTAAATTAATCAAACCCAAGGATGGGGTTGTCGGGACCCCAGATTTATAACCAATGGGTCAGAAGCACAGGTGACAACATGGACTTGCAACCGGCATTTGAGTGGGATGGGAACAGTCTTACAGGACTGATTCCTCGAGCTGTGGGATCTGATGTTATTTCCAGATAAAAAATGGCAGAATTAAGTTATAGGACACTCAGCTGGTGTTGCAGAGAATGTTGTGGGGGAAAAACCTACAGACGCTTGGTGATGAGAAGCGTTGGAAGTGAAAGGTACTGTGTGAGCAGTAAAGGAGACTCACAGGAGAAGGGAGACTAGGGTTTTCTAGCATAGGTGAGTACAATTTTCCCCTCTCTTGTCTCATCCCCTACTCACCTGTCTGATCTCTTCCATTCTAGTCACAGTGCCCTCTCCGCTTTCTCAAATACACCATTTGAGGCACAGCATCAGCTTAGCAAGCGCTTTCCTGTCAAATCTTTAATTATGTTCTGACCAACATATACTAAGTACACCCTTTCCTCCTTCACTTTTGCTCCTTAGCACATTTCCCCATCTAACATACTCTATATTTTCCTTAGTTGTCTCTTCTTCAAAGGTAAGCTCCATGAACACAGGGATTCTGGGCTGCTTGGTCCATTGCTGTATCCCTAGATAGAATACCGTTCGGCACATAATACTCAATAAATATTCGGTGAGTGAAGGAATCAGCCAAATTTACTGATGAGGAAACACACAAAGAGAAGCTAGGTAACTGCCTGAGATCACAGTGCTAGTCAGTGGCAAAGCCAGCATTCAAACTTAGACAAGCTGGCTCCAAATTATTGCAGCCTACCTGTCTAGTCCAGACGACTTTGCTACATGTCTTCCTAACGCAGAGCTTAGCATACACATATGTACCCAATAAACATCACCTTCCTTCATTCTTCATATTTTAATCTAGGTGCTTCTCCCCATGGAAGTTCCGTGCTTTTTCTTAACCAAAGAGGCGACAGAACAACAGCAAAAATAAACCCTCCTTTACAACTTTCTAAAATTCATTTTTATAAATAATTTCAGTCTAGCATCTGAAACTTGAAACTTAACACCTTTTCTTCTTTAAAAAAACTTTATTAGTTTATTTTTCTTTTTCTAGCACTGTTGTTCTAAAAATTTGGGGTATATAGCTACTGGATTTGGTGGGAAATTTTCAAGTTTATTTAATTACAGTCAGATACATAAACATTATTACATTTATGAATGACTGTAATTTAATTTGTCTAACTTTCTAATATTTCTCATATAAATAATTTCTCACATCAGAAAACAAACAACTTTCTTGGTTTCTAAATCACAAGTTCTTAATTTTTGTTAAGGAATTATAGTCACCAAATAAACCTTCAATAATATAAGTAAATGCAAATTATAATAAGAGGAGTTTCCACTTATTAAATTGGTAATGATAAAAAATATTAAAATGCCTGGTGTTGGTAAAGGTGTAGGAAACTAACATTGTATATTTTGCTAGTAAGAGCATAATTTGGTAGAAACATTTTGAAGAAGGGTACGTAGTAAGTACCAAAAGCCTGAAAGATGTGTGTACCTTTTGATGTACAGATTCCATTGCTAAGAACTCATACTAAAGAAATAATTAAGGATTTAGGAAAAAATTTAACAGCAAAAACGTTTATTTAAGCACTGCTACGCATAGCATGAAGTTGGAAATAGATGACACATCCAACAGTAGGCATAACTTGGATTGTCATCCATCCCCAGATAGACTACATTATAGGTGTTTATAGTATGGAAGGATGTTTATATTACATAAAAATTACAATAGAATGGATTATATAATCTCATATTTATTAAAAAATGTCTGTACATGGAAAAGATTTTGGAAGCTATTAGTAATTGGTTCTTCTGGATGGGTGGATTGTATATATTTTCTTTTGCTTCTCAATATTTTCCAAGTTTTCTACAAAGAACATGCATTGCTATTATAACTTTATAAATCAAACTTCCTTTTCTAGTTGAAAGAGGAAACTAGGGCTATTCTAGATATAATTGGACAAAATACTGTTGAATCATCTCTCTCATTTCTTTGACCATGCCATCCATCCCTCACTCTATAGTACACATTAGATTTTGCTTGGCTCGTATGCTGTACAATCTGGCCTCAAGGAGGGGACATTCTCCTGATTTAATTTCTGTGGCAATAAGAGTTGAAAGAAACCTTAGATATCATTTAGTCTATTCCTTTTCATTTTACAAAATAAGGAATTTGAGAGAAATCCAAGAAATTGGATGATTTAACTAAGGTCACAAGGCTACCTAAGCAGCAACTAAAATCCAGTCTCCAGATTCCCCATCTGCTTATTCCCAAGTAATTGGCTTAACAGCCCTCATCAATGATCCTGGCTGCCAAGTTGGCTTTGGGGAGGGGGTACACAGCAGCTCCACCAACAGGAAAACCCAAAAGAAATCATAAGCCAGTTGAACAAAAACCTAGTTACTCTTATAACACTAAAATGAACTCCCAAGTGTCAGAGGAACATGAAAAATATATCAAGAGTACATAGAGGTTCTTCCATGTTGTCAAGTATTGACTCCTTTAGGAAGATACAGATGTTGAAACAAAGAAATTTTGTGATTAAGTCACTCACGAACCACGCGTTGATGACTGCTACTACTACTGTAGGAGTTGATTAACGGCAATATATATCCTTAAGTAACAAAATAGTTCATATATTTATGGTAGATTGTTAGTGTCTAAAAAAGCAATAATTATATGGCTTTTAACATTTATTTTCTTCCATGCATAAACAAAGAATATGAATAACACATATCAGTGGTTCTCAAAATGTGGTCTGCCATCCTGGGTGGGTGTATGGGGAATAGTTGTTGAGACTATTTCAGTAAGTATGTGAGGCTGAAAGTATTTCGTAATAATACTAAGACATTATTCACCTTTTCACTTGGTTGATGTCTGCACTGATGGTGAAAAGCAATGGTAGATAAAATGGTTGGCACTTTAGAACAAATCAAGGCAGTGGCACCAAACTGTTCTAGCAGTCACTATGTTCTTCACTGCCACTCCCTCAGGCTAAAAATAATGTCAACTTCACTTTAAAATGTCCTTGGTGTGATAGTAAAAATTATTAATTTTATTAAATCTCAACCATTTAATATATATGTGTGGCAAAGTAGCCATAAAGCACGCCTGCTGCATACCTGGGTACAATGGTTGTCCAGGGGCTCTGGCTGTCCGAATAAAAAGCACTTGTGCAACTGACTGAACTTTGAGCTGAAATAGCTGCTTTTTTCACAGAACACCATTGGTACTTGAAAAAAACGAGTGGCAGACAAACTACGGTTACTCAGACTTAAGTACTTGGCAGAGATTCTCTCAAGAAAGCATGCCTGTCACTTCAAGGAAGACTACTGAAAGTATTTGTTACCAATGAAAAAATGCCAGCTTTCAAATGAAAATTAGAATTTTGAAAAATTGTATCTGCCACCATGAGCTTACCAGCTTCCTAATATTTGATGACTTTTGCAATGGGATGATGATATTAAGGAGTATGATTGCTTGATACTGTCTAATGAAATGTGTCAACATTAAGGAAGATCTGTGTAACACAGTGAAGACTATTTTCGAAATGATCAGTGTTTGATATTACAAAATCACTCAAACTGTAAGACAGATCTTTGGATTTTAATGTCACAGTAGGAAAAGTACATTGATAGTTTCATATTTCATGCTGCAATCATCCTTTAAAAAACTACCACTTGTCACACTTTGATGTGATATCAAAGAATACCCATGATGATCTTAAAAGATCTATTAAAATACACCTCTTTTTCCAACTATATATGACAGGTGGGATTTTCTTCATTTTCTTAATCCAAAACTAATCAGTGCAACAGAGTAAATGCAGAAGCAGTTGTAAGAATCCAGCTATCTTCCATTAAGTCACAGATTTGTTTTACAAAAGTGCAAAACAATGCTACTCCAAGGGTGATTCTTATTTAAGAAAACAAAACAAAACCCAGAAAACAAGTGTTGATGAAGATGTAGAAAAACCAGGACTCTTGTGCTTTGTCAATGGAGTGTAAAATGGTACAGCTGCTGTGGAAAACAGTATGGTGGTTCCTCAAAAATTAAACACAGAATTACCATATGATCCAGTAATCCCTTTTCTATGTATATACCACAGAGAATTGAAAGCAGAGACTTAAACAGATATGTGCACATCAATGGTCATAGCAGTATTATTCAAAATAGCCAAAAGATGGAAACAATCCAGTGTCCAAGGATGGATGAGTGGACAAATGAAATGTGGTATGTCCATACAATGAAATACTATTCAATCTTAAAAAGGAAGGAAATTCTGACATATGCTACAACATGGATGAACCTTAAAGACATTATGCTAAGTGAAATAAAACAGTCACAGAAGAACAGATACTGTACGACTCCACTAGCATGAAGTACTTAAAATAGTCAAATTCATAGAGACAGAAAGGATAGTGGTTACCAAGGATTGAGAGAGGGGATAATTAGGAGTTATTGTTTAATGAGTTTGGGATGATAAAAAAAGTTCCAGAGACAGATAGTGGTAATGATTACATAACAATGTGAATGCACTTCATGCCACTGAACTATGCACTTAAAAAAGATTAAAATGGTAAATTTTGTGTATATATTACAATTAAAAAAAACTGAAAAAAAAATCTAAGGAAAAAAAAAACCCATGTCACTCTTCTCAGACATTTTTGGAAACATTTTGGGAAATAGTTATTTTCCATTAAAAATGTTATTTATGCATGTAATGAGTTTATTATTGTTTTTAAAATAAACTAATAAATACTTAAAAAATCTCCCTGGTTTCATTTCTAATATGGTAAATATGGAAATATACAACTCATGTAAACAGAAGCTCTTAAGTCTTCAGTAAGTTTTGAGTGGTAAAGAGGTCCTGAGACTAAAAAGTTTGAGAACTACTGTCTTATTTGAAATTTATTCTCTTTTTATACCTGCGTTATATGAAGACATACATTTCTTCATTTGTTGGTTTAGCTTCATTTGACAGCTATATCACTTGTAGCCTGCAGACTAAAAGGACATCCTGGAACATGGTCAAAATCATCACATTAACTCTTTATGATTTCTATTGTTCCTGCATGCACCAAAACTACAAGGACTGAACAGCAAAAAGCTCCACAGATGACTGGAAGCATACAACAGGAAACTGTTAAAAAGCTTACATGCTGATTGGTATGTTCTAAAGTAGTTTTATAAGGATCTAGCAAGAAACACACATTTTCCTTTTTCTGTTGGATCTTCATTCGGATTTTCAGTTCAAGGCTAAATTTGGGAATCGGGGTGGTAGTGGCATTGTTTCCGAAAACCACTCCATCCAGCGAATCCGTGCTAAGAATTTAATTCTCTCACCATCTTACTCCTGGTCTATTGCAGAGGGGTGTGGTTAGGGAGCTAGGAAGCAATCCAAATCAGCAGCTGAGGCTGCCCCAAACCCTGTGCAAGCAATCATTTCCTCCATTTTGGGCCAAGTCAATTTTCCCCGGCAAGAGGCAGACTGTTTCATGCGGAAGAATTAAATTAAAAGGAAACTAGAAAGCATGGGCAGAAATAAGTAGCAAAACCATAGCGGCTTTATCGTGTGTGGATGTTAAACGATTTGTAAGCCAATGGTATGCATGAGGGGCAAATGAAAATTGTTATTCAAGTCTATAGCTGCTGGCACTTTTAATGACAGATCTGCAGTTCCGGGTGCGGGAGAAAGTCAAATGATTTTCTTATCCCGATCATCTTTCTGCATTCGTGTGGGGCCGGCCTGTGACCAGTCTCGCTGCTTGCGGCTGAGGCAAGTCCCAAACAAAGAGGAATGGATGCCCTCCCAAGGGAGCGGAGGAGGGAAAGGTGGCCCCAAGTTCCCGCGCCAGGTGTCCTTTGGGGTAGACTACGCGGGCCATGGGGAGGGAGGGTTCCAGGAGCGTTGTAGGGTTGCTGCGGTGAAAGGCTGGGCCGGGGCGCCCGGCACTGACCGGGCAGAAGACCCCGCCCTGCCCACGGTCAAGGTTAGCCCGCGCAAGGGAGGTACCTGTGGAGGCCTCGCACAGCCGAAAGGCACTGGGCGATCATGGGAGCGCCGAGAGGCGACGGCGGCGGCGAGCGCGTTGTCCTCGGGTTTGGTGAGGGGGGAGCGGGGCGCCGGGAAGCGGCGTGGCGGCCTAGCGGAGGCGACAGCAGCTGCGGCGGCCGGCTCTGCCCGCGCCCTCCCACGTGCGGCAGCCCCACGCCCGCGCCCACTTCAGCCCCGGTCCCGCCCCCGCCGGAGCCTCGGCCCCGCCCCGCCCGGCGCCCCGCCCCGCGCGGCTTGTACCGCCCCCGGGGGCGGTTCTGGCGAGACCCAGCAGCCGGGAGCAAAGCGCACAGCCGGGTGGGCTGAGGGGCGGCGGCGGCCTGGGAGCCGGGGAAGTTTGGGCCACCGCTGGCAGTGCTGCGAAACGGAGGCAGGCTCAAGCCCGTGGACCAGGGGGCAGGAGGACCGGCTTACGGACGCCCTCGGGACCGCTGCCACCGTCTCGCGTCCTCTTGCCTGGTAAGGGGCTTCCTTCTGGGAAGGGTGCGTCTCCCGCCGCCCCAGACTGGGCCTGCACCACGCAGCCGCAGCAAACCCCGTCAGGGCCAAGGAGAGGCCGGGGTACCGAAGGGAGGGAGAAGGAGGTCGATGTGCTCTAGGGAGAGGAAGAGAGAAAAGCCCGGAGGAGGTTGGACTTCTCCATTTCCCCTTCGCACTCCTTTCCCCCTACCCTTCCATTCTTTTTTCACCCTTCTGCCCTGGGGCCTTATTTAGTACTTGCAGCCCCGTAGCCTATAGGCTGGACTCGCCTTTAAAATAAGCACACCAATAATAAACATCCTAGCGGTGGGTACCACACCCTGGCTTTGAATTAGGGAGCCTGGGGCACAGATGGATGATGCGATTTAGTGGAAATAAGCCATTAATGCCGGCTGGCCCTGCGCCACTGTTTGGATGTGATAGTATTCCATGTGAATGAACACGACCCGGAGCTTCCAGGTTGTCCACGAGAGCATAGCTACTGCAGAGAGCACTGGTCGGTTTGTAGTATCATCCACTTAGGCAATGATTCTCTGACATTGTCTGTTGATTAAATAGAAATGCCATTTTTATTAAAACTGACATTCAGTGGTTGAACAACATTTCATTAATATATTTCCTCTTCACATAATTTTCTCCTTCAAAAGTAGGTGGAATGCAAATTATGCATACATTTAAAAAATCTCATGAAATAGAAGAAGATGCTCAGCGTGGATCAGCTTCTGAGTCAGCAGTATGAAATCTCCCTCAACTTAGTACTAAGGCCTTTGGGGGATTTCTACACTGTATCTATACCCCTGGCCTTATCTGGATCTGTACCATATATATAACGTTAAGACACAGCAAGCTATTCGATGAGAGTCTCAGCTTATGTTGTACATGTTTTGAGAAAAACTTTGCTTTTGCAAGTTTAACATAACCTAATATTACTGGGTATAAATGAACATATGTCATACATTTCCATATGGATACTTCTCTAGAACTCTTTAAAAAGAGGAAGGAGTGAAAGTAATACAGGTTTTTGTTCTTGCTTTTTTTTTTTTTTTTTTTTTTGGTTGGAGAAGGTAATTAGGTTTACTTATTTTATTCTTGGAGGAAGTACTGGGAATTGAATCCAGGACCTCCTGAATGCTAAGCATGCACTCTACCACTTGAGCTGTACCCTCCCCCCTTGCTTTTCACTTTTAATGTAGCTTATGATCCTTGTTATTTATAATCTTCACTGATTCTTTAAAATTACTCAGTTCAGTGTTTTCCTTTTTCTTATTGAGGAATAGTGTTTACGCTTTTAAAATGTCATCCATCAAGCACCTGGTTTATGCAGTTATTCGTTTCTTACGGGAACAAAGTCAGATGGATGCTTATACTTCAGATGAACAAGAAAGTTTGGAAGGTAGGCCCTGTTCTCTGTTCACTTGTGTTATAAGTATAAATAAAGACTAAATTAGTTATAACACTGACTCTGTGATCTGTAATGTCAAAATCAGAATATTTTGTTGATTTTTTTCAAGGAGAGAGACCTAACGATAAGGTTATGATGTTTTTATTCTCTGAGGCTTGTTTTGTTTGTTTCAATTAACAACAAGAGGACTGTTATTTATTTATTGAACAACTGTTATGTGTCAGAACTATGCTATTCAGATTAGATGGAATTTTTTCTCCACAGTGACTGTTAGTACTTAATAGATCCCCACTTAACAGATAAGTAAGTGAAACTAGATAGATTAAGTAACGTAACACAGCTAATATGTGGCAAAGCTGAGATTTAGATCCTGGTTCTTACTCTGAAGGTCTTGTTGTCTCTTTCTGATAGGAAAACATCCAGTTTAGAATCAATATGGAAAAACACTTTAGTCATCATAGAAGCACTATGTAAAAGTCTAATAATTATATCATTATTAAGCTCTGATGACTTACTATTGGGGAAGAGAAGATTTCACTCTTGTTTCATGTGGGCTTTAAATATTCGATTCGATAATCTGTAAAGTTGAGCAGGATTTGGGTGACAGCATCACGTTTCCTTGACACCATTGTTTCTGCTTCATGTTTATGCATTAGAAAATTTAAATTCAGCTGAACCATAACAAGAGAGAATTCTGCAGATGGGCTTGTGGATGTTCGATTAGCCCAGCTTCCTTGTGGCCTAAAGACTTAATTATTACAATGAGACAGTGCATTTGGGAGAATTTAATAAATAACAGTACTATTTGAATTTCCCATCTTGGGGACATGTCTATCAATTTCAACAAGGAGTTCCCTTGTGAATATGCTTTTAGGAAGTGGAGATGAAAATTGGGCATTTGCTCTAAATCTGCTTGCAATCTGGTGAGATGATATCTTTCCAGGTGGCAGTGAGAGGAGCAGGTGACACACAGTTGGAGAACATTGCAATCAGTCCATTTAATCAGTCCTTTTGTCCTCCTTGATGGTTAGACTGTGTGAAGACAAAGGTGATTGGTTATCTAAAGAAACTGTGTATGGTTGCTCGGTAGCAAACAGATCAATGAAATCATTTAATAAAAGATGTTTCCTTTGTAATTAAAGGCATAAAATACTTTCAAGGGCCAGAAAGAAAAATGAGAGTTTTTAAAAAACCAAGATGTTATGTCCTATTTTTAGGATGGTATTCAGCCAAAAATGTGTGCCTTCAGCTGTGTGTTATATATGGCAGTCAGAAATGGTGCCAGTTGTTTTTGACCGACCCCTATTTTTGACTCTGTGAGTCTAATTTAATTGAATATGAAATCATGTGAAAATGTCTGCCCACCTTCTAGACATTTAAAAAAGTCCTGGGAGAGGAGCCTGAGTTTTAATACCAGCTTTGCCACTATGGTGAAGCTGGTATATTATCAGCTTTGAGCCTTATCATCAGACTATGTCTGTCCTAACTGTTGTCATCTACTGACATCTGCTTCATGTTTTGACTGCTGTGGCTCCTGTTCACTGTCTCTCTAGCACTACTCCTATTGTAATTGTTGGCAATTGCAGTACACTCATACATGATTCTTCCCGTTCTCTCAGCACTCAGTTCCTTAACTTTCTCTCCTCTAGTAATCTCAACCATTTACTTGCTTTGTCATACCCTGGACCAGTGGTTCTCAGTGAGGGGCAATTTTGCAATATCTGGACATATTTTTGACTGTTACGATTGGAGGGCTGGTATTACTAACATCTAGTTGTTAGAGGCCGTGGATACTGCTGACGATACTACAATGCACAAGTTGGCCCCCAACAACAACAAATGGTCTACTACAATATGCCAGTAGTTGCTGTGATTGAGAAACTCTTCCCTAGATCTTGTCACTATCCTCCATAATCTCTGTCTTAAACATTTCACTTCCTGACCACTACTGCCTGCCTGTCCAGCCCACTTCCTCTAGAATCCCTACCCCAACAATTCTTTGACCCTACCAATACCTCCGAGCTGTTGATCCCTTACCATTTCACACCCCTCTTCCTACCCAGCTTAAATTCCATGGTTGATCATTAAAATCATGACCTTGTTTATCTCTCCCTTTCTTGCAGAACCCAACCTTGTTTAAATCTAGCTCTCCACCTACTCTGTACCCATATCCACATGATTATGTATAGATGAAGCAAAGCACACCACTTTGCTAACTAGCCCTAGTTTGAATTTATGACCATGAGCCTCAGGTGGACCTTTAATGCTACCCTCTGTTCCAAGTTCATAGTTTTGCTTTCCTAGATGACCACTTTAACAGTTTCTTTTGTCTTCTAAAAACCCCAAACGTCCTCCCTTGTACTCACTTTTAGTTGATGACCTTGCTTCTTCACCAGAAAAACTGAATTAATAAGAAAACAACTTCCACAGACTCCCCCTGCCCCATCTGCCCACTCACCAGCATCTATGCTCACATATTCTGCCTGCCTGCCTAGCTATTACCATGTACTATGGACTAAATATTTGTGTCCTCCCAAAATTCATATGTTGAAACCTATTGCTCAGTGTGATGGTATTAGGAGGTGAGGTCCTCACGATTGGGATTAGTCCCCTTGTAAAAGAGACCCCAGAGAGCTCCCTTTTTTGTACTGGGTGAGGACACATCAAGAAGGTGTCATCTGTGAACCAGAAAGCAGATCCTCACCAGCCATCAAATCTGCCAGCACCTTGATCTTGAACTTCCCAGCCTCCAGAACTATGAGAAATAAATTTCTATTGTTTATAAGCCACCCAGTCTATGGTATTCTGTCATAGCAGCCCAGACTGACTAAGACACCGTAGATAATATACATTGTCCTTTCTAAATGGTACCCTCTGCTAGCAGACTGGATCCCACCCTGTCTCACCTACTCCAGGCTCTCACTCTAATTATTTACCTTCCTTGTCTTACATCAGTAATTTTTCAACTTCTGCTAGCTCATTTCCATCAGAATATAAACTTTCCATTATTGCTCCCTTCTTAAAACCATCAAAAACAGCCATTGATTACTCTTGGCACACTACCACCCCTTCTCCTCCCCAGACATTGCCTACCTTTTTGATCTCCCTTTTGATGGGAAACTCTTTGAAAGAGTTTATACTTGCTTCTGCACTCTCTCTCCTTCTATTCATTCTTAAACCCACTCCAGATAGGCCTTTACCTCCATCTCTCCACTATACTGTTCTCATCAAGGTCATCAGTGATTTCTGTGTTATGTAGTTCAATGGCCCGTTTTCAGTCTTCATTTCGCTTACTAGTTGCCATTGATAAAGTTGACGATCAGTCCCTCATCCCCATCCACCTGTATACTTTATTCACTTGGCTTCCAGGATACTTCATACTCTCTTGGATTTCTTCTTATCTCATTGTTTTCACCTTCTCCGTCTCCTTTGCCGATCCCTCTTCTTTTCCCTGACCTGGAGTACCTAGCATCTAGTGCTTGATCTTCTTTTCATTATCTACACTCACTTTTTTGGTGATATAGTTCAGCTTCTTGGCATTAAATATTTTCTGTTTATATGCTGTTATCTGTCAAGTGTGTACCCTCAGCCCTTTCTTCTGAACTCCAGACTCCTATATCCAACTGCTTACTAGCTACCACCACCTGTATATGTAACAAGCATCTCAAGTTGAACATTTCCAAAACTGGACTCCTGATCCTCCCAGCAAAATCTGTCCTATTCCATGACTTCCCTAACTCAGTTGATGACTTTCCTAACTCCATCTTTTCAGGTGCTCAGGCCAAAAGTTTTGTTACCATTCTGGACTCGTCTCTTCTTAGACTCTGCATCTAATTGTTTAGTCAGTCCTGTTGGCTGTACCTTCAAAATATATCTTGGCTCTTACCCACCTCCACTGAGCTCACCCCTGGATAGAATTAAGTATTTCTCATCTGTTTTACTGTGATAGCCTCTGATTGGTCTCTCTGCTTTGATATTTGCTGCTTCATTGAGTATTCTCAACACAGCTACTGGTGACCTTTTAAAACAGAGTATGTCAGATTCCATCATTTTTCCACCCAAAATCTTGCACAGACTCTTCATGTTACTACATTGTTTAAGGAATCTGTATAATTTGGACTTCTGTGATGTGTTGTTTACAGACTCCTCTTTCTCATTTGGCTTTAGTCAGATTAGCTTCCTCACTCTAAATGCACCAAAAACTCTTTCCTAAGGGCTTTTGCTGTTTTCTCTACCCCCATCTCCTTCCAGTACCTGCCAAACCTCTTTTCTGAATGAGGATCCATTAAATCTGCAGCCTGCTTCCCTGCTCTGCTCCCCACACTCTCATCCTCTTTGCACTGTTCTCTGCTCTTTGCCTTTTGTAGTTTACTGGCTACAGTCTACCTCTCCATCCCCCACTAGAATGGCAGCCCCAAGAAGTCAGGGATCTTTTCTGTTTTATTCACTGGTATACACAAAGCATCTAGAAAAGTGCCTGACACACGGTAGGTGCTAAGTAAATATTTGTGGAATTGAATTGATGAGTCGAGTCAAGTGATCTTGAGCATCTCACTTAGTTGGTCTGTATCTTTATTTCTAAGTCTATCAGGTGGAGCTCTCTGCCCCCCTCCTGCTAATAGATTTGTCAAGAGAATCAAAATCAGTGATAGCAGGTATATAGTATATGGGAGCTTTGGTATAAAGTGCTATGCAGATGGGATATGGTGGTATTGACTAGAATTCTTCACTTGTCTTTCTCTTCATTGGTACCAAACAAACTATTATTGTCTGGTGTTAAAGTGGAACAGAATTGTATACAGAATTTCCTTAGATTTTTATGACTTATTCCTGAGTAGAACCTCTGAAAGGAGGATCACATGTAATAATCCCCATTTCGTAAGTGAGAATCTTGAGGTAAAAGCAAGATAAATTATAATACCGAGGTTATTTGTTTTTTTTTCTCTCGATTAATAATGATAATGAGATAGTCCTGAGTTCCAAGGCTGTGGTGGTTTTTTCAGTAAACCATATGTCTCTCTAAATATGTGTTAATGTTGAACACTAAACAGTTTGGCAGCAAGTTCACTTACCAAAACAATGGTGTTTACTTAATGAGGAATCTAAAATAGTCAAATGCATAGAAGCAGAGAGTAGAATGGTTGTTGATACAGGCGAGGGTAGGAGGAAATGGGAGATAATGGTCAAAGGGTTCAAAGTTTCAGTAATGTAAAATAAATAAGTTCTAGAGCCCTACTATACAGCGTAGTGTGCTATAGCTAACTGGATTGTATACTTAAACTCTGATAATGGGGTAGATTTTACGTCAGGTATTCTTAACACACACACACCCACACACACACACACAGCATTAGAGGGGACAAGAGGAAGTGTTGGGAGCTGATGGGTATGTCTGTGTCCATGGCCTTGATGGTAGTGACGGTTTCATGGGTGTGTGTGTATCTGCAAGCTCATCGAGTTGTGTCCATTAAATATGTACAGATTCTTTCATGTCATCATACTTCAGTAAAGTGGTTTAAAAACAATTGTGTTTAAAACAAAACAAAACAAAAAGCAGTTACCTCCTTTAGTGATACTTGATTGTGTCTAGAATGTGCCAGATCTGTGTTTTCAGGTTAGTGGCAGCAGAGATAAAGGAGCTGGACTGGATTACTCTGACAAAATAGCACGCAAAAATCCCCCCGAGTCCCCCCAAGGACTTTTCACCTGTCAGTGTGTAGCTCTGAAGTTTCATACTCTGGTTCTGGTTAAAGATTTGGTGGGGTTCCATCCATCTTTAACAAGGGTATTAATTAATAATTTTATTAATTAATTAATAAAAAATTAATCTTTCCCACAGATTTTATCACTTTTATTTCCTCAGAAATTAAACCGTTACTTCCACTGTAAACAAAGAAGTAGGATGTACTGAGCATCTACTATTTGTCAGATTCTATTAAAGTCAAAGATGAAAAAGAAGTCAGTCTTATCCTCAAGGAGACAGTCTAATATGAGAGACAGACATTTAAGTGCATATAATATAATGTGTATGATATGTACAAAAATAGAAACATGAAATGACGGATCTGATCAGGGAGGAAAGATGCTGATACAGAATAAATAGATACGTATACATACATACATACATACACACATACATACATACATACATACATTAATTGTTTTTAATCAATTGTCTTCATGGCCACAAGAAAATAGGATGAGAGCCTATTTTCTTGTGGCCCAGTGTTTTTAGTGTAAGTACAAGAACACCTGCTTGGTGTAGGGATAGAAAGGGAGAGAATGAAGGATGGGTAAACAGTGGATTATTTTCTATCGAAAAGACACTTTTGACTTTTGGTAGTTGCTAACTTAGTTGCTTATTCAGTGTCTTTTCTAAGGAACATTTTTCTGTGAATAGTGAAAGTAATAATATTTCTTTTTATTTTCTCAGAACAACAGTGAATGCATAATATATCTTTTAAAAGTCATACACAAATGTACCTGAATCTGTAAGTAACAGATAGACAAATACCCTATGATCTCTCTTATATGTAGACTCTAAAAAATAAATACATAAGTAATCATAAAACCAAGCTCATAGATACAAACAACAGATTGGTGGTTGCCAGAAGCAGGGGGTGAGAGATGGGAGAAATGGGTAAACTGTTTTTGGTTTTGTTTTAAGTAAACCGAATTTTTTAAAAAAGTCATATACAAATGTAAGTGAATCTATTCCACACTGTCTGGAAGTACACTGGATATTTTGGCTACATTCTCATCTTGTTGAGCCAGGAGAGAATTCCTTTTCAAAGGAGAGCATTCCCAGGATAAGAATCTACCTCTCTTTCCCTCACTGAATACTTGCAGAAAGGATGGGATGTGCTTTATTCACTGCTCCTGCCCTAGTTTAGGCTCCTTGTCTGTTTAGGTCATTGAAGTAGGAATCCACTTGGTTTTTTGCTTCCATTTTCTTCTTCAGCTTCCCTCTGTAATCCATTCTCAACATTCTTAACGAGACTTGTAGATCTAAAGACAAATCCAGTTATGTTCTTCTTCATGAAAATCTTTAATGGCCCTCCATTGGCCCAGAGCATGAAGTCCACATCCTTTAAAAATCATATTCAAGGTGCCTTATCATCCAGTGAGGCACGTCTTTCTACCTGGTTTGTACCCAAGCCATACTGGTTATCTTGTCCTACACCAAACGTAGATGAGGCATGTGTCACCACCTAACATGCCATGGATTTTACTTACTGTGTTTGTCTGTGTCCTATGAAGTGTAAGTTTTATCATGTGGATCCTGATTTTTGTGTTAGGTTAACTGTTGTATCTCTACCACCTTAGAACAGCATCTTGTACACAGTAGGTACTTGATAAATTTGCATGCATGAAGGAATTTTTAAAAGCCAACCTATTGTCACATAATTAAGTACACCAGGATTAATATTTAGTGCTTCCTGTGTGCCAAGATTGTTTCTCTTACTATTCTTAATCAGGTTGAGAATTCTACTTCCCACCTTAGAAAAAGATAATTGTAAAAATTTTAATTCAAGACGTTAGGACATTGGTGGTTAATCAGATATTGGTAATGGGGAATGTGGTGTTAATGAGTTCCTTTAACAAGAATATGATGTAATCCATAAATTGAGAAGTTGTATTTTAGGTAACGTTTTTCTTTAAGTGAGGAATAAGAAACCAAGCTCTCTTCCCTCAATAGCTGGTCTATAAACAGAAATCTCTGCAGCTGAACCGTTTAGTTTTCCTTATGTTCTGTGATCATAAATGCTGAATTACCACAGATTGCACAGTACAGAGTTCTACCAGGAAAAAAAAAAGGTTGTTTCTTTTTTAGGTTGCTAATGTTTTTTTCACTATTAAAATTTATTTCAAGTTGCGATCCAGTGCTTGGAGACAGTTTTTAAAATCAGCTCAGAAGATACACATCTAGCAGTTTCACAGCCTTTGACAGAAATGTTCACAAATTCCTTCTGTAAGGTAAGCTGTCATTGTTCTCTCATTTATCATCTGATTATCTAAGTAAAACTGCAGTATTATGTTGGATTGTTAGTATTTGAGGGACCAGGCCTATAAGTAACTAACTTCTTCTTGGGTATAAGATAGTTTGCCCACATGGATATTATTTGGAACCTAAAATATAACTTCTAATATGCTTTAAATTTTCATATTAGTAACTCTTCTCATCCTTTCACCCTCTTATATTTAGTATGTCTTAGTTGACTTTTTAAGTCCTTTATATTATCTGGGTGTTTTTAGGTTTCTTAGATCTGAATTAATATTCCCCTAAAACATGACATAGAAAACAGAAGTTTAAATGTTTAGGAGAAAACCATATAGAAAAAGATTCATCAGGATTTGAGTCATCAGTTAGAAACAGATTTTATCAAGTTTGGCCACTGATGGGGATCTTTAAAACATGGAAAGGTTCAGGGTCAATGTGCAAAATCAAGACTGAAACCCAAGTGTTCTGATCCCTGTTGCTGACCACTGCCTACATGATCTCTGGTTTCTGGCCTTTTCAGGAAATATGGACTGTAAGACTGAAAAATTTTAAGGCTAGTGAGTTTAGGGCCTCAGGGGGACCTCCCATGTGGGTTTTCATTACATTTCGGTGCCACGTGAACTTCTTTGATTATTCTAGCTCTGTATTCATGCTTCAGTACAGAATGAGGAGCTCAGGAGAGGAGCTGCAACAGGCAGGGTGTCCTTCAGCCTGGCAGGGACATTGCCGAGAGTGCTGCCATGACTGTTTCTAGAACTCGTTGGGAAGAGGTTCTTAGAGTTGCAACGGAGATGGTAATTTGGCAGTAAACTGCTTGCTCCCTCTTTTCATACTGGGAAAAAAGATAATGCAGTTGTACGTGAACTCATCGAATAGACAGATGAAATGTATGTTTGCGACAAGATGTAAGGAGACAGTGGCATGTCTCTATGTTCCTTATCAGGGAATCCCTTTTTCTTCTCTTTGGTTTCTGTGGTTATTTCATTGTCCCAGCTTGTGGCCTCCTTAGGGAGTCCTATTTCAGGGGACTCATGGTCTGGCTATGGCCAAAGCCGACCTTCTTTACTCCTTGATGCCCGAGACACCTGTGCTTGGGACAGCACTTGGATTTGCTCACTATGTCTCCTGTCACCACTGACCTAGTACTGCAGAGAGTGTCACTTTTTTTTTCCTCCCCACAAAGCTCAGATTGACTTATTGACTGTTATACTCAGTTTGAATAGAGCTCCTTTATTTTTCGGTTATTTCTCTCTGATTGTATTTAATTGTATCTAAAATATAGTTTCTTAAGACTGGCTCCGTAGTATATCTACCTAGTTGTATTTGTGGTGTCAATCCTTCAATAGTCCTTAACAGCTATGGCTTCGTGACATATGTTTGTTAGCAGATTATGGCGGAGAAAGTCTAAAACTTGGTTGAAGCAGTATCACAACTGTTACAACTAAAGAAGTTATTGACTTACCAGTTGTATTGGGCTGTTATATTGGGCAGTTTATTTCTGGGATACTGTTTTTTCTGCCCCCGCCCCCCCAATTAAGTTTATTTGCTAAATGGATTCCTTCCTTTTATATAAAGTGGCAAACACTTCTCCTCACGTCATGGGCTGCTCAAAAAGGTGTTCAGTGAGTATGAGAATTAAATTTCAAAGTTGTAAAACTGTGGCAATTTCATTAAAATAATCCAGAAGGATGTAGAAGACAGAATGAATTATAATTCATTTTTCAATATGCCATTTTTCTGACCTCCAAAAGTCACTTTTTTCATGCATAAGCTGTCTAGGCTTGTTAAAAGATTTGAAATAGATGGAACCCTGGAAGCGAGTACTGCAGGGCAGTAATGTGTCTTTGAACTACACTTACATCCTGAGTGACAACACAGTCACTTTTAAGTAGTGACCTCTGCTTATTAAGGTTCTCATTTTTATTCTATACCGTTTAGTCTAATACTTTATGGTTGATAAAGACTTTTTTAAAGTAAGAACAACTCTATACTTTATCAGTGAGCTTGTACTTGTGAATGTTTATGTGTAACTAGCACAGTGTATTTCCAGCGTTAGCGCTATCAAGTTTATTGAAATTTTACTCAAGACAAAGATAATGGTGGATCTATTTTAAATATGGTACATAGGTATATTGGTTACAAACCATGCTTTCTTGAAAATTATAAACATTCATGAACTTTAAAGTCAAGTTTAAGAACAATGCCATTTTAAAAAGAATCTTTCAAATTGGAAAAATACATTGTGTTCTCAGTGCCACTCAAGACATTTCTAAATTTTTATTTAGCTTTCCTAGATACCTTTAGTTTGAACCTTATTATTGCAAAACAGGTTTGAGGATGATAGTAGGTGCTAAGAACAGGAGTGTTATACATTTTTTTTTGTCTTATGGGGAAATAAATATATGTCCATCATTTTAAATAATTTGGACAATATGGAATGAGAGAAAGAAGAGACTGAAAATCCTACTTCCAAATATTTCTACTGTTAACCTTTTTTGTATACGTTTCCCATCTTTGATTTTCAGCCTGTGTGCATGTGTATGTATGTGTGCACATATTTACATAATAGGATCATATTATAAATGCTTTTTTTGGTACCTGTGAATTTGACTTAGTAGACTATCTCTTAGGATATTAACACTATGTTTGGAAATGATCACTAATATAAACAATCCCTTGAACATGTTTCTATTACCATTCTTTATATACTGATTCCATTTTTTACTTATGAAGTAAGATTTCTTGGTATGGGGAAAGCAAATAAAAAAGGTTTTGATTCACAGTTGCCCATTTTTTTCTAGAAAATTTCCACATAGTCACTCTTCTAATAAAAGTAGATGAGAGGACTTCCCCCCTTTTTCTTGCTAACATTATTATTTAGATACTTGATTTCATGGCATGGAATTACGGGTGATTTGCTATAGTGATGGGTAAGTCATGATTACTTAATGTTCTCTGGGATGACTCTTTATGTATCTAAATGGAAGTACATTGTATTTTATTTAATTTCAGAATGACATTCTGCCCCTTTCAAACTCAGTGCCTGAAGATGTGGGAAAAGCTGACCAATTAAAAGATGAAGGTGAATATTTCATGGAAAAATTACTTATTTAGTAAAACTTACTGTAACTCTGGAGAAAGTGACTCTGTCAACTGGTAAGATTCTGGTTTACACTGCCAAGACTGGATTGTCATAAGTCCACGTGGCATTTGTGAAACAGAAATGAATGTGATAAGGAAGAAGCCTGGAAATATAGAAATGGCTTGGGGACAGTATAGGTATGGCTTGCTTCAAGAGGAGCAGATCTGTTGTGAGTAAAACTAATGAAACGGGTAACTGAAAAGGTGATTGTGTTTGCTGTGTGTACTCTAGGATCCTAGATTCTTTATGTTTAATTAAAGACATGAAAATGATTTTCAGTATTATTTTAACTTTCGTGTATTTAGTGTTTTTGAGTTTTTTGAAATTTGTTAATGTATGTGTATGGCCCTTGACTTAAGTGTTTATTAGCCAGCACGTTTGATGACTATGTTATTAAATTTTCTAACAGTGGTTATTGAAGCCTACTTGGTTTTAATAAATGAGACCATTGAGGATCTGTATTCAGGTTTTCCATCGTGTCAGTTATGTTAAGCTATAGAGGCAAGCCAGGTCAGGCCTACGAGATTTGTACTAAGAAACTGTAGGCAGAGTCCTGATCGTTAGCAGTGAATGAGAACCGACAAATACCCTGTCCTATAGGCAGAGAGTTACTAGGGAATATGCGATACTCAGAAGCTATACAAAAATGGTTCACAACCATTTTCTAGCCTTTTCTTTAGTGCATACCTTGAAGAAAGCAGTTGAGTTAAAAAAAATCATTTGTTGTCCAAAACGGTAGATATCGAAAGAGTATACTTTTCCTATTCCTTGAGGCTGGTCCTCTCTATTAGGCCTATAAATGTTCACTGTATCACTACTTTTAATGGCTGTGTAGTGTTCCACAGTACTGAGACCATGATTTTCTTACCCAGACAAATAATGTTGTAATTCTAAGTAACATTGTCTTAATGTCTTTGTCATTATTTATTTTCACTCTGGGGTGATTATCTTCTTTGGGTTACATTAGAAGGTGCTGTGTTTCCAACAGACAGACTGGCTTCAATTTTCAATTGTTTATTTCCTCTAAGAAATGATACCACTACAATGACTTAAATTTTACAATTATGACTTTCATAAATTACATGCAAAGTAAAGTAACAACCAGATCCTCATTGTCATTTGAGTTATAGTATTCCCTGAAAAATTTGGATTTAAACTATCCAGAGACAAATGCATTTTTCATATAGTAGTTCGTAGTGGAAACAATTGAATTGATTTTTCTTCCTTCCACTCAGATTTCTGCAGTGGTGAAATCCTCAGTGATGCGTCAGATGCTCCACTACCATTTCACTTTTGCAGCTGTCTTGCTTTAGCTCTGATCCTAAACGGCAAATTGAAATTTTCTTTTTGCCTTTCATGTTTACTCCCACTGCATGGCAGAACACTGGGAGACTGCATTCCCTGTAGAGTTTGTTTTGATGAAATGAACGTCAGTAAATCTAGGATTGGAAGGTGCAGAATGAGACTCCTTTACTGTGGCAGCATGAGTAGACTGAATTCCTTACTGCTTTTGCCTTTAACCAAAAGCTCGAATTCTTTGTTTTCACCAAGACATGTCACATGTAAGACATGCTACACATAAAGTTAAAGTAGTTGACATTTAAACAGGTGTGCTGTTCATGTGAAAACGGATGGCCGGGTAGACTCTCAAGCACAGGATTATTCCAGGCTGCGTGTTATACTTACCTGTGTCAATTAAGGCTTCCAGCCAGCTAGTACTTTCTGGTACACACAATATTTTTGTGTGCTTTGCTTCTGAAGTGCTGCAATAAGATCAGACAAAACCAAGAAGGATTCATTGCTGTCATTCCCTGACATGTCACAGAAATGCAGGCATGTCTCATAGGGTTATCTTGCTAATTAAAGGAGACAGGTGAGTACTGTGTATAACTGTAAAGTGCTCTGCACTGCTTAGTTATATTTATCTTCACAAATATCTGTGTCCGGAGCTTTTGTATATTGAATATTTTGTCACTTGAAGCTTTTTATCATTAATATGTATCAATATGCATATGTATATATACATACTATATATATTATAGTATCTATACATTTGATGTGGTTTACAGGAAAATACATACAACAGATTTTACTCCTCCTCGTCCTCCTGAGATGCCATCCCAAGATAAAAAGACTCAACAGCAACAAGAGAATAACCCCCAAAATTTAAATTTTTTACAAGGAAGAAGCAAATCTATTTAAGTACCGAGGCTAATGTAATTTCTTGCTCAAGTCATAAAAATTATGTAATCCTTTTAGCTTCCTTAGAGGCGTTATATCTGTTTCTTTTTGGAGGTGGGGATCTAAATTATTGTTTTAACTTTTAAAAAACGGCTTCATTGAGCTGTAATTGACATACCATGTGATTTACTCCTTTGACATGTACGAATTAATTGCTTTCTAGTATATTCACAGAGTTATGTAGCCATCACCACAAGTACAGAACATTTTTTATCATTCCTGAAAGAAATCGGGTAGAAATTGCTTTTTATTTTCATTTAGCAAGCACTCTTTATACTCACTTCTGCATCCTAATTTGCAGTAACTTTCGTATAATGTTAAATGCTTTCACCTACCTGTCTTTCCTTTAACCTTCCTATTCCTGTTCTCTGCAAATTTACACTCTTCTTCTCTCATTAAGTAGCTAATGATCTATTAAAAAAACAAGGCTAATAGGAGAGCTTCTGGTTTAGAGAAAGCTGGAAGGAATGATAGAGGCTTTTGTGATATAAATCCTTCCTCCTAATTCCAGTGTTTTAAAAATTTCAATTTTGACCATTGGTTCTTAGAAGCAAGCATGACACTTTTTTCTGTTTAATGGAATAGAAATGATAACTACAGGAAATCACTTATCTTGCTGACCAGTTGTTAACGTAGCTGAATATTGCCAGATGTATCTGCAGATGCCCTTCCTGAAGATCAGTACCCTGTGGGCTAGCTGTGGTTATCTGAAATTCTTTCTAGAAATTAATCTCCAATAATCCCCCTTTAAAAAGAATCTGTCTCCAGAAGGGATAGCACATAAATATATTATCTGCTGGTAACATATTAACATGATTAGCTTTACTGGCTTAACCACACAGCATGTCCTGAGGGCTTGGTTGTCAGCAGGTATACATTTTGACAGGGAGGACCAGGTCCAGACTGAGATGGTGATTGAGGGGGGTGTTCCATTTGGAACAGGATGGGGCAGCTCTAAAAGGAAAGAGAGATGCAGATAAGGAAGGTAAGAAGAGATTAGATTTTGCTATGAGATCATCATCATTGTTGCATTTACTCACTTATTGAAGTCTGGTTTTATAAGATACATAAACATTAATTTTTAAAGACTGCACTGTTAAAATAATTCAAGCACACTGAAGGCTAAGGAGTATCAACTCTATAGTACATATAAAATTTATCTCCAGTGTGGGGAGGGGAGGGTATAACTCAGTGGTAGAGTGAGTGCTTAGCATGCACGAGGTCCTGGGTTCAATCCCCAGTACCTCTGTTAAGGAAAAGAAAATTTAAATTAAATAAATAAATAAACCTAATTACCTATCCCCCCCGCCAAAAAAACAAAGAATTTATTTCCAGTGTGACTGAAAACTCATGTTGCTGACCTTCATGTTATTGTGGTTTCTGTGATTAAAATTTATCTTTCAGACCTTGTATTTTTTCTGTATATTATACCTACTGTGCCTATTGATTACTTCTTTTTTAGGCAATAACCACATGAAAGAAGAAAATTATGCTGCTGCAGTGGATTGTTACACACAGGCAATAGAACTGGATCCAAATAATGCAGTTTATTATTGTAACAGGTAAACTGGCACTATTGTGACAGAGTTATAGTTCTTAAACATTTGCACTAATAGCTCTGAAGGAGAACTGTAAAATTTGTTTTTTTATTTAGGAAATTTTGAAAGTTTGGAAAAGTAGAAAGAAGGAAAAAAATAAACCCATAAACTTACCAGTTAGAGGAAGCCACTGTTACTAATAACCTTTTTGGCATATTTTATTTGATGTAACTGTAATTTCAGATTAATCTTTATTCACTAGGCATATCATAAACATGTCCTTATTTTACTGAAATCCGTCTTAAACATTATTTAAATGGTGTAAATTAGTCTAGTATCACCTCTTAATCTTTTTTGTCTTTCTAGCACCTATCATTACAGCTGGAAAGCAGTACTATTTTTAAATAAATGGATAGATGTATCTTAATTTGCTTAACCCTTGACCTACTGGTGGACATTGAGGTTGCCTTTTTTTTTCTTTCTAATATTATAAAGCTGCAATGAACTTCTTTGTTTCTAAAATGATTTTCTGGACTCAAGTTTTTCTAGACTTTGGATCTATCCTTGGAAATGCACTTAATTGGTCTCACAGTATAAATAATTTAAAAAATTGGTTGATGCTAATTTCAAAATTGTTCCAACTGCTTTGAAAATATTTTGAAAACTAGTTTCCTCCCAAGCATATATGAGTATATTTGTTTTTACCACATCTTATCAGTGCCAAGTACTTGAGTTATTATTTATTATTGTTAATTTAATATTAGTCTTATTTTGATAGTAATTTTTCTGATTTACATTTAATTACTATGAGGTTGGGCATTTTTCAAATATTGGCCATTTGTGGTTTTTTTCTTTAGATTATCTGTTTGTACCTATCCCAGCCCTCAGCCTATTTGACCTCAGACTCATTTCTTTTCTTCCCTGTTGTGCCCCAGGGTCTGACTCCTATAGGCTGCATTTCCCAGGCTCCTTTGTCACCTGGGATTTTTCTCTGTATTCAGCCAAAGGAGGTGCTGGCAGGAGATTATAGGGCAGAAGGAAGGGAGAAGTTGGGTATTTCTTCCCCTCTTTTTACATCCGAGTATTAATTCAGCAGGGACTGCTTCTCCTCATCTCCAGCTCCCACCCCAGACACCTGCTGTGGTCCCAGCTTTTGCCAGGCAATGTGGGGTTTTGGGCTCTGCACTCTGTCCCGTCTTAGGGATGGTAATGGCTTCCTGCTCTTGCTAATCTCTGGACTGCTACACAGCCCCCTGTTTGGCATCTCAGCTCTTCTATCAGCTATGTAATGAAGTCCCTGTGCTAAATTATTCTCTTTTTAAATATTAAAGTTCCAATTGAACTTTCTGCGGTGATTGACATGTTCTATATCTATATTGTCTGATACAGTAGCCGCTAACCACAGTGGCTGTTGTGCACTTGAAATGTGGCTCGTGGAATGGGGAAACTAAATTTTTAATGTTTAATTAATTTAAGGTCAATTTACATAGATTAATTTAAATTTGAATAGCCACATGTGGCTTGTGGCCACTGCATTGGACAGCAGAGCTCTATGTTAAAGATGGGATCTCTGTTCTCATCACAGAGCTTATTGTTTGACTTTTAATGTTTTCTTATGTAAAAGTTCTCAGTACATGTGTAGACAAATTTGTTTTCCTTTTCTTTTGAATTTTATTACAGGATTTTTAGGCTGAAATCTCTCCCCATTTATAGACTTGGCAAATAACTTCTGTTTTCTTATTTTTCCTTTACATTTAAATTTTATCATCTTGTCTATTTTGGTCACTGGTGTGACTATTTTAATCAATCTGATGCTTTTTTATGACAGATTTATAAAGATTGTATTTTATTATATAGTAAGTTCTTAGATTTGAAAGAGATCTTTAAGTTAATTTGGTCCAATCTTTCATTTAGTTTTTTAAGGTATGTTCATATGCTTCTCCCCACCTTTTCTTTTGTGGTTATATCTGTTAGAAAAGTCCTCCTTATGTTGACATTGAATTTGTTTCCCTGTAGCTTCTGTAGCTTCTCTCAGTTGACTTTATTTTTATTCTTAAGAGCAATTACAGAGTAAGTATGATTCTTCTTTTTCATGACGAAACCTTACAGTTTGAAGTGTGCTACTTTGCTCATTTGAGTTCTTTTCTCTGCATTAAGTATTCACAGCTTCTCCAATTATACTTTACATAGTTCAGCTTTAAATCTTGCGCTTGTGCTCTACACTTGTTCCAGTTCACCTGTATCCATTATTGTGTAGCTCCCACAAGTTAGCATGGCGTATCTGGCCTTGGTCCGAGTAGAGCAGTCTTGTGGTGTGCTCATTTAACCTACCTCTAGATAACATCTACCTCTAGATTAGTGTTTTTTTTTTTTTATTGAAGTATAGTCAGTTTACAGTGTTGTGTCAATTATAGCTTAGTGTTTTGTAGCATTATTTATTAAATTTATATTTTGCTTTCAGTTTATTAAAGCCTGCCCTTCTTTTTCACACACTCTGTCCATCCTGTCGCTCAGTCATATATTCATTTGAAGGTTCTTGCCCAACACCTGCTGTGTGGCAGTGTTGTCACAGGAGGTAAAGTGGGTTGTCTGGACTCAAATGCAGGATCTTATATTTTATCCCTATAGAACTGTATCTTGTTACTGTCTTTTATTCATTTGTCCCTTAGTTGTTTGGAATAATTTGTAAAGTAATATATTTGCTTTTGCTCCTAGTTTCATGTCCTCCACAAACTTGAGAAGAGTACCATATGTTACATTGTGTCAGTGTTATGAAGTCGACAAAGGGAGCAGTCATGGGGAAATGGTGAAGAGCAGGGGTTCTGACCCAGGCTCTTTGGATTCTAATTTCTGACTCTTTCACTTAGATCTGTGTGACCTTGAGCAAATTATCCTAACATATCTTAGTTTCCCCCATTAGTAAAATGTGGATAATAGTACTTATCTCATAGGATTGTTGTAGAAATCAAATAGTTAATACATACTAAGTGCTAGGAAAGTGTCTAGTAAAGAGTGTACACAACAATAGCTATTATTATTGTTATTATTATTATTTATGCAATCTGGGTTTTTATTGCCTTAATCAGCATATGAAAAGAGATCCAAATTTATTGGGGTCCAAATATGTTGTCAGTTGTTTTTCTCTGAGTTACCAGTCTGGTGGTAACACTATTAAAATAGAAAGGAAATGATGTTAGCCTGATAGGACTTGTTCTAGATTAATCTACTGTCATTTTTCTTCTTTTCTTGATCTTGTAACATTTTTTAATGAAAATTTTCAAAGTAGAAGGCAGTTCACAGTGAATATGCATATACCCACACCAGGACTGTACCATTAACATTTTAGCATGTTTGCTGTATCACGTTTATTCATCTCTCTGTGCCTTTCTATTCATTATTCCATCTTATTTTTGATGCGTTTCAAGCTAAATTGCACGCATCAGTACACTTTCCTCCTAAATATTTTAGTACTCATATCATTAACTAGAGTTCAGTATTTTATAATTTTTCTTTTGAGGTAAAACTTACCTGCAGTAAAAAGCACAAATCTTAACTGTATGTATGTTCACTGAGTTTTGACAAACGTGTACACCTATATAACTCAAAACCCCTATCAAGACAGTGAAAATCACAACCAGCCTAGGAATTTCCACCTGCCCCTTCACAGTCAGCTGCCTAACGCACTCACCAGAGAAAAGCATTGTTTTGTTTTGTTTTGTTTTTCCACTGTAAATTAGATGTTAGAATTTCATACATTAGGAATCATACTATATGTACCTTTGTGTGTGAGTTTTTTTGGCTTAGCATAATTGTTTTGAAATTCAACCATGTTGTTGCATGTTTTTTTTTTTTAAACTGCTTAGTCATAGTTTGAATGTATCACAGTCTGCTTAGCCATTTTCCTCTTCATGGGCACCAGGGCTACCTTTAGTTGTTGTTATTTTTGTATCTTGTACACAGTTTATAGTTGTTATTTTTGGAAGAGTTGGATCCATAAGGAATTTAGTTGGCCATATTGAAAACCTACATTTTCTTTTATCACAAATAAATCTCTTTATTAGTCTCAGCTCAGAAAAATAGAAAGTACAGATAATTTGTGGAGAATTAATTCCCCAAGCTGTGCTTTTATGTTTGAATTTTATTCTCTATAATCATATGAATATGCATGCTTTAATTTAGCATATGAAATCTTGAAATAAATACATTTAATAGTATAATAAAATGTTATTAGCAGATAATGACTGCTACCAGAAAATTGAATATTTACAGAGCTCAGTAAGCCATATACTTCTAACTATGAATATGATAAATCTGAGCCTAAATAAATCATTTACTTTTAATGAGATTAAAGTTTGGTAATAGTCTTATGTCCACTAGTCCTGTATTAGAAGAGGTTTTTGGCAATACCCATGCTTGCTTTTCGTTTATTGTTAAATTGAAATGAATAATTATGCTCCTTTTTTTTCATTTAAATAGTATTAAATAGTATCTTTTTCCCTGAGGAGTTCAGTAATAGAGCATGCAATTTAATATTACATAATTAGAAAACTTTGTTTGTGTATTTAATACAAATACTGAATAAAGCTTTAGGATATGTTTTAGAGTCTAGTGGCTGTATCTCAATAGTCTATAGTCTTGCCAGCTACCCCTTGCCGTTTTTCTTAGCCAGCTGACTGCCAAAGGTTTGGAAGCTCAGAATGGCAGATCTCAATCTTTCTTTTGATATTCATTTGCACAGTTTTATTACTAAACAAAATATTGGTCACATATTAAACTTGCTAGGATGAACCAAAGTTTATTTTTCGTAGAAGTGACTTTTTTTATATGTTATAGAGTGGTCACTTGGTACATTTTTTAAGCATGTCTTTCTTTTCTAGCATTTATTTCTATTTTGACCTTTTAGGATCCTAATGATGCTTTAGGCTCAGCGTAGAGCCTAAAACCTGAGTTCTTCCTTGAAAACCTGGGTTCTTCCTTGAAAATCTCTTATTTAGTTTTGCTTCTCTTCTGTGCTCCTAGTACTTACCACCACATATAACATTTGTATGTTTATTGTATTTGTTCTGCCTTATTTTATAATTATATGCATACTTGTTTTATTTCTTCTGTGGAGGGCAGAGATTGGATATTGTATCTATTCATATTCCCTATGGTACCTAGCACTGTGCCTCACAGGAGTTCAGTCAGTTTTTGCTGGATGTCTGGAAGACTATAGAAGAAATAAAAGAAATTTCCACTGATGTTGAAGTTATCAGACACTCTAACACTTTAATACAACAAATGATTGAATATAGGTCTAAAACATTTCCAAGTCTTTTATAATATGAAATGACATTTCATATTGAACTAGCTAGTTCTGTGACTTCTGTCCGTAAACAGTACAGATCTCCCTCAACCTGTGATGAGGTTACATCCTGATAAACCTGAAAATGTCATAAGCTGAAAATGCATTTAATACACCCAACCTACTGAACAGCATAGCTTAGCCTAGCCTACCTCAAATGTGCTCAGAACACTTGCATTAGCCTCACAGTTGGGCAAAATCATCTAACACGAAGACTATTTTATAATAAAGTATTGAATATCTCATGTAACTCATTGAATATTGTACTGAAAGTGAAAAACAGATTGGTTGTGTGGGTACAGAATGGTTGTAAGTGTACAGGTTGTTCACTCTCAAGATCGCATGGTTGACTGGGAGCTATAGCTCGCTGCCACTGCCCAGCATCATGAGGGAGTATCATACCATATATCACTAGCCCAGGAAAAGATCAAAATTCATAATTTGAAATACAGTTTCTACTGCATAAATATTCTTTCACACCATCATAAATTAAAAAAAAATTGTAAGTCAAACCATTGTAAGTCAGGGACCACCTGTATTTGAAATGAAATCCTTACAGGTATCTCTTTTGTGCAGCCTCATTGCTGAGTACATTACCTTACCCAGAGTCTTCTGATGTTTTGGGGATGGACAGATGGTTGAATGTCTGAGGCAATAAGTGGAATTAAAAATATCAGGAAAGAGAGAGAATGTGATGGAGGGAATTTGTCGGAAGGTCTCTCATGTGATGTGGGGCATTTGCGCTGAAGGTGGATTTGATGGACAGGTGGAGCTGGAATAAACAGAGGAGAGGGGAAGGCATTTAAGTTGGAGAGCATAGTTTGCAAGGCAGAATTAGGAAGCAGAAAGGCATTGTACCAAGGAATGCTAGTGACAGTGTGAGCTCTGAGAAGGATGGGAACAGAGATCACATTGTTTTCATTTTGTTTTCCTCCACCTCCGTAAGCAGCATGTAGTCATTAGGTTCACTGGGATTTGAACCTGGTTTGTTGAACTTGGAGTTGAATCTCAGTTCAGCCACTAACTAGCTATGCGACCTTGGGAAGCCACTCAACCTTTTTAAGCCTCAATTTCTTCACTGGTAAAATAGAGAGAATACTAACCACTTCACAAGGTAGTTGTGAGCAATAATGAGATATATATAAAATCCCTAGCATAGTTCTAGCTTTTCAATATTTGCTTCTTTCAAAAAACGATGTAATTCCTAGTTGTAGGAATAGATTTTTGTTATAATTTATGCGTAGTATACAATATGGGAAATGTTAGGTACCTGTAATTTTTTCTGCCTTATTTTTCATAAAAATGGAGCACAAGTTATATTCATGCTCTTGCTCTAACAAAGTAAAGAAAGCGAGGGTGTCTGCAAACATGATGACTCTGACTGTTTTGTTCTGCTGGAATTTCATTAGTTCTGCCCTGATAACCAGACAGCAAGGGCAGAGAGAGCAGACCACATTGTTATTCAGTTCAGACATTGGCGTGTTTGGCTTCATCTCACAGTAAATTCAAATACAGCCTGACTTCGCTTCCCTTTCCTAGACACAGATCCAGACGCCTCTCCTCTTTCTTTTGTGAGCCACACAAATCTCCTTTCATCCCAGCTTGCCGTTTGAGATCTTTTAAAGCTAACGCCAGCACAATTGAAACATAGTTGTACTCTTTCCTTCTGCCCACTCTTCTTTCTGATCTGAATTTCCCTGCTTTATTCCTTGTCTTATCAGTATCTGAAGCTAAAGATCAGGGAGTCTTCCTCTATGATTCCCTTTTCCATATATCTCCCAGATAGCTCATTTGTTCTCTCCTTCATTCTTATCGCTACTCCTTAGTCCAGGTTCTTAATTTTTGCTAACCTAGTACCATAGTAACTTCAGTTGGCTTCCCGTTTCTACTTGCACTCATTCCAGTCTTCTGTCAGAAGGATTTTTCTAAAATGTGAAATTAATCATTAACTCTTGCTTTCTGTTCACTAGTTCCGAATACCTACAGGACCAAATTTAACCTCCTCTGAATGATACATAAGATCTTTTATAATCTAGGTGCTCTCTTTCTTTTTAACTTTATTATCCTCACTTTTCTTCCTACCCGATTCCTCTTCTCTCTGCTCTCTATGCACATGTAATGTGAAATTTACTGACTTCCTGCAAATGCCATGTTGGGACATCGCTTCATGCTTTTATGTGCTCCTTCCTCTGCCTAGAATATTTTCCTCCCTTATCTAATTGGTCAATTGCTAGTCATCTTGCAAGATTCTGTTAGGTGTTGCTCCTTTTAGGAAGACTTTCTTAATTTCTTCTCTCCCCAGCCTCCTGACTATGCTCCCTTCCCTGCCATGCCCCATGGAGAGGTGCTGCCCCCGTAGGGTAGCTCCTAGCCACATGTGGCTGTTTAAATGTAAATTAATTACAATTAATAAAATAAAAATTCAGTTCCCAAGTTGCACTAGCATATTTCAAGTACTCTTTAGTCACATGTGGCTAGGGGCTGCTGTGAAGAACTTGTCTATCACAGAAAGTTCTATTAGACAGCTCTGCATAGGATTAACCATCCCCTTCTCTGGGTTGCCTCTTCCTTTGGTATTTCCATTGTTGCACTTATAATATTTTTTATTTATTTATGTATATGCTTCCCTATCAGACAGTGAATGTTAGAGGGCAAAGATGTATCCTCTTCATTTCTATATATTTGGTTTTGAGTTGGGTTTAGTTTATTATAGGTATTCAACAAAATTTTAAGTTGAATTGATTCAGTGAATTTTAGAAAGGAGAATAGCCCCTACTTGAGGACTTCTAGTAGTGAAACAGCCACATGGCAGCATGTTGCATATGTATATATTCACAAATAATGTATATTTAGTATATGTACTTTTTGTATGACATATATATTTAGAGAAACAAATTATTTGTGTATGTATATATACATGTTTGTACACACACAGACAATTTTCTTGCTGACCCTAAATACTTTAGTTATATTTCCTAAGAATAAGGATATACTTTGCATAACTATCTTACCATTCACATGTAAGAAAATTACCATTAATATGAAATTTCTCCAGTTGTTCTTCAAATAAGCAATCTAACCTTACACGTAAAGAAACTAGAAAAAGAAGAACAAACAAAACAAAAAGTTAGTAGAAGGAAGGAAGTAATAAAGATATAAACAGAAATTAATGAAATAAAGACTAAAAAAAATAGAAAAAATCAATGAAACTAAGAGCTGGTTCTTTGCAAAACAGTATGGAGGTTACTCAAAAAGATTAAAAATAAAACTACCATACAGTCCAGTAATTTAAGTTCTGAGTCTTTATCCAAAGAAAACAAAAATAGTTATTTGAAGAGATATATGCAGCCCAGTGTTCACTGTAGCATTATTTACAATGGCCAAGATATGGAAGCAACCTAGGTGTCCATCAATAGATGAATGGATAAAAATGATGTGGTATTTTTATATAATGGAATATTACTCAGCCATAAAACCCCTGAAATCTTGCCATTTGTGACATGTATGGATCTAGAGGGTATCATGCTTCATGAAATAAGACAGAAAGACAGATATTGTATGATCTCACTTATATGTGGAATCTAAAAAACAAAACAAATAAACCCAATGAGAACAGATTCATAGATACAGAGAACAAATGCATATTTGCCAGAAGGGAGTGGCATGGTGGGTTGGATGAAATAGATGAAGGGGATTAAGTGGTGCAAACTTCTAATTATAAAATAAATAAGCCAGAGGACATAATATACAGGATAAAGAATATGGTTAATAATATCGTAATAGCGTTATATGGGGACAGTTAAATACTAGAATTGTTGTGGTGAGTTTCATAACAAATGTAAATAATGAATCACTATATAACTTACCTGAGACTAACATAAGATTGTACATCAACTGTATTTCAATTAATAAAAGGAAAAAATTATCTTTACTGTCAGATCATGTGAATAATCCTGTTCCCCAATAATCTTTTACTCACTGTTTTATCAACCATTAATGATCTGTCCCTGAATCATTAATACACTGATGGTTACAAAATGGTAATTTTCTAATTTTATCATTTTCTTAATATTTATTTCCTCTGTATTTCTGTACAGAATATTTTCTTTCCTTTTCTCCCTTTTCTGCTTTCCTCTTCCTGTGTCCTCCCAAACTTTTTGAGTATTTATTGTATGGAGTCATGAATTTTAAAAACTTCACTATCCAGTGTGTTATCACCATAATTATTATTTTATGCCCTTAAATCATATGATATTTTGCTAGTGGGAGCCCCTTTAAAGCTGGTGTGTGTCCTTTTATATACCTTTATTTGTTTTTGCACACTTTATTGCTTTCTGGGACAATAAACTATTCCAGATTTGCCTTGCGCTGTCTCTGCCCTAGACCTGGGCTCAGCTATTTCTGCAAGGAGCTCCTGTTTCTTTTAGTGGAGAATAGTTTCTAGGAACCAAGATCTGGTTGCAAGACAAGAACATTGCTACTGAAGTGTTACTGCTTCTAGGTTCTTTCAGAGGACAGAGCTAGGAAATACATTTTTTGAAAAGTCATCAGGAGGAGGAGGAGGAGGAGCCCTCAATTTGTGTCCAGTGTCACAGAGATCTTCCTTACCTTCTGCCCTTTTATGTTTGTATCTCTCTTCTGCCAGAGGAGAGCCCTGCTTTCCAACAGCACCAGTGTGTGTACTCATTAGCTCTGTCCGTCAATTGGTATTACAACACCAGTGTTACACCACGAGCAAGCCTACTAAATAAACTTCAGAATTCCTTTGCAATTTATTTTTTTGTCCTTGGAACGCATCTCACCAAGGATATATACTCAGAATACAATACTTGAAAGTTATGTAAATTCTTTCTTTTTTGATACACAGTTAGCTTCATTTGTTTCCGTTTTATTCTGTTTTAAGGTTTACCTTTTCATCTTTTTGAAGTGTCATTCCCATTTCAGTCCCATCTGCCCCTGTCCAACCATCCTGTAGAGGATGAGAGTGAGGCTTTTAATGACTTCTGAGTCATGTAAATCTTTTTCATAAAATTAAACTAGAAAGGATGATAATAAGTAATGACTCTCACTATCCTTAGTAATGTTCTTTGCCTTACATTTGATATTAATATTTCTACACCAGCTTTTTATTGCTTGGTTTTCAGTTTGCCTGATTGTCTTTTTCTATCCATTTAACTTCAGCTTGTGTGTGATTATGTTTTAGGTGATATCTTATGTATACAATTTGAGAATCTGACATTTATCTAAGCAACTTTATGACTACTTATATATTTGAATTACTTTTTGTCTTATATTTTGTTTTCTTCTCTCTCTCCTCTCTCTTTCTTTCTTTTGTATTGATTGTTATTTTTACTTCATTTTTTTCTTTCTAATTATTTGGAAGTGGTACATTCTATATCTCTACTTTTCATTGTCATTTTAATGCACAGTCTTGTCATCCTGTTAGTTTTGTGTCAAGTATTCAGTCAAATAAACCCATACCTCTTTTTTGCATGAACTTCCAAAACAGGTTTGTTCAATCCTATACTTTCATATTTACATTTTTTAACTCAAGCAAATAAGACCATGTGTTTATTTTTCCCCCACATTTTATAGTCTTAATCAGAGAAGTAAGGGTCTCAGTCATGCTGTCTAAAGAAAGGTTGACAGAAACCTGGACTCACCACAACCTTTTCTTTACAGTCTGGCAGCCCTCAGCTGCACCCCTATCCCCCCACCCCAGGAATCTAAGCACGATTGAGGCCAGGAATATTATTTTGATTACTGCTCTATCCATTATATCTAGAAAAGTGCCTGTGCATTAGCTAGCCCTTAATAGATGTATCAGTTGAATGAATAAAGTGAAATACTTAGTCTGGACAAGAAGGAGTGAGGTAAATGGTGGATGCAGGGTCGGAGACATTATGGGAACTTTTAGTCTGAAGGACTTGCATGTTGAACAGTAAGTCTGCTTGTTGAGTGAAGCCCTGAGGGTTGAGGTGAGCATTACTACAGAGAAACAGAGAGCTATCTACTATCTGGGTTGCGTGGAGGGGAGTAAGTGGCTTCATTATATTGTCAAGTCCCAGTTTTTCTAGGAGAGTTTTGCTAGAGATAACTTGGAAGGAATTAAATAGTCCTTAGTTGCTCTGAGAGATTCTATGCTAAGTAGATGGAATACGTTGCCATACTTTCAGGCAAACTGAAAAACAATCAATACAAAAGAAAGAAAGAGAGAGGAGAGAGAGAAGAAAACAAAATATAAGACAAAAAGTAATTCAAATATATAAGTAGTCATAAAGTTGCCTAGATAAATGTCAGATTCTCAAATTGTATACATAAGATATCACCTAAAACATAATCACACACAAGCTGAAGTTAAATGGATAGAAAAAGACAATCAGGCAAACTGAAAACCAAGCAATAAAAAGCTGGTGTAGAAATATTAATATCAAATGTAAGGCCAGATTTGGGCACCCAGGTAAATTTCATTTTTCATCTTAGATTTGGAGATTATCTTAACCCTGCTAGTAAACTGATCACATAACAGTACAGCACTGTGAGTAGCCATTCACAGCAGTCACTTAATTTTTGTTCCTCCTTCGTAATCCCAAACATCCTGGTGTTTTCCATTTTCTGTCTGGGAGAATTAGGAAGCAGTATGTAGGTAGATCAGCTGTAGGATTCTCATATTTATCTTGTCTATAGCAAAGCAAACTGTGAAAAGCAGCCTGCATATTTTCTCTGAATTGTGTTTCTGAGTTGTCTTTTTATTTGATTATAGAATTATCTTGATTTGATTTAGATATTTACTGGGAGTGATATACAAATTGGGACAAGGAAAATGTAGTTTTATTACCACCTGAAAAAATCTAAATTAGTGCCTTGAATGCTGCTTGTATTAAAAATCTCTTCTTTTTCTCTTAGGGCTGCTGCTCAGAGTAAATTAGGTCACTACACAGATGCAATAAAGGATTGTGAAAAAGCAATAGCAATTGATTCCAAGTACAGCAAGGCCTATGGGAGAATGGGGTAAGTTCTGGGAGAATGTTCAAAATAATATATCAAATAGTATCAGATATGCTGTTCTTAATGGCTTGGTTGTGAATTTCCTGCTTAATATTGTACCCTCTAAACTAATAAGAAGATAAACATGACATAGAGAGAGGAAATAACTGCAATTTCTGTAACTTGAGAGAGAAGATTAGTTGTGTGATGAATGGTTGGTTGCTGGAGAAAGTCATACAACCATACTGAGTAGATCCACTTCATATTCAAGGCCACAAATCTCAAATGAACTCTCAATATTTTGGCAGATAATCCTACTACACTTCCTTCTAAATTCACCTTACCACTCTCTGAGTTGACCATTTCATACCTACTCTTCTCTTCACATTTCCCCCATACATTCCATGGTGACTCTCAACCTTTTAAAGTTGAAAAAATAAATGCGTTTAGAAGAAAAGTAACTCTTCTTACTTGTAAGTCCACCAATCTATCTGCATTTGTATCTGTACAGATTGCCTTTTTTCCTGTTAAAATGGAAGGGTAAGACCACTTCCCTTCCCACTCACTCATGCTTTAGGGCTCATCCCTTTGTACCTTCTCCAGGACGTTACACTTGTAATCATCTCCTTTGTCTTTACAGCATTAGTTTTTTCTGTCTCTAACAATGATAATGACTGCATGTAAAAAGATCATCAGAAATCATCGGTTAGAACCATCCTTTTACTCAGCTACATAATTTCCCAGTTCCTGTTTCTCTGCAAAGGCCCTGATAGTTGTTTGAACTTGCTGTCTCACCTTCACCATCTCTTATTCTCTCTTCAGCTCACTCTCATAGGACATTTGTCTGTATCACTCTGTTGAGAGCGCGATTCAAGGTCTCCAGTTGTCTGTATTTTCCCAGGGTCAGTATTCAGTTCTATATCCTTACCCTACTCTATCTCTTAGTATTTGGCATGATTAACTACTTTTTGAAATACTTCATTCTCTAGGCATCTGTGACACCACACTTCCTGGTTTTCCTTCTACTTCACTGGATGTTCTTTCCCAGTCTCCCTTACTGGCTCTTCCTCCTCTCCCACCTCTAAATAATAGTGTGCTCCAGGGCTTCTTCCTCTGCTGCTACAGTTTTTCTGTCCATATTCTACTTTTGATTCCAATGTGTCCCATGCTTTTAAATTCCATCTTTAGTCAATATGCATTATTCATGAATTTCTTTTTGTGAATTCACCTACTTGCTAAAGCTTTTTTTTTTTTTTTAATGTAACCCCAAATCTGTACTCACTGTGCTTTTGTTGTCATCCACAGAGTGGTGAAAAACTTGAGTCACCTGACGTGCAGGATCTCAGCTGAGGTCAGATAAAGCAGTGCTCTGCCTTTTGGTTTCAGCTCTCATGCTGTAAAATGAGTGTCTTTCTCACAGTCAGTGTAGTGCTATATTGCATTTTTGTGCTTTTTGTTGTTGATTTCCCATTTTACAATTGCCCCCGTACATAGGTTGAAGTATTATCTTAGTGTTCCTAAGGGCAAGAAGGCTGTGATGTGCCTCACCGAGAAAATAACATGTATTAGATGTTTTGTTCAGGCATTCTTAGTGCAGTTGGCTGTAAGTTCAATGCTAATGAATTAGTGATATGTATTAAATAAGGCTGCTTTAAACAGAAACACATGTAAAACAAGGTTGCATATTGATTGGTTGATGAAAATCTTGTGACCAGAGGCTCACAGGAACATAACCTTATACTTCTTCTAGGAGCAGTTGTTCAGTGTTTGCTAATTCAGTGTTTGCGGTGACTTTGTAGAACATAATTACTGTGGATAGTAAAAATAAACTGTATATGTTGGTGAATCTCTGAAGTTATACGTCTGAACTCCATACTCATATATTCAACTACTTTTCATCTCCACTTGGATGTTTCATAGATATTTTAAACTTAACATATCCCATACAGAACTCTTGTTACCTTCTTAAATCTCTCTCATCTGATTAAATGTACTATCATTCCACCTACCCAGTGTTCAGGTCAGAACCTAGGAGTCATCCTTCATTCTTACTACACCGACACATCTAATCTATCAGCACATCCTGCCAATTCTAGTTTCCAGATACTCCTTGAATTCAAGAATTGATTGCTATCTTGTTTATAACCCTAGTCCAAATTACTGTCTCTTACTTAGGCTATTGCAATAGCTGCTTAACTGGTCTCCCTGCCTTCACTCCACTCTCCCCACCCTTGTTGGTCCTTTGCAGAGAAGTGAGAGGGAGCTTTATAAAGCATAAATCAGATCATGTCATTCTGTTGCAACCAGAATGAAATCCAGACTCCAAACCATGGTCCTTTATTGCCCTGACGTCATCTCTTCCCACACTTAGTTTTCTGTGCTCCCTCTTCCTCGCCCTTGTCCTGTTCCTTAAGCATCCCAAGCTTGCATTGTTTTCAGGGCCTTGGTGTTGATTGCTGCTTCTGTTTAGAATGCTTTTCCCCTAACTTTCATGACTGCTTTCTTTTCATTGCTCACATCCCTTGAATGTGGCTGCCTTTGAGCAGCTCCCCTATTTATCCTCTTTAATATTAATCTTTTTTATTTGCATGTTTATTGCTTTGTCTTTCCAGGTAGAATGAAATTTTCTTAACCTCAGGAACTTTACCTTTTTCATTGTGGAATCTAAAATAGTGCCTGCCACACAGCAGGATTCCAATAAATATGTACTGACTGTTGAGTAATTGAGGATTCTGATGAAGTATCTTTCATGGTTGACTGGTAGGAAACTAATTAGGCTCTGAGTTTTTTTTTTCCTATGGCTAGGCGTTGTATTTTATCTAGATCAGAAATCTGTTAGGTAAGTCAGCCAAAAAAAAAAAAATAAGAGTAATGCTTAAAAATAAACTAAGAATTTAAAAAGAATTTAAAAAACCCTCAATACTATCTTTCCATGTGTACCATTATTGTTTCATTCTCAAGTAATTTTCCAATAAATAAATTCTAACTAGGTAGAGGAAAACATCAAATTTGGTAACTCACTCTTTGACCTGTTCTTGGGGTAATAATGTGTTATTCGAGTTGTAAAGGCTGCTAATTTTATCTATTTCACAACTAATGTGTCTTACCCAGTAGTGACCAGCTAACACCCCCACGGCCTACTTTGTGTATTTATTTAAATTATTTTTTTAATTGAAGCGTAGTTGATTTACAGTGTTGTGTTAGTTCCTGGTATACAGTATAGTGATTCAGTTATATGTTATTATTGGATTATTATAAGTTATTATTGGATATTGAATATAGTACCCTGTGTTATAAGTTATTACTGGATATTGAATATAGTTCCCTGTGTTATACAGTAGGACCTTGCTTTTTATCTATTTTATATATAGTAGTTTGTATCTACTAATCCCAAACTCCTAATTTATCCCTTCCCACATTCCCTTTCCCCTTTGGTAACCGTAAGTTTATTTTCTTTGTCAGTGAGTCTGTTTCTGCTATGTAAATAAGTTCATTTGTATCATTTTGTAGATTACACATATAACTGATATATATGGTATTTGTCTTTCTCTGTCTGATTTACTTCACTTAGTGTGATAATCTCTAGGTCTATCCGTGTTGCTGCAAATGGTATTATTTCATTCTTTTTTATGGCTGATTAGTATCCCATTGTACATATACCACATCTTCTTTGTCCATTCAGCTGTTGATGGACATTTAGGTTGCTTCCGTGTCTTGGCTATTATAAATAATGCTGCTTTGAACACTGGGGTGCATGTGTCTTTTTGAATTAGAGTTCCCTCTGGGTATATGCCCAGGAGTGGGATTGCTGGATCATATGGTAAGTCTATTTTTGGTTTTTTGAGGAATCTCCATACTGTTTTCCGTAGTGGCTACATCAAATTACATTCCCACCAACAGTGTAGGAGGGTTCCCTTTTCTCCACACTCCCTCTATCATTTATCATTTGTGGACTTTTTAATGATGGTCATTCTTACTGATGTGAAGTGATACTTCATTGTACTTTTGATTTGCATTTCTCTGATAATTAGCGATATTGAGCATCTTTTCATGTACCTGATGGTCATCTATATGTCTTCTTTGGAGAAATGTCTCTAAGTTTTCTGCCAAATTTTTTTGATTGAATTGTTTTTTTGTTATTAAATTGTATGAGCTGTTTGTATATTCTGGAAATTAAGCTCTTGTTGGTCGCATATTTTGCAAATATTTTGTCCCAGTTCATAGATTATCTTTTGGTATTGTTTATGGTTTCCTTTGCTGTGCAAAAGCATCTTCTTTGTATGTTTGGTAGAATTCCACAGTGAAGCCATCCAGTCATGGACTTTTGTTTGCAGGGAGTTTTTTTGTTTTTTGTTTTTTGTTGTATTACAGATTCTGTTTCACTTCTAGTGATTGGCCTGTTCAAATTATCTATTTCTTCTTGTTTCAGTTTCATTGGACTTGTTTCTATTTTTTGATTTTTAAGGTAAATTGATATGTATTGTGGCTCAGTGTCTCTGCTAGCAAGGAAGAAAGTGAGATATTATGAAGTACAAATCTAGCTCAGAGTTCTTAAAACGGTTTTAGCATCACAGTGTTAAATGGCCATAGAATTGTTAGTCAGCTCACATCTTTATGGAGCTTAATCATTCATAAAGCAAATTGTTTCACATATTAGGCTTAAAAATGGAAAGATAATGTAAGGTTCATTTCTAATCATTTAGTCTTGATTCATGTAGGAGAGCCAAGGTTATCACCAAGCAGAATTGAGAGAGTGCAGATTTACAGAATCTTGGAATTAGAAGGAAGTGATACTCCTGTGAACTATGGTACAATTGACCCTTGAACAATGTGGGGTTTAGGGGTGCTGACCCTCTGCACTCGAAAATCCACGTGTAACTTACAGTAAACCTTTTGTATCCACAGGTCGTCCGTATCTGCAGTTCCTCTCTATCTGCAGATTTAACCAACCTCAGATTGTATAGTACTGTAGTATTTACTAATGAAGAAAATGCACATATAAGTGGACCTACACTCTTCAAACCCATGTTGTTTAAGGATGAACCGTACATTGAATAAATTAAGTGTAATCTGGATTCAAATTGAATACAAATTAGGTGTTTGATTACATTTATGATGTCCTGATATTATTTAATTATATATCCTACACTCTTACACTGTATTCTTTTCAGGCTGGCCCTCACTGCCATGAATAAGTTTGAGGAAGCAGTTACAAGTTATCAGAAGGCGTTAGATCTTGATCCTGAAAACGACTCCTATAAGTCAAATCTGAAAATAGCAGAACAGAAGTTAAGAGAGGTATCCAGTCCAGTAAGTTACTAATGCCAAATGAGTGACTTTGTCATTCACAATTTACTGTAATCAACTTGTAGTGGTCAGACCATATTCTGAAGAGAAAAAAAATCTCACTTTTAATTGTCATAGGTTTGGATTACTGTTTTATACTGAATAACTTCTTCAGCAGAATAGGTAACATTTATTATGTTCTAAAGGTAATGTTACAAATATGCTAGTCAAAGTAAGAAAAATAATTCTAGTCAGAGTTAATTGCATGAATAGAATAAGGCAGGGAAGTGAGATAAAGAGTCTATATTTCAAATCCCTCCTTTATTAATTTTAATGAGATGAAAATTCAGAATGCTGCAAAAATTTCAGCTTTTTTACCATGTCTGAAGTTCTCAAGAAAAATAGTAATAGTTCTTTCTATGGAGAGGTCAGCTTTTTCACAGTATTTTATAGAATATTTATAAATATATATATATATTAGTTTAAATTAAAAAAATTGTAGTGGTTAGTATAATTCTCAGATATAATTGTTTTACAGACAGGAACTGGACTGAGCTTTGACATGGCTAGTTTAATAAATAATCCAGCCTTCATTAGTATGGTGAGTATATTTCCTTTTCTGCTTTGCTGGCTCTATTTTCCATTAGAGCTGTATAGTTCTAAACTTTTTAGAAACAAACAAGAGCGCTTTTGTGATGGTGGTGGCAGGAGAGAGGTAATATAGTGCTGTGGCTGTTGTCTTTAACCTGCCCATGTACTGCTTTGTGGAAAAGCCAGGGGTGGACTTCAGGAAGGCCATGGAGTCCATGAAATTGTACATGAAAATTTGTGTCCACGTGAATATGTGCATTTTTCTAGGGAGAGAACCATGTTTTTCATCAGATAGACAGAAGGGTCTGGAAATCTACAGAAGTTTAAAAACCACCCTCTTACATGAAAGTGACCCTAGGAAAGTGTCTGATAATCGAGGTCTGAGGATTCTGGCTATTGTGGTTTCCTAAGCTCTCCTCTCAGCATTATTTACTGCCTTTCTATTTTGAGTTTATTTGAACTTTTAGTATAATTCTCACATCTATGTATTCCATCCTTCAAACCAGCAAAATTACCTATGGATCTTTTTGAAAATCCACATGCTCTGGTCCTATAAGTAGAAACTGATTTAGTGGGTCAGGGATGTTACCTGGGCATATAAAGCTCCTACAGTGACTGCATACTGGCTGAGAAGCATTCTGCAAATGCTCTGCCCTTCAGGGCAGTACTACTTCTTACTCATTTTTGTTTCCCTCAAAAAAATGGATCTGTATTCACTAAATCTTCAGTTGAATTGAAATGGACTGATGGCCCATTCCCAGTGAGATAGGAGTGCTTTTGAACAATTGGTAATTTTGTAGCAATTGGTAATTTAAAATTGGTAGTTGAACTCTTTGTAGACAGAAGTCAATTTTTGAATCACTGACTCTAAATGAGGTATTGGCAAAGTCACCAGTTGCTTTTATTACCAAAGAAATAGTTATTTGACTGACTTGCAGATAATTCAGGAACTCCTTGAGTCTCATTTAGGATTCACCAAATTTAGGTTGGTCTTCCTACCTAAATGCCAGGAAATACATGTCTCTTTGCAGGTGTTGTGACGTTTTTAAATACTGTTACCCATTTCCAGGCCTCAGGCTATCCTACTGTAGCAGGATATAAAAATGGGTTTCTCTTAGTTTCAGATTTGGCTTAGCCCTCAAGGTGCTGCTGTGTACACAGATAAGTACCATGTAGGAGCTGCAAAAAGTGGGGATGAAAAACATATTGTGTGACTATTAAAAGGGTCAGGTTGACAGAAATTAGAAGAGGATTTTTGGAGAGAGTTCTTGGAGTTACAGAGCCCTGTTCCATGTGAGAGGGAAGTAAAGGGGCTGCCCTCCTCTCAAGCCCACTGACAGTGGGCCCTTCATGCCCACTCAAAGAGCTTTCTATATGACCTTCAATTTGGACGACAATAGACTGGTGTCTGACCTGCCAGCTAAAGAGGCCAGTGGCAGAATTAGCTATGTGGTTTAGGAAGTAACTGTACTGATGACAATGGAGTGGAAGTGTGTTTCCTGTGGACCAAGGTAAACACATACGCTTGTAAGATAGTTTGAGTCTAAGTCTGCACAAGATGGCCTCCTGGAAGGTGTCAGGAGCCCAACACGTTGTCTCCAAAGGAGAAATGCTAAGAACCTGGGACTCAACCAAGAGGCATAGCATCCATCCAGAGTAAATTACCCTTCTCAGAGGAGAAGTGGGAAATGCCCGGAGGGGCTGGGTGGAAGTGTTTGAAGAACAACAGAAGGTGCTCCACAAGAGAACCAGAGTCGTTTTAAACAACTTGCACACCTGAAGAGCACCAGTGCAAACCACTAAGATAATACCAGTCATCAAATAACATTCCTGTTCCCTTTATTCTCCTCCCTCCGCTTCACCCTGACCCTGGAGGCCAGAAAGCTGAGGGAGGAGGAGTGGAAGCACTGTGGGGAAAGAACCAACTATCCCCTCATTTCTGGTGCAGCTGGCTCATCTGTCACAGGCCCGTGCCAGGGAGAGGAAAACTTCTACCTGGAAATGCAGTTCTGTGTACTTGGTACTGCAGTGAGCAAGGAGTTAAGTACTGAACTGGAGGTCATTTTCTAACTTAAAGTGACTGCAGGACTGCTTACTTAAAGAGACAAAAAAGCAGTAAGATCTGCTCTACATTTCTTCTAGGTCCTGGGTTCTAGGAGAAGAGGTAGAGCTACTGCAGAACAGATTAAAGGGATTGTGAAGCAGATCGCTTTATGTTTATAGCTCATAAATCCTGCTTTTTCTGTGTAATGCCCATAGACCATATTTTGACTTAGAAGCACCGATCCTAACCAAGACCCAAGGGAAGTTACTGAATTATTTTTAAGTCAGTCAAGCGGTTCTCTTTATGGTAACAAAAGCAAGTGGTGTTTTTTTCCCAACACCTCATTTAGGGTCAGTGAATCAAAATTAACCAATGTTTTACAAAGATTCAGACTAAATTTAAAGTTTACATGAATATTGTTAACAGTACCAATCTGGGGCCAAAAAATTGTTATGCGTTTAAAATAAAAAGTTTTAAAAGTGTATGTGTGTATAAAAACAATTCCCCTCCCACTGTGAGCACGGGAAGGAGTGAAACTACTAAGTCCTATGGAGCAAGGTCACGTCTCTTACTTTTTTAAAGAATTATTTATTTATTTGTTGGTGGCAGAGGCAATGAGGTTTATTTATTTATTTATTTGGTGGCAGTACTGGGGATTGAGCCCAGGACCTTGTGCATGCTAAGTATGCATTCTACCACTGAGCTATACCCTCCCCTCTTCTCTTACTCTTTTGAAGTGGCCCTTCTCAAATGTAGGAGGTTCTTTATGCTTTACCAGCTTGTAAAGAAGTTTGTAAAGCTTCTGTTTTCACTTTTGGCTTTTACTGGTCTGATCAGTAGTTAGTAGTAAGTAAACTGCTGTCAATATCCTTAGTCCATAGTGTTACTTGTAATCTCTTTTTCCTTGAAACGTATTTTCAATACCATTTTTTCTAGTAACTCCTCTTTTTTACATTCCCATTCACTTTGTGTAGCACACTATAACTCAGCAAAATGTTAGGAAATACATGGTTTAGCTTTCATTCCAATGCTTTTAAAAAAACTGTTACTATGAACTGCCTTTAATGATAGATGCCGTTTTTCAATTCCAGGCAGCAAGTTTAATGCAGAATCCTCAAGTTCAACAGCTGTAAGTATATAGAAAGAGCATATTATATTTCCCGCTTCCACTTGTCGGCCTCCTAATTTGAGCATATCAGCTCCAAAATGATAAAACTGGCCCGAATGCTGGTCAGTGGGAACTTAAAGTCATACCCATTTGGTCCAACCTACACAATGTGTGTTTATTTACCTGCTTTTCTTTGGCCAGTATCCTACTTGCCAAGCGTATATGCCAATTCCAGTGATACATCTCTTGCCCACTGTAGAATGTCAGGAATGATGACAAACGCTATTGGGGGACCTGCTGCTGGAGTTGGGGGCCTAACTGACCTGTCTAGCCTCATCCAAGCGTAAGTATTATTTAGAATAGAAACAGTAAAAAAGTATTTCTTGTTTTATAGTTTGTGTCTAAGGTGAGGGTACCAAGGCTTTCTTTTAAATTTTCATCTTTTACTGTTAGTATCAGTGACCTCATTAATTATTAAATCTAAAAGTAGTTCATAAATTGAAATTTTCTGATTGAAGGGCAGGAATCCAGAAGATCTGGGTCCAAGAAACATTTTTTTCAGCAGGTTTGAATAGCTATTCAAGGATGTATCTGGAAGTCAAATATCTACTTAAAGTATGTGTGAATTTAGGTACACAAACATATATATACTTTAAGAATTTATTTATTAAATTAGGTTTATTTATTTAATAGAGGTACTTGGGGATTGAACCCAGGACCTTGTGCGTGCTGAGCATGCGCTCTACCACTGAGCTGTACCCTCTCCCCAAGAATTTATTTTTTTAATTTTATTTTTTGAGGGGTGGTAATTAGGCTTATTTATTTATTATTAGTTTTTTTTTTTAATGGAAGTTCTGGGCATTGAACCCTTGTGCATGCTACCCACTGAGCTACACCCTACCCTTCACACATACATATTTAAAAATCATATATTATAAATATGAATGTTTCAGACCACTTAGGAAACTTTTATTCACTTTTTCAGTGCCCATCATTACTAAAGGAACTTGTTTCATCTTCTTGAGCACATTACCTTTACCTCCAAGTTGCTTAAGCTACTGTGCTTTTTGAATTGCTTTTTGAATCTGTGTGATGCTGCCAGTGGAAACATATGAAGTGAGAAGTACCATTTCCTGTTTGTGATCATAACTATGTAATCCTACTTGCATTTTTAGAGTGATCTTTAAGTGGCATGATTATAGTGATACCTAACACTTGCAGTTGTGAGTCACACAGAGGAATTTGGATTAAATTTCTTTACCTGTTTAAAGATCAGTGCTGTTAGGTGACTTCATAAGCATCCCCAAATGGGTGTAACACCTGCCACACGAGAGATGATTAAGACTTGACTACAGTAACAAATACCTTGCATTATATTTGCAGACCTATAAAAGCACATACTTGTTAGCCATTGGCTCATTTGTGGTTAAGCACTTGGGGATGGGGTGGTGGAATTCACCTCATTCAGGAACTCACTTTTTAGCTTGGGTGTCTCATTTCTTATAAAGAACACTGCACTGTAATAATGCTGTATGGAGGCATTGGTAAACTTGCAGATACTAAATTTATGAATCTAAAACTTGTTTCTATACAAGACGTTCCCTTTGGGTAGTATCCATATCTTTTGCAGTTCTTTTTGCATGTGTATTTTGTGATTGGAAATTCCCTAATTCATACTACTTTTCCTCTTTACTATAGGGGACAGCAGTTTGCTCAGCAGATACAGCAACAGAATCCTGAACTTATAGAGCAACTTAGAAATCACATCCGGAGCAGGTCATTCAGCAGCAGTGCTGAAGAACATTCCTGACTTAACCAGAATGCAGACAGTTATGGCTCTGAAGTGTTTGCTGTAGATAGTGGCCAAAACAAAAACAAAAACAATCTAAAGAATATATCTGTCTAAACAATAGGTTTATCACAAACAGACCTGCACATAACATGATTCCTTTGTAAATGAATGATCAGTAGCCTTGTTAAGTGCTAGTATAGCACTTAACTGGGCAGGGTTCCATTTTCAAATCTTCATCATATTTGTATATTAGACTTAATAGCAGAGTATATTTATTGAACCATAGGGCTGTTTATTGGTGAGTTGAGTTCTCTAGCTTCAAATTCCCCTAAGCAAACTTTTTGAAAGGGGACCAAAGAGGAAGGGTTTCTCATTCTGATTTAGGAGAAATATACTTGCCACTGAGCAGCGTATCTGGAGAGAAGTTTGTTACCTGGGTTTAGCTTTGACAGCTATTGGTAATGAATGTATGTCATGGGGGCAGGTGCTATCTTAATGCTGCTTATTCTGATGGGTGATGAAATCTTAAGAGCTGGTGGAAAGCAGCATTTGGTGCAAGGGCTGTTATTTTGAAAAGAAACAAATAGATGCTGTGAATGTATAGAAAGTGGAGGTAGGATGCTCAGGTTTTCTGTGTAGTTCTTAACTAACCTCGCCTGCAGTTTGGTATTGGTAACATTAGCATGGCCAATTATGCTAAGTACATAATAAAATACATTTAGAAATCCTTAATGATTCTGGTTAGGTCAGTAGTATAACTGTTCGGTTTAACTATCACAATTTCCCCAGTGGTGACTTTACTGTGGAAACATTCCAATACATCAATATTTAAATAAGCCAATGGCTTGGCCCTTAAGTTAAGGATTTTCTAAGTGGCATTTAATTATGTGCCTGTAAACACTGATTTTTTTTTAACTCAGTACTTATTTGATGGGTTACAAAAAGCATCTATTGCTAACATTGCTTGTTCATGTAATCCTCTGCTATAATTTGGCTTGGCATGTTGCTTTTATCCTTAACCTTACTTTGATGCCACTTAAACGTAACAGGGGACTTGAAATATTTTATTGGAATTAGGATACATATTAGTGGAGAGAGGTGTTAAAGTACCATGGGAGTGGCTTTAACTACAGTGATGGATGAGGCCATTCTAATCGCAACTGGAATTTCTTTTGTTTATTATGAAATTGGTAAAGTTGGCAGACACATAATGATTTCACAAGTGTTGTGAGAGAAAACTGAAATAGAAAGTAATATAAAATTAAGTCAGTAATACTGATGATCAGAGCCTTACTATAACTGTCCTCCTCAGAAGGCTAATTACTTGGTATCTTGAAATTTAAAAACCAATTTTCCCTTTGTGAGATTACAACAGAGGTTCTATAATTTCATTGTTAAGAATAACCTGGAAATTCATTAAAAATGCAGATTCAGGGGCACAGCTTCAATTTTTATTTAGTAGGCCCTTTAATAAGGTCTGGGAATCACCATTTTAAATAGCACCTATATTTCTGGCCAGAGAGAGCAGGACTTAAACCTAAGCTAAGCCTTCTGAATTAAATCTGCTGTATTGCATCTAAACCAGCTTCATTTTTCATGAAGTTAAATTCATCTCCTAGAGTTCAGTGTTATACAGAATGAAGTGCTAACTAACCAAAGGAAAATGATGACTGCAATGGGAAAAAAAAAAAAAAAAACCAACAAAAACCGCAAAGTTGATCCTTAATAAAAAATTAGTCACTCCTACCCAGTGTTGAGTAAGGAAAAGTCCCCAGCATAACTATCTTGAGCTTATTAACAATGCTTTCAGATCAATAAAATTGATGAGCCTCTAGCTGACTGACTAGGAAAACAGAGAAAATAGGTATCAACAGTATCAGAAGTGAAAGAGGAGATACCATTACAGACCCTGTCGACATTAAAAGGATAATTAGAAAATAAATACTATGACCAATTCTAGGTCCCTATATTTAACAACTTAGAGGAAACAGACAAATCCCTTGTAAGGTACAAACTACTAAAGCTCACGGAAGAAGATAACCTCCAGAAAAGACAGCCACAGGCCCTGGCAATTTCAGTGGTGAATTCTCCCAAACATTTCATATGAGTTCTACACAATCGCTTCCAGAAAAGAGAAGAGGAAACGCTTCCCAACTCTTTTTGTTTAGCCAGTACTCTTATACCAAAATCAAAGACATTATAAGAAAAAAACACTTTAAAACAATACCTTGATTTGCTAATATCTGTAGTTAAGGTAGGCATTCTTTTTACATGAAGTAATGGGAATTGGGCTATTTCTTCCATTTTACCTTCTGGTTTGTTTGTTTTCTAATATATCACCCATTATAAATTAAATCTAGGTATCTGTCCATTTACCTGGATTTCCATTCTATTCAAGCCGTTTTTCCTCTTTAAGTGCTTTCACCACTTTGGAATCACTGCATTGCATGCTATTTCAAGAAAGTTTTCTCTGAAAATTATAAGTAATGCTCTAAATGTTACTTAGCTTGTCTGAAACAAGAGGATGTTAAAGAATATCTTTATATACATTCTACCTGGGAATGACTGACTTCTATTAACCACATTTCATTATAGTAGCTGTAGCTGTTATACTACTGTGTAAAACTTATAATGTCCTTTTTATGCAAATGACATTTTCATTTAATGTACCAAACTGTTTATCTAATTTTTATTGTATGGTTTAAACAGATCCTTTCTAAGATGACATTGTCTAACCTTAAAGAATGAACAATATGTGTCTAGGTTATTGCTTATAAAAGGATACTTTGTAATTAAATCAAATTATATAGCAGATTTTAAGTGACTGTTAAACTTTACTTTCAGAATTTGAAACAGAAGGTTCAGTCATGAGAAGATGCTCGGAAATCAATAGAAGTATCCAGTGCAGTGGCTATAAAGTTTTATTTCATCATTTACTCAATTGTGCTCATTTTGGAGGAAAGGCAGACTTCAGTTTTACTGCTTGCACTTTATTTTCATTAATTACCTCTCCAATTTAAGGGCAAATCTCATTCTGAATATAGCTTTCATTTTGGACCAAACAATTTGTCATGGCAATAAATAATTATGCATTTAAGAAAAACCAATTTCTGTATTTGACTTACTGCATTCTTACATTTAAGCAATTATATATACATGCTTGAAATTCAACTTACCAAAATAAGTCTTTATTTAACAGCATTAGTTTTTGTTTTCAAAATATTGAAACTTTTATTACACTCATGTTGCAAAGTTGTATACATTCTTACCATTCTCAGTTTTGTTTATGGTGTAAGTAAATTAGTATGATTACATGCAGAAATACAAAGTTTTATAATATCAATACATGATTTACAGTTCAAAATTAAGTATCAGAAGCTGGAAATCCTGTAAATATGCCTTATGAAAATAAGTGGCTTATTTTTCAAAGGGAAAAAATCCAGGACTTTTTAACTTGGAAAATTATCAGGCTTCTTAGTTCAGAATTAACAGAGTAATCAACAACTTAAGAAATAAAACCAATTATGATCTACTGTAACTGAAACTTAGACGGGCGTGTTTGTATGTACACACAAACAAAGATAAACACCAATACAATAATTTTGAAAACAACTAGAAAAACTCATACTGTTAGCAAATACAAGGTTACAAGAGGACTACCTAAGTTGTTTTAAACGTTTTTGTTACTGACCAGCTAGGGGAAAAAAAAAAAAACTGGGGTTAACTGAAATATTTCTAAATAAAGTATGATAAGAATTCTGAAGTTTTAAGAAATGACGGTATCTTCTAGATCGAGGCCGGTACACTACGGCCTGCAGGCTGGACTGGCGGCTGCCTGCTGTGAACGGACAGCTGTGCTCGGTCTGCCTGCTGGCTGCTTTTGCCCAACAGCAGCAGGGTTGAGTATTTTCAACAGAAACCACACGGCCTGCAGAGCCCAAAGTATTTAGTACCTGGCCCTTCACATGAAAATTTTGCTGACCCCTGTTCCAGATACCTGCTAGGGACAAGTGGTCTCAAATATAGACCTCTTGGGGAATAAAGTCCAATGGTCATTTAAAACGAAACAAAATAGCATATGTGTAGAAAACGTACAAATGTTCATTTAGAATATAACTCACAAGATAAAATCAGCAGATGGTTCTTTTCAAAACAAACATTTAATATTTAACTGCTTTACACGAAAGAAATTTAAATAATACATACTTATTTTTGCGGTTGACTTGATCATTTTACAAAGGTGACGGAAGTACACAAAGTTCCTGGAAACTCAATGAAAAGCACAATAGAAATTTTCTTCAGCTTTCCACTTTAATGGCCGAAGATACCACACAGACTTGGGCGATGTCATCGTATTCATATGTTCTCTTTAAGAATGTGTCTGTGAGTCTTAAGCCGGAGACGCTCTATTGAGACAAAAATATAGATCGAAGTTTTCATTCATTGGTAATAACCAGAGAAAATGTGGGTTAATATTTTCTAAGGGTTAACAGTCCCCAAATACTGAAATTACTGAAACGAGAGCATACTTGCAGTCCCTGTACTGAAGACAGTAGTGTAAGTGCAAGGCAGAGGGAGGAACTGGGATGTAGTTTTCCAAGCTGTCTTCCTGAAATGCCACACCAGTGGATGGAATTGGTATTGCACATCTCCAAAACCAGATCCATAGTCCTTTCACTGCTGGAGGAATCAGAAAAACAGGAATAAATCTTGTTCCTTTCACAAAGGGGTACTGCGATATTTATTCCACTCTTGCCAGTGAATTCCTTTTTTGAGTGTCCAGTAGAAAACCAGAAACAGAAATGAAAAGCTATCATTTCATTTTCATTTCACTTAAGATAGAATCAGGAAAATGAAAGGAGACAGCATCTTCTAGGATGCTCAGAGGCACTGAGACTAATCTGCCTGTCTGGATGCGGGCTTTCCGGTTCTGTTAGCAGACACTGGCTCCCTGATGCTGATCGGTTAACAGTTTTGCCACTTCTCTGAGAGACTTCCAGGCATCTGTGTTTAATCTTATTGCTATATATTCTTCCTATTTTTGTTAGGTACTCTACAAGAAAGAAAAAGAGAAACGGAGTCTGGTCCAGTGCTTTTTCTGTTTAATCTATGCTCCTTACCATTCAGATAATATAGAAAATGACCAGCAGGATTAATAAGTAAAAGTATTCAAAATTGTAGAATAGATAAACAAGATTATACTGTATAGCACAGGGAAATATATACAAGATCTTATGGTAGCTCACACAGAAAGGAATGTGACAATGAATATATATATGTTCATGTATAATTGAAAAATTGTGCTATACACTGGAATTTGACACAACATTGTAAAATGATTATAAATCAATAAAAAATGTTAAAAAAAATCTTACATTAGAAAAAAAGAAAAAAAAAGAAGTAAAAGTATTCAGGTGTTCAGTGTTAACATGAAAAGACTACTTCTGTGTATAACTGATATCATGAGTTCAACTTAAACTTATTAAGTTAAAAAACTTTTAATGAAAGTATGCACATTAAAAAAAAATAACCAAAAGCTCATAATGAAAAACAGTCTGCTACTCTACCACCATTCATGACTACTTTCATCTCCTAAAGCTCTTTTCTTCTTCTCATAGTTGGCTCTACATTTTTCAATTTAAACTTGATTTTTAGACATACTGATTTAATTTAGCTTTTACATGCCTGTCTGCCCCCAACAATTTGAAATGTCCACTGTGTGCCCAGACCAGTGTACATGCACTACATGAATTTTCTCATTAAGTTTCACAAAAATCCAGTAGGTGTATGTTGTGTGTGTATGTCTGTGTGTCTGTATGTGTTGGGGGACGGTAATTCAATTTTTATAGATGAGGGAACTGAAGATCTGAAGCACAAATGCTTTTTAGAAAGCCTATTTGAATCACCAAAAGGTAAAGTACTCAAAAATAAATAAAATTTCTTTATTTATTACAGCACTTTGTCATCTGGTCAATAACTGATTTGTTATAACTTGAAAAATGCAAAACAAAAAATCCAAAAGTACACCTTATTAGGTACAGGGTCTTTTATCTTGTGTGTGTTATTGTTCATTGAGCTCCTATGATGTGGCAGGCACTACATTTATAATGCTAGGTAAGACATGGTCTCTTCTCTTGAATTAGTTGCAATCTAGCGAGGAAGAGATTAATAATTATAGCAATATATGAATGTCACTAAAAAACTGCATTAAAATTTGCTAGACAGAGAAAGGGATGATTGTACATGGGAAGGTCTAGTTATCTTCACAGGGAAAGTAGGTATTTTTATCATTTTGAAGGATGTATATTTCCTATCTCCCTAATATCACAAAGTCGGGATGGATACAGAATTGAAAAGGATTATATATTCAGACCATGAGGACTGGGATTCATCACTGCAATATTATCAAAGTGCCCCAAGTAGTAATACAAGTAGCAGCAAAAGTGACAGGACTGGGGTTTAATTCTAGGTTTTTCTGGCTTCAAAGCCCTATCCTCTTTGCTTCCCAATAGCTAGATTATACTCTATTATCAAAGCCTTATTTTGAATCTATGATTATTCCTTATATTAAATTCATAACCAATTTTTACTTTCTTAATACTAAAGATACAACTTGGGTATAAGTATGCCTTAGAAAAATCTATCTTATTATAGTAAATCTATAATGTACTGTTCTGTAAGAACCTAGTGGTTCATGTTTTAGTAATCTGAAGTGTGAAGGAAGTGTAAACAAGGTAAAGAACATGGACTTTGAAGTCAAATACACCCAGTTTCAAATTCTAACCCTATCTCCACTAGCTCTCTGAGCTTGAATAAGTCACAACCTCTCAGTTGGCTTTCTTTTCCATAGAATGTAAATAATTAATATCTACCTCATAGATATGCAAATAAAATACAGAAAATGTCTAATATTGTAGGACCTCTAAAAAATTTAATATACAGCTACGAGATGGAGAACTTCACAGTATTCAGTGTCAACATCAGAGATGGATATATGGCAAGAGGAAACTTAAAAGGAGACAGTGTGTTTAAAAGATTTAAAAATTCTCTCTTAGATGAAGAAGAAAGGACATCCATCCACAAACACTGGCATTACCTGCAGTTTGTTATTTTACAAGTAATATGAAAAGGTTCTTCTAGGTTTACAGTATCTGGAATTGCCTCCAAAGACAACCTAACATCTCCATAACCTGGAGCCTAAGAGAAAAAGCAATACAGTTAACATACATCTATTACAAAACCTTTCCATTTTAATGAAGGTATCAGTCATTCTGATGTTCTTCATTCTAACTTCTTTTGTTGCTACTACATGTAGAATAGCACTATAGCTCCTGACATTTTTGTTATAATTACTCCACGTTTAGGAGAAATATAATGAATCTCACAGGTAAACAGTAAAGAAATTTTAGGGGGTTTGATCTTAAAGGTATGCTTTCTAAAGATACTGTAGCTTATACATACTCTATAAGGTTACTGCCTGCACAGAAAGAGGAAATTCACTGAAATGATCCTGGAGGAAAATCATGTCTGTTCACAAGATACACCGGCAGGGACAGACCACAGAATCAACATGCCATGGTGGGGAGGGAAACAGCTCAGTGGTAGAGCATCAGAGATGATAGCTAATGGCTGTATCCAGAGGTAATCCTTTTTCCCCAATTATTATCTCAAATAGTATAAGAAAAATAAATTTTAGAATGTATCTCAGTAGGTACTATTCAGTATAAAGTGAGGATTCTGTAGCATATTCTCACTAGCATAAGAAAAGGAAGACTGGCAGCCGTCCATACTATTCGAGTAGAAATCGGGCCAAATATCCAACCAATGTCTACAAGATAACTTGAGTGGGACTCACCTGAGTTTCAGATGACCTAGACCTAAACATCTTTAAAAAATGTAAGAACTGAGTAGGTAAATGTAGTGTAAGTCCAAGAGTTCCAAGACATTGCAAAAAAAGAAAATGTTAGTACAGTGGAAGTCAGATGAACAGCAAGCATGAGTTATCACATTCATTTAAATTGTTTGGAAAAGTAAAAAATCATGTATTATGGACAAATTAACACGTGAACATTTCTCCTCATCTAATACCCATTTTCTACCTAGAGAGCACTGTAATAACTAGTCTTTTATTCTCTAGCAATATTAATGCTTTTTATAGTGCTCTGATTTTTAGTGACAGATCTAGGAAAATTTAAGCTGTTCTAACTATTTGCTCCCGACATACCAAAACCCCCACCAATGTTTTTTCTAGACTCACCATTCTTTGAAGTTGGCTGGTCTGCAGTCTTCCTCTTTCACCTAGATTTGTTTTCCATACTATATCCAATTTTCCAATTACTGTTACTCCCTTAATGATGCCTGCTTTTTCTGCAAACTCCTTCTTGGGTTTTAGGCAGTACAAGTATTGGCGTGTATCCATTGGCTGCAAATACGCTCTTGACCCAAATGTAGTTACACTGAGGGGTGGAGACAGAGATGGAGACAATTCTCTAGAATCTTTTAAAAGAGAAACCATGGCTGTGATTGTTCCTTTGAATATGAATTGAATGATTTACCATCCAAAGATCTAGAATAGAACAGGTCATTGGTTTCGATACAAATGAAAAGGACTTGTACTGAAAAGACTTATTTTTCTTTAATTTGTTTTCAGTTTATATGGAAAATCTTGAAATTCTCTATAACAGAATGTAATATACTACCTAAAGTATTGGACATGTATCAATTAATTGAAAAAATGCAACAGAAATCAGAACCTTAAGTATCCTGTTCCTTTTCTCTAAAACTATGAAAGAAAATAGTTTAGAATAAGAAACATACCATTCTAAACTAAGTAATCATTTTCAAAATGAATTAAAAGATCAGGAAAAGAATGGAAGATTATTGTTTTTCTCTGTGGGGGTATGAGAGGCTAAGAACTCTACTTTAGCCACCATAATAAGATAAAAGTAAATTTTTCTTTCTTGGTTAATAAAATCAGGTACTTTCTACAGGTATTATCTTCTTATCCATGTAAATGTCAAACCTACAATTTATTCTTCTTCTGAATTACCTACAGAAACACATGTGTATCTCATTTTCATAAAAAATTAAATCCTTTATTCTTATGTTCACTCTTTTTGATGCTGAGAGAATATTTCTTCTGCAAACTCACTGCTTACTCTTACCCTAACTTCTCCATCATCATTTCCTTTATCATTTGCAGCATAAGGATGAACTGTTCATACTCACCTCACTGAAATATTATGAAAATTAAAAGAATAAATGCTTCAAATAAAAATGGCTAGTACCTTTTTTTATGTGAAGGGAGGGACGAATAGGTGGACTACAGGAGATTTTTAGGGCAGTGAAACAATTTTATAAAAAAGTCATGATGGCTACATGTCATTACATCTGTCAAAATCTATAGAATGTACAACATAAAGAGTGAACCCTATGTAAACTATGGAATTTTAGTTAATAATAATCATTATTGGTTCATTAATTATAAAAAATATGTCACATTAAAATAAAATATAAATAATAGGATGGACACTGTAAGTGGGGAGGAAGGCATGTGGGAACTGTACTTTCTGGTCAATTTTTCTGTGAATATAGAACATCTCTAAAAAAATTAAGTCTATTAATTAAAAAATATATACAAACTAACCAAGAGTAACAATGTTAGAAAAAGTTCATGTCCTTCAAAATAAAAACAAACACTTCATAATTCATATTTACCATTCTCCAGCTTGGTTGACTGAATTTAATTCTGCTACATTGTACATTATAGATGGTTCCAGTGAAACTTTCTCCATAAACATGGGTGAGGTTGTAATATTCTGAATCTGGGCTTCGAGAAATACTTCATCAGTCTGAAAATATGAAGAAAAAATCCACCAAAGTATGATGGTGTTTAAAGTATTTACCTCAACAATAATATCTAATTTATATGAAGAAAAAACATTAACCACAAATGTGATTAGTTCATGCCTGCAAATCAAAGTTATCATAATTAATACAAGAAAAGAAATCTTCATCCTACCATAATTAACAGGGGTAAAGTCAATTGTTAGTCAACTGATAGCTTTTCAAACAATGGATAGGGGATAACTATAATAATTTTTGTATTAATGTCCAAAAATATTTAACTGGAATTTCATTTACATATATCTTAAATTTTCTAGTAAGTTATTAAAATGTTAAAATGCAATTTAGTATAATGAATATACCTGTGCACCTATCATTTCAGTGCTATGTTAAGATAATGGGTCTTCATTAAAATATTCCTGCATAATTTAGCCTCAATTTTCATCTTACTTCGATTTAGACAGTATAGGGACCACTAGTATAGTTGAATGACCCATTTTATAATCTTATAGAATTTAATTTTAATTAAAGCAACCTTTTTAGTGGTCATTAGCTGGATTTCTTGGTTCATTGTAAATGTATATTTAGGGCAAAAGCATCTGAATTATACTAGATAATCTTTGAGTTTTTAAGTCAAACAAAAAGTACTATGTAGCCTTAGTGACAGATTTGAAAACTAATGCTATACTTCAGTCAGTGGGTAACTTAAATATGTACTTTTTCATAATTTTTTCATTTCCTGATTATGCTAAACATCTTTCGTTTTATGCTATTTAGTTTTTTTTGTGTGTTTATAATTAAGGATAACAAACAACTTGGCTCATTTTTGAAACAAACCTATATACAAAATGGTACACTAAGGATATTTAAGAATTATTTTGTTCAAAAGTTTCGTAGTAATAATATAAACAGAAATAAAACAAAATCAACTACGACCAAAACCAAATTGGCTCTTACTCAGGAAAATAGAAATCATTTGCAAAATTATAATGATAAAGTTATAATTTAATGTATTATTAATCTAAAATGAAAGAGTTTCTTTAGTCTTTGGCACATGTGCTCAAATGAAAATATAAATACAATGATTTACCAGTTTAAAAGAATGTACACATTTAAAAGCATTTTTCTGTTACTTTTTCTCAGGAAAAAAAAAGTAAATATATCCCATCGATCCATTGCTTTAAAAAAAAAAAAAAAACCACAGACCCACATTTCAAATTTTCAAATGCAATTTTCTGCATAAGTTTAGAAGCGCTTAGATAAAATGAAAGAAAAACAAGCAGCATAATGGAAAATTAAGTTAGTCTGAACAGTTAGTATGAAGTACTTTGACACCTGAAAAATTAATATAAGAATTCAGTGCTAAGGCAGTTGATGTTATAATATATGTAGTGTGTTATAAGCAAATGTTGCTTATATTTAATAGAAATTTGAAAAGATTTTAGCCAACTTGGGAAAATTTAATTTTCTCCCATTTACTGTTGTCAAGGGGCCATCTTTACCTGACCCAGACTTAAAACTAAAACCACTGTGCATTTGAAGATGAATTTCAACTACATACATAGTTTATTCAAAAAATTATAGTATGATATTTTATATTAAGGCTATTTTAAAAAATGTTAACATGCCTCTTTTAAAAAATATCTACAAGAAAAATACTAAAAATGAGAATATAATTGTTTCAATATGATCATTTTTCTTTGGTTTATTTTTTTCCCACAGAATAAGACAATCAATATAAAATAAAAAGTACAAATCGTATATATTTTTTTGAAGTCACATAGGTAGTATTCACAACTAACTTTGTTTTTCCACTATGTTTTGTAAAGAGATTAATTAGGCAGAGTCAAAAAGTGGTAAGAAAAGCATATAAATTTATAATAAAAAATCAAATTACCACAGAACTGAGGTCACTCTAATGGAAAAATAAAAAAGAAAAATTAGAAAAATCAGATTAAATGTTAAAGAAAAGGAATAACTTTAAAATAAAATGCATTTCTGCATTTTAAAAAATTTACTAAACAAGACAGCATTAGTAAAACAAGGAAGTAAACAGAAAGTAACATAAAGAAATATGACAAATCATTTTTCTAAAAAGGTGAAACTGCTAAGGTTAAATGAATAGAGAAGAACACTATATGTGAACACTCAGACAGGAGCAACTATTCAAGGGCGTATCTTGGGGAAAAGAGGTACATCCCATGCCTTTCTAGTTCTAAAAATTCTTTACCTACATGGTAATTCTTCATGGATTGCATAGGATGGATACACACGATCTGCCACATTCAGAATATATACTGTACGCCTTCTCCTAAACTTATCTAATTAATAAAGGAATCATTTTATCAAGGAGCACCTTGGATGATCAGAGTTCCATTGATCCCACTTTAGGGAATGCTGGGCTAGACTACTTTAGACAACTAAGAGTTTATTCTCTTCTTACTAACAGATTTCAGTTTGTTTTTTTCATATATATTTCTAAAGCAACTTATTTATTAAGGGCCATCTCAAATGTCAAACACAGAGCTGGAAATCATTTTTCACCTTTTTATGTTCCCAGAGTATAATAACACTTCATGATTGTGGTGGGGGTGTAGTGCTTAACTGTAGTTATGTCATGTTGTCTCCTCCACCAGATCTAAGTACCTTGAGGATTGGGAGGAGGTTCAGTTTATATTCATTTCTCTTCAGTACCTGGCATGGAGCTCTGTACCTAGCAGGTGACCAAGTGTTTGAAGTGCTTCTAATGTTACCAATTTTTTTTTTACAAGTTTTTTCTATTTTAGAAGACTATAACAAAGTGTCTCATGAAATTTGTTTTCCTTTAGGTGATTCACATATTAGAATTATTAGAAGCAGCATAAAAACCATGTTTGAAACAAATGTGGGCTAATACTAGTCATCGTGTAAAGACTCTGGCATAGAGTAATAAACATAACCTATGGATATTACTGTAGTTTACTAACTCCTACAATTTACCTGAATTGGGGACCAGAGATTCTGCGTCATGCTATAGGCTGAACAGTATTTGTTTGTCTAATTAGATAATATCAAATATTTTAGAGAGACACTAAATGCTATTTGTCCACTCTTCACTTTAAAAGAAATGTCTATTTTCAAAAGTTCAGAATTTTAGTAAAATTTTTTTAGCTGAAGTTCATTAGCAAAGTTGAAAGATTATGTCTGTATTTAATGTTAGCTGAAAAGCACAGCCAATAAAATTGTTACTGAGTATAAAAACAGAGTATTATATATAAATGAGTAAAGACTGAAAGAGGATATTGATTAATAAAAAACCAATTATTTTTTGGTGTGGTGGAATAGTGGGTTTTTCCCTTTGTTATGGGGGAGTGTGCTACTTTTACAGTATTACTCATGGAATAACCAGCAATTTAAAAAATGGTTTGCAACTCACTCTGAACATCAGTGTGATAAAACTACTTGATAAGCATCTTAATGTACCACCATATTTCAACAAAGAAAACCTAAAATAGCTTAATATATACTCTCCTAGGAGCTAAATAGAAAAAAAAGACCCACCTACAGTCCTGTTTGCTTTCAATTTTCCAATATATCTATACCAGCAGAATAGTTAATCAATTTCGCCTCTCACTATGAATGAAAACTTTCCCAGTAAAGACTTTAAAATTCCCCAAGCTGGATAGCTGTACTATAATTAATCAACAGTACATTATTAATAACAAAAAATGATAGAACAAATATGTAGTATCTCAACTCCCCTATGCCTCAAAAAGAAATGTCAATTCTTTAAACATCTAGTAATCTCCTTGATGAGACTGTATCCTCCCATCAAATACGTATACTCTTCATTATGTAATCAATATTCCATGTGCATTTGCAACTCTGCTTGGAATGGCTTCACGGCTCTGACACTTGGACATTTTTAACAGACTTCTTCAGACTACTCTAAAATCTCATCCCCACAGTTCCTGTAGCACACCTTTTTTATCATCCTCTTTAGTTTCACTATATACTACTCTAATTACCTTTGTTATATTATGTACTTTTTTCTTTTCTCCTAATAGGTCTTTACTGCAGGTCAGGTTTCTTATCTTAAGACATCTCAGTATGGCCAGTTGTAGCACAAACTTTATACTGAATAAAAACTCAGCTGCTGATGGTAAAAATATGTATCAAATTTGACATGTGGCTGCAAACTTCTGGTCATCTGGTTTTAGAGTAATAAAAATATACTTTTAATTTCAAAATATTGTATCTGAATATCTTCAAGTTTATCAATGTGTTATGAAACAAGTGAGTTTTGGAGGGGAAGAGGCTTGCTAGGAAATCTGCTTTTTCTGGCGCTCTAGATGCCAGGATAAAATGGAATTTTGTAAAATAAATTTAAATAATAAAACCTTTCTCCTATGGCAAATTCCATTTTTATCTCTTTTGTTAAGATACAAGATAGTCTGCCTTCTATTCTAAAAGTTACTTCTTTCTATATTTTTGCCAAATTTGTTTCTGCAAAGGAGCATTTCAAGCCATTCACCAAATGGCAACCTAACTCTGGATGGCACAATGACTTCACAGGATAAAGAATTTAATGAGCTGAGCTCTATTTAATATTTTTCTACATGAATATTAAATTTTTCCAGGGTTAGATCTACTACTTTAATTTCTGTAATATTAGAACCACATTTATAAATATATTTAACAGACTGCTAATGCTTTTTGACAGTAAAAACCACTATTCAGTGGAAGCATAGGGCAATCATTTAATGAAAGGGATTGAAAGCCTCACAAAATTAACAAGAATAAAAATCAAGGCATACTGATTCCATGTAAGTTGAAAACAGCAGATTAAAAGAGATCTACAATGAAGTTATTCACTTTTGATTGAACTTTATGCTCATTTTTCACAAGTAATTTGTAGTCTTGTCAGCAATTTACTTTAACATGAAAAGAAACATAATAAATCAGAATGTTGGTCAAATAAGATCTTAAGGTTGAATATGAAATACCATTAAGTGCCCAACACTTACCTCTGCATTGTAAAATTTGGTTTTCACATCCAAAGGTTTGAGAACCTAATTGAATAAAACAATCAAAGGAGATTATTATCATTTGACCATTTATTTTTGTTTATTTGTTTTAAATCATAGGGCTTAAAGTTGTCAAAGGCATTTTCCAATTTTAACTTTTCTAAGCCTTTTCTACTGGATATTTAATACTCTTGTAAAAACAAACAAAAACAATCCCAAATGCATTTTTTACAAAGCAACCATAATTTTTTGACTGGGTTATAGTTAAGTTATAGAAGTTATATGGGTTTGTAGTTCATAGTATTTTGTTAAACGAAACATATTTTATGTATTTTTCTTTACATATTTCACTAAAATGTTTATCAAAATAAGTAATTAAACCTTTCATTTTCTTTTATAAGGCATACAAAATCTTAAACAAGTAAGTGATGCAGCAAGACAACAGCAAAATTTATTTTCCTATTGATAATGCTTTTTCTTCCACTTACAAAGAGGGGGATAAAAAATACATATAGCATCATATCTATGTAACTATATATGGTCATCTCATCTCCCCATCCATATGCATACATGTGTTAAACCAGGGGTTTCTGACATTTTTTTGATATGGACTTTGAAAATTGTGTATAAATACAAAATTCTAACTACAATTTCAGTGATTTACAGAGTCTCTGAAGGCAGCTTGGTCCAGTTAGCCCAGGTCAATAAACTTTCACTTCATACTTCTTTAGAAATTTGACATTATTTACACTTAGTTTGTCTAGAATTTACACTCACTTTATCCCTCTTCTAGATTCTTGTATATTTAGTTAAGGCATGAATAACAGTTTTTTTGGATAAAAATCTTCAAGTAAAACATTACACTGGTGATGACAGTTTCTCTGCTTTTATTTAACTTACTTTTGTATGACTTTAGATTGCTAGTAATATGACAAATCCTAAGATATTAAGCTATTTGCTTTATTTGGAAGCCAGTTTTCACTGCAGATAAACAGGAATAACTTCCTAAGGGGGGGAAAAGGCATCTAAAAACTATTTACCATTGTCATATTCAATACCTGAAATTTGAAGAATTTTCTAAAATACATTTTTTCTCCACCCTGAGTTGTATAACTCACTGCACACACCAAGCTGAAACAGAAAGACGTTTTAATGATTTTGAATTATTTTCAACTTTGTTTCTTAATAGTTAAAAATTCTATTCACAAATTTGGAAAATATTTATGCCAATGATGCGAAAATGTAGCCAAATGAACCTAGAATAGGAAAAAAGGAGTTCCAGCAGAGATTGATATAATTCTATGAAGAAGAAAGCTCTGATTAGTAAAGGAAGATATACCAGTTTTAGAATAGGAAGTCAATAACTTTTCCTTCAAAAGGTGAAGTATAATCCAGTATGTATGCCAGAATAACGAAATAGCTGAATGAAATATAAGTTCATATAAACTAGAATATAATTTTTTAGAAAGACACCAGAATAGAGAAAGACTTTTTAATATAAATACACTGGAAAGAAAAGGTCTCTTAAAAATGTATAAATTGAATAAATCAAGAACACTAAAACAAAATTAAAAAACAAACTGGGATAAAATATTTCTAACAATACGAAGAGAAATTCTTGTAAGCAAAACTTTAATATCTCATTCCAATCAGGACAAAAGGATACACAGGTCAGTTGAGCACCATAATCAGCTAACAAAAATGTAAAAGTGTTCAGCCTCACAAAGCAGTCGAAGAAACAAATTAAAATAATGAGAGAAGATTTTTCCATTTCTTAAGATTTGAAAAAATTCTTTGTAAGAGATGTCAGGGTTGGTAAGGAAAACTGACTCTCTTTACACTGCTAGTGGTTTTAAGAAATTCAGAAAACAATCTGTCAGTAAAAAAGTCTTAAAAATGCTTATATACTCCTATACTAAACCCATTTTAAGTAATCTATCATAGGAAATATTACAGTGTTAACTATTGTGTTATTTATAATAGTGAAAGACTAGAAATAATGTAAAGTCCAACATTAGGGTAAACGAATTACAGTACATGGTCCAAGTGTATAAGGTAAAGCCATTTTAAAAACAGTATTTTCAAATAATACTGACTCAAGGAGGAAAATGTTCACAGTGCATTGAAAAAGATAAAACCATGGTAATATAATTAAAATTTTATAAAATATTTTAATATTTTAAATATATTTTATCAAAATAAAAATATTTATTCAATATGCTTTAGTATTTTGATTTTTATTTTAATATATTTTTATTTTAAAATTTCAAATATATTTAATATTAAACTATTCATACACATCTGATATATATATATATACATAAACAAGATTAGAACATAATATACCAATATTTAATAGTGATTATAGTAGGAACACAATATACCAATTTGCTTAACAGTGATTACAATGGTGACCAATATACGTAATTAAATTTCTCCTTCATACTTGTACCTAGTATTAAAACAGGTGCTAGGGACTTAAAAAGTTCACCAAAACTCGTTACTTGCTCTCAAAGTGCTCACAGTCAGAAGCAGGATAGCAAGGTATTGCACTGGTTTTGAAGCTAGATTAAGATTTGTATTCTATGTCATCATGTACTAGCTATTTAATTCTACAAGAGTCTCATTTTCTGTAAATGGGGATTTTACACGTTTAATATTATTTCAATAAACTCAGTTCCAACAGATACTAACCACTGTTCTCTGTAAATCCTGGAGATACAGCCAATTTTACAGAACTCACACTTCAATAAGGACAACAGGCACTCAGTAAGTAATTTTAAGTACAAAAGATGCAGAAAAAAATGGCAAGTTGTGGATGCTCCAGAATGTGCAGAAAGGGAGATTTAATCTTGTCAAGGAGGTCAAAAGAGCCTTTTTGAGGAAGTCATGCTAAATCTGAGATATGAAGAAGTAACAGTAAACTAAGCAAAACGACACGGGTATTCTTTGTCAGGGAAGAACACATTTTAAAACATGGGAGAGTTCAGAGATAACAGAAGACAATATGACTGCAGTGCAGAGAGGGAGGGAAGCATGATGAAGGGTGAAACCTAGGGTATGTTGCGCAGAACTTTGGAAAACCTACACAAAGTCAGAATTTCCTAGGGCTTGCGGGAGATCAGTCAAGTGTTAAGTAACTTATCCAAGATCACACAGTTACATAAATAATTGAGCTGAAATTTGGACTCCAGAAAATTTGACTTCAAAGCATATACCAACCACAGAATATATATTAAAAAGTGTCTGCAACAGAGCTTATTATCAAAATGAATTAGTTAAATAATAGCTAACATTATATACTTCTTTAAGACAAAGAAGAGAAGCAAAAATGGTGATGTAAGTGGAGATGAAGAGGGGATACTGAGAGACGGTTAATAAGAACTAACAGGACTTTGTGAATCAATCGGATGTGGGGGTGGTAAGGCAGATAGCGAAGTCTAAAATTACTCGAGATGGCTCAAATTTTTATATTTGCCTCTCAAAGAGAAATAGAGCATTCACATTCATATACATACAGAGGTTCAGGAATACAGAATTTGAGATTATTTCCTCATAGCTTCTCTGACTTTGGTTCTGTATTTTTTGATCTCTCAGGGCAGAGTGTATTTATACACTGTTAAATACAGAACTGAAAATTTTTGAATTTCAAAGTAAATGCTATTAACACCAGTTGTTAGCAATTCAAGGGAATAAAGGTGCTTTTAGAGTGCTACCTGGGTTTTAAAGGTTTGCATGGATTTTGATTTTTTAGGTAAGATTTTCTGTAGATGCAAAAATGAAACTAGAGATAAATGAGGGTAAAATACGTTTTTTTTCCCTTACAAAACAAACACTTGTTTGAAGTTTGTTTCTGGCAAGCATGTTAATGTGGAACATAAAATTCCTTCTGAAGTAGGTTCTTAGGCTTAATAATACATGGAAATAAAGCAAAAACTTCAAATAAAGGCATATATAAGTAAAAGCCTCTGAGATATAGTAAAATTAATTCTTACATGTGTGTTCCAATCTCCTTTACTTCATGGTGTATGACATCATCAATACAACAATCAGGTTTTAGTTCAGCCACTGCAGAATTGGAGGCTGACAGATTTAAACGCTGAGAACTTGTCTGAAGATCAGCCTTGAAAGAGAATAAAATCCAAATGAGACTGGTTACCTACTGAGTATGGACAAAGTATGGGTGGACAAAATAGGGGAACAGGAACAAGGAAGCAGGGATAAAGGGGGAAAAACACTTCTCTGTGTAAATCTTTCTGTATAGCTTGATCTTAGAACCATGGTAATACCTTTATTATATATTCTGTCTCTTACATATTCAGTTATTAAACAGTAGTAGCTCACATTTATTGGGCACCTTTCTACATGCAAGGCCATGTTCTAAGCACTCATTTAATGCCCACAATCCTGAAATAAGTAGTTGCACCACCCCTATTTCACAGACAAACCAAGGCACAGAGAAGGAACAACTTACCCAAGGTTATACAACTAAGTAATGAAGCTGAAATTCAAAATTCTTTAACAAACATTTTAGAAAGTAGAGAAGAAGGGAAAAATAAGAAACTAAAATCCACAGGCTTTCGGCCCAATATATTTTCCTATGTGTTATTTTTTAAACCATAACTAGTGTATATATTATATGTAGCTGAGCACTTTTACATTTCTCCTTTTTCATGTTACAAATAATGCTGCACTTAACATTATCTACCAGGGTTTTTCCAGGAGCTGGAGATATACTAGTGAACAAAACAGACTAAAATCCCTGCCCTTATATAGTTCAAATGTTTGTGGAAAATAAAACAGAATATAGGAGGAATGGAGGGTTAGCTTGAGGTAGGGGAATACAATTTAAATTGTAGGGTAGGCTTCATGCTGCAAATTCGTTCTTGGATGAGTAGAATTAAAAAAAAAAAAGCCAGAGAGGAAAGGGGAGAAAAGAAATCATGCCAAGTAAGTTAAAAAGAGCTAGCAAAGCACCTTAAGTGTAAAAGCTCAAGATGCATCAGAGGCCATTAAGAGTTTGGTATAATTAAGCGATTCATGTTAAAAAGTAGGGAAAAAATATTTAAAAACATCTAGAATAAGCTTCAAGAGAATAGAAGCCTTGTCTATTTTGTTTCCTGCTATAACTCTAGTATCTAGAAATTCTTCATGCCTAGAACATGGACTTGTTGAATAAATGAGCAAATGCCTATTATACACCATTCGTTCTCAGAGTATGGCTCCCAGACTAACAAAATCAGCATAACCTGAGAACATGTTAGAAATGTAAATTCTTGGGTACCATTTCTGATTGATTAAATCAGAAACACTGAGAAGTGAAGCTCAGCAACAGTGTTTTAACAAATCCTCCAGATGACTTTAATAGCTTCTAAAGTTTGAGAAACAACGATACGGACCATAGGAGTTATCTACTATTTTTTTTTTATTTATAGCACACTATACTGTTTTTTGTTTCTAGAACACTTTATTTTTTTTTTTTGTAGCATGCCGATGTTTTCACACTTACTGGTGAAAAATTCTTTTCAATTAAAAAACAAAAAACCACCCTAGTAGTTTCCAGTTAAATATAATAGATTATACAGCATTTTTATTCTCAAAAGGAACAGTAAGATATCAACGAAGGAATAAAAGAAAGTAAAGATTCATAATCTGTTTTCCACATTCCAAAATTTTAAAAGCTATAAACAAAGTTTTGAGGGCAGAATTCTGAGTAGCTGAAGTAATGGCAGTAGAGTAAACTGTGAATCTCCTAAGTAATCCTCAAATAAATCAAATAAAATAATTAACCATACAAACCCTGTGTTAGCATAACTAGAGGGCAGCAGATGTATGAACTTCAAATTACCTGTAAGGAGATAAATAACAAATTTCTGCAAACAAATTTCTCATGCTCTTGCCATGAGCCTTCACATCGGACAACAGAAGTTCAGGAAAAAATTGAGCTTAAGAGAGAAGATGAGAGTAGATACGGGCCTAAGAATGATCAAACCCACTGCCCGAAAGACAAAATCTAACCTAAGCATGAAAATACTCAGAAAGTGCATTACTGGAAAATGAGAGCAAGTCTACAGGGAAGAGACTTAACTGTATGTTTGATTGTGGAGAGGCAATTTTGGAAAGACAAGACTCCAGGGGAAAAAGAGAGTTAAAAAACTCAGGAACCTTTTGCAAACTGTCAGTGAAGAGAAAAAACAGCAAGAGGAAAAACATTTAGGATGCTGCCGTTCGTAAGAAAAAAGAAAAACTGAGGAATATTCAACCTTTTCTTCCTCCACCACTGTACCAAAAGCCACTCAGTAAAGAAAACATACTTTGCTCACAATGCTGCAAGAGGGTGTATGTGAACTAGGAATAACAAAGCATGCCAAAGTGCATTTTACAGAATGCGAAGCCACCCACAGTCGTCAGCTATACAAAAATACTATAAAAAGAAAACACAATGATAACAAATAATTCATTGATCAAAACTGCTACCCAAAACCAGTGGCGAAACAGAAGAAAACTGTATCACAATATTCAAACTGAATTAAATATCTCTTTAAAAAAACTGGAGATAATTGCAAGGCACCCAAGGAAATACAGATCTGAATGAAAATTTACTAAGGAGAACTAAAGAAAAGCAGACAAAGAAGAACAAACTTAGATGCAATTGCAGTTTGTAAAATGACAAAGAAGAACAAACTTAGATGCAACTGCAGTTTGTAAAATGATAAACAAAATGCAAGTTCTTAGTTGAAACTAAGATGACTCGGTGGCCTACCGCACTGCTCAATAAACATTAGCTATTGCTGTTACTATTCCAAATCGCACTGCCTTTATAGAAATTAACACCAAGTAAAGCCCACGGATACATAAATACATATTTTATAACAAATATGTTCTTGTAGTATCTGCTTTTTAAATATTGACTTAAATTATACACATTTGCTGATTTATTCACCTTATGAAAATAAATTTAACATTTACTGAATGCCAACAGTATGCCAGGAAAAAAGTATACGTTCTCAAAGTTCTAAAGTCAGACTTTTTCATAATTAAATGCAGAGGTCGGCAAACTTTTTCTTTAAAGGTCAGACAGCAAATATTTTAAACTTTGAAGGTCATACAGTATCTCTTGCAACTACACAATTCTACTGTTGTGGCCTGAAATTTGCCACAGATAATAAACAAATGATTGAGTGTGGTTGTGTGTCAATAAAACTTTATTTATGGACACAACATTGTAAAATGATTATAACTCAATAAAAAATGTTAAAAAAACTTTATTTATGGACACTGAAACTTGAACTTGATATAACTCTCACTTTGCAAAATAAGCTTTTATTTCCTTTCTATCATTTGAAAATGTAAAAACAATTCTTAGCTTAGCATTAAATTGCTTTACAAAAACAGGCAATGGACCAAATTTGGCCTGCAGGCTGTAGTTTGCCAGTCTCTGATAATGAAAAGCAGAAATTCCAACCACAGTATGCGAACCATACGCACATGTATGCAAAAATGTGCATCCAGTTTCTCCAAGTTGGGTCCTGTATGAAATTTGGAATATTTGCTCTCTGAGGTCCTTTTCAATTCTAGTACTTGATGATCATGTTCATCCTCATTCTAACTGGACTTCCCTTTTGGCAATGCTCTGGTGACCTAAACTTCACTTGAAGACAGTTTTGACAAAGACTTCTTCCCTACATACAATGATTTTTTACTTTCTTTATACCCTTTCTCCTTGTGAATAAATTTCAAGTTGTTTAATTGAGTTAGCATATTCCGTCTCTTGATTTCTAAACTACTACAGGAATTTTCTTATTGATCTATTTCCTACAAACCATCTTATACAATGCTTTCATGTTAGTCTTCCAACACAGTATGACTACCTCTGCTCAGAAGTCTCCATGGACTGTCCACTGTCTTAAAATATCCTTAGCCTTACCTTTGCTTTTAAGATGCTCCACTGTATGGCTACTACATATCTCTGCAATCTTCCCGACTCTTGTCAAATGAATTTTGTTCACTGCTACAAGAACACATTATATATTTCTATGTCTCTTCCAATTACATTCCAATTACCAGTTGCTTCCAATTACCAGTTGCTTCCAATTACCATGACCCTCTTTGTCTTCTTCTTTAAATCCTGCCATTCTTTCAAGATCCTCTTGTGTTCCCTCTCCTTCAATAAGCCTTCCTGAATGATGCAGTCCCCTGTGATCTTTCCTCTTCTTTCAAATTTTATCACGCTAATCACAAATTATTAACAAAATAAAAACAAAACACTATTTACCTTTGGTACATTTTCTCACTCAAGCCATCACAAAATTTGAGGATAGGGAAAAATGATTCTGTGCTTAGCATAATATTTTATTATTTTAGATGTTCAATTAGTGCTTGTTATTAATGACAATTGAAAGCCTAGTATCAAATGTGGATTTTAATGAAGTTCCAAAACATAAGAATAGAAATTAAAAAGATTTTTTAAAAAGTCCCAAGTTAAGAATGTCACTTACTTTTACCAATATATCTTTTACGACTTGATTGCTATCATTATGAACGCTGATATAACTGGAAAAGGTCTCTCCCAAAAATATATTCCTGTGAAATAAAATTAAATTTTAAGCAGAAATCCATTCAAGTTTGAGCAGCACTGTGAACTTCAAATGGAGAAGTTACTGAAAGATCGAGATCAGGTGAGATACTATTTCAATATTTCTTTGTTTACACTAGGCTGGTCATTCATTACCTAGTGCAATTCAAAATACTAATTTAATCTATAAAACATGTCACATATCTTGGCCCCCAACTACTGCACAAACTGCCTGTTCTCCTAGAAATAAGTCACTGAAATCAGATCCATCTTAAGAGTCTTAAGATTTGTTACTGAAGAGGCTAGACAAAGGCAATTTTTGAAATAACTTATGCTCTGAATCTACAAGAGACCCAAGTTATTGATGTAAGAGTATTTTTTACCAATTTATTTTATTTTTCCAAGTTATTCTAATGAAAATGACTAGTGACATTGGTTTATATTTTTATAAGTATATATTTTATACATATAAATACATAAAGATACAAATATATATAAGTGACCACATTCTATAAACCTTTTAAAAAAACCTGAAAAATTCCTTTCGGTATTAAATTGTCTCAGTTGCAAACAGAGTGGAACCAGGAGCTTCTACCTCATTAACAATCTAGAATAAGAGAACAGTTAAGAGCAAGAGAAGGAACAAAACATTTACAGCTCCTAATTAGCTGACTGGTCTGATAATTTATATTGGGAGAGGGCTCTGAAGATGTACAAAAAAAATGCTTCCGAATGACATTTAGACTAAGTCAGTTAAAATAAAAGGAATTTGTGGGCATGAAAAAAATATGGTAAGGTTTAAAGAAGAAAGTTAAAATCCTATCATCCTAGGAACCACTATTAGTATTTTGGAATGTGTCTTTTTTAACTAAAAAGACCCAGAATCCCATAATATAATTTTTGTTAAGACTTATTTTTTAAACCACTTAAATTGTATCATGAGCATTTTTCCATCTTATGGTTATTTTCTGAAAACATCATCTGTAATGGCTTCAAAGTATTGTTGCATTTCTTACCCAAAATTCTGTGGTAATGTCAACATTTCTCCCAACATTAAAATTTCTGCACCATTTACAGTTGAAGGATCATCTCTCATAAGCTGGTTAAAGAGATCTCCTGTAGAATGAGAAAAACATCAAATTTTAACATTTACCTTATAAGTAACTTTTACTGACCTAAAGAAATAGCTGGGAGAAATATTTTAAGAAATAATCTCTTAACAAAAACTGTATTTTAAAAAATCCAATTTCTAATCTTTAATACAACAATGCATGCCCCAAATTCTGTTTCCACAGAGAATGAACACTCCAGAAACAAAGAAAAATGTAGGTCATGAGATATAAAATACAGACAGCTCCAATAATTTAAATAAAGGAAATGCTAACATATATTGATGGAACATTTGATGATAAATGAAATTTTTATAGTGTCATTACGAGGAATGTATTTTTATCAAAACTAAAATAAAAGTCTCTTGCTGCCATGAGGTATCAATAGTATCCTGAATTATAGATATGAGTGAGACCTGTTACTCAGGTAACTACCACTCACAGAACAGGCCACAAAGAATGCAGCAAAGAGCATAAAATTGGAAAGGTTAGGCTTATTCCAAGGAAATACAGACAATCCAGGTTTCAACTTTTCCATAGGTGCAAGTAGAATAAAGCATGTGCCATACCAGGTAAGTCTTTCTCTTCACATGTTACTGGAATATTGGTGAATAAAGTAGGTTTAGTCAACCGCATCACTGTGATTTAGGAGAGGAAAAAAAAAAAACAAAAAGAAAAACTTAGATGCAATAGCAGTTTGTAAAATGATAACAGAATGCACCTAACATTTATCTAGAAAAACAAATAAATTGCTTAATATGTGCCTTCGTAGGAGCCAAACAGGAAAAAAGACCCACCTACAGACCTGTTTGTTTTTAATTTTCCAATATATCTATACCAACAAAATAGTTAATCAATCTCCTTTCTTACTATGAATGAAATCTTTCTTAGTAAAGACTATTTAAAATTCACCAAGCTGGATAGCTATACTATAATTAATCAACAGTATATTATTAACAACAAAAAAAAGATAGAACAAATATGTAGTATCTCAACTCCCCTATGCCTCAAAAAGAAATGTCTATTCTTTAAACATCTTTAAAAAAAGTCCTAAGTGACTTCACTATAAACAATATCAGGAAAGTATTATCCAATATTAGCCTAAGAGGAAAAAAAGTTTAGATGTACCATTTTGAATATGAACAATAGTTTTATTCCAAAAAAATTCCTTGTAAGTTTTATCTCTTGGTTATAATCATGGGCCACTGGAAGTTCAGTAAGTGGCCCTTTACGTAATATTAATTCTATGTAAAATTTATGAAAGTATCAGTTAAATGTATAGGTTTATAGAAGTCCAACCAAAATTAATATTTGTTCTTGGACTATAACAGAATGTATCTAACATTTATCTAGAAAAACAAATAAAAGTAAGCTAAGGAAATTAATGGGAAAAAAATGAGAAAGAAATGGACTAACATATATTACAACATTTCGGCCCATAACCAACTAATTGGCTTACTAATGCAAGACCATACAGATATACTAGGTAATTTTAAAAAAATTATTAGGATGCGGCAAGAAAAATCAACATTACAAGGTGCTAGGACAAGTGGTTAGCTATCTGGGAAAAATAAAATTAGTTTACAAATTCATTTCAATATCAATTAAATTGTATATACATCAAATTAAAATAGACAAAAATTAAGCTATAGAAAACTAGAAAAAGTACATGAATGACTGAAAATTGTGCTGAACACTGGAATTTGACACAACATTGTAAAATGATTATAAATCAATAAAAAATGTTAAAAAAAAGAAAACTAGAAAAAGTGAAAATTTATTAAACATAGTCTAGCAAAAATAGGACACTCTAATTAAAAAAATCTTTTTCAATTAATTATAGATTAACATTTTGATCACATCAAAATAATATTAGACAACATACAATACAAAGACAAAAATATAAAATTTAAAATCACACAAACTTGTAAAATATTTCAGAAAATGAATCTCAGAAGACTCTCTTTATGCTCTACCAAAAATGCTCATTTTAATCAAAACTAATATCTTTAGATTGACCTAAATAACCAAAGCACAATATGTGGTATTCATTACCATGTGTAAAATTGTAACACCTAACTACTAATTAACTAGCTCTATCATTCATATAAAATTTAGTGCCTTTTTCATCTTGAGCTTAGCTTAAATGTCATCTTTTTCAGAAAAAAAGTCACCCTGTTTCTCTCATAGCACCTTGTATTTCTCATGAACTGTGTTTACTAACTTACTTGTTTATGGCACTCCTATCCAACTCCTTGAGGATTAGGATCATGCTCGGTTTTGTGGCCTCGGTGCTTGACACAGGTTCTGGCACATAGTATATTCCATGGATCTTTGTTGAAAGAATTAGCACCTCACCAAAATCCTCAAGTGGCATTATTTTGAAATTAAAGTTTTATGAACTAAGACCATTAAATAATTTTATATTAAATAGATGGCTTTTGAAATAGTCAAAAGTGCTAATGTTAAACTTTCTGAAGTCACTTGGGTAGCTGGAATCTACTGAGCATTTACTAGTGCCATACATTATGCTAAATACTTTACAAGTATTAACACAATTAATTCCCATAACTTCAAGGTTGGTATTATTATCCCCCTTTAACAGATAACGACACTGCCTACGGAGGGTAATTTGCATATGAAAGATTACACAGCAGATAGATGATAAAACTAGATTTGAATTCAAGTGATTTCCCTCTGTTTAAAAATAATTTTCCCTATTAACTATAAGCCCAGGGTCATAAACCTGGAATCATGCCTTATCAGAAACATCCCAAGGGAACTCAAAGTAGGACTCTATCTCAAACGAACATTAACCATCAACGGTGTGGCAGGGAAGTGGTTAAGGAGGCGTTTCTGACTTTCTACTTTATTCTTATGTTCAACTAGGAAAACAGATTAAAATTAAGTCCAATCTGAAGGGGATAAAAAGATGTTCTGAAAATGATATACAGGAGATAGTTCTTCTCAGTTTAAATATCTGACTCTAAGCTCACTTTTAATACCAATTGGTGTTCTCTAGTCTCCATTTTTTTTTTCATTTCAGATGAAACCAAATATTAAAGAGGAAAAACACTCTCAAGGGAATTATGAAACACTCTTAAAAAACTATTCTTGAATTCACTCAAACTGTGTAGTCAGCTTATTTGCCTACTATATGCTCAAATTTCCATTATGTACAAAAGTCCTATAAAGCTTAGTTTTTGGTGATTCCATGGTTTTCTAGGGAATGGAGACAATCGAGAGTGAATAAACAACAACCCTCCATTACAAGTAAAAAGATCCCAAACTGGTACTTAAAACACCTGTTCATATTTTCAAAGAGGGTGAAAATTAGCAGAGGGGATAGCAGTTTATGTAAAGTACTATCATCTTGTAGACTCAAAAAAAATTACTATAAAGCACCATTTGTCATACTGCAGACATTTAAACACACACTGGGAAAGCCAAATTAGTGACATAAAACTAACTCACTGCTTGAATGATAATACAAAGTATGCCCACATCAAATATAGGTTTAAAATTCAGTATTTCCTGTCTTAATATGAATTAACGGACCTTAAAAATTAAACTGTTGGAAAAGAGCAAATATCAATAAAAAACAAGGTTAAAAAACTGGCAGAGGAACCATAAGAAAGCTCTGGTTATTAAACAGTGAATATGTACCCAATTTTGAATGTTAAAGCAACTTTTTGGTCAAAATTAAAAACAGAATATGTGTTTTTAGTTGAGTGACAAGTATTCACACACATTGCACAGTTAGTGCCATGTGTAGAAACGCTCTGAGTGGAGCTTACAAAACAAAGACATTTGATTTACTTATGAAATTCAGGTTTCATCTAAAATATTCCAAAAAGCTTTTTAAAGTCTTCAATAAAGGTAAAGATAGGCCTGAGGTTACAAACTAATGAATTAGGCCAAGTTCATCTTGCATGTACATTTTGCTTGCCCAGCACATTAAAAAAATATTATGGAGATTTTCTCCAGAGTTTCATAGTTTCAGAGTCCTTACCACAGTCTTATTTGTCTAGTCCCTGAAGGCATTCAAGTTTGTGAACGTTGAAATAATTTAGGGCATTTTCAGCAGATTAAATCAAAGTGAATCATTATGCAGGAGCTCATCTTAAAATTTTTCAAAAAATGTTCTTTAAGATATTTGATAAGTCGGCAAAGTTAAATTCGTGTGATGCCCTCCACACCTTTTTTCTTAGAATTTGAGTTAGTATTTAAGGTAGATAGCTTGTCAGGGAAAAATAAAATTATGGTACTGTTGCTACTTTCCCAGAGTAAGTGCTTTGGCATTTTACCAAATGGTTTCAGATTCACCTTCCTGTATACTTCTTTGTTCCCCTGATTTGTTTCCTTGCCTATGACTTAACAGTGGAACCCAGAAATACTGCCGAGCCCGACTGTTAGCTAGTGCTAGAATCATCAGTCCTAAGGTTCTAAATACTCTAAAAGCCTCAAAGATTCTAAATTCTTAGGTCTTGATTACTCCCTAAGTCCTGTCTAGATAGATAAGAAATGAACCTCTCCTTCCTTTTAGATCATAGCACTATTTGCAGTAAAACTCAATCTTCATATTGTCAGTTTAAAAAAAATACTTATTTATTGTTTACTTGTCTTTTTTTTTTAGGGGGGAGGTAATCAGGGTTTGTTTGTTTGTTTGTTGTTGTTGTTGTTGTTTTAGTGGAGGTACCTGGGATTGAACCCAGGACCTTGTGCATGTTGGGCATGCACTATACCACTGGGCTATACCCCCTCACTTCATATTCCCAGTTCTTAATCACCTTTTCATTGTTTTTCAATGGGGTAGAAAGTAATTTATATAGAGTAAATTAGAAAATTTTTAATCTGCCACATATGAAGACAAAGAAGCTCTTTTTAACGTGAGATTCTTAAAAAGCTACTCATGAGACTGTCATATAAGAAAATATTCACAAGAATATTTTCAGCTCCATATAAAATCATTTCAAAATAATAAAAATGTATCAGAAAAACCTCACTGTGGTCTATGTAAATGACCTTGACTTAGGATTACCAACTTTTAATCCTTGATTAGCAACCTAAATGCTAAGTAAGACCTAACAATAAAAATCAAATCCACCCTTTATGACTGCACAGTAATATTAACCAACTCTTGTTTGCAAAGCTCTCTGGCAATTATTCTGCATTCTGATTTTTCTTCAGCAATCTTGAAAATTGAGATGACTTAAATGAATGAAAAGAGGAAGTAATGACTGAAAAAGTTATCTTGGAAACTCCCTCTACACCTGGTGATTTTTTAAAGACTTCTGGAAGCATTCAAGGACATGATGATTATTTTCTACACAGCAGTCTCAACTGAGACAATAAAAAGGTACTCAAAGTCGTTAAAAATAAAACAATGTTTGGATAGTGTGAAACCTAATTAGAAAAGATTACCTCTTTAGTTAAAATTGGTAAACTCCTTGTGTTTTAAGCAAGCTCAGCCAGGTCAGGCTATGAGAATCCCTCCAAAGGGCATATTTACTATGTATTATCAAGTCCCTACAACGCCAGGCACTGTACCACAAGGCAAATGTGTTTCTGCCTTCCTAATGAGTACAGTTTTAACCGGTTTTTTTCAGGAATGTGGTTTTACTTAACAGTAGTGACTCCATGTAAGCTCTGTGAGGGCAGAGTCCATGTTTGTCTCCTTCCTTACTTTATTCTAGCACCAAGCTCATATGAGGCATTTAAATTTGTTAAATAAATATAGTTTTTTAAAAATAAAACTTTTATCATATAATCACTCTGGGTATTTTTATGAAGTCATGTATAAACCCAATTTATAACATTTTGCTATGGGGAAACCACAGTGACTCCAAGAACCAGAGAACTAGTACTCAGCATTAATGGTCATTAAGACTGAATTACCTATATTAGATTAAATAAATAACAACTTGATCTCTTACCTTTATTTCATACTTTACTTCAAAAGAGGCTGCCTTATTGCCTTAGAGATACATTACAGTCCTAGGCAAATTATATATTTTGTACTTGTGTTTCATAACAACATATCAACTATTGTCTATTACATATCTGTGGAAATATCAACAGAATCTGGGCTGGTCTCTCAATCTGAACTACATTCATGCCACTTGAATATCATTCATGCCACTACATTCATGCCACTTGGAGACCATTCCCAACAGAATTGGTTTTAGTTTTATCTGGGATAAAAAATCATTACATTTTAGGTGAGTAAAGAACAAATACTGTAAAATTAGATTTTGGGGATTTATCAAAATTCAAACTATTCACTATATTTCACTATAATTTGACCAATGGAAAGATGAACAAAAGGAATAGAACATTTTACCTCTAAATTCAGTATAAATAATAATTTATCACAATTCACTTAAAAGAAGGCTGCTCAAAGTGGAACCCAGAAAGTTCATGACTTAACTGACAAGCCTATGAATTCACCTGATATTTATTTCTGGGATATAAACTGCACACATATTACCATACAATTATTTTTCACAATGTTAGGAATAAATAGCTTATATTAGAAAGGGGTCAAATAAAAAAAATTAACTCATTAAAATTTATCTCATTGTTTCAGTTCATAATCAGATCATTCAGAATATTAATTCTTTTTGACAATCAGTGGAATTCATTACATACTAAAAATAACACCATATTTATTCACAAATAAACTTATTTCCCCAGTAAGTGCTAATCTTCCTTTAAGAAGATTTCCTACATATTCACAGTACATAACATCACAGAACACCCATATCTCGCCTAAATGTCTCTGAATTGTAGCATTACAAGACGGAAGTTCATTATGCCTGATAATTCGATTGAGTTTTGCCCAAATGTCTTCCAGACTTTGGCTGTTACAAACAGTGTGTTCTATTATCCATCTTGCTCTATAAAATGAGTGCAAATTTAGTGCCTTTAAACTATCTTGCAGTTTTTTAGACAAAGGAAAAATATTTTCAGTACAATTACTGCTGGGAAGTGAAACACTCCAAGACCTCCTCTTGTGTTGTCTTCCTTTCTCTGTTCGTTCGTCCAGGTTTCCAGGATTAGTCTGTTCACTCAGTGTGTGTGATCGGATTAAGTGCCTCTTTTTTGTCAAATTAGGTTGAAACTCCAATAGATCTACTGTGCAATCATAACTCTGTGATTTAACATCATGTTCTGAAATGGTTAAGTATTGTCTCATATCTTCAGCTGCCTCTTCAGAAATCACAGGTGGTGATCTTCTAGGTTTGAGAAGTTTGGACTTGTCATGAGGAAACCAAGGAATAAATCTTGATAGTGGCCGAGTAGGAAAGTCTTGAATTGCTTTCTCTGCAATTTTTGGCAGTTGTGTGGGATCCCTCTCACTTGGTCGATAATGTATTATTACTTCTGTAGTCATTCTGCAGTAATCCAGTTACTCTTAATGAAGAGAAAATTTCTTAGCTGAGTTCCTCAGAGCTAGAATGTAATTTATAATTACAAGACTCTCTTTCCAAATCAGAGGGAAACAGGACCTAAAGTGGAAGTATTGCAAAGAATAAGATATGGTAGGGATAGCCTATATATAGATAGGCAGAGGAAAAAAGGAAAATCAAAACCAATCTCAATGTATTTTACCAAAGGGCTACTGGTAAATGTGAATGTAATCCACACACTGGAAATTCTTTCTCTTACCAAAATAAGGGATCTGGATTAGATGCCCTATAAGATCCTTTCAGCCTAAAACTGCTAGTAGTCAACATGTTTAACTGAACAGATATAATGGATCTGGGAGTATTGATATTAATATATTATACAGTAATGATCTTAAGACTATAGCAGAAACAAAGAGTAAATTAGTAATATTTAAAATGCTAAGTTCATAAGAAGATAACAAAAATGTAATAATCCTTAAAAATGTAAGACATCTGAATTGAAGACAACAAAAATCACTGTACTTTTTAATCTCTTGAATAAAATGCATATTATATGTTACAATTATATGAATTCTACCAAACAAATATACAGACAGAATACTTAATGATTTTATTTCATTTTTAGAACACTGAAAACATGAAAATGGTTTAACTTTGCATTTTAACAGGCTAGGAACTGGTTTCGTGACAGTCTCGTCTGTATAATTGGGGCACTTAAGCACTATCAAGACCTTAGTAGCATGGCTCTTAAATTCCAATTGGGAGGATGAACAAAAAGCCTAAAGTCTTATTTTTTTTTATTTCTTTTTGCTCTTAGAACAAAGAAGCCCTCAAGTTGCCCCTAGTTAAGTCACTGATAATAAGTTCTAGCACACAGTACACAGGCTCAAGAATGGAGCCTTCCAGCATCTGCAAGTTAGGCTTCCTAATCAGGCCCAAAGCTGCATAAGCTGTAATGCAGGCTCCTAACTACTGGAGACAAAAACAAGTAGAACCCCTTCTCCCATAAATCATTAGAGAACTACTTGATGGGGGTTTTTCCTTTGCCAGGACGACTGTGAGTGGGGATTCCTTGCCATGATGTCACAATACTCATTCGACCAGATTCTGAAGAGTCAAAAAAAGTAACCAATCTCAAAATGATTCTTTTCATCTACTGTTAATGTTCGCTGAGTAACAGATTTGACAACTCAAATTCATAAATGACTGTGATCCTTAACATCCAACATTTTTAATATGAATCTAAATATAGATAGTACATTCTTTCAAGAAAATAATGCTTTTATCTTTTTCTTCCCTCTTCCTTACATTTTCACATTTTAAGATATGGCATTGAGAATTCTTTCATTGTTGTCTGAACTTAGTTGTATTCGAGGGACAGTCAAGTTGTGAGAGCACCTTAGTATTTTACATATATAAAAAAGCAAACTTAAATGACCACGTATTTGGCATCCAACATTGGTAAAATTAAAATCTGTGAAAATTCTTGGATAACTATGACAACAGGGAAGAGTGGTATCAAAGAGTTTTAAGAAAGCTGAAACTATCAATGATTTTGAAGCACTTGTCCTTTTAGGTTGCTGAAATACTCTTCCCAAGGAATCTTCTATTTTGGAAAACAGAAGATACCTGGGAAAGACTATTTTATCAGCCTTGAAGGACAATGGCAGTTAGCTTCCACTCTCTGGAATTTAACTGTGTTTAATATCTTCCAATTTGTATAAAATGACACCTAGAAGCTAACGTAACTGTTCCAAATTCCTATCAAATTGTAAGGGAATGATGTCTGAAAATGCTGTTTCCTTCATTAGGAGGCAACTTGGAGTCTTGGAAAAATGAAGACTTTGTGTTAAAATATTACCTCAATCACTTACTAGCTTTGTGATCTTGAAAAAGTTTAACTTCTGAATTATCTATTCCACATACTTGATGTGAGATGACCGATAAAGAACATGACAGTTTCTTCTTTCCTCAGAGAAAACCCATTTCAGTCCAGGATATTTGCTCAGGATAAATTTACAGGTCCTACTGCTGTATCAGTTAACATTTCAGTTTCTTAGTTCTACAGTCAGAGACAGTTTTGATAACCCCAACTATCAGAATATGATTTTACGTTACAAATGGAACTGGTGAGCTTCTGGAATGTTTGATGCTTACACCACAACTGAGGGGTAACGGTCCCTCAAAATGGACACCACAGGGAAGGTAAGTGCAATTCAACTGAATTCACATGTCTAACGAGTATTTTCTCAGCTCAGTGCAAGAAGATAATGGTAACCACACAGTGGTGCCTCAAAGAAATAAGTGCATTTGTGGTAGTAGAAAACAAATGAAATAAACTGAAAGCATTTCAAATAAAAGTATTAAGAAAACAACAGGAGTTCCAAAAAAGTATGCCCTGCTGGTTTTCCCACAATAATGATCCAATTAAACCATCAAAACTGTTTGCTGTGGACAGAAAAAGAAAATTGACCTGAATTTTCTCATATACACACAATACTTTGAAGTAAACGGCAGTGCGTTTTAACAAATCTAAATTGTATGTTGTACTACTATGTATCTGTAAATTCTTGCCACGATACTAGAGTAATTTCACAGATGAAGCGGAAGACTGGTAACTGCCATTGCCGCAGGAAGAGACGAGACAGAAAAAAACCACTTTAGATACCCGCTGTTAATCATACTGGTTTACAGGGCTCTCCCCGGCTTGGGAGGGGACGCGAGCTTCTGAGGCTAAAATCTGTCTGGTGACTGCAGCAACACGTAACAGAGTAAATAATTCACCAGTTATCTACTCCATTCTATAGGGAGGCTCTCAAACCTAAAAAGCGAAGAGAAATCCCTTTCTTCCGCTCAGCGCCAAGGAACAGAGCAGTAGGAGAGTACTGACAGTGTTTAAAAAGGACGAGGCTTATATCCCAGAAGCCAGGTCTATGTGCCAAAGGCTTCGAGAACTAGTGAGAGAAGGAGGGAAATTAAGGGGAGTTGGGCTCGCAAAAGTTTACCTTTCAGGGCCAGCAGGTGCTCCTGTTTGGGGGGATTCACTTCCATTTTGACCGGCACTTTTGACCCGCTGGCTACGGAGGCTGAAGAGGTTCAACCAGCAAGCATGAAAACAGAAAAGCGCACGTTCGGGAAGACAGGGCATCAATTTCTCTCCGCTGCCGGTGGTGCCTTAAATTCTCCTCTTACCACGTCCTTTACGGACTCAACGGCTTTCTTTTACCAAAGCCATCTCTTGCCTCTTAGAGACTATTCGTAAAATACTTCACTAATTTCCAGCCACAGTCAACACACCGCGACTTCAAGAAACCACTCCTCGGGAACTACACACGGCCTCCCAAGTATCTACACTGCGGAGTAAAAGATGGAGATGGGGCCTCCTGGGATTTGTGGTCTAAAAGCCGCACGGCATGCAGGGAGATGTAGTCCCCCGTCCCCGGTCCGTTTTACTGTTGGGAAGACTATATGGTTACTGGAGCGGGAGTTACCTTCGTCAACTTTACTTCTGTTTTACCCCTTCTTTTCCTCCTTAACTTTATTCCTTCCATCAACTTAAGACTTCTCAATAATAACAAGAATAGTAACAAAGGCCCCACACCCATGCCTGTGAAGCCAAACATCTAATGATCGGCGGGAGGAGGAACGAAGAGGCTGGCCGAGCAGCATCCCACGTCGCACTGCGCCTGTGCGCAAGCGGCGAGCGCAGAGGCTTCTGGGTGGCTCTGCCCCCGGCCTTCAGGTGAAGGCCGTGAAGGCTGCTTCTGCGGCACCGCTCCTCCTAGGATGGCTGCCCTGGTTGTAAGCAAGCCTGGAGCGGGACTAGACAGTGGCCGTCAGGGCAGCCGGGGGACGGCCGTGGTGAAGGTGAGGGACTTTGCGTGCTCTGTTCTCCACCATCGGCCTCCCGTCGTTTCATTCCCGGAGATCTGGCGGCAGCGCCGCGGCCCTGGCTTTTTTGGGCGGGATGCGCGGCCTCTGGGCCTCCTTCGGCATTACAAGGCTTGCCCTTCCCACCTCGACCCTTATAACCCCAGGCCTGAGGTTACCTGGTCTTCTGCTCGTGCCAGTCCTCTGCTTGGAGTCGCCAGTGGGGACATTTGTGTATCCACCTGCAAGAATGACCTGGGCTTGTCTTTCCCCAGGTCCTTTGCTTTTAGTTAAGCTCAACAGGCATTTATTAGCTTATTTTTTGTTAAATTGAGCCATTAGTATTGTCAGATGTAGTTAGATATTTTAACTCGTTCATGTCTACTTATGAGAAAGGTTAATTCCCGTTTTACAGGTGAGGAAACTCAGGTTTCAGTTAACGCAGTGTGTAGCAGAGCCAGAGTTGGCTGGCTCTACAGTATGCTTTTCGCTGTTGCACTGCTACTATAATCAGACCTGTATTATTGCTTGACCTGCTCTTGGTAGGACAGGCTGTCAGCACTTTTGAGAAGTCTCCAACAGCACCACAAATGCTGGGGGATGTGAATTGCCCTATGCTTGAAGTCTGAAATTCTACCGTATGTAAATGCTCTAAAATGTATTTACTGAAAAATCAGTTGAAATATGAGGAATTCATTTTCCCTTTGATTCACACATACACAGCAAAGATCTGGAAGGGTTAACTGATCTCAGTGGTTTGTGAATAACTTTTCAGGATCATCTATAATTTGAGATATTAGTAATTCTTGTTCTTTTTTTTAAAAAATCTTAACTCTTTATTACATATTAGAATCACTGAGGACTTAAAAAAAAATCTACTTAATCCCCCAGTTCTGATTAAGTTGAGACCAGTATGTTTTTTGCATTGCCAGAGTGATTTTAGTTTGCAATCAGGTTTCAGAACCACTGGACCAAATATCATAAATTCTTTTAAGATCTTAAATAATAGGCACCTATGATTTTTCACCTAATTTTGGTTTTATATGACAATAAACAATATATTTCTGCTCACAACTGTATTATCAGTCAGTATTGGTGGTGGTTGATTCATCTGACCATGAGGTATTAATGAAGTTATTCTGAAGGTACACAACATATCTGAGATGCAGGGGAGCCCTCTTATTAGGCTTGTTGTAAAGTTGAGATTTTATTTATTGAATTTTTTCTAAGTAGAGACTTTTTCTAAGTAGAGACTACCTGAAGATTATTTTGTGAATTTACTTGAAGCGAAGTTGTAATTGGAATGGTTATTACTCTGTAACTACTTTTCTTTTTTCTTTTTTTAAACTTTTTTAGGTTTATTTATTTATTTATTTTAATACAAGTACTGGGAATTGAACCCAAACCTCATGCATGCTAGGCAGGCACTCTACCGCTGAGCTATATACCCTGCCCCTGTAACTAGTTTTATTATCCTATTTGTCTTAAAATCTCAAAAATAAACCAAAGCCTAATGTAACTCCAGTTTATTATAGCACAGAGTTTGATATATTAGAGGATGATTTTGTTAATTTTCATTTTTGGCATATTGTGAAGTTTATAAAATTAAAAGCTTTTTTCCCTACCTAGGACTTAATTTCTTATGCTGTTAGCCACAATTTCTATTCATAAATACTGAAGAAAGAATTTCTTCCTCTGTTATTTACTGCATTGATGCAAAATAGTCTCATAACTATTTTTGGACCCATGTTTGGTTTACTAATCAGTGGAATTTTACTAGTGCTTTTGGAAAAAACCTAGGGTAGCAACATGAGGAAGTTATTTTATCTTGTGTAATGATGGGATCAGAGATATAAGGTATGAATGAACAAAGTAAAATTTTAATTTGGTTCTTTGGAGTTTTTTGTCATGTAAGTTTAATGTATTATGGTGTCACTATAGTGAGAACATTTATTTAAAATGTTGCATTTATTTTATAATATCTAATTCTTTTGTGAATACCTTTTCTGTATTTAACTGAATTTGTTATTTAAGTGAGGATATTTAAGTGAAACTTTTAAAAAAAGTAAGATAAATTGAAGTGTGTATTATGTATATATGTAAAATTTATGCAGAGCTGTTCCCCGCTTCCCTTCCTTATCGAGAAGCGCAATTCCAATGTAATGTTTCCTGTGTATCTTGCCAGAAAGATAGTATGCTTGTAAAACAATATATATAAAAATATATGCTCTTTTGCTCACCTCCTTTATGAAAAAGTTAAATATTCTATATGTCACTTTCCACTTTGCTTTATTAATATGAAATCATTTTGTGTGTGTACATAAACCATCCTATTCTTCACTAGACTGCATAATTTTGCAGTATATGAATGTGTCCTAATTTATTTTCCATGTATATTTGCTTTGTTTCCAATCTTTTGCTAATGCAGAAAGTGCTGTAAGGAATAGCATATAAATCTCACACACGCGTGATATATTTGTAGGATAAATTCCTGGAAGTAGAATTACAAAGCTACTCAAACATTTGATGGATATTGCTAAATTGCCCTCCATAGTGGCTGTATTAGTCAATAAACATTTCACAGCAACAGCAATGTATTTGCTCTCCCACATGTCTACCAGCACAAAGTGTTACCAACCTTTTGATCTAATCTGAAAAAAGTATACTGGTGTAGCTTTAATTGCATTTCAAAATGTTTTGGGCGAGGTTGAACATCTTTTCATATAATTAAAGAGCTCTTTTCATTTTCTGTGAACTGCGTTACATTTAAGCTTCTTTTGAACCATACTGGGATGCAGGCCAGTTATGAATTATTTGAATTATCTGTTTACAGTGAAAGATGTTTGCATTTTAAACACTGACTCCAAATTAATTGCAGAGTTAAGATTAAAATTTGTAGTAGGTCATGGGTGGCAGGCACAGGAATTTGTGGTACAATTGAACAGTTCAGGGTGGGTATTTTTTAAAAAGTCAATTTGTGAAACACTTAAGGTATATTAAGACGTAAGAGTACCTTTGGTATTTACACTTTGTTGACTACTTATAAAACAGACTCATGAGCCTGGGGATCAGAATATGCCAATTCCTGTCACCTTTGTTTTTTGACTGACTGCATGACCTTGAGCAAATCATGTACTTGTAACTGTAACTAGATAGACAAAATATTTTCTAACCCAGTGGCATATCTATTAATTGAGAACAAGGAATTGAAATTTAAGTCCAATTGTATTCTTACCTTTATATTATATAATGGAGTGGCTACTAGAAGATAGTTAAAAATTACTTATTTTCTTAACAAGTTCTTTATCATTTACAAGGTAAATTGTCATCCTAGCAAATATTTCAGATTACTTTTATCCAAAGTAATGATGATTCTTTGAGAGTTAAGTAATTGCAGATAAATAGTTTAAGAATCCAACTTTGGTGGAGTTATATTTTGTTACGGATTTAAGTATAATGAATCAATTCATAATTTTCAAAAGCTAAAGATGTTAATATACAATGTTGTCTTGGTCCCTGACACTTAGCATTTCAAGATTTCGCTATGTAGAGTCTGTCAGAGAAGGTGATAAAAAAGGTGATTTAAAGTTTTACACCTAGACAGTTTTTTTCATGGAGAAATAAAGTAACTTAACAAGATTAATTCATTAAGTTATGCTTTTAAAGTCATTTAAAGATCACATGTTTCCTTTCCAATTATTAGGTGCTGGAGTGTGGAGTTTGTGAAGATGTCTTTTCTTTACAAGGAGACAAAGTTCCTCGCCTTCTACTTTGTGGCCACACAGTCTGTCATGACTGTCTCACTCGCCTGCCTCTTCATGGAAGAGCAATCCGTTGCCCTTTTGATCGACAAGTAACAGACCTCGGTAGGAAAATTTACAATTGTTCATGTAATACAAATGTTATAGAAAACAATTTCTTTCCATTGATTTTTAAAAATTTTAAATTCCAAGGAGGTTTCAAGTCCTGTTAAGGCTAGTAGTCTTAAAACTATAAACTAGCTCACTTTTAGGTACTAATTTTATTTCGCCTTCTGAGATGTTTATATTCAGTGCTTATAGATGAATAGTTTTAAGATACCTGAGAAGAACATTCTAACCTTATTCATTTGCCTAAAGCTATTAGTCCAGGAAAACAATGTTTACCTTAGAAATGAATAGACCAATAATGGAAACACAAATAACTAATTTGAGTCTCAGCGTGTTGTTGACTGATATCAGAGACAGAAGTGTTTGCAGCTTGTGATAACTACTCCTTGTTTTCTGTTAAAATGAATTTAAAGGTCTGATGGATTTTTTTCAGTTTCTTGCATACTTTTAAAACTTCACTGTATTTCAAAATGAGTTATTGCTGTGGGAGATCAGATTTGGAAATAACAACATTTATTAATATTTGAACAGTTATTTTACAAACATAAATTCCATGTTTATTCTTCTCGATAATGGAATTTTCTCCAAAATTAATAGTTTGAGGTTGTCATTTTTTTTCAGGTCAGTAGCACTATTTGTTTTAAGCTTGTTTCCATGTATTCATACTGTATGTCAAGTGGAACACATTCAAAATAATTTAGCCACCAAAAAAAGAAAGCAGAAGTGCCCAGATTTTTAGACTGTAAAGCTTTAAAATGCTAAGAAACATGATTGTAAAATGTTTTGTTGTAGGGGATGAATAGGTTTCTTAAGGTTTTGGTAGTCTTTGAGGGTATCAGTCAAGACCAGATTTCCAAGCTAGCTAAATTAGGAGATGGCTGTGTTTTTCAAGAGGGCTTAAGGCAGCGTCCCTCCCCGTGAGGGCTAGGAAGGTTGATGTGGGAGGATTCAGAAACTGTTCCATTACCTTAAGTGAGTCATAAATCCCTGAGGCCTGTCTGAAAGTAGGAGGAGGAGCCCTGATTTCCGTGGAGGTTGCTTTTCTGTCTCAGATGGGGAGGAGTAGTCTCTGAGGACCTGAGGAGGGCGTCCCGTCAGCAGGGCCTCCTCTGGGGCCTCCTGTGGGGCCAGGAGGCTGTGGGATCCTCAGACGGAGGCATCTGTTGACTGGGCCATACAGGAGAATAGGATTTATAAAGTTAAATGGTAGAAAAATATAATAGAACTTTCAAGTGTGTTTCTACTTAGAATGCTAAGGAGTTATGTATTTTAGAGAGATTATTAAGACAATTGTTCTAACATAAACAGAAAATGGAGAAATTTTGAATTTGTAAAATTTAGACATTAATAATTATTAAAGTATGTGACAGAAATTACTATTGAGTTATGAGGTAGAATGAATAATATTCCATTTTGTTAGATTTAGTTTTTATTTTTATATTCCAGGAGATTCAGGTGTTTGGGGATTGAAAAAAAATTTTGCTTTATTGGAGCTTTTGGAACGATTGCAGAATGGACATATTGGTCAGTATGGAGCTGCAGAAGAAGCTATTGGAATATCTGGAGAGGTATTAACTGAACCTGGTGAAATATTTGTTATGAGCATGAATTTTGTCTTTTAATTTAAAATACTTGCCATTATAAGTACAATATTACCTCACTTACCTAGCAGGTAGGATTCCAGAAACACAACTTTTCACTGCATTACAGTTCTGAAGGCAGTGATACCACCAAAAGAACACAAAACTGAAACTTGAATTCTCTGAAAATACTATACCCAAACTATGTTTTAGATTTATCTCCTCATCATCATGAGTTCTACCTAAGGATAAAGTGAAAGAGTAAGAAGATTGTGGAAGAATAAGAAGGCTGTGTAAGCTCCAGTAAAGCAGAGGTTGCAAAAGTGAATCATTCAACAGTAAAGCACAGAGGAAGAAAGAGGATCTCCATGAAAGAGGCCTTTAGTGTAGAGGCAGGATGCCTTAAAGATAGCAGTAGCTCCTGGTGGATTACTATTAAATATCTTCTTGAAAAGGTTAAATTGTGTGTAGGTATAGTCTCTTTATCCAGACATGTAAATATCCAGTAAATATTAGAAAAACCATTAACACAAGTTAAACTACATTTTTAACACTTAAAAAAATTGTCTGTATAGCTCATAGACTGTTCTGAGCATAAGAATAATTGTAGTAAATTACTTAATAATTTTAGTGATCAGCTTTTTTTGGTTTATTATTTTTATTGACAAGGTTTATAGGAACAAATTAAATAGTTAAAACCAAAGGCCAATTCTTAAGTCTCATTTAGTTGTTTATTTCACTCATTCGTATTAAGTATACGTTTTTCTAATATGTTAACTTTATCAAGAAACAAGTCAAATCTGTGAAAATATTTTAAACTTTAAAACCACATCTTTAGTACCAAGGGAGAAAATGTCAGATTGGTTTTTTTTACTGCTCTTTGATTAGATCATGATTTCTTAATAAAAAGAAAGTTAGTGAAATGAATTTCAAACTGAAACACTGTTTTCCAAAATTTTTGCAGTTCCTTTATGTGATTTATCTTTTATTTTGAAAGACATTAGAATATTATCTAATGTTGACCTTGTAAGTTATTTGCCAGGTCTGGGAAACAAGATGCGACATTTCTATTTTACATATATACATTTTTCGTAATTGCAAATAAAACTGTTTAACTTTGGCTTTATTTTTTATTTAATATAATATTGAATGACACCACTGATGTATTTGCTAATTTTTATTTCTGGAAGAATTTGTACCAAATCTTTCCCTTTCCAGCTATGACCTTCTAGTAATCAGTGAAAGTTTTCAAAGCATTCTTGATTATCTGACATGTAGAATTTTCCATCTCAAAACGCTTTTTAGTAATTTGTAAAAATCAGAAATAATATTTAAAAGCTTATATATAACATGCATTTTATTTTATTTTTTCCCCCTAAATCAAAGGTTTTCAGCCAGAATAGTGCAATGTGGAGCTTTAGAAAAAATACATAGCTCAGACTTCATCTACAACCTATTGAGAAAGAAGTATTTCTCAGGTTGAAGTCTGGGCATTTATGCTTTTAAAAGCTTCAAGTTATCTACATAATGTTTGTGCTTCTTTTCTTCTACATATCATCATGACAAGTAATATTTAAAGCAGTGGGGAGCTATTTAATATCAGTTTTTTCAGCCATTAAAAAAAGACTTCTAACCTTTATTGTCAGTTTCTTGTTTGAAAAGTGAGGGGATTTAGTGGAAGATATGTTTTCACTGACTGAATCAATAACGATAGTTTTATTTTTGGCCTCAAATTCATAACATACACTGATGATTTTGGAAATAGTTTCTCTCTTATCCATAGAAATGAATAGCGAATGAATTTTGTATTTAATTACTGGTATATTTTTATATATAAAGGCTGATAAGTTAAAAAAGAAGTATGGACTTTTATATTTCAAAATTTTGCATGTTATAATGATTGGGGTTTAGTTTTAATATAAGACTTTTTTGTTTATCAGAGCATCATTCGTTGTGATGAAGATGAAGCTCACGTTGCATCTGTATATTGCACTGTATGTGCAACTCATTTGTGCTCAGAGTGTTCCCAAGTTACTCATTCTACAAAGACATTAGCGAAGCATAGGAGAGTGCCTCTAGCTGATAAACCTCATGAAAAAACCATGTGCTCTCAGCATCAGGTGCATGCCATTGAGTTTGTTTGCTTGGAAGATGGCTGTCAAACTAGCCCACTTATGTGCTGTGTCTGCAAAGAATATGGAAGACACCAAGGTCACAAGGTATGTATATAGTTAAAGTGGGTAGCTCTGCCTAGTTTACCAGCCCACCATTCATTTTCACTGACTTGGTTCTTTATGCTGGAAGTAGAGGTTGAAGGAGAGCTAAATGATGAATGAGCTGAGCTTGGTAGTGCGAAAAGAAGTGAGAGATTTATTTTCTGAATGTCATAACAAGTTTCAGAGAGGCCTCGCTCTTGGGAACGAGCCTGATTCTTTCTTTACTCAAAGATGGCTTTCCAGTAGGAAACAGAAGTTCTTTTCTTTGTGTGCATGTTTTCATAATGCACTGGATTGTTTTGATAATATTTGTGTCTACTGATGAATTAATGCTTGTGATAAAATTTTAGAGAGAGTCTTTTGGATTCTTGTTTAGTGATAAATGGACTTCCAAATTTTAAAATATTTCTTTGAAGCATAAATAGTTTTGAGGTGAAGGTGAATTAGTATTTCTTAAGCTCTGCTTTTTGTAAATGTGTTATAAAAGCTGCTTGCAGCTGATGCTTTTTTTTAAGTAATAGGAATGACTTAAATAGCATTTTATGTCATTAGTCACTACTGTGCATTCTTTTCTATAATTATGTTGCATCTTATAGCATTCAGTATTGGAACCAGAAGCTAATCAGATCCGAGCATCAATTTTAGATATGGCTCATTGCATACGGACCTTCACTGAGGAAATCTCAGATTATTCTAGAAAATTAGTTGGAATCGTTCAGCACATTGAAGGAGGAGAACAAATAGTGGAAGATGGAATTGGAATGGCCCACACAGAACACGTATGGATGTTTTTCTTCCCTACTCTTTTCCCCTCATCTTTTCACCTGCTAGTGTTTGTTGAGCAATTACATTGTGCCAGTACTGCACTAATCATTGGAAATAAGTTTCTAAAAAAAGTCTGTCTTCATGGAATTTATAATCCATCATGGAAGAGAGACAGTTTCAAGGGTGGTAACTGTGTACTTTGTCGGGGAAGTACAAGATGCCCTGGCAGTGGACATTTCGAATGGCAATAATTTAGGTGAGGCAGGGAAGGCTTTCTAGAAGCTATGACATCTAAACTGAGACTTGAAGGATTTTAGCCAGGGAGAAGAGTAGGGTGGGGAGTGAGTTGTCCCAGAGAGGGAAGCATATGTTAAAATGCCTGGCAGGGAGAATTGGCCATACTGTAGACATTTAACTAAGTTCACTATGGTTGAAGCTTTGAATAGGGTGGGGCATGGCAAGCAAAGATGTTTGAGTGTTAAGGGCCAAATCATGCAGGATCTTGTTTGCCATGTTAAAGAGTTTGGACGTTATCTTGGGGGCAGTAATGAGCCATTAAAGAACTGGCATAGGAATAACATAATCAGACTTGCATTAAGAAAGTTTGCTCTTTAATGTAGAAAAGGAATTGGCAGAGCAACAGAATTGGAAGCAAGGAGACCTATTGGGAGGTTGCTGAAATTATCTGGTTGAGAGACTTGTATGGCCTATAATTCTAGAGTGGTGAGAATGGAGAGAAGGAGGTGGATCTGAGATTTAAAGGAAGTAGACTAGGTAGGTCTTAGTGACCAATTGATGATACTGATTGGATAGGTAACTTAGAGGGTGAGGCATGATGCCTAGGTTTTTACCTTGCTTAGCGTGGTGGATGGTGATATCAGACACTAATGGAAAAGAAAGAAGAGTTTGGGGAGGGGAAAATGGACCAAGGCAATAAGTTTAATTTGGATGTTGAATTTATTATTTCTGTGAAATAAGGGGAGATACCCTCCAGGGAATTAAAGGGTAGGTGGTGTTGGGAAGTGAGTGTGTCTAACTTTTAAGAAGTTTGGCAGTGAAGAGAAGAAAGGAACTAAAGTGGTAGTGGTAGTTGCTCTTTAAAATTGTGCTATACAGGAGAAAGGGATCTTTTCAGATGGGAATATAAAACCCTGGGACAGACAAAATGTAGTGTTTTTCTTTGGTAAACGAAAAGTTAAAGCTAAATCATTGGGGAATAATGCTAGAACTGCTTTCTGTCAAATATAGTAGCCATTAGCCTCATATGGCTATTTAAGTTTAAATTATTTAAAAATTCAGTAAATACAAAGTTTAATTCCTCAGTCTCACTAGTTACTTTCCAAGTACCTTTTAAGTAGTATAGCTAGTGGCTATTATATTGGTCAGCATAGATGTAGAGCATGTCCTTCATCACGGAAAAGTATATTGGACATTGTTGTGCTGGAGTGGAAATATTTTATTTATTCCTTCAGCAAAACATACTAAATGCTAGACACTGTTCTAGCTAAGGAGGCACCACTGTATAAGTCAAAAATACCTGCCTTTGCAGAGTTTACATTTTAATGTGGGGGAGAGAGACAACACATAAGTAAAGTACTTATGGCAGAAATATGTTAGGTGCTTTGGAGAAAAAGAAGGGAAAGGGGGTTGTGCCTTTTTATGTCGTGTTTGAGGACAGTCTCCCTGAGAAGGGCCATTGAGCAAAGACCTAGAGGAGATAAGAAAGGGAACCATGCCTAATATTTGAGGAAAGAGCATTTCAGGCAGAAAGAAGGCAGCACAAAGGCTTTGAAATTGGAGTGTGCCTGGTGTGCTTAAGAAACTGTGAGGAGGTTGAGTGTAGCTAAAGTAGAGTGATTGGTGGGGACCATAGCAGGAGCTGAGATTAGAAAGGGCCTTATATGCACTTGCTCTTCTTTCTGCCAAGAACGCTCTTCTTCATGATTTCTTCAGATTCCCTCTCTTACGTCCTTTCAGTCTTTGCTCAGATGTCTCTGTCTCAGGGAGTCTGTCCTTGAACATCCTATATAAAGGATTTTGGCATTTACTCTTAGTGGAATGGGAAACCGCTGGGGAGTTTGAGCAAAATAATAATTGTTTTTCTGACTTAACATTGAAAAAGGGTAAGTTTGGCTTCTGGGTGGAGAATACATTATAGAGAGCAGGAGTAGATCTAGTGAAGACTATAGAAGACTGTTACAGTAATCAAGTGAGAGATGATAGAGGGTTGGATCACACTGATAGAGGTGGAGAGGCATGATCGGATTCTGGATATATTTTGAAGTCAGCAGAATTTGCTGAAGCACTAAGTTGTGGGATACAAAAGAGAAGTATTAAGAGTAACTCCAATTTTTTTAGCTTGAACAACCTGAAAGATGGAGTTGCTATTTATCGAGATGGAGGAAGCTAGGTTTGGGGTTGGGAGAGACTGGAGAGTAGGTATTCCATGTTGCTTGAGATGTTGTTTAAACAGTTGGACGTCCAAAGGCTATGGTTAAGAGGAAAGATCTAGTGTGGAGATACAAATTTTGGAATTCTTAAGGGTTTAGATGGTATTTCAATTTTCATTATTTCACATATAAAATATTTGTTAAGGTTACAGTTTAAAACTTATTTTTATTTCCTTAGGTACCAGGTACTGCGGAGAATGCCCGATCATGTGTCCGAGCCTATTTTTCTGATCTACATGAAACTCTGTGTCGTCAGGAAGAAATGGCTCTTAGTGTTGTTGATGCTCATGTTCGAGAAAAACTGATTTGGCTCAGGCAACAGCAAGAAGATATGACTATTTTGCTATCCCAGGTTTCAACAGCCTGTCTCCATTGTGAAAAAACTTTGCAACAGGTAGGTAGTTTAAACATGTTAGGACGTAGTTTAAGAAAGAGGATTTGTGAGCTTAAGTAGGTAGTTACCAGAGGTACACACCAGTCTATTTTATTAATTTAATAAATTTTTTGTATTATTACTGTATGTTACTGCGGGCATTAACGCTGTGCTTAGGACGTGGTCTCTAACCTCAAATTGCTGCACTCAGCCAAATCAGTGTCTGCTTCTTCACATGTCCTCCCCACCATAAAACCGTGGGTTGTAGAACCTCTCTAACTTCTTGTCTATTCTTCAGTCACGCCAAGCCCTGTGACCCTTCTTTGCCAAGCATGTACTATTCTTTCTGCTTGGTGGGCTTATATCTCCCTTTTCTGACAGGAGAAATCTTTCTTCAAAGTTTAGTGTGAATGTTTGCTATTCTTTGAAGCTCCTCTTCATTGTTCTTTTTTTTTTTTTGGGCGGGGAGGGGAGTGCCTCTCTAGCATGTACTATATTTCTGCTCTAATTTAGTGGTTCTTAATTTTGATGTCACACAGCAAAAGTAGGTTTTTTGATGGTTGAAGTAGCATAAGCAATTTGTTACCTAGTTTGCAGATGTTGTGCTTTTAAAATACATTAGATTTAAGGCTATTCTAACAAAAAGTCAGTCTTTCTTGTTACTTTTTTGAATCTGTCTTCATGAGCATGTGATATAAGGCTAATTGTTGCCCTGGGAATTTCCAATAAGTTGCAGTCTATCTCATCTTTACTCTGTTATTTCTAATGATTGTGTTGATTTCAAATCATTGTAGAGCTAAACTTTCTACTATTATAGAGCTTTTCCACTTAAATATCTGATTAGACTTATATGAATGTAGCCAGGCTGTAACCATATCAGTCTTGAGTCCTTTAGTCCTTATCACATTGAATTGTAATAATTGATATTTATGCCATTTATTAAGTTGTCTTTGAGCCCCAGTCCTATTCTTCCATCCTCTGCTTTGTGATGTTGGGACTGGAACTCTACCAATCACATACCTACTTTGCCAGCTGACTCCAGGCTAGTTTAGTGAAGTAGAGGGAGGCTGGAAGGTGGGAGACAGTTTCCTGTGTCTGCTTGAAGTTCTTGTGGATGTCACTGCTCACACAAAGACCGCTTTTCTTAGAGAACAGACTTTCAGCTCAACGTGTCCCTCCTGTAAGTTTCTAAGTTTTAATAATTCTAGCATCTCTACTTTTTCCCCTTCTCCCTGAGGGTGGTAGCTGTTTCCTCCACAATACCTCAGAATTCTTTTTACGCTTTCTGTTACCTAGTTAATAACTACACCTAATTAACAGGTCTTCATATTAATTTTTTTTTTGTTCATGTTACTGGTGTGTTTTTTGTCTCCTCACTTGAACCTAATGATATAATATACACATTTGTCCCTCTGATTGTTGATAGGATATATCTTTGTATCTCTAAATTCTTTGTATCTGGATAGAAAGAGCTTCATACTTGTTCGGCTCATGATGAATTATCAAGCTATACAGCAAAATCAGAAATGGATCATGTCCTAAATCATACTTATGTGAATATTTCAAAGTATTTTTATATTTATTTTATTAAAAAGTATGTTCATAGTTACTGAAACATTTAGAAGTATTATTAAGAGTTTCTGAAGCATTTTGTCAGAGTGAACAATAATTAATGACATGGTATTATCTCACTATGTTAATGCAGATGAAATTGGGATCTTGGATTCATACAGACCTGTTAGTTTTGTTCTGATTTATGGTCACAGGACTCTAACCTCAACCAATAATCCTTAAAGTTCCTGGTACAGGGACAATTGAATGGCTGTAATATCACATGTTTATTACCAATTTTGAGGACAAAACTTAATCATCCTTCCCTCTTCTCCAAAAAAAAAAAAAAAAGAAGATATATCATCCAAGTTCAAGGTGTGATGCTGAATGGTTAGGATTTGTTTATTTATTTAGCAAGTATTTGTTGAGGGTCTACTACGTGCTATGTATAGTCTGGGTACACAGAATATGTCAGTAAACAAAACAAGCCAAAATCCATAATCTTGTGGAATTAACATCCTAGCAAGAAGACAATGAGCCATAACCATATCTAAATAAGTTAATTATATAGTGTGTTAAAAAGTGATAAGAGCTAAGGGAAAACACAAAGTGTGGGGATACTGCAGATTGCATTTTTAAATAGTCAGGGTAAGCATCATTTAGAGAAGGTGAGATTTGAGCAAAGACTCAAAGGAGAAGAAAGTGAAGGAACTGGTTCAAGCCCTATTGGAGGGAAGAAGATTTCAGCTGAGGAAATGGTTAAAGCAGAAACCCTAGAGTGACATGCCTGGTGTGTTTGAGGAACTGCAAAAGAGGGCCCTGTGGCTGGAATAGAGTAAGCGGCAGAGAGAGTAATAGGAGCTGATATGAGAGGTAACAGGGAGTATATGTAAGGAGGGCCTTGTGGGTAATTGGAAGGACTTCAGCTTTTACTGATTGAAATGGGGAGACCATTCTGGGGTTTTGAGCATAAAAATTATTTGGTTTTACTTAAAAGAATCACCCTGGCTGATGTGTAAAAAATACATTGAAGTAAGGCAGAGATGGAAGGAAGGAGTTCAACAGCGAGGAGACTACTGTAGATTCCAAGTAAGAGAGAATAGTAGCTTGGATAGTCGGGGCTAGAAGTGCCCAAATTCTGAATATCCAAGAGGATTTGTTGACAGATTGTGTGTGAGGCATAAGGGAGGAGAGGGCAAGAATGACTTCAAAGTTTTTGTTCTGAGCTATTCAAACAACTGAATTGCTGTCAACGAATGTGAATGTGCAATAGTGAGCAAAAACTGAACACCACTTCTCTCATGGAGCTTACATATTGCTGGGAGGTCTCTGTCTTATGATGAATGCATTAGTATAGAATATCTCTGGAGTAATATTTGAGAAACTGGAAAGTGCTTGACTTTGAGGAGAGGGAGACATCACAGTTTAACCTTTAGTCCTTTTTTTTTTAATCCAATACATGTATATCTTAAATTATTTAGGAAACTTTTCATAGAAGTACAACATATACATATAGAAATACGTGCATAAGTGTTCAGCCAGCCAAATTTTCAGACCGGACATTACTGTGTAATCAGTGTCCAGATTAAGTTACAGAACATTTCCCGCACTCCAAACCCTTCAGACGCCCTTCTAGTAACTATCTGTCTTTCCTCCTAAGGATAAACCACTGTCCTGATTCTAATGCATACTTTGTTTTTGCCTGTTTTGGTTATTAATATAAATGGAATCATACAGTTCAAACTCTTCATGTCATTTCTTTTTTTACTCTACATTATGTTTGTGAAATTCTTTCATCACATGTAATTGTGGTTCATTCTCATTGTAGTAGTGTTGCATTTGTGAATACACAACAATTTATTTATCCATTCTTCTTTTGATGGGCTCTTAAATCATTTATTAATGCCTGGTTATTATTATCTTAGTGAAATTTACATATAAGTTAACTCTGAATACTGTAATGTTGAATGAGTTTTCTTGAGTTTTGGTGATATCTCTTTTTCTTGTCTGTCTTTAAAAAGTTTACAAGACATACTGTCTTCTCTTTTCTAGGATGATTGTAGAGTTGTCTTGGCAAAACAAGAAATTACAAGATTACTGGAAACATTGCAGAAGCAGCAGCAGCAGTTTACAGAGGTTGCAGATCACATTCAGTTGGATGCCAGCATCCCTGTCACTTTTACAAAGGTAATATACAGTACTTCATTTTTAGGTGTGTTTTCTGACAAATAATAATAGTTTTACATTCCATGATAATCTGCTTGAAGAGACAACTAAGAAATTAATGAACCATAGATTAAAAAAAAACTATCAGAGGGAAATAGAAAGTGGTGTAAGAAGTTCCCTGTACTCATCACCCACTTTAACAGTTAAAAACTTTTTATTTCATCTGCTCTTTCCCTCAGTCTCTGTCTACCTGCAGCCTCCCAGGTTGCTTTTTTTTTTCAGATTTTAAAAACTTTTATTTTTTTTAATTTTAATTTTAATTTTTTTAACATTTTTTATTGAGTTATAATCATTTTACAATGTTGTGTCAAATTCCAGTGTAGAGCACCATTTTTCAGTTATACATGAACATACATACATTCATTGTCACATTCTCTTTCACTGTGAGCCATTCTCAGGTTGTTTTAACAGATTCTGACATTTTTCATCCTAACATCGTATCATTCCATCTATGTAATATTTTTGTGTGTATTTCTAAAAGGTAAGTTCTCTTTTTAAATGCACAACCAGAATACTATTATCACACCTAAAAATTTTAATAATACATCTCTATTATTTTCTGTTATCCAGTTAATATTTAAATTTCCCAGATTGTTAAAAAAATATTTTTTAGGTTTTTTTTTTTTCTTTTGAGACAGAATCCACACAAGGTATGTATTTGGCATTTTGGTTGATATATTTTGGTCTCATAAAGTGGATTCTCCCTAATCTAAAAAGGCATATGTTTTCCATTTTGCTTTCTATTTTTAGGGACTGATTTTTTTAGATTTTAATCTTGTTTTATAATTATGTGAAACGTTTACATGATCCAGAGTCAAATCTACAAAGCAAGGTTCATTCAGAGAAGTCTAACTTCTCTTCCTGCTGCCTCCAACCTTTTCCTTCCTTCTCCAAAGAAAATCATTAAGAATTTTTCTTAGTTTTATTCATCATTTAAAAAAAATAGAAAAATCTATTTGTATGCACACTCCCCACATTTAAAGGTAGAATACCTTACACACTTCTTCACCTTGCACTTTTCACTTGGGTGTTCATCCCATAGCAGTATATAGTGACGTTGTCTGTTCCTTTTTACAGCTGCAAGCTGCTTTATTGTGAGGATGTACCACATTTGTTTTTATTGTGGAAAAAACACATAATATAAAATTTACTATCTCAACCATTTTTAAGTATATAGTTTAGTATCGTTAAGTATATTCACATCATGTGAAACAGCTCCAGAAATTTTTCATCTTGAAAAACTGAAACTATACCTTATAAACAATAAGTCTCCTATTCTCCCCCTTCTCATCAGTGCCTATAATTACCATTATACTTTCTGTTTCTTTGAATTTGACTTCTCTAAATTTCTCATATAAGTGGAATCATATAGTTTTTTTCTTTTTGTGACTGGCTTATTTCATTTAGCATAATGTCCTAAAAGTTCATGCATGTTGTAGCATGTGACAGAATTTCCTTCCATTTTCAGTTTAAATAATATGCCATTGCTCGTTTATGAACATTCTGTTTTTCCATTCATCTATTGGTGGTTATTTGGCTTACTGCTACCTCTTGGCTATTGTGAATAGTGCTGCTGTGAACATGGGTGTACACATACCTCTTTGAAACTTTACTTGTAATTCTTTTGGATAAATACCCAGAAGTGGGATTATTGGCTCATATGGTAGTTCTATTTTTGATTTTCTGAGGAATTGCCATACTGTTTTCCATAGTGGTTGCATCATATCATATAAATCCCACCAACTGTGCACAAGGGTTCCACTTTTTCCACATTTTCATCATTACTTGTTATATTCTGTTTGCTTTGTTTTTGATAGTAGCCATCCTAATGGGTGTAAGGTGGTTTTGATTTGCATTTCTCCGATGATTAGTGATGTTGAGCATCTTTTCATGTACTTCTTGGTAAGTTCTTCAGAGAACTTTGTACATGTCCTTTGCTTGTTTTTTAATTGAGTTATTTTATTTTTTGTTGTTGAGTTGTAGGAGTTCTTTGTGTATTTTGGATATGAATCCATTATCAGACATATGATTTGCATATATTTTCTCCCATTCTTTAGGTTGTTTCTTCACTCTGTTGATTGTGTCTTTTGAGTCACAGAAGTTTTTAGGATTGATTTAATTCCATTTGTCTATTTTTGCTTTTGTTGACTGTGCTTTTGATATGATATCTAAGAAATCATTTCCAAATCCAATGTCATGAAGCTTTTCTGCTGTTTTTTCTAGGAGTTTTATAGGTTTGGCTCTTACATTTAGGGCTTTAATCCATTTATTTATAATCCAAATATTTGTAATTTTTATATATTCTTTCTAAATTTACCCTTTTATCATTATATAATGACTATCTTTGTCTTTTATAACAGTTTCTGACTTAAAACCTATTTTGTCTGATATTACAGTAGCTACCCTTGCACTCTTTTGGGTGTGATTTGTATCCCAAAAGATCTGCATCTTTTTCCATCCTTTCACTTTCAGACAATGTGTCCTTAGATATAATTTGAATCTTTTGTAGACAGCATATTGTTGGATCTTGTTTTTTTAATCCATTTATTCAGACTAGGTCTTTTGAGTTGTGAGTTAAGTCTAATTATATTTAAAGTAATTATTGACAGGTAAAGACTTACTATTGCCATTTTATTCATTGTTTTCTATATAACTTGATAGTTTTGTTTGTTTGTTTCTCCTTTCCTCGGTCATTGCCTTCTTTTGTGTTTTATTTACCTTTTTATAGTGTCATGGTTTGATTCCCTTCTCATTTCCTTTTGTGTATATTCTATGGATTTTTTTGCTTGTGTGTTTACTATTGCTATTACATAAAACATCTTAGTTATAACATTGTATTTTAAATAACAATTTAACTTCAGTTGCATTCAGAAAGTCTACTCCTTTACAGTTCTACCCCTGTATTTTGTTACTGATGTCACAAATTAGGTCTTTATATATTGTATACCTATTAACACAGGCTTCTAGTTTTTTAAAAAATGTTTTTATTTCAATTCTATGAAGAATTAAATTTATGCACCCAAATTATAATAATACAGGTTGCTATTTGTCCATGTAGTTTTCATTACCATTTTAAATTTTCTTCATGTTGCTGTCTAGTGTCTTCATTTCAACTTGAAGGACCCCTTTAGCATTTCTTATAGAGCACATCTAGGGGTAATGGCTCCTTCAGCTTTTGTTTTTCTGGGAGAGTCTTGATTTTCCTTCACTTTTGAAGGACTTATGCCATATATAGCATTCTTGGTTGACACCTTCTTTCTTTCAGCACTTTGAATATATCATTCCCACCCCTGAGAAATCTGCTGATAATCTTATGGAAGCCCCCTTATATGTGATGAGTCACTTTTCTCTTTCTGCTTTCGAGATTCTGTCTTGACAGTTTGATGATAATGTCTCAGTAGGAGTCCCTTTGGGTTTATCCTAGTTGGAATACATTGAGCTTCTAGAATTTTTGTGTCCATTTTCTTTCCACAGATTGGTAAGCTCTCAGCCATTATATCTTCAAGTAATTTCTCTCTGCCTCTTTATTTCTGTATTCTCCTTCTGGGACTCCCACTCCTGGAAGTCTCTTAGGGAGCTTCACTTTTCTTCACTCTTTTCTTTTTCTTCCTCTAACTCGATGAGTTCAAATGACTTGTCTTTGAGTTGCTTATTCTTTTCTTCTGCCTGATGAAGTCTACTGTTGAAACTCTTTAGTGAACTTTTCAGTGCAATTATTTTATTTTCACACACAGATTTTGTTTTTTTTAAGTTTCCATCTCTTAGTTGACATTCTTATTTTGTCTATTCAAAGTTTTCCTATTTTGTTTATTTATTTGTGTTTCTTTTAGCTCACTGAACATCTCTGTGACAGGTTTTCAAATTCTTTGTCCAGCAGTTCATAGATAGGAATTTGTTGAGTGTCAGTTACTTGAAGTTTATTTTGTTCCTTTGATTGGGCTCTTTTTCCCGTGATTCTTGGTATGCCTTTTGATCTTTTGTTGAGATTTGGGCTTTTGAAAAAACCACTGCCTCCCCCAGTCTCTATGGGCTGTCTTCGTGCCTGGGAAGCCTTTCATCTATAAGCCCAGCTAGAGATTCTAAGACTTCCCAAAACTCTTCTGAGGAGATGCCTTTGAGCTTTTGTGTGCTGCTTTTACCTCAGGTTCCCTGCTCAACTTGCCCCTGTCTTCTCAGAAGCCAGTAATCTCTTGCTTCCTCTGGTGTTTCCCCAGGGAACTACAGCTCTAACATGCCATGTCTTTGCCTCTGTTTCCAGTGGCTTCCGAACTATATCACCAATACTAAGAGGTCCAAATCTGGTGAAACCGAAACTAGTGTCTAAGGCCGCCCCCAGATAAGCCAGAACACTGGGCGCTCAGGCCGCTCTCTCTGTTTCTGTCCGGAGGAAGGAGCCTGGTATGAGAGTTTTCCTCCCTGTCACACCATGCTATGCCAGGTAGGGGGAGGGCCACAGATGGGTGTGTAGAATTCGGTGAATTTTCCTAACCCTTTTGGTGGAATCCCTCCTTGGTTTTATGGCCTGGGTGCTGCAGCTTCTCAACTGGTCTCTAGAGTTCTCACAAAGGTATTCTGATCCACATATTGTTTCTGAACAATATGTATTTCTGAAGCTTAGGACTGGACTGAATTGTAGATTTGGGAATCGGCATCATATAGATGGTAATTCAAGTGCATGGAGCAAAGGAAAACATGTAGAATGAGAAGGAGGCCTCATATAGACTCTGCAGAATGCCAACATTAAAGAGGTGGATCAAAGGAAAATGACAGGGAGCATCCATAAAGGTGAGATGAAAACCAGAAAAATTTGTATCACCAAAGTCAGAAAAGAGTGGTCAAATGAGGAAGGAGAATAATTTCTGACACTTAAATAGCAGTTACCATATCCCAGGGACTGTTGTGAGGATTTTTAGAAATCTTATAAAAAATTAATCCTTGCAGAAATCCTATGTAAGTTAGGTACTATTTTTATCCTCGTTTTATAGGTGAGAAAAGTGAGACAGAGAGGTCATGCAGCTAGCAATATATACAAGTATGTTCATTGCAGCATTGTTTATAATATCAAAAAATCAGACATGACCTAATATGTATCAGTTGGAGACTGGTTAAATTGTGGTTCATGGAACATAATGAAGCAGTTGAAAGAAAAAGGTAGGTCTGTATGTTTTGAAATGAAAGGACTCCATAATGTACTATTGAGTGTAAAAAGTTAGTCTCAGTGTAATGAGGGTTTTTTTTTTTTTCAGTATATTTTTGTATGTCAACCAGTGTGTGCACAGGGAAGTGTCATGGAAGTGTCATGAAATTGTTAACAGTGGATATTTATGGGAAGTGAGCATCTCTTTTCATTTTTAATTAATATATTTAGCACAGCATAAAAAATCTTAAAGAAGATTCAGTTTAGCTATAAAATCTGGGAAAATTAAGTGGGTGAGTGTATTTTTTTAACTTACATAAAAATGAAGTACGTAGTCAGTTTTCCTAAGCTGAGATTTAGCAAAGCAATAAGGAATGATTCTAAGAAGATCAAGGGTATTTTATTTTATTTCTAAAGGTATTTTAATAGGGAAATTCAACTCAGATTTTAATGGGTTAAGGAATGAATAGGAGACAAATAATTTAAGATATTTTGTAAACAAAAGTATTAGTGCTGATACTTTCTAACTCCCTGTCAAAATAAAAAGATTAAAATTTTTTTAAAATTATAGGACAATAGAGTTCACATTGGACCAAAAATGGAAATTCGAGTTGTTACGTTAGGATTAGATGGCGCTGGAAAAACTACTATTTTGTTTAAATTAAAACAGGATGAGTTCATGCAGCCTATTCCAACAATTGGTAAGTATGAATATTGCTTTTTACCTTAATGGACATTTTACAGACAAACCCTAGCTTACAGCTAAGTTCTTGGGAGTCTTATTTCGTGCCAGTGTGGTGGGGAGATAGGCTCTTAAGACAGCAGCATTTCAGAGAAAAAAATGCAAGATTCGTGGCTGTGGGATGAAATGTGGCTGGTGGGATAGTTAGAAGGAGCAAAACATTGGTTGATGGGATAGTTGGAAGAAATAAAGGATTGGTGACTCTGGCTGAGGTTTAGGGGTGAGGAGGTAGTAGTGGTACAGAGATGACATTTGGGTGCTCAAGGTCCTAAGGACTCTGATGGCTTAGAGGGCTAACCCTGGTTACAGGTATATGTTTCCCTATGTATGTTTATTAGGAGTGGAATCAGTTGGGCAGCAGTAGATACTGCTGTATGAAAATAATTTGTAAGTCACATTTATAAATGGGGTTGCCTGTGTTTGGTGTGTCACTTATTATAAATATACATTCAGTATTAAAGTAACTTTTTTTTGAAACAGGTTTTAATGTGGAAACTGTAGAATATAAGAATCTAAAGTTCACCATTTGGGATGTAGGTGGAAAACACAAATTAAGACCATTGTGGAAACATTATTACCTGAATACTCAAGGTAAGAGTGTAAAAATGACATCTTAATTTTTCACATTATTAGGATGCCAGTTTTCAGTAGTTTGGCTTATAAAGCTGATATTCTAGCATTGATTAAATATATGACTATACTTTTAAATATAAAAAAACTATACTTTTAAAAATTGGTAGCAAGCCCCACATTATTAGGAAAATTAAGGTGGAAATCCTGGATATGTACTCTGGTTTATTTCATGAAAAATTATAGCATTAAGGTAGTATTTAAACTATATATGTAGGCAGTTAACAGTATTTACCTCTTGTTGCTCTTAACACCTAAAGTATGTTATTACTGTTCATATGATTGATCGCTGGCAATATTGTGGTGTAGGGTAGAATTTGTGGTGTATAATTCTGTTTAATTCAGTTCAGTGCAACATTTATCTGATTATAATCTCTCAATAGCTCCACTTCTTCATTTCTATTCACAATTACTTGCTACCTGCAGAAGAACCTATAGTAGTTTGCTTTTGACCAAACTTTGTTATATCACATATATTCCACCTAGCATTTATTCACATTTGGGCTCCATTCTACACCTTGCTTCCTTTATGCCAACGCAAATGTTATGTTCATGCTGCCTGTTCCATATGTCATCCTGTTTTCTACCTAGAAGAAAGACTAGATAATTTTTACTTTGGGATTTTTTATACTAAGTTTAATATGAGCCAGTGATTAAGGGGGAAAAATGAAATTTTGAACATAAGGAATGCTTGAAAAGTCTGGGATGTTTAGCTACAATAAGGTAGCTGGAAAGATTTCAAAACAAAATTAATTCAGTAGATATTTATGAAGTTTCTGCTGGTATTTTGAGTACAGTCTATGGAAAATGCTGTACTAGACACCTAGAGAGAACACTCTGGAGAGATACAGATGGTGATCTATTTGTTTTTAAAAGACTATTTTTTGGTAAAGGCAGTAGTAATTGAAGAAGTAGCATCCACAGGTAGATCATGAGAACTACATTTTCATTTATTAAGAGAAAAATATTCACACAGCAATATGTGTTTGGAGAGCAAGTGTTGTAAATATTGTTATTGATGGGGAAACAAAATTTGAAAGTTATGTGAACTCTTTGAGATCATATTATTTCTAGGTGATCCTATAATAATAGGCAGCCTTTCTGTGAAAATAATGATGGTAGACTAACCATAATATAGTAATTAGAACATTAAAATATTTAGTCCATTCACTGAAACTTAATAAGTGACTGAATATTTTTGTTGTCTTTTTTTTGGTAGCTGTTGTATTTGTTGTTGACAGCAGTCACAGAGACAGAGTTAGTGAAGCACACAGTGAACTTGCAAAGTTGTTAACGGAAAAAGAACTCCGAGATGCTTTGCTCCTGATTTTTGCTAACAAACAGGTAACACATTTCAGAATACTTATTTTAGCATTCCACATGAGGTAGCTGTTACTATTTCAAGAGAAATAATTCAGTAGATATTTATAAATTTTCTGCTCTTTATTTTGAGTACAATCTATATGGAAGGTGCTATACTTGGTACCTTGGAGTTTAAACAAAAAGAAATAAGGTAGTTGATGTCCATCAGAAACTTTTATGTACATAAGTAAGCCTGTTAAGTGTATTATTTCTAATACAAAGAAAACTGGTAACTTCAGTAATATTAACAAAGTATGGTGGGAAATTAGAGAGTAGTTCTAAAGGTGGAATTCTAAGATTTATAAAAAATTTGAATTGAAATTATGATGAGTTGAAATTAGGGGTAAGACTTTGAGTCAATATGTGAAGGAAGGAACACTGCAGGCAGAAAAAATAAAAGCATGAGTATTTTTAGGGAGCATCAAGCAGATCTGTATGTGGGGGAGTAGGCAGAGGATGAAAAAATCTAAGAGTAACAGATGACGCCATGTCGAAAAGGCCTGACAGGGTCTGACTGAGAAATTTAGGTTTTATTCTGTGAGCAAAGAACCATCAAAAGGTTTTTGGGCTAGTTGGTGATAAGATCATATCAGTGTTTTAAGATTGTAATCCTGGGGGTATGATGTAGAATTCATGAGGGTCAAGGGAGTGGAGACAGGCAGATGGAGTAAATTGCTGCAGTAATTCAAGTGAGAGTTAACAAATTCCTGAATTAGAGGAATAGAAGGGTAGAAGCAGATTGAAGAGACTTTTTCATTGAGATAGAATTGTTAGAATTTGGTGCCTGAATGGGGAGGATGAACAGGAAGTAGCTGGGTTGCTAGATCTTGAGCCTAAACTTCTGGGATGAGGAGAATGCTTTTCTTTAGTGTAGTAAGGGGGGCTTAGATATCATAAGAAGGAAGAACAGGATGAACAGTAAAGGATTTTCCCCTTAATTAAAAAAAAAGAGGCAAACTATTAAGAGCTGATATACTTTATTTATGATTAAAAACATGCAAATAAGGCAAAGTGAAATACCATTTTCCACTTACCGTAATTGTTAAAGACAAAATGTTTGATAATCCTCAGACTTGCATATACTGTTGGTGTATTAAACTGAAACATTTTCTTGGAGGACAATATAATACTTGTCAAAGTTTTAGATGTGCATGCACTTTACCCTGTATTTCTATCTCTAGTAATGTATCCTGCAGGCAAATATCCTAAGGTTATTCTAGGGACAATTTTGCAAATGTACGTATGTAAAAAATATATACGTTTGCATCTATTTGTATGTATTTGTAATAGCACAGAAGCACATGACTTCAACCTACATATACAGTATAGGACTGGTTAAGAAAAGTGTGTTCCAACTAGTTGGCCATATAGCAGTTGCACTGTGCAATATTACAATAAGGACTGGGAAAATTTTAATGGATGTAAAGTCTATTACGGTTTGGGATAGTATTTCTCTCTAGTTCTCAGTGATTTAAATGTGACCAAGCCTTCTGTACTTGGTCACAAAAAGCGGGTTTTCCAGGTGTCTATTTTGGTGAGTGTCAAAATAAGAATTTATGGTGTATTACTGTCAATTCACTTTGAATTAAAATATATATATTGCAGCAAAAAAAAAAAAAAAAGAAAACTATGTTCCACCTACACAGTGGAAAGCAACTCAGATGTTAAAAATAATGTGGAAAATCTGCTTGTCCTGATAATGGAAAGATACCTATATCTTCAAGATGTGTATTAACTAAAAAAAAAAAAGAAAACTAGAGTATGTTCCTACTTATTTTGCATGAATGTGCATGAAAGTTTTCTGGAAAAATATGAAATAAATTGTTACTGATGCTTGCTTCTGGGAAGAAGTAGGTATTCAGTAGTGTTAGGAGTGAGAATTTAATAAACTCTTCTTATATAAACCCTATATAAAAGCCATTTTTTTAATGATATACATGTGTTAATTTCTTTTTAAGTTGATGCCTTATAATTACCTAGGCAGTTTCGTTCATTTAGGGGGCATGGCCTTTACTGATTTCATTGTGAGGCTCTTCTTACAAACTATATTATAACCAAAACTCTTAATTTTTTTCTATTCTCATTAATCTCAGGATAATTACTGAACGGTGAATTTAGGTTTTAACTTTAGGCTTTTGTTAGAATGGTACCAACAGAATTCTAGATAGCAATAATTACAAAAATGATAATTTTGATGGGCTGATTAAAAATAAAATTCTGATGTGTATATATCTTTCAGGATGTTGCTGGAGCTCTGTCAGTAGAAGAAATCACAGAACTTCTTAGTCTGCATAAGTTGTGCTGTGGACGAAGCTGGTACATTCAGGGCTGTGATGCTCGAAGTGGTATGGGACTATATGAAGGGTTGGACTGGCTCTCACGGCAACTTGTGGCTGCTGGAGTATTGGATGTTGCCTGATTTTAAACGCAGCAGCTGTTTATAGTTTTGTGATTAAGAGTTATTTTGCACACAGTATGTTGTAATAAATTCTGTATCTCAAAGATAATTAGTTAACTTAGGATGTGTATATAAAAGGACTCTTGGATTGGAAATTCAGTACAATATTGCTTCTAAAATATTCTGTAGTGAACTGTATCTGATTGAGTAGATTAAATTGGATTAAATAGGAATTCACTGAGTATACTTTTTTGAGACATAATTTGTTATTTAAAATTTTCAGATTATATGTGACCCATATATTGGGAAAGAAGTAATCACAGAGAAAGGGTAGGTGAAGGTTTATTCTTTCAATGAAAAAAGACTATCTAACTGAGTGCCTAATGGAACCTCTGTATGAAGCAAGCGAAGCATGGCTTCTTCTTTAACTTGCCTTTTCACTGGGTTTGGCAGTATTAATTTAGTGACAGTGACTTAATGAAATAAAATCCAAACTGCATCTTTGGGTAATAGGATTAATTTAATGTTCAGTATAACAGAACACCTTTAATGCTAAGAACTATAAGCTATTGAAAATTAGTATTTTATACAGTGTTTTACTAAAAGTTTCTTGTAAAACCTTTTGTATAAAACTCAGTGAGTCAGAATGAAATGTTACCTAACTAGGCCTGTCAGATTAGTACTACACTGAAGAACAATTCATAACAGAACTGTGAACGTCAGTTATATACTAGTTGATCTTCACTTATGAAAGACTCATTTGTAGGGCTGAGCCTGGATGTAATAATTTCCTAGGTCAGACCTCTAAATTGGCCCTTATATTTTTCCAACATATTTAAAGTACTTAGTGTGTTTCTTTTTAACATAATATTGCATCTTTAGTGAGAGTGGCTACAGGTAAAATGTAGTAAGTTACACATAGAAACCTGGGTTGGTTTTGCATAAAAGGTAGAGATCTAAGTAGCAAACTGCCTTTACCTCAAGAGAAGTCATTTAAGCAGTGGAGACTGCTTATTACCTTACTTTAAAATGTTTTCCCAAAATAAGTGCATTTATCTTGACAATAAAACATGATCAAGGCTTTTCATGACAAGGCCTTGGAAAGTTGTTTGAGAGAGAGAACGTGTAGAGGAAGGAAAAGAAATGTTCAAAAAGTTTATACCACATTTATTATGCAGTGTTCGAAGTAAAAGTTTAAAACTTGTGCTCTTTACTGTTTTTCATTTTTTAAGGAAACTCCCTTATTATGGCAGTACAATTTATATTTAAACATAGCCAGATTGGATTTTATGGGTTTTTAAAAAATGCTCTTTATATTTTAGGATGAAGTTGAATCCTAAATCTTATTATTTGAATTCCTATAAGGACATTGATGTCTGATGACAAGATGACTTTTCGGTGGCAGTGTTCTAGTTCAGTCTCTTCAAATGTATTTTTGTTTAAAACAAAACTTTGAGAAAACAATGCATTAAAAAAAGTCCATCAGTGTTATGGGCAGTGTGTAAATATGTAAATATAATATTTCATCCTTTATTTTTCAAGTAAAAGGTCATGCCATTACACAGGTAGCTTGTGCATATAAGTCATTCTTCTGAATTAGTATTTGACTGATTGCAATAACTGTGAAAAATTTAAAACATGCTACCTTTACCTTGAGCCCTTGAACTGTTTTCTCTACTAGGTAACTGAAAAAAAAGTCTGACACTAACATGTAAACTTGCTTTCCTTGTAAATTATTTCACCAATTTAGCTAAACATTTAAATTCACGTTCCTAGCATATTGTTAAAACATAATTTAAAAATTGCTTAGAAGTGATTATAATGTACATAACAGTAGTGTTTGCGTGTGAATTTTTTTTTAAGAAATATTTTTCTCAGGTTCTTATTACTATTTGTGGTTGTATTTTTTCACTAATTATTAGTTAAGATTGTGTTAGTTCCCTCTGGGAAATGTCAAATATAAGAATAAGAGAAAGGTTTTAAATACAGCCTATTAGGATTTGTCTCCTAGCTCTGAATTTCTGTATTAAGCCTTAATAGTATTGTATGGTTTATGAAAGCAGGCTTTTTTAAGTGTATAGCCCTGGTCTGTAATTCTGGAATGCTTTATAATCACCAGAAGCCATTATTTGCATTACATATATGATCAGTATAGACAGCAATAAAATATTGAAATTATTTTAAAGTCCTATCATTATTCTAAAAATTCTGTTTCTTGAACTATTTATCTAGTACTATTGCTAGTAACCAGTTAGTCATATTTCTGCTGCAGTTAAGAAAACCAGTAAGACAAAAAGGGGAAGGGATTGACTTGCATGTCCAATTTGAGATGCAGTTTATTAAAAATTTAGAAATAACTTACTATTTGCAATTTAGGTCCCATTACATGTTTTATAAATGTAGTGTTTTGAAAGTAGAGCTAAAATTTTGCACTGAACAAAGTAAAACTTGCTTTTTAAATTTAACCTTGTTTCATGCTGCATTTTAAGTAACTGTTTTGAGAAAATGGCTTGGAAAACTTAGCTATATCCTATAGGCTAATAATGCTAAAAAAAAAAAAAAAACTTTTTCTGTAACATTGAGATACTTCTCAATTTTCAAAGTGGTAATGAGGAAGACAGCTGTGCTTTTCCCTAAAAGAATAATGAATGAAAAGGACTAATGAGTATAAGTATCAGATGTTATTTGCTAATAATTTAAAACACAATTAAAAAAAGACATCTGGCAGTGTATGTTTTTAGGTCTACTGATTAAATCTGTGATATAGAATAGAAAAATTCATTAATCAAAGTATTTTGGGGAGAATGAGGCATTACCACCACCACTTGGTGGCAGTATTACCAAAAATTTAGGATTTAGCGTTTAGGAATGATTAAGTTGCTAGGTAGGTAGGTCAAAACACCTAAAATTAGGGAGAAAAGGCAAATGTCATAGTGAAAATCATCTTGTGTCCAAATTTTAGTTCTACTTTTTAAAAGGAGGACACAATATTAATTTAAAGTAGAACAGTTTTGCATATTCTTCTATATCACAGTTTGTGGTACAAAGTGGGTAAAGGAAATAATATTACTGATCAATAGAAAAGTCTAAGTTTACATTTACAGCATAAGGATGCGAAGTCTATTGAACATGTTCCTCCTAAATGTTCTTAAGAGTCTGGAAAGGAGAAGCAGTGGTTCTGAATAGCTACAAAGTAATTTATAAGGGTAAGTAAAGAAGAAATGATATCAATGTAAGATTGGACTCATTGTTTTATTGCTCAAATTTCTACTAATCTATTATTAGATAATATTTTTACTCAATATATACTTTCTTGACTACATTTAGTAAGGTAAGAAAAGATATACTATAACTTGGAGACAAAAATTGTTTAGCTACATTAGAAAAATGATGTGAAAACAGTAAATGAATCAGTATATAAAACCAAGGACTCAGGTATTCATTTATTCTGATTCTTATATTTGAAAGAATATTTCACAATTATTAAGGAATTTAACACTTCTGACTAAAGGTACTTCCTATTTATTTATTGAAGTTTTACTCCCACTACTTACTACTTAACTAATCAAAAAACAAAATTATTTGGCATGACACACAAACCTTGTAAGAGAAAGGATATAGTATATTACTATCAGATCCTGGTATGCTTTTTTAGTGGATCTAAAGAAGCATATGAGGGCATATTTCTAAAAAGCTAAGGAACAAATACATAACCATTCTTATCACTTAATATGGTTTTAAGTCTCATGAGAAATACATGTAAAGAGTGCTGTGTCTCAGTTTTAGTCCATTTCAATTAATCACCTCCTAGGATGAGAAATACTGCAAGAAAACTCAAAGGCAGAATTTTTTTTTTTTTAAATAGCCTTTAATGAAAAATACAATACTGAATCCTTGAAACATGATTTGTATATTCAGCAAATCTTAAGGGCTTCTTCGTGTAAAATAATCCTATATTTAATATATGTGTATTTTTATTTACACATACAATGAGACAAATCTTATCTTACTTGACAGTAATATTTATGATGCTGACATCCTCATAGGGCTTATCTGTTTTGGGATTGACTTTGACGTTGGAGATCCTTTGTACAACTTCCATTCCTTTAGTCACTCGTCCAAATACTGTGTGCTTATTATCAAGCCAAGGCTGTGTTGGAGGACAAATGGAAAATCTTGGTAAGCCCAGATTTCTTTAAACACACCCTCTGAGCAAATTAAAGAGAATTTATACTTTGGCTTTGCTTTTTAAATATAACTTAAAAGAATACTTCCACTTAGCATCTTTTAAGAGTGATTTCCATGTTTATATGACAAAATATAAAAGCAAAGTATAATGTCTAACTAAATATCTGCATCTTTCAGATCAAAGGGAGTTGGAAGATGTTTGCTAAAGTTTCTTCACATGGTTTAAAGAATTATGGGTAAGGCTTTAAAAGTTCTCTGCAGGAATCCTACCTGCACAGTTAAGAGGCAGTAAGGAATAGTTTATGCAGCATGTTCTTTGGTATCAGACAGATGGGAGCTCAGACACTGGCTCTGCTACTTACTTGATCTTTGAAAAGTTAATCATGTCTCATTGTTTCTTCATGTAATTTTTTAAAACTGGGTATACTGATATTAGAACTACTGTGAATATTACATGACACCATGTGCCTGGCAGATAGTAGTTACAAATATTTTCCCTTCATTGCTTGGTGCTTAATTCCAAAAATAAAATATAATTTTTATAATTTGGTGGGACTGCATAGTGATGGGGAGCTAGATATTCTTACATTGTATTTCATCAAATCTACAATGTCATTGATTATGGGTTCCACTCTGATTTCAGAGATAGAAAAATGTGGAAAAGAAGTGTTAATATCAGGAATTCTTGTACTCTAATCCTCCCATTCTAAAGATGAGGAAACAAGCCCAGAGGTAAAATAATTAGTAGTGGCAAAGTTCGCTTAAACTCAAGTGTCCTGAATTACAAAATGATTGTTATACAAAGTTAAATCTGATTTGTTAGGTAATTTTAATTTTTTTCTAAATTGTTTCCATTTTTATATTTTGGCAGATACAAATAATGGTAGAGAATAAAGCAGCTCTCTCTTCACTGAATTCACTCTCTCAGATCATAACCTATAAATCTTCAGCTTATAGCAATGCTGTTCTACTTACCGTTGGTACTACTGTTATGAAAAACTGGGATCCATTAGTGTTTGATCCAGCATTGGCCATGCTGAGTGTATATGGTCTGTCATGTCGCAATGTTGAATGAAATTCATCTTCAAATTCTCCTCCCCATATGCTTTCTCCTCCCATACCAGTACCTGTTGGATCTCCTGTCTGAATCATGAAGCCCTAACAGAAAGTAGACAAAACTGTATTATACATATTACATATACGTATGCTTTGGAGTCTGTTTGTCAAGTGTTTTGCAGTCAGTGAAATCTTAACTTTATTAAGTCATCCTATAAAGTGATTAAACCCATAGTTATATTTTAATTTGGGTAATGTATTTCCATTGCTTAACTAGTACACTACTTCAGTGACTGAAACAAAAATGCAGAGGTCTTTCCATTTATAAACATGTAGTATCTTGCTCATCTAGTTAAAGCCAATTATTAGTGTAAATGAGTTTTAGGATATTGTATACCATGTTAGGTCTTACATAACTACCCCACTCTTCTATCCTCCCTTTCCCTACTCTGGATTTCCTAGTGAGTAATTTCACCACTTCCTTCAGAACCCTGAAAGCTGATTTTTACTTCCAACATTTTTCCTGCCATTTCTGACCTGCAAGTAACCAAGAACTACATCACTGCCCCATCCATTTTACGGAATGCTGCTCAGCAAAATCCTAGGCTGAGTTCATTCTGCTCTTTAGGTATTAACAGTTGTTTTCACAGATAAAATGGCAACATGGCTCTTCTATTATTTAATCTTATCTTCTAGATCTAGACCTTATCTAACCACTAGGAACATGTTACCCTGGCTATAGGTTTTATCTTAGCAAGACACTTTACTCATTATCTGACCCTTTGATTTAGCTGCTGACAAAAATATTGCTGCATTGTTTCTAAAAAGGTAACCATGCTACTATCCCTATATCCTTGATTCTGGATCTGATATTCATGACCATCCATTTTTCTTTGGGCTTCGATAGTCCGTTTCTTCTATTCCTTTCTAATAAACTCCTAAGTGGGAGAGAATAAGATTCTTTACATTTAAACCTCTTGTTATGTAATAACATTACTATTCCTTAAATCATATAAAATTTGTATAACTTACCTTAATTATACGGTGAAATGTATGCCCATTATAATAACCATTTCTGCTGTGAACACAGAAGTTTTCCACTGTCTTAGGGCACCTAGTAAGAAATATATTAAAAATGTGAAATCTATTGGCAGCATCTTAGGACAGTTTCCTTTGTAGTTTGGCTTCCTAATGGGTGTTTGCAGTATCTTTTGAATGCTTCAGAAGGACAGGCTGTTTTTCGTAACTTCTGATTTCAGGACAACCAAGAGTTGGAAGGGCATACAGGCAGTAGCATATTCTTATAGTTTAACATTTTATCTTTAGATATGATTGCTTTTTACAGTTGAGTTTTACAGTATTTAGATTCCAAAGTCATTCTGCAGTTAAAAAAACATAATCATAGCACTATATGTATATAGTTAACTGCACATAGTGGGGTTAAGTTCCTGGGAAAGGTAATTTTCTTAACAATGTCATAGTATGGTGACATATTCCTGACCAAGGACTTATTCACTGAAATGACAGCTTCTAAATTTAACAAACTTTAAATGACAGTCACACACTCACACACACTCAGAGTATGAAGTTTCTAAATAATATTAACTAATCTCATAAGATGATTTAATATAGTACATTATCATGTCGTAACTCCTAAAGCTAGGAATGGCAGACAGATTCAAAAGAATCTTGCACCAAACACATTAGGGAATAGGCTTAATGGATGCATGGGTTCTGAACACTTAAAAATGAGATGGTCCAGGAGTCTAGAACTGCCTAGTTTTTGGTTCAGTACCAAGGTACGGTTTGGATATAAAACATTCATGTCCAAAATAAATAAATGCTTTCAAGTCAAGGTGTTGTAAAAGATGTCCTCTTTCAGATCAAGAACAACCAGTGATATTGTACTGTATTTGGTATTGCATATTCACTTTGCAAACTTTTAAACTGTCCAGAATACTTTTCTGCTTTTTCAAATGGAAGCCCTTTTTTTTTGTTGTTGTTGTTGTTGAAATTTATTTTTAAAACATCGCTACTGGGACTAAAGAATAGGTAATATATGTCTAGCAAATGTCAGGAAGGAAAAATAATTATCATTCCTTTTAAAGATGTGCTTTGAGAGGAAAGCTACTTACAACAAACAAGCCACAAAACTTACAAAGTGTAAATTAATGATAATGGTGGTATACACTTGTATAACACTTTATAGTTTACATTCAGTGCTTTCACAGCCAATATATTTTGATCTCATAATAATAAACCTGTGAAGTATGTGTATATATGTATAAAACTTTCCCATTTTCTAGCTTAACAGTTAACAGAAAGCTCAGGCTAGATGCTCAAACATTTAAATTCTTCAAAATTCCTTAAGTCAAAATAACAAGAACTTTTAAGTTGTATAATACGTTTCTTTGAATATACATATTTACGCTTGTGTGTATTCACAACAATGAAAATAGTACATACTCAACAGGAAAAAGTTTGATGTGAATGTCTCCCATGCTTGTGTGGATAATGGCACTATCTGACACTCGTTTAGGTCCCTCAGCTTGGGTAGCTGCCATGACTTCTTCTTTAGAAGGTTTCTCATTAAAAACGTCTCGGTCAGAATCTGCACTTTTTGTATCTTCTGGTTCTCGTTTAGTAAACTCAAGGAGGAAAATAAAAAGTGAATTAAACTTTTCATCTGGTTAAAATTTAGGACAAGAAAATTTCACTTCTAATGAAGTATTTGAGGAAAGTAAGAATTCCCATCAGAATAAATCCTTATTTTAGTAATCACTTCCTATCACAAGCTGTGTAAGGCAGTTAAATTATTTCTATACTTGTCTAATATGAAAATTCATATATTGAAGATATATGATTTCAAATGGAATTCAACTTTTTGGGGTGGAAATTTTTTTGAGTATACATTTGACAAGATGCAGTTTTATTGGAGTAGTTCTCTGCTTCTGCCATATAGTACATCCTACCTAACCTGCCGCCTGTTGCTTATTCTTCACTATTTAGATTGTCTGGGCTTGGATTCTGGCTCTGCCTCTTACTAGTTACGTGACTTTGGTGAAGTAAATTAATTCCATTTCCTCATTCATAATGGGGATAATAATAACTCCAAATGGTGCCTGCTGTTAAGATTAAATGAAGGAGTGGAAAGTGCTTAGAGAACAGTGCCTAACAGAAGAAGGTGCTATATACACATTAATAATTGTTATTACGATGAGCAGGACTGGCTGCTGGTAGGATGAGGATTCAAAAATGAATCAGTAATGGATCTTGACCTTCCACTTTTTTCTTCTTTTTTTTTCAGCACCCTATCGATCTATCTAAATCCTAAAATGTACATTTTGAGTGAAGTTGTGGAAATCTCAAGATCTTCATGTTTTAGGGTGAATTGAGAAAAAATTTTTTAGTTGTTAAAACTCTGACTTCTCAAGTCCTGTTTCTTTTATTTGACTCTTAGTAAGCAGAAATCTTTTTCTCTAAGACAGCTCTAACTGGGTATCAACTAGTGCCCAGGCCCTGTCTTGCCCAATGTCATTCCTCGGTCCACCTGGATAGATTCCAAATAATGGAACAATCAAGCTAGGATGTTACTGCCTTAACATCTTACTCTCCAGTTGTCAGAGGAATGGCATGTCTGTTGTACTATTTAATTATATGAATTTTTAAATAGTTATCTTGATTTAGTTCATATATGGAACTATTAAAGTTCAAACTTTATAAAATTTTATTTCATGATACTTCATTTGAAAATTTTAGTTTTGCTAAAGAATATATATGCCTAATAAAACAATGAAAATTCATGAAAATGTTAGCTGTATAAATACACAGTGAGTGACAATTTTTGTTTTTCTATTTCTTTGAAGTTTATAGGAACAGACATGGTTCAGTCAACATAAAAATAAACTCTGGGGTCCCTCACACCATACACAAAAATAAACTCAAATTGGCTTAAAGACTTAAAGAAGACATGATACCATAAAATTCCTTGAAGAGAACACAGGCAAAACATTCTCTGACATAAATGGCAGCAATGTTTTCTTACATCAGTCTCCCAAGGCAATAGAAATAAAAGCAAAAATAAACAATGGGACCTAATCAAACATAAGCTTTTTGCACAGCAAAGGAAACCATGAACAAAATGAAAAGATAACTTACACACTGGGAGAAAATATTTGGAAATGACGCAACTGACAAGGGCTTAATTTCCAAAATATGTAACAGCTCATACAACTCAGTAACAAAAGAACAACCAACCCAATCAAAAAATGGGCAGAAGACCTTAATAGACATTTCTCCAAAGAAGGCATCAAGATGGCCAATAGGCACATGAAAAGATGCTCAACATAGCTAATTAGTAGATAAATGCAAATCAAAACTACAGTGAGGTATCACCTCACACTGGTAAGAATGGCCATCATCAAAAAGTCCACAAATAGCAAATGCTGGAGAGGGTATGGAGGAAAGGGAATCTTCATAAATTGGTAGAGCCACTATGGATAACAGTATGGAGGTTCCTTTAAAAACTAAAAACAGAGTTATCATATGATCCAACAATCCCACTCCTGGGCATCTATCCGGAGAAAATTCAAATTGGAAAAAGATGCATGCACTCCAGTGTTCATAGAGCACTATTTTCAATGATCAAGACATGGAAGGAAACTAAATGTCCACTAACAGATGACTGGATAAAGAAGATGTCATATATACACACAATGGAATATTAGTCATAAAAAAGAATGAAATAATGCCATTTGTAGCAACATGGATGGACCTAGAGGTTACATACTAAGTGAAGTCAGACAGAGAAAGACAAATATATGATATCACTTATATGTGGGATTTAAAAAAAAATGATACAAAGGAACTTATTTAAAAAACAGACTCATAGACATAGAAAACAAACATAGTTACCAAAGGGGAAAGGTGGGAGAGGGATAAATTAGGAGTTTGGAATTAGCAGATACAAACTACTATATATGAAATAAACAAGGTCCTACTGTATAGCACAGGGAACTATATTCAATATCTTGTAATAAACTATAATGGCAAAGAATCTGAAAAAGAATACGTATGTGTGTGTTATATAATTTTATATATATATAAAATTAAATCACTTTGTTGTATACCAGAAACTAACACAACATTGTAAACCAACTATACTCTAAAAAAACAAAAACAAACCCTCTGGGGAAAGAAAAAGTAAACGTGCTAATATTTTTTAATAGAGTGGATGGAAAATTAGTACATGTGTTTTTAGTGTATATCAAAAATTATCATTTATGATTTATTTTTACCTTCAAAATAGTTAAATTACAGGTAAAAACAAGAAAATTATTTTCCTTTAACATGTATTAATAAATTTTTAGTAATGAGTTTGAAAGTTAATAACAAAATCCTCATCTTAAAAGAATGTACCCATTTTAGGTTAAAAGCTTGGTTGGGGTAGGTAAACTATTTCCTACATTTACCAAATGCTGGTAACCTTTAGAGCATCACAGCTGCTTATAATATATAGCTAAATGAATGATTATACTACAATAGGCCACTTTACCAAATTCCATGGATTCAACAGTGAAGAAAACACACTGCCCTTTATAGATTTCATATCATCTTGAGGGGAGAACAGTGTCAGAGACCAAAAACAAACAAAAAAAAACCCCGAGCAAAAAAACCTCAAAATATAAAAAACCAAAACAGCAAATTATTCCAACAAGTGTAACACATAATACAAGGAGGCACACCTAATCCAAATTTGATGTCAAGAGAAGGCTTCCAAGCTGAGACATCAAGTATGAGTAGGAACTGGGGAGACGTGTGTGTCTGGAAGAAGAAATAGCCTGTGCAAATGTCTACAGGCAAAAAAGAACATGCAACTATTGCAAATGGGATCAAGTTCAGTATGGTCAGTATAGCAAATGAACTAAAAATGAAGAAAGATAAACTCAAAGCGCAGCTATTGTAGATAGCTGAGGAGTCATTAAAGGATTTTAGGCAGAAGAATTATCACCCGTGGGTCTTAGAAAGTCTCTTCCTGGGGAGTGAAGGACAGAATACAAGCACAGAGGTCTCTATACTTTAGATTTTTCTGCTTGGCTGAACAATTAGAATGGCGCTATTCCTAGACAGCTTAGGAGTTTGATTCTGACCTCCATCGTAGGTCAGAATGTTTTATTTTTACGTGCAAAGTACTTCTCATTCTCCAGAAAAAAATTCTTCAGGAATTTACTATTCCAGGGTAGCATCATTACAGTGGAGTCAAAAGGTAAAAAGAGATGTAGTTAGAGAAGGAAGTATGCAAGTTCAGGGGAAAGAAGTTACGTTCAAGAGTAAAAGGTGAAAAATACTAAAACTGAAGAATTTTAAAATCTTCACAGCAAGAACTATTTTGGATCCAATTATTACTACAACCACTTACTTCCTATCATCTTAGACAACACAAATAGTTATAGAAGCTGGGCTGAAAGTTTTTCACTACAGGATGGAAAACAGTACAGAAATACTTAAAATCAAGACCTAGTTAAAAATTCTACAGTATTAATTTTGTAAAATGGTACTATGGTTGTTTAGAATGTCTACAATTATTGCCAACATTCTCTTCAGATGAAAGCACAAGCTAAGAAAATAAAACTCCAACCAAACTGGAAGAAATATTAAGGTGTATCTCCTAGTACTTCCACATACCATATAAAATCTGTTCTTTTTGAAAGAGGTACACACTATTGTTGGGTCAGCTTGAATATTCTGAAGAACTGGATTTTCAGAAGCTTTCATTTCTATAGTAGTTGCAGCACGATGTTTTTTGGCTATTCCCTGAAACAAAGCCAATTGCATCACTCTAATATTCTCTTGCTTGCCTAAGATCCGCACACACCTGGAAAATATGTTTTATACAATAAAATTATCAGGATTCACTCCAATTATAACAACTTTACAGATTAAAGTTCGGAATCAACTATCCTTTATCTTTGTACAAAATAACTAGTAAAAGGTTTATAAAAAGTGTTTCTTTACCCCTCCCACCACCCACAAAAAGTTATTTTAAATTGGTAGGTATCTATAATTTTCAGGTTAAAAAAATACAATCATTCATACAGTTTTAACCTGTCCCTATTATCTTAATCTTCCTGCAACCCTTCAAAGATTTTGTATTGCCAAGAACTACAGAATAAATTTGTTTATATGTGAGAATGTACAGCACAAGATTTTTCCTCCTTTAAATATACTGTAAGTTCTTTTCATTTACATTCAGTGATAGTATCTGATTATAGCAATTTTGTTCTAAGACCAAATGGACTGTTTGCACAAAAGGCTTATTGTGGTTTCATGCATTTTAGCTTCTGATTTTATGTCTAGCAGGATGTAATGCTGAATTCTGTGGTTAAAATATTTGGCAACATTTAACATGAACCAGGCTAATTTAAATCAATAAGCAGGAGACAGACTGAAACTTGTTAAAAAAAAATTGCAACTATGCATATCTTCCTTCCATTTCTTTTACAAACATGAGTGGAAACTTTTTACATAAGATTATAAACAACCAAAAGACCACAGAAAAATCCAGTCAAAACATTTGGTTAAGTTTAGACGTTTGGGACCATTCCACTTGTCTTGGAACAAACAAAACTCCCATTGTTTCTCAGAAGGAGGAAATGGTCCTCCCAAAATGCATTTTTAAAAAGCACACATCATATTAAAGCTTACCGGTTTGTTTCTACATTTATAACTTTAATGCCCAGCATTGTTCCATATAGCACGAAGTGTCCAGTTTCATCAAAAACTATATTAATTAATCTTACTGCATCCACCTTCTCCAGTTCACGTTCTACAGCCATTCGTCGGCCAAATTCCATGTCTGGTAGCTGTTGCCTCATCTGCTGCAGTTCAGTAAACATCTAAGAAACAAACCATTTATTAACAAAAAAGCTACGTGATAAAGGGAATGAGAATTTAAACAGAAGCAGAGTATACATTAAGAGCCACTGACAGGATTCTAAACACTACAAGCAGGAAATAAAAAGGCATTAATAAGTTCAATTATTAAAAAAACCCAGTATTTACACTAACTAGTTCTTCTAATGAAAAAGATACATAACTATTGCTTTCTTTACAGAAACATACCTGGTACTTTTATAAGCCACAGACTAGCACTTTCCAAATGAAACATAATGCAAACCACATATGTAACTTTAAATTTTTTAGTAGCTCCTTTAAACAAAGTAAAAATAATCAGGTAAAATTAATCTTAATGTTTTTTTCAGTCCAATATATACAAAATATTATCAAAAGACCTTAAGCAATATGAAAAATATTAAAACATTAAGCAATATAAAAAACGAAGTAAGTTATATTCTTTTTTTCCTTAAGTCTTTGAAATCCTGTGTGTATTTTATACTTTTAGCCCATCTCACTTTGTACCAGTCACATACCAAGTGCTCAACAGCCATATGTGGCTAATGGCTATTAAATTGGACAATGAAGCTATAGATTGTGAGGTCCTTGTACAAGGATCATGGGCCTGCCATATTTTTGTTGAATGAATGATTCAATTCATTTTGCTGAATGAATGAACTCTCTAATGATTTCACTAATTTATTAAAATTTGATGATATCTCAGAAAATGTTTCAAGTTGTTTTGGTGTATCACTACAGTTATATCATTAGGTAAATGTGATTTGGGATAGATGAATATTTTTATGAGTGTCCTTTAGTTTGGACATTTGGTTTACTTTTATTGAGATATTTAATACACCACTTCCAAGATAGGGGGTCACATCTTAATTACTATGTACTACCACACTCTAAGTCTCTCAAAATATGTAATCTTTACATTTAGTTTGCCAGCCATTTAGAGCAACAAACTGGAGAAATCAAAAATAGCTCTCCACTGCAGATGAAAAGAAGCCAGGCTTATGTCCCATCTATTTCCTATTTTCATGCCTGCATTAATAAAATCTCCAGTTTTTCTAGGTATGGAAAGAACAACAATATACACAACTTTAAAAATGAAAAAGCGCCACGTGTATTAGGGAACAACATGAGGCAAAGGTCTTCTAGGAGAGCTAAAAAGCCTGGTCATTAGGGTTTCTTGTCTCCAGTCTCTGACACTGATGTGCTGCTTCACTCTTTTGCTGGAAACAGCCTAGATGCTGGACTACATTTTTGTAGTGTGGGACTCCGATTATTTTTGCTAGAGAGAAGATTCAGTTTCAAGACTTAAAAGTTTGCAGATGGCCATCTGCTCACATATAAATATTTTATAAATGTTAATTCAGCCTTTTAAGCAATCAGTTGTCTTTTTACAGTATTCAAGCTTTAATAGCAGGGCTTCTATGACTTCTATTACTGCATGGTCACAAGCAGTGATCCTAGTTAATAAAAACTAGAGGATAAAACTTTACATCATCCAATTAAATTTGTCTATTTTAACTAGGACTCTAACCAGCTAGAAGCTCCCTCCCTTAACATGGAACTATGGGATTCTAGTCATTAACTAGTCACTAGCATTGTCACTTATTTGATTGGCATTTGGCCTTTTTTCCTGCAAACTCTCTCATTCTCAATCTCAACTTCTCTCATATGCTTTGCTACTGACTTCCTCTTATTACCCTAGTCCTGTAACTTCAACTTGTTGAAGACAACAATGAAGAAAGAGTGGATTAAACAGCTCAGAGAATAGATTTTAAGTATTTTTCATAAGGAATCTTGTTAGACTTGTAAGTTATAAAGAGTTTTAAAAATTACATTTAAGTTGAAACTAATATGTAGTTACCAGCTACCATAAAGAAGAATACATCATAAGAGAAGATCTTCCTTTAAAGCATAATGGAAAGCTATCTTGTTCCATCAAGAAAATGAGTCATGAGGATGACCTGACTAGCAAATGAATTTTTCCTTTTGTCTGGATTCATATTACTTCAGGTAGATAATCCACCCAACTTACAACCACTTGCCACCTACTAAGAGTATCACCTGAATGGTAGAATTTTTGAAGAGCTTAATGCAGGAACCTAATGTAAACTGGTGACTACCAAGACTGTAGAATTGACATTATTATATAAAAAACACTATTGCTACAAATTCAATCCACAGACTTTCAGAGGATTTGACATACCATTAGCAGTTAGAGAACCACTTGATGGAAACAGGTGATGAGACTCAAATTTCCACGAAACCTAGTTACCTTTGTGTGGATAAAAACTCTTATTCCACAACTACATGCTCTAACAAATTCTCATTAGCAGTAATTATGTATTAGGTACTATTCTTAGTGCTTGAAATACAATGATGAGCAAAACAGATACAGGGCCAGAGATCACACTCAGTTGAGTCTATTGGGGGTGGGTATACATTAATCAAACAATAAGATCATACAAAATACTGTAAGAGAAAATAAACAGAGTGATACACAGCCACATAAAAAAAGTTCTCCTTTCACTATTGGATGAATAGTGAAAGATTCCCAGGGGAAATGACTCTTTGAGATTTGAAGGATGAGTTCAATAGGTAATGGGAGGAATCACTCCCGCCACCAGGAACAGCATATGCAAAGACCCTGTGGTGGGAGGCATATTCAAGAAATTAAAAGGCCTAACTGGCTAGAGTAAGAGGCAGGGAGAAAGGTGATTTACCGTAGGTTGGAGTGGTAGGCAGGGACACAACACGGCAGATCTTAATCCTAAGAACAACAATAGGAGAAAGCAGAATAGATACAGGGAGCAGGAAATGCAATAGGCCAGGGAAAAGATTATGAACTAGGATAATGACAGCTGTGCTAGAAGGAAATGGATGGATTTAAAGTACATGTAGAAAATAAAATCAACAGGATTCATGATGAATTAAATAGAGGGGTGAGAAAAAGAGTTAAAGATGACTCAGGTTTCTGGCTTGTGCAAGCAGACAGATATTGGTGTCATTCATGAAGACAGCAAAAAGAAAAAGAATAAAAGAACAGGAGACTCAGTCTGTTTATAATAGAAAGCTGGAGAAATAAATTTGGAAGCAGTCATACAGACAGACAAGAATGAACAGCGTAAGAAGAAAAGGAGGCCTAGCATGAATTTTAGAACCTCAAAAGAATGAGTTTGCAAACAAAACTGAAAAAACAGCCACATTAAGTGTAAGTGGCTCAGAAGATAATACATCCTAAACGTAGGGAAGAAAGTTTTACAGAACAACAATGCAAGACAGCAGACAGCTGAATAATATCTTTAATATCTTAAGAGAAAATATCAATCTAAATGTCTGTAACCAGAAAAATATCTTTAAAGAAATGGCAAAAAATAAAGACATTTTCAGAAAGTAAAATTAGATTAAATTTATATTGCACTTACACTTAATGATTCATCAAAGACTCTCATGAGTTTTCCAGTTAAAAATCTGAAAATTCTAACTTTTCTATCAGAACCAATAGTAGCTATTTTCTTCCCATCAGGTGAAAAACATATGCTGGTCGGATAAGACTTGCACTTGGCAAATTCATATAAATCTGTGTCAGTTTTATATTCCCAGTTCACATTTTTGGGGAATTTATACTCATGAGGAGGACCAGTCCAGTATTCAATCATTCCAGATTTGTCAGAAGACACTATTGCTTTGTAAACTGGGTTTAGCCGTATCTGAGTAAGAGGTGATGCGTGGAGTTTGTCAAAAATATGTAATGGCTGGTTATCTCCTCGACCATCGTAAATGAAGATTTTTCCTGTACTCTTCTCAGAAGCAGCAACTGAAGATATGGCATCCCCTGGGCAATAGATCCACTCACATTGTCCCGGAAAATAGCTAAAATAGTAAAGAATTGAGGGGGAAAAAAGAGGTCAATACAAGTAAGCAACCCTCCCCACTCTCATCAGCAAAAAATATCCTGGCCAATGATTTAGCTTGTTTTGGATTCCTTGCTCAAAAGTAGCAGAGAGACACAGAAAAACAATGAAGAATAGCCTCTGTTTTTTCTCTTTCTGATCACATCAATGCAACGATAACTTCTGAAGATCTATCAAACCACAAGAAGGGAACTGTATACAGCAGATCATTTATAGGGAAACCTAACCAGACCTGGGCCCTAAAATATTCTGTGGTATAGTTTTTTAGATCTCTGTGTCTTGATCTATGTATAACTTACTTTTAAATAGGTTAGCATGTAACAGTATACTTTATAAATCCATTCTTGAAATATTTAAGATCAAAATATTTTAGTCATGACTATGCTCCAAAGAAAAACATTCTGATATTACATTCTCATTATTGGTAACTTGATCTTAAAACCATGAGCTTTGAACATACTACCTGATAAACTATACAAGAACTGGGACAGATTTAATCAATGCACCAAACTCAAACTCAAATGTTTGTTGTCTCCTTCAAAGTAGTCAGCCTGAGAAGTTACACAGTTATTCCAATGATTGAGCTAAAGCTCATAACTTTTTTGGGGACTCTCAGAATTCCTACCAAAGGTTAAAAAATTACAGGCACACCTTGAAGATATTGCAGGTTCAGTTTCAGACCACTGCAATAAAGTGAAAATCGCAATAAAGAGAGCCACACAGATTTTTTTGGTTTCCCAGAGCATATAAAAGTTATGTTTATATTATCTGTGGTCTATTAAGTGTGCAACTGCACTATGTCTAAAAAAACCAATGTACATATCTTAATTAAAAAATCATCTGAGCCTTCAGCAAATCATAATCTTTTTGCAATAGTAACATCAAAGATCACTGATTGCCATAACAAATATCGTAATAGTGAAAAAGTGTGAAATATTTTTAGAATTACTGAAATGTGAAATAATGACACAAAGTGAGCAAATGCTTTTGGAAAAATGGTGACTTGCTTAACACAGGGTTGCCACACACTTCAATTTGTAAAAAGTACAATATCTACAAAGTGCAACAAAACGAGGTATGCCTGTACTCTTTCAACATCCTCAGAGGTAGCAAATGTTCAACATTTATGAATAGATTTAATTTTTTTTTAAATAGGTAAACCATGGGGGAAACAAATCTGGGGAAAAGGAGATGATCAACAGGTATTTCTACTTGTAGTCAAAAAATAAGTTCTGATCATACATAACAAGACTGATTTCCTTTAGTGGCTCATAAATTGGTTTTGGAGGAAATTCCAAAAGAAGTTCTGCTACATACTGAATAGTGTAGTTACATTCCCACCCCTACCCCTCACTGCTCCCTTCACACCTTGAAGCTCTAATCCCTAATCCCTTTCTCTGGAGAAAAGGTCTTTAAGAGCTAATTAAGGTTAAACGAGGTCATAACCATAGGGCCCTAATCCCACAGGCCTGTGGCCTTCTAAGAAGTGAAAAGCAAGATACCATCCCTGCCTTGTTCCCAATGATGATAAAGTGTGAAACCCAGAAGAGTGCTCACAGGAAACTACACCCTGCTGGAACCTCGGTTTTGGACTTTCCAATCTCCAGAACTGTGAGAAAATAAATTTCTGTTGCTTAAGCTACCCAGTCGATGGTCTTTTGTTTAGTCTCATTCCCATAGAGTCTAACCACAGAGTCTGGGTATCAATGTACTTCAAAGTTCAAAATCACTAACAACTCCAAAAATGTGCATAAGCCTTATAAGAAAACAATCCCACATTACTGAACTAAGCACAGCAAGGACGTTGATTCCAAGTGCTAATAAATTAGACATGAAGGATCCTCATTAATTTACTAAGTCGTATTAAGTGGATATAACGACTCCTTGATGCTGTTTGGAAATTTCTGCTGTGATTAACAACAAAAACCACAGCAGAAGTTTTCAAACAGCATCATAACAAGGATTCATAATATCTAATTTTTCTGAGTAAAACCTAAAGGCGCATTTTCTAATGGAATAGTAATATATTCTGTTCATGTAATGGTTAAGTTCAGTTTAAAAATTATTTCACTAAGTAAAAAACTATACTTTAAAAAAGACTTACCCAAGCTTTAGCATATTGATCATGTCAAAGTTCACTACATCAAACACCTTCATTGCTTTATCATCACCCACAGAACAGAACAATGCTCCCTCAGAGCTAACTGCAATACTCTCGATAACTCCTATTTAAATAAATCAAATTAAAACAGTCTAGTAAATACCAATGAAATAAATGGACATGATTCAAAAAAAATTTTTTAAAGAAACTTCAACGAATACAATTTAAAAAGAGAGAAAAAAAAAGTGAAATTCTTACCGAGGTGACTACGAAAATGTTTAACAAATTCAATCCCCTCTTCTATTTTTTTCCAGAATTTAACATGTCCATCATGACTGGCAGTAATAATAAAGTCTGTCCTGCATATATAAATTGTGGGAATTAATTTCTAATGCAGATATAAGAATCACTTAGCAACTGCAAAGCAATCATTCACTGAGAATCTTGGACTCTTTTGTAACAGATTTGTAAAAAACCCCCAAAAAACCCAAAAAACTTTCTTTATGCAGACCACTAGATTAGGGTAGAAAGAACACAGCAAAATCTGAAGCTTTTTTCTGTCTATCATAACAACTGCTGCTGCACTAATTTCAACCCTAAGAGCTAGGCTCAGAATTGACCTAGGACTTGACATTAAAAAAACAAACCAAAACAAAAAAAACCTCACTGGGAATCACTAGATTTTGGGAGTTCTTTATTGCTAAAATTACCTTATAGGCAGTTTTTTCACAGGAAAAATGTACCATTTTTCCAAAGCTGATAAATAATTAAATTGCAATATACTACTTTCATATACAGCAAGATTCAATGTAAGTGTGTTTTGTATCTTATCCCAAGTATTTTGATTGTTGGTATGAAAAAGATTTTGTACAGTATAGCTTTCTCTGTCAGCTATATAAAAATAGAAACCATTTATTGAAACGTGGTATGTAACTAAGATAATGTGTACTATTATTATTATCCTTCTACAAATCCCCATTTATCTATTTTGAAGGTCCTGTGACATTTCCACAACGTCTTAGTTCTCATCATTTCCCCCTTGAGTACTGAGGATGTCAGCTACCAACTACTCCCATCTTAACTAATACACCCTTCTTCTGGGAAGCTCAGGTACTACCTGGATCATCCTCTTTTGGCATTTATCTCCAGAAGACATATACACAAAATAGGGAATTTTATCTTAGAGAAGGCACTCCCTGTATGATACAGAAAAGAGCATGTAGGTCTTTATTTAACTTAAACTAATACAAAATCTATGGAATTGAAAAGAAATCCATTAATACACTAAAATTACTTCTACAAATCCACCTCAAAATTGAAGTGTTTAAAACAAAATTAAACTTTTCATAAAAAGATGAAGATGTGATAGACTTACTTGGTGCACACCACATGGGTGATAACATCTCTATGCATGTAGCTCCGTTCATACATGGACGCACTGGGGAGATTATCAAGATAGACTCTTTCAAACTCTAGAACTAAGGGAAAAAAGTAAAGAAAAAATTTTATTTTTTAACAACTGGAACTAAACACTATTTTGTATTTTCTTCTAGATTTTAATTTCTCTCAATTCATGTGTAATGAAAAAAATGTCTGTTATGTCAGTTGTAACTTTTATTATTTCACAGAACTGAGTAACATCATTATTTAATCAGTCAGGACAGGTTCTCAGGCATTATATAGATGTTTAACTGTTACCAGAACTTAAGAATTGAGTGGTTCTGGCTTAATGTAAAGCTTTCATTAAAAACAAAAACCTTAAAGTTTCATGAAAATATCACAACCATCTTTCTAATCACGTAGATTCAATTTTTGTGCTAATTTAAATAAATAATGAGGTCAGTGGTCATCTATATTTCTCAATTTATCTTGAAGGCACTGACCCTCTTTGAAGTCACTGATACCAGGTTTGAAACAAATAGACACAATAAAAACTTAGATTTTTAGAGCTGAGAAAGTCCTGGAGAGTATCTAGTTGAGTGCGTCTCAAGCTTTTTACAAGAACAAAATATTTTTAAAGTGGCAATCTGAGTAAATATTTCATTATATGAGCTATGAAAAATTTTTCCAGTAAGAAATAACATTTTATGTGTACCTAATAAAACAGTCCAATGATGGCCAAAGTTGCTATAATAAGTTGCTAAATGAAACACAAGCTGTTTCATAGTTTTTTCTAATTACTAAATAGCAGACTCAAAGTTGTGTCCAACAAGCTACTTTTGCCTTTTTAGTAAAAGAATTCCCATTTTTGTATGGGAATATTGACATCCAGCTATAAGAAGACCTTCTCTACAGTTACATGTGACCATGTGCCAATGAGATAAAAGTGGAAGTATTGTATAACAGTCAAGAAGTCTCCTTGAAGAGATGTGCCCTTCTTCCTTTCCTCAACCTACAGCTTGGAACCGGGAGATGAGCACTGTAATTCTAATAACTGCTAAGGACAAAGATGAAGTCCATACACTAGTGATGTTAGGGCAGAAAGCTGGAGAGAGCCTACGTCCCTTTGGAGCCTCCACACCAACCTTAGATTGTCTATTTTAGGACTTTTACTCATGAGAGAAGTATACCTCTATCTTTTTAATGTTACTGTCATTTTGGATTTTTCTATAATATGTAGCTAAATTTAATTCTATCTGATACACATTCTTTTTTTGCTGTTTGTTAGTTCACTTGTTGAACAAATATTTATTGAAAACAAAATAGGTCACAAAGCACAGGGACAAAAAGAAGAGTAGCACATAGTTTCTGTCCCTGAGAAACCATCAGTTTAATTAAAGGTAGTGCCACATAACTAAGAAAAATGTCTTTCTGGAAATGTCTACAGAAGCCCAATGTCCAAAGGACATATTAAAGGGGATGTTTCCATTTCTAGAAATTTAAATATATTACTAAACCCCTGTCCTTTTAGACAAAATCTTCTATGGCATTTTTCTAACATTTCATATGTGTTTTTAAATTACAATTCTTTTCTTCAAGCTGAATACACTACTGACTGGCTTAACTACAATAAGCATCTAATTGTCTCAACTGTAATTGCGTTTATAAGCTCTTTGTCTCCTAATGCTAATAACAGCACTTTAATATTTTGGGATTTTTTTCCATTTCCTCCACTCTTTTCCATAAAAAAGGACATGGAAAAATACTGTAATACAATAAAATAATTAAGAGCATTAACATCGTAATATTCATTCATTCATTCAATACTTACTTAGCACCTACTATATACAAAGCAATGGAGCAAAATATGCAGTCCTTGTTTACATGCTCAGTTTTAACAGTGGAGAGAAACATTAATCAGATAATCTCATGAACAAATATACAATTATAGAATGTAGCAAATGTATTGAGGAAACAATTTCTATGGAAGATTTAAAAGGAAGACCTAGAAGTAAAAAAGGTAAGGCACTTCAAAGGTGTTAATGTACAATGTTCAAAAAAGTATCTTCTTCAAATTCGGATACATAAAATTTGAAGGCTACCTATAAATTCAGTGTGATAAACATACCTCAGAATTATGATCAGTGTGCTTTAGAAACCCAGCTAGACTGGAGAAATCACAGGCTTCCCAGATGAGGGGTGATAGCTGAGCAGTGCTAAAGGTTGAATAGTTAGCCAAGTGAAATGGGTGAGGGAAGTTACTCCAGGCAGAGACACCATGATACTCACCTCGGCATCCACAGGAGAAAAAAGAGCATACCCCATTCTCAAGTGTTTTAGTATGACAGGAGCACAGAGTAAGGAGTAAGGGTTTGGGAGAGAGAAGTAATGGAACAGTGCTGAGAGATGTAAGGAGAGATCCTATCAAGAAGGGAGGGCCTTGTATGCTATGTTTGGGAGTTTGGAGTTGTTTTGAAAATAGTAAGAAACCACTTTAGAATTATAAGCAGGGAAAGTAATAAAGATTTGAGCTTTCAGAAAAGTCACATGTTAATGGTCTTAAACGTTTAAGGAAAACATTTCAAAGAACTTGAAAGATAAAATCTAATCTATCCCTTTCATCACTCTTTCTATTCGATAAAATTCTGTCACTATTTCACGCCATTGGCAAAGTGCTGCGGGCCATGGTATCCCATAAGTATGGTTTGAATACCACAGATCTCTCGGTTTTTAGATGAGAAACTTGTGATTCAGGAAACTTACATAATTTTCCCTAGGTCAGAAAACTCATCAGTGTAACAGTCAGTACTGAAATGATTTTTACCTATTCTTTACGATTCTAAATAGGCACCGCCTACCCCGGCGGCCCAACACACTAACACCACTCTTGAACTAAAAGCCTTAAACAGAAGCAGTATTCTTTTCCACATCTATTGAACGGAGTTAGAAATTCCAACCTCTATAGTTGCTGTACGGATTAAGTGCGAGGCGCCAAACGCGTTAAGTATCGGCGTAAGTTACCTTTAGTGTCTGTTATAAGAAATCAGCGATTAATAGTGTTAGATACCATCTAAGAGACGCTTTACTCCGACCAAATCACTATTTCGGGAGGATCTACAAGTACCGAACGGCCAGAAGTGACAAGAGGACCCTCTGTTCCGAGGGCACAAATCCTCACAATCACACACCCTCCGCTCTGGGGTCCGGCTTGAACTCTATCAGTACTAGGGGGACGCAGCATTCCAACTCTCCCCTGTGCCTATCTCTGTAGCTACCTTTCCTCTTCTTAGCCAACGTTGCCTCTACAGGTAAAGGCCCAACCCAGCGCTCTTCATTTTCCTCGTCGTTCTCTTGGGCCACCGCCACTGCCAGCTCTCTTTCGCCAAGTTCCGTTTTTTCCGGTTCCTCCGCATCCCGGCGCCTTCTCCTTCTCTGCTGAGAATCACTACCACCCTCGGCGGCCATGTTGTCCGCATCGTCAGAAAAAGCGCGACCCTTACAGCTGGGCTACCAATCCTGAAGCAGTGGCGCAGCCTGTTCGTCAGCGGCCGAGCGAGTTCCGGGATTGGCTGGGGTTGGTGGGAGCAGATCCAATCAGCAAGCAGCGCGCGCGTTCCTGGGCGGTGGAGCCGCGTCTCGCGTAGGCTGAGGCGACCTGAGGTCCGTACGGCTGTGGTGGTAAGCGGTGGGCAGGGGAGAGGCCTAACGGTTGAAATTTGCGGTCAGGGTTGGCAGCTCCCGAGGTATGGAGGGGGCTGACCTCGGAGGAACTGGATGCCAGACGTCCAGCCAGGTCTTGAGTCCCTCTCTTCTCCTACTGTAGAACCCCGGCCTGTTCGGGGAGAAAGAAGGGTGGGGAATTGAAAGAACTGCTTAACTTGGCGGGCCTCCTTTCAGGTGCTCCAAACATGTCTTTTTTTCCTGAGCTTCTTGGTTGTTTCACACTCTGAAGAAAGTGTGCCCGCTTGTTACTGTTTGGCGGGGGGAGGGGCGAGGCAGAAAACGCCTGGTAACCTAAGTGGCCGGGGCAGGACCATTCTCCCTTTTGCCTTCACCCTGGTCTAGATTTCAATCTCTTAATGTCCATTTGGACTTAAGCTCTCGTCTTTAAAAACATTTTTTAAAATTGTGGTGCGCGCACGCACACGCGCGCACACACACACACACACACACACACACCAAAATTTACCATCTTAAAAAAAAACAGATTTAATTGACGTTATATTAGTTTCAGGTGTACAGCATAATTTAGTATTAGTACTGGGAAATGATCACCACCGTAAGTCTGACATCCATTACTTTACATAGCTACAGAATTTTTTTTCTGTGTGTGAGAACTTTTAAGACCTACACTCTTAGCAGCTTTGAAATATGCAATACAGTATTATTAACTATAGTTACCTTGCTGAACATTATATTCCCATGATCTATTTATTTGATAACTGTAAGTTTGTACTTTTCAGCTCTCTTCACCCATTCCCACCCCGCCTCCTGCCCCCTTTTCTGGCAACTATCAAACTGTTCTATAAGCTTAGTTTTTATTTTTTCTTTGTTTTTATTTTTAGATTGCACATAGAAGTGAAATTATGTGGTATATCTTTCTCTCTCTGACATTTCACCTAGCACAATGCCCTCAAGGTCTATCCCTGTTGTTGCAACTGGCAAGATTTCATTCTTTTTTACTGCTGAATAATATTTATCCATCTATGTATTTTACATTTTCTTTATTCATCAGAGGATGGTCACTTAAGTTGTTTCCGTATCTTGGCTATTATAAATAATGCTGCAGTGAACATGGGGCTGCATATATCTTTTTGAATTAGTTTTCATTTTCTTTGGCTAAATAACCCAGAAGTGAAATTGCTGAATCATTTGGTAGTTCTATTTTAAACTTTTTGCAGAACCCCGTATTATTTTCCGTAGTGGCTTTATCAGTTTACATTCCCACCAATAATGCACAAGGGTTCCTTTTTTTCTACGCCCTGTCAACACTTGTTTCTTATCTTTTGGATAATAGCCATTCTAACAGGTGTGAGGTGATACCTCATTGTGGTTTTGATTTGTATTTACCTGATGATATTGTACACCTTTGCTTGTAACTGTTGGCCATCTGTATGTCTTCTTTGGAACAGTGTCTATTTAGATTATTTTTCATCTTTAAATCATAATGTCTTTGGTATTGAGTTGCATGAGTTCTTAATGTATTTTGAATATTAGCCTCATTTCAGATACATGATTTTCAAGTATTTTCTCCCATTCAGTATGTTGCCTTTTCATTTTGTTGATGGTGCCCTTTGCTGTGAAGAAGCTTTATAGTTTGATACAGTCCCAGTTGTTTATTTTTGCTTTTGTTGCCAAACCCCCAAAAATCATCACCAAGACTGATGTCAGGGAGCTTATCAGTTATGTTTTCTTCTAGGAGTCCTATGGTTTTAGAGCCTACATTCAAGTCTTTAAACCAATTTGAGTTAATTTTTGTTTTGCATGTGCTCTCCAGTTTTCCCAACATCATTTTTTGAAGAGCCTCTCCTTTCCCCATCATATCGTATATTCTTGGCTCCTGTGTTGTAAATTAACTGACCATATAAGTGTGAGTTTATTTCTGGGCTCCCTATTCTGTTCTGTTGATCTATGTGTAAAATTTACCATTTTAATTTCTTCTTTTTATTCATTACATGTAACTTGTAAAATGCCCTTCCTAAAATGATGCTTTCAAAAGCCTTCTGGTTCCCTATTTCAAACCAGTAAATCTCTACTTTAGTTTTGAGGTAGACACCAGATACAAGGAAAGAACTGCCCATAGGAAGCACTTGTTAAAGGTTTTTATTTTTTCCTAAATTTTAAAGACTCCCATTTTTGACTTACCCTACCTACTCAGTTTCTTTTGTGTCTCACAAATTTTCCATGCTCATACTTGCCTCCAGGCTTATTTTTAAAGCCTTGAGAGCATCTCCACAGCAAATGCAGCTTTCACTTTTACAGCTTCTCATCTGTTGGAGCCTATGGCAACATCATGAGGGATAGCATTGTTATCAAACAATGATAATAATGATCATTATCATTTCTAGGGAGCTGGTACTGTGTACCAAGCACTGTACTAAGCCATTTGTTCTTCCAGGTAGCATTCTCTCACCTTCTCTATCCTCAATTCTGAAAGCACTTGTAGTTATGTTGTAAAATTTACCACATGATAGCACTTCCAACTACCTGAAATCCTGTCGGCTATTTAGTTGTGCATTTGTTTATATTGTCTCTTCTCAGTGAGAATGTAAGCTCCATGAGGACAGAGACTTTTTCACCTACACTGCTATAGCCATAGTGTCTGACAAATGGCACACATTAAGAATGAATACAGCTTAGAATTACATGGGTACTTTCTATTACTTTATTTCGTATATATTAGTCTTTTTCCAGTAATAGTATGAGGTTCTTTAATTAGTGTTAGATCTTTTAAGTTTGTATGCCATAGTATCCCTAAATATAGCAACAATATTGTTCTTCAGTAAGTGGCTGGAAATTGAAATACTAACTGAGGGCCTCAAAAGATTGACTTGTTCTCTTTCCGGAAAAGTAGTTTAAAGGGAAGGGGTAAATTTGAATCCTGAAATGTTTTTGTTTATTTATGTTCTCATACTCCACTGAGCTGCATTTCAGCTAACTTGTTGAATATATTTCCACATGCACATACAAAGTTTCAAGTTACTTTTGTGTACTGATAATGTATTTTATTGGTTAGTATTCTACAAAGTGGGGAAAGATCAATTTGCACTTAAATTCTAAACTAAGATATATTTAAAACAAATATTTATGATTAACTTTTTTGCTTAAAAATATTTTGAAATTATTCATGACTGTTTATGGCTTTGTGAACTTCACTATATCTTTTGTGTACAGCAAGTAAGATGTTTAGTGTTAACATTTTGTATAATAAGTTTAACAACTGATGGGGCATGCCTTCCCATCTTATTCTTCGTGAGGATCTTGGCTGTTTTTTGCCCTTTGCACTTCTGTATAAATTTTAGAATTAGCTTGTCAAGTACCACAAAAACAAATAAAAACTTTTAGAATTTTGAAATAGATTCAATAGATTAACTTGGAGGGAATTAACATCTGTACAATATTGAGTCCTCTAATATATGACATAGCTCTCTTTTTATGACTTCTTTAAAACCTCTCTGTTGATAAATAGTTGATTATTAAGCAATATAAAACTTAAGTTCCATATAAAAAAAATTTCAGGGAGTAGGTTTTTCTGGTTTGCATTTCATGTTGTGGGATAGATGTCCTCATTGTTTTTTATTTGCTCTATTCATCTCTTAAAATTACCCAACTTTGAATCTTACGCCACCAAACTCTATCACCTGTCATTCCTCCTTGCAGCAGTTATCTATCTAACAAGATTGTCGTGCTTCTTCATTCCTTGAAGATTTTTAGCTCCTGACTCACTGTCACCCTCTGTCACACTATTATTGTAAATCTTGATTTTAATATCCATGTCTTTCTGGTAATGTGGCCTCTCTTTTTCTTGACCTCCTTTCCTCCAGTGATTATATTCTCCATCTTATCTTAGCTAGTTGGTCCTATAATCATACCTGAGAGACTTTGTCATTCTTTCACTTTGTCTCTGTCTGCACCTATGCTCCTACACTGTAGAGGAAATACACATCCATGTTCTAGTTTCACTTTAAATTCATGGCAACTAATCTCAATTGGGCCTTTAATGCTACACAGTAATCCTATTGTTTCACTCTCTCCCACTCTCATACATCTATTTTATCCACTTTTATTTTCTGTTCTTAAAACTCCAGTGCTTTTTCCCCACCCTCATTCGTAGCTGATGGCTTTAGTTACCATTTCATTTAAAAAAAAAGAGAAGCAATCCAAGCAGAACTTCCACAAGTTGCTACCAACACATGTACTCACCTACCTGTATCTGTGCCCCTAATATTCTGTCTACCTTCTGTTAACTGTATATACATCTGTCTTAAACCAAGCCCTCTACTTGTGTACTACATCCAATTCTTCTCCTTCCTCTTCTTTATCTCCTGCATCAGCATTATTTCCTTTTCTTAGTGTTTCATATTAAATGCTGTATTTTCCTCCATCTTAAAAAAAAAAAAACTCTTGTCCCAATATCTCCCTCCAGCTGGTGACTAATTTCTCCTTTATGGAAAAAATTTTGAAAATGTTATATACTGGATTGCCATAGTTCCTTGCCTTCTAGTCTCTCTTAAATCAACTCCAGTCAGGCTTCACTTCCACCATTCTACTGAAACTACTTTATAAAGGTTAAGAATAGCCTTCACTTTTGTGTATTTACTTTAATGAAATTGTGTGACAAATTTCTATAAAACATTGAGGTATGAAACAACCATTTATTATGCTCAGTGATTCTTTGCATCAAGAATTCAGGCAGGACACACATTGTGTCTCTGCTCCACAATGTCTGGGTCCTTGTCTAGAAGACTCAAAGCCTGTGGGCTGAATCATTGGAAAACTTCACGTGCGTGTCTGGTGGTTGATGCTATCTTTTGTCTGGGAACCTCAGTTCCTTTCTGTGTGGGCTTCTCCACTTGGAGAAGGGCTAAATGTTAGTTAGCCCTAACATCTGTGCTAATTTGGGCTTCCTCACAGCATGGTGGGTGGGTTGCAAGGGTGAGTATTCTGAGAGAGAGAGAGACAGATGTAAGCCTTTTATTACTTAGTCTTGGAAGTCATGTGACATCACTTCCATTGTATTCTATTCATAAAAGTAGTCAGAAACTCATTCTCAGATTCAAGGCTAACAGGCTCTGCCTCTGAATAAGGAATGACAACCTGAACTATTGTTGTGACTATTTTTGGAAAATACAGTCCCCTATCCATATTGTCAAGTAAATTGTCAATTCTCTATTTATCTTATTGACCTACTTATCACTAGTATTTGATAGTTCATTATTCCTTCCTTGGACACTTGTCTTGGACTTCAGGCTATCACAGTTTTGTTTTTCCTCTTACCTTACTGGTCATTCCTCACATTATTTAGGTAGTTCTTACTCATCTCCTTAATCTCTCCAGGTCTGGAACTCTTTTCATTTCTATCTGTACACTCTTTCTTTTCTGATCTCACCCAGCCTCATGGCTTTAAGTATCTGGATGGGAATAACTCTCAAATTCTAGCTTGAAACTTTCCCATGAACTTCAAACATATATATATATACACACACACACACACATACATGCGTGTGCGCATACACACACAAACACACACACACACACACACACAGTTACCTAATTAGCAGCTCCACTAATAGACACCTTAAATTTAGCATGTCCTAAACTGAATTCTTCATCAGCACTCCCTCATGTCTTGTTGAATCTATTTTCTTCTGCCATCTTCCTCATCTCAGTAATTGGCATCTTCATGTTTCTAATTGCTTAGGCCTAAGCTTTTAAAATAATAATCGATTCATCTTTTTCTTTGACACTTTGTATACAGACTGTTAGGAAATCATGGTGACTGTATCTTAATATATTTACACTTTGACATTTTGTACCACCTCAGTGTTATTCTGGTTCCCATCTTACCTGGATCATTGCAGTAGCTTTCTAACTGGTTTTCTTGCCTCTCTCTTTACTGGCTATAGTCAACCAGAATTATGTTAAAGTGTAATTCAAATCATGTCATTTCTCTGTTCAAAACCCTCTAATCACTTAACATCTCAGCCTCAGTTCTTAAAATGGCCTGTGAAGCCCACATGATCTCATCCCTATTGTCTCTCTGACCTCATCTTGTATTCTCTGACTTTCTTAGTCTGCCCTGATCACAGTGGCAACTTTACTGCTTTAGGAATACAGCAGTCATATTCCTACCTCAAGGCCTTTGTACTTGCAGTTCCCTCACCAGCATCTCTTTCCCTAAATATCCATGTCTTACTTTTCTCTCTCCTTCATGTTTTTGCTTAGTTGTCAACTTCTCATTGACCTTATATGACCACCTTATGTAAAATTACATTGCCCTTGTCTCAGCACTCCCTATGTTTTTCTTCCCTGCCTTGCTTTTCTTCACAGTACTTATAAATTATTTGATTTACAATGGTATATATATTTTAATCTTTTTAATTTATTGTTTTTCTCAACTAGACTGTAAACTCAGTGGTAGGAGGGGTTTTTGTCCACTTTGTTCACTGTTACATTTTTAGCTCCCAGGTGAGTATCTGGCAGGTCATGGGTATTCAACAAATACTGTTAAATGAACAATTTTTACTTTAGGTTTTCTTATAAGGTTGAGAAAATCACAAGCACATGTCATTGAATCAGCAAGATCTAGATCCAGATAGTACTACAGATATGGAAGATGTTACAGATGCTGAAGAGGAACTTATTAAAAAATGTGAAGAAATGTGGAAAGATATGGAAGAAGTAAGTATCAAGAGATGAAAGTGATATATTAATTACTATAAAAATTAATTCCATTTCAGTAATAGACTTAGGAAAGAAATAATAGTGCTGGTTCTTGAAAGCCATTAGATTATGATATATATTTATATAGTTTTTAGACCTATATGCTTTCATTCAAGAAACATTATAGTAGGTAAGCTGTAGAAAGAGAAAAAATTATGGCAATCCTTGCCCTCAAGGAGATTATCATCTAAGGAGGCAATAGCAATTATATTAGAAGTATTGTGTTAAAGTGCAAAGAATATGTGTACTTAGGAGAAGTACCAAGCCTAGACTGAGAGTCAAAGATAGCTTTCTAAAAGCTATCTAAATGACTCAATTCATTTCTAAGGGATAAATAGGAGTTAGCCTGTGAAAATGAGGGAATACAAAGCAGAAAGGACAAAATATATAATGGTTGGAAGAGGTTAGAGAACTCTAAGTAGAATAGTTTGATTTATGTAAATTAGGACTCATTTTGTTGAGTGGATATTATGGTAAATTAGTAAAGAATTATAAACATGAAGATATATGGTGAGGTTTGGGAAAATCACTCTGGTGATTTTGGAAAAGATGGAATATGGAAGAGTGAGACTACAGGTAGAGCCTTCAGGAGGCTCTAGTAGTAGTCCTGGTCAGAAGTACTGAAAGGCTCAATACTGTCATTGCAAATAGAAGAATAGATTCAAGAGATATTAAGACAGTTGGACCAAAAGGACTTGAAAGTTAATTGTTGTGAACTGAGGAGGGGGAATTACAGATAGTTTTAGGTTCCTGGTTTGGGCCACTGAGTGGTCAGTAGGGTTATTTCCTACGACAGAGAACACAGAGGTGGGGACGGTATAGCTCAGCGGTAGAGTGCCTGCTTAGCATGCACAAGGTCCTGGGTTCCCAATAAAATAAATAAAATAAATTTAATTACCTCTACCAACAAAAACTAAAACAAATTAAAATATATATATAGAAAGGGGAGAACACATACTTAGGGAGTTTAAGTGGAAGTATGATTTAATTTAGAAAATGTTGTGTTTGAAAGGTGTGTACATTTTCTAAGTTAATGAGATAGAGTCACTTCTGGTACACTGTATGCTGGTAAAAATTTGTTGTGCTTAAAATAGTGTAATGTATGATATAGGCCATAGACATTTTTTGGATCATATTCTTCCCAGTAAAGTTAAGGCAGGTTAGTGGGTTTTTTTCCTTTTTTTAAAATTATTTTTTAACATATAGCCTTGGTACACTGGATCATGACTGTATTTTGAAAATACTTTATATAATCTTGTTTTTTTACTTTTGAAAATTTTTTTAATACAGAAATTTAAATTTAAAGGTAACAAATTTTACTGCAACTAAAAATAAACACAAAATTTAAATTGTCCATATTTTTACACAGATATAAATCACTATTAACAATTGTGGGTTTTTTTTTAATGGAGGAGAAGCAATGTGTCCTGAAGGCTTTATTTTCTTGTGATCTTAACTATCTTCTTACCTCTTTTCTTATTTTTCTATAGTGCTTTCTCTCTTGTTTTTTTTTATATTTCCCATTTTTCCATTGTATAGTTTCTAATTCACTCAAGTTGTTAGTTTTTTTTTTTTTTCAATGCTCATTTTTTCATTCTGTATTGAGTCTGGTATCTACTTTTACTTTTGATGTATTCACCTTGTTTGGCTGCCTTCCTGATCTTCTTGCTTAGGAAGTGAGGAATTTAAACAAACTCTTCTCTTACATCAGATATTTGTGTATTGTTTTAGTGGAATATTACACTGACTGATATAAAAGGACAGGGAAAGGAAAAATTGTCTGTGGGTTATATAGTGTGTGACTTGTTTTTCTTTACTTTTTAAATCAAGTGTCAGAATAAATTATCACTTGTTGGAACTGAGACACTCACTGATTCAAATGCTCAGGTATGAATCCTTTTGTTCTTCCTAAAAAATAGGTAAGTGGAATTCATTGTGTTTAGATAAGAACTGTGTCCATCTATATTTATCCCAAGTATAATAGCTTTGTTAATACCTGTATGCCTAATGATTTGGAAGATTTTCTACTCTTTCTGATTTAAGAGAAGTATTCTAAAAATTTTGAATAAGATGTTATAAATAAATAAGGTAATATTTTCTTTATTGTTTATCTAACAACCGTATACATTTAACTTTGAGTGAATTGCTCATTGGCTGCTATTATGGTACCTTGTTAAAAATTAGAATGAAGACCATCCTACTTTATGTTAGATGCAGTAGCCAGTTATTTTACTGTCCATGTGGAATCTTAACTAGTTTTACCCTAAGCTTAAAAAAAAGATTAAGATATTCACTTTAATAATCAAAGACCTATGGAATTAGTTTTGGAATATACTAGTGGATCAGTGCAACAGATTAAGAATTTAGAATATGACAAGGGTGATAATTCAATCTTTGCGAAAGGGATGAATTAGTTGATAAGTGGTGGTGGTACACCTAGGTATCCTTCTGGGAGAAAATAAAATTAGACTTCTCCCTTTCATTATATAAACGTAAGTTCTAGATAGATTGCTGTAAAAATCTTATAACAAAAGCTTGAGACTATTTATGCAATCTAGGTAGGTACAGGGGAAAACGTCTTGGCTAATAATAGAAAACTAGATATTGTAAAAGTAAACTTAGATGTATTTGACCAAATAGATTAAAATGTTTTCGTGACTAAACGTCTAAGAACAGAGTACAAATAATTCCCATGAAAGTTCTCCGAAACTGGTAGGAGCATGTCAGAAGACAAAGGAACCAATTAAAGGGACTCTTGCAGTCCAAATTTGGTATCCTTTGAGCATCAAAAGAAATAATGGCTTCAATTGATTATAATGATATGAAAACATAAAAATATATGAGTGTAATAATAGTAATAAATGAGAATGAGAGAGAAAGAGAAAGAAATGGGGGAAAAACCTACTTTGTCACTTTTGGAAGTGCCTATTACACCAGATCTTCAAAAATTGGTGATAAAAAATTAAGCTAGCTTTTGTAAAAAGAAAAAATTGTATCTATCGATTAATAAAGTGTTCTGTTATACCAGGTAAAACTAAATATTGTATTTGGAAAAACATACAACATATTAATTATCATCTGGTTTCCTTCGGAAATGTCATTCTTGTAGAAATTGAGACCTACTGAATCAGAATTAGAGGGATGAAGCCTGTAAGTTTCCTGAATAATTTTCAGGCAGTAAGCCAAACACTGGTTTTGACTCTATCGCCTTATGTAGTTGTGAATAATCAGTATCCTGAGATAGTCAATAATAACATTATCTAAAGAATCCACAGATTGTCTTTTCCTACTGTCTTCAGTGTCCCCAAGATTATTTCCAGGTTTAATGATTCTCTAGGAGTACTCATGGGACTCAGTTTATAGTCATACTAATGGCTGAGATTTATTATGTTGAAATGATGTGGAGTAAAATCAGTAAAGGGAAAAGAAGCATGGGGTGAAATCCAGAGGAAACCAGGCACAAGCTTTCAGGAGCCCTCTCCCAGGGGAGTCACATAAGATATGCTTAATTACCCCAGGGAGTTGTGACAAGTGTGAAATGTTGTCTAGCAGGGAACCTCATTAGACACTCAGAGCCCAGTGGTTTTTGTTGGGGGTAGTCATATAGGCACTCTTTGCCTAGCAGTTGTCAAAATATCTGACTCTTGGAAGGAAAGCAGGTATTCAGCATAAATTAAATTTTTGTACAGTGAACTACTCTTATCAGTTAGGTTGGTGGGAACCATCTCAAGATCTAGGTTCCCAGATGCAAGCCAGGGCCCAACGTTGCAAGCAAGCCTTTACAGATAATCTCAGGCTTACTTTTTAACTCTTTTCTGCATACCTATTAACTCCAAAGCTTCCATATTAAAACTCAATCCATTTTCTAAAGCAAGAAGTTAGATATTTAAGTGGGAAAATGGCAAGATTAAAAAAAATCGTGTTTAAATCATTTTAGAAATACTACTGTTATTTTCTTCTTTAGAAAGGGTTGAATTTTATAGCAGGGTCAGAAATAATTTGGGTGTTTGCTTTAGCTGGGCTTTAGCAAGGTAAGAGCTGTGTTTCATCGGTATAGTATGAGATTAAACTGAAATTACAGTTTTTTAATAGGTTAAAAAATAAGTATCAGTAATTTTATATATTTCATTCTAATATATTCAGGAAAAGTGATGTAGATTCCTTTTCGTTGTGATAGTTTTGCCTAGTTTAAATACTGCTTTTTAAGAATTTTTTCTAGTAATAATAATAATAAACATTTATAAATCACTTTATAGTTCACAAAAAACTTTTTTACATTCTTATTTAATTATCTATAAGAAAATAATGTTAAACTCTGTTTTGTAAAAATTTTAATGCATGGAAATGCATTTTTATATAATTAAACCTTTCAAAGAGACTAGGTTTTTTTCCTCTGACTGTTCAACAGACAATATTATGATCGGGAGGAGGGTCTTAGAGCTACCTGCTCTGTATCATAAAAATTGGTTAAAGAAAGACGGGACTTGGTGTCCTTTTAGTGTTATTACAGAAATATTTACTGCATTTCTGAAATGTGAATTTTTGATCTGTTTTGCTACCTATAAGAATTACATAGAAGAGATAAATGTTCTGAAATTTAACTTTAAGCATACACAGATTTTAATTTCATGGTCTAATCGGACAACAGATATATCACATAGGTTTGTAATTATTAAATTACAGTGATTAGAACTACCTAATATCAAAAACGTTTATCCTAATTTATCTTTGGCTAAAGGGGTACACAATTAACAAACTATTGTGCTGTAAAACTGGTTTTTATATGTGACTTGTGGAACCAGTCTCATTTTATAATTGTCTCTATGTATGTGTTTAAATTTATTTTTAGCTACTCAGATAAATGTATTTGCAAGTTTTCTGAAAATGCATAGAGAGGAAAAAGAGCATCTTCAAACCAAATTTGTCTAAAAAACATTGGCAAGAAATAACATATTTTTAAAGAATATTAACATAGGGAATAAACTTAATGTACTCAGGTTTTTTTAGGTTGAATGATGAAGTTAGAATTGATCATTTTTAATACTCTCTCACTAGCATAATGGCAGTTGATGAGCTATAATTAGTGTAGTTTAAAGCAAAAATTCTGTTTGGAGTGATACTTTTTAATAGTTTAGATGGCTGTTATATTAGCCATATGTGCTAGGAACTTGTATTAAAGAATTAAGACTCTACACTTTCTTCTATGAATACATGCAAGAAGTGACTGTTTTATTCCCTTGTTTGTTTTGTTTCATAGCTGTCATTATTAATTATGCAAGTGAAATGTTTGACTTCTGAACTCAGTCAATGGCGGAAAGAAACTCCTGAAAGTAAGATTCTTATTTTTAGGTTTATATTTTTGTGAACAAATTAATGGTGAATTAATTTAATGGTCGCAAGAATTCAAGATCCATTTAGCTTTCTTGAAATTACCTAAATTCCATTGATATTAGGAAGTCACCTTAATTTTCTCTTCTTACATTTATTATTTTATGCTTATTTTATTATTATAGATGAATGTATCTGTCTCACATTAGAGTATAGTAATCTTCATTATGGAGACTTTATTAATAGCCATCATTTTTTTATATGCTCCAGTAGAAACTGTAAATTGTTTCTTAATGAATGAAACTTACCTAGTGGAAGAGAGAAATTCTTTTAGATGCTTATTTACATAAGGGCCACATAGATTTTATGTTGCCTTTTGACTTGTCCAACTGAGGCCAACTATATTTTTGCTTTTAGTTGAGAAAAAAAGATGACTTAAAAATTTGTAGTTACAATAATAGAAGATATTTTTGTCTTATGAAAGCCTACATTTCTCTGTTGGATTTTTACATCTGTATTTGATCTTCTATATAGATTGCACCCTTTTTTTTTTTGTATGTCTTCCTTCTTTCTCCTGTCCCCTGTCTCCTTTCCTTTAGTTCCCCCTACTTCCTTTCTTAGTTTCCTTTGTAGGCTTATCATTCTCTATTCCAGTTATTGGAATTCTTTTCTCCTCATTCTCTTCCTAGACAATTTTATCTGCATTCTTTTTTTCAATTACTATATTCATGCCAATGTCCAGCACTGTTCTCTGTCTTCACTGCCATCTAGTAACCTTTTTAATTTTAGCACTTCTGCTAGGTATCTATATACAATTGTGATTTTAATTTGCATTCAACTGTGTATCATATTGCCTCCTCTAGCATTATATTGACCATCTCAGTGACTACTCATACTCTGTTGTTAAAATGTTGGTGTTTTCCAAATGACTACATTCAGCTTTTTTCACTTCTTTCTTTTTATGCTCTTTCAGGATTATGTTTTCTGCTTCTATTTTTATGTGTTATATTTGTATTAGACTTCTATATTAGCTTGCTAGGTCTGCCATAACAAAGTAGCATGGACTGGGTTGCTTAAACAACAGAAATTTATTTTCCCATTATTGTGGAGGCTAGAAGTCCAGGATTAAGGTGCTGGCAGGAATGATTTCTTCTGAGGCTTCTCCCTGTGTCTTAACAGGGTCACCTGTCTGTGTTCTAATCTCTTTGTATAAGAACACCAGTCATAACTGAGTAGGGCTTACCATGATGACCTCATTTTTACTTAATTACCTATTTAAAGATCTAGCTCCAAATGCATTCACATTTTGAGGTACTGGGGATTAGGATTTCAAATTATGCACTTAGACAGGGTGGGAAAGGGTGGAGGAATGGGGAAAGGACATAGAATTGTTGTAACAACTCTCAAGTCTATATATCCAAATCAGACTTCTTTGTAACATCACACTTTACATATCCCTCTACCTTCTAGATATCCTTTCCGAATTATTCTACAGATGCCTCAGATTCATGAATTGATCTCCATTCCTTGACCCACTGAATGGGATCTATTTGATCAGCCATGATTTTAAGAGTCCTTCTAGATACTTCTAGATTTTTCGTATTTCACATATAGTCTGTAAATATTGAGCCCTACTGCCACAGATTTACTTTAGGCCTTTATCACCAATCCACTACTTTATTATAATAAACTTTTTATCTCTTGATCACGTTTTTTTTTTAGTTATAGAAATGTTCAAACTTAAAAGTTGAAGGTCCAACTTCATTCTTTCGCGTATGTATTATCTAGTTTTCCCAGTACTTTTGCTGAGAAAACTGTTCTTTCCCGTATTGAATTGTCTTAGCACTCTTGTCAAAAATCAATTGATCACACAGTGAGAATTATTATTTCTGGGCTCTGTTCTTTTCCATTGGTCTGTATATGTGTGTCTCTATGCCAGTAGCACATTGTTTTCATTACTATGTCTTTTCAGTAAGTTTTGAAATGGGAAATATGAGACCTTCAACTTTGTTCTTTTAGGAAGGATTTCTCTATTTCTACAAAAAACATTATTGGGATTTTGATAGGAATTTTACTGACTCTGTATATTGCTTTGGTGTTGACATCCTAATAATATTAAATATTAAATCTTATAATCCTTGAACACATGATTTTTTTTCTATTTGTTGGTGTGTCTTTAATTTGTTTTGTCAGCATTGCATAGTTTTCAGTACACAAGTTTTTTGCCTCCTGAGTTAAATTTGTTCTTAAGTACTTTATTCTTTTGAATGCTGTATGTCAGAAAATTTTAAATTTTTATTTTTCTAACTATCATCACCCCTTACATACACACATTGTACTGGTAACACTGAACACATTGATCTGTTGGTCAAATACCTACTGTGCTTAGGGTTGCGAGTCCCATAGGCTACCATACTGGAAAGACTTCTAAAATCTTTATATTCTTAGAGCCTGCCATATTGTACTGGTTGAAATGATTGAATGAATATTGAAATGCTACTTTTGGCCACACTGGCCAAGAGGGAGATTTTTAAGCTTTATGTTCTTAGTATCCTTTTCATTGTATAGCCTTCCTGGGGCTGCCTATAATTAATTCAAATATAGGGCCTATGAAGCACATAGCTTTTTCCTGTTAAAAGACCTTCTAGAATAGCAGATAGCTTAGAAAGTTTTCAGTAACGTATCATTTGTGAAATTTTCAATAACACTTTATTAGGAAAGGTAAACTTTTTTAAGTATAAGGGTTGAACTTTTCCAAGTGTAAGGATTTGATTTTGCTACCAAAATTACAATGAACTCTTAGTTCATGCTCATAAGACTGGCAAAAATTTTAGAAGTCTTTATAGTATCTTTTGCTGTTTCTTATTTATTGCTCCTAGAAAATTTTAAAACAAGAATCCAGCATCCTGTTTTAAAATTCAAAATACACATTTTAATCAGTGAAATTTCATTTCTGGGAATCTGTCCCACAGAAATGAAGGCACCAGTATTAAAGACACAAATAAAAGAATGCTTCCTGCATTATTGTTTTTTGTTGCTAAAAATTAGACACAAAGTCATAGCTCAGTCAACAGCAGAATTACATAATACATTATGGTATATTCACTCTGTGGAATATAATGCAGCATAAAAAAGTATGAATTAGGGGGAGGGTATAGCTAAGTGGTAGAGTGCCTGCTTAGTATGTGTGAGGTCCTGGGTTCAATCCCCAGTACCTCCATTTAAATAAATAAATAAATAAACCTAATTACCTCCCCTTAAAATTTTTTTTGTTTTAATTTATGAATTAGACTTTTACCAAATGAACAGAAAGGATTCCCATGGGGAGTTTTGTTGAATGAAAATACAAATAATGTGTATGATATGATCCTATTCTTAAAACCAGCAATGACAAAATTAATAACCCTCGTATGTATATGTACATATATATATATGTATGCATAGAATCATATGACCACAGAGAACTATTTAAGCAATATGCTATAGATTATTAATTTTTTTTGAGGGATAGGGAAAACAAAATGGGAAAATAAAAAGGCACTAAAAACAAAATGCATAAATGTCACATTAAAATTATATTTAAGTTGGCTATATGTGTAAAGATGTTAAATAAAACTAATTTCATAGAAACTGTACACATTTTATTAAATGTTCTATAATATATAAATGGAAAGAAAAGGGGGTATCTTTGAAACTACAAAATCAAATTCTTGGTTTTTGAGAGTTAACTAAGTATATGTATAATTTTGTTTCATTTTGTTCCATTTTGTTCCTGTAGTGATTCCACTGAATGAAGAAGTTCTGGTGGCATTAGGAAAAGAAGAGGTAAGTCACTTAATGAATTTATAGTGATCCCAAATAATTTGTAAGCAGAAATGTTTTGGATAAGTTCATGCTGTGACGAGTAAGATAAAACCATTTTAAAATCGTATTGTTTTATTGAACAGAGTATTTTTAAAAATTTGGATTTTGAATTTAATATGTAAATTTTACTCTTGTGTTCAATTTTCAGCTGATTAAACTCTCCATAATAAAAGCAAAAAGGTTAAACATAGCTATGTGTTCATACATATATCTGTCCTTCTCAAAAGTTAACATAAATGTTGATAAAGACATGTTTTTAAAGTGTAAGGTTTTTAGACCAAAGTGTAGGAGGGAAGATAGAAACAAACAAGAATTTTAAAGAAGGTTATAGAGCATGGAAATAGTATCTGTGTGCCTAGAAACAGAAATAGGGATGATAAGAGAGATTATCTACCCTACAGAACTGAAGAAAGTCTTCGGATTTGAAAGAACTTGGTACTTCAAAATTCAGTGTTTAAGTGCGAAATTAAAAACAAGGACCATTTGCAGCAACATGGATGATCCTAGAGAATGTCATTCTAAGTGAAGTAAGCCAGAAAGAGAAAGAAAAATACCATATGAGATCACTCATATGTGGAATCTAAAAAACAAAAACAAAGCATAAATACAGGACAGAAATAGACTCATGGACAGAGAATACAGACTTGTGGTTACCGGTGGGGGGGGGGTAGAGGGTGGGAAGGGATAGACTGGGATTTCAAAATTGTAGAATAGATAAACAAGATTACACTGTATAGCACAGGGAAATATACACAAAATGTTATGATAAATCACAGAGAAAAAAATGTGACAATGAGTGTGTATATGTCCATGAATGACTGAAAAATTGTGCTGAACACTGGAATTTGACACAACACTGTAAAATGATTATGAATCAATAAAAAATGTAAAAAAAAAAACAAAAAAAAAAAAGGAGATTTCTTTAAAGTAAGAACAGACTATTAGACCCCGTCTCCCTTTCTCTTTCACTGTCTCTTTTGCGATCAAGCAGCTAACTTTTACCCACAAGCCTGAAAACTGGAAGTATATGGTATGGAGACATTAAAGTATTGAGAATCTGGACTCAGTGATACCAGGTTGGGTGTTTAGTAGATGTGGTGTGAGGTCAAAAATCAGAAGGTTCAAGTCAACAATTTTATACTTGTATGGTGTAAGTACCAACTCCTGATCTGTCTCTTGAGGCCCTGCAGTCCGGTATAAAAGAAGCCTCAGACTGGAGATAAAATAATCTTCTCTGAAAAATCTAAATGGCTCAAGGGAAAAAAGCCTATAAGTATTAATGTATGGGGGTTCCCAGTGAAAAGCAAGGCGGCTATACATCAGAAGCCTCACTCATAAACAGAGTATGTTTTTGAGTTTTAAATGTGAATGGCCAACTTTTATTCAACTTAGTATTGGAATTCCTAGCCATAGCAATCAGACAAGAAAAAGAAGTAAAAGGAATCCAAACTGGAAAGGAGGAGGTAAAAGTGTTTTCAGATGATGTGATAGCATACATAGAAAATCTGAAAGTCATTACCAGAAAACTACTGGAGCTCATCAGTGAATTTAGTGAATTTATGGGTTACAAAATTAATATACAGAAATTTGTTGCATTTCTATACGTTAACAATTAACTATCAGAAAGAGATATTATGGGAACAATCCCATTTATCATTTATCATCACATCAAAAAGAAAATACCTAGGAATAAACCTACCTAAGGAAGTAGAAGACCTGTACTTGGAAAACTGTGACAGTGATGAAAGAAATTGAAGACACAAGCAGATGGAAAGGTATACTATGTTCTTGGATTGGAAGAATTAATATTGTTAAAATGACCATACTGTCCATGGCACTCTGTAATCCCTATCGAAATACCAATTGCATTTTTTTCACAGAACTAGAACAAATAACTTTTAAATTTGTAGGGAAACACAAAAGACCCTGAATAGCCAAAATAATATTGAAAAAGAAGAACAGTGCTTGAGATATTACACTCACTGACTTCAGATTATACTACAAAGCTACAACAACCAAAACACTATGGTACTGGCACAAAAACAGACACATAGATCAGTGGAACAGAATAGAGAGTCCAGAAATAAAGCTACAGACTTATGGTCAATTAATCTACAACAAAGGAGACAAGAATATACAATGGAGGAAAGAGTCTCTTCAATAAGTGGTGCTAGGAAAACTGGACAGCTACATGTGAAATGATGAAATTGGCACATTCACTAATACTATGTATATAAATAAACTCAGAATAGATTAAAGACCTAAATATAAGATTCGAAACCATAAAATTTCTAGGGGAAAGCATAAGCAGAACACTCTTTGACTTAAATCATAGCAATATTGTTTTGTATCTGTCTCCTAGAGTAAATGAAATAAAAGCAATAATAAACAAATGGGACAATACCAAACTAAAAAGTGTTTGCACAATGAAGAAAACTATCAACAAACAATAAGACCACCTATTGAATGGAAGAGGATGTTTGCAAAGGATATATCTGATAAGGCGTTAATATCCAAAATATACAAAGAACTCACACAACTCAACATCAAAAAAAAATAAACAAAGCAATTAAAAAAAGAGTGGAAGATCCGAATTAACATTTTTCCAAGGAAGACATTCAGATTATCAACGGGCGCATGAAAAGATGCTCAACATCACTAATCATCAGGGAAATGCAAATCAAAAACCACAATGAGGTATCACCTCACATCTATCAGAATGGCTGTCATTGAAAAGGATACAAATAACAAGAGAGGATGTGGAGAAAAGGGAACCCTTGTATACCATTGATGGGAATGTAAATTGGTGCAGCCACTATGGAAAATGGTATAGAGGTTTCTCAAAAAACTAAAAATAGAACTACCATATGACCCAGCAATTCCACTCCTGGGTATTTATCTGAAAAAAGGAAAACACTAATTTGAAAACATATTTGCACACCAATGTTCATAGCAGCATTATTTACAACTGGCAAGATAGGGAAGTATCCTAAGTGTCCATCAACAGATATGGATAAAGAAGAGGTCACGTATGTATGTGTGTGTGTGTGTATGTACACACACACACACACACACACACACAGGAATACTACTCAGCCATAAAAATGAAAATTTTGTCATTTGTAGTGACATGGGTGGACTTAGAGGGTATTATGCTAAGTGAAATTAGTCAGATGGGGAAAGACAAATACCACATATCACTTATACGTGGAATCTAAAAAAATATGACAAACTAGTGAATATGACAAAAAAGCAGCAGACTCGCAGATACAGAGAACAAACTAGTAGTTACTAGTAGGGAGAGGGAAGAGGGAAGGCAGGGTATAGGATTAGGGGTTTAAGAGGTACAAACTATTATGTATAAAATAAGGATATATTGTACAGCATAGGAGAGATAGCCAATATTTTATAATAACTATAAATGGAATATATCCTTTAAAAATTGTGAATCACAGTGGGGAGGGTATAGCTCAAGTGCTAGAGTGCATGCTTAGCATGCATGAGGTCTTGTGTTCAATCCCCAGTACCTCCTCTAAGAATAAGTAAATAAATAAACCTAATTATCTCTCCCTACAAAAAAAAAATTGTAAATCACTATATACCTGTAACTTATATAATATTGTACATCAACTATAATTCAGTTAAAAAGAAAGGCCAGCCAATGATATTGACATTTGTGAAATACCTCCAAATAGAAAGGCAGAAATCCAGAATAATTGACAAAGATGAATCATAAGGAAATAGAGACAATTCAAGGAACAAAGAGAACTTAGTAAAATAACATCTTCAGAGAGATAAAAAAATTTTTTTAGTCCACTAAATAACAGGATGTAAATTTTAAAAAGGAACAATTTTACACCTCCTAGGAGGACTATCATCAAAAGACAGATAATAATAATAAGTGTTGGTGAAGTTGCAGAGAAATTAGAGCACTTACACACTGCTGGTGAGATTGTGAAATGGTGCAGCCACTTTTGATTACAGTCTGCTAGTTCCTCAAAAGGTGATAAAATTATTCTTTGAACCAGCAGTTTCTCTCCTAGGTATATACCGAAGAGAAATGAAAATATGTGTGTCCGCACAAAAACTTACCCATGAATGTTTATAGCAGAATTTTTCTTAATGACCAAAAAGAGGAAACAACCCAATGTTCATAAGCTGGTGGAAGGATAAATAAAATGTGATATATCTGTACAATGGCATATTTGTCAATAAAAAGAAATAAAGTATTGATATAAGGTCATATATATTGATATGGATGTACTTTGAAAACATTATGCTTAATGAAAGAAGCCATTCAGAAAGGATCACGTAAGATTCCATTTATATGAAAATTCTATAGAGACAGAAAATAGATGTTACTTGTTGATTAAGGCTGGATATTTGGAGAGGAAACAGGGAGTATCTGTTAGATATTAATGGCTACTGCTAACAAGTGTTCCTGTGAGATGATAAAAATGTTCTAAAATTGGTTATGCTGATGTTTGCACAACTCTATGAATATACTAAAATTACACACATTAAATGGGTGAATAGTATGGTATGTGATTTATATCTCAATAAAGCTGTTACTGTCAATCAGAGGGGAAAAAAGAGCCCTCTGGGTTTTTTTTTTAATGGAGGTACTAGGGATTGAACCCAGGACCTTGTGCTACTAAGCATGTGCTGTACCACTGAGCTACTTCCCTTCCCCATTTTCATGTTAACTATTACAGATAAAAATAACAAAGGAGTCAGATAGTTATCTTGTCTCTCTTTATTTTGCATTTTCTTGTGCATCCAGTGAGCCAACTTTCAGAGAATTGTTTCTATTATTTTTAACTTTCAGTGATAATTTCTTCCTACAGTAACTGACCTTAGAGCAGCTGATGCCTTAGATCTTTCTTGCACACTTCTTTTTATTCTCTTAATGGTGTCTTTTGAAGGGTTTAAATTCCTAATTTGATTAACCCAACTTAATCAAGTTTTTTTTAAAGATTTACACTCAAATATAAAAATATTTGCTCAACTTGCAATCACAGATTTTCCTGCATTTTTTTTCTTTTTTTAAGAAATTTTAAAGTTTCACATTTAGTATTTGGATCTGTGACCAATTTTGAAATAATGTTTATATGTGGAATGAGTTATTGATAAAGGTTCTTTTTTTTCATATGCATACTAATTGTTCCCGCACAAACTGTTGAAAAATTGTTTTCTTGCTTTTGAATTTTCTTTGCACATGCATTGAAAATTAATTGACCATATACATGTGGATCTATTTCTAGACTCTCCATTTTTCTTCCATTCTGTGCTGTGGATGTTTATCTTCCTTTGTTCTCTGCTTCTGTCTTTAGGTCAAATACCATATTGTTTTGTTTACTGAAGATTTTTAATGTCTTGAAATTAAATAGTATGAGTTCTAACTTTGTTGTTCTTTACCAAAATTGTTTAGTATTTTCATATAAATTAGAGTTGGCTTGTCTATCCCATAAGTAAGCTAACTGAAATTTTGACTGAGATTGCCTTGAATCTGTAGTTTTAATCGAGGAGAAGTGACATCTCCTACATACTGAGTTCAGTTCAAATCCATGAGTACTGTATGGTCTCTGTATTTATTAAGGTCTGCATTTATTTGGTATTTTGAAAGTTTATCTCACCAATGTTTTGTAATTCACTGTATCAACAGACTAAAAAAGAAAAAAGCATTTGATGATCTCAATGAATTAAAAAAAAATGACAAAACTCAATATTCATGATTTTAAAAAAGACTTTATAAATTATAATGGAAGTGTGCAGGTCTTGTACATGTTTTAACAAATTCATCCATTTAGTATTTCATATTTTTATGTTATTAAAATTGTATTCCTTTTTAGAATTACAATTTCCAATTATTTATTGCTAGTATGTACAAATACAGTTAATATTTATATATTAATCTTGTCTCTAGTGTTCATGATAAAGCCCTTTTTCTAATAGCTTTTTTGTAGATTCTGTAGGATTTGCTATATTAGCTAGTCATATCATTTGCAGTCAAGGCAGTTTTATTTATTCTTTTCCATCTGGATGCTTTTTATGCCTTTTTTTTTTTTTTTTTGGCTTTTTGTACTGTCCTAGAATATTTAGTAATATATTGAATTCAAGTGGGCAGAATGGACATTTTTGCCTTATTCCTAATCTTAGTAGATAGCATTTGCTCTTTCACCATTAAGTGTATGTTAGCAGTAAATTTTTCATAGATGCCATTAATAAAATTGAGAAAATTACCTCTGTTATAATTTATGAAGTCTTTTTTAAAAATCATGCATTAATATTGAATTTTGTCTCTCTATTTTTTCTGAATTTGAGAAGATTTTTTTCTTTTTCAGTTTAATATAGTAAATTTCATTGATAAATATTTAAAAACTGACTTCAACTGTTTAAGTTTATTCCTAAGGATAGACTCCACTTTGCTGTAATGTATTAATCTTTTAAATTTATGGTTGAACTTAATTTGCTAAAATTTTTTAAAGACTTTTGTATCTATTTTTTGAGAGATACTGGTCTGTGGTTTTCTTTTCTTGTAACATCTTTGTATCAGGGTAATACAAGGCAAATAGAATGATTTCAGAACTAATCTCTCTTCAAAAGAATTTGTATAAAATTAGTATTACTTACTCCTTAAATGTTTGTCAGAATTTATAGGTGAAGCTGTCTGAGTCTGGAATTTTATGTGTGTGTGAAAATGTTAAACTGTAATTTCAGTTTCTTTATGGCTAGTCAGGTTTTCTGTTTTTCTCTGAGCTTTGGTAGTTTGTGACTTTCAAAGAGTTTGCTCATCTATTTTTCAAATTTATTGACATAAAATTATTCATAGCGTCGCTCCATTACCATTTTAATGTTTATAGTAATGCTAGTTTTCCCACTCCTGATGTTGGTAATTTATGTCCTTTTTTCTCCTTTCATTAGTTTGGGTAATTTTATTGACCTTCTCAGAGAATCAGCTTTGGGTTTCATTGCTTTTTTCCTATTTTTGTTTTTCTATTTCATTGATTCAACTTTTTATCATTTTTTCTTCAGCTTATTTTTTATTTTATTTGCTCTTTTTCTAGTTTCTTATGGTGGAAGCTGAGGTCATTAAATGACAGCATTTTTCTAGTATAAGCTTTTAGTAGTGTAAATTCTCATCTGAGTACCTCTTTTGCTTCATCCCAGAAATTTTAATTTTATTTTTATTTTCAGACAGTGTATAATACTTTTTTATTTTCCTTCTGATTACTTCTTTCATCCACAGATTATTTAGAAGTGTATTTTCACTATCCAAATATTTGCAGATTTTTCCAGGTATCTTTCTATTATTGATTTTTTAAAATTACATTATTGGATCATATTTAATGTAATATCAACATGGCTGCATTAAAATTACATGATTTTTCTTTCCTATTTGTCCTACCTTTTCTCTGTTCCTGTTTGCCTCTCTTCTTACTTTCTTGGATTGTGTATTTTTAAAAATAAGCACATTATTTATATTATTAGCTTATTAGTTTTATCTCTTTTTTCATAGTGACTCTAAGGTTTATAATATACAGCCTTATATTACCACTGATTTAGATTTATAAAAAGCTAATGGAAACCCTTAACATCAGGGGAATGGAACTAGCTAATGTATTCTAGAAACTAAAGGATTCTTGAAAATCTAGAGCTTATTGTTAACCCCCTATAGCCACACAGCCTTCTTTTGTGTTCCTCAGATACCTTCAGCATACTCCTGCCTCAGGGCCTTTATACTTACAGTTCCTTTTGCCTAGGACATTCTTTTGCTAGATAGTGACATAGGTTACATTTGCCTTCTCTCTCTGCTACTAAACTGTTAACTGATTAGAGAGGTCTTTCCATATCATCCTACCTAAAAAAGCCATCCCTGCTCCTCATTTCTATACTCTTGTTTTGACTTATTTTTACTTCATGGTACTTATCCCTCCCTGGACTTACAAATTTGTTTCTCTGGATTCCTCTCTTTGTTCTGTTCACCTTTACATCCCTTTACATCTCTGACTCCTTCAACAATGCCTGGTGGTCAAAAACTGATCAATAAATGTTGACTAAGTGATATTAATTTGTGTCTCTTTTGTATAGTCTCCTTAGAAAAAAGACCTAATCTTCCTTTTTACTGAAAATTCACCATTAAATTGCCTTTCAGTATGAAATTAAAATTTATTGCTCAAACTCCTTATTTTTTTAATTTAACAGTGAAATATTACAAAGAACTTAGTACCTGCTGTATATTTCCCTTTCAAAGACTTTCTCCTGCGCTTTTTTGCTGTTGATGTCTGAATATATATTCTAGACCAATATGTAAATTTCACCATTGTTCAGAAATATAATTATTTATAGGATTAAAGACTAAGCAATTAATTTTAATTATTTCATTTTAGTTCCAAAAATCGAGAGGTGACCTTGAATTGGTACTATCTACTATTCAGTCAAGGAATGAAAAGTTAAAGGAAGATTTGGAAAGGTATATTTAAAAGTACCATTAATCATTGATATATATTGACTTGTATTAATATTTTATTTGACTATTGTTTATTTTGTTTTTCCATGTTTTAAAGGGAGCAAAAATGGTTGGATGAACAGCAACAGATACTGGAATCTCTTAGTGTACTACACAATGAATTGAAACATCCGGTTGTGACATTTTCTGAATCAAGGTATTGATTTTGTGTTCCAGGTTTTTAAATTAGGAGAAATTACTTCCTTTTACAAACTACATGAAACATGTAGATGAAAAAAAAGGTAAATTTTACCAGAAATTGTGAGTCTTACTCTAACTTTTGCTAATTGTTAGATTATGTAATCTTTTAATAATTCTTTGAGTAATTTGAATTTTAGTTTTCCTACACATTAAGTAGAGAATATTTCTCTCAAAAAAATGATGTAAATGAACTTATTTACAAACTGGAAATAGACTCATAGACATAGAAAACAAACTATGATTATTACCAGAAGGGAAAGGGAAGGAAAGGAGGGATAAATTAGGAGTTTTGGATTCACATATACACACTACTATATATCAAATAGGTAAACAATAGGACCCACTGTATAGCACAGGAAACTGTATATTCAGTATCTTGTAATAACCTATAATGGAAAAGAATCTGAAAAAATATATATATACGTGTAACTGAATCACTTTACTATACACCTGAAACTAACATAACATTGTAAGTCAACTATACTGCAATTAAAAAAAAGCCAGTTATTTGATTTGAAAGTTTTGGGAAAAAAACTGAAGTTTGAAAAAATATTTTGAAGTTTTAAAAATACTTTTTGATCAACTTTATGAGTAACCAGTTGCATATACTTTTGTATTTTATCAGTGAAATATTTCTCTTAATTTATTTTGAAATCTGTTAGAATCTTTAATGAGCTGAAAACTAAAATGCGTGACATAAAAGAATATAAGGAAAAAATCTTGGTTACCTTGGGCGAGTTTCTAGAAGACCATTTTCCTCTGCCTGATAGAAATGTTAAAAAGAAAAAGGTAAGTTTCAAAGAAGACATTAATGTAGATATTCTTATGTGAAATTGTTTCAGATAGGTTCAAGTGTAAATTTTCTGATATATTTTTGTACATTATACATTTCAAAGATGTATACACATGGATGCATGTACAGAAATATTCAATGTACAGAAATATTCAATCATCAATCATATTACTGTATTTGTTGAAAAATTAGAAGCAACCTAGTTACTCAATAAAATAGGACTAAATACTTTGTTTACATTGTATCCATATGATAGCAAAAATGCAGCTTTTAAAAATAAGGTATCCAGCACTATCAAAGGAGTTTATAAAATGCTCACAGATTATTGTTAGATGGGAAAAACTCAGATGATTGAATTGTATGAGTCTAATTTGTACCAAAAAATGTAATAATGCTTGTGTCTGGGGCTAGAATTGTAGGTGAGATTTGTTTTTGTTTTCATTTTTCCTTATGTTCCAAATTTTCCATAAAAAACATATGTAACTTTTAAAATCGGAAAATATCTGTTAATTAGGGTAAGTTACTAGCTATTTTAATAGTAGTTATGATGGAATAAACCTTTTCCACAAAAGCAAATGAGTATTTCATTGGGTGACAGAAGATTGGGAACAACACTTTAATTCCTTTTTTGAAAACAGTAAATGCACAACATTGTAAACTGATTATACTTCAATTAAAATAAGTAATTAATTAAAAAATAAAACCAGTATATGGTATAAATAAATGGAACTTGTAGAAATGAAATAGACACAAAGGATATCTTTGGCATATTTTTTAAAAATCTCAAGACTTGGTGGGGGATTTCTCCATTCTTCTGGGATGGAATGTTCTCTGTAGAAGTCTGAGGGCAGCCTGTAGATGTCTTGTTGCTTCTGACTATATGCCCGAAGAGTTCTTTATCTTTGAACTTCAGTAACTTAACAGGGATATGTCAGTGTTGATCATTCAATATCAGTTTTGCTTTGAAGATGACATTGTTTCCAGGGGCAGATTTAGAAATCATTTCATGGAAATTTTATTTTATTATATCATATTCTTACGTTGAAACATTTTTTCTTTGTCTGCTTTCATTATATTTTTCCTCTGGATTTTCTTGGATTGTCTCAAAGCTTTATATTTTCATTTGTGCCTAGCTGCTTCTTATTTCTTTATCAGTTCTATAATTGTGTTTACTTTCGTTACTAGTGAATGATATGCTGCTTTTTGCCATTTTTTCATTTAGTAAGGTATTAGGGGACAGATTTTGAGATCCAGCTTTACTGTCTTTAGTCAGGAATCGCAGTTATTTTTTTTTTTAACTGTTTCTTTAATGTGTTTGTATTTCCATAAGACCTTATAAGGACTCCATGGCAGTCTTTGACTTTTGTCAGGAAAGTACTAGATGTCCCCATACTTGGAGACTTTGCAGTTAATTGAATAATTGAACTTAAAAGTTAATGATTAGGTTTATTATTATCCTGGGAGATTTCTAGCAGTTTCCCTTAGAACCTTGTCCTAATGAACATTTTCAACAGTAATTTGGATAAAGAGGTAGAAGACATGGTCATTAAAGTTTACAAATGATGTGAAACTAAGAGGACTAGATAGTAAAGTTATTGGATGACAGAATTAAAGACTATGTTTTTCAACTGGCCAAAATAAAAGAGGATGGCCCAAATAAAATTGGATGATACTTAGTGGAGATTAGAATATCTTTCTTGGGTTTAAAATGTTCAGTAATGAAGGAGACATATCTTAGCTAAATATAATGAAAGAGACTTCAGCATTTTAGCTGATGGTGTTCTTAGATAAAGGTCGGCAGGGTGAAATAGATGTCCAGAAGCTAATGCAATCTCAAACTTAATGAATAGAATTCCAACATCTACAGGTATGGAAATGAGTCTTTTCTTTTCATCTTTGATTTTCAAATCATACCTATACCATTGTGGAGACTGGATGTTTTTAAAAAGGCAAATGAGAGCACATTCAGAGAACAACCATGATATTGAGGAGCTGCAAGTCTATGAAAAATAATTGAAGAAACTCCTGAAGACTAATATGGAGAAGACATGGAGCTCATAACAGCTGTCCTCAAATATTTGAGGAACTTTTGGATAGAACTGGAATGAGATTTATTCTCTGTCATTCCAAGGAAAAAATAACTACTGAGTTGAGTTAACATTAGGAACTGTCAAAAACTATAGAAAGATGAACAAGCCTCCCTGGGAAGCAAGTTTCCTGTCCTGAAGCTATGTAAATTTAGCCTGGAATGTCATTTGATTGAGATATTTTGATTCAGAGGGTTCAAACAGTTTCTTTCAGGTGTGTTATAATACTTATAATATAATTTATCCATTATATGTTTATAGATAGACAGCCTGAATTGTGTCTTCTGGTAATTGCAAAAGATTTCCCTGTCTTAGAGGTTGTTTCAACTATATTTTTATGAACCTTACTATTTAGTATAAGCAGGTTGCTTTTTTCAGAATTCTTAAATCATATAATTATAAATGCCTGGTTTTAATATAACTTGTATCATTGTGATTGAGAAATATAATTTAAAAATTTTTAAATAAATACAGTCTAGTATTCTGCCATTGGCTGAATCAAAATGTTAATTCTTTGTTATTCGTACTTCTCTCAAAGAAAAACATTCAAGAGTCAACTGCACAGCTGATAACACTGCATGAAATTTTGGAGGTAAGCGTTTTGTGTGGTTGTTTTGTCTTTAAGATGTCTCTTAATTAGTGATTTGTGAGCAATTATATGTAGGCTTGAAAATGAAAAAATGTGGCTTTAGTTCTTAAGGTATACACCAATTTTTATTAAATATGTGTATATTTATTTGTCTTTAGAGTAAAATTAGTTTCTATTTTCTATAAAATACTAGAAAGAATATTATTTTTTAAAAGAAGATGAAATTGATGCTTGCCCTTAATCATATTATCAAGTTTATTACTTTAAGAACATTTTAATAATATTATTTATTATCTACACAGTGAAGCCCTATGGTTTTACATTGATGTAATCTTTAGTTGGCAACTCTGTATTCTATCTAAAATACGTAAGTTAGTTTAAGGATTCTTTCCACAAAGTTGCAGACATTTGTGCACAAGTTTTCCGTAAATAACACCACCTCCTTTTTTTCATAATGTTAGGACTGAGTAATTCCAATTTCTACTTCACATTTACTTTTTTTTTTTACCAATATCTTGGACCTTTTTAAAAAAAAGTTTTGAACTTCAGCCAAATTATTAAATATATTAAATATTTTAGAATATCTTGATAAGACAATCTATTGCAAATTAGACAGACAGGAAAGTAAATAGTCTGTGAAGAGCTATTTAATGACTAATGTAGCTTTTAAAAATCATTGGTAAGTTTAGAAGAAAGTAGTTTTAGAAAACTTGTTTTATTATAACTAAATTGGATGCCAAAGTTTCTAGTTTTTCCAGCTAAGTGGTTTTGATGCTTCAGGATATCTTAATATAAAATATTGCTTTGAAAGCAGAATGCAAATATTTATTAGATTTGTGGTTAGAATCTTTTTAACATATTTCTATTTGCTCCATTTTATACTGAAACTAAAAATACTACTATTTCTCATGGATGACTTAACTTTTTAATAAAGATTGTCATATATGTGGCAAATATTGACAGTTATTAACTGGGAAGTACATGTGTGATTTTTCAGTAGTGTACTATGGGATACTATATAAAACTTAGAAACCATTTTTGTCTCTAAGGATTATGTTATCAATGATAGAAGGAAAAATTTAAACTGCAGTCAATGAAGAATGAAACAATATACATGTTCATCTTAAAGTAGAATTTTTAGCATTTAATTGTTTCTGGCATCTACTATAATTTTGATTAAAATAATTGAAGATAGACATGAAAAGTAAGAAAGATTTTAAATCGTGTTAAAATAATCAGTTGCTCTAAAATAGGACTAATATTTAATTCTTTTATTGCCATACCTAATAGAAATGAGACCAAAAGCTTTTTTATCCAGGATGTGGTAGTTGAAATAGCTAAAGTTAATGACAAATGAAATTTTATTTCAAGAATTGAGATATTGATATTATTATGAAATGTCATTGAGATGAGAGCTTTATAGTTGGTTTACCATTTAATTTTCTGTGGAATTTTATATTTGTATAAATTGTACTTTTCCTTTTCTGTGTTTCTTAAAATAATATCTTTAAGTTAAAGCCTTGGCCTGGCAATTCAGAGATACAGAGTCTAATCCATAAATCTGCTATTACTTATGTGCCCTTTGAGGAATCTTTTAACTCTTTTGAATTCTGGCTTTGTAAATTATGAAGGCACTGTGTGGGAGCTGAAGAGGTAGAGTAATAATTGATATACATTTAGTATTTTTAAGTATGTTTCATAGAATGTCAGTGTCCAGAGAATTTAAATATGTCCCCTTGGAAAAACTTCTATAATGCCAGTGGATCTGAGAAAGACGGGTGATTCTCAGTGCACATTAGCAATCTTTGCTCAGCTTGTTTAACCACAGAACCCTGTTTCTCAAGACTAAGAGAATTCTCATGGAGACCAATTCCATGGAATGCCCTTTGGGAAGTGTTAGTCTTATATAATTTATACGAATACTCAAAACTTCTCAGTTTGTGGTTATAACCCCTCAGTATCCTCAGTGAAAAAAATCAAAGGTATTTAAGATGAATTTGAAGGAAATGATGATGATAGAATTATTGTTTTGAGGATTTATGGGATGAGTCAGTGGTTTTTTTTTGATGTGAGAGGTGGGGGAAGGGTTGGTGATTTCTTTCCCCCAAACATTAAGACATGCATGCTGTGTTTTTGAACTCTATGTGTATTTTGTTGAGTATTTAATTTTTAATTTTTATTTTTAAGAAATTGTTATAACCAAACTTCTAACATAAACATAAACATAACATAAAGAGAAGTGGGAAAATTGTAAATGCCTTTTAACCAGTGTTTAGGAAATGTTTTTAAAAGTTAAGATGCAGCGGTTCATTTTAAAGCTTTTTCTATTTACTAATATTTGCAATTAAAAAATCAATAATTGAGTACATAGAAATGATAAAAAGTTCAAAGAGAAAAGAGACCAACATTCTTTGGTAAAAAACTTAATGTTTTATTATGGCTATATCAATTTTTTCCCAAGTAAGGTATATTTTGAATGATATTTTTTCCTAGATTCTTTTAAATAGATTATTTGATGTTCCACATGACCCATATGTCAAAATTAGTGATTCTTTTTGGCCACCTTATATTGAGCTACTCCTGCGTAATGGAATTGCCTTGAGACACCCAGAAGATCCAACCCGAATAAGATTAGAAGCCTTCCATCAGTAGAAGGATGGTCTTTTTTCACAGTACTTAAAGAATCTTGTCATTCAAGGATAATGGAAACACTGAGGGCTACTTGGAGAAAGAACATTATTTGCAAATCAAATGATATGGTTTTGAAATTTTAACCATGTAAATGTCATTACATATTTTTTAAAAGATCAAAAAGTGAAGAGCAAATTATGAAATTCAAAATAAACTGAAACATGAACCAAAAAAAAAAAACATTATTTGCAAATCAAAGTACATAGGCCATCTTCCTTTTATGCTTAAAATAACACATGCTGCCGTCTACTATTCATTTAAAAATGGTCCTTTCACATTCAGTCAGTGCTTTGGTGTTTTCAGCTGGATGGACAAGAATGCAAGTAAAAAATACTCTAGAATTAATCATTATAAAACTTTAAGTGTACTTTACGTCTATGGAAAATTCTTTGTTAATTTATAATATTGTTAATGTAACATTATTCTTTTGAAATTCATGAATTTCTTTCACACATTTTGATTTCTATTTGGTGCTTACATCCTTTAAATTTAGAATTATAATGGAAAGTCCACTTAACTTGCAAGATGTTCAAAAATTGACTTAGTGTCTCACGTAGAAGGAAGTATAATTTAGAATTATTTAGTAAATCTGTTCCATGTATCCTGCCATATTTCTTGACTTGTTAAAAATTGGAATATAAAAGAACTAATGGATAAAGGTAGCATGAAAACTATATTTTAATGTGTATTATATTACAGGTGATACTGTGTATTAAACCATTCTTGATTCTGTTAATTGTTTCTAACAAAATTGTGTTCATAAAATTTTGTTAATCCTCTGTGACTGTTCTGGAAATAAAATTCTCATTTTAAAATCTATCTTTTTTGGTGATGTGGCATGATATTTTAGAAGATTAAACAGACTTTTTCATAGGTTGATGAATGAAGATATTCTAGAACTACATACAAGCTAAACTAGAGAATTCCAAACCCTTTTTGTACTAATAATTTTCTAAGAGGACTTAGTACATACTTTTGTATTTGAAATGCTTTCTACTGTAGTATATTATCCACATTTCTTGCTTACCTTCAATACTTTATCTTTTCCAAAGTAAACAAATACTATTCCAAGTATACCATGTCCCTTTTTTAGCAAATACAAATACTGTTCAATATTTTAGAAAATGTAAGTTTTTTTATGGGGAGATGACACATAAAACCAGCTTCCTCGAATACTCCAGGTGGGAGTCAAAGGAATGAGCAACTTTATTCCTTGAAGCTGCCGCAGAAGGGAGAAGTCTGGCATGAATTCTACAGAGCAGGTAGTACTGTTGTCCGTGAACTTCTCTGTATTGCAGGTTACAGAAAGAAATAGGTAAAGACAAAAAACAACTTGATGACTTATTCAGCAAGCCTTTATTTCAAATAAATTTATCGGTTAGGATCTTTTTACTACAGAATTTCTATAAAAGTTTAAAGAAAACTACGATGATTGCATCCTGCTTCTTAATTTGTTAACCCAGGCTTCTTATGTAACAAGATTTTTGTCCGCTTTTGATCTCAATCATAAACAAGTTAAATTGTAGTAGAATGAGTCTTAACTTGTATTCCATCTAAGCTTAGAGCCCTTGAAGCTTTTGTGGCTTTGAGTATGTTGGAGAAGATGTTTCAAGTTCTGAGGACCTATACGTAGGAGCCATCAATACTGATGACAGAAACATTAAGAGTGTAATAAAGGAGTATTACAAGTAACTCTGTGCCCACAAATTTTATAACTTGGATGAAATGGGCTAATTCTTTGAAAGACAGAATCTACCAAAACTCACACAAGGAAAGATAACTACTCTCCAAAAGCTTTTATCTGTTGAAGAAATTGAATGAATAATTAATAAGCTGCCACAACAGATAACATCAGGCCCAGGTGGTTTCACTGGTGAATTTTACCAAACATTCAAGAAGAAAGTAATGCCAATTCTGTATAATCTCTTCCAAAAAATAGAAGAAAACTCATTCTGTGAAGCCAGCATTACCCTAATACCAAAATCAGAGAAAGACATTTTAAGAAAGGAAAGCTACAGACAAATATCTTTCATGAACATATATAAAAAAAAATCCTCAACAAAATAATCAAATTCAACAAGAAAATCAAATTTAATTCAACAAATAATCAAAAAAAATTATGCACCATGGCCAAATGGTATTTATTCCAGGTATGCAAGACTGGTTCAGCATTCAAAAATCAATGAATTTAATCTATCATGTCATCAAACTAAAACAGAAAAATCATACCCATGGATTACAGAAAGGCTATTTGACAAAATATGATACCCATCCATGATGAAAACTCTTAGCAAGCTAAGAGTAGAAAGGAACTTCCTTAGCTTGATAAAGAACATCTACAACCTTATGTTGTTATTAAAAAATTCTACAGAAAACTAAGAGCTAACATACTTAATGGAAACTATATTCTTTCTCTCTAAGATTAGGAACAAGGCAAGAATGTCTCTTCTCACTACAGCTAATCAACATTGTACTGGAATTTTCTACCTAATCCAGTAAGGCACAAAACATCCCAAGAATCAACAAAAAAATCTCTTAGAACTAAAGACCAATAGCAATATTGCAGGATACAAAGTTAACATAAGAAAGTCAGTTGTTATCTGTATACCTGAAACTCAAAACATTATTACAATAGAGCAAAAAATATGTACAAGATTTACATGAGGAAACCTACCAGAGTTATAAAAGAAATCAAAGAAGATCTAAATAGATGGAAAGATATTCCATGTTTATGGATAGTAAAACTCCATATTGTTAAGTCTTAATTCTTTCCAAATTGATTTATAGGTTTAATGCAACCCCAATCAAAATACTGGCAAGCTACTTTGTGGAAATCAACAAATTAATTTTAACTATATGGAAAGGCAAAAGACTCAATAGCTGCCACAGTATTAAAGAAGAAGAACAAAGTGGAAGGATTGACAGCAACCTCAAGACTGAGTATAAAGCTACAGTAACCAAGACTGTGATATTGATGAAAAAGCAGATCACTGAAACAGAATATAGAGCTCAGAATTATACCATACAAATATGGTCAGCTGATCTCTGATAAAGAAGCAAAGGCAATCCAGTGGAGAAAGCTTACACTTTTTCAACAGATGGTGCTAGAACAACAATACCTTGACATGCAAAAATGAAAAAAAGAAAGAAAGAAATTAGACACTAACATACTGACATTACATCTTTAAAATTTATTTTATTTTCATTTTTTTGGAGGGGAAGGGAATTAATTTATTTATCTTAATGTAGGTACTGGGGATTGAACCCAGGACCTCGTGCATGCTAAGCAGGTACTCTACCACTGAGCTATACTCTCCCTTTCTGACATTACATCTTTAACAAAAATTAACTCAAAATGGATCAGAGACATAAATGTAAAATGCACAACTATAAAACTTCTAGAAAGTAATATAAGAGAAAATATAGTTTGACCTTGTGTTTGATGAAGGCTTTTTAGATAAAACACCAAAAGCACAATCCATGAAAGAAAAAAATTGATAAATTGGACTTTATTAAAATTAAAAACTTATGATCTGTTAAAGGCACTGTTACAATGGAAAAACTAAGCCACAGGTTGGGAGAAAATATTTGTAAACCATGTATCTGAAAAAGATAACATAGAATACATCAAAATATACAGAGAACTCTTAAAACTCAACAGTAAGATAACAGAAATCCCAATTAACATGCACAAAATGTCTAAACAGACAACTCACCAAACAAAATGTACAGATGGCAAATAAGCAGATGCAATGATCTCCACATTCATAGAAATGTAAATTAAACAACAGTGAGATACCACTGCACACCTATTAGAATGCCCAAAATCCGAAACATTGACATCAAATGCTGACAAGGATGTGGAGCAACAGGAACGCTCATGTATTGCTGATGGGAATGCAAAATGATACAGCACTTTGGAAAAAAATTTCGCAGTTTCTTCCAGTACTAAGCATACTTTTTCTATACAGCCCACCAATTATGCTCCTTGATATTTACCCAAATGAGTTGAAAACTTATGTCCATACAAAATCCTGCACACAAATGTGTGTAGCAAGCTTTTTCCCTAATTGCCAAAGGCTGGAAGCAACCCAAATGTTCTTTAATAAGTGAATGGATAAATATACATCCATAAAATGGAATATTATTCAATCATGAAAAGAAATGAGATATTAAGCCACAAAAAGACATGGAGGAAACTTAAATGCATATTGCTGAGTGAAAGAAGCCAATCTGAAAAGGCTACACATACTGTGTGATTCCAGCTGTATGACATTCTGGAAAAGGCAAAACTATGGAGACATTTTAAAGATCAGTGGTTGCCAAAGGTGGCTTCAGGGGGTTGGTAGCAGGGAGGGCCAGGAGAGATGGAGTAAATAGATGAGAGTATTGTGAATATTTAGGGCAGTGAAACTATTCTTTATGATCCTGTAATGGTGAATACATAACACTATGCATTTGTCAAAACCCATAGAACTCTACAGTACAAAGAATGAATCCTAATGTAAACTATGGACTTTAGTTAATAGTAATGTGTCAATATTAGTTCATCAGTTGTAGCAAGTGTAAAACACAAATAGAAGACGTTAATGATAGTGGAAACTGTGCAGGGGGAAAGGGATCCTAGAACTGAAAGTGTATGTGAGTTAATGTTTTAATGTGAAACACTTTATTATAGCACTGCAAATAACAGGAGCATCAACATTGTGCTGGGTTTCTCTGTACCAAGTCACACTGAGCAATAAGGTGGGTGCTACACATGCAGTGGGTTTTGCCATAGCTAAGGAAGCCAGGACCAAAGAGTACTTAGCAACCTCTGTAGCAAGCAGCAAACAAGCCAGTCCTCCTTAGGGGGAGCAAATACTTAGGTTAGTCATGCAGTGGTTACCTTGACACATTTAGTTGTCTATGTGACTAGTTCCAGAAAGTGCTCAATATTAGAATATGGGTAAACCCTGTAGTTTTGCACTTAGCAAAAGCATGCAGGAATGCTCTTGGCCCAAGGAGGACTGCCTCTTCTAATATATATACCAACAGATGAGACCAAACATTTTAATTATATCAATGAGAATCCTCTTAACTCGCATACCAAAACCCAATTACCTTATGCAAGAGATATACCCAAAACAAAATAATTCAGAAAGGTTAAACATAAAAGGATAGAAAAAGTCTATAATGCAAATGGAAATTTTTTTGCCCACTTAAAAATTGAATTGCCTGTCGTTGAGTTTTGAAAGCTTTTGTGCATTCTGAATACAAGTCCTTTATCAGATATAGAATTTACAAATATTAGATAGGATTTACAAATATTGGATAAGAAAAAACCAATACTGGAAAAACTACTGAAATTTGAGTAGGGTCTACAATTTAGTTAATAGTATTGTACCAATGTTGGTTTACTGGATTTAATAGTTTTAATGCAGTTATGTAAGATGTTTATATTAGGGAAGCCACATGAGGGACAAATGGAAACACTACTTTTGCAGCTTTAAAATTACGTTAAAATAAAAAGCTAAAAAAAAGACTTCAAAGTGATACAATGAGTTCTCACATTAGTGTACTCTTCTAAGATATGACATGTACAGGTAAAATTTCAAAGAGCAAAGATGAGGAGAAATACATAGAAAGACTTAAGAACTAGGTAAACATATTAGTGGATCAGAAATCAGAAGAGAAAGAGAAAGTTGTGAGTGGAAGTGATGCCACAGTCATATATGCCTCTGGATTTAGAAGTACTTACTGTGAGAATTTGGTTCTTTCCTGGTAATGAATATTAAAACTTTTCTAGATGAGAAACAGGAGTAGAATCAAGGTCACTGATTGAAGCTAAGGGCTTAAGTGAGTCTTTTCACACCCAAAACCTTGTGAAAGGAGGTTTAAAACAAAAACAACTACTACTATGGCTTATAACGTGCTGTGGTACTCACATCCTTGAGTAGCCCCACGTACACAGATTATGTCTGCATTAATCTCTGTGACCAATAGCATTTGGTGAAAGTGACAGTGTACAGCTTTGAAAGTAAGATCATAGAACACATGGCCTCTTCCATCTTGATCTCACTAGGACTTTTGGCTCTGGGAGAAGCCTGACACCATGTCATGAGAACACTCGAACAGCTTGAGTTGATGGCCACATCAGGAGGAACTGAGATCTACCAACAGCCAGCAGCACTTGGTCAGCTGTGTGAGCGAGTCACCTTCAGCCTTCAGATAACCGTGGCCCGGACCAGAATCTTGACTGCAACCACGTGAGAGACTGAGCCAGAACTGCCCAGCTAAGCTGTTTCTCGGTAAATGACGCACTGAAACTGTGAGAAAATAACTATTTGTTGTTTTAAGCCATTTACTTTTAGATTATCTTATTATATAGTCACATATAATTTTATCATGCGAATGTTAAAACATCCTAACTGGTTATGGGTTTGAGGATGGGACAGACTAAAGCAAGGAAAAGGAGTCAAAACATAGGGGGAGAAGGAGAATAAAAATGACAAACCATAACATAAAGCACAAAACACTTTTCCTAGGAAAATGATCACACAAATAGAAATGTTAAATAAGTAAAGAAAATTAATCAAAGATAGCCAAGGCACAGCAGATTTTGTTTTTGCCTCTGCTTTTCCTGATTTCTAACAGAACTAAATTTTGTTTGGGTAACCCACTCTTCTCTATACAACCACGCATTTAACTAAACCAAACGTGGTTTGTGTGAATTCCCTTCTTAGTGATTTATTTAGGAATACATTTGCTGCAATATTGACTTAATATATATGTGTCTACTGAGGAACTTTAGGAGAAGACTTTTCTTACTGATTAAAATAATATATAGGAAGAGATGGCTTCTCTTATTCTAGTGGATGTAATTGGGACTGCATGGAACATCTGGAACTCTTTAACCATAAAGAGATTGCTATGGACAAATCTGGCATATTTAGTATGGCAGAGTCTCAAAAAAGAGAACAAATTCTGATAATGCTTTTGAGCCAGGGAATTAATTGGCCCTAGAGCTACTGTACTGGGGAACATGATATACAAGATAATAAATTTTCCTTCTGGTTTAAGTCAATTGTGACAGGTTTTTTATGTTACTTGAAACTGAAGACATTCAAGCTGGTAGCAATAGTCAATAAAATCATCAAATGAAACTCTCACTCAGGATGAAATTAATTTTATGAAATAGTCTGAAAAAGACTTTAAAATGCATATTTTGGGGTTGTTGGAAAAATTAATTTCCTTTTAAAAAGGGATAGGCACTGTAACACAAAAATAGGAACAAGTGAAGTAACATTTGGTTATGAAAAGGAATTAATTACAAATCCCATATCTGCTTAAATATAATAATTTAAATACAAATTTTACAAGTAGGATAAACTCTTGACTGGATAGTAAAAGACTCAATTAAAGAATTAAAAGATAATTTGAAGAATTCACCCAGAAATATAAAGAGATAAAAATTATAAGAGCAGATAAAAGATGCAGAGGACAAATTGAGGAACTTCACCAACATAGAAGTTCCTGATGAAAAGAACAGAGGGAATGATGGATAAGTAGTATTTGAATAGATAATAGCTGAAAATTTTTCTGCAGTAGAATAGAAAGTCTCAGAAAAACATGTGCACTGAATACTGTGCAGGATAGATAAAGCTGAAATTACACCATGAAACAGTTTAGTAAAACTATAGAACATCATGGAGAAAGAAGAAAAAAGAAAAAATCAGTGCAGAACTGGTCCTGCAGGGAGGGAGTGGCATAGGAAGAAAGGCACCCTCGTGCTAGGACGCCCCCTCTCAAGCCAGGACGTCATCAGGGACAGCAGCGGAGCTTCCGAAGCTTGGAGGAGAAAGTGGCAGCTGCTTGACAGACAGAACTAAAACAAACTGGCATGGAGGGACCCTGCGATCCCCAGCCCCAGACATGAGCTAGCAGGGATGAGCCAGGACTGGCTGCTGGAGATTGGTGAGGAGCCCAGGCAGAGGGCTGGAGCCCACTGCACAGAGGCAGCCTCATGGGACTGGAGGACAGTGTGAGCTCTGGCAGGGGGTGTGTGTGGAGCAGAACAGCCTGGGACCCCCATAAAAAAGCACCACTGCCGTTTTATGTGTGGGGAAGGGGTGCGCAATGCAGTCACGCCATAGCTGCTTTCTCTGCTTGGCTCCGTCGTTGGTGTGTTCTTGTGAGAAGAGAGGTGGGGCTTGGTTATAGCCATCGCTGAGGCGGAGTTGAAAGCTGAATCTATATCCAGCGGCCCTGCAACTTCACAGGCAGGACTGAGATATGTTTACAGCCCTAGGCAGAGAGGGTGGATTTGCTCTCTCTGGACCCTTTGTGGACCCACGCCTCTGCTCACAGGCAGGGAGTGGAGTTCTGGTGCACAGTTGGGCCAGTACGGGTATTTACAACAGGCAGGTGAAACTTACAGTACATGGAGGTGGGGCTGAGGTCTGCACTAACCCAGTGGTGCACCACGGATTGAGGCTTGTAACTGCACACTCACTACGGCAGGCCCTAGTGCCTGACTTTGGTGGATCTGCCCAGGTGGTTCCTGGGGCCCAGAACCTGGGGGACACCAGAGTGGGTGGCCAACATTCCCACAGCTAAGGCTGGGACAAAGGCAGCATCAACAAAGAGTATTCTGTAAGCCACATAACAAGTGACAGACAATACCATTAGGGCACTTCCCAGTGGACAACTCCTGCCTACTCTTCTTCCCAGCTGAAGCACTCCAGCCCTGCCTATTACACATCATAGCTCAGAAACGGGTCTAGAAGCCTCTATTCCAGCAACAGGGGAGCAGACCAGGCCCCTTTCAAGGCTGTGACAACCATAGAACAAAAAAGGAAGCCCTGCTCAATAACAACAATCAGAGCATGCTCTGAATAAGACAACGCCAACCACATTCCCCAGTCAAAGGGATAACAGCCAACACACACAGAAGGAAGACAACCATCCATACTAAGAACAGTTATCACAACAAAAGTATCAGATGCACACAGTCTACACAGGAATGCTCCCATTTTAAATAAAAACAGATAAAACAGACTTTCAAGACAACAGTAGAAAACTGACACTCCTAAATCCATACAGTGAGAAAATATAAGTAAGTGAAGAAGCAGAGGAACCACTCCCAATTAAAAAAAATAAAAGAAATCCCCTGAAAGAGCAGTTATTGAAATAGACCTCAATAATCTACTAGATCATGACTTCAAGAAGGGAATGATCAATGCACTGAAGGAACTACAAGAGACTGTCAATAGAGATAGAGAATACTTTAAAAAAGAAATTGAAACTATAAAGAAAAGCCAATTAAAAACAAAACTCAATGACTGAGATAAGAGCCAAGCTAAAGGCAGTCAAAAGCAGAGGAGATAATGTAGAGGAATGATTAAGTGACTTAAAGACAGGATAACAGAAGTCACCCAATCAAAACTGCAGACAGAAAAGCAAGTAAAAACCAATGAGAGCAATATAAGGGACCTATGGGATAATATAAAGCATGCCAACCTACACATAATAGGGGTCCCAGAGGAGAAGAAAGAGAAAAGGAGATTGAAAAGGTATTTGAAGAAATCATGACTAAAAACTTTCCAAACCTAAAGAAGAAAACAGTTATCCAAGTACAGGAGGCACAGAGGGTCCCAAACAAGAAGAACCCAGCAGACCTACACCAAGACATATTATAATTAAGATGGCCATGGTTAAAGATAAAGAAGGGATTCTAAAGGCAGCAAGAGAAAAACAGTTAATTGCAAGGGAACCCCCATAAGGCTTTCAGCTGATTTTTCTACACAAACAGTGCTGGTCAGAAGGGAGTGGCAAGATATATTCAAAGTCCTAAATGAGAAAAGGCTGCAACCTAGGATACTCTATCCAGCAAGACTATCCTTTAGAGTAGAAGGAGAGATAAAGAATTTCACAGACAAGCAGAAACTAAAAGAGTTCAGCAATACTAAACCTATGCTAAAAGAAATATTGAAAAGTCTACTCTAAATAGAAAAGAAGCAGGAAACTATAGAAATGAGAAAACCATCATTAGAAATGTGATAACTACAGGGAATTGCAAGAGAATAAACATGAAGATATGAAAAAAAAAGACATCAAAATCATTAAAGGTGGTAGAGGGGAGCAAGAAAATAGATTTTTTTTTCCCTTTTCTTTTTTCCTTTTTTTTCTCTTTTTTTTCCTTTTTTCCCCCCATTTTTTTAGGATGTATTGGAGCCTACATAACTACCAGTCTAAAGCAAACAGATATAGTAAGGGGTTAACACACTTGAAAAACAAGGTAACCACAAATCAAAAGCATATAATAGTCACAAAAACTAAAAAAAAATTAAGCTAATACAAAAGAAAATTATTGAACCAGAAAAATAGCATATGATACCACTTAAATGCGGAATCTTAAAAAAAAAAAAAAAGGACAAAATAACTTATTTACAAAACAGAAACAGACTCATGGACATAGAAAACAAACTTATGGTTACTGGAGGTGGGGAAGGGAATAGGAAGGGATAAATTGGGAGTTTGAGATTTGCAGATATTAATATATATAAAATAGATAAACATCAAGTTCATACTGTATATAGCACAGGGAACTATATTCAATATCTTGTAGTAACCTATGGTGAAAAAGAATATGAAAATGAATATATGTAGGTTCATGTATGACTGAAGCATTGTGCTGTACACCAGAAATTGACAACATTGTAAACTGACTATACTTCAATAAAAATATATATTAAAAAAAATAAAGAAGCCAATGTTTTTTGCTTTTTTTGTAAGAAAAAATTATAGGAAGTAGGCAAAAAATTTCTTTAAGAGAATGCAAAGAGTCTAAAACATAAAAGAACAAAGAGTTAAAATTGACTATGTTAAAATTAGGAATTTCTGTCTATAGCAAAGGAAAACACCTTTAGAGAGCGTTAGAAGGCAGCCCAAAGAATGGGAGAAATTATTTACAGTATCTATATCCAACAAAGAAGTCAAATCTGAGATATATAAAGACTGTCCCAAAATCAATAAATAGAAGACATTCATTCCAATTAAAAATTATACTGGTAAAAAAGACTTAAGAGACACTTCATAATAGAGAAGAAGTATCTTGAAAATATTTTTAAAATAAAGGAGTAAGAGTGTCTTAGTTTGTTTGGACTGCTATAAGAAAATATCACAAACTGGGTAACTTGCAAATGATAGACATTTATTCTCAGTCCTAAAGGCTGGAAGTCTTGAGATCGAGATGGCAGCATGATCAAGTGAGGGCCTTCTTCCTGGTTCACAGTGACTTCTCCATATGTCCTCACATGGTGGAAGGGATGAGGGATCTCTGTGTGCTCTCTTTTATAAGAACACTAATCCTATTTACAAGGGTTCCACCCTCATGACCTAAGCACCTCCTAAAAGCCCCATCTCCTAATACTACCACACTGGGCATTAGTATTTCAACATATGAATTTTAGGGGGACACAAATATTTAGACCATAGCAGAGAGGAATTCTAGTTTCTGACTAAGATGGAATAGACACACTTCTCCCTATTCCTCCTGCTAAGTGCAGCTGAAAACTTGACACGTTATGAAAATATTAAGAAAACTGAAAAGTAGACTGAAGAGGGCACACTGGCTAAGGAGTTCGTGAATTGCAGTTCTATTTAGTAGATGGAAAAGACAGAGAAATAAGCTGAATTCTGTTTATGTCTCATGAAGTTTGTATTCCCCATCAGATACAATGAAATAGACATTTAGATGGAGGAGCTGTTGACATATAGATGATTTTTAAAGCTGTGGAAAAAGGGTGCATTAATCAAAGGAAAAATTAGTTGACAGGGAATAGAATGGGTATCAGGAATGGGCATTTAAATATTTAGTGATTGAATAGAGGAGGAAGGACCATTAGGGGAGGAGGAAAACTAGAAAAGTATAGTGTCAAGATCCTGAGGGAAGAACATTCAGCATTTCCAGAATTTGAGAGTGATCAACTGAGTTGGATGTTGTTGGGAGTTCAAGAACTACAAAATTGACAAGATTTGGCAACATGGATGTCTGAAAAATCATTATTTAGATTTCACTGAGTTCCCTTATTTGAAGCCCATAGCACTTACAAAATATGTCACTAAGTTATGTAACTTATTGCAATTTTTCTGTAACCTTATTGAGGAAAGGAACATTGCCTTATATTTTTATACTTCTTTGCCTTTTACACAATGCTGAAGAGCAGGCATTTGTTATTGGCATATCAGGGTCTTTGCTGTTAGCTCAGTGATACTCTTTGCATCTTCTCCTCCTTTTTGAATATTAGATATTTGTATAGTAAAGTTATAAACCATTGATTATACCCACTCTTTCCTTCTCAAGTTTTAAAAAAATTCCTGCTATTGATCTCATAGTCTTAATAAGAAAGTAAATAAGGAAAGAGAGGTTAAAATGAAATTATTTTTTGCCCCTATCTAAGGTAAAAATTTTGGGTATAAAGACTAAAATTGTAAGGTAAAATTTAATACATGAATTTTAATTTGCTTTGCTCACCTGTAGTGTATCATTATATTGGTAATTGCAAATTTTAACTCTTTTTGAAATTGCCAGATGAATTGTAATAACAAATCACAGTAATCTTTCTTTTTTCGCCTTTTTGTAAAACTGTAAATGATACCAACTATACAGAGATTAAAATAATAGATACCTATGTACACTTGATACCCTGAATTGGTAGATGTTAACATTTTATAATAATTTATGTTGTTTTGTTTTTCAAAGAAACTTTTACAGATTTTGTTGATGCCCACTTTGTGCTCTTCCTTAATTCCATCCTCTCCTCTTTCTCCCCTAGGTAACTGACCTTCAAGATACTGTACGTTCTCCCTATGCATACTTTGGTAAGTTTGATATATATATATGATGTTAAAAATAATCATAATTTTAAAATTTTATAAATTATACATTTCCTATCCCAGTATCATGTTAAATTTTATACATCGTACCCAGTTTGAATCATAATATATCCTATTACAGCATTTCAACTTAATATGTAATTTATCCACATTGACATGTGTAGATGTAGTCTGTCATTTAACTGCCATATATTATTCCATTGTAGGAATAAATTATAACTTACTTTTTTCCCAATTGATAATCATTTAGGTTGTTTTCAATTATTCACTGCTACAAATAGTGTTGCCATGATTATTAATGTGGATTCTCAAATGCAAGAATTTCTTAAGATTAATACTTAAAAGTGAAATGGCCAAGTCAAAGACTATGCTATTCACATATTCCTCTTTATTAGATGTTGCCAAATTCTTCTTTTTGATGCTTGCCCTTAATTTACACTCCCGTCAGTGGTATATCAGATGTCCAGTTTCCCCAGTCCTCCCAAACACTTGATATTTTCAAATTTTAACATTTTTGCCACTCTGATGAAAGAGAAACATTTACATTTCCATGATTCCTAGCAAGACTGAACATTTCATTTTTCATTTATTGGTCATTAGCTTTTTTCCTCTTGTGACTTTCCTATTTATGCCATTTTCCTTTTTTTTTTTTTTTTTGGCCTGTCCCTTATAGATTTGTGAGAGATCTTTCAATATTCTAGATATTCATTATGTCTCAGTTATATGTGTTGCAAATTCTTCTCCCACTTTCTGGCTTTTGTTTTTACTTTTTAATAGTTTTAAAATTTCCATTTAATAAATTTTAACTTACCAGTCTTTTCCTTTATGCTTTGAGCCTTTGCACCTTAAGATATCCTACAATAGTCCTTTAAAAGATTAGTAAATATTTCACCATATCAAATTCACATCCAGTCTCATTGAAAGAATAAAATGTTTTGTGTAGAAAACGTATTGAATTTGGTTTTAATGTGTTAAATCTGGTTTTAATGTCTGGGAGGTAGAATTCAAAATTTATCATCTTTAGAGATAGTCACCTGCTCCAATTTAGTAACGTCAAGCAAGCATAAAATCAGAATTCTTCATCTAATTTTTTCTGAAAATACAAGCCAACAATCTAATTTTAAGAAATGCCTTAATTTTTAACTTGAAAACATTAAATTTCATTCACTTGCTAATATATTAAAAATTATAAGGTAGAAGTTTATTCTTATCTCTGAAAGTTCCTTAGTCCCTATTCTTTGGCACTCAAACTCTCCTGCCTTTCTGTTTTTCAGTTTCTGAAATACATACACATATACATGCATACTTACAAATTCATTCCTCTCCCAAATTTCCATTTTTTCCTTCTATGATTTTCTGAAAGGGCCTGTCCACTTAGATTTAATTAGGCTTCTAAAGACTGATAGCAAAGCTCTTTTTTAGATGTAAGTAGTGGATTTGCTATTTACTCTACTTTGCACATAAATCTTCATCTCTTAATTAAACAGAAAGAGAAGGAAAGCTGGAGGGAAAAGTTTTCAAAGAGTAAAGGACTGGTCATATCAACTTAACTTCTCTCAGGGTTTGATTTAAATTTGTTTCATTTAATTCAATTTCAATCCCTGGTACCGCCTCTAAACAAACAAACAAACAAACCCAATTATCTCCCCCAACCAAAAAAAAAAAAAAGAAAGAAAAAGAAAAAGTAATAATGCCTGGATATTACACTAAAGCATGTACATGCTAACAGAAGTGCTACACATAGTATTAAGATGGCAAGATATTAATATAGTATTTATATTACAAGATAAGAAGTGAGGAGAAACCAATAGATTAAAAGAATTACATGGTTACATGGGTAGGTTCCTTTGTGAAAATTTATTCGACTAAATACTTTTCATCAAATTATATATTTGTGTACTTCTCTATATGAATATTTTACATTAATAAAAAGTTTTTTTAAAAGGAACATACAAGATAGATCAACCTAATTCAGTATATAGATCCTGGTTCCAATAGAAAGTTTTTTAAAATCTGTATTTGCAATTGAGGAAGTCTGATTTTTGATGAAATTAAGGAATTATTAATGTTTTAAGAGTAATAATAGTGGTATAGTAGTGGTTATTTTTTAGTCTTTATATTTTATAAATACAGGTAAATATTTAGTGGACTCAATGAAATGCTACCTGGGATTGGTTTCAAGGTAAACCAGTGGGGTGGAACAAGCAACAGGGTTTGACACTTGTTGAAACTGGATGGTGGATACATTGGGGTTCATTGTACTATTTTTCTACTTTTGAAAGTGTTTGCATTTTATGTAACACAATTAAAATGTACACATACGCACAAAAAGTTATTAGCCCTTCATCAGTTCTCATGCTAATAATTTTTCACCCTTACTCATACTGTTTTTCTTACCTCAATCATTTGAAGGAAAGGAATCTGTTGGAAATTTTTCATTACTCTGTTTAGACGCAGGATGGCACTCTTTGAATAAGTAATTAGCCAAAGTCCACTTCTCATTGAGTAAGCTCCTTTCCTTTACAGTACTGCTATTTCCTAGGGCAGTTTGTCTTAGTTGAGAGTAAAAACTTTTCAGATGGTTTATATAGATGATTACTACTCATATCTTTACTTTAGTTTTCTCTTCTGGCTGTATCTATCTACTGCTAGTTTTTAAAAAATTAAGGGTAAAGTTCAACAACTATTTAAAAGGTGGTTTGATGCAAAACCAGCTCTGTGCCCACTGTATTTTTGCTGTTTACAATTATTGCTAAGAAATTAACCATCTTGTGTATTTTAATGCAAGTATCTATCTATGTATCTATATCTAAATAGCCCCATATGAATCATCTTTATTTAAAACTGTCAATTCCAACCATAGGACATATTTCTACGTTTTAAATGGCACTGAGCCAAATACTACTGATTAAGGTCAAGATGAGGACTATTGACTGTGGACAGATGCTTTCCCCTTTCAGTCCTCAAAGAAGAATGGAAATAACTCTATTCTTGGATGTCCTCAGTCTGATTCATGCCTTCTTTTAGCCAACTATTCATGTATTCACCAGAAGAATTACACCTACTACCTCCGGTGTAGGAAGGAAAAAAAAAAAATCGAATGAGCAATAATGTTAACAGAAGCTTGAAACTTAAGAGCTGGTATTCAGAAAGGTCCTTCTCCCCACCCCCTTCCCTCCGGTCCAATTCCCCTTTCTGGTTCTGGCCATCGGAAATTGACTTGGCGTTAACTGCGGACTGGAATTTCAAGGCGTCAATTCCCGCCCCCCTCGGGCCCACCACCCCCCCTCGGAAACTCTTAAACCTCTGCCTGCCCTATTCTCTACTGTAGAGACAGATAAATGATGCAGCAGATTACACCGCTGAAAGGCAGCATTTGTCCTGAGCTATTTTCACATTTTTTCCTGTTTCCGATTTGTGTGCCAAACTTTTGTTTGCTTGCTTAGGACATGGATAACATATTTGGGTATGCTCCCCACCGTTTAATGCCAGTGGCTTTCTCCCAGCAAATGAAAGTGAAAGTGCGACGTTGTAGCTGTGTTTTATTCTTAAAGTATGGACTGGCAGCTGGTGTGTATGGAGTGGTGGGGAGGGGGCGGGGAGGGTGGATTTAGGAAGCTTGAAGAACCAGTTTTGAGGTTTTGTTTATCTTGAGATCGCAGCAGGATTCCTGACCACCCCCCTTCCCCTTTTGGGGTCTGACTTCGGTTTTATTTTCATTTGGGCAGTCACTGAAGTTTCTTTTCATTCAATGTACTGACTTTAAAAAAAAAATACAGTCCTCTTGTAGCTTTCCCCGGTTGCACTTTAAAACACCATCCAGTCTCACCCTCATCTGGAAATAATGCAAGCTTCTCTCTCTTCCCCCGCTCCCTCTCCTCCCCCACTTATTCTTTTTCTCTCTCTCTCTCTTTTCTTTTAAAGCTCCACATAACCTGAAGTCGGTAATCAGATGGAAAATGTGCTGGTCTTAGTTTATTTTAGTCTACTCTCCCTTTTGGTGACAATTTTATTTGTTGAGATATATAAAGACAACACAGGCATTTTGTGCACATGTAGCTACCGAGCCTTGAAATCTGCCAGTGATCGAAGTTTGTTGTAGTTTCCCCAAAGACACTGTTTATGTGCAACTTTTAACATTTCTGTTGCGTTGATTTTTTGAAAAATACATGGAGAAGGGCACCAGAGATTTTAGCAGTGACATTAGTTCATCTAAAGCCATTCATCCTCCCTCCCCCTTCCCTTTACTAAGAAACTAATCACAAACCAGGCTAGAATTTCTAAAAAGAGGTTAGAGGAGGAGGAGGAGGAAAAGAGGCGGAGTGGGGAAGGGGACTGAGGTTAGAAGGGCCAGAATTTCTCTCATTCACAGGGTGGAAAAGTTGACATTGTCTAAGCCCTTCTGAATGGCTGGTAGTTGGTTACCCCGATTGTACCTCTACCTCCCCTCCCCCTCCACGTGACGGCCCAGGACACATGCGCACCCGACGCAGCCCAGCACATCTGCAGACTGACGTCAGTGTGCTCTGCCTCCGAGGAAAAGCTGCCAAAATTTTGCTGCAATTCAAGTTGGCTGGGGGCCGGTAGTGAGATCTAGGGCTACTTCAACAAAACTTTGCTGCCCTTCCTGCTCCTCTTGTCTTCTTTTCTCCTGATACCTTTTGATGCTCTTCACATGTTATTTGCATAGCAAAGGCACTAAAGCTGTCCAGGAAGAGAGGGCACCACTTCCACCCCCATTAAGCCTTTTTTTTTTTCCCTTCCTTCCTTTCTTTTTTTTTTTTTTTCTTTCCTTTTTTTGGAGGGGGGTGCGAGAGAGAAAGGGGGTTTTGCAAAGGCAACATCTCAGGATGATAGCCTGGATGTATTGAAGGCATCTCTTTTTCTGCCAAATCGGAAAGTCCGTTCTCTAAAGCCCGGGTTAGTCAGACTATAGGGTTTTATTCTGGCTGCAGAATAACTAACTGACTGCTGTGGCTTTGCAAAGGGGGGCAGAAAAAAAAGTTAAAGAGGAGAGGGAGTACGTGAGTCGTCCAGTGCAATCTCTATTGTTTGAAACTTACTTTTTATCAGAATTTGAAGATGAAAACGGTAAGGAAGACTTCACAATATTCAATGAAACCGTTTTTTTTTAAATTAAAACTTGTGCTTTGCTTGTCTTCCGAATAACGCGTAGAAAACTTTTTTCTGTGTCTGTTTTTTTTTTTTTAATGGCAATGAGTGAGCTTGACTGAACTCATTTTACAGATAGAAATCTTTTAACTCCAGACTAGTCGGGGGATGGAGAATTCTGGGTCTTGCAAATATTTTATGATGCGAAAAAGATACGTTTATTATACAAATAGACGTGTTTTGTGAAGTGTGACTTGATTATGATTTTTGTGGTCTTTAATCACCAAAAAGTAATCGGGAAAGTAATAATGATGTGTATTTGAAACTGATTTCCAGTTTTCTTAAAGAAAAACCTTCTGCATTTTATAGTTTCAAGTCAGTGTCTTAAGTAGTCAGACAAGTGCATATTTTATGCCTGGGCTAGAGGGCAGAATTAATGTGCTAGCTATAGCCTCGATGCTCAAGGATATGTTAAGCTCTTAATAGGCTAATCAAAGAGATGGAAATGTGTGTTTTTGATTTACTTTTGGTCACTTGGGACGTGCTAGAGTCATAACCCTCCGGAGCCTTGAATATGGGGGTATGTCTGTATATATGGTATATGAGATCAAAGTTCAGAGATTGGTGGGGGTGGGGGTTGTGCTGGAGGGGTTATTGGAAAGCTGCCTTGTGATAATGTATACTACAATTCCTGTCTTTGGTAATTTCTTTCCTTGTTGTACTGGAGGCAAAGAGAGCGAGAGAGTGAGAAAGCGCACTGAGAGGGAACAAGAGAGTGAGTTTCTTACTCTTGTTTTTATTTGAGCTGCCGGTGCAACGCGTTTGGGCCAAATGCCAACTGTCTGGGTCACACGCGTTTTATCCAAATAGATTTAGCGCTGCTGTCTGGAAATGGGCTGCTGAATGTTAACTTTAGGATCAACTCAACCAGGGCAGCTCAGACTGTTACCCTCTGTCTGGGTGAAGTGGGATGGGGGGGCGGTGGGGGGTGAGGGTGTGCAAAACGGGGGCAGGAAAGGGAAAACTGAACCATTGCTTGGAATTTTTAAAAACATTCTGGAGTGTGATTTTCAACATATTCTTTTATGTTCAAATTTCTCATACAAATTTTCTTTTCTTCCTTTTTCTTTCCTTTTTAAGCTTATATTGATTAGACTGAAATTTAGATGTGTGAATGACAGTTCTCAAAATTCATGACAGGAAAAGATATGTAACATAAAACTGGTATAGTTGAAAGGAAATTGAGAAAATTATTTTTGGAGATAATTGTTTTCCTGTGTTTCACCAAAGTGGTAGCTGCAGTTCTGGTTTATATTAATTTAGTGTTTATATGTGATCACTGGTGTTTTGGATTTTTGAAAAATAGCTGTAGAGGCAAATACGTTGATTTCAAACAAGTCCAGTTTCATTCATTTCTCACAAATGGCAGCAAATGAAATATATGTTGTGGTATTAATATTTTTGTGATTCTCAAGGGGAAAACCTCTAACCTCAAGACCTTAAATATTTTAATACTTTTCATGTCTGGGCCAATACGTGTAAGATTAATTGCTACTCTTGTCTACTCTTACCACTTCCTCTTCATTTCCTTAGCAACCATTGGTAGCTACTAGTGGTTTAGCACAGGCCTCTATGCCAGATCTTACCCTGTGTATGCTTTTTGTGAGAGAATAAAGAGAGGTAACATATTAAGAGAGTTAACAGCACATTCTTTGGAGCATTTTTTGGGGGGAAGAGTAAAAGATGGAAGAGATGGATAGCTCTTTTGGTTCTACCAAAAGGCATAGTTGATTATCAACATTTTGAGCTAACCTCAAGAGAAAAATGTGTTTCTATTTTTCAGGAGAGAAGTTTTAATACAGATAACATATATTTAACTTTCCATCTGGAAAAAAAGTTTGGGACTACATTTAATTTAGGGCTTGATTTTTATAGAATAATATTTTGTAATTTTGCTTTTGGCTCATTACCTTTTCTTGTTAGGTAACTTTTGAGTGTCTTTAACTACATCCTTCCTTGGTAACCAATCTCACAAAATTGATGAATGACCTGGAATCCTTTGTACTTCAAGCCTTGGCATATTGTGGGTGACAATAAATATTTGTTGGGAGAATAAATGGAAAATGAGATGAGAAGTTAATTTTCACATATAAAAATTAAATAACCTGAAGGAAGCACAGTATTGTTGCTTCCTCTGTGAAAAAAACGAATCAGCTTTAAAAGAAATAACCAGACTTAAGATGGATGAGAGAAGTTGAAAAGGATGTTAGATGTGTTCTTTAGCTCCATAATAATAGTTCATGGGAGGAAATCATTACCTTGGCTACTCCTAGATCATTTGAGTGGGAAGTAAAGATGATAGAGGAAAAAGACAAGTAAGTACTCTTCAACCAGGGCAGACTACTGAGGGAGTCACTGAAGCACAAGTTGTCTGATCTTATTTCTACTTAGCTAGTTTAGCTTTGATTCATGGAAGCAGGTAAATGATCCCTTAACTTACCAGTAGGTGCATTTGTATTAGGGGAAAAAAAGCATATGTGAAATCAAAGTAAAATGCAAGTTCTGATTCTCTTTTCAAATTTTAAATAGTTGTAAGCCCAATTATCATGACTTTTTCTTTACTGTTTGCTCTGAAAGAGAGTATAACCTAGTTGGTCGATTGATTACATCATCATATTCAGCAATTCCACATTTTTAAGGGAAGGAGGAACATGAAGCTATTTTTTGAAGGAAGGCCTTTGAAAAGTGATGACTCAGATAAGCAGAAGAAGGGGGCTCATATTTATGTAGCCATTAAAATGAAATGTGTGGACACTTTACATCATGTGTAATCTAATTTAATCTCTCAACAAGTCTTTGTAAGGTAGATAACATTATCATGGTTTTAGAGATGAGGAAGCAGATCCAGAGAGGTTAAGTTGGAGTCAAGCCAGGACTCAAAGCCTTTGTGCTTTCCGCAGCATAATCTACCATACTATTTAAAGAATTAATGCATTATGATTTTGGGACAATTGTGTAGTATTTTAATGTTCATCTGAATTTTGGAAACCATATCTGGGAAAGCTAGTGCCTATGTATATTTATTAATGATGTCCAGATTAACCTCACCAGTAGGTGCGAGAAAGTAGGTTCTCCCACTTATTTTTATTGTGTACATGACTAGCAGTGGTTAGATATGTTAATTGTTATGGATTGTAATTGAGCTTAAGCCAACTCATTTTCTTATTGTAAGTTTCTTCACTGACACTGGGGCCCTGAAAAATGTGGAGTGGGAAGAGGGTAGTGAGAAAGGAGAAAGAAATTCAAATTTCTTGAGTGCCCATGTGCCAGGTATCATACATAGTGGTGGAACCACGACTGTAGCTCTGGTTTGCTTAACTTCAAAGCTCCTGCTCTTTCTATTATACATCAATGCCCTTCTTACTACAGGTCCTTAAAAGAACTGTTAGTTTACTTCTGGCCAAGTAGTTACATACTACTTTTCCTCTCAATGCCACTGACTTACTTATCTTGAGCATTTATAGGACAGTTCTAGTAATGGTGAGAGTGGGAGTTAAAAAACTGTGAAGAGCAGAAAATTTCTCAAGGGGAAAAAAAATTGTTCCCTAAACCCAGCTAACTATATTGTAAGTTTGTCAGTTTCAGAGCCCAGGAAAATTGGAAAAAAGAATGAATGATTCACTACAAATCTATCATCACTACTAGAAAATTAACTCAAATGTGTTAATTATATATTCCTCTTTAAGTGGAAGATTAAATTATATGAGGGGCTCACTCAATGTCAGACAGTTTTATGCAAAACATTCAAGTAATCTGATAAATATTAAAACAATGAAGAGTAAGTGTTTATGAAGCAACAATTATGGAGTAGCAGATTGTAGGTAAGTAGGTTGGAAAACAAGATAACTGGATTATTTTCTTTACAACTGACACTTGAACAACACAGGGTTGAGCTGTGCAGGTCTACTTTTACAAGGATTTTTTTTTTTTTTCAATAGCAATTCTGAACTACTACATGGTCCTCAATTAGTTGAATCCCCTCTGAAGGAGCTATTCATGTGGAGGACCAATGATAAGTTATATTCAGATTTTTGCAGAAGGTCAGTGCCCCTAACCCACATTTGTTCAAGAGTCAATTCTACTGTTATTAAATAATGGTGTGATTTAATCTCTTTAGAGTTTTTTTTTTTCCTGAGAAAGGATATATAGTGTCTGTTGTCATTTCTAAATCATCACAGAAGTAATTTTGAGATGAAGTAATTTTTTGTATCAAGTTACTTAAAACTGTTCATGTTAATTAACCTGTGTCATTTATGAATATCTGATTGTATGCAATTGCTACTAAATATTTAAATTCGAGTAGCTAGAAATGGAAGTGTGATGTAATACAAAGAATTTTGACTTTGGAGCCAGGTAATCTTATGTATGAATTTGGGCTCTGCTGTTTTTGAGCTGTGTGGCCACTATGGGCTTCAACTTCTTTATTTGTAAACTGGCAGCTGTATTAGTTATCAATTGCTGTAAAAAAACCAAAAACCAAAAACCAAAAACAAAACCATGGACTTAGCAGCTGAAAACAACACACATTTATTAACTCACAGTTTCTGTGATTTCAGGAGTTCTGTGGTTGATGGCTTAGCTCTGTGTTGTGTTTCAGGGACTGTTGCAAGGCCACCACAGTCAAAGCGTTGGCAAGGACTGGGGTCACCACAGAAGGCTTGAGTCGGGAGGGTATGCTTCTAAGTTCACATATTAGCTGGCAGGATTCAGTATCTTGTAAGCTATTGCCCTGAAGGCCTCAGTTACTTGCTAGTGGTTATCTGAAGGCTGCTCTCAGTTCCTTGCCTTGTGAGCCTCTCCATATGGCGACTTACTTCATCAAAGCCAATAAGGAGAGACTACTAGAAAGGTGGAAGTCGGAATCTTTTGTAATCTTATCATGGAAGTGACATCCCATCAGTTTGGAGGTATTCTATTGGTTAGAATCAAATTACTCAAAGAAAGAGGATGGATACAAGGGCAAGGATATCAGGAGGCAGGATCATTGGACCATTGTAGATTCTGCCTGATTCAGGGGCAATAATACCTACTTTACAAGATTTTTGTTAATGTTAAAAGAAGTAACGTATATTTAAAGTTCTCTTTATTTTTGGTCTAACCTTAAACTACCTTTCTATTACCTGTTAGTCTTCTGCACAATGACCAAACTTACTATTACTACTTTTACTGATACTATTTTCCTTTTTTTCTTGCTATCTAGACTTTGTGGAATCTGTTTCTTTAATTTGTTAGGATTGCCCCCAGCAACTGGACTTGCGAAAGTACTTCCATCTTCCAGAGCCTATCTCAAATGCTACTTTTTTTCATGAACTTTCTTCACTCATTCTTATTTGACTTACAACTTATCCCCCTCATCTGATCTCTAACACCTTTCATAACTTTATTATGGCATATGTCGGTCTGTCCTAATTTTTCCTTTGTTCCTTAGATTATGAGCTCCCTAAGGACAACGACAGTAACTTAATCTTTTCTTATCCCCATGTTGGCATAACATCATTTAAAAAACATAGTAAGACAATATTTGTTGATTAATGGATTAGTTTTTCCAGGTTGAGCAGTTTAATAACTTGTAGAGACAGACATAAGAGACTAAATGATTGTGGTTGTAATTACCAATATTTATAGCACTATAGGGAATGAAGTATTCCACATTTGTTAATTTTACAATCAACCTTAAATATCCTTTAATATACCTAAAGTGACTGTATTTTAATCACTATTTATTTATTCATTTACTCATTCTTTTTTTCAACCAACCAATATGGGATTATTATATGATAATACTATATATTAAGGATTTGGGATGAAAATCTTTCTATAATATCTTTTGTGTACTTCTCTATCATAGCAGTAAGTTATCTTATTAGTAGTAATTTAACCTTTTATTCCTGACTCAGGCATAGTGTTTAGAATATCAGATATTGAACTGTAACACAGTCATATACACAATATGAACTGTTAAGCTATATAAGGGCCATTTGCCTCTATCCCAAACTGTATTGCTTTGGGGTTCTAAAATTATTTTCTAGTTTTTCCTCTTCTTTTGTCACTTTAATGCTTTCAGAGAGCTAGTTTCTAATCCCATTATTTTTTTCTTTTAAAGTGCTGTATGCTGGGAAGTCAGGTAGCCAACTACGCTACTGTTTTGTATAAAATGTGAATTCATGGACTCTGAGTGAAGTTGTAAGTCGAAAGGAGAGTACATAAAATCTGTTGTGATACCTGAGATGAATTTTTAAAAATTCTTTTCATAAAATTAATTTCTTTTTTTACAGTTACATTCTAGATTAAATTGTTTCATATGTGTTGCTTATGACTCATATAAGACTTCCCAGATAGAGTCCAGGGTTACTGTAAATATGCTTCAACTTTTTAGAAGTTTAGTTTATGCTACTGTGTGAGCTTTCACAGACAGCTGCTCAGTGCCACTGTGTATTTGTAGATGTACTCTCTAAGAAAAAAATGATAAGTGCCTCATAAAGCAACAAGTCAGTCTCTGGATAGGAGAGTACTGAAAAGCATGTTAAGGAATGAGATCACATACTGTTTATCACTTTCATAAAATGAACTCTGTGAAGTCAGCTTGTTTTTTATTTTATCAGAAGGAGGTTAGATACTTGTACAATATCTTCAAAGTTCTAAAAAGAGAATTTTTATGATTCCCTTTCAAATTCCATCTTTGATTATTAAGTAGCTCTGGCATTATCCTGCTAACCATTTAGTTTTCTAATTCTGTGTTTAGTCTTGTGAATGTTTATTTAAATTACAAATCACAACATTGATCTGATTTAATTATATTATTGTATAGTATATGTCCTTTGGCAAGCATTCAGCAATATAGATCTGTCCATTCAGTATATTTTTCATTTACCTTAAACTTTTTTTGTTTGTTTTTCTAGGTTAGAAAATGGCCGTACTTTCATAGCTAATCAGCTTAATGCTCTGCTTATGAAAATTTCACCATCTTTTTTTTTTTTTTTCATTTTGGATTGAGAAAATGAATCCAGATATAGAAGAAAGTATGGGATGTTGGAAAAAAGTACCTGTTAAATAGTGGAACATCTAATAACTCATTCTCAAGAAGTTTTAAAGAAATAAAGTTGTTATGCTTCGATTTTGGTATGGTATTGACTCTCTAGCACATAGGTAGCCCTCTAAAAAATCATCCAGTTTTCTAAATTATGGAAATTTTGTGGAAGTCGTTGACCTGGATTTTGAGCCTCATCATGGCTTCATCGGAATTTCATAGTGACCACAGACTTTCATACAGTTCTCAAGGTAGGATTCCTGCTTTTGAAACTGACAAAAATATTGCTATTAATCTGACGAGAAAAGACTAAATATTTAGGTTGGGTGAATGTCTTCTATGGGATATGCAGTGGTAGGAGTAGAGTCCTACTGTGTCAATTCAGTGCTAATTTCATAAGTGTTAAAGGCTTTAAGAGTCTGTCTACTAGTGTTTCACATCCACTGCAATTTAGGGTTGACTGGTCTTTCTTAGAAGATAGACTCAGGACTCTTCTTTTGAATCCTAAACTTTAGTAGGCTCACTCATTCCTAGGGTTTATAGGCAAGGTATGTTCAAAAGGAATCCAAAGGTTTGTCCTGTAAAAGCAAGAAGCCAGACAAATTCTGATACAATATCCTTCTGATATGGACCTTTAGTGAAAAAAAAAAAAAAGTCTCCAAACTTAAGAACTCTGATCTAAGGAGTAAGAGCTGGATTAAAGAGTAAGAGTTATAAGAAGTTTAACTTTTCGAATTTGAATCCATAAATCCCTATAATTTTAATACATAGAATTGAACTTAATATCATAGAAAAGATCTTAACAGAGGTCCCAGGAAGGGAAGGTCATTTTGTTTTCCTAGGTCAGTCTAATTACAGAATTATTGAAAGCATACCTTTTGGATTTTCCTCTCATGAATGTATAGTAACAGATCATTTTTTGGTGCTAATGAGCCAGATTTTCAAGGCTGTTACAGATTGATGTAGAAATCCAGAAGTCCATGTGTACAAAATGTGGCTCTCAAGGTAGATCAACAAAGTCAAAGCATTTAGTATGAACTTTTATTTATAAGAAGTGAAATAAATATTGTCTTTCATTTTTTTTCCCATTTGATCATGGTTTCATGGGAGTTTATATTTGTGGATGAACTCCATGTATAGATAGTGAAGTAATTTGAAGACATTTGGTTCTTTTTTAATGGTAAACTTAGGTAAAGGGAGATGTGATTAAGGAAGTAGACTGGTAATATTTAGTACGCCTAAGTGAGGAAAATATATTTAATAGTACTTTGAATTTTTTTGTCAATGTGATGATTTTTAAACAACTTTATTGAGGTATAATATACATACCATATAATCAACCATTTAAAGTATACAATTCAAAGGTTTACAGTAAATTTGTAGAGCTGTACAACCATCATCACAATCAATATTAGAATATTTTCATCACCCCCAAAAGAAACTGTGTGCTCATTAACAGTCACTCCCAATTTCCTTCTAAACCACCTTCCCTGCCAGCCCCAGGCAACCTCTAATGTATTTCTGTCCATAAAGATTTGCCTATTCTGTATATTTTATATAAATAGAATCATGTGACTGGTTCTTTTTACTTAGCATAGTGTTTTTATAATATTAGATAATGAGTTTTGGTTTTGAAGGCAGTTATTATGGAGGTTCATTCATGCCATAGCATGTATCACTACTGCTTTCCTTTTTATTCCAGAGTAATATTCCATTGTGTGAATATACCTCATTGTATTTATTCCTTCATCAGTTAATGAGCATTTGGGTTATTTCCTCCTTTTGGCTATTATGAATAATGCTGCTGTGAACACTCACATACAAGTTTTTGTGTGGCTATATGTTTTCATTTCTCTTGTAAAGATACCTAAAAGTGAAATTGCTAGGTCAGATGGTAGGTAGTTCCATGTTTAGCTTTTTGAGGAACTGCCAAAGTGGCTGCTGTATTTTACACTGTGACTGATAATCTAAAAAAAAAAATCACCAAGGCTATAGAGATTCTATATAACCTCCTTTGGATAGCTTTTATAAATATATTTTATCTGAATGAAATTTGTTCTTTTACATGTGTACTTTTCACTGTTTTTTATTTCAATATAAAATATTCATATTTACTGTAGAATTTAGCCCTTAGAATTAATGTTTTTAAAATAAATTTAAAAAAGAAAAAAGCCTTTTAAAATAATATTATTTTAAAGAATGAAATAATTGGAGCTCCATTCATCTTTAGATTTTAAACTTTTACTATTTCATTTTTATTTTATGTAACATGTTTTGTTCATACCTCTCATGTAATGATGCATAGTTTTAACTGATATATTTGTTATTTATACTGCTACTTCTTTGTTCTGTTAAATTTTCTTTTCTTCCATGTGTTTTTTTCTGGATTCTCTGCCTTGTGACTACAAAGAGGAATTCCTGACTTATCTAGAACACTACCAGCTAACTATTCCAATAAGGGTTGATCAAAATGGAGCTTTTCTCAGCTTTACTGTGAAAAATGATAAACACTCCAGGAGAAGACGGAGTATGGACCCTATCGATCCACAGCAGACAGTATCTAAGTTATTTTTTAAACTTTCAGCCTATGGCAAGCACTTTCACCTAAACTTGACTCTCAACACAGATTTTGTATCCAAACATTTTACAGTAGAATATTGGGGGAAAGATGGACCCCAGTGGAAACATGATTTTTTAGACAACTGTCATTACACAGGATACTTGCAAGATCAACGTAGTACAACTAAAGTGGCTTTAAGCAACTGTGTTGGGTTGGTAAGTAGATGTTATATTTTAAATTTCTGATGGGGAAATAAATTCACAATGTAAATGTCTTTCTCCAGATTAAAAAAATATAAATGGTTTACCTAGGGATGGTAAAATTATTAAAATTATTTCTGCTGCCTTTGCTCTTAAGCTTTTTAATAATGTTTGCATTGACTTTTCAAAGTAAGAACTCTTTTTAAAACTCCGTATTACTGAGTAGAAGAATGAGCGAAACTTCATGTTTCCGCTTAGATTTTACATTTTTCTGTTCAAATACGATATCCTTAATGCATAAACAAAACTCAATCATTGATGAAGAGCTTAAGAGCATATGTATATGTATGTGTATTATGGCAGGAAACCATGGCACCGATTGCCTCCTTAGGTCTCTTTCTATAGTATCTTTCTCTGGTAATTAACATAGCTTAAAACTACTTATGACCTACTTATGTTTATAAATTCTTGAAGAAAAACCTTTTATACCAATGTTTCTTTTATGAAATAATTTTCCTTACATTTATCTGAAGATTGATAATAAATCTTATTTTATTTAGAAATTAGATTTCAAAAGTATAAGGTCTATGCTGAGCATTTGAGTTCATTTAATGGTAAATACACAGTTCAAGGTTGCACATAGTAATGCTTGTAGAACAAAGCATAATCTTCTATTTCCTCTACTTTTTCTACTCTGCACTTGTGCTACTGCTTTACCCTGTTCAGGCTAATGTAGATGTTCCACTGAATCTTTGTGTAAAAGAGTACAGACATTTTGATGCTCAGCTCATATTTTTCAGAAACTGTTTTTCTTCTTTACTCTGTCACATCCGTATCCTCATTCCTACTTCAGTATAAAAAACACTTAATTGGATTTGGGTTTAAGTAAGTTCTAAATTTGAAAGGAGTAAAAGAACCATAGAGTGGAGAAAAAAATTTTGCTGTAGATAATGTGTATAAGAATTTGCTCAGATTGTCTGTTTTCTATAACTTAAACAAATTTTTTTATTAAAGTGTAGTTGATTTACATCTATGTTGAGTCAAAATGATTACTTAGATTTTAATATTTAGATTTAAAATAGGTACATTGAGTAAATTTATCACTAGCTTGTTTCTCTGTAAGCAATTGTTAAGCGTTATATACAATAGAGACTTATCTTTGTGAATAAAGATAAATTATTCAGAATAAATTTGTTTTAAAACTTCTTATATGTTAAAATGACATTTGTTGTTAAATATCATAGAAAAATACTGCTCCTTGTGATTGACCAAGCTCTTTAAATTTGGCATTAACATTAATTATGCCATTGATAATCTTAACAGCGTGGTGAAATGAACAGATTTGAGATTTAGGGAGAAAAAAAAAACTAATTCCATTGTGAGATTTGAGGGAAGAGGAGTGATTGGAGATATGAAGATGAGTTATATCATGTAGGAGATAATGAAGGCCTTTACAAAGACTATGGCACTGGGATTGGAAAAGATAGGATGAATTTGAACCATATTTTGGTGAGAAAATTTATAGGATTTGTGTCTTATTAATCTTCTCTTCCCTGGCATATAGTATATAGTAGATATTTGGTAATATTCTAAAAAATTGACGTATTAGTGAACTCAGTGTGTGAGAGAAAGAAATTGAAGATAGCTGAGGTTTCTCTTTTGGATGAGGCTGTATATGAATTTTGCTAGTTGAGAAAGGGAATCCTAGTGGAATGTTGGATTGGAAAGGAAGATACAGAGACTGATTTTGATACAGTAAATGTGAGGAATCTGAAGAAATAAAGGTTAAAGGTGTCTAGTTGACATTTGGGAACTATAGCTCTGATCAGAATTTAGAAAAGAATTTAATTCTGGAAACAAGTAATTTGAGAGTCATTAATATAAGTGACTACTGATGAAATTGTGAAAGATGTTGTTGATGAGTCAAAAGTGAGAATAAAGTTGAAGCTGGAAAGTTTTCTTTACTTAAGGTGATAGTAGAGTGTCACCCAACTATTCTTCATCCTCATTGAGACTTTCTGTGTCTCTTGTTCTTGTTCCTTCTGTTTGTTAACACCTGTTTTGCTTTGCTTCCTATTGAAACTGCATGGTCCATGTTTACTAACTTTGATTACTTGATTAAGGTGTGTGGTCTGCCAGGTTTGTCCACTAAAGTTACTATTTTCCCCTTGGTAACTAATAAGGAATTTGTGAGCAGATACTTGGAGATTATGTGAATATCCTATTCATCATCACACTTTTACCCACCAATCTTAGTAATCCTCACCTTCGTTCTTATTTTATATCATGTTACATTTTTAATCAAGTGGAATATGTAAACAAGTTTTTTTAAACCCCACTTTTCTTAGGCTCCTTTTGACCAATTCTGTTTTTAATTGTTTTATATAAAATAGTTTTTGATATTGAGATCATAGTGTTTTCTAATCCTATTTCCTTTCCCATAGTTTGTGTTACAACACTTGCACCATTCAAAAAAAAAATTCCTTGTGTTATAGTTTATCAGTTGTTCAAAATAATGTCACATTTTAGTTTACTTTATATTTGGACCATGGCTTCTTATTCAGGTTTTGTTTTTCTGGAGTTTCTAGTTACTTTTATTTTTGTCTTATTGAGAAAAAAAAAGATTTCTTTACCAACTTGTCAATATTATCTAGTTCCTTAGTGCTTATATCTATTGCTTGTAATATATTCTGTTCTTCTTTGGAGGCATTTTTCTTGGAGTCTACTGGTTAATTAATTTCTTGAGCCACTGCACATCTTTCATCTTGGGATTTCTTTTCTCCTAGGTTAGTTCCACATCTTCTTCTTTCTGAGTTTACACCCTGGTTTTGTTGGAGAACATCTTCAAGTAATTACCTCAGAAAAGGTGCCTGAGAAGTAAAATTTCTAAGTCCTTGCCTATTTGAAAGTGACTTTATGCTACCCTCATGTTTGGTTAGTAATTTAGCTAGATATGGAATTCTAGGTTTAAAAATAATTTTGCTTCAGAACCATGGATGATGGAATTGGGAAAGGAAAATAGGAGACATCAAATTTATCTATATGGTTTTATATCTTAGGAAAAGATTTAAAGATCTTAAAGAAATAGCATTGATTCATCTGGGGTGACAGATAGAAGATTGCTTCTTGTTCTTTTCTTCTTTAAAAAAATTTTTTTTCAAAATGGTATGAGTTTTTCTTTACCCTTCCGTTTAAAACATAATAATGTGGTGAGCTGTGGGTCTTCTATCCTGATCCCTACTTTGTATTTGATGGGCACTTTCAATTTAAAGACCCTCCTTCAACTTAGAGAAGTTTAAAAAAAAATTTCCTTAATAATTTTCTCTCCTTTCCTACCACTACCCTGTTTTTTAACTGGTTCTCTGCTTCTCTTATCTCTCTCTTTTTCCATACTTTTCTTTTTTTTGTTCTAAGTTCCATGGGATGTTCCCAATTTTGCCTTCTTTTTCTTTAATTGATTTTAAAATTGTGACATTCATATTTCTAATTTTCAAGAGATTTTTCTTTTCTTGATTGTTTCTTTCTTTATATTTTGTTCTTATTTCATGAAAAGTGATTTTTAAAATATCTCTGTAGATACTAAAGACTATATCTCTAGTTAGAAAAGACTAATGACCCTATTAGACTTTCTAGTCACTTAGTTATGTCCACACTTGCCTCTCTATGTTTTCCATTATTCATTCATTCATTCACCAAATACTTCAAAGTACCTATCATATAATAGGCACTGTTCTAGGTAGTAGGAGAACAATAATGAACAAAACAAGAATCCTTGTTATCATATAGCTTGTATTCTAGTGGAGGAGATACACAATAAGAGAAATAAGTAAAAACTATAATGTGCTGGATAATGATAAGTTATAAGGTAGAAAAAATGTTGAGTAAAGACCTTAAAAAATGAAGAAAGGAATGCTGACATCTGAGGGATAAGATTTTCAGGTGGAAATCTTCAAGGACAAAATTCTGATCTGGGAGTGTTTGAGGAACAGCGAGGAGACTACTATCATGACTAGAGCTGAGTGAGAGAGGAAGAGTAATGGTAGGTGAAGTTAGAAAGAGAACTGGGGGCCAGATGTTAGGTTTTAGAGGACGCAGGATAAAATCAATGAGGACTCCAGGCTTGGGGCCTGAGCAACTAGGATAGTATAGTATAGCAGCCCGCAGTTTTGATGAGAAAGACTCAGGCATTAACTGAAATGCAAATGCTGTAGGGGGAGTAGGTTGGGGAGTGGTGTATATCATAACTTCAGTTAGACATGTCAAACTTGAAATGTGTGTAGGATGCTGGATATGCAAGTCTGTAGTTCAGGAGAGAGATGTAAATTATGAAGTTATAACTTTGGGAGTCATCAATGTATAGATGACATTTAAATCCAGGAGATTATATGAAATTGCTTTGAGAGGATTATATATAGAATAATGAAGAGGCCTAAGGACTGAGCCTTTGGGCTCTCCAAGGGCTTAGGGAGGTCAAAAAGATGTAGGGGAGACAGCAAAGATGAGCAGGGTAAGAAAGTTGAAGGAAAACCAGACAAATATCCTAGAAGTTAAGAGAAGGAATTATTTCAAGGAAAAACTGCTGCTGCGTAGAGCAAAATAAGAGTAGGACTGAAAACTGACTATTGAATTTATTAATGAGGTGTTACTGATGACCTTGACAAAAGCGGTTTTGGTGAGTCATAGTGGGATTTGGAAAAGAGGCCTGATTGGAGTAGATTTAAGAAGGAATGAGAGAAAAGAGTATATAGACAATTACTTTGAGGACTTTTGGAAAAGCAAGAAATGATCAGTTGCTGCAGGCAGAAGTAGGGTCTTCATCATTTTGTTTGATAAAGATGAGAATCATGATGTAAAGAGAAGGGAAGTTTCTTGAGTGAGTTTTTTGATAGGTGAGAAGGGATGAAATTATCCATATAAATGGAATAACTGTTCTTATCTTGAGAATGGACAGTTAGGAGGGAAGTAAGAACATGAAGTGGATGGAGGACAATGAAAAGGTGATGGGACCACTGGGGCCTAGTGTGTGTGAAAGAACTGTCTCTTGGAGTTAGGATACTAGAGGAACAGTACTAGAAAGACAAAAGAATGAGATATTTGAAATTGACATTATGGCAGAGTTACAAATATGGATAATGTTGAAATCTAGGGTTCATAACTCTGGGTATGAGTAAGGTCAGGTGAGGGACAAGATATTTGAAGAAGAGGAAGCCAAGGAATTGAGAGGACAGGGATTGAAGAGACCATGTATGTTAGTAGTTCCTAACCTGGGGTCTATGGATGGAATTCAGGGGGTTTGTTAACTGGAGTGGGGAAAATTTCATCTTTATCTTTACTAATTCTTATCTGAAATTTAACATTTCTTTCATTTAAAAATATAGATAGATAACAAACCAATAAAGTAATAGCAGTACCTGTGACTTTGTCTCTAATAGAAATTATAGATATTTTCATATTATGTTGCAGTTTTTGCAGGTCCTTTAAAATATTGCTGTTAATCACTGTTGTTAAGTTATGGTAGTTACTAGGTCTACTGCAAAACTTCTTATTAAAGTGTTATATAATGTCATATGTGTTACTATGTTACATTTAAAAATATTTTGATAACTATATTTCATTACAATTATTTTTTTAATAATCCTGTATATTCTTTTGCATTTAAGATATTATTCTGAGAAGTGGTCCCAAGGTTTCACATCTAGACTTCCAGAGGGGTTCAGGGCACATGTACATACACACAAATTTTAAGAACCAATGGTATAAGAAGATAATGAAATCAGCAATTATTCAGGAATGGTTTTGCAGAGAGTGACTGTGATCCAGAAGCTAAGATCTCTGAGTAATGAAGAAAGTGACTCTGGGTCAGTAGATAACAGCAGCTAGCAGAGGGAGAAAGTGATGCTATGAGATTCAAAGGTGGTGAGGTTTCTTCTTTTCTGTTTATTTTCTCTCTCTCTCTCTCTCTCTCTCTTTTTTTTTTTGAGAGAGAGGGAGAGTTGTTTAGAAATGGCATGGCAGTGAGTCACAGGGACTCTTACCTTACCTCCAGGTCCAATAGGAGGCATGTAGAAGAGAAAGCAGCCACCATTCCAGAGGTTTTCAGGGAAGAATGAATGTTATTTAGGGAGATTCAGGTTTTTGTTTGAGCAAGATGAAGTGAACATTCTTGGATGAGGCTGAGGGTATAGGAGATTTTGTAGGTAACTGACCTTGAGTTTGAGAGGGCACAGTAGAAGCATTTTAAATAGTGAAGGGGGAAGTAGGAGATGGGATCAGAAAACACGATGTGCATAACCATACAGGGAATAGCATCCAGGGGATGTGTCTTGGGCTTCTTGGAGGGACTAATGTGGTAGGGAAAGGGGGCATGATGAGATTAATCCTGATGATCCTGAGGCCAACAGTATAGAGATGAGTGGGGACACTGAGGGAAGTGAGAGTAGGACACTTGCTAGGCATGCACGGATTTCTGGGACTCCCCCTTAACTCAGGTTCATCATCTGGACTCCAGTACCTTTCCAATCTTAACATCATTTTCCCCTTCTCTCCCTTTAGCCGCAGTAGCTCCTTGCTTTCCTCAAATACTGCACGCATATTTCTTCCTGATTGCCTCTGCACTTGCCTCCTATTGTCTGATCTGCTCTTTCCCAAGATATTTGTTTGGCTTGCTCCTTCACCTTATTCACGATTCTGTTCAAATATCACCTTACTAGACAGGATGTTCCTGACCATCCTAAATAGTTTGTATAATTCCCTCTGTGCTCTGATTATTCTCTGTCCTCTTATGGCTTTGTTTTTCTTCTTAACATTTCTTATTAACTAATTGATTATTTATTTATCTAATGAGTTCTTTTTTTCCTGGCTCCTCCCACCAGAATGTAAGCTCTGTGATAGAGCCAGAACTTTGTTTTGTTCACTATTGTATTCCCACCTCCTGAAACAGAACCTGCTCTGTGATAGGCACTCAAAACATACTTGGTGAATGACTAAATAAAGTTAGAGAAGCAACACTCAGAGGATGAGGGAATTATAATATAGTGGCTAAGAGTCCAGGCTCCGAATTCAGTTGAATGAATTTGTTACTTAACTTTGCTCAGTATAGATTTCTCATCTGCAAAGTGGAACTGATAGTAGTAACTTACTTCAAAGAGCTATTATGATTAATGAGATAATGTGTGTAAACATCTTACAGAGTACCTAACACGTCAAGTCTCTGGGTTTTCTTCCAGGGTCTTTCCATTCTTGAAATTAGAGATTTTGTTTACTTACGCAAACCAGGTGTCTGACTCTGGTTTTCTCCAACAACCTACTCAGGTTGCTGTTGGGGACTTTTCAGCATCCTTCTGCCCACAGTCCAGCATCACATGACTTTAGTGCTCTGCCCTTTCTTGGCAGCACTCTAGACCCTGCTTCCTACACTTCCCTCTTACCAAAATTTCATGTACAAGCTCTCTTCTGCACGTGCCCTTCTTTCTTCAGAAACCTTGCTCAGTTTACTATCACAGTGTTAATGTTTCCGGTAAAGTAATTCATGATCATGTATTAGAGTTTGTTAGTGGCATATTATATTACTCCTGACAATATTTGCATGTAATTTCAAGACCGATATCCTTAAAGTAAAGCAAACAATGGTGAAAATAATGTGAAGTGACTAGGACTGCTTTTTTTTTTTTTTTGCGTTCTCAGGAATGCTCATTTCATGTAGGTGGTTGCCAACTTCATCTGTAAGTTAGGGAGCTCTGATTATGTCTTATTTTTCTTTCTAAGCATGTGGTACTTAACATGAATTTCCCTAAACACAATCATAGGAGTTTAGATTCAAAGGGATCTTAGAGGCTATCTGAACCAGAGGTTTTCAGCAAAACTCTATTCTCAAATGAAAATATTATGTGGAAACTTAATATATAAATTAATAAAAGCACAGTTGATTCCTAAGCCCAGGAATCCAAGACGTGTAGGTCTCCCTTTGTTGTCTGGAGCAACCCCTGCAGGCACTTTCATGGAACCCTTATGGCTCCCTAGAGTGCTGTTTTGAAACCACTAATTTACACCAACTCTTTCATTTTTCCAGCTGAGGAAATACACCCAGAGAGTTTGTGTTTTGTCCAGTGTTATAGGGTAAATTACTTGGATTAAGAGCAGTCCTCACATGTGCCATTCTTGGGATAACAGTATTAGAGAAGAGAGGAAGTTCTTACTTCTGGTGCATATAACTTTTACTATCTCATTTCTTTTAATCAGCAAATTTTACTTGATATATATACTGCATATGAGACACTGTCTATGGCTGTAACTGATACAAAGAAATATGAGACATAACTCTTTGCCTTAAGAGAGCAAATAGTATGGTTGGGAAGATGAAACATGCAGTTGAAGTTTACCAAATTTATGGCTTTTTTCCTGTACTTTATTATTATAATTTTTTAATTGAAGTATAATTGGTTTACAATGTTGTGTTAATTTCTGGTGTACAGAATAGTGATTCAGTTATACATATTTATATATATATTCCTTTTCATATAACAAATTTAAATATAGATGCAATACTTGAGATGCAGCAAAGCAGTGTAGAATTAATTAGAAAGAAAGGATACCAATGATATGCTTTGCTGGATCTGAGAAGAGGGTAAAGTTGCTCCAGTTGGGCTAGAGAAAGTTTTAAAGAGGAGCTATGGCTGAGTGAAGTAGGACTTGGCTAAGTAAATAGGTGTGAGGCAGTATAATACTGTGAATAAGAGCAGAGCTTTGTGTGAATACCTGCTCCTTCACTTAATTCTATACAGTATTAGACAAGTTCTTAACCTCTGAGCCTATTTCCTCATGTGCAAATGGGGATGTGTGGGATGTATATTAATTCAGGACATACTAATTGATGTAACGCAGACCTTAAAATGTGAGTAGTTTATCAAAATAGAAGTTTACTTCTCTCTTGTATCAGTGTCTAGATTGGACAGCTTTCCATGAGGTCACTCAGGGACCCACGTTCCTTCTCTTTTGGCTTCCACCTCCCCTAGGTCTTTTCTCAGAGAGAGTGGAGAATTCCACTGGGGAGATTCTCAGAGGCTGGGCCTGAAAGTGGTATATGCTCTGCCCATTTTCTGTTGGCCAAAACTCAGTTATAAAGCTATATCTAAACAAGGCTTATAGGATGTAGAGACATTTAAACATGCTTTTTAAAGAATAGGAAAATTTATATAATATTTTTCTGAGTAAAAATAAGTCACCAAATTTTTATTATCATGTGTTTTAACCTCCTTTTTGAAGGAGTATCAAGTTATTTTTGACTCCTGATAATAAGGTAATTAATATTTAAAAGGATTCTTCTTGGTAAATTCTTTGCTTTGTTTTCTTTTAGCATGGTGTTATTGCTACAGAAGATGAAGAATATTTTATTGAACCATTAAAGAATACCACAGAGGATTCCAAACATTTTAGTTATGAAAATGGCCATCCTCATGTTATTTACAAAAAGTCTACCCTTCAACAACGGCATTTGTATGATCACTCTCATTGTGGGGTTTCGGGTGAGTGTGTGGTTTTAGAAACTGTAATATTGTATTGCCATTCTCTTTTTTCTGGCATGTATAAGATTAATAGTTAAAGTAAATATAAATTTGAGTAATTAGAATGATGATGTCCAGAGTCCTCTTAAAAGATTTGACCTATCTATAGTTTTAAGTCAATTCTGGAAGCTCTTTAAGAAGTCCTTAAAATACAAGTCTGTGTAAAATTTGATTTTCTTTTTTTTCCTTTGAAGGGGAAACTCTATTTTATCCAGGTAATAGTTACAGCTTTTGTGCACAGGTGTCCCATAGCACTCTGTGCTGTTTAGTTCGCCTGATTTTTATGTTAGTGGTAGGAATCTAAACCCTTGAATAAGACTTGAAGAGTCTTTAGGTAGTATTCAAAGACATTATTGGTTAGGGTACTATAGAAATTCATAATAGGGACAGCAAAGCCAGACTTCGGTGGCCAAAGAAGGCTTCATGGAGATGACTTCTGAGCTGAGAGAGCAATGGGTAGAGTGTTCCATATGAAAGAAATAGCATTTTAAACATTTCTGAACCAAAAGAGAGAATGTCACATTCTAGTGCCTGACAGTTCATATAACTGGATATTAGAATATGGATTGGAGAGAGAAGGGTGAGATTCGTAGTGTTTGGGGGCTGTGAGGTGAAACTGGAGCGATAAGAAGGGACTAAATCACGAAGGACTTGTAAACCATGTTGAGGAGTATATCTTTAGTGTACTGGAATCCCACTGGAAGGTTTTAAACAGTAGAAATCACATGATCATATTTGGGTTTTAGAAAGAGTACTCTGGCAGCCATTTGGAGACTGAATTAGAAAAGAGGAAGACTAGATGTAGGGGGTTAGATGGCTGTTTAGTCTAAAGATTAGAAGGCTTGGTGAAATAGAGGGCATATAGCATAGCACAGTAGAAAGAACATGGACTTTGGCAATGCTGTGGACAAATTACCCAACCCCTCTGAGTACTCCTCTCAGTACACATTAGTTACTCAGACCAATTGTAGCTGTCATTATTATTGGGATGATTGTTTCTAGCATTTAAAAAACCACTATATTAAAATAAAAAGATTAGATTTATTCTATGTAGTTCTAGTAGCTGGAACTAGGAGCAGAATATTTCAGAGGCAGATTTCAGCTTACTACAAAGAATTCACTAACAAGTAAATTTGCTAAAAAATGGAATGGACTTCAACAGGTACATCTGTAAAAACGGAATGTGGATTAGTGAATTCTCTTGTTTCTTCTCCATATCCTTCATGGCCTCTTTTTCTTCTCTATCAATTGTAAGTGTTCTTTGGAGTTCTTTCCTCAGCTGACTGTTCTTATTTTACATACTCTCTTCTTGGGTAACCTCTGAGGCTTTTAATCATGGGAGGTCCTTGTTGGGCAAGAATAATTGATTCTAGAAAAAGACCACTTAAAGTGAATCTACTTGAGACACTAAATAAAATTTCATAGTAAGTAATAAAAAAAAGGTTTGATTTGTCTTTGGATTGAGTAAGAAACTAAACATTATGGAAATAGTTTATCTTATATTTAGCAAAATTTAGGCTGTAAGTACACTATATATAAATTCTTTGAAAACTAGGATTCAAATATTTAGTTGTTTATTGTGATATGATTTCCCCATAATTTTTTCCATAACATAACATCCTTCATGTCATGATTGCAAAGATCACTTTTTGCAGAAGTATTTAAATATTTCATCATATTCTGAAAGGTATCTCTTAACCATTTGATGTTCAAATTATCCTCTTTTTGAAGTGACTATCTTGTTATTAACTGGTATTATTAACTGGTAGTTCCCAGGCAGATTCTTATTTTTCAGTGGTTTAGGCATGAGTCAGGCAGTTCTCCAAATCATACTAGCCATTTCTACTAACCCTAACACCAGTCCATTTAGTTCAGACCCTCATTATCTCTTGCCTAGAACACTGTAATGACTTTCTACCTAGTCTTCCTGTTTCCACATTTGTCCTTTTGTCTTTTGTCAAGTCTGTCTCCTAATTCTGTCTTATATATCTTCACTGGCTTCCCATTAGTGGGAATGTAGTAATAGTTCTCTAAGTTCCATGGGAATGTCACTAGATGTTATTGGGGAAAAAGCATTTTATGTTTAATATGTTTGGGAAATGTCTGATTAAAAGAAATACTTATCTTAATTGTGATACTCTTTCAACAGTGTAGTTCAAGTGATATGTGCATTTACAGGCATACATTGTCAGTTAACTTGTTCTCAGGAACTGAAATTTATATCCGAATATAAGATATAAAAACTCTTTTGACAGAGGGTGTATTTATGTCATATTCTGATATGAATGTTCCCATTTTGATTTTTCTTTAATGGAGGAACTGAGGATTGAACCCAGAACCTAGTGCATGCTAAGCACATGCTCTACCTCTGAGCTATACTCCTACCCCCTGAATTTTCCCATTCTAATTAGATTTAAGCTACTGATTAAAATTTTTTTCTGAAAACATATCTGTTCTCTGTAGAAATTTTATAAAATACAGGATAGAAAGAAAAAAGAAAATGAAAGTTGCTCTTATATCACCACCCAGAGATAACTGAGTGTTCTTGTATTCCATTCTTATAGGTATTATTATGTCTTTATATCTGCATTATCTACTTATGTATTTATTAAATAAGTATTCATTTAGCATATATATGCAAGACTATTCTAGGTGCTGGGATGCAGCAATAAGTAAAGCAAGAAAAGTCCTTACTCCCAGAAGTCTTACACTGTAGTGAGGGGAGACCCTTACTAAATAAGCATTTAAACAAACACATGGCCAACTATCAAGAAGTAATAAGTGAATAATGAAAAATAAGGCAGATCAGTGAGATAATGTTGCATGGCCATATATATATTAAGAATATTTTGAGATTGAGATTGAGCAAAAACTCAAAATAATATTTCCGTTGACAAAGAGCCATATATTTGGTTTCGGGGAAAAGTTCTTTTTTATATGTGTTTGTAGAGGAATGTTTTCTTTAACATTCTATTCAGAATTAAACTGAGCAAAAGCACACGTAATGAGTATCATTTGAAGAACTACTAATCTCTAAAACAAGTCAATTGTGTATTCTATTTTAAACTAAAAATATTAATTATATATCATTAAGCTTAATGTTAAGCAGTCAATTGACAAATATAAAATGTAGATATTTTATAATGATCAAATCATGCATTAAAGATGTTTAATTTAATCTTTGAATTGAAACTGAAGATACTCTCTCTTTAGATCTTATTCGTTCATTATGCATGTGTTTGTATTATATATATTTATTAGACTACAACTTTTTGTGTATAGGGATTATACCTTTTTCGTTTATGAATGTCCATCAAAGACCCTGTATTTTATATCTGATAGAGCAATAGCCAAAGCAAACTAACAATTGAAAACATAAAAAGTTGAAAATTATGAAAAGGGTGTTAGTAACAGCAGCTACCTTATACTAAATGCTATCAGATGAGAAGCACTATTGCTAAGTGTTTATTTTGCCCAAACGTGTCTAATTCCTTTTACAATACTTTAAGTAAAAATAAGGAGAAATTGAATGATTCAGAGAAGTGAAAATGATCAAAATAATGGAAATTAAAACTTATATTTAGACATTTAAGCTGTCCAGTCAGAGGACGAGAAGACTAGGCATGATTTGAATACATGAGTAGTTTCATGATCACAGAAGACTGAGCAAGAGAAATTGAAGTAATGTTAATTCAGAAAAGATTTTGGCCGTCTCATAATGATATTACCACAAACCCAGTGGCTTAAGCAATGCACTTTATTATCTCATGGTTTCTGTGGACCATGAGTCTGTACCTGGATGGGTTATTGATTTAGCCTCAGCCAGGACTGGGTTCTTATCCAGTCTTTATTGGGGAAGAATCCACTTCCTCATCCCCATAGTAGTTGGCATCATTCAGTTCTTTGTTGTGATAGGACTGAATGCTTTAGTTTTGGACTGATTGTCTTCCAGAGGCCACCTGTAGTTCCTAGCCAATTACGGTTCACCAGCTTGGTTGGTTGCTTCCTCTACATCAGCAAGGGAAAAACTCTAGTAAGAGAGATGCTACGATAGTATGTAACATAGTTATGTAGTCATATACATGTGATCATGTACATTCATCATCTTTGCTGTCTTCTGTTGTTAGAAGCAAGTCACAGGGCCTGCTCATACTCAAGAGGAGGAGATCAGGAGGCAGGAGGTTATGGGAGTCACCTTGAGAGTCTGTCTGCCACAGTGGACATAGGGGAATACTGGCTGTCTTCGGGATATGCTGTTAAAATAAGAAGCAGTATGTTTCTGCCTCTCTTGACCATTAGGAAAAAAGACACTCATTTAATTTATCTGTGTTTCAAAAGTGTTTGATGCTTCTTATGGTCATTTCTGTCTTATTTCTTAAAATTTGTAACTTCTGTCAAAGTAATTTTTAAAAGGGAGAGGCTATAGGAAAACAGAATAGTGCCACTTTCTGTCAAATAAATTCTATAAATTAGTCTAATTTTTCCCTCACTAAGTTTTTCAGTAAGAAGAGGTTAGAAGGATTTCCTGTTCATTATAAGAATATGAAAGTGGGGTATACAGAGGACCTGTACCTGCTCAAGTTTATTAAATGAAGATGAATATCAATGAGGCAAATGTTTACAAATACCACAGTACTAAAATGTTTCCTCTGTCGTAAAAGACCAAATGTCTAGAAATCAAAGGATAGATCTACAATCCACCCTAAAATGTGATTTAAACTTAGTCATGCTCATTCTTGGAGTCTGCTTTAAGGTAGTCAAAGTAGCCAGTGACTCTCTTTTGGCTTTATATAAAGGCATGAAGGAAAGATCAAGATCATAAGTTTTGATGGTGAAAGCATGACAGTAAACAAATTTTCATATGCCAATAAACAAACAAACAAACAAACTTAGTCATGCTTGAATCGTTGTCTTTCAATCCTCATGCTAATGCCATTTACCTCTAAGTTTTGGAAAGGGAATACTTTGGGTACTTTGTCAGCGTGAATAGTTGTAGATTGCAAAACTAAGTGAAAAAGATAATTCACAGCCTTTTAGAATTGAGATTTCTAGAGCAGTAGAATTGCCCTAATTAAGATAGTTTAATAAAAGCATCATACTTTGCAATAAATGTGCAAAAGCATTTTAAGAATAGATTTTTGCAACATTAATATACTTCATCAGAACTGTCTTAGGCTGTTTAGAAAGTTAATGCTCTAGTTGCTTTTTAAACAACTTTAAATGATTTTTTAAAATACCAATTCTAAATTTAAAAGTATTGTGACATAATCACTCACTAGAATAATATGAAACGATTATTTGAAGATTCTTTTTTAAAGATAATTTATTAGATTTATTTTGTTTTGTTTTCATGAGCAGTTGGAAGTTATTAATGTTTAACTTTTTAAGATAATATGATTATTTTGAGAAATTTGAATTTAATTTTTTTATTACTGCATTTCCTCATCTCCTTCCCTCACTTTGAAAAATCTTAGTACATTAAAGAATTTATGAGAAGTATGTCTACATGAAAGCTCTATAAAGAAGTTTAATTAGTGAAACTATCTGAATGAGTTAACTGTTTTTATTGTAGATCTCATAAGAAGTGGCAAACCTTGGTGGTTGAATGACACTTCTGCTTTTCCTTCTTCGCTACCGATTAATGGCACACATATCCGCCAGAGACAGAAGAGATCAGTAAGCATTGAGCGGTTTGTGGAGACATTAGTAGTGGCAGACAAAATGATGGTGGGCTACCATGGCCGCAAAGACATTGAACATTACATCCTGAGTGTGATGAATATTGTAAGTTTGATCCCTCTATGTAACTTTTTAACTTAATAGTTTATTGTGGTTTTTGACTATTAGTGTTTCAGTTCCATAGAACATGAATTTAAAAGTGACCTTATTGTTCATTTTCAGATATTATGACTTTCTAATGGATTATGGTAGATCTTATTTAAGAGGTTTCCTTTGACTTGAAATATCAGCTCACCCTCTTAATTACTATGTTGTAGTTCATCTTTATGAGAAAATATTTCTTAAGATAGACTTGTATAGCAAACCTTTTACTGAAGCATCTTGGAGGTAGAATTCTAAGTGATATGGGATAAAATACCTTTTAGTATACACAGTGGTTAAATTGATGAAAAATTGTTTTACCACTCTAAAAAAATATCAATCACCCTATGATTTTTGTCTGACTTTGTGTCTTTTCTTATTTTCTGGAGGTCAGGTTGCCAAACTTTACCGTGATTCCAGCCTAGGAAACGTTGTGAATATTATAGTGGCCCGCTTAATTGTTCTCACAGAAGATCAGGTAAGAGTGAATTTAGTTTATAAATCTAAAACTCTTAACAGAGAGGCTATAGAATTATATATTACAAATAATATACTTTATTATTGCTTCTCTTAACAAAGTTCTAGTTGAATATGACTTTCAGCTCTAAGCATTTAATATTTTAAGCAAATTTTAAATAGTTTACAAGAGTATACCTTATGTCATGTTAAAGCTATATATGTATATCAGCTACCCGTTTCGATATAAAGAAGAGCATTTGCATGACAGACCTTATAACAGTGGTTTTGGTTGGTTTTGTGTGCTGATAATCATATATATTCATGTTACCATTAAAGCTGGAACTGGGAGGAATATCTGTTCAATAATACACTAAATTAACTCTAGGTCAGATATTACAGAGATAAAAATTGGCAAGAGATTATTCCTAGAAACCACTACTTCTAATTATAGTCCCACTTTAGCCTTCAAAAGTTTTAACAACTGACCTTAGTAATTTGTTTGGAACATTTCTGGTATGCATGTTGTATTGCAGCCAAACTTGGAGATAAACCACCATGCAGACAAGTCCCTCGATAGCTTCTGTAAATGGCAGAAATCCATTCTCTCCCACCACAGTGATGGAAACACCATTCCAGAAAATGGGATTGCCCACCACGATAATGCGGTTCTTATTACTAGGTATGGTTTGTTGCAAGTATTTTACCTTTGATTGTTGTGTTTGATATTGTAACTATATTTGGTTCTAGCTAAAGCCTCATTCAGGTAATGAGTATAGAGAAAGCAAAATAGTAATTTATTATTCACCTTTAAGAAAGAATACCTTACACTATTACTGTATTTGCATCAAGTGAAGAAAATAATAGAAAAGATTTAGAGTTGACCTAGAAATTTAATAAGTATCTTTTCTTCTACTAAGATCTATTCATAAGTTTTAATTGGAAGCACATATATGTTTTATTAATTGAACAAAATACATACTAAAAGCAAGATTTAAAGTCTGAGAAAAATAAATTTTAAAAATAAAAATGAGTCATCACTCTTAGTTATAAACTATATTATTCTCATCTCCAAATTGTTAAAAGTGAGAACATCTGTAGTTACAGAATTTACTTAGTTGAAAGTTTATTTAATTAAAAATATTTTACTTAAGAAATGTAAGTATAAAAAAGCGGATTTATGTTAAACATCTTGTCTCTCAGGCAAAATTATTACTTGATGATTACCTGATGAATATTTATATTTCTTTCCAGTTTTACAAAATTGTATTCAGATTTATTGTTTTCCTTTACTCGCCAACAATTCTGTGAAATAGATAGTGTTATTATTTTTCCCATATAGAAAATGAGGAAATCAATTCAAAATATTTAAGTGAAAGAACAGGGCTCAAGCCCTGGTGATCCTGTCTTTGATTTTACTATGCTGTCTGTCTTAGTTTTTTTAATACTCTGATTATGGTTGATTAAAAGCATGCCTAAATCATTTAAAAATCTTTGTCTTTTGACTTCTTACCAGTATTTAAAAATGAGAACAAAATTAATAATTATAAATTAACAGTAAGCAAAATGGAACATTATTCTATCTTGGCTAAGTGAAATGGCCTTTGTTATCTCAGGTATTTCTTTTAATTTGCAAGGCAGTATTTAACATATGTTTCATCTCTGTTGAGCCCAGTGGCTCCACACTAGACTCTATCGAGGGGGAGTATAAAGTATATGGAATCAGAATCTTGAGATCCAGTAAGATCATGTAAATTTAGCTTTTTGAAGACTGTTCCTGTTAACTTAGAATGTTCCTGTTAAACATTCAGGGAAACATTGAGTTAAAGTTTCTGAGTTGACTATTTTTTTTTTCACAATTATACTTGTTTTAATTGACTGCATCTACCTGGCATCATAAGCCAGAAAATTTTATGATATGCTTGCTGAATAAAACTAACATTGTAAGTTTCTATATTCAAGTGTGTTGACACATCAGTTTGACAAATTCTACAATTCCTCAGAGTCTTGTGGTCTGGAATGATTTCCAAATATATTTGAGGAGTTAAAAATATACTAGAATTTGCAAATATAGAAACTTTTTTGTTAAAATATGTATGATATGACTAGTGTCAATGAAATTACTAAAGGAAAATATCTCTTATATATGGTTAACAGAATGGTCACAGATATTTACATTGGCTTCTGTGTTTATATTTATAAAACCCTACCTCTCCCTAAAAAAGTAATCCCCAGTGGGCCCCTGATGCTTCCCATTTTTGTTATTGTATCTTCACTGGATTTTTAACTTTTGCATCAAATGACAGGAGTTGTACTAAGACTACACATTTGTAAATATTCGATTAGTGAAATACATCTGGGCAGTTAGCTATCTTTTCTTTGTATTCAGCTGACTGACTTGTTTCTCTGACTTGGCCCAGATATTTTTTTGATCCTCTGCAGAGCTCTTCTTTGCCTCTGTAAACTATTTTGAGTGCCTTTTTGATGTCTGAGATTTGAACATAAAATTTTCTTTTTAAACTTATCTCCTAGTGGTCAGATAACACTAGAAATGATCTCAGGATTTAAAGGACAGTACTACAGAGAGTTCTTACCTCAGATCATTTTAGATTGATTATGTAATGGTGGTTAGAAACATGCCTCTTTGGGACAGCATAGAATGCCTTTTTGAATTGTTATTAAAGTCTCAAAGTAACTCTTAACTTATTTAAAAGTCTACAGTTATCTTTGAATTATTAGGGCCAAAGAGGACTTAACTAAATGAGATGACTATCTGAGTATTATTTCTAATAATTAGGTGTTTTTTTTTTTTGGTTGAGGTTTTACCAGGGCTCGGCTCTCCTTTACATATTTTTGATTTGTGAAATTGAACATATGTTTAAATCATACTGCTACTTTTAGTAAAAGTAATTATGAGAATTCCATAAATGATTTTATATCAATGTTGAAAATTATTTCATATAACTCACTTATTAACATGTTCAGAGTTGTGACTCCACCTTTTAGAGGTAAGATAATGATTTATATTTGCTGGAAATGTCAGCTCACCAGGGAGAATGTATAATGTGTTTATTGAGAATTTCGGAGAAAAACTGATGGATATGTTTATCTCTACTAGGCCAAATTTTGTCCTAGGGATTTAAATGTTTTAAGCAGAAAACCATTTGGAACTGTAGTTACTTAGGTAATAATAGTTACTTTTGAAAAAAAGCATAAAAACTCAAAATATTACCTTCTCTTAGCAAATGATATTTTGTTTTATATTACTGATTTAATTTTAAACAAACTGTACCCTACAAAACTATCAGATCACCATGACTATAGACAGAAAGAAAATAAAGAAAATTAAGTCCCCCTTCGAAGAAAATGAAGACAGAAATGTGTCCTCAGGGGCAGCCTGTCAGGTTTTCAGGAAATGCCAACAATATTAAGGAAGAGGTGGAAATGAACTGGGACATAATACAGGTATGCATAGCCTCTTTCTGTCACTTCAGTTCATTTGATTCCTTTTTTGTTGACAAGGATGGCAGTGGCAGTGGCACTGGCTAGGGAAGGGCTGGGAGTTTTCTGTTCTCTTTTCACTTTTGCCAGTGGTTCCTTGAGGCTTTGGCACCTGATTCCTTTCCTGGGTATTCTCTCTGGTATTTTAGCTTATTGTCATCAGTTGTTCAGCTCAAAGCTGTGACCTCAGGCAGGGTAGGTCTTCGCTGTGGTGTTCTAGTGAACATGCACTGTATCAACAGATTGCACTAACAGATAGGGCCCTCATAAGTTTGTTGTTAAGTTTTTGCTTTGAACTTGGACTGTATTTCACCATGAAAGCAATGCAAGTATATCTATTTGTATATCTATTTAACTCTTAGTGTAATTTTGTAATATACCACAAACAAGGCCTAGTAATTTCTTTTTCTTTTCTTTTTTTTTAAAGGGAGGTACTGGGGATTGAACCCAGGACCTCATGCATGCTAAGCATGTTCTCTACCATTGAGCTATACCCTCCCCACAAGGCCTAATAATTTGTTAAAGGAAAATTCAATCCCAATTCCAATCTTAGCTATCATAATTATATCTCTTACTGCAGGAGAAATTGTTACTTCTCCCAGTTTTTTGGCCTGACTTTGGGGATGGTGAACAAGACCTGAGGGGTGACTCTTAAATAGTGGTTGGTTCTCAGACTTTTGTCTGTTCCAACACACTCTGGGAACATTTTGCAGTCATAGCAGTGCCCCTTATTGTAGATGCCGTAACCTCCCTCCTTATTGTCTGTCCCATGGTGATTCTGAAGTATACTCCTTTGTCTGCTGTGGATTACTGCTCTGGAGCCCAGGACTTCTGGATCCTAATACTTCTTCTCAGTCTGGGATCATGTGTGTGTGTGTGTGTGTGTGTGTGTGTGTGTGTGTGTTTGTGTGTGTGTTACCTTTTCCTTCAGAGGAACTTCTTTTTACCCCTGCTGGGTTTTCTATTACCTATTAGTCCAACATTTCCAGTAATTTTTAATTATGATTTTTCTTCTCTGTGTTTCACTAAGGAATAGAATGTTGCCTCATAGCTTTCTTCTCATTCTTGTTCCTGAACTAAACAGTCCAAAGTTTCTTGGAGAAGCACTGTGTAATAAGGCTCCTTTCTATGCCTCTTTTTCTTTTTTCATTTAGACCTACAAGAAAATGTTTTAAACGTGTGGTTCAGGGACAGCCTGCATCAGGTTCACCCAGAAGGCTATCTTAAAGTGCAGACTCCCTGGTTCTAGTCCAGACCTACAGGGATAGGTGGACATGTCCCACTTCCCTTCTCTACTTTACTTTTTAAAAAAATTTTCATTGAAGTATGCTTGATTTACAACATTGTGTTGATTTTGAGTGTACAGCAAAGTACAGTTATGTATATATGTATTTTCAGATTAGTTTCTATATAAGGTATTACAAGATATTGAATATAGTTCTCTGTAAAAAAATTAAAATTTTGTTGTTTGGTATCAAAACTATTGGATTAACACCAAAGAGCATACAAAAACAATTAATATACGTATATATTTTAATTTTTATATATATTTATGTTTATTTTAATATATAATATATAGTGAACATCTGTTATAAATCAGCTAGCTTTAACTAACCTTTTTTTGAAAAAACTGAGGTATAACTGACAAAATTGTGTGTTTAAAGTGTACAATGTGATGATTTAATGTGCATATACATTGTGAGCTGATTGATCTAATCAAGCTAAGTAACACATCCATCATCTCATAGTTATCTTGTTTTTTTTTTTTTTTCTTTTCTTTTTTTGGTGAGAATGCTTCAGATCTATTCTCTTGACAAATTTCAAGTATACACATAGCATTATGATTAGTCACCATGCTGTATATTAGATCCTCAGAATTTATTCGTTTTGTAACTAAGTTTGTGCCCTTTGACTAATATCTCCCCATTTAACCTACTCTCCAGCCCTCGGTAACTACCATTCTACCCTTGGTTTCTATGAGTTCAACTTTTTTTGCTTTTTTTTTTAAAATACCATGTATAACTGAGATGTCTTTCTCTATCTGGCTTATTTCACATAGCTAAATGCCCTCCAGGTTCATACATGTTGCCACAGATGACAAAATTTCCTTCTTTTTTATGACTGAATAATATTCCTCTGTGTGTGTGTGTGCACGCGCGTGTGTGTGTGTGCATATTTTGCCTTTTCTTTATCTCTTCATTCATTGATGGACACCTGAATTGTTTCCATATCTTGCCAGTTGTGAATAATGCTGCAGTGCATTTAAGGGTATAGATAATTTTACTTCCTTTGGATATATACTGAGAAGTAGGATTGCTGGGCCATATGATATTTCTATTTTAAATTTTTGAGGAACCTCTATACTTTTTTTCCATAATGGCTGTACCAATTTACATTCCTACCAGCAATGTACAAGGGTTTCCTTTTCTCCATGTCCTCAACAAATTTGTCTTCTCTTATCTTTTTGATAATAGCTATCCTAATAGATCTGAGGTGATATCTCATTGTGGTTTTGATTTGCATTTCCCTGATGATTGGTAATGTTGAGCACCTTTTCATGTACCTGTTGGCCATTTATGTATCTGCTTTGGAAAAATGTCTATTTGAGTCCTTTGCCCATTTTTAAATTGGATTATTTGTTTTTTTATTCTTGGATTGTAGAGTTTTTTTTTTTTGGTGGGAGGAGGTAGTCAGGTTTATTTGTTTATTTATTTTTTAAATTTTTGTTTTTTTAAATGGCAGCTCTGGGGATTGAACCCAGGACCTTGTGCATGCTAGGCATGCATTGTACCACTGAGCTATATCCTCCCCACTAAGTTCTTTATATATTTTAGGTATTAATCTTTTATCAAATGTATGGTTTACAGATATTTTCTCCCATTCCTTAGATTGCCTTTTCATTTTGTTGATTGTTTCCTGTACTGTGCAGAGCTTTTCAGTTTGATGTCCCACTTGTTTTTATTTTGTTGCCTATGTGTTCTGCTGTCATATTAAAAAAAAAAAATCATTTCTAAGGCCAATGTCAAGGGGCTTTTCCTATGCTTTGTTCTAGGAGTTTACAGTTTCAGGTCTTACATATAAGTTTTAAAATTCATTTTGAGTTTATTTTTGTGAGTGGTTTAAGATAGGGGTCTAATTTCATTTTTTTGTATATGGATATCCAATTTTCCCAACACTATTCCAGAGACTCTGCTTTCCCCATTGTATGTTCTTGATGTCCTTATCAAAGATTAGTTGGGCATATATGCATGGGTTTATTTCTGGGTCCTTGATTCTGTTCCATTGGTTTCTCTGTGTCTATTTTTATGCCAGTACTGTGCTATTTTGATTACTTTAACTTTGTAATATAGTTTGATATCAAGATTTGTGATGACCCGAGCTTTGTTCTTCTTAAAATTGCTTTGTTTTTTCAAGATATTTTGTGATTCCAAATGAATTTTAAGACTTTTTTCTATTTTTGTGAAAAATACCATTGGAATTTTAGTAGGAATTATGTTGAATCTGTATATCACTTTGGGTGGTATGGATATTTTAACATTAATTCTTCCAATCCAAAAACAAGTGATACTTTTCCATTTAGGTGTTTTGTCTTCCATTCCTTTCATTAATGTTTTATAGTTCCCAGTATAGACCTTTTACCTCCTTGGTTAAATTTATTCCTAAGTATTTTATTATTTTTGATGCTGTTGTTAATGGGATTAATTTCTGAATTCTTTTTTAGATAGTTTATTGTTAGTATATAGAGATGTGACTGATTTTTGCATGTTTATTTTGTATATTACAATGTTAGTAAATTTGTTCATTAGTTCTAACAGTTTTTTGGTAGAGTCTTTAGTTTTTTTGTGTATAAGATTATGTCATCTGCAAACAGACAGTTTTACTTCTTCCTTTCTAATTTGGATAAATTTAATTTTTTTTTTCTCGCCTAATGACTCTGTGTAGGACTTCCAGTACTATGTTGAATAGAAGTGCAAAGAGTGGGCATCCTTATCTTGTTCCTGATCTTAGAAGAAAAGCTGTTAGATTTTCAGCATTGAATATATATATAATGTTAGCTGTGGGCTGTCATATATTGCCTTTGTTTTGTTGAGATACATTCTATTTTTAATTTTGAGGGAATTTTTATCATGAAAGTCTGTTGAGTTTTGTCAGGTACTTTTCCTGCAGCTGTTGAGCTGATCCTATGATTTTTATTCTTAATTCTCTTCATGTGGTATATCATATTTTTTGATTCATGAATGTCAAACAATCCTTGCATCCTAGTGATGAATCCCACTTCATGGCGTATGATCCTTTCAAAACTCTGTTGCATTCAGTTTGTTAGTTTTTGTTGAAGATTTTTGCATCTATGTTCACCATGGATATTGGCCTATACTTTTGTTTCTTGTAGTATCCTTATTTGGCCTTGGTATCAGAGTAATTCTGACCTCTTAAAATGAGTTTGGAATTGTTCATTTCTCTTCAGTATTTGGGAAAAGTTTAAGAAGGATTGGTATTAATCATCTTTAAATGTTTTGTAGATGTCACCAGCGAAGCCATTTGGTTCTGGGCTTTTCTTTGTTGGGAGATTTAAAATTACTGATTCAATCTCCTTACTCATTACAGGTCTATTGATATTTTCTATTTCTTCATGATTCAGTTGATAGGTTGTATATTTTTAGTGATTTATCCATTTCTTCTAGATTATTCAATTTATTGGCATGTAATTGTTCATGTAGTCTTTTATGATCCTTTGCATTTACATGATTCAGTTTTAATGTCTCCTCTTTCACTAGTCATTTATTTGAGTCTTCCTCTCTTTTTTTCTTAGTCAGAGAGCTGGTGGTTGAAGTGCTAGTGCTTGCAGAGTGACAGCAGCAGCTTTGGTGTTGGTGTGCTGGCTGTCCCACAGCAGCAATAATGTATGAGTTGCAGGTATAGGTGAAGTGGCCATGAGGATGAAGTCTGATTCATGGGCACCTAGAGGGCAACAGTAGCAGTTGGGTCTTGGTGCTGGCTAGCTTGAAGTGATAGTGGCCCTGGTTCTTGAAATGTAGGCATGTGTGGAGTAGCCATAGATCTAGGGTCTGGAGAATGGGTGTCACAGAGTGGCCCTACATCCAGAGGCTGGAGTTTGGGAACAAGTGTAACAGCTGTGGCTCTGGAGTCTGGGACGTGTTCAGGGTTTGGGAATGCTGGCAGTTCCATTTCTAAAGCAGCACAATAGCCACTTCTTCTTGGAGTGGGCACAGCAGCATCTCCTTCCCCAGGGTGTGTGGCAGCAATAGCTTTTGGTTACTTTGGTGGTGGATGCTGCCCGTCTTCTCTGGAGCAGGCTGCTGGGCCCTGTGCCAACCAGCACTACAGTATCCTCCACTGTGAAAGCTGTGGGGAGTCCGTGGCAGTTGTGAGGACTGTTGAGGCTTGTTCCCACCCTTCCTCTTTGTTCCTGGTTGTCTCCAGACATCTCTAAGCCAGTCTCCGCAGTGATCCTTTCTGTGCAGTTATTCTCCATTTTTTGCTGCTCTATGTTGCTCTAGGTTCCCAATTGGACTCTTGAGCCCTCCCAGAGCTATTTTCCTTTGTGGATTGCTATCTAAATTGTTGTTTTCTGTTGGGTAATGAAGGTTGGTATCTCCTACTTCACCAGGTTGCTGATGTCACTCCCCTACCTTTATCAAATCTTAACATTATGCCATACCAAAGAGCAGTTTCATGTCACTTTCTAAAGTGATATACTTTAGAAACAATGGTTACTTCTTGTAGTATACTAACTATCTGACATTTTAGTTCTGAATACCTGAGTTAGTGCTATAATGTATAAATTTGTGGAAATATGGCGATATGAAATAAGTCAACATTAATGGTGGTATATTGAAACTGATCTTTCATTTTTATGATTTGTTTTTAGTTAAAATATCAGTAGTTGTAACTTACATTGATTGCTTCTATAGGCTAGCTCTGTTACAGTTATCTGACAAATATTAGTACTCATCTAAATCAGCTTGACTTGACATCTATTAACTCTTTAAAATAATGGAATATGACACTATATAATTAAGTCAAAAAATGATTAATATTTTGTACTTGATACTTTAGAAACAGAATTTAAGAAGATAAAATAGGACTGTATGTATATACTTAAAATGTTACACTTGCTACAAAAGTTTTAGATTACCCTCGTTAAACTTTATACTGAGAAATTAATGAATTGTATTAGTTAATAGTTACTTAGGGACATAAGTCTAAAATTTTTCAGATTATGTTGAAATTATTTATATTTTCACATGAAGTCAGGAAACATCCACCACAAATTTAAAGTCTAAGCCAATTTCTAAATTTATTTTGTTGCAAAAACATTCAAGAAATCCTTTTATGTCTGAAAATAAGTAGGAATTCAGTCACAGAGTGTACATGCATCAGTGTTGAGCAATTAACATGAATAGACGAATGTGTGCATTTCCTTCCTGGCTTTCCATCCTATCAAACATTGGAATCATATTTTCCATCTGTAAGATATTATTATTTAACATACATGTTTTGAATAAGAATTATAACCTGAGTTCTTCCTTTTGGTAACAGCTTTATTGAGATATAATTCATAGACCATACAATATACCCATTTAAGCTGTAGAATTAAATGGTTTTTAGTATATTCAAAGGGTTGTGCAGCCACATATAATTTTAGAACATTTCCATCATTCCCAAAAGAAATCATCCCCCATTCCTTTCATCCTCCCCACCCCAGCCCCAGCCTTACGGGTAAGGCTAATCTGCTTTTGTCTCTATAGCTTTGCTTATTATGTATGGACTTTTCATATGAATGCAGTCATACAACATGCAGTCTTTTGTTACTGGATTCTTTTGCTTTGCATAGTGCTTTCAAGGTTCATCCATGTTGTGGCACGTACCAGGACTTCTTCCCTCTTACTAGCCTAAATTCTTGAAAATTCAAGGAATAGATCTTTTAAGAGTGTCTCTGTTAATAGGCTATTGTTCAGTAATTATACTTTCTTTTCAGTTTTTCATTAATGAAATATACAGGGCCTATAAATACAACTCAAAATACAGATGCAAAAATGCACACAAAGTCACATAATTTAGTCTTTAATTAAAATGAGCATATTTATCCTCTTAAGGGATCATGACTATTTGCTTTGATGCTGCTGGATTTTAAAGGGATTAGAATTTCCAAAGTCAAACAGTGTTTTCAGGTGGGAGATTAAAAATAGCTATAAAAATGGTTTCTTGCTAAAACTTGGCCTGTAGTATGTAGATTTAAACAAGTTTTTAAAAAATATTTTGAAGAATATATCAGAATTGTATGTTGACTTCATGATCATATTTTAAAACACAGGAAAGTAAAATTAATTATGGTACTTTATGTGGTATTCATTTACAGATTTTCTTAATCCTTAAGAAAATGCCAGTTAAATTTTTTTTATGAAGTATTAGTAAGCTTTTAAGAATATGCTCGGTTCACAGGCAGCAGAGGAACTTTGAATTCAGATTTTGGGTGAATTGATTTTGGTATTTGGACATTTTGTAACATTTATTATTCTCTTACCACTCTGACTCTACCATTCTTTCTTATCTCCACTGCCTATACCTTTCTCCTTCCTTTTTCAATTTTTTTTTCCACTTCATCCATTGTTTGTTGGTTCCTTACTCAAATATGTTTATCTAGATTCAATTTCCATTCCAATCTAGGATTGTGACACACTTGAGTGACCTTAACTTCTTGTGCAATCTGGGTCACTTTAAGAGTGAAAGAGGGTACCATTGACAGTTAAACCTAGACAAAAGGCGCAAACTAGGACCAGGCAAAACAGGATTATAGTAATCCCAGGCATTGCCTATGTTTACTTGTTAAATTTTAATTAAAAATAGGAATAAGAAGATACTTTTCCCTCAGTGCCTAATGTTGACTAAATAACATGTAATTTAGTAAATAATCTTTGTACACACCTGGACTAAAACTGTACTTTATTTGTGATGGGCATTATTAAATAGTTAAATCCAAGAAGGGTATGTTGTAATCAACACTTAACTTTAAGGAATAGTAAGTTAAATATTTATGTTGGTTTTATGGATGTATTTATGTTGTTTATTATGTGCCAAAACCAGATATTTACTCATTTAAACCTCACATTAACTGCATGAAATTGGTTCTGTTATTATCTCCATTTTATAGAGGAGGAAACTGAGACATAGGGAAGTTAAATGATCACACATTAATTAGAAGACTGAGGACTTAAACCAGATAATCTGGCTCCAGATTCCTTTTGGAGGAATTATAAGAATGTTCAACAAAAATTAATGTGGAAATACTTTACTAATATTAGTGCCTGTGGTAGACAGTCTTCTAAGATGGCTCCCAGTGAGCTCTGCCTCCTGGTGTTCATGAGTTTGTGTCATCCCTACCTTTTGGATTTGGGCTAGAACGAGTTAGTTGACATCTTAACTGTTAGAATTCTTCCTACCTACAACCAAGGTGTATCTCTCCACTTATTTAGGTCTTTAATTTATCTCAGCAATGTTTTGTGGTTTTCAGTATTTTCACATTTGTCCTTTTTTGATGTTATTGTAAATTGTATTGGTTTTTTAAATTCATTTATAAATTATGCATTACTAGTATATAAAAATGCAATCGATTTTTGATATTAGATGGGTAATATTGACCTCACAGAATAAATTAGAGAATATTGTCTGCTTTTCAATTTTCTGAAAAAACTTTAGTAGAATTGGTATTACTTCTTCCATAAATGTATTTATTTATTTATTTTTTTACTTGTTTATTTATTTAAAATTTTATTTTTTTTCATAAATGTTTAAGAGAATAAGTGAAGCCATCTAGACCTAAAATTTTCTTTGTGGAGTGATTTTTAACTGCTATTCAAATTGTTTAGGAGATCCAGGTACCTGGTAGGGAGGCATGATAATAATTTGGAGCTATTATTAACTTTATGTTTTGAGAGCAACCAGGTTTTGAGAAGAGAAAGTATAGTGGGATCATAGAAGTAGCACCTGATTTTACATGGAGGTATATTTGATCAGAGACCTCAAAATTTCATAGATATTTGGATAAACTATAGGTGCTTATTCAGGAAGGAGACAGTGCATATGAAGGATGTTGAAAATATGAAAGAGAAAATTTAGATAACCAAAATCTCAGTATTTTGGGGGTGGAAAGTGAGTAAGGAATTACAGGAGCTGAGGTTAGACAGGTAGAATGTCATTCATTGATTTATTCATTTGATCTTTATTTATTGAATTGAAAATATGTCATGTGCTGTTAGCTGCCAGGTATTCAGTGGTGAATGAGTCAAAGACTGAGCTTGATGGGTATGAAGAAAAGAAGTGAAATGTAGTGAATAAAGTGGAGAGTGATATGCAGTAATGTTAGAGATGTTGCAGGGGCCCTAGCATGAAAGGTTTTGTATGCCATGCTTATAGGTTGAACACCATAGATATAGATTTAGATATGTAGATAGATAGCCACTTCCCCTATTCATGAGTATTTAAACTGATTTCTTTTGTTTATTTTTTAGTTATTAAAAACAATGTAATTCTTTTTGTGCGCAGGTACAAGTATGTCTGTATTATATGAAGTGCTAATTAGGAGTATATGGAAATGGAAAATTCTTCAAGACATAAAATAAAGCAAACAAACAAAGCCACAGAATAATACAAAAAATCATTATTTCTTTATTTTTTAAAGAATCAACTAATAAAAAAAGAAACTTAGCTTTTATTTTCTTTACATAATGGGTGACATTGGAGAAATTTAAGCGGAAAAGTGACATGATCAAAATTTTAAAGTATCCCTGGCAGGGGTGTGGAGGAGAGATTGTGTGTGTGTAATTAAGTGCTAATATATGCAAAGCAGTGAAAAATGAGTAGAAAAAAATCAATGCCTCTTTTCTTTCTAGTTCAGAAAGGCTTTTTAGAACCCTTTGAATTAGCATTTCACTTTCCCTTTTTTTTCTTATCCCAAAGAATTGGATGCTAGGAAAAAATCTTTGAGTTCTGATGCTGGAAGATGAGGACTTGTTGATGAGTGAGATAAAAGAGAAAAGGGAGATTTGGGGCTTAAAGAAGGGGGGAAACTCCATTTAGAAGCAGGTATTAGAAGTTCTTTTTTGGTTAAGTTTTTACACTGGGTTCTTTTGGGACAATATTTACTAAATTAGCTTTACCTTTCCTCCCTCACTCCCCCAAATTTATCAAAAACCAGCATTCCTACAAATGATATCTTTCTCACTTCATAAATTCTCAGACCTGATAATATGCCATTGTTAAAGAAATATTGATAGAGATAATTCTAGAAAGTCTTTCTAGAAGAAGCAAAAGCAGCATTTGAGTAACTTACCCACTTCTTTCACAGTCTTTTCTCGACTTACATTTGCGATTAGTGACCTCATTCATTTTCATGATTTTAAATACCATTTATATGGTTAGGTACATTTATCCTTAAGTACCATTTATATCTAAATATACATCTTTAGCCTGGACCCCTCCCCTAAACTCTTTATTTGTATATCAAGTTGTCTAATTGACATCTCCATGCCTCTCAAACTTAGCATGTCCAAAACCAAATTCCCAGTCTTTCCTTTAAACCTGTTCTTTCTGCAGCTTTTCTCATTTCAGGTTCTCCCTGAATGGCAATTACAATATATTTTTCTGTGATAAAAAGCAAAAGAGGCTCCAATTAGGAAACTAATTATGAAGAAATTAATAAGTTGATACTTGGAAATTAATATATATTAGATTCAGCTGTCATAGAATTCTCAAGCCTTTTCTCTGTTTCCTTCCTTTACATTGATTTTTTGTTGTTGTTAATCTCCCATATCTTTGGTCTTATCTCCTAATAGTTAGCTTACATATGTCATGAGCTATTTTAGCAAAACATACATACTTAAAAACACTATTAAGAGGGAAGAAGAGGAATTATAGTGCTTGCAAAGGTATGTGAGGTATTTAGAAGATCCTGCCAATCAGTCCATTTTTCTGGAGTTCTAGGTTTAACATTCCCAATGGGTTTAGGGGCCTGAAAGATACACTTAAAGTAATACAGCAACTTTGTAAAAGTTCCTTTAAAAAATAAATTGTTCCTCCTTTTCATCTATGATAAAGGCTAATTGAGAAAGCAAAGACTAAGAGACTTATGTAGGGCTCTATAGTGCTGCAGTGGAAATACTGGAAAAATAAATAGATAAATGATTAAAAATAATCTTGAGATGTACAGAAATTGTCATCTCCTCTAAGAAATATTGTAAAGCTGCATTCATTCATTCACTGAGATATTCAGCAAACATTTATTTATTGAGTGCTTACTATGTGTAAATTGTTGAGATCACAGTGACCAAAAGTCTGAGCTCTTAGCTTTCACTCTAGAGAGAGAAATAGATTATGAAGAAGTAAACAAAGAAATACATACTTTCAATGTGTGATATGTATGTACAGAGACAAACTACGTATAGTAGATGGTAGAAAAGTGTCTTTAATAAGGTGGTTTGATTTAAAAGTTCTGAAGGTGGAGGAGAACATGACAAGGGCATGTGTTTTAGGCAAAAGAAGTAGCATGTGCAATGATTTAAAAGTTCTGAAGGTGGAGGAGAACATGACAAGGGCATGTGTTTTAGGCAAAAGAAGTAGCATGTGCAAATAATAAACACTAGGAGGTAAAAGAGATGGGGAAGAGTTTGGCTTGTATGAGAGTATTTGATACAAATGCATACATATGCACTCTTCCCCCCCCCCCCGTTTGTTTTTACTTTCTCTTTCTTTGAGTACTCTTGGCTGTTCATTTTGAAGAAATGCTAATTGGGAACATTATTTACATTAGATAGGACTTGTTGACTAACTTTTTCCCTTAAGGTGATTTCGTATTGGATGACTTTTTTCATGGGAGCGAAAGTGTCAGTGTCTATGGGTCTTTTCTGTGAGACCTTTCAATTTATCCAGAAAATAACCTAACAGTTTCCTATCTAATTACATGTGTTCTGAAAGATGGGGGAGAGGTGGAAAGGTTTCCTGTGAGGACATTGTCACTTTTTTCAATTTTGGGCTTTGCTATTGCCTTCCACTGGTTAAGATGTCCTTGAAACTAAGCCTCTCTAGTTTCATTTCTTCAGAAAACAAAACTGGAGTTCAGCGGTATGGAGGGGAGCTGTTTTCTAGAATTGCAGAGAATTATCCAATCTGTTGTATACAGATTTTTGAACCAATCCCTGTTTTTAGCCTCTCGTCTCCGTCCTTTCAAAGGTGGTTAATTCTTAATTTTCCACTTCCTTTTAGCAAAGATAAATTTAAATCATTCAGAAATACAGAACTAATGTTGATAGTGATAGCCGAAGTTAACTATCATAGTGATAGTTGAAGTTATCAACTAATATTGATAATGAAGTATGTGGAATAGACAAAATTTTGTTAAATTTAAGACAGATTAGTGAGTGTGGTTTTGTGACTTCATGTAACCATAGTAACATGTTAGTTGCTGAGTAATAGTTATTAGAATATCTACTTTCTTAAAATCTGCTTATAAAATCAGACATGATTGGAGTACATAGAATGTAATAGTTTCTAATTTTGTATTTAAACTCTTCATTATTAAAATAGAATTATTGTGTATTTTTTCTACGTAGAATGTATTAATTACTAGCCTTTCATTTTATTGACTTTCTTTTAAAACATCTCCAAATTAGTGATTTAATTTTGTTATTGCCTAGGATTGGTTAATTCTGATTCATCACTCAGTATTATATTTGTAAATAATGTTATATCTATAGTAAATTTGTTTTCTATAAATTTCACTTTCTCATGTTCACTTTGTCTTTCTCTTTTCCCATTGACCCTGTACCTCCCAAAGGCAGTTCTTCACTTCCTCAGTTTTTTCTTAAGTAGTTTGTTTGTGATCCTTAGTCTGGTTAGAAGAAAGCTTTGATTTCCTACTTTTTGTACAAGTGTCATATCAACACAGACTGAGCATCCCTTTGGACTTCTCGCCACTAAACTCTTTAAGAAGCCATCAGAATTGATAGATATCGTGGTACTTTATTGCATAGTAGGGTCCTCAGGAAAAGTCAGACATGTAAAATAAGTTGTTTAATAGTTTTCAGAAAAAAGCAAGTAGTTTTCTACCCAACTTGAGTGTAGAATATAAATTACTGAGTCATTTCGGTGCTTAGTAGGCATGTACTCCCTGAAGCCCTTTAACTCTGCTCTGGCTTTCCTCCATTGCCATGTAAGTATTATTTTTTTCCATGGAGTTTGTAGAAGAATAATGATAATGTTTGCTAAGTGAAGGGTGACTAAAAATAGTAATGCTTTCTCAGTGTGTGCTTAGTGAAACTTTCTAGTGGGAATAGAGGTAATGATACAAGTAACTTTCAAATCATGGATTTTGAGCTTTTGAAGTAAACCTGTTACATTACATCTCCTTTTCCATAAATAATTTCTTAAAGGAAGAGAAGTTTGTAGTAAAAATTCTTGTATTAACTTAATTGTGACTAGAGTTTTGATTAATTATGTTTTCTTGCTTTTAAAACTTACCCCTTTTTGCTAGAAGTATAGCTGTAAATTAAAGAAAAAAATCTTTTCAAATATTCTGAGTCATACTGGCATTTGACTAATACGTGCATTTAGCTGTGTTTGGTTATCTATCTCCTCTTATTCTAAACTTTGGGGTTTTTGTATTCCAAATATGTATTTGCACTCTCAGTAAGCTCTCTTTCGTACCAGTATTGGTTTTGTGCTTTTTTTTAAGCCAGTTACGTTTGCCACTTGCTATAATCAGTCCCAATTTTAGGAATCAGTGCATTTATGGAAAAAAACCAAAACATAGTTGTATTATTTCTCTGGGATTGAGCTTTTTTGGTAATAATTTTATATAGATGCAATCCACAGACCATATAGTTCACCCATTTAAAGTATACAATTCAGTGGTTTTTAGTATATTCACAGAATTGTGCAATCATCACCACAGTGTATTGATTGAAGTTATTTCAATTGTATTTTTTTAATGGTTACTTTTGAAATTTTATCAAGCATATGTAACAAAGTAAAGTTAATTAGTATTATTTTTTCCTGAACAAATCAAATATATTAAAACATTTAAATATGACCACTCCTGTTGACTTCTGTGGTATTGTTGTTCTGTATTTTATTTCAAATTTTTTTCTAATTCCACAAACTAGACACCACCACCACCATGCCACCATCACCACTACCCCTTCATTATCTTTGCAATTTTTGTATAGACAACAGTTGTTTTCATTCATTTCTATATGCGTCAACTCCTTTCTTGACTGTATTTTCTTGCATATTAGGGATCATTTTCCTTCTTTCTGAAGTGCATTTTTTAGGAGTTTCTTTAGAGAGTCTGTTTGTAGTAAACTTTCTCTGTTGTTGATCTTGAAATATCTTTATTTTGGCAGAGTTCTTGAAAGATAATTTTGCTGGGTTCTCAATAGTAGATTTATGATTACTTTCTCTCAACATTTTGAAAATAACATTTTGTTCTCTTTTCGGTCTCGTTGGTAATGTGTGAGATTAGCGTGATTGTCAGTCATTGTATGTGTAATCTATCTTTCTAGCTACTATCAAATTCTTCTCTATATCTTTGCCATTCTGAATTTCTCTTGAGGAATATATTTCTAAGTATTTCTGTTACTTAATATAGAATGTGCCTTTTGTGCCTTTGGATTCATATATTTCATCAATGCTGGAGGTTTATAAGGTATTAGATTTGCAAACATAGGTTTTCTTCAGCTTTTTGTATTTCCTCCTGGGTCTTTTTAGGTGTACGTTTAACCTTATTTAGCCTTCTATTCTCTTAATCTTTTTCCCCATAATTTTCATCTACTTGTGACTTTGTGCTGCAGCCTCTGTGATTTTTTCATATCGACAAGTTTCTTAATTCTCTCCTTGATTCAGTTTTGGTGGACTGTATGTTTATAGCAACTTGTCCATTTCTTTTAAGTTGTCCAGTCTATTGTCATATAGTTGTTTGTAGTGTTCTCTTAGGAGTTTCTGTATTTGGTGTCGGTTGTAGTCTCTCTCATTTTCATTTCTTATTTTGTTTGTTTGTGTGCTCTCTCTTTTCTTCTTGGTGAGCCTGGCCCAGGTTTGTCAATTTTGTTTACTCTTTTAAAAAACCAGCTCTTGGTCTGATTGATTTTTTCTATTTTTTTAAATCTCTATTTTATTTATTTCCTCCCTGATCTTTATTATTTCTCTCCTGCTGATTTTAGGTTTTGTTTCTTCTTCTTTTTCTAATTCTTTTAGGCTAATTCTCTCTTCAGCTGTGATTAATCTGCTATTTAAGTCATTAATAGATTTTTTGTTTCAAAATTATACATTTTTTCTTTTTTAGAAGTTTTGTTTTTTTCTCAAGTCTGCCTAGCCATTTTGACAGCTCTTTTTCCTTGTTTTTATTTAATTTCATTTTTTTGTTTTTAATATTTTACATTCACTTTCATTTTGTTCATGTGGCCAGTTCCCTATATAAAATAAAAAGTGGATTAATCTTGGATCTAACTGAACTCATGTAGTAAATTTGCCTTTCCTCTTTTAAGTTTATTTATTTATTTACTGCTTAATAATAAAGAAATGATATTTTAGGACGATATAATAATAATGGCTAAATTACACTAGGGACAGAGTGACCAGTTAGGAGGTATCTACATGACATATATATCGTATTGTTGACTTAGAGAATGGGAAGTATATGTTAAGCAGAAACATTGTAAAGACAATTCTATGTGAGAACTAAGAAAGATTAGGCAAAAATAACACCAAGTTTCACCTTCTGGGATGAGAATGATTTTTGCATTTACAAGTATGGAAAAATTGAGAAAATTATTGGCTTTAGAATGTAAGAATGATGATGGGACATTAGGATAGAAAGATCTATTTGAAGAAAGTACAGATCTAGCATTTAAAAAGTAAAAGATTGTGTATCATGAGGAAAAAGAGAGCTGAAACAAAGAGTATAAGTACCTCCAAAGGAATTAAATTTGGAAGAGCCTGAGACTTCTGTGTAACCGGAATCAGGTCCTAGAAATAGATGTGGAGTCCATTGAACAAGACAATTTGTGTAATTAAGAAATCAGGTTAAATAAAATCAATGAAACAATTGATACCATAAATTTTACAGTATTTTTCTATGGAGGTGACGAGATTTTGGGGGTGTGCATGTACTTTTGTTTTTTTTTTCTAAATAGGTCAATTTCAAGAAAGCCCAAGAAAAGATACTCAACATCACTACCTTTAAGGAAACACAAATCAGAACCACAATGAGATGCCACTACACATCTATTAAAATGGCTAAAATTAACAAATAAACAGCTAATAGCACCAAGTACTGACATATACCTGTCAGGGGCAACTGGAACTCTCATACATTGCTGATGGGAGTTCAAATGGTACAGCCACTCTGGAAAACAGTTTGGCGGTTTCTTATAAATGGACACTTACAAGTGACCCAGGAGTTATGCTTCTGGGTATTTATCATTGTTAAATGAAATTTGTGTTCACACAAAAACCTATATGCGAATGTTTACAGGAGCTCTAGTCACAGTCATTTAAAAGTGGAAACAACCCAGTTCTTCCACAGGTGAATGCTACCCAGCAATTCAAAGGAGAGAGCTATTGACACATACAGCAATTTGGAAGAATCTCAGAGACATTATGCTGAAGCTAGTCTCAAAGATTAGGTACTACTACAATTGCATTGATATGACATTCTTAAAAAGACAAAAGTACCGTTTTGTAGTCACCAAGGGTTAGGGTTAGGGAGATGGTGTGAATATAAAGGAATAGCAAGAGGGAGGGTTTTTTAAAAAACAGTAATAGAATTGTTTGTGGTAGTGGTTATACATTTATATATGTGTTAAAATTCATAGAGCTTTATATAAAATGTTAATTTTACTGTTTGGTAATTGTTAAAATAAAAAAAAAATTTTAAGTGCCTTTAAGAAAAAGGCAATTTGGCAACAGTCATAAAAATTTAAGGACATGCTGTTTTAAGTAGTTCAGCTTCTAGGAATGTATGTAACCGATACTGTCCATATGGTAGCCAATAGCCACATTTGGTTAATGAGCACTTGAAATGTGGCACATCTGAATAGAGATGTAATTTAAGCATAAAATAAATGCTTGATTTCAAAGATACACTGCAAATAAAGGAATGTATAGCATCTCATTACTAATTTTACATTGATTGACATGATATAATGATATTATTTTGGATATAATGAATTAAATATAATATACTTTTAAAATTTTTAAAAGGCCATCTTGTGCTTTATAGAGGCAATCTTAATGCTTATTTGATCCTTTACTGTTTTCCAAATGCACTGTCATAGAATCATTTGTGGAAATGTCTTCTCAGAGCTTTAATCGGAAATGCAACTATAATGGAAATGTCTGCTTTCCCAACAATGCTTATTTAGCACTGTTAAATGTATAACTATTTACATATTATTCCAAGAGTTTTGATATAGAAAGATCAAGAGACTTTGTTAATTTCATGCACCTATTCTCTAAAGCATCCATCGACAACATGATAAACTAAGTTTGTAAATTCCTAATTTAAAAACAATAAATTTGGTTCATAAGTGAATGACATTGAGTACATTTAGTTGTTACATATAAATTTGATTTTCCAACTAAAATTGCCCACTTAATTGCCTACTTCGAGTTCTGCAGTAGATCCTTTGTGGAAAAGACCGTTTCAGAAAACCTTTGATTTATTCTTTTTTCATGATCTGTACTTCAAAGTAGAATTTTTCTTGCTTGATTACACTTAGGGGAAGGGGGTTGGGCAGAAGGAGGAAAATCAAAGTAAGCTATACTTTAAAAAGAAAAGAAAAGAAAAAAAAGAAAAAGCAATGACAACCTGGAAAATGAATTTGCCTCTTTAGTTTTATATTGTTTCAGCTAAACCCTGTGATGAGGTAATTCCTGGTGAACTACTTTACAAATACTGCTGTTGTCTTGCTATCTTCATATTTAGGCAAGAGCAAATTAGGATGAACAGTCAATGCATATCTGATGAGTTAGATTTATTCATTGTTCTTAGATGTGAAATGTAGAATGGTTGTGAATACTGGGCTTTGAGATTCCCTTTTTTAAGTAGCAGCTATTAAAGTGTAAAATAAATACTTAGTAAAATGGTATTCATAGTTTCATGTTGTGTATATTATGGTTAAAATTGGTCAGGAATCTGAAAAGATGTATAACTTCAAATGCATTAATGTCCTATTTTTGTTTATTCTTTGACGATTTTTATCCTAATATGAATTTGAGTTTAGTTTTGCTGAAACAATAATAACAGAAAAAATCCAAATAAAAATATTTTATCTTAAACAATAAATTTTATATAGACTTTTGCTATTAACTGCTATTGATTATCAGCTGAACTGTATAACCTTAACTTTAGGAAGAGGGCCTTCTCAACTTTTGTTTTATTTTAAACCAGCAATGTTAAAGTCTTGCCCTGGAAATAAAAATATTACATTATCAGCTTCTGGAAATATAAATTATAAGATAGAATTTATAAAACTCTCTCCCTTTTTTTAAGTTAGAGACACTGCAAGTTGGGTTTAGAATGCTTTTCCTTTTTTAGAAAATAGTCTGATATGTGTTTGCCTCTATCTAATTAGTTGATAATTTAATTTGAATTTGGAGTATGTATATAGAGATCATATTATTATGTAGTTTGTTAATATTTTTGAATTAGTTATTTTACAGTAGAAATGCGCAGAACCTTTTGATTTTGCATGCAAACACAACACACACAGTTTTAAAGAAATTTATATTTCAGACTAATCCAAAAGTGGGGTTGAGGTGTCACTTAACATATATTTCTATATTATTTTGTGTGTGTGCCAGGAGGATATTACTTGAGAAGAAAGAAAAACAATAAAAAGACATTTTTAAGATAGTAATTTTTATGGGTCTTACTACAAATGTGCTTTTCTTTTCACTTTTATAGTAGCTTCTAAAGGTAGATTTTTCTATTCATTTAAGAAAAATATGATGCACAAATACAGACTTAATAGTTTAAGACTCATTATGTTTTCTGTGTTGCTCTCTTGCAAGCTGCTGTATATTTCTTGCTATTTGCTCTGATTTCTTAGAAATCATTGTTAAATGCTTTTATTGTTTCTGTATAATTGACCAGCCCATAAAAGAAACTTATTATTATTATACCATCTTTTTCAGAGCTTTAATTTTCTATTTTTCTTTCTGATAACATGCTCACTTAATTGTAAGCTGCCACTGATCATTTTTGGAAAGATAATAAATGAATGATTAATTACTCTCCTATGATAATCACACTTATGGGATATAGAAGTTTCTTTAAAGTATCTAATAAATTTAGAGACAGGTATCCAAACTGGTATTGAGGAGTGAAATACAAAAATTTATATCTTGTGACATTCATATTGACAGCTTGGAATGAGAAAGAGTTCGAAGTCTCATTCTCTTCACAATTGTTGTATCAATTATTATCATTCATGCTCATAAGTGTGTAATATTAATTTATATCTGACCAAAGAATTGCCTTTACAAAATTGTCCTTGAAATTCAGTAGAAGTGACCTAAATAGTTTTCCCCTCCAATATCAGAATTATTGTCCAAAAATATCGAGAAATGTTAAGAGAGTAAAAAGAGAATGATTGCTGTTGGAATATTTATTTCAATTATGATTAAAGATAATATAGCCTAATTTTATTGCTAAGTAATAAATGCTTCCTACATGTAAAAGGAAATGCTATCTCAGTTCATATTTAACTTGTGGCTCTAAATTGAGAATATAAATTTGTCTAAGAATTTTAACTTTAACAGATTTCCAAGGAAAATTTTGACTTTTATTTCTAACTTCTGAATTACTTAAAATGATTTTATGACAGGAATGCTGAACAGTGGAAACTGATATGAAGAAGATGCTTTAAGATTTCATGTAATGTTGCACTTTGCCTTTTAAATTATTTTTTTAAAAATTGATTTATAATTTGGCTTTGTGAATGTATTGAATCCTAGTAAGGGCTCTACTGGAGCTTCAAAAATTAAGGAAAGGGACTGAGAGAACAAGGTCCATAAAGAGTGAGGATTAGATTTTAGGGGCTAAGAAAGACACAGGAGACTTGAGATAGAAAGGAGGGGAAAGGGGATTTAGGATAATTTTATACCCATGAGTTTTTGGTAGCATCACCTTTGTGGGAGAATGAGGGAGACGTTGAGGGAGACAAGTCAGAGACCCTGAGAAGTGTGTGTGGAAGAATTTTATGAGCATGATTGGGCTGACTCATTTGGATGGATGGAATTTGAGAGGTGATATTAGGGTAGGGGGACCAGAAACAAAGTGCTACTTTGGAAAAAAAGATTAGTAATGAATTTCTAAAACACTTTAATTTGAATGTAGAATGAATTGGTGATTACTGTCTGATATTAAAGTACAAAATAAAGAGTTTCCCTAGATTTGACACTAGATATTCTTTAATCATTATTATCATCAGCAGAGACAAATATCTTTTTGAGTTGTTGATTTTAACTTTGGTTAAAACATTCTTTGGAGATTGGTTTAAGAGAAAATAAAAGCCAAATGAAGTTATCAAAGATTTAAATCTAAAATACCAAATTACAGGTATTGTTTGTAATGTTAAAAATTTACCAAGAACTACATTATAGTTGGATTTTATCCAAATTTTGCTTTATTACTATTAATGAAAGTTGGGGAACCTAAACAGAATTTTATCTTTACTTCAATAAGTCACCCAACTTATTTGATGCTTACTTAGAGGGAGCTTTTTAAATAGCCTATTGATTTTTCCTTCCTATAATTATTCTTCCTTACTATTACTTTCACTGGTACTCTTTTGCTCTTTAAACAGTATTCAAACTTTACATTAGAATTTAATTAAGAATTGAATAAAAGATTCAATAGACAGTTCTCTAGAGAAGATATACAAATGACCAATAAGCACATTTAAAGATGGTCAGCATCATTAGTCATTAGGGAAAAGCAAATCGAACTACAGTGATATACCACTTTGTACCCACAAGGAGGGTGGTAATCAAAAATGACAGAAAATAACAGATGTTGGTGAAGGTGTGGAGAAATTGGAACCCTCATATATTGCTGATATAAATGTAAAATGGTATAACCATTTTGGAAAACAATTTGAATTTGATAGAAAACAAAACAAATTGGCAATACTTTAGGGGTTAAATGTACAATTACCTTATTATTCACCAATCCCATTTCTAGGCATAAACCCAAGAGAACTGAAAACATGTGTCCACACAAAAACTTCTACACTAATAATAGCATTATTCATAATAGCCAAAAAGAGGATACAACCCCAGAGTCCATCAACAGATGAATGAAAACTAAAATGCAGTATCTATTCTTATATTATTCAGTCATAAAAAGGAATGAAGAAGTGACTCATAGTATCATATGGATGAACATTGAAAACATTATACTGTGTGGAAAAATGTCAAACACAAAAGGCCATATATTATATGGTTCCATTTATATGAAATACCCAGAATGAGCAAAACTATAGAAATAGAATATAGATTAGGGGTTGTCTAGGACTGGGGAGAATTAGAGTGTGATTACTAGTGGGTAGAAACTTTCTTTTTGATATGAAGATGAAAATGTTCTAGAATTAGATAGTGGTGATGGTTGTATGTGCTGAATATAATAAAACAACTGAATTGTACACTTTTAAAAGGTGAGTTTTATGTGAATTCTATCTCAGTTAAAAAAAAAAGAATTAAAAAGTGGAGGAAGATAGAAAAGTAGGCTAGAGTCAGATGATAAAATTTTTATTGTTGATTTATAATATTTCTTTATATATTCTGTATACTAGACTCTTATCAAATATATGATTTGCAGATTTTTTTCCCATTCTCTGGATTATCTTTTCATTTTCTTGATGGTGTTTTTTGGAAGCACAAGTTTTCAAATTTTAATAATTCTGTCTTTCCCCTTTGGTTCTTGTGCTTTTGATATCATAGCTAAGAAACCATTGCTTAAAATAAGGTCACAGAGATTTAATTCTGTGTTTTCTTCTAAAATTTCTAAAATTTTTTTTCTAAAATGTTTAGGTCTTACATTTAGCTCTATGATCCATTTTGAATTCACTTTTGTATGATTAGAGGTAGGAGCAAGGGGCTCTTCTTGTCCTTCATTCCTACAGAACACATTTTCCCAATTTTTGCCTTTATTTAAAAGTGTTCCTGCACTTGGGTTAGTTTTCTTCTATTCTGAATCATCTCTAAATTCTATCTTTCCTTTATGGCCTATTTCACTTGCCCAGAAATCCTTTAAAAACTTTTCCCTTTTATCCACAAGAAAACAGGAATAATCATATCTCTCATATGGCTTTATCTGTATTTTTCTTACAGCCCCTTTGTCACTTTCCATCTAGTACTATAGTTATTTATGAAAATGTATTAGCATTCCTCCCCTTAGGGCAGGTTCATAGTTTGATTTGTTTTCCATAGTTTAGCATTTAGTATATATATCTGTTGATTGAATTATATAGTGAATATAGAGGAGGCAAAAGGAAATTACAATTGTTTAGAGAAAGAATAAAATTAATCTCAAACACCAGTAGTCTAATAATCTTCAGTGACCATTGAATTTGTAGAATGTATATTGGTCCTTTATTAATTTTGTTATTTTAATGTGTAAGAAAAGGATATATACTCTTATCGTAAAATGACTTTTTCTTGTGGCATCAAGTTACAAACGCAATTTTTTGTGGGATTAAAAATGAAAGTCATTCGATGAAAATGTTCCTTGGGAATGGAGAGGAATCTTTCATTATTTAGTTTAACTGGCCAATTAGGAATAGTTAATAATATTGCTTATATTTTGTCTTCTTTTAAATATTAATCTTCTTTTACAAATGGTCACTTATAGATAATAGTGAAAAGTTTACTTAAAAAATATCCCTGCAGTGCTTATTGGAAATGTTTCTGGAAAACCTGAGTTATACATTGCCCTACTGAAGAAAATTGCCTGGGAAAACTGTGACTGACAGCTTATGCTAAGGTTTGCAATCTTGCATAGGTATCATGCCAAGTTTTCATTTATTCATTTTCTTGAAAGTGGAAGGAGACTTAGGAAAATGTAGGCTTACTGCAGAGTTCCTTTAGAGAAACCATTGTCATCTGAAAGGATGTCCCACTGAGCCTGCCTCTAGTTGTAATCGGTGATTCTTTAAGAAGATATGGAGCCTCTTTCTATGTTTTTTATAGGGTCATTTTGAGAGGATATAAATTGATCAAAACTGCAAGTTCTTCTTTCAGTGCTTTGGAGAAATAAATGCAGTTCCATGAACTTTGATTTTTGATGTGTAGTTTAGAGCAGTTTATTAGCAAACTACTAAGCAAGGTTTGCTAAAACTTGATATTCATAAAATTAATCAACATATTAGAAAGTACTGAGATACATATGATTAGGGACTTGTAAACTAGTACTAAACAGTTTCAGCTGGAAATAGTTGGATTTTCAGAAAAACACTTTATCAATGTTGTTTTGAATTAGTCGTGGTCTCCAATAACTTCATTGTTGCTTTTCAATCATACTAATAATTTATGTTTATTTAATTAGGTTTGTTATTTGGTATCATATATATATATATATATATATGTATTTCAAATATATATTTTGCATAAGCAGTCTTTACTGTTTGTTTTTGATGTATAATATTCGAATAACTATCATATTCTCAGTATGAATCATCCATAGCTTCACTGCTAAAGCATATGTACATACATTATCCTCTTCTCCAAATATATTTGTATAGGCATATATTATTGGTGATGTATGCTATGAGTGTGTAACATGTAAATAGCTTACAACATATTGTCAAGGTATGAGAATAAGATTATTGCCTTAAAAATATTTGACATTGTTTTATGATATAAAATCATGTATATATGGTCAAGTGATATGTGTTTGTGTATGTATGTTTGCTTCCACAAAAAATGCTTCTACATGACTCTACAATCCTAATTTACTCTTTCAAGGACTAACTTTGTTAATAGGTAAAATTCTGCATTCATGTTTGCCATTCTACTATTACAATTTATCATTTTGGTTCTTAAAGGCTTTTAGCATTTGCTGTTTCCGTTTTTACTTTTTCAAATAAATGTTCTTGTAGACTATATAACATCTTAACCATTTGCTGCATTAAAGATCTTTATTATTGTTATTTTTTAATTAATTAATTTAATTTTTGAGTAAACAAAGTTTATTCTAGGAAGAACAACTCATTGAGAGCTAAAACCGTTTTAAAATTTACATATATGTACTGTTCATTGTTTCTAAGGCTTTATTTATTATCTGTCTTATTACTTTCCTAACTGTATCCTTGGGCAAGTTATTTTACTTCTTTGTAATTAACTTTTCTTACCTATAAAATGGGGATTATCATAATGACCTACCTGATGGAGTGATTATGAAGATTAAATAATTCTTGTAAATATCTTAAAACAGTGCCTGGTACAAATTAACACTCAATAAATGATAGCTATTATTAATATGTAGTCCCCTTGTGGGATTAATTGACTTGATAGGAGATTTACAAGTGGAATACATAGTAAGAAAGGTCTAATTTCCTACTTCCCCACCTTTTATGGCATAGGAAAGTGACCTACAGGAGAATCTAGAACTTTTAGCTTGTGACAACCTTCAACAAAAGCATAATGTCTTTCAAGAATTCTGTGCACCTGTTACTCCATAAAATATACCTATGTTTATTTTAATAATAAAAATTTTCAGTTACCTTTTAAATTGTTTTTCTCTTTTCCCCCTCCTCAATGTACCTCTAACTTTTAACAAAATTGAATCAACAAGAAGATGCGCCATATTTATCTTATGGTTCTACCTATCTTATGGCAACCTGCCAAGCACCTCTAGTTACTCATACTCCAATTTGAAAAGTACAGGGACCAGATAGACTATGGGGAAGAACTGGCAGCAAAAGATGGACACAGCTAGAATAGGAAGAAAATGCTGATGAAAGAAATCATAGGATTGTATTAGAGTTATTTACATATTTGGCTTTTAGACATTTTTATTTTCATTTCAAGTTGTCTCAGCTGAGGCTGGAATGACAAAATACCACAGACTGGGAGGCTTAAACAGCAGGAACTTATTTCTCACAGGAGGCTGAGAAGTTCAAGGTCAAGGTGTTAGTCTATTCTGGCTCCTGACTCTTGTCCTGGGTTGCAGACAGCCACTTTTTCACTGTGCCCTAACAGGGGAAAGAGAAGGAGGGAGAGAGAGAGAGATGACCTCTTTCTTTTCTTTTAAGGACACTAATCCTATTATGGAGACCCATCCTCAAGACATCATCTAAACCTGATTACCTTTGTAAGGCCCAACTTCCAAATACCATCACATTGGGGGTTAGGACTTCAACATAGGAATTTCAGGGAGGACACCAACATTCAGTCCATAACATAAGAAAAAGAAAGCTTATAACTATTATTAGCTGTAACTTGTATCCATAATTTATTCAATTTAATAAATTGTGCATAGTTATATATAAACTGTTAAGAATAACATGACTGAATTTGTATATAATAATTTATAGATAAATAAATGCTATTTTTTATAATACACAGACATATTGCTTAGTTGGTTACCTGTACTACCTGGGACTTAAGCCCCTGTGACATGGCCAAGTTTGTAATTGGGATTCCCAGCTTCTCTTTTTGATGCCGTTTCTCATTCTTTCCTTGCTCCCAGTATTGCTTGGGAGCCTAAGTATGTATTTTGGAAAGAATGTGATAAATTCAGTCAAATGAAGTTGTAAATAATTTTCTGAAATTACAAATACTATGTTTTCTCTTCTAGAGTATGTGACTTTCATAGAGACCAAAGCCTTTGAGTAACTACGCTGCTTATGTCAAAAGACTCAGTCAAATATAGTTTCTTAATTCATTGATGAATTAATATCAATACTAAGATGTGAAATTTTATTAGAATTTTTCCAGGATTTGATACATTACATCTGGATATAATGAGCAACTTGGATAAAGATTCTTAAGCAGTGATTTTTAAATTGGGATAATGTGTAATACTCATGAATTTATTTTTATTGAGCCCTTGTACACTGTGCATTCTAAGAGCTGAAGTACAGCAGTGAACAAACAAAATTCCTGCTCTCTTTGGGATAGCTTGCATTTAAGTGGGAACGCAGATAAAAAGCAAGACAAATGAATATAGAGTAAGCTAGTGATAAGTGCATGAAGACATTAGAGACTGTAAAGTCACAGTGTGTGTTTAGATATGTGTGTAGTAATTGCTGTTTTACATAGTGTGATCAGGAGGCTTCTCTTAAGGTGATACTTCAGAGACTCAGTTGAAATGACAGAGTAAGCCAGGTGGATTTGGGGAGATATTTATGAGAAAGGCATCTGGTCAAATGATACAGGAATAATAAAGGCCTTGAGGTAGGAGCAAGCTAAACATATTCAAGGAAAATCCAAGGGACTAGTGTGGCAGGAGTGGAGTAAATGATGGTGAGTGAAGTAAAAGGTAAAATCGGAGAGGTGCATGGACTAGATCAGGTATGACCTTGGAGATCATGATAAAGATAGTATTTAACTCTTAGTGAGAGAGAAAGACAATGCAAAGTTATTTTGACTTCCAGGTGGATAACATGCTGTATAAGAGCAAGTGTGAAAGCCAAGTTACCAGTTAAAAGTTATTCAGCATTTCCTGTCAGACATAATAGGAGCTTGGACCAGTGTGGTGGAAATACAGTCGCATTCTAAATATATGCTTAGAAGGCAGAGTAAATAGATTTTTGCCATTATATTGGATAGGGGCATGAGAGAAAGGAGTAAATGAAAGCTCTATAGTTTTAGACTGACTAACTGGTTGAATGGAGTTGCTTTTTACAAGAAATGGGGAAGCATGCTTGAGGAGCAGGTTTGTAGAGGAAGATCAAGAGTTCTTGGTTATTAGATAGCCCAGACGAAATGTCAAGATACATGAGTCTGGATTTTAGTAGGCAGTATAGCACTGTAGTTAAACATTTGAGAGACATCAGTATATAGGTTGTATTTAAAGCCCTTGAACTAAATTAAATCACTCCGAAAGTAAGTGCATGTAGAGAAAAGAAGTCATCCAAAGGTTGAGTCTAAATTACTTTAATGTTTAGAAATCAAAGAGAAGAGGAAAAATCAAGAAAGGAAACCAAGAAAAACAGACAGTGGGGTAGAAGGAGAACCAAGAGAGTATGGTGTTCTGGAAGACACATTAAGAAAGTTTCAAGGAGGAGACCATGGTCAACTATATCAGATGCTCTTGACTGAATAAAATGAGGTTCTAGAAATCACCATTAGATTAGGAAAGATGGAGGCCATTGTTAATCTTAAAAAGAGCAGTTTCAATGGAAGAGTGAATTGAAAACCTGATTGGAATGGGTTCACAAAAAAAAAATAAAAGGAAAAGAAGTGAAGATGGTGAATGTACAAGAGGGTTTTTTTCAGTGAATTTTGCTATAATCAGACAAGAGAAGTCAGACAGCAGAAGGGATCATGGAGTTCATGGAAATTTTTGTGTTTATTTTTGCTTTTTAGGATGGGTGAATATTATTACATGTATGATAGTGAGAATAACCAAAGACAGGTAAAAAATTGATAGTATTGAAGAAAGAAGGGAAATCTCCAATAACAATGCCCCTGAGAAGGCTTAAAAGCATGGGCTCCAGTACTCAATATGAGATAGAGTCCTTGGGTGGGAATCTGTTGAAGTTATTCCTTGTAACAGGAAAGAAGGCAGAGCATGTACATCAGAATATTGTTGGTGAGATTTGGTGTGTGAATATCTGGACATTTTTTTCTGGTTCCTTCTACTATCTCAGTGAAATAGGAAACAATCAACTGAGAGCACATAAGAGGAAGAAGAGGTATTGAAGATTTGAAGAGAGAGGCGTGTGAAATAATCATTGATGAGAAGAGTGGAATGTAGTAGCATTGCTGAGAATTGCTAAGGCCTTACTTGAGGTTACTTCTTGAATTTAAAGTGAAATCAGTCACCATGATAATGTTTCTTTTCTTCATTCAAATTCTTCTGGTTGGGTGTAGGCATAGCGTAGAAATTTGAATTTCTTTAGGATTGGACGTTTTGCAAGTGGGTACCTTGGAGAGAGAAAGAGGAAAGGAACATGAAGGTTATAAGCAAGAGGGTGATGATAATGTGTGACCATGGTGTCTAAGCCTATGAGGGAAGTAATTGCACAAAGGTGGTGAGGAACAGTGGAAAGTGGGAAGAAGCTGGGACGACAAAAGATGGTGGTCAGAAAGTAGAATGCTTGAAATTAGCAGTGACAAAGTCTTGAATATGACCATGGGATTAGGTGGCTGAAGCAGAGGGGGGACAAGACTATTAGAATTAAAACTATTAGACAAAATTAGAATGTTGAATAAATTTTAAGAGGCCAGGATATAAGAAAGATTTTAGTTGATACTGAAATTATTAAGAGTTATGGCAAGTGACAGTGAAGACAGTGAAAGGAAGAGAGGGAGGGAAAAGTAGAAAAGGAAGAAGGGTGGGTGGAAAGATAGAGAGTGATCTAGAAAAGTGCTGTCTTCTCTGTGAAAATTATTTTGTTAGGTATTATAATAATTACAGAGAAATGTAAGATGTAAGGATCTGGGCAGTGAATTTTTTTCCTATTATTTTATTTATTTATTTTAATTGAAGTACAGTCAGTTACAACTGGGCAATGAATTTTTATGTAAAAAATACTCATTCTAAAAGAAGAGGTAAGATGAAGTAGTGAGATTGTCTGACAGGAGAATAGAATAAAGATTGATTTAGTTAATTATTTTAAATACCCAAATGACATTTGAGTGTGGGGTGCTAAACAGTTACTTTCCATTTTCATATAGGATGGAACATGTGTTTATGGTTTATGTTTCCTGATTTAACTCTGCTTTAATGCACAGACATGATACTAAGAAATCTGCAAAATAGCGTGTATTTTTATTCTTTTGCTTTTTATGAATATAGGAGATTTTTAGCAAATTGCTGTAAAATGTTACTTCCATAGGGAGAAAAGAAAGTTCCTATGAGAGTATCTAAAAGAGATTGAAATTATCCTATTGAGAAAAGATATTATTTTTTTCTTTTTGTATAAGCATATTAGAAGTTACCTAACAAATTAATTGGTTAAGACGGAATTGTGGTGGAGAGAAGTTAAAAATTTTATGTGTCTGAAACACCTTCATAATTAACTTGGAAGATTTTAATGAATGGAGAACATTTTTAATGAAGATCTCACAAGTTCTTATAAATTATGCCAGTAAATTAATTAATTAAGTATGTGGTTCTCCTGAGTTATCCATAGTCTCACAGTTTTATACTTCTAGAAATCCTTCTTCATCTTCCAATTCACCACACAGGCAAAGTGCTGGCAACATCACTGAAAATCATTTAAGAACTTGAGCTTGTAGGAACATCATGGCCCACGGTGAAGATGGGACTTTGAAGGTACAGGACTTTCATCTGCCTCAGTTGTTAATAGTTTTTTTTCCCCCTTTGGAAGTACTACATTTATTATTTAAGATATCTCTTAGTATTAGAAGTCTCTTAAAAATTGCCTTGCCCAATTTTTGCTAGTATTGCAAGAAACTAAGGGAAAAAGAGGAATTTTACTCAGATGCTAATTCAAGGGAGTGAAATCTGATTGAAATATTTAGACATGAAACAAAAAATTATGCATGACCTTATGGAATCAAAGTGGTCTTCTGACCACTCAAAATAGTCATCAAGTGTACAGGAAAAGACTGAATCCTCTTGAAAATTGTGGAACATGACTACCATAATTCATATATATTTATATTTAATATATAAAATTCATATATGTACAATTCATTAACAGTATGAATGAGATGGGTTAGGTGAAGAGTGACCAGAGGAGAAACTGGGTGGCTATAGATAGGAAATGTCTGTTTTAATCAAATAGTAGTGTAATTTTCTTTCTTATCTTATGATCAAGACATTTTAAGCCCTGTAAGTTTTATCATAATGTTTCTTTTTCTGAATTTAAATGTTTTACTTAGTTAAGACTGTTACCGCTTTCTAATACTTGGCAAGAATTCTTAAAATGGCTATGTACACGCATAGAAACAGGGTGGTAGTAATTGAAAGTGACATCATCTGGGCTATTTAATCACCTTCCAAAAACAGAGGGAGGAACAAAGTGTGTTTAGAGTTCTAGTTTGCTTTCTTGAGATAACTAGTTTACCTTATTATTTTTCATCGCTGTAAATTTTCTAAAGGGAAATAATCCTGTTGAACTCTCTTGGTATATTACTTCGATTGTGTTTGTTTGTTTACTTTTTAGACACCGAAGTGCCATTCTGGTGATTAAGCAAGTGCATTGTGGCCTGTGGTGGGCTAATGTGACAAGTATGTGGCTTGAAGCCAGTGAACTGTCTGAATCTTTCTAACCATATTTAGTTGTTTTCAGATATATAGCTGTCATGATTACTGTGCTATACTATTATGATTGTGTCTATTGTAATAGTACAACTTCTCTTTAACTGTCAAAATATAAGTTGTGTGATTTCTTTGTACCATCAGTTGGAAGATTTTTTTGGTATATCTTTTCAATGTTGCAAAAGGGACCAGGGATTTACAGTAGAACTACCGAAGCTTTAAAATATTAACAGCCCATTAAGTACAGGATATGGTTCATGAGGTTTAATGGAAAGTTGTTAAAAGGAGATGGAACTATTCCAGTGGTTGGGGAGGGTGGTTAGTGGCAAAGAACAAGGCAAAGAATAAAAAAGCTTGCTTTTCCTATAAATAATCAATGTTTGTAGATGAACAGCAACAGCAACACAGCAAGCCTCTTTTGATCCTGATAAGCAGTACTAGGAGCTCACTGAGAAGTCCACTTGGTTCGTATGTTAACTTTCCTGTTCAGAGGATATCCAGCAATGTTGTATTAAAAAAATGTCCTGTGGATTTGAGATGCTTGGCATTCATTAAATCAAACATTTGGACTTTGAAATAGCACCTACTTTGTGTAACATTTTAAAAATTACAAGGCTCCTGAGACTACTCCTTGGAATAGACTTTAGTGATTATCAAGAGAATAATAAAAATGCAAGTTTTTCCGAAAAGGATATTTTTAAAGCAAAAGAGTATAACACTTAAGAGCATAATATTTAATATACACCTGAGCCTTTTTCCTTGGAGAGTGGTACACTTCTAGTGTATATGTGACAATTAGAGTCTAATATATCATTTGTTTCCCATGCACATACTTAGGTCTTGGGTCCTAGGTCAAGGTAGCAGGTCTAGTCTTCTACTTGCTTGAATTAAATACACTTTTTCCCACAGCTCTTCAATCCTGAGTAATTTATGTAAATTCTCCGCGTCTCAGTTTTCTCTCTCTGAGGCTCTGCTACTTAACAGGATTATTTATAAGATCTAGTGAAATCATATACATGAAAGCACTTTGTAAATTATTATTTACTAAGTATATATAATGAGTAGGTAAATCAGAAGCTAAGACTCTGGAACTTTGGAGATAGATCCAATTATTGAAATCATAACTCTACTTAATGCTGCTGCTAACTCTTTTCAGCAGACCAAGGTTAGCTTTACCACTTAGGCTTCATGGTTTTTTTTCCTTTGGATTTTATATTAAATCAGTGTTATTGAATGAACTTTGAAAAAACTGAGGGCCCTGTGGACACTTGAATGACAATTACAATGAACATTCAGCCCCACTTTCATACCTTTAATTCTTTACCTGACATTCCTTTTCAAACCAGTCCATGGTATTATTGACTGTTCACTGTCTGGAATGCCAACATGTTCTAGTTGTCTATGGCTGCATAACAAATCACCCCAAAACTCAAGGGCTTAAAACAACAATCATCATCATCATTATTATTATTACTCACATATGCTGTGGGTCAGAATTTGAGAAGGACTCAGCCGGCAGTGCCAGCTCTTTCTGTAATGCAGTTGCAGTTAGACTATGACCAGCATTGATAAAGGGGGCTGATGCAGCTTTTTCTCTTCATGTGGTTTCTCCATGTTGTCTAGTTTGGACTTTCTAACAGCATGCTGGCCTTAGGGCAGCCAGCCTGCTCACAGGAGGCTCCAAAAGACAGTGTCCTGAGAAAAACAAGAGGAAGTGTAATGTTTTTTATGACCTTGATTTTGAAGTCACAAACCTGCTAAGACTCTAAAGGGAGAAACAGATCTTACCTCTTGAGAGAAGTGTCAAAGTCACAGGTGCATGGGAGATGTTATTATGACCTTCTTTGGAAAAAACAATCTGCCACATGAATGATGATTGATTCTGTCACTTCATATATAGCACTTGTTCCCTGTTAACCTGACCTCTCTAGGACCACAATATGGAATGATTTACTTTCCCTTTTCTTTTGTAACTACACAATTTTCCTGCTAGACATGAACAAGGAAGCAATAAAAGCTAACTAAAAACAATAGAACTAATCTTTATATACTCTTCTTGAATCTTAAATCAGCCTCGTTTTAGAAAGATTATTTACCATATCAAATGAAAAAAAAACCCAATTATCTCTGGAGTCATACTTAAAAAAAGATGTGCTACTAAATTAGCATTAGTTTAGAAAGTGCATTAAAAGCATGCATTATCACTGATTTGCATTAAAACTCCAGAAACTCTTGTTGGAAGAACAGTTTGTGCTATGACAGATAGTGAGGATGTTTATCCTTATTTTATTTGGCACTTTTATACACTTTTCTTATCAAATTTATCACTTCACACTACATTATAGTTATGTGCATATCCATCTTCCTTGTATGTTGTCATCTCTTTAGGGGGAAAATTTGTTGCTGATTTATTACTACTGTAGAGTGCTTGATAAACATTTGCTGAATTTGAGAAAAATAATCTATATGTTCAGGGAGTTGACAAGAATGGCTTCTGGGATGGAGATGATCACCCTGTTATGTTAACATTCCTCTCCAGCCAGCAGTGGGTAGCCCTAGGTAGTTACAGTTATTCAGTATTAAAAAACATTAGTTATTAGCACATTTCTGGTGTTGAAACCCCAACCTATTAAATCAGGGATTAAGTAATTCGGTAATTTACCCATGCTAAGTGATACTCATTCTGTTTCTTTCTTCCCCCCAGATTTATTGTGATGTAATTGACATATAACATTGTGTAAGGTTAGGGTGTACAATATAACAGTTTGATATAGTATGTATATATTATAAAATAATTACTAGAAAAAAGTTATTTAACTCATCCATCACCTCACATAGCTACCTTTTTTTTTTTTTTTTACCTTTTGTGGAGAAAACTTTGAAGATTTACTTTCTAAGCACCTTTCAAATTTACAATACAGTGTTAACTATAGTCATCATATTGTACATTAAATCCTAGAACTTCTTCATCTTATAACTGGGAATTTGTACTCTTTGACCACCTTCATTTCCCTCCTATTTTTCTACTTCAATCTCTGCCACTCCCTGACAATCACTGATCTAATCCCTGTTTCTATGAATCAGGTTTTTTTTTTGGACACCACGTGTAAGTGAGGTCATTTGGTATTTGTCTTTCTCTGTGTTTTTTATTTCACTTAATACACTTATTTCACTAATCACAATATCCTTAAGACCCATGCAGATTGTCACAAATGGTAGGATTGCCTTCTTTTTTATAGCTAAATAATATTACACAAATACCCACAACATTTTCTTTATCCAATCATCGCTCACCTATGTGTTGGCTATTGTAAATAATGCTGCAGCAAACATGGGGGTGCAGCTATCTCTGAGACAGCGATTTTATTCCCTTTGGGTATGCACCCAGAAGTGGGTGTCCTGGATCATATGGTAGTTCTGTTTTTATTTTGTTGAGGAACCTCTATACTGTTTTCCATAGTGGTTGCACCAATTTACATTGCTATCCAAATTGTACAAAGGTTCCCTTTGCCATCACTTGTTATCTCTTTTTGATAATAGCTATTCTAACAGACATGAGGTGATAACTCATTGTGGTTTTGATTTGTATTTCCCCAGTGATTTGTGATGTTGAGGATCTTTTCATGTGCCTATTGGCCATTTTTATGTCTTTTTTTGTAAAAATGTCTATCCAAGTCCTTTGCCCAAATTTTAATTGAATTATTTGTTCTCTGCTATTGAGTTTATGAGTTCCTTATATATTTCGGCTACTATCCCTTATCAGATATATAGTTTACAAATACTTTTCCCATTCTGTTGGTTGTCTTTTCATTTTGTTGATTGTTCTTTTGCTCTACTGAAGGTATTTAGTTTGATGTAATCCTGCTTGATTTTCTGGCTTTTGGTGTAATATCCAAAAGATCATTGCTAAGACCAATGTCAAGGAGCTTTTCCCCTTTATTTTTCAGTTTAAGGTTTTTAACATTTACATCTTTATTCTGTTTATTTTTTTCTGTTTTTATTCTATTATACCTTTATTCTATTTTAAGTTATTTTTTGTGAATGGTGTAAAATAGGGGTCTAATTTCATTCTTTTGTATGGGAATATCAAGTTTTCCTAACACCATTTATTGAAGAACTATTCTTTCCACATAAATTTCTTGGCTCCCTCGTCGGGTATTAGTTGACTACATATATGTGGGTTATTTTAACAAATTTAACTCTTCTCATCCGTGAACATGGGATATCTTTTCGTTTATTTGTGTCTTATTCAATTTCTTACATACATGTCTTACAGATTTTAGTGTATGAATCTTTATCTCCTTGGCTAAACTGATTCCTAATTTTTTTTGATGCTTTTGTAAATGAGATTGTTTTCTTTATTTGTTTTTTAGATAGTTCATTATTAGTATATATAAATGCAACTGATTTTTGTATGGTGATTTTTTTGGTATCCTGTACTTTATTGAATCCATTTATTAGTTCTAACCATTTGTTGGTGGAGCCTTTAGATTTTGTATATGTATAATTATGTCATCTGCACACGAGGACAGTTTTACTTTTTCCTTTCTGATTTGGATACTTTTAATTTCTTTTTCTTGCCATATTGGTCTGGCTAGGACTTCTAGTACTAAGTCAAATAGGAGTGATCAGGGTGGATAGGTCACCCTTGACTTGTTTCTCATCTTTGAGAGACTGTTGTCAAACCTTTCACTGTTGACTATAATATAACTGTGGGATCGTCATATTTGTTATATGGGCCATTACCATATTGAGGTATGTTCCTTCTATACCTACTTTGTTGAGAGTTTTTATAATGAAAGGATGTTGAATTTTGTCATATGTTTTTTCTGCATCTACTGAAGTGATTATATGATTTGTATCTTTTTTATTAATGTGATGTACCACATTTATTGATTTGTGTATGTTGAACCATCTTTGAATTTCAAGGATGAATTCTACTTTATCTGGTGTATACCTTTTAATGTGCTCAGTATTTTTGTTTGCTGGTATTTTGCTGAGAATTTTTGCATCTATATTCATTAAGGATACTAAAAGGAATTTGTAACGGCATTTTCCCTGTAAACTTCTTTAAGCAGTTTTACAAATTGTCAACTATCTGTAGGTTCAGTAAGTGTAACATTGTAAGCAAAGAGAGTAATAAAAAAGCATTCTTTTTATCTTACTACCTATTTGTCTTCTGGAGAAAGGATAATTTGTTAAGTACTCTTTGACTTCAATATTTGAATTAATTTTCAAGATTGCCTTTAAATGAACAACTATAAAGTAATACATATGTCAGCACTTTTTGAAAATCAGTTTTTAACAAGAAAAATAAAGCATTGCCAATTTGAAATGTTGATAAAATTTGGTAGAGTTGGCAGGAAATGGTTGTAGTATACTTCTCACATCCTGAGATTCTAAGTAAGTTAGAAAGAAATATAAAAATCTAATGTTTTTAAAATTGCATGATTATCATGTTTTAGATGGCTCTAAAGTTACTTGATAGTTGAGACATTTAAACCTTTAAACAATCAGAGAGTTTTAAATTTTTAAATCACTGGGCAGTTTTATAATGTTGGCTTCTCCAGTGTTTTAGAACCTACTAAAGTAGATTGATCTTTAGATTCCAACAATAAAAATATTCTAACTTTGCAAAGAAAAGGAGGACTTAGAGGCTCCTCAGAGAAATGGCTGATTTCAGGAGTAGGTTAGGATCAGTGTTAAAAAAATGATAGCATTATGTAACAAGAACACAAGAGCCCGATTGAAGGGGTTCACATTTGCCAACTTGGGACCAACTGGGCATCAAAAGAATTAATTACAGTAATAAATTATAAACCATTGAAAAACTAGTAATTGATGTATCCATAAATAGAAAGAGAGGGTCTTCTAATAGAATGCTGAGGGTTGACTGTAAATATAGAGGACGTCTGAGTTGGAAAATCATCATGGTAAAAGTTAGATCAGGCAAAGATCATGTATGAATGTTAAATCTAGAGAGAAATTTTGATGAGGATCAGGGCATTCGAGTGACTTCAAGTAACAAGTTACTTATTAGGTTTCAAAAGTGGAAAAAAAAGTCCCAGAAATTATGCAGCGGAGAAATCAGGCAACAGCTTGATTAGGTAATAGAAGTGTACAGAATGAATGAAGGACAAATAGACCTAGTATATCTCCAGATGTGATATTCTGGTCAAGAATGCCTGATTTCATCCTAATCACATTAGACAAATGCAAAATGAGGAATGTTTTATTTAAAGAAAGGAAGAAGGAACATGTCCTTTAAAAATGTCAGTGTTATAAAAGACAAAGTCTGTGAAAATGGGTACATAAAAAGATATTGAAGAGACATGACAACTAAACATAACACATGACCCTAGACTGTTTTTCCTGCTGGAGGAGAAAAAATAAGTACTATTTAGGGCATTATTAGGTCAACTGGCAAAGTTAGAATATTAGATAAAAGTATTTTATAAATGTAAATTTATGTAGTTGATATTCTTTGTGGCTATACAAGAAAATATGCCTAAGTGAATTTCTTAGGAAATATACACTGACATTTTAAGGGTAAAGTTTCATGATGTGTGTAACTTACCATCAAATGGTTCAGAAAGAGATTTATGTGTGTATATAGAGAGCAGGGTGTGAATAATAATGCAAATAGAAATTGTTAACAGTAGCTGAGTCTGGGCTAGTCCCTATGATTTTGGCAGCTGGTATAATCAAAGCTGTGAGAAAGGTTGTTGTAGTAAAGATAAAAGAAAAATAGCAATGAGCTTATTGTTAATGTCCTCATCTCTATTATTTTGGTGTATTTAGGTATGTAAGTAAGAAGGGATGCAAACTATTATCTGTTCTTTTAGCATATGTACAGTTAGAGAACAAACAGCATACTTACTTTCAATGACCTGAGTGACTATGAATTTTACCGTTACTTGGGAAAGTATTTGCCAATCTGTGCTTGTGTACTAACCATTCTTCTGTTTATACCTTACTTTGAAAGTTCCCTTTGCTTCTGTCCTGCAGCCCTGTAGCTAATCTTCTAATCTACCCTAATTTTCACCAGTTTACTGAAATCTCTGGCAGCCTATTCTCAATCACTTCTTTACTTATTTTCTCTTCTAGTCTTTGACCCAGAGTTCCTCTTATGAATTAGTCAGGAGGATTCCTGACCAATTCAAACAGTTTTAAAATGCTTGACTAAGCAAGTCACAACACCAGGTGATCTCTCTCTCTGTAGTAGACCTGGTCTCTGATGAATTTTGTTGTATTTGTGTCTTTGTTATTCTTAATATGCTTGTATCAAACTATTTATGGAAAGAGTTTATTAATTAAATGAAAAAACTACCTTGTTTTCAGTGACTTTCTACTTCTTTCAGGATTGTTGGAGAGGGCTAGAATTATTTTATAACCTGTTGAGCCCTAGCTACTTCAGCTTCTAAGAAACTTCATGATTTCAAGCTTTGAGGGTTCTCTTGAATACCTGTTCAATAGAACAGGTTCTCTTTGTTAGAACCTCCTGTTCTCTTCATTAAATCAAAGAAATACATTTCTAATGATAAACTCCCAAGAATGGTCATTAAAGGTGACTTTTTTTCACTCGAATGATGCCACAAAAATGAGTATTAAATCTGCCAATCTCTACTCATTTGTTAATTTCTGCTATATCAAGGCTGAAAATGGAAATCAAATCATGCCCATCAGACCACCCTTCTCCACCCCCCAACTATTACCATGGACTGGGAAAAACAAGCACACCTAGCGAAATGCCAGATAACTATGTAATAATAGATATGTACAAGGAAAGGGGTGGGTACTACATTTTAATGAGATCTATCTTGGACTAAGCACTATTTATGCATTATCCCAGTTTCAAAAAAAAAAAGAAAAGCACTAATTCCTTTTAAAGAAAAAAATATTGTCTCAGATACTCAATATGAAATCTAAATATTTTATTATCATTGTTATTTAAATATAAATGTGCAAATATAAAACAAAGTATGATTTTCTTATGCTCATAGGTCTTATAGAATCATAAAACCAAAATGAATTATAAATATAATAACAAGTACAAAACCAATAAAAGTTACATCACCTTCAAGGCAAAAAGTATTATTGGGGAAAAGGGTATACCTCAAGTGGTAGAATGCATGCTTAGCATGCACAAGGATCTGGTGCATGTACCTCCTCTAAAAACAAACAAACAAACAAACAAACCTAATGACCTCCCCCCACAAAGACAAAACTATAAAAAAAAAGTATTATTGATACTAAATTGCCTCTCAAAGTGATTATGACACATGTTCCTGTGAGTTCAGCATGCCTCTACCATTGTGTGATGATGATTCTCCCGCTATTTTTCTTTATTCAAACTGTTAGAAACCTTCATTTATAGAGAATTATGACCTCACTTGGCTTTCACTTGGCACAAATAAATTTTTTATGCAAGTTCCTCTGCTGGATTCTCATTAAACTATGACAATTAAAGTAGTCCTTATGGAGGACAATGTAACCCAAAACACAAATGTGAAAGCAGTACTTTAAGAGCTGAAAGTTCATTCACTCTATATGCTTATTTTTATCATACATATGTTCATTATTTTATGAAAGATTGTCATCAGAATGAAGATCTAAAACTAAAAATAATAGATCATCCCTGACCAGGGGGAGTTTGTGCACCCCCTGGATGAGAGACTGCATTATCAAATTTAATCCTTGTAACAACCTTAATAGATTGATATTTTTTTCTCCATTTTACAGATGAGAAGACTGAGGTTCAGAAAAATTAAATGCTTCAGATCACATAGTAGAAAGCATATTTAGGAGAACACTTAGGTGCATTGGACTAGAGCAGGGTAGTAATGGAGGAGCGATAAGGGTTAGGTTGCATGTTATACTTAGTGTACCAGTCTTATAACATTTATTGTACAAATTTTATCATTTATTTTTTTTCTTTGGTCTCACACCTTATATAGATATGCTAAGGCAGAAGAATGCTATGTTAAGTTCACTATTGTTTCAATTCACTGAGTAGTCTTTTGTATATGGTAGCATACGGTAATCAACAAATTTTTTGGCCAAAAGATTAACCAACAAACCTCACTGTGGAAATTTTCAGGGTAACCCATGAGTTTAATCCAATGAGATGCACATCAAACAACTTACTGATGATCTCCTTCATCACCTCTGAGACCATACATAAACGTCACTACTATAAAACTGTTGATGATTACCTATTTGTAGAGTAAGAAACTTATTCCTGAAGTCAAGTGCCCTGTTCCATCACTCAGATATCAGGTTGACTTGACTTAACCATGAATCTAAAGTAACAGTGACCTTACTGTTAACCTGGCAGACATTTTAAAGCCTTCAATTTAAAAGTTACATTGTCACCATGTATAAAGTATAAAATTCTAGTCCTGTGCTGGAGGTAGAATTATAAAATTTGAAAAGTGTTAAAAAATGTATAAAATTTGAACAGCTAGTTATAATAGTTTAATGATGGAAATAAGGGATGGTGGAATTAGCTAATCTGTGAGCTACCTTTTCTTTCTTATTCTGAATGTGCTTTAAATGAAGTGACTATGAATTTTTTTGTGTGTTCAAAGGTAATTACATATATGTGTGTGTGTGTGTGTGTAACTAGTTTTCTAGCATTTACACTAAAATTCAGACTAGTGGTGTAGGCTTTATTTCTTAGTACTGAATATTTTTATTAAAATAAATAGATTACCTATGCTGGGATCAATAAATGTCAATTATCGTGCATATTTCCCCATATTTTGAACCGAAGAATGACTCTACTGAAGAAATTTCAAGTACCATGGAAGGCCAATATGAGGTAATTTTGAAATTGTATGTTATCCAAATAATTAAAATAGAAACCGGCTTGCATTGTTGTTCTTCCTTCTTTAACAAATCAAATGAAATCATCTTTGTTTCTCAATAATTATTTTGTATTCATCAGGAGCAAAAAGTTAGTGCAAGTTAATGGTTGTTAAGATGTTGATTAAAGAAGCTAATAGCAGTGCTTGTTAAGGTCACAGGCCCTCATATCCCCTGTGTTTGGGTAAAATAAATTGATATATCATTACTGAAAGGCATTTTGTCAATACGAATCAACAGTCTTAACATTTATATACACCTTGGATCCATCAAGTGCATTTTTAGGAATCCCTTTTAAGGGCATAGATAGATACATCATCAAAGATTTATTTATAAGGATATTCATTGCCTTTTTTTTCATAATAGGAGAAAACTGGATGCAATATAAGTAACCAATTAAGGAGGATGTTTAAATATAAAATTTCAAATATATACAAAAGTAGAATAGACATACTCATTAACCAATGTCAATAAAGGCACTTTTTTAAAAAAAGAAAAATGTGGGATGTTTTCAGTGTTAGGCATGATGTCATAATATATGGGTTTAAGTTCAGTTAGAAGAAAAACATCTAAAGTGTAGCTGAGAAACCATTGCTATAATTCTTTGTTGAGCACTCACAAACCTGGTAGAATATAACTTAATTAGTAAATTACAATCTTTGTTGTTAAAATATTCAATTATCAGGCTAGAGGGGTTCTGATTAAATAAACTAAAATCTGATTACCATAAACACTTTTTCTTTTCTCTGACCATAGAAGTCATCACTGCCCCACAGGTCTTAGTCCTTCCTCTATGCTCAGCCAAAATGAGAGTGGTAAATTGTAATCATCATGTTGAACCTTATGTTTGGGCAGTGCTTATACTCTGAGATATTTCACATACTGCACTATTCCTTTTGATAATTTTTAAATTCCTGCAACCACTTCTTCTCAGGTATTATAAAATTGGCTGTGTTTGCTCCTTTATAAAACACTCAGTAATTGGATACAATATTGTGCTGTAGCAAATAGGAAGGACAAGCATCCTTCTATCCTGATGCTTTTAAAATTCATTGAGAATCAGATTTATTTTGAGAAATTGTTTATCGTAATATGGAAAGGATTATTCAAAATATAAATAATAGTATATGAAATACTAAAAATGTAAACAATAAACATAATAATAAAATGATAATTTTTTTTTAAACTAAGTAATACCATGAGCCAGTCCTCTGCTAAGTACTTTATACATATTAGTGGAGTTTTTTTTTTTTTAAGGGGATTCACATGTTGAAGAGAAGTGAAGAAAGTGGTATATACAGAGTGGATTGCTTGAATGGGGATACATTAAAAATAGGGAGGCCAATTCAGAGACTGTTGGGACAAATCAGACTTGAAAGATTAAACTGAATTAGCACTATCTTGAAAAAAAGATTGATAGAATTGATGGTTAATTGGATATCAGAAGATGAGACGGATAAGCTAAAGATTATTCAAGATGTCTAGGAGCATAATGATAGTATAGAAAAATTTGTTGGAGAAAATAATGTATTTTGTATTTGATGGGATAATCATACATCTAATTTGAAATGCCCATTTGTCAGATGCTGTATGGTTGGATTGTATCTCCCTAAAAAAAGAAACTTTGAAGTCCTAACACCCAGTACCCCAAGTGACCTTACTTGGAAATGGAGTTGTGGCAGATCTAATTATTTAAGTTAAAGTTATGTCATTACTGGAATAGCATGGCCCTTACTTCAGTATGACTGGTGTCCTTATAAGAAGAAGAGAAGAGACAAAGAGACAGAGACAGAGACACACAGGGAGAAAACAGCCATGTGACTACAGAGTCAGATATTGAAGTGATGCATGTATAAACCAAGGGGTCCCAGGGATTACCAGCGAATAAGGGAAGCTGGAAGAGGCAAGGAATGATTCTCCCCTATAGGTTCCAGAGGGAGTATGGCCCTGCTGACCACTTAATTTAGAATTTCTACCCTCCAAATTGTGAGGCAATGAATTTCTGTTGTCTTAAACCACCCATTTTGTTGTACTTTGGTATACAGCCACAGGAAACTAATACAAATGCTAATGCTATTGTTTGATTATTCTTTTTAACCATTCTCTTTCCCCAGCTTCCTCCCTGGGAAGAACTTAAAAAAACAAAACATAAATAAGTAAATGAAGTCAAAAGTAGAGAGGAGAGTTTGTTAAATTTTTAAAAATATCTTCGCATTTATTAGTGTTTTATTTTCTTATCATTATTCTTAAATGGAATTTTAGTGTGGGCCAAATCATCTTGTTAAATTATGCAGGGATAGCTCATTAGAGTGTTCTGCATATGCTTTCAGGAAATAAAGATAATAATGAGTCTTTCCAGCTTGTTTGGCAGTTTAAAATCCCATAACCTACATTTTCAAGAATATCAGATGTCAGAATGAAGTGGAAATTTAGCTATATGAAATGGGAAGAATATGGAGATAACAAAGTAATCAAAGGAAGCATGGTCACAGGGCATGTGGTAATGACATACGCTCAAACGCTTTGAGGACTTGCTATAATAAAAAAAAATTAAACAGGGAGAGAGTAGTAAATGCTTGTCTTTGTCACTCTCTTTAAAGAGGTCCCATTTAAGTGCTTGTATTAATGCTGGTGTCTTAACTGTCAAATTCGGCTTTTTTAATGATTGAAAGGATATCCAGGTTGTGTCTAGTTTTAGACACTTCCTTTTCCCCTTAATAGGCTTTTCTGGCTTGGTTTCTGGTGTCAGTCTATCTGTCTGTCTGTATCTATCTATCTATCTATATATCTTTCATGCAGGAATATTCCTCTTTTTATTTTGCTTTTTAATTTTTGAAGATTGGTCAGTTAGGCTACCAAATATCTGACATAATTTGGGAAGAATAACTCTTTTAAGTGCATGGAAACATTTGATGTTTTGGAACTCACCATGCCTAGGCCACAAGTTTTTATTCTTTTTTAAGTGAAAATATAGACTGTGACTCTCATTGACCTTGCTACATAATTTCCTTTTCCCAGATGGTATACACTATCCATTTAGTTTCCATGCAAAATTCTCCCTTTGATCATTTTAGTAAAGAACAGTCTTTATTTCCCTAAGTTCTATTATCGACTGTGAAACCTGAGTGACTCTATAGTTTTGTTGGTTTAGATGATTTCTAGAATTGTTATCTTGCTGCAGAATTAATCATAGCAAGAGAAATTATGCCAATGTGGAAAACTGTAGGCTGAAAAGTAGCCAGGTAACTCATATTTGTATACTTGTTAATATACCTAATTTATAGTACTTAATATCTTTATTCAGTTACTAATTTGATTAAATAAAATGCAAAAAAACTTCAATATTCACTCTTAATAAGATGCCATAGGGTTGTTTAAGTGGATACTTAAAATTTTTTTGAGGTATTAGTTTTCTATAAAATATGATTTGGCTGTAATCATAGTTCATTTTTGCTTTATTCAGATTCTACTGTTTTGTTTTTTAAAAAATGAATCATAATAGTGATTAATGGCTCAGCTGGCTAGGAACATAAGAAGATTTGAATGTTTAGCCTCCATCAAAAAGATAGTTTGTCTGTCTGAATTTGTATATTTCATAGTTTGAACCATATGAAACCGCCATGTTGTATGTCCAATAGAGAACTTAATATGATTCAACTTGTTACTTAGCTTAGAATAATAAAGACTGTGGTCTGTCCTGCTTTTGATGCTTCTTCGCAAGACTGTAACACATGAACTATAAAGCAACAGTTTATCCCACTTAGGCATCTTTTGGTACAATTAGGATAGATGTTCATATTTGAAAGATAGTCAATTTTTTAATCCAGTACTTTAATTATTTTACACTTTAAGATCAATTCATATTTTGAAATCACGGTTCTACAGCTGATGAAACTAGTACTCTGTATAAAAGTAAAAGTCCCCTCTTACTGCTTAAATGGATATTTGATTATTTAGTTACAACAAATGAAACAAAGACAGAAAACCGAACTATTACCACTGGCTTCATTATGGAATTAGATTATTCAAATAAAACAACGTTCTGGAAATGTAATATTAAATTAACTTTATTTGAACAGATACAAAGCTGCTTCCTAAGGGGAAATTCTGTTTTTTCCTTTATCACTGCATACGTATGATAAAGAGTTTTGTTTTGTCAGCAACACAGAACACCTGCACAAATGACATTTCTTAGTAACCCCACTCTTGCAGAGTTAGAAGGGATTATCCAAAAGGAAATGTTACCCATTCATTCTTCTAGGATAGCCCTTATTGTAATCAAATTAGATTACTAAACTAAGTGATACACCTTACAAAGACTCAGATTATAGCTTTGTGTCTCCTTTCAGTTTATCCCTGGTTCAGGTTCCTTCTCTCCCTCCAGCTTCTTCTTCCTTCCTTTCGTTCATTATTGTGCCGAGAGTTGGTAAGTATTGTTCAGTCCCAGACAGCTCTTAACACATCGTCTAATTCAGGGAAACTTGAAAAGAAAATGTTATTCAGTGTCCCTGTGTAAAAACTTGGTGAAATTCTTTGTATACTTAATGTTAGAAGAAGTTTGTTTCTGTTAGCACACAAATATGCATCCTGTAATTAAATAATGAGTATAATGGAAAATTAAAAGTAAATTATTTACTGGTTTAAATTATTTCTTTGTGTGTAAAAAGAAGAGTGGAGGTAGCCAGTCCAAGGACAGATATAGTGGCTCCCTCTAGATTTCCGTTCTGCTGTACTTCGCATGTGGCTTTTATTTTCTTTCTTCAGACTCAACATGGCTGCTGCATTTCCAGGCATTACGTTTACTTTCCAGGCAGGAAGAAAAATAAAAATGGTCTTTTTCATGAGGCTTCCTCCCACTCTCTACAAAGAAGGGGAGTTCTCACCAGGGAATTCTACCTGCATCTCATTGTCTAGGATTGTGTTACATTCCTAAGAGTATTTTTGCTTTCTAATTCTATAGTAGAGGAAGGCAAGGGAAAGTGGCATTGAAATGGGTATTGAGTGACACCATGAAGCAACAAATGATAAACCATTCCAGACTAGTAAATTCCAGGCCAAATGAGTTGATCTTTGCATTCTTAAAGCAGATGTGCTTTGAATAGCATCAGGATCCAAAAGAAATCTTGTTATAGGTGAAATGATAGCTTAAATAAACAAAAGGAGTTTCTCCTCTTAAACATAGAAAGACAAATTGATTTCTGATGATCATATTTGCTAAAGGAAAATGTAAAATTAGAATGGGGAGGCAAAACAGACACACTATGATCAACTCCACAAAGTTAATTGACCTTAAATCTTATCTTTATGGAATCTTTCATTTCAAAATATAGCCCTCTAAAGCTTCTGAATTTCATGGCTTTAATGAAGGTAGATTTTCATCCTGTGATTTTTTTACATCTGTCTGTCTGTCTATCAATGTGTCTATCTATCTATCAATAAAGTTGACATACACTATTATATTAGTTTTATGTATACAACATAGAGATTAGACGTTTATGCACATTATGAATTAATAACTCTAAGTCTGGTAACCATCTGTCACCATACAAAGTTACTGCAATATTATTGATGGTCTTCCCAATGCTGTACGTTACACTTCCATGAATTAATTATTTTATAACTAGAAGTTTGTATTTCTTAATCCTTCTCACCTATTTCACACCCCCCACCTGTGGCAACTACCCATTTATGCTTTGTATATGTGAGTCTGTTTTCATTTTGTTTTATTTGTTTTGTTTTTTAGATTAAATATGTAAGTGAGATCATATGGTATTTGTCTTTCTCCATCTGTTTTATTTCATTTAGCATAATACCCTCTGAATGTGTCTTTTAGCTTGTGTTAGCCTGCTAGTGGGCAAGGCCAGGGCACTGGGGGTCCTGGGGCTGGTTCTGGCTTCCTGATGAGCTCAGCAGGGTCCTAGGTTCTCTGACTGCAAGCCCTGGGGGCCCAGGAGTTGTATCAGCCTGCTGGTGAGTGGAACCATGGCCAGGAGCATTCTAGGGGGGCCTGCCCACTGGTGGGCAAAGCTGGTCCTGGGCTAATTCCTAGCCTACAGGTGGGAGGAGTCAGGTTCTGGGGACTCTGGCTGCAGGGCCCTGGGAGTTCTAGAGTTGGTGTTGCCCCACTGGTGGGTAAGGACCTTCTTAAATTTACTGAGATTCATTTTGTGGACTAACGTGATTTTTTCTGGAGAATGTTCCATGAACTTGAAAAGAATGTGTACTCTGATGTTTTGGAGTGGAATATTCTAAATCTATTAAGTCAATGTGGTATAACATGTCATTTAAAGACCTATATTTCCTTGTTGATTTTCTGTCTGGATGATCTATGTAAGTGAGGTGTTGAAGTCCCCTATTACTATTGTATTAATGTAACTATCTCCCTGTATGTCTGTTAATATTTGCTTTATATATTTATATGCTCCTATGTTGGGTGCGTACATATTTTAAAGTGTAATATTTTCTTGTTGCATTGTTCCCTCTATCATTGTGCAGTGCTCTTTGTCACCCTTTACAGTCTTTGTTTTAAAATCTATTTTGTTTGATATTTATATTGCTACCCCAGCTTTCTTTTCGTTCCTGTTTACGTGGAGTATCTTTTGCAATTCCTTCACCTTCAGTCTGTGTGTCTTTAGATCTGAAGTAAATCTCTTATAGGCATCATATATATGGGTCTTGTTTTTTTCCTCCATTCAGCCACCCTATGTCTTTTGATTGGTACCTTTAGTCCATTTATATTTAAAATGTTTTTGATAGGTGTGTACTTATTGCTTTTTTGTTATTTGTTTTCTAGTTGTTTTTGTTGTTCTCTGTTCCTTCTTTTGTTCTTTTTTCTTGTGACTTGATGTCTTTCTTTAATGTTAAGTTTATATTACTTTCTCTTCAGTTTTTTGTATGTCTGCATAGGTTTTTGGTTTGTGGTTACCATGATGTTCATGTATAACAACCTGTTCATGTAATAATTGATAGCTGCTTAAGTTCATGTGTATTCTAAAAGCACTACATTTTTAATCCCCCCAACATTTTATGTTTTGGACATCATGTTTTACATCTTTTATTTTGTGTATCACTTAAGTGATTATTTTAGATATAGACACTTATGATGCTTTTGTCTTTTAAGCTTCATACTAGCCTTATAAGTAGTTGATCCCCTACCTTTACTATATGTTCGCCTTTACCAGTGAGTTTTTTTCTTTCATAATTTTCTTGTTTTTAGTTATGGCCTTTTCTTTTCCATTTAAAGAAGTCCCTTTAACATTTCTTCTGTGGCTGGTTTAGTGGTGATGAACTCCTTTAGCTTTTGTTTGGAAACTCTATTTCTCCTTCAATTTTGAATGATCACCTTGCTGGGTAGAGTATTGTTGGTTCTAAGTTTTGTTTTGTTTTTGTTTTAGTCTTTGGGTATACATTGTCAGACCTTTCTGGCTTGTAAAGTATCTGCTGAAAACTCAGCTGATAGTCTTTGGGGGTTTCCTTGTATGTACCTAGCTGTTTTTGTCTGCTGCCTTTAATGTTTGATATTTTAATTACAATGTGTCTTGGTGTGAGTCTTTTGGGTTCACCGTGTTTGGGCTCTCTGTGCTTCCCAGACATGGATGTCTGTTTCCTTTACTAAGTTAGGGAAGTTTTCAGGCATTATGTTTTCAACTGGGATTTCTGTCCTTTTCTCTCTCCCTTCTACTTCTGGGACCTCGACAGTGTGAATGTTAGTATGCTTGATGTTGTCCAAGACGTCCCTTAAATTATCTTCATTAATTTTTTTTTTTTTGCTGTTCCCATTGGGTGATAATTCACTACTCAGTTTTTCAGATCACCAATCCACTTTTCTGCATTCTCTAATCTACTGTTGGATTCCCTCTGGTTTATTTTTCATTTCAGTTATTCTATTCTTTAGTTCTGATTGTTTCTTTTTTATATTTTCTATCCCTTTTTGAAGTTCTCACTGAATTCATACATTCTTCCTTCGAGTTTGTAGAACATCTTTATAACTATTTCTTTGAACCCTTTATCTGATTTTCTCCCTGGAGAAAGTTCCACCAGATCTCTACCTCTGGTACATGTCCTAAAATTAGTCAATGAATATCCTTCTTGTATGACCCAGCTGCTTATCAAGCTGTTGGCTCTGCACTGGGACTCGGAGCAAGTGAGCTTGTGCATGAGCCCTTCAAGAGTTGAGTCTCCAGTACTCACAGCACTCTGGCTCTCTTGGACCTAAGCCCCACTGGTTTCAAAGCCAGATATATGGGGACTCCTCTTCCTTATGCAAATCCTCCATTCTGGGGAGCCTGATGTGGGCTCAGACCCCTCACTCCTCAGGATGACCTCTGCAGTTGTGATATCCCTCCTGTTTATAAGTTGCCGCACTGGAGGTGTGGGTTCTAATTAAACCGTGTCTCTCCCCTTCCTACTTGTCCTGATGTGGTCATTTCTTTATATCCTTAGTTGTAGAAAATCTGTTCTGCTCATCTTCAGGTCCTTCTCAGAGATAGTTATTTTATAGGTAGCTGTAATTTTGGTGTGTCTGCGGGAGTAGGTAAGCTCAGGATCTCCTTACTCTGCCACCTTCTGATAGTTTTTTTAAAAAATAGAAATAAAGCCTGAAGTAAGAAAAGAATTTTGTGCAGTAGGATATGATATAATAGTATGATCTTAAGTAGAATTTTATGTGATTGGTTATATGTGTAGTCTTGTTTGATTTATATATAATTCTATTTGATTTATCTACAACAATTACAGGTTGGTTCCCCAGGCGGCAGAATTAATATGCAAGGAGGCAAGAAATCTTTCATGATGATAGTGTAACAAGGGCTGAGTTTCAAAACTCCAGGGGGCATACTCATATTGTATTCTGTATGAATGTTATCCTCAGGAGTTGTGCGACACGACAGTACTCCATGATATATTAAGAATACTAAAAGAGAGTAGTTATTCAGTGAAGAAGCTCTGAAGACTGAGAGGTCTTTTATTCTGGCTAACTCTGATTATCAGTAAGTCATTTTCCCAGACAGAATCTTTTGGTCTTAAAAGGCTGAGGTCAACTCTCACAGCTGCAGTTTCTCCAGGGAAAAATAGTCCTTGTACTTCACCACAGGACTTTCACATCAATATTTGAAGAGAGAGAACCATGTCCTGCAGTCAAATTGAGGATATTTATACCCCTTCCAAACACAGAGAGGTTGGGTTTTAAGATGGTAAGCTGTTTGGCAAGATGACAGGAGTTCAGAACACCAGAGTCCTTGTCACATCTTCATGTGATTTTTGCACTTTAATCTTTTCTAAAGTCAAACTGGATTGTGAAGATAGCTCTCATTTGGCTCTGAGAACTTTAAGTTATGGTTTAGACAAACTTGAAATATCTTGGAATGATTTTTAAATGATTCATATTTAGGTACAAGCTTTTCACGATGTTAACATTTCTATTTGTCACAGAAAATCATTCTTTTTTGAATAGTTGATGATTTATTTTGATTTGAAATTATAAATCCCAAAGATAATTTTCTTACCATGAACATTGTATTGTTTGGCCAGTGGCTCTCCCTAAAGATTTTTTAAGTCTCTTACCTTTAATTGAATATGTAACACAGCATAAAAATTCACTAAGCAATGCTTCCAAAAGTTATTTGGTTTTAGTGGATTATGTATAACCCCCTTTCAAATTTGATGAAAGGAGTCAATAATAGTAAAATGAATTTAAATACATTTTCAAGATGTAGAAACACTCGTTGCCAAAGAGAAGAATGAGTATTGGTCTGAAATGAATTAGTAATAAACTCTGTATCTTATACCAGAAAGTATCACTTTGGAGGGAGGGAAAAATAAGGATTTTAAAAATTCATGTTAATGCTAAAACTTTCTTTTACTTTGCTAATGCTAATTTTTAAATTTGCCAAAGTGGCATTATTTGCAGTCTAAACATAAAGGTTACGTAATTTTCCTAGCATAAAAGAGGTTGAAGCTCTTGTTACATCCTTGTTGGCCATAGATTACTGTCTTGGAATCTTATCATATTGACTTTAAAGTAGAAAAATAGAGAAACCAGCATTTGAAGCAGCTTAAGCTGAAATTACATCAGTAACATACTATCTATATTCTCTGGTTTTTTCCTTCAAAAAGGAGAGTATTAAGTATTGTATCTATATGAGAATTATAATATTTTATCTATGGATTAGAACATAGAACTAGGCTACAATAAATACTTAATATGAAAATTACTTTAACTATATTTTAATACATGATAGATCAGAAATACTGATAGACTCCTGCATTGTGTTGGGTACATCTTTATGCATTCTACATACTATATAAGACCATGGGAAAATGTTAGTTGTTTTAATTTGATCTTTTGAATTTTGGGTAAACTGGGGTTTGTTATATATTCCTTCTACATTCTCTGATGTCAGATATTTAGAAACAAATTATTTTTATTCAATGATATTTAAAATTTTCCTTTTTAAAGAAGTTCTTTACTGAAATAGGATAGTACTCTTTAGTTTTAAAATCACATTTATGAATGACTTCTCTCCTGGAGTGAAAATTGTAGACTGGGCTCTATTTGTCTCTACCCCAACTGAAGGCAGAAATCTCTTCTGGAGTCAATCAAAGGTTAGCAAGATAGAAATAAAATAAACGATTGGAAGAATTGAGTCCAGTGGTTCCTGCTATTATGGTAACTTTCAACTGAAACGTGGAATACTCTTCAAGCTCTATTTCCCATTGTTAAGTTAATACACTAAATGTCTTTAGAATATGATTGGGACAATGTTTACTTTTCTAGATTTATAATTTGATTTTTTAGGAAACAGTCTCATAAAAGTACTTACACTTGGATAATTTGTTTTGGAGAAGAAATAATGTTCATTGACAGAATTCTCTCTGGGTTAAAAAAAATAAAATGAGATGATTTTTATTCATTTTAATTGGTTAGTTTACTAAGCTCATTAAGTACTTTTCTATTCATGTGGAATATTTTCATCTGGCTCTCCTGGCAATACCATGAAATTGAGAGGGTCACTATGAGAAAATTATGGCACAATGAGATGACTTGCCAAAGGGTATATGCTAGTTACTAGTAGTTCCAGGACTAGAACCCTGACCTGACAGGCTAACTTCATGTTCTCTTTAGCCAACCACTGTCTTGTTTTATAGCCTGTTGATCACTATATGCCGATTTTAACATCATAAAAATGAGCTCTTTAAAAAAAATCTACTGAAATGATTCTTTTGAGTACACTACCATTACTTCATACAAAGCATGTTTTTTGAGTGATAAATACAAAATTACCATGATTAAATAAAATAATTTTTTACTCATGAAGACAGAGAATGGAAATAAGGTGATGCATTGAGTTGAGGCATCAATTTCTAGCCCAACCGACTTAGATCTTTATCCTGGCATGAATTTGGTGGCACCTCCTAGTCCCTCATGGACTTTTTTCCACATCAGACAAAAACCACTGGATGGTTTTGTGCAGTCTGGCAGGATTGTTAGTTGCAGTGGTGTAGAAATGGAAACAATTTGGGAGTTGTAGGTTGAAACTGAGGTGCCTGGTTCTATGAAGTGGTATTGGTACTGAACTTTGAGTACCAAATTTATGTATATATTTAAAACAGTTTTTTTTAAGATGGATGCTAGTGGTGACTATTTGAATGTCTTTGGAATACTGAGACAGTCAACATAATTGTATATCTTATAAAGAAGAATTTTGGCACAGGATGGCTTGTAAATTCACTGCAAATTTAGAATCCAAACAAAATTCATTTCATGTTTGTATAATCTATTTTAAGCCATCTTGTTCTTACTAAAAGTTTTTTTTTCTCTAATCTGTAGTTTTTGTTTTTAAGGCCTTTTTCACTATGGGATTTTATATTCATGAGCCTGCTGAGTCACTTCTAGATGGTCCCCAAAGAGATTGATGCTGCTCAATTTGCAAATCTTTATTCGCAAATCATTTTCATGGATTTACAGATTTCACCAAGTTCTTGGAAGAGTTTACATGGTAGAGATAGGATATGATCAGTACCTTCCAAAAGCTCATTTTCAAGGGGCGTTAGACTAACATAGTAAACTATTTTAAAATGTGATACATTTTATAAAAGAGATTCAGCATTAAGGTTGTATTTTTAGCAACTTCTTTATATGAAATAGATAAATTTGGAGATCTTTCAAGGACATAGTCTCTTTCTCCTTTGAAGTCTCTTAACATTCACTATCTTAGATCTTGGATCAAAGGACCATTCACAGTGCTTTGTAATGGTAGACTTTCAATGTATGAATGAAATAAGGGAAACAGTTTTGAATTACAAATATGATACTGTCTTAAAATCTACAATTTCATTAATTTTTTACAAGATCATCTTATCTAATTGCTGCTGAGGTAGTTATAATACATGCAGTAGTTTTTGTTTTAAGTCTTTTGGTTTTATTGAAGTATAGTACAATGTTGTATGTTACAGGTGTACAATATAGTGATTCATAATTTTTAAATGTTATACTCTATTTATCATTATTATAAAATATTGGCTATACTCTTTGTGTTGTACAACATATCCTTGTAGCTTATTTTATACATAATAGTTTGTACATCTCCCTACTGGTAACTAGTTTGTTCTACCTGTGAGTCTGCTTCTTTTTTGTTATATTCACTAGTGTGTTGTATTTTTTAGATTCTACTTATAAGTGATATCCTACAGTATTTTTCTTTCTCTGTCTGGCTTATTCCTCTTAGGGTAATACCCTCCAAGTCCATCCATGTTGCTGCAAGTGATAAAAATTTCATTCTTTTTAATGACTGAGTAGTATTCCATTGTGTATACATACTACTTCTTTGTCCATTCATCTATGAATGGGTATGTATCTTTTTAAATTAGTATTTTTGGTTTTTTCAAATATATGCCTAGGAGTAGAATTCCTAGGCCATATGATAGTTCTATTTTTAGTTTTTTGAGAAACTTCTAACTGTTTTCCAAAGCGACTGCACCAATTTATATTCCCACCGAACAGTGTATAAGGGTTCCCTTTTCTCCACATCCTTGCCAGCATTTGCAGTTTGTGTTCTTTTTGATGATAGCCATTCTGATGGATGTGAGGTGATGGCATTATGGTTTTGATTTGCATTTCCCTGATGATTAACGATGTTGAGCATCTTTTCAAACGTGCCTGTTGGCCATCTGCATGTCCTCTTTGGAAAAATGTCTGTTTAGGTCTTCTGCCCATTTTTAAATTGGGTTATTATTTTTTTTTTGATGTTCAGTTGTGTGAGCTGTCTATGTATGTTGGATATTAAACCCTTATTGGTCATATAATTTGAAAGTATTTTCTCCCATTCAGTAGATTTTCTTTTCATTTTGTCTATGATTTTCTTCACTGTGCAAAAGCTTTGTGTTTAGTTAGGTCTCATTTGTTTACTTTTGCTATAATTTCCTTTATTTAGGAGATAGATTCCCCCCAAATATTGTTATGACTCATGTCAAAGAGTGTTCTGCATATGCTTTCATGTAGGATTTTTATGGTTTCTGGTCTTACATTTAGGTCTTTAATCCATTTTTATTTTATTTTTATGTATGGTGTTAGAGAATGCTCTAATTTCATTCTTTTACATGTAGCTGTCCAGTTTTCCCAGCACCACTTATGGAAGAGACTGTCTTTTCTCCATTGTATATTCTTGCCTCCTTTGTCATAGATTAACTGACCATAAGTGTGTGGATCATGGAGTAGCTTTATACCTAGTTTTGAGTGCAGTAAATTCTATTAATTATGCTTTTACTATTTGCTTGACACTCTTCTTTTTTACCTTCATCCCTACCCACACCTGCAAGCAAACTCCATACCAAACCCAGTTAGTGGCTCCCTGTCTGAAGTAGTGGCTATATCACTATTAATCTTATCACTCCTAAAAAAAATGTGACATCGTCATTCAAAATTAAAAGCTAAATAAAAGTGAGTTGAAATATGGAAGGAAAGCAAAGATGGAGAGCTGAACACCTTCAATGTTCATTCTCCAAAATACACGATTTGAACATTCTCCTAAGACTTTAGGGAGCAGCTGCATCAATATTTGGTTGAAACTTAAAATCCCTAATAAATTCCAGCTTCCCAGCAAAATAGAGTTTGAGCAAAGTGATAAATGTTAATATAGTGTTATTCGCTGGAGTTAATTTGAAGAGACATTCACAGAGGGGATCCCTGGAAGGGATAAAAATGCATGTAAACAAAAGACATAAAATGCTAAACGAGAAAGGTGTAAGATGTTTTCCCTAAGACAAGAACTGGAAAGCATGGCTCTTTGGGGCTAGCCAACTGCTCTCTGGATCCTGGGGGATGGGGTCCTGTTGTTCAGTGCTTCCTTCATATTGCATGCTTTCCATTCTTATGCAGGAAAAGAATAGCAATCTTCATTTGACATAATTGTGGAGAGGTTCACCGACACACCACAACCAAGAACAGGATGCAGTTCTCCTTTTGCAGAGATCAGGGCGCACGCACTCTCTCTCTCTCTCTTTTTTTTTCTGAGGAGAGCTAATTAGCATGAGACCTACAAAAATGTTTTACTTTTCAAGATAAAATATTTATAGCTGACATTATTTCAGTGAATTATTATTAGAAATGTCTGCCTTGCTCTATTTTATTTTTGTGATTCCTTGTCATGCTTGCAAAATAATTATCATATTGATGAATTGGATGTATGAAATACATTGACAAAACCTAAAATTACATACATTTTTTAACTATTTAAATGTAAGCTAAAAATATGTCTATTTAAAGTAGGAACCCTGGTACTAAAAAAATTTCATTCAAATATGAATGGTTTCTTAGCATCACTTTATTGTATGAACGTATGTGTTTGTGTTTGAGCTAGGAGTCAGGAATGCAATAATGAAATTAGGGGATGGAAGGAAGCAATTTAAAAAATAAAGAAACAGAATTAAATATATATAATTTAATGTTATGACAGTGATGATCAATTCCAGGCATATTTTCTGAAATAACTTCATTCCTGAAGAGTATGTATTTTTAGTTTTATTAAATGTGTTCCTAGACCTATTTTAATACTAACACAAATTCTAAAAAATTAATTTAAATGAAGCTGATAATGTTAATGTTATTAAAATAGCATCTTTACCATGCTTTAGAGAGAGTATTTCATTTCCTTTTTACTCATTTCCCATGGGTAGGGTAAACCCAATTCTGTTTATCCAAGGTCGTTTTGTGTTTTATCTCTCAAGTGGTCACTATTTTGAAACCTTAGTGGCTAAGTGCCATGACAGGCTAAAGATGGATTTAGAGAATTCATTTGATTTGAGTGGGTAAAATACTATCTTTACTTTGGCTGAACTTTTTTTTTTTTGGTTCAGTAATGTTGAATATGGGTGTCACAGTTTAATTTCCCTTTTGCTATTATAATTCCTTTATGAAAGGAGAATCATGTCCTATGTAGCATAGGAATTGAGTAAGTTCATAATGGAACTTGAAACCTTGGATGAAGATAAATTTTCCAACTATTTTGGTATTTTGAGGGTCAGTCTGAATTCTGGAATGTTGTTCTTTGTGTCTAAAAAATTTCTACCTGGGGTTATTATTGCTTTGCCTTTGTACAGTTTTAACATATCATTGTCATTATATTTTTAAACTATCTATATAGACTCATTTTCATGTTATATTCATGTTGATGTTCCCATCAATATGATGGTTTTGTGATAGAACATTGCAACACACCTTTGTGTTATGATGAATCCATGAATGGACATTAGGACTTTTGCTCAGAAAAATTTTTAGTCTTGGAAGCAGTGTAAGGGGCAAGAAACAAGAGGAATAAACTAAAAGATATACTAGATTTCGCCAAAAAACAGCAAGAGCACTTTGGGGATTTAAAATTTGATTTATAACTATTCCAAAAAAAAAAAAAGCTGACCACTTTTACAGTGCTCATGAGACTAGAAGAATAGTTGTTTTGGAAGAAAGGTTAAGGATTCTTTTAATTGGCAGATCGAAAATATTCACCAGCCAAATAGGCCTTCATACTTGCCACAAAACCTTTCCTGACAATTCATTTATCTTAACTACATTAAGGCTAGTAATTTTTTAGTTTGGCAACCTCCAAGAAAACCTTATTGAAGATTCAAAATAAATTGTGAGGCAGTTCCTAGCTTGTTCTTAGTTTCATTATAATTCTACAAATATCATCTTTTAGTGTCCGTTTTGTGAATTTAATTGTGACTCTACAGAAAGTAGGATATTGTTAATTGCTTCATTATGTTTAATAAAAAAGTTATTGTTATTTCTAAATTATGCAGTTTACTGACGTGAAATTTGGAATTTGCGGTTAAGTTTTAATAAAGAGATGAAAGAAAAGTCAGTTAAAAAGTCAGTTACTAGCATTGTCAAACATAACTGCAAAAGACCAATTCCCAGTAAGTACTGAATGAGACTAACCTAATCAATTAGTTCACAAATCTTATTAATATTAACTAAAGCAATAATAATTAAAATATCAATAACATTTATTTTAAGCTCTTAGTGTCCTAATATGGACAGTACATATACAATACCTAAGTTTATCCACAAAGCAATTCTAGAAACTGTAGTTACTATTTTTCACATTTTATAGATGAGAAGACAAGTTATTCATATAGATGAGGGATGGGGTTATTCTAGAATCTGTGCTGGAACTCTGTTAAAGAAGATACTAGGGGAGGGTATAGCTCAAGTGATAGAGCGCATGCTTAGCATGCACAAGGTCCTAGGTTCAATCACCAGTACCTCCTCTAAAAATAAATAAACCCATTACCTGTTCCCCTGCTAAAATGAAATAATTAAGTAATATAATAAATAAATAAAATATTTTTAAAAAATAAAGAGGATACAGAAGCAATAGAAATCATTGCCTTTTCTCCCATAGGCTTGCAAACTAATTGGAGAGATAAAACTAAATGGAAAAAAGAACAATGAAAAATATGAGGCAAGATATAGTTTTTGTTTGTTTTTGTTTGGAGGGGGGAGAGGTAATTAAATTTATTTATTTTTAGAGGCAGTACTGGGGATTGAACCCAGGACCCTGTGCAGGCTGTACATGTACTCTACCATTTGAGCTATACTCTCCCCCTACAGGATATAATTAATCAATAATTTAAGTGCAACTGGAGCTTAAAAGAGAGACCACCAGAAGAATCAGAAGAAAATTCTTCCTGGATGAGATGAATCTTAGATAGGAACATAGTACTGTCAAGATAGCACGGTCAGATCATTTAGAGCCGTATAGGCAGTGATATGTCATGGGTTTTTTTTGTGAGTGTAATATTACCATTATGCTTATTTGAAATACAGTACTTGTCATCTGGGAATGGCAATGTTACCCTTTTTTTTCTTTTAACTGAAAGAGGAATCAAGATAAGAGATCTTAAATTTCATATATACCCAAGAAAATAATGAGAAAATAGAGATTATATATATGCCTGGAGATACCCTGCAAATTTTTTTTGGCTAAGAAAAACCATTAATGATTCCCTGTGATTATTGAATATTCTGTTTTATATTGAAATGTATTTGTATCATTGTCATCTAATCTGTTCTAAATTTCTTTTAATCATGGAATGTGTTTTAATCAAACTTGTGTAGAATAGAATTTTTTTCATTAAGTTTTTTTAACATCAAAATAATGTATTATTATGGTAATAAACAATAGTGTCTTGCCCCATTCTTTGTCAGCTATTATTTCTGGGAGTTAGTACTCTATCTATAAATAATATGATTTCTATGACAATTTTTGATTTGTCAATTTTATATACTTTTTGCTTCTTTTACAGATAATAATTTCACTGATTCAAACCACTGACTGTATGCCCATCTTCTTAATATAGTTAATCATTTTTAATTCCTCTTTTGGTTACCATTTTCACTTTAAACAATGAATTAACCTTTATTTCTTATTTTATCAGTTATAAACATCTTTTGCTTCTGCACTTTGTAGAGGACAATATTTGTGTTCACTTAATATTTTTTAAAGTTGACTAGAAGCTTTGTTCAGATGGAGTACAGAACATCATGATTACTTTTCTTCTCCATGGCAGTTAAGCACTGATCTTTATCTTTCATCTCTTAAGTACACTTACTCTTGAATAGTATTTAATATATAATTCATGTCTTTGTGATAGCAATAAGTGACTTGCTGGACTTTATATATACTTCCATGTTAATAAGTTCCTAATCAGTGGAAACCACGTCAATTTAATTTTCTTGGTATTTTATCTGATGTAGCTCCACAGATAATAAGGTCATTATGAAAATACCTTTTTTGATAAACTTGTTCAAACAAATCTTTTTCAGTTAATGACAGAATAGAAGGCCTAGTGGAGCAAGGTAACCCAATAGTTATAATGTATTGTGATCCTGCAAGCTTTTCATTGTTTTCTGCAAAAGAAACTGGTCAATATATTGGGAAATTTTTAATCTAGCTTTTTGAAATTATGGCAGCATTTTGGTTTTTCCGATCTTCTACCCACTAGCCTCTGAGACAGTGAGTGTTGGGCTGAAGGTGATGGAGCAAATTTGACAAGGCCTCCATAATCATATTTCTTCAAAGGATGATGAATTTTGGCATGTTGGTTTTTTTAAGAACACTTAAATTCCAATTATAGACTTGTGATGGTTAGGTGTTCTAATATTCTTAATAAATTATTGACAATTAAAATTAGAGCAAAAAAATAAAAAAACAAACAAACAAACAAAAACAAAGCATACAGACTTGTGGTTACCAGGGGGGTAGAGGGTGGGAAGGGATAGACTGGGATTTCAAAATTGTAGAATAGATAAACAAGATTACACTGTATAGCACAGGGAAATATACACAAAATGTTATGATAAATCACAGAGAAAAAAATGTGACAATGAGTGTGTATATGTCCATGAATGACTGAAAAATTGTGCTGAACACTGGAATTTGACACAACATTGTAAAATGATTATAAATCAATAAAAAATGTTAAAAAATAAAATAAAATAAAATAAAATTAGAGCAAATATGGTAAGAGACATCAGTATCTTATATCACAGTATAAAGTGGTGTTAGACTAAAATAATTTAGCAAATTGGAATATTGGTTAGAAACTAGGATAATGAAATATTGTAGGGAACAAATATAAAGCAATATGGATAAAGAGGAAAAATAGCATAAACTCCAGAGGATGAGTAACTGACTATATTTAAGTTGAAAAGCCCCTTAGTAGTAAAGGCATATAGTATTATTATGGGTTAACATTGTAGTGCCGTGGTTAAAGCAAGCACAATACAAGGTCACATAAGTAATAATCAAAAATGTAGGAAACTTGAGATTATTTTCCCATTGTACTTGGTCAGACCCTTATGAGAGCATTGTTTCTAGTTCTGGGCTCTACCACTAAAGAAGGACATGGAGAACTTGGAGAAAGTTCAGAGGAGTACCACAGAGATGATTAAAGGGTTGAAAAAGAAACCTAAAAGAAAAATGTTAAAGTAGCAGGGATTATTATTATTCCAGAGAAGAATTAGAGGTATTTAATTTATGTGTAAAAGATGGAGAACAGATGTTCTCAATCTTCACTGAAGGTTAAGCAAAAAGAAATCAATTTACCCTGTGGCATGAATAATTTAGATTAGATATGAGGAAAATTTTACACGTAGAATGTTAGAATAAGTGACTTTGGGACATACGAAATCTTCTGCAACACTGTAGATTCTTGCTGATTACATCAGGCTGCTCAAAGGGCATTTCAGGCATTTATTACCCTAGTAGCTCATTAGGTAAACCTACGTATTTTTCATTCTTTTTTTTTCTGACTGAGAAAAACTAACAGTTAATGGAGAAATTCTGACTTATCAGTTCTTAAGGAAAATTTGTCTACTTGACTTGATAGAGGTAATGTAATTAAAATTGTAGTCAGTTCTATTAATAAGACAGTATAATATGATGTTCCTATAAATAAGAAGGGTAATCAATATGACCTTTTTCCCCACTTTCTTTAACTAGACCATGCTTTAGAAGACACATGGCAGTTGTTCATTATTCATTGGTTTGATGGTAAATATCAATAAAAGAGAAATGATTGGGTTGAAGTTTAATTATATTTCTATTTTATATTTAACTTTTATATATATACTCACAAATGATAAAGTGCTTGATGGTGGTTTCTCAGAGTCGTCCTTTCATATGCATTTTTAAAACACAGTCAGGCTTTTAAAGTCAATGTTGTTAAACAGTTTGCTGACTGACCATAAATAAAAAATTGTTTACCTTTACAAATCAACTACTAAAGTACTGACAAGCAGAACTAGACTATTGGTTGCTTGTGGCTAGATTTTAAGATCCATATACTAACAATAGAAAAATTCTTCTCCCTATTGAGCAATGCTTTACATGTATATTATGCTTTTCCTTTTTTTGCTTTAAATAGCTTCTTTGGTTTTGAGGTTTTTGAGGAAGAAGACAAAATAAGCTGTGTACTTTACTTTAAGGCAAAGAGCTGTTGTGGTCTACCATGTTCTGTAAGACTGAAAAGATGTTATAGTAACAATTTAGAAAGAAAAAAGTTTTAAATGTAGTAAATTGTAAAGTTATTTGTATTAACCATCCTTATATATAAATAATATAAAATGAACTCATCAGTTTTTATTGTTTCTAAAGCATTTCCATTTTATGTTGATGTCAAATATCGTTTTTTCTTAGTATTGAAGGAAGTTGTAGTTTTTTTAATACGTAGGTAATTTGTTTTCTAAGCAAAGAGCAACCTGTTAATTATTTTATTTTTAGAAAACCAACCTTTTATTTATTTAACAATTTTATCCATTTTTGTTCTAGGTGTAATGGTTGTAAGTATTTTAATATTAAAAGTACGTAATATGTTTCTTTATGTAGCTGTGAAGGAATATTGAGATTCTTGTTATTTACTCCCTAAAGAAGAAACTATATATCTCAGGGTGGCATTTATTAGTTGGGTGAATTTAGTATACTCTAGAACCTGGCCCTAACCTTACAGATTAAAAAATCTGATTTTTGTCAGCATGGAAATCCACTTTTAAAGATATACTCACAATTACCCAAACTCTTAAAACTGATCTATATGAAATCAAAATGCCCCATTCATTGTAACTTACAGGGAGAAATATGACTGACAATACACTAAAGTCCATTAAGTTAACATAATCAGTGCTTTTCTTCCTTGTGACTAAACCACATGAAAAGCTTAATCATAATCTGAAGACCATTTAGGATTTTACAATGAGAAATATAAGTATTCTAAAGGTAAGAAGCCCATAAAACTCTCATAGTCACTGTCTTCTGTTCTGTATTCTCTCTCTCTCTCTGTTTGTTTGAATGTTTGGGGGGTGATGGACAGACTACATTATATCTCTACTTATGTTAGTATTTGGGAGGAAAATGACATTATTTATATAAGTAACAGTGGTACAAAACAAAGTGTGAAACCCAAGAATGCTGTAATAATTACAAAAGGGATAGGTCACTTCAGGCATAATGAAGGATGAGGTATTTGAACTGGGGCTAAAGGTTGTCTCCAATTTCACAGTAGAAATGGGGAGGATATTTCATGATCAAAGTGTGGGGTGTAAGAAAGTTCAGGGCATTTTTAGAGAGTAATGAGTATCTAGTCAGATTTGGCTAGAGTAAAACACGTATGTGGGGAGAAGTAAAAGATAATTCCAGTAAGGTAAATTGAGATTTTTGAGGGGTCTTGAACTCCAAGCTAATGTGTTTAGATTTTTGGAGACAGTTGTATTTCTGAGTGGGTGAATAGCATGAACACATCTATGCTTTGGTGATAATATATGAGAGTTGGATAAAAGATACTTGCATTCATCCCAACAGGAGATACTTAAGGATGTAAGCTAGGAGTTATAAGTAGAATTAGAACTGACAGGATGATGCAGCTACACTGGGAAAAGGTTATCCAGTTCATGTGAAAGAAGAAAAAAAAGGAGGGCACAAAAATAATTCTAAAGTGACCAAAGTTGAGTCCAATAAATTGTACTCCAGTGGTGTAAAAGAGTGAAAAACACTTTCTCTTCCTGGTGATGCCTGACTAAACCTTTATGATCTTAGAAAAGTCCTAAGCTTCTTCAGATAAGGGGTATGTTAGTCTTGTCCTTGTTTTTCCTTACCCTATCACATGGTAAGCTCTCAGTAAATATTTGTTGAAAAAAAATTTTTAATTTTCTAATTTGTTAATATGAGAGAATCCTTTAGCAGATAGATTTTTAAGGAATCAAACTTATTCCATTATCTACTTACCAAGGCAACACTATGTTAAATGTACCTTTAAAAAATTTCTGTTTCCCAGGTGATAGAAATAAAAGCAAAAATAAACAAATGGGACTTAATTAAACTTACAAACTTTTGCACAGCATAGGAATCCATAAGCAAAACAAAACAACAATCTACAGAATGGGAGAAAATATTTGCAAATGATGTGACTGACAAAGGTTTAACTTTCAGAATATATAAACAGCTCATACAACTTAATAACAAACAACACAATACAGGAGATGGGCAGAATACCAAAACAAGCAATTCTCCAATGAAGACATACAAATGGTCAATTGAAAAAAATGCTCAATATTCCTAATTATCAGAGAAATGCAAATCAAAATTACAATGAAGTTTCACCTCACACCAGTCAGAATGGCTATCATTTAAAGGTCCACAAACCATAAATGCTGGAGAGGGAACCCTCTTACACTGTTGGTGGGAGTGCAGTTTCGAGCAGCCATTATGAAAAACAGTATGGAGATTCCTCAAAAAACTAAAGTTAGACTTACCATATGATCCAGCAATCCCACTGCATATATCCAGAAAGAACTCTTAATTGGAAAAGATATTTGCACCCCAATGTTCATAGCAGCACTATATACGATAGCCAAGGCATGGAAACAACCTAAATGTTCACTGACTGATGGCTGGATAAAGAAGATGTGGTATATTTATACAATGGAATACTACTCAACCATAAAAAGAATAAACTAATGTCATTTGCAGGAATATGGTTGGACCTGGAGATAGTCATTCTAAGTGAAGTAAGCCAGAAAGAGAAAGAAAAATAGCATATGCTATCACTCATATGTGGAATCTAAAAAAAAAGAAAGAAAAAAAGAAAAAAGATATTAATGAACTTATCTACAAAACAGAAACAGATTCACTGACATAGTAAACAAATTTCTGGTTGCCAAGGGGAAAGAGAGTGGGAAGGGATAAATTGGGAGTTTGAGATTTGCAAATACTAACTACTATATATAAAATAGATGAACAATAAATTTTTTCTGTATAGCACAGGGAACTACATTCAATATCTTGTAGTAACCTCTAATCAAAAAGAGTATGGAAATGAATATATGTATGGTTTATATATGACTGAAACATTATGCTGTACACCAGAAACTGACACACTGTAACTGACAAAAGAAGTTTTTTCTGCTTCCCTGACACAAACACACAAGAACTTCATTATTTAACTTTGTTTCGACCCCTTAAAATAACTTTCTTCTTAACTGGTGACAAGGGTATTGGGAAATGGGCTTGTGGAAGCATAAACTGATATGACTTTTCTAGAGGGCATTAATTGTATAAACACTAAATACTTACTGTGCTCCAAGCATTGTGCTGAGTTCTGAGATACAGTAGTGAGCAAAACAGCCCAGTCCCTAATCTCAAAGAATTTGCAGTCTAGTGGGAAAGACACTTACATGAAAGTACCAGTCTGGTAAGAGCTATGAAGGAAAATTTTAGGGAGTTTGACAAGTATTTATTAGGGGAACCTCATCTACTCAGGGAAGGCTTCCTTGAGGAAGTACATTGACTAGGAATATGTAAGATTAGTAAGAGTAACTTAGCAAAAAGAGTAAGGTCAGTAAAAAAGTATTTTAGAAGACGGAAGAGCAAGATCAAAGTTCATGAAATGAGAGGAAACCAAAAGAAGGCTAATATGACTTGAGATTGCAAAGAGGTGGAAATAAGGCTAGAGGAGTGGGCAGGGCCGAGATCATGACCATCTGAATAATAATCCTTAAATGTGTTTCGTTCCTAGGAATTTATGAGAAAATGGTCAGACAAACGTGTAAAAATTTAGTGATGTTCATTGTGATTAAGTTTCTATCAGTGAAAACCTAGAGTCTCAGTTATATCTGATTTAGATGATATTCAGGTAAGACTCTGGGCTTTAGAGTTGATACTGGAATGAAGTAAGACTATTGAGGCTATTGGGATGGAACAAATGTATTTTGTACATGAGAACGACATGAATTTGGAGGGTAAGAGTGAAATGTCATGGACTTAATGTTTGTCTCCCCCACCTCCAATTCCAATGTTGAACATCCCCAATGTGGTGGTATCTGGAGGTGGGGTCTTCGGGAAGTAATTAGGTTTAGATGAAGTCATGAGTGTAGAGTCCTCATGATGGGATTAGTGCCCTTATAAGAAGAGGAAGAGACACCAGAGCTTTCTCTTTTCATGATCAAGCACCAATGAAAGACCGTGTGTGTGCCCACAAGGAGAAGGCAGCTCTCCATATGCCAGGAAGTGAGCACTCACTAGACACTGAACATGTGACCACCTTGATCTTGGAATTCCCAGCCTCCAGACTTATGAGAAGTAAACATCTGTCATTTAAGCCATCTAGTCTGTAGTTTTCTGTTATAGCAGCCCCAGCTAAGACAGGTCATTTTATAATCTTTTTCATTTATCATAAAGAGCAGTATATATTCTCACATATATTGGGTTAAAATAATTTTTCTCTTCATTATTTTATTACAGTTGTCTTTAGAGGTGAAGTCAGTTTTAAAATGCTGCTACCTCAGGACATGTAAAGAAAGCAGGAAAGTGCTGGGTCACTATCATTTGGCTTTTGCCACCACATCTAAGAGATCAAAATGGAACAGCATAGTACATAGGACATTCTGTTTGGAAGTTAGTCTATGACTTAGTGTTAAACAAATGAGACTCAAAGTTTAGATTTTGGTTCATTCCATTTTCAAAACTAAATCATTGAAAGGAATGCTTCTTTGCAGTGATTGTTTCTCTTACATAAGAATGGAATGGATGAAGAATGGAATGAAAAGATTTTAAGAACCCATGTAGGTATTTCATCATTGTAAGGTGGTGCTATATATTGCAGGCCTTAAAATGGAATTTAATCATGTGGTTTGGTCAGTTTCTCCTGATAGCCACACCTAGCCAAAAATGATTAGGAGATTAAAGAGTTGAAAGTACCCACCACAGAAAAGTATACCAGAGTTATAGTAACAGATATTTAACCAACTGTGGTTTCGATCTTGCTCAATCAATTCAACTTACGAATTTAGGGTAAGGAAATGACGTGTATGCATTCATCTGCTCATCCAAAAGGAACCCTGACTTCCCTTAGGTATCTAACTTTATGTCAATTTCCTATGATCACATTTCTTAGCTCTTTTCCTTCTGTCCTAAGCCCTTTATTATTCTTTCATGAAAAGAACACAAAGAAAAAAGCACCACAATGATAAGGTAATGTTTATCTATCCAAATTCAGAATCCAGAGAACTTTTTCTAATAATATTTCAGCTTTTCTCTCACTACTTGTACTCCTTAGCCTTGCCTGTGGCTTAGACCAAAGGCTGAAGTTTAGGGGCTCCTGCCACAATTGGTTTGGTCAAGAGTTAGCAGAGATTGATTTGTTTGAAGGGTGCTGAAAGTGGGTAAAGGAGAACTCCTTCTCCTTGGTCTCTTCTTTCTTCAATTTGTGTGACAGCAAGATAAGTCCTAAAAGTACACTGATTATACCTCTGGGTTAAAGCAAGATTCCTGCAGTTTTTTCCTTTGCAGTTTTCCCTGAAATGGCTCAGGTTTGGAGGAAAATAAGGCAAAACCATAGTATGTTAGAGAAGAGTTGACAGAGTATAGAGTGAATTTGATGTGAGGTAAAAATGAGAAAGGAGAAAGGGTGCAATGTGAAGATTCTTATGGCATAATGTTGAAAAATGATGTTTAAAGGTAACATGTGAAAAGACTGAGGGATATATATTTAGAAGCTGAAATGAGCTGGTTCATACTTGGCCTAATTTGAGAAGTCATGGTTTAAGTGTAGCATAGCTTGAATTAGATAACTCCTCAAGACCCATCGTCTGTTTCACGGGACTGACAGCAAAGAGATTGTCAGAAAGGAAAGAATCAGGAATTTATGCATGAAAAGGAAGGATAACTCCTCAAGACCCATCGTCTGTTTCACGGGACCGACAGCAAAGAGATTGTCAGAAAGGAAAGAATCAGGAATTTATGCATGAAAAGGAAGGAAGAATAGTTATGAAATAACACAAAAAAAGACATTTAAAAGGTAAAATGTGAAGGACGAAGTTTACAAAAATATGGAGGTAACGGAATTAAAACAATTTTTAATTTTTAAAAATACCTCAAATGATTACCTTCACTCATACTGAGCCTTTTGTTATGTACAGGTTACACAGTGTTGAGCAAGCACACACAATCAAGGTGTGGGAAAACATTTGTATTTATCAATTCCGTGTTGAAGTGGAAATTCAATATAGTTGAAGTTTACCTTGAATAGAAACTTAGGCTTTTCAAATTTATCATTCCCAATTTTGATACAAACGTGATTCTATATTATGTAATTCATGGATAAGACTGTGTAAAGTTTTTAATCCATGGCTGAAGTCTTCCTTCTCCTCACAATTACAATAATATCCGAAAGAAGAGAGATCTTTTAGAAGTATGTATCATAGTGTATATAGCTACATGTAAATTATTTTTTCTTATTACTGTATCACCTCTTCCTTCCATCAATTAGGAAATTTTATTGTTTCAAATAGATCTAAGCTAATATGATGAGACATACTCTTTAATTAGGTTTGTTTGTTTGTTTGTCTGTTTATTAAATGGAGATACTGAGGATTGAACCCAGGACCTTATGCATGCTAAGCATGCACTCTACCACTAAGCTATACCCTCCCAGCATTGTTATCAGTTATAATGAAGGGAAGCTTTATATCAAATTTCATTAAGCATACAAATGTTTATTTAAAAAAAAACGGGAAGCACAAAATAGTTTATGCTCCTTTTTTTATAAGCTTGATAACATTCCAACTGCTATTTCGGTGCTCTGACAATACTTTGCATGAAAAATGCACTCCGTATGTATGTGAACATATTTTAGGGACAGACTTCTGTCCTTATAGTTGTCATCTGGCACCATGATCCTTCAAACCAATGAGTGGACAAAGAAGACATATCTCTGATGCTTTACCTAAGTGTATAGCCTACAAAGTTTGCTGGATTCTTTTAAGTATTCATGCAGAGTAGTGGAGTGCTTCTGAAATCTTTTGGCCAGTCTACAGATCTGGAACATCACTAACTTTTTTCTTTAATGAAAAACACATTTTCAACATTCATCAAACGTTAATTAGGCTAATTATCAATTATCTTTTCTGTTGATCATCAGAGACTGGCATAGATGAAACGCTTTCTGATTAAATGTTGGCTATACAGAAATCATTATATTCTTCCTATTCTCCTACCTTTTCCTCAGATAACCCAGTTATCCTCCCAGGTTTTTATCTGTATATAAACTAAATCTGTATACACATTCATGTAAACATACTTAAAAAAAGTTTCCTACTATGCAAACATATTTTCTAGTTTCTTTTGCCTATAGAAAAAAACAAATCTGGTTTGGTATTTAAGATACCAAATTCTGAATTCATATTTTGATATTTTGTCCTATACATTCAATGTTTCAGCCTCTTTGAACTTTTCATGGTTCCCTGTATTTACCATATTCTTTCTACACTCTATTTCTTTGATCTTTCTGTTCTGCCTAGAATGCCTTTACTTTTGTGTTTTCTCTGGCTAAGTCTTTAAAATCTGTTTCAGATGTTATGTACTATACGAATCTGTTTCCTCGTTTTCTATTGTGGAGTCATTCCTCTGTATTTCCATAGTATTTGATATATAACTTGACTATGACAGTAATCATAATTATAATAGCTAACAAGTGTTGAATCTATTGTGTGTAAGTAAGTTTAACTGTTAAAAATTTTTTTATTGAAATGTTTAGTTGATTTTCAGTGTTAGTTTCAGATGTACAGCAAAGTGATTCAGTTATACACATATATACATATATATCTATTCAGATTCTTTTCCATTATATGTTATTATAAGAAATTGAATGTACTTCCCTGTACTATAGAGTAGGTCCTTGTTGTTTATCTACTTTACTTTTAGTAATGTGTGTCTGTTAATCCCCAACCACTAATTTATCCCTTTCCGCCCTTTCTGTTTTGGTAACCATAATTTATTTCCCATGTCCGTAAGTCTGTTTTTGGTTTATAAGTAAAATTTGTATTTTTTTTTTAAGATTCCACATGTAAGTGATATCATATGATGTTTGTCTTTCTCATTTGTCTGACTTACTTCACTCAATATGGTAATCTCTAGGTCCATCCATGTTGCTGTGGATGTTTATATTTCATTCATTATTTTTATTTATTTATTTATTTTTAACAATATAGCATTTTTTATTTCAGTCATTATTATGGCTGAGTAATACTCCATTGTATATATAAACCACATCTTCTTTATCCAGTCATCTGTTGATGGACACTTAGGTTGCTTTCATGCTTTGGCTATTGTAAATAGAGCTGCTATAAACATTGAGGTGCATATGTCTTTTCAAATTATAGTTTTCTCCAGATATATGCCCAGGAGTGGGATTGCTGGATCATATGGTAAGTCTATTTTCAGTTTTTAAAGGAATCTCCGTACTGTCCTCCATAGTGACTGCACCAATTTACATTCCTACAAATAGTGTAGGAGGGTTCCTTTTTCTCCACACCTTCTTTAGCATTTATTATTTGTAGACTTTTCATAGATGGCCATTCTGGCTGGTGTGAGATGATACCTCATTGTAGTTTTGATTTAAATTTCTCTAATAATTAGCACTATTGAGCATCTTTTCATGTGCCTGTTGGCCATCTGGATGTCTTCTTTGTAGAAATGTCTATTTAGGTCTTCTGCCCATTTTTGGATTGGGCTGTTTGGTTTTTATGATATTTTGATTTTGATATAAAATAACTTTTATACATTTATTTTATATAATAATTTTTTCACATTATTTTGTAATTTTTCTGCTTATCTGTCTTTTCCCAAATAGACCACAACTTACTTATCCATCTTTAGATTCTAGTATATGGCACTATACCTGGGCATGATAGGTGCTCAGTAAATCCCTGTTTGAGAGAATGAATGTAAAAATGTTGCTCTTCAGTACTTGGTTTTAAAGGTGAGGCATAAATCAAAATTGTTCTCTATGAATATTGAATAGAGGAGGATACAGTGTGAACTCAATGCAGAAGCCACTGATGAATGGTATGTCTTTTCCCTATAGAATGGCTTGTAGAGGATTCTGTAAGTATGTCAGAGGATTGGGTAAAGCTAAAGAAAAGGCAGGTAGAATTATCTTAGTCTAAGATACTTTAGCTTTTGTTATTTGTTGATGGCTTTAGCTTTTGTGCAGGTATTTTGGGCAGTCATGACAGAATGAAATAATATTCATCATGAGCATAACATAAAGGACGCAGGCAAAATGAGAACAAGGAGAGGAGATGAGAAAGGACTGCTGTCAGGTGGAAATATAAGTTGTATTTATTTGTGCTCTTCAATTTTTTTTTGCTTAATTTGCCTCCTAAAATAATTTTTAAAAGTGATGTACCTCTTTGCATATTTTAAAGCTGATATCTAAAATACTTCTTATCATAAGTTTCAGGCTACAGAGACAATATTTTTAAACATTTTGTACTGTATAAATTTTTTCAAAACTTTGGAGGTGCTTGTTTCATTCAGTCTTGAAAAATGTTCACCATAAAATCTAATTGGCTAAATCCGTCCTTTTTGCCAAACTACTTAGCTAAGTCAGACTTACTGTCTGTCAGTAACAAGCCTGACTTCACCTTTTAGATCAAATCAACCTGGTAATACACTCCACGACAACCATTCTCACTTCTGAATTCTAATTGTGAGATAGAATTAGATGGATATTTTGATTGATTTGTAAACAGTCAGATAGACTGATAGACACAGGGTCTTGTCAGGATGAAACAAGCATCATCCCCTTCAATTTTTGCTGCTTTGTTTAAGGGATTATCCTTCAGGATCAATGAATTATTGAGTTTCCCCTTTGTATTATGCTCTGGTGACTTACACCTGGGAAGACAATGCACCATAATAAGGTTTGCGGTGGGTGAGAAGTATGTTTTCTTTTTTATAAAGGAGAAAGAGGACAATTGTGAAAGGCAAAAGAGAGACAAAATACTGGTGACTTGAAAGTGCGTCCTCAGGCAGATCAGTTTTAGGAAACCGTACATATGAAAATTAAGGATTTAGAAATGGATTCTGTTTAAACATTTATATCTGCATTACCCATGAGAAGACTTTATTTACATTTTCTTGAGGACTGCTGGTATGGGTTGTTTCTATGTAACATCATAGGCATTACACACTATGATCACAAGATAAATTGATTGTGACACCCAGAATATACTTTCTGTTGCTTTGAGAAATACACCAAATACACTTTATCTTACATTCGAGAGTATACCAGATACTGCAATCCTGTGGTTTACCAATTACAAGAGAATAGAGAGGATGAATGTATGAATAGTCAAAAGAGAAAGTTATGCAGTAGGAGAAGAAATCCTTTTCCTCAAATGTAAAGTGAGCAAGATGAAGATTTTGAAAAATTCAAAAATAGGGAAAGGAAATCTCCAGGTATTTTAATGAGCATAACCAGTGGTTGTAATATTTGTTTCTTGAAAATACATTTTGATCTGATGAACAAGAATGGGATTAGTTGTTAACCCCTTCCTCCTGTAATATGACTAATCATTATGTATACACAATGAAAGGGAACTTTTGCAACTTGAATTTTCCTGTAGTTTGTGAAATTTTATTTTTTACCCAAAAAGTTTTTCATTCCTAGCATAAAACATAAATAAAAATGTCCAGTCTTTATTTTTCCTTTTTTTAAAAATCACCCAGGCCCACCTGACACTGTAAGGTTAGTGCCTTTGATATCACCAGCAAGAATTCACCAGGTACAGCTTCACAACCTCCCAGTGTGTGGTGGGTAACAGACTTTACTGAAGAAACAGTCCAGAGACTTGAGCAGATACACTGTGTGGGTTTTGGAGAGTAGGGCACTGCCCACTTTGCTCTCTGTCCTATGGGACAAGTGTAGGGGAAGTTTTGTGTTCAGTCATTAAAAATTTTTTTTCTCACTTTAAAACTCTGATTACTTTTTATTTTAAAGATTAGTTTACAAGGATATTATTAAAATACTTAAATGTCCATATCAATACTTATTTAGCATTCTAAATGTAATATATTTTAAAATCTGCAACATTACTTTATGAATTCTAACTTTTGTATTAAGTTATAATGCAGTACAGCATTAGAATAAGTATTTGACCAACGTTACGAAAGCTTCCTATTGAGCTGTTTATTGGGCTGTTTGTGAAATATTTGTGTTTTAACCACACCTTAAATTGCTGGTGTACAATTAGGAAAACTGTATGATATCAATTTTATTCCCATTGCCGTATTGCCCTAGTTTTTTTTTTCTTTAATAACAACCTGTGTTAGAGTTGAAAGGACTCCATATATTGCTTATAGCTCAGAAGTATAAAATACAGTCTGTGGCTATAATAAGAAACTATTCCAACAGGTCCAAAAGATACTGGGAATAAAAAGCCACCCATTTTCTTTTTGTAAAAGCAGTAGCAATCTGCAGACAAGCTATTCTAGCTTCAAAACAGCATGGTAGATGGTTTTATGGAACTCACAATTACAAAAATCCACTTTAACCTCTCTTTCTTACTGGCAGGTGTCCCATTGGCTTGCAGCCAGAGGCTGTGAGTGTAGTACAGCCGGCGTGTCCCCCAGAGTGCTGAAAATGCCGACACTCCAGCTGGCTGCTCATAATTGCACTGATTGTGGTCTGACAACCAGAGCTCCATGAAAGAAATGTGATGAATATACAAAAATATTTTACAAATTTGATCAGATTACAAATTTCATTTCTCTTTTTTCTTCTCTATAGATATGATATCTGCACTTATAAAAATAAGCCCTGTGGAACACTGGGTAAGTTTTTTGTAAAGGGAGGATAGTTCAGATTGTCTTTTGGTTCAATGGCTTTACTCTTTATTATTAATAATTTTGTAATTTTCCTCTCTGGCACAGTTGAAATTATTCCTATAAATTGTTAATCCTGACCTTTGTGGATATGTCACTTACTGGGAAACAAGTAGAATGATGATTTAAAACAACTTAGAAGATGATTCAAAATCATCAAACAGTAATGATAAATCAGAAGTTACCACTTATTTTCATATAATCTATCTCTACAATGTTTTTCTCAAATAAGGAGTTTGAGAGCAAATTAAAGCAACCAGCAACTTCAAATCTCAGTCTAGGAAAGAGAAGGAAAAAAAAAACTTGGAGGATATTTATTGGAGAGGCATTAAGAACAGTACTTTTGGGCCAATTTTGTGGAAGAGAATATCCCCATAAATAAAGATATTATTGGAAAATTTTATTAGCTGAATCGAAAAAAAGCAATTTTGTAGAACATTGAAGCCAGAGGTGGAGAGAGGACAGAACAATAATTCTGCCCCCCAAATATCATTTGTTTTTTAAAAAGCAATTTTGTAGTATTCTAGAATTTAAAAAATCATATTTGTTGTAGAGCATAACCTCATACTGGTTAAAAATTAACTGCAAATACAAATGGGGGAAAATTGTAGCTTTCAAGTAGACTAAATTTTAAGCAACTAGAGTTATTTTAAGAAACAGGTGCTTTTTTTCTATGATAATATTTTTAATGTCATAGAGACTTTTTACAGACTCAGAAGTTAAGCAACTGAAGATGAATGCCTTAGATTTTCTGACAAGCCTCACTTTTCATATCTGTAAAGAAATAGTTATGAAATCTGTTCCTATGTACCTCATGAGAATTTTAGAAGATCAAGTTTAAAGTAGAGGTGGGAGAAAAGGTGTTACCCAACTTCCTGGGGGAGTTCAGTGAACCATCTCTTCAGAAATTAAAATTTCTTTTAATGATTTACCTGCCTTCCCAGGCTTCTCCTACCCCATTTCCCTCAGGATTTATGGCTAAGGAAGAAACCCCAATTTGCCAGTGACAAGTATTACGGTGGAGAAGTTTGCTATTTAAAAAGCAGAACAGAGAAAGAGCTCTTTGCTGAAAGAGCTCACTTCAAAGAGATTTCTTTGTAGTGTTTTAGGTTAAAAAGACCAACAATAATCCAAAGGAGGGAACCTGAACTGTAAACCAACAACTGGCTTTGACAGTTTCAGTGCATTACCTTTTACAGTTTATTTAGCTTTTTCTTCCTTAGTTTCCTTATCTGTGAAGTAGGAGTAATATCTGCCCTTATGCTGCAGGGATATTGCTAAAATCATTTAAGAAAATATAAAGGTGTTTAGTAAAGAATATTGTAAAAATAAACTGGTATTATTATTTAATGTAGAAATTATCTGTACTGTTTAACTCCCTCCCTCACTCTATTTTTGTTCAACTTCTATAAGCATTTACTAAGTACTCAGTTTTAGATACAGTATTCACTAAGCCTCAAAGAAAGTACAAGCTAGAGTTTGTATATTCTAGTGTATATATATTTGAGGAAATATGTATGTAAAGATATACACATGTATACATCTATGCAAGTTCTATTCTGTCTTTTGAAAATAGATTATTTACACTGAGGTATGTTCTTCATAATACTGCCTAGTACTTTTATTGTCATTTTTGTCAAAATAGTATTTTCTTATCTTACCTCTCCTTTTATTTTTTTTCTAAATAATGTGTTCCAATTTTGATTATTAATTTCTAGAATCAATACGTTAATACTTGGGTACCTGTCAATGCATTTTCAAGCCTAATACACTTCAAATTTAAAAAAAATCATTAATTATTTTTGTACTCTCTCTTACTGGGAAAGCTGTATGAACTGTATTAAATATACTTGTATTAATTTTCGTATGTGGAAAATATATTATCAGCACAGAATTGATCAGGTTGTTTTCTTTTTGAGTGGTCTTTCTAGTAACTTTCATATTGGTTTTCATGCTGATTCTTGCATATTCTCTTGCTTAGTACTTCTGGTGACCAATTGTAACATGGCTAAATAGATTTAAAGGTGCAAACTGTGACCATCAAACTGAGGAAATCTAAATGACCCGAATAGTAATCAAACCCCTATTAACACAATCACACATAAGAATTTTGACAGCTTCAATTTTACAGGAATATAAAAAATGGTGGGGAGTTGTGAAAAATACATTAACATCTAAATTATTCTTTTACTTTTAGTTATGATTTACCTTTGTATTCTCAACAAGTAGTAGTTATTTCCCAAATATATTTTTTCTTAAGTTGCCCTGTTAGTGGAGCTAACAGTTTTATATCAGATGCAGAGGTAAATCTGTGTTTGCAGATACACCTTGGGGAGTCATTGAGAATTCTCAATTAAAAGTACAGCCGCATGAAAACACACACACCAAACAACAAGAAAAAGTTAATCCATGGAGTAATATATTTCAGGAAATATAAGAAATGTTAATTTAACAGTAATTATTCTTAGTAACCATTTTTTAAAACCAAATTTCTTAAAGCTCAAAACAGAAACAGTGTTCAAAGAGTGACTTTGTTCTTTCCATATCATGGAACATATTGAATCCAATAGCTTAAATGCAGATAATGTACTGCAGACTTTCTTGTATTCTCCCTCTCTTTGTGTCTAAGTGGAGTTCGGAAGTAATACTCATTAAATATATTTGGTTAACAACAAAAAACTTAAGTCATCTTGCCCCAGCTAGTCCTTCTTTTTTTACCTCCTCTTCTTCAGGTCTCAAGAGTTCTAAGTGAATGGAAGGGCAGAACAAGGGTATCAATATTTATGGTATCTCTGTGAGGCAGAAATCAACCCTTTCCTCAACTCCTGCCCCTCCCACATAAAACAGTAGGAAAAGCAAGCAATCTATTAGCAAATCCAACACTAACCTCAACTCTGTTCCAATGTAGTTATTATGTTGATATTTCATATTAGAGGAAACAGAGAAACACAATTTTTAGAGCTTGTCAGTAAAAATATGAATTCAACAGCTTTTACTGTTCCAAATTAGTGCAACTGGGACATTGTATCTAGCACAGAACATTGTTTATTGCATTCAATAAATACTCATTTAGTTGGATTGAAATCACTTTTGGTGGGTAAATAACTATTAATATTCAGGTGATGAAAGTAGACTACTAACATGTAAAATATTTTCCTTACATTTCTTTCAATTTCTTCTAAATAATTTTAGTACATATGTGTGTTAAGTATGATTTGGCATCTGTTTCCTTATAACACATGACATTTTATGTTTCTCACAAAAATTCTTTTTTCTCAGCCCTATTTTAAAGCTGTGTACTAATTCACAGAGCATGATATTCATTTGGAAGTATATATTAAAGCTTTTACGTACTAAAATTCCCAAGGGAAGAATACCTTGAATAACATAACATTTCACTAGAATCAGTGAATTAACACCATAGTTTTTGCTTTATTACTAAAACTCAAATGCATTTAAGGGGGATGGGAGAGAGGAGACTCACACTGAATGTGTGAATGACTTTCCACCCATTAAAATACTTAAAGAAATTGCTGCATCACTAGCAGGACTAATTTCAGAAGATTAAAAAAATGTGAAAACCTCCCATCTTTAACAGTTTTCCTTTTTCTCTTTTGAATCATTCATTTTTGTTTTTATAAAAATGTCATTTAAAAAAACCATTTGGGATTCCCTTTTTTTGGTAACTCAAAAGTTGCTTGTATATTTTTATGAACCCACTAAACTTAAACAGATCTCTTTAGAAAAATAATGTGGATATATTTTGCTTTCTACAGGCTGAAGAATGTTAAAATAGAAATGCTTTCTTGAATTCCCTCTTCTGGCTCAAGTTACTAGGTGGTCCCAAGTTACCAGAAGTAAAATTTATAAATCTAACCCCTAGTCTAGACATTTTCCAGCACTGACTGCAGTTCAAAAAATATTAATGTCTAGCCGGCAAAGGGAAACTCCCCCCAGTGATTTTGCAAATGACTAGAAAGTTAACCTTTTGCCAACTGCTCCTTCTGTGCATGGAGGTTATTAAAAAGAATCCAGGCATTTATAAGTATGGGCTTTTTAAGACAGAAACACCTTGGCTTGACCCTTTGTGTCTCCTTCTGTTTATTCAGGCTTGGCCTCTGTGGCAGGAATGTGTGAGCCTGAAAGGAGCTGCAGCATTAATGAAGACATTGGCCTGGGTTCAGCTTTTACCATTGCACATGAGATTGGTCACAAGTGAGTGAGTTTAAGAAAATCAAAATAAATTTTAGAACTCCACTCTTTTGAGCAACTCATAACTACTGTGTGGAACGCCTGTGCTCAACCATATTTTACAGGCTTTTTGCCTGATTTCAGTAGAGAATGTTATCATTTAAGATACTGGGATAAATCATCTTAAGAATTGGAGACTTGTTAAATAATTTTTTTGATTCAGTGACTAGTGTCCTTGGAGTGGTGAATGCACCACACTTAAATTTTGTTATAGACATTTAAAATAACTTAGCTTTGCTGTGGTCCACTCAACACCCAGTTTTTCAAAGTCAAAGTGTTTAAATGATCTTTCTTTTCCTCTAGTGACAATACATACATATTTTAAAATCATCATTGACACCATTACCATAAAATGTACTTTGAATTTTCACTCTTCATACAGCTGTGAACATGCCTTTTCCAAGTTTGTGTAATCATTGCTTTGCAACTTGTATTTTCAGGTGTACTTGTGAAAAAACAAACAAACAAAAACTAATGTTACAAGAGTAATGAGCTATCATCCTCACTAATTTTTAGGAGGATCTTGAGTTTTTAATATTTCTTTTAAGTAAATCTGTGTCCCAAACTATCCTATGATTTCCCCTTCCCCCAATACATCCCTCCCAATAGCAATAAAACCCCTTCTTTCCTTCAAACAACAGGCAATACTAAATGTAAAAGCTACCTTATATGGAGGGAGAGAAGTTTGAAAACTTTAAAAACATAAACATTTTTAACTAAAACAAGCAGCCTATTTGTAAGAACTTCTGCTGTTTGTATGATTTAAGTTTTACAATTTGCTTTTTTGGTAGAGAAATGGATGGGAGTAAAAACAGGACAAGTAAAAATGAATGTTTATTATATACCTGCCTCAGAGGTCATTACTGAGATAAATCTATAGTTTAGCTTTTTTTTTTTTTTACAAAGTGGAGAGTAAAACTGGATCAGTCTGTTGCATTATTATAAAACTTGCGATTTAAGTTTTACCAAACTGGTATTGATTTATGTGTGAATTCAAGGAACCAACAAGTTTCAAATCTGACTTAATTCAGACATGGGGAAAAATCAGTATTATACTTTTAATGAAGTCCTAACAATATTGGTAACCTAGTTTCCATTGCAATAAACAGCAGAGGAATAAAAGGGAAAAGGCCTCTTAACCACGCAGTTTATCTTCAACTCACTTAGAAACCTGACTCATTAATGACTGTCATAATCGTATGCAACCAGACTGGATTTAATTGGTTCTGTTAGATTCAATTAAACTGAAAGTTTAGGACAAGTAACATGCAGTGGATGAATAATGTGTGTATAAGAGCACCATTACCTCATGCAGCCACAAGTTAGTCCATGTCAACATATGCATTATAAGTCGCATCCTTGTATATACTTACATAGACACGGTAAGAGTTTATCTTTTTGTATCTTTTATTAGGATTCTAACTGAGCTACTCTCAGGCTTCCTATGTTTTCTTGTTGACCTTGTGGATAATCCTTTTTAATTCCTTCTAAGATGAATGGTTTGTACCTTATGTAGAAGACATGTAAAAGAGAAGTAGAATATACCTCTTAAGATTGATGTGCCTTAGAGTAACTTTATTTCACAGCTAATTCGTGTTTGATGATGTGAGGGTTAAAAATGAGGGGAAAATCCACAAAACACTTTATATTGAAAGCCAGAAGAAATGCTTCCATTCAAAAATGTTATTTAGCACACTAAAAATCAGCTTTCTTTCTGTGTTGATTACTATATCACTATCCTCCTATCTCCTTGTCCTCAGACGACTAGGTAGAATGTGTTTAACACACCATCTTTTCCAATATGTCGAATTATTATCAGTCAGTTAAGGGACATCTAATTCATGGATGAAAATCCTTTTCTTGTTTTTATGATCTTAGGGTTTAGCTTTAGGAAACTTAGGAAGCCAACTCTGGTAAACTCATGTCACCATTAAAATACAGAGCTCTCTATTTTTCCTGAAACAAAACAATAATCATGGTAGATGTATCAAGTATTCTCTAGGTAGAGTATAATGTACTCTGTACTCCATGGAGTATAAAACAGACGTTTTATTGAAGTGACACGACTTCTGAGATTTGCTTTTAAAAGAAAGAAAAAAGAGAAAGATAAAACAAAAATAACAACATCTTTAATTTTATAATGTTGATGGTATGTAAATGAGAGTTCATTACGCTACTCTCACTACTATTGCATCCTGATATTTTTCTCACAAAAAAAAATAGGTCCTATGATCATAAATCTTTTAGATTGGACTTAACTCATTTATGAGTTAATAGTGATTGAGTGAACTATAACTCTAATTTTGAAAGAATTAAAAGAAGTGTCAACAGTTGTATTGAAAGCTATTTGGGTATATCATTCTTGCTTTTAGAAAACCAGTATCAATGTTTGGTCTCACAAACAGGGATATACTTTCTATAGAAGATTGGGTAGGAGATGCATGTTTTTTCAAAAAGGAGAAATTTAGCAAGACTTCAGGATAAAATTGTAAATTAGGTTACCTATGTTACAAGTTCTTATTACTCTTTCCTTATCTAAACTTTCCTTCTCCTGCTGTAACTACCTAAGTGTCTTTAACTGCTTGATCAGTGCTGTGCTTTCTTAATAGAAGGCTAGTACTAAACGTATACCAAGGTAGTTGGAACATTTATCCCTTTGTTTCGTTTTGGTATCAAAATAATGTGAGTCTTATAAAGTGAGTTAAGTATTCTATTTTCTGGAAGAGTTTGCTTTTCTATGAGTATATTTCAAAACATTTGGGTATAATTTCCATACGATAAATATGCATACATTTTGTGTACCGTTTGATGAATTCTGACAAATATATGGAACCATGTAACCAACACTATAATCAAGATATCAACATTTATATTATCTGAAAGAGTCCTCTTGTTCCCTTTTACAGTCAGTCTTCACACTCCTCTCCCATTCCTTGGCCCCAGACAACCACAGATCTGCTTTCTATCTTTATAAATTAAGCTTGTCTTTTCTGTAGGTTCATTTAGGTGGACTCGTAGAGTGGTTACTCTTGTGTCTGGGTTCTTTCCCTCAGCACAGTTGTTTTGAGATTCATTCATGTTGTTCTTGTGTATCAATAGTTCTTTTTTTTTTTTTAAGGTTATTCCATATCATAATAATACGCATCAGATTTTAGGTTGTTTCTAGTGTGGAGCTGTTGAGTAGAATTGATGTGCACATCCATGTACAAGAATTTGTATGGACTTATGCTTTCTTTTCTCTTAGGTAGTACTACTGATACTGTGGTATGGGTTAGTTTCACTTTATAATAAACAAGCTTTTTTAAAGTGTCTTTTTTTTTGCCACTTTTTTTTGCATTCCTACTAGAGAGTTCCAATTATTTCAGATCCTTGCCAACATTTATTATGTCTTTTTGATATGACTATTATTATGCATTTTAGTGATATCTCATTGTGGCTTTAATTAGTTGATTATCTGTTTTCTGATAAATAATGATGTTAATGATGATGAACATCTTTTCATGTGCTTATTTGTCATTCATTATCTTCTTAAATGTCTATTCAAATCCTTTCCCATTTAAAGAAACTGAGGTATTTTCTTCTTATTGAGTTGTAAGAGTTCTCAGTATATTCTGGATAGAAAGTCTTTATCATGCACACATAATGTGAATATTTTCTCCAAGGCTGTGGTTTGCCATTCACTTTTTTTTTTTGCGTTTTTTTTAATTGAGTTATAGTCATTTTACAAGTTTGTGTCAATTTCCAGTGTAGAGCACAATTTTTCAGTTATACATGAACATACATATAGCCATTGTCGCATTCTTTTTTGCTGTTAGCTACCATAAGATCTTGTATATATTTCCCTGTGCTATACAGTATAATCTTGTGTATCTATTCTACATATGCCTGTCAGTATCTACAAATTTCAAACTCCCAGTCTGACCCTTCTCATCCTACCCCCCGCCTCCCCCTTGGCAACCACACCATTCATTTTTCAATGGTGTCTCATGAAAAGCAGAATTTTAAAATTCTGATGAAATCTAATTCATAACTTTTCTTTTGTCATTTGTGTTTTTTGTGTTTTAAGAAATCTTTGCCTTCTTCAAGACTGTGAAGATTTTCTTCTATATTTTTAACCTAGATGTTTTGTACTTTTAGCTTTTACATTAAGATCTATAATCCATTTTGAGGGCTTTTTGGTATGCTATGAGGTAAGGGTTTAAGTTCCCTTTTTCTCATATGAATATCCAGTTTTATTTCAATACAATTTGTTTAAAAAATTGGTTGGTTTGCAGTTTTCTTTTAATGTCTTTGTCTAGTTTTGGTATCAGGATTAAGTTAGTTTTATAAATTGAATTAGGAACTGTTCTACTTTCTGTAATAGTTTGAATACATAAGTTTGATATTGCTTCCTTAAATGTTTCATAGAGTTCATGAGTGAAGCCATCTGAGCCTGGAATTTTCTTTGTGGGAATACTATTATTAGTTTAATTTTTAAATTAGATAAAGGATAAGATATTATCTAAATCCTTTGAGTCTTTTGGTTAATTATATCTTTCAAAGTATTAGACTATTTCAGCTAAATTGTCAAATTTGTTATATAATTGTTCTTAATATTCTCTTATTGTCTTCTTTAATGTTTGCAATATAATGTTCCATCATTCATTCCTGATATTTGTAATTTGTGTTTTCACCTTTTTTCTTTTTTTTCCCGGCTTTATTGAGATATAATTGACATATAACATTGTATAAGTCTTAAGGTGTACAACGTGGTGATTTGATACATGTATATATTGTGAAATGATAAGGTTAGTTAAAAGATCCAACACCATATAATTAACTTCTTGTGTGCGTATGGTGAGAATATTTAAGGTTAATTCTCTTGGCAACTTTTAAGAATACAGTACAGTATTATTAACTATAGTCACTAGGCTTTACATAAGACCCCTAGAATTTATTCATCTTATAATTGGAAGTTTGTATACTTTGAACAACATCTCCCCATTTCCCCCAGTTCCCAAACCCCTGACAATTAGCTTATTCTGTTTCTATGAATTCAGCTTTTTTACATTCCACATATAAGTGAGATCATACAGTATTCATCTTTCTTTGTCTGACTTCTTTCACTTTTTGTAATGCCCTCAAAGTCATGTTGTTCCAAATGGCAGGATTTCCTTCGTTTTTATGACTGAATAATATTCCACTGTGTGTGTGTGTGTGTGTGTGTGTGTGTGTGTGTGTGTGTGTGTGTGTGTCTGTGTGTGTATCCGTCCGTCTGTCCATGTGAGTGTCTGTGTGACATTTCACTTATCCATTCATCCATTGATGCCAGCAAGGTTCTTTTCATATCTTGGCTGTTATGAATAGTGCTGCATTGAACAAGGAGGTGTAGATATCTATGTGAAATAATGATTTTATATCCTTTGACTATATACCCTGAAGTGGGATTGCTGGATCATATAGTAGTTCTATTTTTAATTTTTTTGAGGAACCTTAATACTTTTTTCCATAATGGCTACACCAATTTACATTCCTACCAACAGTGCACAAGGGTTTCCTTTTCTCCACATCCTAGTCAGCACTTGTAATCTCTTGTTAGCCTTTGTAACACATGTAAGATGATAATCTTATTGTGATTTGTTTTGCATTTCCCAGATGATTAGTGATATTGAACACCTTTTTATGTACTCATTGGCCATCTGTATGTCTTCTTTAGAAAATCATCTATTCAAGTCCTTTGGTCATTTTTAAATCAGATTTTTGTTGGTTTGTTTTGGTTATTGAGTAGTATGAGTTCCTTTATATTTTGAATATTTACCCTTTATTGTATGTGTGGTTTGCAGATATCTTCTCCCATTCCGTAGGTTGCCTTTTCATTGTGTTGATTGTTTCTTTTGCTGTGCAGAAGCTTTTTAGTTTAAAGAATCCCACATGTTTACTTTTGCTTTTGTTGCTTGTGCTTTGGATGTCATATCCAAAAATTCATTCCCAAAATCAGTGTCAAGGTGCATTTCCCCTGTGTTTTCTTCTAGAAATTTTATAGCTTCTGGTTTTACCTTTAAGTCTGTTAACTATTTTGAGTTAATTCTTGTGAGTTGTATAAGATAGGGGTCCAATTTCTTTTTTTTACCATGGGAATGTCCTGTTTTCCCAACATCATTTATTAAAGAAACTGTCCTTTTCTCCTCGAGTATTCTTGTCTCCCTTTTCAAATATTAGTTGACGATATATGTGTGGATTTTTTTCTGGATTCCTCATTCTGTTCTATTTGGTTTATGTGTCTATTTTTAAGCCAGTACCATACTGTTTTGATTAATATACCTACTTGCAATATAGTTTGAAATCAGGAAGAGTGATACCTCCAGCTTCATTCTTTCTCAAGATTGCTTTGGTTATTTGGGGTGTTTTGTAGTTCCATACACATTTTAGGGTTATTTTTCTATTTCTATGAAAAATATAATTGAAATTTTGATATGAATTGCAGTGAATCTATACTAGATGGTTTAAGTAGTATGGACATTTTAACTATTAACTCTTCCTATCCATTAATATAGGATATCTTTTCATTTGTTTTTGTCTTCTTCAATTTCTTCCATAAATATCTTACAGTTTTCAGTGTATAGCTCTTTTACCTCTTGGCTAAATTTATCCCTAAATATTTTATTTTTGTGCTTCTGTAAATGAGATTGTTTTCTTTATTCATTTTTCAGGTAGTTCATTATTAGTGTTTAGAAACACAAATGATTTTTGTATGTTTATTTTGTATCCTGCACTTTATTGACTTTATTAATTCTAATCATTTTTGGTGGCATCTTTAGGTTTTTCTATATACGAGATCATGACATCTGCAATTAAAGATACTTTTACTTCTTCCTTTCTGTTTTAGATGCCTTTTATTTCTTTTTTGTACCTAATTAGTCTGGTTAGGACTTTCAGTCCTATGTTGAATAATAGTGGTGGGAATAGAGTGGGCACCATTTTCTTTTTCCTGACTTTAGGGGAAAAGCTTTCAAGTTTTCATCACTGAGTATAATGTAGATATGGGCTTGTCATAAATGACCTTTATTATGTTGAAGTAGGTTCCTTCTGTACTCACTTTGTTGAGAGCTTTTATAATGAAAAGATGTTGAATTTTATCAAGTGCTTCTGCATTTACTGAGATGATCATAAGATTTTTAAATCTTTCATTCTATTAATGTGATGTATCACATTTATTGGTTTATGTGTGTTGAACTGTTCTTGCATCAGAGATGAATCCTAGTTGATCATGGTGTATGATCCTTTTAATGTATTGTTGAATTTGTTTTGCTAGTATTTTGTTGAGAATTTTGTGTCAGGGATATTGGCCTGGAGTTTTCTTTTCTTGTAGTGTTTGGTACCAAAGTACTGCTAACCTTGCAAAATGAATTCAGGAGTGTTCCTACAATTTTTTGGAAGAGTTAGAGAAGTATTGGCATTAATTATTTTTTCCTAAATGTTTGGTAGAATTCACCAGTGAATATATCTGGCCCTGGGCCTTTCTTTTTTGGAAGAATTTCGATCCCTGATCAGTCTCCTTACTTATTATTGGTCTGTTCAGATTTCTACTTCTTCATGATTAAGTCTTAGTAGATAGTATGTTTCTGGAAATTTTTTCTTTTCTTCTAGGTTATCCAATTTTTTGGCATATTATTGTTTGTAGTAATCTCTTATCTTTTTATTTCTGTGGGATCAGTTGTAATGTCTCCTCTTTTACTTCTGATTTTATTTAAGTCTTTTTTTTTTTTCTTCTAGTATTCTAGACATAGGTTTGTCAGTTTGGCTTATCTTTTCAAAACACCAGCTCTTGATTTCATTGATCTTTTCTATTATTTTTCTAGTCTTTGGTTTACTTTTGCTCTGATCTTTGTTATTTTCTTACTTCTCCAAAATTTGACCTAATTTTTTTCTAGTTGTTTGAAGCATAAAGTTAGATCGTCCATTTGAGGTTTGTTTTTTTTTTTAAATGTAGGCATTTATTGCTCTACCTTAAGTTTTGGTATATTGTGGTTCCATTTGTATTATTTTCAAGGTAGTTTTGATTATCCTTTTGATTTCCTCTTTGACTAGCAGTATATTGTTTAATTTCCATATATTTGTGAATTTTCTTGCTTTATCCTGTTGTTGATTTCTAGTTCCATACTATTGTAGTCAGAAAAGAGACTGAAAATGATTTCAGTCTTCTTAAATTTGTTGAGACTTGTGTTGTGACCTATTATGTGATCTATGTTGGAGACTGTTCTATGTACACTTGAGAAAAATATGTATTCTATTACAGTTCAATGGAGTGATCTGTATATGTCTTTTAAAATTATTTGATATAAAGTGTAGTTCAAGTCTAATGTTTGTTTCTTGATTTTCTGTCTGAGTGATTTACTATTGTTGAAAGTGTTGGTATCATAGTCCCCGTCAATTATTGTTTTGTAATTTATCTCTTTTTAAAAAATTTGCTTTATATATTTAGGTATCCCATGGTTGGGTACATAAATATTTACATTTGTTATATTCTCTTGATGAATTGGCCCTTTTATTATTATATATAATCTACTTAGTCTTATGTTGCAGTTTTGATGTTAAAGTCTATTTTGTCTGTTGTAAGTTTAGCTACCCTTGTTCTATTTTGGTTAACTTTTTCATGAAATGTCTGTGAGTGTCTGCACTTTGAACCTATTGGTTTCTTTAAAGCTGAGATGAGTCTCTTGCAGGCAGCATATAGTTGAGTCTTATTTTTTATCCATTCAGCTACTCAATATCTTTTGATTGGAGAATTTAATCCATTTACATTTAAGTAATTATTGATAAGAACTTAGTAATGCCATCTTATTTTTTTGTGTGTGTTTTTTTGATTCCTTCATTACTTTCTTGCTGTCTTTGTGAACTGATGATTTTCTGTGGTGGTATGCTTTGACTCCTTTCTCTATCTTTTGTGTATCTACTGTAGGTGTTTGCTTTGTGGTAACCATGAGCCTTGCATAAAACATTATGGATATAGCATTCTATTGCAAGCTGATGACAACTTAACTTTGATTGCATACAAAAAACTACTCTTTTTTACTGCTTCCTATATTTCATATTTTAGAGGTCATTTTTATTTATATTGTGATCACTTAATAAATTATTGTAGGTATAATTTTGTATAATTGTGTTTTATGTGTTCTTTAACTTTTATGCTCTAGTTAAGTGATTAGCACTACCATATTATAATATTGGAATATTCTGAATTTGACAATATATTTGCCTTTACAGTATGTTTTATATGTTCTTATGTTTTCATATTACTTATTAGCGTTCTTTCTTTTCAGCTTAAAGAATATGTTTCAGCATTTCTTGTTTGGCAGGTGTAGTGGTAATGAACTCCCTCAGCTTTTTTGGTCTGAGAAAGTCTTTTTGTCTCCTTCATTTCTGAAGGAGATCTTTCCCAGTTGTCCATTGTTAAGTGTGTTTTGTTCATAGTTCATTTCTTTCCACAGTTTAAATATACCCATTCTCTCCTGGTTGCAAGTTTTCTGTTGAGAAATCTCCTTGTAGCCTATAGTATGTGAGTATAGCCCTTGTATGTGAGTAATTTTTCTCTCTTACTACTTTCTATAAATAAGTTTGCTGCCACATTCTCCTCCCTCCTCTTTCTCTAATAGTGTATAGATAGCTTCTTTTAAATGATATTGCATAATTCACATAGGCTGTCTTCACCTGAAAATTTTTTTTTTTCTTTTTGCTCCTCTGATGGGATAACTTCCATTGACTTTTCTTCAAGTTCACTGATTCTTCTGCTTTGTCAAATCTGTTGTTGAAGCTCTCTATTAAATTTCTCCATTCAGGATTTCTGTTAGTTTTTTTTTAAATGGTCTCTATTTTTTCATTGAATTTCTCTTTTTTTTTTCATGCATTTTTCTCCTAATCTCATTTAGTTATCCATCTGTGTTTTCTTGTAGGTCACCGATTTCTTTAAGAGAATTATTCTGATTCTTTTTCAGACAATTCATAGATTTCTGTTTCTCTGTGGTCAGTTGTTGGAGCTTATTAGTGTCCTCTGATCCTGAAAGTTTGCCCAATTCTTTGTGATCTTTTTATCTTTGAGCTGGTATCTGTGCATTTGATGAAGCTGTCTCTAGCCTTACACAGCAGTTGTTTGGGGCTACTGATGTGCTTCCCTGTCATGACTTAGTATCAGATGTGCTACACAGCTACCTGGCATCACCTGGTTGGGTGGGGCTGGATGTGGTGGTCAGCAGTTGAATAGGACCTTGCTTTCCTCTGTGAGTGAGGCTCTAAAATGGATCCATGGCTAGGATAAGTCAATAGCTGGGGACTCATACCTGGAAAAACTGCCAATCATGTTACCTAGCCAGAAGGAAACACTAGCTCGATTCTGCAGATAAGCTGAGCCACTGTTTGGGAATCTCTGCTCAGGTATCACCTCCACCAAGAATGCAAAGTGTTCAGTGCTGTGAGCCTCTGTCTCCCTTATCCCATCTTTATCTGATTCCCAGAGTGATCCCTATGAGGCAATAAGTAAGTGGTTCTCCTGGTATATGTCCTGGAATGCTGGGAAAACTGGATGGCCAACCTTAGGTCTCCCTTTTCCACTAAGGAAACTATAGGCCTAAGATTACCCACTTGGTGCAGTGCTGTGCTGGCCTGGGACATTTTAATTGTCTTCAATAAGAGATTTTTAAAACATAATGCATAAAATTTGAATCTCAAAAATCCTTTATTGTTGTCATAGATTTTTACTTCTTTGTATGTTGCAAATCCTACAAGTCCTTGTTATTTTTTGCTTTAGATAGTCAATTATATTTAATAGAAATTGAAAAAAGTAAGAAACAATGTATTTTATATGTACACATGCATTTACCATTTCAGGTTCTTTTTTAATTCCTTGCTGTAGATCCATCTATTATGTTCATTCTGCCTGAAAAACTTCCATTAGTATTTCTTATAATGCAGTTGTCCTGACAACTTATTCTTTTACCTTTTCTTTGTCTGAAATTTTAAAAATTTACCTATACTTTTGAAAGATATTTACATTGACTTAAAATTCTCCGTTGGCAGTTTTTTTTTTCTTTTTTGAGCAATGGCACTTGAAATATCAAAGAACATGATGCTTCATGATGACCGTATGGAATTTAATGATGATGAATGGTGAAATACCTAAACAAGAACTTGTGAAATGAAACTGGTGAGGTAGACAAGAAGTAGATGGCAGATTGCTGTATATACATAGTAAGGAGCTTATATGTTATCTCTTTGGACAATGGAAAGCCACTGAGTAATTTTGAACAGAGATGGCATGATAAGATTTTCATTTCAGATAGATCACTCTAGAAGCCATATGGGTTATGACTTTCACGTAGGAAACCATGTAGCTGCAGTTGTCCAAATTAATACTACTCATTATTTGGTGGGGGGGGGGTTGCCATGTTCCAGCATCTGTTAAACACAATGGCTGCATACAATAATAAATATTTTCCCCACTATACAGGTGAATTAATTGAGACACAGCAACATTAAGTGGTTAAGCCCTCTGGCTCTAGGATGGCTCCTAAACCTTTCTACTGTATAATTTAGGGATAATGATGATTGGAACTAGGATGGTGGCATTTAGATGGATTAAAGACATGTTGAAGAGATAAAATTAGCAGGATTTGATGACAGAGGGAAAGCTGAGGGTTAGTCTCATCTTTCTACCTTAGAGGGACGCTGGTCACATCAGTACCACCCAGTTGAAATAAAGATGGAACCCATTTAATTGAAGAACTAATAAGTTCAGTTTTAGATGTTTAAATTGAGATGCCTGTAGGATATATAAGTGGAAATATACAGAAAGAAATTACAAGGTTAAAATTAATAAGATAGGTGTAGGCTGAATATAAAAATTTGGGAGTCATCCATAAAAGTAAGGCTCTAGAGAACTGGCATAAATCAAAAAGGCAGAGGGCTCAGAACTGCATACATAAAACCTTATTTTATTTTAAAGTTTAAGAATTGCTGTAAGTTGAGAAAATTGTTCCTCTACTCTAAGAATCAAGGAATAGTGATTTCCTTAATGTATCCTATCTCTGTTATTTTATTACAGTTGTAAAACATATAGCTTATGTAAATAAGAAAATACTTTATGACTTTGGTAAAAAGGATTTATTATCAACACAGACTAAAATATTTCAGTTTTGAAGTTTGATATATCATGAATCTAGTCACTGTGATGTAATTTATTTTTAACCCTTTATAAAAGTTATTTCTAAGTTTAGCATTACATGATTCTTAAGTCAGTAGTCTTATATTAAAAAATCTGTGTTCAATGAAACAATACAGTTTTAGTGCATCTTATTAAAAGCATAAAAGATTTGCATGTGTGGAGGTTAACAGAAGAGAGAAACAACATGCAAGTTTTGTTCATTTTGGTTTCATGTTCTGAAGAGAACTTTTATAGTAAATCTTATTTGTTTCATTATTTGAGTAAGTACAAAATTGTCTATTCTTTTTATCAAAGATCAGTTCACTATATTTGTGTGCATCTATTTCTGGGTTCTCTACTGTGTTCCCTTGGTCTAAGTGTCTCTTCTTTTGCCAATACTACGCTGTCCTAATTACTGTAGCTTTATAGTAAGTATTGAAATTGCTAATGTGAGTTTTCCAACTTCATTTTCTTCAATAGTGTGTTGGCTTTTCTAGACCTTCTGCCTTTACATATAAACTTTAGAATCAGTTTTTCAATAACTGCAAAATAGCTTGCTGGAATTTTAATTAGGGTTTAATTTAATCTGGAGATCAAGGTGGAAAAATTGACATCTTCAGTACTCAGTATCAATATTGATTGTTCCAATTCATGAGCACAGAATATCTCTCCATATATTTAGATCTTTGTTTTTTTTTCTTCAGAATTGTGTTGTTTTTTGTATATGAATCTTCCACATATTTTGTTAGATATGTAGCTAATATCTTTTTTGGTGCTATTGTAAACTATGCTTTAAACTTGTAATTCCAATTATTCTTTGCTAGTATATTGAGAAGCAGTTGACTTTTATACATGACCTTACTTTCTGAGACCTTTCTGATTCATTCCAGAAGTTTTTTGGTCTGTTTGGAATTTTCTATTGAGGCAGTTGTCATCTGTGAATGAAGACAGTTTTATTTCTTTCTTCCCAATCTCTATAACTTTAAAAAAATTCATTCATTCATTCACTCATTTATTTTTGTCTTGCTGCACAAGCTAAGATTTTCAGTATGATGTTGAATAGAAATAGTGAGAAGATAGAACTTCCTTGAAAGTCTCAGTCTTAGAATGAAAGTATCTAGTTTCTCACCATTAAATGTAACTATAGTGTTTCTTCTTAGATATTATTAATGAAGTTAAGGAAATTGCCTTGCGTACCAAGAGTTTTAGCATGAATAGGAGTTGGGTTTTGTCGAATGGTTTTTCTGCATTAATTTTTGGATTATTTGATTTTTCTTCTTTACCCTGTTGATGTGATAGAATACATTGGTTGATGTTTGAATGTTAAACTAGCTTTAAATACCTGAAATAAATCCCACGTGCTCTTAGTATATAATTCTTTTTATACATTGTTGGATTTGACTTGCTAATATTTTGTTAAAGACTGTTGCATGAGAGATATTTCTCTTTATTTTCCTTTCTTGTATAATATCTGTCTTCCTAGAATGAGTTATGAAGTACTCCCTCTGCTTTTATTTTATGGAAAACATTGTGGAAAATTGGAATAATATCTTCCTTAAATGTTTGATATAGTTCATCAGTGAAATCATCTGGCTCTGGTGTTTTCTATTTTGGCAGGTTACAAATTATTTAATTTCTCTATATGCTGTGTGAATTTTCGTAGTTTGTGTCTTTTTTTGTATATATATATATATATTTATTGAAGTATATTCAGTTTACAATGTTGTGTCAATTTCTGATGTACAGCACAATCCTTTAGTCATACATGAACATACATATATCCATTTTCATATTCTTTTTCACCATAAGTTACTATAAGTTATCGAATATAGTTCCCTGCGCTATACAGTATGAACTTGTTGTTTATCTATTCTATACATGTCAGTTATTATTTGCAAATCTTTAACTCCCAATTTATCCCTCCCACCCCACTCCCCCTGTAACCATAAGTTTGTTCTCTATGTCTGAGAGTCTGTTTCTGTTTTGCAAATAAGTTCATTTGTCTTTTTTTTTTCAGATTCCACATATAAGTTGATGTCATATGATATTTTTCTTTCTCTTTCTGGCTTATTTCACTTAGAATGACAATCTCCCAGTCCATCCATGTTGCTCAGATGACATTATTTTATTCTTTTCTTATGGCTGAGAAGTATTCCATTGTATAAATATACCACACAGCTCCTTTATCCAGCCGTCTGTTGGCAGTTTGTGTCTTTCAAGGAATTAGTCCATTTCAGCTAAGTCATCCAATTCGTTAGCATAATATACTTTTATTATTGTTTTTCTATGTCTAAGGGATCAGCAGTGATAACCCACATTTCGGATATTAGTAATATGTGTCCTCTCTCTGTTTTAGTTGCTTATCTTGGCTAGAGATTTATCAATTTTATTGAGATATTCAAAGAATCAGCTTTGGTTTCTGAATTGTTTTCCTGTTTGCAATTTCTTTGATTTCTGTTCTCATTTAGATTATTTTTTTTTTCTGCTTGTCTTAGGTTTACATTGGTCTTCTTTCTTTATTTCTTAAGTGGAAATTTAGATGATTGATTTTATCTTTCTTCTTTTTTAAACATACGCATTCATTGCTATACATTTCTTTCTGAGAACTGCTTTTGCAAAAGCATCACACAAGTTTTGATAAGCTGTATTTTCCTTTTCATTTAGTTCAAATTATTTTTTAAATTTCTCTTGAAACTTCTTCTTTGACATGTGTTATTTAGAAGTGTGTTCTTTAACCTCCAAATATTTTGAGATTTTTTTCAACCATCTTTATGTTATTGATTTCTAGTTTAATTCCATTGTGGTCTAAGAACATATTTTGTATGATTCCTATTCTTTTAAATCTTTTATTAAGGTGGCCTAGAGTATGGTCTATCTTGGTGAATATTCCCTGCAAGCTTGAGAAGGATATGTATTGTATAGTTGTTATATGGAGTATTCTGTAAGTGTCATTTGGATCAAGTTGATTGATAGTGCTGTTCAGGTCAACTATAATCCTTACTGATTTTTTTTTCCTGCTTGATCTATGTATTACTGAAGAAGAGGTATAGAAGTCTCCAATTATAATTGAGGATTTATGTATTTCCCCAAGCATTTCTATCAGGTTTTCACTCATATATTTTGACATCGTTATTAAATGCATACACTCTAAGTTTTTTGTCTCCTTAGAAAATTAGCTGCTTTATTGTTATAAAACTAATTCTTTATCCAGAAAAATTTCCCTTTCTAAAGGCTTTGTCTGAAATTGATATAGCTACTCCAACTTTTTTTTGATTCATGTTAGCATGGCATACCTTTTCCAATCCATGTCTTACTTTTAGCCTAGCTGAGTCTTTATATTTATAGTGGATTTCTTATATTCAACATATAGTTGGCTTTTGTATTTTTATTCTTCTGATAATTGATGTCTTTTAATTGATGTATGTAGACTATTCGTATTTAAAGTGATTATTGATATAGTTGAATTGGTATCTACCATGTTTATAACTGTTTTTGTTGCATTTTGTTTCTTTTCCTTCGCTTTTTCTCCCTTCTCTATTTTTAATTGAACATTTTATATGATTCCATTTTATCTCTTCTCATAGCTCATCTGTTAGTCATACTTCTTTTAAAAATTTTAGTGGTTACTCTTGAGTTTTACTATAACATTTTTACCTTAAATATATTTAATAGTATAGATACATATATAAATGATTATATATATTTATAAAATTTATATATAATAACTAAACTAAGTCCACCTTCTCATAGCAGTATCCTCCCTCATGTTTAGTATAGGGGCCTTTATGACAGCATACTTTCAATTTCGTATTCATGTCTCTGTGACATTGCTGTACTTCATTTCACTTAACCATTTATTATAATTACCAATATATTGCTATTATTTTTAACAGTTATCTTTTATATTAAGAAGAATAAGAAAAATATATTTTATTTTTGCTTTATTTATTCCTTTTCTGATGCCTTGCTTTTCTTTATGTAGGTCCAAGTTTCTCACTGATATAATTTTACTTTTCCCTGAAGAACTTCTTTTAACATTTCTTTCAGTACAGGTCTGCTGATAATAACTTTCCTCAGTTTTTGTTTGTTTGGGAAAGTATTTATTTATCCTTCACTTTTGAAGAATAATTTTACTGGGTATAGAATTTGCATGGTGTCTGATCAAAAATTGCTGTTATTCCTCCCCTTGTTCGTTTTAAGACTTTAACATTTTCTTCTTTTAAGATTTTCTTTGTGGCTTCCATAGTTTGAACTGATATACATAGGTGTAGGATTTTTTTGGCATTTTTCCTGGTATTCTCTGAGCTTCCTAGGTCTGTGGTTTGGTCTGTTGTTAATTTTGGGAAATGCTTGGCTATTATTACTTCAAATATTTGTTCTGCTCCATTCTTTCTGTTTTCTATTTGTAGTATTCAAATTACATATATATTATACTCTCAGATATTGTCCCAGAGTTCATGAATGTTTTATTGGTTTCTTTTCTTTTTCTTTCTTTTTTCTCTCTGCCTGTCAATTTGGGAAGGTTCTATTGTCCTGTCATCAAGCTCACTGATTCTTTCCTTAGTGAACACAGTCTCTTGTTTGATATCTGAACGTAGTTTTGATGCTTGTTTTGTCTCTTTTAATTGTGTTTCAGCATGTCTTGCCATTTTTTATTTAAAGCCAGACATGACGTATTGGGTATTAGGAACAGAGGTAAATAGACCTTTAATATAAGCTAATAGGCATTCTGTCAGTAATTGTTAATGAATGAATGAATGAATGATGAATGTTTGTATTGTAAGGTCTAACTCTTAAAATGAAAGTTGTGGTTCTTTTTAGGTTTTATGCCCTTTGGAAGAAGCAAACGAACTTATTCTTTTCTGCTATGGAAATATTTTTAGTCAATTTTACATTGACAGTTGATTAAGCTTTAAAGTTGTATAGTGTGGCGTTGTTATTTACCCACACTAGTGGTACCATACATAATATTATTTCTTATTTCTTTCCATTAATATTAGATTTATTAATCCAGTACAAAATTTTATATATTTCATATTAGAACAGATTGTTATTATTATTAAAATACTACTTCATTACTATCTTTTAATAAATATTGCCTTTTGGTCAGGACAAGGACAATGCCAAAATTATGTTACCTATCTGTCCACACACATATATGCACATACATACACATACATGTGTATGTTACATATACAATATGCATTTTCATATATAGGCAGTCACATATGCAGCCATGTTCCTAGTAGATAAAGCAAGTGTTTTTTAAAAAACAACTGTTTTTTTACAAAAGTTATTATAATAAAGTCTGACAATTAAATTATTTCAGTCATTAACTATTTCCCATGATATGCAGTAATGACCAAAAAAATAATCAAAATGAGGTAATTACTGAATTAAGTATCTGAATTACAGAATGAAGTAAGTGTATGGATGTATGTATGTGTTGTAGAAATAATAAACCTACTAAAGTAGAATTTAGTTACTATCATCTTTAGGAACTTTGATAAGGCATTCCTTTCATTTTGCTGGAAAAATAGAAATGAATTCGTAGGCAGACACCACTGTATTTGGTGATATGAATTTCAGCTACAAGAAACTAATTCAGTTACATTTTACCCATCGTACAAAAAAGATTATAATAACAGAGGTTTCCCTGTTCAAACTACCTTACATACTTTTGCTATGATTTCCTTATCTTCCCTGTCTTTTTCCTATACACACACACACAGAAATGCACGTACGCGCATATACCACATCTAAAATATTAACATATCTCAAATAGCTTGTTTCCTCTGGTCCCTGGCATCTTTGCAGTTAGATGAATGGAAAAAAGTGTAAAGTAGTAGTAGAAAAGTTGTAAATGGATTACAGGGAATTCATTGGCTTTGGAAACCTAACTTTCAAGTCAGAAATATTTATACTGACACCGCTTTTTACACATGTGGAAAGAGTCTAGGTCCTAGATTTTGCTAGGCATCCCCCCTCATTAAATATCTTTCTAAATAAGTTCAGAATCTTGAGTTCACTTAGTTTAGTAAATTGTATATGAAGCCCAAAAGTAGAATTGAGTTCCAAACTCTGTTTCAGAAAACACATGAACAAATTGTAATAACTATCCTAGTGGGTAACTATTAAATCTAAAATGTTTGCCAGATGTGGGTATAGAAGTTTCTGAATACATCCTTTAAATTTCATCTTTGCTTTTTTATAACAAGTGATTCATTACCAAGATCAGTTATGAATAAGAACATATCAAAGAGATTATAAATGGAAAATAACTGTAAAGAAACATGTCCCTTTGTTCTTTTCTATTTTTCTGCTACAATGAGAAAACTTTAGTCTTCAGATTTTATGGTTGTCACAACTTAAAACTGTATCTCATCACTTCTTGAAGAGAAATTTAACCATATTTTAAAAACATTAGGAAACTATTCTTTAATTTTGCAATTGTAAATGTGTTATCTTTTTGAAGAAGTGAGTGATCTTTTATTTATTTTTTTCTTTTGGTGGCAAAGTTTAAAACTACATGCTTAATGTACTAGTTATCATTTAACAAAATGCAATACAGGGCTTAAAGTACCATAGTTATCTAACAAAAACAATGATGTTGATACATTAGCCATATGGTAAAATTAAGATTGCTTAGACATAAAAATTGAATTAAGCATTTTAAGACTTTGCTTACCTATACAAATTTCCTGTTAGATTTGAAAACATTTGCTATATTGTAAAAAGAAATACAGACTAAATGCATATTTAAAAAATTTACAAAGTAAATGCATATATTATACTCAGTAGTTTACGTTTACTCTATTTTAGTTTTACAAGTCTTCCAAAAGAACTAGTAAGAACTGTGTACCAAAATCAAGGGAGTAAGCTATTATTTTGTGGTACAACATACACTATGTTACTTTTTCAGTGTTAAGTGGTCATATAATGTATGGTGAAATGGCGTCAAATATAATTACAAATTAGCTGTCTCTTATATATCCTAAAAAATAAAAAGATATAAGAAATTCTCTCTCTCTCTCTCTCTCTCTCTATATATATATATATATATCTCCTTATCTATCTACCTATCTATATATCTATGTGTTTATTTCAAATCTAACTGAAAATCTTACACTTAAACTTTTAATCCATTTGAGTTTATTTATTTTTTAAACTTTTTTGGCGTGAGGGGTTATTAGGTTTACTTATTTATTTATTTTTAGAGGAGGCACTGGGGATTGAACTCAGAACCTTGTGTATGCTAAGCATGCACTCTACCACTTCAGCTATATCCTCCCCGCAAGTTTATTTTTGTATACGGTGTTACAGAATGTTCTGTTTTCATTCTTTTACATGTAGCTTTCCAGTTTTCCCAGCACTACTTGTTGAAGAGACTGTCTTTTCTACATTGTATATTCTTGCCTCCTTTGTCATAGATTAATTGACCACAGGTGTGTGGTTTTGCTTCTGGGCTTTCTATCCTGTTCCATTGGTCAATATGTCTATTTTTGTGCCAGTACCTCACTGTTTTGATTACTGTTAGCTTTATAGTATAGTCAGACAGCATAATTCCTCCAGCACTGTCCTTCTTCCTCGAGATTGTTTTGGCTGTTCAGAGTCTTCTATGTTTCTTTACAAATTTTTAAAATTATTTGTTCTAGTTCTGTGAGAAATGCCATTGATATTTTGATAGGGATTGCATTGAATTTGTAGTATAGCCTTGGGTAGTATGGTCATTTTAACAATATTAATTCTTCCAATCCAAGAATACAGTATGTCTTTCCATCTGTTTGTGTTATCTTCAGTTTCTTTCATCAGTGTCTTATAGTTTTTGGAGTACAGGTCTTATGCCTCCTTCGGTAGGCATATTCCTCGGTATTTTATTCTTTTTGATGCAATGGTAAATGGGATTGTTTCTTTAATTTCTCTTTATGTTGCTTCGTTGTTAGTGTATAGAAATGCAACAGATTTCTGTGTATTAATTTTGTATCCTGTAAATTTACCAATTCATTGATGAGCTCTAGTAATTTTCTGGTGGTGTCTTTAGGAATTTCTATGTATATGCAAACAGTGAGAATTTTATTTCTTCCTTTCCAATTTTGGTTTCCTTTATTTCTTTTCATTCTCTAATTGCTATGTCTAGGACATCCAAAATAATGCTGAGTAAAATTGGTGAGAGTGGACATCCTTGTCTTGTTCCTGATCTTAGAGGAAATGTGTTCAGCTTTTTACCATTGTTATGTTAGCTGTGGGTTTGTTATATATGGCTTTTATTATTTCAAGCTATGTTCCCTCTATGCCCACTTTCAGGAGGGTTTTTATCATAAATGGATGCTGAATTTTATAAAAAAAACTTTCTGCATCTATTAAGATGATCATTTGGTTTTTATTCTTCAATTTATTAATATGGCATATAATATTGATTGATTTACAGATACTGCAAAATCCTTGCATCTCTGGGATAAATCCCACTTGATAATGGTGTTTGATCTTTTTAATGTGTTGCTGGATTTGGTTTGCTAGTATTTTGTTGAGGATTTTTGCATCTATGTTCATCCATGATCCTGGCCTATAGTTTTCTATTTTTATGATATCTTTGTCTAGTTTTGGTATCAGAGTAATGCTGGCTTCGTAAGATGAATTCAGAAGTGTTCCTTTCTCTGCAATTTTTTGAGATAGTTTCAGAAAGATAGGTGTTAACCATTTCCTAAATGTTTGGTAGATTTCACCCATGAAGCCATCTGGCCCTGGACCTTTGTTTTTTGGGGAGTTTTTAAATTACTGATTCAGTTTCATTACTGGTAATTGGTCTGTTCATTTTCTATTTCTTCCTGGTTCAGTCTTGGGAGATTGTACTTTTCTAAGAATTTGTCCATTTCTTTTAGGTTGTTCATTTTATTGGTGTATCCTGTTTGCAGTAGTAACTTATGATACTTTGTATTTCTGTGGTGTCAGTTGTAACTTCTCCTTTTTCGTTTCTGATTTTATTGATTTGGTCCCTCTCCCTTTTTTTCTTGATGAGTTGAGCTAAAGATTTACAAATTTTATTTTTTCAAAGAACCAGCTTTTAATTTCATTGATCTTTTCTTTTTTTGGGGGGGTCTCTACTTCATTTATTTCTCCTCTGGTATTTATGACTTCTTTCTACTAACTTTGGGTTTTGTTTTTTCTCTTTCTCCAGTTGGGTTGGGTGTAAGGTTAGGTCGTTTATTTGAGATGTTTCTTGTTTCCTGTGTAAGCTTGTATCACTATAAACTTTCCTCGTGAAACTGCTTGTCCTGTATCCCATAGGTTTTGGATCATTGTGTTTTCATTTTCATTTGTCTCATATTTTTTAATTTCCTCTTTAATTTCTTCAGTGTTCTATTGGTTGTTTAGTAGCACATTGTTTAAACTCCATGAATTTGCATGTTTATTTTTTTGCAGTTTTTTTTTTCTTGTAGTTGATTTCTAGTCTCATAGTATTGTTGTCAGAAAAGATGTTTGATATGATTTCAATTTTCTTAAATTTACTGAGGCTTGTTTTCTGGCCTGGCATGTGATCTATCCTGGAGAGTGTTCCATGTGCGCTTGAAAAGAATGTGCATTCTATTGCTTTCAGTTAGAATTCTCTACATGTATCAATTAAATCCATTTAGTCTAATGTGTTACTTAAGGCCTGTGCTTCCTTATTGATTTTCTGTCTAGGTGATCTGTCCATTGATGTAAGTGGAGTGTTAAAGTCCCCTACTATTATTGTGTCCCAACAGTGTACTCCCCTCCAATCAACCAAGCTGTATGCTCTTGGGGTTTCCGCTAAGAGAGCGGCATTGGTCTTTCTGTTGCAGCAGGCTGACTATGTTGGTGGTCTGGTAGGTTTCAGTGGCCCCTAGCCCAGTTAGTTGGTTGATAGGCCATGCTTTGTGTGGATGCTGCTGGCTACTGTCTAGTGGGGCCTGGTCATGAAGCAACTGGCTGCAGAACCCTATGAGACCCAGAGCTAGTGCTGGCTCACTGGTGTGTGGAATCAGGGTCCCAAAGACTCTGGGGCTGTTGCCTGCCCACCAGCAGGTAAAGCCAAATCCTAGGGTTAGTGCTGGACTGCTGGCAAGAAGAGCTGGTTCCTAGAGTCTGGCTGCAGGGCCCAGGTATCCCAGAGCTTGTTTCAGATTACTAGGGTAGAGGTGTTCTTGACATAGCTGTGTTTGGGGCCCAGCTGGTCCAGGGTAGGGTCTTGTGAGCTGTGAGTGGGCTGGATTTACAGGCTGTTGTATCACAATTTTCTTGCATCTGTTGTCTGCCCTCTGGTGGGTGAGGCTGGACTAGAGGCTAGTGCAGGCTTCCTGGAGAGCAAGGCTTATACCTGCCAGCTGGTGAATAGAGCTGGGTCTTAACCGTCTGGTGGGTAGGGTTGTGTCTAGCAGCAGTTGGTGGCTCAGGAAGTCTTTAAGTAGTCTCTCTGCTGATGTGTGGGGCTGTGTCCCTGCTCATTTAGTTGTTTGGCCTGAGATGTCCTAGCACTGGCACCAACAGGTTGTTGGGTGGGACCAGGTCATGATGCTAATGACTCAAGATGGCAGCTGCTGACAGCAGTGTTCACATGGTAGAGTGTTCTCAAATATGGCTGCCACCATGTCTGTGTCCCCAGGTTGTGCCACAGCCACCCCGACCTCTCCAGGAGACTCTCCATGACTAGTGGATGGGTCTAGTCCAGGCTCCTATCAAATTACTTCTTTTTCCCTGAGTCTTGGTGCATGTGAGATTTTGTGTGCACACTTTTAGGGTGATGTCTCTATTTCCCTCAGTCCTGTGGGACTTCCCAAATTAAACACTGGCTTGTTTTCAAAGTCAAGCACTCTGTTGGATTGTCTTCTTGGTATAGGATACCCAGGCTGGGGAGCCTGATGTAAGACTCAGAACTCTGACTTTTCTGGGAGAATCTCTGCAATATAATTATTCTCCAGTTTGTGATTTGCTCACTCAGAGGGTATAGGATTTGATTATATCCCGAGTCTGCCCCTCCTACCTGTCTCATTGTTGTTCCTTCTTTATGTCTTTAGGTGTAGAAGGTCTTTTCTGGTATGTTCCTGTCTTTTATATCACTGGTTGTTCTGCAGATGACTATGATATTGGTGTGCTCATGAGAGGAAGTGAACTCAGGGTCTTTCTACTCCACCATCTTGTCTGATCCCCTCCCAATTTTCCATCTCTTGGTCAGTTGCTTCAAGAACATCTTCTAAATCACACAGTTTTTTGGGGTTTTTTTTTGTATTCTTCTTTTCTTCGTTTTATTGAGATATAATTGACATATAGCATTGTATAAGTTTAAGTTATACAGCATAATGGTATGACACATACATCGTGAAGCAATCATCACAATAGGTTTAATAAATTTCTATCATTTCATATCGGTACAAAATTAAAGAAATAGAAAAATTTTTGTGTGTGATGAGAACTCTTAGGATTTACTCTCTTAGCAGCTTCCATATATAACATATGGCAGTGTTAATTATATTTATCATGTTGCTACATCCCCTAGTACTTATTTATCTTATAACTGGAAATTTGTATCTTTTGACCACCTTCATCCAGTTTTCCCTGCCCTTCCCTCTACCTTTGGTAACTACAAATCTGATCTCTTTTTCTATAATTTTGTTTTTGAAGTGTGATTGACCTCCAATACTATGTTAGTTCCTATTATACAACATAGTTATTTGGTATTTCTATATATCCCAAAATGATCACCACAATAAGTCTTGTTATGATATGTCACCATACAAAGATTTTACATAATTATTGACTATATTCTCCATACTGTACATTTCATACCCATTTCAAACTCATTTATTTTGCAGCTGGAAGTCTACCTGTAAGCCAAAAAAAAAGGCAAAACTACTAGGCTGAGGTTATGTAGTGTTCATGGTATATCTTTATGAGGGAAAGTAAGAAAAACACAAATTTTTATATTTAGATATAAAAGAATCAAAACCATTTACCTACAGGACTTTTTGATAATAGGTACAAGTGCCTTTTAGAACTTCAGTAACTTTTACTTATCTTTTTCTTTGATAAACCTGCTCTTCTTCAAGTATTATTAATTCTACAGAAAAAACTTAAAATATATTCCATTTTGCTTGTTAATTCCAACAGTGTTGTCATATACTATTTTCTATTTCAGAGGCACAGATTTAGTCTGTAAAATAGGTTAAATAGGCTTATGTAAGTTATCCTGGACATATAGTAATAATTTATACCATTATTTGTGAAGTAAAATGTTTAAAGGTACCCAAAATTAGCTTCAGAACTATAGAACTAAGTCATTGTACAAAGCTGAGTTAGCTATCTTATATAATTGGTCTGAAAGGAAAATTTAATTGCTGAGTTTTAGAACAAAGTATTCTTTATATATTCAGATACATGTAATTAACTATATAAAGATTTTCTTTTAAAATGTTTTACTTTGAAATATTCTGTGTGTGTGTCTATGTGTGTGTGTATTGTAACAGACATCCATGTGCACACCATTCAGATTTAACAAATGTTAATATTGTTCCATTTTTATTTCATACCTTTTATTATTGTTATTTTCAAAGATTCCCTGTGTGAGGACATGTTGCTTTAATTACTTTAGTTTTATAACAGATATTGAGGTTATCCCCTCCTTCTTCAACACCCTCTTGGTTTTTTCCTGAGCCTTTACTTTCCTATGTTAATTTTGGAATCTTAATGTCAGTTTCCATAAAAAATACCTGATAGAGTTTTAATTAGCCTTTATATTAAAATAGCATTGATAAGTTAACAGGCAATTTTTATGATTCCTGATTGTTTCTCCATGCACTGAATGAACATCTGTACTCACATGAGGTGAAGTCAAGAACCTTGGTTGAGCTTTGGAGAGAAGGACCATCCAGGAAGTACTATGCCCCACAGAAGAGAAACTTTGCTGGATAGGGTGGGTGATGAAATCAGGCCAAATGAATAGAGTGCCTTTTTTCCCCCTCTAATGACATAGTTGCAGTTGTTAAGATTCTGTGTTATTTAAAATTATATTTAAAAATATTATCTGCATATGAAAAAATTGATTAGAAGCCAGATTTTCAACTCATTATTTCAAAATCATTTTTCCTACAGAAATTAAACTACTGAAGTTTTTGATCAAGCCTGACAAACAAACCTAATCACATCAACTTTTTCCTTTTAACAACACACCATAGCTATTGTCTTTTCTGTCTCATTGGCCTTGACCTTATATTTCTGCTGAGAGCACAATGCTTAAGCATCAGTAGTTCTTAACAAAAGCACACAAAACCATGGGTAAAATAACACTTGAATAAAGCAACTCGAATAAATCAACTATGTGTTCCTATGCTACAGTCATAAGCTTTTATTTTCTAAATTGGACTAGTTCCCAATACACCCTGCTGTATAACCAACAGGAGTCTATTTAAATTATGGTAACTAATTAAGCACATTATATCCAACTCATGTTGTGAGAACTTTACTAGTTTAGTCTGCCAGCAGTGTTTAGATAAAAATTCAGTCAGAAAATTGTCAATATCAGGGAAGTCCTGTGGATTTCTATAAGTATGTATCGCAGAGGGTGAAGCATAAGGCAACCTGAGTTACATACCTAGGGCTTTAATACCCCGAAGCCAAATTAAATTCCTCCTCAAAAAGAATTGGAATACTGGTCAGGGTCTCAGAATTTCAGGAGCAGATGAAATAAACAAGGATCTCAGGTGTAAGATAGTGTTTTTTTCCACAAGAAATAGGACCAGAGCCCAACAACTACAGTTACCTAAAAAACTGGAACTGAACTGGACAACATGCCATATTTGATGCTGTTCCACAAGTCTATTGGCTTCAATCTCTTTAAATTCTCAGTGAATAAAATGGATCCCAGAACCCATAAGCAGAGTTGAGCATTCCTGTACTTATGAGTTACATATCTCTAGTTACAGTCATTGCAAGAAGTGCAGAAAAAAAGTGAAGTTCATTGTGGTGAATATGGAGTGTCAAATTCTATGTAGTCCATGCTTAATCAGAGAATGTTTATTAGATCTGCATTTTAACCTTGTGAGTCTCCTCAGTTTATGTGAGTTAAATGTCAGCTGTAGATTTTTCGTTCACTAAGCCTCTAAGTCATCATCCCCAATTATTAAACTCTGATCATATGCTTAGGATTGTGAACCAAACAAAATATTAAAAAATACTTTCTGCTTGGTGAAGTAACATGTGAAAATGGATCCCTGTGTCAAGCCATACATAACCTTAGGATTTATTATTAACAGTCACTTTGGAAGACAGTTTGACATTTTCTTATAAAACTAAATATACTTTTACCATAGGACCCAACAATACCTAAATGTGAAAATCAAACTATTAAAGGTTTTAGAACACATTGTAGAGGTAAATCCCCATGACCTTGGGGTAAAGAAGGATTTTTTTTAAAACAAGACATAAAGATCACTAATCATGAAGTATATGATTAGCAAATTTAACTACATTAAAATTGTAAACTTAATCAAAAGATACCTTAAAATGAGAAGATAGGACACAGCATAGGAAAAGATGTTTGCAGCTGATATAGTTGATATAAGGAATTCTTACCACATAAAATGTACAAGGTACTTGAACATTTTACAAAGGAAGAAATCCGAATGGTCGATATATGTATATATATAAAGATATTCAACCTGATTAACAATCAGGAAAATGTAAATTATATCCATCATGCTTAGTCTGACAATACCAAATATTGGTGAAAATGTGATACAACTGGAATTCTTATAATACAGGTGAGATTGGTGCAACCACTTTGAAATCTGTTAGATATTATCTAGTAAAGTTGAAATTTTATATAACTCATGACCCAATAATTTATTTTCTACATATATCCTAGAGCAGTGATTCTCAAATTGTGGTCAATAGACCCTGGGATTCTCAAAGAACTTTCAGATTAAAACTATTTTCATAATAATACTAAGACTTAACTTGCCTTAAAAAGAAAACTGTTGATGTTTATACTGATTGTGCAAAAGCAATGATGGGTATGTACTGGCACTTTAGCATGAGTCAAGGCAACCATACTAATAGTCGTATTTTTCCCCATCTTGCCAGTTTCACTTAAGAATGATGAAGCAGAAAGATTATTGACTTTATTGAATCATGATCCTTAAGTACATCTTTTATCAAATCATCTATATTACAAAATGGAAAGTATGTAAAGCACTTTTCGCTCCATATCTTAGTCTGATGGTTGTCATAATGAAAAACACTTGTACAATTGTTTAAATTGAACTAGCTGATTTACTCCTGGAACACACTTTTTATTTAAAAGAACAAACGAGAATCTATGGGTAGTTGACAGAAATACACTTGAAAAGTGAACAGATGAGCTTATTATTCAAGGAAAACAACTGACACTGTATATTGCCAGTGACTAAACTGGAACTTGTGAGCAGAAGTTCAAATTTAGGAAAAGTTCTGTCAGTATGAGCTTGACAGTTTCCTCATACTTAAAGATTTTTCCAATGAGATTGGTGATACTAATGAAATGGGACAACAAAAGATCATTGATAATGGTTTCAGAACCCACACTGCAGCTAACCTTTTAAAAATAAACTACTAGTTGTCAAGTTTTATTGTAGTATTAAAAAATTTACAATTATCTGAAAGGGCTGTGAAAATACTCTTGCCTTTTCCAACTGTATATGAGTGTGACTCCATATTTTCATCATATACTTTAATCAAAACAAAAACCACCCTAGATTGAATGAAAAAGCAGGTATGAGACTCTAGCTGTCTTCTAGTAAGCCAGAAACTAAAGAGATTAGCAAAAATATAATTAAACAATATTACTCTTCTCACTGACATTGTTTTATTTCTGAAGATTTTGAAAATTTAAATGGTTATTTATGGGTTTATTATTACTTTAAAAGAATTAATAACTATTTTTAAATTTTCTCAATTTTAATTTTTAATATGATAAATATCACTACATACAGCCTCGTAAACAAAAGTTCTTTGGGGTCATCAATATTTTTAAGAGTGAAAAGGATCCTGAAACCAAAAGTTTTAGAAACTGTTCTAGAGATACTCATATATATGTGACTATGAGTTATGTTTAAGAATGCTTATAGCAGCATTGTCCGTAGTTGCCCCCTACTAGGAGCCACCCCCAAATCTTTCATCACAGAATAGATAATTAAATGGTATGTATATGAGGAAACCTATATAGCAGTGAAGATGGGTTATGTATATAGCTAGACAGCTCAGCACAGATAACAGTTTCTAACAAGTTGTTGAATAAAGGAAGCAAGTTTTCAAAGACTGTATACAATGTGATTCCACTTTTATAGATTTCAACATCAGGTAATATAGAGGTTTGGAGGTGCATAGGGAATGATTACCACAGAAATCAGGATAGTGGTTCTCAGAAGAGGAAGAATATAATTGTTAAGGCAAATATAAGAGGCAAGGCTTTATTCTGAAAATGTTCTATTTCTTAAGTTGGTAGAGATAACAGTTTTTATTTCCTTCTAATTTTCTTATAGCAGTTTTTGTAAGAATGATTCATATGGCCTCTATTTCTTGAGTTCTTGTTCAAATGATTTTATACTCAGTTTTGGCTGGATGCACAAATCTTCCTAGGCACTACTTCATGGTATGTTGGTATTAAATATCACCATAGAGAAATCTGAGGTTAATCCAATTGTTTTACTATTACAGGTAATTTGTTCTTTTGCCCTGATTCCCCAGAATATATTTTATTTTTGATGTCCAGTAAGTTTACTAGGATTTGGCTCAGGGTGGATTCATCTGTGTCAGTCTTTCCTAGGACATAGAATAGTTCACATTTCATAAGATTTTAGCAGTTTTTATTTCCTACTACTTTTCTTGTATTTTTTAAACCACTTTACTTTCTGTTTATTATTTTGATTCTTCTCTTTGGGGACAACAGTGATCCATATATTGGATTCCTTTGATCCTTTTAAACTCCTTGTCCAATTTCATTTTGCTTGCTCTTTTCATTTGTGAGGAATGTTTTAGCAGTTACCCTTTTTTTTTCTTTCTTTTGCCACCTGAGCATGGCCTTTCTCCTGTGATGGTTTTATTCCCCCTTGCCTCCACCCTCCAAGGGATTTCCTCACAGTTCATGTTTTCATCTCTTCCCTGATTACTTGTATCTCTGCACTGAATTCTCATTTTTATAAAGTGATGGTTTCATCAAGTTTGTTCAACTTCATTTTTGTCCAATTATTATCTTTCCTGTAGCAACATTTTTTCCACTGAGTGCCCCTCATTCTAGTTGTATTTTCCTATTCTTTAAAAAAAATCATTTAATACATTAATAGATGCACCTCTTATTCCTTTTGAATCACGTGTCTTTGAATGAGTTTGATTTTTCTAGGTGAACTGCTTGTTAGAAGGTTTATGTTGGGTAGGGGCCAGAACTACTTTCTCAGCAGATATTTGTTAGTGATATACAGTATTGTATGTGATTCAAATTCAAATTCTTTAACACTACTGTATCTCTTTAAAAAGTACTGATAAGGTACAATCTCTCTTTCACCTTTCCTCACTGACAGACTGATTCCTACAAATATGGTTTGTATGGCTCCCCAGTTAGGCCAATCTACTCTTCTTCTGACAATTATAATAAGAGTGTATATTTCAACAGTTTTTGCACCCTTACTCTGTAGGAAACTACTGTTGATTTTGTTCCTCAGATTGTTGCACTTAGCTTTGGAGAACATGCTTGGCTTGTTTTAGCTTTAGATCAGTTACTGTTGTCCCCTCTGTGTCTTTCTGCATTCCTCTCTGAGTTTTCCGTATTCAGCCATCCTCCCACATATATTATGATATTGTGGTTTATAGTTTTAGAAGTTTCCTACCTTTCAGTAAATATAGATTTTGAATTTCTGTTTCTTATTTTTCTTACTGCTTTTTGGTGATGTCTTAGAGAAAAAAGGGGGAGAACTTTTTACTGAATAACATAGAAATAAGAATATCCTTTAAACTTTTGAGATAGAATCAGAAATACTAAGATATGAGAAAGGAATCTCTGGTCTTTTACTTGTATCCACTGTGAGGTTCAGTTGAAAATCTTCAACTTACAATTTATCTTCCAGGAAAGAAACAAAACAAAAAGCTTACTTTGTTTTAATAGTTATTTATTTTTGAAATTTTGGGCTTCATTTCCTGAAATATTAAGACTAATTTTGAAGCCTTTAGGATTACTTAGCTTTCCATAATTCGGTATGAAATCCTAATCAACTACAAACTTCTCACTGGATTTGAGATTTGATTTTACACTACTTTTAAGCTAACAAGTTAGCCTATTACTTTTGCATGGATGCTAACAAAAGACATGAGATTCCTGGGTCAGAGACAAAGGACTTCATTAATTCAGCACAGCAAGCAGCATGAGCATCAGCATATTTATTTTGGTTCCTTTTGGCCTCAAATCTCATGTAGGCAATACAATACGGTTTGGATAAATGCCACACATGCAGTGGGTTTGCATCAAAGCTGAGAAACACTGAGCTTGGGCAATCTACTACTTTCATAGCAAGTAGTAAGTAAATCTACTCTTGTCCAGGAGGAGATGTTACCTCATTTCTCAGAGTTATCTGGAGGAATGGCCTGGGTTAACAGCAGAGCTTGCAGGACTTGGCATGCTCAGCAAAACGTGGGAAAATCACAAGAGGCCTAAGGAAGACTGTCTCTCCCAATCTCCCTCTCTCTCTTAAGTCCTCCACAAGTGAGAATCATTACCTGATCTGAAATGTTTTCTTAAATACATAAAACGAACCATGGAAGTATTCTCTTGTTACCACTGTTCACTTATCTCGGTGGACCCCAGGTTTACCAAACTCTCTTTTATTCTTTCTTTTTTAATTATTATTTTTGAAACTCAAGAGTAGAGACTTAGGAGTTTATATTACATTTAGCATCTATCTATTTATGTATCTATCAGACATCTTTATCTTCATCTATCTATCCATCCTTTGTTCTTGGTGCAACGTCACTATCAGTCCCAGCAAGGAACCTTCTTGTTTAACATGTGTGTGTGTATATATTTTATTTTTTCATTTATTTAATTTCTATATTCCCATTCCCTACTTCCATGTCTTCCCTCCCAGATAGTTCATTTAATAAATATGATATTTATATTTGAATTCATATGTATCCTTGCAAAAAATTGCAGGTTGTTTGTATATATATGTGTTTATTTGTTCACTTTTTAAGTTTTGAGACTTACGGAAAATTTGGCATAGTAGACAGATTTCCTATGTGCACTTGACTCAGATTAAAAAATTGTTACTATTTTGCAACATTTCTTTGTCTCTTTTAGTATGTGTACATGTATTTTTTTCCTGAACTATTTGGAAGTTGTAGACATACCTCTTATCCCTTATTTTCAGCATCTGTTTCCTAAGAAGAGAAGATAATCTCTTACATAACCTCGGTACAATTATCAAATTAGAAAATTTAACATTGATATACTACTATTATCCAATATACAGGCCATCTTTACATTTCCTAAGTTGTCCTAGCAATGTTCTTTTTAACCTCCCTCCCCCTCAATTCCAGTTCCCATTGTATTTGGTTATAGCCCTTCAGTCTTTAATCTGGAACAATTCCTTGGCCTTTCTTTGTTGTTAATGTGTATGTAATTTTTGTTTACATGTGTGATCTACTGCTATAAATCTTGTTCCTTTTCTTAATTTTTTGTTCACAGTTTTTAAGATCTAACTGTATTTATACATGGACATACATCTTGTCTGCTGCTTCCAACTTCTGCTTAGTATTTCATAATAACACATCTGCCAAAGTTTTCTTACCTATTCCCCGGTGTCAAACACCTAGACTGTCTTCAACTCTTTGCTATCATAAACAATCCTGTCATGAACATCCCCATACATGTTCCCTCTGGGAATGTTACTGGGATATCTCTCCAAGAATAGGATTGCTGGGTCATGGTGTATCTCCCATTTAATTTAACCAAATACTGCTGAATTGTGCTCTGAAACAGCTGCCTGACCACACTAGAACTGTTGTGTACTAAGATTACAGTTTCTCTACACCACTGCCAACACCTAGTCTTAGGTAGCATTGTAATTTTCCAGTATGATGGTTTTAAAGTGGACTCTTGTTTATTTTCTCTGACCACTAGTAAGTTTCACTTTTTTTGCCAAACTCTTCACTGATTGAGTTATCTGAGGAAGGAACTTATCTTTAAAATATATGTATATATATATACTCCAACCTAGTTGGCCTACTATAGGGATCTTTTGAAGCTGATGTCGTGAATGGTAGTTGTAAACTCCCATTTCACTATGTGTTACTGTCAGTGAACTAATTGACATTGGTTAGGTTATTTCTTGGATTTCTTATGTTTTATATATAAGCTGCAAATGTATACATTCTTTTAGACAGCTGAAACCTAAATCCTTATGACAGCTATCTGCATCTGACACCTAAACTATAAAGATTACAAGTATAAATAGAATTTAAGATTTCCTCCTTCAAATACTTGAGTTCATTAGTTTTCAAATCTTTTCTCTCATGTACTTCTGAAAGAATTTTTAAAAACTATATACCCTATTACTTATTTTTCAGTTGAGGTCCAAAATTTTTTATCTTATGCCTAAGTAATTTCAAAGGCTGGAACTTTGCAAAAGTTTGTATGTAAATAAAAACCTCCTTTAAGTATGCCTGAGCAAATCTAATTGCCATAGCAATTTGGTAACTGTCATCATGCATTTAAAAATTACACAAACAGGTTCTTCTTTTATAGTTAAAATTTACATCTTTTTCCTCCTTCTTTAATTCAATATGTATGTACCTCTTTCCCTCCAGGAATATTAATCTTAATGTATATTTTAATATTTCTTAATATATTTTAAATGTTTTATGCTTAAAATTATTTTAATTATATCAAATATCACTATAACAAAAATATTTAAATTGCAGTTGCATTTTTAAAATTTCCTGTGATCATAAAAAATTTTTTTTCTGGATCATATGTTCATTACATTATAATCATTAGTTAATGAATGATCAGAAGAGCATGTAATATTACAAATTTTAATACACAATTAAAGTTTTTGTTAGAACATGTATATTTAGATGTATGTTTTCAATTTTTGCAGTTATCTCTGTATTGCTAGAATGAGGCAGAATTTTAGCACCAATTTGATTTATTTTGTTCCTATAGATGTGAATGCTAAGAAAATTTATTCACATAAATAAATAGATAGATGGAAGAAGTTTATTATAGAAATATCGCTCAGTTCTTTGAACTCCTTTTGAATTATTTGTCCAAATATAACCATTATGATCTTCCATCAGAATTTGTAACAACCTATTGGTTATTAATTTGACTATGCCCTCTTGTAAACTTGGTGAAAGCAAGAAACTACATTTGTTATTCAATCATTAAAGCCATTCTTTTTCTCATCCTGACTCCAAATGTTTCCAATTGCTTTTTTCCTTAACACCCATATTCTTATATCCCAAGGCAATGAACTATTATAAAATTATGGATGGGGGAAAAATAAGTTTTTCTTTTGTAAGATGGGAGAAATATGATTTCAAAAAGAAAAGCTTTTCTTTTTTTAGAAAAGAATACATAAGGAAGTTGAGGATCTCAAAAATGATTTTCTTAAAGCCATCTGTGCCTGCGTACACCTATCTTAACATGCCTCAGGGATATGTATGAGACTGCTGATAAAAGGAAATAATATTCTTAAAACTATCATCATTTGAAAAGAATCATAGCAGTATTCATACAGTAACATTAACTTTTGAGAGAAATATAGAATATTGTTTATTGAATTATAAATTTACAGTAAGGAGCTTTTTCTGTAAATATGTAGCTGATTGTTTTGACAGAATATGGGTCTAATTCAGCAAACAGTGAACTCCACCACTGTGTTCCTAGAAGACCCTTCAGAGATGTTGATTTTAGTATATTTATGTCAAACAGGAGAAGACTAAGTATTGATGTTCTTGGGAAGTTATTTGGTATTTTAATCTAGGAGGTCTCATATACTTCTCTTCCTTTGCTTATATTAGTTCCCACACCTGAATTACTAGTTCCTTCTCCCTGCTCCCCATATATGGATATATCATGTATCTTTTTTATAGCTCTTTAGTATTGTATTTATGTAGGCCAATTCATTCAGTTTCCTGAACATGTCTCAAATCTAATCCCACTTCTCTATCTAGTGCCCTAGTCCAGACTTACATCATTTCACAATTGGTTATCATCTTCTATCTGTGCTCCCTGGCTCCATTCTCTTTCCACTCCAGTGTCTCCAACACAGAATTACTATAATGACCTGTCTAAAATACAGATCAGTTCCATGTAAGTCAGGTACTCTTACTCTTGCTGAAAAATCATCGAAGTCTGTACACTGCCAAAAGTATTAGTATTTATTTGCATTTATTATCTTGTACTTATCTGTTCTCAACTATCCTTCCAAATTTTCCTCCAGCAACTATCCTTATCTATTTTATCCTCATGTCACATAAATTACTTATTTCTCTGAGCACCTATCATGGTGCATTTATTAGAATGACACAGTGGAGACAATAGTGATGTTTTTAAAGTGATTTTCAACCTAAACTTTGGCTTCTTGTGAAGGAAAGCTGTAATTTATTCATATGCAGTAGGTGTATCCTTTACAGAAAAATTTTGTAATTTGTCATTGAGATATGTTTTCAGATCACATTGATAGTACTAAGCACAGCTACAGGACACAGGAAAAAAATTACAAAGAAAAGCTTTGAAAAACCAAGGGAGACTGTGGTAGAGAAAGGGATTGTGTGATACATAATTCTTAAATGTATCAAGATTTTTTTCAAAAGGTGTTTTGTAAACATATATACACACAAACATAAATTACATATGTATTTAATTCTTCTTTACCCATATTAATAAAAGAACTGTGTTTGCCCTTTAACTTAGAACTCTGTGAATCGTTAACTATCTTTTCATTATTCCCTTTTGGAGTCAGCATAGGGAGGTAGCTTGAACTCTAGCATGTTAAAGGTAGATTCTACTAAGAATTTCAGCACTTACTAGCTGTATGATCTTGGACAGGTCAATTGTCTTTACTAAATCCCAGTTTTTCTCATCTGTAAGTTGAGAATTAATGTGAATCCCCTGTCTGTTCAAGGAGAGATTGTATCATATGAGATAATATGTGAGAGTATATGATACATTTAAAGAGAGTTAGAAATATATTGCATCATTAAATTATTCCTTAGTCTCTTTAACTTTAATCCTATATTTCCTTAGAGGATCTGGTCCATCCTGATGGAAGCCATATGTTGATAAGGCTAATAAATGATCAAATAAGAAAATAAAGGATGTATTGAGGGTTTATTTGTTTTACTTTTTTCTAATTTTTTTCTTTTATGTTTCTTATGTTTATTCCTTGTTAAAACAGTTTTGGTATGAACCATGATGGAATTGGAAATTCTTGTGGGACGAAAGGTCATGAAGCAGCAAAACTTATGGCAGCTCACATTACTGCAAATACCAATCCTTTTTCCTGGTCTGCCTGCAGTCGAGACTATATCACCAGCTTTCTAGAGTAAGTAATCTCTGGAGAGTGATGATGAATTGCTCCAGAAGCAAGCCACTGATAGAAGCCTAGTATGTAGTGCTTTAAACTTTGCATAATGAGTAAGTTTTATAGGGTCCAGTGATATTTCAGGCTGTTCCCAAAATATTTTAATATATCATTGTGGCAAAGGTTTTCCTTCATACTCAAACAGAACACAAACTGAACAGATTAGAGGAACTGGAGCTAGGTTATAAGAGGGGTTGATGATGTGAGTGTTAGAAATGTTCAATAAATGGGAAGCAATGTCATAAGAATTTAGATTTACATAATTTAATAAATAGAGCATAAGCCAAACTTTAATTCAGTGATTGCATATTTCATTTTGTTGTTAAAAAACTGAGTTCTATAGGAAGGCCAAAGTATCTAATAGTAACAAACAACAACAACAAAAAAATCAAACACCCAGGAAATGAACATGAGAAAATGAAAATTTGTCTTTGAAAATTTATTAAGTGACTAATCTTTTCTACAGTTTGGGAACTTCTTTGCTGGTCCCATAATCTATATTCCAAGCATCTGGTTGTTTAAATATGAAGAATATAAATTAGCTCAGATATAACTATGTTTAGGAAAGCAGATGTTCTTCCACTTCTCACCTGCATAGCATAGGGCTTCAGGATTGAACTTCAGAAACTGGTCGACTTATGTCACACTTTCTAACTGTGTGACATATAACTTTACCTTTCTAATCATCAGTGACTCCATTTGTTAAATGAGTTTAGGTAATAATACACACATTATCTGGTTGTTATATAACTAATTATGTGTAATGCTATAATTTATAAAAAACACTTAATAGACATTTCATTAAATGGTAAATATTATTATTTTAAATAGTATCAAGGTTTCAAGCTTTATTACTCTATCATTACCTTCAGCTGTTTTGTGCCATTTTTTTCTTGGGGAGAAGAGATGAAATACTCTGTGAAAAAGTGAGTTATATATAAACAGGTGAGCAACAGAAGTTCTCTTTAAAAATTGTCTTTGTTCAAGTTCACCTTAACATGATTGTAATGTAAAATTTTAAAAATTCAGATAGGTTATATAGTATAACATTATTCACTAAAATTCTGGTTTATATCTGCTAATAGCCAGATCGTATTCTGAAAACTTATAATTACATATTTTTAAAAGCCCCAAGCAAGAGATTTTAAATTACCTAGCACAAATGCTTTGCTCAAAGATCAAAAGATAAATGTTTAAAATGGGCTCGTTTGAATTAATTACTGTATTAGTGAAACTGAAGGAATTTGAAATTTATTTTAGGATGTAACTCTTCTGAATAACCATACTATAACCAACAACTTTTGATCTTAGTAATAGATAAATTATAACACTGTACTTGATTAGTGCCAAAACTGAGTGAAGGGCTGTTAAGATAGATAGACCACAGAGAATTTGTTTGACATCTTTTGGTAGTTTTTAACACAAAGCACTAGCAATATCATTTTCTAATATGTTTTTAACATGATCATATTACTTAAATTTTAAACATTGTTGAAGATCTGCTCTCCCCAGAAGTCAAGCCAGATCTGGAATTTCTCCCTTGACTTGGCTCATGTTTTTATAATGGAATCTTAGTGTCCATCATATGCATGCTCAGTACTTCTGCGCATTTTCAAAGGCTTTCCTCCTTTTTTTTTTTTTTTCCAAGTACCATTTCTCTCTCCTCTGTCCTATTTGTTAGGACTGTCTCTGTATACTGTGTACTAGGACAAACTGTGATCTCTTGCCAGACCCTGCCTAGTTGAAACAGTATTATTAAGACCATTAAAACACTCCAAAGGGGAATCCCTAAATTGCTGATAAAATACAGTTAAGAAATCACCACTGGTTTGGTGAGAGATGTAAAATTATTACTAGTTGCAATAAACTGTTCCGTTGAATTAATTGAAAGAATTAATCCAAAAAGCATTATGTAAGCCTTATTGCCTCTTTGCATTTTCTACGTGTAAGCATGATTAGTGTTGACAGGGTTCTAATGGGCTTATTTATCCGGTATTTTATCAAAATGTTTCTCTTGTGTGTCCTCCTGGGAATGCTCATAAAGTTAAAACAATTAGTAAAAGATAGATGTGAAAGACAATGGGTAGAGATTTGGGAGAAGATTGGGTATTTTTCCCCCCTCTCTAATAGAAAACTAAACAACTTTGATTATAATCTGACCAAGCAATAAAAGTTTTTTAAACACAAGGCCCTTTAAAAAGGTCAGTTCACTGGAGCACAAAGACATAATAGTAATTTTCTTGTATTTCTTTGTTCCTTTTTCTTAATGCAGTGGACTTAATTGCTTTAACAGCTATGTGTGATATTTTTAAAAACCCTGTGATATTTTGATCAGGATTGAGGTTACATTTATGTTTTATAGTTGGCTCAAAAAGACTCATAACATTTTATTCTAGTTTCTCTTCTCAAGAAAAAAGAAATCTTGAAAGATGAATTGTTTAGGAACTGCAGCCCAGCCAACAAAATGCATACTTTTCTCTACTTAGTGACTGTATACGCCAGAGATGATGGTGGATTTTAACAATGAGTTTCCTATGATTTATAGAGATTCACTATTCACTATGTTCAACTGAAAACAATTCCATGGCCTTTAAATGCCAATAGAGTAAAAAGTCTCTCATGTCATTCTGAAACACTAGGTGCTATTGATCAGTCAGGAGATGGTGTTTACCAACTCCCAATATTTTTTTTCAGATTTCTTAAACTCGGTGATTCAATAAGTGGTTCATGAATCGCCCCGAAGCCGTCCTGATTAAATAATAAAGAACCCATTTCCGTTTAAATGGACGTGTTATGCCAGCTTCTGATGTTTTCGACGACGGCTTTGCAGGTAGTGTCCTTCCTATCTGCCTGCGGGACTTACTTATTTATTATTTATTTATTTAGAAATTATAGAAAGATGAACCTGGTATGATGGCTCACACTCACTGATGTCTATGGGCTAATTTACCAGGCAGTGGAAGGCAGCCAGAAGTAATGTAGGCCAGTTTTTCATACATTTTCCACCACTTAGTGGTAGTACAGAGTAATTTCATATAGTCTTCAAAAATTCTGGGGCCTCTGTGAATCAACTCTTGTTCTATTTAAATTAAAGTCTGTTAAATTGTTTGAACTGTCAGAGATCTATAGCAAAATTTCCTGCAGTTCCAAATTAAATACAGATTAGCTATTTTCACAGATAGAATGGATGCTAAAAAGAGACAGTTATAGTTGATGATGAACTAGGAAGAAAGGTGAGCGTAGAATTCAAAAGAAGTGATAAAAGATGAACAGGATTACCAAGACACTAACAGATCCTCTGTAGCAATTACCTTTGAAGATCAATATCGATAATCTATTAGAAAACATTTTATAGATGAGGTTGCCTTTTTTATGGGGAACCCAAGAAACAGCTTAGCAGAACAGATTTCTCCTCCTTCTATTATGTGATATGTTTTGGGGACTTCACTCTAACCATAAATATTTTTGGTAGGTTGTAATTACATATGGAGAAAAAGAGCATAACTTAGTAAACATTATCAGTATAGTGTTTGTGTATTGAAAGCCTCAAGTTGAATTGTATTCAGGTACACAGAGGGCAAGAGAGAAAGGTCTGACTTAGAATGACTCATTTTAGAAGGTAATATATTATTAGTTTTGTAAAGATTGATGGAGCAGTTTATGAGAATGTAGACACTTGATTTGCCATAGATAATACAACATAGTTCATTTTTACTTAATTTAGATATATTAGCACAATTTTGTGGGAAAAAGTAGGAGATAGTATTATCTATTAACTTTTTGTTGTTGTTGTTAAGAGACTGTTAAGATATGTACAAGGTTATATAGAAAGATTTATTTCTTAAATTGACCTACTGTGTTGTAGACTAAAGGTCTATACTTTATAGTATAATTGTTTAAGTGAAAAATAAATCTTAAATTACAATTAGGAGTACATCTGTATGTATTCTGGAAACAAAGCCAAGAGAGCATATTTTACATAGAGATCTGTAAATTTTAGTTGAAGACTCAATTCTGGCGCATGTTCCTATTTTCAAGGCTAATTTTTGAGCTATGTAAATAAGAATTTTCTAAATTAGAAGTAGAATACATAAAATATGACTTTGCTATCATGCTGCAAAGATTTCTGGAAATGTAAATATACTTTGATTTACTGAGAATATAATCGAGGGAAACACATATTCTTAAACTAATATACATCTTTTTGCCTTGTCTTAGAAGTGTAAACAAAAGTAGAGTGTATTAATTCAGTAATTATCTATATTGCTGTAGGTATTAACTAGGATTGGGCTTTTAGTTGTGAAACATATGCTGCCAAGGAAATAATCATACTTCCACTTTTTGTATATACAGTTTTCCACAGGACAAGTATATCTATGCCTAACAATAGTAAGTTGTAATAGCATCTCATAGATGGAAACTACAGTGTTTATCATTTCATTTATTAATGAGTGAGGTTTATGATTTCTGAGTGAAAAAATTCACATATTATACAAACCAGCTATGCTTAAAAGTGGCATTTAATGAGAAAATTCAAGAAGACCTATATATAATATTACCCCAATTATTTTTAAAATAGTAGCATAAATAACACTAGGCTCAGCATCATAAGAATTGTATACTTGTATTGATTGACTAGAAACCTAGATTAAATAAAAATTACCCATAGATTCCATTTTGTTAAAAGAAAACAATTGTAAAATAAAAGACAATACCTTATATCTAATATTTTTGAGAAAAGAAAAGCATTTGTACCAGAAGACTATACAAAAATGTTTATATCAGCATAATTTGCAATTTCCAGAAATTAGAAATAATTTGCATGTTCATTAATAGAAGAATGAATAAATAACTGTGGCACAGTCTTAAATGGAACATCAAAGGACAGTATAAATAAACAGCTAACAGTTATTCTCATTAACATGGGTATATCTCACACTCATAGTAGTGAGCAAAATAATGTCAAAAAAAAAAACCTTTCAGCATGTCTCCTTTATATAGAGTCCAAAAACAAGCAGATAATTACTAAGAAGACCAAGGGAATTATTATTTAAAAAATCATAATATTAGTTACTTCTTGAAGAGATAGAAAGGGATGTGATTGGGGTATGCACTTAGAAATTTTCTAAGGGAAAAAAACAAAGAAAAGCACTTCGAGGGTTAAATATATATTTCTTGGATTCATGTCCTCAACCTTCTATACGTATATCTGTGATATTTCATAATGGTAAATAATGATGCAGAGGCATGAGAATATCTGGAATTATCTTCTAAGAGTTAATTAATAGTTGTGATCTATAGATCTAACTTACATGAAAGTAGCAGGAAAGTAGCAAATTTAATAACATTATGGGGAAAGTATTTTTGTAGCTTAACCCTCAGTTAAGAATTAAAGTATGAAAATTGCCTCACTCCTCCACCCCAAACACTTTAATCAAAGTTTTTACTGTACATAATGTATATGGTTACTGGGAGGAAATAGGTAGTACATTTTCTACCCAAAATGTAGAACCAATTTACATCAGCCTTGCAAATATCCCATACTTGCTTTCCCAGAGCCAATACTAGTAGGTAAGTCACTTGCAAACATTGGTAATTTGTACAGATACAACCAAATCCATTTTAAAAGGTCTTTGTTGATGCCATATTCCTAAATATGTATTCATTAGTTAAAGATCTATATGATTTTTCACTTACATTGTATTTCATGTAGTGTTTTATTCTATAAAAATATACTGGAAAAGAGAATGAGACGTTTCTAGATATTTAATTAGACCACATTAATACAAAGCAATAGGTACTTCCAAAGAATTGAGACACAAATCACTTTTGAGATAAACTTTCTTAGAAAAATTTGTCCACAGGTGACCACAGTGCATGGCATTCTTTGTTGTCTGAAGTTTCCTGCAATGGTCATCTGATTTGATATTTTTTAAGGATCATGAACCATGACTTGAAGACCACTAATGCCTGGAAACAAGAACTTTAAATGAAGTAATTATTGTTGCTTCCTCCTAAGTTAAGCCAATTTTCAGTTTGCTACAAGAAAGAACTTTTGCCTCAGTGTATCTGTTCTTAAACTTTTTTGAGGTCCACATATTTCTAAATTTTTAGGTTAATTTTCTGTATTCCTAAAAGTAATTGTGTCTAATAATTTTTAATCGACTTTGAGTTGGTGCCACTTAGTTGAATATATCTTATACTTTCTTTTGTTACTCTTTGGACAGATATTCTGCCTATAGGATTCTGTGCTTAAGTAATTCAGGAAATTTAAAATTCTCCCATTGATTTATAGTAGTGCTTAGCTTTATATTTTTTTGTTATATACTTAGCTCCCTTCATAGAAACTTTTATCATTTTTTTGTAGATAGAGGTAAAACTAATATTTCAGAAGGGAAATTAGGAAAGTAAACTACTAATGCAATGATCTCATAAATTCTTTTTTCATTATACTTTTCACATTGCCCTCTTTATCATTAACCTTAATATAGAATTTTGAATTTACTAGTAGAATTGCACTTGCCTAAAATTTGTATACCCATATGAAGATATTTTACATAATAAAATAGAACTTTCTAATTTAAAAATTCAACTAAAATAATTTTTCTTATTGAGTTACACATCAATTTCTAAAAGTACAGTAAGCAAAATAAAAAGCATTCTGTCATAAAATCTAGATAGCTGGGTAAAATAAAGTTGTTCTCTATTAGTTAGACACCTTGAGCAGGGACAAGTGAAATGATAATAGTCAATATAACATCTATCTATTCAGTACATTTAATATTCCATCTGATTATTTTTATTGATTAAAAAATTAATCAAGAGGGACATGAATGAAAGAAAAAGGGCATAAATATTTTGTCCCTTGGGTCTTTGAATCTATCACCTTATTAATAGTATGGTTCAATTTTTAAAAGGTATGAATTTGCTACTGTGTAAATATATATTTTCATGTAACAAATTAACTTTTGCATTTTAAGGATATGATAAAATTTTAACTGCATATGAAACTCATTATTATGCATGGTTCTTTCTTACTTATCTATAAATGAAAATTTGTACTGTCCTAAATAATAGTTGAGGAACTTCTACTTGTGAAATTATTTTGCTTTGGCAAAGTGGATGGAAAAGATTTGGAAAAAAAAACACAAGTGCTGGCACAATTGACAGGAATGTTGGAAAAAATTTTTAAATGTTGGCATAGGAATTCTTTAAAAATTCTAACTTACTCACATGTGAAATGAAAGTAAAAAAGCATCTGTCCTATTTTATGCACACTGGCTAAATAAAAATGAACAATTATATTTAGCAAAGTATAAAGCTCTTTAAACTAAGGTATTCTGTCTGGCTTTTGGCGATCTTTATGTTATTTGTTCCACTGAATTAAAATATTATGTTTGAGTGCAAGCATACTTTGAAAAGCAGAAATTATAAAGAGAAGAGAACATTCTCTTTTCCAACTCTGATGACCCTAGATGAAATATGAAATATTTGAGAGACTAAACACTTCTAATATACTGGAGAGGAGAACTTTGGATCTTGGCCTCATCTATCATTCAGCCCATTTGTTATTGAAATATTTCAAGAACCTTTGGACATGTCTTACCAGAGTATCTATTGTTCTGCCCAAGATGGAAGTATATAGATTAGGTCTTTAAGGATTACAACCACAAATTTTTTTTCACATTTTGTGTTTTTGATTCTACTACCAGATGTGGTTATATTTTCACTGAAAACAAACAAGAAGCTGAGAGCAATATGAAAATGTTTTGATTCTTTAAGAAATTAGTTTAAATCAGTGTTTAAAGGCCAACATGACATTTTTAGGTTGTTTTGTGAGATTCTTTTATTGTGTCTTGGTGCTGGAAAAAACTATTGGAGCTCTTATTTAAATTTTAGTAAAGCAATTCTGTTTTGCCATATGTTTTTTTTTTGTAGAAAGTATTGTTTTTCATGCATCAATTATTAAAACAAAGAGCTTAACACATGGTTTCATAATTGTGATTGAAACAGTGCATAGTGTACCTAATTTCCTTTGATGCTTTATGTTGAACAGTTCAGGCCGTGGTACTTGCCTTGATAATGAGCCTCCCAAGCGTGACTTTCTTTATCCAGCTGTGGCCCCAGGTCAGGTATATGATGCTGATGAACAATGCCGTTTCCAGTATGGAGCAACATCCCGCCAATGTAAATATGGGGTAAGAAGTCCTAATCCTTATGTTTAATTATTTATATGTGTGGTTATGACACAGCTTTCAAGATGCAATTTTGATGAATGTACTCTGGTAACATCATTAACACAAATACGGCCTTTGACACTGCTCTTTTTCTGGTATCATTTATATAAAATTTATTATACAAATATTTACTTCTAAATGTTTGAGTAATCAAGTAAAACAAGTTTCAAATGTCTTGTGAAGGATGCAGGTAGAATTTTTAATGTTTCTAATTATTTCTTTTTTAAGTTCTGATTTTCTGATGCCAACTCTTTGTTTGTCTTAGAAATGTTATAATTTTGAAACCTCCCCCTACTCCCCGCCTTTTCTGGTACTCTAATAATTGGATTAAGGGCATTTTTAACATTGGCTAGGAGCCTTTAATTTATACTTTTAGTATTGAGTAATTTCAAGTTACTTTATCCACTGACCACATTCTAACGTAATAACTGAGTGGGGATAAGGTGACGTTAACCCAAATACAGAAACAAGGAAAAGTGCTATGGAAAAAAAATGAAGGTATTATAACTGACTCTTCTCATCTGCCTAAAAAAGTCTCAGTGTCTATCTCAGAAAATGTAAAAAAAGAAAAAAACAGTTCCATAGAGAAAGATTTCAGAGTCTAGTATAGAGAGATGTTCATAGTAGGTACACAGTATAAGCATGTTGAATGAAAGAGTCACATTTTAAAATGACAAGTTGTTTGTCAAAATAATTCAGATTTTAAAAAGTAAATTTAAGGCTTAGTTTCTATTTTTATGTAAATAGTGTGTTTAAGATCCCTTTTTAAAAATAATAACAATAAAAAGAATAAAGTTTTAAGGTAGTTAAGACCAAACAATATATACATTGTACTGTACCAGTTATTCATCTTGGGTGCAGTACAAAGGAAAGTGATGTTTTAAATAGCCCTTAGTGACAAGTATATTATTATTCCTGGTAGGGTTTGGCAGCACATTTTGTGCACTAGATTTAAAGATTGTGTGCAACCATCTGAAAATCTAGAGCTTTGAGTAAAACTTTGGCATTTCTTGTCTCTCTGTAAAGAGTCTTTACTTCTATTCTTGTTTCTGTATAGTTTTAGTTTCTTTTTTACCTTGGGTTGCTTTTTGCCTCAGAAAAAGTCAGTCAAACTTTAACCACAGTCTTTGATATACTTATAGCTTACTGAGTTGAAATTCATGATCAACTGAGTTTACAGATTTTCTGTTAGATTTATTCTTACCTATGGTCTCTCATTTCTTTGTTAGCAAGTAAAAAAGTTCATCTACATTTCAGTTTTTCTATGGGGAATTGGGTTTAACTCCACCGGTACATTTCCCTATTAGATAGTTTATATTATCAGTTTTGCAGGATCTCTGGATGTTTTTTTTCCTTCAGTAAATTAATTAAAAATTTGACCTGATTTTTCTGTCTCAATATCTGTATATCTCACTCATTTCAAACTAGCTGGTTTGAAGTGCAATAAATAATTGATAAACTGTACATTTTCATTCTATGATCCTTATGTGCAGTTTTTAGATTCTATTTTTGTGTTATGTTTATAAAGATTTTTACAATAGTTGTAAAATGAAATTAGAAAACTTGGGGAAAGATTTTAGCATCTTACAACCCTATACAATTTCATATATTTTATTATGAATTTTTTTGCATCTACAATCCTATATAATTTCATATTCTTTCTGGTGAATATTTTTCACTTTGATTTGTAACAAAATGGTTTCCTTAAACTTATGTACTATATGAAAATGCTTTTGCTACTTTTTTATAAAGTGCTATACATTACTAACAGTTTCTTGGGTCATAACAGATTCTTTATAACCACTCCCACCTCTTACGCTTGTGCCTGAAGAGTTGAGTTTACACAATTGATAGCGCAGACCAAAACTCGTGGGCTTTATCTGGATTATCCCTAAGGTTATAAATTATTCTAAATGGTACTTGAGAAAACAATAGTGGCTTTGGAGGTGAAAGTTCAGTCAGGTAAACAAATCATGCTTCAGATCATAGTTGAAGGGAAAAACAAACCAGTACTGATTTAGATAGCTACCTGAGTGTAGCATCCTGAGATGAACACTAAAATATAAGTAGTGGAGTTTTAAAAGAGCACGTAGCCTTTTATGGAGGAGATACTTCTGATGTTAAAGCATCATGAAATGATCCTCTTTCAACTATCAGGGAAGATTTTAAACAGTGATCTACAGGATGACCCATAACTGCAGCAGTGATCAGCATTCCATCTCTTCTACTTTGGTCCCCATGTGGTCATTGTGGGGATTAACAGTGATTACATCTGTAGTTATGAAAAATCTTGCCTGAATTCTTTGTAAGTACGTTCATTAATATACATTTTAGATACATTTGGAAATTTAATTTACCAATGGAACAGAATAGAGACCCAGAAATGAACCCATGCATAAATGATCTGATTTTCAACCAGGGTGCCAGGAATACAGAATGGAGAAAGGATAGTCTCTTTAGTAAATGGTGTTGGAAAAACTAGACCCTTATCTTACATCATATGCAAAAATTAACTCAAAGTGGATTAAAGACATAAATGTAAGACTCCAAACTAAAATACTCCTAGAAGAAAATGTAGGGGAAACGCTTTTTGATTTTAGTCATGGCAGTGATTTTTCAGATATGACTCTAAAAGCACAGGCAACAAAAGCAATTATAGACAAGTGGGACTACATCAAAATAAAAAGCTCTACACAGCAAAGAAGTAGTCAACAAAATGAAAGGGCAATTTATGGAATTTTGAAGAAATATTTGCAAACCATATACCTGATAAAAGGTTAATGTCCAAAATATATAAGGAACTTAGTAACAAAACCCTAGAAAACCCAATTTAAAAATGGACAAAGGAACTTAATAGACATTTCTCAAAAAAAGGCATACAAATGACCAACAAGTATATGTAAAGGTGCTAAATATCACTAATGGAAACAAAAGATAGCCAGTGTTGACAACAATGTGGAGAAAAGAGAACCCTTGTACACTTTTGGTAGGAATGTAAATTTGTGCAGCCACGGTGGAAAATAATATGGAGCTTTCTCCAGAAATTAAAAACAGAACTAGCATGTGATCCAGGAATCCTACTTCTGTGTATATGTTCAAAGGAATTGAAATCAGGATCTCCAAGAGTCATGTGTACTCTCATATTCATTGCAACATTATTCACGATAGTTAAGACATGGAAGCAACCTAAATGTTCAATGGCAGACAAATGAATAAGGGAAGTGTGGTATATACTTACAGTGGGATATTATTCAACCTTAAAAAAGGAAATCCTGCCATTTATTACAACATGGATGAACCTGAAGGACATTATGCTAAGTAAAATAAGGTAGACACAGAAGAACAAATACTACATGATACCATTTATATGAGGATGTTAAAAGAAGAGATTAGAGAAGTAGAGTGGTGGTTGCCAGGGTCTGGGCAAATGGGGAAATGAAGAGGTATTAGTCAAAATGTACAAAGTTCAGCTATGCAAGATGGTTAAATCCTGGACATCTATTGTACAGCACAGTGCCTATAGTAGACAAAACCATACTGCATATGTAAAAATTTGCTAAGAGAGTAGATCTTAAGTTAAATGTTCTCATCACACACTCAGAAATAATAATAATCAATAAAGAGGATGAGAGGAAACTTTTTGGAGGCGATGGATATGTTTATTGCATAGTTTGTGGTAATGGTTTCATATACATATCTCCAGACTCATCAAGTTGTATACATTAAATATGTGCAGCTTTTAGTATGTCAATCATACCTCAAGAAAGTTATTTTTAAAAGAAAGAGAGAGATGATTGTTCATCCACAGGTAGATTTAAGCCCCAGGACAAAACCAGAGAAATTTTTCAGACATGGCTTTGTTTGGCTTATGGGGAATTTTTATTATCTATGAAATTTGTCACTTTTCTGTTTACATAGACTTGAGTTAGCACATAATTGCTAGTATTTTGTACAATAGTTATTACTTAATCCAGTGTAGAATTGAGCAATGTTTCATCCATGGACCTTATATTCTGAACCATAAAGGGGAACACATGATCTAAGATGTGGTTCCATGGTAAAATGGAATGTCTCTTAACAGAATACTTTGAATAAAAGTCTGCTTGCCACTAATTATTACCTATGACCTCAAATTTACCACCAATAGATTTTACTCAGCCACTTTTTTTCAGTGGATAGCAGCTAACTTGTTCTTGTAAACTTCAGATAGCTAAAGAATATGACAAGCATGCAAAGTACCTGGCACATGGGAGACATTCAATAAATGTTTCCTTTTCCTCTATGAATATCTATGTCATCCATGTTAGCATTCCTACATAGCTGATATGCTAGTCATGCTTTAGAAGCAGCTGAGCCATCTGCACTTTGGGGAGCATATTAAGATACTCTAATGGTCACATTTTGACTCATTCTCATCCTTTAATTTCAGCTCAAATGCATTTCTCTTCAGACAGGCTTTCTGTCTGATCCGTCTGCAAAGGCTTCTCTCGGTTACTTACCTTTATGCTTTCAGTTAAAACATAAAGGGAATTATGCCTTTTATTTCTTCGTAACACTTATTGCAATCCATATCATTTCACTTGTTTGATTACTCGTCTAGTTAAGGCCTTCCCTAACAACCTTACCTAAAATTGTGCATGCTTGTGTGCACATAGGCACACACACACGCTCACTTTCTGTCATTTTTCCTTGCTTTATTTTTTTGTTACCATTATTACTTTGTAACATACTATATATTTTACTTGTTCATCTTGCTTACTGCCTGCTTTCCCGACTAGAATCAGTTTTCCTTAGGGGCAGAGATTTTTGCCTATTTCATTCACTGCTCTATCCTTAACACTTAGAACAGTGCCTGGCTCATAATAGGTGCTCAGTAAATATTTGTTGAGTGAATGAACTGATAATTATGAGAATGTAAGTTCCATGAGAGCAGGAATTCTACCTATTTGTTCATGGTTATTTATAAAGTAAGTAGCATAATACCTACCTCATAATAGGAGCTCAGAAAATATTTGGTGAATAAATGAGTGAGAAGAATTATCTGGTAAAGAGATAGTGGAGGGGTTAGGGTATAGCTCAGTGGTAGAGTGGGTGCCTAGCATGCACAAGGTCCTGGGTTCAATCCCCAGTACCACCATAAACAAACAACAAACCTGATTACCTTCCCCCACCAAGTAAAAAGAACCCTGACAAGAAAATATTGAAAGAAAAGAAAAGAAAAAAAGATAGTGAAGCAAGGACCTTTGTGAAGACCCTGAGGCTGTGTATTTGAAGAGCTGAGACTCTGAAAGCAAGCATCATATACATGATGCAAGAAAACACTAGGAGCCAAATCAGACTGCACTTTATAGGCCATGTGAAGAATTCTAGGTTTTTATCTTAAGAGCAGTGGGAAACTATGGAAGGATTTTTAATGAATGAGACCAAGAGAATTTATTGATGTGTGATCACAGAATTTTGAAGACACATTATCTTAAGAAACAAATATAATTTTATAATCTAGGAAAATCATATTGGGAAATTGGAGATTTTTGTAAAGTGATCTGTGTCCTCTTACCTCCCCTGTTCCCTTCCTCTCCAAACACACCCTACACAGAGTACTAAAGCATCTCTGCTCTGCCACTGATGATACTTCCTTGTGCGATGCCCTTGCTTTCCTGTATAAATTCAAATGTACTTTTTGTACTGGAGGGTACAGCTTCATAATTCTGAGATGAAATGAATGGAAGTGTTTATGTGTAGAAGTGTGTGGGCTTAATAATTTTGACTTTAAGATTGCAGAATTCCAGTATATTTTGGTGGAAATAGAACTTACAAAAAGAAAATATGACATAACTTTGGAGACTTTAAGACTTCTCATTCATTCTTAATCTTTCCAGGAGAAATGTATTTGTGGCAAGGTCTGTATTTTACTTACAGATCATTAAACTTTTTAATGTTTCTCTTCTGCATACCTCAATTAAGTGATTAATGATAGAATAATCTATAAATGGCTAAGTGTACCATATTTGCAAGACACTTTGTTATAAGAGACTTTTAGAATCTAATATTAGATATGAAAGGTCAAAGGGAATATATATTTCTATATAAAATTAGATTTATTAATTTATAGTAAGAAATATAGCCTCTCAGTTTATATTCAGTCAACTATACTAAAATTTGAACATTTTATTACCTAAGGAAATCTACTCAGTAGATCAGTTTATTATCAAAAGTTAATTTGGTAAACATAGAATTAAAATACAGGACAGCATAAATTATTTTTATTCACATGTTAATTAATGACTATAATAAGTATGCCATCAAGCTATGTCTGCCTGAAGTACAGCTCTTTGCATTCAGGGTAACTGACTTGAGATAAGATAAATTTGAGTTCTCTAATCAGGGTATTATCCCCTTAGAGAGTACTTAATAAAGACTGACCTATTTTTGTCTCTTAGACTCTAGTTTTTAATGTTTTTTGTGCTCACTCAGTTTTGTTTATTATTTTATCATTACCAATTAGATAAGATTCAAGTCATCATTCCAGTAAAAATATTTTATTAGTCTTCTTAGGGTACTGTTGGCTATCTATTTTTTTTAAGAGATGCAGATAACTTGGGAGAGGATAATAATGAAATACTTAGAAGTACATATAAGGGAAGTTTAAAGAAATTGAGTATGAGTAGCCTGTGAAAAAGAAAGCTAAATGTTGGCTTCAAAATCACTTTCAGACTTTGGAACATTTATTATGGTTTGACTGCTGGTAACAAATTGTTCTCCTTACCCACCAAAAGCATAAAAAAACACAATTGCCTTAATTTTTACAGCTGGAAGGCAGACTGTAGATTAGGTAGTAGAAAGAATTTCAAGTTGTTAAATATTGGAAGTTTGTACTCAGGGAGGTTGTAGAATCATTTTCCTTGAAGATTTTAAGATGGTGTAAATATTCTACAGTATGGTTTAATATGGGTTTAGGGAATAAAAGGCATGGGATTATTTTAACACATCAGTATACTTTTGGAGTCCAGACATATATATTTATCAGGCATATACTCGACAAGAAGTTGATTTGACTTTTTTTCCTTAAATTTCAAGCCAAAATCTTAAGTTCATAATCATTTATATTCTTAGAGATCAGTAGTTTTTACTCTGGGTTTGCTTCTTAGAAGTATTTTTTAAAAACCTTTTAATAATTTTTAACCCCTTCAAATTGATGATTAGTTATTTAATCTGAATTTCTAGATTAGTTTTTATTTATATATGTATTATATCTGTGTATATATAATACATATATAACAAAAATATGTATAAAACTTTTTTTTTTTGCCTTTCTAGGATCTCTTATACTTAAATTACCCACATAACAGGATTAACCTATTTAAAGCTGAAATAAGGGTACATTATTCTCTTTCTTCAGATGGCTACCCAACACCTGGAGCCAGGCCACAGGGTCACCATATGTTGGTTTTCAATTTTCCTTTGTGTGATACAATGATAAGTAACCTTTCTAATCACTGATGCTCCTTCTTGACCTCTTCAGTGCTCCGCTCTCCCCCTTGGCTGTCACGATCCTTTATTGCAAACAGCTGTTGAAAGATGTTACTGATAGGATAATGAGGATGAAGAGAATGTTTCATATCCACAACCAAGGACCCAAGATGGCATAGGGTTTAGGGTTTCCCAAGGGCAGAAAATCTGTGTGAATCTCTATTGATCTTTACAATTGTTTAAAAAAATTAAAAAACAAAAACCATCTAGCAATAAAGATGCCATTTTCCCTTCATATACTGTTTTATTTCCTTAATATAGCAATTATAAAGTGGTTTTGTACTTTTATGATATCACTTTCCCCCTTATGTAAACTGCTAATTTTAATTTTTTCAGGTAAATCTAAGAGCTTGTCTTCCCAGTTTTCAGTATCATTTAACAGCTACAGTTACTTTAAAAAGGATGGAAACATTAGAAAAAATAGTTCCAATTTCTTTTATTTTCTTGAAAGGGTCTTTTACTGTAATCAATTATTTTATTCTGATCAAAGGAGCCCTAGTTCAATTCTTTACAATGTTATTTTCTTAATATAAGTTTTATACTAATTACTTTTATTTTATACTAGATAATTAATTTAAAACTCCACTCTCTCTGTATATTTTTATTATGATTCATACTTGCTAATATTTTTTATTGCTGTTAATGTTCGAAAGTTAAATAGACTAGAAATCTGGAAGTTGATATTAATTTTAAATAAGTAGGAATAGTTTAAAAGTCTTGTATTTTGGAAAACCATGTAATACTTTTGAGGAGTATATTAACACTATTTTTATGTGGTGTTGTTACATTCAGAAGTTCCAATAATGTATGAGTTGATGCCTAAGCTCATACATTGAATGAATATGTTATGAATTAGTACATAATAGTCTTAATTTTGAGATATCGTCCTTTAAAATACAGGTAAAGGGTAAGAAGATATTAAGAACATTTAGTGGGATTTTGTATTATATTAGAATGCAAGTAAACCTTTACTAATCAGCCTTAATTGGCCAGTGACTTTATTCAATTCTGATACATTTAAGAAAAATGGAAAAGTAGCTTAACTGTGTGGAGATATTTTGGACATTGCTATCAGACAGCTGATTCAAATCTAGATTTAGTTAGGATTAAAGCAAATTGCTAAGTCTTTCTGAACCTAAATTTTCTCACACTTTCTAAGAGGATTGTCATGATGATTAAATGAAAAATAAAGGTGAATATGCCTGGCACAGTAGTTGACAGTATACCCTGAAAAAATGTTAGTTCCTTTCTTTTTCTTTTCTGCCTAAAACATTGCTGCTAAGAAGTCATTTAAGTGTATGCTGGAGTATCTCCAGTGATGGGAGATTCAGTTTTATTTTATCATTATTCAGCTCTGACTTCTGGAAGATTTTTCTGTACATTAAACGGAAATCTGCAGACTCCTCAGCATTTAAAAATTTTTTTTCAGTTTTATTGAGAAATAGTTAACATACATCACTGTATAAGTTTAAGGTGTGCAGCATGATGGTTCAATTTACACATGTTGTGAAATGATTACCACAGGTAATAGGTTTAGTTAACATCTATCATACTGTATAAACACAATAAAAAGAAAAGAAAAAAATTTCTCCTTGAGATGAGAACTCTTAAGATGTACTCTTTTTAGAACTTTTCTGTGTTTCTCTTAGCTTTTACCCATTGGTTGAACTGAATTCTAAATTCTAAATTTTGTCTCCAATCCTTTATATAATTGGCTTTTTAAAGTCTTGGGGAAAAGTTTCAGTTTAAAAAACATGACAGAGTAAACACAATCACTTCTTTAGGTATGAAAACAGAATATGCTAGATAAATAAAACTAACAACATACAATTGAATATAATTTATTTAGCTACAACATGTATTTCTGTGATGAGAAGATACATAGGTAAAATAAACAAATTGTGGATTGATTCCAGTGTAATACATAAGTCTTATTTGTTCATTTATGATTGTTCCCTAGTGCATTAATGATGTGAAACTATCAGCAAGTTCTCCCAAAGAGAAAAACTATAGCAGTATATAAAGACCTATAGAATGGTCTTTCTTTGCTGGACATAATGGATAGCTTAGTGCTTTCATCTCCAAAACACTAAGCTATTGAAGTCATGAGGGCAGGTTAAGAATCTGTGATGATGCATCTGTTTGTGTTATTTTTTAAAAGTTGATTGATAACGAAGCTGTACCCTGAAGCCACTTCTTAATTTTTATGAAAGTGGTCTCTGTTAGAGGCAGATACTCTCAAAGACCTACATCTCTAAAAAGGAAGCATCACAAGCCACAGAGTTTAAGCCTACAAAGGATTGACTGATTGGCATGCTGGGAACAAATGCCAGTCAAGATTTAACAGTATAAATGTTTAGTACTGTTGGTGTTTTTCTTTGTTTTCTGGCTACAAGTTTACATAGGTTTTGAGTGGTCTTTTTTTTTTCATAAATCCTATTTTTTTCATAAGTGGTATAATATTGATTCATGTATCATTTTTCAGTAGAAAGCTTGTATATATCAAAACCAAAAGATGGAGAGGTAGGGATGTGCCAGAAATGAAGGGGAGTTTTAGTTCAGGTGGTAAACTAGTGAGCTGATACTGTTCATGTTGGGATAGGAGATATCACCTTGGGCACGAACTAAGAAATTGGAAAGGAGACCCTTTCATACAGCCAGAACTTGAGAAGAGTCAACTTTCTGTGAAGAAAGAGCTAAACGAAAATGATAAGTAAGCTTGTCTGCCCTTTGCTCTGGATAGGGAATAATAGTTCTCATGAGAAATTGAAGCCCTAGGCTTGTGGCTCACATAAGAACAGGGTAAGACTTTATACAGTCTACGTACATGGTGTGACCAAATAAATCGACAATAAAACCGTGAAACCTTGAAATTGAAGATGACACAAAAAGGTGGAAAGATATACCATTTCTTGAATTAGAAGAATCAATATTGTGTTAAAATGACCATACTAGCCAAGACAATCTACAGATTCAATCCCTATCAAATTACCAATGGTATTTTTCACAGAACTAGAACCAAAGAATCTTAACTTTACATGGAAACACAAAAGACCTTGAATAAAACAGTCTTGAAGAAGATGAACAGAACTGGGAGAATTATGCTCCCTGACTTCAGGCTGTACTACAAAGCTACAGTAATCAGAACAGTATGATACTGGCACACAAACAGACATACAGATCAAAGGAACAGTATAGAAGCACAGAAGTAAACCCCCACACTTATGGTCAATTAATCTATGACAAAGGAGTCAAGAATATATAATGGAGAAAAGACAGTCTCTTAAATAAGTGGTGCTGGGAAAACTGGACAGCTACATGTAAATGAATGAAATTAGAACATTCTCTAACATCGTATACAAAAATAAACTTAAAATGGATTAAAGACCTAAATTTAAGACTGGATACTATAAAATTCCTAGAAGCAAACATAGGCAGAACACTCTTAAGATAAATCACAGCAATATTTTTTTGGATTCATCTCTTAAAGTAATGGAAATAAAAGCAAAAACCAGAAGAGGGGACCTAATTAAACTTAAAAGCTTTGCACAGCAAAAGAAACCATAAACAAAACAAAAAGACATCCTGTGGAATGGGAGAAAATATTTGCAAGGGACTAATTTCCAAAATATACAAACATCTATATATAGCTGAATTACTTTGCTCTACACCTGAAACTAACACAACATTGTAAATTAACTACACTTCAGTTGTTTAAAAAAGGGAATAAAATGGAAAGAAAAAAAAACCTGTGAAACCTTGGAATGTATGATAGAAACAAATTCATGAGGATATAACTCTCCAACTCAGGAGATACAGGATGCTCAAAGAAAAAACAATATTCACTGAGGATAAGCTCAAATACAAAATAACAAATAGTATGAGGGAACAATACACCATGAAGTCAACAAGCAGAAAGATTAGCACTCCGTGAGAAAAAGATACGGAAAATATGAAGAGAGGTTAAGAGACATGGTGGTTAGAATTAGAAGGTTCAATACAAGTTGAGTAGGAGTTCAGAAGAAAGAATGGGGAAGAAGTATATTAAAAGAAATAATGACTAATAATTTTTCAGAATCAAAGAAAGATACGAATCCTCAAGGTATGGATCCCAAATAGAGAAATAAAAAGAACACCCAGGTGCAGTGGTCAGACTGAACTAAAAGAAAGACAAAAAGAACTCTTGAAAGCAACTAGAAAGACTTTATCACAAAGAAACAACAATTAGACTGGCAGGTTACTTTTCCTCTGCTCTCTAAAGTCCAAATGTCAAGGGACTTAATACCTTCAAGTACTGAAGTAAAATAAATAGATTAGAATTCTACATTCAACTAAAATAATATTTTTATAGTGAAAGTAAAATAAATATATTTTCAGACAAATAAGAACAAGAGTCCCTTGCTAAATTAACTGCTAAATAATGTGTGTCAGGAACAAAGAAATTGAATTCAGAAGTTAGTGGTAAGATATAAGAAGCAATTAGTTATTAAAGGCATTGAGTAACACATAACTACATCTAAATAGACAGTGATTATCAAGTTTTGGTCAATGAGTGGTTCATAAACTTTTAAATTTTTGTAAGCTATGAAAATTTCTCTCCAAAAATTAATGCACCAACATAGGAATGCCAACTTTTACTTCTGCCAAATATTTCTATTTGTGGTAAGCACACACATCTTGGCTTTTGTAAAACCTAAAAATTAAAAATAATAAAATGTAATGAACAAAGACAGTTCATTAAAATTTTGTTTCATGAAAAAAATTAATCACATAGACATCATTCTTCTAATTTCATCACAGAATATATCACAGAGCATTACCAATCCACGGCATTTGGAAATATGTGTCAAATTATACACTGCCTTCTTTCTGGTTCTCATAAATTCTAAGTGATAGTGTTATTTTTTCATAACACTAACATGTTGCCTGATGTATAGTAGATGCTCAACAGATATTCTTGGATCAATGGGAAATAATGCTATTACTTTTGTTTTACTATGCAATCCTCCTAATTGGTTAGAAGTTGACCCCATGAAATAGGAGATTCTATTTCCAATGGCTTTGTGTCATGTAACAGAAATTTTCCTTAATGGAGATTGTTGTTGATTTCTCTTTTCCTCCTTAAGTTTAAGGGCAAACATCAAGACCCAGATTTCTCCTAGAGAATCTCTAAAAAATGAATTGTAGGCTTAAGAATGTAATTGATTGCCCTAACAAACAGGCCATGATTTATTAGTTCATAGAGGTCATGAGACTAATCTTAACCAATCTTAACTTCTCCTGTAAAGAATCGTGAGTATGTGAAAGGCAACTATGGTCTACTAGAGCTAAGATGGTGGGCAGTCAAAAAAATCATCAGTCCCTCTCACTAATTATACTTCATCACTTTATATATTTTATTTAGGGAAATTAATCCACCTACTATGATGGTTATACAAATTCCCCAAGAGGCAAAAAATTTCAGCATACATTTAACTTACTGAGAGATTGGGACCTACCTTAGGGTGCTTATTCAGCAACTGATACACATGTGCAATTAGAACTAATATTCCTTTGCAAATATATCAGCCATGTTCTAGGACCCAGCAGTTTAGAGAAAAAGGAGTAATTCTGAAAGTGTGAAATTGTTCTCAAATCTTTCAGCAAGTGTATCTCTTGCTTTCCTGGCATAAAATAAAATTTTCTTGGTTTTTATCTTCCAAGAGAGTATTTTTTTTATCTTGGGAGATCTTAATTGGAATATCAAGATCTTTCTTACTCAAGTTGATATTCTAGATGAGAAGTCTATCTGAGAACTCTTTAGAGCCTTCTCCAAGACTGCACTTGACAATACTTGAGAGTATTTCCCATTACATAGATTTCCAGGCTTATACTTTAAACAGAAGTTAATGCCCTAGCAATTCAAATCCCAAGGAGCCTGGATAAAATCTTCTTAAAAGTGGGAATCAACCTTTCAAAATATGTCATTCCCTAAAGGAAAAGAGGGCTCTGTCAGAGGACTCTAATTGTGAATCTTGAGATTAAAGTTTCAGAAAGAGGATCTTGAGCACTTGCCATTTTGGTTAGAGATTTTCAAGGCACTTTTGGAAAATAGTTTCTATGACTTGACTAAATAACTCTTTTTCCTAATAGATGCTATGATTATTGTCCTTTTCAATGATAGAATTTTCATTGTGTAGTTCTGTCTAAAATAAACCTTAGGCTCTTATTTTTCACTTCTGTCTAAAGTAAGATTTAGACCTAATAAAAATCATAGAAGATCAGGAGTATGATCCAGGATTATGGATTTTTTTTTTTGGTAATTTCTTATACATTGTTCTAGCAATGCTTCTCTATTTTTGTGAACACATTTCTCTTTGACTATGGGTATTTTTGACACATGGGATAATATTTTAAGAGCCTAAAATATTAGTCCTACTGCTTTTAAAATAAACTAGAATAATATATTTAGGAACATATAGTAAGAAACCATCTCCTATAGAAAAGGAAGAATAAAGTAGTATAAATATCCTTCTCTTTAAGCAGAAACTGAAGCTTTGAAAGAAAGTAGAAAGTTTTATCTTTGTATTAAAATCCACAGCACATGTTTTTCTTTTCTGATGTCTTTTAGCTTTCTTCTAGCTCAGTATTTCTCCACATGGAGTTTAAAGTAGACAAATAAATTAGATATAATACACAAATTTTTTAAGTAGTTTAAAACATTAATTTTATATCTTTTTCTCTGGTGGAGGGGGGCACCCTAAAGAGGGGCCAAAGAGTTACCTTCTTTTTGCTGTATTCTGTGGGGCATCTCCATTTGTAGCAACGGATAACCAGTGAATTAAATGTTATCACTATATTTCTGAATTGTGTTTATGTGACATAAATTATTTTTTAAAATCTTTATTAAGATATACTTGATATTTTATATTAGTTTCAGGTGTACAACATAATGGTTCAATATTTATATATATTGCAAAATGATCACCGCAGTAAATCTGTTTAATATTCATCACCATTCATAGTTTGTAATGATATGTGGCATAAGTTCTTACAATTATTTTGAGAGTGAAAGGGCAGTTGGGGAATAGTAACAATAGAATTGAATGTCATATATAATGTTACATACAAACGTTATCTTTGCATTCCAGAATAGTATATTTTTATTGCAAATATGTATTTTATACTAAATGGTTCTAGTTTAAAAACTTTTACTATTAATAATGATGTTAGTTGGTGATCATATATATGAAAAGAAATGAAAAAATTTGGGTATTTCCTTCAAAGTAAGCTTGTTTTTTTGCTATTCAAACACTTAGGGAAATGTTGGACAGCTTATTTTAAAATTTGATAGATTAATATGTGTGAACAAAATGAGGTATTTTGTATTGCCAACATCACAGTAAGTGTAGTAATTCTCCCATGCTGAGGTGGAATAATGAGAAATTATAATAAAGAAGACAGGGCACTCCAAACAACATCTGAAATATGTCAGTTATGAAAATGGCACATAAGTAGCAACATTTTTTGAAAACCAAATTTCCCTTTCATGAAAGTGTACTATATTAATAAACTGCAAATAACATTGCTAGATTTTTTCTTTAAGCATATATGAATTTTAGAAATTACTCCATGCACATTCCCATAGTCTCTCTTTTTTTAAAAAAAAATCTTTATTTGAATATTACAATAGGTCTAGGAAGTCATCCACCTGTCAACATGCTATTAGTAATTGGAAAGTTTGTGCTATTGTGTACTTTGAGGAGTAGTAAACATGTATTTCCTTTCTACATATTCATTCATTCTCACTATTTTTTTCTATTAATGAAATTTCTGCCCGTTATTTTAAAGATTCTAATCAATCACCAGCAAGAGAGAATTAATGCTGAGTACTGCTTATCTACTGTGGATATATTTTATGGACTAGTAGACATGATTTTAGTTTCTACTTCTGATCAACTTGCTTTTGCCTTCTTTCCTAGGAAGTGTGTAGAGAGCTCTGGTGTCTCAGCAAAAGCAACCGCTGTGTCACCAACAGTATTCCCGCAGCTGAGGGAACACTCTGTCAGACTGGGAATATTGAAAAGGGGGTAAGCGCAAATGATTTATTAGCTATTTGATGTGTAGACTAACCTGATAAATTTCTGGTTTTGATATTCAACTACTAGGAAATCAAGCGTACTAATTAAAATGTACTTGAAACAGTAAATTCCTAGGCTAGTGAATTTTCTTGATATCTGCAAATATATATTGTTTAGGAAATTATATTGAATGTTTTCTGGGTCAATTTCTCCTTCTATACATGTATGTTTGAATTGTATTGAACAAAAAAATCCAACAACAAACTTACGTAATAGACTCTGTTTAGTCATATGTCTGTTTTTTTCTGACAAATAATTTCCAGGAAAGTTATGTGATCCTCAATAGATTTTACAGCTATAATCTAATGAGTCATTTTTAAATTGCAGTATGAGAGAAAGAATTAATAGTAGAAGAAAAAAATTAAACAATATATTGAGCATAGAAATTGTTGCTAAATAATTTTAGTTTCATCAGCCTAGTTTTCAACAACTATAATTATTAAGAATTGTTCAGCAGATAAGAATAATTTATGCTATTCCTGAAATTCTTTAGGAATTGCTATATATGTGGATTCTAGTATTTATCGCCATGGACTAAATTTACAACAATAACTACTACTATCATCTGTTCTCAGTTCTGACTTCTTCCATGTTAGTTGGGCTGGTTTCAACAGAGATTACACTGAATTTCAGCTTGCAATCTGATGTTTAAATAAAAAGAATGAAAGCTTTTGGGCAGCTGTCACAGTTTATTAATCCTTGCTGACGGCTTCATTCAGGACCCATGACCTAGTGCCGTGTTGATGGCTTTTCCATTCTGAGTTTGGAAATGTTGGTAAATTATGCTAAATGTATGAATTGATAGGGTCATTTTTAAAGGATTAAGGATCTTTTTTTGAAACTTTATAAGTAGCCAATAAAAATACAGAGACCTTTACACACTACCAAAAAATTCCTTCTTTTTTTCACAAAGGTAATAGAAAATATTAGGAACCACATTCTTGAAACAACAGTCTGGGTTTCTTTTGGAACCAACAACTCTTGTCAATGACAAGTAGCAATTTACATCAATCTGTACTTAGAAGAAATACACAACTGTAAGGGGAAAGTCACAGTGTGAATCTCTCTCTTTGTTTACCGTTGATTGATTATTATTCTTGTGATCTACACCAATGGGCTACTGTTTCTAATTGTCTATAATAATACTATCATTAGGCCTGATGGCTTTTTTTATTTTACTTTATTTTTCAACCCAAAGCATAAAGAACTCATTCTTTTAAACACCTCAGAGCTCTCCTAAAAGCATTCTGTAAATTATATAATCACTCTAAGTTAACCACAAGTAGTGGCTATCTGAGAACATGTAATTCAACTCAGTCATCTGTCTGATAAATATATTTAATACCTTATCATTTGTGCTTAATAGCAAGACTCTCAAATGTCGTATCTTATAGCTTATGTGCATATATTTGATAAAGATCAAATTTTCTTTCAAATTATAGTTTGAAGGTTACTTAGAAAATACTCTAAATAATATCAAAACTAAGAGTATTGAATTTAAATTTAGATAAGCAAATAGAGGGAAATATAATTACATCCAAGCATAAATAAGAATAAGCACAGACAGGAGACAGTGAATAAAATGGGGCAAAAATATATTTGATTTCTAAAGATTTGCATTCTTAGTCTAGGTTAATGGATGTCAACTTTTTGATCCTTAAACTCTTCTTTAAATGAATCTACATAACTCTGATATATTACATTTGAAAAAAATGGGTATGGTCAAATTAAAAGAACCCCTTGCCTGCCTCCTTACCCTGTCCTTAGAGTCTTGTCAGCTTCCAGCATATCTCAGCAGAACATCTTGGGCTCCATGAAAATCTATTTAAAGAACTTGTACATGTAGCAAAGTTTGTCTACCAAGAAGTCGTTGATATTCACATTAGAGTGTAGTTTCATAAAGTCAGTATGTTGGATTTCATTATCTAAAATTAACCTACAAAAAAACCCTTAGCCATTCTTCCATAGACATGAAGGCCAATAGACAGCTTTAGGTATAGCACTAGGAAGTTTTTAAATGAATGAATGAATGAAAAAACATACACATGCAGACTCCTAGAAAGAAAAAGACAGAGTGCTAGGCAAAAAGCCTCAAAATATCCCTATCATTAATACCTCTATCACTATTAATTTATGAAGAGACTTTCAAAGAACTAGATCACTCTACATTTTTTAAAGGAGAAAAGTACCAAAAACTACTCAGTGGGCTGAGCACTTCTTTAATTTATTTTTTTTACTAACTGCATTTGCCATGTTATCTATTTATGGATTGTTGTTGATCATTTCAGTTATTTTCTCCTTTAGGGAGAAGCATGTTTACAGTTGCCAAATGCAGATTTTCCTCCTAAGGCTATACCTATTTGGATATTAAACCAGAGTTAGAGTTCAGAAGTTTGACTCAAATCAAAACAGCCATGCAAACACCTAGTGACAAAATTAAAGTGAAATTTTCAATTGGTGTAGTCAAATTTGTGTGGCCAGACTATATTCTTGCCATAAAAAAATAATTGACATTATCAGTAACAATGATGATGATAGTAATGAATTGTTTTAAAATGTTTACACTGTGCCAGGAACATATTTGTTCTGTTTGCTATTGAGAAAAATCCTGGGAAATGGGGACTATTTTAATTGTTTTAGAGATGAAGAAAGACTTGAAAGCCTAAGATTACACAGCAGTTTAATAGAGAGCTGAGATTCCAGCCCAAATTTTCCTGATTTCAGAGTGAAATCTCTTTGCTGCTTCTGATCATACTTTACTTTCAGATGGGAAATTTTGCAGAGAAAAAAGAAAATTTTCATTGTTACACTGAGCCTGAGATGGGTGGTAACAATGTATTTTACCCCTTTAATACTAAGTTGATTTTTCATTTATTTACGTGTAACAGTTTCTTATCTCAAGACTCACAGTAAAAAGGCATCTAGACAGAACATTGAGCCTAAGACTATATGATAGTGTTACAACTGGCAAAAATAATGAATCTCTACTTTAAAATGAGAGAAAATCTATATCTTTCATACAAGTATTGTGAGGATGGAATGAGAGAATATCTCAGTGACTTTCTGTGGGCTTCCTCAGAGGTGCTAGTATATATTACTAGAGCATCATCATTACTTTTTATTATTATTTGCCAATCTTAGATGATGGTGGGCAGAAAATTCTTTGGCAGACAGTCTTAACTGGCAGTAACGAGCATCACAGACTATAAACATGAATTTATGTGTCTCAGAAGTATGAATGGAATATCCACGACCTCTGATCTTAACTCTGAATTTCAAAACTACTCGCATCCGAAGGAACAAAAAAGAACCTACATCCTGTCTAGCCAGCAGGATAAAACCAAAGCTGCTCTTAGTTTTTTTTTAATAAATCTTTTTTTAAAAGGTTGGAGGAGGGGAGAAATGTGGCTCAAATGATAGCTTAGACATATCCAGAGGACTGGATCCACAATGATCTCGTCAAACTCTGGCTGCAAAAGATATGGGATCTTTGCCCGGGGGCACAGTTCCACAAATGTTCCATGTAAGTATGGGAACTGTTCCATGCACATTTAGCAGATGGAGTAAGAAATATGGCCAAAAAATTAAAAATTGATATTTGCATGAGTCCTGGGGGGTCTGACATCGCTATTACAGCCATTGGATGTTTGCCTGAATAAGCCATTCAAGGACTGAATAAGAACCATATGGTCTGAATGGATGTGCTCAGGGACAGTAGCATTAACCAAAGGAGGAAATTTGATGAGCCCAGACAGTGCTCTGGTACTGTGTGTCCATGGGTCAAACTCCTACAAATCAATCAATATAACTTTCAGCCAAAAGAACTTTCCTTAGTCGTGGCATCAGCAATAGCCTTGGGACAGAAATCAGAGATATACCATATTTGACAAGATAGTAAACAAAGATTTAGACTATAAAACTCTGATAGTAGCATTGGCATTTTTACTGCACAAGATAGTAAGGGTAATCAAAACCCAATCCTTGCAAGCCTGATGGTTACCACAAAGAAGGTTACAGATACTTGGTTTATTGCCAAAAGATTGATTTAATAATTCTACAAGGCCAAATCAGAGACATAGCCCAGCATTTGGGCTTACATATACATGACATTGATTCCTAATATTTTTGCATGAGAAACATAGGACAGGATTAGAATAAGATTATTACATGCCCTTCTGAAAGCCCTGCATGTATAATTGGACATTTACAGCCTTAGATCTTAATTCATTTAGAGTAGAATGTAATATGTTTTGACTTGGTCCCAAACTATAAACACAGAAAGTGGAGAAGGAATAGCTCTTCCAATTGCTCTAGAAATTTAAATTGTACAAGATGACAATTTCTGATTTAGAATTTGGGCTGAAAGAAGCTTTAGTGTTCCTGCACCTGGACAGCAGAAAGATAAGGCTTTTAATAACACTGTGCTCGAACTCTCAGCTTTTCTGATTTGGGAAGGATGTTCTATATTGCATCACCAAAATGACTTCCTTTAAAGTCTTAGCTTTCCTTAGAGGTATCTCATTCCAGATGCTGGCTAGACCCAGTTGCTGGCTATGGTGCAAGATCTACCATACACATCTGAAAATATCTCTAGATTAAAAAAATGTTGAAATACTCTGTGTATATGCATTTCAAAATTTTTCTTTGTAGAATTTTGACAATTTTTCAAAGTTGGATTGTTTGATTTATAATATATCTTGCTTAAGCCAATTCCCATATGGAGATCATGAAATTCAGTGGTCTAATAGCAAGAGGTGTTGTTTAATGATGAGTAAGTGTTTCTTAAGAAATATTTTAAAACCTGACTGGAATATATCATCTTTCTAGATAGTTTTTAAAACATATTTCTTTTATTTAGAAGGAATGTGAAAAGCAAGAATGAACAACTTGGGATTTTATTTTTGGAATGTGATAGTTTCACTTCATTCACCTTTCTGAATCTGGTTAAATACACCTGAATTAGCAAAAAGATGAACAAATTTATCCGATTTATCTGGATAATTTAGGTTGAAGTAACATGACTGATATTTAGAATAGTTCAAAATCACTAGATTGGCTATTACCCTTGGGAATAAAGATTTAAACCTGGTTTTCATCTGAATATTTAACTTTTCTAGTTTAAGAAATGAAGTAAGATTCTACTCCTGTGGAAATAGAGCTTTTACAGTTTTGGCAACTTCAGGTTTAAAAAGATAAAAATAGAAAATACAACTCTAAACAGATCAGTGAGCTAGAAGACAGATTAGTGGAAACCACTATTGCAGAACAGAAAACAGAAAAAAGAATGAAAAGAAGATAGTTTAAGAGAACTCTGGGACAACATGAAACACACTAACATTTGCATTATAGGGGTCCCAGAAAGAGAAGAGAGAGAGAAGAACCTGAGCAAATTTTTGGAGAGGTAATAACTGAAAACTTCCCCAACTTGGGAAAGGAAACAGTCACCCAAGTCCAAGAAGTGCAGAGAGTTCCATATAGGATCAACCCAAAGAGGAACATACTAAGGCACATAGTAATCAAACTGATAAAAATTGAGGATAAGGAGAAAATATTAACATTAGCAAGAGAAAAGCAACACATAACATACAAGGAAACTCCCATAAGGTTATCAGCTGATTTTTCAGCAGAAACTCTACAGGCTAGAAGGGAGTGGCACGATATAATTAAAGTGATGAAAGGGAAAAACTTACAACCAAGAATACTCTTTCCAGCAAGGCTCTCATTCATATTTGATGGAGAAATAAAAAGCTTCACAGATAAATAAAATCTAAAATAATTCAACACCACCAAACTAGCTTTACAACAAATGTTAAAGAAACTTCTTTAGTCATCAAATCATTAGAAAAGAGAACAAAAAGAAGAAGAGAAAAAAAAAAACCTACAAAAGATTGCTTTGAAAATTTGGGATCTTTTATGGTTCCATATAAATTTTGGAATTGTTTGTTCTAGTCCTGTGAAAAATGTCATGGGTATTTTGACAGGGTTTGTGTTGGCTCTGTAGATTGCTTTGGGTAGTGTGGCCATTTTGATACTGTTGATTCTTTCAATCCAAGAGCACAAGAACTCTTTCCATTTCTTTTTATCATCTTTAATTTCCTTCATCAATGTTTTACAGTTTTCAGAGTATAGGTAACCTCCTTGGTTAAGTTTATTTCTAGGCATTTTGCTCTTTTTGATGCAATGGAAATGGCTATTGCCAGTTATAAAATTCTGGTTTTTGAAGTGAAAAAAAAAAGTGAATGAAGGGCCACAAATGGCAAAAAATTAAAAGAAAGAAAGAAAAAAAGAGAAAATACAACACTAAAAACTCTCACCTTTATTGTGCTTACTGGATTTATATACTTCAAGTTGCTTTATTTGGTATAGTCTAATTATATTATGACTTTTGCACATTAATATCTTAGTATATATTGACTAATATAATCCTCTAGAAATTAGCTCAAATAACTTGATCCACATGAATTTCTCTATAGACTTCTTAAAGCACATATTATGAAGTTTCTTTAACTTACTTAACTTTATTTACCTTATAAATAAGTTTCTTCTCTTAAAACCATGTACTACATCAAGATACTTAGTACTACTACTACTACTGCAGGAGAGAAGTAGAAAAATCCCAGAGAGATTCTTTTCTATAAATACAAGATAAGGGGAAACTAAATAAGCACAGAAGAACATTGTGCCAGAGAGAAGTTAAACAAGTCCTTTGATAGATTTTTAACTTCTTTGAAGGTATGTTTGCATAGAGCTAATTTCTTAAGTCATCCTAATCCAACTATATTATAATTGAAAACTAAAGGTAGTCCCCATTTTATAGTTAGAGAAACTAAAGAAAAGGAACAAATGACTTTCTTTGGACCAAAAAAAGATATTGCTATAATGAGAACTCAAGTTTGTAACACAGGCTACACACAGACTGAAGTTGTCCCTACACAGACTAAGTTGTTAATTAGTTGTTAAACTAGACGCTAATCTCTTGTCAGCTGCTAGATGGCTGATACTTATATTATCGTTATGAATTCTTCATTCTTTACCCATTAATCTGTGTTATTTAACTTTCTGATATAATTGTCTATTATGTCATAACTCCATGGAATAGATATAATCAGTATCATGAATTTATGTAGTAGAAGGTTTTAGCCAACCACTCATGAAATATTATTGTCTTGTAGATGTTAATTAATTGTAAGAAATGAGCAATATTTAACAGACTGAATATTTGTATTTATCTTTTACCTTAAGAATAAGTTTTAAAAGGAAAACAAGAAAATTTGTGTAATTTCTTTCCCTGTTCTACATGTTGTGAGCATGCAGGAAACGTATAACAATATTATTAAATACTTTAGAATCTGTATCTTTCAATATTTTTGTGGCTTTCACAATTTCGTCCCCTGAAAAAATGCAGAAAGTGAAATTTTTTCTCTACCAATTATAAGAATACTTAAGGAAGTATGAAATAGCCCGTGGGTGTATATTTGCAGCTAAATGGGTTTAAAAAAAAAACCTCTAGTGTTATTTTGTACTTTATGTAGTAAATACAGTTCAGTAAAGTATATTAGAGTATTTTTTAATGTCTTCAAATGTATAATCCTACACCTCCAGTTGATGTTTTCCACTGATTTTTGTGTATGTTTGGACAGATAATCCTTTTCTGCCAGTGAGTGGCCCTGGGCAAGTCAACCTCCTTCAGGTTCTGGTTTCCTTATTTGAAAAAATGAAATGCTTAGATCCCATAAATACTAGAGTCCCTTTGACTTGAAGTGCTGCTCTGCGATGATATAAAATAAATGTTAAGTTAAATTTATTGTTATTTGAAATCAATAATGCTAAAAATTCTAACTTAAAAAAAAACAGGCAGATTTTAAGATTTGGAATTTTTAGTGTTAATTGTCACTAATTGAAACCAAAGAAAAAAAATCAGTAATTGCTGGTTAATACTACATTGCTCAGTTACTCTTATAGGAAAATAGGTGCAGGCATAAATATTCTTATGCACAGCTATTTGTAATAATAAAAATGAAAATCAGGAGATTACTTGATCCACCACTGTGAGTTTATATAAGTGAAGGTCTGACACAATTAGCATATCATTATACAGATGGTTGGTCTTCAAGATCAATTCAAGGTAAATCATAAGCTGGCAACTGGAATGTTCTCTTCCTCTCACACGTGCACTATTAGCAACCCTGCTCTCAGAGCTGATACTGTATTATCGGTTCAGCTAACTACCTCAGCTTTATCATCTTGGACAGCTGATTTTTTTTCTTAGTGGTAATTTTCATTGTCCAAAATTCATAAACTTTTTAAAAGTCCTACTTTAATATTTATTTTATTTAGGATCAAAATGTTTGGCTTTATAGCCAGCCACATTTTGACTTCCTCTTGCCTGATTTTTTTATGGACAAATGTTAATTGCTCAGCACTTCTGTAAAAAAGTCCTTTATACTGTTACAATTACTGAAATAGTCACTGAATGCCAACCACCAGGAAAACAAAGATAAATTTGACTTTCTTTACCCTCTAGTATCTCCAGTTCCTTCCTGACATATAGTAACCAAAATAAGACACAGAATTCTATAACTTAACTAATTATTCATTCATTCAATAAAGTTTTGTTGCATATTTATTATATTTTAGGCACTGTTCTAGACATTCAGCATTTCTAATTAGAACATTCTGTGATGATAGAAATGTTCTATATCTACTCTGTCCAATGTTGTGGCCACCAACCACATGTGGCCATGAAGCCATAGAAATGTGGCTCGTGGGTCTGAGGAACTGAACTTTTAATTTTAATTAATTTAAATTTGAATAGCCATGTGTGCCTCTCAAGGCTTTTGCATACTAAGTAAAGGAGACAATAAAAGTAATAAAGAAGTAATTTGAAAAATAAACAGAGTAAAGTAGTAGTAAGTAGTAAGAGGGGACTGAAACAGGAAGATGAATCTCTGTATATCCTGGAATGGGCAGGAAGGATAGTGCAGTACCATAGTTTCAGAATAAGGATGGTCAAGGAAAGACCTCTCTGATGAAGTGACACTTGACATGAAACCAAATGACGGGAAGACAACAATATGAGGAATCAGGAGAGGAGTCTTCCCAGGAGGACTAGCAAATGCAAATATCCTAAGGACAGAACAAGGTTAGTGTACTGAGGAAGAGAAAGGTCACTGTGTCTGGAGCATTCCATACAAGAGAGAATAAGTTCAGGGAAGGAGGTAGGCGCTAGATCACAAAGGCCACAGTTGAACATAGTTGAGGGAAGGAGGTAACCACCAGTCTTTTAAGCAAAACAGCAAAACAGTGACATGAAGCAATAGTATGTTTTTAAAAGAGCTCTCTGAGAGCTTACTGGAGAATAGACTGATTATAGGCAGAAGAAAGTGAGGCGGGAGGACCAGGTAAGAAGCTATTCCATTTGCCAGTTTAGTCTAGAGTGGTAGCAGTACAGACGGTGAAAGTGACAGAATTGTAGATACATATAATTAGTATAATAAACTGATACATAACATAGTATAGAGTAATAAACTTTCTAAAATCACATGGCATACTCCCTTCACATTTTAATATAAGGGTTGAAATTTTATTTAACAATCTGACATTGCTGACAGTTACTCAGCTCTAATAATGTTCCCTATTATTCATATAAAGAAATGACTTTCATAGCATCAGTATGGTTCATCAAATTTTTATAGCTCAGAAAAATGCACCAATAAAAGCCTAGAAATGCTTGTTTTTTAAAAAAAAGTTTCATTTTTACCATATTCTGCAAATAAGATTTATCATGTTAGAGTTATGAGCTGATTATGCGATGTCTGCGTCTCGATAAATTATTCCTGGCTTTCTACTTATGTGCAGTATGTGTGGTTTATTGCAGAGAGTAAAGCTGAGAAGAATTCCAGTACACATGTTCATGCAGGGGCTATACACATGGCTAGTCATTGTATATAAGGGTTTTTTTGTACCCTGTCCCTAGTGTCTTGGCATTACTTTTATTATGTCTGCAGTACTCATGTAGATGAAATGCCACAACACATTCTTTTACTATTGTAGCCTCAACCAGGCTTTTTTTTTTTTTTTTTTAAGAAAAAGCAATTACCATCATAAAAATTCCTTACTGGGGAACTTTCCATATTGCGTTATCATTCCATGAGTCTAATAATAGTGGGATATAAAGAAAAAAAATTTTTTTAATACTGAAATATCTAAAAAAGACTTTTGAGGTCTCTATAATGAGAAACACTAAAAGTCTGGAGGAGGAGAAATAAGAAAAAAAGAAGTAAAGTTTTTTAGACTCCTGGTACTTGTTACAGATTTATAAAGCATTGCCTAGCTAAAGATAATTTACAGATCACATGCACCTTTACCAATGTCTAAACACAGTTAAAGAACTCTCAGTCTGTCATCTGTTGGGAGATTGCTAATGCCTGTAATTGGTCATTGCCTGACCTTTATGTATTTCTATCCTGATAGCTCTATCTGCCTAAAAGCTAATTCTGTGTTTTCTGTGAAATCTTGCAGTGGTGTTATCAGGGAGATTGTGTTCCTTTTGGCACTTGGCCCCAGAGCATAGATGGGGGCTGGGGTCCCTGGTCACTATGGGGAGAGTGCAGCAGGACCTGCGGGGGAGGCGTCTCCTCATCCCTAAGACACTGTGACAGTCCAGCGTAAGTAGCTAAAGTAAGCCGGAGCCAACAAAAAGACACAGTTGGAAATGATTCAGAGCTGTGGTTTCACATGTTATCTGTAAAAACGTTTCACTAGTGAGCCAAGTGCTTGTCTTCAGAACAAGTACTAGGCATAGGAAAGTGGAGGAGCCTTGTTAGACAGACTTTCTTTTTTTTTCCCTTTCACCTTACTATGTAATCAAAAATAAAAGAAAAAGAGAAAAGCAAAGCATAGTGTATCTATCCCAGGTATAGCCAGACTTTCAATCTAGTAATAATCAGATAGATTTCCTCCTGCAAAGACTACTGAATTATGGATGGATCCAGGTCTGGTCTTAGCTACATTACCATTATTCCCAGGAAACCTAAGTTCTTTTCACATGTCACAGAAAATTATTACTGCTACATTAGTATCAAAAGGACCAATGAGAGCACTTCAAGGTTTGAAACGCCCTGATTCACATCACAAATCACAATGAGAAGAATACTGCCCATGTGTTAAAATAGTTTCCATTCACATGCCCCCATTAATCATCTTCCAGGGCTGCCGCCACTTTTCTCCCTGTGACTGTTTTATGTAGGTCAGACTGCTCCTCTCCCACCACTCCTTTTCGCCAGCCAGAGTCCCCCTGGCATAAAGCCAGCCCCATCAGTATTCCTTGCTAGCTGTATTACTTCTCCCTCCCACCAGTGCCCACTGCAGGTGGACAATTCCTCTGGTTGGTCTTTCCTGTCCTCCCCGGGCCTGAACTGCTCCTTAGCTGCTACAGGTCAAGTGCTCTCATTTTTGTCTAGAGCTCAGGTCGAGGGCCTTCCTTCCTGACAAATATTTGGTACAGAATAATGTTACAATATCACTTCTTTTTTTCCCCTTTCTGGGGTAAAAGATGATCTATTTTAATTTTTCACTTTTTCTCATTTTAACTCAGGATCCCTCCCTTTGGTTTCTCTCTCTAATGTCTCTTTTCTTCATTTTTACTCTTTTTAGCTTGAAATTGCTTCCCTTTATATTAGTTCTTTGTTTCCATTCTCCCACTTTCTATTCGATTATTACCCACCTGCTATATAGACCTCTCTGTCACTGACTCATGAACCAGCCTTGCCACCACCACCCCCCTACCTTGTTTTTATCTGACCAACCCATTTCTCCCATGCTGGTTCAAGCTGGGCCATTTTTTCCCCTTCCATAGAGTCAGCATTCACTGGCATTCAAAATATATTACAAGTGTAACTTTGATTTTCCCGCTGATACCAGTGAGCCAAAATTATAGTTTAGACAATCTTTTTTTAACAGTTACAGAATAATTAACCTAAGTTCAACTGCAGGCATAAAAGCATAAAACCCTATGATAATAAATTATATACCCAGATACTTAAGAGAATGACCTAGACCTCTCTAAGAGAACAAGTTATTTTTTTTCCATTCAAGAATAGCATGCCCAAGGAATAATACATGGCTTTTCCTAATGTTAAATACTTATAAATGAATTTATGTAAAGCAAATATTTGACATCCTAATTTAAGTGTAATATAAAGTATTATAATGCAGGCCCATCTCATGTTTAGATTTAATTTTTTAAAACTTCATATAATGTTTGAAATGAGATATAAATTTATTTCTGCATTTTATACTTTAAACTGAAGCTATTCCCAATCTGGAAAAAAAGCACTTTCCATTTCCTACTTGGTGAATATATAGCATCAGATTATGTGTTTTGTTGAATATGATTCAAATGGCTTTTTGTTATAAATGATTTTTAAACTCGTTGCATTGAACTGAGCACCTATTTACTATGATAATTAGAAAATACATTGATTTAATTGTATTATCTTAAGAATGTAAATCATCACAATTAAAAGCCTTATAAAGTTACAATAAATTACCTTAGTTTTTGTGCTCAACAACCGTAATCATTATTACTATCACCAGCATGATTATTACTTTAATAACTAATAAAGTGTCAAATTTTGTATTTTCTTAAAGTAAATGTTAATATGTTTTCATCAAGCAATTTATGTACTCTTCATGTGGTTAGATATATTATATTCACATGTTAAACAAAATGTGTTTTCAGACCTTCAGGAGGTGGAAAATATTGCCTTGGGGAAAGGAAACGATATCGCTCCTGCAACACAGATGTAAGTAAAACCAAATTCTGCTATGAAAAATTAGCTTACATTTCCCCTAGAGCAGGGAAATATTTTAAATTGTAAGCTATTTGATCAGAAATCCATGTGTGTGAGGGTCACATGAATTTTTGAAATTGAATGGAACCAGCCTCAAATTCATCAGTTCCATCAACAAGAGTCAAGAGGAAACTTCAGTACTAGAAGCAAATACACTCTCCTGCAACAGAGGCAAGAGAGAGACACACACACCCTGAACTTTCCTGACCCTCCAGCACTCACAACTTTGCCCCCATTATCTTTCTTGAGTTCAAGAAACAAGGATTAATCTTATTATGCCCTTTATTCCATTTTATGTTTGCTGTGGCAAGAAGTCCCAGACTCCCTCATCACTCCTCATCTCTTGCCATCCACGCCCATAAATCTTTATATCCCCACTTCTGTTTCCTAACCCTGCCGAACCACTGGAACTCTTTTGTGCCCTCAGAAACTCACAACCCATCATCAGCAAAATCCCTCATATCCTGACATCTCTGAATTTTCCTTCCCTTCATCTTCTTGTTCTCATGGAAACTAGCTCTGTGATACTGCTTCCTCTGCAGCCCTCAAAAGTTGAGGACATGTATTTTCTCCCTTAGCTCTCGAATGACTGGGCCTGGAAGTGAATTGACTGTCTTCTCTATATCTCATTACTCTTTCTAGATAGTTTTTCCTTCCTTATATCTAAAAATTACAGCTTTTAATTTCATGTCATCAGAGTAATACCCACACTTCCGTACTATTTCTCACTCTTATGCTCTCCAACCCTATACTTATCTTAATTCTTGATTATTCATAAATATGTAGATGATTTTTCCAACATCTTCTCTTCTAGGTTTTTCTGTAAGCGTACAAACTTGCTGTTATTTGTATCTTGAAAAAACCTGCCATTTAGTTTTCCACTTTTTTGCTCCTTTTGAAAGAAAATTCCTCAAAAGACTATCTATACTTAGTATATCTAATTCCTCTTCTCATTTTACCCTGAAATTGTTCCTCTCAGGATTTCACCTCCATCATTCTATTGAAAATGTTTTTATCAAGTCACTGATGTCTTCCATGTTGTGAAACCCAATAGTCAATTCTGAGTATTTATCTTACTTGATCTTCACTAGGTTTCCATGACACTATAACTTTTTGGTTGTCACTCTATATTGCTGCTTATTCTCTCTCATTCTTCTTTGCTGGTTCCTACTGTTTTCTCTGACCTCTTAATGTTTGGGTACCCAGGACTCACCCTTTGGCCTTTTTCTCTGCCTTATCAATACTGTTTTCTTAGTGTCCCATCCAGTTTCTTTGCTTTTGATACTATTCATCTATTACTGACCCCCAAATTTATATTTTCAGCCCAGACTTCTTCCATGGATTTCAGGCTCATATCTTACCATTTATTAGACTTTTAATGGACATGTAATATTTAACATGTCCAAATGTTATCTCCAAAACATTTCCGCAAACCTATTCTTCCAGCAGTTTTCCCATCTCAGATGTCAACTCCATCTGGCTCAAGCTAAAACCACTCTATCTTTCACTGGATTACTTTTAAGAACTTTTTCAGTGGATTTCCCAATACTACTCTTGCTCCCTGCAGTCCTCAGTATAAGAGGCAGAGTGATTCAGCTGGAGTATAACCTTTACTCAAGACCTTTCAATGGCTCCCCGTTTTACTTAAATCCAAATTTCTTACAAAGGCTTGCAAGGACTACACAATCTGGTCTTCCATTACTTCTCTGAGCTTATCTTTTACTGTTTTCCTCCTTATTCACTCTGCTCCACACAGGCTGCCTTCCTTGTCTGTGCCAGGTGTACTCTCACCTTAAAGGCTTTTGCATTGGCTATTCCCTTTGCCCTGTATACTTTTCCACTGAAAATATCTACATCACTAGCTCCCTCACCTCACCTTTACTCAACTGCCATCTTCTCAATGAGGCCTAGCCCAAATGCCGCAGTTAAAATTGCAACCCTCTCTACTCCTTATAACCCTGGAACTCCTAATCTTCCTTCCCCTTCTCTATTTCCCCTCATACTACCTCTAACACACTCTATAGCTTATTTATCATTTTTACTTCTATTAAATTTTCATGTTGAAGTAATTGCAGATAGCTTCAATTACAATGGTTATTTTAAGTTATCGGTATTATTCATTCACTCAACAAATAATTGAGTGCTTACTTGGTATCAGACTGTGCTAGAGTGAAAAAGACAATCTCTGCTCTCAAGGATTTTATAATTTCTTGGGAAATCTCAGAAAAATCACAATATAGCAAAATATGCTAAGTGATATGATATAGTATGATATGATAGGATAAGTATGGGGTGCTATAAAACACGTGGAATTGGCACAGCCTGATTAGGGATTTAAGGAATTCTTCCCATTGGAAGCTAAAGATCTGAAGGGCAAATTGGAGCTGAACAGAGAAGAAGAAAGTAACAATGAGAGCATTCTAGGCAGGAAGAAAATTAAGTGCAAAATGTGGTGGTTAAAAGATTCAGCCTCAGATTTATGCTTTAGATGAAAGTGGATTAGAGAAAGTGAGATTACGACAGAACAGTAAACAAATTAAGAAGAATTTGAGGATACTGGTGAGAATGATTGAAGTGCTGAGCCATGTGCTATGCACTAGGGAATGATAGTAGAGTCTAAAGAGGGCTAACGGGGAGAAAATTAAGGATCTGATTTTGAAAAGTCCACAAAAATTAAAGAACCAGTGTTGTAGGAAAAACAGGGTATGAGAGACAGCAGTTGAGGGGATCAGAGAATGGAATGTAGTTGAATTTTAGATATGAGAAGTGAGGCCATTCTCGATGAGGACAAATCTGAAGTGTGGCCATGGCAGTGCTTGCCTAACCTCGAGTGGAGGTGAGGGGGTTCCGGGAACATTGAGGCTAGGGAGTTTGGGGAGTCTTCCATGTGGAGGCTGAATTCATTCAGCATGTTATTAGGACTTGAAGTGTACAGTGAGACTGTTAAGAAGCAGGTATCAAGCTCTTTAACAAATGAGGGGAAGTGACCATCATGAGGTTAGCAGGAAGCAGTGATGAAGCCAGATAGTGATTTGGATAGATAATGTGAATCTCAGAAAAATAGAAGTTTGTGCAAGGGTAGAAGAATTGAATACCTACTGTATGTTAGACTGTGTTAGGTAGGAATGAGAAAGCCAAACCCACCTCTCAGTTCCTATCCATTTCCATTGTTACATAATTGTAGGGATGGGCACACATTTTGGCCCTAATAACACAGGTGGTATGTAATATGAATAATATGTGACAGGTAACAGAAAAAGAAAAAACCATGCCAGCCATTTCAGGCTAGTCACGTTTTACCCATGATCTGTGCTTTAGATGCTCAGGTTGTAGAGCTTGCTATTGGTGGGTTGCATTTCTGTTACTATCTTTGTCTTCTGTTTCAGCTTTTAGCAAATGTTAAGGGGGTATATTTAACATATCTATATCATGGATATACAAATAATTATGTTTTTTCATTAATCTTGACTCTACTAGTTTAGAATTTGAGGCAATTCAGTTACCACACTGAAATTTCTTTTCATGCTATCCAAGTTAATAAAGCTGTCTAAGCATTAGCTGTGTAACCTGGAGCCTTTTAAAATGTAATGTAATACATGAGAATTTAAACTTTCAAAACACATAATCTAGCCCAATGCTGTCCAAGAGAACTTTCCTCACTGATGGAGATATTCTGCATGTGCACTGTCCAGCCTGATGACCAACAGCCAAATTAACTATTAACCACTTGAAATGTGTCTAGTGCAACTGAAGAACAGAATTTTTAAGTTTAGTTCATTTAAATTTGAACAGCCACGTGTGACTATTGACAACCATATTGGGCAGCACAAAGCTAGTCTAGCAATGCAGTAGAAAAATAATTATAAAGAAGATTGTAAATATTATATATAAAATCCTTGAAACAAGTCAGTATTAATACTGATTTTAGAAACAAACGTGAGACTTCTATTTTTGGTAATGACATTATTCTGAATTTTAAGTTGCTGAATAAGATTTCACACGTTAAAATCAGCCAAGAGCTAACAGGTAGTGTGGGAAATGCCCTAAGGTCGTACTCTTTGAAGGTAAACTCAAAATATAAGTGGAGCATCAGAGCAAGTAAGGCACTTTTACCCTGACAATATTCAGAGGAAGAGAAGAGATAAAGATATCTCCTTAAAGACAGAGATAAAAATCTAGTGTCTCTTTTTAAGTATAAGGAAAGGTGTTTTTTTGTTTTTGTTTTTCCAGAGGTCCTCCCCTGCTACCTCAGCAGACTTCGTTCATGTTTTGTTGGCCAGAAAACCACATACCCACCCTTAACTCAGTCATAGGCAAAAGGAATGGTGTTACCATAATTGGTTTAGACTAATCCAGATATGCCCCCTAAAATGGGGTTAGAGTCACCTTCCCTGAGAGGTAGATTCCTGAGCAAAAATCAGAATTCTGTTGGCAAGAACGTAGGGAGTAATAGATATTGAGTATGCTACAGATGTCTGCATCAGCGCTCTTTTACTTTCCATCTTTGCTAATGGAAGCAGCAACAGAAGGAGTAGTAGCTGCTGCTAACATTTATGGAGCACTTACTACATACCAGACCTACTGTTTTAACCATATTTTCTTTCCATACTGAGAGTTCTCCTCAGTTGTGAGTTGGCTTGCTAAGATATTTTTAATCTCTGTATGTTCAATATAAATCTAGAAAAAACAATGCTAATTTAAGGTTTTGAGATAATCTGTTCTATAACAACCTTGTTTCTGCAACACAGATTAGTTAATAAGTGATTGAGCGATTTTGTGCCACATTTGTGCCACTGAGTAATATAGCAGTTGAAGTCAAACTGAATTTTGACTTTATACAGTTGAACAGGAGACAAAAATTGTACATGATGACCATTCACCCCACATTCTTCTTTTGGTTCAGTTTAGCCTCATGCTCTGTCATTTCTATGTATGTGTTATTGTGTGTTTCTGCCTGTTCTTTGCACATTGGCCTTTTGTCTCTGTAAGTCAGCAGTCTCAGCCCTTTCTCATTAACTTATTTCACTTTTTTTCTTTAAAGATAAAGTGTTATGTTTACTTCAATATTTCTTCGTTAGGAATTTGCCATGTATTTTTTAAATTGTGCTGTTATTTTATTAGAATTATCACTGTTTGTGTTAGTTTTCTGTCTTTGAGTTGTCTGCCTCTAACACTGTTTTTCCTGTGTGCCAATTATTTTTAGTGTGCAATTTTTGCAGAAAGAGGTTTTTCAGCAATGTATGTATCATATTAGAGCAGAAATGCCTATACTGTAGTTTTAAAATCTGTTCTAAAAGTTTCTATTACATAGACTACATTATGGGACAGATAATTTAATTATAAATCACGAAGGGTGAATTGATTAGAGTTAAGACTGACTAATCCAAATGCAAGCAGCATTTTAGTATTTTCCAGTTAGCATATAATGGGTGTTACTATAGGAGCATTATAAGGTTATTGTGTTTGTATCCTTTAAGTTAACCTTGGTCCTCTTTTCTAAATGTATAATGGTTTAAATGTTCTTTTTCACTATAATGACTATATGTCTATTATGTACAAGCTAATTTAAGGGATTCAAAAGAGTATTATTTGTCTTTTATCATGTCAGCCTCCTGCCATAGTGCATGTTTTACTTAATTTAATCCTATGCACATCATATTTAGTGACCCTTTAAATAAGAACTTAGAGAAACCTTTCCAATTAGTTAGAATCACTTTGACAGTCGAGAACTAGAAAAAAAGTCATAAGCATTTTTGGCTTGGTCATTTATGATTCAAGAGCTTTTCTTGACACTTAAGTAGGAGTAATACAAAGGATAAATTCAAATGATCCTGGAAGAACTTTTAATGTCATGAATCTCTGAGGCTTGCTCTCTGCTTTCTAACTTAAGCTCAAAATGCACATTACAGTAACAAATAGAAAATAGAAAACCTAGGAGATATCAGGCGGATTCACATATATTTAATAGGTCCTACTTGCATTCCTTTTAAAATCTTATGACTCATTTCACCCATCCTATCAGTTTGCCATATACTATAGCAGCCTTGACCCTCTCTTTTCTGTGATTAACCAGCTGGTACTATGGATTATTGCATAGTTGTCTTGCTTTTACATACAATAATACTCATTATTAGTTGTAACTCTCTTATTAGAGTTGAAGTAGCTTCATTAAAATAACAACAGAAAAATAGAATAAATCAGAAAATCAGAGGAAAAGGAAAATGATATAAAGCTGGGATTAGTACCTAAAAAATGTACCTCAAGTTCCTTTCACTTACTAAAGGTGGGCCACAAATTTTGCTTTGAGTTTCCTAGTAACCTAAGTAAAGAGGCGAACACTATCAGTTCTAAGATTCATAATGTCTGGTAGCCATGACAAAAGGAGATATGTCCACAATGTAACACTTCATTATTCTGAAGCTTTGATACTCCTCCTTTGTGGATCTCTACACTTGTGAATCAGATTGAAACATATAAGGTTGACAGTATTCTTCTTGCTGAGGTTTGAGGAGGAATTGGACCTAGAACCAATGTAGACCAATCTTAAAAAGTGGCAAGCACTAAAACAAGATAGCCACACTGTCTCCCTAATGCTGGTGTAATTCCCACCACGGACATTTGAAGGGTATAGGAGTGGTGCTCCATTAACTCCTTGTCCCACTTTCCCCAGTTTCAGAGAAAGAGATCTACAAGAATAGAAGAGACAACTTATAAAGAGAGAATCTCAAATCTTTAAGATTTTCAAATAAATCAGAAAATAGCCAGCTGTAAAATTGGCCTGACCACTCTCAGCAGCAACATAATCACCTCAAGGCCAGATAATCACACGCTAGACCCTGAGGCTGATTATCTGTATCAGGATGTATTGGATGTGCAGTTTGTTCAATACATCACCATTGGTCACCCTTAGAAGCCTTCAAAAGCATCTAAACAAGGACTCCTTCTTTGACATCCATATGATGGTCTCCAGGACAGAATAGCAAGTAAAGATAATAGCTGTGGCAGGAACAAATGAATGTGCTTTTCACTTTGAAGTTGCTGAGAAATTGGGAGCACCTATTAAAGACAGGATAATTGGATGAAGTTTGGTCTCACCATTAAACCAGGAACTTCAATAGAATATTTGGGATCATAAACTAATCTAATAGATACCATCTTGTGGAACTTGTGTTTGGAGAGCAGAATTTCATGCAGGTCATGAGGCCTGGGGTTCGTTGGTTGAGGACACAATTCCCCATTCTGGACATAAAAATAAATAATTGATAAGGTCCTGACAGTTTTTATAAATGTGAAAAGTTAGGAGCTAACATGATTATCAGGTAGTGTCATTATGAGACATAAAAACCCCAGATCTGTGCCCAAATCTTCTAAAATGTGTTTGCTCAAGAGCTGCTCAAAAATACTTTATTATGTATATGGAATCTCCTTTTAACTGGCATAAAAGAATTTTGACTATTAACAAGCATTTTGGCTTTCCTGAGCAATTTTTCACTGCAGTGACTTAAAATTATCATGCAAAATGTTCTAAGAGGGTAAAAATTGTACATAGTGTAAGTATTTTAAGTAGCTGAATATGTAGGTCAGTGTTGTGAGTACTTTACTTGAAACTTGATTTTTTTTTAATAGCACAGGGAACTATATTCAATATCTTGTAGTAACCTATAGTAAAAAAGAATTATGAAAACGAATATATCTGTGTGCACAGTTTTTCCTGGAAAGATAAAAAGCATCAATAAGTTTAACATAGGCTCACACAGGCACCTCTCGTCTGTGTGGCTGCTGCTATCTATGGCAGTGTACCCTGATAAACTCCTTTTCTATTCTCAAAAAAAAAGAGGTTTAATATAGACTGAGAAGGTTGATTCTAAACCCTCTAATTACTGAACCATCTATATGTCTTCGGGTAGGAAAAAACATACACATTAATGGGATAATTGGAGATCACATTGATAAATGAAGGAAAATACGTGACTTTTTTTTTCTTTTAGACAATGTACGGTAAGTTTTCATGAAAAAATATTTTATTCTTTAATAAATATCCAGCAAAGTGGCTGAAACAAATGAAAACTTGATTTTTGTAAAGAGTAAAAATATGGCCATATTAAGGTTATAAACCAAATTTTATATCTAAAGCTAAGGAAGTATTAACTACCATGAAAAGGAATTTTCTACATTTCTAAAAAGACTGTCTGGGTGTTGCTTAGCTGTTTTCCAAAACCAAGAAAATCCTTGTGTTTTTCCTATTCCACATTATTTGCGATTTGTGTGTCTGCTTGACAATGTGACTAGGATAGAACTTCTGGTGAAAAGCCTAAGATCCACTTTGGCTGGGATGAAATCACATTATTCTTACATCTTAAACATCTCGTTTCCTCCTTTATTTTATTCATCAAGACTATAAAAAATTGTGGAGACAAAGGGTTTTCCAGGTCATCTATAGTCTATTCTAAAATTTAAGCATAGACTGGGTAGTACCTGGGTATTTTTTCAGTCAGCTTTGCTAGAGGGGCATGCTATTCTGCAGTCTTTTTCTTCTTCAGTCCATTGCTTAAGGTCATTAAACAGTGTTATTGCCTTGATTGTGGTACACAGGAAAAGTATAGTCTATATTTGCGGTAGGATTGTACTGAAAAAAGTATAGACTTTGGATTTATATTGACTTAAATTTAATCCTGACTATAGTAGGATTGGTGTTAGCTGACTTTGGCAAGACACCTGGCTGCACTAAACTTCAGCTAACTCCTATATAAGTAGAGTATAATTATATCAAACTAGGAGGTTTATTTAAGAATTAAAAGAAGTAACACATTAAAACATCCACTGCCCCTCCTAGTACTGAATCTATACTCAGTACAGTGTAGCTATCATTGTATCCATTGATGTTTTATAGATTACAAAGTACCTGTATATATAACCTCATTAAATCTTCAAATCACTTTTATAAAAGGGAAGGGCAAGTTTTTTTTCAAGTATTTTAAAGCGAGAAACTGAAGTTCAGCAATAGGCCAGTACCATGGAGGGCACTCAGTAAGGCATGGGATTTCTGAGTAGCACTCTAGTCCTCATATAACAGATGGAGCCTTTGGGAGGTGGGTGTTGCACAGTAACCTTCTCTGAAAGAGATTGGTCACCTGGGACATTGTCTTACTTGTGGTCTAACCTTACCCTGCAGCAGAAACAGATAACTGAAAAAATTATGAAACTTACAGACTTTGCCCCCAGGGTAAGGTGTGGGATAAGTGATGACAAGGTACAAAGGGGATCCATTAGCTAACAATGTTACAACTGTGCCCCAAGTTATAATTAGAAAACAAATATGTATCAACTGTGTTATTCTTGTAAATATACTTTAATATTAATTTATAAAATATATTTTCATATACATTATAAATGTATATATGTACATGTATAATGGCAAAAGATAACAGGAGCAGTGCCATTATCTTTAGATTAGTATGAATTTTATAGTGTACATCTTGTTTTGAGGAAAAAAGACTAACTTTTAAGCACCTGATAGAGCTTGCTTATTTATTTTGTTTTTTAAAGAGACATTTAAAAAATCACAAAGTAAAAGTTTGTTTCTTAACACTTTTATAGGCTATGGGGAAAGGGTCCTCCTATGGATAGATGGCATTTTCATTAAATTTAGACTAACAAGGCATATAGAAATAGCTTTAATTTTGAAAACTTGCATAGAAGATTATGGTATCAGACATGACAGCTAGATTCAAGTTTGTTTAGACAATGTAGGTTTATCAAGCTTTTGTTTTCTTTTTCTTTAAAAGTAGATGTACAGTGAAACTACCCCCCCCCAAAAGCAGAAAGTATTTGAGGGAGAAAAGATGAAAGATTTGCTTCAAAACTGTGAGATGATTCACAACATGCACTGAACCTTGGAAATGCCCTTGTGAATTACTTCAAAGGGATGATAAGAAAGTACCTGATAATTAGGAAATCAGGAATTTTGTTTGCAACTTGTAAGAGAGAGTCTGGAAGCATGGCCTCTGTTAGCCTGTGTGGTATCTTTATGCAATTTTTAAAAAGACACCTGTCTGGGTGAACAAAAAGAAATAAGTCCCTTCTTCACAGCCCCATGTCAAGTGCATGACTTGCTAAGCATAGCAAGGTTTGGAGTCCAACCTCCACTTGTGTTCCCTCAACTAACAGGGTATATCTGGCTAAGAATATGTTGCTATCCTGGAGAGGAAGAACATTAAATTTGGGGAGTGTAGAAGGTTGGTCTAATGTAACAGTGAAGAAGGAAAAGTCCATTGGGCATGGAAGTAAAAAAAGAAGAAGCAGAAGGTTGGAAAAAGAAAGAAAAGGAGTAGAAAAATAAAATGCCAGTTTTGCTCATTTTGCTGTTTCCCCCAAGCCCAGAGAAATCCTGGTATCTTCCCAGCCTGCCCATCTTTTCTAGGAGAAAGAGAGGAAAGGAAAAGGGGAAAAGAGTTTTCATTCTCCACCTGCTTCTCATTCTTTATTACCCATAAGACATAGTACAGTATTTGGAGAATTTTCCTCATTTGCAAAACATTTTGAGATATGTTTCTCTTAACGATAAGGGCATATTTTGCAAATGAAAGAAAGAAGGCACAAAGCGATTCCAGCACTTTCCAAGGTCACCCTATTCTTTCAGACAAAACCAGGATTACAGCTCTGGTAATAGAAATGCCACTGCACAGTTTATCAGCGGAAACTGGGATTTCTTTCTATAGCAGTTTTTATGCCCCAATAAATTATTCTTTTTTATTTTAGATTTATCCACCAATAACAAGCATTGAGTTTAGTCAAGAGGAGATTCTTTAAAGCTATCAGTATAATTGAAAGCATAAGGTAGCTTATAGAATGTGCTAACTTACACAAATCTCTGAAAAAAAAGTGGTGATAAAGGTGCCAATATTAATTTTTTTTCTATCTTTGAAAATACTAAGATCAAAAGATGCTGAGACATGTAGTATTGCTCTCTGGATTTATGTGGGGCCCTGCTGGTTGCTTTTTAGAAGGAGAGGATGTTTGATTAGTTTAACACTAGGAGGCTGAAAACCTGTCAGGCTTTACATAAAAGTTTTGTTGCTTATGCCTACTGCTTTCTGTTAGGATTTCTGCATAGTGTCAGCATTTATTTTACTTAAGTAATTTAAAAAGCATTACTCCTTAAATTCTCCACTACTCTTAAACAAAACAGAAATATATTTCATGTAATTTTTCCTTAAGAAATTCCTGTTTTCTTTGATCTCTCTCATTCTTTGGAACTAGAATATACAACTCCTACTGAATTTATTTCTAATCAACACAGATTCAGAGCATTCACTGAAGGAAATATTGAAATCAGAAGCATAAAGCCCTCACTGACATATTCTAGAAACAGGCATGGGATTGAGTCCCCAAGTCTACTATAATTTACACTTTAGAAGACCTTCCATCCTCCATGCCACTCACTCCTGCCTCAGGGCTTTTGCATTTAATATTTCCTGGAACACTCTTTTCAAAGTTATGTACAGAAGTCACTCCCTCAGTTTCTTTTAACTCTTTGCCCAAGTACCACTTTATTGGAGAGAATTTCCCTTACCCTACCGTTTAAGACAACTCTCCCGACCCCCACCACCTTACTGTCAATTCCATACCTGCTCTATTTTTCTTCCTTCTCATTTTCAACTAGAGTGATCTCCGTGGAAGTAGGGACCTAATCTATTTTGTTTATTGCATTACCTCCAGAGCCTAGATCATATGTGATATAATAAACATTTTATATTTATTTGCTGAATGTAAGAAAGACATTTAAAGCCAGTTCTTGGTGCCTGGTTTTAAGGGGACTAATGTCAAGTTATTATGTTCCCATAGGAAAGCCATCAATGCCTACTGCCTTTCAGTTAGAGATTAGATTTGTTTGGTGTGGGTCCAGAAGGGGCAAGACCACTGGGTTATGATTTGCGCTGAAAGTGACTAAGTTCTGGTGACTAAGTTCTTGTCGCAGAAAGAATTCAGAGATGGGACATGGAGGTTAAGAAAGTAAAGTGGGGATTTATTATTTATTAAGGGATGGATCGTATACTCTCGAGGGGAGAGTGGGCAGGCTCAGGTGAGCAGCTGCCCTGAGTCTCTTTGGCAAGTTGGTTACCTACAGTGTGAAAATGAATGGGCCGAATATTCAATGGGAAGGGAAAGGTATGAGATTATATTCCCTGATTTCCACCCCAACTCCATCTTTCCAGAGGGAGGAGGGATTTTTGTCCTTATTTAGTCTGAATCAGAAGTGTCATGGCATCAGTGCATGATGGGTACTTCTAATCTACAAGGCTGATTTTATTGTAATAAGGGCATAATGAGCAAAAGGTTACGTTTGGAAATTGCCTTTTCCCACCTTTCTTTGTTGGCTTCCAGGCCACTTGTCAGTCCAAAACGTATGACCACTTATCATCCCAGAGGTTCCTGCTTTTCTCTCTCTGCTGAGGGACTCCTGTTGTTTATATAGTATATGGTTTCCTGGATTTGGCCTGTGCCCCTCCTTTTTGCCCAATTCCTGCCATTTGGCTTGTGTCCCCCTTTCTCTGCTCACATCTAGCTATCTGCCTGCTCTAACAAAAGTGAGAAAGAACCTGATAATAATTTCAGCTGTCTGAAAAGTGACCTGTCTTTCTATAGATGTTTATACAGATTGTGTGACCACTTTAGAGAGAATTAAAGAAAAAATATAAGCATCTTGTGCAAATTATATTCTGACATCAGTTCTTAGAAGTATATTATTCTGTACTGACTCAAAAATTAGCAATCGAGCTTGATTCTTCTACAAAATGCTGCCAGACAGTTGTATCTATAACACCCTAAAATCAAGGGGTGGCAAATCGCACCTCCTGGGTCAAATTTGGCCCATCGTCTCTTTTTGTAAATACGACTTTAGTGGAACACAGCCCTGAATGTTCATTTGCATATTGTCTGTGGCTTCTTTCACACTATAACGGACAGTTGAGTAGTTGTAACAGAGACTGTATGGTATCCAGTCTGAAATATTTACTATGAGGCCCTTTACAGAATAAGTTTGCCAACCTCTGCTCTTAACCAGTAAATTGTAAAACATAACAAGGAAATGTATCTCTATTCTCTAGTCTCCCAAGTACTACTATTACTTGTACTACCATTTTGTCGATCCTCCTCCTTCTTCTCCATCATCATCATCAACTGTTGTTACCTGAAAAGATCCAACCATGATAATATAAGCCATTCTGAACATTTAAATAGAGGGGATTTAAAGCAAAGAATTGATTACATGGATAATGGAAGAGGCTGACAAGTCCGTAGATTAGCATCAGCAGAGAGATGCCACCACTCCTATGAGAAAAATGTAGGAAGGGAGTACTTTTATTTAAGCCTAGAGAATCTGGAAGCATAGGATTGAAAGTGGGTAGAAGTGGCTGTTGTCCGAAGTTGGAGCCACAAAAATATTCTGCTTCTACCTAAGATGCTGCCTGCGATAGAGAGGAAATGAGAGAAATACCCTGGCTTCTCCCACTAGTGCCTTTTATTGCCTGAACTCAACCTGAAGTCAACTGACGTAGAAACCTAGGAAATGGTCCCAGCAGTGTTGTTTCCCTGAAGTAAAAAGCAGAACAAGAGAGGGGTGAGGATTTAGTCTAAGGGTGTCTAGACCAAAGACCACACAGCTGCTAATAGTTATTAAGTGCTGCCATGTACCAGGTACAGAGCTAAACAGTTTATACAAATCCTCACCTACAGGGTAAAACTAGTGTTATCCCTAGTTCATAGATGAAACTTGGAAAATTAAGTACATTGCTCAAGGCTGTGAATTAAATAAATAACTAAATTAGAATTGAATCAAGGTGTGTCTTACTCCAAAATTCTTACTTTTAGCCCCTCTTATTTTGTAAATCAGAAAATAGTAGCTTGGAGCAGATAAGAAACTTGCAGCTGGTAATGGCAGGGCTAGGTCTAGAATGCAATTTGCTCTTACTAGGTTTTTGTACATTTTAACAAAGCTAAAAACCTATGCTGTTATTGTAGCATTTAAAGAGTCCAGAGGTGGCTCCCCCTCAGATGAAAGAAGTGTCTTGACCCTGAAACTACTACTAAGCAGCCTTTCTGTATCCAGTTTACTCAGCTGTAAAATGGGATTATTAATTATAATTACCTCTTAAGAGTGTTGAGAGTTAATAGATCTAGAGCCCTCTGAACAGTGTGCTGTGGAATAGGTACTTACTAAATGCTTAGAAAATGGTAAGTAGGTTTTGTTATTGTTAATATTTTTACTATGCTAACCCTGGGAGTGGTTATCACAGGAAAAGAATAGATCAGAAATTTTATGAAGTGTTATCTAAGTATTCCATTAAACAGTATAATATCTTCCTGTTGGACCTTTTACATCCCTTGTATTTTGAAGACAGTCAAGAATAGGACTTTTGTTTGTTTTTAAGTGAGTGGTTCTCAAGATGCCTTAGTTTATTAATTCAGGGCTTTTTTTATTTACCAGTTATTATCTTATCTATGAAATGTTATCTCTTATACTTCCATACAGTTTCTTTCTTTTAGCCAGGATGGCCTTTATCCAGCTACCCCCAAAATATGACCTTTTCCTTCCTGTCTCCATGGCTTTACTTGGCTTCATTCTTAATAGTTTTTCCCCTTTAAAGTCATTTTTATTTCTTAATCAGCTCAATTCCTATAATGCTTTATAATAGTGTAAAGAATATTATGATACTTTTATTATAATTCTTATAATACTCTCAAGATTTTTTTCTCAACAAATACTTCCTTAACTAATCACATGACACATTGATCATTTACCTATATACAGCACCTAGAGACAACCTGTAACATGCTGTCATAAACTTTATTGCCTGAAATAGAGCTATAATTTTTCTATTTTTATCTTGTTTCACCAAATAGATCAAAAGCCATGCTTGGGTGAACTTTTAGGTGGTTGGTGCTTTACAAATACGTAGGTATTATGAGAAAACTTGTAGCTAGAGTTCAGATTACTTGCATTTTTTTAAAATTGATAATATTTTCTTAAAAACTAGTCTTGCTACATGGCAAAGCCACTGACCACCTTGGTCCTTGTGTGAGATTCCCTGAAAATGACTTGTAAAGGAAAGCATATACTTTCATCGAGATGTACTGTGTAGCCTACGATAAATAGTTGTTTTCATTTTTTTAAAGGCAAGAAAGAAGGATAATTTGGCAAGAAGAATCTTTAGGTTTAGCATTGCAATGTCATATTTTAATGTGCAGAAAATATTTTAAAATGCAGGGTTCATAACAAAATGCTGACCTGCTGCCACTATTTTAAGAATCTGAGACTTCGGACTTGATATGATAGAAATTTGAACCGCAGTATAAAAGAAGTAGTGATGACTATACAGATATTTGCACATTGTGGTCTATTATTTTGCACATGCTTCAAGGGACCGTTTGCAATGTACTGACCTCAGGAAACTGTACAAAGTAAATGTAGAGATCCAAGGGAGGGCAGTAAAATGTCTTCAGAATGATCTCTGACAATGTCTGTAACATACTTGTCATTTATTCACAATTGAGTATTTTATCTAAAGACTTGTTCCATTCTGTCATATTTAAGAGGACTGTTTCCCCATGAGTGTTTCAAAAGCACTAAAAGATAAGTCAAATTAGGTCATATTGCTCAAACACTATGAGAAGTTACACTTTTAATTCTTTGTAAACTTAAAGATTGAATTTTGGATGACCCTGTGGTATTTGGAATCTAGGCCTAACTAGATTGGCAGAATTTTCTTCTTTAAAAAATTTAGGTAGAAGAAGCATTCCAAACTTTTAAAAACAAATAATCCTCTCTTCACCCTCTCCACATCCTTCTCTCCTCTGCCACTCGATTCACGTACATATTTTGAAATTTTGGTATTTTATTTCCTGTGATGTCAAGATTAAATGTAAATCTTAGTAAGTCCAAATTTCTTGAATTTTAAGGTGTTTAGACTTGAGGCCTAGCATTTTGCCCAGTTCATTCCACATCTTAAAATATGTTTTTTGTCAGGGCTAGACAGTAAACAGCTATGGTAGTTTGGATCCAAACCACAATTAACAGTGCTGAATGTCATGTAACAAACCTGCCTCTTGATTTCTTAAAATAAAGAATTGGGAGTAGCTGTGGCAACTGGACCTCAAATACTGTTACCGAAAAGGATTTTGTGTTTTGGTTTCTTCACTAAGTTTTTATGTATGTTTATAAGGAGATACCTGATGGATTGATTGCAAAGTGGACTATGACATGCATCTGAGTGTAAATTTATATGGAAACTGTCTAACATTTAACTTTGTTTAAATTACTTCAGTTATTTCTTCTGTGGCTAAGATTACAACTCAGACACGTCAGTCTGAATACTGGTTATAAAACAGTAAAGCAAATGCCAGAAAGATAGCCAGAGAGCAAGGAAGGGAGTGAGCTAATGTGATGGAGTTCAGGCACTTTTAACTTTAGGGACATTGTTCCTTGGTTTTGGTATTTTTCAACAATCACACCATTTATGATTTTATTTTATTTTAGCCATGTCCTTTGGGGGCCCGAGATTTTCGAGAGAAACAGTGTGCAGACTTTGACAATATGCCTTTCCGTGGAAAGTATTATAACTGGAAACCCTATACTGGAGGTAATGTATAATCTGGCAGAGCATTCATCATACTTGAGAGCTTTGCAAATATAAAAGAATATGTAAATACATACAAACACACACATACATTCATATATATACTTGTAAAAATTAGTGTTTGCAAATCAAAGTAGGAAAGGACTTATAGTACTATAAAGGTCTCATGTTTTAGTTTCCCTATAATTAGTGCAAGTGATCAGAAATCATTTATTAAAACCTAATTCTATTTTACAAGGAATATATGTCTTAGAAAAGATACAAATTCAAATAATATTTCTGAGTTCTTGAGACTTCCTTGGGGTCATATGGACATTATACTATAATAATAATTTATAATCATTGACTATTTGGAATTATCATCCAAAAAAACAAAATATAACGATGTAAATCAATTCAAAAGAGGCCAGGAAAATCTGTTATTTCTTGGTCAAAGGCCAAGAATCTTTCCATAGATGATTATTGTTTTTTTAGGGAAACATTTTTTGCTCTTTAATTTGGCCAAGTATCAAACACTAACTGCTCAGGAAGCACAAGTAGTTTTCTTATGCTCCCAAAATACAAACTAAATCTTGTTAAAATTTTCTCTTGCAAAAATAGAATGTACTGTTTAAAAACTTGCTGTTTGGTTTTCCAACACAGCCAATAATGAAACAATTTTTCAGTAATAACTGTATACCCACCACTAAGATTCTATCATTAATATTTTAACATACTTTCTTCATTACATGTTTGCCCATCTCTCTATCCATTCATTAATTCATTCTGTTTTTTACGTGTATAAACTGTAGTCATCAGTATACTTTCCTCTAAATACTTCAGTGTGTATAACATTAACCACAGTTTGATATTTATTTACCTTTTTGTTTTGAGGGAAGTTTATGTACAATGAAATGCACAAATCTTAACTGTACTTTCCCTGACTTTTGATAAATACATCCACCTATAAAACCTTATTGAAATACAGATCATTATTATCATTACCTCCAAAATTCTCATAGTCCTCATAGTTCTTCCCAGTCAGTGGCTGCCTCTACCTACTTCTTCCAAGAGGCAATCAGTTCTGATTTTTCTTTCTTGACATGTGTTCCAGAATTTCATATAAATGAAATTATGCCATATTTACTCTTTTGTGCAAAATTTCTTTAAGCGTAATGTTTTTGAGATCCTTCCAGGTCATTGCACATGTAATTAGTTCATTCCTTTTTATTGCTGAGCAGTATTCCATTGTACTAATCAGTTTGTTTTTCCATTCTGCTTTTGATGGAAACCTGGGTTGTTCCTAGTTTTCATCTGTTATGAATAAGCTGGTTTGAACATTTGTGTGTAAATCTTTTTGTGGGCATATGTTTTCATTTCTCTTGGGTAAATACTTAGGAGTGGAATTGCTGGGCAATAGGGTAGCTGTGAGTTTAGTTTTAAAAGAATCTGCCAGATGTTTTTCCAAAGTGATTTTACCGGAAATATACACAAAATGTTATGATAACTCACAGAGAAAAAAAAATGTGACAATGAGTGTGTATATGTCCATGAATGACTGAAAAATTGTGCTGAACACTGGAATCTGACACAACATTGTAAAATGATTATAAATCAATAAAAAATGTTAAAAAAAAAAGTGATTTTACCAGTCACACTCCCACCAACAATGTACGAGAATTCTGCTTGCTCCACATCCTTGCCAACATTCAATGTTTTCAGTCTACTGGTGGGTGTATAACGTTGTCTCAGTGCAGTCTCAATTTGCATTTTCTGATATTGATTATGTTGAGCACATTTTCATGTGCATATTGAGCATTTATATATCTTTTCATGTAAAGTGTTTGTTCAAATCCTTTGCCTATTTTTAAATTGGCTAATTATCTTTTTATTCTCAATTCGTTCATTTATCAGTTTCCACAAATATTTTCTCATAATCTGTGGCTTTCTTATAACTTTTTTAGTGGTGTTTGGATGAATATAAACTCTCAATTTTGATGAATTCTAATTTTTCAATTTTTTAATATTTTGTGATCATTGTGTTCTGTCTCCTCTCTTAAAAATCTTTTGCCGATTATAAATCAATAAAAAATGTTTAAAAAAATCTTTTGCCTACCTTAATTCAAGAAGGTATTTTATGTTTTCTTCTAAAAGCCTTATGGTTTTGGTCTTTATATTTAGATCTACAATCTAAAACTAATTTGAGGGTATGGTATATATTTGTAGTGTATTTGTGGACTCTATTTTTTTCATTGATCTATTTATCAATCCTATGCTAATTTTTAGGTTGATTTTAACTATATAGTTTTGGACATAGGTAATGTAAGCTCCCCCTACACTTTTGATCTCTTTTTTTTTGAGATTTATTTGAATATTCTAAGTGTTTTGCATTTCCACATAAATTTTAGAATCAAGTGTTAATTTTTATGGAAAAACATCCTGGGCTTATGACTGCTGTCATGTTGAATCTATACTTCAATTCAGAAAGAACTAATATACTAATAATATTGAATTTTCCAATTTATGAACATGGTATATCTCTCCATATTTTTCTTAATTTCTCTCAGCTGTGCTTTGTAGTTTTAGATGAAGCTCTTGAAAAAATTTTTTAAACACTTTTATTGTGGTATTGAAAATCTTTTGTTCCATCTATTTCTAGCAATTTATGGCTTTGACACTATTATAATACACGTTTAAAATTTTTCATTTTCAATTATTTGCTCTAATATATAAAAATAAAATTGATTTTTGCATATTAACTTTGTATTCTATAACCTTTCTAAATTCCCTATGAGTTCTAATAGTTGTTTTGTAGATCGTTAAGAATTTTCTTGCTAAATAGTCATGTTATCTGGAAACAGATTATTTATTTCAATCTTTATGCCTTTTATTTTATTATCTTGCCTTAATTCCCTGCCTTGGCCTTTCAGTACAGTTTGTGCATGTGTTGACTGTATGTGTTTTTCTTCTTTATTCTATTACTATAGTGACATAGTTGATAGTTTTATAATGTGAAACCAACATTTTATACCTGGGATAAACCCCATGTGGTGATGATTTATTATCTTTTTATGTGTTATTGGATTTAGTTGCTAATATTTGATTAAGGATGTTTGCATCAATCTTCATAAGGAATACTGATTTGTAAATTTTTTTCTTGTTATATTTTTGACAAATTGTGGAATCAGGGTTATTCTGGTTTCCAGAAATAGAATTTTTATTTATTTTGAAAGAGTTTGTAGGACTGATACTATTTCTTCCTTAGGATATATTTTAATAGTAAAACCACCTAGGCTTGGTGTTTTCTTTGTGAAAATAACTTTTTATTATAAATTCAACTTCTTTAATAGATAGAGAGCTATTCAGAATTTTTTTATACTTACATCAGTTTCTAAATCTGCGTCTTCAAGAAATTTATGTTACTTCTATGTTGTACAATTTATTGGCATGAAAACTGATTATAACATTCTCTTATTATTCTATTTAATAACTGTAGGATCTGTAGTGATGTATACTCTTTAAATTCTGATATTGATAACATGTATTTTCTCTTTTTCTTGATCAATTTTGCTTGAAGTTTATCAATTTTATTATTCTTTTCAAAGAATCAACGTTTGGCTTTAGTACTTTTCTCTAATTTTTGTTCTTATTATTGGGGGTTTGTTTTGCTATTCTGCATTCCTAAAATTTTATGTATTCTTATTTCCTTTAGTTCAAAACATTTACTTACTTCTGTTACAATTACTTCTTTGACTCATAGGTTATTTAGAACTATGTTATTTTTATTTCCCAGTAGTTGACATTTTCTAGATTTTTCTGTTATTAATGTATAATTTAATTCTTTTATGATCACAGCATACTCTGTATGATTTAAATTGTTTTAATTAATTGAGATTTGGTTTATGGTATAGCTAATTGTCTATGTTGTATACTTGAAAAGGATGTGTTTTCTCCAATTATTGGATATAGTGTTCTGTATAATAATGAGGTCAACCTGACTGATAGTATCATTCAGCTGTTTTAAATTCTTTCGGATTTTTTTCTGCTCTGATTTTTCTGTCAATTCTACAGACAAATGTTAAAATCGTCAACTATTATATGACTTTACTTTTTTTTTGTGTGTAAGTTTTTGCATCATGTATTTTGAATTACTTTTAAAGGGTGCATATACATTTGGGATTGTTTTGTCTTACTGTAGGAGGAGAAGTAAATTTCTGAAATAATTAACATATTTAATAATTAGCATCTAGATAATTGTATACTTAGTAAATTAACCCTGGGTTTATAATAAGCATTAACTGAAGGTAATCAGTAATGTGACTTCCCTTTTAGGGAGGCATCTTAAATCCCTTCTGGAAATAATAGTGGTACCTCTTCTGAAAACTTATTGTAGCAGAGGAAGCTGAACATATCTTCAGCTGTAAAAAAAAAAAAAGAGAATAGATTTATTTCTATTATTATCACATAGAGTGGGCTAAGGAATACAACCATAGCATTTATATGTCCTGCCTATCAAATACCATCTTACAAAATTAATGCTAAAATTGAATAAGTAAAAGACTCATGTTCTCTTTTTAAAGCTTGATACATAAAAAGTTACATTAAATTTCAAAACATTACAATAAAAAATGGGGAAAGAACTATACTGTGTAGCAATGAAAAAAAATCCCAGTAAGGTCTGTGGAGATTTAGAGCAATTTTATTCATGAGAATCTTATAAAAATAAATATAATACCTTGATTATCAGTTCAGGAAGAAATTATTTTATTTATTATTTGTTATTTCTGTGCTCAGTAGAGCAAAATTTATCGTTAATGTAAGCCTAATAGTAACGTTATAAGTTATATAGATGTTCTATAGCCTGTAGACATTGAAAATGGAAGAAAACATGGACTTCAGCCAAAAGTTGTAAACTGACGGTTTAGGAACCATTTTTACTTATATACATGTTTTAGCCTCCACATTTGAAAACTTTAAATGAGTTGCCAAGAAGAGTTTATATTTTTAAAATCTATGTTTTTAATCTTCTGAAAAAACAGGCTGTCTGACAACAGTCAACTGTAACAGGAATCTCCTTTAATGGACTATTCTTTCTCTAATTTATCATTGTCTCCACCACTCAGTTGATTTCCCTTTTACTTCACCCTACAGAAACCTAGTTTCCACCTTTACTAAGACCTAGACATGTCATTTCATCTTGCTGCATAATTTTCCTCATTAGAGGTGGTCTTTATTTCAGAGAAGTTTTATCAGCATCATTAGAGTAAGGACAAAGTGTTCTTCATGAAACTTCATGAAATTAAGGTTCACAGAAAGTATTTTTAAGTCATAATTTCAATCAGTAATTATATATTTATAAATAGCTTTATATGTGCTGTTTTGAATAAAATAAATCTATGTTTATTGCTACTTTTCCAATATACTAAGAAGTTATGATACAAACTCTGCTTGATTTTTTTAAATTGCTACCATTTATGCCTATTTTTCACATCAGCCTTAAAAATACAAATTTCAATGACAAAATGAAAATGCTCAAGTTATTATATGCATTTATTCACAATATAAAATTAGATGTTTTAGTTATTTGAGTTTATTTTTTAAGTTTTTATTAAATTATTTCAGCTAAAAAAGTAACACTATGTAATATTTATCTTTATTAATCTCATAAGAATTATTCAAATTTAAAGCTATAATTAATTTTGACTTTGATTTGCTAATCTTATAAGAATTTATCTCCATGATAAAGCCATGTTCATGGAATATGAGATGTTTAAAGCAAGTACAAGTTTAGTTTTGTTTTACAACTAGCATATCTGCTTGAAGTAGCAGTTTTCGTATCATCTTCAGTAACAAGTGACAATTTGCAGAAATTCCTATTTGTCATACAAGGTCATTCTCAAGGCCTTCTTAAACTGTATTTCCTTAGTTTTTTTTTTTTAATAGCTTTTATTTCATTCATTTTTTCAACATTTAGTTACCTCCACTGTGATGCCTTTTGTCTAAAATACATTGAAAATATATATGGGAAATACCTGAAAATTTCAAACCTTAAGATTACTCATTGGGTCCTCCTTCCATTTGCATAAGCGATGAAAATAAGCATGAAACTTAAGCAAAGGAGGAGAGAAACCTACACAACTAGGTTTATAATCAGGGAATGATGTCTGCATCAATTGTAGATTTGCCATGGATAATGCTGAATCACTGTTCCTTAGAACCACTCCATTTATTCCTCTATTACTGTATTTGTCCAGGTGGGGTAAAACCTTGTGCACTAAACTGCTTGGCTGAAGGTTACAATTTCTACACTGAACGTGCCCCTGCGGTGATTGATGGGACTCAGTGCAATGCGGATTCACTGGATATCTGTATCAATGGAGAATGCAAGGTTTCTCAGATTATGAATTTCATTTCTTTATGTTGGGGTTTTTGAGACTTTCGTCTTTTTTCTCAGATGGTAGCTCCTAATTAATACTATGCTTATTTTTAATAAAGAGAGCTACATTTTAGAGTAATTTAATTTTTAATAAAGAAATATACATAGTTAAAGATAGAATTATCCATTCATATTCAAGCACCATGTAAATGTGATTTATTGTGGTGTTTTAGTTATGTTTATAGTGATTGCTAGAGCTATGAAAATATTTTGGACTTTAATTTCTATTATTCTTCCGTTCTGTTTACAAACAACATGCTAGAAGACAGAGATTCAACTCTTACTTCATATGGCTGCCATATGTTCTTAATGAAAGATTATTTGATATATTTCATAGCAAAATTTTTCCTAGAAGTGTGAAACAACTATGCTTCTCCCACTTTGTCTTCTTTTGAAGCATTTATAATGCTTTTCATTATAGAGTTAGTCTTTACCTTACCAAAGTGTTTACTTCAGAGAATTAGCCAGACCGGTTGGGAATTGCAGGAGCAAATCCATGCTGTTTTTCTAGACCTGTGTATGAATCTTTTCATAAGAAAAGCCACAAAAATGAAGATTACCTTAACTTTTTGCCTTGCTTGTTTTTGTCTTACCTTAAAAAGAAGCACAATATTAAGTGCCAGAAACTGAGAAAGATGAGATAAAAACACTATTTTACTTAGTCTCATAATTTCTTGAAAGTTTCTATCCTTCTGGTTAACTTGCTTCCAAATATATCCAATGATCCTGTGTGTGTTTGTGTTATTTCTGGGACAGTATTAAACTTTTTTCAGATAACAAAGATCCAGGTACATGTTGAATTCAGCCATTACTTGCCTAGTATCAATGGCTAAAGGTCAAATTACATATGTAAGTGCCAAAGTATGTACTTAAAGTATATAAAAATCCACATTTCTATGGTTAAATTTAAAATTGAAAGGTAGAATTTCAGCCTCTAATGTTGCGTGTTTACATCTCCTTTTTGTTTATGGTAATTTTCTTCAGCTAATGGAAATAGGTATTTAGTTTTAGAGATACATCCAAGTATGAATTTCGCATCTAATCCTTGACACTAACACTAACAGTTGGATATCCAGTAGAGCCAGTGGTCTAGAAAGGGCAAACCATAATGCCCAGTCAAGACTCTTGTCCTTACAACCCTCAGTAGGCTCATACACCATTTTCCTTAGTTCTTGCATTTCTTGATTGAGGGCATAAGTAAGAGCCCACGTACAATATCTATAAATGAAGAAGAAATCTAGGTTAGAAATATAGGCATGCATAAGTTCCTGGGGAATCAGAATTTTTTTTTCTTTAAACTAATGAGTTGAGAAATGTTAACTAAATGAAAGTGTGAATGTAAAAGTGGAAAGAAGAAAGTATTTCCTGTTTTGATTTCCTGTACTGGAAAAACAAATAAACAAATTATGTACTTGGTTAATTATGGGTTCAAGAGTTCCTCTTTTTGTCACACTGAATATTACTCTCTCTTTTCAGCATGTAGGTTGTGATAATATTTTGGGATCCGATGCTAGGGAAGATAGATGTCGAGTCTGTGGAGGGGATGGAAGCACATGTGATGCCATTGAAGGATTCTTCAATGATTCGTTGCCCAGAGGAGGTGAGTGTATAGAAAGAACTCTTCCTCAAACTGCTGGTATACTTGGAATAGCCAAAACACTTGATTTCTCCTCTTATTTAAAAAATTTCTTTCTCTTGGCAGACAATGTTTTTTCCCCAAATTTCGTTCAGTCCTTTAAATATTAAACGCGGCTTCCTGTAAGATATTTTAAGGAAGTCCTATTCCCTTCCTACTTGATTTCATTTAGCCACGTTTCTTTAAGATGAGAATTCCCACAGAGCATTGATGTGGAAGCCAATATTATACATGTTGAGACTTTAATGATCTCTTGAGATAGTTTTAGAGAAAAAGACAAATATTGTAGAAATATTCTTGAACCCAGAGGCAAACTTGCTTATTATCATAGTTTATAAATTGTAAAGTCAAGGATAGTGTGGAAAAATAAGGAAACTTATTAACAACTGAATAGTTTACTAAATGCTCATTTTCTGACAAAAGCTCCAGAGGCTGCTTATCACTGGCTCTCTTTTGTGTTCCAGGCTACATGGAAGTGGTGCAGATACCAAGAGGCTCTGTTCACATTGAAGTCAGGGAAGTTGCCATGTCAAAGAACTATATTGGTAAGCAGCATATTTTGCTAGATTTTAAAAACTAATGAGGAAAGGAGCACAGTATCATGAAGGAAGACATATACTACCTTGAGGTAAAACACTTTTCAGGCTAAAAAGAAGGAAGTTCTATTTGAAAGAACTAAACAAAAATATTAGTAGTTTATAGCTTACTCTTCACTGGGTTGGTTATTTGATTTTTTAAAATCAATTTTATTGATGTATATATATATATTGTATGTATATATTTGATTTTTTTAAATCAATTTTATTGATGTATATATATTATTGTATGTATATTGATGTATATATATATATTATATATAAATATATAATTTATATATAATAAAATATATCCATTATGAGTGTACAGTTCAAACTGTATTTACAGTTCTTTATCTCTATATATCCATATAAATACCACAACCAAGATGTAGAACATTTCTGAGTCTAAAACATACTCTAAATACCCTTTGCCATCAGATACCCTGAGCTTTAGCCTCAGAAAACATTGCTCTTTCTTCTGACATTATATTATTATTTTCTGACATTGTTATTTTACTTTAAATTATTCTGGAATTTCACATAAATGGAATCATACAGTACATACTCTTACATCTGGCTTTTTTTTTTTTTGGTTCAGCATAATGTTTTTGATATTCATTTGTACTGTTGAGTATATCTGAAATTCATTGCTTTTGACTGCCGAATTGTATTCCATTGTGTGGATATACTGTAGTTTCTCCATTCACTTGTTGATAGAGATTTGGATCATTTCCAGCCTCCATTATTATGAATAAATCTTCTATGAATGTTCATAGACAAGCTTTGTGTGGACATGTATTTTTATTTCTCCTAAATAAAAAGCCTAGGAGTGAAATCAGTGGGTCATATGATAAGTACATATTTAACTGTATAAGAAATTAACTGTTTTGCAAAGTGATTTTATCATTTATATCCCACCAGTTATGTGGGTTCAGTTGCTCTACATCCTTGTCAATATTTAGTATTGTCAGTCTTCTTAATTTTACCCATATATATATTTTTTTATCAAGTATCTAAACAAATATTTTTGCCTTTTTATTTTTTTCTTTCTATCAAGTTTTAAGGGTTCTTTATGTATTCTAGATATGTCTTTGTTCAAATATATGTTTTATGAATATTTTCTTCTAGTCTGTGATTTGATTTGTTTATTCCTGTTCTTAATGATTTCTTTTAATTTTGATGAGATCTAATTTATTAACTTTTTATGGTTTGTGTTTTCATGTCCTACCTTAGAAATTTTACCTACCCCAATGTTGCAAAGATTGTCCTCAGTGTTCCTTAGAAAAATTGTGGGTTTAGCTTTTACATTTAGATATGTGACCCATTTTGAACTTTTCTGTCAGATATACATTAAAAGTTGATTATTTTAATTATTTTCATGTGGATATTCAATAACTATAGCACCGTTTGTTCAAAAGACTATTATTTCTCCCATTAAATTACCTTGACATTTTTGTTAGAGATCAATTGCACATGAACATATGGATCTATTTCTCTTCCCTCCCATTGATCCTTATGGCTATTCTTAAACCAAACCACACTGTATTATAGAGATTTCCACTAGGTCTTGAAAACAGGAAGCCTTAGGTCCTCAAATTTGTTCTTCTTTCTCAAAATTATTTTTGCTTTTCTAGGTCCCTTACATTTCTATTTACATTTTAGAATCAACTTGTCAATTTCTACAAAAAGATTATATGGAATCTATAGATCAATTTGGGGAGAATTGACATCTTAAACATATTATCTTCTAGTATGTAAAAAGATTTACCTATAGATTTATGTAAGTCTTTACATGTGTTCACTAATGCTTATTTTTCCATGTACAGTTCTTGCACATACATATTTTAAAAGATCTATCACTAAATATGTCATTCTCTTTGATATTATTGTAAGTAATATTGATATTTTAATTTCATTTTCAAATTATCAGTTGTTGTACAGCAACACAATTTATTTTTGTATTAGCCTCATGTCCTGTGACCTGGTTATGTCACTTATTAGTTCTAATACTTGTTTTGTAGATTTCTTTGGATTTTCAACATAGATTATCATGTCATACTTGAACAAAGGCAGTTTTACTTCCATCTTTCCAATATTTATGTCTTTTATTTCTTTTTCTTGTCTTAAAATAGTAGTCAGGATTTTCAGTACAATGTTGAATAGAAATGAGGAGACTGGACATCCTTTCGTTGTTACCAATCTTAACGGGAAAATACTGTTTTTTTATCATCAAATATGTTAGCTAGAAGATTTATATAGATGCCCTTTATTAGGTTCAGGAAGTTCCCTTCTTTTTCTAGTTCTGGGAGTTTTCTTCATGAATGGATTTTGAGGTTTATTGTGTGATCATGTGTTATTTTTCTCTTCTTTTCCCTGTTAATATAGTAAATGCATTGATTGGTTTTCAGATGTTATATCAATCTAGCATTCTTGGGATTAAAAATCACTTTGTCATAAATGTATTATCCTTCTTATATATTGCTGCAATTGGTTTACTAATATTCTATTAAGAATATTTGCATCTATGTTCATGAGGGACATTGCTCTATAGAGTTTTCTTGTAATATCTTTGTTAGTTTTTATATCAGGATAAACCTGGCCTCATAAAATGCATTGGGAAGTATTCCTTTCTCCTCTGTTTTCTGAAAGAGTCTGGGTAAAATTGGTATTATTTCTTAATGTTTGATAGAATTCTACTGTGAATCCATTGGAGCTGGAGTTTTCTTTATGAGAAGTTTTTAATGAAAAATTAAATTTCTGTAATAGCTATAAACTTGTAGAATTTATTGGCATAATGTGCATAATATTCCTTTACTATCCTTTTAATGTCTGTAGGCTCTGTAGTGATGGCTCTTCTTTCATTCCTCACATTGGTGATTTGTGTCTTCTTTTTCTTGATTATTATAGTGAGGGGTTTGTTAATTTTATTGATCTTTTCAAAGAACAGGCTTTTGGTTCAAAAGGCTTTTTTCTGTAATTTTTCTGTTTTTCATTACATTGATTTCCTCTCATCTCTTTATTATTTCCTTTTTTGCTCTTCACTTTGTGTTATTTTTCTAGCTTCTCAAGATAGAAACTTAGATTATTGATTTTTAAAATCATTTCTACTCTAAAATAAGCATTTTACACCATTAATTTCTCTCTAAGCACCACTTTAATTTCATCCTATGTATTTTGATGTGTTATTTTTTCATTAACACTTGAATTAAAATATTTTCTTGTTTACCATGCGGCTCATGGCTTAGAAGGTATTATTCAATTTCCAAATACTTGAGGGGTTTCCAGATGCTGTTACTGATTTTTAGTTTAATTCTTTTATGGGCACAGAACCTTCTCTGTATGATTTTAGTTCTTTGGTTGAGGTTTGTTTTATGACTCAGAGTATTGTCTATCTTAGTGCATGTTCCATGTGCACTTGAGAAGAATGTATATTCTGATGTTATTGTGTTTAATATTCCATAAATGTCAATTAAACAGGTTGATAGCTTTATTCAAGTCTTCTATATTCTTATTTATTTTCTGCCTCCTTGCTTTAGCAAAAATTGAAAAGCCATATTCAAATCTCCAACTAGAGCTGTGGATTTGTTTATTTCTTCCATTAATTTGTAAGATTTTGCTTCATTTATTTAGAACTTTGTTGTTAGGTGTATAGACATTTAAGATTGTTAGATTTTCTTGATATATTGAGAATTTTATAATTATCAAATGTTCCTCTTTATCTCTTATAATATTGTTTGATCTGTGTCTATTCTGTCTGATACTAATCTAGCTATTCAGATAACTTTTAATTAGTCTTTGCATGGTAAATTCTTTTCCATTCATCCACTTTTCACGTATAAGTGTTCCTGAACCTAAAGCATATTTATTTCAGACAACATATAGTTTGATTCTTATTTCTTATTTTGTCTAACCATCTTTGCTTTTTAAATTTCAATCTCTAGTAGCGGAGGGAGTTGACACACCTTTTTCTGTAATGGGCCAGAGAGTAAATATTTTCAGCTTTACAAGACAAGATATCTCTATCTCAGCTATTCAGTTCTGTTATTATAGTGTGAAAGCAGACATACATAATACAAAAATAAAAGTTTGTAAATAACTTTATTTATAAAACAGGTAGTGGGCCATAGTTTGCCAACTCCTTGTTTGGATCATTTATATTTAATATAATTATTAAAATCATTGGGTTTAAGTCTACCATTTTTGCTATTTTTGCTATTTTTCTGTTTGTTCCATGTGTTTTGTCCTTTATCCTCCTTTTATGTCTTCTTTTAGATTTGTCAAATGTTTTATAGTATTCTATTTGATCTCTAGTAATGGCTTATTAGCTCTTCTTCTTTGTTCTGCTTAATTAGTGGTTGGCTCTAGAGTTTACAAAGTGCATCTTTAATTTATCACAACACACCTTCAAATAATATTACACCATGTTATTTATAATGTGAGACCCTTAAAACAGTTTACTTTCATTCTTTGTGCAATTTTTTTAAAAATACATTTTACTTCTTAATATGTTATAAAACCCATAGTACATTATTTTTTGTTTTAAAGAGTCATTTATCTTCTTAAGAAATTTAAAAATAAGAAAAATTACATTCTATTTTCCTACATGTTTACTGTATCTGGCATATATTCTTTCTTTATATAGATCTGAGCATCCATCTATATATATCTTCTAGTTTCTCCTCACTATATTCATTTTTCTTTAAAATCCTATTTTAACTATTTAAACAGTTAGAATAGCTGCTTGAAAATTATTTTCTGCTAATTCTATAATTTCTGTTATCTCTGAGTCTGTTTCTTTTACTTGGCTTTCTTCTTGGTTTGGACCATATTTTCCCCCTTCTTTCCATTTGTAGTGGTTTTTCATTAGATGTACAGTGTGAACATTTTTTTATTGAGTGTATGGATTCTGTTTTTTTCCTTTAAAGATTGTTAAGTAACTTGTAGATGAGCTTGATCCTTTTGAGGTGTGTTTTTGAGCTTCGTTTGGGTGAGTCTCAAGTGGTCTTGAGTTTAGAGTTTGCTCAGCTCTACTAAAAAGGCATGATTCTCTACTTAATGCCCTTCTGGTTGAATCTCTCTGAATTCTCACTCTCGAAATTTTTCTGCTTATGGCTCCATAGCAGTTTTTTGGCCTGGCTTCATGGAGTTGTATCCTATGCATACACAGATTACTATTCAGCAACAAATTCCCTCCTGTAATTCTCTGGTTCTACAAATTCTGGCCATCTTAGCCTTCCCAACTTCTGATCTCTGTCTTCTAACTCATTGAGACCACCATGCTCTGCTTGGGTTCTTCTGGTCTACACTGACAGAAAGTGCCTCCAGGCAGAAAGCTGGAGAGATTATATGACGCACCTTGTTTCCTTTTCTGCATGTCAACAGTCCTGCATAGTCTTATAGCCAATGTCTAAAAACTGCTGATTCATATATTTTGTGAGTTTTCTAGTTGTTTACAATTAGAGGAGAAGCTAATCCCAGTTATGTTACCATGTGAAGAAGTGGAAATTCTGTTTATTTGATTTTTGATCCCTTGAGGTTTAGATTCTAGAGACTGTTATGAAATCTGGATGAATTCTTATTCCCCTTAAAATATCATTCCTTTTTCCTTATATGTTTTAAAATTAAGACTACATCTAGAATGCATATTTAGATAGAATACCAAGAAGACTCCTTTATTTTTATTTAAGAAGACTCCATTATTTTTATACCATAATTTTAGACTCTTTTCTGCATCAGCAAAACAAAAATAAGGTTTCTAATGTCAGATTTTTCCCTTTGATAATTCTCTGTTCCTAATGCCACATCCTCCTCCCTTATCAAATTCTTATTCAGCCCCTCTTAAATGCTTAGTGTTTTTCTAAACTATGTTATGGTACCAGCAAGGGTGAGTTAGGATTCCTTCACTGAGTAGTTAAAAAAATGGAAAGTGGGAGCTTAAATTGAAGGAGAATTCAAAGATGCTAGAGATTTTGTTTTTATTTTTGTTTTTACTATTCCATATTATACATGCTCAAATGTCCTTATATAACCTAAGTAATTCTGATGTTTCAAATGAGACAGAGAACCACTGTAAGAGTTGAAAATAAAAATTTTGAAATACAAGACAAATTTAAGACTAATTCTTAAAATTGGTTGACATGTTCCTATTGCAAAAAGTTAATTAAATTTATTTTTGACTATTAAATGGATTTCACAACATATCTGAAGTAAAGAAAGTACAGGTATATTTGCCATGCAGATGGGGGTTGGGGAATGAAAATGCTCTATATTCTTAAGGACAAGTGGTAGAAATCCGGAGAGTCAGACACTCTCTCCCGTATGACACTTTGGGACTGTTTGTTCATCTCACCTGGTGAAGTTTTTGAAGAAGCTAGCATACTAACAAAAAAATTAAACTGACATTTTTGTTACTGGCAAAGTATGGTAATCATTATCAAAATGATCACTCCTATTTATTTATAGAAGTTTTTGTGTAGTAGTGCTAATAGCCCTTTTTCTATCACATATTTTAAAACTTTTTAATGTATTTTTCCTATAAAAGTTTTAAAATTATGCATACGTATCTATTAATCTTTTTCTTTATAGTTTTTGAGGGTTTTGTCATGCTTAGAAAAGCTTTTCATACCCCAATTTTTTTTAAAGTGCTTCCACATTTTCTCCTAGCATTTTATGATATAACTATATTTACATTTAAATATTTACTCATCTGGCATTTATTCCTTTCTCTCTTTTTTTAAAACTTTGGGTTGTTTTTTTTTTTGAGGTAAGATTGAAATGCTTCAGTCACTTCAAACATTTTAAAGTGAACAATTAGTGGCATTTAGTACATTCCAAAATATTTTAATGACCCTAAAAGGAACTCGGTGTCCATTAAGCAGATACTTTCTCTTCCCCAGCCCCTGGCAACCACCAATATGCTTTTTGTCCCTATGGATTTACCTATTCTGATATTTCATATAAACAGGAACATATAGTATGTGACCTTTCCTGTCTAGCCTCTTCCACTTAGTGTAATGTTTTTAGTTTCATCCTCACTGAAGCATGTTATCAGTACTATTCCTTCTTATGGCTGAATAATATTCCATTGTGTTGTATGTACCACAGTTTGTTTCCTTTCATCCACTGATGGACATTTGGGTTATTTCTACCTTTGGCTTTTGGAAATAATGCTACTATGACTATGCATGTACAAATATTTGTTTGAGTACCTATTTTCATTTCTTCTGCATATATAACTAGGAGTAGAGTTGTAGTATTTATTCTTATATAAAGAATGAGACATAAATTCAGCAAATTTTTTTTTTGCCAAAAAGCTAGTCTTTTGTCTTAGTTCCATTTCTTGTTATCTTTCCTTTACTAATTTAAGATGCTTTCTTTGTCACATAACTAATTCTCAGATGTACTTGGCTGTTTGGTTCCATTTTTCTATCAGTCTGTGTGCATACCACAGATTGTTCCCACCCCGTATTTATGTGATTACTGTTTTAATATTTGCATAGGAAAGTCTGCTCCCTACCCCCACCCCATCCCCAGTTATTCCTTTGTCATAATTTTCCTTGCTAGTTACACATTTTTATTCTTCCAGATAGGCCTTTCATTCCCTCCTATCAATAGCATTATAAATACGTAATATCTTCTTGACAGTCACATGGAAAATTACTATTTTAATTTGTATTTGAGAAAATGGTCAAGAATCCCATCTCTAAATGGAAGTGGATATTTGTTGTATACTTGAGTGCAGTTATTAATCTGTGACATTGTGTTAAATGAAGCTTTACATTTTTAGGTAGATAGTGATTTAAAAAAATTTTATTTTTTAGCTTTAAAGTCTGAAGGGGATGATTACTATATTAATGGTGCCTGGACTATTGACTGGCCTAGGAAGTTCGATGTTGCTGGGACAGCTTTTCACTATAAGAGACCAACTGATGATCCAGAATCCTTGGAAGCTCTAGGTCCCACCTCAGAAAATCTCATCGTCATGGTAAATATGTCTTTGCCACGTCATTTGTACTTTTTAAATCTGCCCTGTGAAGTAGGGAGGGGCAGGTTTTATTATCTCTGTTTGACAGGTGGTGAAATTAAGATAAATAAGGTAAAATATTATGCCCAAGGATATAAAATCTAGGTAGTGTTAAGGCCATAGGGCTCTTTCTGTAAGACTGTTTGGTCTTTTCAGTGCCTGCTTGAATAATAGTTTTGGAACCAAACAACGCATGTGAGAGAAATGGCTCCAAAGTACCCATGAAAATGGAAGGAGAAAGTTCAATATAAGTGCATGTGTTCTAAAAGTTGTAAATTTCCTATAAAACTTACAATTTCTTCTTCAAAAAAGCCCCTAATATCTGAATAAAGGCTCATTGTATTTTAATTATCTTCACCAGTTGTTTTCAATGGCAGGTTCTGCTCCAGGAACAGAATTTGGGAATTAGGTATAAATTCAATGTTCCCATCACTCGGACGGGCAGTGGAGACAATGAAGTTGGCTTTACATGGAATCATCAGCCTTGGTCAGAATGCTCAGCTACCTGTGCTGGAGGTAAGACACCCACTAGGCAGCCCACCCAGAGGGCAGGATGGAAAGCAAAACATTCTGAGCTATGCTTTGTGTTTGCTAAAGAAGCTAATTGGAAACATTTCTTGCAGGTTTGCTTCAAGCTGTAATTTAGCAAAAGAAACTTTGCTTTAATTATATTATATTCCGTTTGTTTTTAATCTCATGTAATTTGTACAGATTTGTTGGTAAAATACATCTTGGCACAATGAGTGTCTCTGCTGGTGCTTCTCCCAAGACTATCTTGAAGGTGGGCTGTTTGCTTTTCGTGAACACATTCTTGGTAAAGAACATCAAGAGTTTTAAATAAGAAAATGAGCAAGAATCAGACGGCACAGATGCAACGTCTTGTAATGGGGGATGAGAATGTATGTCTGTGTGCTTGTGTGTTTGTGTTTGTGTGCTTGTGTGTTTCCCGCAATCCTATTCAAACTCCCTTCTCCAGCCATCAAAGTTAAGGGGCTATATACTGGGATACTACAATAATTACTGGTGTCTGGGTCTCTGAGTTAATGGTGTATGCAGACCCCATGATAGTCCCTCAGAGAGGTAGCTGTAGGCGGTGGTTGGTGATGTGTTGGTTGTCCCATGTGCGTTTTTCATGGGTGCCTTTTCCCCACAATTTACTCTATTCCTAATCCTCCTCCCTCTAGTGGCCACCAATGCAATTCTTTACCTCTGGCTGGGAGAGCAGGACAGTTGGCTTCCTTCAAAGCCAACACCCTTGCTGCTGCATGGACTGGTGAGTAGAAGTGCTGTGCAAGCAGCATCTTCCTTCTCTCTGGAGACTAAATGCATCGCCTCCACCGTACACCTTGATCCCAATAGGCAAGGAAACAACTCTGTCCCTCAGGCCTAGGCTGGACTAGAGCACCTCACCATTCCAAAAGCAAAGATTAAATTTTGAGTAGTGATATTTAGAATGGAAGAAATGGAACTAAAGTGAATCATCCCATTTTACTTCATATTGCCACGTTTTGCCTACTTTTCTTTTCTAAACTACTCAGAGACGTGATTTAACATGGACTTTATCCTATCTTGTCCTGTACTCACTAAGTCTCTAAACATTTCTGATTCTCAAGGCTTGAATCAGAGAAATTATTTTCATGGAAATGATTATCAGATAATAGATTCAGTTCCTTTAGACTCATACAGAATTAAATCATGAATAAACTGCAACTCCAACTTCAGTAGTGAACATTGTACAAAAGCAAAAACAAAAAAAGCAAATGAATAATAATAGTAATGTTTTCCTCTTGGTGAAATGTCATGAAACATGGTTATGCGTAATTTGTGGCATATTTAAAAAGATCTCGAATTCCCATCCGTTTTTTGTGTGAAATGGCTGGTGATTTATAATGTAAAGTTTTTAAAACTATAGGGAATTAGTATTTCTTTTAATTAAATAGAGGATATTTGAAATTAATTGTTCAAGTGAATGCCATTTTATTTTAGTGGCATTTATACATATATATATTTCTTTGTTCCAATTAAATTCCTTTTTATTTAATCTATAAATTAACTTTCCCCTTTTCACATACCAAAAAGAAGTTTTTATGATAATAATAAATACATAATTTGGGCCCTGAGGTAAGGTGGGATAAACTTATTAAAGAAGAGTCAAAATAATTTAAAATTAATTTAAAATTAATCTTAGAAAATCTAATGAGGAAAGTCTAAATGTTGAGGTTGATTAGCTTGGAGAAGAGAAGGTTAAGGAATAGGAAACTGAATAGGAAATTCTTAGTGCCTGTTCATGTTTGTACTGAAATGTTTTATATTTGGGGGTGGTTTAGATACAGTCTTATCTGAAGCCAAGGAAGGATTAAGTGAATTCTCTATATTCCTTCTAACTCTATGGTTCTTTTGTTCAGAAAGGAGATAGTTCAAAAAAGAGCTTGGGAGGGAAAGGCCATGAGAGCTGAATTTAGAAGAAAAACTCTGATTTTATTAAAGTAAAGAAATATGAAAAAAATCTGAATGTGTGTTATTCTTTTCCATAACACTTGTACTGAGAAATCATAATAGAAAAGTGATTTCTTATGATGGGGGTAAAACGCAAGAAAAAGAAGGAGATAGCAAAGCCCCTGGAAGGAAATTTTTCTCTACTTTGTTATTTGTACTTCTTTCTTCTCTACTGGAGCTACTGATCCTAGATATTTGAAGTGGTTCTAGGAACCAGAATTCTGCTCAATTGTGAGTGATTATGACAAGCCTTTATAAGGCTATTGCCTCTTTTGGAAGAGAGATGTACAATGTTTGAAAGGCGGCAGGTACGGGTGATGAGCTACCATTTCTCGGTGAGTGGGTCTCCAAGTGTGGTCCCCAGATCAGCAGCATCAGTGTCACCTGAGTATTTATTAGAAATGCTAATTTTGGGGCCCTATCTCAGACGTACTGAATGGATGGATACTCTCTAGGTGGGGCCCAGCCACCTATGTTTTAACGAGCTCTCCAAGTGATTCTGAAGCTCACTCAAATTGATGTAGCACTGGTCTTGGATGACAGAGAAATTGAAACCTAGCACCCTAGACACATAGAGTTCATATCCTCATCACTGAAGTCTGTGCATCTCTCTAGACCCATTTTGCACCTAGAGCAATGTCTGGAACATACCAGGCACTCAATAAATGTTTATAGATAAGTGAATGAGCAAAAGGAACTAATTATTTTGGCAATTATATAATCTGTGTTATTCTTTCCAGTGTGGAAAATTAGAGTTTAGAATTGCTATTTTTCTTATGAGGTGAGGCAAAGCAATTGCCAGGGAAAGACAGTATAATTCTGATTAGCATGCATAAGTAAAACCAAGTTCCTCTCTTTTGTTCTCTTTACCTTGAGTAGGTTGAAAGTATTTCCTAGGGTATAGTGATTAGATGTCAGTTATTAGAGTTATTCTTCCTATATGTACCCCCACTTTTTAATCCCAAGTTCTTTAAGTATAGAAAGCTTATGATTGAGGAAGTGAAATCCCTTAGGACTCAGGAATCTTGATCAAAGAGAGAACCAGAGTCATCTGCAGGTAATGTTAATGAAACTTCATCTATAGTTAAGGAATCTTTTAGGAAAAAGTCACTTCTTAGTTTTCACTCAGGAACTAAGGATGAATACCAACATGAGTTCTATACTCTAATCTTTGTAGGGTAGTGCTAGGTATCTTGAGGCTGCCAAAACTTTTAAAATGAAAAAAGAGAAAACAAGAAATCTCAAAGAACTTTCTATTGTAGTCTCAAGACTCCTCAGTGTTCTCGCCTATACTGTCCTGCGTGTGTCTTATTAATGGCAAGACCTTTGGACTTGGAGTTTGGGAGCAATGTTGATAGTTTTCTCTTATGAGATCTTTTAAGATAAGAAGTTTTGAGACTGTTTTTCTGTTGCTTAGCAGACCCAATGACAACTGCAAGGCTGTAGGAAACATTGCTGGTGATTCAGTCCGAGTAACGGTCTTTTCTCTGAGTCAGTGATGAAACACTTCCTTAGCCTGAATAAGAACATTGAGATGCTGTGGGGTGTTGTCTTCAGGATAAATGCGATTTTTAAGATACGGTTGTGACTTTTCCTCTGAAAGAAACCCAAGCCCAGTGAATTAAAACTTGACCATTTTCTAAACTATTGTTTCTTTATTGCTTATTCAAAGTGCTGTAGTCTCTATAATTTATCTGACTCCCAAATTTATATACTACCATTGTATTCATGATTAATGTGTCAACTGATAAATCTTGGCTGGGTAGTGGGAATTGTATTATTTTAAAATACAAAGCTTTAGAAGCTTTCTTTTTAAGTGGTAATTTATGCTGGTGTGCCTTTGCACTATGACTTTTAAAGATTTAAATAATAAGTAATGTATATTCATCCTTTGATTTTAGTCATACATCTCTTTTTACTGATGTTTGGCTAGATGTGTGGTTTTCAAGTTTTAGCATGCATAGGAATCACCTGGAGGGTTTGTTCAAGCACGATTGATAGGTTCTGCTGCTAGTTTCTGATTTAGTAGATCTGAGGTAGATTCCAAGAATTTGCATTTCTAACAAGTTTCTAAGTGGTGCTGGTGATACTGATTCAGAAACCATACTTCTAGAAACATTGGGCTGGACACTTGGATTTTATAAAGCAAATGTCTTTTAAAACAAAGTGGCAAATCTTTTAGGTGATAATCCATATTACAGGTGTAATCCACATTACAGCTAGTCTTTTTAATGATAAATGGTTCTATTGCTCAGCTATGTTATAACAAATAAAATTTTACAGCTTATGAAACATTCTTTGGTACCCTGTTTCATTTGCTCATTCTCAGAAGCACCATGAGATAGGCATTGCTATTGTTATTCCTGTTTTACAGGTAAAACTCAAATGAAGTTAACTTGCTGAAATCAAGACTTAAAAATCTAGTGATTTTTCTAATGTAGCATTTTCTCTTATATTAAAAGTTGTCCTTTATCTTGGACAGAGCTTTTTCATCAGTCGTTATCCTCAATAGAGCAACATGATATATCCCCACTCAAGAATTTCTTCTTTACTACCTTGAAATTTCACTTTTTCAAATGCTTTCCCTAAAGCAGTGGTTCTCAGCTTTGGCTACATATTGGAATCACCTGGGAAATTTTAAGCAGTTTTGATGCTTGGGCCCGCCCCCCCAGAGATTCTGATTTAATTGCTTTATAGTATGGCCTGAGCATCAGATTTTTAAAAGCTCCCTAGGTAATTCTAATGTACAGCCAAGGTTGAGAAGTATTGTCTTTGAGGCTGATTGAAAAGTTTATTTAGTCCTCAAGTAAATTTACATTCAGATGCAAATATCTCTGAGAACTCAAATCTCTGTTATTAACCGGCTACAAGTTGAATGCAAAGGTCACTGAGATTTAGGTATATGTATCTGGCGTGGGGAAGTAGCTAGGGACATCAGAGAAGGGAATGAAAAACGTGGTAGAATACCAATTAATTTCATAATTTTGTTTAGTGTGGCCATTGACCTTGGACATGCCTTTAGAAAACTTTTATTGTAGTTTAGTTTATTTACATGCTTTTTTCTTTACCTAATGGATCATTTATAAGCATCTAATTAATACTTTTAAAACTGGCTGAAATTGTGCTAAGTAACAGTTCTTGGCCTTTTGGCTAAGATCAAGTGAAATTGTGTTAACAGATTTTCCAAACTTTCTTCTAATTTCAAGTTTCTGTGGTAATTAGGAAGCTAAAATGAATAAGTGGTTATATACTCAACCAACTTTAATTTAGACCCACAAGTCAGAATATAAGAGGCATATGGCCCCTGTTTTTAACTCAACATTTATAAAAAACTGATAACAAACTTTTTTTGTCTTTGTGGCATATAGTTCTAATCAGAGAAGGCCTTTTATTGTTTTAGGAAATGGTTGTTTTTGTTAGAGAATGAATCTTTGCAAAGTGCACATTCATGATAATTTCCTACCCTATCTTTCTGGATGTGCTCTCATTTCCCACTATTCAAACCATTCCCTTTCCACCTTCACCATCCCCCTAACTCCTCCTCTTATTTAATACAACCCTTAGACCTAAAGCAAAAGCTTCTGAAGTCAATTAACTGGGAGTTGACACTGTACTGTTACATCTGTTCTGTTACAAAAGAAACTTTAAGGATGCTTTAGTTGTGCAAAGGAAGGTCAGAAATACATACGGATGTTGCATATATTCATTCTCTAAACATACAGTCTTTGTCCTGCAGTCGAGTCTATTGACACTTCTGATTACTTTCTTCACATTGTTCCTTCTAGGTTTTTCTTTCTTCCTCTTTGTGTAGAAGTACACAAATTGCATACCAATTTGGTCAGGTTTCTACTGACTGAGGCATCTTTTTGCTAAACATTCATTGCTTGGCAACTCAGAAAAAGAAAGATAAGCTAAAGCTATGATAAGATGGAGGACTAGAAAGGGGAGACATGTTTATTTTTAGAGGCAATTTTTATTTTGTTTGAAGATCAGAAAGGATAGATTTTTCTTATATGTACTATGGAGTGTTTCAGGAATGTTTCTGATCAATTGTCTTTGACAATTTAAAATGTTATCATTACCTTTTCTCTTACATTTACATACCTTAATTAATTTTTGTTGTATGTTTGATGCCTAAACATGTATATGGATGCTTATTTTATTTGTTTTTCATTTTCTTCCCTGGATGTCACCTTAAGCCTAATTAATGTGTGTGTGAATGTGTGTGAATAGTATATGAACTTGAAAGATATTCTATGCTTTTTTTCTAACTAGGACACATTCTTTTTATTTTACTTTTTGTGATTTCACTTAGTTCACCTGGATTCTTATACAAATTGGAACTGATTTCTACTCTTTAAGATATTTAAGATACTTTGTGTAGTTTCCGACTAGTATTTTGTATTTTCCTGATTTACGGCCATATATTTCACACTGCACCGCGGTACCCCAGGACACTGCAGCAGATTCACAGAGGTGCTGCAGACTACTGTGTGTTTCCAGTGGAAACACAGTGACACAGGTCATGCACCACACATAGTATTGCTATTGATTTGTTTGAACCTAACTACTTAATAAATGAAACTCTTAGATTTTTTTTTTTCTGCCTGGGAGGGCTCTGAAAAAATTACTGAGATACTAAGGGTGCTATGAAGCCAGAAAGCTTGAGAACTCTTGATTTAGGGTAAAATAAGTATCAATAAAGTTGGATAAAAACTAGTAACCTCACTTTCTTACAGTAGATGGTGAATTCTATTTCATAAGAGGGGGAAAATGCATGTAAATTTCTTACTCAGAGTCCTGGTGTTGTTCAGAGTTTAAAAATGGAGACTCTTCCGCACTTCTATTAAGAAGCTAGAGGTTTTGAGGAATATATACATTTCTCCTTCATATCTGTATTAAGCATTTCTTCTAGACATGCTCTCGTGAGTTCCTGTCTCAGTTCAGTTTCAGGTTAGTGGGTGATTAAAGCGAAAAAAGAAAGAAAAAGAAGAAGAAAGGAAAAAGAAAAAGAAGCTATGTATTTAAAAGAGCCCCTGATAGCAAATATTTCCTTAAAGTTTACCGCCTAGCAAGTTAGTGTAATAGCCCACACTATTCCATTTACTAATAATAGAGTTTAAAATTATTTAGTGAATCTATCATGTAAATTACCTAGTCCCTTTAAAAAGTAGGATATTTTTACATTATTTCTATGGAAATATTATATGTTAATGTCATATATTTCATTGTTTTCAGGAATGATACAACACAGCCATAATGTGTACTTAAATGTACAGTAAGTGCATTCTAAAATAACAATTAAAAAATAATTATTAGAAAAATATAATGGGATCTTTAGGCCAGTACTAAAATCTGGCTGAAAGAGAACAGTTCTCAAGGTACTAGATAAAACAGAGGCAAATGCTTTACACTTTTCCCAGGTCTCTCTTTAATTTCTATGCTAATTCTAACATGTTTAACATATTAAACATTACTAATAATGGTCATTTCACATTATTAGTGGCCTAACAGAATGTTAAATAAGGATTTTGAGATTTGACTGTTACAGGTATAATAACAATAGTAATGACTCGCACTTGTATTGTAGCTTATGAAGGACATATACACTGTAACTTGGACAGAAACTCAAAGTGAAGGAGTCTCAAAATTGAGCCGAGGAAAACAAAATCTGGTTGTTTTTTGAGATTAAAAATAGACTTGATTAAAATTAAGTGTGAAGGATGTTAATAAGTCAAATTTTATAATTCTTTGCTTTTCTTTGATTTAGGAATTACCATCCAAATGTTACTCTCAGAGTTAAGTAAATGCCAGTTGATAACAATTGGAAATTTTAGTTTGAATAATTAAAAGCCCTTTAGCCATTGCCAATTCTTTCCCTTTGACGAAATACTGTTTTTAAGAAAAATTCCCTATAGCAGATATTTTCTGTGTGAGGTTGCACGATGTACTATTGTTTAAAGCTGTAGGCATCCTTTTACTTTGATTCCTGTTATATACCAAACTTATCACTGTGATATCACTGATCACTGTGATATTTTTACTGATACAAGTCCTTTGTAAAAAGTGACTTGAGTTTACAAGGAATGAAGATTCATATTCAGCTTTGTTTGTTATTCCCTAATCTCTCTTTGGCCTTTGAAAAATAAAATATTTGTAAGACTAGCAATAGTCTGTCATTGCATTGACCGTGGCATTCCCTTATTCACTCTCTCCCACCATCCCCTTCTTCAGCTCATTTTCAGTGTTGGGAAAGAAGAGCACCTTTAACATAAGGGATTAGTTGTACCAGGCATCACAGCAGGGCACCTGTGAACATCACAGCTCCCAAAAGCATATGCTGTGTACCCATCAGTTGCACCTGACTCAGTTCTCAGATAATATGCCCTTGAGAGGAATAACTCCTCTAGGTAAACTCATGCTCTTGGCTGGTTCACACTTCTGTAAGTTATTCTTTTATTTGTCTCTAATAATTATTTTTGTTTATTTTTTCCTTAAGTATATGGCTTCCTGTATAGAATATACTTTAAAAAAATTCTTTGAATTGTCCTGTATATTTTCAATATACTTTAAGCTTTCTAACTTCTTGTAAAAAAATCTTACATATAAAAGTTTAGTTTGATATTCTGACATTTTTTATGGTTACCCCCTGCATATTGTGGCTTAAGTTTTCTCTAATGTTAAGGTATGTAACTGAAGGCAAAAAATCTCTGCTAACCCAAAACATTCCTCCTAATGCTATTCTCCTTTCTCTCTCATTTTATTTCTATTGCTTTAGAGATTATATTCTTCCCTAACATAAATAGGGCCTAGGTTCATTTTCACTCACTGAAAAGCCTGGGTAGAATTTTGATGCATTCCAATTGTAGTAATGATCTGTGTGTCACAGGTCATGTTCCACTTCCTGAAACTTTTGTCCTAAATCTCGTTTTTGGCAGTCAATAGCATTATGCACCTTTACAAGATATTATGCATAACATACTTTTGGAAAAAATAAAATCTCATAATGATAAGCAATATCATCCCAATTTTATAGGACCTTTTGATATTACTATTCCCTGTTTTTACCTAAACAAAATGAATGTTTTAGCTTAAAAACTATAGACCTTGTTTATGATTGTGTCCTTGTTACTCTTTGGTTCCAAGAAAAAGGATTTTATATATAATTAAAGAAAAGCTTCTTTATTAGTAATAAGTCCATCGTGATATGTGGAAGAAGATCAAGAACTCCTTGTACTCCAACATCATTCCTCTAAAATTTTTAATGAAATAATCCAAAACAAGTAAGCTCCTACTTCCTAAGTTCATGGAAATTCTTTTTTAGTATAATATGAGTTAATTCTTTGTATTAGGAAACTTGCCTCTCACAAATTCCTATTTCCACTTAGTGTTTTGCCTTTTGACATGTCTAACGCTTTTGATATGTACCTCACACTGGTAAGAACTGAGGCACTGAAATAAGACTACAAAACCTAATGAAATCTAACAAATGCCTGTTTTCCAGACTTACTATTTTGTAGAGTACAAAGGCAAAGCAGACAGAGGAGAGGAAAAATGAACACTTGAATTCTGAAGGAAGAAAAGACAACTTTCACAGAATTTTCAATCTGGAAGAAACAATTAGAAATCATCTAATTTGATTGTCTCATTTTACAAAAGAGAATGAAAGCTTGCCTTTACCTAACTGCCTAGAATTCAAAAAAAGTTAACGAAACATGGCAGAAGTTGGAGTGAGAAAAGAACATAGTAACAAGATAAAGTGAAAGGGAATGACATCATAGACTTTTGGCTATGAAAAGAGTTCTTAAGATCCATGAAGATCAAGGAAAGAGAAATCAGACAGAAACATAACAAAATGGAGGAACTATAAAATTAAAAATATTAGATCTGAAAATGCATTATTTTATTAGGTAAGGTAGCTTCTATAATATAACTATAATGGTACTTGCCTTATCCCCTCCCCCCATTTTAATGTAATCTCATTGAGGTCAAGTCTGTCTCACTCATTTTCACCCTTATGATAACAAAAACCCATGGCTTAGACATAGTAGGAATTCAATGAGTCAAATTAAGTTAGACACTTTCCATGGAAGAGATTACTGTTAATATATAATGAGTAGTACGAATTCCCTCCAGGAATAGTGTGATTTTGAATAAACACAGTATATGTATGCTCCACCCTACTTTACCATCACTAAACACAGTTGCTCTAGAAAAATAAATATTTTTAAAGCTTCTTTCCTTTTCTTAATCCTGCTTCCTTGGGACACTTAATTTTACTTCAGACAGAAGGGAAGACACTGGAAAGACAGAGAAAGAAAGCCATTAGAAGATAAAAAACTAGCAGGAGTCTCTTCAGAAAAAGGAAGCATATGGGTGGAGCTGACTGGTACCCTGATGCCAGCTGTTAGATCCAAGGCAGATGGGCTTTGCTCTGCCCTACAAGTGCTTATGTCTGGCCAATAATCACACAGCACAGCAGCCAGATTCCAGCCATGAAAGGCAGAGCAGAGAGACATTTTTTTTTTTCCTGGCATTTGTTGTTCTCTGGATGCTATCTGTACTGAAGATTTAGATTAAATTAATATTGTTGGCCATATGCTCTGTATACTGTGGTTATAGAGCATTGTCTTGGTTGCTAACTACTTTGGATGCTGTGGTTAAGCAAATTGTTGCCCTAGCCACCGACCATATTTTTACTATCAGCTCTGACTTACTAACTTTTTCTCCCCTCTTCTTCAGAAGACTATTTCTTGAGTAGATATGATGTGCTTTGCTCCTAGGTTAAATTATCTAGATGTTAATAGCCCACCAATCCCAAAGTTACATTTTCCTCTTTTTCTTTCCCTTACTGACTCGCTCATATGTGGTTAAAACTGCTCACTTACCAATTGAATGGTCTAGGGCTGAAATGCTGGATCTTATGAGTAGATTTGGGAAGACTTAGATGGACTTCCTCATGCACCTAACCTCTCCCACATCCCTCTTGGTTTATACATATTACTCTTTCAAGTGAAATTCAGGTGGTAATTTCTGTGCATCTGGTGCCCTTTCTCTACTTTTAAAATGGTGAACTGCCCTAAGAAAAGTGATAAATTACTAAATATTATTACACATGGATTTATAAAATGATGCTGTTATATGAAAGAAAAGAAGTGAGACATAGAGGAGGAGCTGAAAAGGAGGCAAGAAATGAAGAGGAGTTATGATCTCTGAAGTCTTCACTCATGACTGATCCTAGGACTGCAGCTAACACACAAAAGACGCTCTATTCTTGAACCATCATCACCCTTTCCTAGAGTAAGCACAGCATATGAGGGATTCCACACAGGACTCACTTGCAGCTTGGTGGACTTCTTGCTCATTTTCTTATGGAATATGCTATTTCAAAATACTAAAAGCCATTGCTTCAGATGTGGCTAGAGTAAGTGTTTCAAGTTAGATATTCCTCCCAGTGGACAGCAGAACCTTTGGTGGGCAAATAGATCATCTGTAACTTTTAACTATTGGAAAAATTTAACATAAGACCTCACAAATTTAAACTTCCAGGCTAAAAATAAGGGTTATGTTTCCATGTTAAGAATCATCAGATTTGATGAATAAACAATAAAAGCTTCTAAACAGGATAGTTTAAAAGTAAATTTATGTTGGTGATTTAAATATTTAAAGTAAATATATATTGGTGATAGCATTTTTTTCTTTAGTTTTATAATATAAAACCATTCATTTTTTTAAACATGGAAGTGAGTTTGTATTTAAAAACAGAATACATATAGAATTTACATCCCATTAACTTTAGGTGTTTAAGAATAAAATATAATTTTAAATTTGACCAATTAAATTCTCCTGAACATTTGTATATCTCCACGGGATATGGACGCTGAACCACCAGAATTTTGTTTTTGATTAGCTGTGTACTGAAAGGTCATGTGGACGTTTTATATTTGGGGTTATAAGCTGTAAGTCTTCAGATTTGAAAACATAGTGGCTTTGTGTAACTGGATGTAATTATTCCCAACAGGGTTTAAATCAACTTCTTAGCAGTGTTTTACAGATTACTTTAAAAGAAGCTATGTACAAGAGGCTTGGTCATATAAGAAGATTCTAAACTAAATCATTTCTCTTGTTGATTTAGTTTAGATTATTTCCAGTTGATCTGTATTTTCTAATTTCTAAAGCTAAGAGCTGTATTTTCCTTAATCCAAAAGTATGTGTTGAAAAATTCATCCAATTAGGTGCACTGGCTTAGACAGTTATTCTCTTGCTACTGACTTTTAAAGAAAAAAAAATCTGTAAACCTGCTAAGAGTGGGAGTAAAAGTTGGAAGGAGATTTGTATGCTGTTGAAGGAAGATAATCCATAGTTTAGGAAGATTTGGAATAGATTACCAGCATAGTCAGTTCTTGAGTGTGAAATATACCACACTGTATAATGTAACATTTTAGAGGAAAATTAATAAAAGATGAATGCAAGCAAAATGCATCTCCATAAAATTATTTCAGCTGTTTATTCAAAGGCTTGATTTCTTCTTCATTAAAAAATTGCATTCTAGGGGAGGGTGTAGCTCGAGCGGTAGAGCTCATGCTTAGCGTGCGTGAGGTCCCAGGTTCAATCCCCAGTACCTCCTCTAAAAATAAATAAACCTAATTACCTCCCCCACAAAAAAAATTTTTTAAAGCATTCTGAAATTATAACACTGAAATACATCCCCAAATACCGTAATTCCTAGTTTTTAAGGAGAATGACCAAATTAAATCAACTTGTAATTCTTAGCAGTTAGCTTCGTATCTCTTGAGAACTATAGTGCCTTGTATTTTGTAATTATTCTCTGTTGAATGAATGAATTGATGAGTGAATGAATGAATGACCTGCTAACCACATTTAGATGGCATTTTAAGTTAGTGTATTATGTAATTGTAAATTAATTACTGGATCCCACCAAAACAAAATAGCCTTAAAATGAAGGTCCAGAGCAAAGATAAGAGATTGTGGATAATTTTTATTTTGTTCTTTCTGGTTTTGTGTATCTTCCAAATTTTTAACAATAAATGTTATGTAGCTAAATTTTTTCAGGATCATACATGGCTAGCATTTGTCTTCAAATCAAATATCAATCTTACCTTTAATAACTGATATCTCATCTGTGGTTCAAATTTCAGAGCCCTTGCTTTTACATTAAAGGCTGTTTTTTAAAACTAATGTCATTATTACCAAACAACATTTCTAAGATTAATTTAAAGGAAGTACAATGTTATGTTAAGCTGTAGAAATTGAATTAATGTTTCTGCCACTGATATAAAGCAGCATCAATTCCATTTTGTAATGTTTATCCTCCCTCAATAAAAACAAAATAAAAGAAAAAGAAAAGGTTTATCTTTTTCTGAAAAACAATCAAGCTACTAGACTGAATGCCAACTTTACTCTTGCAAGTGTAATCATATTTTTTAAAATATTAAAACATATTTATAAAAGTTGGCTGAAGTTGTAAGTTCTTTGTATAAGTGGATGGTTTGAGTCTCCCTGCCAAGTATTATTCTATTTGAGAGACTTAGAAAAAATAACCATGCTAACCTGTAAAAACAATCCCCAGCTCTTCCTGATAGGAACAAAACATTGAACCTGGGGTGGACGGATATTTTGAGCCACTGTGGCAGTTGGTAGTTGAATCCTGTGACTAATGGTAGAGATGTTTGTCTAGGTGAATCACATGGGCTTAGTTATCACTGAAATGACACAGTGGGGTGATATCTGGTGAATATTATGGAACATCTGTGAATGGCTCACAGCTATGCCTGATATGAATCATTCTTCCCTCAAAAATCTTAAGTTTAGTAGTTAAAAAATTCCAAACTGTTGTCACATAAACTGAAATGCTTGGCCTATTCAGAGGTTGAGAAGGAATGAATACAATGCATACTCTGAGACATTTTGCCAGTAAGTTGTTCGGCTGTGTTTTAAACCCCTAAATTTAGGAAAACCTAAAAATTGTTGAAGATGAGCAGTAAGAGCCTTGGGTCACTGCAATGAATAAAATATACCTTCTTCAACTGTTTGCCACCATCATGGAGATTATGTGACTTAATGGTTTTCCTCATCAGGGAAGTAGATTTCTCTGTCTTTTAAATTCAGAGGGCTTAGTTTAAAATGCATGTAACGTGATGACTGAGGCCCTCCCACCTGCAGAATTCCCATGATTCTTAAGGGACCTTGGGATGAAGGGATGAAGCATTTGGTGCTTCTTCAGGTGATAGTTTCCTTCACTGAATGATCCTGTTTCACATTAATTTCCCTAATTTGGGATCAAACTCTTTTCTTTAGGATACTGTTAAAACTGAAAAAAGAAAGAAAGGAAAGCTGAAGGTTTGTGTGGGGCTTAGCTGAGTGTGAAGTTGTACTTTCCTGAATACTGCTAATGCTGGGTTTACAACTGGTTCTGGGTAATTTAGCCATCCTGATTGCAGAGATGGGGTGGGTGAGTAGGGGGATAGCTTAGTTTGTGCTTTTGTTTTCAATTCCAGGAGAAAGCTTCTACTTCTGCCGGATCTGAAACTTTTAGCATTGTCTTGTAGTTTGACTTTTTCTCTGAGACCTTGATATACCTATCTTTGCTTATTTTGATTCCTTGACACTGAAGAGAAAATGTATAAAGCCTAATCACTGGGCATGTTTACAAATAAGAGTGTGTTTGTGTGTGTCTTTGTATTTTGTGAAATGTGAGCAAGTTGTGGTGGATATATTTGCCAATAAATAATAAACAAACATTTAGAATTTTACAAATTTTACAAGAATATGTTTAGCTATGGCAAACAGTTCACACAGACTAATTTTTAAGAATGAGATAAGTATTTTGTAAGTCAATATTTGATGGAATCTGTGTAAATCTGACAATGGTGTCATCAACAGAGGCCGACTCTGTTAAAGCAAACAGACTACTAATGGGTTGCAGTCCAAAGAGGCTCACTGCCATCTTTAAATTCTAGACTTTGTGTGGGCTTTCAGAAAAATAAATCTCTAAATGGAGGGAAAAAAAATGTCATGTGTGAATGTTATGTGTTCCTAACAAAAACTAAATTGATGGGATTTGTTCTACAAAATATTAAAAAGTAAATTTGTCCCTAATGTTTTGTTTCATACATTTTATCTGATTATATTTTGGGAAAATAAAGTTTTTGTTTTTGTTTTTTTAAGGAAAGCACGAAGAAGAATATACAAATGGGAGTGCTAATTATTTAAAATGACCAATAGTTTCTTTTCTGAACTTGAAAACAGTTATGTTTCTAAATATGAGAACAATAATTTTGCCTAAATTTGCAGTATAATGACCAGGACTTCTCTCCTTTTTAGAGAAGCAGTCAAGTGTTTCTGGAACAGATAAGACAGCAGCGATCCAGTGAGGTTGATTCCCCACAGAGGAAAGCTATGCATACCTAACGTACTGGAAGGTAAACTACTCTTCAATTAATGATGTCCTCCTTTTCTCAAGGTGTCCAAAGACAGGAGGTGGTCTGTAAAAGGTTGGATGACAACTCCATTGTCCAGAACAATTACTGTGACCCTGATAGTAAGCCACCTGAAAATCAAAGAACCTGCAACACTGAGCCCTGCCCACCTGAGTAAGTAAGAGAAAGAAGTGAGAATTACTTTCTTCAAGTACAAAGAGAAAAAACATTAGATATTCATATTTACAAACATACATATTCATACAATATGAATACATTAGGCTGTGAAAAGGGGGTAAAAACATCACAGAGGGTGAAGTTTTGATTCCTGTTTATCCATAGGTTTTAGTAATTAATTCCTTTAAAGCGGGAACTTCAATAGATTGATCCTGGCACAGTGCTGGAAATGATCATATTTCATCAATTCCAAGGCATATTTCTTTTCACATTTTAACATCTATGAAATTGGATTCATTTTGTAATTGATGGTGTCTTATAATAATAATTGGCATTATTTTTTCTATCTTCATGTTACCTAAGATAATGGTATCTTAGATTCAGTAAAATACAGTCAATTAGCGTGTAATCATGTCTTTTCCAGATATTTATCCTAAAGGCCTAAAGACTTTTTAAATAGTTTAGAAATGTTTTGTAATGGAATATCTTTGCTTTAATTTGCTGGCCCAGTTTCGAGTTCTATCACCCTAAGGCATCCTATCTTCTGAGTGTTGAGCACAAGCGTAGAGGTACACTTCAGTCCCTTTCTGTTGATTAATGTAGCAATTACAATCCACTGTAAAGGGAAGCACAAGAAGAGAGCCCATCCGTCTTAATGGTGACTTTTGAAAAAGTAAAATTTAAAAATATGAGACCTGCTGTCAGTGGGCCACATTTTATAATCTGTAAGAACAGAAAGTTTTCTTGATTGAGCAAAAGGCAATGATTATGTGAAAAAAAGACAAAGATGCTGAGTTGATCTTGAAAATACTGATCTTTGTAGGGATTTTGCCTGATTGTGAATGGCATTTCATTCTTGGTTGAGAAGTCAGAGTAACCATTACCGCCCATGTTAGCTAATTATCCCAAAAAGAAATTAATATAGACAAAGAAAGTAGGCCAATATATGTATATATCCCAAGCTTTCTAGAGCTGGCAGGGAATGCTCTATAATAAAAGTGATCCCTTTTTCCAAAAGTAGAGTCACAAAATCTTGAGACTCACAGTGAATAAAGAATTTAGATTCCTAATATGGCTGGAGCAAAATGCATTTCCTGATACTTGTTCCAAAAAAGTAATAATGCCTTATGAACTTTTATTATTCAAAATCACTGTCTGCCTGAATGAGTCTTAAAGGGAGATATTCACTCCTAGTCTCTTGAAAAGATTTAAAGCAAGTAAAGAACACATGGAATCTGGATTGATAGAAATTTTTATTCTAAGACTTAAAATTTCATAACTCTTCTTTTTGAAATGTGATCACCATATAACTAACTCCTTAAAATGCAAGCACAGGAAAGTACAGAAATACAACCTATGATATGTATTAACAAAGATAAGATATTTAGTTGTTTTTTGATTTTCCTTTCATTTGTTAATTATTTTTATAAATTTATCTCAAGAGAAGCTGAAAAACTATATAAAACAAAATGATGCTCAAAAACTATGGACTAATTTTTGGCGTTTCCAATAATTTCAGTATATTTTCATATAATCGTGAGTCTCAGCCTATCAAGTTAATTCTCTGACTCTGTATTGTAGGTATTATGTTTGGCATGATCAGCCATTTAAGCCATCTGAGTGGGCCTGGTCACACCTGTTCCATTTTGGCAAGCTTTTTTATTTGTTTGAATTTAAATGCTATTCAAATGTCCTTTGAAATTTCAATGGTTGGTCATTTCATCCCATATATTGTGTGTTTGGATATTATGTGGGATTTTTTTTTTAACACTTTAAGGATAATTGACATATTTGAATTAACCTATGTGATTAAAACTAAGTTTTCTATTTCCCTTCCTTTTGTAGTTCTGAAATAAAAAGTTATTTATTACCTTTCTTTTTAACTTTGGAGAGAATGGAATTTGAAAAAGAGAAAATTTAAGCTGACAGTTTTTTTTGGAAAGTGCTAATGATACATATTTAAAATATTACTCTTTATTAGTCCATTTTTTCTTAGTTCCTTTTTAATTTATCCTTTATTCCTTCAAATTCAGACTATGAATTCTTCAGAATTGTTAGTGGTATTATAGAGATAAAACTCACTGAAAGACTACTGAATTCAATTAAACTTTGAGTGTGGAAGGAAGGAAAGGAAATAAGTTTTTTCAGATGACAGTGTGATAATTGTACTTGTTTTTTTGTAATACATATTAAAGCATAAAGGTTTTTAAATGCAGGTAAGTAGAAAGAAGAAACACAAAAAACACTTAAAATACTTGTAAAACCACTGTTAACATTTTGATCTATATATTTCATCTTTTTTCTGTCTACATAGACACGTGTATATAACAAAATGGTATTATACTGTTTATGATGCTTTGTAGTCAGTTGTCAACACATTGAACATTAAACACTGTCTACAACATTTAGTGGATATGTCACTGTTTATTTAAATTAGTTTTCCACTGTTGAACAATTTTGGCTGGGTCCTAGCTTTTGATCCCTTTCTATTCCACAGTGTTAACCATTTTTGCTACTAAAACTTTGCTGTCTGTAATTATGCCCTTATGCTAAATGAATAGGAATAAAATATCTGTTTCAAATGGAATTATATTTTAGTCTTTGAGACATATTGTCGAATTGTTCTCCAGAAAGAATATATGAATGTATTTTCCCACTGACATTACATGTATAAGACTGTCATTTCTCTGAACTGAACAATGCTGGGTATTACTATTTTAAAAACAATCTTTAACTATTTTATATTTCTATAAACACAGAGTTTACATTTTATAGAAATGTTTCTAATTGTTGTTTAATTTTATATTTCTGGAATTGCTAGTGAAGCTGACCATTTAAAAATCATGTTCAGCAGCCATTTGTATTACTTTTTTTTTGTTTTCCTCTTCATGATCTGTCTCATTTTTTTGAAGTATACATTTTGTTATTGATTTGTATGAACCCTTAATGTATTAAGAATATCAACTCTTTTGCCTATGTTGCAAATATTTTTTCCGTGTTATTTATGGTGTTATGATCTATTTTTAAATATTATATAGGAAAACTCAAACTTTTATGCTCTTCATTCATGTAATGTTTAGGAAGATCTAACTCACTCTATGATTATATTTTCAAAAAAATTTTTAATGTAAACTTTAATCTATCTGAAATATGTTTGCCTGCTTTGAGGAAAGGATCTGTATTTATTTTCAAATATTATTGTTTTCCCAATACCATTCATTTAAGATCCTAACTGGTATTTTTTTTTTATCAGAAATTGTCTTTTCAAACAATGAAATATTTTAAATATCTTTTAGTCATACTGGAGACTTCGTAAGTAGAGTATGGAAAAATAGAGGACAGTAAGATTTATCCTTGTGTGTTATTGTTATTATTATTTATTTGGAAGACCTTGGAGAGCCAGTGAAAGCCTTGCTGGGAGAAAGCAGTGTGCTCAGAGCAGTAGCACTTTCATAAGAAAGAGAATGGTTGTCAAGATGGTGAAGTGACTAAGGACAGGGAAAAAAATGAGAATTCTAGAGGCGTTGAATGAAAATGGTGAGATTCATGCGATAGGCGGGAGGAAGCTGATAGGAAGCTAGTGCCCCACCTTAAGAAAAGGAAGTAACGCCCCACCATAAGAAAGGAGAATCCAAGAATTCAGTTTTGACCATGCTGTCTTTTAATAGCAAGAATATTTCTACATATGACTGTAATGATTCAGCACTTGATGTTTTCAGAGAAGATTTTTGTGTTCATATTTTTACCACTGAATCTAGAGGAGGAAAAAAAATGAGGAGAATGTCTTCAGAGGGTCAAATGCATGGAGAATGAAGGTAAAGGAAACAGTCTATCTTAAACTGGACAGAAGAGTGGTGAAACTGGGGAAAGCAGAGGCAGTGGTAAAACTGCAAAACTATTTACATAACTAGATGGTGACTTAATCCTTCAGAGAGATATGGAAAGGGATGATTTGGTGAGCAATAAAGATGCAACAGGGACTAAATGTGAAGCCTGAAATCAGAGTTAAAGACAGAAGGGTAACTGGGAGGGTAGTTAATACTTTTATACATTCTGAGTTAATGCTATAGTGATACATCTAGTCTAAGAGGTGGTTGGCAATAAAAGAGAGGAGAACAAATGAGAAGGCGGAGATAGCCCTGACCTCGTGCAGCAAAGAACAGCAACACCTCCTGAATCACTGCTGTTACTCTGGGCACCTGTGTTTAATTTGAAGGCCTCCATCCCTCTTACATTATGAGACCTAATGAGATCATGGCTGGAGGTGGTATGAGTGAACTTTTTGTGGATGAGTGACACATATTTCTGTTTTATCCCATTATGCTGGTGATGAAATCACTCTTGTGCACTGAATCAGAGTTTCACTATGGCTGGCATGCAAGTATTATTCTCAGTACGGGTTTTCCTCTTTACCAAAAATGGTACTAACAGCTTGGGAATCCATGTTCATCTGTGGAAAATAAAACAGAAAGAATTATGAAAATCACTTTAAATCTCCCCTAGAAAATGACCTAAAAAAAGAACATATAATGTCAGATTTTCAAAATTCAGGATTAAATTGTCATTCTTCAAATAAACTTTAGACTGAATTTTTTAGATTTTGACAAAATATATTTTAAGTCTGAGAAATTGATTGATTAATTAATTGTAATTAATTATAATGTTTCTACCTGTAGGTTTCCCGCTGTAAGTAAAGATAATACAAATAATAATGAACAAAGGCCATTGTGATTTATTTGGCCAAGTGTATGCTCAAATTTAGGATACTAGTACTCTGACTTTACTAAGGTACCATCTTCCACATACAAAACTGGCACAATGAGCTAAGCTCATGAAAAGAGTTAGAAATTTGTTCCTAAACTTTCATACTCTCCTATCTGGATAGTCTCCTCCCCAAGAGCATAAGCATATCCATTTAGGGTAGGTGCATGACTTATAATCATAGATTGAAGAAATTTTCTGACTTTGTGCTTTTGATCTAGGTTCTACTATTTGGCAAAGTTAAAAATGAAATTCAGTAGATGGCAGTTGATGGGGATCTAGTCCTAGCTCCATCATGGCACTTTTCATGATTTTGGAGAATGGGGTCTTACTTTCTTCTATAAAACACAGTGCCTTGGGTTCAGTAGGCATGCAGCATGTATTCATTACATTAAATACAGTAATACATCAGTCAGGACTCTGGTTGGAAGTAACACTGCTTCAACTTTAGCTAGCTTCTGCACTTAGGAGGATTTATTGGTTTATATAACAAAGCCGAGGGAAGTACAAGAGTGGACCCTTCAGGAATGGCTAGAATCAAGGACTCAAATACCTTCAGGACTCTGTAGCTCCTTTGCATTCTTTCAGATCAGCTAATTCCACTTGACAAGGACATGGCCACTTTATATACCTTTGTGACCAGAGAGGAAAGGGTTCCTTTTGCTCTCACTGAGATATAAAAATTCTAAGGCCAAACACTTGTTGGTCTGATTTGGATCATGATTCACATCATTGGACCAATTAATGTACCCAATAGAGTGAGTCCTGCAGAAGTATTACACACACAAACGTACTTGTGCACACACATACACAACCCTGAAATTATATATATGAAAGTTTATTGATGAATTTAGGCAAAAGGAGTGGTATACCTACAGACTTGAGACATGTTCATTTATTAAGACATTTCAGTTTCTTCCACATTAGCTGTGTAGAAGCTGTTTACAAGACTAAAGGGGCCAAAGCAAGGAATTTCCATTTTCAGGGAGCTGGCTCAGGGCTCTGCTCTTGCTGCAGGGTTTTTAAGACTCCTGTCTTCAGGATGGATACCTGGGCTATCTCTATCCCTATAAGGACAGTAAAGTCATCCATCTTATACAGAGCCTGATGTTTATTTCTGGGAATCAGCAAACAAATCCATAGCTCCTGTAGTGTGGCTTTGTCACAAAATTCTCAATTGTAGGAGAGCCTGTCTCAATGTAGTAATAAAAATAGCTACTGTTTCTTGTTTGTTATGTATCAGACACTGTTGCAAGCTTACCAGCTGTGTGCTGAAGCTGTCTAGGACTGGCTCCTCAGACCACGTTAACTAGTGTGTCTTCTCTTCTTCATGTTCAATATGTCAAGGTGATAGCTTGAAATTGGCCATAGTGAAGTATTTATACCATAAAAATTGGCAAATGCAACAGATCAGAATTCCCTCACTCCCATGAGGAGCCAGTTGTTAAACATTTACCAGCACATGACTAGGAACTTCATATATGTTACCTTGCTTATCCTCATGACAATCTCATGATTGATATTGTTATCATTTTAGAAATTAATTTAAAAAAGGAGAAAAAGAAGCTTAAAAACATAGTGCATTGCTTACTTGAACCTGGGTTCTGCCTGCTCCAAAGCCCATACGCTACACTCTAGAAGGCAGCTGGCAGTGAGTTACCTCTTCCTTAAAAGATCTTCCATTTGTCATTTGTCACATCAACAGACACTGAAATGTTGGCTCTTCTGGGAAGAAGAGATAGTCCACTGATAATCTGCCTTCACTCAGCTGCAATCTCTGGCTGCACTGAGGAAATGCTTTTCTGTGTTTCTTCCACTTCTTGCTGCAGGTGGTTCATTGGGGACTGGTTGGAATGTAGCAAGACTTGTGATGGTGGCATGCGCACAAGGGCAGTGCTCTGCATCAGGAAGATTGGACCCTCCGAGGAGGAGACACTGGACTACAGTGGTTGTTTAACACATCGGCCTATTGAAAAAGAGCCCTGCAACAACCAGTCATGTCCACCTCAGTGGGTGGCTCTGGACTGGTCAGAAGTAAGGAAATCTGAGGCTGTATGTTTTGAGATGTCTTAACTATCAATACCAAAGCATTTAATATTAAGGACACCTGAGCATGTGAGCATCTTAGAACTCAACAAGTAAGGACTGCGTAACAGTGAATTTGGCCATGTTGTATTTTATTGCTAATTGTCAGTGAGTAAGGTTTTTCTGGGTCAGGGAAATCAATGAGAAGCTAGTCACCAATTTGACTGAAAACAAACATAAAGTGAATTTGAGGCAATATCATAGTGAGTGCTCCTATAAGAGGTTTTTCTCCTTGGCTTTTCTTGAACAGCATTATAGGCTCAGAATTAGTGTTATAGTGTGTCTTTTTTCCCAAGTAATGTTCCAGCTTAACTATAGAACTTTTGGATATGAGCTTGTTAATGTATTATCACGTGTTATTTGTCTATATATGTTTTAATTACCTCTGTTGTGTCTGGGGAAGAAACTTGGAGTTGTGGGTTGTAACATATCAAAGAGTCAAAATCAGATTTTATCATTACCTCACTTACATGATCAGTGAGGAAGATCTGACTCAGATAGTGTTCTTCTGGCACACATATATATTAAAAAGCCTAATATAATCCCAAGGCCTCAGAAAAATGGCCTTATGAAAAAATGAGGTAGGAGGTAGAGTAAATTCTTGACTCCTCATTCTGCATGAGACATACACAAATACGCACTATGTCGTTCTTCACATTTCCCGAAGAAGACCTGAAACCTTCTGTAGGGTTGGTTACTGTTAGAAAGAATGAGTACCTGGATATATAACTACAGGTCATTCTTCCAAGTAGCAAAACAGGATGCATTTCCTGCTGGAAACATTGTGGTACTTGCTTTAGGTATTTCCTGTAGACCTCATAAGTTTGTCAAAAACTAAACAAAAACCAAATTAAACATTGTTCTTTAGGAAACTCTGGATGTAACTTTTCTCCCTTGTGAATCTTTCTGCCTGAATAGCCTTATTTTGCTAGAGGCATGGGGCTAAAAGAGGGAGTGTGTTTAAGATGGTGCATGGAAATGGAGCTTCTGCCCAGTTGTGGTTATCCGTGGAATCTGGCAGGAATTGGGAGTGTTCTCCCAAGTTTCCTGGCCATAGTCCAGCTTCAGTAGTTACATTCTGCCTACCTCACTTTTGTTTGTGTTTCAATCAAATGTAGAGATATTCTTGGTCTTATCACTCAGTGGTTATGAAAAACAATATGAACTCTTCTGTTCCCTAACAGTGGGTGTATTAGCTCCTAAATTCACTTGGAAGATAAAATCCATTGATAAAGAATAGACATTTTACATAATTGTACATGTTAGTAGTTATTTTACTTGCAGTTCAGTGCCCATGACCCTTACAGAAGTCCATAAGTAGTCTTTGATAATGATGACAATGTTGTTATTGGAAAATCATAATGGGAGACCTGATGATTGACTGCAGCATTTTTAGGATTTCAGGCCAAGTCAGTAAGTATAATTGGGTGCTTACTAAACACACTGGGATAGGCACTATGGAAAATACAAAAGAACCTTGTAAGTTTGGGAACATAAGAACTATCCAGGAAACAGCTAAAGCATAACATAAGACAGCGTTTAATAAAATGGTGGATTGTGAGGTATAAATGTGTAAGTAATATAGAAATTCAGAGCTGAGAAGGTCACAATAGACTGGAGTAGGATCAGAAGGCTTTTTAGTTGGTGGAGTTGAACTGAATGTTGTAGGAATATAAGATTTGAAGTAGGGGAGAGAATAGGGAAGCTAGAGAAGTATTTCCCATAAGAGAAACAATGGAACAGAAACAAAGTTCTTGTGAAAATAGGGTGGGAGAAAAGGGTTTGTTTTAAAGAATAAATGGAAGATAAGATTGAATAAAGCAGTGATAGTTAACAAGGAGGCTTGAGTATAAAACCCTATACCACATCATCTTTCTAGAAAAAGTGGAGAAAAATAGACAAGTTCAAAAAGAGAAACTAGAAAAAATTTGTGCCAACCACTGAAACACCAAAACTTCTTCATGTGCAGACTCGTTTCACATTGGTCTCTTGACCTACATTTTTCTGTATCATTGTATTTTTAACATAAAACACCAAGTATATATTGCCTTGAGGAATAGATTATATATATTATTGTATGTTTCCATTCCAAATATCATTTTCAGATTTTCTTCCTAATTCAATCTCATACAGATTGTTGTTACCCTACTTTTAGCATTTGGATTCTTTTTAAAAAACTTTTTTATTGATGTGTAATTGATTTATAATTGTTAGTTTCTGGTGTACAGCTAAGTGATTCAGATATATATTCTTTTTTGGATTCTTTTCTATTACAGGTCATTACAGCATAATTGAATATAGTTCCCTGTGCTATACAGTAGGACCTGATTTATCTATTTTATATAAAGTAGTTTGTAACTGTTAACCCCAGACTCCTAATTTATCCCTCTTCTGCCTTTCCCTTTTGGTAACCATCAGTTTGTTTTCGATGTGAGTCTGTTTCTGTTTTGTAAATAAGTTCATTTGTATCATTTTTTTAGACTCCACATACAAGTGACATCATATGGAATTTGTCTTTCTCTGTCTGACTTACTTCACTTAGTATGATAGTCTCGAGGCCCATTCATGTTGCTACAGATAGCATTTTGATTCTTATCTATCCAGGCTTAGAAGTGACTTGCTCAAATGGCTCTCTGAGGCTCTTAGGCTCTCCTGGAAGCTGCCTCAGGAGATATGTACAAACTAAGGGGACTTTTAATTACATTTCTGCTATCTTCATTAAGAGAGCTGAGTCAAAACTTAGGGGAAGGAAGTGGAGATGAGGGCATGGAGTACACATGTTAAGACTATCACCTCAAAAAAAAAAATTAGTGGATGTTGTTGTCTCTCCACAAACAATGCAGGAAGACTCTTCTGGGGTAAGCATGAGTCAAGAAATGCTGCCGTCACTGTCTCAAACATTCTAGTTAAATATCATCTGTACCATTGTCTTCATCCTTTGTTCAGGAGGAAAGAGATGATTTTTGTCCCATACAGTCTCTCCTGTTTATTTTCCAAAGGAGAGGGTGTGCTCTCACACTTCCGGCTCCTTACTTCACCACAAAATCCACCGCTTCTCTAGATGAGTTGAAAATAAGTAAAAGTAGATAGCATTAATTGAAATAAATGTCTGAGTAGCTATGGAGAACAAAGTGAGAACAAGGACCCTGTTCTTCCCAGAGGGATAAAAGCTCTCCTTCTAATGAAAAGAGGAGGCCCCAGCAGAAGAGCAGACAGGGTGCAGCCTCTTTCGGTTAACTTTTACAAAGATATTTCACACAATATCTTTTTGACACACCCATGAAAACTTGCCTTCTCTTTCTGCCCCATTCGCACTTCCAACTATCTGCTGTCTGAGCTCTGTTAATCAAAAGGTGAGGTTCAACTGGCGAAAACATGTTGCAGCAAGAGGAATGTACCCTCTGACCTTTTTCTTTTCTTTGCCGGCTGCTCTAACATAAAATTTCTATTGTTGCAAAGCCAGGAACTGTTTTCATTTTCCCCATCAGTGAAACTCACCCTGTGCTTATGGCAAAAAAAAGAGAGAGAGAGAGAGAGAGAGAGACCCAAATTAACTTGGTGGAAAATGGGTCTTTTGCTGTCTTTTGTGAAACCAGCGAAGCCACGGCTTTCCCATTTCCTACAATCTAGTCTCACTCTTGGGATCACCCTTGCTATGGCTTTCTGTTTTTGCCCTCTCTTGGCATGTGACTCTTAAAGCATTGCCGTGCACTATGGATGAGCTCCAGCAATTCTTAGCAATTCTTTTGATGTACCGGAATGGTTTCTTTTGACTCCCACAGAGTACCCATTGGAAAAGATATGCTTCTTGTGCTTACCCTTGGACAAGTGGATAACTGGCATCATACTCAGTTGAGTTTGTGGGACTTAACATTTAGGTAGCATTCCTGAAGAAGGATGGGGGCGGAAATGTACCTACCAGGGGACTGGGCTTTGTTTTAGTAGGCAATTGTGCTACCACCTTGTTTACTCCTGGGTTCTACTCTGGTACCATAACTAGGTGAATTAAACCCCTCTCTCCAGAAAGAATTCAGTCTAACCCCAAAATGTTAATATTCCTATCCTTTACAAATGAGAGCCAAATTGTTTTCCCTGGTGTGGTTTCAAATACTTTTTTTCTGCAAAATATGTTTTTGCTTCTTAATCATAGAGCATTAAAGTATACGTGTATCTCTAATAAAAATTACCTCCTATATCCCACTGAAATGAGAACAAAAAATAAAGGGTTTGGTCAGGCTGTAAAGAATTTTAAGATTCTGATTATATGAATAAAAGAAAAATAAATATTTATCTGCAATAAGGGAAAATAGTGAAAAATAATTTTACTAAAGAATGACTATTTCCTGAAATAATATCTTCCACCCACCTACCTAATGGTTTACTATGAGTATGAATTGAGTGGATTTTGGTGTTTATAACTATATTTTAATCTAAAGAATGACTTTTTATTACTGAACTAAGTATTCAATTTCTAATTATTTCTAAGAATTTTGCTGCAAACTCAAAAATTCTGCAAAAATATATCCTTTACATGGGTATAGACTAATGATTGTCTCTGAAGAATGCTCTGAAGCCTTCATGATTAATTTAATGCCTATTAGCCATATAAATAATCACAGTTACGCCTTGCTTTTCTGGAATTTTTTTAAGATAATTAAATAAAACTGCAGCTATCATATAGATAAACATTTATTTATCAGAAGGCTAAAGAGAGGCAAAGATGAAAGGTAGGCTAAATAAAGCAGAGGGAAGAAGTAAAAATAAAAACGAGGTGAGGGCTGTCCCTGCTTGAACACCGCTGACATAAGGTCAGAATTTGCAGGAATGGAGTTCTACTCGGAACTAGGCTGGTCTGAGGGGCATCCTTGTGCCTTTACTATTTTTTGCAAGCAATTTCTAAACATTTAATTTTACAGTCACCCTTAAGAAGTGCAATATTTGCAGAGACCAGAGCTGAGATTCCAACTATTGACATGTAATATTTGTGGCTAAATCTGCAGGGCTCATGGCTGGTGTATTCATTGAATCTGAATGTGGCAGAAATGTCGCTTTCAGTCATTTACTATTTTGAGAATCCAGTTGATTATCTCTCTACTTCCAGTGCCGTAGGATAGAATATTCCTGGCTTATTAAGTGGAGCTTGGGCTTTAATTTTCTAAAATTATTTCTTGCTAGTAGAAGATGTCACTGTATGTTCGGCTTTGCATGTAACTTCACATTGTCCCACAGAGGATTTGTGTCTTTTTAGATTTGTCTTTCAGAGCATTATCTTTTACAGAGCTGCCATCTGAGTTTACCTGTACTTCTTAGTGCTTCAGTTTCCCACTAGTAACATGGGTGTGAAAACAGCACCAGTGAAGTTTCCATGAAGTTTAGGTAGATGATGACATGCAAGGACTTAGAACACCGTCTGACACTTAGTAAACATTAATGTTGCTTTCTCTTTTTATTCTTCTCTGTATTATTATCAATCTTTTTTTGTTTTGTCTTGTCTTTGGCCCCCTGGGGACTTCTCAGACACAAATGAATGAATTGTCTATCTTTGCATTGTCTGCCTCCCCTAATTGTAAAAGTTTTCAGGACTTTGGTATAGGCTCTTAGGAAAGACTGCTAGATATTACCACAGTCTTCAAATAACAGCAGAAGCTACTTGCTACTGGAAAGAGGTGTTAAAATAAGCAAGAGACATATGTCCCAGGCTTTACTATACATACATGTGCTTTTAAAATGTGAAGGGGGTAAGAAAGTGGCACAAGTGCATTTTCAATAAATGTTCCCAATGTAGAAAAATTAGCCTCAAAATACTAAAACTGAATTCCCTATACATCCTGTGCATTTCTGCCCATATCCCTAAAGTCTGAGGTACTCTTCTATTCTCTTGTACTTTACCTCATTTGTTTTTCATAATAATACTTCTTATGTATTCTCAAGACTGTTTTTGTCAATGCTAAGAGCTAAAGTGTGGATGGGAAGGCTTAAGATTTAGTTCCAGCTCTAACACTTGCTATCTGTTTAAACTTAGATTAAGTTGCTTAAGCTTTCCTCATCGGTAACAAGACTAAAAGCTTGTATCAAAATAATGTATTGAAAGCGTTCTGTGAACTATCAAGCTCTAATGGAATATAAGGTAGTAGTGTTGTTATTATAATCAATAATAATATTAAGCATTAAGAAAGTGACAGAAATCCTTTAAGGCTGTGTCTTCTAACATTGGTGGACAGTGGAAGAGATTTAGTGTGAATTTAAGAGACCAGACACAAGTGGAGCAAACTCAAAAGACTCGAATCAGGGCTTTATTCATTCTACGGAATGCATGATTGCAAAATAAGATTGCACGTCTTGACTTCTTGAACCATAAAATGACAGTGGTTGTGAGGATTAAATGAGATAATATATGCAAAGTACAAAGTGTAGTGCCCAACAGCCAGGAAACGCTCAGGAGTTAGCATGAGGTCTGCCATTTAATCACTGCATGACTTTCTACCAGTCACTTTACTCTCAGGTTGTTTCTTCATTTTAAAAACAGAATAATAATTGTCATCTCACAGAACTTTTGTGAGGCCTGTGTGAACTACAGCCCACAGCACAACACTCAGTGTCTACACTGTTTCTTGGATGGCCGCTGCTGCCATCATCCTTATTAGCAGCAGCAGCAGAGAAAACTGGAGGGCTTCAGCCAGCCACCATGTTAAACAGGTGCCTCTGGAACAGAGCACTCCAATTAACTTGAAAAAGAGGTCAATCATTGACTTCATGATATAGGGAGAAGCGTCTTTCCCTCGGTATGAAGAACAGACTGGTCCAACTGAAGAACAGTCAGACCCTAGCTTGCTTCAAAAAACAACTTCTCATCTAGTAACATAAGTATTCTTTTCAGAAGACTGTACCTAGCAAGTAATAAACCAAGAATTCCATGTACCAAAAATTAGCAGAATCTTTTCATCGCTGAATATGGCCAAGGATAAGGAGAAATTGAGGAATAAACCTACCCACAATCAAAGAAAATATGCTGCCAAGAAAAGCAAACTTTGGATTTAGCTCTTAAAGACTTCAGGGAAAAAGTAAAAGTTCTTCTGCTTAAGAACTTAAGGAATCTTCATATCTGAACGACTTTGCCTAGAATTTAGTGTGTGTGTATGTTTTATATCCAAACACATATTTACTTGAAGAAAGACTTTCCTCAAATTTTCCTCTTTAGACTGTTGTTATTCATTAGTATTTCTTTTATTTACAGTGCACTCCCAAATGTGGCCCAGGATTCAAGCATCGGATTGTTCTGTGCAAGAGCAGTGACCTTTCTAAAACATTCCCAGCAGCACAGTGTTCGGAGGAGAGCAAACCCCCAGTCCGCATCCGCTGTAGCTTGGGCCGCTGCCCTCCCCCTCGCTGGGTGACAGGAGACTGGGGCCAGGTAAGGCAGCTGGACGGTGGGCTCCTGCTGAAGCAGCACCTTGAGACACTTGAGGTTCCTAATTGGGTCGTTGCAGGGGCTCAGGAGATGAGTAACAACGCACAGAAATCCAGGTGTAAGATGTGAGTGTGAGGCAGTGTACAGGCAGCCCCAGTCACACACAGACACATAGCCATGTTTCTCCCACACCTACACACTTCCCACTGTCACCTTCTCCTTGGATCCTAACATTTTAACTTAAAATTAAAAGAGAAATAGTTTAGATGCCCAGAGATTTGAACAAGCTACCAAAACTTTGAATTCTAGTGCCAACTCTCTCCACTAATTTAAGAACAAATCAGTTAATACTGTTGTCTTAATTTTCCCACTTGCAAAATAACTCCTCTTAACCTCATAGAAAATATGTGAGGTTTTAATTAGCTTGATAATGACTGACAATCTTTGAAATATTATTAGTATTTATTCTTTAGTGGATTTATCTGATGGAGACTGAATAGGGAAACAGTATATAGGGCTTTTGGTATGTATTTTTGTATTGATTGTAATCATTTCTATTTTATGTTCCAATTCCTATTTTTTCTTTCTTCTTTCTCATTTTTAAATTGTGTTATCTTTCTGAAGGTCACCTTAAATTCCTTTAAAAGAAAACTGATGTATTTGGATAGAAGGAAAATTAAGTATTGTTCTTTTGAATGTCAAAAATCAAATCTACTAGGTTATATTAAAAAATAATGCTCCAGAAAGTAAATTTCTAGCCAATCAATACCCTTTCCCTGTGGTTTTATAATTAAACTTGTAGATGGCCATTTTTAAATATGAGACCCAAATAAATCATAGTGGCATATAACTACACCAGCATGATTTTGTTTGTGCTCTGAGCCTGCCATTACTTATTAAAAATGGCATTTCATAGAACTAGTTACCAAAACTATGGCCAAAATTCAGTATTGCTAGAGTTAGCAGTATCCACAGAGCTTTTAGGGGAGCAGGCAAAGATTTTGAGTCTCCACGAAGGCAAAGAAATATACTTGCTCTGTGCTCAGCCCTGTGAGGGAAACAAAAGAAGTGTGATCATAAAGCAATGAATATTTGCATTTGTATAACAAATAGGTAATAATTTGCTTTTGTTTAACAGTATTTAGTTTAATTTACAAAGTGCTTAAGTGGAATATATATACATCATAAGCTTAAATAAACACTGAATGTAATTACCTCCCTGTAGAAGTGTGACCATTTCATAATTTATAATTATTATGCTATTAAGGAATCAGTACAGACATGCTCTCATAATTTTTATTTAAACCAGATAGGAATTTCCTTTTTTATATATTCTTTGTTGCAATGCACTCTTATATAAAGATCATTTAAAAGTTTTTGCATATTCATAATTTCACCAAATTTACAGTTATGAATTTGAGATTGTTCCTAATGTTGTCAAGTCCTTTTTTTCTCATCTATGTTTTCAATTCAGTTTTCTAAAATTGAAATTAATCAGTGCAAATACATTTTCAAAGATGCTTTAATACATCTTTAAGGTGCACTTATTTGTCACTCTGTACTTAGAAACTTAAAAATAAAAGTGTCTGTGAATATCCTTGCAAGTCCTAAGTGCTTTGAAAGTTGTTGCAAATAAATTCAACAGAGCCTCGGTCTGTTTACCTTGTAAACATCACCATCACCTGTCTTCCCACCATTAGCTCCTCATCCCTTTAATCCCAAATCTCACAGGCTTTCTGGTATTCTGGGCACCGGGCCCAAAGAATAGATGCAACTTCATTCTTCAGCCTGGACAGCGGATCAGTCCCAGCTGAAACTAAGCCTCTCACACAGTAACTTCAGTTCTAAAGTATCTGAATCTACACATAGATGAAAAAGGAGAGGGAGACATGCTAACTGGCTGACACCAGACCTCTTTTCAGATTTTTGTGACTTTCACTGCTTTACAAAACTCAAGATACTTACTGAAACTCTTTTTTTTTCTCTTAGCTGGCCCCATCACCAGGCCCCACAGCAGTCACTGCTGTTATACTGAACCAGGATTTTCTTCATTTTCAGAGCACTCCAGTAGACCTTCAGGTGGTTTTCCCACAAACCTGTGATAAATAGGGAGCAATAGTGGAGTCCCAGCCCTAGAATCTCTGATTATTTCTACTTTGTCATAAAGATTTCCTCATTATACTCCTGTTAAAGTTCACCAGCACTGCTTGGGACTGTTGGAATAATAGCCCAGGAAGTCTCCATTTGTTGTCTTCTGGAAATTCTACTGCTTCTATTTTCTAGAGCAATAACATGATCCTTGAATTTAGTAGAATGACCTAATCATATACCTCTCCAAAATGAGCTACATACAGGCTTTAAAAACTAACATATATGTTATTTGAAATGACATAGTATCTTTTTTACCTCCTGAAAATTGTTGAGATCAGTATTTTGTTTCTCCCTGTCTTTCGGTGTAGTGTTCTGCTCACTGTGGCCTTGGACAGCAAATGCGGACTGTGCAATGTCTCTCCTACACTGGACAAGCATCGAGTGACTGTCCGGAAACTACTCGGCCTCCATCAATGCAGCAGTGTGAAAGCAAATGTGACAGCACCCCCATTTCCAATGCTGAAGGTGAGTTTCCCGTAGAGAAGGGGCCCGTGGTCTCTGGTGACTCACCTATGCTGATTCCCAGAGTTCGAAGAGCCCCATCAAACCACCTTTGTAGTGTGCTTATACAGGGCATTTGTGAAAGCCACATGTGTATGGATATGTAATCAGGAAACTAAAGTGTTTTTCCTGACTCTTCCACTGACTATATGACCTTGTTAAGTCACTTAAGCTTTCCAGAGCTAAGTTTACTTATCTCTGTAATGAGAGATTGCAGTGGATAATCTCAAAGCTTCCATCCAACCTAACATTCTATGTTTAACTTGTGCTAGAAATATAGAGATGATTTCTAATGAACCAAGCTTAAAAGTAAAAACTTGTTTCTTTTTGGCTGTAACAATGGATCTCTACCATTGTGAAGATTAAAATTCATGCTTGTTATACATATAATGAAAGCATATGTTTGAAACTACTTATGTTTCAAATGTTAATTTTCTCATTGTAGAAAAGTAGAGAAATATGATTATACAGTTGTTCATATAGGTGGACAAAGGTCTTCAGACTTTGAAATTTTTCTCTTTTATATATGAGGAAATCCTTTTATTAGCAGATGCATGCCCAAACCCTGAATTTTCTTATATCTTATTTAAACAGACGTACTTTGTTTATTCAGTTAAGCATTCATTTGAAATTTCCTGAATGCCACTATATACAAGGCACTGTGTAACAGAACCTACGGGGAGTGTAGAGACAAATATGGCATAGCCAGGAAGTTCAGACTGCTTTCTCATTTGACAATAGAGCCATGATCAAATACACGAACATCTGAAGTCACAAATTTTTATTATGTAAGAAACCCAGCCATAAGGCTCTGCTTAAAAAAACAACAACAAAACCAAAAATGAAAAGCTATGCTGAATATAATTTGTTAGTATTTTTCAAATGAAAGTGATATGCTCACAAATCTATTAAAAAAGACTGTTCCTTTTGACCAGATTTATCCAGTTTGAGGAATTTTTTTAAATCCTGTTTTTTAATGTTTAAAATCCTATTTTTAAATTTTATTTTAGGAAGAGCAATCATCTTCTATGACAGGAGGCAGACCACTTGCATCTTTGCATCTTTCCAAGTGGTCTGGTTTTGATATCTGAGCCTCAACACAGTATACTTACTGTGAAATTTACTCTTTCAAAGAAGTATAGCCTTACCCTACTTTAATTCAAAATCACAATTTTAATTTGCGAAATCTCTGGCTCTAGTGCCAGTTTGGTAAGGGACATTCTAAAAATCTAGCTTTCCTTCTCTTGAGAAGGGCTCAAAATCTATGACAAGCAGAAGTATTTTTATAGTCATTATCCATTTTACATACCTTATGTACATAAATATCTGTGTGTCTTGTATAATCATGATCACAACTTTGTGAGAGTTGGTATAAGCAATGCGGAGACCGAGGCACAGGGTAGTCACTTGCCCGTGTGACGAGCCTAGGGAGTCATGGAGTCAGGATTTGAACCTAGATTTGGAAGAGCCCTGGGGCATGTTATTTTCAACTACATTTATACGCTATTCGTAATTCACTCTTTAAAATCGGGTATTTTAACATGAAAACAGAGCTTCTGATTATGAAATACAGAAACTTCTGGCATGACTGTCAGCCTGAGTCAAAAGATTAACCATTGCTGAAAGAATTGGCTTTTTGACATGCCCACAATAATGTCTGTTGAAGTTATGTTTGTAACTTCATTTTAAGCCATTTTAATAATTTCTCCAAAAGCTTCTCTATAGTGGGTAATTGTCATACATAAGCTTTGCAGCTTAAGATGTAATGCTGTTTTTAGAGTGGGCAGAATATCATTTGCCCCTGCACTTATTTCTGCCTTAAAGAAATTTCTTAAAATGGATAGGTGTTAATCTGATGTTTCTTGTATTATTTGGAGAAATACCTCATACCCATTTCTGCCTGGCCAAATCACCTTTTATTAATAATAATCTGAAGTAAGCAGTTAGAATAATATTTTTAGCCTTCTCAGTAAAGGAGGAAATTTTTAGGAAATTATTAATCCTGCAAGGTATGACTAATCTTACAATTGTTATTCTCTAAAGCTGTTGACTCATTTAAAGCAGGATCACTTTCTTTTACAAAATTAGAATTGAAGTACAAACAGCATATATGTTGTAACTTGTTTTGTGCTCTCTTTATCTTCCCAATAGCATATATTGAATATATTTAAATATCTAAAACTCTGTTCATTTCATCAGAAGCTAATTATTTAGTGTTTGCTATGGCCAGCTTCTGCCACTTATTATAAAAAATCCAAATATATTACAAGTTCATAATCTTACAGGGAAGATACTTCTGTTTTAAAAAAGCACAGTGGGATGTATTAAGTTCAGCAGTTTATGAAGTGCTAAGAGTGTTCAAATAAAGGACTAATGACAACCTTTTGGATTAAGGCAAGCTTCATAGACTAAGTGGTCTGTGAGCCAGCCGTAGTGCGTAGTTGGAAAAACCCAGCGTGTACCCTGAGAAAGAGGATGAAACAATTGATTTGAATCATAACTTGTCATCCATAGGAATATGAAATGGGCAGATAACATGAATTTCAAAAGAGAAGGGGCTCTTGCATGAAAGTAATGTGAGAGTGACCTGAGAGGGCTTCTGGAAGTCAGATTTCATAAGAAGTGCCTCTTAGGAAAGGAAAGTTTGGAGGAAAGTCCAGTCGTTGGGAAAGGAGCAGGTTCTGGTTAATGCAGGAGGTAGAAGAGTACCCCTCTTTTTCCAACAGAATCAGGTTCCCTTGACTCTTAGAGAGGAGGCTGCTGAGAATCTAGTTCATCTCTACCCCAAACAAGACAGGGTAGGACTAAGGGAAATTTCTTGGGATCTAAAGTACAGTCCTTCAGTGGGGTCTCTGTGGCTAACATAGGCCACCGATAGAACCTTAAGCATTGTTTCAACTACCATAATTTAGGAGATGATTCCTCTCCTAACATCTTGTTATGAAAATAATAAAAAGTTTCAAACATATAGCAGAGTTGAAAGAATTTTACAGTGAACACTCACCTCCTGTATTCTAGCGTTAACATGTTACTGAACTTGCTTTATCACATAGATATCTATCTGCCCTTCCCCCAAGGTGATGATGTTCAAATTATATGCTCTAGTCATCCAACCATTAATTCATTTAATTAGTCAACATACCTACTATGTGCCAGCCATTGAGACTATGAAAGGTCCCTGTCCTCAAAGGAAGTGCAGTTTAGTAGTGGTGGTAACTTGCAAACAAACGATTTTCACAATGTGGACAGGACTGTAACAGGGGTAGAAAGAAGCTACCATGAATACACAGAGGAAGGGGTAATTAGCAGCAGCATCATGCAGGAGGAAGGCTTGAGCAGGGCACAGGAAGGCTGGCCACAAAGACGTTAAGATGCTGGGCATTCCTGGCAGAGGACGACTGTGTGCAGTCACAGGGCTGTGGAGTCAAACATGATTCAGTATGGTCACAGTGGGTGGCAGATGAGCAGGCAGTGGAGATGAGGCTATAAAGAGAGAGACAGGGACTTGGTTTTGGAGGGTCCTATATGCAGTGGAAGGAAGTTAGGATTTTATCTATGAGTTCTAGGGAACAAGTGAAGGAAATTGGGGAGTGACATACTTAGGCTGGCAGGTGTATAAAGGGGCAGCTTTGTGTGGGAGGAGAGTTAAAAAGTTGTTATAAAAGTCCAGGCTAGAGATGATGAAGACTAGAACTCAGGCAGATATAGTAAGGATCATGAACTGGGGGAAAAGACTAACACAGAAAGGAGAGTGAAAAGATCCTGATGAACAATTAGACAGGGATGAGAATACGATATGCCAAAAAAAAAAAGAGAGAGAGAGAATACGATATGCCAGTGTCCACTATGACTCCCAAGTTTCAGATTTAGGTCACTGGACACTATTGATCATGGTAAGAAATTTAAGCTTCTATATGGAAATTAAGCACATTAGTCCCCAAAAGCTGTACAAATATAATGGAGTTTAAATAAGATTTTTAAAAATAAACACTGGAGAGAGGTTGAAGAAATGGAGGGAAGTTAAGGCAACAAAGGATAATAAGAAAGAAAATCAGAAGTGGAACATCAAGAAATCAAAAGTAAGTAGTGAGAGGGAAATCGGTGGAGGAGGAAGAAAGGCGATACAATTTGCCATGTTCAACATCTGCTTTAGTTTTTTATTCCTGAAAACCTTCAGCTAAGGACTAAGGCGATATAGGCTTGATCTTGACAGACTGCCACTGCCACTGATGGGGGTAATACTACATCTGCTAAGAGTGAATTATAGACATACTGAGTATCACTGCATTTGAAATACTACTCAGAGTAATTTTTTTAAAAAATACATCTGGCAGTTAGGACTAGCCTACTCAAGCTCACCTGAAATTCTGTCCCAAATGCCATTTTATTCTTTTTTATGCAGTTTCAAGTTCCCTTGTAGTTTATATGGTAAGTCTTTTCAGCCTCTCAAGAGCACAAGGCACTCTGTCATCTAGCATTTATTGCTGCCAGGTAATGATTCATGGTATGGAAAGGTGAGCAGGAAAGATGTGGTTAGTGTACATTGGTTTACCAGCCCTGGCTGTCTAACAGTGGCTTTGGTGGGTCTCAGTCTGCCTCAAGTAAGGACTCTGAGCAGCTCCAGAAGTCTCTTAAGATCCCTGGAACAAAACAGCTACTGAATTTGGGTTTTAAAGTCAACATCTAATATATTAAAATCAGTGAAAGACATGGATAGTGAAGGTCATTTGAACTTTGATTTTAAGGAGATAAGGAAGACCAGTCATTTTTGTGGCCATTTTAAAGAACTCATAATCTACCTTAGCATTCAAGTTCACATTGCTGGCTATCTGGTTTGAAAAGAACCCTGGATTTGTGTTGGGCTCATAGCACCTCAAAGTTGACTATGGTACCCAAAGAATAAGACTGGATAAGAAGAAACTGAGAAAGCAAAGAAAGAAAGGAATGGTTTAGTCCATTCTAAGATGCAATTAGAATAAAGTTCCACAGTTGATATCACCTTGCTTCAAGGATAAAAAATTTGATGTACTATTCCCACTGCAATGAATAATACTGAGTTCCCAAGCAAAGCCAGTCTGAATATATAAACTGTCAAGATCTCAAGTACAATTTCATCAGGAAAAGTATGCTGAGTTCACATCCCCCAGCCACAGCTCCCTCCTGCACCACACATGCACATGCACATGCACAGCCTTTACCATCTCACTTCTCTCCAGGCTCTGCATCTCCAAGGGCAGTTTGACAGAGATACAGCTGTTTGCACTTTTGTAATCCAAAAGATAGACCCTTAAGTGAGAGTCATAACTCTCTGCTTACTGGTTCTTCCTCTGAATCTCATAAAGAGTTTACAGGCACAGGGAACATGCATTCTCCAGTGAAAGATGCTGACTGGTCCAACCTGGTCATGGAAGGATACATCCCTGTGTATCCCAGCTCCTCCAATGATACAATTTAGGCAGGCTTGGCAACATTTTATGAAAATAAATACAAGAGCGCTGCATTTCAGGAGTTGCTCTTGTACTCCATGGATTAAGTCAAGACATCAGAGTCACAATGAATCTGAATCCAATTGCTTCCTAAATTCATAAGCCTCTGTTCAGCTATTTTTGAAAGCATGCCTCTTAGGTGAGAGTTCTGAAAGATTAATGTAAAGCACCTGGGGAAAAAACCCATTGGCATATCAGTAATAAGTAGATTCATGTGTTGCCTTTGAAACTGTTTGCCTAATTTTGTCATTCAACTCTACCAAAACCCAGATTACCAATGAGACCCACTTCAGCATATGTGGCAAGTTACTTAAGATTCTAATCATGGGTTTAGTTCACATCGTAGGGCCTAGGGGCTGGCTTCCAGCCCTTGATATATTCCCAAATCTCTCTGAGAAGAATTTAGGTATATTCCATAAATTGTCATTGCCACCAGAAATCTCTGGCCTTGGGTAAAGTGAAACTATTTTCGGTCAGGTGGATGAGAAGAAATGTAAAAAAAGAGAAACTAGTTAGGTCCACAGAATATGTCCTAGAAACCATACAATAAGGACCTCCACCCTTCCAATAGCCTCAGAAGAAAAAAGCTATAATGTCTTGTCATTCCCCTCCCTAAGAGTATTTAGCTGGTACATGATGATAGTCGAGGAGAAAATCAGGCTCCTTCATCTGAAAATCTTTGACCCTGCTGGATCAGATTCCACTACTCAAAAAGCAGTAGATGTAAGTGTAGCTACATGAAAAAAATATCATAGTAAAGACCAAACCTTCAAGACAGTTCAATTTCAGAGTGATTGTATTACAGAAAGATTCAACCTAAAGAATTCCTTTTAGTAACTCTCCTAGGATAATTGTTTATTTGCAGATTATGTATTACTTGGATAGAGAAAAACCAATCGTTAGGTATTTTAGATATCAGCTAGAAATCTGTACTAACTCAAGATCATTCAGAAATTAAACCAGAACATGGTTATTGTTTTGGTTTCAATGGGAAGATGTGACCTATTTTATGCACAACTTTTCCAGAATGGTTTTATCACAAATGTAAGCTGTATTATGTATTGGCTGAAGGATGGGAATGAAAAGACTGTTTAATATTTTCAATGGGCTTTGAGGATGAGGCAGACAGACTAGTGAATAATAAGTTTTATAATTAAGACCTCTTAACGATTTACATCCACAAAATGTCAGTGAGTCAATCCAAGGGCTAATCAAGTAAAACCTCTCTAGCTAAGCTCAAAAAGTGACACGTAGGCTGAATGCATCAATATAATTTAAACCTTGTGCTAATATTTTTAAGATTACATTCAGCTTTCTGTAATGATGGGGCTTTAAAACTTCTTGGTGTGTTAAAATTACCTTTCACTCATGTAATTTTACAAAATTTGGGAAGAAAGGGGTAGCTGAAGAAATGTAATCAGGCTGTTCTGAATGCCTGCAACCTAGAAACCACCTTTAAAAAATATATATTTTCACCTTCTCTAAGGTGCAGAGCAAATCTCCCAATATTGATGTCCCCACAGGTTGGCTTATCACTAATATCAGCCAAAAACGCAGAAGCATTGACAGGCAGAAACCTTTTTGCATTAAGATGCCAAGAATACTCCCAAAACCGAGTGGTTTTGGAGTCAGACAAACCTGATCTGTGGTTCCAGTTCTCAGACCAGCTAGCTGTGTGACCCAAAATGAGTTTTGTAACCTTTTTGAGCTTCAATTTTGCCATCTATATAAGGCTGACAGGATTAAATTTAGAAAGGTTAAACATAAATAAATACGTAAAACTGCCTAAGGCAATGCCTCGCATATATATTTTTTCTCTTTATTTTATTTATTTTATTTTATTTTTTAATTGAAGTATAGTCAGTTACAATGTGTCAATTTCTAGAGTACAACATAATGTCCCAGTCATACGTATATATACATATACTCGTTTTCATATTCTTTTTCATTAAAGGTTGTTACAAGGTATTGAATATAGTTCCCTGTGCTACACAGAAGAAATTTTCTTTTTATCTATTTTTATATATACTGATTAACCTTTGCAAATCTCAAACTCCCAAATTTATCCCTTCCCAACTCCTTTCCCCCAGTAACCATAGAATTGTTTACTATGTCTGCAAGTCTGTTTCTGTTTTGTAGATGAGTTCATTAGTGTCCCATTTTTCCTTTTTTTCTTTTCTTTTTTTAGTCTCCACATATAAGTGATATCATATGGCATTTTTCTTTCTCTTCCTGGCTTACTTCACTTAGAATGACAGTCTCCAGGTCCATCCAGGTTACTGCAAATGGCATTATTTTATTCTCTGTTAAGGCTGCGTAGCATTCCATTGTATAAATATACCACAAATTCTCTATCCAGTCATCTGTTGGTGGACATTTAGGTTGCTTCCATATCTTGGCTATTGTAAATAGTGCTGCTATGAATATAGAGGTACATGTGTCTTTTCTCATTAGAGTTCCCTCCAGATATATGCCCAGCAGTGGGATTGCTAGATCATATGGTAAGTATATTTTTAGTTTTTTGAGGAATCTCCATACCATTTTCCATAATGGCTGCACCAAACTACATTCCCACCAGCAGTGTAGGAGGGTTCCCTTTTCTCCACACCCTCTCCAGCATTTATTGTTCATGGACTTTTGAATGATGGCCATTCTGACTGGTGTGAGTTGATACCTCATTGTAGTTTTGACTTGCATTTCTCTGGTAATTAGTGATATTGAGCACTTTTTTCATGTCCCTATTGGCCATTTCTGTGTCTTCATTGAAGAATTGCTTGTTTAGGTCTTCTGCCAATTTTTGGCTTGGGTTTTTTGTTTGTTTTATTATTAATTTGTATGAGCTGTTTATATATTCTAGAAATTGTCTTTGTCAGTTGCATCATTTGCAAATATTTTCTCCCATTCCATAGGTTGTCGTTTTGTTTTACTTATGGTTTCCTTTGCTGTGCAAAAGCTTGTAAGTTTAATTAGGTCCCATTTGTTTATCTTTGCTTTTATTTCTGTTGCCTGGGTATACTGCCCTAGGAGAACATTGCTGAGATGTATGTGAGATAATGTTTTGCCTATGTTATCGTATAGGTTTATTGTGTCTTATGTTTAAGTCTTTAATCCATTTTGAGTTTATTTTTGTGTATGGTGTGAGGGAGTGTTCTAACTTCATTGATTTACATGCTGCTGTCCAGTTTTCCCAACACCACTTGCTGAAAAAACTTTTCTCCATTGTATATTCTTGTCTCCTTTGTCAAAGATTAATTGACCATAGGTCTGTGAGTTTATTTCTGGGCTCTCTATTCTGTTTCATTGATCTATATATCTGTTTTTATGTTAATATCACAATGTTTTGATTACTGTAGCTCTATAGTATAGTCTGAAGTCTAGGAGGGTTATTCCTCCGGCTTTGTTCTTTTTCTTCAATATTGCTCTGGCAATTCTGAGTCTTTTGTGATTCCATATGAAGTTTAAGATTATTTGTTCTAGTTCTGTGAAAAATGTCCTTGGTAATTTGATAGGGATCACATTAAATCTGTGGATTGCCTTGGGCGGTATGGCCATCTTAACAATATTGATTCTTCCAATCCAAGAGCATGGATTATCTTTCCATTTCTTTAAGTCATATTTAATTTCCTTACTCAGTGTTTTGTAGTTCTTCATGTATAAGTCATTCACTTCCTTGGTCGGTTCTATTTCTAAGTATTTTATTGTTTTGGATGTGATTTTAAAAGTGATTGTTTCTTTACTTTCTTTTCCTGCTATTTCATTGTTACTGCAAAAAAATGCAGCTGATTTCTGTATGTTAATCTTATATCCTGCTACCTTGCTGTATTTTTTTATCAGCTCTATTAGTTTTTGTGTGGAGTTTTTAGGGTTTCCTGTATATAGTATCATGTCATCCACATATAGTGACAATTTACCTCTTCTCTTCCAGTTTGGATCCCTTTTATTTCTTTTTCTTGCCTGATTGCTGTGGCTAGGACTTCCAAACTATGTTGAATAGAAGTGGTGAGAGTGGACATCCTTGTCTTGTTTTAGATTTTAGTGGCAAGGCTTTCAGTTTTTCACCACTGAGTATTATGCTGGCTGTGGATTTGTCATAAATAGTTTGTATTATATTGAGATATGTTCCCTCTATACTCACTTTAGTAAGAATTTTTATCAGGCTGTTGAATTTTATCAAATGCTTTTTCTGCATCTATTGAGATGATCATGTGTTTTTTGTCCTTTCTTTTGTTGATGTGTGGTGTGTCACGTTGATTTGCATATGTTGAATCATCCTTGTGTCCCTGGGATAAATTATTTTTAGTAATCATTACTAGACTAATATCTCATGGAGTTTAAAAACTTATAAAATGGAAGACCAGTCATGGTCGACTTTCTTTGGTGGATAGGTTTTCATCACCCTGAAGACCAATTCTTCCAGTCCAGGCAGTCCCTAGAAGGAAAACCCAAGAAGTAGGAATGAGGTCTTCCTCAGGGCCCCTCCTTCATGGGAACCCCCTACATTCCATCAAGGCTAGGTGTCCTTCTTGAGTGCCCAGGAGTCACCATTTAATGGGCCCATTATCCAAGGCTTGGCAGTCCCCAACCCCTGGATCTTCCCCCGGATCTCTCCTCACTCCCACCTTATCATAATTCACCTGCTCTTTGTTAAAATCTATTCATTAATTTGCTTCTGTGTGCCAATGTGTAGCCCTTACTCAGAGCCTATATACCGCTTGACAGGGATCCCAGAGAAATAATACAGAATAGTTGTTCTCAGAGACACATGTGTTAGTGGTAACAGTAACAAGAGGTAATAAACTAAGTGCTCACTCTGTAGGCATTACCTCATGTAAGCCTCACAACACCCTATGATGAGGTGGTCTTATCACTGTCCCCATTTCATAGATGAAAAAACTGAGGTTTGGAGAGGTGAAGTCATTTGGCCAAGGACAAACAAATCCTGGGAGGAAGCAGCACCAGAATTCATCCCCAGATCTGCTCCCCTCAACCCCTGGTGCAGGCAGGTCCTGGGACACTCATAAGCAGTCTTTGCCTCCCTAAGCTTGATCTTGCTCCCAGGACCCAAATGATTCCCTGCTTTCAATCAAGTTACTTGGAATCAAATTAGCTGAGAACTAACTTAACAGGTACTGGGAAGTTCAGAGGTGGCTACCTTGGCAGCTGCCTTTAGCCTTTCCCTAGACTGTTCCTGGACACTGTTCCTGGCCGAAGGGCTGTGCTGGAGCCCCTGCCTGCAAATGAATCTTCTCATTTCCAGCAGCCATCTCAGGAGCTGAATCCCTGAGTATTTATTTATACTGGTAACAGCCTGAGTACGTGGACGGGAGGGGTAGTTGGAGGAAAAAATAATTTATGAATATTTTATTTTATTTATTTGTTATCTATTATTTAATCAGATTCCAAAGTCTAAATCTAAAAGAAAAATCTGTGAATTTTCTTGTATTTTGCTCATCTCAGAATTTCCCTGGTCCAGAAATTCTTCCAAAAATGAAGTAATGAATCTCCCAATAAACTAGTACTTCAGAAAATATTCTTATTTTGTCTTCAAACTGACGTACCTATAGAACAGCATTTTCTCAGCAGTGATCTAAATATTACATCCTCACTGAGAAATTCAGAGTACAACTTACTGTCATCAGGTGGTAAGAGATAATAATAACTAGTAGTGATAATAATAATAATAATAATAATAATAATAATAATAATAATAATAATAGTAAGTCAATGTCCTATACTTACTGAATGCCAGTGATGCGCTAAGTGATGACACAGGACACACAGGCTACATGTGGGAGCGGGGAAGCTCATCATCCCTATTCACAAACAGGGATGCCTAACTTCTTATGCACAGAGAGGTTAAGTAACTTGTTCAGAGTCATAAAGTTACTAAATAGTAAAGCTGGCCTTAAACCCAGGCAGTCTGGCTTCTAATTTTATTTCCTTGTACTATTAAAACAACCAATCCTTCTCTATTTGTTTATCAACTAAATCATTTTTATATTTTGGCAAAGAAGACCAAAGCCCAACGTTTATTTGGTACTTTAAGCCGTCCCACCAAGCCCGGTCACAGAGCTTTGAGAGTGGTAGTCTCCGCCGGCGGGCTAACCCATTAGGATGACGATTTGAAATTAAAGATGAGTGATATTGGGTCAGCTTTTCTCATCATTTATACTTAGCTTTTCTCATCCTTCTAATAATTGCATTAACTGGATGATATATCCCTCTTGGTAACACTAGAACAACTTTTTTTCTTACCACAAAAATATTCTTAGTCTTAATGTTTTCTTGGTTACCTTTTACTGGTCATGACGCAGAGGGGAAATAAGTGACTTCCAAGTTAAAATATATGGAAATATTTTCATCTCAACTTCAAACTTGATTCACCAGGTATCATAGATTTTTTTTCTTATTCTTTTTCTTTTTCTTTTTTTTTTTTTTAGTGCAAAGTTTCGAGAAATTTTTCATCTCTCCTACCTTCTTTCAGCCAAAACTTAAATTTATTGAGAATCCTAGTGTGGAAAGTTTCTGTTCAAATTTCTAACTCCTACTCTCTCTGTAGCTCACATCTCTGTTAAGGGAGCTTCGTAGTGGCAGAGCTCATGCTTTCAGAGGATTGAGGATTACAGCGTAACATTTTACGTCTTTCATTGAAAAAGCCATGAAAGTGAGATCAATAAAACTGTTACTTTTCAATAATGAGAACTAGAAACTTTCCCATTTCTTTGCATTTAATTTTCTAAGTTTATCATATGGCTCATGTACCACGTACATGATTTCTTAGAACTTTAGTGGATTTCTGAAGCCAGGGGAAAAACAAGGCAAATAAACAAGGAAACAACAACAATGCTGCTCTGTTACACTGAATGTTCCCCAGTGTTCTGCCTGATTCTAATTACCTTAAACAATTTACCCAGAATGCTTCAGTGTAACCACCTGGAAAAGTGAGGGTGGAACTTTGGTTCTGGGAGGCACATGGAAATTTAATTACTAGATTTACAAAGTATTTTAAAATCCCCAGATAAAAGTGACCAGAAGACTGGAGGAAAGTATCATCGTTAGCAGTATGAGCCTAGGCAGGGTGGCGGGGCTTTCTGAGAGTCGGAGGCCGACATCTCTTTCTCCACACTGGCTCCTCAACCTTGTCTTCAGCAACCAGCCTTGAGGGGAGGCAGAGAAAGAATCATTTATTCACCTTCTGGCTGCAAGAACTGCAGACTTCAACTGGGGCAATTCTAGCACTGAGGAGAAAACACACATAGGAAAAAAGAAGGCCATGTCTCACTTCCAAATTAAAAAAAAGACATTTCTACATGTTTCCATAACCCACAGACTGCTGCCATTTGAGGCCAACCCCTCAGAGTTTTCCTCTTTGTCTAGTACAGTTGCTGAATCTAGGCCACTGTCAGCAGTCCTTTTCGTTCACCCAGGCCCATCCCCACACCCCACAGATGCAGAGATTCTCCTGAGACGTGTACTTTGGTATCAAACAATGCAACTCATGTTTGATTTTGGATAACCTTGCACTGCTGAATAAAATAACCCTTGAGAAAGAAGCAATAAAAGCTCTGTAAGAAAAATGACTCATGTTTCCAAGCTGTCTAAAGTGATCACTTATCCCAACAAATGGTAATTCTTTCAAGACACAGTGGGCATGCACCATACTTATAAAAGTCTGGGAGAAAAGCCTTGCAATCATTTTTTTTTAATTCGTGTTAAAATATATCAAAAGACTGTTCCTGGTAGGCTGTACCAGACAGGATATGCTTAAAAACAAAAGCAAAACCCATATGGATGTGAAAGCCAAGGTGGAACTGGCGCAAGGGGCAAGGGTGTGTGTGGGGCGGGGGGGACTGGTCCTTGCCGAACATCCAGGCTCATCGTCTTGTGTATGTACTTGTTTATATGCCTCTAATTGTTTTCCCATTTCTGCCCTCACTCGTTAGAGTGCAAAGATGTGAACAAAGTGGCTTATTGCCCACTGGTGCTGAAGTTCAAGTTCTGCAGTCGAGCATACTTCAGACAGATGTGTTGTAAGACCTGCCAAGGACACTGACCCACGGAAAGCCAGAGAGAGCGCCTTGTCATTCATCATGGAAGTGCATCCGTCACAGAGAGCCACCCAGAGGAAGAGGATTGATGTCCTTGCAAATGCATTACCCTGTGGAAAACGTAACCACTGGTCAGCCCGAGCTGACAGGATTTCAATATTATTTTAACTTCTGTGAAGTGGGATTTATTGATCCAAAGTGCTGGACACAGAATTAGGAGGGAATGCCAGATTGGAGAGATCCAAACAACACAGGGAGACTTGCTTACTGTGGAACGTTTGTGTTCTTTCGAGTAAATCCAATAGCCTGTTTACCTCCTTGGACCATTAAGATAATTTTTATTATGGACTTAGCAATGACACTGAATCCATTTGTATTTAAAACTGTTTAAAATGTAGCTGTTATGACTTGGTCAACTATGGAAGTAAAGAAGATTCAGAAATCTTAAGTCATAGCTTAAAAATATTTACTATACTTTATCTCACTACAACTGCACCACAATTTAAATTCTAAAATGGGCTTTGAACTGTAATTTAAGGAGCAATTATAAATCAAAAGTAATGCAAGTTTGTATTATTCTTCTTCATTCCACTTAATTTCCTTAGGAGTCAATCCCCCTGTTCTGAACACTGCTGTGAGCCATGTAGAAACTACATTAAGCCGAACAACAATGAAGGACTTAGTTGAAAGCAGTGCATCAGTTACTGCAGCTGTGCAAGTCTGTAAATTCACTGCTAAAGGACTGGCCAACTTGCCATTGTGCAAGTGAAGCTGAGATTTCCATTAAAACTTTAAGAGAAAAACATTTCAATTTCATGCAGAAGCCAGACCTGGGGTATGGTAGAGACTGAAGTGCCAGCCCTCTGGTGCCATCACACAGGATGCCTCAATTCTTACTTGAGTCACCCCAACTCACTTGTGTTTACATCCTCTCCAGCCACAGAACGGCTTCTGCCCTGTTGGATTGTTGCATATGCATGTTGAGCTTACCGAGATGATACCATGCAAAAGATAGACTGGCTCAGTGACAACCAGGCAGACCCTTTTGCTGACAATTACGATGGGTTCCAGATGTCCCTTCTTTGATATGGCAGAGGGGCACTTATTTATATGAGAGCAAGTGTGTGTGTGTGTGTGTGTGTGCGGGCGCTTTTGGGTGTGTGGGTAGATGAGTGTGCTTGCACATGAATGTGCTATTTCTGTGAGTTTTAAAGTAGGCAAGGGATAACAACCAAAGAAGAAAAACTCATGAAGACTAGAGAGCATAAAGCATAATTTTAACAGTCACTCAACCAAGTATTTTGTATTTTTTATGGATACTCTGAATGGCAACTAAATGTGAAACCCAGTTTCTTGGGCGAGTCAAATTGTAGAATCAAATCCACCTAAATTAAGTTGACTGGCTTATATCCTCCCTGTCCACCAGTATCACATCATGCTCATCAAAAGATCTGACATAGAGAATTTAAGAAGAGAGAGAAAAAGAAGAGGGTACTTGCTTATATGAATATTTTGTACTTGAACACTTGCAGCAGGTTCTTGATGAATGTGTTTTGTGTCCTACACGTGTGTGCGCCATGTGACAACACCTCAGACTCAAACCAAACAGCTACTTTTAAAGATACTACCTGCAGTAAAAGAGTATGTCTGACTTAAAGCCATCACTGTGCTCTGAAACGGCATGTCAGGCGTGTCACATATGCTATGACCTAGAGTGGTTGATTAGGTTTTTCAGAAAGAAAGAGAGACTCACAAACATCAGAAACCAACCTAAACATCAGGTATGCTGTGGACAGTCGGCACGGAACGTTCCTCTGCATGCTCAGTCTGTCACCCGGCGTTCTCGCCTGCTTTCTCAGCACCGCAGCTCACGGCCCTGAGTTTCCAGAGAGAGCTCCTGATGATAGACGAGTGGCCAGGGCCCCCATCAGTGCTGCCCTAGAAGGCAGCCCAAGTGCCTCCTCAGCCATTCAGGGAAGGGCAGGCAGCCCACACTTGGGCAGCACGGCCCCAGCACTGGCTTCCCTTGGCCCCTTGCGAAGAGCAGTTAACTTGGTGCTAATGTGCCCTGGTGACGTACAATACACGAACAAAGGATGAGTGGTTTCTGTGGCATTTTAGGCTTACGTTTGCTATCAGAATCTGCTTTTCTCCAACACAAATATCAGCTCATGTTTTTATTTCCAAAAGATTTCTTACATTACTAACCAAAGGCAACTTTTCACCTCACCTGGGAGCTAACGCTGTGAGGGCCACCCCCTGTGCCCTGTGCAGCACCCCGACTGGTGCTAGAAGAGGAGGACAGCCAGTGTCCCTCTGGGGTGTGCAGGCGCACCAAGGCCAGGAGGCAGAGGACTCCTGGGGGCAGCGTCAGATCACCTTTCTAGAAAGCGCCAGGCATGGGATGGAACATGACCAAACACTTTCAGTAGGCCTTGAATTTAAACCTGAGTGGGGAGAAATCATACCCCACAGTGCACCACGGCACTGCTACTACCCTGTAGTCACCACGTGGCACATGGTGCTCTGGCCCTGAACAATCACAGTAGGACAGTCGCCGGACACTGAGCCGCCCGGCAGGCCCTCCAGGAGCGGTGAGCTATGTAGGCTACTTAGGGAGCCCTAAGGAAACCGGTGCCCGAGGCCAAGAGCAGTAGCTGCCACTGGCACGAAGGCCCACCAAAAAAGGCAAGGCAAACACACCCAGCAGATTAAACCCCTGACATACATATGACTCCCCAAACAGTCCATTTCATTAGGAATTTTATTATCTGAGTGAATGTCACATAGGTATCCTTAATAATACAGAATGAAATTACCTTTGTATTATTGTGATTAGTTGTTGCTTATTATTTTATACTCAGTATTAATGTGGTACACTGTTGCTTTTTTTTTTTTTGCTTTTGTAAATTATATTCTAATTTATTGCCATGTTTCCTAACACTTGTCCTACATTCAATCTCCTGCTTGTAATGAAAATGAAAAAAGTCATTGTAACACTTGATGGAGTGAAATTCCACACCAGGCACAGATTTTTTTTAACATAGATAATTTAGTGAAAATAAAATTTCAGCTTGTAAGAATGATTCAGATGAAAGTTGTCTATTCCCTGAAAAGCTGGTGTTAACTCACAGTAGGAGGAATGTATCCCTTGGAACACCACAGTACATTATCCAGATTTTCCAGGTAGCATCCAGGATTGAGATACTTTGTTGCATCATTGTTACCCTCCTCAGAGGATGCATCTATTTGTGGTATTTCAGTAACATGTAAATGCAAGGCCTCAGTTATTTCTGGGGGGGGGGGTCTATCCCCAGATGCCACTAGCCAACTATTCTGAGGCTAGAAAGGAAGTCCCGATTGGCCACTGCCAGATACCTTCAATCACATGGCCCACAATTTTCTTGCCCTCTCCTCCTTTTGCCTCCCATGTGAATTCTTTAGACTAGAAGAAGATGCAAAATACTTCACTGTGGAAAGGGTGTTGAACAAAGGGTTCGTGCTTGAGGGATTTTTCTACTCAGACTCAGTTGGGAGCATAGAAACCTGATGGGCATACCTTTCCACCTTCAGGCCTTCCACCTTCCTCTTAGGCTGAATCACTTGGCTGAACTGGGGGACACTATCATATGCAAAGGCAGCTCACTATGTGGTTAGAATGAAGCTCAGCAGCTAATATGAAGGTGGCTCTCCTGCATGATTAGCTCTTTGAGTACTTTCATAGTGACAGCTTCATCAGTTACATAAGATGTGCAATGTCCAAGCATGGTTGTGCTTTAATCCACCTACCCCATGCCCTTCCTCTACACATTCGATCTTATACATTAGAAGAAATCAGGTAAGCCGGTTAGATAGTCCCTAAGTCATCCTAGGAGCCAAAAGTCCTGGGACCAGCTATTTTAACCTACTGCATTTGCAAAGAGTGGTTCTGCCAGGAGTCAGGGAGAAGGGAATAGCAAGAAACGAGGCTCGCCTTCGCTTGGATTCCTCGGATTCAAGCCTATCTTCTCAACTACATTTGTTCTCAAGCTTCCAGTTAAATGTTTCTCTCCCTGTGAAATGTCTAAAGGGCACTTGCCTGCTTCACTGACAGCGAGGACAGTCTGCCTGCATAGAGAGTGTGCCGCTCTCCAAGGAGCTCTAGGGTCATCCTTAAGGCCAGGCAATGTTTTTTCGAGTAAATTAGGAAGAATGTTGGGTATTGATCCTGGTAACAAAAATGTGTGAATTTGTGTGGTAGGGTAAGAGTCGTTACTTTTAAAAGAAGGGAAAAGAAATGTAATTCAGGAAGAAAAAAAAAAAGCATAACCCAGGAGGACTGGAAAATTCTAAACAAGTGATGACAGAAAAAAAGATCAGTCACTGAATAAAAAAGTGACAGATAAACTGATTTGCAATTCTGTCTCATTCATATCATCAGAATGTTTGGGATAAGCTAACATATGTTTTTAAAAAGAACAGCTGTTCACGATGGTTTTGTGCTTCAGACTTCAAAACCTCAGGCTGGAACTTAAAAGGAAATGATCTTCTCCCATCTCCTTCTCAGAGTGTTATTTCTAGCATTCCTTGTCCCTCATTTCATCCACAGACAACGTCTGAGGCCAGAAATGAAACAGTGGTTTGAGGGCTGGCTCCACTCTCGGGGGAACCCAAGGTTATGCCCATATTGTCTCTTGGTGACGGCTTTCCTTAGGCCACTGAAAGCCTTTAGCTGCGTAGGTGATGAAAGCTAATTTCCATGATAATGTCCTGTCTTCTCCTAAACAGCACCCTGTGATTACAAGAGGACCTACTAGCACCTGATGTCCCCAGGTCCAGGGATTATGGAGCCTGAATATTCTCGTTCACCTGAAGACGTGGAACACCATTCCTGACTAGTCAGGTTCCATTGTCCCAGACCTTAAGGCTTGTGACATGCAATCAAGAGGCCTCTTCTTGGATCTTGGCTTGGATACCTTTCCTTACAGAGAGGTTTCACACAGGAGAAGGCAAGTTGTCCCACCAGCTCCAGGCTTCCCAGAAGTCAGAGTGCTTCTTCAGGTCAGTGGCTCAAGAGTGAGTGGCATCAGCCAGCCCAAGGCTGATGTATTTTGTGGGGGAGGGCCCAGTCGGTGCCTTCAGCAAGGGCAGTTGTGGATAGCAAGCAACCTTATGGGCCCATAGAGCAGTAATGGTGAGATGAGGACCCTGAAATCCCAAGCAAAAGTAGCAGCAGGAAGCTCCAGTCCAGGGCTAGAGGTGCGGCCTGTTTCTAGAGGGTAGCATCAGCCAGGATCAGTTACTTACACAGTCTCCCATGTCCCTGTTGTGCCCAGGTGCTGTGCTAGGCACTTAACACATGCGCTCTCGTGGAATGGCCTCTCAACAAAACCAGGACAGTACTGTCAGTCCCCACTTACAGGTGCCAAAACTGAGGCTCAGAGAGGTTAAGTAAGTTGCAAATGGTCACAGGCCAGTGACAGAGTGTCACCTCTTTGGCACATGTCAGGGAGCTGCCTGGTCTGCCTCTGGGACAGGGGAAGGATGCTTCTGTACCAGAGAGAAAATGACTCAGGCCAGAGGAAGTGGGGTCCTCCTTCCTGGGAGGCAGTGGGCCTGAGGCCTTGGAAGGGACCTCGGGGGTCAGGGAACGGTGAACTTTGGGCTCCTGTCTGGTAGGTGGTAGTGTTCACTATGAAAATTCCAGTGTGTGGTGACAAAATTACAAGTGGGGACCAAAAGTGGTTTCTGAGCATGTAGTTAGGGTACGTGGGAAGAGGAGGAAAAGGAAGGTCAGAGACACTGGAGGATGGACAGTGTCTGTGATGGCAGCAGCCAGACAACGCGAAGGCTCTTCCTGCCCATGAAACGTCCTGTTTTGAATCGCGGAGCCTATTCCTGCCTGACAGCTCCCACACCATTTCCAGACTTGCCAGATGGCCTTGCTGACCTGTTTCCACACAACTGGAGCAGAATAATTCCCATGTTGGCTTTGGGGTAAGTTTTGAAGAAGAAAGGTGGGTTTTTCTCTGTTTAAGTCAGAGCAGGACCATCGGGGCTTGAAAGCTCAGGCCATCGGGTTGCTGCCAACAAGCACATTCTTTGACCTTCTGCGGTGGGTCCACAGAGTGGAACCAGGTGCTCTTTCAGCCCATGCCAGAATGGACTGACCGCCCAACTGGCCACCTGCCTCCACCCCACCGACAGGGCTTTGGCTGGCCCTCTACCAAACAGCTGTGCTGGGAACCACAGGTGGCCACCCACACTTGTGCCCAGGCCAGCAGCTGCATTGGCCTGACTCAGCCTGGCAAGATGGACCTCGTGTGCCTTTGCCCTCTGCCCCAGCCCCTCCCCGAGCCAGGTCACTCAAGGGGCTGGGGAGAAGGAAAAGCAAAGCTCACAGACACTAAGGAATTGCTTTTGTGGTCCAAGGGCAAGCAAAAGCATACTGTTCTCTTCCCCTTCCTTCGGTAGCATCAATTTTGGTATTTTATTTTTAATCATTCCAATTAATCTGATACAAATGAATACTCATTTAGTTCCTGTGTGTTGGGTGTATTATTCTTAGAATAAAAATATCCTGGTGCTATGTATCTGTATAAACGAAAAGGCAAAGGAAGATGACATCCCAAGTTCAAAAACATAGTATGTAGTTATTATCGGGATAATAATAAGCATTACTTGATATCCTGAAAAAAACAACCAGAGAAGTGGCTAAAATATAATATGAGTTTGAATTAAAGTGAATAGCAAAAAAAAAAAAATTATCACAGCTGAATGAATTGCAATAAAAAATAATTTAATTCAGAGTTTTAAACTTTCAAACAGAAAAAAAGTAAAATTGAGAAATGAGATATATTTTAATTTGAGATTAAAAAGAGAAAATGTAAGTTGGAATTATGAAAGAAGATAATAACCTGGAGCCACTTTTAGCTTTGAGGATCTTCCGAGTGTAGGCTGGGCTAGGAAGATGTCATTCTCCACTGAGCTCAGGGGCCAAGCCCCCACCAAGGTGGAGAGCTCCTGCTGATGGGAGGGAAGAGGGGCTCACTGTTTCATTTCATCTCATATTTAATCTCAATTGCAGAAACTACATGTAACAACTCTCTTTTATGTCTGGCTTTTTAAATCAATGCATTAGAACTTAACTCTCCAAATGAGCACAGTTCCCTTCCATGTAATCACCCGAGATCACTCTGTACTCATTCTTAGAGCAAAATCATCACTCAAAACTGTTTACGAATTGCTTGTTTAGACTATCTCCCAGGGTAAGATGGATTTGATTTTCACAAAAGTCCAAAACCAAATGTGGTGAGTAATTTGCATATAATCATTCTGGCTACAAATATCTTCTTACAGATTGACCCCAGGTGATACTACAAAGCAACTCCAAATATGCTTTAAGTGACTTCTTTGAAGACTTTCACTCATTTGGATACAAGGGTGCTAGTGTTTTGTCTAAAAATTATTGGCATTGCTCTATAATCCAATTTAAGATTACTATAACACATTTCACTCTTTGCAATTCTAAAATTAGCTAGAATCTGGACCACCTAAACTGCTGTGTTATCTGTTAGGGAAAAGAAAGATCTCTGACCTCTCAGGGTTGAGTAAACCCTTCAGTCCAGGAAGCCAAACCACTTCTCAGACCCTGGAGGTTAGCAAACAGCTGTCCTTCCAGGATTCTCCTTCCAGTGGGCTAATTAAGCAAGGTCTGCCAGCAACATTAGGGAAGCAGCCACCGCCAAGTGAGCAAGACTCAGTGCTCTGCTTCCTCCCCACTGGGGCAGGGTGACCACACGGATGTGCAGCAACTGACACAATTGTAGATGTTGTTCCATTTCTGAAGCGCGATTCATTTCCCATTTGCTTAAATGATCATTCCAAGATGAGCCTGTGCTTGGATCCTTAACTGGCCGTGTGTGGGGCTGATAACCCAGCACTGAGTGTCCTCTCCCTTAGTCTGAAGTTGTTAATGATGTGTAAACAGATACAGATACTCAAACATGTGGGGGAGACTACTGTCGTAAGGAATTCCAAGAGTGGTCTTTTGAAGAGGATAGTTACTCCCTTATTTGTTTAATTTCAGAGTGAATTTTCACCATGCTTTTTTTTTTAATGAAACAGATACCCATGTATCTATCAAGACAGAAACCAAAGTTTCCCCCCCCCCAAATTTTTGCTGAAACTGCCTTAAATTCCACAATTTTTATGTCTTTTTTCCCCCTGAAAGAACTGAATGATTTTAAATTCACACCCTCTCTTTCTCAAGAGCCTCAAAAAGTCTCCTTGGGTGGCCTGGAATTCTTGTTCCTCAAAATTAGCAATAACAGCCATAGTCAGGGACACTTTTGGAGTCCATTGTCACTCCAAATTAAGAAGAAAACTTAACTTTAAATGTATTTACAGTTTCCCCTTCAAAGAGGCTAACCAGATCAATCTTTTCCATCAACTTCATAATAATCTAATTGCTGGTTATTGCCTAGGAGAAAAGCCCTGATGAGGCAGACAGATGGGGTCCCTTCAAAGAGTTCTAATGAAGAAAATGATGAATGAATATGTATTTACTTAATGCAATGTCCTTTATAAGAGTGAGAGGTGCTGAGAAATTAGAGGTGTTTCCTGCATCGCTGAAGATGTTTAATTCAAAATTTTTTGCTTTTGGTAAGAAATCATTACCTTTGTTTCTTTACCTTGTTTTTATTTATTTTGGAAATTTTCAAACATAAGCAAAAGCAGAGTAACTTGTTTGACGACTCTGTCTTCTCACCCAGGTTCTGGCAACTATGAACATGTGACCAGCCTTCTTTCCATCTCTACTCCTCTACTATGATTTATTTAAGAAACATTATATCACTTCATCATTAAATATTTTGGAATGTGTCCCTAAAAGATAAAGACTCTTAAAAATGACTACGTTACCATTAAAAAATATTTGCATTTACAATGTAAAATTTGCATTTGCTCTTTTTAGAACTACTGTCCCCACACTCAAAGAAAGTAATAAAAATTGTGTGTACTACTTAATGGGCATCTATTGTGCACTCTATTCCAGGCAGTATAGTAGGTGCTTTCTGTCCATTATCTTATCATCATTGTTATTGATTTTATAAAAGAGGAAACTGAGGCTAAGAGAGGTTGAGAGACTCACCCACTGACAAGTTGAGCTCAGCAAGACTGTGGAAAACCAGGATTTATGAGAAAACAGCTCTTCCACCGCCAGTACCTATCCTGTTTCTCTGTTGCGAATCACATTTAGGAAGAGGAACATCCAGCACCCCTCTCTGCTTGCTGGTCCCCAAAAACAAGTAACTCGTGGAGAAAACAATCCTCCTTCTCTGGCCCTTCTGGACCATTGCTGCTTCCAACCTTAGTTGCATAAGATATTGCTGCCTTCACGTAACTACCTTGTTGCTACAAATGATTTCAGCCATATTTTCCTTTATAACCAGCTATAAAAAGCTGCCCTAGTTAATAAAACTTCTCTCAAGTTTCCCCTTCAATCTCCAACTCCATTGTGAAATTTCCAACTGTGACCATAATTAATAACTAACTGTAACAAGCTCAACTGTGGAATAAAATGTGTAAATAAAAGTTGTCTGTAGAGAAGTGTCATGATGTCTGCAAATAGCTTTCAAAGAACTGATTTTTTTTTTTAATGAGGGGAGGTGTAGAGAGAGAGCAGAAAAACAAGTATGGCAAATGTTAGTAATTGGGAAATAGAGATAAGAAGCAAATAGGAAGAAAACGGCATAGAGTATGCGTGTGTGCACATGTGCATGGGTGTATGTGTGTATTCATATGCATGCGTATGTATGCATGTGTGCTCATGGGCCCCACGTGTATGCACATGCTTGTGCACATGCGTGTGCGTGTGTGTGTGTATGGAGAGAGGACGGGAGGAAATGAGCAATGGTGTATTGATATCTCAGTCAAAAAAGTTAAAGCTTAGTGAAATACTGTTTCCTATCCTTTTTCATCTTTCTAAGCAGGAAACCAAGTCAAGGGCAGGACTTGAAGTCACAAGTCTTTCATGGGAAGACTGGCCAGAAAGGAGAGCAGCTGGGCTAAGACCCAATTCTGAGTCCTAGTCTAACAATGAGTTTTTCTCAAGTTGGAGCAGTGGTTCCTAGACTTTCAGATTTCATGGACCAGTAAAATTTCAAACTACTTTGCAGACAGATGTAGAGTGGCTACCTTTTATTTTGCCAAGCAAAGACATTTTTTAAAAAATCTATTATTTACTATTGCCATAAAAGGTACCTTCCTAAAAGAAAGGACATTTTAACACCAAATACACAAATAACGTTACTCTTCAGAAGTTTCTACGTTGTTCTTATTTTTCCATTTAATGTCTTTTTCAAATAAGAAGGCTTTTAGCTCCAAGTATACACAACTACACGACAAGTGACCTGACCACTAACGGCAGGGCGGTTCCAGTTCCAGATGCAAGTCCACTGTCCACACGATCCTGGAGGACCGGGGACACCTTCTCCCCTCTGCTTATCTCCGTGTGCCCATGGCTTCCCTCATCTGCAAGACGATGGCGGCAGCTCCGAGGGTGCGTGCAGAAGAGACAGCAGCTAGCACAGAGAGGCAGCCCCTGCTGCTGTGTCACTATCACGGAGGAAGAATGTTCGCAGAAGCCCCCAGCAAAGGCACCCTCAGAACCCAGCGGCCAGGACTGAGCCACACTCCATGCCCCAGTGCCAGGGAGGCTGGGACGATCTGCAGTATCTTTGCCTCTCTACTGAAGCTGCCTCTGCTAACCCGGAGCAGGGATCAGCTGTTTATAGGGACCAAGGGACAAAATCAAATTTCTGAAAGCCCCAGCTGGGGCTCACATGAGTCTGAAGCCTGATACTTGGGAGCTATTCACTTAAAGCTTCCCATGCTGAGGCCTGCAGCGCCTGCTGAGCATATATCCACGGTCTAAGAAATGCTTTATTTGGTTTCATCCAAGTTGAGAGCAGAGATTTATGTCAATACCTCTCAAAGTCTTCCTGCATTGCAAGGGAGCCCGAAGCAGCCTGGCCAAATGATATCATAGCTCTGCTGAGAAAAGCTTGAATAATCTCCCATCATTTCACCCCCAATTGCACGTGAATAATTCCTCATCTTTGTTAACTGCCTTACTGAATTATTCATGAAAGCAAAGGTATTCAGACCCTCGGAACTGGCCTTCCCTTGCTATATAAAGGAAATTGTAACAGCTCCTAGTGAGAGTTGTTAGTGTTACTAAAATGAACCTTTTACTCTCTTGACAAGCTATGGAAAAAGTGATAACCTACAGATAATTTTAAAACAACATTTTAGCCTGGAGCTGCACTCTCTTTCGAGATGCGTACCATCACTGAAATTGTATAAAAGAGAAATTACAACTGTAAGCAAAAACTGAGGAAACAGATTTCTAGGGTAAAATGACAGAATGAAGCAATAATATAGAATCTCTCATCCCCTAGTTTAATAAAATAAACAAGGGAATTTTTAAAAGGACACACACACAAAAAATCACTAGCAACAAACAGGCAGAATCATATTCTGCTGTCAGTATTGAAAAATGGTAGCTGGAGGAAAGTCTGGTGCGGCCCACGGTTAACATGGCTTCTAACACTGCCCCCACCCATCATAACTCGTGCTTAGAAAAGAAAATGAGTCAACAAGATCTTGAAAACTCTCACAAATATCCTCAAACATAGGAAGAAGCAGACTAGGGGGCTGATTAAGTGGCTCTGGGAAAAGCAGAGGAAAATCATCGAGAGTTGAAGTCCGTGCCTACCGTGACCTCAGAGATAAGGAAGGCCACGATCTATGAAAAACAGTACGGCCGTTCCTCAAAAAAATTAAACAGAGAATTACCATGTTTTCCAGCAGTTTCACGTCTGGGTATATACCCCAAAGAATTGAAAGCAGAGACTTGAGACGTTTGTACCTCCATGCTCGTGGTGGCATTGTTCACAGCAGTCAAAGGTGGAAACGACCTAAGTGTCCATCGACAGATGAGTAGGTAAACAAAATATGATGCATACATACAGCAGAATATTATCAGCCTTAAAAAGGAAGGAAATCCTGACACCTGCTACAACACAGATGAGACTGGAGGACATTATGCTAAGTGAAAAACTAGTCACAAAAAGACAAAACTCTATAATTTGACGTGAATGAGGTACCCAGAGTCAAATTCATACAGACAGAAAGTGGAATGGTGGTTGTCAGGGGCTGTGGGGAGGAGGAGTGAGGAGTTAGGGTTTGGCGGGAGCTTGAGTTGAAGAGAATGGAAAAGTTAGGGAGACAAATGGTGGTGGTGGTTGTACACCAGTGTGAACGTACTTATGCTACTGAACTGTGTGTATTAAAATGGTGGTTGTAAATTCTGTGTTAGGCATATTGTACCACAATTTTAAGGAAAGAAAGTCTACGAGGACTAGCCATCTCCTAAAACACTGTGGAGATTTTGGGAGAAGATCCCAAGCCCGCAGGGTAGGGATATACTAGCTACATAAGGGGGTACATACAGGGCAGTGGTGGACTGTATTGTCCTTCCCAGCTGCTCCCCCTCTTCCCTATCCTTGCCCTTTGCCATGGGACTTGAAGTGGCCCCTGCTACAGAACAGAGTCTGTGTCCCTGCCTGTTGACTTTGAGCTTGGCCATATGACTCTCTGTGTTTAGCCAATGGGATGTGAGCAAATGTGATATTCTCTGTATCCTGGCCTTTGGTGGTTGGCTCTGTCCTTTTTCCCTTCTGCCATGAGATTGGCTTGTCCAAAACAGGCATTGTTTGGATGGTTTCTATTTTGGATGTTCATTTGAGTGTGTTGGAAGCACACATCCACACAATGAGCAAGAAGAAAATGTTGACGTGTTAGCACAAGGTACCCTCTTTCCCTACCTTCTCTTCTCTCTGTAACCCTCTCCCTCTCTTCCCCCAGTAGAGGGGACACTTACTGAAAACATTGCCCTAGATAGAAGGTTCTTTTCTGTCACATGCCTGGCTTCCCCATCTTGTGAGCCAGGTCCTAGCTGAGGGTGACTATTCCGAGATTCCGTTGTGAAATCTGTCTTCCTCCAGATTTATCTAGAGAAATGAAAACAGCCCATCCTTATGAGCTCATGGGAAAATCCTGGCACTCTTGCCAGAGCATCGTAAGGGAAAGGCCATTGCTTCAGACAGACAGGGGCGTTGGAACCTGGAGTGGAGCGATCTCTCTTCACCAGAGCCCCACGTCTCAACTTTCCTCCTCAGCTCGTATAAATATACGTTGTGCTTGGTTTGCTGCTTATTCTAATATTCACAATTTGCCTACTCCTACTTGAGATGTGTAAGTTGCTAAATCCAGGGCAGGTCCAAGATCTTTCCCGATCTAACTCAACAGGAATTCTTGCCTATTCCCTCAGTGTCTGCCCAAAATAGGTACAGTTATGAGAGCAGCTGCCGCCCACAAAGTGCAGGCTGCCGTCCCCTGGGCTGTGGATCAGACAGAGGGAATGAGAGAGGGTTCTTGCTAAGAAGGCCTGTGGCAGAAGCCTGGAGGCACACACTTGCCAGACAGAAAATAGCCCAAGATGATGATCTCAGCTTATTCCTGATTACTGCTAATTTCTAGTTGCTGTACTGAACACAGAGTTAGAAACAGTCTGTGCTTGGAGGGTTTGCAGTCTAGGCTGCCAGTGGCATGCCCCGTGCACGAGGCTGGTCAATAAATATCACTTGATGAGCCGGGGGTCTGGCAGGGGCATGGTGGGGGGGTGACGGGGGTGGAGGGGGGACAAACTGGCTCCCTGAAGAGTTCAAGCACTCAGTACAAGAGGAGAGAAATGGGGATTCTGCCAGCAGCCAAAGTCTGGCCTGGTTGAGAAGGAGTAACAAAATGATAAATAATCATTCCTGTTTATGAGCAAGGAGATTTTAGGCCACAGGACTCAGGTACTTCTGAACTCCTGCCCCTGCCCAGCAGCCTCAGGAAGCATTGGAGAACAGAATCTTCCCAATTTTTGAGAAGGAGTTGAGCATTATGGAGACCTGAGCCAGCTTTCCCATGGTTGGATCGTTACAAATTGCCCTCAAGGTAGGTTTCGTGGCTCCCAGCCAAGGGATGCAGTTTTCAGACCTCATGTCTCCTTCTCGGGACTTTTCTGATACAGTGTCACCTGTCAAACATTCAAAAAGCTCTATGGCCCAACCCGGTTTGGCTTTGAATTCAATTTGGCAACAGTTGGCGGTGTGAAACGGAGACCTTTCCCCAAGAGGCAAGAGTAAGCGTGGCCCTGGAGGGGTGTCCCCTGCGGGAGAGAAGCAGGCAACACCAGACACCTCTGCTTCCCTGAAGTGTGGCCTCCACAAGTGACAGACATGACAGACTCACTCCCTAGTACTCAGATCATCTTCTGAGACACTGGATGACAGTTGGCCAAGAAGAGGCTCCACACCTGGCTGGCCCAGCTCAGACCTCTCTCTGAAAATAGTATGTGACTCCAAAACCTCCATTCAGCTAGTCTGGGACAGTTTGAAATGTCTAGAACCTGCTTAAAACAACAAGAAAACTAAATGGCTTCCCTACAGACATGGCTGCCAACTTGATCATCAGCAAAGGGAAAAAATCAATATGCTGAATTACCCTGAAAAAATGAAATGGAAGCCAACTAGATTAACCAAAAAGGCAAGATCCATAGCTCTTAAAAAAATAATCACCAGACACCACCAAAAAGGCTAAAATATAAAGTCAGGAGTTGCCAGTCAGTAGAGACTTGGCATGTTGAACATGACGGACCAGCCGTCCAAGATGACGGGACTGTTGTTGACGGGTACAGGCCTCCAGGGAGATGGGCTTTGGATGATGTTGTCATGGCCCAATCATAGTTGTTTACATCTGTTCCTTGGAATATTAAAGCAGCTTTGTCCTCCAAGCCTCAAGCCCCCTTGGAAGCGCAGACAGCCCTGTCTTGAGAAGATTCCTCCAGGCACAGGTCAGCTAGAGGGCACAAGGGGACACTGTGGCAGAAGAAGCATTAGATGAGGGGTCAGAAAGGCTGTTTTCCACTTCTGCCTCTGTCAGCAGAGTTTCCTGCTGACACTGCTTCAGTTTCCTCTGGGCAAGGTGGGGCTCAGACTTCCCTACCCTCTGTGTGGATGTGAAGCTCCAGTGACATCTCACATGTAAATTGCCAGGTCCCGAGGCTTTCGGTATCCCAGGGCAATTCCACCATCACCTTGGTTTGCAGTAGATCTTGAGTTGATCCAGTGTCGCCATGTCAGTCACAGAGACGGGCTTCGCCTGCCACCTCCCCCCACCAATTCTTGGAGTGTGAGTATATCTTTAGATGTTCCTGTGAATTATTGCTCCTGTTGGATGATTGCCAACTAGAGACGGAAGCGATACCCCAGTCTATGCCCTGTTCCTGGATGTGTTTGCTAGAATCTAGTGTTCACTCTACTCCAGGCCAAGATACTGAAGATTCTGGCAAGGCTTAGGGTGTCTCCTAAACCTACCCCCAAGAATCAATCCCACAGAAGAGCATTTGACAAGTCCTCAGAATCAGCATGATTATCTCCGTGGTAGAGGGGGAAACTGAGAAGGCAGGACTGAAAACAGAGATGCAGCTCTTCATGAGAGGAAAAGTTTGAGGTGATCACAGGGAATGCATGAAAACAAATCAACACATGGAAACCGTGAGTTGAAATCAGATTGGGATAGACTAGACTCGATGCACTTTGGGGTGCCCGCCCAGCCCCTCTTCTCTGAGAAGGGCCCCCTCACCCGTCAGGTGGGGGCCTCGCAGCCATATTTGTGTAGTGTGGCTCAGCTTCCGTGGCTTCAGCTGATCAGGTGGGGCCTCAGTGTGGATGGGCTGATGGAATTTCCCTGGGAATGTGGAGCTGGGATTTAAGAATGCAGCCAGGCTCTGGGCATGGCCGGACCTGCAGGTCATATAAACTTGTTCTCTGCGGAGCAGACATCTACTGCCATGTGCATGGTGGTGCAGGAATGCTGACCTAAATAGAGAAGAGAAAAAACAGACACATAAGGACAGCCAGAGGGGAGAGCCCCCACAGCCTCAAGGAGAGAGTGGCTGCCTTAGTTCCTGGCAGCCACCCAGGGGCTGATTCCAGTCCCTTGGGAAAGCAGCTCCTTCCCTGCTATTCCATGAGACACTTCTCAGTCCTTACACCACATCCTCCTTTCATCACTCACACTAGATTGAGTTCATTTCTCTTCTATGCAATTCTATAATATAATTCGGCAATATAATAATCCAAAGGAACTCAAGACCCTTGCTGATCAAATAAAGTTTAGACTTCATTCTACAAGCGATAGGGACAGTGCACAGCCAGTAAAGTGGTAGCTCCTCAAACCACCACTTAGAGAAAATGTTGAAATGTATCTGACACAACATCTTCACATAACAGCCACTCAGTGAATGGTTCCTGAGTGGTACAAAGTCAGGATAGGACTTAAGTCATGTGTAGGATGCTATATTTAGTATAAGAAAGGAAGATGATGAGAAAATACTGCTGGTATGTCTGACTAATCATCATGATAATTGAATGATCTGTTACTTATGGCACAATACCTGGGGACCTCCATCTCCTCTAGGTAGTGTATTTGTAGAGTATGTCCATATATTCTGGCACCTAGTGGTGTTCAGACGGTACAAGAAAGGCAATATTTATGGAATCTTCTTTTATATATGGTAATTACAAACAGATGGATGTACATTTCAAAATACTTCCAAGGAAAGATGTTTCCCCAATAGATATAAATATTAGACAGATGCTAGACAGGGGAAACCTAGACATTTCCTCCCCAGTGACACAGGACTTCTCAACCCTCCTCCCATTACGCTATGCTCGAGACCGTGCTAGGGACCAAAGAGGAAGAGACATGGGCAAACTAGAGATTGACCACATAAATCACCATATGAGGGGACTTTACATTAAGGCGTGAGGTCCTGGACCAAAGAATGCTTGGCATGGAGATTAATTCTTAGTCTTTACTCCTGTCTTTAAATATTTAAAAAATTTTCAAATTGGAGAGGAATTAGACTTTGCCATAGGCTGATCCAGAGGAGGCAACTGCAGGGGCACATTTCCCATCCAAAAAAAAGGCAATATTGTCCCAATATTATATATTTAGGATGGTTTTTCTACTCCTTCAGATAGCAGCTGCCATGCTTGGCCTCACGGCGGGCCAGTCACGGACCCCCTGCCTTGGCCTTTCCCGCTGTTTGGTACAGGAATTCCCCTTTCCATCAGTGTCTCTGCCTGTTCAGGCTGCTGTAATAAAACACCACAGACTGGTGGCCTATAAACCGCAGAGATTTATTTCTCACAGTTCTGGAGGCTGAGAGGTCTGAGAGCAAGGTGTCAACACGTTCACATTCTGGTGAGCACGGTCTTCTGGGTTCAGGGCCAGTGCCTCTCCCTGTGTCACGTGGTGGAAGGGGCCAGGGAGCTCTGTGGGACCCTTTTTTATAAGGGCACTAATCCCATTCACGAGGCTCCACCCTTAGGACCAAAGCGCCTCCCAAAGGCCGCACCCCCTCCATACCATCGTCTCTGAGGTAAGAAGCTCAACATATGAATCTGGGGGGACACCAACATCCAGACTATAGCAACTGGGTTCTTGTTACAAGCAACTGAGAGAGTACTGCACAGGAACTAACTAAAAGAGCTGCCTAACCAGACGCAGGCTGTCCCTCAGCAGTCAGCTCCCGCGACGGGGCATGTCCACAGAAGGGCTGGAGGCAGCTTAAAGGGGGCGTTGGGGGAAGGGAAAGACCAAGACGCCCTCTGCACGAACCGTGGTCCTTCCAGCTTCTTGAGCACTCAGTAATAGGAAAACTCTTCTTTCACAAATCAGCCATTGGCAACTAGGAAATAATACATGTCACATGCCACACACACATGCACACAAGTCAGCGAAATGCTGTAAATAGGTTAATTTTGTACTCAATTACAATTTAAACTTATTACTCAACTCCCCTTGATTAATTACCTCTCTTCCTAACCTCTAAATTCCTTGAGGACAGGGTCTGTGTCTTTCTGTGGTTATTTGGGTTTGGGGTTTTTGTTTTTCTCTATCCAGCACCTGGCTTAAACATTTTGTATAGAATTGAATATAGGTGGATCTTTGTTTTTAATAGTTTTCAGCTTTTAAAGGAAATGACTTACTTGGATTCAGGAATTTAACTGGTAAGTGTACTATCCTGGTTGGCATGGGCTACTAAAGCAAGGTATCATGGACGGGAGACTTGAATACCAGGTATCTGTCACAGTTCTGGAGGCTGGAAAGTCCAAGAACGAGGTGCTGACAGATTCAGGTCCTGCTGAGGACCCTCCTCTTGGCTTGTAGATGGCCACCTTCTCTCTGGGTACTCACGTGGCAGAGGCGGGGGGAGAGAGTACTCTAGTGTCTCTTCTTCTTCTTACGATGACACTAATCCCATCATGGGGGCCCCACCCTCATGACCTCATGTAACCCTATTACCCCTCAAGGTCCCCAGCACCAAATACCATCACACTGGGCTTAGGGCTTCAGCATACACATCTGGGGGGCAAATATTCTGTCCATAACAGGCACTTATTAAGAAAAGAAACTCTCACTAGTCTCACCCAAGAACCAGACTTCCTCTTGGAGGAAGAAGAAAATGCTCATTAAAACTGTGCACTGGGTTGAGTTCTGCCTTCCCACCTCCCCGAGGGCAGCCTGCCATCTGGGGGTGTTAGGAGCAGACTCCTTCCTACCCCAGGGTGGGGCTGGCCCTCGTGGCAGGTTGTCCCACTGCTATGAGATGACATCAGTGTCAGATTTCTTACCTTAGCCCTAGACATGACAGGACATGGAGCTTCCTTCCAGAAATCAATCATTATAAAGTGAGCCCCACCAAACCCCCAACAGAAAGCACCACATGACCACGGGCTGAACCTCACAGGCCGACACAGGGCAGCAGAAGCTGTGAGAACGCAGAAGCAAGAATTCTTGAGGATTTGGCCCCTTTGGAAGCCATCTTTGCTCCCCTCTGACCCCAAATGGCTATCCACGAGTCCTCACAGATCACCATAGGGAAAAGGCCTCAGATGACCTTTCCACAAACAACTGTCAATCACCATCCAACAGCGCCCACTGGGCCCTGGAATTACGGAGCATGGGGAAGCACTGGGGGAACTTGAGGGGTCGTAATCTTTTTCTTTCTTTTCTTTTCTTTTTCTTTCTTCTTCTTCTTCTTCATCTTCTTCTTTTTTTTTTTTTTTAATAGAGTACAGGCCTTTACAGGGTGAGGGTGACCAGACATAACTGTGATCTCCGTTCCTGGAGAGAGAGAAAACTTAAAAATCACTTAATTATGACATGTGGGCTTAATATTAACAAGCTCAGAAGTTTTCCAACACCCTTCCACAAAGCTTCTCAGCCTCCAAATGACTTCAGCTGCTCCGAGACAATTCACTCTGTGTCTGGAGCATCAATTTGATTTACAAAGCATTTCAAAATATTTATATATTTTTTAGGGTTTCCATCACAGCCTTAGCCAGTAACCTGCTGTGTTTGAAAATGTCTGGGCAGTAATTGTCATTGTTTGCAACAGCTATTTTGGACTCCAGCGAGTGCCATGGTATTTTGTAGAATCTAGGAATGCAATTACCAAAATTGTATACATAATCCAAGTGACCTCCTGGCTTCAGAAGCTCAACCCCTAGGAAAAAAAGGATAACAACAGCAAAACGTTTGTTTAATTTTTCTTCTGCAGTTGGTCAGTGGTAGGTGGATTATATTATGGCCAATTTGGCAAAAAGATGATTAGTGCAACAATTCCTTATAAGTACAAAACAATGTTGAATTAAACATACAAGAAAGAATATGGCTGGGATGACGGGCTCTTCTGACCCACTTTCTTACCTAAGTGTTTGTGGAGGAAATTGGATACAGAGGGGACGTCTGGGTCTTGTAATGACTCATCCTTCATGATGCAAGAGATTGTTTTTTACCAATAAAGAGAGGGCTCTCTAACGTCATTTAAAAACAAGTGGCTAATAGTCAAGATGCCTTCATAAAACAACAACAGTAACCAAAAAGCCAAAAAAACCCCAAACACTTATTCGGTAAGAAAGAGGTCATTCTGAAGGCAGTAAATGAATTTGCAAGTTGCCACGACTGTCATTAGGGATTTAGGTTTCTTGGATCTTATCAGTTTCTGACAGGCTCGAGTTACTCCCAAATTATTTTTCCCTCTCCTGTGTTTTTCTGCTTTCAGATACTATCTGGAAACCGTGAAAGCCCTCCCTTAGTGTGAAACAGAGTCGCTGGACCTAAGTAAGGAATCGGTGAACACAACTTCTTGATTTCCAGCAGATCAGTGGCTTGGGTAACTCGGTTGCTAGAAGTACAGGATGGCCAAGAACAATTTCAAAACTTCCAGGCTTCCTTTAAGAAAAAGCCAATAATTTGTCAACTAGAAATGACCAGGATCGTTTTGCTAGTCCTTTTCAGGCCTAAGCAGCAGCTCCCCTCTCCTGTCTGTCTGCAGGCGTGACAGTGCCCGTTGTCTGGACCCGGCGAAGGTCAAACCTTTCCCTCCGATCTAGCGCTAGGTGGGTGACATGCCCCGCCTGCTGCCCTGGGCCTTCGCTTGGTGGCGGTCCTTGCTTTCCGGCTTGTTCCGGAAGTGTCAGGAAACTAAAATGAAACCAGCCCTAAGCAGGTCCTCTGAAGCCCTCTGGGAGCCCGAACCTCCCTGAAGTGACTCAAGACCAAAGAAATGGGACCCGGCTGACCCAGGGTCCTCTCGCAGTTTGGGGTTCATCTTTATTTAATCTCCTTTACCAAACCCTTCCCTTCCTCTCCGGTTTCCTCACTCCCGCGTGGGGTTATACCAAGTGTGGACAAACACCCTCCAGCCTCCACACCGCCTGAAACGCCGCTCTCAGCCCCGGCCTGGCTCCCAGACATCTCCGGGGACAGCAAACGCATCGCGCCAGGAGCGCACACAGGGCCTGTCTCCGAAGGGAAGCTCTGCCAGCGAGTTTCTGTTGGGGAAGGGCTCCGTCAAGACGGGCTAATCACTCCCAGGCGAGCTGGGTGCCGCAGGATGGTGTGTAGACAGCTGTCGGCCCAGAGAGCCGAGGGAGGGGACCTGAGCCCAGACTCGGGAGGTGCTCAGATAGTGGTAATAATAATTATATCTAAAGTGCCCGCCACCTCGAGAGGTGACCTCATGCGCAGTCTCTTGATAAATCATCCCCCAGAGCTCCAGCGGGAAGTTCTCTTCCAGGAGGCTCTCCAGTTTTCTCTTTTCAGATTATGCACAAGACCAAGATAAAATATCTTCGTGGCTACTGTTCACATAAATTATATGGCTCCGAAATGCCAATTTTGCATCCAGACAGGCAAATCTTTCAGCCAAAGGAGCTTTTATAATGTAAGCTTTACTAGGTACTTCCTCCCGCTTTCATGTCTACTCAGTTCCCCCGGTTTGTCTTTTATTACTGTAAGCATGGCTTTTGATGAAAGGAAATGAAAGCATTGACATTTTTGTTCATTCATTCATTCATTTTAAAAGGAGACTGATGCTTTTGTGATGTAAAGATGTTCCCTGGGAAGCAATGACAGCCCTGCTGGAAGAGTGGATTTAACAACAAATAGATTACTCTTGCAGAATTTTTCCTTGTGCCAGGAAAGCAAAGTGATGTGAGCTTCACGGCGGGGGGCGGGGGGGGGGGTAACGCTGCCCTGTCCCTGCGAATTCAAGGCAGACCCTCTGGTGTTCCCTCCAGCTATCCACTAAAACGCCCACATCAGGAGGGAGCTAGCAAATTAACCCTTTAATGTGTCTGTAACTCTCTAAAAGTCTAGATAGCAGAGGAATGGGGAGGCCACAAATTTATCTCCATCACGTAGGCCTCCATCTGAATGAAAGATTTCAGAGTGGATTTTGACAGAAGGGAACGATAGAATGTTAGGGTCTAAAGAATCTCTAGAGGAGATCAGATTCCACCTCTCAGTCCTGCCTTCTACTTTCTGAAAGGCTCTGGTAATGCCAGCCAGTCTATGGGACAGGTTTGTGGGAGAGTTGTTCTTTAGAATTCTATCACCAGGTGATACTGGTCCTAATTCTGTTGTTTGGAGCAAAATACAAGACATTCTGTTTTCTACCTAAGGGCCTTCAAATATTTGAGGATAACCAGTGTTCCCACTCCGTCTTCTGTTCTCTCGGTTTCTGTCCCTTTGATCTCTCTTCATATGGTATGGTTTCCAGATCCCTCAGGTCCTACCTCATCCACTAAACCTACTCCAGAGATCAGTGTTTCTAAACTGCGATGCCTCGACCTGAACGCAGTATTCTGGGTGCTCTGTGGATCACATTCTCTGCTCCACACAGTACAATTCTCTTCCCAGAGCTGGCTCACTTGTTGACCTCAAAGCCAACTTTCTTCCTCAATGAACTGGTATCACGCCATGTTACCCCTATCCTGTACTTACTTTTAATGTAAAATTTATATTTATCCATATTTTTAAAAATCCGCTTGATGCTTCTGGTCTTGGTTGTGTCTCAGTTCTGACATTTTTGTGTACTTGCTGACTTTCTCTTACTAACATTTATCAGAATCCTGGGTAACAATGTTGCACAGGATATGGACAATGCCTGAGATGTGTGGCATGCTGCTGGCCCTCCCTCCAGATAGAAACTGATCCACTGGATGGCATTTCGGATTCTGCTCTTACTCACTTCCTACCATTCAATTTGTCCTTCTATGTCCCATACTTAGCCCAGGGCCGGGCACCGTGTAACTCCACCGTTTACTGAATGAATGCCATCCACTGTATTTCTCCACTCAGTGCACAAGAGTAGACACTTTACATAAATCTTGCTAAGTGGAAGATAAACTGTCTGCATTGCCTTCCCTAATCTGTTGACGTGGCAGCCCATGTAAGAGGAAACAAGTTTGTTTAGAATAACTAACTCAGGGTCGCATTCTTTCCCAACCACGACCTGTGCTTTGGCACAGTGTACTGGCTGTGGCTGGGAGCTCAACCTTCTCTGGAGTTTGCCTAATCTTCTGATTAAGTCCTGGTCCTCAGTTTTCTCTGCCATCCTGCAGGAGCTGGGAGCCTTTCTGTATGATACCTGGAAGGCCCTTTGCTTTCACACTTCATTTTCTATTGCCTTTATTTGCTTTCAGCCTTTTATTGCCTCTTCCTAAGGTCCATGGAGCTGAGCAATAGCCATTCAGTTTCACTGGCTTTACAGTTACTATTTGCCTCATAGACCTCAGAAGCCTGATACTTGGCCCCAATCTGTGTATTCCCTTCTACCAGTATAACATCCCAGTGGAGTTTTTAACAATCAGACTTCCACCTGTGCTAGGTGTTATTTTGTGCTCGACCCACCACCAGACAGGCTATAAAATGATCCAGCTCCAAAACCCAATCTTATCATTTGTGCTCCCAGACCCGTCCTGGTACCAACCAGGAAGCAGACTGAGACAGAACACATCATGCAGGATGTTTATGAGGGAGTACTCTTACCATAAACCCCTGAATGACCCCCAAATGCAAGTCAGCTGTGTTATCAAGGTTCAATCAAGAAATAGTAATGTATTGGAACTCTGGAGGGAGAACTGGCTGTGTTAAACTTCCTAACAGACGATGACTTTTGGTCCTGAGATAGCATCTTCTTGAGGAAATGTCAAGGGGGATTTGACTTCATATGAACCTCATATTGTACCGAGGAAAGGAACCCCCATGTGAGCCTGTGCCACTGCCCTCCACTGTTTCCCTGGGACCTTTGGCTCACTCGCCTTCACCTGTTCTCTCTAGTCTCACGTCATTCCCGAGGGTGGAAAGCAAACATGAGTGCACTGACACAGGACTGAGGGGAAACCTGCCCACATCACAATTGTGTCCACATTCAGAGGTAAATAAGCCACAAAGTATTCTCACTGCTCACCATACATTCACTGATCTACTCAGTCATTCAACAAGTATTTACTACCGTTCGCTATATGCCACGCACCGGGAGTCAAATGTAAAAAGCCACAGGCCCTGCTCTTAAGTTACTCCCTCATGGACAGACAGAAATATAACCAAATAATGTATTAGTGATCAAATAAAACATGTCTGTGCAATATATGTACAGAGGTACAGAAAGAAACATGGCATAATGAACTTGAGCCCAGATCTTGGAGCTGTGAGACCTGGGTTTGAATCCTGGCCCTGGAAACTAACCATGAAGACTTGGGCAGGTCACTTAATTTATCTAAACCTCAATTCCCAAGTTCTTTTTTGGACATAACAATCCATATAGACTAATGGTTAGTGGCAGAGAAACTAGTATATAACATATATGTGATACATTATTATCATTATCATTATTATTCACATTGGCCACCAAAGGAAGACAAAGGAAGATTACTCTAAATCTGCTTAAGAAAGTTATGGCAAGCATCCCAGATCTCAGTTGTCTTGAGCTGGCCAAGTTGACATAGGAAAAAGCACATTCTAAGCAGAGGGAAATACACATGCAAAGGCGCAGAAGCCTGAAAGATAATGACAAGCATCAGGAACAACACTGAGATAATCAGGGTGATGCACGTCCAGAAGGGGCATGAAATGAAATGGGAAATGTCCGCTTCTGCCAGATCATAAAAGAGAGGGACACTACGCTATCTTGGGTACATCACATAAGAACTTTAAGAAGAGGAGGAACACAACTGGCTTTGCGTTTTTATAAAGATAACTCTGGCTACAATGGAGAGAATAGACTGAGTAAATGAGCCAGTTAATCAATGAGACCAGTTAGGAGGCTACCACCTCTACTGGGCAGGGTTGGCAGAGACAGAGAGTAGAAAGGATAAGAGATAAGCTATGTTGACTGAATGGATACTGGAGGAGAGAGAGGGAAGAGTCAGAAAGTGACTCCCTGTCCTCTAGATTGTGCTTCTGGGGGAATATGGACCACAAGGAGTGGACTAGATTGGGATGTAGTTGGAAATATGCATCTGGAACCCAAGGAAGAGATTCTACAAATGGACATTTGAGAGCCGTCAATGACTAGGTGGTAGCTGGTGTAATTAATTCACCAAGTCCAGCGCTGAACTAGGTTCTGGAGATGCTATGACACGGACCTTATGGACAAGTAGGGAAAGGTAATACATTTAATAAGTCATTTTCATAAGAATTGTGATGAGCAGTGCTGGGATCAAGGAAATATGGAACACCTAACCTCGTTTAGGGTTCAGAGTCTCTCTGACAAAGTGGTATTTTACACTTTGACTTTAAGGACAAGTTGCGACTAGCTGAAGAAGAGTGATGCAGCAGAATACGTGCCATGTACAAAGGCCCAGAAGTGAGAGAGAGTGCACAGCACAGTGGGGAGCACCAAACACGACAGCAGGAACGTAAGAGACCAGACAGGAGAAGCAAGCAGGAGCGAGGGTGTGCAGGGCCTGGTCAGCCTTGGGCAGGAACTTGGACTTTTAAATCAGGAGGGTCTTGATAAGGCTTGAGTTCTAGGAAAGTCATGGCAGCTGCACTAGGGGAACGACACAGAAGGGAGGGAGACTCTTCGCAGAAATCAACCAGAAGGATTTCAGTGGACTGATGAGACTGATGGCAGGAGGTACACACAGAATTAGCAGAGAACAGGACAGATTTGATTTATTATATTAATCAGGACTCTCAAAGAAACAGATACGACCTCCAAGAAGTTCTGCTAAAGATAGGAAACATTTTGGCTCCTGCAAGCAAATCACAGGAAGGCAAGGGAGCTGGTGGCCCTGCAGGGCTGGAGAGGGGAATGGAATCCTGCCGTTTCTTTCTATTTCTGTTCTCATCTCTGCTTATCTCTGGAAATCAGCTGTTCACTCTTTCAGGCCTCGGTACATGACTTGGTGGTGGCTCTGAAATCATGTCTTCACAGATTCTGATGAAAGGAGGAGTCCTGCTCACTATGATTCAGAATAGATTCAGAATATAGGGTCCCCCCTGTTATTGGCTGGGCTTGGATCATGTGCTTACACGTGGGCTCATCTCTGGATCCAAGGGTTCTTTGTCTAAGGACATGCTCTCATCAGTGCAGTGGTCAAGGAGGTAAGTGCTTTACCAGATAAATGGAGGAGAAATTCGGGCGGCCCCGGGCAGACAAAAAGGCACCGCAGAATTAACTGAACTTGGTGGTTGATTGAAATTGATTGATTGATTGACTGTGGAGGAGGGGCAGGAGTGAGCCAAGGATGACACTTAGATTTCAAGCTGGGGTGCCTGGGAGGAGGCTGGAGCCATTCTCTTAGGAGACAGGGCAGAAGCAGATTTGAAGGGGAAGACCGGAGTTCAGATTTGTACCTGGGGACTGCTAAGGAGCACACAGAATCTCCAATATGAGAAGCCTAATAATAAGCTTGGTGCTCAGGAGAAACAGCTAAGCTGGACAGAGATTTGGGATTTGTCAGTGGTGAGAGGGTGCTGGCAGCCCCAGGATTGGAAGTGACCTTTCAGGGAGAATGTGGAGTAAGGAGTGCTTGAGGAGTTATTCTAGGAAGATGCAACATCCAAAGGGAAGACAAAAAACTAAGGAGCAGTAGGGAGGGAGAAACCAGGAGAGAACCCTACTGTTACATGAATTCTGGTTCACGATGGTTGAAAGATCTGGCAAAGAAGAATCAAAAAGCTAGTGGCAAAGTGGAAGTGAGAAGACACACTCCCCAATCTCTAAGAAGTTCACCATGTCTCTAACAAGATGAAAACCATCAACAAGTAGTGTGTCATAGGTGCCAAAATGAGTTCCAGGAGGGAGGGAGAGAGAAGGAGCTCTATGACTGGGGTGGCCAGAGGATGCAGGACATGAGTAGGTCCAAAGTATTGAGTAAGATTTGAATAACTGAACACTTGGAGTGGGGGAAGGAATTCCAAGTTGGAGGATTTCATAAACAAGGGAGGAACCACACCAGGAACATTCAGGAGACATATTTATATTGAGGAGTGATGAGGGAGAATTTGGGGAGGGCAAGCTCAGACCAGAAGGAAAGAGCCTTGAACACGAAGCTGAGACATCTGATAATCAATTCTAGTTAGTAAGGAGCCTTCAAAGATTTTGTATACGCCCTAAAAGAAATTGTCTTCTGTTGCCATTATTTTTTCTTTCACAGCATCTCTGTCAGCCCAGTCCCTGTTATGTAAATGTATTTCTCTCCTATCTCCCTCTGTTGACTTTGCATTAAAGAACATGAGGTGTGACTCTGACACTCCTTGAGTGTCCAAGTTGATCTGGGACTGCTCAGAAGCTTTCTCCAACAGGTAGTTAAGTTTTCTTTCCTTCCATCCTATTACTTCCAGTTACATCCCTGAGGGACCGTGTGAAACAATTCTGTGCTCTCCTCGTGTTTATGTTCTGGGGATGCTTATAGAGTTTCCACATTCCCTCTGCTTTGCGCTTAGCCAAGGTATACATGTTTAATTCCTTTCATCTCTCCCCCGAAGTCACTCCCTCTGGCCTCTTAATCATCCTAATTGCTCTTCTCTGAACCGCAGCCAACTCAGTGTGTGCATCTTCCTCGGGAGGAACATAGTATTCCACGTGTGGTCTCACGAGACCCATCTGTTACCTCCCAGTTTCATCATCTGATGGCTGGACCTGTGGGGCTGCACCTCTCCTGCTCTGCCCCACCCCAGTGTGCACCCTGGGCCTTGGTAAATCCCTTATCCCAACAGGTTGTCTTTCCATTTCCAGGTGGCCTGTTCCAGAGCTGGGAACCTGTGTTCACCGCATGTTCTCCCCCAAACTCCCATCCCCGGAGGTTTCTTCCTGGGAAAGGTGGCCCGGAACCAGGCAGAGTATCTGTGGAAAACTGCAGCTAAGCTTGCATAAATTAGCCTTGGAAGAGGGGAGGCTGAGGAGTGCCCAGGATTGAAGGATGCTGCGGCCTGCTATGAGCTGTGAGCCTATGAGAAGGTGCAACTCGGAGGCTGCTTCTCTGTTTCCAATTATCCTTTTTATCTCTGCTCTGGCCCCTCTCCTTACCTAAGTGTTTTCATAGCTCTCAGCCATTACTGTTTAGCTTTGGGGAATAAACGTGAAACCAAACAAATTATAAATATCCTGTTTCAAGATGTGTTATCACGCTGTGAATAGAAACCCCCAGAAGCCCGAGTCTTTTGAAAGCTCTAGCCTTTTTTTTTTTTTTTTTAAGCCTTGGGGGTAAAAAAATCCTCCGCCACTCTAAGGATGTGGTGGCAGAGGTTAAACTGCCTTTGAGAAAGTCAAATGTTTGGATTTCAGTGAAGGTTGACATGGAAACCCACCTGAGGCTTCCTGAGGCGTCTCGGGAGGAAATAAAACCCGAGATGGACGTTCCTGCAGCAAGAGCAAGAGCGGCTTGGTGGGGCTGCAGGTACGGCCCGCCCCGGGTGAGGGAGGCCCGCCCCGGCGAGGCGACGGAAGTCGGGGGACAGGAAATGTAAAGGCAGAGAGGGCACCCGTCGCGCCTGTGCCGCAGCCGGGGCAGAGGTGGCCGGCCCGGGACTCGCCAGGGTGGCCGCTGGGAAGCTGATGTTGTTTATTCAAAGCCTTTTCTGGGAGCAGTTTAACAAACAGCAGCCACCGCCGCCCCAGGGATGGCGCCCACCCGGGGCACCATCCTCCCGCAGAGTCCGGGGCCGCCCCGCCCGCCTCACCGACGAGGGTGGGGACACGGGGGGAGGGGGTTGCACATCCTGATCAGGCTTCACGCACACCATAGGGTTAATTCAGCCATGGCTACACATAGGCACAAGGGAACCACAGTGAACATTTGTTTGTTTGTTTGTTTGTTTGGCTTTTGGGGGTCCTGGGGCGGGTAGAGGAGAAGACGGAGCCGGGCAGACGGACGAGAAGGGGAGCAAGAGAGAGGAACCCTTAGGAAGAGGAAGGGGCGTCCATCTGCTCGCTTCCCCCCTTTCTTGGATTCCTTGCCCACCGTGGGCCAGGTGGACCAGGCTTCTGGGATGGACTAACCCTTGCCCTCCAGGCCCTCTGGGACTCTCCGCTTTTACTGCGGGTACTTAAGGATGCCCTTGAAAAGAAATCTTGAGAACCTTTTTCTTTGGAGTTTTGAGGGCCTCATACTTCTACAGCCCCTGTTTCTTCCAAATGTGGGTGATCCATTCCATAGAAGGATTGTGAGGACGCCCGGTGCCATTTGAACATCAGAGAAATAGGGACGACGTTTTAGTATAAGTATGTCCCACACAATATTTTTCGTTTGTTTGTTTTGCCAAACCTGGCAACCCTAGTTCAGTTTGTGTTTATAATTCTTCTAGTTCAGTTCCTGTCCAGACAGCAACTCTTTAAAGCAGGAAGGGGGCATGCTCTCATGCCAACCACCAGGCACAATCTCCTGTCTTCTCCTTTGTCCCCTCTAAAACTGGTGCAAGTTGACCTTTACTCTAAACCCTCAGGTGTCTTCTGGGGCAGTCGAATGGAGAGAACTGAGGTGGGAGTAGAGATTTAGGGGGCAGTAATTTGGGTCACCTAAACCAGCAATTGGAATTTCCAGCGTGAGGTAACATTGCTGGTAAGTGCTGTGTTCTGGTTTATTGGAGACATTTACAAGATGTGCTGTGAACATAAGAGTTAAATAGTAATCGCCTTTTGTAAGCGGCAACTCTAACTGGGGTTTACATTTGGGATTAATAGTAAACACCCCAGGCCTTGCTGACCGAAGAATGTGGTTGCCCGAATAAACAATGTTTTCGATCAGGACTCAGGACCAACGCTCAGAGTACGCAGCCTCTTCCTAGGAAGGAGTGTTTCCCAACTGAAGTAATCTGTAATGTGCTGGGAAAATATTTTTTAAAAATGGCTATCTTAGATACCATATAAGGGAAAACAGTTCTCTCTTTTGAAGTAATAAATACCATTTGGAGCAGAATTCCTTCAGTTTGCATTTTTCAATTATTTCCTGATAATGCTCGGCTTATAGTGCCCGAGCGGTGCGCACTGCCTAGTAAGGAAGAGCCTCATGGAACAGTGTGGGTCTGGGGTTTACTGTCCTCTGAATGCTACACATTCTTCTTGGGACGTAAAACTCAGACTGCCTCCCACGTACTGGCTTCATGGGGCTGGCTGTTCAGATACGGAGTGGAAGGCCTCTCAGACTGTGGAATTCTGTTACGTAGTCCCCCAGCAGCCATTGTTCCTTCAGCCTCCCCACCAAAGGGGTAGAATGAATTATCAGTATTTCCCAAGGAATACCAACTTTCCAACTAACTAGCTGCCTTCCTCTCCTTCCCATCCTGGCCTGGACATCACACACTGGATTTCAGAGACACTGCACTTTGACTAGAAACATGAATGTGCCGAGAAGCACAGAAAATATGTTGTTGTTCTACTGGGAGGTCTCAAACGGCTCCAGGAGGACTCTCTTGAAAGGGCTCGGGCTCTCAGTCAGCTCCACAACTGCTGCTTGCTCTGCCCCCTGGTGCATGTGTGTGCGACTCAGCTGGTCCACTAAGGAATTCCTTCCTCCCCACTTCCAGGTGATGCTGTGAGCAGCTTTGGAGGATCCTGCTTCCCAGGGGCCCAGGGAATGTTTCCCACTCTTTGTGTCCTGTGCCTAAGGCTTGGAGGGGAAACCAAAGACTTGGATTCCTTTCCAATTCATTCCTTCAGCAAATATTTGTTGATTTCCTACTGAGTCCACATCACTCTTCACCACGCTGTCAAGGGAGGCAGGCTTGTGGATAAATGTAGGGTTCTGAGTCATGGGGGGGAGTGGTGAGGGGTTGGGGGTGGCAAGGAGGAAGCTTGGGAATGTGGGACTTCAGCAACAGTAAAGCTGCTGTATGCCCAGAGCCTTGCACTGCGCTTGGCACTAAGCGGAGGCTCAGAAAAATATCTGTTAAATATTTCTGAGGATGAAATATTCTGGGTGGTTTTTTGTTATCCCTAAACTAACTCTTTTTCATCTCATTAAATAACTCTTTATTAATACTATCTTAGTAATATTATGTACTAAACAAAGCGAATTTTCTTTTTTTTTTTTGAGTAAAAGTAGATTTATTTAGAGAGGTGTACACGCTGGGGTGGGTATACACTCCATCGACAGAGTGCGGGCTGTCTTCATGTAGTGTTGCTACTTTTATATGCTAACAAGTGAGAGGATTATTCTAACTACTTTAGGGAAGGGGCAGGGATTCCCAGGAATTGGGCCACTGCTCTCTCTTTGACCTTTCATGCTTAGCTTGGAAACTGTCATGGCACTTGTGGGTGTGTCATTCACCATGCTAGTACATTATAATGGGTATAATGAAGTTTAAGGTCCACTGGAGGTCAAATCTCCCGCCATCTTGGGCCTCCAGGTCTATTGGGAGTTGACTTTTCCATCTTGGTGCTAATTGCTGTGTCATTACTTTAATGGCTGTGTCCTGCCCCCTTCCTTCCTGTCTCATTCCTTTTTTTTTTTTTTTTTTTAGGTGGTTAAAAACCTGGCAGCATGTCAGACTCGTTCTAATCTTGGATGGTGTCTGCCTGGTAGTGAGGGAGTCCTTAGTCAGAGGTGTTGTATTTTATTATTATTTTTTTTTAAGATTTTTTTGTGGGGGAGGTAATTAGGTTTATTTATTTTAATGGCAGAACTGGGGATTGAATCCAGGACCTCATGCTTGCTAAGCATTCTACCACTGAGCCATACCTTCCCCGCCAGAGGTGTTGTAGAAGGCTGGGTGAGTGTGCACTGACCCAGGGACAGGTGTGGCTCTTCTGAAGGAATCCCTTTCTTGGTCGAGATGCTGTGTCTCACTGAATCCAGCATGTGAGGTTTGGGGTCAGGATGGGAAGGAGAGTAAAGTAGTGGGTAGAGAGCTGTTACTCCCTGGGAGCCCTGCTAATTAACACTGTCTAGCCCATGGCAACACACAGGTGGTTTAGGTTTGCTTGAGTAAAGTGGGCTGGCCTCTCTTCAGTCTTTGGCTGGCTCTTGAGAACATATCTGGGAGACACCTATCAAATCACATGGCTGGCTGCACCTTGCATGAAATTTTAAGAAAAAGTTTGCCCAAGAGCTAACGTGTGAAACAATGCTACTGACTTTTCAAACAATTAAATACTATTTTGCAAACAATTAGATATTTAAGTCTAGAACGTGAGTACATTCCACAGTGACCAGTGTGGTGGGAGAGGGAGACAGAGTAAAAGGCTCTGTCTCTACCCGCTGGGAGCTTGTAGTGTAGTTGAGGATTCACAGCAAAAACCCAAAAAACAACCAAGTACCATTTTGGGGAAGAGTAGAGAAGGCAGAGAAAGGCATGGGTCTAAACTTAAAAAAAAAAGATCTTTTGTGCTGAGTCTAGTTTCACTTGCTCGCAGGGCACCACGTTCAGAGGCCTCACACCTGGCCCTTCGGACCAGCGTCCTTAGTGCAAACAGCTGCGCGGACACCACTTCTCCAGCCGAGTGCGCATGACACTGGCGATTCAAGGTGGCGGCAGCGGGGGGGTGGGGCACGCCTTTGCGTGACCCGCGAGAGCTCCGCCCCTTTCCCGCCCCCACGAGGCGAACCCTATATAAAGCAGCGCTGCGTGGCCCGCGCTTTGGCGTCGCCCTTCTCTGACCGAGGTGCCGTGCTTTTCTTTGCTTCTGAACCCAACTCGGTTTGCTTGAACAACACTGGGCAGGAAAACCCTTACTGGGGTCCCACTGGTAGGGGCGATAACAATAGGATACTAATCACCGGCCAGGCCCTGTGCTAAAAGGACTGAGCAGACGGTTTCCACAGTCCTCATAAGAGCTCTGTTGTACCTGTGCTGCTGGGGCCCCATTTTCTACGTGAGAAAACTGAGCCATGTGAAAGTAACTGGCCCCACGTGGGGCATGGAGGAGAAAACACGTGTGCTGAAGGTAAGGAAGGGGGGGGGATTGTGGCTTAGAGCGAAAAACACCGTTTCCTCTCCCCCTTCTCTTTACAGCGCAGATAATAATTCCGACCTTTCAGGATTGGTAGGCGGGATAAATGAGAGTGTTTGTGAACCTCCTGAGCTGCCTGGTGCTCAGTGGGGAGTCAGACCGCATTAGGAAAAGGGGGGCGAGGACCGGCAAGGCACAGAGGCGACTTTGACGTGGCTAATGGAGCAGTGGGAGGTAAACGTGGAAAGGAAGAGCAGCCTGGTTCATAGAGAACTTTGAAACCTGAAAGGGAGGGTGGGGATTGATGTGGCATTAGATCCTTTAACAAAAGTGATTGTTCTTTTTTTTATTTTAAAAGTAGTATCTACTCATGAATATTTTGGGGGAAAAAAGTAGAAAGTATAAAGATAAAAATAAAATAGTTTTACCACCCGGAGATACCCACTTAGAACTTTTTTGTATCCTTAACTTTGATCCTAACTTTATGAAGTGTGTTACAAAATATGAAATTATGGTATTAACTTTATGAAATAAAGTGTTTATAGGCATAGTGTATAAATACTTAAAATATTCTTTATGATTATACTGTAGAAGAAAGACCTTTTTTCACTTTGTTGTGAACATTTTTCTCATCACTCGATAATATTTTTTAAAGAGTTTTTAAGGCTATAGAATATTAATAAAGTAGAAGAACCATTATATACTTAAAAGTTTCTGTTGGCTATTTATATTGTTTCCAGTCTTTCACTATTAGAAATAGCACTGTGATGAATATCTTTATACATGAAAACTTTAACTGCATTAAAAATTATTTCTTTAGGCTGAATTCCTAGAAATAGAGACACTAGGTCAAAGAGTGTAAGTGTTTTTAGGTCTCTTGATTCCAGTTGTCACTTTCCAGTTACCACCCCCGAAGGTAACTACTCTTCTGACTCCTGTCACCATCTGTTAGTTTTGCCCGGTTTTAAACTTTATATAAACAGATCCTGGAGATTATTTTGTTTCACTTGTTTAGTTATCCTGAAATAAGAGAGAGATCCAGATCTGGTGTTAGCCAAAGTGGTGATTCCCTTGTCTCTTTCACTGTATTCTTGAGTAGATAGGTTCTCCTTCTCCGAGTCCCAGCACTGGTGCAGTCAGCAAAGTATACACCCAAGTTTCCTAGAAGGTGGAATTGTTACACTCTTCTCTCCCATCTCTCTGATTCCTTAATACTCTGAATCTATGGTGCATGAAAAACATAAGTTCCAGCACATACAAACCCAAAACCATAGGATTTGGTTCAGGGTATGAAATAGAAAAATTACAGCCGCTTACGAGAGATAGAAATGTATTTCCTTCTCACACAGGAGACCAAAGACATGCAGCCCAAGGCTGACGTGAAAGTACTGTTCCACCGAGTCTTAAGACAACCCAGGTTCTTTTCAGCTTTCTGCCTCACCATACCTTGGGTGTGGTACTCATTCTTGGGGTCCAAAGCAGCCATTAGAATGCTGGGCAGAATGGAAAAAGGAATGAAGAAAAGGGGGCAAAGAGAATGCACTCTTAAAGAGACTTATGCATCTTTGACTTAAATGCCACTGGTTCACGGGGACACCTAGGTGAAGGGGGAGCTTAGGTATGGAGTCTCCATTCTTGGAAGCCATTTTTTAACTATGCACTCTTTCCAGAGAAGGTCAGAATAAATATGGGGGAGGGCAACCAGAAGTCCCTGCCTCCATTTGGCCCATAGAACACAGCATCTTGGAAGGGGTGGTCTCAAACCCACTTCCCTGTATTTCCATCCCATTGTAGTCTGGTAGCCTCAGTCCTAAAAGGGTGTAGAAGGGGGCACACTTATGAGGACACAGAGGGACTGTAATGTGCTACTCCAAAAAGCAGTACCCACACAGTGCAGTGACAGCTGCCTGACTTTCTAAAGTACACACCAGAATGTCAGACAGGGAGCAGGAAGTGGGAAAGAAACGATGTCTTTGCCTTCTTTCAGGCTTTGGTTTGTTCAGTTTGAAGTGGCAAAAATAAGTCACCTTTTATAGAATTTCTCAATTCAGTTCCAAAGGTTTTGTAGTTAGGACAGTGTCCTCCCATATTTTAGGAATAGATTGACTGTCAGTCTTGCCTTTGATTTTGCTCTGTTCATAGATATACAAGCATTAGGAATCGTTAATCAAATACTACATGTTTTCCTCTGTGTTAATAATTAATTTTTGACCAGAAGTTGAGATCATGAGAACTATGTTTTAGAAGGAGGCAGAACTATACAGAAGACGTTTTGGAAGAGTTTAAGCTTGGAGACGTGGACACAAGTTAGGAGGCAATTGCAACAATCTTAGACCGAGGCAGTAAGATTCTTGACAGGATAGGGACACTAGGAATGGAGCACAAAGCATGTGCCCACAAACAATTCCTCTCAAAGGAAACACTGGGTCTTCGTAAAAAGTTGGACATAGCCAATGAAAGAGTTGACTTAAATTTCTCTTATTTGGTGGATAGAACTTCTGTGCGGTATTGCCTCACCTAAAAAAAAAAAAAAGGGAGGACTGTAAATCTGACTTATGGGAAAATGTTATTTTAATTTGGGATATACCAAGTTGGAGAGAAAGCAAACCACTTGAGGAAGAAACTGAAGATTAGCTCATTTAACATCCGTTCACTCTCCCTTCCAGCTTGTCCTCTATCACAGGGACTAGAGAGCTAACCAAACACACCTGTTTTCTCTCAATCTCCTCAACAGATAGGCTGTAAGCATGTGACCTAGATCCCACATTAATTGCACCTTGTGAAATTTAATTTCGGAATTGATCACACAGGCTTGTGGAAGAGGTAACGTTGGAGCTTAACCCAGTAGTTCTGTGCTGAGAGTAGTGGCATGGAAGGAGGTGCGCTACTCAGAAGAAGAAATATGTGTTGGTAGAAAGTGTGAGGACTGTCGAGGAGATGCTTTGCAAAGCATAAAAGGACTGATTAACTGCAGTTGTGTGGCTGGTTGAGGCTCAAGGGCATGAAATTGTAAGGGCCGTAACAATTCAATTTTAAATCTTTTTCCTTTGGGAGCCAAAGCAGTGCCTGGCAGGGTAGTGTGATCTGTGTTTGCTAAGGCTTTATTATTACTTTCAGCAAGTTGCTTAGAGTCTCTGGATTTAGTCTTCCTCATGTAAAATGAAGATCATCTTACATATGTAACGAGTTTTTGCCAGGATTAAAGCACCCTCCAAAGTGAATATTCAGTAGCAGTTCACTGCCCCTATGAATCAGGTAATGGGCTGGGCAGTCAAGATACAAAGATTATTGTGACAAATCCCTACCCTGAGGAGCTCACATTCTACTGGGGGAAACAGACAAGTAAACAATAACTACGGCACAAATAAAGTCTATGAAGAAGGCGCACGCGAGGTGCATCTCTGCTTGGGTGGGGCTGGGTAATTGCAGTGGAAACCAGAGGATTCTCAGAGGAGGGTGGATCTGCACTGGATCAGAAGGGTGAATATAAGTATGAGACAGAGAAAGCAGGTCCAGTCATTTCTAGCTGATAGAACAGTGTGAACAATGGCCTAGAGATGTGAACATTCTTGGCCCACCTTGGGGGAAGGGCTGGTAGTGTGTCAAGGTCCCCGGGAGGAGAGGTAGCCATGATCCATCCCTTCTCTTGCTCCTGGGACTGGCTCTGTCAGTTGACTCCTCCCTTTCCAATATCTTCATAATTCCTCTCCGTTGGCTGCTTCTCTTTGGCCAAAACCTATAAACTCAGATCTGAAATACTTTTCCTTGCTTGATCGTTTCTCAGGCTGCTGTCCTTTGTCTCTTTCATTTCTTTCCACCCTTAGCCTCCTTTTCCTCCCTTCTCATTTCTCAATGCACTGTGTTCTGGGTTCTCTGTCCATTCCTGTCCTGAAGTGGTCCTGTAGGTCACCAGTGGCCAGAGTCCCTTACCATGTATTCTAGTCCCTTCTTATTTAGCCTTTTTCCACCACTTCCTGTGTTTTCTGTCTCACTGTCCTCTCAGGTCTCCTGAGTCTTCTATCACCTTTGACAGTTCTTCTCTGCCGCCCAATCCTAAAGGCTGATGTTTCATGGCATTTTTTCTGGGCTCCTTTCTTACAATCAACTACTCTCTCTGCGTAATGTCATTCACTCTTAAGATTTCAGTTACTTCTCCTAATTACTCCAGTGATTTCCAAACCTTGATCTGTGGCCTCTGTCTCTTTCCTGGGATTCCAACTCTCATGTCCCATCTCCTCCTGAGGACTCCACTTCTTTGACCCTTATGCACCTCCAAGTGAACATATTCCAAACCAAACTTCCCATCTTCTCCAGCAGTCCTAGCTCCTAGGTATCCTATCTCCATCCCCTTTACATAGTCCAAACCTGGGAGTGGTCCCCCCCCCCTCCTCCACATCCAATCTGTCAACACATCCTCCTACTTTCTATGTACGTCCTGAGTTTATTCTCTCCCTGTCACTGTTAGAGGGCTTAGTCATTGTTCACCTTGACCAGCTTTCGAACTAAAGTCTTGCCTTCCCTTTCGCTCCACTCAGATCCGTCTTTGAATATCTTTTAGAGTGATCATTCTAAAATCCTCTCATTCCTACGGTGAATGATTTAAATCATGCTACAGTCCTGATTGAAAGTGTGTAACTGTTTTCTGTGACCTACAACAGTAGTTCCCAATCCTTTTTGCATGGGGCTTTTTTCTGTCAGAAAACATTGTGGCTGCCCACATGGTAGCTGCACTCCTCTTCCCTGCTCGTGGAGCAATTCCATAAAACAAAAGCAACCATTTACAATTTATTTTGTTTCTAATAAATCATTAGTATACATGGGACCAAGAGTAATAATATATACAGAAACGTAAGATGTGTTCGGTCTGTAGACAGCGAGTGGTAGATTCTTGGCTCCTCGCAGTACCTACTTAGCATTAGTCAAGAGCCCCGGCCTTCAAGAGGACATCCAGATTAATCAGTCACCCAGAGAAGCTGCTTTAAACTCTTGAAGCTAATGTTTCCAGTCTCATCTCCAGTCATGCTGCTCTCCTCGCCCTGCTTCTCCACGTCAGCCCCACACGCAGCTCCCATTCCTCCCTCTTCTCACTCATCGCTCTTCCCAGGAATGTCCTTCCCTCCTTTTCTTTGCCTCATCTGATCCCACAGAATATTTTCCTTTTTTTCCACGCAACTCACAATTCATGCACCATCTCCAGTGAAGCATTTATTACGTTGTCCTGGGGTGGTTTTTACGTTTGTCTCCCTCACCAGATTCTGGGCTCCTAGGTGCAGAGCCTGGATCCAATTCATCTGTGAATCCAGGGCTCCTAGAAATGTGTCTGTTACACAAGAGGAGCTCCCGTGGTGGAGGCGGAGTCACGGTGACGGTCAGAATACCTTTCTTTCACAACCTCAGAAAGAGCAGTTTCCTGGCAGAAGAGAAGTAAAATCGCCCTGCCCCCGTGCCCAGGTCTCTCCCTTGGAATTAGCCCGCTCCACAGGAACAAGTGATAATCACGCCCGCACTTGGCCACAGAGTGTAGAAGGTTAGAGCTGGGAGGGCCTGCAGCTCCCATTCAGCACGGCTTCCTCATGTTGCACATCAGGGAGCAACACCGAGCCCTTCCTTTTCCATGTTCAGCAACACGCTTTTCAGCTTTCTCCATGTTCAGGTCTTGACTCATTTTCTTTGGCTCCTGACTTTTCTACATTCCTCCTCGTTTGTTAGAGCAAGTTACTCATTTACAGAAGGTGTAAAATTTGTTTGAGGCCTTCACACGAATGCCTGCAACCCATAGATAATTTATGTTTTAAAATGATTTAGACATGTCAGCCTTCTTCCTGGCCAAGTTCTTTACCCAGCAGTGTCCTGAGGAGGAATGAAATTGGCCGATTTGAATTCTAACTGCATTTACTTCTCTTGCCCAGGCCCTGGTAGAAGTGTGAATGGGCAGCAAAATGCCAAAGGCAAGGGGCCAGAGGAAGAGCAGCAACCTGGACATTCAGCCTCTGGAAAAATGAAAATTCTCTGGAGTCCACTCATTTCAGAGAGAAGAAGCTGCCTGGTTTCTACTTCTGCGTATTGAGCGTCAAATGCCAGGTATCAAACAGGAGACGGGTATTTATGTGGTGACGTGGATGAATTTGTGTGGGGGATGATTTGTATGGAGCTGTGAAGTAAGTAGATTGGGGAGAATGTGGAGAGAATCTGTCTTTGGCAAGATGCTGAGTGGCTGAAGTATCTTCAGGGCACTGCGTACAACATGGAAAAAATGACACACTCTTCTGTTGCATCCAAGTGACTGCACGGTCGCTTTGAGAACAACAAAGTGGTAGTTACTTCTGAAGTGTGTAGAAGAAAAATTAGCAAAAGGAAGTTATGACCTAGGATTTCTGAAGCGCTTGCCCAAGATCTAAGATACATTATCGCCTTTCCAAAGAGAGGAAGCCTGGGTGTCTCTCTGAATTTAAATGAGGTATTACTGCCAGCCGTTAAAAATAAAACTCCTACATCCAGTAGCCTGTGGGTGTGCAGGCATCCTTACCAATCTGTGTTCCATCTTTTGGCAAGTAAACATGACCTGAATTCATTTGTCTATTTATACTTTATACAGAATTCCTAATTCCAAGGGCTTAAAAGTTGTCAGGCTCCCAGATTCAAGTCTAGAGAAGTTAGAATCGTGGATTGTTTACAAAGCTTCTCCATCAAATGGAGCTGGTGTTAATTAACTCTGGCTTCCCTAGGTTCATTTCATATATTCCATGGTTGCTATGAAAAAATGGATCTGAATAACAAATGTACAGGCGGCACCATGAAGCAGAGTGTAGGCATGACATTTTTTCCTTGGGTTGCTTCTGTTACCAGTCAAACTTGCAGATGTGAGACTAGAGCATTTCTGACAATAAGTCCCACAGAAAGATGCTGCTCATTTATTTTGGGAGTGGGTTGTACTGTTGTGAGACGGCAGCTGTGTGTGGCAGAGCCCAGCATTATAACGCAAAGTTTGTCCTTTCTTAACACTTGCAAGACATTGGGTTATGGCATTTTAGAGGGAGATGGAACAGACAGAAGGCTGTGTTGAGAAGCAGCAGTTAAAATGCTGTAACTTGTAAAAATCCCTTTTGTGCAGTGTAATGTTTTCAGTTATTAAATGAGCATAATTTAAAGGGCAATTTACTTTTCAACATTTGTCCTGTTGTATATTCCTACCATGTTGGTCAGTTTTATTTCTTTGTAGACAATTTTCAACTTATGCAGTTCAATAGGAGTTCATGGGTATATTTAAATCTTAAGCCAAGAGGTTTACGTTGGTATTTCAGCAATTATATAATGTGAGCACTTTCCAAGTTTATTAAGTTCTACAAATACTCTATTGAAATGGAATATTCTGGACATAAAAAAGCCAGCAATGCATTGGTGGAGAATTGGACCTTTCGTTTTTCGCCCGATACATTTCTAGACAACACAATTGCGAACTCATTCTAAGGGGATTCCAAGGCAAAAGGGGGAAATAACCGTGTGTACCCCCCAGAGCAGGCTGACCTACTGTGACCAGCATGGCTTTGCCTGGGTTCATGTGGCAGAAAAACGCACGCACGCTCTGATGACAGACACATCTTTTTCCTTTTGGTTGTTGGCAGGATGCTCGCTGTAAACTGAAGCTGACTGAGTACTAAGCCGAGGCAGGGGGTGAGAAGGAAAGGAGAAGATAACCGAGTGCCCCAGCAGGAAAAGTGCACAATGTGTGTTTGTTTCCTCTATAAATCACCAGGCAAATGTCTAACTGTTTTTATATACACTCAAATCAAGTGTTTTGGGGGTCAGTGCTTCTGGAATAAAATGCTGCAAGCAGCCGGGGCCGTGGATGTACATCATATATTATTGTACTATTGTCTTGGTGTAGATGCTAGTGTCTGCTGACTCCGATTGATTCCGCTGCCTCAGTGTAAGTACGTAGTAGTGTCTGCGTCTTATGGAGCTGAAATTGAGATTTGGGTTTGGAACTGAGGTCACTTCACGTATTTTTTAAAAATTCTTCCTTCTGAGATTAGTCACTTGTATTCTCTTCTGCTTTAAGCCAGACTCTCCTAAAATAGTCTGCACTTTGAACAGACTGGGCATTGTTGGGTATTCATACTGCAGTTCCTTGGAAACCACGTTCATGAGTCAGAAAGCAAACAGCAGGCCTGTTGTATTGATACTATGATGTGTGTTCCTAACGTAGCACCTGACGTGTGTGTGTGAACTGGCCGAGTGTCACTCACCCACGAGTTGCTGTGCAGGATGCAGGGGAGGCTGGAGGTAATTGGAATATAACCCATGACTGTTTGGGTAAGGTGAAGGCATGCCATCTTAGAGGCAGGCCTTCCCTTCTGTTTCTCAGTGGGGCTCCTCTTTCCTTAATAGCGCTCACAGGTTTATTGCAGTGAGTGGAAGACAAGAGGCCATTTGCTTCCTGCACATCAATCACTATGGACCTGAGACCTCAGAGTCTGTACGTCAGAAAGCAGGCCACACAAGCCTTGCTCCTGAATTCTCAGAAAGCCCTCAGATATGTCAGCCAACTCCAAGAGTCCAATTAATCAGGGTCTATGGTGGGAAGAGGTGAGAAGAAAAACTCAAATGTGTTCAAATGATTAAGCAAAACAGATTGCTTATCTTTTGCCGTCTAAGCCAGGGGTCGGCAAAATACAGTCTTCAGCCTGATTTTGTACAGCCCACAAAGTAAAAATGATTTCTTACATTTTTAAAGATTTGTTTAAAAAGAAACACTAAAAGCGAAAAATATGGGATAGAGACTATGTGGCCCTAGAAACCTAAAATATTGACTATATGGCCTTTTACAGAAAAAGTTAGAGCTAGGAGGGTGCAATAATGAGAAATTTTTCATTTTTAGCTGCCACCCATTTCACTTCTCTTTGTCCCTTGAGTCCATCTGTATTGTCTGTCAGCACAGGAGAGGACTTATGCTTTGACTCAAGGGACCCTGTGAGACCCATGTGGAGTCTAGGGGTTTCTGGCCCCCCTTTCAGGCAGGCCTCACCACAATCCGAGTCTTCTCTACCTTGCATCCAGTAGGTAAGTGAAGGGAGAACCAAGGGCTTGCAGAAAGTGAGATGGAACATGGATTAGAACAATCTGCTCTAACTTCCCAGGCGTCTCAGGGCTTCCAGAGCAGCCCAGCCTCTCCGCAAGCACACGTGTTTATCAGATCTCCTGAGCCATTTGATACCTGGGTGTTTTTCTTCCAATACCCTTCTTAAAGAGCTGGCTCACCTCCAAGCTTTGGGGAAGATAAGATTCTAAACTAATTCCTGAAGTTTCTGGATGGAGAGAGACTGCCTTTCACTCCAGGCTGCTCCTCTTTGTTCTTTGATCTGACTCCCAGGAGAGCCATGAGCGTTTCTCCTGCTGCAGCTCTGCCTGAATATCGCCAGTAAGCTCTGCTCATGTGCCCACAGGTTGGTGACTGGGGGCTGGGGTTGGAGAAGAGGAACACCCTTTGTCTTGCTTTCTTTTTGGGCCAGACTTTCTCTTCTTGAAGGAGCACACTCCCAGGGCTAACGTGCTCCCTGAGATAGATATTTCCCACGTAAGCAGACTGAACAGCAAACCTAGGGTTTAAACAAGCTCTGGGGCTGGCATCAGTCACCATTTCCTTGAGAATCTCGACTCCCCTACTCTTCTTCATCCTCTTTGAGGTTGCCCGAGCTTAGGCCCTCGTCATCTCTCACTGAGACCAAGGGAGTGGTCCCTGCACTGGCGGCTTGAACCTAGAGTCCAACTCAGGCTACTCTCCACACTGCTCCCGGGGACCTGAAAACCTGGTCATGTCCCCGGAGGTTGGAACCTTTCTTCTGGTTCCCCACTGCCTACAGAGTAGAAGTGCAGCTCTGCTGCAACCTTGTGAGATCTGTCTGCTTTTCTGATAAGTTGCCCACTCCCTTCCCTTCCCATCTGTTTGCACTTACCCTCCAGTGGTGGTTACTGAGAAGTTGCTAAAGCAGATTGCATCATATGCACATACCTTTACTCACACTGGTTCCACCACCCAAAATGCCCTTCCCTGCTCTTTCCCCAGTTTGTTTCACTAATCCCTAGTCATGTTCAAGTTGAGGGGTCAAGGGTCATGTTAAGGACTGAATTGGGTCCCCTGAAGTCCTAACCACCAGTCCCTGTGAATATGACCTTATTTGGAAATAGGGTTTTTGCAGATGATTAAGTGAAGATGGGGTCATTAGAGTGGGTCCTAATCCAAAATGACTGGTGTCCTTATGAAAAGAGTGTATTTGGACACAGATGGACTTAGAGGAAAGACACTGTGAAGATTGTCTGCAAGCCAAGGAATGACGGAGGCTGTCACAGGTGAGGAGAGAGGCATGGAGCTGGTTCCCTTTCACGGCCCTCAGAAGGACCCAAGGCTGCTGACACCATGATGCTAGATTTTAACCTCCAGAACTGTGAGAAAGTAAGTTGTTTAAGCCGTCCAATTTGTAGTCTCTTGTCAGGGCAGCCTGAGAAAACTAATTCAGGTCATTTTTAGTGGAGAGCCTTTCTCGGTCCACATATAGTTAACATGACTAGCCTCTCATGTGCCCCAGCTTGTTCCTGATGTATCCCACAACCCCAGCTGTCATAACACAATAAAGCAGTACTTTTCAAATTATAATGTGCATAGGAATCACCTGGTAACCGGTTTAAATGCAGATTCTGGTTCATGAAGCCTGGGTCGGGCCTGAGACGCTGAATTTCCAGCAAGCTCCCCGGTGATGCTGATGCTGGTCCACAGGGCACATGCTGAGTGCCAAGACATAAGCACGCTTGTTTATGGGTCTGTCCATGGTACTGTAATGTGCCTGAGGGCAGGGACTCTGCCTTTGAATATCCAGTGCTTGGTGCAGTGCTGGGAACGTGACAGGCACATACTAAATGCTGGTTGAATGGTTGATGAATGAGTGAATGAATAAATGAATGAATCTGTGTTATTAGGTATGGAAGGGTTCACGGTCATTCCCAAGGTATGTTGGGCATATAATAATTAGACTGCCAAATGTCCCCTAACTTTCCTGCCCTTCAACATTTTTATTCATGTAAAACTCATCTTGGAGAGGGAAAGAAGCTCTAATCGTACACTTGAGGGAAAACATTCTGGAATGCCACACAGATGGTAGGGAGGTGTATCACTAATCTTTCAGCTGGATTTGAGTCAACCTTTTAACACCAGTTGGCAAAAGCCACCCCTTCCACCATCCTTCCTCCACATCTGCCCTTTGGGTAACTGCCCAGAACCTGGTCACTGAGAGCAGAGGGCAGGCAAGGAATGTAGATGACTAGATTCGTAGTAGCGTAGGAATCTGGCCTTGTACACTTAAAACGGCTCCCTGGGGTAGGTATCTCTGTTTATAGATAGAAAGTGGAGGCTTGAAGTAGTTTGTCCCAAGCTATCAAACTAATGAGTGACAGAACCAGGGGACAAACAGATTTAACAAAGCCTGTGTTTTTTCATCACACTGCAAAAAAGAGATCTAATGGTCTAACCGGCCACACTATTGGGATATCTACGCTACGTTCCCTCCTCCCAGTGGGAAGCTGAAAGCAGTAGATACTGCTCCGTAGCTCAGAGGCAGTTACTCAGTTGCTTTCCAGAGTATTCCAATTCTGATAGAGAGATGCCTCATTTTTCCGGTATCTTCAAAAACATGATATTTCTTCCTTTAGATGATTTCTTCCTATAATTAAAAAAAATTTTTTAACAATTTTGGATAGAATAATTCTAATATAGAGTACATTTGCTTTGTCTTTTTAAGTAAGATAAATCTTCTCTTAATGCTTCAGGGCCATTGTTAAGGATTGTCAGTCCCAGCACTATGCTGGAATTCATTCATATTGTTCATACAGATGTTACTGTAATACAGTGAACTGTTTGCCAAACATTAAGTGGTCTCAGATTTAATCTGTTTTGAGACAATAGTTCTCCTCTCATAGCTTTTTTTTTTTGTCCCTCCCTCAATATAAAGACTATCAGTTGTTCCTTTCTGCTGCTGTCAATGAATCTGCTTCTAACATGGTCTTGTTTCTAATTTGTTAATTTGTTTCTCAAGGATGAGAAACACTGATATGCAAGCTTATTAGAAATATAGGCGAAGTAAGAGTGAGGATATGAAGTGAGCATCTTAGAGGTTTCCTTCCGAGTTAGCACGTGAGATTCAGCACCTTTAAAGAGTTGCTTTTGGTTCCCTAGAGGTTTCTGTTCATTTCTTGGTTCTGAACATTACATTTTCAGGTTAAGGTCTTCTGAAAAATAAGATCTATACATACGCAATGGTGCTATTCAGTATAGTGGCTTTAGATTCCCTGTTGCCTATACAAAAGCTAATGACAGAAAAACCTCACTAACTTGGGACAACACTAAAGGGGAAGACATCCTGAATTAAACTTTTAAAACTTGATGTAATGTACTTTTCAAAATGTATGTCTCTTGCTTTCAAAATCAAAAAATGACTCATATTTGCTGCTAAGAAAAGGTTACCAAGACTTCTTGTTGGATGCTTTCTGTTGAATAGACAATCTTCATCTAGTTTTAAACAGTATGTCCACACAGTTTATTGTCTTAAGTAATTTAATGCTATTATCTTTTACGTTTTTACTTCCATGTAAAATCTAAAGAGTAAAAAGATGAACTCTAGTCTCAACCAGGTTGAATTACTGTAAATCCCTAATGAATAGGGTCTAGCTTTACTAGATATATGTATGTGTGTATATATCTACCTATATATTTTTTTAACTGCTAAAGAGTCACCTCAGTAACCTTTTGACATTTCACAATTAAATGTTTTCCTGTACCTTTGGGAAACAGTTTTAAAGCTGAAAGTTAATTTTATTTATATCTACTTACCAAGTTATATGCTATAGCTTCTCATTTAGAAAAATGAGAAGAGAACCAAGGAAGAACAAGCAAAGATGAAGAGCGGAAACTGGCCAAAATTAGATGTGATATATGTAAGGCAGGCTGGGGGCCAGAGGACGGCCCTGCTTTGATTGACTGGAATGTTTGGGCAAGAATGGATGGAAGGCGCAGCCCCGGGAGGCAGCCAAGTCCTTATTGTTACAGACAAATGACCCTTAGTTTCTTCCAAAAAAATAGCATTTGGAAAGTCAGTGTGGTTTATCTAAAAAGAAATCTGTACTAGTAAATTAGTTCTTTTAAAAATACAAACAAACCGTAAGGGTTATTTTCTAGGCTGCGTTTTCATTCCAAATAGCTTTTGAATAAAGAGATCCACTACAGGCTAAAAGTACATTCATCTCAGATAATGCAACAAGGTTGAGTTCTAACAGGATTTCCTGGTTTAACAGAAGCTTTCCATAACAAAATAACTGTAGTCTAGCAAAACAAGGAGACCATACTTTAAATGTCTCTTTTCTTACATTTTATTCTTTTGAAATAATAGCACAGTTTTTTTTTCTTGTTTCAAGAAGTTTTTATGATGAATGAAATAGGCTAATACATTGGAATTTAGAACGAAACACTGGGCAAACATGCAGCTTAAGAAAATTTACAGCTTGCTAGCCAGAACCACATCTGTTGGGCAAGAAGTCTTCATAAAATAATTATGAATATAAATAGTTAACTTTGGTTTCTGTTGATCATAAAAAAAGTTAAGGGCCATTACTTTGGCAATAATAGTACTATCCAAAAAAGAAAGAAAGGAAAAATAATATAGAAAGGACACTTTTATAAGATGTATGTTCACACAATCTAAACAGGCTCTTAAAGAAATGCAGCCACTTAGGTGCAAATTAAATAGTCTCCTCAACTTCAGTTGTTTTTAACCACTATTTTACTGACCTTGTTTTTTATTATTCTGATTGAAGGAAAAAGCTGTTTGCACAGAGTGCTTCAAAGAGCAGGAAACTCTATCAATAATCTCCTCTAAGCTTGCTGCTCATCCACATCAAAAGGGCTTAACCATCTATTTACTTGTCCCCCGTCAGAGAGATGGCCTTTTACTGCTCCAAAAGGATCTAGACTCCTCCCCAACTGTGGGAGAGGAATCTGCATTCTACTAGGGAACATGTAAATTGTATTTGCCTACACCTACAACTCTTGTATCTTTCCTTTAGAAGCTGAAAATTGCTAAGTCATCAGAAACCCAGGGGGGAAAAAGGAAGAACAAGATGTCAGCGAGACTCCCCATAGCCTATGAAAACTCCGTGATAGTTTCTTACTAACTAGAAAAGATTTCGCAATAAAAGGCATTCATTTTATATATATATATACACACACACACACACACACACACACACACACATATAAAAGCTTCCTCTTCTTTCTGTATCATTGAAATTAAAGTTTGTATACAAATTAACTTGCATTGAATTACCACGCCCCTCGTTTTCAAAATTGCTTCTCAGAGAAGCATAGACCTTTTTCAGAACATTTAAAAATAGATTTAAACAGAAGTTCTAATTTTAAAAAAGCCATATAGAGAAAAGCAGTGTTATCACAGAGTCCATTTTGCAGGTGAACAAGGACAGTCTGTTAGAGACAAGAATTACTCGTGGCCCTATGATCTGACTACAGGAATGCTTCTAATACTCAGGTCACTCATGTGATTACATTTGATGTAGTCTGTATCTCTATCTGCGTCCAGGATAAATTAATGGACATGGTTCATTGACATTGTATGCTTTGGTTATCTACTTTTCCACCCACTTGAAAAAAAATTCCATACGTGTGCTAAACTCTTCCTTAGTCTTGTGTTTTATTATGAGGAATGAATTTTAATTGCTTTTTGGCCAAGAGAAAATGTTTGGCTTCAATATCATGCCAGACATTTTTTTTTTTTAAGTTTGTAAGACCTTAGTGACTTGTCCTTGGAAAACAGGGTCGTGTGTGTGTATTGTTTTTAAGTAAATGCTGAGACATTTAAGTAAATGTTTTTAAGTAAATTTGATTCTTTATTTTAAACAATCTTAATCTCCCTGTTACAGTTGTGGTTATGGGTGAGAAACTCATGGCCTCAGTGTTCCAATGATCCAACTTTCTGATTACTCAGACTGCACCTCCAGAAAACCCCAATGTCTTCCCTCAGGAGAGGCTACGCCAACCAACTCTAATGTCCTGATTGATCTTCCTCCGTCAGCGAGTCGACAAATAGTTCACGTGCCAAAGGGGACGGCCTCTTTCCCATCCATCCTCAACTACCTCACCCATGTGCACTGTAGAAATGGATTTTTTCTTTCTGTGAGAATCCAGGTCATCTGAATTGGGTGTTCTGTCGGCTTTTTGTGGTAGGGGAAAAGCACTCTGCCCTTCTGCTGGAAAGTGTGTCTCACCCTGGTCTGTTATCTTCCTTTTGTGTAGAGTGAGGTAAAGAAATGATTTATCCTCTCAACAGCATGCTCCGCCTTGTCTCGCTGACTTCCCTTCCAGCCTCTCCATGGGATTTGAGAATTTATATTTCCTTGCTTTTGTTTGCTGATTGTATAAAGGATTTTTATCTTCTTGTTTCAAGTAAAGTCTCACAAGATAGGATTTCCTTTCTTTAGTAACACTTTGTCCCCTAAGCATATTTTAAGGTTTTTTTCTTGAGTTTGTTCACACTCAGTTTCACTCTTACTTTGTCTCTTTTCTCGTGTCTACTTTAAGAAGGCATGGCTTTTCAGCTCTATCTGTTGTCTTTTCCTTCCCCACCCCCCTCCCCTCCCAAGGGCAGACTCTTGGCTCTCTGTCCCCTGTCTTCCTTCACTGTTATTTAACGTGATCTAAAAGGGGAAGTGCAGCGTCCACCCCACAGGCTACTATTTTTTTGTTTCGAAAAGTACCGCCAGTCAGAACTTAAACCTGTACTGAATAGCTGTTCTCAAATTAGAATCACCTACTGTCATCCACCTAGTGTCACTGGTCCTTGGGGTGTAAGCTTAGCTCCACAGGTGAAATGGAATATGCACCAGAGGGAACAAAAGTACAAAGACTGTCATTCTCTGGGCTCCCACCTCCCTAATCACTAGCCGAGCAAGACTCAGCACAGCAAACACTTTAGGCCTGGGACGTACAGTGTTTCACACCAGACTGTGTGTGTGGAATAGATATTAATTTTTGTAAGAATGAAAACGTGATGAGTTTCATAGAAGACAAAAGAAATAAGATTGCAAGTTAAATTCAGTTTGTATAAAATAATTACGACAGAAGTAGTATTTGTAAGATACTTTCCAGGCTGCAGTTAATGGCTTACATTTTTTAAAGAAAATATTCTGTATAATAAAATTCCCAGTCAATGAAATTGGAAGGTGCCTAGAATTTGCTGTAGGCAAATTTGCTTTGTATTTAGTTAACTCACTGGTTTTGAAGTTTTTCTGTTAAATAATACTTTAAAAAAATTTAACTGATAGGTGGTAGCATTAGTTTGATTCAGGTTTATCACAAGGTATAAAGTAAAAGACACAATAAGTTGTATTTGAGGCAGCAATGAAAGGTTAAGTTTTAAGGCAGCAATGAAAAAGTCTGGCTCTAAACATTTCTCATGTTAGCAAAAGCAGCAAAAAGTTACCATCAGCATTTTCAAACATTAATTAACTCTACCATCTTAGAGAATCAGCAGGAGAAAAATCATTGCCCTGAGCTGTATAGGACAGCATCTTATGAGATAATTCTTGGTATGCAGTAAGGAGAAAAGGCCAGAAAGGGCTAACTAAAAAGCAAGAGGTTTCAGAAGCACAGCAAAGGTTTATCTGACTTCCTCCATCCCACTTCAGAATCACCAGCTTTTATGATTGTGTCAGGTGTTTTTTATGTGTATGCCATCGAGGCCTTACATCACGGTCTAAAGATACGTAAAAAAATGTGCAAGAGGATTTTTAGGGCAGTGAAACTATAAATGCTTCTGTATGAAGCTATAATGCTGGATACACGTCGCTCAGTATACATATGTCCAAACCCACAGGATGTACATCACCAAGAGTGGTCTTTCAGTGGTCATGTGTCAGCGTAGGCTCAGTTGTGACAAATATACCACTCTGCTGGAGGATGTTGCTGGGAGGCTCTGCGCGTGTGAGGACAGAGGTATAAGGGCAATCTCTGTACCTTCCTCTCAATTTTGCTGTGAATCTAAACTGCTCTAAAAAATAAATCAGTTTTTAAAAATGTACATAGCAGACACCTTCCCACCTCCCCTGCACCTTCTTTTCAGTTCAGCTTTTCAAATGCTTTGTAGTAAAAGAGAGCACGTAAGTAGCCTCCAGACATGTCCTATATCTATAGGACCATAGAATTTGTCAACTACATAAGGCATTTTGGGGGAGAGGAGGGACCACTATTAATAATTGTGTAGAGACAACAGGCACCTGGGACTATTCCAGCAAAACAGGATGTATGATTCTACTGTTTACCAGCATTTTTAGACTATGAAAGTAATGTAGCAACATAATGGAAAGTTTGAAAACTAGGAGGAAAAACATAATCTCACCATCCTAAAACAACCACTCAGTTAATAATTTTGGAACATTCACTTCCAATGTTTTCCATATTTTTTTTTTTACAGTGGCAGTCCTACTATGTATGTGATTTGGTGTCCTGTATTTTTTTTAATTTTATGTATACTTTTTCATATTTCTAGTTTTCAAAATCATTTTAATGTCAATTTTAGTATTCCAGGAAGTGTATCTACCATTTATTTAGTCATGTGTTTGATTTATTTTAGATGCACATAAAGAAAGCTCTTGTTACTCAAAGTGTGGCCTACAGACCAGTAGCATGGGTATCACCTGAGAGCTTGTTAGAAACACACAGTCCCATTGCGAAAGCCCCAAGCAAATCTGAATCTGCCCGTCAAGAAAACCTCCAAGGGGTGTACATCAGAGCACTGAATTCATCTACCTATAAATAATGCTGCTGTGAACATCTTCACGCACACGTATTGTGGATAGTTTAGTTGTATCCAATCCCGAGAAGAGAGATTATGAGTTGAAAGGACTTGCAGATTTTTATGATGGCCAGAATTGCAGGGGAGTACTTAAAGGGCCAGAAGGGCAGGTGTGACTGAGTGCTGTAGCCTGAGGACTGGTCCAATTAGTACCATCTGTTGGCTGGTGGATTATGACTGACCCGTTGGGGCCCTCTGGTGCTAAAAGCTCTACCGTTTAAAGAACAAGCCTCATACTCCCATCTGGAGGCAGAGCTGGAGAGAAACTTTCTGTTCCATCTCCCTGCCCCATAGACTCACAGAGCTCGTTGCAGTGCCCATCAGATTGCAAGGCTGACAACTCCTACATCTCCTAGACACAGGCCAGAAACCTCCTTAAGTTTCATGTGCAGGGAATTCATTCCTTACTTTCTCGGAGTCATGAAGAGAAACGCTTCTTCGGGGGGCCTTTAGATTCACCTTCCAAGCCACAGTAATTTTAGCTTGGCTCTGGCATCTGTACCCCAGAGGATCACTGTGCTGCCTCCCTGACGGCTCCTAAGTCTCTCTTCCTCCCCAGGAGCTGCAGATACTTTCCTTAACAGACAATCCCAGCCCTTTAGGGGGTCTGTGATTCCAGTGCTTGTGCCATCCTGCTGGATTCCGGCATATTATCTGGACTTTGCTCATCACTGCTTTCATGTCTGACCTGGTTTTCTGCTCCGGCGTCTCCAGTTTTTCATCTGGCCTGTGGGTTGCTGTTTTTCTTGGGACAATGTCACATGTGAGTTTTATGATACGCTCTCCTGATAGTGATATTGTCCAGACGCTCAGTTTGTTTCTTAGTGGTCTTAAGCCTGCCCATCAAAACTGCCACCCATCAGGCCGGCTTATCTGTGAAGATGTCTGGGGTAGAGTCTGGCAGCTTCATCCTGCTGCTTCACCTTCATTTAAGGATGATCTCAAATGAACATCTGGATTTGTCTTAAGATAACTACGATATCAGTGTCCATCCTGACAGATTTGAGCAGGTCACTACCATGCCTCCGCTATTTCTTCTGAAAACGTTTTCCCTTTTCCATCAATGACAGAGCTTAGCATTATCTCAGAGAGAAATGGAAGAGTGTTTTCGGTGACCTGCGTTTCTTTATGGGATTCAACCTGTTCAGTCTCACATGATGTTTATGTAATCACCTTTGGTGTTCAAGCATGATGCTGTAACAAGCATCATTTGGAACTCTTTGTATGAGAGAGAGAGAGAGATTGAGAGTCTGAGCGTTACCTGGAGTTCATTTTGCTCTGAAATAGGCCAAGTGCAGTAACTTGTCCCCAAGATGATTTCCACCCATTCCTTCCTGTATGCACATTCTACTGCTCAACCATTCTCCCGTTGAGCAGTAGAATCTATGCCTCCACCACTTTGAATCCAAGCTGATCTGTGAGTGCTGTGACCAGTTGAATGCCGAATAAGTGAGACTAAAGCATAAGAATGCTGATAGCTTCTTGCAGTGCTCACGCTGGGTGGGGGAATTCGGCCATGATGTAAGAAATCTGACTACCCGAAGGCTGCCATGCTGTGAGCAACCCCAAGGTAGCCAAGCGGGAAAGCTACGTGGACAGAGGTACGACCGATAAGCCCACAGCCATTTCAGCCCATATGCGAGGCATGTGAGTGAAGAAACCTTTAGAAAACTCCAGTCTCCGTCTCCAGCCAGCTGAAATTATGAGGGAGCCCTGATGAGAAGTACCCAGCCGAGCCCTGAGAGCCTCAGAGCCATGAATAGCTGTATCAGCCCTGATTTGGGGGCGGTTGGTTAGGCAGCGGTGGGTACCTGGAATACCGAGTGTCTGTTCTTTATAAGGGAAAAATAGATCGCTGCCTCAGATCCAAAGTAGTAAAACAGTTGCGTCTGTAATTATGACCTAGGGTTTGAAGTTCGGCTTCAATTTGTCTTTAAGAGCTACAGCAGGCTAAATTACTCCAGAAGGGTCAAGTGTTACAGCTGCTTTATTTTTTTATTAATTTTTTCTTTTTTCTTTTTTTAGATGTATTTTTGTTGAAGTATAGTCAGTTTACAGTGTTCTGTCAATTTCTGGTGTACAGCACAATACTTCAGTCATGTGGGAACATACATTCATTTTCATATTCATAAGTTACTACAAGATACTGAGTCTAGTCCCCTGTGCTATGCAGTGTGAACTTGTTTGTGGCTACTTTAGTTTGCTACTTGGTTGTGGCTTAGATGTGCTGGCTGATGGAAGACTTCAGTTCAGCGCTGATGGACTAGCAGTGTTCTAGGACTTCACTCTTGGCGCGTCTGAAATTACTAATGTTAACTACAGTGTGAAAATAGGCGATAGTCATAGAAAGTTAGAGGAAGAAGGAGTCATATATATAGAAGTCACCTAGTCCAGTCACCTATTTTTTTTAGATGAAGTAAACAGAAAGGCACAGAGGTGAAGTGTCTTGCCCAGATCACAGAGCTGGTTGGTATCAATGTCGAGACTAGAATTCGGGTCTTCTGGCCTGAGATGAGCTCCTTTCACCATATCCCTCTGCCTCTTGAATGCTGAAGAAACACCCTGGAAATGAGCATGTCGTGCGGCTTTATCGTCCCTTCCATTTATTGTGTATGTCCTTTGTGCTATTGATCTATATGATGATGCTAAAATACTGACCTTATAGGTTTATTATGAGGGTTAAAGACACAGCTTGTGGAAATTAACTGGCACTGTGTACTTCATAACTGGTAAATATTGTCTTCCAGAGCCTGGTAAGACAAATTCTTTGGATAACCATCTCAAGGGCCTTTAAATTGAAAGAATTTCCCCCACAAAGGGTACCCTAGGTGTGAGAAATTCACCACTGGGGAGGGCTGCAGAAGGGCATTGAGTATCAGCCCAAGTTCTAACCCAGACAAGCAGACATTTAAACGACCTGTGAGAAAAGAAAAGAGTGGGATGTGTATAATTAGCATGAGCGCATGGAACAACTCACCATCCTGCAAAGGGAAACGGGGCTGAGTCAGCTCTGGTCACGGGAACAAGAAGGGAGCGGGCTGGGGGTCTGGAGTTTTTTCTGTCCACTTTTTATAAAAAGAAGGACCTCTAGCTGTCTGTCTGTCTGCTGAGGAGGCGATCCATCACCCGGTCTGTGAAAGGAGCTTTCTTTGGGCCCATCTCTCCAGACTTGTGTTGTGGTTACTTGTCTCACTGTGGTTATCCCCACGTCTGCCTCTCTGTCTCCCTTGTATCACATGTACTGTGTGTGTAAAACTCTTTAAGTGGAGTCTGGGAATGGTTTTGAATACATTCAGAGCAATAAGCCAGAACCTCCACCTTTTAATACCTGCTTCTGCCATTTCTCATCAGTGGGGCTGTGCGCACATGTGGGGAGCAGCCGCCCGTGACGGAGCGGGGCCTCACTGCGCAAAGAGAAGCAGATGGGGAGAAAAGGGAGCTTTTGTACCAACACCTGTCTGGCCGCTGGGACCAGGAAAGGGGTTCTAGCAGCCGCGAGGGACAGAGTCCAGGTTGTGGACACAGTCACCAAGGATGCCACAGGCTATCATGGCGATTCAAGTGATGCGCAGGAAAAATGATTCTCACTAGTTTTCTGCTCACCGCGTGGTACGGTGAAGTTGTTTCAAAGCTGTTGGCAGACACCTTTGGAGTTAGACTGATGGGTTCAGTTTCCAGGTCTGCTGCTGGTTGGCTTTATGATTTGCGGCAAGCTATTTGACTTCTTTGAGCTGCAATTTCCTCACCCCGAAAAATGGGGGTGATAAGAATGCCTGCTTTATAGGCAGGTTGTAAAGAAGATTATGTGAAAATAGTGGAAGGAAAGTGCCTATCACTGCCCTGGAATATTGCAGATGCTTCATAAAGTATAGCCATTAGTATGTCGGTAATGATTTTCAAAATAAAAGCAGGGAAATGCTGTAAAGTGAATAAAATTAGCTTATTCAGTTAGGCTCAATCTTCAACCTAACACTTAAAACATCTCTTAACCTCCCTGGACCTATTTAATAAGGATCATTTTGTTTGACCCATTCACAGATTTGGTGAATCTTAATCTTAGGTCTACCTGGACTTTCTTTTCTCTGCAACATCAAGAGGTCTAACTCCAGAAGATGTGAGGGACCACAGGATTTTAACCTGGGGGTCAGGATTGGTCTGAATTTGTTTATGAGACAAATTCAGGGATTTTTTTTTGGTGGGAAATTGTTTGAGCTCCTCCTCAAAAGGATGCATTATAAACATTTACTACTATTGTTTATGCTTCTAAAATGTTAATGTTCTGTATAAAGAGTGCAAAAGGAACTTCTAGTCCTACGTATTTTGCTAACAGTTTTGTAATAAGTATAGCAGTGAATTGTGTTTATAGCCTCAACTAATAATAAAAAAGAAAAACAACCATTCAGTGAGTGCCTGCTATGTGCCAGGCATGTCACAATCCTCCTCTGAGGACTGTCGCAGTCCCATGTTACGTAGGAGAGATCTGAGGCTCTGAGAGCTTCAGTCCTTACTGAAATCCCTGTGGGCAATTGGTGGCGTAGGGGTTTGGATGCAGATCTGTCTGATTCCAAAGCTCTTGCTCTGTCCAGCCCATTTTATTGCCTCCCGGTTCAGCTGCATTTGCTTGACTTTTATGAGGACCCAATAGAAACAGCCTCACAGTTTTCTTAGGCTGTTGAGATTCTGTAAACCATCCTTGCTCTCATCTTTGGGATGGCTCTGCTGCTTCCCCTCAGTCCAGACAATAGAAACTCTCTGTGCATATGTCAGTTATTTCAGGATGCTGAGTGTGAAACTTTTAATCAAGTATTTCAGGGGAAGGCCACATCTGGAAACAGTTGTCCAGATGTTATAAACTACTTTAGCCAGCAGTTGCCAGACTGCTGTCCAGGTGATGAGTATAGGACCCCTCTCCATATGTGGAAGATATTCTGGAGGGACTGAGAGCTGGGAAGTTTTTAACTACTAGTCTGTGTTCTTCCCTGGAAGGGACGACAGTGACTTGTGTCCCCAAGACCAAGGGTGACCTGATGACTCAGAAGAATCTCTGAGCTAAAGAATAAATGGCCCCCTTTTTCTCACGATCCCTAACACCTTACCTACCCTGAAAGAGGGGTTGGGAAGTAATCTGTACAGCTACAGTGCTGTGGGCACCTGCACCCCACACCTCAAATTCAGGACTTTGTTTATGGGTTGCTTTCTTTCCCCTCGATCTTCTGCAGAGAAAGCTCTGAGTCCCAGAGCTGCCCCAGAGAGAAGCACTGTGGAGTTAGAGAGTTACTGCTGCTGAGAGAGAGGGCATAGGGCAGTGCTTCTGCCGTGAGGTCCAGAAGTTTTAAGAACTGGAATCACCATCTGCAGGTGGGAGGGCTCCCTGTGACTCACACAGCTATGTTGTAGGACAGAAATGACACAGGCAACTGAGTTCTAATCAAACTTTATGATTTGTTCTATATCACACAGCCTCTTGGTTTTGATCTCCGTGTTCATTGCTACTGTTGTCAGTTGAAGCCAGCCTACTCATTAAAGAAGCAATAGGGCATCAAGCAAAAAAGAATGAAAAAACATAGATTTGGAAGTTAAGCTATCTGCATTCAAATCTATTGTTTTCTACCTGTGTGCCCTAGGATGAGTTAACCTCAGTCTCTCTAAGCTTCAGTTTTCTTCCATGAAAAATTGGTAACATGACTAATATCAAGCTTCATAGGGTGGCTGTGAAGATTATTATTGGTAGTAAATGTACAATAGAGGACTGATTAAACAAATGAGCCATGTGATAGAATGCCATATAGTCATAAAAAACCATGCTGTAGGAGATGATGCATGTAGAGCAGTTAGCACTTGCAATACCCCCTGAACATCGTTATTGTGGAGGTGGCGGCTGGTGACCATTTGTTCCAAGAAAACTTGATGTCTTCCTGTCAGCTGGAAGGAGAATGGCAGGTGTTGGGGTCACTTGCATTTAAACTCGATTGGCTAGTGATTTGGGCCAGAGAAGGAAAGGCTGACGGGAAGGGACTGAGACCCAGTGATGCTGTTGACATTCACACTAGCAGACTCAGTTTGTAATCTGGTCCAGCCAGCTTGATTCAAAATCAGTCTCTCCACAGGAATTTCACACATGCAAATGAGAATTTCGATGGTCCTTGGAAAATAACCTCTAGTTTAGTCTACACAGCCCTGCCAGTTGAGAGCCAAAGTCCCCAGGGGGTCCAGGTACACTGCACAGTTGCTCTCGTCCAATCCCAGCCTCGGGAACCACAGGGCCTACCTTCCAGTCCTGGAGGACACTCTCAGCATTGCTACTGAGTGAGCAAGCCCTGTGCTTATTTCTGAGCAGAGGGAGCCAGGTAGCACTTAGGCTAGGAAACAAAAGTGAACCCTCATTAGCCCCCAGTGTTAAGTGATATGTTCAAGCAAAAATGTCAGTTTAACCTTTAAGGATGAGAATCTTTGGTCTATAAAGCCAGCAGGACCCTTTCAAGGTCTACCCATTTACAAACTTTTCATGATACAGTCAACATTTTGGATCAGGATTATATGCCTGTAATTATTCACTTACTCCTTGAGAACTTTTATAGATTTTTTTTAACTTTTTTTTCAGAAGAGTAAAATAGTTGAGCTCTTGGAAATATTTAAGTATAATTTTGCTTTGTTTTATCCAATACATCTGGATTAATTTAGCCCCAGACAAAGATCCATTAGCATCAAACAAAACTGTTGCCTTCAAACCATATTTTTGACTAAAAATTTCCACCTTAAAACAAATGATTTTTATATAGTTTGATACAGAGGAGACTCATGCATGCTCTTACTTCTTGGATAACCCCTTGACATTTACTTTTTTCCTTCTTTCCCTGAAATGTGGACTATCCTTGGTCTTCTCCCCTCATCTTGTGGTGTGACTGCAGGCATCTTAGTTACCTCTGTTGGTTTACCTGTCACCTCTATTCAGGTACCATCCAAATAGTGACACTAGGAGAAAAAACAGAATGAGCACTGCTCCACATGTATCAAGCCTCCGGGATGTTCAAATAGAAAAGTCTAGCAGATGCATGCAGAGACACTCTTAAGCAAAAGCTTTATTCAACTTTCTCTCATCTATAATCATTCCTTGAAAAAGCTCCTGTTTGAATAAATCATGAGCCATATCGGTTTGCCAGAGAGACTGATGAAGCAGGTCTATTTTTCTAACTCCTTTTTTTTCCCTAGCCTGTGGGGTCTCCCATTTCATGCTTCTGTTTATCCAAGTTTTATTTACAATATCCTAATAAATCTCTGTGCTCTAGGATCATGTGGACATGAAGACAGTTTCAGGGGTTACCCATGAGTGTTGTAACGTTATGAACCATATGGCAATGCTTTACTGTCAAGGACACGGGGATCTCACTGTGTGAGACTGAAGTCAGGCTTCTTGCTCTGGACTTAAGGAAAGCGATTCAGACAGAGGACCAGATGGAGTCTTACACAGACCCTGTCCAAACCACCACTGGGCTAGGAATAGTGAGAAATGCCCATGTTACCCCTTCGATGATGACACGTAGGAAGCAAATTACTTCCATAACAAAAGTGTAAGTAAAAATTCTTATTGTGCAAATGTCCCCAAGTCTCACCTGCCTGCAGGTATAAATGAAGTCAGATCAGTGTCACTTCCTTAGCCTCCTTCCAAGGAGACTCCCCTCCATCATTTAGGGGAGTCTCCAGGACTGTCCTACATGGGTTAATATTGATATTATTCTATCTGGACATACATTTGGTATATATTGTTTTGTCATCTCCTTTTTCACTTAGTGTACTGTGAACTTTCTCCTATGGGTAGATATTTTTTCTGTAGCATGATTTTTTACGACTATATGGTATTCCATCACATGGCTAATTTGTTTAATCAGTCCTCTATTATTGTACATTTACTACCAATAATAAGTAATTCTTTGGTGATTGTCTTTGCACACACCTCTAATTGTCCTGAAATAATTTCTGGGCATAGAATTGCTTGGCCAAGGCTGTGCTCATCATAAAGTGTTAATTCTATTATTAATAAATCATGATAATGATATTAAGTACTACTAAACGTTGGGCCAATGGGGCAATTCCTCTGGAGAGAGCTCTTGAAAACCAAAAATACAACACTTACAGTCTTTTAAAAAATGCATTTTAAGAAACAAGAACCATTCCAAATTGATCAATACAAAGGAACAGTTTTGAATTTTTGAGACCCCTTTGTAATCTGACATTTTTGTTTCCTAAAATTTAATTTAGGTACAGTATTTTTAGGTAGGAGTGGTAAACATCCATTTAAAATGAATAATGTATAAATTGTTGATTTGCAATATTTATCATCAATAAATCGGGCAAATCTGAACAAATATTTTCAAAAAAAGCTCAGCATCCGGAAGTTTGTTACTTCTCTGCTAGAGAGATTTAAAGTTCCAGTGGTCCATAAGGAATTAAGTGGAATGTATGACTTGTATCCTTAACTAGATCTTAAGAGAAAGGAGTTGTCACCAATATGATTTGACCAAACGTCTTATAAAAGACACCACCAAGAACGGCGCTTGGAAGCACGGGCAGCCAGACACCCCTGGCAGCTCCATCCTTCTGTGCTTTAATAACTCACTGGCAACAGGATGAAGTAGTTTATGTTCCAGACTTTGCCTCCTGGTATCTAGATTTTTATAGGTGTTTTGACTGAGGTGTAGAGGAGGCATTTTTTTGGCTGCTGATTTCTATTCCAGATTGTGGGATGTGAATAATTTGGTAAATTAACATCAATGGGTTAGACTGTTCTTTGTTACCAAATGCCCCTAGGCTGCCTGTTCCACTGGATGCTCACGTTAATTTGCAACCACATGAGGATGGCTGCTGGGCACACACGCCCAAGTTAAATTTCCTTTTGCAGGCTTTCCCCCTATTTTGGATATTCAGGTAGCCACTGAAGTCTGAGGCAGCCCTCTCTTGTGCATTCATAATTCTGGCTAAACCTAGGGCTTCCAAAACTAATATCAGGGAGGAAAGATCCAAACCTTAGTGCTTTTGTGGCTTTTTTTTCCCCCTCGGGGCCAGCTTTCAGCCGTGATCCCAATGATCAGTCTGTCCTCCTAGCTATATAAGAAATGCATAAACTGTGTGTGCTACAAATGATGTTTTTCTAGCCTGTCCGTATAGCCTATTAAACCGGAGTTGGCAGTTTTCCATCTCTTAGGAGAAGCATTTGGCATAAATAATATTGTCATTTGGGAAGGCTAGACGTGGTTTGAAGAAGTGACCTTGTATAAATATTGTCTGAGGTATGACTGAGGCTAAATTATATGACAGGGAGCTAGTATACTCTGGGCTCTGGGCCCTCCTGGTGATGAAGTTGCTTCTTGTAGGAATGGAATCATTTGAATTGAAAATGTAATCAAATACATCAGAGGCTATTAAAAACACACACACACACACAGGAAACAGCCTATTTGTGAACCCCCAGGGTCCAGAGGATGGCAAAAGGGTGCTGAATTTCTTTGTTATTCAAATGGCTTTGCTTTTTTAAGGGACAAGATGTCCTAGAAAGTGCCTTTGTCCTTGCCATGGGACTTCCCTCAGTGTGGAGGCTCCCGAGCATGCCAGACGTTTGCTGACTCGCCACCCACGCTTGAGGGGAGCGGCTGGCACTGAACACAGGGTTGCTGGCTGTTTGCGGGTGACCTGGCATATCAGCACAAGACAGTTACTTTCCATTCCCCTCTCTACATCCCACTTGAGGATTTCGTTCTTCTTTCCTGGCCTGTGTTGCTCTGATCGCCTCCTAATTATACAGAACTTCTCTTCACTTTCTCTTCCTTCTGTTAGATGATTGGCCAGAGCTGTCTTTCAAAAGCATGATTTTGTTTTCATCAGTCCATCAATGTATCCATTCACTCAACAAATATTTATTGGGTGCCAACCGTGTGTCAAGCACTTTGTTCCCTGCTATAATAAGATTTCTGGTCTAGTGAGGGAGAGAGATAGTTGACAAAGAATTCCAGTACTGGATATATGTCAGTATAAATTAGTGTGAGCATTCTGTAGGAAAGAAGGAGGGTTCTTTGATGGTACGTAGAAAACAAAGGAACCTCATCAGGACTGAGGAGTCAGGACGGCTCCTCTGAGGAAGTGAGTAGGTTGTAGTGTGAGCTTGCATAGTTGTGAGTCTCCACTCAGCAAAGGAGAGGCCTTGGGGAGTGGGGGCAGGATGGGGTGTGGAGTGTTTTCCAAACAGAGTAGCATGCAGGTCAGGGGAAGCACGGGGCCAGGGGAGAAATGGAGAGAAGGTTGCTGTGGCTGGAAGATGGAGAGTGAGGGCCACACAGGGAGGGATGTATAAGCTCTGTAGAGAATTGTGGTCTCTATCTAGAGCAGTGGGAGGCCATTAACGAGCCTTTGAGCCGGCTGTGACTTGATCAGACTTGTGTTTGGAAAAGACAATGTGGGCTGCAGTGGGGAGAATTAATTGGTGGTGGACAAAGAGCTCTGGAGCGAGAGGCCATAGTGAAGACAGGTTTTTAGCAGTGGAGATGAGAAACAGACAGGCTTGAGCTTTACTTACGTGGGGGAAAAAACCCACAGGGTTTGACAATGCACTGGACATGAGGCAAAGGGAATCATCAAGGGTGACCCCGAGACTCCAATTTATGCAACTGGATTGGCTGAGGTGCGATTCACTGAGTGAGGGATCACTGAAAGAGAGGCTTAAAATCATGAGCAAAGGTGGCCTTGAACTGGGGAGAAAACTTGATGATGTTCAAGGAATAGCAAGGGGGAGAGCGGCAGATAAAGCCACAGAGGTGTGACTGGGGAAGGCAGCAGATGTAGGCCACCAGAAAAGGATGCCAGCTTTCACTTGAGTGGTAGGGGAAGCTATCGGAGGGTTCTGAGTAGAGGAATTACATGATCTGACTTTCATTTGTGAAAGATTACCGTGGCTTCCGTATGGAGAAAAGACTAGGAAGGTAAGACCAACATCAGGGAGGCCAGTTGGGTGACAGTTACAGTAATCCCAGTGGAAGATGGTGGTGGTGACTGACTTCAGGGCAGTAGCCGAGAAGGTGGTGAGATGCGGTTAGGACCTGGACAGATGTTTAATACAGAACCAGCAGCATTTCCCGACAGATTGGATATAGTGGGAAGGAAAGAGAGGAGTGAAGGATGATACCAGGATTTTTGGCTTGAGCTTTTTGCCATTCACTAAGATGTATTAGACTACTGGAGATTAAGGAGTTTGGTTTTGAAAATTAGGTTTGAGATCCTTTTTGTATATTTAACTTAAAAGAGTAAGTAAGCTGTTGGACATACGAGTTAAAGTTTAAAGGTGATCCAAAATAAAATACTTTTCATTATGTTTGGGGTAGAAATAGATGACACTCAAACCATGAGAAAGGATGAGCTTACCAAAGGACTTAGGGTCGAAAAGAGGAACAATAAAGTTCAGAAGCTAAGCACAGAGAAGACAGTTCTAGTCAGTAATCAGGGTTGACAGCAGCAGTAGCAAGACATACTGACATCACACACCCCAAGATGCGAAGCCCTGAGAAGAGTGTGACGTCACTTCTGTGGAGTTTTTGCCAAAAACCCATACTCTCAATCAAAGCACGAGAAAACATCAGACAAATCCACACTGAGAAACGTTCGACGACATAAGTGACCAGCCCTCTTCAAAAACGAAAAAATGAATGACTGAGAAACTGTCACGGATTAAATAACTAACTAACAAGGCATGAAAACTAAATATAATGTGGGATCCCAGATCGGATCCTGGGCCATAAAAGGGGTGTTAGTGGGAAAACTGGTGAAATTCAAATATAGACTGCAGTTTAGCCAGTCGTGTTGCACCAATGTTGTTTTCCTGGTTTTTGATGGTTGTACTATGCTTATATAAGATGTTAACATTAAGGGGAGCTGGTTTAAAGAAACAGAGGAACTTTGTTTTATTTCTGCAACTTGTCTGTTAGTCTAAAGTTATTCCAAAAGAAAAAGTTAGAGAAAATTCAGTTTCTGGCTTTTCGCTGCTTAGGCGCCGAGGACATGGCTGTCCTCGAGCCCGGCTCAGAGATGCCGGAGCAGCAGGCAGGGCCATCCTGCAGGCCTTTAGGCTGTGCTAAAGACTTCGGACTTTCCTCTAAGAGCCAGTGAAGGATTAGGCAGGGAATGTGGAGGAAGATGAGAAACTAGACATGTTTGTTTTAGGCAAAAAGAGACAAGAAAACAGAATAAATACTGGGTTAGGCCCAGATTCAGGCAAACACCCAGTTACTCTCAATTATTCATCCTGTTCTCCAAACAGAATTGACCATGAGTTAGTTCATGACTCACAGGGGTGTTAGCACATTGTAACGTCTGGCTGGGAAGATTGCTCAGATCCCAGAGGATTATCCTTGAGGGGCCTCGCAGTGTCCCGTTTTCTCTGGGCGCTCCTACAGTTCAGGCGTGGAGGGGGTTTGAAGCTTGTGGGCCTGAAAGCTGAATTGTGTGTTCATCACATCTGACCCTCCCTGTCCGGAATGATTCCAGAACAGAGACTGCAGCTGGCTTGAGATGCCAACCTGCAGTGAGTAAGGAAATGACCCACTAGAAAGGAGAGGGCAGACTCCTCCTGGGCCTTCTCGGCCAAGTCTGCTGGGGGAGGGGTTGTGGCAAGGTGGGGTGGGGCGGGGCGTGTTCAGGGTTTCATCACGTCGGAGGTCCCAAGCGGGTTGTAGAGCAGTGGGAGATGGTGACTGGGACCTGCTAATTATAAAATTATATATTAAATGTTAGCCTAGGGAACAATGTAAAAGGGGTTCATATAGAAGACAGAGGGTTGGTTCCCTGAAGCTGGGGAGTCTGTGCCTCTGCCCAAAGAGGAGGTGAACCTTGGGAAAGGAACCTTGTGCCCTTTAACTTCCCAGCTGTCCTATGCAGAATGGGCTAAGAATCAGGAGAAGCCATGGAGTCTAGGGTATGACCACTCCCCGCACTCCCACCACCAACCCACCCTCATCGCCTGGCCTGGCAGGAAACTGCCCGTCCACCTTGACGGCTAGCCCTGCTCGCAGAAACTCTCATGCAGTCCAGCATTGTGAGGCTCAAATACTACAAATGTGATTATTGACCATTGCTGTCGACTTTTGAATACTTACTGCATGCTAGGCTCTTTATATAATGGCTTCTAATCTTTTCAACAATGCTTCAAAGCAGTATCATCATCCCCATTTACAGGGGATTTTCTCAGTGAGGAAATAGAGGCTTAGGTCGTGTGAGGTCACACAACAGTGAGGGGCTGAACCAGGATTTGAACCCAGGTCTGGCTTCCCAGAATTGCATGAGTGCGTGGTGCCAGGAGTGAGGAATCCTCCGGGAAGGGCTGTGACTGGCACTGACCAGCACTCCCCAACTTCAGAGACACACACCGATGCGCTGGACTTGGGGAAATTTCACTGGGGATGTGGCATCAGCAGCCTGTGACTCATCGGGTGAATCTGAGGGTGGTGGCCCGATGGTGCTGCTGGCGCCAGTTTGCAGTGACTGAGGCCTGTGAAGAGTGAAGCTGGGGGGCATCAGAAGTCCTGACCCGCACACCTGGGCCCCTGGTGTTGGAAAACCATGGGGTTATTCTGTCTGTGTTGGCCTGCAGCTTCATTTCTGGCTTAAATTTTGGGTGGCTTTACCAAGCCTCCAAAATGGAAAGAACACATCGTATTAAGAGTCGGACAGTGAAAGAGGTCCCGGGTGCTAGCTGGCGCCCTGCCACGGGCTTGACATGTGAAGAGGAGCAGAGAAGCTTTCTTGTTCCCATCAGAGTCTGTCGTCTGCTCTGGGCATCCCACAGCGGAAAGGTGGCCAGGCCTCAACCCCACTCCCTGGAGCGAACCCCTTTGGGGTGGAATTACAGAGGAGTCCAGGCCCACAAAAGACCTTGTGTAACCACCTAACATGGTGACTAAGTAGATCTGCTCTGCGCTGTTTTCGTAAGCGCAAGCAGTGGGGCAAGAGTGGTTTGCATGTTGGAGACATTTTAAGAAGTAGCTTTTCCCAGAAAAGTTGAGGGAAGAGAAAAGTCGATTCTTGTGGTAAGTGCTGAGAAGAGGGAGCTGAGAAGGACTCCCATGCACTCCTTATTCGGTCAGACCGCACCTTGTCCTTGTTTAATCTCCCACTGTCCCCTCCGCAGCCACCGTTCCATCATTTTGCTCTCTTGCTGCTCTGCTTTTGCACACTTTCTCCCTCCCTCCGAGACAGCGCCTGCCTTACTCCTGTCGCTGCCCCATCACCTGGGTACCCCCTCCTTGTCCTTCCACCTCGGCTTCCCTGCCCTCCTACACTTAGGTGGGAGCCATCCCTGTGCCTCCTGTGGATTCTTCTAGCAAAATACACACCACTTGATTTTGTTAGCTCCTCCAAAGCAGGAACTGAGTCATTGGTCCCGGCCCTTCATGTGCTGGGCTTCAGGGATACTCAAGAACAAGAAAGTAAGGATATCCAGCTGTAGACCAGCCGTGAATGTCCCACAGGCTCCTCCACTGAGTTCCTTGTCACTTCAACCCCCATCAACCATCTTGGACCCTTCTCTCCCTGACTTCTTTTGTTCAGGCACCCACTAAGTCCTGTGCATTCAAATGGCAGTAAGGTTAAGCCCTTAGTATATGTTAGATATTGTGAGCAGTTCTATACACGTGTTGTCATTATGCCTCACAACAACTTTATAAGGTGGATGTTACCATACTATTGCTTTACAGAGGATGAATTGAGGCAAAAAGATTAAGTAACCAGCCTGAACGAAGACTGGGACCCAGGTAGTCTGGCTTCAAAGCCCAAAGTCCTAAATATGCCTCAGTTCTCACAGGCAACCATGATGTCACTTCCCTCAGCAGTACATCCCCTATAGTGCGGCCAGAGCAATTGTTCTAAATGAACTCTCTTTAAAACCTTCCCTAACTCCCTATTTCCCTCCAGACAAAGTCCAGATTTCTTAGGCAACAGACAAGACCCTTCCTCTAGCTGCCTCTGCCCACCTTCCAGACTTGTCTCTTGCCACTTCTCACCTCAGTTCCTGGGCCCAGGACTTTGTGTGTGTGGAACACTGTGGCGTCCTCCTCTCTCTGCCCGGCTAATCCCCACTTGCTCTCAGGTCTCAGCTTAGATGTCCCTTCTTCCAGGAAGCACTCCTTGACCTCCTGACTCAGTGCTGCCACAGCATCCAGTGCTTACCCCTTTAGAAAGTCTGGCCCATCCCTAAGTCAAAGTTCTGACCTTGGCTGATTCTGTGAAGGCCTTTATCCCTGTCTCTTCCTACCTTATTAACACAAATTTGATCAGATTCATGAGTGACGATGGTATTAAGGGCAGATGACATGGAAGAGCTGACCACAGAGGGAAGCATACATTCTCCTCTTGACATAATATCAACTTCTACTTCCCAAAGGATACAGAAGCCCTGCCAGGACTTTTGCTTGAGAGTCTCTGGCTTTAAATCAAATCCCCTGCACCTGTCCACCAGCCAGAGTGCCGTGTGAGCGGTCGGGCTACCTGTGGCTCCTTCCAGGTGTCAGCACCGTGCACTTACTGGCTTTTGGACTTGCATATAGCTTTAGTAAACTTTATTTTAGTTACCTGGAAAAAACCACCTGGGTTTCGGTTTCTGGCACTGTAACAGATTAGATACACTGAATGACACTTCCAACTGAAGCAACTAAAATGAAAGAACAAAAAAAAGGTGTCTCTCTTTTTTAAAGCACACATTGTTTAAAGTGTCTTGAAAGTAAACCAAGTGAATCCCCAAAGGGAGGTAACAGCAGGAATCCAGAAGTCACTGAGGAACAAGGTGATTTTCACCCTGAGGTTTTCTGCCTGGGCCAGGGAACTTGAACTTCTACTTTGTTGGATGCCCAGTGGGGAGACTGAGTAAGACACCCTGGCACAAGCTGCGATCCCCGAGGCATGAAAACACTGCCCCACAGAAAGAGAGCAAAGAGACTTGCCTGCCCTGAGTTGGTTCTGAGTGGAGGGACTACATAACTCCTCCCCCAGATCGTATGACCACAACTGAGCCCTCCTAAGGATTTATCAGCCCGAATCCATACACCTTGGGTCAAAAACAGCTTTGGAGAATTCAACCTTAAATAGTACCAGATTCGTGCCCCCAGGAGACTGGCTGAAGCAATTTGAGTCCTCTTGAGAGGAACTGACCTTCCATCCAAGCCTTAAATAATTTTTTTTCAGATAAAGTTACAAGGAAAATGAAAAACTCACAATAAAATCAAACCCCCAAAACACACTGGGAAAACAGGACACTATGAGAAAGGAAAGAGAGAGAGACAGCAGAAACGACTTCAGTTATGAAAAAACTCCCTAGATAAAAAATTATGAATAACTCTATACCAGTAAATTTGAAAACTTAGATGAAATAGCAAAATACAACAGAAAAACTGACTCAAAAAGTAGAAAATCCAGATAGTTCTACAACAGTTTAAAACAATGAATTAGTAATTTAGTCTTTCCATATACAAAACAAAACCAAAAAAGTTGCCAGGCTTGTATGACTCAGAAAAAGCGTTTGATAAAATTTAACATCTATTCATGATTAAAAAAAAAAAGTAAATAAAAAGTTTTGCCTAACCTGGAAAATGGTGTCTGTAAAAATTTCTGTAGAAAATATAATTATTTAAAAGGAAAAAGAAAATATAATGATTTATTAAAAAAAAATTGAAAATGTTCTATTTAAGATCCAAAACAAGGAGGCCTATTAGCTATCCGGTGTTTTACTGGAAACCCTAGACAATGCGGTGAGACAGAATTAGAAAAGAAGATAGATAACATCATTTGCATACCCAGTACTTGAAAATTTAAATTAAAAGAAAGGCTTTAAACTTGTCAAGATCTATAGTTTGAGAATGAATAAGTGAGTTTGCAGAAAGACTGGGTCTAAGAGCAACATAGGAACAGCCAACCACATTCAGTGTATCATCCTTGCTCAGTTGAAAATAAGCATTTAAAACATAATAATTTATGGGAACACCCAAATATATGTAAGAACCAGTCGAAGAAGAAAGTGTGAAAGTGTTTTGTGGAGAAAATTATAGAACTTTATTCAAAGAGATTGAAGAAGATCAAAATAAATGGAGCAATAGAGCAGATTTTTCAACAGGAAGCTTCAATAGCTTACGTATTGCTAAATACAGAAATTCAGAGGAATTCCAGTCACTTTTCTCTCAGAGCTTTTCCTAGAACCTGACAATTTGATACTAGAATTTTTATGAAAGGATTTTTATGCCTAGAATAGCCAATATTCTATGGAAGAAGAAATGCCGGGGAACTTGCCCTACCAGATAGATTGCAAGACCTAAGAAAGTTACAGGCATTGAATCAATGTGGTATTTGTGCAGGAACAGACTGGTGGAACAGAATAGAAGGCCCCAAACAAACATGTACATACAGGAACTTGAAATAAGACAAGGTAGCCCTTATAGCATGGAAGGAAATAAATTCTGTTGGGACAATTGGTTATCTGTATCCCAGCTTGAACCATACACAAAAATCAAGTTCAAGTGGAATAAAGACTTAAATATGAAAGGTAAATGTATAAAACTTTTTTAATTGAGTTATAGTTTACAATGTTGTGTTCATTTCTGGTATACAGCACAATTTTTCAGTCATACGTGAATATGCATACATTTGTTTTCATATTCTTTTTCACCATGAGCTGCTACAAGATCTTGAATATATTTCCCTGTGCTATACAGTATAAACTTGTTTATCTATTCTATAAATACTTGTCAGTATCTATAAATCTTGAACCCCCAGTCTGTCTTTTCCCACTCCCCTCCCCTCTCGTAACTACAAGTTTGTATTCTATGTCTGTGGGTCTGTTTCTGTTTTATATTCAAGTTCATTTATCCTCTTCTTCTTTTTGTTTTTTAAGATTCCACATATGAGTGCTATCATATGGTATTTTTCTTTCTCTTTCTGGTTTACTTCACTTAGAATGACATTCTCCGGGAATATCCAGGTTGCTGCAAATGGCGTTATGTTGTCATTTTTTATGGCTGAATAGTATTCTGTTGTATAACTATACCATAACTTCTTTATCCAGTCATCTGTCGATGGACATTTAGGTTGTTTCCATGTCTTGGCTATTGTGAATAGTGCTGCTATGAACATTGGGGTCTTTTTGAAGTAGGGTTCCTTCTGGATATATATACCCAGGAGTGGGATTGCTGGTAAGTCTAATTTTAGTCTTTTGAGGAATCTCCATACTCTTTTCCACAATGGCTGCACCAAACTGCATTCCCACCAAACCCTCTCTAGCATTTATCATTTGTGGACTTTTGAATGATGGCCATTCTGATTGGTGTGAGGTGATAACTCATTGTAGTTTTGATTTGCATTTCTCTGATAATTAGTGATATCGGGCATTTTTTTCACGTGCTTTTTGGTCATTTGTATGTCTTCATTGGAGAATTGCTTAAGTCTTCTGCCCATTTTTGGATTAAGTTGTTTGTTTTTTTTGTTACTAAGTTGTATGAGCTGTTTATATATCCTGAAGTTGAAGCCTTTGTCAGTTTCATCTTTTACAAAAATTTTCTCCCATTCCATAGGTTGTTGTTTTGTTTTGCTTATGGTTTCCTTTGCTGTGCAAAGCTTGTAAGTTTAATTAGGTCCCATTTGTTTATCTTTGCTTTTATTTCTGTTGCCTGGGTATACTGCCCTAGGAGAACATTGCTGAGATGTATGTGAGATAATGTTTTGCCTATGTTATCGTATAGGTTTATTGTGTCTTATGTTTAAGTCTTTAATCCATTTTGAGTTTATTTTTGTGTGTGGTGTGAGGTAGTGTTCTAGCTTCATTGATTTACATGCTGCTGTTCAGTTTTCCCAACACCATTTGCTGAAGAGACTGTCTTTATTCCATTGTATGTTTTTGCCTCCTTTGTCAAAGATTAATTGACCAAAAGTTTGTGGGTTCATTTCTGGGCTAGGTATAAATCTTTTAGAAGACAAATTAGCAGGATATCTTTATGATGTTCTAAGGGTAAAGAAGGATTTCTTTAAGCAAAATACAAAAACATAAGCCATAAAGAAAAATGGAAAACTTCAGCTCTTTTAAATGTCTGTCAAAAGACACCACGTAGAGCATAAAAAGAGGTCTAAAGATGAAGAAGATATTTCCACACGTAAAATCAATAATCAAAAAGGATCCAGAGTATATTAAAAATTCCTACACATCAATAAGAAAAAGACAACATGATCCAATAGATGAAATGGATGAAAATAGGTGCTTCATGAGAGAGGACGTCAACTTCATTAGTGCTCATCCTTTTCAGTAATCAAGGAAATACTTATTAAAATTACAGTTTCCTACTCACTGGATGGGCAAAAATTTTAATTCTGATAAATCCAGATGGCAAGTCTGTGGAGTAATGAGACCTCTGATCCACTGTTAGCAGAATGTAACTCGTATATGCATTTCAAAAACACTTCGGCATTACCTAGTAAAGTTAAACTGTGCGTAGCCTACACTCTCCAGCATACTTCTGAGTATGTACCCTGGAGAAGCCCTGCCTGTGTGCACTAAAAGCCGTGTAGAAGAATGTCCTAGCAGCACTGCTCATGGTAGCTCCGAATGTATAACACTCCAAATGCCCATAAAGAGTGGAATAGATAGATTGTTGTTTATTTATACAATGAAAAATTACACAGCAGAGAAAAATGATTGACTACTCTGACATGTATCAACATGAATGAATCTCAGAAAATAATGATAATAACATAAAGAAATTGAAAACACAAAGAAAAACATAACAAAATAAGCTACTAAGACTACAACAGCATGATTCCATTTCCATGAAGAACAAAAATTGGCGAGACTAAGTATTATACTTTAAGAGACATATGCATAGTTGGTAAGTTATAAAGAAAAGCCAGGCTGTAATTAATATAAAATTCAGACGCTTTTCTCTAGTAGGGAGAGAAAGCAATTTAACTGCAGAGAGGTCTACAGAAACCTCTGAGATCCTGGTAATGTTCTGTTTCTTATCCTGGGCATTAGCTACACATTTCATGATTATTTTTCAAATTCTACAGATAAAATTTATTTATTTTTATAGACAATACATTCTGGAATTAAATGAAAACTCTGCTCCATGGTATTATGGCAAAGATAGAATGACACAAGACATATAAAGTGCTGGGCATCTAAGAAGTGCTCAATATAATAAAATATAATAAAATCATTCTTCCCTGAGGCCTGACAAGGGTAGGACCAGAGGCACAGCAGAGTGGGCTGTGGACAGCAGGACAGATTCTCATGGGCCCCAAGTAAGGATGCAGAGCCTCGGACATTGGCTGGAGCTGGTCCAGCCCTTGAGGAATCTGCCAAGCGAAGCAGGCAGACACATTCCAGAGGATGGCATGTTTACAACCTCTTGGCCCGACACCACTGCCATAAAAGCAGTCAGCCCAAATCCCTTTCTTCTTATCTGCAGATGAGCCCCAGGACATTATACCCTTCCTAGGAGAAAATACTGACTGTTTCCTAAGAGAAGACGACCTGCACTCACCACGGCTCCTCGCCCCCCACCAGCCAGCCGAGATTTTCAGGGAATGATGTGACCACCAGACAATGCTTACCCGCCTCACTCCTGCCTGTGGGTGGAGGGTCTCGGACATACTGGCTGCAGGCCAGGTCTCACTCGTGCTCAAGGTCTTTTAACAAACCTTCACTGAGTATGTTGATGACCGCAAGACACTTGCTGGATGCCTGGTTTCAAGGGTTGAATTATGTCCCCTTGAATATGTTGCAGTCCTAACCCCAGTCCCTGTGAATGTGACCTTATTTGAAAATAGGGTCTTTGCATGTGATCAAGTTAAGATGAGGTCATTAGGGAGGGCCCGAGTCCAAAGTGACTGGCTCCTTATAAAAAGGAAATCTGGACACAGAGACCAGGCACACAGGGAGAAGGCCATGTGAAGATTAGTGTTCTGCTGGCACAAGCCAAGAAACTACCAGAAGCTAGGAGAGAGGCCTGGAACAGATCCTCCCTTAGTGTCTTCAGAGGGAGCAGGGCCCTGCCCACACCTTGATCTCAGACTTCTAGCCTCCAGAACTGTGAGACAATAAATTTCTCTTGCTTAAGCTGCCCAATTTATGGTACAATATTTGGGCAACCCTAGGAAACTAAATACAAGTAGGCAAACATAGAAATGAAAAAGATAGGACTCCCTGCCCTCAAGGAGCCACCCTCTGAGGGCATGGAAAGAAACAGTGGTATTTCAAGCAGAATGAAACAGGTAGAATAAAAAAAAAAAAAAAAGCAAGGAACCTGTTCTGGCTGTGCAAGCTCTAGATAGTAATTCGAAGTGCAGAATGCAGTGCAGAACTTCACACTTCCATTTATTTATTCTTTCTTCCACAGAGGCACATATTTACTTATAGGGGACTGGCAAGTATATTGATTAAAATTATAGGCTTTGGAATCAAGTAAATCCAAGTTCAAATTTCAGCTCAGTTCATTTTTACTTGTGTGATACTAGGAAAGTTTATCGATCTTCATAAAGGCTCATTTCCCTCATGTATATAAAATGAGGATAATTTTACCTACCTCATGGAGTCATTGCCTGTATTAAATAACATACAGGAATATATATTTGATGTGTGTATCATACAGGTAGATACCTCAGTTCTGTGCTGGCACACAGGAAGTGTTCCATAAACAGAACTGACCACCTGCAGCAGTGGCAGCCGCTTTACTGTCCATCCAGTGCAAGTTTATTGTGTCTGCTAGGAGTCAGACAACAAGTTGGATGTAGAAATAAGGCAATGGTTCCTGCCTTCAGGGAGCTCACGGTCAGGCTCCTTCCTGTCAAGGAGACAGATGTGGAAGGGAAACAATTACAAAACAATAGAATGAGTAGTGCTAGAGGTGGGTGTCATGGGAGAGCCACATGGGGAGTGTCTCCTTCTGAAGGAGGGATCAGGGTAGAGGCAGAGAAGAGGTGATGCTTGAGATGAGTTTTGAAGGACGTGTGAGAGTTTATTGGGAAGAAGGCCATTCCAAGGAGCAGGAAGGAGTATGTACAAAGAAGTGGCAGCAGGAAAAGACAGGCAACGTTTGCAGAAGGACAAAGAGTTTGGTGCAGCTGAAGCACAGGATCTGGAGCGAGGAGGGGATCTGGGCAAGATGGACAAGGGCCATGGTACAAAAAGCTCTTTGTGCCAGTCTGAGGAGTGTGGGCTTCATCCACAGGCAATGAGAGCTTTTGAGGGACTTTTTGTTTCTCAGTAATAGGTGGTAGGTAAGGGTGAGATTTGCTTTTAGACGTATTGTTCTAGCATGATTATAGAGGTGAGGAACAGGGGAAACCAGTTAGGAGGTGATCACATTAGTTAAGACCACAAACTATGAAGCCCAGGGCTGAGTCAGTGGTGGTGGGTGGGCTTGGGAAATAGGAAATAGTGTGAGCTGACATCTGTGATGCCTTGTGGCTGCCCAGCATTTCTTAAGCACTCTTCCTATGCTTGGGGAATTTCCTAAGAAGCCAGAAACTCGCTTTCCCAGCCTTCCTGTCTGATGGGGAACAGGCATGTGATCTGGGCTCTGTCCATCAGGACTTGGTTTTAGAAAAGAGGCGTGCAAAGAAGGAGATGGCACATGGAACCCATTCTGAAAAGGAGAGTGGTGGGACATTGACTTGTGAGGGACAGTGCTCCTGGCAGTCATTATCCGCCCTGGGCTTTGTTGTGATCCATGGGGTCTGTGCTGGCCGTGGCAGCCGCAGGATTTCCACTGGACAGCCTGACAGGGTGACTTGAATATTGTTCCTGTCTGCACACACTCTGAGTTGGGCCCTTGGGCCCTGCTGAAGATTCTGTTTGCTACCTAATAATTTAATAAATGCTTTTAAATTTTTTAGAACTAGCTAGAGTGGCTTCTGTTGTTTGTAACCAAGAATACAATCTGATACAAGTAGAAATGAAAGAATTTAGTGATAGATTGGGGGTGAGAGGGAGGGTGAAGTCAAGAATGATGCCTAGGTTTCTGTCTTGGGGGCTTAGGTGAATGGTGGGGATGGGCAGCTCAGGGAAGGGAGTAGCAAGGAATAGTGAGCTCAGTTTCCAACATGCTGACTTTGAGTTTCCTTTGGATGTGTGGTCATAGACAGGGAGACATATGGATCTGAATAGCAGCAAGGAAGTCTAAAAACAGATCTTGGACTAGTTAGAATTTATTCATTCATTAAATTAGTATCAGTTGAATGCTTACACTGTGCCAGGCACTGGGGAAACAACTGTGAATAAGATAAGATCCCTGTTATCATAAAGTTTATAATCTAATAGGATAAATGAGAAATAAGTAAATAATTAGATATAAAATATGATTTTGGGCATAAGTGCTCTGAAAGAAAAATAGAGCAGAATAGAGACATAAAAATGGCAGTTGGAGGTGGGGTTGGAACAAGTCTGGGGAAAAGGAAAAGCAATCTGAGCAAAGGGAACAGCAAATGCAAGAGGAAGATATGCAAACACGTGAGAGTCTGCGTTGTTGACTGTGATGGGGAATTTGTATTTTATTCTAAGTTTGGTGAGAAGCCGTTAGAGGTTTCTGAACAGGCAGAGAGAAATGATGTGACTTATGGTTTTAAAGATCACTGTTACCATGTGGAGTAGAGTCTTTGGGGGAGCAAGAGTAAGAGAAAGTAGCCAGATATAAGGCTAGTGCAGTAATCTAGGTGGGAGATGATGGTAACTTAGAGAGGTAATGGGGATGACAGGGTGATGAGAAATGGTTGGATGCTGGATATCGTTAGAAAGTACAACCAATAGGACTTGCCAATGGAATTGGTGTGGATGTTAGCGAGAGAGAAATCTAGAATGACTCGCATGGTTTTGGCCTAAGGAATGAGGTGAGCAGTGGTATGACTGAATGAGGTGTGAGAGCAGGTCTGGGGAACGGTGGTGGAAATCAAGTATTTTGTTTTGGACTTAAATTGGAAATGTCTATTAGATACCAAAATGGAAAGTTTGGGGCAAGATTTATCAACTTGGAACTCCTCTCAGAGACTGTTTAGCCATCTCCCCCCCACCCCCACCCCAATCCCTTCCCAAACCCCCTGCAGCCCTGGGGAAGCCCCCTGCCACGGGCGAGTTACGGAGGGAATCTTCACCTTTCCTCTGGCACAAGTCTCTCCCCGGGGGTCTGTGCTGAGCCTACCACAAGAGGACTGCAGAAAACCAAGGCAAGACATTTTAAAGAAAAATATATTGCACTGCCTTATGAATTTAAAAATTGTAGTTGAGTGAGTACATAACACATGTGTGCTACATGTTGTAGGGTTTAAACCTCTGCAAGGGAGCCGCTGTTCTGTTTTGTGTCTTCCTGGGAAGCAGCTTGGAGAAGTGGTTAAGATCACTGGCCTCGGAACCTCACTTCTTGGGTCCAACTTAGAAATGCATGATCTTGGTCTAGTTGGTAAATCTTTCATTCTCCTCATCTGTAAAGTAGGGGTTGTACTAGAACTACCATTTGGGGACTGTTGTGGAGTTTAAATGACTGAATGTGTAAAGCCCTTGGAATGGGACCCGACCTGAATGCACTCAGTAGCCACTGGCTCTTAGTATTATGTATTCTGTAGGAACGCAGGCAAACTGAACCCCTCACAGGAAATGCTCAGGCAGAGGCTAAAATACTCCTGCTAAAATGTTGTAGGAGAATACTGTATTGGGAAGGGAGGGGGCAGGCGTGTCTAGATCTAATACCACCTCAGATTATTTTTCGTTCTGTGAAATGACTCCTGTGTTGCCTGGGAGCACAAGTGCTAACCTGAGGACAAAGGATGAGGTTGGGAGCAGGGAACTTCGCAGGCCCCTTTCAATGCCTCTTCCTTTCTTGGGATGCTCACTCTTATCCCAGATGCCAGATGATTAGCTGTGTTTCCTGCGTATTTGGGTTCCTTGCCTTTCCATGCCTCCCATCTGATGAAGTCCCTTTGCCACATAACCCCGCTCCCCATCAGCTTGAAGAATTACCCATCTCCATTCTTGATTCTTCAGGTGAGAGTCTTTGCCAGCCAGCTGACCGTAAGGATGACTCTTTCATCCTTCCTTTTAGGCAGTATTTGCATTTTAGCAAGAGGCCACTAGGACGAGGTTGCGGAGGTGAGTGGCGATGAGCTTGTGATGCGAGGGAGGGGATTGCAGAGCCCACCCTGGACAGTGTAGTGGGATTTGGACAGGTCCCTGTGGCCCACCCTGCTGGAGCCCTTGGGAGAGTTCTAGAAGAGATTAAAATTATCTAAACTAAGCTCTGGAAAATAGGAAATGAAGTTTTTACACCCACTCAGTGTCACCATGCTTGTATGTAGTGCTGGACTCTGATTTCTCTGGAGAGAATGGATAAGATCTTTAAGGCTAGAAACAAGGACAGTAAAACTCCTTTGCAGCTATGTTTGAATGTTGTGCTGCTATTCTGAGGTAGTGACTGTATCCCTGCACTTGCCTCAGAAAAATCCAGCCATTGTATGTGGTTTGCATAAAAAAACAAAACACATAATATTACCTAACCATTATGGTGTCATCTCCAGGTGATTCCTTCCAGATGTAACTGGACAAGACATCACTCCCTCCTCTGGCTCTCCCTCACTGAGACTGTGAGGAGGGTGGTCCTTGTCCAAGTATTTAATGGAGGATCTCACAAGGGGAAATGTCAACACTTTCCCTGGGTCTTTGTGTAATTAAATGAGCAGCCAATGAAAAGCTCACATCCTGTGTCTAAAGGGGCACGACAGACAAATGTAATGCATGATTACTGACTGGATCCTGAATCAGAAAAAAATAAACAAAAAAACACCAACCCCAAAACCCTGATATTTTGCAACAGTTGAAGAATGTTGAATATGGATTGCATATTAATTAGATCCTTGCTGTTTAGAGTGTAGGCCACTGACCAGCAGCAGCAACAACACCTGGAGGCTTGTTAGAAATGCAGTTTTAACATCAACCGGGTGGTTTACATGCACATTAAAGGTCAAGGAGCACTGTGTTAGGCAATATTATTGTATCAATGTTACATTTCTTGCTTGTGATAATGGCATGGCAGGAGAGTGTCTGTGTGTGCTGGGGTAGGTGGGCCTTCCCAGTGGAAGAATTCAGAGGCATGTCTACAACCTAGGCCAAAGGTGAAGCCTCCAAGGGAACTGGACCCTAGACTCTTGCGAGTCACTGTGGATTGTTGCTGAACCATTAGGTCTTCTTTTGGCAAGATAGGCCAGGCATGGAGATGGGTACCACACAGAGAAGAGGAAGAATGATGGAGGTAGACCAACCCTCCCCCCCAGGAGGAAACTCCAGAGTCCCAGTGGTGTCTGGGGATTCATTTCCACTATGTGACAGCCAGTCAACAAAGTTCGGGTGTGTCCCCTTAGCTCAGTGGGGATTTTTTTCCCTTTGTTGGATGACACAGATTAAAATTCCTTCCTTCATATGTTGTAATTCCCTTTGGTTTTTCCCCAACACTTTTCTGAGGTCTGACAACACCCCTGCAGCTTTGTGCCTTCGTGACAGGAGAGACGAGACTGGCCTTTGCAGAGGGAGCAGCACCCCTCCAGGGGCAGAGGCCCAGGGCTCCAGCCTGTATTTCCCAGAAGGGGAGTTGAGCTGCTGCCAGCTCCTGGGCCTCAGTTGAGTGTCTGTCTCCTCGGCAGGTCAGAGTCTTGAATTCAGGCTTACTAACCTTGAGACCTTTTCCCTACTCGCCAAACACATAAGGGGAGTCATAAGGACGAACCTCCCCCAAGCCCCACATTTCCGCAGCTGTAGAAGATTTGATTCATGCTGGGTGTTTATTTCAAATAAAGACTAGCACAAACCAAAAAACTGAGAAGTTACCTCCTCCCACTCGTTTGCAAATTCCATTCAGGTTTGGGAGTTATTTGAATAATTTTCTTTTTGAAACTTAAAAAAAGGCAGAAGAATCAGCCTCCTGCTAGCAGGAGACAAAGATGAGCATCGCTACATAAAGGTACCAGATTATGTTACCCTTCTGGAATCCTGGTAGCCAATTCCAGTTGTTTTTGAAGCACAATGCTACCCATGAGGCCTAAACTAAAAGAACCAGACATTCCAGATTGACTCAAATAATTCCATTTTTTAAATGTAATGTTCTGGCACCTCTGTGATTTCCATATTTGTTCCAGTTTTCATCACACCCTGTGATACTGAATGGCAAGATCAAGAACAAAATGCTTTTTTGAATGACTCAGCAGCCTTCCCACCTTGTGGCTGTCAGGTATGGGACACAGTGTGTCAGGGATTAGAGGAAAACAGAATTCAAGAATTTAATTCTCTTTAAGCAAATATAAGGAAGGGAAAAATTGTCTTGTGGTTTTGTGGGCATGGGAAATCTTATTTTAAAAAAAATGGAAAAAAGAAATCCTCAATAGAACCTATGGATCTTTGATGAATTTTTCTTTTCTGCATGATTTGAGATTTATCAGGAACCAAACTAAAACTTACTGAGTTTCTCACTATGTCTCATCAGGAAGCAGGGAAAGGACATGAGTAACTATTGAGCAATATGACTTTCAGATACGTAGTGACTTGGCTTTGCAGGCAAGTTACAATGCCTCTAGAACCCCAAGATAGGAAGGTTAAGTGCTTTTTATTTTCTTTGGAACTGTTTGGAAACATTCCCAGTTCAGAGCCGGGATCTCCATCTTATGGTAGTGCAACATAGCTGTGCTGTCTCTGACTACACAGAACAAGTTTACAGCCGAACTGGAAAACAGTTCTCCTGTGCTATGTCTAGTTCGTGCAGGCCAGGCTTTATCAGTTTTTGGTGCTCCATGTGATAATTCCCGCTTGCCAAACACGCTTGTCTGAATTATTCCATAAAACAACTTGATAAATGGACTTATCAAGACCATTAGGTCTTGAAAAACTTAAATTAATCCCAGATGACTCTCTTTTCAGTTAAATAATAAATTTAAATAAAATGTGAATGTAAATATATTTTCAACTCACAGTTCTACTTCAACCACTGAAGCACATTCTGGCGCTAAGCACTGTATCTGTTTCTGACATTTATGACTTTTGTGCATGTTGGAAACAAACAAGATCTCAGGTGCCTGTATTTATTTTTTTTACATTTATGACTCTTTTGTATTTGCTGGAAATGAACAAAGTTCTCAATTTTTTATCTGTAAAATAATAACAGCTGTTTCATAAGGATCTTAGGATGATTAAATAAGATAGTGGACATAAAGTGATTGTCATAGTACAAAGTACATAATGAGTGCTTAATTAATGTTGTAACTTAATCCTTTGGTTCATGGTAGATGGACAAAGACTTGGGAAGTGATTTAACCTATAGGTTTCTCTCACCATCTGAAAGTAGAGCGTTCCTACAAAACAGTACACAAACTGAAATGGTGAAAAGCAAAGAAGCAATTACCTTAGGATAGTCTCTTGCTAAGGATGCACAAAATAAGTCAGGATAGAGCACAGATGCTCACAGACACAGTTCAAAGCTATGGCATCTTTTCTTTTTTGATTGCAGTATATAGTTGATTTACAATATTGTGTTAGTTTCAGGTGTACAGCAACGTGATTCAGCTATCTATGTAGCAGATTATTTTCTATTAGAAGTTATTACAAGATATTGAATATAGTTTCCCGTGCTCTACAGTAAATCTTTGTTGCTTATCTATCTGATGTATAGTGGTGTGTATCTGTTAATCTCACACTCCTGATTTATCCCTACCCCAACTCCCTTTCCCCTTTGGTAACTATAAGTTTGTTTTCTATGTCTGTGAGTTTGTTTCTGTTCTGTATGCAGACAAGTATTATATTGCTATCACTTATATGTGTAGTCTAAAAAATAATACAAAAGCTATGGCATCTTGTTGCTGAGATGCTGAGTGTCGTTCCTGGGGAAGGAGCTCGGTGGTGCCCCCTCTCACTGCTCGGGGTGAGCGCTGCCTCTGTATGTCAGATAGCTGCAGAACAAACAAGAACAGTGTTTTTGCTTTTTCCCTTTTTTTCATAAAAGGGATTTCTTTTGGTTGGCAAAAACAGGTACTAATTTAGGCCTTTTGTAAAAGTGAAGTGGCATAAAGTGAACTTGCGAAAAGCGGAGGATACCTGTGTTCATTTCCCTCAGTTTTCAAATTAACGTATTTATTTTTCACTGTAAAATAACAGATTTTGATAGCAAATTCAGAGCTACTTTTTTTGTGCATTAGTTAAGTTTTAAAATTTAAGGCTTTTCGTGATCCGCTTTTAGGGCCCTCTGCTTTTCCAGACCCACTCCACACCACTTCTTTCCTGTTCCCAGCTCACTGGTCTGACAGAATCATGTACTAGTCCTGTTACACATTCCACAGTTTCTTTTCTGGCTTTATTAAGATATAACTGACATGTAACACTGTGAAAGTTCAAGGTATATACGTGTTGATTTGATACACTTATATGTTCAGAAGGATGACCACCATAGCGTTGGATGTGACATGACACCTTGTCACATCACACAATTACCATTTCTTTTTGGTGGTGAGAACATTTAAGATTGACTCTCTTATGAACCTTCAAGGCTGTAGTACAGTATTATGAACTGTAATCACCGTGCTCCTTGAAACTTACTCATTTTACAACTGAAAGTTTGTACCCTTTGTCCATCATCTCCCTATTTGCTGCCATCCCCAACCCCATGGAAACCACCATTCTACTCTGTTTCTATGAGTTTAGCTTTTTTAGATTTCACATGTAACTGATATTATACTGTATTTGTCTTTATCTGGCTTATTATGACTTAATTTCATGTAGCATAATGCTTTCAAGAGCCATCCATTTTGTCAGAAAGGCAGGATGTCTTCTTGTGGCTGGATTAGATAGATAGACAGATAGATAATATAATCATCTATTTATAGGTATGTATCTTCTTATCCATTCACCTGTTGATGGGCACTTAGATTGTTTCCATATCTTGGCTATTGACTCCACAGTTTCTTATGTCGTTTTTCACCTGTGTAGAAAACTTTTTCCCAGTTCCCTGAATTATAATCTCGTTCTTCCTTTAAAGTTCACACACCTTTTCTTCTACAAAATCATCTCTGATTCCCGTGGTACAACAGTAATCTCTCCCTTACTGTCATTCTTATGACATTGCATATATTTAAAATTTAAATTTAAATTTAGAACAGGATTAGATTTACAGAAAAGTTGTAAATATTGTACAGAGAATTTCCATATACCCTTTTGTTTCCCCTAACATTTACACCCTACATTACTATGGTACATTTGCCACAACTAAGAATTGAGCATTGCTACATATATTAAGCCCTTTAACTTACACTGTAGCTTTCTCTTAATTATAAACTCCTTGACACCAGGCCATGTGGCCACCAACTTACTCATTTCTGTAATATGTGCAAAGTCTGTGCTTACCATTGTGCACAGAGTGGGCCATAAAACAGTATTTGTTGAATGAAAAAATAACTGCCTTCATCGCCTTATTGCCTACCTCAACAAAAACCCTTAGTTTATGTCAACTTTCTATTAAAGTGGAACATAACATAACATGCAGAAAAATCTCACCGTAAATTAAGAGCTTAATGAATTTTCACAAGTGAACACATTCATATAATCATCACCCAGATTTTTGAATAAAACATTTTCTGCATCTTTGCTTTCCTCACAAGTCCCTCATGTACCCCTTCTGATCACTACTGCCATCCATTCTGACATTTTGTATTGCCTTTAGTTTTATTTTAATAATGGGTTCACAGTATCAAAGTACCATGGTATAACCCACTTTTATATTGTTATCATATCCATGCATAGTGGCTTGAATCTATCTATTAAAATAACTGCTTGATTAAAGGAAGTACAATGAAGTAGATTTTCCAACAGCCAAACAATGTCCATTGTCTTTGTAGTTTATATAGTTTCGGCATCAAGGCCCAGCTTATGGTTGGGTGTACCCACTCTGGGCCGAAGGACAATTCCACTCTGACAACATCAGTCAGGTTAGTGTAGGAAGTGGGACGTAAACCATTTGGGTTTCTGTTCCCTTAGAAACACACGGAACAAAATAGAGTTTGCCAAATGGAAATATACAAAACCACCAGGGAAATAAATGTTATTTTTAAGCTTCTAAGAGGCTATCGCAAATAACTGGGAGGAAAGTGGAAAGAATTCAAAAAGCAGGTGACCTTATAACAGGCAGAACACAGCAGGGTCAGCAAGTGCCTAGAGAATGTTGTGACTTGGAGAAAAAGACATGGAGAGCTGAGGCCGAGAGGCACTAACCTCACTGGACATGATGAGAGCTAGCCATGAACGAGCTGGCTTTTCCCCAATCCTCCGAGAGCCAGAGAGCAAAAAGGAAACCATTCTCTAGAAATGGGAGGTTCAAGAATCCCTGGGTACTAAAAAAGGAGCAGATTTGGAGATCTGGGAACTGGTGGGTTTGCCGCTGGCAGCCAGGTCTGGAGTGTTGCCCTCAGCAGGCAGGTTCTCCTCTCCTCTTAGAGCAGATACCGCCCTGTGTCTTCTAGGTGGAGCACACAGAGGCCGCACAGTGGGCGAGGAGGCAGGGGAAGGCTGTACTGTCCATGGAAGGAGCTGCCCCAGAGGCAGACGGGGAGAAGGGCAGGCGCCTCCTCTGGGTTCAGAGGGAAGAGAAAGCCACCACGGCCTGTCTCTGCCCTTCTGAAGTTCCATCTGTGCTTCACGGCTAGTTCTCAGAGGGGTCAGGAATCCACAGGTACTTTGCAAAGTGCATGCCAATTACACAAATTGCCCGCTTTGTGGTGTGTATTTAAATCAAGACAGAACGTTGCCAGTTGGTCTGTCTAGCTTTTCTCACAGAGATAGCACTAAGAAAACTGGCTCCACCAGAGACAGAGTTTGTGCCACACTTTCTCTCATAAAGGGGAAGCCTCCCCAGACCCAGCAAAGAGGGAGGTGCAAAGAGCGGGATGCCAAGAGCTGGCTGCTCCTGTTTTGCACTTGGGTCACAGACAGTCACAGCTCCAAGCACAGCCGGGACCTCTGCAGTGTTTTGGTATTCACACAACTAGCAGGACGACATGCCCAGACTGCAGATGACAGAATGCACAAGAGCTTCTCGAAAAAAGGGCCTGGGAGTCTGAACCTACTCTCCAACCACCAGCCTTTCTCCCACCATCCCATTCTATCACAACTTTCAGTCCAGGTGACTTGCGGGAGATAAACAGAAGTCGGCTTATGCAGGAGCGCCCAGGGAAGTTCTGGATGGCTTATGGGCTCTCCTTATCCTAGCTATCTGGAATCTTACAAAGACATGACACCAGGCTCTCATAAAGTGGGAAAGGAACTTTCCAGAAGGGCAGATCACAGCAAGACAGAAAATGCAAGTGGTGTTAACTCTTCCTTTAACGTAAGCCGAGTTCTTTCTCTTATATTTCTCTATTTTTTTTTTTTAAGTAAGAGAAAGAGACAAGAGTTTTCCCAAATACTACATTGGAGCTTGTGACCAAGAGAATTAAAATAGAATCTTTGACAATGATATTTTAAAAATAATCAGCCACTTATCTTTATGGGGAATTTCCCCCTCAGGTGCCAGATTGCTGCCTTCCTGGCTTCTCTTTCTCACCTGACTGGAAGGTGCATCCTCTTCCACTACCAGCCTCCATCTCCATTGCAAAACCTGTGATCTCCCACTTCACAGACACAAAAGCTCATCCTGCAATCAGCCCCCACCCTAGTTCTCCACCATCAGCAGTATGGAAAAAGGCAGTTTTCAAGTTTCTGCCCTCTTTACCATATATTGGGTAAAATTCTCAGTTTGCGGTTGTATGCTCCACTAACCAACAATCCCAGGCAAACACAGGACAGGGAGCGGGGCTGGTCTACTTGCTTCCAATATACCAGTAAAAATTGGAAATATCCTAGATACACATAAATAGAAATAATTTTAAGTATCTGATAGTACATCCCCTAGGGAGACTCTCCAGGAGCTTTACAGAAATGCTTGCTAGAAGCACATTCAATGCTTCTGCTACAACGTTAAGTTTAAAAGGTAGGATGCAAAATTATCTGTCAGTAACTGGACTGCAGCTGAGCAGTGTTTGACACCTGAAATTCTGTTGCAAAGAAAGAGAAGAAAGACCGGAAAGAAATGCATCAAAATTAACAGATTGAGCCTGTAGGGTGAGTGAGATTTTGGTGGATTACTTGTCTGTTTATAATTTTCCGCCTTTTGAAGTGAGCATGTCCTGCATTTATAACAATGAAGAAAGGTGGTGGGGATAGGACCCTTTGACTTTCGCATTTAACCAGTGAGCAAAAGCAATGAACAGCAGAGGTTCTGTGGCGGGCACCCAGCACTCCCGCGGCCCCGCCCATCCCCAGCCCGCGGGGCACAGGACCCTGCTGCAGCAGGAGTCTTCAGAGAGGAGCCTGTTTTATCTCTGCGCAAGGGTGACGTCACCCCAGGAAAACCAGAGAGTGCCGATTAATCACGAAGTCAGGGCTAATCCCTGAAAAGAACTCTGGTTGGGGTGAGACGAGAGGGTGCCCCTGACGGAGGGCGAGCTCAGACACCGCCGCGGGGCTGCAGTCTGCGTCGCCAGGCCACGCTGCCCGCAGCCGGCGGGCTGCTCAGGGGGCGCATGCGCAGCAGCCACAGAACCCCCCTTCTCCCATCCCCCCGCCAGCCGGCCACCTGCTCTGTCTCCAGGCTCGCACCCAAGCCGGCAGGTTCGCTGTGTACCACGGCTGTTCATGGTCGTGGGCCCACGACGAACAGAGCTCTTAAAGATGACTATCACCACGGTCGTGAGACAATTGTTTGGCTGAGGTCTGTTGTAGTATCAGAGCCCAAAAGGGTAAATTAGATCCTGGACCGTAACTGGAAGACGCTTGGAGAGAGAGAGAGGCCATTCTTCTTATTTTTAAAGTTTAGGGTTTTACAGCCGTCTGTTTTAATGAGATCTGTAGTATAGATACATATTATTCATGACAGAATTTTATTAAGATTGTTTGAACGATTTCATTCCGTTGTTTGCACACTTTGTCAGCCCGTTGCTGGAGGATGGCAGGGCCCCGGGATTCAGAGCCAGGGTGCAGGCCCACGCTCCCCACGGGCCCTTGCAGGAGTCACGGCAGGGAGAAAAGAATGGGCACCTGGCAGCACTGTGGATTAGAGTTGCTGATCCCTGAAGAGGTCCTCTGAGGGTTAATGAACCTTGGATGCCATCAGTTTCCCTTAGAGAAGGTCCTCACACGGGTCTTGCCTGAAAGCTGTCTGTGCCCTTGAGGAGAAAAAGTGACCAAAGTCTTCTGGGGGGTCTGAGATGTCAGAAAAGACACCTGGCTGTGAAATGTGTCGTTCTTAAGAATGGCTTTGTAGAATCTTCTAAAATACTGGGTGATGTGACACACTCTTTTTAGGCTGGGCAAGCAAAGGACTTGAAGCATTTTAAGTGGGGAGCTGCCCGGCTCTGCTGAGAAGGAAATGCTGGTAAGAGTGCCCAGGAGCAGGTGGTGTGAGGGAAGTCTCCATCTTGCCTTTAAGCAGATTCTTGCACTAACTTGGCCTTATGGTCAGTCTTGAAGGAGCTCCCAAGCAGTCCTGAAGCTAGGTACTCCAGCCCGCCATCCTGTGTTTGGTGTCTGGTTTATCAGGCAAATGTTAAACAGTGAGCCACAGAGGCCTCTGGCCCAGTGGGCAGGGATTAGGAAAGTACCTGGAAACTGAAGATGAGTGGAGATAGAGCTGAAGTTGGGGTGCAGGTGAGCAGAACAGGTGCCGCAAACACAAATTGCCCTACTGATTTGTTTTTCATCACATCACTTGTCACACACTTTCTATTTTTTCTTTCTTCCTTTCTTTCTTCCTTTCTTCCTTTCGTCTCTTTCTTTTCTTTTTCTTCCTTTCCTTTCCTTTTTTTTCTTTTCTCTTCTCTTCTTTTCTTTTTCTCTTACAAAATAAAGGTCTCGCTAGGGTTGCTTTATGAACTTCCACAGTGCAGTTAGTGAGTGCCACATGGTGTTAGATTGCCTTGGCAGGGAGAAGGGTGCTTATCTGCTTTTGATCACTGTTGGAGTCTCAGGCCTTTAAATCTTTTGAACTTGGATCCATTGTTCCATACCAGCTGCTACTGATTCTACAACCCCGATGCTCTCTTGATTATATTTTTTTGGCTCAAGTATGTCTTTTCTATCTCTTGGGCCTAAGGGGCTGGGAATGTGGAGTTTGGTTCCTTGGCCATAATTAGTAGCTTGAGTCCCTGTGACCTGTTCAGAGTTCATAGTAACTGGAGTCAACAACTAACTGGGTTTAGGAGAAGTAGCAGCAGGTTTATGTAGCTTGGGAAAGATAATCCAGCTCCAAGGCATGGGAGGAACAGATAGGGATATTTGGTGGCTGCTGAAATCAGAGTTTCTCTAGCTGGGGTAATCATCATAATCACCCAGGAAACTTAAAAATAGAGACTTCCAGGGCTGGGAGTCGGGTAGACATCTGTGTTTTTCGAAACTCTTGGGTGATTCTGACATCAGCCAAGGCAGGGCCCACTGGTTTATGGCTTTGGCTGCTGTGAATCAGGGGCAGAGCTTGGCTTGGGCAACACAGTGTGTCTAGGGGTGGGGTTGACGATCAGAAATTACGAGGTTTTAGACATTTGGCCAGTTTTCCAGGATTAGAGCCTTCCTGTTGGGGATGAGTTTAAGATTTGGGACTCAAAGCTGAAAGGATCTGGGAAGAAGACAGAAGTACCTACCTCCTGAGTGACTAGATCCCTAGTCACTAAGGTTTGCAAGTCCCTAAGCCTAGGGGAAGGGGGTCAGGCTCAGGTCAAAGAACTAACAGTGGAGGGGAATAGTAACAGGAGAATCCAAGGCGGCCTCATATCTCTGCAGAGCATCCACCCACCTGGTTCCCAGCACAGCCAGCAGGAGGGGCTGTAAGGTTAAGCTTACAGGAACTTTGTTAGACAAGGATCCTAATCTAGTAACTGTGACTGAAGGAGGTAATAATAATATTAATAATAGCCATCACTAAAACAAATGCTACTGTGGTTAGCATTTATTGAGCACCATATGAAACACTTTACAAGTATTAGCCAACTGAATCCCTCACAACAGTCTTCTGGGGGTAAACTCTATGTCCAGATTACAGATGAGGAAACCAGAGCTTAGAGAGTTTAAGTGAATCATCCATCTAAGGATTCCCGGCTAGTTGGTGGCAGAGACAGAACTTGAGCTTACCGCTGTTTGATTCTCGAGTGTGAGCTTTTTGATATCAGATTTCCATTTCAGAGTTCTGTTTAGTCCCAGAAAGGAGCTGAATCCAAGTTGAAGAGTTGGGGTAGTGTTGGTGAGAAAAAGTTAGGGAGTGAATGGTAGTCAATGCTAAAAGATGCAGAGTATTTATTTTGAAAAGTCACATCTTACATATTTGGAGTTGTTTCAGTTTGGTTATTCATAGTCTGAGATCTTAGTATGGCCATGGTATCTTAAAATCAACCTGAGAATTAGGTAGAGGGCATAATAAACCGAATTAGTGGATCTAGAGGATAATTAGGTTCTAAATTTTATTTTAATAAATGATTCGTACTTTTTCAGAATCATTTAAAAGGAAACTGGTATAGTTTTGTTAATACAGCCAGCCTTCACATTTTAGCAGTGTCTCTAAAGTGCTGACCAACTTGGTTTGAGGAGATTTGCAATGACTTGTAAACCATGTCGTCCTTGTGACATGGGCTTGGGAGTCCAGTGAGGGAAGAGTGAAGGAAATGACCAAGCATCCTTTGGAGGATGATGACAGAAATCCACGTAGGAAAATAATCACACCTTAGGGATCTTGGAGGGTCTGCAAGCACTACTGATTACTCACCAGTTGTAAGATCTCCCAACATTAATCCATCTTGGCAGTGGGAAGGACATTACCAAACAGCTACATCGCCTGCTGGCTTCTTCTAAACTCTAGGCTGGAAAAGAAAACAAGTGAATATTAACTCTGGAAGATGGAATTGTTTCCTGTATGGAGTCTACCTCATGGAGGTCCTTCAGGCAAGTAACCCAGGATTTGAAATTTTATTTTTCTGTTGACCACATTCCAACAAATTCTGAAGAATCTAAGTCCTGTCTTGGAAGCAGTTTCCTTAAAGCTTAACCAGACTCATGGCAGACCAGTGACCACCAAGATTATTTTTTAGCCTTATGTTTTAAATGCTATAGAAATGTCAAACTTTGCCCTATCATATTGGATGAGAAGGAAGAAAAAACTTCTTGTTTCTTGAAGGTGCTGTAACATTTTTGGTTCAATGTTTACTTAACTTCCAGCACATAAAGTGCACTTGCCGAAGAACGAAACGAAACAAAGCTCTTTTCCCCTGTTGGTGGGATACGTTTTACTTAGAGACTGTGAGGATGACATGGGCTAGAAGGCTGAAGGAGCTAGCCTTCAGGTACAAGGAGAGGCTGGAAGACTTTTTTGGCCACTATGGATTTTGAGACAGCTGCCTCTTTTTTATGTGGTACTTGATGGGATTATTAGAAAAAAAAATTCCCATTATTAACCAGTAAACCTCAGGAGACACTGAATGTCTTGGATATTTGAAGGAATGCAAGAGAAAGAGGTAACCATGCCGTTCTAGCATATTACTAAGCCTTGTTAGCAGAGAGGACTTTCTTTGAAGAGAGGTACTAAACACATACCCCATGTTATGCATACAGAAAGAGTTCACCCAGAGGCCAGAGACAGGTTATGGACCACATCTGAATGTCATCCAGGAGCTTGATTCATCCCAGCTCCAAAGGTCATGAGGACCTCGTTCTGAAACCTGGGACTATCGCCAGCCTGTGGAGAGACACTTTAGCTATTCATATAGCTCATAGGCCTGGGAAAAGTGTCTTTTTTCCAGAACTTGCTGGGTGGCCATTGTAGTGTAGGTCTGAATCATCTTCTTCTGAATGCTGCAGAAGGTTGAGGGCCAGAGCCAGAGGGCTGTGGCCCTGGACAATGAGGCTCAGAAGTCTCTAGTTTTTTTAGAGTCTGAACTTCTAGGTCTATTTCCTGAACAAGCCATGGGCCTCTTCCGGTGAGATGGAACGTCATATGGCCCTAGTCACAGATTATTGTCTTGTCACTAAATCTGCTAGCCTGTGCCGGAAGTTGTACAGGAAGCCAAGTATTTGACTGGAGTATCTGCTGTGGGAAACGGTGAGGTGGTACCGGCTAAGTCGTCAAGAACAGGCAGCACTTTTCGCTTCTACCTGTTAAATGCTTGGGCTCCAAAGGCCATTTTATGTTACTAGTGACCAGATTCTTCAGAACTAGAGTCTAAGAACAGAGACCACAGAAAACAGGAGCAGAACAAAAATTGCTGGTAGGAAAGGGAGAGAGTCAGGATGAAAAGAGGGAGGGGAGAGTGCCAGGAAGGTGGTGCTCATGGTGCTTTCCTGTTGGGCCCGGACGAGAGCCGTCCTGCCCAGTGTTGCTCTGGCCAACAGAAGGAGACCGAGTTTGGTTCAGAAGCAAAGGACAGCTTTATTCTTTGATCAGAGAGTGGAGAGGTGGGAGCTTTTGCTCTGAAGCACACTGTCTCCCCACTTGCTGTGGGCGGGGTGCCCTGTAGGGATCTGGTCAGCGGGGAGGGGGTGGAGTTCTCGTGAGGTGAGCTCAGGGGGCCTGCTCATGTTCCAGATCGCAATGCAGGCACAGCCTCTCTGTACGTGGCCCACCACCGCTGTCTTTTTTTTTTTTTTAATTATATTTATTTTTCTTTTCAATTTTTTTTGAGGGTAGTTAATTAGGTTTATTTTCAGAGGAGGTACTGGGGATTGAACCCAGGACCCTGTGTATGCTAAGCATGCACTCTACCACTTGAGCTATACCTTCCCTGCTCCCCGCCGTCTTGAATTGCAATGGTCCACACAGTGCTTCTCCCCGGGGCTGCTGAGTAGGGGTGTCAGCTCAGTGATTCTGTGCTGGGAACTCTCATCCCACGTGTTAGATGCAAGGCCTCTGCACGCGACCCCATACAGGCAAGTGAAACTAGACTAAGCACAAAGGAAGAGCTTAGACCTCATCACCTGGATTTAATCTCATTTTTTCTGGGGACCTTAAGGGGCTTTGCCGGTGACAGTAGGTATGAATTTGGCAGGAAGAATTTCATGCATGGACTTTGAGAGAGCAGTTACAGTTTCCGTAGGGCTCCAGGGAGCATTTGGGCCGGGCTTGCACATGGAGGTGGCCGACAGTGAAGAGGGAGCCTTGCTGTTGAGCTTTGCACAAGGGCACCACGTCTCCGGGGACGTGATTCACATCATAAGCGACACAGGTTTGACGTTTGATATGGTGACCTTTCTTGCAGATGTGGTAAAGTGTCTTGTTCAAAGAAAACCAGTATGTTAGCACAGTTTCTGACATATGGAAGCGAAGTGTTTTGGGGCATGGGTGCCTTTTTCTGATTCACACAGAGGCACCCGTGGGCTAGCAATGGCCCTGAGGAGGAAAGCACAGTACTGGAAACCGTTCCATGCCATGGATGATGCTAATGCGGTAGAATCCATGGAAGACTCTAAGGAGAATCTGTCTATTTCTTACCCTTATCAATACTGTGGTTAAGATGGAGGCATTGAAGGTTAGTGTTTTTATGTGGAGGAAGAAAAGAGGGTCACTGGAATTGAATCTTTCTGTTTTAACATGTATCAGAACAAAAGGACTTTATCTGTTCTGAAAATTCTTAAGGGTTTTCTTTTGCAGTCCTGTCTTGTCCCTCCCACTAGAGCGCAAGACCGCTTCCCGTGGTTGCTAGATGAGATTTGAAAGTGGCAGGAGAATGGTAAATGGGAAAGAATCATTACTTAAGTCAGAACCACTTGACTTACATATGAAACCCTTGATTGTTTCAAGACCATCATTCAAAGCACAATAAAAGTAAGTTTGATCTTCAGTTGTGACACCTTAGGTAATGAAAAGCTTCTAACAAAATCCTTCCGTTTTACTCTCTTTCCTATATCCTTGGGAGAAGATTTAGGAGAATAAGTTGAGTTTAAGGCAGATGGAACCATGGTATCAGAGAAAAAAGAAAATCCACTAATCTTTCTTGTAGTAGAATGAATACTACCTCCAAAGGGGGTGCCTAAGAGATTATATGCAGAGAACAAACACTCTAGTCTTTGATGTTATGATGGGGACATTTCACTGCTTAACCTTTTGAGTTACTAGTTTGCTATCTACCAACTTTGAGGTATTTCTTCTACAAAGATGGCTGTGGGAAGGTTGTATTCAAACACAGCTGGATAAATCGCCCATTGTTTCAGTGAACTCAACTGTTTTTTTTCCATCTGATAAATAGGTGACTCACTTAGCCTTGGAGCACTAGAATGACTTACCAAGATCATTAATTACATTTTCCCATTATGTAAACATTGTGTTCGGAAAGGGCTGTGGTGGGCAGTGCTGTGAAATGAGGACAGACAAGCTGTTCTGCTTACCTTCTGGGCTTCTAAGTTTATTGCATAGGGTTACTTGACTTTATGCAGTTTCTATGAAAATCTGCATATCCAAGAACACAGTGAATTTACTTAGGAGCTTATTACCTAAAGGAATAATTAAGTGATGGGTAAGAAAAAATATTTTAATCTTATTTTACCGTTTTAGATTTGCATGTCTAGTAGAGGCTTTTCATTCTCTAGCTTTCTGCTTTAGGGCAGCATCTAAGTCTGATTTTCAGAAAACAGACATTGGAATTAGTTGGGAGAGCTTGTTAAAAATCAAACAAACAAAAAACCCCCAGCAAATTCTTGGGCTCCCACCCCAGATCAACAGGCTTGTCATTTCTGAGGCCTGGGAAACTGATTTTAACAAGTTTCCTGACCCTTCCACCTCCTCCAGGGTGATTTGGAAACACATTAATATATTTATGGTTTCATGTTCCATGTTGTTTCTCTGGTGTGGGGAGGGGGAAGGATTGGGAGGGTTGGTAGGGGGAGAGAGATTGATTGATTCTCAGTTTTGTACCACACCATGAGCAAAGAGAGTAACCGCTGTTGAAGGTTCTTTGTTTGTTGGAATGAACAGAAGGCAGTTCAAGAAACCCGGGGTGTATGTTTGTAAAGGGCACAAAACCGGTTGTGTGGGCTGATAAGCCTGGGGCTGAAAATATTTGAAACTGCAGATTTGCAAAACCCTGAATTGCAAGGTTATTTAGAATTTTTTTTTTAATAAGTGGGCACACACTATCATACGACTATCATGGTTTGAAGCCTAGTGAATTGGAATTTGTGACTATTTATAAATAGAAACTTGATTCTTATCAAATAAGATATTTGAAATTTAAAAAAAAGTCTGCAAAATATCTAAACCAAGTGAACAAATCCAAGGTTTCATAAATGAAGGATTTTTTGAAAAATAGAAATTCTTGAATTCAGCCATTAATTGTGCCTTTTAACAGGCTTTTATGATACCAATCTGTCAGGTAATACAGGTACTGTATAATTTCTCTTAATCTCATCTAACTTATTCATACCCCAATACATCTTAGTTTACATTATATGCTGTATAAAAGTAAATGCGGGGCAGGTAGAGTGGTGGTGGAGAGTGTAGCTCAGTGGTAGAGTGCAAGCCTAGCATGCATAAGGTCCTGGGTTCAATCCCCAGCACCTCCATTAAAAATAAACAAACTAATTACCTACCCCCCCACAAAATAAAGTTCTTATTAAAGTAAGTAACATTGAAGTATTGTCTTAGACTTTTCACTGAAGTTGTGTCTACCTGACAACTTCCCAACCCTTTCATGAAGTTGGACTTGAACAGAAATCCGTTTAATTCAGGTGGCTCGCAAATGATTAGGGAACCTTATACGGGAGTTGTGTTTGTGGTCTCCAGGTTCCCTCTGCCTGGGCCTGGCTGTGGCCTGTGGATGGAGGTTGAGGGGAGGGGGCTCTTGGGGATGCCTTCTTGGTTTACTAGTGTGGTGAGGCTGACGGCAGCTGCTTTCCCAGGCCTCCAGGCTTCCAGCCTTGGGGTGATGTGCATTCACTCCCTTGTCTAGCCCATCATGACTTCCTGTTCTTTTTCTGTAATGTTTTTCAGATCCACTCCTTCCTGTTGCATTCCCAAGCCCAGTTCTGGTCCAGGCTCTAATTACCTCACACACACCTGCACTCTCCTAACATCCTCTTTCCTGTCTACAACTTTTCCTCTCACCGTTATTTTTTTTTTCCCTTTCCTTCACATAGTTGTTAGAATCCTCTTCCTTAAGCATCATTTCCATCACACTCCTCCTCTAGCAGCTCCCAGTTGCATCAGATCCAAGCTCCAGGTCTCTGCTTCAAAGCCCCCTCTCACTGCCTGGACCATTATCTTCTTTACAGCTGGACTTCACTCCAGCCAAGCAAACGTCCTGACACTATGTCTATACACTGCTACAACATCTGGTTAATACAGTCAGCTCTGTCAGATCTTCAGTTAATCATCTGGATGTTTTGTCTACAAGATGCCAAACATCTGGATTGACTGAAGAAATCCACTACATTGATGGAGGCTTTAAAAAAAAAACTGAATTAACCAGATGTTTTGGCATTATGTAGACATGTCACTGTCTCCTACATTTGTCTTAGTGGCTTGTCTGCATAACATTCTCTCCACCTGGAACCTGACCTCTGTCCTCGAGGCCATGCTCTTTCTTCTTTTCATATTATGGTCAGAGTTCCCTCTACCACAAAGCAGTTCTAGATTAATCCCACTAAACCACAATCTTGATTCATTCTATCACTCACTTAGTTTTCTATGCATAGAATTCCTTACAACTGAAATCGCTGTGTTTTGTGTTTTTATTCTGGGGTGTGAGTCTCTGTCCCTACCCACCGGATTACAAACTCTATTGGGAAATATAAGGTCTGGCTTATGTACCGAGAGGCATGGTAGTCCGGTGGTCAACTGAAACTCTGGATTCCGTCTTGTTTTAAAATCCAGCTGCTCTGCTTCCTGTGTGACCTGGACAAATTATTTAGCTTTGCTAAGTCTCCTCATTTCAATAGAGATAATAATAGAGCTTGCCTCATAGAGTTGTTTATAAGAATTAAAATAGTTAATACAGATTAAGTGCTTAGAAGAGTGTCTGGTTTAAAAGAAGTATCCATTAAATGTTAGCTCTTATTGTTATAAGCTCTGTGAATGCCTGGTTTTCTTGTGTATTCTTTCTTTTGCCTGTGACAGCTAGATAGGTGAGGTGGCTGTTGCTGTTCCCATGAGAGAGAAGACTGATATTAAGAGGTTAAATCATTTTCCTGTTAAATCTGTTGCAGGTCTGAAGCCTTAATAAGCCTTGCTTTCCACACAGTACATGTTGGCCCTAGGTTCCTTCTAGTTTCAGGAATTGAAATGTTGCTGTCTATAAAGAGCAGGTACTCAAGGAAGCCTTTTGGTAGAAGTGTGTTTTCCTGCAGACCAGGGTTTTCCCAAGAATGGTCTTTGGAGCTCTTCCACCTGTGACAAGTGTCTTATGTTAAAATGAGAAAAAGATAATGTAGTAAGGTTTTCCTAAAGCTAACTTTATTTAAGTGTTACAGCTGTCTGTGAACTGAGGTTGTATCCTTCCTTCATTTTAACTGTAAAAATGTCCTGACTTTATGAAGTGATGGTGATATTAAATGATAAAGCATGGAATGGCCCTGTATTGGACCTTGTTGGGGGAGGGTGCTGGTTTATTCACTCATTCAGCAAATGTTCATTTTGTGTCTCCTACTTGTTAGGCATGGTTCTAGGCACTGGATCCGTAGTAAACGAAACTTACAAAAATCCTGGTCCTTGTGGAGGGCATTCTAGGCTAGGAGATGGATGATAAATAAGTAATTAAACCTACGTAAGGCTCAGTTTTCTTATCTGTAAAGTGGTCATTAGAGTCTGTACTAACCAGAGAGTTGTTTGTGAGAGTGAAGTAAGTTAATAAGACAGAGTGCTTAGGAGTTCATAGTGCCACTGAATATAACTGGATAGGGAGATGAAAAGAGTCCGAACATGTGCGGGTGGGGACGGGTTGCAATATTAAAATAGAGTGGTTACTGTAGAACTTCCTGAGAAGGTGCCACTTGAGCAGACCTGAAGGAGCTGAGGGAGTTGGCCAGTTGGACACCTGGGGGACGAGTGTTCTGCGTAGAGAAATTGGCCAGTGCAGAGCACCCGAGATGGACCACTCCTAGTGCATTTGATGAAGTGCGGAAAAGATGGGTGTGGAGAGTGATGGGGAGCCTGGTAAGGGAGGAGGTCAGAGGTTGAGGGGAGGGCGTGCTGGTTATCTAGAGCCTCCTAGATCATTCTAAGGATGTGGGCTTTTACTGTGAATGAAATGGGGAGCCACTGAAGGATTTTGAGCAGAGAAGTGTAACAATGTGATTTATGTTTTAAAAGATCTCACTTGGCTGTTATGTTGCTAATAAATTTGGGGAAACAAGGGCGAAAGCAGGGAGGTTGGTTAGAGCACTTCTAGAGTAGTCTGCATGGAAGACTAGTACTGCAGAGTGGCCAATAACGGTGAAATTCTGGACATATTCTGAAGGTAGAGCCAACAGATTATCATAAAGGACTGATGCGGGGTGTGAGACAAATATAGGAATCCAAACTATTTGGCCTGAGCAACTGGAAAACCGCACTGCCAATCGCAAAGATGGGGGGAAAGTGCAGGTGAAGGCAGTCTGGTGGAGGCAGGGCTGGCGAGTGTAGATGAGTTCAGTGTTGGACATGCCAGGTTTGATGGGACATAAAACCCACGTGATGGACGTTAGGATACTTCAGTCAGAAATACACCCAGGCCTCACATAATATCATGTGCAACTTTTCTAAATTAACTCAAAAATCACTTGTGGAATTCTTTGGTTGCTTGGGAGATAGTGCCCATTCTTAATCAGTCTATTCATTTATATCAATAATGTAATATAACTTAAGAACAGAGATAAAATGATCACAATCCTTTTACCCTAAATAAAATGTTCCCTCAAAAATTGCAAATTAAAGAACAGTTTATGCACATCACACAAAAAAGAGGAAACTCACAAACTTTAAGGTTACTCATAACCATTGAGAATTCACCACAGAATATATACTTAGTCATTTATTTTCAGTACATGCCCTTCATTTCAAATATATTGTTATTAAAGCATTTGAATATTATAATAAAGCTTCAGAAGATAAATGGGAAAGTCACTTGGGAATTCTCTGCTCTCAACGTTATCCTGATTATTAACAAAGTGCTGGAACTTTTGCAGTGATTATTGTTTTTGGTGTTGTGAGAATGAGAAAATAACAATTTTCTGAAAGAATAAGAACACCTTCTTTTTGACTGGTGCTGTGAAGAAAGCCTCCAGAAGATGTTTTTGCTGATCAAATAGCATGAATTCATATCATGAGCTAAACTTAAAGGGATAATTCCCAGCAGATGTGGAAGAGAGAGACTGTCTGCATTTCATTTAGAAGCCAGTCTTCTCTTCAGGTAGGATTCTCTATTTCTAACCCCAAATGCCTTCCAAAAAAACTGATGAATTTATACATTATCAGTGATAGGGAACAATTCAAAGAAAAACTATAATTAGATCTCCTTCCTTCTTCCTTTCTCGTGCCTTTTTTTTTTTTTTCCTGTGAGATTTGGACTAAATTGAGGCAAAAGCAAAAGGAAGAAATGTGAGCCAAGTGACTTTGGAAAACTCCATCAACAGAGAATCTAAAGATACAAACTAGTGATAAAAAGCATAGGGTGCAGACGATGCTACAACTTAAATGTTGCTACAGCTTCACCCAATCATGTGAAGTAATCACATAAAACAAATACTCTTGAAGATTGTGACCTTGAAAAAAGGTTAAAACCCTTTGTGAGTTCTTATAGTGCCAGTGCAAGAGTTACTCTGGAAGCTTTTAGCAACAATGAAACAGAATGGGGAAAACGACCAGTTGTATCCTGGACCTACTTTTGGTGGCTTGAAATCAGTTATGGTGAGAGTATTTATACCACAGAAATCCTACAAGTCAGGGCTTTCCTTTCTGTTTTTTTTAGGAAGCCAGTTTATCAGCGCACCACTGAAAACAACTCCGCACAGGGATGAGCAAAACCCTTAGCACCTGTGACAAAGATTTTCATGCATGGCTTTGTCAAGGAAGATTTTGGGGAATAAATGAGTGTTCTTTCTACCAGCAAGGACTTCTAACATCCATCTTAGTAAGATTTGGTGTTGTATTGTTTCTCTAGGAACTCAAATTTCATCAAACCCCCCTATTAGAAAGAATTTCTCTAAAGTATGGCTCCTGTTTCAGTTCTCTGCATTAAAATCTAACAGGAGAAAGGAGATAACATATATGGGACAGGAAAACATCCTGGTTTCTAGTAATTAGAAGTGGTACCACCTGATAAACTGTAGAGTCACTGGAATGGAGTTAAAGTCATGGAGAAACCAGACTTTTTTTTTTTTTTTTTTTTTTGTGAATGACGGCGTTAAAGAATGTAACCCCTCTTAACTTCTCTACACCCCGTACATACAAATTGCTTATACTGATAGAACCCTCAATGGTAACTCACTTCACACATTCATTTTCTTTCTTGTTATCACTAAGATTAAACAGCATGTTGGGGCAATATTTGCATTTATCTAACCTTTTCCATTCAGGCCCCAGTGATACCACAGAACAGGTTTATGTACCTCACACGTCAGATCCTATCAAGAAACTTGGTAGTGACAGTTTGATAAGGACACCATAGCTTATTGAACTTGTTCTAAAAACAACAGCAGTGAACCACTCATCTCCTCACACGTTTTAATGACCTTGTTCTAGGGTGTCCCCATTTTTAGATGCAGCAGATGCACTATGGCTGTGTGGCCTCGGAGCTGCGGGCCTGGGATAACGTGTGCTTTGATATTATACCACTCAAAAATTCTCAAGAGATCTGTATTTCCTTCAATTACCTATTGAGAAAGGAGAGGTCTAGAGTTAGTTTTAACTTTCACCTTGCCAAAAGTTTCAACCAAAGTGAAAAAATAGCTTGTCAGAAAATGAGAAAAAAGAACTGCCAGGAGTTGTTTTTCTCTCTGCTCTCCAGAATGCCCGGCACAGCCGTAGACAGTGAACAGGAAGGCTGACAGACTTCGCTGTCTCAGGATAACATCCCTAGGGTTAGCACATAGAGGAACATAAGCTCAATATAAATATAAAATTAGAGTGAACTATAAAGGGTAATTTTCTTATCTGTTTTCATTTTTTTGTCTTTGAACTTTCTTTTGCATTTCACGTGGCACAAACATGCTCTTGTGAAATTTCCAAAGACTTGACTATAAGCACATTTAATACCATATATAACAGATAATTAAACCATATTCTTAAGCTTTTGAAAAATTATTATTGCTATAATTCAGTTAAATTCAAAGTGGGTTTTATTATCATGGTGGAATTCTTCTAGTAAGATTCTAATCTTGCTAGAATTTCAGATCTTTCGGCTCCTTGCAATTAAAGCAGGAAAAGGAACATTCAGCCAACCTGAGGTTTTAATTTTGTTGTTCAGTTATCTTTCTAAACTTACAAACATTACTCTTCTAGTTGTGTCCCAGAGGCCTGGGGCTCTCTCTGTCCTTGGGATGAGACCACACTGGTTAAGGGGACACATTCTAGGAGGAATGGTAGAGAAACCTATGGGGTACTTCAGCACAAACAGATTCAGTGTTTGTCTTGAAACCAACAGAGACTTTGTGAGTTTAGAAAACATTTTGCTTTGTGACCATCTGAAATACAATTGATATTATTGTGGTGAGGGAAAGACAGAGCACATTTCCAAACACTGGCTTATTTTTTGGTGGTTTTGCGTCTGTTCCCCAGGACACCTTTATCATATCCCTCTCCTCCTCTCTGAAACTGTCTCCTACTTCTGAAGCCAAAAAGTATTGAGAGACCTTCTGTCTTCTCACATCAGATTCTAGCTATGATGATAAATAACAAATTATGAAATATTTCAGTTATACCACAGTGTATAGAGAACAATATAAAGATTGATTACCCAACATCTGTATTAAGACATAAAATATTACAAACACAAGTGAAGCGCCCTGTGTATTCCTTCTGCCTCCTCAGAGGTAGCCACTATTTTTATAGGCATTTTTATACTTTTACTATATGTGTTCATCCACAAACAATATATAATGCTGAGCTGAGTGTTTAGAATTCTTATAGAGGTGGTTTCCTTTTTTCATATTATTTTTAAAGCTAATACCCACAGCTCTGGTTTACTGATCTTCACCACTATAGTGTATTCCATAGTATGGATATACAGTAACTTATTTATCCATTTTTTGGTTGATGCTTTAATGGATATTTAGTACAGGTCTCCTTGAGCAGTGTGTGAGAATTTCTTTAGGGGACAGACCTAGGATTAGAAATTTTGGATCACTGGATATGAACATCTTTGACTTCACCAGATATTGCCAGTCTCCAAAGATTGAATCACCAGCAGTGAAGCCAGCAGCCTGTTTAACAAGCCCTCTCTGATCCAAGTTTCAGATCCAGTAATCTGGATTGGGGTGGTGGTGGTGGGTAGTGTGGAAAAAATTTGCATTTCTAACATGTCCTTCAGTGCTGCCGCCACTGCTGTAGTATAGTATCTGGGACTACGATTTGAGAGCAAGTGCTCTAGAGAATGCCTGTTGGATTCCATTTCAAAAGAGAGAGCCGATGAGGCATTATCTGAAAAAACGTGGCTGGTGGGAATTAGGTAACTGAAGTTAGCCTGTGGTATAATTTTGGCATTCAGTATAGATAATATACAGTAAATAACCAGCATGACTGATTGACATAAAAGGCTAACGTTACATTCTTAGTGAGTTCTCTTGCCAGACTGGGACCCCTGCATGCTCTCCTGCTGTTGCTGTGCTGAGAGGGGGAGGGGAATGGGCAGGTGGCTTGGTGTCAGGCCAGGGTGAGCAATAAGCTGGGCTGACCTTACTTGTGGTGTGTTGAGTGTCTTGACTGCAACAGTAAAACCCAGGCATGGGCCTAGATTCAGGTGTGAATATTCACTTAGGGGTTCCTTAAGATTTAACTCATGAGACTATTGAGTCTTACTGATGGGGCTATTTTTAGATATTTATATGCAAAAGAGAACATCAATCTTTATATTATATAATTCTGAAATTATATTTCAAAGTTAGTACTGTGGTAACAGAATGGCAAGAAGGTTTCTTTCAAACATTCTTTCTGTAAGAACTTCTTACAAAAAAATCCTGAAAATGAAGCCGTCACACATTTAAGGGTAAAAAGACACAGATAGGTTTGCACGTCTGCAAATGGTTAACATGTAAACTGGAAGGAAAGTGATTTTATTTGCGATTTAGCAATGTAAAAGGTCAATTGGGGGGAAAAGGTACCAGTAACAAAAAGCATTTGCTTACTTATGTCACAGTTTACGTAACAAGATAACTGTTTTTCAAAACCAGACAACAGGTTCAAAAGTACCCCTTTTCACACCCGTAAGCGATGCTGTCGGGAACAACGGCTGCTCGGAGGCCATTTATTGCAGGCGCGTTTCCAGCGAGTTCTGGTTATCATTACTCCATTTTATCGTCTTTCTTTTTTCTCTCTCATCAGCTTTTTGCTTTCTTCCCGTCTTCTTTTATTCACTGGATTCCGAGGATCGTAGATTTCAAACGTGTCTGAGTCTTGCATGCTTGCGTCTTTCACTTTTCTCGTTTTATCCTCAAACTGAAGTACATGTGACATCCTAAGGAGGGAGAGAGACGGGTCACTGACTTGGCATGAGAACTCAAAGCAGAAATACCCTCCACGGCACTATGCTTGGCATAAGGAGCCAGCGGGTACCGAGCACCACGACGGGCTTGCTGTTTACTGGTGCTTGTGCCACATGGAAGCCAACTTCTCAGAAACCGCTTAAATTTGAAACCATGTCTGGAGTTTGCTTTGTTGGTTTGTATTTCTAGTAGCGAGTCTCTTTCCCTCAGTCTTCACTTAAGGTTCCTTCCTTGATGGGGGGTTAAAAGAGGTCTACTCTCAAGGCTTCCTGTAAGTAAACTCAGAAAATTCTGCCAGCTTCCTTTAAAGGGCACGTTCACTTAGCCAGTGAGCCAGGATGCATAGCAAAACTGACAATAAACCAGCCCTATCTGACTTTTTTTCTTCAGTAGTTAAATGGGTCAAGTGTAGGGAATGTGTTCAGAAAATTCCTGTTCAAATGGTGTTATGACTCCCTTCTCTGGGGGAGTTGATGGCTTTAATTTTTGTGTGTGTGTGCAAAAAGAAACTAAGCTTTTGGGCACAGCTCCATGGACTAATATCCTCCTCTTACTGTTGATTACAACAAGTCTAACCACCCTGCTTTCCTACTTTATCAAATGCTTACAGGTCTTAAGGTATCAACATGTGCTTGAATCCTAAGTGGTCATAAGCTGGCTATGCTTAGCAGCAGGGAAATATGTAAGTGATTAGTTCTGCCCCCATTAGGAGGTGACAGGAATAAATAGGGAAGTCCAAAAACCAGATTCCGGGGCAGCTGAGTGAATCTGAAAAGAGAAAAGTTCAGTTTTTATATATAAACAAAACTGCTAAGGCTTTTCCCACTAGTTATTAAGCAGTTTTTAAAACAGATGTACCCAGCACTTTTCTTTATCACAGCAGATAGGGCTAAATTGCCTAAAGGATTAGCACTCCCCACATGCCAGTTGTAACTTTCAGATGAAACCCAAATATTGCAGTGATTTCTTTTTCCCTGTAAAAGCAGAGATTGGGCAATAGGCACTAGCAGAGATCCCCCACCCTTTTTTCTTGCAGTATTGAAAATACTGAGTGAAGTTTACTTATGTTAAAAACTCCCATGGATATACTTAGATTTTGAAGAATCCTAAAAAGATTTTGGGAGGGAAATGAAATGTTACAATTTTAGTGATACTGCAATTCCTAAAGGCTCAGTAGGGTTGACTGTTCACCAGGGTTGGTAAGTTGAGTCTTAAAACCATTCCCACCCCTTTCCATTCCAGAAAAGCTTATTGGAATGCAGTGAGCACGAGTGATATTATTATATGGATGATGTAAGTCTACTTCAGTTTACTGAGGTAAAGCGCATTTGCATTTCTATACTTTATTAACAATACATTATTTGCATCAGATTTCCTAACATGACACATCACACATGAGAACTGCTGACTTTTTATACTTCCATGACTTTAACTTTGGAAACAACCTTATTTAGAAAATGCATTATAGGATTATTGCTTATTTAGATGGAGTCCTCAGGGTCTGATTTTCTTGTGCTTTCAATTTCCTACACTGTATAAGTATAAAGCAATCTCTAACTCCTAGAAAAAGGTGATTGTTCTCCAGCTATGGTAGCAAGTGACCACTAGAGCCAGATTGAATCTATCAAATAGGACTTAATCAATTAATGATGGCTTGCCTAGGCCAAAATGATCAATGATAACTCACTTCAGTAAATACACCTCTGAAAGCCAACTAATCAGTGACAGCCTCATAGTTTTGAAAGTTGGCCAGTCAGTGGCAGATTCACTCCAGTGAACATACTTCTGAAAGCCAGCCAATCACCAACAGTCTCCCCTGAATAATGGTACTTCTGGGGCTGATGTCAATCCCTAAACAATCCCTAACCCCAAAATTCTACGTGAGATTTGCAACCTGCTTTGCTCAGAGAGACTGTGCCTAAAAGCACGCTCTTCCTTACTTAAGTAGTAAATTAAGCTTTTTTTCCTCAGATATTGAGAGGTGGTCTTTTTCTTTGATACTTCTTATCATCTGTGCAGCATTCCCCACAGCATGCACGCCTTAGAAATTCTAAGTGTATTGCCACTGATGAGGATCAAGTTTAGAAGCGTGGCAAGACTGTACTGTATGTATCACACGTCATGGGGCGCCCAGACCCTACGCTGTACTTCGGTAAGTGTTCAGCAGCTTTCCAAATGACTCGTGCTGATGCCTAAGCCCAACTTGGAAATAGCTGGAATTACATGCCCTTTAAAACAATTTTATTCAATATTCCTATGATGTTATAAAAAACCAGAAACTACTATCTTAGTTAACTTAATACTTTTCCATTAAAAACACTCCACTATTTTAAAAATCGTTCCTGTCTCTGCCCCAAAATACAGATGGACTTTTTTGGTAATATTTGTTTCTAGTAGGGACTATCCATGTTTCAAAAATGACTACCAGAATTTGTCAAATAAAACCATAAAAAGGCACCTTCCTCCTTTCTATGCCATGAGAGAATCTTGCAACTGTTGGATTTAGTTCTTCTGGTATAGGAAGTGAAATCTAGACATGTGAACAACAGCACAAAGTCCACAGAAAGAAACAGACATTCCTACAAATCTGAAAAAACAGAAAACCGTAAGTTAAAGTAGCTGTCTTTTTCAACTGTTTGTTTCATACACCACTGCACTAAACAAGTCCAACGTTTTGATTAATAACAAACCTAAACCCAGGGGAAAGAAGGGGCTATCGGCTTACAAACTACTTCAGCTTTAATATCATAATACTTAGTATGGCTGGTTTCTCAGCAATAATATTTAATCTTTAATAGAAATAAAAACATAATCAAAATGCTTCACCCTTTTATCTTTCAACATGCTTTGGTCACTTCATTTTAAAAAGAAAAACAAAAGTTATTATGATTTTCAGCATAATAAACTCCTGACCTGTGTGCCTCCATAAATCACAGACTGCATGAATTGAAAGCATGCCCACACTTTATAGCCTCCTGTGGGAGCAGACATGCAGACTCAGAATAGAGACTTAATTCAAATGTACCAATAACTCAATACTATCCATTCTGTGGCTGGTCATAGAATTGGCCCAGCAAGAGCAACAGCAGCGAATTGTTTTGAATTACACACTTATCTTTTACATATGAAAATTTTAGATCTCGTTCTGTTGATGGCAAAGACAAAAATTTAGTTGTGATTAATAAAAAAATTTTACATAACATCAAATTCTCAAATAAGAACACTGACTTTAGTGGTTATAGAAATACGGAGGCTTACCATCCTCAGAGGTGTGTGTGGTGGCAGTTCTCCGCTCTCTGTACATCCCCTGCTCAGCCAAGGCCCTGCTTTACCTGTATCCTGCTCACATGACTGACCTTCCCTCTTTAATCAGAAGCCTAACAGTGACTGCCTACATGTTTGCCCCCGCCTCAGCTGCTGACTGTTCTAATGCTTAGACCAGAAGGGCTCCACACTGCCAGGCCGTCACAGGGAACCATCTGCCCTCCGGTGACTGCTAGCTCGAGGGGCTGTGAGGCACGTGCCCCTCTGCTGGTTTCCCTGGTAACCGATGAGCCAGCCTGATGCCAGTTCCTCCTATGAATGGCGATCTCCTTCTCCACCCCAGGAGCTGTACCCTGCCTGCTCAACACAGTGGGCTGTCGCTCTAGGACCTTTTGCGTCTGACTTGTAAGATTCCCTATCCAACAAATCTTGGACGTCGCTGTCTCTGGACTCTTTCTCCGGACTTGCGGCTGGGCAATTGCAAGGTTCACAGGCCTGTGGGGTGCAGCCCACCAACAGGTAAGTTGTGTTTTTGTATGAGACTGTGGAATTATAAACAAAAGTGAATACGTGAGTCTTTGATAGGGACCCACACTTTGACTAACCTCACTAATTTGACATCCAGTTTTTAAAGTTCTCATATAATGGTGAAATAAAGATATGACAGCAATTAATATTAATGGGGAAAGCAAGAGAGGTACTCATTCTCCAACATAAAGTAGTACAATGTAGAATTCAACACGAACAACTCATTTCTGACTGAAATGCATTTAACTTACTTATATTTGTGTATACATATGTATATGTGCTTATATTAATGTAAACAGCTTTTTCACTGGGATTTCTATAAATCACTCCTCATTTCCAAGTCTCCCTAATGTAGGGATTTACACCCTACCCTTAAGTTGTCGTAGGCGTCCTAACTGTTCTGTGTACTATTTCTCCTTCTAACTTCCAAAGGTTCTTAAAAAAAAAACTTTCTTACACGTTTCTTTTATAGCATTCCTTTGAGCAGGACTAAAATCCCTCAGCCTGATCCGAAAACCCTCCAACAGCTGGATCCTCCTATCTATCTCACCAACCTTGTTTCTTTCATCAGCTCTCACCATTCTGTAATTGCCTGTTTACTTAATTGTGAACAGACTGTCAGTTGTTGGAGGCAGTGTGAGTCTTGTTCACAGCTGAATTCCCCGTGCTGAGAATGGTGATCTGTGCTGGGAATCAAAGCCTTCAGACCTTCTGTACCAGCCAGGCCGTCTGGCTGGCACTAGCTGGTTTGCTACACTGACACTCAACCTCCTTTCGTGGGCAGGGACTATCTTTTATTTCTACGATAAACTTCTAAAATGTCTAACAGGCTGTGCAGAAAGTGGCGAGCTCAGCACAGGTCCACCTTTCATGACCTCTCACAGCTCGGCACACCCTGATGGCTGTGTTTCCGCTGCTCTCAGGTCAGTGACAGCTAGTTTTGATTCCCTGTAGACTGCGGTGGGAGCAGGCCTTATGTGCTTTCCCATTTCCTCTGATACCTAATGTAGAACTAGACAGGATTTCTTTCAAAGCAACGTTTCTCAAAGTCTGATCCTAGAGCCCTGTATCAAACATGGGCTGCCCAGCAGAATCATCTGGGTAGTTTCAAAAGCCATGAATGCCAGGCTTCCACCTCAAAAGGTACTGATTTGATAGTCTTAGGACGGGTCCCCGGCATCAGTGATTTAAAATTTTTTCCTGGTGATTTAAAAATGCCGCTGAAGCTAAGACTACAGCACTAAAGTTTAAGAACCTTTACACTTTCAGATTGATTGATTTCATCAGCCATTTGTTCTGGCCCCTTCAGAGATGAAGAACAGCTGGTTCCTACTGACAAACTACTCACGTACTTAAAGAAGCTTAAGTGGCTTCTGAGCCTAATATTTTAACTAAATAATCTCAAGTGTATAATGCATTTCTTATATATGGTTTAAGGATAAGGCAAGGAGCTAGATTTAATTATTCAATAAACATCAGAGCCTTTTTACATGTAAGACCCAATGTCATACACTGGGGGGACACAAAGCCAAATATGACCCAGGCCCTGGTCTCCTAAAGTGAACAGTCTGTTAGGGAGATGAACACACAGACACCAGGGCAAATGTACATTTTGGAACTGCCAGGTGTGAGGCAACAATAAGAACAACACCCTCTGACACAGCAGCCTATAAAAAGCTTTCACATGTCTGATATTACCTTCACAATAACTACAGGGTATAGGCAGGAAGGGTGTTACCACCCATTTCACAGGCAACCTGAGAGATTTATGGTCAAGACACTTGTAGCTGGTAAGTAGTTGACTAGGTATTTTATTGAAAGTCTTTAGAGGTGACAAACTTTCATCTTGTGAAGATGTATTTAACTTTAGGAATAAAATCAAAAGTTAATTCAGTGTTAAGTCTAGTGAGTAAGTTTAAAAAGTCAGATTGGGTAGTGCTTATTTTGGAATAGAACATTTTGAAAATGCAACTATAAAGAGATGAGAATAATGATTTTTTTTTTGTGGCTCCAAGACTAGCCTTTAAAGCAGTTACAAAAGAGAAGAACCAAAAATGTCTTGAGGCATGTGGGAGGCTCTTTGGGAAAAGGCACCTCTCCATTAGGTGAACACTTGCTTAAAAAAAAGGCAATTAATTTTCAATGTAAATTTCTATCCCTTTATTGCCTTTAATCATTGCTCTCTGGAATTAGTCCCAGTTTCTCACTAGATTTCCTAAAATGGGAACATTAGGTAGGGTCACCCCATTCAGTTGGAAGTCCAAGAAGGGCAGAGCCAAGGGCCCACAGCCTGACCCCATAAGGGTGGATGTCTGGCAGTCTCTTCGCAGGCACCACGTTACTAAGGGTGTGCCTTGTGATTGATGATACTCAGGTCTTTTCTGTTACAGTTTTCAAAAATGCATATTTAGCCATGAATTGAATCCTTTAGTGGTTCCCCGCTGTCTAAAAAATGAAATCCAAATTTCTTAGGTAGCCTCTAAGATTTGGCTTTTGTTCCTCTCTCTAAGCTCCTATGAGGTCTTCACATCTTATGCACTAGACACCCTGAATCACTTGCAGTTTCCTGGTTAGAACTTTCTTTCTCTTGCTTCCTTGTTGCCTCTCTGTGGTAGTACACTTCTCTCCCCACTACTAGTGAGGTGTCATTCCCTCTGAGAACCAGTCCCTGGCTCCTCTCCTGGCTTGTCTTGTACTTTTTCCACTAGGGTTAAGGTCCTCTTCTGTATCTCTCTCTAGTTTAGTCTCCCTCACTAGAGTGCAGATGGCTCTATTTTGTTGGCCTTTGTGCCAACACTGGTCACCAATGCTTGGCAAGAAGAATGCCCTCAATAAATGCTGAATAAATAAATGTTCCTGCATAGCCAGTCACCTCTAAAAACCTTTGGCAAGAATTCTCGTTCTGTTCACCTTTCTACTTACGAGTATTTTTATAACAAATATATAATTCCAAATTATATAGCAATTATAGTTAACCCTTGGACAATGCAGATTTGAACTGTGAAGGTCCATTTATTTATACGTGGATTTTTTTCAACAGGAACTATTACAGCACTACATGGTCTGTGGTTGATGGTGCAGATGTGGAACCACAGGTATGGAGGAAACAAATAAGTGGAGGGCTGATGGTAAGTTACAAAAGGACGTTTGACTGCATGGAGGGTGGGTGCTCCAAACGTCCACGATGTTCAAGTGTCAACTAGATATTTATAAACCCTTCAGTTTTCCAGATAAGCAACTTCTTTCAAACTCCACAATACTAGAAAAAAGGCTAATACTCCAGGAGATAAAACAAAATATTTCTACCACCATTAAGTTTATGCAGTGAAACTCTAGCACATCTTTCTCAAATGGGCCAGTTAAACTGCCTAATGATTGACATTTTGTCTTCTGTACTCAGACTTTGAAGCAAAAGTGGAGGAAAGATGCATATATTGTCCTCAGACAGCCTTCCTCTGCATTGTCTTTAGTATACTGTGTCGACAGCCTCTCATTTCTCTGTTCAGTTAAAATTCTTAAGCAACCCAACTAAAACTGGTTATTAAGTTTCTCATTCTTCCAGGGCTATGGATCAGAAACGTAAATGATCTGGTTTAAAGTTTTTTTGTGTGTGTTTTTGTTTGTTTTTGTTTTTGTTTTTGGTAGGAAAGGGCCTGAAAGGAGACTTGTATTTGAAAAGCAAAACCAGACTGTTTTTAAAGAAAACTGTGAGCAAGACAAAACAATTTTCAAGTTTACCCACATTTGATCCTCTGAAAGGACCACACCCTGCTCTGTATCAGAGATGGGCCACAGCATATTTCTCTGTCCATGTCACTTCTCTGGAATGTCCTACCACCTCCTTCCAACTGGTCTATGTCCCCTGAACTTCCAAAGCCCAGTTTAACTCCCATTTTCTCCTAAAAATCTGACTGCCCTGGGCCCCAGGACCTGCTTTTGCCTTTGGATTTCTCTAACACTTCTGTTGGAAAATTTTTGTGGACTGAAGTCAGAAGTCCTGGGTTTAAGTTAGAACTGAGTGGCTAAATGTTTCTTTAGGAAAGTCACATTGCTTTTCAGGTCTGTTTCCTCATCTGTGAAGAGTGGATGGTAATATGCACCTGATTTACCTTACATAGTTAGAATAAGGTTCAAACATCATGCCTAAAAATGTGTGGTCCAAACACTTAATCTCATTTTAACTTATTTTGCACTTTGTGTGTATGGGTGTTGATATAAACTGTGCTTGTATATATTTATCACTTTTTAATACTCTGTTACACTGCATAGCCTTTTTCAAAATGTTTTCATGTATATATATATATAACATACTTGATTCTACTTAACTTTGTAGGTTTATATGTATATTTTTAAACATGTCCTGTCTCTTACTAGACTGTAAGCCATTCAAACGGCAGAAACTGTTTATAGAGTCAAAGAATTATACAAATCTTACTTTATTTTTATAACTTGCACAGCATGATTAACATATACTCACTGTTGTATTTGTGTGTGTGTGTGTAAAGCAATCCTAAGAGGCATAAGGAAAAAACAAAAAAATTACTTGTAGCTCCACAGCTTCTCAGTAACTACTATAAATGTACAGGCACACTGCTTCCTGCCCTTTCTGTGCATGTCTAAATATGTCCATGTATATAGACTTGCGTGGATAGTAAGGCATGTATTTTACAATTTGCTTTTCATACCTGACTATACCACAAACATCTTTTTAGTAACTTATACTTTTACATCATTGTATTCATAGTCTAATACTTGGTCCTATGGATAATTTACAATCAACCCCTTTTTATAGGATTCTTACTCTTGTTCAAATTTTCATCTGTAAATACTTCTATCCATGTGAATAGTACATATTTGGATTTTCTTATACATAGTAAATCTCTCTCTGCAGGGTGGGGGGCTGGTTCAGCATTCTTTCTTTTGGTAGATTGTTCTTTCAGAAGTGACCCTTCCCTCTGCCAGTCCATGTGGTTGGGACCCCTTTGTTTTTGTCTGAAGAAGGGAACACGTAGTATAGGCCTGCGCAGACTAACCAATGACTGGATCAAGACATGGGCATTTGAATCCAGCAAGGTCAAACCAGACTGGCTCAGGACTTTTTCTGGGTTGGCCATCATGGAAATGTAATAAGCCAACACCCCTGCCCCTGGCAGGAAGCTTGCCTGTGAAATGAGGCCAACTGAGAGAAAATAGAGTCAGGAGACAAAAAGAGAGATTCCTGACATTGATTGAACTCTATGAACCAGCCATGTCCCAGTTCCAGTTCTTAGGCTTCCCATGCTGATAAATCCGTTTTTAGTGGAAGATACTTCTATCATTTGTAACAGAAAATATTAGTGATTAGGATAAATTCCTACAAGTAGAATTTTTAGGACGAACGTGTAATTTTTAAGGTATTTCATGTGTATGATCTAACTTCCCTCCAGAAATGATACAGTTCATACTCATCGGCAGAGTGCCTTATTTTGTTTTAACAGCTTGAGTTTTGTTTTCACTCCCCGCCCCCATGTTTTTGGCTATTTGTATTACTTCTTTGGTGATATGTACATTTTCTCCTGTGCCCTTAAAAAAAAATTCATCTTTTCCTCATAGGCTTGTGAGAATTAATATATTAAGAATATAAAGCCTTATCACATAAAGAACAAATGACAAACTAGAAAATGTGTTTGCAATTTCATTTTGTTTTGAGTTTCATTATATCCTTTTCTTCCCTCCATGTAGTTCTCCCTCTTTTCCTTCCTTCCTTCCATATAGAAGTTTACAATTTTGTATATATTCCTAGTGAGCAGTGTCTTCCTTTTTAAGTCAAACTTAGGAAGTCTTTCCTCACATTAAGACTATGTAAATATCCAGTTACATTTTCTTCTAGCACCTTTACAGTTCTTTTTTCTCTTGTTAACTTTTTATTATCAATTTAGAAATTTCTTTCTGTATCTGGGTCAGAAAGTTCTGTATTTTCCCCCAAATAGCTATTTACTTGTCCCAATTTTATTTCTTGACTAATCTACCCTGTACAGTATCCCGCTGCTTTAATTACCATAATTTTCTTATCTTCCTGGGAGAGACCATTACCCTGTCACTCTTGAAAAAAAGTATTTCTTAGATTTTATTTTATAAAAAATTTATTTTCAGAAGATTCTTAGATTTATAGAAACCATTGACCAGATAGTATAGAGTTAAACCCCTTAAACCTCCAAACCAATTTTCCCTATTAAATTATTACCCTCTAAAATTAGTATGCTACATTTCTTACACTTAACCAATACTGCTACCTTACAACGTCCATAGCTCATTTAGATTTCCTTAGTGTTACGTACTAAATTATGTTCTCCCAAAATTCATAGGTTGAAGCCCTAACTTCCCCATGTGACTGTATTTGGAGGGCCTTTAAAGGAGATAGTTAAGACTAAATGATATCAGAAGGGTGGGGCCTTAACCCAGGAGAACTGATGTCTTTAAAAGAAGAGACAATAGGAGCACAAGCAAACAGGAAAAGGCCATGTGAAGAAACATCAAGGAGGTGGCTGTCTGCAAGCCCTGGGGAGAAGTCTGACCAGAAATCAAACCTGCTGGCACTTTGATCTTGGACTTCTAGAACTGTGAGAAAATATATTCGTTGTTTAAGCCACACAGGCTGTGGTATTTTTGTTATGGCAGCCCTAGGAGACTAACACATTTAGTTTTTACCTGACATCCTTTTTTCTGTTCCAGGATCCCATTCAGGATACCACTTAACATACTTATTTGTCATGTCTCCTTACGCTATTCTTGTCTATGACAATTTCTCAGTTTTCTTGTTTTTGACCACTTGGACAGTCTTGATGGTTGCTGGTTGGGTATTCTGTAGGATGCCTCATTACTGGAATTTCTTTGACCTTACTCTCATGATACAACTGGGCTTAGGGTTATTGGGATAAAGATCATAATGTAAAGAGCAGTTTTCATTACATCATATGAAGGGTGCATACTATCAATATGATTTATAATGTTGATGTTGACCTTGATCACCTTGCTGACATAGTGCTTGTCTAGTTTCTCCATTGTAAAGTTATTTTTTTTCCCCTTTCCATTTTGAATTCTTTGGAGGGAAGTCACTAGGTGCAGTCCACACCTAAGGAGTGAGGAGTTATGCTTCCTTACTCTTCTTATTAAAAGTTTTCTTGGCTGTTTTTGCTTACATGTTTCTCTCCCTCCTACTGGTATTTTTATTTGGATTATATTAGGTTTGTGAAATAATTTTGAGATAATTTGGTTTTGGTTAAAAATTAAGCATTCTAGAAACAGTATATATGCACATATCTATTTATGCCTATCATAGGTTATATTTCCCTTAATTAAAAAATTGTTTTCTAAGTGGTTATTTCAGACAACTGACTTTTGTGTATTGATTTTATATCTGGCCATAATACTGACTTCTTAGAACTACTGGTAGATAGTTTTGGATTTTTTAGATCTTCAGGTAACTTGGTTTCTTTCACTCTGTTTTCTAGATAAGCAACTGAAGAAAAGCTATTGAAGTTAGTTACCAAGCTGAAGCCTGATTCCCAGTTAATGCCTAGAAGTTTGGAAGCCTAAATAGGACTAATACTTTTACAGGTACTTTTGTTTCTAATGAAAAATACAAGACAAAAACAATTTCTGGAGAACTTGGATAACTATGTTAAAAAACATTTGGTATTTAATACAGTTTCAAGATTAATTAATTAAAAATTACAAACTAATCAAAACTAGCTATATAGAGAATGACATTATCAACCACAAACATCACAATTATTTTTTCTTCTATGATTCTCTTAATGCTATTGAAAGTAGAAAAGGCAATTTTGTCTACAAATTGTATTCTAGAAATCATAAGAAAATGTCAATTAAAAACATCTATTGGAAGATTCATTCATTTCTGTATTTCAACTATCAAGATGTAATATTTAGGTTAAAACATTACAAACTTCTGATTTTGAGACTTGTCTCCATCACTGATTGATTACACAAGAAACTTAGGGTTCTCCTTGCACAAATGTTCAAAGTTTCTCTAGGAATTGAGACGTTAAAGGGTTAAAGTACCAGCACATATAAAAAGAAATGTGTATCTTTTTTCAACACGAAGTAGATAGTAGAGATCATAGTAATTCATCTGAAGAGATAGACAAAATGTGAATGAGTGCAGAAATCAAAGTATATATGTTTAAAAAAAAAAAAAGTCCAGGAACATGAGGTCACTAGCTTTCTTCATGTCCAGCAAAGCAGGGCAGCCTGGGACAGAGATGACTGAGAAACAAACAGAAGAGACTAAGGAAGAGGAAGAACTCAAGGACGAAAAGATGGAAGAAGACTCAAAAGGGCAAATGAGTATGACTTAAAAGGAAGCCTAGAAAAATGGAGACAGAAATGGCCAAAACTCAGAAATTTACAAATTAGGAAGAAAATAGGAACAAAAAAGGAACAAAAATAAATGTCTGAACAAACAAAAATAAATATAGGAAAACAGTATTATGTAAACCAAGCAAAGAGGAAAATAGATACAGGCCTTTGGAATAAGAAAACAAAGATGAAAACCCCTTGATTTTCTTTCCCAGTTTGTTGTTCACAAGGGAAAATCTTCTTTGTTTTGAGCTATGAATGAGTGTTAATATTGTTCCTTTAGTTTGGGATTTTGAAAAGCCAATAATGTCTTTTGTTTCCTTTAGTTAAAGAGAAAAACTCCAAATATTACAGTGTCTTTAAATATTGAGTATTGTTGAAGCAAATGTGAAAGTTGTAATTTTCAGAGTAACTTTAACAGCATAATAGTTTCTCAGCTTTCGTGCCTATCATTAGCATCACACTTAGCAGGACACAGGTGGAAAGATTTAAGAGGCTTTCCAGAATAAATCTGTAATATGCATTCTTACACCTGCCCTGAGATCTAACCGACTGCTCAGCCAGTAACATTTAATCTATGGCCAATGAACTAATAAAACAACATAGGGAAGATAGATGGAGTTCCCAATCAAAAAGGCCTGGTAAGCAGCTGGGGTACATGGCTATCTGCCCGTCTCTCTTAAAACAAATCCATGAACAAAGCAAACTTCCCTAATGTGATTGATAGAAACTTATTTCAGGGTAAACAGTATGAAAGCACAGAGTCAATACTGAAGAATTTTCTTCATCCAAAAGAAAAAGGCAGAAAAAAGTGACTTCGAGGATTGGACAGAAGGCTTAGAATTAAAATAATCATAATCACCTTTCCAGGCTCAGCAACTCTGACAAGGTCCTATTTATAAAGAATCATGTTGGTCTTCTGCAGCATTATTTATAGTCCTGTATAAGGTGAACACTAAGTAGGGAACCTGGTCCATAATTATAGTCCCTCTTTCTGCATTTTACTACTGCTTTAGAACTGGGCTAAGAGGGAAGAATGGAAGAAAAACATTCATATTACACTGACCTTATAATTCTGTGCTCTCCAAAGTGATAATACTCTTCTGCTTTAAATTTAAATTGTTTTTTATCTACCCCTCTTTTTTCTTTTTCATACTAGCCTCAAGGAAAAAAGCAGTAATTCATTACTGTTCACAATAAATACCAGATCTCAAATTTGTTTTATCTCAATATTAGCAATTATGATAGAAAGTAAACTACTGTAACTTATGAGTTAATTGGGAAAAGGTCATAAAAACGATCAAACATTATAGAAATGGTATAGATTCTAGTCATCTTGATTTACTGACAGTAGTCAAATATAGAGAGATTAATTCTTAAATACCAATAACAAGATGGAAGATGAGAACAAAACATTGATTTTCTGGAGCACAGATTGTTCCAGATACCCTGCTAAATACTTTAAAAAATAAGTTTGTTTGTGGAATAAATAAAATACCATCAGGAAGGTACTTTAAGGAACAGGGTAAGAAAGGTTATATAATTTATCCAAGATCGCACAGCTAGTAAACTTCCAAGCTGGCATTTAAATTCAGGTCTGACTCCAAATTCCATACTCAACCACTCTACTGTTTATATTCCTATGAAAAATTATAGGTGAATGTGGCAGGCACTTCTTGTTCAATTTACAGAAACTGTAATAACTTTCTGAATTTTAATTCTTCAAATAATACAGACATAATATTAGGACCATGAACTTAACATCTTCCTTGATATAAAGGAGCCAGATAATTTTTGATCAAGAATTAGCAAAGTCCCGAAGTCACTTGTTTGGCCATGTTATTACAGTTTGAAACAGCAATAGTGCTTTATTAGAAAATACTAAAAACATGCAAGCTAGCTCAGTTAGAGTAATTGTTGCAATACAAAACTCACAAATAAGAGAGAATGTCTTTGAAAACAAATGGAATCAAACTATTGAGTCAAGCATGATTGGTTATTTCTGAGATCTACTTTCTAGCTATGAGATCTTGACCAAAGTTATGTCACCTTTCTGTGCCTAAGATTCTTCCCATCTAATTTGGGCATAAGAACAATATCTAGCTTTTAGGTTTAAAAATGATTAATGCTTTGTAAATGTTCAGTAAAAGTTGGCTTCTTTCTCTGACTTTTATTTCTACTCAGAAAAATGTCTCAAACCCAACACTTTACTTATAATAGTCAACTGAACTATTTGCACACAAAGAACAAAACATTGTTACATTTAACTTGATTATCTCCATTAATGCCAGAGAATATAAAGGATGTTAATAATCCAGTATGGCAGGTGGTAGAAAGATTATTAATGAATGTCTTTGGGAGAGGATTTTGTGACTTGCATTTATACATAGCCATCATAGATGTCTTGGGAATTTGCATCATGAAAACAGTAAGATGCTGTCTACTCTGACTTTGTTGAACCTTTTGTTCAGTACCATGGTGATGGAAAAATTCTGATCAAACATCTCATAAAGAAACCCGAGCCAGAAAATGGCAATCAAATACCCAAATTTCACGCTACTTACATTCCTCATGCTACTTACTTTCCACATGCAATCTTTTCCATTACTTTGAAGGTAGGAGGTTCGTCTAGAATTGATTACTTCCTTTTTGGCACTAGGGCCACAATTCCGGTAGTGGCCACCTGCTAAATAATGAGGGCTTTTTATTGATTCCATGGTCAATTGTCTAAGCTTTTTCCAGGTGTGGTTAAGTAAAAGAAAATAAGAATGTAGCACATTATCCAGTTGCTTAAGCTTTTAAAGTAAAAATTTAAATGTGGAACAGTAAAGGTCCAACTTGCTTACCAGATATTAAATAGGATTATATTGCTACAGTAATTTAGCAGTGAGGTATTGACACAGGAATAGATAGAAAAATCCATTCAAAATAATGAAATTGACTCAAAATATACATAAGACTCTATTATAAAGGATATTTTTAGTATCAGTGAGGGAAACACAGGATTATTCAATTGTGGTGATTAGTAATTTTCAAAAAGTTATAACATTAACCTAATCTACCAAATCAATTCCAGATGATTACAGATATAAAATAAAAATAAAACCATAAAAATAATTAGAGAAAGGTATAACTTGGTATTTATATAATCCCAGGATTACAAAGACCTAAAGAATGACAATGGACAGAAAATATGAAGAAAAGACTGGCCGAGGTGGCAATGCAAATTTAAAACTCTATGTTGATGATACTATATATAGAAAACTCTAAAAGCTCCACAAAAAATTACTAGAGCTAATAAAAGAATTCAGCAAGGTAGCAGGATACAAGATTAACATACAAAAATCAGTTGCATTTCTTTACACTAACAGTGAATCAACAGGAAAATAAAGTAAAGAAACAATCCATTTTAAAATTGCATCCAAAACAATAAAATACTTAGGAGTAAAACTGATCAAGGAGGTAAAGACTTACACATGGAGAACTATAAAACATTGATTAAGGAAGACTTCAAGAAATGGAAAGATATCCCATGTGATTCCTATCAAATCACCCAGGACATTTTTCACAGAACTGGAACAAGTGATCCTGAGATTTTATATGGAATCACAAAAGACCCAGAATTGCCAAAGCAATATTGAAGAAAAAGAGCGAAGCTGGAGGAATAACCCTCCTAGACTTCAGACTATACTACAGAGCTACAGTAATCAAAACATTGCGATATTAACATAAAAACAGACATATGGATCAATGGAAAAGAATAGAGAGCCCAGAAATAAACCCACAGACCTATGGTCAATTAATCTTTGACAAAGGAGGCAAGAATATACAATGGAGAAAAGACAGTCTCTTCAGCAAGTGTTGTTGGGAAAACTGGACAGCCACATGTAAATCAATGAACTTAGAACACTCCCTCACTCCATACACAAAAATAATCTTGAAATGGCTTAAAGACTTAAATATAAGACAAGACACAATAAATCTCCTAGAAGAAAACATAGGCAAAACATTCTCTGACATAAATCTTAGCAATGTTCTTCTAGAGCAGTCTACCCAGTAAATGAAAATAAGAGCAAAAATAAAATAAGACCTAATTAAACTCATAAGCTTTTGCACAGCAAAGGAAACCATAAGCAAAACAAAACTACAACCTATGGAAGGGAGAAAATATTTGCATATGATGTGACTGACAAAGGCATAATTTCCAGAATATATAAACAGCTTATACAACTTAATGATAAAAAACAAACAACCCAAGCCAAAAATGGTTAGAAGACCTAAAGAAGCATTTCTCTAATGAAGACATATGGAAAGCCAATAGACATATGACAAAATGCTCAATATCACTAATTATCAGAGAAATGCAAATCAAAACTACAATGATGTATTACCTCATACCAGTCAGCATGACCATCATTCAAAAGTCCACGAATGATAAATGCTAGAGAGGATGTGGAGGAAAGGAAACCCTCCTACACTGTTGGTGGAATGTAGTTTGGTGCAGCCATATGGAAAACAGTATGGAGATTCCTCAAAAAACTAAAAATAGACTTACCATATGATCCAACAATCCCACTTCTGGGTATATTTCTGGAGGGAACTCTAAAGCAAAAAGATACATGCACCCCAATGTCCATAGCAGCACTATATACAATAGCCAAGACATGGAACCAACCTAAATGTTCATCAACAGATGACTGGATAAAGAAGTTGTCGTATATTTATAAAATGGAATACTACTCTACCATAAAAAAGAATAAAATGATGTCATTTGCAGCAACATGGATGGACAGATCATTACTTTGAGTGAAGTGAGCCAGAAAGAGAAAGAAAAATAGCATATGCTATCACTCATATGTGGAATCTAAAAAAAAAAAAAAAAAAAGACACTATGAACTCTACAAACAGAAACAGACTCAGACTTAGTAAACACTCTTATGGTTACTGGGGAGAGGCGCTGGGAGGGGATAAATTTGGGAGTTTGAGATTTACAGATGTTAGCCACTATATATAGAAATAGATTTTTAAAAAGTTTCTTTTGTATAGCACAGGGAACTATGTTCATTATCTTGTAATAGCCTTTAATGGAAAAAATGAAAATGAATATATGTATGTATATGACTGAGACATTGTGCTGTACACCAGAGATTGTAATTGACTGTACTTCAGTTAAAAAAACAAAACTATACGTTGAAATAAAAAAAACAAAAACTTCCATAAATGAATTGTAAAAATATTTAAAACAAATAATATCCTTAATATTTAATAGCTTTTTGTATGGCAATAAGGAATATATAATCATATTAGACTATACAATTAACCACCATCACTAAAACAATAATGAAATGTAAACAGCCAATTAATATATTTAGAAAGTTCAACTTTACTAGTAAACAAAGAAAAAATATTGCAAAGTAGAAGCTGACAAAGATTAATATGTGTTATTTGGGATATACTTTAACACATACATACATAATTCTTAGAATAAGGAGAATCCAGCAACTTCATACATTGCTAGTACAGGTATAAATGATTCAACTTTCTGGCATGCACTCTGGCAAAAATGTCATAAGAGGCATACCTGAGTTGACAAATCAGACTGGTTTGGGGAGGGGATAGGTTGGAAAGAGGCATGAGGGAACTTCCCGGGGTGATATAAATATTCTGTATCTTGTTTTGGTGGTGTTTACATGGGTGTATATACAATTATCAAAACTCATCAAAGTGAACAGAAAAGAACTTCATTTTTGGATCTATAAATTATACCTCAATTTGAAAAAAAAAAAAAGCATACCTGGCTCAGCAGTTTTAAATCCATTAGCCTAAGGAAATAATAGTGAATTTATAAAATATTTAACTCCTGGATTATTCACTGATGAAGGCTGATAATGAAAAGCTGTATGAATTTTTCCAGTCTTGGGAAAAGTGTATATGAGGACAGACAAAAGCATCAATGATTATCTGTGGGATATGAGAATAAAGTGATCTTTTCTTTCCTTGTTCAATGTTTTTATATATATATATATATATATATATATATATATATATATATATGATATATAAAAATATATATATATATAATATATAAAAAAATATATATATATAACATGTATTATAAACACAAATTAGGTTATTTGAAAAAAATCAGTATGACAACTAGCATTAATTCCATCTAATAACTATGACATAAAGAAAAAAATGTTTAAAACTGTGTTTAAAGAAATACAAACAAAACTATGTACAATTTATGCATCTTCTTTCATTCAGTTTCACCTGGAATCTTACTACTATGGTTCTTCTATCCTGGTTTATGCATTATTTAACTTAAGGTATGGTTAAAGTATCAGAATGCTTGTTGAGAATTTCTTGATTGCTGGCATATGATGGCAACTTTCATTCTTTCATTTTGTACTGGCTTGGAAAATATCTGTAACTACCATTGTGAAATGACTTTTTTTTTTTTTTGACTACATTGTGCTAATCCCAAGGACCTTTGCTTGCTTATTCAAGAAATAAACTAGAAATAAACTACTTCTGCCTACACAGTTTTCTGTTTCAAAATGCTGTGAGCTAAAAAAAAAAAAATTTCTGAAGAAGGTCCACAATCTATGACTGTACATTCCCAGCATAAAAAGTTAATCTTCTCTACTCCCCTTCTCTTTCTCTAAAATGCTAAATTTACATTCGCTAAACTCTGCCAGCCTCAGCATTTTATAATCTGGATTCAGCTAAAGAATCTGCTTTACTATACTTTTCTCAACAGAATTTAAAATAGAACCATCAACACTATTAGAAAATTTAATAAATGTATCTTCATTCCTTCTAGGTCACAGATAACATAAGTAAACATTTGCCTTTTCCTTATATACTATATTTTCTTTGATGTTATTATGAGAGAACTATATAACTAACATTTTGCTTGTGCTGCTTAAGTAATTTGTCAGACTTTACCAGTACTACCCCAGTACCATGTAACCTCCTCCCTCTCTCTCACCTAATATTTCCTGAGCATCTCCTAAGAGTGAGACACTGTGTTGACTACTTTACATGAATTATCTCATTTAATTCTAATAATAACTCTGAGGTAGATGTTGTTATCTCCATTTTACAGGTGAAGAAATGGAGGCTTCAAGAGAGGCTGCTTGCTCAGGTCATTCAGCAGTCATTGTCAGAGAAGGGATTTGAATCAGGCAGTGTGATTTAACAGCACATTGTGTAATTAGGAGATAATTCAATATGTGGGATTACAGAGAGTCTCCATGATGGTACATTTCCTCAAAGGAATGTGGAATGTATTCCAAAGATGAGAATGGGTGATACACACTGTAACCAGCACCAGAAGACAGAAAGTATTATTTAGAAATCAAAAGTCTCTGAAAGTCAAGTTGATTTTTTTTCTTATCCTACTAATTATTACTTCATGTTGAAGCCACTCTTGGTAGAAGCTTGTGTTCTTAGAAGCTCATGTTCTAGAAGTAGCATGGGCTCTGAAGTGTGATCGACAGCTTCACCATATATTACTGTGTGATATGGAACAAATAATTTTTTTGAGCCTCAGTTTCCTCATTTATAGGATGAAAATAATGCTAATTATCTAATGGAATTGCAAGAAATAAATCCACCACAGTTGGTCCCTAACCTATGAGTCTTATGAGGCTCTGATGAGAGTTGAATAAGAGAAGCTGGCATAAAAGATGACAGGGTGCCTGAAATATAGCACATGCAAATACCTGTTTCAAGAATGAATTAGTGGGATCGAGAGCCACCTTAATCTCCTACTACTGGTAGAACAGCAAAAGTGAAAAAGCATATAAAGAATGTTTATTTACTTTAAAGTTAAGTATAAGTGATTTTGATTGTCAGTTATTTTGTATAATTTTACTAATTAATCTGAAAAACTGATAATTGGGTAAAAATATACTTAATAAGTGGTTTTAAAAGGAATGAAGAGATTTCACATTAAAGTAACTCTGAAGACATGCCAAAACAAAAAGTCTGTGAAAATATAAATATTCCTTAAGCAAAAAACATGAATCCACACACACATACCCTTCATGAAAATTAAATCAAAATTGATCATGGACCTAAATGTAAAATGCAAATGTATAAAACTCCTAAGAGAAAACCTCCATGACCTTGGATATGGTGATGACTTTTTATATACAACTTAAAGGGTGTGATCTACAAACAAAATAATGAATAAGCTGGACTTCATTAAAAAAAAAAAAACCAACCAAAACCCAAAACAAAACAAAACAAAACAAAACCTTCTGCCCTGTGTAAAACAATGAATGTCAAGAGAATCAGAATACAAGCTACCAATTGGGAGAAAGTATTTGCAGAAGACATGTCTGATAGAGGACTTTTATTCAAAATACACAGAGAACTCTAAAAACAACAATAAGAAAAGGAACAGCCTAATTAAAAAGTGGGCAAAAACCGCTGTAGATACCTCATCAAAGTAGATATACAGATAGCAAATAGAATGTGAAGAGATGATCAACATCATAGGTAATTAGGGCATTGCAAATTAAAGCAACAATGAGATACCACTCCACACATATTAGAATGCCCCAGATCCAAAACATGACAACACCAAATGCTGGTGAGGATGCAGAGCATCAGGAACTCTCATTCATTGCTAGTGGGAATACAAAATGGTACAGCTACTCTGGAAGAGTTTGCCACTTTCTTACAAAACTAAAATACCATATAATACAATAATCATGGTCCATGACATGAAAAAGGGGGTGATAAAAGCACTGAAGGAAATAAGAGAGACTATGAATAGAGATGCAGAATACTTTAAAAAGGAGCCAAATAAAAACAGAAAACTCAATGGCAGAGGTAAGAGCCAAGATAAAGGCAGTCAAAAGCAGACTAGACAATGCAGAGGAATGAGTAATTGACTTAGAAGACAGGATAACAGAAGTCACCCAATCAGAACATCAGACAGAAAAGCAAGTAAAAACCAGTGAAAGCAATATAAGAGACCCATGGAATAATAAAAAGCATGCCAACCTACGCATAATAGGGGTTCTAGAAGAAGAGAAAATTTAATGGATTGAAAAGGAATTTCAAGAAATTATGTCTGAAAACTTCCCAAACATAAAGAAGGAAACAGATATACAAATACAGGGGAACACAGAGGGTCGCAAACAAGGAGAAACCAAACACCAGGACATATAATTAAGATGGCCAAAGTTAAAGATAAAGAAATGATTCTAAAGGCAGCAAGAGAAAAACAAAGGGTTAGTTATAAGGGAACCCCAATAAGGCTTTCAGCTGATTTCTCTACACAGACACTGCTGGCCAGAAGGGAGTTGCAAGGTATATTCAAAGTCCTTGGCCATCATTAAAAAGTCTACAAACAATAAATGCTGGAGAGAGTGTGGAGAAAAGGGAACCCTCCTACCTTGCTGGTGAGAATGTAGTTTGGTGCAGCCATATGGAAAACAGTATGGAGATTCCTCAAAAAACTAAAAATAGACTTACCATATGATCCAGCAATCCCACTCCTGGGCATATATCTGGAGGGAACTCTAATTCAAAAAGATACATGCACCCCAATGTTCACAGCAGCATTATATACAATAGCTAAGATATGGTAGCAACCTAAATGTCCATCGACAGATGACTGGATAAAGAAGTTGTGGTACATTTATACAATGGAATACTACTGTGCCATAAAAATAATAAAATAATGCCATTTGCAGCAACGTGGATGGATATGGAGATAATCATTTTAAGTGAAGTAAGCCAGAAAGAGAAAGAAAAATACCATATGCTATCACTCACATCTGGAATCTAAAAAAAGGAAAAAAGAGGACACTAATGAACTCATCTACAAAACAGAGACAGACTTGCAGACATAGTAAACAATCTTACGGTTATCAGGGGAAAGGGGATGGGAAGGAATAAATTTGGGAATTTGAGATTTGCAAAAGTTAACCACTATATATACAGATAAAAAATAATTTTCTTATGTATAGCACATGGAACTAAATTCAATATCTTGCAGTAACCTTTAATAAGAAAGAATATGTGTGTGTGTGTATATATATATATACACACATACACACACACACACACACACATACATACAAGACTGGGACATTATGCTGTACACCAGAAACTGATACATTGTAACTAACTATACTTCAATAGTAATAATAAAAAAGATATATTCAAAGTCCTGAATGAGAAAAAGCTACAACCTAGGATAGTCTATCTGGTAAGACTATTTTTTAAAATAGAAGGAGAGAGAAAGTAGCAAAGAGGAAATACCAAATTAACTGCAAAAATAAGTTCAAAATGGCAATAAACACACATCTATCATTAATTACTGTAAATGTTAATGGACTAAATGCTCCAGTCAAAAGACATAGAGTGGCAGGCTGGATAATAAAGCAAGAACCTTCAATTTGCTGCATACAAGAGACCCACTTTAGGGAGAAAGACACACATAGATTGAGAGTGAAAGGATGGAAAAGGATATTCCATGCAAATGGAAAAGCCAAAAAAGCGGGTATAGCAGTACTGATTTCAGACAAAACACACTTTAAAACAAAGGCCATAAAGAAAGATAAAGAAGGACATTTTATAATGATTAAAGGAGTAATACAAGATGAAGATATTACACTCATTAATATATATGCACCCAACATAGGAGCACCTAACTGTATTAAACAGTTACTAACAGAGATTAAAGGGAGAAATTGATGGGAATACAATCCTTGTTGGAGATTTTAACACCACATTAACATCACTAGACAGATCTTCCAGACAGAAAATAAGTAAGACAACAGAGAAATTAAATGATACAATAGAAAAATTAGATTTGGTGGATGTTTTCAGAGCATTACACCTCCCCAAAATAGGATATACATTCTTTTCAAGTGCAAATGGAACAGTTTCTAGGATTGTACTTGGGCACAAAGGAAGCATCAAGAATTTTAAGAAGGTAGAAATTATCTCAAGCATCTTTACTGACCACAATGCTATGAAACTAGAAATCAACTACAGAGAAACAAAGGGGAAAAAAAGGGAAACATGGAGATTAAACAACATGCTACTAAAAAACAAGGGGTCAATGATGAAGGCAAACTTGAAATTAAAAAATACCTTGAGACAAATGAAAATGAAAACACAACCACACAAAATTTATGGGACACAGCAAAGGCAGTACTAAGAGGGAAGTTTTTTAGCGATAACAGGCTTTCCCCAGAAAAGAACAATCTCAAATAAACAATCTAATCCACCAGCTAAAAGAATTAGAAAAAAGAGCAAAACCCCCCAAAAGTCAGCAGAAAGAAGGAAATAATAAGGATCAGGGAGGAAATAAATAAAATAAAGATTAAAAAAATCAGTCAACCCAGAGCTGGATTTTGAAAGAGTAAACAAAATTGACAAACCTCTGGCCAAGCTCATGAAGAAGAGAAAAGAGAAAGCACAAAGAAGCAAAATAAGAAAGGAAAATTCAGAAATTACAGCCAATACCACAGAAATACAAAATATCATACAAGAATACTACGAGCAACTATAGGAAACAAAATGGACAACCTAGAAGAAATGGAAAAGTTTCTGGAAACATACAGTCCACCAAGACTGAATCAAGAAGAAACTGAACACTTGAACAAACCGATGACTAGAAATGAAATCTAATTAGCAACAAAAAACTTCCCTACAAATACAAGTCCAGGACCAGATGGCTTCACTGGGGAATTCTACCAAACACACAAAGAAGAACTCATACCGGTCCTTCTCAAACTCTTTCAGAAGATTGAAAAGGAGAGAATACTCCCAAACTCATTCTATGAAGCCACCATCACCCTGATACCAAAAGCAGGCAAAACACTACCAAAAAATAGAATTACAGACCAGTATCACTGATGAACTTGGATGCAAAAATCCTTACCAAAATATTAGCAAATAGAATCCAACAGCTCATAAAAAAGGTTATACAACATGATCAAGTGGGGTTCATCCCAGGGACACAAGGGTGGTTCAACGTACACAAATCAGTGTAATACATCACATCAACAAGAGAAAGGACAAAAACCACATGATCATCTCAACAGATGCAGAAAAAGCATTTGATAAAATTCAACACACATTTATGATAAAACTCTCACCAAAGTGGGTACAGAGGGAACATATCTCAACATAATAAAAGCTATATATGACAAACCTACAGCCAGCCTAGTACTCAACGGTGAAAAACTCAAAAACTTCCCACTAAAAGCTGGGACAAGACAAGGCTGTCCACTCTCACCACTCCTATTCAACATAGTCTTGGAAGTCTGAACCACAGCAATCAGGCAAGAGAAAGAAATAAAAGGGATCCAAATTGGAAAAGAGGTAGAAGTGTCACTATATGCAGATCACATGATACTATATATAGAAAACCCTAAAAGGTCCACACAAAAACTACTAGAACTAATTGAAGAATTCAGCAAGGTAGCAGGTTACAAGATTAACGTACCAAAATCAGTTGCATTTTTTTACACTAATGATGAATCAACACAAAAAGAAAGTAAAGAAACAGTCCCTTTTAAAATAGCACCCAAAGTAATAAAATACCTAGGAATAAATCTAACCAAGGAGGTGATAGACTTTATACATTAAGAACTACAAAACATTGATTAAGGAAATTAAAGACTTTAAAAAATGGAAAGATATCCCGTGCTCCTGGATTGGAAGAATCAATATTGTTAAAATGGTCACACTGCCCAAGGCAATCTAGAGATTGAATACAATCCCTATCAAATTACCCAGGACATACTTCACAGAACTAGAACAAATCATAATAAAATTTATATGGAATCACAAAAGACCCAGAATTGCCAAAGTATTACTGAAGAAAAAGAAAGAGGTTGGAGAAATAACCCTCCCAGACTTCAGACAATACTATAGAGCTACAGTAATCAACACAGCATGGTATTGGTACAAAAACAGACATATGGACCAATGGAACAGAATAGAGAGCCCAGAAATGAACCCACAAACTTTTGGTCAGCTAATCTTCGACAAAGAAGGCAAGATATACAATGGAATAAAGACAGTCTCTTTAGCAAATGGTGTTGGGAAAAGTGGACAACAGCATGTAAATTAGTGAAGCTAGAACACTCCCTCACATCATACACAAAAATAAACTCAAAATGGATCAAAGACTTAAACATAAGATACAATAAACCTTCTAGAAGAAAACATAGGCAAAACATTATCTCACATACATCTCAGCAATGTTCTCCTAGGGCAGTCCACCCAAGCAATAGAAATAAAAGCAAGAATAAACAAATGGGACCTAATTAAACTTACAAGCGTCTGCACAGCAAAGGAAACCATAAGCAAGACAAAATGACAACCTACGGAATGGGAGAAAATTTTTGTATAAGATGAAAGTGACAAAGGCTTGATCTCCAGAATATATAAGCTGAAGCTCATATGACTTAGTAAGAAAAAAACAAAGAACTCAATCCAAAAATAGGCAGAAGACCTAAACAAGCAATTCTCCAGTGAAGACATACATGATCAATAGGCACATGAAAAAATGCTCAATATCACTAATTATCAGAGAAAGGCAAATCAAAACTACAATGAGGTATCACCTCACACCAGTCAGAATGGCCATCATTCGAAAGTCCACAAATGTCAAATGCTGGAGAGGCTGTGGAGAAAAGGGAACCCTCCTTCACTGCTGGTGGGAATGCAGTTTGGTGCAGCCACTGTGGAAAACAGTATGGAGATTCCTCCAAAGACTGGGAATAGACTTACCATATGACCCAGGAATCCCACTCCTGGGCATATATCCAGAAGGAACCCTACTTCAAAAAGACACCTGCACCCCAATGTTCATAGCAGCACTATTTACAGTAGCCAAGACATGGAAGCAGCCTAAATGTCCATCAACAGATGACTGGATAAAAAATATACAATGGAATACTATTCAGCCATAAAAACCAACAAATAACACCATTTGCAGCAACATGGATGTTCCTGGAGAATGTCATTCTAAGTGAAGTAAGCCAGAAGAGAAACAAAAATACCACATGAGATCACTCATATGTGGAATCTAAAAAAAACCAAAAACAAAAACATAAATACAAAACAGAAACAGACTTATAGACAGAATACAAACTTGTGGTTGCCAAGGGGGAGGGGGATGGAAACGGACAAAATTCGAAATTTGTAGATACTGACATGCTTATGTAGAATAGATAAACAAGATTATACTGTATAGCACAGGGAAATATATACAAGATCTTGTGGTAGCTCACAGTGAAAAAGAATGTGACAATGAATATATGTAAGTTTACGTATGACCGAAAAATTGTGTTCTACGCTGGAAATTGACACAACATTGTAAACTGACTATGTAACTCAGTAAAATTTAATTTTAAAAAATGCTTAGAAGGAATCCAAATAGAGGTGCACAGTAGGAAGCTGAATACAGGCAAATCTTCTTTTATTATGCTTTGCTTTATTGCGCTCCACAGACACTGCGTTTTGTTTTGTTGTTGTTTTTTAATTGAAGGTTTATAGCAATTCTGTGTCAAGCTAGCCTGCTGGCACCATTTTTCCAAAAGTAGTATTTTAAAACTAAGGTATGTACATTGTTTTCTTAGACACAATGCTCTTGCACATTCAACAGACTACAGTATGGTATAAACGTAACTTTAATATGTACTGAAAAACCAAAAAATTAACATGACTTACTTTATTGTGATATTCTTTTTATTGCAGTGGTCTGGAACCAAACCCATAATACCTCTGAGGTATGCCTGTATGTGGCTGTATGATTTAGCAACAAAATCTGTGTTGGAGATCCAGATTTGGCGGAGAATTGCTTTGGTGTATACATAACTGTATAGGTAAATAAAAGTGGATAAAGTCACCCAGTGGGTTGAAGTGGATGAGGTGACCTATGGAAGAAGTGAGAGGTTTGAGAAGAGGAGAGGAACTCGAACATTAAAGGGGTGGGAGAAGGCGAGTATTCAGTGATGGGTGCTGGGAAGATGTGGCTAGAGAGACGGGGGGAAATCAGGTCAGGCTGGTGTCATAGAAAACAAAGGAAGAGAGCATCCTAAGGAGGAAGAGGTGATGTATTAATATGATGTCTAAACTGAACTATGTCTCTGGCCTGAGAAGCATCTTCTGGATTTAAATGAAAATGGTGTTCAAACACTGGTAAGAACACTGTCAGAACAGTACTGGTACAGTCAAGGGGCTGTGCATGTAAGTCAGTGGAGACGGTGAGGAGAAACACTACTATACAATTCTGCCCAGAAGACCAGGGAGAAAAATAAGAGGAAGAGGTTTGGCCTTGTTTTTTTTAATCGGCAAGAGAGTTTAGCATGTCTAAATAATAATGGGGAGAGGTCAAGGGAAGGGAGAAGGATACAGGAGAAAGGGGGGATAACTTATGAACTGAGATCCTTGAGGAGAGAAAAGGTAAGGGATCAACAGTATAGGGAAGATATTAATATTCACTGGAACAGGAGGTAAGGAGAAAAGCATAAGTGCAGATGATTACCTCAGAAAATATTAGAATTAATAAGGGAATTTAAAAATGCCCATATACAAGATAAAAAAATTCAGTAGCTTCCCTCGATCCCAGAAATCACCAACTACAAAATGTATTGCAAAAAACAGTTCACGATAGCACCAAAATATATAGAATGCCTAGGAATAAACAATGAAAACGTGTAAGACTTTAATGAAAAAAGTATACAACTTTTCTTTAAAACTATTAGAAAAAATAGAGTTGATACTCTTATAACTCTGAAGGTTTTATGATATCCTTCTAACATTGGAGATAGTAAAGGCCTTCTTAAATGAGACATTAAAAAGCCCAATAAAGAAAAAAGTTGATAAATCCAACTAAATAAAAATTTAGCCACAGAAGTGCATGCCAACAGCCAAGGCCCTCACAGCTATCTTGTCCCTGGTCTGACCACTGCGTGCACCTGCAACCGGCCCCTCCGGCTGTGCACTTGCAAGCCCCAACCCATCACTCACATCCACTGCTGTGTGCCTGTGGGGAGACCCCATGGCCACAGGAGTGTGTGTCAACAGGCAGGGCCCTTGCAGCTGCTTATGGGTCGAGATTCAGCCTTGTCTCCTGTCACTGGCCTGCACCACTGGGCTCACTTGTAGCTGCCCTGTGTACCTGCTTACCCCTGATGCGACTCCTGACACTAGTTTCCACTGCCATGTGCCTGCGGTGTGTCCAGGCCCTTGTAGCTGACCCTGGTCCCTACCACTCTTTGTGTGTCTGCTATTGGCTTCTAGCACTAAGGAGGCACCTGCAGCTCACCCCTACAGCTGAGTGTGTGCATACCACTGGCCCTGGCCACCACTGCTGCCTGCCTAGGTCCCTAGCAGCTGGATCTGGAAGGGCTGCTGAGAATCTGAACAGCCCTTGTAGCCACTGTGGATGCCCTACACTGCTCATCATGGACCAAACAGTTTTCAATCCTGTGAACGCCTGGCCTGAGGTGATGAGACATCATGCCCTGCCCCACCCCCCCGAACCTGGAGCTGCCACATGCCCCTGCACTTGATGTGCTGTACCACTAGATCTGGTGTCATGGTATGGCCCCCCAGACAAGTAAAGGTCTTTCCTTATTGAAGTCAGTCCATGAAGTCTGGAAGAGGTGACAGCTTCCTCAAATGTGCAGACACCCACCCAGACTACAGGAATTACAAAGAATCAGGGACACATGACACTATCAAAGGAACACAGTAAATGTCCAGTAACTGACCCCAAAGAAATGGAGATACAGGAATTACCTGATAAAGAATTAAAAATAATTGTTCTAAAGATGCTTAGATAGCTACAAGAGAAATCAGATGAACAATTTAGAAAAATCAGGAAAATAATATAAGAACAAAATAAGAAATTCAGCAAATAAATACAAAACCAAAAAGAATCAAACAAGTTTTAGAGCTAAAGAATACAATGACTAAACTGAATTATTCAATAGAGAGCTCTGAAAGCAGACTGGACCAAGAGGAAGGAATTAGCTCAAAGACAGAGCATTTGAAATTATTCAGTCAGAGGAACAAAAGCAGAAAGTCTGAAAAGGAATGAAGAATGCCTATGACAATTTTACCATTAAAAAAAAAACAACACTCTATGTATCACTGGAGGCCCTGAAGGGAAGAGAAGGAGACACGAGCAGAAAGCTTATTTGAAGAAATAATGGCTTTGAACTTTCCAAACCTGAAAAGAGATTAACACATCTTAAGTTCATGAAGCTAATAGGTCACCCTATAATTTCAGTCCAAAATGATCTTCTCCAAGACACATTATAATTAAACTGTCTAAAATCGAATACAATGAGAGAATTTTAAAAGCAGTAAGAGAAAAATCATTCACTCATAAAAGGGAACCCCCATAAGGCTATCAGTAGGTTTGTTACCAGAAACCTTGCAGGCCAGGGGACAGAGAGATGATACATTCGATGTGGTGAAAGAACTGCCAACCAAGAACACTTCACCCAACAAAGTTGTCCTTCAGAAGTGAAGGTGATATAAAAAAATTCCGAAATAAACAAAAGTGGAGGGAGTTTATCACTACAAAACCTGCCTTACAAGAAATGCTGAAAGGAGTTCTTCACATAAAAAAAAGGATGCTAATTAGTAACATCAAAACATGAAAATATACAATACACTAGTAAAAGTAAGTATATAGTTTGATTCAGAATACTCTAATACTGTAATATGGTGTTGTGTTAGCCACTTAATTCTCTAAAGGTTAAAGAACAAAAGTATTAAAAACAACTATAGCTACAATAAGTTGTTACTGAATACACAATATAAAGTGATATAAATTGTGACATCAAAAACATAACATGTTTGTGGGGGTAAAAGGGTGGAGTTTTTTTTATGTGACCAAAGTTAAGCTGTTATCAACTTATAACACTGTTATATCTTTAAGATGTTTCAAGTAAACCTCAGGATAACCACATAATAAAAACCTATAGTAGATACAAGGTAACAAGTAGGGAATCAAGGTATAGCACTACGGAAAATCATCAATTCACAAAGACATTAAGAAAGGAAGAAAGGAACAAAAGCAATACAAAACAGCCAGAAAACAACTAATAAGATTAAGCATAGTAAATTCTTACCTATCAATAATTAAAAATAATTATTTTAAATGTAAATGGATAAAATTCTCTAATCAAAAGGCATAGAATGGCTGAATGGAAAAACAGACCCTCAACTACATGCTTCCTACAAAAGACTCACTTCAGTTTCATAGACACACATAAGTTCAAAACGAATGGGTGGAAAAAGATATTCCACACAAATGGAAACAAAAAGAGAACAAGGGTAGCTATACTTATATCAGAAAAAATAGACTTTAAATAAAAAATGTTAACAAGAGACAAAGAACCTAATTATATAATGATAAAGGGATCAATTCATGAAGAGGATATAACAATTGTAAATATATATGTTTGGATTTTCTTTTGAAGGAGGAGTAATTAGATTTATCTATTTATTTTTTTTAATGGAGATACTAGGAATTGAACCCAGCACCTCATGCATGCTAAGCACACACTAAACCATTGAGTTATACCCTGCTTTGACAATTTTAAGTATATGTGTACCCAACATGAGGGCACCTAGATATATTAAGCAGATACCAAAATCAGATAAGGACACGACAAGAACTTAAAACTATAGGCCAGTATCCCTGATGAATATGAGTGCAAAGATTCTCAACAAAATACTAACAAACTGAATTTAATAGCACATTAAAATCATCATACACTATGATCAAGTGGGATGCATGAATGGTTCAACATATGCAAATCAATAAATGTGATATATCACATTAATACAATGAGAGAAAAAAATCAGAGGGTCATCTCAATAGATGTATAATAAGCATTTGATAAAATTCAACATCCTTTCATGATAAAAACTCTCAACAAATTGGTTATAGAAGAAGCAATACTCAACATGATAAAAGCCACATATGACAAACCCACAGCTAACATCATACTCAATGGTGAAAGTTTGAAAGCTTCCCTTCTAAAATCAAGAAAGACAAGAGTGCCCACTGTTAACACAACTACTCAACATACTGGAAGACCTAGCCTAAACAATTAGGCAAGAAAAAGAAATAAAAGGTATCCAAATTGGAAAGGAAAAAGTAAAATTGTCTCTGCTTGCTGATGACATTATCTTGTACACAGAGAATTCTAAAGATGCCACTAAAAAACTGTTAGGACTAATAAATGAATTTCATGAAGTCTCAGGATATGATACAACCACATACAGAGTTAAAACATTTCTGTAAACTAACAGCTATCTGAAAAAGAAATAAAGAAAACCATCCCATTTACAGTAGCCTGAAAAAAAGATACTTAGGGATAAATTCAACCAAGGAAGTGAAAGATGTATACATCAAAAACTAAGACACTGATGAAGGAAACTGAAGAAGACACAAACAAATGGAAAGATATCTCATGGATCAGAAGAGTTAATGTATTTAAAATGTCCATATGATTGAATGATTTCTATAGATTCAGTACAGTTTCTATCAAAATTCCCATGGTATTTTTTGGCAGAAAAAGAAAAAAAGTCCCAAAATTCATATGGAACTACAAAAGACCCAGAGTATTCAAAACAATTCTGAGAAACAAGAATAAAGCTGAAGGCCTCACACTTCCTGATTTCAAACTCTAAGATGAAGCAACAGTAATCAAAATAGTACAGTACTGGCATAAAAACAGACACATAGACCAGTGGAGCAGAATCAAGAACCCAGAAAAAAACCTGTGCATATACTGTTAACTAATATTTGTTAAGGGAGCCAAAAATACTCAATGGGGTAAGGACAGTCTCTTCAGTAAGTGGTTCTGGGAAAACTGAAAAAATCACATGCAAAAGAATGAAATTGGACCCTTATTGTACATCATCCACAAAAAACTCAAAATGATTAAGGACTTAAACATAAGACCTGAAACTGTAGAACTTCTAGAAGAAAACACAGAAAAATCTCCTTGGCATTGGTCATGGCAATGGTTTTTTGGTTATGACATCAAAAGCAAAAATCAACAAGAAGAACTATATTTAAAACTAAAAAGCTTCTGCACAGCAAAAGAAACTATCAACAAAATGAAAAGGCAAATTACAGAATGGGAGAATGTATTAGCAAGCCATATACTGAAAAGGGGTTAATATCCAAAACATATAAGGAACTTATACAAATCAAAAACAAAATACTCCAATCTGATTGAAAAATGGGCAGAGAATCTGAATAAACATTTCTCCAAAGAAGACATATAAATGGCCAACAAGTCCATGAAAAGATGCTCAGCATCACTAATCATCAGGGGACGCAAACCAAAACCATGAGAATATATCACCTTATTACCTGTTAGAATGGCTATTGTCAGAAAGAGAAGAGGTAACAAATGCTGGTGAGGATGTGGAGAAAAGGGAACCATTATGTGTTTTTGGTGGGAACATAAATTAGTGCAGCCACTGTGGGAACAGTATGGAGGTTCCTCAAATTAAAAACAGAACTACCATATGATCCATCAATCCCACTCCTGGGTATATATCTGGAGGGAACAAAATCACTGTCTTAAAGAGACAGCTGAACTACCATGTTCCAAATTGTAGCATTATTCACAATAGCCAAGACATAGAAACAACCTAAGTATCCATCGACAAATGAATGGAGAAAGAAAATGTGATATACACACACACACACACACACATATACATATACACACACATACACATATATACACAGTGAACTATTATTTAGGCATAAAAAAGAAGAAAAACTTGCCACTTAGGACAATATGAATGGACCTTTAGGGCATTATGCTAAGTTAGATAAGCCAGAGAAAGACAAGTATTTTCAGATCTCACTTATATGTGGAACCTAAAAACAGTGAACTCATAGAAAGAGGGTATATAAATTTTCCGTTACAAGATGAATAAATTCTGGAGGGTACAGCAACAAACTGGTCTTTATGTGAGGTGAAGGATGTATTAACTAACTGTACTGTGGTAAACATTTCAAAGGGTATATGTGTATCAAATCATTACACTGTACTCCTTAAACTTACACAGTGGTATGTGTTACTGTATCAATATAATTGAGCTGAGGACTAAAAAAGAAAACAAGAATAATAAAATCAAATGGCATGCCACAGACCATTTCAAAGCAGTTAAGGGCCAGAAAGGGGTTGCTGTGGGAGTGGTAAGAATTGTGCTGTAACAAGTCTAAGCCAGTGGTGCTGGGCACATTTAATTCAGAAAGCACTACTTTGGTACCACTTGAGAACAAGGATCACAAATTGGGATTCTAATAAAGCTTCCCAGGACCTATAGACTGGGTCATGACCTCTGATAAATAATCATCATGACACACACAGTAACTAGAGATGCTACAGCTTAGCAGTTCTCAAAGTGTTGGGGATCAGTGTGTCTGCAATGTCAAAATTATTTTTGTATGAATACCAAGACATTATTTGCCCTTTCATTCTCATCCTCTTATGAATGTACAGTGAAAATTTTCAGAGAATACATGATGCATGAGGTCAAAACAGAGTGAATGCAGAAGCAGATTTGAGAATCCAGCTGCTCCTGTAATGCTAGACATTAGAGATATGGAAAAAAAAAAAAAGTAAATCCATGCCACTCTTCTCACTAAATTTGCTGCTTTGAAAATATAATTATTCTTCATAAAAATATTTATGTTAACATGTAATAGGTTCATTATTGTTATTTTGAAGTATTTTAAAATTTCATAGTTTTAATTTCTAATAAGGAAAATATTGATAAATATAATTCCCATAAACAAAAGCTTTTTGAGTCCTCAATAATGTTTAAGAGTATAAAGGAGTCCAGAGATCTACAGCTTGAGACCTGTTGTCCCAGTTATCACTAAAGGGTAGCCTGGCTTTCACGGGTCTCATGGCCTTCATCCTTATAGGTGTATCTGTGTTTGTCTACACCAAGTTGTTATCCATGCCTGGCAATGCCCTGCTTGAATGAAGTGGGGACTATAATCAAAGTCTCCACATGTTGTCATAGCACCCTTCACTCAATACATGACCAAATCATAGGCAGAATGTATTACACTTGTAATTACAGTATTACGTATAAAAGGTGATTTAAGCTTTGCCAATATAAGCAATGAGATGAAGCTGTGTTTTTTAATGGTATCTTATAATGAGGTCTAAATTGGTCTAACAGTTAATAATCTTTTTTGTTTTTACATGTGCGTTATTAAATTTTCACTGTTTTTCATTCTGAAGACAACTGGTACTTGTTGCTTCTGTGCTATGCTAACTCCAGAGGAACACTTGAAAACATCTTCATGCTAAATCTTGGTTCTCAGAACTCTAGTCGTTAGCAGAAACAAACTGTCTGGCTGATAGACAAAACTGATTTTTAATGCAAGCCAAGGTGCAGTAATAAAACTGAAAACAAATTCCAGATCCAAAAGTTCTAACCCATTATCTTAGAAGAAGACTTTTCCAGAATCGAGAACAAGAATACTTAGAGGTGATGATCTTGAGGAGTTACACTGAAATTTGTACCAGTTACATTAAAAACAGAAGCAAAACAGACTGTGTTTGTATTTTTAAAAAGTTTACAAGGGCAAAACATTTCTTCTAAAATGTTATTCTTTTTCACTAAGCACTGTAAAGTACCTTAATTAATTCTTATGATTCTAACAGCCCTAAGAGCAAGTCATAAAAATGGTATTTACTTGGGAGTATAAATTGGAATGACATTTTGGGAGGGCCATTTGAAAATATTTAGCAGAGCCTAACATGCATATCCACTGACTAAGCAATTCCAGTTTTTGAAACTTATCCTGAGAAAACTGGCAATGACATAGATGAAAGGATGTTCATTACAGTGTTGTGTATAATAATAAAAACTGGAAAAAGTCTAAATATCCAACATGGGCTGATAGGTAAACTGTGGTTCAGCATATAATGGGATACTACTACATGGCCATAATACAGAATATAAACATTATATTCTAAAATTATGTATGGCAAGGAAAATCATTCACTGTATTTTGCTGAGGGAAAAGAAGCAAGTTATAAAGTTATAGTATTATATGATCTCATTTCTGCTTAAAAAATATAAATGCAGAAAAGGATCTGGAAGTACATATATATGTATAAATTAATAGTTTTTATTGTTGAGTTTGGGATCACAGGTGATTTTATTTACTTCTTTTGAGGGTTCTATACCCTAGTTTTTCTACAGTATCTTTTCCTTATATAATAAAAATTATTAAAATATTTACTTGAGGCAGACATTCAGTTGTCAAGTGTTTTTCTATTCTTATATTACTGAATACTGAATGTACTATGGAGAAGTGGCAGAGGGGAGAGAGAGGAAGAGGAGGAGAGAGGAGAGAAGATTGACATTTATATTGATAATACTACTTTATCAGGTATGTTTGTTGTGAAGTTTTAAGTTAACCTTAGATTTAGCAATCTGGAAAGAAATTTCAGTGGACATAGTGGTGAAGAGATCACATTCACAAGCTTGCAGTCTACCCTCATAGATCTAATTTTTTCCTCCCCTTGGAATGCCAGTTTTGTTGTATTAGGAGCAGGTGGCTTTCCATTTTTTTTAATAAGTCTCTCTACTGCCTTGTCAGACACAGCTCTCTCAAAACGTTTTTGGGAGCTAACCAAGCTCTATCTAACCAAACCCAAAATGGCATATGGACTTCATCCACATGGTCATGTGAATCCTCTGGCTGATGACTCTTGCTATGTATCTAATCAGCTTTACAAAATCCACGTCTGAAGGAGGTTTCTATAGCTATACGAGTGTGATGCTGTGGGATGAAGGAATGTGGTGGCAAAGAGGCTACTTTAGCTGCTACACTAGAATCTGGTGCCCGTCAGCACCACTATCAAATACTGGCAGTATTCATCCCAACAAAGGAAGAATGCTAATAATTTTGAGCAAAAAATTTCTATCATGCATTTCAGCTTAGATCTACTAATAACACTTCTTTAAATGCCTTGTTAGACAGTGAAATCTGGGAATAATTATCAAACACCATATACCATGTTTATAATAGAATCATATTTCTTTTCTTTCTCTCCCCCTCCCACTCTTCTTTTTTTTTCCTGCATAGAAAGTAGAATGCTGCTGAATGGTACCCAAATGTCTGTTGTATACCATGCCAATACAGCAGCTCAGCCAAAAATGCGAATAGAACAGTTTGCCAAGTAAAAGAAAACATAACAAATTGGTAATGGTTTCTATCTTGACAGAAAATGAAAATGATCCCTCAATGTGTGGTCACTCATGTGGACACATAAAAATGTCTTAGAAGCAATCATTTTGCCTCAGATAACAGACCCTGACGGTGCAGTACAGCACTGGCTGACTTTCACTTCTTAGAAAAGCGGCAAGCGTGACCTACAAAATAGTCCGGGAACCATGTAATTTATGCATAACACACATGCACATGCCATGCACTCATAATATTTTCTATAAATCATTCTGAATACAAGACTTCTTTTCTGAGTGGAATATACTTTATGAGAGATGATCTAAATCATCAGAGACTTGATAAAGCTGAACTGGTTTATTTATGAACAGAAATGATGTTGATTTTCAGTCTACAAAATTCCAGCAGTCTATACTGCAGCAAAAAGGCTATATATAAGGGCCTCATGTTTTCTATATGAATACTAAAGGTATTTTAATTAGATGTTAGATAGAACAAATATAAAAAATGTATAGATACATGGTGTAGAGTTCTGACTTTCTGGCTAGGTGACTGCAATTAAAGGCAAAAAGGAACCTCTTGAAGACCTGGTAATGGTTCCTTCACCTTATTTCCCCTTCCTTTACTACTTAGCTTTGTCCCCCAGATGGAGAACTAGCCAACATCACTGACCAATGATTTTTTCCCTCCCATCTGGTGAAGTTTTCCCATTTGTTTAACTTTCTAATGAGGATGTTAGAACATTGATTGTATTGTGAAATCACATCAAAAACAAGAATGACACTTAAAACAATACGAATTAATATCTGATGCTAATGAGGAATTCAAAATGAGAGAATATTGAACCAAGGGGCTAGGAAGAACCTTGGGAAGTTAAATGTTCTTTGCCAAGTTGAAAGTAAATTTGAATCCTGTGGGTTATGAGTTTCAAATGAAACTTCTGGGTTTAAATTTGTTGGTGACTTTCCTGTTCAATAAAAAAGGACTTAAATGGCTTATAAAAAGGTTAAAAAAACTTATTGGGCATCAAACTGCTCTTACAAAACACCATCTTGATGAGTTAAGTGTAAATGAATCAGAAACACATGGATCATATTTCCTTAAAAAATGCATATGGATTCAAAAATAAGGGGAAGAGGACTTGGCAAAGCATTTTTTTGTGTGGTGGCTGAACCCAAAACATTTGAAAGATATTTTGAGACATTCAAGGAATCCAAAATAAAACTAAACCTGTCCAGTCATATAAAAAACAGAAGGTTCTTCTGTGCAATGTGCACTTATCTCTATGGGTCATTCAACACTCACTGAGCCTTCACCTTTGGCAAAAAACTATGGGAGGAGCCAGCTTCTGCTTTAAGCAACTTTGAATTTAGATATAAACAAATACATATAAGTAACAGAAATCTATTAAAAGAGAGCTAGGGTTTTACAAAAATTGACATCATAACCTATAACATACAGAAATTATATACTGAGAAATACATAAGTACTTTCAGGGTCCTATGGTAGGTAGGAGTCATTCCATTCAAATCATCATCCCCTAGTCTCTTTTGATTAAAGTTATATATAGTTGCAGGGTCTTTCTTGCTTGAATGTTTTCTTAATAAGTGTTTTTATGTCTTTTTTAATGTGTGTTCCAGTCCTCTTTCCTCCACCCTCTAGATTTGTGAGTGCTCAACAAATCTTGCTGACTGGTTTCCTGGAGGATGGGAGTGTTGAACAGAGTTTTGAAATAGGGGAGAGGTGCTGTTTGGCAGAGAGGAGTGAGGCTATGATTCTGGGTTGGGGTAATGGCACATGTGACAGTTCAGAGGCTCCAGAGGGTGAGTCATGTGTGTGGGGTGACCCATTGGCTGGCTTGCTTGCAGTGATGTGACTGAGCCAGGGTGTCGAGGGAGGTGGAGGCAGTTAGGTGTGGGGAGGCCTAATATACTACATGTGAAGTCAACTGGAGGACAGAGGAGTGTGATAAGAGAAAATACAATTCTTACTCTTTTTTTTTTGTTTCCTTTTTGCTAGTATAGGATAAAGTGCTAAGCACAGGACACAGAGAAGTCATTAATCCCTTTATTTCTTATCAGTGTCTTAAAAAGCTGAAAAGTACTCAAAGGTAAAAATAAGTTAACCATTTTATGTATTGCTGTGATCCTATACATTGTAAATTGGAAGAGGAACTTAGTAAGATTATGAAATGGATTAATGAGTTCTCAAATGTTCATAGGAAAGTGTAAAAAACTCATGATTTAGAATCTTTTAAGGCTGTTTTCTAGCTGTTTAATGTGAGTCTTATCTTTTCCACAATATTAGAAAGTTATTTAAGGCAGGGATAGTGTCAAGTATTTCCTGTGTATTTTCCACTGGCTAGCCCAATACTGGGAATACACCAAGTACTCAATAAATGCTTACTGAACTGAAATGAAGAGGCGCTGAGGCCCTATAATGATGAGGCTATAACTGAAGATAAAGTCTGAAAAAAAAAGGGGGGAAGATATCGTAGAGATGTCCTAGTAGTGCCTCTGTGCTGAGCCTACTTGTTCATGGTTAAAATAAAGAAATCAAAGCCCTTACCATCCTTCATCATCTTCTACCTCTGTTTCAGAAATGTCATTTTCAGGAGTTTCAGCAATTGCTTGAGTGAGTTTAGATTTAAACTGGTTCAGCAGTGCAAGTGTCTGAAATAAAAATTAGACTGCTAAGTTTTCTGATAGGGACAAATATAATTTCAGAAGAGACACCTAAATTTTGTAGAAAAGAAAATATCCTACCAGGATAGAAAACACTTAAATTTTTAATTTGGAAGCAAAGTAACAAAACTGCCTTCAAGTTGCAATAGTGATCGATATTCACAAACTTTGACATTGCCTTGTCTGCATCTGCACTGACATTCTCCCTCAGGGATATGTGGCTGTTTTCTGATATGGGGAAACGTAAGTTTGTTTACATAGAAGATATTTAAAATGCATGCTTACTAATAGCTAAGTTTTTAACGACCACAAGATAGGGATGTACTTCACTAAGATATCTGAAATCAAAACAAAACAACAAAGAATATTTTTCACTGAATAGATTTCCAAAAGTGTAAAAATGTCAATGTTGGTGAAGATGAAATGAATGAACACATTAATTGTTGGAAGAGGGGTAAATTGGAGTGGTATCTTTGGAATGCTGCTTTTACGTATCAGAAACTTTAAAATGATGATTCCCTTTGATTCAATAATTCCAATCTTGGGAATACATGCAGAAAAATAACTTGAAACACTGAAAATGCTTATGCAAAAGATGCACTGCAGCAATATTCATGCAAGTGGAAAGACAGAAACATGTTAAATGTCTTATCAGTAAGGAACTACATAAATTTAGTAAAAAGTAATGAATATGCTATTTATACTATTATTAAAAATTGTATACATGAAATATTATAATCTATTGTTACGTGAAAGAATTAGGATATAAATACCATGCTGAGTATGTTTTTTAAAAAAGGGGATCATTCCTCTGATTTTTTTTTTCCACTCCTATGCCCTTTGTAGTTTGTTCAGTTTGCTCAGAATTTGAGCAGAGAGTCAGAAATTAGAAAATGTTCTTTTATTCTATAGTTTTAAGAAGTACATAACTGTGAAATGGGATAAAGTACTACCTGTCTAAAAAATCAAGAGTCTAATTAAGACACTGGTACATTGACTTCACTATTAAAAATACAGTTGACCCTTAAAAAATGTGAGCGTTAGAAGTGCCAACCCTCTGAGCTGTTGAAAATCCATCTGTAGGCCGGCCCTCCATTCTGTACCTGCAGTTATGCAACCAGCTGTGGTCAGTCTACAACTGCAGTATGTATTTATTAAAAGAAATTTGCGCATAAATGGACTTATGACATTCAGAGCTGTGTTGTTCAAGGGTCAACTGTACTGACATTTCATAAAGAAAAAGATGTGTGATACTACTTCAATGTGAATAACAGAGAAAACAGTCACAATAACTTGAATTCTCCAGAATTTGTCCAGGAAATATCATTAACATCATAGTTCACAAAAAAATTAAGTAGGTTTGGTGGTCTAGAACCTAACTCAATACAGACAGGGGGTGACAAAATAACTGCAAGAAACAAGGCAGTTATGGCTAAAAACTGATAGTGAAAAGTGCCTTATGTCTTTCTGCAAAATTCAACGCCCACACAGACAACAGCTCAAAATATACACATTACTAAGTTGCTGAATGAGGTAAGTTTTGAGGAAAAACTATAAATTCCTATAGAATATCCTCAGGCATTCTGAGGGTTCCTAATGTGTTAGGGTTTAGATATTTTATCTGTTTCTAGGGTAGTAATTATAGCACTAAGCTCTTCAAACAATGTTAACAGATAAAGAAAACATCCTTTGTTTTAAAACCTTATTCATTAAAAAAAAAACTCTTGCTTACAAACTTTTATTGTATTTGTTGTATTTTATTGTATTTGTTTTATAATAAGAAAAAAAGTTACTGTAGAAATATCAGAAAGTAAAGAGAAGCAAAACAAAAATATATTATTCCACCACTGATAATTACTCTTGTGGACATTTGGTATATATCTTTCAAGGCTTTCAATACGTGCTTCTGTGTGTATAAATGTGTATGTGTTTATGTGTCTGTATATTATATCTATATCTACCTATCTACCTATCTATCTACCTATCTATCTATCTATGTAGTTAGCTATCACTTAAAAGCAAACTCCATCAGTTTTTGATGGTGGACTTTCACACACTTGGAAATGTCTGTTCTGAGGGTATAAAGAGAAATGAAAAAAAAAAAAAAAGGGGGAGACTTCTTAGTAGAATGAAATTTTAAAACTTCCTAGAAAATTATGCTAGACTTGACTCGTACTTTTTTGAGTTGAAAGTGGCAAGGCAGTCTGTTTTTAGAGCCAATTAATGTGCTACTGGCATTTGCTCAAAGAAGAGGGACTAAGACTATGACAAACAGAAAACATCCTCTTGGCCTTTCTTAACATCTTCAATACTCAAGATTGGACTTTCTGTAGCTTCAGTCTAAAGGCAAGAGAGAAAAGCAAACATCACGAAAATAATGGCACAATATTGGTTGAAGAAAATAGGATCTGCATGGAGGCTTTTCTGTTTGGCATTTCCAGGGGAATCAGTCTTCTGGCGTCTGCTGAAGGAATGAAGGGCCAACCACTAACAGCGTGGTCTCCAGCACAGAGTGAGCTTTCCCAGTGTGAAGAAGCTTTATTGAGGGGGCCTGCCCTGGCAGACTTTGTGCATGCAGACCTACACATAAGAGTCTCTCAGATGGCCTAGGTGCCTCCAGCCCTGCCCCAGGTCCAGTCTACACTTCAAGCTGGAGCCAGGTTGGAGGGATCTTCCCACACTGTAAAGGAGATCATATCGCCTCCTTCCTTCAATGACCCCCCATTGCTCTTAGGGTAAATCTAAACTCCTTAATATGGCTCAGACATATCTTATGTGAATTGGCTCCTGCTTACCTCTCCAGCCTCATCTTTTTCTGTCTCTTAGTTTAAGTTCTAGTCATATTTATTACCTTATAGTTCTTTGCAAAGAGGACAGAGACTTTTCATATACTGCCCCTTTTGTCTAGCCATGTATCTCCTACTCCACTCTCAAAGCTCAGCTGAAATCATTTTCTCAGGGAGGCCCACCCAGATTCTTACGCTCTATTAGGTCCTACTGTTATACATAGTTTCCTGTACCTAACCTGCAATAATGCTCACCCTCTTTCACTGGTATTACTTGTTTAACTGCCTCCTTTTCCTGATAGCTCAGAGAAGGCAGGATGTCTCTACCTTGTTTATTATCTCCTTGGAGGGAAGAAAGGGGAATGCAAGAATAAGAGTGATCCTTAACATCTTTGGTAGTATATTTACCACTACAGTTGCTAATCAGAGGCCTTTGTGACTCCATGAAAACAACTTAATAAAGCACTTTTTCTTAATTTCATTTGATGTGCCATTTCTTTTTAAAATTACACATAAGTTAGTTCTCTAATTACAATTTCCTATACCTGAATTCTTGTTGAATTTTCCCTGTGATTATTTTCATGGGAAGCACTGATGCATGATCTTCCTTACCAGTAATTAGGTGTCATTTATAATACAGTTCCTGATTAGATTAATTTATTCAAACAGGCTTGGGCTTTGATATTTAGTTTTATTTTGCCTGTTTTATTTATTCACCAAAAATGGTGTGTTCTCACATACACACATGGCAGCAGCAAAAATAAGTAGCTTTTGGTCTGCCCCCTAGCCTTTCAACATAAAGGGCTGCTGAAGAGATTCATTTTATCAAGTTCCAAGTGCTGCATGGCGTGTACGATTGACTCCCAAATTGAGGAGCTAGCTTTCTATCTTTTTTTATTCTTCATTTCTGACAACCTTAAGTTACTAAAGATTCAGTTATTACTTTCAGTAAGCAGAGTTTTGCATTATTTATGGTAGAAGTCAACTAGTGGACCAAGTGCCTTCTTCACAGGCAATGTAAAGCGCAAATGGAGGTGTCTAGGCAGCATATGAGATGCTGATCCAGAAGCGATCCTCTCATCATTCATAATCACCTCATTCCTCTCCATCTCATAACAGTCACATAGTCAAAGGTTCTATTTGATAATATGTGGCTTTACCAGGTTCCTGTGCTTGACAGGGGAGTACAAGGTTGAGATCTGAAAGTTTTAGGCTTTACGTCTATTGTGTGTCTATCAGCTGGGTCTTTGCATGAGTGGCCAAGGTCCTTGTCAGCTCACCTTAAATATATGTATCCTTTTTCATTTTAAGAGGCAATGTTTCCCCTCATGTATAATCTAATTAGGCTCCATTAACAACACTTGAAGACAATTAAAAGGCAATGAATTGCATATGCATTTTGGTTTGTGAAGTTACCTGGTCTTCCCGGGAAGTTCCCTTCTTTGCCTGCTGCTTCTTCAAAGCTGCGTACTTTTGCTTTTCTCTTCTGTATTCTGCAACAGCACCATCTGGAGCAGCCAATTCCTCTGAAGAATAGAGTACTTTTAGGATACATAGTAAAAAGGCTCGATAGATTCATGCTTATGTCTACGAATGTCCATCATTGAAGAGGAGGTCAGAACCTGGGATTGGTTTTCCTCCATTAAAAAAAAAAAAAAACAACCAATAAACTCCACAAGCTCTACAACTATTTCTTAGACTAGAAAGTGACTGATGTTAATTTAATCAACCATTTTATAAACATCTTTGTTATATACTGTACTATTATAGCTGTTCTCACCTGTACTTATTTGACTATAAAATCAACTGTCTGTCTCACTCTTAAAATAAGTAAGATTTTCCTAAAATTCAGCAATTCCATTTTACATTATTCCCTTGCCTTGTAAGATATAACCTTTCAATACTGGTTGATTTTCTGCCACCTTTGCTCCTCAGTTGAAATAACAACAACAACAACCACCACCTTCAATTTTATGGCATCATAAAATATATCTAACAAAAAATCAGGACAGTCACATAGAAGCAGGCAAAAATAATTTTTACTAAATTAGAAATTAGAAAAATTATCTATAGATTTGATCCTACAGTAATCCCATATGAAGGTTAGTTAACATCTGCGTTCACAGAATAGTTTTGCCTCAAAATAAAGTACTAACATTTTATAATACTTTACACTTATATATGTTAGTGAAAATTTGTGACTTAAACCCACAACCTCTCTCTTCTCATCTTTGTCTGGCAAACCAAGATGAGCCAGTTGTAACTGAGTATATCAGTAATCTTTCTATTTAAGCCTTGGCTTGTTGTTTGCCTCTTTGTTACCTAGTCTGAGGAATGTAATCAATGTGCCGTGAGTCAATGTGCAGTGCAGCCATTTTGTTCAAGAGATTGTCTGTTTAAAAAAATATGTGAACTAAGAAACAAGTAGTCTTATGGTTACTTAATACCATGATTTTGATGTTGGTCAAAGGGTGCAAAGATTCAATTGTGTGGGACAGATAAGTTCTGGAGATCTAATGTACAGCATGGTGACTATAGTTAATAATACTGTATTGTATATACAAAATTTGCTGAGAAAGTTGACCACCGTTCATACACATATACACAAAGTGTAACTGTGAGGTGATGGATATGTTAGCTAGATTGTGGTAATCATTTCACAGTGGTTTCTCTAGTTCTTGGTGTTCTGAGAGTTTTAATTGTCTGCCTAGGATGCCTTTCCTCTCCTGTTTTTATTTCTAGCCCAAATGAACATGCAAACAGCTTGAGGACAGCTGTGAGGTCAGCTGGTCTTTCATTACATACACCTGTGACAGCAGGATTAAGCCTGCTTAGGTTCCATCTGGAGTGCGTGGAAACTGTAACCCAAACACTGGTACATGGTACACATGACCAAACAATGACATCTGCTGCACCAACCCAACTGTGTGAAAAATACGGTCAACTCTTCTATTTCCTAACTGGGTATATCATATCAGTGTGCATCTGCTTATAGTGTGATCAGCTATGAATGTTCACAGCACATTCTTTTGTGTGTGTGGCTTTATTTCTCAACAGTATACTATGAGTAATTTCCTTAGCTTTATATTTCAATTCACTAATTCTCTGTTTAGTTGTATCTAATCAGTTTTTAAGACATAAACTGAATCACTGACTTTAATAATTATATTTTAAAATTCTAGATATTCTATTTGGTCCTTTTTCAAATTCACCCACTTTTTTGATAGCCTCAGTCTTTTACTATGATTTTATACCTTTAAAAACTCTAATTATTTAAAACACACACATTACATTTTATATTTCAGGTTGTTCTTGAGGCTCCTTTGGTTATGCCTTCTAACTCTATCCCTAGAGTGGTCACTTCTCTATGTGTTTTCTAATTTTTCACTCTGAGTGTACCTACAGCTAGAGCTGCATCTCCATCACACTCCATAGGAATCCCTGGCACCCAGGATTGTGTAATGGTTCCTACAGAGAGCTTTTATATTTGCTTCTACTAGGAAATTAAGTGGTTCCATTTAGCACACAGTTATTTTTTCCATAGTTAATTTCCTGGCTTAGGATTCCTGTACCATATAGGTAGCGAACATTCAGACTTTATAGCTATGCCTGGTAGAGATTTAGAGTTTTGATTTTTTGCGATACTTTTTTTTCCCTCCCACACATACCTCTGAAAAATGACAAGCTTCCTGTGACCTTCCTGACCAGGTGACAGTTTTTCTAGTTCCTATGTCTCTTGATTCAAAGCCATATCTCTGTCTAAGTTTGAGATTAAAACCTCAGTTTCTAGCTATTAGAGCCTACATTTGGTTCCAAAATTCCCCTGGTCAACGATAGCATCAACTTGCCCCCTTAATGCCTCTTCTTTGTTTCTTGTACCTTGGAATTTTTCTTTTCTTTTCTTTCTCTGCCTCCTCATTCTCTCTCTCTTCCCCAGCCCCCCAGGTCCCCCTCTTTCTCTGTCTTTTTCAAGCTTAGCTAAGTATTTAAATTGGGCTGCATCATATTTTATCCAGCATTTCTATATATTTGTAGAAGAAGGAAGTTCTGTGTTAACTCAGTCCATTTTGCCAGAATAGTACATTCATTTCTCATGTGCTTGAATCCCCCTGAATAAAGAAAAATTGAATATGTGATGGGATGACTTTAGTGACATAAAACTGGCTTATAACATACAAAATGAGTTTGAAAAAAATCAGTTTCTTTAAGTACAGAGTGCACTATACCTTTTCTTAAAACTCAATATATGCTGAGTGATAATTCATAAACAATGATGCACTGTGAGAACTATTTGTCACTAAAATTTCTATAAAATGTTTGTTAAATAAATAGGAATAGGAGGAGAAAAGAACATTTACTAAAGACCTACTATATATTAGATACCATGCTAAAGTGCTTTGACTGTCCATGAAAAAAGTATCAATAAACCATTTTACAAATGAGGAAACAGGATAGGACCACAGTTAGAATATACTAAAGCTGGAATTTGAACCCAGGTATCCATGATACTTAAGTCTTACCCTGTGCCCTACTATCTTCAATTAAAACTTCAGATCAGAAAATAAAGTTTAATAAGTGTTCCCTGTATGCCTGACACTCTAAAAAATGTAATTAATGATATCTAAAACATACATGATATAGGCTTTTCACTCTAGAAAGTAATGTAAAGGGTAAAATAAACATTATATATGTAAAAAGTTAAGAAATTAAGCCATTGACTGTAAGTATTACATTGCTGATTCTTGGGTAGAATACTAGCCACCTAGAGGGCTTAGAGCTTACCTGTGTTATAGTATTAGAATAAAACTCTTTAAATGTCTTAGCAATCTCTAAGATTAGGTAATATATATGAAAAGGTTTGATGATGAGAATGTTTGACACCACTATAACCATCAACTTACTACTAGAGCACTAGTTTGCCGAAGGACCAGAGCTAGAAGCTACCCTGATGATCTTCAAATCTAACTTCTTAGTTTATAGGTGAGGTAACCAAGGTCCAGGTAAGTGAAGTTACTTTACTAGTGTCCCATTTGGAACAGCAGCAGAACCTGGCCTAAAACTTGTGTTCTGACTCTTAGTTTAGCAGACAATCTGTAGTAAAACTGAAGTTTTGTCCCTGTGTGTCATAAAGAATGTCCCCTAAGAGATAGCTGGGAACATAATCCTTACTCCACTTGAATATCTTCATTACAAAACCTTTTTGTTCTGAGCATAAAAAGGGCAATGACTACTCAGTTATTAGTTACTTAGCTAATGAACTAATGGTATCCATCTATACTCATTTTATAGATAAAAAGGCTTATACTCTCTACTGCCTCAGTACCAGAGCTCCAAGTTGTGCATATTCACTCACTTTTTTAAAAAAGCTCATTAAGTGATTATTATGTGTCAGAACTGTTTAATAAAGCTGCTTAGAAATGATTTTAAATAGATCTAGATCCATTATTTCAAGGAAATTTTTCAAAAAACTTCCATAATAAATAAAAACTTTTATATAAATGAAGGTTATGTGTTAGTGTTAATAGTAAACAACATTTGAAAACAAAAGGGATAGACTTTAATGGACACAGAAGAAAATCAAAGCCACTGACATCTAGTTGTATCTCATCATACTTTCTGGAAGCTACCAAGTATGTTTTTATCAAGTTTTATATATATCAGATCTTAAATTAATTCTAGGAAAAGTATCAGACTTGAAAATCTCTAATATGATAGCTAACATTTCAAGTACTCACTATCTGCCGGATACTAGCACCTTGAATTACTTGTTTAATCCTCATAACCAAGAACCCTATGAGAAAGGCGTATTATGAACCCCATTTTGCCAATAAAAAAATATGGGCAGTAAAAGGTTAAATAATTTTTCTTCGGGATTATAAATACGGGAATAAAACCCCATACAGTCTGGCTGTAAAGTACAAGCTCTTAACCAGCTTGGTTATTTCTTCTTCATGTCTGAAACACAAGAAAACGTAGAAGAAAATATTCCAATCTGACATAAAAAGGCATCAGGTCACCACAGTGGATGTGTCCTGATAAAATAAAGTCCTAGCAAAAAAAAAAAAAAAAAAAAAAAGGTTCAAAATTCCTCCCAGACCATAGTAAGTGGGAAGTACAATCTGCCAAACAGTGGATTAATGTAAATAACTTCCACCTAGGAAGAGTCTTTTAAGGCTTTTTCTTGATTCTCCTTAAATAATCATATATTTCCCTCATTTGAACCTTTGAACACTTTGCTAGCTACAGCAAATAGCCAGCAATAGCTGCTAACCCTGTTATATCATAACTACCTCTTTGTATTGCCCCTTAGGCTATAAATTCACATGGCAGGGACAACACCCTGTTTGTCACCTGAGCTTTCTGGGTACAACCCCTGTAAGAGCTGCATCTTGACCATTTCCTTCAGGGGCTACTGGGGATAAATGACATCTCTTCTATCCCAGTCAAAATGCCTGCTTTTGGTTTGTTTTATTAAGAAAATCCACTATAGAAATAACAGTGGGACTATTTGGTGACATTAAGATAAGAGTCTTTATGTAATATATTCATAATTATAATCCATACTATTTATGAGTGACCAGAAGTTGAATCTGTATTTTGTTTTGAAGATAATTGAAAGTGCTTAGATAATGCTTTAAAAGGTGAATATTAGAAGAAAACTGGTTTCTCTATCCAATGAAACTGCTAAATAAAAACTTACTCGCAATAAAGAAATTATTTAATAGAGATATCTATATGCACATTTATGAAGACTAGGCAGAAATCTAGGCAAGATTAGGCTAAGAGTTTAATTTTTTCTGTACTATAAACTGAAGTAAGAAATCTATAATTTATTAATTTCACTTAACCAATTTTTACTTTCAGCATATTTTTCATTCTACAAATCAAACAATGTTGGCTCCATCTGGTGGTCAAAATAAGCCTCTATAAGCTTTAAAAATTGGTTAAGTAATTTAGAGGCTACCTGAAATGTGCTTGAACGTTGAACACTGAACATCGAGGTGTGCTTCAACACTGAACGTTGGTTAAGTGGAATTGTCTACACTTACACAAATTTTTAATTTTCCTTTCCTTGTTGTTTATCCTAGCATATTTCCTTCATGTTATTTTGGGGCTTAAAACAATTCTCAAAATAAAATAATAAAGAATATTTTCCTCTGTGTTTTTCTGTTAGTTCAGTTAAGAAATGTGAAGGCAGTAAGTTATAATAAAGTTAAATCTATCCACATTTTCAGATTGTATTCCATTTTGGAATATAAACTATAAAAATACTTACTGATTTTCAGTTGTATTTTCTATTAGAACTTCCAGATGGGGTGGCTAGTGAATATACGGGAGTTTATATCTAGGGGCTCTATATATTTGTATTCTACTGGCAGCTTAGTTTTAAAATTTAGTTATCAAAGGAGTATGTCCAGAATAGCAACACAAAATATTAGTACTAATAAGTTCTTAGACAGTAGTAACTTGCTCACTTTACAGACTGAAAAACCTGAGGTTCAGAGGGGTTAAATGATTGTGCTAAGCTGGGAATATCAGAAAACCGATTTTTCCACAACCCAAAGTTTTTTCCTCTCTATATGCACTACTATGTGTAGTTTTTCTTTGTAGTGGAGATCACTGCAGATATGTTTCATTATAATCTAATAATCACTTTGGAATTATATACAGTTGTCCTTCAGTATCTGTGGTTTCACAATCCTGGATGCTCATACTAAAATCCATGGATGTTCAAGTACCCTTAAATAAAAGGCTACACACATATTTTAAGTAACATGTGCATTTCTTCCCTGCACATCCTCGCATATACTTTAAATCATCTCTGGATTACTTATAGTAGCTAATACAATGTAAAAGCTATGTAGATAGCTGTAAATACAGTGTAAATAGTATGTAAAAGTTGCTGGTGTGTGGTAAATTCAAATTTTGCTTTTTGGGACCTCCTGGAAATTTTCTTTTTCCAAATACTTTCTGTTTAAGCTTGGTTGAATCTATCGATGGGAAACCCATGGATACGGAGGGCTGACTGTACATTTATAGTGCAGTGTGACCATTTATAAAATAGCATGAATACCCAAAATAGATTAAAAAAACTTTTTTTAAAAAATTGAAGTATAGTTGAGTACAGTGTTGTGTTAAGTTTCTGGTGTACAGCATAGTGATTCAGTTATCCACATATATACATACATATTCCTCTTCATATTTTTTTCATTATAGGTTATTAGAAGATATTGAATATAGTTCCCTGTGCTATACAGTAAGATCTTGTTGTTTATCTGTTTTATATATAGTAGTTAGATTTAATTCTCTAATTAGAAGCCTTCATCACTTTTACTTTTATTATACATATAAAAAATTTTATCTTTTTTTCCCAGAGTATTTTGCTTTGTTTAGTTTGTAATTCAAACAGCAGTCATGTTGGTAATCACTTGGAGTCATAACAGCACATAAATTCATTACCACAAGGTATACACTATACTAAAAATCAATTTTAAAAAAGGTAAGTGAATTTATCTAATAAATTAAGAAATAAGAAAAGTTAGACTAGTAAAGATAGGTTTTGAATAATACACATTAAATTGATTTAAATTAGGCTTAATTGCCTTATTTTTACTAATGAAGTTTTTAATGATACAGACTTTATCTAATAACTTTTTAATCAGATGGTTCTCCATTCTTTTTAATGATGATCACAAGAAACAATTACAGTATATAAGTGGTTATCGGGAATTACTGAGGGACAAGAATGGCCTTTCTTCCGGGGGCTCCAGCTTGCCACCTGCTGGCTGTATGCTACCTCACGATCCCTCACCAGGACCTCGGCGCCGGCACAAAGGCTGACTGATGTTGCCCCCAGGCCCCTCAAGAGAGCACTCTGCACTTCTGGATGGCGTGACCCACAGTTCTTATAGTTTGATGGCCATCTTGACAACATCTCTATGTTGCCCTGTCATTCTGGATGTGGAAACTACAAATTATACACTCCATGTTGTAGCAATAAGGAAAACCCCCAAATGTTTCAAAATAAATAGATTTCATGAAGACACTCAGGATACTAAAGAAAGAATTGCCATCTAAAAATCACCTAAGACTATGATTGCCTTAGCAAATTCAACCCTGCGGTGTACCATGCTTGCTAACAGTACTTAAAGGAGGGTTTTATTGTTTTGTAGTAAACTCCTTAGGTACTTTTCTTCAAGTAATTATGAGCATTTACAAACTGGCTCAAAATAGTCCTTAAATACTTGCATGTGTGGTATGGCAGAGTATTCTTCACAACTTCTATGTGATGGAGGAAACTGAGGCAATAAAGTGGCTTCTAAAATACAAGAAGATGACTCCTATCAGCACCAGCACCAGCACCATTTTTTAGGACCTAGCATGTCTGAGACACAACACTAAGAACTCTGTGCCTGCTTTCTCGCTTAACTGAATGCTGTAACAACAGAAGGGATATTATCAGCTCTATTTTATGCGTGAGGAAACAGAAGTTCAGAGAGGTTCAGTATCTTGCCCAAGGTTATATGACTAATAAATGACACAGCAAGGATTTGAAATCAGAGCTGTCAGACTTCAAAGACTGTGCTCTTTCTCTTCTATTACACTGCAAACAGTTACGGGGAGGGGGACACCATTTTGTATGAGAGTAAGGGAAACAAAGACAGTTCTGATGTTAAGGAGCTTTTAGGCTAGAAAAGGGATAAGCCACACTCTTTAACTGTGCTGTGGTACAAATGACATCTGAGAAGTCCTGATAAAGTACTTATGAAATTTATGCAGAAGAGGGGGAGGGAAAGTTGGGTGGAGGAAGTGGCAGTAAAACCAGGTCTTGAAGGAGAAACAAGATTCAGCCATTCAGAGCAGGGAGAAGAGACATCATAACCAAAGCATGAAAACAACATAGCACAGGAGACACACGAGGAAGAGGAAAATCGTTTTGTGAAAACAAAGAACAGTTGAATAAGATGGGGGTATAAGGAAAATGAGATAAAAATTTGATCATGAAAGTCTCTGAGTGCCAGATTAAGGAATCCGAACTTCATTATGGTAAGCAAGCAACAGCACAACTGTACCTTGCAGGTTTCTACTGCAAGGAAATTGTTCACTAGTGTTCATGAGCCTTTTACAAACTGAAATGAAGTATGTTGAGCCATGCTAGATTTACTCATTTCTAAGACTTTTTTACAGGGTATTTTCTTATTATGAGACTAGCTTGAGTTAGTTGATAAAATTACAGTTCCAAGTTACAGTTCTAATATCCACATTTCTTTTAATCAGTACAAACAATGCACTTCTCAGTGGTTCAATGAACAAGAGAGCACAGGCAAGAAAGAGAGACAGTGAGAAACTGACTCCAAAATCTTGTTGGGATTTCTCCCTAATTATTCTAGGAAAGAACTTTGAAAAATATCCTGGTAAAATAATTTTCCCACATCTATCAGAATATTCTGATTTAAGTGTGAAAATATGTGCAGTTATTTGAAAGGACCATACTCAGTGTTTCTGGCTCTGTTCAGTGTCTCAGAATTTTTTTTTTTTTTTTACCTGCCTAGACCATGTTCTACGAATTCTGGTTCAGATTTCACTCCTGCTTCCCCAGTCTCCATCTTTAATGATCTCTCTCTAACAACTGAATTTTGAGATAAAATGAGAGCAGAAAAAAGGTCATCGAACTCTTCTTCATCTGAAATTGACTGTGTCCAAATATGTTTTCTGAAACCTGGGGTTAGTGGGTGAGTTGGATGGGGGTCACCTTGCTCAATTCTAGTGGTAATGTTGTGAACTGTAGGCCAGCCTTCAGTCTGCTGATTCTGGCTTCAAGCTAACAGGTCATATTGCTTGTGGCTTCTTTTGTTTTATTTTTAAAGGAAACAATGTTTGCAGTTTTATAGTGGAAAGAGCATTGGACAGAAGATCTGCCTCCTCAAATCTACTGTTTAACTTAGGGTGAGTACTAAATATCTTTAATACTTGGTTTCTTTATTTGCAAAATGGACACGATAATACTTGTTTAATCTACTTCTCAGGACTGTTATAGAACTAAATGTAATGAGGCATGTGACAGGACTTTGTAAACTATTCATGTTATATAAATATGAGGTATTATTACTTGGCAGAGAATACAGGGTAACATATTTTATGTCTATAAGCTACTTTATAGTTATGGTTCCCTTCGAATGATTAAATCTCATTTGAAAAAGCAAGGAGTAGACACAATATTTTTCATTTTATTAACATTCTTGTTTGAATAAAAAATATATCCATATATTAAATCAGATTTTCAAAGGACTAATAAAACTTACAATTGGAAGAAATGTGGAAAATCCTTTTGTGAAGTGAATTATCAAGACAATTTATATTTCTCTAAATTTGAATGTTCAATGTAGCATTCTTTTTGAGGGGGAGGTAATCAGGTTTGTTTGTTTGTTTATAGAGGAGATACTGGGGATTGAACCCAGGACCTCATGCATGCTAAGTATGCACTCTACCACTTGAGCATTCTTAATTATGAGGCTTTCCTATAATTCTAAATTTGCTTAAGAATAACCAGTATCTGCCGGTATTCTGATAGGATGGAAAATGCTTTGATCCTATCTGTACTTGTAGCTACCCTTATACAAACAGTGCTTTCCATGTGCCATTCAATGTTTGAAGTGCTTCATGCATCATAACTCATTTAAATCCAATAGGGGAGTAGTGGCCACTAGAAAGACCAGGGCATCGCACTTGGAAACCTATCCTTTCGGAAAAAGCTGAAAACTAAAAAAAGTATGTAATGAGTGAATGTCAGTGAGCTCTGACTAAGAAGTGCACCAAAGTTGGACCCGAGAATGTGAATTCCTTGAAGGAAGAACTTCTCTGCTTTATTTGCCATTTTATGTTGAGAGCCTAAAGCAGTGCCTGTATGGTTTCAAGCACTTGATAAATACTATTTGAGTGAATAAAGTTTAATAAGAGAAAGTGTTATTTCAGAGGAAAGTGGCTTCTTAAAGAAAGTAATAGGAAGGGAGTGGGAAATGCTAGTATGACAAAGCAGAGTGGGCTGATAAACGTGATATCCCCAGCTGTGAGAAGCTGCAATCATCAGGTGCCATCTTAGGCTTAATGTCTCTGAACATTTCTTATGTGGTACCTACAGTCAAAAAATGATCAGGAAACAAAAATATAATACTCATTGAGGTGGCTTATCAGCTTAAAGTCTCTGAACTCTATAGTATGAAAACTCATTTGCTGAAGAAGAAAATTATTTTAAATGTGCCTGTTTTCAAAAGGCGTTAATTAATCCTTTAATGAAGAAGGATTATTTCAGTTTGTTTGTCTGATTCATTTCATAAACTAAAGTCGTTACCAAAGCAATCTTAACACTTTTTTCTGGGTGAAGTGGAAAATTTCTCACCCTCTTATTTTGGATTAGAACATAATTACAGACACATTCTCACTGATTAATTTTTAAAAAATCTTTGGCTTAGTCACAAAAAAAAGTCAACACATTGGATGGACTGGTTCAATATTTTGAATTAGCAACTTTGCATTCTATTCCCAGCTTTATTACTCACTGGAGTAAAGGCTTAAGTCAACATCACAAATGCTTTGTCTCTATTTTCTTAGATGGTAAGCTCAGTATTAATTATTATCACCTTAAGAGTATGCAATGTAGTAAATTAATTAGTGTGATACACTGTTAAAATACCTAGAATAATAAGAGTGTGAATAACAGAAAAATAAGCAAGCCAACCTTGAGAAATAATTTCTGAGAAACTAAGTTGATTGGATTCTATCCCAACAGTCTTCCCGGAATCATCACAAGATACCACAGGCTAACAGAGTCTTTGGCTGTAGTAGAGTAAATATTACAACCATGTTCTCTTCAACTACAGCCAAACTGGTAAGGATAAACATAATTATTCTTCTATATATGCCTCATATGCAACACAGTACAATATGGAATAAAGTGTAAGGGACTTCTTCATGGATTTTGTAGAAGGGAAAGACCAAAGGACTTATTTTTGATGTTGTTTTGCTATAGCAGACTCAGCCAGTCTCCTTAAGTCATAGAAAATTCTGCAACTAAGGTATTCAGGAATAAATAAGCCAGAAAGGTGTGGTAAATAGACGATGAATGCTAATTTTGGGTTGGGATTATTTGAAAGGTGCCCAAACTATAAGGTTGTTTCCAGGGATAAAGTGTCATAATATAGTGCCTAATATACCCTGCCAAATAATACAATTGACCTTTGAACATTGTGGAGAGTTAGGGGTGCCAACACTCCCAGGAGTTAAAAATCCAAGTATAACTTTATAGCGGGTCCTCAGTATCCATGGTTCCACATCCACAGATTCAACCAATCGCAGATTATGTAGTAATGTAGTATGCATTTATTGAAAAATCCACATAAGTGGACCTGTGCAGTTCAAACCCTTGGTTTTGAAGGGTCAACTGTAATAACAAAACTTAAATATTATAATAAAACTTTTATTAAATATTTTTATTAGGTATTCATATATATGTATATATATGTAAATACATAAACAGATATATATATATACATATATATTTAGAGAGAGAGAGAGAAATAGAGAGAGAAAGAATATAGATATTCTCGCCTTAAATTATTACAGTGAAGGAGAGGGTAAAAATGACTACATGAAAATTCCTTTCCACTCTATGTTCCAGACACACAACTTGCAAGACAAGAAAAGTTGTCATACCTTCTCTCATTCCCATGCATTTGTATGCACTGCATCCTCTGTCTAGAACACCCTTATTCAGCTGACTTACTCACCTGAACCAGAAGCCTCAAAAATTCATAAAAGTGAAAGGTTTATAGTATACAAATGACTCACTGAGAGGTGAAAAAAAATGTTAGAATGCTACTTGTGCTATGTTGTATCTTTTAAACTATTATTTTTGGGCATATGTTATGTATAGTACACAATATATTCATTCAGTGGTACTTACAGGAGTCTTAAAAACATTTTAAAAATAGATATGTTGAGGGTAGGGGAGTATATATGTGTGGGTGGAGAGGGCTATATGGGAACTCTGTATTTTCTGCTCATTTCTGCTGTAAACCTTAAACTGCTCTAAAAAAATAAAGTCTATTAAAAAATACATATATTGGAAGTGTTCACAATTTATTTTACAATCAAAATGTCCATCACTTGACAAATAAACAAAATGTGGTATTAGCCATAAAATGGAATGTTATTTAACCAAAAGGCAAGTGAAGTACTTGATACATCCTACAACAAAGATGAACCTTGAAAACATGCTAAGTCAAAGAAGCCAATCACAAAAAGCCACACATTAAATGATTCCATTTATGTGAACTATTTAGAACAGAGAAATCTATGCAGACAGAAGGTAGATTAGTGGTTGCCTGTGTCTGGGGAAGGGGAGGCTGAGGCTGTATAGGAGACAGTAGAGGTACTATCCATCCCTCTGGAACCATAATTTCTTTTTAAGATGATGAAAATGTTCTAAAGTTTTGGTGATGTTTGATGATATCTTTGAATATACTAAAAATCAATAAACTGCACACTGTAAATGGGTGAACTGCATGGTATGTGAACTTTATCTCAATAAAATTGTTAAAAATAAACAAACAAAAAACTTTATTCTACAGGTGTAATAAAACATTTTTTGGAGATTACTGGTCTCAGTAACCAATGACCCTACCAGGTTTAGGGTATCTAGAAAGATATGTTGCCACCTAGATTAACTGCCTTTTCTTTACTCCCTCAAACCTTTATGAGAATGCATACCATGCCATATTAACAACTGGTCATTTGTCTCTTTTATCTGCTCAACTACACACCTTAAATCGTCACCCCACATCACAGTCTCAAATAATTTTCAGGTGGCTTAAGCAATTAAAAGTAAAAATAAAGTAACAGAATAACCATAGGAAGATATGGATGAATATTTAAAACCATATTGACCAGATACCTGGGGAGCTTCAAAACATACTGACACCTGGGTCTCACTTCCTGAGCCTTGGAATTTCCAGGTGATTCTAATGTGCAGAAAACCACTCGAGAACCATCGGTCTACTGATGAAGGAGAGATCAGGGACGATATCTTAGAGAAACGATCTTAAACAACAACTTAAATATGAAGGCAATGTTTGTTACGTAGAGAAGACTTTCAGAAAGAGGGAGCTGTGACACAAAGGCTAGGGAGGGTGATAGGTTGGTATGTAGAAACACTTAGCCTGTATGGAGCAATGGATCCACAGTGAGAGATGGAACTAGTGTGGCAGCAACGTTTAGTCCATGTGGGGCCTTGTATGGCATGCAAAGGATTTTATCCAGTCGGAAATGAGACGCCATTAAAGAATTTTATGAAGGGGATTGACACATGATCAAGTTTGTGTTTAAGAAAAGCCACACACAGAATGCACTGGCAGGATCTGAGATTAGCAACAGAGATCTGTTGGCAGCCTGTTAGCAGGTTGTTAAAATAGCCCAACAGAAAAAAAAAATTGTGGCTAAAATGGTCACGGTAGGACATAAGGTATGGACTAGAAACCAGCAGTAAAAGAGGTGGATTTTGCAAGAGAAATGTATGAGGAACAGATTTTTTTTTTTTGAGGATATTGCAGTATTCTGAGATCTAAATCTAATTCTATCCATTCAGAAAAATATGCAAACACTAATCCCTCACTGACACATGATAAATGATGCTTTTTTTCTAAAAATACTTCTAGGTATCTAGACAATAAAACAGTTTCCAAAATAAATATACCTGAGGTCTTGGATTTCACATTCATTTTAAGAAATCTGAAATTTTTAAATTGCTAAGTAAAATAATAAATTTCCCTGAGGTTATAATTTCTACATTTTCCAAATTTCTTAAAAGAAAATTCAAACTTCAAAAAAAGAAAAAAAGAAACAAACAAAAAAATCAACTAAGTAAAATTAAAGCTATCTTCTAAGGTACCATAAGCTCTGAAGCAAGATTTCAAGTCTATCCAAACAGTAGGTCCTTGACCACATTAAAGCTAGTGGTTTTCAAAGTGACACTGTTTTCTGATTCTATTTCATCAAAATTATGTACTACTCATGATTTCTCCCTTATACTGGTTATTTCTTCTACGTTGCTTCAAGCTTCAATAAATTATTGAACTAGTGAACTCGTGTTACAGACATAAAGATGTCACAGAAATGAGCCCTCTCATCTAGTCAGACCCATTTCTTCATTTCACTTCAAGAAGGAAGCTTTTTTTGACTATAGCAGTATTTCTCACTGTTCTGAATGTCTCTAAATCTTATAGTTCATCTGCATACTAGACTTAGCATTTGAACTATCTATTAATTATGAATACTGTTTATTACTAATTATTAGTTATTAATACTGTCTATTAATTATAAGTTTCTCATGAATTGGTCTTCCTCTACCCAGCAGAGGATAGCTATTTTAGAATGAAGAGGAAGAGTTCTGTGGAGTTTTTTTCTGGCTTAGCACAGTGCTATTAGACATTTATTCTAACCCAGTGATTTTCAACTCTCTGGACTGTGACTTATCATGGAAATAAGTTTTTCATCTGAGCTCTACATGCATATATGTTTGGTATATATAGCTAATATATAAAACTGTAAGACTGAACCATATGAAATTACTGACACTATTGTTTACTTACAAAAATGGGAATTTCATATTGTTACTAAATATAATGAAAAAATTTCACAGAATAATATTTACCCTTACTATATGTGATGTACTTTGATGTTTTCTGGTCTATGCCATCCCATTAAATAAAAAATGTTGATTAATATACAGAGAAAACTATAAGCCATTGATGAAGGAAATTAAAGAAGACTTTAAAAAATGGAAAGATACCCCATGCTCTTGGATTGGAAGAATCAGTATTGTTAAAATGGTCACACTGCCCAAGGCAATCTACAGATTTAATGCAATCCCTATCCAATTACCCAGGACATATTTCACAGACCTAGAACAAATCATAATAAAATTTATATGGAACCATCAAAGACCTAGAATTGCCACTCCTGGGCTTATATCCAGAAGGAACCCTACTTCAAAAAGACACCTGCACCCCAATGTTCATAGCAGCACTATTTACAATAGCCAAGACATGGAAATGGCCTAAATGTCCATCAATGGATGACTGGATAAAGAAGAGGTGGTATATTTATACAATGGAATACTATTCAGCCATAAAAACTGACAACATAACGTCATTTGCAGCAACATGGATGCTCCTGGAGAATGTCATTCTAAGTGAAGTAAGCCAGAAAGAGAAAGAAAAATACCATATGAGATCACTCATATGTGGAATCTAAAAATAAAAATAAAAAAACAAAGCATAAATACAAAACAGAAATAGACTCATAGACACAGAATACAAACTTGTGGTTGCCAAGGGGGTGGAGGGTGGGAAGGGATAGACGGGATTTCAAAATTGTAGAATAGATAAACAAGATTATACTGTATAGCACAGGGGAAAATATACAAGATCTTATGGTAGCTCACAGAGAAAAAAATGTGACAATGAATATATATATGTTCATGTATAAATGAAAAATTGTGCTCTACACTGGAATTTGACACAACATTTTAAAATGATTATAAATCAACAAAAAATGTTAAAAAATGTTGATTAAGATACACTATTGATTTCATGTTCCACCAGTGAGTTACTGGCTACAGTTTGAAAACCCCTGTTCTAACCTCTGACCTACTGTCTAGGCTTGCCTCTAGCTTAAGACTTAAGCTAACAGGATAAAAAGGTTTTGAGAGACTCACAAGTGGCCCAGAGCAGCAGGGTAAAGATGAAGTAACAAAGGTAGTGAAGCTGCCTGGAAACCCCATGATCCCTGAGCACTTAGCAGAACTAGCAAGATGGAGAGAATTCAGACTGGAGATTTTTGACTAAATCTTTTCTGATTTGACACAATTGATCATGGAATACAGAATGTGATTCAGGATGGTCAACTGGTAATGTTCAGAATGATAGTTATCCCTCGAGACACAGTGATACGTTTTGTGAGGCTCTCTCCAAAGTCCTTTTCTGAATCCAAAAAAACTTCACGTGTAATGCCAGATTTCTTTCCACAAAGAGAGGAAGCCCATAGGGAATATTTCTGTCTGATACTTCTTTTCCTGCTTTCTAGAAGACCATCATTATGATAGGTGAAATGAAACTTTCCATGCTGCATAACATTTTCTTAAAGTGAAGCTTATCCAGTTCTGTTAATAACTGGTGAAACAGTACAGATGATAACAGATTGCAGACATACTGCTTATATTCTGATTAGGCTTTTAGCTTATTAAAAATGATGTTTATATAAAGATCTTGTACAAGCACTTAATTATTAACTATTTTGTCAATGAAAACCAGAAAACATGAGTTCTTATCCAAGTGACTCAAGTATTATCGGACAGATGCTGATACATGCTTGGGCAAGAGTCACTCCCAGCACTAAGGTACAGCTAAATTAGACTAGACTTTAGGCAAGAGCACAGGCTAACATGGGAGCAATGAGAATGCTGCTAACCCCTCTTTAGTGCCCGAAACATGTGGATACACCCTCTCATCCTTCATGTTACCAACAGCTTTATCTGATGGAACAGTGTTGACAGAGCTTGAGCTGGTGCCAGCCCTCCTGATGAGGAACAAGGTGGAACAGCTGCTGGCTGGAGGGAATGTTTCCTTTTTTGGAAGTAGCAGTAAGATGATATATGAAAATATGGTTGAAACGGACTATCACAGATTGCTGATAGAAGAAATGTTCTTAGTTTTTAGACAACAAAGGATCAAAGAAAGTCAAATAAATGGCCAACATATACAAAAAGGCATCCAAACATTGACATGGAAAATATAAATCTGAAGGAAATAATAATTGGCCACATAGATACCAGTACTAGCAATTGAACTGAGTTCTACTCGATGCAAGATTACGTTTGGTCCTTTTACACCAGCAGATTAAGCTTGAAAAGAATAGTAAAGACAAGAATGCTAAAGTCCTAGTCAGGTGGGAAGCTTGACCATCACCACGTCAGTCAAATCACACAGACCTGTGATGCCAATATAAAAACCAGATGGAAAAGAAACTGCTTGTCTAATTTCAGGGAAGAAGTAAAACCTGAAACAGGTAACTTTTATAACTGTAAAAGCTAAGAAGGGCAAATGGAAACAGTAGTTTCATTAATAAGCATCTTTCTTAAACTCAGCAAAGATGTATTCATTCTCAAGTCTGAGACCAATAGAACCCAACTGCTTTCATCTGCTCCTTTCATCTCATGTGAGAACAAAAGTTACTGTGTCTTCTTCACTTAATAGTAAACACGAATGGACTCTATTCTTCACAAGTTTTGTGAATCTGAACATCTGTTTAACCAAGATGCAATGATGAATAATGTCCCTAATGTCCACCAAAAGGAGCTACAAAATTCCTAAATGCATCTTGAAATGTCAAAGAGGGAATAAATCCCGTTTGGAATAGCTTTAGTGTTAGATATTTTATTATATGCAGTTACTGTATCTCATGCATTATATAATGTGTACACATTTATGGTACGTGTCTATGTATCTATACATAGCTAGGATACTAGTAGCTCAGCATACCTGAATACTTTAAATAATTCCTTCTTGGTGGAAGAGTTTACAAATATCTTCTTCTCTGCTATGTAACAAAAAAAGGTGACAATTATGCCTGCTCACCCTACTTGACTGATTAAAAATAACAATTTTATTTAGTATTTGGGATATTTTGGCTGTTGCTCTGGCTTGAATAGTTGCTGGAAGAGATGATTATGGGTGGGGAAGAGAAAGGAATGATGTGTGCAAAATATGAAGGAATCTGATGGCAAAGGATACTCTACATCCCACTGTGTAAAAAGTACACACTGGCAGTAAATAAGATATCAGTACCTAATGTATAAATTATTACAAAGGTACTTTAATCCAAAATACAGAAAAGAATAGACTTATATTAAATATTCAGTGTTTTCTTTTTTTTTTTTTCATTTTGAGACAACAGGCAAAGAAAAAGGCAGACTCATAATCACTTTTCTGGAGGTGAAGGCTTTCTTGGTTCACATGAAGGACTACACAGTTTTTCACAAAATACTGTCCTAGATACTGTCACCTCTATGGAAAGAGGACTGCAGCTGTTCTCAGGCAATTTAGGTCCTACCAGCATGTTGTTCTTGGGTAAAAATCAATGACCTTATCTCAGCCACAATTTCCTTGTGCAAAATACCATCTAAATACCATCCTACCCTCCTCATGGGTCCTTGTAAGAAAGAAATGAGGGAGAGGAGAAAGGGAAAGAGGCAATAGGTTATTCACAAGTATGGGCTTATGTTACACAGTTGATTGCCCAAGTAATAATTAATTCTTTTACCTTCTTTTTCACAAACAAAATCCAGACTTGCTTTGGGCCACAGGATGCCCAGACAAATTAGAGGACAAATCATGACTGTTTTACACCAGTTAGTTCATCTTTCATCTTTCATTTCACTCAGTTTCCAAATATCTTTTTTTGAATACCTACCACATACTAAGCATTGTTTAAAGTGTTAGGGAAACAATAATAAAGAAAACAGACAAAAATTCTGGTAGGGAAGACAGAAATCAATAAATAGATAATACAGAGAAGAATGAAGTAAGGAAGGGACAATTAGGGAGTGCCAAGCAGAGGTGGTCAAAGAAGGTCTCAATGAGAATAAGACCTGATCGGTAAGGGAACGAGTCACATGATCTCCAGAGGAGCTGCAGTCCAGACAGGGGGTGAGCACATACACTGGCCCTGAGGCAGGGAGTATGCCAAGCATGTACTCAGATCAACAGAGGCTGCTGTGCCTAGAACAGAGTGAATGAAAGGGAGCTACAAGCACGTGGTGGGGGCACAGATTATATACACCCTTGTAGACAAACACTGGGACTCTGGCTTTTAGGAGACCCACTGGTAGGTTGAAGAGAGAGAAGTGACAAGATCTGACTTATATTTTTAAAGGACCATTCTAGCTACTATGTTGATAGCAGACTTTCCCAGGCCACAGGCAGAAACAGAGATCAGTTAGGAGACAACTGCCCTAATCTAGGTGGGAGACGATTATGGCTCCCACCGGAGCAGTAACATTCGAAGCAGTCAGATTATATACCCTGGATTTCCTGAATGAGAGGTATTAAAAAACAAGAGAAGTCAAGGATGACTCTAAAACTAACCGAGAAAGTAAGATTTCAAGAGGAGCAGGTTTGGGAGATAAGATCAGTAGTTCAATTTGGGACATGTTAAATTTAAGATGTCTACTAAATATGTTGCAGATTTTTAGCACCTAGAGTGATAATGACATCCATGAGACTAAAAGACACCATGAAAGAAGTAAGTGCAGTAAAAGAGAAAAGAAAAAAGAGGCTAAGTAAAGAAGGTGACCGAAAGAAGGGGAAGTGATAAACAAGGCAAAATGCTGATGACTGCTCACTTAAGAGGAGGACCACGCAGCTGACTTGTGAGGATGAAAATCTAATGAGCACATTTAAGAGGGATCGGGAGAGGAGAGGTTGGAGATGGTGACCACATACTTCTTTCCTGGAGTTTTTCTGGAAAGAGAAACAGAGCTAACAAACAAGAGCTAAAGAAGAATGTGGGGACAAAGAATTTTTTTTTAACGGACAAAATACTACATACGCTCATGCTGATAATAAATGATCCCATAAAGAGGGCACAGGAGAGAAAAAAAGAGAACTGTTGGAGTGACATCAGCAAGGATCTGGTGCACAAGTGGAGGAGTTGCCAGGAACAAGCTCATTCATAGTTCTAGGAGGACAGGAAAGCTGACGGCACAGGGGCAGGTGAGCTGGTAGCTGTGGTAACAGTCTTCTTCTGGTTGCTTACCCTGAAGAAGCCCCACTCCTCTTTGCCAGTGATTAGTCCTGTAGACCCAGATTTGGCCAATAATATGCAAAGGGAGGTCTGATAAGGGATTCTGGGAAAGAAAATGGTGTGGACATCTTATGACTGAGGGGAAATCTACAATGCATGTGCCAGTAACTGTGCCAATATGGGTAGAAGATAAGATCTATTAGGGCAGAAGTCTTTTTTCTGCCCCCTCAGGTTTATTGACAAAATTGTAAGATATTTAAAGTGTATATTGTGAAGATTTGATATACGTATACATTGTGAAAAGATTCCAGAAGTCTTTATTTTGTCATCTGGTGTATCCAAAATGTCCAAAGAGTGGCACACAGTACATGTCCCAAAGATATTTGTTGAGTAAATAAACTATGATCAAGATGGGCCATGTTTTTCAGAAACTCACAGTATAGTGATATACACCAGCAGATAAAGAGAGAGTCACACTCCCGTGCTCTAAGCGGTAAGATGGGGTAAAGTACAGGACACTAAGAAGGCCCGGCCGATTTAGTTATAACCTTGACTCTTAAACACAATGAACTTTGCAGACTGTGAAAATAAGCTTGCCACTGTTTGAATGTTAATTATAAAATGTTTTGTCCTGTATCAATATTTTGATAATTTCCTCAATTTCTTTATAAAAATAAACAAAAAATAAATACATCTCAAATAAGCCTTATATTTTTCCTTAGTAAGACACGAGGGCCATGATCTAGGGTAACATTTGTTTTATTCATTAACTTCATTTTTCCCCTGTCTCCATCCTTTTTTTTTTTTTTGACCTAGGAGTACAATCATACTGATGAAACTTTTTACCACAGCCATCACCAGTTTTTATTGAAAAGCATACAGGATGCCCTGTTTTAAACATTTCAGAGCTTCAGTGTCTGCTTTTTTCTTTAGAAGAGTTATATTTCTATGTTCCATGCCAGCATGCTTTTTCCTCATTTCATTTTAGCAGATAAACCATTATCTTTTTCTTTGGGAATAATTTTTGTATACCTGAGTACAATGAGTTCCTTTACTATATAACAGAAGATAAAGTATTTCCAATTTTATTATAGGCGCACACATGTGGCATTATATGCACAGAAATAAAATTAAAGCTGAAGTGTCCAATGCTTGGAATAAAACCATATTTATGCTGCTGAAGGCAAGAAAAATTATTTAGTCTACAGTAACGAGTAAGTAGCAGCAAAACAAATATTTGGTTGACTGTGGAAAGCCAATGTTTTCATTACTTGTTATAAGCATAAAAGCTAAAAACAGGCTGACCAAGCACATTCTGACAGCAAATAACACATGCTTTCATCAATTTCTGGGTGTCTATAAAACTGTGATGATCCCTAATTATGGATTTATATGTACTGAAGGTGTAACTGACTTTGCCTTAAATATATTATATGCTGTTATGCATATACATATATATTCATATTATCCATTTATTTTAAAAAGCTCTATTGCCAATTTTTTCTTTACTAATAGAAGATACAAAACTTCCTGCCCTTAAAAGTGCTTTTATCTAGTACAATATATTTAACATACTAACAAATTTGTTAATGAATTGTCTACACATGTAAATAATTGCTTTGATAATCTGCAAAATGGTTATAACTGAGTGCTTACTATGCTAAGAAGTCTGTAATTGGTGATTTTTATATTATTTAATATGTAATATCAAACTTATTTATTTATACCTAGATCTTATAGATAAGGACAATGAGTCTTAGAAATGACTTGCCCATCCCCCAAATCAGAGTGAGTAATGAAGCCCACGTATCTGAGAATTACTTAAACTCATACTCCTGATAGTACAGCAGAGGGGCTAAAATGTCTCATAAATGTAAGATTTTGCATTTAGCAATGTAATTCCCAATACTAATTTAAAAATTGAAATACAAATATACATTATTTCTATATTTATATACATATTTGTACAGAGTAAAAAAGAATAGAAGTATATACTGCAGTGGTTAGTTTGGAGTAAGAATAAATGTGTTTTGTGTTTTATGACAAAAATTTTCTTTAATAAATATCTTAATTTTCAAATAATATATTTGCCTGAAGAAAAGAAATAACAGAGGAACAAGGATTCTCACTATTGGAGAACACAGTTACAGATACAGAAGGGGAAGACTAGAATGTACCCTGCGGTATGGGGCTGTAACAAGACTGTCAGCATATCTCCCAGCTCTGTCGGCTAAGAGAGCCTAGAAGCAATAGGAATGAGCACACCTAGCACTCAGAGCTTGATTTCTAAACACTATTCTCTACTTCAAGAAAGCAAAGCTCCTTAGAGAAAAGAATGATTTCAGGATGGGGTAAGGAAAATACAGTCATCCCTTGATTATCTTCAGGGGATTGGTTCTAGGACCCAAGGCCACCCCTTCCCCCACCAACCAAATCTCTAAATGTTCAAGTCTCTTATATAAAATGCCACAGTATTTGTGTATAACCTATGCACATTCTTAACTTTAAATCATCTCTAGATTACTTATAATACCTAATACAATATAAATGCTACGTAAGTACAAAGTAAATGCTATGTAAATAGTTTCCAGAACACAGCAAATTCAAGTTTTGCTCTTTGGAACTTTCTGAAAATCTTCTTCTCTGACTATTTTTGAGCCACAGTTGGTTGAATCCACAGATATGGTGGGCCAACTGCATATTATGAGTCTAGAACATTTTATTAAATAAGATAAGGAAATGCTCAAGTATTAATGGGAAAATATCAAAAGAACACAGGAGCCAGCTTGAAGGGACTCCCATTGACCAAATAAAAATATTCATTTTGAGCATCAAAATAAATAATGATAAAAACAGACTATATTGATATGCGTAAATAAATGGGACAGAAAGGAAAGCTCTTTTTAAAATAATGAAATATAAACTATAAATATAAAAGGAATGATAGTTAGAAAATAATCAGTAGATACTAAAACTAATGGTTGAAAATCTGATGAGGAATGAGAATATTTACATAATCTTAAAAATATCTCCCTACAACTTAATTCAATGCATTGTCTTCGACTAGGGGCAAGAAAAAATGGGTCTAAAGAACATTATTTGGATGAAAGACAAAATAAGGATTTTGACTGTGAATCAGCTAACAGTATTATATCAATGTTAAATTTCCTGGCATTGGTAGTTGCACCTATTATAAAAGAGAAAAATCCTTGTTTTTAGGAAATACGTACTTAAGTATTTAGAGGAAAGATCTGACATCACTAAGGTACAATCAAGTAGTTCAATAAAAAGATATTATGTGTAGATACATACACACACATACACACATTCATTCATTCATATATACATTCATAATACAGCACATGCAAATGTAACCAAATGTAAACCACTGGAAAACCAAGGTAGAAGATGTATAAAGGGTTTGATGTACTGTTCTCATTAACTTTTCTGTAAGTTTAAAATTTTCAAAAGAAGTAACCATCTCTTATGATTTGAATGCTTAGTCCCTGGGATCTTTGGAAAATGAGTTTTTCTAGGCTTTAAAAAAGAGATTTAGTTCTATTCAATATATATCCAGTGAGCAGCTCACCTCTCCATGCCAGGTCCTGCAGATCAACTAGAGCAGTGGGTCCGAGTGTGGTACCCAGATTGGACCTGCATGATCAGCTTCACCTGAAAACTTGATAGAAATATAGATTCTTCAGCTCTACCCCAGACCATCTATGTTCTACTTATAGAATATAGGGCAGTTATAGGGAGTAAGATGGTAAACCACTGGAAAGCAAGATTATGGAGAATAGAGGTAGATGATTTTAAACTTAAATTAGTATACAAAAGATACTATAGAAGGTTTTTGAGCAGAGAAATAATATAATAATTATATGAAGAAGATCACTCTAGTAGAAGTGTATAGAATGGATCATTTCTGGGAGATTTTAGAGGAAAAGATCACTTTAAGTTTTTTACAATAGTGCCAAGAAAGTTGTATTAAAAACCCGAACTAGCCTCGGGGACTAGAACAGGGGAGATGAGAGATTCCACAATGCATGAGTATATAAGATCTGTTGATTAGCTGAATGTGGCATTCAGGCACGGGGTAAAGAATTGGGGTGAGGACGGGGAAGAGGTGAGAAGGAGACAAGAGCGATCAAAGGTTACTGAGATTTCACGCCTATATGGTTGATAGAAGAGTTTGGGTACAGATGAATTCAAGAAAACTTGCTATAGCTAGGCCTTTTAAAGGCCAAGGATCCCAGCCTTGTAATCCTATAAAAGCATGCTCTTCTAAACAGTGTCAAGTAAAGGAGCAGTGATTCCAGCCTTATGATTCTATAAAGCATGTTCCTCTAAACAGTGTCATGTAAGGAAGTGGTTTTCAGACTTGCAGATTTTAGAGATCTGTAAACATTCCAAACAAACTTAAATGGATGAGTTGCTTTTTTAATTTTATAAATTAAGAACTTTAAAAAACACTTCTATTAGCTGTTGAGAATATAAATTGGTAAAACCACTTCAGAGAAAGATGTCAATATCTAGAGAAGCTGAAAGTGTTCATACTCCACAGAACATGGCTTATGTATTATGTGTTTGCTAAGAACATACATCATTTGAATAAGGGCTCTGACACTTCCTACCTGCTGGATTTTCGACAATTTTACCCAATCATTCTATACTTCAGCTTCTTCAACTGTAAAATGTGGATAATAGTGTCTACTTACTGTTTTGATGATTAAATAAATTAATACATATAAGGCACTTAGAACAGTTTCTGGTACCTAGCTGTGGTAAATATAAATATTACCTGTCATTATGATCATCATGATGATGAGAACCGAGACCCAGCAATTTCATTTCAAGACATAATCTAAAGAAACTCCTGTTTATGTGCACAGGAAAGGCACAAGGATGTTTTCCGTAAAATGTTTAAAATAGAAAATATATGGAAAGAACCTCAAAGTCCATGAACAGGTATAAGCATTGAGTGAGTATATCATTTTAAACGAATAAAGATGTAGTATTTTTTAAGAAAATAGACAAGTGTGGAAAGCATAATGTTAAGTGGAAATAAACCATTTGATAACACTTATTTTAAGTTGCACACTAACAATATTATTTTTAATGGCTACATACACATTGTAAAAGAATAAAAACATACACAAGAAGGAAACAAATTTACTTCTGGGCAGTGGATACTTTTGGGGAGTGACAGAAATGAAACTGGAGAGTATACACAAGACTTAAATGGTATCTGTAAAGTTCACATTAAAAAAAACTACAACAAATATGAAAAAAATACTATTCGTCAGATAAAAAAGGTTAAATCCCTGTACTTTTCTGTATGTTTAAAATATTTCAAAAAGTAAAAAAGGGAAAAAAACAAAGAAAAAAAAAACAGTCCATCAATTTGAATAATTTTTTAAAACTTACTACATTTTAATGAAATGTAGAATTAGAAAAGTTGAACAATATGAAAATACGTTTTCAATGCAAAAATCAATTTTTAACATTATGCCACAAGTTTTATTATTTTCTCTCCCTTTGCACATACACATATATATTTTTTCTCAACCACTGGAAAGTAGTTTGCCACACATCATGGTCCGTTAGTCCTTAATACTTCAGTTTGTACTTAAGAACAAGGATAATGTCTTACACTGTAACTCTAGAATGGTTATCAAATTCAAAAAATGTAATATTGATGCAATACTTTAATATACCATCCATATTCCAATTTTGTCAAGTGCCCCGTTGAGGTCCTTTTCAGCATTTTTTTCCCTTTGTTCCAAGGGCCAGTTCAAGATCATGTATTGCATTTTGTTGTACTGTATCTTTAATCTCAGCCTTTCTTTGTATTTCAAAACATGGACTTTTTTTTTTTTTTTGAAGGAACAAGGAAGTTGTTTGGGGTTGTCTGATGCTCCCTTATGATTAGAATTCAGGTTATGCATGCCTGACTAGAACACCATACACATGATTTTGTGTCCTTATCAGCGTATTAGGAGCTATGTGGTGCCCCTCATTGCTGATATTAATTCTGATCAGTATGTCAAGGTGTTAACCTAGTTTCTCTACTCTAGAGAGAGAGATACTGTATATAGTTTCAAACTGCAACTAATAAGCAATCAGTGGGCAGACACTTTAAGATCATGCAAATATACTGCTCTTCATCAAATATTCCCCCTAGATTTAGTATCCACTGAAAATTTTTCACCAAACCAACCTTTACTGGGCAAATAGTAGTTTTCCAATTCTATCACTCCTTCTACATTTAGTGGTTGCTATCTTACTATAAGGAGGAGACTTCCCTTCTCTCCTAAGTATTCATTTATTCACTTGTAGCATTATGAACATTATTTTTCCTAATGGTTTAAATTTCATTACAGTTCTAGATTACTATTTTTTGCAATTTTTATTGAGATAAAATTCACATAAAATTCACCACTTTTAAGTATATAAGTCAGTGATTTTTAGTACAATCACAATATTGTACTACCATCAGCACTATATTAACCCACAACACTTCTATCACCCCAAAAAGAAATGGTACCTGTTAGCAGAAACACCCTCAGCAGTAAGCCACAATTTTCACAGCCCCTGCAGCTCCTGGCAACCACTCATCTCTCTGTCTCTATGGGTTTGCCTATTCTGCACATTCTCTAACAATGGAATCACATACTATGTGACCTTTGTGTCTGGCTTCTTTCATTTATCACAATGTTTTCAAGATTAATCGATGTTGTAGCATAAATCAGTACTTCATTCCTTTTAATGACTGAATTACATTTCTTTATATGGATACACCACATTTTTGTTAGGTTGTTTTGTCTGAGTTGTTCCCACTTTTCAGCTATTATGAATAATGTTGTAAACAAATGTGTACAGTTTTTGTGTTCTTGACCTGTACATCATCAATTATTTGAAGTTCAAGTTATCCCAGATTTGAAATGGGAGTGTGGGAGGAGCCTTTCAAGATGCTTTCTATGACCTCTTGATACTTGTTTGCTTAACAGGTGTTCCAGTCTTGGAAATACTCCATTTCTCTAAAGAGCCCTGGTTCCTTTCAGTGGGAAATAATATAGCAGAACTATACACAATAGTCAAGACGGGGAAGCAACCTAAATGTCCATCGACAGATGAATAGATAAAAAAGTTGTAGTATATTTATACAATGGAATACTACTCAGCCATAAAAAGAATAAAATAACATCATTTGCAGCAACATGGGTGGACCTGGAGATCAACATTCTAAGTAAGGTAAGCCAGAAAGAGAAAGAAAAATACCATATGATATCACTTACACATGGAATCTTAAAAAAAAAGAAAGAAAAAAGAGGACACTAATGAATTCATCTACAAAACAGAAACAGACTCGCAGACATAGTAAACTATCTTATGGTCACCAGGGAAAAGGGGGTGGAAAGGGATAAATCTGGGAGTTTGAGATTTGCAAATGTCAACCACTATATATAAAAGCAGATAAAACACAAATTTCTTCTGTATACCACAGGGAACTATATTCAATATATTGTAATAACCTTTAATGAAAAAGGATATAAAATGAATACACACACACGACTGGGACATTATGCTGCATATCAGAAACTGACACATTGTAACTGACTATATTTCAATGAAATTGAAAAAAAATTATCAAATGCCAAACCCCACACCCCTCACCAAAAAACCAAAAACCAGTATCTGGGTGCCAGGTGTACTCATCGCTATTAATTCTTTGCTTTTAGGCCGTTTTAGCAGAGGTAGGAAATATCTATCTATCTGTCTATCTACCTACCTACCTACCTACCTACACATACATACATACATATACATACACACACATATGTAATATATTAATATATATATTAAATTCCATATATATATAATTATGAGTTCATGCAAATCCAATCCCTCCCCAAAAGTTTTTCTTTGTCTTCCCTCATTCCATATTTTTATTCCTATCTTCTATAATGAGAATTCTGGCTCTCAACAACATCAACATATGTATTCACTTACTAAATGTTATTCATAAATACGAAAGTTTTATAATTAGTATGTCAATAGTACAACAAAAATAAAACCTACTAAGAAGAGTTCAAAATTTGTTTACTATTCTTGTTTCCCACCTAGACCAAAGATAGTATGATCAAAATACAAAGTTTAAAGTTTGAATTAATTTTCTCTTTCTTTCACTTCTCATCAGTGTAATGTTATTCATTTGACAGATATTTGGGTTTGTTTGTTTACATTGGTTTTAGTTTCTTTTTTCTTCCCATGCTTGTTGGACTTAATTTAATTAAAAAATATATAGAACACGAATACATTTCCCAAAGTCAAAACCACACCAAAAGATAAACTCAGAGCGGTGTTATTGCCTCCCCATCACTTCTACCCATTCTCTCTCTCCTACTCCTTACAAATAACCAACGTCACTATTTTCTAATCTTTCTGACGTTTCTTTTTGCAAAAGTAAGGATGTACGTGTGTGTATTCTTACTTATTCATTTTCCCTTACATAAAAGACTACATATAGATGGTCCCTAGGAAGGAGGTAGTAAATTGTGAGTTCTTCTCTGCCTTTATTTGAAGCAGTCCCCTGATAATGCCTTTTCCAATATGAGCCTTGCAACATAGAGATTGCTAATAACAATTGAAAACAAGCAGTACTGTCATTACCTAATATTATATTGTACATTTAGACTTTTAAATGTTTATTTTTGCTATGGAAGAGTAAAAAATGTATTTCAGAGAAGTAACAGAGATCCCTAAGTTATAACTCTGAAGAGGCAATGGTGCTAAGAAAAAGACTCAAGTTCCTCAGGGGTCTATGGGAACAAAGAGGCAGTGAGTATGGGTGACTTTTGTCTTTCAAAAGGACAATTTTTGCAGCCACTATGGAAAACAGTATGGGGGTTCCTTAAAAAACTAAACATAGAGCTGCCATATGATCCAGCAATCCCACTCCTGGGCATATATCTGGAAAAATGAAAACTCTAATTTGAAAAAGTCATATGCACCCCAATGTTCACAGCAGCATTGTTTACAATAGTCAAGACATGGAAATAAACTAAGTGCCCATCAACAGGTGACTGGCTTAAGAAGATGTAGTATGTATATATATATACACACAATGGAATATTTTCAGCCATAAAAAAGAATGAAATATTGCCATTTGCAGCAACACAGATGGACTTAGAGAATATTATACTAAGTGAAGTAAGTCAGAGAAAGACAAATGTTATACGATATCACTTATATGTGGAAACTAAAAAATAATACAAACAAATCTATACACAGAACAGAAACAGACTAACAGACACAGAAAACAAACTTATGGTTACCAAAGGAGAAAGCAAGAAGAGAAGGGATAAATTAGGAGTTTGGGATTAACAGATACATACTACTATACATAAAGCAGACCAGCAACAAGGATTTACTATTAAAGCACAGGCAACTATATTCAATATCTTGTAATAACCTACAATGGAAAAATAACCTGAATATATATATACCTGAATCACATTGCTGTACACCTGAAACTAATATAATATTGTAAATCAACTGTACTTCAATTTTTTAAAAAAGGACAATTTTGGTACAGCTGTGAAGTTAAGAACCTGGATTCCAACAAATAGAAGTTGTAAAAAGGAGAGGTAGGGATTTAAGATTACTCTTTTCAGAAGCAGGTCAATAGTGGAAGGCAGAATTTGGAAGAGCACACAGAAGAAACAAATTAAAAACTTTATCTTTAAGGTTGGGGAAAAATGAGCAGATGTGAGACAGAGAGAAAACTGTTTGTGAATATGGAGAGACTTTAGCAAAAGAACAAGGAAGGAGAAGAGAAAGTTCCTGAAGACAGTGGGAAAGGGTAGAGGAATAGTTAGCCTTGAAAAGAATTAGGGTCACCTTATCCTACTAAGACAAAAGATTGACTAGAAAAATTCGTGGGGAAACAGGAATTCTGTGGTGGGGAAGAGTAAAGTTGAGCAAGCTCATATTAGATGATCTTTTGAAAAAAGATGAGGTAATCTGTGAAAAGTTGGGGCACTGGCGATGTGAGGACTGTGGAAAATTCTTGGCAGAGAGAGACCATGTGGAGAACCCAGTACAGAATGAACAATATAAACATGACAATCTCTGTACTGGAATCTACTCAGCTTTGAGTTTAATTATGTAAAGTACACTTACCTACATTAAAACTGGTGATGTCAATAACAAGTAAACTTTTGATTTTTCCCTCTTTTAGTGGAACACTTGCCAGATACTAAATGATGTGACTGTTCTGAAACTGCTGTCATCTTTTTATTATTCAACTAAAAATTTTAAGCTAACCCATAAAATCACAAACAATACATCAACTCAGCTAAGAGCGGAATTTTTTTAAAATATAGCACTTGCTAAATCTGAATTAGAAATATGCATTTTTGTGATTATATGCACACATTATATTTACATGTTATTTTAAGCTAGTAATACTATTAAATATCTAAGGAATCCTATTCCCCATTATAAGTACTTAAATGAATGAACTGACTTAAAGGTTAATGCTCAATAAACATTGCTATCATATAGTAAAACACCATTCTTTAAGAACAGTTTCTAGGAATGCCTCTTGATTTTTAGAGCAAACAAAGGAAGCTGACTGCTTATAATATAAAATGGTGGCAAATCCCAGCTCACAGAGAGATTAAAAAGTGAGAAAGTTAAAGAAGGTGAAAAGGTATTCTCTGGGAAACCTCTGTGAAGGAAGTAGTGTAGCATGCTCTTCTCCTTCCTTTATTTGAAGTCTGCTCTCTGACAATTTCCTCTCCAACACTACTCTTACAACGTAGAGATTTTAAAAACAAACCAACAAGCAAACAAACAAACTTTCTGGCAGTTTAAAACTAGCAGAATTGTCATTACTTTACATTATATCATGTATTTACTTCTTTATTGCCTGTCCCTACCCACCCCATGCCCAACTGGGATGTAAATCCCATGAGAACAGATACTTCATCATTTTGTTCTGTTTTATCCTCAGTGCCTTGAATAATGCTTAGAATATAGTAGGTACTCAATAAATAGATTAATAAACAGAAAATCAAATATAGAGTCCCAAGGCATATAAGGAACAAGAAACCTAGGGAAGAAAAGGGTTTTATGATATAAATAATATCAGCATTGTGGATTACTAAGAATTGACTATATATTTGGTTTACTAGATCATTGCTAAATATCTAAGATATACTAGTCTAGAGTTTATAAAATTCCATATTAATGTAAGACTAAAATTTTGTTTTGAGTAAAACAGTTTAAAGTTTCATAAATATGTATAATTATTTGAAATTATGTTTAATCCAAAGAAAGACAATTACTGTGAGCTTTTAGAATACATGATATAGATTGATACATAAGATTAATACAAGGCAGAATATGCTAAGTATTATGTGAAAATCACTGAGATATCCAGGGAAATGTGTTTTGAAATGTGTCTGAGGTATGGAGCTAGAAATGAAGATTGGTGAATCATCTGGCAAAAGAATCAGCAAACACATCTTTTGTAGGATTCTGATTGGAGTCTAAGGGAGTTTGGGAAAGGTTCATAGGAGGTGGAGTGTTTGAGATGGGACAAGAAGGACAAAAATTCCAGAGACCAAAATGGCAGAAGAATGGTACAATAGAATCGCATAAGCAATATGACACAGACAAGAAAGGGTGGAGTATAGCCAAGGATCCATGAAGGGCAGTTGGGGGAGAATATGAAATCTGTCTGGGGAAATAATGAAGAAAAGACTTTAAATCTGTATTAGAGCAGATCCTGGGGACTCTGCATACAGTTTTCTAGAGAACAGAATGAGGACAGATCAAGGGTTTTTGCTTACTTCATCTGATTTAATCCTCTGGACAATCATGTGAGGTTGGTGTTACCATTGTGGTCAACACACCCCTCCCTGAGTCCACATGACTCTAGTGGTATTGCCTCTATCTCTGGCTTAAGCAATGGCACATGACTCAGAACTGGTCAGTTAGAGCCTTTAATTCTACAGCTACAGTAATCATTTCAGGATGGGCACACGACAGTATTAGAAAAATGAGATGGTATGAGGTTTTTGTGGAGACCTCTGGGACAAAGGCATGCACCTTATGTCCACTGGATTAGAACCTAAGAAGCTGTGAGGAGTTGATATGACTACTCAAACCCTCGTGTGGAAAGCGTAAATGGCACAAATAAGGGTGTGTACGTGGGGGCTGTGGTGGGGATGCGAAAGGAGAATCAAGAGACAGAGACACAGAGAAAATCTAGGTCCACCTGACATCATTTTAGCCTCTGATTAAGCTTCGCCTGAAATCAGTTCTACATAGAGCTGCAATAGAAGCTTATAAGACTAAGCCTGATTAACTATTTGAAATTATAAAATTCCCAACTGATAGAATGTTATCCCCATTTTACAAATGAAGAAGCTGAAGGATAGAGAAAGTAAGTAATTTTCCCAAGATCACACAGGTCTTAAATAACAGATCTACAGCTCTAACTCATATTTGATGGCTCCAGGCCCATGTTGCTAACTAAAGATTTTTTATTTTGTGTTTCATATGTATGTGTATATATGTGTCTAAGAAAGAGAGGGAGGAAGAGAGAAAATCAGGGCTTAACTTTATTTTGGTATATAAAAATAATGACTATTCATTGATTACACTTTGCTAAGTACTTTACTTAAAATTTCTATAGATGCCGATCATTACCAGCTTGTCCATATTGACTTGTAATGAAATCTGTCTTGTCCACAACTGCTGCTCCCTCTATTAGCCTCAGAAGCTGGGGTCAGGGGTGGCATGTGAGCCATTCAAGGTCACAAGGGACTATGACTTGTGTAGCTAGTCAAAATATGAGATAGGCCAATCAGATTCCTTTCTTGAAAATATGGTGAGACTGAGCCAGCTGGCTGTAGGCAAAAGGCACATTCAGACTTGGGGTAGTCATTAGGAGATCGTGTGCAAAAAAAAATTCTAAAGGAGAATAAAAAGAGGAGACTGTCTATAGAAAGAAGAGTACAGGGCAGATGTAGAAAGAAAAGCAGAGATACAAAGAGAAAATGAGATTACATATCTTTGGAAGGAGAACAGCTTCAGTTTCTGGTCACATTCTATATCCCTACTCTTAGGTTTCTGTCTTTGGATATTCATGAGATTCCTCTCTATGGTTGTAAGAATCTTCCTTTTACTTAAGCTAGTTTGAATGGCTCTTGAACCATGAAACCAATAAAGTACAGACTAGCATAATGTATCATTCTAGTCAATTATCAGTGACTTAACCCATGAGGTAACTGTCTTCAAGATAAATAACAGGTTCAGAGAGCTTAAATTTCCTAAAGGAGACAATTATTTGAGATGAAGCTAGGATTAAACCTCAGGTCTATGTGTCTTTACTCCACAAGTATAGGACTAATTAAAATAAGGAAACACCAGACATAAGGAAATCAATTAGGAATTAATGACAATACTTTAGGAAGAGGTAGTGAGAGACACCTAGAGCAATGGATGAGGAATAGAAGTGAAAGGACAGGTAAAAATGTACAGGGATGTCTATGGGGGTAGGGATGAGGGGTGAGCAGGGATGAGGGGTGAGTAAAAGAAGATGAAAAAGCAAAAGATGATACTAAGATTTTTTTAACTTGGCTGATTGGAAGAACAGTGGTACCATTAATGACAGTAGAGAAATTAGGCCTGGGGCTTGTTTTTGTGGGAATAAAATACACTTAATTATGGTCACTATTAGTTTTAAGCAAATGTGTTTAAAATGAGAGTTGGAAATGCGGGTCTGAAGCTCAGACAGAAAAAGGGATTTGAGAATTATTTTAATAAGTAACTTCACTAAAGTTTTTGTAAAACTCAGTAAGTCACTGTACATACAGAAAAAAAATCAGTATTGCACAAGAACAAAGCTTTAAATTAAGAGATAAACACTATATTTAACCTCAAAAATAAATTACTTTAGATTTCTAATTTTACTCCAGCCAGTCAGCATTTATGGTGACAAATTTATTGTACTCAAATGAAAAAAATGAAGCAACAAAATAAAATATACCTATTTAGTCTATATGTACACACACACACACACACCCCCCCCAAACAAAACATTTATATCTTTAAAGGATATAATAATGCTTTAAATTGTATAGCAAAATATATGGATATAAATAATAAAAATGACTTGTTTTTATGCCCTACATTTCTCCATGGAACTTTAACAGACATTATCTCATTGTTTTAAGACCTGTTATGAAACAATCTGACATTTATATAACACCATTCATTTTCAATAATCCCAAAGGGCTTTACAAACCCTGGAAGAATGACTTTTTGCTCATGTTCAATATGCAACCACTGAGGGATGGAGCTAGGGTGGGTGGGAAGAAAAGTGGACAGGACTGTGATAGATATTCTGTGAAACACAGCAGTAACATTATACAACCATTCAAGAAAGGAAGTGAAAGACATTATTAAACTGAAACCATGAAGAAACAAGCAGAAAAGATCCAGAATAAGATAGCATTACACTTGTTAAATTTGAGAAAAATATTAACACTAACTGGTTTTACTTTTATCATTTATATCTTATTAGAATAAAATATAGATACCACCAAGTTTAAAAAAATGGGTATCATCTGCTAAATTGGGACTTCATTTTCTACAGTGCTTTTTGTATGGGTAATGACCTATTTTCCAACTGGGAATCAGGATGCTAAAGCATTATTAATTTAATATATTTTGTAAGGGGACTATATTATCTAAAGACTTCTCTCCTCCTTCCTTCCCTTTTTTGGACTGAGACTAGATGCTGAAAAACAAACACTCAGCTGGAAAAATTTAAAAGGGGTTTTTGTTTTGTTCTGAATCTATCAGGTGTATTAGCCAGGATTCTCCAGAGAAACAGAACCAATAGGATGATATATGGAAAGATTTACTACAAGGAATTGAATCACAAAATTATGAAGGTTAAGAAGTCCCAGATCTGCAGTTGGCAAACTAGAGATCCAGTCCGAGTCTGAAGTTCTAAGAAACAGAAGAGCTGATGGTTTAAGTTCCATTTAAAAGCCACAGCCATGGCCATCATTCAAAAGTCCACAAATGACAAATGCTGGAGAAGCTGTGGAGAAAAGGGAACCCTCCTACACTGCTGGTGGGAATGCAGTTTGGTGCAGCCACTGTGGAAAATAGTATGCAGATTCCTCACAAGACTAGGAATAGACTTATCATATGACCCAGTAATCCCGCTCCTGGCCATATATCCAGAAGGAATCCTACTTCAAAAAGACACCTGCACCCCAATGTTCATAGCAGCACTATTTACAATAGCCAAGACATGGAGACAGCCTAAATGTCCATCAACAGATGACTGGATAAAGAAGAGGTGGTATATTTATGCAATGGAATACTATTCAGCCACGAAAATGACAACATAACACCACTTGCAGCAACATGGATGTCCCTGGAGAATGTCATTCTAAGTGAAGTAAGCCAGAAAGAGAAACAGAAATACCATATGAGACCGCTCATATGTGGAATCTAAAAAAACAAAACAAAACAAAACAGAACAAAAAAACCCCAAAACAACATAAATACAAAACAGAAACAGACTCATAGACATAGAATACAAACTTTTGGTTGCCAAGGGGGAGGAGGTGGAAAGGGACAGACTGGGATTTCAAAATTTGTAGATACTGACAGGAATATGCAGAATAGATAAACAAGATTATACTGTATAGCACAGGGAAATATATACAAGATCTTATGGTAGCTCACAGCGAAAAAATTGTGACAATGAATACATGTATGTTCACGTATAACTGAAAAATTGTGCTCTACGCTGAAATTTGACACAACATTGTAAAATGACTATAACTCAATAAAAAAAAGTTAAAAAGTAAATAAATAAAAGCCATAGGTTTGAAACCCAAGATGAGCTGACATTTCAGTTTGATTCTGAAAACAGGAAAAGACTAATATTCCAGCTCAATGTGGTCAGGAAGGAGGAGTTTGAGTTCCCTCTCATTCTCAGGAAGACCAGCCTTTTTGTCCTATTCAAGCCTTGGACTGATGGATGAGATCCATCTACACTAGAGAGGGCAATCTGCTTTACTCAGTCTACCGATTCAACTGCTAATCTCATCCAAAAACGCCCTCACAGGCATACCCATAATAACATTTGACTAAGTATCAGGGCATCCTGTGGCCCCATCAAGTTGATACATAAAATTAAACATCTCATCCAATTAAAAGCCTTTGTCCTTTCCATGACAGAACTAAGAGAACTCACTTTTCTGAAGCACTTCAGGTCAATGTAATAATGCATATAAAGAAGATAGTGCCAGATTCCCTGCTTGGAGCAAAGAAATATGCCAACTGATGCCAAAAGGCTGTAGTACCTCAGTGTTGTTTCCTCTACTCACAATATACACGAGGTGGACTACAGAAGATGGATGGTGTCTTTGTTGGACATATGGGTAGAGGGAATTCAGGGGAAGAGCTGGATATCGCAAAATACTGCCGAACTACTCTCCTAGCACCATCTCATATGCTTATGGAGGGAATAGAGCCAATTTTCTGGAGGAATGAGAACATAAGCCTTAGAGGTACACTGAGACTTTGACTATCTCTAGCTAACTCATAGGAGAAAGGGGGAGAACACCCCTGATAAGTCTCCAAAAATGCCACTTAATGTCCTGAACCTGCAGATCACCTTCCAGCACAGAGCAAATTCTCTAAATCATTACTGCCACTATCACTACTGCCACTAAAGCTACCACCTAAGGTACTATATACTTTACATACTTAATCCTTACAACAAACAAATAAATACACCCATTTCACAGATGAGGAAACTAAGAGAGGACCAGTGTTGGAGGTATATTTTTGTTTGTTTAGTGTATTTTTGACCCCTTCCTCTGATAACAGATCCTGTCCCTGGTGACTGAGTGGTATGTGACCAATCAATCAGTGTCTGTCTTCTAGGAGGTGGTACTCAAGAAAGCTACAAAGAAGCTAGGGTGAAATGTCTGATGATAGATCCCGGTAAAAGTCCAAGATGTCCTGTATCCACGGACTTTGGTCTTCCTGCCCTTCCTGAAGCTTGGCTATTCAGTGCTTTGCTCCATTGTGTGTGCCATCTCAGGATCCTAACCTGTGGCTTAAAATGTAGTTGGCTGGGAACCTTAAGAAATACACAGGTGTATTATATAATTTATCCAAGAGCAGACAGGTATCAGTGGAAGAGCTAAGACTCAAACCTAGATTTTTCTGACTTTAAAGGCCATGCTTTAAACCATGACACCTCACTGGTTTTTAAAAATTGAGATCCTGTAATGTTATCTGCCACCAAAAGAAATTATAGCATGCTCCTGATCATATATCTTGGCTTATTGAGCAAAGTTTTTGAAAATAGTTAAGCTAACATGAAAAATCTTTTAAAAATTACTCTATAAAATAAAATTTCATTGTTGAAAAGGAAAAATCTTTAGTGGGCATATCTGAGTTAAGTTATTTGAATATTGTATAAAAGGGACAGCCAGGGTATAAGAAAGAGATACTTGAGTTGTGGTATTTCTCGGTTAGTGAGAAGAAATGAAGAGTAAAATTTTCAAAAACCTCCCAGAGAAGCAGGTGAAGAGTTGAAAATAGCATGGAATGTACTGCAGGTTAATACAATGGAAAGACCCAAAAGTTCAAAAGTAAAACATACCAAAAATACACCTATCTATCACATGGCCTAGCCATTCCTCTTCTAGACAGTTACCCAAGAGAAATAAAAGCATATGGCTATATAAAAACATGTGGTGTATCTGTATCATGGACTACTACTTAGCATAAAAGGAGCAAACTACTGATATACGCAATAACATGGGTAAATCTCAGAACACTTTTGCCGAGTGAAAGAAGCCAGATCAAAAAAGAGATACATACAGTATATGATTCTGTTTAAGTAAAATTCTAGAAAATACAAACTGTTTTATAGTGATAGGAAGAATTTTAGTGGTTGGCTGGGGATTGGATAGGATTACTATGGGGCATGAAAATGTACTGGAATTGAGGAATATGTTCACTATGTGGACTGTGGTGAAGGTTTCACAGGTGTTTTTAAATGTCAAAACATGTCAGTTTGTTCACTTTAAATTATTCCTCAATCAAGCTGTTAAAAATTTTTTTCTGTGTTCAAATTACTGTGTGGATTCTGTCTGTGACAGGGTTCTTCTGATAACTATCCAATTTAAAGCAGTCCTCCAGTCACTATATCACACTGTCCTGTTATATATTATTTTCTTAGCCCTTATTATCTGAAGTCACTTTGTTCACTATTTGTTCATCCGTGCTCTTCATTTTAACATGGATTTATGCTTAAAAAATTATCTTTAATTTCCTTCATTCTAATTTTTCTCTTTCCTCTTAGCTTATAAATTATATTAGCCATTTAAGAAAAAGTTAATTTCATTAATTCCTTCAGCAAGTGTTTCTTGGATGTCTATTATGTTGCCAGTCACTGAGTCAAGGACCAAGCACCGGGAGATGAATCCGCTAAGACGCCTACCCTGCGGGGCACCCTTCCAACTATTGCTGTACTTATTGCCCTTCATCTTACAGTAAAATCTTATTCATCTCTCAAAACCTGGCTCAGATACTTGGTCAAACTTTTCCTGACCAAATGGACTGCTGCCTCTTTGGTTCTTACTAGGCCTTTGTTTATATTATGTAACAGAATCTGCTAATTTTTTCCATGAATTCATTCTCTCCTTTTACCTTTTAGTGATAGAACCATCCCTCATCTCCTCACTCCTGACACTAAGTTCTAGCTAGGCACTTGGCTACCCAAATGTGGTCTAGCCTTTCCTAGAGCTTGATATGGCCATGTGACGTCAAGATAATATGATTTGAGTGAAAGTGCTGTGTGTAACTTTTGGGTCATCTTAAAGATGAAACCATTTGTCTGGTACTCAGGAATCTTTGCCCTTCCCTCTTGCTGGAACACTGACATGAAGGTGAGCAATGTGGGACATGCTCACCCCTAGGACATGGTGGAATAACAAAATGAAAGAAACTCTGGTCTGTGAATCACCTGTTAGCCCTTAAGTGTTCACCCCTTGATGGTGTACACCAGAGAAATAATCCCCAATCTTATCCACAGATTATATTTTTGAGTCTCTGTCTGCTTCTCTCTCCCCTCTTTATAACAGCAAATTTTTCTGTAGCTAATAAAATCAGCTCTTAATAGAACCTTCCCCTATGGAACTCCTTGCACATAGCAAGTAGATCTTATTTTCTCTGAATTGGAAGGACATTCAATAAAGAGTAAGTGACAAATGTCTAATGCAACAAAATCAAATCAATTTTCTGGTTATCTACTATGTGTGAGGGATTAAGAACTTATGCTACTGGTAATTTATTACGGTATCTCCATTCTAAAAACTGTTTTCTATTTTACTGATTCCTGCTCTTTATTTCCATCCTTCTACTTCTTTGGATTAATTTTGCCTGCTTTTTTTTTTAGCTTCTTTACATGGGAAACTTTAATTTCTTAAATATATGTATCTAAAGCTATAACTTCCATTCTAAGTACAACTATAGACATATCAACATGTTTGGAAACCAGTAACCATTCAAAATCAATTGTTACTAATTATTCACATCTGCATTTTGTCAGAGAGGTAGTCTGTTTGAAAACAATCATCTGAAATCTTTCTTTATAGTCCACTATGTGGCCACTTTCCATTAATGTCTCAGGGGTGCTGGAAAATAGCGTGCATTCTAAAGCTGTTGAGTGCAATATTCTATTTAGATGCATTATATCAAGCATGTTAACTGTGTAGTCCAAATTATCTATATTCTCATTAATTTTTCCATATGCTTTTAAAATCAGTTACTGGGAATAGTATATATTAAAATATCCCACTATGATAAGCTTATTTACTTCTTATAGGTCTATCAATTTTTGCTTCATACATTTTGAGTCTGTGTTATTGGGTCCATTCAGGTTTAGGAATGTTAAATGTTTCTGGTAAATTAAAATTTTTGCTATTACGTAGAGACCCTCTTTATCCCTAAGAATACATTTTGCCTTAAAGATTTGATGGTCCAATATATTTAAGATGTTTCTCATGTAAGTAGTATATGAATGACTTTCTTTTCAGCCCAGCTTGACACTCTTGGTGTTTTAAGTAAAGTATTTGGCCTTTCGTATTATTTCAATAAAATTAATGATATATCTACATCTTATTTTCCTATCTTATTCTGTACCATTATTTTTAATATCCTGTCCATTCTACATTTCTTTTTCCCTCTTTTCTTGTCTCCTTTTGAGTTCAATTTTTCCTTAATCTATCTCTTTCTCTAACAGTTTGGAAGTTATGACCTTTTCATATCCTTTTAATAGTTTTCTTTAAAATATTAACATGCATATTTAGTGTGTTAAAGTCTAAATTTAATTTGTATCTTTATGCGCTTCCCAAATAAGAGTCCATACAAGGACCATGGAATGCTTTTCCAAACTCCTTTCACCTGCTCTCCAAACTTTTATGCTCTAGTTATATGCATTTTAATTTTATCTTTAACACAAAACATTATTATTTTACTCACTCAATGTTTATCTAGATTTACTCATATATTTATCACTTTCTACATTCCTTTCTCTTTACAGGGCAGTTTTTCCATCTAGGTTCTCCTATCTTTTGTCTGAATTAGGTCTTTTAGAATTTCCTTAAGTGAAGGTATGCAGGTAGCAAAGTCTCTCAATTTTTGTTTCTCTGAAGAACACTTTCCCTCAGTACCTTGAAAATAATATGTCCTCATGTCCTCACTTGCTGCTGTTGAGAAATTACCTCTTGCTTTTTTTAAAGATAACATTTTTTCCTCTCTAGCTGCTTCTAAGATCTCTTTGTGTTGAATGTTATGAAGTATTATCATGATGTGTCAACATCTGGATTTATTTTTATTTATCCTCTTCTCATTTTTTTAAAAACTTTTTTACTCTGTGCACTGATCTCTTTCAGTTAGTTAAAGAAAATTTTCAGCTATCATCTCTTCAAATACTGTCTCTACTTGCCCTTTGATCTCCTGGAATATGATTAGACGTTTATTAGGTTTTTTCTTCTTCCAGGTCCCCTATCTATTTTTGGGCTGAATTGTACATAACTTTTTCAATTCTACCTTTCAGTTCACTAATGTTCTTTTTAGCTGTGTCTAATTTGCTATATAAAACCTCTTGAATTTTTAGTGTCAACTATTTTTTTTATTTCTAGGAAATTTCCTTAGTTTGTTTTAAACAATTTATTCTTTATATTTTAAACACCATTTCTTGAAATACATTATATATACTTAACATTTAGTGTCTGAATAAAATTCCAAGAATTTATGACTGATTCTGTTGCCTGTTGTTTCTGTCAGCGTTTTGTCAGAGTGCCTGGTTTGTTTGTTTGTTTGTGTGTGTGTGTGTGTGTGTGTGTGTGTGTGTGTGTGTGTGTGTTTTCAAGTTCATAAGAGCATGTAAGAAGAATTTTTATGGTATAGCCAACATTTTTAGTTGTTTTTAGTGGGAGGATCAGTTTGGACTCTCAGTCCACTATGTTACTAGAAACTGACATTTTCTATAACATTACAATTTTTATCATTCATTCCAAAATTACATGTTTAGTCTTTGAAAAGGCACAACAAGTATAATACTAATGTGCTCTTTAGAGGACATTAGGTTTGTTAAGAAGGTTTTAGAAACAATTATTCTCACTAAAACCAAAGTAGATTTTAATAAATACCAATTAAAAATGTACAGACTGTATCTACTCGAGGTTGGACCAAATTGAAGAACAGATTTGTGGAAGGAATATTGGACTGGAAGCCAGGGGGCCTCAGTTCTAGCACTACTACTTTGTTGTGTGATTTTGGGTAAGCCCATTAATTGACTGGCCTTTGGTTTCCTATATATAATGGACATGTAGGGCTGGATGCTCCTTTTAGGACCAAAACTCTGTGATGACTGCACAGAAGTATATGATGTAGACTATACTCAACGTAGAAGTTTCTGATGGTTTAGAGCATTGCTTAAGTCTAGCCTACTTCCACATTTTAAACATACTGCAGCATAATGTTTTAAATAAGCTTACACTCTGGTGTGGTCATTAAAAAAATCAATATAAATTACTTTTGTAGTTCAAAATAGATTCTTAATGACATACTCTGAATATTTTGACATCTTCTTAGTTCAAAGAACTTCATTATTCTGTTTGCCCATTCTGGCATTTCTAAATTTTTAATGTAGCTATTAATACAATTTATGAATTATCTGGTTTTTGCATGAAAAATTACCAATACTCAAAAACTGCATCTGTATGTTCTGCCAGGAGTTTATGTGAAGAATTTTGAAAATAAAACCATTTATAACTGATTATTGCATTAATCATTAACAAAAAATCAACCTAATATTACACAGATTAAACTGTCTAAAGTAAGTTTTAATGTAACATATTCACAGGTTTACACTATAAAGTTGTGAAAGAGTATCTTTTTTCAAATTTGATTAAGTGCTGCAAGAGGTTGAAGAAACTCAGCACTCAAATGAATTATATGTTTGATGTCATTTTTGGCCAAGCTCAGAAAATGTCACATAAAAGAAAAATATCTTACTTAAAATAAGGTCTTGACAGCAGTCTGGAATAGTTAACAGCTCCATTTCCAAATGGGATTTCTGGTTATAATCAAACTTTTAATGATGATATTAGTTCCCCCTTTGAGACAATTTCAATACCAAAACAAAACCAAATAAAAAACAACATGAGCATGCACACATAACACAGCCCTCACCTCTTTTGTTTTCTAAAGTGGAAAAATTTACAATTATTTCAATTCAAGCTCCAAATATCTAATCTGATTATAATGTTTCCCTGCAGATTTATCAGTGGCCACTTGAGAAATGAGATGGTAGGCTACCAGGCAATGTCAGTCAGTATTTTCTTGTTTTGTTTTAACTTATGAGAGGTATAGTCCCTGAGTGTGCCCTCACATTTTCTAAACCCTAGAGCTGAAAATGGTGGGGATTTTTCATCTCACATCTCATTTATTCAGTCTTCACATCCATCATCTTCTAAATCTCACTCTGTCTGATATGAGAGAATTAAGAGGAAGAAATACCCCCAAGAGCAAGTTGTCTATTTAAGAGTTACTGGTCAATTTGACTTGGAAAGTTTGAAAAAAAAAGCACATTACAAAAAAAGACTATAATAAAATAACATTATAGAAAATAATACACATGTGTGTTTCTGGCATGAAGATTAAAAAGTTCAGAAAAATAAATACCACAAAGTTAACCATGGCTCTGCCTTTGGAAGTATTATGGGGTGATTTTTTTTTATCCTTTATACTTTTCTACATTTCTGATATTTTTCCAAAGACATATGTTATTTTTATAATTGGAAAAAATACTATTGCTTTTTTTCTTTATAAAGAAACAGTTATGGTCAAACGTTAATACTTACCTGTATCAATTAACAAATCCATTTTTAAAGGGTTAGAAATGGCATTGATATTAATAAAAGAAAGGAAAATTACAGTTACTAAAAATATGGCTTAAGGCTTTTGTCAAATCTCCCACATTGGAATTACATCAATCACCAGCCAGAAAGAACGTTTATAAAAAAAAAGACTATATTAAGACAGTTTAGGGCAGCAAACAGATACATCTAACACACTGGTTCTTAAAAGTAGCAATAGATGAGTCCTATGTAAACTAGGAGATCTGCAAGATGGGACAAAATTCAAGAGATATAAAAGTATATGGATTGGTTAGAGTTTATTTTCCATTGCACATAAAAATTAAATATGCTCATGATGTACAGTTCTCAAAGTAAAGCTCAACAAGATTTGCTCATGGGGGCTAGTGGAAAGTTTGAGATGGATTGTCCAAAAAAGAACAGAGTACTTTACGAACTCTCGAATTAAAGATGATCATCTCTTATTCACTTTACCAAAAGATTAAATTTTTGGTCTAATTGTGAGGGTATGTATATTTTTATACTTGCTATACACCTTTAAAAGTCTTTATTATTTAAAAAACTACATTTTTGAAAAACATTGTTAAAAATATAGCATGTTTTCTGGCACATAAAGGAAGTAACATGTATTCAGTAAAATTTCACTTGAGAAACTGTCCTAGCTACAAAGGGAAGCTTTATTTTTTTACAGAACTTGCAGGAAATGAGGTGTTCATGTAATTGAATATTTCAGATAAGAGAATCTTATCTTTAATTGATTAAAATAATTTAAAACATTTAAAAACTAATTAAGTTAGAATTACTGTCTGTTCTCAGCCTTATAAAACAATAATAAATACCATCTAAACTTTTCTTAATGAAACAAGATCATTATAATAAGCATCAATAATTTTAACACTGACATGCTCTCAGACTATAATCAAGTATCATCTACAGCAAACGTATCCATATTATTCCACTGTGGTGTTCTTGTGTTTCCTTATCTAGTGTCAAGGGGATAGGTACCATCTCTTGCTGCTACGTGAATGGATGGTCCCTAGCTCTGACTTTTTCTCTCGCTTTTAAAATTAAAAAAAATTTTTTTTTGTTTTTTGGTTTTTTTTACATTTTTTATTGATTCATAATCATTTTACAGTGTTGTGTCAAATTCCAGTGTTCAGCACAATTTTTCAGTCATTCATGGACATATACACACTCATTGTCACATTTTTTTCTCTGTGATTTATCATAACATTTTGTGTATATTTCCCAAAATTTTTTTAGTCCAATAAAGTAGATGAGAAAGATATACAGGCCAGTCCCTGACCTAGCTTTTCTTCTGCTTATTTATTTTTTAATTCCTGAGGTAAACTTTATATACCATCAAATTTGCCCTTTTAAAGAGTACTCTCCCATACTTTTATTATTCTTTCATCTGTTTTGAGCTTGAAACTAGATAATCAATTTGTTAGCACCATGCCCAAAGTAAGAATAAATAGAACAGTATTGATGGCTGGACTGAGAGCCTTTCTATGCGTCAAGGGCAAATTTACTTTGACTTTTCCATGTAAGTAACATTACATGCTATTATTACATATTAGCAATACATTAGGAGTAGATTATGGGAAAATAAGTCTGATACTTCTTGCCTCCAAGAAAAAAAAATGATGATTGAGAGTATCTGAAGAAAGTTAACTGCTTTGGAAAAAAGGACCAGTTTGCTCAAAAAGAGGAATTAATTCTATACGATATCAGGCACAACCCAGAGCTAACATTCCAAAAGGGTTTCTGTTTCTTATAAAAACCAAGATTAAGCTAGTTTAACATTAAATGTTAGACAGACAAAAAGTAGTCAAAAACTATATACTTTCACAACCTATCAAGCCTGAGGGGCCCTGGTCTGACTTAATCCAGCATTAAAAAGATAGTTTGAAGAAACTTGAAATGGCCCACTGCAATTTGAGAGGTACTAAGCACCTCAGGGATGTGTCTCATGAAGAGGCTTTAAAATTCTTTCTTGATTTACAAGCTCAGATTGCTTTTCCTCCTCTAATTTCTGGCACTAGTCATAGAGCAGGTATTGTGTGCTTAGAACTTTGAAAAGAGGATCTGACACCTTATCTCCCCAAAGCTGATTGGAGAATATGTCCAAACCTGTATCTCTGTGTGACTATGTACAATTTGGTGCTAGTTTTAATATGATGAAATTTGAAGAAATCTGGAAAGGACTTAGAGACATAATTTAACGAAAAGGATTATATGGTTTATTAAAGAACTTGACAGAGCCAACACAGGAAACCAACTCTACCTCCAATTAACTATCAATCTTATTCGAAATTTATTACCCCTACAAAAATCCTGTGCACAGGCCTGGATGATTTACAGTGGGACTAAAGACTCCCAGGCTGTACACAAGACTGTCCTGCAGTATATCTCTTTTGACATTGCTGGTATCTAAAGTAAAACATCACCTTCCTTGTTTACCTAAACTGCAGTGTCAGCGCCTACTGCAGATTCTGTATTCAGCTAAGAAAGGTAACTGTTCTGAATTTTAGAGTCAAATTTCATGCTGCTATAAAAATTCCCATTATATGACTATAGTAATGGTTTTATTCCTTGACCTTCTATTTCTTTCATTTACCAAAGCCTTCTTTTAAACATTATCTGAAGCCTTTAAAAAATAAACAGGTGACAAACAATGGCAAAAATTATGAGATTATATTTATGTAATGCTTTTCTTCATACACAGAAGCGTAATCATATCTATTATTTGACAATGTGATATAAGGAACAGCAGACCTTGAGCTTTACTGGAAAGACTGAAGAAAAAATGGATGGTCCTATATACATTTTTACTACATAGGGAATCTTTTTTCTACATTTCTGTTAAAAAGATGAATACATTGACTCAGTTATAAGTGTATGCTTTCATAGCAGGGCAGAGATGTTAAGAGGTTTCTGGATTGTAAATTAATATTATTTGGGGGGCAGCTTTGTTGAGGCATAACTGGCATACAAAAGAGAAGTACACGTTTGAATGTGTATGGTTTCATGGGTTTGAACATGTGCATATACTCACAGCACTATCACTACAATCAGGTAATGTCAAACGGCAATGTATTTAGCATCATTCAGTTATAAGGGGCCCAAAGTACATGTTGATGTAAAAGCAACAATTTTTCTTTCAAGTGACTTTTAATTATTTTATTTTCTGTCATAGTGGAACTGAAGGAATTAATAATTAATAATTAAGACAGTAGATCCTATTTATCTTAGAATTTCTATATGGAGAAGTAGATGAGTCCTGATTTTAAAGTAATTTGCCTCAGGTGATAGAATAGATTTAGAAGCAGAACTACAGGAGAATATAAATTCCTAATTACCTATACAAATCTGGCTAAGGATCTAGCTCAGGAAATTAGATACAGATTATAAAACCAAAGCAGTATTACTCCCTGATCAGAAGTGATTTCCTAAGATGGCAGAAGCCCTGCAGAAAGTATAACACCTATTAGAGCACCTGGGTAAATGGGAGACCTCCATTCACGCAAGGACAAAACTAGGTAAATTAACTCACGGCCATTTGAACACAGTTTTCTTGTTCTTATGGGTTTCTTTCCAAGTGCTGTTAATCTGAGCCTAATACATTAAATTCTAAAGTAAAGTGGCAACAGTCAGCAAGTGTTAGACTTGCCAGTTTAATTCATAAAATCAGGAAGTAATACTACTAGAAGTTTTACTTAAGAATATATCCAAGTTCACAAACACACATACACCTTTTAAGAAAGAATATGATTATAAAAATGCAACTGCGAAAGCACATAAAAGGAAAGCTTACTCTGAGATTTTCATCTATGTCATGTTTATATGTGGCCATACTGATAATATAGGCTTTAACTTTAACATGGTATTAAAGTCCATAATTTCAATGTGTAGGATTTGGATAGGAAACAAAATAGAGCCATGAATAGCTCTATTTTTCTTTTATAAATGTAAAATTATTATTTTTCTATAGCACTGTAAATTTATGAAAGGTCTCCTCATTATGTAATTTGTATCTTACAAGCAACCTGACAGATGCACAAGGCATTTTATCCACGGATTTATTAAGAAAACGGAGTCACAAAAGCTTAAATAACCTTACCACTAGTAACTGAAAGTGAGTCTTAATACTTTTCTGTTTTTTTAAGAAAATATAATATTCCGAAGCATTCTTATAATCATTACTCTTTCATATGATGAGCTCCTAGTATTCCTGTCAAAATTAATATTAAAAATAGCAAAACCTTCTTATAGAAGAATTCCAAGTAATAAAAATAGTAGTCATCAGGGAAATAGTCACCATTAGAACACCACAGTAAATAACTGTTGCCTACAGGTAAGATTCATCAATGGATGCTAAAATTAGGAAGAGGACAATTGAAAAGAGACAGGGTATTTGTACAGTCTCAAGGTATCTTCTTCCAAATACCTATTATCTCAAAGGGAAAGAGAGCAACTTCACAGTGTAGCAACTCAGCAGAAACCACTCTAACCAAGTGACCATGATAACATCACCAGTAAAAAGATGACAGATACCTTACTATCTCTGATACAATGCAGTAGGAAGGACACATCACTTGTGCGGCAATCTTTCCAAAACCTCAATCTGATCATGAGAAAACATGAGACAAACTCAAACTGAGACATTCTACCACATATCTAACCAGGATTTTTCAAAGCATTAAGGTCATGAAAGAAAAGATTGAGGAAACATATCACAAATCAGAGGAGACTAAGAGACACGATTACTAAATGCAATATGGAATTCTGGATGGAATCACAGAACAGACAAAGGACATTAGTGAGGAAACTGGTGAAATTCTAATAAGGTCTGCAGTTAGTTAGTAGTATTGTATCAACACTGGTTGCTTGGTTTTGATCATCATACTATGGTTATACAAGACTTTAAAATTAAAGGTACACAGAAACTCTCAATTTTTGTAACTTCTTTGTTAAGTATAAAATTATTTCAAAATAAAACAATAAAAAATAAAATAAAATAAGATGATCCATCATGAGACTAGAAGAAAAATGACAGCAACAAAATGTTCGCATTTTTTTGGAAGCTAATTTTAACTGTCACTCAGATTTAGAGAAAATCCAGGGATTCCTAAATGATATAAAGAAAATTATATTCAGGAAGTAATTATTAATATAACTCGCTTTGTAGTTATGGCATAAAAAGATTTTTAAGCTGACTAACTTTTACATAAATAGACTGAAATAAGCTCCCCGAAGAATCTTCTCTCTTGTGTTAAGAAATCACTCCTTTAAGAGTCAAATCTTTCTTTGCCTAATCACATCAAGTATTTCAAAGGCAGATAAACAAACACAGCATTGCTTATGCCTAATATAGGCCTTAACCATAAAGTTCCATTTCAGTAGTTATCTATTTGTAATTCTCTCACTCCTACTAGACCATGAGCTACGGACGGAGGCAAGAACCATCCATCAATTGCCAACTTCAAACCCCTAGTCCGTCACGGCTCTTGAGACATTGCTGGGGGCTGGGGCTGGGGAATAATAATTATTTGCTCAAAAATAAATTTAAAAACTTAAAAGATCTTTCTAGTTAAAAAAACTACTTTCATATATTTAAAAAATTTTTAATTATATGAAAAAAATCCCCTGGGAAAATCATAAATAAACTTGAAATTAAATAATCCTCACTGTACTCTTCCCAAATTGCAACACTACCAATATAGCTTATTTCTCTTCTGGGTTATAGTTCACCTATGTGATCTAGTTACACGTAAGTTTAACCTTCCTTTTAAATTCAGTTTATAATTTGCGTCATTATGGTGAGTTAACTTTTTAATAATTCGTTTCATTCAAATATATTTTGGTGATTTCAAGTTCTTCATCAAGTACCTGCTTTTATTGTAATAGTCACTGGGGACAAAACATGAATCATCTAAGAACTGTGTGCTTTAGATAGTTACGTGGTATTACGTGTCCTACTTAAAATAAATAATAATGTCTATGGGTAAATGCTGTACCATTGTTATATCTTCTTCTTTGATATATGTCCAGTGACTGTTACAGACCTAGTAGGTAAAAACACCTCATACTTTCTAAAAGCATGAGACTATATAAGACATATGCACAAAGCAAATTCGTTACGCCAAATTTAGTATACATCACTGAATCTACAATGTAATTTATTATTGTAAAAAGAAGACAGGTTTGAGGGTTTCAATTGCTATTTTGGAAATTAAATATTACAATTCAAATATTACAATTAAACCAAGGATCATCGGTGAAATAGCTTTTTTGAAGTTATTCTAGCTTTATAAAAATCACAGTGAAATAAAGAACATATTTAACCTGTATAAAAAGTGGGGCATTATTTTGATTGGCTTTTGATCAATTTTATCAATATTTCAGATTTTCTGTACCTAAACACAAGAGCACAATCAAAAACAAACAAAAAAGTGTATTTAACACTATTCAAAGCAATGTACACATAATGTTTATACAAGGCTCAAATATAGGGCCTAAACACTTTTCTTGAATGTTTTAAAGGATTTGCAATACAAAAAATGAACATTCTCTTCCTATGTACTTCTCCTAGATATGTGCTGTAGCAGCATTCAAGTTTTGCCTGTCAAGTTCTCTGTTCACTAAGGAACACTAGCTACGATCATGTTTGACTGAATTTACTTCTCAGACAAAAGTTCTAAGGGAAACTTTATGGTATTGGCTAACTGCCCAAAGAAAGTATTTAAAAATAACAACACAACTCAACTCAGGAAGGAGGGAGAGAAGAAGTATCAAGTGAAGATACAAGCTTCAGAAGTACACTTACCTTCGCTTCTTTTTTCTGCTTGTTTTGCTGCATTTTCCACTTTTTTTTGTTTCGCTGCTAAGAGTGCCCGCTTTAGCTGTCTCGCTTCTTTTCTGAGCTCTTCACTATAAAGCAAAAATAGTTACGTAATTATATAATAGACTGAGAGGGAAAGTTGCTTAGCAAAAACAATTAAGTCTGATTATCAGGTATACTAAATCTCCAGGAAGAACAAAGTGAATAATATAATTCATTTTGCTGCTGTGTATGTGTATTTGTGATATGGAAACATACTGAAAGGATATTTTAAAAGATGAAGTTTTCATAATAGCAATATAATACGAATTACTATAAAATATAGCCCCTTTCAAGTATATCAAACAGAAATAGACAAGTGATAAATGAACCACTGTTCTTCCTCTAATTTACTTGAAAATTTAACATTCTAGTTTCAGTTTAATAACTCATGGAGATCTCAAATCAAAATATAAAAACTATTCACTAAACCTGGGCATACACAAAAAGATTTGGCTTCAAACCTTATTGAATTCCTGAACTGGCACCAATAACTACCATTTATTAAGTAATCATTATGTGCTAAGAGCCATGCTAAAATTTTTTTTAAACTCAATTTTTTCACAATTAATTTTTTAACTCATTTGATACCACAGTTTGCCAAATAATTTCCTCTTCTGTAAAATCTACTAAGCTGAGGTATTTTGATAATTAATGCAATCATATATTAAAGGCAAACTAAGATATAAGTGTTGAGTTCACTACAAGTCACCAGTTAAGTGACTAGTTTCTACAAGCCACTTTTAAGGCAGGGGATTCAAACTCATGCCTTGGAAAAAATTACTAACTACTCATGTTATGAACCTTAGGGTCACTTGTAAGTAGTCAAGACTGTGTTTTCCATGTCTGTGAATGTCAGGAATCCACTCTGTTCTTGACAACAGCTAGAGTGGATCACAGAGGCTGTGAACACTGTAGCCCAAGTAGGCACCACTGCATTCTGGAATGACCTCTCAAGACACCTAACCAAGGTTTGCCAAAATCTTAAGTCAAAATAGTTCGATACTGATTCAGCCTTTAGGGCTTCCTTCTGAACCCTAAATCTTATACTTAAAAAAAAAACTCTGTCCTGTAAAAGAGTCACCAAACTCATAGATCTTACAATGTGCATGACAGTTCTTTTTACCTTTTTTCCATATCAAACACACACAACCATATTTCATATCTGCTTGGCCTCCAAGATCCTGAATTCTGAAACTTCCCTCTCCGATCAAAATCTGCTGTTTTTAGCTTTCTGAGCCTTTCATTCCTACTGAACCTGTGCTCACTATTTTTATGATGAAAACAACTCCTTAATGGTCTACCAGACTTATTCTAACCCCAACTGGCTCTTTATCCATTCTGGATACTATGATCAGCCATTTCACCAATGTCCTCACCTTAATTTTCTTGACTTGTTTGCCATGGATACATCACAATTACCTAGAAGAACTTGTTGAAACATGTTTGGGGAGATACACCTCCAGAAAATATGATTTCTTTACATGTGGGATGTTGCCTGGGAATCTGCTCTTGTGACAAGTTACCCAGGTGACTCTAATATGCACGCAGGTTTGGGACCCAATGCATTAGGACTTCACTATAGAAATTATCTTCTCTTTCTTCCAACTTCAAGCACTCCTACTTCACTGATCCTTTCCTTCAGCAAACAGCCTGCTCAGATTTCCCTGTACTCTGCTCCAATCAAGTGATTATCTTTACAAGTAGACTCCTTGCCCGAAAGAACAGCTTATATACAGAGTCTAATTCATCAACCTCTAACTTAATCTCTTGCAATCTATCCTTCTTATCTTCTATTGAAACTGTTTCTGTGTCAACCAAATTCAATGGCCTTTTCTCAGTTCTCCTCTTCCTCTTTGGCCTCTCTACCATTCAATGATGTTAACTACTTCCTTCTGAAATTCTATGCTAAGCAGACTATGTACCACTTTAGAGAGTCCTGATTCTTCAGTCCTCCTAGTTACTCTTTCTCCTCTCATCCTGTAACGACTGGCATTTTCCTCATTCCTGTACCCTGCACGCTGGCATTTTTATCTAATCTCATAACTTAAGCTATCACTTTTATCATAGGTTATTTCCAAATCTAGATGTTTTACCTTGATTTTGATCCTGCAGATTTACCAGATAAAAAATATATACACAGTGCAATATTTGCTCCAATAGACAAAAAGAATTCCTTAAAAAAATCATCTAATAAAATGTCAGGAGCCTAGAAATTATAGTAGTCTTTATCTACTTAGTATTGCAAAGATACTACTAATTCATTCAGCAACTTCTGATGCATCTAATATTTGTACTGTACCATTCTGAGTGATGACACAAAAATCAAGATGAATAAGGAGGAGAAGAAGCCTAATTTTGCTATATTCTTTAAATCAGTTACCTCCCTCACCATTTAATTTCTCAATAACCTGTGATATATACATTTTACAGGTAAGAAGTCCGAGGCTTATGGAGATTAAATACTAAGCCTGAAGTCACATAGCCTATCAAAAAATGATAAAGCTAGACTCTGAAAATAAGATTGTCTGAATTCTAAGTCTATGCTCTTTCCGTTATGGTATACCGATACCTTGAGAAAGTCTCCAAGGAGTCAAAATTCCAAGGAGAGACAGAACTCATGTACACAAATAATAACAATGGTACCTAATAAAAAGCAGTAACTGCTGTGACAAAGAATGACTGAAGCATTCTGAAGTTCAGAGAAGGATCGAGTACTGTTTGCTTAATAAGGGATGGCTTCATAAAGGAGGCATTTGAACTGGGCTCTGAAAGATGAGTAGGAGTTGGCTAAGAAGAGAGTCAATGAAGAAACATCCAAGCCGTGTGTCTAATCCAAGACAGGGAAGTGGGAAAACATAGGGTGCATGTTAAAACATCATGCTACAGCATAAATGATTTAAAGAGGTGCCCAGGACTAGTAACAAAAGCTAGAGTTATGAAGAGAACCTACAGCAAGGTCTAAATGCTACGCATTTGTGAATGGCCCAGGTGAGAATATTTTCCTGTCATTTTCCCATATCTTTGAGCTTCCTTTTTTTTTTTTTAACAACCAGTTTCTCAAAGGCTCTATGATCTTCATTGTATCCACTATCTACCTATTTCAGTACCTTACCAATAACCCACACAGTCCTTAAATTGCTGTCTTAGAAGAAGTAACTTACCACCTCCTAATCACAAACTTCAATGGCTTCCCTAAGACTGTAACTTAGATTTTCAGAAGAATCCAACTTTGCTGACCACCTTACCTCTGACCTTTTGCGATCTCAGACCTAGTGCCATGCCTGATCGCTTCCTAACCTTTTGATAATTCTTTCTGTTTCCACTGGCTTTTATTATTCCACCTCCTGCTCCTTAAATGTAGGTGCTTCTTAGTAGCCTAGTTTCAATCCTCCTTCTCTCTTTAGAAATTTCACGCACATTCAGGACTTCAGTTCCATCTATCTCAATTCAGTCAACGTACAAAATCAAGATCATTAGCCTGATGCTCTTCGTACAGTTCCACTTTAAAGCTAAATTCACATTTTTAGCTGCCAGATGGATACTTCCATTAATATTCCACAAATGCATCAAATTTGCCATTTCAAAAGTCATATCGATCATTTTGGCTCCTCAAAAAACATCACTTTTTTTTTTCTATTTTTCCCTTTTTTTTTTGATAAATCCACCAGAATGCCGATTGTCAGGTTCACCTTCTAGATGACTCTCTCACTTTCTGCGCCTGTTTAGTTGTCCCATCCTTTCTCTTTATAAAGTCTCTTCCTTTCTGTGGTTGGTGACCACTGTTTCAGCTTTCATGACCTCACTCTTATCAGTCTCCTACTTGGTCTACGGGCCTCTGGTCTGACTTTTCTTCCATTCATTTTGCACACTTGGGCCAAATCCTACAGTTCTACTCCCCAATCTTCGTAACTCCCAAGTCCTACTGAATAGTGCCCCAATTTCTTCCTAAGCATTTAAGTCCCTCTCACAAGTTACCTTCCAATTACTTTTTCAACTTTATCTCTCAGGGATCCTCTATGGTTACTCTAAATTTCAGCCAAAATATACGAGTCATAATTGCTTTGGCTAACTTTGAGCTTCAGCACACATACCCCTTTGTTCATGCCATTCCATTACCCAAAACAGTCTTTCCTTCCTATTTCTGCTGATGAAAATCTTCCTCATCTTTCAAGGCTTCGTGGAGAAAGTGGCACTTGAGCACAGTCTTGGGGCATAGTTGTCAAGCTCACTGAACCTAGTTTTTTCATCTATAAATTATGACTATATTCAGCATATGTACTGCAACAAGGCTGATGCAAAGACTAAGGATAAAAATGAGTAAGAGCACTATCAGGTGCTTAGAAAGCAGGGTTTTTTTTTTTTAACAATAATATATAACCTTATATAAGCAACTTAAATAATTAAAATTTTAAATAAAAATCAATGATTTTAAGTAAGAACTGATGATAAAATAATGCTAATTACACTATTAAAGATATCTACTCTAATGTCATTGATGGGTTGTTTTCTCTTTTTAAACCTCATGTCCATTCCAAAAGATTAAACAAAACCTTAAATTAAAAAACAAAAGACATGTTTATCACAAGACCCAGACCCAAAATCATTATATGGCCACAAGAAAGCAATTAATCCTCCTTCTTTGCTTCAGTTTTATCATCACCTAAGAATAGCCTAAGGAAGGTCTATTTCAGTATTTCTGAAATGCATAATCACAATTGTAAGTGAAAAAAAGTGTTATACTCTGCAGACCATTCTATGTCAATTCTTTTGGATTCTGGATCTTAAAGTCCATTATCTAAGGAAATGATGAGATGCTGAATATAGTCTTCATCTTAGACACAAAGAAACTGAAGTGTAGAGACACTAAGGGATTTTTTTCAATATTGCTTAAATTAATGATACTGTAAACATGATACAGACATCCAAATTCTTTATGCAGTTTTTCACTTAATATGTTTACTATGCACTAAATGAACAGTACATTTAGAACTGAATATCTTATTTTTAAGTTGAACTCTTTATGTAGCAAGACACTGAGTAAGTAACTACACAGGAAAGTTTTTATAACTACAGTATGTTTACATTTTTATCAGACTGTCTACATTACTCTATAAAAATAGTTTAAAAATCTTGAGATTAAAAAATTGTACAGCTTTTCAACTTGAGATTGAGGATTTAAAATGGCAACGGCAAGTATCTTGCATAATTTTCAGTCAGTTTTTATTTCTTCCCAGATGCTTTTCTCACTTTCTCCAATTTCCAGGAATGTACCAGAAGAAAATTTTAGTTCTATCTGTTCTTTTTTCTTATGGCATGAGAAATACTATCTTACTATAAGGGTGGTAAACACTGACCTCTTCTAACATTCACTTTCAGAAAAAAAAAAAAGGTAACGTTATCAAGACTTGAGCGCTTGACATGCTTTTGAAGAGAACTTTAATCTACAAAAGTGAGATGGAATATGTATAAATTTCTTGCATAAGATAGCGAATGAATTTCCTTACAGACCTGTGAAACCAGCTGATGGCTAAACACATGTCCATTACAGATCATTGTTTCTTGGACCATGGACAAAGTACTTGTAGTCAACTTAAGCCTACTATTTCCCAACATCTGATAAGAATTCATAACACATGGAAATGATTGCAAACCCAACAGTACAGCCTGCATGGTTTTTAGTCTGCTGTTTTAATCACAAAGATACTGAATCTGTTTGTAATGAAACAACAGCTTGGCTGTTGATGAAACCATAAAATAGCCATAATAAAAACTCATCATAAGTGTTAAAACTATAAATGTGTGGCATGATTTTTAGGCTTATGGAATCATCAGCAGGAGCAGAGATGCAGATTCAACATTATCTGAAAGTATCATAATATGCTATAGTTTATACATTAACTTTGAAAATACATACAGGAAATTAAAAAAACAAATTAAATCAGGGAACCCCTGATTTGCGTGTTCAAAGCCCTGTTCCACCTATTTCTAGCACTATGGTCTTAGACAACTAAGTTAACCAATCTAAGGCTGTTTCCTCATCTTGAAATGAGAGTAACAGTAAGGTTGTAAGAAAGAAATATGATTCCATGGACATTACTTAGTATACTTAACATGGTGTTTGGCTCAGAATATGTCTCACATTAGTTGGCTTCTTCTATTATTACCATTATTGTTCTTGCCTCCAGCACCAACACTACTTCTATTCTTACTATTTACAGAATCGATTAGTGACAAAATGAGACCTCAGGCTAACTATAGGGAGAAAAAAGGCAAATCTGTTTTTCTCATGAATGTATAGATTTCAAATGCTTACTGAAAAGTTTAGTGTTTGATGTACTGCTTGGATTAAATACCACGTGCTATGAAAATAAGAAATGTAATAGTAGAAAAAAGACTAAAAATTACTAAATTCCCATATCCTAATTCTGGGCACTAGACACTTGGAGCTGAATTGCTTATTTTCATTCATTATAAACTAGTTGAGAAGGTAAGGAATAAACAAGTCAAAAAAGAAATATATATATATATTTATATATATACATATACACACACACACTTACAAATTCTATGAGGGAGGCTAACAGAGAACCTACATTATTTTAGTCTAAGTGAACCTAAAAGCATCTATCAGAAGATAAAATTTAGTCTGAGAGATAGATAATGTTCTGTATACCCTCTACAATCTGTCACACCAATATGTAGGAATGAAGACTATATCCCTATCCATATGTCACTGCAATTTGAAAAGAAGGAGAAATTTAAATGCACCTGCATCTAGCCTTTAGACTTACATTCTTACTCCTTTCATATAAAAGATCACATTTGTTTTTAAATAAAAAGTTTAGAAATCTGATATAGATTGTCATTACTCTTTACAAATCCTCCTTCAAATCTTAGAAAATTTTCCAAAAGAGACTAAACAAGAGTGACCCAGCACAAAATCATAAAATGTCCATGATAACCATAAGTGATACTGCTATTCTGTCTAAATACCAAGTAAAAAGTTCTGAATCAAACATGTTATTTCACAGCAAGAACTTGGCTTAGCCAGTATTTCACAAAAGTGGAGTAAATTTGTTGTGGCAGAAATTCAGTCCTTAGCCATATGTCTATTCCACAATCCAACTTTACAAATAATATTAACTCAATATGAAAAAGAAATGAGATCTCCAATTCCAATAAGACAGCATATCAGGTAACTCAAAAACTCTTTTACAATAAAACACCTATAAGTGCTGAATAAAGTACATTTTAAAAATACCTTTAAATGCTTAGCTTAGCTCACTAAAACCCAAGAGGTTGAAAACAAGAAGATGTAAAACCAGAGCAAGTAGCATTGGAACTATTACTGGAACACCTTGGGTTATGGGTCTCAGTATCCTAGGAATGTGGATCTTAATCATGAAGATGGAACTCCTACACATAAAGCTAAAGATTTACTGGAAGGGTGGGAATAAACATTAAAAAATGCAGGAAGACCACAAAGAAGCTTCTCTGTCTGAGGTCTATGTAGGTAAGTAGGCTCTCAAGCTAATGAACAGTCTCAGGGCATCTAAGGAGTACTTTTTATTAAAATCACCAGTGATCTATGGTACTCCAATGCACATATTTGAACCAAAGAGAAATCCTCTCTGAAGGAAAGAACCTTGATTTAGATTTCACAGAACTATGAAAAAGAGTTGGTTTTTTTAAAAACACAATTAGCTCCTAATAAAACGAGTTCATAAGACACAAGGAAACAAGGCATTGTTTGTGAGAATCAGAGGAACAACAAATAATAGAACCTGACCCTAAAAACTTCAGATACTGCAAAAATAAAACAACTGTTTATTGTATGGAGAGAATGAAATAAAATAAAGAATGGAATACAAGATCTGCAACAGTAACTGGAAAAACCATTTAAAACCTTTTAGAAGGGATAAACAGAATAGCTAAACTTAAACTTAAAGAAAATTTGAATAGCTAAAACGAGAATGAGTCAATTAGGAGACAGATCTGAAAACACACATAACACAGGATGCAAAACACATGGAGAAAAGCAACAACAACTAAGAGAGGTTAAAAGACATGCAAGACAGAATGAGAAGGTCCACCACATGTATAAGTAGAATTGCATAAAAAGAACATAGAGAGAATGAGATTGAGACAATAATGTCTGAGAATTTTCCAAATTGATGAAAAACTTTAGTCTTCAGATTCAGGAAGCTCAATGAATTCAAACAGGATAAGTAGAAGGAAAATCCAAATGCAGACATATCACAGTCCAAATGCAGAGTACCACAGACAAAGTGACCTTAAAACGACCAGCAAAAATTAATAAGGAGAAATCACTTAAAATTAAATTCGTATTTTTTTTGACAGAGAAAGCAGACTGACACATTGTGAGAATAAAGTAGTCATGGACTTAAGCAACATAAGACATAAATGACATCTTTCATTACAGCCATTAAAGCAAAGGACAAATAACATTTGGATGCTTAAGCAAAAATAATTATGGTTTAGTCCTAACTAGTGCAACTATTCCAAGAATGCTAAATAAGAACTCAAAGTCAAGCCTGAGATATATTTCTACTAAGATACTGTAGACTAGGTCCTTGCCATAGTCTGGAATATGATGCTGCACTGAGTATAAAGCAGAAGACAGACCAATTACAGGTGGAGGGTATATGAATGGGTCCAGGAGGTAGGAGGAGTAATAGCAGCAGCAAGGGTGGAAAGGACTGTAAAGCATTTAGTTGACAGCACTGTGATATGACTGCCAAAGAGAATGTATGATCACAGGTCCCATTAAGAGAAGCAAAGTATTCCCAATATGCATATGTCACACTTTGTCTAGTTGTTCTGCAGTTCTTGGATGTTCTCTTCTGTTTTGTTCTTTGTTCTCTTGGCTTTTCATTTTTTGAGGATTCTACTGATACATTCTCTCAGAGATTCTTTCCTCTGAGTCCAGTCTGTTAACAAGCCCACCAAAGGAAATCTTTTCTCTTACAGTGTTTTTAATCAGTAGCTTTTCTTTTTGTTTCTTTCTTAAGATTTCCATCTCTGCTTACATTGCCTATCCACTCTTTCATGCTATCTACATAGAGCCCTTAGCATATTAACCACAATTGTTTCAAATTCTCAGTGTGATAATTCCCATATCCCTGCCATGTCCAGTTCTAATGCTTGCTTTATATCTTCAAATTGTGTTTCTGCCACTTGGCATGCCTTGTAATTTTTTTCTTGATAGCCAGATATCCTGAACCAGGTAAAAGGAACTTCTGCTAATAGGACTTTAGTACTGTGATGGTGAGATACGGGAAAGAGGATGTGTCCTTTGGTCCTATGATTAGCTCTCAAGTCTTTTAGTGATCCTATGCCTGTAGACTGTGAACTTCACAAGTGTTTCTCAGGTTTGTTTTCTCCCTTCTCCTTTAGGTGGGGCAGGATGGTTAGAAGAGGCTCGGGCTGGGTGTTTCAGAGCCAGCTGAAGTAGGCTATTTCCTTTCTCCCGGGTCCATTAAGCTCTGATAATACCCCAGCAGTTTGGGCTCTGGTTAATTAGTTTTCCCTGAAGGAAAACAAGAACAGAGTGCTTTGGCATTAGTCAGGTTCCTTTTTCCTTCTTTCTGCAGGAAGCAGTAGGGGACGTTTTCTGTGATGTTTACTATATGAACCTAGTTGAGCTCTCAGAGGTAAATCTCGCAATATTGTGGGGACCCCCCCGCCATGACTGGGTGCCCCCCAGAATTTTTAACTCTTAGACTTTTCCACACTGAGCCTCCAGCAATTCGTCAATTATAGTTCAGGCTTCCTATCCCAGCACTGGCTCCCATGGCAATTTCTGCTTGTGCTCAGACAAACTGCAACTCCCTGTATTCACCTGTCTCTAGTCCTCGGGGAAGTGGTCTGCTCTGTGTTCTCACCTTTCTGAGTGACCCAGGAAGAGGGCAAAGCAAGGTTAAATAGTTAATTTTGTTAAAAGAGAATATTATATTTTACTTGAATTTAACATAAAAATACTAAAGGAAAGTAGACCAAAACTTTTCCTATTATTATGTAAATGTTTCTTTGTCTCAAGTGATTTCCTAAAAAATTTTTCCATTTTATGAAAAACGTTATGAAAATATTAAAAGATTGGAGTCTTTTTTCTTTTAACTACATGATTTAATTTTAGGCTATACTGATTAACTTCCTGCCCTAAAGGTTGAAAAAATGACTATACTTAACATTTTTTCCACTTTTCTTTCCTCCATTTTCCAGTTTGGGTTGTATTAGTGTTATTAAATTATCAATGTTCATAGCATCTATGCACAAAATTATCAGTTTTATAGTCTTAGTTTTATATTTAAATAAATTAATTGGTCACTGCTATCTTTTTTATCCCAGTATCTCTGGTCCTGAGTTCAAGAGACTGGAATATTGTTAACCTACTGTTAATGATAATTATTTCTGGATGTTTTAAGATGAGTTGTTGTTTTGGGTTTCCTACATTCTTCTGTCTCTGATATACTGCCTTAACTTTTTATGAGCAGACATCATTTTTACCAAAAACTAAAGTCATTTAGAAAAAAAAATAATGAGCTACATTTACCACAGTATCTAACACTGTGACTGTGCTATGTAGTAAATGCTAAATAAATACAGACATAAATTAAGGGAGAAATGGTATCAGAATACTAATCCTGGAAACCACCAGAGGAAGGTGTGAGAGTCAGAAAGAGGAGGTATTCTGTGACAAGAAGGACATCTCAAATATAGCACATGGGATAAAAATCCTAAGAAAACTACTTCAGAAAATAATGCCTATCTAAAAAGGATGAGGTCATTTTTGTGAAGGTTATATTTAATGACAGAAAAGCATTATGTAAAGTATTTATTAAAGATTTCCCATCTTCCACATTATTCTTGCCTTGTTAAATGTGCTTTTCTGACATCAAAACAATTTCAACATTATGTGAAAGAATGAAAGCGTGAACAAATGACTTTAAGTAAAAAACATGGTATTAAATAAGGGAACATAGATTGAATAAGGAAAAAAAAATTGAGGCAGAAGTTTTTCTGGCATCCAGCTAGACTTTTTATCAGTATGAATTAGAATTATACAAATTGGCCTCTAGAAAATCATAAGGTTTTACGAAGTATTTCACAAATGGGGCTGCATGTACATTTTCCTCTTAGATCACTGAAACTTTTCATATTTTAAGTTTCGGGACTGTTGGCCCTGCCTTTCTAATCCAATGCACATAGAGATGCTGAGGTCCCTCCTTCACCTACAAGCTCATTCCACATGGCTCCTGAACCATTTAGACAAAGAATATATTATGAGCTTCTATCCCACTGGAGAATATCACTCTGTTTTAGGTCTATAATCAAGTATACCTAAGTGTAGCCGTTGTGGTAATAACCACAAGATGATGGTGGTGGTGATGATGACGACGATGATATTATTAATGCACCTTGTTTTTCTAATTCTAATTTCAGACTCTCCTCACTGGCAGGTGGAAGTTCCCAAGCCCTCCAGGAAGTACTTTTGTGAGCTTTTTCGTGACAGAAGAATAGATAAATAATGATTTGCTTATCTGGCTTTGAAAATTGCCTTTCCTCACTGCCTTGTCTATTGGCAAGCCTGAACTCTTTTGGTACAGATGCCTTTCCAAATCAAGTTCATCACATCCTTTTGGTCTTGGGGCTGTGATTTGCCAGACTTCAAATCACTATCCAAACCAGAGGCAGGATAATTTTTCAAAGCTCAAATCTGATCTCATTGCTTTCTTGCTACACAGCACCCCTTAATTCTCAAAGTCCATACTCATTAGCTCTACTACAAGGTTCTTCATGGTGTCAGCTCTGATTCACCCTCAGGCTCTATCACAGGTGCTTCACTCCCTGCATGCATTCCACACATTCTGAAATCCTATTAGTTCTTAGAACGAATCATCATCTTTGGCACCTGCTCCTCAAGGCCTAAAATACTCCTTCCTTCCACTTCCCTTCTCCACATAACTCACATTTATCTTCAGATCTCGTTTCCATGCACTTTGCCTACAAAGAGTTCTGAACTCCTGGTATACTGGTATACAAACTCCCGATATTTATCCTTCCTGTCATACTTACCACATCATATTATAACTGCCTGTTACTTCTTTGTAATCTCTATGAATCCAACAAAACTGAGTCATTTCACTTTTGCAGCCCTAATAACTCTCATAGATTCTAACACATAACCAGTATTCAGCCCTCAGTAAATATGTCAAATTGAACTAAATTGCTGGTAGCACTAATTTTTCTTCTAGATTGCCTAGTGTGGCAATTTATCTTCATCCTGGTAGGTAAAAACAGTAGATTTAAAACTAAAAAATAATTCCTTTCTCTTAAGCACTGACAATACGTATCAATACTAAATGTGCATATCCCCTTGAACTCAGTAATTCCAGCCATTCATCCTAAGGACCCAAATGTGTTCAAGCACTGAGACAAGAGCAAAAAAAGAATGTTCTGGCTATTGATTATAGCACTGTTAATTATGGGAAATGTCTATTTAAAATAAGTAGACTGCATAATACAGATTACATAAAAAACACAAATTACTATTCCATTTATATAAAATCAAGCATGTCAACACACAAAAACATAAAGATTTGAAATGAAAATAATGATTAGCTCTGCAGAGTACCATTTGACTTGATTTTATAAACTCTCAATTCTGATTATAAAGATAAATCTGTTTCTGCTTAAAAAAAGAAAAATTTCTTTTTATTTTTAAACTTTTTTGTGGGGAAGGGGCAGTTAGATTTATTTATTTTTTAATGGAGGTATTGGGGAATGAACCCAGGACCTCCTGCATGCTAGGCATGCACTCTACCACCAAGCTATACCCTCCCCCAAGAAAAGCTTCTTTTCAAATAATTTTGTGAAATATTTCAAATAATTCTCCCTGAATATCCTTGGTAAGTATTATGATTCAATGTTCCTTCCGTGCCCTTCTCTAAAATTAAAAAAATTTACAATTAAGAAGTTAAATTTAATCAACTGAATCTTCTCTGGTGTCCAGGAACATCATTTTTACCAATTTAATAATCCAGTTGTCAATATGTTTTGATTTCCACAATGGTCTCATTGCATAATCTCAAATATTTTAGAGCTTATTAATAGAGTGTAATAGTCAAGAGGAGATTGTGTGGTTTATTTGAATGTTTACACAACATTTAGATTTTTCTATCTGCAAGACAAAAGGCTTCTATCATAGGGCATATTCCAATTGTACTAAGTAATAAGTTTACTATCACAATGGCAGGATTGAGACGTTTTAAGAAGAGGTTTCTTAAATTTTCCATTGCAATTTTATTATCCATCACTATGGATAAATAAACTTGATGTATGAATTCAAGAAAATTACAAGCCCAAATCACAAAAACATTTTGTTCAAATTTGATCTCACATCTCAAAAGTATTTTGGGACCTACACTGAGTTATGCTTCTGTCCCACAGACACTATGCCACTAAGAGAGTGTTTTGGAGAATGAATACAGACTTTTACATTTTTTAAAAAGCTTCTTTCATATCCTAAGAGCCATTGGGGCAGGGGATGGGGAAAAAAGCAAAGAGACAAGACAATAAGAGAAGAGAAAATATTTTTGTAATTTTTCAACAGTAAACAGTAAAGCTCTAAATTTAGAAAAAGAAAGTCTTCTTTCCTCTCTGTCTCCATAACACACAGTACAGTACAGAAGTATTATGGATACAATAGGCACTAAACCACAGCAGGGGCCATTCAATCTGTGCTTCCCGACTTTTGTAAAACTCTCAACTACATTGTGGCTTAAAGATTTGCTCTAAATTAACTTGTTGATTTTCTGTTTCTAGAACCCTGGCTGGCTGATATTTAGCTGAAAACAAGTTGCATCCTCAGAGCATGAATGATTGGATGCAAGAGCTGACTCATACCCAGGCTAGTGCTACAGAAAACGCCAGTTATTTCTAAGTCTGTGCAGAATTAACCTCTCCAGGTTTCCTATTCTGTTACCACCTGGCAGACAAACAGGACCAAAAAATCTCTTAAACTGTGCTAGACCAACCCTTCAAGAAAAAAGGACGAGATGTGAGCCAGGAAAAGCACTTTGGAAACTACTGGCACCTAATAAAAACATAGTTTTAATTTGGTTAATGTGAAATCCAAACTAGCTCAGTCCAAATGGAAAAGATGTTTTATTTATATTTATGTGCATTCTTAATTTAGGCTTGATTCATGATTCATGAATAAAAGCTACCATTTCATAGAATAAGGTGCACATTTGGCCTTCATGTACCCCTACTGCTTTTCGTTAAACCAGTATGAGACATGTGGAAAGATTCAATATTTGTCCTTAATTTTGTCAATAAACTAAACTTGTCTCCTATGGAGTAAATTCATTAGAAAATTATAATCAATAAAGTAATATGATCAGTTTCAGACAGTTACTTTTATCTATTCCAAAAATGTTCCAAGTGTTGTGCTAATAAGTATATCCACGTATATTCTCTCATTTAGATCTCACATCAAACTCTAAAAAGTTTTTACTTTCATAGGTGAAGACTGGACAGAGGGAATGCTGTGGGGAATTAGACAGAGGAAATGGTACATGCAAAGATAATGAGGCAAGAAATAGCAAAGCAAATGAGACAGCACTTCAGCTTACCTGAAAGCTAGCATACAATAACCATAAACACAAGTATAAACCTGGGAGAATAAAAATGACATTTCACACACACTGCACCGTCAGCACCAAAAGTCTGATTGCACATATGAGCTTAAATACCACTTATGATAACAATGGGGAAGGGTGGAAAGTGTTTTCATAGTGTTTTAAGTGGACTACAGTTTAAACAGTGGTTCTAAAACTTCAGCACATATCAGAATCACCTGAGGGCTTTGTTATACCAGACTGCCAGTCTCTACTCCCAGGGTTTCTGCTTCTGCAGGTTTGAGGTAGGGCCTGAGACTTCTGTTTACAGTAAGTTCCTTGGGGAAGCCGATGCTGCTGGTCTGACAACCACACTTCGTGAACTAATACTTCAAAGAAATGTCACATATGCAAGCCCTAAATATTAATAATATTTGCTTAGCTCTGAAAATAAACGTAAGTCAACTGAACAGAATGTTACTTTATATTTGATAAAACCTCATTATTTATAGTTGAGAATACAAAAAACCTAAGAGGCAAGTGGGAAATGGTAGATAAGTACGTACATGAAATTTTGCTCTCAAGTAAGGTCCTCAATAAACAAACTTAGGTATTTTTTAGGCACCAGAGGAACACACATACGTATACTCTTTTCCAGAATCTTTTCCATTATAGGTTATTACAGAAGATACTGAATATAGTTCCCTGTGCTATACAGTAGGTCCTTGCTGTTTATGTATTTTCTAAATCTCTCTTATGTCATAAAACTTTATAACATATTTATTTGTAACAACAATAGCAATAATACCAAAAGGAAATACCACATGTGTTCCCATTTGTAAGTTTTATAAGGATAGATCCAAAACTTTGCAATGAGAATGATAGTTTGAATCCTGACTCAAACATTCCCAAGGTGTGTGACAATGAGAAAGTTAACATAAAATTCTCTGAAGCTGCTTCCTCATACATAAGGAGTAATGCCCGCAGTATTGCTGGGAATTTTCAACATTTGAACTAACTTGAACTGTTTCCTCTTTTTTGCTAGAAGCTGCTTAACTGTATTTATCCATCATCCTTAGGTTTGTTAAATGTTTATAAAGTACTTTAGTAGAAATGTCAAAGCAAAGTGTCATACTTTTTTCCTACATTCCTCCCTATACCTTATGGTGAGTGATCAAAAGTGAGGACTCTAATCTGTAGAGCACTTCACCCAACCAGGGCAGAATATACATTTTCCTCAAGTGTATATAAAACATTCTTAGGCTAGACCATATGCTGGGCCATAAAACAAGACTCAATGTAGTTAAGAGAAAAGAACTGAAATCATACAAAGCATGCTTTCTGACCACATGGAATGAAATTAGAAATCAGTAACAGAGAGAAATTTGGAGAATTCACAAATAAATGGAAATTAAACAGCACATTCCTAAGCAATCACTGGATCAAAGTTGTCCCAGGGAAATCAAAGTACTTCAAAATTAATGGAAATGAAACCACAACATGCTCAAAACTTATGGAATGTAGCTAAAACAATGCTTAGAGGGAAATTTACAGCCATAAATGACCATATTAAAAAAGGAAGATCTCTACTTGATAATATAGAACTGAAAAAAGAAAAGCAAATTAAAACTAAATTGAGCAGAAGGAAGGAAATGATAAAGGCTAGAGCAGAAGTTAATGAAATAGAGAATATAGAGAAAATTAATCTAACCCAAAAGTTGGTTCTTGAAAAGATCAACAAAATTGACAAACCATTAGCTAGACTCACCAAGAGAAAAAAACAGAAAAGACTCAAATTATTAAAATCAGAAACACAAAATGGGATATCACTGACTCTACAAAATTAATAAAAGATTATAAGGGAATGCTATAAGCAATTATATGCCACCAAATTAAGTAACCTTGATGAAATGGACAAATTTCTAGAAAGATAAAAAACTACTGAAACTAAAACAAGAAGAAACAGAAAACCTGAATAGACCTATAACAAGCAAAGAGACTGAATTTGTAATTTTAAAATTTCCCACAAAGAGAAATCCAGGTCTAGATGTTTCATTGGTGAATTCTTACAAATACTTAAAGCAGAATTAATAATAATTCTTTATAATCAGTTCCTCAAAATAGAAGAGGTAGGAATATTTTCCAACTCATTCTGTGAGGCCAGTATTACCTTGACACGAACACCAGACAAAGATATCGCAAGAAAACTACAGACCAAAATCTTTTGTGGCTATAGATTCAAAAATCCTCAACAAAATACTAGCAAACTGAACCCAGGAACAGATAGAAAGAATTAAAACCATGACCAAGTAAGATTTATCCCAGGAATGCAAAGTTAGTTTAACATCTAAAACCCAATTAATGTAGTATGTCGTATCAATGAGATAAAGGACAAAACCCATATTTTTATCTTAATAAATGCAGAAAAAGCACTTGAAAAACTCAACCCCTTTCATGATAAAACCACGTGACAATCTCAAAATAGAAGGGAACATCTTCAATCTGATAGTGTCTACATAAAACCCACAGCTAACATCATACTTAGAGGCAAAAGACTGAATGCCTTTCCCAAAGGTCAAGAACAAGACTATAATATCTGTTATCACCACTTCTATTCAATAATTATACTGGAGACTTGGCCATTGGAATTAAGAAAGAAAAAGAAATAAAACACATCCAAATTGGAGATGACATGATTTTATTAAAAAATCATAAGGAATCCGTAAAAATACTATTAGAATTAATAAACAAGTTCTGCAGGGATGCAGGATACAATCATAAGCAAAAATCAATTATATTTCTATATATTAGCAATGAATAATTGAAAAATGAAAATAAGGAAAAAAATTCATTTATAATAGAATCAGAAGGAGATTACTACTTAGCAATAAATTTAACAAATGAAGTACAAGGCTTGTATACTGAAAACTATAAAACATTGTTCAAAGACATAAAGAAGATGTAAATAAGTGGGAAAACGTCCCATGTTTATGTACCAGAATACTTCATATCAAGATAGCAATACTCTTCATGTTGATCTATTGATTGAACTCCATCCCCATCAGAAGCGTAGGCTCTGGAGTCAGTCTGCTGGGATTTAAATTCCAGGCCAGTCACCTGCTAGCTGTGTGGCCTGGGGTAATAATTTTTCTAAACCTCAATTTCCTCATCTGGAAATGCGAGCAATTACAGTACCTATCCCATAAGGATGTTGTGAAGAATAAATGAGATAATAATTATGAAGTGCTTTTACTACTCTGGCACACTGTAAGCCTTAAGTAAGCACAATGATCAGTGTGATACTCATAGCTTAGTAATTTTTTCTTATGTTAGACCATCTAATATATTAAAAATCAGCCAATGATTTACTTCCTTTTGTCAGTTGCTAATTGGGAATTATATTTCTGCGGGGGTTCCTAAAAGTTAATGTGATAACTTGGAAATAAAAATCACTGGCCTTGGTCTCTGAATCTCATGTTCAAATTCTATCAGCCAAGTTTGTGTACACACATAATCTCACAGAAGGCTCAGAGAGTGGGCAGGGTATGAGCTTATCATCTGTTCCATAGATGAAACAACAGGCTAACTAAAAAAGCTTCTTGACAGTGTTCTCAACTTCCAATAATGTTTGAAATCTATGTTATGTATGTTTGTGATTATTTTAACTAAGACTTTCTAATGTGCTTTGGCCATAATAACTTGTTTTGTGTTCCAAACATTTTAAATCTAGATCAATTTTCTTATAGTCACATACATGACAGATGTGTCTAGAAGACTTCAAAATAAGTGGAGCTTCAAAAAATGATTCTAGATGTACTATTATCTTAAGATTACTATTTCAATAAGGTAATAACTAGAAAGATTCACTAATATATAAAAGTCCATGAGTCATTAATAATGTTCATAAAAACGAAAGCCAAGACAAACAAAAAACTCATTTACCATCTTTAGAGATGACTATATCTGTTATTATAAAAATTGGTAATGAAAGGAAAGAAGGATTTATCCTGTTTTTCCAATAGTAACAGTAACTCAAAGTAACCAAAAGCCTCAGCTAAAGAGTAAAAGCTCTTCTTTATAAAATAACGTAAGCTAATAAATATAGAAGGAATGATAGACAAAGAAAACCATTCTTTTACAACTCCTACAGAAGTAACTAATTCAGGACAAGAATCACCAATGGATGCGAAAATCTTTACATAAATGTTTTATGGGACACTAGATATTCAGGTGATACCAACCAAAGTACCACCTCATAGGATACCTGCTAGGAAAAACATAACTATACAATAGAGAAGACTGGCTATAAATATCTGAACTTGATTCATCAATCTTGAATAAGTGAGAGATAACCAGGTATCATATGCTCCCTGACGTGACACTGTAGGTAGTTCATAGTATTACTCATCCCTGGAGTATTTAATTGGAACCATACTTTCAGATCTAACTTTTAGTTACTAGAAAATACAAAGGATATAGGAACAAAGTTAAAAGATACCATGTAGGGGAAAAAACCTGGCAAATCTAGGTTAATCTATAAGACAAGTGGCCTGGGCTTGTCAGCAAGTGCATGGTATAAAAAAAACCAGCATGTCAGAGACTAAAGAGACGAACAGTACAGTTCAACACATGAACCATGACTGATTCCTAACGTGTACAGAACAGCTGTGAAAGATACTTGGGGAACAACTGGGAAAATCTGAGTGTGGACTGGGTATTAGATGATTATTAGGGAATTATTATTAATTTTATTAGACATGAAAATGGTATTACTATTACAGTTATATAAGTCCTTTTTTAAAGGGATTCATGTTGAAATTTTAGTGGTAAAACATGACTTCTGTAATTTCTTTCCTGAAGTTTTTAAAAGCAAATAGGGCAAACTATTAATAATTGTTAAATCTAGGTGATGGGTACATACTTTTTTTTTTTTTTGGTACTACTGCCTCTTACTTTCTAGTGTGCCTAAATTTTTTTTATAATAAAAAGTTTTAAAAAGATTATTTGAGCTGAGTTGGCCATAGTGGCATGGAGTACAGAAACACAGTGGTGAATATCCTATGGGGCTGTGCCAGTACCCACAGTGGCAAATACATAGCAGTGATGTTGCCAGAAGGAGCAGTCTGCTGGAGGAACTGAGGCTGTGCCTTGCATCCTGCCTCAGCCTGGCTCTCCAGCCTTCCTATCAATTCTATCAGTTTGCTGATACCTTTCTGGTATGTTCATTTGTGACTTAAATTAACCAAAAGGGTTTCTGTTATATGCCTCCAAGAACTTGAAATAATACCCCAAACCTACTTGACGTCTTGTACTCTGTGCACTACACATAAAACATTCCCCTAAGATAGATTTTTAAACCTTCCTACCAAGAGACATAGGATATTACAAGACATTATCTAATAATATTGGAAGACACTGTATTAAAATCATTATGATTTTAGACTTCAAATAGCATGACACTGAACATTCTTCTGGAAAGTAATGAGAGTGATACTTTAATTACCTAAATTCTTATAGAGATGCAAATGCTGCACTGAGGTGTAATATCAGGCAGCACAATGGCAACTGGAATCTGGTATCATCTCTGCTGCTACATTATGCACATAGAAGCACCTCTATTCAAGGAGAGCCATGTAAAACAGTCACCTATTCAAGTGCCTCCATTTTTATAACCATATTCACATATTAAAGGTAAATATGGCAAAATACAATAATTCATACAAATAATAATAGAAAAAGCATATCCCTAAAATGTCCTTGACTTTTAAATCTTAAGTACCAAGTACCTGATATGAATTCAGAAGAAGTGTGCTAAGCACTTTTAGTTAAACTGTTACATTGGTGACTTCCAGTAAACCATGACTCCTGGTATTCACACCCTTGTGTAGTCCCCTTCCACACTGATTCTGGAACTAACCATGAGATTTACTCTGGCCAATAAGACACTAGAAAATGTGATATGAGAGGCTTGATAATTACTAGAACATTATGGTTGTATTCTGGAATATGCCCTCTTGGAACCTGAGACCACCATGTTGTGAGATAACCCAAGCTAGCATGTGGAGAGGTCAAACATGGAGGAGAACTGAGGAACTGGTCTGAAAGGCAGAATCAAGGCCTCAGACACATGGCTCCAAACTGAGCCATCCCAAGCAGTCTCTAGCCAACTGAGCAACTCTAACAAGGGCCCCAGATCTAGTAGAACAGAATGAACCATCCCCTTTGTACAAATGCCTGACGCATAGAATTACAGTTTCTTATTTTAGTCACTAAGTTTTAGGGTGATTTCTCTTAGCAATAGATAACTGAAACAGGACTACACCATGGTGCATAGTCATTTACATACCGGTAACATACCAAGAGTTCTTGTAAGTTAGCAACTAATGTTATCTTTTGAAAAAATTTACCATTGTTAATCATTCCAAATGATGCCTACAAAAAGCTGTATCAAAGTATTTGAAGTCAAGAGGAAATACAAATGATTACATTACAACAGTTTAAAACACACTGTAATATATGTAAAATACTCACTGAAAAATTTGATGGGATTGATGCTGTTAATATTAACATTAAAACCCGAAAGACCCCAATGAGATTCCTGTGTTGAACATACTCATCATAAAACAGTCAAAATGACCAAAGATAAAGAATGAAAATCTAGCCTGAAAATCAGGAGTCTGGACTAGCACTTCAGCCTTATCTAATGACATCTATCACACAGTGGTAGTGCGCTTTAAAATCGCATGCAGGACCATGTGTGGGGTGATGGAGGCACTCAGCCCCAACAGCCAGGGCAGGCAAAAGCTCTATTTTAGACAGATTTTTGATGCTTTATTTACCATAAACGTTAATGACTTTTGTATTTTCTTCACATTGAGGAATTAAATATATTCTAAAATCTGATATTATCATATTAATTTGTGATTCTTCTATACATAATATTTTAATTTATTTAAATATCAACAAATGAATAAAACTGTTAAAATGGGACTACTTGTTAGGGTTAAGAGTGTAATGGTAGGGTAAGTATAGCACAGCAGTTAAATGCATGGTTATCTTAAGTGAGACCATCTGGGCTGGAATATTGCTCTGGTACTTTTTAGCTTTTGATCATGGCTCCTCAACTCAAAAATGGGTCTAGCACAGACAACTATATTCAGTATCTTGCAGTAATAATGAAAAAGAATATGAAAAGGAACATATATACGTGTATGTATGACTGAAACACTATGCTGTATACCAGAAATTGACACAACATTGTAAACTTACTATACTTCAATTAAAAAAAATAATAGGTCTAATCATAGTAACTACTTTGTAGGGCTGTTGAGAGGGTTTAATGAATTAATATAGAAGAATGCATACATAAGATGTGCCAAATAAACACTTGTTATCATTACATTTCAATTTTTCCAACAGTCAAATGCAGACACTAGTTTTAAAAGTGAAAATTAAATGAACAATCACATTTCAAACCTTCACTGGAAAAGGTCTCACTAAGAAAGATAAAATCCACAATTTTCAGGGAAACAAAATAAAACTACTATGAAATAACACCCACCCGACTGACTAATATTAAAAAAAAAAAAAAAAGGCTGAGAAAACCTAATTTTAGCAAGGATGCAACAAACCTGGAACTCAAACACCAATCACTGGCAGGAGTGACAAGCAATTTCACAGTTTTCTATCAAGTTAGGCATACATGTACCCTGTGTCCCATCATGCCTATGGTGTTCATCAAAGAGAAAAGAAAGCATTTATCCCCCAAAAGACTTATACATGTATTTTCATAACAGCTCTATTCAGAAAGTCCAAGAAACTAGAAGTAATCCAAATGAAAATAATTAACATTTTTTTCATGTATTTACTGGTCACCTATTTGTCTTCGAGTGAAATCTCTGCTCAAGTCCTTTCCTCATTTAAAAAACTGTCTTCTTATGGTAAGATTCTAAATACAAGTCTTTAACATGTTGCAAACATTTCTTCAAATCTGTGGTCACCTATTCATTTTTTTTTAACAATGTCTTTTGATATGTAGAAATTTTTAGTTTTGTGGAAGTCTTTGCTATCCCTTTAAAGTGCAACTGATACTGACATGATGAAAAGTGCAATCACAATTCTAATAATCATTTATTAAATCCAGAAGAAAACATAATGAGGCACAAGATGAGTTTTCAATAGGAGACCTAGATCTGTCATTGACTTAACCAGGATTTCTTCCTCTGCTTTGATATATCTGATCTAAGTAGCTTTCCATTTTTAAGTCTCTTTTTTTTTCTTGACTTATTAAGGCCATTTTGAATGATTCCCTGACTTCTATTATTTTAGCAATGCTACCTTATTTATGCAAATATATTGAAAATTACCTTGACTCCTTCTTTCAAAGTTAACAAACTGGGTACTCACATGGAACAGGCACTTAATATACCCTCCAGATTGCCAAAAGCTGCCAACAGGTCCTCTGTTGGTGTGATCCTTAAATTACCTAACAGTAGGTCCCTGTAAAGGGTTCCACTTTTGTAGGCATTGTATTGTTGAATTTCTTGAATCTGGTAGCCATCAGGTGAAATCCTGACTGATCATATCCTGCCCACACACAGGCATCTGTCTTTGTCTTTTTTTGGACAGTGGTAGAATATCAGTCAGTGAGTAAATGGGGTGAAAAAAGAAGCAGTCTTTACTAGGCAGGGATGAATGAACTAAATACTGAAATTTGGACTGCTAATAAACGGTGCTGCCTAGACTTACTTCTTTAAAACTGCAAACCCAGCTGTTAACTTACTCAAAACTTAAATCAAGTGAGAACTTACAATGTCTCTAAACTGTTATCTTCTCAGACAGATCGGCCTGGAAAATGCACGGTCAACCGACACTTTTCTCTTTGCTACTAAAATATGACTATTTTAATAGGCTTTTACACATTTACAGATTTTTATCAACATACTTATATTTTCAACCTGGACTAGTTACATTAGTTAGCAGCATCTGGTACATCACAAAGTGCTATTGTATGGAGATCATTTACAGAAATAATAAAACTCAGTGCAGATTTGATTTTCAGAATTATAAAAAATGAGGTTTATTATAGAGAAAGTCTGTGACAAGATAACTAAGAATAAGCCAATTTCTACTGCCTCCAAATACCCCTTCAAATGCTTATCTTTAACTCAATGTCTACCCCTTAAAACTACCAGTGACTTAATATAATCTTCTTTTCTTCTAATGAGCATATCCCTGAATAATCCAAGCCCCTAACTTCTCCCAGAATTACTTTTTGTAACTAGAGTAATAACAGAACCTCACAAATTTCTCACCCCAAATGTTTGTTTTGTTTCAGCAAAAAACAAAAGCTTGCTAAAAAGCTAAACTATTAAATGTTCAAATTAAAATCTAGGAAACTCTCATGCATATATACCCTAAATTTCTTTAAGGCAAGTATGAAAGTGGCAATAACAGCTCTTAAAACAAGCATAGGAGACAGTTTTGAGAGAAAGTAAAAAGCTAACTCTGTAAATTCTACAGTAATGCTTCATAGTATTTCTTACAGTTATGAAAACTGTTTTCATTTGCTTTTGAAGATACACTCCAAAAAAGCTTTAATTAAAGCATAAATATGTTAGCATGAAAAAAGCTAAAATAATTAGAACAAATCAATTATGTCTGTAAATACTGATTTTAGGTGCTGTGTGCAAGTAATATAATTGCCCATCAAAGGACCATTTTCTGCTTTTTTAAGAGAATGAGAAATAATCTGCTAAAAAATTATTAACATTGGAGACTGCAGTCATCTTAAAAAAAAACTACAAAATCTGCATCCAAAAAGAATAATCAGTAAGCTTTTGGACTAAAGGGGATGGTGATGTTAATAATAATTTTCCCTAAGCCAAGCTTCCTCCTGATAGCTGATTTTATGTTTGACCTGTTCATTTTATGGATTTCTTACAAATAGCCATTTTCTTTCTTTGCTTACCCCTTGAGGGCCTAAAACAAGACTGCATTAAATCAGGAAAGAATTTTCTTCTATAAAAGCAAGTGTGAGGGAAAATGTCTGAATAAAAAAGGTTCCTCCCATGTGATCAACCTGAGAGTTATTCATATTTCCAAATCCTCCTCTGTCTTGTCCTATTAAGCAAAGAGGAGAACCTGAAGAAGCTCACTGAAGAATCTATATTCAACCAAGTATTATTTGTGAAACGGTCATGCTGGAACGTTACTTAAGTAGGCACATTATTATCACATTATCCCCAAGAGCTCATTGTGTAGGCTTGCTTTGGTTATTATTCAATAAGCATTTATCCCTATGAGGCTAAAAGATGTCCTACTTGTTTGAGCCCCATACTACTTGGTTTTGATTCATAAATAGAGTACAACTATACCTTACACACTTCTCACATGCTCTCAAAGAAGCAATAAATTAATTGGAAAGTCCTCATTTTAAACACAGAACAGAGCCCTGCTCTGTCAACATTACCTACATAAGGTGAAACAGCTGTAAAAGAACCTGTTTATTACACCAACATGTTCAGAGAAAGATATGTATCTTCTAGCTGCAAACACAAAAGTCTCCGAGAATGCTAATTTCACTCATTACCAACAAAGTACTACTTAAAACATTCTTCTGCAATAATTACTTAGGAGTGAAAACTTTCTGCTTTTTTACTTACTTATTTATTTCCAAATAATTTTTTTTCAAATATGACAACAACAACAAATCTCTTTTTCAGAAGGCCAACAACTGCTAATTGTTACACCATTAATACTGAGGTTACCAAGCATTTATTCAAGATAGCAAAAGTTTAAACACGACCACACTAACTATAAACTTGGCTCAGGGTACCGGTGATCTCATGTCAGCCTGTACGCACTGCAGGGGAGGAAAGAAGGGAAAAACTAAACACCACAACTCTAGATGTAGTAAATTCAATTCTTTTCTTGATGAGACTCTTTTTTTAATCAAAAAAAAAAAAAAAAAACCCAAAACCTTAATTCCTAGGTACACTGAATCATTTTCTTGCAGAGGAATCAGTATGTTTGCCTTTCACAAGTGTTATTTAAAAACTACTGAAATCGAAGAGAGAAGCAGAATATTGAAGCCACAGATAGTTTATGACCCTAAGCTAGAATGTGTATGGGTACATATAAGAATAACACATAAAAGTCAGCATCAGTGCTGGAAATTGGAATATTAATAGAGTAATAGCTGTAAGAAGATCTATTTTTAAGATGCGTCTTCTTTATTTTATCCTAAAGCACAGAACAGTGACTCTATTAATAATCTTTATCCAAAATCAACTTTATAAAGCAAACAGTTTATGAAAATATAAAGTTTTAGTACCTCTCCAGCATGAGCTTTTAGAAAGCAGCTGCTCTATGTAGGGCACCACACAACACACTGTCTACTGAGTTAAAATTATGTCAGTTCTCTTCACACCCATTAGGATGGCTACCATCAAAAAAGCCAAACAGAAAATAACAAGTGTTGGCAAGGATGTAGAGAAATCAAAACGCTTGTGCACTGCTGGTGGGAATGTAAAATGATTTAGCACTGTGGAGAACAGTATGGCAGCACTTCAAAAAATTAAAAGTAGAATTACTTTATGACCCAGCAATCCCCTTTGTGGGTATATACCCAAAAGAATTGACAGCAAGATCTGAAGGAGATACTTGCACACTCATGCTCATAGCAGCATTATTCACAACAGCTAAAATGTGGAAGCAACTCAGGTGTCCACTGATGGATGAATGGATAAACAAAATGTGGTACATAAATACAATGGGATGTTATTCAGTCTTTAAAAAGAAAGGAAGTCTGATACATGTAACATACATGAACCCTGAGGACACTATGCTAAGTGAAATAAGCGAGTCACAAAAAGAAAACTATTCTATGATTCTACTTTCATGAGGTATCTAGAGTAGCCAAATTCACAGAAACAGAAAGTAGAATTATGGCTGCCAGGAGCTTAGGGAAAGGGAAAGTGGGGAACTGTTTAATGGGCATATACTTTCAGTTTTGCAAAATAAAAAAGTTCTGGAGATTAGTTCTACAATATGAATATACTTGACACTACTGAATTGTACATTTTAAATGGTTAGGATGGTAAATTTTATGTCATCTATGTTTTACCACATTTAAAAATTTAAAAAATTAAAAAGTGAATTCCAAAGGAAGGGGGCAGATATGTTAATATTTTGCATAAGACAGTGTTCAATAAATATTAAGTCAATTAACTTCTTTTTTAATGAAGTATAGTTGATTTATAATGTGTTAGTTTCTGCTGTACAGCATAGTGATTCAGTTATACATATATTCTTTTTCATATTTTTTCATTATATGTTATTACAAGCTACTGAATATAGTTCCCTGCCCTATACAGTAGGAATGTGTTTATCTACTTTATATATAGTAGTTTGTATCTGCTAGTCCCAAATGCCTAATTTATCCCTCCCCACCTTTCCCCTTTGGTAACCATAAGTTTGTTTTCTGTCTGTGAGTCTGTTTTGTAAATAAGTTCATTTGTGTCTTTTTTTTTTTAAATATATTCAGTATTTTTCTTTCTCTTTCTGGCTTACTTCACATAGACTGACGATCTCCAGGTCCAACCATGTTGCTGCAAATGGCATTATTTTATTATTTTTCTTTTATGGCTGAGTAGTATTCCATTGTATAAAGATACAACTTCTTTATCCAGTCATTGGTCAATGGACATTTAGGTTGCTTTCATGTCTTGGCTATTGTAAATAGTGTTGCTATGAACACTGGCATGACTATCTTTTTGAATTAAGAGTTTTCTCTGGATATATGCCCAGGAGTGGGGCTGCTGGATCATAGGATAACTCTATTTTTAGTTTTTTAAGGAATCTCCATACTGGTTCCCATAATGGTCTCAGCAAATTACATTCCCACCAACAGTGTAGGAGGGTTCCCTTTTCTCCACACCCTCTTCAGCTTTTACTGTTTGTGGATTTTTTAATGATGGCCAATCTGACCGGTGTGAGGTGACACCTCATTGTAGTTTCGATTTGCATTTCTCTGATAATTAGTGATACTGAGCACATTTTCATGTGCCTATTGGCCACCTGTATGTCTTCATTGGAGAAATGTCTATTAAGGTCTTCTGCCCAGTTTTGATTGGGTTGTTTGTTTTTTTGTTATTGAGTTGTATGAGCTGTTTGTATATTCTGGAAGTTAGGCCCTTGTAAGTCACATCATTTGCAAATATTTCTCCCATTCTGTAGATTGTTTTTTCATTTGGTTTTGGTTTCCTTTGATGTACAAAAGCTTCTAAGTTTAGTTAGGTCCCATTTGTCAATTAACTTCTTTATAATACGCTGAAATAAGGTCCAGAAGTTTTGCACTACTCCCTCAGAGGAAAGCAGGGGTTCATCATTTGAGTCAAAAGGAGCCTTAAAGTTCATTTCTTATACCCACAAATAAAAAGTCCACTCCCTCTCTGCCCACACCTCACTCCCAGCACCACTGGCAAAGGACCATTAACTCCCATTTGAACAACTGTACTGTTTTGTGATATGGCAACCCCACTACATTTTGGGCCTGGTCAACTTGTTAGAAAGTTTTTATTTATGGTTGAACCCAAAGCTGCCTCCTAATTTTCACTCATTAATCCTGGCCCTGTCCTTAGGAGTTTCAGAGAGAACAGAAATAACCTCGCCCTCCTTTCATATGAACACCCTTCAATATAAAGGGGTTAGGGGGCGAGGCCATAATACCACAGTCTCTAGTTTCTTCCCCAGCAAGTTCATTAGCCCTCGGCCCTAAAGGATGGGTAACAAAACCCATGTAATTCTAAGCCATTTTCTCTTAAAATAGAATTCAAAATTTTCCGATCAGAAGTTTCAAAGAGATGCTAATTCATTTGAAATAATTTGTAATTTTAGATTTTCTTTCTATTTGAAAATGAAAGCCTTTAATTTAATTACTAAAAGCAGTTTTCTTCTGGTATCACCAGCAGGCAGATTTTGAAACTCCATTTGGTTCTTGCGTCCTTCCTCCAAGTAGCCCCCAGACATCCATAAATGCTGTTGGCAAAGTGCTTTAGGCTGAAGGTTGTGGCAGAAGCATAGTACCTAATTAGTAACCATTTATTTCATTTTCATTTGTGCTGGAGATTTTCATTGTTCAGCACTTACACCATCTAAAGTGACTAAAATGTTCACTGGGTTCACCTGCGCACATGGAAACGCGAACTAACGCGAGGCAATGGTTAGCAGCGGATCTGAATCACTGAAGCACTCCGACCAATTACTTATGTCTTCATCTCTAAGGAAAGCTGTGTTTCAGTCCCAGTGAAAGTTCATTTCAGAAACTAAGAAAAGTAATTTAAGTAACTACCATGTTCTCTTAATTACTCTGATAGGCTACGCCTTCTAAACTATATTGATAGGCTACGTTATCCACTGAAACAATTGTTTATAAATTTTTCTGAAAAGTCTAGCTTCAAGTACTTCACTGAAATTTGAATTAGCTTCTAAAGGGGTTGGAATTTGCCTGAAAAGGGAAATGAAAATGAGTAAGAAAAATTAAATGTGACTAAATTTCCAACAAAGTATTGAGTAAATGAGCATCCAACTGCCTTGCATTTACTAAGTAGTCAATAAATCTTAAATTGAAGTGAGCAAAGATTTTTGCTATACCTTATGTTTAGCATTTAAGTTGTATGATTAAGTTTGATATTTCTCAGAAACTTTTAAATTTTATTTAAAAGAAAAATCTATATAGGTATTTGAATGGCCACAACTATATTTCCATTTTGATTTTCCAGTACTATAAAATGTTCAGAAAGAGACAAGCAAATTATTTCCTTCTTGAAGCATCTATGACCTTCCTCAAAATCAAAATCTATTAGTTTACTTTCATTTTCAACCTAGAAAACAAAGTTCTCTTCTATTAGTTTTTTCCTACTTTATGCAGACATACCAAAACATTTACATAGTATTAAGTTTTATGGGATGGAGGGGAAAAAGAAGACTGATTTCTGGACACTGCCAGTCTCTCCTGGGAATATGTCATTAATGGAGTCTATTTGAGACTAAACTTGCAAACGAAATGCCTTAATATGGCAAAAAAAAAAAAAAACCCTCAATATGATTTAATTAGAATTGAGATGTTAAAAAGAATATTCTCTCATATATGCAGCAAACTTTGATTCTATTCTTTCTTGTGTAGAAAGCTATCTCTAACTTTTCCATTGTAGCGAATTTGAAGCCCATAAAAGGCTCTCTGAGTTTCCTGATAATACGTAGTAGTGTTCTTTTCAGAATCACAAAATTAATGAAAACAGCAGAGGTGTTAAAATCTTAGCAAGCTTCAGAGTTCTTGAGCAATAAGTAAAGCTAATGTCTGGCAATAATATTTACTCTTTTCCTCTTTACTGACATATGTGACTGACAACCAATGGGCGGGGGTTTTCCAAGAAATAACATCACATAAAAACAGATTCATCAAAGAATCTCTATACAAGACCTTGAAAGATTAAACTTCATAACATTAACATTAAGGGAGATTGTTCTCATGTAAATGATCCCTTTAAAGTGAACCATTACAAAGGACTTGCCAACTGAGACCTAGGGTTTATTGGCAAAGGCATTTTGAGGAAGAACTGGGATGTGAAAAACTATACTAGAACTCATCACCTGCTAAACTAAGGAGTTGTAGATTTAATTCTGTTGGCTGCAGGGAGTCAATAAGGAATATGAGCAAGGAGGGCTGACATGAATAGAACCGGGTTTTAAGAAAATCACTCCATAAACACAGTAAAGGCCACACTGAAGGCTGAAAGCGGGGAAACCAGCTATATTACAACATTATAAGCCAGGGACCAACAAAATTTCTGCAGAGTACCAGACAGTAAATATTACAGGCTTAACAGGCCACATGGCCTGATCACAACTACTCAACTCTGCCCTTGTGGTGTAAAAGCAGCAACAGACAAAATGTAAACAAATGAGTGCGGCTGTGTTCTATTAAAACTCTTGCCAACTAAAGAATGTCACTAGACATCTGCTCTGCAAGGACTGAGTCACTCACTAGCCACTGCAGTCGCTGACCATCAACACACCCTGAAAGGAGCACAGGGTGGGGATCAGGAATGAGGTATTCCGTGCTCTGAAAAGACTGGCAGAACAAGCCTTCAGATACTTCGGTATTTTCAGGGGAAAATTTTATGAGCCCAATTTCTTGCATCTTCCCATATTTAGAAAAGCACTACAATCATTAATCAAGAATCTGTGCCTTGTGACTAGCAGCAACCTTCTACCCAGATGTTTGTGCCTGATTACATGTACCCCTTTGCCAAAATCACATGTACACTGACTAGCTCGTTACCTCTTCGAAGCAGTTTTTTCAGAGCTATCTGAGAGGCTGTCTCCTGGGCTACAGTCCTCAGTATGTCCTCAAATAAAAGTGAAACTCACACCTCTCATGTGCATTTTTATTTTAGTCAACACTTTCAAAAACAGGTGATTCAAAAATAAGTGGCAGGGCAGATTCGGTCTGTAGGCTGCAGTTTGCCAATCCTTGTTCTAAGTCATCAATTAAAGCTAGAACTTGGCAAATAAAGTGACAGTGAAGATGTAAGGAAACTGATCTTAAAGACTGAAGTGGAAGATCTGGTAGGTTTTGGTGACTGACTAGATGTAGAGGTAGACATTAGAAAAATGAGTCTAGAACGACTTCCAAATTTCTAGATTGAGCAGCTAGGTGGGAGAGGACATAGTCAGTGAGACAGGGAATCTAGGATAGGGAGTAAGCTTGGTAAGAATAGTGATAATTTCTGTTTTGGACATGCTGAATTCGAAGTTCCTGTGGGACATCTAACTGAGACAGTTTCCAAGTTGAGGGGATGTAATGAAGTAGTAACAGTAAAGTATAGCAGACTTTTCCACATCTGATCAGTCACTACATTTTGTTGATTGTTCCTTACAGAACTCTCAAATTCCTTTGCCACTCCCCACTCCCAGTGCCTTGGTTGGCTCTTTATGACCTGGGCTATTGGAGTGGTCTCAGAACTGGCTTCCAGGCATCAAGCCTCAGGCACTCTAATACACTGTCTACACTATGGCCAAAGGAACCATTCCCAAATATAAATCTGATCATGGTGCTCCTCTGCTTAAAACTCTTCAACAGCTTCCCAACAATGTATAAGCCCTTTATGATCTGACTTCTATTTACTTGTTGTTGACAAACAATAACAAACAATTGTAGCAGTTCTCTTTTGTCTTTGTGTAGTACATACTGTTACCTTCAGCTGAAAAAAACCTGCTGCATAGAAAAATGTAGAAATTATGCCAAAAATATGAACAGCTCTATATAAACAGTAAAAACTTTCTTCTTTTTAAAAATTGTCTGTTTTCTAAATGTCTTAAATTAGTACACATAACTTTTTTAATTCTCTTAAAGAAAAGGCAGAGAAAGTTAAAATACACACATAAGAACAGCAACAAATTTCCTTTTCTGCCAAATCCTGCTCCATCCTTGGGAACACTGCATCTTCAAAACTAATATCCATTAAGGACACTGGTCTGGGGCTGTGGAGTCATGCCTCCTGTCTGGCTACCACTGCTGGTCCTTCTGGACACCCTGCAGAGCTCAGATCTCTGCTTGGCACACTTGGCTTCTGGGCCCCACCACGCTGACTCCCAGACCCAGACTTGGAGATTTAGTTCTGAAGAGGGCAAGCCTGAAGGGCTATGTCCCTGCAGGGAGCTCATCTGCAGCAGTTTCCTCCCCAAGAGATTAGAGCTTAGCCCTTAGAGCTTAGCCCTTAGACATTAGGTCTAAGAAAGTTTATAATATGCAGTCTTCTGGCCACAGATGGCCTTGCTCAGACAGTTACCACATCCCCTATAATAAGTGCCAGGAATCCTCCTTGATTCTGTCATCTTTGGGCACTCAATCAGTTGCCAGGTCTAGTTGCCATTTCTTTCACAACCAACTTTCCCCCCATCTCTTCCTTTGTATGTTCTTTTCAACTGCTTTAATCACTCCCATGTATAACTGCCCAGATGCCTAATGGATTTTTCTGACTTTAGTCTTCTACTGCTGTAATCCATCTTATTACCATAGTGTTCAGAAACCTTAAATAGATATCTAAAGAAAGTTTAAACAGTCTGCCTCAAGATCTCCAGACTCCAGCCCAGCACTTTGTTTCCCAACATTTGCCTATGGAGACAGCTGGGCCTCTCCCAGTTCCCACACCAGGCCTCATGCTTCCCCGCTTCCAGGAACTTTCTCAAATCCCCTCCAGAGAGGAATGACCTCCCTCCACCTGTATCTATCAACTTGAATTCTTTCAACACTGCCTATTTTACCCTCACCTTCTTCATTCCTGGAATCTTCACAGAGGCCATCATAATTCAATGTACACTAGATGAGTACTGAATGAATGCTTCTTCTCAACAAGTGTTTTAAGGACCAAGACTTTGTCTTCACATCTCTAACCTCTGTACACTTATTTAAGAACCTAATGAAGGTACTTAACAGATAAAGGTACTTCACTTATTCACTTATTCAATAAACATTTCCTGAGCACCTAGTACATGTCAGGCACACAGGTTAGGAATTCACAAAGAGAACAGAATTTAAATTATGAAAATGGTCTGTGACATAAGAAGAAAAATACATATTTGGTCTCTGCCCCTGACAAAGATTTCCTAAAACCCTTGTAATTTCCTGAATGATGGGGCTGATAGAAGCATCTTATACAGTACTCCTAAACTCCGTGGAATTTCCTGAGTGTTAGGAGTCTATCTTTTGTTCTAATGAGATGACTCCAGGTAGGCTACCTAGACAGCTTCAGGATGCAGGCTGGCAACAGAAAGGCCAAACCATGATAAGAACCTTGGAACTTTTAGCTCCATCCCCCATCCTCTGGGGAGGGGATAAGGGCTGGAGACTAATTAATAAATCAATCATGCCTATGTAATAAAGCCTTGATGAAAATCACTAAACTGTGGGGTTCAGAGAGCTTCCAGGTTGGTATAAGCATCCATGTGCTGGGAGAGTGGTCCACTCTAAATTCCACGGGGTCAGAATCCCTTGTGCTTGGGACCCTTTCAGATCTCATGCTATGTATCTGTTCACCTGTATCCTTTACAATAAACTAGTAAACAAAAGTGTTTCCCTGAGTTCTGTGAGTCATTCGGGTAAATTACTGAACCCAAGAAAGGGTTTGTGGAAGCCCCAGATTAACAGCCTAGTTGAACAGAAGCGTGGGTAATCTGGCAACCCACTACTTGCAACTGGTGTCTGAAGCAGGGGGCAATTCTGTGGGACTTTAGGCTGAAAAAGCTACAGAATAAGGAAATATGCAACTAGGCAGGGGATGGAAGTTGGGGGGTAAGTATGTCTGAAACCTGTGGAGTGTTTGCTAACTCTGTGTAGTAAGTACTAGAACTGAATTAAACTGTAGGACACCTAGTTAGTGTTGGCAGAGAATTGCTTGGTATAGAAAATCCACACCTTTGGTGTCAGACACGTTGTGAGTAGAGAAACAGTTTTTTCTTTTATGGTGCAACCTTACATTGTTTTGAAAGAGTCTTTTCTTATCAAAGAAGAACTAGACCAGAAAGATTCTCAGTTCCTCTTGAGGCAAGTTTTTATAATACGATTCATTATTTCTCATAAATACCCTAAGCACATATGACCACATTCAAATCTGAGTATAAGAATCATTCTAAATCTAAAGAAATGATTTTACAAATTTGGTCAGTTTAGGTTACCATACTTCTGTTCCTTTTCTTTGACAAAAAAAATCAAGAGCTTACTAGGTTATTCTAAGACTCAAAGTTATAAATTTCAGCTTTAATACTTATGGGGAAATGGGCCTTCCAGAACACTTGTAAGTTAAGAGGCAGAGGACACCTGTGTATTAACTCTGCTTTCTCCCTCTGGATGAGAAAAGGTCCTTGCTGACGCTGAGTTTGGTTCAAGAACCAGGAAAGTCTGGTAATTATAAACATTCCCTTAAAAGGAAGCCCACAGAGTGTTAGTTCAAGTTCTTCTGGAATAGTGATGAAAATGGAATAGCTCACAGATTCTTAGTTCTTTTAGAATAGTGACTCTAAAAGGGTAGTGACATACCAAGAAATGACTTTTCTTGATTCAGGGACCCTATCTCACATGTATATTGTTATTGGCAACTGCTGATCCCTATTAGGGGCTAAGAGAAGCTATGCTGAGATATGTTGCACCTGCTTCCGCCTGATTTTATCTCTGATAAAATACTGGACCTTTGGTTAATTAAATTGGGAACTGAAGGTAAAAAGCACACACGGGTGTATGTATATATGTTATCCTCTTGTCAATCTGTAACCCACCCAAAACATTGCATTTAGAGAAAAACTAAAATAGCAAAGGTAATCTAATTGCTTTGACTGAAAGGTAACGTTAATTATTCAGGAATAAATCAATTATGTGATCCATACTAATTGTGGAGAATGTTCATTTGATTAATTGAAGAGAGTTACTCTTCAGTAGGGAGAACTTCTGGTCATGAAACAAAACGTAGATAATTCAGGAATCTCTAGGGAAAATGTAATGTAGTAAGGTGTTTTATACTTCAACTTTTTCAAAATGATACCTCAAAAGATAGAAGATGTTAAAAATGTCTTCCAAAGGAATACTATTAAAAGTTTGCAACTTCAAAAATACTTTGAAAGAAAAGGGTTTTCTAGAACCAGCAACAACTACTTCAGATTTTATATTTTGAAAAATGCTCAGCAAAATTACACATTGAAGTAAGTTGCAAAGTTGTAAAACTAAATAAGAAAGATCCTATGAACTCTTTTTTTTTTTTGTCTATGTTTGTTTTTAATGTCCAACATGCAGAAAAGAGTAGTAAAATGGATTTTGTTAAGCCTGGACTTCTCTCTTGTTGGCCTAAGAACAAGTCATTTTGCTATACAGCAAAAGATAAGACTAATGCTAGATATTAAACACGACTTCACTGACATCTTTTCTGGTTTCCCCACGAAAAAGAGACTGATTAAAATCTTCTCCTGAGGTTTGAAACCAAATTTGGCAGTTTAGTAGCCAAAGTAAGCAATGGAGTCACATTAAAAACTTATCAGTGTACAAAGTTCTTTTTAAAAGTTTAAAAGTTAACTAAAATAAAGTAAGCTATTGAAGATTTTAACATCTTTAAATCCCAGTCTCAACAACCAAAAATGTAGTTACATATGATAAAGATTATAATAGTGCCACTTTGCTCCAAAGGCATTACAATTCCTTCCTGAAATAAAGTAAGCCTCTGATATACTCCTTCCCCTCCCCCCAAAATTATAAATGTTAAAAGTTAAGCCTCATTTCAGAAATGCAGAAGGAGGGCAAATTTTCTGAGGGTTTCTCATTTGTACCTGGAAAAATCTTGAGCTTGAATGGCTTGAGAACTGCAATTACGTACACCCACAAATGGCCCAATGTAGACATGAGTATTTGTTTGTAAAATTTGGTGCGTATGAAGTGGCAAGTACAAAAGCCATCCTTTTGAAACTTTTCCTGGTGGATGGAAAATCTTAGTTTCTCATTTATGTAAACCAGTTCTGTAACTCAGATAAATACAACTTTTTTAGAATAGGAACATTACAGCAGCCTTGCTTTTCCTCGGCTAAACTTAGAGCATTCAATGATGGGCACATTTTCTGAGCTCCACCTTCTGCAAACAAATTTAAAAGTACTGAAAAGCAACCAAGGCTTTACATCACAGAATAACAGATTTAGGAACGAACACTGGAGAAAATGTTACGAACAGTACTGTTACCCTTTTGGGTGATTTAAACAGTAAGATTTATTGTCTCTTTCTAGTCTAAATTTTAAACCATGGATTTTGTCAAAGGTTAGTACTAACTCACATCAAATTAGGATTGATGTGAATGGGCCAACTCACTCCTAACCACATACTAAAAGTAAGAAAATGATTTGCCTTTTTTTTTTTAAAGGTCATATGTCTGGGACTACAGCAAAAAGCATTATTATTAAAGGGAAAACTCCATGTGGTTCCAAGAATGGCAAAAACATCTTCACAGAGGAAACTCTTGATTAGCAATTGAATGAAAGTAAAAATACAAAAGTTAGGTGAAATCTAAAAATAGAACACAGCATGTAATACACTGCAAAGCCCCAGCAAACAGCCAGTGCTATTTGTGCCTGAATGCTTGGGATTCACCTCTTTTCTCTTTGTCTTCTAGAACCATCAATGACCATTAGATTACCTCAAAAGTACAGGACTTGTAAACACTTTGAAATAATGTGGTACCTCATTAGTATTCAAATTTAATTGTAAGCCTCTTCTGTATGTTCACTAGGTTCTGTTATTATAAATGGATAAAAATAATATACTCTCAGTCGAATGCCTTAAATGTGATCATTAAATAATTATCTGAATAGAGTACTTAAATATTTGTTAAACTGGATGTAGAATATAATTCATAAACTAGTTTAATTCTTCATTAAATATTTTCTTCTTGAGTTAAGCAATTTATCGTCCATCTAGTCTATCATCAAAATTAAGCTAAATCTTTGTTTGGGTTTGACACATTTCAACAGTCCTGAGAATTAAGATAGGCTCATAAAGAGACAAGAGATATGGAAGCAACATGTATAAGGACAAAGCTTGAGTCTTTTTTCCCTAGGCAAGAACACAGTGGCCTCTCTCATTAAAATAAAAATAACTAACTAAATAAATAACAACAAGGATATACTGTATAGCACAGGGAATTACAGCCATTATCTTGTAATTAATGGAGCATAATCTGCAAAAGTACTGAAACTCTATGCTGTACACCTGAAACTAATAGAATGTTATGTCAACTACACTTCAATAAATAAATAATATGAAGCTATCCTATAAAACAATTCACCAGAGAAGTCTGACTAATTGTTTGCTAGAGGCTGTAATTCCAGAGATGGTTTAGAGGAAAAATAAATTATTTAAAGACACTGGATCTTCCACACAATGAAAGAATATTAACATAAAATTTTAGTTTTACCAAAAATTTAACCATCAATTCATGGCAAACTACTCCTTCTAACAGAAATGAATCCATATTACCTATATCTAGCAAGATAACATCATACATAAATATACAGCTATTTCCACTGCTAATTTACATAATGGAAAGTGGAAAACTTTGCTGTTTCCAAATCCCAAGCCAAAGTATATAATTATCTTTGCCAAACATTCAGCAATCTACAGAGTCTGAATGCGTAAGATATCCATAGCCAGTATTACATCTGTTTTATGGACATGCCTATAATGGGAAGGAGGAACACAGATTTAGCCAATAATCCTCTATAAATGTGATTTAGACTTTTACTTTACATAGAAATTTATCATTCATTTATTTAGCAACTTTTTGAAAAGTAAATTTTCCAATTATAATATTGGAAGATGTTCACTATTTAAAGACATGATGTTAAATACATCCTGGAGAAGTTGAGTGGAAATACTCTATTGTTAGGAAAGTTCTTCAGTCTACTATTTATGTGCCTGAGAGACTATCTTTTTATCAAAATAAATAAAATTTATAAATCTGAAAACCGTAAGAAAATATAAACTTATTATAATGTTCTCCCTTCAGTTTTGTTAATTCAGATTTTAAAAGATGTTTCTCTGTACTGCTAAGAGGGGGACATTTGCAGGCTCCAGAAACCTTCAGTTGTTTTAGCGGTGGGAGCCAGGGGAACTCCCAGAATTGAAAACTCTTTTCCTGTTCTACAACTGAATCCAAGGACAATCTTTAGAAACAATTCTTGCTTCACCAAATATGAAGCTTGCTTTTGGAGATGGCTCAGGGGAAAGGATTAAGAGCTTAGGTGTACACAAGTCTGAAGAAACAGCGTTGTATAAGCATATGAATGGGAAACTTTTGGACCCTAGGTATAGAATACATGTGTCCTTGGAATTTACAAAGAAACTTTAGTTTCAATCAAAACAAACAGCAGAAAATACAAGAAAGGACATACATCAGTAAAAATAAAATTAAGATAAATGCTTGGAAATCTCTCCACTTGCCTTTTGAATGTGTCACTGCACTGAGCATTACCTTTTGGCCAGGCTGAGAACAGTGATTATCATCTAGTCTAACTTAGAGTGAAAGGCGTTTCATAGGACTCCAAAAACCAAATTATAAACATGAGGTTAAAACAAAACATAAAATTATTCCAGATCTTTTGTAGGGTCCTAGCAAATTACATCAAGGTTCCTTTGGTTAAAAAAAAAAGTTCCTTTTGTATTTGTGATATGTAGAAGAATACTGAGATAGTATGAGGAGATGTAGTATTAGAGCTTCATAAAAGGGTTCATCTAAAGTTCAAATCAGAAAAGAACAGAGTTTTGTTTCTGGTTACAAGGATGGCAGAAAAAAATTCTACTTATTACCCTTTTATGCAATGAGATGTAATTCGAGAAATGTTGAAAAATTTCAAAGAATTAATTTGTTTTTACTTTCTTTAGAATTTGAATATTAATGATACAACATGATTTCCTTTAAAAAAGGTGATGGGTAAATTTTGAGGTTGCTTCCAAGAAAAAAATTCACAGTTGATTTTCCCCCATCTGATGTTTAGTGATAATATTCAAATTTGGATCATGGTTATTTACTATTCTAACAGAATAATTTCATTCGATGTGATTGATCACTGGCATGAAGTCTCCTGTTGGCCTCAAAAATATGGTTAAGCTACTTTTGTATTCAATCAGAAGTTCTGGCAAATATGTTCAAAAAAGATAGAAGCAATCAACAGCTACTGTGTTCTGGATTAATGATGGATTTAGCTGAAGCAAAGACTAATTTTGACTATATTCAGAGACTCAGCACTTTCCCCCTACACTGTGTGGCAATGATGATAACTAGCCTTTTAGTACAAAGCTTTGGGGGAAGGCCATAGGAAAAGAATCACAACTTTGAGTTATGTCACAGAGCTAATAACAACTTTCAAAGAAATGCAGATTGCAAAGAAAATACGAGCTGAAAGCAAAAGCCTACAGAAAGCAGTACAAATGGTTGTTTAACTTCAAGACTAGCCAAGTTGTGTTATCATTTAGCACTGAAGACCAAAACAATTCCCCAACCCTTTATAACCACTGAAAATACCTCCTGAGGCCACTGAACCTGCTGAAGGAATCATTTCAAAAGCACAAATTGGTCAATGGATAAATAAGAGAATCCAGTTATAGCACATGGACGAAAGCATTCACTCCTTTGTCTCTGCTTTCAAAGCAGTTCATAGTGTACTTTTCAAACTAAAGTAGTCTAAACAAGATATACAAAGAACTGATTCTGAAGGTCTTCAGAAATAAAATGTGTCATCGATTTGATTTAGTTTAAGTATGAGCTGATTTGAAAGCAGTGAGAGAACCTGGGAGTTTCCAAACATCCAGAATTAATGGAGTACATATAAAAATCTACAGAATGCAAAATAATAATTTGCAAACACACAGGCTGATTTTATGCCAGGCAGTGTTCTAAGAGCTTTATCTCTACATACACATTAACTCATCCTCACACAAATCCTATGACATAGTACTATTATAAGCTCACCTGACAAATAAACTGAGGTAATTACTTGCTCTGGATCCCACAGCTAGGCAGAGCCAGATTCATTTGGTTCTAGTCTCTGCTCTAAGCTTTTAAATCACTACATAAGCAGTTCTCAAAGGATGGTTCATAGATCCTGGAAAACCCGAAAACCATTTCATAGAGAGTACACAACCTCAAAACTATTTTAATAATATTATAAAGATGTGATCTTCCCTTTTCTATGTTTTGACATTTGCACTGATGGTATAAGAGCAACTGTGGGTAAAACTGCTGGAACAACATGAATCAACTTGCAGCACACTGTGCTAGAAGTCATTGTATTTGTCACTGCCAGGCACTCACAGTAAAGGGGAAAAAACAATTAAACCAGTTTCACTGAAGAATCTACTTGATGAAACAGTAAAAATTATTAATTTTATGAAACTTCAACCTTTGAGCACCACACTGTGTGATGAAACTGAAGCATGCATAAAGCACTTTTATTGCACATACAAGTATGATAGTTCTTTTGAGGAAAAACAGGTGCAATCATTTGAATTGTGAGCTAAAACAGTTTTTTTTTTTTGCTTTTTTTTTAATGTATCACTTTATTTGAAAGACAGATTGGTTACTCTAATTTAGGAACAAAGTAATCCTCTCACTTTAAGGAAAAAGACTGAAAATAAATTTGTTGACAATAATAAAATTTGAGCTTTCAAGGAAAAAACAGAATTTTGGAAAACTCAGAACTATACTACCACTACCCTGGAAGAAGCTGGAGATTAGTGATGATTTTTAACGAAAGTGATTTTTTAAAAATCATATGGCAAAATGTATCTACGTTTGGAAGGTCTGCATAACTCAATGGATTAATACCTTCCAAATGGCCAACGCATAATGTTACAATATTATGCATGGGTGAACGATCCATTCAAAGTGCAAAATAAACCAATGGATTTTAATGTATAACAGGTTATGAAGAATTCATTGATTTCATTCTGCAGTTAATCTTCAAGAAATTTGTACTTGTTGAGTTTTGGCATAATATCAGAGAAAAATAACTATAATTATCTGAAAAGGCTATTAAATACTCAAAGTACATATCTGTGTGAGGCCATATTTTCCTCCTATAATTTAACCAAAACAACACAGTACATGTGACAGACTGAATGAAGAAGCAGATATGGGCATCTAGCTGCCTTTTACTGAGCCAGTCATTAATCAGATTTGCAAAAATGTGAAACAATTCTACTCTTCTCACTAAATGTTCTTTATTTTGGGAAAAGGTTACTTTTTCTAACATATATGTTATTTATGTTAAAATATAATGAAGTTTATTATTCTTATTTTAAATTTAAATTAAAAGATATTTTATAAAATTTCTCCATATTAATTTCTAGTAAGATCAATATTAAGAGATATAATCCCCCAAAACCAAAAACTCTTTGGAGTCCTCAATAATTTTTAAGAGTATAATGGGTTCTGAGGCCAAAAAGTTGAGAACTGCTGCCCAAAGCTATACTGGTCACTCTCCTGCACATGTGAGTGTGTGTGTGTGTCCATCTATGTACACATAGGGGGATGGAGGAAGACCAACAGCCTTTGGCTGCTTCCATATTTACTTCTCAACTTCTGCGGCTTTGTTTTGCTTCTGAAGTAGAATTCCCTGCTTCCCTACAAGGAAGGGAAGCAATTATAATTATTGGCAATTATAATTCTATAACTCAAGAAATTGTTATTTAGCATTAAAAAAAAAAAAGTAGTACTCTGACTAAGCAGAAAGTAGTAGTAGTAAATTAGACAGCTATGAGGGTCTAATGACCAGTAAACCTATTTGAGTACTCCTGAATATTTGAAGAACACAAAATCAAATGTGTGATTCACAAACAGACCATGTTTATAATGTAAGGCAAATACTTATACAAATACAACATAATATAATACACCACCTATTCAAATCTCACCCTCCTTGAAGATCCAGCTAAGATTTAAGATTCTTAAAATATGCCCTAATCACACAGCAGATATTCATTAAATATAAACTGAAAAAAAAATCAAATGAATACACTGATTAAAATGATTCTCCTTCCTCAGACCTGCCATTGAAATTATTGTCAGGATACGGTCAGCAATCATGGATGTGTGGCCTTATGTGTGCAGTTCTAATGGCATTTCATAGCTTTTAAACACACACGTGCACATACACACTTTTGTATATGTATACAAATAAAGTTACATATTTATCTCCTGACACTTTTTTTCCCCCTTAGTGGCATACCAATACACCCCAGAATAAATTTCCCAAATTTCCCAAATTGAGGAAAACCAATTATAAGTTACAGCCTGTTTCTATAGGAAAATTTTCTTAAATTCTACATAACACACAAATAAAATTGCAAACATGATCCATTTATGAGTCAGTAAATACCCTGACATTGAGCAAATAATTCTAAAATTGGAAGTTGACTGAATTTCCTGGACCCAACAAATAATCTAACAAAACAAGAATGAAACACATGAGTCATAAAAGGTATAGGTGAGGCAAGTTTTTAGAAAACCCAAATCAAGAAAAATCATTTCATAAGAAATGACATTAACAGCTTAATTATTCTTTTGTAATCAAATTTATCTTAAACATAAAAATACTAAAAATCACACTTTCATTTTGTACAGTCACTGAGATTATTGTTTGCATAATCGTAGATTCTACATTCACTCATTCCTTTAACAATGGTTGAATATTTACCACATACCAAATGACCATTGGTAGAAGCTATGACTGCTTCTCTAGATGGCTTACTGGCCTTTTGCTTGCATATACCCTTTTTATTAACTAGTAAGTGGAGGAAAAATAATAGTTGCTTTCACAATATAATGCATTGTTGTAGACTGGTGAGTGGTTTGGAAGCTTTCAGAGGGAAGTACACACACACACACACAAAAAGGAAACAACCCATATGTCCATCAACTGATGAATGAATAAACTAAATGCTGTATATCTGTACTATAGACTTATTCAGCAATAAAAAGGAATGAAGCGCTGAAACAAAAAGTATGCCAGATTCTCATTCAGATATTGAGACTACTTAGGTTGACAGTAACAAAACGAACTTGATCAAGCCACATATCCTCTAAAAGTTTATCTGTTAAATGAAGAAACAGAAAGACAGTTGATATAGATCTTCCAGCTTTAAACTTCCGTAATTCTCTTTAGGCACTTTGAACACGTGGCGTAGAAAGATTAAGTGAGACAGGAGATTTCATGCTACTTAATGGAGAAAAAAAAAAGGTAGTAGAAATGACTCATCCTAGCTATTTAATAAATGTATTATACATTAACTGTTTTTTCTTAAATTAAGAAATAGTAAAATAAACAGTATTCAGAAAGAATTACTTGGAAGATTCCAAAAATATATTAGAAAATATCATAAGTATATTGTATCTTGAAAATAGAAAAAGAAAATATTATAACTGATAGAATTTTATTAACTATGATTTATTGAATGCCTACCCACTCATCTCATCATACAACAATCTGCTAAAATAGGTACTTCTATTTCTATTTTAAAATGAAGAAATTGAGACTCAGGTAGATTAAATAATTCATCCAAAGACACTAATTTAAATAAGGCACTGCTGGTATTCTGACCAGAGTCTGTCTGACTACAAAACAATACTCTTTCCACCGTAACAACATAGTGCATTTAGATTCCCACAAATGAGTCCCTTCTTTATAGTTAAGCTTTAATTACTAGTGGTAATGGGAAAAGAAACAAATTGAAAAAATAAATCCCACACCAGCGTGTTATAATAGTTTATGACATGGAATAAATTCCAGTAAAATGAATTCTGGGGCTGGGTGAGATTCTAGATCAGATGGCTTCTGAGGTCCCTTCTAAGTCTCAAATTTAAGCAATATTCTCAATTCATTTAGTTTAAACAGGTTCTCTAAACCATTTCCGCATATATTACATAAATTTATAATTTTATTATATGAAATATAAATTAATCACAAATTGTAAGCATATAATTTAAAGGAATAATACTGGGACTCTTCTAAGGAAAGGATCCAAAGACTTTCTTTTTTTAAACTTTCTATTTTCTTTCATTGAGTTTGTTTAAACGAAACACATTGAAAACTCAAAAGGCTATTTTAACCCTGGCTAATAATACTTTCATAAGTTGGGAAAAACTTGCTCCAAAGAAGAATATACAGATTTGATTTTTCATTTCCATGTACTTTTTCTGTTTTTAGGGTGAGACAACAAAACTGCCACACACACACACAAAATGTTCTGAAGAAAATTAAGTACGACAAGTCCAAGAAAATTTACCAACTAAAAATTTATTCTTGGATAATCAAGAGGAAACTGAGAAAGATTTCTAAGTTTTATGCAAGATAAAGAAAATGACATAAAACTAACAGCTGCCTTATATTATGACCTACTGCAAATAATCAAGTAGCAAGAAACAAAGCTAAAAATAACTTAACTTATTAATTGAAATAGCTAATGAAGTACAAAGTCAGAACTTACTACTTAGTCTTAGTTTTTTTAGAAATAGGGTCATTTAAAAAAATCTGATCTAATAGTAAATTTAAAGCTATAGGTATAATTTAAACATTAAAATGCGAGTCTAAGGTGCCATCAAAAGTCCTTATAGAGCATTCCAAACAATCACAGCAGAATACATATTCGTTTCAAGTACACCTGGAACATGCACAAAGATAAGCCATATCCTGGACCAAAAGACAAGTCTCCATAAACGTAAAATAACTGAAATCTTACAGAGTATGTCCTCTGACTACAATGAAATTAATTTAGACATTAGTAATAGAAAAATATCAGGAAATTTCCCAAGTATTTGGAAAATAAACAGTCCACACAGGGCAAAGACCCACAGGGCAAAGAAGCAGCCCCAGGGGAAATAAATTAGGAAGTACTGTGAACTGAATAAATTGAAAGCGCAATTGTATCAATCCAGGTTTAACCAGAGAAGCAGAACCAATTGAATTTCTTCTTCAGGGAAGACTCAGCTTTGCTCCTCAGCCTTTCAATTGACTGAATCAGGCCCCCAGATTAGTTTGGATAATCTGCTTTACTTTAAGTCACTGATTATGGACTTTAACCGTATCTATATGGAATACCTTCACAGCAACAGCAATATTAATGTTTGATTAAACAGCTAGGGTCCACAGCCTAGCCAAGTTGACAGTTGATGAAACCGACTACCACAACAACATGTAATAATTGGTGAAACGACAGAATGCAGTGTGCTTAGAGGGAAATTTGGAGCTTTAAGTGCTTATACTAAAAAAGAAAGTCCAAAATCAACTATCTAAACTTCCAGCATAAGAAACTAAAAAGGAAAACACAGCAACAAAGAATAGACAAGGAGAAAAAGGAGAAGAGAAAAAGGAAGAGCAAATTAAACAGAAAGTAAGTAGAAGGAAGTAAGTTAGAGGACTACTTGATTTCAAAACTGTTACATATTACAGACTGTGTAAATCGTTATCTCAAAGACTTTTAATAACATATGAGATGTGCCAATTTGGAAAATTCTCAGTTCCAACTTTCCCCTGCTGACCATGCTCCAGATAAAACTTTCACTGAAGTTGAAAGCTGGATGCACCCTTGAAACTAGAAGGTAGTTTAATCCTTTCGTTTTTAAGAAAAGAACATCCAAGGTCAAACAGCTGGGGAAAAGTTGTGCAAGGACTAGCATCCTGGTTTCCAAAACCTCTTCCCAAAGCTCTTCCCATTATATACTGTCTCCAAGTTGCCTTACATGTCACTAAAAATATGCCACACCAAGGTCACTGTTCTGCAGAAACCATGGAAAAACACCACGATACCTATGTGCCTGTTTTCTTTTATTTCTTAAATTTATCCACATTAGCACATAAAGCACCTTCCCCTCTGGGGAACCTCCTAGGAAATAAACACCTTTTCTGTGCTGAAAGATTAGAAAAAGGCACCCAGTGCTTTGGACTGATGTGGTCTCTGAGCAGTGCACAAGGCTTGGTGTGGAACTCCAGCTAAATTTCAGCCCATGCTCATACTCCATAGCTAAGTCCTGTTTTTCAGGTCACAATGGACACAACTGTCTTCAGTAGCCCTGCTTATTGATCATCTGCTATCCTATCAAATGCAGAAAATCCAGTAATGTCACTTCATAAAAATACTCCCTTCAGAAGTCAAATATATATAAAAACAAACTTTAAAAACCACATCTTAAAACTCTTAAGCTGTATCTTAAAACTCTTGGCATAGAGAAGTTCTAATATTGTAAATATTCAAGGAGAATCACAATGTTAAGAGTAGGAAGAAAAACTTTATTACTAATACTTCATTTTAAAAATGATATTTTATGTTTGTTTTGTTTAGTAAGATTTGAAGTGTTTCTGTAAGTGCTATATTAAAAATCACATAGAAGGAAAAAATAAACCAATGTTTTCCTAAGCAATAAATGTCATCATTGACTTTTCAGCAAGGACATTTATCTTTCTAAAATAAAACAGTTGCATACACTAGCTAAAGTTAGAATTTTATCTTTTAATTTTGTTTCCTTAAGTGAACATGTCCATAATCACATTCGTAGAACAAGCTATTTTTGTTTTATGAAGTTGTCATTAAGTTTTTATTATAAACAGGATGTTCTCAAAAATACTTCCATTTTTTATAAACATTCAAAATGAAACAAATGAAATAAAAATAGTAATTAACAATTTCAGTAAAATGCATTATCTTAGAAGATTTCTTTTATTAGCAAAATTACTCCTACAATGTACTTGCTCCAGTTTAGATTCTGGCTGTTGGCAGTATAAAGCTGCCTTAAAACACACCTTCAGGAAAACTAATTAACCTCATCCGACTTAACAATATTTTACTTGGGATTTCCTATGTATTTAGAGTACTCAGTCTGTCTACACCATTTGGTACTTTTTAATGTATTCCCTTCTGAAATCACTTCATGTGCTCATGGCTTACAGCACATGATTTAGGCAATAACTGCATCTGATATAGACAGAGTACATTTTCTATAGCCAAGAGAGGGACGTAGGAGGTGAGCGAACCAGGATGTTTATGAAGAACAGCGGTTACTAATTTTCTTTCTAGGCAGGCTTGGCTTGTCTCTACATTTTCCCCATGGAGTGGGTTCATCTCTTCTACTTCATTGGTATCGCACTGCTTTAACACAGACATCCCCTTAAATACTGCTCTGGTTGCCATATATGCTTAATAATTATTGTCAATTACCTAACAAATTAATTTTTTCATTTTATTTTGAAATATGCCATGGCTGGAAGGCGTGCCAAAAGGTGGGCTGTCCTATGGTTGTTAAAGAGGGCTGGATTGTGTGGTGGGTAGCAAAAGCACTTTAAACTATGTAATCATAGGCCACCAATGGCATCATGTTTTAACAGTAGTCTCATACACATAATTTCATTTGACCTAATCACAATCCTATTGGGATAGGAAGGGCAGATATTAATTGCATTTTACAGATTCAAAAATGTTGACTTGTTCAAAATTTACTTAGGATAAATTGATGCTGGGACCAGAATCTAATCTTTATAGATCGCAACTGTCATTAAATTTGAGTAACATTCATCTTACAAATGAAATTTTTAGCACAGTGCCAGAAATAAACATTTGTTTTCACCTTGCTACTTGGTACATTCATTCTTCTCCTTAAACTACAGCCTCAGTTACCACAGGGATTTGGTATTCATCCTCAAATTATAAAAGGCAAAATAAACGTAACAACCTGTCACAGGAATCTCACCAAACCCCCTACTCATACTGCTCCTCTGGAGGAATGTAGAAATCCAACATTCATCCATCCCTGAGTCTTTCAAATTGACTTACTCTAAGTGAAAAAAGAAGTTGATCGATGTTTGTCCGTACACTTGAATTAACACATAAATCAAGCAAAATGAGTTCTATTTGCACTTTACTATCCTGGAAGGTACTTCATGAGCTGGTCCCAACCTATCTTTTCAGTTCTATTTCCAACTATATCCTCTCCTCTAGTCACAACAGATTGTTCCTCAAATACACTCTGTACTTTTCTCAGTTTCCTTTACTGGAAATTCCCTCCGCACCCATTTCCTCTTATTCAAACTCTACCCCTTCTTCAAGGACTGGTATTAATGCTATCTTCTTTGAATACATGCAGACTTCCTGATCCCTTAAGTCAAAATTAATCTCTCCCTCCTCCAGGAAGCTACTGTACTTTCTCTAAACGTCTGTTTTATATAGAGTTCATTGTGTTCTAGAGTTCACAGCTATCCATCTGGCTTAGCTGTGAGCTTTGAGGGGGGGTAGTATCTTTCTTTATATCTACCACATACATATTGAAGATGTCTGAAAAAATGTTTACTGAATGCAAATTATCTAGCAAAGAGAACACTGTCTTAGTTCAAGTTTTCATCATATCTTATCTGGATCTGGACTACTAAAGCAGTCTCCTGGTTGGTCTCCCCAACCTCTAGTGTTGGCTGTCTCCAGTTTATTTTCCATATTATTACCACAGTGATCCTCTGAGGCAAAAACCTGATCCTGGCAGTTTCCAATTTTACTTTATATTGTTCTCTATCATTTAGAAAGTCCAGTTTCTAAACATGCCATCCATGACCCATCTTGATTTGGCCTCAGTCTACTTCTCTAATAACTTTGTACATTAATTCATGCAGATGTGCATCCATGTGTACACAAGTTCCCAGGTTATCAGGATATCAAACTCCTACCTATCCCCTTGAATGTACTATTTGCATCCTTGGTCCACCATTCAACTGTCTCATTTTTTATGCCCTATCTCAGGGGAGGGATAATATGGCAGGTAAGTCAAACATATCTGTGTTTAAACCTAGATTGTCCATTACTTGGAGAGTAATCCTAAGTTAAACGTTGCAAATACAATTGCAGGAAGATGGGAAAGCTCTCAAACTTCACCATTCTTTCTCTACTTTCTTTGCTATACCACTCTGCTCCTATGCTTAGGTGGGCAACTTTAACATTCTGTGTAAAATATAAAACTAGGAGCTGGTTCCAGATTTAAAAACTAATAAGCTGTAATCTTTGTTTCCTTCTACCTGCTTATTCACTAAAACTAAAATATGAGGTAACAATATACAGAAAAATTTAAATCTTTTTTTGCTTATTAATAGTGGTCCAACTCAGCAAAGATGTACATATAGCATATTTTCATATATTGTTTGCCTCACATATCTTTGGTGAAATATCTGTTCAGATCTTTTGTCCACTTCCTAATTGGCTTGTTTAAGAGTTTTGGTTTAACTTTTAAGAGTTCTTTATATATTCTGGATACAAGCCTTTTATCAGATGTGTGATCTGCAAACATTGCTTCCTAGTCTGTGGCTTGTCTGTCCATCCCCTTAACAGCACCTTTTGCAAAGCTGAAGTATTTTATCACTGCACTTCATGACTTTTATATCTAAAACCTCACTATCAAACCAAAGTTCATATGGATTTTTCTCCTGTGTTTTTTTTTTTAAATGGAGGTACTGAGGATTGAATCCAGGACCTTGTGCTACTAAGCCACACTCTACCACTGAGCTATACCCAACCTACGTTTTCTTTTAGAAGCTTAGAAGTTTTACGTATAGGTTTCTGATCCATTTTTGAGTTAATCATTATTCAAAATGCGAGGTATGTGTCAAGGTTCTCTTTTGGTGGCGCACAAAGAACTCTATTCTAGCACCATCTGTTGAAAAGCCTATCATTTCTCAATCAAATTGTCTTTGAAATTTTGTCAAAAATCAGTTGACTATGTTTGTGTGAGTCTATTTCTGGGCTCTGTATTCTGTTCCATTGATTGATCTCTCTATCGTTTAGCCATCTATTTCTTTTCCTTCTTTAAGGTTTAATAGGTATGTAACGCACTAGATTTGTTAAACAGCATATACTTAAGTACTTCCTTCTAGTTCAAGGTATCATAACTCTGTATATAGATTTCCTTCTGTCCTAAGAATCAGAAATGGAAATCTAACAGCAAAAAAAAGTTAACATAAGCAGAACTTAATGGTGAAGCAGAAAAAGAATACTGTAGAGCATGCAGTAATATACTAAGGCTAGGCAATTGCTCTGCCTGAAAACTGGGAGTTTTTTCAACCTTAAATAGCCCAATTGAGGTGAATCCCTTTGGCATAATCTATTTCCGCGTCAGATTTATAGCTCTGTAGGGGTTTTGATAGCTTGCATTTTGTTTTAACCTGGTTTAGGTGCCAGGTATTCATCTATTCTAAACTTCAACAGTAACATTGTTTTAAAAAATAACAGTTCAAAGACATATACAGTATGAACTTACAAATATTCTTAAAATAGTACTTTAGAAACTTTTTAAAAGAACTGAAATTAATTTTCTCTTATGCAAACATGCCTTATATGCTTTTTTGATGGAATAGCAGTATCTTATCAGTGTTTTATGAAAAAGACCTTGAATTAGGATTTTCTATACATCATAAAAGGCTATTACCTTAAACTCCATGAATTAAGGTAATTCAAACATTTCTCCATATTATGGCCCTAGCACCAAAGACCCAAAGCAGTGATGTTGCAATTGAACCATCCTTAGGTTCTAAACCCCCACTGGCGGCCAGGGTTCTAGGTGCTCAATTCTTGTTGACAGTTGTGTGTATTGTAACAGGATTATGTCCCTTTCTAGTGAAAATTGTTTGCTATTCACTGGCACAGCTTAGAAACAAGGCCAGTTTGGCTCAGAGAAGGGACCCTCTCACTTTGTCTCCCTAGACTAGAGTAACCAGTGTCTTCTGCAAACATCTGAGCCACTGAAAAAGATAATCTAGATTCAAACTTGCTCTTTAACCCTTTTATCTTAATTCACCTATGCTTTCAGTATATAGGAAAATGTCAAGTAACATGTGTATTTTCATCACTAATTGACTTACTACAAAAACTATGAGCAAAGACCTTTAAATACCTACTAAAATGTAAACACACTTTGTCCCAAAATTCATTCCATACTACACAGTACAGTCTAAAACAATGAAAGGTACACATCGTAATTTTTAAAACTTCACTAGGATACTGATAAATCCTACCTAAGAGTATAATGATGAACATAAAGCAAAATAATTAGGACTGGGGAATAACTCTGCAAGGTTATCCTAGCCTTCAGTTTCTGGGCTACTCTCCAGTAGCATCAGGATTAGACATTCTCACCTTCTATCACACTAAATATGCTTTCACAGGTCAGCTATATATCTTTTTTCCTACGTGACTAGGCACGTTCGCATAAACTGTACCTAAAACTGAATCCTACCAAACAGCAGCAAGGATATAAAATACAAGAACAGTAACACTCAAGTCTTTGTCTCAGGCCTACATGATATCATTCTAAACTCTTTGAAGCCAAGCCAAGGGTTTTTCTTTTTAACTCCCTTACACAAAGCCTGTCTTTAAGATATTTCAAGTTATTGTCAATATTGTGAGCAAATAAGCATATCCGGAAATTTTCTATTAATTTGTAATGATTAATATAACCAAAAAAGTAAATGGTTATCTAAAAGGAGAAATTGGCAGGAAGTCGTTACATAACTTTTGAAGTTAAGAAAACATTCTTTTTCTTAGAATCAAGAAAATCAAATATACAGCAAAGAACAAATCTAACTTCCTATCTGCTAAGTACATATACACCTTTGATCTGATGAATTTCTAGAACAAATTAAAAATACAAATTAAAAAGAAATGATTCAGTACTTAGGCTCACATGCCAGTTAATAACTGTCTTTGACCACAAGAAAAGTACTTTTCAGTAGGAATAGAATCCTACCCATTATCATATAATAAATTTGAGACTGTTTAAACAAGATAATTCTTTTAAAAAGCAGCTAAATCAACACTATAAATTTTAAAATGTAAAGCAGACTATGCTGACATCACAAAATTAGCAATTAGGAATACCAGGAAAATGTATTAAGGATCTTTAACAAAAATAATTGAGTAGAAGATAATATAAGTAAGACTTATATTCATTTCCTCCCTGCCCGCATTCCCACCTTAAAGATCCCACTCTATTCACAGCCCTGGAAGAAACAGTCTTACTGTACTTATCGGTTTACTGAAAAATAAACCAAATATAAAATTACATTAAAAATCTAGTAAGCCACTGAAAGCATACCTTAGAGTGACAATGGAAAAACTCTCTAAGATTTAACACTCCATAGGTGCTTTTAAATAGTACATTCATTGAAATCAATATAAATGTGCACTTACATTAAATAAACTGATACACACGGTTTAGCAACGTCTCAATAATAAAGACTAAGGAGTGGGGAGAGATCAAATATTACTAACATATTAAAACTGGCAAAAAGGTAGGAAAGAACTGTAATGAATTCTATGAGATTCCTCTTCAAAGTAGGTCATTACTGAATAGTTTATATTGTGTCTACTTTTAAAAAGACAAGCTTAAAGGAGAAGATTCAATAACGCTAACAAAATCCATTCGTTTGAAGATTAATGTTGATGAAACACTACAGCAGCTGTTCTTAAAAGACGTAGAACTTCTTGGAAAAAAAAAAAACTGATTTTGGCTAGGAAAAGGGATCCTCTAACTTCATCTCCCTGGAATAGAGTGACCATTGTCTTCTACAAACATCTGAGCCTAGCACTGAAAAGGACAGTTCCAAACTTGCTTTTTAAACTTATCTTCATTCACCTATACTCCCAACATATAGGAAAAAGTTATGTGTATTTTCATTAATTAACTGACTATAAAAATATGAGCAAATCACATTCTAGACCTACTGAATGAGATTTTTGTTTGTTTGTTTTTTGAAGGGAGTAGATCCTAGCATACACATTTTGTAAAAATCAGACAAATTTAAAAAATTCGTCCCAGGTCATTAGGATATGTACCCTTGGTAGGGATGGAGGGAGTTATTTTAAATCATGTGGTCTGAAAAGGCCTCTCTGATGAGACTCTATTTGAACAGGGAATTGAATGAAGAGAAAGAATGGTTACTAAGAATACCTTGGAGAAGGTGGTTTCAAGCTGAGGTAACCCCAGGTACAGAGGCCTGAAAGACCAATGAGCTTCACGTGCCGGTGGAACAGCAAGAAGGACACATGCCTGGTGTGAAGTGAGCAACAAGAGTAACGTGGAGAACAGTTTGGCCACAGCGTGTATGAAAGTGAGGACCAGAGCACAGAGTGGAGGGGTTGCCTTTGCTAGAAGAATATGGATTCAGGTGCAGATGGGTAGATTTGGTGGTGGAAAATGAGAAGTTCTCTTGCTATTTCTGTTTCTGTAATGAAATAAGCAGCAAGATGATCAGCCACAAGTGAGAAGGCGGTGGAGATGTTGGGTGTTGTTAGGATGATTCTTTTCCAGGAACAACAAGAAAGCCAACTAAGAAAGCTATTTGAAATAGTGAAGCAGCTACTTAATTCCTGCCTGCCCACATTCCCACCTTAGAGAACCTACCCTCCTCACAGCCCTGGAAGAAACAGCCTTACACTATCAGTTAGGTTTAGGTTCTATCGCACTTAACAGAAACTCCACATAATATGGCTTTAACAACTTTAAGGTTATTTTATCTCACACAGAAAAAGTTTGAGATAGGCGATCCAAGATGAAACTGTGATTCCATAAAGTCTCCAAGGATCCAGGCTCCTTTGGTTGCTCCATTCTGCCATTCAAAGATCCAACCTGTGTGTCAGGTTGGTAGCAGGAGCAAGGGATGAAGAAGGGCTAGCCTCCTCCTTTTCTTTAAAAAAAAAAAAAAAAAAAAAAAAAAGACTGCCTGAAAGTCTCACACATCTCTGTTGCATCTCATTAGCCAGAACTTGGTCACAAGGCCATACTTAGGAAATTGGTGAATGTCTTTTAGCTAGGCAGTCATGAATCCAGCTAAAAATTTGGGTTATCTAGAAACAGACTCACAGACATAGAAAACAAACTTATGGATACCAGGGGGAAAGAGAACGGGAAGGGATAAATTGGGAGTTTGAGATTTGCAAATACTAACTACTGTATATAAATAAAAAGAAATTGACACAATATTGTAAACTGACTATACTTCAATAAAAATACACATACAAAAAAATAAACAAGTTTCTACTGTATAGCATAGGAAACAATATTCAAGATCTTGTAGTAATCTATAATGAAAAAGAATATGAAAAGGAATATATGTGTGTTCATGTATGACTGAAGCATTGTGCTGTACACTAGAAACTGACACAACATTGTAAACTGACTATACTTCAATTTTAAAAATTGGGGTTCTCATTAAGTAAGAAGGGAAGGACAGATGATGGAGGGACTAGTCATTTCTGTCACCTACACATCTCATGGCTTTTAACTCCCCTCCACTATCATTATCCTCTCCAATAATACAACTGAATAGACACCTAACTGAAGCTGAGCCAATAAGATTCTGTGTCCCAAGAATTTGGATTTGGGACACAGAAATCAAGTCAATTTACTTCTGAAGAGCTGAAGTACAAGACAGAGCAGACTAGAGCTTTACAGAGAAAATACAAGATTGTACAAGATAATGGAACAAATGAATAAAGGAAAGTAGAGAGATGAGGCTGCAGAGGGAGAGAGAAAAATCTAAGTGTCTGACAACTTCCTTTCCCATGAGGCCTGTATGCAATTCTTTTATCTGGATTCTGTATAACTTCCCTGTTCCTTTATACAGAAATCCCTTTACTTGAGCTAATTTACGTGGGTCTCTATTCCCACCTACAACGAAACGATCCTTAAGATACTTACTAAAATAGATAAAATAGAATTTCCTTTAGAATTTTATACTTTTTAAGTGTCTGAGATAATTAGGAATTGATACCTTTCTTTTAAAAATTCAGATAACGGCAGGTAAGCTTTATAATGCCTCTTTTTGTCTTGCCTGCCAGGAAGATGATTAAATTTATTACACAGTCACATGGCAATTTCTGGCTAAAGCACAGAGACTGTAGTAGATTATATTACTGCTTCTAAGCACTCAGTGAAAAGTTTATACTTCACCATGGATATCAGGCTTGGCCAGATCATTTGCTCTGGCCAACGAAATTGTGTATATATGCCACTTCTAAGCAGAAGCTTTAAGTGCTGGTGTATGATTCATCATCACTCTTTTCCCTCTGCCATGCCTCCTCTCAGAAAGAGGCTGTTCCTTCATCCTCAACCCTTGAAAAAGATGATATGGAACAGATCCCACCAGGATGTTGACCTAAACAAGCATTTCTCCAGTGAAGATATATGAATGGCCAATAGACATATGAAAAAATGCTCAGTATCACTAATTATCAAACAAATGCAAATCAAAACCACAATGAGGTATCACCTCACACCAGTCAGAATGGTCATCATTCAAAAGTCCACAAATGACAAATGCTGGAGAGGCTGTGGAGAAAAGGGAACCCTCCTACACTGCTTATGGGAATGTAGTTTGGTGCAGTCATCATGGAAAACAGTATGGAGATTCCTCAAAAGACTAAAAATAGACTTACCACATGATCTAGCAATCCCACTTCTGGGTATATATCTGGACGGAATTCTACTGCAAAAAGATACATCCACCCCAATACTCATAGCAGCATTATATACAATAGCCAAGACACAGAAGCAATCTAACTGTCCATCGACAGATGACTGGATAAATAAGTTGTGGTATTATTTATATAATGGAATACTACTTGGCCATAAAAAGAATAAAATAAGGCCATTTACAGGCCATTCCCTCCCTTGGAGGGACCTAGAGATTATCCTTCTAAGTGAAGTAAGCCAGAAAGAGAAAGAAAAATACCATATGATATCACTCATATGTGGAATCCAAAAAAAAAAAAAAAAAAAGAGGACACTATGAACTCATCTACAAAACAGAAACAGACTTGCAGACATAATAAACAATCATATGGTTACCAGAGAAAGAGGGTGGGAGGGGATAAATTTGGGAGTTTGAGATTTACAAATGTTAGCCACCATATATAAAAATGGATTTTTAAAGTTTCTTTTGTATGGTACAGGTAACTATGTTCAATATCTTACAATAACCTTTAATGGAAAAAATATGTAAACGAATATATGTATATAAATGCATGACCGGGACATTGTGCTGTACCTCAGAGATTGACACATTGTAATTGACTCTCCTTCAATCAACCAATCAATCAATAAGAAACAAATCAGGATGTTTGTTTATGTGTTGGGACATCGAGGTATAACAGAAAGGACAAACAGGACAAAAATGTGAGGGAAGCACTAGGAACAACCAGAGTTTCTATCTCAGTGCTTATCACCACCACTTAGCCAATTATCTAAGCCAGAAGAGTCATCTAGAATATAGCCAGAAATATAATATACCTCCTACATCCAATCTATCACCTCTTTATTATCTCAAATCCCCCACAGACACTACCTTAGATCCTGACTACCTCTCCCTTGGGCTAATGTAGTAATCTACTATTTTGTCTATCTGCTTCAATCTCCTTCCTCTAACCCATCCCCTACACTTCTATAGAGTAATACATATTCCTAAAATGATGTCACACCTTTGCTGGAAACATTCCACACAAGAGTCACACTTCAGCTGGACACGTAGGAGTTGGCCCCGAACAACCCCTCTCCAGGCTCCCTAGAGGTGTCACAATATTGCAGATTCAGGTACCAGCTATGCCACTTTTTGGCCACAAGTCACTTTACCTCTTTAAGTCCGGTTTTTTGGTTGTTTGTTTTTTATAAAATGAGAATCATGATGCAAATTGTACCTTGTACCTTTCTTCTGGGCATTAAATTAGAGAAATAAAATAGACTCGGCAAAGTGCCCGGTCACACTGTCGAAGAACAATAAACACTTGTGGAATAAGAGAACAAATTCTCTGGCTAGATCACCCATGAACACTTCACAGCCCAGCTTATACAACTGTTTCCCTTCACTAGAAACTAAGCAACTTGAGAAAGAGGCTGCGACTTACTAATCTGGGCATCCTGGGACATAGCACAGTGCCCAGTATAAAGGAGCAACTCAATTAATGGGTAAAAGCTAAGTAATCTTTGAAAGGTAAAATCCCTAAATAGAGGAGAGAGAAAGGCTAGTCAGACAAAATAAAACCACTAACTGTATCTCTCCCTCAGGCCCTTGTGTAACTTCATGTGCCTTTAACTGTGTGCTAAACAAGAACTTGGCCTCTTGGGTGGCTCTTCTGTATTTTACCCAAACTCACACTTGCCAATTTAATTACAGATGAATTCACAATGTACAGACAAGGAAGGCAAGGAAAGTAAAGAATATTTCAAAACTCTTAAATGTGGCTATATTTGTTTCAGAGTAGAGAACATTTCCTCAAATCCTGAATAACTTAAAGAATGTTTGCACATAATCTCAACACTACATTTCAAATGTACAATTCCATTCCCTATAAACAACTGACACTGCAAGATCAACAGAATGTCACTCTCAAGGGTAATACAAATCAATACATTCTGAAGAGATGCAAATATCTTTTTTCCATTTTGACAGCAGAATCTCCCCTACATGCGCATTTCATTGCTTCCTGTCTGCCATACAAAATATAATTGTAAAAACAGTAGGGTTGTCGTATTTCTGAAATATATAACTGAAATTCAAGAGCTTTTTTGTTTTATTTTGAAGGTGATTCCTTGGATATGGATTAAGGTTTTCAGTGAACTAAATGGACATTTTTAAAGAGGTATTTTATTTCAAACAACCCAAGAAACAGTTTTGCCCAGAACATCCAAAAATTCTTGCTATAAAGATCCAACAAGAAGAAAAATGGAAGCTTGCCAGAAATGCCAAATGATGGTATGGTTTACACTATAATTGTTACTATTCCAAAATTGTAAACATAACAGGTAAAGGCAATAGGATAAACCATCTAGTCTACACTGAGAGATTATCCAACATTAATTTAAAGGATTTGACAATGATAAAATGTTATTTCTCTTAAATAGTGGTTCCCAAAAATTGTTTATCTTACTACCATTAGGGTGAAACTTAAGAAATTGCTGTATTTGACTATTCCTGCCCTATAATAAAGTGGCAATTTTATACTCAACCCTTTTTTAACCTGGTATTTTAATCTTTTCCTGAAATACACATTGTCTATTTGACATCTATAATGTTCTGCATGAACTTCTTTTAGAGCATTTGCCATACTGAATTGTAATTAATTGTGGTGTGTGTGCATTGATGTTGTTTTTAATGGAGGTACTGAGGACTGAACTCAGGATCTCGTGCGTGCTAAGCATGCACTCTACCACTGAGCTATACCCACCCCTAATTAATTGTTCGTAATTCTTACTCTTAGGCTAAATTGTGAACATTTGCAGACAGAAACATTTTCTCCATTGTCTTCATGTTCCTGGCCCCTGGCAGTGCTCGGCACATAGCAGTTCTTACACAGTAACTGACAACCAAAAGTAACATATATTTGAGAACAGAATGATTGGTTAGGAAAGAATATATAAAAAAATAAAAGGCAAGTTCTAGTAAAAGTATACAAACTTCATTAAAGTCAATGGCTTCAAAGCTTAATATCTGCTGTTAAACCCAAATATTTCCTGAAAATACAGCATTTAGACTACTACTACTCCATACCAAAGAAATAATACTTGTGAATTTTCAGAGAGCAATTACCCAGTATAAAGATCTCACATTTCTTTCTCTTCCTTTTTCATTCTTTCTTTTTTTTTTTTTTTAAACTGTCTGCTTCAGTACAACACCTTGGGGCAAAAGGTGAAAGGAAGCAGAAATGCTCTAACAGGTTAATTTCATTCCTTGCTTAGACATGTTCTGATGACATAAAGGGGGGACTTCTTAGAGATGATTCTAATGGTTTAAATAGGGTTGTTAAAACACCTGTGGATTTCAATCTTTGTTGTACTACCTTTTAAAGTTAGTACTATCATTTTTTAATGTGTATATCTTTTAAATGTTTGAAATTTAAATATTTTATTATCTTTTTGAATTGACTAAAACAAACCTAGTTAATGTACTAAAGACAACTATGTACTTCCTATAGTTTGATCATAAAAGAGAAACCAGAATACAAAGTATATTAAGACTCAAAGAATTCACTGAGGCTGAAAGAAAGCTTATTAATATTTTTGAGAAGGCTACAAATATTAAGGAAAAAGTATTCGAAGTTCCATAAGAAATCCTGGTCACAGATTTCAAAGCCAACAAAAGGAGACTTGAAAGACTAAAATGAGCAACCGTTCATCTGGCTGTTCACCCAGGCCTCAGGAGGTATATTATGACTGTGTTACCCCTGGCTTCATAATTTAAAGTTCAGTCCTACTCATTAGGTTTCAAACTCAACTTCAATATTTTTATCTAAATTTCTGAAGCTATCATATAGTAAGATATTTCATATCCCATCAACCAAACACAGCTCATGAATAAAACACAAATTCTACTTAACTTTACCAAAAAAGATGCTTGTTATATGAAAAAGGAATAGTGCCACAGTCAACTAAGTATGACAGGTCAACAGAACATAGCTGATCAAACCAGAACATGTTCAAATATCAAAACTAATGCCACTCTAGTTAACCTTAAAGATTACTACCAAAAGACTGTGATTTGAGGATATATGTGTCAAGATTTCTTTGATTTATATTTCAATTTGATGAAAATAATTTAGAAGTTAGAGTAATCACAACAAAACTAAAGATGATAGAAATTACACGATAAAAGACAGAATTTCCATAATGATTGTAATCACCATAACAAACCACTGATTTTTGACTAGCCAACTTGCTTGCTACATCTGATTTTACTGTTTAGCCATTTATTATAAATCAATACACAGATGATAAAAACAAGTAGGGTAGACAACTGTTTGGTTTATATGATTAACTTGCAGCAGCTGAGCTCCACCTACAGGCAAAATAAGTTTCTCTAGAATGTTTTAAAATAGTACTTTCTGGAAGAGGCTGCAACTACCACCACACTGCAGTTAACATTCAGTGCACATTAGAATCACCTGTGCTTTTTAAAACTTATGGTCCCATACCAAAAGTTCTGATTGACTTGATCAGGGTGGGGCTTGTTCTCAGGTGATGCAAATTATGGAAAAGCTTGAGAGACTGATTTGAACCTTTACCAGCACAAATCTTTATAAACATTTAGAATACGCAAATATCGTATTTTCCTTCTTCTAAAATTACTTGATTCCCACTATACCGACCCTTTATCTTTTTCAGAGATTAAATTAAGTTCAGTTGATATGTCTTATCCCTGGTAGACTGCAAAAGACCTGAAGTGACACTACACTTTTTCTAAATTACTTTTACATGATTCTATGCCTCAGAAGTAATAAAGAGAGTGGTGGGGATTAGGGTTCTTTACCCTATATACACACATTAGAGTATCTGGAGAGATTTTACAAAATATTATTGCCCCGAAGTTACATTATGTTCTTAGAAGTTAGAAACGTGGTACTATTAGGGGATGAGGGGAGAAGTAACCAGAACAGCACAAGAGGGAGACTTCTGGGTAACGGTAATTTTCTGTTTCATGATCTGCGTGATGGGTATATGGGTGTATTAAGTTTGTAAAAATACACCAACCTATATACTTATGATATGTGCATTATAAAATACAGCTCATACAAATATATCCTGAATGTACATTACACTTCAATAGAAAGTTAACAAGTTAAAAAGGACATGCCCAGGCTTCACTGCAGACCAAGTGATTCAGGATCTTTGGGAGTGGCCTGGGTGTCAGTATTTCTTTTTTAACATTCCTCCAGTTAATCTAACATGGAGTCAGCAGTAAAAACCATGCCTCTAATGAATCACAAGTGTTTTCATTCATCTACTCACCCACTCACTACACAAATCTTAATGAACAACTGCCATATACCATATGCTTATTTTACTAGACTCAAAAGACTTAAAGGTAAGTAAGACAGTCTCTGCAGGAGCTCACTCTAAACACAGGAAGCGGGCAAACCCGTAAACCTCATGTGATAAATACAAGCAAGGTACTTAAAAGGTCTCGAGGACAAAGTGATTGGTCAAAGGATTCACTCACTTTTTTTGTTCATTCATTTATATACATGTCAGCCGCCAGAGGCTGGAGAGGGATTCGAGAAGGTGAGCTGCCCAGCTGGAAAAAGGCGCGAGAAGCTGACATAATGCGTGAGGAGCCGACATGGAGCAGACCAGCACTCCACCGCAGTACAAGCGAGCGGCTCACGCGCTCAGGCGTCTGCACTCACTGGTCCTTTTATTATGCCCGTGCATGCGTATTGTTCAAAATGCGTACTCATGCTATCAGCGCATGCTTACATGTACTTCTTACCCCACACACATGCAAGTTATTGTGAACTTTAACCTGGGTCCCACGACCTACTCACTTAAGACTGCGACAATACATATTTGGGAACCTGTGATGTTTGACCATGGATAAATGGACCCAATCTCTGCCTTCAAGAAAATTACAGTACAAGGGTACACAAAGAAGAAAAAAAAAGGTATAACCTGTTGTCATACTGACCATCACGGAAGTGTGAGAAAGGTGCAACAGGAATACCCTGGGGAGTCAGAGAAGGTACTACCAAGTTGCTGACCCTGGAGGTAAGAGGACATAAACTTGAACTAGTCCAGGAGCCCTGGTGGTAAATATTAGTATTCTAGAGGAGTGCTTCTCAAACTCTCCTAACGTATAAATCACCGGAAATCCTATTAAAATGCAGAGGCTGATTCAGAAAGTGTGAGGTGGGGCCTGAGACTCAGTATTTCTGAAAAGATTCCAAGTGATATTAATGCTATTGGTCCACAGGTCACAATTTAAGTAGAAGGTTTTTGAGGAAGATGGGTTTTCAAGAAGGAAAAGACCAAAAAAAAAAAAAGAAAGCCAAATTCCATAGCAGAGACTAAGAAAAACAAAAATTGGAAAGCAGCCCTTAGATTTGTCAAGGAGGTAGCCTTAGTGAGGAGTTTTAGGGGGTGATGAGGGAAAAGCTAGAAGATGTATATGTAGAAATAAATGGGAACTAAGGTGGTGGGGACAGGAAATAAAATAAGAGGTTTTGTTTTTACTCTTAAATGCTCCAAGAGGCTCAAGTCTATGCACAAGCTGAAGGAGGAATGAGTGAAGAGGGAAAACTGAAGACAAAGGAAAGAGGATGGAATAATTTTGAATGGGTAGAAAGATTCTCAGCTTTAAAGAGAAAGAAGAAAAGGGGATAAAAATTAGTCTGAAAGGGTAGAGAAAAGGATAAGAATTTCTCCTGTTTCATGGCACAAGCAGCCAGGTGACCTGATGAGAGAGTGAATTTAGGTTTAGAGGAAGCACCCAGGAACAGGTAATGAAGAAGCATTGGAGGCAGAGCAGAGGTGGGACTTGCACTTGTCTGTGTGATTCTGCTCAGCAGCATCCAATGGTCAGTATAGGCTTAGAGAAGGGGAATGGATAAGAAACAGAGTGAGACTGATAACATTTTGAAAAGGAAGGAGGCAAGGGACAGAAATCCTTAAGAAGCCTTAAGTACAGTGAGAGGAAAGAAAGGGGAGAAGGGCGAAGAACTTTGGATTTTTCCTTATTGAACCTCTAAGTATTTTTCAACAGAACATTTAGGGAAATATTGTACTCCATGAAAATTTGTTGGAAATATATTGTTAAATATCATTCCCCAACTTACATATTAAGTACTCGACAGATCTGCTCATAGGTTTAACATCCCAAGTGATAAACAACTTCAACATAACTGATTCCAGATGTTGCTTTACCAATAGAAGCAATACCACCAATTTTCAGTAAAATTATACTTTGAATGGCTCCTTGCCTAAAAGGCTGGTAGGCTAGTCTAGTCCCTGATCCTACTACTTGAATCAGAAAATGACCTGAGGATAACAAGAATATTCAAGCACATCCAGACGAAAAGTTTGTATACACCAAGAGCACTGCTTTTTGAATACGTAATGATTTCATACTGACATCCTATTTGGCTGGCAGCTATACCCATTATAATTCAACTTAGACTGAGCAGTAATTTTCCTTTAAATATAATTATCCTTTCTTACCACATTACAGTTTTTTAAGACTCTTAGAGGTTTTTTTGTTTGGTTTTTTTTTTTTAACATAAAATTAACTTGAGACTTCAACTACAGTGAAGCTGGTATAACTGACCAAAAGCACTAATGATTTTGGTAATTTTTTGTACTCTAAGTAAGTGGTCATGAGACAATCATAGAAGTTTCTAGACAAGAGACAAAAAATTGTATTTTCCTTTTGAGATTCTGTACTTTCTCCTCTATCCTGACCTTATTTTTCTTTTATTTCTCTTTGTAGGTAGGAGAGACAGGATGAAAGAGGGAGAGAGGAAGATGTGAATATTGAAAACCTGGGCAAAGAGGGGAAGAGTTATAAATGGATGTTTGGTGTTCCCACAGTTTACTAAGGCAAATTTATCCAAATAAGCTTTATTTAGTTCTTATAGAAAATTGCTAAATTTTAAGTTATATTAATTATAGGGTATACAAGTATTTGGAACTGTCTTAACACCAAAAGAACAGAGTAGAGTTGAGAATTTAAAAAGCACTTAAACATGACAAATTTTTGGTTCATCTATTAAAAACTCAAAATGTATTTTTGTCACATTATAAATGAAATCTTTAAAAATTCATTGTTCTTAAAAATCAGCAAATGCATGTCTTAAATGAGAGAGAGATAAAATATCTTTGATTATATCTGATAAGAGGCCCTCAGCTCCATGTATGTATAAGCATATACATGATCAACAAAATCTTCAGGCAGTAGTGGCCCGAAGTTAATCTACTATATTAAATTATTCAATGGTGATTACTTGAGTATCAGGTGAATGTTGCTGGGAAAAAGATATTTAAGGTAACTTCTAAGTACCATTTCTGAATGCGAAGGTTATATCATTAGCAGAAATTTCCGAGAATTACTTTTCTAGTTACATAAACAAAAAAAAAAAATTGAGGGAGCTAAGTGATGACAACATGGAAATGCTTTTCATTTTTAAGTTTTTCTGATGAGGATGGGAAACAATGAAAAAAAGAATGTTGTTTATATATAGCTAGGTCTATTTTATCCCCAAATGTAGGCCATCCAAAGAAAACAAACACTACTATTTTTAAAGCGGTATTATTTAAAATATATACCATAAAAGTTGTAATAATAGAGTTACAAAGGAGAGTCTTTCAATTAAGCTGAATTTCAGGAGAATAAAATGTTGAGTCAAAAACTTCAACCACTCTTTACCATCAGACATTTGCTGAGATTTCTTTTATGATACCACTAAGATTAGGAGAGACAGATAGTATAAATCAGACTTGAAAAGACATCAGTATTTTCAGGCCCACACATTTCTTACCAGTTTTGACAGACTTTACTCACCTAAATCAGAGGACATCTCCTTCTCTTCTATACCATTACTTTACTGCTTTCTGAGGGGGAGGTAATTAGGTGTCTTTATTGATTTCCGCTGGGAGGAGGTACCAAGGACTGAACCCGGGACCTCTTGGGTGCTGAGCATGCGCTCTACCACTTGAGCTATACCCTTCTCCCACCATTACTTTACTTTTCTTGTTGGTTTTAAACAAATAGAACCTTCCACATCTAGCTAATACATCTCTTTCCCCAAATATAAGACATTTTAGAGGCTTTTAATGAAGACATCAGAAACAAATGAAGTTGAATTTGACTCATAGAGTACTGCTGTGATTAAAACTGGTCTATTTGCTTTTAGGCCTCCAAGTGGGCTAATTTAACACAACTGATACATATATCAAATGTTAAGAAAATAGTATTTTAGAAAATAAATTGGAAAGAGGACTCAATCTTAATTTAAAGTAAAGAACAAGAAGACAAAAACTCTAATACCGGGAAGCGCCATGCCTGCCTTACCTGCGGCTAACTGATTTCTTCCCCACTTCACCCTCTCCAGCTGACTTAACATTTGCACTTGTGTCCTTTTTCAACTTCTTTGCAATTCTCTCTCTCATCAGGTTCTTCTCATCACCATCAGCATATTCCTCATGCTCCGCACCTTCACAGTCTGCATCCTGCAAAAATTGAAATGGAGGATTTGCTGGGCAATCCATTCTCCCCCTTCACTTCCAGAGGTCCATCTCAGACTCTCCTCACTGCATTCTCAGCCAGGTTTACTTCTTGTTTTGTTTAGTTTTGAATGAGTAAGGGCTTGAAGAATTGGCTGCAGGTGGGAATACCCCTTGGGGTCTGCTGTAGGCCAGCGAGGTAAGTACAGCAGGGCCCAGGAAGGGTTGTTGCTCAGTCCACACCCAGCCCCTCTGCGCGGCACAGACTGTGCTCACTCTGCGTCCCCCAGGATACTGTGGCCATCTACATCCCTACTCTTTCCCAGTGGGAAACGTGGCTTCTGGAGGCAGTTGGCCAGCATACTGACCTCTCCCAGGGACTAATTCAGGTAAAAGAGGTGGAGATAGAGGAGCTGAGATTTCTTCCTGTAATTTAAGTCATAGCAATTACTTCTCTTCTCAAAACCCTCCAGTGGATGCCCAATTCACTCAAGACCGTATACAATCTGTACCTCCCTGACGTGATCTCCTAGATGCCAGGATGGCAACACTAGCCAACTCTAGAGCTGCTGTTCTCTCCAGCCTGAAACACTCCCACTCCCTGCATCTGCAGCGCTCGCTTTCACCTCCTGCAGGTCTCTGCTCAAATATTACTCTCTCAGTGATACTTCTCTTGATCCCCCTATCATGGCAGAACCACCTACTTACCTCCAGTACTTTCTATTCCCCTTTCGTGTTTTTTATTTCCTCCAAAACATTTACCACTCATCTGATTTACTATATATTTTAATTATTTATGTAATGATTGTCTCTCTCCCATAACTAGAGGAAGTACTCCGTGAGAGCTAAAATTCTGGACTTTTTGCTCACTGCTGTATCTTCAGCTTCCAGAACAGCTCCCAACATTAGTAGAGAGAGGAAAGGAAGGAGAAAGGAGGAGAGAGAGAGAGAAGAGAGGACAGAAGAAGAAAGAAACTACCCCAAGTGGAACTTCTCGTGTAATTCTCTGAGCAGGTGAGCCATGGTGAGACAGGATTCTTAACTTGAGGTATGTGGACCCTAGAGCAGTGGTCCTCAAAGTCTAGTCCTCAAACTATAAAACATGGATTGTTTGTTTAAAAATATAGAATCTTAGCTCTCATCTCAGTCTTACTGAACTAAATCTCTAGTGATAGAAATTGTGAGAATTTTCAGCAAGATGTTTAAGAAATTCTTTAGCCTTAAAAGTTAATAACCACAGACATATGTCTTCCATGCCTGGTCCTCAGGAGATCTAAAAAAATCCCCTGTAAATTCATAAAATTTTGTTTGTGGATATCATATATTTCCCAGAAGAAGGTGCCCAGTTTTAGTCACTGCAAAGGATCTAGGACACAAAACAGATTGGAGACCACACACTATTCTTAGGTGACCTCACCCCCACCAAGACCATAAGAACATATCAATCAGTTTACATCAGGCCTCGATCCTATCTTCCAGACCCATATTAATGTTATACAGATTCTTTCAAGTTAACTGAATCTCAAAATGCACAAAATTAAGCACATTATTTTTCATGTCTCACCCCACCTCAAGCCTAACCTTTCTTTTGTACCCACGTAACAAGTTGCCCAAATCAGAAACCCTGTGATTGTCCTAGACTCCTACTTCTCCCTCACCTCAGAGAATGGAATCCATCACCTCTTAGACCTCTTTTAAGTCTCTCTCTCTCCCATCTCACAGCTGTGGTCTTCTATCAAGTTCTCCTCTTGCCATAGCTTCCCGATAGGGCTCCTTGACTCCAGTGTGTTTCATCCAATTTCTCCTCTATCATGTTGCCAACCGTGATCTTCCTAAAATGCACAGTTGACTACTGCACTCTTCTTTTTAACTAATCCCCTTCAATTGTTCCTCATTACTTTTAGGGTGAGATTTAAACTCCTCTCCATAGCCTGTGAAGCTCTCTAATATTTGGCTTCTCCCTACCTCTCCAACCTCAACTCACTCTCCCTCCTGTCACTACGCTCTGGTCACACTGGTCTGCTTTCAGCTCCTGGAACACATCAAACTCACTCCTTCTTCAGATCCTTTTTGCATGCAGTTCCCTCTACCTTTAACACTCTTCCTCCCTGCTCTTCACAAGGCAGGCTCCTCCTCAAACTTTAATGTTAGCTTGGACTTCCTAAATAAGGTATAATTTCTACTTGTCACCATGTTTTAACATGTGCTGTTCTCTGAGATAGAGGAATCCCACCCTTCACCAGTTTCTTTTTTGACTTAGTTAACTCCTAATTCTCCCATAAGACACAACACAGCATCATTTCTTCCAGGAAGGTTTTCTTGACCAGGTTAAATAGCCATCCTTTCTCTATTATACATGGTGAGAGGGAACCCTCTCTTTTGACCGTGGTAATAGATGAAGCTGCGTTCATGCATGGACACTTACGTACTTCCTTCTGAATTACTACAATACACAGATCAATGGGTTCTTACATAAAGTGACAAATGTATGACCTGAAAAACTTGATCTCTCATATATAAAGGAAACCCTGCCTTCTGTTTTATCAGCTTTAACAGCCAGTACAACTAATGAAGAAAAATCACTAGAGTCTCGAGAGAGAATCTTCTGAAATGTGTGTATAAAGAAGGAATGCTACTATAAATGACTGATCCAAGAGTTTCCCATACATCATGTAAGATGGGGCATCTATGTTTTAACTAGATCAAAACATAATAAAATAAAATCAATGACATCTAAATTTTGAGTATTCAAATAATGTCAAGTGAGGAGAAAAAAATAGGCTAGAAATTCATATATAAGATTCCAATTTTGTAGGGAAACACACGCACATACATATACTTGGAAGGAAAATTTCAATACCAAAATAATTTAGTTTTCAAATCTTTCAATTTTTTTCAAAATTATACACATATAATTATAAAAGTTTACCTTTTTACCTTTTAAGGAAAAAACTACCTTTTGTAAAAAACATTATGTTTAAGGAAAAAATAATTTAATCTTTCATACAAACCTTGAATTGTCTATAAATTGTTCAACTATATTTATACTAAAATTAATACTCACATCATTTAAATCTCCTGCTGCATCCCCCTTTTCACTACAAAAACAAGAAAAATAAGCAAATTTTAGCTTTTAAATGAGACTAACAAAATTACTCAGTTATCCAAAAATTTAGAATATTTTGCTGAGACTAATAGTTCAAAAACACTTCAACATAGAAATTTTCAGAATAGCATTGTAGAGCAAATGGAAACATTCTAAAAGGAAGTTGTTTTTATAAATAGAATAAAAGGTATGCTTCATTAGGACATATATGAATTCACTAGAATTCTTTAAAAAAAGGAAACAACAACCAACAGTGCTATTTTTATGAACAAAGGGCTGCAGAAAACAATTTCTTCTATTGGCTTGATGTATTCTGGCTGAAGAAGCCAAATCCTTCAAATACAAGGACATTAAGAAAAGACTATTCTGAAATAGTTTTTGAAAATGACCTAAACTCAGTACAATAGTATTTTAGTCCCCCTTTGAGACATTGGCCCAGTATATCATGTGTAGTTACATTCAACAGTAAGACACCTTCCTTTTGCAAAGAGAAGAAACAAAAATAGTAAGAAACTTTTCTGATAACTCCTAAAATATGTAAGAAATAATACTCAGTGAACTGGCCCAAAATGTAGCAACTTCTTCACAAAACCCTTCAAATCTAATTTGCTTACCCATGATTCTGAGACAAAAATGATTCAAGGAAAAAGTTAGCAATGCAAATCTGAATTAACCATTAAACTGTTAAAGCAGTTTCCTAGTATTCAAACAATCCCAAGATTTAAAAGTTTAACAATTGATTTTAATTAGTTCAACAGAGGTAGCGAGCAAGAAGAGTGAAAGTGACTAGAGTGGTTCTCCCCAGTATGCTGGAAGCTCTGCTGCTATTGTCACCAAAATGCTTTAGTTCTTTAGTTAGGTTGACAAAATTTGACTTATGAGAACTGACTGTTTACTTACAGAGGAAGCAAGAAAATTATCTGAGCCAGAAAATAACTTAGGATCACACGAGCACCATACTAACCTTTCAACAGCTGGGACAGAGCTGAGATGTGGATCATCCTTAAGCAAGTCATGACTACTCTTGCTTTTTCCCTTCATGCTCTAGAAGGGAATGTGTGATATAATCATGAGTGGGGAAAAAACAGTCTTCCAAAAGGACAAGTTAGCAAATTTGCATAACATCTAGTACTGACATACTGTGGTTAGCAAAAGGTATATGGCTCCTAAAAATTTCAGTATCAACTGAAGCTTTATAAGTAAGAACCTTATTCTTCCATTGACCAAAAATATTTTTAGAAATACCTTTTATTTCAAAAGGCTATATATCCTTTAAAATAAGTTTACTGATTACTATTTCCAAATACTAAATCCTTATTATGATTTACAACTAAACTAATTAATTTTAGTCCCATTCTTCACTGTTTAACAATTTTGAGAACAGGTTTCTAAATTTGATAGGCTTTACTTTGAGGCAAATGCATCAATTCTGAAATTTATTTCCATAATGAAAATAATAGATTTTTAAATTTCTGTATGAACATGGAGTTCACGTTTCAAAGACCTCATCAGTTTAAACATGCTTATAGTCTATTTTCACAAGGCAAAACAAACTTTTCTCAGTTAATCTAAAGATGCTATTTATCTACAGTTTTAAAAAGTCAAAGAATCTGAATTATGCAATTAATCTGTATTTCTACCTTACACACACCAAGGAGCAATTAAAAAAAAAAAAGATAAAACATCAAGTAATTACTTGGTAATACATTTGTCCAACAATGAATACTGAAAAAAAAATGTTCAAAATCAGAAGATGGTGTAGTAGAAAGAACACAGGGTAAGAAGAAAGGTGATAATTGGGCCAAATGAGTTTCAAAATCTAATATTCAATAATTCTATGGGTTTTAGTCCAGAACTTGTACCATTTGGGGAAAGAAACTTCAGAACCTTTGCCTACAAAATAGAAATAATACTAGCAGCCTTGCCTACTTCATGCAAGAGAGTAAGTGCAGATATGTGCAAAAGCGTACAAGCGAATATAAAGTGACCTCAACTAAAATACAACTTGAACATCTTTTTTTCATGCTTTCCTTCCCTAAAATTTCTTCCTCCTGCATTTCTAGCCATGACTGTTTATTTTCATCTACTCTAAGAAAAATTTTCTTATTAATTCTCCTCATGTGGCTCCCTCATGGAGTCATAATCACAGACATTATAGCCATAGTTGGCTTCAGACCCTCTGGTTAAGCCTCTTAGTTAACAGATCAGAAAATGAGAATTACACTAATAAAGAGCAGGAGTAAGATTAGAATTCAGGTCTTTAAGTTAGCCCATTAATAAGCTACACTATTTCATTTACTTGTTAGTTTACAGCTGTTAGTTTAATTAACATTTTTAAAATGGGTTCTTATTTATCTCCCAACACTTAAATCAGCTTGAAGGGAAAAGAAGAAACTTGCCTTACATTAACTTAAAATAAGACTTAACAATAGGAGGAAACTGAATTAATCTGAAAAATCATTACTATTTAAAATTTTAATTAACTTTTTAAGTTAAATTAGCATAGAAATGTATGATCAAAAGCAATTTTTCAGATGGCCCTTCCCACTATAGTAGACTTTGAATCCTGCTGGCAGAGAAAACAAATTATGAAAGAACTGAAGAAATTTGGAGATAGTCTCAAAGGGTGTAAAAATGAATTCAGATATTTCTCTTTTATGTCTGTTCTTTCTGAAAACCTATTTTAAGGTTCTTATTTATGCCATCAGGTAACAATAAATTTAGAGGAAACAAAAACCTAATATATTTAAAAATAATTTTAGAAAAAATTACATAAAAGTCACTGGCTAATTAAAAGGTTCAGGGGCCGAACAAAATACTAAATATACTTAGTGAATACAGTGTAAGGAGCTCTGTAGTAAATTCAAAACTATCTGTAAGCAAATCTGAAAATGAACATCAAAGAGGATGTGGGAAAATCACATTATTACTTGGCACTTGATACCTAAGAATACAGAGGCAGTGAAACAGTGGGAACTAAACAGAGTACAAGTAGAAAGAAAAAAAGCAAGAGGCACGGTAGTACCGGGGAACAACACTGGTCAAGAAGTTGGAAGGTCTGGGCCTCAACCTCTAACTATCTCTGTGTTAATTTTATGCTACAGTACCCAGTTGTTCGGTCAAATACCAGTTTAGATGTTGCTATGAAACTATTTTTTAGATGTGATTAATAATTTAAATCAGTAGACTTCAAGTAAAGCAGATAGTTTATCCACCAAAATGTAAGTGGGTCTCATCTAGTCAGTTGAAGGTCTTAATAGCAAAGACTGTTTTCCAAACAAGAAGCAATTTGGCCTTAAGACAGTAACATAGAAACTCTGCCCGACTTTCTGGCCTGCAAATTTTGGACTCAGAACTGTAACATTAACTCTTCCTTGAGTCTCCAGCTTGCTGGCTGGCCTACTCTATAGATTTTAGACTTGCCAGACCCCATAAGCACATGAACCAATTCCTAAAAATCAACCAAATCTATCAATCTCAAACTCTACCTCTCATTACCCTCCCCATGACACACACATACATACATATATATATAAATATATTGTTTCTTTGATGAACCATACCTATTATATTCTGTGACCTTCAGCAGAGAATCAGAAAACTTAACAGTTGGAAAAAAATCATACAGGCCACTTAATCTAGTCTCCAACCCAATGCAGGAATCTCCTTGACATCACTGTTAGTCAACCAGTATCTCAACACTTGAAAGGAGTTTAATACTCTCACACACTCCCACATAAAAATCACCTCTTTTTAGATGGCTCCCACAACTGGACAATTCTCTAACTGGAGGAAAAAAAAAATCTATCCATGTGTAATTTTCAATCGCCTAACCCAGAAACAATGTCTGTTATTAGGTATACTCTGTTGAGTTTAGGTACAAATAGATTGGCAGGCAGGGTAACAGCCCCTAAAGATGCCCACATCCTAATCCACAAAATGTGTGACTGTGTTACTTTACTCGGCAAAAGGGACTTTGTGGATAAATTAAGAATTTTAAGATGAGGAGATTGCCCTGGATTATCAGGGTAGGTCCAATGTAATCACAAAAGTCCTTACAAGAAAGAGGGAGGCAGGGGAGTCAGGTGCAGAGTGATAAAAGATGAGAAAGACTTGACCCGCTATTGTTGGCTTTGAAGATAGAGGAAGGAACCACCAGCCAAGGAACACAGGCGGTCTCTAGAAACTGGAAAAGGTGAAGGAATGGATCCTCCCCAGAGCCTTCAGAAGGCAGGCGGGCCTACCAACACCTTGGTACCTAACCCAGTGAAGCCTACTTTGGACTTCTGCCCTCCAGAACGCTATGATACGAAATTTGTTTTGCTTCAAGCCACTAAATTTATGGTAATTTGCTAGAGCAAGAATACAAAATAATACAAATATGTTAACATCTTTTTTAAATTAGTTAAATATAAACAATTAGAAAAATAAGAAAAGTTTAATACAATTTAATGGAGCAAAAAATATTTTATAAAATTAAGACTGTTTAATACTCCTGACAACCTCTGTACAAGTGGTCTAGCAGCATTCTCCAGGCCATGCCCAACCCACCTCCCAAATTTGGCGGACACTTTAATTTCATAGGATAAATGAGAATAGGACAAAAATATTCTTATTTTATTCTCGAAAGTGGTATATGTGTCTTTCAGGATAACTTTTTCTGGGTGGGAAAAAAGCCTCTTTATAGCCAACTCTGGAGTTGAGGTTAAAATGTTAATATATCTTATAGTGAGAGAAACACTGTGTATCAATGTGACTGTGACACAATTTGATCACTATTTTCAAATTTAGCTACTGAGATACTTTTATACTGGACCTACCATTTACCTTGCCTCAAGAAAACTACTTGTCTGATTGTAAGCTTTCACTTGAAAAATATTTTCTGACATTTGTAATTAAGTTATACACAAAGGGTCAGGAGTAAACTTAAAACCAATACAGACATTTGAATGAAACTATTATTTAAGAAAGCAATACAAAGGGAGGGATCTTCCAGATAAAAACCTTTCAAATGTTTGAAGCCGAGGATCACATTTTCACTTAGTTTTTACTTCTCCAAAGTATATCAAGTTCCTCAAGCAGTCCCCAAGGAAGATCCTTTTTGGCATCACCCCCATCCTCCTCATGACCCTTCCTTCCTCTGGATGCATCTAATATGTCAGTATCCTTCTTAAATGTGTTCAGAACTGAACAAAATGCTGAAAATGTGATCCCCCAAAATGCAAAGAATGTTAAATTCCTCATTCCAGAGACCTTACTCTTAATAACTCAACTAGAGCTTACAGGCTATTAAATCTGATGCCTATTCAGCTGATTTCATTAAACCAAAGGACAGAATATACACATACTCCTATTACATTTGAACTTACTAGTTCAAAAAATCAGGCAGAGGTTGACAACAAAGCTCTCTTTGGGCAGAAGTGTTCAGTCAGCTATAAATCCATCTGAGTGTACTATCTCCCAGATCACATTTCCTTGTGTTGTCCACAAGAATAGCATGAGAGACTCTGACAATGTGCTTTCCTGAACTCAAGATATGTTATTACAGCATCCTCCTATCATGCAATCCTATCAAAAAGGAAATGAAGTCAGTCTGGCAAGTCACTTAACCAGAGTCTCAGTTTCCTCATCTATGAAGAAAGGAAGTTGGACTAGATCCCTTTGAGCTATAAAATTCTATTATTCTAAAAGAGATTTTATCAGGTAGTAAGAGATACTGAAATAAATAGTCAAGGAAAGCTAACCTACGTGGGAGAGGCACCTTGTCATGAATACTGAGTAGGGTGAAGCAGTGTCTGTAATCCCACACTGGTAATCCATAAACCAGAGACGACTCGACCTTATTTCTCCTTTCACAGAAAGTAAAGCCTCAATACAGACTTTACCAATTATTAACTTGTGGTGTTAGGTTCTGGAATAAAGCTTAACACTGTGGAGTCACTGAAAAAAGAAATGTGATAAGCAAATAAATAATGAAACAATTATTTTCAAGCCCTCTAGAAATATTTAATTCTATGCAACCACTGAAACTGCAAATTGTTCTTAGTCATTGTCAAAGACACTGACTTGACTTGGCTCTAGTTATTTACATTTGAAAACAGCAAGGCTAAATTTTAAAAAATATATTGGTCATAATTTTCTAGTATTCAGGCTCGCCTTCTCTTTTCTTATCAAAGTCTCATTTTACCCAAAAGGTAAGAGTATCTGAAGGGTGCTCGTAGTCTGAAGAACAGTACAAAAGCAAAATAAAGAAAATACACTTCCATTTCTATTCTCTCTAGAATTTATCTCATGTGCTTCAGAGAAATTTCCTTTTCTCTAAACCAGTAAGTTTCGACAATTTTGTTGTTGCTCTCTTTTCTCAAGCTAAACTCACCTATGACTCCATTATATAAACACACAGAACAGCTAAATTCTGCAGGCCATCTGCATGGTGTTCCAAGACCCAATCGTACATGAAGAGTGGGTTGCTGGTGGGTCACGATGTACAGGTGTACACCCATCCTCTCCAAGACTGCTCAGGCTACTTCTCAGGACCCTGTGGGAGTGCTCAGGAAGGGTACTAGGCCAGCTGTGCTGAGCTTACGGCTTCCTACCTCAGAAAGCTGGACTACTGCGGAAGTTTCTCACCAGCCCTCTAGACTACCTGAGCATGAGGGCAGCAGCTGCTGCATGATGATCATGATCATATTAGTGGCCAATATTCTTTAGCTCTCTGAGAATAAAGTACAAATTATAACATAGAGTATATTGTTTATTTTAAGACGTTTGACTTTCAAAACTGCTTTTTAGGATCGCATGATGTATCAAAGTAAGGACTAACCATTTATTTATTTCACAGCTCTAAATGGTACATGTTACTCCCATGTCACAAAGAGGAAAATGGAGGCTCAGAGAGACTAAGTTATCCAAGGTCACAGAGTGTCTATAGAAAGTGAAGTGCCAATATGAGTTTGTATGATCCCAAATCCATGCTATTTTTACTTCAACACACCGCCACTCAAAGATGACACAAAGTTTACCATCAAGGAGCTCACAGGCTAGGACCCTATATAATTAATGAGTTAGAAAAGGGTATAAACCTTGAATAGTATACTATGAGAACATAGGCATATGCTTCCACGTAATAAAGTTAAAAGAATGCTTTCAAAAGGAAAATATAAGTATCACAAGAAAGGCAGAAGTTAGATCAGAAAAAGAAAAGATTAGGGAAAACTGGAAAAGTCATTTAGAAAAGATAGTATTCTAGGTGTTGAAAATAAATATGACATTGATATTCAGAAGTGGGACGGCACACTTCGCAGGGAAAAGGACATGAACAAAGACATACAATAAGGAAAACACAAGGCGTATTTGTAGAACAGCAAGTAGTTCAGATCTGCTGACAGTGTTTCCTACAGCCCCCAGATAAGGTTTCCAGGGAATTCACTACATGTATAGATTCCCTGGTCTCTTCCTTAGAGATTCTGATTCAGTAGGTCTGAGATGGGAACTAGGAATATAAGTTTTTAAAAATTACTACAAGTGATTTTTATCAGTAGGGAAGTTTAAGAAATATTAGACTAAAGGACAGAGTTAATCATGAAAGCAGAAGCTTGAAATAATAGGCCAAGGAATTTGGCCTTATTTCTACAGACAACAGAAAGCAACTTTAACATCTTAATGAGACTTCAGGAATTTATTCTGATAATAACAAGTGGAAGGGGGAAAAAGAGAAGGGAGATGGGAGACCAGTCTGTAGTCCATGGCAGCAGCCCAGGCTAGAGATAATGAAGGCCTGAACAAGGGTAGTAGCGAAATAAATTAAAAGGAAAAAATAGATTTGAGACACAGCATAGATGAAAAATTGGTAAGAACAATGCAGCTAACTGGTTGTGCAAGGAAAAGATAAGAAAAAAGTTCGAACTTAATCTAACATTCTTCAAGGGACACTGGTATCAGGGAATTAGAAAGAGAAGTCACAGAACAGGGAGAAGTTTAGGAAGAAAAGATAATAAATTAAGCTTTGGCTAAGGCTTAGGTAACTAGTGAGACATCAAACAGAGAGATGTCCAGTAGGCAGCTAGATAAAAGAAAAGTCAGCCTAGAGATACAGATTTGAGGGTCACAAACAAACGTGATAATTTTATCACACAGCACCATCAATTAAAAACTCAGATGAGAGAAATGTGATGACACACAGTAGGCTTAGACCACCTATTTGATAATGGACTTTTGGTTGCAATGTTCTTGGCAAAGAGGAAAGAATTTACTTGGTCTTTCTACTGTTTAAAGTGTTTTCCAGGTTTCAGAGCAAACGTAAAGAGCATGCTAGAAATATCTATGGTGGTATCTTCCACATTTTAACCTTGTAGCAAACACAAATTGCTTTTGGAGTATCAAGTTCACTGTATTCAGTATAAGTTAACCATTTTTTCTTTATTTTGTGCAAAATTAAGTCGCAGGAGGAAGATAAGCCTTAAACATTTAACACACGCTGTTGTTGCAAACAGAAAAAATTCAAACTAAATTTCCGAGAAAAGTCCATCTCAGAGCAATTGTGAACAAAACTTATTTTAGACCAGAAATTTAATTCAACAAAAAGATTGATAGAAAAATTCCTTTCGCCCACCCTTGTTCTCCAAGGCTGCTCAACCTCATACTATGTAGGGCCCTCTGGGAGGTAGGGAAGAGCAGTGGGCCAACTGCACTGAGCTGCCCTTCACCCCAGAATGCTGTGCTGCCAGTGGAATTTCTTGCCAGCCTTTTAGATAGGTTGGGCTTGAAGGAGACAGTTTCTGCAGTATTCAAAAGCACATTAGATAGAGACTTTAATAGCTATAGAAACTTAAGTTCAAAATTCTGATTCTATGACCTCCTAATTACATGGTCTTGGTCAAGGAACTTGACATCTCAGCATTGATACCTTCACTTACAAAACAGGAATAATAATATCTATACCACATGGTTGCGATAGAGATAATACAAAATAAATACTTAGCACAGGGAGGAGGTAAAAAAAAAAAGAAATCATGATAATGTAGTATAAGTGCTTTGATGGCCACAGACAGATTATTATGGAAAGAAGTTAAGCTCAGCCTGAGTGGAAGTTGGGGGTAGGGGAGGGAGGTAGAGGTAGTGAGGAGTTAATAATGGAGCTAAATCTTAAAAGGAAACACAAGAATTAGCCAAATTTGCTTTTTCAAGCAAAAGAAAAAACAGGGGTGGATGGACTCAGGGGAAGGCATGGATATGCAAGGGAACTTGACATCTTTAGAAAACATCAAAGGGAAACTTGACAATTCCCAGATCTAACATTCGTGGTTTTTTCCATTTACAAATATACCCACAGGATCATGATACATAGTAAATCTTTCATTTTCATTAAGGGACAAATTTGAATCACAAATAATGTAAGACTAGTACACTGACATCTAAAGAAGATGACTTCTGAGATACCGGGGGTGACACAGTGATGATGCTGAGAAGGAATAGTAAAAGGAGGTTTTCATAGAAAGATTAATTTAATTTTGACACCTAAAATAGAGATGTTTCAAAACACTAATTCAAAAAATACATGAACCCCAATGTTCATAACAGCATTTTTACAATTGCCAAGATACAAAGGCAATTTAGATGTCCCTCAACAGATGAATGGAGAAAGACGTAATACACACACACACACACACACACACACACGCACACACACAGAGAGAGAAATATTACTCAGCCATAAAAAAGAAGGAAAATTAGCCATTTGCAACAACATGGATGGACTTAGAGGGTATTATGCTAAGTGAAATAAGACAAATACAAATACTGTATGATATCACTTATATGTGGAATCTAAAAATGTAAGAAACTAGTGAACATAACAAAAAATAAACAGACTCTCAGATATAGAGAACAAGTTAATGGTTACCAATGCGGAGGGGCAATATAGAGGTGGAGGATTAAGAGGGAAAAAGTATTACATATAATAAGCTATAAAGATATAATATACAACATAGGAATATAGCCAGTATTATATAATAACTATAAATAAAGTATAAACTTTGAAAATTGTGAATCACTATACTGTATTCCTGTAACTTATATAATACTATACATCAACTATATTTCAATTAAAAACATTTTTTTAAATAAAATAAAATAAGAGACGTTTCCTAAAGGCAACTCAGAATGTGGGATAGGAGCCTAGAAAAAATATCTGGCCTTGTCTGCTAGATCTCAGAATGTTAGTATACAGGTGGTAATTGAATCCATGGTATCAAATAGATCAATAAAGGATACTGAAGACAGAGAAAAATAAAATTGTGACCAAAATATTTCTTACACGTGCCCATTTTAATTCAGTTTTAATGCAAGGAAGAGCGCTCCTATATGCCCAATATTAGACTACCAAAACCAGGCTCAGTGATGAGGGAGGCAAACGGATAAAGAAGTAAATACAAGGGTGACAACAATGTGCTTCTTGGTCAATGCTACTGTTAGTGTCAGTGAGAAACAGGTGACTATGTTAAGCAAGTAAAGCAGTACTAGGTTATGAACTTGTAATTATAGACTATAATAAAGCCTTTGAACCTCATCCTTTAGGTCTCAGAGTTCACTAATTTTCAAGAAAGAAAGACATCAAAATTTGGGGGAGTAAAAACCCTTGAAGATGATTTTCTTCAGACATATTTATCAGAATCACTGCTCTAAACAACTGTAGAGCACTGTATGTGTTTCAAAAATTAGCTTTGTGATAAAAGTAATACTGAGGAAAACCATACTTAAAGGCCTGTGGGAAGCATGGTGGGGTAAAAGGCAAAGAGGCAATGTATACTCCAAAGACATGGACTTCAAAGTGAGACTGACCTAAGTTTATAAGTTCAAATCCCAGCTCTAGCAACTTACTAGCAGTGAGACTTTGAGCAAATTATAACCTATCAACACCTTCATTTATTCATAGGTAAAATGGGAATGATAATACCTATCTTAAAGGACTGCACTGAGAATAAAATGAATTAAATATATATAAATGATATTAAAATGAATATAAGAACTTTTGCTTGTCACTGTTTATTATAGTAATGATAATAATTATTATTATCCAGCAAACCAATTAAACCAATAACAATTAAAATCTGAATCATAAAATTGAATCATTCTTTAACTCTGGTTCTGATAAAAAATGCCAGATTTTTTTAAAAAACTATAATTTTAGGAGGGCAAATCATCTCAGAAGTTGTAAATATTAGAAACAACAAATCATTTTACTAATCAGTTCAATGGACATTTACAGAATGTGTACTATGTAAAACATGCTGTGCTATTTATAGCAGGAGATACAAAAATAAGTGAGACACAGATCTGAATCTCCTTCAACATTCAGAACAAAGGGCAAATTAAGACTTTTACCTGACTAACTCGATTTACTTCCTCCTCTTCTTCCTCGGCTTCCTCTCCAAATGAAAGTAAACTAAAATTCCTAATCAAAAAAAAAAAGAAAGAAAGAAGAAAGAAAAAAAACGAAAAAAACAAAATCAGGAAGAAAAAGTTAAACAGATCTTATACATATCCTATTTTCAAAGCAACAGAATGGAATTTATAAGAAGAAACACAATCTATCAATAGACAATATTACTTAGTATTCAGGGGAAATAAAATATACTAAGGATCTATATTTCTATATTTTTAGCATAATATTAAGTGTTTGGCCCAGATCACAGATGCTTCATAGACTAATGATCAAAAATTCATCCTTAGTACTACCATTAAATACACTGAGTCAAGCATGACAGAAATAATGAAAGCTTTTAATTTTTATTAAAACTGGTTAGCAAAATGGGGATTTCTGAAAAACTAATAAACATATAGCACTGAGAGCACTAGAAATGGGAAGCAATTAATCTTGTGTCTGCCAAAATAATCTTAATATTTTAAAATTAATAAGTCATAAAAAATTATCAAATATAAAAACAAGCAATACACTTAGCTAAAAAAAAAAATCCCATGGTAAGAAAAAACTAAGTTTTATCTTTTTTGAGTCTTCAAACTAAAGCATCATAAGGAAGATAAATAATAAGTTATTAAAACTCTCTTCTCAAATACTGGAAAAATAAAAGACTTGGCAACAGAAGAGGAATTTTCATTTCATAACCTAGATGCAATCAATGACTACCACATCATCCCTAATATATTTGCTACACATTAAAAACAAAAATAAAAACACCCAATTTTTGCACTTATCAAGATAAATCATAATAATGAAATATTGTATCTGAATATAGTGACAGTGACCTTTCTCTCAGAGATAAATTAGTTAAAATAAATGAATAAAAAACAAAAGGAAATCAAATATAAAGCTATATGTTATTTTGCCACAAGATATCTACTGCTTATTAAAATGTCTGGCTCACATTTGACAGTTTATAAAAGCAACTTAACTTATTTACATTGTAGGACGTCAAGGAAAGAAACGAATATGTATTGAATACCTACACTATTGGGTTTTTTCAAATTCTCCTCATTTAATCTTCATAAGAACCAGGTGTTGTATTATAAATCTTCCGTTTTATAAGATGGGGAAACTGAAGCTCAGAAAGATTAATAAACTTTGCTTCTTATAACTGGGGTAGGCAGGATTATACTTAAAGCTGTCTGAATCTAACACTTACAAATACAAAAAAAATCCCTAATACAGATGTTACAATTCAGTAAAAGAGTAGGTTGAAATCTCTAATGTCTATTTCCACAAAATGGACAAAATTAATAATGTAAAGAATTTGTTCACAAAATACTGAAATATATTAAAGAAATTTCTATTTTTTTGAGAAAACTATCCTCAGGAAATAATCCAGAATACAGAAATGGCTTAATTTTTTTAAATATTTACAATAAGATTATTTTTAATAGCACCAAAAAAGGGGGAGTAAAATAATGTAATAATTTTTTAGCTTAAGTTTTTAAAGTTATATATGGTATCTGAATACAAGAAATGCACATTTAGGGGAAAAAAGATACACGCACACAAAAGACATTCATATAGATATTATCCCTCAGTCCAAATTTGCCTCCCCTTCACTAATAAACAATTGTGACAAAAGGAAATAAAGTGAACTAAATGAATCAGTGTTGCTTTTCAAGCTGAGTCAAAATGTTTCTACTATGATTACTTTGTGCCTTTGGGTCTCAATCTCTTTACTTCTTCGTCTGGTTTGTCTCTTTTTGGCCTTTTTGTTTCTCTTGGAGTGATGTCATCAAAAGGATTAAACAAAACCTATGAAAAGAAATATTTTGAAAACATTATTCAATTTTTTTTAATTTCACAAAAAATTAAAATCAATATTTAATTATGTTGCTATTAGTGTCTATAATTTTTCCTCACATAACCATTATAACTGTAGTGATATATATATACTAGAAAAAGTGCCTCCATTTCCATGGCCTCATTGTATTTTCCCAGTAATCCAATGTGCTACTAAAAGATGTTTTATCCCTATCTTAAAAAAGGGGAAAACAGTCAAGAAGGCATAATACATAACAAGAGAGACAGACTCAGGTATTTTGACTACAAATCAGATGCTCTATGGTTCTTGCTTCCTCAATGAAGGATCACTTAAATTACCTAAGAAATCACTTCATTGGGCTAAATAAACCTAATTCATCCAACTTTCTATTATGAGTTGAGCTTCCCATTCATTGAATTATCAGCTAAAGTTTCATCCTTGAATTCAAAACCTTCAATTAAACAAAATTCTTAGCCATCAATTGTGCCTAAATTACATAGATAAAACCTGAGCCATGATGTGAATTTATTATTAAGCCTATATCTGATAATTTAATAATGCAAATAACCAATTTCTCTTAAGTGATAATTTAAGTAATATATCTCATAATAATCATGTTTCTACCTCACAGCTTTTTATTTTGTGTGGATTATGTGGTCTGTCTTCGTCATCAATGTCTACTTCTGTCAGTCGCAGCATGTTATATATTGTATCCCCCGTAACCTATCAAATAAAAAGGAAGATTTAATTGCAAATTATTAAATTCATTCTTTGAAATAAGGAAAGCTTTCTGAAAGTATTTTTAAATAATTAAAAAGAGAATTTCATATTATTATATGAATACATGCATTAAATAGTGTAAATAGAGCAATGTCATCTTAAGAGGAAAAGGCATTGATGAAGTTTAATCCCTCAGTAAGATTTTTGGGAAATTTCCAATATATACTTAGTATCAATTTTATTAAAAATAAAAATATAGTGGAGGGGGAGGGTAGAGCTCAGTGGTAGAGCACATGCCTAGCATGCACAAGGTCCTGGGTTCAATCCCAGTACCTCCATTAAAATAAATAAATAAATGAACCTAATTACCCACCCCACAAACAATCTGAAAAAAAAACATAAAGTAAAACAAAAAACATAATGCCAAATAACCTCCTTCTGAATGACTACTTTTTGTTCAAACATTATAAATAAATTTAGACTTCAGAATATGGTATAACAAGGAAATAACAATTACAATGTGGTAAGTGCTTTGCAGACATTATCCCATTTAATCTTCACAAATATCCTAAAAGTAGACACTATCATTATCTTCCTTCTCCAGGTAAGAAAATCGAGGATTCTAGAAGTTATAGAGCCAACAGTCATGGCCTTTCTGACTTCTAACCACCATGCGATACTTTGTCTCTAATGTGTGAGTTATACAACATCAATTGTAAACAATGGTGCACAATGGAAACCTAAATCTCGTTTTATTTTTATTCTTTTTAAATAATAGAAAGGAAAATCTATGAACAGACAACCGTGTTGGAGTGGCTCAAATATGCCCATGCATTTCTTAATCCATGTGCTTACATATTAAGCAACGATATTGTATTGCATGCTTTTGGCATGACTCCTTTCATTCAACATTTCTCAAAAGTTCTAAAATGATACCAGTTTTCCAGTTGTGCTAAGTTTGTGTTTTCCCTTTCATATTCATAAGATCCAGTTTTGACTAGGATCTGGGGAAACCATTCTTACTGAACCAGCAGAGGGAGCCAATACACTAGTGATGTCTAACATGCGTAAGTCTTCAAACGGGAATATATTTAAGAAAAGGGAGAAATGTGACCAAAAACCCCGAAACCAAAAACAAACAAAAAAAACTTCAGAATCCCTTTTAAAGAAAACTACTGAAAATTCTATGAAAATAACGTTCCCTGATACGATGTTAAATGTCAGCAGGATTAAATAGGTACTATTCAAAGTTATATTTTGGGTAAAAAGTTTTAATGTTAACACAACTTCCATTTTAATTTAAGGAAATCTGTTATTAACAAAATAAACTTTAAACTACTAAATGTTATTACCTAACTGTCTTTCTAAAAATGTGAAAACAATATCAGCTGAGTGACACGGTAGCTAATAATATTGTTGATGTGATTTTAGAAAAAAGAAAAGTTAAAATTACAACCAATGACGTATTTGAAACACACATATACAAACTCCGGTGGTCCCTCAGAATTCATTATAACCGGAATATATAGTATTCCATCATTTTTAGAAATAAACAAATACCCTAGGGAATATCTTTATGAAGGCAGCTCTTGGATAACTTGATCATATATATCACTGAAGCCTAAGATAACGGAACACAAACCTTTCCAAAGATGGTGTGCTTATTGTTAAGTTCATCTGCTCGACCCAGTGTAAAGAAAAACTGGCTGCCGTTATCATGAGGGCCAGCATTTGCCATGGCAACCAGTCCTCTCCGATTAAAACGTAACCGTGAGTGGAATTCATCCTGAAGCATTGAAAAAAAAAGAAAAGAAGATTTAGTGAATGACCTCAGTTATAAGGCCCTTCATATTCATCTAACAAGCAAGATCCCATACAACTTCTAAGCCAAAACGCTTCAGTTTTACTTAACTGATTTTTCACATATAATCAAATCCAGTAGCTGTTGTTCCTTCAATGCTATTAAATTTGACTTCACTAACCTGTAAGAATCCTCTAAATATACTCATCTCAAATTTAGCCTATTTTGTGGAAATCTGCCTATTTACACAGAGGAAGGGTACTCCACGGTAATGGATTTCTAAAATTAATTCTCCTATTCTTCCCATCTGCCAAAGCCATCTAAGCTTTTAGGACCTTCTACTTTTCCTCTAGGATAATTAGTTTTGAATCACTGCAGAGTCTTCAACTATTTCCTTCCCAAACCCATTCTAAATGTCATGAAACAATTGTTTTCTTATTTTTTAATTCAAGGACTCTAGTATGATTGTGTTATGTGCTTTACTGTGTTTTTTAAAGTCTTAAGTTAAATCTTCTCTGAACTGGCACTGGTCCCATTTGCCAGTTTTCAAAAGAGCAGGAGTAAGCCCTTCTAAGGTAGTTTTCTTGCTGTGGTGGGGCTACATAACATGTACATTAGTCTTAGTTAATCGAATTTCTATCAAGACCTGAAATGACTAGACTCATTTATAATATAGCCATATTATGTAATCAATGCTTTTCAGAAAGGAAATTCTTTTTCCTTAATAAATTCTCAAGATATTTGAATTCAAAGGACCATAACTTTGTATATTGTATAAAAATAACTTAATTGAAAAACTTACCGAGATGATTGTATGACCTAAACATAATAAGCAAAAATCTCAGTTTAGAAAGAAATTATCACAAAGATCTATTCTGTTACACCAAATAATAAAGGAGTGCATCATACTAGATGAAGAATCTAAAATAATGAGATATCTCAATTTTTTAAATATAAAATAGTCTAACAATGACATTTGAGACTTTTTAAAATAATCATTTCACATGCTCTAAGGCCATTATCATCTGAAAGTTAAAGCAAACAGTTCAAGCATTTTTCTCAAGAATCATACAGTAACCTACCATAAAATTAAAGGATACTCCAGATACTCTATCCCATTAGTATAAATGTGAAGTTTGCCAAAATTCCCATATTTTAAGAGTTATTGATGTTTATTCATTCAAAAAACATAATATTGGTAACAACAGATTAATAAGTAACGTGTCCTTTAGCTTTTACTTGAACCCACTGTTATTTTTTAATATCTTAACTATGACATTAACTCTTTTTTTTGTTTTTAGATCTATGTCGGCAGCTAACAAAGCATTGACCTCTCTTGATTAAAATTCACACCCTTTTCTAACATTTTTTATGTTGCTTCTATCTTCTGGTTCCCCTTGTGATTTCTTGTTATGGCATGCATTCTGTGCTACAAAGGTTTATGTGTACGATTTATAATGAATTCTGCTATGGACTGAATTGTGTCCGCACAAAGTTCATATGTTGAAGCGCTCAAGCCCAATGTGACTGTACTGGAGATAGGGCCTATAAGGAGATGAAAAAGACTAAACGACTTTGTAAGGGTGAAGTCTTAATCCAATAGGGCTGGTGCCCTTATAAGAGGAGGAAGACACCGGAGCGATCTCTCTCTACCATGTGAGGACACAACAAGAAGGCAGCCATTTGCAAGCCAGGAGGAGAACCTTCACCAGGTACTGAATGTCAGCACCTTGATCTTGGACTTCCTAGACTCCAGAACTGCAAGAAGTAAATTCCTGTTGTTTAAGCTACCTGGTCAGATGTGTTTTGTTATAGCAGTTCAATATAAATTCTATATAGTGTTAAAAAAAATGTTTGAAAATAGGATGGCATATGCAATGTTCTAAGAGCTGCAGAGATCAGACACAGTCGGATATACGTTTTATAGCCTTTTTTCTGACTCATATTTTCCTTACTACCACTTTTAACTTTACCTGAATTCAATCTAGCATGAAAGTTTGTGATAAGACAAATGAGAGAGAAAGCTTGACAAGGTCTAAGTGCTGCTCTTACTCTGTTTAGTCCTAAATGTGTAATAACCCTGATTTTGTGCACTGATGTAAAATGCATTTTCTTCTTGTAGGACGCAATCATTTTCGATTAAGCAATCCAAGCTGACTTGAAAATTAATAATAAAAATTCAGTCTCACCTTGAACGGGGCTCCATAGACAGACTCTCCACCAGTCCCTGTGCCAGTAGGATCTCCCCCTTGGACTATAAAACCAGGTACCACCCTATGAAATATGGTGTTGTCATAATATCCTGGGGGAAAAAAATAAAAGTAATTTATCAATGTCTAAAACTAAGTGTATCTACAGTTAATACAACTAGTCACAAGATTTTTTCCCCCAGAATGTTAAATAGGCTCCTAAACCAAAATCTTTTCTTCCCTACTTATAAAATATCTACTTAAAACAGCACAATTTCTACAGAACCAAGGTAGTTGTTGTTTTGTATCTATTTCCTGGATTCTCTCAAACTCTGGATAAACAGTTTTCAAAATAAAAATTAGACTTTTGGTAAAGCTCTGTGGTTCTCAACTAGAGGGAGGAGGAGTAGCAATTATGTTCCCTGGGGGACACTTGTCAATGTCTGGAAATATCTGGTTGCCACACATGGGAGATGTTACTGGATTCTAGTGGGTAGGGGTCAGGGATACTGGTAAACATACTACAAAACACAGGAAACCCCTACAACAAAGAATTACTGGCCCAAAATGTCAACAGCACTAGAGGTTGAGAAATCCTTGCAGAGATAAACAACTTATTTCCTAAGTCTTCCTAGTCTCCCCATAGAAAATTAATTTACACAAACAATATACAAATCCAAAATACATCAAAATTACTCACTGATTATAGGTCTAGCATCATCAATGCACCCTCATCAAGAAACTTCCAATAAATGAAACAAATACTCAACACAATATATAATTGAGCCCAACTAGACTCTTAGTAAGTTTGCTAAATGATTTATATTTATATATCATATATTATTTGGAAGCTATAAACATACGAGAGATCATATATGATCTCCTAATAGGTTGAGGTGAAGTCAATTATTGAGTGTAGTCATAACTCAATCCATGCTGAGGACTGCAAAGCAGAGAGATGCAAAGAGCATACACAGTTCCCTAAAGGCTTCACAGAGCTACAGAACTGCCTGACACCAGATTTCTGATCCAACAGGATGATAAATGTCTTTATTATTTATATACAACCTAACTGAATACGACCTAACTCATTCAATAACAAATACTAAGTGCCTACTGTGGGCCAGGCATTTTGCTGCTACAACTACTGACATCACTCATAAAGACCAATGACATGGGTACTTTGTGATACTTTATTAGTCAAAACATGATTGTGGTTTATCATAATTAATAAAGTACTATAATACTGGAACTTGCAGACACCCTCATATTACTTAGATTTGCAAGCCATAATTGTATATAAAATCCACATTTTAAAACATGTGATCTATAATCTAACAACCGTATCCAGTATATAGGATGGATTGGAAGAAGTTGATAGAAAGAGTAACTGATTTTTTCAATCCCTTCTCCCTTGAAGAACTGTTGGGCTATATTCACAAAAGCTCCCCAGTACAGTTCTCCTTGTGGTTGCAAATAGAAACTATAAAAACCAAGAAGTCGAAAAGTATCTCTCCTGCATCTCTAAGTAACCATTTACTCAGATTAACATTGTACATAGCAGTCAGGCGTTCTGAGCCTTGCCTCTTGTTAGCTATGCAACTTTAAACTCAATTTTCTTTCTTTTTTTTTTTTTCTTCTGTTTTTTTCCTTCAATTGAGATATAATTGACATATAACATTAGTTTCAGGTGTACAACATGATTCAATATTTGTACATATTGCAAAATGATCATGGACAATAAATCTAGTAAACATCCACTACCATATATAGTTACAAATTTTATTTTACTTGTAATGAGAACTTTAAAGATCTACTCTGTTAGTAACTTCCAAACATGTAACACAGTGTTATCAACTATGGACATCATGCTGTATAGGCAATTTCTCATTATAAAACTAATAATATAAATTAACTTGGTGGTGTTCTGAAGATTAAGTAAGGTAACGTGGAGGTAACCTATAAATTTTCAAATTCAACATAAATAATAAACTTAATTATTTTCACTTAAACCCTACAAATTCATATTCAAATCTGAATATAAAACACACACCAGTCTATATCAAAAAATGAAAATAATCCTTGAGGCTCATAATGTGCAGCCAATCAACATTTTTTTGAGCACATGATCAGATTCACTTTTTCAAATGGGATCACTTCAAATTCCAGTATGAAGGAATGACTAGAAGTGACAAGATTGAATAAAAGAGGGAGCAACTGCTGTCCCAAGACAGGAGCATGGCTTATCTTGAAATGCACAGATTCAAGAATTCTCTAGGAAGCAGGATCTTTAAGACTCAGAGATCTATTATATGTGAGGGAAGGGATCATGAAAGAGGTCTTTACTACTGTGCTTTCAAATTGGGAAAATGGTCAAAAAGATACAAATTATCACTTATAAGATGAATGAATGCTGAAGACTGAACATACAGCATGGAGATTATAGTAATAATACTGTACTGTATACTAGACATTTGTAGATCATGTTCTCACCACATACACACACACAAAAAGGTAGCTGTGTGATGGGATGGATTTGTTACTGAACGGTGATTGCGGTAATCATTTTACAATGTATATTTAATCATCACATTGTACACCTTTTAAAAATCTTTTAAAAATGACATTGTCTATATACAATTTTTGTCAGTCATATCCCAATAAAGCTGGAAAAAAATGACTAAGAACCTCCCTTTAACTGTGAACACCATTTTAAGTGAGAGCTGTATCTGAGGCTGTGCTCCCATTGGCTCATTTTTATTCATTTGCTTTTTAATTTTGGAAATTGTACCTTTAAAAAATATGAATATTAAAAGATCTAAAAATATTATGACTTGTTTAAATCATATAATCAGTGAATTAGAATGAGGTTCTCTAAATTAAATTTTTAAAACCTTGACTTTATTCATTTAGGAGCATCTTAATTTAACTTAGAGTCTTCTCAAGCATCTTGTTAGCCTTCACAATACTATTTCTTACCTGTTCAATTAAGAGACTTGCTCAGTTATTTTTCTATTATTTTTCTATTCTTTTTCCTTTCTCCTTATATTCTCAGAAATAGGGAAATGTTTTTTTTGATGTTGTAATTAAGCTTCATCATCACTTAACTTAAGAACCTTATTTCTTCTTCAGTGTCATATTATATCCAGATGTTTTCTGTTTCTTCCATTCACCTGGTCATGGATTATAATTTACCATTTATTCTTTCTATGTTTTTATACTTTCATTCTTCTGTAAAATTTGAGCTATTGATTCTTCAAAACTTCTTTCCAGAAACAGTCTGGCTTTTCTGTGTCTACTGTGTTTCACGGCTCTGTTGACAGTTACTTGAGGCTTCTCTGCCTGAACTACCTGTCTGACTCAACTTCCTTCCTGCCTGCCATAGCAATTATTAATAATGGTCTTTACAGATGCCTTCTTTTCTCTTTTTCTTTCTAGTCAGTTTGGGGGTTTTTTGTTTTGTTTTGAAGGGTTTGTTTTTGTTTTTTGGTATAGGTATTTTTATTTCTTAAGTCTTCCCCTGGTAATTTATCTATTTGTCTAACTATCTATTTGGGGAGCTCTCACTGTACCCTAATACAGGTTATTTTGTGCTCTCCTTCACATTTTGCTTTTGACTCAAAATGCTGTTTTCTAATATCTTGATTAACTCTGCCTATCACTAAAAATCAGATATAATTTAGAAGGACGATGATTTGCCAACACTGGAGATATCTGAAACAATATGCAGTATATTCTGAAAGTCAACAAGCTACAATGTTTAGAACATTTAATTCCATAGAATATAGCAATATAGAATAAATTATCTACATAGGAATATAAAATAAATAAATAACATTCTATAGAATGAAAGAATATTTTGAAGGGGAAAACACTCAAGTAGATGTAATTCTGTAAAGTTCGTTAGAAAGAAAAACAATTATTTTACATCTCAAATATAAGAATCATTATTGACATTGATAATAACATCACTGAATGCTGCATGGAAGGCTTCATGGAGAAAGTAGAATTTCAAACAACATTAAAAAGTGAGTTGACTTGAACAGTACAGAAAGGAAGAGAAAGTAGTCCAAAAAGGCAAGTGAGGATATGAGAAGATTCGGGATATGAAGGAGGTATGAGTGGAAATGGGAAGGAACTGCTTAGGCAGTAAAGATTATAACCAACTGAAGGCACATAGTTATTTAGTACGATAAAAAATAAAATTGGAAAGCTAGGAAGCTAAGCTGCCTGAGGATTCAACTACCAGGTGAATAACTGTCAGGGCAAAGTGATTAAAAATGAGAGAAAGGAAGATGGGGTAAAAGGCAATCACAATCACACAGCTGAAATTCAAAGCAGTCTGGTGAAGAAACTGGCAAATTTGGTTTTACACTAGTTTAGTTTCAGCTGATAGTGGAAAACTTGAGTAAAAAAGTCCACTAGGCAATTAGATCTGTAAATTAGACCTCAGGTGAGACAAAATGGCTGGAATTCTAAATTTGCTAGCCATTTGGATGGAAGTAACACCTGAAGCATAAAGACAACAGACAACTAGAGGCAATCTTAGGGATGCCCACATTTAGAGAATGAAGGAACGAAGTGAAAAATGACCAAAGAAACCAAAAAGGATCAAAGAATTATTTGATGAGATAAATTTCTCTATTAAAGATATAAAGATTTATTGGGGGGGACTTTTTATCTCCTCTCTCCATTTCCTTGCACATAGCTCCAGACCTTATCAGTCATATCAACTCTCATCATTCATTACCACCATTTAACACTAGTTTGCAACATCGTGGAAAAATATGCTGCAGTTTATCTTTAAATTAACAAAAGTTCTTCTACAGAATAAAACTCAAGAATTATAATTACCTTCCAAACAAAGCTGAATGAAATTTCTGCAAGCTTTAGGAGTTTCTTTTGGCCACAACTCTATATCAATCTCTCCAGCTGTAGTTTTCAATAAAACCTGTAGAAAGCATATAACATCATTAAATTAAATTATCATTTTGCTTGATAATCAGTTGATTGGCTGCTCACCTTGAAGCATTCACTACTGAGTTTTCAACTTAAAAATAAAAATTAGAAACTTTGCTTGGCTTTTGCTATCCTCAACAAATTTCAAATATTCAGTGCAAGTCATTATACATTTTTATCTTTCAAACACTATTTTTGGAAATAATTTAGGCTTTAAGAAAAAAATAGCATATATGTTTTTTAATCACAGGGAAAAACCCTCATTCATCTCAAAATCAATAACATAAATTTGGTTTTGGGGTTTTTTTTTTAACATTTTTTATTGAGTTATAGTCATTTTACAATGTTGTGTCAAATTCCAGTGTAGAGCACAATTTTTCAGTTAGACGTGAACATACATATATTCATTGTCACATTTTTTTTTTTGCTGTGAGCTACCATAAGATCTTATATGTATTTCCCTGTGCTATACAGTATAATCTTGCTTGTCTATTCTACATTTTGAAATCCCAGTCTGTCCCTTCTCATCCCCCACCCCCATAAATTTGTTTTAATTAAGAAAGTTTCCCATGGCAACTTCTTCCAATAAAATTGTAGCAAATTAAGAAATTCAAGACCTATCCCAGGAAATCACAATACTATAAGACAATTTTACAATTACCTTTTAACATAGAAACACTCTACTTTTTCATTCAAAATCATGCCATTTCTTACTTACAAAGGAATATTCTTAATCTAATTCTGGGTTGTATATTACTAAACTGATACGTCTTTAAATTACCATCTACAGTAAATAGAATCTTTTGGTAGCCTCCTTCCTACAGCTCATGAAGGCAGTTACTCTTTGGTGGAACCAGCCATCTGGCAACAACCAAAATCCCTACTGAGCCCACAGGAGGAAACAGCTTATAACTGTCTTATTAATAACGACAAAAAACCAAAAAGAATGTTAGCTGGAATTCGACTTCTCTAGTAATACATACCCTACCCCCACCCCTACTCAGTGTACCAAAGTAGATTTATGCCAATCCATGATCAATGATTTGTGACCATCACAATCACTTTTGCTACAATTATCTTTCAATTTCTGTTTCAAAATCCCAAATTATACTGTCACAAGTTATATAACATTGATGAATTTATTGTATCTTTTTGGGCTTTTACTAGCTACATAGTCCTTTTACAATTATGCTTCAATGACCATGGGGGTGGGGTGGAGGATGTGAAAATATCTATATTGTGGAGGCTTTTCAAATGGTTTCCTTAACCTTTAAAGAAATATGAAAGAACTAGAAATGCAAATGTACATGATTTTCTCAATCCAATACACTTTCTCTACGAAAAGAAGGGAACATTTATCGAGCGCCTTCCATGTGTCAGCTTCTCTGCCAGACACTACATATCCTATCTCATTTAATTCTAACCTACAAGGTAGGTATTATTGCTCCTATTTTATTTATGAAGAAACAGAGACTCAGATAAAGAAACTTTATCCAAGGTCTCACAGTAAACAAACAAAGCCAAAGGCCGTCTGGCCGCAAAGCCCATGCTTTTTCTATACCACCATAGTGCCTCCACAAAGTTCTCCATAAATTCCATGCTACACTGGAAAAAAGGTCTATCAATCTCTAGGGCCTGCCACATGTCTCACAAGAAATCCTCAAGTTACCCTGGTCACAATTTATTTGAATAGAGAACAGTGCCAAAGTCAAAAGCAATCATACATTGGTTGGACATGAGCAAGGCCTTCTAACTTGGTTTGGGATGAAACAATGCCCAAACAAGATACTCCATATTGGATGGTGAAAAACCAATCCAACTGGATTCCCAGTCTCCTGGGAAGTATACATTTGGGATGCAAACTGAGAGGCTGAGTAACTCCCTCTCCCTCAGACTGTATCTAGAACAACACTGTGTAACACCTTCTGATTTTCCATGAGGCCTGATGTACCTCCCAATCTTAAAAGCACAGTGTACCTAAAAAAGACAATGCCCTGTCTACCTCTTCCCTGTCTATTTCTTGTATACTAGAAATAAAGTGCTATTGTTAAAGGGAACCTAGACACGTCCCCTCATCTTTGCAACTCTAAAGCAGTGATCTCCAAACTCTTGGTTAAGTGTGCATCTCTATTAGCAAAGGAGAAAAGGGGGGTGGGAAGGGAGGTAAGGCCTTGGAACATACATACCCAAAAAGTACATATTTAAATCCCACATGTAGTACTATATTGCTCTAGTATTACAAAAGAGTCACACAAAATAAAAATTTTAAGCCATTACATAGAAATACTATTTTAAAATAATTCTTAATTTAATTTTATTTACTAATGATACAATGTAACTTTTTAAAAAATAACAGCTCTATTGAGATATAATTCACATATCAAAGATTTACTCTTTTAAAGTGGTTTTTACTATAACCCACAGAGTTATACAACCACCACCACTATCCAATTCCAGAACATCTCATTACCCCAAAAAGAAACACTGTACTCATTAAGGGTCACACCCTATTTCCTCCTACTGGCAACCACTAATCTACTTTCTGTCTCTATGGATTTGTCTATTGAACATTTCATAAATAGGCATACCTCAGAGATACAGTAGGTTCAGTTTCAAACCACCACAATGAAGTGAATACTGCAATAAAGTAAGTTACATGAATTTTTTTGGTTTCTCAGTGCATATAATAGTTATATATATGTATAATATAGTCTACTAAGTATGCAATAGCATTATGTATTAAAAAACAACATATATGCCTTAATTAAAGAATACTTTATTACTAAATATTGCTAAACATTTGCTAGTCATCTCAGCCGGTCATAATCTTTCCACTGGCAGAAGGTTTGAAATACTGCAAGAATTACCAAAATGTTGGATCAAAGACTTAAACGTAAGACAAGATACAATAAAACTCCTAGAGGAAAATATAGGCAAAACATGATCTCACATACATCTCAAAAATGTTCTCCTAGGGCAGTCTACCCAAGCAATAGAAATAAAAGCAAGAATAAACAAATGGGACCTAATGAAACTTACAAGCTTCTGCACAGCAAAGGAAACCAGAAATAAAACAAAACGACGACCTACAGAATGGGAGAAAAGTTTTGCAAAAGATAAAACTGACAAAGGTTTGATCTCCAGAATATCCAAGGAAGACATACAAATGATCAAAAAGCACATGAAATAATGCTCAATATCACTAATTATCAGAGAAAGGCAAATCAAAACTACAATGAGGTATCACCTCACACCAGTCAGAATGGCCATCATTCAAAAGTCAACAAATGACAAAGCTGGAGAGGCTGTGGAGAAAAGGGAACCCTCCTACACTGCTGGTGGGAATGCAGTTTGACGCAGCCACTGTGGTAAACAGTATGGAGATTCCTCAAAAGACTAGGAATAGACTTACCATAGGACCCAGGAATCCCACTCTGGGCATATAACCAGAAGGAACCCTACTTCAAAAAGACACCTGCACCCCAATGTTCATAGCAGCACTATTTACAACAGGCAAGACATGGAAATAGCCTAAATGTCCAACAACAGATGACTGGATAAAGAAGAGGTGGTATATTTATACAATGGAATACTACTCAACCATAAAAAACGACAACATAACACCATTTGCAGCAACATGGATGTCCCTGGAGAATGTCATTCTAAGTGAAGTAAGCCAGAAAGAGGAAGAAAAATACCATATGAGATCACTCATATGTGGAATCTAAAAAAACAAACAAACAAAAGAACAAAACAGAAACAGACTCATAAACATAGAATACAAATTTGTGGTTGCCATGGGGGCAGGGGGTGGGAAGGGACAGACTGGGATTTCAAAATCTGTAGATTTGACAGGCATATGCAGAATAGATAAACAAGATTACACTGCATAGCACAGGAAAGTGTGTACAAGATCTTGTGGTAGCTCATAGTGAAAAAAATGTGACAATGAATATATGTATGTTCATGTATAGAAGAAAAATTGTGCTCTACACTGGAATTTGACACCACATTGTAAAATGACTATAACTCAATAAAAAAAAGTTTTAAAAAAAGAATGGAAAAAAAGGTTAAGATAGCGAATTTTGTTATGTATATTTTTAAATAAATAAAAAATTAATAATAGTTACCAAAATGTGACAGAGACACGAAGCAAACAAATGCTGGGAAAATGGTGCCAAAAGACTTGCTCAAGGCAGGATTGCCACAAGCCTTCAGTTTCTAAAAAATACAACACCTGTAAAGTGCAATAAAACAAGGTCTGCCTGTAAATGGAGTCATATAATGTGTGTGCTTTGTCTTGCTTCTTTCACTTAGTACAATGTTGCTTACAGATTGGAGAGGTTCATCTTTCTATTCTATATACTTCATTTTTAAATGTCTTGAAAATCACAATAGCATTATGTTCTTACTGATAAATATGTCAAGGTAGAGAATACATTGATGACAAAAGTTCACCATTAACAATAATAGAAACCCAAAGTTCAAATGATCTTCATAATAATTTCCAATTTTTGACAGACTTCCCATGCTCCACCTTTTTTAATGATTTGCTTATATTTACATTATTACTATTATTCTGAGAGCTGGTTTAGTTAATCTAGATAGCATTTAGATGGAATGGAAATTCATCTAGCAAGGCATTAGGAAAAATTACACTATGATATATAAAAACTGACTGACTGAATCACTGAATTTATACGTTCCTTTATATGTATAAACAGTATTGCATTTAAACACCGGCAAAAATAAATTTATAAACAGAAGTATGCACATTCTCACCCTGCACCCTATGGGTGGTTTGGCACACTCCCTGAAGTGTGCACTCACTAGTTTAGAAACCACTAAAGAACAAACTAATGCACATCATCCCTCCCTCTCCAGGCTCTGGAGTCAGGCTGCCCGAATCCAAATAACGACCCATGTATGAAGGGAAAGGGAGCTTCCTTACCTTGGACATATCAGACACTACTATGACTCAATTTCCTTATCTAAAAACAGGGTAATAACTGAACAAGCAATGGATCACTGAAGAAATCAAAGGAAAACTCAAAAAATGCCTAGAGACAAATGAAAACAGATATATAACATACCAAATTTACAGGATGCAGCAAAAGTATTTCTAAGAGAGGTCACAGCAATACAGGCCTACCGCAAGAAACAAGAAAATCTCAAACAATGTAACTTTACACCTAAAGGAACCAGAAAAACAAATGAAGCACAAAGTTAGAAGGAAGAATACAATGAAGAACAGAATGGGAAGAAATAAAACAGAGACTAAAACACAACACAAAAGATCAGTGAAATGAAGAACTGGTTCTCTCAAAGGATAAACAGAAGTGACAAACCTTTAGCCAGACTCATGAAGGAAAAATGGAGAGGGCTCAAACAAATAAAATCAGAAATGAAAGACAAGTTACAACTGATACCACACAAATATAAAGGAGCACGAGAGACACCCTGAACAATTATATGCCAACAAACTGGACAACCCAGAAAAAAATGGATAAATTCCTGGAAACATACAATCTTCCAAGACTGAATTATGACAGAACAGAAAATCTGCAGAGACCAATTACCTGTAAGGAGACTGGATCAGTAATCAAAAACTCCCAACAGACATAAGTCCAGGACCAGATGGCTTCAGTAGTGAATTCTACCAAACATACAAAGGAGACTTAATACTTCCCTTCTTAACCTCTTTAAAAAAAAAATTAAAGAGAAGGGAACATTTTGAACATATATTCAAAAAATCTCAACAAAATATTAGCAAACTAAATTCAATACATGAAAAGGAACATACACTGTAATCAAGTGGGATCTACTCCACGGATGTAAGGGTGGCTCGGCATCTGCAAAACCAGCATGACACACCACATGAGCAGATGAAAGATGAAAACCCTGCGGTCATCTCAGTGGATGCAGAAAGGGTATCTGGCAAAATTCAACACCCATTGTTACGACAAAAACTCTCAACAAAGTGGGTATAGAAGGAATTTACTTCAATGTGATTGAAGCCAAGTATGACAAACTCACAGCTATCATACTCAATAGTGAAAAGCTGAAAAGTGTTTCCTCTGAGATCAGGAATAAGACAAGGATACCCACTCTCCCCACTTTCTTTCAACACAGTACCAGAAGTCCTAGCCACAGCAATTAGGTAAGACGAAGAAATAAAAAGCATCCAAATTGGATAGGAAGAAGTAAAACTGTCACTATCTGCAGTTGACATAATACTATACAGAAAACCCTAAAGACTTCAGCAAAAAAATTGTTAGAACTAATAAATGAATTCAGTAAAGTTGCAGTATACAAAATTAATACACAAAAATCTATAGCATTTCTATACATTAATAACTATCAGAAATAGAAATCAAGAAAGCAATCCCATTTACAAGTACACCAAAAACACCCAAAAAAACAAAAAACAAAAAACACCTAGGAATAAATTTAACCCAGGAAGCAAAAGATCTGTATCCTGGAAACTACAAGACATTGATGAAAACACTGAAGAAAGGTACAAAATAAGTGGAAAGATAGTCTGTGCTCATGGCTGGAAAGAATTAATATTGTTAAAATGTCCATACTATCCAAAACAATCTATAGAGTCAATGTACTCCCTATCAAAATTCCAATGGTATCTTTCACAGAACTAGAACAATTCCAAAATATGTATAAAACCACAAAAGATCCCAAATGGCCAAAGCAATCTTGAGAAAGAAGAACAAAGCTAAAGGTATCACATGCCCTCATCTCAAATTAAACTACAAAGCTAGAGTAATCAAAACAGCACGGTATAGATCAAGAGAAACAGAATAGAGAGCCCAGAAATAAACCTACACATACATTATCGACTAATTTACAACAAAGGGGGCAACAATACACAGTGAGGATACAACAGACTTTTCGATAAACAGTGCTGAGAAAACTGAACAGCTGCATATAAAAGAATGAAACTATCTTACACTCATAAAAATAAACTCAAAATGGATTACAGACTTGAATGTAAGACCTGAAACCATAAAAGTTCTAGAAGAAAACATAGGCAGTAATCTCCTTGACACTGGTCTTAACAATTTATTTTTTAATCTGACTCCAAAGCCAAAGTTAACAAAAGGAAAAATAAACAAATGGGACTACATCAAAATAAAAGGCTTCTGTATGGCAAAGGAAACCATGAACAAAATGAAAAGAGAATGCACTGAATGGGAGAAGACATTTGCCAATTATATATTGAATCAAGAGTTAATATCCAACATAACATTGTAAACTGACTATAACTCAATAAAAAAAATAGAAGTTATTTAAAAAAGAGTTCATATCCAAAATACATAAAGAACTTATACAACTCAATAACATAAAAACAATCTGATTAAAAAATGGACATGAACCTTAAGACATTCTTCCAAAGATGTACAGATGACCAACAGGCACATGAAAAAATGCTCAACATCACTAATCATCAGGAAAAGGCAAAACAAAACAAAATCACAATGAGATACCACCTCACATCCATCAGAATGGCCATTATTAAAAAGACAAGAAACAAGTGTTGGTAAGGATGTGGAAAAAAGGGAACCCCTGTGTACCACTGGCGGAAATATAGATTGGTGCAGCCAGTATGGAAAATAGTGTGGAGGTTCTTCAAAAAATTAAAAACAGAACCACCATAATACCCAGCAATTCCACTTTAGGGTATTTATCTGAAGGAAATGAAAACACTAATTGGAAAAGATATATATACCCTATTTTCATGTAGTATTATTTACAATAGCCAACATACAAAAACAATCCAAATGTCCAATAACGGATGTATATAAAGAAGACATACTATGTATATATACATACACACACACACACTAGAATACCACTCAGTTATAAAAAAAAAACAAAGGAATATTGCCACAATGTGCCAATACGTGCCACAATATTTATGGAGCTTGAGGGTATTAAGCGAAAGTGAAATAAGTCAAACAGAGAAAGTCAAATACAGAACGATTCACTTACATGTGGACTCTAAAAAACAAAACAAACAAAACAAAGCAAAATCCAGACTCTTAGATACAGAGAACAGACTTGTGGTTGCCAGAGGCAAGAAGGGGTTGGGATGGGGCTGGAGGGTGGAATGGGTAAAGAGGATCAAGAAATACAAACTTGCATTTATAAAATAAATAAGTCATGGAGATGAAATGCACAGCTTGGGAAATACAATCATTAATATTGTATTAACTTTATACGCTGACAGATGGTAACTAAATTTACTGTGGTGACCATTTCACAAGGTATACAAATGTCAAATCACTATGTTGTACACATGAAACGAATATAATACTGTATGTCACATATACTTCAATAAATTGTTTTAAAAACCAGGATAATAATATTCTCATAGGCTTGTTGTGAGGACAAAATGAGTTATTACACATAGATTACTTAGAATAGTACCTGACAAATAGTTAATACTCAAAATATGGTAGCTATTATTGTTGTAATTAATGTTCTTATACAATTTTTAGGCCACAGGAAACTTACACTCGGTAAAAAGAACACATATATGGTAGGGCCACCTTGCTCACCAGGGTTTCTTAATCTTTTCACTAATAAGATCCTGAATTTAACAGAAGGCACGTGGCTCCTCCACTGGCCATACATTCCTAGTGGCCATAACCACTTTGCCAGGCATCAGTGATTTCTCTTCTTAAAGCTTAAATAAGGCGACACTTTGATAATAAAATGTTTCTTAAGAACAAATATTTGAGTTAATATACAATTTAGATTAAATCATCATAAAATGAGGAAATTTCTATCAAGTGGTATATTTCTGTGACTTGTCTGCAGAGGCCAGAGTTATAGCACAACACAGCAAAACACTGCACATTTATGGACAGTTGCCAGGGATCAACCACTGCTATAATGTGTCAATTACTTCCCCAGTTGATACTATGCTCTTTGATGAGAGAAATTTTGTCCCCTTTATTCTGAATAGCTTTCTATCAAGTGGTATATTTCTGTGACTTGTCTGCAGAGGCCAGAGTTATAGCACAACACAGCAAAACACTGCACATTTATGGACAGTTGCCAGGGATCAACCACTGCTATAATGTGTCAATTACTTCCCCAGTTGATACTATGCTCTTTGATGAGAGAAATTTTGTCCCCTTTATTCTGAATAGCCTGAATCCTTTCAGTACCTAATGCAGCATTAGGCAATATAGGCACTAAATGAACATTCATTAAGCAAACTTGTTATTACATCTGCTTTAAATTCCTTCCAGGCCAAAATTCTTACCAAGCTCTCCACAGTACAAAACGCTGAAGCTTCAATGTCTTCATTCAGCCTTATGCTGGAAAAAGTCCCAAACTGTTTCTGAAGGAGAACTTGGGCCATGCCTAATATTCTCCCTCAGCCCAATTCTGTTCAGGAGGACAATACTTATCACAGTTTGCATAAACTTATTTGCATGATTATTTCACCAATATATATTTCTCTTAAGTGACTCTGTGATAATAGAGGCAGTGCTGGTTTTTCTTTCCACTGTATGCCTAAAACTTAGCATAGAGCCTGGCATGTGCTAGGTGCTCAATAAATACTTGTTGAATGAAAGGTCTCCTATTTAGGCATGAATCCCTGTTGAAGTTTCTCATCTTTATGACTATATCGAATCTTCCACCAGAGTAAAACAACTAAGTCTGCCCTCGACCAGTAGCAATATAACCTCAAGCTCACTGATGCTTAATACTTCTCAGAAGTTAAGAGAAATACATTATTAATTTATTCATCCATCCATTCACTCAGTACATACTTAAACTCCTCCTCCTATGTGTCGAGCACCCTTGTACATGCCTGTCTCTGCCTGCATTCTGTGAAGGGAGAAAGGGTGGAGGAGACTACAACAATAAATACTAAGTACTGCAGAAAAAACTAAAGAGGTTATGGGGGCCAGGGAACGCTGGGATGTAGGGCATGAATGAGGTTTTCTATTTTATAGGAAGTTGACAGGAAAGGCCTCTTTCTTAAAACAACATCTGAGCAGAATAACGAGCAGGCTAGAGAAGGGAACAGCAAGTGTGAAGGCCCCACCTAGCAAGATGGGCAATGTATTCAGTCTCTACCAGTGTTTATCAACTGGAGGTGATATCACTTTCAAAAAGTACTGGGATATATGAAGACATAGATATTCTGGGTTTTTACAGTGATGGGTGAGTAGGGCTGAGAAGTGGGGGTAGTTCCGACAACAAAAAACGGAAAGAATTGCTCTGCCCAAAATACCTACCGGACTTTTGCTGGGCACATCAATTACAGCATTTTTGTTTTTGTTTGGGGTTGGGGCAGGTAGTTCGGTTTACTTCTTTATTTTTAGAGGAGGGACTGGGGATTGAACCCGGGACCTAGTGTATGCTAAGCATGTGCTCTACCACTTGAGCTATATTACCAAATGTAAATCATCAAGATTACAATTTATGACATAGTCATGCAACAGAATTGTACCTGATGCAAATTTAGTTTATCCTAATTCACCTATATACTTTCAGTCCCACTATTTTCTCCATTATGCTGGTCATCACATTCTGTATGTGATATAGACTAGGTCTCAGTTTATCAGGTGACACTTATTCCATTATCGACTCTGCCTCATACTGCACATAAACACTTCGGGAATTAAGATACTCTGACCATCAAAATCCATCAAAAAATCATTCCCTCATTCTAATGTGGGAACACTTCTCAATCTCCACTTTCTCTCACAATCATCTCATGTTTTAAGACCAGCTCAAAAGACACTTCCTCCATGAAGCTTTCCCCTACTTTCCCAATTGCTAACCTCTTAGTTCTACCATAGCCTTATGCTCCTCTCTCCATATGCACTCCTATCAAACATATCATAAGGTTTTTCTTTACCTGCCTGCCTCCCAAACTAAACTGTAAGCTCTTCTAGAGCAACAACTAGACCTCATCCGTCCATCTTTGTAGCCCCAGCATCTACGCACCTGGGGCCTAGTAAGCACTAATTAAAGGACTGTAGAACGAATGGAAGGAAAAAGAGCCATCTCCAAGTTAAACAAACAAATATCAATTTTTAAAATGTATTTGGCTTTTTACCTACAACCCTAGAAAACACATGCAGAGTTAGGTTGAAGCAAGAAATGGGGCTAGAAGTTTGGTAGATGGAGAAATCTCCATTTGAGGGCTTTTTCAATTATATGCTGAGAAGCGCCAATAGGTGGTTTTCGCCGCAGGCTGTTTAGAGGCAAGGGTAAAGATAAGACTTCTTGTCATCTCTTCCAAACCCCAGAACTCCCTTAATCTGTGAGGTATCACTTTGGAGAACCCAGGTACCCTGAATGAGGCTCTCACCTTCCCGTTCGTGGGAGGCTCCTGGATGTAAATGTTGCTCATACTGGTCCGTGCTCGGGTCTCAGCTCCTAACTGGGGATAAGAGCGGACGGCCGATCACTAAACTTGTCCACCTATCGGTACACGCTTCCTAAAATCGGGAGGTCGCGTTTTGAAAGCTCCAGCCTGTCAACACCCCGCAAGGCAGCGACACCAAACACCATCCTTTCAAAGCTCGCCCCTCACGGACGCCGCCATGTTGCTCCCGGCCCCGAGCACCGCTATCCCTGACAAGGGGGGACTCCAGTGGCCTCCAGGGAATCGAGAAAAGATTATGAAGCCCCTATAGATTAATTTAATTTGCATTACAATTTGCAAAGTAACCGTTCGTAAGTCTTGGTGGTGTTTACTTTACTACACGCGTGTGCAGGTTTCATTACCCCCCCCCGAAGCTGGCAGCAATGGTTTGGCCCGCGTATGGTCTACAATAGGATTCCCCTGGAAACTGCAGCAGCAGCTACTTGGTTCCGCCGTGCGATAGGCTTTCAGGGCCTCCCGCGACTGTCACGAAGGCTCCCCAGCACGGGTGGGAGAAAGAGGCCGCGCTCGCTGTGTTGGTCGTCGCGGCCAGCGGGAAGCCAGCGCGTTCTCGGAAGCCTAGGAGTCCGACTTACCAGGGCCATGGCAGTCCCAGGTAAAGAACAACTGCAGGGCCCCTGGGTCTGGGCGAGGGAGGTGGGTAGGGGAGGTTGGGGTGCTCTGGGGTAAGGAGTAGCGCCGAAGGGGTTTAGGTGCAGGCGTTAAAATTAACAGGTTCGTTTGGTTTACATGCAAACGTTTACAGTTCAAAATTAAGCTTAGAAAGAAAGAATCTGCTCCCCCGCCGCATCGGCTCCCACTGCGCTGGATGGATTACAGGGTAAGAATGGGGGTGGGGGGGGGTTGGGTGGAGACGGACTAGTAACTGTAGGCCTAGGAGGCGGTTGGCTGAACAAACCTGACCTTAACTTTGGTATGGCTTGAACTAAAATTTGAAGTGGCAACACTTGGCGAACCCAAGCAAGCAGAGGCATTGTTTGCAGTGAAAGCCGCAAGGCCGAAATGGACGTCTTGGGTTCTCTCTCTCTTCCTGTTGTATGTGTGTGCTGTGTGGCCCTGGACCGGTCGCTTTGCCCTTCTGGGCCTCAGTTTCTGCATGTGCAAAAGAAGATTTGTTGATATATGCGTACGGTTCCTTCCAGCTCGCAGATTGTGTGTCCAGTGGGTGCCGACCTAAAAACAGTGAACCTTGTGCAGTAAGTGCTTCAGAGACTTCCAGTCCACAACTACCAGCTTATTTGAAAGTTCTAGTAGAGGAGGGTACCTCCTTCAGCCTACTTTGCAACGACGTGTTCTGCTGAACACGCCGTGTTCCCCCGCCAACACACACACAACTTGGAGATTCACAACGCACTTTTGTATCAAAAAGATAGAATTGCCATGGTTCAGAAGCCCTAACTTTGTTTTAACATGCCCTTCCCAGAATGAGCGGACCATGTTTGTTCTGTGGCAGCCTTTACCGAACCATATTATACAGATAGCTGTTATGGGAGGGGTGTGCTATTCTACCAACTGCGGTTTTTGGGGGAGCACAGGGGGATTGTTAGAAAGAAAACATACATTCGTTCATACATAGGACAATTTTTATTAAAAGCGTACCGCCTGCTAGGCTATGTGCTAGGCATTGGGAATAGTTGCTCTTCACACAGAACTTAGTGTAGCCATGAAAGGAAAGTAGTAGAAAGTGGACAAGTGTATGGCAGGGAAAGTACAAAGCCTTGAGGAGCAAGTAGTGAGGGCACCTAACAGGAGACTGGAGAGGCCAGAAGGACTTTCCAGAAGATAATGGCATTTAGGATAGATCTGAAGAATTGTGAAAGGTGTTGCAGCCAGAGGGACTGAATATGTAAAGGAAGAAGTGTGTGAAAAGAGGAAATGAAAGATGTGCTTTATGGATGGAACTCAGAATACAAATGGGAGAGAAGGGAGAAATTAACTAGAGAGATAGTAACAGTAGGTAGTATTTACTATGTACAGTACTAACATTTACTATGTGTCGATGTTTCAGATACTGTGTCAAGGGTTGTACTTTCTCTCATTTAACATTCACACCCACATATTTCCATTTTACAGATGAGGATGCTGAGGGACAGAGTGATCAAGTAACTTGACTGAGAGAGCTAGTAAGTGACAGGTCAGGCCCCCACAGACCCCCTGAGCTTATCCTTGTTGCCATGTTTTGGTGTAATGTACAAGGTAGTTTGCAATTCTTAAAGGATGTTTTAAGCCGTGACAAGGAGTTTACATGTTTTCCTAAGTACCATAGGAAGATATTTAAGCATTTTTAAACATATTCACATTTTGAAAAGCGCATTATGGCTGCACAGTAGATAGGAGGAGAGCTAGTTTGGAGGCAAAGTCACCAGTTAGGAGTACTCCTGTTAAGTTATGATGGTGCCTCACGTGTGGTCTCAAGTAGGTGAGGAGAGAAGCAGATAGATTGGAGATACATTGTTGGTGGTAGCCTCACTGGGAATAGATACATTGTTGGTGGCAGCCTCACTGGGAATCAGTTTGGATTTGATTAAGGTTAGAAATGAAGTATGCCTGGGTTTCACTGTTAGGCAGTTGGGTGGAGCTGTTTACTAAAATAGGCAGCACCTGAAAAGGAGTAGTTTTCAGGAGTAGATCATGGTGGCTTCAGTTTGAGGCTTGTGTTGAGGTGTAATCAGGGAATGGAAATATCTAACAGGCAGGAAGGGATAAAATTCATAGCTTAGGAGGGAAGCCAAAGTCAAAGACAACTAACTACTTGGTGTCATCCACACATGTAATAAGACATGAGTCCACAGAAATGGAAGTCTGCTCAGGTGCAGGGCTTGGAGTGTGAAGAGAATGTCTGTGGTTGGAGCCTGGAGAATATTAACTTGTAAGGGGCCAGCAGAGAAGGGCCAGTCTGCACAGTAGGTTGCCTAAGCACCTGATAGGCCCGGGTCAGCCCTGGTGATCTTTGCACAGCTGCATCCAGAATTGGCCTGCTGTTTCATTATGTGAGCAGGCATTTTGAGCACTTATGTGGTATAGGGATTGTGGAGGGGTACATTGTCACAGTCTGTGTCCTCATAAAACTTTAGTAATGAAAATGTGCTGCTTAACAAAGAGGACAAAAGTGACTTTTTTAAAAAGTCGTTATTGAAATTCCCTTAAACTTAGACCAGTATTATAGATACGTTAACTTTCTTTCAATTGAAAATAATGCTTCAAAGTGTAATAATTTTAAATTGTGCCATTAAGCTAGATGGTAAGACATAGATAAACAGTTTAAACTCAGCAAAAATTGAAATAATAGGCATGTAAAATAATAGCAGTGTATAAAAGGTACAATGCAAGTGCCATTAGAAAATACAGATACAGAAAATGTTAAGGCAATTTCTTGGATGATCGATCCAGACAGTGTATTACAGGAAAATAGGGCTCCAGCAGAAACCTTTAGAGGTAATCATCAGAAAGGACAAGAATGCTCTTTTATTTTTAGGTATAATGCTCGTATGGATGCAGTATGGCATTTCTTGAGTGGTCCTGCAAGTGATTATTACAAGATATGACCATAAAGTATCAAGGTTGCTTTCCACAAAAATCAGCCTCATCCGTTTTATGGTCACCTACTTCAGCTGTTTTTCCACAGCAGTGTGTATAAGCTTACACCAGTATGTAGGTAACAGAACGGAATGTGTGCTCTCTTAGAGAAATCATAGACTCTTCGTTGTTGTGAAAGAAATGACATTTAAACACCTCGAAACTCAGTGAAGTTTACTTTCTTTTAAAACTGCTTTTCCCGGTCATAGTTGTTGAAATTAGTTGTGACATTCATGTTAATGATTCACCATTCCCCATGAACAGTTACCTGGCCCAGGTGGCAATATATGTTATTGATGTCACTGGCAGGAAAACTCGTTTTTCTTTTTCTCTCTCTCTCCTTCAGTAAAATCTATATAGCAAGATAGTGAATTTCTTACAGCAAAATTAACATTACATTTGAGTCAAATTCTTAACACATTACTATAGCATCTTAGTAATAGAAGAATTCTAAATTCTACCACATCCAGTTTGTTTTCACTCCTCAGCTATACTCCACACAGTTTCTTTTCTCTCTAGTCTATGCTGCACATCACTGGTGAAATAATTTTCCTGAGTCGTATGTCTGATCCTGTCCTTCCTGGAAGCAGGAACTTAGTTCTTGACCCCTATCTGTCAATTTTTTATTTCTTTTCAAGCAGCTTAACCTTTCAGAGGCTCTGTTTCCTTGTTTCTGTAAATGAAGGATTTGGTGACTGAGCTTCCTTTCATGTCTAAATTATAATGCCGAAGCTCCCCACCTGCAGGGATGAAGTGCTCACTCCGAGGCATGGCCAAATCACTCTGGCTGCCCTTTCCTCCCACCACTACTCTCATGCTTTCTACAATCTTCTGATTTGGCCAACTGTTCCCAGAACTTCTCATGTGCTTTTCTGCCTACATGCTTTTGTTACCACTGTCCTGTTCCACTGGCCATATCTACCGTGGGGAGCTTTCCTGAGCTTTCAACTGCAAGTTGTACCTGCTCGTTCATCCTCCTTACTACCAGAGCTGTCCCAGTCTAGCATGTGTTCCAGCTGTGGGTGATTAGCCTAGGTAACCAAGTATATTGTAAGTTTACTTTAGTGTAAGAACTTTTCTTTATTTATCTCCCTGGCTTCTCTCACATCTATTTCAGAGTTATGCCCATAATAGGTAAGTAATATTTAGAGGGTTGATCTCTAGAATTGCTGCTGAGCAGAATCTAGTACCAAAGTAAATAGACTAAACTAGAGAGCAGTCTGGTTTCTGTTTCATTAGATAGTGAATTTAAACTTCTCCATGTCTCTTCTTATCTTAAACTGGTAATGTCTATAACCTTTTTCTTCATAGGTTATTTGTGTTTTTTGAGACAAGTGGTTGAAAGCACTTTATACATTTACTTGAATGTTAGTTCTTTCATGTCAGTAGTTTAAGCCATTCTTTGATTTATTTTCTTCTCTCCTTTTGAGGGTCAAATGATTATGAAGGCATTATTAACTGAAGGTGAGGACATCTGCTCTTTTAAAATGTTTATATCAAGGAATTTCATTTAACCAATTTTTTTTAATGCACAGAGACTTAAATTTCTGCTGTTCTTTCTATTTTGCTCTAAGTACAATATTTGGGGATCCCAAAGAAAGGGTTATATCTATGAATTCTTAGTATAAATCAGTAGAAAAGTTTAAATACTTGGAGTTTTACTTTGCATTCAACTTTAGCAGAGTATATATATATATATTATGTAGATATTAGCACCTATATGGTTTAAAAATGTGGCCCCTATTTGAATTTTAAAAGCAGAGAAAATTGAAGTTATCTTTAAGGGTTACCACATTATGATGACTAAAATTATAATGAAGCAACCAAATGTAAAACTTAAAGTTTTTCAAAAGGAATCTAATTTAAGCCTAACCAAGTTAAAAATGAAAAGAATGGACAAAGGTAATTGCAGTTGCTAATTAATTAATACAGGGAAAACTTACCTAAGCTATTTACTTTTAAATTTAAATGATTATAGAAAATGTTTTAATAGAAAGAAAATTTTGACAGGCTTCCCTAAAATCTAAAATATACAGCACAAGAGAAATAAAATATTAAGTTTCAGGCATCACTGTTAAAGTTCTTAGTGATGTTGACTTTGGAAAAAGGTGATGTGAAATTTCAAGAGAATAGATTGAGGTCAGTATGATGGCTTACCATACCTTTGGGGGCCACTGAACAACCTGAGGCCACTCCATCCTTTTCTCTCTCATTTTCTCATTCCTTTTATTTTGTTGCTACTTTTTCAACTTTTCTAACCTTTCTCTTTTCTCTCACTTCTTTGCCCTACTGTTACTTTTTTTTTTTTCATTTTATAGCTTGGAGAATCATATACAGATTTTCATTATTTCCATCACCCCAGGAAGTCCCCTTGTGCCTCTTATCAATTCCCCTTTCCCAGCAATCATTATTCTGATTTCAATTGTCCTTTTATTCCTTTTCTTCTGGTTCCTGTCATGCCTCAGGTGGCCACTGACACTGCAGACACTGTCTAGTTTCATAGCTGGCAATTTGGAGCTATAGAAGTTACTGATTTCCAACTGCTGAACTCTTTTCTTAAGTTTATAACCTCAAAGCAACACATAATTGTTGAGGACCTCCTAACAGCAGTACACCATGCTAAACACTGACATGTGGCATGGTCCCAAATCTAGAGAAACTGACATTCTCTTCTCCTTTAAGTAACTGGGAAGGGAAGGACCCCTGCCACTCAAGTTGTTCAACAGAATTCTAGGTTCAGAGTAAGCCTGTGTTAACTTGTAACAAATACAAGAAGTAAAGACCTCTAAAATTCATTCCTAAAACCATCAGTTAATAAAATGTTATTGAAAATCTGCAGTGTAGCTTCTCTGAAGAATTTACAAGTGCAATCATTGCCTTTTGTGAAAGAATGTGTGCATGACAGCAACTCTTCTTAGTGTTGGGGTTTGGATTGTTTGAAGGAGGTTTTTTGATTTGGGTTTTGAGAAGACAACTCATCACATTTCAGATTTTAAAAATACCAGGTGTATAATGACATGTCTCTCACCCTTTTTCCCTTTGGACCCAGGACTCCTTTCTTCAGGTAACCAGTGTATATCCCTGCAGAGACACTTTTTACATATCTCCATCTATCTATTAATGTAATCTGTATTATACATGTGTTTGTATATCTATGAATTTCCTTTCTTTTATACAAATGGCAGTGTTTCATAAGCATAGTTCTACACTTTGCTTTTTTCTCTTTAAATCTTAGAGATCAGTGCATACCATTAAGTAAAGACCATCCTTATTCTTTCATACAATAATTGATGATTAAATTTTACTTCTTATAAACAACGCTGCAGTGAATAACTTTGCACATAAGTCCGTATGCATTTGTGCAAGTAAAGTGAAAGTATCAACTCCCAGATGTGGAAGTGCCGTATCAGAAGAGTATGTACATTGCTAGTTCTGATAGATTTCGTCAGCTTACTTTCCATAGAGATGGTACTAATTTATACTCCTACCAGCAATAGATGGGAGTGTGTCCCCCTACACCCTCATCAACCTTTTTAATTTTTGCTATTCTGCTAAGTGAAAATGGAATCCCAGTATAGATTTTAATTAATTTCATTTATTATGAAAAATGCTGAGCATCTTTCCATGTATAGATTTTAATTAATCCAGTATAGATTTTAATTAATTTCATTTATTATGAAAAATGCTGAGCATCTTTCCATGTTGCAGAGTTGTTTCCGTTTCCTTTTCTGTTAACTCTCTGATCAGCAACTTTGCCCGTTTTTTCCCCCTCTTGGTTATTGGTCTTCTTCATGGCTTGGTGGGTTTTATAGAGTAGGGATAACACCTTTTGTTGGTGCTGTGAGTTGCAAATATTTTTCCCATGTTTTCATTCGTCTTTTGAGTTTGCTTTTGGTGTCTTTGACATTTAGATTTTTTTTATGTAGTCAAATTTATAAGTTTTATTTAATGGCTTTTGAATTGTGGGCCATGATTAGTTAATGGATTTTGGATTGTTGGAAGATTTTGAGGGAAGCAGGGTCTGTTACCCCAAACAGCCTTAGCAAACTTTAAAGCTGAGTGAAACAAGAACAGCATGGGAACTAAGATGGGAAAATGGATAACTTGTCAGACTAAGGGCCTCCTGATACAACCTTGCTATTAAGTTTGACATGGATCTCAAGTACCTTTATATTAGCAGAGTTCTTATTCCAGGCAACAGAAACTGACTAGTTGATTTAAGTGGAATAGGAAAGATCTCAGGTAGCTCACAGAATCTAAGAAAAGGCTGGATGGTAAAGGCTCTGAAAACAGGCAAGACTGAGGGAACCCATAGCCAAGATCTGCACAGGCCCAGACCTTGTTAGAGCTGCTGCTGCCAGTGGCATCACTGCCTCCAGAAGCTGGATCCTTACAGCAAAATGAACTGTCCCCATTTCATTGTGTCTCAGCTTTATTGTGTCTGTTGCATCAGATTCAAGTTTCAAGTAGAAGCCTTTAGTTGGCCAGATAGTCCTGAAAATTACAGGCAAATGAAGCTTGAGATCTTAATGTAACCAGAGGCTGGTGGGGAAGTAGCTGACAGGAAATTATTTGGAGTTCTTGTTATAGTTCCCTTTCATGTAAAAATTACACCCTTGTTGAAGAAGATGAACTGCTCTGAAAACATTTTATATTTTGTTCATTCTAAAAATATGAGACACTTGAATGATGAGTTTTATCAGTGTCTTTAGTCATAAATGAGTTACTTTCTAATACATGCTGAGATGAGATCATTTTGAATCTGTCCGTTACATCATTTTTAGTTTGTTGTAGGAATGGTAATGGTGCATTTAGCACAGCTTTGTTCAGTATTATTCAGTGTCTGTGGTTTCTATGGGAACAGATTTAACATTGACCTGAATACTGAGCTTTTTTTTTTCAACATGCAGTTATTTCATAATGAAAGAGCCTCAGATTTCATTATTAATCCAATTTTGTTCCATAGTTCTGCTACCATGCAGCATATGTGTTCCTACACTCTGCAATAAAAACCATAAGGTTTATGAAAAAAATAAAATGAGTTTGGGTCACAACACTCAAACTTCATCAGTGATACATCAAAATCATAGGAGCTTATTTGCATATGTCAATTGGTTAAAAGATATGTGAATACTGAAACAAATAGGGCGCTGTACTTTTAAAAGACCTGAAGTTTGTTGTGGAAGTGGAGACCAGGAGAATTGCAGCTTGTGAGTTGTTTTGAAGTAATGGTGGGAAGGTGATGATGCCAAATCAGATGGAAGGTCGTAACACCAAATATGGGTGGTGCTGCTCAGAGCACACGTGGTGAACTGAGGTCGCTGGAAATGTTTTGAGGTGTGTCTATGTGAGGCTCAGAGCAACTGGATGTGGTTTTCTTTATTCACCTAGTATATTTTGTGGACATGCTAAGCTCAAATTGTTCCCTCTTATAGCAATTGCATTGGAACAAATCTATGTTTTTAAAACAAGCATTGTAGCAGAACTGACTATATTTTTACTAAAACAACTAAATAATGTATATTTTAAAGCAAGATTGGAGTTGGGGAAAATGACTAATATTTGACCTTCATAACATTAAAGAAATGATTGGAAATGATCTTTTAAAATTAGCTATATTAATTTATACTTTATGTACTTTATTATTAAATTGAGATTTCACAATTTGAAGGATTTAGAAGTTAGATGCCCTTCATTAAGGAAGTAGAGTAATACTGTACTGGCCCTTTGATTGGTTGATGGGAGCCCTTCTTGGAGGCTAAAATCAGGCTATATATACATACAATGGAATATTAGTCTGTCATAAAAAGGAATGTCATTCTGGTGTATGCTACAATATGGATGAATCTTGAAAACATTATGCTAAGTTAAATAAGCCAGGCACAAAAGGATAAATATTATGTGATTGCACTTACATGAGACACCTAGAATAAGTAAATGCATAGACACAGAAAGGAGAATAGAGGTTACTAGGAGCTAGAGGGAAGGAGGAATGAACAGTTATTGTTTAGTAGGTGTAGTTACTGTGTGGGATGGTGATGAGGTTTTGGAAGTGCGTTGGTGATGGTTGTGTAACATTATGAATGTACTTAATGTCACTGAGTTGTACACTTAGAAATGGTAAATATGGTAAATGTTTATTTTCTGTGTATGTTATCACAAACATCAGTTTTAATTTATTTCATCTGTTATTTGTATCTTTAACATTACCTGCATGCACCAGTAATTGTACAGAGATACTGTAAATATTTCTGAACATTGATCAGACTGAATATGTGACTAGTTTGTTTTCTCTTGTCAAAACTGGAGTCCTGTGTTGAGATGTTTCTAATAATACCTAGCAATTAAAGTGTTCTGGAATTTGACCAATTCTTCTAAGAAATTTAGACATTTTTTCTTCTAAGGAAAAGCAGAAGAACATGTGTTAACCTGAATGTTTACATATATATCTAGCCAATTAATTATCTTACATTTGAGGGACGGGCCAAGGTACCCTGGAATTTCTTCCGCAGTGTTACAGAATTCCTAGAATCTTTAAGTTCTCGACTATAGTATTGCATTTCTGTTGAATGAATTACAGAATAATGTGTCCTTGAACTATTTGTCAAGGGAATAGTTTGAGTAAACTGGCTTTTCTAATGATTTCTAATAGTCATAACAATTGAGTAGTGTTCCTAAGCTACGTCGGAGATGATTTTTTAAATAAATTCTACAGCAGGTGGTTTTCTTAGCTTTGCCATGTGATGAAATGCTTATGTTTTTACTTGTTTGTATGTCTCCTAACATGTTCTCCAATTGTATTTCAGGTTGCAACAAGGACAGTGTCCGAGCAGGCTGTAAAAAATGTGGCTACCGTGAGTACATTTTAAAAAGTCGTGTTTTGTGCAGTGAATTGTTGCCCCTTTAGGCAGTATGATTTAGTATCCTGATTTCTGGGCCCTGGGCATACTCTTTTAGTCCTGTTATTTAGCTTAGGATTGCAGATAATTCAGAAATTCCTCTGTCAGCACTAAATACTCATTTTTCTTCCCTGCTGTGGACTCAGTGACAGGGGGCTGTATATCTGGTGACTAGCGAGGATGTCGTGAAGTGCAGGTAGGGCAGTAGATTTAAGAGTCTGGAGAAAGTATATTCCAGAAAAAGTACATAGATACTTACTCTTTTATTCCTTATCCTTCTAGATACTAGGTGAAGAGGGGAAGGCAATGAAAACTGTTTATGAATGGTTTTCCTGAACTATGAATTGTTAGTGACTTAATTCTTTATAAGGGTGAAATTGCTCCCAAAATTTCTGTTCACTGGCAACAACTTGATTTAAACAATCGTTAATCTCCATTATGATTAATCGAATGGAGTGGAAAAGTAAACTTCACCGTGTATAATTAGGCAGTCTAAATTTGTACTTAGGTCCTATATAACCAAATATAATTTCTCTAAATAAATATAATTCCTAAAGCCTTGCTTACAGCTCTAACATTACACTGTTTTCTAAGTTGTTTGGAGAACATGCACATGAGCCTGGATTGTCATTAGTACTCCAATTCATAGCAGAGTTGTTTCGTAACAAAATAAAGGTGATTTGAAAAAAAAAATTTCCGTACGAAAGCAGGTAGTAAGAGAGCACTTGAGGCATAAGTCTCCATTAGAAGGGCTAAGAACAAAAGCAAGCTGGGAGAACCAAGTCACATGCCTCCAAGGAAAGGCTGAAACCTGGGTCAGTTGAAGCTTGCTCAACTAGCAACAGTGGGGTGTAGGTACACAGATCCTTCAGATGAATAAAAACTCCTGAAGGATATGCTACACCCAAGAAATCTTTTCTTTTTTTTTTTTTTTTAAGTTTGTTTACATTTTTTTCAGATTTCGTTACATTCTTTTAATCCTTGCTAATTTCGTTTCTTTGTTCAAGATTTAACCTACATATGGAGTAAAACCACAAAGAAAAGACATGCATAAGTGAGGCTGGTGGGAGAGGTTATGTGGGGGAGGTGGGAATGTGAAGTGGTTGTGGAGGAGGGACACATAGAAGGTTAGGGTTCTGGTAACAGTCTGTTTCCTAACCTGAGATGGGTATGCAGCTATTCACTTTATTAATTCTCTTTCAACTGTAAATACTTATTTTATATACTCTTCTCTTTATATGATGTACAAGATTGTTTGTTTGAAGTTTTACATTAAAAAGAAAAGACTTAAGAAAATACAGTATATATAAATGCTGTATTTACTTCAAAATCTGGAATGGGTTTCCTAGTTTGTCTACTATTACCAGTTTATCTACTTGGACTTCTTTTAACTTAAGACTTGTAGGAAAGCAATTAAAGTCATCTTTTGGAAGTAGAATATTTGATGATCTAGTTTCCTCTTTGCTATTTTATTTTAGACAGTAATTGAAGCATGTGTAGTAAGTATAATTTTTTTTAGGAAAGCCAAGTAACCAAATAGTTTTGACAGTCTCTCCAACTTTAGTGCCTTTTGTTATATTATTCAGATCTTTTGATTTTAGTGATTAAATTATAAACAATTTGTAATTTGTCTCCTATGAGAAAATTTTGTAATATTCTGGGTTAAATTTACATCTTATGGCTGCTAGAGATGAAAGGCTTTGCAATTTACATGTCTGTTTAATAGAAACTACATTTAAAAATGTATCTGTTATTTGAAGGCCAGAATCTGTATTGCTTTTAGAGGTAAGAGAAAGATCAACAAAACCCTTTCAAATGTTTTCAGCACCTAAAAATTTGAATGTTCATCAGTCAGTTACAAAAGAGTGTTGTCCCACTATTGTTGTAAAAAGAGTAGTTTAGATTGTACAGTTTTTTAAAATTTTAATACTTGATTGAAAAACATTTTATTGTCCATATGTTTGAATAGTGGTTATATTGGTTTTTAAAAGTTTCAAGTTAAGCATGAATGTGTTGCTAGGTAACATGGATCTCACTTTTTCATGGCAGAATTTCCTCAGCAAAATTAGAAGAATGGATATTTCTATAGTGAATTTTTATTTGAATTTTTTTGAAGTTGGCAACTTCTGAAGTGGGAGATGAACAAGCAGTTAAAATACTCAAAGAAATCTGATTGCAAACTCCTTCTATCATTAGTTCTCAATGTGATATTGCTTCCATGGGTATCTGTGGAGGTTTTTGTTTTTGTTTTTTTAGTTGCTCATTACAGGGTGGAAAAGAGCAGTATGACGTTTAGTATGTAGGGTCCAGGGATTATAAACATTCTACAATGTATAGGCCAGTCCTGGACAACGAAGAATTGTCTGGCCCCTTTACCAGTGGCACCCACCTTGAGAAAAAAGGTAGCTTTTCTCATTGTTTTAGATTTTTTTCCCCTAATGTTGAGCTGCACCCCACCGGCATAGAAAACCTGGACTTGCCCAGCTCAAGACCAAAGAAAGAGCTGAAGTCAGCAAGAGACATCAGTGGTTTAGTAGATAGAGGGATCTTACACGTATAAAGCAAGATCCTAGAGTGACACCCTATGTGTCAGGCAGATGGCAGGCGGGAAATGGCAGCAGTCTTTGCTGAGGAAGGGAGGGTTACAGGGGAATAATGTCAGGTTGGCTTATCTACGTGGTGCAAGGGTCTGCACTAAGCAGTTTAAAGATACGATTAATGGCATTTCATTTCTAAAACAACCCTGTGAAGTAGGTTTCATAGTCTCCAGCTGTGTGACTTTACACAAGTTACTTAACCACTCTGTGCTTCAGTTTCCTATCTGGAAAAATGAGATGATTATAGTACTTAGTTCCATAAAGTTGTTGTGAAGATTAGTTAATGCAAGTTTGAGATCAATGGTTTGCCATAGTAATTCCTCAAAAGTTGTTGATATTGATTATTATTGTTATTGTTACATATCAGAAAACAGACTCAAGAGGATTATTCTGTTGTTAAATTGGAAAACTGGAGATTGAAATCTTGTTATTTTTAAGATTTTACACTATGCTGGGGTCCTTTATTTCCCCATTAAAAAAATTATGGTAAAATACATGTATCGTAAATTGCCATTTTAATCATTTTTAAACCATTTTAAGTATACGATTCAGTGGCATTAATTCCATTCACAGTACTATACAACCATCACCACAATCTATTACAAAATTTTTAATCACTCCAAACAGAGACTCTGTAAACATTAAGTACTAACTCCCCCACTCCTCCCTTCCCCCAAGCCCTAGTAATGTTGAATCTACTTTCTGTCTCTATGAATTTGGCCATTCTAGACATTTAGTGTAAGTGGAATCATGCAGTATTTGTCCTTTTGTCTCTGGCTTATTTCCCTTAATATAATGTTTTCAGAGTCCATTCATTCATGTTGTAGCATGTAGCTTTGTTCCTTTTTATGGCTGAATGATATTTCATTGTATGAATATAGTATATTTTCTTTATCCATTCATCTGTTGATAAGACACTTGGGTAGTTTTTACTTTTTAGCTATTGTGAATAATGGGCAACAAACATTGATATACAAGTGTCTATTTGAGTCTTTGTTTTCAGTTCTTCTGGGTATATACCTAGGAGTGGAATACTGAGCCATCTCTGTTCAGCTTTTTGAGGAGTCGCCAAACTGTTTTCCACAGCAGCTCCATCATTTTATGTTCCTACCTGAAGTGTACGAAAGTTCCGGTTTCTCCACATCCTTGCCAACACTAATTTCCCTTTCTCTTTTTTTCTTTTTATTTGTAGTCATCTTAGTCAATGTGAGATAATATCATGGTTTTGATTTACATTTCTCTCATGACTAATGATGCTGAGCATCTTTTCATGGTCTTAATGGCCGTTTGTGTGTCTCATCTGGAGAAATGTCCATTCAAGTTTTTTTTTTAATTGATCCGTCTTTTTGTTCTTGAGTTGTGGAAGTTATATATGTATTAACTATTAAACCCCAGCAGATATATAACTTACACATATTTTCTTACATTCTGTAGGCTATCTTTTCACTTTCATAATAATTTCTTTGCACAAAAGTTTTAAATTTTGATGAAGTCCACCTTACCAGTTCTTCTTTTATTGCTTGTGCTGGTGGTGTTTTATATCTAAGAATCCATCACCAACTCCAAGGTGAAGAAGAATGACCCCATACTTCCTTCTAAGAGTTTTGTGGTTTTAGCTCTTACATTGTCATGGTCTTTGATCCATTCTGAGTCAGTTTTTGTGTATGACGTGAGATGAGGAGTTCAACATCTTTTGTATGTGGAAATCCTGTTGTCCCAGCACCATCTGTTGAAGAGACTATTCTTTCCCCACTGAACAGACTTGACATTCTTGTCCAAAATCAGTTGGCTATATATGTATGGGTTTATTTCTGGACTCTAAATTCTATTCTACTTGTCTGTATGTCTATCCTTGTTACAGTATCACCGTGTTTTGATTACTATAGCTTTGTGGTAAGTTTTGAAATCAGGAAATGTGAGTCTTCCACCTTTATTCTTTTCAAGATTATTTTGGCTATTCAAGTACCTTGGGTTTCTGTATGAATTTAAGGATCAACTTTTCCATTTCTGAAAAAGCCATGTTACATTTTACAGTCAGCTACTGAAATGTTATAACTTGAAATGCCTCTACATATCTGTGGTTAAAATTTAAGTTTCTGGTCACCTAAGAATTTTCTGCTCATTGTCTTTCGAGGGTCTTTTAGAAAAGTCAAAAGAACTATAATTTGGAATACAATTATTTCCTAAATTCGTTCACTTATTCCCCAATTTAAAAAAAATTAAAAGGAAACTTTATGTGTAGATTCACAAGCAACTTGTCTTATCAATTTAGGGTCCGTTTCATTGAAGTAAAGCATTTTAAAGTGAGTGTAAGACAGCCTGCTACCCGTGTTGTTATTAATTAAATATTTTATTTTTATTAAATATTCATTACGGCATAAGGTATTTGGATGAAAAGCAAGCTTAAGTAAAGAAAAAATTGTATCATCAGGGGTTCTGATCAAAATGGCAAGCTGAGCCAGCGTATAAAGTCCCCTCCTTTCTGCTCCAAACACAAGGATGCTGGAGAAAAAGAGAGTAACAACAACAAAAATAGCCCAGCTGAAAAGAATAAAAAGGAAATTCCCAGGTGTTGCACGGGAAGGGAGGATGAAGCCAGAGCAAGGAATGATAGCTGAGAACAACAGTGAGGTCCACAGGCCTACTGGAGAGACCTTTATGGGATACAGAATGAAGTCTTAGACACCTGTCGGGTGGCAGCGTGGCTGGAGAGCAGGCTCCTGGTTGAAGCTCAAAAAAAGCTATGAGGCAGGGATTCAAAGAACTCCATTTACTGTCTAGGGAAAGTGGTGAGAAAGTTTACTGTGTGTTTAAGTTTCCATAAAATAATAATTGGAAAGAAAAGAGTAATAAAAATTTGGCAACCCAAGCTTCTTACACCATGTATAGGTATGAGGAGTGAATATACACTTCCTTCAGTGAGGCAGGAACTTTTTTCCAGGCTGAGAAAACATGAAAAATTGTTCTGTTTCAAATTAAATTTAAAAAATAAGTCCAACTGCATGTCATTACTAGTGAAACTACTTAGAAAAGTAAAAATTACATAGAAAATTTCAAAATAATGGGATGGGGAAAAAAGAACACGTAGGTAGTATGTTGAATATTGTGGATATTCAGCTGTTTTATGCCCAAAAATTGCAACTTCATATGATTCAACTAATAATAATCAAAAGAGCACGAGTAGAGCAGTTTTAATATCAGACTTTCAAGGCTAGAACAGTACTTAAGGATAGAGATTAAAGAGCAATCAGCCTAGAAGAGAAAATAATAATGGTTTTGATCGTGCTTATTAATACAATCTCAAAACATGTAGAGCAAAAACTGTATTACAAGGAGAAATTGACAGATGTATAGTGATAAAGGTCAGAAGTTATTAGACAAAAAAAGATGGAAATTTGAACAGCAAGATAGATATAGAACCCCACTCAACAGTGATTTATATTCTTTTGAAAGACATACCAAATTTTTCTCTAAATTTGCTACATAATAGGCCATAAAAGAAATCTCAGCAAATGCCAGAGAACTGGTATCAATACAGACGCCATTCTCTGATAACAGTGTAAAAAATTTAGAAATCAACAAGAGCATGATCTGAAAACCCAGTGTTGAGAAACTAAAAAGAACACTTCTGAATGATTCATTTGGAAGGAAATTTCAACAGAGACTTGTTTCCAGCAGTATTGCAGACTGGACCCTCCTGTAAACAACTGAGAAACATGTACAAAATATGCAATACATATTAGTTATATATTGGTGTGCTGGGAAGAAAATAAAGAATTAAAGAATACTTGGAGGCCAACAACCAAAGGAAACAGAAACTCTAGGAGGTAAGTCTTGAGGTATTTGCTGAACCCAGAGTTCTTAAAATTCTATTTCTCTGGATTGGCAGGGTGCAGGGAATAAAGGCAAGGTGCAGGGCCCTGCCAAAATTGGTACTCCGATAGAAGGTGCTCTTGTATAAATCTAGAACTTTCAAAGGACTTCACCCTCAAGTAAGAGACGACTAGAGATAAATCCTAACACTGGGTTGTGGTGAATCATGAGTGGGTTGTGAAATCAATTATGTGGTTACTGTCAGCGCTGTTTTTTTTTTAATACCAAATGTAATAATGCTTCATGTATTGTTTTAAATCTTGTGGGCTAGTGTATATTTGTATAAGAACGTATACATGAGTATACTTAGTTGCATTGTTATTTTTACCATCAGTCAGGCCTAGTCAAAAAAATTTGAAAGCTACTGTGTTAGAGAAGTCGCAGCATACATGCACAAAGAGGCATGTGTAGCTACTCTTTTCAGCATTATTTATAATAGCAAAATACTAGAAGCAATTTAGCAGCCTATCGATTGTAGAAAGGATAAATAATATTTTTATACAATGAAATTAGATGAAAGCTGTGTAACTCCATGAGTATAGTAGTCAAGCTGAGAAGGGAAAAGGAATGAGAAAGGAATAAAATATAAGATCCTAGGTAGAGGATATTTTCTCTAGTATATAGAAAGGGAAAATACAGTAATTCAATACCATGAAGTCCATAAGAAGTAGCCAGAAAAAATGCTTATTGAATTAGAAGCCATGATAAAAAAAAAGAAAAAGTTCTCTGAGTACTAACATTCAGGGAAAGCAAACCACCACTCACTGAATAAAAGTTAAAACTCAACATTATATTATTAAAATTATAACTTGTTGCTTGTTATGACACAACAAAACAAAAAATACACAATGCATCCACAGTGTTGCGTTTACATTTTTTATGTGTTTTACTCAGCTGGTCACCTGACTTTTGAATGCCGCAATTTTCTCCGAGTGGACCCCAAAAGGGATATAGTCTTGGATGTCAGCAGCACCAGCAGTGAAGAGAGTGATGAGGAAAACGAAGAACTGAATAAATTACAGGCACTGCAAGAAAAAAGTAAGCAATACTCCTTTCCCCCTCCATCCTTTAAAAGTGTCTTCAAATGTTCTGCTATATAATGTCATGTTTATCTGTTGTTCTCTTGAATTTATCATTAAAGTATCTTTTTCATCTTCTGTAGGAAGTACTGCATAGGTAAGGGAACAGTCTTCAAACTTTGCAAGTAATTTGCCTCAAATCAAAACAGTTGGTCAGTGATAGAACCAGGAGGCAAGTCTATTTCTGATTCCACAAACCAGGTTTTATTGTGTTTTATTTTGTTTTGTTTTCTCATCTCACTTGAATGTGTCACATGGTACAGAGAGTCTGATTTAAGATTTGGTTTCAAGTCTGTTGGCTACTTTTTAGCAGATGACTTTTAGCAAGTCACTTACTCACTCCGAACCTTATTTTCCTTGTGAGATAACACAAAGGATCAGATTGTCAAATCACACTCATTCAAATCAGAGATGTTAGCAGTATCAAGCTTTACTAGTACAGTTGGCCCTTGAACGACAGGGGTTTGAACTGCATAGATTAATTTTATGCTGATTTTTTTCAATAATATATATTACAATACTATACAAGCTGCAGTTGGTTGAATCCCCTGATGCAGGCAGAACCATGGATGCAGAGGAACTGCATATATGGAGGACCAACTATAAGTTACGCTTGAATTTTGGACTGCATGGAGGGGCACTTTCCCTAGCCACTGAATTGTTCAAGGGTCACCTGTAAGTTCAAGTATACAGGTGGTCGTGAGGCGTGGTCGTGAGGCATGGGCAAAGCAGCAAGAGTTCTGGGACTACCAGCACCACCCCCAGGTACTCACTCTGGCCAAGGTTAACACAAAAGGCTTCTACATTACTTATGCAAAAGAAAGTCATTTTGGTCATGAAACATCTCAGTTTTGTATCCAGATAGTTACATCTTCCAGGGAGCCATGCCCCATAAATCCATAGATTCCAGGATTACTTAATCATTAACAGCCTTAGACAAACCAGATATGTTGTGCTATAAGCAGATATTCTCTTCCCAACAGCTTGGTCATGGACTTAGAGCTTTCAGGACTGTGAAGAAGTAAATTTCTGTTTTTAACACACCCTCCCCTCAAAAAAACCACAAAAAATGATTCTCTGGCTAGCAAATACTATTAATTTGTTTCCAGGAGGTCTATTACAAAGCAATTTGATCAAGTTACCTTCTTTCTTTCCTGGGGCCTCCTCCTCTCCCTTCAAAAAGAGAACAGATTTCAAACCAACTGTTTAACCGTTTCTTTCTCATCTTGTGTATAAAGTGGTCTATCCTCGCAATGGGGTTTTTAGGGATAAAATGTGATGATGTGTGTGAAAATATTTTGTAAACTACAAAATGCCATTATGGTAACTCTCACGCAGAAGCAACATGCAATTTGTTTAAATACGGGTTTAGGCATGGGGTGAGAGAACTACAGAAAGATTAAACTTACCTTATTTTAGGTTATTAGAGAACAATAAACACTCTACAAATTTTTAAACTTTCCATATTATGTCCAGTGAAGGTAAGCGAAAAAGTTGAATGCCAGGCACAAGCTGAGAAGGCAGAAGAGGGTAGAGTCTCAAAGCAGGCAAACAAGAGTAACAGTGAATACGACTATATACAGCTCCAAGGTAAATATAGCTGCTTGGATATACACACTTAGTTTTGCTCCCTGCCGAAACAACACAAAAATGATAGTAGAAGAATTTTTTAAAAGCATATATCCACAGTGACAAAGAAAATAAGAGTAAGAAAATTTTGCTGAAAAGCAGATGACTTAGTGAACATGGACTACTCAGTTAAGAAAGCTTTAACCCTTTAACAGTGTGGAAAGCTGAGAAATAACATGATTATACACTTTAAAACCTCCTAAAGTCTTGATAATGAGTATCCTTAGAATCTCTGAAAGTGAGAAAGATTTTAAGGCTAAAAACAGAGGGAGTGGTTAAAAACCTAAAGTAATTAGATGCTCTGTTCCCTTCCCCTACTGTGTGAAGCCCTGTTCCCTCAGCAGACTGCCACAGGTCTGTTTTCTAGACAGGGTAAAACAAAAGGGTCTTTAAACTGGGATACACTAATCAAAAATGAAAATAGTTAAGTTAAAGTTAGATACAGAATGGTGAGTCTATTTTTTTTAATGATAGAATAAAAATAATGAACAAGGAGAAAGTAAATAATTTTTAGTGTACTTACATAATTAGTTGTTTCGCTGTTATGAAATAGAGACATGAAAGGGAAGAAAGAAATGTTACAAAAAACAAGGCTCAAAACCTATTTTTGTCTAAGTTCTGTTTTCTATTTTGTCTCTACATATTTGCTTCTATTACACTGCATATTTTTAAATGTTGGTTTAATATCTTTCATTGAAAAGAAAAGAAATCTAAATGAGAAATAAATCAATTTTTGGTGCAAATTATTGCAGCATAATCAATTATTGACACAAATTAGAAAAGACTGAGACCTGTGAAGCCTTAGAAAATATATCACCAGTTCTAGGAGCAGAAAAAGATAGAACAGCACAAGGATTATAAGCTCTTACTGACTCACTGTACGTATGTGTATATATGAACATGCTTGCTGTCCGGTGGTACTACAATTTCAAGATTATTAAGGTTTTGCATTGTGCTTTGAACTTCCTGAAGAAACTTGCTTTTGAATTGTAAGTGGTAGTAGCAAATATCTCAAAAGCTGTTTTTATGTTACAGTATGCATAAAGTCAAGTAAAATGATTTTACTGTTTACAAAGGACCAAAGAAATTCAAGAGTATGAAAATTTTTTCCTCATTCAATTTACCTAATGTTAACATTAATCAGCAACTTGCATATAATTAGAAAGTGGTCCTTCCCTCATATCTCATCCCTTAATATTTAACAATATTCTTTTAGTTCAGTACAGAAATGTTGTATTTTGACAGATTTGGAGGATTTTGGCTTAGTTTGGTTTTTGTTTTGTTTGTTTAGGAGTATTTATGTTAAATTCATATGTGATTTTATTTAAGAATGATTAACACTGAAAAATGCCTAGGAGAGTTACTGCTAGAATCAGGTTCAAATGAACGACTTAAAATGGTGGTTTCAAGCTTCATAAACATAGGGCTTAAATTAATCCACAGGATAATTGGAGTAAAGCCTATATTTGGCTCAAAATGTACTTTTTATAAGAGAGCTGCAGAAGATACTTGCTAAGTGGTTGATTGGAAGACACAAGAGAGAATGGGAAATTTAGATTAATGGGTCTAGGGTTGGAACTGCATGGTTAAGTATTTAAAAGCAGCGGGGATTGCTGCAACCTGGTGGCAGATTGGCACATGAACATCTAGCCGAGTAGGCTGGCACTGCTAGGATGTCTAGTCTTCCATACTATCCTAAAGCTGTCTCTAAACACTGGATCATGACCTCTGACACCTGTGTGCTACACAAGAGACAACCACTCTTGCTGATCATTCCAAAATGTAAGTACATAAGGACCTTCTTGCCTTCTATTTTGTACTACAAAGGTTGGTTGTATCACTTCCCAAGAAATTATTATTTTGCAAAAACTTAAACTCTTTTCCCTGCTATGCCTGTGTATATTTCAGTATCCTGTCTCAGAAGGAACCTCAGTAAATAGAGGTGAATAGTTTTAATAGTGGTAGTACAGAAACACTGAACTATCTAAAATAAACTTTGTCTTCAGTGCTTGAATCCTCAGAGCCTTTACTATCATTACTGCTAGTTTCTAAAGATAAATGGTCAGGAAAAAAAATTCCTGAATTCTAGAACTAATTTTGTTTATAATCTGATCAATGGATTCCTTATGCATCTTTCCATAATGGAAGAGGAAAGTATTCCCAGAGCTACTTTTATTTCGCTTAGTATCTCATAACTTTTTATGACATATTTACAGTAGTTATTCTGAACTTATTATAGCTAAGAAAATAAGACAGCTATTCAAGAGAAAGCTAACGTGACTATTTTAAGATCAAATCATGTAGATTTCAAAACTAAGACAAGGAATAAGGAAGAGTTTTTTAATAGTGATAAAAGGGTTAGTTAGCCACAAGGGCATAAGAATACTGTTTCTGCACCTAGTAACAAAATTTAAAATATGTGAAGCAAACCTGGATGAAACTACCAGGGAAAGTCCTTGTGGATTAAAAAAAAATCTATATTTATAGTCAGACTTCAACACAACTCAGTAATTGATTGAACAAATAGACAGTAAATCAGAAAGGATAGAGAATATTTGAATAACACTGTCAGACAACTTGCCCTATTTAACATTTATAGAACACTTCACCCAACAACAGCAGAACACACTTTTTTTAAGTACATACAGAACATCTACCGAAACAGACCTTATTATAAGGTGCTATGAAACAAGTCTCAGTAAATTTTATAGGATTCAAGTAATGCAAAGTATCTTCTCTAGCCACAAGGAAATGAATAACAGCTTCCTGTTAATTCCCAAATAACTAATTTAGCACATTTCTAAATATTTCATTGGCTCAAAGAAAAAAAGCCCAAAGGAAATTAGAAAGTATTTTTGACTATGAAAATAAAACACAACATAACATTTATGAGATGTCCCTAACGCAGTACTTAGAGGCAAATATTTGGCACTCCATGCCTGTATTAGAGGAGAAGAAATGTCTCAAATTTATGACTTCAGCTTCTACCTTAGCACATTAGAAAAAGAAGAGTAAATGAAACCCAAAGAAAGCAGGAGAAAGGAAATAATAAAGATCAAAAGTGAAATCAGTGAAACGGAAAAAAAAAATTGAGAAAAATCAGTGAAGCGGAGTTTGTTCTTTGAGAAGATCTATAAAGTTAAAAATTCACTATCCAAGCTGATCAGGTTAAAAAAGAAAGAAAGAAAGGAAAGTTATAAATTACCAATATCAGAAATGAAAAAAGTGACAACACTACAGATTATACAGATGCTAAAATAGAATAAGAGAATAGTATGAACAACTTATGCCAATAAATTGGACAACTTAAATACAATGGACAAATTACTTGAAAGATAAAAACTATCAAAACTCTTTCAAGAAGAAATAGATAAACTGAGGGGCCTGCATCTGTTACAAAAGTTAAATGTTATAAAACTTTGAACAAAGAAAACCCCTGGTTAATGGCTTCTCATGAATTCTGCTAAACATTTAAAAGAGAAATAATACCATTTCAACATAAAATCTTCTAAAAATTAAAGAGGGGATACTTTCCAACTCAGTTTATAAGACCAGCATTACCCCCATAACAAAACCAGATAAAGACACTACAAGGAAAATAGAGACTTCTGTAAACACAGACACAAATGAGAATTTTAAGCAATTAAAAGAGTTATAGTAAATCAAATCCAACAACACATAAAAAGGATATTTTGACCAAGTGAAGTTTATCACAGGAATTACAAGATTTGTTTTACATTCAAAAGTCAGTCAATGTAATTTACCATTTTAATCAGATTTAAAAAGAAAATCTAGATTATTTTAAGAAAATTAATATTTTAAGAAAAATTATTTGGGAAATCCATCTTCCATTTCTGATAAAAATTTTCAGCATGCTAGAAAAAGAAGGAAGCTTCATCAGCCTGTTAAGGGACATCCATAAAAAACAAAGATTACACTGTACTTAATGGTTAAATCCTGAATGTTTCCATAATATAAGGAAAAAAACCAAAGATGTCCACTCCTGCCACTTTTATTCAACATTATAGTGGAGATTCAAGCCATGTAATAAGACAAGAAAAATCAGTTAAAGGCATCCAGAGTAGAAAGGAAAGAGTTAAAAACTGTCTTTGCAGATGACTTGGTCATCTCTGTAGTAATCCTAAGGGGTCTACTCAAAAAGATTCTAGAACTAATAACTGAGTTTAGCAAAATTGTAGGATGAAGATCAATCAATGGGCAAAAAAAATCAATGTATTTCTGTATGCCAGTAGTGAACAATCAAATTAAAACTTTTAAACTACCTATTATAATAGCATATATGAAATACTTAGGGATAAAAAAGACAAAAGATGTATAAGACTGAAACATACAAAACATTGCTGAGGGAAATTCAATCAATCAGTCAATCAAAAGATATACCAACTTGATTTATAGATTCAATCCAATCACAGTCAAAATTCAAGCAAGCCATTTTAGAAAATGACAAGTCAATTCTAAAGTTCTTGTAAAAATGTAAAGAATTTAGAGTAGCCAAAATATTTTGAAAAAGAACCAAAGTTGGGAGATTAACACAACCTACCTTCAGAACTTTCTGCAAAGCTACAAGTAGTCTGGACCACGTGGTATTGATGTAAAGATAGATTAGTATAACAGAACAGCCCCATATATACATGGCCAATTCATTTGTTAGTTAAACTTTTTTATTTTGAGATGATTGTGGATTCATACGCCGCTGTAGGAAATAACACAGAGAGTTCCTTGTACCCTTTACCCAGTTTCCCTCAGTTGTAACATCTTCCAAAATGTATTACAGTATCACAATATGAACATGGACATTGATACAGTCTAGATATAGATTATTTCTAACACTACAAGTATCATTCATATTGCCCTTTTATAGCCATACCGTTTTCCTTCTTGTCCTTATCACCTTCTTAATCTGGCAACCAACATTTTGCAATTTCTATCATGTCATAATTTCAAAAGTGTTTTATAAGTAAACCATTTGGTATTTAACTTTTCCAGATTGGATTTTTCTCACTAGCTCTAATTCTCTGGAGATTCAGTCAGGTTGCTATATTTATCAATAGTTTGTTGCTTTTTATTGTTGAATAGTAGTCTATGGTATGAATACCAGTTTTTTTAAGCATTCACCCATTTAAGGACATCTGAGTTGTTTCCAGTTTGGGGCTATTACAGATAAAATTGCTATCAGTAGGATTTGGGTAAATATAAATCTTTTATTTCTGTGAGTTAAATATCCAAGAGTGCAATTGGCTGGGTTTTATGCTTTAGTTTCTTAATAAACTGCCAAACTGTTTTCCAGATTGGCTACACTGTTTTACATCCCTACCAGAAATGCATGAGTGATCTATCCTCACCAGCATTTAATGTTGTCAATATTTTTAAAAATCTTAGCTTTCTGATGATGTATAATTATATCTCCATGTGATTTTAATTTACATTCCCTTCTGACTGGTGATGTTAAACATTATTTTATTAGTGTTGAATGTTGAGTCCTTTATATATTCTGGATACTAGTCCTTTGTTAGATACCTGGTTTGCTAATATTTTCTCCCAATATGCCCAATATGTAGCTTGTCTTTTTATCCTCTTAATAAATCATTCACAGAACAATAGTTTTTAATTTTGAAAAAGTTCAATTTATTAATTTTTCCTTTTATGTGCTTGGTTTCAAGTGTAACTCATTGCTCATCTCTGGGTCATGAAAAATGGTCTCCTTTACTCTTTTCTAAAGGTTTTATAGTTTCATATTTTACATTAAGTTTATGACCCATTTTGAGTTGACTTTTGTATAAGATGTGAAATTTAGAGCACTTACTGTTTTGCTTAAGAATGACCAATTGTTCCAGCACTGTTTGTTGAAAGGCTGTCTTCCCTCCATTGAAAAATGCTTTTGTGCTTTTGCCAAAAATCATTTTGTCATATTCATATGGGTTTGCTTCTAGGTTGTCTATAATGCTCCATTGATCTGTGTACCCCTCCACCAACTTAACTAATGCAGCTACGTTAAGTCTTGAAGTTGGATAGACAGGTTTTTTCCACTTTATTCTTCTTTTTCAAAGTTGTTTCAACTATTCTAGTTTCTTTTCCTTTTCATAGATATTTTAGAGTAATGTTTCTATATGCAAAAAATCTTGCCTAGATTTTGGTAGGAATTGCATTAAACATGTTTATCAATCTGGGGGACAGTTGACATCCTTACTGTATTGAGTCTTCCAGTCAATGAACGTGATATATCTCTCCATTTATCTTTGATTTCTTTCCTCAGCATTGTGTAGTTTCCAGCATGTTTTAGTAGATTTACACCTATAAATTTTCTTTTTTTGAAAAATTGTAAATGGTGTTTCATTTTTTTTTTATTTTGCTGTCTGCATGTTCACTACTAGTGTGTAGAGATACAATTGAGTTGTGTATGTTTATCTTTTATCCTTACTGAACTCACTGATAGTTCCAGTTTTTTTTTTTTATAGATTCTTTGGGGTTTTCTATATAAACCATCATGTCATCTGCAAATAGGAACAGTTTTATTTCTTCCCTTTTTCTCTGTAAGACTTTTGTTTCCCTTGAGTTGTTGCGGTGGCTGGAATTTACAGCATTATGTTGAAAAAGAGCAGTGAGAAGTGACATACTTACCTGGATTCCAATCCTAGGGGGCAAAAACATGCAGAGTTTAACTATTAACTGCAAGGTTTTCTTGCGGATACTCTTTATCAAGTTGAGAAAGATTCCCTCTATTCCTATTTTTTAAGAGTTTTTATTTTGCCAAATGTGTTTTCTGCATCAATTGATAGGATTATATGATTTTTTTGTTTAGTCTGTTAACAGTGGATTAAGAGTATAATAGTGGATTACATTAACTGATTTTTTTAATTGAAGTATAGTTGATTTGCAATGTTATATTAGTTTCTGGTGTACACCATCGTGATTCAGTCATACATATTCTGTTTCATATTCTTTTTTTTTTTTTTAATTTTTCATTTTCCTTGTTTTGGAGGTGGTAACTGGGTTTGTTTGTTTGTTTATTAATGGAGGTACTAGGGATTAAACCCAGGACCTCATGTGTGTTAGGCACATTCTCATTCAGTGATTATTTCCTGCCATTGTGAAACCTTCCACTGAGCTTTTTATTTTGGTTTATTGTATTTTTAGTCTAAAATTTCTGTTTGATTCTTCTTTGAATTTTTTATTTCTTTAAGGTTTTCTATTTTTTCATTTGTTTCATGCATGTTCATAATTGCTCATTGAAGCATTTTTATGATGGCTGCTTTAAAATCTTTTTCACATAATTCTAGTATTTCTCTTACTGTGGTGGTGTCACCTATTATTTAATTTTTCACTCAATTTGAGATCTTCATAGTTCTTGGTTTGATGATTTCTTTTCAGTTGAAATTTGGGCATTTTTATATTATACACAAAACTCTGGCTTTTCTTCAAGCTTTTTGTTTAATCTGATTTTCTCTGGTACCATTCCAGAAGGGAAATTGAGAATGCCACCTTGTTACTTACAGGTGGAAATAGAAGTCCAGTTTCACCACTCAACCTCTACCAACACCCAGGATGGACATGCCTTCTTATTACTGCTGGGTGAGGGTAGCAATTTCAGCTCCCTGTGTGGTATCCCCTGACACCACGGTGGGAGTGGTCTTGCTGCCATTGGGTGATGGTAAAAGCCCTGACTTTCATTAGATCTCTTCTGACAATACTTAAGCATGGATGAGAGGTGTGCCTCAGTGCTACTGGGTGGGGGTGAAAATCCAGGCTCCCTGTGTGGTCTCCACTGACACTGTTAGTGGAACTCTCATAACTGGTCAGTGAGGATGAAAGTTTGGAACATCTTATCACAGCCCCACAAGAGGGGAAGTCTATGTTCTCCACTTAGCCTTTGATGACGTGTGTGGGGGTGGTGCCATATTCTTGTCTGTGGTGTTTGGCTGGAGAATGGCAGTTATTATCTAAAAGTTTCCTGTTACTAGATTTTCCCTTTCCTGGTCCTTTGGCTAGAGAGAGCAGACTTTTGTTGGGGCTTTTTTGTTTGCACCAGGTTGCCAGCTTCTTCAGCTCTAAGTCTGGGCTGCATAAAGCAAAAAGAAATTCCAGGGAACTCAGCACTGCGTCATTTTCTGAAGTTCAAGATCCCTAGCTAGTGTTTGTCTTTCCACCTTTCAGAGTCATCTTCTGTTTGTTTTTCTAATGTCTGGGTTTTTAGTTATACTTAATAGGAGGAATAGGAAAAGTACATCTACTTCATCTTCTCAGAAGATGTTAAGTGAAAGAAATAAGTTGGAAAATATTATATATGCCACAGTCCATTTTTCAAATGAGAAGAAAACTTGAGACTTATGTGTAACGATGTTGGTATAAGTGAATGTTTTAGTTATATACCGAGAAAGCCCAGAAGAATACACATCAAATTGGGTATTTAAAAAACAAGTTATAGTATGTATTCTCTCCTTCCAAGATACTGACAACATGAATATTAGATTTGTTGTTATTGTCCCATGATCCTAGGATTTCATCATCCTAATTTTGCTTGAAAAAGAAAAATTTTTAAATTATGCATGGTTATATTGTTTTGTTTTTTAAGATCTGAAATAGTACCCACCAAATTGTTGACATTGATTTGCTTTAGAAATTAGAAGTGGAATACTTGAATTTTTTACTTAATGTACTTAGTAGTATTTGAAATTTTTATTCAAAGCGTGTAATACTTGTATAAGGTTTCTAATGAGTACAACAAGAATCAAGAAAGGGGACATTGTTACAAGAAAAGTACAGTAGCCTGACCAGTGAAATTCACCAGCCAACAAGCCAAATCAAAAAATGTGTACATACCATATTAGTATATAAACTCACGATGACCTGATTCTTTCCCCTCAACACACAGGAGTAAATGAAGAAGAGGAGAAGAAAAAAGCAAAAAGCAAAGAGAAAATCAAGTTGAAAAAAAAAAGGAAAAGGTATTAAAAAAATTGTTTTTTGAAAACCAGGACTGTGAGTCCAGGATGGATTATAAAATTTTATTTTTCATGTTATAGTACAGTTAGTTTATATTAATTTTAATGAAAGTTAGATGTTTAATTGTTTCAGTAAAAGAACAAAATCCTTCATGTTAGGATTCAAAAATAAAGTCAGCCCTCAGCCACCTTAAATTATCTTTTTTGGAGCAAATCAAGGTAAAAATAAATAACAGGCCCACCCCCTTTTTTATGGATTCTATTTGTATTCTAGAATTTTTAAGTTTTAAGACATCAGTTTTTAATTGAACATAAGTCCAAATTCTTCACATATGTATTTTGTTCTCATATATATGAAGTTGAAACTTAAATATTTGTATTCTCAAAATATCATTGCCATGGCTTAGACATTGATTTATTAGTAGGATTTATGTGCTCATTGGTCATGCTAAGAATTCCTTCGGATCTTTCAGAATTTTCACCAGCCACCTATGAATTTTTACTATGAATTCTTTTAACAACTGGTTAAAGAAATTGATCAAAAAACTTAAAGAGGCAACTTCTTCCATAGTTAGTGAGTACACTTTGGTTCATACTAAAATAAACATGTACATATAGACAATTTTTAAGGTGCTTAGCAGGTAGGAATGTCTAGCTTAGACCTTGATTCTCTGACAGAGTGTGTTCTGCAAATCAGGGGTTGTCACTTTGTAGTTTTTATAGAGCATGTGATATATGCAAACACCCCAGCTACTTTATAAATTGGAAAAATTAGCTCACTTTCAGATGTTGGGAGTTAAATAATAATGCTTAATGTAAAAACTAACATAGGAAGGTAGAGCTCAGTGCAATCTGACTGGTGTGTTGTTGAATCATTTGTACTAGCCCAGCAAGATGGATTGCTTACAGGAAAAGTGAGATTTTCTATTTTCTTCCAAATTCTAATATACTTGTTGTGTAGTAACGTATTGGTTATTCAAACCTCTCTACCTTGGGCCTCACAGACCACGGGTAGGGCCCGAAATTAAAAGACCTTTTTTTTTCTAAGTGCACTTAGAAAAGATAATGCCACCAAATGTGGTTGCTGTGCCAAAGTGTAACATTCTGCCTTAAAAAAGAGAATCCAGGTCCAAAAAGCCAAAGAAAAAAGTGCAGGCAGAGAAGCAGCTCTGGTCAGAATGCAGAGTTCAAGCAGGTCTTTAAAACAGGAAAGCACACAAGAATTGAGAACAACAGAGTTGAAGAAGGTGCGAAAGAATGCAAGAGAAGATAAGCTTAGGAAATGGGGGAGTCTAAGTAAGTAGACAAGGAAGAGGAAGGAGTACAATGTTACAGCAACAGGGCAAACTCAGAGTCCCCGACCAAGAAAGGCAGCCAGGAAATTCACACAATGAATCACTCTGCAGACACAACCTCTCAGTCTCATGTGGTTCCTTTTTCTTCTCCTGTAGATCTCTGCCAGGTTTCCTTAGCTTGGATTTTAACTTATAATGTTTAAATCACTGAACTATCTCTTGGGAAGCCTTTTTTTTTGTTGTTTTAAATTAACTCAGTTTCTGTTTTGTCACACATGTTTGGGGTTTGGGTATTGGTAGAATGTTGGACACCTTTTTATAAAAGATCTTAAGAGTTGGTGTTCTTTGTTCTTTTTCATTAGAGGAAGGAATTCTACAGATTTTTTTTCCTAATTTAATATTAGAGTAACATAAGAAAAATAAAGTATAATGATAAGTCATCCTTATTTATATAGAGGATACATTTAAAAACATCCTTTCTCTAACTAGTGGAAATTATTTTAGAATGCAGATGTTCATCTGTATCACTCTCCATCTAAAAGAATCAAGTGCTTTAACTTGAAAAATAAAAAAAAAGAACAAAAGTGCTCTTATTTTGTTGATTTTCAGCTTTCATCCATTTCTATGGAGGTACAATTATAGCCCTTTTTATATAATTGCATTCTTTGTGTCTAAAAGAATTTGCTAAGAAGTCATACATACACAAGTGAATTGTGTATATAAAGAGGGTTGGTAAATGCCACTTTCTTTGCCTTATAAGAAAGATTTTGAAGGGTACACAGGATGAAAAACAAAAAAATCACACAAAAATTACTTCATCCTTACTGAACTGAAAACCAATAACTAGAAATGAGCAGAATAGAGACAATTGTTTTATTAGTTTCTCTGGCTAAGTGGCTAAAATTCTGAATACAGTATTTTAAGAGAATACAAATATATAAAGCACATTTTATTTGCGTTTCTTTATGTTTATACCCTCTCCCTTGCTCCAAGAAGGATTTAAGGCAGTTCAAATCCCATTTAAATTTCCCCATCAGCCATAAATACAGTTATCAGTCAGTATGTATTATTGCCCGTAGGTCTTACTCATCCAGTTCCACTGAAGAGGACACTTCAAAACAAAAGAAACAAAAATATCAGAAGAAAGAAAAGAAAAAAGAGAAGAAGAATAAGTCAAAAAAGGGGAAACATCACAAAAAGGACAAAAAGAAGAGAAAAAAGGAAAAGCATTCTTCTGCCCCTAATAGTTCTGAAATCTCCAAAAAGTAACTGAGACTTTGGCCTAAGCCATTATATTTAAAAATTTGGTTTCAAAAATTATTTTACCTTCCTTGAAATTTGCTATATAATTATGCTTTGCAATAAATCACAGCCTTTTCCATGTAGACATTTTTTCATATATGGGACCATTTTTGTCTGCCAATATTTTGATACGTTATGATTATAAAGTGCTGAATCAGTCTTACTACTTGATAGCCATGCCCCAAGTATGAATAGTTGTGCAACAAAACTCACCAGTTTTGGTGTTTGTGTCTGTGTCTAGTGTTACTACTTTGTCAGTTGATTGTAAACGGCTTTCCTACAGTCAACACAGGTAATCTACCTAACAGTTAATGAGTATTGCTGAATTAAGTATCCACCTTCCAGTGATAAAGTGAGGTAGCGGATTATGCTTTGCTCTTGACACTGAAAAATTTAACAGCTTTATATCCTATGATAATGTACAAAGATAGTGAAATTCTTCACTGCTGTTTTTAAATCAGGCTTTTTTTGGGAAGTCATAGGAGATGAAGCTGCTTTATTGGTCTTGACCAGAACTTTTTAAATGAATGGTGTCGGGCAGGAAGATGATAATGAAAATATTTATAACAAAATTTCACTGTTTCCTGAAATGCAGAGTTTCTAATACCTGCCTCCTTTGTTTTTGTAACAAAATATTTCTTCCTTGTTTAAAATTACAAGCCTAGTACAGCCTATTTGTAAGTCTCACAGAGATGATACTGTGTTGGGCAAGATTTTTAGGATAGACTCCTGGGTGTTTTTACAAATGTGCCATATTGGCACGTCTTAAAGAGATACCTCAAACACAGAACTTTTTATTTAGAAGGGTGACAGCTAAATCTTCATTAGAATTGATTTTTTATTTTAATCAGTATGTAAATTTTATGAAGCTTGTTTCTATGAGTAATGTGGAAAATTTTTATAAATGTAAACATATATATATTTATTTGTCTGAAATAGTTTGTAGTTTTGAAGCAGGTTTCCACTGAATTTATGATTTCGTAAATGACCAGTTTGGGGTGTTTCTCTCTTTTACTTCAATCATAAACCTCAGGAGTAGTGACAAAAATTTAGGATTAAGATTTTTATTCTGTACTTTTTAAAATTTTAAGAGCCAGGGAGTTACATCATGAAAGCCTTTATATAGCAATGGAAATTTTGTATGAGTAAGCATTTTCAAACACGTATTAGCAGATATAAATGTTTCTACATTTTTAATTTCACAATGATCAATGTTACTTACTTTGCTTAGTACTTGGGTATCCCTTATGTCGAATAGTTAAATACTTACTGTTGTAGCAGCATCAAAAGTCAACTGGTTATCATGGCACAGCACCAAAGATTGTAAGTACCTCACTCTGGTGCAGGTATAAAATCTCAAATTGGTGACCTACAGACGTGGCTGTAGGTGACGTCATTATGATGAAATCAGGTGAGTACACACAACCTCACAGGCTGGAAAGGTGTACTGATTACTTCCTTCACCCAGCATCCCTACCTGGCGTGACCTCAGTGAGACTGGGAGAGCCTCATAACTCCTCTTAACATACGCTTTCCATGCTCAGATTCTAGGGAAGATACATCCACGTCTGTATCGTAGTATTACAGCCATGGAAGCTCTCACGCTTCTAGCTTTTCCGAAACAACTCAGTCCTGTGGCCTCCTTAGAAGTCCTTTTGTTTAAATAGCTCAGTCAGCTGTTTGGAGAGAAACACAGAGCTCTAGGTTCTTAAGGGTAATTTTTGCCTCTGCTGTAGTTGATGTATTTTGGGGAACTGGATTTTATGAAAATATAATTCTTTGGTTATCAGGATGAAATTAGTAAAAATAAGTTTTTAAAAAAACTTTAAAAAATGATTATAAAATGCTAATACATGCAAAAAGATGGTCTTACCCTATTGAGTGTGTAACATGATTAAAAATGATCATTGTAGTGACACAATTAATCCAGTTATATGTAAGTTTTACTTCTGTTAATTATAGAGGTAATAAATTTGCTCATCCAATTTGTTTTCTGAATGGTGACACAATCAATGACTCAGAGTCATGTAAAATTCAGCCTTCATTAACCAATATAGTATGCAAATTAAAAGATTTTAATGCTCAGTAATTTTTCCCCCCTGGAAAGCATCTTGGAATTATTGAGTAAATTTCCTATAGCATGATAATAGTTTATGAAAGATCTTGTCTGAATAAAAGTCATTTATTTTTACTAAAGTAATTGTCTTCTAAAGTGATCTTGTTATTATTGTTGGGATTGGATGCAGATCTCAATATTATAGGAGAAAATTAGTGGCATTTCCTCTCAGGCAGTTTATAGCAGAAGGAAAACTGAACTGAATAGTAAAAATCCAAAAGTCCTGGTCGTTCTAACTACCTGTGTGACCTTCAGCAAAGTCATTGACCTTCTCTGGGCCTTGATGTCTTTCATCCATAAAATATCGTACCAAATTACCTCTGAGATCCCTTCTAGCCCTGTATTTACAACTCACTCTGCCAAAAATTATATAGCCCTAGGTTGCCTTCAATTAAACTAGATTAAAGAGTTATTAGTAATAGTCTTGTTAAATGCCACTGAGTCCTTTCCTGAGCAAACATTTATGGAGTGGCTGGCATGGCAAACAGTGTGTTAAGTACCAGGGATACAAAGATAATAAGACACATTTGCTTCCCTGAAAAGAATTCGCAGTTTCGTTGGTAGGAGAAACAGCAGAACTCATCATTACATGTTAAGCACAGTACTTGTGTTTATAGAAACACTGAGGGGTCCCTAACCTAGTCCAGAGAAGTTAGAAAAGGCTACCTAGAAAAAGTATTACCTGAAGTGCATTTTGATAGAGGATGAGTGGGAGTTACAGCAATTCCAGACAGAATGAGGGCTGTGAACAAAGCCCACAGTAGAAAAACGAGTGGGGGCAGGAGGGGATGTCGAGAATTACAAGCATGTGTGAGGCAGGAAGTGGTAAGAATTGAGACCACCACTCTAGGTTCTTAGGTCCCAGAGAAGGAAGGTTTATGTTCCATGTTTGGGAGCTTGGACTTTATCTGTAAGGAAGAGACACCATTAAGAGAGTTTTAAGGAAAGAGATGATTTGTTAGGGTTGGTTTCATCCATTTCATAATCCAATTCTGCAGTTTTTAAAGGATGAAATTGCTCTCATTAGAAGGCCACATAGAAAGTAATTTGAACCTTTTGTATTCTATTATTTGGTCTCTTCATCTAGACCCTCTTTTCTTTCTAAGATCTGATCATTTCTAAAAATTACAGCGACTGAAGTCTTCGAAAAAGCTCCTGTAGTCTTTATCAGACCCGTTCCCAGAATTATATGCGTATGTACGCAATTTGAAACGTGTTTGCTTTTAATTTTATTCTAGGTTATTTTTGACTGACTTAAAATATATTCTGTGCTATATTAGTATTTTCAGTCCAAATAAATCATTTAAAATATATTTTTCAATGCACAGACTGTCATAATTTGATAAGGCTTCAATATTTTGTCTCTATATTAGGAATATTACGAAGCACAACTGCTTCACAGTCACAGAGACACATATCAGCTGGTCCACCAGATGAGCCCTGTCGCTCTCCCTCAGATAACCTGGCTCAGCAGGGAGTGCTCCAAGGACCCCAACTGATGTTTGTACTGAGATTCAGTTTTCCTGGGCAGATGGCATCCAAGAACGGTAGGGTTTTTTTATGTCAGCTTGACGATAATTTCACTTGCAAAGCCCAGGGTCTTCAGACTACATTTGTATCCTCCCAATTCCTCCAAAACTTTGCAGAGTGCCAGAGAATTGGGTTGCCTCTCCCAGAAGCACAACGCATGGTGCATCCAGCCCTGCCCAGCCCTACTTTGCCTGTCCCACCAGTTAGGAAGAGTCTGGGGGACTAGGAGCATTTTGCTGGCCCGAGTCTCTAAGTTTCCTGCTTCTTGTGTCATTTATGGCATCTGCTCTTGCCCTTGAGCAGCAAGAGTAGACTGTGCCAGTGCCTTAACTAAATTCTGCCAGCCTAGATTTTCACCAGAGGTAACATCTCATTAGTAAGAATTATTAATATGTGTATCAAGGTAGCCAATTTTCTGGAATTGATTTGTTTTTCATCAAAGCTGTATAAAAGATCAAGCACCCACAAATGCTTTATGTGATTTTTCACAAAAATAAATAAAAATTCTTTGCTTTTATAATCACATAAAATGTCATTTTTGTAATGGAAATGTTTTAACCTTCAGACTTCACACACCGAGAAATTTTAATATTTAAACATTGGCAAAACTGTGGTCTTTTTGAATGTGAAATCCAACACAGGCAGAAGGATGTTGCAATAATGATCTGGAACTATGTTGTCAATTTAGTCACATGTGGCTAATTAAACTTAGATTGTTTAAGTGAAAATGTATTTCTTCAGTTGCACTAGCCACATTTCAAGTGTCCAGTAGCCACAGGTGGCTAGTGGCTACTGTGTCACAGCACAGATACAGAAAGAACATTTCCATCATCACAGAAACTCCTACTGGACAGTACTAGAATCTTCAGTTCTTGGTAAAAACTTTGACAGCTTGATGATCAAAAGTTTCTAACCCTGAGCTTTGCATGCCTGAGAGCAATAAGACATAGCTTTTTTTTCTCCCCTCAGCTGACCAGAAAAGCTGTATTTGGCACATTTTGAAAGGCTAGTCTTCCAGCTACAGAAATTGTACAACACGGTAGATGTGTTAAGGAGAGCCAGCTTAAAATTAATCCTTTTTTCCTGCTGAATTCCATTATAAGATCAGGTCTGTGTTGCTATAGCAGAATCACATTTGTGAATAAAAATCTTTTAAAACAATTATAATTTGCAAACACTGTAGTTTACTTCTAGAGGTCTAAGATATTACTGCAGTAGCTTAGATGGGACTGGAGAACTTACTTGGTTTATAAATTTCATCATAGAGATTCCTTAGGAACTTTATCAGTGAACGATTTTTGTTATGGTTATCCTTTGGTATGCAGAAAGTATCTATCATGCAGATTATACATTATATGTTTTGTTATTGAATGTTAGCTTTCATAAAGGCAATAATATAATTTGTGTGCTAAGCAAGTCCTCTAAAAAAGGCATGGGTTGACTTCTAAGAGACTTAACAACGTGCCTTAAGAAACTTCTGGTTTATAAGGCCACCCACCCTGAGATTTACCTGAGATTTATCCAGTACCATCCCATCTCTTCTAAAAAATAACTGCCTCTAAGTATGAAAAACTTGTGAAATTCTAGTAATGTGATATAATTTCATTGTTCCTCACTGACATAGGTTTGCTTATCTGTGTTATTGATAAATTCTATGGTTTCTCTTGAAGTATTAGTATAGTTTCTTAATTAGCAAATAAAAGTAAACTTACGCACATGGAAATCTATCAGAAACGTTAGTGGGTGTTTAATAAATGAATTGATCAAAACTGCAGCTGTATCTTGCTTTGTGAGTGGCGAGTTTTTGACAAGTATTATTACAAACTGTATTTGAAATGCACTCTTTATTGCTTCATCTCTCCAGCGAGCTTTTACAACACGGGATTTTTAATAATAAGCAATGTCGCTTTGTGTCATATCCATTGTTTTTTCTTGAACGATATCATCAGCTACATACAATGTTTCATTTATTGAATTTGATGCTGCATTTGAATTGAAGACTTTGGTTTTTCTGTTTGAGTTGCCTGCAGATACACAAAACAAAATGAAATTAATTATTTGAAATTATGACATCAAATTTTATGTTAAAATTTGTTCTTAAAAGATAAATTTTGTGGGAGTATTGGAAATATGGTGTCCTGAAAACACTGTGGATGAGTGAGAATTGAATCATTTCAAAGTTGTTTTTGAGCATTTCCTCCTGAAAATCAAACAGAAGTCAGGATATCATTTCATGCTTACCTTTTTTCACACTTCCATGAAAGAAACTATACATTTGATAAGAAGGTTACAGTTTCTGTGTTGCTTAATAAAAATGTGACTGTCCCTATGCACAAAGTGAACGAAACTAAAGTCAATCGTAATAATTTGCAACAATCTTAAGGCTTTGCCATTATAATCAATTTAGATGTAACTTCAAAAGAGTGTATTTGTTCCACCACCCCATTCACTCATTCTATATTAACGAGTCCAAAATGCACAGGGGAAAAGGAATGTGAATCCTTGCTCATCAGAAGGTAAACTAACAAGCTCATAGCAAAGAAACAGACTATTACTGAATGGTGTTAGAAAAATTAGGTGTGAAAATAATATATTTCACCAATATATACATATTTAAATATATTTGAATAATATATAAATATGTAAATATAGCACAAGAAATCATAAATGTTACTAATAAACTCCTGTTGCTAAGTCCACAGTCCAGCTCACAATCCACACCTTCCTCGGCCTATCAGAGGCCTGTTTTCCCTTGGCTTCCGGGATGCCACCCTTCCTCGATTCACCATCTCTCTTTCTTGGTCTCTCTCTCTCTTGTTGGTCCCTATTCCTCTCCTGGGCATTTTAGGCTTAGGAGTGCCTGAGGGCTCAGCCATTAGTTCTTGTCGCTGGCTCTCTCCCTAATTATCTCATTAGTCCCACAGTTTTTAATACCATCTCTGTGCTGATGACTCCCAGATGCATATCTCTGACCCACATTCTCCTAAACTCCAGGTTCAACTTCCTAGTTGCCATCTCCACTGTGATATCTAATAGACATCTCCAACTTTGTCCAAAACTGATATTTGGATCATTCCCAGAAAAAAAAAAAAGCCTACTCATACCACTCGTTGCCCCACATTTTAAACAAGATATCTTTAATATTAGCCCAGAGAACAATATCATGCATTTTTCAGTCCTATAGGCAAGATCTGGGAGCTGTAGTGAGACATCCTTCACAACAGATAAATAATATTGCCTGTTGAGTGCTGATGATGGGAGTGTAAACTGGTACATTTATTTTAAGTCTGAAGTGTTCCTACCTTGTGATTTTAACATGAAGTACCAAGGAAACCATAGAAGGTAAGATCTAAAATGTATATATAAAAATACTTGCTGGTTATTTCAATATAAAAAATGTGAGTACCTTTCATATTTTTAATAAGGAAACTGCTAAATTATCGTGCATCAAGTATCATGCAGCCATTTAATTTGAAAAAGCGGTTTCCAAGAAATTTTTAATTATGTTCAAAGTGCTCAGAATACAATGTTAAGTGGGAAAGGATGCAAAACTATCAGCAGTACAATCACAGCTGATACTGAAACAGCACTTACTGTGAGCTTCTCTCTACTTAAAATCCTTAGGAGTGAATCTGAATTTCTTGGTTAGGCTGAGGATCAGCCCTACTTCCCTCTCCCAGCTCAGCTTACCGCCATCCCCCCCGTCATACTGAAACCCTGACAGGCTCCCCACACGTGCCCTGCTCTCTCTCGCTGGCTTTCTCTCTCTGCCCTAAACCTTTGCACACTTCCAGCTGCCTAACTCTCTAATCATCTTTGTTTGAATAACGCTTACCTGTCCTTTAGGTTTTAGAACATCTCCAAACCTACCAAAGGGGAAGGGGGACGCACTGGCCAAGAGGTTCCACTATTAGAAGTAGCTTTCCTCTACTTTTTAACGTCTAGTCTATCTTCATTATAATTTTTTCACTTCTTTCCTTTAGGTAAGTCTAAGCCCTCACCTTTAAGTGTGTTCATACTGCCTGGCTTTGCCCATTTGTAAGTAATCATATAGGCTGCTTTCCAGGCCAGTCAGGACATCCCCCACTACAGGTTGATTTCATAGATCAACACTCAAAGGGCAATTATTATTTACAAGTTGTGAAGGGCAATGTCTCACTACTGCTCCCAGATCTTACCCACAGGACTGAAATATGTGTTGTTTGTTCTCTGGGCTAATGTTAAAAATATGTTTTAAATGTAGGGCCTAGAGCAGTACAGTACATGTCTTTATTTCATTACTTGTCTTCTAAACTTTTTTGGTAAAATAATGTTCTGCTTCTAAACATTCACTCATAATGTTTCAACCATATAGTTTGAGTTTGAAAAGTTAATTTGCTGTAAGCAAAACATTTTCTAGCCTGACAAGTAGCCCTTTGCCCAATCAGCAAGCAAAACTGTTTAAGATAAATGCAGTAGGAAAAGATGGCATGAAAATTTGATAATCTGATAAATTCTTGACTGTTATTTGCAAAGCAAACTTTAAGAAATACAGTAGATTCAGGGGGGAGGATATAGCTCAAGTGGTAAGAGTGCATGCTTAGCATGCATGAGGTCCTGGGTTCAATCCCCAGTATCTCCTCTAAGAATAAATCAATGAATAAACCTAAATACCTCCCCCCACCAAAAAAAAAAAAAAAAGAAATACAGTAGATTCAAATTCAACTGCTAAGTAAGGTGTGGAATATATACATGGGGGCCTTGAAACCATCTTCCTTATATAGCATTTGAAAAAAATGTAGGTTTATTTTTACTTGTTTAGCATTGTTTTTACTCTTCAGTCTCATAGCAGGTAAAGGTAAAAGATCAAGAATTTAAGATACAAATTAATTTCATATTATCTGGATGCAATTTGTATCTTATATAAGCACTTCCTTTTTTTTTAAATTGAAGTATAGTTGATTTGTATTATATTAGTTCCAGGCCATACAACATAGTGATTCAATATTTTTATAGATTATACTCCGTTTAAACTTACTATAAAATATTAGCTATATACCCTATACTGTACAATGCATCCTTGTATCTTATTTATTTTATACATAGTAGTTTATGCCTCTTAATCCCCTACCCCTATCTTGCCCCTCCAACATTTCCTTAAACATCTAAAATTTTAACATTTTATTCAAATTCCTTGAAGTCTGAAGATGTCATGTTGGCTAATTCAAATCTGTCATGTTTCCTAAGCTTTGTACATATTTAAATTTATAATATTCTAATGAGAGTTTCAAGGTAGTTTTTCTGCCTCATCACATACAGAGTTTTTTGTTTTGTCTTTTTTTAATGGAAATTAAACTCAAGAGGTTACTTCCTAACTTAGTTTGGGGTTCTCTCAAAGAACCCCTTGGCCTGGGGTTCTCTCCATTCTGACAGCTCCAATTTCTACTGTGTATTTTTCTGTCAACAACTGAAAGAGTTTATCTAACCTGTCTGCTGCCTTTTGAGATGTACAGGCTCACAAAACACATTCCAGTATTATACATTTTCCTTCATCTAAGACTTGTAAACTCCCCCACTCCCCAGCCACACGACCGAGAAAAGATTTGATATAAACAGTACACTGCCGTCACTTGAAGCAGGAGCTCTGATTTGCAAGTTAACATCCTGATGTTCATTCTCTCTCTCCCTGCAGCTGATGAAAATCCAAAGATGCTTTCAATATATACGTCTCTGGTAAGTTAGAATAGTTGGACACGTTATGGAAAAACCAAGTGCAGCAAGTGGGGCTGCACTGCCTTGGCATCAGAGTCCCACTAACTGCATCCCTTTGGAATGATTTTAAAAGAGAAAAGAGGAAAAATCTCAGCAACCTCAGGCTCTCCTAATTTTCCTTTAATAAACAGAAACTAACTTCTTAACCAGCAACGTAGAGATAAAACCAGCTGCCTCTTCTGTCACAAGGTTACACCATGGATCCAATTTTAAGTAAGAAATGTGTAATACTACTAAGCTCTCAAGGGGTTTGTTACACATGGAGGGTTTTACTTATTTAATTTCTCCTTTCCTTTACCCGAGAACAGACTGCAAAGGGCCAACATCACTGTGCTTTCCTGGGTGAACATTAGTAGCTCTTTCTGCTGCTCGCGTTCCACTTTTCCCTTTTTTTTTTTTTTTTTTTGGTCTAGTCATACTACGTAAATCTCAACCTTCTTTTAATCCTATACCTTTCAGACTGGCATTTAAATTAAAGCTTTGGCCTCTCCAAAATTGAAATCCAATTCACTAAACCAATCAAATTCACCCTTTAAAGCAAATTCATCAAACTCTTTCCACCTACCCTCATCACAAACTAGGCCAATATATTTTTTCTGATAATAGTTAAATTTTGCATTCATTTTCAGGGATCCATTTATCCTATAACTCATCTTTGAACTCTGCTCTTGCCTGACATTTCAAAATATCAACAGAACGCTGGGGCCGCTCGCTGCAGGACTTCGTCTCCTGGCTGGCAGGCAAGGACGATAATCAAGCTTTTCTGCTATTATCTGCCTGGGTCTTCCCGGCCTCTGCATCACCATTCTGCAGTCCTACAGCTGTTCCAAGGACTAGTCAGCTAGCTCGCTTTACTATTTAGTAGAAAAGCTACACACCCCACTCATCCTGCATTTCCTTCTAGTGGAGGCACAAAATTTTCCATTTGCACCCTAAGAAAGTGTTTTTTATTTACAAGGGGACATGCTCCCATCGAATTCAATATGATGCACAGGACAGGATCTGAGGTAAATGGTGACGTGAGCAAAACTTGCTCAGTGACCTACTGATCAAGTGACCACCCCTTCTTCCATGCCCTGTCACCCCGTTGAGAATATATAAGTATCTTATGTAAATACAGCTAAAAATTCATTGTGAAAGTTAGAATCTTAGACTTGCCCTTTTGCTTTGCCCATCAATCAATGAATGAAGACAGTTCTATCCAGAAATTTTCTAAAAGAAAATCTATTTTTGTCCACAGTTGGACCTTTTTTCTTTTCTGCGTTGTTAAACTCTTTCAACCAAAGATGACTAACATATCTCACAAAAGAATTTAGCTGATATTTTAAATCCTTTAAATGAATTTTCATAATGAGAGACTGGCTTCTGTTTTGCTTATTGGCTCCAACACGGGCTAGCATCGCCTAACCCTGCACCCCGAGGAGGAGACTCACAGATGCTAAAAGGAGCAGTGGTTCTGCTGAGCAAGTTGACTTCCTACATTCTAGGAACAAAAAAAGTCACAGGAAATTCCAGACTCATTAGAGAAAGGCCTAATGTAGAAAGGTCCCTTTAGGAGACACAAGTGGCTTTTTCTGCCATTGAGTTCAAATTATTCCATCTTCAGCTAATATCTCAGTGAGTTCTTAAAGCTATTCTGAAACAAAGAATAGCATTAAAAATTAATTTGGCAGCATAATTAGTAAGTGTTTTGAGCAGAGTTTGGTTGAATTGGTGTTAACGCTACTAAGAAAAATAGCTCCTAAAGTTATTTGCAAATTTAGTACAAAATCCATCAAAATACCCCTTGATTTTGAAAAACTGGACAATATGATTCAAAAGTTAATTTGGAATACCAAACGTTACAAAGGTAGCCAAGAAACTTTGGGGAAAAAGCATAATGGGAAGGGAGAGAAAGTCTTGCCTAATCAGATATTAAAATAAACTCTATAGCTACAATAATTTTTAAAGTATTTTACTACCTGAAGAATAAACATACTGATAAATGTAACAGAACTGAAAGTCTAAAAACAGATCCTAGGATATATAAGAATTTAGTTTATGACAAAGGTGACATTTTAAATTGGCAAAAGAAAAAAGATAAATTGTCCAAAAAATACTTGAACAATTGTCTCATTATTTGTAAAATAAAAATAAAGGCAGATCCCTACCTCAACACAAAAATAAAAATTCCAGGACTATTAGTGATTTAAATGTAAAATAAGAATTACTGTATTAGAAGAAAATATAGGTGAATATCATTATAGCTTAGAGGGAGGTAAGAACTTTCTAAGCATGAAACTAAAGGGAGAAATTACACAAAGAGAAATGTCAGTTGAAAAAAACGTTACACATAAAATTAAAAAGGCAACAACTATGAAAAAACATTTGCAATACATGCGGGAAAAACTTGAGTTACTGTATGGAAAGTTCTCATGAAGTAATGAAAAATGAACACCCCTATAGAAAAAAATGTATATAAGATACAAGCACCAATATGCCACAAAAGAAACAATGACAAAAACACTTAAAATGTCCACTCTCGCTCCTAATTAAGATAAATTAAAAATAAAACACCATGTTGTTTCCCTCAATGAAATTAGTGAAATATGTATCTTTTGAAATAAAAATACCCATGACATAATTATTTTCCGGAGGACATGAGCAACTTGTAGCCAAAGCCTTTAATATGTGCCAATCCTTTGGTCAGCAATTCCACTCCTAGGGATTTATGCTAAAAAAAAAATACTTAGATGTTCAATGCACATGTGTAATGGAAAAAATGGAAGCTAGTTCAAAGTCAATCATTCAATAAAATAGAATATACCCAGACTTGGTTTCTAAACACCAATCCCAACTAAAATGAATTAAACTTTTTGGAGAAATGGCAGATTTCAGGGCTGGAACAGGAAAAGTACAAGATGCCCTAGAACATTTTGTGACTGAAAGCAAAAAAATGCTCAGAAAAGGATGGACACATTTCAAAAGGACACAGGACCCAATTTGAAGGGGCTCCCAGAGGCCAAATCTGAGATAATTTAAGGGCCCGAATAATGACAGTAGTAGAATAAAGAATGATTCCATACTGATATTAGTAAATAAATGAATAGGTAAATAGAGGAAAGGGAAAAGTCTTCCTTGTAGTAGAGTAACAACTAATATACATAGAAGGTTAGAAAATTGCCATTTTTACAACTATCATAATAATAATTCTGAAATTATTTTGAATTTTGAATGAAAATAGTCAGCCAGAATGATCAATGGTTGGGTGAAAGTCTGAGGAGGAACAGGATATTTTCATACCTCCCAACGTATTACTTAGTGATGACAAAAGGAAAAATAGTGACTTCACGATGGATTAATCCAACAAATACAACCTTTACCAAAGAATCCAAGTTAACATTATACCTGGACAACCCAATATTATGTGCTTCTTGATATGATGTCCTGAGAGTATAACTAATGTGGTAGTCCTGTCAAAATGTATTTCTCTCCAATCATGAGAAAAAACATCAGACAAACTTACATTGAGGCACACTGTACAATATAACTGGCTTTTACTTTCCCAAACTGTCAAGATCACCAAAGACAAAGTGAGGCTGAGGATTAAAGAAAACTAAAGAAATATGACAACTCATTACAAGATGTAATTCTGGACAAGAGTCTAGATAAGAAAAAAATAGCTATTAAGGATATTGGCAAAACTTGAATATGAACTACAGATGAGATAATATTACTATATCAATGTTATACTTCCTGACTTTGATAAATGTACCTTAATTATGTGAGGAAAAAAATCATTGTTCTTACGAAATATATGCTGAAATGTTTATGGTTAAAAGGCATGTTATCTGCAAATTATTTTTGAAATGGTTCAGAAAATATACATCAAAAGAAAGTCAAGATGAAGAAAATGAGGCAAAATATTAACAATTAGTAAATCTGACAAAAGGTATACAACCTTATACTTTTCTTGCAACTTTTCTGAAAGTGTGAACTTTGTCAAAATAAAAGAATAAAAAGTCATAGCACTCCATCAAGGTAATAAATAATGAAATCATTAAAAGTGATGACATAATGGAAAGGAATCTAAAAAATAATAATATATATGTGTGTACAACCTAATCACTTCACTGTACACCTGAAACTAACACAACATTGTAAATCAACTATACTTCAATTAAAAAAAAAGAAAAAAGTGATGGCAAAGGAGTTTATTTACTGGCAAACAACAATGTCAGTATTGGTCAGTTTAAAAAAAAGCATGTTATAGGATTCATTTTTTCCCCATTTTGTCATATACATGTATCTATAGAGACATAGAAAAACAATCAAGGAAGGATATTCACCATGGTGTTAATATCTGTTATCTCCATGTGATGGGATCATGGGTGAAGTTATTTGTTTGTTTTTCCATATTTTCTAATTTTCCTAAACCGAAAGTGAATTTTTTAAAAAGTTTTCTTTCTGGGGGTGTGAGGATGTCTTCTAAGAAGAAATATAGCAGACCACTCTGAGCTTGTCTCGAATCTGCTTGCTTCCTCAGTATTCCATATATAACTTACATTTTTCTCTTAGACAACTGTGCCTTACTGATGACTTGCTTAGCCTTTTCATTTAGACTGCCTGCCTTTGCAAAAGAGACCACCAAATAATAGACAATCGGAGCTATTATTCCTATACAACACCATTATTTCACTTGTGTCAAGCAGCTCTACCCTCTGCCCTTCTATTTCATCAATAATTCTACTTCTAAGAACCCTCTCCTCAATGTCTCAATGCCTCTCACAACCCTAGCGGGTCAATGGATACTCAAAACCACAGAATGAGTATCTTTTCTCTTTCTGGAGCATCAGTTTTACTCAGAAATGGAAAGGAGATGATGTTACCATTAGAGTTAAACAAGTCATTATTTTAGCAATCAAATTTAAAATTCTCATAATTTAAAAAATACAATGGGCAAACTCAAATAATTTAAAGCTCACAAGGCAGGCCTTTCCACTATAACCCCTGGAATTCTAGAGGTACAAATTCCTTTCTTATCTACCTTTAAGGATTCTCCAACGGAAAAGTTTGAGAAGCAGGGACCTAAGACTTGCATCCCTTCAATTGTTCCCCTATTTATCATAAATGCTTCCATATCAGACGAAATGAGCCCTCACCCCAAGAATGTCGACTCAGAAAGATGCCCTTCACATAGCTATCTTCTTCTCAGAACTGTTTTGAGATACATGCATAACTCAAAACACAGAAGTTAAAAGGAAAAAAAAAATGATTATGGGACACAGTTTAAGGACCAATCAATTGCTTAGCAATAGGGACCTCTACAAAGTGAGCCCTTGGAAGTAGCCCAGCCGCTACCAGAGACCTGGTGTTCTCGGGATCAACTTAAAACATACAAAGCCTTAAATTGTATACATTAGAAATAATGAACCCTAATAAAATAAAGATACACAAAGGGAAAATCTTGGCAAAATAGTCTAAAGTTAGACTATTTTAGACTTAAACTATTGTTAAAAAAACAAAATTCAGCTGAGTAAATTTGAAGATGTAGTTGGCTTTACCCAACAATTCAGTATCTCTCTCTTTTTTTTTAATTTTTAAAATTTTTGGTGTTGGGGAGGTTAGGTTTGTTTATTTACTTATTTACTTATTTATTTATTTGGGGAAGTACTGGGGATTGAACACAGGCCCTTGTACATGCTAAGCATGGGCTCTATCATTTGAGCTATATTCTGTCCTCATCCAACAATTCATGAATTGGACAGCATCCAACATAGCAAGTAGAAAGGGGCCCTGAGAAGATGTATGAAATGGAAGGTTTTATAGGCAGAAGTCATAAACGAAAGAAAGGATATTTTCAAGCAGTCACCTTCCATTAGGGGAAGGGTGGGTGAGGCTATCCTGCAGATCGCCTTGGCGCCAGTATTCATCAGGAAATTCCAGACTCATAGGTTTAAAATCCCACTCCTGGGAGAGGCTGAAGCTGCAGTTAGGTTAGGAATTAAGTTTTGGTTTGCTGACGTGGGGCTTAGCACAACTGACTCCATTTGGGGCCTGTTGTTTCTTTAACACTGCTGTCATTTATAGAAATTTGTAAAAAGTCCAGGCCTTAGGTCAGTTTTAGTAATGTGCCCCAAAACTCGTTCCCTTCAGGCCATTCAGATTGCCTGTAATGAAAAATGTCTCAATTCTAAAAATTAATCTAAAATAATCTAAAATAATTAAGAACAGATAGTTTTGAAAGAAAGGAGTGGAAACTGAAACCAATTTTCCTCTGATGTAATTTTACTTGCTTAATTATTATGCAAACATAATATTATGTTCCTAACCTTTAAGACATTCCTTAAATGGAATAAAGACATGTTTTCTCAGTAGCTGGAACACTGGCATCTATCCCTAGGTGGGAGAGTCACTGGAATGGAGAATGCATATTTAACAAGAGGTACAGCAGTGGTTTTTAATTACCACTTCAAAGGGTCGCTTTCAAATATAAATCATTTCCTCTTCCTATTCCAGTGACGTTTGGATGATCTATTTTGTTTTCAGCTCTCTGCTATATCTGATTTGGTTAATATCAAACCAAGGGTCCAAAATCACCTAATTTGAAAGCAGCAGAAGACAACAATCAGATAAAATCCTGCCTTACCAAGAGTAAGCACTCAGCAAAGATGTATTGAATTAATTTGCTGACTTGGTAAACATAATGTTTTTGAGAAGGGTAGAGTAGGGACATTTCATTGTAAGAAAGTAGCCTCATCTAACTACATAGGTGGTGCACTAATGGATCTCCTTAGCTAAATGGCCGTAAGACTGTAAGATTTGAGCTAACTACTTCTGTTGCTGGGTTTCGGAGCCCACTTGAAATAAAATTTTGGAGTAGTCCCTGAGCTAACTAAGGAAAAATAATCAACTTTTATTTAGCACAATGCATTGTTATAGAAGAGGAACTCAATGAATGTTTGATGACTGTAATAATGACAATGAACATGCTCCTTTGATCACCTATAATAGAGGCACACTGCTACTTCACTCCATTCAGTGAGTAAACATTTGTTAGGTGTGCTAGGCACTAGGGACACATAGTGAGCAAGCAAGACAAAAATTCCTACTTTCCTGGAACTTACTTTTCTAGTTGGAGTGGAGAAAAGTCGGACAATAGATAAGTGAAATATATTCATATATTAGTGGTAAGTGCTTAGGAGAAAAATAAGGCAGGAAGGAGGTATTTAAATGTTGAAGTTAAAAATGCAGGTAGGGTGACCAGGGAAGAACTCCCTGAGAAGGTGACTTTTAGTAAAGGTCTAGAGCAAGTGAAAGCGAGGGGAAAGCATTCCAGACAATGATGATGGCATGAGCAAAGGCCCTAAGCCAAGAATTTCAAGGGCATCAGATGCAAGAAATAAAGGTGAAGAGGGCAGACCACAAAAACTCTGCCATATCTATTGAAAGAAATGGGGAGCAATTAGGGTTTAGAGTAGAGTAGAGACATGACCTGATTTAGGTTTTAATAGGCTCCCTCTGGCTTCTCTGTAGAGAGAAGACAGCAGGGGAGCAAGGACAGAGCTGGAAGAGGAGCGATTTGTTTTAAAACTCAGAGTCTGGAGTTTGCGGTTTTAACAGGCTCCCTAAGTGATTCTTATGCACAATAACATTTAAGAACTGAGATTTCAAGTTATCTGAGCAACTGAGACAAAAATTGATTTTACTCTCTGATTATCTGATAATCACTAGTCCACTACTTCATTTTACCTGGGAGAAACAGTCTGAGTCTTTGGATTAAACTCAGCGAATAACCTGTCAGTTCAGCCATGCACTCTCCAAACAGTGCTTCAGAAAGCAAACTCCAACGGGAGCTGGACTCCTGTGAGGTGACACAAGGTACCCTCTAAGAGAGACCTCCACCGAGAAGCAAACTACAGCTAATGCAGTCATGTGGTGGCGGTGCATTTGAGAAGGCTCCAGAGCATGTACTCCATAAATATGTTTCCGGATTCAGCAAAAATAGATAAAGCCTATGGAAAGGGAATTTTCTCAATTTTTTAAAAAATAAAGTTCTTCATTTTCTTTTTAAATGGAAGTTAGTGAGCATCTGTGTCTTATTATAAATATATAATATATATTCTAAATTTTTATTCAAATATATTAATACATACCAAAATAAAATTCATGATGACTACTTTTAAAATATACTAATAGAAATTTACATTCACAAAATATTTTAACAGTGCTGAGTGTTTCATAATGATAACACTTAGCACATATAGCACTCATAAGTCAGATAACAGTGAGATTTCAGTTCCAAAAACCACACATAAACATTTCTACTTTATAGATGTGCTACACACACAAACTCAGGCACACACAGACCCATCTATCTGAACTAGTTTTTGATCTAATCAAGAACAAAGACTGTCTTCTATTTATTTTTAAATTTCTTTTCTTATGCCTCCAAATTGCTTTGTATACTTCCTCTGAATTGTGCACACCACAGGCACACAGATAAATGCTTAACTGACCATCAACTAACTGATCTAGAGCAATGCAACACTGAGAATTAACTATCAGATATTTTGTTCCTCTATTTATTTGACTTCTCCCGCTCCATCAAAAACAAAATTTAAAAATTCCAAGAAGCTACAACCTTTATAACTGAGAGACATATAAATAAAGTAGATTTGTTGAATCAATGTAATATTTTTCATGAGAAAATTTACATCCCACCGCTATTTTGACTTGGGCACAATTTCTCTAAAGTATTTCATCATTAAGGCCTTATTTAACGTGAATTTTTATAAAGACACATAATAAACTGAATTTTTAAGAAGCATTCATTGTTAACAGTATAATCTGTTTCCTAGGCACAGGTGATTACTTCGAATAGAGTACAGGTAATTGGTTACAAATAATGGATACTAATTACCTTCCTGAGGGGAAGCAGCCTCTAGATGTTGAAGTTTAAGGCCAGTGTCTAATCTTTGAGGCTTTGTGTACAGAAATAAGTAGCAAAGGACACAGACGCTGATAACAAAGGCAAGTAAAACCAGGGCAGCAACTCCCAGTCCAATCAGGGCTCCGACGCTGAGGAAAAGAAGCAAACAAAAAACCCACCGTGACTGTCACACAGACTGGCTTGCACACGAACTAAAGAAAAGGTTTAAATATTATTAATTCTTGCTTTAGTCATTCATAACCATACTTTTTTTTATAAATAACATACGATTGAAATCTACAGCTCACTTTCTCTACCATCAAATTCTTACTTTTTCTCTCTACATTTATATGTTAATGTTAGTATAGAATACCATGCAAATTCTTTTTTTTTTTTTTAATGGAGGTACTGGGGAACCCAGGACCTTGTGCATGCTAGGCATGCACTCTACCACTGAGCCACCCACCCGCATGTAAATTCATATTACAGGTAGAAGGTCACATGATTCTCTATGGATGGTTAAAAAATATCTCAAAGAAACCTATTATTAACAAATTTTAGGAGGAAAGACTGGCTTCACCAATAAAAGATGAATAGAAAGATAACTACTTCTGTAAAAGTAGTGAGATGTTTACCAGAAATGTAGAACTTTTCTTTTGGAGACATGTATGGGAGTTATCATGTATTAATACCCCAAACCACAACTATTACAAGAGAGAAGACAGTTTAATGAAAGGAAAGCAATGTTTATGAAATGTATAAAAAGTTCATGTTCAATCTGAATTTTTCCTTTCTAAAAGAGCATAGCACCAATGGCTTCTAGCATTGAAGAAGAAGTCCTTGTACTTTTCTCTAAAAATGCAATGTATATCTGATATTATTTGCTTTGCATTAAATTTGTAATAATTCTGACACAGTTATCTATAAGGCATTTGAGAAATAACAGCTTTCATAAACCTGTAAACTTAATATTTTTAATGGGAAAAGAAGCTTGGAAAAAAGAAAATGATCTTGAAAGACTAATATGCAAACATACTTACTTTACTTTCATGAGTCCTATGTACGTGTGAATGTAATATATAATGTACATATAATCAGATTTTAAGCTGCTCAAGAGCAGATACTTCTCTTGACTTTCCCATAGTGATGTGCACACTTAATAAAAGTGTTTAATAGAGTACTTAGCTTGTACTAAATGTTTCATAAATGACAGTAAATGATGATTGACTGGTGATTGATCCATTTGTAGTAATTGAAAAGTAATGACCATTGAAATGATCATTGAAAAGTAATGATCTTTTTTTTCATTCTCTTCCTGACTTGCCTTTCGACTTTCTGCTATTTCCCAGAGATTAGGGTCCTAACAAATTTTACATGTACCAAAAGGTTAGGAAGGGGAACTTGACCAGGGATGCTCAGTGTGTCAATGCTTTGGGAGGAAGAACAGAATTAAACGTGAGGGGCTAAGCTCATCCCACTTTTCCTTGGTTTTAGGAGACAGAGCGCCCTGGCAGTTTAGAGATTGCCTCTTGAGACACAGACATGGAGTCAGACTTCAAAAGATTCTTGTGCTTGGTTTATTACTATCAGCCCAATTCTTCTAGCCCCCCACACATGTGAAGACTGGGCAGTTTTGTGTCCAGAGTCGGTATGTTGTTATACATTTAAATCGGCGTTTACCCTCACTTTGTGCTCTCTCTTCCAAGGGGTATATTCCTTGGCTCCGGCAACCCCTTTCATGCTTGCTTGCACCAAAGCTGACTTTTGTAGATCATTATGTGTCAGGGAAGGTTGCAACTACACACCGACACATGGGAACGTAATCCTCTTAATTAATATTATCTGCTTCACAATGCAGCTAGGAGGCCAGACATTTGGAAAGAGTCCCGAAATGAGAATCTAGTAATTAAAAAATCCTTGAGGGGAAGGTATAGCTCAGTGGTAGAGTGCATGCTTAGCATGCACAGGGTCCTGGGTTCAATCCCCAGTACCTCCATTGTAAATAAAATAAGTAAACAAACAAACTTAATTACCTCTGCTCTGCTATGAAAAAATTCTTCAAAGTGAAAAAGTAATTTATTCAATTTAAAAGTAAAATTGTCAACTTAATTAAATTCAATGTATATATTATGGGCTTTAAACGTACACAATTTAAAAAGCACACCACGTGAGCCGAAGGAAAAAGCATGCTATTTCTTTCTGTTATAAAAATAGGTTCTTCATAATCCTGATGAACTGTTTCAATGTCACAATTCTACTTTATAGAAATGTTGCTTTATGCATGCAAAACTCCAGATGAAGATGGAGCTCTGGGAGTCTCTTAAAATATTCATTTCAACAAATACTTACTGAATGCATGCATAGCGCTGCGCAATAGGCATTCTTTTCCTAGGTCCTGAAGAAGGGTACCAAAGGAAACCCTTAGAGGTTAGGGATTTAGAAGAATAGAAGAGATGGGAGTGGACCAGACACAGAAAAGGGAGAATTATCCTTTCCTCACAGCACCATGGGGCGGTCTGCTTTTCAATCCCTGAGAAAGGGTCTGAAGCTGCCGCCACGTTAACACCAGATCTCTCCTATTTAGCAACTTCATTTACCTGGAGGTTTTATACCTGTGCCTTTCTGTAGCAGCTACAGAATCCCAGAACAAATACGCTAGTGACTTTGGGGAGATTTTTCACAGTTGGACTATTTTAAATTAGGGGAGCGAGTAAAGAATGCAAGGGAATTGAAGCTCTGAATTTTTACCTCCCCATTGTGTTCTCAGAGCTCAATAACTAAGAAGAGACCCAGGTCTAACAGTGCCAAGTGATGCCATCAGTTGAAATGATTTTTCTATTTCCCAGGAACTGAGTGCACCACCTGAGTTGAATGAAGACCCCAGCCAGCTGTTCATTCCTCTGTGCCCTCACAAACCCAAGGGAGGGTTTCTATCCTCTGCTGCTTGTCACTTGGGAACAATTCAGGATTCTGAGAATCCCAGGCACCTTTCCAACTGAGTTTGACTTAAGAGTAGCCAGTCTCATTTGGAGGCACTGCTACCATTATCAACACTTCCTAAGACTTAGAACTGGATAACTATGTTATTTTCCAAAAGGTTAGATAATATGCCAGTGCAATTCAGACTGCTTCCCCAAATAATAAGGATAAGCTGTCATTCTCTTCTGAGATTTTGCCCTGTTTTGGCACAATACAACTTTGTCGGTTGAACTTGTTGGTAAGTAGGCACTCCTTTAGAGATTTTTTTTTTGAAGCTTGCAATGCATTAAAAAAATTACTTTACTGCTCTAAGAAATAACATTTAAAGTAATTTGCTGTAGACTTGACATGTGTGCCAAATTCTGGACCATGCTAGGAGACTGGGAGAAATTAAAGTCTTCTTAGCAGAGTCAATCCTCTCTCTCTCTCTCTCCCCCAGATATAAGCTAACTTGTTTACAAAAAATAGTTTCATATGGGGTGGCAGTTCTTTCCTACCATCAACCCACCCCGTGCATTCTCCAGGCAAAATGAAAGAATCAAGTTCTAAGTTTGCCACCTTTTGCATTTGGGGGAACTGGAAGCACTTCATAATGAAAACATCTGCATAAACACAAATTGGAATAAGTAAAATTCCCATCATAGGGAAGAGAAGCAAGAAAGACACCACCTTACAAAGTCTCTTCACTTTCCAACAATGCTCAAAGAGCTGAGGTGTTGAGAAAGGGAGTGCCCTGGAAAGGTTCTACGTGTGTGTAATCAGAGCAGCTAAAACTCTCCCTCTCTGTGAGTCTCCAGTTAGGTCCAGGACCAGCGTGAGAGCAGCTGAGAAGGGCGAATTATTAAGTCCAGTCCTCTGTGCGCCCCCCTCCCCCAACACCTTTTGTTTGTTTGTTTGTTTTTTGATATTTTAAAGAATACAGCCAAATCCTTCTTACTGGCTAAGAGGCTTAAAATACTCTGATCCTTGATTAACGCCCTAAAATGAGTCTCAAAGGAGCCCCCTTCTATTCAAATGCATCAACTGCCCAAACAAATCAAAAAGAGAAATCAAACCATCTCCTTAAGTTACCCGCGTGTCTTCAGTCTCCGCCCGCAGAGCCCGCCGCCCGGGACGGATCCCTGGGGAGGGTGAAGAGCCGTGCGCTCCCGCCAGGCGGCCCAGCGTGCGCCCTGGGCGCAGAGCCTGCACTCCTCCCGCGCGCTCTTCGCCTGGGGTCCTGGGGCGGGTTCACACCTCTGGGGCCACCGCCCGACCCTCGCCGGACGAGGGTGGCACCGAGCGGGTCCTGGCTCCCGAGGGAGCTTCGGGCCGGGGGAGGTTTCTCTGCAGGCCCTCGCCTGCCCTCGGAGGTTCCTTTCCTCCCGGAGGGTCCCGACCTGAGTGGGTCGCGGGGACGCGGGGACGCCGGGACGCGGGGACGCGGGCTACCTCCCTCCTCCCGGCGTGGCCGGCTCGTCGCCTCCCCAGCCCCGGGCCGCCAGCCCCCAGCCCTGCCCACCTGAGGCTCCACATGTAGCTGTGCTTGTAGGGGAAGTAGCTGCCCGGCTCGCTGCAGCAGTATTTGAGGTCGGCGAAGCCGCAGCAGTAGAGGAGGGCCGCCGCGTCGCCGCGCCGGGGGCACTGGAAGGGCTCCACGAAGCTTTGGTTGAGGCTGTAGTAGCCGGAGCACACCCGGCTGGCCTGGCTCATCGCGCGCCGCTGAGGGCAGGGGCGCGCGAGGCCCCCGACCTGCCCCTGCTGCACGCTTCCCACCCGGCCCGCGCCCGCGGACCCCTCCTCCCGGGCTCCCCTCTTGCGATCCGGGGGCTGACTGGGCGCTCAGCCTCCACGCGCCTGTTCTGCCCGCTCTCCGCCGTCCGCGTGGGGTCTGGTCACTTTACCCGCGCTTCTCCCTCTCGCTAGTGAGTGGTCCTTTTATCTGCCGATCTCCGGCCCTGTAGCTCTTCTCCCTCACCGTCGCTCCGCTCTCGGCACGTTCCTCTGACTCCCCTACACTTTCCCTCGATTCCTGGAGCGGTCGCCACTCCATGCCAGAAAGATTTCACTTGAAGGAAAACGGGAGGTATAGGACACATTTGCCATTTGGACCCATGCAGCCAAAGTTGTAATTCTGTCTACCGAGGGACGGGGCAGGTGGGTTCCAGGCAAACAGAGCAGGGCTGGCGGGGAGGAGGGGGGCAGGGAAGGCGCGTGGCGGGAAGCTTTACCCGCCACGGACCGTCGACCCTCGGAGCCGGGTGGTGGGCCGAACAAAACGCGCTGAACTACCGGTAACGGGCTGTTGAGACGTACCCCTTCTCTTTTGAAAAGCATGTGTGATACAATAAAATCTGCCAATTTAAGTATCAAAAACAAGAACAAATTTTTCTCCAAAAACTAGCCGTACGTTCTGTATTCAGTTAAACAACCTGCAAAAGGAAGGAAAGGCAAGAGAGTCAGGTAAAGAAGGTGTAGACTTTCTGCAGGGGCAGGGGGAAAGAGGAGGAGGCAAAGGAGGTAGAGAGAGAATTTCATCCTTTCTGAAGCGTTGTAGAAATTTACCTTGTCCCCTTTTTATTTGATATTCTCATTACAGTGATTCATTTGTTCACCAAGTTTTTAAAATAACAATAGTAATGGATACTCATTGTAACAAATCAAACAATACTATGGTGTGTAAAGAAAAAAATGTTAATGGCCTTGTGATGGGAGAAGAGGCAACTATAACATTCATAGAATTTCTGAGATTGAGCGTTGTTCCCTCTTCATTCTCTGCTGCTTTCCCTCAGGTGGGGGTTGATCAGATGCCAGAATCATGAGTTTTACCCCGTTGGGTGCTGGGTAATTTAGCATTCCCATACCTACTCTTGGGCTTTGTTCTGAGGTGCAGTTAAGTTACTTGAACACTCTTTCAGGTTTGATTCTGAGCTTCGTTAGGTGGGACCAGAGGACTTGAGGACTAAACTAATGATTCTCTTCTGAATATTCTACCAGATACCTTGTGAATTACAAGGTTTACCATTCTGACTGGTGGAAACAAACTATTCTAGGCCTTGTAAGGGCTCCAAGAATATTCCCTCTGGCCCTTTTTTGGTGGCTCTTATCCTAGCTTCCAGTAGTTTCCTTATAGGCACATACTGATCACCGCTTAGTTGAAGACTCACAGACATCTTCCTATGATCCAGATCTTAAACTAACTGTCCCTCTCTCTCTCTGCAGCTCTCTTCTCTCTGGTACTCTGTCCTGCTACCTCTAGCCACCATGGCTTCCCTGGACTCCTAGCTCTGTCTTCTCAATGCAGCGAGACCACTGGGTTCCACCTGGGCTCCCCTTCCCCGTACTGCAGTCTGGAAACTCTCTGCAGGCGGCAAGCTGAAGCAATCTTAAGGCTCACCTCGTCTGTTTCCCCTCTCTCAAGGATCACTGTCCTGCACTACTGGATATCTGTGTTCAAAACCATTGCTTCTGTATATTGTGTGTTTAATCTTTTTCAGGCAGGAGGGTAAATTTGGTCCCTGTTAAGCTTTTCTAGCTGGACTTGGCCAGATCCAAGCTAGCCGGTTGGGTTCTCTGTCTGGAACTGGGATTCTGACACATGGACAGGAAGCCACAGCAGCTAATGCATAGGAATGAGAAGAATGAAGCAACGAGGAGTGACCAAGAAGGGTGAAAGGCGGGCTGATGGCTTTGCAGTTCTTGTTCAGGTCCTTTCCTGAGACCCATGACATTCCTACTATTGAGTTTTTTGATTCCTTAGAATGAAATCCCATTTTTGGGCTAAAGTGCATTCAAGTTGGATTCTACTGCCTACACCAAAGGGCACTAACTCAAAAAGCACTTAGATCTTCAGGCAAAGGTGAGGGGAGAAGGCAGTTGAAAGGGTAAAACCAAAGCTCTTTAATCAATGGCGCACATTCCCTTGGAAAAGGAAGTGGTTGATAGACAGCACAAGTGCACTTTTCTTCTTCTTGTGTGAGAGGAAGAGAAATTTCGAGATGAAACGGAGGAAAGATCTTCTGGACAATTAAATTGTCTCAATAAAACATACAAGTCTTCTTGGAGCATGAGACAAGAAGGTGGAATTTGGGTACTTGAATAGAAGGGAAAAGACTGAGAATAAACACTGGGAAGCATCCTGGTTGAAAAGGATCGGGTGCGTCGTTGAGGGCCCAGTTAACGTTTAGAAATCAGAACTTTCTGGTGGAACTAACATATCGCTCATGTGATTTTCTCCAGTGGTAACTGTTCCATAGTCCAGGAACAAGAGAAGAGAAATGGATGGCAGGATTTGTCAGGAGGGTTCCTTCGCCTGTACGCTGGCCCATCACTGCCTCTGCAGTCACAGCAGCACCTTAGCCCTTTCTGGCCCCCAAACACTCACAGAGGAAGGCATGCCTGCAGCTGACAGATCCTGCCAAGACTGGAGTACCTTGAGGCCTTTGCAGTTGAAGCAAACAAAGGAGCCTTTTAACACAGGAGGCCCAAGGGCACTTCCAACAGCACCAGTTCAGTAAGTTCCTATCCCTTGCTTGACTTGCCTATTGTGTCGTCCCAAGTGAACCAATTCTCAGCTCTGCCTCCAGGCAGAGGGAGCGCTGGCAGGGAGTGGGGGTGGGGCTGGCCCAACACTAAAAGAGAGCCACACAATTACATCTTTTATTTTCTTGCATCTCACTGGTTCCCAACCAAGGTGGTGCTCCCCTTTAGGTAGTCTTTAGGATACATTCTAGAAATAAGGAGACATTTTTGTTTGTCATGATGACTGCTTACTTACTCGACTGGAGAGAAGGGATGTGGACCAGAGATGCTAGACATCCTGATGCAACTTGCAACATGTACCGAAAAATGAAGAACTGGCTGTGACTTTCAGATATTCCATAGGACATTCATAGAGATGAAAATTCTATTATAATTATCTGCACCTTGCACCTGTTCCTGGGTTACAAATAAATACCACGTATTTCTTGACCTTTCCAGGAATCTAACTATCCTGTAAATTGAAGGAAGATGGTTGTTTTGTTTGGAACTCTACCAAGGGTTTTCCACTTTTCGAGAAAATCATGTACCAATGTTAACGTTGCTCGAAATTTTGTATTAGAGTTGCCAATACTATGTGATGTCTGTGTCAGCCCGAGTTTGTACCATTGTGTTTATAGCCACTACATGCCCAGTATTAGTGTAAACATTACATCTTTCGGTATAGTTGTGCTTGAGCATTTACAAATGAAAATGCATAATGTACTGTAAATTACATTCCATTTATTTCTTCTTGATATGACAATCAAGGCATTATATACAATCAGTGTATTCATTTATTAGGTCCACCATAACTAACTACCACAGACTAGGAGGTTTAAACAACAGAGAAATCATGTTCTCACAGTTGTAGATGCTTGAAGTCTGAGATCAAGTTGTTGGCAGGGTTGTGCTCTTCTGAGGGTTGTGAGGGAAGGATCTGTTCCTGTGCCTTCACTCTGCCTTCCCTCCTTATTTAGGGAGGCTCCTCCCTGGCTCCTCTCCTAAAAACCCAGCGTGATAGAAGCAGTAGCCAAAGTTAGAATTCACCATCTGATGTAGAAATAAGTGTCAGATTTCATCCCAAACCTGAACACACCTGGTGAACATTCTGGCCCATGAATAAGATGAAAGGGCTCACGGCTGATGGTCCAGTGGATGCGGCTCATCGACACCCTCCTCCTTTGGGATGAGCATTACCATGTCAAGATGTCCAAAGAGTCTGTGCCCCTCGCATGAAGAATATGACTGAACCAGTGCTGAGTCACTGTGAAGGCAAATAGCACTTCAGCAGGAACTGGTGGCTGTCACCAACAAACGATACAAATATTTTATCCACCTCACACCACAAAACACTCAGGACTCGAGCTGAGAGAAGACTCTTTCCCAACGCCTAGGGGACTCCATCTTTCTTTGGTCCCTGGGGTGGGGCAGGAAGGAGACCAAGTTACTGCATCATACCAGCCTAGTAGCTGTTTTCTAGCCCTCCTCGTTTCCCTGGAACTCTCAGGATGTGGAGAGAAGGAAGAGAGTCTCTTCCTCACTTGAGGGGGCAGTTTCATTAGAGTTTCATTTGTCAATATGTTACTTTCTAATTTTTAAGGGTTTTCTCTTACTGCAATAACCTAAACTTAACAATTACTAACCTACTTAATAGTCACTGTTTAAACCGCCCTCCCATCCAAGAAAAACCAAAAGGCTCTCATTCATTTAGCATTGACTATGACTCAGAAGTTGTCAAAAAGAGTAACTCATCCTCCCCCTACCCCACATTAGAATGGAGCTAGTGATTTGTGTTCTTAGGGTCTGATCTCAGATTAGAGAGGCACAGGCCAGACTGAGGCTAGTAAGTATGGTGAGAATGGGTGGTTCAGGGGCAGGTAGGTCCCAGAGAGTGGCACAAGTTGGGTAGCCTCATACATCTGCACTTTTAGCTTTGGTTCTTGGAACCATCACGTAGTTCCCAAGGACAAAATTGGAAGTCAGTCTACCAAGGCTCTGTTTGATATGTACAATGGGAGAAACTAGTCTCAACTAATATTTACTCCAAGATTCTGTCTCTCTCTCTCTGCTAGATTATGTAAGTGAAAATCGAGGACCGGGGATGGGCTCCTCTGGTCTGAAAGTTTGGGGACCTAGGCAAGGGATGCTCCTATCAGGAGAAATGATCATGTTTTCTACAAATTGGGACCTGAGACTTCCTCTTGTCCATTTCAGATCCTTCATGCTTCCTAGGGAACATTCTGCCCTTGTTACCTCCTGGTATTAAAGAGGAAACTTTGGTTGTAATTTCAAGTGCTGCTACCCATATTCACATGTCACAGGGCAAGCCCAAGCCAGGTCACCACACCAGTGATAGCAACAGCTCTGAGAGGTGGCGCAAGTGTTCTCAGGGGAAGCAGAGGGCCACTGTGGCAGCGCAGGTGACCTTCCATGGCTCCAAGGCTGTCAGGGGCAGTAAAGATTTCTGAATTGATAAAGGCTAAGAGGGCTTATTTGTTTGCAAAAATTAGCTGCCCCTCTGAATGCACCGCTAAATAAGTGCAGGTAATTTGGAGAGCAGAAAGTGCCGGGAAGTACTCAAACAGTGGGTGGAGCTGAAGCAAAGACATGGTGTTAATTACTGTTTATATGAAATCATTTTACTCCTATGAATGGTTTGATCTGGGGAAGCAGGCTGAGTGAATTTCAAGCCTGAAACGCTTTTAGTGACTACCATGTTGGAGATGGAAAAGACACAGTTTTTACCATAGCTCTATAAGGTTTTCTGGTAGGAGAATTATCTAGAAAAATTATCTAGAATCATAAGTTCTATGATTGATTCGCTTTATAAAAATTTGAAAATTTGACCACCTCCTTCTACATTTTACCAGAAAAAAAATCTAAGAATGCTTAGAGGTTTTTTTTGTTGTTGTTTATGTAGAAAAAACAAATATTTAAACATGGAATATGTCACTCATGTTAGTTATGTTATGGCAATATTGTACTGTATTATCATAACCGATACAAATTTACAACATTCAAGTAAAGAATCATTTTTTGAAATCAAATGAAATCTGATGCAAACATCAGTCTGGTAGGAAATTTAATCTCAGTTATATTTTGGGAGTCCTTTTTCTCTTCTCCTGGTGATGCAAATGTGCTGGAGAGATTACGCAACTTCAAACAATCGGTAGATACCGAGAGTGGGCTCGTGGGACCAGTCTGCTCCAGGTGCAGGCAATAAGAGTGTGCCCTTTTTGTAGGTAATTAAGAATAATAAATACTGATTTAGAGGTTGCTCTGATTTTAATTATCACCAGGCAGTAACAAGTTTAATCACTCAGTGACAGATATTCCATTATGAGAAAAAAAATCTTTGTGCGCCTAAATTATAAACAATTGCTGTGAACACTGTTGCGTTTTACTAATACATATTAAACTACAAATTAGTACTTTGATTACTTTCTTTTTGATAAATAGTTCATTCTTCATGGACTTCAGTTAGAAGGGCCTTTAGTTAGTTCTCCCCCTCCCCCCAGCCCCGCTGCTGCCTTGGATACAGCAGACAGGTTTGCTTAGTGATAAATTCCTAAACATTAGGATCACCTGCGTGAATCCCTGCGGCAAGACACATTCCTGCATTTAAACAGTGGATTCAATTCAGAAGAAGCAAAGGTAGCACACTGATTATACAGATGAAGACAGAAAACTTCGGATACTTCAATTCTCCCATTCTATGTGAGAGCTTGGAAATTTCATTTGTGTTTAAACGTTTAAAACAGTCAGAGTTCAAGTGGTGATGCATGGTATTTTTGTTTGGTTAGTGCCTTTTTAGCTCCTACATGCAAGATCCTACTGACTCTGCATAACTCTTACTTTGAAATTTTATATTTTAAATGGTTCCCTGTTTTAAAACTAAGGAAGGAGTCAAGAAAATAGTTATTATTATGTGATTAATTCTTTAAAAATTTGGCTTATGGAGGTAAAAATGCTAGGCTCCTGGTGTCAAGTGTACTGATATGCTTCTGCTCTGGTGTTGGATCCATTATAGATACCATTGCTCTTGGCAATAGGAGTTGTTTCAAGGTGACAGTCTGCCCATCGCCATCCCTGGAACAGTTTCTGTGGCCCATCAGTAAAATAGCCACTTTCCGACTTGCTTTAGGCCATGTCGGGAACGTTGGTAACTGCCATCCCCTCCTTATTCTAGTATTGGGTCGGGTCATGCCCCTTCCCCTTCACCCGTAGCACTGCACCCTTCCTGAATAATTTGGCTTTCTGCATAGGTTTTTGAAAACAAAATTCCCATAGCACCATTCTGGGGCAGGGAAAGCTCAACTTTCTTTTCTTTGAGTGTGTGTCATTAAAAGGAGATGGGTCAGGATGGAAACAGAGAATTTAGAGGACTATATCTCATTGTTTTGTCTTGAGACCATGGAAACATGAAACATTTAATTTTTCTCTTAGGTTGTCTTGCTACCTTAGTCAAGAGGATCATCATGGAATTGTATTTAGGCAGCAATTCTTGTGAGTACTGTCAATTCTGAGAGATAAAACGATTGCATTTGTAGTACTCTTAAATCACACAAGCTTTGAAATATTATAGTCCACTCGAGTCGCTGAGTTTGTTAATTACATTTTGGCTTCATTTTTGTGGGCTATGGCAGCATTCATCATTGATTATGTCATTGTCCTGTCAGTAGAACATGTTATTGTGTATAATGTGGGTTGATGGTGTTTCTTTGAAGATGACCAAAAAAATCACATTTTTGTAGGTAGAATTCATTGATTAAGTCCCGGGGTATTAGCTGAACATCCAGTTGTGCATAGTTATGCAAGGTGCTTAACTCACCCTACAGAGTGTTGGGGATTTGTCTCAGGATCCTTTCTTCTGCTCAGCACTGCCCTCTGTTTTCCTTCAGAGCACTGTGTCTGTTCAAACTAGATGGTTTTTTTTTTTTTTCATCTGCATGTAGAGAACAAGAAGTTACTAATGCTCGGAAGTTATCCGTGGAGATTCTCTTAAGTCTGCTGCTCTCAGCAAGGGAAGGAAAACTTTCTTTAATGGAAGGAATGGGACCCTGGGAGGATACTCCAAACAGGTAAGGTGCGTCCTTCATCCCTGACTCCAGTTTCTGCCAAATTAATCATCACAGCCAAATTATTCTATCTACCGATTATACGACCCATTCCTGAACCATCTTCTGGTTTTCTCTGCAGCCTCTGTATCGTTTCCTGTTTAGTGCATAACCAGCCCTAACGAAACATTAGTTCCCCTCCTCTGCCTTTCCTTTTCCCCTTCGCTGAATGAATGAATGAACAAATGAATTAATTCTTCTCTGCTCCGAGTGACCACATGGCAGAATACACCTAGGCAGAGTCCTGAATTTTTGTATTTTGCATTCAGGTATACTGAGAGTACCTCAATTCTGCTGATCTTAAAATCAGATTCCCGGAAAGGGGGAAGGTTATCCTTTGTCTAACCTATTTTGTTCAGGGAGAGTCATTGAATTACCCTGGGGGCCCCAGCATATAATGACATGGCTGTGGCTGGGGTGGGGAGTAGTGAACAATTTCTCCAAAGGAGGTTCTGGGCAGAAATCCCCATACTTTACACAGCTCCTTACATCTCTCTTATTCATCACTTTGGTCCTGTCTCAGGTTTTCCCTGTCCTGGATTTGATACATCAAGTCCCCCTGCGACCATCCTGGGTCATGTTAATTTGCCGTCTCTCCACTCGGTCAATGACACTGGCTGCTCAGGCCGGAGGGTTCCCAGTAGCTAGTGCCTTCTCTACTCCCCTCCTCCACCAGGTGGGCTCCCCCAACTCAGTTTATAGCCATAACTGAGGTCAAACTGCTTGTAACCCTTCCATTCCTACCGCACCTGTCATTAGCTCCCTGTATCTCAGCTGTGCCTTTCTGATTCCACCGTCTCTTGTTAGAAACTAATCAAGTTTCCTTTTCAACTGCTGGAACTCAGGGGCTTGATCCTGAAACTACTAGTTGGAACCTCAAACCCCACTTCTACACAGAAATTGGTTTTGTCAGAGTTGAAGGAATGCTTGAGCACATGCATCTGGTGCATTTTGCATCCGATAGGCTTTTTATAGGCTGGCCTGAGAGCCCACTACAATTTATAACGTCAGCTCTGAAATTATTGTTCCTGTGGACTCAATTATTGTCATAGAAGTAGACTTTTCTGGGGAACAAAACCCATTTGTAAATTAGAAACCCTCTGATACTTCATATACAGTCTGGACCATGCTCTCTAGGCTAAAGCACCAGTGTGGGCCTCTACATTCAGAACAAAGGTTCAAAACCAGGACATCAAAGCAAGGCATAAACAGACACTAACATCCTACCTCAGGATTTATCTAAGGCATGGACGCTGGCGTGTATATGGAAAGGATTGCAATGGGGAGGAGGAGTGAGGGCTGGGGTATTGGACCCTTCTGGTCAGGCAGAGAAAAAACTAGGGTGAGGCCCAGGAAAGGGCTAGAAAATGATTACTGTCAGTCACAGAGCAGGGAGGATATAGGATGTCCCCACCAAGTGGGGTGGTCAAGCCAGGGCAGGGATGACAGCTAGAAAGTACAGTTGTCATTAGCAAGGCATCAGTCTCAGGCTAGGGTGAAGATTGGGGACTCTAAGCAGGATCTCAGGAGTGAAACAGGATCTCCAACTGGGAACAATGAGAAGCTTGGTCCTCAGAACTAAAACAAATCAGGAGAGAAAAGAAGAAAATGTACTGGGGAGAAAAGATGCTTATGGAGGCACAAGAGCCCTGTTATCAGAATGAGGCATCAGGGCAGGGAGTGGTGATAAGCTGCAACCTAGGGACCCAGAGAGGAGCCCAGATGCTAGTGCTGGGCCCACCCTGCTCCTGCACGTTAAACCGGTCCCCCGAGGACAAGGAATGACTGGCAGGTCTTCTTTTCCCTAGTACACTGGCAAGACCCAAGTACAAGGCATCCTGCTTGCCTTTCTGTTGCCTAGCAACAGCCACCTCCTTGATTACCAGAGTTGTCATAGTTTTTCTGCATCTATCTCCTCTGAAACTAGGTACATGGGACCTACAAAGAAGGCGGCAAATTCCTAGCTGTTCAACCAAGTACAAGATCACTTGCAAGGCTAAGAAAGTACACTCTCAGTACAAGCTCAGAGTAGGGGGATCTGAAGGACTGATTTCATGCTGAATCCAAAAATGGAGCAGGATCACTGGTGGTCTAGTGGTTCAGATTCGGCACTCTCCAAAATGGAGCAGGATAGAGAGATGGGAAGAAGGAAAGTCTAAGGATTCTGTAAATCTGAGAATTATCAGAGACAGAGAAGGTGAGAAAGAGAAAAAAAAAAATAAAATGTCAGATAAAGTTATTTTAAATTTCAGAAGATGTTCTAAATGTATATTGAAATATCTATCTTCATCAATCATTCTCTTTCTAGTACAGAAATTATTTAATTCTGTCAAACACAAAGAAAAGCATGTAGCTTGCCATTCAAAAAGCCAAAACTTCCTAGATTAAAGTGGTCATAGTTATTTCTCAATCGTTAGAATCATTAAATGCCAACATTTAAAACTGTTGCGTAAGAAGGTTTAAAAAAAGATGCAAGAAATCCTCAGTCATATGAGGTAATGCCTCAGACAATTTGGGAAAGTCAAGGGTGGAGAGCTGCAGGTTCTCCGCCCACCCTAAAGATCATCAGATGGAAAACACTTCACTTTCAGCGATCAAGTTTAGGTTGGGAGGCACTGTGCTTAGAAGAGCATTGAGTTGAAAGAGTCCACATGTCTGCGATTAAAGCCGTTAAACATGTGTTCATCGATCACAGCCTGTTGGAAAATACGCCTGCACATTATTCTTCTTTTAAATCAGGGATATCGAATCATCTATTTTTATTAGCTATTGTTGACCCTCCCACCAAATCAACATTCTCATGCAAGTAAGAAATGTACATAGTTCTTTCAGTCTTTGTAGGTTTTTTTAAAAAAATCATTGTTTGGCTTACACAGAGAAATTTTTACCATTTCATTCATCACTTACGTAGTCAACGGGGTATATCTAAAGAGAGAAATTTTTCTGGTATGGCTAGTGCTGATAAAGATTGAAGTGGGGAAAAGGGGACAGGAAAGGAGAAGGGAGTGGGAGGAGGAAGGCAAAAAGCATGGAAGGGGGTGAGGACCTGGGGGTGAGAGGCTCAGTAGTGACCTGGATCTCACGTGCCCCAGGCAATCAAAGCCACAGATATAAGTCTGAGAAAATTCTTGTCATTACCACCCCTTGAAGTTTTTTATTTCTTTCTTGTAGTAGAAATCATTGCCTGGTTTCTTTTTTAAACTTCAATTTACTTTCTCAAGGAATTACTAAGATATTTCCTCCCTGAGGCTTCATCTAAGGATGTAACTAGTTTACTGGAAAATATTGGAAGCGGTGACCAATTTAAATAGCTATCAGCACAAAAGTCCTTGCTCTTTTTCTGTAATTCAGAAAACTGAGCATTGCCAACTAAAATACTGTATCTGGGTTTTTTTTTCTGTGAAATTAATTTTTATTCTTTATGATAGTAATACCTATGAGTAATTCAAAATTCAAATAGTGCTAAAAGGCTTAAAATGGAAAACAGTAGTCTTCTATTTGGTTTGCCTTCTATCTGCCCCTTCTTCCCATCCTCATCCCATTTCCTGGAGGTGGTCACTTACAACATGCTTAGATGTTAATTTTGATAACTTTTGATAGTTTTCTCCACATTTTAAAATAATATATTGGCTATTTATCGATTCATCCATTTGAGACATTATAAATTTATTTTATTGTTTTTAAAATATATTCCTCTCCTCCTCCTTTCCCTCTCAATATAGTTATAATACCTTATTTAGTCTGCCTTTACATTGTATTAATAATTTTATATATAACATGTTATGATTAAAAATAATTATTATAATTGTTCACTACTGAGTCAAATCATCTAATATCATTATGCTTTCTTTCTTGTACTATGTTTTGTTCTCCTTGAAGTTCTTTTGTCCCTCACTGTACATGTCTCTTTCATTTTTCTCCAAGTGCCAGGTGTGTGTTTGTATGTGTGTGTGTTTGTGTGTCTTTCATGTTAGAACACTCCTGAATGTCTGGAGATCTTTGACTCTATTCAGATTGAAATGTGAGGTGACTAAAAATCTGAACTGATATTCTGTGAGTTGTGTGGACTTGCCAGATTTGGGAAACCACTAAATGTCATTTATGGGAGTCTGTCTTTTTTTTTTTCTGGGGTATTCAGTTTTTGAGAAAAAAAAATCTGAATTTTCTGTGGGTGAGGATGGTTCTGTGTGTGTGAGATCTTCCCTGCTTTTTGTCGGAGCAGGGAATTGGGTGAAGGAGGCTACATATCCCACCATTCACTGTGAAGAACATCACTTACTTACCCTGTTTTTAAGACCCATGCCGCTCCTCCAGTTGCGGGGAGTCCCTGAGTCCTGTGCCAGGCTCCCAGGTACCTGTGCCTCCAGTAAGTGATGGCTATGTGGTCTGAGGGGAGAGTGTCTCCCACACGTCTGGTTGGTAGCCCCATTACAGGCCCTGGGGTGTAGCTTCCTCAGCTTCTCCAGTCTTCTAGGCACTTCCCATTGAAATGACCCTGTTTCACGGGGAGTCCTATGTAAGGAATCCATCATGAATGAAAAACACAATCCAAAGCCATTAAATTTAAATGGGTAAATTATATCTCAATAAAGCTTTAGAAAAATAAATGATCCTTACATCAAAAAATGGTGGAAAAAATGGTGGAAAACAACTGAGCACTACTTTTCTAATGAAATAAATTGGGAAGGTCTATATGTGCATTTAAATAATTTTAATTTTCTTTTCATATTGGAAATGAAAAAAGAGTAAAAAGGCTACAGAGAACAATCACTTAGTAGCAATAAAATAATGTGAATCAGAAACTGTCCAATCGGAATGTACATCATAATTGACATGGAAAATGCTGGAAAGTCTGAGAAATATCATGGACATATACAGCAATGAAAATCATTTTCTGTGGAAGTTCCATATCCTATAGAAGTTGCTCTCATAGGAATAATTCCCAAAGAAACTAAGGAGCAAAACAACAACACAAAAAACACCCAACAGATAGAGGCAACTTCTGTAATGAACGGTGTTGGTGGCATACATATAGCCTGGAACTAAAAGGCACTGCCATGTTTAAATTCCTGAGTTAATAAACCCTGGCTTCAAATAACTATAGAAGACACATTATAACAAGAAGCCATGCATATAAAGATGTAATACAAAATGAGATCTTGGATGCAGCATGATGAAACTTGCCAACTGAGAAACATGGTTTGAAAAAAGTCCATCTTTCATAAACGTATGGTTAAAATAAAGTTTAGAAAGTCTATCTCCATCTACAAATAAAACCAGAACATTAATAACAAAGTCTTTCACTTTTATTCTGAAAAACATTAGGAGAATAGGAGAATCAAGAGAAATAGTAAAAGCATACTAAAATAAGAGGAATATACATCTTAAAGGACAAAACCACAAGGTTTCATATGTGAAATGATAACCTCCATGCATATATTATACATTAAGGACTTTTATATACTATTGAAAACTTAAGATAGAAATGGCTAATCTTACAATTTTAATAGGCAGATGGAAACCTCTGACTTTCTTATCTTTGCTCTTTAAGAGATAATGTCGCTGTTTCCTTCCACAATACCTTCAGCATATCATTTTGATGCAGGAAGATCAAGTTCCCAACCACAGTGCTCACTGCTCTTTTTGTTTTGGGGAAATGATGGAGAGTTGTATCAGTTTCTTGTGGCTGCTATAACAAATTTCCACAAATTGGACATCTTAACACACAGAAATTATTTTTCTCATAGCAGGCTGAAAGTCCAGATTCAAGGTGTCTGCAGACCAAACATTAGAACAGAAGATGTTTCTGCTGTTCTTATTACTTAGAATTTTACTTATAAGAATCTTAGGAGCTTAGGAATTTATAAGAATCTTTCTATGCCAGAAACTGGGGGCAGAGACAAATATATACATTTCCTATTATTTTATGCATAACAAAGTTTCAAGTCCAAAGGCAGTCTGTAGGAAGGCTTCCCTCTTCTTTTGGGATATATAGAACTTAATGGTCTATTGTTTGCATATTGAACTTACAGACTTATTTAGGAATTACATCCTCCATTGCTTTTACTGGTCTTTTGATTGTTGAGAACATTCACTTTATTTTTTTTAAGAAAATTAACTTTCTTATAAGAATGACTTTCACCCAAGGCGACTCCAACATGAAATTGTCAATAGGTAAAGAAATGAGAGTAGTGTGCACCAGGGAGAGAATTAGCAGAGGAGGTTAATGACATAACTTCACGGTGTACGCATGATCTTTAGGACAGCAAGTGAACATGCGAAGAACTCAGGTACATAGTAAAACGTTCAGTGTTACTTAGAAAAAAAGTCTTGTATTAATAGATCAAATTTATCATCTATGTGATTCGAGGAACCTGAGGAGTAGGTGTCTAAGAAGAATGATCACATCAGTTTATACTGCCAGTCTCTAAACTTCAGCTCCTTTGTTCATTCTTTCTTTCATTTATTCATTCAGCAGACACACTAACAGCCTGCAGCCCGAGACAGAGAGAGGAGAGTTAAAGGAGTGGGTGAGGGAACGCAAGGAGGGATGTCTTTGCATCACGCAAATGACTGAGCCTGAAGTAATACTGAGATCCAGAGAAAACCTGCCCTTTGGCCCGGTGGGCCCATGTCTGCTTTGCATGGTTTTCCTTACGCTGAGCCTGATCTTTTTTTTAGGGCCAGCGCTTGGACTGTGTTGTTAAAGCTGTAGAAGTTTCCGGTATGAGTTCGCATTGACCAGAGCAACATTGGTAGAATCTCTCATGCAGCCTGTTTTCCTATACTTGGAGTCATCTACCCTTGAAAACACTCTTATCTGAACCTGTGTACACTATTTTTTTAAACAAGTCAACTGTACCTAAATGTTTTGCTGAGACAAAAAAAGCCAAATTTCATGCAATATTCTATTAACATTGTCAGTGTTGTGGGCAATTGGTATTGTATAGATTTGGCCTTGAAACAATGTTTTCCAAGACAGAAATGCCCTGTGACTTCTAAAAGCAAAGTGCCCCTAACAACTTCTGATGAAGAATTTGATGGTTAGACCAGTGATATCTGCAATCCTAAAATGAATTCAACTGAATAGTAATATCTACAAGTTGGCAAACTAAAAAATGATTCTTATAGATTTGGAGTCCTTGTGTATCGAGTTTCAGGAGAATTTAATGAACTTTACATAAACAGAAATAAAATTTAAACAAAAGTTTATATGTGATATGTTCTAGCTCAACTGTGCAATTTTCTTAATGCTGACGTGGCATTGTAATCACCTTATCTTTAATAATCATCATTCTATTATCCCTTATGAAATAGCTACTGTTATCTCATTAGCTTATTACAAAACAACATTTATTTTAGGTATGTCCCACTATGGGGTAAAAAGTTGTCATTCTTAGTAATTTAACTTAGGTGTGTTGACATAGGTAACTGATTTTCTTTTTTCCTTAGATTCAAGGATCACTTTTTAATAATAGCATTTATCTTTGTAAGACAGAAAATTACCAACGAGCTAGCCAGTTTAACCATTCATATTTTCATATGGTGTATTGGTTATTTGTTACTGTGTAACAAATTATCCCCAAACTTAGTAGCTTAGGACAACAAACATTTATTATCTTACAGTAGGTCATAATCTGAGTGCAGTTTAGCTGGGTGACCCTGCTTTGAGGTCTCTTGAAAGGCTTCAGTCAAAGTCTTGGTCAGGGCCACAGTCATCTGGGCTCTCCTGGGCTTCTAGGCTTACTCATGTGACTGTTGGCAGGTTTCACTGGCTGTAAGATGGACCCATTTTTGGTTTGCCACATCAGCCTCTCACAACATGGCAACCTGCCTTCCCCAGAATGAAAGCTGAGAAAGAAAGACAAAATAAGGGTCTTTTTGTAACCTAATCTCGAAAGTGACATCCCATTATTTTTGCCATCTTTTACTTGTCAGAAAAAAGTCTGAAATAATAGAAAAACTATTTAGTGGATCTCTGTCTTTGGTTCATGATACAGAGCTTCCAAATCTCTTGGAATTTCATGGGTATTTTATAAGAGTGTCTTTTGTTATAATGAAGTGACTCTTGGTGGGCCAACTGGGTAGTCAGGACAGGGGCTGGTCACCAGACAGACCAAGCCATAACTAGACGCTTGGAGCTTTCAGCTCTATCCTCCATCCTCTGGGGAGGGGGTTTGGAGAGCTTCTGGTTTGTTGAAAGCATCCATGTGCCGGGAGGGTGGTGCACTCTGAACTCCTTGGGGCCCTCCCAGATCTCACTCTCACTATGCGCTTTCTTTCATTTGACAGTTCCTCTATCTCCTTTGTTCTGTTCTTTAAAATAAATTAGTAAATATGTTTTCTGAGGTTCTACAAGCCATTCTGGAAAATGACTGGATTCAAGAAGAGGTTGTAGGAACCCCAACTTATAGCTGATTGTTCGGAGTGCAGGTGACAACCTGGGACTTGGGGTCAGCATCTGCAGCGGGGGTAGTTGAGACAGCTCTTGATTTACGGATCTAGGCTAACTCCAGATAGATAGTGTCAGAATTGACTTATAGGACACCAGTTTGTGTTGCAAAGAATTGTCTGTTGTGTGGAAAACCCACACATCTGGTGTCCGAAGTACCGTGAGCATATGAATAAAGGAAAACACAGGAGTATTTTCCCTAGACGGAGTTACTAGGTCCAGTCCACGCTCAAGGAGAGGGAACCGCACAGGGCATGAACACCTGGAGGCAGGGATCACAGGGGGCTATTTTAGAGATTACCTACCACACGGTAAAGTGAGTCAGCTTTACTATTCATGTTTTCAAATGGTAAGCTGCACCATATCGTATTATGATAATTATTTTTAATTGGATTTTATGTTCTGTGATAAATATTTCTGTGAGAGCCCCAGCCCCGGGGAGATGGGCCTTTACCTTTTAGGGAGATGGAGTGGTGGCTCGCACTAGGTTTCACAGTTTGTCCCCCCGTCCATACCCTTGTCACGCTCCATTGTGGGACAGTGACATGTTGACTCATCACTAACTTTAGTCTTGGCCACGTGACTACCTCTGGCCAATGGGACACGAGGGGAAGGAACACTGTGCTGAGCAGAAGCCGTAGGGGGTTGCGCGTTCCCACTCTCGCTCTCGTACTCCAGCCTGTCGGAAGGAAAACCCCAGGATGAGAGACACGAGATACAGACCTCAGCTAGAGCCAGGCCCGAGCCAGCTGAGCCAGGCAGCCTGCAGACCTGCTAATGAGAAGTCTATGTCTGCAGTGGTAAGCCTCGAGAGTTTGGGGGTGTGTTACTGCTGCAGCAAAAGCTGACTGGTACAGGTGGGTCAGCGGGGCTACAGCAGACATCCCAGAGGCTGTCTGCTTCCGTTCATGCCTCTCTGTTGCCAAATCCTGTTGAGACTGACTGAAGCCCAGTCCCCACAGGTAACTATATTGGAGGATGCTGGTTTTGAGAGCATTCAGTCCCCAAGGCTGGCTGTAAGACTTTGGGGAAATTGTTAGGACTCTTGGTAAAGTTTTGAATACAAAAGATATATAAAAACATATACGTATAGTTAAATCATTGATTTCAAGCTGTTGTGTTTAAAACTTGGCAAATGTTCAATTTTCTAAAATTTCAGATATTATATTTCATCTCTGTCAAAACTTTTCAATTGGGTTTACTTTGTAATTGAGATAATTGCCATTGAATCCAAATAGTGAAAGAGGAAACTTCTAAAATGAAATAATAAGTGTGCAATTATTAACTCAGTACGATAGCTGTTTAGACAGTTATCTGATCGTTCTGTATCCCTGAACACTGAGGGAAAAGCATGAAAAAGATCCGTAAACAACACGTTGCCTCTAAACAGCTCAGGGAACACTGATGTAAATCCAGCAATTACTTCCCTCACCTGAAAAAGAAGTGTTGAACAGCATGGAAGACACTCACTATAGAGGTTAATTTAAAAAAAATTTTTTTTACGTCTTTGTTTTGTAACTGCTTGCCTGCATCTTCAAAGAAAAGTCAAGAGTTGCAAAATTATTTGATGCTATCAGGATGAGAAATCATCCTGCATAAAGCATTTGGGTTATTCGGGTATATCTAGTGTGCGTGTGTGTGTGTGTGCGTGCGTGTGTGTGTGTGTGTGTGTGTGGTCTAAACCTGCGTATCTGGAGGGATAGCTAGTGCTTCCAGAATTCATTTATTGATAGATCAGCTTTCTATTCTGTGACCCAATAGACTAATTGCTATGTAGCGTGTAATTCAGGGACAGAAAAGTAAAATATCCACAATTACATTAGGAAAAATTATTCAGATGGTAAATTAAAGCTTGTCAATGAATGAGTGGAATAGAGACCAATTTCCACATAATTCTCTATATTGAGATGACTTATGAATCATCTCCCCCTTAACTCCAATTATTCCTCTGTAAACTTCATAAAAAATTTTAGTACAAAAAGAATAATTTGGATCAGATACAATTAATTTAATCTTCCCTTCCTTTCCCTGCCCCACCCCTGCCCTTTCCATTCCGTTTCTGTCTCACTGTTACCAGCCTAGTTACAACCTACTGCCTGGACCTTACCATGGGTTCCTAGCCAGCCTTCTATTCCAGTTTATCTAATCTTGGGGTGAGATGCCCCCTCACCCCAAGAACTTGAAAATGAGGGAAGCTTTGCCTACTAGGAAAAGTCACGTGAACCCTGCGTGAGTAAGAGCAGAGACGACGTGAGTTAAAAGCAGGATGGCTTCAAAGCCTGTGGGAAACCTCTCCTCTGAAGCACTTAGAATGGATTAACATATCCAAAGAAAGTGTCTGGTACCAAATTGTGTCAAACTGACCATGGCTGGTTATTCTGGAGACTTCAAAAAGGACGTTCCTGAGGCCGCTGACCAGGTGCCCTTTGAAGTCTAAGGTGGACCAATCCAAAACAGTTCTTTTGGGACCTCTTAGAAACTACCGCTGTCACACTAAGGCCTGGGCCCCACCGCAGAGATTCTGATTCAATTCACCCACCCAGCTTTGGTATTTTGTTTTAACAGCTTTATTGAGCTATCTTTGACGTATAATAATTGTATATATTTAAGATGTACAACTTGATGTTTTGATATATGTATACATTGTGAAAAGATCGCCACAATCGAGCTAATTAACATATCCGCCACCTCTACCATTACTGCTGTGTGTTATGTGAGTGTGTGTGTGGGCATGGGTTTGTGTGGAGCCTTGGCATCTTTTACATGCTCTCCAGGAGTCTCTAATCTGGGTTGAGAACTTTCAATAAACTGTAAATTCCAGTTCTAAGACAGGCTCCTCAGGCTGCCCTTAGGTTCACGTCTGCCACGAACCCCAAGCCAGCTGACAGTCCACCCTGGTTCCGTGTTCACTGAGCAATCCCCTGGCTGCCTACAGTCTGGCTGTAGGAAGAGTTCACAGTCATCAGGCAAACTAAACTTGGAGTCCTGGGGATGTTTCTCTTGCACTTTCTAAGAGTGTCCTGTTGTGATTTTTCCATTCCATTCATGGAAACAATGAGCTAAGTTTACTAACATGAGAATTTCCAGTCCTAGTGACAATTATAGTTCTCATAATAAATAAATAAATAGGGACCCCTGTGTTCCTTCTGATGCCATGTAAATTTTAATTATCATGATTTTTGTCTTTCACCTCTTAGTGCAAACAGAGTCCTTGTCTGGGGCTTTCAAAACAGAAGAGGAGATTTAACAGGCTTTCTCTGCAGCACTTAGACCTGCTCCCCGTGTCTGCATCCTGCAGCCAAATTAAATCTCTCTAAAGTGCAGTTTTGGTCATGTTACAATTCTGCTTGTTTCCGGGACTTCCCTACTGTCTTCTGGTCCTAGTCTACCTTTTTTCTCCCAGTGTTTTCCAACCCTCTGCTCCAAGCGAACTGAATCATATCAGCTCCACACTTGCCTGTCTCTGAATGTTAAACTTGAATTGGTCCCTTTATCTGAGACACTCTCATTTCCACCCTTTTATCAATCCTTACCATCTTACCTGGTTAATCAATTTTTAATAGCTAATTTATTTTTAAATGTGATCTCAATCGTGTCACCTACTCCCATCACCCATTCTTCCAACCTCTCGTCAAGAATGAAATATTCCTTCCGGACATGCATTTATTGATACCACCCCAGCTTGTTTTCTCAGGCTAGTCCTCTCTTCTTGCCATTTCCACTAGCTAGCGAGTTCCCACTTTTATTTTATTCAGGTCCGAATTTAAATCTTTTCCTTTAGGGAGGCTTTTCGGACTCCCAAGCCTCAGGGAGATTCCCAGGACATGTTCCCAGAAGGCTCCCTGCTCCTCTGTTGGAACAATCCTCACGTTGCAATGATTTGCTCAGAGTCTATGATCCCTGCTAGTTGTTGAATTCCATGAACACTGCTAAATATCCAGCCTCCAGCACAGTACCTGGCGCATGGCAGATGCTAAATAGGTACTTGCCAAATGGATACTGAACAAATTCAATTTCAACTGAGCAAATTTTATTAAGCATCTGCAACATGCCAGACAGTGATCGAGGTGCTTGAGGTAGGTCAGTGAATAACAAAGGTCCCTTCCCTCATGGAGCTCAGATTCTAGCAGGGAAAGATAGACAATAAACAAGTAAATAAGTAAGTTATAGAGCGTGTTAGAAAGTGCTAAGTGCTCTGGGAAAATGAAAAGGTGAAGGAAAATGAAATTGAAAAATAAAGTAAGAATGAAAAAGTAAAGTACGAAGAAACACGGGGGTGCACAATGTGCAGTAGTAAATCGGGTGGTCAGGGTAGGTCCCAGTGCAATGGTGGCGTGTGACCACAGACCTGAAGGAGCTGAGGGAATCAGTCACGCAGACATCGAGGGGGAAGGATGTTCCAGGCAGAGCGGTGTCCAGTGCAAAAGTCCTGAGTATCCTGGTGTGTTGGGGAAGTAGCCGGCGGCGGTGTGTCTAGAGCAGAGTGGGCAAGAGAGAACAGCAGGGGAGGAGTTACCATCTGAGGCCCTTTGGGCCATTTGTAAGGACTTTGGCTTTTATGCTGCGTGAAAAGGGAGGCCCCTGAAGGGTTTTGAACATCTGATATGATCTGACTTGTTTTAAAATAATTCTTCTGGCAGCTAGGTTAATGATAGACTACAAAGAAAGAGGGTAAAAGTAGAAATAGAGAGACCAGTTAAAAGGGAAGAGGACCTGGTTGCCTGGACCACAGTAGTAGCAGCAGAAAGGGTGAAAAATGATGAAACTTTGAAAAACAAAATTTTTTTTTCATGATAGAGCCAAGGTTTCCTAACAGATTCCATATGGGATATGAGAGAAATCACAGATGACTCCAAGGTTTTTAGCTTGAAAAATGGAAGGATAGAGTTGCCAGAAGCTAAGAAAGGGAAAAGTTGTGGGTTAAGTAGTTTTTTTGGGGGGGTAGGGTAGGAGAAGAGATCAGGACTTCAGTTTCAGTATATAAACGTGTCAAATATAAGATGTTTAATTAGGCATTCAGGCGAGGGTGTTATGAATCCAGTTGGGTATATGAACCTCAGGTCGGGAGGGAGATACAAATTTGAGTGTCACCAGCAAGAAGGTAGTATTTGGAGTCATAAGCCCAGAGGAGACCATCCCGGGGGTAAGTGTGGGTGAGAAGAACAGAGGACCAGAAGCTGAGCTCTAGGACACTCCAGTCACAGAGAAACCTAAGAGGAGATGATGGACCAACTGAGAGAGGCCAGAGAGAGAGGATAAAATCCAAGAGAGTGTGTTGTCCTAGAAACCAAGGAAGGGCAGTATTTCAGGGGGAATGATGAATTGTGATAAATGCTGTGAGTAAGTCAGATGAGGCCATTCGACTTAGCAGTTGGTTGTTCGTGACATTTACGATAGCAGTTTTGGAAGAGCAGTGTGGGAAAGAGCCCTTTTAAAAGTGGATTTAAGAGAAAATGGGGGGAGAGGAGTTTGAGGATGAACGAATGGATAACTTTTATCTCATTCTACCTTCTGTTATCATCATTGTGTCTTCATCTTGTCTCTCCTTGAAGACAGGAGGAAGCTGTGTCTGTGACCACAACTACATGCCTGTGGAACCTGGCACAATGCCAGCACACAGCAGGCACCCAATAAATGTTGGTTGACTGACTAATTGGTTGAATGAACATTAAGGGTGAAATTAAGTTGCTTCCTCATCCTTCTGGTGTTCCTCCATTTCCTTCATAATCCTTCCTTCCCTCCCTCCCCCTACACCTAGGCAGATACTCAGTGTCTTCCTGCTACCTTCTAACTGCCTCAGCTTTTGTTTGTCTTCCCTTCACCCTCTACATGTTTGACAATTACCCATATTGAGTCTATCCCTCAAGAAGGCCACAGGGATAGGAACAGGACAGCTAATCTAATAAGAGATCTCCGGCTTGGGAATCTACCGTTTCATGGGGCTTCTTTTGGATAAAATCCACTAAAGTTACGGTATTCTAATACTAGGCAGTAAAGACCAGTAGGAGTCAGATCTCAATACAATAAAAAGAGCTTGAAATATGCAAGTGTTTCCTTTTCTTCATTTAATCTGAATTACACACATCTAACAGGAATAGTGATCAGCTATTTCTAGTAGAATGAGAAACTAAAATCAATCAAAGCCCCAGAGAGCTGTTCTTAATTGCCTTCTCCTGGTATTAGCCTTTATTTTATTGGTTGTAAAATAGTATTAGATTCTTTTCAAATGAGGCATGGACCTACCTGTCTAATGAGCTAATGTACTTTCTTCAAATTAGTCACCGGAATGTGCTGATTTTAGGCTGTCGAGCAGCTGTTTAGTTAATTTTGGATTGTAGAATCTGGATTGCTGGATTTCATTCATTCAGTTATTTAAGGGAAACCTGTATGTTGGACACTGCAGTATCAACAAAAACAACAAGGAAACAACAACGGTAAAAAGTACCTTTAAAGCAAAGGCCAGTTACCATTGCTTTAAGAATTAGCAGCCACTGTCACCCATCAGGTTAGACAGGCTAAAACGAAACAGAAGTGTCCTCTTGTTCCTTTTCTAAACTCTCCTTTGCAATTACGAATACTATTCAACTGTGTCCTCAAACATTTATACAAATACATTCTGAATAACTGAATCCTCAATAGATAGGCGCTATATGCTAGTGCAAATGAAAACATTAGGGAACAAAGCGGGAAGCTGACTTAGTTCAAGTCATTTGACAACCAACGTGCAGAAGAGCTTAAGCAACAGAATTACCCAGGCGTGGAGTCTGAAAGCAGTCTGATAAACACCTTCCACCAGGCTGATAGCAAGAACTGTACAAATTTAATAAAGCAAATTATTTCCACACGGAGAAAGCACACAGGAAGTGTACGGAGAAAGTCTCCGTCATCTGGGTGTGGGGTTTTCTCCAGACAATTAGCACAAAGTGACCACGTGATTTTTCCTTGGTTTGCAAAGACTGCCTGAAGGTCAAAGATCAGTACTGAGGGTGGACGACAGGTCTCAGTAAGGTGAAAGGAGCTGAGTATAATCTGAAAACACCATGGTCATCAGAGAATATAGATGTATACACATTAGATTCATTAATATTTGAATCAAAGGAAAACAGAAAAAAATGAAGAAGCGCATCACAAGTACTGACTTTATTCAGGAAATAAAAGGATTGTTAGCTCAGCAAAGTATAATAGTCATTGTTCAGTTTATCCCTGGAATTCCATGTGGTCCAGGCTAGGCTGCACCAGCTGTTGCAATTCAAGTTTGCTCTTGTATTATTCAGGCAATTTTGCAATAAAAACAGAGTTGAAATGAGCCAGCCTTTTTCATTTTCCTTTGCAGCCCTTCCCCCACAATCCAGCCTTCAGAACAACAAAATAAGACCGCACAGCATCTCGGTAAGAACACTTTATGAGTTTCCCCTCTATCATTATTCTCTTTTGGCTGAACAATCTTTTTTTGACAACAGAGTATTTATCTTCTTTGCGATGCCTGTACTCATGGTCTTATGCCATCCACTGTGGTGATAATTTAGCTGGATAAAAGGTGTACAGTCCATTTTGAAAGTCAGTTCGTAGTTTTTGCATTTTAAACTATTTTTCCTCACCCCCAAATCCATTTCAGATGGGTTAAAAGATGCCTAATAAAATACTAAAGGTTAGAAATCAGAATAAAATACAATTTAACAGCTTTGAAGATTGTGAAGAGTTTTTTTTTTAAATTATAAGCTTAGAAACAGCAGATAAAATAATAAAGGAAATATTGACAGATTTGCATGCATACAAATAGTCATATTTGCACATAAAAACAGATTTACAGTCTTTATTTCATAGAGAGCTCTTGGAGGAAAACCCATCTCTGTGGTATCATCAGATTTTCTATTATCACTCTTATACTATGAAGACCTTTTATAAAATACTTTAAAAAATCCTCAATGTCAGTCAAAATGTATGGATAAATCAGAACAAATTATGAATCAAAATAAATCATAGACAACTAAATAAATGAGAGGAGAACACTAACCCTTAAAAACGTCAATGACCAAATGCCACAAACAGCCAAATTCTCATGACATGCAATCCATGGACTTAATAAACATATTGGAGAGAACTTCCACCGAGAATCCTTGTCTCAATTATTACAGTGAGAGTTGCAAAAGGTTGATTTCCTCCTTCTATTGTTTTATCCATGTTTATTAGCTGCTTTTTTTTTTTATAAAGAACAGCATTCCTTCTTTCTTTTAAGTGTAACTGTGGACTTTGGGTGTTATAATCAATTGTCATCGTTATTCTTTTTAATGCTCAAATTGTTCCGTATTTGTCCAGTGAAAGTTCCTGTAAGTTAAGTCCTACGTCCCTTTGACATGACACAGTTTTTGAGCACTTCTTTGACTTGTGAGACAAGGTGTCCCAGGTTCAACTTGACTACCCCTGACCCGGAATCAGCAATTTTCCAAGATATGCTATTTCTCTTAGTGGGGAATGGTATTTAGAAACACAACTGGGCATAGATAAGTCTTCAGTGATGAAATTTCAGGCATTGCCAACAGTCTTTTGCAAGGGTCTTTTTGGAGTAGTCATGCCCTTCTGAAAGCTTCTCTGATCACACTGTGTATAGCACTGCGTGGAATATTGTTCCTCAAAGGCATAAGGGGACCTGGGAGCCACACACCTTCCTGGAACTTCACGGGGCTGGATGGGATTGAGATGGGGTGATGAGAGGAGAATCTACCATCATAGTCTCAGCCTCAGTGCCCTAAAACAAAAACAACTTTAGGGAAAAACTAAGAAATCTCCCTCCTGACTTTTCTGCCTTGTCTGGGTTATTGAATAGATGTAGTCCAAAGCTAAAACTTCTCGATGTTTTCTTTATTTCCTGATTGACTCCACCTGCAGAATTCACTCTATTCTAAGGTGAATTACAGAACAGGCTTATTTGTTTAAAGGCCTTGTTAGTCTTCAGGCCTCGGACTACACCAGCATAAACTCGTCTCTGGCCTTAAGAGGAGAACGTGGAATACCCGGTTACTGAGCGTGAATCCGTGTGCTTTGTGTAAACTCTAGGTACCATAAATATCAATGTAGCTATCATACCCAATTTCATTTTCCACCTTCAGATTTCTTGCTCCAGCCATGCTGACTGGACAACAGGAGACAAGACTCTTCTGATCCTTTCTAGAGTTCACTGGACTAGAGATATTTACCTCACCCAATCTCACCCAATCAGATTCCTTCTCTTAATGATTTGAACAAAGATACCTAGAGGGTCAGTCATCAGTGGTCTATTGTGGAGTTGGGCCAACAGCCACATATAAAGTGAGGAAGGTGGGGGAACAGTATAGCTCAGTGGTAGAATGTGTGCTTAACGTGCACGAGGTCCTGGGTTCAATCCGCAGGACCTCCATTAAATAAATAAATAAATAAATAAACAAACAAACAAACAAACAAACAAACCTAATTACCTCCCCCCTCACAAAAAAATAATAAAAAGTGAGGAAGTAAAGAAAGATGACCGAGAGACTGTGACAAATGGACTAGTCTGGAGAAGGAACCAGGGATGAAGGAGACCACACTACCGCTACGAAACAGAGAGCTTCTGCCTGACATTCGAGCTCTCCGTGCCATGCCTTGTCCTTGGAGTCTGTGAAGTTTCTGTATCCTTGAAATTAACCATCTTCTTTAGTAGAATTAGTTCTCTCTGCAACTGATGATCTTGGTTCTAACACTATACGATATAACTGTGCACATCCTTTTTTGTTAGAGGGAACAGTTGTACTTTGGGTTATTTTGTCTGCAGTTATCAAGTGAATAGGACATTGCCAAATATTTGCATAGAAAAAAACTGCTTTATCAAGTAGTAAATGAATACTACACCTACTTCTTTTGCAAGAGCTATCAAATTTCCGTGCCTCAAATATCTGTGCCTCTATAGCTAAGATTTGAACCCACCAATTTACAAGCAATTCAACCAATCAGAACCCAGTAATGTCATGAGCTTATGTAAGCCTCACACATCTGTCTAGCTATGTTATTTATCAGAATTTGGTGGCTCAATTGTAGTAGTAGTACCTATTGTGGAACCGAGCAATACTCACAAGATCAACATTTACGGTTAGTCAGTCATAATAAAACAAAAATATAAACTATGATAAAAAATGTGGGAGGGGTAGAAATTTTGAATTAAGTTAGGGAAGGGAAAAAAATGGAAAAGAGAGCAGCTGGCAGAATGCAGTTCAGTGTATGTTTGATCTTCCCCTGTTCTCGCTAGCTGCAGAGCTGCCCCTGTCAGCTCCAGACCTGGCGCTAGGATGTCAGTTCTGCTGCGAGGAGTTGGACATCACAGCAGATGCTGTCGTTGCCCCCACCCCCAGCCCCTTCATCTCCATGCCCCATCCCCCAGCTGCTTCACGTGTTGGTTGGTAATGGCTCACAGGTGCATCCTTCTCCTGAGAACTGCCTTCTGCCAGCAAGAACCACTTTACCTGGAAATGCCTGGGAGGCTACACCCTACTCTCGGGGGTGGCCCACAGTACCTGTCTGACTGATAATGCAGGTACCACAGCCTAGGACCCCTTGTCTCGAGTTAAGGTAACTTGTCCTTGCTCCAGAGTTCCCTGTGGGATCAGGCTAGGGATAGATTTTGACTGAACCCTTCCCGCTTTCCTCATTTCCTCTGTGGGTTTCCCCTGAGGGTGTTCTGGGCATCTCCACTTCAGTTCTGTTTCTAGGGCATCCAATTCCAGACAGTCATCTAACATCTAACCTGGCTAAGCAGGCCATCTTCCACTTTGCTACTGTCTGTAGATATCCCAGCACATCAGTGGGGGAGTCACTATTCGGGCTGATCCTCTCGTAGTCACAGTTTTCCTCTGTGACGCTGTTCCTCTCCACCCCATTATATATGCTCACCATTTAGCACCTGGCATCAGCGTTGTCTTTAGAGTTCTTCTGATGCCTTTGTGTAGGAAAATGCCTTAATGAGCTGTTTGAGGGTGGAAGGAGAGACCCCGAGGGCATGTATTTAAGAGGAGCATGAAACAAAAACATAGACAAATTGATCTGCAGAAGAATAAACAAAGATTTTATACCAGGGTGAATCTAGAAGCATAGAGAATTTCAGGGGAGAAGGACAGAGAGAGATTTGGCAATAAGACAGGGGAAGGAAGAAAGTTCCCAGTCGTGGAGTAGCCAAAAGACATTTAAGACCAAGGGCATTGAGTGATCAATAAAGAGGTGTGTTGCTATGAAGTAAACTCCCCATAATGCTAAATCTTCAGTGTAAATTTAATTTGCCAGGACAGCCTTGTGGGCTGGTGATGTGGGAAATAAAAAGTCAGGGCAGTAAATATGCCAGTCCCAGAGCCACCCCTCTGCTGACACCGACAGTGAGTAGCAGCATCCTTTCAAGGGGGCAAGAGGTGCGTGTCCTGGCAGCAACAAGCAGTGAATGGTGGCCCAGGGGACACTAACAGAGGCAGAGAGTAGCAGCTGTGGCACGAAACTGACTCAGGGCAGGTAGGAGACAAACCCTCCTTCCCCCCAAATAACCTAGAAGAAAACCACGACTTAGAAGCAGGGAGAGAAGGGCTGCAATAAGGATTACACACCCACACACCCACAACGGGTACCGAACTATTATGAACACACAGTCTTTAATGGAATTCTGGCAAAGTGAAACATAAAGCATTTAAATTTGTAGCATGGTTACATAATCTTCATTTGGCTTTCTCTCTCTCTCTCTCTTTTTTTTTTTTTTTTTGCCCAGAATAGACAACATCAGAGCCTATTAGTGCTGTCCTTGGGAAGATTAAGTGCTTTTAGAAAATGTACTCTGCAATAAACAAAAGAAAAGCACAATCTGGTAACTAAAAACGATTTCCTAAGAGGAAAGACATGTACCTTTCCTTCCCTCCTCCTCTGAGTCCTACTGATTTTTTCATGTCGACTCTCAAACACCCACCTTCCAGACCTGTCCCCAATCAGCAAAGCTTTCTCCCTCCCTTGGGCACACTGTGAACTATAGTGTATGCTTCACAGTGTTCTATCCAATCAGGACTCATCTCAGGAAATATAAACTAAGACAGAGACATACAACTGGCAGAATTTCGAGAGTTTTACTGACCATTTACTTCACCTCAAGAAAGTCAATCTGTGTGCCAGGCCAAGCCTAATTCAGAGACAGGATTTCATAACTGTAACCCAGCAGGACCCTATGGGGCCTTCCCAGGACAGACCACCCCCTCCCCGCAATGTCCTTCACCTGCCTCTTGTCTGTAGAAAAATTCAGTTTCCTAGGCTTCCCTGAGTTCCAAAGAGTATGTTTCATCAGAGAAGTGGGAAAATGCAGAAAGAAAGGAAAACAGTCAAGCAAGACAAAATAGTAACAGTTTGGCCGTTAAAGTCAGGACCATTATTCACTCCTCAAGGGCTATGTATAATATTCTGAGCCATGGCCTCTGAGCTGTTCTACAGAGACTGAAACCCCCACCAGGTGGGAGAAGTTGACTGTAATGCTGCCCACACGCACGCAGACCCCAGACCGGCTGGAACCAGAAGGCTGACGATGTTGACTCCTGATCGCCTCACCACCAGCCAATCAGAAGAATGTCCACGAGCTGAGCACACCCCCCGCAACCGCGCTCCCTCACACTGTCTTTAAAGATCTTTTCCTGAGAACCTTTGGAGAGTTCGGGCCTTTTAAGCACCAGCTTTTCTAGACTCTTTGCTTGGTGCCCTGCAATAAACGCCGCGCTGTCCTTCACCACAACCCGGTGTCAGTGGACTGGCTTCGCCGGCAAGCGGACCCAAGTTTACTTCGGTAACAAAACGACTTTATAAATTCCAAGAATCCAGGAACAACAGTTACTACTTGAATAGTGTGTGCCATGTACAAGTTCTTTGCTCATGTTAATTTGTTTCATTCTCATTGTGGTCCTGCGAGATGAGTACCGCCCTTGTCCTCATTTTACAGACAACTGAAGAGCAGAGATGCTGAATAGCTTGTCTAAGGAGGAGCCGAACCCAGATGGAAGGAAAGCAGTCTACCCTGAGCTGGTAAGCCATGCTGCCTGATGTAAGATGTTTACAAATCCTGGTCTACAATTGCCATTCTTCTCCCAACAAAACACCATAATCTCTCATATTACAAAGCAGAGGCCGGTAGACAAATAGGAACAGCATTAGAAAAATGTGTACTCTCTCCCTCTGTCCTGGGAAATCTCGAACTGTATAAATCCTGGAGCTCTTGATATTTTCTGATTTTTAACAAAAAAACAAATGTGAAAGTGGCACAGTTCCTATGGAAAGTGATGGTTTACATTTTGGAAATGATTTGTAATGGATTGTAACCAAAAAAAAGCTGTTACTTTTTAAAGTGTTCCCACTAGTATATACACATGGTGAAAATGGGCTTGCAATGGAAAATGACAATTCACTCTTCTGTCTTCCTCACATCACTCCTTCTTAGAGGAAAAGTCTGCTTAATTTTGTGATAATCTACGTATCTCTGAAAACATGATTATACCAAAATTTTGATTGATCCACTGTAGACACTATTGACTGACTTCAGGAAAACAGTCCTGGAGAAAAGACTTCCACTTAGTAACGGTCGCAAACCTGGTCTCTCTGGCTGGCTCTCTACCCAGGCACCCAGAGTGGAGGTCACCAGCCGAGAAGCTCCATCCAGGTCTGCAGAAACTCCAGTCAGTTCCTCAGCAGCTTCGTTAGAATTTAATTTTAATTTTTTTCAAAGTAATACATCCATTACTTTAAAAACCAATTGGTATTACAAAGATTTATAATGAAAAAATAAAAATGGGCCCTTCCAATTGCCATTCCATCTTCATTTTCCTCTCCACAGAGGTACTATTTCCAAATCTTTTAGCTGTTTCTTCTGGTATTTATCTCTGTATTTCTAAATATGTAATGGTAACAGTTGGACTTATATATACATCAAAAATAGGTAAAATCATGTTTATATAAAAAATCTTTAAGCTTTGCTTTCATTTTTAGTCTTTATTTCATCTGCTTTTTAGCTCCAGTCTTTCCGCGTCTCTGGATGAGGTTCCCAAGTGAAATTTTAGTACCTTAAAGATTAACCAATTGCAATAGGACATAAAGAATGTATCTCAATGTCCACAAAGTATTTAATAGATATATTCTTGAGATACACATAAACTACCTTAAAAATTGATTTTAAGTTCATTTAAGGAAACTTTAAGAAGCTTACTACACTTTCCCATTGGTATTTGAAGGAGGTTGGTTCCAGGTCCCCCATGGACAAAAACCAAAATACCAAATTCCACAGATGCTCAAGTCCCTTGTATAAAATGGTGCAATAGAGTTGGCCCTCCATATCTGTGGGTTCTGCATCTGGGGATAAGAGTGGAGGGCAAATTGCATTTTAAAATAGACCTGTGTATGAGCTCTTTGTCAAGAATTATCTTGTTTTCAGATCCCTGTTCACTAGTACGTATGCCTTATTCATTCTACCCCAATATCATATTCAGTCTAAAAATACCCCCATATTCAATTTATGACCTATTGTGACATGAAGGTAATCTCTTTATTTTCCTGTCTTGTGTTTTGTAAGGTTTTCCTCTCTTAAGTGTATTACTCAGTCTCTGCCTCTATTATCTCATTTGGATCCTAAATTTATTTTCCCCTCGGAAATAGCCATATATGCTAGACCTGTATGCTTTGTTCAACAAATTTATAAGAAGTATATTATGTTCCGAAGTTGTTTTTTCAGAGAACAATTCAGTCCCATTGCTGAACACCACCTTTCCCCATCATTACAAAAACCCTTCTGAAAGCCTTCTTTCTGCTAAATGATTTGATGTGCTGTCTATTTTGAGCATATGAGCAAGCACAGTTGTTTCTAAGTCAGAGCACAGTGTTTAAGTTAGAGTCGAAAATTCTATTCAGTTCCGTCAGCCTTTATTAGAGCGTATGTGAATGAGGTGCTGAAATATCAAACACATCACCTCAGTTCAAGAAATGTGTGGTGTTTACAGTGACACAGACATGAAATAAGCAAAAGATGGATGGAGTTTGAGAGCCAAAATGAGTGATGCAAGCAAGCATCCAAAAAAAGGAGAGATGAGTGCAGGTTGAGGTTGTTGATGCAAGTTTTCATGCAGTGGTTGGGATCAGAGAGCCTGGGAAAAAGAGGAACTGAGCAGAGAGTAGACATGGCGGGACGGTGGAGAACGAGAGACTGTTGGTGGCAGAAGTGACGTGTGGTATCTGGGAGACAGGTATCTGGTGTGTTGTATTGGAGCAGAAAGCTAGAATCAAAAGGGTCAGGCAGGGAGAGCTTCCTCGCTGTGGAATCCATGACATAGGATGATTTTAAGTTTAAGGATGTATTACTACTCCCAGGGACATGAAAATCTCAACTTACGCAAAGTAAACCTTAGAAAAAAATGTTGCGTACCAGGTACCAACAAAATTTAGCAATGAGAAAGACTTCTGTTTGGTGCAGAACTACAAAGTGGCTTGAAGTAAGGATGATTATCTCAAAGTGAGCCCAAGGCACGAGGGCTGGAAAATCTGTGGATTTTCATGGAATCAGGGTGTGTTGCTTCACAATTATTTTTTATAACTCAACTTCCCCTTCATCTTCCCCACCCCATTTTCCTCCTTTCCTCTTCTAAATTCTGATCATGCCTGGAAGGGCACTGGAAAGACTAGCACTGTATTTGGAGAGCCACTCACACCAAATTTGACTAGTCATACATGGTTCATTAGATCTCATGTTTATGCCAAGACGGTGAAGCTGCAAGTGCTGATATGAAAGCAATATAATGTGTCTTCAAGTGTGTTCGACTAGTGCAAAATGTGTGTTAAGACAACACAGAGCCAAAATAAACATCATGGGAGAGGGGATTCTCTCTATTTTCTTACCAGTAGGCTGCAACAGATCCATTCACCAGACAGCAATTTATCAAAAGATCAGTTTGCTGAAAAACCAATTTGCTGAGTGCCAGTTCGCCAAACCCTGATTTATGGACTAGTAATTAGCTGATTGAGTAATTCATCAAAAGATCTATTTGCTGAATTAGCGATACACTAAAAACACTATTCTATTAACTACTACAGCAGAATGGCACATTTACTTATTCTAGCCACAAAAGTGCAAAGAAAATGTGGTGATTTTGTTTTTCAACAAAGATCCGATCTTCCTTATCATGCCCCTCCCCCCACAGTTTTTACCCTACTGAGTGGTATAGGCCAGGGGAATGCAAATGAAGGTTTATCGTTATATTCTGATCTCAACTGTTTCCTTTTAGTTTATGCCTTTCCAGTAAATGTTTATTTTTTTCATGGTTCTTCACCCTCCACCTTGGCCTGGACAAAGATGGCTTCTGGGATCACTGCCTTTCTGTGTGCTTGTGACTGTAGCTGGGGGAGGGGGCAGGGCTCTTATCCGTGAGTGGATCCTTGTCCTTCTGTGGAAAGAATGTTCCTTGTCCATCTTATCCCTGCTCTCTTCGCTGGCTCCCGTTGCTGAAGTTCCTGGAGAACTTGTGGTCTGGTTTCTCTTGGAGTGGTCTAGGCTGTTGGCTCAGACCTCCCTCCACTGTGGCTGATGCCTTGTGGGTCACCCGAGATCTAGCTGTGAACTGCCATTTGGCTCTTGCCCTGGGTCACGGTCCTGGAGACATGGCTCTCAGTAGGGTGACCTGGGGAAGCTCACCAGCCAGGAACATCAACTCCCTTTTGCTCTGTCACAAGCCACTAGGGAACTCCTAGCAACTTTTTATACAACGGGAGCTGAGAGAGGCTCGGCAGCTCGCCAACAGCGTGTCGTCCCATAACCCTCCCACATGTGCCCTGAAGAGCTACCTCGAGTTGCTAACAGGGTGGAGCACGTTGTGCCGTACAAGGGTCCTTAGACTCTGAAGTCTGCGCCTTTCTTCCTGGCCTGTCTTCTCTGTGATTCAGCCCAGAAATCAGACAGCGGACATCCCAAGTCTTGCTTTTCCTATTGCTGTTCTCTTCCCTTCTCCATCATCTCCCGGAGGCCGAAAGGGGCCAGATCACCACTTCTTGACTTGTTGGAACTTCCCTCCCCTCATACGCTTCTTCCTGCCAGGGCCTTCTCATTCTCCTCCCTTCTTAGGGTCTGTAATGACAGAATGGCTCCCTGCCCAACAACTTAATTTACGGGAGAGAAGAGAGAGGAAAAAAATACGTTTTCAGCTGATGTTTTTAAAACTTCATTTTCATTACATTTCCTCCCTAATCTTCCTCCTCCTCACCACGGTTGGATTTGTAGGGCTGATTGCCCTTCGTGGGGAGCAAACTTGAATTACCATTAGACTTCAGGAGGATGTATGGCGAGGGTGGTGGCCAACGTGGGATCAAGCCAGGAGGGAGGAACGTGAGGCCCAAGCCAGGCTAAGGAAGACCCCTCACAAGTTCCCCAGCCCCTGACTTCATGGGCCTCCTGCCACCAGGGGGTTGGGAGGGGAGGCGCACAGCTGAGAGAGTCACAGGCCCCTGCAAGGACATAAATCCAAGTGCCATCTCGGCGATGAGGCTGGGGAGGGGGTTTTGGAGAAACAGCATCTCCCTAAAAGGGCTGTTGATACTGAAAAGAAACTGTTGAGACTGAAGATATTAAGACATCTCTGGGTGGGTGAAGATTAGAAAAATTTTTTGAAAGCTACATTTACTTTTCATATTTGAATTTTAGTTTGAGTAAATGTGTGGCACTACTTTAAATGTTTATAGCAATTCACTTTTCACAGAAGCTACCTAATGTTCAGGGGTTTTTTTTGAATAGCATTTTGTTGGATATTTTTAAAATCAGGTCACAAATATGAAGTTTTTTTTTTTTTTTAATATGATAGGGTTGATTTCTTTGGTTCAAGTAATGTACATCCAGTCTCTTGGCTTTCCAAATCCAGTTAATCGACTTTGCTTTCTGGAGTGGAACAGAATGGGGCAGAGGCACAGGGGTGTACAGGGGGTTGTGTTTGGGGATGTTTTCCTACATGTATGTGTGTCCTCTGCCTCCTGTGTGAGTGGGTTCACATAACACACACCCATATGCCCTTCCTACTTCACCTCTGGGTAGACTCAACTTCGCTTTTATTTTCCCACGGCTGTGTTAATCCTCACATGTCTACGATAGTTGAAAGGGTAATGAAAGACTGACCATTTGTGTATCATGCATTCAACACTGAAGTGCCGAAGTATCTGAAATGGGAAAGAACTTAGTTTTGCCTTACGTTGTGTTAGAGCAGAGGCAAGTAGAGGAAGGTCCTTTTCTTCCGCACAAAGTATCTGTCAGCTCCTGCATTTTGCTGCCCCCTCTCAAAAAGCAGCCTCTGAATAGAATATTCAAACTTTAAGGGAGTTTGATTCAAGCTGAGACTAGGAGCGAGCAGAGTGGAAAATGATGCCAAAATGGGCTGAGCCGATGAGTCTGGAATCAACAAGTGAGGCTCCAAAAATTATATCTTATCTAGGAAACAGTGGAAAAGATTTTTTCCCCCAAATGAAACACGAAGCTGAATTACAATTTCATAAATATTTATAGAATAATATGAAATGTAAAACGACGTTCTGGGTCCCACTTAGTAGAGCTTACAGAACTGTTGGCCAACTACCTGCTAACCAGTGGGCAGGGTGATTCAGGGCAATTTGTCACCAAAGGTCCTGGTTTGCTTGGGACTGAGAGGGTTCCCAGAACACAGGGGTTTCTGTGTTAACATTGATGAAGTCTCAGGCAAACCAGGAGGAGTTGGTCACCCTACTTACAATACAACTTCAGCTCCAAATTCTGTGACTCTGACCTTAAACGTCTTCTGGATCATAATAACCTGTGATGTTTAAAGTAGATTATGACCCTATAGATGTTTGCTTTTTGCAAAGCAGAGGTGTGTGGGAAAGAGTTCAGTCTTTGGACAACTGGTTCTGCTGCTTTACTAGCTGATTGGCCCTAAATTAATCATAATTAATCTCTGAACTTTATGGTATAAAATGAAAAAAAAATCATACAGGTTTGTTATGAGGATTGAGAGAACTCATGTAATGGTGTTTTGCGTATTTTAAAGTACTGTGCAGATGTGTGATGTTATTTATTTGCAGACAGGCTCCTGTAGCAATAATAGAATAATAGAAAACAAAAATCCTATTTTTTCTGAGTCTCTCATGATGAAGTTTTCCCCTAACATGTTTTCTAATTTAGCAGAGTTAAACATAGTGGAAGGCACAGTGGAGCACAAAGTATTATTATACTGCCATCTTTGGGACACATTTTGAACTACACTCTCATGTAGTTCAAGTAAATTGTTTTTCAAAAGCAATGTATCAGCAACAATGAGTATGATCACCACTGCAGAGCCTGAAGTCTTTTTAGCTGCTAGATCAATGATAAGGAATTGAGTCAATGATAAGCACCTGTCACAGAGCTACGACTATGGATGAGGCTGGTCTCCTGGAATGATTAGCTGGTAAAGCTGGAAGGGACATTAGAAGGCAGTCTTTGCAGATGGCTTCCTGTTCACTGCCCCAAACTCAACTTGAGAATTTAGCAACAGGAAGATTGCAGCTCTGGGAGGTGCCCAGGAGGAGGGGATAGGCAATCTCTGGCACAAAGGAGAGATGACATTGAAATCCAGATTCTACATGCATGTATCATCCATGTATCTATTATATGTGAGTGAATGAATGAATGAATGAAAGAAAGAAAGAAAGAAAGAAACTCTTGGGTTAGGGCTTATTCCTTTCTGACCCTCAGCTTTGTCTGGAATGAGGGTGGAAATCAGAAAAATCAGCCTTAGATTCTCATCCTGGGAATATGAGGGCTGGCCCTGTGGGGGAACTTTGTGGGGGTGGTGAGAATGGTTTTATATCTCCATCTGGTATTGGTATATATAAATATGTGAAGTTATCAAGCAGTACACAAAGGTTTGTACATTATTTTACTTTACTTTTATTTACTTTAAATTGTGGCTCAGTAAGATACTGCTAAAATCTCCTTTCCCCTCCATCAGCCTTTCCACCAGTTACAATTCTGTTTGGATTTATTGGTTTCTCTTTTATAATGTCCTGGTGGGATGGCAAGAAGAGTTAAGTTAGCCTGGAGTGTCTAAGTTTTAGGAAGCAGGAAGGGGGGTATGAAATGTCTAAAGACTGCTCATCCCCACTTTGTAACTTTATTCAGGAGTCACGCAATGGCAACTACTTCAAATATCACAAAAGGAACGTCTCCACCTACTCCTCACCTGTCGCCGACGGTCCAGGCTGGAGAAGAAACACAGCTGTGCTAATTTAGTCTTACATTACCTTTATCACTACAAATCTTAAATGGGCCCCTCTGCAATTCCTTGCAATCCTATTGTATTTTGTAAATAAATTTGCTTTCTTACTTCCTAGAGTTATTCATACCTCAGTCCTTTCTCTCTTCAAACCAACCACATCCTCTCAGCTCAGACCTTGTTTCAGATTTCACTGAGAAAACAGAAGGCATCAGGGGAGAAATGCCTCTTCGTCCCACCACCAGACTACCTGTATTTATATCCAGTCTGTCTTTGCTTCTGTTTCAATGCATTCGTGGTTATCAACGGGGGCTTGAGATTGAATTTTGTTTTTGTAATTTATAAAGAAATTTAATTTGTAATAAGAGTTTTTCCCACAGTAAAAATCTTTGCCCAGATAGCTTCACTGGTAAATTTAACAAATATTTAAGAAGCAAATAATTCCAGACTTGTATCAAACTTGCATCGAGATTGAATTCTTAAAGTGCTGATGCCCGAATGCCACTTCCAGAGATTCTGAATTAATTAATCTGGTGTGGGACATATAAAAAAAAATTTATTTATTTATTATTGTATGATTTAATTATTTTTTTTCGTGGGGAGGTAATTAGGTTTATTTATTTAGAGGAGGTACTAGGGATTGAACCCAGGACCTCGTGCAAGCTAAGCATGTTCTCTGCCACTTGAGCTATACCCTCCCCTCTCATCTTTTTTTTTTTTTAATTCTTAAGGGAGTCTAATATACAGATGAAATTTAGAATCAAGAATTTAGGATGTCTGAGCTCCTATAAGTGGGCAACTCCTCTGCTTATCCAGTGGCTCTTTCTCTCATCTCCTCAAAATCTTATTCTTTCACTTACCTCCCCTCTTTCTTACATGACCAGTTTTTCTCTGGGCTAGATAAATCCCATCAGCATATAAACACACTTTCACACCTCCTGTCTTGACAGCAGCTCCTTGCTGCCACCTTTCCCTCTCGCTGCTCCACTTACAGCAAAACTCCTGCAAATAGTTGTATCTGCTTGTGCTCTTCATTCTATAACCTCCCACGTTCTCATTCATCTACTTTTGTTTCTATCATTCAGTGTTGAAATCATCACCATCCTACATGTTGGCAAGTTCAGTGATTTAATTTTCAGCTTTGTCTTACTTCACTTTCCAGCCACATTGAGCACAATTGGTTTTTCTCGAACACCCTTTCCCTAGGTGATGGAGTTCTCAGTCTTACATGGATCCTTGTCCCCCATCACTAGCCTCTTCCTTCTTCCTTGCTGGTGCTTTTTCTCAGACTTCTCTGCTGGCTCCTCCTCTTTCTCCCAAGCTTTAATCCCAGCTGCTCTTCCTGGCTCAGTCCCTGTCCCTAATCTTCTCCAGACACACTGTTTCCTGGGGTAACCTCATCCGGTCCCACATGTGTCTTGAACTCTCATCTCTTTCCTATGAGCCAGGCTCATAAGTGCCTCTTCAACATCTCAATTTGGATATCAAGTAAATGCACAGATTCTTCCTTCTCCATAGCTGTCCCAATACGCAAAAACCTGGTATTCTGCATCTCAGGAAATGGCATCTGAGTTACTGAGATCAGAATTTTTAGCAGCATCCTCTTCCTTTTCCCCTCACTCCATTTCCAATTTGTTAGTAAATTTAGATACTTCCTGAGTCCTGTCACTTCTCCCTATCTCCCATTGTCACCAGCCTGATCCATGCCACCATGATCTCTGCCCACAGCTATGTCGTGACTTGTCTCTGCTGCCACTCTTGCTTTACAGTCCATTCTCACACAGCTGCCGATGACCCTGAAAATGCAAATCAGATCATGTTACTCCCAGACTCAATCATTCCCCCAGCCCCACCCCCGCGGGCTGCCCATTACACTTGGAACCAAATCCACATCCTTTAACACCGCCTACAAGGGCTCCCATTTCCTACCATTCCCACCATTTCCCCTTTCATTCACTCTGGATTGAATCCACATGGATTTGTATGTCCCTGAAAAGGACAACCTTGTTTCTGCCTCAGAGTCATTACTCTTGTTTGTCCTTTGCTTGGAAAGTTCTTCCTAAAGATCTTTGATGTCTGTTTTTTTTCACCTTGTCCTGAAATCTGCCTCTGTGTCATCTCCTTGAGAAAGCCCTCCTTAGTCACCCATCTGAGGACAGAGGGAGAGAGTTTATTTATGGTTTTCACTGCTGTATTCCCAAAGGCTTGGCACCAAGGGGTCTCTCAATGAATATTTGTTGAAGAAATAAGTGTTTTGTGCTGCCTTTAGCATAAAAGCATCAGAGTGTGTATATCAACTATAGGATATGAGATACAAGGTTTACTGGGAGGGGGGAGGGGGTGGGAAGGGATAAATTGGGAGTTCAGGATTTGCAGATATTAACTACTATATATAAAATAGATAAACAACAAGTTTCTACTGTATAGCACAGGGAACTATATTCAGTATCTTATAGTAACCTATAATGAAAAAGAATATGAAAACGAATACATGTAGGTATATGTATGACTGAACTGTTATGCTGTACACCAGAAATTGACACAACGTGGTAAACTGACTATACTTCAATAAAAAAAAAAAAGATACAAAGTGACTCTACCTGTAGGGAACAGATGGCTGGTTTGAAGAAAGTTTAATAAAAGGACTTATAAAATGTAGACAGGGTATGGGGGAGCCACAAGAGGGAATGTGGCACGCCAGGGCTACTAAAAGTGAGTTGGCGTTACCACCCCTACGGAGCAGAACCTAGAGAGAGCACCGCATGGGGAGGGCCATCTGTTAGGAGCTGAGATGTTCGGGTCGGAGAGATAGGCTGCCCTGTGGGGACAGAGTCAGGGTGGTACATACCCTGACTTCATTATCTTTTTCCCCTCCTTTCTCCTTCCTGCCAGGGCTCCCCTTTGACAGAACACATTTGGAAGCCAAAGACCAAGACAGCCCATTGATGGAATTCCCGGGGGTCATCCTCCTGGGGCGTAGGGCAGGTTGGAGAAGGATGGAGGTGGATCTGAAGGGGCAAAAGGACAATATCTGACACTCACATCGGGGGTTACAAAGTAGCTCTTTTCTCCCGTTAAGCAAGTTGACCCTAATTATTTAAATGTTTGCTTACGTTAACAACATAGTATTCTTCTCAGGGCTGCCCCTGGCACAGGGAGCTGCTTGAAATCAGGCACTGCTCAGTCAGCAGTGCTGTGCACTCACTGTGTGGAGGAGATTTTAAGATACTCTTTAGGATGTTAGTGATTTCCCCAACTGCTTGGTGAAGTTCTGTCAGAGGTCTGCTGCATTTGTATAGAATCTACGGGTAGTTTTGGAGATCAGCAGGACAGATATTATGGTCTTTACATGGCTGATAAAGAAATGGACTTGTTGGTGCTGCACAGCAGATGGAGCTGGAGTTGAACCCTAGAACTTTTGACTTCTAGTCCATGCCTCTACTGTAACATGCTGCTTCCTTTAGGGGGTCATTTTTGTGGGTTATGACGAGTTATTTTCAAGATTCTACTTTGTAAAAAATTTAGGGAATGGCTGCATACGAAGCCATTACCACTTTGTAGCTTGTACAAGGAAATGACAAGGAAAATTCCCCTAAGAACCTGGAAGTGAAGTTGCCCTGTAAGAAACTGTGACATTAGCTCATAATAAATTACAACACAGAGATGCAGTGTCGCCTTAAAGGGGCAGAGTTGTTCCCAGGTCTGCCAGACTCAATTATGAGTCAACTGAAGGTATTACCATTTAAGAAGGAGAAGTTATCAGTCAGAGCTGAGGTTGGTCATCCTTCTATCATTAAGAAAATGAGAGTCACAGAAACCAAAACCCAACTATCTTATTATAATTTTATTTCCCATGAAGTATGATCACAGGGAGAGAACAACTTGACCAGAAAACCTAGGTTATCTATTAACATTGGCAATTCTGTGTCTCATTACAAACAAATCAATTGGCATTTTGGTTTATGTATCAATTCTTGTAAACTTAATGTGATTCTTAATGTATTAACGTAATTCTCTTGAGACTCTGCTGACAATCAGGTTTCCAAGCTGTAAGACTAAGAACTAGAATCCCAGATTGAAGTAAATTCAGTAAAGAAATGAGTGACACTTTAGCAGATTTTCTAAGTTATGTGTATTGGGTATAATTTACATACGGTTAAATGCACCCTTTTTTTGGTGAATATTTCTGAATTTTGACAAACCATACACAATCAGGTAACCACCACAAGCAAGGTGTAGAACACTGCATTCACCCACAAAAGTCCTCTCATGCCGTTGCATAAGTCAGTCGCCTCCCTTTTCCCTAGTCCCCAGCGACCACTCATCTCTTATTTGTCCCTTTAGTTCTGCTTCTCCAGAATATCGTATGAATAGAATCATTGAGTAGGCACTTGAGTCTGGCTTCTTTCACTTAACATAATGCATTTGAGACTTGTTCATATTGTTGCATATCCTGGTCATTTTTATTTTTCATTTTTTTGCGACATATAACGTTTTAATGTAAGGTGTACAATGGGCATTTGAGTTGTTTCCAGTTTTGGACTATTATAGAACAGAGCCATTATAAGCATTCACATACAAGTGTTTTTTATTTTTTAATTTTTATTTATTTTTTTATTGAAGTATAGTCAGTTTAAAATGTTGTGTCAATTTCTACATACAAGTTTTTGAGTGGACATGTTTTCACTTGGGTAAATGCTTCAGGATAGGGTTAATGGGATGGTAAGTGTATGGTTTTTCTTGACAAGAAGGTGCCATACTGTTCTCCAAAGTGGAGGTACCATTTTGCACTCCCATCAGCAATGCTTGGAGTTCCAGGTGCTCCATATCCTTGGGAGCACTTTGTATTGTCATTTTTCACCACTCCCCTGCCCCTAATAGGTATAGAGTGTGATCTCATTGTGACTTTATTTTACATTTTCTCAATGACTGATGATGCTGAGCATTTCTTTTTGTATGTTTATTAGCCATCTGTATATCTTCTTGGATGAAATGTTTTATCAATCTTTTGCTTATATTTTTATTTGGGTTGTTTGTTTTCTTATTGAATTTCAAGAGTTCTCTATATATTCTGGATATCAACCTTTCATCAGATGTGTATTTTAGAAAACACTTTCTCCTAATCTGGGGCTAGATTTTTATTTTTATTTTTAACGTCTTCCAAAGAGCAGACATTTTTAATTTTGGTGAATTCCAACGTATCAATGTTTCTTCCACTATTTGTGTTTTTTGTGTCCTAAGAAACCTTTACCTTAGACTCGCGTCAGAAATATTTTCTTCTGTATTTTTTTCTAGAAGTTTTTATGGTTTTAGATTTTACATTTGAGTTTAAAATTTTAAGTTAATTTTTGAGTATAATACAAGGTATGGGTCATTTTTTTGCATATGAATGGCCAGTTGTTCCAGCACCAGTTGTTGAAAGGACAGTTTCTTCTCCATTAAATTGGCTTGGCTTCTTTGCTGAAAATGAGTTGACTTGTGAGTGTGTGTGTGTATGCATTCCTGGACTCTGTTCTGTCCTGTTGTTTCATGTGTCTGTCCTTTTGCCAGTACTACCCTGTCTTTATTACTGTAGCTGTATATTAAGCCTAATCAGTTATTGTGATTCTCCAGTTTGGTTTTCCTTTTCAAAATTATTTTGGCAATTCTAGTTCTTTTGCTTTCCCATATAAGTTAGAATCAAGGTATCAATTTATACAAAAAATTCTGGTGGGATTTTGATTTGAATTGCATTTAATCTATAAATCAGTTTGGGGAGAATTAACCTTTTAATAATATTAAATCTCTCAAACTATAAATATGACATATTGCTTCACTTATTTAGATCAAATTTGATTTCTTTAATCAGTTTTTTTTTAGTTTTTAATATAGATATACTACACATATTTTCTAAGACTTATACCGAAGTATTTCATAGTTTTTGATGTTATTTCATATGATACTTTTTAAAATTTCAACTATTGACCTTATATTCTGTGACCTTGCTAATAAGATCACTTTTTAGATCTAGTACCTTTTTGTAGATTCTGTGGAGTTTGTGACATAGACAGCCATGTCGTTTGCAAATAGAGAAGTTTCATTTCTTCCTTTTCAGTCTGTTTGCCTGGAGTTCCTTTTCTGGCTTTGTTTCACTGACTAGGACCACTGGTACATTTGAACAAATAAAACCTTTATTGAGATATAATTCACATACCATACTATTTATCTATTTAAAGTATAGAGTTCAGTGGTGTTTAGTGTATTCACAAAGTTGTGCAGTTATCATCACCACAGTCAATTTTAGAACCTTCTCCTCACTGTTAAGAGAAACCCATACCCATCAGCACAGTCACTCTCCATTTCCCCCCCACCTGCCAGCTCTAGGCAACCAGCAATCTAGTCTCTGTCTTTATAGATTTACCTGTTCTGGACATTTCACATAAATGAAATAATACAACATGTGGTCTCTTGTGACTAGGTTGTTTGGCTTAGCATAATGTTTTCAAGGTTTGTGTATCTTGTCGTATGTATCAGTACTTCATTTTGTCTTACTGCTAAATAATATTTCATTGTATGGCTACAAACCACCTTTTATCTATCCATTCATTTGTTGATTGATTTTTTTAGATAACATTTTGGCTATTATGAATAATGGTGCTAAGAATGTTTGTTTACAGATTTTTTTGTGGACCTATGATTTTCATTTCTGTTGGGTATATACCTAGGAGTGAAATTTCTGGGTCATATGGTAACTCTATGTTTAGCATTTTGAGAAACAGCCATACGATTTTCTAAAACAGCTGCACCATTTTACGTTCCCGCCAGCAATGGGCTAGTATTCCAATTTCTCATATCTTAGCCCACATTTATGATATTATAGCTTCAGTACAATTTTGGTAAGAGTAAACATTCTCACCTCTGACTTCTTAGAAAGGAAGCATTCAGTCTTTTACCATAAAGTATAATGTTAGCTGTAAGTTTTTTTTTTTTTTTTGGATACCCCTTATCCTTTTGTGGAAATTTCCCTTAATTCCTAGTTTGCTAGAGTTGTTTTTTTAAAAATCATGAATGGATGGTGAAGTTTATCATATGCTCCCCCACCTCCCCATCTACTGAGATTAGCATACAATTTTCTCCTTTAGTTTCTTGATACAGGGAATAACAGTAATTGATTCTTGAAAACTGAACCAGTCATTGATTCCTGGGATAATCTCCCCTTGGTCTGGCTATATTATCTTTTCTCTATATTGCTGTATTTGATTTAGTAGTGGTTTGTTCAACAATTATTATGAATTTTTATTTCAGCAATTGATTTGAATTTTCATTAGCTCCTTTTTACTCCATAATTGTTCCTTTTTCAGAATATCCTGTATTTGTTTGATAGGGATGCAATATCTTTTCAAACTTATTTGAGTATATTTAGAACGATTGCTTTTTTCTCCAGTGTCAGTGTTTTTAATTTGTTTGTCTGATGATAGTCTTTCTCTTTTAAGTTGTAGACTAGCCTGCATGTCCGGTGAGCCTAGCTGGTTCATGGCTAACAACGAGTAGTTAAAGCTGGCGGTGAGTGGTGGTGGTTGACTAATGGCTTCATTTTCAGGTTAATGTATCAGGAGTGCAGCACAGGTTCTAACGTTAGAATTTTGTGGCATAATAGTTTTTGAACTACTTACCTCATTTCCCTTTGTCATTGTGCCAATTTTTAGCAGAGCTGTTCACTGCCATAATGATACTCTGTCATATGTTTGTGAAACAAAACTAGTGTATGTTCAGTAAGCACATGATCTTCCGGTTTGGTATTTTCTAAGCCTCTTACCTTTAATTTGAAGATGGCTCCTGCTCTATAACAAGTCACACAGTCTTCCCAGCTCAGAGACAGACTCACCCTAGCAAAATGTAGCAAAAACAAACTTTCGTTAGGGTCAAAATTTGGAGAAGTATGCAGTGTTCTAGAAGCTCATGGGTATGTAGAAATCCCCTTGAAAATCTGTGAGAAAATGAAACAGAGAAGTGATTTCTGAGTGGAGGGGGAAGCTCAAAGAACGGTGGGCTGCTGGAGGAGGTAGGGGGAGGTGAGCCTGGATCACGTGCTGCAGTTAGAGTTCAGAACATGTAGGGCAACATGAACGCTAACTTGGGGTGAAGACACCTCTCATTATTCTTATGGAGATTACATTCTGATATAGGTGGGAGACAAGCTGGGGCCCTCAGAGACAGACAATGCACTGTGTTAAGAGATGGAGTTTTAGTAGGAGAGTCGAGGGGATTTTTAGAAATGGAACTAGATTGGAAAAAATTCTCCATAAGAAAGCTTTTCTGCACGATGTACTTAATTCTTTTTTTTTTCCCTTTCCTGTCAGACATCTAGTGAAGTAGGTAGATTTGGGAGGGCTTTTCCTTAGACACATCACTCCACCTTACAGAAGTGGTGACTGAAACATAGTGACCCAGGATCACATAGCATGAGATGGGAATCAACTTCTGCCATCATGCAAGAGCTAGAATGAAAACCCTTATACTGTGAGGCCAAACTTGGAGCACTGTCCACCAAGTCAAGTTTCCTACATTGAGTAATAGGATGGTGACCTTCATCCAGTGCAGTTCTGTGAAAAATTTTTTTTCGTATGAAAGTTTCTCTTGGGTGGAGAGTATGGCTCAGTGGTAGAGTGTGTGCTTAGCATGCAGGAGGTCCTGGTACCTCCCTTAAAAACAAACAAACAAACAAATAAATAAATCCAATTATCCCCCCAAATAAAAATAAACTATGACTTTAAAAAATAAAAATAAAAAAAATTAAGTTTCTTTTGCAGAGTCAAAAGGTAATAGCTGAGGCCCAAGCACTGTGAACTTGTAACTTAATGATGCTACTTTTGACATCTATATTAATTTATTGCTTTGGGTTATTTTCTCCTAACACATATTGATGAGGACAGAGCTTAAAGAACTTAGGAGAATACATAGTTAAATCTCTTGAACAGTCTCAGCCTTACTGCAGATGGGAAAAATAGTAGTTGCCAATTAAAGAAGAAAATTCTCTGAGGAAAGTCCAGGATAGAGAAATGATTGTTTTGTTGATTGAAAAGATATCCATCTGTTTGACATGCCAGCTGACCAGACAGTAATATTAACAAGCTATTCATTCAGAATAGTTATTCAGGGATGGCTGTGTGCCAGGCACTCTTTGGACAGTGATCCAATCCAGACAATAAATTCTGCCCTTATGGAGCTGGCATTCTAGTCAAGGGGGATATGAATAAAATGAGTCAATATTAGAAGTTGATAAGCTCCTTGGAAGAAAATAAATCAAGGAAGGGAGCTGGGGAGTGCTGGCCTCCTATTGTAAATAGGATGATCATGTGAGACCCCAGTGGAAGGCAACTATAGAAGATGCTGTTGGTACTCTGCTCAGATCTCCTTTCCTGGGCCATCGCAACTTCCTCCACTTGGGTCTATGAGTCACAGAGAACTGCCATCGGCTGATGGGCCATCTTTCTCAAGAGGTTACTCTGCACAGTCCCCTTGCCAGGTGGCCCACATCAGTGACTGATGAATGCTAGGATAAGAAGCTGGATTCCTTGCCTCCGGGGGCACAATTAGGTGATGCAGTTTAAGCTCCAGACCCACTCTCTCCCACCCGTGGCAGCCTAGATTTTACCTGAGACAACATTCTTGCTCAAAATCTTTCCTCTTTACTACCCTGCTTCCATCTCTCCCTTCTGGAATTTTCCAAAAGAGCATCCTTCAAAAGAAAAAAAAAATCACACGCACACAAGTCCTTCTTTTAGAATCTGCTCCTATGAAGCCTACCCTAAGACACTGGGTACCAGAAGTGGTCCTAGGAAGCTGACTCTAAGGACGGTATTACTCTCCAGGCAGATGGCAGTGAGGTCCCTCGCCTTGATGGTGGGTGCAGTGGGCCCCAGGATGTTGCAGCAGTGCAATTGCTGAGACCTTCACCTCCCGTGAATTTGGACAGAATACAGGTAGGAGGGATTGCACGGGCTCACGAGGTATCCCTGGCCTGGGAGAAGCAGCAATTAGGGGGCTGAGGCAAAGGTGCAAGAAGTGTGGGGAGGATCAGGATTTTAGAGATCCTGTGAGTCCCCAATAAGAATTACTACTTCAATCTTCCCTACAACAAATTAACTGTCCTTAAGTGTCCCCAGCAGAGGTTTTCCTTGGGGCAGGTGAAGAGGGAATTCCTACAAGCCCAGGCTGAGTTTAGTCAGCCGTTAAGTGCCTATGCACTGTTACAAATTATGCCGTATTGTTATGGGCCTTTATCTAACAATCAGAACATAGACGATAGAACTGTCTGTTACTCGTTGTCTAACGTTACTACTTAGCAGCTGTGTACCTGGGGTTCAGCCCAACTCCATGTCCTCCCATGACCTTTGAGAATCGGCCTTCTCTGTCTCTAGCAGACCTCCCAGGTCTATAGCTCCGTATGTTCTCATTTTATAATGTTCACTTTAATCATTAAGTGGCTGCATACCTGGGGATTAGCATAAAGCCATGTCCTCAGATGGTTTTTTGAAACCAGACTTCTCTGTTCCTATCAGGCCTCACCATTTCTCACAACAGCGTAGTCCAATCCTTTAGAGACCATCACATTGGTCCATCACTAAGCTGATGACATCATGTTCCTTGGACTTGGGGAGCATGAAGTGGTAATTACTCTGGTAAGACACGTGAACTCCAGAGGATGGGAGATGAACTTTACAAAGATTAAAAGATCTGCACATCAGTGACTTTTTTTTTTTTAAATGGAGGTACTGGAGATTGAACCCAGGACCTTGTACGTGCTATGCATGCACTCTACACTGAGCTTTTTCCCTCCCCCCCTCACCTTAGTGACTTTTTAGGAGTCCGGTGGTCTGGGGTTGCTGGGCTATCCCATCCAAAGTGAAAGAAAGGTATTGTCCCTTGCATCTCTTACCACTGAGAAAGAAATGTGAGGCCTGGTTGGTCCTTTCAGGCTTTGGAGGCGGTGTATTTCACACTTGGTAGTAGACCTCTGACCCAACTATTGGGTGATGCTGAGAGTTCTAGTTTTAAATCAGCCCCAGAGCAAGAAGGGGAAGTGGCTCTGCAGCAGGGTTAGGCTTCAGCATAAGCAACCCGGTCCCTGAGGCCATACCATCCGGCAGAGTGCTGCTACAGGTATCTGGGTACAGAAGGATGGTGTGAAGACGCTGACAAACTCCAGTAAGAGAGTCTCGGCACAGATGCTTAGGGTTCTAGAGCAAGGTCATGCTGTCTGCAGCAGAGAAAGATACACTATTCAAAAAGCAGCTCCTGGAAGAGATGGAGGCTGTGAATGTGTCCAACAGCATGTGTTTTGTGGGAGACAGAATAACGCCCCCCTCCAAAGATGTTCACATCTGAATCCCTAGAACCTAGAAATATGTTAGTTTACTTGGCAAAAGGGAATTTGCAGATCTTATCATGTTAAGACTCTGGAGGTGGGAAAATGATCTATCCTAGGTTGTCTCAGTGAGTCTAAGGTAACAACAAGGTTCCCTATAAGAGGGAACCAGAAGAATAGGAGTTGAGGGAGGATGTGTGATGATGTAAGTAGGAGTCAGTCACAGCCATAGTCAGAGAGAATTGCCGGCTTGAACATGGACAAAGGGGCCTCTAGAATCTGGAAAAGGAAAGGAAATAGATTCTCCCCTCAAGTCTCCAGAAGGAATGATTTTAGACCATTGAAACTGATTTCGGACCTCCAGCATTGTAAGTGATTAATTTCTGTTTTAAGCCACTCAGTTTGTGGTAATTTGTTACAGCAGTGGAGTAAGAAGCTAAGACAGGCTTTTCTCACCAAGACTATTTACAGCCACTGCTGAGTGTCCAGCCTGTTTCCAACAGAGACTGACACTGCGCCCTTGAAAAAATACCGTTTCTTGGGGGTGAACAACCTGCCACTCAGTGACAAGTTGATGACACCAACCTAACTGGGACTGGCGTGGTTTCTGGATATGGGTTTGCCATGACCATCTGCAGGCCTTTAGCCAGCACCATTATCCGTGGACTCAGTGTCTCACCTACCCATATAACATTGCCTCAGACCAAAGGCCCCACTTCATAGCAAAGGAGGTGCATCCATATGACTAGGATGCACTGTTCGCACACCTACTCCACCAAACAGAAGCCATCATCCCAACAGAGTGGCAGCATGGCCCCTTAAAGGAGAGGATACCTTGCAACACTCAGTGCGCTATACACAGGACACACTATATTTCTTAACTTAGTGGTCACTGTTTGGCTCTGAGTCACCAGTACATAGAATATATGGGTCCAAAAAACAAGGGGTGAATGTAGGAGTGGCTACAATGATCTACTGAGAATTTGTGCTTCCTATTAAGGGGTATAGAATCTGTGTGTCTAGAGGGCCTGGGTCACAGAGCAGAGAAAATAAGAGCCCCACTGAACTTTAAGCTACCTCAGCTACCTGGTCGCTTAGGTCCCTCCTGCCAGAAACTAGTAGGTGAAGGAGAGAGTTACCCCACTGACAGGTTACTGGCCCTGATCACCTTGAGGAAGGAGGGCTGCTGCAGCATAATGAGGTCCCAGAGGAAGATTTTTGGCACTCAGGTGACTGGGTCACCTCTTGGTGTGCTCATGGGTTTTTCAGGTTTAACTGTAAGTGGGCAAGTACAGCAACCATCCAGTGGTCTGGTAACCGGGTCTCAGACCATTAGGAGGGAGGATCTGGGTCATCATACCAGGAAACTCAGAAGTGCCAGACTAGGATGAAGGGAATTTGGGATGGGTGGTAGAAGAGAGAAGTGATGAGTATCAGCCATCTATGGTCTTGGGACCAACTGCTGTGCTCTGTCCACTATCCTTCTTCTTGTGTTTGTGAATTGCGGTAACAAATCACAAAGAATCCAGAAGCAGCTCTACCTGGATCAACGTGAGTAGCCAGTGGATCTGAGCTGTGCTAGGGGTGAACTGTAGTAGCTACTGTGGTCCCTGCCTATGTTTGTTTTACTCAACCACAGTATCCATTTTGGCTACTGTGAAGTTGGCTACCAAAGGTGGTTTGCACTTTTACACCTAGGTCTGTCCACTCAGCACTATAACGGTTTTATTCCTTTGTCTAGTTGTAGATAGCTATAATAGAGTTCATTTCTTTTTTTTCCTATTATTAAAATATAGTCAGTTTACAATGCTTTGTCAATTTCTGGTGCATAGCATAATGTTTCAGTCATGTAAATACATACATATATTCTTTTTCATATTCTTTTTCATTATAGGTTACTACAAGATATTGAATATAGTTCCCTGTGCTATAAAGTAGAAACTTGTTGTTTATCTATTTTATATATAGTAGTTACTATCTGCAAATCTCGAATTCCCAATTTATCCCTTCCCACCCCATTCCCTCACTGGTAACCATAAGTTTGTTTTCTATGTCTGTGAGTCTGTTTCTGTTTTGTAGATAAGTTCATTTGTGTCTTTTTTTTAGATTCCACATGTAAGTGATATCATATGGTATTTGTCTCTTTCTGGCTTACTTCACTTAGAATGACAATAGCCAGGTCCATCCATGCACCACAATATTCATAGCAGCAGTATTTACACTAGCCAAGACACGGAAGCAACCTAGATGCCCACTGACAGGTGAATGGATAAAGAAGATGTAGTATATACTTAGAATGGAATACTACTCAGCCACAAAAAAGAATAAAATAATGCCATTTGCTGCAACATGGATGGACCTGGAGATTGTCATTTCTTTTTATTGCTGTATAGTACTTAGCTGTGTCTGTATAATACAATTTACTTTGCCATTCTTTTGTTGATGGGTTCTTTGTTGAATTGTTTATGGGTTAAGGCTATTACAGATAATGCCCTTATGGATATTCTTTTACCCATGTTTGAATCTGCACACAGGTGTTTCTGTTGAGTCTCTACCTAAGAGTGAAAATGTTGGGTTATAGGGTACACGTATGTTCTACGATAGCAGATAATGTTGAACAGTTTTCCAATGTGGCTTGTGTCCTGTTAGGAACTGTTCCATAACTCTTGTCTATGAAGATATTCTCCTATGTTATCTTATGGAAGCCTTATTGTTTTACCTTTCACTTTAAGGTCAGTAATCAATTTGAAATGAGGCAAGGGTGAGGTTTAATTTTTTGTTGAACAGTTTTCCAATGTGGCTTGTGTCCTGTTAGGAACTGTTCCATAACTCTTGTCTATGAAGATATTCTCCTATGTTATCTTATGGAAGCCTTATTGTTTTACCTTTCACTTTAAGGTCAGTAATCAATTTGAAATGAGGCAAGGGTGAGGTTTAATTTTTTTCCAAATGGAAATCTATTGACCATTTGATTTAAAAGTACTATTTATTTCAAAGATTTCCCCTTTTCTGATATTCTGCAACACATTATCTTGCAATGTTTGATGAGTTTGATTTTTCTCATAAAAGAGCTTTGATTCTAAGCAAGTAATTGGACAGTCATTTGGTTGAACCTTTTGTGATACTGATGAATTATTTCTGTTTTGCCCGGAGGAAACTGAGGCTTACAGAAGTTAATTCATTTAGTGAATGAGTTCTTCTATACACAGATTCACGTTATTAAATGCCTTACATGAGATAGAAGTTATGAATTACTTAATCGGTTAAGCAGATAACAGGATGAGATAGGTCATCTCTGCTAGGGCGCTTCTGTCATCTTCATGTGGTATCAATTTCTGGGTCCAAGACAGTTGTTTCAGCCCAGTGATAAGGGGAGGGAGAACAGGGAAATGCAGGTCTCTTATTTTAGGGCTGTTACCTGGAAATTGCACAATTCCACTCATATCCTATTGGCCAAAATTCAGTTCTATTGCCACACCCACAAGCAAGGGGGCCTAGGAAATGGAGTATTTACTTTTGGTGACCAGTGTCTCCCTGAAATTTGGGATCTGTGTGGCTAAGGCAAGAAAGGAGAGAACGGATGCTGGAACTGGGCGCCGTAGTTGTGTGCTTTGTTGCAGCACTTGTGAGAGTCAGACAGCAGTGTGTAACGCCAGGCTCTACTGCACAATCCTGACAACTAGCTGGACTGAAGAGTTTGCCTTTTTTTTAACACTTCATGGGATACATTCCTGTCAGAATTTAATTCCTAGATGTTTCTCCAGACATGTGTATCATATGTTAATAGAAAATAAAATTATCCAACTCCGTGTATTTTTTTTTTTGTCCTATCAGGAAAACCGAGCAAAATTTAGACACATTGCCGTGGTTAGTGAAGGAGTTTCCAAAGCCTGTTCTGATACTTCCTCCACTGACTTCACTTTCACTTAATTCTTTCTTCCCTCCCTCCTCCCTTTGTCCAGTCTTTCCGTCTTTTCTTCCTCTTTTTCCTCCCCACCCTCCTTTGCCTGTCTGTCTCTCTCTTCTATCTTCAAAAGTTATGATGCCCTGGTGTTTTCTCTCCATATCACCACTGCCCCCATTGTGACAGGTAATATGTCAGTGGGGTGGGGCAGAGGGGGTAGGTAGGGTCTGGGTGAGTGGTGAGTCACAATGTCTCTTTCACTTTTTCATTTTTTTTTATAACTTTTATTATTAGTTTTTATTACACAAGTAATACATATTCATTGTAGAAAAATTAGAAAACACAGAAAAGCAAAAAGAAAAAATAATCACCCATAATCCCACTACCCATAAATAACTACTATTAACATTTTCGTGTGTGTCCTTCTAGCTTTCTTATGCATATATATATAATACATAGATATATTTATATATATTTTTCTCTTTTTTTACAAATATTGTGTCATTACTATACATACTGTTTTATAACATGTGTTTTTCACTTTAATATATAATGTGAACATTGTTATTTATTCCCTGAAAAAATTATACAGACACTACATGCTCATTGTGGAAAAATCAGAAATTACAGATATGCAAAAAGAAAATAATATAATTGCTCCAAATCTCACCTCCCAGAGATAAATGCTGTTGACATTTTAGCAGATATCTTTTCAGATTCTTTAATGCACACACATATATGCATATTTTAAAAATGGGATGATACTGTAGATATTCTTCAATAACTTTTTTTCATTTAACAATATAGTTCATTTCAATAAATATATATATATGGTGCTTGTTCTTAACTGGTGCACAGTATTCCACTGAAAGGATATACTGTATTTAACCAACCCTATACTGTGGGCTTATTTACCTTTTTTCCCATTCTTCCAAATAAGCATCCTTTTTTGCATTTTTTTGAATAATGAATGAATATGTCTTAGCTCATTTTCTCCCCTGATCTTTTTAAGGAGAACTTCTCTACAGTGGAATTACTTGGTATAGGTGAAAACTAGATTGCCAAAATATTTTCCAAAAAAGTGGACTCACTTTACATACTTGTTGGCTCTGTAAGAGGTTGTTCATTTCCATACTTCCTTGTTGTCTCTGGAAACATTAATTCTTTATACGGTTCCCTTTCTGATACATGAAAAAGTATATTGTAATAATTTATATTTTTGCTTACTCATATAATAATACTATGATAAATGAAGTAAATAATTTCATATTTAGTATCAGTGCATTGTTTTGATTTATGGTACACTGTCAGTTTGTGTGCTTGGCTAGTTTTCTACTGGAAAGTTTGATTCTTTCTGAGTCATAAAATGTCATTTATTCATGCATTCATTATTCACTCATTCAGTAAGTGTATTTTCAGTATTTGCTTTGTGTTTAGCACTGTACTGAGGATATAACAGTAAGCAAAAGTGATATAGTTGCTGCTTTATGGAACTTCCAATTCAGTGTAGATAAACAATTCAACAAGCAATAATGCAAAAGGTATAATAAGGAAAAGGACAAATGAAATGGGAACACTTGGATGGGAAGGGGGCTGTAGATCATGGAAACTTCCCAAAGGTAGTGGAGTTTAAGCTCTTGATCTGTATTAGAGATCTACGTTCTTTGTTGCATATGTTTCAAATTTTGCTTTCTCTTAATCTGGTTTATTTTTTACTGTATAGGAGTTTGCATTTTTAACTGGTCACATCCATCCATCTTTTCCTTTAGGGTTTCTTTCTCTTCTGTCTTAAAAAGGCTTTACTTTCCTACACTAAAATTACATAAGCATTCACCAATATTGCTGGCTGGTCCTTTAACATAAATATTCATCAGTATTACTGGTTTATTTATGTGCTTTAACATTTAAATATTTACTTCACCTACAATTTATTTTGATGACAGTTATGAGGTATAGATCTAATACTTCCTCCAACAGAAGGCTATTTATCCCAATATAACAATTAATAATCCAACCTTTTCTCACAGATTTGAAATGTCATCTTTATAATGTTCTCAATTCTTCTATGTTCCTGGGTTTATTTCTCATCTTCATATTTAATTTTAGTTGTTTATTCTGGACCAATAGCATCTCTGCCTTTTCTCATCCTTTCTATAATCACCTGAAAGTTGAATATTTTGTATTTTGTGATGTTCTAGAACACAAAGAGATGGTAGACATTGCTAAGATAAGCGTGAAGTGGGTGGGAAGTTAGTTTGGGTGATACCCTTAATCCCCTCAGTTCTGAGACTTCCAGAGTCTGCAGTTCCATATGGGATCATTGTTAATCTGGCTCATTTGTTTGCTGTCTAAAATCAATTAGAAGCTCTTATGCTGTGTCCTGGTTTTCCCCTTTTGCTCCAAAGCTTATTAGCTTTCAGTAGGTGGCAGTATTGCCAAACAGTAAGTATCCAAACTGTTACAGGAGCACCGAAAAACAAAATGATCTGGCAGGATTTTAGAATCTCCCCAAGAGCTTTCACGAGAGGAGGCATCAGAGCTGTGCTACGGCTAAAGTTTTCTTTGTACCCTTGAACAATGGTACAATCAGAAGTGTGCAATGAATCCATTCCAAGGTGTATGCAAAACATTAGTGGACAGATCTTTTAAAGTGGCACCTTGGCCTTGTGGGCATTTCTTCGCATACCTTATTCAAAAGTGCCTTTGGGCCCAGACACTGACTGATTTAAAGCCTGGAAATGGGGCTTGAAACAACATAATTGTGGTGGGATTCAGGTTTTGATTTTTTTTTCTCCTTTATACTTGGTGGTATTTTTTAGATTTCCCACCAAGAACATGTATTGTCTCTGTCAACTGAAAAAAAGAATAAAGAGCAACACAGGATATTAAAAATATAGTGGTAACATGGGTGATTGTGTGCCAGAAAAACTTTCCATCCTTTTTTGTTCCAAGCATGTAAGTACATGCAACAAAATGAGTTCAGTGGTCTCTCCTTATCCCTAGAGATCAGCTCAGTGTTATTGCTAATCTGACCAATGACCAGCAGGAAGCTGAGACGGTAGAACTATATCTCATGGAACTACACCTGAGAAAGTCCTTTGGTAGGTGAGAGGAGAGTGGAGTCAGCTCCTAACAAGATGCACTGGTCTATCTAATGGGAAATGGTGGGTTACCTATTGCAGCTCTGAGCCAGTTTAGGTTTTTAGGACTTTGAGCACTAACTTTAATTTTAGGACCTGCTATAGTGAAAGAAGATCTATAAATCTTGGAGTGTGTCCACGGGAAATACAAAATTGATCAAAGGCTGGGAAACAGGCACTATGAATAAAAGAGAAGGTGGCTGAATTTCTTTACCTTAGGTATGGAAAGCCTAGCTAGGGAATTAGACAAATCCTCATCCCCATGAGTAGCTCCTTGAGCCCTCCCCAGACATGGAGGTGAGACCTGAATTTATTAACAGTCTTCAGTTGTACAAAGGACAATTGCACGGAAGGTGTTACTTTCACACTGGGACTAAGGCGAGAGTGAGCACAAATTAACCAGGCAGAAGTGATTTAGGTCAGGCATTTACAAGAATGTGCTGAACACCAAGGCCGGGCTTATATCCGTTAATAACTTGGATGGATTAGTAGGAACTACTTGAAGCCAAGGATTCCATATAGTGGGAGGGTGGGACAGGGCAGAGATGGAGCTCAGAGCACGCCAAAGTGGGCTACTTCGTAATTTCTAAAATAATGGACCTGAAGTGAATTAAACTTCAGGGGATGAAAATGAACTCCACGCATTTAGGAAAGGATATTAAGCTTTAATCAAACCTGATTTAAGAAAATCGGTTTGCAGAGCAGGTAAATCTAGGAGTGGTTACCTGCTTTGCAAAGGAGCAGTCACCCTAGGAGTCTTTAAAGCATATTCCTTCAACTGTTTTGTAAGTATTTGATTTAGAAAACTGTGATTTTTCTTATATAACTTCCGGGGTCATGTCTTCATATAAAGCCAGTCACACCTGTAACCGTGCCTCAATTGCCAATTCATTGGAACACACCTCTGGGCTCCAAGAATTGTGAAGGAAAAGCCCAGCTGGGCTAACAAGCTAAGTCACAAATCTAAGTGTGATAAGTGTCGGTTTACTGATCTAAGTTCTGCCGGGCAAACTTGTAAATCTGAAGTTTAGTGTCAGTTTACTGGGCTAACAAGCTAACTCGTAAATCCAAGCTCAACAAGTGTCAGTAACGTGATCTGTTCCAAATTGATAAGCTCCAGTGTACTGATTCCTTGCTTTTTGTTGTTTGAGCCTTATTGGCTAGTAGCCCATACTTGTAATTAACCCTATAAAACCTCATGTGCACGTCTTGGAGGTGCTCAGAGCTTCGGAGCAGAAGCCCCTCTGAGCCCCCCGGCGTAATACATCTGAGTACTCCAACCCTCCGAGTGGTGCTTGTTTCTTGGCTGGCCTGTTGTTTCCGTAACAGAATAAGGCCAAGAGCCAGCTGGTGTGCTCTAACTAGAGAGCTGCATAACCTTCTGAGATCTCTTCTAACTCTAACTCTTTCATTTTCAATCAAAAAAACTAGAAGACAAGTCCAAGGATAATTTCCACAACTTCTGGTATTAGGTTTAACTATATGAAATTGCCATTTTTTAGGTCAAAACAGTCAAATATCAGCAATTTGATATAATTCAACCTAATACAATAATTATTCCAGGAGTTCATCTGTACCTCTCTTCCTCTTCACTAAAGCTAGAAACTTGAATATATTTAGCTTTTAGGTCAAAGTACTGGTGGACATGTAAATGCCCATCTGCATAAGCACTGCAAAATTATAGTGCTGGGATTCAAGATGTGTTTTGGATAAACCATGTACAGCTTATCTTTTTATTGTGCTGGACACTGGTGCCTCTTGTCTGACTTCAGGAATTTTCAGGCGATGGAAAACAAGAAAAGAAGTCCAAAGGCCTGATTTTTCAACCGGTGGGCAATTCTGTCTGGGAAATGGGCCAAAGGAAGAACAAGGGAAAATATCACCAGATCTGTATGTGCCAGGTTACACATTTAGTGGAGGAAGAGAACAACAAAGCCATGAGCAGAAAAACAAAGCGTGTCGCCTCCTCCTGTCTAAAACAGAGTATTGCTTAATGTGTCCTGCTTTCAAGATTCTAAGCATAAGACAAGACACCAAGTACACATTGGAAAAGTCATATCTGCATAGTCATCTAAAATGAGACAAGCTTAGCTTAACTAAAAAGAGTTTTATTAACAATGTAAAATGTTAAGTATTTTTATGGTCTGAGCTAATTTCGGCATGCCCTATAAGATTTAACACTAGGCTGATGTGCAGACATCATGCTTCAGATTTCAATTAGAACAAAATGTGATAATATTCAATTTTACATTTGAGGATAATTGTATATGTTACTACACCATTTTCTAATGGGATTTCTTCATTCTCCGAGAAGCTGAAAAAGACACCATTGGATCAAAAGGAAATTAGTTGCCCATATGCATTGGATGAAGGTATTAGGGTTATTGTGTATTTACAAAATTTAAATACTTTTCATATATGGTGTTTGTTGCATTATAAATTAAGGTATTTTTATGTTGAAGCTCTTAGATTCTGACAGAATGGAAGACTAAACGTAATTAAGTGCAGAGAAAGCAATAGGTGAGGTGGTGTATGTTCGATTATAATACTATTTCTAATATTCACTGGATTTTTGAACAGTTTTGCAGTTTTCAATAGATTTCTATGTTGAAAGACTCTCATATATGATAAATTGTTAACATGAGATCAGCAAGAGCTATAGATATACTATTATACATGAAATAGTTTTTCTCTGTATAATACACTTAAAAAAAACCTTTAAATAATTTAAAAATCATAATTCCTGCATCTGTCATGGTGTGGTTTGGAGCAGACATGTGCAATGTCAGCTTTAAAAATCCTTTTAAAAACAGCCTGCTTTTTTAATCTGTTTTTTTTTTTAATCCCTTGACAGCAGCTGCTTTCAAATGTAAAATCATTTAAAAGGGCAGGGGGAGGCAGATAAAAGTAATAAGGAAGCATAGAAAACATAGTCAGAAACCAGTAACCGTGGTTCAGCTGTCCGGAGGTCCTCGGGTCCTGTGAGATTTTCAGGTCTTCCCAGTGGTGGGTTTCCAGGAGGCATCGCCTAGCTTGAGACAAGACAACACAGCCCAAAGAACCTTCTCTTCCGTCTTCTAACCAGAGGGTAGGGAGTTAGGTTCAGAAGGCTGCTGTCGTCTGTGGGGACAGAACATACATAGGTTCAGACGAAACAACCTGTATTTTATAAACTGGCCTTAAAAATCCACCAGCTTTAAATCAAAGTTTCTTGACCTCAGCAAATGTCAGCACTGTTGACATTTTGGACCAGAAAATTTGGACAATTCTTTATTGCTGGGGGCTGTTCTGAGCCTAGCAGGGTGTTTAGCAGCGTCCCTGGCCTCTACTCACTAGCTGCCAGTAGCACTCCCCTACCAGTTGTGACCACCAAAAATGTCCCCAGATGTGGCCAAATGTTCCTGGGGTGGGGTGAGGGTGGAGCGAATAGCCCACAGTTGAGAATCATTGCTCAGAATTAAATTTGAACTGCTTAGAGGCAATCTTTCAGTTGGGAGATGTACATCTTCTTAGAAAGAGCCCATGCTTTGGAGTAAAGTTGGCTTCTTTTCTAAACTCGACTCTATTTACCAGCTCTGTGACTTTGAACAAATTACTTAAGCTCATTAAGTTTCATTGTTCCCAGATGTTAAAAAAAAACTTATCTTAGGTGAGGATTAAATGAAATAATACGTGAAAAACATTTAGCTTGGATGGGGGACCTTGGTGCCTAACATGGAGGAAGCATTCGATAAATACAGTTATTATTAACTATTTCCCTTTACAAAGGACCATTGTCTTATCTCCATTCACCTACTTTATGCCTCAGGAAGAAGTTTCAACTATTCCTTGTTGAGTCTTTTCTATAGATATCTGCACACAAGGGCATTTAGAGAAGATTGTCAGCTGTTGAGGTCCTGTTTTGTTTTGAAATTTTTAGTACGATGACAAGTAGAGAAACAGGTGGGGGGCATAAATTAGGAGTTTGGGCTTACATATACACTCTACTAAATATAAAACAGAAACAACAAGGACCTACTGTATAGCACAGGGAATTATACTCAGTATCTTGTAATAACCTATAATGGAAAATAATCTGAAAAAGAGTGTATATATATATGTATGTGTATACACACACATATACAACACATAAACACACACACACATATATATAAATATATAAATTAATCACTTTGCTGTACTCTTGAAACTAACACAATATTGTAAATCAACTATACTTCAATCAAAAAAAAATAAGTAATCTGGTTTGAGTAGCTGGGGTTTATGAAATAGTGTAGTTCAACAGAGAGGGTGGTAAATACAGGCTGTTGGAACAGAACTGGCCAGTGTGGGTCCAAGAGGCTGGAGAAGGACCCCAAGGAAATAACCTAGAAATTGCCAACGGGTACAGCACTAGGATATGGTCAGAATGGAACCAGGGGCAACAAAACGGCTGGTTGGCTCTGGCAACTCCTATATACATAAGTTTTGCCAGGACTAGTTGCACTGCCCTCCCAGAGCAGAGCTAAGATGTTCCCTCCTTTCCCCATCCTAATCTTGAAGATACAAAGCCTTGGGAAAGAGCCCAGAATCAGGAGTTAGATGAAGAGATGGGTATAGTGAAGAACGTGCCCCTCTTCAATAAAACTGCCTTCTAGAAGGGGTTGGTGTTCTTGATTATTGAGCCTTAGATGCTCAGGAAACTGTCAAGAACAAAAATGAGTCTTGGCTTTCTGGTTTTCTTACATAAATTGTCATCCAAGGTCCTGGGCTTTCCCTCCCTGTCCCCAAAGGCTCTCATGTGTCATACTTATTTGCAAATGAGTGTCACCCACCGAGTTGACAGTGTTCCTCGGAATGCTCACTGTGTTGTACACTTTGGTGCAACTGGAGTAGCAAGTCAGAGCCAGGGGAGAAAACAGGCGCCCCAGCTGGGCACATCAGATTAATCAAACACAGCCCGCTCACCCAGTCTCTGCAGATTAAGATCCTCTCTTAAGGCTCGTGCTCTGTTTACGTGGAGAAAAACAGGACCCTCTTTGTCCTTTTCATAGTGAAAAATAATTCACTACAATCTGGATGTCAACATTTGGAGACTAAAAATAGGACAGCTCTTTTTTTTAACAGTTAAACTTGCCCCAAATAGTTAAGATGCTGAAAGCAATGTCAAATCCTATCCATAAGCCTGATTTCTCAGAAGAATCTCTCAGAGATGAATCACGATATATTTGGAGCAGAAAGAAATGATCACCATACTTTCTCATCATTTTGGGGACTTTTACTTCTTTAACCACCAAGTGATCAGTGAACTTAACCTAATTGGATGTGGCAAAGATACAGCAGACTCTGAAGGGTAAAGAATTTTTTATCTTTTGGTGTCTCTTTGAATACTGACTACACTTCCTGAAACTCAAGTTCAACTGGAATTCCATGCTCCTTGGGACAGATTCACCAAAACAATGAAGATACTAATAGGAAAGAAAGGTCTTGTTTCTATTTCTTTGAGACTTGGAGACCTATTTCCTGAATTCCCCGTATACTTCCCCTTTCTCCAAACATTTAAGAGATTTGGGGGTGACCTCACAGATATTTATACATTATAAAATGCAATTCTGATACGTATTGTTCTGATTATTTGAGGAAATGTCTACATTCACTTGTATGTTGTATTTACAAAAAAATGTGCATGTGTGCTAGGGTGGTGTATTTGCTCCCACTCTCTCTTTTTTATGTGTTAAAAGCACACAGGTATCATACAGGTATTATGAGATTTCTATCAAGACTGACCCTTGTATCTGTGCATTCATCACGGTGAATCAAAAAACCTTTTGTGCTATTGAAATTCTCCTCATTCAACCTTCTTTATATATATATATATATATATATATATATATATATATATATATATATATATATATATATAAAACATTCACCTGTGAGCGCTATATATACACATGAGCACACACATACACGTATAGCATTCACGAGTAAGAAGTGTTAGAATTGATGAGAAATTGCTTAGATGTTAAGCAAAAGACAGGCTGCCTATTAAGGACGACTGCTGGGTTGGGGCATTTTGTTGAGCATTTGTGACACCTTTGCCTAGCCCAGAGCTTGTCTGATCATCACCTAGGGCTGAGGTGACACAAAAGCTCAAAAAATTCTTGGCAGAAATTCAGAGCGGCTTTCTACACCCTAGGAAGCTGACACCTGCTGTAAATGCTGAAATTTCACCGAGCATTGAGGATGCCTGGAATGGTTTGAAGTGCATTCAACTCCAGGGAAAAGTGTCCTTCCACATTGACCGAAATCCTGTTTCTGAAGTGAGGGGCTGTCAACAGAATGTGAGCAAAACGCAATGTTTCCCTACTCATCCTAAACTTTCTGGGCTAGTCCATCTGAACTTGTTGGGAAATCTTTGATTTTTATTGCAAATGTTTGAGACTTTTATAGTATCTTTTCTCCAAAGTGCATACTCTCAGAGAACTGTAACCTAGAACAGTTTTAAATGTGAAAATAAAAAGTGAAGCAGGAAAGCACAGGAAAAAGTGAAAGAAAAGGAGGTTAGGAAATTCAGCCATCAGTAAGTTCAAACCCCAGTCATTCAACGTTTAATTCACAGATACTACTAAAGCCAAGGACACTGGCGTTCCCCAGGGTACAGTAATACCATTTCTCCATAGCTCAATTTTCTTTCGCTAATAAAAGTTTTCCTTACATAGATGCTATGTTAAGAAACAGAAGGACATGACAATGAGATGTTTTCAAATAATAAACTGAGTGTTTGGATTTAAAGCTATGTTCTCAAAGTCAAGAGAAGTGCTTATAATGGACCTGCAGTTGCAAATTTCTATTCCAGACAAAAAGAGATCTTCAGTTAATTCCCTGGGTTGTCAAACCTTAGCTGTGTCAGCTTCATCTGAGGGGCTTATTGAAGCACACATTGCTGGCCCCAACTCCAGAGTTTCTGAATCAGTGGGTCTGAGGGGGGCCAGACAATGCACACTTCTTACAAGTTCCCAGACCTGCTGATACTTCTGGTCTTGAGACCACAATTTGAAAACCACTGAATTAATCAAAGTCCTGCTAAGTGCAAGGCTCCATGTCAGGTGCTGGAGGGGTAACACCAGATGGGTCCTAATAGAAACATGATCCTTGGCTTCCAGGATCTTTGAGTAACTAGGAGGCTTCTTTAGGAATGCAATTAGAGAGACATGAATACAATGCTATGAGAATTCCCGGAGCGGGGAAATTACTCCCATCTGGAGGAGAAGAAAGACCTTCATGGAAGATGCCTGGGGCCTCAGTGTTCATGCTGGGCTACAAGAGATGCTGAGAACTTGAACATTTGGTGAAGTAGGGGGGCCGGCGTTCTGGCTGGAGGAAGCAGTGTGAACAAGACAGGGAGGTCAAAGGCGGCTTGAATTTGGGTCCAAGTAAACAGTCCATCTGGCTGTAATGAAGGGCATATGAAGGAAGGGACAGTACAAAACAGAACTACTTAGCGTTCCCTAAATAGGGCCGTACCTTCCCTTGCCTCCCTGCCTTTATGCATGCCATTTCTTTTTCCAGAAAAGTCCTTTTTAAAAATTTTTCTTTTTTGTTTAAAAAATGGTTTCATTATTTTTAAATTTTATTTTTAGGGGGGTAATTAGGTTTATTTATTTATTTATTGCTAATGGAGGTACTGGGGATTGAACCCAGGACCTTGTACATGATAAACAGGCCCTCTAACACTGACCTGTACCCTCCTTCCCTGGAAAAGTCTTCTCTGATTGCTCCAGGCGTCTGCCTCCCTCCACGCTTCCATTCATCTGTAGACAATGGCTACAGCCCTTGGTACACTGTCTGCCTCCAACCCTGTCTGTCCACCATTCTATAAGCAGCCCTTTACGAAAATCTTAATAAATTTCCCTGTGCTGCCCAGCTCTTTATCTCCCACTCCTCAACCCTGCTTAATGAGGCTTCCACGCCCCAGATTCCAAGGAAGCTGCTTTTGCCAGCATCACCAGTGACTCTGATTGCTGCATCCTATGAACACCCTCAGTTCTGTCCAGCTTAACTACCCCACACTCAGCCATCCTTCCTTTCAACTTTCTTATTTCATTATGCTGACTCTTTTTCTCAGTCCCCTTTGTAAACTGCTCTTCCTTCCCCTCCAACTTTACATTTTGGTATTTCAGGGCTATTCTCCATGCACACTCGCTTTGGGTGGTTTCAATCATTTTTAAGGCTTCAGTTACCACTGTGCTTATGATGTTTAAATATGTATTTCCAGCACTTCCAGCTTGCATGTGTCCCTCAGCATAAGCCTTGTACTTCACTACAACCACTGAGCATCGCTCTCGGGGTCCCCCCACGTCCAGAACTTCAGTCATCCCGCTTTCTACCTCTGCTGCTACTGCTCTACTCTCTCTGTGTATCGACACCATCATTCACTCTGCTTTCCAAGTCCGAACCCGGGTTTCTTCTTGATTCTGCCTTCTCCCTTACGTACTTCATCCAGCTGGTCATATCTTCTTCCCCAAGCCCTGGCTTTACGTCCAGTTGTAAGCATTTCTCACCTGGCTGACTGCACTTGCTTACTAACTGAATCCCTCCAATGGCCTCAGGGTTAAATCCAAACCTCTTGCCGTGAGCTACAGGGACCTTAATGATACAGCCACTTTACCTTTCTAGTCTCTCTCTTAAGCCTCTTTTCTAACCATTTTTCTGATGAATGAAGTGCTTGTAGTTCATCAGAATGCCCTACTCCTTCACCTTCCCACAGCTTCACATTCAGAATCTTCTGTCTAGACTGCCCTTTTCCCAACTTTTTCTCTGGCTAATTTTGATGCACCTAAAAAATAATCTCAGCTCAGACACTTTTCAAAAAGCAATTCTCAATTACTCCCATGCCCTCCCTCCACATTTACAACTAAAATCTGGCTAGGTGAGAATCCAGCATGCCCTTGTGGTAATTGGTGTCTATGGCATTATGGCATTGTTATCTTTTAAGCACTATTTTTTTTTTTTTGGTCTTTCCAATTGTGTGTGTGTGTGTGTGTGTGTGTGTGTTAGGTGTTTCCAGAATTCACATGCCATATCCTGAAGGTGCCATCACAATTTCTGCAAGGTGAGGCATGTTTGTTTCACTTAAAAAAAGCTTTCCAGGTGATTCTCACCCCATTCTTCCTGTTGCAATGGAGAATCTCTAGGAGGAGAGACATCTCCAGCACCTGAGACAGAACACGGCCCGTCACAGGTGACCATCACATGTTGGATAATGGCAGGGGCAACAGATGCTGAGGGGAGAATTCTGTTCTTTCTTCAAAAGACAATATGCAGGCACTTAATATTTGTGAGGAGAGGCTCAACATAATCAGAGTAATGTATTAGGAAAGAGATGTGTCATCAGTGATGAGTGTGTTAGATGGGAGGAGAGAGAGAGGGATTACATATGTCACACTGAATCCTGGGAAGGTTGTAGAGACTGCAAAGGATACAGGGCAACCCATAAAACCACCCTGAGTGACAGCTGGACACCAGCTTGAAGCACAGCAAGTCTTTATATGAGGCCCTGGGGAAGGACCTAAAAGGTCATCTCCAGGCTAGCAGGTGGCATAACTGCCCAGTGTTCTTCACCCTGACATCAGAGAACTCTTCCACCTGCCATGGCTAGGTTGTTCCCAGTTAGATGTCCAGACTGGAGTGGATCAAGGGTGTGGGGAGTGGGGAACTGTTCCTAGACTCAGTTTAGCCTGGGGCAGGGCTGTCCCCATTCTAGAACAGCCCCAGTTCCTGACTGATCCACTTCAGATGGACTTTAACTTATTGTATCAACAACCAAGTTCCAGGCAAGAGTAAATGTACTGACACACCACACAGTGTTCATTAAGTCAGAATTTTGGAAAAGGTGAAACTGTCTTTCAGGCTTAATTTATTCCTGCAATGTTTTGTTTGATTACAGCCTGGATTTAGAAGATGCTCGTCCTTCACTTCCTAGTCTTCTGTTAGCCTTTGTCAGTAACCTTGTGGGCTCTCTACAGGTGGTTCCATTTGTAATCCATTTGACACAGCAAGACTATCATAATTAATGAAGCTCCCTACAGTACTGCCAGTGACCCAGAATGTAGGACAGGAGAGGCGCTGATGCAGAGGGAAGGACAGCGAGCCGAGAGCCAGGAGACCTGGGCGCTGTCGGGAGGCTGCTGTGGAGCCGCCGCAGAATGAGAGTCTAACCTCTCTTTTGTGCACCTCTTTGTCTTAAACTGGAAGCAAGGGAAGGAAAAGACCCTAAATGCAGGCAGAGTCACTAACCATTACAATTTGTGCTCTTGGCCACCTTCCTCTGTTTGCCACTGAAAATCAGTTTAAAGCAGATTGTTGCTGAGTCAAGTTTTGACTGTAGTGGGACAGGGAGGGGGTGGAGATACAATTAAATCTTTAAATGCTACAATCGACATGGAACGGTTTCTGAGTTGAGGACTGGGATGGAACCTGGAGAACAGGGAGATCTGAGTATTTCCACTGCTGGCTCCCCACCCCCGCTTGCCTGGCAAGATTTTCCTATGGTCAGGGTTTGAGTAGGAAAAAGAGGGACCAGGAAGGAGCAGTATCTTTTCCTTTTTTCTCTCTGCTTAAAACACACATGTAAATAGGATAAAAAGAGAAAGGAAAGAAGCAGCCAGAAGGAAAACAGATGGCTTTCTATAATGCTTTTCATCCAGTCGGAATTATGTTTTGACAATACGGTCCTGCAGAAAAAACTGGAATACATCTTTCCTCATTACACCCCACACCATTTTCTGCATAGATAGACCTGTATAATACATAAATTGCCTGAAAAGAATTCCAGGAAGGTTCTGGGTTAGCCCCTGTGCTCTATGTTGGTGGACACAGTCAGAGAGAGGAAACTGGCTGATTAGTTCATTAAAATGGTGCTCTATGCATCTGCTGAAAAGTGCTCCCAGAGTGACTCCAAGAGACCAACTCTCCTTCCCTCAGGCCATCTCTGACCCCTCCAGTGGAGATTCACGTCCCCCTTCTCTGCTGGTCAGCTCCCAGTGACGTCCTACTGTAAGCACCCATTTAACACTGGGGACAGGGATGTATCTTCACCTGCTAAGGATTCCTGTCTCTCCCCAAAGGAATAAACCTAAGTTTCCCATCAGATTTCACCTCAATTTATTGTTTTAAAATCACACTGCATTACTCCCTCCTGAGGAAGTCCTTCTATCTCCTAGTGTTTTCCTTTTCATGCCCCAGATGCATTTAAGGTTTGAGTCCTGGGCATCCCTTATTTGGATTTTTCCCTATGACTTGTGTTTTTACCTAGCATACTGATCATTCATTACTATTATTATATTTTTAAACTGTTTAAAATTCAAATGACTTTTTCTGTTTAAAAAGTAATACAAAGTTACACAAAATAGTTCTCGTATACTTTTTATAATTACAGAAATGTCCTAAGTAAACAAAATACAGTTTCTGCTTTTCCAATAATGCCTGGTTCAGAAGCTGGTGGATGAACTCACTACATGAAGAGGGAATGTTTCAGATGGTTTCAACATATAGGCTCCGTGGCACCCATGAACTCTGTCCTGGGGGGCCCCACATAGTCATCCTCCTGGGGTAAAAGCAGAGGCCCATGTGCTGCTGATCGGGGGAGACTTGTCAGACACATTAAGGAGCTGAGGATGGCTTCCGACATGAGCCCCAAATCCAGTCTCAGGGATCGAGGTTCTGAAGAGTAGGTTCAAGGTCAACCTCTCACGGACCCGATACACAGCCTGCTTCAGAGTGAACAGCTGCCAGGCTTGTTCTGTTTGGTGATGATTTGGAGTTTTCTGACATGTAAATTTCCCAAAGTTAAATGACTTGTCCCAGGGTACAAAGCCGGTCCACGGCAGGGCCGGCATTGGAACCCAAAGCTAGCCTTACCCATGCTGATTTCTAGCAGCCAGCTAACATGCTGTGGTTCAGAGGGCTCTCGTCACTACAGCGTGCGGTAGTAAAACACTGCTTTCTTGCAAACCCTGCGAGGTTTCCCAAGCACTATACCCAGGGCTCAAGTCAACAAGCCTTGCTCACCAGGCCCCCAGGGGGTGCTTGCCGTTAACCTGCTGCACCACTCCGCCTGCCGCAGTTTCTGACACCCGCCTCCATCCCTGGAGGCTCAGGTCACACTAGCACTCAGCCTCTTCTGTCTGCTGTTCTCACGTCCACCTCTCCACCTTCTGCCTCTCTGCTCCCTGAGCCAAGCGGCGCTCCAGCTCTGCTGCCAAGTCCTTTCCTCCGCACTCACAGGCAAGCAGCCCTCTGTCCTCCCTCCCGCCTAGGCTCTGCTCCATGGAAACAAGAGGAGTTTCTTTCTCCTCTCTAAAAATCCTTTCCCCACCTCCATGGACCACTCTCTGAAGCTCATGCTTCACCGAAGGCTGCTCTGGCCGCATTTGCTTAGTGAAAGTGATGATTACTAGTCCTTTGTACCTGGGGTTGCAAAGTTGGGTGCAGTTTTAACAAACGTTTATCTATGCTGGGTGTTACTCTACGTTCCAGGCATTTCTCTAGGTACTGAAGGTACAATAGTTAACAAAAGCATACAGAGGCCCTCACAGAACTTACATTCTCGTGAATCTCCCTGTTGCCTTTCTGTGTTAGGGTGTATACCTCATAGGGTGGTTCTGGAGACAGACTATCCCAGCCTTTCTACTTACAGTCTGTGTGACCTTGGCCAAGTTAGTTAACTTCTCTGTGCCTCAGTTTCCTGTAAATTGGGAACCATGACTAGCATTTCCCTCAAAGGGGTTATTAGAATTAAGTAAGTTAATTTGGTTAATACCTCTAAGGTATTTAGGATAGTGGCTGGGATATTGTGATTTATAATAAGAAATATATCCACCTAAATAGATAGGGATACAGACACAGATGTAGATATAGATATGGTCTTTGACCTCATTCCTGGTACAGAGCTACTAAAGCTCTCTAGGAACTTCCTAAGAGAGAAATCAAGGTGTCTTTTGTTATGTTAATGGTGTGACTTTTGGAAAACATCTGAGGATGGGGGCTAGTTGGTAGGAAAACCAACCATGTGGTTAGAGGGCTGGAACTTTGAATCCCACCCTGTGACCTCCAGGAGAGGCCCTGGAAGTTGAATCAATTGCCAGTGGCCAATGATTTAAGCAATCATGCCTATGTAAGGAAGCCTCCATAAAACCCCCAAAGGACAGGGTTTGGAGAGTTTCTGAGTTGGCAGGTACAGGGAGGCTGGGGAGAGTGGCAGGTACTCTCTCCCACACCTTGCCTTACGCATCTCTTCCGTCTGGCTGCTCCTCAGTTATACTGTGTAATAATAAATGGTGATCTGGCAAGTAAAATGTTTCTCCGAGTTCTGTGAGCTGTTCTAGCCAGTTAATTGAACCTAAGGAAGGGTTCATTGGACTCTCCAGTCTATAGCCAGCCAGATGGTCTGAAGCACGGGGGACAACCTGGACTTGTGATTGGCGTCTGACATGGCAGGGCGGGTCGCCTGTAGGACTGAACTCTTAACTTTTGGAATCTGATGTTATCTCATTAGTATCAGAATTCAGTTGACTTGGAGGACACCCAGTTGGTGTCCCAGCATTGCTTGGTGTTGTGGAAACCACCCCCCTCACATTGGAACTGGATGCAGAATCACAGTGGCACACTGTAAGTTCTCAATGTATGTTAATTATTACTATTACTGTTTTTAGATATCTGAATATCTCGATGACAGGGATCTTCCTTTGGAAGTGTTAAGTCTCTTCCACCTTAAAGGCAGGGGCCAAGTCTTCAGTCCTTTTGTGTTTGCTACACCTTGTGTAGAGTTTTCACAGCATGGACAAGGAGTTAATGCTCTCGATTGAAGGGGCCAGTGAAAGAAATGTCTGTTTTAGGATCATAGTGTTTCTCGGCTCCCCTCAGAACAGAGCTGTGTTCACCTGATAAACTATTCTCAGTCTTTTGTCTTCTTGAGGACAGACAAATGTATGCGCAATGCCTCCTATTATTTGTGTAAACAAACTTGCTTTAATTTCTCAAGAAACAAGACCCAAGTTTATCATGTTAAAAGCATCCTCTGCCTCAAGGATAAATGACAAGACTCACCTTGATTTTTCAGTGGTAAAGGCATAGTTTCCCTGAGTTTGCTTAAAAGGTTTTTCATTTCTCGCATGTCTCTGTAAAATTGATAAAGGAAAAAATTAATCAGCTGTAAGTTTCTGAAGTGCAATCTCAAACCGTCTGTTCTCTGTGTCACCTGAAGGCCAAGAGTTTTTGCCTAATCGTACCAGCTCTACCTTCCAGGAGGCATATATTGAATTCATTTTGCTTTTATAAGAAAAAAAAAATCTGAGACAGGTTGGCTCTGGAAGGAAGAAGCCCTCCTCTGACAAACATTGGCACCGGCGTTCTGCTGTCCCGGCCCTGGTCTCTGCCTTCAGCTGGACCCGGCTGAGGTAGAGGAGAGCCTCTGGTGCTGAGGACAGTCCTTCTCATTGCCAAGGGGAGGCAAGGACCCACAGCTAGAACAGCAGGCGGACTCTGGGCAAAAGTGAGGCCGGGGGACGGCGTGTCCCAGGCCCGCTGGTCAGAGGGCTGTCCTGGTTCCATCGGTTCACTCTCCATCGTCTCTCGTTACTGTGACTGGAATTCAGAGTAATGCAGGTGTTAAGCATTCCCAAGGGTCAACAGTTATTAAATTGACTTGGACTGTTTTTAAAAAGTCTTCCTAGTAATTTTATTCTATTTTTTAAACCAAAGTCATTTTAATTAATGAATTAATGGGGGTGGGGTCCTTGATTTTTTATTTTTATTTAATGGAGATATTGGAACTTGAACCCAGGACCTCATGCATGCTAAGCATGAGCTCTACCAGTGACCTCCCTGCTCCCTATAATTTTAATGTGCAGCCCAGAGTGAGACCCATAGATCTCTTGGGGCAGAGAGACGGGGAAAGCGAGGAAGCTGCCCTTCCCAGACCAGGTCTAATGTGGCTAACTTCTTCCAGTCACTCCCACCTCCTTTGACCAGAATCTGGACTTAAAGACTGAACTGAAATCCCGCCAACACTGAGGGCTTTTTTCTCCTATTATCATTATCAGCCGTAGCTTGCTTTCTGACCAGCTTACAAGGCTTAGATCACGCTTCTATGCAAGGTTTCTGGAAAGGAAAATGGCTTTCTGATGGATTATGCCCTGACTGTGGACTCTAGTAGATATTTCTTCCTGGAAATAGGACAGAGCATTTTCTACTTTATAAATTAAGATAAACCACTCCCTCATCATTTGTCTCTAGTTCTATCAAACTGTGCCAAACAGCTTTATTGTTTTAAATTGTTGGATTTCCAAGCTTATACAAAATCCAAGTTTTATTAATAGCTCATAATTATCACATGCTTCAATTTTTCTATAAACACAGGAATTTGGTAATTAGCTATAGAATTATATTATAACTTGAAAGTAGACCCACAATGGCTATAAATGCCACTGTGTGTTATTTTTCTAAAATTAAAAAAAAATCAAATCGTCATCATCTTGTCGGTGACTCAACCCCGCATATACACAAGAGGACTCAGTGAAACCGCCCAGTATTTATTCAGCTGCTGTGTGCCAGCCCTGGGGACATGCGTGGCAAAGGACAAGATATCAGTGTGAAGGCCAGTGAACAAGGGGCTCATCCCTCTGCCTCACAGAATGGAATTTTTAGCATCCTGATGCATTTATTATTATACTATTATTATTGCTCCCTTTTCCCAAATGAAATAGAATCAGTGTAGCATCTCTTTTTCCCAAGAAAGAAACTCCCTCTAGGAGTGAGCTGTTGCTTGTTCAAACAAATGCATTAACGGGCTTTGGCCACTAAGGGGCCATCAGCTACATCCTGGGAGAGTAAGAGAAGGGAGCTCTTGGAAAAGCTGTCTGCCAACTGGACGGAGCACTCAGCCCCTGACTGGCAGCTAAACAGGCCATTCCATACACCTAAAATTTGAGAATCTACTGGAGGCCATCTTTGCATGACTTTGAGTTCTCCCTTAAACAAATGGAAATTGTGGGACCCAGGCCAGTGGGTGAGCTGTGATGGGTGTGTAGATCCAACTTCCTTCCTTCCCAAGGAAGCACACTGTTTTCATTTCCCTGGAGAAGCAAGGCTGGCGGAGTGAGATAAGCAGAGGCCCGGAGTCCATGTCCACTGGGGGTTCTGCTTTCATTCCACGGCAGGATTTGGACCCCTCGTCTGAGTTTACTGAGAGCTCTGTTTTAGAATCTGAAAGGAAATCTGGACTCCGTAGCCCCTGAGTTTAACTGGAGGAGGACTGGCAGTCTACGTGGGGTAACTGCCCACTTACCTTTCAGTGTTCTCGATGTCTGTGGAAACCTGCCAGGAATGTTGCTGCATCTCCATAGGGGACGATGAGGAGTCCTCTGGAGCCGGTGCATCAGTGCACTCCTCAATTTTGCAATCTAGACTCTTGGTTCCCCCACCAGGCTCCTTTCCTAAGGGGGTTGGTGTTGGAAGAGAGAAGGGATTGAGAAATCATAAATGCAAGTACTACACCCAAGACATCATTGCAAAGGTTGGCTATGCTTTGAGTCAAATGCTCCATTAACCCTGAAAACTTTCCGAATGTTAAAAAAAAGAAAAAATCTCTGTGTGTGTGGGGGTAGGGGGTATGTGTTCACAACATTCTGGGAAAGATATTTTGAGGTCCACATGACCTGAAGATCAAGATAAGAGTAAGGGCCCTGCCTTTGATGGAGTATCAGTGCTTTGTAACCCATTCTTCGTGAGCTGGATCAGGTGAGCCTGAGTGAGGGGATTCAGCCTGTGAAATCGTGCTGGTTTCTGGTCCTCAAATGCAGGCAGGGGCAGGGAAAAGGGCCGGGAGCAGTGACACCCAGCGGGAAGGATGGGAGTTCCCGCCATTCTCCCTGATTCTGGCGCCAGTCCTCTGGGCCTGTGGGAAGCAGTGGAGGTGGTAGACCTGCCTTCCGCCTCCTGGGCTCTCCAGCCTCCTTCAGGGGGTCTTTCTATGAGGAAAGAGCCTGGCTTCAGGATCCAGCCTTACTCTCCTGAGGCCATAAAGTGCCATCAACTAAAGCACCATGGCCTGGGTAGCCCCCCAGAGCAGCGTACTGACGACCCACTAAGACTGTGTTGACCGTGACTAATTTCAAAGGAATAAATCAGTACTTTCTAGAAATGAATTATCCAATTGATTGAGCGAGAAATTTCAGAAATTCATTTGAAATTAAATGGGAGTTACAGCCCATGGCCCAAGTGTCCTGTTAATGTCTTTTATTCTGCCTTGAACGTGTGTGTATCTGCCCGGGGGTAGAGGTACCTTGGTATCATGGGAATGGCCTATGAGGCCCAAGAACTGGGTTTGAAACCTGCCTTTGTCAATTGTTCACTCACTCACTCACTCACTCATTCACTTACACAGATTCCCTGAGTGTCAGCTAAATACCGGGTACTGGGCTTGATGCTAGAGAGAAAGAGGTGAAGGAAAGACACACTCTTTGTCTCATGGAGCTTAAAGTCCTGGAGATGGAAAATGTAAAAAAATTATACAAATAATTACAAAGCTGTTGTATAATGTTATGTAGTCTGGTGAAAAGGGCAGCTATATTGTTTCTTCTATTCTTTCAGCCAGCTTTACTTGTGTACCTAAACTCTAGAATAGTTGTTAAGAAATTGTTACAGCCCATATCACGGAATACTTATGATAGCAGATACCCCACATCACCTCTTAGCCCGGGTTCCCTGATCATGATATGACTATTTTTGCATTTTGAAAAAACAAACCAAAAATAAAACAAAAGCACTTGTGAAGAAGATGGCTGTGCATGGTAAAATCTAACGGGAAGCTTTGCCCTTGGATTCCGCTGATCTGAATGGGACTAGCAACAATCTTGCCCCTGTCATTTTTAACCCATGTGGTGGTAACACAAGGGGAAAGAGACAAGCAATTAAGTGGTAATTAACTGTGCACCGTTCATCAGCTTGTAGTAGAAATGGACCTCAGAATACTTGGCCAAAGCGCAAACACAAGTTGACTGATGACAGCTTGAACCTTTTGTGTGGACTTTGTGCACACAGATCCTGGGTGATGGAATCGCTTTTTAAATTTTATGCTATTGCTCTTGGGTAGAAATTAGTTAAGTACATAATTTAGCATATTACCATTTCCTAGGTGGGGGGATTGACCTCTGAAAAGCATTTGCTTTGCACCTCCTGGCAGATGTACAAATGCAGCCCATTGGGCACCCATTTCTGAACAGTTCAGACTGAGCAAGGGTGGTGAAGACTTGAGAGAGGGAAAAAAGGGAAGGGGTATCTCTGAAAAACAGCCCTCTGCTTTTCAAGGCTCTGAAGGTTAGGGCTATTTGAAAGCACATATGGCTTCGTTTCTACCCTTTGGGGTTGAACTGCCTAGGAGAATGGAGTTTGATTTGGGCAGCAAATGGAAGAGGAAGAAGATTCACACAAAGAAATTCTCTGCTTTACGGACTTTGCTTGGCGTGGGGCCACAGTAGCCCCTGTCCCGTCCAAAGCTTTCATTCATGGGAACAGGGGAGGACCCACAGCAGGTAGTATGATGTTCCTTCATGGAGTCCTCTCTCTATCTCCCTCAGATGTACACCTTGTACACGCGAAGGCATACAGAGTCCAATCCACAACTGTTTACATCTTAGCTCGTGTTCATTCTACCACTCACACAAGACAGATACCATTCTATACATTTCCAAAATAACATAACTATTCATGTATTCCTGAAACACACCTATGAGCTTGTAAGGCCAAGTAATATTCCCCGTCCCTCGTTTTCAGTGACTAGACCTAACTCTGCTAATGTGGATGGACAAAACAGAAACCTTGGATGCTGGACTTGCAGTTTCGTGCTTTCTGTCAGCTCACAAAATCTCTGCAGAATTTTGATCATGTTGTATCCTCTCCAGCTGAAAGCTCTTGAGACAGGAGAGATCGATATCAATTTCAGGGGTTTTCAATTCCAGAACATGTGTGCGGACCTCATAGTTGCCCTCCTTTACTGATGGCGCTGACTTAGCGCTGGGCACCCCTTCCCACTCCAGTCACTGCTTATTGCCTTGGTAGAACTTATCCCAATCAGAAATTATCTTGCTTTTGCACTTGCTAACGAGTTTATTATTTACCTGCCCCAACCCCACTTTCATCTTCCATCTCCAAACTGGATATGTAACGTCTGTGAGGCCAGGAACTTTATCTGCTTTATTCAATTCTGTAAACCCAGAATTAAGGACCCAGCCTTACACAACATAGGATTTCAATAGATACACAGCATTAAAACAATAGTAACTGTACTACATATGTTATCTGACTTTCTTTGCCACCTTAGCATGGTTGGAGATACTTTCATGTTAGCACATCTTGATTTATTTTATGCTCTTTAGTGGATGGGTAGTATTCCAGAGGAAGGAACTGACATTGTGATTCTTCCCCTTCCTCTGCAATATGCCGGTATTTGTATGGGACAGATCCTTTGAAGTAGAAAACTGGGACAAAGTTTATGTATTCACATTTTGTACTTGAATATATATTGCCAAGTGGACCTCTGAAAAGGCCACACCAATTTACAGTTCACTTCCACCAACCGTGAGTGGGAGAATCCATTTCCCCTGCACCTTTACCAGCACTTCGTATTATCAATATTTAATTTTCGCTCATTTGTTGGGGAAGAGCAGAATCTCTCATTGAAGTTTTATTTTTCATTTCTTTTATTGCTACTGAGGTTAAATTTATTTTCATATGTTAATTGGCTACTTGTAATTCTTCTCTTCATTTTTATTTGTATCATTTACCCATTTGAACAATAGGGCTGTCTGTTTGATTTGTAAGGGTTCGCTCTGTGTAGTAGGCAGTGCTCTTCCCCACTGCACGTGAAACCGTGAACGACTAGCACCTGAGACCTGGAACTGTAGTGAAGGATGGATTGTTGATTACTTTTTCCAAACTGTCTAGGTTTAATGGTTTATTAAAATATTTTGTTCTTCTTGAATTAAATTGGTAATTCATTTGTCCTAGAAAATCATCCACTAAATACCTTTTTAGTAGTATAAAGTTGAATATGGTTTTCTATTGTAACTGTTTCATGTCTCTAATGCTGTGTATCTATGGTGATTTCTTTGTACACCATTGTTTCTTGGGTTCCGTGTCTTCCCATTTCTTGAATTCATTTTGCTAGAACGTATCCTTGACTAATTGTTTCAGAGGAGATCTGTGAATATAAAACTTCTTAGTCTTTTTATTACTGAAAATACTTTTCCTTCTCTCTCTCTGGCTCTCTCTGCTCACACTTAAAGTCTAATTGACTGGGTGTAAAAACGTGTGTTCAAACTAAGTTTCTCTCTGAACTTGGGTGATGCTGTTCCTGTGTTTTCTATCTGCATCCAGTGGTGCTTTGTATGTAGCCTGTTTGTGGCTCTTTGAAAACTTTTTGTTTTTAAGCTTTAAATATTTGAGTTATGAAATGGTTCCTAAATATTTCTAGATATGCGTTCTTTTTAAATTACTCTAAGGATTACGCACCACATTTAACTGTCATGTTTCTTTCTTCTCTCTTGATCTAGAACAGCACCCTTTTTTCATCTTTCATGACACTGATATTTTTGAATAAAGAGTTCAGGCCAGTTGTTTTATAATCCTTATAAAGCCTTCAATGTAAAATAAACAAACCAAAAATGCTATAAAGGACGTATTGGAACAATTGGGAAAATTTGAATATGGAATATACATATTAAATAGCAGTGTTATATCAAATTGAGTTGAATCATATTTAATCAAAGTTAAATGAAGTTTTTTGGTATGATAATTGTTTTGAGGTTATGTAGGAAAACACTCTTGTTCTTTAGGAGATATATGTTGAAATATTTAGGATAAAGTGTCATTAACATCTGTAACTTACTCTTAAATTGTTCATCAAAAGTTATATATATATAGTATATATTTACATATAGAAATTATATATAATCTATATGTATAAAACCTGTATTGTATATGTGTGTGTGTATATATATAGAGAGAGATACACACAAGGAGAGAGAGAAAAAATTATGGCTAAATATTAACAATTAGTGAAACTAGAATATTTGGTTATTCATTGCATTATTCTTACAAGTTTGCCATAGGTTTGAAATTTCTCAGAATAAAAAATGGAGAAAATATATGGCAAATGCCAATCAAATGCCAAAAAAAAGGAGTCATATAAAAAGGGTAGTCAGTGCCTCACTTTGCAAGATGTGCAGAAATGCAAGAGACTGAGGGAGCATTGTCTTCTGACACTAATTAACTCATCTATTGATTTTTTAATCTGATGGGTAACACTTTCATTCCCAACAAATCTGTTTGCTTCCTTTCTGTTGCAGTGACTGTTTTATGGGTATGATAGACTGAAAATAAATCTCTTGGAGAATACTGATTACATTTATATTTTAAATTCTTCATCTGTTTCTACTTTAACGTTTGCTCATCAAGTGTGAGTTGTTTGAGTGTCGCCATTTGGTATCTCCCTTTCGGGGTGCTGGTTTTTCTACTCATCCTTGGATATCTGTTCAGCTTTGTCTTTGAGGATCTCTGCCTGTCATCCTCTTAAGTATCCTTCTGGTGATGGGAGAAGGGGCAGCATGCGTGGCTGGACCATGTGTGTCTAAAGCTTGTCTGCTGGGTACTTCTTGTCCTGACTGGTAAGTTTGCCCAGGCACACGGCCTACTTTTTGGGTCTCGTGTTTGCTTTGAGTTTCCTGTTTACAGCTCCAACTCCGATGAGATATACGGAGCAGTTCAGCCTGGGAAAAACCCTGGAGTCACGTGCTCGCTTTCTTGTCCTTCTGCAGCTGTCCTTATGGAGTTTTCCACCCTCTGTCCTGCTTTACTGCCCAGTCCTGACACCCACACCAGGTTTCCTCCTGGGGCAGCAGTGATGGTCTCTGTTAGTGTGGGGCAGCCCAGATTTTCCTGATGCATTTTCAAACATTCATTTCCCTGGCAACAGTTCCAGAAACCTTTCCCATGATTTGAATTTGTTGATTCCTGTTTGAAGTATCTGTGGAACTGATTTCACTTTAAAATTTTTTCAAATTTATTAAAAAAATTTTTTTTTAGGGTGAAGTAATTAGGTTTATCGATCTATTTATTTTACTACGTGGAGGGACTGGGGATTGAACCCAGGACCTTGTGCGTGCTAAGCATGCGCTCTACCACTGAGGCACACCCATCCTCTGCAATTAGTTTCACTTTTGTAGTAAATTTTCTCCTGCTTGAATTTCTTTTATTTCTTCTTGAGTTTCTTATCGACAGGTGGCTTCTTGTCTTCTTTTATATCCACCAATCCAATCCCAATTGTTTTGTAGCTTTGAGAAATCCCTCAGTTTCTGGTTTGTTGAAGTCACCCTTCCTTGTTTCTCAGAGGCATGGAAGACTCTTGTGTCTCCCATCTTGTTTCCTTTTCCTCTCACAATTAGCAGGGGCCGCGTGACAGAGTTATGGCAAATGGATTCTGAATAAGACTAGCGAATGCTTCTTCTCGGATGACTTCTAAAAATCCTCCCATATGAACCCTCATGCTTTATTTCTCCCCTGACGGATGGATGGATGTAGGAAATGGGGAGAGCAGAGTAGCCCAGCCCGCTGCAGCCCTGGCACGGGGCTGTGATGTGCGTGAATAATGACCTCTTCTTGTCCTCGTCCATTGAGACTTGGTGGTGCTTCACACAGCTGTCACCCTACTCTGACAAACAGAAGAACTAATATGGACTTATTCTTTTCATGGTATCGTTTGGCTGTTATTCCAAAGGATTTTTAGTAGGAGGGGAAATATATGAATGAGTTCAGTCCGACATCTCTGGACAAGCTTTTTTTCTCCAGTTACGCGTCCTCTGTTTTAACAACAGATGCAGAGTGAAAGCAGTTCCTTTGCTTAGTCACTAGTTATTAATTTAACCTTGACTCTGCTCCAGGCACTGTGCTAAATGCTGGAGGTACAATGGTGAACACACTCCAGGTGACCAACTTTCGAGGGGACAACAGACAGCCAATTGGGCAGCTACCCCTCCGTGTAATGCAGGCCATCGTCAGTGCCATGGAAGTGCCTGGCGGACACACTGGGTGGGCAGAGGCCCAGCCTTGGAAGGCCAGGGAAGCTTTTTGTAGGAAGTCTCACAGGTATAATTCAAAGAAAGCATAGAGATGGACCAGGGAAAAAAAGGACGGTTGTGGGGTGGGGAGGGTGGACAACATGGTTCAGGCAGAGAGAACAACTGGAAAGAACTTTCGAATTCCGGTTCCTCGAAGTGGTTCAAGATGCCTTGATTGTGGCAGGCAGGGCCTGGGGGGTAGGTGAGATGGTGGTGGCTGGTGAGAGGTGAGGCTGGAGAGGTTTGCAGGGTCCGTTCACAGATATTCCTCTGAGCCGCATTAAAAAGTCAGCAGGGGGCGCCCTGCTAACCTGGATGGTGGCCGATTTAAGTTCTGCCTCCCCAGGGTCCCCGTTGTCCTTAGAACGCAGCACCTGTTTCTAACATCAGGTGGGCTCTCTGCCCTGACCTCGGGAAAGGGGTGGAGCTGCTTCCAGATGGTAACTTCAAGTCACAGTTTTACTTTGCCCAAAAGTGAATGTGCACTTAAAGTCATTTTTTATTATGAAATGAAAAACTCTGTCTCCTGCAAAATCAATTTCAGGCCTCAGTGAACAAATATTTTCTCGGGGAGGGGACTGGGGGGTAGGGGAGAGCCTTTAGAGCACCTTGAAATCACACCACGCTGGCTCGTCGCTGTTGGGAACCAGGACATCAAAAATCTGGCCTCTTTCCTCAGGGCCTCGCAAAGCTTTTTTGCCTTCAGCTCCTTTGGGATTTCCAAGTATTTTTAGCCTGTTTGTGGATAATATAATAGGCATGTTTGAGGAAAAGTTAAGGGAAACCACCCATGAAGCACATACCAGTTTGGAAGGCTGGTTATTCTTATATTCGTGAGAAATGGTCAGTTGTTGAAGAGGAACGAAAACACATCTGCTTGCCGGGCAGCCTCAAGCCCCACAGAGCTCCCCCCGCCTCAGAAGTCCTAGGCACTGGCCCAGAAGATTGGGCTGGGGTCCTTTATTTAGAGTGGGGCGTCCTTTCACACTTCGCTCTGGAGACCTCTTTCCTCCTCCCGATCTCCTCTCTCCCACCCTCTTTCTTCTCTGTTCGCACTTTCCTCTCTCCCCTTCCCTTTCCCCCTCCTCTTGCTTTCCTGCCTGTCTTGAGGCTACAGTGACTCTGGGAGGTGTTGCCACAGACAGTGTCTCTTTGGGGGCCCTGAATTTGGCCTCCAGTGTCCAGCAGAGTCAATTTTCTCCATTTACTTCACTATCCCTAGGAATCAAAACAAAACAAACGAATCTTCTTGGAGCTAATATTATAGCACTGAACTGTCATTTCCTTGCTGACAGGGGCACATTTCCTATGTCCTCTGTACTCCTGACACATGGTCTGCTGTGATACTAGGGGCAGGGAAGGCCCCCAGGACAGCTTTCAGACCGACTGTGAACAGCAAAAGGGACACAGCTTACACGAGACACGTGGAAGTTCGTCTACACAATCACTCACTCTCACGCATTTTCGTAACTGGTGGGAGCTTGTAACTCCATGCACTGTGGAAAGGACACAGGAAATGTGGGCTGCTTGCTAAGCAGTCCACTTTTACTCTCGTGTTTCCAAAAAGCATTTAATTTAAATAGAAACAAGTCATATTAATTCAGTTAGTTGTTTACCTATATTTAAAAATAGTTTCAGAGGCCCTTATATGTTAGAGTAAGAAGATATTCACAGTGCCCTAAAACACGTAGTGGAAAATGATATTTATACCATAAACAGAGCTCCATTCTTACCCAAACACTGGGAAAGAAACATTTTCCAGTTCAGAAGGGAAACAGAGCTGTCTCCCTCCCCCTACTGCCCTGCCTCCTTCTCTGTGCTCCTTGTGACACTGTGGTCCTATCACTGCACCAGAGCAGCAGCCGCCCTGGGGGCTCCGTTAGCTGTGTGAGGAAGCAGGTGCACAGGGGCCCCGTGCAGCACAGGAGGAGGGCAGACAACACAAACACATTTAGGAGAGGTCCCACTGAGGCTTTTACTGATCCATTTCCAGCCCCTAAGGTAGTGCAGAACAATGTACAGGAGATATTTACTTAGCAGTTAACTAATTTCAACTTTCCCTGAATGGGTACCATGGCTAAAAAATGCTCTCTTTGGATCACATGAATGCTGCATTTTTACTGCGTATAATTATTTCCTAGTTAGAATTAAATTTCTTTACCCAAAGTAAAATATTTTATAAATAATTAAATGGGAGGGGAGGGTATAGCTTAGGGGTAAAACACAAGGTCCTGGGTTCAGTCCTCAGTACCTCCAGTAAGAAACAAATAAATAAATAAATCTAATTACCTTCCCCCATCCCCCAAAATAAAAAATAAAAAAATGTTTAAAATGTTTAAATAAATAAATCATTAAATGATCTATGGAGTGAAGTTTCCCTCCTGTCTTAAAGATAACTCTCTGAACTTAGTGTTATTTTGGTAAGAAATTAAATACACAATGAATTTTAGCCATGAAACATGGTGTTTTGAAATATACACACTAATCATTAAGTATGTTGAATCTGCAGATAAAATTTGGCCCATCATGCTAGCATCTTTTATTTTTCCATTTGATATGTTCTCTTGACTTCCTCCAGTGTAGCTCAGAGGGAAATGGTCTGGTGTAGTGGAATAATCACCAACTTTGCAGTCGGATTAATGTGCTATATGACCTTGGACCAGTTACCTCTTTGAGCCTCAGTTTCTTCATCTGTAAAATGGGGAAAATAATACTTGAAAATAAAAAGAGATAACATGTATAAAGCACCCCGCAAGTAGAAAGTACACAGTAAGTGGAAGCTATTCTCATTGCTATTACCCTCAGCTGACAACTACTTTGGCAAAAGGTGATGGATATGGTGTCTGGCTCACTGGTTGGGATGTGAAGACATGGAGACACAGTAACAGGTGGTGTTAGATTGCCCTCAGCTTCCAGAAGTTGGTTATGTTTATATTCTACAAATAGTACAAGCATTTTCTGTGTCTTGGGTTCTTAGCATTAGATATCAGTGTTTATGAAGTTGTTTCCTTCTTGTCATTCAAATCTTAGATTACATTCTATCTCCTCAGAGAGCTTTGACCAACCCTTCTAAAGTAGCCACCCAGTCTTGGTCACTTTCTGTTACATTACCTATTCCATTTTAACTATCGACATTGTAATTGCTAGTGTTTGGGATTTTTAGAATTCACCCCCACCCACCCACTATTTCTCGGCACTAGACAATATACTCCACAAGAACAGGGATCTTGTCAGCTCTGATCATTGCAGACTCCCAGCACCTAGGACAGTGCCTTATATTTAATAGTTGCTCAATAAATATTTGTTCAAAGAACAAATGCATGTTTCTACTCATAGTCTATTTTAAGATTTATTCTGCTTCATTTCTTCTAACCTGTTCTATTTTAGTATTAATTGCCTCATTATGTTGACAAATAAGGTCTTTACTTGGGGCTCTATTCTATTTCTGTCTTTATATTGCTTGTTTCTTTTATTGGTGTGGGTCATTTCCTTTACATGTCTTAATAGGAAGCTAAATACAGTGAAGTCTTTACTGCTCACATTCTCTTTGTTGTCTTGAGTTCATCCTGTATTTTGCTGGATGGTGGTTCATTAATTTATTATTAGAGCATCTTGAGCTCTCAACTCTCACTAGATTTTGAATTAAGATTTTTCAACTCAGCATTTCTCTCTTCTTTCCATTTTGTGATTACATTTCCACTGCTCTCTCTCTCTCTCTCTCCTGGTGGCACATTGCAGGGGAAGAACCCATCTTATCTTAGGGGGGAGCAAGGGAGGATGGTATACCTCAAAGGACCTGGGGACAATCTGGCTGTAAATGATAGCAGATGGTGGGGCAGATTCAGGGAAGACCCTTGATAGGGCTCAGAGGGATGAGAATCAAGCTGGAAAGAGCAAGTTCACACGTGAAGAGGGGCTGCCCTGGAGTGTTCCGTCATCTCTGCTCCTTTCAGAACGGGAATATTGTCAAAACTGATTGACTGCTGGGAGACTGTGGGAGAGGGGAAAGCCATGGTCAAAATAGCAGGATCATTCAACCACCTTAGAAACCTGGCTCCACTTTCTGCCAATGGAGTGAACAAAACCTGCAATCTTATTTCATCTAGTGTCAGGAAACAGGCACTAATGGTCAGTGTGATACATGGATTCAGTTATGGGAAACGATTTCCTACCTAAACTAACTGTGAAGAAGTGAGAGCAACTATTTTTCACTATAAACATAGAAATTAGACTCTGTCAAGTAATGGTCCAATGTACAACTTAAAGCGTTAGAATATGAAATTACCAAATGCCTAAAATTATTCCCATCTGTCATTTTCTTGAAACAAATGAAACAGTTTTTCAGAATCACATTCTACACAGTATAATCCAATAGCCTTTCTTAAATGTGGATTTTTCCCTCATATTACTGTAATTTAATTTTGTTGGCCATGAAATAAGAAAATCATCTTAGTACTGTTTGTCTTCATATTTTTTTGGCAATAGCATGACCTTATAAAGTATAAAAGATTTCCAAGTAGACTGTACCAATCAGACTTATGGGACAACAACAATTCAGAAGCATGGTGCATGGAAGAAGCATGAAGATTCACTGAAGATATGGTTAAGGACTAAGGATATTTAAAATTTGCTTAACTGAGAGAGCAGGATAATCTTCATTATTAAATTCAAGCTCACTCCAGGAGCTTTAAAATTATTCGAGGCTTGTTTTTTCCCAGAGACAAAACATACTCTTCACCCCTGAAGTAACCTTGTGTGCCATTTTTCTCCAAAAAGCAAACGAATAATTACTCAATACAATAGTAAAACTAAATGTGATATACAGTACTTTCTGGACTTCTGGTGGCTAATTTGAAATAGAAATAAATTAAAAGTACAGATAACTGCGAAACAACCTGGTTTCAGGATCCAATCGCAATGAAAAATGGACTCTCATATTAGTGCCAAACTTAATGACTCAATTGCAATTCCTTCTTTTCCCCTCAATGAAACAGAATGAGTAAAGAAGAGAGAAATGGCCAATGTGTAACCCTCACACTGAGGAAGGAGCAATTAGCCAACCTAAAAGTTATCAAAAGACCAGTTTTTATCATAGCATTAAAATAAACACACTGGAAAGAGATTTGAAGCAGAAAGAGATTTCGAGTGTTACAGACTAGAATGGAAATCACTATTTCCCTAAGACTCTGAGGACATGTATACAGTTGTCCCTCAGGGTCTCTAAAAGGTTGGTTCCAGGATCTGCCACAGACACCAAAATCTGAGATGCTCAAGTCTTAGTCGGCTCTCTGTATCTGTGGTTCCGCATCCATGGATTCAAACCACCATAGATTGTAAGCAGAGTACATGATCTGTGGTTGGTTGAATCTGGAAGGGCCAACTGTATTTGATTTCTTGAAGGGACTTAGTGAGGTCTTCCCTAGCCCAAGGCCACACCAGAGATACCACTGTTTGGATAAAGAGAGGATTACTCAGCATCTTAAATCTTGGTAGACAGACTTCTTTCTAGTGGTGATAAACAAGAAAGCATACAACAAAGTTGAAAGCATGTACTTAGGTGCATAAAGGATAGCCAGGTAAGGGCTTGGAAATTTCCATTTTTATTCCTATGATGGAATGATTTCCTTTTGTTTCAAAGGGTAGCACAATAGTTCTCCATCCTCACTGTGTTTCAGAATCACCAGGAGTGCCCTCAGATTCTGATTCATTTGGTCCTCGGCAGGATCCATGAGTCTGCATGTTTACTCAGTATCCTGGATAATTTTGAAGCAGATTGTCTAAGGATTTACACTTTAAGTAGTAATGATTTTAGAGTAAAATAGAAATACAAGGAGACTTAATCCCACAAAGGGGAGAAATCAAAGATATTGCCAGGTATATTCTTTTCAGAATTGTACAGACAGGGTTAGGTGCTGAGTGAGGAAAAGGTGTTTATTATTTTTAAAAGAATAGGCAGGTGAGGACACAGATCAGAGACTGACAATGAAGACACGAGGCTGCGCAGACCAAATGAGCTGATCACAGTTAAGAGTTGATGTGCTTTTTGTTTGTGTGGTCAAGACCAAATACAATAAGGAGAAAAGCTGGATGAGGGAATCCCTTTTACTTTTAAACAGAGAGCTAGCAGAGAAGAATCTTCCTTTCAAATGTCATTTGTGAAAAGACAAAAAGTAGGAGTGGGTGGCAGGAGACCAGGTGAAAAACCGAGGGATTAGAGAGAGAGGAGGGGTGGAGGTCACTGGGTGTTGAGGACAATCATCAAGGGAGATTCCAGGGGCAACATGGGCATGAAATACTGCAAGTGTAGCCAGTGCAGAACTAGGGGAAAATGATGCATACCCAGTTGATTCAACCATGATTAAAAAGAATGAAAATTCTACTCTCTATGCGTGTTCACGTGTGAATGCACGTGTGTGGGCGGGGGGCCGTGCATGAGAACGGAGAGGACAAGTAAAGACATCAGGCTATGACAGTTGTTTGGGTGTCATCAGTGTCTGAGTATTCAATTTAGTGTTCAGGCATCCGGAGTGTCAAGGGGATAATCTCTCCAAACATGAAGTAAAGATGGAAACTGTGGAAGTTCAGGCTTCAGAAGGAAAAAGGAAAAAGAAGTAATCTTTCTCTATGGAGAAAATGTTCTCTCTTGGAGCGATGTTGCATAATCTTAGTTTTAGTTTTGTCTGGTGCATACATATGTGTGTACACAAGCTTTGAATTTTACAGGTACTTTATCATGTCACTTAATTCCTCCTCAACTGCACGCTCATTTGATTTCAAATCTCTACGTTAGTTGCTTCTTCACCTGAAAGGCCTTTCTTTTTCCTTCCTTACCTGAACCCTATCTTCACAACCTTTTTTACAAGATTTTTCCTGAATATTACAGAGTTTACTGACCCTTTCTATCTCTGAATTTAAATCATAGACAAAGATTACCTCTGTGCATCCCCCTATTTCTTGAGCTCAAGCACAAAATGTTTGCATTCACAAGTTCCCCCCAAAATAAGTTCTTTGATGAACTAATAAAGAAAATACAGATTGAATCCCAGTGACAGAAACTTTTGGCTTCCTCCTCAGCATCCATTCCATTCCACCCTCTCCCATCATGTAATAGCCACTGGTTGGGTGGAGTTGACTCCTCTTCTAGCTCCACAAATGGGCCTAAACCAATCAGTATAATTCCATACCTCTGGCTATAGTGATTGGTTCAAGCGTAGACCCATGGTCTGACCTGTTCCAGTCAGAATGAGGCTCAAGACATTTGCTAGTCTCTTATGGGAGAAATTCTCTCTGTACATGCATATGTGATGGCAGAAACTGTCGGAATCAGTTTGCTAATGTAGGGAAAGGCAGTTTGAGGGTAAAGTTGACACTCAGGAGAAGGCAGAGCATCACTCCTGAAGGGAGTCAGAAGTCTGATCAAACCATGCAGAAGCCACTGCCACCTCTGGAGGTTTCGGTCATTTGAGGCAATATAATCCCTTTATAGTTTAAGCCAAGGAAAGGGTTTTTTTTATTACTCATATGCCTCCCTATTGTTTGTTGAGTTCCCCCTGTTTTTATATCTTTGGGACACAATACATGTCTTACAATATTTGTCTTCTTGCAACCAAATATATTTAGGGAAATAGTAGCAATCTTGGGGATTATTTACTACCCTAGTAAGATCATTATGTATTTTTGTTGCTCATGCTGATTCTAACCAAAGTCATGTTCACAAGGGGTAAAATGGTACATTTGAGAACTGTTTCTACCACAGATTCTGTTCAAGAGGATCAGTGTTCTTAAGCACTTTGAAAGTCCTGAGATAGACTTCTTTTATTCATTTATATCACACATTTCCTGGACATTTATATCCATTCTAATTGTGTGTCAGTAGACATATGGTACACATAGGCCTTTGCAAAAGATGAGCTTTTGTTTTTCTCAGTGTTTATGGCAAGATATTAAATGTAGATACCTTTTCGATGAAATTGAAGAGACCCCAGCAGACATATGGATTTTAGCATCTCCGTTGTATACATTTCCAAGCAGCATTGCAGCTGAATGTAGAGCCGACAGATTTCTGGATGGATCTCACCATCTTCCGGGCTGCAACAGAATGAAAAAGAAAAGCTGTGAACAGTCTCAAGATTTCACTTATCAGCCATTTGTCTCAGCTCTGAGAGGGGAAAATGCTCACTGAAGATTCCTTAAAGCCTTGGGTCTAAAATAGAGGATTTCTTGCTTTCAAAGCAATGATCAATGTCACAGTTCTTACATAAGTGTCTTTCTGTCTAACAGCTCTTAATATTTTTCCCCTTCAGCAGCAGATTTCTGCTGGGAGCTTAAGATTATAAATGTTTTAAGTAATTGAAAATATCAAACATTTCAATTTAACTTGGAACAAATTTCCAAAATATATTTAAACCATAAGACTATCCTTGCCTGCAAAAAGAGATTAAAAACCCTTATTTTTAGAGAAACTAATGAAGAACTATTCAATTACCATTTATAAGATAGCTCTTTAATATTAAAGGCCTAGCATAATATGGTTAGAGAGCCCAGATAACAAATTATTTTTATCAAGGTCTTTTGTCTCAGTCTAAAGGACTTTCCTTTATTGTTTGCTATGGTTAATTTATGAAAGGCTAAATGTTTTTAATGAAAAATGAAAAATCTATGAAAAAAGAAAAGTAATAAAATTCTAATAATTCTGCTTAACTTATCTAAAGCTAAGTAAAGACTAAATTTATGCTCTAAAATTTATTTTAAAGTCCTTGAGCCTTTCTTTATTAACTATGATAAGATGTACAAATATGATAAAACATGGAATAATCACTTTTACTTTTTAAGAGGGGAGAAATTAGTTACTGATAGAACTCTTTCTGTGCAACTAAAATAGTGTGTATTGAATAAAGCAAACTAAATAAAAGGGAAAAACTGAGAGAGAGATTAGACATGGAAGAAGTCTAAAAGTGAACTCTGTCAAATGTCCTGATGTAGTATCTTTACTTCCATCTCCATTCACTTAAAATGCAATGAAATATGACTAAACAACACAGCCTTTGGACTTGAGTCCTTTGTAAAGTGGTCAGTGGCAAAAATGTTCGGGGCAATTATTGGGAAAAAAAATGGTGCCTTCATTTTTATGTAAGTTCTGGAATCACCTTCAAAAGAGTTTGCCTTTACACCACACTGTACCATGATAATCAGTTTTCATTTTCAATACTTACTTCGTAGATGAACCAGAGTTTATCTAACAACATGGCTTATATAACACAAGACAATGCTAAATTCTTTGCCTGAGTATGATGCCTTCAAAGTTATTCCACGTCTTTCCTGTGTCAGAACAAAGTGCCTCACAAGAGCTTCACATGCAAAATTCGGCTTTGTCTGAAAAATGAGAGACTATGTTACTTTCTCATTTGTGTCTCATGAGTCCAGCCCTAGGCCAACATTGGAAGCAAGTGTATCTTTGGCGAAGGTCCCAGATTTTCTTTCAGAGCTTCTTCCTACAGGTGCCTTCCACCCTCAAGCTGTCCTCCTGCGCCCTAGAGTCCTCCCCACCAACCCTGCGCCACACACACACACACACACACACACACACACACACACAGCGTCTCATTATTTCATATCATCTTCAGCCTTTCAAAACGCCTCTGCCTGTCTCCTCCCTTCCTCTCATGGCTCTGCTAAACTCTGAAGGAATCGTGGGCATCAGTGGTTCATCTAATAAAAAGTGTTCCTGGTATACTATCTGCTAATACATTGATTTTAATAGAAAAATCTGAAGATAACGTCTTATCGCAAAGGCAGGCTAGTGGGAAAATATTTTAAGGCAGACTGGTCTTTCCCGTGCTGCTTCATCATCCCAGTCATAGCTGCTTGCTTTCACCTACGCATAACATTGGCCCTGGTGGCTCATATGCAGATGAAAAAAAAAAAGCTATAATGAGTCTGTGGTGTGTAGTGTACAGCTGATGAATGGGACAATTAGCCAGTGCAGGATCATTCCAAGCCATGCAGTCTTCTTATTTTCAGAAGTACAAAATATGTGCCTAGTGGCTTGGTTCCAAAAATATGCAAACTTCATATATAGATGACATTTTATGTAATTTAAACAAATGATTACTGTAGTAACATATCTTAAAAGCCAATATATACATTTTTTTACAGTTGTACAGTGAGAGATAAAGCAGTGTATTAAGTGCTTCTGACAAAAGGCAAGTCAGAACAGAGATTAAAATGCCTAATTCATACCATTTCCTTGGGTGCTGTCTTCCTAATGCCTCTGGAACCAATGGAGATTCTAGAAACTTGGAACCATTTTGCTCTTCCTAACTGTTAGGGAAAGAAACTGAACAGGGGCCACCAGAAATACAATCAGTCTAACAAAAATTAATTGATGCTAAAGTTGTCATAAATTTTCTGGTGAGAAAATTCATACATATGCTCGTAGATTATCCTTTAATATCTTAGGAAATTGAAGTGTAGAGAAAGAAAGGGGCTAGTTAAAGAGCAGTGGAGAAGTTACGATACCTTTTATGTTAGTGTTTCAAATGCCTTGACTGGGTTACACTAGCCTCAGGGCTTGTACAGTTCATTTCCCCCACTTTAGCACTCTAAGCTGTATTACTGCTACAAATTACCAAAAGCTTATTAAAAGACAAATTGTCAAATGGGTTATAATACGTCTAATGTCATGAGCAGTGGACTGAAATATATTTTTGAGAAGCATTATGGGCATCTAGGTTATTTTCACGACAAGGGAGCAAGAGTTAGAGCCTGGAGAAAGGAGAAAAAGTCAAGAAAACAGCGATGTAGAAGCTGGAAACTTCCTGGGGATAAATGGTAAAACCTGAGGAGGATTTTACGTGAAAACAAAATTAGGGCTGTAGTCTTCCTCCAGGAACTGAAGCAACTTAGCTTGGAGGTAACTTCACCACACGTTACTGACGCTTAGTCTAAGGCGATTCACTCTTATTAATCAGATTTAGGTCTGTGAGAGTTAACCCTGAGGTGACGCTCATTTAATTCAGTGAAAGAAATTTTGTAAGTTGTGACTAGGTGTGATTATTTATTTTTCCACTGAGCATAAGTCAAGCTCACCTGATCATTTTGATTAATTTAAAAGCCTAAGTATTAATAGAAAATATATCCTAAAGATTAACTTCAATAATATTTCAGTGATTTAGAGCTCAAATTGAGTCCCAAAACATGTAAAATCACTGCCAGATTATGAATCTTTCCATCAGCACCTTAAAGATGAGAATCAGGATTCAGTGTCTTAATCATACGACTTCAGAGACCTGACCTGGTGTAGTAAGGGGGACATGAACACAGACGTTACCTAAGTTGCCCTTTAGTACTGGAAATGCTCTCTATTGTGGATACTCTTATTTTGTAATTCAAAAGTAATATGATGAACACCCACCAGAATGGCTAAAATTAAATAGACTGACAATGTCAAATGTTGCTAATGATGTGAAAAACAGAAGCTCTCATACACTGTTAGTGGGAGTTAAAATGGTAATACTCCTTTGAAGAAAGTTCTGGATGTTCCTTTTAAAACAAAACATATACCTCTCTAAGACCTGAAAATTCTATTTCTAGGTATTTACCCAAGAGAAATAAAAACCTATTCACAAAAAGGTCTTTTTAAGAGTATTCATAGTAGTCTTATTTAGAATAACTAAAAACTGGAAATAGCCTGGGTATCTGTCAAGAGGAAAGTGAATAAAGAAACTAGAATACTGCAAGTCACCTATACTTCAGTTAAAAAAAAGAAACTAGAACATTCCTATAATGGAATAATACTTGATAATTAAAAGGGGTAAGCTCCAGATACACAAAACAACACGAAAGCCTCTTAAACACACAATCTGTGGTGAGAAAACCCTTATACTGTGTGACTCCATTTATACGAAGTTCTAGGGCGGGTAAAACTCATCCATGATGATAAATACTAGAACTTTGGAGGGGAGGGGCATGGGGAGAGGAGACTTTCTAGGGTGAGGGTAATATTCCATATCTGGATAGAAGTTTGAGTTACATGGGTGTGCACATTTGACAAAACTTAATTGAATGGTACACTCGATTTGTGCATTTGATTAGATGCAAATTTCACTTAAAAAGAAACCCATAAGCAAATACTGAACCGCACTTAATGATTGGCATGCTGAACAGTTTAGGTATAAAGTTTGCTGATGTCTGCAACTTCAGGAAAATAATTTGGATTGCTGGTTTGATAGAGGGGCAAACATACGGGTAGATATGTGGTAAAGAAAATGTAACTTAGCTGTAGACTCTAGGTGGCAGGCATTTACCTGAAGTACCAGGATTTACAATTCCCCGAGAAGTTACATGGCAAACATTGAACAGAACGACTGGAAGCTTTATGACAAATAAGGTCGAGTTCAGGAGTCAGCACACTGGGGGTTTTCGCTATGACGTGCCTTTGCTCTGCATCTGTCTGCTCTTTTGCCAAGGTTGCCAGATTTTGGCATTCCGTGCAGCTGCTAATAGCTTCTTAAAACCCAGCAAAATGTTAGTTATTTTCAATGTCTGTCCTTAATGTAATGGTTTATATATTTAGTTGAAGGCAGCCAGACATAATGAAAGGAAAATGGGTTCCGGAGTCAGAAAACTTTCTTCTAAATATAGACTTTGCTGCTTAGATTTGTGAGTGGTCCAAAAAAAAAAAAACAAAACAAACCACTATAACTTATCTGAGACTCAGTTTCCTCCACTGTGAAACATGCATAAAACTATTCACAACTGAAGTATCCCAAGGTTGTCGCAAGGATCCAATGAGATCATGTCCAGGAAAACAAGTAAAAACTGCGAAGGATTGTTAGAAGTTGACTGCAATCCATCTAAGCACGTAAAAGTGTTTACTTAGCCTTATGCTTGTATATAGTCTTAGTATTAAAAATTCTCTGCTATTCTGTAACATTATTTGTTTACAGCTCCCAAGTATGGAGCTGAAGGCGACTTTGGTTAAATAAACATGCCATTAGGCTGAGAAAGAAAGGTGTGACCCCATTGACAACCACTTGGCATTTCACAGACTTCAGCGATGACAGATAAACACTTGAGGTGTGTCAGCTGGCGGAGATGGAAACCAGAGCTCCTGTTGCAGCAAATCTCTCCAAGACTCTCTTTGCAGAATCAATTCTGTTGTTGCTGATTAAGTCAAATGATGAGGAAAGACCCATGAAGCCAAAGGGAATGATACCCTTTGCTTGATTTTTCAGAGCAAATTGCTAGGGAGGAAAGGGATTACTTGACTTACGCAAGGATCCTGAGCTCCAGGGTTTCTCTTTAAATACCTCTGGAGTTTCCTGTCGGAGGAGTTCCACTTACAAGCATGCCCTCATTTTTGTGCCAAATTCAGTGACGGCTTCAGAGCCCAGCCTTCATGTGGTTTCATGAAGGAGACTTCTCAAGGCAGCTCTGTGAGTTTACACGATCAGTGCACAGTCAGAGGGCAGAGAGCGTGTGTGTGTGTGTGTGTGTGTGTGTGTGTGTGAGTGTGTGTGACCCAGTGATTAGTCTAGGTTTCAAATTCTTAAATGTCATTATAGGGTCTATCCAAGTTCATAGCACAGAACCACTATAATCTTTTATACTAAACTAAGCCCTGCAAGAGAAAGAGGAACCCAGTTAATCAGGACAGAAACAAGACATTTTTCAGGGTGTCCGTATATATAATAGTTGACTTTCCTCATTGTCTCCGTTTTTCTCATAACCTTTCGCTAGCAAATTTTTATAAAACTTGTGTTTTAGGTAGTAGCCTCCTGCATTTTCGTCACAGCATGTTGTAGCAAGTTTGTCCCCCACCCCCGGAGTCTTTGAAGAAGTAACTGCAGTGATTCCCCTCACTGCACAGCACATCGCTCATGGGAACACACGGCTTAGTGACTTGGTCGTCCCTGAACACGCATCGGGATTGAACTCTGCCCTGGAGCTATTCGGGTTCAGTCAGAAATGAATCTTGACTTTTATAAAGGGCAAAATGAAACATGTAGTGCAATGGGGTAGTCTTTTGGTGGCGACTTTGGGTCCCTTATGCAAAGTAATGGGCCTCAGAGGGGCAGCCCCTTTCATGATTTAGGGCCATATTCTGGTCTTCATCTCCCTGTTGGTTTTCACTTGCCCTCTGGCCGAACCTTCGACGTGTCCCCATGACCCAGTTGGGAGAGTTGATAAATACTGGGTAGCATTACCAAGTCATTTTTTTCCCATTTAACGAGTAAAAACTATATTGAAACACATTTAAACACTTAAAAAAATCAATAGCCTTCTATTTCCTGACATTATGATACTTATAATGAAATAAGACTAAAAATATTACTACGGAATTGTAAATCATCTTTTATTTATCTTCAGTGTTACTGGTTAAGGCATTCCTGGGGAGAGCTGGGAATAGGTCGTGACCTTTGTGGCGATTCTCAAGGGCCTTTCTGGGCAGTTCCCAGCGGGTTAGAGGTTGATGGCGTTAGTGACCTGCACATCATAACTTTCTTCCTTGATACTTGAAACTCATTCTTATCGATCAAGACAAAACTAGCATTTGCAAAGCAATATTTCTTCACTCTCCAAAATAACATATCTTATTTTGTCTTGGCCTCTTCCCCCACCCTTCTATCCCTTTTGGCTTGAGAGCCTTTTGGCCTTTCCCTTTTCCCCTCTAATTTCCTCAATGTTTTTCTCTTTATGGTCTCTGGCTGGGAGTCATATGGGGTTTGCAAATGGCAGTGTAGGTCCTGCTTTACCAGGTCTGGTGATTCTGACAGTTAGCAGCCCGTGGCTGATGGAGTCAGAGTCTTGGATTCTTGCATCTCTGCTGAGATGACAGTCAAGCATGGTGGGTCACATGGCTACCACGCAGCCCAGCCCCATTGACTATAGCTGGGATCAGCTTATTGTATATACAGCATGTACACATTGATGTTTAAATGAAAGAAACATATATGTGCTTCCACATTTTAACTGGAAAATATATTTTGCCTCAAAAAGCAAGATTTTCAACCTCTAAGGCTCAGTTTTCACCTGACAGCAATGATCTTCAAAGATCAATCATTCATTTATCATGTGTTATACTGGAAAGAATTCAACTCATTAATTTTCATTATATTCAAAGTCTGGGTTATTAATTGCAGCAAGCAGTTAATTCCTGCTTTTATCCACCAAAATTTTAGGGCTCAACATATTAAACTGTTGGTTTTTCTAAATCACATTAAGCCCAGCATTCTTAGTTATGTCATTCAGTGAGACGATGTTGTATCTCTCTTTGGCTAAAGCTCTAGGCCTCATCAGTATTGCCAAATCAATGACATGACTTTAAAACAACCTGAGATAATTGGGCTGACTGAATTTAATTCATTCAATTAATCCAAAAGAGAATTTTTGACTTAAAAAAAAGGAATTTCCTCATATCATTAAATTGTCACAGCACAAAACATTGATCAATACTTTAATATCTAATGATGACATTTCAGAGTAGTTATATATACTAATATGTCTAGCCATAGACTAACTCATTGTCAAATTCATTGTGTTTGTGCCTTCCCCTTACATGTGAGAGACTGTTGATCGAGAGTGATGGTCCAAGGGGTGACAAAAGTCCAAAGCATGGCCTGAAATTATTTTTTTCAGGCTCACAAAAAGATGGAACCAGGAAGGCTGTTTGGGGAGGGTTTAGGAATAGGGTAGAAAGATGGCATGTGTTTATCATATAAATAACAGTGGCAAAAACATAGAGCTTCTTCCAGGCGCAGGAGCTTCAGAGCTGCCAGTTTAGCTCTCTGGCTCATTGTTCAATTTACATCAAAGATTTTGAGAAGAGTTAGAACTTTTTTAGCATTCTGCAGTCTACTTTTCCAACTTCAGACTCCTACCCAACACTGGAGGTTCTTTAAATACTCTGCCTAATAGGATTCTGTGATGTTGTTCTGTCTTCCTATTGGTGTGCAATGATCATTTGTATTTTTTGCATAACTCTCAAAAGATGACATTTCATGCCAATATGGAAATGTGCATTTCTGAGACAGATGTAACAGCTATTTTCTACAAAAAAGCAAAAGCTTTATGCAAACAGAAGAGATCAGTATCTATACACATAGAAAATGCCGCATTCTACCATGAGTTTTTTCCCTGGACTATAAATTACTTGAGGCTAGAAAGTTGATTTTATTTACCTCTATAAGCTCCACCTCTTAACAGATTGTCTGGTATCTAGTAGGGTCTCGGTTAAACCGTTTCCCAGGGCAGCTTTAAAAGGAGCACCTAGATGCTATGAAGAAATGGAAGTCTGGGATTACAGTGCTGGTCCTGCCATCACCAGCTCCATTTTATGGGGGAGGGAGGGTATAGCTCAGCAGCAGAGGGTGTGCCTAGCATGCACAAGGTCCTGTGTTCAATGCAAGCACCTCCATCAAAGATAAATAAATTAAAACCTAATTACCTTCTAAAATTTAAAAAGTTGAGCAACCAGCTCCATTTCACAATTAGAGATCAATTTCTTAAGAATTTCTTTTCTTGCAGCCTTCTTTTTTCCTTTAAACTGTTTTATAATAGTAATACATATTAACAGACATTTTACACAGATAAGTAAAAAAAGGAAAAGATGACTTATACGAATAACAGAGATAGTCATTTTTTTAATTTTTTAATTTTTAATTTTTTAAACTTAAAAAATTTAATCAGTTTTTTTTTTTTTTTTGGATGGGGCGGTAATTAGGTATTTATTTCAATGGAGGTACTGGGGATTGAACCCAGGACCTCATGCATGCTAAGCATGGCAGTCTACCACTGAGTTATACCCTTCCCCCCAGAGGTAGCCTTTATTAACATTTTGATTTATTTCCTTCTGGATTAATATCCCCAAGAGCAAGAAGTTTTATTCATTATTTCTGTTTCCCGAGCACCTAGCAGAATGCCTGGATCATGGAGACTCTCAGTCCATGTTTGCTGAAATGAATCAGACTGAACACTCAAGGCAGACCGTATATGAGTCCACGTGCTACATGTAGTGTTCTCAAAGGAGCAAGGCTGGGAACGTCAGAGTGGCCAAGTCAGGGAAGGAAGCAACAGTAATATGACTACTGGAGGAGGAGGGTCTGCTTTGCTGCAGTGGCTCACGTCCTTTCAAGGAAGGAAGAAATATTAGCATAAAGACCACTTTCCCACCTCCATATGAAGCATAAGTGGTCCTGCGTCCAACAGTTCGGGGTTTAGCCCTTGATTTCATTATTTTTAACTGTGTGACCTTGGGAAACCTCCTTAACCTCTCAGTGCCTCAAAAACTGAATTAGGAAAATAATACTTCGTTCACAGCTTTAATGAAAAGATTTAAGTGAAATAATATATGGGAATTATATGGTCATAACAAGCACAAATGAGTGGGGGAAGTGTTCAGGGAGGCAATTCTGCACATGAGACCCAGACATCTTTACAACTTATGGGCTTTTTCCTCCTACTTAATAGTTAATTCAAGTAATATTTATTGATTTCCTGCTATTTAAAAAGAGTGAATCTGGAGGAAAAAAAAAAAGGAAAGCATTACTTTTTCCAGAGTCCTTTTTTAAGAGTTTATGGAAACTCCCGTTATTATCCTATGGTGTTTTTATTTGAAAATGACATATTGTAAAGTCTCCTCTAAGCCACATTACTTTTTCTGAACACTGATGGACAACTTGCTGTCTTTTACTGTTTTTTCGATGTGGTTTCATTTTACTGCCATCAGATTTTCAACTAAATGGCTCTGACTTGGAGCTCTACACGTAATTCTTTTTTCTTTCTTAATGATGAAGTATAATGTACCATTAGGTGAAGCAGAGTAAAAGGACCCTGCACCCCTGCCAACAGTTAGCTGGAGACCAGAAATAGCTCTTCCAAGCAGACAGACATATGGGCAGGAGGAGATAGTGATGAACAAATGTTTAGGTCAGTCTCTCCAATAGAGACATTACTTCTGATTTTCAACTAGTATAAATTATGTAAGATCATTAGCCTTTAGCTAGGAAGGAAAAAAAACATGGTTGTGGGCTACACTATCTAAGGACTCAAGGTAAGAAGACGCTTTATTATTTCTTGGCGTTTGATTCAGCATTAGCAAAGTGCAGTATCATAGAATATTTACTGGATGTTTGCTGGGTGTCAGCTGCCATGCCAAGCACTTACATCTCAGTTAATTCTCCCAGTGAGTCTATGAAGTAGTTCCTATCCTTACCCTTACTTTAGAGATTGAAGGAAATGAGGCATAGAAGAGGTTCAGAAACTTGCTCAAGTTCACGCAAGTAGTAAACACCGTGATAAGACTCAAACCTGCATTTACGCTTTGAACTACTTTGTCTTATTACTGGAGCTGAGTGCCTAGGAACCGAACGATATTTGTATGTTTGTCACTCATCTCATGCATAGTTATTGAGAGCATGCTCTATGCAAAATACTGTGCTAGGAATGAAATCTTCTTTTTTCTCCCTTTTCTTTGTTGAGCCGCTAAATTATTGTAGTTTAAGTCGACCCTACTCATAGTTCCTTCATTTTCCCATTTCTAGTGTGCGATAATATTTTCTGCCCGTCTCAGGGAAATGCATAACACAAAGGGAGCAAACGTGTAGAACACAGGAGGCGCGCCAGGCTGGTGCAAGCTGGTATATGTGTGGGAGGGCGGAAAACTGCCAATGAGGACAGGGTGCTCCCTGGCCCCGCAGGGATCCCACCATCTGAGCAGGGCAATGAGAGTGGGGAAAGGGCATGTTAGAGTCTGGGCACGGGATTCTCTTTCTGGCTGTTTGTGCACTTTTCTGCACCTTCAGAAATGCATACACTGAGCAGGGGATGGGGAGGTGCCATTGGTGCTGTTCATGGATCATCATTATTCTCTCTTTTGCTCAAGGAGAGGTAAAAGGATCCAGCCTGCAGTGCAGAGGTCTCTTTTTACCATTTTCCTGGGAATGTGAGAGTTCTCTGCACAAAAGGAGAAATGAACACTGTAAATTATTTGCTAAGTGTTTCAGAAGTGAGCAGTGAGATAAATATATAAATGCAAGTATACTGACATCGTTGGTAGCTAATGGCTCAGTTGATTTAGACCAGAAGCATTTAAAAATGTTATACTTAGACAAGCAGTCGTCACACTTTGTATTTCATGCATCCCTATAAATAAAAAGATTAAGCATGCTCTCCAACTATATATGTATTTGTCAATTAATCATACATAGATAATGATATTAACATAGTGGGCATTTTAAAAATGTAAAAAATCAGAAAAGGAGACTGTAAAATATAAAGTTATAATATTCTCTTTCAGGTCGTCTTGTTCACACTTTGAAGCCCACAGGCTTAGATCAGAGGTTCTCAAACTTTAATGTGCATTAGCATCACTTGAAAGGCTTTTTAAACCACAGAATGTGGGGCTTTGTCCCTAGAGTCTGGGCTGAGGCCTGATCATTTGATTCCTAGTAGGTTCCCGGCTGATAAAGGAAATATACTTTGAGAAGCAACGGGTTAGCCTAATACAGTCAGATCCCTTAGGGAAGGTATACAGCATCCAAAGGAAAGAAGCAATAATGATGGTGGCCAGTGATAAGGCTGATATTTAAAGCAGTCGACCCTAGGGGGTACCCCCAAATCATAACACACAGCCACAGAGCTGATTCCATTAAGCAAAAGAGTAGCTTCAGTGAACGTCCAAGTACATTCCAGGCACATAGAGACAAAAATGTTTTCAGATAACATTCACGATACACATTAAGGGAATCTTAGTAAGTAGATCCAAACCCACACTTTAGCTCAAACTTAAGCAGATGGAAGATCATGGGAGGCTCAGGACTACAGTGATACAGCACCCCACGTGGCAGGCACCCCTGAGGAGCCAAGCATTGCTTGGCAGATTCTTCTGAGAGGCTTCCTGGAGGGTGTACATTCACACTGCAAATCCTATTTGGTTTGCGCTCCAGGTTTTACTGGGCAAGGTTTTATCCCAATTTTAAAAACGTCTTGTTTAAAAAGTTTTGCTTCATTTTTCTTTCATTGATTGTCCCTGAACTCACGTCCCAACACACAATACTAACTGACATCTTATTGCAAATCAAAGGAAATGCAGCAACGTCGACTTTACAAATTAGCATATGAGTTAATGAAGAGCCCCAGATGGTGAGATGGCTGCAAAGTCTCATGTTACCAGCAAGGGCAAGGGAAAGGTTGATAAACTCTGCCTCCTGCTCTGAACAAATCACTTACATGGGTGCTCATTTAGAAGCAATGACAGGGAGAGACAGGAAATGCACAAAGGCACATATCGGCTCACACTACCAATATTCCCAAAATCCATCACAGATACTCAATATGCCTACAGCTGATGAGAACCACTTGAAGGATCTGAGGCTGTAGCCTGGACTGGAGCCTGCAGTCTCAGTGCAAAGGTAGAAAGACAGCTCCTGTCTGTCTCTGTGAAGAGCAGAAATCCTGGTTTTGCTTTCTGGACCTGCTGCAAAGAGCACATGTACCAGGTGGGAAGCATCCTTCAGTGGAGTCTAACAGGGAAACTAGAAACATTGATTCAGGGAGACAATGAGAGAATAATAGAAGCCTGGCTGACACTAAGACAGAAGGAGAGGCCCAATGAGGACATATCTGTTTGGATATGAGTGGGGATTTCGTTGCATTCCACTGGTGGAAGGTTACACACACTGGCTTCTAAAGCTACAGTGAAACATGAAATACAGTCCATTCTTTCCCAGGGATTTGGGTGGCCAGGAGTTCATTTCTGTTTAATTGTTACACTCCCATTTCTCTCTGTCTTGTTTCTGTTTTCATAAACAGTGCAGCTCCACTTTTTAAAGAATGCCATTCCTCTCCCAAGTTGATTACTTCGACTAGTGTGTGCTTAAGCTACATTTCCAAACATGAATGTGTGAATTTTCCAAGTGATCTACACACATTCATTTCCTGCTACTATGAATTATGAAAGGCAATTTCCGTTGCAATTTAAACATGTCTTCTAATTAAAGATACAAATCTTGAAATGTTTATCTTCTTTCACCATTCTATCCTTGCTTACACACACACACACACACACACACACACACACAGATTTTTTTAGGTCAAGCATGCAGTGTTCTACAAGAAAGGAACACTGTCAAAAATAATGGCAAGAAGAAAGAAAAATAATCACTCAGTCTACATGGAGCCAAGAAGAAGACTTAGATAACCAAGAGTAAGATGTTGTAGGGCAATTTTCCCAAGCATCAAGCAATATTATATTTGTTTGTTCTTTGAAAATGAGAAAATAGCATGACAACAACATTAAAATCATTTTTAGATGAAAAGCAAATTATCCCCCAAATCCCATGTCTTAATGTATCTAAGTGAACTCTTGTGACAAATTTTCACTATTTGGATATTCGCTTTTACACAGTTAAAATAATTGTAGGCAGATACTGTGTTCTTTTTTTTTTTTAACTTATCACACTATCATAAACATTTTCTTATTTTAATTAATTAATTAATTATTTTAACATTTTCTTATTTTAAATACTTACACGGTAATGCAGGGAAAAAAAAAAAAACCCCAAACAGGAAGCTCATGGAAGAAATATGAAAAGATAATAAATCCTTTAAAAATACTCAACCTCATTAGTCATCAGGAAAATGCTCATTTAAGTCAACAAGAGATATCATTTCATACCCACTAGATTAGGAAAATAAAAGTCTGGAAATACCAAGTGCTTAAGAGGAGCTGGAGCAATGTACCAATGGGAGAGTCACTTAGCGCAATCACTGGAGAACGATTTGAAGCATCAGGTACAAGGGAAGTTGTGCACATTCAACCACGCATCAGTTCTACTCCCATGTCTGTCCTCCAGAGTAGCATCGTTCAGTAGAACTTCCTGTGATGATGAAAATAGTCTTCCGTGCTGAGCAGTATTGCAGCCACGAGCTTCACGTGGCTATTGAGCACTTGAAATAGGCTGGGAAACTGAATTTTTAATTTCATATATTTATTTATTTTGGGGGGAGAAGATAATTAGGGTCATTTATTTATTTATTTTTAGAGGAGATACTGGGGATTGAACCCAGGACCTTGTGCATGCTAGGCATGCTCTCTACCACTTGAGCTGCATCCTCCCCCTGAATTTTTAATTTTAATTGCATAGATTTCAATTTCTATGCCTCTAGCAGCATGTAAGTATACCAGTTTCACCACAGAATTGCCCAAACTGGATGTAACCATTTTTTGACTTTTTGCTCATTTACAGTGTGTAAAATCCTATATACTGTTTTACCGTGTGGTTTTTTAGCTATTAGCAGAGTTGAATATTTTCCTTCACGTTTGCTTATTCCAACTGTGTGCTCATATCTTTTGTTCATTTTTGGCTGAAGTCTTTGCTATAAATCCCAGGCAATATATTTCTTTTTGTTTTCCTGGCAGTTCTTCCTACTTTCATATATTCTTTTTTTCCCCGTAATTTGTATCCCTTAGAACTTCAGTACAATTTTTTTCCATTGTATTTTTTAATAAGCATTAAAATATTTCTGCATTTTAACTTACAGTTTCTTGTTTGAGGGTTGAAACAGCTGTAGTTAAGATGAACAGGTTCAACCATATAAAAACTAAACTAGTATTGAAACAAAAGAAAGATACAAATACTGATGCAAACACTGAACTGCATTGAGTAAAACAGACAAAAATGTTTGTGTGAAATATGAAGCTCATTAAGTTCATAAGGAAACAATCCACTGAGAGGGGGAGCAAGTTCTCTTGTTCATTTGCAGAGTGCTTATTATCTGCTGCACATTTCACTCCATTGGCATCTGGCCTCGATTTTTGTTGTGGAGAAATCTTTCAGTTTAATTGTAGTTCCTCTGTAGGTAATGTCTTTTTTCTCTGGTTGCTCTTAAGGTCTTCCTTTTCCTTTGGCATCCTGTGATATCATTCCATTCTCTTTCCCCTTTCTGAAACTCTCATTAGAAGTATGCTGGACTGTCTCCTTCTACTCTTCATGGCTTCTTAGCGTCTCTTCTTATATTCTCTGTAGTTTTCTCTGTTGCATTCTGGACATTTTCCTTGGACCCATCTTCCAGTTAACTCTTTATAGCTGTGTATTATCTATCCATTAGGTTTTCATTTTAATGATCATATTTTTTCATTTCTGGAATTTGAGTTCTCTTCTAGGTATGCTTGGTCATTTTACATACTGTCTTTTGTCCCATGTTTTTAATTCTTTTGTGTCTTTAGTAGTTTAAGATGTGATTACTCTAAGTCATTATCAAGTCATGCTATTAGCTAAAGTTCTTGGAGACAAAATTCTCCTGCTAATTTTGCATGTTCATTCTCATCTTTGCTGGGTTCTTCATGTTTTACAATTTAAGCTTGTGATCTCATTTTAAGCAGGACTTTATCTGTAGATTTCTGAGAAGTATTGATTTTTGGACTACAATAGCAGTGTCAAACATGGTTATAATTTCTTAGGAGGCCGAGTGAAGTAAGCATCCTAGTTATCTTCTTGTGCCTGAGGGACATTTTCCCTGGACTACCTTTTCATTGAACATGTAGCATTTGAGTGTTTTGGTTTGTGTTAGAATCACAAGAGGAAAAAAATGGATGGTGTGGGAAGCATTTATTTACATAGGGATTGATTAAAAAGTGTGAGTGGTAAATGGGAACCATCAGGAAATTAAGACTGACCATGTGGCACTGTCACCACTCCTAGGCACTAAGTAATGAGAAGAGAGAGAGGTTCTTAGGACCTGAAAAAAGAGAGTTGTATGGTGCAGCCTCCTTGGATAGAACAGTGACTTGGGGTTATGGGATGCAGACAGCTCAAAGGGACTTCATAAAGAGGGAAACAGGAGAATAGATATCTTGACCTCACTCCTCTCCTTTCCTTCAAACTTTTGCTAGGGTTCTCCATTGACTGAGCCCAACTGAAGGCCAAGGACAACGGAGGTCCAGGCCACTCGGTGTTACAGGGTAGAGAAGGGCAGAGTGGATCTGGAGAGCCAAAGAGCAGACTTCCAGCACATGCCTTTATGTAGGGTATCTCATTGCTAATTCCTGTCCCCATATAACCTTCCAACTGCAAGCTTCTTGGTAATGGGGCCAGCAAACTCCCTCAGGGAAGCCATCAGATCAGTCCACACTGCCTCCCAACGTACTTTTTATTCTTTCTTCATCTTTGACCTTGGAGATTTCTTTTACTTTCTTGTGAGCTTACTTATACACTTAAAAAGGTATTTGTCATATTTTATACATTGTATCTGTCTCGTTAAGTTTTAGAGTTGTCTAACTCAGTGTATGGCTAGAAATAGAAGACGTGAGTTATCTCACCCAATCTTACACATATTCTCTGTTGTAATTAATATTTTAAGTTGAAGAAACCAAGGCTGGGTCACTTTCTCATGGGTCACAGAACTATTAAGCCTAAAACTAGAATGCTGCCTCCAAAATCCAGGCTGTTTCTACCACATCAAACATTGGATGCAGGGATGCTGTGTGGCTGCCATTTTGAAAAAAAGAAAGTGAAGAAGGTAGGAAGGAAGGAAGGAAGGAAGGAAGAATGGAAGGAAGACCTACAAATTCAATACTAGGTCATCTGTAAGATTAACTGTGAAGCTCCCAAAATAGAAGATAAATAGGCTAAAAACCAAGAACACCAGAGATTCATTAATTAAGAACTAGCATTAAAGTGTTATGGTTGCAGGTTTGAATTTGACATTGATTCTTCCATGGAAGCCGTCATTAAGGGAGGAAAAAAGGTGAATCCTGATCATTTATTTTAATTTGGACAATATGCAACTTGAAACAAAAATACCCTGATTTCAGATGATCTGAGCATTTTCAACCATACCGTGACCATGTTACTTCAAACCAGAATCAAAAGCTTCCAAATAGATAAAACAGTGAACAGATATCTTAGAAAGAACCCCCCCCACCATTTTAAGTCCAGAAAAATCTCCAATTTAAATTGAGACCCAGGTGTAAGAAGCTGACATACAGCAGAGAAGAAATTCTGATTCCTGATTATATTGAATCAGGTCAAATAACTGCTTCTCATGCAGAAGAAATTAATAATGAAGCTGTGTTAGTTATAGTGGGTCAATTATATTCTAAAACTTTCGTTTTGCAAAAGCAAAGAAAAATTCTGCTTTGTTGACAAACAGGGCAAAGAGAAAAGCAGGGAGGGGAGGAAGAAAGAAAAAGAAGAAAACTGTGGAATGCAGTAACATACATTCTACTTGAAAGGCCAAATAATACAAAAATGCCAGAATTTGCTAATGGAGTGAATGAATTTTGGAACTCTATTTAGAAAATATTATTTAGGAAAAAAGAATCAGAATTGATAGAAGAGGGAATTAAGAAAAGAAAAGTTCCCTAGTATGGACATTTAAAAATATCACTTAGGGACTGTCATTAGGAGGTATCCTTTTTTCCCTTAGACTAACACACTGTCAACATTTTGTGATCATCAAAAGCACATTTATTGAGTGTGGAGGTAATCTGCTTCAAGATGTAACTTAAAAACAAGGAAAATGAATTCTGTAGATAAGAGATGCTTTGGTTTTTCAAAAATATTTCATGAAGGTGCTTATCCAGATTCTGACTAATGAGGAAAGTTCAAGTTTGTAAGATACCAGACATGGAGATAATAAGGTAACCTGATACCATTTTGGATGCCCTGGTAAACTTAATGTGGGGACCTCAGGTTAACAAATACCGTTTAAAAAGAAACTGTTTGTGAATCAAATGATACTTAACTGGAAGAACTGAAAAATTTTCCGAAAATTTAAAAAATGAAAGATTTTGGGTTAACTACAAAGAATAGAATGCTAATATGTAATGGACTAATTAATTCAAAATTAACAACTGCTTAACACATACTAAAAGAAAAGAAAGATGCAATATATTTTTTTAATGTAGCAAAAACATATTGTTGTGCTGACTGAAAAAAGAAGCTGCATAGAAAAATCCCTTTAGTTTTAGTAGCCAAGTGCTGATCTGAAACACTTTTTCTGAACTCTTGATGTCGAAAAATAAACTGAAGCACACTCTACGGTTCTGATATAGGCTGACACCCATAAACATCCTTAAGACAAAGTATGCTGCTGTGGAGAGCAATCTTTGTCTGTTTTAATACTGTGCTGGCAAAGGGGGCACATTCTAGAATAAGGGTGGCAAATCGAGGGAAAGCTCGATACAGAAATGAGGTGGATATGACTGGGGTTTCAACACAATAAAATATCAGTTCAGCTAGCATTCAGTTTGAGAAACTGCTGATATGATTTTATTCGGGTTTAATTGTTTTAGAAAGTACTATTTTTATGGGTTTAGACTGCTGCATGTTTAAATATACTTACAAGCATGTTTGTTTCACAAAATGAGGAGTGCTCTCTCTATGATCTGAATGTTTATGTCCCCTCAAAATTCATGTGTTGAGCCCTAAACCACACCACAAGATGGTGGTGTTTGGAGATGAGGCCGTTGGATGATAGATACTTAGGGTTAGATGAGGTCATGAGGCAGGGTAGGGCCCAGATCTGATGGGATTAATGCCCTTACAAGAGTCACCAGAGAGTTTGTTCTGTCTCCCTCTCTCTCTCTGCCACATAAGGACAGAATAAAAAGGGAGTCATGTGCAAGCCAGGAAGAGGGTTCTCACCAGAATTTCTGATTGAAAGGTGAGACTTTTTTTTACAGCTTTTTTGAGGCATAATTGACCAAAATTATATATATTTAAGGTGTACAATGTGATGTTTTGACACATGTATACATTTATGAAATGGGTACAAGCTATTTAATATATCCATCACCTTACATATTTAGCAGTTGTGTGCCTGTGTGGTGGGAACATTTAAGATCTACTCTCTGAGCAAATTTTAAGGTCAGAAATACAGTATCGTTGACTACAGACATCAGGCTTGGATCTTCAGAACTTACTCATTCTGCACAACTCAGACTTTGTACCCTTTGGCCAACATCTTTCCAGTTCCCTCACTCCACAGCCCCTGGCACCTACCATTCACTCTGTCCTTTTATAGGTCCAACTCTTTTAGGTTCCACATATACGTGAGATCATGCAGTATTTGTCTTTCTGTGTCTGGCTTTTTTTTTTTTTTTTTACTTAGCATGGTGTCCTCTAGGTTCATCAGTGTTGTTTCCAATGGCAGAATTTCCTTCTTCCAAATGCTGAATAATATTCAATTATATATGTACATGTGTGATAAATAAATGTTATATGTCACACTTTCTTTGTCTGTTCATTCATCCATGGACAATTAGGTTACTTCCATGTCTTGGCTATTGTGAATAATGCTGCAATGGACACGGGAGGCAGATATCTCTTTGAGATACAATCTCTTTTCTCTTGGATATACATACACCCAGAAGTGGTATTGCTGGATCACAGGGTAGTCCTATTTTTAACTTTTTGAGAAACATCCATATTGTTTTCCATAATTACTGCACCAATTTACATTCTCATCAATAGTGTACAAGGGTTACCTTTTGGCACATCTTCATCAACATTTGTTATCTTTTGTCTTTGGATAATAGCCACACTGAGAGATGTGAGGTGATATCTCATTGTGGTTTTGATCTGCATTTCCCTAATGAGAAATGTTGAGGCATTTCTCAAAAAAAGACACACAAGTGGCCGACTGGTACTATATGAAAAGTAGGAATATTTTTAATGAATGTTGCTAAGTAGACATTCATTAGATTTAAACTAACTTACATCCTCTACTAGACATTTCTAATAATAGATTTCATAACTTAAAAAAATTTTTGGCAATCTAATTTGCATTTCTTTGATTACCAAGAAGCCAGGACATTTTTCCAGAAGTTTTCTGATCATTTTATTTCTTCTTTCATGATTTGGGATTTCATATCCCTTGCTTATTTCATTCATGAAGATTAATTAATTTGTTTATTTTTACTAATTGGTAAAAGTTTTACAGGTACGTTATTAACTTATTTCTGAAACATTTGTTGAAAATATTTTTCCTAGTTTATTTGTCCTTTAATTGATAAATAAATAGCTACAGAGATTAATTGATAAATATATTAATGATATACTTAACTCAGAAAACACTCTTAATACTATCTAATATGTTTCCAGATTTCTCAATGGTCCCTAAATATCTTTAAAAATTTTTTTAAACCAGGACTCAATCAAGGCTCATATAAGGTTAAGGCTCTTTCATCTCTTTTTAGTCTGAAACAGTCCCTTGCCTTTTTTCCCCCATGACATTGACTTCTTTGAAGAGACTAGGTCAGTTACCTAGTAAAATGTTTCACATTCTGAATTTAGCTGTTTCTCATTAGCATTATTTTACTTGCATACAGAAATTTAAAAATTTTATTTAGTTAAATGTGTCAAACATTTTATTTATAATCCTGGCTTTGGTGTCATTTTTAGAAAAGCTTTTCCTATTTTGGTTATATTAATGTGTATCTCTATTATTTTCCAGTAATTTTATCACTTCAGGTTTTGTACTTAAATCTGTAACCCATCTTATTTTGGTAAAATTGTGAACAGATTTCTTAAAAGATTTACCATGACACTTGTGAGAGTTAAATAAGTTATTAGGTGATGATACTGACAACCAATTTTGCATGTAATGTTAACATGAATAAACATCTATTTAGTGCAACACTAAATCATGCAGGTAATGTTATTTAAGTGTCATATATTTATTTTCTTTGTCAGGTTTCAGATACTGCATCAAACAGAAACTGCATCAAAGAGAGGAAAAGATTCTGAGTCAAATTACAGAATAATCAGTATTCAATTTTATGTCCATAGTTTATTCTATTTTATTATTTTCCCCCAAAAGACTCACTCACATTCTTCAAAATAGTAGAGTCTATAATTGTGGTCATAATGAGTGATGATTTCAAAATATAGGTCATTTAAATGAAAATTAGAAGAGGAAGCATAGACAAACTCACGACTTACACAGAATGCAAATTAGAATAGATGTATGAATGAAGAATTTCTATCATCAGATAAACCACTCCAATGTTACTAGTACACTGGCTGGTAATATTTCTAACATACTCTTAATTAGGACTGAGATTCTTTCTGACAAGATTTTCCTGACCATTATGTTATATAATTTAGCTAACTTTAAAGGAAAATTAAATTACCTCTTCCTTATGAAACATCCTGACTTATGTTTACATGTTTTTAATATTAGATTTGGTTTACTGAAGGGCAATAGCCAATGATGGGAAATACTTAAGGTAAAAGGCTTTGAAATTTTTATAAGTACCAGCTGAGAAGCTGTGGTTTATAATCTCAGAAAACCTGACTTGCAAAATGTCTGCTCACGAGAAAGCTAAAAGTAAAAAGACAGACCGTTCCAAGCTTTGGTGAGAATTTTTAGATGTGGATTTTGGGAGTGTAATTAGCATTACCTCTTTCAAAGAAAAAAAAACCCATGGCTTTATTAACTCAAGCTAACTATACATCTATCCTATGATCCAGCATTTCACTCATAGGCAGTTCCCCAAGAGAAAGGAAAATCTATGTCCACCAACACATCATAGACAGGAATATTCACAGCAACTTTATTCATAATAGCCCCAAACTGGAAACAATGCAAAATCATTCAATAGGAATATGGACAAGTTGTAGTCCATTCATACAATGCAATATTGTACAGCAATTCAAAAACTACTGCTACATGCATCACATGAATGCATCTCACAGATACTGTATGATTTTATTCACATGAACTTAAAAAAACTGCCAAAACAACTCCATGATGATGGAATTCAGAATAGCAGTTATTTACATCTTGGGGGTGAGGTTGGGTGAGAAGACGTATGAGGGAACCTTTCCAAGCGATGGGAAATCATCTGCATCTTGATCTAGGTTCTGTGGTTCATGGAGTGTACATATATGTAGGAATTAAGTAAACTGTATACTTAAGATTAGTGCATTAACTTACTGTGCTGCCTCATATGAAAAAAATTCTGTTGTTGATGCTTTTAACTGTATGAAGGTTAGAATAAATACATTCAAGTTTCTGCCACCTTAAAAGAAGTCCTCAACCAAGGACCTGCCTCCCAGGACCTGCCTATCCCGGTCCTTCCCTTTACAATCAAAGTTCTTTCAGAGATATCTGTAGTCACTGCTTTTATTTCTAATCTCCCAACCACTTTCTTCAACCGCTGTCCTCTCCCCTTCCGTGAAGCCCTTGCCAGGGTCCCTATTATCCTTGCTATCAAATCCAAAGGACAATTTTTTGTTATTTTATGACCTCTCGGGAGCCTACCACACTCTTGACTGCTTCCTCCTCCTTGAAATTCTCTCCCTTGTTCCTGTTACACTGCCTTACATGGTTTTACTCCTGCCTCTCAGGGTGCTGTTGTCTTACCGTCTGTTCTTAATTTTGATGTCCCTCAGGGTTCTGCCCTGGGATCTTCATCTCACACTACACACTCTCCCTGACCCACCTTATCTGTTCCCGTTACTTCGATTAACACTTGTAATGTTTACTTCCAGCCCAGACCTCTTAACTGAAGTCCAGGTCCCTTGACCCAACAGCCTGTTAGGCATTTCCATTTTGATTTCCCACAGGTACCCCAAAATCGATGTTACTACCCTGCCCCCAAATCTTTTCCTCTTGTTTTCACAACCTCAATGACACCTCCCCATTCACTCAGATGGCTTGGTCAGACCAAGCCAGAATTTTGTTATCCCTAATGTATTCTCCTCTTTCTTTCCTCAGATGCAATTAACCACTTTGATTCTACCTTCTGAATTATGCTCAATTTCCTCTGCTTCTTTCCATTTTTTCTACATTAACCACGTTCAGATTAACATCACTACATAAATTACACCAACATCCTCCTAAGTTCTGACCCCTTCCAACTCATTCTCCATGGTAAGGCTAGAGTACTTTCTAAAGTGAAATTTGATCATATTATTCCTTTGCTTAAAGCTCTTCAGTGGCTTCCTATTGTCCTTAGGATAAAATTCAACTGTTTAATATGGTTTACAACATGCTCTTGATTACCTCTCCAGCCCAATCTCTCTCTTCTGTTCACTGATTACTGCACTACAGCCTAATATTAAAACTACTGTCAGTTCTAAAATGTGGCATGGTCTCTGGCAGGAAGTAGTAAATCAGGAGTGTCTAAAGCATCACCTTTTTGGCATTTCTAGAAAGGGAGCGTTATTGAAAAGTTTTCTTTTTTTAAGTCCTCAAAGTCTACCTGTTGTACAGAAATACCAAAGACTTAGTTTTTGCCACAGAAACTAAAACTCGGGACTTAAAATTAGTGATTGAAGACTATGGCTTAAAGGCATCTGTCCTTCCCTTTTCTCTGTTCTTTACAGGAAGGGTAGAGAGGGTACCCTTTTCTCTGCCCTCCACACCCTCCACATTTGTCTGAGCACAGATGCCCTGGGAACAGCCCTCTCCCTGCGCCACTCTGGCAGCTCTAACAGAGCTGTCATTTTCTTTCATGACCCTGCTTCCCTAGACATAGTCATTGCTTGAGGTGGACACCAAACTTCATCGGATTCATCACAGCACCCACCTCTTGCCCACAAGCGATGAGCCTAGAGATAGGAGCAAATATGTTCCTTCTCTGGGACTTTTTTTTTTCCTTCACTTTCTCTCCAAGTGGAAGGAGCTGGTCTTGAGTGAGGGGATGAACAGTCACAGAGATGACAAACAGAGGCTCCTCATGGTGTTTAAGTTCTGGACTCCGCTATTATGCAAGTTACTCCTGAAAGGACTGGAACCTCCCTATCCTTCCTACGTCTGATTGCAACACTGTCATGGAGTTCTTATCCTCAGAGAGTGCGATTAATTCTCTTTTTGGCCTGAGCTACTTCAGCATTGATTTCTGTCACCTGTAACTAAAAGAATCTTGTCTAATATAGAGTAAAATATTTCTGTCTTTGCCGTTACTACTGCAAGGAAGCTCCCCAAACATCTCTCCATCTGCCTAAATAGTCAATACACAAACTCTAGATGATGTGGTCATGTTCCATCAGGAGATGTCTTTCCCCACATAAACTACGTGTGTCCACAGATTGTCTCCTCCCCCATTTCACTTGTTCAGAGGATGACTCTGTGAAAAGTTCTTGTCGTTACCCGACTTACGGCTCTAACATGATGACTGTTTTCAATGTGTCTTTCTGACGTGTGTTGACTCTCCTCAGCAGCCTTGTACTTTTACATTAATGTGTCTTGTGCAAAGTAAAGAGGATGGAGAATCCTTCGCTTAGAGTTCTAGCAGTTTTTGAGTGTTTGACTGTACTTGAGTGGACTCTATACATTTAAGACATGCTCTATTGAAAGAGTTATGTGTTTTCCTATGTATATCATATGTCTTCTAAACATTTTCCACTTAACTCTTATGAAATTTCCATGTAGTACCATTTGTAAAATGGGGACACGCCTCCTGCTGTGGTTCAAAAGGCCAGAAATACGACATTAATAGGCGTTCTTCCGCATGGAAGAAAATGTCTGGAATAAGGTAGAGGAGTTCTCTTCCAACATTTGCTTCACATTTGGATGAGGCCAAAAGGGGGTGACGCGTGTGTAACTGACAATTGTCATATACGCTTAGTAACTTTGTATTTATTTATTCATTCATTGTTGTGATGAAAATGTAGTGCCATAAAATGCTGACAAATTCTAGACACAGAATTCAGATTGTTCAATTCATGGTGCTGGAAGGGACATGGAAATTGGATACAAAAGAAATTGTGTATGTTTCCTCTTATTGGTAAATAAGTGATGCTCACATGGGAAGTAGAGAGTAAACAGCAGGCCTAAGACGCCCGCCCTCCTCACTAGGGGAAAATGAATGGCCTCAAGCAGAGCTCCTTATAAACATGCTAATGGTATTTTTTAGTGGAAAGATACCCGAGAGTCCCTGTCTAAAATACTAATGCTTTTTGGCATCATAGACCTGGTCTGTCTAGACTGTGTATTATAAATAAACTGGCAGTTTATGGCTTTATGGGGCATGGCTGGTTGGAGACTGGAAGGTAGTCATGTACACATTTTCTATCTGTCTAGCTAAAGGAGTATAAAAGTGGGAACCCCCATATCAAAATGATCTGTGTGAGAACAACATGTTCACGTAAATTGTTCAGAACTCAGTGGTTAATGTGAAACCAAAACACGTTGTAATGCAGGAAAAAGGGACAGTTTTGGGAAGCTGTGTCTGATGGACTCAGGCTTCTCCAGAAAGGAATAGGCATCATCTGTGATGGGTTCTTGTTAGTATCCTTTGTGTCATTTGCAAGGTTGGTACTGAGTAAGATGTGTGGTACTCGTGAGTCTGTTCTGACCTTTTGGCTCTTGGCTAACAAACCATGTAACATAAGAAATAAGAAGCTGATGAGTGTGGGCTATCAGAAAAGAGGAAGAGTACAGATTACTTATAAAAATAGTGCTGTGAAAATGTTTTGATATTTAGAAATAAAGGGATTCCTTCCTTGGATTACATACTAGAACAAAAATAAAAAGGAAAACCCATAAAAAAAAGAATGAAATAGAAAATGTATGAAGTACTTCTGATTTTGTTTTAGGGAAGCTCTTTCTAGGCAAAAATAAACCCACAAATAAATAAAAGATGAACTAGCAGAAATGATAAACAAAGAGCAGGCTGAGGAAATATATTTGCACTGCATCTGACAAAGGTAGATTTAGTATATTAAGAATTAAAAATCACTGAAAAAAATTAATACCACCATAGGAAAAGGGCAAAGGTGATGAACGAGTAATTGCCAAATGCAAAAAGATAGAGTGTCAATGAACGTGAGTACAACCACATTACTTATCAAGAAAACTCAAATGAAAAAATGAGATGCTATTCTCCATTATGCTGACCACACTTAAGAATGTTACCATCTGATGATGATGACCAGGATCCCAGAGCACAGATGCTCTCGTATGCACTGCTGGTGGGGAGGGAAGGTGGCAGCTGTGGAGGACAGAACGTGCTGTGCGGAGTGCAGTGAGCTCACGGCCTCTCGCTGCTGCACCTTTGGGATCCACCCAGGCGTTCACGCCAATGCCACATTCTGCAGAGCTCCCAGCCAGTGACTGAGCAGGGTGGGCCACTAGACCCCAGCCACTTCTGCCCAATGTAGGACTCCTCTAGCAGGTCGTCTTTGCTCAGAGGCTGCTCATTGGCCTGGCTGAGACTTTTTCAGCACTGCACTGCAATTGGAGGCTCTGCTGACCCATTCCTCCTTCCCTCTCACTCTTCTTTCACAGGTGTCAGTCCTGCTGAGAGCTTTCCCTTCGTACTCCTGTTCCCTCACCCGTAATCCTTCACAAATGTTTCTCCCAATAAATATCTTGTATTTCTAACTTCATCTTAGTGTCTGCTTCCCAGACACCTGAACTGAAGAAAATCAGTAAGTATAATCTTTCTGGAAGTCAACACAAGAATACTCTTTGACCTTCATTTCACTTCTAGAAATTAACACTAAGGAAATCAACAGATATGCTTATAAATTTTATGTAGGATTATCTAACAGTATTGTTTATAATCGAAAAAAGTAAAAATAAACTAATCATAAAGGATTGGATACATTGTTATATCCTATAAAGTAAAACAATATAGATGGTTTCAGTTTTAAAGATATGGAATGTTATTGTACTTATTAGTGAAAAAAATGTTTACAAGTGGTATATAAAATCTTCTTAAAATATATGAAGACAAAAGAACAAAGTATATATCCAAGGATGTAATTTTAATTTTCTTCTTTGTGCTTTTTCCTATAATTTCTAAATTTTCTACAATGAACACATTATCTTATGGTAAAAAATACATCTTATTTAACTTGTACCGATACAGGCATTTAAAAAACAGGTGGGAAAATATATCAAAATATAATTAGTGGTTATTCTTTGGGTGATGATGTTATAAGTAATTTTATGTCTTCTTACTCTCGTGAATTTTTCAAGTTTTCTGAAATTAAAAATAATGTTAATTAAAATTAGATTTCACTGATTTTTTAAAGCAATGCATATCAATTTAAAATGGTGCTTGAACAATTGGACATCTGCATTTAAAAATATAAACTCAGCCTACTTATATTTTGTACAAAGATTAGCTCAAAATAGATCACAGACCCATATATAAAGCATAAAAAAAATTTTTAAAGAAAACGAAAGAAAGTCCTTTTGAGTCCTTTATTGTCGTGAGTTAAAGAATGAGGTCTTAAACAAGACACCAAAAGCATGCTTCATAAAAGAAAAACTGATAAACGGAAGTTCATCAAAAAATTTTTTAAATTGGTCTGTGAAAGACACTGTTAAGAAATTGAAAATACAAACCTCAGACTGAGAAAAATATTTTGCAAATTACACATCTGACAAAGGACTCATATTCAGAAAATACAAAGAACTCTAAAAACTTGACTGTTGGGACACAAATAACCCAACAAAAAATAAGCAAAACACTTAACCAGACACTTCACTGAAGATATGTGGATAGCAAATAAAGCATAAAAAAAAGATGCTCAATATCATTAGTCATTAGGGAAATTCAAATTACAAGCACTAGATACCTCTGTATACTTTAAGAATGGCTAAAACAAACAAAAACTAACAATACTAAGACAAGGATGCAGAGAAACTTTAAGTCTTACACATGCTGGGTGGAATGCAAAATGGTACGTCACTTAGGAAAACAGTTTGGCAGTTTCTTATAAAATTAAATACTTAATACATAATTGCCAAATGACCCAGGCATTCCACTCCTTTGGTATAAATGAAATGTATGGAAGTAAATGAAATAAGTAAATGAAAATTATATTCACACAAGAACCTATATATGAATTCTTGCAGCAGTTTTATTCATAATCACCCAAACTGGAAATAACCCAAAAGTCCTTCGTTTGGTGAATGAATAAACAAACAGTGGCATATCTGTATGATGGAATGCTACTGAGCAACAAAAAGGAATGAATGTTGAACAACATGAATGAAACTTGAGTAGAATCAAGTAGAATTTTAAGGAGAACAGATAAGTGAAGGAAGCCAGAGTTAAAAGGCTACCTGCTATATGATTCCGTTTGTATGACATTTGACAAAGGCAAAATCAGAGGCATGAAGACCAGATCAACGTGTTCCCGGGGCTGGGGATTCCCAGAGGGACTGACCACAAAGGGCAGTGTGAGAGAATGCTTTGCGGGGATGAAACTCTTCTGTATCTTGATGTTGGTGGTGCTTACACAATGCCATGCATTTGTCAAAACTTACAGAAATGTACAACAAAAAAGTAAAATTTATTCTATGTAAGTCAAAGAAATGTTTAAAAGATAAAAATAAAGTAGGAACACTAAAGGAAAAAGGTTGGAAAATGTTGATGGTTGAAGCTGAAAAAATGGTTTTCAATCAGAACTTTGATATAATATTAATTAAAATTACCTCTCTATATGGTTTAGGTTAAGTGGATAAAATAATGCATATCTCATGCATAAACTTTTGAAATTCATAAATCCACAAGAAAACATATTAAAGTGAGGGGAAGAGGAGCTTTAATAATTAATTGCTTGAGACAGTTACACCCAAGACTGATTTCTCTCCTCTTCCTTTCCTCTCTTTCCCACTCTTCCCACGCGGCTGCCTTCAGGCATTTAACACTGAATCAAATTTTCATGTGGGTCTTCACGTTCCAGGCTTTAAACAGTATATCAGAAAGCTTAGAGAGCAGTTTGACGAACCAGGGAGAGATAGTCTTCATATGATCATCTCTCTTATGGGTTCTTGATACAAGTCAAGAGCCTAACACTGAAATATTTCTGTGAAAGAATTTCCATCATAATTTAGAGCAAAGTGGTCTGTGATATAGCTTTCTGGGGCTCTGACTTGATCCAGGGATAGAAATGAGAGAAACTCACGGCTGAAATATTCCTAGAATATCTCTCTTGAATATAAATGATTTAGCCAAGTTTCTACGGAGAAGTAAAGCTCGGAGACTCCAAAATGAACACCCCTAGCAGGTACAGTAGACCCTCTCCTACCCAGTGTCACTGACACTGGTAATTGGGTGGTTAGTAAGTCAGCTGTAACTGTATCTGTATCTTACACTGTTATTTTAAGCTGAGACATAATTTTACACTCATCCACCAGTTTTCTGATGAAAGGCTAAGTCTTCTATTTGAATGTGGATCCATTGACTGGGGTTCCCTCATCTGCCAAAAAAAGCCCCACACCCATAATACATCATGTCCAATTTCCAGTTTCAATTTCTGTAAAGTGCAGCAAGAACTTAAAGACACTTGTGATACACACCAAGTGCAGAATCATCCTAAAATTTTATGATTATAGTTTGTAGCCTTTTATAGTTATCTTGTCCACACCTAATTTGATAGTAATTTTTCTCTTAGCAGCTCACTTTTATGGTCACTTTCTAAAGTATTCAGCCACTTCATTTTTATACTAATGGCTCTATTTTTGCTCCTCCTATCTCATCAGATTACCTAGTCAAAACTACAGCATAAACATAGGCATGCTTGGAAAACAGCATAACTCAAGCATAGAAGATAAGCATAGAACGCAAGCGGTAGGGCAGAAGTCCATGGCACGAATTAGAAGATGCTTGCTAACCCGGGCAGTTGTAGGTTTTATGGAGGAAGTGAGAGCTTCCCTTAATCCAGGGACTCAAGGAAGTGAAGGTCAGTTAAAAGAATACCTATAGTAGCTGAAATGTAGATATTCTGTGTTGTTGACTGACAGACGACACGTATGCTTCATATACATTTTGTTTTGAAAAGTAAAGTATGTGATATGTATTCCTTGCCTTGATGAGAAATCACCATCCACACCAGACCCACGCCCCCCACCCCTGCCCCTCAAACAAAGAAAAGTTGCAGGAATAAGTGCAAATAGCACTAGGATTTTCACATGACTACTATTACCACTACTACAACACGTAGATGAATTTTTAAAAATTTTGAATGTACGTGGCAATGAACACCAGAAGAAACATAATCACCCAGGTTACACAATTTCTTTTTCTCCATGTCCTGCCCCCGCCCCCTCCCCTCCCACCCAGCATAGCTGATGCTCACAAGGTCCCTCTCAGAATTTTCTTATTTCTCCACTTCCTCACCATGATCATCACTTCTCGCTCCCAGTGGAGGCTGGCCCACAGAAATCAGAAACATCTTGCTTTTACTGCTGCGACTACAGGCTTCTGTCTTCAAACGCAGCCCTGTTCCAAGGTTATGCGCCGTTTTGGGGCTGTTCCTTGCTATTTAATGAGGATAATACCAACCCAAAGAGACTTCTGGACTCCAGTTCTGAAATCCCTGCTATGCAGGGCAAGACTGTTTTGACTTTGGGAGTTAAAAATAATCTCTTTCTGCAGAATAGAGGCTTAAATTGGCACCTCCATGGTAATTTTTCAGTCATGACTGCACCCCAAAAGCTTGTCTATATGAACACTCAAGGCAACTAAGTCTCTGAGTCTTTTTGTGTGTGTTATCCATTTTGATTCCCAAGACTCTCTTCCAAAAGACTAGATTTTTGCCTTTTAAAAAACTGACATTAAACTGTTCCACTGACAGTTACTGGCCATGCACATCCAGCTGCTGCTTGTAGCCACCACCTAAAAGATGCTGGCAGGACCATTTAATCTCCGAAAAGGAAGATCTGCATCGTCCTGTCTGCTAGAGAAGGAGGATAAAAAAGTCTAGTTCAGTTCAAAATTCTAAAGGGGAATGAATAGGGATTTGAGGAAGCCTTACTGTATGCAGTTTAATAGCAAAGCTGTGTTAGGTAGCCTTTTCATCATTTAATAATCAAATTTTATTTACAGCTTTTTAAGCTGACTGTGTATTTTGCTCTTTGATTATGATGATGATTAGCTGGAGAGGTGAGCCTGGTAGGAAGCATCCTTCCAGAAGTTATTCATACTTGGGGTGAGAGCAGAACCAGTCCTCCCCCAAGCATTCATTCAAGTTTCTTGCAGCCATTACACCAACTAGGGGATGCACTGTATATGTGACATTCAAACTGGGATTGGGCATCTGATGCCCCGCAAAACCCACTGGTCCCTCCCTCCATCCTCCTCTTGCCAACATTTCAGCAGCATTTGGCACAACCACCACACACTCCATCCTCCCATCTAGGGCCCTACAACCCTCCCTTCCTGGCTCCTCCTCAGCCTTTGCTGGAGCTCTCCTTTCTTCCTAAACTTGCTCAGCCCTTAGCTCCTTCCTGTTGTCTATCTACATTATCTCCCTGAATGAACTCATCCAGTCCCTAAGTTTTAAATACCACCTCCATGCCAGTGACTTCCAAATTTAAATTTACAGCCCTGACCTTTTCTCTGAGCTCCAGACTCATCCTAATGGACATTAGCGTCTAATGGATATTAATGGATGCCTAAAGGAATCTCAAAGTTATTATGTTCAAACAGAGCTTTCTATTTTGCTCTCTCCTCCCCCACAGTGCACCTCACTTAGACCTCCCTGTTTCATGACGTGGTGCTACCATCCGGTCAGCTGCTCAGGCCAAAAACAAAGGACTCACTTTGGGGATTTTTACTGAAGTGTAGTCAATTTCTGGTGTACAGAAATAATAGTTCAGTCATACACATACATGCATATATTCGTTTTCATATTCTTTTTCATTATAGGTTACTACGAGATATTGAATATAGTTTCCTGTGCTATATACCATATGATATCACATATATGTGGAACCAAAAAAAAAAGACAGGACTCATTTTTGATTCTTCCCTTTCCCTCATCCACCACTCCCTCCTCACCCCCTCCAAACCCTCACTCCGCCTGGAAGTCCTGGCCTCACCTCTAAAACCATACTTCTCAAGTAAGCCACGACCACCTGAGTGACTGATTCCTCTCTTGCCCTCTCCAGACTTTCCCCACATATTAAAAAAACATAATTCTCATCCTCCAATGGCTTTTCACTGCAATTTGAATCAAATCCACTCTTCCCTGTGACCGAGCAAGGCCCTGCTGAGCTAGCTGTTAACTCTCTCCTTGACCTTGTCTTGTCCACCCTCTCTCCCCTCTCCGGTCTGTCAGGTTCTGGAACTTGCCAAGTCTGTTTCCGCCTCAGGGTCTTGGCAATTGTTCCTTCTTCTGTCTTGAATGTCCTGCCCCAGATCTTCACAGGGCTAGTTCCTCTTACCACGCAGGTCTCACCTCAGATGTCACCCCCTCAGAGAGGACTTCCCTGGCTGCCCAAACCTTTGCCTGGCCCTGGATGTGACATATTTGTTGTCACATTAAAAAATAAGTATTATTACTGTAGTCTTTGCACACATACCACGTTTGTCATTATCTTGTTTGTCTTCTTACTTATCCTGTGTCTCTTCTAGCAGATATAAATTCTGTGAGGGTGTATCACATCTGCTTTATTTTCTGGGGTATCCCCAGTGCCTGGCACATAGTAGGTGTTCAAGAAATCTTTGTTGAAAGAGTAACTAACTCAGAAATAGGCATGAGAAGAAAAGACTGGAGTAATCTCTGATGTTTACTTGGAACCCAGTTTTATTTCAATATGTCTAATCACAAAGAGGCATAAGGCTTTGAATGGCTGTGAAATTGCTCTTAAAATCCAGGTCTCTTGAAGGCATAGAAGTTCATTTAGGAAAGAAAAAATATCAGATGATCTTTATATTTAGTTCCTTACCCTGCCACTTTCAAGGACAGTGGTTCTCAGCTTTGGTTGTCACTGGGATCATCTGGTGGGCTTGGGCCACACTCACTCTGAGAGATGCTGATGTAACTGATGGGGGCTGCAGCCTCCGCGGCAGTAGTTCTTAAATCTTCCTGGGTGACTCTAATATGCAACCAAAGTTGAGAATCCTTGTTTGAGAGGCTATTTTTGGACCTCATGAAATATGGTTTCCAAAGCCCATGAAATCTGGAATTTGCCTTAGAACTGAGTTGTAGAGGTTTCCACAGCTTCTTATTCATGAATACAAACAGGGTGGGACATGTCTACTTTATCTTGGCTGAGTTTCAGGATCACCAACCACATCGGTCTCTCTAAAGCTGGGAAGGCAACAAAAAAGCTGATGACATTTCAGAAGCAGTAAGAAGAGAACTGAATGCAGGTGAGAAGTGACATGCCACTCAAGAGGCAAGGATCGACGGGGCTACGTGTGTGGTTCAACAGAGAAACTGGTGTGATCATCTCCTGAACCATATCAGTCGAAGAGTGCTCGGGGATGACATCCAAGGGGATGCTTGGGCAGGAGAAGAGATTAAGCGGTAACAGCAGCTTTGTGTTAGCGGCATCTTGAAAATGAAAGCACAAGAGCAGCAGTCCAGATTTCAGTCAGTATGTGTACAGGATGAAGCTGTGAGGCAAGAGATTCCGCAACCCAAGAGCAGCACTGTAGCTGGGGGGAGTCTGGTAACACTGGTGACTCAGGCTGCAGCGTGGGCTGTCTCAGCAGCCAGTGTAGACAAGCCCCCCACCCCCCCCCCCCCGGCTACCCAAATGGACCAGAGCAGAATGGCCTGGCGAGGGAGTGTGCGAGTCACGGGGAGCACCAGCCTCCCCGAAGAATGTCGGATGTGGACTATAGGTAAGACTAGTCCCTGGGGGACTGAGAAACTTCGTTTCACTATTTACAGTGAAATTTATAGACGTATTCGAGCAGCTGATGTGTTTACTTTCTCTGTGAAGTTGGAGGCTAGATCATCATTCTTTTCCCTCATTGTTTTCAAATGAAAATGGTCTTCCAAATACTTAGAAAAGCAAATATCGATGCTTTAACATTCAGCTTCTGGAAATAAAAGGTTATTATCCCGACACTTGAAAAGGTGTTTCCACAATTTCTCGTAGGAGTAACCGCTCTTGATAAAGCCCATTCGGCCCCTCTGCTTTACAGAAGAAGCCTCATCATTTTATGGAGCGCTTTCTGTTTGAGTTTATGAAAACAGACCCTGAGCTGATACAACCCAGGTTCAGCTTCAGGGGGAAAAAGGATATTATAACAAATTGTGGTGGTGCTTTCACTGTTTAGGAAAAGATTAAAACAATGATAACAGTAAGTCACTGTACAGCTCTTCCCGTTGATGGCTCCAGCTTGCAGTTTATTATTGAAATTAGCTCGACTTTAAGTATAGACTTGTCTTTGATGAGCGCTCACCTTTTAACTTTTCTGAAAGGCAGTAAGCAGGGCAAAAAGATTTATGAAGCAAAATCTTTCAATACCTAAGATTATCTCTAAAAATAGTACTTACAGGTTAGGAATTTTTAGTCTTTAGTTGTGCATGTATGCATGTTGCAAAAAAAAGGGCAAAACCTAGCAGGTAGGAAACTAGAGGGCAGAGCAGGAGGTGAATTTCCAAGACGATGAACATTTTTAACACTGTCTAAACATATTAGTCTCTGTTACTCCCATGTTATCACTGCAGGGGTCCTCTAAATCACCTAAATCTGCTGTGTGGTTTGAAAAATGAGATTACCTCTAATTCTTGCTTTGCATCATACTTAAGACCAGGGGACTCAACTTTATAAATGCAAGGAGAGGCCCACCACACACATGAACAAACCAGATTTTTTTTTCAGGATCTATGAATTTTTATCTTTGTGATCCCAGAACCGGGTACTGGAACCTTCACTGTGTTGCACACAGAAAATTGAATGATGAGTGTAGGTGGAATGAATGAAGGAAGAGAGAGGGCGTTTCCAGACTCTGGCTTAGAGCAGCTGTGACCCTATTGCATGGGGTGACTCTTCACGTACTGCAGCTGGATTGGAAAGCTAAGGAGAGCATCCCTAAGTCTGCAGACCTCTGAACCTGGGAGATGGTAAATAACACATTTTCTGAGTGCTGAGTTTTGGTTCCTTCTCATTTTGCAAATTGATGTTGCCCATGGCTTTGAGTCATTAACCATAGATTTTTTTTAAATTAACAGAATAAATAAAGACATTTTTCTTTTTAGAATAGCTTGTAATTTTCCTTAGACACCTCTCATGAGGTTTTTCCTAACACTGCAGGAAAACAGAAAAATACAGTTACATATTTTTAAACCATTGTTGTTCTCCAAGAGACATTTGTAATTTTCTTTGGCCCTCCAACATTCAGCCCTTCTTGTTGGGAGATTCCCCATTATCAGTGGTGCTGAGGGGGTCACAATGTCCCGCTTCCCAGTACGGAAGCTGAAAGGAGCCACTCTTCCTTTCCTCCCTGCAGCCAGGATGCTGCCCAGGACCAGGTGCACAGTCCTACCAGGGTTTGAAGCAGCGTGTGTGAGCCAAGAGGAAGGATTGGTTAGGACTCATCTGGGGCAGCAGCATCCATCAGTGGCATTGGCAAGGGCAATATCCTGGCCAGCCCGTTTCTGCTGTGTAGCCTTGATTCATGTCCCTTTTCTAAGCCCTCCCTTAACGCTCCACCATTTGATTGTATGATCCTCACCTAACCTTCCAAAATATCCTATTTGCATAAGCTATCTAGAGCAAGCTGCTCTTGTTTGCAAAAACAAAACAAAACCAAACCTTAATACATCTCCTCGATTACTGATCAATAACAGAGCAGTTATAAAAAAAATAAAGGGGAAAGCAAAAAGTTATAAATTATCAAATAAATTTGAACCACATTCAGGTATTATTTGTGTTCTTCCAGTTGTGGCACAGGGGAAAGTCCAGTGTTCTTTGAATCAAGAGGTCATGAGTTCAAGTGCTGACCTTGCCATTTATTGACTATGTGACCTTAGGCAAAACAAACTCTGTGTGTCTCCATTTCCTCACCTATAGTGTAAAAATAAAAATATCACACAGGTATGATCTAAGGATAAGATAAGGTTATTTTTATCATTAAGCACTTTTGAATCTTTGTTTTAAAATTGAAGTATAGTCGGTTTACAATGTTATGTTAGTTTCTGGTGTAAAACAGTGATCCAGTTATGTATATATTCCTTTTCATATTTTTTCATTATAGGCTATCATAAGATATTGAATATAGTTCCCTGTGCTATACAGCAGGACCCTGTTTTTTTATCTATTAATAGTAGTTAGTCTCTGTAAATCCCAAACTCCCAGTTTATATCTTCCTACCCCCTTTCCCTCCTGGTAATCATAAGTTTGTTTTCCATGTTTGTGAGTCTGTTTCTGTTTTGTAATAAGTTCATTGTGCCATGTTTTTAGATCCCACATATAAGTGATATCATATGGTATTTTTCTTTCTCTTTCTGGCTTACTTCACTTTGTATGATGATCTCCAGGTCCATCCATATTGCTACAAATGGCATTCTTTTGTTCTTTTTATGGCTGAGTAGTATTCCATCATGATCTATATCTATATCTATATCTACATCTACATCTATATCTCCACAACTTCCTTATCCAGTCATCTGTCTATGGACATTTAGGTTGCTTCCATGTCTTGTCTGTTGTCAGTAGTGCTGCTGTGAACATTGGGGTGCATGTATCTTTTTGAATTAGAGTTCCCTCCAGACAGATGCCCAGGAGAAGCACTTTTAAATCTTAAAGCTATTTTTATCACTCCAGGCCAACAAAATCTCTTCTATATAATCTCATTTTGTCCATAATCCACATTTGTTATATATTTCCTAGTTTCTTCTTTGCATATACCCTAGGAGGTGAAATACTTGAGGCTTCAAATTCTTGTTTTAACAAAATATCTTATTATGACTTCCAGTGTAAGCCATAAAGCTTAAACTATGTTGAAAATATGAATAGGTAACTTTCTTGTTTCTCAGTTTCAGAAGCTAAATTATATCTGACCCAACTTCTCTCATCCCCCTACAGGCAGATTTACAGAGCAGAGCTCAAACCACAGCTCACTTGCCTGTTAATCACCAGATTCTTCAAAGTTACCATTTGAACTTTGGCTTCCATCCCAAATTCATGGTTGAAACGTGTTTTCCCAGTTTATTGATGTCATTTGGTATAGAATTAAAGACCTGCCATAGAGGCTTGTAAGTGGGCCCAAATGGAAGTTTTCTGGTCATGTGATACAGGCACAACTAAAGGAAGATTGTGAAAACTGAGGCAGAGATGCAGAGATGCAGAGGAAGGGAGCTGGTATGATGCTGGCCTAGCAAGGATTACAGTCTGCAATCTGGTCATTGGTCTTGGATGATGTCACATCAGTTGTTTCTGGGCAGTTGGTGTAACTCTTCCAGCAGAAGGCAGGAAAAAGAGGGGGAAGGAAAGAGGGTTCCATGGGGGGCTGCTCTCCATTGCCATGGCCTGGGAGGACCTCCTTGGGGAAAGAGGAAGGGAGATGCCTGGTACCATGTTTGTTCAGTGGTTCCTTTGTCTATGCCAAGGGTTCTCAAACTTGTCTGTGTATCAGAATCACCTGGGGATATTTAATAAATTCTGGAGCCCAGGCCATGCCCCCACCTGTGAATCAGAACCTCTGAGGGTGGGACCCAAGCCCTGATATTTTTTTGAAGCTCCTCAGGGGGATTCCAGTGGGCAACACAAGTTTGGGAACCCTTGGTCTATGCTGTTCTCAGATCCTATTTATGTCAAGAAAGCTTGTGAATTGCAACCATCAATGTCAAAGTTTCTTTTTTTCCATTTCTCTACCTAGTCTTAGTTCTCTTGAACCTTGAATCTGACAACAAAGTCAAGATACAGTCATTATACTGTGTTGTTTTGAAAACATTTCTTAAGGCCTAATCACTTTTCTAACATCAAAATACTTGCTTTAAAACCAAAGTCATTTTCTAGGGTAACTGCCTTTCTCCAAGGCTCCTCATTCCTCTAAGGCACTTTTTCTGAAATAAAATATTCTATTCTTGGTGTCAAACCACAGAGGGATTATTCTTGAGTACTTGAAATAATACTCTTATTTTAGTATGGAAATGGTGGGAAAAAATACATTTTTCTAATCAAAATATAATCTTCCAAACTATTTTTGTCCTTTCCCTCCCAAACTGTTAAAGCTCGAAACTTGTACGATTCTCTTTTTGTGGCTTATGATGAAAATCTTATCGATCCCGCAAGGTGTTCCTGATTTAGGATACTGGGATAAGGTGTAATAATAATAAGAGCTGGCGTCGATTGCACACTTGTTCCATGTTTTGCTTGGGGCTTTACCGACATCACCTCTTTCAATTCTCACAGCGATCCAGGGAGGTCGGTGCTATTATTACTCTCAGTTTTTGGGGGGATAAACTGAGGCTTCAGGGGAGGAGGATGCTGTGAGGTCACACACTTGGTTAAGCAGCTAAGTTATTTCCTTCACAGAGGAATGTGTGAATGAGTGAAAATTTACTGATCAACTGTATGACAAAAGGTGTGCTAAGTCTTCGCATGGATGTCTCTCATTTTATCTTCATAACCACCAACACAGGCAAAAAATATGACAGGAAGCTCTAGGGATGAAAAACAGATCAAAAGTCTTCTCTCCTGGCTCTCTGTCCTCCCAACTTGCTTGCTCCTGTTTCCTCTCTAATTATTCTCTCCAGTGAAATGGGAGCAGCCCCACCAGGACCCAGAACAAACACTGCAGGGAAAATGCATTCTCTCACTTTTTCCCTCTAGATCAGTAGTTCCAAATCAGGAAAATGAATGAGTCTAAAGCTAGTCTAATTTTGAAGGTGACCTAGAGGACAAGCGAGGCATCAGGGTTTTGCATGTAGCTGCCCCATAAATAGAAGAGCTGCAATTCCACACAGACAAATGTAATTATTTTTGAAATTTTCTACAACTGTATTCAAGCCTGATTTTCAAGGCTTGGCATGCGTCAGTAGATTTTTCCCCTTAATATTTAATATAGAATACTTAGAAAACACCAATATGTAAAAAAAGAAAATGAAAATCACTTAAATCACTTATCCAGAAAGGAAAAACTGACGATTTTGGTGCATATCCTTGCTATTATATTGAGCTATATAATTTTCACTTTTCCCCCCAAATAGAGTCATACTGTAAAACTGTTTTATAATCTGCTCTTTCCACTTACTGTCATTTTAAATGTTTGCACAGTATTCTAGCACCTGGGTGTATTGTTACTTATTTAATTCTCTGTTGGATATTTAGATCATTCCTCATTTTTCACTATTACAAGTGATTCTGTAATATACTATCCACATTTTTACAGCTTAAAGGAAATTTAGAAAAATGGTAAGAAAACTAGAGCCCAGAGCAGTCAAGGGATTAAGAAAAATTACTCGTTGAAATCTTGGCTGAAATTCTAACTGGATTACCAGTCTGGGCTTCCTTCCTTTATACCAGTGGTTCCCATCCTGCAGAGATTTAAAAAAATATTATGTCCAGGCCTCTCCCATAGAGGGGATCTGGGGTATGGAATCCAGCTATCAGTATTTTCAAAAACTCCTCCAGGAGCTCTAATGTGCAGCAGAGTTAGCACCACTGCTCAACACTGTGGGGCTTCTGGAATGAGAAGCCCACAGGGAGGTGTCCTGGGAGCCTCTCCACATTTCTCCTCCTGCAAGTTAAAGGGGGAATCTCGAAATATCCCACAAGTAAGTAGTCTTTCTTGAGTTAACAGTACCCAAATATGTTACTCTGGCGACTTCTCAGTCACTTTTCACGGAATATTTGGTCCCGAAAGTTGAAAGACAAGTGCATATTCTTAGAACTGCTCAAGTTTTCGAGAGCTTTGGATGTTTGTTTTAGAGCTAGTGCAGGGGAAGGGTGGGGGGGCCAATGAGGAGCTGCAGCTTGAGGGAAAACTGAATGTCTCGGGCTTTTCACGTGTACTCACAGCTACAGACTCCCGTAGCAGGAGCCCTGAGCTCGCCAAGGCTCTGATCCCGCGCCTGCTTGGTTGCAGCCAGCCTCCCCAGGCACCTCCAGGAACCCTGGGGTTGTATTTCTGTGACATACTGGTACGTATCTAAACAGTCCCATTAGTTGCTCACCAGAGCAGTAAGCCAGCCTGAGTCTTCAGCCCCAGGCCCCAGCTGTCCCACAAAAGTGCCAGATGAACTAGAATTGGCCGTCACTGCCACTGCCTCTTCCTGGCTGCGGTGGAGTCAGAAATTGATTGTACCCTGAGGCTGGGGAAAGTGAAGCTCACCCACCCCTCCTTCAAGTCAGAGACCGAAAATTAGAAAAAGACTGCTTTGCTATGCCTTCTGTGTATTTGGAGAAGCCTCTGGAAGCAAAGTTAACTGAATTGCAAAACTCTAGCATTTAATGATTTAGCTGCCAGTTCAAAGCCACAAGTTCCATTCCAGGGCCTGGGTTGGAAAGAGTTTCAGGGCTGTGCTCTACCTAGAATACCACTCTCTTAGAAATCATAGCGCAGTGCCAGATGCCGTCTTCCTTCACGGTGGATTTGCCCCTGGGGACCCCCTGAGGTCCTGTCTAGGATCTGGACCCTTCAGGTGTGTATCATGCATCAGCATACCACCTGAAGGTAACCGAGGGGCCACAAACGGAGGAGATGCATGTCTGTTTACAAGAGAAAGATTCCTTGAAGACAAATAGTAGGATGATGGAGAGTAGGACCTATGGGGCTGTGGACAGGATCATGGACTGGAAGGCAGGAGACCTGGCTTCTCATTCCGACTGTGTCACTCACAGGCTGTGTGGCCAAAGGCAAGTCACGTCACCTCTCAGAGCATCAGTTTCCTCATATATAAAATTGGGATAATAATTCCCAGCTCAGAGAGGTATAAAAGAGATTAAATGACTTAATAGTTGCAGAAGCACTTGGCATCCTGTAAAGCAAGAGACACCTAGAGTGACAGTGGGTTTTATTTATTCAATAAAGGATAAGTGCACCTCTCAGGGGCCTCTAAGTCTCCAAGAAATCAAGGGACATTAGACGGCACTCACCTGAGCTCTAAAGGTGTAGGACCAAAGAAGGCCCGCGATGGTAGGGAGCAGGAGGAGTCTTCACAGGACTACCTGGGGAGGACTGAGCCCCAGGACTTATTCCTCCAACTGCTTGAAGGGGCATGGGGAGGTCACTAGGGGGAAGAGCAAGAGAAGAATGGATGATCCCCTGGGCTACATGCAGTCTTGAGTCTGGAAGGGACACAATGAGTAAAAGGAAGGTTTGGTGTAGGTTCCACACTTGCAGGCAGAGAAATCTGATCATAGAATGAACCCTCTTTGCTGGGAATTTAGAAATAGCCACCTAGAAATGGCCATGACTCTTTCTTGCAAATTTGTCAGTGTTTTGTATACAGCATCCTCTTTCAGTGAAGTCCTACTAGCTACTCAATCATATAAATATTAAGAAATCAGGTTAAGAGAGTATTTTCTCCTCCTAGGATCTCATTTCGATAAAGTAATATATGCATGTCCTACATTTAGCTTTCATGTGGAACTCAGACTCTGTTATATATCTGACAGGCTATTTGTCTTGATTTTGATCATAATAAGATCAATGGCTCCTGTTTGATACAAAAAAGTAATGTGTGAGGTGTATGATAATTTAAATAATTGTCTCAGTAAAAATAAAGAGGCTCTTTCAAGCAATTTGACTCAGGAGACAGGTATAAATATTGTACTTTCTTTCCTTAGGTTTAATTCCAGAAATGTTTAACATGTTTCTAAGGCTAATTAAATATGTTTGGCCTTTGTTAACTAACAATTTTAGGCCAAAATATATTTCTCTGTTTGTTTTTCTATTTTTGGTAGTGGTTTTTGTTTAATGAGGTGACAAGTATTGGCAAGTTTTAATACTCCACAATGTGCCATTCTGAAAGCGACAAAGAAATTGAGAAGGTGATGCAGTTACTAACACAAACCCAAAATGAGAAGACATCCTGACATCTCTCTAATAGTTCATATCCAACAATCTGCAGATATTCTGAGCAAGCGATCAGGTGATAATTAACAGAGATAGACACTGATGGCTGAGGGCCGCTTTTAGTCGGCAGACTTTTGGTGTTGGCCAGCTTAAAAATCATGCTATTTCATGCACAGACATGAATTTATGGATTCTCTTAAGGAAAAAAAAGCCACGAATACGGCACATTTGGCCAACCTTTCCACATGGGAAGCAGTAATCAGTGGAGCCTGGTGGCAGCCTGCTCAGATCCACAGGCATGTACCCTCCAGCCCATCACTTCCCCACCTGGCTCGCTTCACTTTTGCACATCACCCATCTGTCCCTTCGTGGATCTGAGTTTGGAGACCCTGAATTATATGCTGCCTCCACCCCTGCGCCTGTGTGTTCCCTTCAGCTTCATCCCTTTATCTCGTGGCAGTGCTAACTCCTTAACCAGCACAGTTCCCAAAGAACTAATTACTTCCTCCTTTCCTGTTTTCTTTCCTCTTTTCCGGCCCAGTCATTCTCCTTCCCTGCATCTTTTCCCCTCACATCCCACAGTTTCTTTCTCAGCAGTCAGAGAATGCCTTTAAAATGGTGAAGCGTGAAGCAAGACTTTCCCTGAACGAACTGTGGTGACATGTCTTTCAGAAAGATTACACCTCAACAGATAATCTGCACTCACTTCACATTTTCACATCAGATCTGCAGTGGTATCTGCGCAATCACCTAATACTAACATTTAGAGAATAATTTAGAGCCACTCTGAGTCTGAACAGACTTGGTAACTGAAAACATATTTCATCCTCAGAAAACAAAAGACTGAATCTATGAATATAAAACCAGTTGGTAAGGCTCCTTCCGTGGAGGGAACATTTGCGGAGTGATTCTGCATTAAGGTGCCTGCTGTGGCCTAAAAGGATCTGAGCAGTTTCTCATTATTCAGTGATGGTACAGTATTCAAACAGACGCAGCCATTTGAGCTCAAACTTCAGGGAGTAAGAAAACAGGATTTATGGCAGAAAAAAAAAAAAAAAAAAAAGCTCCACGCAAGTCACCCGTTTTGGAAGATACAGCAATCCTGTGTCACATCCACCTCCTGACCCTCAGGGGAGGCGTGGAGGAGCCCTGATCCCGGACCACGTGCTGACAAATAGGATCCACCTCAACTGTCCCCTCCCTGTGCACAGAGAGACGTCTTCCCAGGGGTCCACTGCTGGTCTCCCCACAGCCACGCTCTCAGAATCATGAATTCTGGGGCTTTCGGGCCTCTGCTATGGTCAGGGGAACTGACCCAGGGTAATGATTAATTTTACCTGTCAGCTTGACCACAGGATGCCCAGACGTGTGGTTAAACACTGCTTCTGGAGGAGATTGGCCTTTGAATTGGTGGACTGAGTAAAGCAGACGGCCCGCCCCAATATGGGGGGGAGGCGGCACCACTCAATCCGCTGATAGAGCAAAACGGTGAAGGAAAGCTGAATTCTCTCTCTGCCTGAATGTTGAGCTAGGACATCCTTCTCCTCCTGCCCCTGAACTGGGACTCACAGCATTGGTTCCCCTGGTTCTTGGTTCTTTGGACTTTGAATTTACATATAACTAAGTGGCTTTCCTGGGACCCAGTTTGCAGAGGGCAAATCCTGGGACTGCTCAGCCTCTGTAGTTGTGTGAGCCAATTTCTCATTTTATACAACCTCCCCCCACACATACACCCCCTATTGGTTCTGTCTCTCCGGAGAACCCCAGCACGCCCAGTGCGGGAGACATCTTCCACTCACCTGTCAGCCGGGTGAGTGCTTCCCTCTTCACAGTACAGCTGTCCCCATGCAAGGTGTACAGCCCCAAATCACAGCCACAGAAAGATTCTGACCTTCATACCTGCCTCATCTAGCTCCCTTGGCAGTGAAAACTCTGTTGTGGGCTCAAAGGGAAGGTCTTTCTACATCAAACGCTATTTTTGAGCAGGACCCAGATGGAGATGATCAGAAAACCAAAATAAATAGATTTTTATAAAAGTTAATTAAGTGCTAGTAAGAACAAGAACAAGAGTCTTAAGGTGATTTATCCTCGACTCACTCCCCTAATACTCATTTCTTACCCCATCTGCTTCTTGTTACAGCAGAACAGGACAGTGAATTTCTTTTCCCAAATAATTCCCCTCGGAATAGAAACAATGACACAAAACCAAAAATGTTTCAAGTGTATAATTCAAGAATTTCTATTTTCTACCTAAATTTTCTCCCACATCCGAAATGTTTTGGTGAGGGTGAGGGGGCATGGTTTATTCTTTACTTCTAAGACAGTAGGAATTTTTATAGTAATAGCACAATGGAAATATGATATCAAAAATAATAAATCAGAAATTATCTGTTTACCGATCAAGAATATCTGAGGGAGAAAAACAACACCAGCATCATACAATCCCTCAGCTCAGGGAGTAGATGGCAAGAATGGAAGTGAGAATTCCAAGCCAAGTTGGAGTGCTGCAGCATTAGACCCACCAAGGGAATAAGAGTCTAAAACTCGGAGCCTGAAGCTCTAACAAGCCGCCGTTCTGGCCAAAACCTGGAAATCCCATGAAGGGAGAAATTTAGATAATTACTACACATCACAATTTTAAACTCCACTTGTGAGGAGAACAGGAGCTCTTGTGGGTTTATTGACAAGGTTTTTTTTCTTCTCTTTTTTTTGGTGGAGGTACTGGGAATTGAACCCAGGACCTTGTGTATGCTAAGCATGTGCTCTACCGCTGGGCTATATCCTCCCCCCAGTTTTGGGTATTTTACGGATTGGTGTGTAGAGATTGGCCTGGTAATCTCTTCCTGTTCTTGTTACTGGTGAGCCCTTCCCAGCTCTTCACCCAGCCTGTGCTACTTTCCGGGGTGTTCCCATCAGCTGGTGGGAAGCTGACTCTCCTTTGAGCCCCTCCAGCCCTTGATTCCTCCCCCTCAGCTCTATTTCTCTTTCACCCCTGTACTCGCCAATGTCTTGGAGTTGAGCTGGTGGCCGGTGTCACTGTGGTAGTGGGGTGTCCTGCTCCTCCCCAGATGTCCTCTGCTGGGAAGAAGCAGGTTGATTCTTGAAACCCAGAATTCAGCCTCCCTAGACCTAGGCCAAAGTCTGGGACATTTCTAGAACTTTCATAGGCAAACAAAGAAGAAAGAAGGTGCCTGAGGATGGAGTGAGTCGCGGCAGACATAGTACGGAGGAAGGAAGTCTGATAAATCCGGGGCCCAGAGAGAAGTGCTGAGGCCTCAGGAGTGCAGAGCCAGCTCTGTTCACACTCAATTGGCAGCTTGAGCAAGGCCATAATTTTGTTATTTTTTTCCTGCCTGCCTGTTTTTCCCTTCTTACTAGCCAAGGAAACCTGAAAAACCCTCAAATCAACTGTGTGCCGGCTGAAGAGGCCCTTGTGCTGAAGTGTGTCCAGGGGAGGAGGGAGACTCGGAGTGGGAATACTCGCTTGTGGCAGGGGCCGGGAGGGAGGCAGGCCAGCCAGCCCCGAGGCCGCTCCAAGAAAGGAAGGGACTGCGGGGGAAAAGGACAGCCCAGCATGGCGTCAGGAATAAGGACTCTGGCCCCAGAGAGACCAGTGTTCCAACCCCAGCCTCACCAAATATCCTGACGAAATATCTCAACGTTTTGCCTTAAAAAATACTTCGCATGTTGGGTGCTCTGGAAAGCTTCCGGATGATGCATGCCTCATCTAGATTCAGGGTCAGCCCTGGAGTCGTATGGGCTCTGGATGCGACCACTGTCATGGAACCATCAGGGCAGGTCACTCGGACCACCGTGCTGACATGCTCCAACTTAAGAGAGATCCCCAGCTCCCAGCTCCCTACACGGTGGCCTGTGAGTGGGCCTCTGCAGGCTGGTCTCTGTTCCTTGTCGGTAAATGCATTTCTTAGCCAACGTATCTTACTTTAAAACGTTACCACACTGGGTTCTAAGTAAATATTTCAGAGGGACTCATTTAATCATGGAGAAATCTACGCAAGGACACAGCCCACTGTTGGCTCTAAGCACATCTAAACTCCTATTTCTGCTTCCTCTTGGTTCATGACAGACAAATAGTGTCCCTTAAAGTTTACTCATGGCAGGAAATTCAAGGCCAAGCAAATAAAAGAGAAAGGACATTGCTACTTGCTCTCAAATCTCAGTCCAGGCAGCGGCATCCTTCCCTTTATGAAGTGGTCTTTCCTGCCTACACCCGCTCAGGCAGGGCCAATGGCTACCTCCTTCATGCCTGTACTGGATCATCTATGTCTTTCTTTCTTTCTTTTTGTTGAAATATATAGTTGATTTACAATGTTGTATTAGTTTCAGTTATATATATATGTATATATATATATATATACATATATATGTATATGTATATATATATATTTACTTCCTTTTCATATTCTTTTTCATTATAGGCCATTACAAGCTATTAGATATAGTTCCCTGTGCTATACAGTAGGACCTAGCTGTTTATCTATTTTATATATAGTAGTTAGTATCTGCAAACCCCCACTCCCAATTTATCTCTCACCCTCTCCTTCCCACCCTGGTAACTGCAAGTTTGTTTTCTATGTCTATGAGTCCATCTCTGTTTTGGAAATAAATTCATTTGTGTCCTTTTTTTTAGATTCCACATGTAAGTGATGTCGTATGGTATTTTTCTAAAATTTCCTCTGTTTAAATATTAATGGAGGTACTGAGGATTGAACCCAAGACCTCGTGCATGCTAAGTGTGTGCTCTACCGCTGAGCTATACCCACACCCCACCCCTCACCCCTTTTCTATTACAGCATTGACTGCACTGTTTGGCAGAGATTTGTTTACATGTCTGTCTCTACACAGGTGCTACGCGATAAACTCCTCAAAGGGCAGGGGCTTTGTTTTATTTCTGTTTATACTTCCAAGCCTAGCACAGTGTCTGGCCCACAGTAGGTGTTCAGTGTTTAATGAATAAATGGATAGGCCAATACACCAAGAAGGGAAAGGGCAGGAAGGGAAGGAAAAGGCATCTCCTCCCACTTCTTTTCCCCACTCCAGCACCCTTTCCTTCATCCAGGCACCCTACCCTTCCTGTCTCCCCAGGCGGGCTAAAGAGCCTGACCTCAGCCTCAGGAAGCATCCCTTTGACCTACATATTGGGAAATTTTGTCCTCTCTAGATAGCTAATATGGAGAGAGATGTCTGTCATTTGGATCATGAAAATTGTAGCCAGGAAAGCCACATGCACAGTCCTGGCCAGTGAGATGTTCAGAAGTTGCTGTGTCAGGCTTCGGAGAAAGCCCTTTGAAAAGAGACACACTCAATTGTTTTATGTCTTTGCCTTTGCTCTCTGACCTTCCTACTTGCTGGCAATGTGGACACAATTTCTGGAGCTGAAGCAGCAGTCTTGGGACCTTGAGAAAGAGGCCTGGGTTATTACATAAATCTCAGTTCTGATATCTTTGAATCATGAACCAGTGCATGCTAGCTCCTATCCCTGGGTTTATAATTATGTGAGAAAATAGGCCTTTATGTAAGTAAGTCACTGAAATCTGGTCTGTGTTACTTGCAGCTGAAGATAACTGCAAACTGATAATCTAGTCTTCTTTCTTTTCCTCAGACACACCAAGGTCGGTTCATTTAGGGCCTTTACACTTGCTATTCCTTCGGCCTGAAACGTTTTTCTCTCAGATCATCACATGACTTGTCCCTTCTCAAAGTCAGATACCAAGTTAGAATATCACCTTCTCGGATGTCACCAAATTGCATCCATCATTCTTTAATATCGTTCTATTTTATTTTCTCCATTGCATTTATCACTATCTGAAATGCCCTCTCTTTGCTTGTTTCTTATTTTCTTTGTCCATTCAGGTGGCTATAACAAAATGCCACAGACTGGGTGGCCCATAAACAACAGAAATTTATTTCTCATGGTTTTGGAGACTGGGAAGTCCAAAATCAAGGCATGAGTGTGGTCGTGTTCAGTAAGAACCTTCTTCCTGGCTCATGGCCAGTGCCTTCTCTCTCTGTCCTCACAGGTGGAAGGAGTGGGAGAGATTTCTGAGGCCTCTTTTATTTAGGGACTGATCTCATTTAGGGGGACTCCAGTCTCATGGCCGAAGCACCTCCCAAAGGCCCTACCTGCCAATATCATCAATCAGGCATTAAGATTTCAACATATAAATTCTGTGGGGATACAAGCCTGCAGACCACAGTACTTCTTCATCTTCCCCACCATGAATGCAGGAAGCATCTCTATTTTCTTTCAGAACTGCTAAGTCTCCAGCACCTAGAAAAGTACGTGGTATATGGTGGGTGCTCTATGGATAGGTCCCAGAAACAGAGACGACTTCCAGAGTTGGAAAGAAATACATTTCCCCATAGAATGTACTACCATGTGTTGAATAGGTTTATAATCGGGGAAATTATGGGTTAAATGCCATCTAGGACCTGACTACTGTATATAACATTGTTTATATGAGATAACAATTTCTCTTAATGAATTCATTATAATCTTGATCATAGATCATCTTGCAGCTTATCTTCATACCTAGAAAACCCTGCCTCCCTCATTTTATTCCTAATAGCTCATCGGATTTCAACTCCTTGATGGAATTTTTTTCTTTGATTTAAAAGAAAGTTTAAAAAAAATTTTTTTAAAGAGTCCCACTCAATCTCTGGTAGGTTTTTTGAATTGATTTCTTGAGTGCCATTCCTTAGCCCCCTTGCTGGCCCTATCCTATTTCACATCCTGTCTCAGGAAATTTATACTCAAGCCCTTTCAAAGGCACCTTGCCTTTTTTCCTGTCCTCCCAGTGGCTCCTGAAACTCTCATCTTTTCCATAGGCCTATTTAAAAGCAGCAAAATCTTCTTAATCCCATGGGGACCCTTCCATCTGCTCTGGATTTCAGTGTGAGGAGTGCTAGCAGACAGTGAGACTGCAAGTAAGACCTCGATATTTAGAAGAATCAATTACTCCTTTTAATATCTAGAATATGCTTTTCCATATAGAAACCACAGATAGAGACTAACAGAATGGGCCATCTTGTTACACACACGCCTGCTACATACTCTTAAGGAATAAAAAGCAGACTAGTTTGAGTAAGTAAAGGGTTTACAAATTAAATGGTAAAAGATAAGTCTAGGAACACAGGTTGGGGACAGAGATCGTTAGTTGTTTGGAAATAGCCACGCTTCCCCTTTTTCTTAGTAACGAGGTCCTCCTTTTATTTAAGGTGACAATGATAAATGAATACATCTCCCAGTCTCCTCTGTGGTTAGGTGCGCCCACGTTACACGGTACTGGAAGAAGTTTTGTTTGGGTTTGCTTAAAGAGAGGGGACCCAGCTGGGAAGTGTGGCCCTTTCCCCTTCATCCTTTCTTCCAGTCTGGAACTTGGACTGATGGCTGGAACTCCTGTAGCAATCCTGCATCACAAAGTGGGGTTGAGGATGGAGGTCACAAACAGAAACACTGATTTCATGGCCCCAGTGCACCAGTTCCGAATTCCCCATTCTGGGGCTTCTTTTCTGTGTGTCTTCAAGCAACTGCTACTTTGAATTTTTTGTTAAATATAACCAAGTATAATCCACTTTGATACTAATGCTCACAGGGGAAGCTTTAAAACAATATCCCGGTGCCCAGCCTGCATCCCAGATCATTTATATCAGAAACTCTAGGGATGGAATTCAAGCATCAACAATTTTTTAAAGCTTCCTGGGTGATTGCAGTGTACAGCCCAGGTTGAGAATCACTGCTTCAGGCTGACAGGCCTCATAGTTAGCATGCTCAAGAATCTCCTGGGGGATAGGGCAGTGTTTAAAAATTGGACTTCCAGGCCTTATTCCCCCAAATTTTGGTTCTTTCCATCTGAAGGCATCCCAGGTGATTCAGAGACAGGCAACCCAGGGATCACACTTGAAGAAACACTGCTTTTAGTAACAGGGCATCTTTGGAAGTTTTAAAGCAAAGAAGTCACAAGATCAGAGGAGAGTTTTAAGAGGATTAGTCTGGATCCAGTGAATAAACTGAAAAGAAGTGGGAGATTGATGGTGAGAGACCAATTGGGAGGGACTATAATAGCTGACGGCCTGAGGGGATGTGATTCTGAACTAAGTGGGTGGCCACAGAAATGGGAAAAAAGAGACGCACGGTAGACACTGAAAAAGATAAAACGCTACAGGACTTGGTAACTGACAGAACAGGACTGAGGGGGACTTCAAGATACTTATTTTTAGTGACTGAAGAGTACACTGGGGGATGATGACTTCTGGGATAGTATGTATTTCCCCCTTTTGCTAAACTCAGTTACATTGCTGTGGATTATTAGCTTACTATGTATCCACACCTGCACATGTTAAGTTGCTTTTTGTTCACCTGATTGTATCTAGACTCTCTTGGTAGATTGGAAACATTATTTGCTAAATCAGCTCTTCTATTTAAAGGCTCAGACATTTTGTCCTAACAAGAGTCTATTTCACAGATTTTAGTGTCTGTTTAGAAATATATAGAAATATATGTATATGGACAAGCAATATACATGTGTATATACATATGTAGGTAAGCAATTAAATATTTTTCATGAGGTTTTTACTTTTTCTAAAGTCATATTTTGTAGAGCAGAAAAAGTAAGTGAGTGGTTTAGTTACTGCTCTGAGCTCTGCTTTATGTAGATTTCTTTTTCAGATGACCCACAACAAAACTTTCAAGGGCTAAAAGTTTAAAGAATGGATTTTAAAAATGATCTCAGGGGAATCGTTATTTAACTATTCAATGTAAAGCCACCAAGCACACAGATGTTAGGGTGATATTTTATCAAAGAACCTCAAACATAATTACTTTAGGAGTAATTCTAAAACACACACTGCTCACTGATGTATTGTCATAATGAGCACATATGCCTCAGAAATGTCTTAGGTGTGCTCTTCCAGTCCTCTCTTATTTACAAACCAACATAATGGTTTTATAGTTACAAACCAGAAAAAATAACAGTCAAATGTAATAGAAAGATCATAAAATATCAGCTAACGTATTTGCTCAATTTTTACTAGTTGTTCTTTTTGTTTCTTTTATTGAAGTATACTTGATTTTTTAATTGAAGCATATGACACCGTTTCTTTTAGGAATAGATTTTAAAATCCCAAGTAAACTTAATGAACAAACAAGGTGCACATCCCCTCACTGAGCTCACCACTCCACACAAACATGAATGAAACAGCCTTGCTCTCTTGGACCTCAACATTGTAAATAATGAAGTGACGATGAGTTTTCCTAAAGTTCATTTAAGAATCAATTTTCTCTCTAATTGGAACATCTATTAGAAGGCTCTAACAAGGTGAAAGTCATTAGATCTATTCAAAACACAAAAGGGCTAACCTTCAACAGGCCATGGGAGAGCGTGTGTCTAGATTCCATATCACATTTCCCTTTGTTGTTAAGAATAGCCCCCTCCTTTAATTTGGTGTCAGTCCTTTGTCACTTGCTCCTGAGTATACTTATGGCCCTTAAGTGGAAATGCTAGCCTCACTGAGGGACCACCACCCGCCCAGTCCTAGCCATGCAGAGAGGAGGTGAATGCACTATATGTGGCAGTCAGGTGCCCCTACTACTCCCTGCAATATTCTCTTCGGCAGTTGGATTTTGTTTCACTTTCAGACACCAGTAATTAAATTGGTTACAGCAAAGTGCTGACCATGCTGGGGATTCTTTGTGATTCATTTCATACAAAAAGAATTCTATTTCATGATAGAATTTCATGGTCACAGACCCCACCCCTAATATGAGCTACAATCTTACAAATGATAAAATACCAGGCACTGGGAGGTATGTGCAAAAGTGTTGAGAAAGTATGTAGACAGTGTTGGGCAAAACTCTGCCCTAATGGGCAAAACAACCCAAAGTGTGCTGCATACTGCAGATGGGCGGAGGGAATTTGCTATGGGTTGAATTGTCTTGTTTCCACTCCCCAAATTCATATGTTGGAGTCCTAACACCCAGTGCCTCAGAATACGACCTTATTTGGAAATAGGTTGGTGCAGGTGTAATTAGTTAAGTTAGCAGGATGTCATACTGGTACAGCAGAGTGGGCCCCTAATCCAACATGACTGGTGTCCTTGGAAAAAGGGCAAATTTGTACCCCCCCAACACACACGGAAGAGAACATGTGGAGATGAAGGCAGAGATGCTTCCATGAGCCAAGAAATAACAAAGATTGCCAGCAAACCACTAGAAGCTAGAGGAAAGAAACAGATACATCCTCCCAGCCCTCACAAGGAGCCAACCCTGCCTAACCTTGATCTTGGACTTCCAGCCTCCAGAACTGTGAGACAAGAACTTTCTGCTGTTAAAGCTACTCAGTCTGTGGGGCTTGAGTACCGTAGGCCTAGAAAACTACCACGCAACTGTTCTCCCACCACTGTCCTGACGGATAGCAAATTCTTTTGGTGCAGATACAGCTCACCATATGGAAGGGACCATAAAGGACAGGTGGGTGGCCTGGCATGCTGCCAAGCAGGCCTCTTTTACTCCACCCCAGGTCTACTCCGTCATGTGGACTAAAGAAAGCTGAGTGAGTTGGCTGCATGGTCACCAAGCCCTTCTTCCCTTCCCTACCACCCCAGGTAATCGCTGCCATCGCAGCCAAAGTGCTGGAAGGCGGCACCCCTGACTCAGCCGCAGCTCTGTGTCCTCATTCTCCCACCTCCTCGCGTCCCAGCAAACAACACAGGGAATGGGCAAGAACGAACTAGAAGGGGAACTGGAAAAAACAGGGCAGAAAAGTCAAATAAGAGTCAAACAAAACTGAAATAGACCAAAAATTAAATAAATAAGTAGAAGGAAAAACAGGAGAGATGCAAGGAGAAAGGAGAAAGAAAACACCATAGGCATGGTTGGCCAGAAAAATCGTTGCTGAAGGAAAAACCTTAAAATCTGTGGGGATGGGTTCCTAGAATAGTCATTAGATTGTTCCAGGAAGCCACTAGGAAATTAAGATTCTCCTTGAGATCGTAGTTATATGCACATCTTGAGAAATTATTTCTGGAATTCAGTCATCAAACTTCCTGCATGGTGTTTTTTTTTTTTTTATAGCTGAGTTCTGTAAACAAAATCTATGTGATGCTACGTGAATTAACAGAGAACGCTAGAATGATGGAGCCAGATGACTCTGAAATCATTCAATTCAATTATTGAGGTGTAAGAGAATTTGAGACTCGTCCAATGTCATGCAGCCTATCCCAGAGCTAGGCCAAAAGATTTTGTAAATATGATTTGTGAAGAATCTAGGCTGATTTACACAAAGAAAATATTTCTGAACTTAACTACTTTTGACCCCTCACATCTCCATATTGTCTTTCAGATATTAAAGAAGAGGCCTTTTGAGAAAGCCGTCAGGAAAACTTCAACTTAGAAAATTCCTCGGAACATAATGGAAGAAACTAAGGTAAACAAAATTCTATTCCAGCTAAAATATTTATTTGAAAAATATGTTATGGATAAATTTATTTTTAATATAAATGTATCCTGACCACTTGAATTCTAAATTTCTTAGTAATTACAATAGGAATACTAATTGAACTTAATAACATTTGCTATATGCGAGGCAGTCTTTTAAGTGCTTGATGTATGTCACCTTACTTAATCCTCAGATTACTATATGATTTGGTCCCATGATGTATTAACCTTATTTTGTCGATGAAGAAATTGAGGCAGAGGTGGATATCTTTGCCCATGTCACACTGTTTGTGAGTGGTAAGGCTGAGATTTGAACACTGGCAGTCTAACTCTAAAGTCTGTGTACTTAACCATTGTACCAGACTGTCACTTACCACCCTATGAAGAAATTTGCGTATCAGTCCACACATATCCCTCATAAGTGGTAAAGCCAGGATTTTATCCAGGTCTAATCTGATTTAGAGTCAATGCACTTTCCCATCCCAGCTATGCTGCCTCTCACATTAGTGTATTTAAACCTCACTTTCACTGTAATCAGTGGCCACCAACTAAGGGTAGTGGTGTGAAGACTGAGTGCGACACAAACACCACAGAAGCAGTCCAGGAAAAGGACCCCTGAGCACGAGCCCACCAGCCATGGCGTAAACTCGCAGGTGTGTTGGAGGCTGTTGGCTCCCCTGGTCACTCCTAGCTTGCGTGCTGTGCTCGTCTCTTCAGTCTCAGGGGAGGGTGTGGATGATGGAACAGACACTAGACCAGGGAGCGAGAGACCAGGCTTCCAGCCTGAGAGCAGCCTCGGACTGGCAGAGTGCCCCTGACGGGGTTGGCATCACCACCTGGCTCCTCCCTCAGTCCCCCCGGTACCCCCAGGAGTGTGCATGACAGCAGTTTATGGTGAGAGATGTGGGATTCAGAGGGTTAAGTAATTCCATCAAGGTCCCCAAAGTGGTATTCAGTCCAGGTCTGCCTGACTGTAAAATCTTCCCATATATGCCGCCAAGTTGCCTCTAAAGTCATTTAAATCCTCGAAATCCCAGATTCCTCAAATATAAAACAAGGGCATTTTGCTAAGTCAGCACTCCCTGTATGACAGAGACCTAGGGATTCTTCCACGGTGTCTCTGAAGTCAGCTTTGGAAGGAAGTCCAAGGAGGGCCCAGATGGCTGCGGACCCCATGTGCACACGCGTGCACGCGCACACACACACACACACACACACACACACACACACACACAGAGAAACACCGAGCAGTGCCCCTCTTAGCTTTAACACCTCAGAGAGGATCACAGTAAAGGTACAATAACTGTGGTAAATCAAACCAGTCAGATTCACCTGGCTGGTGCTGTCCAGAAAACATCCAAAGACTTTCAAAGAAAAGGCTGTCCCCAAATTTCTGTTAATCTAAACACAATTCGAGAAAGTGTATCTGTGAAGATGGCTTTCTGACCCAGGCCAGCTAGTGAGAAACACAGTCTGAGTTTCCTTCTCTTGCTGTCCCCATTCCTGGACAATTTCAAATGGGCAGGGATGAAAAGGGATGTACTATTTGTGGCTTAATTTGAACTCATTGTTTTTTCTCTTCCTTTCTATTTATCTTGCTGCATTCTCTTTTTACCCTGTCCGATTTCAATCCTGTCTCCCTCCTCTGGCCCCAAAACCAGGTAGGAGACAGGAAAGGAGTAGTCGGTGTGGGTACGAAATGAATGAATTCATTTACTCCCTCAATTCCTTCCCCCACCTGTCTTCATAAAGCAACGCTTCAGTGCTTAGATGCTCAGATGATTGCTGCCAGGCAGGCATCTTGACGAATGCATGGAGAGCCAAGGTTTACTTTCTCCCATCCCCGTAGCTTGTATCCCTTTCAGGAAAAGCTACATATGTAGAAAAGAATAAAGCCAACAAAAGGCAAGTGTTCATCATGGTGACAGTGATCAGACCTTTTTAAAAACACTTATTGAGCTATCCTTTACACACCATAAAATTCACTCATTTTAAGCGTGCAATTCACTGAATTTTACCGAATATACAGTTGTACAACTATTACCACAATTCAAATTTGGAACATTTCCATCACCCCAAAAAGATACCTCAAACTCATCTGCCGTCACTCCCTGTTCCCACCCCCAGCCCTAGGCAACCACTAGTCCACTGTATGTTTCTGAGGATTGGCTTTCTCTGAGCACTTCACATAATGGAATCATATACTATGTGGTGTTTTGTGACCAGCTTCTGTCATGTTACATACTCTTTTGGAGGTTTGCCCATATGTTAGTACATTTCTGTACTTTGTTCCTTTCTATGTGACACCTTTTTGAATGGCAGCATTATACAAAAAAAAAAAAGATTATGGGTTTCAGAAGCATGCAGATGGGAGGCCAGATCAAAGTTGTACCACTTCTTGGGAAGTTCTTTAACCTCTCTGAGACCCATTTTAGGATGAGGATGATAATCCCTCCCTCAGAGGACTTGGCTATCAATTAGCTGGATTGTGCCGGCAAACCATGGGCACTCAAGACATCCAGTCTTTCTCTCTACGTCCCCAGGAATCTTTGCCTTTGTTACCCTGCATCAAGTTGTAAAATGATTCCCACAGCCTCCCTGCCAGCCTTCACATCAACCTTGAAGTGGAAGCCCTCGTAGCTAGCAATATCCAAAACGGAATCCCACCAAGGGAATCACATCCTTCATTAATGGAGGCCCAGATGGTGAGGAGCTAAAGGGATTTCCTTCAATTATATTGCTGTCGTTTTTTTTGTTTTGTTTTGTTTTTGTTTTTGTTTTTAGAAAGAAGGTTAAACTGTATTTAATTGTTATCCAACGGAAGAAAATGTTTCGAATTCTACCCTAGAACATTTTACAGATTTGGCCTTACCTTTGCAGGGATCTAACAATATATTTTCCCACTAATTCTTATAAAACTGCCCCCAATAACATCAACTTCTGGATAACATGGAAGCCAGTAGTGAAGGGCTATCTATAACCCTCTGAATTAATAAAATTCTCCTCAAGTCCTCAAAACTCAACTTTTAGCGAATAGTTTCAGACTCTTTCTTTCCCAAACCTTTACAAGAATCTGAATTTCATGTATGTCACAAAATAGACTAAATTGAACTCCTTGTTCATTTCTCTACTTCATCTTCTCTGGTTAGAACATGTCATCAATTTGAGTTCCAACTTAAAGGAATCCGGATCTAAACCCACCATACACTCTTAGACTCAAAGTTTACAAAGATGCGATTCCTTAGCCCTGAGCATAAAATTCTCTGTTCTAAACCCGTTTTTCCTTCTGAATCATTATTTCTCTACAGTTTTTAATCCACCATGATTTCCCTTTGTGTTTCTGATTGCTTTTCTTCCCTTCTCCTCTGAGATTTATCACAGCTGCATTTCTTCCCCAGTTCCACCTCCTAGACTCACTCCCAGATTCACTTCCTGGTAAGCACAGTATAACAAAACAGAAAAGGATAATACTTTTTAACATCTCTACCAAATAAAACAGGTTTGCAACATACTTTATTTATCTCTCATTTCTAGGAGACGCACAACATATCATTTTTCATGATATAAAATGCCCGTTGTCAAAAGTAAGCTAGTTATTAAGAGAGATAACATACAGCTTTCTGATGTTTATATACCAATAGTTATCACTGTACATGCTAATGGCTTTGAAGATAACGAAAAGTGATTCTTTTAAATAAGTAAATTGGATATAATCCCAACAAGTGATCAATCTGGAACATTTTCAGGTCAGTCCGACTAACTAGAACTTCTATTCTGATAAGACCATGCTCACAAAGACAAATAGATAAAAGCTATACCTGGACCGAATCAAACATGTAAATCACTGTATTTGTGTAAGGATTCCCACATTCCCTTGCTCTTTATACTGATCTGAAAATAGGCACTGTTAACAAAATGCATGACTAACCTCTCCCAATACTGAGAGGTCAGAAGTGAATGGGGTCTTGAGACAAGTTTTCACTCACTGTCTTATCACCTAAAATAGGCGTGAGAATCCATAAATGTGATAAAAAAATAATAATAATGAGGGGGGACACAAACAGCTTAAATTGAGTTAGTTTTGTAAATTTCCCCAATCTTTAAAAAGCTTTTCTTATGTTAAAACTTCCCTTTCATACACTACAGTGAAGAGAGTAATTTATATCCAAGACTTTATTTTGGGAATTTTATTTTAAATGATATCATAGGAATTTATCTCATAGTATAAATAGTTTATTAAATCTGGGATTTAGCAAAGATTTTTTCCCTACTGCAAAGGCCTTTTGTACAGTAGATGTTTAGCAGCAGATGAGCAGTTTTCACTGACCTCCTGTGCCAATCTTGAGGCATGATAACTTCAGTTTGATGCTCAAACATTCTGCAAAAACATCTTAAGCCCCAAATTCCAATGTGTGGCCAGCATACAGAAAGTTAATTTTTTTAAAAAAAATCACTTAATGACCAAAATCTTCAATATATATACAAGAATCACACAACCTTCATATTATCATTTGGCCTATAGTTTGCTCATAGCTCTCTAGGGAATCCTGATCTCAGGGTGACTGGCTAAAACCCCCACATTTGCAGAGATCATCTCTGAGGTCTTGGTCACTATAAATATCTGTCAGCATCTGTGCATCATGCAGATGAGTTACCAAATAATGCCAAGAGTCTCCTACCCCGAGATGGCAGCAAGTTTTTGGTGTGCCTGGCGGGCCATTTCACAGCCTTTGGTTCTTGTCTTGTGCATTTCCGCCCGGAGTGACGGGCAGCTGACTGAGATGTCCCCGATAGAAATGACCAATTCTCGGTACAGGGCCACTTGTGTGTTGAACTCTTGGACAAGCTGGAAAAGAAGTGAGTTTCTTTCATGAGACACATCATCAGAAAGTTTCCTGTTTTGGTGTACCTAAACAGGGGTTTTCATTGACCCCTGTGTCACCTCCCCATATCTCACGCTAAGGTGCCTACAGATTGTTTAAAGATTAAGGCACAAAGACAAGTGTTTGTCCAAGGCAAGTGTTTATTTTTCTTGGGTAAGTCTGGTCATGGAAGCTCTATTTCCAGAACTACTTGCCCCGACCGTTCAGGCTCAGTTTCTGAAGAGCAAGAACATATTTGGAGAGCTACCAGGCCACTCCCAGGTCACTAGAGTAATGCTGGGAACTCATGCATAGAACGTTCCCCTCTACTATAGCTAGATGTGGATTTAAAGTTGCCTGGGGATAAAGGCCAAAGGTAGGTTATGTTAGGCAAACCGTTCACCTCCCGCCGGCCCCTGAACAGCTCGGGGAGCCTGATGGGAAGACCTGCCACAGCCTCAGCGCTGGAACCTTCGTCCCCTCCGCAGCGCCCGGTGCGCTCTATTTGGATTTGTTTGCTACTGTCTCCCCACAAAGCAGCACCCTCACCTACCCAACCCCTCCCTCCCTGGTGAGCGAGCCGGTCCACCGTAGCCTTTCGTATCTGCCATTCTCCAAGGATGTAGAGGCACGACCTACAGCCGCTGACCCCAAGACACTTGCCACGACACTTCTTTGCAGGGCCATTGCGAGCCGGGTGTCACCCCGAATCTGGTGGACTGCAGATTTAAAAATAGTGCATGTGCACGTGATCGGCATGGAGGAGCTGAGGGTGGCGGAGTAGCGGCACTTAAGCAAACGATTAACATACACGATTCCCCTACCTCTCCAAAAAAAAAAAAAAAAAGAAAGAAAGAAAGAAACGCATTTTTCACCTACCATCTTGCAGTCGTCCAGGGCTCGTTGGATTTTGTGGGCGCTCTCGGAGCCGCTGCCCCTGCGCTCCCAGTCCCCGCTCTGCAGCGGGGGCTTGCTGATCTGGAAGATCGAGGAGCGGGTGGACCTGCTGGGGCGCTTTTTGCGCCCATTCGGTGCAGAACTCATGCATACACATCCACCAAGACGAAGCCGCTGGTGCAGTGCGCCCCGGCGCGGGCGGCCCGGTCGTTGCCCTGCGCGCCGCCGCCGAGCAGCCGGACCCGGGACCCGAGGCGCGGCGCTCACAGGGTTGGGGCTGGCTGCGCGGGTGGGTAACCTTCAGCTTGAAGGAGAGCTGGGGAAGCGCTGGCTGTGCCGTGCAGCATCGCTTCCACTAGCAGCGAGGAAGGGGCTCGGTCAAGTTCCGATCAGCAGCACTGCCGGCCCTGTCCCGGGAGCTGGGCGCTGGCGCGGGCTCGCACCGCCTTCCGCTCGGCATGGACTGCAAGGCTGGGGGAGAAGGAACGCGCCGCCCGGCGGTTCCGAGTTCCCATTCAGATGGGAGAGCAGCTTTCACAGCCTGCGCTGCCAGATGGGGGAGCCGGGCGGAGAGTGTCGCTCTAGCTTCGGTGTCTTCCCGCAGCGGCGCTAGGTTCGTCTGTCCCCTCCCTCCCCAGTCACCAGGTCTCGAAGCGCTGGCGGTCCCCGAAGCAGGCAATTGGTTCTAATCGGCTGTCTTGATCCCTCGTCTCCACGGGCTTGTCTGTTTGAGGATCCCAAATGAATCCGTGGCGGGACTGGCAGACGCAGGGAGTCGGTCCGGCTGACGTGGTTCGCGGCCCCGCACATTGATAGGACAGGAATACTAATGTGATCCATCCATACAACCCCCTCCCCCCTCCACAGTTTATGCACTTATCCAATCACATCCCCAGGAACATCAATTGCAATATTACTTCATCGGCTCTATTATTAGAAATGAAAAGTGTCATCAGAGTGGAGCACATTGCCACATGCTAGGACCTAAACACGAATTGCAGATCAACCTGTGTGGATTTGAGGCTCTCACCTGGGGCCACAGATTAGCAAAGCCCAAAGAGAAGGGAGTGACATTTTGGCCGTAGAAGGAAAATCTCTTAGTAACAGTTTTAAAAAATAGCTTTCTTCCCCTGGGTTTTGTTGTGGTGGTTGCTTTGGTTTTTTGTCTTGGTTCAGCGTGTGCAGGGAGGGAAACGGCAGACAGTGGGGCAGAATGCACGCAGGAGGCCTTCAGTCAAACTGGTCCTCACCTCATCCCGTCTTCACTAGCAAAGCTCCTGGTTTTCCAGGCCAGAGTCTCAGGACCCCAGCTCTGAGAGTTTCCCAGCAGAGATTTGAAAAAGTAAGAGCCAGCAGGCCTCCCTGGGCACTCAGAGTGACTGGTCTCCTTTATGGGACATCAGTGACCCAGAGGCCAATGGAGGTGGCCCAGGAAGTTGGGGAGCATGACTGCATGAAAGCGGGCCCTGCGGTGAGTTCCTGGGCCGTTTAAATTCACCCTCACCACTGACATCCCAAGGATCTTCTGGGAGGAAGAGAGACAGAGGGAGCATTCAACTCTAGTGTGCTGAGATGCTTGTTCCCATGAATGGTTTGTTTGGAGGGGACAGACAAAGAGGTCTGCCCAGGGGAACTAATTATGTGCAGAGAAGCCTAAGGGAGAGCAAAAGGGAGGTTTCTGGTCAATCTCTTAAAGGGATATGGAGGGTCCACAGAGAGGGAGAGCCAGAAATAGCCAGGAAGGCTAACAGCCTAAGGAGATATTGCTAGAAAATTTTTACAAGGCAGGTAAACATGATGGGGTGGTACAATAAGAAAGGTATTCAGTCTTTGTCCCCAGCTCCTGGCAGAGATCTCCTAAAACCCTGGTAATTTTCTTAGTGACAAGGGGGATAGGAACTCCCTGTCTCCAGAAAGACCAAGCCTTGATTGGACATTTGGAACTTTCATCCAACTTCCCCAGAGGGGAGAGGGGCTGGAAATTGATTTACTCAATCAATCTGATACCTGATTTAAATAGCCAATAGTTTAATCAATCATGCCTACATAATAAAACCTCCACTAAAACCCCTCAGTGGTGGGGTTTGGGGATCTGGGTTTCGGAAGACAGGGAGTTACTGGGAGGGTGGGCCTGCTCAGAGAGGGCGTGGCAGCTCTGCCTCTCCCCGCCCCCACCTTACCCTATGCATCTCTTCCTGCGTTGTATTCTTTGTAAAAAACTGGTAAGTAAACTAAGTTCTGTGAGTCATTCTCCCAAATTATCGAACCTGAGGGGAGTTTGTGGGAAACTTTGCATTTGTAGCCAAGTTGGACAGAAGTGTGGGTAACCCTGGGACCTGATCCTTGTGTTGGTCTCTGTAGGGAGGGCAGAACTGTGAGACTGAGCCCTTAAACCGGTGGGGTCTGCCTCTAACCCAGGGTATTGAATTTTAGGACACTCAGTTGGTGTTGGAGAGTTGAAGCAGTGTTGAAAAAGATATCTTGTATTTGGTCGGGGAGGGAAAAAACCTTAACAGGTGAATATCTGGAGAATCAGCTGCATTTGCATAGTACTTCACTCAAGATTGAGAGTCAGTTTTCCCTAAGGAAGGGTGGGGGAGGGAGGCATCAGCCCCCACCCCATTCCTCAGGGTGTGCTCCTGCCCTCCAGGTGTTCAGGTGGTCCAGAGACCAGGGTCAAGGGCTCTTCTGTTGGCTGAGTCTCCCCAAATGTAGGACAATAAAGCCAGCTCTCTATTTCTCTTTCCCTCAGGCCTAATTTTCTCCCTACTTGATGTGTTTAGGGAGGAGAGGTTGAGGCACACATCAGGTGATTTGGTGAAATTTTCTGGGATTTGGTGAGTGTTTGGGATGCTGAGGGAAAATACAGGGAGACTAAGGGGAGGGGCTTTAAGGAAGGATGGATAATACTCATTTGTAAATTAGGTCTTATGATATAGACCCTTTTTGTTAACACTAACTACTATCAAACTTAAAGAAAAGTCTGCTCCAACCCAAGGGTGGAGGTGCTTTGGAGAATTAAAGGAAAGGGGACTGCATTTTACATATGTGTGGACCTACGACAGAGAAAACAGGACACTGGTAATCATTTGCCACCACTCTGCTATTTCATCCCATTTCCCTGCAGGGAAATACTGGCTGCCACCCGATTTGAGCATCTCCAAACTCCTCAGGAGTGGGCTTCTACTCCAGCTACAACCATCTGGTTTCTACTCCCCCCTTCTTCTGCCTAGAGACAATTTCAACAAATTAAAAGGAAAAAAAAAAAAGGCAACACAATTGCACAGCCCTGTTTCTATGCCACATTTCTTGCAGGAGGTAGGGTGAGGGTCAAACTGAATGGCACATGGGAAGGACTACAGATTTGGGAAACTGCTGAGGGATTAGGCAGAAATTGTCATTTGCTGGTGCCCCTTGGCCTTCCCCAATACACAGCCCAAGCCATTTTCCTGAGAAGGATGAAAAATAGCATGGATCCCAGAGCTGTCTCTCCCAGGGACAAATGCTGTAATCAGAATAGCAGCAGGCAGGCGCAGTTCCCTCACCTTCCCCCACATTTGAAACAGTGTGAATTTACATCCCCGGGGCTGTCTGACTGCCAGATAGAAGGGTGAAGTGCAGTTGGAAACCCCAGCCACAAGGATACATTTTCCGGTTATCCAGCCCCAATTTTGGCACAGTTCTGTAATGGGTCCTGTACAGTTATACAGCTTGGACCCAACTCACATCCTAGATTCACTCCAATATACGCTGCACCTTCAGTTTCATGTCCTCATTATGGTAATTTTAGAGGATTTGTTTTGATTTAGGTTTTTAAAAAATGAATATTAGTTTAGAGCGCATATGAAAAACTGGTAAATTTCTTCTAATTAGCGCTATCAGAACCACAGTGGGACCCAGAGATGCATATCTCAAACGGGGCTGGACAAAATCAACAAGGACCTCACCTGTGTGGGTCAGTGACAGAGGCACAGAAAAACACATGAAGTTGCTGAATTCTGAGAAGTTAGAAAGATCTGAAAGGAATGATCAAGTTATATTCTGTTAGTGTTGAAAAACATTAAGTTACTGTGAAGAATTTAGTGAATAAACTACTTAATAATCTAACTAAAAAAAGGAAAAAGTACAATATATTGGGAACACTTATTTGTTAATTTCACAAATGTTTTTGAGTGTTTCTTATTAGGAACAGTTCCAGGTTTTGTCAGTCCTAAAGCTTATATAATTGAGAGCCCTTCTTTAAGAAAAAGAATCCAAAATTTAAATACAAAATTAAGTACATGGTCTTGGAAGGAGCCTATGCAATGAGGTTCCCTGAAGTCAGGCTTCATTACCTTCATGGTAAACCCCCACATTTGGTGTTTGTTATATGCACACGCACAGTGGGCATCTGGTGCTTTGCCGCCTCTGATTTTATTTTCCTTTTTCTGATAATAGCACCTTAAATTTCTTTTGAGAAGCCAGTCTTTTCTCACTTTTGGTCACATGGCTCAGGGGTGAGCATATGACTCAGACCTGGTCAATAAAGTATTCCATTCTAGAGGCCACGGTGATTGGTTTCATGATGGGTATGAGATGTAAGATGAACTAAGGAACTTTAGGTCTTAGGAACTTTTCTGGAACTATTATGTTGAAACATACAAAATTGCCATTACTCAACTATTTTGACCTACATAAATGACAATTTTATATATTTCAACCCGATAGTAAGCATTTCTTTCCCTTGGGTTGCTAGGGTAATAAGATGATGAAAGCCTGGAGTTTCTGGTGGTTACCTTGGCCACTCATGACCAACAGACCTCCTGAGAGCCAACCCAGAGGAAATCGGAATGGAGAGATGGAGAAAGATTGATTTTCTGGGTGGGGAGGGTAATTGATGTTCAACAGTATATCAGTTTCGGGTGTACAGCCTACTGATTCGATATTTGTATGCACTGTAATCAGAATAGCAGCAAGCTGGCTTAGTTCCTGTGCCTTCTCCCACATAGAAATGATTGCCAAAATAAGACTGTGTCTGCAGATCTTCCTCAACTTAATGACAATGGGGTAACTTCCCAATAAACCTGCTGTGAGTTGAAAATATCATGGGAAAATGCATTTAATACAAACATCATGGCTTAGCTTAGCCTACCTTACACATATTGAGAACACTCAGATTAGCCTACAGTTAGGCAAAATCATCTAACATAAAGCCTGTTTTATAATAAACTGTTGAATATCACATGTAATTTATCAAATACTGTCCTGAAAGTGAAACACAGAATGGTTGTGTGGGCACAGAATGGTTGTAAGTGTATTGGTTGTTTATCCTTGTGATGGAGTGGCTGACTGGAGCTACGGCTGCCCGGCACCAGGAGAGGGTACCATACTGTGTATCTGCTAGCCTGGGGAAAGGGCAAAATGCTAAATTCGAAGTATGGTTCCTATTGAATGCTGATCACTTTTACACCATCCTGAAGTTAAGAAATTGTATCTCAAACCATCCTTAAATTGGGGACCATCTGTAGTTAACATCCATCAATAGACAGAGTTACACAGTAGCTTGTATCTGCCAGTCCCAAACTCCCAATCAATCCCTCCTTTCCCCCTTCACCCTCTGGTAGCCATAAGTTTATTTTCTATGTCTGTATACAGAGTAGATAAACAATAAGCTCTTACTGTATAGCACAGGGAACTATATTCAATGGCTTGTAGTAACCTGTAATGAAAAAGAATATATATGCATATATACGTATAACTGAATCACTATGCTGTGCACCGGAAACTAATACAACATTGTAAACTAATACAACATTATAAATTAATAAAACATTGTAAATCAACTTGAATTTAAAAAAAATAGGGAAAAAAACATACATAGTTACAGATTTCTTTTCTTGTGATGAGAATTTGTAATATTTATTCTCTTAATGACTTTCAAATATGCAATACAGTATTATTAACTATAGTCTCCATGCTGTATGTTACATCCTCTTGACTTATTAATTTTATTACTGAAAGTTTGTACCTTGTGGCTCCCTTCATCCATTTCACTCCCTACTCCATCCCCTGCTTCTGGCAACACCCCATCTGTTCTCTGTATCTGTGAGCTGGTCTTTTTTTTTTTCTTAATATTTTGTATGTAAGTGAGGTTATATGGTATTTGTCTTTTTTTTGTTGGACTTATTTTACTTAGCATAATGCCCTCAAGGTCCATCCATGTTGTCACAAATTGTAATTTTCATACTTTTTTACAGCTGAAAAACAGTTCTTTGTATATGCACCACAATTTCTTTAACCATTCATCTCTTGATGAACACATGTTGTTTCCATGTCTCTGCTACTGTAAATAATGCTGCAATGTACATAGGATTACATATATCTTTTCTACCTGCTGTTTTTGTTTTCTTCTAATAAATACCCAGAAGTGGAATTGCTGGATCATATGGTAAAAGTTCTATTTTTACCTTTTTGAGGAACCTCCATACTGTTTTCCATAGTGGCTGCACCAATTTACTTTTCCACCAATAGTTCACAAAGATTCCTTTTTCTTCACATCTTCACCAATACTAGTTATCTGTTGACCTTTCTATAACAGCCATTCTGACAGGGTGTGAGGTAATATCTTATTGTGGTTTTGGTTTGCATTTCCCTGATGATTAGTGATGTTGGGCACTTTTTCATGTACTATTGGCTATATGGAATTCTTCTTGAAAAAAATCTCTATTCAAGTTTTCTACCCATTTTTAATCAGATTTTAAAAATTAATTTATTTTTTACTATTAAGTTTTGTGACTTTTTTTATATATTTTGAACATCAACTTCTTATCAGATATGTAACTTACAAATATTTTCTCCTATTCAGTAAGTTGCCTTTTTATTTTTGTTGATGGTTTCCTCTGCCATGCAGAAGGTTTCAGTCTGATGTCATCCCACCTGTTTCTTTTTGGTTTTGTTGCCTTTGCTTTTGGTGTCAAATCCACAAAAAATTATTGCCAAGACCAATAACAAGGAGCTTGCTGCCTATGTTTTCTTCTAGGAGTTTTATGGTTTCAGGTCTTATGTTCAAATCTTTGATCAACTTTGAGTTAATTTTTGAATATGTTGTAAGATAGTGGTCTAGTTTCATTCTTTTGCCTGTTACTGTCCAGTTTTCTCAACAACATTTAATGAGGAGAGACTGTCGTGGTCCCACTGTGTATTCTTGGCTGTTTTGTTGTAAATTAATTTACTGTATATGTGTGGGTTCATTTCTGGGATCTCTATTTCTGTTCCATTGATCTATATGTCTGTTTTCATGCCAATACCACACTGTTTTGATTCCTGTACCTTTTCAGAGATTTTGAGATCAGGGAGTGTGAAGTCTTCAGCTTTGGTTTTCTTTCTCAAGATTGCTTTGGCCATTCAAAGTCTTTTATAGTTTCATAAAATTTTAGGATTATTTGTTCTATTTCTGTGAAAAATGTCATTGAAATATTGACAGAGATTGCATTGAATCTGTAGACTGCTTTGGGTAGTATGGACATTTTCACAATACTAATACTAATTCTTCCAGTCCATGGTCATGGAAAATCTTTGCATTTATTTGTGTCTTCTTCAATTTCTTTCATCAGTATTTTATAGTTTTCAGTATTTAGGTCTTTCATGTCCCTGGTTGAATTTATTCCTAGATATTTTATTTTTATTTTTTTGATGCAGCTGTAGAAAGATTGAATCTTAATGATACATATTTTAAATTATGTAAATATTATTTACTTCTCTTTTATGAATTTAATTCTTATTTTTTTATGTAAGTGTAGTTGATTTGCAATGTTAGTTTCATGTGTGCAATTCAGCTATACACATACATTTTCAGATTCTTTTCCATTACCACTCATTACAAGAAATTGAATATAGTTTCCTATGCTATACAGTAGGTCCTTGTTGTTTATCTATTTTATACATGGTAGTGTGTGTCTGTTAATCTCAAACTTATAATCTATCCCTCCCCCCGCCCCATTACCCCTGGTAACCACAGTCTATTTTCTATGTTCGGGAGTCTGTTTCTGGTTTGTAAATAAAATTTGTATCTTTTTCTTTTTCGGATTCCACATATAAGCTACTTCGTATATTTGTCTTTCTCTGTCTGACTTTATTTAAGTTAATGATATTATTTCAGCACATGGATTCAGTTTTCCCTGAAGTCAAAATAGACCTGTAATTTCAGTTCAGTGAACCAGATTCCTTTTAAATTAAGTCACTTTGATTTGAGCTACTACCATTTGCAAACCAAAAGAGTCCTGATTAATATAATACATAAAGAATGATTGTGCAAAAGCATAAGATACATCAAATCAATTCATCATCTAGTACTGATTTAGTGTGCACTATGAACACTGCGTTAAAGACTAGATAGAATGCAATAAAATTAAAGACATAATTCCTTCTAAAGGACTTAAAGAACAATAAAATATGTATTAGCATTATTTTCTGGTGTATATAAATATTTTAGGAATTTAGAGATGAGATCAACCTCTCTGTAGGCTGAAGTTTTAGAAAAGATGACATAATAGAGATGCAACCTGAAGTAGGACTGGGTAGAACCTGGAGAGATGAAGGAGTGGGGAGAGCTCCTCAGGAGATTACTAATAGCAGGGGCAAAGGCTCAAGAGTGGTGTGAATGAAGAGCCTGCCCTGAACTGAAGAGAAGGAAGGGAGGCTACTGTGCAAGTGGTATGGGTAAGGTCACAAAAGCAGGATAAAAGACTCAGTTCCTTTGGTTTAGGAACAGAAGGAGGACAATAGGCGAAAAGCAGAGAAAACTTGACAGTTTTCTTTGGATGGCAATAATGTACATGATTGGAGGCCACACTGGGAAGCAGATTACATGGAAGGACTAACCTGATGTCTACCAGTGACCTCCTATACTTTCAAAGGAGTGGACTTGGGTGCTGAGCTGCACTGTTCTGAGGAATCAATGATGCAAATTATGGATAGGGTTGGAACTAATGTTGGCTAAGCATGGGATGGTTCACATTACTTAGACCTTTTAGAGCCAAACAAAGGAGTTCAATCTTGAGGCTGGGTTAGGAAAGACCTTGGGCAAAAGAGGACCACTGCCATTTCTTGATTATGTGAGCTAATAAGAGGCAAGTGATGCTTTAGTAAAATTAATTTGGCAGTGATAGGTAGGATGCATTGGAATGAAGAGACAGTGATGCCATTTTTTTAGGCTATTAACATAATCCAAGTGGATAAGAAGCCTGAGTGCCAGTAAGAATCAGGCAGAAATTTAGGACTGTTTCAAGATAAGAGCATTACCTCACAAAAGGATTCACTAGAAAATAACATGAACTATCCAACCTAAAAAGCAACAGGTATATTTTAATACCTCATGGAAATAACAAAGCCCATTGGCAATTATCCCTGAAGTTTGCACCTAACTGTGACTCTATAGAGTCATTCCTGCCTTGTATGTACACAGGACATGTACCCATTGGGCAAACTCAAGCCTGCTGTGTCCATGGACTCTCCTGGGACCCCTTGCTCATTGACTAGACCTCTTTACAGCCAACCAGGGCCCTGGTCTAAATCTAATCTGCATCGTACCAAACTTAGTCACTGATTGGCCACTGCTTTGCTGGCCCTATTTCCTTTTGCTGGCCCCACCAACCCTGTCTGCAGAGGCCACTCTTTCCAACACAATTTGGTTCTTTTAAGGACACTCTGGACCAGCCAAGAATGCTGAAACACACACTGGAGGAACACTGCAGTGGACAGGCTGTGTCTGCAGGACCAGTTCCTTAACTGTCCTTTGACCCAACTCATTGCTGGCCGTTCCATTCCCTACTTTGCCTCATTCTCTGGTTCCTCTTTGCTCTCTCACTCTGTGTTTCATGCTCTTTCTCCCTCTCTCCCTGTCTCTCTAATAATCACACAACTAATACAAACATAACTTTTCCTTATTCTAAAAAACTACATTGCGGATAAGGATAAAGTCGTCTTTGTCCACCAGCCTCAGTCCTCTTCTGTCTCCCAGAAATAATCCTTCTAATCAGTTGCTGTGCAAATCTTCTGTTCTGCAACTGTATACTTACATCTTCCTGAAAAAACATGCAGTGTTTTACTCTTGTTTATGTGTGTGTATGTTTTTATAGAAATTATATGTTGCATGTCTTTTTCGGACATACCTCTCTTCTTTCTATTCCACATTATGTCTTTGTAGAGGCTTCTGTATTAGTGCACATCTACTTCAATCTTGTAATTCTGTGTGGTATTCTGGATAACAGCTATATCACAGTTTACAAAACCATTTCTTAGTTGGGACATTTAGATTATTTCTAATATTTTAACATTATCAATAATGCTGCCATGAAATTCTTAAGCATGCCCTCTTCTTCATATGCAGGTATATTTTTCATAAGTATATATGAAGATGTGAAATTGCTGGGTCATAGAGTATGTGCAATTACATTTGTAAGAGACACTGACATTTCTTACCAAACTGGTTGTATCAAATTACACGCATGTGGGCTATTTATAAAAGTACCCGTTTCCTAGTTTGATATCATTAGACTTTTCAACTTGTGCCAGTTTGACTTTCTATCTTGATGCTATATTCTTACCTCTCAGCCTTTTCCTCTCTCCTCTCAGGATTTCACTGATTTAGTCTCTCTTAGCGAAGAATCTCTGTAGACTGATACTCTCCAGACTGGTAATGATCCCCTCCCCACACTCATGTACTACCCTCCTGCCCAACATGGTCCCAGGACTCCTGCTCACATCAGTAGCCCTGGGTGGGTGCAGCCTATCTCTGAAAGAGTGGGCTTCCAAGTTGTTTACTGGTAGGGAAAATAAGCAGGGCAGGGATGAAAGAAAACAGTACCAGATGAATTCAAATTTCCTCCTCTGAGAAGTTATAAAATGGAGCTCTCCCTGATAGAACTGGACAATTGAAAAATATTAGGGCTGATGATGTATGCTGAGAAGTTAGAAGGAAAATGTGGTCAAGAAAGTGTCAAGAATGGATGTGTTTTAAGGAAGGAGCAAGGGTAGAAAGGGAAAAAGGCAGAGGGATGGTTAAGTCCCAAGACATGTTGGCAGGTGAGAGGTGGGATACAGGAAAGTGTCAGCAGAGCAATGGAGAAGGGATTGCCAGGAAGACAGAGGAAGAAACCACTGAATGCAGCGTCGTTGAGCAAAGGCAGAGTCACTTTCAAGGAGTGAACTGTCTGTTGTCCCAAAGGTATCAAGCTGGGAAAGGATTTAGAAAACTACGTTTTAGCAAGAGGAGGTCATTGTGGAAAGTTGTGTACATTGAATGAATGGAAGGAGCAAAATGCAAATTGTAAGTGAGCAATGAGGACAAGAAGTGGGAGAAGCAGGTGGGGACCCTAAGTCAGAGGGGAAGGACAGAGATAGGACAGTTGTTACAGAATGGTAGGTTCTGATGAGTGTGTGTTTACCTTTTAAAAGATGTATTTGAAAAGAAAAGGAAGAACCAGTGGATAAGCAAAGATAGATGTTGCTTTTATAAAAAAGCATAATTATAGAAAAAGGATTGGAGAAGAGAAGAAAGAAGGTAGCCTACCATGCAAATGAATGGAACTCTACTGATTTTTTGCAAATGAGGAGTCTGGACAGTCTTTCCAGGAGTCCTCAACAGGAATTCCCGTGTTGCTGAGCTCAGTTTAATACTGAAAATGAAATCCACATTTAAAGTATCTAGATCCTTAGAACAGGTTAATAAAATGATCTGTTGAATAAATAAAGGGCTGTAAAATAATACCGGTGGGGCCGGCTTTGAGGATCAAGGCATTTGAACTCTTGAGTTCTCAATCTAATTACTGAAATTCTGATGCATCAGAGGGTGTGAAGGGGTAGTCAGAGTCTCCCACTAGAGAGCCAGCTCAGAACCTGGCCTGTGTTTTTCCTCCAAGGTTGGTTCTGGAAGAAGATTCTTCAATTCCTCTCAATTACCTGTTCTAGCAACCAACAAACTTTGCAGTCAGGACATTGGTCATTATGTATATTCTAAATTTCTTCCTGGAGCAATTTAATTCCATTTCTTTAGTGAATAGAAGAAATACACAGCATTTGGTGCCAGACTTGAAGTACGATGGATGAGTTAAAATAAAAACTGGCTTTTCAAAATGATGATGTAGCTATGTCTGTTAAGCTCTGACAGAAATGGGGAGAGAATTAGGTTGGGAGAGTGCATCTTAACTCTAAGGCATGGAAGGTCTAGGGTCTTTCCCTGGGGGAACTGGGGAATAAGAGGGTGCTTCCAGGGGGGTTGAGGCGGAAGTTTCACATCAGACTAGGATGGATTCCAGCCCCTACTGTCTGGCTCATTCTGCCCGCTGTCCATTTCTTTGCAAGTTGGAAGGACGTATCCGATGTCTCTGTTTTGTTAGTCTGGCAGGAGGAGAGGGTGTGTGACTTCCAGTTTGGCAGCAAATGCAGCCGCAGTACCTCTGGCTTGTTCAAAACTGCCAGTGCACAGTCCATCACTAGCTATACTGATCTGCTGCACGATCATGGGTAAAATGAGGCCACTAGCCTCTTTATGGTGACCCTTACATCCTTAAAGAGTCCTGTCAAGTCACCTGTCAGGTTTTTTCCTTCCAGGCAAAAATAATTTAGTTCCTGTATCCTCCCCTCAAAGATGTACACAAACATGTTTAAAATTTCAAAATAATTGAAATTAACTTCTATAATAAGGGCTCCAATTATAACTCGATTAAAGTAAAAGCAATTTTATTATACCTTCATATTATACCTAATTCATTAAGGTGTTAACTATTACTTTTAAATAGAAATGACTACATTAATAATATATGTTGACTTTGTGATCCAAATGACAGATATGAAATAATTCTCACCTTATATGACAATATTAGTAAGAGAAAATATATAACATAGACATTTAGATCAAGACTGAAAAGAGACATAAAATAGGTAAGACAAGAAATTGATTTATGTAGGAATTTCAAAAAGAAAGGCCTTGTTTTCTTGCTTGACTATATTTTTTTGTGGATTAAACGAGCTAATGACTCCTTTCTTTTTATAAATCACATCTTTCTTGTTACACTGTAGTTATAACTGTAATGAAAATTGCCAGAAAGTTCTTAGATCAGTAGACTGGGCAGGACTCCACACTTGGAGGAAATGTCTCAAATCTGGCACAGTCAAGAATACGGTGAGGAGTAAGAAACTAATATTGAATGATTAATAGATGATCCTTCATTACAAAACTAAAAGACAACAGAGCACTTCAGTTCTATACAATAAGTTCAGATCATCATCAACAAAACCTTCTTGAATGCCTGGTGTTTTTAGGGCACTAGGCTATGGAATAGGGAGTCTGAGAAGTTAGGTGATACCCTTTCCACTTTCAGAGCCATGCAGATACACATCGATCAAAGATAGCAAATGCTAAATGTTAAAACTCATGCCTGACTGTGAGGCATTCTGGGAAGTTGGTAGTACAAGTAGAAAAGGGGAAGAAGAGAGTCTGGAAATGGGAGAACTGATCCTCAGTGGCGAACTAACTATCTATTACATAGTGTCCAAAGAGATGGGGTGAAATTGTTCCCTTCACAGTGTTCATGGAGGTCTACCTTAGTGGAGATTTTTGTGGTGTTCACAAACATGACTGATGTACCTACTACGGGCCAGTTGCTGGGCATGCAAAGACAAACAAGGCAAATCCCTGCCAAAGAGAAACTTACAGTAACAGAAGTAAAAATGATAAGTAATATGCAGGGTGGTAGAACCATCTGTGAAGGAAGTCTGCTGCTAGTGAGTCTCCCCGCAGACAGGGAACCTGGCGGCAAGCTGACAAGAGCCCAAAAAATTGGGGGTTGGTGACACAGAGAAGTGGGTTGAGATACAGAGCTGGAGTTCCATTTCCAGAAGGAACTGGAGAGCTGAAGAAAAGTATGAAGCAGAAGATCAGTGATATGGACCACGTCAACACTCTTGAGCAGAGAAAGGCTGTAATCCGATGACCATATGCGTATACAGATTCATCCACGCCAGTTATCTGGACTTTGCCAACAAGACTGATTTTTAGATCTGGAGATTTCTAGTGCACCACCTGCCTTAGAGGAGTGTCGTGGGATCTGGGAGTAGAGCTGAGCTGGCTTGTGACACACACAGGGACTTACCTGACTACAGCTGAGGAAGTGGGAAGGTTCATGTTTTATTACTAAAAGAGTAAAAGCCAGACTGCCCATAGAGGAAGGAGCAAGTACACCGCTGAAGTTGTAAAGAAAGCTTTCAGGGAGAAATGAAATTTAAGGTGGATTTTGAAGAAAAGGTGTGGGATTTAGATAAGGAGAAAAGATGGGGGAAATATTCAACACAGAGGAAGCGGTATGAACAAAAGCACAAGAGGAGGGTTTACTTTTTTTTAAATTGAAGTATAGTCAGATTACATTGTGTCAGTTGCTGGTGTGCAGCACAGTGCTTCAGTCATATGTGAATATACAAGTATTTGTTTTCATATTAAGAGGAGGGTTTAAATGCACATAGTATGTATGGGGAATAAGCACATCAGTTTGGCTGGATCAGAGGGTTCATATAAGCAAATACTAATCAAGTAGATTGGAAAAGTGGGTTGGAGCCAGACTATAATAGGTCTTGAAATACCAGGCTAAGTATTTTGGACTGTATCCTATAAACAATAGAGAAAATTGATTTTATTTTTCATTTTAAAGTGGAAGTCTAGCAATATTTTGAGGTTAATCTAGTATCAGCGTATGGAACTGTTAGAACTTAGGAGTTAGAGTCGGAGAGAAGAGGAGAGGAGAAGTGAAGTAGAGGTTAGAATGAGAGACTATCCTCATTAAGGTAATGGAGCCTGGAATTCAAAAGCAGTAGTGAGAAAGGAAAGAAGAAGTTGTGAAACACGTAACAAAGGAAGACTTCATAGGAGGTGTTAAGACTGTCTCCAGAGTTTTACATTTAGGAGACTGAATAAGGATGGGATGGTGTTTGAATTATCAAAATCCAGAGGAGAAGCTGGTTTGGTGGGAAAATAATTGGCTTAGATTTAGATGTGTTACACTGAGGTGATAATAAGACTTCTGCAGAAGTCCTACAGGTAGTTATACATGCCAGGTCTGGAATTCAGTAAAGACATTAGGGCTTAAAATGTGGTCTGAGAATCCTCCTGGTAGAAGTGAAAGTTTAAGCCCTAGGAATAAATGATTCTCAGGGAGAATGTGTAGGACACTCATTCTCCACCGGGGCCATGTCTCATCATTACGGGAGCAGTGGAGCTGGAGTCTCTGCCTGCCCCCTCTTCTAGTAACAGAAGACCTCTTTTCATTTTAGGAGCTGCCTCTGTTCCTCTCCCTATGATTCTGGTGGTGGGTGGGAGGAGGCTACAGTTATGAGGTCCCACTTTTTCATCATAAAGGAGGGCCTGCAATCCAGTATGGACAATCAGAGCATCCATCTCCTAGATACAGTGACTGGTCCAAAGGTAGGGACATGACTCAGTGTCCTTTTAGTGTTCAGCCTGTAGACCAAGGTAAAGAGAGGCTAACTCTTCTCTATAGTCACTAGCTGTGTGTCTGATGGGAACCAGAAGCTTCCTATAACTCTCTTTTCCACCACATAAAGAAAGTCTGTCTGACTATGAAGCCACCTCACAGGGAAGCAGAGACAGGGTCCTAAGATGTCTTTTTAATCCCTAGGACCAGATTTTCCTGAATATAGTCCTATCACATGTCAGCTAACATGGCCACTTCATTTCTATGCCATCATACCACATTGGGGAGAAGGGGAGGGGAGAACTGACAAAGGCTTCTTGACATTAATTGGCAAAGTCATCTTTTTTATTTACCTGTTTAGGTCTTTGTGATGATGGAATAGTTTTGTATCTTGATTCCAGTGGTAGTTACACAAAACTACGCATGTGATAAAATGACAGATCTACACATACTCATTGTATCATGTCAGTTTCCTGGTTTTGATATTGTGCTATAGTTATCTAACAGGTAAATAAACTGGGGAAAATAGGGTGAAGGTAGTATCTTTTCAACTTCCTGTAAATCTATAATTATTTCAAAGTAAAAATATTTTTAAATTGCTATTTATAAGATTCACACTTAAATATGAAGATACAGAAAGGGGAAAAGTTAAAGGATGAGAAGCATATCCCATGCAACTAATAATAAAAATTAAGTTAAACAGATATGTTAATGTCAAAAAAAAGACTTTAACATTAAAGTGTTAGGGTGAGATAATGAGAGTCACTCCATGGTGGCAAAACTTTTTTAGAAACTATCTGATAACATAAACTCAAAATATATAAAGTAAAACTGACATAATCAAAAGGAGAACTAGACAAACCTACACTCATAATGGAAGACTTTAACATACTTTTCTCATTTATCAGTAGATTAAACTGTTAAAAAATTCAGTAGTAATCTAGATCCTTAGGACAACAAACTGACATGTGCCCAGGATTCTACAACTACAGAACATATACATTTAGGAAAATAAAACTCCTTACTTGGTCATAAGGGAAGTTTCAACAATTTTCAAAGATTGAAAGCATTTGACTTTTTCCTTTGACTACAGTGCAGTTAAGTTTGAAATCAGAAATCACAGATAACTGGAAAATTCCCTATGTTTGTAAATTGATAAAAACATACTTATAATAGTTAATGTGTTAAATAACTCATAATGAAAATGTAAGAAAATATTTGTATTGGATGATGAAAGCACTATATGTCAAAACTTGTTTGATCCATCTAAATTAGTATCTAGAGGATGATTTAGGGCCTTAATTATTTGTATATGAGCAGAAGAACTAAATTAATGAGCTAAATACCCAAGTCAAGATTTTAGAAAAAGAAAAGCAGAGAAAAAACCTCAAAGAATATGTTAGGAAGAAAATAATAAAAACAAGAATAGTAATTAATGAAATGGTAAACAAACTGACAGTAGAAAGAATCGACAAGTCAAAAGTTGGTTTTTTGAAAGATTAATGCATTTCACAAACCTCCAGCAAACAAATAAAAGACAAGGCATATATAAACAATATCAGTGATTTTAAAAAGAGGTCATTACTACGGCTATTTTAGGCATAAAGAAGACAGTAAGAGGCTATTAGGAACAATTTTATGCTAACACACTCCAAAATTAGATAACAGAAAAATTCTTAGAAAAACCTATGTTAAGAAATTAAGACAAAATTTTCTTCACAAAGAAGAAATACAACCCCAGATGGCTTTACAGGCAAGTTTTCTCAAATATTTAAGCAAAAAATAACCTCAATCTTAAGAAAATCATTCTGGAATACAGAAAAGGAGGGAATATTCCTGACTTAACATATAATACTACCTAGTTTTGACAAGGAGAGTACAAGAAAGGAAAATTACAGGTCAATCTCACTCATTAACATATATGCAAAAGCCTAAACAAAACAGTAGCTGTCAAAGTCTATGTACGTAAATGTGAGTTATGTCATTACCAAGTTGAGTTTATTCCTTCTACGAAAGGTTGATTTAATATAAGAGAAGCAATAAATGTAATATTTCATATTATTAGCTCAAAGGAGAAAAATTATATAATGATTTTAACAGATAAAACTATTTGATAAAATTCAACATAAACTGTCGACAAGCGATCTGGAAAATAGAAGGAAAATTACTGAAACCCTGAAAACATTCCCTTTAAGATTAAAAAAGCTATAAGGTGCCTGCATCATTGCATTCAACACTGGATTAGAGACCCCAGCCAGGATGCTAATGTAAAAAGAAATAAAATAAGTAAGGGTTGGAAAAAAATTGTTCTATCTATGAAGAACCTAAAGTATTCTACAAATAAATTGTTATCATTAAAAGAAGTAAAACATGCTCATAGTTAAAAAACTAGATGACATAAGAGGAAAAAAACTTATCTATATTCTTAATATCCAGAATAAACCAGATGTAACATGTTGGTATATTTTCCTGTAATTTTTTTCTTCTGTGTATTTAAAAAAACCTTTTTACATATCTAACATTGTATTATACCTATGCAGACTTGTACCCTTGCTTTTCATTTTAGCCTTGCATTTTTCCTTGTTTTAAAAAATTATTATAAAAATTAGTTTGTGGACGTTATATTTTCTTGTATGGATGATAATAGTTACTTATTAATTTTCCTAATGTTTAGGGAGTTTTCAAATGTTTCTGCTGTAAACAGCCTTCTGGTAAAGGGCTTTGTCTTCATGGCAGAGTATGTCCTTTTGATATCCTTTTTTTTTAACCTTATTTTAATTGAACTATAGTTAATTTACAATGTTGTGATAATTTCAGGTGTACAGCAAAGTATTTTTTTCAGATTTTCAGATTCCTTTTCAGATTCTTTTCCACTATAGGTTATTGCAAGATATTAGATGCAGTTCCCTGTGCTATACAGTAGATCCTGTTGTTTATCAATTATATATATAGTATTGTGTATATGTTAATACCAAACTCTTAATTTATCCCTCTCCTCCCTGCTGCTTTCCCCTATAATAACCATAAGTTTGTTTTCTATGTCTGTGAGTCTATTTCCATTTTGTAAATAAATTCATTTGTATCATTTTTAAGGGTCCACATATAAGTGATATCATATGATATTTATTTTTCTCTGTCTGACTGACTTCACTTAATATGATCATTTCTAGGTCCATTCATGTTGCTGCAAATGGCATTATTTCATTCTTTTTTATGGCTGAATTATTCCATTGTATATAAATACCACAACTTCATTATCCATTCATCTGTCGATGAACATTTAGGTTGCTTCCATGTCTTAGCTATTGTAAATAGTGCTGCTATGAACACTGGGGTGCATGTATCTTTTCAAATTAGAGTTTTCTTTGCATATATGCCCAGGAGTGGGATTGCTGGATCATATGGTAACTCTATTTTTAGTTTTTTGGGTAATCTCCATACTGTTTTCCATAGTGGCTGCACTAATTTATATTCCCACCAACAGTGTAGAAGGGTCCTTTTTCTCCATACCCTCTCCAGCATTTATTATTTGTAGACTTGTTAATGATGGCCATTCTGACTGATGTGAGGTCTTTTAAGGTCCATAAAGGTTCTAAAAACCCTTAATAAATATTTACCAAATTGCTCTCCAAACTGTGTCACATTAATTAAACTGAAACCATCAGATAATATGCTTTCAACTTATGAAACCCAACAATTTAATATTATCATTTGAATTGAATTTGAGTATCATTTATCTTTACTATTTTGACAATAGAGTTTTAAAAATAAACTTTATTTTTGGAGCAGTTAGATTCAGAGTAAAATTGAGAGGAAGGTACAGAGAGTACCCACATGCTCTCTGTCCCCACATGCATAGCTTCATCCCCCATTGTCAGCATTCTCCACCAGAGTGGTACTTTCTTTACAATTAATGAACATAGACAATAGGAATTTACATGCTATTTTAGTTGGAATTTCCTTGGTTACTAGTGAGGTTGAATATCTTTCATATTTCTGACCCACTCATACTTTTCTGTGTATTTTTTATCTCCTTTCCCCATTTATGTATGATATTTCAAGTATGTGTATGATTTAAAAATTGGTCAAGTTCAGATTACAGTAAGAATATTATCATTTCTCTATATTTGTTGTAAGTTGTTTTCTAGTTTTGATCTTTTGCTTTCTACTCACAAATAATATTTTTTATTTTCTTTCAAAAGATGTATAGCAAAAATGGATTACTATTTTATTCTACCTACATTTCTGTTTTTAGTGAAAATCATTATTTTGTTTCAGAGGAATTGAGAACCATTAGAATCATATATACAGAGACCCAAAAACAGGACATAGAAGAAAGAAAAGAAGGTAGTTTTAAAGCCAGGAAAAGCCACAGGGATTCAAGAGTTTCAAATATAAATCAAGGTGATGACAGGTTTATTTTTTCATTCATTCATTTATTTGAAAAGATATCAGAAAGTGCCCACCATACATCTAGCCTTGTGCACATGGTAAACCCTTGGAAGAAGAGTGATTCTTTTGAGAGCAAAACCACTCTAGTTGCTCCCATCTAACCTTTTCAAGATCATGACAAATGAAAGTGAGAGAGGGCAAAGGGATTAAGCTCTGGCCAACTCTTAAGTCTCCACAGTCTTAGGAGGAAGAGAGTCTAAAAAATGCAGAGAAGAAGAAAAAGTGAAGGCTGGCTGGGCTGACACAGCTCTTTTTAATGTTCTAGTCACATGGCAAAATGAGAGGTGACGGAAGTGTCCTCATCTCTGCTACACCGTTTAACCAGGTGTAGTGATTACTGCCATCTGGAAGTGGCCAGTCAGATGTCCCCATGCCTGGTCAATAGTAACAGTCATTTTTCTGAAGGTGGCATGAATGTGTATTTGTGAGCATGTGCACTTCATGGGGAGGACTGGAGAGAGCATTCAGTTTCTTCCCTCTAGAAGCCAACATTTCTCCACTTTTTTTAAAAAAAATTTTTCCTCTTAACTAATGGGCTTAAAATTTGCCCACTGTTTTATCAAGGGTATAATTTTATTTCCTTTGGAGAGAAAGAGATCGAAGGACTATCAGAGAATTCCTGTCCATAATTTCGTGTGGTTGCTTCCTCAGTTTTTGCCACTGTTCCTTCTAATCAGGGATGTCTGATACTTCTAAAATGGTCGAAACTCATACAGTAGTCAATTTGAGTCTTCCTTAAACGCTAGGCTGAGAATTCACCTCCAACTCATAGAACAAAGATATAACCAGATAACAAAATAGTACAAATAATATGAAATTAGCAGCATTAATTTTCTGAAATTTAAAATGTAAAAGTCTGAGTTCTTCTTCTATTGTAAGATTCCTTTGGAGAAACTTAACCCTCTCCCCCTCTCCTTAGTAAATTACCTCTTCTAGTTCTTACTCTGCCACTGAAATTTTAGTAGCTTCTTTATCAGCCCCTAATCCAACCTCAAATCTCTCATCTATGCATACAGATTTAAAAAGTTCATTGTATTCCAGACAAAAATAAGTGAAAAGAGACCTACACTCACGCACCTGCTTACAATACCTTTCACCTATTAGGATAAACATATTACAAGCACAAAGGTAAGAAAATGGATTAATTATAAAATGACAAAAATCAGGCTGATCTAAGATTTCTTTTTGCAATTTTAAATACCAGAGGACAATTATGTTCTACAGTAATTTTCCAAATTTTATACTCAAATATTTTTATATATGAGGGTAAAAGAAAGAGATATTATTATCTATAATGACATATACTTTTCTCAATAAAATTATTGATAGATGAAGCAGAATCAAGAGTTCGAGTGGAAAGTATAAAAAACAAAGTTAAATTTGATTAATTTCAGTTGATCTGATTATATAACTAATCTTGAAAGAGGCAGTATGTGGTATAAATATAACACGATAGCAAAAATAAAACACAATCTAGACTTCACGCCTCTGACTTTGTTAACCAAAGCTGAGAACTATGAATGTGAGAAGAATGTGGATGAGCATGAAACCAGCCCAAATGGAGCGAGATGTAAGCGATCGTGATACATCTTGTTATTAACTTATCTAGAAAAAGAAGTTTTATGGTATAAATATACCACGCGGTAAAATAATGCAATCATAGTGTAGACCTCAAATCTCAGATACTGTTATGAAAAGCTGAGGACTAGTGGGGAGGAGGACGTGGTGTTACAATGTGTTATAACAACAATGGCATACTGAGAGAGAGAGAGAGAGAGGAGTCTCATATAATCAGTGATATTGTTTAGAATTGCCAGTGCATGGTAATAATAAAAAGTGGACCAACTTTAAGTTGATTTTATTCTTGTTTTTAAATTTTGTTGGGGAGGAAGAAAACTTTCATCCACCCTTCTGGGTTCTTCTGGCTGGTCTAAGAATTAATGAAATAGATTAACAGGAGAAAAATCAAATTTATTTTGTGTGTACAGGCACCCTATGCACAAGAGAAGTTCAGAGATAGAAAGGTAAAATGAGGTAAGTGTGCCAGCCTGAGCTAAGGAATGGGGTAGGGTCCTGGGGTTTCTCAAGGACAGGAGAGTAATTCACAGGAAGATAAAAAGAAGAGCAGATGTTGAGTAATTAGACGTTTACCCTGCCTTAGAGTGGGGACCACTTAGATAAAATTTATCTCTGGAAATAACCCTTTTTTAATTAAATTGAAGTATAGTCAGTTTACAACGTTGTGTCGGTAATAACCCTTTGTGAAAATCTCCAATTAAAGTCCCCCCAGTTAGTTAAGGGAGGGGCGATAGTTTCTCTTGAATCTGTAGAGTCTAAATTGCCTTTAGCTCAAAATAATTCTCATGCCTAAGTGGCACATTTTGGGGATTCTCTAAATATTCCCCTACAATTCTCTAAATCATTTAAATTTCCTAAACCCATTCAAACTGCTCCCTCAGACCACCTTCTATTAATATGCCAATGGCCTTAAACAGGGGAAATTTAAATATATTGTTTAGTATCAACTTTAATAGAAAGCAATATAAATGAAATAATGCCTTTGAGGATGCCAGTAATAGAATTTAAAAAAACTTCCAAAACACTGGAAAATTTAAAGTAAAGGGGAAGACGGGAGACTTCTAGTAAATGGCTGTGGAGCGACATTATTATATGAACCTCATAGCAGACAATAATTGTAATAACTGGATAAAATATTTTAAAATGCAATAAATTAAAGTTACTGGGAAGCATCTGAAATAGAAGCCAGAAAAAAGTTTTCTCCAGAAGGAATGAGCATCGCAAGATTCTGACTTGGACAGGGAAGGGCTTGGCCTGAAGGTTCTTCCTAATCCCCAAGACTACAGAGCAGGGAAACCACAGATGTAAACCTGTCTTACCAGCTCAGGGTGCCAGATCAGACTTCAGAGTTGAAAAAGCAGCTAGAAATATCAGGAGAAATTTTGAGTGGGACAGTAATAAAGAGTAAGACCCAAAATCTAAATTCCTGGGTGACAGCTCAACTCATGTATGGAGTAGACTCTAGGGAACGCAGCAAAAAATACAGAGACTTGAGAAAAATAGAGCTTACCAGGTAAGAGCTGTGAATTTGCTGTCTCTCTTTTTTTTTTTTTTTTTTGGTAATAAAACCAAGTGCATTTCCCAATTGTGTGTAGTTTGTGCAGGACAAGAAAATTTAGGGCTTGAAGAAATAGAGAACAGAGCTTGAAGATTGTAGATTATCTTAGAGAGGGGAGTGAGTTCCCTAGAAGCAAGACAACTTTAGGGTACACCTGCAAATTTGCATATAATGTCTGTCCAAATCCTTGGATGACTGAAATTACAGAGGTACAGCGTGTGCCCCAGGCTAATATAGGCGTAACCACAAACCATAAGATTAGAACAGATGTATCAGCAATGGCATAATGCAGAGGAGACTGTTTCAATTTGAATTTAGGCAAGTTAATTACCCAAGAGACCAAAAAGACAACAATCTACAGATGAACACAACAGAATTCTAAGTCACTACACCATGTTATCATATAGTGTCTAGTTTCCAACCAAACATTACTAGACATGCAAAGAAATAGGAAAGTGTGGCCCACACTCAGGAGAAATGGGAGTCAATGGAAAATGGGTCCAGATGTTGACTAAGAAGATCAGGACTTCAAAGCAACTACTATACTCATAAAATTAAAGAAAAATTATTCAATCAACTAAAAATAAATGTTCTTCTTGGTCAGATTTTTTGGGAAGTTTTGGTACTTTCTTCTTCCCAGTGAATTTTAGGATTGGTTAGTCAATTTCTGCAGAAGCACCTGCAGGGACAGTGCTAGGGATTAGACTGAAACTGTAGATCATTTTGATCTCTTAATAAAACTGAGTCTTTAAATCTATGGACATAGAATGTCCCTCTTCATTCACAGGTGGTCCTCCGAATGCTCAAGGTCTGCGCCCATGAATTCAACCAAATGTGGTTTGAAAATACATGAAAAAAATTTCAGACACTTCTAAAAAGCAAAACTCGAGTTTACCGTGCACTGGCAACTATTTACATAGTCTTTATATTGTATTTACAACTATTTACATAGCGTTTACATCGCCTTAGGAATTATAAATAATCTAGAGATGATTTAAAGAATATGGGAGGCCATGTGTAGGTTATATGCAAATACTACACCATTTTATATAAGGAATTTGAGTGCCCACCAATTTTGGTATGTGAACCAGACTCGAATTAATTGCCCGAAGATACTGGGAGATGACTATATTTAGATTATTAATTTTTCTCAACAATGTTTTGTAGTTTTTAGTGTATGTCTCCTACTTTTGTTACATTTATTCCTACATATTTTGTTCTTTTGATGCTATTATGAATGGAATTGTATTCTTAAATTCATTTTCAGAGTGATTTTTTTTATATAAGATTGATTTTTGCAAACTGTTCTTGTATCCTATGATTTTGCTGAACTCCTTTATTAGTTCAAATAATTGTTTTTGTATGTGGATTTCTTAGACTTTTCTACAAACAGGATCATATCGTATGCCAATAAAAAGCATCTTATTTCTTTCCTTTCAATCTGGATGTCTTTTATTTCTTTTTCCTGCTTGATTGTACTGGTTAGAACACCCAGTTTAATGCTGGATAGAAATGGTGAGAGTGGATATCCTTGCCTTGTTCCTAATCTTATGGGGAAAGCATTCAGACTCTTAACAAGAAGTACAATATTAACTGTAAGCTTTACAGAGATTGCCTTTATCAAGTTGAGTAAGTTCATTTCTACTTCTCATTTGTTGAGACTAGGCACTGGATTTTCAAATGCTTTTTCTGTGTCTACTGAGGTGATCCTGTGTGTTTTGTCATTTATTCTCATAATCTGCCATATGACATTGATTATTTTCTCCCTTGCACCCTTTCTTCCCTTGCTCTTTTTCTCCTTTTATTTTTCTTATAGCGTTTTCCAGGACCTCCAATAATCTGAATCAGTGGTGGTGACAGGCGTCAGCCTTCTCTTATTTATGACCTTATAGAAAACACATTTAAATTTGGTTTACTATGTAAATCTTTACTGTTGGTTCACCAAGCAGAGATAGGTCCCTTTATTTCTTAGATTTTTATAAACATTTAATAATACATACTACTGAACTTTATCAAATACTGTTTTTTTGCATCACTTGCCATAGTCATTTCAGTTTTATATTTCAATATATTAACATGGTGAATTACACAATTAGATTTTGCTGGTGCTAAACCATGCTTACATTCTTGGTATAAAAATCTAAATGATGTAATTTTGAAATGTACTATTGGATTTAGTTATTTTTAAGTGATTTTATACCCACATTCATAAATCATACAAGTAGTATACAATTTTTCCTTTTTCTACTGTTATCTGGTTTAGGAATCATGATTATACTAGCCTCATGTAAAAGCTGGGCAGCTTTGGATAACTCATCTGCTAAACATTCTTGGCCCGTAGCTTTTTGGAAGGAAATATGTTTGTCCACCATTTCAATTTCTTTAATGTTCACTTACTTGTTCAAGTTTTATTTTTATTTCATCAGATTTGTCACTATATTCTTCTAAATGTATCCATTTAATCCAGGTTCAATTGAGCAAATGACCAACTGGCAATATTCCAAGAGGCTGCAGTACAGGGGGAGGGATACTTTATTGATTAACTGGGATTCCATCATTCATAATAACTGCTGTAAAATACAATTCAATATAAGCCCTAGTTTCTCCCTTACTCTCTCCACAAGAAATGTCAGAGCCCACAGCACAACAGAATACAGCATTTCAGTCTCGTAATATTAGATACGATAGAAAACTACAACTGAAGAATCATGCGGTATGTCAGAGATTGCAAAGTGCCTAGATTCTAAGTAAATATGAAGGAAGGAAAGGCACATTAGGATTAGGGTTGAGGCAGAGAAAGGCCTGCAGGATTATGGCAAAGACTGGAAAGAAAGGGACCAGGAGGAGGTGAAGGCATCTGGGGTAGTGTCCCTGAGGGCATCCGATGATTCTGTTCATTTCATTCCCCGCTCCACTCACAGGTGCCTGGAATAAGGGTGTTTAATTATGCTGTTAATGGGTAAATGGAAGGATGAGAGAGAGAGAGTGCTTTTTCACACCAACCATTTGTGTGATCTTAGACAAAGACTTACACTTCTTATGCCTATTTCATCATTTGTAAAAAGAGAATTGCTTTTTTCTTCACCAAAGTTGAAAGAGGTAATTTTGTGGAAAGTATTTATCCCTGTGCCTAGTTTATGTAAGCACTTAATAATTGGCAGTTTAAAAAATTTCCCTTTTCTGTAGTATAAAATTGCCAGGGGTCAGTGAGACATCTATAACTACTAATAGTCAGAAACTAAATTTTGTAGCACATCTTTTCTTCCTCCTTTGCCAAGACTGTTAACACTAGTAACCCCAGAATGATCAAAACAGGCCCTCTTAAGCTTCTGCACAGCAAAGAAAACCATAAGTAAAAAAAAGACAACCTACGGAATGGGAGAAAATTTTTGCAAATGAAACTGACAAAGGCTTGATCTCCAGAATATATAAGCAGCTTATATGACCTAATAAGAAACAAAAACCCAATCCAAAAATGAGTGAAAGACCTAAATAAGCAACTCTCCAAGGAAGACATACAAATGATCAAAAAGCACATGAAAAAATGCTCAATATCACTAATTATCAGAGAAAGGCAAATTAAAACTACAATGAGGTATCACCTCACACCAGTCAGAATGGCCATCATTCAAAAGTCCACAAATGACAAATGCTGGAGAGGCTGTGGAGAAAAAGGAACCCTCCTACACTGCTGGTGGGAATGCAGTTTGGTGCAGCCACTGTGGAAAACAGTATGGAGATTCCTCAAAAGACTAGGAACAGACTTACTGTATGACTCAGGAATCCCACTCCTGGGCTTGTATCCAGAAGGAAATCTACTTCAGGATGACACCTGCACTCCAATGTTCATAGCAGCACTATTTACAATAGCCAAGACATGGAAATGGCCTAAATGTCCATCAATAGGTGACTGGATAAAGAAGAGGTGGTATATTTATACAATGGAATACTACTCAGCCATAAAAACCAACAATATAACGCCATTTGCAGCAACATGGATGCTCCTGGAGAATGTCATTCTAAGTGAAGTAAGCCAGAAAGAGAAAGAAAAATACCATATGAGATCGCTCATATGTGGAATCTAAAAAAAAAAAAAAAAAAAGCATAAATACAAAACAGAAATAGACTCATAATACAAACTTGTGATTGCCAAGGGGGCAGATGGTGGGAAGGGATAGATGGGATTTCAAAACTGTAAAATAGATAAACAAGATTATACTGTATAGCACAGGGAAATATACACAAGATCTTATGGTAGCTCACAGAGAAAAAAATGTGACAATGAATATATATATGTTCATGTATAACTGAAAAATTGTGCTTTACACTGGAATTTGACACAACATTGTAAAATGATTATAAATCAATAAAAAATGTTAAAAAAAAAACCGGCCCTCTTGTAAGTTGAGAAGAAAATCCTATTCATTAAATTCTGTGGCTTACTTATGGAAACATCCATTTGTTGTGGTATTGGCCATTTTGGGGGCCACTACCTATCCCTTTGTAGGAGTGGGCTACTTATTGCTCACATATTTTCAGTGAAGACAGCCTAGTCCTGGACACTCTGGGTTGTATAGAATTGTACTCGAATTGGTATGCTGAGACTCAGGTAAGAACTTACACGTGTCTTTCACTGTCTCTAAGAAAAACAGTGCATTCACATCAGAATGTAAACTAGTCAGCAGAGATTTTGTTTCAGCCATCATTTTGTTTTTAGCACCCATAACAGTACCTGATAGGAAGTGAGTATTAAATAAATACTTTCTATTGATTCTCAGCCATTGCTTTATTTTTTAAAAGTAAATTTTATTTTAAAATTTATTTCTCTAGAATTTCCTTGTTTCTGATGACCTTGACAGTTTTCAGGAGTACTAGTCGGGTGTTTTATAGAAAGTCCTTGGAATTTGTCTGATGTTTTTCTCTTGATTAGACTGAGGTTACGGGAGTTTTTCCAAGGAAGACCATAGAGGTCAAGTGCCATTTTCATCACATCATATCATGGGTACAGATTATCATCATGACTTATCACTGTTGATACTGACCTGTCAGCAATCTTAAGTGAGTAGGTTGTGGGGCCCAGGTCAAAGTTCGTAACTTGCACGTGTGAAGAAGTAAATGTGCGCGTGCGCTAGTAGCGTGAGTCAGCAGTATGAACAATAGGTGTGCGCCACTAGCATTCTAAAAGGACAAGTGCCTACACCTGAGGCGCCTGCCACCCACTTGTACCGAAATAAAGTGCCGTTTTCCTTTATGTTGGTTTCTCACGCATTATGTCCGTTCCTCGAGCCTTCTTCAAGTTGGGCAACTCTCCTCTTCAAATCCCTCTTCAGCCTCCCTCAGCTGACGTGACCTTTGTCTAGCTTCCACTGTAAAGTTACTCCACCCAGTCCCTCAATCTGTACTCCTGGGAAAGAAGTAGCTACATGCAGCCCACACTTAAGGAGTTGGGGGTTATACTCCACTTTGAGGGTGAAGTATCTACATAAATTAGTTGGAGTACTTCTGCATAGGAACTTTGTGTCTTCTTCTGTATTTATATATTTATTCAAACATTTAGCATAATGTATTAGCGTCTTAGAACTGCTACAACAAAGCACCACAAACTGGGTGGCTTAAAAATCATAGAAATTTATTCTCACAATTGTGGAGACTAGAAATCTGAAATCAAGATATTGGCAGGGTTGGTTCCTTCTGTGGACTCCGGGGAAGAATCTCTTCCATGCCTCACGTCTAGCTTCTGGCGTTGGCTGTCAATCCCTGGTGTTCTTGGGTTTGTACATGTATCATCCCAATCTCTGGCTCTGTCTTCACATGACATTGTCCCTCTTCACATGACATTGTCCCTCTGTGTCTCTATGCCCAAATTTCCCTTGCCTTTGACACCAGTCATTGAATTACGGCCTACTCTAGTGACCTCATCTGAACTAGATGAGATCTGCAAAGACACTAGGGAAACCATGGGTTAAATCCATTTCACCTGCCTTCAATAGTCAAGGTTGTTTTAACACTTGCATGTCCTCCAAGCTGCAGGTAGCCTAAACAATAAAACGCTTGCCCGAGGTGTTTTCCAGGAACTTGGAGTCAAGCGCATCTAGCTCAGCTGCGCTGAGCGTCAGCTGTGCCTAGTCAGGGCTGAGCTAGTTGACTGTAGGACGGCCCACCCTTCAACTGCGCATGCGTGTCTCGTGAGCGTCGTCAGAGGGCGGAAAACTCCACCCTCAGAGCGTGTAGAGGCGCGTAGCCCAGTTACACCAGCGCAGAAGGAAGGTTACCGTCTTTTTCCAACTACCTTTCCCCATGCCTCCCCAGGCCTCAGACTGCCCTGCTGCTTTATTCGTTTTCCTATAAATACCCCTGTTCCTTGCTTTCCGGGAGGTCGATGTGAGGTTTGTTTTTCAGCTCTTGGCTTGGCTGCTTTGCAAGAAAGCCAGCTCTGCTGCGAACCTGGGTGTCTCGGCGTTCTGGCTTGCTGTGCCTTGCGGGTGAAACCTGGTTTGGTAACACTATTTCCAGGTAAGCGCACCCTCTCAGATCCGAGTGAAGTGAAGTAATGTAAGACATGTGGCTGTCTATGAAGAAAAAATGTTTCAGGTCGAGGAAATCACAAGAGCAAAAGTTCTGAAGTAGGAATATTCTTAGAGGGTGGTGTGACCATTAGGAGACGACAGTGGCTGGAGCAGAGTCAGTAATGGGAAGGTTGGCAGAAGCTAGGATCTGAGAGGTAACAGGGGTCGCATTATACAAAGCTGTGTAACCCATGTTGACAATTTCAGCTTTTAATTTGTATGAGCTGGAAGCTCCTGGAAGGTTTAACGTTCTGGGGAATTTTTGAGCTGAGGGTTGAAAGATGAGCAGCAGCTAGTTGAAGGGTGAGTAGGAGTCAGGCAGAAGGTGCTCCATGTAGATACGTACTTGTTTAGTTCTGAGGTTTGAACGATCACCTGGATTGTAAATCTAAATTGGCAGTTCTTAAAACACAGTTCACATATCTTTGGCGGGCTCTGTGAGATTGTTTTGGGGATCTTAAAAGCCGTAACTATTTTTATAACAGCCTTAATAGATGTTATTTGCCTCGCTCATGTTAATTTTCTCAAGTGTATAGAGTTTGAAAGTTTATTGATAGAGCTTCAGATATCACACTGCAACTGATTGTTGAGAAACTGTGGTTAGGTTTTGGTACTCTATCAAAGAAAATTATCCACGATTATTCAGAAAATGTTTTGAAATGCTTTTCCAGTTACCTGTCTGTGTGAGGCCAGATTTTCTTCCCATAATTCAAACGGAAGTGATCTATTCCAATACATTGAATGCAGCAGCAGATATGAGACTCCAGATGTCCATGCTAAGTCAGACGTTAGAGATATGTAGAAATCCACTCTTGCTGATTTGTTTTTGAAAATATATTGGAAAATATAAAAATACATGAATGGCTTTATTGCTATTTAAGTGAACTAGTGTGTATATGTATTAATTTCTGTTTCAATTTATAATGTGGTAAATATAGTTATAATTCATACAAACAAAAGCTTTTTGGAGTCCTTAATTTTTTCAGTGTAAAGGAGTCTTGATAATAAAAAGTTTGAGACCCTCTGCTCTAGATTATATAGTGTCGACAGAAATGGCGGGGTCTATTTCTATTCATCTTTGTATCCCAAGGAACCAGCAATGTGTAGCAATACATAAATTCTTTTGGGATTACTTACTTTATATATTCCTCTCCTGTATCTAAAACTTAGCCCTCACCTCTTTTTTAGTCCTATATTTTGACCTGTTAAGCCATTCCACTTTGATGCCCCCTGTGAATAGTATGTTTTGTGCATAAAATCAAACTCATCGTCTTCTTCCCAGAGCAACTCTTCCTCATACCTTTTCACTCTCATTTAATATATTGGTTTTATCCCAAATAATTTTAGTGGCTTTTCCAAAGAGTAAAACTGTAGTTATGGCCTACATTTATAGGTTTTTCTTTTTCCAGCTTCTTTTATAACAGTAGTTCTCAAATTTTTCATGTGTCAGAATCACCTGGAGGGTTGGCTGAAACAGATCTCTGGGCCTCATCCCACAGTCCTCTGATTCTATAGGTCTGGATAGGACCTGAGAATTTGAATTTCTAACCAGTTGTCAGGTGATGTGATGCTGCTGCTCTGAGGACACATTTAGGAACTGCGATGTGTATCATTTTAGCTGGAATACTCACCATTCATCATGTAGACCTTACTCTACAGTTTGCTCATATTTACTTTGTGCTTAGCTTTATTCCTATCCATTCAAGACTCAATCCAAATTTTTTGGCTTTTACTTGACATTTTAGATGTAACTGTTCTGAGAGTCCCCTGAATTCCTGTAATAGTTTTTGTATTTATAAATTTTTTTACTGCCTCGTGTAGTACATATGTATTATTTTCAATTGTGTTCTCCTGGTTTTCAAAAAAATGAGGTATTAAACAGATTGAAGTACACAAATCTTAAATGTGGAGCTCAATGATTTTTTGCATGTAATTACCTAAATAAAAATATGAAATATTTCAAAAATGTTCTACATGACTCCCTCAGACCCTTCATAGTCTATTTATTATTCTAGATCATACATCATGTACTGTTTTCTGTTTGGCCTCTTTTGTTCAGCATTGTTTGAGATGCATCCACGTTGTTGTGTATGTTAGTAATTTGTTCTTTTTTCCTAATTGCTGAGAGTTGTATTCTAATGTGTAAATATGACATAATTAATTTAGTTGTTCTCCTGTTGAAGGACATTTGGATTGTTTCCAGTACTTGCTATTATGAAATTTCTGTCATCAACACTCTTGTATAAATTTTTTAGTGGACAGAAGTACTCATTTCTGCTGGGTGTACTCCCAGGAATGGAATTTTTGTGTCACGTATAGGCATATGTATAGCTTTAAGAAATGCTGCCAAACGTTTTCCCAAAATAGTTTACCAGCCTATTTCCATCAGTAATAAATGAGAGTTTTAGTTGCTCCCTATTCTTGCCATTTGGTATTGTCTAATTGTATCGTTGTGGGTTTAATTTGCATTTCCCATTGAATAATGATATTGAGCATTTTTTTCTTATGTTTATTGGCCAGTTGCACTTGTTCTTTAAAGTTTTTTGTTTTGTTTTGTTTTGTTTAACCATTAAAAAAAGAAGGTTGTCTTTTTTCTTCATTTCTAAGAGTGGTTCTTCATACATTTTGGATATGATTCACTTTTAAATATAGGCTTTGTAGTTGGATTATCTAGTCAGTTGATGGCCTTTTCACTCTTTAAATGTGCTTTGATCAAAAAAAGTTCTTAATTTAATTGAAGTCTAATTTATCTTTTTTTTTATGATTAGCACTATTTCTGGTCTGCTTAAGGAGATTTTGCTCCAAGCTTATGAACATACTCTTCTACGATCTCTTCTAAAAGATTTATTGTTTTGGTTTATGCATTAGATCTGTGATCCTCCTTGAACTAACTTTTGTATATGGTTGAGATACTGGTTAACTTTTTATCCTCTTATCATTCATCCGTACTTATAGTTGTATTCATATTTATCTGTTTTTTGTTGCTCCAGCACCTTTGTTTAAAAGGCCTTTTCCCACACTGAGTTGCAGTAGTGTCTGGGTAATAAATCAAGTGACTGTGTGTCTATTTCTTTACACTTTCTATTCTATTAATCTCAGGCAATCCCATACTGTCTTAATTAACTTAGCTTTCTAGTAAATGTTCATGCCCAGTAGTATAAGTCCTCCAGTTTTCTTGTTCTTCAGTATTTCCTTGGCTATTCTACGACTTTGGTATTTCCATATAAATTTCATATAGAAATTTTGTGGGCAGTTTCTACCCCAAAGTGTTTCTACTCCAAAACCCTTTTATTCCTAGTTTGCTTATAATTTTTTTTAATCACGAATGAGTATTGAAATTTATAACATTTTTTAAATGCATCTTTTTAGGCAGGTGTAGGATATCTTGAATTATATCCCTTATTCTGTTAATGTGGTAAAGTTATATTGATTTATTTTTGAATGTTAAGTCATTCATTCCTGGAGTAAATTCTACTTGGTTATGATATCCTGTTCTTTTTATATTCAATTTGGATAGAATTTGCTAAAATTTGGTCCAAGAATTTTGTGACTGTATTTATGAGGGATTTTGGCCTATATCTTTTTTTGGGGAGGGGGGTTAGTATCTTTCAGGTTTTCGTATGAAGATAATGCTGATCTTATAAAATAATTTGGAAAGTTACTTTTCTTCTCTGGAAGAGTTTGTGTAAGAGTAGTAGTGTTTTCCTTAAAAATGTTTGGAAGAATTTACCAGTGAAAATCTGGGACAATAGTTTTTATTGTTGAGAAGTTTTAAATTATGGTTTCAATTTACTCAGTAGGTAGAGGAGTATTCAGATTTTATCTTTTTGTGTCAGTTTTTGTAAATTGTATTTTTCAAGGAATTTGTTTTTTATCTAAATTTTCAAATTTATTGATAGAAATGTGTGTACAGTATCTTCCTTTTGTCTCTTTAAAATCTGTAGGATCTGTAAGGATGTTCTCCAGTTACTGATAATTTGTGGGTTTTTTTTCTGTTTTTTTCCTCAATCAGTTTTGCTAGGGCTTATCAATTTTATTTTTTAATGAGTGAAGTTCTAGGTTTTTAAAATTAGTTGCATATTTGCTTTTTACTTTATTTTGCTCTTATCTTCTCTTCTACTTTGCCATTTTTTTCTAGCTGCTCTTGTGGTAGCTTGATTATGTGTTTTTTAATATTTCTATTTTTCTGTTCTATTCACTTGCAGCTATAAAAAGCAATCAAAGCACTGCTTTAGCTATGTTTTGTAAGTCCTAATATATTGCTTTTTCATTATTATTCCCTTAAAAATTTCATTGTGATTTTTTTCTTTGACCCACAGCTCTTACAGACTTGTGTTACCTAATTTGTAAAAAATTTAGAACGTTTCTTGTTTTTATTATTGAGTGCTTGTGTAATTTTGAGGTAGGAAGCCCTATAAAAAGACCAGCAGGACCCCCAAGCAGGGCCACTACTCTTGCGCCGGCACCATCCGGTTCCCTGGCCCAGAGGCTCTTATCTCACTTTTGCCTCGGAAAGGGCTTACTTACCCCTAAAATTCTATTGGTTCCCTGAGCTCACTTCTGATTGGTTATTTCCTTCACTCCTGATTGGTTGTTACTCTCACTTCTGATTGGTTATTTCCTTCACTCCTGATTGGTTATTACTCTCACCTCTGATTGGTTATTTCCTTCACTCCTGATTGGTTATTATTCTCACTTCTGATTGGTCCATTTCCCTAACTTCTAATTGGTCCATTTGTAGTATTTCATTTGCATGGAGCTCACTCCTGATTGGTTATTTCTCTCATTCCTAATTGGTCTATTTCTACAAAGCTTGTTCCTGGTTGGTCAACTTCTGTAATACTTTATTTGCATATGATGTTGCAAAGTGTAAAACTGGCAGCCTATAAAGGCCTGTGTAAAGCTACAGACAGGGTCCAGAGCTTGGAGTGTTATCTCCTCTGTGCCCGCTGGCGTGATAAACCTCAGTTCTTCAACTCTCCGAGTGCTGCTTGGTCTCTCGCGCGGATCCAGATTGCTGTCACAACTGCGCTGTAACACCGAGCTGTAACACATTTTTCCACAACAATTTTATTATGGTCAGAGAGCATACTCTGTATGTTACAGTACTGTGAAAATTTTCAGACTTGTTTTATAACTCAGCATATAGTCTGCTTTGTTAGATGATTCATATCCCCTCAAGCAGAAATATATTCTGTCGTTGGGTATAGTGTTCTGTATGTCAGTTTTGTCAAGCTGGTTAATAATGTTCTTCAAGTATTTTATGTTTTTACTGATTTTTTAATTTGTTTGCTCATTCTGTCAGACACAGAGAGAGGTCTAAATTTTTTTTAATTTAGATGTAATTAACATTATATTAGTTTGAGGTGTCAACATAATGATTTGACATTTATGTATATTATAAAATAATTACCACAATAAGGCTAGCTAACATCCATCATTATACAGAGTTAACAGTTTTTTTTCTTGTCCTGAAAACTTTTAAGATACATTGTCTTAGCAACTTTCAAATATGCAGTACAGTATTCATAACTGTAGTCCCCATGCTGTACATTGCATCCGAATGCCTTATTTATTGTATAGCTGGAAGTTTACACTTTTTAACCCCCTTCATTAACTTAGACCACCCCAAACCCTACCTTTGGCAGCTAGCAATTTGTGTGTATCCCTGAGCTCATTTTTGTTTTTAGAATCCATACATAAGTGAGATCATTTGGTATTTGTCTCTGGCGGACTTAGTTCACTTAACATAATGTTTCCAAGTTCTGTCCAAGTTGTGGCAAATGACAAGGTTTCCCTTTTTTATCACCAAAATATAATATATATGAATGTGTGTGTGTGTGTGTATAAAATACATATATGTATATATCTATCTTATATTGCATTTTTCTTTATCCATTGATGAACATGTGGTATATTTGGTTCTTTCCATATCTTGACTATTGTAAATAATGCTTAAGTGACCATGGTGGGTACATACATCTTTTCGAAATGGTGTGTTTGTTTTCTTCTGATAGATATTCAGAAGTGAAACTGCTGGCTCATATGACAGTTCTATTTCTAATTTGAGGAATCTTCATTCTGTTCTCCATAGTGGCTGTAGCAGTTTACATTGCCACCAGCAGTGCCCAAAGGTTCTGTTTTCTCCGTGTCCTTGCCAACACTTATTTGTCCTCTTGATGATAGCCATTCTAATGAGTGTGAAGTGACATCTCATCGGGGTTTTGATTTGCATTCCTTAATGGTTAGTGAAGTTGACCATCCCTCTTCTGTACCCATTGGCCGTCTGTATGTGTTCTTTGGAAAAATGCCTATTTGGGTCCTCTGCCCATTTTAAAAAATTGAATTTTTTTTTTTTTATTGCTTCTGAGTTGGATGGGTTCTTTACATATTTTGGATATTAACCCCTTACCAGATATATGACTTGCAAATATTTTCTTCTGTTGAGTGGGTTGCCTTTTCATTTTGTTGATAGTGTCCTTTGCCGTATGTAAGCTTTTAAGTTTGATGTCATCTGATTTTACTTATTTTTGCTTTTGTTGCCTTTAATTTGGTTGTCAAATCCAAAAAATCATTGCCAAGACTGATGTGAAGGCACTTGCTTCTTGCTGCCAATTTTTTTCTCTAGGAGCTTTATGGTTTCAGGTCTCATATTCAAATCTTTGATCAATTCTGAGTTAATTTTTCAGTATGTTGTAAGATAATACTTCAGTTCCATTCTTTTGCATGTGGCAATCCAGTTTTCCCAACACTACTTATTGTTCTTTCCCCATTGTATATTCTTGGCTGTTTTGTTGTACATTTATAGACCACGTTTATGTATGGGTTTATTTCTGAGCTCTTTATTCTGTTGATGATCTGTTTTTATGCCAATACCATAGTTGTGATTACTATGGCTTTGTAATGTAGTTTGCAGTTAGGGAGTGTGAATTCTTCAGCTTTTGGTTCTCTTTCTCAAGATTGCTTTGTATTTGGAGTCTTTTATGGATCCATAAAAACTTCAGAATTTTTTCCTTTTATTTCTATTTCTGTGAAAAATAAATGCTGTTAGTGTTTTGATAAGGATTGCATTGAATCTGTAGATTGCTTTGGGTAATATGGACATTACAATAATAATTATTCCAATCCACAAACACAGACAGTGTTTCTATTTATTTGTGTCTTCTTTAATTTCTTTCATCAATGTCCTATATTTTTCAATGTACCTACAGATCTTTCATCCTGAAAGCATTTTTTTTTAATTTGACAACTATGATCACAGATTCCTCCTTTAGTCTCTGTCAGTTTTTCTTTATTCTTCTTGAGGCACTGTACAGACAAATGTAGGATTTCATATCTTTCTTCTGAATCAACGTGTACTTCATAACAATATACTTCTAGTCATACTTCTTGCCGTTAAGTCTTTTTTTTAACATTTTTTATTGATTTATAATCATTTTACAATGTTGTGTCAAATTCCAGTGTTCAGCACAATTTTTCAGTCATTCATGGACATATACACACTCATTGTCATATTTTTTTCTCTGTGATTTATCATAACATTTTGTGTATATTTCCCTGCACTATACGGTGTAATCTTGTTTATTTATTCTACAATTTTGAAATCCCAGTCTATCCCTTCCCACCCTCTACCCCCCTGGTAACCACAAGTCTGTATTCTCTGTCCATGAGTCTATTTCTGTCCTGTATTTATGCTTTGTTTTTGTTTGTTTGTTTTTGTTTTTTAGATTCCACATATGAGCGATCTCATATGGTATTTTTCTTTCTCTTTCTGGCTTACTTCACTTAGAATGACATTCTCCAGGAGCATACATGTTGCTGCAAATGGCATTATGTTGTCGGTTTTTATGGCTGAGTAGTATTCCATTGTATAAATATACCACCTCTTCTTTATCCAGTCACCTGTTGATGGACATTTAGGCTATTTCCATGTTTTGGCTATTGTAAATAGTGCTGCTATGAACATTGGGGTGCAGGTGTCATCCTGAAGTAGATTTCCTTCTGGATACAAGCCCAGGAGTGGGATTCCTGGGTCTTATGGTAAGTCTGTTCCTAGTCTTTTGAGGAATCTCCACACTGTTTTCCACAGTGGCTGCACCAAACTGCATTCCCACCAGCAGTGTAGGAAGGTTCCCCTTTCTCCACAGCCTCTCCAGCATTTGTCATTTGTGGATTTTTGAATGATGGCCATTCTGACTGGTGTGAGGTGATACCTCATTGTAGTTTTGATTTGCCTTTCTCTGATAATTAGTGATATTGAGCATTTTTTCATGTGCTTATTGATCATTTGTATGTCTTCCTTGGAGAGTTGCTTGTTTAGGTCTTGTGCCCATTTTTGGATTGGGTTGTTTATTTTTTTCTTATTGAGTCGTATGAGCTGCTGATATATTCTGGAGATCAAGCCTTTGTCGGTTTCACTTGCAAAAATTTTCTCCCATTCCGTAGGTTTTCTTCTTGTTTTATTTCTGGTTTCCTTTGCTGTGCAGAAGCTTGTAAGTTTCATTAGGTCCCATTTGTTTATTGTTGCTTTTATTTCTTCTAGGAGAAAATTTTTGAAATGTATGTCAGATAATGTTTTGCCTATGTTTTCCTCTAGGAGGTTTATTGTATCTTGTCTTATGTTTAAGTCTTTAATCCATTTTGAGTTGATTTTTGTATATGGTGTAAGGGTGTGTTCTAGCTTCATTGTTTTACATGCTGCTGTCCAGTTTTCCCAACACCATTTGCTGAAGAGACTGTCTTTATTCCATTGTATATTCTTGCCTCCTTAAGTCTTTTTTTTTTAATATTAATGTAGCTATATCAGCTTTCCTTTGGTTAGTGTTTGCAGGGTATTTCCTTTACCATTCTTTTCAACTTTTGTTACCCTTGTATTTAAAATGTATTTCTCGTAAGCAGATTATAATAGGGTTTTTTGTTTCATTTTAATTGACCTGGCAGATCTCTTAATAGGCATGTTTATTTTGCTTGTATGTAATGCATATATCCTTTATTTGTTATAATCTACTTCAGACTAATACTTCTGTTACTTGATGAACAGTGTGAGAACCTCATAGCATTTTCCATATTATAATTATCTGTTTGGATTAAATAACTTCTCCCCCACCCCCTACTGCGATCCCCTTGAAGTGATTTTCTTACTCATTTTTGTGTCACAGCTTTTATAGTACAGTATCTGGCTACTGATAAATATTTTACCAAGGAATAAATGTACTATTTTCTCTAAACTCCATGATCTCTATCTTTTTTCATTCTCAGATTATCTTCCCTGCAGAAAAAAACTTGCAAATGAAGTATAATCTCCCCATTTTGTATCCACTCCTCGCCTTACATTTCTTATCATTATACTTTCTTGAATACATCAAACATTTATCTACAGTTAATTCCTTCAACCACGATTTTGTTCCCATTTCCTTCTGTCATCTGAGGTCTTGCTCCATCCATTAACTCTCCCTCACTCCTCTTTCTGTTTCCTTGATTTTGGTATGGAAACATATTTAAGGCATTCTAACACCCAAATTAACTACCCACCCACCCATACCCCTGCCTCAGCTACTGCTCTTTCTCATTGTCTTTACAAATGAGTGTTGTTGGATTTTTTTTTTAAGTAGTCTACCTTCAAATATATCCAGTGCAATCTGGAATCCACCCTTACAATTCCAATTAAATTGCCCTGGAAAATGTCACTAACTTCTCTCTCATCCCCCACATTAAATTTGTCACCAAATCAAGTCTATGTCTTAAAATCTCTTTCAAAACTATGAAGTTCTCCCCATTCTCTCAGATTATAATGTAAGGACATCTTCTGTGGTAAACATTTCTTAACTGGTGGATATGATTAATTTAAGAAATCACTTTCTAGCTAACCTTTTAGAATGCTAATATGCTAATAAGGTGAAGTATGTTCGTTATAGGAAGTGATCTCATTTACAACTTTTCTGTATGTTCTCATACTTTCATTTTTATTCTGAGTTTAAGAAAAAAATCTTCATGCTGCTAAAATATTTTCTTTGTTTTTGAGGAAGGCATAAAATTACAGCACATTCAATTTTGTTAGATTCCTAATAGCTGTGAAGAAGTTAAGTGTCCTGATCCGCTTCTGATTTTTAGTGGCAACTGCTTAAATCCTTCAGTTTTAAGTACAGTAACAAAAGGAAAGTGTATGATTCCTATTTTAAGTAAATTAGGAGTATATTTTGCCATTTTGGGTATTTATAAGCTATCCTTTTTTACTTCTACCTGAAATTTATAAATGACTTTTAGATTATTGGATGTAAAAGTAATTGAATAGTCTTGCTCACCAGTTTATATATAGGCACCAAGACGGAGTGTTTGGAAGCTAATTAATGGGATTGTTCAGTGGATCTGAAAATTTGTAGTCAAACCTGAGTTTGATTTTATGTGGCAAGATTTTTATTTGTGCCTATACAAAAGTGAGAAGTATTACTGGAGTGGTTAAAGGCACAGGCTTTGGAGTTAGCTAGACCCGGATCAAAATCCTGGTTCCACCATTTCCTAGTTAAGTGGTCTTGAAAAAAGTGACTAATTTGTCAATGCTTCAGTTTTATCAGATGTAAAATAAGGAAAATAATGGTGCCTACTTCACAAGATATTTGTGTGGGTTAAACAAGATAACAGATATAAAGTGAAAGGTCTAATAGTATGCACTCAGTTACATTTTAGATATTTTTATTGATGAACAGATAACAGGTTAAGAAAAAGGATATTTGAACTATTGGTAAAATGTGTTGGATTTTGATGAGAAGATAAGGGTCTTTGTATTATTTCTCTATATTGAAGAGATTATTTAGGTATTTAGATAGAGGATGACATTAATAAGGATCAATCTCTATCCATTACATTTTAGGGATATTTAATGATTAACAGTGGTTATAGCTGGATGCCGTCAGAGATTTCTTTCTTTTTTTTTCTGTGAAACTTTCTAAATTTTATGCAATAAGCCAATGGGATTATTGATTTCTATTATGTAATGACTGGTTCCTATTGGTTCATCATACTATATTTTCACTTAAAAAAACCCCACAATACATTGTGAACATTTCCTTATGATATAAAATCATCTTTTTTATTATGGTGAAGTATACATTATATTAAAATGATTAAAATGATAAATTTTAAGTTTCAGTGGCATTAAGTACATTCACATTGCAGTGTGTGAAATAATCTTTTGCAATACTTTTAATGGTTGCATAGTATTCCATTTAATGGATGATTTTTAAAAATTTAATCTATTAGATATTTAAGTTGTTTCTGATTATTTGTTATTACAGTAAAACTGGACATTAAAAGGGTTTGGGGGAGGCTTATCTGGGGGATGAAAAGGATATTAAATATTTTAGACAGGTATTTGGGGATGTCTCTTGTAGGACCGTAGGGTGGCCAGGCCAAATAGTTTCAGAAGGAAATGATTACATATAATCCTATCATTTGTTCCATCCTTCCCAACTCCGGATGGATTTTTTTTTTCTTTGGGTGACAGAAGATAATGAATGGAGGAAAAGAGGCAGAAATCAGTCCTAGGATTTAATTGCCCTTGTTTTACTTGTACCCTCCTGCTGTTTGTTTTGTCTGCCACAGACTAAGGGATATGTCTGAACTCATTACCAGCTGATGTAGAAGTTAGGCTCTAGAAATGTCCTACATTTAAATTTAGCATATATTTGGTTACTAATTTTAGACCAAACATTGAATTGGACCATATGTGCTGACTTTGTTCTACTTCTATTGTAAAAGAAGGGAACTGTTTATGTTGAAAACTCGGTGTACTAGCAGCATAGTTTGAACTCTGCAGTGTTTGACTTTCTGAGGAATGCGTTGATTTGTGGTAAGTGATGTTTTCAGTTTGTTTGACATTCTGTTCATACATAAATCTATATTTGATTGATTTCAGTTTTCTCTTAGACCCTTTCACGGTGGATTCTTTTGTGAGAAGGCAAGAACAAATAGTCAATCCCTATTGGTTATATTCAGTTTACCAATTCTGTTAAGTACTATATTGGATTTTTGTTTTTGACATTTTAAATTATTTTTAATGAATTTGATGCAGTTTGAGGATAGAAAAGTACCAAGAAATAGAAAATACTCAGAATTCTATCATTTTAGGTTCACATTTTGTGATGCTTCCCTGCAGTTTCTTTTATGTGCATTTTTCTGGTAGTTGAGATTATTACTGTAATTGGGTAATTTCACACACTGCGTTTTCTTGCACATTATATCAAGCATTTTCTCATGCACATCAGTTTCTTCCTGGCAGAAAATAGATGATACACCCACATGGGTAATTTGAGAAGAGTTTTAAAAAAGGACTATTTAAAAAGGTATAGGAAGAAGGAAGGTAACTGTAAGGTGGGATAATATAGTATTGAGCACTAAAAATGTGGCTAGTTGAAATTCAGATGTGCTATAGGTGTAATTGGCATACTGGATTTCTAAGACTATGAAAATAGAATGTGAAAAACTCCTTATTAATCTTTTTTTTTATTATTGGTTATGTGTTGATAATATTTTGGACATATTGTGTTAGATAAATGACATGTATTAAATTAATTCTATATTTCTTTTAAAAATGTGGGTATTAGAAAAATTAAAATTACATATATCAATTGTCTTATTTCTCTTAGACAACACTAGTATGGGGTGCAGTATAAAGAGGCATCTCTAGGCCTGAAAAGGAGGATTCTGTGCAAAGATCAGCTGATACAAACCATAGCTTTCAGGAGAGGATTGCAGCCAATTCACAATGACCCAGGGAGAAGAAGGGTCGGGGGAAATAAATACTTTGACCCTGTTCTCGTCCCCTATGCTTTCCTCTCAAATTCCCGTCTGTCATTGGTTTAACACAACAGGAAGCCAGTAGGTAAGCTGAGGTCTGTAGAGGCTGGCCTCGCTGCGCCCACGGCAGGGTAGAAAAAAGTGACTCTGAAAGAGTCTATTGAAGATATCCAGTATACCAACTCACTTAAAATACTTTGCAAATAGAGTTTTCAAGGACTGTGTATTCCACTTCATGTGGAATTCCACTTCATATATTGTCCTGGGAAAGTGTTAGGCAAGTTATAACGTAATCTGATTATGGGAACTAATTAGGGTATATAATTTCATTTAAAATGTATGAGAGATAAATCAAACTGAGTTTTTTGCTTGAACAGCAATCAAGCAGTTTACTGATAAGGGGTTTCTGAAGTGTACTTCAGAATTTGAAAGCTGATAAAATAGGCAATGTCAAAATTCTATCCCCATACTTAAAAGAAAATTTTCTTGAGTAATTTTTTTCCTATCTCTAAACTTACAGTGGGGCACACAGTCTTGGTTTTGTTGGGTCGTTCTTTAAGTTGTTTCCATTTATTGCTTTAATTCTGAGATAGCAATTGATAGTTTATTCATTTTAATAAACTTAATATTCCCAAGATGATGAAATTTGGTAGTTTATTTTAGTTTGAAATGATAGAGCATTAAAAAATGTAATACAATTTATTAAAAGCACACATAAATACTTGGTGGTAAAGTTTTGATCAAGTGGAAGACTTACCAGTCTGACCTTTTCTTTCACTTATCTAAACAAGAATTGACTGATATAGTATGAACTACGTTATGATTTCTGACCTCAGACAACACTTAGCATGATCAAAATCCTCTGTTCTCAAGTAGTTTGAGCTATGCCCCTACGATGTATTGTTTACTTTGTATTTTTGTCATAGACACTAAAATAGAAACATCTGTTCAGTTACAAAATCTAACACACATTCAAAGTTAGTGAGTCAACTTTTGTAGTATTTCAGAATTCAACTTGTACAGGTTTCAGTGGATGATAATTCTGATCACTGATATGTGTAGAGAGAAAACTCAACTACAGTTCCTCTTGGATTTAGTAATGACTATGTAGTTCTGAAAATGTTCTGAGACTAAATAATGATAACCCATGTTCTCTGAAACAAACTGTTCCCTTGGAAATTTTGATTAGTGTTTTCATAGGTGTTACTAATTTTATTAATGTTTTTATTTAACTGTTTCATATAGGTAATACATTCATATGTTCAACAACAAAAAATATTAATTAGAAAATTAAAATACCTCCTATGGCCTCTTCTGCTCACTTCCAGCTCTCCTCAGGTAACCTTTCTTTTTAGTTTCTTGGGGTTCTTTCCAGAGTTTCTTTACATATAAACCGATATGAATATAAATGCTTGTTTTCCCCCTTTTTTTTCTCAAAGGGAACATATTACACATACTGTTTCCATTTCCTCTTGTTTTCTCGCCATCTGTTTCCTACATTTTTAATATTCTTGCTTTATGGCCTGCCTTACTTCCTTTTATTTATTCTCAATTCTTGGAGGAATATTTTGTCAACATTTTACTCTCTGCTGTGGGATGATTCTTCTGACTGTTGTTCTCTGGTAAATTTTGTTGCTTTTCCTTTCTCTTTTACCACTGTTGTGCCAGGTAGGGTTCAGGGCAAGCAGATGATGGGAAGTTGCAGTTGGGGTTGACCTGCGGCCTGTGGGTTCCCAGGGAACTGAATTTCTCTATTTGGGGAGGTATAAACCTTTGACCTTAGCAAGTATCAGTGGGTGAAATATCATGGTGTGTTCTGCCTGCTTTTGTATCTGGTAGTTCCAGAGGGTTGATCATTGGTCTCTCCTTTTTTTCAGTCCAGTTGGGTGTAATTCTGAGTTTTAATGAAAGTGACAAGGCATTCAGGGATGAGCTGCTCGGTTATATTAGAAGTGCTCAGGTATGCAGGAGCCTGGCTAACCAGGGGACAGTAAACCACCCATCTTTTACAAATATATAGTGCAACATTGTAAACTGACTGTACTTCACTTAAAAAAGTAGCCACATGTCAGACTCTTAAATTTCAAACATAGCATTAATATCTCAATTCAAATTTGTGGTAGTTAACTTCATATCTGAAGTAAACTATAGTCTTTAGCCACTTTGAGAAAAAAGTCTAAGGTCCAAATAAGACAAGTCCTGTTAAAAGGCGTTTTCTTAGGAGCATGAGGATTATATTTAAAGGAACACATTGTTGGGGTAGGGTAAATTTTAGTATTGAAAAACTTCAAAATGTAATTTATAGAGAGTGGCTTCAACATTAATAGAATTTTTGTTTTCTTTTTACTTTTGTGCAAAGAACAGAATTAAGACTTCCCAAAATATATATATATATATATATGTATATATACATATACATATATATATATATTTACAAAACATTACTACCACAAGGTATTCTGCATAAAAAGTTTCAAATGATTTTGTAAAACACTGTTAGCATATCCCTCATTTGGAGATTTGAACTGAATATCATGGTATATTAAAGAGCAGAGAAGCTGATGAGTAAAGCAGGCTCTTTAACTTTGGCTTAACTCATTGTTTCCAAACTCGACTGAAAAACTAGTATTTCACAGACTACAGTTTAGTAAATACTAGCCCAGAAGACAGTCAGATGTCCTTCTATTTTGCTTTTATCTACCTGGAACTTTAAAAAAAAAATTCAGCTGTGGATACTTCTTTGCTACATGGATCCTGAGTTACAAGATCAAGGGAAAACTAACATTTAAACAGAGGTGAAGTCTTGGTGTGCTCTTTCCTGGGTCGTGAGTGACCTCCGTGGTGCTAAAGCGCGTGGTCACTTTTTAGTCTTCATCTTTTTTGGTTCGTCAGCTTGTGACAGAGATGATCAGTCCTTTCTCCCTAAACCCTTTCCTCACTTAGTTTTCAGAAGGCCGCACTCTCCTGGTTTCCTTCCAGTCACACTGGCTGAAGCAGGAACGTGGAATATTCTTTACCTGTTTTGCTGGTTCCTCCTCACCCACCCTCTCCTTGCTGGATCATTCCAAGAATCAGTTCTTGTTCTTTTGTTTATTCACGTACTGATCTCACCCTAACTTCTGGCCTCAAACCCTATTTGTTTGCTGACTCAGAAATCATATACTCAACCTTGACTTGTGTCCTGAATCCAGATCTGATTAAATGCTTACTTGATATCTAGTCTTCAATGTTGAACATGTCCAAAATTAACTCCTGATTCCCCAGCAAAACGTTCTTCCCTGTGCTTGTGCCCTTAGTTTAATACAATTTCATCTTCATCCATCTAGTTGCTCAGGTCAAAAACCTGAAGACTCATTCTTGATTGCTTTCTCTTAAACCCTCAAACCAGTCTGCCAGCAGATCTGTATTGGTTGTGCCTTCCAAACTATCCAGAACCTATCCTACTCTCTGCCACCTCCCCTCTGCGACCCTGCTCTAAGCACCTTTACGTCTTTTCTGGATTATTACAATACCCTCTTAAATGGTTGCCCTCCTTCTGGTCTTGCCCTCCTCCAGTCTGTTCTCACCAGGGAAATCTTTCAAAATGTCAGGTACCATTTTTCTATGCAATATGTACAGTATCTCCTGAACTTCTTTAGAGTAAAAATCAAAGTCTTCTGTGGCCAACCAGACCTTCTCTGATCTAGTTCCCCATCACATCTTTGGTTTCATCTACTACTGCCTTGTCACTCACTCTGCAGCTGTTCAGTAGCTTTTCTTCTATTTCTCAGTAACACCAGGTATGTTCTCCACTTGAGGTCTGTGCTCTTCATATTTCCTCTGCCTGGAAGGTTGTTCTCCCAGACATTCACATGGATGGCTCTCCTTGCTCAGAGTGGCCTCCTTTGAGGACCCTATTTCAAATTACACCCTCTACCTTGGCACTCTAGCTGCCTTTCTTGTTTTACTTTCTCTATAGCACTTATTAGCTTATAATGGAGAATAGGTTTTACCTATTTTGTTTATTGTCCGTCTCCCGTCATTCCTTGAGGATAGAGATTTTTGTCTGTGTTCTACCTGCTATGTATCTAACACTGAGAATAATGCCCAGCACTTAGGAGTTTCTCAACAAGATTTATTGAGCAGAAGAAGGTATTCATTTACCTGGTCTTCGTTGTTTTTAAGGTCGTCAGATTCCCCTCAGTTGTTTAATGAGTCATGCAGTGTTAAATTATTGCAGTTTCAATAATTATGCCATGGTAATAGAGGGCAAAATGGTGTGTCACTGTTTTCTAAGTGAGGTTACATTTATAATGAATGCAATTGTGGTGTTTATGGCTAACTACCAGGCTCTTAAGTTTCTTTATCGTCATATCTTTTTTTGTTGTTTTTAATAGACTTTATTTTTTAGAGTAGTTTTAGGTTCACAGCAAAATTGAGAGGAAGGTACAGAGATTTCTCATGTAACCCTTACCCTCTCACCTGCACATCTCCCACCAGAGTGGTATATTGGTTAAAATGTAAGGACCTACATGGACACACCGTTATCACCCAAAGTCCATGGTTTACACTGGGATTCACCCTTAGTGTTGTACATTCTATGAGTTTGCACAAATGTATAATGACATATGTACACTATTATAGTCTCAGAGAGAGTACTTTCACTGCCCTAAAATTCCTCTATATTCCACCTACTCATCCCTCCCTCCTCCCAACCCTTGGCAACCACTGGCATTTTTACTGTCTCCATAGTTTAACTTTTACCGTATTTGGAATAATAAAGTATGTAGACTTTTTGATTGTCTTTTTTTCATTTAGTAATATGAATTTAAGTTTCCTCCGTGTCTTTCCATGGCTTGGCAGCTCTTTTATTTTTCAGCATTGCACAATAGTCCATTGTCAGGGTGTACCACAGTTTTTTTTCGATTCATATACTGAAGAACAGCTTGGTGGCTTCCAAGTTTTGGCAAGTATAAATAAAGCTGCTATAAATATCCATGTGCAGATTTTTGTGTGGACATGAGATTTGAAATCAATTAGATAAATACCAAGGCACAGTTGCTAGATCCAAAGTAAGTGTGTGTGTAGTTTTGTAAGAAACCACCCAACTGTCCTTCAAAGTGGCTATACCGTTTTACAGTCCTACCAACAAAGCAATGAATGAGAAGTCCTGTTGCTCCACATCCTTGCTAGTGTTTGACACGGTCAATATTCTAGATTTTGGCCATTGTAATAGATGTGTAAATATCTCACTGTTTAATTTGCATTTCCCTGATGGCATGATGTGGCATCACATGGCAGATGATGGCATCATCTGCTTGTTTGCCATCTGTGTATCTTCTCTGATGAGATATCTATAAAAACCTTTGGCCCATTTGAAAATCAGGTTGTTTAGTTATTGTCTGAAGAATTCTGTATATATATATTTTGGAAAACAGTCTTTTATTAGCTGTGTCTTTTGCCAGTATTTCCTCCCAGTCTGTGGCTTGTCTTGACAGTGTCTTTTGCAGAGCAGAAAATTTTAATTTATCAGTTCTTTCTTTCATGGATCATGTCTTTGGTGTCATACCTTAAAAAAGTCATCACCAAATCTAAGGTCCTTTAGATTTTCTTCTGTGTTATCTTCTAGGAGTTTTACAGTTTTGCATTTCACATTTAGGTATGTAATCCATTTTGAATTAATTTTTGTGAAGTGTGTGGTCTGTGCCAAGATTCTTTTTTTTTTTTTTTTTGCATATGGAAGTTCATTTGTTCCAGCACCAGTTGTTGAAAAGGCTATCTCTTCTACGTTGCATTGCCTTGGCTCCTTTGTCAAACATAAGTTTACTCTATTTATGTGGGTCTATTTCTAGACTTAGTTTTGCTGTTTCACCAAAACGACCCTGTTTTGATTGTTGTAGATTTATAGAGATTTATAGTAAGTTGGGTAGTGTCATTCTTCCAACTTTGTCCTTCTTCAATATTATGTTGGGTTTTCTGGATCTTCTGCATTTCCATATAAACTTTAGAAAAAATTTGATATACAAAAATACTTTGCTGGGATTTTGATTGGGATTGCCTTGGAGCTATAGATAAAGTTGGGAAGAATTGACAGCTTGACAATATTAAGAGTTCTTTTCATAAACATGAACTTTTCCTTCGTTTATTTAGTTCTTTGGTTTTATTAGAGTTTTGTAGTCTGCCTCATACAGATCTTAAGTAAATGTTGTTATATTTATGCCTATTTCATTTGGGGGAATGTTAATGTAAATAGTGCTGTTTTTAATTTTAAATTCCAGTTGTTCATTGACAATATAAAAAAGCAATTGACTTTTGTATGTTAACTTCATATCCTACAACCTTACTATAATTGCTCATTAGTTCTACTGTTATAGCTTCATAAGATTTGCCGTTCCACTTCTGGGTATATATCCGGAAAAAAAATGAAAACACTAATTCAAAAAGATACACGCACTCCAATGTTCACAACAGTACTATTTACAATAGCCAAGATATGGAACAACTCAAGTGTCTATGAACAGATGGTTGCATAAAGAAGACGTGGGTAAAGAAGTGGCATGTATATGTGTGTGTGTGTGTGTATATAATGGAATATTACTGTCATAAAAAAGAATGGAATTCTGCCATTTGTAACAAGATGAATAGACCTAGAGAATATTATGCTTAGTGAAATAAGTAAGACAGGAGACAAAAATTTTGTATAATATCACTTATATGTGGAATCTAAAAAATAAAACGAATGTATATAGCAAATCAGAAGTAGACTCACAGATATAGAAAACAAACTAGTGGTTACCAGTTGGGAAAGGGACCTGGGGAGGGGATGACAGGGGAAGGAGATTAAGAGATAAAACTACTATATATATAAAATAAGCACCAAGGATATACAGCACAGGGGATTATAGCCATTATCTTGTAATCACTTTTAATGGAGTATAGTCTAAAAATGATGAATCAGTATGTTGTACACCTGAAACTAAGGTAATCCTGTGATGCAACTAAATTAATAATGACAGAATTCCCTGAAAATTAAAAGGCAAATATAATTCATAAAGATCTATGATTCTAAAAAAAAAAGTACAGAAGTATTGACATCATTTGCCAACACATTATCAGAAGAAATGAAACTAGCTTATGCCTTATTTTTCCCTATATGGTTAGTTTCAGATGTCTTGCTGAATGATTTTTTTAATGCATAGAAATTTTATTACCACATTGTTTAATCATCCTGCTTGATGTAAATTTGATGCTAAGATATTAAATAAGTTAAATCAGTTAAAAAAAATTACTAGAGAATGTTTTCATTTACAAGGGTCCTACCACAGGATTACTTTTAGTAGTTATATTTGTGGTTTCAAAAAGTCATTGATTTTTATTTTCAAAAGAACTACTTACATAACTTAGTATGGAATACAATTATTTCAGAAAATATAGAATTACATTGGAATTTCTTAGTACTTAACAACATCAACAAATTTTTAAAATTTAGGAAAAAAGACAACAAATTTTTAATGAAGTAGGCCAGTGTGCCTACACTGACCAAAAATAATCTTTAAATTACCACATTACTAATCTGGGATTAGTCACATAATTTCATTTTGCCCATTTTGTAAGGCATCTTTTCTACTCTCCTGAAGAATGTCTTTGAGAATGCAATACTGCCTGAATTACAGAGAGAGCTTTTGTAGAATAAAAGCTTCTACAAGTTTTATCATTGAGTTAAATCTGGGATAATTAAATGCAATGTGGGATAAAATGCATGCTCCTAACATACAGTTTTGCAAGTGTAAGGAACTCTGCTATTTGAAGAAGCACAGTATTTAAGTGATTTCAAGTGGATAACATTCTTGTGAATTAATTTTAAAACTATTATTTTAATTTTCAGGAAACCATGAGTTTGATCTTGTTGGAAGAATGCACAAAACAATGCACTTTACTTGGTTTCTCAGTAATGTTTCTGACAGATTTGCTTCTCAATACCTTGGACACCGTGCGGTTAAAAGAAAAAAACGTGGTTAATTGGAACAATACACAAATTGGCTTAATGGGATTAGTGGAAGAAGGGTGGCTAGATACTTTGGTGACAGTGAGGTCAAGTATAAACTGTAAAGATGATGTTGAAGTTGCTACCAAACAAGTATAAAGGTTATATTGAGGTTGAAAAAGAAGGGGGAGTTCTTGTCATCTTGAAGAAGGAGCAATAACTAATATCAAGTGGGGAAATGATACATGACTTGTACACAAAGTGCAAGGAATCAGTTGATTCCAGGGGCCCATGATCCCATGATGATGGAATCAGGAAGGTGAGTGAAACTTGGATTGTCAAAAGTGGATCTGATTTTTAAAACTTGACAAAAATAAATATAAAATTCTTTGGTATATCTTTCCAATATGTATTTGAGAAAGTGGGCATTTTGAATTACCTGGAAAAAGATCCGTTTTTTAAAGCAATAGTAAGAGATTTTACTTAAAACATACAGTAGGTGAATATTGCTTAGATTTTCAGCAAAGTACAGATTGACCACATGCACATTTATTGGACAGTATTGCAACATAATAGCATGTAATATGTGAGAGACAACCACAGCAGACGGCATCTTCCATCACAGTAAATTAAAGCTAGTTTTCACTTTATTGGACTTTCAATTTTCATATCCAGTTCATAAATTTATTTTGGTTTTATAAGTAGTAAGAATTTATACCTAATTTAATATTTGAACTTATTTTCACTGTCATTATCAAAGTATTTTTCAACACTCCAAATTTTGAAAGAATTAACTTTTTAAAAAAGGGATTGCTACCCAAATTTAAGCAGCAGTGTATTAATGAAAGAATAGGTGAACTTTAATATCAGCTCTTAATGGAAAGGAGCTCTCTCCCTTCTTTCCTCCTACTGGAGCAGCTCAAACTGCGAGTGGTTTGTAATCAGGCCACTTTAACCTCTATGTGCGTTGGAGCCTTGAGGCTTGTCTTTCCTTCCAGGTCCCCATACACACGACAGTGTTGTAGTGGGCTAGGGGTGTGTGTGTGTGTGTGTGTGTGTGTGTGTGTGTGTGTGTGTGTGTGTGTGTGTGTGTGTGTTACACTGCAACAGCTGATGGGAAACATGATCCAGGTTCTGTTGGTATCTGTGCATGAGTTATGTCATATAACCTCTGGTACCTGAATGGATTCTATGGAAATGGAGCAATCTGTTCTGATTTTGGTGTAAGTAGTAATGATGGCTTTATGTTTGGATCACCTTGGTGTCAGGAATAGTAAATATTTTTAGTGGGGAGGAGGGAGGTGATTAGATTTATTCATTTGTTTATTTAAATGGAGGTACTGGGGATTGAACCCAGGCATGTGCATGCTAGGCACTCACTCTACCACTAAGCTATACCCTACCTGCCAGGAATACTAACTATTTTTATGATAGTTTTCTGGCTCTAGAAAGTATAGGAGAGTCCTAAAATTTGTGATAACTTAGCCTCCTAAAAAGCTCTGAAAAGTAAATGATTGTTGAAATAAGTATTTTGATGTATTTTTAGTACTTTGATATTTGGAGAAGAAGAGTGTCAATGAATTATCTGATTTCTGAGCTGGAGGTAAAGAAGAAATAGTCAAGAGGAGAAAAATTGAAAAAAGGAAAAATGTTGATTTTTAGATAGTTTATTTTTTTCTTATAATATATGTTAGAAGAAGTTCTCTGCCCGATTGATGTGAAATTAGATGGTTGTGACATTACTGTAAGGTTTGAGTGCAGTTTTGGGAATATGGTTCACTAATGCAGTGTTGGAAACTACCATACTTCAGGAGATTTCATTATTTAGTTTGTTAAAGAATAAACAGTTATGCTTTAAAAATGACACAATTAGTTCTTCAAAATTCATAGTAGCAGTAAACTGTTTTCATTACATGCAGAGTCCTTTTTAACAATTCTTTCCATTAACTTTATGGGATCAGATTTTGATTTTTTGTTAGGCTCAGATATAGCATTCTGAATTAGTTTAGTTGAGTTGAAAGTTAAGTCTTCAAGTTTTAAAGAGTTTGACTTTGTATTCAGTGACATTTTTGAATGAAGATGCAGCCTTGTGATTTATCTATTTTAAACATGGTGTACATTCAAGCCTTGATTATATGAGAAGCAGTGGGTTGAAGTCACCAAACTTCTTGCTCTTGTACTAATTTTCCATTCTTACCTGTGCAGTGAGAGGAGTTGGTAGAAGAATCATACAGGGCGAATGGGGAGTCTGTTCCATAACCTAGCCATCGCTATTACAGGTTATAAGATACTAAGGGTCTCCATAGGGAATAGGAACGAACCATTCTTTGAAACCAGCCTTAATTTGTATGCCACTAACCAGAACTTGAGACACTGTGACTGTGTTTAGTCACACTTACTAACCTTCCTGTTAATTATTTCAAAAGTTTAAAGTGTGGCATCATTTAATATCCTAACCAAAAACCTCTTAAGACATTTTCACTGAAAGTACAAATGATCTTAATCTTCCACATGAATAATTTAGGGTAGTTTGTGGAACATTTCCTAAGACTGAGATTTGTTAAACCTCAGAATGGTTTCCTTAGGAAGTCTTTGGGGTTGCTCCCTGTGGAGATCTTTACATGGTCTTTACTTTGAGACGCCTTAGGCATGATCCTGCCAGAAAGCAGGGGGCGTGCTAGTGACTTTTCTGTTCTAATATCTGTAATTAAAGAGAAAATGGTGCTAACGTGAACATAAATCTTCCAAAAACAAAAATGCTAGATAGAACGTAACTAGGATGGAAGAAAATTGAAGGAAGGGACTGGGTTAGGAAATGGGAAAACATGGGGGATGGAACTTTTGGCAATGTGATGCCTATTTCTGAAGTATTGAACATAATAATATTGAGTCCTAATGGTGGCATTTTATGGAAAAAGTTGAATCAATATGTGTATTTCCCCTATAAATTACTATAGGCACTCTCTGATCTGATGGAACATATCGGGGGCCGGGGGCAGGAATTTCACTATTCATGGTCTGATCTTCTGTCTATCCTTCCCGTAGTGGAGCTGGTTTAAGTTGTCAGAGTAACAGGTGCATGAATGCTTGAAGGACTTGGAAATGGAGTTTATGAATACCCAGCTCTGTATGGGAGGTGTGTACAAATACATGATTCTACTATCTGTGCTTCTAATAATAATTCACTACTTTTTTTTGCATAATGAAACTGAAAGAAAATTCCGAAATTAAACATACTTTAACATTTAAAAATTTAAATATATAAAACTTTGAAATGTTTGTGTATGAGGATGGTATTTAGAAATACCTGAAATTATTTTTTTTAAAAAGTAGTCTGAGATTGGCAAAGTATTGATCTGTAAAAATACTTCCTACTAAAATTAGGATTATTTTTAGTTGTAATGGATATATTTGAGTGGGTCTGTAATTTCAATATCTAAGTACCTAAAATTCCTTTCTTTCCTTTCAGATTTAGAAATGCCACCTTTTTTGACCAGGTTTATACCAAATCTCAGTGTAGAATTCTTAAATGAGGATGAAATAGTAGATTTAAGGGGTTGGGATGTTTCTTTTCCATCCTCTAAGCCCTAAACCAAAATATGTGACAAGGAAGTAGCTCAATATTGTACTCTATGGTATAGCTACACCCTGTAAGCTATAGGGTGTCATAATGGCTGGGGTTAATAAGAGACTGAAAAAAGTGAGACCAACCATCTTGAGAGAAAGTGTTTAGAAAAATCTTTCGCTTTTATAAAGTGTTACATCAGTTAAGCTTTGTCTTAAAAGCTTTGAGATATTCACATACCATACAGTTCATCCAGTTAAAGTGTATAATTCTGTGTTTTTCAGTCTGTTCACAGAGTTGTGCTACTATTACGACAATTTTAGAATATTTTTTTTATCACCCTCAAAAGAGAAACCCTGTAATCATTAGAAATCACTCTCCATTTTCTTTGAAACCTCCCAGCCCTATGCAACCACTAATTTCCTTTCTCTCTCTATGGATTTTCCTATTCTGTACATTTTATATAAATGAAATCATATAGTGTGTGTCTTTTTTCCTGGATTATTTCACTTAAGAGTGTTTTCAAGTTTCATCCATGTATAGCGTGTATTAGTACTTCATTTCTTTTTATTGCTGAGTAATATTCCATTGTATGGATAATAATACATTTTATTATTCATGCATCATTGATGGACATTTAGGTTGATTCTAGTTTGGGGCTGTTATAAATAATATTGCTATGAAAATTTATGTACAAGTGTTTGTGTGGACATGTTTTCATTTTTCTTAGATATCTGTCTAGAAACAGTAGTACTGGGTCATATTGTAATTCTACTTTACCCTTTTGAGAAATTGCCAGACTGTTTTCCAAAGTAGCTGTGTCATTTTACATTCCCACCTGCAGTGTATGAGGGTTTCAATTTTTCTGCCTCCTTGTAACACTTCCTTTGTTTTGATAATAGCCATCCTAGTGGGTGTGAAGTGGCATCTCATGTGGTTTTGATTTGTATTTCCTTGATGGCGGCTAGTCATGTTGAGCATCTTTTCATGTACTTATTAGCCATTTGCATATCTTCTTTCTACTCATATCCTTTGCTCTTTTAAAAATTGAATTGTTTTTTGAGTTACAGGAGTTCTTTTAGATACAAGTCTTATATCAGACAATTTGTAAACACTTTCTCACATTTTGTAGTTAATCTTTTTACTCTGTGGCATTCTTTGAAGAACAAAAGTTTTTAATTTTTATGATGTCCAGTTTTTCTTTTTTGTTGTTGTTGCTTGTGCTTTTGTCATCATATGTAAAAACCATGGCCTTGATAGAAAGTGGGAATTGACTGCTAATGAGTACTGGCTTTTGCGATGAAGGAAGTGTTTTAAAATTGATTATGATGATGGTTGCACAACTCTGTGAATGTATTCAAACCACTGAGTTGTAAAAATAAATAAATAAATAAAAACCCCAAAGCAACAACAACAAAAATGATTGTGTCATTCAGTGATCAGTTAAGCCTGTACTTCTGACCTTGAGCCTTTAATCCACGTTAATTTTTGTGTATGGTATAGTGAAGTGATTCAACCTTAGTCTTTTATGTGTAGATGTCCAGTTGTTCCAGAACCATTTATTGAACAGACTGTTTTTCCCCCATTAAAATGTCTCAGCACCCTGTCTAAAATCAATTTACCATAAATGTAAGGGTCAATTTCTGGACTCTCAATTGTATTTTATTGCTCTGAATGTCTATCCTGATTGGCAAAACCACACTGTCTTGATTACTGTAGCTTTGTAGTAAGTTTTGAAATCAGGAAATGAGTCTTGCAACTTTATTCTTTTCTTTCAAGTTTCTCTTGGCTATTCTGGGTCCCTTGTATTTCCATATGAATTTTAGAATCAACTTTTCAATTTCCAGGAAAAACAAGGCAGCTGAGATTTTTGAGGTGGATTGTGTTAAATCTATGGACCAATTTGGGTATTGACATTTTAATACTAAGTCTAATCCATCAACACAGGATGTCAGATCATTTACTTAGCTCTTCAAACAATGTTTTTTAGTTTAAGATTATAAATTTTGCACTTCTTTTATTACATTTATTCCTAAATATTCTTTTGGATGCCTTTGGAAATGAAATTGTTAATTTCATTTTTGCACTGTTCATTGATAGTGTTTAGAAATACAGTTGGTTTTTTGTATGTTAAGTAAGTGATGTTAAGTAAGCATCAAACCAACCTGATGCTAATGATGCTAATGGAGGATGAACTGAGAGAGAAACTTACAGTAGCATCATTGGCCTATGTGTACAGTTTAGGGTGAAGGGGTGGGAGGCATAACAGGAGCAGGATGAAGCTTTGGAGTCAAAAGTAAAATTATTTTAAAAGTTATTTTATAGTGTTTCAGACTTTGCTTTGGTTGACTGAGTTTTAGGCATGTACTAAGATGCTAGCTTGGTAGGGTTAAGGTGATATTAGGAATTATGCAGCAGTAAAAAAGAGATGACAAATACCTGGAAATACTTCCCATTTCCATCTTAGCAGTATGGCAAATGGATGTTCTAAGAGAAAAACTAATCTGAAATAGTTGACAGGTGCTGTTGTCTGCCTGGGGGTGGGCCCACTCAAACAAGCATCCTGTCTGCTGGCAGTAATTGGGCTGGGAAGGGCAGACCGAGTCAAATGCCAAAAATCAACCCAGCTTCTGGCAGATGGCAGTACTTTATCAGCGTTCTCAGTGAACAGTTATTGGACAAACATTTGCACTTGTCCTATAATCAGGAATAATTATAAAACTTATGCACATAAATTCTTGTATTCTTCAGTGTTAGTTATTAATGTGTTTTAAGGAAAATTCTCAGTTATTCAGACCCTTAATATGTCACTAGGAAAAGCCAGATTTTTCTAGCTAAGAGTTAACTCTTTAATTTCAGAGCTTAAATTTTATCATTTTGGATGAAAACTTACTAAAATGGACTGTGTACTTTTCTGCCTTCAAATGTATCACTAAAGTTCACCCTGGTTACTGACTCAAGGTCATCATCATTAACCTTGAGTAATGTGCTGAAGATATTATGTACAAATGCAAATACCAGTTATGTGAGCCCTCACAGAAAGAATTCACTTGAGTTGAAAAAAACATTCCCACTAGGATTTAGTTTTCTTGAAAAATCTCGTTTTTTTAAAAAAATTTAATAGCTTTGTTGAGATACAATTCATATAACATACAATTTACCCTTTAAAGTGCATAATTGAATGTTTTTCAGTATTTCAGAGTTGTGTGGCCATAATATAGTCAATTTTAGAACATTTTCATCATCCCAAGAAGAAACCCTGTACCCATTAGCAGTCACTCCATGTTCCCCCCAAAAGTCCCAGTCCTAGGCAGCCACCAGTCTATGTTCTTTCTTTATGGACTTGTATAATCTGAACATCTCATATAAATGGAATCATTTGTGGCATTTATGATTGGCTTCTTTCAGCAAGTATTTTCAAGATTCATCCATGTTGTGGCTTGTGTCAGTATTTCATTCCTTTTTATTGATGATGAATAGTCGTGTGTGTGTGTGTGTGTGTGTGTGCGCGCGCGCTCGCGCACGCGCGTGCACCCCCCCACGCACACATTTTATTTATCCATCAGTTGATGGATAGTTGATTGTTTCTGCTTTTTGTCAGTTGTAAGTAACGTATAATAATCATTCATATACAAGTTTTTCTGCAGACCTATGTTTTAATTTTTCTAGAGTATTTATCTCTTAGGTGTATATTTGTCCTGCAAGTAAATACTTTTTTGGTTACTTGATTTTTTTTCCTCACAAAGGTGAAATGAGGCACCTATAATCATAAGACATCATAGGTGGTATAGCATGGCTGCTTTTCTATGAGATTAATAGATCAAATGCTAAAGCTTTTTATAAGTGGCTTTTCCTTCAGAATTTTACCATCCTTTTTTAAACTGTTGTGGTTATTTTTCCACTTGTGAGCACCATTTTGGAACGTCATCTAAATATTATAATGAGGTTGAAGGTCCTGGGTGATACCTGCATGAAGGATCAGTTCTCATCACGTAACTTCATATTTTGAATAACACCATTTTCCACAGACTGATTTAGTGTGGTAACGTGGAGGAGCAGTCACTAGTCACTAACAATACTTTGGGTTAAATTCTGGGATTGCATTCTAAACTAATAACTTTGATATTCTTTGGTAAGCCTATGATTCTGAAAAGATCATGTAGTAATTATAAAAGAAGATAATAAATCAGTGATAAAAATATCACTTACTAGGCTTTCATGTGTTTTAGTTATCGGATATTTATTGAGTGCTGGCTGTGTACTAGGCACCATCATTGGAATTAAAAAATAAATAGGGCATGGTTTTTGCCCATGAGAAGTTTTATAGCATAGTAGACTCTCTCTCTCTCTATATATATTTATCTGGTAGGAGCTGGAAGGAAGGGGTTCTTAAGAAACAGAATAGCAAGAGTATGTAGTGCATGTGAGAAAGTGGTATGAGTTTGAAAAGGCAAGGTAGGGCCAACTTGGGACTATGTCACCTAAATATTGGAGATCTTTACTGTGGGTCAAGGGGAATTGTCACTTGATTTTTAAGCAGTGATCTCATTTGTAGTTTAAGAGAAATAGCTGGTATTATTGACAGGGTAGAGAATAAAGGGACCATGGGGGATGGATGGATGCAAAGGATATTTCTAAGGTAGAATCAGCACCAGTTGAGACTTGATTAGACTTGGATGTAGAGGTGTGATCAGAAATTTGGTTAGGTTTGGATGCAGAGATATTGTCAGATTTCATTAAATTGCTTTGAGACAAGAAATACAGATGTTTAGGGCTGGTTAAATCAGTCTCCTAGTCCTGGGTTCAGCTGTTCAGCAGAATGTGTTACTGGTCTTGAACTCATTCTACACTCCTGTCTTTTAACATACGTTGCATTTCCTGGATCTGATACTCTGCTGTTTCTTTACACATCTACTTACTCCCTCAGAAAATCATTTTCTCATCTGTTTTTTTTTATAAGTAGACAAAAAATTATTATCCGATGGCTGAATTTGCATATGCCCAGACAGGTCTGTGTCATGCCAACTGCAAGAGGGACAGTTAAGGTGAAGACAAGTATCTTTATGTCAGGGTGAATCATATTGCCTACAGCTGACACAGGAAACATTGGAAGAACAGGGTTAAGAGAACACAAAACAACAGTGTGTCTCTCTTGAATTCTATGTGGTGAAATGTTCTTAACTTTATTTTACTTTATAGGACTATATAGACTACCCAAGGAAAACAGTCAAGCTGTTTTAAGCTTGCAGGGACTTGATTTAGCGGACTCGCCAGACTTAAAGCTGTAAAACATCAAGATAGTAGATACATTTTTCATCAGAATTTCAAAGCTGTTGAGGGTATAGTCTGTGTTGAGTTCTTACAACATGTTAGGTTATATCACTTCTCTGCCCTAAACTCTCCAGTGGTTTCCCACCTTGTTCGAAGTAAAAGCAAATCTTTACGTACAAAGCCCTGCATGCTGTTTGCCCATTGCTTTTCTTTCTTTACTATATATATTTCTATTGACATATAGTCAGTTTACAACACTGTGTCAGTTTCTGGTGTACAGCATGATGCTTCAGTCATACATGAACATGTACATTCATTTTCACATTCTTTTTCACCATAAGTTACTACAAAATATTGAATATAGTTCCCTGTGCTATACAGTATGAACTTGTTTATTTTATATATAGTAGTTTGTATCTGCAAATCTATTGCTTTTCTGATGTCATCATTTACTAATCTCTTGATTCTTCTGCTCCAGTCACACTGGCCTCTTTGTCAGTATGGTTCCTTGACAGAGGAATTCTTTTGCTTCAGGGCACTTGCACTTTTCTGTATTTCTGCTTAGCATGGTCTTCTTCCAATATCCACATGGCGCTCTCTCACTGTACTCAAGTGTTTACTCAAAAGTTACCTTTTCTGTGATGCCTTATCTGGGCACCCTTCAAAAAATGCAGCTGTAACATTACATACCCCCTTCCTCCTGCCCAGCATTTATCACTATTCAACATAACTTTTTAATAACAGAGGAACTGGGGATTGAACCCAGAACCTTCTGTATGCTAAGCATACACTCTATCACTGAGTTATACCCACCCCCACAACATAAATTTTCATGTATTTATTTTATTATCTGTCTCCTCCACTATTACGGAAACTCTGTGAGGGCAAAGATTTTTCTCTTATATTCCCAGTTCCCTAGATACACATTAGGTACTCTAAAATATTTGTGACAAGAAAGAAGGAAGGAGGGAGGGAGGAAGGAAAGAAAGGAGAAAAAAGGGCATGAATTCTTCCATAATGCCATTAAATTTACTGACATAATTTTCGTCAGCTATAAAGGTCTCTACTTTTAATAGTCCATCTCCTTTAAAATGTCAAAGCCAAAAATCCTAGAAAGTAAAAACATGACCCAAATAACCGCATTTGCTTATAGATTTTTTTTCCTGACTTTTTAACTGTCTGTGGACCAAAGATAAGGCACTGCTATAGGATGAATTGCGCCCCCATCCCCAACAAATTCCTGTGTTAAAGTCTTAATGCCAGTACCTCAGAATGTGAGTTCTTTTAGCAAAAGCGTTGTTGATGAAAGACTGGATTAGGGTAGGCCAGTCATCCAGTTTGACTGATGTCCTTATGAAAAGGGGAAACCAGAACAGAACACAGATGTACGCAGAGGAGAATGTCGTGTGAAGATGGTGGCAGAGATCTGCAGGCCAAGGAATGCCGTTGTTGGCCAGCAAACCTCCAGAAGCCGAGAGAGCAACGTGAACAGATTCTCCATCACTGCCTTCAGAAGGAATCAACACTGCTGACAGCCCTGGACTTTTAGCCTCCAGAAGTGAGACAATAAATCACAGACATACCTTGAAGCTACTGTGGGTTCAGTTCAGTCCACCACAGCAAAGCAAATATCACAATTAAGCAAATCACAAAGTTTTCGGCTTCCCAGTGCATATAAAAGTCATATTTACACTACACGGTAGTCTATTAAGTATGCAATAGCATTGTCTTGTAAAACAATGTACATGCCTAAGTTAAAAATACTTCATTGCTAAAAAATGCTAACCATCATCTGAGCCTTCAGTGGATTGTAATAATAACGTCAAAGATCACTGATTACAGATCACTGTAACAAATATAATAATGATGAAAAAGTTTGAAATACTGTGAGAATTACCATAATGTGACTCAGACATGAAGTGAGCAATTGTTGCTGGAAAAATGGTGCCAGTAGACTTGCTGGACACAGGGTTGCCGCAATCCTTCACTTTGTTAAAAAAAAAAATGCAGTTAGGTGAAGCACAATAAAGCGAGATATGCCTGTACTGTTGCTTAAGCCACTCATTTCGTGGTGTTTTGTTATGGCAGCCCCAGCCAACGAGTACAGGCGCTCTCAGTTTCCCTCACTGAGAAAAATTTTAAAAGAACAATAAATGATGCATTTGAATTTGAACATGTATTTCATATGGTAGTTTTTTAAAATTGTGTCTTTGAAAATGTATTAAAACTACAGGAAAATATTAAAGGGTAAAATAAGGAACTCTAACATCTCAAATGAAAAATCGTCTTTTTTTTTTGCAGATTTTCTTGTTTAAACATTTTATTTACAAGTAATTATAGATTGACAGGAGATTGGCTTTTTTCACCCGATGCCCTTGTGATCTATCCAGGTTACTACATCTATCAGTAGTTCGTTTCTTTTCATGACTGAGTGGTATTCCACGGTGAGGGTGTATCACAGTTTGTTTACTCACTCACCAATGGACGGCGTGTTGGGTATTTCCAGTTTTGGGCTATTACAGATAAAACTTATGCGTATGTATGTACATGTGTTGTGTGAATGTGAATTTTCAGTCCTCTGCTGTAAATGCTGAGGAATGCAATTGCTGGAGCACATGGTAAATGTATGTTTACTTTCTTAAAAAACTGCCAAACTGTTTCTGAGTTGCAGCACACTTTCCATCAGAAGTGTGTGAGAGACCCCAGTCTCTCTTCATGTCCACCAACATTTAGTATTAACAGCTATTTTAAATTTTATTTGTTCTTATAGGTGTAGAGTGATATTGTGGATTTAACTTAAGATGTTGAAAATCTTTTTAAGTGTTTATCTACTACTTGAATATCTTCATTTCCATTCATCCATCAACAGATACTTGGCTTGTTTCTGTACCTCGGCTATTGTGAATAATGCTATGGTGAACATGGGAGTACAGATATCTCTTTGAGATAATTCTTTCATTTCCTTTCGATATATACCCAGAAGTAGGATTACTAGATTATATGATAGTCCTATTTTTAATTTTTGGAGACACCTCCAGACTTTTCCAAAGTTGCTGTACCAGTTTACATTCCTGCCAGCAGTGTACAAAGGTTCCGTTTCCTCCACATCCTTACCACACTTGTCATCGCTTGTCTTTTTGATGATAGCCATCCTAACAGTGTGACGTAATAACACATTGTGGTTTTGATTTGCATTTCCCTGATGTTAATGATGTTAAGCATATTCTCATGTACCTTTTGGCCATTTGTATGTCTTCTTTGAAAAAATGTCTCTTTAGGTCCTTTGCCTGTTTTTAATTGGATTATTTGTATTTTTGCTATTGTGAGTTCCTTGTATACTTGTAGATAGTAACCCCTTAGGGTGATATATGGCTTGCAAATATTTTCTCCCAATTTGTAGGATTTATTGATTACATCTTTGCTGTCCAGAAGCTTTTTAGTTTGATGTAGTCTCGATTGTTTATTTTTGCTTCGTTACCTGAGTTTTTGCATATATTCATAAAATCATTACCAAGGCCAATGTCAAAGAGAACTTTTTCTATATTTTTTTTCTAAGATTTTTATGGTGTTAGGTCTTACATATAAGTATTTCATCCATTTGGGGTTAATTTTTGTGAGTGGTATAAGTTGGGGGTCCAGTTTAATTTTTTTTGCATATGAACAATCAGTTTTTATAGAACACTTTATTAAAGATTCTGTCATTTCTCCCTGGTGTGTTCTTGGTGCCCTTGTCAAAGATTAGTCAACTGTATATATCTGTGTTATTTCTGGGTTCTTGTGTCTGTACAGTTGGTCTTTGTGTCTGTTTTTATGCCAGTACCATACTTTTTGATTATGATTACTTTGTAATATAGTTCAAAATTAGCAAGTGTGATGCCTCCATGTTTTTCTTTCATTCTCAGTATTGGTTTGGATATTTGGGTCTTCTGTGGCTCCATATAAATTTTAGGATTGTCTTCTAATCTGTGAAAAATGCTACTAGGAATTTTGATAGCAATTGCATTGAATCTGCAGATTGCTTTTAGTAGTATGGACATTTTAATATTATTAATTCTTTTAATTCAAAACATAGGTTATCTCTCCATTTATTTGTGTATTCTTCAGTTTCTTTTATCAGTGTCTTAACAGGTTTCAGTGTAGCGATCTTAACCTTCTTAGTTAAATTTATTCCTAAGTATTTTATTGTTTTTGTTATTGTAGGTGGGATTTTAAAAATTTCTTTCTCAGATAATTTGTTGTTAGTGTATAGAAACTACTGATTTTTGTACATTGAGTTTCATATCCTGCAGCTTTATTGAATTTGTTGATTAGATCCAACAGATTTTTGGTGGAATCTTTAGGATTTTTCTATATATAAGATCATGTCATCTGCAAATAGAGACAATTCTACTTCTTCCTTTCCAATTTTGATGCCTTTTATTTATTTTTTCTTGCATGATCACTCTGTCTAGGACTTCCAGTACTATGTTGAATAGGAGTGGTGCGAGTGGGCACCTTTGTCTTCTACTGATCTTAGAAGAAAAGCTTTCAACCTTTCATCACTGAGTGTTATGTCTTTTGTAGGCTTGTCATAGATGGCCTTTATTATGTTGCAGTATGTTCCCTCTGTAACTAATTTGTTGAGATTTTTAAAAATCATGAATGATTATTGAATTTTGTCAACTGCTTTTTCTGCATCTATTAAGATGATCATATGATTTTTATCTTTTCTTTTATTGATGTAATGTGCTACACTTATTGATTTGCATATGTTGAATCATCCTTGCATCCCAGGGATAAATCCCACTTGATCATAGTGTGTAATCCTTTTAATGTACTGCCGATTTCAGTTTGCTAGTATTGTGTTGATTATTTTTGTATCTATGCTTATAAGGGAGATTGGCTTGTAGTTTTCTTGTAGAATTCTTATCTGCCTTTGATATCTGGGTAACAGTGGGCTCGTATAATGAGTTTGATAGTGTTCCCTCTTCGTTGAATTGTTTGAAAGAATTTGAGAGAATTAGCATTAATTGTTCTTTAAATATTTGGTAAAATTAACCAGTGAAGCAGTCTGTGCCTGGACTTTTCTTTCTTGGGAGGTTTTGGATGACTGATTCAATCTCCTTACTTGTTATCTCTGCAGATTTTTTTTTTTATTCCTTATTTAGTCTTGGTAGGTTGCAGGTTTATAGGAATTTATCTGTTTCTTCTGGGTCATCCAGTTTGTTGGTATATAGTTGTTCATAGTAATTTCTTAGGATTCTTTGTATTTCTGTGGCATTAGTTGTAATGTCTCTTCATTCATACATAATTTTATTGATTAGGGTTCTCTTTTTCTTGGTGAATCTAGCTAAAGGTTTGTTAGTTTTGTTTCTTTTCGAAGACCAGTTCTTAGTTTTGTTAATCTTTTCTATTGTTTTCCTTTCTCTGTTTCATTTATTTTTGCCTTAATGTTTATTATTTCCTTCCTTCTGCTGACTTTGGGCTTCGTTTGTTCCTCCTTTTCTAGTACCTTGAGGTTTAAAGTTAAGTTGTTTATTAGAGCTCTTTCTTTTCTCTTGCTGTGTGTATTTATCTCTGAACCTCCCTCTTAGAACAGTTTTTGCTGCATCCCATAAGTTTTAATATGTTGTGTTTCCATTTTCGTTCATGGGGCTCAGACTCATTACTCCTTGGTGAGAACTTCTGGAGTTGTGATTTGTGGGTCACCCACGAGGGCTATGGGCCTTGACTATACCATGGTTCTACCTCCTACGTGTCTCATTGTGATACTTTTTTTATTATCTTTAGTTGTGGAAGATTTTTTCTGGAAAGTCCTAGCCTTTCTCATCAATAGTTGGTGTGCCTATGAAAAGAGGTGCGCTGAGGGTCTTCCTATTCTGCCACCTTGGCCAAGCCCCCACTTTCATTTCTGACTTTAGCAATTTGAGTTTTGAGTCTTTTTTTCTTAGTCCGTCTAGCTTAAATTTTGTTGGCTTTTGCAAAGAACCTTTTTGATTCATTGATTTTCTCTATTGCTTTTCTATTCTCTATTTTGTTTATCTCTACTCTGCTCCTGCTAGCTTTAGGTTTAGTTTGTTTTTCTTTAGTTCTTTAAGTTATAAAGTTAGGTTGTTTTGAGATCTATCTTAGTTTTTAATGTAAGCATCTGTAGCTATAAATTTCCACTTCATAGCACTTCCATTGTGTCCCAGTATTTTGATATGTTTTGGTATGTTGTGTTTCGCTTTCATTCATGTTTAAGTAGTTTCTAATTTTCCTTGTGATTTTTTTCTTTGACTCATTGATCACTTAAAAGTGTGTTGTTTAATTTCCACAAATTTATTGAATTTTCCAATTTTATTTCTGTTACTGATTTCTAAGCTCATTCCATTATGTTTGGTGAAGATATTTTGTATGATATCTTTTAAAAATCTATTGAGACTTAATTTGTGGCCCAATCCATATTCTATCCTGGAAAATTTCCCATGTGCACTTGAAAAGAATATGTCTGCTGCTGTTGAGTGGTGTTACATTTATGTCATTAGATATAGTTGGTTTGTTGTGTTGTTTAAGTCTTTCATTTCCTTAATTAACTTCTGTCTGGTTTTTCTATTCATTATTGAGTACTGACATCTTCAAATACTATGTAGAACCGTATCTTTCTTCAATACTGTCAGCTTTTGTTTCATATATTTTGCTGGTCTATTATTGGGTGCATAAATGTTTATTATATATTTTTGATATATTGAGTCTTTTATTAATATATAATGTTCTTGTTTATCTCTTATAAACTTTTAAAAACACCTTTATTGTGGTATGGTTCCTGTACAGTAAACTACACATATTTGAGATGTACAATTTGAGGAGTCTTGATAGATGTATGCACCAATGGAACCACTACCACAGTCAAGATAGCTAACATTTCCATCACTCCCCAAGAGGTACAATTTTTGAATTCCCAATTTATCCCTTCCTATCCCCTTTACTTCCCTGGTAACCATAAGTTTATTTTCTATGTCTGTGAGTCTGTTTTTTCTTGTAAACTTTTTTGATTTAGAATCTATTTTGATTGATATTAGTGTAGCCACTCCTGCTCATTTTGGATATTATTTGTGAGGAATATCTTTTTCTGTATTTTCACTTTCAATCTATTTGTATCTTTGAATCCACAGTGAGTCTCTTGTAAACACCATATAGTTGGATCATGTGTTTTTATCCATTCTGCCAATCTGTCTTTTGATTGGCAGGTTTAATCCATTGTATTTCAAGTAATTACTGATAAGAAGGGGCTTCTGTCATCATTCTATTTTTTTTTTCCTATATGCCTAAGAGCTCTTTGGTCTCTTATTTCCTGCATTACTGTTTCCTTTAGTGTTGATTTTTTTAAAATTTCTTTCTCATTTTCTGTTGTGTATACTCTATAGCTATTTTCTTTGTGGTTACCATGGGGATTACATTTAACATCCTAAATTTATAACACTCTAATTTGAATTTATACCAACTTAACTTCAATAACATACAAAACTCTGCTCTTTTACAGGTCCATCTCTACCTTTTTTGCTGTAGATGATACAAAATTACATCTTTATACATTGTGTGCCCCCCAAATATAAACTAATAATTATTTTAACTACATTAGTCCCCTAAATAATGTAGACATATGGAATTACAAACTGAAGTTACAATATTACTAGCTCTTACACTAGATATTAATCTCTTAAAGCACTTATAAAAACAAACCATTATTATAATAATACTAGCTTTATAATTGCCCGTATCTTTACTGAGATGTTTATTTCTCAAACAGCTTCTAGGTACCGTTTAGTGTTCTTTCATTTCACCCTGCAGGACGACCTTGAGCATTTTTTGCAGGATAGGCAGGTCTAGTAGTAAAGAACTCTCTCACTTTTTGTTTATCTAGGAATGTCTTAATCTCTCCCTCACTCTTGAAGGAAAAGAGTATTTTAAAAATCTGTTTTCACAATCTCTGTCTCTTAGTATTTATTTTGAGTATTTAGGTATAATGTAGTTATTTTTATGTTCAGGCTATATCTAAAATTTTTGTATTTTAGTATTTATTTTATGTTTGTTCTGTTTTTTGTTCCTTTGTTTTTCTTTTCCTGCCTTGTTTTGTGTTAGGTGAGTTTTTTTGAGTGTTGTATTTTAATGTATAGTGCTTTTATTGTATGTCTTTATATATTTTAGTAGTTGCTCTGAGGTGTACTATATGCATATTCAGTTTTTCACAGCCCACTTAGAATCAGTATTTTGCCACTTAAAGAGAAATGTAGAAACTTTACCACCATGTATTACTGTGTACTTTCTCTTCTTTATGTTACAGGCGTCTTACACATTACATCTAGTTACATGACATCGTAAATCCCACCAGTTTTATATTTTTAGTTTTCAACTGTTAAAACATATTTTCAAGGACCAAGGGGGAAAGGAATCATTTTCCTTTTTACCCAGTTATTTTCCATGTCTATTACTTTCTATTCATTTTTGATACTCCAAATTTATTTTTTGGCAAATTTATTTTCTTTTTGTGTGGAGTTCCTTCAGCTTTTCTCTGAGAGTACACCTTCTGGCAGTGAGTTCTCTTAGTTTTCCTTCATCTGAGAATGCCTTTATTTTACCTTCATTCCTGAAAGTTTTGTCTGATACAAGATTCTTGGTGGATGGTTCTTTTCTTTCAGATCTTTAAACTTGTTGCTCCACTCTCTTTTGGGCTCTAGGTTTCTGATGAAAAATTTGAGTCTTTCAAATTATTTTTCCTTTATATGTAATACATTATTTTTCTCTGGTTGTTTTCTTTGTATTTGATTTTTAGCCATTTAATTACAATGTGCCTGGGCCTAATTTCTTTGGACTTCTTCTATTTGGGTTTTGCTGAGCTCTTTGAATCTATGTTAATGTATTTCATGAAATTTGGGACGTTTTCACTCATTTCTTTAAATTTCATTTGTTTCTTTGTTATATGATCTGTTTCAGTGATAAGACTTTCTGTTTTTCCATTGGTTTCAGGAGTGTTTTTGATTGTTTTCTGGAGTATTTTTATAATAAATACTTCAGAATCTTTGATAATTCCAATATCTTTGTTATCTCAGCATTGGCATCCTTTGATTCTCTCTCCCATGCATTTTGTGATTTTGCTAGTTACTTGTATGCTGAGTGATTTTGGATTGTATTCTGGACATTTTGAATATTATAAGACTATGATATCATTTTGGTTCTAAGGGTAATGTCAATAGTTTTGTTCTAGCAGGCAGTCAACCTGTTTGGGTTCAGGCCACTGGTGCCAACTCTACTCTGTAGACTGTGGTTCCAATGTCAGTTCCATTTTCACAGTCTTTGTAGCACTGTTGCTTTCCTGTGTATGCGCCATCCAGTGGTCAGTCTTGGACCAGAGCCGAGGTCTAGAGGTTCAGTTTTCAAAGTTACTGAATAGGATCAGTTCAGATCTGAGCAGGTCAGGGGTGAACTTAAGAGTTCATAAATGACTTTATGGGTTTGTTTTCCTGAGCTTTTACACTCCACAATCTTGGTGTCACTCCTTTAAAAGTTGTCTACCCGGAAACCTAGGACTTTCGTTACCACACATTGCTGTGCATTTCTGTAAGCTCATCTAGGTCCAAAAGGCAGTGGGAAGGGAAAAAGCACTAGGCATTTGCCCCACATTCTTTGACTCACAGCTCCTATAAACAGAGCAGAAGTCTTCTGTCTCTGAGTTGTGATTTTTACATTCTCCCATTGCTTCTGCCTGGGAAAAAAGTCATGACTAAGTTTTGCTGTAGTCTAAGTTCCCTTAAGCGTCAAGCATACATGGTTTTGGAAGATTTTAAGTGAACTAAAAACCAGTTGGTCATTTTCTAATTAATGGGGAATGAATGGTAGCTAAGGCAACCAGAGCAGTTAACTAACAGATAGTGAAAAGATTTTTGATGGAGTGGCTCATTTTTAAAAAGATGCTATGATGATTGTATTTTAATGTAAAGTGGGCAGATGGAAACAAATAGCACATCAAGAAAGTAAAGAGTAATTTAATTCTTATATTGTCCTCTTTGTAGAGCTTTGTCTCCTGAAAAAACGAAGTCAGAAAAATGTATCTGTCTGTCTGCCTGTGTTCTGTCTATCTGTGGGGTCTAACTACCAAGGCAGGGTCTAGAAGGAAAGGAAACAAAGGAAAAGGAATAAAATCTCTTCAAGTAAATACGCAAAAACATACAGAGTGTTTAGTGGTAAGTCGAACATCAGGGCCATTACTTAAGATAGTAACCAGGAAGAATCTGAATTTTTGGAAGCAGATATAATAAAATATAAATAAGAACAAAGAGGTCAGGAAGTGAAGAGGAAAAGGGTGGGATTTGTTTTTTCTTTTGTCCTTTTCTTTAATGCAGGTGGGAGATGTCCTGGTACTAGAGAGACTGGATAGTGGTGACAAATGAGTACGTGAGCCTTTGATCAATTTTATGTTACTAAATATATAATTCAAACACCAGTATAAATCACCTGTTCAAAACTTGGGCCTTGGGAGTTGGGAAGAAATGAGAAATGTTCTTTGAAACAAGGGTAGATATGAGCAGAGGGCTTTCATTTTGGGCTCCTGTTGAAAACACAAGAGGACCCAGTACAAAGGCGCCACGATAGTCCTTTGGCTTTATGGTGGCGCTGGAGATAGACTGGATGGGAAAAGAGAATGTGAATGTGCGTGAACACAACCCTCTCTGACGCTGTCTTGAGTGTGGGGCATTGCCAGAGTTGGCGACACAACGTGGAATACGCTCATTTTATTTTCTTTTGTCCATTACCTGTCTTCCTTCTTCTTCCTACCTCCCATTAGAAATGCGGAACTAGAAGGTGTGAGTTTTCCAGCTTGCCTAAGCAGGACTTTGTCTTTGCTTATTGTAGGGTGATTATAAATCCCCTTTCGGCCGTTAGTTGAGTGAGTGGGGAAGCTGTGCATTCTCTGGGCTTGGGCTTTTATCGATATTCACCAGTTTGGTCTGTTACGGTACTAATCTGCTTTTTAAGAATATTGATAGCTAATAATAGCTACACTTCATTGATTTTTTTTTAAGCCAGGATTGTGCGAAGTGTTTTTGCCTACATGACATACATTATTTTGGTTAGTCCTTATGATAATCATATAAGGTAGATGACATTATCTTCATTCCACAGATGAGAAAACTGAGAGTTGGGGAACTTGTCTAAGACAGCACTCACTCTGTGTCAGTGTGGATTTCTACTCAAGCCTGTCTCCAAAGCCAGTGGACATAGGCACTGTTCTGTACTGCTCAACAGAAAAGGGAGGGGCCTCTGCAGACATTTTCATGTTTATTAATTTGGGGATTGATGAGAATTCAGGATCTATCTTTTGCATGTGAAAGACTTGTTGCAATAAGAATTGTTTACTTTATCCCTGAATTATTTCCAACCTCAAATATTGTGATGTATATTCTGACTCTGATTTTTAGTATTTTTTTTTCAGATGCTCTTGGTTCCTGCCTTTCTTATGATACATTCTGTGCTTCACATCCTCTTATGGTGAAGTCTTTTTCTTAAAGAGTTTTAAAAATCCAATTTCTTACTTCCTTCAAACATTTTTTTCTGAAAAAAAAAACACAAAAAGCGAAACCAGTTTCTCCTGCCTCATAATATTCTAAAAATAGTTTAATTTTGCACCTGTTTCTGTAATGACTTTTTTATTAACAGTTTCATGAAGATGCAGATGTTGATTTTTTGCTTTTTTTCAATGTTTGTACTCTTTTTTTCATCTTTTTATGTCACTTTGTCTATGTTTATATGTTTGGATATCTGTTCATCAAATTTTGCATATTACTTTTTTCTATGCTAAGTAATTTAAAGTCTTGTGATAGTAATCCATATAAAGAAATAATTTATGCAGTGATGAATATCTGTTAGCCTCAGTTTCCTCCCTTGTTACAGAAAGCAGAATTTCAGGAGGTGGTGTCAGGATGGTGGCAGGAAGCTTGTTAAAGGTACAGATGACACGGTTCCAACACTGAGAGCCAATGAGGAGGTTTCAGATGAGGTTCAGTAATGTCCATTCTAAACAGACCACCCAGCAATTCTGCTGCACAGCCGCAGTTAAGGAGTGTTGGTAGCCCCTTCCTAAAGCTAGTAGGCAACAGAGCCAAGGACAAGGTCAAGGATACCATGTAATCTGGGGGTGGGGGTGGACGATAGGGATTTAAACTGCATTAGTTTACATATGTGGAAATATCTCTTTTTGTATGAAATTGCATTTAAGGATTAGAAATTTCATATTTCTGGATTAGAAAACTGAAACATGTTTTGATATTTTAGGGGAAGGATGGTTATATTATGCTTAAAAGCTGTCTTCGAATGTCTGACACAGACCCACACAAGCACTTTGTATAGTAGTCATGATCACTTTTTTTTCCTTTCAGGGGGCGGTAATTAGCATTTTTTTAAATTTATTTTTTAAATAGAGGTACTGGGGTTTGATCCCAGGACCTCGTGCATGCAAAGCATGTGCTCTACCACTGAGCTATATCCTACCCCCTTCATGATGACTTTGAATTATTAAAAATTTTACAGGGAGGGAAACAGTGCCTTTCAGGCCATCAAATGAGTTTCATTAGTACTATGAAGTCACCATCACTCACAAGTGATAGTATAATTTTATTTTATTAGAAGCTTTATTATAAAAAGTTTTTGGTTAATTCTGGATATTAAATAAATGATACTTGGCACTCTCATTTCTTATGCTTGGGGAAATAAAACATGAACAGAATAATAAAGACTGGGTGCTCTTTGCCAAGGCATAAGGCTAGGCCTGAGGGAAATAAAAATAATTAGAAGAAAGGCATAAGCAAAAACTCAAAGATAAAAAGCACAAAGTAAGTTCTAAGTATGTATATATTTTTCAAATTCTTCTACTTTACAGACTTACCTCAACTACCTTTATACATTTGCCCTCCTCTTATTTCTATTCTGTATGAACCGTACCAGTTAGTCAAATGGGCTCAATAATGTCCTGAAAACTCTTCATCTTTTCCTACTTAATAAGCATTGTACATTGGCAGATAGGGCGTCTTGTATTTTGTTTTGGTTTGGAAGTTTTATCCATTAAAAATGTCATCAATAATACAAAAGAAGATTGGATCAAATTTGGGGCTATCATATTAATTTTAACAGGTTTTACTGTCCTGATAGCCTCTGAAGAAGAATCAGCTAAACCATCAGCAGTAATTGCAGTACTTGGCATAGAAGGAGGAATTTGCCGTATTTCTCAGGACACAAAAGAAAATTTGCACCAACTTAGAACTGCAGGAAAACAAGGCTTAAGAACTTTTCCCACAGTTAGTGATATGCATGTGAGAATTCTGATTCTGATTGAAATATTGTATAGGTAATATGTTCTATTAGTGCCAAACTGAATCTGAAATATTAACATACAGTTTTAGCATTTTTTAACATTTTTTATTGATTTATAATCATTTTACAATGTTGTGTCAAATTCCAGTGTTCAGCACAATTTTTCAGTCATTCATGGACATATACACACTCATTGTCACATTTTTTTCTCTGTGAGTTATCATAACATTCTGTGTATATTTCCCTGTGCTATACAGTATAATCTTGTTTATCTATTCTACAAGTTTGAAATCCCAGTCTATCCCTTCCCACCCTCCACCCCCCTGGCAACCACAAGTCTGTATTCTCTGTGAGTCTATTTCTGTCCTGTATTTATGCTTTGTTTTTGTTTGTTTGTTTGTTTTTGTTTTTGTTTTTTAGATTCCACATATGAGCGATCTCATATGGTATTTTTCTTTCTCTTTCTGGCTTACTTCACTTAGAATGACATTCTCCAGGAGCATACATGTTGCTGCAAATGGCATTATGTTGTCGGTTTTTATGGCTGAGTAGTATTCCATTGTATAAATATACCACACCTTCTTTATCCAGTCACCTGTTAATGGACATTTAGGCTGTTTCCATGTTTTGGCTATTGTAAATAGTGCTGCTATGAACATTGGGGTGCAGGTGTCATCCTGGAGTAGATTTCCTTCTGGATACAAGCCCAGGAGTGGGATTCCTGGGTCATATGGTAAGTCTAGTCCTAGTCTTTTGAGGAATCTCCACACTGTTTTCCATAGTGGCTGCACCAAACTGCATTCCCACCAGCAGTGTAGGAGGGTTCCTTTTTCTCCACAGCCTCTCCAGCATTTGTCATTTGTGGATTTTTGAATGATGGCCATTCTGACTGGTGTGAGGTGATACCTCATTGTAGTTTTGATTTGCCTTTCTCTGATAATTAGTGATATTGAACATTTTTTCATGTGCTTTTTGATCATTTGCATGTCTTCCTTGGAGAATTGCTTGTTTAGGTCTTCTGCCCATTTTTGGATTGGGTTGTTTATTTTTTTCTTATTGAGTCGTATGAGCTGCTGATATATTCTGGAGATCAAGCCTTTGTCGGTTTCACTTGCAAAAATTTTCTCCCATTCCGTAGGTTTTCTTCTTGTTTTATTTCTGGTTTCCTTTGCTGTGCAGAAGCTTGTAAGTTTCATTAGGTCCCATTTGTTTATTCTTGCTTTTATTTCTTCTAGGAGAAAATTTTTGAAATGTATGTCAGATAATGTTTTGCCTATGTTTTCCTCTAGGAGATTTATTGTATCTTGTCTTATGTTTAAGTCTTTAATCCATTTTGAGTTGATTTTTGTATATGGTGTAAGGGTGTGTTCTAGCTTCATTGTATTACATGCTGCTGTCCAGTTTTCCCAACACCATTTGCTGAAGAGACTGTCTTTATTCCATTGTATATTCTTGCCTCCTTTGTCGAAGATTAGTTGACCAAAAGTTTGTGGGTTCATTTCTGGGCTCTCTATTCTGTTCCATTGGTCCATATGTCTGTTTTGGTACCAATACCATGCTGTCTTGATGACTGTAGCTCTATAGTATTGTCTGAAGTCTGGGAGAGTTATTCCTCCAGCCTCTTTCTTTCTCTTCAGTAATGCTTTGGCAATTCTAGGTGTTTGATGGTTCCATATAAATTTTATTATGACTTGTTCTAGTTCTGTGAAATATGTCCTGGGTAATTTGATAGGGATTGCATTAAATCTGTAGATTGCCTTGGGCAGTGTGACCATTTTAACAATATTGATTCTTCCAATCCAAGAGCATGGGATATCTTTCCATTTTTTAAAGTCTTCTTTAATTTCCTTCATCAATGGTTTATAGTTTTCTGTGTATAATTCTTTCACCTCCTTGGTTAGATTTATTCCCAGATATTTTATTACTTTGGGTGCTATTTTAAAGGGGATTGTTTCTTTACTTTCTTTTTCTGTTGATTCATCGTTAGTGTAAAGAAATGCAACTGATTTTGAACACTAATTTTGTAACCTGCTACCTTGCTAAATTCTTCAATCAGCTCTAGTAGCTTTTGTGTGGACCTTTTAGGGTTTTCTATATATAGTAACATGTCGTCAGCATATAATGACACTTTTACCTCTTCTTTTCCAATTCGGATCCCTTTTATTTCTTTCTCTTGCCTGTTTGCTGTGGCTAGGACTTCCAGGACTATGTTGAATAGGAGTGGTGATAGTGGGCATCCTTGTCTTGTCCCAGATTTTAGTGGGAAGCTTTTGAGTTTTTCACCATTGAGTACTATGCTGGCTGTAGGTTTGTCATATATAGCTTTTATTATGTTGAGATATGTTCCCTCTATACCCACTTTGGCGAGAGTTTTTATCATAAATGGGTGTTGAATTTTATCAAATGCTTTTTCTGCATCGATTGAGATGATCATGTGGTTTTTGTCCTTTCTCTTGTTGATGTGATGTATTACATTGATTGATTTGCGTATGTTGAACCAGCCTTTTGTCCCTGGGATGAACCCCACTTGGTCATGATGTATAATCTTTTTTATGTGTTGTTGGATTGTATTTGCTAAAATTTTGGTGAGGATTTTGGCGTCTATGTTCATCAGTGATATTGGCCTATAATTCTCTTTTTTTGTAGTGTCTTTGCCTGGTTTTGGTATCAGGGTGATGGTGGCTTCATAGAATGAGTTTGGGAGTATTCCCTCCTTTTCAATCGTCTGGAAGAGTTTGAGAAGGACTGGTATGAGTTCTTCTTTGTATGTTTGGTAGAATTCCCCGGTGAAGCCATCCGGTCCTGGACTTTTATTTGTAGGGAGGTTTTTAATTGCTATTTCTATTTCCTTTCTAGTGATCGGATTGTTAAAGTGTTCAGTTTCTTCCTGATTCAGTTTTGGTGGACAGTATGTTTCCAGAAACTTGTCCATCTCCTCTAGGTTATCCAGTTTGGTTCCATATAGTTTTTCATAATATTCTCGTATGATATTCTGTATTTCTATTTTGTTTGTTGTAATTTCTCCATTTTCCTTTCTTATTTTGCTAATTGGTGTTCTCTCTTTTTTCTTCTTTGTGAGTTTGGCCAGAGGTTTGTTGATTTTATTTACTTTTTCAAAAAACCAGCTTTTGGTTTGGTTGACTTTTTCTATGGTCTTGTTAATCCCTATTGTATTTAATTCCTCTCTGATCTTTATTATTTCCTTCCTTCTGCTGCTTTTTGGGGCTTTTTGTTGTTCTTTTTCTAATTGATTCAGGTGGTGGGTTAACTTGTTTATTTGAGATTGTTCTTCTTTTTTGAGGAAGGCATGTATCGCTATAAACTTCCCTCTTAGCACTGCCTTTGCTGTGTCCCATAGGTTTTGAGTGGTTGTGCTTTCATTATCATTTGTCTCAAGGTATTTTTTAATTTCAGCTTTGATTTCCTCATTGATCCATTGTTTTTTCAATAACATATTGTTTAATCTCCATGCTTTTCTTTTTTTCTCCTTTGTTTCTCTGTTGTTGATTTCCAGTTTCATGGCATTGTGGTCAGTAAAGATGCTTGAGATAATTTATATCTTCTTAAAATTGTTGAGGTTTCTTTTGTGCCCAAGTACATGATCGATCCTGGAAAATGTTCCATGTGCACTTGAAAAGAATGTGTATCCTATTTTTGGGGGGTGTAATGCTCTGAAAACATCCACCAAATCTAGTTTTTCTATTGTAGTATTTAATTTCTCTGTTGCCTTGTTTATTTTCTGTCTGGAAGATCTGTCTAGTGATGTTAATGCAGTGTTAAAATCTCCAACTATGATTTATTCCCATCAATATCCCTCTTTATCTCTGTTAGTAATTCTTGTATGTACTTAGGTGCTCCTATATTGGGTGCATATATATTAACGAGTGTAAGGTCTTCATCTTGTATCACTCCTTTAATCATTATAAAATGTCCTTCTTTATCTTTCTTTATGGCCTTTGTTTTAAAGTCTATTTTGTCTGAAATCAGTACTGCAACACCTGCTTTTTTGGCTTTTCCATTTGCATGGAATATCCTTTTCCATCCTTTCACTCTGAATCTATATGTGTCCTTCTCCCTAAAGTGGGTCTCTTGTATGCAGCATATGGAAGGTTCTTGCTTTATTATCCAGTCTGCCACTCTATGTCTTTTGACTGGGGCATTTAGTCCATTAACATTTACAGTAATTAATGATAGATGTGTGTTTATTGCCATTTTGAACTTATCTTTGCAGTTGAATTGGTATATCCTCTTTGTTCCTTTCTTCTTCCTTTTGTGGTTTGGTAATTTTCCTTTGTATTATCATGGATTTTATTTAATTTTTGTGACTCCCTTGTAAATTTTTGACTTGTGGTTACCCTTTTTTGTAAATCTATTAACCCATTACTATAACTGTTTATTAAACTGATAGTAACATGATCTCAAACCCATCCTACTGTTAAAAAAAATTTTTAAAAGAAAGAAAAAAAAATTCTATATTTCCCTGCCTCCCTCTCCCACTCTCAGTGATTTGTATGTCTTCTTTTATAATTTCGTGTTTTCTTTATTTGTAATTCATGAGTTATCACCTTTCTAGTTGTGAGTTTCTCATTTCTGTAGCATCCTGCTGCTTTTCTATTTAGAATAGCCCTTTCAATATTTCTTTTAACATGGGCTTAGTGTTGCTAAACTCCTGCAGCTTTTTTTTTGTCTGTGAAACTCTTTATTTCTCCTTCTATCCTAAAGGATAGCCTTGCTGGATAAAGTATCCTAGGCTGCATCTTTTTTTTCATTCAGGGCTTTGAATATATCTTGCCACTCCCTTCTGGCCTGTAGTGTTTGTGTAGAGAAATCAGCTGAGAGCCTTACGGGGGTTCCCTTGTAACTTACTCTTTGCTTTTCTCTTGCTGCCTTTAGAATCATTTCTTTATCCTTGACTCTGGCCATCTTGATTATGATATGTCTTGCTGTGGGTCTATTTGGGTTCTTCCTGTTTGGGACCCTCTGAGCTTCCTGTACTTGGATATCTGATTCCTTCTGTAAGTTTGGGAAGTTTTCAGTCATGATTTCTTCAAAAACCTTTTCAATCCCCTTTGATCCTTCTTCCCCTTCTGGGACCCCTATTATGCGAAGATTGGGACGCTTTATATTATCCCATAGGTCCCTTATGCTATTTTCATTATTTTTTATTTGCTTATCTTGTAGTTCTTCTGAATGGGTGCTTTCTGTTGCCCTGTCTTCTAGATCACTAATTCGTTCCTCTGCATTATCTAGTCGGCTTTGCACAGCTATTAGATCATTCCTCATCTCTGTCAATGAGTTTACCCATTCTACTTGGCTCTTCTTCATAGCTTCAATTTCATTTTTGACATATTTTATATCTCTAAACACTATCTCTTTTAATTCCTTCAGCAATTTGATCACTCCTTTTTTGAAATCTTGATCTAGTAGGCTATCGATGTCTATTTCATTGATCTTTCTTTCAGGGGATTTCTCTTGTTCTTTTAATTGGGAAAGGTTTCTCTGCTTCTTCATTTTGCTTATACCTCTCTGGCACTGTGGTTTATGGAGTATCAGTTGTCTATTTTGGATCTTAAGGTTTTTATCTATCTAATGCCTATTTAGGAATAGAACTTAGGGGAAAAAAATAGAATTTTAAAAGAAGGGAGAAAGAGGGTTTGAAAACAGTGTATAATGAATAATAGAAGAGCGAGTTGAAGCAGAGTATTAATCGGGTTGAGACGTCCTTTTAAAACCTTAAAAAAAAAGTGGGGGGGAGATGAATAGATGTATTTGGAACCTGTGTCTAATCAATAACAGGACATCAAAACCCAAGAGAAATAGAAATGAATTAAGAAGTAAAAATTAAGAGAGTAATAGAAAATAGAACAGGTAAAAACAGGTTTAAAAAAAAAGGGGGGGGTTGTCGGTGTTCTCCTGGCGTCTGTGTGCTTTTAATGTGAAGTCTTTCTGTCTTCGTCCTGTTTTGGAAGCTCAGCTTGTTGTTTTCAGAGGCCCTCCGTTGGCGCCCTCTTCTGTGCTGCTCCCAGCACCTGTCGGCAGGCAGATCGCGCCTCCTCCTAACAGGGGGTCAGATGCAGCTCTCCTCTGCTGCGGGCGGGCGGGTCACTGCCCCTCCGGATGCCGCAGTCAGATGTTGCAGACTGGCCAGGCAGGAGGGCGGGTCGTGCCCCCTTCCAGCACCTCGGTCAGGGGTTGTGTTCCTGCCCGACAGGGTGGGGGCCGCTCTCCTTCTGCCTGCGCCGCCGGTAGCTCCCCTGCTCTGTGCGGCTGCGCGCTCCGCCCTGGTAGGCGCTCGGCCCTGGTCGCGCTCCGCGGGTGGGCTTGGGGAAGACCGAGGGGCAGCCTTGTCCCTGCTCTGAGCCAAGACCCAGCTCCTTGTTTGTCTTTGTGGAGCAAGTTCTCTGAGGGACCAGGATGGAAGATTCCTATCTGCCCCGGGCTGTAGGCCCGTCTCAGTCTGGCCCTTGAGGCTGCTAAGCCCTTCGGTGCGGATGCAGGTTTCGCCCCAGCCCCCGCCTGGGTGCTCAGCACCGGAGAATATGGCGGCTGTGCCTGGGCCCCGCCTCTCTTCCCCCCGAAAAGTTTCCGCGGGTTTTCAGAGATGGGGGTATGCACCCCTCCCCCGAGAGCACATCAACCTTGCTGTTTTATGGAGGGCCCAGGTTGTTCTGTCCTGTACACCCACAGCCCCGGCGCCCAGCCCCTTGCAGTCCCCCGGAGCTGCCTCCGTGCAGCCGCCCCCGTCCTCCGCCCGGCTTGTGCAGCCTGGCCCTGCCCACCGCTGCTGGCCCGCGTCTCAGGCTGGGTGTCGGGGGGACGCTCTGTGCCCGTTTAACTTAGTTCTGTCAGACAAGGGCTGCTCTGTACAGATCCGAGCCTTGGAGGCTCCCCCTCCGTCCCGCTGGCCTCTCAATTGGAGAGGGGAGACCCAGCGAGCGAGCGCCAGTCCTCCTTTGCCGCTCCCTCCCCGCGGGACCCGTCCCGCGCTGCTTTGCCTTTTGTTCTTTCTTTTTTCCTTTTCTCCTACCAGATTTTTGGCGTCTTAATCTTTTGAAGAGGGTGATGTTCTGTCGGAGTTCCGCAGGTGCTCTGGTTGGCTGAGTGGGTCTGTAGATGTGGGTCTTGGTGTATTTGTGGGAGAGGGTGACTTAGGAGCATCCTTCTACTCCGCCATCTTCTCAGTCTCTCTCAACAGTTTTAGCATTTTTAAGCATCATAGTTTAATTTTGATCTGTATTGCTTCAGAATTGATTTGAATTCTGGGGATACTGTGCTAAAATTTCTTTTCATTTGATTCTTACCGAGTCATGTACCTTTTGATGCTTCAGTGTATTATGCAGAAAACGATGTATGTTTGTGATGGTATTATTTGTGATTTAAGTGTATACGTTACACAGTGTTTCCAGATAAAATGACTGCATTTAGTCTGGAATCATTTCTGAATGAAATACATATATCGTTTTCCTTTCATTGTTGCTTTAAAACCACTTTATTTTTACTGTCTATTATGACTCTGACTTGAGTAAGACTAAGAAAAAATAGATAATATACAACACTGATCATTACTGTCTAGTCTAGCAAATCTGATGAAGTTGTAAGGTATAGCAATGGGATATTAAATATTTTTAGAAGTTCTGAGTTTTTCACCCTAATGAAATAGACAATGTAGACTTTTATGCATTTTGCTTACCTATTATCTCTTCAATTAAGTTTTTTTCTTACTGGAAAGAAATGAGATGGAATATTGCAGAAATGACCAATAAACAATGACAAATTATTTTGAAATAGTTTAAAGCCAGATTGGGCCAAATTATAATGGGTTTAAAATTAATTGATAAAATAATCATCTTTCTAATGTATCTCATCTCTGAAAGTTTTAAGTTTATAATTTTTGAAAATAAAATATACCTTCTGCCTCTTCTCAGCCACAAGCTGTCCCTGCCATAATTAGGGCAAAGAGACATTGTTTCCTAGGGAGGTCATGTGTGCCTTTCTTTCCCTACTTTGTAGAAGGAAAAAGACACGCCCAAAGTAACCATGAACTGTAAAATCACTTGTTACTATGGGGTGGAGGTTTGTCTGGTAGAAAGAACTGAGGCTGTGCAATTTCCACTTAATTTCCCTCTACTTTTAGCTTTAGTCATAAGCAGAAATGGATGTATGGATGCACATATGTACTGATTATCTCTGAGTCCACAACAGGAAGCAGACAGGTATAGAAAATTTTCCGTGCAACAGCTGTAGCTTTCATTTGAATAATCAGATACTAGGTAGATTTTTGAATTCTCTTTTTAAAATAGAAGGAGTATATAGATTGCGAGGTAATAAAAAAAATTTATTCTGTATTCCTCAGGATATGTGATTGGCATTGAAGAGGAATTTCGGTCATGGTCAAAACTTGAATTGGGCACGACTTGTAGGGTAAGTGTGCATTCATTCTGCAGTGAATAGTCAGCATGGACTATTTTTGTTTGTTGAATGCATGAATGACTGAGGAGAACTTTTAACCACGTGGTATTGTTGGGTTTTACTGTGTGAGGCTGTACTATTGTGTATGAAAGTTGCAGGAGTAGAGGGAAATGCAATCCAGGAGGTTAAAACCAAAGGGAGCCAATTCAGAGAGAAAAACTGAAACAAGAGCATCGGATAAGGTAAAGAGAAAAGATAGGATGTAATGAAAAATGGAGTATCACTTGGCTACACTATAACTGTTTTCTTTAACAATTTATTGATATTAACTCTGAACAAATACCCAATATGTTATAGATAAAAATTTTTTACTTGGGAAAGATGGCAGTTATGAAGTGTGAAAGATGGAATATTTTACTTGGGAAAGACTTTCAAGTTGTATCAGTAAAATAGGAATCCCACAGTTAGAGTTATTTGCTTAGAAAGGTAGCAGGTATGATGCTTTAACAAGTGTGTTACGTTAAATGCATATTAATTCAGAGCTAAATAAGAATTTATAACTTTCTTGGGGAACGCTTTATAATGCAGATATACAGTATAAAATAAGAAAGTTAAAAATATTTAAGAGAACATTTTAAGCAAGCTTCTCGAGTCATTTATATACGGACATGCTTATAAACCTTTAAAGCACAAGGTTACACTAGTTGAGGCTTCATAAAGGTTTTCCCTAATTATTCTTGGATTGATGAGGTTAATGGTAATTTCTACTTTTCATAGCCTTGCAATTTACCACTCTACTTACTTGAAGTTTTCTGCATTTCACTTTCTTCCCTCCAGCAACCTACTTACTCATCACTTTCTATCAGGCCTCAATTCAGCATCCAACTTCATTTTATTTTCCTGACATACGATATACATTGGGGGCAGGCTTCCTGTTGGGAGCAGGGATGTGCTGATGAAAGCATCTAATTTTGGTTTTTATTTTTTAATTAGATTGTCAGTCTTGTGTTGAAGAAGAGAGATCTGTATTAATTCACTCATTCAGATGTATTAAAAAAGATTTAATGACCCAAAAAGTGCAAGCGGGTAGAAATAGGAAGTGGTAAAGACCATTAGTTTTCAAACTTACCACATACTAGATTTAACTTAGGGAACTTTTAAGAATCCTTATTCCCATACCAATTAAATCAGTGTCTGGAGTCTGACCTAGGCATTAGTATTTTTAGGAATTCCCCAAGTGTTTCTATTTCGCAGCCAAGTTTGAAGAGCAGGGACATGTATCTGGGGTTGGGCTTTTTTTTTTTTTTAATGTGTGAAAATACTCTGTGAGGCCCACAAAGCCAAAAATAGTTACTATTTAGCTCTTTACAGAAAAAGTGTGTTGGCTTCTGATACAGATCACTGTGTCTCCTCAGTAGCATTGGTACTGCATGAGAGCTTGTTAGAAATGTGGAATTTCAGGCCCTCTCCCAGACCTGCATTTTAACAAGGTCTCTAGGGCTTCCCGTGGACATTAAAGTGTGAGAAGCACTGGTGCACATCATGTTGAAGATAATATTTATTAAGTATTAAGCTCTTTGATACTTTTCTGACACAGGTGATCAAGGTGGACTACACAGTTGACACATTTTTCAGTTTTATAATCCTTTTACCAAGGACTATTTTTATATTTCTTAACCCCCACACAGAGACTTCCTAGTGTGATGAATTAAATACTTACTCCATTAGAATCTGATTCCCCTGTCCTTACATCTGGACTGGCCTTAGTGACTTTCTTGGTCAATAGAAAGCAGAAAATCCAGGACCTCGGAGGCCGTGATAAGCAACTTTGCAGCTTCTGCCTGGGTTTTATGCGCAGTCCCTCTGGGAGTCCTGAGCTGCCGTGGAAGAGGTCTGCCCACCCTGAGACTGCCCTGTCAGCGAGGCCACAGGTAGGTGCTCTGTTGTGCCAGTTTAGCTGAGCCTAGTTTCAGGCCCTCCCTCCTAAGACACGAGTCATAGGAGTGGAGCTGTCCTGGACCCTCCAGACCAGTCTATTGCTGGTTGAATGTCACCAGGTGACTTCTGTTGATACCGTGTGGAACAGAAGAAGAATCCAGCTGAGCGCTGTCTGAATCCCTGATCCACAAAACAGATGTAATGAAATGACTGTTTTCTTAAGCCATTAAATTTAGAGTAGTTTGTTATTCAACAGTAGATAACCAGACCACCTATGTAGAACATTTTAAAACTTTTATGGTACTAGAGAAGAATTAAGTTATACTATAAACTTTTGAGTTTATCCTGATAGGTCATTTTGTATAAATAGCCCAGAGATGAACTTCAGTAAGGGAGCAGTTAAGGGAGCATACATACCATGTGTGATGGCTTGGGGGCATGTCAGCTGGGCTTGGCTGAACTACCTTCCCCAGAGCTCCCTTTCCAGTACGTTTCTGGGTAAGCGGGCAGAAGAGTTATTGTTTCACAGGGGTTGGAGGAGGGAAGGAAGGCATTAGCTAGTTTGTAGGATGTACACATCTTCTCTTAACTACTTAATGAAACACTGATGTAGCTTCTGCTGTGAAGGGATTTTTCAGGCATAAAGCTCCAAATCAGTTATTAAGGAGATCATCCTGGATGGGCCTGACAATCAGTTGAAAGGTCTTGAAGAGGGCTTCGACCTTCCCTAGAGAAAGAAAGAGAATCTACCTGTGGACAACAGCTTTTGCCATTGTTTTCGGAACCCAGGCCTTTTGTGTTCTTCCATTTCTTACTGCCTGCCCTGTGGGCTCTGGATTTTCTTAACCAGTTACCAAAACTGCGTAAGCCATTTCAATTCCTTGTTATGTTTATGTGTATATACACACAAACATACATATGTATTATTGGTGTACATAAGTATGCATCGATACATAGATTTTTTTTACTGGTTTTGCTTGCATGTTTGGATCTTGACAGATTTTGGTGCCAGAAGTGGTACCAGAGGAACAATCACAAGGATGAGTTCTCTAAATTGGTTCTTATTTTCTGGAAATGTGTCTCTAATCTAAGATTTGGAGGCACTAGTGATCCTGTTTCCAGTGGTGCAAAGGACAGTGGTAGCTCACGGCATGACGTGGCAAAAGAGTTGCTGAAGCGATCACCATTGGATACCTGTAATTGAGTCCCTACAGAAGGTGAGGCTCAGGGAGCCTAAGCTGTTCCGGAACACTTCTGTCAAAATAAGGGCTATAATGCTGTTGGTTAGTTACTTCTAATTGCCCAGGAGAAAGTGAGCAACGAAAAAGATGAGCCCAGGGATGTAAATTCCTCTCAGTCTCTGCATCAGTGACCTGAAAGCTGCTTTATCTGCCCTCAAAGAAACCTGGTTCTGTAGCTGTACAGCCGTAGCTATAGTGTTTCTGAAAACCAAAGCCAGAGTTGCCTCCTGCAAGTGGCTAAATTACAATGCAAATTGAATTCCCGACCACCTCTGTTAAAGTTTGGCCCCTAACTGGGAAGGAATGGGTGCCTGCAAACAGGAGTGAGGACCTATGGGTAGACTGATAAAGCTGGACGATCTGGACCTCCCAAAGAGAACGGAGTCATCTTCGCCAGCAGAAGCATCCCTTGCATTTCTGCCTGAGGAAGTGTGATAGTTGATTTTGTGTCAGCTTGACTGGGCTTCCCAGTATCTTCCCAGATACTGATCAGATATTATTCTAAGTGCTTCTGTGAGGATGTTTTTGGATGAAGTTGACATTTAAATAGGTTGGCTGAGTAAAGCAGATTGCCCTCCATAATGTGGGCAGGCCTCATCCAGTCAGGCCTGAATAAAAAGAGAGACCGACCCTCCTCTGAGTAGAGAATTCTGCCTGACAGCCTTCAGACTGACACATTACCTCTTCATGGTTCCATAGAATCCTTCTGGCCTTCAGACTCAAACTGCGATTTGGCTGTTTCTGGTTCTACAGCAGCTTCTGGGATTTGGTCTTGAGCTGGGACAATGGCTCTGCAGATGTGGCATGCATCAGCCTCCAATATCTCGTGAACCAGTTCCTTGTAATTAACCTTTAAGTAGATAACCTATTGGTTCTGTTTCTCGGGAGAATTCTGTCTAATATAGGAAGATAGCCCCCTTTTACCTGAAGAACCCTGAGTGGTCTCCCCTGAGGTGGCTGCTCGCCAGGCACTCCTGACCTTCCTCCTCAGGACCTACTTTCCAACAGTCCTTTTTGTTTTTAGATCTATAACTAGATAAGCTGCAGCAGTTCACAAAAGATGAGGTGCTAGTTGTGACTCATGAAGAGGTGTGATACACACAAAAAACTGATTTTTTTATTTTTTATAGATGACATCTAGGGGATATGTGAGAATGGATATTAAGAGTGTGTGATCAAGGTGGAAGGATTATAAAGTTGAGTCATGCTGAATTTACTGATACAGGCTCACTAGCCAGGATTCAGTGTTTAAACTGAAGGAGTTAGGAAGGGCTCTGACGAGTTGGTTGGTTAACTGGCTGGACCCAAAAGGTGGTCTACATTAATAGAAGTTGAAATGCCATCTTATGTTGTACAGGAAGGTGTCTGAAGGCTTCGGGAGACTGCAATGCTAGAGTGTATTCATCCTGTAAGGCCTGCTCTCCAACCCTGGAAAGACACACCTTTCACAATAGCTGTGGAAAATAAATTTGTTGGGGAGCCTCAGTACCCTTGAAAAGCTCTGTGCTCTCTTTTCTCTTTAGGTCAGAAATTACAGAGGAAACTGCTGCCACTGAACTGGGATTGCTAAATGCAGTGGAGATAATGGGATCCTGGGATGTCAGGGGCAAAATGGTGGCACTTAACTGCCAAAGATGAGGTGTGCATTGTTACCATAATAAACAATGGAGTCAAAATGGTAGGTAGACTAGTCTGACTTGCAGAGACTTAGGGGGTTGGCTAGTTATCATGAGATTCCTAGACTAGGAAAAGATGGCTAGCCTTTTAAATTCGTACTTGATCTGTAGGAGCAGAGGAATTCTAGTCTACTGAACAGAAGTCCTACTTGAATTACCAAAACACAGAATCAGTTTTCTATAAATTCCAGGTTTGAGCCAGTTAACAGACTCAGACCCCCAGATGTTTCTACACCACCAAAAATATATACTGTTACCCTTTCTCTGTCTTCCCTCAAAGGGACCTATAGTCCTTACCAGGGTGATGATGAACTGGAGAAAGGTAATTCTGGGGAATGTAGTTTAGCCTAGCCAATCTGTCATCCCACGAAGCCATCAGAGTCCACCCCTTGTCAACTTGGTACCCACATATATCTTAAACCATATCCTTAAACAGTACTGTCTAACATGATACAGCTATCCCGTATACAACTGCAAACATGCCAGCTCTTCCTATGCAAGAGGATACAAAGTCCTTGGGTGATGTTTCTCATCTCCTTTGTAATTTAAGTACTAAAGATTAATTATATCAACTTTGTGATATAAAGGTAGCTGTTACTAACATATGAGATGATAAGAGGATAAGACAGAAGGAGAAAATATTTGGTTAATATTTATACAGACATACTCATATCACAGTCCATCAATCAGTACAGACATTTATCTCGCAGGAAACATGAACAACCTAGGGCACTGCTTGAAGCTCTGCCCACTGAGAGGATTTCCTTCATCACCACCCTTCAGGGAGGTCCAGAGGAGAGCAGTAGAGTGTCAGAAGTCCACTTTTGAGTGGTACCTACAAATCCTGTAGAACTCTTTGTAAATCAGGTCTGTTATACTCCTCAGTCATCTGGCCTTAGGTGTGAAGTCATAGGTATGGGCCGAGAGAGTGAAGGTAATGTAGCAAGAACAGCATCCATGAATATTTGGGCTACTTCTTCAAGCAACTTACTTGTGCCTTCAGGGCCTCATTTGATAATGGAGTGCTGCTGTGCACACCCAGCATTATGGCTTGGTGGGTCAGATGGCACCCAGTTTATGATGGGTAAATCAGGTATTATGGTAACTTAGTGGGCCATGGCCAAATGTTAATTCTCTACTAAGGCCCAGTAGCAGGCAAGCTGTTTCTCAAAAGTAGAACAGTTATCCACAGAGGATGGTGTGGCTTTCCTCTAAAATCGTAACGGTCTGTGCTGTGGTGTACCTCTTGAAGCTCGCCAAAGTTGTCAAACAGCAACAACATCTACCTCTGACTATTCAAAGGCCAGTGGATGTGCTGGATCATATGGCCCAAATGAGAGAGCAGTTTGCATGGCAGCGTGGACCTGTCAGAGGGCCTTCTCTTGTTCTGGACCCACTCAATACAGGGAGCTTTTTGAGTCATTTGGTAAATGGGTCAGAGTAGCACACCCAGATAAGGCATGTGTTACTGCCAAAATTCACAGAAGACCTGTGAACTTTGTTTCTCTTTTTGAGTGATGGGGGTCAGCTGTCACCCCTTATCCTTCATCTTGGAAGGGATATCTTGACATAGTACAGACCAATGGACTTCCGGAAATTTCACACAGAAGGGATGCCTCTGAATTTTTTACTGCTGTTAGAGGAGTCCCTGAATTAAGAACTGGACTTCTTAGAAGGTGTTGTGGAAGAAATACAGGCTCAAGAACTAGGCGTATGTGAGTTTGATTCCTGGGTATATCACTTGGTCGCTGTGTGACTTGAGAATGCTCCTGTAGCCCATGCTTTCTTTTTTAAAGGGTATTACATTTAAGGGCATTAAGTATATTTAGCTTATAGATCCAGATCTGTAACTGATAATGTATCACTGACATAATAAGTACATATGGGGAATCAATTTTGTTTCTCTGAGAAATCTGTTTTTATAATACTATTTTACTTCATGTATAATTAACAATTTTTGAATAATTTAGGAATGAATGAGGGCATATTTGCTAGAGCTTATAAGTCACCAGTTGCTTGGGAAATAGCTGCAGTTTATTTTAAAGTTCTTAAAATATTGCTCCCCCATATGTGTTCTGTTAATTTTTCCTCCCTTGTATTTTAAGGAGATGATATTTTCCCCTTATACCATAATATCGTTACTTTGAACAATAACTTAGTGATTGTAAATATCCACCTTTATGTCTGTAAAGTAACACTGAGCTTTGCCGACAATGTTGTTTCACCAAGATACTAGTTATATGTCACTAGACTGCAAGCATAATTTATTTATGTTTTTTAATATATGAGCAAAAATTGATTTGTGTTTGTAAACTATATTTAATTTTTAGCTTTCTGGATTTAATGATGTCTAATGCACGCTATTTTCTTGCACAGATATAATTTTAAACACAGTAAGAGCAGTATTAGAATAAAAATCTGTATCATTCTTTCATACTTAGAACATCACATACTGTCAGTGAAAAGGTTTTATTCAAATATAGTCAGTAGTAACTAGGACAAATCTGGATTTTTCATAGACTGAACTGTTGAGGCCTGATCAATCCCAATTTGTTTGGATGGTGGTTATATTTTTATTACCATGAGAGGTTCACCTACCTTATGTAAAAAAATGCATAATACATTATCAGACTTATGACAAGATAGTGTAGGAATATTGAGTTAGTAGTTGATAATCAAAACTTTCATCTTACATTACTCAGAGACCATCTGAGTGACTGAAACAAATAAGCTCACTTCTCTGTGCTTTAGTTTTCTCATTTTGAAAATTGGAATGCCTGCCTCAATTCCTTTTTGTACTGGGATAATTCAGACCTCTAAAAAAAAAAATAAGAGGAAACTAATTCTAAATATTACTGTAATAATAAATATAAATACCAGGTTTTTCCTATAAATCCATAAACCTGTTTCCAACAATTCTTTATTCTAGACATTAAATTAGTTAATAACAATGAAAAAAATTTAAAAGCCACTCTCTTTATTGCACATTTACAATATACTTGACAACCTCCAAGTTAAAAGAATCACTAAATCAATTACATTTTGGACATGCACTGCTCTTTTAGGCCACTGAAAGTCAGTAAATTTTTTATTTATTCAGGTGAGTAACCTTGCGATTTGAAAATTAATATATTTTTCTAAGTGTCTTTTGGTGGAAATTAGTCTGTTTTGTTCTTTTGTGTCTACTCTTCTGTTCTTGTAATAATTTAAAATTTTGCACTAATGCTACTATTAGGTCTGTTAAAAAAGAAAATAAAAAGGATAGTCAAGTTTATTGGTACTAGAAAGGGACGTAAGTAGAGATAATTGGACACCAAATCTGAATATACCCTGATAGACTGGTTCCCAGAGAATACGGTTATCATTAAAGCATATAATTGGCCTGGGAATATGTGATGATTGACTAAATATTTTATCATTAAGGATACTAACTACTCAGATTATCATTTCATTTTTTAAGTGGAGGGAAAAATCAGTCTTTACAATCAAGATAAATGTAAAACTGACATTGTAAAATTAGCCAAAAATCACAAACCAAGAACTATGAAATTAATAGTGCATTGTTCCTAAGTCCTAGACAGATTAGCTCTTGAATAAAGTTTAGTTTGTTACATGAAAAACATTAATAAATCAGTCCATTATTCTCAGACTTTCTATAAACACCAACAGTTTATATAATGCAACATTATAAAAACTTCAAAGCACATTTAAAAATGTTTAACTAATTGCTCTCTACATCATTTGATTGTTCAGTTGTAGTAAGGTATGAAAATTCCTAAAATGGAAAGAAAAAATAGCAAAGAAAGCAGAAAACAATGAATCCAATGACCCAGTTCACAGAATAAATGTAGATGATCACCATATCCATGTCAAACCACCATCCACGGCTGTCATCCTCAAAGTGCAGATAATCCATCCTATGTGCGCCATGTGGAAACTGCCTCCTTGTAACTGGAGCTGCATGTCTGTGGAAACCTAGAAGATAGAGGAACATATTATATAAAGCTTATTAAATTCAGATAAGTGCTCAGAACGGAAGCTGCATTATGAACAGAGGGACCATGACCACTAAGTGGTATGTTGTATTCCTGACAGTTGTTTTTTTTTTTTTTTTAATGAGAAGCAACCATCAGAAGTCTTTTTTAGTTCAGGGTTTTAAGGTTAGGAATGGTAAGAATAGCAAACAGCATGGAATATGAAGTCAAGAGACTATCTTTTTTTTTTTAACTTAAAGTACAATTGATTTACAGTATTAGTTTCAGGTGAATAACATAGTGATGCAGTAGTTTTATAATTATATTCCATTTAAAGTGTTTATTTATAAATTACATTTACTTACATAGTTAAAAACTTGAAGTTAAAAAGGATGAGACAGAGATGAAATAAGTGATATTTCAGAACAAATTATATAGCCATATTTCAAATAGGTTTTTAATATTTTCTAATGTTTTCAGCTGGCTCCCTATCAAATATTGTTTTTAATTATTGATTTTTATAGCATACAAAAACCTTATACTAGAATGATGTGTCTGCTCTTCTAATTTTTTGTGTGCCTTATTAGTATTATTTTCAATCTGATTCCTTTATAGGGTTCTATTTAATCTTTTTGTCCACTTTGTGCTGGTAGTGTAGCTAAAACTAAATAATATAATGCAAAATTCATTTAACTGGGCACATGCAAACTTCAATACATTGCAACACCTGCAAAACTAACAAACTAATGACGACAGCCCTTCATATTCCTTCATACTGAGGAAGCCCGCAGTTTTCCTCAGTAACATTACATATCATCATAACACGTCAGTAAGAATGCCAGTGTCAGGCCTCACTAAGTATTAGCAAAGCTTAGCTTTTCTTTCTTCGATAAATATGACAGAACTTTTAATGTTATTTTCCTACATTCCAATGGATTGCCTTGCAGCCAACCTGTAGGCATGCTATTTTGGAGAGCATATTTAGGGGATTTCAATCCTCACAGCTTTTTAAGACTAATTACCATTCTCTAAAGTGTAGTCAGTATTTTAAGAGGAAAGGGGCCTGTTTGCATAGGAGAGTGGAGGTGGGATGCTTTTTTTTATCACAGTCAAAGATTATCCTAATACATAAACACAAATATTCCCAAAGTAGTTTATATACCTTTCCAAAAACTTCTTTACAAATACAGGCTGCAGAACAGGTAGTACTGTTATTGGAAATTGTTACCATTACTATTATATTTTGAAGTATGTTATTCTTCTGTCCAAAAGGATTATTTAGAGGTCTTAGGTTCTTGAGATTCAAAAGTTTCAGTTACCTGGGTCAAAGATTTTAATGGCATAGTTGCAGAAAACAGTAGAGCCAAGATTAGACAAGGCACTATAAAGATGAAGAATTCTGAGTATGGAGGTCATAGTACTGTTTCCCACAGGACAGTCTCAGTTACTCCTGATGTCCTGGTATAATTACTGATAGTGCCCCTTTCACCCTAAAAGTGTCCTCATTAATGGTAAGATCTTTACTGGTGGAATGAGGAAGAAGGCACTGTTAGGAAGACAGTGAACTGTAACATTTGCAGCTCTGAACACCGGAAGGCAATGTTGACCCAGGACGGCTAATTCAATATGTTTTTATAGGTAAGGTAGATAATGATTATTATTTGGTTAATGTTAATTTCTTAATTTTTTTTAAGTGAGGAAGGATTGAGTAGGTGTTTGTAATAATTTTGGAATTTTCAGAACCGTACATTGGAGATGATCGTCATTTCTAAATCAAAATCAGACTAAAAGGAAATCACCTTACAGACACTGTTACTTGGTAAGTTTTAGATCGATTATGACATTAGAAAAATTGCCAGAATACTAATCACAGAGATTAACTGCAAATTCCACTGTAAAATGATGATAATGAAAGTACCTAATTCATTGGGCTAATGTGAGGATTAGAGGAATTAATACATAAAAAGCACATTCCTGGCCCACAGGTAAATAGATGTTAGATTCTTTTTCTTATATTTTTTATTACTATAGTCACCTCTAGTTTCAACATGAGGATGAAGATGCTTTTATTGTCAGTGCTTGTTCTTCATACTGTGTCTACCTTTTCTGAATAAATCAGTACGCTTACCATTGTTGGGGCAAACAAATGGCTCAGAAACTGTTTCAAGTATGAGTTGATTTCTCTAAGGCAGTTGCTAACTTTACACAGATAAGAGTATCAGTTACTGAAACTATGGAATTTATTAGACATTTATGGACAGTATATGTACTATCTCTCAGTGGCTGAGGATTTAAATATATTTTAAGACATGGTTCCTGTCTTAAGAAACTTGTAGTCAAGAACTTGTTTCTCAATCTTTTTTTTTTCCCTTATCATCCATGTAAGGAGGAAAAAATAAGTTAAATTTATTTTAAATTAAATATTCTAATCGATAAATTAACTTAAGCTTAATTTCTCCCTAATGAGAGAAATTTAAGATAAGAAATAAAGTTTTATCAGGTGGGGTTGAGCTCTTGAGAACCACCAACCACTGTAATACCTAAGATATTTTGGCCCCAAAGAACCAATTTTTTCCCCTATTTAAAATGCATGTCCTAGGAGACAGTATACTTATTAAAACCATTATGGTAAGGGTAAATATATATATTTTAATACATACAAACACTTCATTCCAAAAAAAGTATTTGTATTGAAGTCAATGGAGAAGGTTCTGCACAAGAAATTCACTTTTACAAAAACTTAAGCACAACCCACTACTGGAGATAGCCTAATAATTAGTTTGGTATTAAGACATGGTTTAAAGAATATCCAATAGTATTAGTACATTTCAATTACGCTATTTTAAACTAAAGAACACAGTAAAGACACATACTTTTTTTTGTGTCAAAAACGATAATGAAAAAAAGCATAGTGCAGTGAAAATCATACTCTACCAGGAGTCAGAAAATGTGCCAATCTTAAACATACTCATTATTTGGTCAAGTCAAAATAGTTCTTGTGTATCTATCAAGATGTTCATATAGTATTTTTTAATCTGTTAGTGTGATGAATTCAAGCAGCAGATTTCTTAAATGTTGAATAATTTTTAAATCTGTTAAAGTGGTGAATTAAAGTGATAGATTTTTCCAATGTTTATCATTTCTTCATACCCAGGATAAATTTCATGTATTCATGATACTGGTTTTTATACATTAATGGATTCAGCTTTATATATTTTATGTGGCATTTTTATGCCTATAATTTCCTGTTTTATGTGATTTTTGCCTGGTTTGTATATCATGATTTTATTGACTTCATAAAACACACTGACAGTTAAGTGACAATTCTCCATGGATCTCTGTGTGTCTGCATATCTTGCAAGCAGAAGCACCGACTGCCTTTGTTCTGACATTGCCAATCTTGTGCTCTCTTTTTACTCTCTGAAATGGTTTGCATAAAATTAGAATCCTTGATGGCTTGACATATCTAACCTAGAAAACCATTCTGGCCTGTTGTCTTTTCAGGTGTAGGGTAGGTTTTTAAATACCAGTCAGTTTCTTTAATACTTATTGGTACATTTATGTTTTCTAGTTCTTCTTGAGTCCCTTTAGGTAACTTTCTATTTAGCACTATCCATTCTATCCAAGTTTTTAAATAAATTAGACTAAAATTTTCATAGCTGTGATACATTTAGGGCTTTTCACAAATATTCTAGTCTCCCGAGAACTTGGTTTATTTGCCCTTCCATGCCCCTTGTAAGTTAGGTATGGTCATGACACTTGACAAATGACAATCACTGTCCAATGAAAAGCCTGTGTGTTACTTCTGGGTAGAACATTTTGCAGTTTAAGATGCTATGGAAGTCTCTTTTGCTCCTCCACAACAGCCAGCAATGTACCAGACAAAGGCTGCTCTGTCTTCCTGGGTCCTGAAGCTTAGGATAATGTGGAGCAGAGCACCTAGGAGTTAAAGGAAAAACTAATTCTGACTGAAAATAATGAAGTGACTTTTAAAACTACTGAAGAAAAGGGTGATGATCCCAAAAGTTGTATCTGACTTGTTTTTCAATGTAGAAAAAAGAAAGGAAGAAAGAAAAAGCTCAGAGAAATGCATAGTGTGAAATCAGAGAGTGAGAAAGAACTGTGAAGAAAATCTCCATGTCACTATCAGGTTTAGAAAGAATACACAGAAGAACCAGGATTCCAGAATCTCATACAGGTACTTCTGCCTCTTCATAAATTCTATTTTGTAAAAACAATTTTACCTCAGAAGGATTTTTCTCATGTGTTCTGGAAAATAAGGCTATGATTTCTTTCCTCCCAAAATATGGTTCAAATGTATTTTCACCATCAAAGACCACAAAGTAGGTTCTATATTTTGAAAATTCTTTCAGAGGCAGAAAGACTGTCAAAAATTGTTACTCATTTTGTAATTTTAGCAGCTGGCACAGTGCTTACAAGTGGGTACTAAATGTGTTTGTTGAATGGATGGATGAGTGCCTGTACATAAGGACAGACTTCAGAGAATAGAATGAATAATTAGCACATTTTTGAGAATGTCCCAAATCAAGCTTCTCAACTGTAGTTTCAGCATGTATTGAACATTATCAATATATCTGAGATACATTTTGTAGTTCTTACATTTCTCTAGAGGTTAATTAGAAAACCCTGAAATCAGAAGGAGGTATGTCCTATCCTTTATGTGTGATGGGACAGACAAAAGGCTTGGTGTTTTATTGCTCTTTATTCTTCATATTACATAAGAATTTTGTTGTGTCAAAGTTTGATTGATTTAAGTAGGCCTTAGCAGCTAAAGTAGAGTGATATTTTTAGTCACAAGCAGGTATAGAGTTACTGATAATAGACATGAAAAGTTAATGTAAATTGGATTTTAAATTTCATCTTTATCTTTCATATCTTCAGGATCTCAGAATCAAATATATTTATTAGTCCTGCAAAGTTAACTTTTTATATTGAATAAATTATGTTGGAAACTGCAACATAGTCTATAACACCCAAGTAACTTTCAATATAGTTTATGAAGTTATCAGGCAAAATTACATAATTTTTAAAAGTTTTGTTTCTGTAACCAGGTAAGAAGTGAGTAATTTTTTTAAAGTTATTTTATTGTGGTAAAATACAAATAACATGAAATTCGGCATTTTAAGCATTTTTAGTATATAATTCAGTGGCTTTATATTCACAAAGTTGTGCAACCATCGCCATTATTTATTTCTGCCAATTTTTTTCATCACCACAAAGAGATACTCTGTAGCCATTAAGCAATAATTCTCCAATTCCCCACTCCCCTCTGCTCCTGGTAACCTCTAATCTACTTTCTGTGTCTATGAATTTGCCTATTCTAGATATCTCATAGAAGTGGGATCATACAATATTCATCCTTTTGTGTCTGGCTTATTTCACTTAATGTTATCAAAGTTCACTGATACTGCATAATGTATCAAAACTTCATTTCTCCAAAAAAAATCCTTTTTATGGCTGAAGAATATTCCATTGTGTGTGTATGTGTGTGTGTATGTGTGTATACACACATACACACACACATTTTGCTTATAGATTAATTCGTTCTTGGATACCTGAGTTGTTTCCATCTGTTGGCTATGATGAACGATGCTGCAATGAACACTGGCAAGTATCTGTTTGAGTACCTGTTCTCAATTCTTTTGGGTATATACCCAGGAGTAGAATTGTTATATCATACTGTAATTCTATGTTTAGCATTTTGAGGAAACTCCAAACTGTTTTTAAAGTGGGATATATTATTTTGCATCCCTGCCAGCAATGCACAGGGGTCCAATTTCTCCACATCCTTGCCAATACTTGTTATTATCTGTTTTTTTAAATTACTATAGCCATTATAGTAGGTATGAATCTCACTGTGGTTTTGATTTGCATTAATTCCCCTAATGACTAATGATGCTGTGTATCTTTTCATGTGCTTACTGGATAGTTGTATATCTTTGGAGAAAAGTCTACTGACGTCTACTGCTCATTTTTTAACTGGGTTGTGTGTCTTCTTGAGTTCTTGATATATTCTGGGTATTAAGCCCTTGTCACATATATAATTTGCAAATATTTTCTCCCATTATGTAGGTTGTCAACTTCTTGATAATGTCCTTTTGATGCACAAAATACTTAATTCCACTAAAGCACAACTTATTCATAAGCTCATGCTTTTTGGTGTCACACCTAAGAATTCATTGGTCATGAAGATTTATCTATTTTATGAGTTTTATGGTTTTAACTCTTATATTTAGGCAGTTGATCCATTTTGAGTTAATTTTTGTACATGGTATGAGGTAAGGGGTCCAACTTTATTCTTATGTATGTGGAAATCCAGTTGTTCTAGCATTTGTTGAAGAGACTATTCTTTTCCCATTGAATGGACTTAGCACCCTTGTCAAAAGTCAAGTGGCCATAGACATACGGGTTTATTTCTAGACTTTCTATTCCATTTCTATTCCATATCCTTTTGCCAGTATCATACTATTTTGACTACCGTAGCTTTGAAGTAAGTTTTGAAATTTAAAATGTGAGTCCTACAACATTGTGCTTTTGTTAAGATTTTTGTTGTTGTTGTTACTCGTGGCCCCATGATTTTAAGGATCACATTGTCCATTTCTACAAGATTTTGCAATTTTGCTAGGGATTGCACTAAACCTATAGATAGTGGTACTGGTATCTTAACAACATGAAGCCTTTTAATCCATGAACACAGGATATCTTTCCAGTTTTTTTAGAACTTCTTTCATTTTTTTCAGCTATGTTTTACAGTTTCCAGTGTGCAAGTCTTTCACATCCTTGGTTAAAATTTTTCCTAGTTATTTTTTCTTTTAAATGCTATTGTAAATGAAACTGCTTTCTTAATATCCTTTTTAGATTGTTCTCTGTTGGTGAACGCAACTGAGTTTTGTGTGCTGATCTTGTAACCTGCAACTTTGCTGGATTTTTAAAAATCACCTTTAGGAGCTTTCTATTAGCCTCTTTTGGATTTTCTATATATAGGATTATGTCATCTGTGGATAAGTTTACTTCTACATTTCCAATTTAGATGCTTTTTAATTCTTACTGTTCTGGCTAGAACTTCTAGCACAGTATTGAACAAGCAGCGGAGAAAGCAGGCATTCTTGTCTTGTTCTTAATCTTAGTGGGAAAGCTCTCAATCTTTCACACTGAATTTGATGTTAGCTGTGGGTTTTTCATGAATGTCCTTTGTCATGTTAAGGAAGTTCCTTTTATTCCTAGTATTCTGAATGTTTTTTTAAAAAAGGTACCAGATTGTGTCAAATGCCTTTTATGCATCAGTCAAGAGGATCATTTTTTCTCCTCCATTTTATAACTGTGATATATTACATTGATTTTCTTATGTTGAACCTTTCTGGGATACTTTCTGGGATAAATACCATTTGATCCTATTGTACCAATCAGTTTGCTGGGATTTTTTGGAGGATTTTGCATCTATATTTATGAGAGACACTGGTCTGTAATTATCTGGCTTTCATACTGGGGTAATGGCCTCATAGAATAAGCTGGGATGTATTCCCTTCTCTTCAATTTTTTTTTTTGCAAGAGTTTGAGAAAGATTGGTGTTACTTCTTTAAATTTTGTTAGACTTCACCAGTGATGTCATTTGGTCATGGACTTTTCTTGGTTGGGAGGTGTTTCATTACTGATTGAAGTTCTTTACTTGTTATAAGTCTGTTGAGATTTTCTGTTTATTCTTAAGTTTAGACAATTTGTGTTTCAAGAAATGTGTCCGTTTCATTTGGGTAATCTAATTTGTTGGCATAGAATTCTCATCTTTTTAAAAACATTTCTGTAACGGTAGTGATGTGCCTAATTTCATTTCTAATTTTAGTTATTTGCATCTTTTTTTGTTGTCTAGCTAAAGATTTTCCAACTCTTTCAATCTTTTAAAAGAACCAACTTCAGGTTTTGTTGATTCTATATATTGTTTCTCTGTTCTGTATTTTATCTTCATTCTAATCTTTATTATTTTCTTCTTTCTGCTGTTTTTGGGTTTAGATTGCTCTTCTTTTTCTAGTTCCTGAAGGGGTAAAATTATGTTATTGGTTGACATCTTTTGTCTTTCTAACGTAGGTGTTTATAGCTATAAATTTCCCCCTGAGCATTGCTTTTGCTGTGTCTTCTAAGTTTTGGTATGCTGTATTTGTTCTTATATTTCCTTTTTTCCCTAGTTTTAAAAATGGAATATATTTGACATATAACATTGTATAAATTTTAAGCTGTTATATAGTGTGTCAACTTGATTCATTTAAATAATGTAATACGATTGCCACTGTAGCAATACTTAGGGCCTCTATCACACTGCATAATTATCCTTTCTTTTTAGTGGTTGGGATAATTTTTAGTCTCTTAGCAAGTTTAATGATTGTGGTACAATACTGTTGTCTATATTCATTATACTGTGCATTAGATTCTCTGTGGCTTGTTTACTACTCTTACCAAATTTGTACCAATAACCTCAGTACAATCTTATTCCTCCACATCCTCCCCCCACCTCCATCCCCTGGTAACCACTGTTTTACTCTGCTTATGAGTTTTACTTTTTTAGATATCACATACAGTATTTATCTTTCTCTGATTTAGCTCACTTAGCATAATTTGTTCAAGATCATCCATGTTGTCACAAGTGACAGGATATTCCCTGTTCTCATGGCTGGATACTATTCCATTGTGTGTATATATGTAAAAAAAAATATATATATTTAATCAATTCATCCACTAATAGATAGCTAGGTTTCCATATCTTCACTGTTATTAATAATGCTGCAGTAAACATGGGGTACATGTATATCTTCAAAATCCTGTTTTTACTTCCTTTGAGTATATACTGGTAAGTGGAATTGCTGGATTGTATGGTAGATTCTTAATGCTTCGAGGAACCTCCGTACCATTTTCCATAGTGGCTGGATCAATTTACGTTCCCACCAAAGGTTCCCTTTGCACCATAGCCTCACCGTATATGTTGTCTCTCGTTCTCTTGATGATAGTCATTCTAATAAGTATGAACTGATACCTTGTAGTTTTGATTTGCATTTCCATGATTAGTGACGTTAAGCAGCTCTCCATGTGCCTGTTGGCGATTTTGATGACGTCTTTGGAACAATGTCTATTTTGTTTCCCTGCCCATTTTTGTCTTATTTATCTTTTATTAAGTTGTATGAATTCTTAATGTATTTTGGATATTAACCTCTTATAATATGGTTTGCAATATTTTTCTCCCATTCTGTACGTTGTCTTTTAATTTTGTTGTTTCTATTGCTGTGAAGAAGCTTTTAAGTTCGATGTAATCCCATATGTTGACGTTTGCTTTTGCTATTTGTGCTTTTGGCATCGTATCAAAAAATCATTACCTAGAGCAATGTTGAGGCGCTTCTTCCCTATGTTTTCTTCTAGTTTTTATGGTATCAGATTTATCTTTAAGTCTTCGATCCATTTTGAGTTAGACAATGGTCCAATTTCCTTATTTTGCATGTGTTTATCCAGTTTTCCCAGCACCATTTGTTGAAGAGAGTATCCTTTTCCTATTGGGTGTTCTTCATTCCCTTGCTGAACATTATTAGTTCACTCTATATGCCAGGATTTAAATCTGGGCTCTGTTTTCCTTTCCATTGGTCTTCTATTTTTGCACTGGTACCATACTTCTTAAAATACTATGGCTTTATAGTATAAATTTTGAACTCCAGAAGTGTGATACCTCCAGCTTTTGTTCTTTTTTTCCCTCAGGATTGCTTTGTGGTTCCACACAAATTTTAGGATTGTTTCTTCTATTTCTCTTAAGAATGCCTTTGGTATTTTGATGAGTATTGCATTGAATCTGTAGATGGCATTAGGTAGTATGGACATTTTAACAATATTAATTCTTCCAATCTATGAAAATAGGATGTCTTTCCATTTGTTTGAGCCTTCTTCAATTTCTTTCCTAAGTCTTGTGGTTTTCATTGTACAGCTCTTTCATTTCCTTGGTTAAATTTATTCCTAAGTATTTTCTTGTTTTTGATACTGTTGTAAATGGGACTTTTCATCATTAGTGTAAAGGAATGCAATTCTGATTTCTGTATGTTGATTTTGTGTCCTGCTATTTTACTGAAATTAGTTTCTACAGTTTTTGATTGACTCTTTGGGAATTTCTATATATAATATATTAGAAATCATCTATCTTATGAGCAAATAGCAACAATTTTCCTGTTAGGTTGCTCCTTCTAGGTGTTTCTGCTGTCACTGTCTCCTGTTGGCTCCGAAGCATCCTCAAAGGTCCAATCTACCCACTTTCAGATGCACTGCTGAATGGATCTCATGGGTGTCCTGGTGTGCTGTGCAGAGGCATTTTTGCTCAGTTTGGATGTCCAAAGAGTTCTAAATTGAAGGGGAGATTAAAAAAAAAAAAAGAGGAACGACTCATGCTGCCATGATGGTGATGTCACTCCACCCGGAGGTATCTTCTAATTTCCCTTATGCTTTATTCTTTGACCCACTGTTTGTTTAAAGTGTGTTATTTAATTTCCATATATTTGTGATTTTATTCAATTTTCCTCCTTTATTGATTTCTAGCTTTATTTAATTGTGGTTGAAAAGATACTTCGCATGATTTCAGTCTTTTAAAATTTATCAAGACTTGTGGCAATACCCTGTCTTTTTAACGTCTATAACTTAATTATAAATTTAAGTACAAAAAAATGACTTTCTTGTTTTTTCCCTTAATTTTGGGGGACTATATATAATAATTTGCCATTAAATTATGTAACTTATGGTATTATATTTATATTATCCACTTTCTAATTGGCCACAATTGGGCTAAATGTGATTTATTTTTATTCATGGCTCCAGAATAACTAAACACCAGAATATCATTTTTCTATGAAAAAAGGTAAGCAAACAGCCATTATGCAGTCATTTAGTGATAGTTTTGACTGAGTGGTTGTTTAAGATTCAAACAAATTTATTTAAAATAAAAAGTATCATAAAATTTATGTTCAATTACATGTTATAATGTAACAATTTTATATTCAAAATTGAGAATTTTTTCCATGAAATAAGGTTTAATGGTTTTTTCCTAAAAAATATAAAATGCTTTCTTTTTCTTCATTTCTGGTACCATGAAATATAGAATAATCAATGAGTCTATTTGTAATCATAGACTAAATTATAGCTCTAATACTAAATCTAATACTAAAAATTTAGATTTAATGTAAAAATTTTTGCAGTAAATTTAGTCTGGAGATCTTAAGTCTTAACCTAATCTCTAACAGATTACAAAAGTATTTCTTGTGAGGAAATAATTACAGTGATCCAATACACTGTTTCACGACCTAAATGAGGCTCTTTGAATTATCAGTAAGTCCTTGAGGATAGATACGTTCTCTAATTTACAGATTAAAACTACAGGAAAAGACTTGAAACCTTAACAGTTTATTGATTTACTAAGGGTCACATCATAAGTGATTGAGCTGGGCCATAAAGCCAGTGTCTGTTTATATATCTATGATAGTGCATTAAATTTTGATATATCTATGATAGTGCATTAAATTTTGATATTTCAAAGCTTTAAGATGATGCAAAATTCTTCCATTATCTTGGTATTTTATATTGAAAATATTTCAAACTGCCTTTTGAGAAGATAGCTATTTTAAAAATCATTTTATCTATTATAAATATATCTCACCTTATTTTAAAATCTTTTCTTTGACACTAGAATACTGAGCAGCCTAATTAGTTAGAAGACACTGAGGTAAGAGTCAACCAAAATGGCAATATAAGGAGTTCCTGAGCTCCCCTCCTCTCACATACACAATGAATGTACAGCTACAATTGGATGAAATTCCCTCTGAAAGAGATCCAGAAATTAGCTGGAGTGATTCCTATACATCAGATGAATGAGAAAATACCCACATTGAAATGGGTGGGAAAGGCTGAGGCACACTCTTGCCATAAACTGCACCTCTCACACAGTGCAGTATAACAGGGAATGAACCCTCAGCTTCCACCTTTTCCCTGAGGAGCAAAAGGTCTGGACACTACATCTAGTACTCCAATGTTTAAGACTCCCAACAGAGGGAATTTCAAAACATCTAACTCAGAAATCCATCTGGGCTTGAGTCCATCAGACCCACAAGACGACAGCAAACAATGAAGCAATTATTAATGGGCACGCTAGCATTGACATGGCTATCTCCCCAGGACTCAGAGCAGAGGGATCAGGCAAAATCACCCATATCCCAAGCTTTCCCTGAAAGATACTTATCTGCATACTTTAAAAGTTGCTGCCTCAGGTCCAGGCTTCTAATTTAGAAAGCACTAGAGGCTGGCTACGATCCTTCCAAGAGACTGGGGAAGACAGTGGATCCATCTCCTGCCTTCTCTGTCTAACTTTTTCCAAGTCACCATTACTTGGAAGGAGCATGTACACACATCTGCACCCCAGATTTTATGACTGCCACCCAAGGTATGGATCCCCAGATCACCTGACTTTTATGGCCAAAGGGCTTCCATTCGCAGGTCCCACAGGACTGCAGCAAACAGAAAAGCAATTCTTAGCTGGCTATTCCAACAGGGCTCAGTGCAGGTGGAGCAGGCAAAATAGCCCATCTTCAGTCTTTTCGTGAAAGCAGTTTATCTGCATGCTTTAAAAGCTGCCATTTGAGGGTCAGGCTTCTAATTTGGTAGGTGTCTAGGGGCAGTTGAGATCCTCTCCAGAGACCAGGGAAATTAGAGGCTACCCCTTCTACCTTCTCCCTCTATCCCACTCCAATAATGAAACCAAGTTGCCAGTATCTCCCTAGAAGGAGCTTGTACACAAATCTGGTGCCCCAGCTTTTGTGACTGTCACTGAAATAGGGTCTCCAGATTGCTTGGCTCTAATAGCCAATGGGAATTTCATTCACAAGTCCCACAGGACAGCAGAAAATAAATAGTTAAGGGCACAGGAGCATTTCCCCTCCCCTCATAACTATAAACCTGGGCCCAACATAAAGCAGGAAAAATGCCCACTTTACTGTTTTTTCCTGGAAGGGGCTTAGCTACTTATTTTCCCACCTGCTGCTTGAGGGACCACCTTCTAATCAGCCTGTATCTAGATGCTGACTGTGATTCTCCTCTTTGAGAAACTGGCGCATCTTGATACACACTCAGCTACTGGGTGCCACTAAGAATGAAAGGTGGATAATCACAAAAATTTAGGAGACAACTAGGTGCCCGGACTGGGCTGATCAAGGTTCATCTCCTACATGAGATGACACTGTCAAGATTGGGAGAGGTAGTTATTTTATCTAATTCACAAAAACTGACATACAAAGTCTAGGAAAATAAAGAAAAAGGAATATGTTCCAAATAAAAGGACAAAATAAATTTACAAAAACATATCTTAATGAAATAGAGATAAGGACTTTACATGATGGTTTAAAATAGGACATAAAGATGTTCACCAACGTTAGGAGAGCAACGTATGAAAAATAAGAATTTCAACAAAGAGCAAAAATACTTTTTACAGAACAAATAACTGAACTAAAAATTCAGTAGATGGAGTTCAGACTATCAAATGGAAAAAAGGATCAGCAGACTACAAGAGCAATGGAATGCATCTGAGGAGCAAAAAGGAAAAAAAAACTTAGGGGACACCATCAAAATGGACCAATGTATGCATTATAAGAGTCCCATAAGGAGAAGAGAGAGAGGCAGAGAACTTACTTGAAGCAATAATAGCTAAAAACTCCCATATGGTGGGAAAGGAAAGAGACATTTAGGTCCCAAACAAGATTAACCCAAAGAGGTCTATGCCAAGAACATTGTAATTAAAATGGAAGAAATTATAGAGAATATTAAAAGCAGCAAGGGAAATCAATTAGTTACGTATAATGGAAATCCCATAAGACTGTCCCCTGACTTTCAGCAGAAACTTTGCAGGCCAGAGTGATATATTCAAAGTGAGGCAAGGGAAAACCTAGAAGAATAACAGTCTACCCCAAAAGGCTATTCAGATTTGTATGAGAGAGAAATTTTGCAGACAAGCAAAAGCTAAAAGTTCAGCACCACTAACTGGCTTAATGAGAAATGCTAAACGGACCTCTCTAAGCAGAAAAGACCACAGCTAAAAATATGAACATTATGAAGGGAAAAAGGTCATCAGTAAAGGCAAATATACAATAATGGTAGTAAATTAACCACTTACAAAACTAATAGGAAAGTTAAAACAAGGAGAAAAATAGCAAAAATCATCTATATTCCCTAATAAGTAGTTAAGGGCTACACAATAAGATATGAGTAAAAAAACAGCAAATGTTGAGAGAAAGACTATAAAAGGTTATTAGAATGATTCCAAAAATAAGAGATCAACTTAATATAATCACAGATAGTTATATATATAAGTATATGATATATATATATATATATATATGAACTTCATGGTAAACACAAACCAAAAACCTGTGATAGATACACACAAAAGAAAAAGAAATCCAATCATGGTAACCAAATAACAAAGGAAGGGAGCAAAATAAGAAGATAGAAATAAAAAAAGAACTACAAAACAACCAGAAAATTAACAAAATGGCAATAAACGCTCACTTATTGATGGTAACTTTAAATGTAAATGGAGTAAATGCTTCAATCAAAAGACACAGATTGGGTAATTGTATTAAAAAAAAAATGAGGCCCATATATACATATCTGCCTACAAGAGAGACATTTCAGATCTAAAGACACAGGTTGAAGGTGAAAGGAGAGAAAGTTATTTAATGAAAACAGAAAAGAAAGCTAAGAAAGCTTTGATATCAGACAAAATAGACTTTAAAACAAAGACTGTCACAAGAGGCAGAAAAGGACATTGCATAATGAAAAAGGGATCGATCCAAGAGGAAGATATAACAATTATAAATACATATGCACCCAACATAGCAGCACCTAAATACATAAAGCAAATATTAATTGTAGGGAAGTTTACTATCCTGCTTACATCAATGGACAGGTTCTCCAGATATAAACTCAATGAAAAAACACTAGCCTTTAATAACATATTAGACTAGAGGGACTTAATAGGTACCAAGAGAACATTCCATCCCAAAACAGCACAAGTACACATGGAACTTTCTCTAGAATATATCACATGCTAGGCCAAAAAACAAGTCTCAGTACATTTAAGAATCATATCAAGTATCTTTTCCAACCACAATAATATGAAACTAAAAGTCAATTGTTTAAAAAAAAAAACAAAAAACTATAAAAACCCCCACAAACACCTGTAGGTTAAACAATATGACACTAACAACCAATGAGTCACTGAAGAAATCAAAGAGGAAATAAAAATCTGGACACAAATGAAAACAAAAACATGATTCTCAATCTGTGAGACACAGCAGAAGCAGTTCTAAGAGGGTAGTTTATAGCAATACAAGCCTACCTTAGGAATAATATTAAAAAAAACCCCTCAACCTAAACTTACACTTTAAAAACAAAGTTAGTGGAAGGAAAGAAAGATCAGAGCAAAAATAAATGACATAGAGACTAAAACAACAGTAGAAAAGATCAATGAAACTAAAAGTTGGTTCTCTGAAAAGGAACAAAAATCATATTTAGCCAGACTCATTAAGAAAAAGAAAGGTCCCCCATAAGTAGAATCAGAAATGAAAGAGAAGTTAAAACCAATACCACAGAAATACAGAGAATCATAAGAGATTATGACAACATTCACATGCCAAAAAAAGAATAACCTATAAGAAATGGATACATTTCTAGAAACATATTATCTCCCAAGACTAGGTCAAGATGAAACAAAATATAAATAGTTCTATTACCAGTCATGAAACTGAATCAGTAATTTTAAAACTCCCAATGAATAAAAATCTAGGACCAGAAGGTTTCCCAGGTGAATTCTACCAAACATTAAAGAGGAATTAATGACCATCCTTCTCAAACTCTTCCAAATTCATTTTACCAGGCCAATATTACCCTGATATGAAAACGAGACAAAGACACTATAAGAAAATAAAATTATGGGTATCACTGATGATTAAAGATGCAAAAATCCTCAACAAAATATCAGCAAACCATATCCAATAATATGTTAAAAGGATGAAAGAACATGATTAACTAAGTATTATCCCAGAAATACAAGGATGGTTTAGTATTCTCAAATTAGTCACTGTGATACGCCACATTAACAAACTGATGAAATCATATTATCATTTCAAAAGATGTAGAAAAAGCTTTTGACAAAATTCAACATTCATTTATTGAAAAAAAAAACCTCAATGAAATGGGCAGAGAGTGAACATACCTCATAATAATAAAGGCCATAATGAGATATCACCTCACACCTGTCAGAATGGCTATTATCAAAAAGATAATAAATAACATGGGTTGGCAAGGATGAATGAAGGGAACACTCATGCACTGTTGGTTGCAAATGTAAATTGGTGCCGCCACTATGGGAAACAGTATCAAAGGGAAAACAGTATGGACATTCCTCAAAAATTATATACAGAACTACAACATGATACAGCAATTCCAGTTCTGAGTACTTTTCTAAAGAAAACAAAAGCACAATCAAAAGGATATATGCACCCCCTATGTTACTTTGCAGCATAATTCACAATACCCAAGATAGGGAGGCAACCTATGTGCCTGTGGATAGATGAATGGATAAAGAAGATGTAGTATGTATAAAGACACACACACACACACACACACACACACACACACGAATATTATTCAGCCATAAAAAGAATGGAATCTTTTTTGACAACATGGATGAAAGTGGAGGGTATTATGCTAAGTGAAATAGTCAGCAGAGAAAGTAAAAAACCATGTGATTATACTTACACATGGAATCTAAAAAATAAAACAAATAAACATAACCAAAAAGAAACAGTCATAGATACAGAGAACAAACAGGTGTTTGCCAGAGGGTAGGAGGGTGGGGTGAGGAGTGAAATAGGTGAGGGAAATGAAGAGGTACAAACTTCCAGTCACAAAATAAGCAGGTCATGGGGATGAAATGGCCAACATGAGAAATACAGTCAGTAATGATATAATGTCTTTGCATGGTAATAGATACTAACTAGATCTACCATAGTGATCATTTTGTAATGTACAGACATATCTAATCACTATGTTGTGCACCAGGAACTAACATAGTGTTGCAGGTCAATTATAATTCAAAAAGAAAGAAAGAAATAAACTTACAGGAAGAGAACAGAGTTGTGAATACCAGAGATAGTGGATGAGGGAAGGAGGAACTGGATGAAGGCAGTCAAAGGGTAGAAACATCCAGTTATGAGATAAATAAGTACTAGGGACATAATGTATAATATAGTTTATGTATTTAACATTGCTCTATGTTGTATATGAAAACTGATAAAAGAGTAAATTCTAAGAGTTTTCATCACAAGGAAAAAATTTTTTTTCTCTTATTTTCTATCTATATGTGATGATGGAAGTTCACTAAACTTACTCTATGTAAGTCAAATCATTATGTTTATGCCTTAAACATATACAGTGCTTTATGCCAATTATATCTCAATAAAACTGGAAGGCAAGAAATTTAAAATAAAATAAATATTTTTCAAAGGCAAAAAGAAACTGAATGGGCAGAGAGCATGCATTAAAAAAAAAAAAACAGACCCAACCATATGTTGCCTACAAGAGACTTACTTCAGCTTTAATGACACACACAGTCTGAAAATACAGAGGTGGAAAAAGATATTTTAGGCAAATTAAAAAAAAAAAGCTGAGGTAGCTATACTTGTATTGGACAAAATAGACTTTAAGTCAAAGACTGTAATAAGACAAAGAAATTCACTATATAATAATAAAGGAGTCAATTCATCAAAAAGGATGCATCCAGCCCTCTGTATCCACAGGTTTCATATCTATGGACACAGAGATTCACCTGAACTATGCCATTCTATTAAGGGACTTGAGTATGTGCTGATTTTAGTAACAGTGAGGGCTCCTGGAACAGATCTCTGATGGATACGAAGAATGACTTTACAACATTTGTAAACATTTATGCATCCAACATAGGAATACCTAAATAAGTGAAACAAACATTATGAGATCTGAAGGGAAAAACCGTCAGCAATGGAGTAATAGCAGGGAACTTTAAAAACCCACTTTCAAGAATGGATAGGTGATCTAGGCAAAAAATCAACAAGGAAACATTGAACTTAAGGAGGTAAAAGATCTGTATATGGAAAACTGTTAAGAAAGAAATTAAAGAAGACACAAATGGAAAAATATTCCATTTTCATGGGTGGGAACCATTAATATTGTTAATATTGTTAAAATGTCTATCCTACCCAAAGTGGCCTACAGGTTCAATGCAATCCTTATCAAAATTCCAATGACACCTTTCAGAGATAGAAAAAGCAATTCTAAAATTTGTATGGAAACACAAAAGACCCCCAAAAGCCAAAGCAATCTTGCAAAAGAACAACAAAGCTGGAGGCATCACACTTCCTGATTTCAGAGTACAGTACAAAGATACAATCAAAACCATAAAGTTCTGTTATAAAAATGGACACAGATCAGTGGCACAGAATAGACAGCCTTGTAATAAACCCATGAATATATGGCCAATTACCTTTTGATAAAGGGGCCAAGAATATACAATGGGAAAAGGATAGTCTCTTTAATAAACAGTGCTAGGAAAAATGGGATTGCCACCTGCAAAAAAATGAAACTGGACCCTCATCTTCCACCATACACAAAAAAAGTCAACTCAAAATGGATTTAAGATTTGAATGTAAGACCTAAAACTGTAAATGCTAGAGGGAAACATAGTGGGTACACTCCTTGACACTGGTCTTAGAGATTTTTTTTTCGGATTTGACACCAAAAGCCAAAAGAAACAAGTGGGATGACATCAAACTAAAAAGCTACTGCTCATACAACTTAATAAGAAAAAACAAACAACCCCATCCAAAAATAGGCAGAAGACCTAAACAAGCAATTCTCCAAGGAAGACATACAAATGATCAATAAGCACATGAAAAAATGCTCAATATCACTAATTATCAGAGAAAGGCAAATCAAAACTACAATGAGGTATCACCTCACACCAGTCAGAATGGCCATCATTCAAAAGTCCACAAATGACAAATGCTGGAGAGGCTGTGGAGAAAAGGGAACCCTCCTACACTGCTGGTGGGAATGCAGTTTGGTGCAGCCACTGTAGAAAACAGTGTGGAGATTCCCCAAAAGACTAGGAATAGACTTACCATATGACCCAGGAATCCCACTCCTGGGCTTATATCCAGAAGGAACCCTACTTCAGGATGACACCTGCACCCCAATGTTCATAGCAGCACTGTATAAAATAGCCAAGACATGGAAACAGCCTAAATGTTCATCAACAGATGACTGGATAAAGAAGATGTGGTGTATTTACACAGTGGAATACTATTCAGCCATAAAAACCAAGAACATAATGCCATTTGCAGCAACATGGATGCTCCTGGAGAATGTCATTCTAAGTGAAGTAAGCCAGAAAGAGAAAGAAAAATACCATATGAGATTGCTCATATGTGGAATCTAAAAAAAAAAAAAAGCATAAATACAAAACAGAAACAGACTCATAGACATAGAATACAAATTTGTGGTTGCCAAGGGGGAGAGGGGTGGGAAGGGATAGACTGGGATTTCAAAATTTGTAGATACTGACAGGCATATGCAGAACAGATAAACAGGATTATACTGTATAGCACAGAGAAATATATACAAGATTTTGTGGTAGCTCACAGTGAAAAAAAATGTGACAATGAATCTATCTATGTTCATGTATAACTGAAAAATTGTGCTCTACACTGGAATTTGACACAACATTGTAAAATGACTATAACTCAATAAAAAAGTGTTAAAAAATAAAAAATAAAAAGCTACTGCTCATCAAAAGAAATCATGAAAAAAATGAAAAGGCAACCTATGACTTGGGATAAAACACTTGCACACCACATATCTGATAAAAGGTTAATATCAAAATAGACAAAGAACACATACAACTCAATAGCAAAAAGACAAATGACCTAGCTCAAAAACAGGCAAAGGACCTGAAGAGACACTTTTCCAAAGAAGATATTGAAATGGACAACAGGTTCATGAAAGGTGCTTAAATTAAGATCACCAATTATCAGGGAAAGGCAAATCAAAACCACAATGAGGTACCAACTCATACCTGTTAGCATTATTATTATCGAAAATACAAGAGAGAATACTGAAGAAGATGTGGAGAAAAGGGAACTCATGCACACTGTTGGTGGGAATATACACTGGTACAGCTACTATGGAAAACTATAGAGGTTCCTCAGAAAATTAATATAACTACCATATGATCCAGTAATCCTAATTCTGGGTACATATGCAAAGGAAACAGAATCATTATCTGGAAGAGATATATGCCAAGGTATGGAAACTACCTGTGTCCACTGATGGATAAATAGATAAAGAAAAGGTGTGTGTGTATATATATATATATATATATACACACACACACACACACACACACATTATACATATACATGTATATGTGTGTGCATATACATATAGTGGAATTTTTTTGGCCTTAAAAAAGGAAATCCCATCGTGCCATTTTGACATGGATAAACCTGGAGAGCATTATGTTAAGTAAAATAAGCTGGACAGAGAAAGAAATACTGTATGCTATCAGTTATACATGGAATCTAAAAAACAAGCAAACCAAACCAGAAAAACCTCATAGAAATAGAGTAGAAAAATAGTTGCTTGGGGCTGAGGAGTGGGGGAAAGTGACAGAGAGGTTGGTAAAAGGGTACAATCTTTCAGTTATAAGATGAATAGTCTGAGGATCTAATGTGATTATAGTTGATAACGCTGTACTGTATAATTGAAGTTTGCTGAGAGTAGAACTTAAATGTTCTCACCAAAAAAACAAAAGCAAAAACAAAAATAAAAAAGAAACATGAGATGATGGTGTGTTAATTAACTTGCTATGGGGGTTCCCTTCACAATGTATACACGTATCAAATTATCACACTGTATACTTTAGGTCCTTACAATTTTTTTGGTCACTGATACTGTCAATAAAGCTAGGGGAAAAAAAAAGAAAAGAATGAGTAATAAATACTGGGAGATATTTGGACGTATCTGGGTAGTTGCTGTTTGCTACAGTAAATGGAGGGTCTACTTCTGGTCAGGTGTGCTACATGTTCAACAATGCTGAGTTAGTCTCATACAACGAAGAACTGTCCTGACCTAAAGACCAATAGGAATCCTTTTGAGAAAAACAGTAGAGGTCCCTTATTTGAAACAAAATAAGAAATAAAGAAAATGACCCATTGGTAGTTAATTTCACAACTAACACTTGTTTTCAGATGAACCTTACCTTGTCGGATTATTGCTCAGACAGGGTATCATTGAAGTAGAAATACCTGTATCAAACAAAAAAGTATTCCTAACATTTCTAAATTTACAAATATAAATTATTGGAGTGATTTGGTGAATAATTTATGCTATGAGTTACATCACGTGGTTATCAGTTTTATAAATATTTATATCACTTCAGTGAATGAAAAGGAATGAAGAAACATATTACTAGCTGTTGTATGTTTTGAGGATCACCTTGATGGGAAATATTATTTAGAAAACTTAGACTCCATTAATTTAATGACAACTCAATTTAAGAAAAAAGCATTTTATCTGCTTGAGAGATTATTTTCCCTTATGAGAGTTAAAAAAAAGCACCACTGCTTTAGTTTCATTTTATCTTTTCAAAGCTCTGCTAATACTGCTGAGAAATCAGCATCCACTTTACAGGAAGTCATATTATCAAATCAGCTTGAAAAGTCTCATATTTGGCCACCAGTTGTTTGTATAAACTCTTTAAAAATGAACTAGTAACCTTATTCTTTGTTTTGTGTGAACTCTTAGGACATACCACATGAGCAATGTAGAATAACTTGAAAGCATAATACATATTTCAGAGCGAACTCAAAGTTTCTAGTCATTTAAATTGTCTCTTTTTGAATTATCTTTGAATATTTTGAGAAACAAGCCTTATGACCTTTCATTTTCTCAGACCATAAAAAAGTAACAGAAGAAAAATCAGTTCCTATGCCATATATTATTTTCTCTCCTTGCTATTTTAGGAAAAATAATATTTAAATGTAGTATTGAAAAAATTTAATGGGATAGAAACTGTTTCCAGACAGATTATATTTTCGGATTCTCCTATAAAATAAATATTTTATATACACCCTTGCATATATTCAATATATTTCAGCCTCTCAGAAATGCAGTAGAGAATATATTTTAAGTGATAATATAATACAGATCTCTATTGTGTTACCAAAATAATAGAACTGTTCACAAAACAATAGTATCTAACATTTCTCAACTTTCTCAACTTTCTCAGAAAAGCTAAAACATGTATGTAGAATAGGATTTTGCTAATAAAAGCCATTTCATTATCAGTACAGTTATGAAGTTCTTGTTTTGAATCTTCTAAGCTGCATTGGTTAATCATAGCACAAGCCTGATACTGGCAAAATTAGATTCAAACTTTACATCTGTTCAGTTGTTTGCATGTTTTCAGCAGCAAATTATAGACCTGGAAACCTTAAAACATTTTTGTATTATTAATTTTAATGAACTAATACTGTAATAGCTGTTGAAATTTGTGGGTATACATCTCATTTAATAATATTCATCTTTTTGAAGCCATAATAAATAAGCACTTCTAGTTCATGTGCACCATATAAATGAAAGATGTGAATCATAGCAGTAGCTCTACCAGTTGGCAAAAATGCCTGGAATTCTCAAGCATATCTTCAGATCACTAGCATACTCCTCCTGTCCTCAAAGGAGAGAAGTTGGAATTGCCTCCTCCTCTTCCCTACATACTTATCTTTTTTTGCAACTTCTTTTCCTGTCATGAGACTACCTTGATAACCATTTCAACCCACTTTCCTTTTTTTTTAACAGTTAAATTTTTTTAACAGATGAAGAAATAGGCAAATAGATTTGGTGCCTTGGATACAATATGGAAGTAATAACACTTTGTTGTCTCCCAAATCCCATGGCATTTTCCCCAGAGAGGAGGTGTTCTCAGCATACTGTCTAAACTCTAATTTGTGCAATTACTTGCAGATTTCTTAAATTTGCACTGTAGTTTCAATTTACCATCTAAAATAAATGGATGACTGCCACGCACTATTAAACTCACTGTACTATGTCAGAGTTCATTTCAGTGTAAGACAAACACCAATCATCTCCTTTATTTATAATACTGTATTCGGTCTAATTAATTCATTCTTCATAATAGTTTGGATATGTTACTACCTGGAAGTCAGAGAAGAAATAATAGGACCTTTCAAGGTAACTTTTCATTCTGAGTCCACATTCTGTCCTGTTATATAGTCACACGTCCTAGCGGCTTCTAGAGCAATGTGTCTCAATGCTGGTACTTTGGTTGCGCACATTGGACTCTCCTGGGGAGCTTTAAATACTACTGATGTTTGAGACCCATCTCCACAGATTATAATTTAGTTGGTCTGGGATATGACCAGGGCACTGAGATTGATTCAAGGTTATAGTGTGAAATAACAGAAACTAATAAACCAGAAATGTCTTGCTTCAAAAAAACAAAACCTGATCTCTTCTCTCATGCAAAAAAATTTGTTTTTTCATCTGTTAAAATTAGTTGAGGACCTTGTAATTTTCCAAGATGAAATGAATAGTTCTGTTTCACAATAATGAATGGTCTTATGTTGTAGTTAATCCAGTTTAGGATATACAATTTCTGAAATTCTAGATGAATGCTGATGGTTATTTCTCTTGGAAGTTCTTTATCTCTTTATTAGTATCATCAACCTAAATTCCTGACTGACTGAAATGAGATTGAGTAATGTACATTTTACTTTCCCTAAGAAATAAAGAGGAAAGTAATTTCCCTAGAAGCTAGTAATTTTTGAAAAATATTTTAACTGCAAATATAATCATACTCTGCAAAACCCCCACCCCAAATTCCTTCCATAACTTCAGGATCTTTTTGAGTCAAAAATAAATTTATAAAATTAAAAATTGTACATTTAAAATAACAGCTTATGAACAATGGAGGGCTTTTGGTTAGTAATATGAGTAATGCAGGATGATTAGCCAATCTTACATGCAGAAAAGCAAGTTGTTTATAGATTGTTCCTTTTTGCATCTGTCATGACAGGTGTTATGAGTGTTCTTGGTTGGAAGTGACCTAGACTTTAAAGAGAATTTCTAGCTTTCAAATAATTTATATGTGAACATTAAGGAAAATTTCATTAAGACATTGCTAAGACTACAGATTGCATTTTTTTCAGTTCACCTCTAAGTTTAACAAATTTTAAATTTATCTTTTAATGAGCACTTCCCTGTTACTTCATTTTTTCCATGTATAAATGTCAGGGTTATTATATTGCTTTCTGATAAAGTTATGCATAGAGGTGTACATAAACAAAAGGCATGAAATACTCTTGTGGATAGTTATCTTTCCCAATAGAGAGACTGTCCTTAGGGTCAGTCTTAGGGTCAAGGGTCAAACAGCCAATAAGTGTAAGCCCTGTTGATCAGGAAAAGAGAAAAGATGAGGAGAGACCATGTGTCATATATGCTCAGTTATGCAATGCACTGCCGACCTACAGAGAGCACCCTTCACAAAGGCAACTATATGGAAAGGTGCTTCCTAGAGTTGTGCAGTGTGGCATCCCTGACTTTAAAGCTCTCACTGCTTTTCTAATTTGGAAGAGTCTAGTTGCTAAACCCAGGTGGATAATCCTCTGTGATGAAGTAGGCTAGAAGCCCCCTAGAGGGCTGTAAGCTGAGGATGAGTAAGCTACACTTTGCAAACTATATTATCTAGATTCTGGCAAATGGATCAATAGCCAAATGAGAAGTAAAACATTGCTTAATGAATACAATCACTGGTAATTTAGAAAATCTAAGGCTTATAGTATACTGGCTTAAAGAATAGGGGCTTCTTGTTCCCACCTCTAGTCTTCATCTTGGGATCCACATACAAAGAGGTAGAACTCAGCTTACAGGCTGAACTCTCAGTCCACTTACTCGAACAGCCTAGCTGCACGAAAGAAGTAGAACCCAGAGAAGTATGACAGATTTATATCGTTCAACCTATAAAAGGCAGAAGAGAATGAGAACAGTGGACTGGCTAAAAAAAGGCACTGCCTGAGTTCTGAGTTTAGAGGAAGTGCAAGGGCACCCACTGTGCCTGAATAAAGGAAGTAGCAGTGGGATGAAAACAGGGCATGTCACTCCAAGACAGTGACTCTGAACACAGTAACCCAAGCCACTAACAACATATGGCTCAGTGAATGTCAAGCCTCAGTGTCCATTTTAGTCTTTTTTATAGCTTCCATTTTCTTTTGACATTGCCTACTCCTTTACCTATTTTGCCCATCTTTTTTCATTTTTCATTAACATTTTTTTCTAATAGTTAGTTAAAAATCCTAGTCAGTTCATTCCAACATCCAGATCATCTAGGGATCTGTTTCCATTTTCTGCTTCCTCTCGTGTAAAAATTAATACAGAACCTCATTTCAAATGGAGTTGGGAGGTCAGAAGGGAGAGCTCTATTCTTATGCCCTACACTCCATGTTAATTATAGACCCAAGAGGAAGAGATGTACCGTTGCATCTCCAACAAGAAGAAAGTTCCTACTTTACTACCCAGCAGGAGGAAGGAAAAATTTCTAATTGTCCAGCAACAGCCCAGCCAATGAAAGACTTGTCACGATTCAGCCAATGAAAAGCCACTACACACTCTGAATTTCCAGTTTCCTCCAATGGATTCTTTGTTTATAATAGCCTCTTCCAAATCCCCCTTCTCCTCTGTAAAAGAACATTTCTCTCCTTTGTTTTCTGGACTTGCCTGTGGTTTGCCATGGATTAGATATTCCAAATTGTAATTTTTTTGCTCTTCCTGGTAAGATAACTGGTTGTTTTATTACTTTAGATCAAAACTTGATTACTGGTCACATTTTACTAACCTTTCCTTTTCTAAATTATGTCTCAATTTTTTATTGTATAAATGACCATGAAGACTGAAGTAGTTATTATTTCCCTCCAAAGAGGGTTGGTCCTTTTGTCAGACAGACAGCTAGAGGCTGTCTCAACTCAATAATTAATAAGCTGGATTGAAGTTGAAGTTAGGTTGCAGCTCTCATTAGACTCAAGTCAGTCTCTGATTTCAACTGGCTTAAGGACATGACCTATGCTGTGTTTGTCACAGACTCCTTTAATGGTACTTTATCTCCTAAAAACTGTGAATCCACTATGGGACTGCATTTTTGTAATCTGTTTTCAAGTCTTGACCTCTCCTTGAGCATGCTCCTCTGGATTTTTTGGTTAAGTTTAGCAGGTCTCTGTCTCTAATCTGAAAGTTCTACTTTTCAGAGATTGTGAAAAATAACTCCTTTAGCCTCCTATCAACATAGGTTTAAAATATGGTAAATGTCTTAAGGAGGATTCTTACTGTGTATTTGTTGTTGGCCTGTAGCCATTGCACAAACCCAGAATCATCCTCAGAGTACCTTTACACTCTGTGCCCTCCTCTGTACTCCAGGGGTGGGTATCCACTATCACCCATAAGGGTACACCACTCACCATGATTATAAAATAGGATAAAGTGACCACAGAGTCTCTCAAGAGACAGAGTAAGTTTTCCATTACCTCTCTTAAGGCCCATCTCCTCCATCCTCATTTTTATTTCAAGACTGACCACAATTTTCCACAATAATTCACAGTGAATACACATATGGCCCATTGCCCTAACTAACAATCTCACACAGTGGTCAGACATTAGAACACGTGAACATTTCTGAAGTCTTTAAAAAAATTAAACAGCACCATTTAATAGACATCAACAGTCCAGTTTGAATTTGGCTGTGCTGAGTTCCTTCACTTCCGGTCTGGCCTTTCTTCATCAAAGGTTCAAAAAATGCAATATCAAGTACCAGAATCACTCTATTACATGTTTCAACATTTTAATGCTGTGTCATCTATTCTGCAGGGTAGATAGGGAAATCATTAGTAACGGGAAAGCACACTACTCAAACTGTGAGCTCAGGGCCAAGGCCAGGTGCAGACCCTCTCCCACCACGAGAATTTGCTTCCAGTGCTAATTTCAGAGGTCTTGTGGTTAGTGGGTGGGTTTTAAATGTACGTGCATATGTATCCACTTATGTCATATATGCAAGTGTTTGTAAATGACAGTAGCATTTCCTACCAACATCCTACTTCATGTGGAATTAATAAGGCAGCTTCTACATATATGAAACAGTGAAGGGGAAGGAATTTGTGTGTTTGTGGGGGGAAAAAAACTTCTGATAATTTAAAAAATAACAAAAAATGATGCTATCTGAACAAAATATATGTAATTCATTTGGATTATAAACTTAATACAGAATAAAAGGGTGTTTTAATTATGAATCTATTACCTAACTGAACTACTCATTCAGCCTTAGACAGAGATCACGGATTCCATGACCCAACACCAGAGTAACACTGGGTATGTGAAAAGGAATGGAAGTATTCTAGATAAATGTGAGCTAGCACTTCATATCTTTTATCAGGTGTTTGTTATACTGATGACTCTGTCAGTCTTAGTTCTTTCCTCTGAAATATCTACCATTTCCAGGCATTGCAACCTCAGTTTATTTTATCAGTATCCAATTGACATGGTTTCCAGTCTCATTAGTATCTCTGAAACAGGCACCCAGGACCAGAAACCTATGAGGAGCAGTTGAAGGAATGTGGACATTTTCTGTGTGGAATAAAGACTTGCAGAGAATATCAAATGTGTCTTTGTCTATTTGAAGAACAGTCATATGGAGGAAGATTAAAACTGACTTGAACGAAGAAAAGGAAATTGTTAGAAGGCAGATTTCATTTATATAGAAATTTACCTGAAAGAGTTGTTAAAATGAAAAAACTTACTTTTTCAGGTAGTAAGCTCCCTGCAAGTGAAAAGAAGAATCTAGAAGTCCATCTCTGAGATGACTGTTGAGGCTGTTTTTGTACTGGTTGGAGAAGTCACATTATGATGTATCTTTTCTAACTCTCTAGAACCTATGATTTTACATTTTAGTGGGGTTGCTTGTAATTACTTGTTTTTAAAGTAGTTTCTGATACTGTACTTCAGAAGCCAATCCAGAAGCTTGTTCCTGGGCTGGCTTCTGAAATAAACTTTAAACTCATTTGTAAACCCTATACCAAAAGCAGGGCCCGGTTCTGCCACTGGAAAATAAATAGAAAGAAAAAGAAACTCTGGAATTCACAAGCCCTTTCAAAAAATATTATCTTGTGAACAAAATCACTGTCGTTTCAGAAGAAATGTAAAGGTTAATGAACTTTCTGCTAAAAGACAGCTCCATATCTACAACATATTTTAAACTCTCGCTGATTTATTTCCAACTTTCTGAGAAGGTAGATTTCTGGGTTATGTTCAAACTCCTGCTGTTTGACCATGTACTGTTCTGTTCTCTATTAGAGACAAGCATTCTTTTCCATGTGGATATTCCTTCATTTATACCAAGCATGCTTAAACTTGCAGAATCAATCTAACACCTTCAGACAAACCAAAGACCAAATAAAACAATTCCCCAGACTGTTACAAGAAATGAATGGATTTGTCATAAATATATCTCAGACACCTGCATTTTAGCTGCATGTTTTTGTTACTGCCAGAAAAAATTAGGACATGGGATTTTAAATCATGACTTTTTTTTCCCATTTCTTTGACTTGAGTATATTTAGGAAAAACTTATACAATGTGGAAATTTTTTCTTTTTTGGGCAAAAAGATCTTAGTAAAATTTCTTAGCTGGTTAACTTTATATATATGTTTTATATAGATATAGATATATAAAATATGTATATACATTAATTTTACACATATATATGTAAAATTGGCTTCTTAAGAAATCACCTAACATGGATGGCATGGCTGAAAATCATGTCAGTTAGATACTGACAAACTGAGGATGCAATGTCTGGAAACAGCAGATACTTCATGGGAAAGAACTAAGATTGGCAGAGCCAGCAGTGCAGCTGGTACCTGATAAGAGATGTAAAGTGCTAGTTCACATTTATCTAGAATATTTCTATTCCTTTTCACATTACTCACTTTCTGTATAGATACACAAAATATATATTTGTAAGAAGAAAAAAATTTAAAACATCAGTATCTCTAAGACACTACTTGATAGGGAGAAAAGGGATGGGTCTGTTGTAGGTAAGTATGAGTTAGCTTTATGGCTGAATGGATTCAAAAGGAGTTTTATATGAACTTTATTGATTAGGAAATCTAAAACTGTATTAAAATGTTTTGTTTTTGTGGAAAGACCACTAATTGTGTGGAGCCGATGGTGTCTATGTGAATGTCTATTTTTTCCTGTTAGATCCCCCTTCCCACCTTGCCTCCCTCTACCAACTTCAAAAAATTAAGCTGAAAAAAAAAAACTATTCTGAGAGAAACAATTAACATGCCACGGATGGCATGGTTTGCTGAATAGTGTGGTATACTCTGGATATCACAGGTCCTAATTTTGCTATTTTCACCAAGATGATTTAATCAATATCAAATTAAGTGGCTTATTGTTATGATAAATAATCAGAAATGAAGAATAAAAAAATCCTGCATAAATGTATAAGATTACTGAAAGGGAAATTAATAGCCTTAAATAATAAATTTTTAAAAATTAAAAGGATAAAAATGAGTAAGTTTGATGAATATGGGATCAATATTCCACAAGTACATTTCTACACAACAAGTTAAGGAATAGTTTAAAAAAACCCAGCATCACTGTGTAAAATTCAGAAAAGTGAGCTAATACTTGAAGAAAGATAGATGTGAACCTTCTGCAACACATAAGAAGAGGTGGATTCTGGATGAAGACCTAAATGAGAAAGATTTTTCATATTAACTTCATACTTTCACCTAAGCAGGAACCTTCATGACTTGGGGATGGAGAAGAACTTAAACAAAACTTTGAAACACAATGACAATTAAAAAATTAAGGTGGAGTTAATTGTATCAAAGTTGAGAATTTCTTTTAGTGAAGGACATACATCATGGACAAACTTAATATACAGATAATAAAATGGGATAAGAGACTTGTAATGTCTACTAAAGCAGACCAAGGATTAGTATCTAGACTATACAAGAAATTCTGGAAAGGTGGCAAGGGCAGAAACCCCCTTAGAAAATGAGGAAAGCAGTTACAAAAGGTGAATCCACAAGACTAATGAGCATTTGAAGGGATCTCAAACTATTAGAAATTAGATAAATATAAATTAGAATAATAATGATGAGAGATCCTAATTCCCATTCTTTGTCAGTACCTGTCATTTTCCATAGTTCTAATTCTTCCCAGTCCTCAAACTGTTAATGGGTCTCTATACTTGTTATTAGGGAGAACTGCTGACATTATTTAGCCAAGTATATTCACATTCTATGACCCAGACATTCTGCTCCTGAGACTGTACACCAGACAAACATTCACAAGGTCCACACTAGAATATTCATTAGTGTTACATGTAGTGATAGGGAGGTGGAGGTATTCTGTATTCCAGTCAGAGAATAGTTGATAAAGTATGGTAGATGCACACCTTAGTAGAACATTAATTAGAACCCACAGATTATAAGTACACATAGCCACCTGGACGGTTCTAAAAGCCTAGTGCTAGATGAAAAAGATAAACAGAATGCAGTATATGACACCATTCTATAAATTAAAAATATATGCACAGAAAACAATAATAAACATTATTTAAGAATACAAGCAAAAAGATACACATTATATAAACCCAACACCTATGGAAAGTAGGCTATGGGGATAAAAGGAAATAAATGGATGCGTAGACTAGTGATGATGGTATGCTGTAAATTAAGAAGCAGGACTGGTGCAACTTTCTGCACTCAAATCTCAGAGAAGGAAAAAAGAAGACGACAGCATAGCTAATACATGGGAATAAAGCTAGCCAAAAGATGTACAAAACACCTGCAAAGAATATTATCACATTTTATTATAAGACACTAAAGACTCAGGAGATCTAAATAAAAAAAAGAGAAAAACCACTTAGTGGATAGGGAAAGTTATTAAGGTGTCAATTCTCCCCACACTGACTCACGCACTGAAAGGACCTCCCTCCCTCAATCCAACATAGTTATTGGAACTTGACAAGATGATTCTAAAATTCAAAGAGCTCTCCCCACACCCCCCTCAAAAAGTCAAGACACTTGCAGCAAAACAAGTTTGAAGGAAGATATCAAGACTTGTTGTAAGGCTTTAGAAGCTGAGACAGCATGGTACTGGTATAGGATCATACATATAGACGAAAGGAACCAAATAAAGACCTCAGAAATAGACTCACACAAATGGAAATTTAAAATACGACAGATCAGCACTGTGGATTGGTGGCGAAATAATGAATTATTTTCAGTTAATGATGGTCAGAAAAATTAAATAGGAAAAAATACCCGAACTAATGGATCCCTACCCCGTAACACAACAACAACAAAACCCCATAAAACCCTGAAAATACCATCAGAAATCAATTCCAAAAATCTCTAAACTATATGAAAAGGGCACAGGAAAATATCTTTATGACACGGGATAGAGCAGAATTTCTTAAGGCAGATAATATATGCCAGAAAGATGATAAGGAAAATGAAGAACTACGGTTCACTGAAAGATACCATAAAGTGAAAAGACAAACCACAACTAGGAGAAGATACCTGGCATTCATATAATTACCGAGAAAGAATCATCAGAAAATATTTTAAAACTCTCAGAAATCAACAAGAAAAGGCAATCAATAGGAAAATGGGCAAAATTCGTAAAGGAATTTCACAGATAAAAAAATTCAATGACAATACACATGTAAAGTTATTTTACAAGTCCCCATTAGTAATTAGAGAAATTGGAATTAAATCCCCAATGAGATACCATCTTATACCTATCAGACTGGCAAAATCTAAAGGACTGAAAACACCAAATGTGATAGATAAAGCTGGTGATAAATCAATAGTCATTTAAGAAGATGGTTTGGTTTAGGAAATCAAGTTAAAGCACGTGTTTTTCTTACGACCCAGCAATTTTCTGCTGGCATTTATTCTAGAGGAACTTATACGCTCCAGGAGACATGAAAATATTATTTATAGCAGTGTTGTTTATAACAACAAAAAACTGGATAACTCAATTGTTCATCAACAGAAGAACAGATAAATTGTGCCATATTCACACAATGGACTATAGTATAGCAGTAAAAATATATTAGTGTGGCTGCACTCACTGTAATGGACAAATCCAAGAAACATAATGCTGAGAGAGAGAGCAAGTATAGAATACATATACTATTAACACCGCAAAAGTTCAAAGACAAGCAAAATCAAACGACATTGATTAAGTATACGTATATATACTTGTATAAAGAAATGATAAATACAAAATTCAGGGGGAACAGAAAGAAAACAAAGAAGAAGTGCAGAAGGTAACTGAGTCTGGTTCGTGATTACAACCTGTGGGGCTTTTCAGGCTGGACCACGAGCAGTCACAGACACTGCCTGGCAGGCCACGCAGGAGAGCACTGCCCGCCCCACCCCTGACCTGGGGCGCAGCCTGTGCATCACAGTCTCTGAAAGAGCTGCAGCCAAGGTCCAGGCCTGCAGCCGGTGATGCTCTTGCTCAGATTTATATTCCTCGTCCCAGCGGCTGCATTCCTGGTCCTTTATCTGAGGCCTTGGGGAGAGGGCTTCTTCTGGACCCCGGTGAGGCCTCTTTAGAGAGGTAGAAGGGGGATCATTTAAGACCTTTTTCCTTACTCTAAATCAGTACCTCATACTTTTCACTACTAGCCTTCCCTTTTGCCATCCCTCCTCCTTCAAAAAAAAAAAAAAAAAACACACACAAAAATACACCCCTCAGGGCCCATGAAACTGCCAAGGCCTTTGTTTAGGGCTTCCTCAACAATGAGATGACCCCCATGTCTGTGCTGATCAACCTGTCCCTGGACCAGTGCGCTGCTCCATGGGGAAAACAGAATAGCAGGAGTGGGAGGGAGCTGGCATTTCCTCTGGTTTTAGACTCGCTTATACCACCACACCAAGTGATTAAAGGCTTTGTGCTTTCAGTTTGCCTGAGCCTAACAGCTCTGCTCTTGCTTAGCTCAGCTGAGGTCCTGATTGGAATATATTTCTTGAGTTATTAGGTTGTGTAATAAAGCTACTTTGAACCTCCTCCATAAAAGTTATGAAAAGTTAAGTTTTGTGGTACTTCTATAGGGAAGACAAGATGAAATCAGAAAGAAATAAATATCTAATTTACAGCCTCGGTATCCTAGAATACAAAAAGACGAAGGAAATTGTGGAGTTGTCAGAAAGGTGCTTCATTCTTTTTAAAATCTGGGTGTATGGTGGAAGGCAAGATACAAACGAAACTTTTAAAATGCATAATTCATATAATAAATTTTCTCTTCTTTGGTATGAAATCCTTTAAGATGGATTTTCTTATATTTAATTTCATATTATATTTTGGGCTAAATGTGATATATTTTAAAATGTATCCATGCCAAATCTATGGACAATAAGTTTCTACAGTTACCACTTTATAAAATAGTGGGTATAAATATAAAATAGGGATGTGCTTATAAAATGTTTTTAAGCTACTTTCTTTATTCAAACTATGGTATAAAGTTATATCTGCCCTTAAACTACTTTCTTCAAACCTTGGGGATTTTGTAATTCAATTTATCTTTTGCCTCAACAATTCAGGTTCTGTTTCTGTTTCCTTTTGTTCTATGTCACTGCTATACTGATCTTAGTGGTCTTCTTCGTACAAGTCCCCTTGCTCCCCAAAGATCAAGAGTTCCCCATGTCTGAACATTTCCAACCAGACCCTATAACACTGTAACGGGTAAATACTAAAACTGCACAGCAGGTCATGCTCTGACTACCATGGTTTTATAAAAGACAAAATTATATTGTATGATCATCATTACATGTAACAAATTCTCAAACGTGAAAAAGGTATTAGAGATTGCCCTGCCCTTAATTTGGTAATTCCTTGTATCTGTATAGCACAATTAGTTATAATTTAGAATGTTTTCACATCAGCTTATTTCATCCTTAAAACAACTATATTAATTAGGTGGGGCATATAATAATTATTCCCATCTTACAATCAGAAACAGAAACAAAGTAAGAGATTTCTATGACAGTTCACAGATGTGAACTCAGAAATTAACATTCCTTGTCTGTTGCACTTGTCTGAGACACTCTACACCAAGGCTCTGACACTTTTCACTTGTCCTAAACTTGCAGGACAACTGTACAATGTTAAAATGAAATAAACTAAAATCATGATAATGAGTTGTTCAGAATCTTTATAAGGAATACTAGTGCTTTTGTCAAATACAGCTTTTGTTAACTCTCTTACTTTTGAGATGAAGTTCATTATCTACATATTAAATGTTGCCTGCAGCAAGACAAAGTAAATTTAATCATGAATTTCTCTCAGTTTTCGCTCTTACTGTATGGCTTCTATTTTCTTCATGAGTACACCAGCAGCTTTCAGTAAGAAGATACTTAGCAAAATCCTTACTTAAAATGGACCAGTGCAGAAATATACTCCTACTAACATTTCTAAGGCAGAAACAAAATAGCTTTAAAAGAGTTACCAGACTTTTTTTCTTTCCTTTCCTTTTTGCATTAGCTTCCTTACCTCCAAAAAGACGGAATGCTTTTCTGCAGCTTGGTAGTGGCCACTTTGCAGAGCTGGATTTCTGAAAGCTTTGTTTTATTTTCAAATATTCTTCAGTAAAGAATGTCTTTGTGGCATTGTTTAGTTCTAGAATAAAGCAAAAAACATAGCATTTTAAAATATTAATTTGAATAAAATGGCAAGAACTTGTCAAATGATTGTTATAGTATTTTAATAAATTCAGAACTCTTTAAGATAGTGAAGACAAAAGTAGAGACAACTATTTCTTTAACCCAAGCAAACATAACTCCTCCAAATTTGATGCGACTCTGCTGCACCTACACACACAGCATACACCTAGTGAGCAGCTCCTATGTCAGATACTACACCAGACACGGAGGGTACAGTGACGGATGAGACATGGTCCCTGCTCTCAAGACGACTGTGGTCTCAGATGGAAATAAACAGGTAGACCAAAAAACGGGGTATGTGTTAAGGGTGTAGCAATAAATAGCTAGAGTGCAATCATGATTCAGGAGTGACACTGAAAAGGAAAAACCCTTAGAAATTCTTACTTCATAGTTTCTTTATTTCATCCTGTATGTGTTGGGCGGACCATTTAGAGTCTACTGCTGCCGACGTGAGGAAGTTTAAAAAATGTAGAAATAAATTCTCAACCTTTTAGAGCCTTGTTAATGAGTTACAGAGAAAAGGGAAACATTCATTTGAAGTAATCACACATCAATCAAAGGACATGCCTGATGACATTCACTTTAAATAGTAGAAAGTCTCTATATATGAGCCATGGAAAGCAAGGCACAATCTGAGTCTAACTGTCTGATGGAGAAGCTGTTCTCAGGGAGGCCAGTGTAGAGTTGGTTACTAACTGAAGTAAACTAGTCTTTCCATCAATTTTCATCCCACAATTATTCCTATACTATTTTCTCAGTTTCCATTATACTTCAGGCTTTGAGTTTCTGCTCAAACCAGTTACATCAAATTTTCTCTATTGTTCCTAATTACTCCCTTGGATTGATTCTTACCTAAGAAATTCACAGGGAAAACAGATTCATAAAATTTACATTTAACAACAAAAGAAACAATGTAAAAAAAAATAGACTGCTCCAGGCAAGGGAGGCAACTTTCTAAACGCCCTTAAAGTAAAATCAGTGTAGTGGGTAAATGTAGATTTTGTGTGGGAGGTAAGATAAACCAAAGTGAAGAGTCTGCAACTCAAGAATTCATATTCCTCTCCTTTCTCTCCCTCCACCTCTTCCTTCTTCTGGAGAGCCTGTAGTCATGTTCTAAAATGGCAATAACCAGAGGATGCCTTGGTACTGCCCTGTCTTAAACTGAAAACTTCTTTTGAAGTGTAACTGAATTCAGTATACCAGATCAAAGGCATTCTTGTAACAGTCTTCCAATAACTGTGGTTTTGATAACTGTCCACAAATCAAACTTGTCTTAGAGGGAAGATGAGAAAAGTTAGAGTAATAACGATGCTTGTGGTATTTCTGTTTCCTAGCTTCAAGGAACTTGTTGCACAATGCACTTTTAACCTGTAGAACAAACCCATATAATTAATGCACCAAAGCAAGAAAGGGTTCATAAATATATCTGTAATACCTAAGAAAATGATGACCAGAGAAATTACTTTATTAAAATGTGAAAAATGAGATGGGAGATGTATCTACAGTATTCTGTGGAACATAAATACCTGTGTCCATAAAGTACTCTTATGAGATGTTGGAAGATTTGATTTACTATACTTGATCTGAAAGGCCTTTGGAGAAAAGAGGATCCAGAACCAACCATGTGCGGGTGACCGCAGCACCTGTCACAAGGTGCTGAATTTCCCTTTGTACTCGCTCTCTGCCCTATCTCCTGCGAACATTCATTTTGTAACTGCTGTGTGCCTTTGCTGGTCTAGCTAGGAATATAGAAATGAATTAAATATAATTCCTGTCTGCAGGGTATTGTACTTAGATCAGTGATTCCAAAATGCCTGTCTGGAGCCTGGCTATGCAACAAAATCACTGAGGGAACTTGTTAAAAGACAAATTCTAGGAACTTGTCTGGATATCTTGAAGCAGAACTGCTGTGGATGTGACCTAAGTAGTCTTTGCTTTCTACAAGCTTCTTGGGTGATTCTGATGCACAGTTGGATTTGATAACCAATGGATTAAATGATCTTAAATCCTCTATTCTTAAATTATTTGAATTTATTTAAATGGGTTAAACCTTATCTTACTGTGCTATAAACTGTACAGACCTTACCCAAGGATGTTGTTCTTTCTGTAGAACCGTGCTGCCTTATTCTAGTGGCATTTGAACTTGGAAGTGCAGGATTTGACAACACATAAAATATTCAGCATTACATTTATCAGAATTATTTGCAAAAAGCACTGAGTAAAATCTGAAAGCAGATGAAGATGCAGGGCTCGGAGTGAAAAAGGACAGACACTGCCTTTATTCCCTCCCTACCTATTAGGGAGAAGAAGCTTCTTGTTACAATATATATTATAATGTATTGGACGTAATCAATATTGCATATCATTGAATATGACAGAAGAAGACAAAACCATGAATATCCTGGGAAGATTCTGAAGTCTATTCAGATGGCACATTTAGATAAATGTGGTGGCAGTACCAGTGGAAACAGCCGCATCTTTGTGTTACACTGTCATAAAAATAGCAGATTACTGTTAAGATAAAGGAGTTCTAGTCTTTTTGATTTGGCTAAGAGTCTGTCACCAACTACATAACATAATTCACATTATTACAGGGTATCACACCATGTGTTTCACTGTATTATATTGCAAACAATAAAATAAAGACACAGGATAATTTTGAACTACAAGCAGTGCCAACAGGGTGGTGCAACTTTGATTTCTGCTTTATGCTTAAATAGGGTAATTTTACATTTAAATAACTAATTATGATTAATCAAATATTTGTTAATAATACTTTAAAGCATTCTGCTAAGTACAAGAGTTAAAATTGAAATAGGATTTAATGTAGGTACTAGGCCTATTTCATGCCTATCTAGTAAAAAGGTAACCATTAAGTTATAAGGTGAGTACCATGACCGGATTAATTCAGGTCTTAGGGTCTTATGAATGAAGGAAATGTGATACAAGTATTATTATAAATACAGGGCACAGTCATTTAGGCGGACCCACTAATATTATGTTCTAATTTAAAAGGCTAGGATATATGTGTCCAGCCACCTCATTTAGATTATTAAAGGCCTCTTTACTCACTTAAAATTAATTCTCATTATTATAAAAGCTTTTTCCCCCCACAATTCCCTTGAGTTGTATGTTAATAGATAATATTTCACTTTTTCCAAAGATGCAAGTTTCAAAAAAAAAAGATTTGACAAAAAGGAAATTTGTAGCATGTTATAATACAAGTAAAAAAAGACTACTTCTCTAAGAGTTTTGAATTATACACATAGGATGGATCTTATTCTGAGTGAAAATCTAACTTCCCTTCATTTCAGTAGGCACTGGGCATGCTTGTTCACAGGTATTATTTGGTTCCAGGAGGAATGGTGGCAGCCACTCCCCGAACATTTGCAAGGAACAGACGAGATTGGGAAACAGAGTCCCAGTCAGTGAACACTTATATCAAAATGAAGACTTCTAGCAAAACAATCTTTACCAGCTGACGCTTAACCCTCATTTTTAAACAGAGCTTTTAGTTTAACAAACTCTTGTGAGATAATCTTTAGAATTTTTAGATTAGTCTCATCTCACTCTTGTTCTTTAATATGTTAATGTTACTATTTTTCAAGGTTATACAATCTAAGACAGCTGTCTTTGCGTTGTTGGACAGTAGCAAGGATAAAGTGGAGTTAGAGTGCTCTTTCAAGAGGATCTGAGATCCTCTGCTTACACAGGAATGGAAAAGAGCTGATTGACGTTTGAGTCCACTTTACTGTGTATCAATGAAAATCTACAAACTGTCTTAAAACTGTGTTCAGGGCTTCAAGGGCAATGCTTACTTTGCACTTCTGCAAGAAGGGCAAGATAGCCCCACTTGGAAGGAACCCTAACTCTTCTGTGCAGCTCATTTTGTTCCCATCTGAGCACCCAAAAATCCTCACCTGTAAGGGGAATAACACCAGTTAGAGAAAACTTGAGTCTGCTATTACAGCGTATATTAAACAGAGTATGACTAGGCTGACTCAAAGATGCCAGTAATGGAAGTCTCAGAACCAACTCTTCAGACCTGACAGTTTCTCATCCTGGGGCGGCTGCAAGGTCTCCCAGTAACTGCATGTCCTATGTTATTTGGGATCAGTAGGAACTCAGCGTGTTAGGAAGAGGCCAACCAGGATTATCTCATTCAGTACAGATGAATATTTACCTATGTATCCTCTAAAGATAAATTTTAACCAGATTTTCATACCCTTCCATAGTGAACTGTCCAGAGTTAAAATCTAGCTTAGGAAGCCCCATTCTCCAACTAAATATGTAGCCTGATGACAGAGGCATGTGCACAGGGACCAAACCAAACCCAAGCCAAAATTATGTATTTGATGCTTTGTCAAAGTGGAGTTATGTACTTAACAATATGTGAGTCATTACAGAATATAGTTTATGCTTAACTGATATTAACATTTGGGAGTTCCTATTTTATTAGCTAGATAGGCTATAGTTAAAGATTTATCCATTTTAATGTAATAATTCTACTTAATATTTGGTAATGCAATATTTTATACCCATAATTTTTGTACCAGAATAAGGAAAGAGTTGTTTCAATCATTTTTTAACCCTCTGGCCAGGGAGCAATTTGCTAGTACTGTTAAGTGAGATCTTCTCGGGTTAGAGCATTTGTTCAAGCTTTCACCTCAGGTAGCTGTGTTTACTTTGTGCTTATTGATGTCCTTTAATGACTTTGAAGAATGAAGAATCATTTCAAATAACTGTTTCATTACCCAAGAATAAATAGTTTACCCTCTGTTAGAGGGATAATAAAGCCAAGAAGAGATCTATTAAATTAAGCCCAATTCAACCATAACATTTATTGAGCTCTTACTATGATGAAGACAAAATGCTAAGCATTTTGTGCTGCTATGATGTATACTATTATTATTTTGTATTTAAAATTACACTTCACGATTTAGAAAAAGGCTTTTGAAAGCCTATGGATAGAGATATACTAGGATCCTGAAAAGCTTATCCCAGCATCCATCCGTGACTTCAAAGAATCCATGATTCTGTCTGTTTTCTGTGTGAAAAGAAAAAGGACTCTATCTTCCCTGCCCATGCCATATTCAATGCTGCAGCTCAGTCTGCTTATTTATTTTTAAAAACTGTCAAAGTAACACATGTCTATGTTTTAAAAAAATCCAATGATATAAAAGGGCTTCAAAACCAAAACCAAAATGAAAACAAGAAATGATCTATTTGACTCCCTCCTATCTCTACCTCCACTCCGGATCCCCAGGGACTGTTTTAAATATTCCTGTTTTCAGGTTTTTTCCCCTAGATATTAACCTCCATACATGAAAGGCAATGTTTTTCAAGACCTGGCTTGCAAAGCATTAGACATATGTGAAATGATTTGAGGTGAAACTGAATGAAAAATTAAAAATTTTTTATAGTTACCAATTTAATTTTAGTGTATATTAGAAGAGATGTATAAAGTAATACATCAAACACATAAATTCACAAATACATTATTAAGGATGAGGCTAAAATAAGTATCTTTTCAAAAGTACATTCATAGGAAGAAAACCCTTAAGTAAAAAAATAGTTCAGGTGGTATGTGGATACAGTAAAAATTGTAAAGGTGGTATGAAAATGACAGAAATCTGAGAAACACTGCTCTAAACATTATGCCTATTTCTCTATTTCTTTTTTTAATAATAAAATAAGATTTATCCTCATATATTAAAGCTTAAGACTGATGATACTAAAAGACATCATGAAGTACATAGTCCTGATAAAGAATGAGTTCGAATTTTAGAGGCAGTGACTATTCTGTACAAGATGAACAGAAAAGTGAAGGAGTTGAGGCATGGATGGATGTAAGAACAAAACTATTATTAGCGTAAGAATTAAAAGACAGACTTCAAGGTATAGAATACAAGAAGGTATGAAATGTTCTTAATGGGAATAGGGACAATAGACCAAGACCACAGTGTCACAGTGGATAAAAAGAGGAAATATGATGTTCTTTAGGATGAGCTGTAATGTCCTGGATAAAGCCCAGCAGGACATCTAAAAGTCAGATAGAATACAAGATAATTCTTCCCTGGACCAAACACTGCAGGATATCTCTCATTCCTGTCCTTGCTGACCAGATGTCAGTAGCATCCTCCTATTACTGTGCCAAAATATCCCTGGTGAAAAATCATAGGCCTACTTCATGCTTAAAATCCTAGATTAGCTTAAATGCCATTTCCTTAGTTAGGGACTTCAATACACAATGTGAAGACTTAGCCATTTTCTTTTCCTTTTTCCAGTGGATGTCACCAGCACATCTGCTTATCAGCACCTCGTTCCCACCACATTAAGGCACAAGAGCAGTGGCCTGGGGTGGGTGGTCAAAAGGGAGATAGAGGTTGAATGAAGGAAAAGAGTGGAACAAGGGTAGAAATCTTCCTCACTGAGTCTTGGGTGATCTGAATGGGCTGAGACTACAGAGTTGTGTGTTAAGCTGCACTGACCCTGTGGCTCCCTATGCAATACCTGGGATACTTACATCTTCCTTATGACCATGGACTGGGACTCCTGAACAAGGAACACTGAGTCTACAGTAGGATTGCCTATATGAGGATTGCCTCCAGGGTCAGTCCACAAGAGGGGAAAAGACATGCTTGGTTTGAAGGCTTCAATCAGAAAGTCAATTCAGGAAAATATGATGCCTTCCCTCACAACAAAACCATCATCTCCTTGGTGGAAGGATTCCTTCCCCCTCACTTGGATGACCCCCACTCCATTTAAAGCTTGTAAGCCACAGCTTTTTCTGTTCCTTGGCCAGAGATCCTGTTATGCAGCATGTAGCAACTCCCTGAACAGATCTACTATTAGGGTCTTATGTTAGGAAGGAAGAAGGATGTAATGGATACTAATTAGTGACCAATGGTTATCTACTACAATTTTTTTGTTTTCCTAATGTGTCAAGTTCTTTTTTACCAAGATCACATCTAACATTGTTAAGTAACTTAAGCAAAATCACATAACTAGTGAATGTCACAATTCAGGTTTAAAATTATTTTGCTAAAGTACATTCTGTGGAATAAATCTGAGAGGAATTTAATTATATCTCTATCCATTGAGCTACTCTAATAAAATTATGTTACAACATAACCCCTTATTCATTGGCCAAATGTCTTGAGTTCCTTTAGAAAATGACAGCTTTCCCACTTTAACCTCTGACAATAACTGTCCCCTGGTTTGTACACAATTGGAATGGTGACATTAGGTAGTTGAGATAATTCATTCACTTAATAAATAACTCTCAGGGTTCAGTAAGGTTCACAGAATAGTCTAAGATTAGAAACTGACTTTTTCAAAATATCAACAAAAGAGCTGAAACCAGAAGAGGAAAAAAAATCTCATTTACAATGGCAGCAACAAAATATACAGGCATACAGCTAATAAGAACTGTGCCTTATTAGGAAGGAAATTACAGAAATGTGTTGAGAGGCAATATGCCATAACAATCACTCAATATTGTAATAATGTCAATTAAAGATGTGAATTATCCCCCAAATAGTTTATAAGATTAATTCTTTTGTGAGTTATTAAAGCAGACAAGCTAGAATAATTTTAAGACTGAAGTATATGGTATAGGACAAGATAAAATATGAATGAAAAAGAACAGCTGCCAAGGAACAGACATACATTTTAGTAATTATTATTACTTTAAAAAGTGCAATTCAGTCAGCATAGGAAAAATGGATTGTTCAACAAATGTTACTGGAATAAATGCTTAAAGATATGGAATAAAAGTACTCTATTCTTAACCAAACCACACATCATAATACACAGACTGGAGTTAAGTGTGGGGAAATGAGGACAAAATGAAAACCAAAAATAAACATAGGTAAAGAGACTGTTTATATAATTCTGTAGTGGATAAGGCCTTCTAATACCTAACGCTGAAATTGGAAATAATAAAGACAAAAGTTGCTACATAAGACTACATGAAATATAGAAGTTTTGCACATTCATAAAACACAATAAACATAATTCAGGGACATATGAGAAAACAGGAAAGTGGCCACACATGGCAAAAGCTGATACTAATTAAAAAAATCCTCTTGCAATAAAGAATAAAAAGATGAACAGATCAAAAGAAAAATCAGCAAAGGGCATGGTAAGGGATTTAGAAGGAAAAGAAGGGTAGTCCAGAGTATCAAGAAAATAAGCCCTTGTATTCTACTGCTTGCAATAATTTTGGAGCATAATTTTGTAATAAATACATAGCCTTAAAACACACATAGGCTTTAACTACCAATTCTACTCCTGGAAATCAATTACAAGGAAGTGTTCAGAGATGTGTGCAAATATTTATCCAAATATATCAGCAAAGAAATGAATGATAAATACACATCTAAATAGTAGACAGCTTAAGTAGACCATGATACAATCACAAGAATTTAAAGTAAAATAAAAGTAGGGCAAAAGCTTTACATACAAAACTCATTTTTTTTGGTAAAAAATGATTAAGTGTATGTATATAAACTGTTCTGGAAGAATACTCACTAAATGTGGTCTTTAAATGGTAGGACTATGGAAGATTGTGAGCCTATAAATTTATTTATATGTTCTGATTTTTCTATAACGAAATTGTGCTAATTATATAATTTTAAAAATTATTTTTATAGGAAAACTGACCATATTTTTTTGGCTACTAGTGATGTTGCTTTCCCTCATTTATACTCTGATACGCCCTCAGCTCTTATCAAAGAACATCATAAGATACAATTTTAGAAAACCTGGTATTGCATTTGCTTTGAGGACACTGCCTACTCTGTCTGTCAATATGCCTAGAAATCAAATAAAAATTTTCCTTTAAAGTGCTGGAAAACCCTTTGCTTATCCTTAGGGATTGGTATGTTTCTTTTCAAGGATCATGAGAACCATTTAATTGTATGCTTACTTTATTTTTCCTAAGGCAGCCAGAATATTAAAACCAAATATTTCATTTAGTTGTAGTTACCATGTAGGGCCATATGGCTTATGCATCTGCCCATCCACCCTCACCTGGTCTTTACATTCCATTGCAATTAATAAATTCCCTTGTCTCGCTATTTCATTAAATATATACCTTGAAACTCCTTAAATCTTTTTGAGGGAGGTATAAGTAACTAAGTGATTTGTTCCCATTATTATTATCAGCTTCTAAATGACACTATGCAAGCAAATTTAGTCCCCATTGGAATAAATATTCCCAATAGATTTATTATATAAGAACCAATTTTAGAAATAAAGGGAAGTATGACGTTGTTGTTTTGATAAATGAACCAAGAGTGACATGAGTCACTGTTGTTTTAAGACCTCAAGGAAAGCAATTTTAAAATCCCTATCAATGTTAAAATGGATCATGGAAGGCAGGGACATCGGTCTAAATCACTATGTACATACTTTCCAACAAAACAGGCTTTTAGTAAATGCTTTCTTGCAAAGATGATCAGAGATATCACTGAGAAAGGGGTGTTATTGTTAGCCTTTCATTCACTCCAAAGCACCTACCTAGCAAGGGATCTGGTATAAGAAAAGAACCCCCTTTTCTCCCAGTTCAATGTAAACCAGGAAAGAGAAGCTTCCAGCAAGCTTCTGTCCTTCCATGGAATTGCTTCCTTCCCTCTCTCCACCCCTTCCTCTCTCTTTCTCATGAAAGGAAGAGTGATCTGCCTGGTGACACTGATGACAGCTTGGCATCCCTCACCACATTTCTTTACTGGGTAGAGTCACTGTGCTTGGCACGTTCTTGTGTCTCCCGGTCTAAGTTCAGGGTAGTGATGTTCTGCTCCAGTCTACAAGCACTAGGCAGATCAGAGAGGCAAAGCTTTACTTTCTCTTTATTGTATGATTACTGAGCCTGTAAGACAGGTTTACAAGCCTTCATGCAGCTGGATAGGTTAAGGTTTGCAAAGCTTATTTTCATAAACTGAGTTTTCCTTGCAGATGCGTCCTTGGATTTTCATTTGGGGAAGAAAAATGTACCATGTGTTATCTTCAGTTTTACTATTAATAAAGTACACACTTTAATCCTCATTTGGCTCCTTTATGGTTGAGGTGACAATGTGGATATAGAAATTTCCTCCCTAAACTTTTCCTCTCTCCATTAGTATACTTTAAATATTGTGTTACATTTCATCTTTACATGATAATTAGGTAAACAAATTCTTGTTCCTTTTTTACTTTCCAGTTTAAGAAGAAAGACCTTAAGAACAGTAAGAAGGTTCACTTCCAAAGTTTGAGGGAAAGGCATAATAGTTATCCTCAAGTATTTACAGATTTACTCTTTGAGATCCCAGAGGGGGAAAAGGGCCCAAGAATGAGGAGTAGTGGAAGGCAGATATAAGGAATAAATAATACAAAGGGCTGCTTCAAGTTTTAATGGAATGTTCATGACACTGGAGATGTCCACGTAAAGGCTGAACAACAACTACTTGGGATGTTTTAGAAAAGATCTCAGCAGTAGAGTGGTAGAGATAAACTATTCTCACCTATGATTCTATGATTTTTACAAAGTTCTAATGAATTGGGGAAGCACCTTTCTATAAACTAGAGAGTAACAAATTATGCTGTGCATGATTTTCAATAACTTTCTCATAATAATTCATAAAGTACCTTTAGAACTGGAACAAAGAGATAGAATAATCAGGCAATTGTGTTAATGAAAGATAAGAGTTACCTGTCTGGAGAAAGACTCTGGAAATAATTGTCCGACACAATGGGCAGGGAGTGTTTGCAGGATTGTCTTTGGCAAGAGTCCGTAAGCAGGGTTCACAGAAGATGTGGTGGCAAGGGTAACACATGTAGGGATTGAAATAAACATCCAGACACACTGCACAGATGTAGCCTTCCTTTTCCTCTGCATATTCATTGTCATCATCTGTGCTCATCTCATTATTCAAAGTCTGCAAAACATGAGGAAAAACAATTTTTCTTAGTTCAGTATTTGATTGGTTTCCTTGAGAAAGAGAGATTGACTTTACATTTGGTTAAAATGAATAAAAATATTTATGAGAAGCATGTATGTTTGTTTCTGAGGTGTAATTAAAGTGACAGAAATGCTACCTTAGAAAGTAAGAAGAAACTGGAAACATAGATGAAAAACCCAGAAGTCTTTATTATTCTTTTTAGTATCTTTATATAATGCTAAATATTAAAATACAGTACCTAAACACATTAAGTATACCTGTATCTCTATTTAACCAGCACTTAAGTAAGCGTCAGGTCCCAGAAGTACAGATTCCCCATTTATCCCTCTCCCACCACAACAAGTAAGCTGACTGTCCCAAGGTTACAGAGCCTCGCATGGGCACCCACATGAAGAGAGGTGAGGGCAAGGGTATCAAACTTCATCTTCATATCATGCATGGAACATTCTTTATTCTATTTTGCACCTTCCTGGACTTCAAAGCCAGGAAAAGGCCAAAGCCAAAGCTATGTCAGGAAGTAGATAAGCCAAGGAAACTTGCAGTAATTTTGGGATAAGCCTTGCAGCTGGGAAATATGATAAGCCCATCCTCCTTTCCAAATGGAAAGAAGCTACTAAGTAGTTAGGAAAAGAGGCATTCAAGTTGGCAGCACAAGTCTGGTAGCAGAATTCCTGTTATTTAACATTACAATTTCCTCATCTCAGGATGCTGTGAGAAGTAAATGAGGTAATCCATGTAGTGTTTATTAGCACAGTGCCTGATACATAACAAATATTCAGAAATATTAACCACAGCTAACCTCCTCCTCTTCCTTTTTCACAGGCTCTGTAGAGCCTACAGAAATTTTCCTCACACCCGGCCTGACCTCCGTCCACTGAGGCACAATGGGAATCTCTGTGGAGGAGCAGCTTTTCTCCTCACTTTGATGGTTGCGAAATATGGAGATCAATGACGAATTTGAGTGGGCCTCGGGTTGAATAAATATTTTTAAGTTACATGAGATGTAAAAGTTATATAAATGAGCCAAAAAGAACCTTGAGAATACATAGAAACCTTTCTACTGGATAAGCTATTATTTGATTTATCCAGATGGCTTTGCGTTCTTTCTGCCAGGCTCATTCTGCCACCTGTTGGTAATTTCTGTTTTTATGAAGGACACATTTCAGTCTTTAGCTGATTCTTTATTGGTTGTCTAATTTTTCTTATAAACTTGTAAGCATTTTTATTTCATTTAGTTATTTGTGTTCACTGGTTAGATGTGTTGCAAATATTTTTCCTTTTCTCTGGTTTGCTTTTTCACTCTTCTCACAGTGTCTTTTGATGAAATGAAGTTCACAATTTTAAAGAACATTTTTCCTTTATGGTTAATATTTTTTGTATCTTATTTAAGATCTCTTACCCTTTCCCAAGGTCATTAAGATAGAAGTATATTGCATTTAATAATATTCATCATCCTATAATCTAACTGAAATTGATTTTCATGTATAGTGTAAATTAGGGGTAAATTTCATTTTTATTTTTTATGTAGTTATTAATTGGTACAGCTCATTTATTGCAAAGACTTGCTTTCCTCCACTGTTCTAAAGTGCCATGTTGTTATTAAGAGGCCAAAGAGGCATGAGTCAGCTTCTATTTTGTTCCATTATTTTACTGTCTATTCCTATGCCATAATTACAATCTCGTACTGTAGCCTTATAATAAACCTCAATATCTGGTAAAGGAAGTCTTTTCATCTTAATGCTTTCAGCCAAATCTAGGATGCTTTCCTGACTTACCTTCATCAGTCTTTCAGCAGCATTTCCTAAGTAGACTAGGATCTCTTTCTTTCTTGCCCCCTACTTAATGGTGCCTTCTTACATTTGGAATAAGATAACACTCCTTTCAGTGCTCCACTGGACTTTGCATGGTTTAGTTCCAACCTTCATTTTTATCCTCCATACTGAGCTACTCTCCAATTCACTGGTCTTCTAGCTTAACAAACACATCACTTTCCTGTCTTAAGGCCTTAAGACATGATGCTTTCCTCCTCCAAAAAGCCCTTACTCTATGTGGTTGATTATGAAACAGGTAACATTCTTCCCATCTCTCTATGTGCACCCATAGGCATTTCCTTAAGATGAGGAGATTATTTTTCCACCCTCTGGATTTGGGCTCTGCCATGTGACTTGCTTTGGCCAATGGATCATTAGCAAACATGATGCAAATAAAGGCTTAACAAAAGCTTGTGCATTGGAATGATCCTTTCTTGCTGATCTTGGAAACCCTGAGTCTATTACCATATGAACAAGCCTAGGCTGGCCTGCTGAATAGTAAGTGACATATGGTCCAGCTAACACCACTGTGACTGCTGGAAACAAGCCATCCACCAGACAAGTGTGGGCAGAGCCAAGGATTATCACCTAACTGCAAATGTACAAGTGAGCCCAGATGACACCATGTGGAACAGAAATAAGCCATCACAGCTGAGCCCAGATCCAACTGCCAACTCAGAAAACTGTGAGTGAATATAGGTGGTTGTTCTAAACAACTAAATTTTAGGGTGATTTGTTACATAACAAAAATTAGTTGGCATGGCCTTGTCTAATATGGCTAATTTTACCTCATTTTTAAAATCTTAGTTTAAATATCAACTTCCCCAAAGGATTTCACTGCTATTCTACCTAAAGTTGTTCGCTGTCAATACTACTTGTCTGTTTCCTCATAATAAATTTTATTTTCCCATTCTTTTCTATTTCTCACAAAAGAATATTAAGGTAATAATGGGGAATGAAAAAATATGTATGTATGTATGTGTACACACATACACAAGCACACAGTTTTTTCCCCAATGAAATAAAAGTAGGTCCTGCTTACGATGATCACATTCTCAAAATGCTCATAGGTTCAGCTTGTTAAATATTGTATTGATTTGTATCTTCCTGTGGGTATTTCTGTTAGTCTTCTTAGGTATTCTTGCAGGCCTTTTGGTTATCTCCAGCTAGGAAACAAGCATTCTGTGAAATCCCATATAACATACGTAAAGGTTAACACAGAGAGAATAGGAAGTAACTGTCCCTCACCAACAGAAAGCTTGTAGCTATGATTTGAACAATAATATAAAAAAAACTCCTGGAAAGGCAGCAAAATCCCCAATTTTTCTCATAATTATTGTCATATGACTATTCTCTCTTGAACTTAAAAGAAACTTGAAAAAGGAAAGTGGTAAATGGACAATTAGTACTGATTTGGGCACCCCAGATAATAAAAACATCTTTGGACCTAGATGCTTACTTACCTAAATTTTATTTCATAGTGAAAGCTTATTTTGTTTATATACACTCTCAGTATTATGTCTTGAGATTTGAAATAATTAACCTCAAAGAAACCCACGGCATAAAAAAATCATAATTTGAAGAACCTCTTAGATCAAATTATAGCCCAAATATTTGTACAGAATTTTATTTCTATGAAATAGTTTAACCCTATACATATAACAAAAGTGACTAATTTCATTAAAATATACATAAAGAAACAAACTACTTGCTATTTAAAACACAACATTATTCTGGAAATAAACTTGAAGGCAGAAGTTTGAAAATAGAAAATGAGGTTAAAAACTATTCCTCTATTAATCGAGCTAAGTGACTTAATCCCCAAAACAGATATAACACAAAGTCATCTAGGATCATCATCATCTAGGATTATTTAAAGGGACCGAAGAGGGTTAAGAGTTTTCACCATCCAGAGAATTGCACATATCTGGTAATAAGAACTGTTCTGCAAGGAGCCAAAAACAAAAACAAAAAAAAACCCCAACTACCTCAGGGATACAACTCCACTGGCTTTTCTCCAAATTGGAGAAACGTATGGTTGTATAATAATAAATTTACTGTTGGATAGAATGGTTTTATTTTAAAAATTGCTCATTAAAAGATAAAATGTCAACCTGGAAGGAGGTTTTTTGGGTTTTTTTGAAGGAAGTTTTTAATAGGTATGCCTATGAACTCATCTTCATCTCCACAACATTTCAATTACCATAGATGGAGACCTCAAAAATGCTTATCAGAAATGGGGAGGGAACATGAAAGATGGCTGGCTAGTTAAAAACAACTAAACTCCTCTCTGGAACGAGGTATGCCATTAGCAAATAATATAAAAATGTAAATTAGGCTAAACTAGACAGCAGAGTCAAGATTAAAAAAAAACTTAGTAAGTTCCTGACTGAAATAAAACTCTAAAATGGACTGCATATATAGAAGATGAATGAAACTTAGCTGAAAACAATTAATGTAAAGAAGAGAGAGAGATTTAACTGACTAGATGTGGTTACTCAAAAAGCAAGTGAAACGCGAACTGCAGTATAGCGTGAGGTTACGTGCCTAACGTTGTATATGATCATATCATATTCTGAGGGACACAAATTAGAGTTATCCATAGAAATATACTGAAGCTCAGGGCAGCACCCCCAATTACATACCTCATATAGAGTACTATAAGACTGAGGATATTCACTCAGAAAAATATTAAGAGGAGACAAGATATTCAAGATTTGTGTGAGAGACTGTAATTTTCCTCTGTGTAGTTCCCGTGATTAGAACTAAAAATGAAGGAATGTTATGAGAAGCTAGACTAAAATCGATTCTAAAAGAAATACCTATTCATCAACCAAAGTAGTATGAACACAGGCAAAACATGTTCGCTCTTAAACAGTGCATCTACCACAGAGGTAAACATTTATTTGATGTTTCCTACTAAATTCTTTCAGACTTAGAAATAACTTGAAAGCTGTACATATTAACTAATTTCCTCAACACAAAATTCCTATGAAGTAGGTACTATTATTATCATCATTTTCTAGAGCAAAGGGAACAAATATAGACAGCTCACTTACTGAAACTAGTAGTGAAGTCAGAATTTCAACCCAGCTAATCTGGGTCTGAAGTAACACTCTTCATCCCACATTCTTAATTGAGTTAATATACTCTGAATAGTCCTAGCAGATAATAAATGTTAACTGATAATGATAATGATGGAGGTAAAAACAAAAATGAAAATTTAGATACGCTCTATAGGGAAGTTAGAAATATCAAGGTATCATCATCATAACCAGCAAATTAATACAATAAGTGCCCAAATGTCCAATTGTTTTTGGCCCCATGGAAATTATCCTACAAAGTCAACCAGACATACTAAAGTTACTTTCTAGAGGCTTCAGTGTAAGAAAAGGAGACAATAAGCTGATAAATAATACAATCTTTAAAAAGTCAATAAAAATTAGTATAGAAATTAATAGGTCAAAAATTTTTATTAATAATAAGGAAAGCAAAGCAGCAGTGACAGTTTATTTAAAATTATTGTAAATGCTGATATATTTGGCCTTATTTCTTTACTTATTTTTTTTCAAGAAGTGACAGTAGGGCAGTGGTTAAGAGCAAGACTCCAGAGCTAATCTCCACCCTTCCACCACTGGAAGAGTTTGTTTATTTTTTCTTGAAGTATAGTTGATTTACAAAGTTGTGTTAGTTCTGGTGTATAGCACAGTGATTCAGAATGAATTCTTTATCATTGTAAGTTATTAAAAGATATTGAATATAGCTCCCTGTGCTATACAGTAGGACCTCGTTGTTTATCTATTTTATATACAGTAATTTGTATCTGCTACTAAACTCCTAATTCATCCCTCCCTCCCTGTTTCCCCTTTGGTAAGCAAAAGTTTGTTTTCTATGTCTGTGAGTCTGTTTCTGTTTTGTAAAGAAGTTCATTTGTATCATTTTTTAGATTCTATATATAAGTAATATTGTAAATTTGTCTTTCTCTGTTTGACTTCACTTAGTATGATAATCTCTAGGTCCATCCATGTTGCTGCAAATGGCATTATTTCATTCCTTTTATGGCTGAGCAGTATTCCACGGTGTGTGTGTGTGTGTGTGTGTGTGTGTGTGTGTGTGTATACCAATCTTCTTTATCTATTTCTCTGTAGATGAAAATCCATTCAAATATCGATGGACGTTTAGGTTGCTTTCATGTCTTGGCTATTATAAACAGTGCTGCTATAAACAATGGGGTGCATGTATCTTTTCGAATTATAGTTTTCTCCAGATAAAGAAAGACAGACACTATATAATGATAAAAGGATCAATACAAAAAGAGGAAATTATAGTTGTTAACATACATGCGCCCAATATAGGAGTGCCTAAACACATAAAACAAATACTAACAGACATAAAGGGAGAAATTGATGGGGACACAATAATAGGAGGAGACTTTAACACCCTACTAACATCGCTGAACAGATCTTCCAGAAAGAAAATCAATAAGGTAATAGGGATCCTAAATGACACAACAAAATTGTTAGACTTAACTGGTATTTCTAGAGCCAATCTTGCTGGACTTTGCCACTATTGCCTGTATTACGTTACGCAAGATATTTAACTCCCTGGGGTCTCACTTTTCCTCATGTATAAGGTGGAGATACTAAAAGTACCTGGTTCACAAAGTTGAAAAGATTAAAAGAGTTAATATATACAACGCATTCATAAAAATTGCTATCTAAGTGTTTGCTGCTATTATATCCTATTCCTTTTTTCCTATTATTCTTAACTTTGAACAAAAACAGTTGAAGTTTAATATCTATATTCTCCCCCTTCTGAACAAGCTTTAGAATGCATTTACTCCCCACTCAGAACAAAAAATGGCTCATATTGTATTGAAAACATCTGAATTTTATTTCTAAAATGTTAATTGCTTAAAGTTACTAAATAGCCAGTGAGTCACGAATGAAATCAAAGATGAAATTTAAAAAATACTTGGAGACAAATGAAAAAAAATACAGAATGGTCCACAATCTATGGGACACAGCAAATCAGTTCTAAGAGGGAAGTTTATAGGAATGCAAACCTACCCCAGGAAAGAGAAAATGTTAAAAAACTGACCTAACCTTATGCCTAAAGGGTCTAGAAAATGAACAAACAAAACATAAAGTTAAAAAAAAAGGAGAGAAATAATAAAGATTAGAATAGAAATAAATGACATAGAGACTGAACAAACAATAGGAAAGATCAATGAAGCTAAGAGCTGGTTCTTTGAAAAGATAACAATAACTGATAAACGTCTAGCCAGACTCATGGCCAAAAAGAAACAGTAAGACCCAAATAAAATCAGAAATGAAAAGGAAGAAGTTACAATCAACACTACAGAAACACAAAGGTTCATAAGAGATTACTATGACAAAATTACATGCCAATAAAATGGACAACCTAGAAGAAATAGATAAATTCCTAGAAATGTACAATTTATAAAACTGAATCAGTAAAAAATACAAAATATGAACAGATTCATTATCAGTAATGAAGTTTAATCAGCAAAACAAACAAAAAGCTCCCTCAAAACAAAAGTGCAGGGCCAGATGGCTTTACAGCTGAGTTCTACCTAACATTTAAGGAAGAGTTAATGCCTGTCCTTCTCAAATTATTCCAAAAAAACTGAAGAGGAAGGAACACTTATGAACTCATCATTCTGGTATAAAAACCAGACAAACATTTCACAAAAAAAGGAAATTACAGGCCAACATCACTGATGAACACAGATGCAAAAGTCCTCAATAAAATATTAGCAACCCAAATTCAACAGTACATTAAGAGGATCATACACCATGACTGAGTGGGATTCATCCCAGGGATGCAAGGATAGTTTAATATTCACAAATCAATCAGTGTGATACACCACATTAACAAATTTAAGAATAAAAAAAAATGACAATCTCAAGAGATGCAGAAAACCATTTTGACACAATTCAGCTAACATCACAGTCAACAATGAAAATGTGAAAGCATTTCCTCTAATATCAGGAAGAAGACAAGGATGCCCACTGTCTCTGCTTTTACTCAACATAGTGTCAGAAGTTCTAGCCACAGCAATCAGGTAAGAAAAAGGAATAAAAGGAATCCAAATTGGACATGAAGAATTAAAACTGTCACTGTTTGCAGATGACATGATACTATACACAGAAAATCCTAAATATGTCATCAGAAACTATTAGAACAAATAAATGAATTTAGTAAAGTTACAGGATACAAAATTAATATACAGAAATCTGGTGCATTTTTATACACTAACAATAACCTATCAGAAAAAGAAATTAATAAAACAATCCTATTTACAGCTGCATATACCTAGGAATAAATCTAACTAAGGAAGCAAAAGATCTGTACCCAGAAAACTGTAAGATACTGATGAAAGAAACTGATACAAACAAAGGAAGGATATATCACGTTCATGGGTTGGAAGAATTAATATTGTTAAAATGACCATAGTGCCCAAGGAAATCTACAGGCTGAAGTCAATTCTCTATCATAATACCAATGGCATTTTTTACAGAACTAGAACAAATAATTCTAAAATTTGTATCAGATTTTAAAAGACCCTGAATAGCCAAAGGAATCTTGAGAAGAAGAAAGCTGGAGACATCATACTTTCTGATTTCAAACTACACTACAAAGCTACAGTAATCAAAACAGTATGATACTGGCACAAAAATAAGACACACAGATCAATGAAACAGAAAAGAGAGCCCAGAAGTAAACTCTCACTTATATGGTCAATTAATCCATGACAAGAAGCAAGAATATATAATGGGAAAAATACAGCTTCTTTCAATAAGTGGTGTTGGAAAAACTGACAGCTGTATGCAAAAATAATTAAACTGGACTACTTTCTCATATCATATACAAAAATAAACTCAAAATGGATTAAAGACGTGCATGTAAAATCTGAAACTATAAAACTCCAAGAGAAAAGCAAAGGCAGTATGCTCTTTTACAGTCTTACCATTATATACATTTTTTGGATGTATCTCTTCAGACAAGGAAAACGAAAGCAAAAATAAACAATGGGACCTCATCAAACTAAAAAGGTTTTGCACAGTGATGGAAACTGTCAAGAAAACAGAAAGGCAGCCTACCAAATGGGAAAAGATATTTGCAAACAATATATCGGATAAGTGGTTAATATCCAAAATATACAAAGAACTCATACAACTCAACATCAAAAATTTAAAACAGCAACTCAATTAAAAATGGGAAGAGGGCCTGAATAGACATTTTTCCAAAGAAGACATAAAGATGGACAACACATACATGAAAAGACACTGAACATCACTAATCACCCATGAAATGCAAATCAAAACTCTATGAGATATCACCTCACGCCTGTCAGAATGGCTATTATCAAAAGGACAGCAAATAACAAGTGTTGGTGAGGATGTGGAGTAACAGAATCCTTGTGCACTACTGGCAGGACTGTAATTTGGTGCAGACACTATGAAAACCTGTATGAAGGTGACTCAAAAATTAAAAATAGAGCTATAACCTAGCAATTCCAATTTTGGGTATTTTCCCAAAGGAAACAAAAACACTAATTGAAAAAGATACATGTGGAATCAAAGAACAGATGTCTAAATATTAACACTGATTTTCAAATGCAGATTAACCAAGTCTCATTAAAATGAGACTGTGTCAGAAATGCCAGATAAGTTGCAAATCTTAAGACAACTTACGTAAATACCGACTGCCTGAAGTACTTGGAGTGCTATGTTTAAGTTCTGAGGTTGTTCTATGCTAGATGGGAAAGGTGTAATGGCTGCAAACGGTAGAGAAGGAGAAATGAAGGAAGCATGTAAGGCATTTGCTATCCTTTGACTCACTGTAATTCTTTAAAGAAAGATTTAGGGATATTTTGGATTACTTTACCCAGTTAATGGTCACTCACTGTTTTAGGAAACTGGGAAATGTATATCTTCTTTCTACATATAGGTCATATGGTCTTTCTTTTTTCTTTTATCCTCATTAGTTTATATTAACCTCCCTTTCCAAAATATCTTTACCACTATGTTCGCTAGACTCTCTGTATTTTCCTTTCATTAAAAAAATAAACATTTTAATATGTATGTTCATGTATAACTGAAAAATTGTGCTCTACACTGGAATTTGACACAACATTGTAAAATGCCTATAACTCAATAAAAAAAGTTTAAAAAATAAATAAATAAACATTTTAAATTTCTATTGTTTTTTATACTTCAACGGTATTTTTATCTTACCTTAAAAATTAGAACCTAAACTTTTCCAACATTCATGATTTTCTCTACTGAACCTGCCTTCCCACTGTGATATTATCAGTAAAATATTCTTTCAAATATTATTTTTAGATTCTCAAACTGAATAATAAGCATGTTACTATTTTGTGAATAAACAAAATAACCTCACAGAAAACAGATGATGATTCTTATTTAATTGGCCTCAATAAATGTATCTGAGGATTTAGCTTAGCTCTTTTCAAATCCAATAACTGTAAGTTACTTTATTAAAAACTATGGAAATATAGTATGGCTACTTCTCCATACCCAATTATATTAGATTTCTTTATACCCAATTATCTACTTCCAGTCCCTCTAAGGGGATAAAATTTGCCTACCCCATCAACATCAAGCTTAGCGACATAACTTGTTTTGGCCAAAGAAATATGAATGGAAGTGATGAAAACCTTGTCTGAACAGATTTTTAAAGTCACTGCAAGGGTTTGCCATGGACTTTTATCTGGTCTTAATAATGTCATGTCCCAGATAGTGTCTGCTCCATCCTTCTAGTACTCAGGATTAAGAAGTCACTAAAGTAGAGCAAAGCAAACATGTAATATGAAAAAGAAATAAATATCTGTTGCTTGTAAGCCACTGGGATTTAGTGGTGGTTTGTTATTTCACTAACATGGTGACTAATACCAAAATTGGAATCAGGGGTAGAGATATTTCTGTAATACAGAGTGGTGAAACTTAGTGAGGAAAACCGTTATTAGGGGCTGGGCAAATGACAACCCATGTTATGCAGTGGTGATTCAGGTAAAACTGTCACTTGTGGTAAACTGGAAGGCATATGTTGAGCAAAGTAAGCTTACAGAAAATAACACCTTTGTTGCTAATGGCTCCATTTAACATGCTACAAGAAAGGTGACTCAGAAAGAATTGATCTGGTTTCAAACATCAATGGAAGGACAAGAGAATCCAGAAATTCTATGACTCAGCAGGTTGAAAGATACAATTGTTTCTCATGCCCATCCAGTGAAAGATAAAGTTAACAAACGCTCTAAGAAACAAAGGCTGGCCTAAGGTCAAAATTAAACCAAGTACGTAGCTGTCAGGTCCCTATAGACCTGTTACGTCTCAATAAATTAAAAGTGGCACCCAACAATGCTTTCTAGATTAAATATGGCCCTAATAAATCCTTTTACAAAGTGGATCAGAGAAATCAGACTGTGTTTTCTCACGAAAGTCTGGTAAGACTAAGGTGTTAGCAATTAAGTCTAAAGAGAGTTAGGTATGTCTTGAAAATAACTGTGGGTATGACATTTAGACAAGTGAGATAAAATGCTACATTTCAGACAGTCATACTGCCAAGACTGCATCTAGCATGAACTAAGAAAGACTAGAACTTTTGGAATTAAAATGATGTTTGGGCCCCAATATTCTTGGGAAAGAAGCAGGCTGACAGAAGTCACTCAGCCTTTAAAAGACATATATTTGTAAATACCTTCCTCTGATATGGCCAAAGGGGATACTGGGAAAGGATGGACCACCCAAAAATCAGAGTCAAAAACCATGGAGACAATGAAATATGGAGCTAATGCTAGAGAACGAATTGTAACTAAATAAAAAATTATCTCCTACCCCAGTGTAGTAATGCTTTGCCACATATGTCCAGTGTGGTTTCAAAACTGCAACTGACCACTGATTCTTGCATGCTTCCCATTTTTCCCTTTCTGAATTGGAGCTATTGAGATTATCCTGTCTCCATTCCAGAAATGTACACTGTTATGTGTGGGGCAGATAACTTGCCACTTTACTTTCTAGCTCAGTGAATCGAGAAGGGCAAGATCCAGACCTGATATAAAATCTATTATATTAAAAAAAAACTGCTATAAAATCCTACATTTGAGTCTGGGGTAGGACTTATGAGTGCCCACGGGTGTGGGTAAATATTTTGCAGTGTAACAGGGAAAAACAAATATTATTGACAGGAAGGGTCACAAATACAGTAGGCTGCATTGTGGTAAGTTGTATTATAGCTCTCAACTATTTGTTCCTACTCTCTGCAAAAAGATAAAATCATATTTTGCTGTTTCAATAACTTCAGGGTTGGTCATCTGACGTTCTGGCCAATGGAATGTAAGTGGAAGTAGTATGTGTCACTGCTGAGCAGAAGCTTTATGACTCAGCACTTGGTTCTTCCATAGCTCTTTTTTCTCTGCCATGAAAATTGCATTTCCCAGAACAACCTGATCAAAACCAATTAAAGTATCAAGAAAAAGGTAATTTGAAAAATATAATACACTTTTTTTATGTGGCATACAAGGTAAACAGCAAATAACTGACTAGAATTTGGTTAAAAGTAGTTCTAATTTCCAACTGATTTGGATATTTAAAAAGTAATCATACTCACTGTTGAATATGAAGCCATATGTCTGAACATTAAACTAAAGGAAGAAATGGCCAGAAAGTCCTTAAACAGAAATATTTCTTAAATGCATTTTTCAGATCTAACTGTTCTTTCTTTAATAAATTATGGAATAAAAAATAAACGTTAACCATCTGCAATTTCACAAAATAAAATTTAAAAAATCACCTCTTTAGTTATTTGGCTAATTTTCAGAACTAAATACAAAATCATTGAGAGTAAATATAATAAGACTCAGTAATCTAACTCAAACCTGAAATTTTGATTGTTGCAGGTCAACTTTGAGACTAGGATTCAACAATTATCTGAGACTTGCAGTTATAATTGTATTCATAACATACTAAACGTATTTAAATAAACTGGGTTTGTTTTTGTTGTTGCTGTTGTGCAGTAGGGAGGGATAGGAGAAACAGTACACTCCAAAATTACATTGTTTTTTTCCAGTCACCACTGAATCTTTATTGTATTACAATGCACATACAACACCCTGAAAGGATTGTTTTGTAAGAAACACATGAACAAACAGAAAGACCCTAAGCAACCTGGAATTTAGCTTTCTGGAACTCTCAGGGTTTGGTAGTGTCTCTGAGAATGAAGCAGTAGCTCCTGGGCATCCAATAGTAATTTTCGTAAAAATACTGGCAATGCTTGAAAATGAGAAACAAGGTGTATGGGGTATAGAAGTTGGTAAAAGTTGGTTTAAAATATTGTTTATATATTTTAATTTTGGTTTTATGTGTAAAATTTACCATGAATAAAAGTAAATTAATAGTTCTTACTGTAATTCTGTTTCTGTCCCTTTATTCTTGAGTGATTTGGGCCATACCTATTTAATAATGTCTTATTTCATTATTAGCCAGAGGCTTTATTAAAATCACCCTAGAAGAGTCAAGTTTTAAAACCTGAATCCCTGCATTTGATAGAGCTACTATTATAATGTAAAATCATACTTTGATTGGTTGTTACTGCCTATAAAAGGCTGAACCTTTCTGCAACTACTAAGAACTTACAGCATCTCTTCCCTCTGTATGCAAGGGTGGGGAGCATAGGAATTAATGAGAGAATTCAGTGTTTGTGCCACATTCAGTAGTATTTAAATGTTCAAGATCTAGCCCCTAAAGGGTTACTCTACAGATATCTGAACAATGTATTTCCTTGTATCAGTGGTTCCTCAAATATGACTACTCGTGAAAATTCACTTTGGTGCTTGAGAGAAATGATGCTCAAGTTCCAAAACAGATCTACTATATCAAAACATTCTGGGCTAAGGTTGGGAAAATATACTGTCAAAAGATGATCTTAATATACACCTCTGGTTAAGAATCTTCAGGCATGGAGGCTAGTTTTAGATACTTAAATTAAGTAATTTTTATAATATAATAGGATGCCAAACCATAAACAAAAACACTTGTCATTTTAAAACATTTTCTATAATTAAATAATAAGGATTAAAGAACGACAACTAGACGGATGCTTAATTCATGTGTTTGTGTGTTTGTATGTGTGTATGCATGTGATAGTAACCCAGTACCTACTGAGGTCATTGCTGTTTAGGCAAAGGATAATGACAGTTTTGAAAAATCGTGACCCTGAGTTACCAGGAAAAATTAATTTATGCTAGTGCATATGCAGGTATTACATATTCTATTTTTGGAATGATGATCCTCAATAAAAAAATTTCACTGTTTAAAGGGGTGAGGCTTAGTTATAAGAAAATATTCTTCTATATAATAAAACTTTCGACATGGCCTAAATAAATATTTCATTACTATAAACTGATATAGTTATTTTTACAGATTTTTAATTTTCTTTTCATTTCAAGTAATCAAGTTGGTAAAGTTTCTTCCAAAGACCCTTAGAAACCAAATAAGAAACTCAACTCTGAAGTCAAGTCTATTTTCCTGTGCTATGGGCCAAAACTAGAGTTTTTTCTTTGTTTTTTGTTTGTTTTTCATTACTCTTGAACGGTTTTAAGAAACTCTCTTAAGAAATAGAAACTCTAGCCAAACTTGGAGGGATTTAAGAAAATCAGAAATAAAATTCAACACAGTCAAATATAAAACTCCCAGTCTATAGAGAGAACAGACTGGACACAAAAAGCTTGGTATTTTCTATAATGCACTGAAAAACACAAGAAGTAAAAATAACAAGGCCTTTTGTGAGAAATTTCCCAGAATATTTCTTTATGAAACAAAACCAAAAACAACTACGCAGTGAAACCAAACCATCTTAACCCACGTACAAAATAGTAAAATAATAACATATACGTGCCTGGACCATCTGATGAAAGTAATAAGCACAATAACTTAAAATTCATTATTTTATTTTTAATTGTTTCAGTCTTGAACTATTATTTCTAAATAGTTGTGTTGACTGAAATGCACTTCTAATGTATTTATTTTATATAAATATTACTATCTTTATAACATCTGGCTTATCTTTGTATAAGTTTACAAGATACAGTTAGAAAAGTTAGCTTTTTCTTACTGAAAAACCGAACAAGTGGTATGTGAGAATTCCACAAATAGTGGATAGACCTTTCCCATACATAATCAAACCTCTACTTCAAAAGAAGTACAGAAAATGCTATCTCTTGTGGCTATCTTGGGGGAGGGTGACAGCAGCTCCAACTATACATTTTCCCAGAGCCTGGGACAGGAGAGCACTGGCTGCAAAAACACAGATGAAGTAGCTTGTTTAACTCATTGATTCTTACTTCTTTTCCTTGCTCTTTTTTTTTTTTAAACATCAGTATGTCCTGAGATTCTCATGAAAGCAAGCTATGACTCTTCTGCTCAGAAAAACTGACACTTCCTATGTATGCTGTTTTGCATAAAGTTTCAGGGGATTCACAGACATCTTAAAAACCTTGACAAATGACTGAATTAAAAACTTCTCATTTATCACCTGGATAGAATTTTAGTCGTAAGTCAACAAAATTTGTAGCATTCAACTACCTAAGGCTACTAATGTTAAATCTTTAAGAATATATATACCATTGGCAGCCATACTCAACCACACCATATTTTGAACTAAACCTGTTTTCTACCCCTTGTCATCTATTTTTTCATTAAGCAACAAAAATTCAAGGGAAATGATATGGGATGAATATCAGGAGGCTAATCCTGACATGTCAGTAGCCCTGTCTGAGAAACTGTACTTTATGTAAAACTAAGTGCTCTCCAGATCTTCTCTGTAAGATGTTTACTGTCCACTTTCAAGTTCCTGTAACTGTAGTCTGATATAGCCTATGGTCACATTAGGAGACAAGGTTTTCGAATCTAAAGATATTACAAATGTACCAATATTCATGTTTCTGAAAATACTCATATTTTTGCTATTGGCAGAATAAAGCAATGGAAGCAAGATAATAGATGTGACTATAAATGGCTAATCCACAGCCCTCATACCATTTCTATATAACTTCTTTCCATCAAGCAGTAATCATGAATATTATGTTTAAACATGCTATTCCTATTACTCAGGACAGTGCTTGGCACATAGAAGATACTCAGTAAATATGACTAAATTTGGAGAATACTAAGTTTAGTAAAGGAGAAAAAAACATACTTCCCATACTGGTAGGGCTCTAGAGAAACAATTCAGATGAACATAAGGAAGACTACTAAAATTAACCTAAATGTCTGTATTTGGATGCATTAGCTGGGGTTCTCTAGGATGCAGAGCCTAAGGCAAAAGTTTCTATGCCACTATTTTATTAGGGAGTGCAGGGGTGAGAACAAAAAATGAGTCAGAGAGGGAAAAAAGAAGAGCAAATATGTGGAGATGAACTTCTGAGTGGGCCTTTAATTGGTACCAAGTACAGTCTTTGGAAAGGCTCTATGAACTATTATGCCCAACTGCTTGTAGTATCAGCTATAGTCTGTTGAAGAATAAAGGGAGAAGAATTTATCTGCCGCTGCCCATCTCCTATTGGTCCAACATTTGCCCGAGAGAGCATTAACACCTCCTCACTCCCAGGTTACACACACATGAGAACCAAGAGGTTCTCACTGCATCTCATGCTTCAGTTACATTAAAGAAGCCCAAAGAGGCAATTACTATTGATCTGCTTGCTAGAGTGGTTGCTGGGCAGAGCCCAAGCTGAACTGTTCTCTGAGGTGGTATCTGGTCCAGAACAAGTGACCAAAGACCTAGAGACAAAAGTGAGGCTAATAGGATTTCTGGAGACACAAATAATCATATTTTAGTATATTCATACAATGAAACACTATTCAGCAATAAAAAATGAATTACTTATATACCAAACATCATACCTCGAAAACATAATGCTTAATGAAAGAAGCCTTACATAAAAGAGTACATAGCATGTAATTCTATTTCTGTAAGATTCTAGAACAAGTGAGGTTAACCCATAGGTAAAAACAATCAGAATAGTGGTTGCTTATGGGGAATGGGACAGAATTTGGCTGGAAAGGGAAATAAGGAATGAACATCTAAGATTTGTACATTTCATTGTATGTAAAATTCATATCAAAAGAAAAGAAAAACAAAAATATGGCATATTAATGAGATTGAATATGATTCAACAGGAGTGAACTATGGTGGCACAATTTTTACAAAAACAACACAGGCATAACAATGCTATATATTTTCTATGGATAAATACATTTCTGTGGATATCTACATGCACATATATAATAAAATAAACACTTTTTTTCCTTAAAAGGCTAGAAGATGCATGTAACAATCTTCTAATGCTGATTCCTTCTGTGGGCAGTGGGAAAAGATCTAGATCAGAATTATTGGTTAAAAGGTCTTTAACATTTTAAAAGTTTTAAAATAATATTCTGATTTTTGAGTGAAAATGTATCAATGCAGTATTTATATTAATCATTTACATACATGAAAAATAAAAGCAATGCACACTTGCTATAGATATTTTTAAATTACATTAAGGTGTAAATAGATTCAAATTCAATTAGTATGTGGCAGTTTGTATCCCAAACTATTTTTACTTCTTTGTCTGAAACACAGAATTAAAAAATGTCACTTATGGAAAAACAAGGGAAAAAATCCTAAAATTGTTGGCAGGTGTTTAGAAGAAAGGTCTACAATCTTTGGAACTCTTTCTACTTAATACCTGCAGGTGGTTTTGGAGTATGTAGGTGCATATATCATGCATACATAGCTACAATCTTATGTTTTAAATGTGTTTGTCATAAATGAGTGACTTTTCATAATATCCAGGTATTTTTGAAGGATGTACTGATGATTCTTTAGTAGCCATATTATACTTCAACTTTCTAAAGTATTCACTTTCCAGGAAAAATAAAGCAACATACGCCTATTTTCAAGCTTCTGTAGCTTTCTTTACTTGTACCAGCCCTTTGCTGTACCTCTTGTGAAGTTCATAATCAGCTTCTCATATACATAGTTAGTTCCTTCACTAGGTTATAAACTGGGAGGCAACCATGCCTTTCTTACTTCCCTATCATTAAAGCTGAGTGCTTTGCAATAGTAGGAATTGGGAGTTTACTGAATGAATGAGCAAAATATAGCTTAAATGAAAAAGATGGATGTTCTCAGAACTCTGAGTGTTTGAAAGATTTAATTTGCCTCAAAAAAGTAATCAATAAAGTCAACTCAATGATGATAATAGTTACTTGCAAAACACTGAACTTATTTTATGAGCTCTGAATAGAAGTGAGCTAGATCACTATCCACCAGTTTTATAAACTGGCTCCCTTTTTATGCTGTTAAAATTAATTTGAAAAATAAAATATATGAAACAAAGATCACGGATATTATTCATGAAAACAATGCTTAAATTTTATTTTCTCACTTGAGAGCTAGCTGGGAGGTGGGGTATAATGCTTCACTCAGCTGGAGACAGCAAGTGGGGCAGGATCTTAATTGTTGAACATCCCCAAAGGACGGATGCTAGTTATCAAAATCACAATTCCTGGGGGTCATAATGCCTTTAATCCAGGCTGGTATCAATATTCAAAGGGCTAGGTATGAAAAACAGGGCAGCAAAAGTTCCATGGCAGTGATGACAGTCACAGCATTTCAGGGATTCTGTGTGTTTGATGTAAGTCTCTAGACAAGGCAGGGGCAAGGTGAAAGGTCCAGAACCCAAAAGAAAGGGACAAAAGGTGGCTACAAAGTTACTAAGGCAGGAGTTATGTAAATCATAGCTCCAGTCCAAGCTGAAACATGAGTGGAAATCACCAAGTCCATAGTTAGTCAACATTGATCTTTTATTCTTTCTTTAACCTGTGCACACACATATTTTACATAAACAGAATGATCTCTTATCTGCCTTCTATATTTCAGTTTTTCTCTCTTCTTTTTTGCTTGTCTTCCCCTCCCTGCTCTCTGTAGACTCCTCCTCCCAGGCTCCCCTGCCTTATTTCTTGTAGTGTTCCAGCTGGCATCTTATCATTTCCTGTGCAAGGCCTGAGTACGCTCCTTTTATTACTCTTCCCTCTGTAAATGTTCCATCTCTTCCTTTATGCCCCTACTCTTCTTTTTAAACCTTCCACAATATCTATCTTGACTGTCTACCCATGTCCCCCTCTATTACATTTAGAATACCCTTGTGGGCATGGACTATGTTTTATTTATGTTTCCTGAATTCTTGGACCTGGAGGGAAGAATAGAAATTGGAATCAAGGAGAGAAGTGGAGAGGAAATGTGAGATAAGGGGACAACTTGGGCAAATCACGGAGTGTGTGAACGAGGCACCTGCCAGTTTGACTAGACAAGAGCTTTTCCAACAAGGAGTAGGAAATATTCCCTGAGTGCTAATGTGGGTCATTTGCTATTGGTCAGGAATGGGCAAACCATCACTTATGTGCCAAATACAACCTGCTGTCTATATTTTTTGGAAATAAAATTTCAATGGAACACAGCTATACTCATTTCTCTATGTACTGCGTGAGACTGCTTTTGTGTCACCACAGCAGAACTAAGTAGTTGTGACAGAGATTACAGTCAGCAAAGCCTACAGTATAGCCCATTACTTGCCAGGCCAAGATGTCTCATTATATTCCTGAATATAATATAGCACTGCTAACTTCCACCATAGTCAGCAAATATATATCTAGTGAGCTAAACATTATTTCAGGCCTTGGGGATTTTCTTAGTCTGCTTGGGCTGTGATAACAAAATACCACAGACTGAGTAGCTTCAGTAATAGTCATTTATTTCTTACAGTTCTGAAGGCTGGGAATCCAAGCGGGGGCCAGCACGGTTGGGTTCTGGTGAAAACTATCTTCCTGCCTTGCACATGGTGGTCTTCTCATTGTGTGCTCACATGGCCTTTACTCTGTGTGTGTGGAAAGAGATCTTTCTCTCTTCCTTTTCTTATAAGGTTGCCAGTCCTGTCAGATTAGGATCCTACCCTTATGACCACATTTAACCTTAATACCTCCTAAAAACCCTACCTTCAAATACAGTCAACACAGGGGATTGGGGTTTTAAGGAATGAATTGTGGGAGGATACAATTCATTCCACAGCAGGGATATACAAGAACTAGGGATATTTTGGTGAACATATCAAGCAATTAAGTCCAATGAACTAATTCTTTAAAAAAGAAAAAAATATGAAGAGATCATTTCAAGAATTTGAGTGCTAAGTGGCAGAAAGAGGCAATAATTAAGGCATGGGGGTACCAAGGGCCTGAACCAGAGTGGTTGTGTTGGGAATTTAAGGCATTTTGAAACCAAAATCAGCAGAAGTTAATTCTCATTTGAGTGGAGGAGGATACACTGATTTCATAATGAATAATTTTGATTTTTTTCCCTCATAAATCTTTAAAATCTCTTGAATTCACAATTTCATTGTGATTTGCATTTCTCTATTTCTTTTGAAGATTTTTAAAAGAAGTGAAAGATCTTAGTTTCTGACTTCCAGGCAGGTGAGAAGCCCCACTGCGCCACTAGAGAGAGCATAGCTCTATATCAAAAGCCATTTTTAAGCCTCCAGTGACAATTCTTACACCTGTCAATCAGTTCCAGATCCACTAAATCCAGTTACTTCTAAGCTACAGCACATCACACACTACTTTAAAGAGCAAAGTGGTTTTTTTTTCAGTCTTCTCTCTTCTTAACTAAACCTCTTGGGCCTCTTTTCTTGCCTTATTCCGTTCTCCTTTATTTTGCTACTTTGTAGCAAAAAAATCTTATATATTACCCAATGTGTTTTTTGTTCCAAATTTTGATTATCCATAACCCTTTTTCTCCATTCAGGCAGAAACAGATAATGTTTTACTGCCTCAAAGAATGTATGACAAGCAGTCTGTAGATAAAAAAGGAATTAAATATTTGGCATTTGATTTCCAAAAGCCTAGGATCCTGAGTATAAATGATAGATTTGGAAGACCTTTTTCCTATTCTCCCACCCCTATCCCCCTACACTCAACACATACTAGATAAAGATTCTACAGGATTGGAGTAAGAATCTAGTGGATCTCAGAGAAAGTAATCTGCACCATTTTCACTTTAGCTCAAAACTCGGGGGGTATGATGGACAGAATAAAAATTCCATCAGGTTTGGGGTCTGGATAGCAGGAAGCCTGTAACTCCCAATCTCTAGAATATAGTGTAAGGAGGAAGCAAGGTCTCAGAATTCTCTCATACTTAGCATGGTAGGGGAGTAGAAGAGGACAGCACTGATCTGGCACCAAGTAGATTGTGAAGATCTTTCAGTCAATACAAGAAAGAAAATAAATACCTTTCTTTCTCAGTATTTCTGAGTATAAGCTCAGTAGCTATCAATCAGACCAAATTACACCCAGTCTTCAACATGATGACATTTGGAAGGCTCTAGAAACTTAGAACAAAGATGTAGAGGTAAAAAGAGGAGAAAGCCTTGTATTGATTAAAATTTAGTTTGCAGCCTCCAACAGGAAGAGGGTTCAAAACAGAAATCAAATTCACTCATTCATTCAACAAATATCTATTGTGTATGTACATACAAAAATAAATCTTAATTTAAAATAAACTTACATACGCTGAATATCTGAATTTGTGGCTTATGATTCACTCCTAGAACATATTCTTCCCTTTCCCATATTTTCCTTATAACATTTAACCTCTTTACATAAATTTGAAGTATATCTATCTTTCTCTAAATCTTATTCTATTGCATTTTTCTCATACCTGACACAAAGTCCATGTTATGTCATGGAAAAAGCTTACATATTAAAGTTCTCAGAAAATAGCAGTGATTAAGAAACAGCATATGGAAGTTACTTTAAATATACAGACATACATGTTACAGAATTCTTTTCATTTCTGATTCTTAAAAAATGTAAGCTTTTATAAATGTCATTGTTGTGTCATAAGAATCTGTTTTTCTAGTCTCAGAATATGACTTCAAATTTGCATAAATACATATTTCAAATTTGACAGTTTGGGATTTCTAACATATGCTAGCTTCCATATCAGTCACCAAAAATATATTTTAAGAAACAACTGGAAAAGTTTTTTATATCACCAAAAAGTATTTTTGGTCAATATGGAAAGCCAAGTGAATGTAGTAAGCCCCCCTCCAGTGCTAACTAAATAAAAAAGATAAAATGTTCAAAAAGCTAATATATATGTTGAGGATATAGCTTGGGAGTCAAAATTCTAGGCTCTGTATATAGCAGTAAGGTAGAAAGGCTGTTTGGTCTGAGAATATGGTACAGAAGCCAACTGCTTTAGACAAAAAGTTGGCAGAAGGATACCAGCACAGCAAACCTGCACTATTTGTAGGTGTGAGGACTGAATTAGCACTTCCCAAGAGTTTGGAAACCTTAGATAGAGAAAATAAAATAAGTCCTATACTAGTGAAAGCCACAAGACCACAGCAAAGTTAAACAAAACTGGCTCCTACAGGTTTCTTTCATAATTCAGGACACCTGAGACCAACACAGAAACAACTCACGCTGAAGATAAGCTCAGAGTCAAAAATTACAAAGTATGTCAGAAAACAAACTGTCAATGAAAAAGTACAAGTAGATCCATTAATGGGAAGAATTCACTTTTAAAGAACTACATGTAACTGAAAAGGATGTAAGAAACTTTAAAATAAATGTGTTAAAAGAGATTTTAAAAGAGGAATATAGTTAATAAGAACGGGATATAATAAAAATATAATAATGTAATAACTTTGGTATACAATGTATAAAAATACTGAATCACTATGTTGCACACATGAAACCAAATAATACTGTAAGTCACCTATAATTCAATTTAAAATATCTATCTAATAAAACAAAAAGAGAATTTGAATAAGAATCCAAATGGAGATTGTAAATCTGAAAAAAGTAAGGTTAAAGAAGACAGAATTAGCAAATTGAAAAAACTGCTAAAGGTAACAAACAATTAATCTGTAAAACTCTCAGGTTATTTTAGAGAGGCAAGATAGAGACTTCCTTCCAAAAACAACAAACTCGTAAAAAAAGAGATCATTTTGTGGTTGCCAGACGCAGTGTGGTGGGGTGGAACTGGATGAATGTGGTCATAAGGTAGAAACCCCCAGTTATAAGATAAATTAAGTACTAGGGATGTAATGTACAGTATGATAAATATAATACTACTATTTATTATATATGAAATGTGTTAAGAGAATAAATCCTAAAAGTTCTCATCACAAGGAAAAAGTATTTTTTTCTATTTCTTTAATTTGGCACCTATATGAGTTGAGACATGTTCACTAAACCTCTTGGGGTAATCATCTGATGATGTATGTAGGTCAAATCATTATGCTGTACACCTTAGACTTACACAGTGCTGTATGCCAATTTTATCTCAATAAAACTGGAAGAAAAAAAAATGACCAAAAAAAAAAAAAAAGATAAAACTTCCTTGACTCCTTCCAAGCACAGAGTAGAGCTATAAGGGGTTTTAGAAAGTCATCTAATTCAGCACTAAAATCAAGGAAAGAATCCCCCCAAAATCTCTTTCAAATAATACTGTACATGTTTCTCTAATAATTAAACTGTCTTACACTTCAGATTTGCAGTTCCCAACTTCAGTGCCAAATCACTAAAATGGGAACAACTTTAATACGTTTTTAAATTTTTTTCTTGGACTTATAAAGTCACTGACTGGTTCTCTGATAGGACTATTCTAAAACCTCTGCCATTTGTCATTGCTTTCAAATTCTTCCTAGATCTACCACCTCTCTTTTTCTAATGGCTTCTCACATTAAAAAACCCAAAACACAAAAAAAAACACCAAATTCCCTTAGTCTTGTATTTTGTTCCAGCTACTACCTTCCCTCTCCTTCCTGTCACAGCAAAACTTCTCAAGAGAACTGTCTCTACTTGTTTTCTAAACTTTTTCACTTCTGCAAATATTCTTCAACACATTCTAAGCTGTTACTAGATATTCTTCCATTTTCATCTTTCTTGATCTCTTGGTTGCATTTGACAGTGTTGATTATTCCCTTCTTAAAAAATTTTAAACATCTTGAAATGTTTGTCATGTACCTTAATTTTTATAATACACCACTCTTTTTTGCTTCTACTTTCCTGCTTGTTTCTCAGGTGCATCTTCATTATCCATCCCCCAGAATTGGACTTCTTTGATCCTTAGTCTTAAGTTGACTTCTCACATTTTTTCTTATCAATCTATACAATTTCCCTAGGCAATGGACCTACAGCTTTTGCTAGTAATGGTACGCAGATGACTTTCAGATTTGTAACTCCAGCCCTAGCCTTTCTTTTAAACTATATATCTTCTATATATCTATTTGATACTTCTGTTGTGATGTCTTAAAAGCCCTGAATTCAATATGCCTCAAACTGAACTCATAATCTCCTCTACATAACCGAATCACTTTTAACTTCCTTTAATCTACTGAATCCAACCCAGCTCTACAAGCTAATATTCTAGGTGTTATTCTCAACATTTCTTCCCAATTTATCAGTAAATCTATTTATCTTAGTCCTCAAATTTCTCTTGAATCCATTCCTCCCCTCCTATCTTTACAACTACCACTCTCTTCACCTGGACTACCTCATTAAACTACTAACTGGTCCCTACATCCTTTCTTGCATCTAACAATTTTTACACATTTTGCCAAAATAAGGTTCTCAAACTGCCATTCCTATCATTGCCACTCCAGGATTTAAGAACCTCCAATGCCTTCCTTTTGCTCTCAGGCTAAAGAACCAGCATCTATACAATGTGGTCCCTCCTACTCCACTCCAGCCTCACCACCTTCATCCCTCACCAGCTATGCCATTGCCCTCTGAGCTGTAGTCAGTCCGTCTTCTCTTCTCCTCTCCTCTTCTCTCCTCTCTTTCCTTCCTTCCTTCATTTCTCTTTCTCTCTTTCTTTCCACTTCCTTAAATGTACCATCCTCCTGCAGGATACAGATCTTGGCACACACCAGGTTGTTTATCTGGAATGTTGGGTCTTCAGATCTCTTTATCTAGTTAACTCCTACTCATTTATTGTATCTTGACTAAAAGACATTTTTGCAGGGAAGCCTTTTCTGATTCCTTAATCTAAAAGAGGTCCCCCACTTAATAAGCTCTCATAGCAACATGTACTTCTCTCTTACAGCATTTATCAGAGTTTGAATTTACATATTTGTGTATGAGAGCTTGATTAATGTGTGCTATTCCCACTATACTTTAAGTTTTGTGCCTAATACACTGACTGCTATGTAGTAGCCATTTAATTAATATCTATTGAATGAATGAGACATTATAATAATGTGTTTAATAGATTTCTAATGTTTGTAAATGCTTCAGTTTTTAAATTCTTTATTTCTAATTTGTTCTATTTTATTCTCCCTATACTCTAAATCTATTTGCATTGATTTTCTTTCTCGATTGGAGGAAAAGGGTAAGGGTTATAGCTGAGGAGTTGGAAACTCTTTGTAAACCTGGAGATTTTCCTGACAATGTGAGTGAAATCCTCCTTCATTTGTGTCACAATGAGGAAAAAAGAAAAAAAGACACCTGAGAATTGCTGCTCTAGATTGCCAACTAACAGATTATTATTTTTTAAAAAATGAAACAAAGTTCGAACAAGAACAGAAATAATCATGAGACACATCATACCTCTTTAGACTAGTCAGCAACATGTGACTAAGGAAAGTCACATTTTATTCACTGTGTTGTATCTACTGTGTGGTGTCCTAGTTTTAACCTTCCCTCTGGGAATAAGAAGCTTTTTAGATAAGTAACTATAACAAGCAGAAAGTAGAACAATCCAGTTCTCTAAAATAGTGCTTCAAGTTTAGGAGATATTATGTTCTTTATACTGATGGTTATATATATAAAAAAGATAATATTAGGCATAGCTTTATTCCAGTTTCATAGACATCCATAAAAATTCAGTTCATATACATAATATTTACTTTGGCTTTTCAAACATAATGCTGTGTATAATGTTCTAAATTAAATTTTCAAATGTTGCCTTACCTGTGGAAATTATTATGTTATTGACTGAATATTTATGTCTCTCCAAAGTTCATATGCTGAAATCCTAACCTCCAGTGTGATAACCAAGATAATCACTGTTAATATTTTATTATTCAAACTTTGTTCTTGGTATGTATGTGCATGATTTTTCACAAAATAAGATCATGGTAGATACATATTTTCCCACTGTGAACATTTTGCAAACCTGTATTCTTTTCTGTCTTTTTATAATGGATGCAAAATATTCTAGAGCAGTGGTTCTTAACTGGGATGATTTTGTCAAAAGGGGACACTGGGCAGTGGCTGGGGACATTTTTCATTGTTGTGACTGGGGATGTACAAGTGCTACTACTGCCTGTGCATCTCGTGTGTAGGGGCCAGGGATGCTGCTAACCATCCTATAAAGCACAGACAGCCCCCCAACAAAATGACCCAGTCCAAAATGTCAACAGCAACAAGGTTGAGAAATTCTGTTTCAGTGCAGAGCACATTTTAAATCCTGCAATCAATGGAGGATTAAATCAAACTACATACTGCACTGTCAATAAATTCTGAAGTTATAGTACTTTACTGCATTTTTTCTGTAGGGATGCATAAAGTCCGTTTTAATACTTCTAAAATTCTTTTTGATGTAATCTCTTTGGGTAGCTTTTGAAAAGCCAAGAAAAATCCTGGCATCCAATCCCTAAACATCCAGTTGTGAAAATACAATTCTTAAACTCAGCATTATACAATTTTCAGAGCACTTTGTATCTCTTTTTCCTAGAATTTATCACAATGTAATTTTACATTGATTTGTGTGTTTCTTCCACTAAATTATAACTACCACAGAGGCAAGGACCATGTGTCTTTTCTTACCATAATGTTCCCTAGCATAAGGCCTTGCACATACTAAGTGCTTAAATGTTTGTTAAATGAATTACAGTAGCAGCTAATGCAATGAAGGAATTACTTTTCATACTTTTGTCACAAAAACCAAAGAAAGCATAAATATAAGTAAAATCAAAGTGATGTATATTAATTTCAATTAATAGTGAAAAGTAATATACACATTATATCAAACATTCAATACTACAAGGAGGGTTCATCATAGTTAAAATGGCAGAAGAAAAACTACGAACATGTAGTCACACACATTACGCTTTGTGATTTTTTTTCATGAATGACTAACAATAATCTGGTTCACCCAGTAGTAGTTTTTGTTTGTCTAATTTCTATATTCACTAATTCATCTATTTACTCTTTATTTCGGATTAATACACAGATGTAGAAGACCAACCATGTTAAATATCTGATACCTTCAAATCAAGTGTTTTATTGCCCAGTATTGTTTTGTCTCTTTTAACTCTAGTAGGGATTACATTTAAAGAAGTCAACTAAAAACAAATATCTCAGTGGTACAAGATGAACAAAAAATATGTCAGTGATTTTGTGGTCACATCTTAAGCTCTTCCTTATTTCCATCAAAACAGATACATTTGCCTTCAGATAAATTTTCAGTATGAGCGAGATTTCTAAGTCAATCCTTTCCTCAGTAACTCAAATCTAATTAGAAGAAGCAAAATAGACAAAGCTAAAAATCTGATTGCAGATTTTCAAATCCTTAAAAATTTATGCTTCAGAAAGGCATAAGTTGAATTCACAATTTTTCCACTTATTGTATTTTGTGAATTTAGATAAATTATTTAACCTGAGTCTCAGTTTACTTGTCTATGCGATGGGACTAATACCACTTACCTTATAGGTTTGTTGTAAGAATTAAATGAGATCATACACATAACAATAAATAAAGACCCTGATGCAAGAGCACGTTAAATAAATAACCCTAAAGGCCATAGCATATTCTGGTAATATAATTCAGAATCTGATCTCAGATACCTAGGAAAGAAACATAAGACTATTTTGCTGTAATTTGTTACTGGTTAGATGTACAACGAAATGAATAGTGTATTTACATAGTTAAGTTTCCTATTCCTTGCCCAGCTATTACTGTCAAATTGAACAGAGAAGGATACCAAGACTATTTCAGTGGTATAAACCTGCTGAAGCCTACCATTTAACTTCTCTTCAGTTGGGCAAGGCTGGTTATCAATAACAGTACTCTCCTCTAAAGTGTGATAAATACAGACAAAACAAATAAGTTTGTACCCATCTATTCCAAAGACATCTTTTTATGCCTTTCCGTGAAATATACTACTTCTTCTTCTTCTTCTGCTTTTTTTTAAAGAGCATTAAAGAAGTTTTTCTATTTTTGCGGCTGTACTGGGAAGGAGCATGCCATTATGGTGGCCATGGTTTATTTTTCTGGCCCATGGATTTCAGTCAGGCAGTGAATGCCTGCAATAACTGAAAATTGATGGGTACCTCTAAGTTCCAAACTAAAGTTTTAGAAGTAGGCCATTACTTCACATATATGCCCAAACCATTCATGTTCCATTGAAAAATCAGCTTTATTTCAAAAATAAACTTTGAAGCTAGAAAATAAAGTTAGAGGTGGGCCATTGTGGCACTGACCACAATTTCCAAAGGCACATGTGATTTACTCTGATGTCCTACAGTTTAGCTGAACAGTGGCTTATTTGAAGAGCAATTTATCTCAGACGAACACATCAGGGCCCTCAGTAAGGTTTTTTTTGAAAATCACTTTTACTTCTGCTAAGGAAGGAGCAAACAAATAATTTTCAGGCTTTTACCTGAGCATGCAGGAATACTAAAAAGAGATTGCAGTGCTGCATGAGGCACAAAGGAACACAGAAGAGGTACCTCAAATATGCAACTCATGGGCTGCTGCTGGCAATGGAAACCCAGCACAAGGGAAATTTCAAGGAAAACAAAACTGTCGTGCATTTCCTCTTAAAAACTATGACAGAGAGGTGTGATAATTTTCACAGGGGAGAATATATAAATGAAGACAGTATGAAAATAGTAAAGGCATGCCCAAAAAGCGAATAGAGTAGGATATAGTTAATTTAACAATGTGTCACTAGATGAATTGTGTGAAATCATCCTTTAAAAGAAGTGAAAGGCATCAATAAAGAAAGGAGAGAAAGGGCACACGAGAGATAAGAATGGTGCAAGCGAGGCTATAAACAAGGGAATTAACAATCTGGATGTAGGTGTGTGACAAATAGTAGAGGAAGTAACAATAAATAAATATGGGTTGGCAGCAAGTGTCAGCAGAGGATATACAGATAGGTTTTCATCCCCTTCACACAAATTCTCTCCACATAAGACATCTGGAAATTTATAACAGAAAAGGAAAATAAAAGTGGGAAAAATAAGTGGAATGTCATGCATACTAAAAAAAGGTGCATGGACTTGAATGCAAACATTTCATTTCTAATTTATAATGTGGCTGGAATACGATAAACTCTAAAGACTAGTACTATAGTTAGAATTCAACCTATAAATAACAAACACTTAGATGTTTTGTCTATTGTGTAATTAAACTCAAAATAAGGTAGAGAATTGTTTAAAATAATGCTAGCTGAAAGGAAAGGCAAGATTTGAACACCAACTTCATCAACTTGTGAATCTAAATGAATCAACACTGGAAACTAATAAGGAATATAGATAAATTTACAGTTAACAATATTTGTAACCAAGGTTTCTTAATCTGTGATCCATGGATAGAATGGGGAGGGGGTGGTGTCTATGAACCAGGATGGGAAAATAAATTGTGTATCAATTTTTTCTAACCTCCATTTGAAATCTATCATTTCCTTCAAATGATGAATGTAGGAGACAAACCTCAGCAGTATTAGCAGTGTCTGTGACTTTGAGACCAATAGAAATGACATTACAATTACTGTAGATATTCCTGTATATCATTTACACTCATCACTTTGATGACTTTACAGTAAGAATTAGATCCACTACCAGGTCCTGCCTTTAAAAAGAAGCACATATTTTGACTGTATCAATTTTTTTTTATTATTTTGATAACTTTTTTGATTTAATTAGTTTTTGTCCATGTATTTTCTCTTATGCATTTAAAATATTTTTTAAAAGTTTGCTAAAGAGGTCTGTGGCACAAAAAGTTTAGGAACCTACAGTCTAAGTATAAAATAAGTGCAATTTGTTTACTATAGTTCACAATCTGTTAATAGAACCTGTAGGGACAGATATGTTTCAGAAATCAGATTTTTAAAAATTTCAGGTAAGTAAAGAAAGTGCGTAAAATGGAATGCCCTAGCACAGTCTGGGCAGTGCTCTTAAATCAAACATAAAATATTTTCTTCAATAAAACATATAAAAATATACACTACATGGAACAAATAAAAGCAATACATAGTTTCCCTTTACTTCAATTCAGGGTTTACTGCTAAACACTTTTAGATCAGGACAAGTTTGGTGATCAAATGAATTATGAAAACAAAAAACTTTGGCTTTTTCAGGGGTTTTTGAATTTTAGAACTGTGATACAGACTGTGGTCTTACTTTTATATACATGAATAAATATTCATCAGTTCTGCCATCTTCCCTATTTATATCTACTTCCCCCCATAATTCTGAATTAATAACTTTTTTTTTCTCTGCATTATTTAAATTTTGTTAGTAGCATGTTTTCTTAAAAGTTTGGTCAAAGCAATTAGATTTGTAGCAGAATGTCATCGTAAGTCTTTTATTTACAAATCACGGAATTCAGGTGATGAAATTTTGATAATAGGTTATCGTTCTGAGTGAGAAAGATCCCTTTTACAGAGGACTCTGATGTTTCTGGCTGTAGCCACCTACAATATTCTTGGCTCATTCTCAGTTTAGCTATTAATAGAGCTTCTTTGGTAATCATCATAGAATCCTCCAGCACATTTTTTTTTCCTGTGTGGCACTGACACATATTAAGATTGTCCACTAACTTATGACCCATTTGGGGAAAAACATGTTATTTTGCCAAAGAAAATAGATATTGGAAAGAAAAAGCAAGAAGAGAAAAGGGAAGACATATATTTTATAAACCATCAAATTGTTTTAAAAAAAAGAAAAGCCACATAACGTAAACAAAGCACAATAAACCTGCTCTGCTGGGAAATCAGACTAGCAAACAAGACTGACATAAACCAAACAATGGCAAGCACTGGGTAAAAGGTCTGCACAATCATACCACAAAAATGAACAAACTGTGTTTGAAAGAAACAATATAGATGACTCTGCTTAGTAACCCAAAGTTAAATCAAAACAGTAATCTCAGAAAAATAAGCTCTTCACATAAAATATAAACTAAAACTAAATAATATATTGATCACACATATGTGTAGTGTGTATGAGACATGAAACTAACACAAGGCAAGAAATATAGTTAACTGAGGATATTCTAGTTCCTGGGTTGAGCAGTGGGTTTATGAGGATTCATCAAATCATTAATAAAAGCAAACAAACAAACAAGTAAAATGAAATAAGTAAAAGTGCATAAATCAATTATGATATTTTGTCATAAACCATGGATTATGAAAAATTCAATTTTGGGCAGCCGAGGAAAAAATGTTTTACACTAAAAAAAAGTTTACAGGTCTTCATGAAGCCATTTTGTCAATTGATTTTTCACTTCATAGCTGCTAATCAAAATATGAGGGAGGATAAATTAAGAAATGTCAGTAGTAAAAAGCCTCTTTTCCTAGTCAACTTTTAAGAACATTTTATCTAGTGATGTGCTAGAATCAGCTTAAAGAGCCAAATGTGCACATCTCTTCCCAATTCTCCATTCAGTGATTTCATATTGGTTGCTTGAAACCAACCATGGTGATTTATACCATGTATTTATACCATGGCAATCAGCAAGTACTACAAGTCAGAGCTTTTTCCCCTGGAGAAATATTTATCAGCATACCACTGATTTTATTGAAGTATAACTTACATAGAAAAAAATTCACAAATGCACAATGAACTCTAACAAACTGAAAACACCTGTGCAACCACTATCTCCCACTATCTGGCTTAAGAAATAGAACCTTACTGACAGCCTGAAGGTCCCTTTCATGCTCCCTCTCAAAAAACCAATTTGCAGACAGGTGGCTCATTCAAAATCACAGAGATGGTAAGTTTCAGAGCCAGGACTTATCTATAAGGCTCTTATACAATGCCATTTTCATTGTCATCATATTTATTTCATTGTCATCAGTTTTATACTTGTTGGGATTCCCATAGCACAGATTATATGAATTAACAGCTTCTACAGAAGCACTTATCTTGCAGTGGGAGTTTTTGGTTGGGCAGACATCACTGTCAGTATAACAAAAACATTCTTTTGGAGAACCTGGAGAAGGTTAGAGAGAAAATAAAAAGTACTGTTTGCTCACAAAAATGTTGGAGAATGCATTTTAAGGGCTTTAATGCTCAAAATAAATCACTCAAGGCTAAAGTGAACTTTCTACATGACAAGTATGAAATAAACAAAAATCCTCTGCTACTCATGGAAAGGTCTCTTAATGAGCACATTTCTCATTCATCAAGGTCATTTTGTTTCTGAAAATTAATGCTACATAAATATTTCCCTTTTTAAGAAATGTGAAGCAATTAACTGAGACTTTGTTCATAATTAAACAAAGTGTTACTAGTAAACTCCATATCTAAAATTCACATTCATTGGTTGGACTCCGTGCCACAGTAATAGGAATGAGTCTTCAATATCTACAAATCCCTTGGCAGGGTGGGGGTATTAACTCTGCTGTTCAATTTTGACACATGGAAAAAGCAATATACGAGTAATTTGGCACATTGAAAGCAATCAGCACAGCACCCAAAACATAGGTAACACTCAGTAAATGATGGTCTTGTCACTCTCCTAATTCTCCCAGGCTGCTTTTACTTATTTATGTGTAAAGCAAAGGGAAGGAAGCCAATTTAAAGAATGGTTAATTCAATAGCCTTATACTTACCTTTAAAATACATGTATCATTTTCTCTTTTCAATTTTTTTATTTATTTGATTAAAGTAGTACGTATCCTTCAGTAAGTTACCACTTTCAGTAAAGGAAGATCACAGGGGGAATACTATCTGAGATGTAAAATCTGCTAAAGACAACCAAAATGTAGAAAAATTTTGGTAAGTATAAAAATAAAACAGCAATTAAAAGGAGTTCCTGAGAATAGGAATGAAATTGGCCATGAGGTCAGTAACAACATAGTTTTGTTTTCTGGCCAATAAGACTCTAACTGCATCAACTAAGTAATGTAATCCAGTTGTCATACAGTACGAAGACACCAAGATAAAAAGAACCAAGCTTCCAGGCTTCCAATTTTGGTTCCATCACTTCCAGCTAAGTAACCTTGGCCAATGACTTAACTTCTTCGTTAAGTCATGTTTTCTCATTTACAAAAGAAGAAAACAGAAGTTTTCTTCATAGGATTCATGAGAGGACAAATAAACTAATATTCATATGGTGCTTAGATTAATGCATACAAATCAGTAAAAGCTAAATGTATTTTTATTACTTCTTAAGCATATTAGAATTTTCATATTTATGGATACTACCTTAAATTTTTCAAGAATATAAATAAATGTTAATCATGATGTTTGACCAAAATATCCTTTAATTTTTTTTATCATTCACTATATATACATAGCCAACAATCTTTTTCAAAATATGAAGAAGTTGTTTTAATATATAATTATCAATAATTGAATACATATTTTGCTGATTTATATCTTACTAAATGATATTAATTGATATTAAAATATTTCTAAAAGTACTACTTATAGTATAAAATAACAAAAACTTATTAACTATAATGCATGACTTGAGAAGACTTCTTTTCCTTAAATACGTTGCTGTGGGATAAGTACTGCTATCTTGGCTGAAAAGGTGGCTGACAGATGGAATGATACATACAGACAATGATCAGACCACACAAAAAAACAGAACTCTGATCCATAATCTGCAGCAACCAGCCCAAAGCCAACCCACTCATTATCTACAGTAATCGGTCTAGGAAGTCAGACTATTATTTCCAGCAACTAGTCCAGGAAGTCAAGACATAACCCCTGAAACTATCAGCCCAAAATGGCTAGGGCTTGATGAATAATGGACAGCTTCTCTAATTTATGTCCTCATTTTAACCTAGGACCAACTGAAGAAAGCCAAATAGAAACCCCTCACCAATCACATAGGATGCCCTGCATCTAGTTAGTCCATCTACAGCTTCTCCATGCCAACAGGCTCCAGTCAGGGTACTCCCAAAGCCTTCCCATGTTGCTACTGTAAAGATTTTCTGCTCATCCACCTGCCTTTGGAGTTTGACAAATGCAAGTGATGGTGGCTGGCTCTCTGGCTATATAGCAAGTTCGGACTAAGTAGCTACTGCATTTTCTCATTTGGATGGGCTTCATTTATTTTCACATGGTTACAAGAGACCCCCCTAAGGAAAAAAATGGCTATTTAAAGTATATTTTATAACATTTCATCAGATAATGGCATTCTTAGAAAGAAACAGAACTGAGGGGAGGGGGAGCCAATGAGTTTATTGTGTCTAAAGGTCTTTTTCTTTTTTTTTCAGATAAAATTGAGAAACATTCTGTAACATCACAGAAAATATAATATTCTGAGAACCAATGAATAAAATATATTGGTATTAGAGGTATGTAAAAGGACACAATTGACAAATGAAGTCACTTCAATCCAAGGTTGTGTTGTAGGCAGAAGCATGATACATTAAGTGATTAGTGAAATTATTTCTGAGCTTACAACAGAACCACTAGAAAGCTAAAACTGTTAAATCTTCTATTTCTGCATGTACTGAAATAAATCTGTATGACATCAATGAAATGCATCTTCTTTATGCTCTCTCCTATTTGGAGCTTTGGAATACTCATTTGCATTCAGTATGCATTCAGAATGAGTATGACTGCTGGATTAAATCTGACCCATGATAAAGAAGAGAGGAGGCTGAGCCAATACTCTGGATGATTTAATAATTAGGGAAGGAAGGAACATACAATAATGCAAACAACAGCACTTGCTACGTGGAAGGCACTGTGCTAGGAAAACTGTATATGATTTTCCTTTTAAGATATATGCTACCGTTCCCATTTTACATATGAAGAAACTGAGGCTCAGAGATGAGATATTAAACAAACGTGACCTAGTCATCCAGCTAGGTAGTTGTAGAACTATGGCTCATTCCCAAATTGATCTCATGCCAAAGCCTTTGCTCTGTACTACATATGTTCAACTATCTCCCTAGAAGTAGTCATCAACAGAGGGAAACAGGAAAGTCCATATAATAAGTTAAGTATCAACACTGAAAGGAATTGGGGGATTGGTTATTCTAAATGAATAGATAACTTTACAAATGGGGAAACTGGAGCCAGAGAAGTGATGTGACCTACTCAGACAATATCAGTAGTGGAACCCAAGACCTAATCAAACATTGCAGAAATTAATTTCTTTCTTACTTAAATATGAATTAATTCATTAAAAAAGACTTTTAAAATAAATAACTCTTTGAAATCAGTCATAATAAAGTATTAGAAAACAATGAAAAATTCAATAATACGGGAATGATTAAAGAAATTATGGAATAACCATACAATGGAGTATTTTGTAGCCACTAAAAATGATGATGTATGTCATAGACTTGGAAAAAACTGCCATGAAGTTAAGTTGGGGGGAAAGCAGTTTATAAGACTATGCAGAATTATGCTATTTGGTAAAATGTCTATAAAGTCTACATGAATAAATTTGTGCATTACATAATATGTGCATATAGATATACACACACTATATTCTTAAATTTATTTGTGTTTACAAAATTGTACATGTGTAAAATCTATAAAAGTTAAGGATTTATTCCAAAATGTTAACAATAATTCTTTTTTGGTGCTAGAAATAGGATTATCAGAGGCTTTGATTCTTTTCATACTGTTTAAATTTTTATAATGGGCATATAATATCTTTATAATCAAAACAAAACAGGGGGAGGGTATATAGCTCAGTGGTAAAGCACACGCTTAGCATGCACGAGGTCCTGGGTTCAATTCCCAGTACCTCCATTAAATAAATAAGTAAACCATGTAAAATTACCCAACCCCTGGAAAAAAAAAATAGAAAGCTAGTTTAATTATGAAAACAATTATGTCTGTGTTAAAGAAACTGTACCTTAGCCCAGGATATTGTCTAAACTTTAACATATACAACCAAATAAATAACCAAACATCAACTGTTGAACATATCTGCCTGTATATCCTACAAATATGTCAGTCTCAACGTGTCCGCCCACTCCTTACCTCGTTCCCTTCCCAAACTGTTTCTCAACGTGTATTCGATTCAAGGGAAGAACATCCTCAATTCACCGACCAGAAAACAGTGATCCCTCCTGTCTGTCTTTCACCATTGCATCTAATTAGTTCTCAAGGGCTCTCAGGACTCAGTTTTTCTCAAATTTGTTGATCTCCAATGTCATTTTAACCTCTTGTCAGAATTTCTAAAATAACTTCCTAACTAGTCTTCTGACTCTCCTGTAGATCTTACTGCTTTGTTTCTCCTATTTACCCTTTACATTTTGGCTATACTGACTTCAAAAACATGATCTCATCAGGTCACTCTTAATCTTGTTTTAGATTTCCTAGCAAGGCATAAAATTGTTTCTTAATTCTGGCCTCCATATTTCTTACCATCTTGACTCCCAGTCAGAAATGTCCCTGTACTCATCCTTCTACCAATGTTACCACTTTCTTACGGTTACTCCCTGAATAGGCCATGGGCTCTCCTTCCACTCTTCTCTGCCTCACCTCCTAGTCAACTCCTGACTGAATGTCCCACAAGACTTCATTTAAAGATTCTCAGGAGGAAAGCTCTTCTGAGCCCTCACCTTCCCGTATAGAGTTGGCTGTTTCTCTGACATCTTGTGCATACTTCTTTTATGACACTTGTCACAATCCATCTCAGTTATTAGACTGTGAGCTTGTAAGGGCAAATACTATGTCTTTTTCTTTATTTCCCTCACCCTGAACAGAGTGCTTAAATATATGAAACACATGAAGAATTTGGAAGCTTTACTAATTGTCAACATTTTTTATTTTTTAGATGAATAATTTAAGAATTTTTTTTAAGAAATAAGGATCCAAAATTCATGTAATGGCTGATTAATTTTTTTGAGAAATGTTTAAAAAAATTCAGTTCAAAGCAATGTGACCTTTCTTTAGAAATACAGGAAGTATGGTTTATCCATAGAAAAAAATGTAATACAGAACAACTGTTTTTTTGGTTTTTTGTTTTGTTTTGTTTTGAATGGTTCATACTTTTATTTGTATATACCACTTCACACCATAATGGTACCATGTTCAAGCACCCATTGTAAGGAATAAATATTATCCTTCAACAAAGCAGTTTACAATTCTTGCTAGAGAGGTAAATACAGTGGTTGGTAATTGGCAAAGTGGCCTATAAGGTGCTTTCACAATTTCATAATTAGTACTAAATGTTAATGATAATGAGAGCTCACAGATATATGATGCTTTATGGTTGAAAATCACTTTCACTTCAATTATTGCATTTTATTATTACAATCTGCTCTATGAGGTAATTTATTCTTCCTCTTTTTTAACATTTTTTATTGATTTATAATCATTTTACAATGTTGTGTCAAATTCCAGTGTTCAGCACAATTTTTCAGTCATTCATGGACATATACACACTCATTGTCACATTTTTTTCTCTGTGATTTATCATAACATTTTGTGTATATTTCCCTGTGCTATACAGTGTAATCTTGTCTATCTGTTTTACAATTTTGAAATCCCAGTCTATCCCTCAGAACAACTGTTGAAGATGACTTCTGAGGGTGGGTTCTCCTTTTGTGAAGGCCAGGGTATCAGCTATCATTTCAAGTAACTCAGATGTATTGACCAATGACTTTCTAAGGTCCCTTAAGAACCTGTGAATCCAAGATAGGACATATACTAATGGCTAGAGAAAAACATGGGAATTAAAGTTTTCTACACTATTGCTGTGTACCTTTTCTTAGGCATTTTGTTTTATGCGATTTGCTTAAAGCTTGCCATCAACTGTAACTAGCTAAGTTCATTATAGTATACAATAGCCAAACAAAAAGACTATATAAAAAGAATGGATAATCTTAGGAGACTGGCCTGTATTTTCACTATGGCTTGCTTTGTGATCGAATCATTACAAAAGCTAGTTTTACTTGATGAGTCCATTTATAAATTCATTTTCCTCCAGCTCAAACTCTCCTAAATCTTTTTTGTAACCTAACATAGTACAAAAAGCATGCTGCAAAATGCCAGAGGTTTTCTGATGTCCCCAAGGCACAAAATACTTTATTGCTATTTAAGTAAAAGAAGAAATAAAGTAAATAATTCCTGTTGAAGACCCATACATTGCCAGACGCAAGGCACTAGTATGTTTCTGTCAGGCTCTAAGGAGACGGAATCATTACATGAAATACCACCTCCACAGTTTTCACCTTCCCCTTGTCACCAGGCCCTATTTATCACCACTCTGGCACTGCTTCTTAAACAGCAACTTCCGAGAAAACAGTTAAAGGTGGGCTTCGAATAACTTTAGCTCTCCAAAGGGTTTAGCTGTCTAATGGTGTTAGCTATCTCTAAGCTTTAAATCTTCACAATCTTTATTTTTCAAACTTTCATGTACCTAAATACAATTTTAAAGTATCTTCCATTTATTAAAGGTGAAGTGGTGAACTCTGGGCCTAGTTTTCAGGCTCAGAACACTCAAATGTTCATTTCTACTTTTTAAGATAACATTAGTGTAAGTATTAAGAATATGTGAAGGTTCAGGAAGAAGATCTACTACTGGTAAAGGCAAATTTCGTACAAAAATAATTTTAACTTCGATGACAATACCTTGTATTTATCAAATGCTTAGTATATGCAAGGTCCTGTCCCCAAATTAAAATATATCACATCATTTAATCCTGACAATAACCTTAGGAGGTGGGCACTATTATCTTCAATTTACAGACAGGGACACAGAAACCCAGAGACACTGACAGCTAGAAACTGGAAGAAAGAGGCAGGACTAAACAAAACTGGTCTGATTCCAGATCCCAAGTTCTTGGCTGGCTATATGCTAAGCTTCTTAACCTCTTAGATTCCTATGTGATATCTAATTAAAAAACAAACAAACAAACAAAAAACTCACAATGGCTGAAGGTGGTAAAAAGGTACAAATTTCCAGTTATAAAATAAGCCAGTCCTGGGAATGTAATGTACAGCATGGGACTGCAGTTAATATTACTGTACTGTATGTTTGAAAGTTGCTAAGAGAGAAGATCTTCAAAGTTCTCATCACAAGAAAAAAATTGTTAAGTATGTATGCTGATGGATGTTAACCAGACTTGTGATGATCATTTCAAAATACATACAAATATCAAATTATGTTATACACTTGAAACTAGTATATTATATGTCAGTTACATCCCAATTAAAAAATGAATCCCCATACTAACTACCCTATAATAATTGTTTATGTCTTTGCCCTCTGATTAATAAACTCCTTGAGGATAAAGATTCAGTCTTAATTATCTTTGCATTCCCAGGATTGAGTGCAGGGCATGGCACATTTAGGCACTTCAGTGTTCATTCATTCATTCATTCATTTAGTAGATATTTGTTGAACCCTTAATATATGTTAGCACTGGGACAGTTGCTGGAGATAATGACTGTGAGCAAAACCAGACATAGCCACTTCCCTCGCGTAGCTTACAGCCTAGTAGAGAAGACCTTAAGTAAATAATCCTTCTGATGAAGGATTAATTAAATATTGAGATAACTGCTCTGAAAGAAGGAAATAAGCTCACTGAGGCAAACGACAAAGGAATCTGATATAATTTTGTGGATGCAGAAAGACTTCCAAGGAAGAAATCCTTTAGGTTACACATGAAGGATGAATAGGATTAAAACGGCAAAATGGTGGGGGAGGTTGAAAAGCCTCCCTGGAGAGAACAGAGAGCTAGGGGAAGAGGGCAGCAATATGAGGCTAGAGAGGCAGACATGGGTTGACCAGGCTGGTTTTCTCAGGCCAAGTTAGAATTGAGATATTTATCCTAAGAGCAAGGAATCTATAGCAGGTTTCTAAGGAGGGAGTTGATATCTATGTTAAGTAAAAATCACTCTGGCTGCAGTATGGAGAAAAGACTGGCAGATAAGAGGTTTCCCATGTGATCATTCCATGCTCAGTAATGTGATAGGCAATGTAAAAAAAAAAACCCTGAGATTTATAAAGCTGATAAACAGCTTTTTTAAATAACCAAAGGAATTTTGCTTAATGCTTTTATAATGATTTGACTTATAAGAAGCGATTTACATTTACATAATTTTTGCTTTTTTCAGCTATGTATGTACAACTTACTTATTCAATTAATATTTATTAAGCCAGGTACTGTAATGTGCCAGGCAGAGTTCTAAATACTATGGTTACAGGAATAAAAAAAGACAAAACTTTCCCATGAAGCTTGCCCTCTAATGGAAGTGAAGGATAATATACAAGTAAACAAGTGAAAAAAAAAAGATAATTGCAAGTAAAGATAAGTGCTACCAAGAAAAATAAAATAGAAATAGGTTGAAAGCTATGAGTGGTCAGAAAAGGCCTCTCTGAGAATAGAACAGAATTTGATCAAAAACAAAAACAGCTAGTCACACAGAGACTGGGAACAGCAGAGGCAAAGATCTGAAGGCAGGACAACATGTGAATATAACTAGGAAACAGCAAAGAGACCAGTGTAGTCGCAGTGAGCGAGGAGGAGAGTGGTAGACGAACAGTCAAGAACACAGGCTCTTCTTGTGGGGGCAGCAGATCATGAGGATCCTGAGGAACGAGTAAGGAGTTTATATTTTATTGTGTGGCATACTCATTACATGGCAATGGGAAGCCGTAAGACATCCTGATACAGAACAGCATGCTCTGATTTACGTGACTGCCATGGGGTTGGGGGATAGACTCCAGGGAGCAAAAATAGTAGCAGGAAGATAAACTGAGCTGGTACAGTGGTCTAGGCAGGTGACAATGGTGATTTGATTACTGGTGGAAGATGAAGAAAAACAAATGGATTCAGAACACATTTTGAAGATATAACCAACTGTACCCGGTTGACAGAAAATGTCTATTTTCATTAGATTACAGGAGTTTACTATTTCAAGGAAACCTAAAGCAAATACTTTTACAAATGAAAGAATTTACCCTTAAATCACCCATAATATAAATTCAGACTTTGACAAATTAGGCTTGTTTAAAAGCAGAGTATGTCTGTATTATTTTATTTAATTCAGGGTTTTCCCACCTTTAAAGGTGAACACAGGAGTTATAATGGGTGAACTTCACTTACTAAGAGCACTTCTAGGATAAAGATTTGAGAGAAAAGTGAAAGCTACTCCAATACTAACTATATCTTTTACTCTAATTTCTCATAGGTCTTCAATTTTCCCTGTCCATAAAACTCCCAGCACTCCACTGAATCTACCAGGTTCATGGAATAAATACAACACACCTGAGTCTCCAGTTAGAGATCATTTTTACAGACCGAAAAACTGCAACCTGAACAATATTTTTTAACAAAAATAACATTAAGTTTAATTTTATTATTAATATTTTTAACAAACTGTTAAACTCCAGGGGATCAAATTTTAACCTAGTTATTTCTTCAAAACTAAGTTTCCTGTAAAATTTCTGAGTTTTTATCTTTTTCTGTCTTTTAAGAAAAAGGAATATTAGTAGTCCACTAATTTACAGAGAACATTATTTCAGTTGTGATGCTTAAATGACAAGAGGGTTGTAAAGGATGCAAAAAAAAAAAAAACAACTCATAGAAATTAAAAACTCAACTGACAAATTTCTCATAAAATATTTTAGAGGAGACATAAACTCTACTGACAAACCTTAAACTCATGGTATTAAGAAAAAACAACTTGTAGAATGGAAGTCTACAGCTTCATAAATGTTTATAGTCTAGCAAGTACAAATATCAAAGTCACCAAATTCAGATGTGCAAAAATGTAATGGTTTCTCAGCAAGTGAATCTAGTATATTCAGCTCTCACTTGCTCTGTGTAAACTAGGACAACAATCTTCAGGGCAAATTATTCGCTTCCAGTTCAAAGCTTGGTTTCTTTGTGTGGTAAATAGGATTTTCCCTTAGTACCCTATCTTTCCCTTCTGCCATCCTTGATCCCTGAGAGGACTTGGGGAGCACAGAGCTTACCTGACTCAGGGCATCTGAGGTGGGAGAGAGGAGGGTAAATGGCCCATGGGTGTCCTCTGTCAACACAGACTCTGGGGGCTGTGGGTGGGGAGGCAGGTCTCCTTCTCCTAGTGTGAAAGAGGTTTTTATATGCTCTCCAAGTGCAAGAAAAATGAGCCTCTATATCCACCCTTCTTTCCTTTTCAGTCAATTGTTTATGCCATAAAGTTCATGTTTAACTCTTTGTCTTTGGGATCTCTCAAAACTTTTCTGTCAAAAAGTCCAGTTTTCACAAATCAAAATTATTTGCTTTCAAGACTATTGTTTTTGCAGAGAATTAAAAACGTCATCATCATCAACAACACAAAACAAGCAAGCAAGCAAGCAAGCAAGCAAGCAAGCAAACGAAAACCCAAAAGCTCTACGTCACTGAAGTCTTCTCTGATCTGCGTTTGCCCTCTGCTTGTAGACAAGGCACGTGTAGCCAGCAGCCAGCTGAACCGTGGAGGGAAAACAGGAAGGGGTACACACAAGAGGGACCTCAGTTAAAAGCTCAGAAGACTACCCACTGCACTGAGACTCCCGAAGGTCAGTTATATCACTGACAACCACAGGCCTAGGAAAGTTAAATTAATTTTTTATATCTTTAATTTAGAGTGTAGTATAACACTAAAAATTAAGAACAGCAAATTCATTTGGTTGCTTGGGTTGTTAAAAGTATTTCAAATGTGACTATTTCTCATTCCTTAACATTTGAAGGCATAAATTAATGTAATAATAGTTACTGCAATGTAAGAATCACCTACTGGGTGCCAGGTGCTGAGCTCATCCTCCTCACACAGACCTCTGTATGTGTCAAGAAAGCTTTCAAATACAATAAACGGAATAACTGATTATATATAACTTAAACAAATTATGGTTTATTTTCTCATGCACTAAAAGTCTAAAATTGCAGGCTGCAAGACAGCTCCCACAGCTTGAGGCATAGTGTTGTTTAAGGCAGGAAAAAGGGGAAGTGTTTGGACCAGCCACATCTGTCCCTTTTGCACACAAGAAAAAGCTTTTCTGGAAGGTCCTGGGAGATTTCTGCCTATTTTTCACTGATTTGAATGATACTGTTTAGCCAGTTAGCTACGAGAGATTAGAAAAGTTTGCTTTTAGGGTCTGTTTGTTTTGTTTGATGTTTTTGGGAGGAGCCCTCCATAGGAAAGGCAGGCAGGGAAGGAGGAGGCTGGAAACAAGTACTAAATTAGTGAACTAACAATGTCTGCCACAGTTGCATTTGCTTATCTCCAAAATTATATATTTGATGATAAAAATACAACTAGGAGGGGCCAAAATGGAAGTCTAGTTTCTATATACTTAATAAAATGTTCATCATCCAATCTTTCATTCATTCTTACTGAATTCCTATGTGTACAAACTAAAAAGAATTTTTTCTTGTAGAGCTGCAGATCTTTCTGGATAGAAGTAACAGTAAAATTGTGTGGTGTGGGCAAGAGAGAATGTGTGTCAAGAGATGAGTGATGCCATCAGGGAGAGGGCAGAGGATCAGGGCAGGTTTTATAGTAAATCCCACTTTTAGTGTGTAATCACTGGATGAAAGATCTGCAGTAGCCTGTCATCAAGTTTCCACAGGGAAGGTAAAACCAGTAACTTTGTGCCAGGTACTCTGACACATGTTAGTGTGTGAAACTCTAAAACCCAGTTTACAGATGGGATATCAACAGCTCATACAGGTTAAGGCTCCCATGGTCTCTATTATAAACATACTATGCCCTCAGCATTTTGGCATATGGCCTGCCTGTCCTTGTCATACAGTTGAGCTAGAATGCTGGATTAAGCAACATTATTCAGATTTATTTCATAGAGGATTCACCCAGAGCCTTTATTATACTGAGCTGTATTTTGACTGTCCAAAAAGAAGACATAGTTTACAGAATATTTCCATATTTAGTATACTATGAAAACATGTTAACATTTTTGCAAAAAGCTAACTGAAATGCTGCTATATATTATAGTTCTAGGTGTTATTTATTATGCTGATGGTTAATGCAGAAGAAGGGCAGAGTCATCACTTGCTATTCAATCTATTTGGTTCCTGAATTCAGAGAGTGAGGAATAAGAACCTATAGAGAAAACATGTCTCTCCAAAAACATGTTCAAATCTATTTGGCTCCTGAATTTAAAGAGTAAGGGATCACTGTATATTTTGAAAAGCAGTACTTGAGCAATTTCATCCAAGATTTGGAAAGGTAACATCCAAAAAAATATTTTGTTACAGTCAGCAAACAACTATAATCTCAAGTAGAACTTTTATCATGTTTCTCATTTTAAATGCACATTTGTTCTAAATGAAACAACGAATCTGCAAAGTAAGCATTTGTGGATGAATATAATGCTTATTTTTGAGATGATAGTTATTTATATCCAGGCAGATACACTATAAAATATTCATTGGCACTAGCATATCTTTAAGAGAAAGATAACAGTTCCATGACAGAGGGCACTATGTTTCATAAAATCTCTGATTTTAAAATGCTTTTATCTGCCAAATGAAGTCAAATTAATAATTCAACGTGCACTAAAATGCCACAATCAATACAACAGCTTCTAACTCAACTCTGAGGAACAATACTTTAGAAGACAATTACCTTATAAAATATATTCCTCTTTCGTTTTGAACCAGACACATAAAAAATAGTAAGCTTTTCTAAAAAAGAGCAATATTTACTAGCAGACAGGAAAATGCAACATATAGCAAAAGCAGTTACTATCAGGAGCTAAGTTAGCTGTCTATAAACGACAAATGAGACCTGGGAAAAAACAGCCTGAAGCAAAGATTCTCAAACATTAAAAAGCACATAAATCACCTGGGGGCACTTACTAAAATACAGATTCTGATCCAGCAGGTAGAGTGGGGCCTAGGACAGTGTATTTCTAACTCATTCTCAGGTGATGCTAATGGTACTATTCAAGGGACCTGACTCTGAGTAGCCAGATCTTAAGTATACTATCTGTAAAGTCCCTATATCCGGGATGCTGTTGACATACCTCCACTACATGAGTTACAACAATGCCCAAATCCCTTCTTTAAAAAATACTGTTATGCTTAACTGGTATGAGAAGCAGTGGTTAAGTGCTCCAAAATCAAAATCAAACAAATAAAATACCTAGAAAGCACCAATCACCATTATAATCTTGAAAATTATAAAAATTTCAACTGATATTTGAGAATGGGAAAAAAAGACTAATTTGAATACTAAAAACTCTGAGATCGCTTACTGAGGAGATGCCAGTCTCCCTAGATGAAAACTGAAATGTCTACCTAAAAGATCTGTGAATCTCTGAGGGGATAATGACAGCATAACAAATGGACAGGAGAAAGGATGTGGAGTTAAACAACATGTATGAACCAACAGTCACTTCTAGGAATTAATCCGGAGGAAATGACAACATTAGAGGTATATGCGAGGTATATGTACAGAATAGGTTGTATCAGCCAAAAAGTGTGTATTTTTAATCAAAGTGTCCAAAGGGAATTGGTTAAATAAATCTAATGGTTTATCAATAAAATGTATTAATCTATTTTATTTCATCCATAAAATGAAATACTAGGTGACCAGTAAAACATTGATATAGATGTGCAAAATTATTCCACTTAAACATATACAAGCATAGGAATAGTAGGTTATGAATAATTTTTTTATTATGAATAATTTGGGAGGGTTTGTTTTTTCCTTTTTCTTCTTTTTACTATCTGAATGTTCTATTCTGCCTAAAATAAACAAAGGTTGCTTTAACAAAAGCAAATGAATAAATACATTTTTCCTGAGTACAAATATATTGCTTTTAGAGTTATATCCCCCAATTCAGATCTTGAGTAAGCTACTTAACCTGTTTGTATGTGAATCAGTTTCCTCATCTAAAAAGAGGGCATAATAACAAAAAAAACTCTACAGAGCAGCTGCAAGAATTAATATGTGTTAATAAATGTAAAGTGTTTAAAACAGAGCCTGGCATATAGTAAGTGCTAAGGAAGAGCTGTGTGTTTCTTTCTCTTTTTTAAATGATTAAACTGGTCTCCTGCTGATGCCACGTCTGAGATGATGTTGTCACATAATTCTGCTTTGGATCCTGAGTCTACCTATTTTTTTTTTAACATTTTTTCTTGATTAATAATCATTTTACAATGTTGTGTCAAATTCCAGTGTAGAAAACAATTTTTCAGTTATATATGAACATATATATATTCATTGTCACATTTTTTTCTCTGTGAGCTACCATAAGATCTTGTGTATATTTCCCTGTGCTATACAGTATAATCTTGTTTATCTATTCTACAACTTTGAAATCCTGAGTCTACCTATTAGCTCTAGGACCTCTGGAGATAACTAGCAGATGTTAGAATCTAAATTAGAGCAAGAATGCCCTGAAGTAACCAAACAGTAGGCAAGGCAGAACTCTACAGTTACTCAGTATTTTTAAACATGCAGTAAAATGACTATTTGTAAACTGCTGTTAAGAGAATAAACTGATTCAATCTTTCTAGGATACAATTTGGTAACACATACCAAATCAAGATCCTAACAATTCTACTCCTAGAAATTTAGCTTAAGCAAAATGGATGTGATATTCAGACCACAAAAGCTGAGATTTAAGGATATCAGTTTATAATAAACAAAAATTGGAAACAATCTAACTGTTTAACAGCACGATACGGCTGAAAACATATCTAACATACTTACATATTAACAGTTTTTTGGAGAATATTTAACGACAGGAAATGCTCTAGAATGTTAAATTTTTAAAAGTTAAATACAGACCTGGAGATAGAATAGAAATTGAGTATTTCTTTTAAAGGTTTTGAATATAAGATACATAGGAGGGTTCATAGGAAATCAATATTTTAAAAGAAAAATAAAGATTTAATATTTAAAAGAGAATCACCTGTCAGATATATTTCCTGTATCTGGGTATTCAGGAGACATAGTTTATACCCCTTGAAAGAATATAAATAAAATAGAATTTATTTATTTGGGTTTTTATTCAGAGAGCTCATTCAAGATATGTACAGCAACTATAAAAACACATCTACAAATCAAGTTGTTAAATTTTCTTAGCAATAATGCATGCTGTACTATTTTCTATCCCTTAAAAGTAATAATGTAGTTTACTTTTCTGGAAAGTGGCATTTGAATACCTTCAAGTATTTCCTCTTCACCAGATCTGCTTAATAAATATTTATTGAGTTTCTAAAAGGGGCCAGGTGAAAATATGAATGAAAAACGGTCAATGCCTTCAAGGAGCTGTAGTGAAAGCTGCCATCAAGTAATAAATGACATCTTCCTTTGGTGGCTCAAACCAGGAATTTATTCATGGACAAAGGAGAAAATGCTAAGTGACATTTCAATTTGTTTTTATAAAACAAAACCAAAACTTTTTATGCACACTCTACAATGACACAGATTAAGTTTACTTCCTGCATTGAAACAGCAAAACACAGAGCAAATATATGTTAAAATAAATTAAATTTGAATAGTAGGCTTTATTATCTTGATATAATTCCTCTAAATTATATACTTGATTTATTTTCATACAGAAGAGAAATATATTTAGGGATATTCCCCCTTTAAAAGTCCCTCTCTTGGTTAGACTCCTTCAGAAGTACTATCATATTGTTAAAGAAAGGGGTTAAGGGCAGACTTCTTAATGCTTTCTCTCAGACCATCAAAAGCAAACATTTACTTGAAAAGTAAAATGCCTTAGAGAAACAATACTGAAAGCTACTTTTTGTTAAGAATCAATCATGGTTTTCTATTATTCTTACAATTATTGATTTTATAATATTGGATATCTGTTGTTATTTTAGCTTATTTGCATTAAGTGTTTTTTTGTTATATGTTTACTGAGTGCTTTATTTATTAGCTCATCAAATCCTCACAAGCCACCATCTAAGGTAGGTAGTACTATTAGCCTGATTTTAGCAAAGTTATTGAGGCACAGAGATTTTAAATGTATTTGAAGTTACTTAAATAACAGAAAACAGACAGAATTAAAACCCACAGTCTGCAGCCAGACCCTATGCTTATCACCATTACTTTATTTTGACTCCTAAAAACTAGAACCAGAGGTCATTCTTTAAAATCTGAAAGACATAAATTGAGGCCTGACTGGATTAATGTACTTAGAGGGTAACAAGCATATGGAACCCTAAAGAGCTAAAAAATGTAAACTTATAACATTTAGTTGAATGAATAGTTATTGGATAAATGAATTATTAGGAAAACTAAAATGTACTGAACAAAGTGCAGCCTCGATCTGCTGCAAATGAAGTAGAAACATCAAGTCCTTTCCTGGGGCCAAACACTGAGTTTTAGAGAGCCAGCAGCCCACTACCCACTGCAGTTTCCACAGTGTCTATTACCAATCTTGCATGAGCTAAGGGACCCAGCGGCAGATCCATTTAAATGATTTGGTATGTATGACTTGGTAATGATTCGGTATGATTTAAATGATTTTGTATATATAAAACACTCAGAACACGGCCTGCACAAAAGTGCTCAGTAGATGTTACCAGTTATCATCAACATTCCTGCCAATTAAATACACTACCAATATTCTGGTGCATAAAACACCTAACATCAATTGCACAAGGACTGTTCTTGTTTATTCAGGGATTCTTCCATATACATTTAGTGATATTTTTGAGCAAATCAACTCAAAAAGATCTGTGAATTTTCCCCTTTGGGTCTGGTAACTTAGATCCAATATGTTTCCATAGTCTTCTTAGGAAGATTTTATCTCACAGGAGATAAAATTCTGTCAATCTGTCCAGACGCAAAGGATTATGCTATTTGGTGTTACTTGGAGATGGAAAGTGTGGGATGAGAAATAAAAGAGAACTGATGATATCTTGTCTTTCAACCTCAATCCCCAGTATTCTACACCCCATTAAACTCTCAAGGATTTACTGAATTTCAATTTTTACTTTTCTTTCCAACAGTAGTAGTAACTATTTAAGGCCTCACATCAGAAACATGCGGGCGGATTGTCAGGAACTCTTATATCTATGTACTGATCCACAGATAAAGAAATGCAGATGTAAGACAGTATCTTTAAAAAGGAAAACTAAAAAACAACACGTAAACATCTTCTTCTGAGTCCAAATATGACTGACGCAAAGAAAGACATACTGTACTAGTCAGCAGATGAAAGACAGATCCCTGCTAAATGAGACCGGCACTCACCTAAACAGAACTGCACTGATAAATGCCAACCTGTGCCTATAGGGGAGTGGTGGCTCAACTAAAAAAGAAATTGATAATCAATTTACAGATAAATATTTTCTTTTAAAGATTATTATTTTGATGACTCATTTGTATATTATGTCAATGACAATCCTTTTTACATGTTATAGTTAAAAAGTATTATTCAATTGCAACATGTTATTAAATTATCCTTTTTGTCATTACCTACTTGAAAACATTCACAAAAGTTTTCTTCATCTCAACATTACGACTTGCTTCACGACTTGGATTAAAATAACACCTCTCTGAACCTCAGTTTTCTCATCTATAAAATAAGCATACCTATGTGATAAGGTTATTATGAAAATTAGAAATAAGATATGTAAAGCGCTTAGCATTCTTTCTTTAATCACACAGCTAATAAGCAGTAGTTTCAGAATTTAGGGTTTGAATGCAATAAAAGACAAAATTAGTAGTAGTACCACAAGTACTATTCTAAGTTTTAACACTGGCTTTAAAATAACTAACTTTATAATGTAAAAAATTTTACAATAAAACTAAGAGTAAATATTTCATTTGAGGAGGCTTGCTCTCCCACTCCAACATAGATACATTCAGCTATACTTGTTCTCAATTGCTATTTTATTTTTCATTATTTGAGCACTTAAGGTTCATGAGTGATCTTTAACAAACTATTCCAATTCAGTCATGAAAGAAAAGGGGGAAGAAATTAGAAACAACTTCATACCATATTCAACAAACAACTTTTAACTGCCTATAATGTTTTGACTTATGAAGTATTAAGATGAAAGACACACAGGACCTGTCCTTTAGAGGCTCACAGTCTAGTCAGAGCATGCACACAAATCTTAAAATGAGTTACATGTTATTATCCAGGCATTTGTAAGAGCTTAGGAGATAGCGAAGCAGCTAAATATGCTGGGTGAGTTGATCAAAGGTTAATATTTAAAATGAGTCTAAAGACAACCTATGGAATGGGAAAAAATTTTTGCAAATGAAACTGACAAAGGCTTGATCTCTAGAATATATAAGCAGCTCATACAACTCAATAAGAAGAAAATAAACCCAATCCAAAAATGGGCAGAAGACCTAAACAAGCAATTCACCAAGGAAGACATACAAATGATCAATAGGCACATGAAAAAATGCTCAATATCACTAATTATCAGAGAAAGGCAAATCAAAACCACAATGAGGTATCACCTCACACCAGTCAGAATGGCCATCATTCAAAAGTCCACAAATGACAAATGCTGGAGAGGCTCTGGACAAAAGGGAACCCTCCTACACTGCTGGTGGGAATGCAGTTTCGTAAAGCCACTGTGGAAAATAGTATGGAGATTCCTCAAAAAGACTAGGAATAGACTTACCATATGACCCAGGAATCCCACTCCTGGGCTTATATCCAGAAGGAATCCTACTTCAGGATGACACCTGCACCCCAATGTTCATAGCAGCACTATTTACAATAGCCAAAACATGGAAACAACCTAAATGTCCATCAACAGGTGACTGGATAAAGAAGATGTGGTATATTTATACAACGGATGGAATACTACTCAGCCATAAAAACCAACAACATAACGCCATTTGCAGCAACATGGATGCTCCTGGAGAATGTCATTCTAAGTGAAGTAAGCCAGAAAGAGAAAGAAAAACACCATATGAGATTGCTCATATGTGGAATCTAAAAATCAAAAAAACAAAAAAACAAAAAAAACAAAGCATAAATACAAAACAGAAATAGACTCATAGACATAGAACACAAACTCCACTCCAGGGGAGTGGAGGGAGTGAAGGGATAGACTGGGATTTCAAAATTGTAGAATAGATAAACAAGATTATACTGTATAGCACAGGGAAATATATACAAGATCTTACAGTAGCTCACAGAGAAAGGAATGTGACAATGAATATATATATGTTCATGTATAATTGAAAAATTGTGCTCTACACTGGAATTTGATGCAACATTGTAAAATGACTATAAATCAATAAAAAATGTTAAAAAAAAATAAAATGAGTCTAAAGAATGAGTAAATTCCTCAATGGAGAATGTAGAGTAGAGAATCAAAACCAAGAACAGATACACAAGAGTAAGTTACCACTTTCAAGGAACTGAAACTTGGACCAAAGAGAGGCAATAGGGAGAGCTGACAGGGATGAAATGGAGGAAGATAAAAAAAGAAATGTAGAGTGGGAATAAATAACCCTTCTCCTATTTTTTGGCAATATGACATCTTTAATTGAAGATTCTCGGCAGAACATGGCAGAAATAGTATACTCACAGAAAGAAGAGCCAATGCTACATTATAATGATTTTTGTTACCATTTTCACTTCTTTAAAGGGATAAGAGTAAAAGGTACTGGCCCCGTGAAGAGAGGAGAATCAACAATGCCCAATGTACAACTAGTCAAGATTTGGATAATATGACAATCATTCAAGATGGGATGTGGAATATCAGCACAACATTGGTGTTGAATAGGAGGGAAAACTGAATGGATTAAAATGACATGCAGAAGAACCAAATGCAATAGCATCACAGGCTCCTCCAAAGAACTCTCCATGATATTTCTGACAAAGTGGTCCTGTTAATACTACCAGAAACTCATTAAAGAGGCAAGTACAGTGGGTCCTTGATGAACACGGCTTTGATTTGTGTGAGTATACTTATATATGGATTTCTTTTTCAATAAATATATTCTACAGCACCACACCATCTACAGTTGGTTGAATCCATGGATGCCGAACTGTGGATACTGAGGGCCGACTATAAAGTTATAATTGGAATTTTTTTTTTATTGAAGTACAGTCAGTCTACAATTTTGTGTCAATTTCTGGTGTACAGCATAATGATTCTGCAAGGGTTGGCACCCCTAATTCCCATGTCGTTCTAGAGTCATCTGTAAATAGAATTCAAAACAGACTGACCTCCAAACCCAACTTTACTGCATGGAATTGAAATTCCAGAAGAGTATAAGGTGACCAGATGTGGAAAACCATCTCTTGTGCATAATTCTGGTGTCCCAGATGAGAAAAGATTTCTTATTTACACAACTTGGACAATTTGATACTTAAGTGCCAGTACCGTATTATTCAATGACAATAGCTTCAAGACACCAACAATTACAGTTCACTGAGTTATTTACTATACACCGCATAATATCAAGTTATACTATACCAGTGATTTATGTACTAACAATGAAAAGGTGAGAGGACACTTACATATCGATAGATTGATAGATTGATTGATTGATCTATCTATCTATATGACAAAGTACTTGCATTTGCATGGAAAAGAAACCTCAATATTAACCATCTAGTGTGCATGATGGATTTGGAGATTGCAGATACGAATGTAATTCAAACTACGTCTACCCAAAGCACAAGTCAAAGAATGTTTGTTTCACTTTTCACAACCACTGTGGCAAAAAAAATCTTCTTTGTGTCTAACTATATGAGTATATGGCAATGGAAAGTGATACCCATAAGAAGGTACCCATGTCATTTGGACTTCCATTTGTGCCTTTGCAAGATGTAAATGAAACTGAGTACATTATGAAGAGTGCGGAAGACAATTTAGAAGACTTAATGAATTATGTTGAGAGAGTGTATGTCCATGGAAGGTGTGGCAAAGGCAAAAGAAGACCAGAAGCTCTAAGATCTCAACCAGACATTTGGAATGTTTATACATTCGTACTGAACAGCAATCACAAGATGAATAATGCAGTGAAAGGCTAGCACAGAAAATTCCAGAAGTTGATGGTAGAGCATCATCCTTCAAATTGGAAATTTCCTGAAGTGTTAAAAGACAAACAGCAAAGCAACGAACAAGTTATCACCCAAGTTCTTGGTGATCACACTCAAATATGGCCACGAACTTCACAATATACTGACAAGATAAAATTTGTATAAATGAAATTAACAGATTTAATGAATATAAAGCCAATAATCAAGTTGATAAATACTTGAGAGTAACTGCTCATCAACTTAAGAGCAACTAACCAAACTTGATGAAAAGGAAGAAAACGAATAAATGTGAACTCCAAAATTCATCGTGAATCACAATAAAAATAATATAAATACAATTTTAAAAAGTTCAGTGTTTGTATTATTTAACAAATCATGAACCAAATGTCTCAATGGACATTTTGGACAGGACCAAATGTCCTGCAAAGGTTTAGACATATCCCTCATAAATGGGGATTCACAGGTTTTTAGGTAAGAGACTGTGGCGACCAGATTTTAGATGCAATTCAAGAATAAGATAATAAGAGTTTGAAACAGAGGCTCAAAAAGTGGGAGTAGACGAAAAGAGACAGTTTAAACATAGAAGAAATTAAGTTTAATAATCAGTTATATAAGAGTGTGATAACCAGTAATATGTGCGTAATGAAGAAAATGGAGTCATGAAAGACTCCCATGCTTCTAACTTTGGCAACTTGTTATATGATACTATAAATATGGACAGAAAATTAAGGAAAAGGAATTGGCTATCTTAGAAAATTTTAGAATTTCAAGTGGATTCAATGTCACCATGAAAGTAGCTATTTTTCACAAAATGAGTGCATACACCTTCTTGAAGTGTGGCTACCTTTGATAAATGTATATATTAAACTTAAGGGGGAAAACATGTTGTTACTTCTTGTTATAGAAGCAATGTATGTTTATTTTACATATCTGGATGAGAAAAATAAATCTTTGTAAATCTTTGTAAAATTTTGATGTTTTCTTCCAATTTTTCTCATGTTATCTGTAAAATACACGTTTGCTTTGTTTTTCATTTAACATTATGACATGGCATTTTAAAGAAGTATCTTAAACATACTCTCAGGATCAAGGTAAAATAAGAAAGGGTAACTGCCATCTAGAAAGCTCAATCACATAAGACCATGAGTTAGAAAGGCACTGACCATGCTATGAGTCTTTAATTAAAAGGAAAATTTCTTTACTAATTGAATAACAAATGGGAAGAAAAGACATGTCAGTAGCACTTAACCATCTAAATCTTACTTTCTGTGGATGAGGCACTCAACATGTGTAAGTGACCAAGGCTCAGGCGAACTAACTAATGTGCACAAGATCACACAGCTAAACTGTCAGTGGAGCCAGGATTCAAACCTGCTGGGACTTCCGGTTCTCTTTCCAGTATGCTCTGCTGCCTCCTCTCAATTACAGGCCATGCAGAATTAACAAGTGTTCTGAAATCGCCCAGGGCACTCATGTGGAATGCAAGGTGATTATCTAGGGCAGTGAGTCTCAACTCCTAGTGGTGGTGAAGAACCATGTTGAGTGGTAAAACAGATAATTTCTGTGGGCCTTTACAGTTTTAACATTCTGTGACTGTGCTCTTCAGCAGGGTTACTGAACTTCTTTAAGCTCCCAGTACAATTTTCCTACACAGAGTTTTGGTGTATGTTACCCAATATATATTGGTCTAAAGTCTCTTCTCCGAGGCTTGAACACAATAATTGATATCAATTATTAGCGAAAAGTGTGCACAAGAGCCCACAACCAAAACCTGACCCACTGTGTCACTTGTAACTATTATTCTTTTCAATGGTAATTATTATTAATTTCTCATTACATTAATTTTTGAATTTCTTTTATTTTTGGTTTCTTTTAAAAATTATTTGCATTGGCTATTTCATTTATTATTTTAGTACTTCATTTTGCTTGAAGTAAGGGACATAATTTGAAAATGAAAAAGGCAACAAACTGCCCTTTGGCAATCGCCTAACTCCTGATATATGATAGGCATTGCCCACTTTTTAAAATTCAGATAATGCACAGTGTAAAGAGAGCACTGTCTAAAGTAATGGTTTAAAATCCTGGCTGTACATTATTAGAATAATACAGAAAGTTTTTTAAAAATGCTAGTGACTAGGCCCACTCCCATGAGCTGAACAGGACTTTCTGCTGCAGGGAGGGGTTAGGGAGAACAAAGGCATTATTTTAAAATCTCCCAACAAACTCTTTTTAAGCCAAAGGGCCGTATAATCGTAAGAGAGCAAAATACTGTCAAAACAACCAGTTTTCCACAGAGTTTTCCAGAGAAAACAGAAGACAACTGAGAATTAACCCTTAATATTATGAAGTTCACAATACTTGTTATATAAATGGTCTGCAAAGACGGGCCTAATAATTCCTGCTATGTCTGTATGCATGTTTCTTCTCAATATGACTTTGTTGCTCCTCTTTAAAAAGGAAGAATTCATTTCTCCACTCATAAATTTGATCTACCCTCCTAATCTGCTTTGACCAACAATATATAGTAGAAGTGATGTTTTGTGACTTTCAAGCCTGTGCTTCAAGCAGTCTGCAGCTTCCACTCCAGCTGTCTTGAAAGGCAATGCTGCCATGTGAAGATCCTTAATGATAAAAGACCACATGGTGAAAGAGGACAAACTGAGACCAGCATCAACCTCCTGATGTACGAGTGAGGTCATCTTGGACCTTCCAGGCCCAGCCATGTGCTAGATGATATGGCCAAAACCAGCAGAAGACATGACCAGCTGATACTAGCCCCAAGTGCTAACCACAGAACTGGGAACAAATAAAATAGATGTTTTTCTTTAAGCCAGTACATTTTGAGGCAGCATTATAGCAAAAGCTAACTAATACAGTAGTTTTAATGACTATGGTAAATTTTAAAGACAAAGTAATACATCTTCCTTACTTTGCCAAAAATAATATTTATGTGCTTGAAATATTTGCTCATGTATTTTTAAAAAACAATGAAAAAAGCCAGAAGTATAGTTTAGCAAACACAGTCTTTCTGTTTTCTTTGAGAATAATTTAGTAACCTATTTTAGGTTGGACCTTGAAATGCAGGATCAAAACACAAGAAAAGATCTTTTATACCATATAATAAGCTATTGTAAAAATAATTCTATATAATCATTTCATTTATATTTAAAAATGTATTTCTCACTTCCTATATGAAGTCTCAAAACTTTTAACAATCACTCTAACACAAAGGATACACTTTTTGGATAAATGTATGAAATTACTCAAAATTGTATCAAGTTTTCATTATACATTACTTTTTCACAAAAGTTTGCTAAATGGCTCTTACATTAATCCATTAATTTAATAACTGTTTATTTGAGTGTCTACATTCTCAAAGATGTCTGCTTTAGTCATTTCCACTGACTCTTAGGGACATATAGCAGAGCAGAGGAAGTACGGCAAATCTGGGGAGTTACAGCCAAAGGAATAATGATTTCTGCCTAAAAAAGTATGGAAGACTCCAAGAAGAAGCTGTTCTCTTCATTGTGCCTTAAGAATGATCATCATTTCAAAAGTATGCTCTGGGTCCAGGAGGACAATCCAGGGAAGCAAAATCACAAAATAAAGCTAAGAGGTGAAAAATGTTCAGAGTACAGTAAGCAGTCCAACTTGGCTGAATATAGGATACAGGCACAGAAACTCTGGGATACAACTGACACTAGATCAGCAAAGGCACAGAATGGCAACCCAGGTATTAATTATTCAGTAGGCAATTATAGTCAAAGAGGTTTAGGAAGACAGCAGTAAAAGGAACAAATGGAGCTGTGGACATGCTGATGTACACTGAAAATTAGGGAGGTCAGCTGGGAGGCTACTTGCAAATTCCAAATGAGAAGAATATTATCTATTACTGTAATAAACAATCCTGGGAGTAACAAGAGAAAGAAGCAGAACTAAGAAGGGATATGAATAGAAGCAAAGGAAAATCGTAAGGATAGTAAGCCTATCCACAGGTACTGACCTGAAGACGCTGTGCACAACTCCTCAACTGTACCAGCACTCAGAAAAATAACTACTTGTAAGTAAGATGTTAAACCCTGGTGGCTCTTTTTCCTCCTTAGTGCTCGGAAGAGACTTATTCAGCTTATCATCAAGAACTGCCCAAAGGCTATACATTCCTCAGATCTGATCTCTGCTCCTTGGGAGTTCTTACCATTGGTCACTAAAATCTTCCTGGGGTAGTGCAACACTGTTGAATTCTCCCAGGGCCTTTCGGTGATCCTCTACAACAAATAGTCCCTAGAATGGACTACTTGTACCCTGGTGCTTGCACCTGTGGTCCCAGCCTTCATGACACAATACCATCTGTGACTATTATCCAAACCACAAGACTTTAAAAATACTGATGCTTTAAATTCGTCCATCAAAATTATTTCTGCATACCACTACAGACTTCCATCGTTTCGCTTAAGGATCTTTGCTAGATTATCCATATAGCTCTATAATTGCTAAAATCTAACCTGCCAAAGTATTCTAGATAGCATGTTTGCCAAAAGTTTTCAGTTTTTAGGCTTCTTGACTGTTTAATGCCTCAAAACTTATAATACAATAACATAATAACACAATGATTAATAATAACAAAATCTACCAATTTTGAGGTGTTTACTACGTAAACTGCATGTGTTCAACATTTTGCAAACATTTCCTCATTTAGTCTTACCGACACCTTATAAGGAATGTATCTTAAACTTCTTTTTTTTTTTTGGATGAGGAAACCAAGGCCCAGAGAGAGTAAGTAATTCACTTAAGTGATTATTTACAGAGTCTTCCCACAAGTTCATAGTTTTAAACCACTGACTGCACTACTTCCCAACATATATATGAATGAGCTCCACAGCATAACAGAATCATGACATAAAATGAAAAGCAGTGGATAGAGCACAGATTCTTAAGCCTCAAGGCCTGGGTTTGAATTCCAGCCCCAGCACTTACTAGCTGGGTGATCCTGGACAAGATATGTAACTTTCATTTATAAAATAGCAATAATAAGGTAACTACCCCATAAAGTTGCTATGAAGATTAAGCGACTAATACAGAATGCCTAAAGGGGCCGGAGCAGGACTTGTCACACAGCAAGTACTATGTAAGTGTTCACTGTTTTTGTTGCTGCCGTTGTTTATAATGGTATCATTATTACCATTTTTTGACTCCAAAGTAAGACTGTTACATCTGAAGTCAATCCTTTAAACATGACATACCGTTTACTAGCTTTTTCTCACTGACAGTGATCTTGTGACTTTTGACAGACATAGTGTAGTAATATCAACGAGAGAATGATCTCCAAGCTTTAACTCCAGCTGACTTTAGAACAAGCATCTAAGAGTTACCAAGTCAGGTTGCATATCAACATTAACTAGGGTGCTTTTGAAAACTGTCTAGGGCCAGTTCCAGATTTATAACACAAGAATCTCTGGGGAAATCACCTGGTGATTCTGATGCAGCTGGTCCACAGATGAGCATTTGAGAACCAAGGCACTATATAATTCCTTTAGGCGTAAGGAAAACCAATCCAGGGAGATTAAAATTTCTTCCTAAACGTGTTTCTGAGATCGAGTTCTATCAGAAGTCTAGAAATATAAACCTCCATGCTTTGCGACCCTCGTGAAGGGGAAGTCATTATATTCTCGGTATTTATTATTGCACAATGGAAAAGAAACTTGTGGCACTCAGTATGGTAACAATCACCTACTAGGTGATTGCCAGACAAGCAATATGTACAATGATTTTTGACTTCTCAAGTATGGAGCCATGAACTCTGTTACTCCTAAATGTTATTAGAAGACAAAATGTCCTAAAACAGAGACTAGCTGCTTCAAAATAAAGAGATGTGTTCCTATAGTTTCAAGTGGGCTGAAATGAGTGCTCTTTTTGGCTCACACATAACTATGGTGGATACAAAGGCTTTTTACTCTCTTAGATGAATTAGAGAACTGTTTTCTTTTCTTTCCTCTTTAGGTTTAACCTTAATAGTAAACACATTCATCTAATCTAGTTTAGATGGTGGCACCGCATGAAAGTCAGGAAATGTGCTGAATGTTCCAGAGCCTGCTGAAAGAGCAGAAATGAGCAGTTCACTTACAAGGAGGCAGGAACTCTAACACATCACAACATACACTATTACCCAAACTATTACTAATTAGTTTAGACTCTAACTCAGAGTTGTAGCTTTGATAGTTAGCATTAAGATGAGGGACCTAGATAATTAATGAGTTCACTGAAAGAGAACTCTTCCTTATCAAACTCATTAAATTTGTGGTATTCATTTATCATATAAATTACACTATCTGAGAAAAAAAATTAGGACTGTCTTTCTTTCATATAGCATAGAGTTGCTTTAAAATAATATAAAAATAACATTAGGAAAACTGGACTTTTTGGGTACACAGCTCATTATGCACAAAAAACTAACTTAGACACTCTAAATGAAAGTGGTCATTTTTGTCATTAATACACCTGTGGTCTGTGACTATTATTCCTACGGAATGAAATGAATTCTAACAGTCTAAAGATCTTGGTATTGCTTTGTACTAGTTGGGAGTCATTTAGGCACCAAAAAGATGTGGTTTATTGTCTAATGTTCCTTTACTTAGAGTCCTGGCTCTAGGCAACACTGTAAGGTAGGTCAATACTACCTTTAGAACCATACTTTTTACCCAAGCAGCCCTTTTGCCCTCAAGCTGTTTTCTCTGTCCTGAGCCCACTAAACCTTTTCAAACAATGCCTTGTGCCTCTTTTCATCCAGCTCTCCCACCCAAACTTAATTCTCAAATTAAATCAAAATTAATTCTTAACTTAAATTCCCTTTACTATACTTAGGGAAGACCCATTGGACTAATCCAATCATTTGTCAAATTATGCTGATGACTGACACAGAATTAATTAATTATGCCTACTAGAACACACATGCATTTTCAGAACCCCAAGAAAAACCACAGATGTGAGTAATGTAGAAATTCCAGGGAAGGTTAGAGAAAACACTCATTTTCCCCTAAGCTTTCAAGATCTGTAAGTAGCTATCTCTTTTCTCTCAAGGCTGGCCTGACTCAGAGATTCCAGTAAAACTGTGCGGTAGGTAAAACAATCCCCCCTCCCCCAAAGATACCTACATTCTAATCCCTGGAACCTGTGAATACATTGTATTAAATGGCAAGACTGTAAATGGAACTGAGGCTGCTAATCAGCTGACCTTAACGTAAGGAGATCACTCTGGATTAAATGGAGTGGGACCAATGTAAATACAAGCATTGTTGTGGAGAGAAGGGAGACAGAAGAGTCATTACAGAAAGATGGCATCATAAAAAAGATTTGATCAGCCACTGCTGGCTTTGAAGATGGAAGGTGGCCATGAGCCAAGAAAAGCAGACAGAGGCTAGAAGCTAGAAAAGGCAAGAAAATGAATTCTCCCTTAGAGTCTTCAGAAAGGAATGACAATACTACCTTGATTTTAGCCCAGTGAGACCCATTTCAGACTTCTGTTATCCAGAACTATAATATATTTGGGCTGTATTAAGCAGCTAAATATAAGGTAATTTGTAACATACCACCAAGTACATAGAGAGCTAGCACCTTGATTTCCTTAAAATACCTGCTTGTATTTTTTTCTATAGGATTATGCTACTACTTTATAGCAGTTGCCTCACTTGTATTTGCTGGTGATTAGAAAATCAAAATAGATAATCAACTGCTGTAGCTGGAAATAAAAGGGGAAAAATGGCCCAATAACTGGAAATAACTTAACACACATAAACCCTGCAAAAATATCTTTAAATGTTCAACTGGACAAAAAAAGTACAATAAGCAAAAGAAGTCATTGGCTAGTGTGGCCCAGTTCCAAACATTCTTTTATTCAAAAATGAGAGAAGGATGGTCAAAAGCAAATTAACAAAACTCTATGAAACATCAAGGTGTGAAAGGTTCACTGCGACTTACTGGCTGACATCATTTCACTCCCCTCTGTCAGCACCCTATTCCACACTGTAGCACAAACTTGCCATCGATTTTATCCTGAATTTAGGGGACACGCTTATTTCCAGAAAACTGCACATGCCACCTGAAACTTAAAGCCAGAATAGATGGATTATCTATAGCTGCTTCAAAATAACTTACCCCAAGATTATCCCAGAGCATCTGTTTCATTCCCTCTAACAAACATAGAATACCCCTGAAAAGCCGCTTGGTAAAAGCAATGACAGATTGCTAGCTAATGGCAACATGAGAGAACCTTACCATGACTTGTAAATTCTCATAAAGCACAAATTTTCTTACTGTTTTAATCTGTCAAGAGACTAAAAATATACCATTCCATATTATACCCCAATATATGAAATTCTTTGATGGAAAGAAATAATTTTCATCTGTTTGCTGCAAAAGGAAATTTGGTGCCCTCTGGTGTTAGAAAACAAGATGATCCATGTCACCTTTCCAGAGGAGCACGCCAGGGAGGGTCATAAAAGCACCGCATTTTAAAGCTGAGATAGCATATCCCCGCACAGCACTGACATGTAATTATTTTTTTAGTGGAAAGTTTTTTCTCATGGATTATTAAATGTTCAATTTTATTCTAATGGAATATTAGAAAAGCATTATAAAAAATTGAACTTCTTACATAAAAGAATACTTGCCTATATTATCTGTTAGAGCCTTGAGCTTTACAACAAGGAGAGCAAAGATGAATAATCTAAGATTTTGCAGCAAAAATAATGAATAAAAAGGAGATGGCATTATTAAGGTAGTAAGTTCTTCAATGTATATGAAATATTGAGGGTATACAAAACAGAATAAATCATAAGATAACACTTGTAAAATTACTACTCAGCTTAAGATGTAAGACATAACTAAGAAAAGGTTGCCTTATTGTCCCCCAGGTCACATTCCGCCCCACCTCATTTGTAACTGCTTGATTGATTGGTAAATGTATTTTTCAGTTTTCTACACTTTCCCGAAAATACTGCTTCTAAAATTAAACAGTAACTTTAAAAATACTACTTTGTAAAAGAAAGCCCATGAGGTAGCAATTACAATTGGTCATGCAGAGCCTGGGGAGGTCTTCAGCTTCCTCTCCCATTTGTGGGCACACAGAAGCTGATATTGTGAGGTTCCCATCTGTGAGAAGAGTAGGTGAGACATCTCAGCATCACACATGTTTTAAGAAGGCTTCAACAGGACAAGGAGGCAGTGCCAGCAAGTGACTATGATTTTTATAATGTGGAAGGGCAGAAATGGAGCAATGAGGGAGGCCAACATGTGGACAGTGAATACCTTGGTTGATGTGATAAATGAACTCAAACATGGAGGTTTAGAACATAAATCTGGCATAGTATTCCCAGTGCACACTAGGCCAAAAGAGCTGATGGCAGAGCCTAGTTCTACTCTTCCAACACAGCTAGACTAAGCTCAGTCCTGTGTGATAAGCTCCAGTTTCCTGTAAGTATCACTCTGGGACTACATGACTGATGATAATGTTTCCTCCCTTCCTTACACAAAATTGGCCTTACATAAAATTTGGGAAAGGATAAAATGCATCTTTGCTGTTCTCCTATTTTGCAACTGCCTTTCCCTTCCCAGTGCCTGAGGAAGCCAGTGCCTTCATGCTCCTCTCTAGATGTCCAAAGCCTGCCCCCTCAATGCTTGACCATGATCCACAACCTAATAGTTCATGGAAATCAGGTGATACAAATAAAGCATCTTGCACTGTACCTAACATACAGAAAAGCTCAATAAATGTTAACTGCTGCTAGCATTACTCTTATCACCCCAACTTCTTCAAATAATTCCCTCCCTCCTCTTGCTCCTAGTCAAAATTCTCATTCTTTTAATACTAGGTTAAGAAAAGCGATCTAAATATACAAAGTGTTACTTGGACATAAGTATTCATGCTGTCTTTTACTACATGTAAGGAGCTATATGACATGTTAGAAAGCATAGATCAAAACATCTTGTCTTCTCCAGTATGATTTTTCATCTATGCCTAGCTCTAGCCAGCTTCTCTTCCTCTGTACCATACATTAGAACGAATTCTCTTTGCTCTTGTTAATAAATGCTTTGTCAAGGACTATATCAACTCACTTCTAAACTACTTTTAATTACTTTTTGTTGATATCTCTTCTAATAGTTCTCAACTCTGGCTACACTGGAATTACTGAAAATGTAAAAAAATATATATGTATCTATTTAATACACACAAACACACAAAATGATGCCCAGTCTAGACCAACTGGAACATAATCTGATAGAAAAGGCACTGGCATTTTTAAAAGCTCCTGAGAGGATTCTAACCTGCAGCCAGAGTTAGGAACCACTGCTAGCCTCCACACTTAAATCACTTCCATGCCTGAAGCACTGGATACATGTATTCATGTGTCCAATTCATCTTCTCAGCAACCATTTACTGAACTACTACTGTGGACTCAGCCTGGATCTACTCAGTACTCTCCAGCAGCTACATAGCAACCTCAGAATCAAACATAAGTTTCTGACTAATACATCATAATTCTTCAACAGCTGACCATTTCTCCACTTTTCTGTCACCAATCTTCCTACTCTCTTCAAATCAAGCTTCTTTGTGACTGCTCTGAGATTCTCAGTTGCATCTCAAGGTCTTGGCCAAAGCAATCCTGGATTAAGTAAACTGTTGGCCAAAATTCACCATGGTACGGCATTTCTGCAAATGCATAAGCAAAGGATCACTGATGTTCACACATGCCCTCTCCATTCACTGAAAGGTCCTTGAAGGGAGGGATCATATTTCATTCATTGTTGTATCTTCAATACTTAGCACAGGTTCTGGCAAAGAGTAAACTACCCAATGGGCATTAGTTACATGCAGAAAAGGATGAATGAGGAATAAAGGTATACAATAACAAAATGTCTTCTGAATCATCGAAGAATGATAAAATACGTGAGAAAAGAATCCTTTCTTGAAAGGCCATGGTATAATGATTAAGAACATGAACTCTGGGATCTAGGTCTGCCTCCTACTAGGTTTATGGGCCTAAAATAGTCATTTAGCTTCTGGGATCTTCAGTTTCTCCAACCATAAAATGGTGATAATAATAAAACTTATCTCATAAAATGGTGTAGGGTTAAATCAAATAAAGAAATCAGGTATGACCCAGGAATCCTGCTCCTGGGCTTATATCCAGAAGGAACCCTACTTCAAAATGACACCTGCACCCCAATGTTCATATAGCAGCACTATTTACAATAGCCAAGACATGGAAGCAGCCTAAATGTCCATCAATAGGTGACTGGATAAAGATGTGGTATATTTATACAGTGGAATACTACTCAGCCATAAACACCAACATAACGCCATTTGCAGCAACATGGATGCTCCTGGAGAATGTCATTCTAAGTGAAGTAAGCCAGAAAGAGAAAGAAAAATACCATATGAGATTGCTCATATGTGGAATCTGAAAAACAAAAACAAAAAACCAAAGCATAAATACAAAACAGAAATAGACTCATAGACATAAAATACAAACTTGTGGTTGCCAAGGGGGTGGAGGGTGGGAAGGGATAGACGGGATTTTAAAATTGTAAAATAGATAAACAAGATTATACTGTAAAGCACAGGGCAATATACACAAGATCTTATGGTAGCTCACAGAGAAAAAATGTGACAATGAATATATGTATGTTTATGTATAACTGAAAAACTGTGCTCTACACTGGAATTTGACATAACATTGTAAAATGATTATAAATCAATAAAAAAATGTTATTAAAAAAAAGAAATCAGAAAAATTCCCAGCATATGTAAGATGTGATAGGCAGATTAATGGCTCCCCAAAGAAGTCCATGTCCTAATCCAAGGGACTTATAAATATGTTACCTTACCTGGCAAAGGGACTTTGTAGTTGTGATTAAGGATCTTAAAATGGGAAGATTATTCTGGATTATCTAGGTGGGCCTAATATAATCACAAGGGCCCTTAAATAGGTCAAAGAGAAAATGTGACAAAGGAAGGAGGCCACAAGCCAAGGAATATGGACAGACCCTGGAAGCTGGAAAAAGTAAGGAATAGATTCTATCCTTGAGCCTTCAAAAGGAATGCAGCCCTGCCAACACCTTCATTTTTAGCCTTATAACACCCATTTTCAGACTGTGACCCCTAGAAATACAAGATGTTAAACAATATTGTTTTAAGCTATTACGTTTGTGCTAATTTATTATAGCAGTAATAGAAAACTAATACATAAGGGATATGTAAGTATGACAATTTTTTTCCATGTTTCAAAACATTTCTGAGTTAACATTAATAGTGATAAGTCATGTTGATAGTACAGATCCTTAATATAATGTTTAACATGATGAAAAATTACATTTCACTTCTGTGGTCTCCAAAAACCAAAGTACAGAAAACTGTTAATATAGAGGTCCTGTCTGTACCTTAAGGGCTGGCCCTTGGCTGGCATCTGAGACCTCGAATTTCTGGAGAGCTCCCATTATCCTAACTGATAAGAGTGGCTCTCTGTGCCTAGAATATTTGCACAAACAATATGGTTTATGTTGAACATATGCTTTCCTTCTGGAGGCTGGAATTTTGGTATGTGCCACCCTGAAGATGTCCACTGACAAGCCCCCAGTAAAAACCCTGGACACTGAGTCTATAAGGAGCGTCCCTGGTACACAGGTGTTGTCACAGCTTGTTAATGGAAGAATTAAGTTCACTCTGTGTAACTCAGTATGGAGAGGACTCCTGGAAGCTTGCACCTGGTTTCTTCCAGACTTTGCCTCATGCATGTATTTGCTTAGCTGATTTTGGTTTGTATCCTTACACTGAAATAAAACATAGTTGTAAGTACAACTATAGGCTGAGTCCTATGAGTCCTCTTAGAGAATCATCAAACATGGGTGTAGGTCTTGGGGACCCACGACACAACTCATGACCCCAGTTTAATGATGAGAAAAGCATTAGAGAATTTAGATCTAAGGGAGATCAATATGGTAGACTAGGAGAACACAGAGCTCACTTCCCCCCCATGAACACATCAAAAATACATCTACAAATAGAGCAATTCTCACTGAAAATAAACTGAAGACGGCAGAAAGACTTTTGTACAACCAAAACTGTAAAAAAGATCCACAAAGAATTGGGTAGGAAGGGAAAAGTGATCAGGTCAGTTTCTGTGCCCCTAGAGGGAACACAAAAGAGGAGCAAGATTTTGTGAGATCAGAGATCTGCCATGGGGAGTGAGCTCCGTGCCACACCTGGACACTAGGGCAATGGTTGCAACAACAGAAGGGAATGTGCAGTTGTGAGTAATGGAGCCAGCTCAAACTGGAATGGCATCTGAACCAAAGGAGGATGGCCACTGCTGGCATTCATAGAGGCAGTGCATTGGGAGCACTCCAAAATACTGACTGGGGCTGGAAGCACCATGACCCTGGGGCAAGGGTCCTGGAGAAAGAAGTGAGGAGAATACACACTTAGAAAAAACAGAACCATCTCAGACCCAATCCTCTGGGCTTCTGCACCAGCAATGTGGGACCAACTGGGTAGTGTTGGCCACTAGGCAGAGGAGAAGCCCCTGTTCACAACCTATTCTGGCTCTAGCTTTTCCATCTCCAGCCTCACCTCCTACCACAGTGATAGCTTCCAGCACATCCTGAGGGAAGATGTGACCTGTGCTCATGTGAGATCCAGCTCTACCACCAAAGCCATAGGCACACACGGACTATACAAACTCCCACACAAGGACACCCTTCAAGACTGAAACAGGTAACTGTTCCACTAAATTTCACTGAGACAGAGACAGTTAAGTAAAATGAGAAGACAGATGAATCTGTTTCAAATAAAAGAACAAGAGAAAATCCCTGAAAAAACTAATGAAACAAAAATAAATAATTTACCAGATAAGGAGCTCAAAGCATTAGTAAGAATAATGCTACCTGAATTAGGGCAATTACCAGATGAACACAGTGAGAATTTTAATAAAGAACTAGAAAATATGAAAAAGAACCAATCATAACTGAAAAATACAATAAATGAAATGAAAGACACACTAGCATGAACAAACAGCAGACTAGGTGAAAGAGAAGAACACACAAGTAATCTGCAAGGCAGGATAATAGAATTCACTCAATCAGAATAGCAAAAAGAAAAACATATTTAGAAAATGAGAACAGTTTAAGGTACCTCCACAGCATTATCAAGCACACCAACGTTTGCAATATGTGGGAACCTGAAGGAGAAGAGAGAGAAGCAGGTAAAAAAAAAAAAAGTATTTAATGAATTATGGCTGAAAACTTCACAAACTTGAAGAAGGAAAAATATATTAAGATATAAGAAGCACAGAGGCTCCCAAACAAGATGAATCCAAAAAGAATAACAGCAAAACATATCATAATTAAAATGACAAAATTTTAAATTAAGGAGAGAATTGTAAAGACAAAACAGAAAAACAAAGCCATATAAATTGAATCCACATAAAGCTACTAGCTGATTTTTCAGAAGAAATTTTACAGACCAGAAGTGAGAAGCATGATGTATTCAAAGTGCTGAAAAGGAAAAAACTGAAACCTAGAATACACTACCCAGCAAGATTATCATTTAGAATTGAAAGAGATAAAAGATTTTCCAGACAAGCAAAAATTAAGAGCTCATCAACAGTAAACCTACCCTAAAAGAAATGCTAAAGGGTCTTACATAAGTAGAAAAGGACTAAAATAAGAAGAAGCTATAGAAAAAGAAAGATCTGACAAGTAAAGGCAAATGTATAGTAAAGACTATAGGGCAACCACTTAAATAAACTAGTATAAAAGTTAAAACAAAAAATTGTAAAAGTGACTATAAATATGATAAACAGTGAAGGGATAAACATGAAGATGTAAAACATGACATCAAAAACACAAAATGTAGGGGAGGGGAGTAAAATAAATGTAGATATTTTAAAATGTGTTTTACCTTAAATGACAACCAGTTTAAAACAAGTAGATACAATTATTACTCAACATATATGAACCCTCTGGTAACCACAAATCAAAAACCTACAATAAAAACACAAAAGCCAGACAGAAAGGAACATATGCATACCACTAAAAAAATAATTAAACCACAAAGGAAGAGACTAAAAGAATAACACAGAACTACAAAAACAACCAAAAAACAAGTAACAAAATGGCAGTAAGTACATACTTAACAAAAACCACTTTAAATGTCAACAGACTAAATGCTCCAATCAAGGGGATGACTGGATAAAAATAACAAGAGCCACCTATATTTTGACTACAAGAGACTTCAGAGCTACAGATACATACAAACTGAAAGTAAGAGGATGGAGAAAGATATTTCATTCAAATGGAAACAAGAAAGCAGAGGTAGCAATACTCTTGTCAGACAAACTAGAACTTAAAACAAATTCTATAACAAAAAACAAAGAAAGGCTTTATATAATGATAAAGATATTAAAACAAGAAGAGGATATAAAACTCATTAACATATATACACCTAATACAGAAGCATCTAAATATATAAAACAAATATTAACAGACATAGAGAAAGTGACAATAATACAATATTAGTAGGGGACTTTAACATTCCACTTACATAACTGGAAATATCATTCAAGCAGAAAATCAGTAAGGATAAAGCAGTCCTAAAGACATATTAGACTATTTGGACTTAACAGGTATCTACAGGACTTTCCAACCAAAAACAGCAGAATACACATTCTTTTAATTTAAGTGCGCATGGAACATTCTCCTGGATATATCATGTGCTAGACTACAAAATAGTCTCAACAAATTCATGAGGACAGAAATTATATCAAGCAATTTTTTTTTCTGATCACACAATATGAAACCATAAATTAACTGCATGAAGGAAAAATGATAAAAAACCCCCACAAACTCATGGAGACTAAGCAATATGCTATTAAAAATCAATGAGTCAATAATGAAATCAAAGAGGAAATCAGAAAATATCTCAAGACAACTGAAAAAAAAAAAAAGAACATAACTTTACAAAATCCATAGCATTCAGCAAAATAAGTTGTAAGAGGGAAGCTTACAGCAATACAGGCCTACTTCAAGAAATAAGAAAACTCTCATATAAACAACCTACTCTATCATCTAAAATAATTAGAAAAAGAAGTATAAGCAAAGTACAGAGTCAGCAGAAAGAAGGAAATAATAAAGATCAATAAGAAAATAAACGAAACAAAGGCAAAAAATGGAAAAAAATCAATGAAACCAAGAGCTATTTTTTAAACATAAACAAAACTGATAAGCCGTTAGTCAGTCTCATCAAGAAAAAAAAAAAGAGTACCCAAATAAAATAAAAAATGAAAGAGGATCAATAATATCCAATATCACAGAAACAGAAAAAAATCATAAGAGAATACTACAAACAATAATATGCTAACAAATTGGACAACTTGAAGAAATGGACAAAATTCTAGAAACACAACCCTCAAAGACTGAATCAGGAAGAAACAGACAATAAGAACAGACAAATCACTAGCAGTAAACTTGAATTTGTAGCAAAAAAACAAAACAAAACAAAACTCCCAGAAAACAAAATTCCAGAACCGAATAGCTTCACAGGAAAATTCTAACAAACACATTAGTAAGAGCTAATACTTATCTTTCTCAAACTATTACAAAAATTTTGAAGAGGAGGGAACACTCTCAAATTCATTCTACAAGGCCACAATTACCCTGATACCAAAACCAGACAAAAACATAACTAAAAATAAAATTCATCAAAAGCCAGTACCTCTGATGAATACAGATGTAAAATCCTCAAAAAACATTAATAAATCAAATTCAGCAATACACAAAAAGGATCATACACCATGACCAAGCGGAATTTATTCCAGGAATGCAAGGGTGGTTCAATATCCACAGATAAATTAATGTGATACATCACATTACCAAAATGAAGGATGAAAATCACATGATCACCTCAATAAATGCAGAAAAAGCATTTGACAAAATTCAATATCCATTCATGATAAAAATTCTCATCAAAACAGCTACAGAAGTAACATACCTCAACCTAATAAAGGTCATTTATTACAAACCCACAGTTAAAATTATACTCAATGGTAAAAATCTTAAAGCTTTTCTTCCAAAATCAGGAACAAGACAAGGATGCTCACTTTCACCACTTCTATTTAACACAGTATTGGAAGTTCTACCCATAGCCATCAGACAAGAAAAAGGAACATTTAGATCTGTGTAATTACTTAAGGTAAAGGCATTATCAATTTTGTATAATTTTACTTCACACTTATTCATTTTTCTATTTTATTCTATTTGGAAATCACCTGAAATGACAGGAACACAAAGTTCCAATACTTAGTTATGTTTATATAAGTTGACTGAATATTTATATCCTTTTATCCTACTGAATGCTGACGTTCTAGAAGGTAGAAGCAAATTAGAAGTATCAACCTTTTGAGCTACCTAAAATATATCTGCATTAATAAAATGAAGAGAGCAGCAAACTGAAACTGAAACAGTAATTTGACACATAGTAGAGTGAGAAATAAAACACTGATCTATTTTGATATATGATTGAAGGTCATGTGCTTCTTTCATTCTAGTCTTTTTTCCTAAGACTATTTTATGACTATGTTTCTGTGAGTAATACAACCAGCAAAATCTGTGTCATCTAATTAAAACTGTGATATTTTCATTACTGAAACTTTTCATTTCAATAAACCACTAATTTTCTCCTTGAGAAAGGGAACAAATAGGGAATAACTGTTCAATATGTGGGTTACTATTATAATTCAGAAGCATAAAAATTTTTCTTGTAAAAAGATAACCAAATATATATTTAGAATATGATCTGTGTATTATTTGAACATGATGAATCAAGTGATAAAATATTAAGTGGACACCTTCAAAATCTGTGAAAAATTCAAAATGATCCCTACGTGCAAATCCATGAACATGAAAGTTAGTGCCTTTGTGGAAAATGTGTAATTTTTGTAGGTAAGCTTGAGTAAGTAGATCTTTAAAGAAGATCTATTCTCCCCAGCGCCTAAATCACACACTTGTAATAATACAAGTAGTCTTAACTCATTTAGTTTACTCAGAACAATGTAATGTAATCATTGTAGATGGTTCAGTGATTTATTACAAACCATAATACTTGGTCAATTATTTTATACTTTCATGCATAACATCCCACAGAAACATATGGCAAACTTTTCATAATAGGTTCCTGTAGACTTTAAAGAGACATTTTCTTTTATTCATATTAAATAAGCCCAAGGTTAAGAAATGCAAACACAGTAGAATAAAATATTTGAACAGTATTGTTTAAAAATTTCATACAGCTACCGTGGCAGCTTTACTTTCTCAATTCAGAGGAATAAACATTTTTCCCAGGATAAAATTTTTAAATTTCCTTAAAATGCTGTTATTTCAGCCTTTTCATGATTATACTAGCCTCTTAGACAAACTCGGTGGGCCAAAGGAATTCTAAAAGGAAAGTAGAAAATAGTTTGAAGTGAATTAAAAATATAATGTAAAAGTCATAGGGTGTAGCTAATGCCGTAACTAAAGGGAAATGTATAGAAGTAAATGCTTATTAGATGACAGAAAAAAAGGATTTCCAATCCATAACTTAAGTTTCTCCTATGAAAAATATTTTTTAAGAGAAAGGAAAATGAAGTTAAAACAAGCAGAAGGAAGTAAATAATAAAAGAGCAGAAAACAATGACTTTGGAAACAGAAAATAATAGAGAAAGATAATTGAAACCAAAAGGTATTTCTTTGAAAAGATCAATAAAATTAATAAACCTCTAGCAAAACCAAAAGAAAGAGAGAAGAAATTGTTACTATCAGGACTGAAAATGGGATATAATTACAGACCCAACAGATATTAAAAGGATAATAAAGGAATACTGTGAACATGCTACATATTTTCACAATTTAGAAAACTTATTGAAAACAACTACCAAAATTACCCAACATTAAACAGATAACCTGAATTGTCCTACACCTCTTAAAGAAACTGAATTCATAGTTAAATTCACCTCCAGTCCCAGATAGTTTCATTATCAAATATTTAAGAAAAAACAATATTAATATTTCAATATTTTCCACAAAACAGAAGAGGAAAGACCAATTCTTAACTAATTTTAAAAGGCCAGCACTACTGCGATACTAAAAACAGATGGTACAAAAACAGGGTCAACTTTAGGATAACAGCCTTCAAGTACAGAGGAAAACAAACAAATTAAAAAACTTCTCAAAAATATTGGTAAATAGTATCCATTAATATATAGAAAGAAAAATACAACATAACAAAGTGTTTACTGCGGGTATGAAAGACTGGCTCAATATTTGATAATCACTCAATATTCACATTAAAAATACATAATCATATTAACCAATAAAGTATTTGACAAAATTTACATCCATTCAAGGTAAAACTTTCAGCAAGCTAGGAATAGAAAAAAACTTCCTCAACCTGACAAAAGACATCTACAAAAAGCCCACATCTAACATCATACTTATTGGTAAAAGACTCAATGCTTTCCTCCTAAAATCAGGAAGAAGACAATTTGTCTGCTCTTACACTCCTACTCAACGTTGTACTGGATGTTCTAGCTCATTCAATAACACAAATAAGAAAAAAATCATATTGGAAAGGAAAAAGTAAGGCTGTCTTTATTTGCAGACAACATAATCATCTAAAGAGAAAATACAGTAGAATCTCCGAAAATCTGCTATACTTGATAGGTGAGATCAGAAAGGTAGTAAGACATAAGATTAACGTACAAAACTCAATTGTATTTCTATATATTATTAGAAATTATAATTTAATTGGAAATTAAAATTAAATAAAAATTAATACCATTCACCAATAGTATAAAAATATGAATCCTAGGGATAAATCTGACAAAAGATGTCAAAGATCTGTAGTTATAAACATCACATGATACAAAGTCAAAACAAAGGTCAATTGTGTTTCTGTAAACTAGCAATATGCAATTGTAAATCAAAATAATTTTTGAATTAACAATAACACAAAAAGTAAATACTTAGGTATAAATCTAACAAAACATTCACAAGTTATGAATGTTGAAAATTGCAAAGTATTGCTAAAGGAAATCAAGGACCTAAATAAAAGGAGAGATATATCATGTTCATGGACTGGAAAAAACCAACACAGTAAATATTTCAGTCCTCCCCAAGTTGATTTATTTTTAGTAAAGATAAACAGGTTGATTCTAGATTTTATATGGAAAGGCAAAGGAACTAGAATAAAACAATTTTGAAAAAGAAAAATAAAGTTGGAGAAATCACAATATCCTATTTTAATGACTTCCTATAAAGCTATAATAAAGAAGAAAAAGGGCTACTGGCAAAGGGAGATACACACAAAAATAAACTGAAAAGAAAGAACAGAGAGTCCAGAAATAGACCCACACGTATACAGCCAGTTGATTTTTGACAAAGCTGCAAAAGCTTCAGTGGAGAAAGGGCAGTGTTTTCAATAAATGGTGTTAGAACAATCAAGCATCTCTATTCAAAACAAGGGACCTCGAACTAAATCTCATACTTAAAAAAAAAAAAACTCAAAATGAATCACAATTCTCAATACAAAACGTAAAACTATACAGCATTTAGAAGAAAACATAAGAAAAAATCTTCATAACCTAGGGTTAGGCAAAGAGTTCTTAGGACACCAAAAGCACAATCCATTAAAAAAAAAACTAAGAAATTGGATTTCATCAAAATTAAATGTTTCCTCTACAGGGAAAAAATATTGTGAAGAGAAGAAAAGGACAAACCTTCATAAACCACATACTCAATGGATGACTTATATCCAAAGTATATAGAGAACTTTCACAATTCAACATGAAGAGCACAACGCAATTAAGAAAATGACTAAGATTTGAAAAGATACTTCACTAAACAACATATACAAATGGCGAAATAAGCACATGAAAAATGCTCAACATCATTAGGAAAATACCATTAGAGAAATGTAAATTAAAACCACAATGTGATACCACTACACATCTATTAATGACAATATTTTTAAAATGGAGACTACCAGGTGTTTGTGAGAATGCACAGCAAAAGAAATTCTCAAACATTGCTGTTTGGAATGAAAAATGGTAGAGTCATTCAGAAAAACAATTTGACAGTTACTTATACAGTTAAATATACACTTAACCATATGATCCAGCAATCCCACTTCTGGGTATTTACCCTAGAGAAATGAAAGTTACGTTCACACAAAAACCTATACACGAATATTTATAACAGCTCTATTCATAATTGCCATAACCTGGAATAACCTAACTGTCCTCAAGAGGTAAATGGATAAACTGGTTCATTCATACAATGGAATACTATTGAGCAATAAAAAAGAACAAACTATAGATATGTGCAACAACTTGGATGAATTTCACAGGTAATTATGCAGAGTAAAAGAAGCCAGTCTAAAAAAGTTATATACTATATGATTCTAATTTTATAATATTATATTAATATTTTATTAAATTATCAAAAAGACAAACTAAAGTAATGGAGAAAAGGGCAGTGGTTTTTAGGGATTAGGGATTAGACAAGGGTGTGATTATAAAGATATAATCATGGCACAATTATAAAGGCACAAGGGAGATTTTTGGAGTGTTAGAACTGTTCTAATCCCCACTGTGGTGATTGTTACACATTCTCTACACACGTTTAAATCATAGAACTGTATGCCAAGAATAAATCAATTTTATTGCATGGTAATTAAAAAATTAAAAACCAAAATCAAAAAGACTATGTTGAATAAAAATGAGGTTTACTCAGCACTGTCTTTCCCCAAAGTAGGTGCTCAATTCACATTTGCTGAACAAGAACATGAAAAACTGGTTGCATTTTCTGCTTCAACAGCAATCTCATTTATATCACTAAGTTTCAAAATTTTTGTAGCATGATTAACATTTTCTATCATGGTATCTGACACAGAAAGACATCTAGTTTACACACACACACAAAATCATTAAAAATGCCAATGAAAGTCAGAAATCTAGATACCTCAACCAATTATTTTAAACATTAAAAAGATTATCATTAATAATGGGTAACTTTATATTTATACGCTTATCTGTCTCATTAAAAAAAGGTGCAGGATCTATTTTGAAGTCATTACCCAAAGGCATGGTATACAAAACAGATATTTGATAAATGTTTATATAATCAGCTAATCTCTATTAAGCATGAAATGAGCTGAATAGCTATTAATTTACCTTAAATATCAACTCTTTCTAGGATTTATCCTTTTCCTTGAATTAGCAAGACTGAATATTAAGAATTCTTCTTCCATCAGACTCAAATCATGGTGTGTACTCATATCGCTAAATCATGTTATTTCTGTGCTGCTCCATAGTTTTAGGTTTTCTTCTCTAGGGAGACACTGAGCATTTGCCTCTAACTCCCATGCAACCAGCCAAATCTATTAGGATCCCAACATGTCATTTCGTACGGACCTGTCACAGGTGTGACTAAGATTCATTTACTCTAGTCAATTAGTTAAGCAGATTGGTTAAATCACTTATGTGTGACCAAACAAAAGCAACTTCATTTAAAAAAACTAATTTTGGTCTTACTTTGCTCTAAACTGTGTAAAAAAGAGTGTTTCTATGCTAGAAAATGATTAAAAATAGAGCTAAGGTTTTCAGAATTACCTAGCCTAAGAACTAAACACATTTTGAAAATTGTAAAGATGTTATTTGCATATGTTTAAAGTACAGAGCAAGTATAATTTTCAAACTTCTTTTAAATGTCTATTTGTTAGAGAATTATTTTAGAGCCTTCCACATTGTTTTTCAAGTATTCTGAATATTCACTTAACATATGAGATCATCTCCAGTTTATCTAATTTAAGTCAAATTTTAAATAAAAATTTTGAACTTTATAGCTTCAATAAATTAAACTATAAGGTGTATTACAATGGTGATAAAATATATTTATTTTTTACATCCTACATTTATGCTTTGATGTCACATTACACCATCACTTGCAAATAAACCAAACTGAAATGCTCCTGTCAGCAACCAGTCAAAAATATAATAAACATTTACTTATAATAATACTAACCAAAAGATTAAAAAAAAAAACCTAACCTGACTGAAGCCCTTAACGTAGGTTTTTTTTTTTTTAATTTTAGCCAGTCCATGATTAGGATCATAAACAATAATGAGTTTGCTTAACTAAGAATGAATTATGTCAAGTTGTGGTTTTCTATATTTTAGCTCTGAGGACATTGTTAATATTGAACATACTAATTAATAAGGACTGCTATCTATTATGAACAAGTAAATAATAAAGGCAATTTGGAAAAAAAAAGTTTACATACAAATATGCCCGTCATCAAACTTCCAAACTGTCATGAGCACCTTCACTGGCTTTATGGGTTTCCTCAGTGCCTAACATTTACTCTCACTTCCTTCACTCACCCACTCTTAACATATCATTATGGGTACAGGAGTTTAAACCACAGAGAAGCAACCTCTCCTACAAAATTACAGTTAAGGGTCAATTATCTTTTAGATAATTTTCACAATTTAGCACAGTTAATCATATCTGCATCATGGTGGGCACATAATTAAACAAGGCTCCTTGAAAGTATCAATTTAAACTTAAGGTAATGGAAATGAAAGAATCTGTCACGAGATTGTATTTACTTAGAGAAATTTTGTTTTGATTTAACCTGAAAAAAAAAACACTGAAAAACAATCCTAACATGAATAAATTTGAAATGTGTATGACAATCAAGTCTCAATATCATACGATTAATGTTCCTATAAAATATTAGCAAAATTGGGAAAAACTTCACAAAAGGGCAGTTTCTAAACACGTGGAAGCACAGAGACATGGTGATAAATGTCAATTATAATAGAGCTACATGATTATTAGGTTCACCTCGGGAGCAGTGTCATTTCAAAATCATTCAAACTATGATTTCATGATACAGGTATTCAAAGTTTGCTGCTCTCCCCAAAGCCCAACATTTATAATACTGAATTATTAGTAAACTCTTAAAAAAATTACCTGCTTCTGCAGCCATCTCTCATGCCTTCGTTGTTTCCGCCTCAGATTCTTCAGCTTGCTCCTTTCTTTCTTACTGAGCCTCTGATTAATGGCACCCAAAGAAAAACTGCCCGAGTGCAGGAAGTCCAGAGGAGAGAGGTGCTCCTCCTGCTCTGGGGCCTCCAGCATGCTCCTGCCAGCTGAGGGCAGGTCCATCAGGAAAGTCAGGCTGTTAGAACTAGCATGGTCAGAGTACACTGCAGAAGCTTCTAGACCACAATGAAATTCTCCTCCTCTTTGTGTCTGGGTCTCACGGGGAGCCACTGAAAATCTTTGCAGCAGAATATTAGGATCAAAACTGGATGAAATTTGAAAGGAACAGTTATTTTTGCTAGATTCTAAAGGCAAGCCTGAAAGGTCAGTAGGCTGTGTTTCATTTAGCCTGGAATAGGCAGTAGTCTTACTACGTATTCCATATAAGGAGGGTAATAAAGTCAGTTTCTCACTGATGTTCAGATCCAAACTATGTGATTTTCTATGAAAAGCTCTCGTAGTGCATCTGCCAGTCACAAGCTGTGGAACAAAAAGCTGGTATTTTGGATCTGACGCTTTGAACAGCAGTTTTTCATTCTTCATCTCAAAATACGTTGATGGTGCCTCTAGGCAGAGTGCTTCTGTTAATCTTCCAGGACCATTATTACTTTGGGCCATGTTTAAAAGCCTGTGATTTCTGTTTTTGGAGGCGCCACCTGTCAGCAGAGTTTCCTTGTCACAACCTGACTGAACTCTAGGATGTGACAAGTATTTCAGCGATGGTCTCATTAGTCGGCCTGCCCGCGTGGGCTGATAATCGGTCCGGCTCTTGGAGAGATGTACAGCTGCAAGCTGGCCACAGGAACATTTTGGAGTGCTGACAAAATTAAAGCCCCCTAAACGGGCCCCACAGAAAGGGCAATTCAGTTTTCCAACTGTCCACTGGGCCTACAGGTAATAAAGGAAAATAAAAACAATGCTTTCATTGTAAAGTAACCAAAGAGAGTGTGAGCTTTTTTTTTTTTTTTAAAGCCGAGCACATGAAAGTTTTCTATGCCACAGAAAAGGCCAGCTTTCTGTTTTCTGATTAGTAGACAGAGCAGTAAATGGAAACAATCCCACCAATAAATAGAGATAAGAATCCCCGAAGGTCTAGGATGGTAACGTATTGCACATCATGCCCATCTAAACAATACTCCTGAGAATTCTGAAAGAGTCTCTTAGACAATTGGCTGAATATGGATACAGTGTGAACTAATGAAAAGAAAAATACACTATGGAACCAGGAAGCAAATCAGTGTACAGAGCTTAATTTGCAAGTAAAATCTCACAGAAAAGTGTCTGTTTTGATACACTTCTTGCATACCAAGCACTGTGGGAAGGAACTTTACCCAACCAACAGAATAAAGCTCTTCCTGCCTTTTTACATACAACCAAAAGATACTGGTTGCATACATCAGCTAGTTCATTTTCTAGACTCAGATTACAAATTAATAGTGAACTAGCTTAAAATCATATTTTCAACAGAGATAGTGGAACATCTGCAGTGTCCTAATACATTCTGTAAAGTTCAGGACACTTATAAGCAGCACACTGGCATTTTCCCAGGAAATCATTATAATGTGAGAACGGGTACAAGGGATATCTAGCTAATGTTATTTTTTAACAAAAGAAGTAAGCTAGTCAGTGGGGAAATGCAACTATATTTTTCCCAAAATCACAGTAGTTATACTTTTCTAATACTTTGGTGTTTTGAACTGTGAGAAATAATGATGCCATAGTGAACAGGTGAGTTCTTGCTCTTATAATATTTCATTAAGGATCTTTAAAGTGTTATAATTTCATTCTGATTGTGCCAATGAGAGTCTTTAATTGTCCAGTTTATTTCACATGTGTGTGCAAATATGAATGATACACACAGGATATTCCATTCACTCAGTAGGTACTGTTCCAGGTGCTGGGGATACAGTACATAATGAACAAAATATAAAAAACCTCTGACTTCCTGGAGTTTATATTCTAGTAGAGGACTTAGGTAATTAACAAGATCAGTAAGCCATTAGTGTGTGTATAGGTGTATATGTGGATGTGTGTATGGATGTGTACAACAATTAATATATGTCACATATACTTAAGTATATTTATAAGTCCTATAAATCACTTACAGCATATGTGTAAAACACAGACAGGTATATAAAGTAGAGAAGGGAGAAAGAAGTGTTAGGAGTGGTAATAGTAGGGAGAGGCACTTGATAGCCTGGCAAGGCTATGCCTCATTAAGAAACGAGGGAAATGAGGAAACAGGTGAGTAGCTGTGGGAATAGAATTCATGGAAGGGGGAATATCAAGTGCAAAGTCTGAGTTATGAAAATACTCAAGAGTATTTTAGTAACAATGAAGAAGCCAGTAAGCATAATCAAGAGTTACACACCCTTTCATGTCTCTTGAAACAATTTGTCCAAGAAAAACAGCTCTAAAATGAAAACAAAAATATTTCAAAGATAGTATATTTCTAATTTTACTCAGCAACTAAGGAACTTACTTTTTGTATTAGGCAGTTTATCCATTCTGGAAGAGCTTCTACATTTATGTGCCACACATGACAAATATTTTGATCATCAGCTGAATCATGTCTATCCTGTTACATGAAACAGAAGAATTAATACTGTTAAAATGGCCATACTACCCAAATCAATCTACAGATTTAACACAATCCCTATCAAATTATTCAGGAAATTTTTCACAGAACTAGAACAAACAGTCTTAAAATTTACATGGAATCATAAGAGACTCAGAATTGCAAAAGCAATACTGAAGAAAAAGAACAAAGCTGAAGGCATAACCCTCCCAGACTTCAGACAATACTGCAAAGCTATAGTAATCAAAACAGTGTGGAATTAACACAGCCATATAGACCAATGGAACAGAATACAGAGCCTCAAAATAAACCCACACACCTACAGTCAACTAATCTTTGGCAAAGGAGGCAAGAATATACAAAGGAGAAAAGATAGTCTCTTTGGCAAGTGGTGTTGGGAAAACTGGACAGCCACATGTAAATCAATGAAATTAGAACACTCCCTCACACCACACAGAAAAATAAACTCAAAATGGCTTAAAGACTTAAATGTAAGACAGGACACCATAAAACTCCTAGAAGAGAACACAGGCAAAACATTCTCTGACATAAAGTGTAGCAATGTTTCCCTAGGTCAGTCTCCCAACACAACAGAAATAAAAGCAAAAATAAACAAATGGGACCTAACCAAACTTAAAGTTTTTGCACAGTGAAGGAAGCCATCAGAAAAATGGAAAGGAAACCTAATGAATGAAAGTGATCTATCTGATAAGGGGTTTATATCTAAAATAGATGAAGAACTCATACAACTAAATATCAAAAAACCCAAACAACCCAATTAAAAATGAGCAGAGGACCTGAATAGGCATTTTCCAAAAAGACATACAGATGGACCACACACATGAAAAAATGCTCAACATCTCTAGTCATCAGGGAAATGCACATAAAAACCATGAGATATCACCTCACACCTGTCAGAATGATTATTTTCACAAAGACAAGAAATAATAAATGTTGACAATATTGAGGCGAAAAGGAATCCCTCACACACTGTTAGTGGGAATGTAAACTGATACAGCCACTATTAAAAGTAGTATGCCAGTTTCTCAAAAAAATAAAAACTAGTGCTACCGTATGATCCAGCAATTCCTCTCCTGGGCATTTATCTGAAGAAAACAAAAATACTACTTTAAAAGGTATATGCATCCTAATGTTTATGGTAGCATCACTTACAATAGTCAAAATATGGAAACAATGTGTTGCCCATCAACAGATAAAGATGTGACATACATGTGTGTATACATACACACACACATACATACATACATACACAATAGAATGTCACTCAGTCACAAAAAAGAATGAAATCTTGTAATTTTTGACAGCATGGATGGACCTGGATGGCATCATGTTTAGTGAAATAAGTTAGACAGAGGAAGACAAATACTGTGTTTTCACTTACATGTGGAATCTAAAAAATAAAACAAACAATAAAACAGTAACAGACTCACAGATAGAAAAGATTGATGGCTCCCAGACGGGAGAGGGATAAAATCGGTGAAAAGGATTAAGAGGTACAAACAACCAGGTATATGATACATAAGTTACAAGGATATAATATACAGAACATGGAAAACAGCAAATACTTTATAATAACTTTACATAAAGTATACTCTACAAAAATACCAAATTACTATGTTGGATATCAGAAATTAATGTAATATTGTAAGTCAACTATATGTCAAATAAAAAAGAAAAGGAAAAAAGACATCCACACACCTCTCTTAAACAAAGAATCAAAAATCCTTGATAAAGTATTAATAAGTAAAATTTAACAATATATTACCATATATAGGTAGAAAATACAAAGGAATCCAAGAAAAACAACTAAAAAGTGACGTTTGCAGGATATAAAGTCAATACACAGATTCAACTCTATTTCTTTAGACTAGCCACAATAAATTGTAATGGGCTACTTGTAAAATATCAATTATAACAGCAGCAAAAAAACATGAAAAATTTAGGAATAAATTTAATACAATATGTACAAGATCTGTCCATTATAAACTAGAAAACATTCTTGAAACAATTAAGGAATACACAGTAGTGTGTATCTCAGGAATAAAAGATCAGTAGAGCATTCAAAAATCATTCAATATAATTCAACATATTAATATAATAGAGAACAGATATAAAAATGTTTTGATATACATGGAAAAATCATTAGATAAAAGTCAACATTCATTCATGATAAAAACTTAGAAACTAAAAATGGAAGACAACTTTTTCAATCTGATAAAGGCTACCTATGAAAAACTTATAGCTAAACTCACACTCAATGGTGAAAGACAATTCTTTTGCCCTAAGATTGAGAACAGAATGTCTTCTTTCTCACCCTTTCCACTCCACATTGCATTGATGGTCAAGGTCAGTACAGTATGACAAGAAAAAGAAATAAAAGATGTACAGATGAAAAATAAACAAAACATCAATGAGATACATTTTCACACCCACTAGGATGGCTATAATAAAAAATAAAAATAATAAACAGAAAATAAGTATCAGTGAAGATATACAGAAATTGGAACCACTGTACATTTATGATGCAGCCACTGTGGAAAATAACTGTGTTTCCTCAATAAGTTGAATGTTGAATTACCAAGTGGCCTAAAATTCCATTCCTGGGTACATATCCAAAATAGTAAGAAATGGGTGTTCAAACCAAAACTTGTATACAAATGTTCATAGCAGCACTACTGACAATAGTCAAAAGGTGGAAACAACCCAAATGTCCACAACTTATGAATATACAAATATGCTATATCCCTGCAATGATATATTGTTCATTCATAAAAAAGGATAAAATACTGATACGTATTATAACATGGATAAACCTTGAAAACATGCTAGGTGAAAGAAGCCAGACTAAAAGGCTACACATTGTATGATTCCATTTGTATGAAATACCCAGAGTCAGTAAATCCACAAACAAAAACCGTATTAGCAGCTGCCAGGGGTTTGGAAGAGGTATAAATGGGGAGTGACTGCTTGATGAGTATGGGCTTTCCTCTTGGGAAATGAATGATGAATATGTTCTGGAACTAGACAGTGATGATGACTGCACCACACTATAAATATATTAAATATCAGTAGTGGTAGATTTTGTTATGTATATTTCAGCCTAATTTTAAAAAAATAACAAAATAACTTTTTTATTTACAGACAACATAATATAAAGAAAATACTAAGGAATTCATCATAAAAGCTGTTAAATTAATAAATCAGCACAATTTCAGTATACAATGTCAACATACAAATTTCTGTGTACCACCTTTCTGTACATTAACAACAAACAATGAGAAATAAACACTTTCAAAATACCACTTACAGTAGCGCTAAAAAAAACCATTAACTACTTAGGTATAAATTTGACACAGTATATACAAGACCTGTTTACTAAAAACTACAAAACACTATATAGAAAAATTTATCATTTACCTTTTCTAGCCCGTGATTTTTAAGCAGTATCTTCAAATGACTGAAGACTGCCAAAAATGTGCTTTGATAACAGTGTGCTCATTTTTACTTTCTGTATTCTTAGAGGAAATTCATTTAAAAATCTGAATTCTTAACAAATGGTCTCCATTATAATAAATTTAAATGGACCATATAAAACTATTTTTGAAGGAACCTTGGGAAAGTGACAGAAGTGACTCAGTAAAAATAAGCAGTGTACCTTTACCTAAATACTTTACCTAATTTAATTTTTGAAGGAGAGAATTAATCTTACAAACATCCATACTCATATACATTAGCCCCTTCAACTAGGAGCTGATAGTTAGGCAGATTTGTAGTAACTAATGAATTTTTTTAAAGGCTCTCAAAGAGAATGTAAACTGGGACTGACATACAGTCATCTCTACTTCATTATTAGATCCAATTTTTTTTCTGAGTTTTCAAGGTTCTGTTCAACTAAGAGCTAAATAAATATTTCTTCACTGCAACAAAGAATAGAATATTATATTAAAGTGAGTTAGTGACAATCAACCTATCAATATTTATTGGTCATATAAACACAGTGTTGACCATATAAAGGGAATAAAGAAACTTCTTTATATGCCAAGGACGGTGTTTTATCTTACATTTACTATCCCACTTTACTATTTCATTGTGCATATTCTATTATTTCATTTAATCATATAAAGTGATCATAACATTTAATCACGTAAGATTGATCATGATACTAAGAAACCACTGTCTATTATAAATTCTAGAGATGTTTTATGAACATTCCTGAGAACAGAGTCATAGTTCTAGGTAGGTAAAGGAAGTTATACAATGTACTTACTCTTATTTCTACCAGGTAACAAGCATTCGTATTGCGCTCACTATGCCCAAGCACTGTTTTAAGGGTTTGATTATTTTACAGATAAGAAAATTGAGATAAGAGAAATTAAGTAACTTTTACATAACTTGCAAGGTCACAAAGCAAGCAGCACTGCAAGGACTTCCATTCAGGCAACATGCCTTCAAAACTGAGTCACTAAGCTTCCATTGTTACTTCCTAGACCAAATAAACAGTTGTCTTTTACAGGACAATCGTCTTTCTTACATCTTTACCTGGAGTAAGTTTTAAGGCATGATACTGCTATTCTTCCTGAGGCTTACAACAAAAAGCAAAACAAATCAAAAACTGGAAGCATAACTTACTTTTAAATTAACCAAAAAAATACACTAACTTATACAGAAGAAAAGTCAGTTTAGAAAAAATTCCACAGCCGATTCTGATCTGTGACCTCCAAACCAATCTCCTTGAGTACTATTAACATAAGGCAAGCATATTTTCTATGTATATTTAAAAGTTAAAACATACTCACATACCAACAAAAAAGACGAAAATCAGTTACAGAAATTGATACCAGTGGGAGCAGCATAAAAGGCTGGGTTAAGAGTATACAGTATTTCCTTTTCTGAAAATTAGATACGGCAAATGGAGACCACCAGGATAAACAGAAGCTTCAATTATAAATGAGACTGCCACCTACTTGAACTGTAATTATACACACTGTCATATATATATATATATTCATGATACTTACTTCCAATATAACTTGAAAGTAAAATAAAACATCAAACTATTAAGTTTATAAAGTCTACTGTCAATTAATTTTAAAAACTTTAAAATACATGTGATAAAACAAGTTTTAATGTATGTATTTTAAGATGAATGATTAAACTGGAAGAAACCCCATTTGAGGAATTTAAAGCCTGTAAAGTAGAGGCATGTCAGGTTATCTCCTTGAGGTAAAAATACACTGAAAATTAGAAAAACTGTATTAATTAGGATTTTTCAAACCTTACTAGACAGATTTTTCATGTCTCAAATTTATCATGTGAGCGAAGGAGGACGGGAAGGAAGAGAAAGTAAGCCAATTTTACTTAATGCTGTCAGAAAAATGTTGACAAAATATTTTATAAATGAAATCATTTGTTCAAGCAGCAGGGGGAGCTAATGCATTGTTATTTTGTTTTTTCTTTATGAGTAGGGAATGTTTTCAGAGAACTTTAATTTTAAAATTATATGTATTATCTTTTTATTATTTAATAACTAAGTTTTTATTATTTAATGATTGTTAAGGTTAAATGTAAAAAGTTGACATAAATACAATATTATTTATAATATTTTAAAAGATGTTTAACACTAACATATTTCCAATGTTAGTAATTACATTCCCTTAGCTAACTCACTAAAAATGAGCTAACTGTATTATTTAACTATGGACACAACAGGGAAAAGATCAAAATTCTATTGGACTGTCTGTTTCTTCTATTTGTAGTTTGAGAAGGTACTTCAAGGGTGAAAACTTCTTTTACTCAAAAGGTCAGAATGATAAAGGAATTGAAAGCCTCACTTAAGAGCAGGCTGTCCCCTGCATCCATTCTTGCTACCTTTCTAATTTCACTCTTTCACAATCGCCAGAATGATTTCTTAAAAAATTCAATAGTCATGTTGCTCCTTTTCACTGACTTCCTAGCTCTCAGGATAAAGACGAAAGTCCTTAATTTATCTTACAAGACCGTAAGTGATCTAACCAACAACCATCTTTCTAGCCTCAAATCTTGCCACACTCCCTCTTGATCTCTGCACCCCAATCATAGAAATCTTCTAGTTCCACAAATATATCACATCCTCTCCACACAGGGCCTTTGAATATGCTAGTTCCAAAGCTTGGAACTCCTCCCTCCTATACTGCCCTCACTACTCATCCACCGTATCTCTGCACAAGTGACCTCCTCAGAAAAGCTTTCTCCTTAGAACAACAGTCCTCTGTCTACATTCTACCTTTATGGCTTCCTGCATGTTTCCTTTTTCCCGCTTACACAGCTAGCAGTTTAATATTTACGTTTGAGCGCTATCCTGAAAGCTTCACGAGGACAGAACATTTCTCTTCTGCTCTTCATTGAATCTCCAGTGCCTATTACAGGACCTGCCATGTCTTAGCTGGTTTGAGCTGCCATAACAAAATACTACAGGCTGGGTGGCTTAGAACACAGACATTTATTCCTCACAACCCTGGAGGCTAGAAGCCTAAGATCAAAGTGCCAGCATGTTCAGGTGCTGATGAGAACTCTCTTCTTAGTTTGCAGATAGCTGCCTTTTTCCTGTGTCCTCACATGGTGGAAGGAGAATGAGATCTCTGTATCTTCTTATAAGCCACAGTCTTACTGGATTGAGCCTCATCCTTATGACCTTAAATTAACCTTAATAACCCCCTACAGGCCTATCTCCAAATACTTTGGGGGTTTGGGGTAACTTTGGGGGTTAGGACTTTAACACATGAATCTGGGGTATACACAGATACACATGTGGTAAGACTAAGTATGTATTAAATATGTACTAAGAAAACCAAAATACTTAAAATGTATTAAGCAATAAAATGTGATTTATTTCAGTATTATTTCAGTATTATAGCCATTGAAAGGATACCATCAGGATACTAAAGCCAGAGATAAAATGAGCAAAATATCTAACCAAAAAAGGTGAATGAGGAGGTCTATAATCCAATAAATCACCAATTCAGCATTCATTAATCACACTTATGGCCACCACTGTATTGGCAAATAGTGTTATAAAGAGGAAACGCTTCACAGCCTCATGATTAAAAGAATCATAACCCAATAATTATGATGCTTTGTAGTAAGGGTTGGACCATTCCTCAGTTCTCATTCTCCTCAACTCAATGGGATCTGGTATCTGCCCCTACAACTCTCACAGCTACAATGAACACTACCAATGATCTCCTGTTTGTGAAAACCAACACACACTTTTAATTCTCAGAGTCTCTCCATATGGCCATACAGCCTGTATGACATTTCTGTACAAATATCGGGACCCCTTTCACAGGCTAGCACCCTCTAGAATTGTGCAGCACACAACCTGCACATTAATGGCAGTATCTGGCTTTCTACATCTCCCTACAACATTCACTATCACTAACCAATCCCTCCTTCTGGAAGATGTTTGTCCCTTGACTTCCATAACACTATATCCTGATTTTCAATCCTTTCACACTACTCTTTTTTTCCTACTTTGTGATTTTTTTTTTCAGTCCATCCCTTAAATGTTCCTGGGCTGTATTCTTTCTCAGTCCATCCACACTCTGCATGGTGACCTCATCTACTTTCACAGCTTCACTCACCACTTACATGCTGATGACTACCAAATCCATACTCTTAGTTCATATCTCTATTCTGAATCCCATATCCATAGAACCAGCAGCCTCCGAGAAATGTCTATTTAATGTCTTGTAAGTCATATAAACTTGACTTGTCCAAAATCGTACCAAAATTGACTTAAAAACTAAAGCTGAGGACACTATCACTGCCCACAACCTCCACCACACCAGACTTCACAAGTGGAGACCAATCCTGTTATTTATGTTTTTAGGGTCTCTATTGTTGTTATTATTTGCTTTTGGTTTTGGTACTTGCCCACATCTCATGTTTCTCAGGTCTGAAAAGTAGAGCAGGAGTCACCTTTTGACCCTGTGGACATTGTAGACTGTCTCAAAATTCCATTCTAAATTCCCAGTCATACACCTTTCTACATGCCAGTGGCTGGCAAACTGAAGCTCAGATGTCCCAGATTCCTTTACAGCTCATGTTCTGCACATAACCTAGCTTCCACCAAGCTGATACATTGTTCAATATTATGAAAGAAGTGATGAGTGTATCTGCGTGTTTCCTCTAGCAAGCTTGGTTTTGAAGGTACTTGGTTATTCTGTAGCAAAAGTCAGTGATTCCAGTGTCTACTTCTTAGTTTTGTGGGGGTTGAGGCAGAGAGTGAGACTCCCACTTCCTGGCAGTGGGCAGGGCTGAATAAATATGGCTCTGGAGCCAACAGCTGTGTACACCATTTCCGCAGGTTCCTGACCCTCCATGTTCTCTGAGGGCCACTTTATACCTGCATAGAATGTGGAAGACAGGAGGCAAAGTCCAGAGTTTGCTCAGGGTAGGAAGACTCTAAGGGGAATCCCTGACATAGAGCTGGGGTGTAATATCAGTCTAAGGGTAAATGAGAAACAAACTTGTTGCTCAGAGGGACAAATAAGAAAAGTTGCCTGTCTCAACTTTGGTATTCAACAGAAGGAAAGGAAAAAAATCCTCCCCTCAGGGTACTGAAGAATTTTTTAAACAAAAGGTATAAAACATAAAGGAGATGATTAATAAATTCATCTATGCTATATTATAAACTCTCTTGATCAAAAGATACCACAAAGACTGAAATACAAGTTATATAAACTGGCAAAAGTTATCAGAAATACAATAGTCAATAGATTATTGGTATGTAGAATACGTAAAGAGCTTTCAAAAATCAAAACAAAACTATGTAATAAAAAACAAGCAAGAAAAAAAAAAAAAAGACATTTCACGGAAAACACAAACAGCCCCAAACAATGAGAAGATGTAAATTACTGGTGAATATGTGGAATTCACAGAAATGTTTAACCACTGCTCATGGGAACCTGTCATTTGAAAACAACTCAGCATTGCCCAGTGAAGTTGAAGAGGCACATATTCTATGACATGTAACTCCACTTCTAGTAATAATTCTTGCCCATGTTTGCCGAGAAATGGACAAGAAAACTTATGCTTTGTATGAGCGAAACAACTGCATATAACTCAATGGTAGAATAAATTATCTATGTAATATATTAATACACTAGAATACTATACAAAAGTGAAAAACTGGAGCTACACTATAAGGCAGCAATTCCCAGAATACCTATCTACACTGTGATTTCATTTACAGAAAGTAGACAAATAAAATACTTCCAGAAACAATCAAAACACTTACTTTATACACATACACATTTTAATTATATTATTAAAGAGGTATTAAATTAGCATAATCTGATAGGTGATAAATTTAGCATTCTTTCAGTAAAGCATCTGATAAATTACTTTTAGATTCCAGTTTTATTGTTTCCTTTAATTACAACAGATCCTTTTACATTTGTCTTCAGTATTTATACCAAGTGTATGTATTTATAAAATATGTTTGTATGGCTTAAAGAAATCCTTTTACATTCAACTTCAGTATTTATATAAAATGTATGTATTTGTAAAATATGATTGTATAGTTTAAAGAAATACTTAAAGAGAAGCAAATGCCAATATACCCACTACCGAGTTTAATAAGTACACTGTTACTATTTTAGAAGACCCTCAGGATCTCTAATCACACACTCCTCCTTCCCCCTAGACTTACAATGATATTGAATTATTCCTCAACTAGATGTCAATAGATTTTATATATGTATGTTTTACTTTATATGTACATAAGATATATTTTAATATGTATTAGTTTATATACATATAAATATTTAATATGTATATTTATATAAATATATTTGATATATTATTTTAATAAATATATTTTTATTCTACAAGTTAGTTTCATTAGTTTATATATTTTGTACTATGTGTATACATACACATTGTATTTTATATATAAAGTTACAGTGACAGAAAGCAGATCAGTGGTTGCCTGAGGCTAGGCTTAGGAGCAGGACAAATTGGCGTAAGGAAATTTTCTGGGATAATGGAAAGGTTTTAAAACTATATTATTGTATTGTATTCTTACAATGGATAAATTTTATGGTTTAAAAATTATACTTAAAACTCTATAAACAATATTTCTTATAATCTCTTCTGGGAAACCTTCAGCCATGACTAGCCCAGGCAACAGTTTGTTTGCATTCCTCTGCTATAGTACTTATCAAATCAGGCTACACAGCTTGGCCTATTTTCAACTAGAATTTAAAGCTCCTAGAGGACCAGGATGTTTCTTCAATTCCGTGTCAGTCTCTTCCACAACCCATCCTATTACACGCCAGAGCAGTGTTTGAAACTCTCCTGATCACTGAGAAGATGTGAAACTGCATGATACACTGGGGGAGGAGCAAAGGCAGTGTGGAGGTTAAGAGCACAGGCTCAGGACCTTCACTGTCAGGTTCAATTGTAGCTAAACTGCTCAGTAAAAGTGTACCCTGAGGCAATTAATTTAACCTCCTGTGCCTCAGTTCCATTATCTATAAAATGGAGACGATAATGTATCTTTCTTTTCTTATACTATAAGGAATGAATAATATACAACATTTAAAGCAGTAACTAACCAACAAGCATAAAAAAAGGTCCTCCACAGCATTACCACTAGGGAAATAAGTATCTACTGATAAATGGATAAAGAAGTTGTGGTGTGTGTGTGTGTACACAAACACATGCACACACATAATGGAATACCACTCAGCCATAAAAAAGAATAAAATAATGCCATTTGCAGCAATTACGGATGGACATGGAGATTGTTATACTAAGTGAAGCACAACAGAAAGAGAAAGAAAAGTACAATATGATATCACTTACATGTGATATCTAACAAAATGACATAAATGAACTTATTTACAAAACAGAAACAGACTCACAGACATAGAAAACAAACTTACGGTTACCAGTGGGGGAAAGGGAGGGTGGAGGGATAAACTGGGAGTCTGGGATTTGCAGATAATAACTACTATACATAAAATAGATAAACAATAAGGTCCTACTGTATAGTACAGTGAACTATATTCAATATCTTAAAACAGCTTATAATGAAAAAGAATATGAAAAGGAATATATATGTATAACCGAATCACTATGCTGTACACCAGAAATTAATACAACATTGTAAATCGACTATACTTCAATTAAAAAAAAACTATAACGATATACCACTATACATCTACCAGAATGGCTAAAATATCAAGTCCGAAAATACCAAGTGCTGCCAAAGATGCAGAGCAACTGGAATTCTCATCATTGCTATTGCAAGTGAACATTCACTTTGGAAAACTATTAGTAGTCTCTGCAAAAATACACCTACTCTATGAACTCCCCAATTCATTCCTATGTATACAGAAAAAAAGGAATAACACACAAACACATAAAGTCTTTTACAAGAATATTGATAGTAGTTTTATTCATAACCCAAAACTAGAAATTCAAATGCCCATCAGCAGAAAAAACAGATAAATTGTGGTATATTCAAATGGTATACTACTCAGGAAAAAAGGAGCAAACTACATATAAATACAAAACATAAATGAAAACATTATACTAAGCAAAATAAGTCAGGTCAAAAAAGTATATGCTATGTGATTGATTCCATCTGAATGAAGATCAAGAACCGGCAAAACTAGTCTACAGTGACAGACATCAATACAGTGGTTATACTGTGAGAGTGGGAGTATTGCCTGGAAAAGGGCAAGATAACTTTCTGGGATGATGAAAATCTTGTATATCTTGATCTGATTCGTAGAAGAGCTGAAAAATTTTATCATCTGTATACTTAATTTTTTCTTATTCTATGTAAATTGTACCCAATAAACTATTCAGCATGAAAAGTTTTTTCCCCGCAATTAAAATGTTTTGTCAGTTTTTTAAAAGTATCTGACATATAGTAAGTATGCAACCAAGGTTAGCTACTATTATCAGTTCAAGTTGGCCAAACTGTTAGAGTTGGATAGGAGATAATCATGATCAATGTGGCTGAGGCAAAAGACAAAATAAAATAAATAAAAGAAGGGGAAGAAAACAATGACAGGTAATTATATCCACTCTCTCCCCTGAATTGAAAATTCCCTGTAAAGTCCATGAATTACTATCTAGTTTGGACCTCTTGCATATTGCTCTTGTAGAAGCGTAGGGATTTCATTTTTTTTAAGCATTTATTTTTACCAGAGCAATCAATTAAGTGCTTTTAAATATTATTCAGATTTTCCTATTGATTTTCAAATTATACTAACTCTCTCTCCTATGCCCATATTGAATACTAAACAAATAAATAGGTTTTCTATTTTTAACAGGCTCCAGAATTGTGTTCATTCATGGGGGGATAAAAAGACGGATTATTATTTTCAACTTATGCCTATGATGCTGCACTTAAAATTTTAAGGTCATGTTAATGTTAGCAGCTAAAGGTAAAATTAATTACAACTGTGGAAGGTAGGATGCCTTTTGAATACCACTTTGAAATGTTTTCAGTGGATCAGGTAAAATAAGGAAAAAGCTAAGTCAGGTGCACGGGGATACGTGTGCATGGGTAGGTGTGCTCTCAGCATTCCTATACTAGGAAATTGTGTTTGAAGATCAGAGTTAGCAGTACTCACCTTAATCACTTGATTCTCAAGATATTTCATGAAACAACCAGAACTTCCTATACATTTTCTACATTTCCAACAACGAAGAATACTTATTCCTTCTTGATTATGATTTTTAGTTATCAATTCTTTACTTCTCTTCATCTGTGGGAAAATTAATGCATTTTTAGAAGGTTAAACTGTATCAGATTAAACTTGATTTTCTAAATCTTTTGAACAGCATTATCTACATGTGGACCAGAAGGAAGAGAATTATTTATTGAGGTACCTACTAGTTATCAGGTCTTAGGCTAGGGACCTATAAACTAGATACAGGATTGAAACGTCCATTTAATTATGATAATGATGCATTATATTAGTGATTAGCAGCTTATTCTATTTTTGCAGAACATTTTATGTCTATTTCCATTTGTTCTCACTAAAAGTGGTAAAAGGCAACTGCTCTGAAGAGTTCATTAAATAAATTACTTCAGAGTCATAACAAGGAACTATATTCTTGTAAATACGATGTTTCAAATAGCCACAGCATTAAATCTTAAATATAATAGGATTTACTGAGTTATAGCTAATTCCGTGAAAATTGGAAGTAATTATTTCAAACTGATGACAAAAATCCTGTATTCTAAATGCAATAATTTCTCTTGTATACTGTACTCAGTGGAAGAGTTAACTATGTTACATCTTGGGGTTTCTGCTGTCAAACAAAAAGACTTAGATAGTAAACCTATCAATTTTTTAGTCTATTTTTATACCTGAGAATTTACATCAATACTGTGATTTAGACCAATTTGGGAAAATAGTTTCACACTAATCAGGATTCCAAAATGGTGCAGTGTATTTAATAACCTGCCTAGTAACTACCCATTTTAAAGAAAGGAAATGTTAATTTATTAAGCTATCCATAAGGGCCAGCCTAGCTCACACATTTCCTCATTTGTTAGCTCTTTTATCTTTCATTTATTCAACAGACATTTACTGAGAGCTGACCACATGCCACACAATGAGTCAAACTTTTGGGGCACAAAGATGTGTAAAATTTATTTTCTGTGACAGAGGTGCTCACTACACATACTATAGATCAACAGTTTTCCACTCTGGCTCATTAGATTCACTTTGAAGCTTTAAAAAATAGTCACGCGTTGGCCCTACTCCTAGAAATTTTGACTTATTCTGAGATGGGGAAAGAGTTAGGAAGGGAAACTTTTTGTTGAAAAGTTCTCAAGGTGATTCTCTAGTGTGATCAGGATAAGGACAGGCTGTGTTAATACTCAGACAATTAATGAAAATGTAATAGCTGAATCCCCTAAGAGAGGGAACACAGATGGACCTTAGGCAAATTTAAAGAAAGGACTTGAGGAACTGTGCCTGGAAGGACACAGCACGCCCCTCTTGCATCAAATCTAGCTTTGACCTTCAGGTCCTAGGCAGTAGTTCTGTCTTCACTGACATCTTCAGAACCCATCTTAGCTCAGTTGACCACTCCATTTAAACTTTACCCTCAATCATCATCAGTAATATTTTAATTTGCAAATGCCCCGCCCTTCCCACGCTTTTGTCTTTGTTGATGCCCCTCTCCTTTACTTAGCTTCACTTCCACTCCTTTCACCTCTCAGTGGTCTTCTTAGCATCTTCTATCCTCACCTCCCTTTTAACCACCAGTGGTTCCCAACCCGGAGTGGGGACTGTAGGGAAAGGGTCATATCAGAATCAGCAATGAGAAAATTCCTATCTGCCTATGCTCTCTTCCTCCCTGAGATACATACACAGCTCCCCTTTTCTCCCCTCAAGACTGTCCCATGCGCTCTTCTAAGCATGTAGTTAGAAAAAGCTCTATGGGTGATTGGATTAAGTTTTCACTGAGAAAATCACTGAGAATTATGCTCTTTGTGACAACTCTTTCATGTCAATGATTTTAAAATCATATATCCAGTTTTGATCTTATCCCAAAGATCTAGGCCAATATTTTCAACTTCCAAATGTCAAATGCTATCTTTACACGACTCTCCTTCAGGACCTTTGCACTGGCTGTTTGCTCTGTCTAGATCTGTGCTACCTACATGGTAGCCACTCGTTAAGACATGTTATTAAGCACTGGAAGTGTGGCTAATCTGAACTGAGATGCAAAGTAAGTGTAAAATACACACTGAATTTTGAATACTTTGTGGGGAAAAAATACTAAACATTTCAATAGTTTTCATATTTATTTCATATTGAAATGAAATTGTTAATATACCAAGTAAAATATCTTGTAAAATTAATTTTCGTGTTTCTTTTCACTTTTCCGTGTGGCTACTAGAATTCTTTTAACTATGTATCTGACTTGCACTCCCGGGAAAGCACTTGTCTAGACCTCCTCACCCCAGGTCTTTGCATGGCTGGCTCTTTTCTCATCATTCAGATCTCAGCTTAGTCGTGACCTCATAGGTATGCTGTAAGAAACACTTCGGGAGTTGATTTAAATGTGGGTCACAGGGCCAAAGTCCCAGGGATTCAATGTTTATAGGGTAGGGCTCTGCATATTTAACAAGCACACTAGGTGATTCTGTTACAGGTGATTGGAGATCAGACTTTCAGAGACAGAATACAGTCTAAGCTCTATTTGCACCAACATGGATAGACCTTGAGAGTATTAAGCTTACTGGAATAGGTCAGACAGAGAAAGACAAATACTTAATGCTATCACCTACACGCGGAATCTAAAAAATAAAACAAGTAAATGTACACAACAAAATAAAAACAGACTCAGATATAGAGAACAGACTAGTGGTCATCAATGGGGAGAGGGGAAGGGGGAGGGATAAAATAGGGTATGTGATTAAGAGATTAAAAAATACTATGTATAAAATAGATAAGCACAGGGAAATAAAGCTATTATTCTATAGTAACTTTAAATGGAATACAATCTGTAAAAATATTGAATCACTATGTTGTACACCTGAAATTAATATAATATTGTAAATCGATTATACTTCAATTAAAAAAAATACAGTCTAAACTCCTTAAGATACAAAAATAGGTCCTTTAGGTAGCACAAGGGATTCTTGTGATGGAACGGTTTTGTATCTGATTTTGCTGTTGCTCACATGAATCTACATATATAATAAAACTGCACAGAACTACATATACATAAACACATACAAGTGCATGTAGCTCATAAAATCTGAATAAAGTAGATTGTTTGAAGGTTATACAGCATCTCTCTGTGAATCTGTAATTCACAATTGGCAACTGAATCTACAATTATTTCAAAGTCAAAAGTTTAAAAATTTTACCATATACATTAAAAACTCAAAATTTTTAAAAAGTCACACATGTTTACCAATTAACTGTCCTGATACACTTGTATAATCACCTATATCTTTTCCCTATATTTGTGACTGCATCATTTTTGATTGTCTCTTCATATGACAACAATTTTGCAGTATTTTCTACAAAGAGAATAAAAAGATCATTTTGTCTTTATTCTCAAAAAAAAAAAAGCCCTTCACACCCTTGAAAATCTGACTCCAATCTAACTCTCAAGCCTTGTTCCTTCCTTGAACACTCTACACCAATACTATACAGACCTTTGTGCAGTTCTCTAAAAATGTCTTTTTCTGCTTTCCCATTTTCAAATTTGCTGTTTTCTCTTCCTGTAATATAATTTCCTTTTCCTTTGACTTTATTTAAGAAATATTTTTCAGCCTTTGAGACTAAGCTCAAATTTTTCTTTTACAAATGCTCCCCAGAAAACTACAATTCCTCCCTCTTTTGTGTTCCCATGGAACTTTGCATATACGTCTACAGTAGCACTAGTCATCTTGTATTACATTTTTTATGCATATTAATTTAATGGTGAGGTCTTAAAAAAACACCATATTCTATTCAAACGTGTATTTTTACAATCAAATATTGTACCTGGCACCAAAAAAGATGGTCAACAATTGTTCGCTGAAATCAAATCAACAAGATCTGGCAAAGAGCTCAGCTTACAAAAAGTCTTTTTCCAGTATCAAGTATTAAGTATATTGGGCCAACCAGATACACAACTACGGACAAACCAACTAGAAGTCCTTTAGCAAGGGATGTACGGAGCCCAAGGGAGTAACTAAAGCTGTGTTTACACACACCTAACTTGAAAGGAGAACTGGAGGCTATCCAAGGGATGTATTTCTAAGACAGCAGAGGTGGTTTCTTCCAAAGAATTTATGCTAAGAGGTCAAACATGGTAAATCAATCTATTAACAAAATGATACTCTTTGAACTGATTCAAATACAGCCTGGTTGTTAGCTGCTAACTCAAATCCATCCCTAAATCCAGCTCCCTAGACACTAGTATGAGTTCTGATAAAAGAAGAAGCTATATAAGTTATCAACTGAAAATTCTGTTTTCTGTTGGGGTCTAAATAATTTGGAGCAGCACACACCACATAGCTTTAACACTCTGAGGATTTGGGGGCAGCAGTCAGAGAACTATCGAAGCAAACAGAGAAGGAGCAGAGACAAGGTGATCTGGGGAACCAGTGAAACGTAACATGAAAACGAACTAACTTACTGCTGAATACATATGGATGTCTCACGATGCTCAGAAATACTTGGAGGGACTCTACAGAGCGCTGGGTTCTGAGTTAACAGTTAACAATAAAATTCTGGTATTATTGTTCACGTGACGGTGGTAGAACTTAATGGCTCGTAAGATCTAGGGAATTCAGGTAATTTGATTTTCTTCCAAATCCTGTTCCTCACATCTTACTCCAGTTCTATCAGATAAGATACATGTGTTTTTTTCTAAAATGGAGTGCTCCCCTTGGACCATAGTTCTTCCCACCTATGTCATAGTCTTTGTCAAGGTAACTTTCTTGTCACCTGCCCAAGCTTGATCTCTTGGACAAAGGCAGCTGCTGATACCCACTTGATTTTCTCCACATTGCCTGCTCATGGATTCCCTCTTGCTGTACTTCACTACCTACCCCGACATTCCTGTCACTTTCTGGTATTTCCTCAATGCATGGGCATTTGCAAAGTAATGTTCCACTGAGTTATGCATATCTCCCAAATACTGACATATTACAGGATATTTAAAAAGTCACATTTGTTAGTATTACCACCAACCTCAGCAAAAACTTCAATTATTGGGCAGTAGTCAAACTCACAGCAGTGGATACAAGTTTTCTAAAGTGCTAACTTTTGCTTAAAAGTTAAATTTTGTCATTTGCAACAAGTACTGCCAAATAGCCATTTCTGAATAACCATAGTTTGTCATTCAAGTAAAAATGGTGTGCCATGGAAAGGTGAATAGTTTAGCTCTCAATTAATACAACAGAACAAAGGCTTTTCTTCAAGGCTTCAATAAGCCTTCAATCAGCCTTCAGTATACAGAAGTGCTTTATGTATTCTTCCCATTTTTTTTCACATGGAATATTAAAAGTATATCTATTGGAGAGTAAAGATTTAATAAAAATCAAGTCTATTTAGTGCTTCAATCAACAGCATCTTAATATTGCATGTGTATAGCAGTGAAGAATAAAATGGCTACTAGTACTGTTTGTCACAACTGCCTTGATTCTGCTAAGGAACCAGTTTTTCTCACTATTGCTTTTCCATGATTAATGGAAATGTTAACAAAGTTAAAAAAAAAAAGGCCAAATAACATCTTAGTATTACCAAGAAAATAGTATGACTTGACCCTCTGAAAGGTCTTAGAGACACCAAAGGTTATGGACCACATTTTCAGAACTGCTACTTCATGCAAAACAGCTGTCCCAAAAATGTTGCCTATGAAAATCTTATTTTCCACCAATATCGTTTAAAATATTTAAGAAGTATAGATGAGTCCCCATGGAGAAATATATTTATAACAAATTTGCTTAAAATTTTCTATAAACCAACTACTGGAATTAGAACCTCCATAAAAAAAGTTTTACTTCTTCATCTACCTTTTGCTATTTACCACTTTTTATGGTAAATATCAGCATTTGGCCAAATTCTACACTCTTGGGTCACCAAGGTTTGCTCACCCTCTTCATTTTATTCATGGATTTAAACTTGAGATGAAGTGGACAGAGTTATAAATTATTAAAATTAATCTAAAATTAGAAAATAAGAATAAACCAAAAACAACCTTAAAAGTTGAAACACCTCAAATATCTCCTCCAAAACTCATTAAAAAAAAAAAAAAACAATGGGGGGGGCCCAGGCAAAAATGAGCTAATTGGCAAATTTTACCAATTCTTTAAGAAATGGATAATCTTTGTAACTTATCTAATTGTGTGAGTCAGCAAACATTAGATGAATTCTGCAAATATAATATAACCTTGACATATTAACTAGACAAGGAGATATAAAACTAGACAAAGAGAGTATAAGAAAATAAAATTACATACCAAACTAATTATGAACACATATGCTAAAATTCTAAATAAAATCCTAGTCAACAGAATCCATCAGTGACTTAAAAGAATAATACACTTTGGCCAAACAAGATTATTTTCAGGAATTCAAGGATGATTCAAAATGGAAAAAAAACAAAAAACAAAAAAACCAAATCATTCTGTTGATTTCACCTCAAGTACACCACTTTCATTTACTTGGCAGATAAAACTTTTGTATAATGGTATAGGTATTTGGTTTTAAGTGACATGCATTTGGTTTTATACTTTTAAATTCAACTTTTGGACTTACAGTCAATACTTCCAGTATTACTAATGAGCAAAAATGTACCCCCAATATTTACATTTCTCACTAGTTTACATGGTAAGAATAAAACTATGAAAAATATTTTCCCACAATGTTATCCTTATTTAAAGGATATGGGCCAATGTAGTCTTAGTAAGCTTCTGTGGTACTACTAATATACTGATTTCTAATGTACAGTTTCTCATTCTGGGTATTCGTTAGATAGGGCGCTCACTTGGTGAAATTTCAACAAGCTGTACACCTGCAATCTGTTTATTTTTCTACATGTATCTTCTTTCATCAATATAACCCCATGCTTTCCTCTGTTTGAGAAGAGTGGATAAAGGATTCTCAGTATGGAGCAAAGTCTACAATAACAACTTCCATCATATGGTCCTGGTTACACTGCCAGTGTTTTATGATGGGTGAGAGTCAAGAAATTCCAATGGAAGAAGGAATCAAAGATGTATGTTCCTACCTGTGCCTATAGGAGGATTACTTATCCATCATCAAGAAAAAACTGGAGAATGGGGAAGATGCAGGAAAGCGTTCCTGCTGCTCTCTCATTATAAAAGTGACATATGTCAAAGATCAGTTTATATGTGTATGAACAGTCCCAGCTCCTTTCATGACCAAAGAGTTGGTTAAATGCTAAAGAGGGCTTTGGGAATCCAAATCCTACACAGTTGAAATGCATCAAGATACAAAAATCCAATGTAAAGATCTCTCACAATAGTTTTGTACTTTTGTATTTCACGCATAGAACTTTGAATGTGAAGTATTCCAACTTTCCTATAATAGTAAAGGAAGGCAATTTTAAGTCAATGTTTTCCAGCAGTTTCATCATCGTTACATATTAACATGTCATTACTTGGATAGAAGAATGAATAGGTAGAACACAGGAGAATTTTAGGGCAGTGAAACAATAGTTTATAATATTATAATGGTGGGTACATGACATTATACATTTGTTAAAACCTATAGAACTATACATAGAGTGAACTCAAATGTAAACTATGGACTTGAGTTAAAAGCAATACACCAATACTCATTCTATTAATTGTAACAAGTGTATCACACGAACACAGGAGGTTAATAATAGGAGAAACTGTAGGAGAGGGAGTATATGAGTGCTTACTATACTTTCTGCTCAATATTTCTGTAAGCTAAAACTGCTCTAAAATAGTGTTAGTTTAAAATATAGTTATTTTGATATATAACAGCATTATCTACTCAAAATTATTAATATTCATTAACAAAAAATGGAAAGTATACTTTGTCTTGGTTATTCAAATAATCCAAAAATAGTTTCTCCTTTGAAATCTGACATCAACATTGGTTTTCTAAATGTAAGAAAATTTCTACCTTGTCAATGTGATACCTGAATTAGTTTGCTCTGGAATGTCACGACAGGATACCACAGACTGGATGGCTTAAACAACAGAAACTTATTTTCTCACAGTTCTCAAAGCTGCAAATCTGAGATCAGGGTGCCAGAAATGCGGGGTTCTAGTGAGGGCTCTCTTTCTAGCTTGCAGAAAGCCACCTTCTTGCTGTGTCCTCACATGACCTTTCCTCTGTGCATGTGCACTTCTGGTGTCTCTTCTTCTTCTAAGGGTAACAATCCTATTGGATTAGGGCCTCCTTTAATAAGCTCACTTAACCTTACTTACCTCCTTAAAGGCACTACATCCAAATATTATCATATTGGGGGTAAGGCTTTCAATATATGGATTTTGGGGAGGACACAATTCAGTCTATAACATTCCTCCCTCTGGCCCCAAAACACATGTCCTTCTCACATACAAAATACATTCATCCTATCCTAACAGTCTCAAAGGTCTTAACCCATTCCAGAATCTACTCCACGTCCAAAGTATCACCTAAATCTTCTTGATGTTAAGTGTGTTGTGAACACAAAAGAAGTGGAATAAAATGTGCTCAACTCCAAGCAGGTCACAGAAAAGGAGCATGAGTAACACTGCAGTCAATGGTCTGTGTAAAATTACAAAAATATTAATGACTGAGTTTTCAAAGCAGCAATCACTACACTTGTTTGTAAATTCTATAAGAACACAGCAGGACCCCCAAATTAATCTTAACAATAGGCAGAAATAAAAACAGGGTTTTACAGATGTAACTAGATTCCTGTGGAATTTATATGCCTTATGTGGCTCAATAGATATTTTTAAATGTATTATTTAGTGAAACCTGGCATGTAATTCAGGATCCCTCTCACATTAGCTTTCAATCTTTGTAAAGCATATCAGATATTTAACATGCACAAATATGAGACTGGATCAGGTGATTCCTAAACTGTCAGTTCTATAATTCTAGACTTGGTCATTGCAGTGACTAAAATGGTAATTAAAGCCTCTGATTTATTAACTCTACAACTGCCTACATCAGGAATTACAGAGAGACGTCTCAATTTTCTTCAATAATTGTTAACGCTACATACTTTGGGGTTTAAACATGATGAAGTCAACTTCAACAACTTAAACTGTTTAAATGATTCTGCATACACTTTGGCATTTACAGACAGAAACCTTTTTCTTGGGAAGCACCCAACTTTTGTTGATAAAGAATTATGCAATAGTTCAAGCTACCTTATCAGCAACTAGTCACCTCTCACTCGCCTTCCCTTTATTTCTCTCCTGTCTCCCCTGGGCCTGCTGAACTCTTAGACATGACACAATGCATATTCCACCTTAAGGAGAAAAGGTAATATACATTTGACACTGTAGTAGCTACCAGGTTCTTCTATAGTCTCACACAGCTTCTTAAAACACACGCTACAATTGTAGTTGAATACGACCCCTTTATTCTTTTAAATTTCTCCTTTTCCCTTTTCTTTCTCTTACAAACACAGCCTCACTCAGTCCTGAACACTCACTGCAGTCTCTGAATCCAGGTGAAAACTTTAAGAATTGTAAAAATATCATTGAAGAAATGCAGATATTTTGTAACTTCTGTATTTTGACTAATTTTGCCCATTTTAACTGCTACCACTGCCAAAATAAGGAATGAACTGAAAGATGGATGAAGGTAGTAGTATATGCAGGACCCATACATTCACTTATTTCTCTCAGGCTACTTTCTTAGGGAGAAAATATAAGAAAAGGTAGAAATTACACACAGAATATTAATAGAGTTGTGAGGAAAAGTGAAATATATTTTCAAAATGGTGTGTGTCTTTGTTCTTATATGTAAATCTTAGAAATCACCATATGGTAAGTCCATAAATTTTTGTTCCAAGGAATAGGTCTAGTAATTTAGGGAGATTTCTGAGCAAACTAAGGTACATCTAAACATATTTTAAATAAAAGTGCCAATAATGTTTCTGATTGGACCAAGAAGAGAAAGTGGCAAGAAGAAAATAAAACCAGGAGATTTTTAAAAATTAATTTTAAGTCGTGTTTGGAGGCTACAAGTATTCACCCATTCAATGAATATTTGCTGAGCACCTTCCACTTCGTCAGGGAACGCAAATAATAATAACAATAATAATGAAAACATGTACTGCAAAAGCATATGTGAGGGTAAGAGGGATTCTAAGCCAGATGCGTGAGAGAGAGCAGGCGAAACTGTCAGGGTTCTCAGAGGGAATCATCTAATTAAAGAATGGATCCTGAGGTCAAATGGAGCCTTGCTTCCCCAAGTGCTTCTCACGCTGATATCTTAAGGGCTAAAACGTACTATTCACTTTATGTGAAATATATTAATATGATATGAAGCATGGTCTTAAGCCAAAGTTGACAATAAGTAGTTGTCTAACTTGCCATGCTTTTATTGGATGGCTATATTCTTTCTGGTGGGTCAAATATCAATTATCAAGAAAGGATTCAGATGAGAAAGTGGTAACAAAAATAAGCACACTGATCTGGCTTCAAAATCCTATTTTCTTTTGGGCAAAAGGAGTAGTTACACAGAGATGCTTTTTGTCCAATACAGAGGCAGCTATACTAGGTTACTGCAAAAGGCTGCTAGGTAATGGAGACAAAAAAGAAGCAGGTATTATTTCCTAGCAGATAAAGCACTGACCTGGAAGCTCAGAGACTGTTTTATTTATCCCACCATCTTCCCCCACCAAAGGGTCTATAGCTCTTGGCACTTGCACTGTTTGCTTCTGTCTTTCCTGAATAGCCTTTACCTCTGAAGAGTTCATCTGTTCCCTAAGCCTCTGCTTAGTACTCACGTCACTGCACCACCAGGTATTACACCAATGTGTACATCTGTTTCTGCCTGAGTTGTAAGCTCCCACAGAGAGGGCATAAGCAGTACCTCAAATCTTCATAGTCCTTTATAATACCTCATGATGCTTTTACATGACTACGTATGTTGCTGATTTGAATTAAGAGGCAACTGTTTCTCACTTTGGGTACTAAAAGGAAACTCTAATAGATAAGGTATAAATCACATTCTTCATTTCACTTAAATTCACCTAAAGAACCAAAGCCATGACTAACTACCTTATACTGCATTACAAGGAGAAAAAGCCCGATTCAGAGACCAAAATATAATTAACATTCTCATATGATTCTGAATTAAAATCTTGTCCTAGTATACAAGGTGCTTGCACAAGATTCTGCCCCTACGCTACTAAACTCTTATACATAATTACTTAAAGATAGAAAAGAAAAATTGGATTAAGGAGACTTTTTAAACAGCTTACTAGATTTAATTTTAAATAAGATTCTTTTGAGTATAAAGCAGAAATATGGTTATGAAGCTATCAATTTAACTCTTCTACCAGATAAACTCTATTATGATGGAAAAACACTGCTACAGTAATCCAGCCAAAAGATAAGGCTCAGATTGGGGTGACAGCTGTGGTAATGGTAAATAATAGTCAAATTTTGGATATATATTGAAGATAGAATAAACAGAATTTCCAGACAGATTGAATATGAGGGTCTGTGAGAAGCAGGAATCAAGGATAGCTCCAATTTTTTTGGCACAAGCAACTGTAAGGATGAACTGCCATTGACTGACAGGGGGACAAATGTAGGTGAATTAGAAGGGCAGATCAGAGGTTCAGTTTGGGACATATTAATATGATCCCTATGAAATTATCCAGGACATTTTTCACAGAACTAGAACAAATAATCCTAAAATTTATATGGACCCACAAAAGACCCAGAACTGCCAAAGCAATATTGAAAAAAAGAATGAAGCTGGAGGAATAACCCTCCCAGACTTCAGACAATACCACAGAGCTACAGTAATCAAAACAGCCTGGTATTAGTACAAAAACAGCCATATGGGTCAATGAAACAGGATAGATAGCCCAGAAATAAACCCACAAACTTTTGGTCAATTAATCTTTGACAAAGGAGGCAAGATCATACAATGGAGTAAAGACAGCCTCTTCAGCAAATGGTGTTGGGATAACTGGACAGCCACATGTAAATTAATGAAGTTACAACACTCCCTCACACCATACACAAAAATAAACTCAAAATAGCTTAAAGACTTAAACATAAGACAGGACACTGTAAGCCTCTTAGAAGAAAACATAGGCAAAACATTATCTGACATAAATCTCAGCAATGTTCTCCTAGGGCAGTCTACCCAAGTAATAGAAATAAAAGCAAAAATAAATAAACAGGACCTAATTAAACTTCTAAGGTTTTGCAGAGCAAAGGAAACTGTAAGCAAAACAAAATGACAACCTACAAAATGGGAGAAAATATCTGCAGAAGTTGAGACTGACATGGGCTTAATTTCCAAAATATACAAACAGCTCATACAATTTTATATTAAAAGAAAAACAAACAACCCTATCCAAAAATGGGCAGGGGACCTAAACAAGCAATTCTCCAAAGAAGACATACAAATGGCCAAAAGGTACCACGAAAAAATGCTCAATATCACTAATTATCAGAGAAATGCAAATCAAAACTATCATGAGGTACCACCTCACACCAGTCAGAATGACCATCATTAAAAAGTCCACAAAGGATAAATGCTGGAGGTGTGGAGAAAAGACAACCCTCCTACGCTGTTGGTGGGAATGCAGTTTGGTGCAGTCATCATGGAAAACAATATGGAGATTCCTTAAAAAACTAAAGATAGACTTACTGTATGATCCAGCAATACCACTCCTGGGCATATATCTAAAGGGAACTCTAATTCAAAAAGATACATGCACCCCAATGTTCACAGCAGCACTGTATACAATAGCCAAGATATGGAAACAACCTAAATGTCCACTGACAGATGAATGGATAAAGAAGATATGATGTGTGTGTGTGTGTGTATATACTTATACATACATACACACACACATACATACACATGCACACACATACATACACTTGCACACACACACACAAACACACACACACACACAATGGACTACTACTCAGCCATAAAAAATAAAATAAAATAATGCCATTTGCTGCAACATGGATGGACCTGGAGGCTGCCATTCTAAGAGAAGTAAGACAGAAGGAGAAAGAAAAATACCATATGATTTCACTTACATGTGGAATTTTTTAAAATGAGACAAATGAACTTATCTAGAAAACAGAAACAGACTCACAGATAAGAAACAAACTTATGCTTACGGGAAAGTTGGGGAGGGAAGAGGATGGAATGGGATAAATCAGGAGTTCGAGATTTGCAGATACTAATTACTATATATAAAATAGATAAACAAGTTTATACTGTATAGCACAAGAAACTATATTCAATACCTTGTAGTAATCTATAATGAAAAAGAATATGAAAATGAATATATGTATAAGTACACCAGAAATTGGTACATTGCAAACTGACTATACTTCAATAAAAAAGTTTTTTAAAAACATGTTTTTTTAAAGGTCCTTAGGCCAGAGATATTGTAATTTTGAGTATTTACAACCAAAATTATATAATGTAGAAACATTATATATAATGCAGAAAAAAGAAACAAGAAAGAATAACTATTGAAATTGACTGAAGGATACATGAGAATACATTATACCATTCCTCTATTTTGTGTATATTTAAAATTTTTCAAAAGTTTAAAAAAAAACTGAATAATTTTCAGATGAGACTCTTCTCCACCTTCTAGTCAGAGACTAAGCCAATACAGACTTCCTCATAATCTCTGTCAGTGGACCATGTTTTTTCTTATCCACTGTTCTATTGGAAACGCTGCCCTTCCCAAGTCCTACATTTACTTGGGGGGCTAAGTTTCCAACTCCCTGCCTCATGTGTACCCAAGGCCTTGGTCTTCTGTATAATTACGAGTATTAAAACCCAAACTCCTGTATTAATGAGCCTAGCAACCTCACCCTAACAACAAGGGTAGTTTTTAATGTCATGTGTCTACCTGCCAAGCTCTCCCCACCCTACTTCTTTGTAGCTCCTAAGCTTTCTTTTAATTTATTACAAGTTCACCTATGCATTTACGTGGTTAGGTAATGAAATACTTCTAGAGAAGTTCTAGTATTTGTAGCATAGTTTTATCATAACAAGAAGCCTCCCCTTCTGTTAACTACTGCAAGAAAAACTTCTAATTGCAATTATTTAGCCATGTCACCAAGAGTCATAGTCAGGATCCTTAGGATTCATTCTGAAAACTTCAGAATCCTGAAGGGAAAGGGCCAAGGGAGGAGGATGTATTAAAGTCAATCGAGGACAAAAGATTCCTTGCAAGCTCTTTAAAAAAGGTAGAATGAGACAGAATCTTTCTGATAGACCATGGAAAACATATGGGAAGAGGAAGATATTTCATCCCATATACTCTATAAACAAAAAGCAAATGTTTGACCTCAAAAATTCTAGGCCAGAAATTATGGTTCTAGTCATAAAAGTTTTACTTTTTGAAAATCTGAAGCATTTATCTTCCACATCAAAAGAAGAGTCCTTGTAAAAACGCAAAATAAATCATTACTCTCCTGCTCCCTTTAGGTGCTGACCAGGCTGCTGCCTGGGCCCAGCCCCAGCCTGCTCCACAGCCCAGAAGCCCAGGCTTCTTTCGTCTCCTCCACTCCACTGGCTCACTCCTCCTACTCCCGGCCCTGGGTCCCTGGGAAGCGCACCTCTAGCCTCCAAGGAATATAGCCATATCCTTCAAGTCGCAGCTTAAATGTCCCTTCCTAGATACGGAGGAGGGGAGGGGTGGCTTCCTTAACCTGTTATTTCCCCCAATGAGATTTCCAGTTTTCCTTCAGAACATTCATCATGCTTTTAATTATGTGTTCCATGTCGGTGCTCCTTGCTAGTTGCAAACTCCCTGACAGTTTAATCTACCATAGTCTTAGCACAGTGTTAGGCACTTAGCAGTTGAATGAGTGAATAAGTAAGCAACCACAGGCAAGACAAAAAAATAAGTCGTTTTTCCCTTACTCTGCTCAAGTCAGGGTACAACTTCCTGGCACCACCAGGGTAAATTTAGCAACCACCACCAAAGGAAGCCGGTCTTTGTAAGATGTTACAGAGACTGACTTTTCATCCACTTTAGAATATGACTGAATTTCATGATATTGTACTTGGTTTGATGAGTGTATGTCACTGGGTGTATCCACATTAACTATAATCCTCTTTATGAAGCTATCCATCAGAAAACAGTACTTTTTTAAAATTAGCAATGTGACAGAAAGTGGTATACTCTCCATATTTTTTAAACTAAAACCTCTACATATAAAACATGAATTCAAGGGGTTGTAATTACTTTAAACACTAACTACTATTTTTGAATATAATACTTATTAAATGGTCTTCAATCATCAGGACATTCCTGTGAAGTAGGGATTATTAACTCCATTTTATAAATGAGGACACTGTGACCTAGAGAAACAAAGTAACTTCTCAAACTATTCCCATCATTTTATGAAGAGGAAGTTCCTATTTTCTAGAGTCTTGAGATTTCTAAGGACAAGAGGAGTGAAGTGGACTGAAGTCCTTACAGAGAGTTCAAAGTTGGGATGGGGGAAAGTCATTTACTGGAACAGAGGAGGCAACAAGCATCGTAGGCTGCCCTCCTCTACCTGTTGGCAGCTCAGCTGACTAAGAAAAGCAGAAGGTAAGGCATGGAAGCAGTAACTAGCTCTAAGCATCAAGACCTACACTATCTTGACCAGCTTTTGGGTGACATCAATAATATTCTTCTTTAGCCATCCTAGAAAATAAATCAGAACCCAGTAAGTTAACAGAGTCCACAAAAACTGCACACACTCCTCTCTTACCATATGGGTTTTAATGTGTTTTCCTTTTAATATCTGCTTTGCCTTTGCTTACTCCCTCTTTTTTGGAATTATGGAATCCACATCATGATGTACCCAACTTGCTGTCATTTATTCTCCTGTTCCTATAAGTTTACCACTGTCTGGCAGCAGATGTTTCTGCAGGCAGCTGTTCTAAACAGCCCTTCAGCATGGATCTCCCTGGAATTCAGTGATGCTTAGAAGGTGAACTAAGATGAAGATTTGGTTTATGATCCTAAAAGAGCCATGCTGTACTAGTTGTTTCTTCTGTCTTCCCATTGAGTGAGGCTCTTAGAGGCACCTGAAATATGCACGGGTTAGCTTGCCTTCTTTAAATTTTTCCAGATATCTGACAGTTACCTTCCTACATTCTGAACAGCTACTCATGACTCTCAGTAAATCCAATATCCATACTTTCACAACAAAACTCTTAATGGTGATTAGTAAGATCCCCTAATCAAATCGATTCAATTAGTGAAATTTCTTTAAAGTTCAATTTTTTTTAGAATAACATTATTTAAGAAAGCAGCCATTGCATTTTGCCCTTCATACATCTTACAAGAAAAAGCAAAATATCAACCTGATAAAAGCAATGAAGGGATTAAATATTTCACTATTTGCAGAACCCTGGAAGCACAAATTGAGCACAAGGGATGTAAAACACCATATTCATGTGACTAATACATATCAAGTCTTTGAAATTTACGTTACATTATAATTCCTTTCAGTAGTCTTCCTTTGTTCCAGTATTTCAGAGGTTTCAGTATAGATTCCTTTATTTCTTTTTCTTTCTATACATTCCATCATGGGGGAATCTGCCTTGACTTGGTGTTAAAAAGATGAGGTAAAGAAACTACTCATGGTCACTTTTCTGCCCACCTGCTCAGATCTATGGTAGCAGAGCTTGCTGATACACAAAGCACTCAGTCCGGTTTCCCTACCTCTAACAAGGCTTCACCACCTGGCTCTGTTCTATACTCTGTTCTTCAGAGGGGACATGTGGCACTACCCTTTATTGTCCTGTTTCCCTGGGAGAGGAACTGACATGACCCATGAAAACAACTGTGCCTGCAATTGTGGCTATGTATTATCACCAGGGTTCTCTGTGTCTCCGTCTCCAGGTGCTCTACAGCATCCACCACAAACCCCCTACATTCTGCCTAGTGGCTTCTTGGAATTTGCTGGGAAGACAGAAAGTTGAATTCCCTGAATTTATCAGGCAGTCTGTATCAAAAGGCAAGGGTTGGGGAGGGATATGCAGGGGCTGATGTAGAGAAATTTCAACCAAGGACAATGTGTTTCTTAATTAAAGTCACTTCCTCCCAGTTTTGGCATTTTAAGAGTTTTCTGGTTTTTGGTTTTGCGATGAGTTTTCGGTTTATTCTACACTTTCATAGGAACTTAAAGAAAAATGAGAAAAAGTTACACAAGAAGCTGCTATTTAGATGCTTTTTTGAACTGGGAAACCTTTTTACCCAAATTATTAAAGATTAATAATTTTATGTATATTCCAGTCATAAACTGTGTGGCATGTTTATTTCTTCATTTATTTGTACCCTACCTTATCTAGAATGAATTTATGAAAGTTAAGACAGAAAGCTGCAAATCTTAGGAAGACCAAGGTTGTGAGGACATGTTGAATCATAAAATTATGTCAATATACAGAGAAAAATACTGATAGATTAAAATACTGATATCTTTTAAAACTTTGGAACTAAAAATACAAACAAAATTATGGGACAGCCCACAGACAAGAAAAATAAATTTATAAATATAAGCAAATGGTTAATATCTATAATTAATTCTAAAATACAAATTTTTAAAAGATAAATCTCCAACAGAAAACTTAATAATGAATATAAAAAGCACAATTCCCAGACGAGAAAACCTGAATGTCCAATAATCATATGAAAGTACTTTACTTCACCAGAAATCAGGAAAATAAAAATTAAAATAAGATACCATTTTGCACCCATCATATTGGGAAAAAGTTTAAAGTCTGACAATACCAAGTATAAAACATGAAGCAACAACAAGAATCTCATAAACCACTATTGGGAAGTATAACTAGGCACAACTATCTTGGAAAGCAATTTGGCAAGATCTAGTGAGATAGAACATGTCTCTGCGGATCTGCAATTCTACTTCTAGGTTTGTACGTGCATAAGGAAATATTGTATCATACAGGAATGTTCATTTTAGCAACATTTTGCAGCAGCAGCATAAAGCTGGAAACAACCCAAGTTTCATCAGTAGATTTTTGACAAATAAAATTTTGCTAATTGATACAATGGAATACTATATAGCTATAGAAGTTCATAAACTAAAGGTACATGTGTATAGAAAAAATTCCAAAGTATGTTAAACAAGGAAAAAAAGCTGCAGAAATATACATGTTAAGGAAATGAAACACACAGCATAGTAATAGTTACAAAAAAATTTACAGCTGTGCAACGATGTTATAGTTTGTTTTCTGATACATGCATATGTAGCAAAAGTACAAAAACATGAATGGGAATGACAGACACCAAATTTAGGATAATGGTAACCTCTAGCAAGGAGTCTAAGGGGACTTAAATTTTATCTGTAATGTGTTTTTTTCTTTAAAAATCAGAAAAAAAGTAAAATAAGGTTTATTATATATTATTTTTACATATATTTATTATATATTATATATTTATAAGGTTACATGGTGGGAACATGGGTATTCATTATATTATTTTCTATATTGTATACTTGAAATGTTTCATATATACTTTAAAATTTTAAATGTTTTCACCTTAATAATATGGAAACCACACACTTTGGATCCTGTATCATAAGCACTTCTCAAAGTGAACAATCTAAAATATTTAAGAGAGTAAAAGAGTACATAAAGCAGCATTAGATTCCCATTTGAGCTTAATTACTAAAAGAGTGCTATATATATACATGGAGAAGGACTACAACCAAAATGATTACCTGTGGTGGTGGTTCTCACATTTGCGCATCTGAAATACCTGAAAGCTTTTTAAAAGAACAGATGCTCAAGCTTTATCTTAAACCTGCTTGAATCAAAATACCTGCAATGAGAACCACATACACCAAGACTGAAAACCACTGATCTATGAAAAAGGCACAAAGAGAAAAATGAGCAAGCCTGAATAATTCAGATAAATCATGTTGGAATGGTGAAAGGACAGTTTTCTGAACAGCCACGCAAACAGTTCTACATACACACATAAAATACAAAAAAAAAAAAGAAATCATTGAGAAGATATGCTTAACAATACCACAACAGCTAACACCACAAAAGAGGGATAGTGGTTCTTATGAAATGTGTCAATCATAAAATAAAGCGTCCTTGGATGTTACTAACTGAATTAAACTAGAAAGAAATAGGTCTGCCTTTTATGAAAATAAAAACATTACAAAAGACATATAACTGTAACTGAAACACTCTCTAGCTGATATGATTACAGCATTGGGTATTCTTTGTCCTCCCCCGCCCCCTCTCCAGATGTACTTTTCACCTTCTCTATCTTGCCCTAATTCCCAGGATGCTGACTTTTGACCTGAGACAAGAGGGCCCCCTAACCTTCTGGATTTCAGTGGGTTTGCCAATGGGAAACACCAGGAGGAAATCAGAGGGCTAGAGGTGGGTAAAACTGCCATCTCCGCCAGTCACAGAAAGGCCAGAGCTCTAGCCAGGCAGCCTTCCCCACAGCCACCCTCTCTGGGTTTCAGTCATGATCGCATTCTCTCACCCTTCAGGCCTACGGATGATAATGGTTCCCACTATTGTCAGTTCTGAGATGTTTCACCACTGGTGGTTTATTTTAACCCAGGCACTTTTAAAAATACACTCAATTACCCCATTTGAGCCTGCTATTTATTTTCTACTAAAATGCTGACATATAATTATGAAGCATGAAGACATTTTACTCTAGTCTCTAAGTAGAATTTCTTTTACAGATCTAACCTTACAAGCTGAATATGTCCAAGTAGTATCCAGAGTTACAAGTGCCGTATATAATTCAGAAAAATATATATTTAAAGTCTGACCTGTACCTTTGAGGGAAAAAAAATCTAGATGGAAAACAAGTTCAAGGCCAAAATAAAAGAAATAATCAAAAACAGAGGGTAATTAATAGAACAATACAGTAAACTAAAAACAAGAACTAAGGAGTCAGGGAAGGCTTTCCAGAAAAAAAAAAAAAGTGGTATTTCAGCTGGTTCTTAAAGGACAGAGAGAATTCTGATAGCATTAGCAAGCAGAAAGGAATGAGCATCTTGAGCAAGGAAAATGATATAAACCAACATACTAAGTTGTGAAAGGGTATGGTTGTTGGCTGAGCAAAAAGTGTAACTCCGGACTAGAGCAGAGCAAGTTTTATTAAGAACTCTACAGCCTTAGCTACTAAGTCAGACAGCTGAAGCTATACAAATGTTAATTACACAGTTTATGTATCTTCCAGGAGACTCATGGTCTGAGAAGGAATGTGAGCAGAATATGGCTAGAAAAATACACCTTAGTTTTAACTTTTATCTCTATTAAATAAACTTTAAGAAGACAGTCCCCAGTTTACTCATTATATCATGGATCCACATGTCTATACTACTTATTCCATGCTGCCTAAATTGATGCTTATACTTCAATTCTGGACCCTTGGATAAATTTTTTCGATAGGTTTCTGAATAGGTCAGGTGATTCTCAATCAGAATAAGCCACATGTTTATCTCAGCAATTTCATGAAGGATGTTTTTAAGTTGGTTTTAAAATCTATGCAAATGATCTACTGGCTTATTTCTAAGGTTTTCCACCTGTCAAACCATCAGTGAACTAATCAGGTAAAGATACTACAGAAGGTGAAGGCAGTTCTATTATTAATAAAATAACCTCTAATATTTCTGCTTACTACAGAGAAATGTATCAGAAAAAAAACAGCGCCAATGTCCTCAGATTTTTGTAAAAGACTCACCATTCACATTATTTCCTCAAACATTTTCTTAACTCAAGGAAAGCAATAAAACATCTTGCTAATTATGTGTTTAATGTTTACTGTATCAAAGATACTTAGTTCTGGTTAATATATTATTTTTGTAACATTCTTGCATACCAGGGCCAAAAGAAGATATTTTAATGTGAGCATTTTTATATCCCCATTTTATTGGGGACTGACTACTTACTGGGGCTGTTATGATGCAAGGAATTTTGACAAGACCTTAAAAATGAACTATTAACCTTCCAAATGGAAAAAAAATAATGTTACACATGAAACAGTTATACCCATCCCTTCCCTGTCCCTTCTTCCAATCTGAACCAACTACTCTCTGCCCAAAGATGGCAATCAAGAATGAAGTAAGGTCAGAGATTTAGAGTGAGGATCAAAGGCAAGGTACAATTCATGGATGGGATGATATGGGCATGGACCATTACCTGGGAGACAAATCCTGTATATAACCAGAAGATAATGTTTACTATCACACTTGCACATCTTAGAAAGGGCCATGCTAGGGGAAAACTTCTGCTTGTCAGCTGATAATTTACTTGTCACTTCAATAATCTGCATCTGAAAATGTGTGATTTCTCTCAAAGGTACCATTTACTCCCAGTTAAAAAGTGAGACCCGGTTGCTAAATAATGGAACTTTTTTCCATTTAAATATCAAAAGGATATTATCCCTTCTTTTTATATGCTCCTTACTATGTATTTATTATGCAGTGGAATGGAGTATAGTTGCAACCACAATATTATTCCTGTTCTGAAGCTACTGACTCTGCACATAAAATTTCCTACTTCTGTTTCCTCAGAAAATGATTTCATATGTTTATCGTAAAACTCATAAAACAGTTATAACAGACTTCTGACACTTATATGATATATAATAGTTATAACATTTTCAAACAACCCAGAAATGAAGAAAATGAATGTATCTGGTTAATTGGTGTGATCAAGAAAATCTATCGCACACACAACTTGCCAATGTTTTTTTTTTAAACAGCAGTTTCACTTTGTGATGAAGCCATTCCTGATCCAGCTGTATTACATTCAAACCACACAATGTGGAGCCGAATTTTATGACTCTAAATTATTATAAAGATTTATACTCGCATTTATGTGAAGTTCAAATTTTTATATGAAATATAGCCCCAACTTAATACTGTTCCAGGATAATTATGTGATTTACTTAATGTATTCTACTCGAAATAAACACCTGATAGGTTACAACACGAATTATTAGTTTCAAAATTTTAACAGGATACAAATGTACACATAGATATAAATATGTGTACAAATATCTACAAACCTACAAGTATGCAGTGCCCATTTCAGAGTAGTCACTCTGAGAAGGTTGCAAGCTTATTCTAATGTCATCATTACTTAAAACTGTATTTAAAGCACCCTTTTGAAATAGCCTTCATGATAATCATCTAAATAGCCTTAATAGTAATAAGATCTTGAAGGTAGAGCTGAGTTTTGCAACCATGCAGAAATCATTCTGCCAAGTTTAGCAAATTAGTGTTCAAACTGAATTACAGTTTTTGATTACAAAAATACAAACTAAAAACCAAATGCTTATTAAAGTGATTCTAAAATCATGTTTTTAAGTTGCTTGTAAATTGACTAAATTTTTTTAAAGATTCAAAATAATTATGAATAGCAGGAGCACTTCCGGAATAAGCATTTAGCCTCCTAAAGTGACTACCTGGAATGACCACTCTAAAAACAAAATGACAGTAATATGTTTGGGGGAAGAGGCAGTGTTTCATGCTCCCATACACTTTGAAGTCACTAAGTAGCTTTCTTCCAAAAATATTTTCCAGACATGACTTCATTAATTCTCCAAATATCCCTTAAGAAAGAAAGGACAGATTAACCTTTTTTTTCCACCCCCTAGTGGGCTGAGTGGAGATGGTGTAAGGGAAAGAGAATTACAAGTGTTTATTCCATGAGTCAGTAATTAAGTCTAGGTATACTGTGCCCTAAAATGTGTGCTATATAGTCAGCAAAATTTAACCTAATTTTTTAGCTTTATTCTGCTTGATAAAAAGGCATTATATGAGGCAACTGTGTCATAAAACACTACAGAGGTCTATTAAAATGATTATTAATTCACTGCATACTTGCCTGGAAGAATTCTTGCTTGATGTACGGGACTTAATTTATTAAAGAAGCTGGTGTCTATTCTCAGATACACTCATAAAAGTTCTAGTTAAAAGTCTATTTTACCAAAGGAAAAAAAAGCCTATTTTTTAAAGACTCTTTTCCTTGAACTTCAGAAGGAAAAAAAAATCTTCACTTTGAAAAACCAAATACATAAATAAAACAGAGGAAGAAAAATCAGGCAATAAAAGAGCTATTGGCAAAATCATTTAAGAGCACATCCTAGGGAAACTGGTAAATTGTTGATGGCTCTGGAGAGAAAGCACAACATAATATGCACATGATTACAAGTTAATTTTCACTGAAATTATTAAAATGATTATTCTTCTAAATTTTTAATTCTTTTGTATGAAAAAAATGGAACTTGTTGCTCAGGCATACCACCACCATTCCACTTACTCATTAAATAAACATTTAGGGTCTCTGGTATGATAATCACTAGGTATATCTGGGCTCCCAGTGGCACCATATTTATATAGGAGATTAAAGATTTGACAGATGAAAGGCGAAATAAAAACTAGCCCTTACTGTGATTCCAGTGATCCCATTCAACAAATGGAATGATTCTGGTCCTTTAAGTATCATTTTTAGGGGTTCTATTCCAGGAGTACGAAAGGACTCGACTCTTTTCAAAGAAACGTTTCAGTAACTGAGTAAATAAAAACACGCGTATTACATGGGCACTCTGGGTTCTAGATTTTGTTCGAGGTGAGTGACTGCACTGAGGACAACTCTTAGACAAGTTCTAATCATAGCTGCTACAAGGGCTGACTACTTGTGACAAAATCACTCTTCCCCGTGTGTACCTTGGCTGTCTGGTCTATAAAATGGGTAGTTCAATAGTAACCTGCCTACACAATGCTCCTTTGAAGTTCACTAATGAATGCTTTCCCAGGTGCACTTAAAACTATTAAATGCTACAAATATACTGAGTACGATCTCGAAAAGCACACGGTAATATATGTCAGTGCTCATTACGGCAGTAATAATAACCCCCCTCCTCCGACCCTAAGGACCCTCTCCCCACCCCCACCCGGCTTTTCAGACCTTACCCGTGACTTCTGCCTAACAACCAGCAAGTCCAAACACTCCGGACCCAGAGCTGCAACAAAAGCAGCTGAAACGCCGATACCAAAATGGACCAGACAAAAGAAAGTGTGGGAACCGGCGGCGGACCGGGGTGTGTGCGGCCCTCCCCACAAGCTCTGAGAGAGACCGGACGCACCTCCTCAACTCCCAGACGGAGGGCCGCCAGCCCCGGCCACGCGGCGCCCCCGCCGGCGCCGCCCGCCGCACGCCCCCAGGCCGCCGGCGCCGCCCAGTGTAATTCCACCCTCGCCCGGGTCGCGCCCCGGGGCCGGCGGCCGCCGCCGCCGCCGGCCTCAGGTGCGAAAGTTAAACCGGCGCTGCAGCACCTGAGGCCGGGGCGGGGAGCGGCCGGGCAGCCCGGGCAGCCCGCGGCGCGCCCACCGTCGCGCGAGCCTGGGGCCGAGCCGCCGCGGCCGGGCAGGGCCGGCCCCACGCCAGAGCCCTCGGACGGCCGCGCCCCGCCGGGCCCCGAGCCGCCGCCGGCACTCACCTGCGACCGCGTCCGGGAGCCTCCCGCTCCGTGCCCCGTCCCGGGCGCCCGGCCGCCCGCAGCCCGCGGCTCTGAGGACTCGCGGCGGCGGCGGTGCCGGTTCGGCGAGACGGGAAGCGACAGGAGCCAAACCCCGCGGAAAGCGCTCGAGCCGCGCCGGCAGCCCGGAGCCGGCGGCCTGGGTCTCCGCGCCCGGGCGCTCCCCACCGCCTCCCGCTCTGCGCACCCACCGCTGCGGTTCCGGCCCGAGCCGCGCGTGGGCGGCGCCCCGCCCCGCCCCCGAGCAGCCCCGCCCCGCCCCCGAGCAGCCCCGCACGCGGCACCCGCCGCGCAGGCCCGGCCGGACCGTGGGAAAGTTGTTCGCTGGTCGTCCCTTTACTGGAGAAGCAGAACTTGTCAGTCCCTTCGTCTTCCTCCCGAGGCCTCACCCAGCCCTCCGGTAGTTCTGCGCTCCGAACCCACCTGCTGGGCTCATTACCTGCTCAAATCAATTGGCGTCCCATGACCCACCTCCAAGCCTAGAATCTTCTAAGGCAGCACCAGTGCCTGAGTTTACTTTTCCCTTTTGATGTCACTGTCCTTGTTGCTTATCTTCTTGTGCCTAAGGTTCCATCTAAGTGCAACTGAGTTAACCACTAAGGGGTCTGGAGCGCACTGTTGACAAATTATAGTTGGTAGGTGAGTTGAAAACCAGAGGTAAATCAAAAGTGCTTATTCAGGGAGCTGGGAGGCACCTCCAAGTAAATGTGGACTTGTCAGTACGTTGCTGGGCTCACAGCAATGAAAACAGGTGATCAAAATGCTGGAAATAAGGTCAGGAGTATTTAAAAAGCACGTTTTATTAATTGGCTTGAGAAAGGGAAAGGAAGCTGGGTGGGAGATCTCAAAAGACTGTACAGCTTTCTCTGTTAGATATAGAAATTCCTACTTGCCTGAAGTGGCTTATTTGAAGTTTTGTCCCAAGCTTAAAGCTGTATGCAATGATTTCCCACCCGAAAATTCTATGAAATCAGTAACAATAACACGAAAACTACAGACCTTGTGACAGTTAATACAAAAATCCACAACAAAATACTAGCAGACCAAATCCAGCTACATAAAAAAGCATTTTACAACATGACCAAGAGGGATTTAGCTAAGAAATGCAATGTTGGTTTAACATTTTAAAAATTAATGTAATATACTCTCTTAATAAAATAAAGGATAAAACCCACAGGATTGTCTCAATAGATGAAGAAAAACCACTTGACAAATCTAGCAATTTTCATGATTAAAAACACTCAAACAAGGAGTGAAAGAGAATCCTCTCAACCTGCTAAAGGACATCTACAGCCCGGGCTGTGCCTGTTCTCTGGGCTACTAGCATATATTTTATATCTCTGACTGCCCCTGTTGTGCCTTCCTGTTTTCTTTCTTCTTGGCATATATGTCTTTCCTATTTCTGCTGTGTACTTTTAGTGTGATAGACCTAGAAGATGGAATTGGGTAGCTGAAAAAAGTAGGTAAAAATAAATAACAAAACTTCAAGGCATCAAATGCTTTCAATGTTAACTTGCAAAATGACTAAAGGAAGAATGCTGTGCACCAATGGTGTTTACTGCTCTTTGTCAAATCTAGGCAACTCGCATTATTGATTTATAGTGTCCACTCTGGTACCTGTTGGAAAGGTAGCAAGAATAGCCAGCTGCAGTATCCCTGGTATATGCAGAACATGGCTCCATCTCCTCCATTATCTTACACAAGGTTCCAGATCTCAGTCTCTCATACTCAGAGCCAGATTCTAAGGCATCTTATGCATCTTTACAGAACCTGCAGTTCAGCTGTCCCTCTTCTTCTCAGTCAACTCTTCTCTCTTTCCACAAGAAATTCAACCACACCAACCTCATTGTGATCTCCGCAGTTTTGTGGATCCCAGAAGGATTACATTGTACCTCACACAGTGTACCACTTTTAAAATCTCACTTGGCTGTCGCTTCCTGAGTCTTTGCTCCTGGCTGCACAATTACTGGATTCCTCTTTCTGCTCTCTCCAATTCACAGGTCTCAGCTCAACCCCCCTGATTTCTGTCCTCCTAGATTTTTTTCCCCTCAGGTATTTCAATCTCTCTGTCTCTCTCTGTCTCTGTCTTTCTTTCTCTCTTTTCCTTAGGCAGAGTGATTTAGTGTTTTTCTGGTTTCTCCTTCTAAACTTCCATACATCACAGAGCTCACCAACAAAGCACCCTCCAGGTGCTAGGGTCCATTCTCCTCAGGCAGTGGGAGATTGTAAATATGTAATGAATTTATAATGAAATTTATAATGAAATATTTTACTGTGGGATATTTACAACATTTTCTCATTCTTTCCACATAAAAGGAAAATCAGCCTATTTTCTCTGTCTCAGTGACACCTCAGGGAATAACACAGTAATAGGATGGACGTAAAATTAGATTTAGCATAGAGGTTATTCCCTGAAACACTCAAAGATCAGGCTGGAGGGGAAAACAAGAAAGCTGGGAAAATAAGAGGGGTAGAGGGGGTGATTTAGTTGGAGAGATTGTAAAGAAGGTACACATTTTCTGCCCTGAAAGTGCTTACATAATAATCTATATGTTATTTGAAAAGAGTTAATGAAGGGCAATCCAGTTACTAATAAAGGCTATTAATCTGCAGATAGAGAAATAGTGTGATAAATATGTATATTTGTTCTAATCTATAATCTAGGATAATTTGTTAATGATTGAAATCATTAATACGGACAGAAGTGTTTAGCTAGTATTTGAAAGCCTAACCAGAATGGCTAGCTTTATCAGTGATCCACACCAAAAGATTTGGTAATTAGTATATGGATGTTAGAAGTGATTCATGTTGTCAGTTGTGTACAATGTATATACATTGTCAAAAAGAACTTCACAATTACCTCCACACTTGCATGAATAGGAAATAAGAATCTAGCAATTCTAAGAAGCCATGCTGTTGAGAATAGCTTGACCCTATGCCTAAAGACTCCACTGGGTCACAGTGTCTAGATATTTTTGGAGGCATCTGTCATCTGATCTTTCTATGATATTGGCAAACCTTACAATTAGAACATTGTTGCATTGGCCTTGAGTGACTCTTGCAAAGTGCTTGAAGGAACAAAGGTCAGGATGTCACTGAACTGACAGAAAAAGTTAATCATATTTTTCCCCACTTTTTTTTTTTGTATTATGGTAAAATACACACAAAATTAAATTTACCACTTAAATCATTTTAAAATGTACAATTCAGTGGTATTAAATACATTCATTATGTGCTACCACCATCAACATACATTCCCAGAACTCTTTCCATCTTTATAAAATTGAAACTGTATCCATTAAATAGTAACTCTCTACTATCTCCTCCCCTTAGCCTCTAGCAATCACCATTCTACTTTCTGTCTCTATGACCTTGACTACTCCAAGTATCTCATTTAAATGGAATCATACAATATTTGTCTTTTGTGGCTGGCTTATTTCACTTAGCATAATGTTCTCAAGGTTCATCCATGTTCAATTATGTGTTAGAATTTCCTTCCTTTTTAAGGCTGATATTCCATTGTCACTTTTCTTTTCTCTTTTCCTTGCCTACTTGTTTTCTAGTATTTGGAGCTGTGGCAGAGTTTGGTCTGTGATTTACTTTCATTGTAATCCATCTGGTAGCAAGACTTTGGGGGAAGAGACCTTTACTCCTTACATATCTTTGAATCAGGCTATCATTACTTACCAAAAGTACCTAATATTTAGGAATGATAAAATTGGCTTAGGGTGCTTCTCAACGTTTAGTTTATAATCATTTTATCAACATCTTTTAGTGCTTACTTATTAAATATCAGGATTATACACCAATTCTCAGAAAAAATATAGCCATATTTAGTGAACAGGAGTTTTATGTTAAAGTAGGAAAAATTTTAGCAATAAAAATTATTAAATTATTTGATTATTGGTTTTAGTCATTCATTTGAAGGTTTTTTAACAAATGAGGTAATTCTAAGTAATTCTCTAGACCTTGAACTTTGATTTCTAAATGGAGTCAAAGTTCAGGTTCAGTCTTGCAGAAATCTGACTGGCAAAGATTTTTTGGTTTCACATTAATTTTTTTGCAGGTGTTCTCATAGCTTAAAGCAGGGAATACAAAGGAGAAATCCACTTACAAATGCTGTGTGTGTTCCTAGGACAGTAAACTTTCATTCCTGAATTTTTATTACAATTGAGAAAGAGCCCAAGGAGGAGTTAAGAACAAAGAAACTGAATTAAGAGAAAGCAAACAGAAAATTTTGCTCAGAGGAATCAAACATGATGGAGACAAAATAAATGATCTAGATCAGACTGATGAAATAAATTAGTGCCTACAAAAAAGTCTTTATCTTGGGTCTGTGTGTAATAAAATCATAATTCTGAAGCTGTAAATTAAATAATTTTAATTGTTTTCTGGTATCAAAAAATTAATGCTTTTCCCTGATGGAAGATAAAATAACATATTTATTAAGTGTTACCATGCTCTAGGTCCTCTCAACAAATAGTACCTTATTTTTCAACTCTTCACTGTTCAGCTTGATATTAGGAAGGTATAACTTGGTTATTATTCTTGCAAGTTCATTGTGGGATGGTGGTATGAATGGTGGAAATATGAAATGGGCACATTTAGAGGCTGTAGATTTTCCTAAGTGGAAAAGGATATAGAGAGAGAGAGAGACAACACAGAGCCCTTCTGGGTGGGGCTACAGCTTCCCACAATACCAGAGTTTCCCACAGGGATTTTACCTGTGGATGCTGCCACTGGTGCAGAGTAAGGATTCCTCCAGCATGAACACTTGTCCTTATTTCTTAGTGTTCTGTGCCTGTCTGCCCACCAGGTAGAGGTAACTGGTGGAAAACCACTCAAATACATTGCTACGTACTTGTTGTAAAACTAGGTAGTATGAAGGTTAGTCTCCAAGGGGCTCCCTCCAGCAGGACAGGCCTGTGGTTTAGGTTACTTCCACAATGCACTAACAAAAATAGAGCCTCTACCGTATTACACACGTGGGCATCTGCAATGGCAAAATTAAAGGAGCTAAGGGTTGAACGTTGACCCAATCTCTAGTGGCCAATGATTTAATCTATTGGGTCTATGTAATAAAACATTCATAAAATCCAAAAAGGAGGAGGTTTGGAGAGCTTCCATGTTGTTGAAAGAACTGATTCTATGTACCACTATGTCAGGCTCTAAGCTCCTTGAGGGCAGAAGCCCCTTTGTTTGGGGGATTGCACTATATACCCCTTCATCTGGCTGTTGAATTGTGCTCTTTAATAATGTTTATAATTAACCAGTAATTTAGCAAGTAAACTGATTTCCTGAGTTCTGTGAGCAGCTCTAGCAAATTAATTATAGCCAAGGAAGGGTGCATGGGACCTTCAATTTGTAGCCTATTTATAAGAAGTACAGGTAACAATTTTGACTTGCTGTTGGCATCTGAAGTAGAGGGCAGTGAGATTGAGCCCTTAACCTATGAAATCTGATACTACTTCAGGGTAGATAGTGCCAATATTGAGTTGAATTGTTAAGACAGCCAGCCTGTGTCTGATAATTGCTTGGTAGTGTGGAAGACCCCCCCTCTTCTCACACAGGAATCGGATATAAGAATCTTTTTTATTTAAGTGTAGTCGAATTATATTGTTGTGTTAATTTCTTATGTACAGCATAGTGTTTCAGTTATACGTATTTGTATATTTCTTTTCATATTCTTTTTCACTATATGCTATTATAAGTTATTGACTATAGTTCCCTGTGCTATACAGTAGGACTTTGTTGTTTATCTGTTTTAAAGATAGTAGCTAGTATCTGCAAATCCCAAACTTCCAGGTGTCTCCCTCCCCATCCTATCTCCCCTCTGGTAACTGAGAGTTCATTTTCTATGTCTCTGAGTCTGTCTCTGTTTTGTAAATAAGTTCATTTGTGTCATTTTTTTTAATATTCCACATACAAGTGATATCATATAGTATTTGTCTCTCTCTTTCTGGCTTACTTCACTTAGTATGATAATCTCCAGGTCCATCCATGTTGCAGCAAATGGCATTATTCTATTATGGCTGAGTAGTACTCCATTGTATACACCACATCTTCTTTATTCAGTCATCTGTTGATGCACATTTAGGTTGATTCCATGTCTTGGCCATTGTAAACAGTGCTGCTATGAACCCTGGAGTACATGTTTCTTTTTGAATTAGAGTTTCCTCCAGATATATGCCTGGGAGTGGGATTGCTGGATCATATGGTAAGTCTATTTTTAGTCTTTTGAGGAATCTCCATACAGTTTTCCATAATAGCAGCATCGAACTACATGCTCACCAACAGTGTAGGAGAGTTCCCCTTTCTCTACACCCTCTCCAACATTTATCATTTGTAGACTTTTTAATCATGGCCATTCTGACCGGTGTGAAGTGATACGTCACCATGGTTTTGATTTGCATTTCTCTGACAATTAGCAATATTGAGCTTTTTTCCCATGTGCCTATTGGCCATTTTTATGTCTTCCTTGGCTAAATATTTGTTTAGTCTTCAGCCTATTTTTTTGATTGGGTTGTTAGTTTTTTGTAATTGAGTTGTATGGGGTACCAGGTAAACTCACAGTGTGAAAACTCAGCCAGCCACAAGCTTGAAACACAAGTACTTTTCACTGAGTGCTGAGGTATGAAAAACAACAGAAAATAGAGTAGAGAATGTACGTATAATATGTGTGTAACTATACTATGTAAGTATGTGTGCACAGCATTTTTTGATAGGTAAAGTTTATTATTTCAAATTCCAGAACTAGAGCCATTGTTCCTGGGTCTCAAATCACCATTTTGAAACCACAACCATGCCCCAAATCGATGCTATCTATTAAAAATAGACAGCCATTTTACTTCTTACTTTGATGTCTAATAACAAACTAGAAATGTTAAGATCCTAAAGGGCTCAAATTGTCAAGTGAAATTAGCCATTCTATAAAAATAAACTGTTTTTTTTCTCTGTCTTCCTCTAGTGTCTTCCAAAATAGCAAGTTGACACCCAAAGGCCATTTTAAAAGGACAATTTAATAGTCTTTTTTATTTTTATAAAAGGTATTAGTCTTTTAGTAAAAAATACTATGACACAGAATAAGAACTATTTAAAGAATTTTAAAATTTAAAAAACCAAAGCCTCCTTGTCTTATAACAGTAAATGTATTATAGAGAACATCACTAGTGAGAAGGCGGGGAATTTAAAACTTACAGGCTTTCTTAAAAATATTCTGAACTTGTAGACTTTAATTTAGATACTTTTAAGAAGAAGAAAGCAAAAAACATTAAGGTTTGTGCTTTTCGTAAGAACAAAAATGGTTGTACTTGAATGTTATCCTTTCCCCAAATCCCTGTAGCACAACACCCCCTTCTAAGTAGACCTTTATGATTGTTTTAAAGTTGCAAGCAGCAATATTTAAATGCAAAAAAAAAAAAATTATGTCGAGGATCATGTGTATGACTTTAACGTGTCTGTGAATTTATATGAGGGGAAACTTTTCAGTTATTTTGCTGCTCCAATACCTCAAATATGTATATAATTCATTATAAAATTGTTTTCATCAAAAAGTTTTGGTGTTTAAAACTTTGGCTGTCTCATTCTGCTCTAACTTACAACATAACATTAATGAGTTAATTTTATAATATAGTTCAATTGACCCAATATATTCAAAATACAATTCTTTCAACATACAATCTATAAAAAATTATTAATCTTCTATTTTATATACTTTTTATACTGTCTTCAAAACCCAGTGTATATTTTATACTGTAAGTATCTTAATTTAGATGATCAATTTTCATCAGAAATATATATATTTGTATTTTATAACATTTACAGTTGAAAGCAGATTCATGAACTCAAATTATTCTAGAAATACTTAAAATTTCCCAATGACTGAATCAACTTTGAGCTTTTAAATGTAAATTAATTAAAATTGAATGAATATGTAAAAATCAGTTTCTCAGTTGCACTAGTCACATTTTAAATGCTTAAGAACCACGTGTGGGCAATCAGTACCACATTAAACACAGTAGCTGCACGTGATGTAATAAAGACGAGAGCTATGCTGACTGGGGTGAGAGGAGAGAGGAACTTGGGAAGTGACTTGAAGAGATTAAAAACTGAAATTTGAAGGGAGTATACTTAAAAAATATATATATATAAAGAATGACGATTTCTTAGGGAATACATGACAGAGTCTGAGTGAATAATGGAAAAAGCCCCTGTCCTTGACCATTTGCGGCTAGAATTAAACCAGTTTTGATAATTCGAAGGCACCAATATGTGGTTTTTTTGCAGCAGCAACCTGGATCTAAGCACTTGCCATCCTTGTTTTTACTTAACCAAGTATTAGATGTAGAATATTTCAGTGATTTAAAATACACGTGATCCTCAGGGAAGAGGTACCACAACTGGAACCTGCCCAATCCCCCACCAGTCTCAGAGGTAGGTACATTTTGACTCCCAGCTCTGGCTACAAAGATAAAAAGGGGTACCCCTCTGTGTCCACTACTGACAGGTTTGCCTGACGTGGCTGGAATGATTTGCCTAATTCTGTGATTAGGTTTGCTAACAACCCATCTGTTCATTCCCTGAGACACCTGTGTGGGTCTCACTCTCCTGGACAAGCCTTGTCTCCTCTCTTCCTGCCTCTCTCCCTGCTTCTGGGTGAGGTCCTAACCAGCTCTCCAGCTCTCAACCTCTTCGGCCCATTCTCCTGATTCCAGCTTAATCTTCCATTAGCTGTCTGGTCTGAATTGCTGACCCAGTGTGCTATTTGCTGAGCTAGTGAAGCTTTGCTGCCCCCTTCTGGTTGAAATGCTCACTAAATATTTGTTTAATAAATTCTGGAAATGTGTTCTAATTGCACATCTTGCCAAATGCAGCATGTAATAAAAAACTGCATAATTTTTAAACTTAAATACTATTTATTGATTGGCTACTGTGTGCTAGAGATACTGGACACTGAAGATACAGCAGTGAATGAAGCAGACATAAATCTGTGCCCTCATGGAACAGTCGTAGGGAGACTGACTAGAAATATATAAACAAGCAAAACGTGTGATACATCAGGAATTACTCACACAAAAAATAAAGCTCAGAAGGGAGATGGAGAGAGGGAGGGCATTTAAATTTCAGATAAGGCCAGGGATGGTCTCCTTGAAACCTAAAGGAAATAAGGAATGGTCCAGTGTGCTTTCCACTGCTCCAATATTGTTCCTTCTTAATGAAATAGCACCCAATGACAGTAAGGGTAAAAATCAAGCATTGTTTGAGACTTTATTAAGGTATGCAGTACACTAAATGCATACTAAGAATGAAGATGAGCCATTCAAAATTAACCTGGTAACTTCGTAACAGTGAACTATTTTAAATATGATAGAGCATCAATGACATTATCTGATTGCTATCAATAAAATACTGGTGAAATGAGAGCAAGTCTTTGGGAGGCTAACATGTAGTTCTTCATATTGGATCATTAAAAGGTAGATTGGAATGATTTGTATTTTTGTACAATGATCTAACTTAAAATCAATTATGCAAACTAGAAAGAAAATTATGTTCATTGAGGAACTTGGATAAAATTTCCTCCATTCTGTTAATCAAGAAATACTTCTTTAGAGGGGAGGTAGGAGAACGAATGAACTGAGAGTTTTGAGATTTGCAGATACTGAGTGGTATATATAAGACAGATAAACAAGTTTATACTGTATAGCACAGGGAAATACATTCAATGTCTTGTAGTAGCTTACGGTGAAGAAGAATATGAGGATGAATATATGTATGTTCATGTATGACTGAAGTATTGTGCTGTACACCAGAAGTTGACACAATATTGCAAACTGACTATACCTCAATAAAAAAAAGAAAAAAATACTTCTTTAGAAATGTGTGGATATTTAGCATACCCAGAATAGTAATAGGGAATAATCATAAACTATTAATACAAAAGTGATCTGAGATAACAGAACATCAAATAAAGCTATGTATAACCATAAAGATGTTTTACAGACTTTGGTCTCAACACTACCATTAATAACTGACCATCTGAACTCATTGCTGAATATGTCAAAGAAATGAATGTATAGTTGGTCTTCATTGTCCTTGGGGTCAGCAAAGTCTGTCAACACCTCCTTAGGTAGTCATCGTTCCCTTGGTGTTCCCCTCTCTGTCTTTCTTTGTTATTATTTTTTATTAACAGCAGCCAGATATCTTTTGCAGTTTTGATTTAAAGACGAAACTTTGGCTATAAACTAAAGCCTCAAATCTGCACATACACTGCTACCCATAGTCTTTATTAAAGCTGTTTGCACATTAAGGAATATACAATGTTTAAAAATATCCAAGAGTTTCCAAGATGGCATTAATTTCTAACGTACTCTTCTGGAAATACATCATGTCTCCTAATCTGGGGTTAGGAAAATATGATCTGCTTGTAAGTAGCAAGTGGCCTGTGGCCATGTTCCCATGGTATGGAGAAAGCTTCCCTGCGGTAGGGGAGAATTACGCTGCACACAAAAGAGCCCAGAGAGGAGGGGGGAGGAGAGAGAACTGATACCACTTGGGCGTCTAGGTCCCGTCACCAGGTTAATCTGAGTCTGCCTGGTCCTGCAGCTCTTCCTTCATTTTGGAGAGCTCTCCTGATATCCTTTCAATAAATTATTTTGCATAACCTAGTTTGAGCTAGGTTTCTGTCACTTGTAATCTGTAAGAGCCTTCACAAAGAGTCTGAATTTTACCCTCAGCATCAGAGACCCTTCAGAGGGTGTGATTTTTTTTTTTTAAGGCAGCCATTTTGGGCCAAACAGAAAATAACAAGAGGACATGAAGGGGAAGCATTTAAAATACTGAAGAATTAATTCTTGTTAGATAAAGGCATCAAAGACAGGTGCTCATGACAGATAGAAGACATTACCTAATTAACAAATCTATCTCACTGATGGAAAAGTAAATTTCTCCTAAAGTTGGGTTTAGTCTCAAATATAATGCTGTATTTCCTGAGTCACGGCTACCCGTCCTTTGCCACCCCCCAAAAGATGCCCCCAGCCCCATATTAATTATGTATAATTTTAGGGCTGTGACATAGTTAATATCATGTGTTTAGTATCTAGCTGAAATATTTAATGTGAAAAACAGATGATTATGTAGAAGGCATTAATAGGACCGAAAATCAATACCCACAGTGAAAGCATTGACTACTTAATTGGCAATACCTAATCAGTTAAGAAATGAATATATAACAAAGAAATAACCTGGTGGTCTTAAAGAACCAACTTAAAAAGAGTAAAACTTAAACAAAAGAAGATAAGAAAATTGGAATTATGTGAAATCTTATTAAAATATTTTTTGATGTTGCTTTTGGAAAGAAAATGACCTATTCATAAATATTACATAGGCTCTGGACACTGCACACTATTTGTATGGTGCTTTAAAATTTGTCTCACCATGGGAATCTCAGCTAATAGGATAGCATTTCTGGTAAAGAAGGATGGTTTGGGATGTTTGGTAAGAGACAATAGCATTTGGATAATATTTCAAATAGACAACCACTTAGAAGTAATGCCTCAAAAACTGAGCTGTTAAACGTTTCAAAGTTCAGAAATGTCAGCAAATGACACCCTTTTGTCTTGATGATATTTTATTGATGACTCTCTTTTATAGGTAAGTATGTTCAACATGATGGTCTAGCCTCTTTTTTTAAGCTCTGAAGAGGATTCCTGTCTTAACTTTTACCCACTTCCCAGGAATCTTTTAGATTGTTCTCTCCTTATTGGTACCCAAATATATATTTATGGTATAAAAAGGTAATTTAATAAAAATCTTAGCAAAATATAATTAAGAACCTATATCGTGGGTTTGTAAAAGCTTAGAACTGGAGGAGATATTAGAGCTCATCTGGTTCAGTGACCTTATTTTACAGGTAAGACACAAGGGAATTTATTAATTTGTGGCTCAAGGTTATGTTGCTGCTAAGGGGAAAAAAATGCTTCCAAACTAAATGTATAGATTCTTAGTTTATCTATCTTTTTGGTGCTTCTGTGCCTCAGGTTTTCTTTCTTATTCTTTTTAGAACTAAATCTCTTTGAATGGCTTTTTAATTTATTGAGTGATATGATCTAGTTCAGTGATGCTCAAAGTGCAGTCCCTGGGCCAGCAGCATCCCTAGCACCTGGCAACTTAACAGAAATGCACATTCACAGGCCCACGCAAGACCTGGAGAGTCTGACTCTGGTGGTAGGGTCTGGCCACCTGTGTTTTAACAAGCCCTCAGGTTATTCTGATGTGCTAGGGTTGTGGAGTGACATTTAGTGTGAGTGTTAGGAAACTGAGGTCTTAGTCAAGATTCTGTAACTAACTGGTCACTACTGGTAACTCACTTCACTTAAAGCAAATCTATTACTATTTTTCCCTTTCCTAAAACCCTCTAATGCTCCCCTACAAGCTACAGAACACAGCTGAAACTTTTCATCTCTGTGTAAATGGATCCCTTCTACTTCTACAACTTTCCACTGCTCCTTTCCACTGCTCCCTCAACCTTCGGCTCCAGCACTATCAAAATCTCTGCTCCATTGCACCTGTTGTTTCTCTGCCAAGAATATTCTTTCTTCCTCCTTCAGCTGACTTGACATAAAGAAGTGAAATCAGGTGAAGGAGGTCCTGGGGTCTAAAGGTCCACGACTTCCACGAAGTCTTCCCTGGCTTCCTCCCTAGATAGGTTCAATGTATCCTCTATTGTTTTCATCATAATATTCTTACTTCTCTGAGAGATGAAAATACATAGGTTTTTAACTGGTTGAAGAGGGACAAGAGAGCTTCCCAGGATAAGAGAACAGCTTGTGCAAAGGTCCTGTGCCGGTTGTGAGCATGGTACAAACAAGGAACTGAAAGAGGGCCTGTGTGGTTTCAGTGGAGACAATGAGAGGGAGCAGAGTGGTACAAAGTGAGGTTGCAGATATGGGTAGGGGCCAAATCATACAGCACTGTAGGAAACGATAGGGAGATTTGTTTTTATCCTAAGACCTAGGAAAATTTGGTTACATTTTGAGAAAAGAGTAAATGTAATAAGATTTGCATTTTAAGAGGATCAATTTGGCCACTGTTTGAAGCTAGCAAGAGCAGATATTGCGCCACCACTTAGGTAACCACTGTAGCTGTGCCAGTGTTTCTCACATTTTTGGTAGTGGAAACAGAGACAGGAGAATGGATTCGTGAGAGTTTTAGGACCTGGAGATGGCTAGATAAAAGGGGTGAGTAAACAAGGTGGTCAAGGATGACACCAAGGCTTTTAGTTTGCCTAGGGAGTGTGTACAATCGTTTATTTAGGGAATACTGATAGAAGACTGGGTTTGGGGAGAGAGCTTATGGATATCAGGAATTTGAGGCAATGTCAAGGTCAGTAGTCAAACTCAGAGGGAGGTCAGGGATGAATATAAAACTTGAGATCATCTGCTCAAAGGGGACCTTTATGAGACAGGTTTTATTGGATTAGTGAAGATGGAAGCTGGTTGGTAATGAACTGAGTAATGAGCAGAAAGTCAGGAAGTAGAATTGGGAAATTTTGTTATGTGTTTTGGGAAGTGAGAATGTGAAAGAAGGAGAATGCTAGGGGGCTGCTGAAATGGGGAGTGTAGACAAATTAGGGTTTATATGTATTACAGACTGATCGTATCTAAAAAACTAGAAAATGAAAAAGACCCTGCTGAGGGGGAAAGGATGAATATATAAAGAGGAGAAGAGATAATTGATTGTAAGCTTCTCCAGAGAACAGGAAATGATGGAGCCCAAAGCTTCAGTGAAGGAATTAACTTTAAGATAAGGTTGAGAGAGCTCCTCTATTGCTACATGGCCCAAGGTAGGTGTGCAAGTTTGGTAAGCAAAAAGTTGGGAGAGTTCCCATCCCAAAAGCTTATAATCTCTCAGTAAAGTTAAAGGCTCAATCAATACGCTGACTCTGAAGGTCCTGCAAACACTTGTTCTGTTGGTTAGCAGAGATGGCTGGTACACCGAATGATGCAGTGAGAAGAACACAGGACTTGACATCAGCTGACTTGAATTCAAGTCTCATCTCTGCCCTGAAGAACACCTGGACCTTGGTCCCCTTCCTTGACTTGTTTTACTCAGTTGCATTTCCTCATTAGTATATTGGAGAGGATACCTCTCATTATACAACATTGTTGTAAAGAGTCAGTGGAAATAATACAGCTCTGCACAAATCTTAGCAGTGTCCATGGTCACAGGATTTTAGATCCTAAAGTTTCCTTAGGGGTGTCTAGTCTAAGAATAACTCCATGATAATGGGCACCAAGGAACTGAGGCCCAGAGCAGCAGGTTAGGATGGGAACTAAGTGTCCCATCCATCATGCTCTTCCCACTGTTTCGCTTGTCAAGTGTAGCCTTTGGAAGAAATGCTTTATGTGGTTACTTTTTGTTACGTCTCACTAACTTTTTAAATTTATTTATTTCTATTATACCTATTTTTGTATATATATGTAAAAATATATATTGAATATATATAATGTATATTTAAAATAAATATATATATATATATTTAAAACAGGGTTTAAAGAAACTTGCAATAAACATGCTTGTTTCCTTTTACGCCAGTTAAGTGTAGGTTTTAAGTCAGTGTCTAGTAACTGATGATACTGGCTATGTTGGTTACATCTGCCAGATTTACACTGCCAAGTAAGGGAAACATTCCTATTTAAATACTCTGAACAAATGTAACATGGATCTCAGTCCCCATGTATGCTCCAAAGCATGACCAGTTTATTATGGACAATGAATGTCTTTGTGCCTCTTTGAGAGTATCTTTAAGAAGATGATAAACCAAAACAGATGTATGGTTACCTTCACCTTCCACTCTACACCCACTGATGGCAACAGATAGCAATCATTCAATTAATTTTCTTGGGTTATTTCTGCAATATTTGTTTCAGACATCACTCCTCACCATCTTTTGTTCCCATCAGTCAGTGCTTCGTGTTGTTCTTATAACTATTTTGTACTTTATATCCTTTGCTTCATGTTGAGGTTTAACAAGCCTCTTTCTTCTTTACTGGCCCTTTGATATATTACTCTCATTAGAATGGAAGGGTAAGGGCTGAAAATAGTTTTTTGAACCAAGTCGAAGATTTCTAAAACTTACAGTTTCCTTTTTTATCAGAATTTCTCTTCAAAAATCTGGCTAGCAGTCTTGAGAGAGATGTATTTATGAAACAGATACTCATTCGAGATGAATAACATTTTTGTTTGGGTAGGATATTCTAAAAACACCCTTAAGTTTGAAAAATTCTTAGATTCTGCATGAAATAGTCACGCATTTAACTAAAATGGGCCTTCCAATTTCAACAAGTTTAGAAGACTGACAAAACTAGATGAGCAATTTCTGATGAAACCAAGTCACTGACTGAAACCTAAAGATGGCTATAGTATTTTTTAAAAAATACATGGAAGAAACAGAATAATTCTTAAAGGTTACTGGATAAATGCTTGATGGTCCTCTGAATGCATTAAGGAGATATTACAGTTGAAACTTGTCAAAAAAGTTAGATGAATGCTGTGAAATGGGGTCTGGTTGTCTGGTAAGAACTGCTTTCTCTGTCAAAGATCTGGGCAGCACTTCCTAGTTGTGATTCTATTTGCATCAGTAAGATGTTTCCAGTGAGAGAATTGTAGCACTGTCCTTGATTTGTGTACCAGGAGATCGCTTTGTAGATAAGAATCTCTAATAACACGGTACTTTTGATTTGACAGTAATCAAGCACTCTTTGGATGGGATATAAGACAGACTGGCTTCTTTAAGAAAATTACTCCGTACTGAATGGTTTTGGAAAGATATTTCATTCTATTTGCATTTAACAGATGAAAAGATTGGTTGCCAGAATTTCTTGATGGAATAAAATTAAATTGTTAGCACAAGGTAAGCTAGGACATACCTAATCAAGGTCTGGAATCTGTCCTTTAGAAAAGGATAAAATCTTTCACAGTTAGTAAGAGCTGATTCTGTTTCCAGAGTCCTCCAGGTGGCCCACTTCAACATGCAAGAGTATAAGCTCTGAATCTATCCCGTTATGCTCTAAAGCCTTCTTCTGGGTTCTGTCCTCTGGAAAAGGGCCAGCTGGTCATCATTTTCTTTTTACTTATTGGTGTTAAAAATCTTTATTTCCATCTCTTTTCTCAGCTGATCAATCCAAATTTATGTAACCTTTTCACATAGGTCCTGATTTTCTCACTCCTGGACTCACCATAACAACCTCCCCGAAACTCTCTCCAGATTCTTCCCACCCTTGGATGTAATAACTTAATGAGGCTGTCCTGATGCTAGAGAACCTCTGGCTTTTTAGCCCCCAGGCGTCAGCCTGCCCATTATCCTGCAGCCTCCCACTGCTCACCTTCCTCATACTGTTGTTCTCAGAGCTCCAGTCTCACCTGTGTCTGGAGAGGAGCACACATAACAATCCCCAGCAGGGCTGCCTGATGGGTAGGAGCAGAGATGTGATTTCAAGATTAACCAGAAGGCACCCCCATTGCCTATTTACTCCCTGGAGCCTGCTCTTCCTTTCAAAGAAGGCAAAGCCTTAAATCTATAGTTATACAAAATTTTAATGCAAATATATTTCAAGAGAGATAATAGAACAACTTAACTTACTTTATTTTTTAAAAATTATAAATGCCTAGTATAAGACCCAGAGTTCATGACTGGAAGGGAAGGGAGCATGAAGAACCTGTGGAGCACAGCTGGGTTAGGACAAGCATCGAATTCGACTTTGCTTACTCCCTTCCACTGTCACTTCTGATTAGAAGTGGTAACGGTCCCTGAAGGTACTGGGTAGTGAAAGGATGCCTTCTCTGATACTCAGTAAGAGCTGAACTATCCATTACTTAGACCTAGCTCTGAGTATATTACTTCTTGACATATCTTAAAACACACTAATTCTTTCCTTGGCCCTGTCCAGTCTACTAGTTATACTATTCAAGGCAATATTCATTTCTGTTCTTGAGTCTTCATTTGTCTTTTTAATTTCTAGCATTTCCCTTTGACTTTGTCTTAAAGTTTCCATCCCTCTGCTTGTATTATCCATCTGTTCTTGAATACTGTCTACTTTTTCCATTAGAGCCTTTGACATATTAACCAAAGGTATTTTAAATTACCATTCTGATGATTCCAATTTTTGCATCATATCTGAGTCAGGTTTTTGTGACTGCTTTGTCTCTTCAGACTGAGCCTTTTGCTTGCATTTTGGCATGCCATGTAACTTTTTTGTTGAAAGCCAGATGTGTTTGCATAGGTAATGGAAACAGAGGTAAATAGGCCTTTAATGTGAGGATTTATGATAATCTGGTTAGGAATTGGACTGTTCAATGTTTGCTGTAGCTGCAGGTGCCAGTGTCTTGAAATTCTTCTAGTGCCCTTGGCTTGTCTTCCCTCTTGACTCTGGGCTTCCCTCAGTATTCCTCCACAGAGACAGTCTGTGTCTTGCATATCTTTGAGCTATAATCCACTGCGGTTATACTGGAGCCCTCTTGGTGCGGTGGTAAAATGTGAGGAAAGTGGAGCATTCTATAATATGATTAGCGGTCCTGTACTCAGGTCTGTGACCTTCACCATTATTTTCCCACAGTGTAGCTTTTATCTCCCTCCTTAGGCAGAGTGGAGTGGGTAGGAGGGTAAGAAATGTCCTTCTCCCAGCTGGGATCAAAGGCCTTACTAAGTAGGTCTTTGATGAGAACACTGGGCCTAATTCACATGGATTGCTCTTTCTCAGATCTTTACCATGAGAACACTGCGGAGTTTCTGGAGGTAAACGCATGTAAGTGTAGGTTCCCCCAAAACTGTGTGCTTCGAGAGTTTCTCATTCACATGCTAGCCCACATTCAATCTCCAGCAAGTCATCAAAATGACCACCTAAGTGTTTGTACCTGTTTGTGGATCTAGCAGCTTCTGTTCCAAGTAAGGACATCTTACTGTTACTTTCTGGATTCAATTTTCTCTCTATATTTTGGGGTGGTGGTTTGCCCTATACCTTCTGTTCTCTGATGAGGGTTCAAAAACGTCATTGATTTTCAGTCTGTTTAACTGTTTCTTACTGTAAAGATGGGAGTGATGACTTTCAAGCTCTTTGTATCAGAGCTGAAACTGGAAGTCTTCTTTATGCAAATTTTATTTTATATTATTTCTCCAAGTGCATTCCTCTTAGACAACATGACTGTTTTTTTTTAATTGAAGTTACAGTAATTATATTCACATTTATACATGAATCAGGTCTGACATTAGAGGAGTTGAAATACTAAAACAAGATACCTTTAGAAAGCAGAGCATTAGAATGGATTCTGAATTCTACTGATGGGATCCTGAGAATAAAAAAATCTTCTTCTCCACTACAACTACTCTTCCCCCATGAAGTGTTATGTCAAAGTTACCTTGGTATGGGGCTCAAGCTGGTTTAACCTAGACATTGAAAAACAAACTATTTTCACTTTAAGGAAATGTCTCATTTTCCAACTGATTCTTAGAGATCAATGTAAGCCATTATTCCCTGTTTTATTCTACCACATATTCAATAAACTTGCAAATATTCTACTCTTTCTTTAAAGGTCAACTCACAGACCACTTTGTAAATTAATCCTCCTCTGATTACCTCAAGTGGAAGTGACTTCTCCCAGCTCTTCTTTAATTATTACAGTGGTGTGCTGGAGGCAGTTCATATGGTTCATAAGTGCTGAATGTGAGCTTGCAGCTCTTCCCAATTGCACACTCACAGTGACATTGTATTGGTAGTCTGAACTCAGCTACTGTGGGAGTTACATCACTGAAGTCAGTAAACACTATAAATCAAGGCTTTTTTTTTTTATTACCCTACAAATACAGTTAAACATTTACCATCACATTACTATTGTGTGCGTCAGTCCTGTGTCTGTAGATAGACAGGTAGAGAAATATTGAGAGACAAAGATAGAAAGAGAAAGAGAGAGACAGGGAGACAGACAGACACGATAGCTATTTATGTACTTATGTCTTATTCTAATCTGGAGTTTCTTAAGTTTAGACCTAGTGGGCAGGTGTTATTTTTATTCCTTAGTATCCATTTTTTTCTTTTGAATCAGGGAACCATTAGTCCCCTATTAAATTCTTGGTCATTTGGGGGGCTTTAATTCTCTCTAGGTTCCAGAGGCAGACATGAACTTGATAAATCAGTATATTGGTTCTCTCTGGCCACAGTGATTGGTTTAAGGATAGGCACATGGCACAAACTGAGCAAATCAAAGCCCACCAGCCCTGAGACGTTAGTTGAAACTACTAGAAAAGCACTGTCTTTCCACAGAGGTCCTAAGTTGACAGACAGTAAGTTTGGAGATTCTGGTGGCCATTTAGCTAATGCAATGGTAGCGCCTGTCTAAGAATAAAGTCAACGCAAAGAAACAAAGACCCGTTCAAAAACTGAAGAGAGAAGATTGCTGATAACAGGCAGCTAGATCTATACCGAAGCTGCATGCTTTTTCAGATATGCGAACTAAGGGTTTTTTAATATTGACTAGTTTGAATTGGGTTTCTGTCAGTGGCAATCAAAAGAGCCCTGACTAAAATAGCAATAAGATACATTATCTTTAAGAATTTATTCTATTACTAAATGAAAGAAGCCAGTCTGAAAAGGCTACAAACTGTATGATTCCAACCCAATGACATTCTGGAAAAGGCAAAACTACAGAAACAATAAAAAGATCATGGTTTCCAGGGGTTTGGAGAGAGGGAGGGAGGAATGTACAGATGGAGCAGAAGGGATTTTTAGGGCAATGAAATTATTCTGTATGATCCTATAGTTGTGGCTATGTGTCATTATGCATTTGTCAAAGCCCATAGAATGTACAACATCAAGAGTGAACCCTAAAGTAAACTATGGACTTTGGTTGATAATAATGTGCCCATGTTGGTTCATCGATTGTACCAAATATGCCCCACTGATGAGGGATGTTAAGGGTAGAGGAGTATACATGTGTGGGTGGGGAGGGCTATGAGGGAACTCTGTATTTTCTGCTCAATTCTGTTGTGAACCTGAAACTGCTCTAAAAGAATAAAGTTGATTTTAAAAAAAATCATTCTAGCCCCGTATCTGTCTGTAAAGAGGCTCAATAATTATTTGTTGGATGAAAGAAGGAATCTGATGTAAAACACAAATGCAAAGCTTGCTATTAATCTGGGAGATGTTTATCTGAGTGGCTCCTTCTTATCAGATTGCATCCATTTTGAAGGATGAAGAAATTGTGTCTTACTCCTTGACCTTTATTCCCTCTCTGATGTTTGACTTTTCCTTGTTTATTATTTGAAGACATAATTTCATTAGATAAGTAAGCCATAGTAAGTACTTCTGTCTTAGACCCTTAAGGGTAAGGTTTTAATTCTTTAAAACATAAAATGAAATATGAAAATCCTTATCACTCAATAGATGAGCTATTTGGAAGTGATTTTATTTTAGGCTTAAAAGAGAATATTACTCTAATGATAAAAGAAACTGTAAGAAAGTACAAATTTTTAAAAGCTGACTAATACTATAAATGCTCTAAGTATAGAAAAAATAATAATATTTGTTATTAACTGACTACAAGAATTCTTTTTTCTATTTGCATACTATGTGATGGCTTTATCATATGACAACAATTTTGTGGTATCATTTTCTACAGAGAAAATAGATAATCAGTCTTTCCTCTCATATAGGTCTCCTTTTTGAGGTCATCCTCAATAGAACTCTCCTTCATTAAAGCAAGCAAACAAACAAAAAACAGCGAGTTTCACTTCTTGGCGGCTGCTTCTGTGGGTAACAGAGATGATTACTGAGACGGACTTTAAAGCCAAAGAAGCCTGACCTCCCTTCCCTGTTTGAGCTGCAGGCTGCCACCTGATCCTGCTTCTCTTTCTAGCTCCATATTATATTTTATTTTCTCTAGTTTCAAACCACCAGTTGATGAGACACATCTTCAGTGGCCACTACACTTGGGTGTTGTGTCAGACACTTTGTGGGGATATATATAGCCACATAAAATATGGTTCCTGCTTCCAATAAGAGCCAAGTCTTTTCTCAAATGACACAGAATGGTAAGGGTCAGATGTAAGGCACCAGCCAAAGGCTGTGCTAATTCGGAGGAAGGAGGGAGTGCATTCATCCGCAGGATCAAGGTCTTGAAGAAAAGATAGAATTTTTCGTGGCAACTGGATGTTAGATTGGACTTTCTTGTTCTCTCTGAATTTTAGCTAAGGCCCCTCAAGCAGAAAATAGACATAAAATACCTAAATGGAATGCTAAGTGCTAAGGAGCTGCTAGGCTTCATCTGTGAATGACTAAGAGTTAGCCAAACAGGAGCTGAGACTCTTCACCTCCCCCATCAAGTGATGAGGGATGCTGTGGGATTTCCCCTTTCCTCACTGAGAGTAAGAGAAAGGAGGGTGTTATGGACTGAACTGCCTTCCTCCAAAATTCATATATTGAAGCTTTTAACTCCCAATGTGACTACATTTGGGGACAGGACCATAAAGGAGGTAATTAAAGTTAAGTCAGGTAATAAAGGTGGGGCTTTAATCCAATAATGTCTTTATGAAAAGAAAAATAGTTACCAGGGATGTGTGGGCACAGAGGAAATGCCATATAAAAACACAGTGAAAAAATGGTTATCTGAGAGCTAGGGAGAGAGGAGAAACCAACCCTGCCAGCACCTTGGTTTTGGACATCCAGCCTCTGAAACCATGAGAAAATAAATGTCAGATGTTTAAGCCACCCAGTCTATGGTATTTTGTTATAACAGTCCTGGCAAACTAATATAGGGAGTTCCAATCAAGAGCAATCCTAGGAAAACTTCTTGTAGGGATAGAGAATGACAATAAGAAGGTAAGACTGACATCTCATCCCCCAGGATTTGTTAGGGTACGTGAAGTTAGGGACACGATGAGGTTGGTTGTGTTTGACTGACTTTTTTAATACCTAAAGTTGAACCGTCCTCACTAAAATGAGAATGTACTTGAGATCTCATTAGGGAGCATGGAAAGTAGATTTCAAAGATCATGTTTGAAAGGAGTAGTTGGTGGATTGTTCAGATTGTTCACTAAACTGGTTACACATGCAAAACTGAGACCCTCCACACTACAAATATCCATTTGTGTCACTAATCTCATTGAATATGCTCTAACACAAGTGGTGGATTTATTTTATGGCATTGATATTTTTTAAAAAGCTGCCTAGTATTTTATTCAGAATAGAGTCCCCAGGAATCAGATTTGTGGATTAGGAGAGGAACATAGTATAACAAATATTGTCTATATTTCCATTTTGCCTTTCTTCTCTAATACTAGAGAAGGGCAGGATCCTCTAAATTAAAATAATGATTATTGTCCCCCCTCCCCGACCAGTGATTAAAGTTGCATCATAACCATCTAATCATAATACACTTGCCAACGTTAACTGATGGGTGTTTTGGTGCATTTTCCAGCAGACAACATTATGGCTGTTACAAATATCTGTTGTCTGTCTGTCTCTCACTCATAGACATTCTCTTCCACTCTGTGTGTGTGTGTGTGTGGTGTGTGTGATATGTGTGCTAGAGATAGAGATAGATAGAGTTTAAACATTAGAATTCTCTGAAGTTTAAAATCAACTTCTTGACCAATGGAAGTATTTAATAAATTATATAGATGACTCCACAGAGGGTGTTAATTATCTGCTTGTTCTTAGCTCAGAAATTGCACAATTTCAATCAATGATGATTGAATTTACAAGTCATTAACATGGTACCAGCGCAATTGCCAACATTCACTACTCGGGTGTTTCAGTGCATTTGCCAGCAGACATCATACCACTGCCAGTACTGCTGGCATATTTAGTTGGCATCTCACTCAAGTAGTTCTCATGCTTGGGATGAGAATATGAGCTATTAGCTTTTCCCCTGCACCTTCTCCTTTAGGGCTTGTAGGGTAAATAAAAAGCTTAGATTGTTCTGAGTACCAGGATACTGCTACAACAGTGCAGAGAAAAAAATCAGAATTCAAGTGAAGGAAATAAGCAATACATTTATAGTAATTATATGAGGAAGATGATCAAAAGTCAGATAATGCCAAAATACCAATTACTATGTGGTCAGTGTAAGCAGTTTGCCAGGGAAATTCCAAAGTGGTATAACAAAAAGTCGTCCTTCACTGCTAGACAAAGTTAACCTTGTTAATATCCATGTTATCCTGAATTGAGCTTGATTTGAAGACATTTACAAATACTTATTTTGCCTACATTTCTTTCACACTAATATATATATATATATATATATATATATATATATATATAGTTAGTGATCACAACAACTGAACAGAAGGCAGATAAGGAAGTAACTCACACTTGGTCATCAATCTTATGGAAAGAACTCACACTGCAGCATAAACCACCATCTGTTTTTGAAATTCTACAATGAACTGATTCACTTGCTTGATAATTACCAGCTTTAGTTACCTACCCTGTGACCTTAGGGTGATCGGGAATTCCTTCCACTGCTCCTGTTTCCATACCAACTGTGATAAGCCAAAAAAATGGCCCCAAAAGAGATCCATGTCAAATCCCCAGAAACTGAGAATGCTACCTTATTTCAAAAAATGGTCTTTCCAGATGTATGTAAGTTAAAATCTCGAGAAGAGGAAATAATCCTGTATTATCTGAGTAGAGACATACAGACTTACAGAGAAGACCCACACACAGAGAGAAGAAGATGTGAAGACAGAGTCAGAGATTAGGATAATGTTGCCTAAGGAAGCCAAGGAATGCCGAGAGCCGGCAGGAGCTGGAAGGGGCAAGGAAGGATACTCCCCTATAAGCTTTAGAGGAAGTATGTCCCTGTTGAAAGATGCCTTGATTTCAGACTTACGGACTCCAGAACTATGGGAGAATAAATTTCTGTTGTTTTAAGCCATCAGGTTTGTGCTGATTTGTTATAGCAGCCCTATGGAACTTACACACCACTAAATACACCCCCCCAACACACACACACCCTTTTACACACTATTTGGATCACTGCTATCACTATTAGTTTAATTTACCCTTAAAGTTATGTTGGGCCTACTGTATGTTTTACAACAAGTTCCCATTGAAATAACTCCAGATCAGCTTGAGGAGAACATAACAGAGATGACTCACAGAGTCTGGTTCCATTTAACACAGGATTCTGGTTATCTCTTACTGCTTGACAAATCACCCCACAACTTGGCAACTTAAAACAAAATTATTATTTTCTCTCATGGTTCTGTGGATTGACTGAGCTCAGCCAAGTGGTTCTTACTTTGGGTCTCTCCTATCAGTTGAGATCACAGGGCTGCTCTGAAAGTCCTATTGGGCTGGATATTACAGACTCACGCTTACGGTGATCTTTGATCCCAGCCTGCTTCCTGGGGCACCTACATGTAGCCTCTCCTGGTAGCTTGGCTTTCTCATAGGATGGTACCCAGGTTCCCCGAGTGAACATCCCAAGAGAAAGTTTTCCAGAAACAAGAAGAGGAAGTGCCAGGCCAGGAAAGTCATCCTGCTATATTTTATTGTCAGTCAAGAAATTCAAGTCTTACCCAGATTCGAGGGGGTGGAGATATTGACTCTACTTCTTGGTGAGGGAATATCAAGGTCATATTGCAGAAGAGCCTGTGAAATGCAAGATATTTCTGTAGAGTTCTTCTTTAGAAAGTATAATATGCTATGCATACTAATCAGGTTCATGAATAACGTCAAATTCAGAAAAATTATTTGTGACTGAGTAAAAGGGATTAAAATTCAAAGGTGCTTTGAGGAGCTAAGCTCCTAAGGAAAGACTCCTTGTTTAATGCAGCATCTGTCTAGCAGCCTCAATTATAGCCTCTCTCCATTTTGCCCAACTTTCCACTAAAAGAAAGAAACAAGATAAAAGGTAAACACATCACCTCTAAGAACTGAGACCAATAAGCGATGTGATATTAAGAGTTCTTTTCATGATGTACCCGGGCTCTGATTCATGAGACAGAGTACACCTAAAAAATAAGTTGTAAGATCGTTCCTCCCATTGCTATTGTGTTCCTGGATCCAGAGCCCCAGAAAATTAGGCAGCTATCTCTTTATCACAAAGGTGCTAAATTGCCTATCACTGTCGCACTCTCAAACTTCAAATTATTATTCCTCCTTACCAAGTTACTATTTCCTTCAAGGATATTTCCAACAGAAAATGGCCAGGAATTGGAGGGAGGGAGGGAGTGGTCAAAAACTGGTGGTGGCATGTATCCCTTGGGCAACCTGTTACTAAAAAGTAAAGTACTTCGGGTGAGAGTTGAGACACGTGGGGCTAATTTAGGGGTTGAGGTTCAGAGTGACCCAGGCCCAGACAGTGAGGGTAGGCAATGCTGCTCCTTCGGGAGCACAGAGGGAACTAAGGAAAGCCTGCAGGAAGCTGAGAGCTCAGCTGGGAGGGGTGCACTCCATTCGGCCCTTCACCCATAGATCTGAGAAGAGGCATGAAACATCACCTGGGCAGAATGAGAGCATTAGAGGTCTGTGGACAAACATCACATCTAAGCAGAATTTGTCTTGTCCAAACAGAACAAGAGGGTCCTAGAATCACCACTGAAACTGGTCTATGGCAAAGTATAGAAAAACATTTTAAGAAGTTGTGTTTCATTCTCATACTGCATTCTCACTAACCTAGTACCTGGATATAAAATTACTATGAAATGGGCATAGAAAAAAGAAAGCAAACACAGAGATCATACAGAGAGACAAGATAGGATATACGGCAAAAAAAAAAAAACAACCCCATTATCTTCTTGTCCTTCCCCCAAATGTCTAGCTAAATGAATAGCTTAAGTAAACATTCTTCAAAGACAAACAAATGTTTTAAATCTAAGAAGAAACAAATAGAATACTTAGTTACAAGATGGGAAATAATTGTTGGGACTAATAATGGTACAAAAAGACCAATGGCCTTGGATAATTCTAAACATTTTAGTGATTTATTACTAAATCAAGTCTATCAGCAATGGTACAGATTTAGGGATATGAAAACATACCCTAGTGTGATGTGTTTATTGATCAGGTGGAGTCAGTGTTCATGATTAGCATTTTAGGATGGATGTTTTGGTAAAGGTAGAAAGAATAATAAAAATGAAAGCAGTTGGGAATATTAGTCCAGAAAACGTAATGTTAAATGGTGATCGAGTCACTACACAGGGGGTCTGGAGTGGGGACAGGCAGATTTCCCACTATACCTTGGGAATTGGGGCTGGGAAGAAGTAAAGTGGTCTCAGAGCAGAAAGGGAGAGAGCACAGCCTCACCTGCTTCGGGACTGAAGGTCCCCAGGTGGCAGTGGCAACCGTGGGCTGGCACATGGTGGGGAGGGGGGAGCAGGAGGCTCAAGGCAGCTGCGGAGTGTCAGAACTACAAGGACTGGGGAGCAAGAGGAGAACAAAAATGGCCACAGGAAAAAGGAAGAGAACTTGTTAATGGAGCAACAGAGCTTAGGATTTCAGCAGTAAACACCCATCTAGAATGAGATTACGTTCACTTGTGGCTGAAGGCACAAGGGCAATCTATAGTCTATAATTCACTGGAAAACATTTTGGTGAAGACAATCTCATGACATTCAGGAAAGCCTGTTCACAGGTTACTCTTTTGAAAGGGCATCTGCGTGGCTGAGCCATGCAGAAATGGATACCTTATTTTCAGAAGCACGTTTGCTCAGTATCCATATGCATCAGGAACAAGATTGTTTTCTGTGATATTTTTAACCCCTTGTTTAGTGACACAAAGATTTATTTTCATTCCTAGCCATTTTCCTAACCAGAACCATTCATGTAATTTTTTTAAAAGACAACTTCATATTCAGAGAACTTAATAAGAAGTCTATACATTTTCAGAATCTATACATTTTTTAATGGTTCCTGATTTTCAGTATTGTAGGTAATCCTGACTCTAATTATAGTTATCTACCTGATCTTCTGAAATCCTATGGGCTGAATAAACCTGTAGAAAAATGGCAATTCAGAGATATGCCCTACCTTATTTCTATTAAGTTGCATAATGAAAACATGTTTACTTTCCTCTGTGCCTTCTTGAGTTAGTTCAGAAATGAGTTTTCAAACTTTAAGATACTTGGAGTGTCCCCTAATGGTGAGTGTGTGGGATTTGGAAGGCCAGTAAGCAGGTGGTAAAAGAACTTACCAGAGACAAATGAGGGAGATAGTAAAGGAATTTATTAGATATGCTGCTATAGGCAACAGCGAGCCACAGACGAGAGGTGATTAATGTGCCCCAAGGGTCAGTTGCTGAGGTCTTTTATAAAGCAGGGTAACTTTTAACTCCTTGTACTTATGTGACATCGGGCACAAAGGGCGTCGCAGGGTGTGTGATCAGCAAGTGCACAATTCTGATTGGTTGATGTTGAGGTAACAGGGAAGGGAGGGAGTCCTGAAAGGGTAGGGCTAGGGATTTTGGTAAGGAGTGTACGGCCAGTCTTGGTGGTCAGGTTTCTGGGCAGTGTATAGACGGTCATTATCTCAGCTAAGGCAAGTATATATTAGGAAAGGACTGGTCTTTGTTATCTTTAAATGGCAGCAGCCAGGCACCTGCGGGGCCTTGGAGCAGGAATCTGCCAGATTTATGTGGACCCCATAGTGAGTGCTGGTCCAATAACAATTTAAATCTTCTCTGTCTTCTAAGATGGAAGGCTGCTCTAATTTGTCCACGACAGCTGGAAATGTGTGAAAACTTTCTATTATAACCCATGCACTACTCCTGGAGTTCATTGTAGCAGTGAGCTTTAATTATCTTTTCCTTTTTCTCATGTTTTATAGTAATATTGGAGTTCTCACAGGGTTCAGGGTACACATTTCTGAAGCTAATCTTATGAGGGATTCACTTAGGGCTCGTGGTGGGTCACAATTCCTTTTAAAAATCTGTTGGGAACTATGGAACATCTATCTTCCCTGAGCAAAAGTGAATAGACATCAATTTTGTATACAATTTTAGAAAGTTCAGAGATCCCTCTGCCCAGTCATGAAAGAGTTTCAAATCTAGTCCAATTCCTTATTTTGTGTTTAGAAAACAGTTTAGCATATGGAAAAAGGTTTATTCAAAGGGGAGCTTATTAACAATTATGTTGAAATGAGCTTAATCTCAGTTTTCCTTAAATTAAAAGTACTTTTTTCTCTCATCCAATGACTTTTGAACCATTTAGACAATCGATTGGAGCTAGCCGTATTTTGTCTTGGTCAATATATGTTTGACTGAGGCAGACTGATCACCCTCCCCACCCCCAAGTTGGACAGGGAGGTTGTGCACATGGGAGGGAGTCAACATCATGCAGTATCATCTAAGCCATCACACTTGTATTTCTGAATGGTTTCTGAAGTTAGCCTCCACTCCTTTAAATATTCCTTTAATTGGAAATAAATGCTGTCCATGAATCAAGAGGTTAAAAGCTACTACGCTTACTGATTCAAAGCAACTTCCTTTTGCAACCCCGAACCCTAATCTTGCACCAGCATCTACTCATAGGGCTTTCATCTTCCTTCCTTTGTTTAGGTGAGTATTTTATGCTTGCCATGTCTGTCATACTTCGTGGTTAGATTCTCCTATCTTGATTTCCCTCTCCAAGTGATGGGCCGACCACCCTGCTATTGTTGCTACATACTGTGAATTCTCTCTACATTTGCAGCCATTGCTATTTAAGAATTCTCTAATCACTAGCCAATCCTTTTTGCTATATCCCTTTCTCTAGTTACCATAACAACAGAAGAGCTGGTCAAAAATTCATTATCCAGTCTCTTTATAAGCCAGGCAGAGGCTTTCCAGAAATACCGGTTCAGTTTTAAAGGAGTCATTTCAAGGAATGACAAGAGCAATAGATGATTTTCAACTAGAAAATTCATAGAATACATCACAGACTTGGATTGGAAAAGGCCTTAGATTTCATTTACTCCCTCTTCCTGCCAATTCAGGGAAAAACCTGTATTATATCATTTGAAGGTGGCCATCTGACCTTGGCCTGAAAACTTCTCATGATAGACATCCTTGCTTTTTGGTGCAGCCTAATCATTGTCGACAGCTTTAAAAATTATAAAATGCTTTTGTGTTGAATAGAAATATGCTTCCCACTAACTTCTATATATTAGTTCTTCTTACATCAAGGGAGACTTCACAAAATAAGCTGGGTCTATTTATTTGTTATTCATTCAAATATTTGAAGACAAGTATTATTGAAGCAAACATCTCTATTTTTGCCTGCCCAGGGTCCATTTCCCTTTCTTCTCATAATAATCAATTTTCAAATGGGAAATCATCTTCATGCTGTTCTCCACTGATGGGGTCTACCATGGAGTGAAAGCTTTCTTTTCCACACCCTCTAGGATGTGCATGTAATAGAGACCCTCTCACTCAGCATATTCCATTCCCCTGGTCACAGTCATTATCTCAATCCTAGGCTGGTTATCCAAACTGGTTCAGGACAATTCTACACTGGGAATTTTATGGAAACTACTGGAGAAGAGAAGTTCTCCATCTTTTGGTGCTGCAGCTAGAATATGAGCTCATGGCATGTGGAGAGAGTCCTCCTGAGAATGAGGGTGATCCAAGAAAGCAGGAAAAGCTGCAAAGCCCTGATCATACGCACTGTCAGAGCACCTGGAGCCAGCCCACACCTTAAGCTATGCTACTTCTTGAACTTCCAGGTACATGAGCCAGAAAATTGTGCTTAAACAGTTTGAGGTGAGTTTCTGTTACCTGCCCCGAAAGAGCCTTGAATAATACAATTATATTTTTGTGGGTCTTATCTTTTCTATAAAATTCTATGGCTTGACTGTCAAGACAGTTTCATCTCTGAGTCATACTATGCTATATGTGCTCTCAATTGTTTCCATGAAAATGGGGCACTTAGAACGGAGCATAATACTTTAGATGAGAATAAAATGCACTAGTGTGGAATACAGTCTAACATTTTCCTTCCTGTTTATGCCCTCCCTTGTCAGTTTTCACTGACTGAGGCCTCGATTGCCTTCAACCTCTTTCCTTCCATTTTCTTGTAGCTTGCCATCCTGTTGGCTTAGACAACATCTCAATTTCTTAGGGCTTTTTCACACAAACTTGAATTAGAGTATGCCTTGCCTTTCCATCTCTTCACCTTCACTTCCAGCACTTCCCCAAGCTACACAGACACATATCCACCTACCTGGTCTATTGAAACAGTTTTGAATTTTCTCTTGAGAGAGTAACTCAGTCTCTCAGAGGTTCAGTTTGCTTTACTGTAAAATTGTGCAGTATTTCTTAGGATGCTTTTGATTGTAGATATTAGAAACTCCAAATTAAAATGGCTAATTAATGAGGATATATTATCCATAGCAAGAAGTCTGGAGATGAGACAATTTTAGTTTTGGTAAATTTGGTGGCTAAGTGGTGTCATGGAGACCCAGGCTCCTTCCTCCCATCTTGCTACATTCAGTGTCTTCTCAGGCTAATTCCCTTCACGACTTCAAGATGGTTGCCGCAGTTCCACGCATCACAGTCGAAAATGCCCACCAGCAGAAGGGGGACTTCATCTTCCCAGAAAGTTCTTCCAAAGAAAGAAGAAAATGTTTCCTGGAAGTCCTTCAGATTTCCACTCATGTCTCGTTGTTCAGGGGTCTATCATAGGACCATGTTTAAACCAGGCCCTGGCAAGGAGTATGGGATAATCAGATTGGCTCAGACCAGTGGTCTCAAACCAAGTATGTGTCAGAATAACCTGTAGCACTTGTTAAAACACAGATTTGGCTCCCCCCCTAGAGTTTCTGATTCAGAAGGTCTGATGTGGGGCCCAACAATTTCCTTTTCTAACAAATTCCCAGATGTCATTGGTTGAGACCACAGGTAAAAAGTCACTGGCTGAAACAAACATTATACACCTGGGACTGGAGTTGAGGTTGGAGCCCATACTGGGCAGGTGTTTTCCCTCAGAACTTTGTTATTAAGAAAAGAAAGGTAGGTAATCACAGATGTCCTGGTATGGGAGCTGTAATCTCAGACTCGAAGGACCATCCTGTTGGTTACAGATGATGCACAGAAACTGCTCATCACTGTATATTCAGTAGCTGTAGCTCCTACTATCATTGTTACTGTTACTATTCATTCTGCTATACATAGACATTGTATTTATAAACTCTTTCAAATTTACTTGAAAATTTGATAAGTATGCTCTTCCATCATTATTCAGGTCATTGATAGTACACCAAACAGACCAAAGGCAGATAGAGAATTCTGAAAATCACAGGAGAGATTTCCCTGATCACTGACATCAGTCCACTAGACAAAATGCTTATGATTTGGTTCTTAAATGGTTTCACTTTGTTGAACTGTCATTTAGCCTAATTCTTTCATCTTATCCAAAAGTGTATCTTGAGAGACTATAAAATAATTTTACAGTTTCAAGTTTTCTTCTACATCTCTATGGAAAAAAATATAGAATAAACAATATGTCCTGGCATTTTATTAATAATATTATCTAACCTTTTCTTACTGAAGTATACTCAATTTGTAATGCTGTGTCAATATTTCTGGTATCTAACCTTTTTATAAAGTGTTTATCCTGTGTCAGATACTGTTCAAACTGTTTTATTTGGGTGGGTACTATTATTATCCCTTTCACAGAGGAGAAAACGAAGGCACAAAGAAGTTAAATGGCTTGCTCAAATGCAACTTGTAAATGGAGGTAAAAGTATTCCAACCTACCCTAATGTAATCTCTGCTAATAGGCACCACCACACATACAGTGCAATCTCAGGAGATGGTCATGATCATAATCCAGCAATACAGCTGGTGCCTACAAAGTTCTCACACACATATACACATATATACACATCTGCCTTATTCATTACAGCTTTTAAATGTTATACATTTTAGTAAGAAAAATGTTCTAGTTCTTTAAAAATTGTTCATAAAGTCAAGATGCATAGGACAAGCTTTATGTATCAGCGCTCAGTGAATCACTGTACTGAAAGGGTCACCATGATGGATAACAGAGCTATTGCACATGGAAAAGTGTATTGATTATTGTATTGCCTAATTAACACTTTAATAAACATCTAGAGTAGAAATATTTTTGCAAAAATTTCTGCCGAGTTTGACAATGGATTAGAATTAGAGCAAAATAGTAGTGGATGGTAACTGTGAGAACAGGGCTTTGCATTACACTCATTTAATTTGATGCGTAGACGTTGTCTCGATTCTGTCCTATTTGTTATAGATCAGTTCTGATGATTAATCTTTAAGTGACTAAAACTACCAACCAAATTTTTTAAAAAAGTTCTTTATTTGAAGTTAGGGCCAATCTTCAGTGTTCGGGTCCCTTGGCTCTGTTTGGATGACTTTTCTGTGTCTGGCCTCTAATTGAACTTATTTTGTCTCCTGATCATTAGTTTTTTCTTTGCAACTTGGCTGGGAGGCTTGCATCTTTAGGGAGGAAACTAATCAGTACTTTGTGAACTCCCCGGATTTACCTGGCCATGAATTTTAGCAAATCTAGGGCAGCTTGGCAGAAGGGTTGGGCACGGCTGGATGTCATTTTGTTTCTCTGTCACATTGTGTTAGGTCTGTTGCACCAGCAGGTGTCATACTGGCCTGCACTTTCCCACAGAAATACATTAAGTAAAAATTCAGAATCATTTCCTGTTCTATAAACTCTGAAAGTGGAGCACTAGCCTCAAACATTCTGCCGCAAAGAAGCAGTGAGTTGTGGTATCTTAATTATGAATGCATCAAATATGGAGGCCTTTTCCCCCACCCAGGTCTCTCATGGAAAATGCACACAGTGCTAGGGTTGCTCATCTAGGCAGCTGGTCTGCTTTTTTTTTTTTAAGGGGTCAGGAACATAGGTATTAAGTGAGTGTCCCTTTGCTGTTCTAGGACTGAGGTTCCTTCCTAAAGGGAGCAAGCATTTGATTCTATGGTTCTCAATCTTGAGTGCCCATCAGAATCACTGAGAGGAATGGTTCTATCAGAGATTCCTGCACCCACGCCCACCACCACCCCAGAAATTCTGATTTTGCATTTCTAATGAGCTCCCAGGTGATGCTGGGAGCAGATTTTGAGAGACCCTGCTTTAATTTAAGGCTTTGTTTTTACTTGGCAGACTCAGCCCGTTGGATCTGTTAAGTTCGCCCTGTTTCCTTCTTCATTTTGAATGGCTCAGCACTTGTAGCTCACATTCAGAAGACTTCTTAAAAATAAAGGCATGGGGAAAACGGCCACACTTCAGGTATTCTAAGTTAAGGTTTTTAGATGCAAGTAACAGAAATGATTTGAGCTAACTTGGTGTAGTAGATACTATGGGCTCCCAGCCAGATTCCCTTTTCCAGCCAGTGAACTTCTTCCCTAATAGCTGCAAGTGCTGTGGGTGATGGCTTGCAGCTGTGACCGTCTTCGGAGAATTGCCTTTGACCAGTAACAGCTGCCTCTCTCAGAGATGTCTAAGAAGTTTCACACCCCCCTCCCCTTCTTGGGCTAGTCATATATCTTGGGTTAAGCAAAATACATGAAGAATAGTTCCATCTGTTTCTTTTTACACAAGTAGCTCACATTATATTTCAGTTGGGTCACACTGGTCTAGAGCCTCCATAGTTGTATGGTCAGGCCAAAGCCAGACTCTTCTTGAGACCATATTTATTTCCTGAAGAAATCAGTGTTGGATGAGTAGAAGGCTGAGGCCAGCTGTGTAACAGTAAGTCATGACTCCTTAGCCAGTTTCAGTGCCTGAACCCATTTCTGCACCCAGAATCCATCAACTAAAGGGGAGGCTCTTCCCACAGGGAAGGACCCTGTGACACTATGACAAAAGTGTACAGGAATATAGACACTTGATCTTCCTAGTCCTCTGCCAAACAACACTTTGAACCACTTACAGGGTAAAGATAAACCAGGGAAAAGAGGATACTTATACCTTTGAAGGCTGTTGGACACAGGGACCAAATTAACACTGATACTCGGGAACTCAAAGCACTATCACCGACCTCCTGTTAGAACAGGGACCTATCAAGGCCCAGTAATAAAAGGAACTCTCATCCACATCTATCTCGCAGGGGGTCCATTCGGCCCACAGACCCACCTGGTGGTCATGTCTTTAGTTCCTAAACATACTCATAATGGAACCTTCACATTTGTTCTTTGGCCCATTAAATCCAAGCTATACTAGCATGAGAGGCCAAGTAAAAACTCCGAGGCTGTCCCTACCCTACCCCTGCCAATATAGTGAGTCAAATTATAATTCACCTCAGGAAAAATTACAGAGATTGGCGTCGCACTCAAAGACTTAAAGGATGCAAGGATGGTGATCGCAAACGTATCTCCATTTAAATTACTGGTCTGACGTTTGCAAAAACTGGATGGATCATGATGTATGTGAGTGGATTACTACACACCTAACCAAGGAGTAGCCCTGGTTGAAGTCTCTAGTAGATTGTAGAAGTCTGTGGTATATTGTAGCTGTTGATCTTCTGAATGCATTCTTTCCATATCCTTCAGAAAGAATAAGAAGTGATTTATCTTCACACTGAACAGCCAACAGTGTACACTACAGTCTATTTCCAGGTGAATGTTAATTCTTCCACCCTCTGTGCAACATAATCTGAAGGGAACAGGGCGGGCTGGACACCCTGTGGGACACTACCTTCGTTCAACATATTGATGGCAATATGTTAAACACTCCTGATGGTCAAAAAACTGTAAGTCCTCAGAATGCCTCGGTAAAACATAGGTATACCAGGAGGGAAGAGATCCACGCCACAAAAATTCAGGGGTCTGCCACACTGATGAAGATGTTAGGGGGCTGGTGAACTGAAGTATGCGGACATATCCTCTCGTAGGGAAAGGACAAGATGTTGCACCCTGTACCTCCCACCATTAACAGAGAAGCAAAATGTCTGGTGATTTTTTTGGTGTTTTGGGGTAGCACTTGGGAATACAAGGATGCAAGGATGGCACGTCCTTGCATCATCACAGCTATGACCATTTTGAGGGGGAAGTGAATGTCTGCTAGTTTTGAGCAGAGTCCAGAAGAAGAAAAGACTCTAGCAGATATGGGCTGAGTCATTTGCATGATGGTATTAGAGGTATCTGTGGTAGAAGAAGAGGCCACGAGTAAAGTCCCACCAGGAAAATCATAGAGCAGAGCCCTAGAATTTAAAAACAAGGCTATGTACCTCTGATTCTCCAGAAAGGAATGCAGTTCTGGCAACACCTTGATTTTAGCCTGATGAGACCATGTTGGATGTGTGACCTACAGAAATGTAAAATAATAAATCTGTATTGTTAAACCATGAAGATTGTGGTTGTTTGTTAATGTAGTCTGCAGATAACAAATACAGTGGACTTTTCTGGTCTTCATCACCTCCTCTTCTAATTAGGAACAACACTAGCTTCCTTTCCTATGGAGAACAAAATGAGATGCCACATGGGATAGTGCCTGGAAAACTTTAAAATGCTGGGCAAACAATAGGTATTATTAGATTTAGAAGCAGTTGAAGTGGCAGTCTCAGGAGAGGTCTTGCTGGTGCAAATAGGCAATTACACTGATTGTTGCTAATGCTTGAAAATGCAATAAGGTAAAGGAAATACATTATTTAAAAGTCTGCTTTGCTACCCCAACATTTGACAATATCTAAGCCTAATGAGGTCACGAGAGTAAACATAGAAAACTCAGTTAGTAAAGATTATATACTTGTCACAATAGGAGTAGAAGACAGAACTGGACCATCGCTATTTTAATAAAGCTCTTGGCCTGATAGAATGAAAAGCTAATTAACATATGATACCTAAAAACCAGATAGCTGCCTGCAACTCCATTTTACTTTATTGAGTCTGATTTGGTTATGCTGATCCTCAAGCATCAAGAGCTGCTTGGTATTACCAGTCTCTTAGCCCTGATTTCTTAATCAGCAAAGTAATGCAAAATAGCTGCTTATTTCTTGCACACGGTTAATTATGCCGGCTCATTTATTTTGGAAGGGACCACAGAGCTTACTTAGGAAGGTGGACAGGCCGCCTCTTCACTTTGGGGGATAATTATTTCCAAAGAAACTTTTAAAATATAGGCCAGTTTGTTCTGATTTTTTTTTAAAGACAGACCTAGATGGTTGAGCATCATAGTCAGGGAATATTTATTGCAAGGAAGCTATTCCAGTTAGTTTTGGTGAAAAGAGATTAATTTTAAGGATTGCACAGGCAACCTCAAGGGTATAAACATGGAAATACTTGTGGGTTTGTGAAACCAGGAACTGGGAAGCCAGAAACAATGACTTCTTCATCTACTTTTTGTGTGGTTTTGGCCTTTTGCTTCTGCTTGTTTCTAAGTGCTTGCTCCTTCCTTTTTGCTTCTCACTGCAGATCTCCTTTCTCTGCTTAGTTGTCTGTATGCATGTCGCTAAAAATGACTATGCCAGGCCAGCCTCTATGGGTATTGAGTTCAACCGACATAGCACTGTATTTTCCCATATCACTTCTTAGTTTAATTTAAGTATAGAGAATATGGTTGATTACTAGATGGTCAGAGAACTGGATGCTTAAAGTCTGGTGCATACTCCTAGTTCAATGAGCTGTGGTGCTGAGGTCACATGGTATACATTTGGCTGCGGTGGCCTGCAACTTCTACCAGGTAGCTCCCAGAGAAAAGGGGTGTGGGAAGGCAGACACCACAACACATGTCTCTTACACTTACTCACACTTAAAGCTTTAGTTCCTTGTCCCTGAAGAATGAATCCATTTCCTGTTAGGTTGATACCCTTGACAAAGGTTTCTCCCTATTTGACTTCAAAGCATTATATATTGCCTCCTTTCATAAGAGCTACAGTATCCTACCTCCAGTAGATATGCTGCAAATATTGTTGAAAGTAACAAAATTTTTGTCCTTTGTGAGTTTATAATCACAAACTTTCTACAGTTATTTCCATTAACACTAGGAATAATATCTTTTCATAGTTGGGATTTTACCAAGGTTGTCTATTTGGTTTTCTTGATGAAGGACTGATGTAATTAATGCATGTTGTCTTGGGCTATCTTGACGACTATGTTAAATTATTCCCCTGCTTTCTGAGGATAGTTTCTGGGACACATAATATCTCCTTCAAAAACAAATTGATTTATACTTAGTACATTAAAGAAAGTACTTTCAACTTAGCAATAAAAATCTGAGTTCACAGAGTCTAAAAATTTAACATTGAAGCAGAAACCCGAGTCCCTCACTGCAAGGAAACTTTGTCCTATTTTATCTGTGCTGTTTCATTAAAAGGAACATAAATGTTATTGTTAGCAGTGCAACTAGAAATTTTTATGAGCCTGGTAATATTGCGAAAAGACTCACTCAGACTGTTTAAGCTCCAGAATTCTAATTAATCTGAAGTTTATGGAGAAATTGATTACAAAAAGACTTGATGACACAATTTTGAGCCTAAATATATTAGACAAGAACATAAAGGACTGGTCTAGGAGAAAGGGCTGACAAAACTGACAACATCAGCTTGCCTGAAGTTGCTCTCACTGTGGTTTACTTCTGGACCAGTAAACTGGATAAATGACACTAGGATACAAATGATTGCATTGATGCAGTTCTGCACAGCATGTCTGAGGTTTCATGGAGGTGATTCTGATGTTCAGTACTCATAGTGGGGTGCATGGACTGAGCAATCTGCAAGGTCAGAAAAGCAGAGAAATCGTGTATTGCTGCTTTTTACTTTTTGGCAGGGGAAAAGACTAAAATAAGTTATTGCCTGCTGTCACCATGGTTATAGAACAGCATGCTCTATTTCTTAGTCGCTAGGCATGTGGTGTACCTACCCATGGCCTACCACATTATATATATATATTTTTTTCATTTTTAACTTCAGGAAATTGAGGTCATGAAAAAAAGTCTCAAAACACTATTGCCAGACTCCCCATTAGACCACACACTCCGGAGCCAGATAGAATGCATCCGATTCCAGCTCTGACAACCTATGGGAACTTTGGGAAAGTATGTAACCTCTCTTTGGCTCAGTTTATTCAACTTTAAAATACAGAATGAAAAGATTTCTGATTTCAAACATGACCTAAAATTGGGATTAGACAATTTCTGTCATAGTAAACAAATATAATACTAGAAAAATGTGTGAAGCATCTGCTTTTGGGTATTGGACAGGACCCAGTAACAGACAGTAGAATGCTATGGTTCTTGAGTGAAGAAAAACAGTTTACTTCTTGGGGGCACTTTCCAAACTGCGGTACTTCTAAGTGGAACCCAAACAAAAACTAAGAGTTTAGTTGTGCAAAAGAAGCAGAGATAGGATTTGGGATTGCTGAGGTGAACGGAATTTGGAGGGCAGAAGATTAGAAGGAGCTACGCAGACAATAAGGTACAGAAATCTGCACATGGATCTTGAATATTTGGCTAAATACTCAGATGTGTAAGGTCAGAGCAAGACTCCGTGGGACTTGGAAAAATGTAGCTATTGGGGGACTGTGAGCTGAACATAAATTCTAGATATTACATTGTTCTGGGAGACACTGGGATTGAAATTAGTGTAGAGACTTCACTGAAAACCCTGGAATTCCAATGATAGCACTGAAAAGCTAGACCTTAGAAGTAGGGCTAATCTCATCTTTGAGTGAGGGATGCCCTAGACGCTCCCCCAAAGCCCACCGCAGTGTTTCAGGAAGACCAAGTTGATCCATCCGTATATGAACCACATGACACTAGGTAAAGTCAGATAAATTCCAGCTCTCAAAAATGCATCATTCAAAATGCTTGGCACACAATAGAAATCAAGAATATTTAATCTATAACCAGGAGAATAAATTATCAATAGAGATAGAGATAGAGGTGACACATGTGTTGAAATTAGTACACAAAGACTTTAAAACTGCTATTAAAAAATGTCCAAGGATTTAAAAGAAAATATGGTCATAATGTTAATATAGGGGGAATCTCATCAGAGAAATGAAAACTATAAAATAAACCAAAGAAACATTATTGAAAGAAAAGAATATAATAATCTGAAATGAAAATGTCCTGAATGTACTTCCAAAGGTACATTAGATACTATGGAAGAAAGGTTCATGAAACTTGCAGGCAGGTTAATAGAAACTATTCAAAATGAAGCATAGTAGAAAATAAAAAAGACACACAAAAAAATGAAAAAAGACTCAGAGACCTTTGGGACAATATTAGGTGGTCTTACATACATGGAATTTGAGTCCCAGAAAGAGAGGAGAAAGAGAGTGAGGCTGAAAAAAATTTGAAAAAAATTAATGATCAAAATTATCCAAGTTTGATAAAAATTATCTACCCACAGACTCAAGGCATTTAATAAATCCCAAAGAGGTTAAACATAAGGAAAACGCACTTAGGCACATTGTAGTCAAAAATGAAAGTGAAATTTTAAAGAAACTAGAAAAAAAAGGCAATTTACATATATCAGAGAACAACAAAAATGATCCATACTTTTCATCAGAAATAACGCAAGCCAAAAGACATTGGAACTACACTGTTCAAGTCCTGAAAGAAAAATATCAACATAGATAGAATCAGGTAGATCAGATCAATGTAACAGAGGAGAAGATCCTGAAACAGACCCAGACCACAGCTAAACTGTCAGGTTTCAACAAAAGCATTACAGCAATTCTGTAGAGGAAAGGAAAGTCCTTTTTCCTTTTTGCTAAATAATGATAGAGCAACTGAATTGCTATATGAAAGAAAAAAAAACGTTGACACCTACCTGACACTTAAAAAAAGAAAAATGTCAAGAGAATCATAAACCAAAACATAAAATTTAAATCTATAAAGTTTCTTGAATAAAACATAGGAGAATATCTTCATTACCTCAATGCAGGGGAAGTTTTCTTATACAGAACACCATAAGCATTCACCCTGAAAGAAAAAAAATTAGGCCTCATCAAAATTCAAAACATACTGATTAAAACACTCCATTAACACAGTGAATAGTTAAGCCACACACAGGAAGAAAATATACACATTACATATCTCTGAGGATAATGGTAAAATAATTCTTACCTTTCATTAATAATAATACAAAACAGCCTCAATTAAACATAGGCAAACAACAGACATTTCACAGTGGAAGTATACAAATGGTCAGTAAGCTAATGAAAATATGCTCAATATCATTATTTAGCAGGGAAATACAAATTAAAAGTGAAATATGATATCACTGCATACTCATAAGCATGGATGAATTTAAAAAGGGTAGAAACAACAAAATATTGGTGAGCATGTGGGACAACTGCACAATACAGTGTCTGTGGGAAGGTTAAATGATACAGTCACTTTGGGAAAATGTCTGGCAGTTCCTATAAACTGAAACAAACACCTAACCTATGGTCTGACAATTCTAATCCTAGTCCAAAAGAATTGAAGTCATATGTTCACAAAAAGATTTGTACAAGAGTATTGACAGCAGCTTTATTCATAATAGCTCAAAACTGGAAATAACACAGATGTCTATCAATAAGAAAATGGGAAAACAAATTGTGGTGTATTCCAATGCTCTACTCATTTAATGTAGTTCTAGTGGTACTGTATTAATATTTACCCCACGGAATACATTTCAGAATGTTAGGGGTTATACTTCACATTGCACAGAATGAGACTTTCCTGGTATTATTCAGTTCTGCTCTTTAAAAAGGCACTGCAGCTGTTTCTACTCATGAAACCTCTTGACGCTCTGCAAATTCCCCATCTGTGGTTTCCCTGCCAGCTGACTTCTAAATGGCTGCAAGTTTTCCTTTCCATCTAATTATCTAGAATTTTAAATACAAGTAATTAATCCCTTGATCAAATAGTATAGAATTAGACTACTTTGATTGTTCCCTTCCCTCAAGAGATTGTAAGCTTCCACAGAATATAACATTTAAAGCACATTTAAACAGAACATAAAGCGGTTTTGGAGTAATACCCTCAAAATCCATAACCCAAAGCATTTATCTGATGAAACCAAACAAAAATGTTCTTTTGCTGAATTCTTCAGGGAATTGCTTCATCTACAGAACACTGAGATGCCAACGTTTCAGCTAAATGGTAGGATGAAAATACCAGAGAGTTACCTTATTCAAGTGACAAAGAGAAATCAAACATTATGGTGGTGATAATATTGAACACCAGGGTAATTTATTTTTAAAGGAAATTTTATTTTTTATCCCTATGGCTTCAGAATAAAACATTCACTGACAGATACTAGTTAGTGAAACGTAAATGGTAAAATTACAGAATTAAAGATGACTGTTTTCAACCTATCATGGATAGTGAGAGTCAGCTTAACATCATTTCTTGGGTCTTAGCTGTTTTCATAGACATTTCAAAGATGAAAGCATCCTATCCCCATTCTTTCTTTTTGGTGGGGGGGTAGGTAGTTAGGTTTATTTATTTAGTTAGTTTTTTTTAATGGAGGTACTGGGAGTTGAACCCAGATCCCTGTGCATGCTAGCTATGCACTCTACCACTGAGCTATGCCCTCCCTCCATCCCCCATGCCCTGAGACATTCTTATAAAGTAGATAGTAGTTCAGAATAACAATCAGGAGAGACTACAATAATTTATTAAATTAGCAAAAAATAAAGCCACCTTATAATTTGAATTTGCTTTGGTATAATAAGCCCACTTCCTTTAAAAGCTAGATGCAAGAAAATGTCCACCAGTTGGCTGGCAGTAGCCTCATTACCCTAATTCCACATAATTGCTGTGTTTGATCAAACAAAGCTGAGCTAACACCTGGCCCAGATATTAGTCTGTACTCCCATTTTAGATTAAAAAAAAAGATAAAAAAGCAGGGTGCACAGACATTCCTTTTTCTTTTTTTCCCCTCCACTGCCTGGAGCATGGGCACTCCATACTCTGTTTATGGTGTTGAACAGTAACCAATTACTGCAATCTTGGGAAGCTGCAGAGAACAAAGAGCTTCATTTGGGCAGTTTTAGGAATTGCAATTCCAGAGACACAGATTCGGGTAAACTGGAAGAGTGTTCCAAGAAAGAGAAAGAGTCAGGAGCTTATAAAGGCAAAAACCATTATGTTCTTAAAGTTGTCTGGCAAAAATTACGATCAACTCTGATGCAGGAAAGAAATATTAGTCCTTAAGGGATAGGCTGTCATAAGTTACTTAGGTGAGGATCCAGTAAGTAGGTACTGTTATGAGTTATTTTAGAGTGAGAGTCTGATAAGTATCTTGAATTTCTGGAGCATCGGGCAGATGTTCTGGAGGCCTGGGTTGATAGTAAGTGGTCAAAATTCAGATTTCATCTGGGCTGAGATGTGCATCATTCACACTTCCTCAATGGCCTCTTGGCTCCATAATAGACAGTTGTCTTGGCAAAATCGACTCCATTTTGATTTTCCTTTCACCGTGGTCAAAGAACTCTTAAATTTAGACACCACATCAGATATGCCATCATACTATGAAAGACTTTCAAGAGGCAAGGTTAGCAAGACTCTCCACAATTGTCTTTCAGTCCTTGGAATTGCTCCTAAAGGAAAAATATATTAAAAAAATATATATATATATATGTATATATATATGTATATATATATATATGTATGTATATATATATATATGTATATATATATATTTTTTTTCTAATACATTCCAGAAGTTGAATGAAATCATCTGTCTCTTTCCTGAAACCTTCCCTGGAATTACTTTTCACGGGAAAACTCCTAATGAGAAGACCTGAATGTAAAGATCCAATTCTCAAGAAGACCAGGTTTAGAAACAGTAAACAAGAGATATTTATTGCTTCCCCCCATAGAAGGGGGATACTGGAAAATTAATCCAAAAGAGTAATTTTAGCCTAAAAATATTGTTATCTATACATTTTTATATTCACTAAATAGTCCTAGGTCTTTTGTTTGTTTGCTTGCTTTTGGAGTGCTTTTGCAGGTAAGTTGCTTTTCCACACACAATCACTCAGGCAGTAAACATTCAGTTAGAATAGTTTTTGAAATTCTTCCCTCAAATGCTACACAAAATTCGCTCATTTAAAGTATCCCCAGAGATTGATTTCAGGAAAAACTAACCTACCAGCCCTCAAATACCCACCCATCCAACCAACCAACAAACCAATAAAAGTATGTTTATAACCATTAGCCCTTCAAACTTTTAAAAGGCCAATTGCAGCTGTGCCTACATAACACAAAATTGTATAAGAGCTGTTTAGACAAAGCAATAAACAAATAACAAAACTAAACAGACAAAAAACACCCTCTTGAACAAATACTGTGTAGTGTAAAGGTCTGACATGAAGTTTTTTATTGTCAAAGCCTCCATTTCAAAGACATTTGTCTGGAATAAACACCACCAGCCACGTGACACAGCTACCAGTAAAACAACCTGGCTGCCCCCACCCAGGAAGTTCCCCTGTGCAGAAAGCCCTGGGTAACCTAGAACTGACTGCATGAGTGACCCTACGTTTCCCTTCCCGTGCCTTAATTCCCACTCTTATGTTTTCAGTTCCCAAATGGTGGACCCACAAAACCCTAGACACCCCACTTTCGTACCCCCCAATAAAGGCAGAGCCCCACGTTTGCACTCCCCTCCCTCTCCCCTTGATCTCATTGTGTGGCCCTCGGTTGTGCTGTGTATCTTCTAGTACCTGTGAGTAATAACTATGAGTAATAAATCTTTCTTCAAAGTTTCCTGGTGGTTGCTGCTGAGGTCCATCTTGCAATCATAGTAAGAACCAGGGGGGCTGGTTCAGCCACAGCATGTCCGTGGGGCCTCTCCACAGCCACAAGTGGTACAGGCGCTGGTGAGTGTCCCAGACATTCCTTACTAGCTGAAGACAGCATCACTGTGGCCTCACTTTTGTTTGGCTGAGACAGATGGGAAACATACCCCTATAGAAGTTTGTGTCTCTTGTTTTTTCCAAAAAAACAAAAGGCAGAGACTGACAGGAAAAATACCCTTAGTGAAGTTTGTTTCTATTTTTTCCCCCAGAAGTCAAATCAAAGAAGAAAGTTTTTAAATAGTACACTGAATTTTATGCAAAAATTCAAAACAAAACAAACCTGCTTTGAGTATGTGTCTTCATTGTTCCAGTAACCGTCATAGAGAAATCTTTCATTGTTTGACAAATATGAGTTAAGAATCTAACAAATTTATAAATGCCATACATCTGTGAACACATCTTTTTTAGACACTTGACATATTTTGTATTTTTACATCTTTTATTTGAGGTATCATTGACATATGTTATATCAGTTTCAGGTGTACAATATAATTTATTTGATATTTGTATGTCCTGCAAAATGATCATCAAAATAAGTATAGTTCCCTTCTGTCACCATACAAAGTTACAAAAGAGGCAATGTCATGTCATTGACTAGTCACTCTGCTGTCCACTACATCCCTGTGACATTTACTTTATGATTAGGAGTTTGCATCTCTTGACCCCCCTTCACCCATTTTGCTAAACCACCCCCCAACACCCCTCCTGTTTGGCAATCACCATGCTGTTCTCTGTATCTATGAGTTTTGTTTTATTTTGTTTGTTCATTTGTTTTGTTTTCTAGATTGCACATATAAGTGAAACCACATGATTTTTGTCTTTCTCTGTCTGACATTTCATTTAGCATAATACCCTCTAGGTCCATCCATGTTGTTGCAAATGGCAAAATTTCATTCTTTTTTATGGCTGAGCAGTATTCCACTGTGTATATATATACCACATCTTCTTTATCCACTCATCCACTGATGGACACTTAGGTTATTTCCATATCTTGGCTATTGTGAATAATGCTGCCATGAACCAGGTGTGCCTATATCCTTTTAAACTAGCATTTTCATTTTCTTCAGATAAATACTCAGAAATGGAATCGCTGGGTCACATGGTAGTTCTGTCTTTAGTTTTTGAGGAAATTTTATGTTTTCCATAGATTTGTATTAATTTACATTTCCATCAACAGTTCACAAGGGTTTCCTTTTCTTTACATTCTTGCCAACACTTCTTATTTCTTCTGTTTTTGATGATAGCCATTCTGACAGGTGTGAAGTGACATCTCATTGTGGTTTTGATTTGCATTCCCCAATGAATATAACGTTGAGCATCTTTTCATGTGCCTGTTGGCCATCTCTACGTCTTCTTTGGAAAAATGTCTATTCAGCTCCTCTGCCCATTTTTTAATCAAATTGCTTGTTTTTTTTGTTATTGAGCTGTATGACTTCTTTATATATTAACCCCTTATAGGAGATATATATATATATATATATATATATATATATATATATATATATATATATATATATATCTCCCATTCAGTAGGTTGCTTTTTCACTTTGTTAAAGGCTTTCTTTGCTGAGCAGAAGCTTTTTAGTTTCATGTAGTCCCACGTGTTTGCTTTCACTTTTTCTGTCCTTGCTTTTGGAGTCAAACCCCAAAAAACCATCACCAAGACCAATGTCAAGGAGTTCACTGCTTATGTTTTCTTCTGGGAATTTTATAGTTTCAGTATAAACACATCTTAATACCACATACCAGAAACACCGACATGCCCAGAATTTACCTTAAGGGTATTTTAATTTTTAATCAATCTCTAGAATACAGTGTGTTGGAGGAGGGTTGCCTCATTGCATTTCCACCTTTTAAAATGTACATACTTATTATTAATTATAAAAATAGCACAACCACATTTCAAAAATTTTGGATGAATTTAAAAAAAACATTCATAATTATTCAGTTCAACAAAATGAAAGTATCACACATTTCAAAAGAAAGAAAAGAAAATCTCTTTTCCATGGAAAATGAGGAGGGTCACCCTTTCTCTGAAGAACACTTACACCGACAGAGCACCTCATAGCTTATCTCATAACGTCACTCCTGTATGTTGGCAATGCTGACAAGCCACCAGTCCGAACATCTTTTTTGTACTATTATCCCCACCTGCTGGCACTTTGGGATATTGTCCCCCAAAAGCCTCTGAAGGCAGAAAGCACTATGTTGTGTTTTCACAACTATTAATTTAAATTGTTGAAGACTGTTTCTACTTGATCCCAAGTAACAGACACCAGCCGTTATTGAAACCTTATAATCTTCACTCATTTTATTTTCATTTTTTTTTATGCACTGTTTAGTATTTTGTAATCTTCCCTGTACAACGTTTGTCAACCTATTTCTATCACTTTTGAATTCTCATCATTTTGCCTTCCTTCCTTCCCTAAAGTCAAAACTCCTTGAAGGAAAACATGCACTGGCTAAACTGCAAACTTACCTAGCCTCTTACAATCAGCAGCTCGCTGCTCTTCCTCCTCGTTAAAACTGAACCTGCTGCTTCTTGGTTTCCCTCTCTTTCACTCCTCATCCCACAGCAATCTGATTTCTATCCCCACTGCTCCTTTAAAGTTTTTCTTGCCAGGGCACCTAGCCAGTGCCTCCTTGCTAAACCCAATAAGCACTATTCAATCCTTCCTTACTGTGACCTCTTGGAACCACCCTGTACTGTGGACTATGTTTCCCTTCCTTGGACTACTTCCTCTCTGGTTTTCACAGTGCAATACTTTTCTGCTTTTCCTCTGGCCTCCCTGGCACCTCTTCTTTATGTCCCCTAACTCTCCTTCCTCCCCAGGTGTTCCTTAGGTATATTTCCTGTGCTTTCTGACCTCATGCACCAAATATCGTTTAGGCCTTTGTATATGGATGATTTCTAAACTGAATTGGTAGTCTAGTTTTCTTTCTGAGTCAAAGACATTTTCTTTCTTTCTTTCTTTCTTTCTTTCTTTCTTTCTTTCTTTCTTTCTTTCTTTCTTTCTTTCTAATGTAAATGACTTTACTAATTCATTCATTCATTCATTCATTCATTTAATAAATTATTGATTCAGGCATTTTCACTTATATGTCTCATGGGCAAATCAAATTCACCACACCCCAAATGGATTACCTCCTCTCCAAACTGTCATGTGTATTCCTCATCTTGGTGAATGATTTCACCCTCTGTGCTGATGCCTAAGCCAGAAACCTAACCTTCACACCTTTTCCCCCCATACTCTCCCATTTAATCAATTATCAAATGAATTCTATTTCCCAAACCTATCTCCAGTTCACCCAGTATTTTCTGTCCTCACTCCTACTTCTTAGTTTCAGCATTATCTTCTTTTTTCTTGGATTACTGTTCACTGTCTTATTCCCGCTGATCTATCACCACATGGTTAAAAGGGTCATTTTCTAAAAGGAAAATATGACTATGTCACTGCCACATTTAAGATCATTTAAAGCTTTACGCTGCCTTTGAGATAAAGTCTAGAATGTTTAACACAGTTAACAAAGTCCTGCTAACTCTTTGGCCTAAACTCGCCATTTCTTCCAGCACACTCCGTGCCCATCACACTGTGAACGGGAGCTCTGTGAAGGGGGTATGCTCTGTAACCTCTAGTAGCTGTACGTGCTGACCCCTGCCCCCAGAATACACTTGCTCATCAGCTCTTTATTTCTGAGTTTCAGACTGGGCTTTACTTTCTTAAGGGGAGATCTTCCCTAAAAACCCCACCTCCACTCCCTGCCAGGGCTCTTCTCCCACCTCTGACTACTATGTCCCAAGATATGTCCCAAGACTTCCAGTGGATGCCTGAAACCACAGACAGTACCAAACCTTATTTATACCATATTTTTTCCTACATATATACACTTACGATAGTTCAATTTATAGATTAGGCACAGTACGAGATTAACAATAATAATTGCTAATAAAATAGAACAACTATACTAATCTACTATAATCAAAGTTGTGTGAATGTGGTCTCTCTCAAAGTATCTGACTGCACAAATTTAATTCCTTTTCCATCTTAACTAAGCACTTACCATGCAGTCATGCCCTGTGGCCATAACTTTTGCAGTTTGGGGTACAAGAGCAACACTTGCACACATTTCTTTTTCCTTCTTCAGAGTCTCATGAATAAAAGACTCATTCTAACCATAGATCTTAGCAACCCCAGCATACGATTTTTTTCTTTCCTTATTTAGTCAAGAACTTTCGTTCTCTCAGGTAAGGGAAACAATGTATGGCTTCCCTTTGGTACAATTGAATTGCCAGTATCACTACCCCAGTGCTTTGGGGCCATTATTAAGTAAAATAAGGGTTTACTGATCATAAGAATCAATACTGAGGCAGCAGATCTGATAACCAAGATGACTACTAAGTGACTAATGAATGGGAGGTGGTGGACAAAGGGATGGTTCACATCCTGGGCTGGACGGAGTGGAATGTCTCCAAATTTAATTATGCTACTCAGAATGGCATGCAATTTTAAACTTATGAATTGTTTATTTCTAGAATTTTCCATTTAATATTTTCAAACTGAAGTTGACGTCACGTAACTGAAAGCATGGAAAGCAAAACCATGGATAAGGGGGGCTTGTTTGATCCCTCCCATAGCACTGACGGTGCTCTCCGCTGGATTGCAAGCTCCTTACAGGCAGGGACTGGGCCTTGTTATATCCTAAGCCTACGTACAGTGCCTGGCGTGGAGGGGGCACACGTTGAATAGCTGTCTCCAGCTGAGTTAAGTCATCTGAAAGAGGAAAGCAAATGTACATTTTTTCAGCCTTGTTAGGGATTCTGAGGCTTTCTCGGGTCATTTCTGTGGATACGCCTGTTCCACACTTCTTACTTCCCTCTGAGAGGGAATTCTTGGGATCACATGCCTGCAGGGCCAGGCCGGGTGCTGACAGCCGCCCACTGGCTCTCCTGAGGTGGTGCTGTACACACAGAGATGTGTGCTCTCAGTCCTGCAGACTTGGTCTGGCTTCTGCCGGGTCTCACTAGTGGTCTGCAGAGGCTCAGTCTTGCTGTCCTGAGGGGCGAGCACAGGGAGCTGGCCACTGGGTGGGGGTGTGCGGGTAAGGAACCCAGAGTGCTGGGGGTGCCTGTGGGCCAGGTGGGGAGATTCACAGGCTGGAGTCCCCGGGGGCCCGTGGATGAACTTCCTGATGGAGTCCATGAAGTGGTTAGTAGGATCTGCATCCCCTTGATATGTACGGCTCTGAGTTCCAGCCACTGTTCTACCAGCTGTGGGGTCTCCAGACATCTGGTAGATTCCTGCTCCAAGGCCCCTCAGGTGCCTGGCTGCTGCCCTTTATAGATAACAAAGACCAGTACTTTCCTAATACATACCTGCCTTAGCTGAGATAATGATCGTCTATACAATGCCTGGAAGCCTGACCACCAGGACTGCTTATAACCCCCTACCAAAATCTTTAGCCCTACCCTTTCACAACTCCCTCCCTTCCCTGCTACCTCAACATCAACCAATCAGAATTGTGCACGAGCTGATCACATACCCTGCGCAGCCCTTTGTGTCCAATGTCACAAGGAGTTAAAGGTTACTGTCCCTTATAAAAAACTTCAGCAACCGACCCTCGGGGCACATAGACACCTCTTGTGGCCGCCGTTGCCTATAGCAGCATATCTAATAAATTTCTTTGCTATCTTCCTCCTTTGTCTCTGGAAAATTCTTTTATCGCCCGTGCACTGGCCCGCCAAATCCCACACCAGCCACTTACTGTCCCCCTAGTCAGGCAGCTCCTGACTCAGTACTCTGGATGGGGCCAGAGAGAGATGGGCCTCATGGGCAGGGTCCCACACAGCTGAAGAAGCCAGGTGCTCCCTCACACTTTCTTCTCTGGGAGAAATTACAGGAGAAGGCTGCTTCCGACACTAGGCTGTGCTGTCCACGGGGACTGGGGACTGTTCTTCTTACCCTCCTCAATATATCCAGCCTCAAATTATTTCTTCTTTTTTTCCTCTAATGGTGTGCTGGGTCTTCTGCTAGACTTCCAGATTTCCACCAAGTGCCTCTTGTCCATAGATGATTGTCAAAATTGATGTTCTTTGGAGCATGGTAGAAAACTCTTATTTTGCCATGTTGATGACATCATTCCCAGGGTTTCCAATGTCTGCTTGATGGATGTTTATGTGGCGTCCAATTTTTCACTGTTACAAATAGTGCTGTAAAGTTCAGTAACACTCATGCCTTTTTCTTTTTGTACAAGTGTGAGCATTTCTCTAGGGTGCATTATTGGGAGTTGAATTGCTAGGCTGTAGGGTGTACCTCTTCTGCTTTACTGGAATGGCTATAGATGTTGGCATAAAAATACATATTCTCACTAGGAGTACAGCAGTATATGAGGGTTTTTGTTGCTCCATATCTGGTGTGTTCAGCTCCTTTAATTTTTATCAATCAGAAATAACATCCCATTGCAGTTTTAAGTTGCATTTTCCTGACTACTGGAGAAATTGCATTTAGATCTCCCTTTCTGGGAGTTTACCATTCATATCTACTTTTTCCATTGTGTTGCTTCCTTTCTCTCATTGACTTGAAGAAGTCATTTTTTTATTCTGGATAATCATTTTTGTTGATTGCAGACATCTTTTTTTTTTTAACATTTTTTATTGATTCATAATCATTTTACAGTGTTGTGTCAAATTCCAGTGTTCAGCACAATTTTTCAGTCATTCATGGACATATTCACACTCATTGTCACATTTTTTTTTCTCTGTGATTTATCATAACATTTTGTGTATATTTCCCTGTGCTATACAGTGTAATCATGTTGCAGACATCTTTTGCTGGGGACTAACTTGTGTTTTCATTTTATTTATAGTGGCTTTTGCCTTGCAGAAGTTTTAGTTTTAGTATGGTCAATGCAGTATTCCTTTTCTTTGTTGTCTATGATTTTTCTGTCTTGTTTCAAACTCTGAGGTAGTAATCTATATTCTTTAAAAGTTGCTAAAGTTGTGCTTTTCACAATTAAATCATTAATCCACTTAATGTGTGGTTGAAATAATAATAAAAAATATTGTTGTTGCCACTGGTTGGATAACCCTTTGTTTTGGTACCATTATTGACTTGTTCATTCTTCCCCCATTGATTTATAATGCTTTGAAACATATAAACATATCAAGTTTTCAAATATGTGTAGGTCTGTTTCTGGTCATTCTATTTAGTTCCATTAATTTGTTCAACTCTGCACTGATACCACACTTTAAAAATCACTATTTTTTATAATACATTTTGATATCTGGTATGCAAGTGGTCAATCTCATCCTTTTCCAAATTTGTGTGGTCTATTCTTGGCTCTTTGCTCTTCCATAAATATTTTAGAATCAGATCATTAAATTTCATGAAAAAACGCAGTGGGAATTTGATTAAACTAATCTGAATTGAATACATACGTTAATTGAGGAGAAACTGATGTCTTTATCACAGTGAATCCTCCCAAACGTTATATGCCCTTCAAATTATACGGATCTTTTATATTCTTTTAAAAAGTTTAAAAATTTCTTCATAAATGTCTTTTAGATCTTTTGTTAATCCCATTATTTGAATAAACGAATGAATGCATGAATTAATAAGAATAACATTTGTTGCTATTTGTTGCAAATGCTACATGTTTTAGAAACTACATTTTCCAGCTCTTGGTTAGTGTAAAGGGCTGCAACTGGTGTTTTTTTTTACTGAGTTTTATATCCAGAGTCTTTGTTGAACCTCATTAATTCTAATAATTGGTCAAATTTCTTGCACTTTTACACTCACATCTTGTCAGCCGAGGGAAGCTCACGTGGGGTTCTAGGAGGTGAGCGGCCCAAGTGAAAAAATGCACAAAGACTTGCCATACCGCCAGACAGACTTCAGCTGGAGACACCATGGGGTTAACAACACTTTGTTGCCACAGGGAGGTGCGCCTATGATGCACCTGTCCTGCTTTTATCTGTTTTCTGTCAGCACATGCGCAGTCTGAGTTTCTTTGTTCATTAGGCTTACAGAATATCTCTAGCACATGCGTACTTCTATTTTCTTTGTTCTAAATCTTGTATAATTGGCGCATGCGTGGAGCAATTATTTACTGCATACTATAAACATGCTCTGATCGTGGCCTTGGGTCCCACGGCCTTAACTCATCTCAAGGCCAGCTCACACATCTTCTCTCTTTTCAATCTTAATTCATTTTTTTCTTTTTCTTATCAGTTATTTAAAAATTAGAATTCAGGTGCAAAACTACCTGGGCTTTATAATTTTTAGTGGTAAAATGGGTCAATTCCTCAAATGTGAGCTCCGGGGGGAGAGCCCAGGACTGTATAACATGCTAGGGGTTTTCCTTCTCTGCTTCTCACTGTGATTCTCCTACACCCCAACTCTCAACAGCTCCTTTTCCTGTCCTCTGGCTAAAAAGCTGGGGTTTAGTCTTACAGGCTGCCAGGCACAGGGACGTCCTGGGACTGGCTCCAATTTAGTGTGAAGCTGCTATTACGGAAACGACAGGCCACTCAAGAAACAAGCACCACTCCGAGGGTTGAGTACTCAGATGTATTACGCCGATGGGCTCAGAGGGGCTTCTGCTCAGAAGCTCTGAGCACCTCCAAGAGGTGCGCATGAGGTTTTATAGGGTAAAGTACAAGCTTGGGGTATTTGGCCAATAGGCCTGGAACAGCTTTAGCAGCATTAATCATCACAAAAGTGGAGGCGGGGAGGCAGCAAACCAACATTCCGAAGCCAGATATGTATCTTTGAAAACCCAGCTGGCTAGCAAAAAACATGAACAGCAAACCAACACTAATTAACTTAGATTTACAAGTTAGTCTAGCAGAACTAGATCAGTATTCCAATACCTAGATTTGTGAGTTATCCTGCCAGCCCAGCCCAGCCTCTCCTTCACATTCCTAGACTTGTGAGTTATCTTGTTAGACCAGCCCGGCTTTTCCTTCACACTGTGAGAGTAAAGGGGGTGAGAAAAATAATGAGGATTTCCTCTCCCACACACTTAATTACAGTGACTCCTTTTCCCAGTTCTGACTTTCCCACAGATACTCAGGTATCTGTGTGGCATGACTAGCTTGCCTGAGGCAGAGAATAGATGATAAAAATGTGTGGGGGCGACCCAGGGAAGCCCCAGAGCCTCTGTCCCTCAGTGATCTCTGCTCAGCCTACCAGGTGCTCCTTGGGACGGAGCAAGAGTTTCTCTGGGAGTTTTTTTCTATTCATGCCCGCTGTGTTCCAGAATTCTGGGTACTCTAGAGTCTATGCCTGGAGGCATAGAAGAGGGGAAAAAAGCTCCCACCAAATCTCTGCCATATTGGGATTCTTTGTATTTTGATTTTTCTCCCTGTAAATGAAAAATACTGCAAACCATAACAGGAAACAAAGAATGCTGAAACCATCAAGTCATCAGCAGCTGCCGCCACCCCCCAGAGAAGACAAGCCTGCAGCCCAGCCTCTGCAGCCACTCACAATGGTGCACCCTGAGGGCACTGAGAATAAGAAAGGACAGGATACTGACCCTAGGTAGCTGGAAGCTTGTCAGAGGAATGGATTCAATGAGCCCAAATGTTTGCTTCCTCCCATACATAGAAAAGCACTAAATTCTTTAACTTGAGATGCCTGGTTTTCTTCAGATAACAAGTAATCTTTTATTGTTCCAACTCCCTGGTCTTTGTTGTAGAGCTCCTATATATCCTAGCTCCTCCCCTGCCTCTTCGGAGCAGTCCCTCAGAGCCATCGGAGAGGCTGTCATCCCGGGTTCAAAGGGGCTCGAGTCCTCAGAAATGTCCGCCAAATTAAACATAACTCTCAACTTTTACGCTGTGTATTTATTTCAGTCGACATCCCTAAACCGACTGTTCTTGTTTACTTTTCAGAGTCCTCAAGTATGTTCAGAGTTTTTGGTCGAAATCAGTGGGAGGGAGAGGGTAAAGTCTGCTTACTCCATCCTGGCTGGAAGGGGCATATCCCATTCAAGTGCCTCCTCACCATGGAGGGGGGACGCGTCCTCCATCACTGAGTCCTCTCAGGGTCTGGATGGTTTTCCAGCTTATTTGCTTCATCATTACTTCCCCATCTATTCTTCCTTTTTTTTTTTTCCTTCTGGATCTTCCATTACTGTTTCAATTGACCTTGCAGTGTCATGAATTTTCCTTCATAATTTATACATTTTTGTGCATGTTATATATTGGGAGTTTTTTCCCCCCACATTGTTCCCCTAAATACAAATCTGGTTCTTTCCAGTAAATGTTCTCGTTTACCTATTCACTTTGCAAGTTTAGAAAGGCATAATTTTAATTTTTTGAAAATCTTCTTGTGTTCTAAGTGATCTTTTTTGAGGTTCTTATTTATTTTTTGTTTTTAAGGAAAGCTCTCAAATGTCTTTTCTACCAATTCTTCAGAGGGATTCACCTTTCCTAGTTGTTTAGCGTGGTCTTTGCTTTAGTCTGTTCAGGCAGCTGTAACAAACCACCACAGACTGGGTGGCTTGTAACAACAGAAGCTTCTTTCTCACAGTTCTGGAGGCTGGAAATTCGAGGTCAGGGTGCCAGCATGGTCGCATTGTGGTGAGGGCCTTCTTCTGGGTTCATAACCGCAGCCTTCCCAGCGTGTCCCCACATGGCAGAAGGGGCAAGGATCCCTGTGGGTCTTCTGTAAGAGCGCTAATCCCATTCAGGAAGATTCCACGCTCACAACCTAAGCGCCTCCCAAAGGCCCCGCCTCCTTATACCATCACCTTTGGGGTTAATTTCAATGTATGAATTTTGGGGGGACACAAACATTCAAACCACAGGAGTCTTCCTCCATTCGATTCTGTTTCCTTCAGTGACTTAATTTCCGTTACCCACCCATTGTTTTCTGGAAGTAGTTCAGGCCGGTGGGGTCTCAGAGCTGGGAAAAGGACATCTGAGTGAGGGGTACATGTGGAGGGAGGGTGCCTCCAGCCCTCTCCCCACCCTGAGCCAGAGAGCAGTTCCACCCCTACTGCAGGCATCCTTCAGGTCCAGAGAGACACACGAGCAGCCGCAGGTATACACATGGCTCCCATCTGTCGGGACTCACAGCCTTCTACACCCGAATGGCCCAAAGGAACCACAAAATCCTTTTTTCATTTTTTTCATCCTTTATCATTTTTCTCTCTGGCTCCTCTCCTTCTCTCGGTAATTCCCATGCCTGCTCTCCCCTAGAGATTATGACCGACTACCTTTGGCCCAGGAGATCCAGGCTCCACCAGGTTCACTATTCTGGTTCTTGTGCTATACCTTAGTGTGAGTGGGAGGAAGACAGTCAGAGGTGTGCATCAAAAACTCCATCTTCCCCAAATGCCTTGAAGTTGCACACTCATTTCTTCAGCCCCTAGTTGAAAACTATTAAATGTCTCATGAATTTGGTTGGCACTGATTTAAGCTTAACAGCTTTTTTTTTTCATTTGCCAAGTATTAATTTATCTCAGTCACTTTCTTGATTTGTGTCACAGTGTCTTATTAAGGAATAATAAAGTGATAACCCTTAGAAGTGTATAATCCAAGTCTCTGAACTGTATAAATGGAGGCATGCTCATTTTTATTTTCACATGTTCAGGTCTCTTGTATTGTTTCGCTTCTTAGAGTTGCCTTAGGAAAATTTAAAATGAGGCAAGTTTTTGAAAAATGATTTCTTAAAATCCCATACCCATTCCTGTAAAGCTGAAAGTTTCCTATTCCAAACAATCAGTGAATATAGAACAATTGGTCATTTTTCTTTCTGATAGGTGATGGGAAGGAAAACTTTTACTTGACAGATGAGACACCGAGGCCAGGGAAGGACAAATAACCTTTTGGATCCTCGCACCGTTACACAGGGGTAAGACTGGGACCAGACTCACACAGTACTCTTCCTACACGGCCACTCTGGAGCTGTGAAATGATGTAGAGACAGACACAGCTGATGGTCTCAGACAGCAGAAGAGGGGACAGAAAGAGAAGTGGGAGAAAATGTGAGCTACCTTCCATGTTAGTAAGCTTCTCAGATGACTCAGCCCCTCACTCTGCTGATGGGTGATTTGAAGAATAGAGTGTTTCTTTTATGTGATCAGCTTGTTTGTACATCTTTTCAAGAAATTAAATCTTAAGAGATAGCATAGCTGAAAGAATGTCTGAAAAGCCAATTTATCACTTCAGATACAGTCTACTCACCTGTAGACACGCTGGAAAGAGGAACTAAAGAGTTTTAAAGCACTTAGACAAAGAAACAATCATATGTTAAGAATAAGTGAAATTAATGAAGTATGTTGTTAGCTTTCCACGTCTCTTCTTTGACGTTTGAAATAACATTTCCTTAAATTTGTATTTATACTTTATAACATAATCTTACATTTATTATTTTGTTTGATTTTTCTCCTGTGTCTTATCTTTTATCAATTGTCTTCTACCAACAGCCAGAATCACACATCTGGAATATTCACAGGAGTTGATTTTATTTTTCAATTTCTTTCAGCAACAGCATAGCCAGTATTCTTACTTTTCTAACAACAACAACAACAACAAAAATAACAAAAACAACAACAGGACATTAAAAGAAGTGGGAGTAAGAAGAGAGAATCACAAACTCCTTGTATTCTCTTTATCACCAAAACATGTTCTAAGGACAAGATCTGAAACCAGGCATTACTTTTGTGAATGAAAGCCAACATTACCCTTCTCAGGACATTTGCTGAGAAACTTTCTACTTAAGAAAGAATTTATCTCTATAGATGGAATTTCTGCCCAATAAGTGGCTTTAGATCACAATACATGAAGTGGTTATTTTGGTGACAACCTAGTGGATTGATTACATTCTGCCCTACTTATACTAACCCAAGGAAAGGTAACTAAGGGCTGGAGATACCACTATGTTTGCACTTTCTTAAGTGTACAGGTCTTGTAACCTTATGCTGTGATTCTTAAAATAGCTATGAGGGAGGCCATAGCCCTCTATAGACATTGAATATTGAACATCACCATTTTTTTTAGATATATGAGTCAATTCTACATATATATTTATGTTTCCACTGATGTGTCTGCTCTCAACAGTGTAAATAAAACGTTTGTAAGAATGGTTGTCATTTTTGACAAAAGGCTGTGTTCATGATAACTATATGGTCCTATTTCACTGAGAGGTGCCCTAACTATCTTTGCGAGTGGCTGTGCTTTATGGCTTATTTACTGCTTCACTGTAAACAGGATTTTTCTGCCTGAGATTGTTCATAAAGAATACTAACCCTGGTGTCTGGAGCTCACTGGGATCTTACGAGACTAGAACTCATTGAGTGCTTTGTATTTCATGCCAGTCATAATTTGAGGGCTGGGTAGTATAGTTTTATTTTGAACTGGTTGGGCAAATATTCATGTTCTCACAGAGGTATGCTTCCTAATAATGACTTTGCTTAGTGGTGCAAATCGGACATTTTAAGTATATTGACATCCTAGGCTGGTTTCAAAAAAATGTTACTTTCTGGTATGTTTGAAGAGCAGGGAGGAGGCCAGGGGTCCTTTTTCAAGGAGGTGTTCAGAGTTCCCAAAGCCATTATTTTCAGATGGTTTCACACCAAACTGGAAGGGCTTCCCTTGTGGCTTCTCCAGCTGTAGCTGGCTGTGGCATTTATTCATTCACTCAACAAATAGTTATTGAGTGTATGCTATGGGCCAAATTCTATTCTGGTCCCTGATGACACAGCAGGGAACAAAACAGGCAAAATCCTTGCCTATTTGGAGCCCATTTTTTCAGAGGGAGATAGATTATTAATAAGGTAAACAGCATGTTAAATATTGATCAGATGCTAAGGAGAAAAATAAACCTGGGAAGTGCTGGGAAAGGGGTTGCAATTTATATAATGGGACCAGGACTGCCTTACTGAGAAGGTAAATTTTGCAAAGACCTGAAAAAAGTAAGGAATAAGCCATCTGGATAGACAGGGAAGGATTATTCCACAGAGGGAGCAGCGAGTGAAGAAGACCCAAGGCAGGAGCATGAACTGGGGTATCTGCATAACAGTGGTGATGAGGTCAGGGCACTGAAACTAAGTAACGACAGGAGCAGAGGCAGGTGGAGATTAGGTAGGGCCTTATAGGTGACGGTTCAGACTCTTTTCAGTTCAAGAGAAACACCATCTAGGGCAAATAAGGAATTTAATTTCTACTTTCAGAAGATGCTAAGAGCATCTTCTGGGTATCAGCAGCTAAGATATACTTCTTCCCATTAGCGCTGTAAGATACCTGGCTTTCCTTTTCTTAATGGAAACAGACTCATGCTTGCTGGGTTTGTGTCTAAATTTCCTAATAGAGATGACTTCTTGAGTAGTTACAATTTATTTGCTCCTCTGGTACTTCTTTCGTGTCCACAGAGCAGAAAGCCTTCCCCTCTACCTTCTTGGAATGAGGACACAAGAAGCAGTTATTACTATTCCTACATTATGTTATCTTTTTTGATGTACTATTGAAACATCAAATAACTGCCCGGGATTCAAAGATTATGGTTTTGACTGATTTAATCTCTGTTCCATGTCTGAGATCCCTTGCACAGTGAGCCCTCGTACATTACATAACATTGACTGGGATTTATTCCATTCTGAGTAGAGATGACTCAGTTCTCCTTGACCAGATCCTTCATTTAATCTGAAGATCAAATAGATGGTGACTTTTTAAGGAGTTCCTATAACATGTTAATGCTTGGGGAGGACATTTTTGAAATGAAAATATGGAGATAGGGGAAGTAGATTCCGTCTGGTTAAGCTCTCTCTTTATGATGGCCACCTGCCCCTCCTGACCCCCTCCCACTGACATTTCTTACAGCCTCTCCAGCTATAGTTCCTTGGCTACAATGAAATGATAGTGGGAAGGAGTTATTATATTTCCTAGAGATGTGTTTCTTCTACTAAGACATAAACACCACAAACAAAGGAATCATGACTATTTTATAATCATTCTCTCCACAAAGCTTAATGTCATGCCTGGTCCATTTTCAGCACTCAAAATATTCCTTGAATGAATTAATTCATGGATTTAAATGTAATATATTCCCTTTGTATTCTTCTGACTTCCCTCCAAAATGTTCACTCTGGGTACACAATTCAGGATGTTCCACCCCTTGAGGAAATGAGGGAGCTCTTAAAACAACGTAAGCCTGGGATAAATAAGGAACTAACAAACAGTAATGCCTTCTACCTACAGACTCTGGGTGTGGTTTCTTCAAAAATTCCAGCAGGGACTTTATTCAGATACGTGACCCAGAGTGATTCCCTCCCATGTGGCTTGGGAAAAAGGCAAAAAAAGCAAAAATCAAAAGCAACAACAACAATAGAAAAAAAGCTAGTAAGGACCTTGTGACTTAGAACATTAATGGATCTTTTAATGCTTGTATCTCTCTTTCCAACTATTATTTTCACATCAGAGATCCCATTTTTGCCCATTCCACTTTCACTGCTTAGTACAGATACAATAGAAACAGCATGGATTGGTGTCAAGTGGACTGGATGTGAATTCCTGATTCCCAACTAAGCCATAGTTTATTTACCTACCAAAGTAAGGTCAAAGGTCCCTAACTCGTAGGATTTTAAGATTAAGTGAAATCAGATTTTTTAGCTGCCAGCTTCAAATTTTGTATGTATATGCCCCTTGAAAATATTGCTTTCTTTTCCCTTAAAATGGTGGCCAGAGGTCATTAGCAGCCTCTGTTCCTTGTTTCCTACCATTGCCTGGGCCTTGTGTACCTCCTGGGCAGTCAGAGCTGAAGGCTATGAGTTATATCCCGAAGTAAAGTGGGGCATGGCATCCGGGGGATAAAAAAGAAGAGATTCGGGGAGAGAGAAGCAAAGAGTCCAAAACAGAGAGAGAAAGAACAGAGTTCTTAGGTTCAGATGTCATAGGATGATTTAAGTAGCTTCCTAATATGACTTCTTGCCTCTAATATTTAGTCTTTCAAGTTCAATCTTCATGCTGCAACCAGAGTTATTTTCTCCTTAGGCTCCTGCCATTTCCTAACTCACTTTCCTGTTTACTCATACAGAACTTGGCATGTGCTGTGGTGGTTATATTTACTTTTTTCTGCCTTATATTAATATAGAAAGCATGATTATTAATCATCTTAATCTCTGAAGTTATAAGTCCACATGAAAAAACAAAAATAAAATATGGAAATATTCACTAACTCGCAGACAACTTATAATATTAATCTCAGCTCTTCTAATATTTCTCCTCATACATCATAAGTGATAACTATCCATCACTGAAATATCTTTTCATTTTTTCCTCTGGTTCTTGAATGCTGTAAACATCTCAGAATACACTTCAGATACAATGTGAATAAACAGCTGTGAGATTTCAAGAACTACAAAAAATTCAAGAAATCACAAAGTCCAGGTAGATGCTAAAATCACTCACAAGACTACTGACAAGATAAAAGACAGAGAGAAAATTGACAAGGATGACAACAAGAGCATCAAAGGGGAATAATTTTCATGCCCAAGCAACAGGAAAATTGATGAAGCTGGTTAACATCTGTATAAAAGAGGTCCTCTTTATGATGTTATAAAAATTCAAATGGGAAGTGGTGGTTGTCATAATGTACATTTTGTAGAAAAAAATTACACACAAAAACCTAATACATTATTTACTCTTGGCTGCAATTATAACCTGTATTTTATTAAATATAAAATAGACTGGGCTTTTTTTTTTTCATTACTTTGAGTTTTGAGTTTCATTTTTTAAACACTAAATTCAGGCCAGATTTTTTTTTTTAACAGCACTTACTATGAACTTTTCTTCCCTGCATTGAAAGGTCTCACCTGATCCCAATTACCCTGGGAAAATGAGCTTTTCCTGTAGTTAGTTACTTGTAGACCCTTGAAAGCCATTAGAATGTTAGCTCCATGAAAACAGGTACCATGTTCTCAACAGCCCACATAATGCCTTGCACATAAACACTAATGTACCATTTACTATGAATCAAACACTGATCTCAGCACTTTATAATCATGAACTCATTTAATTATCAAAATAATCTTCCAAGGTAGGTAGCATCTTTAAAGATGAGACAACTAAGGCACAGAGAAATTAAGTAACTTGTCTAAGGTCACACAGCTTATAGAGCTGGCAATCAAACCCAGGCATCTGGTTCCAGAATCCGTACTCCTAGATCATACGCTATGTTGTCTGTACTATTTTAGGCTGCCTCCAGATGTTTGAAGAATAAATTAAGATTTTAGTAATCTATGTGAGTATAGTAATAGTCTATAGATTAAATTCAAATGAGATTCCAGGGAAGAGGGTTTACGATATCTTTGGTTATGACAAATGCTAGAAGAAAAATGTAAACGCAAAAACAAACAAATCTCCCAAAACACTTCCAATGAAATTAAGACCATCTGGCCTCTTTCAATATATTCTCTTATTCCATTCTTATTCTTATCATTTTTATCATAAAATAGAATACCAAAATGTAAAGATTACAGAAATATTTTGTTCATATTTCACCGTGTTTTTTTTTCCTACCACACATGGATATATCTTGCATTATAGTCCAAACTTTGCTATATGTGCCCACTGTTGACAGCGCACTGGGTTGCACAATGGGAATGGCTGCCTACAGGCTAAGGATCCAGACTTTATTTCACTTTCTCTGTGTAGCACTTGGGATGTGGAGCAGAACCAGGCAAATGCTGGAGCCCCTTTTCCATTCTCACACCCAACCTGGGGTCCACTTGAGGGTTTCTGCTTCCCCAGTTTCTCCCAGCAGCCTCACCCTTGCTTTACTTAACAGCAACCTAATCTCTTTAAGACCCTTATTCAGTCTTTACTTCTGTGGCTCAATCCCTTAGGGGCCTGGTGGGTGACAGAAGTCTAATGTGATGGCCTGCTCAGGACTCCCAGGTTTGAGCTGTCTCAGCAGCTGGAGGTAGGGTGGTTTGGGGGTAGAACTGAGGCTGGAGATACCAGGCAGGTTCTGGGCCTTCCATATATTCTTCATATCTCACTGTTTATCTTTCTATATGTGCTGTGATGAAAATTATATCCTCAACAGCTGAAAGCAGAAGTTCTCCCAAGAAGGGAAGTATAAAGGAGCTGCCTGTGTCGGGGAGACACTTTGATACACTCCATGGAGCCAGAAGGTTAAGGATGGCAGGAGCCCCCCAAAACTGCTTTGCATGAGAAAGTGTGAACAACCTTTATTTGTTTATTATTCTTTTGTTGTAAGAAGGGGGTTGGGGAGAAGAGAAAAGGGATAGGGCAAAGAAAGAAATCAGCAAGATGGTACAAGATTGGAAATTCTGTTGGGGTGAAGGGCCAACAGGGCATTCCCCTGTGGAGGGGCAGCAGGGAAAAAAGTTTTCTAGGAGGGGAATTAAAAAATATACAGTTTTATGTTTCCCAAATAATTAAAAAATAATTTAACCCCAAACAATTTGTGTGAATGTGGTGAGTGCTGAAAGTCTTGATGAGAATGTTTTCACATCAATAGGGCACAGAATAGGAGCAGCGTGTATGGGAAAGAAGTCTTCAAGTAAAGCAGGCCATGTTTGACCCAGTTCCCAGGGAGTCAGATGTCTGCACTGGGGCTTTGCACTGCTACCAGGTTGGGGGTTCGGGGGCTCAAACTAAACTTATGTCTCTTGCAAAGACTTTGGAGGGGCTTATTGTTTCTGGGTTACATGTATTTTGGTTTGAAAAAAAGAGTGCCTCTGTTAACCAAAAATAGTGTGTATGTGCATGTGCATGTGCGTGTGCATGTGTGTGTGTGTGTGTCTGTATGTAAAGACCACTGAAGCTTAATACATGCTCCCCAAAACTGTTCATTTGTTCAAGATACTTTCCTGCCAGGGGACACTCAGTATGGTAATGAGACCTTGTGCTGAGGAACTTAGACAAATTGCATGAGCTTCTGAGGACAGAGGTTGTGTCCCAGCAAGGAGCACATGCTTGGCAAATAGGAGAGGTGCCCAATTAATGGTCACCGAGTAGACTCTCTGAGCTGTGAGACAGTACCTTATGATACCACATAGACATCTGGGCCCTTTGCTGGCTGGTGAGGTCTTAGCCTTGTCTTACATATGCCGCAGATGTTGCTTTTCTACTCCTGGTAGAAATCTCCTTCTGGCCCAGACCAAGTCTGCCTGTAATACCAACCTCAGTGGAAAATGAAATATTCGCTGCTGATCTCTCCCCACTGCCTCATGAGGAGCTCTCCCTCCTACTGATTTAATGACGTTTCTGTGTGCAGCATTAACGTCACGATAATTAGTGCTATACACAGAAGTCTTTAGGAAATGTTTTGCTTTTCTAGCTCCCAGGTAATAGGATCTCCTCCAATAAGCTTTATTGTAGGGGTTTTATCTATTTATGTTCAATGCTTTGTTTTCTGGGGACTTTCCCTCAGACATCTCTGTGGGCACAGACTTGAGAATGAAAAGAAAGCAAAGACCCTTTTTCCACTTCACCTGCCACCACTGCTTAGTAACTGCTGGAATAAAAGCGTTGAAGGATGAAGGACAGGGAAGAAGAATGATGCTTCTTCAGTGTTTCAGGTCTTACCAGGTTCCCTGCCCTCACTTTCCTTCCCTCCTCACAAATGTGCCCCCAATTTCCTTCTCACCTGCAGACTCAGCCTCAACCAGGACCAGCCTGACCAGAGTCAGTGCTGGGTGAGGGAAAAGTATCTCTAGATCAATACATATTTTCTCCTTTAAAAAATCGCCCCTTGCCTTACTCTGTTATCATTATGAATCATGGATTTACATGTAACTTGATGTGTTATAACCACCACTTACAGATGCAACTGGCTCTAACAATGAACCCCACGGCTTGTTCAGGGGGCCACAGCTCCTTGTATTGCACTGATGGGAACTGAATCATTGTTTTGTTTCTTCTGGGCTTGTCTGGATGATTTTTACTGTACATCTAGTCATTTAGATCTGCCTCATTCTAGTCTTTATGCCCTACTCTCAATTTGACTGATCACCAGCTTCCCCTCTCCTCCCCCACTTCAACAGCCTATGCTCTGAAGAGCTATGATTCAGGTGGGGTGGGGTGGGGTGGGCAATACAGGTCCAGGGTTGCTCTGAGAAGTGGTTTCTAAGAGCAGAACAGACACTAAAGCTGAGCGGAATTGCTAAAGCATTTTCACTTTTTTCCTATATAAATAGTTATATCGGATTTTGACTCTAACATTTTCTTTGGATTAGCACTATTATGGGATACTCTCAAAAAATTCAAATTTCACCAGTAGTCCACAAAATATATTTTAAGATTTTTTTGTTTTATTCCAAGATCCACTTAAATTTCACTCATTGTTTTCAGTTGGTATGACTCTTTGTTTTCTGGTTGTTTTTTTTTTCCCCACTATGCCTGTTTGTTTTACCTGTCAGTATCTACAAATCTCAAACTCCCAGTCTGTCCCTCCCCACCCTGCTCATGACAGTCATTTTTAACTGACCCTCTATGGAGTTCATTATCTTCACAAAACAGACCATATTCTGCCCCTCCAGTCCTGCGCCTTTCTTTTCTCTTGTCTCTGTTTCTCCCTGGACGTCTTCATCAGTGTTTATCACTCACATCACTCTGGGCCTGTTCTAGTACGTGGTAATGCGGCTGTACACACTTTATAACATAGCGGTCATTCTCTTCAATATACATGAAGTAGAGGAAAATGTTCTGGGGTGTAGACACACAAACAAGACACAGACACACAGACATACACGAGACCCTTCTCTCTTCTGGGATTTCTCTCCTAGAATTGTGCGTTATCAGCCCAGGAACCCAGGACAGGAGAAACTAAGACTCCTGCATGGTTGCCAAGGGTTACACTTATATCCCACTTTGAACATTAAGTACCAACTGCGGCTTTGGGTTGACGGACAGATACTGGCCTGACAAATGACTGGAAGATTCTACTGTAGCATCTTCCCAGAAGGTATTTCTTCAAATGCAGGGACGGCTCAGAGCCCGAAGGCATTTTTATTGTAGAGAGAGGTTTTTAATGTGTCAGAAAAATATTTCTCTTCAGGGAGAAGACAATTAATAGATGATAAAGACATGTCAGAACACTTCCCCAGAGCCTGGAGGAGACGCCTTCAGGTCAGGCACTGATGGCGGAGCAGGGAGTTGGCAAAGCTGTTCCAGGCCTGCTCTGGGTTGACTCTCAGTTGTCAGAGATGGCCTGCTGGTGCCGATCCCTGCCCCAGAGTTTGATGTCAGCTCCTGAGGATGGCTGAGATTCCCTATGCCAGTCTGCCCTGGGTGATGGCTTCCTTCACAAGCAATCTGAAGTCTCTGTCTCTGTACAGGCTGTCTTCTCCACAGGAGCTTCTGTCCTACCTCCTTTTTCTTTCCTCGTCAGCAGATCAGTGCCGACTGTCGAGTGAGCCATTGTCACACTGCGGTGAAGGACACAGTCAGGGTCTGCTGTCACACAGCTGACCGTCAGGTAGGAGGGCAGGGCCGTGCCTTTTACAAATCTGCCCAAGTCTGCAGGTCCTACTTAAGAGGAGCTCAGCAAATCTCATTTGTTGCCAAAGGAAGCTGATTCTAAATCTTTCTGATTCTCATGCGCTGAACAGCTCAAGATGTCTTGGGATTTTTGAGGTTTCTGGAGCTGAGGGGAATGGACTGTGCATGGCTGTTAAATCCCACGCTGCTTTAATCAACACCAAGGTTGTTACAACTCCACCAGAAAGGCCAGAGATACAATCTGGAATCTGGCAGGGGTCACTGTAGCGGGTTCCTGAGAGCCTTGGCTCTTGCAGTGAGTTCAAATCCTGTCTGTGCCATTTAACAGTTAAGTGGCCCTGGGTGGGCTAATTTAACCCCTCCTTATCAGTACAGTGAGAATTATTATAGTAGTTACGGCTTGAGATGTTCAGAGGGTTTTGCCACAATGCATGTGAAGGGCTTAGCCTGTGGCCAGCCACACGGAAAGAGCTCCACAAACGACGGCGATGATTGGAGGGGTGGATTTCAGCACTTCCACAGACTCTGCATCATAAGGTCATCCATGGAACAAAATTAAAGGCACCTCTTGACCATTCCTTCACTTAGGATCTGCAACAGTTATTTCTATAAGGCTTCTCCAAAGTTATCAGAACTCTTCCTTAATGTATTTGATTTCTCTAAATAATGAGATGATCAAGATCGCTGATATCTTACAATAAAGATGCAAGTGAATAATACTATACCTCATTACTTGATGCTGAGGACTTAACAGAGCTGGTGGAACATGCTTAAAATCCTTTTTAACATGTTAATACAATTAATAAAACACAAGGCTAAAATTTTAAATTCCCTTCTTATCACTTAGTAAATGTCTTTAACAAGTACTTACAAGATTGTGAATGAAATTTACTTGATCTGATGCTTTTCCCTATCTTTATCAGTTCTGTAGTTGTATTTAGAACAGTCCCTGGCATATACTGTTGTTCAATAAGTATCAAATAAATAAATAAACCAACAAACAAACCAAGAGGCCGAAGTGGCATGGTAGAAAAACTGGATTTGAAATTAAGGTACAGTTTTGACTTCTGGCTATGTTTGTACCAGAGCTGCATGTGTATGGGTAAGCCAACTAATTTTTTGGGCTTTAGTTTCCTCACATATAAAAAGGATAAGAAAAATCTATGTTGCAATGATGTTATGACATTCAAATGAGACGGCATATGTGCAAATGCTTTATATACTCCTTATAAAACCATATTAATTTAAAGGGACTTGTTATTATTACTCACAGACCAATAATTACGATTATTGAACTGCCCTGTTTTAAGCTCAGAAGACATGACAGCATTTTGTATGTTTGGTAGTTAGCTAGTTTAACCATGACATATGTCAGTTAATTTTGTTTTTCCTTTCTCCAAGAAATACAGGGCGACTATACTGAAGTTTTCTAATTTTGATTATTTGGATGTAGCTCTGATTTCTAACCCAAGTATTCATGGAATCTAACTACTACCCAAAAAGCACCTGCCCATGGAAGAAAAACCATTTTCCATAGGTTTCTTGGGGAGAACATTTCAAATAGATGTCTGAGGTAGGTATCATTAAATCACTTTTACCTGACAGTCCAGAAATTAAATGACTATGTGGTGGGTTTTTATTTTAAATGAGATGGTAAACTGTAGTTTAATTTGAATTTTTTAACCATTTATTAAAAGTTTGAATTTTAATTTAGCATTGAATGTCTTCATTAACTAAGTGATACACAACATAATCTTGGCATCTAGAATATTCCATTTTCAACTTTAAATTTTGGCAAATAAAAATTCATATAAATCCTAGAACATTTTGAGCCATTATTGATATGAATATTAATTAAAGATGTACTCATTAATAAATTATCAATTTTGAAATTTGGCCAAAGCTTTAAGCATGTGTACAATCACTGATCTAGTAATTTTACTAATAGAGATTTATCCCAAAAAACTAATCATGGTTATGGGCAAAACTTTATATATAAAGCTATTTATTACAGCATTGGTTTTAATGGCAAAATTAAGGAAATAATCTAAGCGTCTAATAATAGAGAATCAGTTAAATAAATTATAGTACATTTATTAAAAAGGGATATTATAAAGCCAGAAAATGATGTAGAAGAGTATTTAATGTCATGAGAAATATTCATTATATAGTATTAAATGAAAAAAAACAGTCCTTATGTTAATATGTAGAATAGATAAACAAGATTATACTGTATAGTACAGGGAAATATATACAAGATCTTGTGGTAGCTCACAGCGAAAAAAAGATGTGACAATGAATATATGTATGTCCTATAACTGAAAACTTGTGCTCTACACTGGAATTTGACACAACATTGTGTCTATAACTCACATATGACTATAACTCAATAAATAAAAGTTTAAAAAATTTAAAAAAACAAAAAACAGTCCGTATGTTATGTGTATTTATGTGAGTGTGTGTATACAGATTCATTTTTTTAATGGAACAATCTGAAATTAATGGAGTTCAAACAGAAAATGGCTTTATTTTTAAACAACTACTGCTTTCAACTGTATCTGTTGAATCTCCCTTGTCTGCCATTTGTGATATTTTGGAAAGACACCTTAGCTTTTTTGATATTTTCTTTATGAGCATGGCCTCCATAATTATAATTCATTTTCAGGCATTCAGAGGTCCTGTACATTCTAAATGAAAGCTTTAGGTTCACACCCAGGGAGTATGGTTTATTTTTTCACACTTTCTCATGTCCCGTCCCTGCTTCTTCTGGCTCCTTTAGGACAGAGCAAGAGGAATGGGCATTAGAGGGGTAAGAGTAGCAGTCTTACGTCACTAGCTATCATCTGCCTGTGTGGCAGGCATCCAAAGTCTGGCTCTTTAATTGGATACAAGCATGGATCCTTTGGCTATTCTGAAAAATGCTCATGCTCTATAGTTCCTTGATATAAGCCATTTGGAACTCTTACGACAACCCCTCTCTGATTGCCCTTGGTGACACATTTCATAACCTCTCACGCTACGATCCTCTTGCCCCAGTTAGCGGCCCTCTTGGGCAGAATAATTTCAAAATAGCTCGAGCCTAGCTACTCTCTATGGCCTTTACATGGGCAATAGAAAACTCATACATTCTTGCTACACCAACTAATAATCACAGTTCAAGACATCCTACTGCTGTCCTCTCTCTTTGTTTTTCCATTGAGAGTCCACACTGGCCAATCTCCACCCTTTAGTGTTCTCTACGTGATAAGCTGTTATCAGTCTTTATGTTCATGCACAATCCTGGGCTCCAGAGAAATCTCAAGTTCTTCCAAGAACTCTCTTCAATGAAAAACCTAGGTGTCTGCAGTTTTGCAAAGGTAGACAAAGCCATCAGAAAATGAAAATCAGGTCACAGACCAGTGAGGACAACATGGAAAGGGTGGAATTCATAAACCAAGAATGAGTTTATAGGAAAGAGGGGGTTTACAGAGTCAGTGTGGTTCTGTTTCTAGGTTAGGCTGATGAATGTATAACTCTAAGAAATAAAAAGGAAGCTTTCTAACTCCTAGTGATGGAACTAAGGGATTCTAAAAAGGAGATGAAGAGATGCAGGATCCATGCATTTTCGTCCTGAGAAAACTCAGGTTTAGTACCTTTTCTAATTATTCTGAATCCAACATGTAATAATTTATATCTGACCATCAAATTTGAAAATCTCTTGTCTTATAGATGAAAAAAAGTATGTGCAAAGCACAATATCAAGGAATATTAAAAAATGTATTCAAGGCTCCAAATAATTCATAATTTATCCACCTGTCCCCTCTGACAGAATTATCATATAATTTTAACAGGATGTATTGTTCTTTTGGGATAGTATCAATGAGCCATTTGGTTTACAAGAACCAAAGTATTTGTAGCATTCTTTCTGTTACATTGAATTTCATTTTTTTCCCTACACAAAAAGTTAATTGCCTTTTGATTATAGCACTTGAAGTATTCAGAGTGAATACCTCCTTTGTTTGAAATTTACTGGATAGTTGCTTAATTCTTTGTTTCCTTTTAAATAGCATTTTTTAAGCTAGCACATGTATTAATGGAAAAAATGTACAACAGCAAAGTTAGACTTCCTAGAGCAAGGTCAGCTACCTTCTAGGCAACATTCATTATCATCATGAATGCACTAGTGGTAAATACCAGTCTTTGAGGCTCAGTTTATAAAATTATCAGCATGCTAAAAACAAATTTATTCTTCAGGTATTGTTTTACATTAATCAAGTTAACAGAAATTAATATATACAACAAAAGCCCAATGTTCTAATTTTCCACCAGAAATGTAATGTAACTAGTGAAAAATTTTAATTGCTAACACAGCAACTGTGAGCATTAATTTTTTTTATGTCAACTTGACTGGGCCATGGGATGTTCAACTTTGTGGTTAAACAGTATTCTGAGTATGTCTGTAAGAAGGTTTTTTGATGAGATTAACTGTTAAATTTGTAGATTGAGTAGATCAGATTGCTTTCTCCAGTGGGAAAGAGCCTTATCCAATGCCCTCAAGGCTTGAAGAGAGTAAAAATGCTGAATAAGAGAGAATTCACTATCTGATTATCTTCAAGCTGGGAGAGCATCTCCTGTCATTGAACTTGCACTAGACTGGAACTTATACCACTGGTTCGCAGGACTTTGAACTCAGATGGAAACTATCCTATTAGCTCCCTTTGGGTCTCCAGCTTGCTGACTGAAGATCTTGGGACTTCTCAGCTTCCAGCCTCCATAACCACACAAACCAATTCCTTATATCCTTATATTCCTTATATCACACACACACAAAATATAGCACATATATATATATATATGATTTTCTTATCTAAGCTGTCCATTTTGGATGTATCTTTGGGTTCCTTTGGAATTCTAGGACAGAAGTATGCTCCCTTCCACTCAACGTGTACAATGGTGCACACAGCTTCCGGTGTGCTCAGAATGAAACAGGCTTTGGCTTTAGGTGGCTCATCCTACACATACAGTCACCTCTAAAGAAGCAATGTTCAGTTACCAGAAGCAATTAAAAAATGAATTCCCTTCTTTTTCTTCATCTCTCACAGAATAAATGTGACTCAAACCAAAACTCAGATAACATTTCTCAAAACCTCTCTTTGCTTCCAAACTCATCCAGAGGCTTCCAAAAAAAAAAAAAAATCCACAAAACAAGCTTTCCTTCATCTGACTTTTGGCCCTGTGCTCCTCAGATCTTTAATTAATTTCTCAAAAATCATGTTTTCCAACACTTTAATCCTTTAACCAGATTTTCCACAATAAAGGGAGCCTGGGAGCCTGGGCATTCATCCAGCAAGCAAAATCCGTCCCTCTTTCTTCCTGGCCTTCCAGGACAGTTCCCTCTTCCCATTCTCCTTTTTCTATAAAACTAAAAGCCTAGGAGTCATCTCCTGAAGTCAAGAACTTCCTTAGAGAGTGAGTGGGGGGTGAGGAGGAAGCTATAGGGAAGCTGAGCTAGAAAACTAAAAAGCTTTTGTTTGGAAGGCTGAAAACATTCCTAAGTCAGTATATTTTGATTCCAACACATAGGCAGATCCAGCAGACTCAGAGACCATTCTACCTCAAAGTAACTTGGCACCTCCCTACTCAGGGCTTCTATATGTTCATGTTAGAGCTGAATGCTCAAAAGGCAAGGTTATCTCCCTTCTTTCCAAGTCTTGGAGGTGGCAGTGGGATGGGGGTGAGGTCAGGGTGATGAAGGAGCTGGTAGTCTCACTATGGCCCCTAAGTATCAGTACAAGCTCTGATGAGGCCAAAGGCATAAGCTCCGAATCTATTTAGGTTGATTCACTCTGCCCTGTTCCTCGGCCAGTCAAATTAAAAATGTGTGCTATTGATCACAGACAGCCTACAGCGCCTCCATGAGGCGAACTGGCCTCGAGTTGGGCCCTTCTAATGCTGGGTCAGCAGTAGTATGTTTAGAAATGAGAGAAGGCACATCCATTACCATATTTTTTTACACCTACTTTTAGTCTAAAAAGTACTTGGAGCAATTTGCATTCGTTTTAGGACTGAAACATGACACTGGGTATGCATATCAGCGAGCCGGAGCCATGGATCGCATTGCTCTTTACCTTTGCATGCGGCTGTGCAGTTGCCTGCAGGGGAAGAGAACCCTCACTTCATAGACACCTGTCGTGATCAGCATTTTGGCATTCCTCGTAGTCTGATAACTCTGTGTGGCTGTTGCTGAATCTCTGATACAGTACCAACTGACATTTCCACATCGTACGTAAGACTAATCTTTGTGAAACTGAAGCCATGATTCTGAGAGATCTGTTGCCATTTATACTCCTGTTTTAGAAAGTGAACAGATTGAATGCCTCGTTTTTTCACTTGGAAAGAGAAATATGGTAATTTCAGGCATATAGGCCACATTCTGCAGAAGAATTCTCAATAAGTTTTCAGTATTTTGGGCTCAGGGATCAATTGTTTAATATCATACATGCCTGCCTTTGGCCTGAGGTTTTCTTCAGCAATTTATGATAACCACACATTGTTGAATGCAGCTCTTCCACATGTCCTACTGTTTAGATCTGTTCATAAGTCTGATTTCTGTTGATGCTGTGCTAGTCTGTCTCACTGATTTCTTTAGTGCTAATTTATGCTCAGTATTCTCAGTTACGGTGCAGGGTATCAGAATCACCTATACCAGGCCCTCCCTACATGCTCATTACTGTCCCCCAGGGATTCTGATACATCTCAACTTCTTGACTTAGAATAACTGACTTTGATGCTTCTGTTCATACATTTCATCAGGGCAGGACGCAGAGGAGACTGAGAGGACCTCAGCTGGCAAGTGTGTTAAAGGGAATTTGGTAGCTGACTGAGACGAGGTGATAGTTCTCGGAAGGAAAGTAACTGAGGAGGAGATGGTGTCTGGAATTGCTGCTCCCCCAAGTTAAGCTTTGGGTTGGCTGGGCTGGTAGTCCCCCAGTCCCATGGAGATGCAGGGCCAATTCCCAGGTCTGATTACTCCAACTGGTTTGGAAGAGAGTCCTCCTACCCACCCACTTACCTAATTCTACCTGTGCACCAGGACCCTCCTAAGGTCCTATCTCCTCCTTGAAGCTTTACCAGTAACAAGAATTTATGCCTTCATTGATTTCTTTCTTTTCCGAACACGAAGTATTTAATTTCTCATTTTTGCACATGTGTTGCTTACATCCTTTAACTGGTCCCTGAGTGTAAGAATCATCGTTCTAACAATATTACAAGTTTCTTAAGACTATAAGTTTATTAGTTTTATTTTCCAGAGGACAGAACTTTGAACAGAATGGGAGGAAGGGAACCAATGTTTATTAATCACTGCTATGTGCCTTGTACTGTGAGAAGCCCTTGAGATCTTACTTTAATTTTTTTCTGCGTGGTATTACTTCCTATTTCTAGATGATTAAAATGAGGTTTTGAGGTTTAAGTAACTAGCTGAAAAGCACATGAATAGTGCAGAGAATGGAGAGATTTTCTTCAGGCTTACAAAACACCCATGTCATCTGCCACCACCGCATTAAGCAGCCGACTCACTATACCCTAAAATTGTGCCCAGTGTCCAGTTAATCTAGAGATACTGCCTTCCCTTTTCAGTATGTAATATGGGTGATTGTTTTCCTATTTTAATGCTAGCCTTCATTGCTACTATAAATTATCTTTTGATTTCAGATTTAATGATAATTAGATAATGATATTGTCAATCAGATGCCCAGAAGCCTTGATACAACTTCTTTTGGGAGTGTTGTGGTTATAAGTATATATGTAATATTGCTGTCAACTATTATAAGGATGCTTCTAGTAAGTAGGACCAGAAATAATATCCCCTGAGAATGTTTTCTGTATTAGCATCACTTTTTATTTATCACAGGAAATAATTTTAACGTGACTAGAAAGTCATTGAACTGTAATTATATTTTTATTATCTAATATTTCCACAAATTTCTACCTTTTTTTCCTCTGAGTATTTGAATATCAAATTGCTAATCTTTCAGCTTTCTTTTATGGATGATTTGAAAGAATCAGAAAACATCCTCACCACCTCTTCTGATTTTATAATACTAGTCAGAAAATTTTATTCATGCTGACGTTTTCTAATATTCCAGTCTTCTTTATCAGTTGTACTTCAACTATTGAATTCTTAGAAGATTTCACAACCAGTAAAACTTTTCAGGCACTTTTTGTTATTTTTATTACTTTCTGACTGCCAAATCCTGTTATTTCCCTTTTCTAGTAAAGATTTACTTTCTGAAAACTGTATTTAACAGTCTCAGACTTTTAAAATTATCACTATGTATATTTTTTCTAGATGCCAGCTTTCATTTTTCTTACTTTAGTCTCCCTGGGATATGTTTAAAATTACCATCTTATTTGTCTCAATCACTTTGCTACCATTAATATCTTCAGGTTTAGAAATACCTATATGGCTCCTGTAAGATTCAGGTTTTATCTGATTTTTTTTTATCTGCAGCTTGCCATTCAGCTTTTTATTGAAAGCTCATGGCATGTTATATATATTTTTTGATTCTTTTCACCAGGGCTTCTGGCTCTCAGGAGAAGAAAGTATGATGAGATCATATCATCCTTTGGTTTGCTGACACTGTTTTTATACATGAGGCATAACAGGTATTGAACTTTGCATCTGTTTCTGTTATTAGAAAAATTCATAGAGACAGTCACTTGTAGAGGGATTGACAGCATATTCTAGAACCAGACCGTCATGGATTTGGAACCTGGATCTACCGTTTATTAGTAGTAGCTTTGGGGAAATTATTTAACTTTATTGTTAAATAATCATCAAAAAATGGGGGTGATAGTAATCACTATCTTATAGGGTTGTAGGAGGATTAAATTAGCTAACACATATAAAGTGCTTAAAATAAGGCATATACACATAGTTATTTTTGTGTGTGTGTCTGTGTGTTTGTGTGCGTGCATGTGTGTGTGTGTCTATAGGGAATACTCTAACAGGAGTTAATTTAAAATGAATCTGCTTGATTTCACTGTATACATTCAGAGATAGCCCATAGCACTCTACCTTTCTTACCCATAATATAATATAGTAAATTTTGATGTTCCACTGGGGCATTCTTTTAAACCAGAAAAAGACAAGCTTTTTGGGTTTTGTTTGTTTGTTTTTAGTTTCCTCCTATCTGAGTAGCATATGCTGAACTTTGTACAAACTGCTAGCAACTCCTTTCCTCCCTTCCTCCCTTTTTCTAAAGTCATTGCCATGAAATGCTGGCAGTTTCAGGTCTCACCTGCAACTATCTCAAGAAGAAAAATGAATACAATAATTAGCTGATATAAAGATGTCTAAGGCCATGATTACCTCTCCTTTTTTTTTTAACATTAAGACTTTTACAAATTCTTAGCAAGTTTTGCAAAACTTCCACAAATAAATCTGTAACTATTCACATATCAGAATAGTTACGTGCATTCAAATTACCAAGAAATGGCCAGGGAACTCAATGGGAAGGAAATATATTACTTTGTTATATGCCCTCACCTGTGGGCTGCACGTACTTAAACATTTTTTTCCTGATTCCATTTGTGTGTGTCAAAATACCATATTCCCTTTAAGATTGTTTGACCCATCTGTCCTTTGCTTCATGAAATCTTTGAAAAGCTCCATTAGAATGGATAGATCTACTAAAACAAGCAAATATAATTATGGGTCAATATATACAAAAGTCATGATTGTTTGACCCATCTGTCCTTTGCTTCATGAAATCTTTGAAAAGCTTCATTAGAATGGATAGATCTACTAAAACAAGCAAATATAATTATGGGTCAATATATACAAAAGTCATGGTAACTACAAATCAAAAACCTACAGTAGATACACAAAAACCAAAAAGAAATGAACACAAGTATACTACTAAAGAAAATCATCAAACCACAAGGGAAGAAACAAAAAGAAGAAATAAACAAAGAAGAACTATAAAAACAAACAGAAATCAAGCAATAAAAGGCAATAATTATATACCTATCAATAATGCTATTACTTAAAATATAAATAGACTAAATTCCCCGATTAAAATACATAAGGTGTGGATAGGATTTAAAAAAAAACAAGACCCTTCAATATGCTGTCTACAAGAGACTCACTTCAGGGCTAAAGACACACAGAGACTGTAAGTGAGAGGATGGAAAAAGACATTTCATGCAAATAGAAATGATAAGCTTTATGATTAAATTTAGTAATAGTCATATCAGACAAAGTAGACTTTAAAACAAAGGCTGTAACAAAAGACATAGAAGGGCATTATATAATGATAAAGGGATCAATATAAGAAGAGGATACTACACTTGTTAACATATGCACCCACTTCAGGAGCACCTAAGTATATAAAGAGAATACTAACAGACATAAAGGGAAAAACTGATAATAATGCAATCTATGCTCTTAGTTTTCCCAATGTTGGTTACATCACTTTCATGACACTTCATATACTACATCATAGACTGGAGGTCACAAACTTTGTCATTTTGTCTGTTTGTCTTTAATCTTATATTCCTTCCACTCTTCCTCACCTCCTGCCTAGTGTAGTAGCTCAAGTGGGTGGGTCTTCAGCAAACAGTTCTAGAATGGATAGATTTATAAATGGCTAGAACTAGTATGAAACTTAGAAATCATTTAGTTTAGTTCCTCATTTCAACCATGAAAAGACTGAGGATTAGAAGGCTGAACAATCTTGCTTAAGATTACACAGCAAGCAAAGAAAGGGGCAAAAAAAGATCTTTCTTGTGTAGCTGTTCATTTTTTTAACATTTTTTATTGAGTTATAGTCAGTTTACAATATTGTGTCAATTTCCAGTGTAGAGCACAATTTTTCAGTCATACATGAACATACATAGATTCATTGTCACATTCTTTTTTGCTGTGAGCTACCCCAAGATCTTGTATATATTTCCCTGTGCTATACAGTATAAATTTGTTTATCTATTCTACATATGTCTCTCAGTATCTACAAATTTCGAACTCCCAGAGTGTCCCTTCACACCCACCTCCCCCTTGGCAAGCACAAGTTTGTATTCTATGTCTGAATCTTTTTGTTTTGTATTTATGTTTTTGTTTTTGTTTTTGTTTTTTTTAGATTCCACATGAGTGATCTCATATGGTATTTTTCTTTCTCTTTCTGGCTTACTTCACTTAGAATGACATTCTCCAGGGACATCCATGTTGCTGCAAATGGCATTATGCTGTCATTTTTTATGGCTGAATAGTATTCCTGTTCATTTTTAATTATGATAATTGAAATCTTAGAAGTACTGGTACTTGAGAATTGTAAATCTCTAGAACATCTGAAACATTACTTTGGAAGAAGTTGTAGCAAAGCCATTAAGTATCTCTAAATATTATAAATGGGATTCCTATTTAGCCAAACTTGTCACTTGATTAGCAGCTTTTTTAGAGAAATAGATAAATTCTGTATTGCATTATATTTATCAGTATTCTTGTACCATATTTGACTTGTAAATTGATTTGGCCAATTGACTACTAACAATTGCCAGGTTACTCTGGTAAAATGGAAGTCTCTGACAATTACAGAGAGCTGGGAAACATGTTTCCTCCTGTACAAGACTGCTATCACACAAACTGTTAGAGTGAAAATCAGTTTCTCCAACCAAATACTTGTTTTTTACCCAGCAGGCACAAAACATTGAAACACCTTTTTCCTATAAACCCACTAAAGCCTCTGCTTCTTGTCCTTTTAGGAACTCCAGCAAGGACCTTACATATAACATTCATTTTGTGAAAATACAATATTCTGTTAGCAGTATCAGCTAACCCAGTTGGATTAGGAAACAAAATAAGCATTAAATGGATGAACACAGGATTAAATATAGTTAGAGACCATGGGTGTTACTTTGAAAGTGGTGGCTTGCTGGGATCACTAGAGTTTTAGACTTCATCTATGCAGAGACAGAGGTGCCTGTACAATTTTTTTCTAGCCAAAAACGTAGCGTGAATAGCACTTACTCTGCCAGTGAAATCTTGCTTCCAAAGTTCTTTGTGATATTACATGAACCTTCTAGTGAAGATTAAGATATTGATATCTGAAGGTCTTTTCATAGCCCCAGTCCTGGAGTGTGGACTCCTAACTACTTCAAATGTTGTAACACCTTAGGTTTTTTGGCTTAAATTTAACTCATACACTTTAGGTAACATCATGTTTATGTATAGAAAAAGACTGGAAAGAAGTACATGTAAATATTGACAATGAATGGAATAATGGGGTAATAAGTAATGATAATTTTCTTTATATTTTTTCAATCTTTTATCTTTCTATAATACTAATTTTGTAATCAGAAAAAATAATTTATTTGAAAAGCATTTTAGTATTTTCATGGATCACACAGTGTTTTCTATTTCGGTCTTCTTATTCCAAAACTATGATCCTAGCTGCCATACAAACTGTCCTGTCCATCCTCTCAGCCTGTCATCTTCAGTCCTCTTAGCCAGCAGGCGAGGAGTCCTGCTGCACCTTTTCCCTTGGATCATGCTTCACTTTTGTAACACTGAGATTTCTTTCTATTATTCCTTTCTCCTGTGCCTTTGGCAGATGACATTCACTGATCGAGGCACTCTTTCCCCTGATCCTCTCCTCTCCTCTAGATTATTTCAGTCAGCTATGCCTGATCAGCTGGAATTGGCACGAACAATGAAATCAGCAAAGTCTAAACTAATCTGGGGACTGAGAGAATCTGGTCATGCTTGGAGCGCCCATGAGGCAGGCCAGCTGGGCTGCTATTTACATGGAGGAGTAAGGAGTTTATTGGAAAGGAGTTATTCCAAAAGTAAGAGGGGTCAATATACAACAGTTTGAGTGCAGGACAAGGGGATATTGTTAAAGGAGAAAAGTGGTTTTGAAAGCAGGATGGCATTCGCTAGTCAGGTTCCCCTTTGCCACAGCCCCATGGCTGAGTCCTAGGGAGCACAAGGCAACGTTCCTTTATAATAAGCTGCACTAATGGAAATGGCTAGTGGTGTTCTCGCTTGAGCATAATAACATCATCCTAATATGTTACATTTAGGAACTGTCATTTGAATGTGGCTGGAGTTTCTGAAGTCTATGGATGGGATCATAGACAGAGAGAATATAGGTTTGCTATAGTTTTGGGTTTCCTATTATAGTGTCAAATTTGTGTGGTTCATGAGTACATGAATTATGCTCATAAATTATGTGCCTTCATTATACAGATTAATAAAAGCAAGGAGAGGTCAAATCTGTTCACACAATAACTTTACCTGCAGAAGAATTGGAAATCCACTGCAACTTTGTTCTTTTCCCACTGGAACACATCACAACCTATGGACACTTAACAAACAAACGCTCTGAATAAAGCCCTGTATCAGATGCTGGGGACTACCACAATGTAATGAGAAGTACAGACCAACTTAGCCCACTAAGATCTACTGATGTGGGGGATCAAGATGGTGGAGTGACAGGACGTGGAGCTCACTTCTCCCCACAAACTCATCAAAAATACATCTATATATGGAACAATTCTCATGGAAAACTAACTGGAAACTGTCAGAACTCCTAGGCAACCAAGGCTGCAAGAAAGATTCCCATGCAACCGGGTAGGACTGGAAAAAAATACTGGACATGGACCTGTATTCTTGGGAGGGGTCCAAAAGGAAAAGAAAGACCACACAGGTAGACTCTCACCCTTAAAAGCCACAGACTGAATGTCCCAGTCCTGGGTTCCTGTATGGAGGAGACAAGCCCCCTTGGCTGTTGCGAGAAACACTGGGGATAGAAAGGCTGGAGAAGCCAAGATTCCACTCATGAGGAATGTGAGGGTGCTGGATGGCCAACACACAGGGTGGAGAGAACTCTGCAGTAGTGGCTGCTGTCTGGCCACACTCCTCAGTTTGAGCTGGGTGAACACCCTAGCCAAGCTCACTCCACACCATGGCTTCGTACAGGACCTAGGGAAGCCAAGTCCTGGGAAAAAGACTTGATTCAGCAATGCAGAGATGGCCAGGGGGCCCAGGGAGTGGTTGAGGTTGGGCAACAGTGGCCATTGTTAGTGCTTACTCAAAAGGAGGCAGCCCAGACCAATGGCAGCAATGCAGTCTGCTCAAGCCCTGGCGATCAACACGCCGTGATCCCCACTCACAGCCAAACAAACATTCTGACCCCGTCCACTTCGCACCACATGCAGAAGAATGCACAGGTGATCTTGATCAAGAAGATGTGACATATAATGTGACACATAATATGTAATGGAATCTATAAATAATAGACTCTTACTCAGCAGTTAAAAAATGAAATACTGTCATTCGTTGCAATGTGGACAGAACTAAAGAACATTCTTGTGCTCAGTTAAATAAGTCAGACAGATAAAGATAAATACTATATGATATCAATTATACATGGAAGCTAAAAAAATAATACAAATAAATGTATATATAAAGCAGAAACAGGTTCATAGACACGGAAAACAAAATTGCAGTTGCCAGAGGGGAGAGGGGAGGGACAAATTAAGGGTATGGGATTAACATTATATATATATATAAAATAAATCAGCAAACAAGGATTTACTGTATAGCACAGAGAATTATTCTCATTAGCTTGCAATAACCTATAATGGAATATAATCTGCAAAAACACTGAATCACTATACTGTACACCTGAAACCAATACAATATTGTAAAGCAACTAAACTTCAATATAAAAATATACAGATCTGATTTGATTGGTAAACTTCAGCTGAGTCCCTGTAGAAGTCAAAAAAATCACTGTGTAGTGTGAATTTTACAAAAAAGACAGACTCTTCTTCCAATACAATGTTCCTCCTTTATTGAGAGATTAGGCAGTTCCCTTTTCCTCCTTGGCCAACAGAATGTGAAAGAAGGTTACCTATGTGACTAAAGAAATTTTCTTATATAACATGATTTGACTCAGGACACACACCTTCGAATCCCTGAGAGGCTAGGTAAGAATCCTGGCCACCCTGAAGCTACCATCCTAGAGAGATATGAGAAAGAGCCACAAAGAGACAGAGAGAGAGATACTTAAGAAGCCCTGTTTCTTCCAGACTCTGCTCAGCCCTTCGTAGCTCAGGCCCCTGACTTGCGAATGAAGGAATATTGGAAGACCCCAGTCCAAGCCATCATCTGACAGTAATCTCATGACCATCTCCAAGCCAGAACCACTCAGTTGAGCTGCTCCCAAATTCCTGATTCACACAAGCTGTGAGGTAAATTAATACTGTTCTTTAATGCACCAGAGTTCTGAGTGGTTGCACATCAGGAAAGGTGTGTTCAGTTGCTGCTCCTGCTTTATAGAGCTGAGGAACCAACAGTGTTTAATCCAAGAGAATTCTTTAGAAAATATAAAACCAATGAACCCATCCATTTCCACTTTATTGCACACACATTTATCTTTGGTTTGTTTTCACTTCTAATAAGCTTTTCACATATTCGCATCAGAAACCATCTGTTACGGTTCTGTGAAGACTGCTGTAAAGATCTCAATGTATTGAATGATGACATGTCCAGATCCCTACTTTGGGTGACATGAAGGAGAAAAGGGAACTGAAACCCACTGGCATTTGCTCTTTATTTGCTCAGTTTCTGACTCCCTGGAGCCTGCATCTTCCGAGCAACTCCAGCTCCCTCCTGGAGTGAGCTGGCTGAGGGTCTGAGATAAACAATGACAGCTGAATCTGAGAAATCCTACTTCATTTTAAGGCATAAACAATGCAAAGTTAATTCAAATGAATTTACCAGAGGTGTTCAGATAAAAAACAATTGCAGCTGTTTCAAATTCCTTCTCCTATTTCAGCCTGGTAGGGTTACCTCCTCTTTCTCTTCCTCTTCTGCCTCCTGAACCGAAACCTCCCTAGTTTAAATCCTAGATCAATCATTTGGACGTGTAACTTAATCTCCATATATCTTTTTACTCATCCATAAAAAGGGGACAACAGTAACCACTTTTATTTGCTTCATTAGTTAGTTATTGGGTCACTATGTAACTATCTCTGTATCATTAACTCTCTGATACTGCAACGTCCTATAGTATAATTTTTGGACTTAAAATAAAGGACTGTGAGTTGATGGGGGATGGCTACCCCACTAGACAGTTTTGAAAAGGCCTGGGTTCTGAAACTGTAATCCTTTGAAGAGAACTGCTGGTCTCCTGCCTGGAGGTTGCAGGAGGTCATCCCAGTAGCACGAAAGCCAGCGGAAGGGCCTTTTCCCTCAGGTTTCTCCCTAACCTTAGCACTCTTCGGCATTGCAGAAGGATGCTCATTTGTTCTGCTTGGTGCATAGGAAAGAATCAGGTCCATTATTTTCAGGAACTCCAGGGAGGCCCTGCCTGCCAGTGGAAGGCTGAGTGATACATGGTCACTTCAGGCCAGTATTTGTTTCCTTTGTTCAGGGAATTAGTGCAGTCTGAGGGGAAAAACAGGTACTATATATATATATATATATATATATATATATATATATATATATATAGAAAATAGGAAAAGAACTAGAGTGCCAGAGAAGGAGGCGGCATGTACTATTAAATACACTTTATATTATTCGGTGAAGTACAGCTCTTATATAGAATCCCCCAGTGACAGTGGATTTAAACTGTTTCTCTCTGCCCATTATGCTGAAAGTAATAGAATTGGCAAAAACGTTGGTGAGACAGTTGAATGAATTTCATGGGCTAAAACACACAGGGAATTTGCAAGAAACAACTTTAGGTAATATGTGATGAAGAAACAATGGTCCAAAGAACTTTGAAAAGGGGTGTTTCCACCTTTTCTAGCCAAGGCAGCTTTCTTCTGTCACTTCCTGTGATCACTGACTCAGTCACAGGCTGAGAGTCCTGGGGAGAAGCCCTTCTCATCTTCAGTTCTTTGCACCCTTGGGACACATCCTGTAGGACAAGAACTGCGGTGCAGTGCTGGGCAAAGGGCATGTGCTTTGGGATCTTAAGGCCTGGGCTGCACCCTGGCTCTGCCTTGGCTCTACCTTAGCAGTTGAGTGACAATGAAGAAATCACTTTTTGTTTAAGAGCCTTTAGTTTCTAATTTTATTTAAAAAGTCAGGAATAATATTTATCTTACAGGTATCCACTGAGGATTGGAGGAGATAAAATGTGGAAAAGCTTTATGTGCTTTAATATTTAAACAAATGTTAATTATGATACCAGCTTTGTTCCATAATTATTGGTCTTTTTGCTCATATTAGATTGAAAGATGCTTGAGGTAAAGATTTTGAGTTTCCCCTAGCTCCTATCATAATATTTGGCATAAAATAGGTGTTCAAAAGTTTTTGAGGAAGGAATCCCTGAGTGAATAATGAACTGTTTTGGAAGCAGTCTCTCAATTATATAATCCTTCTGTCTGAATAACAGGAGAATTCAGAGTATCACAGATTAAACTTTGAGCCTCTTTTGCAGTAATCATTGTTTAGAAGAAATTTCTTTAAAAATCAGCACATACGATAACCTCCAGTCAGCTCTGTGACTCAGGCTCTCTGGGACATATTTATGACTGAGTAAAATTCCTGCTGATAAATTTACCCTGGGCTTTGCTGATGTGCAAATGCAGATATAAAAGTTTAGGGGGTAGTTTTGTAAGAATTAGGATGCAAATGTCTGGGATAATTGGGAACATGATCATTTTCTTTTCAGTGCTTCACTGTGAAGTGTGGCCCAGGAAATCCATTCTTATCATTTAGAGCAGGGATTCTCAAAGTCTGGTGCCTGGACCAGCAGCATCACCTTCTCCTGGAAAACTGTTAGAAATGCAGGTTCTTGGGCTCCACCTCAGATCTACTGTATCAGAAACCCTCAAGCTGGGGCCCAGGAATACGGATATTAAGAAGTCCTCCAGGGCATTCTGATGTACTCAAAAGTTTGAGACCCTGACAGAGTATTGGGATTAAGAAGAGAAAACTAAAGAGAAGACAAAAAAGCAACAGTTTATCAGTTTTTAATAGTACTAGATTTTAAAGTGTTTTAAAGGTTGCCAAATCTGTTATTCTAAAAGGGCCCCTTCTTTCCAGATAAGGAAACTGAGTCACAGACATTATAGGTAACCTGCTCCAGACGAGGTCAGCTGGAGAGAGCTGCATCCCTACCCATCAGGGTTCTTTCTCCAAGGTGACTGGCTCTCTCATCTGGCAAACTCATTAAAGCTCACCTGAGCTCCTGGGTGGTAGGCTGGACAGGCAGAGCAATTACTGAAATGGGTCTCTCTCATGGTGGGAATTTGAGGTACTGTGGAGGGTTGGTTGGGGAGGCAGAACTGACTTTTTAGGGTCCTTCACATCACACCATGGACAAAGTCACTGACTTCTACACAGAAAGGATGACATGACCTTGGCTTCAGTGAGGTCAGCCCATTTTGGACCAGTTATAAAATCTGAGTTGTTTCCCTAGCAGTGCAAATTGAGCTGGCCTCAGGATTCTGAGACTTTGCAAAACCCAGTCAGAAACTAGAGCTAACACTATTGACCCGTTTTCCCCCTCCACCAAGCAAAAAGCTCTGGTGAGCATGTATTTCATTCACGGCGAGGCCACAAAGAAATGACAGAACTTAGGGACTTCATGGCCATTTCATCTACAAAGATCTCAAGCCGGACTGTTATTTGATGAGAAATTGTGTGCACCGGTGCCAAATAAAGTGTCATGCTATCACTGAAGAAACAGGCCCATTTTATTTTGTTCTTTTTTCATGCTTGAGTCCATACTGCCCCAGCCAACAACGACTGCTTCACAATGCTGTGGGGCTGCTGTGAACGATAATTGCTAGTCTGTTTTCCCTGTAATTGTTTTACTGCCTGCCTTTGCTCTGTTGTACTACTAATATGTTGTTGCTTGTGTTTTGAAAGGATATTAAATACTAAAACCCTAAAGAATTATATTTGGTTCTTCTGTGGAAACTGACAATGCTAATGAAGCCTGGGAGCCCGGTCCCACCTGCAGTCTAACTGCATTGCTTACTATACTTGGAGGCCACAATTTCAGTCCTGCTCCTGCCTTCCACTGACCTTCCTCCAACAGCCTGCAAGTTACCAGTCTTTTTTACATTTATCTTATACCTCTAACCCGCTCACTGAGATAAGAGTCTGAAATTTGCTTGCCTCAAAAGTTTTTTTTTCCTAAATTGGGAAAAGACTGAGGAAGTTTTCATTTTCTACTATTTTCCTAATAGAATATAATCTTCTTAAAGTTAGGTATCATGTTTTGTATATTCCCAGATCTCCCACTATACCATATGGTGTCAGGCTAAATAGGAAACGGCTAGACATATCACTTAAATTGAGTTCCTCATTACACTAGTCGCCCGGAAAGCGAAGTGGAAGTAGATGGAAAAGACAACCAAAGCCAGGGTGTAGCAGCTCACCTTCCTCCTCTTGGCCTGCTCCATTTGTAGAAACACACACACGTACGTACCGCACACAGCACTCAACAGCTACAAGGCGAGGGCACGGCGCACATTCGGAACAGAGCCTGCACTGAGCTGAGACTCCGCGTGTGCACAGGTGCGCCTGTGGGCTGCCTGCCTGCAGAGCCCACTGTCAACTTCCGCACAGGGGACATAAATTCCTCACCACCGGGGAGCACAGCTGGCTCTACTGGAGGCTTTTAGGTCATCGTACCATGGGTAACAAGGGCGGTCTTGGGGCTGCAACAAACTATGGTTGTGCCACTGAGAGGAATGTGGAGGACTTAGTGAGAAGGCAGAGATGTGGGCAATCCCAGGAATGTAGGTCTGGGGTGAAGGTTAAGGGTGACAGATAGGTACTGCAGACCCAGAGGAAAGTCAGAGTCAGATGACTGGGAAAATGGAACAATAAATAAGAGGATAAAACAGAGCATTCCAGATCTAAGACAGAGAGTCTGTGAGTGCCTCCATTCCAGAGACCTCATAGGCTGGCCCCTGCTGCCCAAAACGGCACAAATGATCTGCAAGGTTGCCTTCATTTCATCAGAATGGCCTTGGAAGTAGTGACCATTGAAGGGGAGGGGAGGAAACTCGGAAACCGAGATGAATCAAAGGTAACCAAGAAACTATATGGCCTTAGAGAGTGTGTGGACTTTGGGGGAAATTGTTTTAGATATGATAATTAAGTGGTTGGGAGTTAAAGAATGGAGTAGTGATTAATGGAAGCATTTATCAGCTGAGGTGACTGACTCGGGTTGGCAGCCTGGGCACATAGAACATGACAAGGAATAAACTGTTAAGTCTCGAAATATATGTCTTTTATGATTGAAAATAACTGGAAAATGAGGTTGGCTCTTAGGAAGCTGGGGAAACCTGAGTCCTCAAGGGTGAGAAGTCCTCCAAACACACACCTATAGGGGAGGTCAACCTTGCCAACAGTGCCTTCTCAGCTCCTTTTACTATAGCCTAGTCCCTTTCTTGGGGCCTTCTTGGGAGACCTGGCCTTTGTGATACCCACTGAGGGTACAAAGCCCCTCAGGAATGTCCCTCGGGAGGACAGGGTTGCAAGCTCCAAAATCTTCCATCTCTCACCCTTGTTCCCTCACAGTTTCCCTCCCAAGTCTTGTTGAGAGATAAATGACAGTTTGGTAGGAAGTGTGGGTAGAGAATTATTTCAGGCACTGCATTTTGCATGGAAAGTATATAGTCATAACTAATGATGCACAGGTTCCAACAGAGTGGAACAGGCCAGCACAGTAAGACAAACAGAACAAAGCTTTACTTTTCCAACTTGGCAATTGCTTACCATTCTGTGTGAGAATCTCGGCAGCAAGATTCTGCATAAGCAAGGAAGACAATTATCTCTGAGGACGTTTCTAGGAGTGCAGGTTAGTCTTCTTTGCCCAAGTGTATTACTCCCATTAATCTGTCAAAGCATCTGAAACTCTACTATTAAAACTGCCTTCCTTTGGAGTAAAGCACTTTACTTCAAGTATTGTTTTTTTGTTTTTTTAATTGCAGTCCTGATGGAGCAGAGCAAGCCAAACAAGCAAAACCAGCATATTCACAGAACCAGGTTCACGGAAAGCACAAGAGAGGAATCCTCTTGTGTTTGCATACATCCCAAGTACCCAGTCCCAGCTGCCACTGATCTCCTCTCAAGGGTGGAAGGACCAGTCTTAAGGGACCCTGTGTCTAGACCACGGATAATGGTAGCTGGAACCAGCTGGCTGGCTGTAACAGGAAGAGGGAGGGAGGCCCAAGTGCAGACAGACAGAATCGAAGTGTCACATCCTCATCAACTAATGGCTCTTTTACTGGACAGAACAGGTGACTTCCTCTTCAGCAACCCAGATAACACCAGACAAGGGTACCATGTATTATGTTGCAAATTAATCTCTGGTTCTCTTGCTAGAACTGCTCAGACTCCTATTTCAAGATATCTGGCTTGTATAGAAAATTTACTTTCTCTTAAACTCTGATGTTTATATCATGTCCTGTTGACTCTAATTTTACTCTTTCTTCTGGATTTTTCCTTTCTGGAATTTCTCTTATTATGCTCTCTTTATAATTTAGGGACTTCAAATGTACCTTATTCTCTACACATTTTATAACCTTAATTTTTATTCTTGCTTATGGTTCTCTAATGAAGTTGTTAAGTAAGATTACAGTGGCAACACATTAAAATCCTCTTTGTAACTCAATGTATTTCCACTTCAGGATGTTTCCCCAGGGCTTCAGGCTGTCTTTGGTGTTCAGGACCTTGCTCACATCTGAGCTAATTTGAATTAAGTTGATCATTTAGTTACCATAGCTTTGTGATATGCGACAGCCTAGTTCCTCTATCCCATGAAGCAAGTGTGCCACTGAAGCCTTGAGGAAGCGTCATCTAAGTGGCTGAAACTGCCCAGGGAGTGTATGGGCCACAAAACTTCCACCTAAAATGAAACCCCATTAAGTTGACCCACTGGCTTAGTCCAAACCGCTGCATGTCTGGGAGTGACTGTGGCTCTGGCCTTGGAGTTAGCGGCCCTGCCTGTGACTTGGTGGGATGTGTTTACACTCTCTCTACTCCTTCTGTCATAACACAGGCAACATCCTCCATTTACTGCAAATAAACTTCTGAGGAGTCACACAATGATAAAGGAACTTGCTTCTCAGAGTCAAGATTAATGGTACATATTACCTGTTAATGGTAAATCTAATTCTTGATGTTATCTTTTGTTTAACATTCTCATTCAGGAAGCTTGTTGACAGAGAAACCTTCTCTATCTCTTCCTTTTGCTCTCTCACCAGGCTGCTTGGTACACGACTCCAGACGGCGCCCTCCCGTGGATGGTAGTGATACCCATGCTGTTGAACAGCACGTTGCCTTGCTTTAAGTCTCATGAACTGCTTACAATTTTTTCTCTGATTGTTTTTCCTCCCATTGCGAGAGATGATATGACTGCCTCAGAAAATGATTCGTAGGCAGAGCATTCTTTTATTTTAGGGGGGGAAATCACGTGACATAGTTTCTTTTTCCCTGAGTTGGTTGTCCTGTCCACATTAACTTCCTTCATAATTTTGTCTATATATTATAATTTTATCATATATTCTGTACGACTTATTTCCTGTTGATCAATAAAAATTGACTACTAGTGTTAATGCTGTAGTTTTCCTGACAGCCAGAAAGAGCTAGACTGGTTTAACAATCCTTTTTGGTCACCTTCCCATGGGCAATGTGCACAAGTCCCCAAACCCTACACATTTGACCCTTCTGCTTCATTATTAGGTGGGGGTGGCATCTTCACATGACAGGCAATTTTGACGGTATGTGCAGTGGTAACTCATTGGATGGGGCCATTTGATGCCTCTTGTGATAAGTTTCTTCTGTAGATCTGTGGATAAGAGCTAAAATGGAGAAAACCCAGACAAATTTAAATAAAGGGGGCGCTATCCACTGCTGTTCCAATTCCTCTAAGCCCTCTAGCCTGGCACAATGGAGAACTCACTTCCATGGGCTGAGAGAAGAGGCAAAAGGAAGGACTAAACAGATTCCAATTACTTACAGTAACCAGTTAGCTCCCCATATCTAAGTCAGTGATGAGAAGAAAAGAGAATGGTTAAGCTGAGTTCATTCCCTCTTTCAAAAAATGTGGTTATGAAATACTAAGGGCATGTAGTTTTTAAGATATGTGTGGTTCTAGATCAAGCAGCTTTATGTGTTTTTTTTTCATCCTAGGCTATTGGGTAGTATTAATCAGAAGAAGAAAATTATTTTACTGGAAGAGAGAAAATGGTTAGATCTGGTCAATGGAAATAGAATGTGCTGTTCTAGTTGGTGAATTCAGGGGAACATGTACATTTTGGCAAGACACAGCGGAAAAGCAGATACATTAAGGAAGAGACCGCATTCTTAACATTTGGGGGGCTAGTGGAAAAGGTTCAAATGGAGGCTACCTGCCATTCTACTCTTTTTATGGCTGCTTTATATCACACCTAGTGATGTCTCAAATGCATGTCAGCAGACACCCCAGCTGCCTAGGAGGAACACTCCTGTGTTTCTCCTTCACTCTCACTTACCACCACTCTTCACTTCTGACACCAGGTATGTGGATACTCCACACATCAAGTGTTTCTCCAACATCAGCTGGGTGTCTTACAGTTTGACTCAATTCAAGAACTTAATGCTAATTGAAGATGACAGAGTATGAAAAGCCTGAGAGACTCACCTTCTTCACAGGCTGGGAGAGGAGCAGGGCAATCTGTGCAGGAGTGAACGTATCATAAATAATTGCATGTCTGCTACCTGGCTGAGTTGACTTGTATTTAAAACTCTGAGAGGCGGCTAGGCCATCTCTGGGAAAACAATGTCAGCACTCAAACCTGAAGTACGTTCTGTGCTCTGGGGAACAGAATATCCTGAAGCATGAAGATCACTGAATCTTACCACTCAGCTCAGAGAGAGTTGGTACAGGGAACCTGTGCATCTTTCTGCTTATTAGTCTACAAAATATACATCAGCAAATCTCTCTAGCTCCTACCATTTCTTCTCAAACTTCAACTCCTGCCCATCACCTCTAGCCTGGTGTGGCATGGGGGAGGTTTGGTGTCATCTCCCACCTGCATTTCTCTGCCTCTGTCGGAAGGAAACTTTGGAGATGGAGGTAGGGAACCTGTTGTTTGGAAGCACAAGAGGCATGTGTCCCTTCCAATAGAGACAACTTGGTTCCTGCATCTCTGAGATCCATCACTCCCTTTCGTCTTCCCCTTTCCTTTTTATGGTTCATGTTCACGACACTGGCTGAGTTGTCCCCTCGACATAAACTCTGATGGATTGTGCTGCTTCTAACTTCTAGGATGAAGCTCCTTTCTGCACCTGCCCAGACTGGTGGCTGGTACTGTAGAATTTTAGAATCCCATCTTGACTTGGCCAGGTAAATCTCACCGATAAGTATCATTTGCCACACAATGCAGCCAGCCAGAAGCTAGCCACTCCACATCTGACTCCTGACCATAGCCACTGCGAGATTTTCCTGCTGTACCTCACCTGCCTGACTGACTGCCCATGAAAGGAACACTTACTTTCAGTGTTCCTTTTGGAAGGAAGGAGCTTTTGTTTTGTTTTGAGCTGCCTTTTCCAGGCTCCAGCTTCATCATCAGTGACCAAATGACCTATTATGTCCAGAGCCTGAGTCATCCAAGGTGTGACATTTATAGAAAAGTCATACTATTTCCTCCAGTTTTAGGATCTGCCTGGCTCCCCATCCCAGTCTCACCTAGTGTACTGAAGCATCGATACTCACCCCTACCTGTGGTCTCTGTCCTTATTTCTAGTTGTGCTCTCCTCCAGGCCTTGGTATTAAGATTACTCTGACTGCTATTTTAGCTTCCTGGGCCATCTGCCTCCATTATAACCTTTGTTAGCTACCCCTTTTGTGTAGTGTTCTCGATCTGCTGCATAGTTAGAGATTTCCTCCTGTTTTTGTGTTTCCTGAACTTCTGGCTTGAGGCCTGACCTTTCTTAATCAATATTCCATTGTGTGGTTTGCAAGCCTGTACCGCCTTTACAGGCTATTACTTTATATTTATGCTGATTCCTTGAACCCCAGTCTCCGCTTCACTTTCTCCTCTTAAACTGAACACACTTCTCTTCTTATAGTGATTGATCTCCTGGCTGTGACCACATCTAGATTCTTGAAACCATTTTTGTTCTATCTATTTAGTTCGCCAGGCCTACAGTAATACACACCTCATACAGATGATAATCATACTGATGATCTGTAAGTGAAGAACGAGGGAGGGCTAAAAACTGGATAGGAAAAGCTCGCGTAGTAACCATCTACTAGAAGCAGAGCCAGGCCTCAGAGAACCGGAAGGTGATTAGGCAATATTTGTATCTCACCGTGGTCCCATGGTCCATCATTTCTGCTTTACTCCATGTATCTGCAACATTCTTGTTTTTTTCTGGACTAGCTTTCTCTGCCTGTGGATTGCTTCCCACCAGAGGAAGTGTCCACTCCCGATCCAAACAGAGATGGCCGAGGAGAGGGCTCCGGTGGTCATACATAGCCACCCACACCCATCACTTCAGCAGAGGCCACAAGTGAGGGTAACTTCCAAAGAAAAAGGCAGAGACTCAGCAAGTTCCCCAAGCATGTCTAATACAATTAACTGAGAATTTGGGTAAAACCCGGTGAACTCAATGACCATGCATGAATAGGTCAATAATATTTTAAAAAACAAAGTAAGTACTGCAAATTGACAGAGGTGGTGTAAAATATTCAGAGAGAAGTGATGAACTTAATCAGGTGTGAGAGGATGGCAAAGAAATATGTGCTACAGGGAGGCAAGACATTAAAAAAATTTAAAGACAGTGGGAAATGTGGATAAGCTTGATTTGATGACTCAATTAGTACAAAAAATAACCTGCAGGGATATATAACGGTAAGGCATTCTGAGTTTTTCTGCAAAAATATTGCTAACTACTTAAAAGTATGCCTGGGGTTCTGTACTCTTCTACTAAAATGTCATTAAGAAACTAATTAGAGAATTATAATTATCATCGATTAATACTCCTTTATTGAAAGAGCAGAAAAGCATATGGGATTTGATTATGTAAGAAAGATGAATAGAACTAGATATGAGCAAGCAGATCTGGAGAAGGGCAGTCTGTAACAAGACACTGATTCTCACCACCTCTGATGTCCTCCAAGGACAGGATCACAACTGCGTGTGGGGGAGTTAGTCTATTCCATTTCCTGAATCCTATCTCTGAGAAGCTGGGAGCTGTCAGTGACAGACTGTGGGCAGCCATGGCAGAGGGCAAGTGAGGAAAGGCAGACAGGACGGATGTCTGCTGCCTGCCAGGCAGACCAGGCAGACCAGGAAGCGTCCGGGACTCAAGGTATCCACTCAGGAAGCAGTCCGAGCACGGGAGTCAGCCTGAGTTTAGAATCCCGGCACTTACTAAGGCAGACTTAGGCATACCGCTTTGTCTCTAATTTCATTTCCTCAGCAATAAAATGTGGGATAATAATTCTACTTCACAGGATAGTTGTTCATAAAACGTATATAAAATGCCTAGCACTGTCACTGACAGGACGGGATTAAAATAAATGGTAGTTATTATTACTACTCAAAATGATGAAAAAAACAGGCAGGAAAAAAAACCAGGGATCTGGGGTGGAACATGGCATACTGTTGTGCATACAAAAGTGATTCGCTGTCTTCCTGGTATATGTTGATAAAGCTTGGTAGGTATATCCTTCTTCATATTAAATGAGTCAAGGAACTACAATTATTTGGAGCTAGTTTACTGTAACAAAAAGAGAACTAGGTCATTTGAGGAGATGGCAACAATTTTGCAGTTGGCAAAAAAAATGCTGCAGTTTTCTCCATGTTTCTTAAGTGAGCTTAACGCTCAATTTCTTAGTCATTTTAAAGGGGTCTCAGAGACCCCTTTGAACCCTCTCTTCCCCTTTCAGCATGAATGTAATGATCACTGATTTTGCCTCTTCTCCAATCTTTCCAAGAGGCATTTAGAGTCTTCAGAATCAAAGCTGAAGGGTAAGTTTTAAGTATCTCATAAGCAGGCTCTATTGCAGCCTTCCCTAGTGGCCTCTCCCTCCCTAGCATGTTCCCTTCACCATCAATTCAGTATGTTTAGTGCCGAGACTTTCTTCTTTAACTTATATTTTAACTATTTCCTCAAATTTCTGTACTATGTTTCTCTTGGTATGAGATTCCAGTGTCTGTTAAAGAATCAAAATGCCTGCACTTTGGGGAGCATTTCTATCTCGATGAAATTATAAATAAAAATCATTGAAATGTAAATTACAGACATCATGACAGTTTCCCTTCCCTTCCAAAGAACCATGTATCACCTAAGAAGGATATTATCCCACATTACTATAATATCATTATAACACTCAAAGAATTTGACATTGTTAAATCACATTTTCTAATACATAGTCCATATTCAAACTTCTTAATTGTCCCTAAAATATTAATCATAGGGTTTTTTTTGTTTTGGTTATGTTTTTTATATTCTGATGCAATTAAAGATCATTCATTGGCTTTGACTGTCATGGCATGGGTGCTTTTAAAAATTCATAGGGTGATTCTGAAAACCCTTTCTTTTCCTTTCCTGTTGAAAGCCAGGGAGGTAGACGCCTACTCTACTCACTCACAAGTGTGGTCCTTGGAATTTTATTTTATAAATTCTATAAATATGTAATAAGAAACACCAAGTTTTCTTAAAATTAGGAATGCTTCTAGAGGGTTGGGTTACTTTGAGAACTTCAAGCCCAAGAATCCTTTGGGGAAAAGATTTTTGAATCAATAGGTCCCTGAGAGGCATTCCAGCTGGGCTGGGTTAGAAAAGGGTATAGAGGTTTCTGACATCAGAGGGGAGGGTCCTCTCTTGAGAGTTGCTTATTTTGCTAGGAATCAGAACTATGTAGGATTGAGCACCTGCTCAAGATTATGCAATTTCCAAATATACGTCTAAGAATAATTAGGATTTTGAGTCAAAGATGATGGCCTGACCAATGAATAGAATCAGAACTCTTTAGAATTATCAGCAAACTTGTAATTATAAAATGATATATGCTAATATATGATATAAAATGAATTATTAATAGTTGGCTATAGTACCCCTGTTTCTATCTATTTTGAAGTACCTTTTTTAGTCTTTCAAAGAATATTATCATTGTTTCCAATCTTCTCATCACTAAGGGTTATAATGGGAAATTTTTTCCTTCTTGCCTCTTTTAAAGGCTCTGAAAGACACTCTGGAAAGCCTAATATTGATTCAGGGCTCAATAAATATTCAAAATCATTGCCAATGAGATCAACATTGAACAGCAGAAAAGTAACATGAAACTATTATTCACAAGTTTTATTAATTAAGAATTAGTTGACTGACAAATTGTTTCTAAAGTGATGCACTTTCAAGAACAGCTCCGGGAGCTGTCACTTTCTCTACAGCATCCTCTGGTATAATGTGTTAAGATTATGTAGAAAGCAGAAGCATCACCACTTTTTGATTTTTGATCTTGACATAGCCCTCCCACTAGAATTATCTTTTTTTCTTTTGGCATATAGGTTTTATCTCAATTGCTTTCACCTTCAGAGTAACCTTCCTAAAATGAATAGAAGAATAAGGCAAGGTGATTGACTTGGTTTGATGCTGACAGTGAGCTTTGAGCTTTTTGATTGTTAGAGTGAGATTTTCTGAAATTGACAGCAGTGACGCTGTTCCTTTCCTTCCACCTACAGCTTTCAGAGACTATGGAAGAGACAAAAGACAAGGACATGCCATTCCCTTGTGCTTTGAGGTTAGGTAGTTTCAGCTTAACTTGAGAACATATCAGAAAATGCAGACGATGTGGCCCAGACTTACAAGGTGAAATTGTGATTTCTTTTTGTGATCCTGTTCACTATCTTCCTCTAATTTTCTACATTCCCCCTTCCCCTCCCCCTTTCAGTATTGCCAAGAAATTTCAAATAGTATTTCTGGGCAACACACAGTGGGGAGAAGGCATGGGAAAACCACTGGAAAAGCTTTCCTGGAGTGGGAATGCGACTGATTTTACTTGAAGATTTTGGGACAAAGTTAAATTCAAATAGTGATAGTACTGAAGGTATTATGTACTATTACAACAAGTAAGTATTTGTTGATACAGTGCAAAATTCACACGATTTTTAAAGATAAGACTTTATAGATTTTTTTTTGCTTACAGTGGAACTATTCTTTGTCATTGGGGCTCTATGGTAGTAAAAACTTGCAAAACAAAGTCATATAAGTTCTAGGTCCAAATCTAGATAAATTCCAACTTTGAAACTGCCCAGGAATTTTTTTGATTAACATGGCTAAGTGTTAGCCATCTATAATAACTCATTCCAAATTTTCATGTCACAGTTTGAATTTCCCAGTGAGTACATTCTGAGATGGAATGGCTTTGTCTTGCCATGTCTCAATCCTAGTCAGACTTTAGCATTTCAGGTCCCTAAATTCAAGGAACTGAGTGAAGCTACACAGTAAATAAGGCTGCACCTCCCCAGGCTGGAGATGACACCAGTTCACAGAGGAGGTCTGTGAACGGGAAGAAACGATTGACAACTTCAGCCCAGGTAGTTTTCTGGAATTATCTTAGAGCTTCCAAAAGTAACTGCTTTGGAGAAGGAAATATTCACTTAGATATAAAAATTCTAACATGCTTGTTAAAATTCAGTTTTACAACTTATATCTCCTTTTATCTCTCTGGAATGGCAGTGGGGTTGGAGAGGTACCTTTTTATGACGGCAAGGGAGAAATTCCTTTCCAGTTTGAACTCCCAAATAGCTTTGCAGTTGTTCAGTACCAGTAAGTGCATGCCTCAGTGCTATGATGGTTTTTCTTTTTAGTCTAACTGGAAGGCAGTCAGCTGTGCCTCATTATACACTGCAGGTTTGAAATGTGCTTTCCGGCATGAATAACCAAACAGCATCTAAAGAGACTCATAAGTCAACATGAACTGTTCAGCCTAATGTTCTAGATTCTAGAATATTACTACAGAGTAAAATATTTCCTTCTCCTCACTATTACAGAACAATCAAAATGAAAAAGTATAAGATGCACCTGAGTGCACAAATGAGTCATGTTTAGCTTAATGTGAGTCTCTGCCCTGGCCTGGCCCCATCTCAGCTGTTTGTGTTACATGTTCAGCTAGCCGTGAGCTATGCCATCTATTTTTTGGAATCAGAGACAGGACATCTTTGCACACCGTGTTTTTCTGCTCCTGGACTGAGACTGCAAGTCCCTATGCTTTCACAACTCCCTGGACAACACTCCCACATATCCCTGAATAACACTGGTACAGAGTAACACATCCAATTGCTGGCTCTGGCTTGTCAGGTCATCAGTGTATTCTCTCCAGCAGGATGAGGCCTTGTCAGTTTCCTTGTTTTCAGTCTTATATATCCTAGGGATCAGGCTCTGTTTCTATTCTTTCCTTATTTTCAGGCCAATTCCCTTGGACAGCCTACCCCTCAAGTGATGCTCCCACTGTTCTCATTACCAAAGAGGGCTCCATGCCCCACTCTTCTCACTTTGGGCTGCTTCATCAGCTTTTCTCTCCTCCTGGATGGAACCTGAATTATCATCATCCTTTTGTGGATTATTCCCTATTTGTCAGCCAACATGGAGGCCAGTGTTCTTTCTACTCCTGCTCCTCACCCCACGCGTGTGGGCTGGCCTCACTTGCACTCGTAGGCTGCCACTAGGCGCCAGCTCTGGCATTGTATGTTTACTTAACTATTGAAGCTAACACCGCCATTAAATGAAAAGTTAACTTACTCCTTATGATACTCAACACTAGTTAGAATTTGGAGCACAATCTCTTTGAAACGAGATCACAATGTAAAACAATACTGTGTTTCTCTGTTTCAGGTCTTGATTTACATCATGACCCTTAGTGAAAAGACCACAATAGCCTCTCATCTCTTATTCTACCTGTACTGGAGAATGAATCTGGCTTGGGAAACTTCTAATCTCAGATGCTTAAGAACCCAGATCCAAAATAAAATTAACTGGGTAACTGCTTGCTGAGAATCTTGGAAATGTTGGATTTTAGGTATCATCCTTCTCTTTCCCTCTCCATCGATAAAAAAAGTCAGCAACCGAAAAATCAGAACGGTCTTTAAATCCATGAAAGGGGTAGAATGTTTAATAGAAACATGTAAAAATGACATCCTCATAATAATAGGCATAAAAACAGTAGTTACCGACATTAACACATCCACTAACAAATGTCGTTCCTGTTACTACCACTGGTGGCACTTAGTGAACTGCTGCCCCATAGGTACTTTAAACTCATTTCCTTATCGAGCCCTGACAGGGAGGGATTATCACCTTCGTTATACATGGAAATGAAGTCGAGGCTCAGAGAGATTAACCCAGTTGTCTAAGATCACATAGATAGTAAGTGACTGAGCCAAAATTTGAATGCACATCTAGCTGATTTTAAAAATCCATGTTTTAGCCGCTATACCAAGATGACTCTCATCAGCTATCAACTTGTTCAAAGACTGCATCTGCCAGGCTTTATATACACAAGTAAAATGAAATGGAACAAATTTTCTGGTAAATTGGAAAGTTGATTTCAACCCAGATCCTGCTTTCCCTTATTAGTTTTATTTTTCCTGTTCAGCTTGTGCAGATGTTGGCAGTGTCTCTGCATATAACCAGCCAAATTGACCAGCAAGTCCCTTCAGCGGACTGCAGTGCGTCACTCTCAGGCCAGTGACTGCTGGAGTGGTTCTCCGTGGCCAAGTAGCGCCGAGAATTATGAGCTGCCATGGCAAATGGAGAGAGCCATTCCAATCTGACCGAGATCTATTCACCTTTTGCTTTTTAGATCTGCTCTTTGTCCTCGTGTAATTTTTTAGTGTCAAATCCTAAAGATAATGAAATTTTACACTTTGCTTATTTTTTTCAAAATGTAATAGCAATTGTTGACTCACTGTATTGACTCACCTAGCCCACCCTCTGAGATGAAGCCAAGTTTAAAAAGCAGCCCTGGCAGTAGACCTAGATTGCTCTGAGCCTTTCCACGTGGACAGTGACATTCACCTTTTCTTATCCAGGGCTGCCGATTTTTGAGATTTTTTTTTCCAATTAGCAAGTAGATAAGTAGACCAAATTAAGACAGTGTAGATAGCAAAGATGTTGCTTATTACTTAAAACCAATTTGACCAGAAGAAGAAATAAGAGAATGTCCCTATCTCTCTCTTTTTGAATCTGCGGTTTCAAATGTTATGTTCTTCCCCTTCATTACACCCATCTTGTTCTATATTGCAAACTCCTCCCCAAGTTCTTCTCCAGATCTTCCTCCAGGAGGAGCTCATTAGGAATTACTCATTGTTACATTTCATATGTTTCCCTCTTTTTAATCTCCTGCCATAAGATGAAGGTTCAGTTGTGAGGGTAATTGTGAGTGGAACAACTGTGGAGCTCTTAACTCCTTCGGTATTATTTCTACTATGTTGTTAGGTTTTTTTCACTCTTATGGTTAAAAGAATGCAAACCATTCCACTACCCTGCCTTTTTCTATTCTTGTTTGCCTCTACTTCTTAAGATCTAGTGTGCCTGCACTCAGCCAAGTTTACAAATTTAATTCCTTTTCTTTCCACTAGTGCACTTTGATTCCTTTCTCATCCTTCTATGTTAGATTCTCCCTTGGATCAATATGTTCCACTCAAGAGAAACTAGTTTCAAAGCTCAGTTTCTCAGTTCAGAAAAGAAGTTAAATTATCATTGACAAACTTTCCTCTATGCAACATCTGTTATGTAACTAGAGAAGATTCAGCCCATGAATTTAAACTGATCAAAATGGATGGCTCATCTATATAATCTCTTCTTGTTTTCAGAAATTACAGAACACCAAAATGCCTCTGGGTGGCTGGGTGGAAAGAATAGTTAAAATCTCTGCTTAATGATAGGGAGAGTGTTTTAGTTTTGTATGAGCTACCATAATTTAGAAACCAACCAGTGAAAATTAAGGTGTAGCTGGATGAATCAGAACTAAATCTGAATTCATTAATAGGTACTGAGGAAGGACACTGTTGATAAGTTAACTTCCAAGAAAAAAAAATTGCATGTAATATGTGATGGATCTCAGAGACCTATTTAGAAATCACAGAATTAAGGAGCACTATGACCAGAAAACTGCTTAGAGAACATCTATCTCAACTCCTTACTTTGATGATTAGACATCTGAAGTCTAGAAAGGGGAAATGAGTTTTCCAAGACTGCCTAACTGCTTAGTGTCAGAGCAGAGATGGCTGCTTCCTGGGTAAAATATGCAATTATTACAAAAATTACCAAGGGCTGGATCATAAATATGCTTCCATTTGAAGCTACCCTGAGGTTTACTTCATTTCAACTTTATCAGGTCCATTTAAGTACCACTCTCGTGGCATTCAAGGATTTTGGGGATTTCTAAGCAAACTGAAGTCCCTGGAGCTAAACAGCAAAAAATCCAGACAGTCTAGACTAAGATCCTTTCCGCAGAACTTGACATCCTATAAGGCAAAAATAACGTTCCTTGGTCTTCACGGTTAGACCTAGAATATATAATGTAACATTTTATGGATTCATGAAATATGTCTTCAGTTGGGTTCCCCCATAAGCAGATTCTGAGGCAAGGATTTGAGTGAAAATAGTTTCTTTGAGGGATGATCACAGGAAGCACTAGTTGAGGGGCAGGGATGTGAGCCAAGAAAGGGTATTTTATTACTACAGACAAGTAGGGCTTAATGCCTGATGGGGCCCTCTGAGATGCTATGTAGACTACTCCTCAGAGTTGTTAGGGGGCAAGGAAACCAGGGTATTTTTCACCAACTAACAATTCCCCTATGTCTTTGACTGGGAATTTCTCCTGGGGGTAGACGTTTTGGATCTGCCCTGGCAAATCACTGCACTATAATTCCTATGGCTACAGAAAGCTCTCAGTAAAAGAACTATAAATGGTTGCAGTAAGAAACCACTGGCATGCACTGGAAGGATGAGCGTTGAGAGAATATGGGTAGGATATGGAAATGTCTGCTATAAAGGGGAAATGAACAGTGGTAAGAATGGGGAATGAAGCATTTAAGCTAAAATGGATCAGCCAAATGCATATTGAATTTCATGATATTTCACTCAGGATATGAGTCTGTGTTTAATGGGTTTTAGTGTACAGAACTAGTTTATTTTACAGAAAGAGATTTGGTAGATTTTCTATGGAATTTTTTGAGGGTGTCCTCAAACATTATTAGCAAACGTTTGGTAAGAACCTTGTGCAGAGCTTCTTGCTTTAGAAACATCTCAGAAACATCTCTTGGTAGTTAGGGTCATGAAAGGTGTGGTTGGGAGCAGAGAGAGAGAGACCTATCTAGAAAGAATGGTAACTGAAGATTGCTGAGTGTTTTAGTAACACCAGATTAACAATAAAATTGAACACAAATTAATATTTTGAGAACTACTCTGGCATGGCTAATATCTCAAAACCTTATTTTTCCTATTGATATGGGGATTGGAAGAAATCAGGAATTCGGAGAGATAGGTCAAGAAATGGTGGCCACCTAAATCTGAATGTCCCAGCACATTCTGTAAAAGCTGTGCAAGTCAACAGAGGTAAACTTTAAACCCACAGAAATCCCATTCTTCAGAATGACTATAAGAGTACAATAAACAGTTCAAGTTACCCATAAGTAGAAAAATAAAAAAACAATTTTCAGTGGAGTTATTCCTCAACTCCCTACCCCAAGATTTCCAGAGAGCCAACTGTGGAAAAACTCTGCAGAAGAGAAAATAGAGAGAGCCTCAGGCCAACACAACCAGGAAGATGAGCGTAAAGGGAGAGGGAAAAGGGCGCTTTGAAAATCGTGTAATAAAACAGAAAGAGAAACAAGAAGAGAAAATTTAGAATTCTGCAACTTATATACAAATAAAAAATATTATAGGACACATTTCTCTCCACTTTGAACCTGCACTAAAAAATTATTTGCTTTGCTACATTGACAGAAGAGGGTGATGGAGAACTAGGACTCTTGTAAATCTCCTAAATTTTCACCACTGGTTACTAAATGCAGAGATGCAAGCAGTCTTCATTTATGTTAAGAAGAAAGTAGAGAATTAAAATCAAATATTTCACCTGATAACAACTGTTTCGAAAGCCAACCACAAATGGGAATACTGTCATATAACTATATAAACTAAACTAAACATTCTCAAATAAATATTTGGCAATATTAAAGCAATCACTTTTCTAAGAATGGAAATGGAAAAGAAGAAAGCAATAAATAAAGTGAGTACTCATATCTTCTATTCAGGAAAGAAATATAAGAAAAAGAGACTAAATTACAAGTTGTTCAATGATGAATAAACTAAAAAAATTAACGTGTCAATGAAGAAATCAGGACAACAATCGAAAGAATAAAAATGAAATAAAGAAATAAAAATGTCCAGAAAGAAAGCAATTAGAATGGAAAACGGACAAAGAATATCAAATATATGGATAATTTAATTCCCCAAAGGAGAAAAACAAAACAATGAAACAGAACTACTATTTAAAACAGTAACTTAAGTCAGTTTTCCAGAAATAAAAGAAAACTTGCATCTATATATTGAAAGGGCCCACTGGGTACCTAAGAAAATTGATCTAGCATGATCAAATCTAAGGCATATCCTAGTAAGACTTTTGGACTTTATAGTCCAAAAACTTCCCAGTATTTTCGACCAAAATGATACAATGAGTTACAAGGGCAAGAGAAAAGCAATGATGAAGCAGCATTTTCAAGAAACTCAAGGAAAGAATGCGTGATCCAAGGATTTTATATCCTGCTGAGACATCCTTCAACTATCAAGACCCCTCCAAAAAAGTTTTTTTTAACATGCAAGAACTTAAGAAGTCCTGAGCAAGCTAGAACACACCCTTACACCATATACAAAAATCAACTCAAAATGGATTAAAGACTTAAACATAAGACAAGATACAATAAACCTCCTAGAGGAAAACATAGGCAAAACATTATCTGACATACATTTCAAAAATTTTCTCCTAGAAGAAATAAAAGCAACAATAAACAAATGGGACCTAATGAAACTTACAAGCTTCTGCACAGCAAAGGAAACCAGAAATAAAACAAGAAGAAAACCTACGGAATGGGAGAAAATTTTTGCAAGTGAAACCGACAAAGGCTTGATCTCCAAAATATATAAGCAGCTCATACGACTCAATAAGAAAAAAATAAACAACCCAATCCAAAAATGGGCACAAGACCTAAACAAGCAATTCTCCAAGGAAGACATACAAATGATCAAAAAGCACATGAAAAAATGCTCAATATCACTAATTATCAGAGAAATGCAAATCAAAACTACAATGAGGTATCACCTCACACCAGTCAGAATGGCCGTCATTCAAAAATCCAAAAATGACAAATGCTGGAGAGGCTGTGGAGAAAGGGGAACCCTCCTACACTGCTGGTGGGAATGCAGTTTGGTGCAGCCACTATGGAAAACAGTGTGGAGATTCCTCAAAATACTAGGAATAGACTTACCATATGACCCAGGAATCCCACTCCTGGGCTTATATCCAGAAAGAAATCTACTTCAGGATGACACCTGCACTCCAATGTTCATAGCAGCACTATTTACAATAGCCAAAACATGGAAACAGCCTAAATGTCCATCAACAGGTGACTGGATAAAGAAGGTGTGGTATATTTATACAATGGAATACTACTCAGCCATAAAATCCGACAACATAATGCCATTTGCAGCAACATGGATGCTCCTAGAGAATGTCATTCTAAGTGAAGTAAGCCAGAAAGAGAAAGAAAAATACCATATGAGATCGCTCATATGTGGAATCTAAAGACTCATGGACAGAGAATACAGACTTGTGGTTACCAGGCGGGTAGAGGGTGGGAAGGGATAGACTGGGATTTCAAAATTGTAGAATAGATAAACAAGATTACACCGTATAGCACAGGAAAATATACACAAAATGTTATGATAAATCACAGAGAAAAAAATGTGACAATGAGTGTGTATATGTCCATGAATGACTGAAAAATTGTGCTGAACACTGGAATTTGACACAACATTGTAAAATGATTATAAATCAATAAAAAATGTTAAAAAAAAAAAGTCCTGAGCAAATGCTGAGAAAACACACAATAAGTACTATATACCTAGTATTTATAATAGAGTTGAGACCAAATATATCAGCCATATCAATAAATATGAATGGAGTTTAATTTAATTATTAAAGGAAAATTTATTTACAGTTTGGCTCACAAAGCAAGATCCAACTATATACTTTATAAAAGGGACACATCTACACAAAAGTGATTCAGAAATGCTGAAAATTAAAGGATGAGCAAAGCAGGAGAAAGGAAACAATGAGAAAGCAAGGGTTCAGACATGGATACCTGGCCCAAAATGCATGACCTCAATTTAAGCATAAGGAAACATCAAATAAACTAAAATTGAGCAAGATTTTTATGAGATATTTGCTCTTTAGTCTTCAGAATTTTAAAAAAAAATATGTCAAGGGAATGGAAAACAAAGACAGACAGGAATTGTCCAGATTAAAGGAGACTAAAGAGACAGGACAACTAAATGGAATGTGTGATCCTGAATTGGACTCCACTGTCTGTTTCTGTCTCCGTCTCCGTCTCCATTTCCGTCTCCGTCTCTGTCTCTGTGTTTCTGTCTCTCTCTATATATATATGCAGCTCCATAGGTCATTATTGTAGTAACTGGCAAAATATTGACAAAACTTTTAAATTAAATATTATATCACTGCTAGTTTCTTTTTTTTAAAAATAGACTTTTTTTTTTAGAGCAATTTCAGGTTCACAAAAGAATTGAACAGAAAATACAGTCTGCACATAGCCCTCCCCACCCACACATACATACTCCCTACCCTCAACATCCCTCATCAGTGTGGCATATTTGGTACTTATACTGATGTTTTTGTGTGGTTATGTAAATGAATGTCCTTATTAGAAAATGCACATTGACATATTTAGGGTTAAAAAGACATCATATCTGCCATTTACTGAAAAATTATAGTAGTATGTGCCTGTGTGTGTGTAAGTAAAATGCCCAGGGGTTCTTTATACTATTGTTACAATTTTCTGTAAGTCTGAAATTAGTTCAAAATAAAAAATTTACAAAAATTAGTATCTAGGATATGAAAAAGGAAGTATTTGTCTCGGGTTCTGCAGGAAGGAATTCTGAGGAATTGCAAATAAAAAGAGGACCTCAAAACAGACCAAAAGTAAAAAAGTCATTTAAAGTCCTATACCTGGAGCCCACCTTACCTCCATTCTTCTTGTTAGGACAACTGGTAAGTCTTCTTAACTTTCAACCTAGTTCTAGTTATCTGTCACTCACAAGTGCCCAAAGCTAAAGGGTGGTGGATCTCAATATCACTCTGTTAACATTTAAAAGCCAGAGATAAGTTTGCCAGCTGACAAGAAACAAGAGTATCTATAAAATATGATTGTGACATTCCACAGTGGTAAGGTCACATATAAAAGACTCCTGAAAATGGTTCTTTTCTTTTTCCAGGTATTTTATCATATTTAGTACATATTGAAGTAGATGGAATGGAAGATAGGAGATCAGTTTATTTCCCTAAGCTTGGTTAAGACACAGACTCTAGAATGACCAACTGTGATGTGGAACAAGGTGCTTAACTTCTCTAAGCCTCAGTTTCCTCATCTCTAAAATAAAATAATGTGTGAAAAGCACTTGGAAGTGACTGGTGTGTAATAAGCAGTAATAAATGTTAGTGATTACTGTTTATTATTGAGAGGAACATAATTCTTTGTAGAGTGGTTATCTTTCAAGGTAAACAGAAAACTTAAGAGCAATTGTACACCATCTCGAGCTATGACAAGCCAGCTAACAACCAAATGATGGTGAGAGAGCAAAGAAATGATGCCTGATGTCTGGTCATTTCAATTCAGTGAAAGACTCACTTGGTGATTATGCTGTGTTCAAAATCTCAGTGAAGTCTGGAAGGTTGCTATCTTTGGGGAAAAGCATTATTGAAGGTTGGTAAAACACAGACCACACCTGAAAACTGCCAAGTGGCTTGCTCAAGAGATACTGAACAGGCGAGTAGATGCAAGGAATTGCCACATGGACTGCTAAGAGTATAATTATGACCTGGTTCTTGAAAATACATTTCCAGATGGATGGAAATTTCTTACCGTGAGAAAGTCTCAAGGGAAGCAGGGAGAGCCCTGGGAACAGAAAGAAGATGAAGGGTGATTTTGAATCTGGAAGTTGCAATGAGGTAGATGTAACTTCTAGTGTCGGGGGACTGACCTTAGATGGAAACCCAGGGGCCAGCAGGGCAGAGTGATTAAGAACATAGCCTCTAGACACACCTCTTGGGTTTCAAGTTTTTGTTCCACCACTTACTACATGTGTGACCTTGGTAAGTTACTTAGTGCTTTAGCTTTCTCCTCTTTACAATGAGGACAAAAGTATTACCTACTTCATGAAAATGTTGAAAGTAGAAAAATAATTAATATATATATAAAACACTTGGTGCGTGGTATTTACATTAATTATCATTATCATTATAAGAGACAAGCAGGACGTTAGTTCCTGATTGTTTTGGATGTTTATCTGTGCAGAGGCAGAGGCCAAGCCAGATGTTTCAGATCATTCACACCGAGTCTCCAGGAAACCACCATTTCTGGGTGTGGCTACCAAACATATTATATTATTTTGGTGCGTTTTCCTCTTTTAGCAACTGACTTATTGTGGCAAGACCAGAATATTATACAGCACATACAGGACAGCCACCTTACTACCCTTACCACAATTAGAAGGCTGATGAGTTTTGTTTGCTTATACACAGATTTCCTTTTAGACAACTAAGAAAAGAAATAATTTGTGAAGGTGTTTGGACATTTAGTCTGTATCCCTTAGACCCCAGGGTTCAAGGAATGCTTCCAGGAAGAAGTGATGCTCCCACTGAAAACTAAAGGCTGAGTAGGCCAGCCAGGGAAGAAGATGAGACAGGACATGTCAGATGGGGGAAGCGGAAAGTGTTCTTGACCACAAACATCCCACTTCTATGCTGTCCCCAGAGACAATGCCTCCTTAGTCAGGCTCCGGTGGAATGCCTGCAGTCCTCTAACTTTAGAGAAATGAACATCACTAACTACCTAGGAAGTCTTCAGGGACGCCAAAGGCCTGGATGGAGAATGCCTTCTCCCGTGTTCTCAGAGCCCCCCGTGCTGAGGCATACAACAGCACTGACTGCCCTGTATTACGAAGGTCCTCTTGCTCCCAGCACTAAGCACCAAACCCCTTGATGACAAGAACATGTCTCACTCACCTGGGCGTGCTCAGCACCTGGCATGGTCCCTAGTGCTTAGTAAGTGCTTCATGCATGTTTGATGAGAGAACAGCTCTCTGGGAATTTAGTTACGTGATCCTTCCTGAAAGCTCGCCAGGAATGGAGACAACTCCCTTGAGTCAGCCTCCTGCTTACACTTCAACGGCTCTCCCACTGCCTTGGGGATACAAGATGTTTAGCTTTGTCTCCTTGCTTCTTTCACAGAAGCACCGTGTTCAGCCACCCTAAACTCAACACTATTTCCAGAATGTACCTTTCTTGCCAATGAAAACACACTTCTTTTATTGTTTCCTTGCTCATGTAGGAGATTCATCCTTCAAAGTTCAGCTTACATTTATGTGAAGTCCTCCCAATTCTCCTTTCTCTTTGGCTTCCTTCCTTTCTCTAAATCTCTCCTCTACCAACTAACTTCTTTCTCTTTTTCTGATCAAGCTTTTTGGATACCACGACTACAGAAATTTTCATATTGAATGGTGATTTTTCTTTATGTTTCTCTCCTTTACAAGGCCAAGAACTCTTAGAAGGCAGAGAACGTGATGTATTCATCTCTGTAGCAGAGCAGAGCCTGACACATTGCAGTACACACATACAAAGCTCCAACTAACGTCCTATGGGCTTCCCTTCTGAGTTTAGCTTCCCTGGGGCAGTGTGAAGAAGTCTGTGCAAGCTTCAACTCACTGCAGCAGACAGCCTCTCCCCTTGCTTTCTGCCCCAGATTCCTCCAGGATCCCAGACACCGAAAGGGGTCAAGGGTGGGACCTCCTCAGCCTTCAGGCATGTGGAGCCTAAAGGAGAGGAAGACGTTAACAACCATAGGCTGGCCCTCCTCCACGGGGGACTGGAGCCCTCGGATAATTGCTTCACCCTATCATCCTTTAGGAGACAATCCCAGCAAACAGCCCCAGCAGAAATGAGTTTCCATTGCCCACAGTGAGGTCCTCCATAATATGCTCTTACATTCATTGGCTTTTCTTCTTTTCCTCTCCTCTTTCTACTTGCTCACTTCTGTTCCTTAGGATCACTTCCCAAAGATATTACTTGTATGCAATTCTTTGTCTCAGATTCGGCTTTTTAAGGGAACACAGGTAGCATTCAAAAATATTTTTGGAATAAAAGAATAAATAATGGAAAAAATCAATGAGGCAATGAGCGAAGAAATAGTTACTATGTATTTAGCATGCTATGGGTTCTTATACTTTGTATTCTGTTATGCTTTGTTGACTCCAACCGAGAGAATGAGAGCTGGAAACCCATGCTAGATGGTTCTGCTGGAGAAGCCAGGCTGCCAGTCACTCCTCCTTCCTTCCTCTGCCTCCAAGAGAAGCCAGTGTGTGTTTCTGAGTGCTCACACTTCCTGAGACTCACATTTCCTAAACTTGAGGCAGTTTGTTTCTGATGGGGATGTGAGAAACTGAAGCCCCAGGATATGACCAAATTAGCCTTTGGCCAACAATAGCAGACAAAAGTTAGTATATTTTTCACAGCTTGATTAGAAGAGTTTGCATCTGAGAAGGGCAGTATTATTACATCTGACTTTCTGGATTGCAGCTGGGACATTGTCCTCCAGACCACTCGCCGCAGAGACTCCGCTCCAGCTGACAGCACGTGTGTTTCTTCACTCCGACCCAGAGCTGTCCTCCCGCCTGAGTACTTTTCCGATGCCAGTGCCCTCACTCCCCTGCTGCCTCCATTTGCTGCCTGAGCTTCTTTTCTCTCTACTGTCCTTTTACTTCAGCTGGCACGACTCTGCTATGGTCTTTAAAATTTGTCCCCAAACTTAAGTTTTCTTAATTCTAGCTCCTTTCAGAAGTGGTCAAGGGGCCCTTGAGTTTATCTGAGAGTCAGGAGTACCAAAAAGAGGCAGCATTTTGTAAACTCCTATTTCCCCTTGGCTGGTGGACCACCGGGCACCAGAATCACTTAGGGCGCTTGTTAAATATACAGATCCCTGGGACCGACCCCAGAACTACTCCGTCAGAATCACTGGTGTTTGCGCTTGGGGGTCTGCATTTTTATCAAGTACTCCAAGTGACTGTTATGCACATTCAGGTTCAAGAGTCCCTTTAATTTGTTCTTGTCTGTAATTTTTCTATAACATTTGCTCCTCTTTTCTCATGAGAAGGTGCAAAGGGCTCTGAAATATCTATTCCAGTACAGCTTTTAAGCAAAGCCAGAACCAAAGCAGATTTTCTATGCAGATTTTCTCATTAAATACAAGGTCAAGGAAGTAATTGCTCACTTACCTTCCATGGTAGGTGACCACGAAGACTCTCTTGTTTATGGCACATTGTGTTGTAGCTGGTTGGTTATTAAGTAGGAGGGGGGCTAACCTAGCTCAGAAACTTGTAATCCTGTTACTGATTAGAATCACCTGGAGAGCTTAAAAATGCAATGTCCAAGCCCTCCTGTCTAGATATTCTGATTCGATTGGTTGAGGTGATACCTGTTTATTTTAAAAGCTACCTAGGTGAACCTCAAGCTAAAGTAAAGACCTGCTGTGTAGTTACTAAGGGCATGGGACTGATGGTTGTTTTGCATTAGAGGTAAGAATTTCTTTGGTGCAAAAGATGGAAATGACTATGCCAGGTTGAGGGAGATATATGCCATGATGTGGAGGCACAGGCTTATGGAGAGGTCTAGAAGGCAAGTCGATTCAAATTCAGTTAGGCCTCATCACCAGGAAAGCATATACATGGAGATATCTACACTCATATCCATCAGTTAGTCAGTTTCTGATGAAGGGCCTTCACTGAGATAAAACTTTAGCTTTTAGCCTTCATGAAATGACATTTGAAAATATTCCTGAACTTATTCAAAATGGCAGGGAATATATAATTTACTAAACTACTTGGTAATGAACCTTGCAATAGATTTCTTTCATTTGGGTATCAAGAAAAAGTCTATATCTCATAATACAATTTCATGTTTCCATTACATGAAAAAGAGTATTACATGGTCCACGATGTTTTATTTTTTGACTTTGACTATTAGGAATCTCAGTGTTAATTTTAGGTAATTTTAATTTTAGTTCATTTTGGTGCTCACATTGGGCTTCAGATGAAATTTTCTCTCTCTACTCTTTGTGTTCTTTTCTTTTTTTTTTTTTTAAATATGGAATGCTTCACAAATTTACGTGTCATCCTTGTGCAGGGCCATGCTAATCTTCTCTGTATTGTTCCAATTTTAGTATATGTGCTGCTGAACCGAGCACTCTTTGTGTTATTTTCAACATTTCTTTTCAATATGTATTTTGATTAACCAAGTTAATACGTACTTTAACACAGAATGTATCTAATTCCTTTTTGGAAATAGACAAATATTACCCTTTATATCCATCCACTTTTCATAGTTACATCCATACCAAGGCTATGAGGATCCACAGGATTTCTGGCTCCTGCCCATTCTCTGACCTCATGCCCTATCACTCCCCTTTTTTGCACTCCACCCCTTCAGTTACCCAACATACCAAGCTCAGTCTTCTTCGTCCTTCTTTTACTTGGATTTTCTCTTCAACTAGAATGGTGCTTCCCAATGCTCTTCACAGCCTGCAACATACAGAAAATGGTAACATTTGAACAACACACTGGAGTAAACAGAGGAGGCGACTGACCACAAGGGGGTGACTGGTCAGAGGCTTTGCTGCCCCAGGCTTTGCCCTGCTGGCCCAAAGGCTGAGAAGATCAGTATGTTATTACAGTACACCACCAAAGAGATCTTTGAATGCCTGTCTCCTTTGTACTATTCGAGTCTCAACCTAAATGTCACTTCTTCAGAGAAGCTCACCTCACCAACCTCACAGGAGTAAGACCCCTTCAGCAACTTCACCAAACTGCTCAATTTTATCTTCACCATAACATTATCAGCACCTGCAATTATCTCAGTTATTTCTTTATTATTCACTTGTTTCTAGTTTGTTTCTACTAGTTTCAGTATGAAGTGACTGAGTGTAGGAATACTTGAAGGTCTTATTAATCATTATGTACAAAAAGCCTAGAAAAAATAGTAAATACTCAATAAACATGGCAGACTGATGGGAAAATGGTTACTTGGCCAGGATATTTCCCATTCTCAGATGAGGCTTCACCTAGTGTGGCTTGGAAACATGGTTCAGTGGTTGCAGTAAGGCAACGACTCTGTCTTTCTATCTTTATAGTCTTATTGGATGGTATGCTGCCTGGCTCATGCAATAAGTTCTTGTTGTGTAAATGAATGAAGGGAGGAAGGAAGGAAAGAAAGAGGGAAGGAATGAAAATAGGAAGGAAGAAAAAATGAAAGGAAGAAAGGCAAGGATAATTGAAGACAAACTTCAACTTCTTTGGTCTGTTTTCAAGTTTTGGAAATTTTCATCCGGTGCTAGTAGCAGTTTAGTCTGAACACTGGATAATAATGTTAGGGGCCTTCTAACTGATGCAGCCAGGCTAATATGAGGTACCCATCATGTGATCTAGGGCAAATAACTTAATCATGAGGACCCTCAGTTTCCTTTTCTGCACATTAAGTTTGGGTTAGGTGAGCCCTGCAGTCCCTTATCATTTTGAAATGTCTGCTATTTTAATTGACAGAAAATCAGAAAGGGGATGCTGAGGAAGTTATCAAGCAGATAATCCAGATAGTAGCCAGGATCCTTGAAGGGGGACCAGAGGCTGCTATTTAAAAATATGATGACTAGGAAAGATCCAGGGAGCCCGAAGGGCATGTTTTCAGGGAGGTTGGGCTTTCTACCTAGAACAACTACGCTGCCCTCTCTCTCTGCCCATGTACTGCTGAGCAGCACCTTCTCATTAGTTGGTGATCTTTAGTGAATGAGCAACAACAGCTGCTCAGGTCAGGTAGCTGCATGCAGGAAGTGTTCTAGGGTAGAGAATTCTATTTTCTCATTGTACTCAAGTATTTTAGAAACAAACAAGCAAAAGGCCTTACTAGGCCTCCACTTATTTATTTATTTGAAAAATTGTATAGGCGCAGGCTGTTGTGAACGTTAAATAAAACATTGCATGGAAAGGGCCTAGTATAGAGTTAGGCATATAATAAACACTTAATCATGCTGGCTACCACTGTTATTACATTATGCAAGTCATGAGCTAGAAGCCAAAATATTTAATCCCAAATACCAGCATTTGATTCCATTTCTTTCTGCTGCAGATAGAGCAGTTGGCTACGAAGTCCAGAGGAGAAGATCCAGAGCTGTGTATGATGACAGTCATCTTCTTCAATTAAAATGCCTCCGTATATTAATAACCCCAGCTGTGTTTCCCAAACAATTTGGAAAAGCTGCAAAATCCAAAAATAAAGCAAAACAAAGAGATACTCAGTCTGGAGGCAAATTTCAATTTTAGATTTCTTACAGAAAAAAAGATTGTTATCGTGTTTGAGATTAAAAATATATCAACATTGCATTTAGTAACAATCAGTTACTGTGGCACACTCAACTCCTCATCTATGTCTCTCTAACAGGAGAAGATATTTTGAACATTTACATCTTCAGAGAACCATCATTTTGTTTATTTTTGTTTTGTATTTCATTATGTGATGGGCCTGGAATAAGTGATTTCTCATGCACAATAACAATTATTGAAAGGTGTAGCTCTTTTTTGTTTTCAAGATGGAATTAGGAATTAAGAATATAATAATTTTAGAAGACAAGATATTCAGTTTCAAAATGGATGAACACTGCTAATAATGAGGTCTAAAAACTTTTCAAAACGTTAGTTCTTGGATAATTTTAAATAAAAAATTATCTTTGATAAAACATCAGTAGTAATTTTTTACTAATTTTAGTTTAGTTTAAAGATGCTCTTTTCCATTGAAATTTTAAGTAATTGACTATAAACTCAAATACTGTCATTTACTATAAATTCTCTATATTCATTTTACATTAAGGAAGTTAATTATGTGTATCTTTTTTAAAATATAAAAATTTGAGTTACTATTTATGCATATTAACTTACAATTCTTTTCTTTTTGGAGAAAAAGTATATTTCACATTAATAGAAAAGCTGAAGAAAGCCCAAGATAAAAAATATTTTGGAAAACTACTTAAAATTTTAATTTTACTAACATTTATTGACCACTTAAGATACAAGGAACTCCAATAAGTTCTTTAATTGCATTATTTAAGCTTGATGAAACCCATTAAGGTAGAAATTTTTCTATCTTCTGGTAAACTTTGCAGGCTCTATATTCAAAACTTTTCCCCACTGCAAAATATTAAATAATGATAGATAAGCTATAACTACCAGGCAGAAGTGAGCGCTCAAGAAATTAAGGAAAATCTTCAGTAACCAAAAATGACAGGAACAAAAGCCAGAGTAATAAGCCAACACCAAAGTTATAGATACCTTACAGACAATTTGCTGATCAAAGGTGCCTAAATTCTGAAGTTTCAGTGAAACAGAACAACTCCTAAGGCACAGAAAATATGGCTGGGGTAGGAAGTTGAAATGAGACAGCTACAGAAGCTAGAATCTTCAAAGAACTTCAGTAGAAACAATGTCTCTTCCTGGCTTGAATCCTATACAGGGATACAGACTCCTCTGATAGTAACTAGCCATAAATGATGCTCTCACCTGAGATAGTAAGCCTACTGTGGTACGTAACAGAAGGAAAAATAAGTCTTCCTAAAATAATGTCGATTTAACCAAGATTCTCAGCATCCCCAAAAACAAAGATTAGTCAAATATAAACTCATAAGATAAAATCACCAATCACAATAGTATCCAAGCCAGCATGAGTGAGACTCAGCAGGAAAGAGAATTAGACAATCAGGGACACAGATAGTGGAATAATCAGAGGAAGAATAAAAAACAAAGATACTTAAAATGTTAACACAAAAAATAAAATTACAAACTGAGCAAGAAAAAAAGGTCCACTGAAATAACTAGACACGTTAGAAAAATAAGACATATAAAAGTTATGAAAGTAAAACATATAGTTGAAATTGAAAACTTCAAGGATTGGTTAAATGGCAGGTTAGATACAACTGAAGAGAGAATTAACAGTGTAGAAGGTGGATATAAATTAACCAGAATATAGCACTGGAGGAAAAATTGAAAATATGACAGAGAAATTAAGACACATGGAAGATAGGAGGAGAGGTTCTTTTAGCATAGTTAGAATTTCAGAAGAAAAGAATAGAATGAATGAGGGAAAGGCAGTATTTGACAAATTAATAAATAAATGAAACAGAATTTTCCAGAATTAATGGAAATTATGACTCTTTAGTTTTAGGAAGCAAAATAAACCCCAGGAAAACTGAAAAAAAATTTTACTTCCAGACTCACTGAGGTAAAATTGCAGAACACACACATGCAAAAACCTAAAACCCCAGGATCTTAAAGGTAGCTTTAGAGAAAAGGAAGATTATACATACATAAATGACAGACAGCAGCTTTCTCATCAACAGCAGCAATGCAAGGCAAAAATATTAAAGTAATTTCTTTTAGTTCTGAGAGTCACAGAGGTGTCAACCTCCAATTATGTTTGCAGCTAAATGAGGGAGAAATCAAAATATTTCAGTCAACAGAATATCAGGAGAGTTTACTACTAATAGACCTTCATAAAAGAAATTTCTAAAGGACGATCTTCAGGCTGAAGGAAAATAATCCCAGGAGAAGTATCTGAGATGCAAGAAGAAATAGTGATCAAATAAATTAGTAACCACATGGGAAAACATAAACAAATATTGAGTGTATAACAATAAACATGCATAATTAAGGGAATAAAAATTGAAATTATTGACAAAACTACTTACTTCACACATTTACCTTGGATGGAGATAATCTGAATCAAATTATTTAAAGGTGCTTATATGATTTGAGAGGTAGTAAAGAACATGAATAATCTCTATACTTTAAGTTGTTTAGTCATGTTAAAATATTAAGGAAGGTCATGACTAGAACATAGAACTTTATACAATAGAGGAAGAAAATTAATTTTGAAACTCAGCCAGCAGAACAGACACCAGGAATAGGTACAAGGTGAGATAGGATGAATATGAAAACAGATAATGATATAATGAAATAGCTTCCACTACATGAATAGTCATAGTAAAATTAAGACTAAACTCACCTGCTAAAACATAAAATATTTTCAGAATTGGAAAGAAAAGAATTATGATATTTTTTTACAAGGGACTCACCTCAAACTTTGAAGACAGAGAAAAGATGAAAGTTAATACATGGAATGAGAAATACTAGGTGAACACTCACGGAAAAGAACTGGTATGAACAAAACAGACTTTAAGGTAATGAATAGTGTTAGGGATACGGAGGGTAAACATTTAAGGCAGCAGGAACAGATACTAATTGTAATTCCATGTGTACCTATTTGAAAGTATATAAAGCAAACAGTGACAGAACTACAAGGAGAAGCTGACAAATCTCCTGTCCTTATGAGAAGTTACTCTATCCTATCCTATCTCCTTACTAATTTTTGTCTACTTGATCTATCAGCATCAATGTTTATCAGAAGGTGATCAAGTAGACAAAAATTAGTAAGGATATAGAAACTCTGAACAACACAATTAGCAAGCTTGATCAGAAAGATATGAATAGAGCTACATGTATCATAATTAGATGATTTCTCTTAGTCTGATAACTGATCATGTACTAGGCAGTAAAAATCAATGTCAAATTTTAAAAGAATTGGTGCATTTTACTTCACACTCTCTGATAATGATGAAATTAAATTACAAATCAATAATAAAAGATTGCTAAGAACAACTTTGCTTAATTGGCATTTAAAAGTATGCTTCTAAATTGCACAGTTTGGAAATCACCATGGACAGTATGAAATAGAATTGAATAGAATAAGTAACTTGTTGATGAAGAATCGAAAGGAAAGGCTCAAACAAATAATTAATAAGGGTCAAAACAAGAGATTCTAAAGGAAAGAATCAAAAGGAAAAGGCTCAAACAATTAATAAAGATCAAAACAAGAGATTCACTGCAGATACAAGAAAGATAATTAATTTAAACAACTTAGTGAAGATGGAAATCTTGCAAAAGAAAATTATAACTTAACATTGATTCTAGAAGTATTATAAAGCCTGAATTATTCTATAGTCACTAAATAAATTACCTCAGGAATTAAACACATACCTATCAAGAAAAACCAAGCCCAAATGTTTTAAGGATGAATTTTACCAAACAGTCAAAGGACAGATAGTTAAGGTCTTATAAAAGCTATTCCAGAGACTAGCAAAATGAAGGAATACTCTATATTTCATTTTTAAGAGGTCAGTATAACTTTTGGTACTGTTGTCAGAGTAGGACAGTACAAGAAAGGAAACTTACAGGCAAATCTCACTTGAAGATTTAGATGCAAAACCTAAAACCCAATATTAGTAACAAAGTATCAGTAATTTAAACCTAAAACAAAGTATAAGAAAGGAACAGAATAGGAAATAAAATTTCTTTAAGCTGATTGAGCATACCTTTCATAAATCCACTATGTGGTACAGCATTAGATGTATCCTCTCTAATATCACAAATGAGATGAGTATACTATCTATCCCTGCAACTCAAATTTTAAACTGCAGCTCTAGCCAGGTCATTAGGAAACAAAAAAGCAATTAAGTGCAAAAACCTTAGAAAGTTTTGCTGTAATATTTGTAGATAATTTGGTTGTCAACACAGAAAAACAAAATCTATAGATTATTAAAATTAACCAAGTACACAGAAGTAAAACCAATGAGATAACTTAATCACATTCTTATATATCAGCAAAAATTGAAAATATAATTTAAAAAATATACCATTTACATTAGCTACCATCTACACAATCACAAATACAATAACAACAAAATAAGATATCTAGAGGAAAAAATCTACCACAAGCTGTTCAAGTCATTAATGGAGACAACTAAAAACTACTGAAAGGCAAAAGAGAGCTACATAAATGGAAAGTTACATCATATTCACGGATAAGAAGACTCAATAACATAAAGATGTCTGTTCTTTTGAAATTATCACATAATTTCAATACAATTCCAATAAACTTCCACAACAATTTTGGGTACACATATAGGGGTAGGTTGGAAAAGTTGATTCAAAGTTAATACGTAACAGTAAAGGGCTAGGTATAGCGAAGAAATTTCAAGGAAGAATAAAGTAAAGAGGATTATCTATCACACATCAAATTTGTTGTAAAAGTTAAGATGTATTTTTGGAACAGAAACAGACCAATGGAAGAGAATAGAGAACCCAAAAGCAAACTTATGTGTTATGTTAAAACAAGATGTATGACAGAAGAGACTACATACCGGGGAGCGGGGGGAAGAATGGACTCTTAGATGAATGGTACTGGGTAATTTTTTCACTCCTACAGCAAAAATTAAACTGGATTCTTACCTCACACAATATACTCAAAAGCCAAGTCTAGGTGAAGTCATGAACTAAATATGAAGCTCAAAAAAATTTTGGCTGCTATCTTTATAACCTCAAGGCAGACAAAGATTTCTTAAAGACAGAAAATGCATGGAACAATGGGAGAAATATCCACTTACATTAAACTGAAAAATGTAAATTCATCAAAAGACACTTTTGAAAAGTGACAAGTTGAGCCCAAAATTGAGAGAAAATATTTTCCATAATACAAATGACAAAAGATTAATACCCATAATAGATAATGGGCCTCAAACATAGTAAGTTTAGAAAAACAACCAAGAAGTCAGTTTAAAGGCAAGCAAAAGATATGGTGCAGATATTTTATCTGAAATGAATCACAGTGAAGAAACATAGAACACTCAACTTTGACGAAGCAATAGGAACTTAGACACTTTTTAGTGGTTGTGTTAGTGTCCTCAGGCTGCCATAACAATCTGGGTGCCTTAAATCAACAGAAATGTATTGTCTCAGATTTCTGGAACCTAGACATCTGAAATGAAAGTGTTGGCCTCGTACAAACTCCCTGAGGGCTCTAGGTGAGATGCCACCCCACCTGTTTGTCTAAGCTCCTGGTGAACCAACAGTCCTTGGCACTACTTGGCTTGTGGCAGCATAGCTCCACTTTCTGTCTCTGTGTTCACATGGGAAAGCACCTGTCACTATCATCTGATAATTTCCTACAACAAAAATACTGCCTTTTGGTTTTTACTGTATTTTAAACATTTGGGGGATCTCTAAATTTCAACTATTTACTTTTTGCTTTTTGAACAAATGATTGAGCTCCCAGAGAAGGGCAGAGTCCTTTTCTTCCATGATTATTGAACTTTTGTTAGCATGTTCACCCCTTTTCCCCGTAACTTCTCATTTAAGTCAAGAAGTTCCAGAATGCGGAGGCCACATCTTTCTTCACTTGTTCTGTACTCAGAACTTCCTAAAGAATTGGATCTTACCAAATACTTTAAAGACTAGGGGGAATGTCAGATCTGAAACCTAGCAGGACTCTGCTGGGCCTTCCCAGTGACAGACCACCACCCACCCCGCCCCCCTGCCACCGTGTCCCCTGCTTCTTGTTCATAGAAAAGCTTTAGCCTCCTAAGCCTTCCTGAATTCCAAAGAGCATATTTAATCAGAGAAATGAGAAAATGCAGAAACCAAGGAAAACAGTCAAGCAAGATAAAATAGTAATTAAACAGTTTAGTCATAAAATAAAGTCAAGGGTCTTTAGTTCCCCCTTAAGGGCTATAGATAATATCTTGAGTCATATCCTTCAGTTGTCTCACAGATTCTAAAACTCCTACCAGGTAGAAGACGTTAACTGCCAACCACTAGCACACAGACCTGAGACTGGTCGGAACCCAAAGGTTGATGATGTTGACTCCAGAGATACCACCCGGTTACCTCACCACCAGTCAATCGGAAGAATGTCCACCAGTTGATCAGGCACCCTCCAACCCTCTCTCTCAGACTGTCTTTAAAAAGCCTTCTCCGAGAGCCATCAGGGAATTCAGGTCTTTTGAGTGTGAGCTGCCCATTTTCCTTGCTGGGCCCCATGCTGGGTGCCTTGAAATAAATGCTATACTTTCCTTCACCACAACCCACTGTCTGTAGATTGGCTTTGTTGCCAGTTCAGCGAGGGGACTCAAGTTTAATTCGGTAACACATCCACGTGCAAATTGTTTTTAAAATAAATCCTTACCTGAAAGGGTCTTGATGTTTTTTCAAGTACTTGCCCACCTAATTCGTTTCTCCACACTTCTCAGCAATTATCAGTAGAGAGAGAATATTATTACTTTGCATCACTATTACTACTATTATTGTTTGACCTTTATTGGTGGTTTTTTTATGGGCCAAAAAAGTATATCAAATCACTTAATCTTCACAAGTCTATTTTACACCCATTTAATTACTAAGGAAACAAGAGGGTTAGTTAACTTGCCCAAGGTCACATACCTAGTAAACACACGTTACTTTTTCATTTTTCACTCTCTCCATGCTGTGTTTTCAGCATGTGTATTAAATGAAACAAACCAGTCTTACAGTCCTCAGGAGCAGAGACTCGAGCTTCCATTCTTTGTGTTTTGCCAGTGAAAACCTAGTGCAGTTCTGCCCTCCAAGAAATGTCTGCCATGCAAAAATAGAATTGAAGGAATAATACCATCCAAGGAAGGTGGATGGTGAGAATTAGATATATAAGAAAACGGTACTCAATTTTAAAGGCAAATTTTTTTCTCTTGCATTTTGGTTGCATTTCTTTAAAGAGGACTGGTTAGTTCTTATTGATAATCAGAAGACATAATTTCCTAAATTATCTAAGCAAAAATTTCTCCTTGACTTCTTTTTTTCCCCTTAATGAATTCCAATTAAAAATTCAGCTTTGGAAAAAACTACAATTTCCTTGTTGCTTTGGTATTTGGAGATTGGGAGAATCAAATTCAGAATGGTATTTTTAATTAAAAAAAATCTATCCTAGTTTTAATTACTTGAAAAAAATAAATTTTAATAAGAATTTTAAAAAATCACTTTTGTAATCTCTTAAGCAAATTTTCAACCCTTTCTTATATAGGTTATTTCCTCATTAATAGAAATATCACCCATAATTTGGAGATTATGGGTGAACATAATTGTATTGAGAAGACCCAAGCATTGTAGAGCTTTCAGTAATGATAGGACAGTCGGGTTTTATATCAAAACTTCAGCCTAACATCTTTTTAATCTTATGTCCCTGGTCAAAGAACTACATTGAAATTCTGGGCTTGTATCAAATTTCCTGTGAAGATGTTAAAAATCTTTATCTCCCATAAACTATTTTAGAGAAATTTCACATAATGGATGATGATGTGTCATATCCCAGATCCATAACTTACAAGTCTATCCTTGCATCTAGTAAATTCAAGTAAGAAATAAAAGCAGAATGACTGGAAGTTTTGTTTTCAAATGGTATCATCAATACTATCTGCTTTTAGGCTAGCTTTTCTTCAGGCCAATTTTAGAGGCCATGAAGAACAACAGCCTGATTCTTTATCCAGGATCTTTGGTTTGCACCATTTTCTTCTGACATATCTGGGATTCTGTATTGTTAAGGGTTAAACATAGAAGAATTGGCAAAGTGTTAATATGAAGAAATGCAACATCATTGTGCTTTTAATATATATCATGTTATTGGTTCAATAAAAAGTTTCACATAATTATCTGTTAGTCACTTGAAGGCTTTGAAACCATAGTCATTGAGACATATCCTTTTATACTTCTGTTTTCTTCCTAGCGTTCATAAGAGTGCCTAAACATTTTTGTTGCAAATTTTAAGAAATGAAATGTTTAAAATATTAGGTACATTATTTCTAAGAAAAACATGAACTACTTGAGATTTTTTCAACTTCAATTAAAGAACTGTGTTGTAGAATATTAAAGCAGAATAGTGAATGCCAGATCTCATGAATATTACCAACACCAGGTTCATAGCATTTTAGCTTTCTTCAAAAGAAAACATAAATTTGTCAGTTAGTAAACAATTTGGGTTTAGTAGTAATGAATGCATAATTGCTGACTGGCATATTTACTGACCAGCACTATGTTAATATGTGCTAAATTTGACACAACTTCTATTAAAGTTTATACTTGATATGTAAATACTTATTTTAAAAGATCAAGGGGGTAGAGGGTGGGAAGGGATAGACTGGGATTTCAAACTTGTAGAATAGATAAACTAGATTACACTGTATAGCACAGGGAAATATACACAAAATGTTATGATAAATCACAGAGAAAAAAATGTGACAATGAGTGTGCATATGTCCATGAATGACTGAAAAATTGTGCTGAACACTGGAATTTGACACAACATTGTAAAATGATTATAAATCAATAAAAAATGTTAAAAAGATCAAATTTCTTTAATTTTTCTCTTTGTTTATGTTATCAACTATGTTTCCAAACTTTTACCTCTGGAGAATCCAAATTTTAATTATTTTCCTGTTAAAATGTTTCAGAATGCAACTATATTTTAACAAAGCTATTTAATCTCGTGTATGTGAGATTTTAAAAGGGAAAATGAGTACCTTCACAAATTAAAAGAATTAAAAAAGACTTCTTCAGAATCTTTAGCCAGTATCGCCATGTATACTTACCTCTTTCTTTTCAGTGCCATGAATCATTGTAAGTGCCAGGTTCATTGTTGTGGCATGCTGAAATGATTGAGTGGGAATGGTGCCCAGCACTGCACAGTAAAATAATCAATCTCCAAACACACTGTCCTGTGCTGCATACATCTGCCCAACTAGATATTCTTTGATGCTTTGTTGATTGCTCTTGTGCTTGGTGAAGAATTCAGAACTCAAATTTGAATACAATATTAAGACCATTACTATTTGTAGTGAATCTGTGCATGCAATCTAGAGTCATCTATTTTTGGAATTGCATCCTGCACTCTTCCTTTCCTTCAGTCATGTAATCAGAATGTATAAGTGGACTTTGTTGTGTTATATGCTTATTCTAGTGGATTAGAAATCCCATTCTTTATCTAGGTTCTAATGGGATTAAATTCAGATTTCTTGGTAAAGGAAACAGCTTAAAACCAGCCAACCAATAGCAGTCGCTTTATTTTCTATGTTAAGTCATCCCCATTTGGAAAATCCAATACTGTTTTTGCCCCCATTGGTTAACGTGTGCAAACTGAGTTCCAAAGTGCACCCTCTGTTAGCACAAAACCAACACAAATGAAGGTGTTTGCCTAGGTCTATTAAGACCCCATTTCTAGACAGAACTTGTGAATGACAGATGCTTTCAAAAATATCTAGAAAATGTAAGTCTTGATATACATGATTAAGAGCAAAAGAAGACACAAAGAAATTTTTCAAGAAAATAGGGAAAAAATACAAAATTTAATGTTACTTTTCTTTTAATAATCATCTTTTTCTTTCTTGAAGTTACAGAATTACCTCAATTCCTGCTTACTTTCTGCAAGTTTCTAGATGGCTCTCTAAAGCATTTGCCAGAAGGTGGCGACAAAAGTCCTGATTGCCCAGACCTGTCCCAGGTGCTGATCCCAGTTTCGAAGCCCTAGAGAAACTGGTCAGCGATCGCCAAGTTCTCCCTAAAGGTTTGCAAGCTCTGGTAAGAAAAGCAAAGGGCCATTAAAAAAACAAAACAAAACAAAACAACAACCCGACCTCATTTACAACACAAAGGCAAACTATTCCCTTCTCTAAATTCACTTGCCACAAAGCTATGGGAGGGAGATGGCAATGTTCACTGAAATTAAAAAGGCAATGGTGAGGGAAAGGCAGGTTTGTGTGTGTGTGTGAGTGTGTGTGGAATACATACCGAATTGATTTTTTCTTTCACTTTGAGATGCAGCTGTTTACCTGTCCGTTGACACACCCTTTATAATTGCTTTCTCCCCCAGTTTCTCAAGGTTAAAAAAAGTCACAGGCAATATCCTCCCCAAAAGAGTCGGCCTGTATTGTGAGATGATAAACGGGGGTGGTTTTTAAAAAGCTAAGACACATTCCATCTTCTTTCCATCAATTAGTAATAATAATTTACAGACTGACCAGGGCTGTCCATCTCCCCATTCGGGCTCCGTGTGCCTCCTTTTCTCATTTCCTATTGCCACTCCGTGATGCTGACTCTCCTTAAGAATCGGACAGAAATACGAAGCAGCGGGTAATTAGATTTTTCTCCCCTCAATTTTGGCTGGGTGGGAGGCGGAGTTATTTATTGTAATGTTGGTCTGACCGGCGGATCCGCTGTGTGTAAGCGAATTCTGAGTCTCTTGTCGACAAAAAGGGAATTGAACGCAAAGAGGCTGAGCTAGAGGGAGAGGAGGGCGGGGAACCAGGGGGAAAGAGACACCAGGGGTTGGGGAAGTGTTAGGAAAGGAGAGTTAGCGTAGGAGGGAGGGAGACGGGCTGTCGGAGCAGCACACGGAGGGATAAAGAAAGGGGAGTGAGAACCGAGAGGGAGACCGAAAGGGAAGGATAGTGGGAGACAGAGGGAGACGGAGGAGACTTACAAGAAAGAGAAGAGAGGAGAGGAGAGACAGGGAGGAGGAGAAGGAGAGGAGGACTGGAGAGTGACTGTGGAGGATGGTGTTTCTCTATTCCAGATACTTCTAAGATTGGAGACCCTTTTGGTAGTGGGGAGACTCCGGGTCTGGCAGCCAGTTAGGCAGCGGCAAAGTAAAATGTACAGCGAGAGACAGACGTTCTGGCCACCTCTCCGCGTCTCAGAGATCCCGGAGCTGTTCTCCGGCCAATTCGTCTCTAAGCTGGAGTCTCTGAGCGCGCTGGACTACGAGAGCCCAGGGAGCGACTAGAAGCTCGCTGCCCCGCGGAGATGCCTTCGCCTGAGCAGTAAGAACTTCCTGCTTGAGTCCCTGCATCCGCTCCCTCCTGAAACTCCCCAGGACAGAGGGGAGGAAGACCCCAGGGGGAGGGGGGAGGGGGATCCTGGCGCAGCTCTTTCTCCCCTCCCCTCCCCCGCCCGGCACGCAGGCATGGATCTGCTCAGCTTTGGACAGGGCAACAACACCACGTCGCCCCAGGGTCCCTTCGGGATACGCGGCAACGCTACTGACATCTCCGACGTGACCTTCAGCTACCAAGTGATCACTTCTCTCCTGCTGGGCACGCTCATCTTCTGCGCGGTGCTGGGCAATGCGTGCGTGGTGGCCGCCATTGCCCTGGAGCGCTCCCTGCAGAACGTGGCGAATTATCTCATAGGCTCACTGGCCGTCACCGACCTCATGGTGTCGGTGCTGGTGCTGCCCATGGCCGCGTTATACCAGGTGCTCAACAAGTGGACTCTGGGACAGGTCACCTGTGACCTGTTCATCGCCCTCGACGTGCTGTGTTGCACCTCGTCCATTCTGCACCTGTGCGCCATCGCGCTGGACAGGTACTGGGCCATCACGGACCCCATCGACTACGTGAACAAGAGGACGCCCCGGCGCGCCGCTGCGCTCATCTCGCTCACTTGGCTCATTGGCTTCCTCATCTCCATTCCACCCATGCTGGGCTGGCGCACCCCTGAAGACCGCTCGGACCCGGACGCATGCACCATCAGCAAGGACCATGGTTACACTATTTACTCCACCTTTGGCGCCTTCTACATCCCTCTGCTGCTCATGCTGGTTCTCTACGGGCGCATTTTCCGAGCCGCGCGCTTCCGCATCCGCAAGACAGTCAAGAAGGTGGAGAAGAAAGGAGCCAACACCCGCCTTGGGGCGTCACGGACCCCGCAGCCCAAGAAGAGTGTAAATGGCAAGCAGGGGAACAGAGACTGGAGGCAGGGCATAGAGAACAAGGCAGCAGGGCCTCTGTGCGCCAACGGCGCCGTGAGGCAGGGCGAAGACGGCGCCGCCCTGGAGGTGATCGAAGTGCACCGGGTGGGCAACTCCAAAGAGCACCTGCCGCTGCCCAGCGAGGCGGGTACTGTCCCCTGCGTCCCCGCCTCCTTCGAGAAGAAAAATGAGCGCAACGCAGAGGCCAAGCGCAAGATGGCCCTGGCCCGCGAGAGAAAGACGGTGAAGACGCTGGGCATTATTATGGGCACCTTCATCCTCTGCTGGTTGCCCTTCTTCATCGTGGCCCTAGTTCTGCCCTTCTGCGAGAGCAGGTGCCACATGCCAACCCTGTTGGGCGCCATAATCAACTGGCTGGGCTACTCCAACTCTCTCCTCAACCCGGTCATTTACGCCTACTTCAATAAGGACTTCCAAAACGCGTTTAAGAAGATCATCAAGTGCAAGTTCTGCCGCCGATGATGACGGAGTAGCTGGCTAGTAGGCCCACCCCAACCAGTCTGCCTCCTCCAGCCCTCTGCAATCAAAACCTTTGCTAGCTTTCCTCTGACTTTCTCAGCTGCTTGGCCCGCTGCTTCCAGACCTCGTCCCCCCCGCCCCCGCCCCCGCCCCCAGCCCTCAATCCCCTGCGCGGAAGGAGGGCGCACTGTGCGAAGAGGTTCCAGAGGCGGGGCAAGAGAGTCTGGGAAACTACCCGGATCTGTGACGTGCGTCTGAGGCTCAAACTTTGGCCTCAGAATCAGTTTTGATCCCAGCAATTGCCTCTTCCCTCTTCTGCCCCTTAAATCTTCACGGCTGAAGTTTAAGCCTCAGCGGTCCACGGCAAAAAAAAAAAAAAATTTCACACAGGCCCTGCGCCTACTAAAGGCTCCCACCTGATCACTTCACTGCTAGGACTCGGACTTACTGTTCAGAGTGCTGAGCTCCATCCCCCAACAACCCCACCCCCGCCACGCCCTCTGGCCCTAGAAATGTTTAGTTTGTTTTTTTTGTGGGGTTTTTTTTTTTTCGGTCTCATTCCTTCTTTCCTTTCCTATCTTCCCTTTTTTGCCCTCTCCAGTCCCTAAGCAGTAGTTCGCTAGTCGGGAAAGGTGGGAGGGTCGGCTTCAGTGTCCCCGGGAATCCCCGCCTTCAGGTGCAGCCTCGCAGAGTAGCTCCGCCGCGCACAAACCCAGGCTTTGTTTGCTTGGATTCAAGACAAGTGGCCAGAAGTTGTCTCTTAAAGTGAACTTCTAAGTGTAAGGCTGGGCCAGTGGGAGAGAGCGAGGAGACAGTGCAGAACGAATTTATCCGTTCTTGCCTTGGTGTCAGCACTCACCAAAGAAACTGACAGTTACTGGGAAGGGAGAGCAGACTTGTATTAACTGGTTGCTGGCGAAGTCTGTGCGTGTTGGCATCGCCACTTACCTACTGTGGGAGGCGCCCGCCGGCCACACAGCGCGCGCTGGAGGCGCCTAGCTGCCAGGAGTCCGCGCGTCTGCCCAGCTCTCTCAGTTCTGGCGTGCGCTGCGCGCGCGCAGCGAGAACTATTGCGGAGCTGCTGGATCCCTCCGCCTACGCCCAGGACCCGCTGAAGAGGAGGTAAACAACAGTTCCGGTTTGCGGAAGCTGGCGGCGTTAGGTTCCGCGGAGTTCTCGGGCCCCGAAAGACCAGCAGGACGCAAGGCGTGGCGTTGTCCAGGTGGCTCTAGCTGGCACACCCCTTGGAACCTGAAATGACAGTATTATCCAAAGGATGCGGACTCTTTCCTCTTAATTCACCCTCTAATTCCAATAGGGAGATAGTTCTGCTTAGCACGTCCTAGCACCACACAGGATTTGTTCTACTGGACGTCCAGGACACTTAGTTACCAGGACCTTTGTTTCCAAATGGGAATTCTGGGCTTTCAGTAGAATGCGCCCCTATAGGTTAAGCACTATCCGTGACCTCAGAGGCGCTTAACTTAAATAATGAGCCCCTAAAGGACTAGTTAGGTGTACTCTCTCTCTGGAGTCCCTGAGAATCAATCATGTACATTTGCTGCTTGGCTTGACTGTCCTGCACCACAGATTTGCCAGAAACCGGCCTCTTGCCATTTGAATATCGTGGAGCACTCCAAGCTTTCTTCCTCTCAAAAGTTATCCTTTCAGCCTTGCCACTCCCGCTGAAAAACAGGTTATAATCCTTACTGCCCCCCCGAACGGAAGTTTTTCGGTGCTGTATTTGAATGTAAATTTTATCCACGTGACCGTGACCGTGACCGGGATCAAGAGGTTTGTTAAAGTTAGATCTAGCCTCTAATTTTCTGATGAATAACTGTTTCGTTCTGCGGTAATTGCACAAATTTATAATTCTTACTCCCCTCTCCCTTCCTGTGTACATTTAGAATGATTGCGTCTGCTGTTTTTGAGAACCATGTTGCAAATGTTGCCAATGAAAAGTTCACTTGTGCTAAAATTAGGAAGGTGAAAAGACAGCTGTATCACTTGTAGTCACTTTATTGTTTTTGTCAAGCGGAACAAAGCCTCTATTTTTTTTTTCAGACCTAAACTGAGAGTAAGCATCATATCCCGTTAAAACAGAAAAAGTCTAAGAACTCTGGGAACTCAGTGGATGGTTTGTCTATGCGTATGTAATACTGATAAGGGGCTAATGGTAGATAAAATAAGGGAGACTTCTCCAGTCTATCAATTATTTATTCAAAAATTCAATTTCTTTTTGCTCACAATAATTTAAGTAGAGCTATATGGAAAAAAAAACTTTTCTGTATGTCTTCCTAAATTTTTAGAACAAATTATATATATAAAATAATTCAAGCCCTAATTTTGCTCATCCAAATTATACCTTGGCCAACATTTAAAATTTTGAGACTTCCATTGATTTATGTCTTTTACAGAATTTTGGCAATGACTTTTGAATATTTGTTCTTCCTACTTTGGAGGAGGTACACAGGAATGGGCAAGGAGCATCCCATGGGAGTATAATGCCAAATCAATAGAGAAATTTGAGGAATAAGAGCAAAAGAGCTGCATACCACTAAAGAGCCCTGATGCTTTTTCTTCTTTTAAAGTATTGCATTAAGGTAAAGTATATATGCATCAAAATTGGCCTTCACTCCCCTCTGTGACAATAAAGGACTTTAATAATGGTAATGCTATAATAAACTGTTATCAGTAACACATGCATCTTTATTTTAATCAGAATCATGGTCTATTTGTATTTATTTGTACAATTGTAAAATTGAAGTTAAAAAAAATACAGTTACCAGGAGAAGGTCCTGCTATACGGATCAGGGATCTGACACTTAGAGAAATAAATTTAGTTCTTAGTATAGAAACTCATTCTAGAGGAGTGATTCTTTTTTAAAAATATTCTGTCTCTGATAAGAGAAGGTCACATTTCATCATTTGGCCATGCAACCGTGCATTTTTCCTGACTGACACCTAAAGTTAAGATTTAGGCATCTGTCTAATATGGACAAGATGGGGGATTTGCAAGAGAGAAATGCAGCCTCTGGTAAAAGCACCAGGGGCCAATGCTGCGTTTTTAAAGCAGTGGACAGTGCTGAGTTCCCTCCTCTGTCTTCCCCACAATGTCCAGATGGAAGAAAACAGCCTCCCTGGTTTCAAATAAAGCAACATATTGATTTGGGTTTCTCACTCAATGAAAAGTAGAAAGGCATTTTCCTTTCTGGCTGGGTCTCATTTAACAGTGGAGTTTTATATGTAATATCTATTACTATGTTAAAATTAATTCAGATGTTCTCTCTTCCCTACTGGAATCATCGGTAATGGCTCTTGTTTCCCATGTTATGTTTGTTCATTTCACTTCTTTCTGATGTCAGAATGAGAGCTTCGGGGCAAGGTAAACCCACGTAAGTCCCAAGGGGAAAACAAAAGTCAGAGCTATTATGATCACAGAAGAGAGCTCTCTGAAGCTGCATGAAGCCTAGTTTAGGCAAGGTATGTGCATTCATATCCTCCCAGTGATGGAAAGTAAAGACAGAAGTTGAGAGAACAAAAACTGTCTGGAGTTTTTCATTTGAAGACTGTTACATAAACACGTATCAGACCGTGAGTAAAATGATGCATTTAGTATATTTGACTTTTACATTCTGAATATCTCCCTTCTTGGCCTTTGTTCTCTGCTTTGGCATCTTTTTCTCCAAGGAGACAATGGCTGTTCCCTACTGGGCTTCTGGAGCTTTATCACACTCCAATTAAGAGAGAATTATTATCCACCCCTTCCAGTGTGACTAACAAGCCCAGATAACCAATTAGCAGCATCACAAGCCAGGTTCTACTGGATTATGTTGAAATATGGGACTATGAATTAATATAAGCTGCTGTTGACACCCTGAAGAAGTTTCCAACCTACTTGGGTATTCAAGAATAAACTGCTATGGCTAAGTAAAAACTCATGGCAGAATATAAGCATCATCTAAACAGGACAAACCACAGGAGTTTGGCTCCAGAAAAATGCAGAGGACAAGATCACTGTGGTCTGGGAGTGAGTAGGGAAGATAGGGTAGAGAAAGCTGTGCAGAATATCCAGGACTGAGCTCTGAGTACATGAGTAGTAATATAAAGAGAGAGAGATTCTTTATGAGGTGCCAAAGACAACCTGGTTCCTTCCTTCTTTCAAGTGAGGGCCTGAGATGAAGTTTTCACTTGGATTCCTAGATGCATTAGCTTGGGTTGATTATGGAGGTCGTGATCCTACAGAAAGATGCAGGCTCAAAACTTCCCATATGTTATGTCAACCTGAGGGTCTGGGAAAAGAGAGAGGAGATGAGTCTAAAGCCAAAGGAGTTGGGTGAGGATGCAGGTAATTAACTAGACAAGAAGACTGGTATGAACAAAATAAAGGGCAGAGCATACGAAGGAGAAATTCATTAAACCATTAAAGAGTGACAACAGGGTGACCAGGGGTAGATACAACACAGTAATTCACATTTATGTAATGTTGGTGATTCTGCAGTGATTTTTACCCATAATATACCATTTGAATTTGAGGTAGGAGATCCTTCTGGAAATGCAAATTAGGCATTTTAGCCAAAGCAGAAGATTCACACAGTAGTAGGTAAATACAGAAAAAAGTCCTGGAAATCATATATGGCAGCATTACAATACCAGGTTAAAAACTAGATGTAGTTTTAGTTAGTGAGGACCACTAATTATAAGCAGAAGTGTTCTGTTTGGGGGTAATTTCAATGATGCAGGTGTGAAACAATAAATGCCTGAATGTGGGATGCTGATGAGACGGAAAAATACATCAGAGAAAGAGCTGGCAGGACTTGGTGTCTGGATGTGAAGAGAGAGGGAGGTGAAGACGCTGATGAGGTTTTGAGCCAAGTAGATTTGGGCGAATGACGGAAAAGGGAAAGTGGGGAGTTGCTTCTCCTATGGCTCTTCGTTTTTTCAGTTTTTCTGGAAATAAGAGAAGGCTTTGTTCTCTGCTAAAAGAATTTCCAGCCCAGATGGCAGGGATCTGCTGGTAAAGGTATTGATACACATGTCACAGCATGTGAACAATCTGTCGTTCGGGTGAGTGTGTGAAGATTGCCTCCTCATAAAGCAATGATTGGATGAATTCCCTGATTACTGATGCATTTTTTAAAAGTAGAATGTGTTTGTTGTTGTTTTTTTGGAGATAGCAAAATTCCAAGGAACTACAGTAACCTTTCAGGAAGGGTACCTCAACCACATCATGTTAGGCAGTGTGTTAAGAGTGACATGTGAAGCCCAAAAGACTGTGTCTATCCAGGCAACTAAGTGGAGAGCAGAGCATTCCATTTTGCTCCTCAAGCCCACTTTCAGAAAGTTCACCAGGCCAGAATTTCAAGGAGCTATCTTGCATTGGCAAGTGGTCCTTTTCTTGTGTCTCAGCTGGTTTCATCTTTGAAGAGAGAAAAGGAAATGAGTTGGCTGGGAGGGGAAGAGATGGAGAAAGAAAGGAGGAGACAACAAGACTCACCTATCTTGTTACTTGGCTAGCTGTGGAGATTGATGAGAAAGTGTTTTGAAACTACTCCAGAGTCCTTGGGGCAGAAGCACTCTGTGAAATACGGTGTGCTTCATAGTCTCTGGAAGCAATTAGTCTGACTGCAAGAACTAAAGAAGAGAAGAAGCAAACTATGAAAATTGGTTTTAACTGTAAAAGAACAGGAGAGCTAAGACTCTAATTGCAAATATTCACAAACAACATAATGTCTTGCAAGCTTATACTATATTGTAAGGATTTGCCAGAGAAGGGGTGATTTATGAAACAGCCTCTGGTTCAGGAGTGGTGGGCCAATTCACTCATTCTTTTGTTTGTTCAACTAATATTTCTGGAGCACCTATGGGCGAGGCACTTTCCTAGGAGCTTCGGATACACCAGTGAACAAATAAGATGAAGTCTCTCTGGTAGGTTGTTTACAAAAATGGCCACACGTGTCCACCATTTTTGCAGTGGGATTTTCAGCTTCTCCTATTAAGATATGCTCTCTCATCACTTGAATATGAGTTGGCCTGGTGACTTGCTTTGACCAATAAAACAGGGCAGAACTGATGTGATTACAGGCTGTGCACAGAACTCACTAGGCCTTGCCCTCTTCCACATGCTCCGACTGAACCCTGCCCAACCACCACGTGAACAACCTGGGTTCCTTTGCTGGAGACTGAGCAGTCACCTAGAGCAGAGAGGAGTCATCCCAGCTAAGGCCATCGTGGACCAGACCGGATTCAACTGACCCAGCAGCTGACTGCAGATGCACGGATGAGCGCAGCTGACCTCAGAAAAACCTCCCAGCTTCATCCATTCCACATTGTCAAAGCCCAGACCTGTGGATTCACTAGATGGTGGTTATTTTAAGGCACTACATTTGGGGAGTCATTTGTCACACTGAAAAGCTAACTAATACCGTCACAGGCCTTGAGACATTTACATTCTAGAGAAGGAGAAAAGTAACAGCAAAACAACACACACATATATATGTAGTATGTCAGATGGTCATCAGAATTACAAGGCTAATAATAATAATAATAATAGCTACAGTAATGAATACAAAGAGTGCCAAGGTGGAGGGAGAGAGTCTTGCTGTCTTTTTTAGGGTGTTCAGGGAAGATCTTACTGATTAGGTTGCACGGACACTTTGGAGGAGTTATTAGAGGCAGGAGGTTGTACCTCAATAGGAAAATGAGCACTCGAACAAGTAAGTCTTAAATCCTAGACAGTTTACTGTGGAAACTACAGAGGGTGTATTTCCAACAGGAAATTGCAGATTTGGGGATTTGCATGCTCCGATTCTATGGTTTTCTCAGGTCCTGACAGCAGGCTCATTTAGGTTGAAGTTATTAGTATTCCACCTGTTTGGGATGAGATCCAGCCAGATCATGGGAGCCCTGAGTGGGGTCTTATTGAGTCTCATGGAGTCCCATAGCCCCCACGCTTCTGGCATGTACCCTACGTGGTGATAAAAACCATCTGGAAAACCAAGTCAACTGAGTTTAACTTCCTACTATGCTACTACTGTCATCTTGCCATGCTGTATAGTTTTATTTTGGAAACAGGTCTATTGGGATAAAATTCACATCTTTACATTAACTCATTAAAGTTTCCAACTTGAAGGTTTTTTAGTTCATTCACAGAGTTGTGCAACCATTACTGCAATTCATTTTAGAACATTTTCATCAACTGCCAAAATAAACTCTGTATCCATTAGCAGTCACTCCCTATTTCCCCCTAAACCCTTAACCCTAGGCAATGACTAATCTACTTTGTATCTTTATGAATTTGCCCCTTCTGGACATTCCATATAAATGGAATCATACAATATGTGATCTTTTTTGTAACTGGCTTCTTTTACTTAAGATGACATTTTAAAGACGTATCCATGTTGTAGTATGTATCAATACTATATTTCTTTTTATTGCCAAATAATATTCCATTTTATGGATATACTATATTTTATTTGCCCAGTTATCCATTAATTTAGAACATGTAGGTTGTTTCCACTTTTTGGCTATTATAAAGAATGCTGCTGTGAGAAATAAGAGAATAAAGTAAGACTTAAGAATGAGCTTGGTAACTGATAAAATACTAGAAAATATAGCTTCAACTTTCTTCCTTATATTGCTTTGTCTTTGCTTGACTTTGAAGTGAAGTTCCCCACCCCTTCCTCTTTCTCTCTCACTCTCTCACTATTGGCTCCAGTGGCTGGGAGACCTTATCGTTGCTTTCAGTTCATGATGCTTTTCACCGTGGACCACACTGCTACCACTCCTAAGCCTCCAGGGGAACCAGGTGGCTGGTATACTTCAGCTGCCAAGACAACAGTCATGAAAACCATAAAATGTGAGGAAATTAAATACTTTTCTTTTCTTATATTTTAGTCCTGACAGAGTGTCATTAAATAATGGGGACATCAAGAGCTGGTTGTGAAATTCAAAGACTTTTAAGAGTCTGAGCCACTGTTCTCATTCTTCACTGTTACATAATGAAGCCTTGATCATCCCAGAGACGCACACTTGATTGGTGTCATCTGATGACATTCTAATTTTTGCATTAGCAATTTAGGAAAATGATTAATCTTAATTTGACCTAATTTTCTGTTTCTTATTTGGCATTTAAGCTTTGATGGAATAGTATCTGATCATATTCAAATACTCAGTTGTTATGGATTTCTAATATTGCACCCTTACCTTGACAATTTTTTGTTATGTAGCTTTTCATGTTGCTTAACATGCATCTTATCCTTTTAAGCATATTTTAATGGCGTGTCGTGTGCTAGTAATGGGTTTGACAGCATCATCACTGATTTTTTTCATGAACATTTCATGAACATATGTACATGTATAATTTATTACTTGGCATACTTAAGCATATCTTATAAAATATGATGTGCTTTTAAGAAAATGATTTGTATGTACACATGTATAAAGTAAGCTATAAGTCAATGGTTCTTCCCTGGGGGTGACCTGCTCCCCTTACCCTTGAGTGATATTTGGCAATGTCTAGAGACATTCTTTATCATCATGGCCAGAAGGGTGCTCCTGGCATCTAGCAGGTAGAGATCAGAGATGCTGCTAAACATCCCACAATGCACAGGACAGCCCCCACCACTAAACATGAGCCCAAATACAAACAGTGCTAAGGTTGAGAAACTCTGATCTAAGTGAATGGGTATGTGATCTCACGTTTTAGAAAGAAAAACATTTGAAGTACTGTGATGGCTAGCAAAGAGGTAGAACATGCATTTAGGAGGAGTCCAAGAATGAAAATGTCACAAACTCCACCTTGTTTTTGTAATACTTGTTAGCTTTTCCAGAAGCTTTCACACTTAGAATGTCATATAATTCTTATATCATCCCTGGGATGTAGAAATGGAAGAGTTTCCAAATAAATATGCGTTTTTTACAGATGCAGAACAGACACAGAGAACTTCACTGATTATCCTAAGGTTACTTGACTGTTTAGAGATCCCAGAGCACTGAAGCCTCTGAGAAAGAGGTATATCTACCGATATAATGATAGGAGAGGAATTACAAGGCAGACTTTTTATGTTCCCAGGAGGAAAACAGGCTAGTCATGCTCATGTGCAAAAAGGCCAGCTCTGTCTTCTCTTGTCTCCTCATATCTCCTCAGGAAAGTGAAAAATCCCAGGGGAATAGGGTCACCATCTATCTATTAGTAAACATTGAATTAGATCATCATTTTAACTAAAACATATCTCTTTATTGATGTGGAATTAAACTCACTTGCAGTAACTTGAAATTTACATTTAGCATTAATCATGGTGTTTAAGGGAAGTAAATCTCAGATTCATCCTGTGAATTCTGCTAACGTAGCTGTGCTGAAACTGGGACAGCTCAAGCGTATGGCCTGGCCAGTTTTTCCTGTTCAAGTTCTAAGCTCTGACTCCTCTTTCAGCTATTGAACAATGAATGCATTTATCACAGAATGCCATCGGTCAGTGTACAGATTTAGATGAGAAATGGGACAGGCACTGATGCCTAATAACTGTGGTGTTAACCTTGGATAATGGTGTCAGTGATTTTCAGAATATTTAAGCTAGAGGAGAAATCCACTGTCATTTTCATCCTTGAGTTGCTCCTACTGTGTTATTTTGACCAGAAACAAAAATCTTTATGCTTTAACTTGGGAATGGTTAACATTGTGACATAATACCTCCTGTTTGAACAGTCGAAGTAATTAATTTTAAATGAAGTAGAGCTACAGTGCAAACTATCTCTGTATAAATATTGATTATTCAGAGTAAGTTCTATTTAAGCATGTTCCAACAACTTGCACAAACCTTTGAAAGTGAGTGCATAAGGAAAAGTTGCAAAGCTATTCATCTTATCTTATCAACTTACTCATTTGTCAATCAAAGGTTTTCTCAAATTTAGGGTCTACAGATTGGAGTAAGGGTTTGTTTTCAATATTTTTACTGAGTTTCTACTAGGTATCTCGCACCGTGGACACCCTGAAGAGCCATATATGTTCGTACAAGTTTTCTGCAGGTAAACACTTTTAGTTAGGCTGTAGGTTGGTGTAAATTCTGGAGTACCCATAGGGAGATGAGGGTAGCCAAGCAGCAGAGAGGAAGGGCTGTCAATGGTGAGGGCTGTCAGTGTCCCAATATAAAGGAGAAATTCCTAGAAATTTGCAACTTAGTGGGAGGCAGGCAAAACATGAAAGGTAAGAGGACAAGGAAAATCAGGGGATAAAGTGACCCCACAGCAGTGTTTTCAAGCTATTTATATAGTTGAATGGTGATGAAGTGAGTTGGGATCAAAATTCCCAATATTAGCCACTGAATTAGTTCGTTGAATTCGGAGGAGTTGTCTGTAAATACTTATATGCTAATGGTTGGTCTTAATTCTCGCTAATTTGAATTACCAGGGGGGTTTTACATATATGAATGGTTGTACCCCCACCTGGAGATTCTGATTCATTAAGTCTAGCATTAGGCCTGGGAAATTACCAGTAACACAGCAAACAAAGAAATCTCCATGGGTCATTTCAAAATACAGAAAACCACAGATACAAAGGGGGCAGAAAATATCTGATGGCATTTATCAGAAAACTCATCACGTATGAAGAGGTGACATGTGCTTCATGAGGATGTTAACTTTATGAGTCTGAGACTTTAGCGTGGAGACAGATGACATTGGGGGCTAGCTTCCACCCTTTGGGAAAAAAATGAGAAAAGGCCAGTAAAACTTTACTCCTGGTCTCCTGCTTATGCCCAGAAGCCGTCTGGGAACCAACAATTTAGCTAACAAGTTAGAACTCAGCATAAATAGAAACTAACTACAAATGGACTTAAAAACAAAGTGATCAATATTTAGGATATCTGCATGACACAAATGCGTCAGTTTTCAATCTTGTGGAAGTTAAAAATGACTGCCAGAGATGAAAAGGTTAACACTGTCCTCTGGAAACCAGAATGGGGGCTTGTTGTTGGTAGAACATTACTGCTCAGTGTCAGGAAAGAGATGTATGTGTGCCTATTGCACAAATTACCTTTATAGACAGATAAAGACGTTTTCAAGTCTGAGGTTGTGAATGACAAATCACATTCCTGGAGGTGTAGAATGAGTTAGGTGATTGATCCATATAATGTCTCAAGAATAAACAGGCACCATTAACAAGGAGCAGGATGATAGGTCAGTGTTTGTTTTGGCAAATACAATTTTGATCTCCCGCATTCTAACTCTTTGGTAAATTTGACTTTAAGCATTGTTTAGAGATGTGCACTAACCTAGGTGAAACAATTTATTTAATCTGTCATCATTTTAATAGGAATGTATTTAGCAATGCAAATTATTTGACAAAAATACATCCTCTGAGGGAAGTTTAAGACTAGTTTTTAAGGAGTTAGACGATTAGAACAAGTACTGTATCCCGATAGATGTTAATTTTGTTGACGTGAAACTGTCCTTGCTCTCCTATACACCCTAAGCAATTTGCTGTTAAAAGTTGTTGATAGATTGCTCCCATCATGCCTATGGTATAATTTGTTAAAGCTAAAAGTGGAAAACTTTAAAATTGTATAATGGTTCAGTTTCCGACATCATTTGAGTTCCTACATTTAATTCTCACCTTTCCTAAATTCCTAATACAATCAATAAGAAATAGAAAAAGATTTTAAAAATACCCATATAGATTATATCAGTGGGGAGGAAGAGATAAAGCTGCCATCAACAGGCTAGATATTTTCAGAAATTTCTGAAAGATGTAGTATAAATAGTACCAGATCTGAGGAAGATATCTACATGCCTAGAATATAATGAATTCATCCATCCATTCATTCTTCTACAAACTTAGTTTACAAATATTTATTGAGCACCTACAATGTGTCACGTATTTGAGGCACTGAAGAGCACAAAAGCGAATAGCTCTGACACAAACTTTGCTCTCATGAGATCTAGTGTGGAGAGACATAGTCCAGAAATTAATGAGCAAACAAGATACTTTCAAATACTGATAAAGGACTACAAAAAGCAAAACATAATATGGTAATAAAGAGGATTCCTGGGGGAGGGACACTAGTGGTGGTGGCATGAAGCAATATTTTGTTGCATGTCAGGAAAGACCTCTCTGAAGATATGACAGTAGAGCTGAGATCTGGATAATGGGAAGGAATCAGCCACAAGAAGATCTGGAGGAACAGCATTTCGGGCAGATGAAATAATGAATGCAAATGCTACGAAGAAGCAGAGGGGTCCAGTGTGGCTGAAGTAGAGTAAAGGAGGGAGAGAGCTGCAAGATGTGATGTCAAAATAGAGGCAACCTCACTACAAAGGCAGCCAAGTGTATGCCTCAGGGTCCCGCATTTGCATCAATTCTTGTAAGACCTTGGACTTAATGTTGTATTATTTTTCTTGAATTGGGCTCTTCAAGTTGCATAAGCTTTAGGTTCCTCAAAGCTTGGATTCAGCCCTGAGTCAGAGGTTAAGGGTCAGCAAGATCTTACAGGCTCTGGGAAAGGCTTTTGAAGTTTTATGTTGTTAACCTGGGAAGCCTTGGAAGGTTTGGGACAGTACAGTCCTATGGCCTGATGTGTGCCGTGTATTGCAGAAGGACTCCTGTGGCCACTGTCTATGGACTATGTAGGTGGGTAGGAATGCAAAGTGAGGCCCCTTAGCAGTCTTTGTTAGGAGTTGCCCCAGTGGCTTGGGAGAGGGTGGCTTGGAACAGTGAGGCAGCAATGGAGATGGCGGGAAGGGGACCTGTGAAGACCTTACCCGAATAGCATCTCTAAGAAATATCCTTCTAAGTCCCAGCTGAAGGCTTGGGTGGGAAGTGGGTAGCAACTAGAAGTCAATTCTTAATCCTACTGATGACTTTGAGAAATGCATTAGTGAACAAAACCACTAGTTAAAAGGCTAATGGGATTTTTTTTTAAAGAATAATATTCATTAGTAGTGAAAATGTGATGACAATGGACACTCATACATACCGCTGATAAAATGAAAATTGGCACAAGTTTTTCTGAAGAGAAATTGGTGCTCGAAATGTTACGGAAATGACAGGCCAGCCAAGAAACAAGCACCACTCGGAGGGTTGGAGTACTCAGATGTATTACGCCGGCGGGCTCAGAGGGGCTTCTGTTTCGAAGCTCTGAGCACCTCCAAGACGTGCGCATGAGGTTTTATAGGGTAAAGTACAAGCCTGGGGTATTCGGCCAATAGGCATGGAACAGCTTTAGCAGCATTATCGTCACAAAAGTGGAGGCGGGGAGGCAGCAAACAAACATTCCAAAGCCAGATATGTATCTTTGAAAACCCAGCTGGCTGGCAAAAAACATGAACAGCAAACCAACACTAATTAACCTAGATTTACAAGTTAGTCCAGCAGAACTCAGATCAGTATTCCGATACTTAGATTTGTGAGTTATCTTGTTAGACCAGCCCGGCTTGTCCTTCACAAAATCATAAACCTGTTGACTGAAATAAATGCGCAGCTTAAAAGTTAAAAGAGTTATGTTTTATTTGGCGGGAGGGCTCAAGCCAGGATGACAGCCTCTCAGATCGCTCGGAGGGACTACTCCGAAGAGGCAGGGGAGGAGCTAGGATATATAGGAGCTCTACAACAAAGACCAGGTAGTTGGAACAATAAAAGATTACTTGTTATCTGAAGAAAACCAGGCACCTCAAGTTAAAGAATTTAGTGCTTTTCTATGTATGGGAGGAAGTAAACATTTGGGCTCACTGAATCCATTCCTTTGACAAGCACCTAGCTATCTAGGGTCAGTATCCTGTCCTTTCTTATTCTGAGTCCGCTCAGAGTGCACCATTGTGCACTGCAGGCCCTACACCACTGGGGGGGTGGCGGCAGCCACTGATGACTTGGTTTCAGCATTCTTTATTTACTCATATTGTTGCAGTATTTTAACTCACATTGCAGTATTTTCGTTCACAAACCTTTCAATGTGCTTTATTTTTAGTTTAGTAATTCCACTTTTAGGAAATCCTTCTGTGAAAATAAACAGACCACTGATCAAGGATGCATTTATGGAGAGATTTATTCTAGCATTGTTAATATTGCAGAAGAACTAGATAGAGGTCAAATGTTCAATGATAAGAGTTTGGGTGAATTCATTATGATAATCCACACAATGGAATACTAAGGAGTAATTGAAAATGAACATACAGGCACATAGGCATTGTTTTTGGATGGTGTTAGCAATATACTGTTAATGAGAAAAACAAGCTACAAAATACTTATATGTGAAGAAATATTTATGAATATGAATTTTAAAAAGTCTTGAATACATATGTATATGCTAACAATGCTTATCTTTTTGTGGTAGGACTAAAGATGATTAAAAATTTCTCTCTGTCATGAATTTTCATAATGTAGGATGTAAAAAATGAAACAATTAATTAGTGATAGGAAGTACTTTATAGCCATAGAAAATTGTATTGTGTTTGTTATAACTTTAGAGACTCTGAAGCAAATATTTTTGCCATGTGGGATGCATTTCATATGTATAATCCATTAAAATTTATTTCCATAATATGTTGATTGTGGAGGCAAGAGTACACACAAGAAACAATTAGATGGAATGAAATGAAAATAAATAACACAATGTAAGTGACATTAAGTGATACATTTTGCATCAGGAGATCAGTACAGAGAGAATTCAAAGGGACCCAAGGAGTGAGCTCATCTGTCCTTTGCATGAAGTGAAGTGACTGTGGCTTTTAAGTCTGGCAGGAGTGGATTCAGCGGATAAGAGAAGGAGTTGCTTGGATGCAGAAATTAATGACTTTTGAGGGGAGAAGTAAAGCAGTTGGTATAATTAGACCCTGATTGCATATTTGAAAGTGTTAAGGTATAAGGTTAGATGTATGGTAAGCTGGGAAGAAGAATTCATAAATTTCATTATGAATCCATAATTTGCAGTGGAATTGCTGTCAGGAAATTATGATGACCTCTTGAACAGGAGAGAAGGGAGATAAAGGTGTCATTTTAGTAAAGTTATTCTGTGCAGGAGAGATTAAGTGAAGAGGCTGTTGACCGGGAAAGCAGTGGCAAATGTACTGGCCAGCTCTAGATCAGGGTTTGTCAGGCTGATGCCTATGAGACCATTCAAGGAAACATCAGCAGTACTTAATACACGGAAGAGGGGAGACCAAAATGAATCCCATGTTTCCAAACTGGAAAGATGAGGTATTGGGAAACCAGCCTAGAGAAAGCAGGAGATGAAGCTTGAAGAGAAAGGGTGGTCCTTCCTGTAGGAAGTGAGAAGGAATAAAATCCACAGCAGGGTTGCTAATAGTTGCTAAATAGTTGCTAATGTGGCCCATTAGTCCTGCTTGCCTGTGAAGCCCTTGCTGGACGCCACATGAAAGGACACATTGGCACGTTTTGTGTTTCTGAACTAAATCATGAGACCCCTCAATGTATTGTCCCTTATTCCATAGGCCATCTTTGGTTACCTGGGCCACAGAATTAGCTATTGATTCTCTGATATCCATCTTTAACTTGACTCTCAATTTTCATGGTCCAGGTTATGTCCCTAGCTATCAGTCAGGCTGCTGTGACTAAAGATGCTGTGTCTCCATTCTAGACACACGGCTTAGGCCACCTGGGGTCATTTCCTTCCCAGTTAAAAAAAAAACAAAATAACTTATTTCAAAATAATTTTAGATTTATGAAGTTGCAAGAATAGTACTCAGAGTTCCCTTGTACCTTTAACATTTCACGTAGCCATAGTATCAATTTAAAGAAATTAGCATTGGTACAATGCTGTTAATTAAACTACGGACTTAATTAAATTACAGACTTTATTCTGATTTTACTAGTATTCCTACTACTTGTCCTTTTCTGTTACAGGATCCAATCCAGAATCCCATATGGTGATTAGTAGTTATTTCTTCTAAATCTTCTTCATTATTTTCTCAATCTTTCTTCATCTTTTATGATCATAGCATTTTTGAAGAACAGTCAGTTATTTTATCAAATTTCCCTCGATTTAGGTTTGTCTCATATTTTCTCATGCTTAGATTGAGGCTATCCATCTTTGTCAAGACCACCACTGAAATCGTGTTGTGCCCTTCTCAGTGCAACATGTCAGGGTGAACAGGAGTTGATATACCTTACGACACACATTTGTATTTATTTCTGTATCGATCTCTCTGTATACAGTAGAACCATGAGTTTATACTGGTATCTCTGATTCCAGTCCAGCACCACAGGGTTCATTCTAGCCTTCCCCCTTTCCTTATTTGTAACTTATTTCTCCAAAAGTGAGAAGCATGGCCCTTATTATCTATGTTTATTTTTTCAACTTTGGTGTACACACACATTTTTTTTTAATTGTTAACACACACCTCTTTAAGAAATAAATTTACCAATTTCAGTATAGTTTCGTGTATGGTTTTTCTGTCTTTAGCCTTAACACTATCCAGTCAAAATATTCTTTTTCAAAGTTAAATTAAGTTAGTTCTTTCTTTCCCCATTCCCTTTACTGTGGAGATATTATTTACTTGTAATGTACTTAAATACATTTATTATAATTTGCATTCTACTTTGTGTTCTCTTCAGTCCTGGTTCTTTTAAAATTTACACAAAGAAGAATTTATTCTCTGTGGTGTACCTTTTCATGGGATTGGACGTGTTCAGAGAACTTTGCATCTACCCACCACGGTCATGATGTAGAACATTTCTATCACCTCAAAAATTCCTTCCTTCTGTCCATTTAGAGTCAACTTCACCCTCTGCCTCCAGTCCTACTAATCTATTTTCTATTCCTATCATTTTGCCTTTTCCAGAAAGTCAGATAAATGGAATCATAGAATCTTTTGTTTCTGGCTTCTTTCACTTAGCAGAATTTATTTAAGATGCATCCATACTGTTCCATGAATCAAAAATGTTTCTTTTTATTGCTTAGTAGTATTGTATCGTAAGTATGAACCATATTTTGTTTATCTAGTCCCTGGGGGAAGAACATCTAGGTGGTTTCCAGTTTTGGACAATTATGAACACAGTGATACAAATATTCCTGTACAGGCTTTTGCGTGACGTAGGTTTTCATTTCTCTTGGGTAAATGCTAGGAGTGGGATAGCTGCTTCATATGGTAAATATATGCTGAACTTTGTAAGAAACTGTCAAGCTGTTTTTGTTCCATAGTGGTTATACATTACACATTCCCACCAGTAGTATACAAGAGTTTTTCCATATCCTCTCAAAACTTGATGTAATCAGGGGTTTTGCATTTCTAACGAACATGTATTAATATAACATTGCAGTTTTAATTTACAATTTCCTAATGATTAGTGATCCTGAACATTTTTTAACATGCCAGTTTTCCACGTGGACATTTTCTTAGTTAACTGTTCAGATCTGATCTTTTATTCACTTAAAAAAATCAGGTTGTTTGTTTTCTTGTTGTTGAGTTTTGAGAGTTTTTTGTATATTGCATATACAAGTCCTTTGTTAAAATTGTGATGTGCAGATATTTTCTCCCAGTTTGTGGCTTGTCTTTCCATTCTCTTAACAGTATCTTTCACAAAGAAGAGGTTCATAACTTTGATAAAGCACAATTTATCATTTTTCCCTCCTTAAGAATTGAACAGTTGGTGTCATATTAAAATCCTTGCCTAACTCAAGGTATAAAAGATTTTCTACTATTTTAGTCCAGATTTTTACTTTTACTTAAAAAAATATATTTTAATCTTACTAAAAATTCTGGAATTTTACTTTTTACATTTAGGTCTATGGCCAATTTTTGAATAAAAGGTGGGGTATGTGCTGAGGTTCATGTTTTTTCGGGTATTCACTTTTTTAAGCACCATTCGTTGAAAAGGTGATCCTTTCTTTTTTGAAATGTCATTTCACTGTTGTCAAATATTAGTGTAGGATTATTTCTGGACACTTTATTCTCTTCCTTTGATCTATGTGTTTAGCCTTTTGCTAACATCACACACTCTTGATTAGTATGTCATAAAATTTGTAGTGTGCCCTCTAACTTTGTACTTTTTTTTCCAAAATTATTTTGGCTCTCCTAGTTCCTTTGCTTTTCTACATAAATTTTAGACTTTTGTCAATATCTACAAAAATAGTATTGGTATTTTAATTTGGATTACATTAAAACTATAGATCAAACTGTAAGAGAATTGATATCTTAACATAAGTGATCCTGCCAATTTATAAGAATCTTATTTTGTCATTAATCTGAAAATTTCTCTTTTAATTGATATGTTTAGGCCATTCGTAGTTATGGGTTTATTAGTATGGCTGATGCAAGGCCATTGATTTGCTCACATTCTTCTTGTGCAGCAGAACAAAGGACCCCGTCCCTTCCCCAAAGGGGACAGATGTAGCAGTGGAGTTGACCAGGTGCCGTTTGATGCCCATGCTTACACTGAACAAAGGAGTATAGATCGAGTCTGAGACAGGGAAAGATATTCTCACACAAGGTGCTAAGTCCAGCATAGCCTGAGAGGACTTGATGTCTTGGTAAGGAAGTGTTTCAAGTTCAAGACCATTCTTATGTGGCTGAGTGGGTGTCAAAAGACTGCATACACAAGACTGTCTTTCCCAACACACCTCTATTCCTAACACATACCATATTTTATAGAAAACTTGAAATAATATAGGAAAGCACAATGAAGGAATACATGTCACTCACAATGCTACCAGCAGTAGATAATAAGCCATTATTTTTGGTATTTTCTTCCCATCTGTATATAGTATATACACTTGACATTTTATATACTTGAGATTGTACAGTTCATAGATATCACCTGATTTTATTCACTTCATGAACATTTTCTTACATCCTTAAGTATTTCCAAGATCATTCTTTCATATGACTGTACTACAAATTATTTAGTCTTCTCTTTGGCTTTGGATATTGCCTTAAATTTGTTTTACTTTTACAAATGTCATTAGAATGAATACCCTTCCCCCAAATCTTTGTGAATATTTTTATTATTTCTCTAGATAAATTCTTAAAAGTAGATTTGTCAGTCCAGCTGGTTTGACCCGTTTTCGACACTTGAAGCTAATTGCCAAATTACCTTTCAGAAAGATCATGACAATTTACTCCTCCACTGGAATTATATGAAGTGTTTGTTTTTGGAGTTTCTATACCTAATTCTTCCAGATGAGGAAGAAACAGAGAGAAGCACATTTTTTCCTTGATAAAAGAAAATTGAGGGATAATTTTATGGGTTATGAGTTTATCTGATACTTCTTAGCTGAAAACAAAGTTGAGGGCAGCTCCCTAAAGAGGGAAATGATAAAGTCTGAAGTCTGTATATTTCAAACATTCCTTTAAAAACAAAATATTTTCTTTTGCTCCTATTAAAAGTTCTTTGAATATCTTGAATTTTCAGGCACTTTCTCACTTTTTATGTGATTTGGCAATTTCCTCTACTTTTTTTTTTTTATTTTTAAGGTTCTTCATCTTCCGCAGGTTCTGACTCAAATGCCTATCATTCCTGAAATTATGTCTAATTCTCTCAAATCTGGCAATTGTTCAGTCCCGCACAGAGCTGTGCATGGAAACTATTGCATGCACTTTTGGTTTTTAGCCTAGATCGTTTTCTGTACATATCCTACCTTGACATCAAACACAGGGCTGGGGTCTTGCACTGTTTCTGTTTCTCCAGAGATGAGTTTACTGGTTCCTATGATGGTAATTTGAGACTATAAACTCCATAATAGCAGGAACAAACGTTATTTTCTCATTATTCCATCTGCCTTTCACACAACTTAAAACATAGTTGGAGCTCTGTAATTATTCCTGAATAAGTGGATGAACAAATAACTTTATTATTAATTTAGTAGAGCTGGGTGACTGTCTGAAAAATTATGTGCTTCATTTTTTCTTGGAGCAATCTCATCAGGAAGGAAGGAAAATGATATTTTTCTTCCCCAGGAATCCAATTTAGATTCCGAATGCCTGACTTTTTCTTACCCACAGAGTGTCTTCCAGTTTGGTGATGGTGACAGGTAGGCTACTGTGGACCCTTCTGGAAAAAAGCCATTAAGAAGACTTATATGGGGTGTGTGTGTGTGTGTGTGTGTGTTTAAGGCAATTAAAACAATTAAATCTAATTTTCTCAAAAAAGGAGAACAAACTAATCTGAGCTTACAGTATTGAAGGGAGAAAAAAATGTCCACCTGAAGATTGGAGTAAGAGGAGAGGATCATGGGGGGAGGTAGAAAGTCCTGAACTTATTGGATACTGCAACTCCAGTGGTCAGGAGTCTGAGGGGATGTCTGTGAGGAGAGACCTGTGTCTTTAGGGGAAGGCAAAGCCTCCTCGTGGCCAGGCTTGGCCCAAAAGGGAGCAAAGCTGCCAGGGAGCTGCCCATTAACAAATAGAACTTTTTGGCTTGGGCCACAGATGGCACAATAGCCAGGACAGATGGTGAGAGATTAGTGGTTCACATTGGCACCATGTGGCCCTAAAGAACAAACGGCCACAGTGGCAGCTCTTCTCTGCTCAAAAGCTGAAAGGCTAGGAGGTCAGTTTTTTCTATCTATTGATACATTGATCTGTTGATCTCTCTATTTTGGCAACCCTACCAGGGTGCAGAGAGCCCCAAATGACTGCTGTGTCTTCCTGCCAATTTGAGTGGGTGGAGGATTGAGCTTCTTCAAATTAATTTGAAAAAATTAAGGGATTGTGATATTGTGAAGGAAAAGCCCAGCTGGGCTAACAAGCTAAGTCACAAATCTAAGTGCAACAAGTGTCGGATTACTGATCTGAGTTCTGCTGGGCTAACTCATAAATCTGAAGTTTAGTATCAGTCTATTGGGCTAACGAGCTCAGTCACAAATCTAAGTGTGATAAGTGTCGGTTTACTGATATAAGTTCTGCCGGGCTAACTTGTAAATCTAAAGTTTAGTGTCAGTTTACTGGGCTAACAAGCTAACTCGTAAATCCAAGCTCAACAAGCGTCAGTAACGTGATCTGTTCCAAATTGATAAGCTCCAGTGTACTGATTCCTTGCTTTTTGTTGTTTGAACCTTATTGGCTAATAGCCCCATACTTGTAATTAACCCTATAAAACCTCATGTGCACGTCTTGGAGGTGCTCAGAGCTTCGGAGCAAAAGCCCCTCTGAGCCCGCCAGCGTAATAAATCTGAGTACTCCAACCCTCCGAGTGGTGCTTGTTTCTTGGCTGGCCTGTCATTTCCGTAACAATATAACATGTACCTTGCATGTCCCAGAGAAATGCATACATCATATAATTATAAATTTTTTTTTCTAGTCATATCCTCCCGGGGCTAGGGGTTTCCTGTAGAGAGCCTACAGTATTCTAATCTGCTGGCCAGAGGAATACTCCAACTTTTAGTCTGGATATGCATAGGTTTCTGGAATCATTCTGAAGCTTTAATGCCTTTAAATTATTATCATTGACTTTAGTTTCCCTCTCCTTTGAATGGAGCACTGTAGGGTGAATATGCGCTAGACTGTATCACCATATCCGTGGCAGCATATAATTTTCACTAACAATATATGCTGTGTGGTGTTTTAGGAAGTATTCTTCCAAGCTTTACATTTAACATTTTTAAAAATGCTTGAAGGCCAGCTTTTGTTTCAGGGCAGCTGTTTAGCTTAAATTTAAATTACTTTTGAAACATGTTTCCTTGTTGAATATGTGCAAATTACATTTCAGATGTGAAAATGGTGGTATATAGGGGAAGTCTTTGCTAGCACCTTTCCTTCAAGCTTCTCTCCTTTGTCTTTATTCTTTTTTTCCTCCCACTTAAATGTGGTTCTCTGTGCACCATGGATTATAAAAGAGTTGAAACCAGAGTCTGTCATGAGGATCAGGGTACAGCTGGACTAAATACTTTTTCTCCCTTTCTCTTCCATGAGCATGGGGCTGGGGGATGCACTGCTGGCTACCGCCACCCTTCCAGTATTCCAGTACGATTCTCTGCCATCCTGGAAGAAAATTAAAAAGGCTGCCTTTGGAAATGAGGTAGACCTGGCAAAAGTCTATGATATCAGCAAATAGTTTAAGAACCATAAATGAAAAATTCTGCTTGTTTGACAGTGTAAAGGTGTTTTTCCCCCTCAGAGAGAAAGAGACCGAAAACGATGATGAGTTTCTGTCATGCGGAAGTACAGTGCTGGTTATCTGGGTGCCTCTGACTTCACACCAGTTACATCCACATGGCTTCCCAGATAGTCCTTTGTCCTCCACGGACGGACGCACCTGAGTGCCATTGTTTTGCAAAGTCATTGAGCTGAGTCATTCTCCACCCATTTTTGTTTCTACTCTGCTCTGGGCTGTGTTAGGAGGCTCTCTTGTCTTGACTTGTAGTTAGGTTCCGCCAGTGAGAAGTCCCCGCGGCAGAGGATAGAGCCAGAGGAGTAAGAGGGCACAGTGTTTCTCTGCCACCCTGCCCCCTTTTTACCTCTACATCATGATTTCAGCAGTGGCTTTTGTCCTTCTGAGAGTACAAGTTGTGCAGTTCTGACAAGCCTTTGGTTACACTGTTTTCTCCTCTGGCCTCTTTTGTGGCCTGAGGGCAGAAACAGGTTCCCGCTGCTGTGGTCCCTGAGTGCTTTCAGAATCCCTTGTGGGCTTTTAACCCTCGCCTCACCTCTGTGAATAAATAGTTCCTTCAAACTTCCTGCTGAGTGTATCTGTTTCCTTCCAAGACTCTGAGTGCTGAAGCGTTTTCTACAAACACTGGGCTGATGAGTTGGGAATACTGACTTTTGAAATGACTTGGAGTTTACAGCTTCTGGACAGTAATCGGTAATTTTATAACAACTTCTTAGGGTCGACAGGCATCCCACTTTAGAGTAATGCTTAGATTATTCAGCCTGGTTGTCTTGGGCTGGAAGAGATGGCAGTTTCAGTGAAAAGGATGTGTGTTACCCAGACTGACTCAACCAATTTGCCGCTCTACCTTTGGTTTATTATCAGAGCAGTACTTGCCAATAAGTCTAGGCCTAATTATTTGTTCTGAGACCAATTAGGATCTAGACTTGGGCCTGAAGGGAGAGCCAACAAGTAACGGGTCTGTTTTAGAAGCCATTGATGGGTAGGGCTTGTGTCTGTGTTTGTTTGTAGGCAGGACAAATGTTGGGGAGCCTGTTAAACATCAGACTGATTCCAGTGCTTTCCAGTGCTTTGCAAAGCAAGCTGTGTCCTTACCATCTGGTACCAGAGCTTTATGAACTGCTATACGTGACTGGTTCGGCACCAAGTGGCCAAGAGAGGTAAGAGCAGTGGAGGTAGGTGCTCTAGTCTATGGTGTTGCCTTTATGTTGATTTTTAAATGAATTCCAAATAAAAAATGAGAATGAATGGGCTGATAGATTTTTGTTCATTTTGTATTAATGTTTCAAGTAATCTGTCTTTCCTCTTACTGTGAAGGATGGGAGTGGAAATAGGTTGAGAATTAAGGCTCATTTCGTTTCACACGCCTCAGGGAGTGCGCCGCTTTTGGACAAGGAGCACATCTGAGGACTTAGCTCTGGTAACGCTTGACAAAAACATCAGTTATCTCTAGGGAACCTATAGTAGGTAGGGACTTTAAATGAAATCTAGATAAAGAGCCACCGAGAAGCTTTGAATTATTTATGTATATTTTTACTTGTTAGAAAATATCTTAAATTCACAACCACTCAATATTTATCAGATATTTATGAGAAAAAGAAGGGAAAATACCATATGATATTACTTATATTTAGACTCTAAAAAAAAAAATGACACAAATGAACAGAAATAGACCCACAGACATAGAAAACAAGCTTGTGGTTACCAGAGGGGAAGAAGGGGTATGGAGGGATAAATTGGGAGTTTGGGATTTGTGGATACTAACTATTATATATAAAACAGATAAACAACAGAGTCCTACTGTATAGCACAGGGGACTATATTCAATACCTTGTAATAGTATGAAATGAAAAAGAATATGAAAAGAAATGTGTGTGTGTGTGTGTGTGTGTATATCTGAATCACTGTTGTACACCAGAAGTTAACACAACATTGTAAATGGACTATACTTCAATTTTTTAAATTAATTAATCAAAAATAAATTAATCAATTAATTAATTTTTAAAAGTTTATGGAGTGTTGCTGGAAGGATATACAGTCCAACTGCTTTTCTAGATCCTACAAAATATATTCATGAGCTGTCAGACTTGCTTATACTGCATCATTTTAGCACCCTTCCCTTCCCAAGTGCCTTTACTCAGTTGGGTTTTGTTATTTCTGCATTGTTTTTGTTGATCTGCCTTGAGAGACATTGTTACAAACAGCCCTGAGCATCTCATTTTTGTATTTTCTGCAGGAGTGTTGTTGAGAATCCTGTTATTTACACTTCACACAATGTTCTACATAAAGACTCATGCAAAAAATATATGTTTCAGGACTTAGTTTTAGGAATACTTATGTTTTTTTGAGAACCAGTTTTTTTAAAAAATTTTTTGTATAAGTTTAAGGAGTACAACATATTGAGTTGATACATTTATATTGCCATGTAATTGCCACAGGTGGTTAGCTAACACTTCCATTACGTCACATAGTTATGTGTCACAACTAGTTTGTTTTTATTTTATGGAGACATGTAACTCATATTGGGGGTCACATAACTCGTATTTTAGGGTCACATAACTTATACTTTTGCTCCTTTTTGTTTTGGCTGTTAGAAAGCTCAGCTATCTCTAAACAAGGGTTTCTATTCTAACTTAACTTCTTGGTTTTCTCTCTTTCTTGACTTTATTTTTCTATTTCCTGGATTATTGAACTCAAGCTTTTTTTCTTCTTTATTCTATTGTATGTGTTTTTTACAGCTACTTAGAATTATTTATGAACATACTAAGGGTGTAAACAAACTAAACAAGGCAGCAAGGAATTTTTTAAAAATATATTGTCTATGAGAACTTTTTATGTCTAATAAGTCTTAAGGGAACAAAAATAATAGCACTGATCAAAATGTAAAATATTAAAAGAACTGATTATTTTTCATGGTTACATAAGAAAAAAATGGTTGTTTAATAGAATAAAATTGCTCCTACTTTGCTTAGTTTATTCAAACTGGTTTATATGATTTGATCTCTACCATATAAGGCAGAATCTTCTAAGTGTCTGGCATTCTATTCTAATTGAGAAGCATCATTAATGGGTGTTGGATTATTTGGAAGAAGAATGGCTTTAGAGAGAATTTCTTGGGGCTAATGTAGAATGTAGGTGGGCCAGAATTTTTTATGTAGTCTTCATTTTTGTTAATATGGTAGTAGCGTTATTAAAATATTAACTAATTTACATATACAATTAGACTTCTTCACATTTGAAACAGTCATTCAACACAGACATGGGCTTTTTGTGCTTTATTAATCCTAACAGAATATTTTGAATCACAGGAAGGTAAGATACTCAGAACCATTAGAGTTACTTAACTGGAATTCAAACTTCCAACAAGTAGATGTTTAAGGTTTTAAATATTTGATTCTCAAAAGTTTAAGATGAGGCAAGTCATGAATGATTAGCTGACAAGTAGCTAAATAGTTTTATTATCAAGTTTTGCAGAATTTATGCGTTAAGCATCCAAATGGAGATTAAGTTTAGAAAGCCAACGAGAGATGAAAACAGCTGAATGATTCTTCTTATTGTGTAATTTATTTCTTTTGCACTTTCATGTGAAATATTCAAGTTTTCAGACTTTAAATTCTAACAGAGTGCTGCAAAAGGTACACTTACAAGGCTAAAGAGAAACAGTTAAACCTTCAAGGCAAAAAAAAAAAAAAAAAAGAAAAAGGACTTCAATTCCGTGAGTTTAATAAAGCAGTGCGTTCATACTTATGGTGCCTTCACATTTCACATGCATAAGGGAGAGGTTAGCAGTCTTTCTCTCACTTCGTTTTCCCTCTGTGGACCATTCTCATTATTTGTTCTCACAAATATCTGCTCTACTCAGGGCTATGAAACATGACTCGGGTACCAAAAATAATGTCGCTTTCATCCTGTCTAGATCCAAAATGGTTGGGCGGACCAATAACTAGACAAGAGTATCAAACCCCAGCGATGTGAAATTCACATGACATAGAGATAGAGTACATTGTAGTCTGTGCTATGATAAAATTTTGTGTATCTGTATTCATTTTTTTTCTTTTTTTCTTTTTTGCTTAGGACTGGAAAAAGCTTCAATCGTGAGTCACTGCCTAAGTTGTAGTTCCAAACATACAAGGAACATTTTGATTTCCAGCATATATATTTGGTAAAATGTTAATATAAGTGGCATCTAGTATTAGGAAACAGGAATCTTAAAAAAAAGAATAAAGAAACTTGTTACTTGAATTATTGCTATGGCCTTGACTACATTCTATTTTGCTTTGGGGGTAGAGGTGGGATGGGGCTGGGCTCGGGGTCTGCAGCAGGAGTGACAGCTTAGCAGGGAGATGCTGCACCTGATTCTTGGTCTCCCCGACACCCAACACACCAGATCTAAAAAGGTCTGGAAAATAACACTGATGAAGTGGGGGGCAGAGAGGTATGTGAACACTTAGAAACTCTGGCCCCATCAGTGGGTCTCAGCCATGGCTGTACTTGAGAATTGTATGTGGAGCTGGCTTTTACTTTTCTATTATTTTTGTAATGGCTTGATGACTGCCTGGTAATACCCTTGAAGGCTGAGCTTTAGTAGGCTTGGAGAGGGGTCTATTTGTATTTTTATGAAGTTTCTTAAAATTTATCATATGTATCTCAACCTGAGAACCTCTTGACTTATAACTGACATGAGCGTTTAGTCTGTGATAAGACTTTCTCCCTTTCTGACTTAATTCTCACCTATATGTAACCTGAGTGTTTAGCTCAGGACTTAAACACATCAGCTCTTAATTCACTACTTGAAATTGTAATGTTTACCACTAGGAGAAGAGAAATAAAAAGCCACAGATTCCTGGCTCCACAGTCTCAGTAATTTGAATGTCATTTCAGCAGAACCTTTGACTTGTCACGTCTAATAACAGTGTAGGTGATGACGGTGTATGTTGCGTTGAACAGAGGATAAGAAGTTACAAGTGCCAATACTCAGTGTTGAAAAGCTAAGATGCCCCATACATGTTGGTCTGAAGCCCTGTGAGTGCCTCCTGATGCTGTACTGACCTGGTAGCTCCCTCAGTACTCTGTCAGTTCCTCTCATTCCAACCAGAAAGTTAAATTTGGCCTCTTAGGAGCCCTCCAGAGCATCCAGTCATTCCTATGCTTGATTGTTTAAAATTACTTCTAAATGTTCTTCTAGGTGTAGGAGACAATTAGAAGAGTAGACGTTCAGCAGAGCAAAGATGGGAACTAAATATGCCATTAAAATTTGGGGCTTTCTTGACTAGAAGGTTTCTTTTGGCTGAAATTGGGTGAAATATATTATTGCAAAAGTGAACCTGTGCACATGAAAAGATGCTCAACATCACAAATCAGAGAAATGCATGAGATGCTACATCACACCTGTCAGAAAACCTGTAATCAAAAAGACCACAGATAACAAATGTTGGTGAGAATGTGGAGAAAAGGAAACTGTAATGCATTGTTGGTGAGAATGTAAACTGGTGTAGCCACTGTGGAAAACAACGAGGAGTTCCTCAGAAAACTAAAAACAGAACTAACATATGTCCCAGCAATTCCACTCCTGGGTGTATATCCAAAAAAGAAATTAAAAAAAGGAAAAAAATATGCTAATTCAAAAAATTATGTGCACCCCAATGTTAATAGCAATTTTTGCAATTGCCAAGACTAGCAAGCAACCTAAGTATCCATCAATAGATGAATAAAAAAAGAAGATGTAGTATAGAGTGGAATATTGCTCAGTCATAAAAAAAGAATGAAAATTTTGGTATTTGCAACAGCATGGATGGACCTGGAGGGTATTACGCTCAGTGAAATAAGTCAGACAAAAGAAGGCACATACTGTATTATATCACTTAAATACAAAATTCAAAAAATAAAACAAATGAATGAATATAACAAAAAAGAAACAGCCTCACAGATATAGACAACAAACTAGTGGTTACCAGTGGGGAGAGGGAAAGGGGAGAGGGACAAGGTAGGGGTAGGAGATTAAGAGGTATAAACTATGAACTAAATAATCTACAAGGATACATTGTGCAGCACAGGAATTATAGACAATATTTTATAACTTTATATGGAGTGTAATCTATAAAAAATGTTGAATCACTATGTTGGACATTTAAAACTAACGTAATAGTATAAATCAACAATACTTGAATTTTTCAAAAGCAAACATGTGAAAACAGAGATAATGAAAGTCAAGTTGTATGTGTTTGTTGGTAAAAATAATTAAAAGAAAAAAGTAAAACATCAAACCAACCAATGGCACCAATTAAAAAAAGAAAAAGAAAACTGGAAATACAGAGAAGATAGCAAACCAAATCAACTGAGTTTTTACTTGGTGCTGCTTTGATCCAACCTGTGAAAGCAGAGGAGCTAAGGAATGTATGCTATCTGAAACACACCTGTGACCTTATTACTAAAATCCAAACTTTTTCTAAAAAAGAATTATTCCATTTTATAGTGAATTGACTGTAAAAAAGAAAAAAGTTAATAAACAGAAACCTCAATTCAATAGAGCTGAGGGACCAAAAGGGGGAGCTCTCATGCCCTGTGACAAACCCAACAAGAAGTCTCCTTTTCTGTCAAGAATTCAGCCAATGAAAAGCCATGGGCTGTGTTTGCTACAGCCCTCCCATCTTCCTTTTCCTGTCTCTGAAAGCCTTCTTCTTCTCTTGCTGGGCAGGCACTTGCAGGTGTCTGGCCATGGTTGCAGCCGCTACATTGCAATTCTCTGCTAATTCTGAACCCATCTGTTCTGGAGAAATATCTGATAGTCTATTCATTTCAAGTCAACAACTCAAAGTGCTCTAAGTGTTACTATTCTGTTTGCACATTTAGGACTAGCTGTCTTGTAAACCATTTTGAGATGTTACTAGACAACTGGATTGGATCCCCAAACCCCCAAATCCTAATCAGCAGCAGTCATCTCTGATGAGTCCAGGAGGAAGATGGTATTAAGCCTAGAGGATGTAGAGATATAAGTGCTCAGTCTTTGCTGCCAGCTTTGGGGAACTGGGCTGAAGTCTTTGGAAGTCCTAAGAATTTCCTTTCCCTTTTCTCTTGAGATGTACGGTAGAGCAAAGTCTGAATAGGGAACTCAGCTCTTTTCCTGAATGCTACCTTGGTTCCTCTAAGGCACGTAGGGGAAGGGGAGGGAGGATAAAGAAGATGCTCCCTTCTGAATAGGAGGACGCCTGAGTTTGTCTCATGAATCAGTAACGTGATAGGAGGAAGATTCCAAAGAAGATGAATTAAGAAAGAAGGTGGGAACTCTTTCAGAAACAGAAGTTACAGAAACAATAGAAGCCATGTCTCCCAAAAGCCCAGAAGTGTAATTGTTTTCCTCTACTAAATACTCTGAGCATTTTTGAGCCAGTAACTTTCTTGACCTTGGTCCTGACACATCTTGGGAGAGAAAACAGTCTTCAGCTGGCTCCTAGGGGTCAATATTAAGTCTCAGGATATTTTTCCCTATGAAAGGACACCTTCATGTTTTTCTTTCCAGACTGCCTTCCCTCCCTCATATCCCCAAGGTAAAGTAATCTTATTTTGGGAACCTTTTAAACATTGTCTGCTATGTCTACTATTTTAATACCTAGGTGTTAAAAAAAAATCAATCTTGGGAAATTACAAAATGATAGGGTTAATTTTTGGTAGTATCTCTTTAAAACCCCCTACTTGTTAAGTATCAACTGCTTTCATGCATTAATTCTTAAAATTATTTGAATAACTCCATGCAATACGTATGCTATTATTACTGAGATGCAACATGGTATGGTGCTTAGAAGCATGGATTTTAGAGCCGAACTCCGTGAGTTTTAATTCTGGCTACAACATTTACTAGACTAGCTATGGGAGGTTGGGCCTTCTTCCTAAACTTTCCATGCCTAATTTTCTCATTTGTAAAGAGGGAATAATAATAACCATGTTGTTGTAAAGATTAACTGAGTTAATATCTAAATATGTAAAACTCCCAGAGCAGGGCCTGGCTTATCATAGACACACAATAAAAATTAGCTATTATTATTTTCTTCATTTTTCAGATGAGGAGACAGGCTTGGGGAGGGAACATAATTTGTTTAGGGCCATACAGATGTCCAGTGAGATATCTGGTTTCATACCCAGGTTGTAAGTGTCCAAAGACCTGTAAGAGTCCTGACTATGGTGCTCACTGTGAAAAGGGCCCGAGACCAGAGAGCTGTGATCACCTTCCTTTGCGTGCTGCTCTCTGTCTCCAAGAAGCTGACAGGTATGAGCTGCATCATTGGGGTCCCTTGCCCCCTAGATCTGTCAGTGGGGCACCCTGGCAGAAAATCAAAGGGAAGGAGTAGAGGACAGTAGAGATATGGTTTTTCTCTTGATTTCCCATCAGTATGATGGCCTTGGGATGGCTGTATCCTTTTGGTATATTAATTGTGGTGAATTAATGGGCTTGTTTAGAACAAGGCATGTGACTTGCCAATCTTTGGAATGGCTAGCCTAGCAAGGATGTCAAAGAAATCGTGGCATTTCTGTGAAGATGGAACAAACCAGGGAGCAGACTCCCAGAGGAGTTGCAGTCTTCAAGTCTTGTCCCAAGGCCTCTCTTGGACCTCTGCTTTTCCCTCCCAAACGGGAAGAAATGTAATCCCCAAATTCCAGCCTCCGCCGCCATTGACTCCATCCCTTCTCTAGATGCCTGAGGTGGAGGGAGGTGGGGAGACGTAGTATATTCCCTTAGGATTAAAGAGTTTATTACTTGACCGGGGCTCCCACTGCTCCTCTCTGTGGGTTTCAGATAGACTCTGGCCCACCCAGAGTTTTGAGAACTAGAAAGGGTATGTCATACATATTGAGGGTCTTGGACTGCTTTCTAGATACCTTTTCAAATAACACATCACTAATCTGGAACTTTTTGAGGAAAAGGGTTTGCTCATCAACATTGTAACTGCTAATATTTTATTATTCTTGATTAACTTAGATTGGCACATGGCTTGTTAGAGTTGATAGATTAATTTGCTTTTTTATCAAGAAGATGCATGATGAACAGGGCCCTGTCTGAGCTAGTACCTATGGATAATTTATGTGGTCAGTAATTGATCAATCATCTTTCATTTGGAAAATATCTACTCGTAGGGGAATATGAATTCGATCTAAATGATAAATTAAGACCAAAGTCTTGAAAAAAGAAATAGAAATTACTTGAAATTCACCCTGCTGTGAGATTAGCAAATGGGCACTTGGCATTTAAACTGAGGGCCAGGTCCTTGCTTTCCCAAAAGGTAACTTTGGATAAGATACTTAATGTTTGGTCTCAGTTACCAATTTCTGGAAACTGACAACAATATTCACATTTTTTTCCTTTCTTTCCAGAGATGTCAAGAATTTAGTATCAAATAAAACCAACATGATACTTGCTGAATGTCTACAGTCTAGGCCTCTGTAGGGAAAATGGAGTCAGGCGCCCTGACTGGAGGCCCGTGCACAGTCAGTCAGCAATGTTACTCCGCATGCGCAGTACCCGTATATTGTTAAGTAACGATGACGTGTGCTGCGCAAGCGCAATGGCTAGCCCACGTAGCTTACGTAGTTGGCTAGAGGCCAGCTTTGTTTGCCTCCTATTTAAGGCGGATAGGACTTTCTGCCCGCGCCAACGCTGACGCCCGTGTGCTCTGCTCGGTGATAAAGGCACGTCAGAGGTACCCAGGGCTCCACGAGTGTTCTTCAATCTGCCGGAATCTGTGAGCCTGCCAAGCCTTGAGCACTTGCAATACAGCCTCAGGTATAATCGTAGAGAAAATATAAGATGTTATGTTTATGCTTTTCTGGGACTTAGTTTTGCCATATGTTAAGTGGGAGCATTGGATTTGACAAATAATTCTGTTAATCTCTCAATTTGGTGAAAATTATAGCCACTTATTGGATACAGATGAGATATATGTGTATTAAATCTCATTTAATCTTCCCACTACCCGGGAAAGCTGTACTAATTTGTAACCTGTGTTTTAGAGCTGGGTAAACCAGGACGTAGGAAGGTTAAAGTAATTTGCGCAAGATACACAGCTGGGAGAGCAGGGACCTAAGCCTCTGGCCTCAGCCCTAACCTTCCCTTCCTCTTGAGAGTCTGTCCTCTCCTGGTTGTTGGACTTGCCTTATGGAATGCATCTCATCTGTTCCCAGACAGCTGTCTGTCACTCTTCATTTTCTAAAATTTTTGTAACCAACACCTTTATCACCAGCCATTGGTGGAGGACTTTTGAGTTATTGCCTGTGTAATTAATCTAGACCAGCGTTTCTCAACTTCAGCACCACTGACATTTTACTATGAATAATTCTCTTTGTGGGGGCTGCCATGGGCGTGATAGGGTGTTTAGAATCATCCTTGGCTCAACTCACTAGATGCCAGTAGCAACCCACCAGTTATGACAACTAAAAATGTGCCTGGAAATGTCCTCTGGGGGCAAAGTTGCCCTAGGCTGAAAACTGCTCAACTAGACTTTGACTGTGGATTAAATATGTGTGTGTGTTTGTGTGTGTGTGTGTGTACTATGTGAAGCACTTTGGAAACTTAATAATGCTGACAGGGGCCAGGCGGCCAGTGAATTTATGGCTGTAGGAAGCTCCTGCTTCATAATGTTAAAATGATGACGGCGTTACTTGGAATACATGCAGTAGGGAGTGAGCTGGCTATGCTGTCGGCTTTCTCTCCTCTTTTATGGGCTCTGTAGATTAGCCCACGGGTTATTTCACGGGGAAGCTGTGTAGGTTAGCAGCAACGGCACAGGCCTGGAGTGAGGTGACCTGGTTCCTAGTCACAGCACCACCACTACTCCACAAGGCCTTTCGCTTCTTTGATTCTCAGTTTCATTATTTGCCAAAGAAGGTAATCGGGCCAGATGACCTCCAAGGTCCCTCCTTGCTTTCATAACTAACAATTTTGCACCCAGATACAGAATTACTCACATGACAAATTCATCCTTCCTGAGAACATTGTAGTTTGTGACAGTGAGACTGTGTATTCAATTATAACACAGCAATAAATGCCACCCCCTCCCAGTTTATTCCTGGCTTTGGGGATATCCTTTCATATATCAACCTTAACTATGACTAGTCAGAGCCTGGTCGTCAGCCTTGAAGAGGTCTGCCTCAGAGAGATTAGGGAAGTCTCCCACTCGGGCTACAGAGGGTCTAATGGAAAGAAGGGCTCCTGCCCAAAACCAGGTTTGTGTTTGTGCTTCACAAACTGTATCCTGCAAGACCCCAATTGTGTAAAACGCAAGCCCAGTGTACTGGCCTCCCTTGCAGGCTCCAGGGAGGGATGTTCTGGTTTGTCTTACTTCCTCCACCACAAAGATGCAGAGAAGAGGGCAGCGGGAGCAGCAGCTACTACAGGGATTCAGTCACGTGGCCCAGAGTGCCACTGGTTGGAGATGCCATTTAAACAGTTGTTTCTGAGACACAAAGATACACTGTGACAACAGCACTGTTATGTGAACGATGCCTCCTAGAGTCACCAGTGTGGAGGTGTGATCAGTAGCCACCGTTCCCGTGCAGCACAGGGTTCTGGTGGCCGTGGTGGCTGCTTTACGTTTGGGGATGAGCAACTGTGCTTGTGTGCGATTCAGGAAGAGAGACCATCACAGAGAATGCCGCTGGAGAGACTGCTGCCCCCGCTGCCAGAGACCTCGGAGTGACTCTTACATAGGAATCTCAAGTTCAAAATGCCCAAAGCCCAGCTGACCATGGACTCCATCCCTGCTACCCCCTCTTCTGTGTGCCTTCCCCTAGCAGACGGCACCGTCATTCTCCCACCCGCCCAAGCCAGAAAACTGCAAGCCTTCCTTGATTTTCCTCCCTTTTTCTTTCCCTGCAGAAAACAGAACAAAGTCCTATCAGTTTCCCTGCTTACTTCTCTCGCACTGGCTCGTGTCAGTCCATCCCCGCTATTGGTACTTAGTCAGGGCCACCACTGTTTCTGTCACCTCCTAACAGGTGTCCTAACTGACAGTTCTTCCCGTCTCCAATCCAGACTCTACACTTAAATCACAGTGACTGTACCTGAACTCCAAGATGGTCATGATATTCTCATGCTTAGAATACCGGATGGCTTCCCATTGCCCTCAGGCCTCCTGTAGTGGATTTTAAGGCTTATCTCAGCCTGGCCTTGCTTACACCTCAGATGTCACCTCTGACCACTTTTTACCTTGTGCGCTGTGCTCCAATCATACTGAAATAATCTATGACATTGTGTCCCTCTTACCTCCAGGCCATTTGTCATGCTGCTTCCCCTGCTTCAAACACTATAAATGGGCACTAGCAGCTTGTGGTCAGGAAGGAAGGAATATTTAGTCACTGGAAAAACTGTCACTTGCAAAGTATTTCTTAACAGGCCATTTATCACTTGGAAATTTCTGGTTGACAGCAGAGAAAACCTGTGGTTTAATTTCCAAAACTTGCACCTCAGGGCCTTTTCTTGACTTTACCTTTCTCTCTCTCGAATCCAGGCATATAAAAATAAAGGGATGCCCTTGTAAAGGCGAGATTTTAGTTTTTCTGGTGATAATTAGGTTAAAGAAAGATTCTGCAGTAGAGAGATCTGATCTCAGTTTTCAAAGTTTATACCATCTGAGCATCACGGTACTGTTCGTGCTTATTACTGATTGGGGATGAGTATAATGTCGTGCAGTATGTGAAAATTACAGCCCAGGATAAAATCAGAGAAAGAAGAGCAAAGCTTCCGGATGTGGAAGATGAAAGGAGTGAGGAGTACAGTCTGGGTACAAACATCCTGTGAAAGTGATGATTTAAAAAGAAGGATTAAGTCACGTGCTCCTAGAATTGGAAGGAATCCTCCTTTCATTGATGAGGAAGTTGAAGCCCAGAGAGGTTAAATATCTTGGTCATCATCACACAGCAAGTTAGTGATGAAGTTGGAGTACTGTTGTGAACAGAACAGGGATTTGTCTGAACATTTTAGATCCTTCCCATCAAGTTGGTTTTTTGGGCGTTTTTTTGGTGGAGGTGTGGAGGTTGCAGTAGAGTGACAATTTATTTGTATTCTATAAATTAATATGGTATGCCAGAGAGTGCTAGGGATATGTAATTTAGAAACAGTAGCTTCCTATCATGGGGAGCAATAGCAGCACAGAAGCATCGAGACTGAGCTCCAAGAAGCTTCTGTTGCTGAAGGACTGTCAGCTGTGCCTTATTGGAGAGAGACTCTGCCCCCTGTCAGGCTGATTGGTGATTAATGTCAGTAGGGATGTGGAAGGAAATTAAACTACAGTTCTGAGATGGATGGTTAAGGTAGCCACAGCCACGGTAAAAAGTAGAGGAAGTAAATGCAACATGATCATCAATTTCTTTACTTGAGATAATTTTGGTGTCAGAGATGACTTTGGCATAAAAGACTCAATGTTTTTCACTGGAATTGAAGGGTAAATCATGTTTTAATAAGCTTGAGTCCCCATTCAGAAGGCCGGTGTTGGAGATGGAAAAACAACCATTGTTGTATTGCCTCAAACTCACAGCTGGCAAGCAGATTTAGAACCGTATTCTAGAACATGGTTTCTTGACAAGTAAATGACATCTGCTGTCATTGTTTGTTTGGGGTATCCTGCAAGAACCCCCACAATATCCAAACCCAGCCCACCCCCCTCCCCATCTTGGTATTCCAGAGAGAGTAACACCAAGGGCACTTATAGCCCTGGTGGCCAAATCTTTCCTGGACAAAATGATAAGGCTTTTATACCAACCCTGTGGCGTATAGGAGACAAGTGCCTTTTGGCTCATGCCTTTCTCACTAATCTGCCTTTTTCACTGAGTTTGGTTCTATTTTGTGCCAGTTCTTAGTCATCTAAACACAGGCAGCGATCTGAGTTTACTGTTTGTCTTCACACCCCTGCCTCTAGATCCTTGCTCTATCCTTCCAGAGATACTTCACGTGTCCTCTTTGTGCTGGGGAGGCCAGCTGGTCATCATCAACTTTTAGCTCACCAACCGACCTGCTTATCATGGCTTTGTAGGGGAGCCCATGTCCTGGCATGGAGCACTGGCATGGAGATCCCCACCTGAGATGGCCCCCACGTGCTGGGGAAGGCATTGCTGCCCCTGCCTCGCCTCCTACCCCCAAGCTCAAGCCCAGGGAGGAGTCCCCTCCAATCCCCAACCCACTTAGCTCAACAGCTCATCACCTGCAAACCTTGAGCAGGAATCCACAGTTGAGTCCTCACCCAGCACAACCAGCCACAAAACAGAATGGTTACATGGTCCTGACCCCCAAAAGCCCCGACAAAGAGGATGAAGGCATAGGTGGTTCCCAGATGATTAGGGAGCACAGGAAGTGTGAGGCTTTTTTGTAGAAACCATGGATTCATTTTTTCTTACTGGTCCCACTTTGTTACTTGTATCCCTTGGTGAGGAAACCTTAGATTCTGAGCTATGGACTCCAGGCTCAAGTCAGACCTGCCCTGCATTGTGTCTTCCTTTGGCTCTAGAGGCCTCTGGTGAGGGCCTGAGGGGAAAGCTGCCTCCCTGGACCTTGACCTTGGAGCTGACACCCCAGGCACCTGTTCCCCAACCATGCCTCAACCCCGGACCCAGGATGTTCTGGGGAGGTGGAGGCCAGGCCACTAACCACTGTTCTCCGTCTCAAGTTTGCTGTGGTTCAGAAGGAGAGGGGTGGGTGGCAACAGACACAGTGTAAGTGGTCTCTAATTCTCCTCTAAGTTGAAGCGGGTCCGGTAAGGCCCAATCTTATTTTCTCTTTGGGTGCTTTCTCCCCAGAGATTAGTTAATATGCTCATTACAGATAAGTTCTGAGATACAGAAAATTCATTTGAGAAATCTTTGTGTTGTGCCAACTTTTCCCCTCCAGATTGGCTTGCCTGCTCCGTTACTACTGCAAGTCAGAAAAACAGCACTAGCTTGGTATCACGAGGAGTGTGATGGTAGTGTCAGGGAGAAACTGGAAACGCTGTCTGGAGTGAAGAGCAAATAACCAAGCTATTGACCGGATCCTGAGAATCTTCTCCATCCTCAGATCTCTCACCTCTCCCTCCTAAGGGTGGGCGATTATCATGAAGGGAGAAAAACACTTAGGAAAGACAGTGCCATGGTAGTCATACAAGAATGTTTCATGTAAAACAGGTTTGTCAGATAAGGGCAAGGGCAAGCCAGAATGAGACATGGGTGGAGAGCCCTGGAGTAGGCTCCATCCCTGAAACCTGCCAGGCATGGAACATGATGGGACAGGACACTTTGATCCACACCTTGATTGAATATTATTAACCAAAGTTACTAATACTCTCAGGGAAATGAGCACACACCGTATCTGGGAGAAGTTTCAATAACTCTGGCACAGTATTAACTCGTTACTCATATTTTCTTCATAACACAAGTAAGTCAGTGCAGTGGGAGAAGAAGAATACAGTGAAGACCAGTGATTTTGTAGTTTATTTTTCTAAATATCTGATAGTACTAATAGGGGAAAGTGTTCTAATAGGTTGTGTATTATTTCAGAAAATTAAATTGAAAATTCTGTTTATGAATAATAGTTTAGAGGAGTTATGAAAATAAAAACCAAATTGTTAGGAAATGAGAGTTTGGCATCCTATTACATATGAAAAAACTCTCTAACTATACGGTGAATTATTATTATTATTTAAAATCATTTTCTTCCTTAGTTAATATTATGAGAATATGCTTCTGTGTTCTTTAGTGTACCTAGAAGTTACATTGATACGAGCTTTGTTGCACTTAATTTCTTTCTCTTTTGTAGGAGGGGAAAGAAAGATGAAATAAATTTTAAAAAGTTGTACTTATAAAAATTAACTACTGGTTTTAGAACTATGTCAATTAATGACTTCTTTTCTGTCACTTTTCCCATATGGTTCAAAATCCCCTTACTTTGGTTTCTGTTTTCTTATCAACAGAGTACTTCTAGATATGGAAAGGATTACCTAGGAGGCAGAAGGTTTCGCATTACAAGGACATTAAAGGGTAGAGATTCTATAGAAGATTCAAGCAACAGATGGGTGGTTGGATTAAGAGAAACCTGAGCCCCTTCATCTCTGGTTGCCAAAAGTTATATAAAACTTACTTATGGTCATCAGAGTATACCTCACTTCTTACACTTTGCTCTCTCCAGTAAATTGTACCTCATCTTTCCAAACCTTTCTTTGGGTTAAGCCTAACAAGCATTTGTTAAATACCTGTTATATGCAAGACTATATATTAGCCGCTCTGGGAGAATCAAATTAACTATAATGTGAATGTCACATTAACACTGTATATTTTTGAAAGTTTCCATTAAAAAAAGATTAAAACTAGAAGAAAAGCAATACGCACTATTTGCAACAACAACAACAACAAAAGTGAATAGTGAATGATATACAGATCCCAAATGCAAAGAGCCTTACAATTAAAGGAAGATGATTTCCTAAAATTCATGAGCCTTTGGTCATTTCAATCATTTCAGCAGCTCTCTAAACAAAACTGTATATCATACAAAACTTACAGTACATGTATTTCATGCATGGTTTAGGAATAATTAATACTTTAAAATACTAAATAGCCAAACGAACCAATCAAAATATCTTTTATCCTTTACATAGAAAAATAAGTTTATATACTAAAAACAAACATTTATTTACTACTGTGTACTAAACACTGCAAGAATGAAGGATTTTGTTTAAAGCCCAAGTTTCAAGTTACAGGAAATCAATACACATTTATTCCAAACGTCTACATTTTCTGTATGAGGCAGCAAACATTTCTGGATAGAACAATGACTATGAATCACTGAAAAAGACTCAGTGACACAGAGAGATTAAATAATATTTACTACTGAAATAGTAAGGAAGTTTGACTAAAACAAAATTGAAAGTTGTGCTAAAATAATAGGTAAAGTAAAAGGGTTTCATGTTTAAGATTTAATTTTTACTAAAAGTTAAATTTATTGGAACAGTTCACCCCTTTGCTGTTCTGAAAAATTGTGGTTGCCATAAATATGCTTGGTTTATTTACATTTTCCACCTCTATGTGCATCTGCATGTCGTGTTAGGAACACTAGGAGATAGAGTAAAGCAATTCTGGGACTTACAAGTGTGGATCATGCAATTTTTTCACATTCTTAACCAATAAAACATACAAATGATGAGGCCTTTGAACAACAAAGACTCATTGAAATGGCCTTAGGCAAGAATCAAATCAAAGGCATGCCTGCCACAACCATTGTTTAAACCCCTGAGTGGATTGAGGTGCTCTAGAACAAAGATTCAGTTGAAGTTGTAACACCCAGACATTTCTTTCAATAAGTCAAAACTGTTCTGGCAAAAGACACGAAAAGTATATCTCCCTCTAGAAAGCCTAACTGATCCTTGTTTCCAACAATGAATTAGAGAGAGAAAGAAGGAACAAGGCATGGGAAAGAGGAAATAAAACTGGCAGGTTAAGAAGTAGGTTTACCAGGCTCCCGGCACACCTTCTGGCTTGGACCCGGATGTCCTGGCTCTGCTGCTTTGCCTGAGCGATTCCCACTTCCTGTCCCAAGAGCAGTTCAAATGTCACTTCAGATTTGGCTAGAGAAAGGAGCAGGTTAAGGATACACAGGCAGGCTGGACCAAAGAATCCTGTCAGGGTAAGAAGTCTGGATTTCGTAAATGAGAAGAGAAGGCGCCAGGGAAGGCGTGTCAGGAGTGACAGGGCTCTGGCTATGTTTTCAGTTACAGCGATGAACACTCTGGGGTGTCTGGATTCAATCTTGCCACTTACTGCCTAGCGACTGAGTGACTAGTTAAGTGTATCTGTGCCTCCCTTCCCATCTACAAAATGGGTTAAGAAAGTACTCGATCCTCAAGACTACTATGAAAATTAAGGACTCAGTGTTTAAAACGGTACCTGGCACATGATACCTTCCTGGATTCTACACACCCCCTTAACAACCAGTCTATCTTCTAACTCATTCATTCAACAAATATTTACCAAGCCCCCACTGTGCTCTACACCTTAGCTGTCCAGTACTGTAGCCACTGGTCGTGGGTGGCCACTCAGTGCTTGAAATGCATCTGTTTGGAACTGAGATGGGCTGTTAATGCAAAACACATGCAAGATTTCAAGGTAGTACAAAAAACAGAATGTAAAATATCTCAGCAAATTTTTAATTTTAAAATAATATATTTCAGATATAATGGGCAAAATAAAATATGTTACCAAAAAAAAAAAGGTTTATAAAGGATCTGTAAGGGTGTCTACTGGCCATGGACCTGAATCAAACTGATACAAAATGACTAAGTATTTAATGTAAAAAAAAGCCACTGATCTGGACTAAAAACCGTCCATCATCTACAAGGAGGAGGTTCTAAGAAAGCTCGTCTCTTGAGGGATACATGAAACCGCTCAACTAAGCTCTTAGCAGAATGGGTGTGGCTTTGTTCCGACAAAACTCTATTTACAAAAAGAGGTGGCAGGCGAGATTTCAGCCCTGGGCCATGGTTTGCCAACTCCTTGTCTAGGGCTTCCATTAGATTATAAGCGCTGTTAATTTTGTAAATCGTAATTGTCTTGTTTATCATGCATTCTCAGAGCTTAACACAGAACCTGGAACAGGGTAGTCATTCAGCACATTTCTGTTGAATGAATGAATGGCAGGCAGTCTAGCATTCCACTCTCCTTTTTAAAAGGGAAGCATTGTTTCAATTTTTTACACTTAAAAATTGACATTAATATTTCATCTGATTCTATTTTAGAAACACAGTTGTTGGAGGAGGTCATCGAGAGGGCATGACTGCCAGTTGATCTGAGAGCTTGACCCAGACAATCGGAGGCTCCTCTCTGCCTCCCTTGTCCTTGGAAGGTATGTTCTGCCCACCATTCCCCATTCCCACAGTGAGAGCTGATTTCAAGGAGCAGTCTTGAGAGAGTAAGGTGTTGTTGAGACCATCTGCATGATATGCATGACTAAACCCAGTTAAGGACTCTGTATAAACTTTTAAGATTCTGGTAGGTGGATGCCGAGATCTACTCCTCTTGTGGTCATCCAAGACAAGCCTTGGATGTTGGTTCCTTGCTTATTAAACCTGCCAGCTACCAATCTGGAGTGGTCTGCCTCTTTCTTGAGTATCTCCTTATTCTCTGTGTATGGAGGTCAGTTTCAGATTTCACCTGGGAAACTCCCGGGATCTCAAACCAACGAAAGTGACATAACAACATGAGGTAGGGGTGGGGGTGAGGCATGGAACAGGTTATAAAAAAAGAAAGGGAAGAAAGAACCCTTGAAACTTCATCAAGATATGGTATCAAACCTCTCTTCTACATTAAGAAGAAATTGATTGGCATTGGTCATTAACAGCTGAATCTTTTCTTCTCAAGAACTGAAGTAGATCCCCTTATGATTGCATGTTTTTTAATTAGAACTCTTCTTAGCCTTGAGGTTTTCCTTTTATCTATTAAAAATTCCACGTTGGACAAATGAAAATCAGTGACTCATCTTGCGCTTGGCTTGGGACAGAGCGGTAGGCACATCTGGGCAGGGTAGTGGGAGTCGCAGTGTGAATGAGTTCTCTGAAGAGTCAGAGTACAGTGGAATGTATTTACTAACATCATGTTCTGATTGTACCTCATCAAATTCCAGCTGATGTGTCACAAATGGGTTTGGTGGGTAATCTTCTATTTCCGATGGTAAAGATGTTCTAAGAACATATGGTCCCTAATGGCAGTTTTTTTTTTTTTTTAATTTCTGTTAAGATCTCCTTTTAAGTACTCAAACACTATGGAAGGGCAGTTAGAGAGCCTGGAGACAATTCCATGTTTATTAAAGCTTATAAATTTAAAGCATTGGATCATTTAAAAAAAAAAAAGAATTACTTGCCTTGAAAATCTCAGGAAAGGAAAATAAATTGAATGTTTAACAATCAAGATTTAGTAAGAAAATATCCAGTACAGGCCGCTGAGGGAGAACCAGAATTCACCACAATAATTCCCTCACATTTTGCAGTTGCAGCACATTTTTGATTGTCTAAGTTAGAAATATCTTTTCCCCATTTGCTTAACAATGGTGTGACCTGCATGCTAATTTTTAACCTACAAGTGGGTAAAAGTTAGCTCCATTTCAATAACTTTGATTTAGATTTTTGTGGACTTGTGATTTCTCAACTTTAGAGGGCATCAGAATTACCTGTAGGGCTTAAATCATCAGTTGTGCCCTATCCTTGGAATTTCTGATTCAGTGAGTGTGGAGTGGCGCACGAGAATTTGTGTTTTAAATGAACGCCAAGATGATGCTGATGCTGCTTTTCTGGGGACCACACTTCGAGAACCACTGTCCCAGATCATTATTTTAAACAAAGTTTTCAGTATGTCTGTTTCTGGCAGAGGTGATTGATCGTGATCTGTTGTGACTGAGGGATTTATTTAAAAAAAGGAAAAAAGGAAAGAAGAAAGAAAAGGATGAATTTCTTACTTTCATTTGCTCAATACATTTTTTTCCAATGCATTTTAACTTGTCCTACATCATGCATTATTTTAAATTGTATATATACTCTGGTCCTGTTTCTGTAAGATCACTATTAATTTCTTATTGTCTAAATCCAAAGAAATTGCCTCTATGATTCTCAAGGAATAAAGCCATTTATTCTTTGCCTTGTAATTTACCAGCCAACATTTAAAGCCATAGATCCAAATAATTATTTAAATCTATGTCTGGAACACTTATCGTTGTAACCATGTAAGAACTATAATGTTTGTCTAATATCAGCTTCTTTTTATTAGATTTACCACCATCATAAATCACAAGCCTAGAAATACACAATTCTCATTTAATGTGACTCCTCTTACAAATCTCAATATTCATGGTAGAATGCTTCAATAACTTTTTTTTAAAATGATGTCTTATAGGGAGTTGAGAAAAGAACCAAAATAAGCATGGTGTTATAAATATAAATATAAATTTTAAAAAATTAAAATAAATATAAAATAAAGACAGTGTTAATGCTGGAGCAGATTTCACAGCCAAAAGCATAAACTACCTTAATACTTGTGACAGGGGAACTGAGGTAGAAGAAATATGCTTAGGGTGGATAATTATTGTGTTTATTTAATCAATTAGAGAAATTTGAGAATGAGAGAGAAGGAATTTACAAGGAAATGAAGTAATAACATTGATGCAGAGAGACGTATTTGTTATGGAGGCTCTGGGGACTGGACCAAGGAAGGCAAGCATGATCCGGGGGTCTAAGGAGTTTTCTTACGTGGCAGAAATCTGTGTTGCTTGGGGATGAAAAATATTTTGTAAATTTCTCCTTTTGTGAATTTTATAGATAAAAGGTATGGCCTTTCTGAAAATATAAAGGTTTTATATTTTCCTTCAAACGTGGATTAATGTTTTCTTTCTCTTTCTAAGCTCTTGAGTTTTTGTTTTGTCACTAGCTGGCCATCTCCTCTGCCCTATCAGCACTCAACATTCATCTTAAATTGTACTTGCCTCTGACCCACTTAAGCTTTGTGGAATCAGAACAACCCACTTTCTAACCTGGTTCTACCATCCTCGTTGAAATATATGTTCTAGTTACTTAAAAGAGGAATTAGCTTTATGGGGAAAATGCCTGAGACTTTTTAAAAAAGCTTGCTCCCTTGAAATTGCTCAGAAAAGTTCCAATTCTGTGACTCCTGGGTTTTCATCCAAGTGCTCCACCAGGGGACTCCACATAGGAAATAGTAGGACTAGCTGATCATCTGTCATCATCCCTCAGATATGCCTTTCCACTGAGACAGAAAGATTTGCCAATATATTAAATGCGAGTCTCACAACTAGGTAATAAGGGCTGTTAGTAGGTTTGGTAAACACAGCAGTGAGTTTGCTACAAAAACTTCCTGTAACCTAAGCCCCTATCCTCCAAACTCTAGGGAAATCATTTTCCAATTGGATAATCTAGTCTGGTGAATAAAAATATGCTTAGATATTCTTGTTTTGAGGTAATTATTTTTTACCCTTTAGGCCAGCAATCCCTTTGTCTGTGGGTAAAAGCTCTGGACTCTGTTTTCCAAAATTGATGTGATATAAAATTGTTTAGAATTTTCTGAAGCTCATAGACCACAGGCAGATAAAAAGCCCTAGGATGTCTGAAGAGTGTTCATTTCTTTGAAACTCTGAGGTTTTTAATAGAAGGTGCCTGTGTTTCTGTATTGGTTTCTACGTATGTGTGGCTGACTTTGTAGCACAAATACAAGGAAAATAAAAAATGTTTGCTCTTTGCCTTGATTTTCTTTTAATTGAAAAATAAAGCTATGGCAACTTGCACTGTGTTGTGAAGGAACTGCTTTAACCTTAGATCATGATTATCCTCTCTTATAAGAATTTTCTGAAAACTCAAAATAGAAACAAATTGTACACATGTTTATGTTTTCCCACTCGGCAAATTTGTTAAACAGCCTAAGTTATCTATTACCATGTCACAGAGTCAATTGAATCCTCCCCTGTTGAGTCTTGCCCGGCGGTTTTGTGTATGATTCTCAGAATAAAGGGTTAGTTGAACCCAGAGTAGCTAATGTGACAGATCACATGGTGACTCAGAGCTTTTTTTGACATGTGTCTCTTCTTTCTAAACTCCACATTAATTTCTTCCTGGTCAGATCATGTGAATTATTCTTAATTCCCATTTCTTGTATTCTGTAGTATATCATATACAACTGATCACATTCTTCCTTTATTATTTCCTAGAGATTTTCTGTGTAACAGTCCTTTTCAGTTATAGCTGCACATTAGAATCACCTGGTGAGCTTTAAAATAGTTTAGTTCATGGATGGGTCTCACCCCCAGAGATGCTAATTAATTGGTCTGAAGGGTGACCTTAGTATTGGGATTTTTTTGTTCAGTATTTTTAAAAGCAGCTTTATTGGGGTCTAATTGACATATGATGAATAGTATATACTTAAAGTGCACAATTTAATAAGTTTGACATATATATCCACACACGCAGTCATCACCATAGACAAGAGAGGAAATATATGCATCATCACCAAAAGTTTGCTCATGTCCTTTCATCTCTTCTCTCTTCCTCCAGCTCCATACCTCTCCACTCCCTTCCCAGTCACCTCTGATCTCCTTTCGCACTGCAGATCAACTGTATTTACAGGTTTTTAGATAAATGGGATAATACAATTTGTGTTCTTTATTGTCTGGCTGTGTTCACTCAACATAATTATTTTTTAGATTTATCCATGGTGTTTGTTGCATGTACCAATTGTTCTTTTCTTCTTACTGCGAATTAGTATCCCACTGCCTGAATATCCCACAAAGTGTTTTTCCATTCACCTGTTGACAGACTTTTGAGTAGTTTCCTGTTTTTGGCTATTATAGATTTTTTAAAAATGCTATGAACATGCAAATACAAGTCTTTGTATAGACATATACCTTAATTTCTCCAAGAGTGGAATGGAGATATATATATATATATATATATATATATATATATATATATATATATGTATCAATCATATGTATATGATATATGTTTAACTTTTAAATAAACTGTCAATCTACTTTCCAACGTAGTTGTATCATTTTATATTCCTATCAGCAGGGTATGAACATTCTGGTTCCCCCACATCCTTGCCAAGACTTCATGGAATTAGTCAGTCAGTTATTTATTTATTTATTTATTTATTTATTTATTTTTAATTTTAGCCACTCTAATAAGTGTGTTGTGGGATCTCATTGTGGTTTAAATTTTCAGTTCCCTTGTGGTTAACAATTTTGAGAAATTTTTATGGGCTTATCTCCAGTCTGTATATCTTCTTTGGTGAAGTATTTGTTCAAATCATTTGCACATTTTTATGGGATTGTTTGCTTTCTTTTTATTGAGTTTGAGAGTTTATATATTCTAGATAAACATCTTTTATCAGATATATAATTTTCAAATAATTTCTCAGTATCACCCTATCTAGATTACTGAAACTTTATCATAAGTCTTGGCACCAGGTAGTAAATTATTGCACCAGCTTTGTTCTTCTTTCTGAAAGTTGTTTTCCCATTTTAGGCGCTTTTATTTCTTATGTATTTCAGAAAGAGCCGCCAAATTTCTATAAAAACCCCACTGGGATTTTGATTTTTATTGTGTCACTACCCCTGAGTAGTTGATTAAGGTTCTTTGTCTCCACTGCACCTCCTCTGACACCAGCCCCGGAGGGGAGAGGAGGCTTACCCTTTCTGCTGGGTAAGGGTGGGAGTCCCGGGCCCCTAAATGAGCTCCAGTGATCCAGCACGGGGAGGGGGTCTTGTTACTGCCTAGCCTTTGCTCTTCGAAGCTGGAGTACAGTGATTACTACCTAAAGTTATATGTCTTGTAAAGCTGTCCCTTTCCTGATCCCTTTTTTGGTGGATGGGGGATGGTTTCTGTTCTTGTCTGTGCCCGTTAGTGTTTGCCACTTGCCAGTTTCTTAAAGTATATGTCTGGGACATGAGACAAAGAAAATCCAGGGGACTGTAAATTGTTCCTCAGATCTTGAGGTCCTCAGCTAGTCTGCCTCCTTTCAGAGTCTTATTATTATTTTCCAACATATAAGACATTCAGGGATTTTCACTGTGCTTAGTGGGAGGCATATGGGAAAAGTACATCTACCCCCTCTTCCCAGAAGTGAAAGTAATCCACATGTAAGTTTTTGATTAGGAAATTTTGTGGTAGAAAATCAAAAGATAATCTCAGGCATTATTCTGTGACCACATTGCTAAGGGCTACACTGGAAGCACATGATATCCCTGGCATGTGGCATAAAGTCTCCCACAACAAACCCTCATCCCCTGGCTCATCGAATGACAGTCTGCCCATTATATACGGGAACTGTACTTACCCTTTGCCTGCACGGCTGCCTTTTTGACCTTATCACACTGGCCATGAAGTAGGTATTAAAATTATTATTATTCATTTTTTTAAGTTTGTACCCTTTACCAGCATCTCCCTATTCCTCCCACTCACCAGTCATTGAACTTCAGAGGAAATAACTTATAGAAGTCACACAGCAAGCAAGTTGTGGAATCAGACAGGGAATCTGGTCTACCTGCCTGAGGCTGGCAATAGAGGCAAGATAAGGAAAGATTGTTTCGTAAGATCTTAGAGGAGATGCTTTAGTATTTCTGGAGGCTGTGTAAGGTCAGACATGTTTGGGGGCCTCAGTGTAGAGTGCATGTACTTTTCACTATGATTTCCTGGACCTCAGCTACTTCAGTATTACCTTTGTATTTATGCTATCTCTAAAGAACACCTGGATTATTATTATTTCTTTAAACTTAAAAACAAAGTTTCTTAAACAATTTATTTATTTTTTTATTTTAAAGGGATTGAGATGATCATTTTATTTTTGTGTGTGGGGGGGGTTAAGTATTTATTTATTTATTTATTTATTTATTTATTTATTTATTTATTTTAATGGAAGTACTGGGGATTGAACCCAGGAATTCATGCATGCTAAGCATGTGCTTTACCATTGATCTATACCCTCCTGCCTTGGATTATTTTTTACTTTATATTTTTCTTTAAGTGGGTTGACTTATTTTACTTAATTAAATATTTATCTTAAAAATTCATATGACCATGTACTAATTGTATTTATTTTTAAGATTATATATATCTTAATGCATTTTGAAATAAATCTATAACTATTAAAACAATTGCTGATTGTGTTTCAGCTGAAAACTTGTCCGGAATCACCTTGCTGTATAGTCCATATTCTGGGATCCTGACTTTGGTCCCTTAAAGGGCTCTAATGGAGGATTACTGCACACATAGGTGTAGTATTGGGGCAAAGGGGTGAGAAGGCTATTTCCCACTGTTGTGCAGCTGGAGTGATGAGAAGGTTTGGTTGGAGGACTGCATTTCTCTCTACTGCTGAATAACAGCTTCTTCTATGTTCCAGGTCATCCTGTACCACCCTTTTAGTAAGGCCTGCTGTTAATCAAGGGTGAAGCTTTACAAAAAATGGTCTCATTAAACAGAAACTTACTTGTTGGTATCTGTCTGGCTCGGCTGGATCTAAGATTTAGAGAAGACAAAAATCCTTCTTAGTACAATAAATCAAGACTATTCTAAAAAAGATACCTAACTCTCATTTCCCATACAGTGTAGATTTGAAAGTACGTTGTTGTGTCCTAGTTTTTACTTTCAGCCATCTCAAGATGAATTTAGATTTTCCCCAGGGATGAGTTCATCACCTGTTAAAAAATGAAAAATGTCCCATCTAGGGAAATAAGCTTGACAAATCTTAAAATAATGTCAGCAGAATAGAATAAAAACCCAGCTTTGATCCACAACACAGAGAAAGAAATTCAGTTCATTTGGGTAAAAAACACAAACCTTTGAAAAAGAGTCCTCTAATGATCACATCACCAAACAGCTGAACTGTTGTGGGGGAATAACATGGCAGGGGTTTTATTTATTCATTTAGAGGAGTTCAGTCTCACTGGCTTAGACACAGGGAACACCAATCCAAAGAAAGTCATTTCACATCTGTTCTCCTGCTGATAAACTATAATTGGTGACTGATTGCATGTGAGGCATTTTATTTCTTCCCTGACCTTTTAGTCCTGATAACCTGGCCATTTCCTGCCAAGGGTTGGAGAAGGGCTTTTCCTTTGCAGAGAAGAGGCACTTCCCTGGCATCTCGAAATGTTTCCCATTTGCAATAGGAAATGAATTGCTTTTTAATGAAAGCATTTAGAAAGCAGAAGAAAGCGCTTTGAGACCAGCTTTTAATAATAAATAATTAGCCACACACTTGGCTGAGGGTATCACCATGTATACACAGATTGCTCTATACAGAGTATCTGTGCTCCTTCACTTTTTTTCTCCTGTTGTAATAATATTCAATATCAAACAAATCTCTGCCATTAAAACAGAAGCTGAAGGCATATATGACCTGTCTAGTTTTTAGGGAGGAGAAAGTTGCTGTTTTCTGGAATTGATTCACCTGAAATGAGCATCTTTGGGATTTTACTTTCATTTGAAGGGTAAAGTAGCCAGTCCTGTTTCTGGAACTGGGTAATGTAATTTCAGAGAATAGTGGCTTTTGCCCTCTTATACTAACATTAGATCTTATTTGAAATTCTTGTGCTAGCCTTAAGTACCAAAAATAATGGCTTCTGTTGCTGTTAAATGCTTTTGCCAAAAAGGAGAAGTCTTCACCAAGAAGATGAAAAAGGAGATTGAGCACAAAATTTGAAATCAAGGAGAAAAGTCTTGAGACATATTTGGAAGTCACCTGTGACAGTTTAGATTTTTAATTTTAATTGATAACTGATTTTACATTTGTTGAAGATTGTCAATGTGCTGGCCAGTAATGTTGCATCTGTTCCTTATCTAAAGCATGTACTTCCATTATATAGAGACGGCTTAGAATATACATGCCAATATGCCTTCTTATTTTTCTCTTGCATAGTGCTAAATGGATATTTGAAATGCATCTGTCATTTACTTGTTAATGTATTTCTGATTAAAGATATTTAATCATTGTCTTTATTATTTCAAATCATAGGTGTATCATAAGCATATTGTAAAAATAGAAAGAATACAACTATGCATTTTAAAAAGTAACTTACCCACCCCAGCTCCTATTCTCATTCTTTTGAGGTAACTAGAATTTACTGCCTGACATGTTTCCTTCATATGTTTTTTCTAGACTCTTATAAGAATATGCATATATGTACATATGTGTATATATATACACTTACACATATAATATACATCTCTCTCTGTCTCAGGTTGGCATGATACTCTTCACATGTAGCGGATGTATCTAGATGCGTACTCAAAGCCTATTTTCAAGCATAGTCTGAAAATACACTTTAGTAAATAGCTATACTCCCATGGAGTCAGTCATTTCTTTGCTAAAAGGAAAAATAATTCCAAGTCTCATCTATTCACTTCACTGGATTTGAAGTCTGGAGTCTCCAGGTTAGGGCAAGTTTCTCTATCAAGTCATCATGGTCCTCTTCATGGTCCAGAGAACTACAGAAAAAGGTATTATTTATCTCCATGCTCTCAGTATACCATAGTGATGAATGAACAAGGTAACTACGATAAAAATTTCTATTTGTAAATGGGAAGATGGGGAAATAACACACATATGTCTGTGGCACATGTCACATCCTACTGGATAGAAAGATGAAGATGATCTCCCTAAGAGATCGCCCTGTAAGCCTTTGGATCTGTTCTCCGGGGAAAACTTCCTTTCCTGTATATAAGATGGGTATTAGGGATGCTGTTCTGAGAGATGTGTAGCTTTAGCAACCTCTTCCTGTTGGTGCAAATTCAGGGACCTGGGGATTGCCTTGGGTTTGAATAATTGCAGATTGTTACAGGACAGTTTTGGGTTTGCTTTGGAAATATAGACCCTTTGAAATTTAATATATTTCCTTTTAAATAATTTTATTGGCTAAGGATTGGGAAAAATAAAAATATACCTTTGATTTTGGGAACGAGGAATGTCTGACCACAAGTCCCTTGGCTCAATAGCTTTAGTGCTGAGTGATTTTTGCCACCGGACTTGATCCCTTTTTTGAAGAAGAGAATCCAACACATGCCTACAGAAATTTCTTGGAAGCTTTGGCTTTTTCCTTGTCCTGGGTTTATATTCTGCTATACCTCTATTTTTCCCCTCAGCTATCAAATGGGGTCATCATCAGCCTAAGCTTTATCTTTAGTGTAGACATCACTGTAGACAGTAAGAAGTCTCCAACTTCACACAGACTTCTGAAGGTCATCCTATGTTTGTCCTTGATTTTACCACCTTTGCAAGCATTTTGTGACCATAGAGCAAAGTTTACAAACTTCTCATTCTACAGTGATGGAGTCCTCACTGCCCTCAGCCTTATCTCCATCCCTTTGCTGAAGTGAATATTAGCACTTTATCCTGCTATCACACTAGGAGTCAGTCAGTGTACTTAGTTATAAGCAACAGAAAATGACTTTTGTTGATTTTAAGAACTGAAAAGAAAAATAGGAGGATATTGGGTAGTTCACAGAATCTCTGGAAAAGCTGGAGATATGTACTTGGAGGTTAGGACTCTGTCAGGAAAAATGACCAGTCACTTTGCTGGTCCATCTACTGATCCGGGTATTTTGTCCTGGATGACACTGGATTTGGATACTGCTGTGGACATTACTGTTACCACTCCATCCCTGGTAATGCAGAGTTACTTCAACCAGCATAGCTGCCTGAGTAGACTCACCTTTGCCTGCTTCTTTGTGTGTGTGCGTGTGTATATGTGTGTGTGTGTGAGTGTGAGTGTGTGATAGAAGAAGGGGGAAGAGGACTTTAACGATACAGATATGATGTGTTTATGGTAAAAGTTTAATCATTTTCTTAAGTATACTCTATTCTGTACCTTTTGCCCTCTGTAATGGCTAATTTTATGTGTCAGTCTGAGGGGGTATGGTGTCCCGTTATTTGGTCAAACACTAATCTAGATGTTGTTGTGTAGGTGTTTCTTTTTCTTAGAAATGATTAACATTTAAATCAGTAGGCTTTGAGTAAAGCAGATTGCCCTGCATAATGTAGGTGGGTCCCATCCAATCAATTCAAGGCCTTAAGAGCAAAGACTGAGATTTCCTGAAGAAGGAATTCTGCTTCCAGACTGAAACATAGAAACCCTGAGTTTCCAGCCTGCAGATTTTGGGCTCAAATTGACAACAAAAAAACTCTCCTTTGAGTTTCCAGTCTGCTCAGCAAATTTCACACTGGCCCACCCCACAATTGCATGAGCCGTTTGCTAAAATCTCTCTCTCTCTCTCTCTCTCCCCATTTGATTTTGTCATTTTGGAGAACCCTAATATACCACTTAGCGCATGAGGGTTTATAGGTTGTCTAGTTCTTTTTCTAAATTTTTGTTTTGATAACACTTAAAACTAGAAGAAGGTGCAAAATATGCACAATGAATTATGTAGCTTTCACTTAGATTTACTACTTTTTAGTATATGTGTATGTGTGTATACTTATATAGTTTTTTTTTAACTATTTGACAGTAAGTGTCAGACTCCTAAACTCTTCAGCATGGATCTCCTCCACTCCTAAATACATCATCCTTTCTTCTAAGAATAAATGCTTATTAGCATCTCTGAGCAAATTCAGAAAATTAAACAGTAATATAAGTAATATAAAGCTCTTATTCAAATTTTATTGTTTATAGCAATTTAAAAAAATCTAAGATCCAATTCAAGATTATGAAATACATGTGCTGTCATTTCCTTTAAGTTTCCTTCTCATATTTTTTTAGTTTTCTTTAATCTGAAATAATTCTCAATCTTCTTTGTATCTTTTATGACACTGGCATTTTGAAAAGTAAAGACTTACTGTTTTGCAGGATGTCACACAAGGATTTCTTTCATGATTATATTTTTCTCATGATTAGATTCAGGTTATGCATTTTTGGCTAGATCACCACATACATAATGTTTTGTCCTATTCAATGCATTACCTTCGGAGGCAGATGGTATCATTTTTTCCACATTATTAGTGATGTTAACTTTGATTTCTGTGTTAAGGTGGGAAAAAAATGATTTAAAAATTGAATACAGTGGCAAGTGGAGTAACCTACTTGCCTCTGTATTCAATGAACATATACCTCAAAACAAGAGTGAAGATATCCCTATAGACAGGAAATCTGTTACTGTCTTTGTTGGGTGCAGTTTCCCACAAGCCTTTTATTGTGAACATCTCAGTGTATCAAGTTCTGTTAATTATTTTTGTGAGAAATTTATAGTATTAATTGAAGGTATTTTTGTGTATGCAAATTCAACCTCACTTACTGACAACCTAACCCCAGAGTGAGAAGCAAGTCTACTGTCCAAATAACCATATACATCTATCTCTAGAGTAGACGCCCCAAGTCAACTTGCAGGTCAAAGACTGTATATTTTAAATTTGATGATATCAGGAGATGTCGTCAGATTATTTCTAAAAACAATACAGTGGTTCCTGGTCCTACTAGCAGTGTGTGAGTGCCTATGTCTTCAATCGTTGTCCTGCAGTGAGTGTTATCATTCTTTATGTTTTTGTCAGTCTGATGCATTGCCGTGATTTCTCTGTTGTAATTTATAGCTCTCTGACGATTAGTGATACTAAGCAAGTTTTCATACATTCATTTGTGTTACTGAACCAGGTTTGTTTTACTGGACGCACAGCAAGCCAAAACGCTGAGACAAGGAGATCTGCAGCAAAGAGAGGGTTCATTCATAAGGCAACCAAGCAAAGAGACGAGAGAACAAATCTCAAATCTGCCTCCCCAAAGGCGAGGGGCGTGGGGTATCTACAGGATAATGAAAAAAGAAGCAGCGTGGTCGGAGGCATGAAGAACCTGAGGAGAGGTAATTGGAGACAGGTGCGGTAATCTTCGTTCTGTGCAGGTGCAATTAAGCTACAAGCCTCTTCACATTCTAAGAGTTGCTGAGTGGAACAGTATAGAAAGTGGCCTGGAGGTAAGAGGGAACTCAATATCTTGGAGCTACTGAAATTGTTTCCCTAGGGCTGGAACACAGACTACAAGGTAAAAAGTGGTCAGAGGTGACATCTGAGGTGTAAGCAAGGCCAGGCTGAGATAAGCCTTAAAATCCACTACAGGAGGCCTGAGGGCAATGGGAAGCCATCCGGTATTCTAAGCATGAGAATATCATGACCATCTTGGAGTTCAGGTACAGTCACTGTGATTTAAGTGTAGAGTCTGGATTGGAGACGGGAAGAACTGTCAGTTAGGACACCTGTTAGGAGGTGACAGAAACAGTGGTGGCCCTGACTAAGTACCAATAGCGGGGATGGACTGACACGAGCCAGTGCGAGAGAAGTAAGCAGGGAAACTGATAGGACTTTGTTCTGTTTTCTGCAGGGAAAGAAAAAGGGAGGAAAATCAAGGAAGGCTTGCAGTTTTCTGGCTTGGGCGGGTGGGAGAATGACGGTGCCGTCTGCTAGGGGAAGGCACACAGAAGAGGGGGTAGCAGGGATGGAGTCCATGGTCAGCTGGGCTTTGGGCATTTTGAACTTGAGATTCCTATGTAAGAGTCACTCCGAGGTCTCTGGCAGCGGGGGCAGCAGTCTCTCCAGCGGCATTCTCTGTGATGGTCTCTCTTCCTGAATCGCACACAAGCATAGTTGCTCATCCCCAAACGTAAAGCAGCCACCACGGCCACCAGAACCCTGTGCTGCACGGGAACGGTGGCTACTGATCACACCTCCACACTGGTGACTCTAGGAGGCATCGTTCACATAACAGTGCTGTTGTCACAGTGTATCTTTGTGTCTCAGAAACAACTGTTTAAATGGCATCTCCAACCAGTGGCACTCTGGGCCACGTGACTGAATCCCTGTAGTAGCTGCTGCTCCCGCTGCCCTCTTCTCTGCATCTTTGTGGTGGAGGAAGTAAGACAAACCAGAACATCCCTCCCTGGAGCCTGCAAGGGAGGCCAGTACACTGGGCTTGCGTTTTACACAATTGGGGTCTTGCAGGATACAGTTTGTGAAGCACAAACACAAACCTGGTTTTGGGCAGGAGCCCTTCTTTCCATTAGACCCTCTGTAGCCCGAGTGGGAGACTTCCCTAATCTCTCTGAGGCAGACCTCTTCAAGGCTGACGACCAGGCTCTGACTAGTCATAGTTAAGGTTGATATATGAAAGGATATCCCCAAAGCCAGGAATAAACTGGGAGGGGGTGGCATTTATTGCTGTGTTATAATTGAATACACAGTCTCACTGTCACAAACTACAATGTTCTCAGGAAGGATGAATTTGTCATGTGAGTAATTCTGCATCTGGGTGCAAAATTGTTAGTTATGAAAGCAAGGAGGGACCTTGGAGGTCATCTGGCCCGATTACCTTCTTTGGCAAATAATGAAACTGAGAATCAAAGAAGCGAAAGGCCTTGTGGAGTAGTGGTGGTGCTGTGACTAGGAACCAGGTCACCTCACTCCAGGCCTGTGCCGTTGCTGCTAACCTACACAGCTTCCCCGTGAAATAACCCGTGGGCTAATCTACAGAGCCCATAAAAGAGGAGAGAAAGCCGACAGCATAGCCAGCTCACTCCCTACTGCATGTATTCCAAGTAATGCCGTCATCATTTTAACATTATGAAGCAGGAGCTTCCTACAGCCATAAATTCACTGGCCGCCTGGCCCCTGTCAGCATTATTAAGTGTCCAAAGTACTTCCCATAGTATCAAAAAAAAAAAAAAACATACAGTTACTCCACAGTCAAAGTCTAGTTGAGCAGTTTTCAGCCTAGGGCAACTTTGCCCCCAGAGGACATTTCCAGACACAATTTTAGTCCTCATAACTGCGGGGATGTTACTGGCATCTAGTGAGTTGAGGGTAAGCATGATTCTAAACACCCTACAGTGCACATGGCAGCCCCACAAACAAAGAGAATTGTCTGGACCGAAATGTTAATAGTGCAAGTTCAGTTGAAGGAGACAGCCGTCCTATCCGGTCTTAACTTACTCAGCTTGACCTAGATGCAGCTGATTCCCAAGTTTCTAGAAAACAGCTTGGGCAAAACATCTTATTGTTTAGGGTACATGCTTCTTGGAGAGCATGCAAGTCTTTTTTTCTTCTTTTTATTAATTGATGTATAGTTGATTTACAATGTCGTGTTAGTTTCTGGTATGCAGCATAGTGATTCAGTTATACATACATATTCTTTTTCACATTCTTTTTCATTATAGGTTGTTATAAGATATTGAATATAGTTCCCTGTGCTGTGTAATAGAAACTTGTGGTTTATCCATTTTATATATAGTAGTTTATATCTGCTAATCTCAAACTCCTAATTTATTCTGTTTCCCCTTTGGTAACTGTAAGTTTGTTTTCTAGAGTAACTGCAAGTCTTAAAATAGCCTTGATCAGTGAAGACAGGTGAAATTGATTTAACCAGGGTCTCAACTGGCATTTAAATTTCCTTTTTTTTTTTTAGGAATTAGCTTTCTTACTCTTTTCCATTTTTATTTGCTCATAATCTATGGAATCTCTTTGTATATTAGAGATTATAATCTTTTGATTGCCTATGTGTTAGTGTTACATTTTTTTCTCCCACTCTATTGTCTTTCATTTTTGTAAAAACTTTAAATTAAATATCTTCAATGCAGTCAATGGTGTATTGTTTCAAAGTTTCCTGTCTTAGGATACTGCCACACCAAGGATATATGAATATTCTCTGCTGTTTTCATAATATAAATTGATTGTATAATTTTTTAACCTGAAAATATTTAATCATCCTTAAATTTTTGTGTATAGGGTGAAGTAGGATTCCACTGTATTATTTATTAAGCAGATTACTTTTGTACCCCTGTAGTAAAACACCATATGTGTGATATATAAGTTCTTTTACATTTTTGGAATATTTTATGCTGCCATGTTTTATTGATATATTTGTCTATACAAGTTTTAGTATCTTTTGTTACTGATTAAATTATAGTATTATTGTTTAATTTCAATATTGAGAAAGGCAAGTGTCCTCCACTCTGCTTTTCCAAATTCTTTTTTAGCTATTCACAGACTTTTCTTTTTTCTTATGGCCTTGAAAATCACTTTTATACAGCCTAAAATAAAACAAAATCGGAAATCTGAATGAAATTGCAGTACATTTATAAATTAATTTCGGAAGAACTTGTATCAGTAGATTTCTCAAGTTTTTTTTTTAATGTGATTGTATGGCTTTTTTAGGTTATAAAGTGTTAGAAAGATTGTCTTTTTGTTAAAATTGTGCCTTTATATGTTATAATTTTTGTCATTATTATGAGTAATTTTTTCTTATTTCCATTTCTTACTGGTTATTGCTAGCAGAGATGGAAGTAATAAATTTTTCTATATTTGTCTTGTAATGAGATTATCCCAAATCTCTTGTTAATTTTAAAGCCGTTTTCGCTGGAATTTTTTGTAGACTCTAGATTCATGGTCCTATCTCAAAGACATTTTTTCACTATTCTCTACTATTTAAATATTAATATTCTAATATTTCCCCTCACTGAATTACAACCTCTAATAAATGCAGAATTATTGTGATAACTATAGCCATGGCCATTTTGTTTTTAATTTTAATGGAGATAGCTTTGTTTTATCTCCACAGTTGGAGTGCTGACTCCTGTTGGTTTTTCTGTAAACAGCCTACATATTATATTTAAGTTTTTAAATTCAAATATTACTTAGGTTTTTATTTTAAGTTTGGAATGACTATTTTATCAAATAGCTTTTCAGCACCTACTTATATAATTATGCAATATTAATCTTTTAATATGTTCCTATTGATATATTGAATGTTAGTTATTATCATTTTTATCACTGCTGGACTGTACTTTCCTGTGGTTTATCTAGAAGTTTTGAATGCATTAATGAAATTTTTTTATTGTATTAGTATTTTTACAGTTTATTAAAATATTATTTACATACTATAAACTTCAAACATTTTAACTGTACAAGTCAATGAATTTTACTAAATTTACAGGGTTGTGCGGCCTTCACTATAATCCAATTTTAGAACATTTCCATGATTCTTCAAAGCTCTTTTGTGCCCCTTGGCAATCAGTCCTCAACCTCTTCCACCACCCTGAGCAACCCTCATTGTCTTCCTTGTTTATACAGTCCCCTTTTCTGTTTCATATAAATATTGAATACTAAAATATAAAGTTTCTTGCATATGGCCTCTCTTGGTTATCTTAAAATTTTTGAGATTCATCCGTGTTGTGACACATTCTCAATAGTTTGTTTCTTTTTGTTGCTGAATAGTTTTACATTGTATGGTTTTAAAAGATAAACTGAGATATATGTAAAAAATTAAGAGTTTTTTTGAACAAAAAGTGATTCAGATCAGACAGCATCCAATTTAACAAATAGGAGATTCCAGAAGCTGTACAGAATGAGTGCAGTATTCCAAAGGGTCTCATCCTGGACCCAGAAACTGTAGAGGAGGAAAAATAATTTCCCTTCTACCCTTATGGTGAGTGCTTGGCTGAGACCCGTTTTCTGTAGGGCACTTCATGAATGGACAAGCTTATCTAAATTAAAATTTCTCCACTGTGGCCACTGTGATTCAAGATTATCCTTGGTAAGTTTAACCTGCTTATCCAACCTTAAAACAGTATTTTGCTCACCCAAGGCCTCACCCTGGATCCAGTCCAGCTTAAGTAGGACACAGTCTGACCCCAGACCCAGTTTGACCAGAACCCAGTCTAATTTCTAAGTTGGACTAGTCCAACTCAGGCCAGTTTCTGGACCCAGTCTGGAAAAAAAAATGTTAAAGTCTGAAAGCTCATAAGATAAAAGCTGTGGAGCTAGGATCCAAGAGGGATTTCCCACCACTTCCTGAGACAGCGAGAAGGCAGCAAGCTCAAGGTCACTAACCCTGGGGCTTCCACGTTTAGCCACTAAAACCATGAATGTCTAGTTACATTGAATTTCACATAAATAATAAATATATTTTTAGTATAAGTATGTCTCAGACAATATTTGGGACATACTTATACTAAAAGAAAATCCACTGTTTATCTGAAATTCAAAATTAACGGGGCATCCTACAGGACTCTGGAGGATGAAAGAGAGAGGTGAGGCCATGAAAATTACAAACTGATGTAAATATTTAAACAAAATGAGGAGATATACTCTATAATGATCAAAGTCTATAATAAAACATGTATGATGCAGACTGGGTAGTGAAACGTGAATAGCTTGAGCATGTGACATTTGTGAAACTTTGTTAAAGGTTTACTTTCCCTTGGTATTATTATTATTTATTATTATTGTTATGATGATGATGATGATGAAAATAAGCCTCATGCAGTAGGCAAAAATATAAATAAAATCTCGTGCATTGGAAGTGGAAAAAAGTAACGCTGGGGCCAAATCCTCTATGGAAACTTTACTAAATTCTTCTGACAATTCATGAGGCTATCCACTTTATAATTTAGCTGGTTGATGAAGATACCAAAAGATAGTTTTCTTAAAGTGGATATTTTTGTAGGTAAAATTTTTGTTATAGTTAGGGGTTTGTATGTAAAGGATAAAGAAATCATAGAACAGTTCTCACTCTGCGCTGAAAATTACTAAAGCAGTTGATGTGATCAGATTTGTTAGAGGCATTGTTTTGGAACATAAGAAAAAGCTATACACACAGATCGGTTTGCACTGAGAGTGTTCCTGCTATGCTAGAAAAGAATAAAAAATTGAATTTGTTGCTCAGGTAAAGATTTACAAAAGCAACAATATTCCACAATAATGTCCCATGAAAATGAAGTTTGGCTGTAATATGATTGGTGATTTGGCTTTGGTCCTCTGCTTAGCTTAGTAGGGTTAGGAGGTGATGAAATAGCAGGTGGATGGGGAATGAGCTGAATCTGTTATCTTCTGCAGGAGGCTAAAGGAGGCTGAGGAACTGACTGCCATATGACTATTTGAGATTTTGCTGAATTCTGGATACAGGCAATCTTGTACATAGCCTTCAATATTTTAAAAATATTTTAAGAGTTTTTTTTCATTAACCTTGCGATAAAAAGAGCATGTGTTTTATGCAATTGGTATTTTGGTCTCCATTTTGAGCATTATGTAGGGTTTTAACTGTATCATTATGCGTGTACTGCAAAGATCAGCCTACTGATTTGGACTGTGCTGCATATGTATGTGAATTAAGTCAATGGATGATTATTACAATAGCCTCCTCATTGGTCTGTCTGTCCCTCCTCTTTCCTATTTTCTGTTCTTTATTTTCAACACAGCAGTCAAGGTCATCATGTTAAAATATACATTAGATCTGACTTGTTCAGAATGATTTGAAGGCTTCCCGTCTCACTCACAGTGCTGTAGGTCCCTGCAAGGATCTCTGTCAGCACCACCTCTCCCCGTCTCTGGGACCCCATTTCTCACTGTTCTCCTCTTCATCACTGTGCCAAAACTACACTAGAGTTTGTGACCACGTTAGATTCTCTCTGACCTTAAGGTTTTGGTATTTCCTTTTCCTCTGTCTTAAATGCCTTTTTCCCCAGATATTTTATAGACAAATATCTCACTTCTTTTAGTTTTTTTAATAAAAAGATTTTATTGTTTAGAGCAATTTTAGGTTCACAGCAAAACTGAGCAGAAGGTACAGAAATTTCGCATATACTCTCTGCCTCCACACGTGCAGAATCCCCCACCAGAATGATGCATGTTATAGTTGATAAACCTAAACTGACATATCATAATCACTCAAATTCAATATTTTATATTAGGCTTCACTTTTGGTGTTGTACATTCTATGGGTTTGAACAAATGTACAATGACATATATCCACCATTGTTGTATCATACACAGTGCTTTCACTGTCTTAAAAATCCTCTGTGTTCCACCTTTTCATCCCTCCTCCCCTTCTGATTGGCTTCTTACACTTAGTAATATGCATTTAAGTTTCCTCCTTGTCTTTTCATGGCTTGATAACTTTATCCCTTTTTAGTGCTGAGCAATATTCCATTACCTGGATTTATCCACTCACCTATAGAAAGGATATCTTGGTTGCTTGAAAGTTTTGGCAATTATGAATAAATCTGCTATAAACACAAGTGTACAGATTTTTTTGTGGACATAAGTTTTCAACTCTTTTGGGTAAATATCAAGGTGCATGATTGCTAGATCATAGATAGGGTAAGAATACATTTAGTTTTGTTAGAAACCACCAAACTAAAGAAACCACCAAGCTATCTTTCAAAGTGTCTGTACCATTTTGCATTTCCAAAAGCAATGAATGAGACTTCCTGTTGCTCCATATTCTTGCCAGCATTTGGTATTGTCAGTGTCCTAGATTTTGAATTTTGATCATTCTATCTGGTGTATAGTGGTATCTGTTGTTTTAATTTGTGTTTATCTGATGACATATGAAGGGAACATTTTTCATTTGCTAATATGCCATTTGTATATCTTCTTTGGTAAAATGTCTGTTAAGGTCTTTGGCACATATTTTAAAAATCAGGCTGTTTGTTTTCTTATTATTCAGTTTTAAGAGTTCTTTGTGTATTTTGGATAATAGTCCTCTGTCAGACATGTCTTTTGGAAATATTTGCCCCCAGTTTATGGCTTGTCTTTCCATCCTCTTGACACTGTCTTTCACAGACCACAAACTTTTTATTTTAATGAAGTCCAGTTTATCAGTTCTTTCTTTTATGGATCATGCCTTTGGTACTGTATCTAAAAAGGCATAACTAAACCCAAGGTCATTTAAGTTGTACCCTATATTTTAGGAGTTTTATAGTTTTGCATTTTATATTTAGGTCTGTGATCCATTTAGGGTTAATTTTTTGAAGCCTGTAAGGTTTGTGTCTTGATTCATTTATTTGCATTTAAATATATAGTTGTTAGAACAGAACCATTTGTTAAGAATCTTTTTGGTTTTAATCAAAAGTATCTCATCAGGGAGAATTTCTCTGCTGGACCTAAAAGAATGTAACACTGTACCCACTGCAACACAATTATCTCCATCCCTAGATTTATTATTTTCCTTCTTAGCACTTATCACCAACATCTATATATTTTACTTATTTATTTTGTTTACCATTTTTCTTCCTCAGTTTACATCTCTGAGGGTACAGATGTGTCTGTTTTGTTCAGTGCAGCATCCCCAGCACCTAGAACCATGCCCAGCACACAGTAGGTTCTCAATAAATATTTCTTGAATGAAAAAAAGAAGAAATGCTCTGTCTAATTTGTAGTGTGGTAGCCACACCAGCAACACTGGCAACACTGGAAACTTGTTAGAAGTGCAAATTGTTACCCCTCCCACACGCAAACACACTGAATAAGAAACTCGGGTGGGGCTCAGCAATCTGTTTTAACAAGCTCTCCAGGTGATTAGCATGCACATTAAAATTTGAGAACAATTGCTCTAAAATTCTTCCTTATCCATGCTTTCTTTGGTATTGAACATACATTGCCTCTTTTCTGTAAGAAGTGAGGTTGATGGTTTTTCTGTAGCAAGGTATTTACCTGCATTTTTAAGTGTTAAAAAAATCAGTTTCTTGGAAAGCAAATCAGTTATTTTATTTTGATTTATAAGGTGGAATTTATCCATTACTTAGTGTTCAACCAACTTGATAAATTCAATACATGGAAATGGAACAAACACAGTGATGACTCGAGGGAAGATGACTGCTGTTAGGAATCTTTCAGTTTTGATTTAAAAAGTCCAGGAAAGACATTTCACTAATTTATCTTTTCTTAAAGAAACATGTTTCCAAAAAGCAAAGGAATGGCTATAACAAGCAAAGCGAATTTGCAAAAGTTGAATGACAATTTCTATTTCTATTTTATCTTGCAACTATGCATACTTGGCTTCTTCATTTTGACCTAGATTCAATCAACAATAGTTTTTGTTAGCTTGCTTGTGTTTTAGGTAGAACATGAAATATTTGAGCAACAACTTGTCAAATACAAAAACAAATTCAGGTTTAGGTAAGGAGAGACCTCATTCAAAAATATTGTGAGGGGAGCAAGGAATAATTACAATATGGGCAGGGGGATTTTACAATAGGAAGAACATTCTGATCATGAGATTTGCAAGAGTCTCAAAGTTCAGGCAAAAAGAGATTTTCTTTACTAAGGAGGACTAAACAGAGCTAGAAACAGCCTGTCGGTGGAAGTGGGATGAAGGTGATGAAACGGAGGAGGAGGCTTGAGGGGACAGTAGATCAGAAAATGTTTTGCTCTGAGGTCAGCCTCCTCTCAGTAGGGAATTGTTAAGGGGATGTTCTATGCTGGCCGAGGTTGAAGGTTGATCGAAGTTCAGAAACTTGGGGGAAAGAGAGAAACCTAACCATAATTTAGTTATAATTGGATTAGTTATAATCCAGTCAATCAACAGGAACAAAACAACTCAACTAATCATTTTTGAGGAAATTCAGAGGATCTGTGACTGGTCTTCTTATAAGTAAATAAGAGGCATCTTTAAGTTTTATCTAAGTCAAATGGGAAAGGGTGATTCTTTGCAGCAAGCAATTTCCTAGGCACAAAAGGAATGGGGGAGGATTCTTTAATCCTTGCTTTTTTTTTTAAACGGTCAGATGGTATTGGATTTTTTTTCCAATCTGGAACCATCTACTAAATAATTTATATTTGTTGGAGAACTATAATTAAAAACAAAACTCTCCTGTCAACCAAAAAGCCCATCCACAAAGGTAGAAGAGGAAAAAAACAGGTATATTATTAAATAAACATTAACAGACAATGATGGGCATCATTGACAATCCACCAAGAGATTGCAAAGACAGAAAGTAATCTCACCAGTTTATGTAGCCAAGCAGATAAGGCCCGTTGCACACATGTCCTCAAGGTGAACAATAACCAGTCCTCAAGTTGGAAGACTTAATAGCACCGTTTGTCAAATATAGTTCATCCTAACTGAGAACTGGATGGCCATCCATGTTTGCCAATTAGCTTAATCCAAAGGAAAATAAACTTCTCATATCTTTACAACATGAGGTAGTTTTTGGAACATGGCGCTAGATGCCCCATTGAAGTTAGTCTCCTACCAGCCTACAGAAACTGGGAAATAGGGGACTCTATCTTCCTTGATGGTTGCATGTCAAAGAGATGGTCCCTAGGCCCTTGAAAAAGACATTCCTGCGTCCTAAACCTGGGGAGAAGCTTAGTTAGCATTTAAAAGATTTACATACATTTCAAAGAGACAGAGAAAGGATTTATAATTACAAGTTTTCTAAAGTAAATGTTCTAGGCAAAAGGAAGGAGGTCTCTTCCCTTATTTTCAACAAAGAGAAGTAAGTCTACTATTTTTAGTCTGCAGTTGCCCTTACAGACGCAAATATACCTGTGTTCATTTCAAAAGTCTTATATTTTGAACATTCTTAAATACATTATAAGAGGATTTGTTAAGCCTCTAAACTCAAAATTTGTTCTTTTAAAATGCATTCCTGGTATTCCTGATAGTTTAAAATTATCTATTATTTTATCTCTATGTAGTTATCAGTAATAATGATGATGATGATAATGACGATCATTGCCATTGATTCTGATCACTTTGCTGGGTGCTAGACCGTGTGCAGGGTGCTTTACGTGCATTCTTGCTGTCAGGAACTACGATTATATCCACTCTACAGATGTATAACGTGTCAGACCACAGTACGTTACTTGCCCAAGATCAACAGCTGGTGACTGTAATGCTGGAATCGCGGCTCAGGCAGTCCGAACTCTAGTGTCCATGCTTTTAACCATAAGCTGTAATGACTCTCATAGATAATGTGTCTCATGGGAAAAATACAATGGAGGTCATTGACTTTCGTTAAGGGTCAATTATTTGAGAATCTATTCTCGCTTTGTTGAGAATCTATTCTGATAACCACAGATGACAGTGTAATAACAACCTGACGCCTTTGTCCAGCACATAACCCTAATCTTCAATCAAGAAACACTACCAGTGGGAGCAGCCAAGAAAAGAAGCCTGAAAAGATGGAGGAACTTTTATTTTCCTCAGTTTAAGAACTATGAATTTACACTTTCTGAATGGAATCTAAGTAACTTAACCTGTGCAACAAACTTACTGTTAATATTGCAGAAATTATTTTTCGAAAATCTAGGTCAGGAAATGGAGTAGAGGGTAGAAATCTTGGGATTTACCAATAAGATGATTGTGTTTGCCTCAGAGTCCATGGGTGGAAGGTGTACTATTGAATTCTATTAAGAATGAAATAGAGAAAGCAGAGGTAAAACTCCTTATTGCTGGCAACCAGATGCCTGCTGACAGTGACAAACTACTGGAGAAAATATCTTGTGGCTCTTTCCTCTGGCAATATGATCAGCTCCTGGATAAAGGATATTAAAGGCAGATGCACCTCCAGGGCTTTGCTAGGACAGCAGCTACTGATTGTGTTTCTTTGTTCCTTTGGTGCCACTGGGTATACAGGGCTAGGCTAGGGACTGAAGAGATTCAACAGGATTTTCTCCCTGAACACGGATGAAAGAAACAACACTTAGGAGGTTCACATTCCGATAGCCTCTTCTCTGAAACAATGTGAACGTGAAAGGTTTGAGGATCAGGGAAGAGTCTCTGCTCTTTCCAGGAATCACCTGGCTATTACTTATAATTTTAAAAGTTGACAGTAAATTAAGAAGCAGCCCCTCGGAGTCTCAGCTGAATTGGTGTGCTCATCCCAGAGAGCTATCAGTTGTTTTCCAGACTTGGATTCTTCTGTTAGACTCTGGGCTCTCAGGAGTCTTGCGGATTTTATTCCCAGTGAGGGCTGATGTGGAGAAAGCTTCACATAGCCTAGAATATCCCTGACTGTGGAGAGTGAAGAATGGTGCACTGGATTTCTAGGCTTTAGGATGCTAATATATCTCTACCGTAGGAGAGAGCATCCCAACCTCCTCCCTTTTGGGTTCAGGGAACCTGGTGGGACCCTGATTTGGGCACGTGATACCCTACTCACAGCAATGTGGCGCACTCATAGTATAGCACACTCGTTGATTTATGTGAGTCCCACAGTAATTCGGGAATGGCAGCCGGATCATTGTTATTACCTCCCTTTGATAGATTAGAAAATCAAAGTTTATAGAATTAAAGAAACTGTGTGACTTAAACAAGGATAGTAAGTGACAGAATTGATGCTGGAAAGCAAATCCAAGGACTTCCCTGCCTCTATGTTCTCTTTCTGCTTCTCTGCCCCAAAGTGCCTCAGACAGAGGCACTTTTTGAAGCTTTTTATTTGGAAATAATTTAAAACTTACTGGATAATATACCATAGCATAAAGTACGCCTGTGTTCCCCTCACTGAGATTAACACATTGTTAACATTTTGCTACATTTGCTTTATCATTTTTGTTTGATCTTTTTTTTTCGCTTTATCATTCTCTGCCCCTCCCCCACTTTCTGTATATATAACTTAAAAAAAATCAAACTATCTGAGGGTAAGTTGCAGGCATCATGCCCCTTACCCCTTATTGTTTCTTCAGTGTTTATTTTTATGAACAAGGACATTTACTTCTATTACCACAATACAGTTATCAAAATCAGAAAATTCAGCATTGATAAATGATTATGATTTGTGACTGACTTTATTCATATTTTATTAATTATTGCTCATTTACATTGTTATTCAAATCAGGACAATTTTGAAAATGAGAGGGGTACTATTCATAATTATGCCAGGACAACAGGTATAAACTGGGACTTTGATAAACCAATATGAGTGGTCATTCTAGGCTTGAATAGTCAAAAAACTCCCCCCAAGAGCGCCACTGCCAGCAGGACGGAGGGGAAAACAGCAGAGAGGGATTGGAGGTGTCCCCTGAGAGTCAGAACTCATGATGGAGGTGCCTCACAAGGGTCAGCCAGAGAGTTCAGTGCAAAGATGCAGGATGGTGGTCCCTGCCTTGCAAGGGTTGGAAGAATACACTAATGCATTCATTGTGATGGCGTGGCATTCAGATGCCTGCTGAGGCAGAGTACAGAACAGCCAAGAGGCAGACTCACACAGTACCAGCTAAGAAAACTACTTTGTCCCTCTTTTGAAAAAAAATTAATTAAAATATAGTTGCTGTACAATAATATATACTACAGGTGTACAATGTAGTGATTCACAATTTTAAAAGTTGTACTCCATTTATAAATATAAAATATTGGCTATATTCTTCGTGTTGTACAATATATCCTTGTAGTTGATTTTATGCCTAATATTTTGTACCTCTTAACTCCCTACCCTTCCCTCTCCCCACTGGTAACCATTAGTTTGTTCTCTACATCTGTGGGTCTGCTTCTTTTACATCATATTCACTGCTTTGTTGTATTTTTCAGATTCCACACATAAGGGACATCATACAGTATCTGTCTTTCTCTGACTTATTTCGCTTAGCATAATGCCCTCCAAGTCCATCCGTGCTGCTGCAAGTGGCAAAACTTCATTTTTTTATGGCTCAGTAGCATTCCGTTGTATATATACAACAACATCCTTATCCATTCTTCTGTTGATGGTGCTTTGTCCCTCCTTGTCTCCGCCTTCTTCCTCTTAAACCGACCCTGGAGGACAGAGAGGCAGCTTCAGGAACAGAGGAGGAGCAGTGGGACAGAGGGAATGAAGAACAGACTGAGCGCCTTCTTTTTTACTTCTGTTACCTAAGGCAAGGATCAGAATTGTGCCAGGGTAGGGAGAAGCTTTGTTCAGGTGGGAAATGAAAGCTTGGAATTAGATTGGAGAGAACTTTTTAAAAGTTGAAAACAATATCATTTAAATACATGAAAGTGATGAGAAAGACAGTGTGGTCTGCCCTAAATATCACTAAATGATGGAGAGGAAAAATCCCACAAGTCATGTTTCAGGGAAGTAATGGGAGAAAAAATGGACACTTTTATTGTTGTAATTTATTAATTCCAGCATGTTCAGTAAGCTGGCTACACATGCATAAAAAATTCAAACACTACCAAAGTGGAACTAAAATTCCCCTGTTCTTTTTTTCTTCTTCCCCAGCCCTGTGAAAAGCTACGCTTTACATGTTTGTATTATACTTCTATTCTCTATCTGTCTATCTATCTACCTACCTACCTATCTGTCTAATAATCTTTCTAACTAGACATCCTGTTCTAAAAGCTACTTTGTTCACTGTACAATATACTATGAACATCTTCAATTATGTCACAGCCTATTCATATTATAAAAAATAAGGATCTACTTCACTGAATGGACATTCCATTGTGTAGATGACTTACTTAGGCAATGACCTATTGATGACGATCTGTTTTCCATTGTTAGCTGTAATAAATAATTCATTTAGTCATCTTTTAGAATAAATTCCAGAAGTGTACTTGTGTTGAAGAGTAGACTTAAAGATTTGGGGACTTCTGGGCAAGATGGCGGAGTAGAAGAACGCTTGTAAGTCACCCTCTCCCACAAATACACCAAGACCCACATCTACAGACCCACTCAGCCAACCAGAGCACCTGCGGAACTCCAACAGATCATCGCCCTCTTCAAAAGATAAAGACGCCAAAAATCTGAGAACTTGCTCCACAAAGACAAACAAGCAGCTGGGTCTTGGCTCGGAGCAGGGACGAGGCTGCCCCTCGGTCTTCCCCGAGCCCACCCGCGGAGCGCCGACCAGGGCGGAGCGCCGGCACAGAGCGCGCAGCCACACAGAGCAGCGGAGCTACCGGCGGCGCAGGCAGGGGGAGAGCGGAACCCCGCCTGTTGGGCCGGAACACAACCCCTGACTGAGGTGCTGGGAAGGGGCACGACCCGCCCTCCTGCCTGGCCAGTCTGCAACATCTGACTGTGGCATCCGGAGGGGCAGTGACCCGCCCGCCCGCAGCAGAGGAGAGCTGCATCTGACCCCTTGTTAGGAGAAGGCGCGATCGGCTTGCCGACAGGTGCTGGGAGCAGCACAGAAGAGGGCGCCAACGGAGGGCCTATGAAAACAAGCTGAGCTTCCAAAACAGGACGAAGACAGAAGGACATCACATTAAAATCACACACACTCCAGGAGAACACCGACAACCCCCCCTTTTTTTTTTGGCGGGGGGGGGTTTGTTTTGTTTTTTTGTTTTTTGTTTTTGTTTTGTTTTAATCTGTTTTTACCTGTTCTATTTTCAATTACTCTCTTAATTTTTACTTCTTAATTCATTTCTATTTCTCTTGGGTTTTGATGTCCTGTTATTGATTAGACACAGGCTTCAAACACATATATTCATCTCCCCACCCCCCCTTTTTTTTTAAAGGTTTTAAAAGGACGTCTCCACCCGATTAATACTCTGCTTCAACCCGCTCTTCTATTATTCATTATACATTGTTTTCAAACCCTCTTTCTCCCTTCTTTTAAAAATCTTTCTCTCTCTCTCTTATTCTTTTCTCTTTTTTTCTTTTTTCTTTTTTTTTCCTAAGTTCTATTCCTAAATAGGCATTAGATAGATAAAATCCTTAAGATCCAAAATAGACAACTGATACTCCATAAACCACAGTGCCAGAGAGGTATGAGCAAGATGAAGAAGCAGAGAAACCTTTCCCAATTAAAAGAACAAGAGGAATCCCCTGAAAGAAAGCTCAATGAAATAGACATCGATAGCCTACTAGATCAAGATTTCAAAAAAGGAGTGATCAAATTGCTGAAGGAATTAAAAGAGATAATGCTTAGAGAAATAAAATATGTCAAAAATGAAATTGAAGCTATAAAGAAGAGCCAAGCAAAATGGGAAAACTCATTGACAGAGATGAGGAATGATCTAACAGCTGTGCAAAGCCGACTAGTTAATGCAGAGGAACCAATTAGTGATCTAGAAGACAGGGCAACAGAAAGCACCCATTCAGAAGAACTACAAGATAAGCAAATAAAAAATAATGATAATAGCATAAGGGACCTATGGGATAATATAAAGCATCCCAATCTTCGCATAATAGGGGTCCCAGAAGGGGAAGAAGGATCAAAGGGGATTGAAAAGGTTTTTGAAGAAATCATGACTGAAAACTTCCCAAACTTACAGAAGGAATCAGATATCCAAGTACAGGAAGCTCAGAGTGTCCCAAACAGGAAGAACCCAAATAGACCCACACCAAGACATATCATAATCAAGATGGCCAGAGTCAAGGATAAATGATTCTAAAGGCAGCAAGAGAAAAACAAAGAGTGAACTACAAGGGAACCCCCATAAGGCTCTCAGCTGATTTCTCTACACAAACACTACAGGCCAGAAGGGAGTGGCAAGATATATTCAAAGTCCTGAATGAAAAAAAGATGCAGACTAGGATACTTTATCCAGCAAGGCTATCCTTTAGGATAGAAGGAGAAATAAAGAGTTTCACAGACAAAAAAAAGCTGCAGGAGTTTAGCAACACTAAACCCATGCTAAAAGAAATATTGAAAGGGCTATTCTAAATAGAAAAGCAGCAGGATGCTACAGAAATGAGAAACATACAACTGGAAAGGTGATAACTCATGAATTACAAATAAAGAAAACACGAAATTATAAAAGAAGACATACAAATCACTGAGAGTGGGAGAGGGAGGCAGGGAAATATAGAATTTTTTTTCTTTCTTTTTTAAAATTTTTTTAACAGTAGGATGGGTTTGAGATCATGTTATTATCAGTTTATTAAAAATGGGTATAGGTTAATAGATTTACAAAAAAGGGTAACCACAAGTCAAAAATTTACAAGGGAGTCACAAAAATTAAATAAAATCCATGATAATACAAAGGAAAATTACCAAACCACAAAAGGAAGAAGAAAGGAACAAAGAGGATATACCAATTCAACTGCAAAGATAAGTTCAAAATGGCAATAAACACACATCTATCATTAATTACTGTAAATGTTAATGGACTAAATGCTCCAGTCAAAAGACATAGAGTGGCAGAGTGGATAATAAAGCAAGAACCTTCCATATGCTGCATACAAGAGACCCACTTTAGGGAGAAGGACACATATAGATTGAGAGTGAAAGGATGGAAAAGGATATTCCATGCAAATGGAAAAGCCAAAAAAGCAGGTGTTGCAGTACTGATTTCAGACAAAATAGACTTTAAAACAAAGGCCATAAAGAAAGATAAAGAGGGACATTTTATAATGATTAAAGGAGTGATACAAGATGAAGATATTACACTCGTTAATATATATGCACCCAATATAGGAGCACCTAAGTACAAACAAGAATTACTAACAGAGATAAAGGGGGATATTGATGGGAATACAATCATAGTTGGAGATTTTAACACTGCATTAACATCACTGGACAGATCTTCCAGACAGAAAATGAACAAGGCAACAGAGAAATTAAATACTACAATAGAAAAACTAGATTTGGTGGATATTTTCAGAGCTTTACACCCCCCAAAAATAGAATATACATTCTTTTCAAGTGCACATGGAACATTTTCCAGGATCGATCATGTACTTGGACACAAAAGAAACCTCAACAAATTTAAGAAGATAGAAATTATCTCAAGCATCTTTACTGACCACAATGCCATGAAACTGCAAATCAACAACAGAGAAACAAAGGAGAAAAAAAGAAAAGCATGGAGATTAAACAATATGTTATTGAAAAAACAATGGAACAATGAGGAAATCAAAGCTGAAATTAAAAAATACCTTGAGACAAATGATGATGAAAGCACAACCACTCAAAACCTATGGGACACAGCAAAGGCAGTGCTAAGAGGGAAGTTTATAGCGATACATGCCTTCCTCAAAAAAGAAGAACTATCTCAAATAAACAAGTTAACCCACCACCTGAATCAATTAGAAAAATAACAACAAAAAGCCCCAAAAAGCAGCAGAAGGAAGGAAATAATAAAGATCAGAGAGGAATTAAATACAATAGAGATTAACAAGACCATAGAAAAAATCAACCAAACCAAAAGCTGGTTTTTTGAAAAAGTAAATAAAATTGACAAACCTCTGGCCAAACTCACAAAGAAGAAAAAAGAGAGAGCACAAATTAGCAAAATAAGAAAGGAAAATGGAGAAATTACAACAAACAAAATAGAAATACAGAATATCATACGAGAATATTATGAAAAACTATATGGAACCAAACTGGATAACCTAGAGGAGATGGACAAGTTTCTGGAAACATACTGTCCACCAAAACTGAATCAGGAAGAAACTGAACACTTGAACAATCCGATCACTAGAAAGGAAATAGAAATAGCAATTAAAAACCTCCCTACAAATAAAAGTCCAGGACCGGATGGCTTCACCGGGGAATTCTACCAAACATACAAAGAAGAACTCATACCAGTCCTTCTCAAACTCTTCCAGACGATTGAAAAGGAGGGAATACTCCCAAACTCATTCTATGAAGCCACCATCACCCTGATACCAAAACCAGGCAAAGACACTACCAAAAAAGAGAATTATAGGCCAATATTACTGATGAACATAGACGCCAAAATCCTCACCAAAATTTTAGCAAATAGAATCCAACAACACATAAAAAAGATTATACATCATGACCAAGTGGGGTTCATCCCAGGGACACAAGGCTGGTTCAACACACGCAAATCAATCAATGTAATACATCACATCAACAAGAGAAAAGACAAAAACCACATGATCATCTCAATCGATGCAGAAAAAGCATTTGATAAAATTCAACACCCATTTATGATAAAAACTCTCGCCAAAGTGGGTATAGAGGGAACATATCTCAACATAATAAAAGCTATATATGACAAACCTATAGCCAGCATAGTTCGCAACGGTGAAAAACTCAAAAGCTTCCCACTAAAATCTGGGACAAGACAAGGATGCCCACTATCACCACTCCTATTCAATATAGTCCTGGAAGTCCTAGCCACAGCAATCAGGCAAGAGAAAGAAATAAAAGGGATCCAAATTGGAAAAGAAGAGGTAAAAGTGTCATTATATGCTGACGACAGGTTACTATATATAGAAAACCCTAAAAGGTCCACAAAAAAGCTACTAGAGCTGATCGAAGAATTCAGCAAGGTAGCAGGTTACAAAATTAATGTTCAAAAATCAGTTGCCTTTCTTTACACTAACGATAAATCAACAGAAAAAGAAAGTAAAGAACCAATCCCCTTTAAAATAGCACCCAAAGTAATAAAATAACTGGGAATAAATCTAACCAAGGAGGCGAAAGAATTATACACAGAAAACTATAAACCATTGATGAAGGAAATTAAAGAAGACTTTAAAAAATGGAAAGATATTCCATGCTCTTGGATTGGAAGAATCAATATTGTTAAAATGGTCACACTGCCCAAGGCAATCTACAGATTTAATGCAATCCTTATCCAATTACCCAGGACATATTTCACAGAACTAGAACAAATCATAATAAAATTTATATGGAACCATCAAAGACCTAGAATTGCTAAAGCATTACTGAAGAGAAAGAAAGAGGCTGGAGGAATAACTCTCCCAGACTTCAGACAATACTATAGAGCTACAGTCATCAAGACAGCATGGTATTGGTACCAAAACAGACATATAGACCAATGGAACAGAATAGAGAGCCCAGAAATGAACCCACAAACTTTTGGTCAACTCATCTTCGACAAAGGAGGCAAGAATATACAATGGAATAAAGACAGTCTCTTCAGCAAATGGTGTTGGGAAAACTGGACAGCAGCATGTAAAACAATGAAGCTAGAACACATCCTTACACCATATACAAAAATCAACTCAAAATGGATTAAAGACTTAAACATAAGACAAGATACAATAAACCTCCTAGAGGAAAACATAGGCAAAACATTATCTGACATACATTTCAAAAATTTTCTCCTAGAAGAAATAAAAGCAACAATAAACAAATGGGACCTAATGAAACTTACAAGCTTCTGCACAGCAAAGGAAACCAGAAATAAAACAAGAAGAAAACCTACGGAATGGGAGAAAATTTTTGCAAGTGAAACCGACAAAGGCTTGATCTCCAAAATATATAAGCAGCTCATACGACTCAATAAGAAAAAAATAAACAACCCAATCCAAAAATGGGCAGAAGACCTAAACAAGCAACTCTCCAAGGAAGACATACAAATGATCAAAAAGCACATGAAAAAATGTTCAATATCACTAATTATCAGAGAAATGCAAATCAAAACTACAATGAGGTATCACCTCACACCAGTCAGAATGGCCATCATTCAAAAATCCACAAATGACAAATGCTGGAGAGGCTGTGGAGAAAGGGGAACCCTCCTACACTGCTGGTGGGAATGCAGTTTGGTGCAGCCACTATGGAAAACAGTGTGGAGATTCCTCAAAAGACTAGGAACAGACTTACCTTAAGACCCAGGAATCCCACTCCTGGGCTTGTATCCAGAAGGAAATCTACTTCAGGATGACACCTGCACCCCAATGTTCATAGCAGCACTATTTACAATAACCAAAACATGGAAACAGCCTAAATGTCCATCAACAGGTGACTGGATAAAGAAGAGGTGGTATATTTATACAATGGAATAATACTCAGCCATAAAAACCAACAACATAATGCCATTTGCAGCAACATGGATGCTCCTAGAGAATGTCATTCTAAGTGAAGTAAGCCAGAAAGAGAAAGAAAAATACCATATGAGATCGCTCATATGTGGAATCTAAAAACAAAAACAAACAAACAAACAAAAACAAAGCATAAATACAGGACAGAAATAGACTCATGGACAGAGAATACAGACTTGTGGTTACCGGGGGGGGGGGGCGGGGTAGAGGGTGGGAAGGGATAGACTGGGATTTCAAAATTGTAGAATAGATAAACAAGATTACACTGTATAGCACAGGGAAATATACACAAAATGTTATGATAAATCACAGAGAAAAAAATGTGACAATGAGTGTGTATATGTCCATGAATGACTGAAAAATTGTGCTGAACACTGGAATTTGACACAACAGTGTAAAATGATTATGAATCAATAAAAAATGAAAAAAAAACATTAAGCATAAAAAAAATACTAAAATAAAAAAAATAAAAGGGGCAAGGACAATCAATAAAAAAAGAAAAGATTTGGGGAAACACATTACCACATTGCCTTTCTTTAAGTCTGTATCATTGTGGAGTCACACCAGTAGTACTAAGGGTGCCTCTTTCCCCACACTATTGTCAAAAATGTAGTGAATATTATGTCTATCAATTACTTAGCTATCCACAAAGGACACACTTCAGTTTAATTTCCAGTGATCATAATCAGAAATAGGATAGCATCATAGTATACAGTGGGATAAGAATTATTACTGTTTTTTGCATGGAGCTCTTTATGTAAAACCTGAGAAGTAATGGGAGAAGCAAACAAAATAATTCTGCAGCACCACCAATGTTGAACACATTCCCAGCTTTCCAGAATGTGAGAACTGGATCTGACATTGCTTTCTGCATTAGTAGAATTTTGTTCCTGACTGGTCATATGGATGACTGCAGAACCTGCTTCCAGTGTTGACTGCTTCCTTTTAGTGACATCTGTGTGAGTGGGATGTTAGTATATTATGTAAAAACTGCATTAGGGTTGTGCTTGATTGGATGCTATGCCAATGCCCTGCTTTTCTTTTTCCCTTACATTGCCTCCCCAAAGACTAGAAATTTCATAATAATAATAAAGTTAGAACAGCAAAACTGTGGCCTTTTATGTGGCTGAGCACTTGAGAGCATCTCAACTATGAATTTGTACTCCATTGACTTCTTTACAATAGGGAAAATTCGAGTAATTTTTTTCCTGATGAAGCTGTATTGTCCATAAATGGCATGTTTCTTGCTTTTTCTTGAGCTAAAGTCATGCTTAAGTTTCCAAGGAGAGTGTACTTAGAATCTGTTGGGTGTGTAGGAGTGAGACAGGCCTAACCTGCTGCTTCCGTCAAGAGCTCCCAGGGGACCTCCTCTGTGGCTCTAAAAGAAGTAAAATTGCTCAGCTTTTGGAGTGACTCTGCCTACCAAGTCCATTTAGGTCATCGGAAACAGTGTGTGTTTAAGTGAAACAATACTCCATTAGAGAGTGAAAAGCGAATAATAATTCTTTGCCCTCAGGCCATGCATTTCCAAAAGCCACGTTGCAGAAACATATTGGCTGTCTACAGGAAGTTCTCCCAAATACGGAAACAAATGAGGAACTTTTTTGAATAGCTCAGGGGTTTTATGACAAAAACAGCCTACAAAATACAGTGCCAGAGTTCTTGCCCATATATAACCTTCAGGTGTTGCTAATCTGAAGTGAAAAACTGGAGGTTGAAGACTAGTGGCCAATGGACTGATCTTGACTCTGAGTTTTTAATTTGTCCAGCATGAGGCTTTAGACAGTATTTATTGGGCACCAATATTGAAAAATCTGGATTTCAGATTTCTTTTGGAAAACTGAGCGATCTAGTATTGTGAGGGTGGCATTCCTACAAGGTAACAGTTCACAGAGTGGAATGTCATTGCTCCTTCAAGATAGAACATGGGCTTCATGCATTTATACCATTGCCTTACTTCCTGTATTTACTACCCCTTGAATTTACTACCCCTGGGAAATTCTGGGAGCTTAGAATATGCCTTTTTTGTTTTTTTTTGTTTTTGTTTCTTTGTTTTCTTTTTGAGAGGACAGAAAGCAAGAGGAAATCTTTAAGACAGCTCAGTTTATCTCCTCTGTGAAATCTCGTCTTCCCAGTGAGGAGAGGACTCTGCTCCAGCAGCACTTTGTACATACCTCAATGAAGGCAATCTTCACGATATATTATCATTATATTTCCCCACGTCTGGCTTCCCCCATAAACGTAGAGGGCAGAAACGATATCCTAATTGCCATTGTAACGTCCCAGTGCCTATTACTGCATGTAGGTCCTTACAGACCTGCATTCTGAGTAAAGGAATTCCTGAATGGATGGATGAACAAGAGATCCCTTGAGGGTACTCATGATGACTTGGGATTCCCAACCAAGTGGCGTAGAAATGACTCAGGATGGATTTTCTGAACACTTGGCACTGATGGGGCAGTTTGAGTCTTACAGAACTTTGAATCAATGCTCTTTGAGGCCTGAGCTATATATTAGAGCAAAATCTTTGCTTTGGAACTTCTTAATTTTTCTCTGAATATTGGGAATAATAGTTCTTATTTGATTATTCTATTAAAATGAACACAAAACCTAACAAAAGCTCATTATTCCCGTCAAGTTTTTAATCATTTCCTGACAAAGGAAGAAGCTGAAGTCATCCAAAAATATAATTTCTGCCCTCCCTTTGGAAGAATAACATGTTCAAGTTTTCTTTCATTGTAATTTCCTTTGACTACAGACTTCTGTTTTTAGCACTCTATAAAAGACAGTAAAATCTTCTTTCCAATCTCACCTATGTCAAGAACATAAATACAAAATGTTCAATGTTTTGGAACAGTTTTGATATATTTCTCCTTTAAATTAGGATGGAAACAGCTAGAAGATGCCATAGCCATTTAATCAAAGAGCAAATATTTTAGTGACTGCAATAAAAGAGAAGCTATTAAACAAATGGTAGCTGACGGTGGTTATTCTAATTGGAATTGCTGCATAAGAAAAGCCAAAGCAAGTCCCTGTATGGAAAAGGCAAAGCTGATTTTAATTTAGTCCTATTAAAGACAGGTCTATTGTGAATGAGCTCTTAATCATTTTCCACCACAAAAAAGTAGTAATAAGTTACTTGAAGATCTGTTTCTCACAGAGACTTTAATATTTCCATCACTATCATCTCATATGGTTATCAATTTATTTGACAGTAGTACATTTTAGAAGTTTAAATTTACGTAATGTGGAATTACATATATTTAAGTCTATTTTGCATGTGCTTACATTGTAAAATTGGAAGTAGATTTATTTCTTTGGAAGGAAAATCATCAGAGAGCCTACTCTAAGGAAATGGTTAATATAAGGTCTGGCTGTGAGAGATTCTGAGTAGATTCCGCCTTCTGGGAGTAGTACTCACTACAGAAATATCAAAGTCTTGCTAAAACAAGACAGTGCCTCGAGAAGTTGCAATGTATGTCTTACTCAATTTTTAATTAATTATCTCTGAAAGCATATTTTCATATAGTATATTTAACAATGACAAGGCTATACATTTGCTATGTTAATTAAGAAACTATTTTAAATAGATATTGGATTAAAATATCATTTAAAAAAAAACTTGCTCAATCTGCTAGGTAGTTAGAAAGGTGGAGGAGAGGGAGGATGGGCTGGAAGATGATGTTATGCCCGCCTCCAGCATAAAGGGCCTTTACTTCTTCTAAATGAGTGACAGCAAGAACCAGTTAGAACCCAACCGCCATGACTGTGTGGTAGCAGAAAGGACTTAACCAGACACAACCTGATGTTCATTGTATTACAATTAACGTTGTGATTTAGGTGCCCCCCCAACCCCCGCATTAGGTTTTCCTGTATCCACCATGGGTAAGGGGGCCAAACATGACTCAGCATTCCAGGGACAAGAGCTGTCAATCAGTCAAGAGACCACCTCTAAGCAAGGGTATAAGAGAAAGGGGGAGACAAAAACCGTCCCTTTTCCCCCCTGGATCAACACCCCCCCATTCTTGGAGGTGTACTTTCCTTTTCTAAATTAATCTTTCAAAAGCTTTCACTACACAACACACCCTCTCCCAACTGTAAACTTATCTTTTGGGTATGGCACGAAATGGGCTCTTTTCCTTTTGGGGGGGATAATGTGTTAGAGAATTTATTTAGTGTTCTTAACTATGGAAAACTATAGTTTTCTCTGCTAGTGTTATCCTTGGGAAAGATTAGTCTCTTTTCTAGACATTTGAAGCATCTTTCCCTTTTTAGAATGAGAACATACCAACTTACACTCAAAATGTTGCTTTAATGTTCTTTGACCATTTAGTAAAGAAGGCATGCAAAGGAAATTCATCCAACTCCCCACTGGAAGTGAATTCCCCATCATTTTGATGGTGAATTCATATGCTATTAAAGCACTGTAAATGTATAGCAATTATTGAACCTGTGGAGTAGCAGTTTTCCCCACACAAATATAATTTTATGTTTCTTTAAAAAAGATTTTAAAAAATATCTAACAAAGAGAAATCCTGCCAAGGGAATCTCCTCAGGCAAATCCTTGTTTGATGTGTAACAGTGGATATAAAATAGAACCCACAGGTCACACATGGACCACTGGGATGTTCTGTCCAGCACTGGAATTCTTCTCAAAGCTCCTTTGTCAAGGGCTAGTTCTTAGGCTGTCACGATGCCACTGTAAAGTCGTGGCATGGCTCTCAGGTAGTTACCAGCTATGGGAAAGAAAGAGTGTGAAGCTCGAGAGGTAAGGGTAGGACTTCCTCTGGCCCATGTCTAAGAGGCTACAAAGGGGCCTTTCTAAGATCCCTGGATTCCCTGCTGCTCCTGTAGGATTCAAGGAAGCCCACATTTCTAAAACTGAAATTCAAAAGGACTTCTCATTTACCTCAAATTTCAAATTACTGCTTGGCACTGGAAGTGGGTGGGGTGATGCAGCTCAATGTCTGGTGGAGGTATCCTAAAAACTATTCATATTGAAAAGAAGGCAGTCCTTTTGCAGGCTCTGAGGGACTTGCCACTGGTCTCAGGACTCCCTTCATGAAACTCTCCTTACACCTAATGCAACCCCCTTAAGTCTCGTTCTTGAATTACGGACTCCTGTTTCTCTGGCATTGAAGATACATGCTGAATCCACAGAAGTCCATCTTCTCCCACAACTCACCTTAACCATACCCCACACCCAAACAACATCAATGTGCTCATTTTAAAATAAAAATGAAGTTACAAGATGTACTCCATACTTTTTGGTTTGCAATGGCAAATTGATGTAGTTATAAGAAATTCGAATAATTTAGTTGTATTGTGTTAATCTTTCTCAGTTATCAAGATCACATTTTAGCAAGTTGATTCTAAGACACCGTGACAAACAGTTGTGTTTGCCAAACAGTTCTGAAGGAAAATTAATGATCTGTCATCTGAATATTCATCCCTTATTCTTTAAAAATTATTTCATTGTCACTAGTCAACTTCATTAACTTATTGCCTCACTCCTAGATGATCAAAATATCTTTTCTACTGATGCTCTTGTTTCTAGATTCTTCTCAGTCTGCAACTCTAAAGCATCATGATAATGTTGTCAGATTAATTTTCCCCAAAACAAGTGACTTGCATGGTGAAAATCCTTTGGTAGTTCCCAATGTTTAGCAATAAAGTAAAAACTCATGTATTTTCTAAGAGATAAAATTTGATTGTGCCAGTCTCCTGTGTTGTCGGTTCTCCCTTGCCCTTAGAAAAAGATACAAATATATTAAAAATGGTTTACCTAGCTCTTGATGACCTGTGCCTGATGTGACGACCACCACACTGACTTCACCTGTCTGTGTTCTCTCACTACATTCGAGCTACCCTGGACTGTGTTGTAGTGATAAGAGCTTTGCCACAGGGAGGCATGGCTTACTTAGGATCTAGTGGAACTGTGGAGAAGGCAGAGCCAGTTCACACTCAGAGAGCTTGACTGGAGAGAACCACCCCTAGTCTGGCTCTCCATCTCCACTCTGCCAGCACCCTAGTCCAATACATCATGGTTTCTTATCTTGACTCCACATCTTCCAGCTGGCCCACTCATATCCACTCCTGGCTTATGCCTGGTTTTCTTTCAGCCCTAAGCATTTGTCATGCCAAAGAGCCACTGCTCTGTTGATCACTGTGTCTCTAATGCTGCTTCTTATCCTTTATGCCTAGTTATATTGTTCTCAGTGCTTACATTTCAAGTCAACTATGCCTTTCTCAAGAAGGACTGCCTCAGTCTCTCTGACTACACCAAAAGCCCCTCTTAGTACTCTCTTAGCTGTATGTGCTTCTTCATGGTGAAAGGAGGAGGAAACAAACTAACTTCCCTGCTGATTCTTTCTATGAAATCCTGCAGTCTGCTTTCTCTGTCTTACTGCTTTTGTGCTAAACAACCCCCAAACTCTGCCCTTACATTTTTTAACCCAGAGGCTATACTCCAGGGAGGAGGTAATGAGCTAATAATCTCAGAAGGATGGACAGACCCTTCAAAGTTCCTCCTCCAAGATGCCAGGAAGATCATCAAGGCTAAGAGGAATGTAGCAGCTCCCTGTAAAGCACCCTGGTTGTTATCACCCTTTCAGTTCCATCTAGCTCTGTAAAACCTCAAGACCTCAACCCCAAGAGGGACTCACAGTCTCTAAGGCATTAGCCTGCTGTGACTCCCCTATGCCTGGGAAAGTAATAAAACTGTTTTTTTCTTCAAAAACTCTGCCTCTGGGTTTCAATCTGGCTTTGATGTGCAGACTGGTTTTGTGGCAACAAAGGCACTTTTCACAGTAACCGGTTTACATTTCTTTTTCCTGAAGTTTGGTTAGTATCTGTCTCCTACACAGTACTGTGAGCTCCATTAGAACAAGGACTACGTCTGTTTTGTATCCCCCCCAACTTTAAAAAAAACATTACACTATCTCTGATGTCCAGTGCAATGCTTGATCAAAAGTAGGTATGCTTAGTAAATATTTTTTGGAGTTAATATTGAATGACAAATCAAAGTCATGCCTTAAGCTTATTTCAAAGGAATAAATTTTAATCCAGACTTATAACTTCTTTCCCCCATAGCAGACAACAGAATAAGATGTTATTAATGTTCAACTTCTCTAGACTATTAACCTTTTTCTGTTTCCTGAGAAAATATTACAGCTAAGTCCAATTCTCTTATGTCCTACTATCTTAGACTTTCTAGAGACAAGATAGGTTTCTTGTATGTTTGATTGCTCTTTTTTTTTAATTGAGGTATAGTGAGTTTACAACGTTGTGTCAGTTTCTGCTGTGCAGCAAATGCTTCAGTCATACATGAATATACATATATTCATTTTCATATTCTTTTTAACCATAAGCTATTACAAGATATCAAATATAGTTCCCTGTGCTATACAGTATAAACTGGTTTATGTATTTTATATATACTGGTCAGTATCTACAAATATCAAATTCCCAGTTTATCCCTTCCCACCCCTTTCCCCCCAGTAACCATAAGTTTGTTTGCTATGTCTGTGAGTCTGTTTCTGTTTTGTAAATAAGTTCATTTGTCTTTTCTTTTCTTTTAGATTCCACATATAAGTGATATCTTATGGTATTTGTCTTTCTCTTTCTGGCATACTTCACTTAGAATGACATTCTCCAAGGCCATCCATGTTGCTACAAATGGCATTATTTTATCATTTTTTATGGCTGAATAGTGTTCCATTGTATAAATATACCACAACTTCTCTATCCAGCTATATGTCAATGGACATTTAGGTTGTTTCCATGTCTTGGCTACTGTAAATAGTGCTTCTATGAATACTGGGGTGCGGGTGTCATCTGAATTAAGGTTCCCTCTGGACATAAGCTCAGGAGTGCGATTGTGGGATCATACGGTAAGTCTATTTTTAGTCTGTTGATGAATCTCCATACTGTTTTCCACAGTGACTGCATCAAACTGCATTTCCACCAGCAGTATAGAAGGGTTCCCTTTTCTCCACACCCTCTTCAGCATTTATCATTTGTGGACTTTTGAATGATGGCCATTCTGACTGGTGTGAGGTGACACTTCATTGGAGTTTTGATTTGCATTTGTGATAATTAGTGATATTGAGCATTTTTTCATATGTCTATTGGCCTTTCATATGTCTTCCTTGGAAAATTGCTTGTTGACGTCTTCTGCCCATTTTGGGATTGTGTTTTTTATTTTTATTTTATTAAATCATATGAGCTGTTTATATATTCTGGAAATCAAGCCCTTGTCAGTCTCATCTTCTGCAAATATTTTCTCCCATTTCATATGCTGTTGTTTTATTTTGCTAACTATTTCCTTTGCTACGCAAAAGCTTGTAATTTTAATTAGGTCCTGTTTGTTTATTTTTGCTTTTATTTCTATTGCTTTGGTAGACTGCTCTAGGAGAACATTGCTGAGGTGTGTGTGAGATAATGTTTTGCTTATGTTTTCTTCTAGGAGATTTATTGTGTCTTGTCTTATGTTTAAGTCTTTAAGCCATTTTGAGTTTATTTTTGTGTATGGTGTGAGGGAGTGTTCTAACTTCATTTACATGCTACTGTCCAGTTTTCCCAATACCATTTGCTGAAGAGGGTGTTTTTATTTCATTGTATGTTCTTGCCTCCTTTGTCAGAAATTAATTGACCAAAAGTTCATGGGTTCATTTCTGGGCACTCTATTCTGTTCCATTGATCCATATGTCTGTTTTTTGTACCAATACCATATTGCTTTGATTACTGTAGCTATGTAGTATTGTCTGAAGTCTGGGAGGGTTATTCCTACAGCCTCATTCTTTTTCTTCAGTAATGATTTGGCAATTCTGGGTCTCTTGTGATTCCAAATAAATTTTAATATGATTTGTTCTACTTCAGTGAAATAACGTCCTGGCTAATTTGATAGGGATTTCATTAAATCTGTAGATTGCCTTGGGCATTATGGCCATTTTAACAATATTGATTCCTCCAATCCAGAAGCATAGGATATCTTTCCATTTCTTTAAGTCCTCTTTAATTTCCTTAATCAATGTTTTGTAGTTCTCCATGTATAAGTCTTTCACCTCATTGGTTAGATTGATTCCTAGGTATTTTATTACTTTGGGTGCTATTTTAAAAGGGACTGTTTCTTTACTTTCTTTTCCTGTTGATTCATCGTTAGTGTAAAAAAAATGCAACTGATTTTCATACCTTAATCTTGTAACCAGCTACCTTGCTGAATTCTTTGATTAGTTCTAGTAGTCTTTGTGTGGCCCTTTTAGGGTTTTCTATATATAGTATCATGTCGTCTGCATATAGTGACACTTTTACCTCTTCTTTTCCAATTTGGATCCCTTTTATTTCTCTCTCTTGCCTGATTGCTGTGGCTAGGACTTCCAAGACTATGTTGAATAGGAGTGGTGATAGTGGGCATCCTTGTCTTGTCTCAGATTTTAGTGGGAAGCTTTTGAGTTTTTCACCATTGAGTACTATGCTGGCTATAGGTTTGTCATATATAGCTTTTATGATGTTGAGATATGTTCCCTCTATACCCACTTTGGTGAGAGTTTTATTTTTTTATCATAAATGGGTGTTGACTTTTATCAAATGCCTTTTCTGCATCTGTTGAGATGATCATGTGGTTTTTGTCCTGTCTCCCGTTGATATGGTATATCACATTAATTGATTTGCATAGGTTGAACCATCCTTGTGTTCCTGGGATGAATCTAACTAGATCATGGTGTATGATCTTTTTAATGTGCTGTTGGATTCTGTTTGCTAATAATTTGTTGAGGATTTTGCATCTATGTTTATCAGTGATACTGGTCTGTAATCTTTTTTGGTCATGTCTTTGCCTGGTTTTGCTATCAGGGTGATGGTAGCTTCATATAATGAGTTTGGGAGTACTCCTTCTCAATCTTCTGGAATAATTTGAGAAGGACCAGTATGTGTTCTTCTTTGCATGTTTGGTAGAATTCCCCAGTGAAGCCATCTGGCCCTGGACTTTTGTTTGTAGGGAGGTTTTTTTTATTGCTAATTCAATTTCATTTCTAGTGATTGGTTTGTTCAAGTGGTCAGTTTCTTCTTAATTCAGTCTTGGTGGACTGTATGTTTCCAGAAACTTGTCCATTTCTTCTAGGTTATCCATTTTGTTTCCCTATAGTTGTTCATAGTGTTCTCATATGATATTTTGTATTTCTTTCAGGGGATTTCTCTTGTTCTTTTAATAGGGAGTGGTTCCTCTGCTTCTTCATTTTACTTATATCTCTCTGGCACTATGGATTTTGCAGTATCAGTTATCTACTGTGGTCCTGAATGAGGTCTGTCTGTCTACCTATCTATCTAAAGTGGATACAGAAATAAAACAAAAAAAATTTTAAAAATTTAAAAGAAGAAAAAAAAAGCTTTGAAAACAGTATAATCAATAACAGAACAAAACAAAGAAATAAAAATTATAAAAATCAAATTGAGAGAAATTTTTTAAAAATTTAAAAGATTTGAAAATAGAGTATAATTGACAACTGAAGAACAAAGAGAAATAGAAATCAAATTGAGAGAACTTTTAAAAATTAATTAGAAATTTAAAAGACAATTTTAAAAGGGATTTAAAAATTAAAAAAGAATAGGAAAAAAAGGTGGATACGTTCCTGTGGAGACTGTATGCACTTAATTTTGTGGAGAGGTTCTTCTTAAGTATGGAGGGTTGCCAAGTCTTCCTTCCATGCGTTTTGTCTGTTATCCCTTTGGTTGCGGGGTGTGGCCAGTGTTGTGGTGGCCAGAGCCTGCCGTGGCTATTGAGCGGGGCTGCCTGTGTGTTCTGTGGTTGCCGGTTCTCCTGCCCTTGCCCTGCTGCGCGAACTCCCCTGGCTGGTTCCAGAGCTCCTGGTCACGCCCCAGGTCTGTGCTGCTCCCAGTGCCAGGAGGCAGGCAGATCACGCCTCCTCCCAACGCTGTGTTCTGGTGCCGTACTTGTGCCCTGTAGGCAGACAGGTCCCACCCGCTAAGGCCGCATTGAAGCGCTGCGCTCGGGCAGATTAAGTGGGCGGGTCGCTCCCCGGTGGCTGCATAGGGGCCGTACTCAGGAGGCGGGCTCGGACAAAACGGCCGCGCCAGCCGCCTCCCCCGTTCCGTGCCAGAGCTCCGCTCCTTGTTCATTTGTCCTAGAGGTGCGAGTTCACAGAGGAACCGGGGCAGAACGGCCCCCTCTGCCTGCAGCTGTAAACAACTCTCGGTCCTGCCTGTGAGTTTGAGGAGCCGCTAGGTATGTATTCAGGTTTCGACCCCACCTGGGCCTGGGAGCCCCTGTGGGAGAATATGGCGGCTGTGGCTGCGCCCCGCCTCTCTTCTCCAGAGAAGGCGCCAGCCATGGCGCCGCGGGGCTGAGGAGACAAAGGCTGCGGCGCCCCTCCCCCCGCGGCACACCAGCAGTGGTGCTTTGCTTTTTTTTTTGTATTTTATGGGGGACGCAGGCTGTTCTGCTCTGTATCCCCTCCCAGCCACGGCGCACAGCCCCCTGCAGTCCCCCGGGGCTGCCTCAGTGCAGCTGCCCCAGTCCCCCGCCCGGCTCGGGCAGCCTGTCCTGTCCCCCACCTGCCAGTTCGCGTCTAGGGCTGGGGGTTGCGGGGACCCTCTGTGCCTGTTTATCTTAGTTTTGTCAGTCAAGGGCTATTCTGTACAGATCCGAGCCTCGGAAGTTCCCCCTCAGCCCCGCTGACCTCTCCGTTGGAGAAGGGGAGACATAACACACAGCGCTATTCCTCCTTTGCTGCTTCCTCCCTGCGGGACTGGTCCTGCATTATTTTCCTTTTTCTTTTTTTTTTATTTTCTCCTACCAGATTTGTGACAAATTTTGTCTTTTGAAGAAGGCAATGTTCTGTCAAACTTCAGCAGGTGTTCTGAGTGGATGGGTGGGCCCGTGGATCTCAGTCTTGGTGTATTTGTGGGAGAGGGTGAGCTACGGGCAGCCTTCTGCTCTGCCATCTGGCCCTTCTCCCCCCTCTTTAAAAAAAAAAATCAGATTCCAAGTTACCAAACTTTTCTATGACAGGCGTTTCCTACCAGTGTTCCTAAAAAGTTATAAGCCGTAAAAATACGGGCATTGTTAAACAACTAAGTAGGAGTAGGAGAAAAATAATCAACAGAAGTAAAGTGTTCCTGCACATATCTGGTTATTCAGTCTATTCTGCCATAAATAGGTTAATGAAAAATGATGATTCGGACGTGTTTCTGCTTACCTGGTAGTTTCTTTCATTCTACTTTAATACTGTGCCTCTATGTTCTTAAATCTTATTTTAGGTCCCCAATTACGCTTAGATTCTGGATTCTTTCACAGGCAATTTTCTACACCTCGCATGCTCTGTCGTGCTCCCCTTTCCTTCTTTTGGCACACATCCTTCAATTCTAAGTAAAAATAGTACTTCCTGAGAGTATCTTTAAATGACAACCTTGTCCTTCTCCACTGTAATCCTTGTTCAATATGTGTTTTTTTTCCTACTGGCCTATCAGCTCTGTGTGTGTGGAAACATGTCTAAATTTTTTTGCTTCTGTATCACCAAGAATTGCTAATTAGTATTTACTGAATGCATAAATGAATATCCTTTACCACCTGAGTACAACCTAATCTTACACTGCCTCTGACACAAATATTAGACCCATTTCTGTCTGTGGTAAGTATTGCTTCTACCATCTCTAGACTTTCTGTGACATTTCATTTTCTTAAAATAGCTGTCTCTCTCTGTCTGTCTCTGTTTTGTTTGTTTTGTTTTTGTTATAGACTTCCCTCCACCATTTATCCATCATGGGCTGTGCAACTCCAATACCATCTGCTTTACCATACCTTTGTATTTCCCGAGCTAAAGTGATCCTATTCTCCTCTGTGCTCTCAAAGCAATTAGTTTGTCACATTTCTAAGGTAATGACACTTCGTGCTACAGGCATTCAGTGAAAGGCTCATGTATCTTCAGTTTAATTGTAAACTCTGTAAGAGCACAGGCCATTTTGATTGCACTCTATCTCCCATCCTTCCCAACATAACACCCTGTACATGATACTTATGTATTCATTCAGTATTTGTTGAAATAACTGAATAATGGCCATTCCAGGTAACTAAAGTTTTCCTGGTCATACTGCTTAATTTGTGTTCAGCTCCCTTTGTGTGGTAGAGATTCTTTTACTGTAGAGTCTTACTTAAGCAGTTTTTTTTTTAACTTCTTTTTTTTTTCCTGTCATCTGATTTTAGGAACTCCTTTTAGATTTAGTTGAGTGAGAATCTTTAAATAAATAAAAATAACTCAAACCCTAGTCACGAATCTCCTATATGGTAGCCTAATAATAGAACCATTTTCCTTGCTTTACAAAGAAGTTATTGCATGTAAGAGTTATCCTACAGCCAGCATAGTTGAACTCTTTTCAAGAATTACTGCAATTAAACTAGGCTCAGTATGTAAACTGAAAAGTCAGCATAGTTCCATAAGTTTATAGGCTTATTGCAGTCGTTATTACTCACAATTCAAGTCTTTCATCCTGATCTGATCTTCCATTCAAATTCTTGGCAAATCCATGCCCCAACTTGTCAAACTAACTGTCAAGTAGTTTGGAGGTCATCTCCTCCTAGGCTTCTGGCCCTCAGCCCAGAACCAGGTCTTTTAATGGTGGCTAAGAGCACTGACCTTCTGGTAATATTAAGGATACTGAGCTTAGTTTAATTTCTGGTCAAGAAGATATTTCTTTGTCCTTCTACCACTCTAAGCCCTCAGCCTCTCTTACATCTTAATGGAGGCAGTTTTCCCAACTTCCTTTGGGAAAAGGAAGGTAGTCCCTCAGGTGCTGGCTTCAAGAGTGAGCCTGGCCCTGGCCTTCATCTCATTTAGGACTCTTGTCTCCAGTCACCTATTGTTCTGTAGCAGTGAACTCTTGGCCACTAACTTGCTGCTTCAAGATCCCATCTCTCACAGCCCTATAGTAGTTGTCCTTCAACTTTGTGTTCTGTTTCTGGCTTCTAGAGATGTTTATCATGCTTTGGAGCTAGGCTGTATATTCAGGTTGTGAAAGTTTGTCTTTCATTGTCAAAGGTCTGAAGCAGTGGCGGTGAAACAAAGTCAGAACTTATAGCAGTGTCTTGACCAGGGTCTCCATGCCCCTATTTAACTCTCTTAGCTGTTGTATTTCTAGAAGCTATTTGTAGGAGTTGTGTAGTATCTGTTTTGGCCACAGTAGACACTAAGATCTTGACTTTAATATCATTTTATTTATCAAAATATTCAAAAAAGTTCTTTAGTTTGCAACCTTGTGTAGATAATAAACAGATTAAATAAAAATGGCTGAGCACACACTAAGGAATTAGCACTGGGTAACGGGTTCCTAAATGACATATTTATAGATATCATAAAATGTAATAATATTTATAATATGGTTCTGATGCTACATTTCCAACCATTTTCTACCAAAGAACTGATGAAGATTCTAGCCGGGTGAGCTTCATGGAATCATTTCTGTGGTCTTGTTCACAACCCTTTTTTCTGTCACCGTCTTGGCTCTGGCATGTGCTGAGCGTCTTTTCTAATCTATCCTACCCTGCATAAGGATGACAGTTTCTTTGTTCTAAAGTCATAATCTTATGGCTCTGCTTGTACTCTTTCATACCACTCTACCTGCCAGGGATACAAGTCCCCCAATCTGAGAAAGTTATTTCAAACAGAGATCTAGGGGAAAAAATACCTCATTAATAAATTTTAAATATCTCCATAAACATAGATATGTCACTGGCTGATTGAATGAGTATTACTCAGTGTGGAACAAGATAGACACACTTTATTATTGTTGTTGTTGTTGATTATCTTAGTACTGTCTCCTTCATCCTTAAATCCATTGTGCAGAATTGCTCTTTCCAGCTGCCTAATGAAATTTTGGGTAGATCTAATTGATTTTCTAGACACTTTCAAATATTAAAGAGTCCAGTCAGGTTGATTAGCAAAAACTTCAATATTTTTTAATTAAAAAGCATTCTTTAGTTCTGTTTTAACTCAGGTTTCAAAAGCTGTAGTGAAAAGTGAGTAGACCTTTTTCCCTTGCTCCGTCTCCTATCCTCTTTCTTCGTGCTAGTTGCAGTCCTCTTCAGGGACAGTCCTGGGGGTGAAGTTTAGAGGTAACAATCAGATATTTTTGCTTTGTGTGTATGGTAGTCCAAATGCAGGCTTCTTTCCTGTGGGACCCTTTTGTGGTTTTGTCACTATAGGATCCCACTCTTCCGAGGGCTCCTTTTCTATGTAACTCCCCTTGGGATTCCCCTTGTTGGTGGAACACAAATGCCTTTTGGCCTCCCAAACTTGGAGAGCATGGTTCTTTCACAGCATACCTACGCATTACTGCTACCACACATAATGATGGTCTCTTTAGCCTTCTATCTTTTTCTAGTATGAGTCTGGAATGTCTGAAACTGCAGGGATTACAGGCAAGCTTTCTGAATGGTTCTTGTGAAGCCCCAGTTACTTAGGAGAGGGAGGGAAATGGAAGACTCTGCAACAGCTTTCTCACTGTCCAATCCCCTTGGTCTTTCTCCTCACCTTTTCTTGCCTTTGTAGTAGGTGATGAGCTAAGAATTTCAAAGCCACTTTCAAATCATTGATACAAGTTTTTAAAATATTGCCTTAATCTACAAAAATGTGTTCTTTTTAATTTTTGGAAAGCATCTCTTTGAAAATAGTTTTTGAATAAAAATGTTGTATAGGTCTACCAATATAATAAAACAAATTTTTGAGTCAATCAATAACTATTTAAAAAGTGCTTTAATTTTAATTTTTTCAGTGATCATTTCCACACTGAAATGTCTACTGATCTGGATAAAAAAGTATATGCTCATTCTATTTAAAGAACATGTTCAGTTGTAAAATTCAAGTTGACAAGTGCCTCACTTGACTAACTTTTTTTAAGTTACATTTTTTTTCTGATTTGAATGATCAATTGAAAATATTCAAACCAATTTGATACAGACCGAAACAGTGAATTCATCCTTATCCCTTAATAATTTTCATGATGTTTATATTTTTTCTAGACTTCTTGATCTAGGCACATCCTGACATCCTTCTCTGGATGGCTTGCGCCACCGTGGAGCCCTTCTGTACGTGGCATCTCAGGCACCATAGTGAGTATAACCTGCCTGTTCTTGTAAAACTGTTCACAATGAGTACTTTTGTTTGCACGTATACATTACCTTTTTAGATTAAAAAAATTCCTTTTATCATTTCTGCTTTCCTACACATTTCATTTTGTATATATTTAATAGAGAGTTATTTCAGAGAGAATACTTCAGAACTACAATTATATCTGAATATTTTAAATTGTTCTACTAATTGGCAGTACTATAGAAGCAACTTGCCTTAAAACCTTCCAAACTACAAGATTTATACAAATGATAGATCTGGGTTTTTTGTTGTTGTTGTTTTATTCTACAAAAAGATTTTTCATTCTAGAAAGATCTCTTTAAGTAGTAGAAACCCTCTTGGGGCATTGCAATATAATGTATAAATTATATAAGTATAATATAATTTATAAATTTTGAAGTTATTCAGCTTTTTTTTAAAAGAACACATCTATTGCATGAAAGTGAGGTACATTTGTAATTACCAAGAAGTTATAAATAAATGGTGTTAAGAAATTGAAAAATGATTGTGCCTAAGTGAAAACCTGCCCAGCAGGGTAAATTCTGATGCTATTTTGTTGAGTTAAATATTTATTTCCTCATTTACAATAAAAGTGGGCCATTTCTATCTCAAATAAAAATATTTAGTTTTAGATAGAATGTTTAATTTCTGATTTTAGACTCACATTCCCATATTTTGTTGCTATCTGGACCATTTTAAACACTAAGTGGCTCAATAGGGAATTTCCCTTTCCCACTTGCTGTGACCACTGCTTTGTTTTTGAGATTCCACATTCTGTAAAGTTATGTTTGTTTTCCATAATAGATGTACTCTGATGAGTTTTTCTTTTTTAATATCCATAGAAAGCAGGTTAATCTGCTCTTCCTCTTCCAAGTAGTACTTGTAATACTGGCAAGTAAATTGTTAAGTGGTAGGCAAGTAAATATTTATTTCCTTTCCTTTACCTGTTTCTTTCTTAATAATACATGCAGACATACATCCACAGAGGTATACTAGTTGTAGAATTATTCTGTTTACTAGGTGTTTTTAAGTTTCAAGTCCAGTTGTCATCAGTTTAGTACAATGTCTCAATACTGATTATTTTATAATAATTTACCCTGAAGCTACTCAGAATATAGTAATTGTTGTCAGAGAGCAGATTCTTGTCTCACCACAGAAAGAATTCAGAAATAAGACACAAAGGTCAAGAAAGCAAAGCAATGTTTATTAAGTGATAGGTAGTGTGCTCAAGGGAAGGGCAGGCACTCAGGTGGGAGGCTGCCCCGAGTTTCTTTGGCAAGCTGTATGGGGTGTAAAAATGAGTTGGCAGAATGTTCATTGGCAGGGAGGGGTTTGGAGTCATCTTTCCTAATCTTCGTTTCAGCGCCACCTTCCCAGGGTGAAGAATGGATTTTTTGTTCTTATTTAGTCTTGACAGAGAAGTGGGATGAGGTCATAATGAGCAAAAGGTTACATTCGGATGGTAGAGATTCCTGTTATGTCCTACCGTTTTTTGTCTGCCTCCAGGACACTTGTCAACTCAGAATGTATTTTTTTTTTAATCAGTTCAGAGTTTCCTGCTTTTCTTCATCTGTCCAAGGACCCCCTTGTTCACGAGAATTTATAATTTCAGAATGGCAGGAAGCAAGGATGAGTAATGTTTGGAAAACATGGTGAGACAAGCTGGATAGAAGTGTGAGCACTTCTGGGATGAGGGAAGGAGAGAGAGCCCCTTGCTGTGGCCAACAACTCATCTGCCTGGTCTATTCAAATGGCAGTGCTCACTCATAGCCTAGTTCTAAAATTGACTGAGCTACCTCATTGTAAGATGGAATGCTGCTGCAGAATCCCCAGATCTTGTGATCTGGGAGATCTTCCCTGCCTTGTTCTACAGTGAAACTGGCCATAGTGATCATTTATTTCTAGGATTCCACTTAGAGACATTCCAAGACTTTGAGACAAAAAAAAAAAATCCTTCCCAGGTATTCTGGATGTTTCTCTGTGAGATACGCATTTCATCACATTGTAAAGCTGGTGCTTATGTTGAACTATATTCATTCAAAAAGTCTTTATTAAGCCCAGTGTATGTGCATGGTAGTAACAGTACTAACAACCATTTATAAGTTTTTACTGTGTCCTTGGAACTGGGTGTGGTGCTTATTTCACTAAATGTTCACAGGACCCATTGTACAATTATTATTATCAGCATTTAGTTGGATGAAAAGATTGAAGTTTTGGAAGGAGAAGTAACTTTTCTCGGGTCACATGGCAAGTAAACGTGCAGGGGTTTGACCAGAATTCTCTGCCTTCTGAGACATTTTTCTTTTCACTGCTTCATAATGCCTTCCATAGTGTTATACTGAGTAGGTGCCACGAGCAGAAGGAGAAGGAGAATATGGCCACTTTCTTTGGAGAGCATATGATCTAGTTGGGGAGGAAAATATATTTCTCTGTGAAACAACTAAAGACGAAGTTAGTAAGCTATTAAATGGACCTGTACCACAGAGTCACGTGTGGTTTTGCTTGAAGGTGTGCTCTCTGTTCTACGGGTCCTGTTTTGAAGTAACGAAAAGAATTTCTGAAGAGAGAGGTATACCTCTTATTTTAATTCTTCTATGGGATTTTTTTTCTCAGACTGACATTAAATATTCTAAATCACATTCATGCTATTGTGGCCTAATCCTAAACTCAGCCCTCTTTACTGTCTCTAACCCATGGGTTATTGATAGATTGGGGTCATATGCTGGATCTATCAGGTTAAGTAGAATAGTTGCCTGGCGGGTTGTCTCCCTGCAAACCCTGTCCTTCTCCCCGTCTCACTGAAGCAGTGGAAACACGAAGTAAAAACATCTTGGTCCTTGTCATGACTCAGCATTGCTTGATTTCTCAGATTTCCAACTCTCACGGTTCTCTCTCCCTGTTGAAAACCTCCTTAATTCCAACTGTCTCTCACTATGTGAACCTGCTTTTTTCTTTTACTCCTACATCAGTCCATGTTTTTCCGATCAAGACATTTTCTCTGGGCATTGTCTCTGTCTCTCCTTAGGCAAGATCTCATCTTTGTCTGTAATTTTCACTTTGCTCTCATGTCCTAGAATCCATTATTTACTTCAGCTTTTACTATTCCTGCCTTGGCCCCCACGCCCAATCTCAAATGACTCTAGTAGGTTAATTTTTTTTGCTTTCATGACAATTATGTTACAAATTTTGGGTAGAGAACCTCACCATGGACCTCAAAACTGGTTGTCAATTTATCTGTCAGTCCGTCCCTATTACATTTCTCAGAGTAATTTCCAATGGTTTTCCTTCTCTGCAAGCCTGTGCTTATCTTCAAAACTGAACTCAAATGATATGATGGCCTTCCTCATTTTCCTGGCTTCTTGAGGGCAGTGTTACTGTCCATTTCATTTTCTTTGGAACTCGTATCATTTGTTGAAAGAACAAACAGAAATCTGAAGATATTGGGGGATCCTATGTTAAACTATATGGTTATGTAACATTGTTAGTGGCTATTGCATCCAGACTGACACTAGACATTTTTCTGTCAAAGCCCATGTAACTCAGTGATTCAAGAGCCTACTCTATCAATCTCATTGATATATAAGAGAGTTGAATAATGGAAGCCTCTAATATTAGTAAATATTACCAGAATATTTGTTGTGATAAAATTTATTATTACTAAACCAAGCAAAAAACTTTCTTGGGTGGCTTTGCTTACATTTAGAAATTCAAAGCTTACTCTAAAGCCCTCTTGTGGTTCCCTTTGGTTTAGTGTAATTAACAGATCATTTTGAAGTTATTTAATAATGAGGTGGTAGCTCTTTAAGTGGTACAGTGGTTGGTTTTTGTGGTTACTTAATACATACATTTAACAAAATTTTTATTAAATGTGTTTACAGACTGTATAAAAGGAGAAAAATCCATAAAATATGCATGATGCGTAAAACATTGCATAATGTGCATGTCTTCTAGGAACTGTCTTACATAAAGCTGACTCAGGAAAATTCTTTGAACTTTTGTGTTTGTGAAAGAACTACTGACATCATGGATGGAAACAAATAACTAAAACTTGGAAAAGCATTCTTATTTTAAGTTTTATTTATGGATAAATAAGATAATAATTCTTTCATTCAAAGAATGACAATGTCATACTTTCTATATTATTCATATATTTCTACTTCTGGGGTACATTAATGACTTTTGTTTTTAATCCCTAGGAAGTAGAAACCTTCTTCAGCTACTAATCTTCTTGTACTGTGCTTTTAATGCTGTCTCAGTCAGGATCCCATCGGGAGACAGAAACTACATTGTAATTTGAACAGGAAAAGTTTAGTATAGAAAATTATTAGGATTTTCTCTATATCTATCTATGTATCTATCTCTTTATCTACCTATTTATCTATTAATGATCCATCTATCTATCTACTTATAACTAAGAGGGAATCATTTAGGACATCATGAAGTTTATTGGATCTAAGTGTAACCTTTGTTCTAATATCAAAAGCCCTAAATATCAAACCTGGTAAAAATTTTACAGTCTTTGACAATCTTTGACAATCTTATGTCCCTTTAAGGATAAAAGCTTGACCAAGTGGATGTTGTCTTCCTGTGAGGAGGCTTGAGAAGAAAGCATAGAAGCAAATCATCCACATATTGCAACAAACTAAAAGCCCTGGGAACTTTCTATCACCCAGATCAGCCTTCATGATTTGTGAGAAATAAGGCCTCTCAGTAAAACCCTGAGGCATTACTGTCCAGGTGAATTTTTTTTCTTACAAAGTGAAGGCAAAAAGGTATTGTCTAATTTCATCAACTGAAATACTAAAGAATGTGCTGCATAAATCAGTTACAGTAAAGAAATGGCTTCCAGTGCAAATGGGTGTTAGTAACATTTGAGGATTAGGAGCAGCAGCGTGTTCAGGGATAACAGTTTTGTTTATTGCTCCCCAAATCCTAAACTAAGTGCCAACTGTAAAGTTTTCTCAGGCTACTCAGTTTGGTTATTGCTGAAGTTGGATTCCAAATGTTTGTCTTATGGCCAAATGTCTATGTTTTACTAAACAACAACAGTTCCGCCTCAATTTTGTGAAATGACATGGCTCTTAAAGCCTTAAAGGAAAGTGTGATGAACCCACCTGCCCTTGGGTATCCCAAACATCAGATTCCCTTTTTCTTTTTTATGTATGAACAAGAAAGAAATGCCTACAGCAATGGAAAGCCACATGCTTGTGTTGTAATAACCTTAACCTTGATGCTCTTCTTATGTCTATCATGGACAGAGTCCCTCTGCTTAATGCTGACAGATCACCTCCTGACTCTTCATGATGTTCTACAGGAAATTCCCCTGGGCATCACTGCCTTCTCATGGTTCTCTGATAGTTCTTATTTAACAGGTGACAGTGGCACGTATTGTGCCGGATATACTATTGCAGCTCCTTTTGATGTCATTGAGTCAGCATCTTTACCTATGGGTACTTCAACCCAAAAGGCTGAATCAGACACTGTTACATGGGTTTATACTTTAGCTAAGAACACAACTGCCATTTTTTATACTCGTAGCAGATACGCTTTTGGAGTAGTTTGTGATTTTAGAATGTTGTGGAAGCAACATGGCTTTCTTAATTCCAGTAGAAATAAAATAAAAAATGGCCCTATGTTCAGTGTTATTGGGTGCAATACTTTTCCTTGCCACTTTAACTATTATTAAGATTCTGAGGCATTCTAAACTTGACTCTCTGGAAGCTAAGGAAAATTGTCTTGTTGACATTTCTACAGAGAATGCTTCTTTTAAAGAGACCAGTAGCAGCCAAACCTCTGTCATTGCCCTGCAATGACAGAAGAGACCAACAGAAAAAAGCAAGACACCTCTACTTTCCTGGCAAGCACTCAGCCAATGAAAAGCTGTGGACTCTTTGTTCACTACAGTCCCCCCAACTTCTTTTTCCGCCTCTATAAAAGTGTTATCTTTCCCATGCCCTGTGAGGACCCGCGCGTGGCTTGCCATTGTTGTAGACTCTGATTTGCAATTCCCTGCTGATTCTGAGTAAAAGTAAACCCATCTTTGCTGGAGAAGTATCTGGCAGTCCCTTTGTTTTAGGTCAACAGGATAAACATTCTAGTATTAAAGGAGATAACAAAGAGTAGAGTTGGAGCTAAGAGGCAATAGATTGAAAACTGGTCAATGATTTAGGCACTAAGCTGAACTTTATAGAGGAAAGAAACAATTGTCAGTGTTTTTTAAAGAGCTACAGTTAAAGTATAGAAAAGCAGAAAGAAAATAGTTCCCACCTTTCAGGCTGTGATTCATCTCAGTTTTTTATATAATTATCACCTGGATGCATGAACCAGCATCTAGATTAGAGGGGGGCGGAATGGGAGAGATAGCAGATGGCTACACAACAGCAATAATAGCAGGATTTCATGAACACAAAGTAATTAGCAAGAAGACTTTATGTTCAGCCTGTGATGTAATAAGGTCTATAGGTGGTTCATCTACATAGGGTATCAAGAGATAGCCATCAAACACACTTGGGACAATAGAGAAGGTGCAAGTTACCACTCATGGTTGGAATATCCTAAAGCATGACTTCCATATAGCAGATGCTTAATAAATGTTGGCTGAATTAACAAATTAATTTACTATTTAACTATTACTGGTGTCCACTATGCGCCAGGCATTGTCCTATGTCTAGAAAAACAACGATGTCCAAAACTCAGTCCCTACCTAAAAAAGTGTACATTCTATTTTGAAGGCAATGATTCTTAGAGTTTTTGGAGACTACTGAGTGGGAAGAGATGTTTGAAGTTCTGACAGTGGAAGATTATTTCAGGGTCTTTAAATTAGGAATTATGCATATCCCTCTGTTTTCAGAGAATCTCAAATTAGTTAGATGCAATGGTTATTTTTCTTTCCTCTCTTTTCTCATCCTCTTGCTCCTCCTACTTCTTCTTTGGCACAATTCCCCACTCCTATTTAAAAAGTATCAAATGGATATTTCTAAAAATTTAAGAAATATGTTAAAATACTGGTTCACATAGTAAAATTCAATTTTACATATAACAATGAAGAAAATCACTAAAGTCATTCTGTACTTCTGCTAATCTTGTCTGTTTTCCCCCTTATACCTACTTCTGTCTCTCTTCACTATATTCAGCAATGCTGCTTTCTTCTTGTTTGAATTTGTTAAGCACTAAAAAATGTTATTGCTGTTTAGTCTCACTAATATCCTCTTACACAGCAGACCAAGTAATTTTCACGATTATTCCCATTTTACAGAAGAAAACGTGAGAATTGGCTGGCATAGGTCACACACGTGGTGACAGTGTTTTTTTTTTATCATCTTCTGCCAAAGTTACTCTGCCTTTGATCCCCTAGAGCAATGGCTGGGCCACTTTAAAATTGAATATTTAGTTATCTGGTAAATACGTTCATGTATTTAAATATATTTTTAATCTACATGTTTTTATTCATCTTTTACTTTAGTTATGTATTTTGGAGATAAAATATTGGAATCCATCTTGGAAGTGGGGTGTGAAATGGGTGTCTTTGTGTTTTTGTTTATGTCTGTTAGACATAGAATGAGGTAGGATTCCATTTTCTCTCTCTCTCTTTTTTCTTTCTTTTTTTTTTTCTCTTTTTTTTAGTAGGGCTTTTTATAGGGACTGTCTTTCAGAAGTCTGGATTAAAAGGATTGAGTCTGTGGTCTGAAAAACAATATTACTATCTTGCACACTCAAATTCTGTGTCATAGGCATTCAGATGAGCCCTGGAGTGAGTGACAGACAATGAGAGCCATCAGCCCCAGCTCTGTCTCTCCCACTGGGCACAGTTCAGTAGCTATTTATTGACTCTCACTGCTCATTTTAAAGGTGAAGCTTCAGATTAGCACACAAAAGCCAAAGAAATTTGATTTCAAAGATAAAGGGTATTGTCAAATTTTTAGTGTTTATTGATGTACCAAAAAGAGAAATAAAGAAAAAATCAGCAAACACAGGCTAAGCTGCTTGGAGTTGGGGTAGGAGAGTTAATCCATGCTCTGTAGTATTTGCTTCATTGGTTTTATGTTTATTTTATGCAATGTCTGCTTTTTGCTCGTTGCCAATGCAAGTTTATAATTTTATGTCACATGCTTGGATTATGCAATTGAAAAAAATGTTAGCCCGAGCAAGCCAGCCAAGAATGTAGAAAATAGGAAGCCATATCAAATAGGTTGTATTTTTACTGGAACATGAACAAAAGTATAAATGCAATTCTGCAGGCAGTTGCTAAGGGATAGCCACAGCTGGAGGGTTTCTGGTCAAACTTTTTATTTTTCTTTTACACACCATAGCAAAGAGCATCATCTCCTCTTTGTGCTTGATTTGCAAGTTACAGCAATTCTTGAGGGTTTATTTTGGTTCAGACACAGATCTTCCCCTGGCTATCTCCTCTGGGCCTCCTTATTAAATAGCATGTCAGTTTTCCCTGACATCTTTCAAATGAGAGATTGTGAGCACCAATCAACTGGTAACCTTTTTTTTCCCCCCAAATACATATTCACAATCTCCACCCTGACATTTCTGCTTCAGGAAATTTGTCATGGCTCCTAGGAATCTCCATTTTGAATGCAAAGAACCCCAAGTCATTCTAATGTAGGCAGTTGAGAATCAACTAAAATTATAATTGCAAAAGTTAGACAATACCAAATGCAGTGGCCTTCCTTAGCATGTACAAATTCAGATTACCTTGACCTTGCATACCTGCTTTTGACCTTTTCCCAGAAAATTCACACTGGAGTTACTTGGATGTGACTAGTTTCATCTGGGTAGCTTCCCTAGAGAGTGGTTCTGCATCAGACCCTCTTATAAATGACCAGTGAAATCTTGGAAGGCAGAGGTTCATGGTGAAACAGATCTATTTCTGGCAAGAAGAAACAAAGAATTTGTAACCATGGTCAGAAACCATGAAAGAGATGCTAGAAGTGATTATCTTTGTGTTCAGTGGTTAATTTTGCCCAAAGGAGACAAATAAGGAAAGACAAGAAAATATGAAAACATAAACAGACAAACAAATAGCTAAACATTATAAGCAGTGGGTTTTGCCATTTAGGACAAAGGTATTTAATAGCATTTAAAAATTACTGAACACATTCTCCAGCTTTTTCGTTATGGCCTTAATCATGAGTCTATTGTTTTAAATGTCCATTGGTTTTATTTTGACTCAGCTGAGCAACGTAGTTAAGTCTCTGCTATCTGTGTTGGCATATTACACATATAAAAAAATACAAGTTTATTTACAAAAAAAAAGGTAAAATATAAAAGAGGAAGCAGTGTATTGCTTCTTGATATAATTTTATAAATTCTTTATTATATAATGTTTTACCTCCTAATTTTTTAACACATTATTATAATTTGATGATTATTAATATTAACCTTAGGCATTTTGGTGTGTGTTAGATATCTAATCTGAATTTTCAAAATGATACATAGATATTTCAGTTTTTATTCACTGAGTGAAGTCATTTTAATAAGTTGAAAGTTAATTTGTTTTCAAATATAGTTGAAAGTAAATCTTTTAAAATCCACGTGATTATTAATATGTAAAAAGTTTATTTTTTAAAAACTGAGGGCTTTTTATGAATTTCTGAATAGAGAGTTTATAAATGTAAAACTCAGACATCAGCAGGCTGTGTAGGAAATTGTTTTGTTTTCAGTTTTGCAACACACAAAACACTGATTAGTCTATATAAAGAAACATGGGACTCAGCTTTGATTCTCACCCAGTTCAAGGGTTCTTTGATGACATCTCTTATGTTAGGGGGTGGGGAACAGAACCAATTACCTGGCTTCCATATTATCAGTTGCTTAGGTTTGTTCCCATGGTCAAAACTAGCCAAAGATACAGTATGACATATGGATAAAATGTTAAAATAAGTACACTTTTATATCTGTAGTTTTTGTTTTCAGCATTGCCAATATGCTATGGGAAACCAATATAACACAAATGTAGGAAAAACGGAATAATTAAAAAGAAAAAAAAGACCTTTTTGGCTGGTGTGTTGATGCAAGATTTTAGGAGTCAAGGGGAAAAGTTAGGAGACCTGTTAGGAGACTGTATCAATCTATGCTTCCTATAATAATAAAATCACAAAATGTCCATAGCACACAATAGTGAACATTTGTATCTTATACATCTGGGGGTGGCTTGGTGTCTCTGTAGATCTTAACTGATCTCATACAGTTGTGACTTGCTTGTGGTTTTGCCTAAGGGATTTGACAGTTTAAGCTGGACTTGACTAGGATCACTGAGCTCCACATGTTTGTCATCTTCCTCTTGGGATCGGCAAACCAGCTAGGTATATTATAATGTCACAGGTGCAAGAGGGTTATCCTTACTGTACAAGTACAGTGGGATTCCTTTGTCACTTTTTCTAAAATTCCATTAGGCAGAGCAAGTCATATGACCATACCCAAAGTCAAGGGACAGGGAAGTAAATTCTACTTTTGTTTTTAATGATCTGCAAAATTATATGGTGGAAAAGGGCATGGTTAAAGGAGTAAAGAACTGGGGTTAATAATGCAGTTTAACACAAAGTATCTTGCAGTTGTTTAGACAAGGGATTTGGGGTTCAGGCCAGGCACGTAGCTTTGGTAGTGGTAAGAAGAGGATGAGTATGAATATATTTTGAAGGTAGAGCCAGTGAGATTTATTGAGCTGTGGGAGAGATGTTAAGGGTGATTCCAAAGCAACTGGAAGAGTAGGGTTGTTATTAACTGAGATATGAAACTTGAAGGTGGAGGATTTTTGGAGGGGAAATGTAAAAAATTCAGTTTAGAATAAGTTGAGTCTTGGGTGTTGGAAGCCATCCAACTGGAGATAGTGGGTAGCACATTATATATATGAGTCTGGATTTATGAAAGAATGGTCTGGACTATAGATATACATTTGGAAACTGCTGTCATATACATGATACTTAAAGCCATGAGTTTAGTTGAGATTAGTAATCGATAGAGTGTAGCTATGAAAGAGAAGAGAGCCAAGGACATTTTAACATGAAGGGATTGTGACACATGAGAGAAATCAGCAAAGGAGACTTAGAAGAGACCCATGAGATAGAAAAATGTCAAATGAGGGCAGTGTGCCATGTAAATAAAACATATCAAGGATGAGACAGTGTCAGTTAGAGCAAATATGGCTTATAGGTCAAGAAAGATTAGAAATAAAACTTCCCACTAAGGTTTAACAAAATAACAATGTGAAGGTTACTGATGACTTTACTAAGGGCTGTTTCAAAGGACAGTTCACCATGAGAAGTTATATTTGGGATTTGCCAGGCTCTCTGAATCTGAGGATTGGATTCTTTAATAAATCTAAATAATTCTAAGCTATTATTTTTTAAAATACTGACTTTTCCTCTCCCCTAAATTGTCTTCATTTGTTGCTTCTGGAGCACCTTTTAGACATCTAATGTACCATTTCACTTTATTCTCTCCTTTTTTAACTGCTCTACCATATTTTTTTCCCATACTCTTTAGAGAATCTTTAAAAATAAATATTTTTTAAATAAAAATAAAAATACTGTATTATATTTTTAAAATCTTTATCCTTTTGTTTCCCATTTAAATAACTTCTTTAGCTCTATATTCTAGTGTATTATTTCTCCAGTTTTATCTAATCTGCTATTCATTCAGTCTGTTGAATTTTTAACTTCAATGATCATTTTCCCTCAAATCCTTTTTTTTTTTGGTCTTCTCATGCTTCTGATTCATGTTTAATATAATCATTTTACACATAGACTTTGTGAACTATATAATTCTATCACCTGACATTCTTAGGAGTCAAATTATGTAATTTATTTTTTAATGAAACGCATACTGACTTGTTTTCCTGTGTATTTACTAATTTTGAACTGAAATCTCATGTTTGGTGTGGCCTGACCTTGATAATACCATGCAGTCTAACTGAAATTTCACGGATGACACTGCCAGTCCCTCCAGGATTACAGCAGATCCTCTTGGTGCCCTGCCAACATTCTCTCAAGCCTTACCAGCTCTGTGCATGCAGGACCAACTTTCATCTGCCAGAATCTGTATTTCTTTGCATAAGAGTTTTCTCTGGCCACTTACTCTTACCATGTGTACAGCAAGACGGAAATGTACACAAATCAATGCTCCCTACCTTGACAAATGACTGATAGGAGCTTCTATATAAACACCGCAGCTCCCTTGCCTCTTGGGTAGGATAGTTCTGATGTGTTCTATATTAGCCCCCAGATTTCCTTAGTGAGAATGAAGTCCACTCATCCTCAGGGGAAATTCACTTGATAAGGCACACTTACTGGCTGCCTTCCTTTTCCTTCCTCACCTACTCACTGCCCTACTCACTCAAATGCTTATCTCAGGGGAACCCAAACTGAGACACTGGTTATGAGCCCAGAACTAACTTTTTTCAAAGGCCTAGTTTTCAGAACTACTTTGTAATGTTAAGTATCAGCTTTGGGTTCTCTGACACATGAAGATGGTGTGGGAGTGAATAAGGAGCCAATGCAAAGTAATAGTCTACTTCTGAGTCTTCAGGGAAGACTTTTCCCCGCTACTTACTAACTCAGCAGAGACAGAAACTATCCAGACATCAGCTATGCCCCTGGAAAGATTATTTTCTGGTCTATATTTATAGGCCCTAGGTTGAAGCAAGAAATATTACTCATATTCTGTGCCTTGTTCTGGGTCCAAACTGAGACTCCTGGGCCTGTGATTTACATCTGGAAGTGGAAATATTCCCCCAAGTTATTTAGGAAAGGTGATTACCAGGGTCATAATAATGACATGTGCCTTCTTGGACCAGGAAACTGGGGATTTCAGTCAGAATACAAGAATACATAATACAATACAGAATACAAGCTGATAGAAGAATTGGGGCTTACTGATGAGTCAAAATGAGAAAATACTATGTCTCCTTTCTTTTAATTAATGCCTTTGATGCTATATGTTGGCCTATGGAGAATTTTTCTCTCATTTTTCCTCCTATAAATCTCTATGGTGTCAAGAAGATACCCAATGGAAAAATTTTTACTCAAGTTACTGATGTCCATTTGCTGCTGTTTGTGTTTAAAAGGAGAAGATGAGTAACTCTCTTATTGGATGCCCATATTTCCATTTTCCTCATTTGACTATGTGTGGATGTTAGTTCCCATGAACATTATTTATGTGTTGGTCACCAAACCTGCCAGTTTGATAAGATGACAACTTTGAACCCAAAGTCATATCTTGGCCTTTCTCCTATGCCCTATGTTAGCACTTCATGCTCTGATCAAAGCTTGCCTGAATGCAAAATGTGCTATCTCTGTTGGTATCTCTTTGAGAGGTAACTAGAATGAGTTGGTTTCTGTATATCTTGAACTGGAGTGAGTCATTTTCTACATGTCATTTCTTTAACAAGAGCAGGGAAATGCATCTTCAAAGCTGAGCAAATAACCCATGGCTTAAGCAGTAGATGTGATTAGAAGAACTAAAGCTCTCAAGCTTAATTTGCCCTAGGAAATATGCTTAAAATGGCTGACTCAAAGTGGGAAAGATCAGCCTTTGATCAGACAAAATTTTCTAAAATTAAGCAATTCCATGTAATTAAAGCTGTAATTGTGGTTATCATCCTGAAAGCCTTCTATCCAACCTCTCTTTGAATGCTGATTTCTATATGTGTTTTGTCTTAGCTTGACCAATTTCCCTTGATGTTGAGTCTAGTTCATTCCACTGTAGGATAAATCTAACCATCAGAATGTGCTTCTCTTTTTTGCTTCAAAGTCCAGTTCTTCTAACTCCTAACTTCTCACTGGTCCTAGGCCTTCCCTTAAGGATAGCATTGTCCATAGAACCTTCTACAATGATGGGAATGTTTTCTCTGTGCACTGTCTAATATGGCAGTCACTAGTCACATAAGGCTCCTGAACGCTTGAAATAAAGCTAGTGTGACGGAGGAACTAAATTTTTAATGCTTTTCAAGTTTAAATGTTCTGCATGTAACTTATGTTACACGGTAAGAGGATGAGAGGAAGGAAAACAAAAATATTTGCCTAATATATGTATTTATATTCTATTTATACATGCACAAATATATTCATAACAAAATAATGACGAATACTCATGACACATAGTCTTCATGTCTGTAACTGGTCATATGGTCATAGCTGATATTTATAAGTACCTTTTCTACTCCCCTACTCCCCTTGTCTTCAGTAAGCAATTCAGCTAGTCATGGTTCTTTACTTGGTAGAGTGACCTAAACCTTCATTCCTGAAAGGTATGGGCCATTAGTAGCCCTGCCTGGATTGGGTTGTTGTAGTTTTCCAGCTAATTTGAACACAGGGCATGGCAATATTAAGAGATGCCCAAGGGGATCTCCTATATTCTGGATCGCCATTGTGGAATAGCAGTCTAACTTTCCCTTGCAGACCAGAATCAGTCAAACCAGCCATCACAATAACTGCTTTCTTTGTTTATTGATTCATAGGCATGAGAAGTTCAGAGTGGCCAGGTGGCAATCTTAATTTCCAGTTTAATTGAATCATTGTTGTGTCTCCTTGTAGAAGCATTTCTCCCTTTGGAACTAAGACCAGCACAGTGTAGGGTCACCAGAACAGGAAGCAAAAATTTTACTGTGGATCACAGGTAATAGTATGTGGTACCACTTCCATTTATACTCCTTGATTCCTGAATCCGTGAATCCTGGCTATGGGAGAAACAGCACTACATACCGAATTCAGATTCAGAGTGGATAGGTCCCCTGGAGCACCTTGCCTCAGCCCTGTAAGACATTGCCACGTAGCTGGCACTGTAACTGAGTCTTCAAAAGGCCATTCCACCGTTCTATCAAGCCAGCTGCTTCAGGATGGTGGGAAACATGGTAAAATCAGTGAATTCTATGAGCATGGGCCTATTGCTACACTTCTTTTTCTGTGAAGTGAGTTTCTTTACCAGAAGCAATGCTGTGTGGAATACCATGACAGTGAATTAGGCATTCTGGAAACCATGGGAGGATAGTTTTGGCAGAATCACTGCATGCAGGGAAGCCAAATCCATATCCAGAGTAAGTGTCTATTCCAGTAAAACTAAAATGCTTCCCTTTCCATGGTGGAAGTGGTACAGTGTAATCAACCTACCACCAGGTAGCTGGCTGATCACCCTGGGGAATGGTACCATGGTAGGGACTCATTGTTGGTTTCTGTCTCTGGTAGATTTGGCACCTAGTGGAGGTCATAATCAGGTCAGCCTTAGTGAGTGGAAGTCTATATTGCTGAGTCCATGTGAAACCTCCATCTTTGCCACCATGGACATTTTATTCATGAGCCCATTGGGTGATAACAGGGGTAGCTGGTTAAAGAAGCTGATGTATCCACAGAATGGATCATCTTATCCGGTTGAGTATTAAAATCCTCCTCTCCTGAGATTACCCTTTGGTAAGCATTCACATGAGACATAAATACCTTCATTTTTTTCGCCCATTCAGAGAAAACTATACACATAACTTTTTCTCAAATTTCCTCGTCAATAATTTTCCAATCATGTTCCGTCCAAGTCTCTGACCCCACCCAAACCATTGGCCACAGTTCTTGAATCAGTATATAATTTCACATCTTGCCATTTCTCCTTCCAAGCAAAAAGAGTGCTAAGGGCTAAATATTTGTCCCCAAAATTCATATGTTGAAACCTAATCCCCAAGATGCAGGTATTAGGAGGTGGGGCCTTTGGGAGGTGATTAGGTCATGAGGACAGAGCCCTCATGAGTGGAATTAGTATTTTTATAAAAGTGTCCTGAGAAACTTCCCTATCCTTCCTGCCGTGTGAGAACGCAGCAGAAGTCTGAAATCTTCAAACCAGAAGAAGCCCTTCACCAGAACCTGACCCCGTTAGCACCTTGATCTTTCTCTTCATTCACCAGAATGGTGAGCAATAAGTGTCTGCTGTTTATAAGCCACCCAGCCTGTTGTGTTTTGTTATAACAGCCTGAACAGACTGACAATGAGAAACCAGGTACTCTGCTTGAAGTTCTGCCCACTGGGAGAATTTCCATTTATCACCGTCCTTTAGGGATGTTCCAGAAAGGGGCTGGCATGCTGCAGCCATCCACTTTTAGGTGGTGCCTGCAGATCCTGCGAACCATCTGTAAATCAGGCCAGAGTCTTTTCTTCCTCTGTTAACTGATGTTAGGGAGCTCCCCATGAGGACATAGGTATAGCTGGGAAAGAAAGGATGGTTTAACAGGAGTGGGGACCATGGGCATTTGGGACATTCTTCATGTAAGTTAGCTGTGCCTTCAGGGCCTGCTCAGGCCTGATCACGTGTATGCTACTTTCTTTTAATGGCGGATCACTTCTGTGGACTCCCAACTTTATGGGTCAGGTAACACCCAGTTCATAATGGGCAGCTCAGGTTGCGTGGTATTTGGTAGCTCATGGTTAAGGGTTCAGTCTCTACTAAGACCCAGTAGCAGGCCAAGAGCTGTTTCTCAAAGGAGAGTAGTTACCTGTGGAGGATGGCAGGATTCTGTTCCAAAATCCTGAAGGCCTGTGCTGTGTGTGACTGACCTGTAGGAATCTGTCAAAAGATCCAAACTGTGTCCCTATCTCCCATTAACATCTTCAGCCAGTATTGAGGATGGCTGCCGGGTCATATGGCTCAAGTAACAGGGCAGCCTGCACAGCAGCCTGGACCTGTTGCAGAGGCTTCTCTTACTCTGGGCCCACCTAAATCTAGCAGCTTTTGGGGTCACTTGGTCAGTAGGCTGGAGTAACATACCCAGATTAGAAATATGTTGCCTCCAAAATCCAAAGAAATCCCCTGGGCTATGTCTTTCTTTTTTGATGTGAGGAGAGGTGAGATATAATTACTTAACCTTTCACCTTAGAAGGGATATCTTGACGTGTCCACACCACACTGTACACCTAGAAATTTTACCAAGGTAGAAAGACCCTGATTTTTTGTTGGATTTATTTCCCACTCCTTAACATGCAAACATCTTATCAGTAAGTCTAGAATAGTTAGTTGCTCCTTCTTGGTCACTAGGTTCAGTCAGCATAATGTCATTAATGTAACGGACCAGTGTGATATCTTACAGAACAGAAAGGAGATCAAGATTTCTGTGAACTAAATTATGTCATAGGGCTGGAAAGTTGATGTACCCCTGAGATAGGACAGTAAAGATGTATTCCTGGACTTACCAGCTGAGAGCAAACTGCTCCTGGTGGGCTTTATGAACAGGTATGGAAATAAAGGCCATTGTCAGGTCAATAACTACATACCAAGTATGAGGGGATGTGTTAATTTGCTGAAGCAATGAAACTGCATCTGGTAAAGCAAGTGTAATTGGAGTTACCACCTAGTAACTTACAATAATCCACTGCTAACTTCCAAGACCCATCTGTCTTTGGCATAGGCCAAATAGGTGCGTTTAATAGGGATGTGGTGGGCATCATCACCCCTGCATCTTTCAAGCCCTTGATGGCAGCACTAATGTTGGAAACTCCTCCAGGAATTCTGGGTTATCACTTCTGGTTTACTATTTTCCTAGGTAGAAGCAGTTTTAGTACCTTCTACTTGGCTCTTACTTCACAGATAAGGGAACCAATGCGACGATTCCACCAGCTGCTGAGTTTATCTACTCCAATGATGCATTCTGGAACTGGGGAAATAATCACAGAATGTGTTTGGAGCCTACTGTTGAGACAAACTTGAGCTATAACTCCAGTGATGACCTGACCTCCCATAAGCCCTAAGGGAAACCCTGACTAGTGAGCTGCAGTGAAAAAGTGGCCTCCTAGAATCAGAGGCAGTTCAGAGCCAGGAGTCCCTGAAAGTCTGTTAATTGTCTTTTCTCCAACCTGTAGTTTTTCTGGTAAAAGACCACAGGTCCCTTTGGGGAAGACAGAAAGAAAGATTAACAGTATACATTTTTGGTAGTGTACACAGGTTCTTCCTCCCCTTTATTCAAAGGGTTCTGGGTTTGTAAATTGGCTCTTAAGTTCGGGAGTTGATTTAGGGGCTGTGATTCTTTGTTTTGGTGATTCAGCTTAGACTTTTTGTTCAGGTGACCTAGAACTTCTCTGCTTGTAGAGATAAAGTAAGAATTTAGTAGTTTTCTTATCTATTTCACGTCTAGAAACACCATGATCAACTAGTCAATGCTATAGGTCTGCATGAGTCAGACTATTTTCATTGCTGCTTTGACTCTGCTGTCCACCATGACAACCACATCCACCTTACCTTTGGCAGTGGAGTGGTACCATTTTGTCCCTGTAGAACCGCTACCAGTACCAAAATCTCTATCAGTCTGGGTTCTTCAGAGAAGAAGAACCAATAGCATATTCAAATAAAAAAGTGCATATGGCATATAATTCCTTATGGTAAATATCTACCTATCTACCTATCAATCAGGAAATAGAGATTGAGATTATATGTGAATATATGTAATATATATATGTGTTAGATAGCTATGTATAGAGAGTCACTATGAAGAATTGACTGATGTAACTGTGGATGCTAAGAAGTCCTGGATCTGGGGGAGAGTACAGCTCAAGTGGTAGAGTGCATGCTTAGCATACACGAGGTCCTGGTTTCAATCCCCAGTACCTCCCCTAAAAATAAACAAATGAGTAAACCTAATTACCTCCCCCCTAAAATAAACAAATAAGTAAAAAGCGCAACACATTTGAAAAAAATTTTTTTAAGAAGTCCTAGGTCTACACTTAGCAAGTTGGACACCCAAGAAAGCCTATGATACAGTTCTGGTCTGAATCTGAAGTCCTGAGAACCAAGTCTGAGTCCAACTCTGAAGGCAGGAGAAGACAGAGGTCCCAAATTGAGGACAGTAAGGCAAAGAAAAAGAATTCTTTTTTATTCAGCCTTTTATTCTGTTCAGGCCTTCAGCAGATTGGATGAGGCTCACCCACACTGGCGAGGGCAGTCTGCTTTATACAGTTTATTTGTTCAGATGTTAATCTCATCCAGAAACACCCTCACAGACACTTCTATAAATAATTTTTGACCATATGTCTGGGAAGTCCTTAAATTGACACATAAAACTAACCATCACATTTCCTAATAATGATTTATACCCTGGTTTTATTGATGATATAGTATTATTTATGGTAATTTAAAGATACTGAATAATTACTATTTTCAGCCTGTGGTGATGGTTGAAAATTTTGGCATCTACCTTTCGAACAAACTGTAAAACCTTTTGCTTTGTCTTCCAGTATGTGGGTGAACTGGTGAGCTTTCAAGCTCTTTGTCATCCCTCAAATCTCCTTTAATAGGTTTCCATAGGCATCAGCTGGGGATATTGGTAAAAGTAGAGATTCCTGGTATCCATCCCTAGAGACTCTGATTTGGAAGAACTGGGGCAGGTCCCAGGACTCTGTATCTTTAACATGTTCCCCAAATAATTCTGATACCAGCACTCCATATTGACACTTTGAGAAACACTGATTTATGTCATCGTCATTAACAAAGAATGGGGAATTTATGGCTTTATAGGCAGCCTGCAACTTAAGAGTAACACTCAGGTTTTTTTTCTTTTATTTTGTAAAACTTGTTTTAAAAAGACCTTTCCCCCAAATATTTTGCACCCATGTTCTTTTGAAGTCTTATACAATGTGCTTCTCACGTTGATGGCATTCCTGAGCCCTAAGATCTGAAGAGTATCTAATAGTTATTCCAATCCTATCACCCTGCTCTTGGAAACACAGTTTCTCATTTTGCATCTGAACTTCTGCATATCATTACGCAGCCCTTCAACCTCATTTGATTCGATTTGTCATTAGCCTGAGAGAGGCTGTCAGTTCTTCTGCGTCCTGGCGTGTGATTCTTGCAGCTCCCACATTTTTCCCCCTTAGTATTTTTTCTTCTTCATTTCTAGAATTGTCCACATATTTCACTGAGACATAACAGAGAAAAATAACTCTTATTTTTAGTGATAATGAGCCTGAAAATGAATAATCTCCTTTAATAAGCTTTCTTTTTTGTTGGCGCTCTTTAATGAATAAATCTCAGCTGTAGGAAGGGGAGCCAATATAAGGGCCATAAAGGGCTTCCTCATTACTCAAATTCTGGATGGAAGATGAAAATTTAATTTCATCTCCAGTAACTATTATAAGTATGCTATTACCCATGCCTTTTACCAATAAAATATCTGTAATAATTTATTAAGATTTTGTCTTTGTTCTCTCTATATAGAAGATAGATCAACCACCATGGACCAAACACGCTGGTTTATAGGATTTTATCATTTAGACACCATCTTATCAGAGGATGGCTAATGTGATATAAAGCTGAGAAAGACATATTGCTTGGAAATAGCAAGATGTCTATAATCATTTAAGATTTGAGCTATTTAGACCATAAGTAGCATCCATTTGACGTAGGTTGATAAATGCGGTAGCCACCAGCCTCATGTGGCTCTTTAAATTTACATGTATTTGTTATGTTAAATAAAATTTAAAAGTTAATCTGTCTAACCAGTTTCGAGAACTCAGTAAGTAGATGTGGCTGGTTGCTGCCATATTATACCAAGGAATGTAGAACATTTCCATCTACTAAGTTCTACTAGGTAGAAATACATTAGACTCTCCTAGCCTAGCTGAATCTACCTGAGCAGAGGAAAAAAAGCTAATTACCTTCTTTGTAAAATACTGACAATATTGTTTACTTCAGTTAATCTCTTGGGTTGAGGTGATCCTGAGAAAACTGTATTGCAGAAATTTCTGCTTAGGCATGTGCTGAATATGATGCATTTCTGGACTGTGAATACGTGTTTTTACCAACAACTGAGCTGGTAATTGTTCTTCCCGTAAGAGTCCCTGGACTTATAGGTGGTGGATGAGTACTTTACAATGATTTAATGCCTGGCAAATTCACCCCACTCTTTGTTTTTATTTGAAGTACAAACATAGTTATTTTAAACTATACTTATAATTTACTGTGTGGGTGTTTTCTGCTTAAGAAAATCTAAAAAATGTAGGAAATAATTTCCCACATTGAGAAAAAATTGTTTGCTTTATATTAAAGGAATTAATTTTTTTATTTTCTTTGTGTTAAAAAAGAAACTTGTGAAATAGAAATATTCTTAGATACAATTAAAATTCAACCTAATGAGTTTTTGTTTAGATTCTTATATTTCTAACCATGAATAATAATTTTATCCTTATATTGTTTCCAAAGCATATGTATTCCACATCCACTGACAACTCCAAATAATTGCTTTCCAAATTCTTGCCAGAGATTTCAACCTTCAACTGCTGTAATTCCATCTTTTACAAACATGTCTTGTTGTGAAAAGATAATGAAGACTCTCACCAACAATATATAATTGGGCTCATAACTACACCTTCATAAAAAATAAGAAACTATCATTTAACAATATACACATTAGTTCCTATCACTATCTCAGTTCTCCTCACAATGATTCTTCATGTTTTTAACCCAGATTCAGCTACCTGAAATAGTTACCAGGTATAGAGTGTAAATGCTAGGTGTTTGTAGCAAAATTCAGGGCAAAAGGGCATGAAGTCTGCTGCAGCAGTATTAATAAATAGCTCTTTCTTTGAAGCGTGAACGATAGCTAAGACATGGAAACAGTAAGTGTCCATTAATGGATAAATGAATAAAGAAAATATGACATACATATATACATATATGTATTTGATTCTGCCATAAAAAGGAGGAAATCCTGCCATTTGTGACAATATGGATGAACCTTGAGGGCATTATGCTAAGTGAAATAAATCAGATAAAGACAAATATTGCATGATTTCACTTATACGGAGTGTCTAAAAAAGTCAAACTCATAAAACAGAAAGCAGATTGATAGTTACCAGAGGTGCAGGGATGAGGGAAATGGGGAAATGTTCAAATGATCAAAGGGTATAAAATTTCAGTTGTAAGATTAGTAAGTTCTGGGGATCTAATGTACAGCATAGTGTCTGTAGTTAAAAATATTATGTTGTATACTTGAAATTTTCTGAGAGTAAAACTTAAATATTCTCATCACACACATACTTCAAAATGGTAACTTTGTGAAGTACTTACTGTAGTAATTATTTCATACTGTGTGTGTGTATATATATATGTATATGTGTATATACATATATATATACACACACACACATAATGTATATATATACACATATATATAAAACAAGTCATCACATTGTATATCTTAAATTTACCCAGATGGAAAAAAAGAAAAAGAAGTGAACTCTCTCGTAGGTTATTAACATTAAATAAAAAGCCATTTAAAATTGTATTTTGCAAAGTGCCATTTGCATTTCTTGTGTCTCCTGCATATTATTCATTATTTAGTTACATTATAGTATACATTTGTTACAATGAGAAGGAAAGAGTAACTCATAACCAATATATTTTGAATACTGCGTACAAGCTTACCTGCTAATGAGGTAAGTAATAAATAATGGTAATTTGTATTTAACTTTTTCATATTATGTAGACAATTTTGGTGCAGATATTTACATAGTTAAACATTATGAGTGATTTAGTAATATTTGGGGAAATTGAAAGATTTTTAATGAACTCAGATTACATTGCTTTTTCCTTTTTAGAATAATAAAATATAGGCTCCTGCTATTGGATTACTTGTTATCCCCCACATTTTTCGAGAATGGACTTGATTTAGATTATGTAGGTTACCTGTATTATATATTTCACCAATATAATGTGTGAAAATGGCTTCTGATTTTAATATGCACTGTTCCATATTACTTGTGAGATGATCTTTATACACATGCTGATTGTCATTTGCATTTTCTACTTCTTGTTTATTTTCTCATTTTTATATTGGGATAAGTGTCTTAAAATCAATCTGTGGTGGAAAAATCAATTTCATTTGAGACCTTTTTTGACATATCAAGATAATGAATATATTCATAACCCTAAAAGTTTACTCTGTTCTGTGTAATTCCTCCCTTTTAATGGTTTGGCCTTGATAGTCTTGTTAGTAAGAAAGCTTGCCATTTCTAGGCAGCTGAACTCTTGAAACTTTCACTCATCACTTAGTTACTACAGACTCCTTGAGTTTTCCCATATGACATGTCTGTAGAGCTTCTTTTGAGAAAGATTCAGGCATTTCCTCGTATTCTGGAGGAAACCAAAGCTATATGGATATAGATAGACATAAATGTTATATATCTGTAAATGTCAGTGCAAAGTGGGAAACAAAAATATGCTGTAGAGAACATGATACTTTCTACAGTAGATTCCACCCCGAAAGTAAGAACAGCTCCATCCCCTCACTCACTTTACTCCCATCCACCTGTGTCCACTTTCACTTTCTTGGATTTTTTATGTCCCTCTGCAACAGTCTTCATGCATTCTCTTCCTCTGCAGGAAACGTCATCCTTCCTTTATTCACATTGCTAGTTCCAGTTCAACCTTAACATCCAAGCTCAAGTGTCATTTCCTCCAAGAAGTCTTTCTGATCTTGTTTTACTCCTTATATCATTTAACTATTATTAAAAGCTCTTATAACATTGTGATTTTAAAATTTTATATTATCTGATTAATGCTTCTGTCCTCCATTAGAATGTAAGCCCCCTAGAGTCAGAGAATACTTATTTTTGCACACCGTTTTATTCTCAGCACGCAGTAAAGTGTGATGAGCATGAAGCTGCTCTTTCTGTCTTACAATTTGCTTTGCTTTATATAACAAACTTTGCATGGTTCTGTTGGTTCTATCTGTGCATGCTACTAAGCTTATTTGAGAGTCAGCATAAAGCTTTGTTTATTTATTCAGCTCACTTGTCACTGTTGAGTGTTGCTTTTAGGAGAGTTATACTCATTCAGCCTCACATTTTAGTAATATAAAATTTTGTAAATTTCTAATGACTGCTTTGTAGTGCTTTCTCCCAGATTTGCAGTCGATATAATCTAGAATTGGTGGAATGATTGATTTATGGCCCCCTTTGGAAGAAGGAACAGAAGCTCGTTCAGAACTTGGCACCTGTGATGATTTCTTGGTCTGTGTATCTCTACGATCTATCACAAATATCTCTAGATGGAGCTATTTAACCTTTTCTCTTATAAACTAAAACCAGAAGAAATGAAATTAAAGGGACATGCTTACATCGTTTCTAGGACTCTAGGCCACAACTTGAAGATTGCTTAATGCTGGAGGTTCCTGATCACGTGCACTGACTTCTTTTGTCTTTTTCCTTTTTCCCTTACCACCAAAGCTAGCTAGGTCTATGTATGAGGAAATACTTCTTTCTTTGCTCTAATATGGAGATCAGGTATAATAACATTTTTACCTAAATCATTATTTTTCCTGTAGAATCCAAGGTGTTTCTCTGACCAAAGTGGTAAGCATTGCTTTGTGGAGTGGTAGACTTAAAGAAACCCACTCTAATGTACTAGCAAAAACAAAAATCAGAAAATATGCATAAGGCAGAGGAAAAGAAATTCTAGTTAATTTTTTTTTATTTTAACGATGAGCAACATGGATTTTAGTAGTAGAACAATACTTATTTTTTAAGTAATAATGATAATAGCATATATATAGCAACTCTTAACGGTATTCTAAATGCTTTTTGCATGTTCTTTTAATTCTCAAAGCAAGCTTATTTTTTATATTGTTACACATGAATTATTATAAGTTGAATAGAAAACACTGTCTTCAGCACTTGGATATATCATTTAGTGTGTCTTAGGAAGTATATTGAATCCTCAGTGTAGGATAAAATACTGTATTTATTCTGCATAACCAGCTCAAATGCCTCTTCTTTCGTGAAGACTTGCAATGATTTTTGAGCTTATCTTTCTGGACAGTGAGCTCCTTGAAGGCAGAAGCCATATCCTAGTTATGTTTATATCCCCTGTATCTAAAACTGTCTTATCGAATACGGTAGTCACTGGCCACATGTGATTAATTAAATTGAAATTTAATTAATTAAAATGAGATAAAGTTAAAAATCCAGTTCCCCAGCTACATTAGGAACATTTCAAGTGCTCACTAGTCACTACTTGTGGCTAGTAGTTACCCTAACAGATCAGCATTGCGTGAACATTTCCATAGTCACAGCGTTCTATTGACAGCACCGTCTTGAATAATGATTTGCCCATGAATTAATGTATTAATTGAACTGATCAGTGTTCTTTAGTGACTTTTTTGAAATGGGCATTGTCGAGACATAGGAGATGGAGTGAAAAACAGCAACAGCAACAACAACAACAAGACATGTTATCTATCCTGCTGAACCCTGGCATTTTGCGGAGAAGACAGAAACTAAGCAAACTGGAGTTAGTGGGTAAATGTTTAACAATGGGCTATTTCAGATTCAATGTCCATTTAAAAATGATCTGAGTAGGGCTTACTAACAGCAAGAAGTGTGTCACAGTGGAACTATTTAATATGCCCCTTGGTCCTGTGGCTTCGGGCAGGAGAGTTTTTAAGAAATGCTGGCATCAGAAGTACAGACATCTGTTGCCTTCTTTCTGGAATCATTAAAGGGATCAGAAGTTAGCAGACTTTATAACTTTTTAAAAAATTGCAGTTTTCTAGCTCAGAGAGCAGTCTAAACCATTTTCTCCACTAGAAGTAGGAGGAGAGAGAAAGCATTTAACATAGCAGGGGGACTATTAGTGAGCTGCAGTAGGACTGAACATAAGAAAAATTGTTACTGCTTTTCTGTACCCATGGTCTTGGGAACTTTATATTTCATTTGCTTTTATTATTTTCCTCTTGTCCTTTTAGAAAGCCAGTTTGACATGTGTTCCAACATCAAAGTCAGACAGGGAATAATAAAGAAACCCCATGAAGGATTCTAGACTATAATGTGATGAAAATACACTAATTATCTGAGAATCACACACAGTTCTATTGGTAAATATAGAGGACTCACTTCTGCTGTCAGCTGCACGAATAGACAGTGCAGCTGTGAATTTTCTGATAATGGGCGTAATCGTTATTTTAAGTCATCCCAGTTGCCTACATTGTGCTCCTTGAGCAACTGTGGAGGGGTGTTTGTGTGTGACTGCTGTTCCTGGAAAAACTGCACCGTGAATGGGCTTTCTCTGTACACTGATGAGTGAGACTAATTGCCGACAGAACGAAGCTAGAAATAAAATAGTCTGTTTAGAGTGGGCACATAGGATACATAGAACTCTGCAAACTGAGAAAAGAAAGTTTCAGTGGAAACAAGTGATGCATTTTATTTCAGAAATTTCTATATTCTAAGAAACAAAGAATACTTCTGTAATCGGAGATGAATGGTTGATGGTAATTTCTTACGCTTCCCAAGATTTTGGGCAGGGCAGGATTTGACTTTGGGCTTTTCCACAACTAAATGTAGAACCTTTAGAAGGAAATAATACAGAATTTCCAATGAGACTAGAATTTCTTCTCTGCTTCCAAACAAGATTTTCTTGATTTAAATAGCTGAAAATGGCATTTCATTGAAAAGAATTTTTAAGTGAATTAATGGCTTCCACATTTGGTGAAACAGATTGAGCTGAATTTTTTTCTTCGGGCTCATGTACAGTTATAATTATTTCTGATTTTTATCCATTTATTTTAAACTTTGTATTCCTTATGGGACATTGTTTAAAGACAACAAGAGAAACACTAATGGCAAAATACATGTTAATAGAGAGGTAGTAATTTTTTCATCAGATCCATAAATTGAATCTATCTGATTCAAATATCTATATACCATTTGAGGGTATCTTTGGTGCAGAGAAAACCAATGTTAAAAAGCTATATTTATATCTACTTTTTCATTTCTTTTTTTAAATTTTCATATTTTGTTTTTTAATATTTTATTTATTTTTGTATTATTTTAATTATTTTATTTTGGGGGGAGGAGGTAATTAGGTTTATTTATATTTAGAAGAGGTACTGGGGATTGAACCCAGGACCTCATGCATGCTAAGCTTGCACTCTCCTACTTGAGCTATACCCTCCCCCCTTTCTAACTCTTTCATTTCTTAGCAAATAACACTTTTTATATCTTCAGTGGGTTATTTGACAAGAGAACCTTGAAAATAGTAGTCAAATTTTTCTCACATGTTTCACTAACTGAGCATGGAAGTTATAAAAAGTAATTCAAAAGGCAGGAATTCAATATATCATATAGTAAAAATAGATTTTGTCTTCTTCTGATGCTAGAACTGTAACTAGTGTTCAATTTATAGTTATTTATACAATGGAATACTACTCAGCCTTAAAAAATAATAAAATAATGCCATTTGCAGCAACACGGATGGACCTGGAGACTGTCATTCAAAGTGAAGTAAGACAGAAGGAGAAAGAAAAATACCATATGATATCACTTATATGTGGAGTCTAAAAAAAGACAAATGAACTTATTTACAAAACAGAAACAAACACAGAGACATAGAAAACAGACTTATGGTTACCAGAAGAGGAGTGGGGGTGGGAAGTGATAAATTGGGAGTTCAAGATTTACAGATACTAACTGCTATGTATAAAATAAATAAATAGCAAGTTTTGACTGTAGAGCACAGGGAGCTATATTGAATATCTTATAGTAACCTATTATGACAATGAATATAGGTATGTATATATATGACTGAACTATTATGCTGTATACCAGAAATTGACACATTGTAAACTGACTATACTTGAATTAAAAAATATATATATATGTTTGGCCCATATAAACAACAGGATAAAATATGGCAGTTTAAGATTTATTTAAATTACAAATCATTTAAATAAACGATGTCCATATTCCATTTAAAGAATAAAAATAAAATTATGATGTCATAAGTATAATTAAAATTTAAAAAGTCAAAATAAAAATGATAAAAAACATACAGTTATTTAATATTTGTTAACAAATAGAATATAAACATTATTAGCAGAAGATATTTTGAAAAAGAAAATATTATTCCAAAAATAAGACCAGACATCATATGTGAAAAACACTTAATTAATAATTTAAAATTTTGACTATATTAATGAAATAAGGAATCCAATGTATTGGAATATATTATTTGCTATATACAGGTGGATGTATTATTTGATAAAGGAATATATTTGAACTTCAAAAAAGTGTGACTTTAAACAACAAATTGCATCAGTAGTATCAGGATTAACCCATGTGTGTATTTTCTTGTAAGTTTTTCCAGCTGTTGAAGCAGCCCTTTCTGATTCTACGCTACTAGGGTGATGGTGACAAGAGTTACAAATTAGTGCTAGATATTTTCCTCTGATATTTTTATCTTCAAATATCTCTTGTTTGATGATTTTAAGATTTTTTTAAACAATGTTTTTCAGGAACTGCAAACTTTTTATTGAAATCGAGTTTTACTTTTATTTCGAAAGAAGCATATCCAGTTTGTACTTAACTTTGTTTTTCTTTTATTTTCATCATGTGTAGAGAATCTCCTGCAGCCTCACCCCATCAGACACGTTCATGATATACGTGTTTGAAATCTCTGAATTGGGATATGAATTATTCTTGCAATAACAGCTTTGCTCTGTGGTTTGCTTCCAACCCTCCCCTCTACCCTGTTGGAGATGAGGGAGGCTACAGAGAAATACTTTTTAAAAGTGTAACTTTGTTCAGTATGAATTTTAGTGAAGCATATAACTCTCTGGATATATCTCAGGATGTAAATGATTTCCTCAGACATTTTTAAAAGGTTGGAATAATGGCATCATATCAAGAGAAGTGATATTTTAGGAGATAGAAATAGCATGGTATCCGAGAATAACAAAAAAATTGCATCATGATCACTAAGCACCACTGACTGGAATCTCATCAGCCTATGGATAGGGGAGGTGACATAGAGGGTCACAGAATCATGTCCCCATGAGAGACTTCAGATCTGCTCATATATTCCTAGGGCACTAGCACTAACCCACAGAAGGAATCAAACCGCCAGCCCTGATCATGCAGAAAAATTGGGAGTGTGGAGGCACTGGAAGTTGGAAAGCACATGGTGAAAGTTTCATTTCAAAATTACCAAAGGAAACACAAAAGAAACAATTACCAGACTACTCAGTAGACTAGTATTTATGACTAGGATGTAGCATTTATGGCTAAGGATTAACCAGCATTTCCAGAACCCTCCTTGTTAGTCACATTTCACACAGTAATGTGCATGTGTGTGTATGTGTGTGTACACACTGAGAAGGACTTTTTTTTTTAACTTGGAGAAGGATATATTGAGATGCTTTGAACCTCATACTAGGGAATTAGAACTACATTCTTGCCACTGTGTGTGTTGGGAGGTTAAGAATAGGACATAGCATGGAAATTGAAGCACCAACTGAATCATTGCCATTCAGAATTGTATTACCAATATATGAGGTCTTCTGTAGGTGTATTTCCATTATCACACCTCACTCTTCTATTCTCTTATTCTCTTCAACTATTTTGAATTACTATGTCTCTAGTTATAGTTTACCCCAGTTTTTGTTCATATAGTGGTGTTCGTCAACTTCCAAGACTGAAACGTTTATGCTTCCCTCCATCATGTCAGATAACTTCTATCGATCCACAATTGTCTGCTTATTGTTACCTTTTTTTCCCCTTGGTCATTCCTTAGAAGTGACTAGAGCTGCTATTAAACTTGGATTTTAATATCCAGTGTGATGATGTACTTTGGAACTTTTGCTGTCTCTCAGGCACATTTGCACTTTCTTTTGTCACCCATTGTGGATTAAAAGTTCATCAGAAAACAAAATAGTGGCAGGAAGCGAGGTCACTGTAGGGTAAAGAAATGCATTAACAAGTGTCAGGTCAGTTGAGAAGAGCAAAATGTGATGCATCCATGTTCAGTGGCAGAGAGCATGTGCTCATGTTTGCTCTCCTGTACTGCTTCAGTGGTCATGAGAACTATATATATATGATATATATGCGCTTTACTGCTAATCTTGCAATGGATTTGCATATTTAAATATAGAAATATTTGAGATAAATAACATTGTAATAGATCAGCACTGTAAACAGAGGGGCTCCAGGAGAAACACACACCTTTACAGCATGCCAAACATGGCTTGTAAATGCCACCCACTATGGTGCTCACATGATTTTTTGATTTCTTTTCACAAGGAATGTTTGAAACCCAAGACTGAGTAGTATAGGAGCATCATCTCTATTCTGGTTCTAGTCTCTATTTTCTGCCCCTGTTCAATGTCTAGTGGCTTTTTACCTCCAGGCTACTTCAAGGCAGAAATGGGCTACTTCAGTAAATATTTTCTGATCACCTATCATGTGTCAGATAGTGTTCTAGACTTTAAATGCTATTGCATCAGGAAGAAGGAATGCTTTCCAGATTAAGTTCACTTTGTGAACAGATTTCTCTGTTTGGGATGGACTGAGGAGCCATTATACTTCCTAGGTGGACATTCTCCCTGACAAAGCTTAGGACTGGGTAGTTTTCCTCCTGTTAACAAGTAGTCCACCCTCCAGTGAAAGATGATGACCTTCCTACTGCTAGTTCATAGGTCAAAGGGAACAGATCTTTTTAAAGATGTTATATTTTCAGTTTGAAATGGAGTGAACCAAATCCACATAGCTTTAAAATATCCCCCTAGATGCCTGAAATCTGACAAACAAAAGAACACTTGTTATTCCTTAGCCGTCTGTTATGACATAAAAAAAGGCTTGCCAAATGAAAAGCAGCATATGCACTCATGACACATCAAAATCGTGAGAAGCACATGCTTTGCTTGACAGGATGAGTTTCCACCCTAGTCTCGATGCCTGTGTTATTTTGCTTGCGGTTTCTCTAAGTGTCATAGCAGACGGGAAATCTTCAAATAGCAAAACCTTGTTAAGAACATTATCAGCTTTTTCAGGTCATGGTGTAACATAATGTTTTGAAATGGCACAGTATTTTTTAAAGTAGTAAGTCTTTACTTCAGTTCCTGTATTAATCCTTTGGACATTTTAAAGGAACACTATGTTCATAATAGTACAATATCAAATGGAAATTCAGTTTCAGAGACAGATATTATAAGGTATTCATTACATGAGCTCCCAAAATGGCTCTTTTAGTTTATTCCATTTGAATTTGCCTGTGAATTTTCTATCTGTATATATTGCCTGTGGAGAGGGGATATCTAGGAGAAAGTTCAGTTAAAATGATCTGACCAAAAATGTGTGCTAATTTGTTTATTTCTTCAGAATGAAAGAGAACTCAAACATGTTTAGTTGAGGGATACTGTGTGTACATTTAAATTTGTATTTTTTCCAGTTTTAAAATATTCTTCCCTCTGATATTCAGTAATAAATGCCATGAGGCCCTGGTTGCGTCCTTTCCAAAATAATAATTGTAAATTGTGTTATCCCATCTATTCAGTATCTTTTTATTCATTTGGTAAATTATCTGCACATTTTATGCCTTTTGTTAATTTTATTGCTCATTAATACGTTTATCAGGGAGGATGTGAGGAAATGTAAAGTTACGAAGCAAAATTCTCTCACTTTTCATTTTGTCGGTAGCATTGGCAAGAGATTTGGAAAAGCCTGTTACTGACTTCTGTTCACCATCTTGTCCATGGGAATGAAGTAAGATTCTCTTTGAAAATGGCACCCATGCAGAAGAACGGTGAATAGAACGAAGGAAAGCAGGTGGGTAGTGTCTGTCTCAGCATTGGGCTTACTTGCTGGGTGTGTGGTTTGATTGTTTATGCAGTGACCTTAGAGGCATTCCTCAACATCTCTTTCTACACCAGAAAATATCCATCTACTAGCTGAGACTTGAAAAAAATTTAAAGACTTCTATTTCACAACCAGAAATAAGGCTAACAGCTCTTGGGAGTAGGAACAATGACATAAATACAGTCCCAAGTGTAGATTACTAGACTAGGATTCTTTCCTTAGTACAGATATTTGGGGAAAAAAGCCTGTTTTAGGAATAAAAGAAGAAAAACAAAAGGATGCAGATATCTTAAGGAATAAGGAAGTAATATAGTGCAAATCTGGAAGGTGAAAGGGCATAGAAGAAAGAGACCAGGGATGAAGAAATACTTTCACAATCTGTTCAGAGCCAGTCCCAACCATCAAGTTAGGTCACCTAAAAAAAAGGGACTTTCCCCAGAGTTCTGATTGTCATAAATGTTTGTAATATATTTTCAGCAAAAATTCTAAGCATTTATTTGATGTGTTGATTTTATTAAGTTTGTTCATGTATCTTCCTAGTTTGAAAAGATTAAAAAATGCCACCTCTTTAATTAAGAAAAAGTCCTACCACCAGGAAGAAGTGCTTGTTTCTTCTGCTTTATTGTCAGAACACTGTTTGCATGAGTCCCAGTTAGTATCACAGAGATTAGAAACAGGCTTGCGTGATGAGTAAGAACATGAACTTTAGAATCAGACTTAGTTTTCATTACTGACTTCGTCATTTACAAGTTGTGTGACTTTGGCTATGTTCCTTAACTTATCTCTCCCTCAGTTATCTTTGGTGATAATAATGTCATGCCATGAGGTTAAGGGGATTGAATGATACCATATCTGCAAAGCACTTTGCACCAAGCTTGTCATATTTTTAAACACATTTGATGATGATGATGGTAATCATGACATAACTTTTAACCTAGCAAATATAAAATCCTCAAATTAAGGGACTATGTCTTGGATATTTTTATGTGCTTCAGATATGGCATCAAAATTGCAGACAGTAATTGTGGATTTCATCAATTAAATTGAAAACCATATAATATAAAATTAATAGAGGACTTTTTAAACAGTTGGTAAAAAAGTTACAATAATGGAATATTAGCAAACAAATGTAGCTGGATGGAAATAAATGATGTGTTATCAAATAGAGGTCCTTTGGAAAACTGATTTATGAATGGGAAAACAAATTTGAAGTTGGAAGGTTAATTGACATGAAACAGCATTTCTAAGTTGTTTAAAAATGGTTCTCATAAAGTAGATTAAAAATTTCTATGTATATTTTTCTTTAACATACTCGTGTCAGCAAAGTTTTGGTTTTTATGCTTATTTTTAAATGAATATTAAGGAACACAGTAACAAAATGGAAAGATTTGGTAAAATTTTCAATATAGTGGAAATTAAAGGAATTGAGAATGTTTGAAATAATAGAAGATTACAGAGAGGAAGGAATATCAATCTTCAGATATACACAGTGTTGATATGTGTGTTTCAATCAAGATTGTTTTGGCTACAGCTGACAGTAAATCCAACACAAGCAAATTTAAGAAAAAGGAATGTTTTCAGTTTCTATAATTGAAAACTGTAAAGAAGTAGCTCTACTTCATACTTGCTGGATAGTTCAGGACCCAGTCTCTCCTTCTTTCTGCACTTTTCTCTCTATGTTGGCCCCATTTCCATAGAGGCTATTGCTTCCCATGAAGAAGATGATGGGCAGAGGATCTGCACCTCCAAGTCTACTGAAACAGTGAATGTTTCTCTTGCTCATCCTTTCAAAGCAAAAGTCCTGCCCTAAATTAGGTTTCATGCTCATTCCTGAATTAATAACTACGGTCATGGGAGTACTGTGAATCCATGTGTAACTCATAGGTCCATTTCTGGAGATGATAGTCAACACCACTAGATCCAAATGTACTAAAACTTGGTGATGGATGAGTCTCCAGAGAAATACCTGGGTGTTGTGTTCTGAGGAAAAGAAAGAAAAAGGATAGCTGCTGTAACATGGGTGATGAAGCCCCTGTATTTTGTATGGCTCCACAAGGCAGAACTGGAATTAATTAGAAGCAAGCGTTGTTAAGGCAGGTTTTAGTTTAACAGAAAGATGAACCAACAATTTAGAATGTACCAAGAACTAGCCCACTTCAGAAGTTAGAGGACTGCCTGTAAATTTGTCTTCAAACTCTGGCTTGGTGACCATCTGTGGTGGACTGGAGTAAATGATCTTTAAGATCTTGTTTTAGTCTGTGGTGGTTACTAGATTTCTTCCTTCAAGTTTGGATGAGATAAAGAGATCACACACTAAATTCGTTTGAGGCTAGATGTGTAAAACCTCATTTCCAAGGGGTTTGCTTAGTGAAAGCACAGAAGGCCATGGAGGAAGAGCCTTCCTCGGAAGGTGACACGCTTCATTGAGAATTGAAACAGTGACAGCATTGATGCTCATATAATATTTCTTGATATTTAAGCTTAGAAAAATTCTCAGTATCTTTGTTCCTTTTACAAATTCCCATTAAAGGAAAATAAAACATTAATCTATCTAGTCTTATAATATGGCCTTTAATTTTTGTGTGTGTGTGTGTACACTGTGCTTATTGAGAATGCAATGTAATTTTTATTACACAGAAGGGAAAGAACTCACAAAGACGATACGATGAGTTGATTAAGAGTGACTGCTTTTAGTCTTTAAATAGGTTTCTGTTCATAGGGATATAAATAGAAAATTATGAAATGGAACTAAGAATTATTGAGCATCAATTATGTGCCAGGTGCTTTCTACAGTTTACCTGATTTAATCCTCAGTGCAGTTAGCTCCATTAACACGTGAAAAACTCAATGTTTAAAGAAGTTACTGTAGTTCATCCGAATAAAGTTATTTAACAAAATGTAAGACCTTGCCCAAAGGCATACTCCTCTTCAGTTGGCAGAGCCTAGATTCAAATCTAGATCTACTCACTTCTAAATCCATTCTCACCATGTTGCCTGAAAAAGAGATGACAAGTACAAACCTGTTTTCTGTCAATTCCTGAGAGTACTGAGAAATTCATTGTTTCCTATTTACTTGCTATTTCTGTTGACGCTCAAATGTAGTTCATCAGCTGGAGTGATGATGGTACTGCAGGGAAATTAATAAGTGCAAAGTACTAAGGCAAAAGTAGAAATCATAACTGAATATATAATTCAGTAAAAGACACAGGAAAATTGACAGCACATTTTATAGTTTTGGACCATAATGGCAATTGTTTCTGTAGGATTCAGTATCCAAAATCATTACCTTATATCTCTTCTACTCTTCATTGAGTTGTAATGGTTGTATTCCCTTTTTCTCTCTTTTTAAAACTGAACTCATTTAGGGGATGGGAATAGCTCAATGATAGAGCACATGCTAAGCATGCTTGAGGTCCTGGGTTCAATCCCCAGTATATCTATTAAAAAACAAAATAAAAATTCAAAAAAAAGTGAACTCATTTAAAATTAGGATCTGGATTCAAAACTATGTCTCTTTATTGAAGGGAGGAGGGAAATAGCTTGTTTTGATTTCAGTCTTGTGAATTTGCTACATTAATTTCTAGCCGAAGATTTCATAACAATTCAAAAGGAAGTGCATTATTGAGAAGCTTTAACTAATTTAACATAGTGAAGAGTTAATTATAATGTGATTCCTCTAGAAGGGTTAATTGGCTTTCTTTCCCCCAAACAGTAAGATATGAATTAAAAAAGAGAAAAGACTATTAGCACTCACTATAGGCTGGTAAAAGACTTATTTTAAACAATAAGAGTTGACACATGCAAGTTGTGATTTCATAAAAATAAATTTTTCTCCTGTATGAAAACTTTGACGTGTAGCTGTGTTAGAGAAAGTTTTTTTTTTTAGAAAATTGAAGTACCATTAGTTACAATGTGTCCATCTCTTGTATATATCACAATGTCCCAGCCATGTATATACATAAATATATTTGTAGAGAACGGCTTTTGAGAGTTTTGTGTACACTAGGCAAGAAAAAGGACCATCCCAACAAATGGAAGGAAGAGTGAGATATAGGGATCTTGGAGAGGTGTCTCCTGCTTAGCAGATGTATGCCTTGGAGTCTGTTAGATGGATGTTCATTTAACATATCTGGTGCTCAGTAAATAAGTTGTTGCCACATTGGAAACCTTACTGAATATTTGGAGGAATTTACAGCTTACTGTGGAAAGTTAAAATTCCTTACGAGATTTTGATTGAAACTTAAAGAACAACCAACAATTCTTAACTGGTCTTGGTCCAACAATGGACAATCAAGAGTAATAACACATTTCTTAGTTTTACTTTGGTTGGGACAGCTATTTAAAGCCAGAAAGGCACACATACCTTCTAAGATATCACAAAGAGGATGGCCTAAGTAAAGATGAACTATAGTGAAAGGTCTAAGTGGTACTGCAGAGGATAATAGCAAGAGAATAGAATCTGTAGTTTGTGTTCTTCTCTGCAACTTCAAGATTGGGACCTTGGGCAATTTACTTCACTTCCTCATCTGTAAAGTGAAGTTTAAGAGTAGCCATATTTTGGGGCTGGTGTAAGAATCAAAAGTCATAACATATATGAATGCCCAGTAGATAGTAGAGATGCCATAAATTTTTACTCCAACTTGATTGTCAAGTAACTAAGAGAATTAGAAGGATCCAGGGAATCAGTGGAGAGGACGCTTGACAAAAAAATGTGTAATATTTATGATTGATTATTATTTTGTCAACATTGACTATAACTATTACATACAAAACAGCACAAGTTTAAGTCGTGGAAAACCTGGGTTCTAGTAACAGTAGCTACTAACTATATGTGTAGGTGTTAGGCTAGACTTGATTTAAGAGCCTTTCTAGATCATATTTTTAAATTTTAAAATTATTTTTAAATGACTCTGAAATATGAATTTTATTTTTGGGTTCACATATACAATATATATTTGATCCATTCACATTTCTTTTAAAGCATCTGATGAGTACCTAACTGTGCAAGGCATTGCTGTAAGCCAAATTCTGACTTGGGTGACTGATGATGCAAAGTAGAATAGGGAATACAGTTGGTCCTCTATATCCACAGGTTCCATACCCATGGATTCAGCCAATTGTGGACCAAAAATATTTCAAAAAAAAATTCCAGAAAGTTCCAAAAAGTAAAACTTGAATTTGCCATGCACTGGAAACTATTTATATAACATTTTTATGTATTTACATAGCATTTACATGATATTAGGTATTACAAGTAATCTAGAGATGATGTAAAGAATACAGGAGGATGTGAGTAGATTATATGCAAATACTATGACATTTTATATAAGGGACTTGAACATCTGCAGATTTTGGTTTCCATAGGGGTCCTGGAACCAATCCCTCATGGATACCAATGGATGACTGTATAGCAGAAAAGAAGTTTAGCTGTGAAATTATTATACTCATGGGACTTACAAGCAGAGTTTTCCAGAGGAAACTGGATTCAGTTGCTGAAGAGAGAGATCTGGGCTGAAGGAAAGTTCTGGGATTTGAAGCCAAGCAACTAGATGAACTTTTAAGGTACTCCCAACATTTAAGGACTGGGCAAAAGAAAATGTGCTCCCAAAGAGTTCTGAGAAAGACAACCTAGGGAGGCAGGCAAATTCAGGAGAGATCTGGATCATGGAAGCCATGATAGGAGAGTTTTTGGAAGGGAAAATGGGCAAATGATGGTGAGGAATAATGTAAGATGTGAATTTAACAATTTAAGAGTATTTTGGTATCTATGGGAAGTGCAGTCTTAGTGGAGAAGTCAGGATGGGAAAAGAAAATGTCAAAACAGACTGAACAATGAACAGCTCATTAAAAAAAACAAAAACAAAAACAAAAACAAAAAACCAGCCAGAGTGAAATGTTGCTTTAAAAGGATTGGTTGTGAAGGCAGGAAGAGATTGTGCAATATTGTGATGGGGAGCATTGGAGAGAATGTAAAGAGGACCACAGACATGGAGGTTAGATCCCAGACTTTCAGTCTATGTTGTTTTCCTCGTTCTTTACTCTCTCCCTTTAAGATGAAAATATACAAGCTGTTACTTTAATTTCTGTGGTTAATGCTCTTCAATCTACTCAGCCAACACTTAGCAAGTATCACTGTAAGGGCTTCTGCAAGTGCTCTGCAGTGCTTTTGCATTTCACAATGAATTTGAAAGGCTTATGGCCAAACAAGGATGTAAACAGGGTTGAAATGCGTGACTTGAATAAGGCAGTATGTCTGTAGAGTCTACTCTAGGCACATGTTCCTTTTCTGTAACAAAGTGGTACAGAGATTTCTCTCTGTTTCCTTGTTTGAGGATTTGGCCAGCTTGAGTTAAAGCTATGATAGGATAGCCTGAGAATTTGGAAGATTTTTCTACAGTGACCTCTGACGTAGTTCACATCTGTTTATTAATACATCTTGAGCTTTTGCTGTTCTCTTCCTAAGGAATGAATTGCAGAAGTGAATGAGCTGTAACATTTCCCTGAAAGTTCAGCTTTAACCAAATGTGTTGGTTTCCAACTCAGAAGAACCAGTGGTTTGGGTGCAATATAGTCCTAATAGTTTTTGAGAACAGGGTGATGAGCACTGTGAGGGAAGTCTGTGAGCTTCTGATCTAGGCAGTCAGACCAGCAGCCAGGATGTAAACACAAACTTCCTGCTGAGATTCCAGCTCACTGGACTTGCAGGAGTTTCTCCAGTCTGTTCCCAGGACAGCACTGCACCTGCTTCTGGCTTGTGGATATTTTTTCTCCTAATGGTGAAAGTATCACTTCTCCGTATCACAGGCATCGCATCGTTCCTGTCTCCCAGTATTTGCTTTGTATCCGTTGGTCTTTCTGGAATCTCACCTCCCACAATTTGTAAGGGAAAATCCCATTTCGATGTGTCTGCCAGTCTTCACACTGAAGGAGTTTCATTACTTTCCATGTTTTGAGACATCGAGATAAGAAGGTAACTCTTATTGGAAACCTTTTAAAAGAGAGAACCTATTCACTTTGGAATTTTCAACAGTCCTTATCATTATAAGGAAAAGACTCAAATATAAAAGATTTATAATTCATATTCAGTTTTTCACAGCCCTCAGATTGCTGAAGCTGATTCAGAAGGTACCAGTTGAAAGGCATATGTGAAGGCCGTGAAAATAATATGCATCTAGCTAAATGTTGTGTCCTTTTGAAATCTGAATTATAATTCAGCAAAGGCAGACTTGGACAAACAGCGTGTGCAGTTGCAGCCAAATCTGACAGGGTCAGAAGAATTGATGGATGTGCTTTGCTTTAACCAATATAATTTTGTCAGCAATTTCCTTTTTTTTAACTGGTGCGTTAATAGTCTTTGTTTACTGTATTGAAAGAACCGTGGAAGGCTACAAAACAAGGGAGGTACTGGCCTCTGTTGAAGAATAGTCTATTTTTTTGGACTCTCATGCAATATTGAAGGAGTCTACGAGAACATGAAGAAAAAGAATAATTGTGAGGAAGGAGAAGTGTTGTGGAGTGGTCAAAATATAAATTACTAAGGAGTAGGCGGCTTAGGTGGAGTTTAGCATTGGCAAAGCCAGGATAAATTGTTAGATATTCTCAAAAGCCCTTGGTCCGTGGAGTCTGTGAAGAAGTAACAGAGATGAAGGTGGAGCTCTCTGAGATGGGCAGTAGCTATCAGAGTGAGAGGGATTAGCAGGTGCCTCCATTCCATTTTTTAAAAAATGTTGCTAGTTATTACACTTTTGGGGTTAGGTTAAAGGTAGCGAGACAATTGGAAATATGAAGGGGTAGTGTAAGTCTGTTTTTTTCTCATTATCTATTACTTCCTCATTATTTCTCAAGTTCAGTTACAGTTAAACTATGTTTACCTTGGGAGCTTGTCATTGTTTGCTTTGATAAGTAAATTCAGTTTAAACATTGGTTTTGGCATGAAATTAATGCAATTTTAGAATGAAGAATAATCTATTCACACTCTCAGTTTTATTAATGAGGAAATTGAGGTCCAGAGAGACTGGCTGACTGGTCTAGGGACACACAAGTCTATTGGCTGAGGCAGTAACAAACTGGTGTTGTGACTCTGTCTAGCATTCTTTCCACTGCTTCACACTACCGCACAACCAAAATGATTTGTGTGTGTGTGTGTGTGCACGCGCGTGCGTGTGTGTGTGATGTGCCACGAAGTTGGGCATAATATTGTGTATGACCCATGACACTTGTAAGAGGCTTTCTACTATCAAGAGAGCTTCTGCTTAAAGTGCTAAACTAAATAGTATTTGGGGCTATAAACTAACATGAAATCATACTTGAAAATGTGAATACCACTTTTGTTTTTGATTTGCAAAAAAATTCCCAGTGGAAGTTTATTGCAGGGATATTCCCCAGTGTTGATGTGGAAGAGTCCTCCCCTCAGCAGCATAATGTCCCAGGTCCCCATCCCTGTTTCTGGGAACTGGGAAATGCACCAGCCATTTTACCTGCATTTCTACTTTCCAAAGAGAGAACTTTATTCCACCCTTCTCAATAGGTAACTGTACATAAGGTGGGCTCTTGGTACATGCTGAATTCCTGCTTCCTCATCCGTTGAGATAATACCAACATCCGAACCTATACAAAGTGGGTGCTCAATAGGTATTTTGAGAGGCAGCCTGGTGTAGTAAAGAGAACGTGGATTTTGAAGTCAGATCTGCATTTTCAGATGAGCTGCTACTAGAGAATTTCAACTTCCTGCTCTGTCCAGGGGAGAAGACATCTGCTCTCTGGGTGGTTCTAAGTTTCTGTTTTTGTTTTTTAAATTATTATTGTGGGAGCCAATGTCTAAGAGCTTCCATTTCCATTTAAAAAATGAAACACGGTCACCTATGGGGAATAGCTGAGGGTGAGGTGGGGCATTGGGGAGAGCAGTGAAGGTATAAGATAACTGCTGTGGTGATTAAGAGAGCAGATAGACCAAGAACCCACAAAGCGTTGCTTGCTGGTAGTAAGGGGTTGAGGTTGGAGACCTTGAATATTTAGGTACATTCATTATACAGCTGTTTTTCTCTAACAGTGTGAATGGAAAAACAGAAAAGTTAAAACAGCTGGAATCATACAAGAAGGATAAAGAGTGGCAAGGAAATTGGAGAACCCACTTTTCTGCTTATGGATTTTTCACTAAACCTTTCTGTATACAAACACAGATTTGCTTTAAGGAAAAAATAGGCATGCCTTTTAGCCTTATATATGTAGCTTTCTTTGTTCCCCTTCCTTCCTTCCTTCTTTTCTTTTTTCTATTGGTGGAAATAATTTTTCAATCCCATACGAGCCATTGCATCATAGAATATAAATTATTATATTCACAGTGAGTCTGAGGACATAGTATGGAGGTGGAAAAATAGGATAACATCTCCTGTTGCAGCCAGCATCTAAAATTACAGGGCATTTTCTCACATGTTACCTCCAATAGTCCTCACAGTGCTTTGTGAGGCAGACATTTTTCATCCTGTTTTATACTTACAGAAATCGAGTATCAAAGAGGGAGAACAGCTTGCCTAAGTCTAACCTGGTATCGAGCACAGGACTGCTGGCCAGTATGTACATTTGTTGCATTTGTTGATTCTCATCTAGCCTCATGCACTTCAGAGTCCCCACAGTGAGGATTTCATGCCCAGGAGAAGCCAGTGCGCCGACTTCTGGCAATTTAGTGAGGCCCAAGGTGAATGTGTCTCACATCCTCCTCTTTCTCTGGCTACATGGTGAGTTCGAATGAGTATTTCCTAAAGTCCCCTCCTTCCGTCAGGTTCCTTGAGTTGCTAGGTGGCCCTCAGTGGGTCTGATACAGTTTGTACCTCGACTACTCTTTGGTAGTGCTGCTGCTTTCTTCTTTTCCAGAACATTTTTTTATCCCTTCATCACCCAGTTCCCCATTCTCCAAGGGCAGTTGGGTCAAATTATTAATGACTATTTTAATCATCTCAAATAACGTATTTGTATTCTTAGAACAGTCTTTTTTTTTTTTAAAAGAATGAGGACTATATCATGTGCATTTCCTGCATCAAAAAACAGGAGAGACGTTTGGAGTGAGCATCACTCAGGGATGGACAGCAGCCTCTCCTGTCCATCATTAGAGGTCTTCCTAGCTACCTACCTCAAGAGGCAAAAACAGGTTTTATCACTGATTTTTGGAGAATACTACAAGTATCATCACTTCTTTTAATATGACCACTCTTGAAAATGAGATTGTGAAATATCTAGCCTGTGCTCTAGTGTTCCCATAAGTCATGGCTGCAGGAAAAAAAAAATGGAGTCTCTCTTCCTCTTACAGATAATGGTTAAGACAAACTCCTTTTTCTCTATTTTAGCTTAAATAGTGGCATTATGAAATTGCTTTATTGTGTAGAAATGAAAGAGAAAGCTATGGTAAGATCATTCAGTGTATGTCTATATTTGTATGGGATGAGAAGGTGTAGTGGGCAGAATAATGACCCCCAAGATGCCCATGCCTTAATCCTCAGAACCTGTGACTGTGTCACGTTACATGGCAGATGTGCTAAGATTAAAGACAGAAGGAAAGACCATCCTAGGTTATTTTGGTGGTCCCAGTGTCATCACACAAGCCCGTAAGCACAGAGAATCTTTCTTGGCTGCGTTAAAGAAAAGAGATAGATAGCAGCATGAGAATGATTCAACCTGCAGTTACTTTAAAGGTGGAGGAAGGGGTCGTGGACCAAGGAATGTTGGCAGCCTCTAGAAGATGGAAAAGCAAGGGAAAAATTATCCCCTAGAACCCCTAGAAATTAATACAGCCCAGCTGGCACCGTGACTTAAGCCCAGTGATACCCATGTTGAGCTTTGAACACCAGAACTGAAACAGAAGGATACTGGGAGAAAGTAATGGACACATTAAGTGAATATGATCCAGTGAGGTTAATAACAAGAGTTAACATTTTTATAATGTCGATTATGCACCAGACATTTTTCTACAAATAAAACTCTCAAGAATCTAAAGTCTTCTTTTTCTTAACCTAATTTTGCGAAAGAAAACCTTAAATAGGTTAGTTAACTTGTTCAAGGTCATACAGCTGGTGTGTGGTGGAGCTAGAATTTGAACCCAGACCCTATGGCCTCAGAGTCCAGCTTTAGAATCAGGTTACAGTATGCATGCTTTTAGTGGCTACAATAAAATTTATCACTACTCTCATTTTGGCAAAATCAAAGTTCCAAGAATTTGGTTTCTTTTCCAGTGTCAACAGAGCCCCTGGAAAACCTAAGACCGCTCCATTTTCTCAGAAATACCTTTTTCTCCCTCTCTTCTTCCCTCCTACCCTCCCTCCCTTTCTTCCTTCTTTATTCTCTTCTTTCTTTTTTCTTCTTTTCTTCTTTCTTTGGAAAAAACAAATAGTACAGTTTGGCATAAGTGTAATGCACTGTTAACATTTTTATCTTGGTGTCAGAGAAAGGGAAACTTTTCCGCTGAAATGGTGTTCCTAGCTCATTAGAAATCTGTGATCAAGTAGTTTATTGGAATTTTAGCCATGTTGCATTTTCTGTTAACCCATCTTTCCCCTCAAATAAAGTATAAACACTTTTAAATTATGCAAATATTTCATGTTTCTTTACAAACAATTTTTGAAATACAAGATGTAGAATGAAATTATCACCTCATGTTTACCACCCAGAGACAATCTTTTCTGTGTTTCTTTCCTGCCCACCTCCTTCTATGGGCATACTTTTACATGGTTGAAATTCAAGTATATCTTTCAATGGCAGTGTAGAATTTTATCTTAAGTAGCATACAGGCGTACCTTGGAGATTTCACAGGTTTGGTTCAAAACCACAATAAAGCAAATATCACAATAAAGCAAGTCACATGAAATGTTTGATTTCCCAGTGCACATAAAGGTTATGTTACTATACCATAGTCTATGAAGTGCACAAGAGCATTATGTCTTAAGAAATAATGTACATTTCTTAATTTAAGCTTATTTTATTGCTGAAAAATGCTGACCATCACTTGAGCCTTCAGCGGGTTGTAGTCTTTTTGCTGGTGGAGGGTCCTGCCTTGATGCTGATGTCCGCTGACTGATCAGGGTGGTGGTTGCTGAAGGTTGGGGTGCCTGAGGCAATGTCTTAAAATAAGACAAGAGCGAAGTTTGCTGCATTGATACACTCTTCCTTTCACAAATGATATCTCTGAGGCATGCAGTGCTATTCATTTACCCAGAGTAGAACGTCTTTCAAAATTGGAGTTAATTTTCTCAAACCCTGCTGCTATTCTATCAGCTAAGTTTGTGTAATATTCTAAATCCTTTGCTGTCATTTCAGCAGTCTTCACAGCATCTTCACCAAGAGTAGACGTCATTTCAAGAAACCACTTTCTTTGCTCATCCATAAGAAGCAACTCCTTGTGCATTCAAGTTTTATCATGAAATTTCAGCAATTCAGTCACACCTTCAGGTTCCGCTTCTAATGCTGGTTCTCTTGCTTTTTCCACCTCTGCAGTGACTTCATTTTCTGAAGTCCTGAACCCCTCAAAGTCATCCATGAGGGTTGGAATCAACTTCTTCAAAACTCCTACTAATATTGATATTTTGACCTCTTCTCATGAATCATGTATGTTCTTAATGGCATCTAGAATGGTGACACCTTTCCAGGTTTCAACTGACTTTGCCTAAATCCATCACATGAATCACTATGGCAGCAATAGCCTTATGAAATGTATTTCTTAAACAATAATACTTAAAAGTGAGAATTAGTCCTTGATCCATGAGCTGCAGAATGGATGTGTTAGCAGGCATGAAAGCAACATTAATCTCACCGTAATCTCTGTCAGAGCTTTTGGGTGACCACATACATTGCGAGTGAGCAGTAACACTTTGAAAAGAATCTTCTTTCTTAGCAGGAGATCTCAACAGTTTGAGCTCAAAATATTCAGTAAAACATATTGTCAAATCATATTGATGTAGTGTCATCCAGGCTTTGTTGTTCTATTTACAGAGTACGGGCAGAGTAGGTTTGGCATTATTCTTAAGGATCCCAAAATTTTCAGAATGGCCAACGAGCATCAGCTTCAATTTAAAGTCACCAGGGGCGTTAGTTACTAATAAGAAAGTCAGACTGTTCTTTGAAGCTTAGAAGCCAGCTATTAGCTTTCCTCTCTTGCTATGAAACTACTAGATGGCATCTTCTTCGAATAGTAGACTGTTTTGTCTGCATTGAAAATCTGTTGTTTAGTGTAGCCATCTTCATGAACTGTCTTAAGAGTTTCTGGACAACTTGCTGCAGCTTCTACATGAGCACGTGCTGCTTCACCTGGCTCTTTTATGTTACAGAGACCACTTCTTTCCTTAAACCTCATGAATCTAACTCTGCCAACTTCATACTTTTCTCTGCAGCTTCCTCACCTCTCTCAGCCTTCATAGAAGGAAAGAGAGTTAGATCCTTGCTCTGGATTAGGCTTTGGCTTAAGGGAAGGTAGTGGCTGGTTTGTTCTTCTATCCAGACAGCTAACACTTTCTCCATATCCACAATAAGGCTTTTTTGCTTTCTTACTATTTTTGTGTTCATTGGAGTAGCACTTTTAATTTCCTCCAAGAACCTTTTCATTGGATTCACGACTTGGCTAACTGGTGCAAGAGGCCTGGATGTCAGTCTATCTTGGCTTTTGACATGCCTCCCTCACTAAGTTTAATCATTTCTAGCCTTTGATTTGAAGTGAGAGACGAGTGACTCTTCCTTTTACTTGAACATGTAGAGGCCATTGTAGAGTTATTAACTGGTCTAATTTCGAGGGCATAGTGAGGGAATAGGGAGGTCTGAAGAGAGGGAGAGAGACAGGGTGGGGGTAATGGGTGGTCAGTGGAGCAGCCAGAACACACATAACATTTATTTACTATGTTTGCTTTTTATATGGGTATAGTTTGTGGCACCCCAAGACAATTACAATAGTAACATCAAAGATTATTTATCACAGATCACCATAACAAATAAAATAATAATGAAAAAGTTTGAAATATTGTGTGAATTACTAAAATGTGACACCGAGATACTAAGTAGCAAATATATTGAAAAATGGCACTAATAGATTTGCTCAATGCAGGGTTGCCACAAAGCTTCAATTTGTAAAAAAAATGCAATATCTTTGAAGCACATAAACAGTAGCACAATTGACACATTATAACTGACAGTACTTCAATAAAAAAAATTAAAAAGAGAAGCAAAATAAAGCCAGGTATACCTGTAATTACTTAGCCATGCTCCTCTTACCAGAAAGTAATCTCATGAATTACTAATGTTGCTACTAATATGTTCCTCTCGTGAATAAGCTACAGTACATATCTTTAGGCACTTTTTTTCTATTTCACATTTATTCTCAGACTAGAGCTGCAGAAGTTGAATTATTAGATTAAATGGGTAAAAACATTTTTCCACATTGCTTTTCAGACAGGTTATATCAATTTATGTTTACAGCTACAGTGCACAAGTGTGGTCATCTTCCTACATCCTACCAGTAGCATTTAATTTTAAAAATTGCTATTCTACTAGGCAGAAAATGCTTCATTAAAATAATTGCCCCTTTAGGTTTTTCACACTAACCTTCTCAGTGTGAAACTAAACAAAGCAAAGACATTCTCACCCACTTACTTCATAGACAACAACTTCCCTCACTTGAGATGCAATCACAAAATGGCTGCACAGAAGTGGCATTACTTATGGACTTCAGCTGAACCTGAAGGCAAGTTGACATATTTCATGAAGAAAGTGAATAGGGGAGAAAAATAATGCAAACTTGGGCGTTACTAATGAGGAAAAATAAAAAAATGATCAGTTTAGTAAGATATTGAAATATAACTGAATAGACTGGGAATTAAATAATTCAAGTCTAGATAGTTATTTTCTTTCATGTGTATTTTAGTTGCCTTTTTGTTTGCTTATATTTATTGCCTCTTAATCATTATTACTTATTGAATCAGGGTTATAGGATGTCATTATAATAAAGAGGTCTGTTTGTTAACTCTATGGATCTGGTTTTGTTCTTAGATGATTGCTTTAGGCAGTCTTTCTGTTTTGTTGTGCTGTGTTTTGGCAGACCCTAGCACAGCACTGTACTTAGCTTGGAGATGTTAGACTAACAGCAATATAGGCTCAGGAGACAGATACAAGTTAAAAATCATAGTTAGGACTACATTTACCGGTGGTGTGTCTATAGGCGAGTTATGTAACTGTGAAGTTTCTATTTCCCTGTCTAGGAAACTGAGATAATAATAGGACCTGCATCTTACTGTTGAGGGAGAATTAAATGAATCAAAACTGCAATGAGGTGTCACCTCACACCAGTCAGAATGGCCATCATTCACAAGTCCATGAATGATAAATGCTGGAGAGGATATGGAGAAAAGGGAACCCTCCTACACTGCTGGTAGGAATGGAGTTTGGTGGAGCCATTATGGAAAACATTATGGCAATTTCTCAAAAAACTATAAATAGACTTACTGTGTGATCCAGCAATCCCAACCCTGGGTATATCCAGAGAGAACTGTAATTCTAAAAGATACATGCACCCCAATGTTCATAGCAGCACTAGTTACAATAGCCAAGACATGGAAGCAGCCTAAATGTCCATCAACAGATGACTGGATAAAGAAGTTGTGGTATATTTATAAAATGGAATACTACTCTGCCATAACAAAGAATAAATATAATGCCATTTGCAGCAACATGAATGGACCTAGAGATTGTTATTCTAGGTGAAGTAAGCCAGAAAGAGAAAGACAAATACAATATATCACTCATATGTGAAATCAAAGGGAAAAAAAGGACACTATGAACTCATCTGCAAAACAGAAACAGACTCACAGACTTAGTAAACAATCTTATAGTTACTGGGGGAAAAGGAGTGGGAAGGGATAAATTTGGGAGTTTGAGATTTACAAATGTTAGCCACTATATATAAAAATAGATTAAGAAAAAGTTTCTGCTATATAGCACAGGGAACTACATTCAACATCTTGTAATAACCTTTAATGAAAAAAATATGAGGACGAATATATATATGTATATGCATGACTGGGACATTGTACTGTACACCAGAAACTGACACATTGTAATTGACTGTGCTTCAATTTAAAAAAATAAAATCAGTCAATCAATCAATCAATCAATCATTGCAAACACTTAGCAACTGGGTCCAGTAAAAGATCAGCAAATAACAGTTTGCTGTTACTATCATCATTCCCATCATCCCCATCATTATAACCTGTTTACCCCTCTGATTGTTTGTAACATGAGTTATTTCTGCTTCAAGTATAAAGTCTAGAAACTCTGCTGCTCACTTCCTTATCTTTCTTAATGTTCATTCATTCATCAACAAACATTTATCTAGAACAAAAGAGATTAAATCTGAACACAAGGATCTTACATGCCTATGAAAGAAGACAGATTATGAATAAGCGAATAAATATTCAGTATGTCAGATGGTGTTAAGTGTTATGGAGAAAAATAAAACAGAGCATGGGAGACTGGGAGGGCAGGAGGTGGGAGTAGGGGTGATGTGGGAGAAAGATAGGGTGTTATTTACTCAAAGTGGTAAAAACATCTGACAAATGATATTTCAGCTATTGTGAATAGGATGAAAGAGAAATATGTTCTCAGTGGAGGAAACATGCCTGGCATGTTCAAGAATCAGTAAGAAGGGCTATGTGGCAGAGAGAGAGAGAAAATCAAACAAGAGTGAAAGGAGATGAGGTCCAAAGTGGGGTGGGGCACACCTTGTACTCCATTGTCAGGACTTTGATTTTTACCCTGGGGAATATGGGAAACCTCTGGAAAACAGTGAGCAGAGGAATGACTGGACAAATGCAGAGGTGAGGGATCAGATCAGGGAGGCAATTTCAATACCTTAGATGAGAAGGTAATGACTTAGACCAGGAGAAAGCAGCAGTGATAGTGACATACAATTGGTTGGAATATGAAAAAATAGAAATATATTTGCATAGCATTTTATATATCATTGTATATAATTATATATGTTTATATTATGCGTGTATTTCTATCATATATAACATATATTTGACTATCATCATGTATCTTTGTGGTTATACAGCAATGTGTCTGGACTCAGATAGAGTTGAATCTCGTATCCACTAGACAGCATGATGTCAGGAGTATTAGCAAGTAGGAAACAGATACATTTCAAATGCTTGACAACTTTGCCAATGGCAAGTACTGTAGCATTACTTTAAGTATTTCATTATATTCCATTTTATGATTGCTAATAGTGTCCTCAGAGTAAATATTTAACACATGCACATACAATCAACTCCAGATGTATGGGACTCCTATTTTTTAATGAGGATTTTTTCTTTGTTTTTTTCAATGTATACCCTTTTACTCATTGAATTTTGTATCATATGCAGGTAACTTCAGCTAAAAATATTAAATAAAACAGGTACAGAAAGACATACAAACAAATGCATTATTTAATAAGTTATTATAAAATAAATACCTTCCAATTTGTACCAGATAAAGAAATAAAACTTTACCAACCACTCCAGAAGCCCCTTTATATCCTGGACACAACCCCTTTCCTCCTCTCTTAAGTAACTACTATCTTGACTTTTAGAGTAATCACTTCTTTACATTTCTTTCTTTCCCTCCATTTTATATGTCTTTTTTATTTTTTTTGGAGGTAACATTCATTTATAACATTGTATAAATTTTATGTATATAACATTATATTTTGACTTCTGTATACTCTGCAGTATGCTTACCATGAAAAGTTTAGTTTCCATTTCTCACCATACAGGCAACTCCCTTTACCCATTTTGTTTTCCCCAACCTCTCATCCCCTGGTAATCACTACTCTGTTCTCTGTATCTATGTGTTTGTGTCTGTTTAGTTCGGTTTCTTCATTTATTTTATCTTACTCTGTTAAATATTCCACGTATGAGTGAAATCATACATTTATCTTTCACCATCTTACTTCTGTTGTTTAGCATAATACCCTCAAGGTCCATCCATATTGTCACAAATGGATGCAAGGATGGTACAACATCCACAAATCAATCAATGTGATACACCATATTAACGAAATGGAAGATAGAAATATGATTGTCTCAATAGATTCAGAAAAAGCGTTTGACAAGATTCAACATTTGTTTATAGTAAAAACTCTCACTAAAATAGGCTTAGAAGAAATGTGCCTCAACATAATAAAACTGTATAAGACAAACCCACAGCTAACATCATACGCCATGATGAAAATCTGAAAGCTATCCCTCTATGATCAGGGATAAGAAAGAATACCCACCCTCACCACTCTTATTTAACATAGTATTGGAAGTCCTAGCCAGAGCAATTAGGCAAGAAAAATAAATACATGCACAAATTTGAAAAGAAGTAAAACTGTTACCATTTGTACATGACACATTTTCATATATAGAAATCTCAAAAGACTCCACCAAAAAACTATTAGACATAATAAATGAATACATTTGAAGACTACAAAAACAATATAAAAACCTGCTGTGTTTTTATATACTAAAAATGAACTAGCAGAGAGAGAAATTAAGAAAACAATCCTATTTACAATCACAACAAAAATAATAAAATACCTAGGAATAAATTTAACCAAGATTAAAAACCTGTACACTGAAAACTATAAGACATTGTTGAAAGAAATTAAAGAAGACAAAGACATGGAAAAATATTTCATGCTTATGGATTGAGAGAATTAACATTATTAAAATGTCTTATTACCTTAAGCAATCTACAGATTCAATGCAACCCTTATCACAATCTCAGTAACACTTTTTACAGAAATAGAACAAAAAATTCTAAAATTTATGTGGAAACACAGAAGACACTGAATAGCCAAATCAATCCTGAGAAAAAAGGACAAAGCTGGAGGTATCACACTGATTCAAATTGTACTACAAAGCTATGATAATCAAAATAACATGGTTTTGGTAGAAAAACAGACACATGGATCAGTGGAACAGAATTAAGAGCCCAGAAATAAACCCACATGTATATATTAATTTATGACAAAGGATCAAAGGAGATACAATGGTGAAAAGATAGTCTCCTCAATAAATTGTGTTGGGAAAACTGGACAACCACATGCAGAAAGAATAAAACTAGATCACTATTTTATACCATACTCAAAAATCAACTCAAAATTAATTAAAGACTTGAATGTAATACCTGAAACCATGAAACTCGTAGAAGAAAACATAGGCAGTCCACTCTGACATCAATTTTAGCAGTATCTTTCTAGTTATGTCTCCTCCAGCAAGGGAAACAAACAAACAAAAAAATAAGTGGGACTACATCAAACTAAGAAGCTTCTGCGTGGCAAAGGAATCCATCAACACAATGAAAAGACAATGTATTGAAGAGGAGAAGATATTTGTAAATCATATATCTGATAAGGGGTTAATATCCAAAATATATAAAGAACTCATACAACTCAACAACAAAAAACTAAACAATTTTATTTAAAAGTGGGCAGAGGGTCTGAATAGACATTTTTCCAAAGAACTCAACAGGCACATGAAAGATGCTTAATATCCCTAAGGGAAATGCAAATTAAAACTACAGTAAGGACGGATCAAGGACCAATCATTGATAATATATAATAATGTCCGCAAGGGGCTGACAGTATACTGAGAAACAAAAGATAGTGGAAAAGAGTAAGATAATAATTTGTAATAAGTTATCTCATAAAGATAAACAAAATGAGAACATAGAGATGAAGCACCCTGAGTAGGGTGGACTGGGATTGGATTTATCACGGAGAGTTTCCCATAGGGGTGCCAAATTAAATTCTAAAGTATGAGTAGGAGTTAGATAGATGATGGCAAAGGATCTGGGAAAAAAGGTACATGATTTGGTTTGAATTAACATGATTTTTATTTCTTTCTTGGGTTGAAACAGTCTATTAACTGGCTTTAATATGGTAGTGTCCCACTGTAATGGAAGCTGAAGTTTACACCTTATTTCTATAATACACTTTCATCAAAACTTCTTGGTAAATCACAGAATAAAAAGAAGCAAAGAAATGAGCATAAATGAAAGAGATTTGGTAGAACAAAAGATATCACACAAAGTCAGTGGTTCTTAATTGGCTGGGGGAAAGACTTGCCACCCAGGAGACATTTGGAGATGTCTGAGGACAATTTTTGATTGTCACAACTTAGGGCATGGTTCATTAATGGCATCTAGTGGATAGAGTACAGAGATTCTGCTAAACATTCTGCAAGGTACAGGACAGGAAAACTACTGAGCCTCTGAAGATCCTTCTGACATTCTTGTTTTAGCTGAACATGAGCAGATCCTGGGAGATAATATTTCCCTGATTTTCCAGTTGAACTGAAGAGAGCACATTGCTTTTTGGCTTCCAGCATGATTTTGCTGAGGTCATTCACCACATTAAGTAGAGACATGTTTTATCTTACCCTCTTAATTTCCATTTAGGGGACTGGTGATAGCAAGGGTTGTGGGAATAATTTTTTGACAGTTCCTAGACTTTAAAGATGTACAGTTGAGTGAACATAAATGGGCTTGGATGTTTAAGGTATACAAAGTGTATTATAGACCTTAGAATAAGGCATTTATGTGGAGTAATGAGAAATAGGGCTTGTGAACCACATATATCTGGGAGGTGCTGTGTAGCAGGATTAAGGGGGCTTGTGGGTAAGCTAGTCCATCCTTGTCTACTTCCATGGTCTTTTAGCCTTTGCATATTTGATTCATCTACTTTCCTGCAGGATCAGTGTCTTCTCCTGTCCCTTTCCCTGATGTTTGTTACATATTATGTAACAAGTAGCCATTTATAGTAGTGAATACTTGTTGGAGCAGCTACTTGCTGTTCCTTCTGCTGGGAAAGCCCTTCCTCTGGACATATACATGATTTATGTCCTCATTTCATTCTGGTTTCTGCTCAAGCATCATCTCACCTGAAATACCTTCTTTGACTACCCTATCTAAAGATACTCTATCCTATTGAAAGAAGAGCAGCCTCCCACCACTCTTCACCCTTTATTTATATATTTACTTTGTATTTGGTCATTATTAGCATGTCAGCTCTAGGAGACCTTGTTTCCTGTTTCCCTCCCTGTTGCATATCCAGAGACTAGAACACTGCCTAGCCTAGAGTAGTGCTCATGCATAGTATTGAACAGATAACAGAAAAAATGAATGAGACTCCCTGCTCTCAAGAGACTTAAAGAATAATAGGGAACAAAAATGTTTAACAATTATAAGGTAATAAGGAATTATAGAAGCAGGTAGAAAACACTTTTAAAGTACGGGAAAAGGCACATCTCACTATTTGGGAGGAACTAGAGGGGGCTGAGGCTTGAAAGATGAGCTGAGCTATCTGCTCTTATTCATTGACTTCTACACATTGTCTGTTTAGAATCTAACCTCCAGCTGTCAGGAGCTGTGTGTGCTGTTCACTCATCTTTTAACATTGTTCCGTGTGCTGTTCGGAGAGACAAAAATGAGTATTTGGGGATAATCATAATTTATTCCAGGGAATGTGAATAGTGGAGTCTTAATCCTGTTGAATATATCATGCCTGAAAACTAAAACATTTGAAGGCTACTCCCTCAGAATCTCCTGTGGAATGTTGGTAACCAAGCAGTCTATGTAGCAGCAAGTGTGCCCTCACTTTGGGTTTAGGGGTAGAAGAATGTATGTCTCCCTGGGGTCAGTGCCTTTCTTTGAGCATCCACAGTGCCGCTGGAGGAGAGACCAGGTGTGCTCGCCACAGCTCTCACAGCTGTTAGCAGCACAGTAAGCGTGTCTCCAAGCAGGGAAAGACCTAGAGTCTTTGAGTGAGTGTGGGTGTAAATATTTCTCTCAGATCTGTTCCTCCAGCTATCGCTAGCCTTTGGAAATGTTTGAAGAGCCGTGTTCCACATCAGAGAGTGACTTGCTGACTGCAGCTGAAGCTGCCTCTGCCCCTCTGCAGACACGGACAGGAATCCAGACTCCAGATGGCCAGTGCTGAAGCTGCACAGACATCTGCCCTTTCAGTCTTGGTGTCGGGCAGGAATTTTTGTCCCCTTTTCATTACTGGCTAAATGAAAAGCTTCAAGATTATTCTCTCAATGTTCTATGCAACAAATTATATGAAAACCAAGAGTCAGAAAACACTTACCATATCCAGGCTCTGCTAACAGCTATCTTTATAGCCATAAAAATTTTCATTGAAGCTTTCCAGTTCTTCAGATTAATAAAGCTTTTGACATACTGGGGAAATGAACCAAAACAAACACAACATTTACAGCTGTAAGTTGAAAGATATTTAGTTGTAATGGATAGAACAATAAAAGGGAGTCAAAAAGTTTGATATCTAGTTTTTAATTGAATTTAATTAATTAGCTGGCTCTGTGACCTTGATAAATCCATTAACCTCCAAGGAGACTCAGTTTTCACATTAATACAATGAAAGGTTTCAAAGGTCCAATAAGGATTTCTGTGATAATGGAAATGTCGTATATCTACACTATCCAATATGGAAGCCAGTAACCCCATGTGTCTGTTGAGCACTGAAAAGTGTGATTAGTACAATTGAAGGACTAAGGTTTTAATTTATTCAGTAGTTAGGATATTTGCATTATTTGGTTGCCCATAATCTGAAATGTTCCTGCTCATTTCATCTCTCACTACAAAAGCCTCAGATACTTGCTTTTCTAGCTTTCCCTGCACTTAGAAGATGGGCACATGGCCTAGGCTCAACCAATAAGATAAACCCACTGTAGTGTTTGCAATAGAAGCTAACTGTGCAAAGAAGGAGAAGCAGATGATGATATATTGTGGAATGGTGGCAACCACATCATGTCCAGGGCAATAATAGTAGTTCTGCTGGGGGCATCCATTATTCAGAACTGATAATGGAGCAAACTGTAATTTTGTTTGATCACCATTGCTTAACTGTAACTTTAAACAAAGTACTTAATTTCTCTAAACTTCAAGGTAATATGTATTTTTTTAATTGAAGTATAGTTGATTTACAATGTTGTGTTAGTTTCAAGTGTACAGAAAAGTTCAATTATACATAATATATGTATATATTTTATTTTTCAGATTCTTTTCTATTATAGGTTATTACAAGATATTCAGTATAGTTCCTTGCACTATATAGTAGATCCTTGTTGTTTATCTGTTTTATATATAGTAATGTGTATATTTTAATCCCAAACTCCTAATTTATCCCTATACCCTTCACCTCTTTGGTAACCACAGTTTGTTTTCTATGTTTGTGAGTCTATTTCTGGTCTGTACATAAGCTCATTTGTATCAGTTTTTTTTTTAGACACCGTGTATAAGTGATATCATATGATATTTGTCTTTCTCTGTCTGTTTACTTTACTTGATATGATAATCTTTAGGTCCATCCATGTTGCTGAGGGTGGCATTATTTCATTCTTTTTTTGACTGAATAATATTCCACTGTCTTTTATACCACATCTTCTTTATCCAGTCATCTGTCAATTGACATTTATGTTGTTCCCATGTCTGAAGGTAAATTCTATTAAAAAAAGAAGTGATACCTATTCTCTGTGTAAATGTAAGTAAATACGTTTGGTAAAGATTTCATGTTTGGAGAAACATAAAATAATATCCTCAGAGTTTTTGTTATTTTGTTTTTGTTTGTTGTCAGGAGGGGGCGTCTCCCTTTGTGATAAGTAATTGTTGTTATCTCCATACAGTTCTTATTAATTTCCTTGGACACAAAGTTTTCAAGCATCTATTAAATGGAGATGCTGGCTAGCACTTAAAATAAGATTACTTCTTCGAAAAATAATGACCGTAAATTGTTATTTTAGTGTCTTTCCACTCCTCTCATGTCTCCGTTTTCTTATTCAGTAACTCTGCCTTCAGCCTAGAGCACCCCCATGCCCAGTGCCAGGAGCTCCTACCCTTTCCCTACCTCTGCCCCTCTGCTACGTTGCCTGCAGAACCACTAGACTCCACTGTCAGCAGGAAACTGGTATACCCATTCAAACCAAGGGGTCAACGGCTCATTCGAGCTTAATTAGCTACTCTTCCCATATGGAAGTTTCATTTGAGCTAAAGCCTCCTTATTGTGATGTGTGGAAAGAATTAATGACACACTAGACCCATTGGAAAATATACACAGGGAACAAATAGGGACCACCCTACATACTTTATTGCAGATAAAGTTGAACTAGGGAATTTGGCCTGAATCTGGTGGTAAAATGAGATGCCTTAAGTGCTTCCTCCATCCCCTGCCCCTTACCACACCCCCGTGTTCAGACCTTAAGATCCATGTGTAGGGAGTGCCAATTTAGAGAAGTCTGACCCAGCCGGCTACATAGAGAATACCTCTTATCTGTCACCTGCCAAGGGTAAGGACAGGGAGCTGGAGGCCATGTAGACATAAAGACCTTCGGTATATAACCCCACCTGACAGAGAAATAGAAATTACCAGAAGTCACACTCTTCCCTTCTCACCAGTCTGATAAAACCATTCCTTTTTACATAGGAAAAGCATGTGAGAAAAGGAAGAACCTTTGGTTGCTTCTACCAATTACATATCAGAAGCCAGAGCTTCCTGTTGTATGGACCAGGAGAAACCTGGATGCTTCCTCTTACTTTCCTGAGCCATAAGAATGAGATTAAACACAGGAAATTGAGGTGCTTTTCAAGGGCAGATGTGGTATTGTAAAGACTTTCCTGATGCCATTTAATCATGTCTCATATGTAGAAACGTGTTATGTTTTTGTGATTATTTTTTCAAGCAGTCTCTGTTGTCTTGCCTTTTTAAAAAAATCTAATCATTCACAGTTCTTTAATTTTTCCACACAATATAAAGGGCCAGTGGAACAGAAGGTAATGCATCCAATTTAATCAGAATATTTCAGGTTTACTCCTAGAATTAGTATTTACAATAGATTCTAAATTTTTCAAGGGCTGAAATAATGTTTTTATTTACCTTTTAAAAAAAGGTCTACTGCAGCGCTTAGTGGTACATGGCACATAGTACATAGTGTTGCTCAATAAATGAGTTAGCCTGACCATGCTTCTTTTCCTCTCTCCTTAAGAGTCCACCTTAATTCTTTGCATTTCTTCCTTTCAGTTTCTTGTGTTCCCTATAAGCATCCTCACTTTCTTTTCCCTCATTCATCTTCTTTTCTCCTAGGCAACTCTTCTGTTCCTTTTAATTTCCTGTCTTTCTCCCTCTTTTATTTTCTTGTAGTGTTCATTCATCCTTCCCTTTCTTTCTTCCCTGTCTCTGTATTTATCTTAAAAATCACCTTTCCAGCTGTGATTTGGATGACTGGAGAACATTTTAAATCAAGAGATAGTGAAACTGAGAAACTAATTAGTCATGGGGAGAAGAGCCAGAAATTGATCCTGAGCTGCCCAGAGACAAAGCCTTACCATATTCTATTTTGATATCACAAACATTTCACATGAACTGCCAGTTGTCCTTGACTAGGCATTTACTTAAGTTTAGAGCTTTGGAAAGCTTATTCATACTTTATAAGCATGCATATTTATACACATGTACCTATAAAAATAAAAGTTATTTCTATTATCTCTGAGTAAATGAAGAAAATCTAAATTAGTGAAAGGGGCAATACATTTTTTCTTTACATACCTACAACGAACAGAACCTGTCTTAGGGCTTTTGTGTAATGTAATAAATATTAATTTGAAATAATTAGTTCAAATTATCACTATGAAACTTCCTAATTGACAATAATTTTTTTGAATTTTCAACAGATCTGAAAATATATGGACTATTTTATCTTTTCCAGTAGTTCTCTCAACTATGAAATTATTGAACTGGATTATAATCTAAACAAAGACAACACCAAAGATACAGTTACCTGAGGAGATTTAACTTTCTCATGAGAATTGTATGCTATAAAATTAAAATAAAGCTTAATATTGACAGATGTAAATTAAAGAACAACAAATTAATAAATCTGTGCATATTCAATAAGGGAATCACTCAGAGGTTGTTGATTTGGGACTTTTTGCCATAAGGAAGGAATAAGGAAGAAAGAGGGAAATAAGAGATAATGACACATATTCAAGATCTGGTCCTATTGGAATGAGAAAGGTTTGGAGGGTTAGATTAATCTTTTGGAGCAGAACAAGTAAGAGTTGTGAGGAACAGAGAGAAGACAAAAATTCAGGCAGGTCAGGATTTGACATACAGGGAGGACAGCAATATTTACTGGGGACAAGTTGCTGGGTTTCAGGAGCAGAACTATAGCTATTCTATTCTCATAAAGACCGAGGAACTATCTAAAAAATCAAAAGGAAGACTTATACAGTAGGAAGAATAAGATGGTCAGGGTTTGGCTGCTAGGAATAAGGGAGAGTCTAACTCCTGGAGCTCAAAACCAAGGTCAGAGCAAAAGCAGAAGTCACAGTGCCTGGATTTTGATTCTCTAAGCTATAGCCTTAAAGGCCCTGAAATTTCCTATGACCAGGGATAGAATTTGTTCCAAGGGAGGAAGATGAGTAAATTTACGAGAAGGGCTAAAGTGTCACCAGCTTTAAAATTTAGAGGGGAAAAGAGATAAACATCATTACATGAATTACCACATAAAGTGGAAGAAAATTCTATTCTGAGTCCTGTGCTATCAAAAAATTCTAAGTAAGTGATGGAAACTCTCAGAGTAGCTGGGATGATTAAGTGTATAAATGTATAGAAAATGCTTAAAACAGTGCCTGACACATAGCGGGCATTCAATAAATGTTGCCTGACTATTGTATTATCAATCTATGACTATTCTGTAGTTCTTCATGGAAATGCTAATTTACTCAAAGTTTCTGAAAGAAGTACAAAGGGGACTAAGTGACAGGGGGTTCTTTTAGAGCTTAATGACTTGAAGGGATCTATTTGAGCACATTTTGGAAAGCAAGCGAGGCTTAGTCAGCATGGCTTATAGGAGATTCTCTCAGTCAAAGTCTGTGAGAGTAAGTAATCTGGAAGACCCTGAAGACTGCTTCTGTTTTGAGAGATCTGGAACTCACAACCCCAGATTTAATTTCCAGATGCCTTGTTGCAGGTCAAAGGGGAGATGCCTTCAAGTCAGATAAGATTAATTAGTTTAGAAATAATGAAGACTGGAATCTTCAGTAAAAGATGTGGAGATAAAATTTATCTTTAGTTCCTCTTTGCTACATCTCATTCTAGAGGGGGTTCTGACACCTAGCTTCCTATATATGCACAAGATTGATCCTGTTCTTAACTTTCACCAATCCCCTATCACCACTTTGCTTTCATTCATTCACTGGTTGATTGCCTTATTCATTAATTCATTCACAATTTTCAGTTTTAGTCAATCATTTGTTGATTGTGCACAGTAAGAAAAATTAAAAACCATGCAACTAAAATCACCACGATACACCAAAGGACATTATAAACCCCCAACAAGCAGGAGAGATATAAAGTCATATTGAAAAGACACATGTACCCAATGTTTACAGCAGCACTATTTACAGTAGCCAAGACATGGAAAAAACCTAAATGTCCATTGACAGATGAATGGATAAAGAAGATGTGGTGTATATATGTATGTGTGTGTGCGTGTTTATATATATATAAATTTATTTTCTAGTGTTTATATATATATAAACACGCACACACACATACACACAATGGAATATCACTTAGCCATAAAAAGAATGAAATAATGTCATTTGCAGCTACATGGATGGACCTAGAGATTATCATATCAAGTAAAGTAAGTCAGACAGAGAAAGACAAATATCATATGATGTCACTTATATGTGGAATCTAAAAAAAAGATACATATTTCATTTACAAGCCAGAAATAGGCTCATGAATATAGAAAATAAACTATGGTTACCAAGGGGGAAAGAGGGGAGAGGAATAGATTAGGAGTTTGGGATTAACAGATACACATTAACTATATATAAAATAGATGAACAACAAGGACCTATTGTATATTCAATTTCTTGTAATGAACCATAATGGAAAAGAAACTGAAAAAAAATATATAAATAAATATATATATATATATATATATATATATATATATATATATATATATATATATGAATTGCTTTGCTGTATACTTGAAACTAACATTGTGAATTGACTGCATTTCAATTAAAAAATGGAATTGATGTTTGTCTTGAAAAACTCATTTCCTTGCCCTTTTTCTTTCATTTAGTCCTGGTGCAGGGAAAAATTGGTCTTGGGTTGGTAGAGCAAGATTTTAACCACTACCTTAAGCCACAATTTCCTTGCCTTCTTTCCTTGCTTCCTTCACAATTCACCACAGTGTTCTTTGTTTCTGCTAGCTGCCTGCTAGAAAATGTCCTGATACATGATCTGGCCTTTGGATACTAAGCCTTAGGCTTAGTCACATTTGAGCAAGATGACTGGAAGGCTGTAATAGCTCAAGTTAGCATTTGAGGTACCTTTAAAGGCAAAAGGGAGAGGCATAGCCTTTTGGTACTTCTAAAAAAATCATCTAATATGATTCATGTATGGTAACCTTCAATATGGTAACTGGTCCTTAGAACAGGACTTTTCTTATCTTTTTAACTGCCCAATAATCTCTAAATCCAAGGTTTTAACTCCCTAAACCAGCCAAACAGATCTAATGATGCCAGACCTTCAGTCAAGCTTTACAGAGAGAGCAGTAAAAGATTATATTATAGATTCCCATGTTACCAAAGCATCCCAAGGAATGGTCTGTAGATGGAAGAAGGCTCTTACTTGAGGTTAGTATTCTTCTCTACATTGTTTTACTTAAAAAAAAATTATAGGCCTAAGAATATTTGGAAACTATTAGTATATTGTAGTTTGAGTTCACATTAAGCAAGTTGTAAGTTTTTAAAATTAATCCAGACAACTCCTAATATGAAGTCAGTTGCTGTAGTAGCTCCTTGACCTAAGGATTATGTGAATTAGGTTGTTGAAAAACTGAAGACAGGCTTATTTTATAGCCAATAAATTAATGTGAATAAAAGGTACTTATTTTTCTATTATGGACTTTAATTTCTTTTGCCTTTTAACTTGATTCTCAATTACTGGGCCAAGGTTCTTATTACTAAAAAAAAAGCAAAAGGCAAAAATTCCAATGAATTATTGAATTTAGTCACCTTTTTATCTGCTGACAGGTACCACTGGCTGAGATAAAGGCAGAAGAGTTCAGAGTAGAATTGATAATAGAAACACAAATGGAACCCTAATCAATGCACTTGCTATTCAACAATCAATCACTCTTCCCTCTTTTGAACATTAGATATTATATTAATTTTATATTATATATAACTAGCTACATAATATATATTAGTTAGATATTCTATATATTAGATGCTATATTATTTTTATTTTACTGCAGCTTAAAACAAAAAACATAATTTCAATAAACTTAGCAACTTAGAGTTAGAAGCTTAAAATGATGAACAATTATTACCTCATTTCTTGTGGGTAAGGTATGCAGGAGCAACTAAGCTGGGTGGTTCTAGCTTAGAGTCTCCCATCAAGGTGCAGTTAAATTGTCAGCTAGGGTGTCATCATCTGAAGGTTTGACTGGGGCTGGAAGATGTGCTTCTAAGATGCCACGCTCACATGACTGTTAGTCGAAATCCTCAGTTCCTTGCCTCATGAGTCTCGGAGCTGCTTGCATGTCTTCTCATCATGACAGCCAGCTTCCCCCAGGGTGAATGATCTCAGAGAGAGTATGAGAAAGTAGCCACAATGTCTTTCATGAGTTAGTCTTGGAAGTCACATGCTATTACCTGCACAACTATTTATTAGAAGTTAATCACTAAACACAAAGAATAAACTAGTTATTACCAGTGGTATGAGTAGGAGGGAAAGGGCAAGATAGGGGAATGAGATTAAGAGATACAAACTACTATGTATAAGGTAAATAAGCAACAAAGATATATTATACATCACAGGGAAATTTAGCCATTATTTTGTCATAACTTTAAGTGGAGTATAATCTATAAAAGTATTGAATCACTATGTTGTACACCTGAAATTAATACAATATTGTAAATCAACTAGACTTCAATTTAAAAAAAATTTTTTTAAATTTTTAAAAAGGGAAAAGAATTTAGCCTCCACCTATCAGAGAAGAACTAAAGAATTTGTTGACATATTTAAAAATCATTACAAGGATATTTAGTTTTGGATCAAGATATACATATATATTATTTTTACCCTTATTTAATAATTGTCACTGCAGCTATATTCTGGTCCTATAAGATTACATTTCCATGATTTAATAATTTTAAATAATTCTGTTTTCTCCAGGAAATGACTTTGTTTAGGCTGCTGGGAGTAGAAGTATGTCAAAGATCTAATTTCTGTTTTCTCCTTTCTTCCCATTCCCTTTACATTCCCCCACTGTCTCTTTCTCCCTTTCAGTCTCCTATACCCCTGCAGCCCATTCAACAAAATGTAGATATGTGGGCTGAGGGATTGTATATTTACACAGATCTGCGTAGTCATGTGGTTTCTGTAACAATAGCTGACCTTTGGGTAATTAGCTATATGCTGTAACTCAACTACCTACAAAACTCTGAGAGAAAATAGCCAGGCAACTGGGCTCTTCATATGCAGAACCCTGCCCTTTGCAGTTTACAGTTATCTTAGCCATGGTGGTACAGTTTTATGTTCTAAATGTGTGACTTTTAATTTTATTTGGTAGTGACTGATCTTGGATTGTTTCACTATTTTTTTACAGGCTAATTTTTTTCCATTTATGCCATTACACTCTCACTTATTTATACTGAATTGTAAAAAATCCCTCAAATATTATATTTTAACTTTTATCAGTAATCTCTGTTGTTTTATAAGGGTTTGCTATAGGTTGAATTATATCTCCCCCAAATTCATATGCTGAAGCCCTTAACCTCCAGTACGACTGGAGAATTTGGAAAGAGGGCCTGTAAGAAGGTAACAAAGATTAAATGAGGTTATAAGGTGGAGCCCTAATCCAACAGGGCTGGTGCCTTTATACAAAGAGGAAGAGATACCAAATTTCTCTCTCTGAGAGGTGGTAAGAGGGTGGTAATCTGCAGTGAGAGGGTGGTAATCTGCAGTCCAAGAAGAGACCTCTCACTGGCCCTGCTGGCAACTTGATCTTGAACTTCAATCTCCAGAACAGTGAGAAATAAATTTTGGTTATTCAAGCCACCCAGCCTGTGGTATGGCATGTTGTTATGGCAACCCAAACAGACTAGTGTAACTGTCATCCATCTCTGTCTCCTTCTTCTCCACAAATTGGATTTTAAGGAGGGGTGATAAAATATTCTTTCTTTCATCACAGAAAATGTTCTTTTCTTTTTATGACAGAGATAGCTGTGCTGTTTTAAAAATCCTTTTTGTGACATAGATTAAAAAATATTTTAAAAAGAAGAAAAAGTAACTTATTCCCCTTCAAATTTTGTGATTAATTCATGAAATCCCACTATCAACATAAGATTAAACAAGTGTAAAGAGCTTTCTGGATTTCCATGTGGGAGAATTGGAGTTTATTTTTCAATGATATATTAATTAGGTATTACAGCATTATAGGGTATAGAAAACCTAATTTAAAATCTTGTCATATTTTTCAAGTCTTACATCTTGACATTATGCTCTTACTTAGATTTATATAAAATTGGTCTCTGGGAATGGTACTGAAAGCCTTTTATTAAAATTTGGATCCCAGGAAGACTTCTAGCTAAGAAAGTCTTCACATTCTGTGAACTCATTTGCCTGTAGAGGTTTTAGTTGACTTTAAGCTCAGTATATGTCAACCAGGCTGAAAAGTAAATGCCCATGAGAATGAGAAGACAAATCGCAGACTGGGAGAAAATGTTTATAAAAGACATACTTGACAAAAGTTCTATTATCTAAAACATACAAAGAACTTTTAAAACTCAACAATAAGAAAACAAACAACTTGATTGAAAAATGGACCAAAGAACTTAACAGATACCTCACCAAAGAAGATAGAGTGATGTCAAATAGGCATGTGAAAAGATGTCCCACATCATGTCATCAGGGAAATGCAGGTAAAAATAACAGTGAGATATCACTGCATACCTATTAGAATGGCCAAAACATCAGTAATATGATTAATCTGTCATCCTCTTAAATAAATACCCTCCCTACAGATTAGTGCAAGTGTAGGGAGAACACTGGATTAGAAATCAGGAGACTTAGATTTTTAGCCCTATTCGTTTTAAAATTTACCTCGCTGACTTTGGGCCGGCTTTGGGATATCACTTGTCAAGAGAGAAAATTGGACTAGATGACATTAATTACTTCTTTCAGTGCTAATGCTCTATGATGCTGTCATATTATAGATAACTTCTGGTAGACTGATTAATGCCTACCAAGTGAAAACTGGCCGTTACTCATTTAAGAAGTTAACGTTGAGTATAAATCTAAATACTGATTTTTTCATCCTCTCATTTTCTACTACCCAATCCCAACTGCTTCCTTTCCTAAATGTTTCAGAAAAGACACACTTATGACATGTGTGTATGTCTTCTAAAGTAAGTTAAATATTACCCAAATTTAGGCATCAAAGGACTAATGCTCACATTGCTAATCATCATGTCACTTACTAAAACAAGCTATGTTTGAAATTATTAATGACCCATGTCTTATAAACATACTTTGAGATCATGCACTGTGATTTCGTTAAGTGGTTGCTCTCTGGGTTGATTAAATTTGGGAGTGGAGCTGACGTCACCCTGAGCCAGATTTCATCCACATGTAAACTTGCTTCAGAAGCCCAATTTTATGATACCCTCAACCTAAGTTTTTAAGTGTAAATATCAAGTGTTACACAACATATGGTCAATATTTCTCTAATTAGAACTTAGGCCTTTATATTTTGACAGTAAAATGCCAAGAAATATATTGAAGGCAGTAATATTATTTCAGGAGTCCAACATGGCATTTTAAAGCACAGGGAGATACTTTCCTAGAGTCTAATTTAATAAGACATGGTTGAGCAGATGGAGCATAAAAAGACAAGTTGTGCTCTAGTTTATTTTCTAAGCAGTGCTAGTTTCTCATGAACTAATCATTCCATTGGGCTTTGGGAAAACATCAGAAAATCAGAACTGTAAGAGAAGGTGACAGTAAATTAAGCATATTGCAAAACATTACAAGTAAAGTGACATTTAAAATCATGAGGTCTCTTAAGGAACTACTAATTTTGTTAATCAACATGATATGGCTTTAGAAAGTAAATTATGCTTAAATGAGGCTTTGATGTGACTCTAATCCTTTAAATTGCTCCCAGAGCATGTCCACACTGATGACAGAATTATGAAAATTTTGCTGGATGTTGTGTAATCTAAAAGTTTAATGTCAGAAAGAGAAAGACAAAAATTCCCAAGCTAAGCTATTATGTATTGAATGATGTATAAATGAAAGGACCCCAAAGCCTCTGCATGCAGCTCTAAAGTCAGGAGTCAAGCACACATTTTCTCTGCAGTTGGGTAAGAAATTTTCCTTTTCTCTCTACTATCTATCTCATCATAAGTGTTAGACATGTAAGGGCTACATGCTGAGGTTTAGGAGGAAAGATAAAAACTGAGTGGAGAGGAGAAGTAGCATACTGGGGGATAGAAGAAGCTGGAGGGGCCAGATCTCCCTTCTGGGAGGTGTCCTGCATAACCCCAGGACTAAAAGATGGTCCCAGTGACTTATCTCTTTGTTGCTGCCACTTTTAGTCTTGGGCACCAAGATATTGTGAGACAGTGTCCAGTGGATTAAAATATGTATAATTGGAGTCCCCAAAAGGGAATGAGGCATAAAAGTATTTAAAGAAATGACTAAAAACTTTCCAAATCTGATGAAAAGTACAGATTCTGTTTTCTCCCACAAATGAACTGAATCAGAATTTATTGGGTAGGTCTATATCTCTGATTAAAAAAAAAAAGAAAATGAACCACTGGAGATAGATGAGTGAAGCAGGAAAATGAGGAGTGTCTTTGAAGGAAACCTGTAACTCTGAGCTGAAAGAGAGGAGTGATCTGAATCCCGAGGGTTTACCATCTTAGAGTAGATTATCCTGATTTTGTGCTCAACACATACACACAGACACACAAACATGCCCTGTTGTGAATTAATTCCAATAAGTAAAATTTAATTAAATCTTTGAAGAAAAAGTGAAGTTTCCCTCAAAAATCCCATACAAGGTCTAGATGGACCCTTCTCCTCTTTGTCTCATGGCCTCAAGCTGTAGTGGAGTGGATGGACTATATTAATGTGGATGAATAATTAACACTATTATAATTAATAATGAAATGGTCTCAGGGGAAGACATGCAAATTTCAGATAAGCAGGTTGTAGAGTTACTCACTTTAGCATGAGCAAACTGAAATGATACAGCGGGGTGACTGTGCAAATACAACAGTACCCGTTTGTCTAACAGGGAAAGGAAGAATAGAGAACACAGGTAGAGTACCTGGTTGAAGATAAAATACAATCTAAGGACAAAATAAAATTCGTCATTTACATATTGCATTATAAAGAAATTAACAAGAGGACAAATTTGATAAATCAATAGATTGAAGTCTAAGATGTAAAACACCAAAATAAAATCTAAAGAGAATTTATAAAATTGAGGGGAAAAAAATCCTTTGGTACAAATTCCAATATTACAGAACTAAAGATATGAATTAGAAATAGTATGCAACAAAACAAACTGCATTAAAATTGAACTGAATTATTTCAAGGAAGAAAGTCTTAATATAATTACCATGAACACATAAGAAATAAAGAGATCAAAACAATAGGACAGACATACTATACATGACAGAGAAAGAACACAGATATGGGAAAAAATTGTTTTGCTAAATTATGGAACATATTAATAATAATAATATTAAAATATAATAGAAAATAAAATTTCTTAAATAAAATAGAAAATAAATTCCTTCATAACTGAATATGAAGATTGAAAAGCACATCTAGTTAAAATGTTACAGAATAATCAATAACAAGACATGCCTTAGTTAAATTATTGAGATTTAAAGAAAAATACTTCATTCTTTAAGCACCATAGTAGAGAGTGAAAGTCACCTTCTGTAATGAAAAAATAGCTTATTGTATCATTGTCCTCAGCAATAGGCAAATGAGCTAACAAAGTTTGGAGAAAAGAGAGAACCAAAAATACTTTAGCTGGCCAAGTTGATTTTTATTTGTTAGGTAAATGGGCTAGAATTCTCAAATAAAAAAGCAAGCAAATTCTTTCAGAGACTATCTTGCCAGCTCCTTACATTAGTGAAAACAATACAAAATTATAAACAGAGCTGATACACTGTATGTCAAAATTTAAAGGATCATGCCTAAATATATATATGTATTTAACATATGTAATTAAATGTAATGTATAATTATTAATATTTTATATATTTAATATATGTTATATATATTTTAGGTATAATCTTATATAAAACAAGCTAGAAACTATAAAATGAAATATATTCTCTCGTCCTACCTTGATAAATATACTCCTCAGCTGTCAGGTTTAAATTAGGAATTTTTTAACTCCTTAGAGTAACAAAATACAACATGGTTGTACAGCAAAAGCCAGCCCTAATGGCCCAACGACCCTTGTAAATGGTACCGTGAGGGGCCCCATTTGTATATGTACGGATATCTTAGAGCACATGTACAAGTTCTCTCCGTACTTTCACAAAAACACCCCCCATCTCTGGGCCACCCTTTAGTCTAGGTGTAGTGGCCTGGCCCTCTTTCAGGAGAACAGACCTGGGAAGATGTGTGTATCTTTGAAAACAGGCTCAAGGGTGTTTGGACAGAGTACGCTGGACTCCCAGGTACCCCAGTTGTGATCTAGAATAGACACAAGCATAAAGTCCTGGACCTGTAAACCTTTTGTTCCTTGGGGAAAGACATGAGTTGGGATCAGCTACTTCAAGCTCCTTGAAAGTACAGGGCTTGGGTCAGGAGCACCTCTTGCCCTGGTCTAAGTGTAGTACTGGTGGCCAAAGCACCCATGAGTTATTCTTGAAGAAACTACTGAGGATGAAATCCTGCCAATCAAAAAATAAATAGGGAAAACACTAAAGGATTAAACCCGCATTCAATTCCAAAAGATGATGGAGGAATGCCTGCAGCATTTAGCAATAAAGGGACTCAGCCAATTAACCTTTTTCCCTTCAACATCTTTTTTTATCTAGTATAAAAGGCAACAGACTGGTCTTTTCAAGCACATACAAATTCATAGAATACAGGAATTAAGGGTCTTTATTTTAAAAAATAAATGATTAAATCCATTCAACCAATAAATGAAAAACAGAAGTGTGGTAAAAGGCCTAGTGGTTATCGTTGTATCCATTTAAGATAGAAAATTAGACTAAATAACTGATGGAATTATGGCTGTAGAACAGAAGATAAATAGTATAAACCCTGTAATACAAAAAATTATGTAACCAAAATTAGGGGGTGGGGAGTGAAGAGTGAGGAGTACTAATTTCCTCATTTTAAAAAAGTAGAGTCAATTTTTCTGCCTAAAATTGAAACATGTTATTTTTAAAAAAATCATAAGTCTAGATATTTAATGTTGCTTCATGTCTGTTTCTTACTCATAAAAAAAGTTAAGAAATTATATACTGAAATGAAGAAACATGTATTTAACGTTCAGCAGTTTCTTTAGCTCCCCTTAGGTTTCTTCTCTGTTAAATGAAAAAAAAATCTAATACTTTCTTTTAAAAAGTAGCATATATAAATTGATCAACTTTTATAAAATTACTTTTGTCTTTTGATTATTTTGTCGGTCTATCAATCAATCATCTACCTTCTTACTTACCTACTGATATGTTTACTTATCCATATTTCTGTCTACCAACTTCTTTATCCATCTATCTGTCCATTCCTTGATCTGCCCATCTTCATCAAGAGATGCCTAGAATGATAATCATTTAATATAAATTATGCAGTGTTATTTCAATTGTTTCATTAATTTCTTGATTTCATTATAACGTAACAACCATGTATAAGTTTCACAGAACAATGAAATTGTTCTTTGAGGTAGCTAGGTTTGCAAACCACCGATGCAGAATATTTTGGATGAGAAAATTCTCAGTGGAAGTTTTTTGCAGAGGCAGAGGCCAAAGGAAGGGAAAGAATAACAATGAAGAAAGAATAGGATCATTGATCTAATTGTCAAGAGCCTATGTCAAACTGAAGGCTAGACTTAACCGTCCTATTGATATCCACCTACAGATCAATCAGATATCCCAAGTCTGCTTAGAATTTCAAGTGAGTCTCAAGAATTGGAGTTTAAGTGGAATATTACCTGCTGGTCTTTATGTTTAGCCAGCAATCTTGCATGGGAAGGAAAACAGGATTCAAATGCCAACTTACAACACCCTCATATTTCTTATTCTCTCCATTTGAGTTTGGATGCTGAAATCTACAGTGGACACAGAGATGGTGAAAACATTAACCTGTGAGATTTCTAAAGAATGCAACAGGGAGTGCATCACCCCATGGGAATCTCTGTAAGGCCCTTTATATTGTAGGGTAATGGCTCTAAGATCCGCCATGCAATTAGTTCTTTTTTTTACTCGGTAAAGAACAAACTGAGAATAGAGACATCAGGGGAAATGCAGGAAAGCCAAAGGTCCTGAAACACATGGGGAGAGTCAGCAGGCTTCTGGCTGACAGGGAATTACAGAAAGCAAGAGACCAAAAAAAGACTTGGAATGATAGAAGCAGAAAAAGAAGAGAATTAAGCCAGGGACCTTTGGGTTTAAATCTGCAAGGAATGAGACTGCCAAAATAAGTTGGACTGAGAATTTCAAATGACATCTCTATTCTTTAGATAAGTGCATCTGGCAGCTCCATTTTTGAAACTAAATTTTAGTTTCAGAAGATGTGGGGGTTTTTATAAGACATACTAGATCCTACCAGGTGAAGTTGTAGTTTTCAGCAGTCTTACGGAGTGCAGCCTGACAGTGACTTTACAGTCCCCGCTGATTTTCCCTAGGGTCAGATAGATTTGGGTTTGAGTTGTGCCCAGTCACATTCTCATTGTGTGAACACTGGGCAAGCTTCCTCTGCAGATTCACTTTTCTCATCCAGAAAGTAGGAATAATATTCTAGGGACGTAGCAAAGATTAAACGAGTTGATATTTATTAAGTATTTATCCCAGGAAGCATTCAACAGCAGATCTTATTACATTTATTATCATTAAATACATCTTTGTGTCACTGCTCCCTTCTTAAATTCTTTCTCTCTTGTTCCATTGCCCTGAGATAAAGTCAGACTCCTTGACATGTCTTACAAAGCCCTTCTGGCTTTTGCTTATTTTGCCAGACTTCCATAAAAAACTAGAAATACTTTTCACAGTCTTGTCAAAGAGAAGTTCTTCCAATCCACAGTGAGCCACTGTTTGCTCTCATCTCCTTGGCCTAGAACACTAGTCCTCAATCTCATCTTTCTCCATCCTACTCATAGGTGCCATTTCCTCCTGGAAATTTTTAGACAGTCCCTATACTGGGTTCTATAACCACAGAGCTCCCACGGGGCACTGTGTTTTGTCCCTCAGTTCACTTACCAGTCTTAATTATAATTCTTTGTTTCACCGTCTCTTTCTCTCTCTCTCTGAGAGCAGCTTATTCTCCATTACCTCTCACAACTGAAGATAACATTGGGCATCTTTTAGGAGCTTAATCATTCTCTGCCAATGCTGTCACATCTTAGAAACTTACATTATGGCAAATGCAATTTTTTTCTATTTTCCAATGTACTATTTCCTTTAGACACAACCTACAGATGTATGGACTGGCTGACAGGAGAAAAAATTCCTGCATCACTACCAGGCATATATAGAAGACTTAGTCCATGTAAATAATTAATTATTAAACACAATGGATGTTAGTTAATCCCAACATTGTCTTTGTTTAGATTTATTTGTAATTTAAAAGGGCAATGAACATTTAACATAAAGTCATGAATCCTAAAGAAATGTTCTGACAGGGAACTATATTCAGTATCCTGTAATAAACCATAATGGAAAAGGATATGAAAAAAATATATATGTGAGAAACTAATTCACTATCCTGTACATCAGAAACTAACACAACATAGTAAATCAACTATTCTTCAATAAAAAATTTTTAAAAAGAAAAGAAAATGTCTGATCAAGACCGCAAAATGTTATTTCCCAGATATTCATGGTAACCAGGAAAAAAGGAGGAACTCAGTTCTTATTGTAATGATATTTTAATCAATGTTACAGAATATTGTTAATATTTCCTTTCAAGTTGTTGTTTTCAAATTATTTGATTTACCTTATTTTTCTTTATATAAATAAGACCTTGATTTACTCCAGCTCAGTAGAAGCAAAAAAGAGGAAGCTGTATGGATTAAAAATGAACACTTTTGCTCCAGGGCAGTGTGAAACCTTCAATTTGGAAAGAAGTTTAAAGAAGAAACACACTATCATTTTCCTTCACATGGCACCCAATACTCTTAATGCACCTGTACTCTGGTCAACAAATATGTGGTGGTATTTTCCCTCTGTAAGCAATTCAATGGTATCATTTGTGTGTTCTGTAAATTTAGTTCAGTTCCTATACTGTCTATCTAGAGATACTGCCAGATCCCTCAGGTTAAGGGTTCAGTCCCACAAGACTACCTCCGTTTCAAATGCCAGTTGCAGTTTCTTTTAACACTGTCTGATAGTTTTTGGTGTACAGATCTTTCACTTCCTTGAGTAAATTTATTTCTAATTATTTTATTGTTTTTGACATTATTATAAATGGAATTGATTTCTTTATTACGTTTGCAGATGATGCATTGTTAGCAAATAAAAATGCTACTGATTTTTTGCATGTTGATTTTGTATCCTGCAACTTAATTTGTTGATAGATCTAATAAGTTTTTTGTGAAATCTGTAGGATTTTCTGCACATAAAATCATGTCATCTGCAAATAGAGACAATTTTACTTCTTCCTTTCCAATTCTGGTCTCTTCTGTTTCTTTTCCTTGCCTTATTGCTCTGACTAGGACTTCCAGTACTGTGTTGAGTGGGAGTGGTGAGAGTGGGCACACTTGTGTCGTTTGTAACCTTAGAAGAAAAATATTCAGTCTTTCAATAAGTGTGTCATTAATTGTGTCATTAATTAATGTCAATAAGTGTGACATTAATTGTGGGCTTGCTTGTCATATATGGCCTTTATTGTGTTGAGGTACATTCTTTCTATACCCTATTTGTTGAGAGTTTTTACCATAAATGGATGTGAAATTTTGTCAGATGCTTTTTTTTACATCAATTGAAATTTGATTTCAATTTACAATATAAATTTTATTGTTCATTCTACTAATATGATATATCATGCTTATTGATTTGTGTATGTGGAACCATCCTGTGCCCAGGAATGAATACCATTTGTTCATAGTATATGATCATATACACTGTTTAATTTGATTTTCTGGTATTTTGTTGAAAATTGTGCATCTATATCTATCAGGGATGTTGTCCTGTAATTTTCTTTTCCTGTAGATCCTTACTCAGCTTTAGTATCAAAAGAAATGCTGGCCATTTGAAATGAGTTTGGGAGTATTACCTCCTCTTCAATTTGTGAATTTTCTAGTTGTTGTTTTGTTGTCAGTTTCTAGTTTTAATAAATTATGGTTAGAAAAAAATGCACATATGATTTCTAACTTCTTAAATTTGCTAAGACTTGCTTTGTGGCCTAATATGACCTGAATCAAGAAGAACTGTGCAGAGTTCCCTGGCCAAATGGGACCCCTGGATTGGCTCTGCAAATGGGCAGAGCCACTGGCTGGGATCTCTATTTGGCACTGCTGGACGAGGAACTCAGTCTGCACATATCTGTGCACTGATTGCTATAAGCCCCACCCCCTTTTCTATCCCAATTTGATCCAGTAGTCAAGCCTTACAGATTCCCTCCTAATCCTCATGGGGCAAGACCCGAATGGGACTCCCAGAAAGAGACCCACAATGCTGGGGGAACTGAATGTTCATCTTGGGCTCTCATTTTCCCACTGGAGAAGTCATGGACCCTGGGAGAGAGGGCCCACTTCCTCCAGCACTATGCCAGTCTGGGGGAGGGGCAATTGAGTTAGAATGTAGCTGTTCCTCTTATTCTTCTAATGCAGTCCTTCTCATCTGTGGTCCAGAGGGGTGCTTCAGCCTCACTGCCCTGTACTGGGATTTTCATAGTGGTGTCTTGTCTATGGATAGTTGCTGGTTGGATGTTTGCTTGCTTGCTTGCTTTCTTCTTTACGTCAATGTACATATATTCGTTTTCATACTCCTTTTCACCATAAGCTACTATAAGGTATCAAATAAAGTTCCCTGTGCTATACAGTATAAACTTGTTTATCTATTTTATATATACCAGTCAGCATCTGCAAATCTCAAACTCCCAATTTATCCCTTTCCACCCCCTTCCCCCGGTAACCATAAGTTTGTTTTCTATGTCTGTGGGTTGGTTTCTATTTTGTAAATAAGTTCATTTGTCTTTTTTTTTTCTTTTAGATTCCACATGTGAGTGATATCATATGGTATTTTTCTTTCTCTTTCTGGTTTACTTCACTTAGAATGACATTCTCCAGGGCCATCCATGTTGCTGCAAATGGCATTATTTTTACTGGCTGAGTAGTATTCCATTGTATAAATATACCACAACTTCTTTACCCAGTCATCTGTGGATGGACATTAGAAGAAAGGTTTTAATCAAGGTTCTGTCATCTACTTTCTCTGTAACCTTGGACTTAGCTGTCTAGGTTCTTTCCTGCAAAGTGAGGGGCCTGGAGTCTATGATCACTTAGGACATTTTTTATATGAGTGATTTCATTGTATAAGGAGGTCTTGGAGCTCTCAGAGCTCATAAATAATAGAAAGAAAGCTTAATTTCTGTGTTAGGCTTCTTATTGCAGGATATGGTGCATTTAAGAAATTTTTCAGCAGAAATGAAGAAAAACTACTTAGATTAACTCCTAGATCCAAGTTTTGTTGACTAGAATTTATATGCCTGGTTAGAAATTTGAATAGCATTTTCCTGTGCAGTTTTAGATTATAAAATGGGCACTGGATTTGTAATTTACAAATATATACATACTTTTCTTTATTTTTTGAAATTACTTAATATCTATTCATCTATCTATTATCTATTTATATGTATGTGGGTATGTATAAACAAATATACATGAAAATATTATTTTAATATTACAATGCAACTCCTGTTTAGGTAAAAAGTTCAGCTTTTCTGGAAATCACATTGCTCCTCTTGATGGGAAAAAAGGGAACTTTGTTTATTTTTAGTGATCTTGTTAGTAAAAGTATGAGCATTTGTAGTTTTTGCAAATCAACCAGATTTGAGAAGCAGGTCTTAAATTTGAGGAATAGAGTGAGTACTAACACTGAAGTCACTGAAAATCATAAGTTCTAGACTATCCAAGAAAGTTTGAGAAACAGACAGTTTTGTCCCATTGATTTCTTTGTGATCCCAAAGAGCTGTTAGGAGAGAGAGGACAACATGATGTTAAGAAGGAAGCTATAGTCTGATTCTGCTTGCTAAGGGGATAAAGGAGAAAGATATTTTACTTGTTGGGAGGTAAACAGAGTTAAGAACAATTCTGAAAGCTGGAAGCTACACAACCTAATTTTGAACTAGAGACAGAAAAGCATCTCTAAAGCCATTATGAGTGTTATCCATCCATATAGTAAAAATTAGTAAGTAGCCTATATAGAGGAGGAATTGGAGATAAAAAGACAAAAAGTCCCAGACCTCAAGGGGTTTAGGAGTTGGAGGACAAAGACAGTAAATAGACAAGGACATAAAGTGTAATAGATGCTGCAATAAAATCACATTTAGGGAAAAAGGAAGAGCCTCAATAGTTTAAAAGCCCAGTCAGCAGTACTTTGTAAAGCACCCTGGCGATTTTAGTATTCTGCCAAAGGTAAGCACAACTGGATAAAAAGACATTTAAGAGATGTATCCAATGTTTATTTGCTCCAGAGTAGTAGGAAAAAGAGCAACTCATTTCTGATTGGCATGATAATTTTTATTGACTTCAGTGGACAGATTTGTAATTCTTTTTTTCTTGATTTATGAAGATAATGGTTTTTCCTATAATTTGTCTTAAGGATTCTAGTTGTCTCAAATGGTTTTTAACTATCATAAATCTGTCTAAAATTATCTTACCAAAGTCTGTGCCGTATGTGTCCATGCATGTGTAAGATCAGGTGTATGAAATGATCATCCAGTAAGGGGATAAATGAGCTAACATAGTACAATTAGAATAATAAGCCTCTATGGCTTTCTAAAGTGATATGGCAATGCCGTAAACTCTTCATGACTGTAAACAATCAGGTATCTCCTAACAAGGAACAGATTAAAAATTAAACCTGAAAATTGAAAACAGCTCATCAAAACGATACATAACTGAGAGCACTGTAAAAATGAAAACACAGATAAACTAAGGTTTAGTTACTTTAAAGGATGTTGGCCGGGGATTGACCACTCAAAGCTTTAGAAGATGATTCATTAGACTGTTCTGCCTGGTAAACTTCTGTTTCACCTCATAGACAGCCACTGTGATTTTCCTCCAAAGTTGTTGTTATCTTTCCCTTTTCATGAACCTGTCCTCAGAGTTACAAGTGTTTTCTCTCATCTGCTCTATAGCAGGTAAGACAGATGCTGCAAGTGATTGAGTCTCGGGCTTGTTACCCTTTCTCGCTACTATCAGCTGTGTAACATTTTGTCCTTTCTCTAATTAGCTCCAATCAATGTATTCGTGTCCCAAATTATTAGTCTCTTCTATGAATACTTTCCTCTATCCATATCTTGAAACCGAGGTTAAGCATGCTATCAGTACAATAGGAAATTAAAAGAGAAAAAACAATAAATATAAAAGCTGTTTGAAGTTTCAGCCCATCATTCAAGGAGATCAGGATTCCTCTGAAAAAGAGAATGACTTTCTCATTTTCTGTCTCTGCAGTTTTCCATCTCCATCAAGACCGCGAGGTATTTTCAAGCTCTTGCCAAAGTGACTATTACTTCCTGCTGGAAAACCTATGGATTCCTCCTCTTCTTACAAAGTTTCTTCTTAATATCCGCATTTATCTCAATCAGTATCTCACCCTCAGAAACTCCTGAAAGTAAATGAAGCTGTTTTGCTGTTTCACAGTTGGAGCCCCTGGAGCCTGAGTCAGGACAAACACTTTCTGTCCCGTGTGCCCCACCATTAAATCTTCTCTCTTCTCTGTTTTGGAACTTTTCAGGTCCAGGTAGTCACCTGTACTAGTGCAATGCAGCAACAACATTGTCTTCTGCATCCCTTTCTAGCAGCACTGGGCGTTGAGTCTGGACTCTGTTGGGGGCATTTATGGTGGTTTGCTAAGAACCTTCTTGTCTTCTTAGATTTCTTCTTCCAGTCGTACTCTATAATGCATAATCCCTAGTAGCAACATTGTCTTTATTTCCATGTCATATCCTTCTAGCCTGTGATTTAATAATCAACCTTTCTTTTGAGGAGATTCTTCTTCCAGCTCATTAGCCGGGTTTCTTTTCTATTCTTTTCTTTTCTATCTGTCTGCTAATCCTGACTTGACTGCAAGACCAAAGTATATATTTTTTCCTCCATGAGGTTTTTTTTTTTAATTGAAGTATAGTCAGTTACAGTGTGTCAATTTCTGGTGTACAGCATAATATCCCAGTCATGCATATATACATATGTTGGTTTTCATAGTCTTTCACTATAGGTTACTATGAGATATTGAATATAGTTCCCTGTGTTATATGGAAGAAATTTTTAATCTGTTTTATATATAGTAGTTAGTATTTGCAAATCTCTCAAAGTATATTTTTAATGTGATTCTTTTCCTTTTTGAGTCTGAGAAATCTTGATTCCTAGGGAGGGTTTTCAAGAGACAAACATCACTCAACTTTCTTAACTTTTGGATCCGAAATGTTTCCATAAGTTTTCTCCACCTTCATTTAGGAGATGCTGTTACCCTCATGTTACCTGTTTATTTTTAAAATACACTAATCATGGTCTAAAGTCTTGAAATCTACAATGCTCATCAAAAACAGTCAAGAGAAAATTTAGAGAATAAATGGTGATTGTGTTGGGGGAAGTGAAGGGATTTTAAAATCTATCAACCTGTGGATATACTGCACAAATCCAAGTGTAATCCGAAATTTCACCCTCTAGTGACTAGGAATATCTCCTCTAACCCCTGAGACCTAAAGTCTGTACTGAAACGCAATAAAAAGTCCATCTCCTAATACCTTAAAACGTCTCTGTGCTTAAACCCTGCTTTCATTTTTTTTTAATTGGTACTTGGGATGACACTGTTTTAAATAATCAAAAACTTACATCAGCTGTACTTGGACCAGAAGCTGTGGTCAAGCTGCTGTAAACTCACCAGTTCAAAAAGTCCCCATATTTCACTGTGATCCTTGATCCTATTAGCATTCCTTGGTGGGTTTTTTGGTTGTTTTTGTCATGTGGTTTTTTGCTCAATGCCCCCATGAAAAGATTAGAGAACATGAAACATTTAGCCCTCCTATCACACTGGTGCTAACCAGTGGAATATAAACATAATGATAGTGGGTAGGGCTCAAAATATTGGCTTTATTAATGGCTGGGGAACATCCTCAAACCTCAAAATACAGAGCTATAGAGTCAACAGTACCGAAAACTGCTGCTTGATTTAAAGCATGTGCTACCAACTTTGCTCCCTTGACTTCTAGCTGTAAAGCTAAAAAAGCAGTCAAACTGGGTCTTCCAGCAGTTTCAAGGTCTGTTTGTTCTAGAGGTTTGCAAATTTGAGTTGCGTCAGAATCACCTGGAGGGCTTGTAAGACCGCATTGCTGGGCCTTACCCCCAGGGATTTTGGTCCAGTAGGTCTGGGGCAGGAATGGAGAATTTGCATGTCTAACAAGTTCTCAGGTGATGCTAATGCAGCTGGTCTAGTGACCATACTCTGAAAACAGCTGATTTACTTTGTTAAAACTAGAAGGGTAAAGCTGATCAACCACCGCGCATGACAGCCATCCAAGCGAGAGACTTTTGAGTTACTTTTCCAATGCAGTAATCCCGCCCCTACCGCCCTACTCTCCGCCCTAGAAAACGTGGCCCCGTGGATATCAGATTCAGCTGATTTCACCCATCAGGAAGGTTATTCTCCCTCCTAGTAGAGGGAGCAAGGAAAGAGGATGAAACGAGAGGCCGCAAGTACGTGCTCAAAGTTTGCTGCTTTCTGAGGGATTTGTAGTTTTGTTGCCGTTTTGAGGAGGAGAGAGGTCAAGTAAAGGTTTCTCATGAACCATGAAGAGCAGTGTTTAAAGTTTTGCTTCTTGAGGAATTAGTTGTGGGAGAAGAACAGAAGAACAGGCATTCCAGAGGAGCCTACAAGACTTTTTGAAGGAGCACAGGACTCTTCCTTGTGTGTTTCGTGGGAAAATGTGTGATTCCAGAAGATTAGAGGGTTTGGAGACCACTGGATTGCCCAAAAGTGAGTAAGGCTTCTGTACTTAAGGATCTTACACTGATGTTTATTAACTGTGTTATCTTGGGAAAGTCAATTTCTTTAAGCCTCTGTTTTCTCATCTGAGAAAATGGAATAACCTTCCTCTGAAAAGGCTGTTCGTGGATGTTAATGAAACAATTCTCTAACAATGCTGAGTACGTTGCCTGGTCTGTAATATGCTTAGTAGGCACAGTGAGCGCTAGGGACACGTGAGAAATCAAACGCAAAAAGAGCTTTAAAGAGTGTATTAGTTTCCTATTGCTGATGTTATAAGTTACCACAAATTTAGTGGGTTAAAACACCACACATTTATTATCTTATAGTTGGGTAGGTTAGAAGTTTGCTACAGGTCTCATTGGGATAAAAGCAAGGTATCACAGGGCTGTGTGCCTTGATGAAGACTCTAAGGAAGAATTCATTTCCTTGCCATGTCCAGCTGCCCCTGTTTGTGGCTAATGGTCTTCTTTTTCATCTCCAAAGCCAGCAACATAGCATCTCCATAACGCTGCTTTTTATCACCACATGTCTTTCTTTGACTTTACTTTTCTCCCTACCAATGTGATTGTATTGGTTTCATCCAAGTAATTCAGGATAAACTCATGATTTTAAGGTCAGCTGACTAGCATCCTCAGTTCAAACTGTAACCTTATTTGCCTTGAAACCTAACATGCTAACAGGTTCTGGGACTGAGATGGATATCTCTGGAGCTGGGGGGCATTATTCTGCTTTCCACAGGAGGGAAAGATCATTATCATTGTGTCCCATGAATATGTTTGAGATACGAAGTTTTATTCATTTATTCATTTACCAGAATATATTAAGCATTTATATTTATTTCATTAACCACTGGAGGTACAGGATGAATAAGACTCTTCCTTAAAGAAGCCTGGAGTCCACTAGTGTTTTATAGACTCGTAAATAAGTGAAATAGTGGGAAATATTACAATGGTGGAGCTAGAAGAGGACTCAGTGAGGAAACGGTCCATTCTATTGTGAAGAGACTTGGGAGGACTTCAGGAAAGGGTAGACAGGAAAGATGCTTGATCCTGAAAAAAATTATGCACACATTAATGGGGAGGTAGAAAAATGTCCCAGACAAAAGATGGAGAGAGAGCACAATGACGTCCATATGGGGGCTGCCTGGAAAATTGCAAGTAATTCAGCAGAAAAGGAACATGCAGAGAGAAAAGGCTGGACAGTCGATAGAAATCAGAATCTCAGTTTGTCTACTGGTCTTTGGGCATAACCTTGCATTGCCTGCATTGTAGCAGTTTGGCTTTATCTTAAAGCCTGTGGAGGACAATAGTGCTAATTAGAATGAAGCCAGATTACAGAAGCCCTTGGATTGCATGCTGAGGCTTCCTCCTGTTCGTGATGATCTCTCCCTCATCTGATTCAAATCATTTAATTACTGATCATCAACCATATGCCAGCCACATGATACTGCTTTATCCTGGAGAGAAAGGAAAACACTATCTTTGACCTTGAGTATTGTCAAGAAGACAGAAAATATAATTATGGCTTATTGTGGTAAGTAATGGAAATGAGATGTCCATATGTGAATTGGGTTTGGGTACTCACCACTGTTAATATTTTTGAAAGCAGCGGCCTATGCAGAGCGGTTGCTTATAAAATCAGTATTAACTCTTTCCTCTTCATTTGCCATAGCAATGGGAAATGGTTGCCATAGACAGCTTTGCATGTTCATTTATCTGGATATTTTTTAAAAGAAAATTCTTCAGTCACTGTCATTTTTTGGACTTTAATGTCTGTCTCAACACAGTTTCTTAGAAATTTCATGTACCTTTTCTTTTCTCTCCCTAAGATGTAACTTTGTAAGTTAATTTTCTTAACAGTAGCTTTGAAGGGAGGGTACAGCTCAGTGTTAGAGTGCATGCTTTGCATGCACAAGGTCCTGGGTTCAGTCCCCAGTACCTCTATTAAAAATAAATAAACCCAATTACCTTCTTCTCCCCCCCAAAAATAAACTGTAGCTTTGACACCCCTCTCCCCAAATTTAAAATAATGAAAAGTTGGTTTGAGAAGTGTAGTCTCCTGCAGCTGGGTTGCATTCTTAGGCTGCAGTGCAAAAGATCTTAGGTATTTCTATGTAATGTTAAAACATAATATCAGAGCTCTGAACTCCCTCTTTTATCTGCCATCCCTAGAAGTTTCCTTCCTAGAACAGACCTACATTTGGATTTTTCAAGGAAAGCTGTTCATTCTCATATTCTTCTACGAAGGACAGATGGGAGAAGGAGCAGACCTCATTGGTCCTCATAAACTATTATATAAAACAACTCCTTTGGGTCAACTTCCACTCTCTAGTCATTCACTTACATAGAGAGGACTCTGAGACCTTCCCAGGCTTTCTGCCTGGGTATCATCATCATCTTTGGTGACTTGACGGCTCACGTAGACCGTCTACACAGTCCTCGAGCCTAGCAATACCCAGCTTCTTCAATGGCACTGGTCATCCAGTCTCTCCCACCTCAGTCACATATCCCAAATGACTTACAGGGACTTTCCATCCCTAAAAATTGCCTTGCCTCTAAATCTTAAATCTCTGTTTGCAGAAACCATGTTTCCTCTTTTGGGTCCATCATCCAGTGTCTCAGTATATTTTTACCTCCTTTTCCCACTTAAGCTCATTTGCTTTTTGATACACAGCCTATTATATATACAGATATTTTTAAGAAAGAAATTTGATTGTAAAAACTATTGTAATACAGTTTTCCATCTGATTCTGGATCAGTTACATAACTTTCCATTTACTTATGTTTTAGGCTTGGTTTCTTGTATGCAAATGAAGAAATAGAAAGTGAAATCCTTAATGATTTCCTTCAAAGTCTGGTTAGGAAACAGTTTTAATAAATGGCTGGATTGCTGGTCTGGTTATCTTTACCCTTAGTCCTGTGGAAAACAGTCATCTACACTTCTAGCTACAATAATATGATCGATGTGAAGAATATATGACTTGGGATCAAACTTGGGTTTGATGGTTGCATTTCCCACTTATTATGAAATCCTGAACAATTTTACTTTTCTGAAGTTGTGTTTCCCTCGTAAAATCTGGGAAGACAATAGTTCTCCATTCTATTGTGAAGGAATGATTAAGATAATCCCATAGAATGCATTTAATAACTCCTGGTACTTGGTGCAAGATTTTGAATTTGGTTTATGAGAGTAAAAAATTTTTTTTACCTTTTCCTCCAAATACTTTGGTCCAAATACATTAATTTTGCAGAAGTGTCCTATTGTTTCCAATACTTAGTAAAAAAGCTGTTTTGAAAATGCCATATTCTAGAAGGACAACTTATTCCTCCTTTAGCAAAGAACTTATTTTTTTAAATAGTTACAATACAGCTTAGCTTACAGTTTGCAAAACTCTTACCTCATTTTGATCTCACTTTGAGGTCAAATGAAAACTGTGGGTCCAAATTAAATTTAGTCTGAGGTCACAGCACCAAGTGTGTGTATTATTTTATAGTGTTGAGATCTTGAGGGTTGTTCCTGACTCCTGGCATTATTTAGGTAACAGGACAAGAGAACGATGCTAGAAATACTGCAAGCTAGAGACCCTCAGTCCTTTCCCTCTTGCAGACATCATTATTCGTCAGAGAGATGCTTTTGTTTACATATTTTAAACAAAGCTCTATTTGTCTACAAACTTGACAGAGATGTCTATTTAACACATTCTTGGAGTGAACAGCTTGTTTTCTGATAAGGGAAAGAATGGATCCCCTTTTTCCAAGCAAATAATGAATTTTATTACTTGACAGGTTTTCAGATTTCCTTTTCTCCTATCTCATTTTTCGTACCTGTAAATCAATAGTGGTTAAGATGAATCAGCACTCTCCTTTTCCCTCCCATTACCTCAGCCTGGCTTAGTCATTGCTAGAGCTGTCCCAGTGCTGGCGGTGATTTGCCTAAGTTGACATTCAAGTTGTGAGCTCAACTTCACAGCCCAGAAGCTGAGACTATTAACACCTGCACACAAACCCTGTCTTTATTCTAAATCTTATAGACTCCCTTACCTCCAGCTTCCTTGTTCTCTCTAAAAAAAAAAAAAAAATTTGTAAATATATACTTAATACTACTAGTACTACGCAGAGATCACTTTGGAACTGAGGCTTCACAACTTTCCAGCTCTAGCTTCTGGGCAAGTGATTTGTATCCCTCTCATCCTGTGCCCTCAACTTTACGTCTAATAGTAAGGACCATGAGACATTTTGTAAGAAATAGGCGAAATGTATGTAAAGCATATGACACAAGTATTGATGCTACGGGGTGAATTTGAAAATATAGGCCAGCATTTTTCTCCCCAGCTATCAGGAGTGAAGTAGGTACAGGGCATGGATGTGTGGAGTAAGAAGGGGAAAGGAGAGTATTTGAAGAAGTGCTTTCATTACCATAAGCTTTCTGAGGGTAAGAAAAATTGGTGCTCTTCCTGGTATGTTGGAAATTCATTTATTTAGCATAGATATATGGAGGGCATTTTAGGTGTCTAGACTCGGGATATATCAGTGTACAAAACAGACAAGATTCCTATCCACATGGAACTTAAATTCTAATAGATTTAGAAATCCATATTACAGTGATCTCCCAAGAACAATTTAAACGAGATGAACAGCAAAAAGGTAAGCTATCGATACTGAAGGAAAGGGACAGGCGAGTTTAGTCCCCAGCAGATGAGAGGTGCCAGTACAAGTCAAGAGACTAAGGGCAGCAGGAGTGCTGAGTGAGGGCGGGTGGAGGAAACTGCAGCCTAAAATATGCATGGGGAGGGCTACAGCCAAGGAGGAGCTGCAGGCCTGCTCAGTTCCCTCCAAGTTTTGAAAGGCTGGAGGCAAATGGCTGCCTGGCCATCATTACACAGAAGCAACAAGACAGGACCACCTAGAAAGATCATTTTGGAGGAGGCATAGTAAGAAATTGTACCTGGAACCCAACGGTGAGACCTAGGTGATAGGACTTGCTAAAGATACTTTGCAACCATATAAATCACCATGCTGAAATTTCTGGATGATGAGTTTGTTTGAAGATATAAGAGGCTTCCCATAACCTTACTCTGGAAAAATGGTTATCACAGCATCCTCTGTGAGGACACAGGAGATTGAAGAGAGAAGTCTCATCACCTCTTGTAGCCTTTGCTGAAAAGACTCTTCAAGCCTATCCCAGCAAAACGTGACTTGTTTGTAAGGGCCAACTTTTAATCTATTCTCAAACCTAGTTCTCTATGCTATTCATTTCATTTGGGAACCAGAAATATTACATCTATTAAATCCAAGGACTGGAGTAGAGGGTAAGAAATGGAATGGAACAGAGGACTTAAACATCTGTTTGTAGAAGTCAGCTGGCCTTTCTCCTTTCCCTGCTGTGTTGCTGTCAGTTAAGGGTTTGCCCTCACGAGAAAAAAAGGAGGGCTCTTCTCTAAGAGTCTAAACAAGGATCAAGAGAGAAGTAAGGCCTTCAGGGTGGGAGTCGGCACTCCCGAGCAACAGCCTGCATGTACGGCATAAAGGGGTCGCCCAGAGAAGTCACAGAAACCCTGCCTGCTTATTTGAAAGTGGAAAAGGCCCCAACATACACAGCTCATGATCAGCATTTTTTTTTTTTTACTAGCTCAATTCCTCATCAATGCACACTTTTTTTTTTTTTACCTTCTCTGGCTTTAAATGAGCATTTATGAGATTGAATTTTCCTTTCCCTTAATATATCAATCATACCTTTTAAAAAGATGGTTAACCTAGAGTTTAGAATATACATTTTAAACTAAGTCTACTTTAAAATAACACTATACTACCTTACGCAGTGCAGGAAACAGTATTCCCAATTCCTCAGTATCCTCTCTTAAAACATTGATGTCATTCATTTCACTTCTCTGTAAGGTATAATTACCCAATACATTGTGACTATTACTACTTTAAACAAATAGCTATCTTTTAAATCAGTTAAGGATAAGAGAATAATATATTTTATTTGACCTTCATTTTTCCTTTTATGACATTCTTCCTTTATGTAGATCCAAGTTTTCTGACTTAGATCATTTTCTTCCTTTGTCTCCTCTCTCCAGCCTTTGCAGATTTCCATCTCTCTGGAGCACCCACAGTGTGGTTGTGGATACACACCTATATACCTTCACACTTTAACTACATTGTGCCCTGCACTGTTCTTTGTTTCATGATGTAAGCCATGCTCCTCCAGCATGGTGGTGAACTCTCCAAGGCAGAGGTCCTTTCTTACCCATGTAGTGCTTGACACACAGGTGAGCATGTAAAAGACACTGGATTAACCCTGATTGATTATATCTAGTAGAAATACCATGTTATTGTAGTTTTTTTGTCATTTGGATAGTGCAGGAGTGTTGACAGAATGTCTCCAGTGATTTTATTGTTCCCGTTAGAGCGTCATTCCATGATATAGATGCTTCATGTGTGTAATTGTGACTATTTTAATGATACCTAGTAAGAATTTCTGGGAGCAGCTCTTAACCTAAGCTTCAGAATTCACAAGGATGAAAATGCACATTGGGGATGGTATGGGGGAAGTGATAGCCACTTCAGTCATCAACTCTTGGTGTTTGGAACAGGTCCTGCAACCTGCTGACACTTTGCCTTGTTGCTGAAAGGTGCTGTGATCAGGTAGAAGATAGAAGTAAGTCAACTTTTGCATTTTACATCTGTTCGCTTAAACTTACGCATTTCCTGGAAACTTTCATATAAGTTTGCAGAACAGAATTAGGAGGTATTTGGAAAAAAAAAAGATGTTGATTTCATCTGACTGATTTAATGCTCTCTGGATAACTGACTGGAGATTAAATACCAATGTTTAGATTGTACTTCTTTTTCATCTATTGTTACAACTGAGCATCATAATGTTGGCAGTTTTTTTGTATCATCTAGTGCCACTTGTTGAAGTATTTAATGATAGCCGTGATCTCTGAAGAATTTCATGAGCTGGGGTGAGTGCCTGTCCCTTTGGTAGTGTTAAAGGGCATATGATAAAAAAGTGATTTCACAGTCTGGTCCTGCTTTGCCCTGATGTTCCAAATTGTAGTCACATTAAGGAGAAATAGTTACCTTTTTATTGAATGGAGAGTGATGGGTGAAAAGTCACTTTAATTTTAGGTTGTTTTCTTTCAATATCTCAGGAGGAAATTAACTTTCTTAAACATGTGAGTTAGTGGAATTCATGGGCTTCTGTGCAATTCTTCATTCAGTGCCAACTCTGCTACTATCTGGTTTTGTATTTTACCCTGCTCAAGGCTTCATATTTGTATCTATGAAACTGGGTGGGGGGAGTGGGGAGGTAGTTTAGAATATTGTGATCTGGAAAGTTTCCATTTTCAGCTAAATATTGTACCCCATGAGCACCCACTCTGTACCACATCACAATTGCACAACACTTGAGAATTTGAAAAACTTTTTTTTTCATTTGCTTCTTCAGATAACTTCATAAAACAGTCAAGGTATATTTTATTATATCCATTTTACAGATAAGAAAGCTAAGGATTGCCATTCACATTGGTCATAAATTGAGAGCACTGCACAATCTTTAGAAGTGGGATAGACATGGTCTAGACACCTTAGTTCAAAGGATGCAGGATCTAAGGCTAATTTTTCCCTTAAAAAGATCTCCCCTTGAACAAAACCATTGACCCTTATTTCTATGGCTTCTAAATAAAGAAGAAAACCTTAGAATTTGGGTTATCCTAAGTACCAATGACAGTGTGACCCTTTTTGGGTTAAATCATTTGGCGTCTATGTTCATCAGCGACAGGGGGCCGGGCTGGGGTGTGGTGATATGGAGAGCTTTATCCCTATGGTTTGCTCTGCAGAAATGGTTTGCCCAGTCAGAAGCTGAAATAACATGCTTGTGACAGTAAATTGTGTTTCCACAAGGATCATAGGTTTGTGTTGGATGTTTAGAAATAAAGAGAACAAATCGGGCATTACTTACACCTTGAAATGAGAGGAGGGTAGTCTCTGGTGCCAGACTGATGGAATTCACATTCCACTTGCTACTTACCAGCTGTCTGACCTTGGAAGTCACTTAACCTCCATCTGCATCAGTAGTGTCATCAGTAAAATGGGCATAAGTGTTAAAAACCCCAGAAAGTTATTATAAAGAGTGAGTTAATATGTATGAAGTTCTTATGTCATTGCCTAGTATACAGCATGTGTTACATGGGTTTCCACTATTATAATAATAAGAGTTAATATTTATTGGCTGTTTCCTAGGTCATGCGTGAGTTCATGATTGCCATACATTACCTCATTTAACTTTGACTACTATCTCCGAGGTAGGGACTATTTTAATACTCACTTTGTAAGGAAGAAAACTATGGAGAAGTTAAATAATTATCCCCAAATTCACACAGCCAGTAAGTGATAGCACATCTCTTAAAATTATGCCCTCAACTTCTGTGCTAAAAATGGTTATTTTATACTAGAAGTAGCTTAGAAATAGACAAAGTGAAAGTAAGAGAGCATGCTGGGCTTTTAAGCTGGCAAAAGTAACCTCTACATTGCAAACTTTGTCTTAAACGGTTTGTCTTAAACATTATCAACAAATGGTTGATATTATTGCTGTAACCTCAGTCTATAGTATATGATTTCAGAAGAGTAACTTCTAGGTGTCCTTTTAAAAAAAACATAGTGACTGATTTCATTGTAACTGTACAGAATGAAAAAGAATGTTTAGCACTGATGATATATGATTTTAATGTTAAAAATGAGTTCTATTAGAATCAAAAGAAAATGTTGTCTCAGTATAGTACAGATGCCTGGAATAAATTTGGTTTGCAGTGAGGTGGGAAGATTCATCTATTTGTATTGATTCTTTCCACTGTGCGCCACATGTTAAAATGCTTTACAATGACCAGTTGTTTTTCTTACATCTCTATAAGCTTAATATTTCCATCATCTTTTTAGCAAGAATGATGCTTCATTGAGAATGCAGATGTTTCAAAATTTAAGAGAGGCTAGTGTTCTAGAGAGTATAAGCTTTGAAGAATTTAGATCTAGATTTTAATCTGAATATTCCTGAGCAAATTACTTAAACTCTCTGAATCTGTTTCCTTATTCATAAAAAAAAATAGAAAGAATTGCTTTAACTTCACTTAGAAAGCTGATGTCAAGCACAGATACCGTGCCAGGCACTCTATAATGTTCCAACAAAATCTACTGTTATTAAGACAGGTCTAGGTAATAAAGCAGTGTTTGAGGCAGAATTGCTGCTTCTTTAGAAAATCTCAGTGTTTCCTCTTAATGCCTTCAACTGATTGGATGAGGCCCATCCATTATGAATGACAATTTGCTTTACTTAAAGTCAACTGATTGTAAATGTTAATTGTGTCCCCAGTTACCTTCACAGCAACATCTAGACTAATGTTTGCCCAAACAAGTGGGTTCCATAGTCTAGACACAGTAAGTTTAGCCATCATACCATGAAATTCTTTTTCTGTGCTTGGCGTTAAGGGTCGCTGCTACACTGATAAGTGTTCTGGTTGGCTATGTTATGCTATTAAGGTTGCCTTAAACCCATTCCTCAGTCAACTGAGATAGAAGGATTATTATTGGAAAGTGAATCGTAAGAAAAAGCACATTCTTTGGTGCTGGAATTCCTAGTGCTAACAGTCAGTAGCTGATAATTGGGCAAGTATGGCAGATACAGTGACATGGGAGTAAGCCTGGAAAAGTGTACCTTGATTCCTTCAAAGGTGCTTCTAGGGTCTTAACTTTGCCACAGCTCAAAGCAGATTCCCTTTGGGGATTGAACACTCTTCTCAGAAAGGTGTCCTTATTAACTGTCAGGTGAAAGCATTTCCCTCAAGTTAAGCACGTTGAACTCCCTATTTTGCCAGAATGATGGAGTTACTTCCCCCTTAGCAACTGCTGTGGCTGCCTCATTTCCCAGGAAACGCTGGCTGCGGTGCAGGTGACAGACCATCAGTTGCTTATTTGAGTCACATCTGAGATGTAGCTGGTACTTTGGAGGAAAGTGTGGGAGTTATCCACTCTCCATTTCTGATGTAACCACTGAAGGCATCCCTCCAAAGGAGATAATAACAATACTGCCTTTGTGAAATGAGAGTCTAGTGGAGTACCATATGTTACCTGTTCTGAGTATTCAGCCTACATGCTTAGGGGGCTCAGTGCCATCTCTTTGGAGGTACATATTCTTGAAAGAAAATTAACACTTGCTGGCCACCCAAGTCCTGTAGAAAACTGTTGTCAGATATTTGAGACTGGGTGTTCTACTCAGAAAGGAGGGCATCTGTGGTGGTAGAGGTTGATTTGGGGCCAGTATATAGCATCTTTATTTTCTTACAGTAATTTTTCTATAGGCAGGTTAATCTAGGAGACCATAAGCCTGTGTGTATATTTTTAAATCTTTCCCAAATAAAAACCTGCACCTGCAGGATAATAGAGTTCAGACATTGGCATGTGGACATTGTTCTGCCCATGTGGACTCGCTCTGTCTACAAAGACCTTTATGAGGAAATGGTCCCTTTGCTATTTGGGGAGGAAATTCCCACTGAAGTGCTTCATCTTCAAATTCATCCCTTTTATTCTGCTGAGGACTGACAGATGGCCACTGTGGAGTGGTTGCATAGACTAGCTGCTGAATATGACACTCGTACAAACGACCCTTAGTGAGAGCACCTCCCCTCTCCACATAGGTGTAGACAGGACCCATTAGGGATGACAAGCTGCTGAAGGGAGGCCAACGTCCTGGGCCTGTGAGCATGCTGCTGTGGCTTGAGAGGGTGGTGGGCCACTGCCTGCCCAGGAGCTCCACAAAGGTGCTGTGATCACAGTGGCTTTGGATGTAGCCTGAAAGATACTTCTGCAAACACTTCCTGACACCATTTATAATACCCTTACCATGTCGTATTGAAGGGGGCGGGTAAGGCTCTGAGGAGATGGTTTCAAGTTCAGAGGTATTGAAAATGAAATTAAAGTTTTATTCCCCAGTGTATTTCATGCACAGCCATCAGCTTAAATTCGGCTGGCTTTCTCCTTGCTTGCTTGTTTCGTTTGTCCTCTGTCTTGAGGGATGTAGAGAGAAGAGCTGCTTCGGCTGCCTTGGGGACAAAAGATGTCTGATGACACAGAAGGCAGATGGGGGAGGTGTGTGGTGACGCTGTCTACAACGTCCCCCAAGGAAAAGTGGCTTTCAGCTAAATAGAAGATATATGAACCCTAATGTCTATTTTAAAATATTAAGAATGAAATTTTGCCCCTGGAAGCAGCATGAATGGACTTGGAGGGCATTATGTTAAGTGAAGTAAGTCAGACAGAGAAAGACAGATACTGTACGATACCACTTACATGTAGGATCTAAAAAATACAACAAACTAGTGAATATAACAAACAGACTCAGAGATACAGAAAACAAACTAGTGGTAACCAGTGGGGGAGGGACAATATGGGGTTAGTGGTGCGGGAGGTACAAGCTATTGGGGGTAACATCGACTCAAAGATGTATTGTGTAACATAGGGAATATAACCAATATTTTTTAGTGACTGTAAATAAAAAGTAACCTTTAAAATGGTATAGACTTTTAAAAAATTAAAAAAACAAGTAGTTGAAATACATGCACAAGAATACCATGAGGCAGTTTAGCTAAGGACAATAGACTAGCTGGTTAACCTGATCAACAAGTTTAGTTTGTTGCCATTAAGTACACGCATTGCTGTCTATCACATTTTTAAAAGAATATGTATTAAGACAATGAAAATGAAAAAATGTGAAGAATCTCTGGGGCGCCTGGAATAAAATTTGAAAATATAAATAAATAATGACCATCAAAGTCTTAACTTTGTTTTAAAACTTGAAGGATAAAGAAGCAACAAAACAAAAGAACATTTGGCTTATTGGCAGATCTGTTATCTGTGAGACACTGGAAGACATGCATTCCTCTGCCTACCTCATCTTTTTAGTGCAGTGATTTATTCTGACATTCTCGGACTAATCAGAGAATCTGATCTTTGTCACAAGAGAAAACAAATGTTAACTCCACCTCTAGAGAGAGACAGCTTGGTACAAAAATATCCAGGCTTTTCTCATGGGTCAGGGTTTCATCATTTACTTTAATCCTTCCTTGATACTCATACCTGCAGACTGACGTGGCTGAATGTGAAATTTCGAAGGGAATACTTTGGTTCTTGGAAAGACTTCTATCTGGTGGTCCAGTACCTCAGTTACTTTTTCAGATGCTTCCAAGGGATGTAGCTATGTGAAGGTGGTAATAGCAAGGGCCCCTGCACGATAGAATTTTGATAAGTTTTCCAAATTTGTATTTGTTCCCTTGTAGCATATTATCTTCTATTCTGATTTGAGCAGCTACCCGTGAGGTTGGTAGTCTTGTCTGTGGTGTCTTCCTTTCTTGAAGCCCCTCTAGATGTCTCTGTGATTATCAGTTGAGTTTTCATTTTAACAAATACCTGTTGATGTCCTTCATAATTTTGCTAGTTTTTTTCCTCCTTTGAGAAGAGACCTTTATTTCATCTACAATTAGACAACATAATTAGGAAGCCTTCTCCAACAGCTGCTGAAATAATAATCGGCAGTTGGGACATTTGTGGAGAGAGTGGTGGACATGGGAGTGGCAGACCTGTGACTAGAACATCATGCCCTGTTGCATAAGCTCCTACCCCAAAGTTCATAGAAAAATCAAAATAAGCGCACTCAGCGCACCAGGAACAGTCATGCTTCCGCCGTGTAGAGGTCAATGACACATAATAAGCTCTGTAATCTCTGGGTGAACCTGAGTACGTGTGTTCCCCGAACCCTTGCCTTCGTTTAAAAACTGCAGTTAGTCTGTCACAGTACTAAATTTCTGAAAAATCTATAGTATTCTTTGATACATGTAATAATTTTCTCATATATCCACTAGGATTTTATTTGCCTAAATCTTAATATTTGGTCAAGAAATAGTAGACTAACTTCCCACTGTTAGGTACAGAAAGTTAGGCCTTAGTGCAGAAGCTTTCTGTATTTTATTGTCAGGCAAAAGTGCTGAACACTTTTTCTGGCTGAAGTGCTTTGAACTAACCATATGCCTTTCATCTGAGTGTCTTAGTGTCCTCGATGTATTTTCTCGTTTAGACACATGACTGCCTTAGGAGATAGGAGGAGAGTAACAGCAGTCCTTAGTAGATAAAGATTTGGAATATAGAGGATTTGAAACCATGTGAAATAGTCTGGGAGAGATGGTAATAGAAGCTAGGATGCCTACACAACACGGAAGAATGGCTGGAATATTTTTTACTTCCTGGGTACACAGACTTTCCTTGGTTCTAGACGTACTGAGGGCCTTTTGGGCTATCAACTATGTGAGGATGATTTCAGTCATTCATAAATGTTCAGCTTGAATTCCTGAGCTCAGGCAGACTACAGGCATTAGAAGGCTCTCAATACCCACCCCTAGTCCCCACCACCAGCAAAGACCTTAGCTTTTTCAGACACCAAAACTATTTATGCCTTAATTGCCTTTAGGAAGTCAAGAGAAATCAAAGCAATCTCTGCCTCCCAATGCAGCGATCTCCTCCGAAACCAAAGTTCTGTTTTTTGAGCACCTATATTTCTGTTCTTTATTTCTCATGCAGTTCAGTGATTCTTACTGTTTCATCACTGTACTGCTCACCTTCCATAGCAAAAAAATCATGAACTATGTTCAATTACAGTTTAACTTCCTCCATCTTTAATATCTTTATATTATTCAGTGGTGTGCTGGTAAATATTTAGCAACGTGCACTCTGAAAAGAGACGTGTGTTGTATATACACATAAGCTTTTAAAATATTTTACTAATATAAAGAATGTGTAGCATATTGTTTATAAATAATACATGATGATGCTCTTTATTATAAATGCTGTATAGCCAGTTCATTTGCACAGAATATTTTCACTGATTTTTGGCTCAACTCTTGTATCAATAACCAACCAGTTGTTGCAAATGGATGTAATTTCAACACGAATGCTGGTTGATATTTTCATTTGGATTGAGGGGTAAAGTGAAAGTGAAACAAGGAAGGCATGTGTAAGAGTCATGCTCATTTTCCCATGACATGGGTGACTTCTTTGCTGAATCGGTGGTTTCAAATACCATGAGAATATTTTTATCAGATTTTATTTTGTTGCTACTCGCAATAAAATGTCAACAGATATGACAAAATTTTATGTTTAATCTGCATTATTTTCACCATTATTTCCTTAAATCTAAACCAGGATTTGGCAGACTTTTTCTTGAAGAGCCACTTAGTAAATATTTCAGATTTATTGTCACATAGTTTTTGCGGTAATTGCTCAACTCTTACAATAGTAGAACTATAGACATTACCACTGAATATTGGCAGTCTTCTTGTAAGACTGTACAAAAACAGGCAGCAAGTAGGCAATAGTTTGTTTCAACAGTTGACAAAACAGTAAATCAAACCTTGATCTGTTAGCATTTACCAGTTTCTGTGGTGTAAAAACTCAATCACAATCAACTTCAAGCTCCCAGTGTGTTGTTACTGAACATGAATTTGGGAAGGGATGTTCAGTAACATGCCATTGTGCAATATGTCCACCATATAGACACAATGGGTGGAAATAAAATCAAAAGTATGGCTAATAAAATGTATATTTATTAGGAAATAAGGGATTTGAGTATTTATTACCTTTGGTTTTAATATTACTGACTTAATTGTAAAGTCATATAGTCTGATGTTTTTCTCTTTTTTAATTGAAATATAGTCAGTTTATAATGTGTCAATTTCTGGTGTACAGCACTGCTTCAGTCATATGTGAACATACATATATTCATTTTCATATTTTTCACCATTTGTTACTACAAGATATCAAATATAGTCTGCTATACAGCATGAACTTGTTTGTTCTGTGTATATATATATATATCAGTACCAGCAAATCTCTAATTTTTAATAATTATTATGTTTGATAATCAGCTTTCAAAATTTCTAAAAAAAAATGTAATTGTGTCTTGCAAACTGGTATGAAGGTTCTACTCACCACTTCTTTTCCTGGCACATTTCCCATTGGAGTTTATTATCATACTCTAGGAACTGTGATGCATGACCCATAAATTCATTCCATAGACATTTCACTGACTATCTATTTGTGTCAGACACTCTTAACTCTCCTCTGTTACTTTTTGATGTATTTTCTTCAACTCTCCTGAGAAACATCTTCATGTTTGAAGCTTGGTCTTGACCTAAGCCACTGACTGTCAATCTGTTAAATTCACTGATTTCATATCTCATAGTCCTTTGCCATCCCTTGAGTGACTTCAGGTGCCATGGAGGATTCTATTAACGTTCTAAGTAATGTAGTTTCTTTAATTCCAGTGGCCTTTACTACTATTCTAACAACGTATTTCCATATATATATTTCCTAAACTTTCCTCAATGACCAGCTTAATATCTTGAACTCTGATATCTTACTTTGTGAATTGAACTATAAACTGTGTTATCTTCCTAATGCTATGACTTTTAATTCCCTTTTTTCATTCGAGTATAGTTGATATATAATATTTTATAGTTTCAAGTGTACAATAATTTTATACGTTGTCCTTCATTAAAGTAATTATAAAATACTGGCTATATTCTCTGTACTGTATAATATATCCTGTAGCTTATTTATTTTATACATAGTAGTTTGCACCCTTTAATCCTCTACCCCATCTTGCCCTTCCCTTCTTCCCACTCCCCACTAGTAACAACTAGTTTGTTCTCCATATCTCTGAGTCTGTTCCTGCTTTTTTTACATTCATTCATTTTTTTCTTTTTAGATTCCACATATAAGTGATAACATACAGTATTTGTCTTTCTCCATCTGGCACTTTTCACTAAAATAACACCTCCAAGTCCATACATGTTGTTGAAAAAGGCAAAATTTCATTCTTTTCCATGTCTGTGTAGTATTTTATTGTGTGTGTGTGTGTGTGTGTGTGTGTGTGTGTGTGTGTGTGTGTGTGTGTGTGTGTGTATACATACACACACACACACACACACCCAAATCTTTATCCTTTCATTTCTTAGTAGGCTCTTAGGTTGCTTCTATATCATGGCTATTGTAAACAATGCTGCTATGAACATTAGAGTGCATGTATCTTTTTTACTAAAGTTTTCATTTTCTTTGGATATACACCCAGGAGTGGAATTGCTGGATAATATGGTAATTCCAATTTTAGTTTTTGAGGAACCTCTATACTGTATTCCACAGTGGCTGTACCAGTTTACATTTTTGCCAACAGGATACAAGAATTCCCTTTTCTCTACATCCTCACTGATACTTGTTATTTGTGGTCTTTTTGAGGCTAGCCATTCTGACAGGTGTAAAGTAATGTCTCATAGTGGCTCTGATTTGCATTTCCCTGATTAGCAATATTGAGCATCTTTTCACATGCCTTTTGGCCATCTGTATATCTTGGGAAAAGTGTCTATTCAGGTATTCTGCTCATTTGTTCAAATCAAGTTGTTTGGGCCTTTTTTTTGTATATATTGAGGTGTATGAGCTATTTTTATGTTTTGGATATTAATCCTTTACTGGTCATGTTATTCACAAATATTTTCTCCTGTTCAGTGGATTGCTTTTTTGTTTTGTTGATGGTTTCCTTTGCTGCAAAACTTTTAACTTTAATTAGGCTTGTTTATTTTCACTTTCTTTTTTTTGCTGGAGGAGACAGATCCAAAAAACTGCTATGATTTGTATCAAAGAGTGTTCTACCCTTTTTTTCTTCTGTGAGTTTCATGGTTTCCCACTTTGGCCAGTACTGTACTGTCTGATGACTGTAGCTTAGTAGTACAGTCTGAAGTCAGGGAGTGTGATACCTCTAGCTTTGTTTCTTTCTTAATATTGCTTCAGCTATTCAGGGTCTTTTGTGATTCCATATTAATTTTAAAACTGTTACAGTTCTGTAAAAATGTCATGATTGTTTTGATAGGGATTACTTTAAACTTGTAGATAGCTTTGGGTAGTATGGTCATTTTAATCATAGCAATTTTTTTTCAATCCAAGAGCATGGAATGTCTTTCCTTTTTTTGTATCATCTTCAATTTCCTTCATCAGTGTTTTATAATCTTCAGAGTATAAGTCTTTTACCTCCTTAGTTAAGTTTATTCCTAGGTGTTTTATTCTTTCTGATGCAATTTTGAAGGGAATTGTTTTCTTGCTTTCTTTCTGATTGATTATTATTAGGGTATAGAAAAGCAGTAGATTTCTGTATATTAATCTTGTATCCTGCAACTTTAGTGAATTAATTTATTAGTTAGAATGGTTTTTATATGATGTCTTTAGGGTTTACTATACATAGTATCAAATACAAATAGTGAAACTTTTACTTCTCTTCCAATTTGGATGCCTTTCCTTCCTTCCTCCCTCCCTTCCTCCCTTCTGTCTAATTGCTATGACTAGGCCTTCTAATACTATGTTAAAAAGAAATGGTGACAGTGGGCATCTTTGTCTTGTTTCTGATTTTAGAGGAAAGGTTTTCAGCTTTTCACTATTCAGTATAATCTTACTGTGCATTTGTCATAAATGTCCTTTGTTATGTTGAGATATATTCCCTCTATACTCATTTTGATAAGAATTTTTATCATAAATGGATACTGAATTTTGTCAGATGTTTTTCCTGCATCCATTGAAGTGATCGTGTGATTTTTATCCTATGTGTTGTTAATGTGATCGAAAGCCTTTGCCATATATTTGTCTTTACTGGTAGGATTTTTCCTTTCCTATGACTTCTTCTTATTGTAGCCTTTTCTTTTCCACTTAAGACCATTTAACAGTTCTTTTAGGGTCAGTTTAATGTTGATCAGCTCTTAGTTTTTGCTTGTCTGAGAAGTGTTTTTATTTTGTTTTGTTTTTGCTTCTAATCTCTCCTTCAATTCTGAATGATAATCTTGCTTGGTAGGGCATCCTAGGTTGTATGTTTTCCCCTTTCAGTACCTTAAATATATCGTGTCACTCACTTCTGGCCTGCAAAGTTTCTGCAGATAAATCAGCTGAAAGCCTTATGAGGGATCCCCTGTATGTGCCTTTTTGATTTTTCTCTTAACTGCCTTTAGAATTCTCTCCTTAACTTTTTTCCAGTTTTAATTATGATTTGTCTTGGTGTGAGTCTCTTTCAGTTTATCTTGTTTGAAACTCTGTGCTTCCTGTACCTGGATAAGCTGTTACCTTCTTCAAGTTAGGGGAGTTCTCAGATACAATTTTATTAAATACACTTTCAACACTTTGCTCACTCTTCTTTTTTAGGGACCCATATAATGCAAATGTTAGTATGCTTGATGTTGTCCTACAGGTCCCTTAAACTGTCCTTATTTCTTATTTGTTTTTCTTTTTGCTATTCTGACTGGGTGATTTCCTTTATACTATTTTCTAGATCACTTAGACATTCCTCTGTATCTCCTAGTCTGCTATTAATTCCTTCTAGAGTATTTTTCATTTCAGTTATTGTATCCTTAAAGAGCTTACTGATTCTTTGTTATATTCTCTAGTTTCTTGTTAAAATTCTCACTGTTTATCCATTTTTGCCCTGGTTCAGTTACCATTCTTCCTGCTAATGCTTTCAACTCTATCTGGTGAATTATTTATCTTGGTTTGTTGTTTTTTTTTCAGGTTTTTTTCCTTGTTCATTCATTTGAAACAAATCCCTCTGTCTTCTCATTTTAACTTTTTCTGTCTCTATGAAATTAGATTATAGGGTTAACTATCCCAAGGAATTTTCTTGTGTAGGTGATTCTATGCAGTCTGTGTGTACCTAGTGGCTTTAGTGGGAGAGCTGGATCCAAGGTAAGCACAGTTCATGTCTCCCCTCAGGGCTTGCTGGCAGCTGTCACCTTGGTAGGAGGTAGGGATGGATATGGAAGGGCTAGAGCCACAGCCAGGTGTGAGTAGGAGCCTCTCTCCTGAGCTCAGTGGTTGTCACTGCCCTATTGGAGGTGGGGCAGGATTGGATCCCAAGGTGCTGGAGCAGCATGCCTAATGGTCTGGTCCAGGCTAGTTCCTTTCCCTCTAAGAATATGGTCACTCCCCTTCCAGCTAGAGCATCTTTGCTCCAGAGGGGAGCAGCACTGGAACAAGAGGGGCCTGAGCATTCTCCTAGAGTGGACTGGAATGCACACTGTAGTGGTCCTGGCATGCCAGTCAGAGATCAAAACAGCTTCTGATTCACTACCTCTGCTTGTGCCTGCAGTGGCCACCCTCACCTCTTTATGATTCATTGTCAGGTCCTAGCTGGCTCCACCTCCCACAATGGCACACTCCCCTCAGCAACAGGAACTTTTGCCCTAGTGGAGATCTGTGCCGGAGCTAGAGGGGTTGGAGCAGGAGCCTGGCACATCCAGGGCACGCACTGAGGCGGTCACAGGAAACTGGCCAGAGCCCTGGGAAGTTTCATTCTGCTTCCTCCGCCTTGTTCCAGGGAGTAAGCAAGCATGTGCACACTCTTTCAGAGAGAAGTCTAGGTTTTTGGTAGCCCTCCTGTAAACCCCGCTTGTTTTCAGTCCACCTAAGGGGACCCATCTTCCTGGTGTCGGAGCCCAGACACCAGGGCTTCGCATTATGTGGTTCCAGCTGCTCACTCCCCAGGGAGGATCTCTGAGCCCATGTAATCCCCCTCCTCTTCTGTGTCCCTGCCTAGGGAATGCGAGTCCTGACCTGAGTGCTTCACTTCTTTTCCTACCTGGCTCCATTTCAGTCTTTCTTTACAGCTCCTTGATTGTATGAGTCCTTCTGCTTGTCTGGTTTGTTTTCAGTGGGAATTGGTTCACATGTCAATGTTTCTTCAGTGTGTTCCTAGTGGGAGGTTAGCCCAGCATCTTCCTTCTCCACCATTTTGCCCTCCTCCCTGACATCTAGTTTTCAATCACATTGAAACAGGAAGTGTTGATATTCTTCTTCTGATCAGTCTCTTTTAATTTAACCTTATTATGCATCATGGGCCACTGGCATCATTTCGAGCAGTATCATCAGTGTGTTTAACAGGTCATCTTACTGGTTTACTGACATACTGGAAAACCACAGTGCTGGGTTAATATAACATTGTTTTCTTTTTCCTATACCTCTGCTAATGATCACAGGTAATGAGTGATATCAAAATGTATGCATTTTCTTTTTAGGCACTCACTCTGCTTTGTCATCTAATTACTTATTTATTATAATTCACTCTGTTTCCCATTTCATATAGCCAGTATTTCAAATCTGAACCTCTATTCTCAAGTAAATGATTCCATCCCTGCCTGTGCCAACCCTAAGCTGGCAGACTTGCTGTTACTAAAGGCCTGGTTAGTTGGGTTGGTGTGCCAGAGCACAAGTTGATACCTTGGAACAGTTTTCTTGGAGGAGAACTAAATTCTGAATTTCATGGCTTAAGTAGGTTCAAGAGGATATGAGGAGCAAAGTCTTGAGGAATATGAAGTAATAAATGGGCTGAGAGCCACCTTTCCCCCTGGGAGTTTGTCGTGGCCTGCTTGTTTTCACTCTGAAAACACTTCCTGAGCAATTACATTTATACCTTTAGCTACAACCTAAAGGCTGATCACATATTAATCTTTACTTTCAATTCGTATTTCTCTCAGGCTTTCAAATTTTATTTGTTGACTACACATCTTCAGCTGCAGTTTCCAAAAACAAAATAAACTTGCCTGTTTCTAAAAACTGTGTTTATGCATTTCTACCTGTCCTGAGGCTTCACTTTCTTCTGAATTTCTTGTCTTGATGTTGACAAGGTAGACACTTGGGAGCACCCTTGACTCCTCTTTCTCCCTTATTTGCCCATGTGCGTAGGTTTCCAATTCGAGAAAACTGCTCCTTCTAAAGTTTTTCATCTGTCTCTCCTTTCCAGCATATTTGCCTCTCCTTTAGTTGAAAAACTTCCATCTTCACATTCTAGTTAATAATCAAACTACTCTCATCTACTCCACTAATTCTTTTCTCTGTTGTTACCAAAGTGATAGCTCAACATTGCAAGTTCCAGATTTCCTTTTAATAATATCTTGCAGATTATTCAAACCAGCCAAGAGGGCTCAGCCCTGCCTTCTTAACCTAAATTCTTTCTACTCCCTTTTCTTTATTCTTAGTTTCTGAGGATCAATTCTTTTATGATTTTTCACATTTTCATATGGGCCATACCTTAATGAGAAAAAAAAAATTTAAAGAAAGTAACAAATAGATACAGTACCCTGACTAAGACCCAAAGTGTGTATTAGGTTAAAAAGTAGGGGTTCCTTCTCCATGGCTCTTGAATTCTAGTCTATGAGGTAGACATAATACTGTTTCCATTTTTTTCTCCCATTTTAAAAAGTGAGGCCAAAATTTTAATGTCAGGGGGAAAGAAAGGCAGTAAGTGGGTGGTAGAAGAGACTAATGGCGATATAGTGCATTTTGAGATAGTTCAGTTGTAACTGAGATGTATAAAAACAGGTGGAGCCCTGGAAACGGAGCATCATGGGAGTTACCAGACAACTAGCTATTAGGCTAGGAGGGAGATGCTGCCCACATAAAACAGGTGACATAAGTGGAGCCTTCTAGACACAGAAAACTGCATCAGGATCTGAACATATTAAATCTGCTTAAGGATCAGAAAAGGAAATTACATAGCTACAAAGTAGGCTGATAGCAGGACCGAAGGTAGTCCAACTATACTGAGAATAAATAAGAAAAAAAGGGACATTATTAAAAAGTTACTTCCTATTAAGAGAAAAAGAATAACATTTTAAAGCCCAAAGAACAAGTATTCTTCTGAAAATCATCACCTAGAGCCTCTGAGAAATTTGGCAATTGTACCTGCACACAAGAAGACACAGTTTTTTTTTTTAAAAGGAACAAAAAATGAGCTGAGAGGGACAGGCATTATCAAGATGAACTGCAAAATGAGATGGCTGATGTGCGTAAGAACTGTTGCAAATAATTTAAAATTCACTTTAAGGGCAGTGAAGAGTAGACATGTCTCTGAAGAAAACCAAATTATTAATGTGAGGGCAGAAAATCTCCACACTCTTCCAGAGGGAAAGGTCATTTAGATGAAGATGACGAGAGAGAAGTTCACAGAATTGGAAAAGAGAAAATGAAAACTCAGTTTTCTTATGGCGTGTGCTTGTGAAGGGAGCCCAAAACAAAAGAAAGAGTAAACAGTCATGTGGAGTAGATGGTAATTTTCTTATGACGGAATAATGTAAAAGAGCTAACCATACTTCAGTACATTCTGGTAAGTTTTGAACCTCAAGAACATATATACATATTATATATACGTATATATATATAAATATATATAATCTGCAAGTGTTGAGACAGAAGGAGAAAAACACCTCACTTACGAGGGCCATTGGTGGCACTGAGGGAGGGCTTAGAGAAGCTTAGCTCCCACCCACCACCCCAAGAATCTCCAATCAAATAAAGACAAAATAAAGACAAAAATTTAAAAAAAGCTTGTATTGGCCACCGTGGTTTTAAATCCCCAAGCACCCACCTCCTCATCTGCTAGATTTCTATACCTAGTGCTTCCCTCCTGTGAAACATTCTGAAGCCAACACTCCCACAGACATAACTGACAAAATGAAAAAGGGAACTAAAAATTAGTGAAGGATGGGGACCACACTATAGAAAAATCACTGAAGGTGAATGCTGACAAACATGCACTGAGTTTCTTCTACAGATATTAAGTGCCTCTCGCATGAAAGTGACCATACTAGGAAGTAAGGATATAATGACCAAAAAGCAAGGCCTCTTCTCATGGAGGAAACATAATTAAAAAACATAGGGGGACTCTATTCTAGTGTTCTTAAATATGGGACATCTGCATGTTTCCAAGAAAACTGTAATAAAGACATTGCAAAGTGCTACAAAGGTGATATTTATACAGTCTGACCTCCATGTATACGGGTTCCTCATCTGCAGATACGGAGGGCCAACTGTACTAGCCATTTAATATAAAGCACTTGAGCATCTGTGGATTTTGGTATCTGTGGGAGGTCTGGAACCAATTCCCCATAGTTACCAAGGGACAGCTGTGCTTTGCATATCTTTTGCTTTCAAGATTCTTTTCTAAGATGTACATGATTTGGTCTCTAGGGGGAAGAAACACCAGAAGCTGCAGCAGGTGCAAATAAGAACCCGTTGTTTTCCCCACAGCTTTGCAAAAGGAAAGGGGAGAGAGAAGAACTCCAAAAACTCGATCCTGACCAAGTTTACTTGTCAGGAGATAGAAAACAAACAGTAGTTTTACAGGCTGCATGCAGAGTGGGATAGAGAGAAGGCTGGAGTGGCTTAGAGAGTCAGCTCCACAGTCTGGAGGAGGGGATATTCACTTGGTCATTCTGGGAAGTTCCTGAAATTCTCCGGAGACTGTTCTCTGAAGGCATATTGCTCTTGGCCAGTTACTTAACTTCCCTTACTTTTCATTTAATCCCTCTTTAGAAGAAGAGATCACATGTGATAGTATGAGTGCAATTACTAAGATTACTTCTGTGGCACAAATGTCCAGAAGTTGGTCCAGATATTGGTCTTTTTTTTAACTGTCCTTATTCATAATCAGTGGTAACTCTAGACAGGACATAAGCAATTTTCTTGCCCAAGTTATTTTCTGGCTTTTGTGGTTGCTTTTTGAAGCAAGAGAAATATGTAGGGATAAGTACACAGGTAAAAACATTTTTCTCTTCAAAATCAGTTAGGGAAGAAGGAATAAACAAGCAGAAAAAAATAAACCCCCCAACATGGTGTTTATTATTTGGAGACAATTTATTTCTGTTTTGATTTGCACTGAGTGATGAGCGCTTAGAAATTAGCAAGAAGACGTCTGTTAAGTTTTTCTGAGGTTCTGTAATTAGGAAATTGACATTGTACCTCAGTGTAATTTGCTTTTCATAGGAATGGTTGGAATGGATTTTTTTTTCTAAAATTGCTCAGTGACTTGGCTGTTTTTTTTTTCCCCCAGAGCAATCAAGTTCTGGGAAATACGCTGTGTCCTTTAGAAATTTTCATATTTCTGATGTTAAATTGAAACTTATAAGGAAAAATGTGTTTTTTCTCTTAAAAAAGTACCTACATATTTAAGATCCTAGTGTCTGGGAAAAATAAATCATGACTATGATTTAATCTCGTTTCACTCAATAGTGAAGTTAACCTGATTTGGGGCTGGGCTAAGGAGTGCAATCACTTTGATGCTGTTTTAAGATGATTTGCTTTGGAATAGACAAGAGGCCTTGGTGAGGTGTTTGTTTCTTTCTCAAAAAGCCTTATTCCTGACATGGATGAAGGAAGACTTTTTAGTTCCATCTGTTTCAAAGTGGACACTAAAACTAATTTTCCCCTATTGATAGTGGTGAGGATAAATTTTAAAAATACAGATTTCTTAAGACCTTAGGTGAACTGCATATATATGTGTGTGTGGTGATATTTAGTAGAAGTCATGCCTATACTTTGCTTACCTCCAATCCTTATATTTTGTAGCAAGAGTATGTCAAAGCAGAATTGTGGAAAGCCACAAGAGATGGTCGGAAATGAATCCTTTCTTCAGAGCATGAGTTGGCCAGTTTGGCCTACAGGCCTCATCTGGCCAGGTGTCTCATTTATTTACGTATTGCTTATGGCTGCTTTGGTGCCACAGAGTCGGAACTGAGTAGTTGTAAAAGAGGTTGCATGACCTCCCAAATCTAAGACATTTACTACCTGGCCCTTAACAGAAAAAAGTTTGCTGTCCCCATCGTGAGAGCCTTAGGTAGGCCGACCAACAAGCAAGAGACAGCATGAATAGTAACAAGAAAGGCTGGCAGAATGGGAGAGATGGTGGGAAAAGGGAGAGAGCAGGGCGCAGATCAACTCCTGACAGTTGAAATTTCCAGAAAGGAGGTAGATAAAACTGTAGGCTGTTGGGAAAATGGATGAGCCATGGGGGAAGACTTTAGGAGCAGTTTTTAAGACCAAGATGCTATCACCTGCTCTTTCATCTCTAGACGTCAGCAGCTCTCCTCGGGCCTCCTGTTCTTGCCATGAAGTTTATTTTTTAGCACTGAAGACAAACTAAAATGTGATCAATTCTTGAACAGATAAGGGCTGCCTTGGCTTCAAAAACCTGTGTACATCCTTGTTTTTCCCCTGCAGTTCTTCCAGCTCTGTCGAGCCTCCTTCCTGGTTTTTCTCCTTCTCTATCTATTCCTCAGGTTTAGTCCCAGTTCACTCCTTTTTCTCACTCTACACACACTTCCTGTGTGATATCATACCCTCTGACAGCTTTATCTACTGCATGTATGTTGCTGACTCTCAGAGTTGTACTGTTTTTAACCCAAGTGTGGTAAACCATAGTAAGGTCATAGACCTTTGTCCCTCTGACCTGGGCTTGGCTCCATGGCTTGTTTTGGCCAAAGAAATGTGAGTTGCTGTGACAGATACAATGTATGAGCAGAGACTTTAGATTTGCTAGTGTAGCTTGGCTGGACTGCTCGTGCTTCCACTTTCTGCCCTGTCTTAGAGGGGGCTGCTCCTTCAGGTTCTGGAGAAGAGCCTCAGCCCATCCTGTGGGATGAGTGACGACTGAACAAGTGTTGTTGGGAGCCATTAGGATTTTTACGGGTGGCTGTTATACAACAGAGCGGGCTAAAATGGAAAATTTGGGCTAGTTAGTTTTTCTTAGTTTCCTGACATCTCAAATTCAAAATTTCCAGAATTGAACTGACCCTACTTTATGTCCCCCTTAAACATTTCCTCCTTCAGCTGTTCCCTGTCTGGGCAAATGCTACCTTAAACCATAAAGTGTCCCAAGCCGAAACAGTGAGAGTTATTCTACCGCCTTCTTTCCTACTGTCATCATGAAGGTACTGACTAGATACCTACTATGTTATGGGATCACTGCTAGGCACCAAGGATATAGTAGCAAATAAGGAAAATAAAGTTCCAATTTTCATAGAGTTTGTGGAGGCAGATGGTAAAATAATTAATCATACATTTATTTTAGGAATGTATATAGGAAAATGGATTAGGAATTAGGAAAATTCCTAATGTTAGGAAAATGCATAGGATAATAGGAAAGAAAATACCTGGAGACCTAATCTACCTCGGGGTTTGGTGAGAATCAAAACAAACCATAACTGCATGTGAGCTAGTAAATACCTTGCAAGCCTTTCCCCTTCTTGCTGTGTCATCTGTTACTCTTTCTTTCTCTTTTATTGAAGTGTGGTTGATGTACACTGCCACTTTTGGATGCTGCTTGTAAGGACAAAGCTCCTAAACAGAGCACAAATCTGATTGGTGTTAAGATGGTAGATGTTTAAGATATTTTTGATTTCTTAGCTAAAATCTTTCATAAAGATACTACCCAAATATGTAATTTAATCAGATAATACCCACTACTGTTAAGTATATTATAAAATGGATCTCTTGATATGTTTCTGATAATAATGAAAATTAAGATAACAATTGGGCAAGTCCCTTGATTCCTAAGAATATGTGTGACTTTTTGTTCAGTAACTTTGTCTCTGGCAAGTTACCTTATATAAAAGAATTAGGAAACGTGTTAATGTTAAATCCTCAAAGGATGAATATATGAAACATCGCTAAACGTGGTTGTACATTTATAACGTAAATTAAATTAAAATTTAGTGTTAATTTAATTTAAATTAACTTAACTCAGGAAACTGGTTAGTAGAATAGTGTTACTGCAACCCTGTAAGTACTGAGAGACTATTAACAGCAAGAATAACAGCAAACATAGACTGAACACTTTTTGATAAGGGGGCACGACAAAGGGAATTCTGCCTTACCATCAGCCATTTACTAAAGCCTGTTATCTGCCAGGTGTTCCACTAGGTACTAAGGATAAAGAATTGCCTAAGACATAGCTGCCCTGTCCTCAAATCAGTTAATGACTTAAGCCATCATTACGCAGTCTTAGAACATGATGGTTGTAAAGATAGTTAAAAGGGTGATGCAGTATTCGGTTAAAATAAAAGGCAGCAGAACACAAAATATAGGCGATTATTAAAACTATACATAAAAATATTTGTATAGAAGAAAATATTGTTATCCAGAATGCTAACAGAAGTTGTTTTCATATGATGTTTTCATTTAATTTTCAAATTTGTGTCATTTATAATTTTTAAAGTCATCATTTTTATCAAAACTCTGTCTTATAAATGATTGAGACATCAGACAGTCTGCCTTTTTACTCCCTAGCTCATACAGTTTTATAGGCTTCCAATAAAGCCAGAGAGAATTGGAGATGGCCAGGAGGTGTTCGTTTTAGCAGTTTCCCAAACATAATGAGATCGTAAGAATCACTTCAGTTCTTAGAAATACAGGCTTCTGCCTCCCTTCTTGGTTTGTGAATCAGAATCTCCAGCAAAAAGGATTAGAAATGTGTACTTTTAACATGTAGCCTGGTCATTTGTACAAGTTGGGGAAATCCTTATGATGACTCGTAACACTGTGCACTAGAATTAAGCTGGGAAGCTTTACGGACCAGACCTTACCCCAGAGAAAGAATTTAAAAGCTACCCAGAGTACTATAGTGTGCGTCAAGAAGTAGAGGACCGCTGATTTGCAGACTGTTCTCTGAAGATGCAGTGCCAGGACTCCACAGTGCGGTTTGAATGATGTTGCCGTCCTCGGGTAGCCACATTTATAGACACTATTACTGCTGGTTTGGGGACCATTATTACATTGTATTTTTACATTGCTGCTATGATATGGTGTTGTCACTGCTCAATGTAGGCAAAAGACAGGTTAATAGAATAACCTTAATCTTATACGTAGAGAAGATTAGTGATAATAACAATAGTAAAATAGATGGAACATTTACCATTTGCCCAGCACTGTTCTAAGGTATTCCATGTGTTGTCTCACTGAGGCCATCTAAGTGACTTAAAATTACTATCCTAATTTTTCAGATGAGGAAATTGAGACACATGAAGTTGAGAGAATTTTTTTCAAGCTATAGCCTATTAGAGATGGGGCCAAGATTCAAACCCAGAAAACCTAGCTCCAGATCCCATGGTCTTATCCACAACTCCAGTGTACCTTCAGAGTAAACCTTATGATAGAAGTTGTCCCTGCTCACTCAGATAGGATCACAAGAAAGCTGAAGGATATTCTAAGAAGAGCCCACTTAGAAAATGAAAATTACTTGTGTAACTGTGGCTTTTTTATTCCTGTGTTAGTTTTTGTAACATGGAAGAAAACATAATTTTGAGTTTCTATATGTTCTGTTTAACAAGTGGTTAGATTTTGGATCCTTGGTTCCTTGTTCCAATCTCTTCAAATTTTTATTATTTCATGGAACCAACCTTCATCTTATAATGGCATTTATTTTGGTTCTAGGGCCACCTAATCTGGTCCTATTTCATACCAGTAGATGAGGATAGGGCTACAAACATTTATTCTGCACTTACTGTGTGCCTGGCACTGTGACAGGCAAGTAAATGTACCTACAAGTTCTGTTTCATACTATGCCGTTCTACTGTTACATATATACATCTCCATTTTTCTTTTTTTCTAAAATCTGCTTTTTTTTTTAACTTTGGAGTTTTCAGAGAAATACTTAAAGTAATAGAAACCCACAGTAATGAGAAGAGTAGGGGGGAAGTCATCTGTTAATGAGACAGTTCCAGCAAACATCTGGATGGTGGAAAGCAGAGAATGACAGATGACTGACAAAGCCATACAGGGTAAGCGCTGGAGGAGACAGAAAAGAGAAGCAAAGGGGCTGGGGTACAGCTCAGATGTAGAGTATGTGCTTAGCATGCATGATGTCCTGGGTTCAATCCCTAGTACCTCTATTTAAAAAAAAAAAAGGACCAAAAAAAAAAAAAAAAGAGAGAGAGAGAGAAGTAGAACCATAAGCTTCTCAAAGATTAAGCCAAAAAGATTTTTCGTCCCTCTCTGTTGCATATCCAGATGCATTAAGCTATGTTGGGGGAGAGGGAAAGAAGACTTTTTTATTAGGAAATTTAATAAATAATTCACAAAAAGACATGATCACTAGTTTCAGTGATGATGACCTGAGGTAAATTCTCTACATTCTGCAGTAGGTGAGTGGGGGCCCCGTGATATCAGCACCTACATGCTCATCTGAAAATTAAGGCTACCAGCTGGTGGCATATACAGTGTGATTAAGCACTTTCAAATGTGGATTAAGGAGAAAACAGAGATCACCAGCTATATGATAAAATGTTGACACATGAAGGAAAACCAAACATAAATGAAAAAGGAAACTAGATCCTGAAGGAAACAAAAATAAATCAGAGAACAGAGATGAGGAATTTTCCTTTCTGGGTAAAGTAGATTAGCTTGTAGCAGATTGGTGTTCCTATGAGAAGAAGGGACAGATAGCATTAAACATTAATCTGTTTAAAGGCATCAGAGAGCTACTGAAGAAATCGTAACTAGAGGAACCAAAATTCCAGAGAAGAGCTGGTGAGACATGACCTGACATTCTGTAGCTGCCTTTTCTCTGGAAACACTTGCTGACTCTGGGCAAGAATCTGCGAATCCAGATTCGTAAATCAGACTTCCAGGACTATAAAGACATGTCGATTTTTTTCCCTTTCAAAACATTTACCAAATCTAAAGCTCCTTGGCAAGAGAATGGAAAAGGGAGGTATGAGAGTGATGGATGCAAGTTAAATTGTCCTATATCCTATCAAAAAATCATTCATAATGTGTGAAATAGGTAAATCAAAAAGAATGGTACAGATCTATACTTGAAGATTAAAAAAAAAAGCAGCAATCACGAACGTCAAAACAAAAACAACTGAAAACAGTTATCATGGCAAAAGCTCAATAAATAGTAGAAAACTTTAATAGACTTATCCTCATTTAAAATTAACACAGAAACTAAAAATTTAATACATATACCTACAAAATTGCAAGTCCATTTGTATAAGCAAATTTTCACAAACCTTGAAGTAAGCCAATAATCTATAGAATACACACTAGGAACAGAAAAATAAGCTTCGTCAGTTCAATGTGTATGGATCCTGTATTCTTGAGGCCAATGCCAGTTTAGGTAGGATAAGAGGAAAAAAAAATTAGTCATTAGTTTCTACTTAGAAACCTAGATGCAAAAGTCCTGGTAAGGATTAACAAATTAAATAAAACAATTCAAGAAAAAATTCTGTGGCTATATGGATTTTATGACAAGGATGATTTTATAATAAAAAAAATCCATTAATGTAATTCATGACATCCATGAAGAGAAAGAAACTATGGTTGATGTTAGTGTCAGTTTGCCAGAGAAAATTAAAGTTTACTCATGTTCTGAAGTAATTACTAATAGTGCCCTCTTCCACTATCAAAACTGTCTTGGTTTTGATCATGGAATAAATGTTCACCCTAAGAAAAACTATGTGATTATCTAAATTACTGTATCAAAAGCATTTGGTGAATTTTGGCAGTCATCTCGTTAAAAATGTTAGCAAAGAGTAGGCAGTGTTTCGGTCTCTTCTGTAATAGAGAAACCGACTGATTGTCTTTAAATTCTGCAGCAGAACAAGATTAGCACTACTCCTATTCCTTGTTGAATTGGCGGCTATTGCTAAAATTGAGGCTAGTTGTTTTGTTGTTTTGTTGTTGTTTTTAAGATACCAACATTAGAAAGGAAGGAAAAAATCCTCTGAAATTTGCTTGATAAGATTTTCTAAGAGTTCCTATGGTCAGGCTGGTGACCCGTGGTTCTTTTGGGCTAGCTGTGAGCAAGGTTCCGTGGTCATCCCCTCATGTCATCACTCCCCTGTAGAGAGTAGTTGGAGCAGGAGCAGGAACATTCCTCTTGTAGAGCCCTGGGGTCTGAATTTTCTCCTGGCAGTAGTACTCAATTTGTATGGCTCCTGTGCTCTTGAGGCCAATGCAAATGCTACAAGCTACCTAATAGGCTTTTAAAAAGTTTTGTTTTCTTTTCTGATTAAACTAGCTAGAGTGGATTTTGTTTTCTGCAAATAAGATCCTTGGCAAATACAGATAACCAGAAATAAGTTGAACAAAAGATGCACAAGATTTTACAAAGCCATTTGAAGTACCTTAGAAGACCTAAATAAATTGGGAGGCACTCCTTGTTCATTTATAAACTTAATGTTGTAAAGATATATGTCCTTCCCAATTAATATATAAATGCAATGCCATTACAATCAAAATCAAAAGTGAAGTAGGACTTTTTTTTTTTTTTCAGACTGTGGTCATTTGGAGGAGTAAATTGTCAAAGTAGCCTAGATAATTAGGAAGAATAAAGTGAGAAATGGGAGAGATGGTACTAGGTACCAAGACATCCCCAAGCCTGTTAATCCCCAAAGCGTGATCTTGATGCAGGGATAGGGGATTGACCAATGTTGTCAAGATTTGAGAAGTAGGAGTTTAATTTTACTCAGTTATTTTGTAGAGACAGTTACAATACCTGGTAAGTTAAAGATGTGCCTACCCAAAACCCCAGAAATTCCACTTCTATCCCCGCCGCCAGGTGCCCGAGGAGAAATGTCCAATAATGTTCATGACAATATGGGTTTTAAAATACAGCAAAGTGTTAACATCTGGTAAAACCTAAGATATGGGTTTTATATGGTTATCTATTCTATTATTTTTAGTTGGAAGTATTTATAGTTTTTAATAAGCTTTTGTTTTTTTTCTTGGAAGCAGGTCAGGGTCTGGGGAGAAGTGGGGCAAGAAAGATACCTTTTGTTATGGTGACTACTCTTCTGTTTCCTTTTTCAAATATTATCATATTACATACACACATAATGTATTACTTTGCTATAATATTAAGATCAACATTTATAATTTGTATTTCTTCATTACTTTATTAACTTATATTCACGGTGAGTCAAGAGCTGGACTAATTGGCATTTAGAGAGCTACACAGGGCCTATGAAGGCTCGTAATTCTGAGTAGAGGGGCTGCTTATATACAGTATTGTTCTCATTTAAAAGCATGAATTTATTTTCTTCCAGTTTTATTGAGGTAAAACTGGCATACAGCATTGTGTAAATTTAAGGTGTACAGTATAATGATTATACATATATATATATATACACACAGACGTATACATATTGGGAAAAGATTACAATGAGTTTAGTTAACATCTATTACCTCACAAAGTTACAATTCTTTTCTTGTGATGAGAACAGTTAAGATCTACTCACTGCAACTTTCAAACGTACAATATAGTGTTGTGAACTATAGAATGAATAACTCTAGCATGAACTAAAAGCATGAATTTATTTTAAAAATCTGAGAGTGGCAGAATTTCTAAAGAACATTCATAGCAGATGATCTTGAGAAATACAGTTCATTCGAGGTGAAGCAGAGGCCTTAGGCCCGGAAGCCAGTATGTTTATATTGAGTGTTCAATTTATAGCATATCTTTGTTTTTGAAGTTAGTACTGTTCTTGTTAAAAGAGAAAAATAGAACAAATCTATAGTCCCAGACTTTTTTAGGTGTATCAATTTTAGCTGTAGGTGGAACTATGAAGGGAGCAATTGTTAAAATGCACTGATGGTCGATGAGGAGGCTGAGCAAGGCAGTTAGGACTCACGTGGGTGAACTAGCTAATAACTGAAACCAAATCAGCCTCTGTTGGGATCAGCTTGTTTCTTCTAGAGCAATCAAACAAAAATTGAGTTAAACAGATGTGGTTGGATTCATGCTCTTAACAGAAAAATAGAAGCTGATGAAGTCATGGCTGTAATCTGTTGTTGAGGTTGAGAGTGTGGCTTCTGGAGTAAGAGCAGGAGGACTTCATCTCTGGTTTTTCCACTTACTAGACAAGAGGGCCTGATCCTAGCATTGAGGTTAAGGATTAAATTGGATAATGGGCATAAATGATTGTGCAGAGTGTGGTAAATTGTTTCCTTTATGGAAATAAACTCTTTGAAAAGAAGACACACATGCTTAACCTGAACTGAGCTCATATATCCCAGCATTTTATTTTTTTTAATTTAGGTAAACCCAGAATGGGTAAAGAACTCTGGCACAGTGCACTCCCACTTAGCTGAGCTTTCTGTTTTGAATTTGGGAACACCTAAGAATTGTGTGTGAGGGATGGGTTTGGATAGGAGCCCCCTAACTGTTCTCAGAATGGAATTTTGTACTATTGTTTGCTTTTAGGGGAATGGTTTTTGCTTCTCTTTATCAAAGTGACAGCAAGTTTAATGTAAGGGAAGCAACTTTTCCCCCCATTTGATACAATTAGTGAAGTGTTTGTGAAGAGAATCTAAGTATCTTAAGACAGTTTTTACTCAGGACCTGCCTTTTGGGTCTGGCCATGTTTCCAAAGCAAAGCAGACAAAAGAGTAAGCAGGATTTTGCAGTCAGTTCTCTGCTATAAACCAGCAGCTTGAAAGTTATGTCCAGAGACTGCTTCATTCAGAGCCAGGGCTCTGGGGTCATCCTGGGTTCGAATCACTGCCCTGCCAGCAGTTTAGAAAACTCTAGTGTTTCTGAATATAATTCAAGAGAAAACATTTAAAGTTCCTTAAATATTAAGGAACTAAGAATGTGTAAGATACCTTTTAAAAATCAGAGGACTGGAAGAGGGGGAAAGATGAAAAACAAATTAGAATCATCTCATTTGAATGAACAGTAATTTTTTTTCTGGATTTTATTGTTTTCAGTACTACAAACAATAAAATATTTTAACTACCTTGAGACCGAAAAAAAAAAAAAAGGTCATGAGATACTGGGCAGTATACCTCAGCCTAATTTTTCTTGTAAATGATACGGCAGATTGGGATCTTACCTCATTATTTTGTTGTGAAGTTTTAGTAAGTTAATACATGGAGAGGCAAGATGCTACAGGGATTTAGATCTGTGCTTCTGACACGTTAGTGTGTATACAAATCCCCTGTGGCTTTTGTTCAGATGAAGATCCTGACCCAGTGGATCTGGGGTGGGGCCTGTGGTTTTACATTTCAAACAGGCTCACGGGGGGGGGGGGGGTTGAAGCTGCTGCTCCACAGACCACATTTTGAGTGGCAGGGAGAGTAAACTGAATCCTGGCCATGCCTCTTGCTTGCTGTGGGATTTTATCCAAATGACTCAACCTCTCGGTGCCACAGTCACTTTATTTTAAAATGGAGATAATAATATTATCTACTGCAAAGGGTTGTTTGAGGTGTAAACTGTCCAACATTTATAAAGATTTAGACCAGTACCAAGTCACATGGTGGGCACCAGTGCACATTAGCTATTACTTTTATTGTTGTTGGTCTCCTCCACCCTATTACCATATTTAAATAAAGAACACGTGTACCAGTCAGTAAAGGGATGTTGAGGATGTCAACTGGAACATTGTCCAGGAAGAATGTCAGCTGACACACCCGGTCTAGTCTGATAGTACATTTACAGAGCTTACTAGATAGAAGACATGATTATAAATGCTTAAATATATTAATAGGTGAAACAGAAAAGAGAAAAAGGCATTGACACAATATACTACCCTCCATACCTAAGACTGTACTCTGAAGATGAGTATTTTTTATTATCATATGTATTTTACATATGAGGAAACCAAGACATGTAGCTTAAGTAATAAAATCAAGCTCATATAACTTGATTAGTGGGAAAGTCAGGATTTGAACAGTATCACTCTGGTTCCAAAGTCCATGCTCTTAAGCACTGTGACACTTTGGTTTGATATTATTTATCATTGTCTCCTGGACTTCACTCCTTTGTTTTTGTTACATGGTAGTTTTCTGATTGGTATTATATTTACCTTTAGACATACCCATGTTGAGAAAATAAACTAGGTAGTCAAGCTGAGTGTTTACCAGATGGCAGCTGTACTTCTGTCTTTAGAGACACACGTCTGTCCCCTTGGGCTTATTTAATCTGCACTTTTCTTGAATCAACTTTCAGGGCACCACAAACATTGACTTCCTGAGCCTGGAAGTCGTGGAGCCAGATCCTGAATGCAGTGAGTTATTAAGTAATGAGGTCCCCTGGAAACAGCCGGAGAGCTTCTCTTCCTGATGACTTGACCATTACACGTGCTTTTCTATCCAGTCTTCAGAAACGTCACCAGTGATGGGCCCCTAAGGACAGTCAGCTCACCAGCCATTGAGCTGTGTTGGCTGAAACTCAGCTTTCCTAAGCTCATAACAGCAAAAGTTACAAGGCAGACGGGTTAACAGGGACAAGGCTTTGGAAAGTCATATGAACTGAAGAAATAAAAATTCTCTGAAAACATACTTTACAAAATGGATTTGATTTTCGTACTGTAATATTTGAGTGATTAGAGGCCATCAGCAAATTGATTCTAGGAAGTTTTGGAGGGTTTGTGGTACTTCAGTAGGCATGAAAAATTGACCAGCCTCTCCATACTTGAGGTACCTTATTCAATATGGGACATTCCCAGCTGGTTCCACTATCAGATACTTTTAGCTATGAATCCTGATGTGTAGTTATTAACCTAGAGCAAGGGCCACTCTAGTGAGATGGACATTTCTCTTCTACTGACTTGAACTTTCATCTCAAATACCTGTTTCATTTCCTACCCCTTTGGATCAGCTGACCATATGCAAGGCTCAACATCTTCTATCCCTTTAGTTTAAGACATCTAGTTTCACAAGCAATAGAAAGAACCCACTCTGTCTCCTTTCTCTCTCCTGCCTGTAGTCTTCTGGATTTAGCATCTTAACTTCAAGGAGAAAATACGTTATTAAAAAAAAAAAGATTGTTTTTCTTCCAGGCCATTTGTAACCCCTTAATCCTTCTCTCCAGGGATGACCCACAGACCCTAACAGATCTCCTTGGGAACATTTCCTATTGCTGTATAATATATGACTATAAACTTACTGGCTTAATTAAAACAACAACTTTTTATTAGTTTACAGTTCTGTAGGTTAAAAGTCTGGGCACTGTTTGACTTGGTTCTCTGCTTAGAGCCTCAAAGTCTGAAATCAAGACATCAGCTGGGCTGAGCTTCTTCTAGAGGCTTGGGAAAATCCACATCCAGGGTCATTTATAGTTGGCATAATTCATATCCTTGAGTTTGTAAGACTGAGGTTCCTGGGTTTGGGGGTTTTTGCTGGCTGTCAGCCAGGGACTGCTCGTGGCTCTATGAAACTGTCCACATCCCTTGCTGTGTGCTGTGATTGCATCAGGCCCATTCAGATCTCTTCTCCAAATTCAAGTTTATGATACAATCACAGGAGTAGAATCTGTTCCATTCACATTGCTGTGGATTTGTAAGATGTGTACACCTGGGGTGGGTGATCTTGGGAGGCATCTTAGAATTCTGCCTACCATAGGAATGAAATGAGAAGGTAGTGCCCAAGATTAGCTCAAGAGTTTTGAGTCTTTGGCCAACAGTCACCTTGACACAATTTCTCATCACTTTAGAAAGAAAGCGTACAGACAGAGCAATGTTCGTGACACTACCTGAATTGCATAATCTATTTTTTATCCAAATTGGCCTATTTTGTGTCTGAAAAAGTCTTCATAGAATGCTTATTAAATGTCATAGTAAAATTTAACACAGTAATGTCTTTAATAGAGTATAACCTATTGGACCAGACTGTGTCTGTCACAGTTTGACATCCTAGGTGTCCTTGAATTTGTAGTATAAGTTTGCATTTCGGTAAAATGTCAGCTCTTTCTTGAGCTAAACTTGCCATGTTGTCCCTCTAAGTTGTTATGATTCTAATTATTCTTAATAGCTGTGTTTTTGCTTGATACCTCTGTCACACAATGTTAATTGAGTTTTAGCTCATCATTCATTTTTCATTTTCATGTTTCTTCTCTGGCAGTGAGTAGCACATAGAACTAATTTTAGTCTCAGGAAACATGTGCAGTAATAGGCTTTGCCTAGATTTTGACATGACCTAAAGTGGAAGAACCGCCAGTCGTATATGCTCCAGTTCTTGATATGTATTTTCTCTAGAGCGTGAACAAATGGAGAAGACAGCGAAGATTGGATTATTGTATCTCTGTCAGTTATCTATTGATTAGATAGTGTAGCCTGCTGTTTGGAGTGCCAAATATTGTCTGCCCCTTTCTGCAGCTGAACTGGTTAATGATCCTTATTATAAATCCCCAGATTCCTTTAATGAAATATTTAAATCCTACACACAGAATATCAGGGCAACTGTCAACATGATTAAGACTAATCATGAGGACTGTTTCTAGCACAGTGAGTGTGTTAGGAGTCAATGGAATGAAGACTAGCCAGTGTTATACTTTATTCTCAATATTCTCAATACTTGTTGGAAAGGGCACAGTGGTTTGAAGCAGTTCAATAATTTTTGGTATACTGCTATCCATGCTGATTTTCTCTCACACTTTTTTCCCTAAAAAATGAATAATTGCATAGTAGTGTAAAAAACTGATGAAACAATAAACTATAAGTGATTTTAAAAAATCCAGCATTCCAATAGAAGTGTAAGAAGAAGGCATGACTAGGTAATTGCAGGGTCTTTTTCTGACGGGGAGGAGCTTTTCTTGTATACAGTTTCACAGCCCTTTGTCTCACACTATATATATAAGTGTAACTATACACTTCATGCAAGCACTTGTTTTAACATGTATCTCTCATAACAGACTAATAGCTCCGTGAGATGCTCTCTCTTCCCCATTATATCCACAGTATCTGCCAGTGTCTGGGACATAGTAAGTGTTGAAAAACCAGTCAAAGGAAAATAAAGATACAAATAGTTAATGAAATATAACAAGGAAAGATCACATTTCATTTATATAAAACAAGTTAAGATAGAGACATTTTATTTATCCTATTGGCAAAGATAAAAAATGAAATACCTAATACATATGAAGGTTGTAGTGCAAGATTGCCATTCTCATTTCCTTTGGATCAATCTCAATGAATAATTTGAGCACAGCATATAAATTATAGTTATATAGCAATGATAAGGACTAACTGATACACAAAATGGTTTTCTGACAGAAGAGAAGATATAAGTATACTGCAAAATGCTGTTGATTGCAATCTGGCAATTCTATCAATAGCATAAAAATGTTTGTACAATAAACTCAGTTCAAACATTCTAATTCTACAGATTTGCCTATAATATTCAAGGTAATATGATAAGCTCAAAACATGAGAAACAACCATAAAATCCAACAAAAAGAGCAGTGATTATATATCTGTATGATATTATATAACATGTATCCTTAAAAGAGGGAAATTATATCAGATGGAAATTAATATCTGTAGAAAGGAATGAAGAATACAAAAAGTAAATATGTAAGTAACTGTAAAAAGCTACTTCTCTTAAATTATTTTAAAAGTTAATTGACAATTTAAAGCAAAAAATAACAATGTTCCATGGGGTTTATAGCATATATGGAAATCTGCTGTAAGTTTCAAATTTATTTAGTCAAGGACCTTCAACACAACAGAAGCAAAGTAATAGCACTGAGCTGCAGCCAATGGAGCATACCTGGAGGACTTCTCCCTGACTTTGGCTTCCTTACGAGGGCTCATAGCTGTTGGCTAGTAAAGAATTTTGCTCAAGGCAAGAGAAAGACTTATGTCACCATTCAGGAAAAACTTGTATTAAAAATATATATACACTAATAAAACAATAAGGTCCTTCAAAGGGAGGCACCAAAATTGATGCTCAGGAGTCTCTGAACAATTTCTCTGCTTTCAGGTTTTCAGTGACTTGAAAAGCTTAACTCTTTCCAAGTTTAAATCGAGAGTAAATTCAACAGCATTTTACTCAGCAGCATTTCTAGAACAACATGTGAAATTTCTTGGAAATGCTACGTTTGTTGAAAATTGATAACTATAAACCATTCCTAAATAGACAGACCCCTATTTTGTGATCACTGCTCTATTTCTGAACCCAATTTTATGTTTTATTGTAAAATACAGTTACCTTGCCTCCTCTGTATCTCCCTTTAACTTTTTAAGAAAAAAAAAACATAACCTTTTGTGCTATTCACTTTGAACTCATGCTTATTTAGAATTTTAGCTTTTAGTTTCTCACATTGCCTTTAGTTTTTATAAATTTTGTAATCACATGAGAAACCTTAGCCTGCCAACAAAATAAGGGGCTAAGTTAGTACATTGTGTGAACTGAACTCTCCTTGTAATTTCCTTGGTTGAAATTCAATAATGAACCTTCAGGTCATTTTCAAATGTGTTCTTAAAATTTAATTTCCTTTGCTTTTGACAGTAGCATAAAACTAAGATATCCCAGTTAAGTAAGGTCATTTTATTAGTACATTTTATGTGTTTTTTAGCTATAGTGAGCTACTTTGCAGGGCTTTGCAATGTGCTTAGCTTGAGTGTAGCCTGAGGACTAAAGTAGCTGTGAACAGCAGTGGTTTTTCAAGTGCTGCAGAGTGATGGAACCGTGGGCTGAGCCTGATTTTAATATTTTTATTTCTGCAACACAAAAATTCAAGACAATCATGGTAGATACATTCTGGCTAAAGCATACAATTGTATTTTAATAAAGAAAAATGTCAATGCTATTACTTTAATCCTCATATAGTCAGTGAATTTTTCTGTGTACCTACTTTCAACTGCAGAACAAAAATATTCTATATGTAAACGTGTCATTGTTCCTTGTTAACCTCCAATTTAAAAAATCAAGAAAAATGATTTTCCTGAGAAGTTCTGAAATCCATACAATTCATCTTTGAATCACTAGTCATGCTATCAGTAGATTTCTTGAATTAAGAAGTGTTTTTTCCCATATCCAGTGGAAACAGAACATTTCAAGTATGTGATGATGGCAGAGTTGATGAGCATTTGCTTTTGCAATTTTAAAGACTCTTGCTCTCATTTCTTTTGGTATTTATTTGTTGGAGCCTAAGGAGTCAGGTCCTCAAAATATGTGGAGGAAGTGTTAAGACAACATGACCTACCTTGTCCTTTATTTCTTTGAATCAAGGACTGCTTGGCACCAAAACTGAAACTTTGGGGTTTTCTGTTTTTGCCTAGTGATCAACTATACTTGTCTGCTTTGATTTTTAAATCGCCTTGTCCTTCTGATTATTACATTTCCCCAATCAAGTCCAAGGTCAGCAGTCTTCACTATATAAGTCAGAAAAATTCCCATGATATCAGTGCCATGGGCAAAGCACTCAACACTGCCTTAACCTGTTTATCATGCACTCTAAGTAACCAAACAGAAAAATCTAATTTCCCATTGTAGGACCCACTAATAGATATCTGAAATTCAGCAGCTCTGCATCACCTTGTATGAATTCCTAGGATTGTATTCAGACTCTTTTCTGATTCAAGTCGAGTGACAAAATCCTGGTGTATAAATTTCTGTTACCTGCATCTGACAACAAACTCAGAATTCATTATAGAGTGCCAAACAAGAAAGATGAATAAATTCACAACATTACATTTATCCTCAGTGTAAAAGTTTAAGTGAGCTACTTGAACGTGGCAGTGCAGCTACTGGGTGAAATTCAGGTTAGTGTTGATCCAGAAGGTCAGCCTCACGTGGACTCTGTATAAACTGCGTACATCAAGCCTAAAGAAACAAAGACTTGAGAGCCATGGTATCGGTTTTCAAGTGAATAAAGGACTTCCCCCTGAAAGAAGAGTTCAGTTTACTTTATTTTGCTTTAGAAGGTAGAACCATGCCCAATTGTGACAGGTTATTGGATGCTGAATTCAGCTTTAAAAAAAGTCCAAATAATTAGAGGTAGCCTACAAGCCTGCCTGGACCAGCAGTGAGTCTCTATTACTGAAAATATTTTAGAGTCTGAATGACAATCTGCCAGGGATGTTGGAAGGAGAACTCTTGATCTGGATGGGAATTTGGATCTGTCACTTTTAAAGTTCATGCCAATACTGCTTATGTTATATTCACCCTGGAATAAATAGACAGCACCATCTCATTCTTTTGTCTAATTTCCCTTTCGTCTACCATGGAATAATATACAGAGAAGGGAGAAAAGAAGCCCAAATTCACCTGTTAATTACTAGTGGATAAACTTATTAGTGAACTCTCAAACTGTTTTTGTTTTTGTTTTTGTTTTTGTTTTTGTTTTTGTTTTTGTTTTTCTGCCATACTATTACTTAGCTGCTTCTGGGACCATCTTTTCATAAATACGATTCCCAGATTCTCTCATGCAAATTTCACCTGGCTATTCCTTAATTCCTTTCTGAGATCATGAGTATTTATTTTTCTGCCAGTCTTACTTACTATTACTGTTGGTCATCTGAGAGTGTGAAGTTAGAAACTTCTGTTTTCATTTATGTAAAAAAAAATTGCTTTTCAGTGAAGCAGACTATGTTTGACTTCTCAGCAATATCAATGCCGTCAAGTTCAAGGCGAGGGATGGAAAGTTGCGTACTTAAGACCCAGCATCAAATGGGCCAAAGAAAAGTGATCACAGAATTTTCTCATTAAATATATCCCTAATCCAACACTTTTCAAAATAGGTTTCCACAGTCAAATAAGCTTGAGAAATATTTATAACACTAATATTTAAGATTTACTGAGCATTTACTAAGTGTACATATGAATCAGGTTTAGAGTTTTTTATATGTACATTGTATCATTTAATTCTCAATTTTCCTGTGAAGCAAAAATTATTGTTGCCCTTACGTCATAGATGAAGAATCTGAGGCATAGAAGGTCAAGTAACTTGCCACTTTGCAGGCACTGAATGGAAGTGCCAGGAATCCAGCCGAGCACATGTAACCCTACGTCCTCACTGGAAGAATTCTCAGAGACCTAAATGCGCATTTTTAGTTTATTAATTTTCACACAAGAGGAATATTTTTATCACCTTTATTACAGAAGCATTTGATTACAGGGCGCTTTTATGGTACATGATGAGAGATGCATATTTTCTTTTGAGAAACACCATCATAAATTATGTTTCAGCTATATCACTAGTAATCTTGGTCTCCTTTATTAGAAATTATTTCAATAGAGGAAAAAGTTCTAGTTAGAAAAAACTTCATGGTGACTTCTAACAGGATATTGTGAAATGCTGTTTGAGATCTTTTTATTATTATTATTACTGGAAGTTAGCAAAACAGGTAGAAATTATAGTGAAAGTGGCATGTTCAGACCAAAGTTTTATATGAATGATAATGAATGACTATTGTTTTTGGATGAGTTTGGGATGGTTTATTATGCAGCAATGGACAAAGAGCTGAGTTTTGCAGGAGTCTGTAATAAAGGTGTGACAGGTACTTCCTAATCTCAAAGGATGTTATGTTAGCCATTAGTCTTGCTGACTTTCTCCAAAACCTCTGATTGTAGAGAAAGTTCAAATGGGAGATGGTATGATGATAGGGTCAGATAGTGAGGGGACAAAAACTACTCCTGCAGTTTTTGGGTTACTGAGAGATCCTGTCTATTTTTTCTTAGATCCAAAGTTGGTTTCTGGAAATAGGTGAGGTTGGAGGCTACTGGAAACTGCCACAATATGGACAAAAATGAGTTGCATCTGAGATTGAAGCATCATGTTTGCCGGAGATGATGTTAACTCTCACATGGGATGAGAAATGCATTTGAGAGCTGCTTGTGATATAGAACCCATGCAGACAGTGGGCTGAATAAGAGTTAATAACCAATGGAAAGGGGACAACCACCTTACACCATGTATACATGATGCTTGTGTAAGGAAATGGCAATTACAGCCACAAGAAAGGACAGGCAACTGAACAAGAGCTATTTTCCTTCTCTGCTACAATGCCAGAGAGACAAGCCCAGGAAACAAGGAGAGGGGCTCTAAGAAAAATCCTGCCGTGTTTACCTCCATCTTAGCCCAAGTTTTGTGAGTGAGAAGGTTAGCAAGACCAATAAACTGGTATTGGTAGACAGGATGAGGAAGGCTCCGAGTCAAATAAGAAATTAAAATATTATCTGGACTAAACTGTTTTAATAACTGAAAGTACCCCAAAAGTGATCAAAGGTTTCTAAGTTTTTGTTAATGAAGCTCACTATGAAAGATAAAAAGAAATTCTCAAAGCATCATGGGTAGCAATTCCTGGAAAAATTAAAATGTTTTGTGTTTGTATTAAAATAAATTGAGATTCTTCAAATTAATACATTTTGATTAAATTGACTTAGTAGTCTGAAACAGATCTGTTCCTGAAATTGTTCAGCATAATTTTAGGGATTTGACAAAATGATCTAGTTCTTTCCTTAAAAAAAAATCAGTTTGGAAAAATCTGAGTCATGTTTAGTCAGTCACTTCGAGAGAGAGAGTGAGCAAGAAATCTAATTAGGAATAGCTGAGGCATACAGGGTTCTCATCTGTTATGAAGGAATAAGGCTGCTTAGTTGTAACCAAGGGCCATGCTAGGATGCCATGGTGTGTTTCAGAGGAGGCATTAGCTCCTAGAGTAATATCTAAACTAATTGCCCTGGAAAAAAAAATTCCTTCCAAGTGACTATTGCAGACTTAATTACTACTCTGAAAAGTGCTAAACTAGAACTGGTAGGAATTGATTTATTTATTTAACATTTCAGAGTAAATTGCAATTACATTATTTAGGAAAAAAAAAGTAAAGTTCTGAGGCAACTTGTAAGAAGATGAATGTTGCATCCAGGTAAAACTGAAGCTTTGGGTCTATTTAGAATTACTGTGAAGCTCAGGCTTATGCATAAGGAATAGCCACTTTCTTTTTTACAAATATTTGGTTTCTTATAAATAAATATTGTTGTCTGAAGCCTCAGAGAGTGGAATGATAGCTCTCTGACACTAACTGGTGTTGGTAGCAGAAAAAAAGATGCAAAGAAAGCCTTGAATGGATTGGAAGGGTTGATGTGAGAAGAAAATGGGGTCACCACATTTTGAGCCAAAAGTACTAGTCCTGATAGAAACAGCAGTTATGAACTGTGCCCTGTGTGACTCCAAGTGGTCTTCTGATTCAAGAAAACTTATTATAGGCAAATTTCAAATGAACAAGAGAACTGTTAAAGTTAGCATGTTGTTTTAAGGAAAAGGACAAATATTGGCCTTGTATTCTCCGTCCACCTGAAGATGTAGGAACATACAGTCTAGCAACTATTTAGTACAAATTTTCTACACTAGATCTTTACATTTATTTTCTTCATTATTATTTGCAGTGAAGAGTTTTTGAGTCTTTTCTATTGAAGTCAAGTTTGCAGGTACAAGGCTTGGGAAGTAAGAGATACGGGATTCCTGAAACTTTTTTTCTTTTTTCTAGCTTTGATAGTAAATCTAACCACAGAATTACAGTCCACACCACCAAAATTAGGCTGAAGGGCATAGCAGTTTACAGTTCTCTGCTTGTAGTGAGCTAAATCAATTGGCTTGAACAGAAACAAAAAATGACTTCAGTTAAGCTTAAGGTCATTTTCTACAAGTCCTCATTGTATACAGAATTTGTTTCCCTAAAGAAAAGTGTTCTTTTAAGTGAAAACCCAATGTGTATGTTTTCCTGTTACATAGTTATAAAGGCTTTAAGCTGTGTTACTCAAAGCTGTTCCACCATGTGACCATCTCCCTAGGGCATCCTTAGTTAAGAACTAGATTTTTTGAAACTTGAAAATACATTGTTACAAACATATTTGTAGGCACTTCAGTGAAACGATGAAACTTCAAACCAAATGAGGAAAAAAAAATGTACTAAGGGATAGATTCATTCTATGACTGAGGAAGCCACTATTTTAAATTCTCTTTTGCTAAGTTTTTTAGAATGCTGATAACCCAAATATATAAATCCATCATTAATCTTAATGAAGCTAATCTAGTGGCATTAAAGGCAAAACAAAAAAATGATAGGTCCATATTCTTTGTCTGGCAAACCTTTCAAAAGAGGTAATGTAGTATATGAAATGAGAGTCTGCTGCGCTGAAGCAGTACATGCATAACATTGTTCAAGCCTTAAATAAGACAGTAGTACAGTAGGTCTGGCAGTTATTCTTACCAAAAGTCTCTGTTAATGAAAGTTCTACCTCCTTCAAGGTCAAATGCTATTTCTTCCTCTACTGAACTGGAATTTCTATGGGTCTTTTTTACCTGTAGTAATTAACAAATGTTCTTCAGTGATCTGACACTTAGTCCATGACCTGAAAGAGCCTAGACTGGTTAGAGAGACAGGGCACAAAGGCAGACATGGGGAGTCGTGGGATGATAGCCAGTTTAGCATGGATAATAAGACAGCAGTGATGTTGAGTAAGCTCACGGTGAATTGCAGTGTTCAAGGAAATTAGATCTTAGGTTAGATGGGAAAAGATTTCTGTGAGCAAAAAGAAAAATGAAGGTATATTACAGATGGGGGTGCACAATGGGGCAAAAAGGAGTGGAAAAGTTTCAGAGAAATAGTAATTTCACTCGTCTTTTCAGAGGACTGTTGTATTAGTCTCCTGGGCTGCAGTAACAGGAAACCACGGACTGAGAATGGCTTAAATCACAGAAATTTGTTTTCTGCCAGTTCTGGAGGCTGGAAATCCAAGAGGTAGGTGTCAGCTGGGTTAGTCTTTGGTGAGCCCTGTCTTCCCGGCGTGCAGATAGCCACCTTCCTGCTGAACCCTGACTCAGCCTCTCCTCTGTGTCTGCACACACTAGTATCTCTTCCTCGTCTTTTAAGGACAGAAGGACGTGTGGATTAGGGCCCCACCCCTATGACCTCATTTAATCTTAATTTCTTAAAGGCCCTATCTCTAAATATAATAACATTGAGAGTGAGGACTTAAACACATGAATTTGGGGGGGGGGAACAAAATTCAGTCTATTACAACTGTAAAGGTGACTACAACACTTGAAAGGTGAATTAGGCCAAGACTGTCAGGGAAATTGCTGAGGCAGTATTTCCCATCTAGCATTTCCTGACGGAACATTCATAACCAAGTTATTCATACATGGGACTCTTAGGGTTGGATGATTCAGGGCAGATTAGTTGGCTTTCCACCCCTTCTCCTTTTCTCTCCACCTTTGTCTTCAAAAAAAAAAAAAGAATGAAAAATATATATATATGTGTGCATGTATATGTATAACAATTGCTCTGCTGTACACATGAAACTAACATTGTAAATTGCTACACTTTAATAAAAACTAAGAATTTTAAAAACATAGGAGAGTGATCTCTTGGAGACCATCTTGATTCTGTTTGGATTTACTTAAAAGAAACCCATTTTCAGTAGAGATAGAAGTAGTACAATGTTAATACGTACAGTTTTCTCTTACGTGACTTTGCGAGGGAGGTGATGTGTTCTTACAGTTTAGCTCCTGAACCCGGACTGTACTCTAGTTTGGGAGGAGGGCTGATTGGAAGACAGTTGGGGCAATGACTGTGCATGTGTGTTGGCTGTCTCCTACGGCGGGCTGCTCACCACAGCCTAAGTGAGCACATACCCTCCTTATGGGCAGGTGTGTCTGTGTGACTGAAACAATTCAAACAAAACCACCAAGCACTACTTTAGGCCTGGCCCTGAAACCCTCTCATGCTCCCTGATCTAAAGTCCGCCGAAGGAAAAACGAATCTATGGCAGTAGAAGTCCAGTGGGGTTGCCTTTGGGTCAGAGGGAAGAGGTGGTGTTTAGAGGATGAGATGAGGATTCTTGATGCTCTTCTTTGACCTGAGTAGTGGTTACTTGGGGGATAATTCATGTATGCTTTACAAATTTACCTGTTTTATGTCAGTGAAAAAAAATTTAAAAAAAACCTATTTCATAGCCTCTTTCCATGTTTTCACTTCTTTTGGAGGGTTGTGATATAAAGGATATTTAGAATGAGCTAGAGAAGCACTTGTTGAAGATGGCAGTCTTCACCAGCCTGGCTTCTGAGAGCTGCCCACCTATCTGCTCACCTACACACTAGAGTGGGTTTGAACCATTTCTCACTTTTCTGTTTCTTGAAGTCACTAGCATTGCTTCACGCCATCTGTTCTCCCCCTTCTGCTTTCAACAATATTCCCATCTTCCCATATGAATCTACCTATTTCTCATTTTTGGCCATATGGTGCCCTAGAATTGACCCTACCTCCATTTCCAAGCAATGATCCTCATTAGATTCAACTAACCAATATATTCAATCCTACTGTCCACTGTAAAGGGCTGGGCATAAAACCTAATGCAATGAGATACATTGAAATTTGCAGAAACTTGCTGGGGTTTCTGTGATCATAAGCTTCTTTGGCTCCCAGAGGAACTAAAGGAAGAGACTTTCTTCCTCTAAACCTAGGGATCTTATGATCTTAGGATTTGGTGCTTCAGGTGACTGCAGTATCCTGCCATCAGGAGCCTGCCATCCTGCCTCAGGCTGAAGTTGACACATAGAGGTTGAGCTCAGAAATAGATCTGACAATCTAGTTTGAGCTGTGCCTGAAACACTGGGGAGACTTTTTGTTTTCATATAGTCAAGAGGTCCTTCAAGTTGTCATATACCTTGATAACTTTAACTAAATGTTGGTACTTACTCTTTCATAAGTATATGTTAACTACCTCCTCTGTGCCAGCATTTATAGTATCCTTTGACCTCAGTTGCTTCATCTATAAAAATAGGGTTATCCAAAGGCACTAGGCTGAGCCGGAACGTATCCTGTGGTCCTTCTAACTCAGGTTTCAGTGTTCTTATTTTTGATTGGCTTCATATAACATGACTTTCATTATTTGTTTAATTATTTTAACATACATTTATTGCAGCAAGCCTATGCTCCAGGTTTCCATTTCTTCCTCTTAAAACCCAAGCATTTTATCTTCCATTTTATCCTCTCATCTCTTTCCTATAGACAGTACACATCAGTAATGCCACATCATTAATTTTCTGCCACATCAGTGTTTTTTAAGTAAGATCTTCTTCTCATTTATGCTATTGGAAAACATTTTATAAAACCATGGTTTAAAATGTATAGTTTATCTTTAAAATGTTTCCTTGATTCTTTTCTACATCAACCCAATTAAAATAAATGTTTAATTATTGTTGAGTGATTGGTAGAAAGTTCTCTGAAGATAATTATCTATGTCATATAATCAATATCTATGTCATGACTCTGTAGTCATGAAACTTCAAGTTTCATCCTGTTTGGATGAAACATAGAACTTGGAACAAATTTCCCTGACTGATGTCTTTTCACCTAGATTAAGATAATCATAAAACTTGTATTCTCCACTTAACAGTTATTTTCTAAATTATAATTTTAGTTTAACTGTCCAAAATTCTCTGAATGAAGGCAAGACAACAGTGTGATGCAATGAGGAGAAATTAGGAGGTAGACAAATTATGGTTCAGGCTTTGCCACTAATTTGTAGTATCAGATAACTTATCCTTCCTGGATCTCAGTTTTTCTGTTGTAGAAAGCAGACAATCTGCAGGAACCTTTCCATGACTAACAACCTGTGGATAAAGACTAGTGTGAATGTGGGTTAGAATTCATCCTCCTGATAAAAAGTATATACTTTCTGCATCTAAGGGGCATAGTCTGCACACTGCTCAGCCTCAGTGAATAAACACAGGCAATTTCGTGAAATCATTGTATTACCTATTGTGGTCTTTGACAAGATGGCATGTGTTTCTCAGGATAAAATACAACTACTGGGAACTAAGAAGGCTTAGTTTAGTTATGTCAGATGATCTGGATTCATGTCCTAATTCTGCTGCTTACAAAGTTTGTGATTTGGGGCAGTGTATGCTATTTTGGCTATTGTTTCCAAATCTGGGGAGAAAAACAAAACCCAACCAAAATTTTATTCCTTGTTTAAATATTATTGTTACTCAGTGATAAAACTATAAATGAGTCCTTTGCTCCCTGTGTAACTGTGCTTAAACCCATGGCAGAGGCTTTAGTCTTCAGTATTGGCACATGGAAACAGAAAAGATGTCACAGGTCATGCGAAGTTTTCCCACCTTGGAGGCACTTTGCTCAGGATGTTTTGCTATTGTCTCTTACTGGAATAACACTGAATCCAGCAAATGGCTGGTTCTTCCCTCTCTTGAAGGCCAAGGCTAGTTCTTTATCTCAGAGATACTTGAATTCATTTTGAGTATTTTTATGTATTCTACAATTCTCTTTATTTAAAGACAAAAATCTGATCTTCTTAAGGCCTCTGTCTTTAATCAACTCTGTTCAAATGCCTTTAAAATCTTTTTAGTCTGTAAGCTTTATTTCCTCCATGGAGGATTTTTTAATTTGTTCTGGCAGCCTGCAATTCTCTTGGACCTTAAGGAGAGACTAGGGCCATTATTTTTAAATGGTATTTTTGAACTGTACAAATACATAAGTACTCTTGTTGCTTCTGTGCACAAAAGAAGGTTTTCTGTTAAATGATTGGAGTTGCTCTTTTTATGCCAATTTGAGCACAGAATTATTGGAATGAATTTATCAGCCCCTGAACACCCACTGTGGGTTATAACAGGCTGCTTCTGCAAATGAGATGTTGTATCCCAATGAGTAAACACATTTCAAAATGAATAGGAAATCTGTTTCAAGGATTTTTCTGACTTTATTCAATAAAGTTGATTACCAAATTCACTAATGTCTTAATATGAAGAGTACTATATGAAATTGTACAAAAATATTATTTATTACAGAAATAGGATGAACACAGCAAACATTAAAAATATAATTAGTGAGCCTGAATTTGGTGAGGTAAAACAAGATTTTAAGGTAATAGGCATGTTCACTGGGAAAAAAAACTGCTTCAATTATAATTGTTGTGTTAAATTATTTATATCATATTGATATTTAAAATATTTAAATTCATTTTCAAAAACAAAGTTTTTACTCTTTTACCCAGAAACAGCCTGGAAAACTTAACTGAAACAGCTGATGCAGTGGTAACAGCAGACTTTAGTATAAATGTCAACAAGAGAAAAGAGGATTATTTTTGTTGGTATGCTGCTTTGTTTTTCTGTCTGTTTTGTTTTGGTTTGGGTTTTTTTGTTTGTTTGTTTGTTTCTCTTTTGGAGGGAAAAATTTGACTCTAAGAAAGGAAATTGTCTCAAAGGAAGAACCAAAAGAAATGATATTTCTCCAAAGACTATCAGGGGACTAGACTGACAACTCTGATAAACATGCAAGAAAGCAGGTTAATTTGAGAGTGTGGCTCTTGATATAATAAATAGCAAGGTTATATGATACTATCATTGAGACATTAAAACATTTAATTTTTTTATGAACCAGGATGAAATAAAGACTTGCCCAGGCTAATAAAGAAGATCAAAAGCAGGATTTTTGCAATCAAGTTTAATTATACAACAAATATTTGGATACCTTTTACAAGCCAGTGTCTGTATTAAATTCTGTGGATAGAACTGAAAAGAAAACATACTCAGACTTAAAGAATCTTCTATAAAGAAATAGTAAATCAGACTAATATCAGATTTCTTACTAAAATCACTGTAGGCTCAAAAATTTAAAAAAAGTTATCTCTTTTAAGTTCTGAGAAAATAAAATTATTTTGCCTCCAAAAAATGGCCCACAAGTGAGCTTTAGCTCATTACATTTGCATCAGGGCTGGCAGAAGTGTTGCTGCATCACATTTGAGGCTGTATCACAAGTCCTCCAGCTTCTACCTTGGTTCCTTAAAGACTGACTCTGGGTGAAGCCAGTAGCCACATCGTAAGTGCAGCTACCCCACAATGCTCATGACGTAAGGGAACTCAGGTCAGCCATGTGGAGAGGACACATGAAAAGAGAGCATGATGAACACCTCCAAGCAGCTACAACTATCCCAGCCCAGCCTCTGGACGTGAAAGTGAAGTGGCCACCTAGGACATTCCAACACCAGTAGCCAGCAGGGGGAGAGGAACCAAGACCCCATATTTATGGCCCTAGACAAGCTTTTTAAGAAATCTCCAGCCATTTGAGCCACCCTAGCTGAGGTGGTAAGCATCCTTGTTTTTTCATGATTAATATCTAAATATATCAGAAATAATTCATCTTTAGGAATATTTGCTATGAAAGTTTTTGGTGATGTGTCTTCATCAGATTAGCAATATAAACTTCTGTTCCTAGTTTATTGAGAACATGGAAGGATGCTGAAATCATGGCATGTTCTTTCTTCAGCCATCACAATTCTTATTCTTAGTTGTAGAATTATCTAGGGAAATGGGAAATACAACAAATTCTGATTGAATTCTTTAGCTCTTTTTAATTTACTTGAAGTTCTAATACCCTATACAAAAACAAGTTGTCTTAAACAATTTATATCAAAACAGTTTAGAGAAACAACAAAGAGGAGGCTGTTGAAGCTGGAGGATATTTGCACTTAGAGAAGAGAAACGATTTAATGAACTAACCATCTTCATATTTTAAAAATAAATTTCAGTCAGATATTTGAAGGCATACTATGCTTATTGGACAAAATTTTTTTCAGAGAAGTCAGGTTTTTATTTCAGGGGCTATTTATTTAGCACTTTGAGGTGTTACATTAAACTTACAGGTTTCTTTCAACTTGGCTGGATACTTGAAAGACAAACTCACACTTGAAGCCAGTGACTTGATCTCTTCCTTTCATTCGTCCTATTTGGCAGTTCACCACTCTGTTACCCTCTAGAGTTGCCAGTGTCAGATTTGAGTTAGATAATAATTCCATTTTGATTTCTCTTTGGCAGAAAGATAAAAATGAGTTAAATTTCATACAATATTCATTAGAAAATAGTGAATAATCTTTAACTTTATATTTTGTTAAAATATAATCGATACATAACATTGTGTATGTTTAAAATGTACGATGTATTGACTTAATACACTTATTTATTGCAACAGGATTATCTCCTAGTGCTAGCTAACACTTCTATCATGTCACATAATTATAATCTTATTTGTGGTGAGAACAATTAAGATCTATTTTATTAGCAGCTTTGACATTTATAATACAGTATTGCTGTGCTATACTTTAGGGCTCCAGGACTTTTTATTTACTAGTTACAAGTTTACACCCTTAAATAGCATCCCCTAGTTCCCCTATGCCAGCTGCTGATAACTACCATTCTACTCTGTTTTGTGAAATCAGCTCTTTTAGATTCTGCATATAAGTGCTTCCATACAGAATTTGCTTTTCTCTTTCTGACTTGTGTCTGACTTAACATAATGCCCTCAAGATCCATCCATGTTGTTGGAAACGTCAGAGTTTCCTTCACATGGCTGAATAATATTCCACTTTGTATATATACCACATCTTTATCCATTCATCCATCAATGAGCACTTAGGTTGTTTCCATATTTTGGCATCTATGAATAATGCTGCAATAAACATAGAAGTCCAGATATGTTTTTAGTATCCTGTTTTCATTTCCTTTGAATATATATATATCCAGAAGTAGAATTATTGGATCATATGGTAGTTCTATTTTTAGTTTTTTGAGGAACATCCATACTGTTTTCCATAGTGGCTGCACTGATTTTCATTCCTATTAACAGTGTACCAGGGTTCCCTCTTCTCCACATCTTTGCCAATACTTGTTACCTCTTGTCTTCTTGAGGATACCTGTTCTAACAGGTGAAAAATGGTATCTCATTGTGGTTTTGATTTGCATTTCCCTGATGAGTAGTGATGTTGAGCCTCTTTGTATGTACCTGTTGGCCATCCAGATGTCTTCTTGGGAGAAATGTCTCTTTAGTTCCTATGCTTATTTTAAAATTGGATTGTTTGTTTGTTGTTGTTTTTACATTGAGTTGCATGAGTTTCTTATATGCTTTGGATATTAATTGCTTATCCAATACATGATTTCCAAATATTTTCTCCCATTCTGTAGATTGCTTTTTCATTTTGTTGATTGTTTCTTCTGCTGTGCAGAAGCTTTATGGGCTAATGTAGTCTCACTTGTGTTTTGCCTTTTTTGCTTTTGGTGTCATTCCAAAAAAAGCATTGCCAAGACCAATGTCAAGGAGATTCTTCCCTTTCTTTTCTTCTAGGAGTTTTACAATCTCAAGACTTACGCTTAACTATTTAGTCCATTTTGAGTTAATTTTTGTGAGTGGTGTAAAATCAGGATCATATTTATTTTTCTGCATATGGTTATCCAGTTTTCCCAACAGAATTTTTGAAGAGACTGTTAGCTCCCTATTGAGAATTCTTGACTTCCTTTTCAACTATCAATTGACCATATATACAGGACTCTATTTCTGGGGTCAAAATTCTGTTCTGTTGGTCCATGTGTCTATTTTTATAGCAGTACCATACTGTTTTAATTACTATAGCTTTGTAGTATAGTTTTAAATCAGGACTTGTGATGTTGCTAGCTTTGTTCATTCCTAGGATTGATTTGGCTATTTGTTGTTGTTTTGTTTGTTTGTTTGTTTGTTTTTTGTTTTTTTTTGGTGATGGTACCATACCAATTTTAGAATTGTTTTTTCTTTTTCTGTGAAAAATGCCACTAAAATTTTGATTGGAGTTGCATTGAATTTATAGATGGCTTTGGATAGTATGGACATTTTAAGAATGTCAGTTCTTCCAATCCATGAATATGAGCTGTCTTTAATTTTTTATATATTCTTTAATTTTTTTTAAGACTTGCAGTCTTCATTGTATCAATCTTTCACTTCCTTGGTTAAATTTATTGCTAAATATTTTATTGTTTTTGATGCTATTGTGAATTAGTTTTTTAAATTTCTTTTTCAGATATTTTATTGTTAGTGTATAGAAAGACAATTGATCTTGATTTTGTATCTTGCAACTTTACTAATTTTGTTGATTAGTTCAAACCTTTGATGATCTGTAGGATTTTCTATATATGCTATCATATTACCAGCAAATAAAGGCACTTTTATTTACTTATTTGCAATTTGGATGCCTTTTATTTTTTATCTTGCTTTGTTGCTGTAGCTAAGATTTCTGGTGCTATGTTAAATAAGAGTGGAGAGAGTGGGCACCCTTGTCTTGTTCCTGATCTTAGAGGAAAAGTCTTCAACCTTTCACCAATAAGTATAATGTTAGCTGTGGGATTGTTCATATATGGTATTTATTATGTAAAGTCATGTTCTTTGTACATCCAGTTTGTTGAGGGTTTTTATGAGAAAACAATGTTACTTTTTTAAGTGCTTTTTCTTCATCTATTGAGATGATTATGTGATTTTTACTTTTCAGTCTATTAATGTAATGTATCACATTTATTGATCTGCATCTTGAGCCACCCTTGCAACCAGGGGTAAATCTCACTTGCTCATGGTGTATGATACATTAAATGTGTTTTTGAATTTGATTTGCTGATATTTTGTGGAGAATTTTTGCATCTATATTCATTAGGGATATTGGTCTGTAGTTTTCTTATGTATTTCCTATCTAGTTTTGGTATCAGGTTAATGCTGATCACATAAAATGAGTTTGGGAGTGTTCCCTCCTTTTTAATATTTTGGAAGATATTGAGATGATTGGCATTAATTCTTTAAATGTTTGGTAGAATTCACCTGTGAAACCATCTGGTCCTTGCGTTTTTTCTACTGGGAAGGTTTTCATTACTGACTCAAAAACCTTACTTGTTATTGGTCTGTTGAGATTTTGATTTTTCATGACTCAGTCCTAGTAGGTTGTATGAGTCTAAGAATTTATCCATTTACCATAGGTTCTCTAGTTTCTTGGCATGTAATTTGTATAGTAATCTCTTATAATACTATGTATCAGGGATGTCAGTTGTAATGTCTCCTCTTTCTTTTTTTTTTTTTTAATGGAAGTACAGTCAGTTACAATGTGTCAATTTCTGGTGTACAGCAATGTCCCAGTCATGTGTGTGTGTATATATATATATATATATATATATATATATATATACACACATATATTCATTTTCATATTTTTTCATTAAAGATTATGACAAGATATTGAAGATAGTTCCCTGTGCTATACAGAAGAAACATTTTTATCCATTTTTATGTAAGTGGCAAACATTTGCAAATCTCAAACTCTCCAATTTTTCCCTTCCCACCCCCTTTCCCCCAGTAACCATAAGATTGTTTACTGTGTCTGTAAGTATGTTTCTGTTTTGTAGATGAGTTCGTTAGTCTACTCTTTTTTCTTTTTTTCGATTCCACATATGAGTCATATGAGTGATACGGTGTTTTTCTTTCTCTTTCTGGCTTACTTCATTTAGAATAATGATCTCTAGATCCATCCATGTTGCTGCAAATGGCATTATTTTACTATTTTTATGACTGAGTAATATACCATTGTATAAATATACCACCCCTTCTTTATCTAGTTATCTGTCAATGGACATTGAGGTTGCTTCCATGTCTTCGCTATTGTATATAGTGCTGTTGTGAACATTGGGGTGCATGTATCTTTTTGAATTAAGGTTCTCTCTGAATATGTGCCCAGGAGTGGGATTCCTGGATCATAAGGTAAGTCTGCTTTTAGTCTTTTGAGGAATCTCCATACTGTTTTCCATAGTAGCTGCTTCAAACTACATTCCAACCAACAGTGTAGGAGGGTTCCCTTTTCTTCACAGCCTCTCCAGCATTTATTGTTTGTGGATTTTTGAATCATGGCCATTCTGACTGGTGTGAGGTGATACCTCACTGTAGTTTTGATTTGAATTTCTCTGACAATTAGCGACACTGAGGATTTTTTCATGTGCCTATTGGCCATTTGTATGTGTTCATTGGAGAATTGCTTGTTTAGGTCCTCTGCCCATATTTAGATTTGGTGGTTCGTTTTTATGTTGTTGTTGTAGTTATTAAGTTGTATGAGCTGTTTATATATTCTGGAAATTAAATCTTTGTCAATCACATTTTCTCCCATTCCATAGGTTGTCATTTTATTTTGCTTATGGGTTCCTTTGCTGTGCCAAAGCTTTAAAGTTTAATTAAGTCCCATTTGTTTATTTTGCTTTTATTTCTATTGCCTGGGTAGACTGCCCTAGGAGAACATTGCTAAGATTTATGTCACAGAATGTTTTGCCCATGTTTTCTCCTAGGAGGTTTATCATGACTTATCTTACATTTAAGTCTTTAAGCCATTTTGAGTTTATTTTTGTGTATGGTGTAAAGGAGATTTCTAACTTCATTGATGTTCATGCTGCTGTTCAGTTTTCTCAGCATCACTTACTGAAGAGACTATCTTTTCTCCATTGTATAGTCTTGTCTCCTTTGTCAAAGATTAATTGACCAAAAGTTTGTGGGTTTATTTCTGAGCTCCCTGTTCTGTTCCATTGTTTCATATGTCCTTTTATGCCAAGACTATGTTATTTTGATTACTGTAGCTCTGTAGTATTGTCTGAAGTCTAGGAGGGTTATTCCTCCAGCTTTGTTCTTTTTCCTTCAATATTGCTTTGGCAGTTCTGAGTCTTTTGTGATTTCATATGAATTTTAGGATTGTTTGTTCTAGTTCGGTGAAAAATGTCCTGGATAGTTTGATAGGGATTGCATTAAATCTGTAGATTGCCTTGGGCAGTATGGCCAGTTTAACAATATTGATTCTTCCAGTCCAAGAGCATAGGAATTCTTTCCATTTCTTTAAATCATCTTTAATTTCCTTAATCAATGTATTGTAGTTCTTCATGTATAATTCTTTCATCTCCTTGCTCAAATTTATTCCTAAGTATTATTTTTTGGATGTGATTTTTAAAGGGACTGTTTCTTTATTTTCTTTTCCTGTTAATTCATTGTTAGTGTAAAGAAATGCAAATTATTTCTGTATGCTAACCTTGTATACTGCTATCTTGCCGAATTCTTTTATCAACACCAGTAGTTTTTGTCTGAAGCTTTTAGGGTTTTCCATATATAGTATTATGTCATCCACATATAATGACATTTTTACTTCTTCTCTTCTAATTTGGGACCCTTTAATTTCTTTTTCTTGCCAGATTCCTGTGGCTAGGACTTCCAAGACTATGTTGAATAGAAGTGGTGAAAGTGGGCATCCTTGTCTTGTTACAGATTTTAGTAGAAAGGCTTTCAGTTTTTCACCATTGAGTATTTTGCTGGCTGTGGGTTTGTCATAAATAGCTTTTATTTTGTTGAGCTATGTTCCCTCTATACCCACTTTGGTGAGACTTTTTATCATACATGGATGTTGAATTTTATCAAATGCTTTTTCTGCATCAGTTGAGATGATCATATGATTTTTGCCCTTCCTCTTGTTGATGCGGTGTATCACACTGATTGATTTGCGTATATGTTAAACCAACTTTGCGTATGATGAACCCAACTTTATCATGATGTATGACCTTTTTTATGTACTGTTCTTGGTTTGATTGATTTTTTTCTATTTTTTAAATATTTATTTATTTCCTCCCTGATCTTTATTATTTTCTTCCTGCTACTGACTTTAGGTTTTGTTTGCTCTTCCTTTTCTAATTCTTTTAGGTGATAGGTTAGGTTATTTACTTGAGATTCTTCTTGTTTTTTGAGGAAGGCCTGTATTGTTATGAATTTCACTCTTAGGACTGCTTTTGCTGCATCCCATAGACATTGTATGCTTGTGTTTTCATTGGCATTTGTCTCAAAGTATTTTTTAGCTTATTCTTTGATTTCATCATTGACCCATTTGGTTTTTTAGTAGCATATTGTTTAATCTCCATGCTGTCATTTTTTTCACCTTTGTTTTTCTGTGGTTGATTTCTAGTTTCATGGCATTGTGGTCAAAAAGATGCTTGAAATAATTTCTATCCTCTTAAATTTGTCATGGCTTCTTCTGTGCCCAAGTATATGATCTATTCGAGAGAATATTCCATGCACACTTGAAAAGAATGTATATTCTGTTTTGGGGGGATATAATGTCCTAATAATATCAACCAAGTCCAACTGTTCTATTGTGTCATTTAGTATCTCCATTGCCTTATTGATTTTTCTTTTGAAAGATCTTTCCAATGGTGTTAATGAGGTGTTAAAGTCTCCTACTATGATTGTACTCCCATCAATTTCTCCCTTTGTGTCTGTTAGTATTTGCTTTATGTATTTAGGTGCTCCTATATTGAGTGCATATATGTTAATGAGTGTAATATCCTCATCTTGTATTGCTCTTTAATCATTATATAGTGTCCTTTTTTATCTTTGTTTATGGCCTTTGTTTTAAGGTCTGTTTTGTCTGAAATCAGTATTGCTACTCTTGCTTTCTTGTCATTTCCATTTGTATGAAATATCTTTTTCCATCCTCTCACTTTCAATCTGTGTGCTCTTCATCCTAAAGTGGGTCTCTTGCATGCAGCATATTCTATGTTTTTGTTTTATTATCCAATCTGCCACTCTGTCTTTTGTTTGGAGCATTTAGTTCATTGACAATTACAATAATTATTGATAGATGTGTGTTTACTGCCATTTTAAACTTAGTTTTCCAATTGATGTGGTATTTCATCTTTGCTTCCTTTTTATTTGTCTCTTTGTGGATTGATAATTTCCTTTTGTATTATCTTGGTTTCTTTTTGGCTTTTGTGACTATTATATGCTTATGATTTGTGGTTATCCTTTTCAAGTATATTAACCCATTACTATATCTGTTTGCTTTAGACTGATAGTCATATAAGCTCATACACACACTAAAGAGAATGAAAAAGGAAAAAAATCTTATTTCCTTGCTCCCCTCTCCCACCTTTGATGATTTTGATGTCCTCTTTTACATCTTCATGTTTATTCTGTTGCAACTCATTGTCATTATCTCATTTCCAATTAAGCTTTTTCACTTTCTGTAGTGTTCTGCTTCTTTTCTATTCAGAGCAGACCTTTCAATATTTTTTTTTAGCTAGGTAGACCTTTCAGTTTTTTTTTTCGATAGGTTTAGTATTGGTGAATTCTTTCAGTTTTTGCTTGTCTGTGAAATTCTTTGTCTCTTTTTTCTATTCTAAAGGATAGTCTTGTGGATAGATTATCCTAGGTTGCAGGTTTTTCTCATTCAGAACTTTGACTATATCTTGTCACTCCCTTCTGGCCTGCAATGTTTGTGTTGAGAAATGAGCTGAAAGCCTTATGGGAGTTCCCTTGTAACTAACTCTTTGTTTTTCTCTTGCTACCGTTAGAATCATTTTGTTATCTTGAACTTTGGCCATCTTCATTGTAATATGTCTTATAGTGTAGGTCTATTTGTATTCTTACTGGGGACTCTCTGTGCTTCCTGTACTTGGATATCTTATTCCTTCTTTAGGTTTGAAAAGTTTTCAGTCATGATTTCTTCAAATACCTTTTCAGTTACCTTTGCTCTTTCTTCTCCTTCTGGGACCACTGTTATGCATAGGTTGGGATGCTTTGTATTATCCCAAAGGTGCCTTATATTGCTTTCACTAGTTTCACTTGCTTTTCTGTCTGTTGTTCTGATTGGGTGATTTCTATTCTCCTGTCTTATAAGTCACTTATTTCTCCCTCTGCATTGTCTAGTCTGCTTTTGACTGCCTTTAGCTCGACTCTTATCTCAGACATTTGAGTTTCTGTTTTTAATTGGCTCCTCTTTATAATTTCTATTTCCTTTTTATAGTAGTCTGCATGTTTATTTAGTCTCTCTTATTTCCTTTAGTGCTTTTATCATCCCCTTTTTCATTCCTGATTTTATTTGACTCTTTTCTCTTTTTTTCTTACTTAGTCTAGCTAAAATGTTTTGTCAATTTCATTTATCTTTTGAAAAAATCAGCTCTTAATTACACTGATCTTTTCTGTTTTATCGAAGTATAGTCAATTTACAATGTTGTGTTAATTTCTGGTGTACAGCATAATGATTAATTGTTGTATATATATACATATACATATATATTCCTTTTCATATTCTTTTTCTTATAGGCTGTTACAAAGTATTGAATATAGTTCCCTTTGCTATAAAGTAGAACCTCGCTGGTTATCTTTTTTATATATAGTGGTTAGTATCCACAAATCCCGAGCTCCCAATTTATCTCTCCCCACTCTATTCCCCACTATGGTAACCATAAGTTTGTTTCCTATGTCTTTTCTATAGTTTCCTTACTCTCTACTTCATTTAGTTCCACTCTGGATCTTTATTACTTTCTTCCTTCTGCTAACTTTGGGCTTAGTTTGTTTTTCTTTTTCTAGGTCCATAAGGTATAAATTTAGATTGGTTATTTGAAATCTTTCTGTTTTCTTAATATATGCATTTATTGCCATACATGGTCTTTTAAGAATTGCTTTTGTGCCATCCCATAGGTTTTGATTAGTTGTGTTTCAGTTTTCATTTGTTTCAGTATTTTCTTTTATTTCTCTTTTGATGGCTTCTTTGATCCATTGATTGTTCAGAAGTGTGTTGTTTAGTTTCCACATGCTTGTACATTTTCTGGCTTTCCTCTTGTTGATTTCTAGTTTTATACCACTGTGGTTGGAAAAGATACCTGGTATGATTTTAGTCTTCTTGATTTTGCTAAGGATTGTTTAATGGCTTAACATGTGATCTGTCACAGAGAATGTTAAAATTTTACCTAGTAAGTGCCTAAGAAGGTTTAAGTATCTCTCTCATAGTTTTAGTTGTGCCCCACATGTTTTGATGTATTGTATTTTCCTTATCACTTAGTACAAAATACTTTCTAAGTTTCCTCATGATTTCTTCTCTGTTAATAAGTTATTTAGAAGTGTTAGGTGTTTATTTTAAATATTTGGAAACTTTCTAGCTAATTGTAATTTTTTCAAACTTATTTTCATTGTGTTCAGATAACATGCTTTTCCCATTGTGTATACTTCAAGGCTTTTGAAATTCAATACTTGTTTTGGTTAATGTTTGAATGTCTCCCCTATTTTCAATCATCTGTCTTCATCCCTATATTTAAAATATTTCTAATAAATAGTGTATAATTTTGTTTAATCAAATACGACATTTACCTTTAATTGCAGTATTTAATCTGTTTATATTTAATATAATTACTGCTATTTTTCTGTCTAAATCTGTTTTGCTATTCTATATTCCTATATTTTATTACTTATTTTTAATTAAATGTATTTTTATATCATTTTCTATTAGCCTATAACAGGATCATAATTTATGGTTTCCATGCCAATACAAGGACCTTAGAACACTTAATTCCAACTACTTTCCTTTAAACTTTTGTGTCAAGATATTATTGGCTTTTATCATCAACATTTATTCAAATTTACCCACTTTTTTTTTTTTTGTTATTTTCTTCATCTTTCCTACCTGGTTGGAGTATACATAGTGGTTTTTTGTGTATATAAATATTTTTTTCTCTTTTTCTTGCTTTTTCTTGCCCTCCTTCTCTCTTTCCCTACATCCCTTCTTCCCTCATTTCTTTTTCTTTCTTAAACTTTAGTATTTCAGTTTTTCTAGTTCTTCTGTTGTTAAATACTCTTTTATCTTTTATAATATATTTTTATATCTGACACTTTTATGAATGGTACTTTTGCTGCATGTAGAATTCTGAGTTGCCAGTTATTTTTATTGGCACTTTAAAAAATCATTCCATTCTCAACTGGGCTTTCATCATTTCTTCTCAGAAGATAGCTGTAATTCTTATGGTTCACTTTGGGAAAAAAATATCAGATGCCTCTGCCTACCTGTAAGATTTTCTCTTTGGTTTCAGTTTTAATAACTTTACTTTGATGTAGCTAAATGTGGCCTTGTTTATTTGCTTTTAGATTGGGCTTCATTGGTGGTTCTTCTTGAATCTGTGGCTTGGTATATTGGAAATTTATCTTCTAGTATCTTAACTATTATTTCTTTCTTTCTCCCTTATCTCCTTCAGGGATTGCAGTTAAACCTCACAGGTCTCCTCTAATTGTTTCCTTTTTGTCTCTTAGGATCTTTGCTGAAGATTTTTTTTCTTTACGCTACTTTATAGTTTGTTCTGACCTGACTTCCATGTTACTACCTTTCTGTTTAACTGCTATTAAACCAATATATATGATTCTTAATTTTAGTTAAATAATTTAGTCATAAAAATTTCCTTTTGATTTTTTTGTAGGTTCAAGTTTTCTATTGAAATTCTCCAATTCATCTAATCTCTTAAGAGATTATTGAAAGATCATTGAAAATCTGAGTCTGATACCTCCAATACCTACCCAAATCTCCTGAGTCTTCCTACATCCTTTTTTATTTCTGTTGATGTTTGTTCCCTTCTCTACATTTTGCATTTCTGATTTTTTATTAAATAAAAGGCCTTTACATAAAAATTTTTGGAGAAAATTTGAGGCTATATATAATGTTAAATTCCTCAGAGCAGATTTATATTTTTGTAGAAGGGTATTTAGGAATAGAGAAAATCATTTTAATCCAAGTATTTCAATACCCAAATATCAACATGCTTTTGTTCCTAACATACAGATCTTTGGGAATCCCAACTGAATGATTGCCATTTAGAGATCCTTTCCTTCTTGGCACATCTAGATCTTCAGTTTTTATTTGCACAGTCTTGTGTGATTGCTAAATGATCTGTTCAACTTGCAAGCATCTTGGACCATTTTAGAACCAATCTTTGGTTAAAACTGGATCAAATGTTAATTTCAACTCTCTGCATTTCCCTTCTGTCTGGCTTTCCAGTTCCTTCAAACAGTTGCTTGACACCTTTTAGTCATGTTTTATCATTATTTTTGTGGAAAGGTTGGTCTGACATAAACTAATCTATTATAATCATAAGTAGGCATCTCATACTCAGTTGTCAATCAGAAGAAACCATCTTGGAACACACCTCACTTTTTTGTCATGTGACATCACATAACACCTTTGTTTTCCCTGCACACAATTCCAATGTGCTATCTTTCTTTAGGTATTATTTTTGTGTTCATACTCTCATTTATCTTAATCAATTATAGATCATTTTTGGAATAACGTTCTAGAGTCCCAGTGGTTTTTAAGACCTATTTAAGATATAAGTATGTTTTATATGTCTTAAATATAATGTGTAGTCTATTTATTTTTTCTTAGGCAGAGTATAAAACAAGTTTATCATAATATTTTTATGCACAGATGTAATGCGTTTTCCTTTTCAATTGTATCAACATTATTTTCCAAAGAAATTTATATTTGCTTTCAAAAAGATCTAAATAGCTTTCAAATTGGAAAGACTACTCATATATCAGATTCTTCTTATGGTCCTAGCCCACTTTTCTTGGTTTTCTACATAAATTATTCACTCTCAACAAAATGATAAAAGTTTACCACTTTTAAATGTATTTTTGTACATTGGAAATACTGTATCTGTGCCTTGGCTTATGCCATTACTTTTTGGAGTACATTTCACTTCTGCCATTTCTCATTGAAATGCTGTGTGTTGGAAAAGAATCAGCTTAAATGGTATAACCCTATGATGGCTGTTATGTATTACTTAAACCCACTTTGAAAGAAAGAAATAATCTATGATTCTGTGTAATTTGAATAATTTTTTGGCCTAACATGTCTATGTAATATGCATTAATTTTGTAACATAGTGTTTTGCCTCATAGCTATTATCTCTGCTATTTCACACATTATTTAAATCCTCTTAAAAATGGGAAACTTGTCCTAAATACTTTGCATTCCCCATCACTTTACTGCTTTGTATATAGCAGCTATTCATTTATTATAAAATAAAATTATGAGAGCTAGAGATATTTAAAATTAGATGCTGCAAATACTATGACTACATTGATTATTTTTTATTTCGTATATCTAACACAGAATTATACACATTTTTAGGAACTCTGTAAAAATTCAGGAAATAATTCTACAACATAAAGCAAGTACAACTACTTCAAATACAAAAATATAAACAGCATGAAACATCACTCATATTATATATTCTTGGATTCTCAGCATTTTAATGAAACTATATAATACTCTTACCAGAATTTTGATCACAATCAATTTTAAAAGCCATCTTCCTTTTTTTTTTTTTTTTTTGGTTGGTTGTTTTTGTTATTATTTCTCATTTCTCCCCACTCACATCAGTCATTTGAAAGGTGGAAACTAAAAACTTTACTGGAAACACTTGAGCTTTAATGATAGTCTACTGGAAGAACTTCTCTGAGGCTATAAAATCTGTTTGACATTTTATAAGAGTAATATTTTAAAGGTTCAAACTGTTATCTCTGAAAATTTACAATATGCATCAGATGGTAGAAATAAGCAAGGCTGTACAACATCATGGCTTGGCAATCATTAATTTTTAATGACAGCCCATTTTTAGTTTTAATAGTACTCATTTTTGTAAACAGAACAATCAGTCCTATCAAGGACATATAACCAAAGGCAAAAGACCTGTTCTAACAAAGCTAGAAAACAGCATCTATGTCATGCAAGTCATTTCTTTTTGTTGACACAATATTGGCTGATGGAGTCTTGCTAAACATCACAGATCCCATTTTATTTTTACAAGTTTTCTCACCTGTCAATATTCAGTCAACCTGGTATTTGTTTAAACATTCCATCTTCTTTCTGCAACTTAGAGTGGAACCAGTTATAAAAATTCAGCAGATTTTAGCTGACAGTTTTACCACTGAAACATGGTGCAGAAGGAAACCCAGCTTTCTCTTCCCCAGGTGCACTTGCCCTGTCATGCCAGAAGGAGTGTAAAATAATATATGATTGTCAGTTACAGAAGCAAATAGAATTCAGACATACCCACAGGGAAGAAAAAGTTGACTGTGCAGTAAGACTATTTTTATAATTACATTTTTAACTATAAAAATTCTTCACTAAAAGTAAGGAGAGCAGCTTGGGGAGTCATTGGACTATAAAAAGTGCAGATTTATTCACTACAAAAGCAGTAGGGTGGTTTATTAAAAACTTATAATAAAAGTAGCTTTAGGAAGGCTGAAGAATAAATTTGCTCCTCTAGGTAATCCGAAAATCTTTTGAAAATTCTTTTATAAGATAATTAATCCCATTTATGTTAATTATTATGGTCAAGATGTTTGATCTCAGTTTACATATACACATACACATTCATTATGTCATCTTTCTCCCTCGATATTCTCTAATTGTGTTTTGTTTTTATAATACCCATAATCTTATTTACAAATACAATAACATTGAAATAAACCAACTTTTCTTTTCTTTCCTAGAATTAAGTTTACAGTAATATCTTTTAATTTCAATTAATTCTTATAAAGTACCTGTTTAAAGTATACAATTTAATGAATTTTGAGAGTTGTTCAACTGCTGAAGACACAATCCCAATTAAGACATTTCAGTCACCTCAGATAGTCTCTGTGCCCCTTTGCAGTATCTCCTTTCTTTTGCCCCTGGGAACCCCTCGTCTGCCTCTATATGTCCCTATATACTAGTTTGTGTATTCTAGGGTTTAATATAAAAGGGATACTACAGCATTTACTCTTTTAATCTGGCTTCTTTTTACCTAGTATAAATAATTTGAGATTCATCTATATGCTTGTATGCATCAGTCATCCATTGGCTTTTATTGCTAATTATTTCATTGTATTTTTGTTTTGTTTATCCAGTCACCTACTAATGGACATTTGAGTTGTTTCTATTTTTTATTGTTATAAATAAAACTCATAAATATTCATGTATGAATCTCTCTGTGTATGTACATGTTTTTATTTCCATTGCATAATATATTTTATTTCCATTGCATAATAGATGGCTGAGTTATATGCTAAATGAAATATTTCAATTTTCACAAAATTGCCAAATGGTTTTCCAAAAGGGTTGTGCCATTTTCTGTTTCCTCCAGCAGTATATGAGTTCTGGTTTCTCCACATCTTGACCAGAACTTCATATTGTGAATTAAAAATTCAGCTATTCTAACAACTCTGTGATATTATCTCATGGTAGTTTTCATGTGCATTTCCCTGATGCTAATGATGTTTTGCATCTTTTCATGTATTTATTTGCCATCTGTAGATTTACTTTGTGAAAATCCCTTCAAATCTTTTGCCCATTTTTATTGTTGTTTGTCTTATTAAGTGGTAAGTTTTTTTTCAATAGTCTGGATATAAGCCCATGATCAGATGTATGCACTGTGAATATTACCTTCAAGTCTGACTTGCATTTGTTTCCTTAATCAAGTATTTCAAAGACTAAATTGTTTTAAATTTGATAAACCGATTTTTTTTCTAAAATCATAGTCTTTATTCTGTTACAGTTTTTGTTTTTAGTGTCCTAGTGAATCTTTTCCAGGCCAAAGTCCTTAATTGGCCTGCTTTTGTTTACGTTTCAGTGTCCCCTGGTTGTTTCTTTTAGCATTTTGTCTGGGACTTCCAGTGGTAATTATTGGTAGGCATAGGCTAGGTGGGATCACTCCATCTTGGGTGTTTATCTTCTAATAGCGTTTTTGAGACATCATAAACAAGTGAGAAAGAAATCTACCCTTGCATAATTGAGGTCACCCTGCTAGAAAGAATAGCACTTAAAGATGTTTTGAAAGTGTCTGAGAATACTTTGATTATATGGAAAGCAGCACATAATAAAGGTACAGATTTGGACTTTTTAAAAATAAGGTCTCCCTTTTCCTTGTTGCCTGAATTATTTCCTGGTAATACATGACATCTAAATAGAGCTTATTTTTTACTTCTGGTCACAATACTAGTATAAAATTCTATAGTCTAGGCTACTTTGCATGTCATATTTCTTTATGTATTCTTTGTCTTATATTACATCCAGTGCCTTACATCCAGTGCTCAGAGATTGCAGGGTAGGGAGAAGATGGATAATGCTGTTCCCATTTAGAGTAGCATCTCAGCACTGGGGTTGCCATACAATCCAGACTTTTTTTTTAAGGAGAGCAAGAACAGTGCCTACCTCTTGCAATGGGGCATGGTTGCCATTTGAAATGAAACTCAGACATGTGTTCAAGAATCTACCTCATTCCAGGGCAGAGACCCTTCTTTTAAAATAGAAGAGTTTCATGTGGGTGAATGACAGTCTTTAGGCACTGTATTTCATGTTTCAGGGACATCAATCCATAAAAAATTGATCTCTTGATCATCATTTTTGATGTAACAAGTATAGGTTTCATAAGAATGTCTTTTTAAGAATGCAAAATGTGGAGTCTTGCTCAATATTTCCTGTGTGTGTGTGTGTGTGTGTGTGTGAATTTTGTTACTGTGCCACACAGTGGAAGGATGATAATGATGACAATGACTATCTGATCAGTTTTCTAGTGCATCACTTTGCCTACTACACAAAATGTTCACACGTTTCTGGAAAACAAATTGTTGATCTCAGCCTACACTAGTTTTGTTTGAAAGGGAACAAGGGCAAGTGTAGTAAATCCTTCCAAATATTTCAAATATTAAAATTAAAAATTACTACTTATAAATTTTATTTTATTACTGAGAGGCTCAAAAATATACCACATATATTACTTTTGTTTCAAGCCATTTTTAAGCTAATAAGAATTCTATATGGGATGGTAACAGAATTTCCAAATAATGACATTTGATTGTTTTTATTGAAGAGTTTAGGGGCTGAGAAAATAAATAAAAATATAAATCTCATAATACCTTTCTTGATCATGAAAAATACTGAAACTATCCTCTTTTGGTCATGATACTCATGAGTAATACTTCTTTTCTTCCCTGATGAAAATCAGTGTAATAACCCAGACTGGCAGTCAAGTGTTTCACAATCTCTGTTTTTGATTTTTATCTTCACAAGCAAGAAGAGACAGGTTGTTTTCCAGATGGCAGACCTCCACAAATGCCACAATGTAGTTGGATTAAAAAAATGAATATGTAATGAATTCTTTTGCAGGTACCAGTATTATTCCAATCAAAGCAGGTATTTCATATACCTATATGATAAGAAATTCTAAAGCAATGATAATTAAAGTGACCCCAAGCCACATAAGTACTTTTCTGCTAAATTTTCATTTTTAAAGTGGCCAAGATTTGCCTCTTATTATCTGTTTTTCAGTGTTGTAGAGAAAGTATCTTGCAGAACGCATGGTTTTTATATCCTTCATTGTTATCTTCTGTACTTTCTCCTTACCTGGCCCACTGGGTAAAGGAAAAGAAAGATTCCTAGAATGACACTGGAGTGATCCCTACCTTTCCCCTTCTAAAGTCCCACAGAGAAAATATCAGACCCTGAGGGCTTTATTGATGAGTTAAAACATCATTAAGTGAAGAAATAATTGCAATATGCAAAACTTGTCTAGACAATAGGAAAAGAAAGTAGCCTGGTAACAAAGGCGAAAAAGAACAGTATGAGAAAGAAATACTACCAGTCAGTCCCATGTGTGAATATAGAGGCAAATTCCTCAACAAAGCAAACATAATCTAACAATACATTAATGATATCAAAACCAACTAGGCTTTTTTCCAGGAAAGCAGTTTGTATGTTTCACAGTGGAAAATCAATTATTCTGATTCATCACTTTCGTGGATTAAAGGAGAACATCCTAGCTTACTAACAGATGAGGAAACATGTTTGACTAATTTCACCATCATTCATTCATTCAAAAAAAAAAAAAACCAACTCTCTCAAGACACTAGTATTAAAAGGGAACCTTAATAGTGATGATTAAATCCTCTCTCTTTGTGTTTGAAAACATCAGTATTAGCTTCTAGGAGGAAGCAGCTTCTGATTACAGAAGACTTCTCATAAGCGATGGAGGGTGGGAAGAAGACTGCAGAAGAGCAGCATATGAGTTATGGGAGTTTTTGCATGTTTCCACTAGTCCCACTTGCACTGAGGAGCAGGAGCAGTTTACTCGAAGCTTAAAGCTAGCTGTGTTTCAAACCTTAGCGTGCATTGGATCATTGGAGAGGTTGTCAGAGAAGATGGCTATGTTCCCATTGCCTGAGAGTCTGAACTGGTTCTTGTAGATTGAAGCCTGAGAGTTGTCATTTCTAACAAGTTCCCAGATGATACTGACACTGAATGTTGGGGTACCCAAGTTTGAGAACCTTTGGCCTTGAGCAACAGTGAGTGTGATGTTTGGGTTGGAGAGGTGAGGCAATGACCATGGTAGCCAACTCTACTAAAAATAAGGAATATATTGGAATTGATAATTTCCTTTGAAGTACTCTGGAGACTTGGGGATGATAGTGATGAACTCAAGGCTTTAAATTTCCAGCTAAATTTCCATGTATGGGAACTTGTATATTTTAATTCTTTTCTCTGTTTCCCTCCCATTCCCCTCCTGTTTATCATAAGATATATTTCTAGTATATTACTTTCAACTTAATATTTAAATTACAGGATATCAAAGAGAGAACATGGCTCAGTTAGAAGAGGAATGGATATCATCCAAAGATTTTGAGATGAAAGTTATCTATGGTTATATGACAATAGTAATGTTTGGTGAAAGCATGCTTTTGCTTTTTTTTTTCTTTAATTTGGAAAGGACATATAAAAAGAGGTGTATTTCTCTTTTCACCGTGAATTGTTTGATAGCAAATTTTTTAAAAATTCCAAATGGAATATCTTTTGTTTTGATAATTTTATCAGTAATTTTTAGTTTTATTGGATTGCTTGTATGTTTTTATTTTAGGGATTTCCTGATATTTTCTTTGTGACCTAGTATGTGATCATTTTTAAAATAATTGTGTTAGTTTACTTGAGAGGTTTATTCTCTATCAAAGTATAGAGTTCACTTTAAAATTCCTTTGCTATAGGAAGTTTGCATTTTTAATACTTTTAGTCTACTCTTTCATAATTTAGCCTTCAACTCTCTGTCCCTCTTAAATAGTATCCTTTGATTCTCACCATATTTCTGTGTAACAGGAATAGGCTATTTTCTCCTTTCCTTTTTTATTTTCCCTTCTCATATTTTTTAAAAAAATGTATCAGTTTTACTTTACCAGAACTCAGTTGAGCATGTTTTAACAATAAATAATTCTTCAACTCTTGTCCTCACCTTTATTTTAATCTAAAATTCACGATTAAACATATATAGTTGACCCTTGAACAATATGGGAATTAGGGGCACCCACCTTCCCCACAGCAGAAAATTAATATATAACTTACAGTCAGCCCTCTGTATACACAATTCGTCCATATATGTGGTTCCACATCTATGGATTCAACCAATTGTGGGTCATATAGTACTGGGAAAAAAAAGTCTGTGTAAAGTGTATCTGCTCAGTTCAAACCCATGTTGTTCAAAGGTCAAGTGTATATTGGTCTCTGTAAGTCTTGTTTCCAAAGTGGCTCCAGGCATCTCTTGTTTGGATAAAACTTTTTCTCTTGTGGATACCTCGTGAAGGACTCATGAGAACAGTATCCTTGAGTTCTTAAATTTTTTTTTCATAAACTTTATTTTTAAGAACAGATGGGATGGATATAAATCCTAGGTTCACAGTTTATATCTTGGTATTTCTAGATAAAGTTCCACTGTTGCCTTTCTTTATATATTGCACTGAGAAATCTGATGTCAACCTAATTCTCCTGCATTTGTAAGATTTTTGCAGATCTGCTGGAAACTGAGGTTTTTTCTTTCTGTTTAAGTTAAAGAATGTACACAAGGCATAGATACGTCTAGGTTATGTCTTGGAGTTGAGAATTCCTGGTCAAGTTTCTCAGGTACTTGATAGGTACTCATTGGGCACTTTTAAAATTTAGTCTCTGCTTTTAGAGTGATTTATTTTCCTTGCATTACTTTTATAAGTTTAATTAACTTTGCTTCATTTCTTGCTTCATTTCTTTTGACCCATTTTCAATCTTAGTTTTTGAATTTCTGATTCAAGCCCCCCTGCACAAATTCCTAAATGCTATTTGTGGATATTTAATCCCCAGATAAAGAGGGATGGATGTGTGTGTATGCATGTGTATATACATATACATAATATATGTGTGTGTATGAGAGAGTGTGTGTGTGTGTATATATATATATACACATTTAGATGTTCTACTATGTATAAATTTTGTCCTTCACTTGGGTTTAGCTTTTGTTACACAAATACATTATATATATTTTTAAACATTTTTTTAATTGAGTTATAGTCATTTTACAATGTTGTGTCAAATTTCAGTGTAGCACACAATTTTTCAGTTATACATGAACATAATATATATTCATTGTCACATGAGATCTTGTATATATTTCCCTGTGCTATACAGTATAATCTTGTTTATCTAGTCTACATATACCTGTCAGTATCTACAAATTTTGAACTCCCAGTCTATCCCTTCCCACCCTCTACCCCTTGGCAACCACAAGTTTGTATTCTATGTCTGTGAGTCTGTTTCCATTTTGTATTTATGTTCTTTTTTTTTTTTTTAGATTTCACATATGAGTGATCTCATATGGTATTTTTCTTTCTCTTTCTGGCTTACTTTATTTAGACAGTATATTTTTAATATGATGTGGGATTGCTTTCATGTAGTTCTTCATTTTTTAATTGAAGTATAGATGATTTAAAATATTATGTTAGTTTCAGTTGTACAACATAGTGATTAAATGGAGTCTAGCCTATAAAAAAATTGAAAATTATTACAAATAATGGCTATATTTTCCTGTACTGTACAGTATATCCTTGTTGCTTATTTTATAGATAGTAGTTTGTATTTCTTAATCTACCACCATCTTGTACCCCCCTCTCCCTTTTCTCACTGGTAACCACTAGTTTGTTCTCTGTAAATGTAAGTCCGTTTCTGTTTTGTTATATTACTGGTTTGTTTTATTTTTAAAGTCCACAAATAAGTGATAACAGAGCACTTGTCTTTCTTAGTCTGACTCATTTCAAAAGCATAATATAGTCTAGGTCGAGCCACAATGTTTTAAATGGCAAAATTTCATTTCTTTTTATAGTTGTGTGTGTGTGCATGTGATATATATCTTCTTTATCCATTCATCTATTGATGAACACTTAAGTTGCTTCCATATTGTGGTTGTTGTAAATAATGCTACTATGAATATTGGTGAGCATGTATCTTCTCAAATTTTTTTAAAAATTTTCTTTGGATATATACCTAGGAGTGGAATTGCTGGATCATATGGTTTCTATTTTCAGTTTTTTGAGGAAACTGCGTGTTTTCCATTGTGACTGAATGAATTTACATTCCTGCCAAGAGGATTCCTTTCTCTCTGCATCCTCACCAACATTTGTTATTTGAAGACATTTTGATGATAACCATTGTGACAGGTGTGATGTAACGTCTCATTACGGTTTTTGTGTTCATTTCTCTGATTTGCGATGTTGAGCCTCTTTGCTTGTGCCTCTTGGCAATCTGTATGTCTTCTTTGGAAAAATGGCAATTCAGGTATTCTGTCCAATTTTCAGTTGGGTTGTATTTGTTTGATGCTAAGTTGTATGAGCTGTTTATATATATTGGATATTAACCCCTAATCAGACAAATCTTTTGCAAATATCTTCTCCCATTCGTTAGGGTTTTTTCTTCATTTTGTTGTGCAGAAGCTTTTAATTTTAATTAGGTCTCTCACTCTCTTCTTTTTTTTTTTTTATTTAGTTTTGCTTTTGTTTCTTTTTCCTTAGGAGGCAGATCAAAAGAAAATATTGCTAACATTTATAACATTTATGACAAAAACTGTTCTATGTTCTTTTCTAGGTGTTTTATGGTTTTAGGTCTTATATTTAGGTCATTAATCGATTTTTTTTTTCTTGTATGGGAAAATGTCCTAATTTCATTCTTTCAAATGTAGCTGTCCAGTTTTCCAGCACCATATATTAAATGGATTGTCTTTTGCCCATTGTATATACTTGCCTCCCTTGGGAGATTAATTGACCATAAATACATGGTCATATTTCTGAGTTCTGTATTCTGTTCCATTGATCTATGTAGACAGTATTTATGCCAGTACCATACTGTTTTGATTACTGTAGCTTTATATTATAGTCTGAAGTCAGGGAGCATGATACCTCCACCTTTGTTTTCTGAAAATTTCTGTGTCAGTTCAGGGTCTTCTGTGTTTCCATATATATTATAGGATTATATGTCCTAGTTCTGTGAAAAATGTCATGGGTAATTTGAGAGGGGTTTCATCAAATCCATAGGTTGCTTTGGGTAGTATGGACATTTTAACAGTATTCTTCCAACTCATGAACATGATATATGTTTCTAATTTTTTTATTATCTTTAATTTCCTATATCAATGTTTTATAAATTTCAGAGTATAGGTCTTTCCCTTCCTTGGTTAATTTTATTCCAAGATGTTTTATTCTTTTTGATGTCATTTTAAAAGGAATTGTTTTCTTATTTTCTCCTTCTGATAGGTCAGTATTAACATATATAAATATAATAGATTTCTGTATTTTCTCACATTCTGCAACTTTAATGAATTGATTTATTTATTCTAATAGAGAATAATTTGTTATTCCCTTTCTCCTACTGACTTTGGACTTTGTTCTTCTTTTTCATCTTAAATAATTAGTTAGGCTTTTTATTTGAGATTTTTCTTGTTTCTTGAGATAGGCCTGTATCAATATAAACTTCTCTCTCAGATCTTCTTTTGCTGTATCCCATAGATTTTGGTTAGTTGCATTTTTATTTTCATTTGTACTGAGGAATGTGTTGATTTCCTCTTTGATTTCTTCATTGACTCATTTTTTAAATAGCATGTTGTTTAGTGTCTACTTGTTTTTGTTTTTCCCATTTTTCTTCCTGTAATTTCTAATTTAATAATATGATTGGAAAAGATGCTTGATATAATTTCTACCCTCTTATATTTGTTAGAGTTGTATTGTGGCTTAGCATGTGATCTCTAATGGAGAATGTGCCATGTGCACTTTAAAAGAATATGAATTCTGTTTCTGAATAGAGTGTCTTGTAGATATCTTTTAAGTCCATTTGGTTTAATATGCCATTTAAGAACATAGTTTCCTTACTGATTTTCTTTCTGGATGATCTATCCATTGATGCAAGTAGAGTTTTAAAGTCTTCTGCTATTAATGTATTATTGTTGATATCTCCCTTTATGTTTGTTAGTATTTAGTTTATGTGTTTAGGTTCTCCTACACTAAGTACATATGTGTTAATAAGTGTTATATCCTCTTCTTATATTTATCCCTTTATCATTATATAATACCCATGTTTGCTTTTAGCTATGAACTTTATTTTTCCTTTGCTGCTTTATTATTTTTTTAATTTTTTTTATTGAAGTGTAGTTGATTTACAATGTTATCTTCATGTGTACAGCAAACCAATTCAGTTATACATATACATACGTACATATTTTTTAATTTAAAGTCTGTTTTGTCTGGGTATTACTACCCCTACTTTGTTATCATTCCATTTGCTTGAAATATCTTTCTACTCTCTCACTTTCAGTCTGTTTGTGTCTTTAGCTCTGAAGTGAGTTTCTTCTAAGCAGCACACAGATGTGTCTTGTTTTTTACCCAATCAGCCACGCTATGTCTTTTTTTTTTTCTGTGCATCTTTTACTTGTAGTTGATGTACAATATTATATAAATTATAGGTGTAGAATATAATGATTGACAACTTAAAGATTATACTCCATTTGTAGTTATTATAAAATATTGGCTGTATTCCTTGTGTTATACAATATTATCATTGTGGCTTATTTTATACAAAGTAGTTTGGATCTTTTAATCCCCAACTCCTATACTGCCTCTTACTTTCCTCACTGGTAATGGTTGGTTTGTACTCTGTATCTGAGAGTCTGTTCCTGTTTTGTTATATTCATTAATTTTTTTTATTTTTTAAATTCTGTGTATGTGATATACAGTATTTGGCAGTCTTTGATTTATTTCACTTTGCATACATAATACCTTCCAATGACAAAAATTTCTTCTTTTTATGGTTGAATAGTATTTCTTTGTGTGTGTGTATCATATGTATCTATATACACACATATGTCTATATATATATATATATGTATATATATATATATATAGTCATCTTCTTTATCCATTCATCTTTCGATGGACACTTAGGTTGCTTCCAAATCTTGGCAATTGTAAATAATGCAGCTGTGGACATTGGAGTGTGTGTATATTTTTGAATTAGTGTTTTGGTTTTTTGTATATGTACACAGATGTATAATTGCTGTGTCATATGGTAGTTCTATTTTTATTGCATTGACAAACCTCCATATTGTTCTCCACAGTGGCTACAACAGTTTTCATTCCTACAACAGAGTGTGAGGGTTCCATTTTCTCCATATCCTTGCCAACATTTTTTAATGTGTTCTTTTTGATAACAATCATTCTGACAGGTGTGAGGTGGGATCTTTGTGTTTTGGATTTGCCTTTCTTTGATGATTAGTAATACTGAGCATCTTTTCATTTGCCGGGTTGGCCTTCTGTGTGTCTTCTTTGGAAAAATGTCTATTTAGGTCTTTTGCCCTTTTTTATTGGGTTGTTTGTTTTTAATATTGAGCTGTATAAGCTGTTTGTATTTTTTGGAAATGAATACCCTATTTGTTGCATCATTTGCACGTATTTTCTCCCATTAAATAGGTTGTCTCTTCATTCTGCTGATGATTTCCTTTGCTGTGAAAAACTTTTAAGTTTAACTGGGTCCTATTTCTTTATTTTTGCTTGTATTTCCTTTGCCTTAGATGACTAATCCAAAAAAAAATATTGCTACAATTTACGTCAAAGAGTGTTCTGACTATGTTTTCTTCTAGGAGTTTTATGGTTTCCAGTGGTACATTTTGGTCTTTAATCTATTTTGAGTTTATTTTTGTGTATGGTTATGGGGAATGTTTTAATTTCATTCTTTTACACAATACTGCCCAGTTTTCCCAGCACCACTTATTGAAGAGATTTTCTTTTCCACTGTATATTCTTGCCTCCTTTGTCTTAGATTATGACCAGAAATATGTGGGTTTATTTCTTGTCTCTCTATCCTGTAATAAGAAAGCTAACTGATTTTGGGAAAAGAATAGAAGAGCATAGCAAGGACTTTAATAAGGAACTACAGAATATTAAAAAGGACTGGTCAGTCCTGAATAACTTAATGAATGAAATGAAAAACACACTAGAAGGAATTAAGAGCAGAGGAGGTGATAGAGAAGAACTTATAAATTGTCTGGAACATATAAGTCATCTGGGAATACCTAATCAGAAACTGCAAAAAGAAAAACAACTGAGAATCATTTAAGGGTTAGGGAGAAATATTTTTGTTGTAATCAATAAAATGTAAGCAGCCTAATTATCTCTTTTCTTTAAAAAAATTTTTTACCTTTATTATGTATCAGTGACTCTGAATGTTACTTATATTTAAAGTCTTTCACTCAAATTTATTATAAAATTTTTCAATCTATGAGTAAAGATGAAAGAATTTTATAGTGGATACCTAAATACTTTAGAACTACCTATTTCTAAAACTTACTAAGCTTTCTTTATCACATATCTGTCCATCTATCCATCTTTCTCTACATGCAGCAATGTGTCTTATTTATGTGATAGATTAAATGCCATTTAGTTTTCCTATATTTATTGTTCATATACCAAGCTACAAGTTATTTTAGGGCAGTGATTATGTTTTGTTTATAGATTTTAGTGATAAAACAGTCTTGATAGTTCCTAGTGTCAACTTACTGAATTAGAGCTCATCAAAAATGATGAATTTAGTACTCTTTTTGAAGAAATATTAATTAACTCTTTAAATACTGATAGGTAGTATGGTGTAGTAAAAAGTTTAGGCTTTAGCATCAAAAACTGTGATTTTAATCCTTCTTACTTTAGCCAAGTTAACTTTAGTTTTCTGTGCCTTGGTTTCCTCATGTATACTATCCCAAAAGATTACTGTGAAGAATAGGATTCACTAACAATAGTGAAGGTGCAGGATACCATGTTACTGTACAAAAGTCCATCAATTTCTACATACTAGCAATGAATAAGTGAAATTTGAAATTAAGAACACAATACATTACATTTACATTTACATTAGAACCAAACATGAAATTCTTAGGTATAAATCTAACAAATATGTGTAATATCTATGTGAGAAAAGCAACAAGATTGTAAAGTAAAAAATCAAAGAAGAACTAAATAAATGGAAAGATATTCCACATTTATGGATAGAAAGATTCAATATTGTCAAGATATCAGTTTTCTCCAACATGATGTATGGATTAAATTCAGTCCCAATCAAAATCCCGGCAGTTATTTTGTGAACACTGACCAACTGATAATAAAGTCTATATGGAGAGGCAAGAGGCCCAGAATAGCCAATGAAATACTGAAAAAGAAAAACAAAGTTGGAGGACAGACATTACCCTACTTTAGGAATTACCATAAAGCTACAGTAATCAAGATGGTATAATATTGGTAGAACAGTAAACAACTATATCAATGGAACAAAAAGAGAGCCAAGCAATAGACCTGCATAAATATAATTGGATGATCTTTGACAAAGGAGCAAAGACAATAGCATGAAACAAAGGTAGTACCTTTAACAAATGATGCTGCAACAACCGGACATCCACATGTTTTTAAAGAAAAGATTCTAGGCTCAGACCTTACAACCTCCACAAAAAAAGTAATTCAAAATGGATCACTCAAAGGGTAAAACACAAAACTGTAAAACTCCTAGAAGATAAAATAGGATAAAACCTAGATGATGTGGGATATGGTGATAACTTTTTAGATACAACACTAAAGGCATGATCCATGGAAGAAAGAAGTGGTAAGTTGGATTTCATTTAAATTAAAGACTTTTGCTCTGTGAAAGACAACGTGAAGAGAATGAAAAGACAAGCACAGATTGGGAGAAAATATTTGCGAAAGACATCTGGTAGAGAACTGTTATCCAAAATATACAAAAACTTGAAAAAACTCAGCAATAAGAAAACAAGCAATCCAGTTTAAAAATAGGCCAAAGATCCTAACAGACACTTCACCAAAGAAATCATACAAATGGCAAATAAGGATATAAACCAAGAGGCCCCAATTATATATTGGGGGAGAAATGTAAATTAAAAGAACAATTCTACATATTTGTTAGAATGGCTATAATCTAAAACAGTGATAATACCAAATGCTGGCACGGATGTTGATCAACAGGATATCTCATTCATTGATGGTTGGAATGCAAAATGGTACAGCCTCTTTGGAAGAAAATTTGGCAGTTTCTTACAAAACAAAACATAATCTTACCACATGATCGAGGAGTCATGCTATTGGTATTTACCTGAAGGAGTTGAAAGCTGATATCCACACAAAAACCTGCATGTGGATACATAAACAGCTTTATTCATAATTGCTAAAAGTTGGAAGCAAACAAACAAGATGTCCTTCAGTAGGTGAATGGATAAATAGACTGTGGTACCCCCAGTCAATGGAATATCATTAAACTCTAAACAGAAATGAGCTATCAAGCCATGAAGAGATGTGCATATTACTAAGTGGAAGAAGAAGTCAACCTACATATTATGTGATTCCAACTATATAACATCATGGAAAAGGCAAAACCATAAAGACAGTGAAAAAGATCAGTGGTTTCCAGGAGTTAGTGGGAAGAAAGGGATAAATGGGCAGAGCACAGAAGGTACTTATGGCAGTGAACCTACTCTGTATGATACTATAATTGTCAGTGAATGCCATTGTACATTTGTTCAGACTCACAGAATGTGCTACACTAAGAGTAAACCCTATATAAACTATGAACTTTTGTTGATTACATTGTGTCAATGTAAATTCATCAATCAAAACTAATATTCTCCTCTGATGGGAGAAGCTATGCATGTGTGGGGGCAAAGGACATATGGGAAATCTCTGTGCCTTCTGCTCAGTATTGCTACGAACCTAATATTGTTCTAAAATAGAAAGTCTGTTTTTAAAAAGGAGTTATATATGTCAAGTTCATAGCATAGCTTCCTGTGTAAAGCAGATAGTCAATAAACAGTATTTGCTCTTCTTCTTACTAATAGAATTTAATTTTAACATTTTTGTTAAGATTAGTTTTATGGGTACAATAAAGTGAGGAATCAATAAAGAGAAGAGGCGTTCAGTGTATATTGTTGAATAGAATATGATGTATGATTGGACAAAATAACTGAGATGAATATCCTAATTGTAAACCAACTTAGTCTACATTTTCTTCAGTATTTTTTGGCTTAATTTTCTATTTATGCATGGATCTGTCCTGCTTGAATAATGAAGACTCCAGCAAATCATAGACTTACTACTCACTGATTAACTAGGAAATATTTGGGCAACTAAAGTCAGTGTCTTGCAGATGTGTTAGAGTCTTTCTGTCATCCCACCAGTGGACAGTTGCTTTACTCTTTTTCACACACATAGTGTGTCTTGGACTATGGCTGCTAATATTTGATATGGTGGATTTTAGAAAATGCCATTGGCTTTCAAGTCTGAAGCTGCAAGATACAGCATACACATTTGAATATTAGCAGCATCAAACTGGAATTTTACTTTGAAAGAATAAAATATGCAGAAAAGTTTTAACTGTTCCATGTTGTTGGAACGTAAGTCAACGTAAAATTGATAATAAAGATAGAAGACTGCAACAGATAACCGGAAGACTCAGTGTATGAAACTTAATTCTGAAACTAGTGTCTCTCTTACTTAAATTAATTGGCCTATTTGATGTAAATGAGGATATTGGTAACAATGTAATTTTCCAGTTACAAGAGGAACAGAATGACAGCTCTCCAAAGAACTCTAAAACTAGTAGACCGCTTCTCAACACCTTGATAAATCTTTGCAAACTTTTCCCAGAGAGGATATTAAAAGTACAAAGAGTAGATGAATTGCAAAGGGAAATAAAGTAAGATAAATAATGTAACATTGAATCAATACACAATTTCAGGGAGTAACTTTGCAAATGCTATATTCAGCATGTTGGTCAACAGAGCATTACATGTGATATTCTCATGTTACTGGAGAAAATATAATTCAGGGAACTGTTTGGGACTTGATTTAGATTTTGGCTTATTTTCTATTCTTGGAAAATTACAAAATATTTCTGTCACCTTCAGAAAAGTAAAACCAAAATTATCAAAGATGATTTAAATAACTATATTTGAGATGATAAAGAGTCACAACTCTTCTTCATTTGAACTCCTGTATACATGGTCTGTTTCTCTTAGAGCACTCACCGTCTTGTATCTCTAATAATTTTTTATGTATATGTCTTATTACCCTTTAAATTCCTGAGATCAGATTTTCTTTCTAATTATTCTTTTAATCTCCAACTTCTAATACAGTAAGCAGGTAATACTAAACAAATACACAAATAAATGCATGAATGGATAAATGAATAAATCAGTATTTGTTCACACACCTACATCTTTTCAATTTCTACCTCTTTGACAAATCTAGGTTTCTTCCTGTTTTCTTCATTTCACATTCTCATTTCAAATTGATATTAATCCGATACCTGTGTCATTGCACTCATTCTGTTTATCTTAAAACTTAGCATGATATTTCAGCCTCCAGTGAGTAATTATTTCTTTGACTAGTGGAAGAAAAGCAAAAATTATTTTTACCCACATTGTTTCTCATTTATCAGAATGTACATCTGAAGAGAATGCCTCTCAAATTTGAATTTACTTTTACTTTAGCAATTTGCAACCCCAGCAAATTTACTATACCACAGATGAGAGGGTGGAAATCCCCACCAATAGAAATGTCTGCTTAAGTAATTTAGCATGGAAACAGGGCCAAATATTATTGACCTGAATCCAGGACTTGTTGGGTGATAAGAACCATGGGGGTCAATCCAATTTGATCTTTTAGTTCCTGTATTAAGTAAAATATCTCTGGGACAGATAAGATGATGCTCTCCGTTTCTTGTGCTTTTAGCACCACTCCAAGAATAATTTTCTGCTTAGCACAGAACACAGGACTCTGATTCATGGGCAGATAATTGGCGAATATGTCTTTAAAGCATTCTCTTTCCCAATGTCTGGAAGTTGCTTTAGCCTCTAACCTTATACTACTTAGTGACTTGTGCCCCTGTCTCCTGGATCTGGAAATATGTTGCTGATGATCTTAAATTTCAACTTGATAAAGGAGTTGTAACTCTTCTTAGGTTTGGAAAGTTGTGCATCAACGACATTGGTGATGCTATTTGTGTTTTTCAGTCCTAGGTCGACATTTTGATAACTTGCAGAAGTAACTGAAAGTAGAGAAGTAAGGTGGAGACAAAGTGAAAGCACAGGACTATCAAGGGAGAAGCACTTAGAGTCTTTCCGCAATAGGACAGAAGAAAGATGATGAGGGTCTGATCTAAAGCAGTATTAACAGGACAGAGAGGTGTAGGTATAAGCCTGTTTGGACTGAACGGTCTTTTCAAATAATTGAATATGAAGATATAAGTTGAATATTTGCCTCTGTCTTTTGTCATGGACAACTTGAAATTAATTGATACGGGGAAGGTAGGTGAAGGAAGAATTGCAGGATTTTTTTTGTAGCATCTAAGAAATACATATTTTGTTTTGGGACAAGATTGACATACTCAGGATTCACTTGGAGGAAGATTCTTTGGAAAGTTAGAAATATAAAATTATAGCTCAGAGAGGAGTTGTTGGCTAGAGATAAAGATCCAAAAATCATTGTAACAATTTGTGTGTAGACCAAGAAAAAAATCCTCTAAGTGTTTTTACATGTATTGCTCCATATCACAGCTGTCTTCTGTGGAAGGTGAAAATATTATTCTTTATTTTAAAGTGAAAAAACTGTAGCACAGAGATGTTGAGTATTTTACCTAAGAATATAATTCATACGTAGTGGGTGTATTAATCTTCTTGGCTGCCTTAAGGAAATAACAGACAGAGTGGACAGACATTTATTTTCTCAAAGTTGTGGAGGCTAGAAGTCCAGAATCAGGGTGCCAGCATGATTAGGTCCTGGTAAGAGCTCTTTGCCTGGCTTACAGAAGGCCACCCTCTCACTGTGTGCTCACAGGGCCTTTCTTCAGTGGATGCACATGGTAGGGTAGGAAGAGAGAGAGAGAGAGAGAGAGAGAACACTTTCTTCCTCTTCCACCAGTCCTTTGGATTAGGCCTCTACCCTTATGACCTCACTTAACTACAATTGCCTCCTAAAGGCCCAGTCTCCAAATACAGTCACTTTGGGGGTTAGGACTTCAATATGTGACTTTTGGGGAGGACATAGTTCATTCTATAGCTGACTTGCAGAAGCCACAACCTTTACTGCTAAATGTAAAGCTAAGGCAGTGACTGGCTTTGGTTACCAAGAGCCAGTAATCAAAATCCTTGGTGAATGTGGGAGAAGCAGATAGATAACATGGACTAGCACAGGCAAAGGGTGGTGGTACTGAAGGGAATAAACCTTAAATCAACTGGGAATATAAAAACTTGTAATACATAGTACTGTCTTCAAGAATATTTTTGTCTCATTTTGTATATATATATATGTATATATATATATACACACACTTTGCATATGTATTATGTATAATATCCTTTATAAGTTATATAACGAATATACTATATATAGTATATATATATATATATTCAGTATAAAAAGAAAGTTATGTTTCTTTGCAGTATTTCCTACGGAAAGCTACAGAGTGCTTCCAGGTACAAATTATCATTAGCGATGCCTAAATCCTTGTATTCTGACTCTGCAGGCTTGTTTTTATTCTTTGTGGGGAGTGGAGTATGTCATAGAAATTGGAATCTGTTATCAACTCTTACACAAAAGGAAAAGTACATCTGTTGGAAACACATCTATATAGAGAGAGCCAAAGGATGAAGCTCTTTTTAAAGCCACATAATTTACACAAAGAGAATTACAGATTCAATATGTAATTGAATGTTTATACTTTGACATGAATTTTTCAAAGGTACCTTTTAAGTGCCTCAAACTACTTCAACTACTTCATTAACATCTAACATGTAACTGCAGTGTAATAACCAGAGATATATATTCTAGAAATATGCAGTGTCCAAACTGATTTTTACTATTGGATGGGCAAGGAGGAAATTTTTTATGGGGGGAAATAAAAAAACATGAGTGAATCCTAAGAGAGGGAAAAAAAAATCATTTCACAATGTCTAGTTCCTGTTCTTTTGTTTCTGATCAAATATCAATGTATAATTAGAATGCCATGTTTGCGGCTCCTTAAAATATTCATTTATGTTTGCCCCTAAATCACTCTAATATGTGATCTCATATTTAGATTTCAGAAAAACAGTCATTAGACTAATCCAGGCTTCAGGGTAGTTTTGTAGATAGGTTTCAACAACCATTAGACTGTCAAAAATTTTGACAAGCCTGTAAAATGTTTTGACCCTGTTTACAGTTACCCGTGTCACCTCATCTACTCTTCCTTGGCCCTATGTTTATCTACTGACCCTGTGTCATTAGAATAAGAGGATGTATGTAAACCTTCACCCAGTAATTGGAACTCAAAATACATTACCAAAATACCAGGAACATGAAGGAGAATGAAAAATGATCAAATGGCTCTTTATTGAGCAGTTAGTATTTTATGGTCACCTTCATGCAGTTTTCCTTCTGTGTCCTACAACCCAGCAAATCTGTTACTCTTAGGACTTCTGCTTTAGAGCTGAGAAAACTGAATAGTATAATGGTTAAGGGCACTGACTTACCTAACAGGGAAAACAGGTTTGAATCCCACTTCTACTACTTAATAGAACTATGGTTCTGGAAAGGTTTTTTTCTTTTCCCTCTCTCAACCTTTCAACATCTTGTTTTCATCTTACGTAAAATTAGAAGTTAAAATATTACTTCTCAGTAGGGTAGGGGCTAAAATGAAATGAGCGTGTGGTAGGATAAAATGATCATACCAGTGGCTAGCACATTTCTAGTCAAAACTAATCGAAGTGATTGTGGTTGTGTTTGTTAGAAAGCTGTGACTTGTCCAAGGCTGCACAGCAGGTAAAAACGGGGGTCAAGACTCGGAGTGGGGTTTCCTAAGACTTCAGTGCTCTTCTCTATGAGATCCTTTTTGCTGCGAAGTGTTTCAGATATGCTCTCTGCTGTTTATTAAGCCTGGACTGATTTGTTGAAGTGAGTGTGTAGGTCAGTATGCATTTTCAAGCATGCTTTGGGGTTTACCTAGGTTAAATGCAGAGGGCTGATAAGAAATAGAGTGGGAGTGAAACAGCCATGGATTTGGTTATAAATAAAGATGCTTGATGCCCTATAACAAGTGCCCAGGGTATCACAGCCACCTAAGAAACCCCATCAGCCTGTTTGTCTCCACCAAGGGGCCATTCCTGCACCTGCAGACATCCTGCTGCTGCTTTCTACCTGAGTAGGAAGTGACTAGGTTTCTACCCTTTTAATTTTTGTATTATTTACCCACTTGTATAACTGTTGGTCTTATGAACATCTATTGAGAAAGAATATTAACAATGAAGAGCAATTTGAGTAATAAACTTTGCAATATAAACATGGTGAACAAGTGAACAAGCTTTTTCTTGTATTAGAATATGGGTATGTGCTTGTGTATGTACGTTCATATAACAAACCAAAGGGGAACATTCAAGGGAATAGAAAGTTTATATTATAATGATTCCTTTTCCTTTGTGTGAATATGAATATATATGCATAAAATTATATAATTGTATTTGTAAATTCCATATGGGTCCTTGGATTCTTAATCATTTTTGTTTTAATAATATGTAATCTGTTACATTACTTTGTAATCTAGGGAATCCATTTCAATTATTTATTTTCATTTTCCTTGAAGATAAACCATGAGTAATAAAAATAGTAATTTCTGTATCTTCACAATGTGTTCCTCGTACCTTCTCAGAGAATCTGGGCTAGTCACATCAACATATACCTGTTCATTTTGTTGAGAGGCTTCCAGTGGAAGTATTGATACATGTGTAAGGTTCAATTTTATATTCATCAGAAGAGTTAAACCCTGTAGTCCATAGTGTCAAAGTAACTCTGTGCCCTGAAACTGCAGCCTTGGGGGGTGGGGAGTGTGTTATAAACATACATTCTGTATGAAATGGACATATCCCTAGGCATAATTCCACGTTGCAAAGACTGAGATAATATGTATGGGTAGATGTTGGAAGCGCTACCCAAAGGGAGTGCTGTATTCATATCACAGGCACATGAGGACTCGGGGAGAAGTGAGGAAGAGAGAACTGCATGTTCAGTAAGAATGAGCTAAGAAAAAATCGTCGTCTTATGATTTGGAGAAGGAAGGGTTATGGGAACATCTTACATTTTCTGCACCAGGTAAATTTCAGGAACAGTTATAGGCCTAATGATTTGGCCTTTATATGGTGAGACTTTCAAATTCCTTTACTGGGGCAGTGTGTGTCTTTTCAGCTTCCTCTCTCTAAGCAGGTGCATGTTACCAGAGATAGTTAAAACTTCCTATTACATACCTCGTGTTTCACTGGGCAATTAAATAGAAAAGTTAAAATGAGACTTACTATTACCCAACACTTCTCTTTTAAAAATTACTTGACCAAACTCTTGGTCAGCATTCTTCTTGTACTTTTTTTACTTATCTTCAGTTGTCTGGTTTAGAACAGTACAAAAAAAATTTTTTTTAATCATAACGCCATGAACCTTTGCTTTAACTAAAATATGAGGAACAGTGAACCAAACTATGGGATGAAATGTCCTGTCAGCAATTTTTTCCACCTTTATACCTGAATTAGTTACTGATTTTTTTGTTTACCATGTTCAGCATTGTGCTAGATTTTATGAGATAAGAATAAATGGCCACTAACATTCAGAAGACCATCTAAAAGGTCTCTCAGTGAACTAATTGAGGCAAAGAAAATAATAGAGGATAAAGAGTTACGAATAAGGACAAGTCACTTCCCACTAGGAGGGAGTGTGGGGAGAGTCAAGGGAGACTTTATGGAGCCTTTAACAATTAATTGGATCCTTTAATGACAGATAGAATATTCATTTGGTCAGAATTAGGTTTAGAGGGTAGGTGAAATGATGACATTCCTGGAAGAAAACTGAGTCATGTAGTAGGTGTAGCCCAGCTGGGCAGGAGCAGCAGGAGGAAATGACACCCTAACATCAGCCATTCGCTTCTCTTGGTTGGTGACACTGTACAGAGTTATGCAGTGTGAGGTGCTGTGAACCTCAGAACGCCCAGCGTGGTAGCATAGATATTATGTTGACATAACCTTTGAAATGTTTTTAGCTGCAAATGAAAATCAGTATTCCCCACCCCCATCTTGTGGATTATGATAAACAAAAAGTGGTGTAGCATCTGTTTAACTCTGCTGATTTTCTGTTAAGTTGAAATATGCTATAAATGTTCTTCTTTCTCCCCAGACATAGATTTTCTTTGGAGAGATATTTTCTTGATATTATGTCAGAGTCTTTCAGGATTTATGTCTTCAATGGGAAAAAAAAATAAGGCTTTTTTTTTTTTAACCCAGTAGCAGTAGTATGTTTTTTGTTGGGTCAAAAATTCAAGTCTAATGTTTCAGTTTGGTTTTCTTAGCATAATAATGTGGAAAATAAGTGATCTTGATTACAGTCCAAGCCACCATTCATTCGTTCTGTGTGTTCTGCAGAATAGGAGAATAAAGAGTTATGTCCCATTTATCAGAAGAGAAGAGAAAAGAGAGGAGAAAAGAAATGATGTATTTATGAATCATACTGGGAAGGGTATAAGTCCCTGATCTGCATTTAGAGATTTGTGCTACTTCTAAGTACATGGGAATAGGACTCATTTGAGATGTAGCCATTTATGTATCAATTTGCCCAAATATACAGAGCAGGTTTTCTTTGCATTTGTGAAACATTGATCTGCTTAATTTTACATGGGCATCCATACTTGCAAAAAGAAATGTTTCTTAATACTGACTCTCATATTATATTGGCATTGAAAACTATAGTAAGGCACCAAGGAGATAGTGACAAGTAAAAGTTGTCAAAATCTGGCCCCATATCCCTATGTAGAGCTGAGGAAATAATACTGTCAGCCAAATGCAAGCAGTATTGGCTGTAAAAGGAATGATATTAATGACCTCAAAGCTGGTTCTTAGTCTCACCTGTGCAGCTTTAAAAGCATTGATACCTTCCTTTCCTCCTGCCCTTCCTCCTTCACTCCTTCCCTATGTGTCTCCCTTCCTTGCTCCAGGCCACAATCCTTTAGGGAGACCTAAATGAGAACAGCAGCCTTAGAGGATCTAGACTGGTTCCAGGGAGATTGAAACAAAGTAAGCATATTGAGGGTACCAGAGCTAAGTTTCTCACTGTCAGAGAAGAAAACTACAAATAGAAAATGGGAGTAAGTTGGAATGAGCACTGTAGTATTGGATTGGAATTAGTAACATGTCCGTGAACTCATAGTTCTGTATATCTCAATATAGATACATACAGAAATTAAATACAAAAATAAAGTGTGTGTCCTCTATCTCTGGCCTCTTGCTATGATAGAAATAAGTCTTCAAGTAATGATGGGGTCATGTTGGAAGATACAGATGCCAGCTTTAAGGGGCTCCAGTACAAAGTCTAGGACAATTTGGGCATTTATATAAGTACTGGTAGTAATGGGTAGTACTGAATAAAAGAGGGGAGTATATGAGGGAACCTTTGAGTCTACAGTGAAATAAATAATTGATTATATTAATGTGGAGAAGAGAAAGTTGTTACTTACAGAATGCCAAACAGTACATATAGAAGTAATGGAATTGGAAAATCACAATTTGGAAACTATCATAGTAATGATTTGGCTAACAAAGAACATTAGTAGATGCTCAAACCAGTAGGTGAAAATTTAATGACAAAGAGGATATTTATGTAACCTCAGCAGTGGGGAAGGAGATTTAGCAGACCCTAACCAAGACCTCCAGCAAGTTATCAAAGTTGTCACTAGTGATAGGACTAACTGACACTGTGTCACCTGACAGGATACAGTGAGAATAGACAGTCGGTGATTTTTCTGCCAAAGTGTGTGTGTGTGTGTGTGTGTGTGTGTATCCATCCTGAATCTCGTTGTGAGGAAACAGACAAATCCAACTTGAAGGATATTCTACAAACAACTGTCATAGATTTAAAAATATTAGGGTTGGTAAGGTCAAGGAAGAACTGTGGGACTCTTCCAGACTTAAGAAAACTAAAGTGATATATAGCAGCCAAGAATAACACAGCATCCTGGTTTGGATCATTTTACTATAAAGGACTTTAGTGGGACAGTTGGCAAAACTTAAATGGGATCTTGGAAGAAGAGTGTTTGGTATTTCTTTTTACTCTTCTTGCAATTTTATTTTTGAAGTTTGAAATTACTTCAAAATAAAAAGTACGAAATAATGTCTATGTCCCACTCACACAATACTAAGTCAGAATCTCTGAGAATGGAAACCTTCTTAAAAGAACCTCAAATGACTCTAATATGCAGCTAGGATTGAAAACTGCTGGGCAAGAAGCAATAGTGTTCCTTAAGACCATTGCTTGCAACTGGAAGAATTCTGATTATGGGTCTGTCTTTGTTTCATTCAGCATAAATTCTGATGATGGATTTATGTCTAGCATTTAATTGATGCTTTGATGCAAATATTATGTTCTTCTCGAGTTGCTAATAGAGAACTGTTATAGCTGTTATAGCTGGTTTACAATACATCCCAACACCTACTTGTGATGTTCCACGTGGTATATTTATTTTTTTAATGAAAAGAGAACAGAAACATACTGTACTTTGAAATTTAGTAACCTTCCATGATTTAATTAGAGGCATCTGGTTTTCTAAAACTAGAGTTGCCATTAGTTTGGGTTGCTACTTAGTTTTATATTTAAAAGGTACATTTCTTTCAGTGTTTTTTGAGGATTACATTAAAGAACAATCCATCTGTTGTTCTGTTCTATCAGTGCATCAGATAACACATTAAGATCTGTTCTCTCCTTGGAGAAGAGTCTGCTGGTCTTCCATGCACCTCCCTCCCCTCTTTGTCTGGGCTTATATACACAGACATGAGAGCATCATTTTCTTGTATCTAGCTGGAGGTGAGGGATGCAGCAGGTGTTTGGATTCTGCAAGTAGTCTAAGATATAAGACCTTCGGATGTGGGCCAGAGATAATAAGTGAGGACACTTTTAATGGTGTTGTCAGGGCTTGCCTCAAGCAAAATTGTGAAATATGCCAAGACTGTCACTGGAGCCCACCGTTCTTTGCAGTGCCCCACGTGTCTTCACTGCTGCTGTTTGCTAGGTGGCTCTCAGATGCACAGGGCACATGGTCTGTGCTGTCACAACACCTGCTACGCTGTTGCTAGATAAAGTAAGGCCTAGTAAGGGCTTTAATGTTGACCCCTCCTAAGGATGGTTATTTCTTAAAAATGGTGTTAATCAAAATTTATTTATTGTGGGTGGAGAGGATATTTAAAAAGTAATGGTAGTTGTTATTTATGAGCCCATTTATCTGCCAAGCATTTTGCAATATACTCTATTCATTATCTCATGTAATCCTTACCAGGGCCTCTGAGGTAGACTGTTACTTATGTCTGCTTTACAGATAAGACCTGGAAGCCAAGAGGGCTAAAACCATCTCCCAAGATCAGAAAGCTGGTGAATGACAGACTTTGAATTGGAACGCAGATCCCTCTGATTCCTAAATCTGTGTGTTTAACCATTAGGCTCTGTTGGCTCTCATGTTTTAGATAACCTGGACCATCTCCTAATTTTAGAGAAATTCATGTAGTATGAGTCTAAGAAAACTACCTCATGACCCCGTCACTCTTCACAGAAGACTAGTTTGTACTGTATTTTAGAGCCAGAGTCTTCACCCAATTATTCCTCTAGTCATACTCTTGCCTCGGCTGCAGCCTCATGCTGAAACATTTTCTGTTTGTATAGTGGGTATTTAAATACACAAGGCTGTCAGGGGTGTTTGTCTGGAAACATTTGAAACCCTCTCTTAGGTCCAGAGATAATTCAGTGGAATGTGGCCTTTTAAGGTATCTCTAAATATGTTTGAAAAGCTATTGAGGCCATTGAGCTATCAGTCTCAAATATACTAAATATAACTTCTTAGCTCTCTTCTTGTGATAGTTATTTACTCTGCATCATTTGTAGTTTAAATGAGGCTATATGTTCCATAGCAATTACACTGTAATGAAGAAAGAACTGGAGAGCAGCCAGTATATGCTATGCAGTATATTTTAAGATAACGTAGTTAATAATTTTCTTGTTGAAATAAAGTCATTTCATTTCAAGCCCATTTAACTGAGGCAGTCAAGCACTCAGAAAAGACCATGAAAACATATTTATTTTTGAAGTATTATTTAAATACATTTATAACATGCCAGTAGTCATTTATATATTTGTATACCAATACATAATTGCCCTTTTTTGGCTGATAAGTTCCAATATTTAAAAATTATATATTGCTTTTTCCAAATGCTGTTATGGACGAAACATATGAATTAGTTACATAACGAAGAAATGCATAAATGATATTCTTCCATTATACTTCTGGAAAAATTAATGTGCTTCCCTAAATCACCAAACTAGTAAAATAATTAACCATTTGCTCTGTACCAGGCACTTTGTTGAGCAGTTCACTACATTAATACATTAAATCTTTTCAGCAACCTTGGAATAAGGTTGGGGTTAGTGTTATGATTATTATTCCTGAACAGATAAAGTAACTGAAGATCTTTGGAGCTAAGCAATTCGTCTGCTAGCCATATAGCTAAAAATGAGCATATTTAGATTTCAAATCCAAGGTTATCTAACTTTAAAATGTATTCTCTTAACCAACAAGTTATATAATTAAGGTAAAATTAAAGCTTTTATATTAATAGAATATTTCTGAAATTGGCATCCCCAAACACCCATAATACTGTTATAAAACCATATTGCCTTAGAGGTAAAAGTGCCATCTTACCCAAATATTCTTTTGATAGATAAGGAAAATGAGGACCAGAAAGGATAAATAATACTCCTAATACTAATCTGGGAACATTTCAAGAAACAAAATGCCTACCAAATACTAGAAAAATGATTAGATTTTATTCACTATCGCTTACTATTATTAATTCTTGTAATAAAAGAAAGGCAGAATTGTCAAAGATGGAGGCCCATATATGGAGACAATATGTGAACTCTAGCCCATTGCTTAAATTTCCTAGCTTTTCCTAAGTAAAATGAGGGCAATATAACATCTAACTACTGGGTTGTTGTGATGATTAAAAGGGAACATGTTTTGAGTGCCTGGTGCATAATAATACCCGATAAGCGATGGGTGAAGTTACTGTACTACTTTGTTAGGCTCTTCATACATAACATATCAGGGTCTCAGCTTTGCAGATCCCAGAAACTCAGTAATTTTAGTTCCCTCAGAAATTATCTAGCAGTTAAAAAAAATTACGATGTTTTTTATCTTAGCAGTAGTGCTGTTACCTAGTCCAGACTTGTTTTGCTCGCTGCATGGGAGGCCAGTCATTGGGAGACGAAGTGTTGAGTCAAGGAATAATGACTTTATTTGGAAAGCCAGCAGATTGAAAAGATAGCAGATTAACGTCCTGCAGAACCATCTTACCCAACTCAGAATTCAGGTGCTTTTTATACTACAAAGGGGAGGGGGTATGGTTGTTTGTTGCAAACTTCTTGATGTTCAAATCCTTTGTTCTTGTAGCTGTCTCCTAGGTCAGATCATGATCCTGTAAACCTCCTACAAGACAAATGTTATTCTCTGTTCCCCAACTTTTTATCTCTATATTAATAGAAAAGTGTTCTACCATTAAAGATCAGAGCCTTGAGAATGGGCTTTTCTGTATATTTCAGGCTATAGGCAGTATTCTTTTACAAAAGGTGCAGAACCAGCATGACTAAGCACAGAAAACAGAGCACAGGGTCAGCGGTAAAAGAACAGATCTAATCTGGAGTCAGACTTGTTCTTTCCTAATACAGTATGCTGATAAATGTGTAACAATTAGCTTTTGGAAAGGGTTGGGGTAGAAAACTTTTTTTATAGACTTTACTGATTTTTATGTGTAAGCTACTTTGATCAGGACAGATTTCAATCTACCAACATGTCAAATGCCCGGCAAAATTTTTGGAAATTTAACAAAATCTCCTCCCAATCAGGTATTATCTCCAGCTTGCAATGATTTTACCTATTGTCTGTGTGTGTGTGTGTGTGGTGTGCTGTGTATGTGTATGTATATATTATACTTACACAAAAATATGTCTATATAAATGGGGGCCAAATTATAATCACAAAGTTATTTTGTAAGCATAGTCAAAACAAGGGTAGCTAAGATCTAAGACAATCTCTTGCATGATGCTGGAGACAAGTATAGGACAAGTTATATCCTTGGGCTATACATTATTCTAGGCTACATTCATAACATTGACCTTCCTGCTGCCACGCACAGTCCACGCTAGTGCAAACCACTTCCCTGGAGAATACCTCCTCTTACCTTGACTGTATTTGACCAATTAAGCTGAACATTTCACCTTTAGGTAATGATCTTCTCCTAAGTTCCTGGATACAACACTGTACTGATCATGCCACTAAAATAACTAGTAATCGAAGGTTAGTAGTAAACTCACATATGGCAAATAGGGAAATGTTCATGGATAGCCGCTGATTTAATTAGCCATTTTTGCATGTATAGAGGAATAAAGCACATCAAAGAGGAAAAAAAAAGGAAAAGTTTACTTGTTTAAGTCTTTCTGACAATTTATAGCAAAAGCTCATGTGCTGTGTCCTGTTTCTTTACATTTTTGTTATAAAGAACTAATTAATTTTTACATTATCTGAAAGTAATATATTTTTATTGTACTAGAAATTCAGTGATCTCAAGAATGCCAAGGTGATTCAAAATATGAAAATCAATCAGTCTGATATACCACATTATAAAAAGAAAAAAATGACCATCTCAATTGATGCAGAAAAGACATTTGACAAAATTCTATACCCTTTCATAATAAAAATACATAAAAACACTCAACAAACTGGGAATGTAAGGAAACTTTCTCAACATGATAAAGTCTATATATAAAAACCTGACAGTTAACAGCATATTCACTGGTGAAAGACTGGAACTTTTTTCTCCTTGTATCAGGAACAATACAAAACAAACCAACTGAAAAAATGGGCAAAGAACTTCAGTAGGTAATCTCCAAAGATGCTATATAAATGGTCAATAAACACATGAAAATATACTTAACATCATTAGTCATTACAGAAATGCAAATCAAAGCCACTATGAGATAAAAGTTCACACCTGCTAGTGTGGTGGTAATAATAATAATTAGAAAATAAATGTTTTCAAGGATGTAGAGAAAATGAAATTCTGTACTTTTCTAGTGGGCATAGAGAATGATACAGCTTCTGTGAAAAACATTTGGGTGAATCCTGAAAAATAAAATAAAATTACCATATGACCCCACAATTACACTTCTAAGTATATACCCCAAATCATTGAAAACAGGAACTAAAAAGTAGGTTTATAAACCAATATTCACAGCAGGATTACTCACAATAGCCAGAAAGTGGAAACAACCTATGTGTCCTTCAAAAGATGAATGGATAAACAAAATAGTGTATATACCTTCAATAGAATACTATTCAGCCATAAAAAGGAATAATGTTTTGATGCATGCTATAATATAGATGAACTTTGAAAGCATTATGCTAAGTTAAGCAAGCTAGACATAAAAGGAAACTTTGATATTACAATAGATATCTAGAATAGGCAAATTAATAGAGACAGAAAGTAAGTTGGAAATGTTCTGGGACTAGGAAGAGGGAGGAATGGGGAGTTATTGTTTAATGAGTATAGAATGTCTGGCGTGATAAACATTGCAGGGAACAGGTAGTAATGATTGTACAATATTGTGAATGTAATTAGTGGCACTAGATCATACATTTAAAATGCTTTAATTGGCATATTTTATATGTATTTTATCACAATTAAAATATAATGGAAACAGACTTTTTAGTTGAAGATGGCAAATTGAACATGTTTTAGCTCTATTCCTTTTGAACTTTCATCAAAATGAGAGTAAATAGATTAATTAAAAATCATATGTCACCAAACCATACAAGGACTAATGGGAGATGAGAAAACAGCAAAATTTTGAATATTGAGGAGCAGAATAAAGAGCAGTTACTGCAGCAAGGTAAAGAAAAAAGTTCATGGAATTGTTTTAGTGTGAGTGGATAAGGTGCAATTTCTCAAAGCCACAGCATTTGGCAGAGATAGTGACTGAGAGAAAGGGAGACATTGAAAAATAGAGTCCAAAACACATGACTACACACTACTACCCTAGCTGCTCAACGGCCTTAGTATATTCAGTGCCAGTCCTGGCAACTAGATCAGCAGTCTGTATGTATTAATGATTGTCTGAGGTTCCAACAATGCCTTTGTGCCTTTCCTGTTGCCATTAATGCTGGAGATTGAGAAGGGCCTTTCTCTTAGACATCTTTGGCCCTAAACGTTATTTGGAGTGTGAATATAGCAATAAGTAGGGCAAAAAGCCATGAAGAATTCTCAGTAAATCATTAGTTTGGGATCCAACTAGTGGCTTCTCTCTTCTGTCTGTTTGAGACTTAGTTATTAATCATATACCTGTCCACCACAGGGTCCATCCTTTCTTGTTTGATCATTTATTATCTGTATATTTTTGAACTACTATCTTGGTCCCAGTGCTAAGTGCTGTGGGAGTACAGCGCTAGTCAAAGTGTAACACATTTCAAGATGTTTATAGCTTTATGGATATCAGTCTTGTTCACAAATATAATACAATATAATTTGGGATCATTTTAAACAATGTGATTTGAAGAGTAGAAAATTCTAGAGAGGAAAGAGTTCACAATTTGCTGAAGTAATCAAGGGTGACTTCATGGATACAAGGTAGCATTTGAGAGGTGTTCCAAAGAATGGGGACAGAATGGATATACTTAAGGTGTAATGCACTCGGGGAGCACCATTTAAGGTAGTTACAGCCAACTTTTCATATTTATAACATATTCTCAAATACTCAGATTTTGGTGCTATACAAATTTTGGTGTTGTACACTGATCCAAAGATGCTGCGCCCATGAATCATCCTTCAAATCAGCACTTGGCACTACTGAGTAGAACTTTGTTACCCTGAATATGCGCTCATATGGAAATGTTCTGGCATGATCTAGTAGGTGTATCATCTTGTGGTGATGCTGTTTCCTTCTTACTCCCAACTTTCTACACTGAATAGCACCAGATGTCTCATCTAACAGACTTTGCTGAAAAGCATTTATCCTCATCTGAGAAAAAATAAATTCTGTGCATTAATCAACATTTTACAGCACAGATCCGAAGATTACCACAGTGTGCTGTGGCCTGACTCTGGTGTATTACTGGCTTTAGGGAAGGCAGTAAGGGAAGTAAACTACAGGGAAGCTTTGGTAATAATGTCTGTTCCAGCACACAGTGAAGGATCCATGCAATGGGATACTGAGAAACAGCATTTGAAAGGAAAAGTGTGGCCACGTTGCCAAAGTAAGCCTCTCTTATCCTGTAGGTCGTTTAACTTTGTAGAGCCAGTGGGTTCCATGGTGGTACATCAGTAATTGCCTTGGTTAAGGTGGGGGAACTGGTGATGAAGGCATTTCCACTTCTACTTCAAAAAGAGTAGCTCAGGCTGTTTATTTTACTTTTAAGAAATGATGCTTCTGGTAAGAAAAAAGTTTTGTAAATAATTGAGCAGGCTATGAAAAACCATTGAAGGTTTTCAGGGAGGTAGCATAATAAGACCAGTTTTGAAAGATTGTTGTGGTGTCAGGATGTATGGGGAGTAGAGAAGCTTTGACAAGGAGGTTTACTGAGAGACTCTTATTGTCCAGGAAGAAATCAAGAAAGTCTGTCCAGCGTGGTGTTAAATGCACTTCTGTAGCTTTGTGGGCCTTATCTAAGAACACGACAGCCTGAGTATTTACATACATGGTAAGTTGAACCGGGGAGCATCCAAATGTTACATGAAACGTTTGAAACTTTTGTGAAGGAAATACAGTCATTTTGTGAAGGGAGGTTCTGCTAATAGAGATATTTTAAAAAGTTTTATAAGGCATATTTGAAGCCCTGTTTGAATAGCAAATAGCAAGAATTTTTAATGAAATAAAAAATAAAGGCATAATGGAGTTCTGTAAAGAGGAAGGAGGTAAACTTCAGAGAATTTAGCTTTGTATACATGTCCACAACCAAACCTGTTTATCATTCATATGTCCTATCTTTACCCTCCTAAATGCAGTGTATTAGTTAAAATTCTTCTCACTGCTGAACTCATCCTGAGAGTGGTAATAGGTCACAATGGGATAGAGACTTTGTGAGCAGGTTATCGAAAAATCTGGTCCTGTAGCTTCTTCCCATGTGGAATTTGGGGTAAGAAATTAATAATCATGCCTAAGTGTTCCAAAAGTTCAATTCATCAACAGCATGGGCTCTAATTATTTTTTTCTTATTTAGTGGTCTCTGATTTTTCCATTAAAAAGTCATATGTACTAAGCTCTGAGAGAATTTTCCGGTAAAATATTTATATATTAAGTTTGCTCATAAATACCTTGCTCTTTCTCAAAGGCATCCCATAAATTTATTGGCACAGCTTTTCAGTTGCTATGCCTTTAATCTCTTTCTGGATTTGCAATATATCCACACCTCTGAGATGCATGTACTTTTAAAAGTTGGCAGTTTTCTGGATGAAATGAGCAGAGTATTTTCAGAATTGCACAACATTTTTTGTCTCTAGAGGTTGAAATCAAGCCTTTTTTCAGGCAGGTTCCTTTCCAAAAAATCCACATTTGTGAAAAACAATAAGGTAGATCTCTGATTAGTGATTTTTTTTTTTATAAACTTCACTGTTTCAATTTGCTGATAGTTAAAATTCTGATTATAGATATATTTCCAGGGCATGAATGTGCTGGTAACATGGATATTTTCTGATAAGATTTGTAGAACTTAGTTTCCTCCTTACTCTTTCTTACTTGTTGCGGGTTGTCGTTTTGGGAAGAACCAGTGGCTTCGCTAATGGTGGAGTGTAGCAGATATTGAGACCAAATATGTAGCTGTTGCTATTAATGTGCTCATTGTTTCTCCAGAAATTGTTACTTTCAAATTTTTTTCTGTGGAGTTATTAATAGCGTATTCAGTGTGAGCTGAGCAAGTAGCTCTGCCCTAATCTCTACTTCCCCCATGAAGTGAGACCAGCTTTTATTCTCATTTTTTCAGCTTATGTCTTTACAGCTTTTACTTCTTTCATTGCAGCTTCCCTTTTGGGACCTTTAATCGCTTTGCCTTACCTTCTCCCTTGACCTATTCCTTTGTCCACATTGTTGCCCATTCCTTCTTTGCAGAATCCTGTTCTACCTTTGTTTTTGATCTCTGCTTTATTCTCTGTTGCACACAGGACTCAAAACATATTCCTGGCCTCCTATAGACAGAAATGTATTTATATATATAAACAGCAGGAAAGAAAAACACTGATGATACGTTTGAGCAATTTATCTGATATTTGGGTACTATGGGCAAAAAAGTTTGGGAAATTCTATTAAAGGACCAGATTCTCAGTCCTCTTTGTTACTAATGTCTATTGCCATGTGACTTGGTGAGTTGAGCATTCACTTGAAGCCTTACTGTTTGCTTGTCATATCTGAGCCGCTGCTCTCATAGAGAGAAGGCTGTGCCCAGGATAGCCCACTAGTTCCAGGAAGAAAACGAGAGACGAATGGAGCAGAGCTGCCACAGCTAAGGTTCACCAGCCAAGTCCAGGCTCGGCCCTACACCAGCCCACCAGTAGGTGCACAACTGAACCAAACTGAGATCAGCTGAGACCAATCTAGATCAGCTGATCCCCAGCCAATGCATAGCTGAGTGAGCTACAACAATATATTATTGCTGTTTTAAGTTACATAATTTGGGTCGGTCTATTATACAGCAACAAATTATTGATCTAGACAGCATATGAATAAGTCAGTGCATGACAGGACACATCTTCCAGAAGAAATAGTCTTGTTTACCTGGGGCTTTGTTATGAGAGACTGAGCTGTTAGGCGTTGAGGCTGTAGGGGTACGTTATCATCAGTCCATTAAAGGTCTTAATATGCAGCTACAGAAATTATCATCCAAACAATGTTTCATCTAATTCCAAAGTGTATTAGGCAAAAGAAAAATCAGAGAGACAGGATTTACTACTTAGCCCATCCTTCTCTCCAATACTTTTCTCTTATCTAATTTCTGAAAGAATTTGTTTTTTTTGGTCTAAATTTGACAAATAATGTGCGCCAACACTCCTCTTCCATCCCATGGCAGACCATTAGTCAATCAGGCTGAGTCAAGAAGTCTCAACAGAAAGCTCTTAATATTGTCTCCTTGAAATCACCTTTCCTTCCATCTCAGAGTTCCAAATTCTGTCCACCAATGACCAGCTCAAATGGTAGCTCCTCATGGGCCCTTTCATGCTTTCTTCTACCAGATAAATTATTTCTTTTTTTTAATCAGCTGTAATGCTTTACTTATCAATTCTTGAAATACCACATAACATTTATTTACCTTTCTTGTTTCCCATATTCAACCTAAGGATTGTGAAGCTAGAGATCTGTCTTATGTTTTCTGAAACCCCTGCAGCATCTAGATTACTGCTTTGAAAATATTATATAACCCATAAATGTTTGTTGAAAGCACGAACTACAAACCTAAAATGTTATAACTCTTTCTTAACTCTTGCTTTTGGCAAGAAAAGTTTAAGATACCTTCTGATTGGTATGCGAATGTAGGATTCTGCCTACGTTTAGAGGCTTTCTAAACAGTGACTAATTAATTTCTCTTCTAAAATGTACCTGACAAGACTGTACAAGGAGGAAAGAAAAGCAGGGGAAAATTCCCTATTTACAGCATGTAAAAGAAGATGTTAATTTTTTGCAGGTGGGTGCTTATTTTTTTTTTTCCATTTTGGACCAAGAAAATGAAAGAAATGATTTCCCCTCCAGATTTTGAGATTCATCTTTTTTATTTAGGGCCCTAAAGATGCATTAGCCTAGAATCCTGAATGTGAGTCTTTTATGAATTTGATCATTCTTGTTTGTTCAGCTCAGAATGAATAAACTAGTAGCCTCCCCTCTTTCACACTAGGACTATTTTGGTGAGTCAGAAAAAAAGGAGAAAAACAAAAATCAGCAATCATGATTCAAATACCAGCAAACTTGATACAATAAACGAGGTGGAAATCCTAAATTTGGGGGTAATAAATTTATTACTTGAATGTATCATATTTGAAAAAAGTAAAGATTAATTTTACATTATAAGAAACAAGGTAGAAAGGAAGAGGGAAGGAGGGGTGGAAGAGAGAAAGAAAAACAGGGAGAGAGAGAAGGAAGGAAAAGTTTTCTGTTAATAAGTGTTTTATATATTTGAATGAGCCTCGACTTGAGACCTTCAAAGATTTGTATTTGGTTTTGAGATCCTTTCATATATTTTAAAACAATTCATTAGGTGTCTGAGTTGCTTATAATCAAGTCAGCCCTAAGAGTAAGTGTGGGAAATGTTTTGTTAAGAAATAGTGGTCTCCCTTCTAAGTACCAAATGTCTTCACTGACCATATATACCCATGTGAAACAACATTCTCCTGGACTTTTCAGGAATATAATTTGAATAAATTTATATCTTCTAATGTATAATCAATTGATATTAACAAAGGGTCTTTATAGTTATTGAATATTGAAAGTCACATTAACTGTTTCATTGTTGTTAATAATATTTAAATCTCTGAAAAAACCCACAAGTTTTCCTTAAGGATATCTCATAAATGCAAAATGTATGAAAGTATATATACCTCATTGGCTATTTAAGTTTATCTTGGTGTCAGTTTTTGGGCAAGGGGCTTACTTATTATTGAGTAAACTGTTGAAACATTGACCAAAGCTTTTGTTATTATCTTTTCATCATGTAATTCTCTAAGATACCTCATAGAAATGATAGTTTTGGATCTTGGCTTTGGTTGGAAAAGTCATCTTATACTTTCTCTCTTACCTGACTTTCAACCTGACATCTTAGTTTATTTGGGCATTTTCAATTTTGCATGCTGAAAATTTTACATAAAGAATGAAACATCTTTATGTACTGAAGACTCTGACACTCGATTATTTCCATGTGTAAGAAAATAGTTAGATTATAAAAGAAAAGCAGACACATTTGAGTAGGTACTAAAGCAATTAAAGAATTCACGTAAGGGAAGACAAGGGAAATTTTTGAAATGTTCACCAGAGATTTCTATTGTGGAAATCCTGGGACAACTATTACCAAATGAACTGTTTCTAATTAGCGTTCTGAGTCCAAAGAAATCCTCTTTTTCCTTCAAACATATCTGTAATACTTTTTGTTCATTTTGGAATAATGTTAGTCAAATCTGTGCCTATCTTCCTAGAGTAGGTGCTCCAGCTATAAAGGAAGGATTTGGTATGTTGTGTACAGTAACAAGAATGCGTTTAGCCCTGAAAAAAAAAACATAGGACTAGAATTCTTTATGGTGAAATGATATACTTCAAAAATTTTGAACAAGGCCAATACAGCATCCCTGAAGCCAGTAGGCAAAGATATTATTTGCCTAAGGCAGTTAAAACACGTGGGACTGGAAGGAGTGAACCTTCACCAACAGACATGAACTCTCTTCAACACATATGCCAAAAAGAAGCCTGTCTCTATCAGTAGTGAACCAAAGAAAGAAGGAAAGAGGGCTGCTACTGTCTTCATTCCCCCTCTTACTGCCTTCAGCAACAACTTCCTTTTATCCTGATTTGGATTTCTTGTCTATTGCCTCTCTCCAGATTTATTTCTTCTACACTATTTCTGTTTATTTTATAAATTCTTTCTAAATTCTTATTTTGATTATTGCCACAATTCGTTCTCTTTTCTATTCATTTATTCTAAATTTCTGATTTTTTTCTAGCACAATTGTTTCAATATTTCTTTTTTAGTGGCCTCACTTAGTGGTTCATAACTTTTTTCCTCTCACAGCACCACCATTTTTTTCCCAGTAAAACAGTGAACCATCTGCACATGGTAAATTGTGGCTCTGAGGAGAAAATTATTTTATAGATCTTCCCTAAAGAGTGAACGACTCATTAAAGGTTGAGGAATGGTTTAAAAAGAATGGCTAGCACAATAGCTTAGGGGAAGGCGGAGGATGTCTCCTTTGTTGGCTGGAGAAGAGGAACAGGAAAGGGGGAAATAGAGTAAACATTTTAAAAAATGGTGTACAGGTAAAGCAAAATAAAACTTTAAAAATTAAAGTAGATTAAAATGTTAAATTAATCTCAAAACTCTACAAAGTAGAAAAATATTTAAATTATAAAATAGTCATGAGAAAAAGAAAAACAACTGGCTTAATTTGAATAATGGCATTGCAACAATGACTTACATTCTCATATAAGGAATATTTGGCTCCAGTTTTTGAAAGTACATATACACACATAAACATATATATCTCTCTGTATACATGTATTTGTTATTTACTTATATGTATATCAAAATGCACAAAATTACAGGGCAGGGAGGGGGCAACTGCGTCAAGGGAAAGGGTGGTGGTGGGAAATTTTAAAATATGAGATCTTTCCCCCTGTGTGGTGTCTGCTGAGAACCAACTGGTGTTGAAACTGGTGAGAGGACATATGGAAATGTGCTGTCGGGCTCTCAGTGTTGTTTTCAGAGCAGCCTGAAGAGTATGCTAATTTCCAGGCTCATCTACCTCTTCTGGAAGGGCCTTTTTAGGCTTTTTTAGACTATTTGGCTCCTTCACGCTTTATACCTTCCCTTACATTATAAAGGTCATTATAAAACCTGAATAGAATCATGGTTCTAAGAGAAGTGATATTTTTAAAACCAATGTTGTCTACACCCTGTTGGAACACCCTCTTATTTTGTTAGTATATGATATAGTGATTAAAAATAAGTCTCTTCAGACTCTCCCACTTAAAACAACCATATGATTCCTGGCAAGTTAATTAAGTTCTTAATGGTTTCACTATTTCTTGCCTGTAATTGTAATTATAATTCTTGCCTGGGTATAATAATAACACTTACCTTGAGAATTGTCATGAGGATTGAACAAGGTCATGCCTCCAAAAAGTTCAGTAGAGTGCCCGGCACTTGATAAACACTGTCAAGAGACGTTGTACTGGACAGTTGCTAAAAATGTCAAGGAAAACTTTATTTAAGACTACTGCAACGGGGAGAGAGACTGAATGTAACAAGGCTGAAACTAAATGCAGGAGGGTTTTGAAATGCTGGTTAGCTAATGGAAAAGTATTTGGAGGGTATAAGGAGGGGAGATTGGTCAGTGTGATTAGGTCATCTGTGTTTGCTAATTATCACTAATGGAATTTACACTCCTACCCTCCCTCAGAGATTGGGGTATAGGGGGCCTAGCTTTCTTGATGATTACATTCCAAAGGGGCCTCCCAGGTTTTTAAAGAAAGACATTTCTGGGTTGTAAAACTGGCAAGAGGCTGGCAAAGAATTTACATCTCAAAAGGGAAGAGAAGGAATTTGCGATGAAGTTTTCTAAAGTAAATGCCCTAAGAAAAGGGAGGTCAGGGACTTAGTGTCAGGAAGAAGCCTGCCTAGTCTAGTCAGGCTGAGGGGAAATGCAGGCCCTGTCGGTCAGTACTTGGTGAACATTAAGCTTTACCATTTTTGTATCCCAAACTAGGGCCTCTTATAGTCATTGAATTTAAGGAGGAGAGGAACCCTACTTCCTTCCAGGGTAAAAACCTAGTTCTGCCTTCCAAAGTAACCAAGGCACATAAAGGTAATAGAGCTCTTCTAATCCTGGTCTCCTCAAGTGGAAACTGAGTTCTCTTTGGGGTTGCTTAGAGTTCCTCATGGGTGACTTTAACGTATTCATTTGTTTAATAAATTGATTGATTTTTTTTCAGGCAATGTTCTAGACACTGAGAAACTGGAGTTTTTAGAGGCTTAGGCCATCACTCATCACTTCAAGTTCATGATTTTTCTTTTTTTCTTATATTACATTTGTTCCACTAAGAGAGTGTTCTTTCCTGGGTATCATTAAGCAATCTGACAAATTATACTTTTATTTATACTTGCAGCTATATATATGAAAATGTTTGGCTGTCAGTGAAGACAGATTGTCCCAAACAATATCTGTATGCTAAATAATGCTCTTTCTCTTTGAACCCTTTACTCCAGCCTCACCCTGGAATTCTGATTCAGATAAATCAAGAAGCTATAGAGAGAAAGATTAATTACCAGAAAGAAAAAAAATGGAAACTTATATTTTAACACATGTTGAATATAATTTCATTTACTAAGAAACCACTTCTTAGATATCGAGAAACTGAAAAAGAGAAATCCACTGGATGCAAGTGCTGACATGAATTAGAACGTGTATCAGCTGGGTAGAAAGAGTGTGATTACATCATAATACCTTCATATTTTCAAAATCTTTTTTGTTTTTTTTTGTCCTGTTTTGCTTTTCTATCTGCATTTCTAATTTTTTACTAACTGTGCAATGAACAGAAGCATGGCATATGTCCTGGATTTTCTGTTTGCCTTATCCCCCCTCCTCCCGGATTCACGTTTATGCCCTTCTCTGCCATGATCTGTGTTCATGGTGGGGGATCTCTATGAAAAGTATCCCTTGAACTTCTTTGCCTCCTTTCCACCAGTTGACTTTGACCAGTGAGAGGCATTGGAAAGAGTTTAGAGAGTACAAGAGGAAAAAGTTGAGGGTATTTATCCTCTCATTTCCTTCATGCCTTGCCATGGTTCTGGCACTCGAGTCTGGGCATAATTCCTCTTCTAATGTCCTCAGTCTCAACTGGGCTCCAGGAACATTATTCCACCTTCTTAACCCTTCAGGTCTAGTTCTGTTGATTTCTTATCCATTCTCTTAGTCCTGCCCACACTTCTGTGAATACGCCCTTCATTATACTCTATTCAGTTAAACACTTCTGAGCATGCCCTCTATTTATTGCCAGGAATCTGACAATACAACTTACTTTAAATTTGCCCCTCTGATAGTCAATCCTTTTATAGTTTATATAATTTTAAACTTGACATGGTTTCAGTATTTATAAAAGTGTTTCTTGTCTATCTATAAACCTATCTGTAACTATCTATTTAAGTCTTTGAGTTATTAGACTTTATTTTATTTACTAATTTTGAGAAAGTTGTAGACATAGGCAGTTGGAAAACTAGTAGAGTACGCATTTAACCTTCACTCAACATCCCCTTATGTTAATATCATATATAAACTTTGAGTAAGTATTTATCCTAGAGAATTAACTTAAGTATAATATTATTAACTAAACTACAGAACTCAGATTTTTACTAACTTTTCCACTAGTGTTTGTTTTTTGATACAAGATCTAATCTAAGATTCCCAAGGTTCTTGTCATCATCATGTCATCATGTATCCTTCATTGCCTTCAGTTTGTGGCCATTTTCTCATTGTTCCTTGTTTTTCATGACCTTGATATTTTTGAGGAGTATTGTCCAGTTATTTTGTGGAATGTCCCTTAATTCAAGTTGGTCTGATGTTTTCTCTTGGTTAGGTTAAGGTCATAAATTATTTGGAAGGATATCGAAGAGGTGATAAGCCTTTTTCAAGCATCCAGTCAGGGAGTACATAATGTTGATACAATGTACTGGTGATGTTGACTTTCATCATTTGATTAAGGTCGTTTGTCCCAGGATTCTCTAGTCTAAAGTTACTATTTGAAGAGAGATATATTTAAAACTATGTAATATCTTGTTTATGCTGAAACTAATTTTAGCATTCATCAATGGATCAACATTTATTTACACATATTCATTTATATTCATATTCATTTATATTCATATTCATATATACACAGTGATACCTCTGGTCCCAATTCAACTCACCAAATTTCACTCTGCACTTCATCTTGTCTTTATTTGTAACTTCTTTCTCCAACAGTGGAAGATCTAGCTCTCATTATCTACAATATATTTATTTACTTGTTCAAACATAATGTACAAATGATTTCAGAATTGCTGAGGTATACTCCTATAAGGAGCAATTTTACCATCTAGAGTACAGTGTTTATGTATAGTTATTTTTGTATTAATCTTACAGCATGCAGTTTGCCAGTCACTTAGATCCACACCTTTCTTCTCCATTCTTTTTAGGGTGGTTACATGATTCACTTGTACAGTTAGATTGGTACAGTTAGATTGATTTGTCACAGTCTGAATTTCATCTTTCCCCCTTTGTCCTATTTATTTTTAATTTCTATACAATAAAATTCACTCTGTGTCTGGTTTTACATGTATTGACAAATACAGAGTTGTGTGTCTACCACCACAGTTCGATTTAGAACCATTCCACAACCCTCAAATTTGCTTGTTTTCCCATTTGTAGCCATCCTCCCCTTTGCCCCTAAACCCTGGCATTCATTGGTCTACTTCCATCACTATAGCTATCCCTTTTCTGGAGTGTCACATAAATGTAATCATATAATATATAGCCTATTAGCTTTGGCTTCAGCAAGCTGCTTACAAAATGCATATAAGATTGAACCATGTGACTGTATAAATTAATAGCTCATTCCTTTTTTTTGCTAAGTTGCATTCTGTCATATGGCTATACTGCAGGCTTTTGAAAAAGAATTCATTCAACAATTGGGAGGATGTCTGTGTTTAAAATTTTGGTAATTTTGAATAATACTACAAGTATTCAAGTGCAGGTCACTGTGTGATCATAAGATTTAATTCTTGAGTAAGTACCTAGAAATGATGGGATGGCTGGGTGATGTGATAGCTGTATGCTTATAGGACACTATGAAATTGTTTTCCAAAATGGTATTACCATTTTGCCTTCACGTTAGCAAATGTTGAGAGTTCCAGTTGCTATGCATCTTCAAATGATATTTCCATTTTGAACATTACTTTAGCCATTGTAATAGCTGCACAGTGGCTTTGTCTATTTTTCCTTGTATTTCTATCAGATTTTACCTCATGTATTTTCATGATCTGTTGTCACTTACATACATGTTAAGAATTGTTCTCCAAGAAGTGTTCTCTTGGAGAACTGAACACTGTATCCTTGCTTTTTGTTATGTAGCCTGCTTTTTCTAAAATTAATAATGCTATTTTGATTAGTGTTAACATGGTACACCTTTCTGCATCCTTTACTTTTACTACATTTGTGTCTTTATACTTACAGGAGATTTCTTGTAGACAACATATAGTTGCCTCTACTTTTTAAATTCACTCTGACTATATTTTAATTAGTGTTTGTAAACTATTCACATTTAAAGTGATTATTTATATAACTGGATGTATAGATATCATATTGGTAACTGCTTTCTATTCATTGCACTTTTTAAAACTTATTTTTCTTGTTTTTCTCCCTTCTCTGTTTTTACTTGAGCATTTTATGAGTTCATTTTATCACTTCTCAGCCTGTCAATTATGCATCTTTTAAATGTTTTAGTGTTGATTTGAGTTTGAAATGTATGTTTACAACTGAGTCCACTTTAATAGCATTATACTGCTTCACAGGTGGTACAGATGCCTTGTAAGAGAGTATTCCCAGTTCCTTCCTCCCATCCTTTATGACATTGTTGTCATTCATTTCACTTATCCATATGCTATGATCACTCAATACATTCTTATTGTATTACTTTGAGCTAGTTATCTATTAGGCCAATTAAGAGTAAGAAAAATAATTTTTTTCTTTTGCCTTTATTTATTTTCTCTGACACTCCTCCTTTGTTCACACAGATCTAAATTGCTGACTTACTTTTCTTCTCCCTGACCTGAGTGGTTTATTTAACATTTTATGCAGAGCAGTCCTTCCTTTTTAGTTTGTATGAGAAAGTCCTTACATGTTTCACTTTTAAAGAATGACTTTACTGGATAGATAATTCTAGGCAGGTGAATTCTTTCAACACCTTAAGTATTTCACTACTCTCTTCTTGCTTACATAGTTTTGGACAAGAAGACCAATAAAATACTCAAGCCTATTCCTCTGCAGATAAGGTGTTAATTTTTCTTCTATGTCTTAGTTACTCTGCATTTTGAATATGATATGCTTCGGCATAGATTTTGGGTAGTAGTTAACCCTGCTTGATGCTAAGTTTCTGGATCTGTGGTTTGGTGTCTGTAATTGATGTGGAAAAATTCTCAGCCGTTACTACTTCAAGTAAATTCTCAGCCATTATTACTTCAAGTATTTCTTCTGCTCTGTTCTCTCCTTCTCTTCCCTTTGGTATACCAACCGGACATTAGGTCACAGCTCTTAAAATTGTTCCATGGTTCTTTGATATTCTCCTTGCTTGCTTGCTTTTTCTTTCTTTCTCTCTCTTTTTAAAAAATTTTCAGTATTTTAGTTTGGAAAGTTTCTAGTGACATATCTTCAAGCTCATTAATTCTTTTCTATACCATATCCATTCTATCAATGAGCTCATAAAAGGCATTCTTCAGTTCTGTTACATTATTTTTAATTTATAAAATTTCTTTTTCAGTCTTTTTTAGAGTTTCCTTTTCTCTACATTATCTGTTCCTGCATGTTGTTTATATTTTTCAATTAGAGCCTTTACTGTATTAAACAGTTAATTTAAGTCCCCTGTCTGGTAATTCCAAAATCTGTATCATATCTGAGTATGGTTCTTATGATTGTTTTATCTATTCAGACTTTGTTTTTTCTTGCTTTTTATCACTGCTTGCTTTTTCTCCCTTGTTGAGGCTGGATATAATGTATTAGCTGGAATTGAGGTGAATGGGGCTTTAGTGTGAGATTTTATGTTAATCCAGCTAGGAGTGGGCTGTGTTTAATCTTTGCTATGGCTTCATAAATTATTCTTCAGACCCCTTTTAGTGTCCTTGCTTTTGTCTCCCTTCTTGACTTGGGGCTTCCTCAGACAGAGTCTCTCTCTTGCAGCTCATTCACTGGAGCCCTGTGGGTGTGGTGGTAGAGTATTGGGGAAGCTAGTTATCTATACTCTTATGATTCGTTCTTCATGCTTTAATGAGCTTATGTTCCTGGGCTATGAATTCACAAGTGCTCCTTGCCCTCCACCCCTTAGGTGAGACAGCAAGACTAGAGGGGCTGGAGTTAGGTGATCAGCCTCTCCACTTGTGGGATGAGGCTCTGATAAAGTATCTCCCCTGAAGTGTAGGTCTTTGTTATGGAGAATGCTCTGGATGTATTTACTGGTTATTCTTTACCCTCCCCCTGCAAAAGACACATGGAGATTTTTTCATGAAACCTGATGGGGTTTCTAGAGATAAAACCTGTGAAAGTGTGGGCAGCCCCTCAAGACTGTGGTATCCATAGTGGGTTTCCCCCTCTATGGTGATCTACATGCAGCCTCAGCAATTTGTGAAAATTACCTTTTAAGTATTCCTGGAACTTTATGGCTCCAGTGGCTTTTTTCTTTTCTTTTTTTTTTTTTTTTTTTCAGGTAAGCTACCTCAGCTGCAATTCTGTTTGCCTGGCATCCAGATTTCACTATGGCAGTTTGCCCTGTGACCTCAATCCTCACGCATCTAAGAAACAGTCTTGATTTTGAGTTTGTTCAGCTTTTTCTTACTGTAAGCATAAGAGTAGTATCTCCTGCACTCTTCAGATTATGGGGTTGAAACCAAAATTATTCTTGCTTTTAATTTGCATCTCACTAGTGATTAATGATATTGAGAATAGTTTCATATACTTATTTGCTGTCTTATTTGGTGAAGTGTCTGTTCACATCTTTTGTCCATTTTTTAATTGAGTTGTTTTGAGTGTTCTTTATATAACTTCGTTACACAACCTTTGAGGTTATGTCAAAATGAGATTTGTAAAATCTGGCATCACTTGTCATTGTTTTCATGTTCATTTTCAAAGAGCAAACATTCTTAATTTTACTTAAATCCGGTGTGTGTGTGTGTGTGTGTGTGTGTGTGTGTGTGTGTGTGTATTTGCAGCTTTGGTGTCTATCAAAAGCTCTTTGCCTAACCCAAGATCGTTCAGATTTTTTCTGTGTGTTCTCGAGGAATACTATAGTTTTAGGTTATATGTTTGGGTCTATAATCTATTAGGAGCTTTTTTTTTTTAGATAAGGTATGAATTATAGGTCAAGTTATATATTTTTTAATATAGATGCTCATTGACCCAGCACCATTTGTTGTAAAGACTACATTTTTTCCCTTTGAATTGCCTTTGTATCTCAGTTTAAAATAATTTGACTCGAGAGTTGATTTATGGGTCCTCTCTACTGTTTCTTGATCAATGTCTGTCTTTTCAAAAATACCACATTATCTTGATGATTATAACTTTGTAGTGCATAGAGTGAGCCCTCCAACTTTGGTCTTCCTTTTCAAAATTGTTTTACCTTAACAGTATCTCCAAAAAGGACATCTAACTTTTTCATAGGGATTATGTTGAATCTACAGATCATATTGAGAAAGTCTACAACTTTATTGCATCTTCTATCTTTATTGAATTTTAATACATGAGCACCTTATAATTCTCTATTTTAGGGCTAGTTTTGTTTCACAGCAGTGTTTTGAGGTTTCTGCTTATATTTTGTTTTATTTCTAGTGCTATTCTAATTTTTTTTAAATTCAAGTTCTGTTATTAGTATTTAGAATATAGTTAATTTTTGTATGTTGACTTTAGTCCTGTGACCTTGAAGATTTATTTATTATTTTTAGAAGGTTTTGGCAGATTATTTTTGGTTCTCTACATAGATGATAATGCTATGTGAGAAGTGAAGCAGCTGTATTTCTTACTTTCTAATCTGTATTCCTTTTATTTATTCACTTGCATAGACTCTAGCTCTCCCAATACAGGAGATATGCTCTTATACAAAAAGGATAGCTGACAAGTAAATATTATTTAGATATTCTTTTATCTCTAAAAGAATTTAGTCCTCATTTTACCCTGACCTCCTACTGTAACTATCCTATGATATACAGAGACTCCTAATTAAGAACTTTATACCTATTTGTACCATTTGTGCTATAGATGTGGTACCAGAATAACCTTGTTATGGAGTGGGGAAAAAAGAGGTGCTTCAGAAAAGTAAACTACTGCATCTTATAAAGCAATTACATTGACTTTTAAGGTCCGAGATAGAAAACTTGGTTAGTTTAATATATTTTACTACAATAAGCTGTAGCATAATTATAGTATATTCTGCTATTTAGTATTATGCTTCTACTATTAAAAGAGAGCAGTTATGACAAGGAGTAAAATTAAGAATTATTTTTATATTCATGGAAGCAAAGGCCCAAACTAAACTGCAGTTTTAATTGTTGAAAATGGTACACAGCTCCTAGAGTTTATGTCTGTAACCCTCAACCATGTAGATGTTGTTGGAGTTAGCTTCTTCCCACTCCTCCCATTTCCATGTGAAAGGATATCAGCCAGGCCAACCTTCCAACCTCGTACTCACTCTTCCTCAAGGAGGAAGACTGAGCTGACTGATTGATGGGAAGGCCATTGGTTCATGTTTCTCAGTTTGGTGCAGCTAATTGATAAACGATTATAAGTACTTGGTGTTTAATCTCCATTATTTCTTTTCTCTACAACAAGTGATTATGAGGCAGCAGTTCTTGGTAATTATATCTGTTCTTTAGATGCAAATATTCTTTCATATGGGAGCATCCCCAGTAAAGCTGGATGGATGTTACAGAGTCCATTTGATTTACAAATAAAGTTACAGTATCTAAAGAGCTTTGTAATAGTAGAGGCTAAATGTTGTCCCCACTGTTGAGATTCCAGTGGTCTTTCTTAATTCTGAATTGTGCAGTAAGCCTGGGATATTATTCATTGACCCCCTAGAGCTCCATCATTTAATGCAGTGGTTAGAAACATTAAGAAATGGACAAGGAATGGGATTTGGGGATTGAATGTAGGGAAAAGGTAACTGCTGCTGCTCAGGGCAGGTGGCATAATTCTTAGGCTTTCATGAACAAGGTCATGTTGATAATAGCAAGGGATTTTGGCAGTGATTTACAGATGAAGACTATTTTTAGTAGCCTGTATTTAACAGTTGCTGGCTATAGAGACAATAATATTCATGTTTATTCAGCTTGATGTTAAAATATACTGGTCAATTTGGCTTAGATGGCACCAAGACTGAGTCAGGGAACACTTCTTTGCAGGCGTTGACAAGCAGAAGAATATTTACTGCTTTCACTGTTTTTGAAGCCATGTCTACATGCCAGGACTTTCAAAGGCAAGGCAGCTATGTTCTACATCTTGACAGAAGATTAGTAAGTTTCCTGGTTTAGTCTGTGTCCTGCCTAGGAAGGCTGTGTTAGATCAGCTACTCTGAATTCTGCATCTATTTTTTTAGAACAGAAAAGCCAAGAGAAGGAACTTTCTGAATATATGTGACTCATTTGCAGGCTCTTAAGAGCCAGTACTTTCTTTTCCCTTTACTATGTGGTCTTCTGAAGCTAGATATTCATTTAATTACATTAAGTACAAGTAGGACCTTCACTTAATTACTTACAAAGGTACTGACTATAAAACACTCTTGAGTTTAGAAGGGAAATTTGTTAACCCATTAAACATTTGTTAAGGAAGTAGGTAAAGGAATGAATAGAATAGAATAGTTAATCCTTTCCCTACCTATGAGAGAAGAAGAATCACTGGAAGAAAGTGATGGGATATTAAGATAAGAAATGAGTGGTAGAGTTTGGTATCTGTAAGTAATTGGTGAAACAAAATAAAAAGAGAAAACGACACGAACAGGACAGAGAAAACAGAGAAAATGGTTAGATCCATGCTGTATTATTGAGAGTATTTTAATTAACATTGCAGGTTTAAATGTGCTAAGAATGTTAAGCAATCAAATAAAGGTTTTCCATTTATATTGATCTTGCAAGTATCATGGTCATCCCATACTGCTGAGAGATTCACTAATTTAAAAAATACATAAAGTGGAACCACATGCTTTCTGAGTTCTTTTCAATATCAACTCACCAACTGATGGAGAAATGTAATGCTAAAGGTACCTAGGACAAAAATACAAAAGCAACTTCACCTGTTGCCCATCCCCAGCCATGTTTAGCCATGATGTTTTCTTCTTTGTTATGTCTCGATACAAGTACTGAATAATTTTTGTTACCTATTCTAACTTGTGAACCTTAATCAATAAAACACTCATATAGTTTAAGAACAGTGCGATCCCAGTAGATGCATATGTAAATAATGTGAGCAGACAAAATTATGGGAAAGCAAAATTCATTTGAATTTAAATATACATGAAATTTTCTCAACTCTGCCAATAATAAAAAGTATATTAGCCTCAGTGAGACACCAGATTTGCATGTATGTAAAAATGCCTCTACTTTTACATTCTACAGTTTATCTGTTCTAAGATGCATGGTTTTTACATGTTCACATCTTTGAAATGAAAGTTATCTTACCACTGTGGCATTTTAAATACAACAGAATATTGTAGATTAAGTCATCGGTTCATGTTGCAGTATTTAAATAGGATTATTTAAGTTGGTGAGGCTGGTTATCATCCCTATTAAAGATAGCATAGTTTTTGTTTTGCCATTGAGTTAATCAAGCTGGACTAGTTGTGTTGCAATAAAAAGCAACCCTAAAATCTCTGTGCTTAATACAAAGGGTTATGTCTTTCTCCCCCTATATGTTCATTGCAGATCAGCAGGGATCTTTCTCCTTACTGGCTTTTTAGGGTCCCTGGTTAATGCATACCATCTTGGCAGGAATTCCCGTGATAGCTTCAGTAAGGGAAGACAGTGTGACAGATCACACAATGGCTGTTAAAGCATGGAATGGATGTCACATCTGCTCACAAACATTGTCCAAAGAAAATCACATGATCATGTTGCACTGGAAAGGTCAGCCCTACTGGAGCAGCGCTGGTGACCTCCACAGCCACCTCAGTCCAGCTTGCTGCTCTCCTACCTTGGCTTTGTTGTTTAGCTAAGTCATAAAAATGTTGGTCTTCTGATCAAATCTGGAAAGTGACAATTGACTCTGTCTCTTTTTAGAATAATTTTGAATAAGAACATGGGGTTAACTTTATAATTCCTGTTGTGGACTGAACTGTGTCCCCCAACATTCATATGTTGATGCCTAATCCCTAGTATCTCAGAATGCAACTGTATTTGGAGGTAGTGTCTTTAAAGAGATAACTAAGTTGAAGTGAGGTGAAGTGAAGTCATGAGGGCAGACCTTACTCTAACATGACTCTTTGAAAAAAAGATTAGGACACATACACAGGAAAGACCATGTGAAACACAGGAAGAAGATAGCTTTCTGCAAGCTAGGAGGAGAGGCCTCAGAAGAAACCAACCCTGCTGACACACTGGTCTTGAATATGTAACCCCCGAATCATAAGAAAACACATTTCTTTTGTTTAAGCCACCCAGTCTGGGGTACTTTGTTAAGGCAGTCCAAGCAAAGCAACACAACCCCCTCCCTCCCACCTTGATCTTTTTGATAGTTAAAATGATGTATTGCAGAAACATCATTTATACTGTAAGAGTTTTTCCGAGATACTAATTAGCCTTTCTTGCAAACTGAAGGGTTTGGAAAAGGAGTTAACAGTCTTAGTCCTTTCACCTAGGTTGGCCGACTCAAAGTTCGGTCAGATGGCAATAGGGATACATCTTAGAACTTAGAATTCATGCACCAACTTGAAATGATCTTTTTATTTTCCTGGGCTTTACCATTATGGGATTCAGTTATGGCTAAAAAAAAAAAAAGTCAGTTGGAAAATAACACTTTCATCTATAGAGAAATGAAGAATAAATTATCTTTAGAGCTAACGAGATAATTCCACTTAGGAAGGAAACTGCTTTTGTTAAGAAAATAATTTCAGACACTGCTTTTATTGGAGAGTGAAACCTTGTGGGAAGCGACTAGCAGGGTATAAAGAAAAAGAAGGCTTTGAATAGGAGTGAATAGGAATTTGAGAGTTGGAAGAGCTGTGTGACTAGGAAAGTCATGGCCTGTAACTTAAAGGTTTAAAAATGTTAATTTCCAAATTTAGGTCATTTGCTGCAATGTTTGAATAGGATTAGTTAAGAATTAGCAACATTATCTATCCCTTTATACTGGTTCCTCCACTAAATGCTGTATTCACATACGTAGGCTATCTGAATGCTACATCGTAAATGTGTGTATGTGGGGAGGAGACTAAGCTGCACATTTGGATCAACACTAGATTAGGTATGAAGTAGGCTTGTGAACCTACCTTCCTCTATGACTCAGAGAGGGAATGAAGATGGGTGGGTAAAGCCTGCAGTAGACAGGGTAAGAGAGGCGAGCGCTGACTTGGACAGAAGAGACCTCACTGGAAAAGAGCTCGATCAGCTCAAGCAGATTCTTGCCTTAGGGATTAAGAGTTCAATGAAGACTTTTATTATGATTAAAAAAAATAATCTTACAATGATGGTAAAATTTCCTGATTTTTAAATGTTGACAACTAATTTAAATGGAGAGTATAGACCATATATAAAGTTCGAATGCCAAATTCAGTTTTTGGCTTATATAAGACAGAGCAGAGAATGAGAATTCAATGGGGTCCAGAATTTTAAATTAAAAAAAAAATGAACATAGACCTGAAGACTCCAGAGATTTTCAGAAAAAAGGATGGCAGTGGACATTATATAGAGTATGCGCAATGTAATTTGAAGTTCAGCCTACCTTGGTCATAAATTTTAAAAGGACCCCAAGAGACATCTGGATTCATACTCAGTGGTGCCCACCTTGTTGTCACCTCTTGTTGTCTGGTGATAGATTCTTATTGAGCAATTTTGTGTGTGTCACTTAAGTGAGGATGAGGGTGTGAAACAATAATTCCTATTTTCCACAAGGTCTGGATGCATAGTATGACTTTGGGGCAAACATTTGATCAGTATATAGATTAATGGAAGCATCATAAAAGTGCATACTTTTGCAGTGAACAGAGGTTTTACAATCTCAAAAAAAATCCATATTAACTTTCGCTCATAAGGGAGAACTGTGCACACATTTTTGACTTCTAAAATTTTATGTTGCTAATAATAGAGTAGTAAGTAATCATCTTGCAAACCTCTGACAGAAAATGTGAGGTTTGGATTTTCAGCTTCAATACAATCAAATGTGACTGCATTGCTTCTCAGAGAGCAAGATGCCTTATGAGCCATCATTCTTCAGCAACCATTGACAACAGAGGTGGAGAGTCTAAAACGAGTGTTTTTACAAGGTCATCATTTTTAGAAATTCTTTTGAGGGTAAATTTTACTTGACAATTATGGAATGATTTCTAGGACTTTCATATGATATCTTTATAAAAGCTTAAAGTGTTTTACCTGACAAAAGGATTTTAAATAAGCAGGCCCTCACCAACTCCACCATTATTAACACACAGAAATGAGTGGTACTTTGTTTTGTTCTGTTGAGAGTCCTGGCTTACATTCATTCAGGCTGATCTGGGAAATAATTAAAACCTGATTTAACACATCCACCTTCCTTAAGATGTATGAGCTTGGAATATGACCAACCTGATTACTTATCATAATTATTACTAATGGTACGTCTAATAATCGTGAATTTGTTTTAATCAACTTTTGACTTTTCAGTATCCATTCATTTAGTTTGTAGATTTATCCATGTTCTTTGCTGTCCTTTTTTTCTGCCCTAGTCCGCCATGAGGATTTTTGTGTTCCTGGTAATTGAAGGTTGAGGAGAGGAATTTCATATGACAAATGCCATTATTAAAACTAGGGTACAGAGTTGCAACTAAAGAAAAGTCACAATAAATAGTCATCTGTATAACTATGCAACTAAACTATAATATGCCCTTGTACGCATGCATATCCAATTAATTTGCCAGTTCCAAAGGTTTTCATTGTAAATTTGTTATAAAATCTATACTTCTGGGTAAGTTTCTGAAGTTTATCTACAGATTTGGCTTCCATTAGCATAATCAAAAAAGATATATGAATGTATATTGTAGCTAACCACATGCAGAGAAACTTACATGGTACATTTTTTATTTAATTTCTAAAGGTAGGCTTTATTCAAGTAATGTTTTTAAATATGAAGAACCATTTTTTGGTGGTAGGAGTTGTTAGATAATATTAGTGAATAAGTTGATATTTTAATCAACATTGGTTTAAAACGTACAGTCCTAAATAATACACGCACACAGTCATAGACACACTAGGTTGAATATGAAGCTGCCAATATTCAACTGATTTTGACCTGAAAAGGGAGCACTTTCATATGATTCAACCTGGTATGAAAATACCTGTTGGATGAAAATTATTTAAGTGTTTTGACAGAGATCTGCTTTTAAGAAAGCCAACCATTCTGAAACAGGGAATGGGTTAATTAACACCTTTAAAATCTAAACTCTTTCGGAAAAAATACTTCCAATAGTCTTTGAAATACAACAATTGTAGAATGTACTTTAGAAAAAAAAGTGGAGGTGACTGTGAGGAGAAATTTTTGAAAATAGATATTGGAAAAATGTACAGTTGACTTTGAAATCCTTGGGAGTGTTCACTTCTTTGGGATTGCTTTTAAAATCCTGCTCTGTAGAAACAACTGCTTGTTAGTTCCTGGCATCCCAGTTCAAACCTGAATTGAAGGCAACATCTCATTACTGTGCTCAGTGATAACTTTTCAAACTTCCCCTCTGAAGTTTTATTCCAAGAAGCATCATTAAAGATTCAATACACAAATAAGTCATCTCATTTGTCCCCAAGTCTGGTTTGTGCTTCTGTAATTCTGAATAAACTACAGTATGATAGTACTTCAAAAAGCAAATGTGAAAGACATAGGACCAGTTGGCCAATCTAAAAAATTTTGCCATGGTTTAAGGAGATAAGAAAAAAAACCAAATACTTTTCCTTCCTTCAAGTAATTCATCTTTAAGATGGTTGTAATATGTACAGAGTGTTTGCAAATAGAAGGAGGCATTAAAGCATCCATCAATAAATCCTCTTCTTTTTTTTTTTTCCTTTTCAAAAGCAGTTTCTCACCCTTTATCTAGCCTTTTTAGTAAGTTGATTATGATAATCGCTATGTGTCCTTCTGGAATGTGGTGATGAGCCTATGAATGATTGCTCATAAAATTAAAAGAAAAATAGGAAATTAGAAAATAAATATGAAATAGGGAGAGAAAAACCTACAGGGAAATGAGGATAAGGAGGAGAGAGGCTAAACATACACAGAACAAAAAAACAAAAAAACAAAAAAACAAATCCCTTCTCAGCTGGTGGTGTTAAAACCCATCCTTGTAATTTGAAAATCAGTACAATACATCCTGATGAGAAAGCTTTGGCTTGTACAGAATGACTGCTGCGACTGTCAAAGAGAATTTTGCTTACCACGTCAAATGGAACACTTTGGAGCTCTTGTGTGAATAATACAGCCTAACATGTCGCAGACTCGGCCGTGATAGGCAGTCCTGCTTAGGCTGAGCTCTGTGGCAGAAGCAGTGAGTGAGCAGGAAAAAGGAAACGAGGTATTAGAAATGAGACCTCATTTCAGAAAGTAAGAGTTTGATGATCAGCATTATAATGAAGAAAGAGAAAGCAGAAATTTTAGTGGATCTTATTTGGGCTTTCCCAAATTTGAAAGTCCATCCTGTGAACTTCACCAGGAGCTAAAAATCAGTAAACATTTGTTGTGGTCATATTATGCAGTACATTTAGGGTTAGTTGCTAGTTTCTTCTGTTAAGGGCCACAGCATCTAAAGAGGAGACAGAGAAGTGGACAGAATGCTACAATATGCTTATAATAAGCATAATGATATAAATACAAAGTACCAGGCAGTACAAAATGGGACAAAAACCAAAGCTGTTGGGAGAGTGAGGCAGGGCCGGCTCTTGGCGTGGCCACATTTGAACTGAATCTTGAAATGTGTACCGGAAGGAGCCAGGTGGCAAAGATGATGGAAAAGGCAAAAGAAAGATTATGTTCAAAGCCATGAAGGCAAAAAATGTGGACTGTTTGGTGAACTACGTGTAGCTTATATAACTATACTGCTGAGTATGAATGAAGGAATAGAAGTGACTGTCTTCCAGCTACCAGCTGCCACACAGTCACCCCATGAATTCAGAAAGTCAGTTCGGAACCTTGTCTGTTCTCCTCTAAAGATGCCCAGACAACATCATTTCCTGTTAAACCCTCTGGAGCTCTGGGTACCTGCCAAAAAGGAGGCACAGCTACCTCACTTAGCACTGCAGCACACTGGCAAGTAGACTCTCAAAATCCCTTGACTCCTTCATCCAGAGGCTCTTCCTCCCTTTCTCTAAGGAGAAACTGGGAAAATTGTCATCTATGGTGGTCTGGTTATGATTCACTTTCCTGTTGCATAACCAGAAACTTCACTGAATATAGCTACAGAGGGGAGGGTGGTGAGAGGAAGGGTGTGTGGAGCCAACACAATTTAAGGAGTTATTTATTCAGGGTAAGAAGTATTTAGAGAGGAAATAAATTCTAAGGATTGACTTTGCTTACATCATTATTGGAGTTCTAAAACTAAATGCAGCTATTAGAAAATTACATTCAGTGGGCTGTGATTAGGCTTCGATGAACATATGCATGTGGGAATACCTACGAAGAAACTATGTGCAATAATTTTGACTGATTACTATTATTGTGACTAATTTCCAGGTAATTGAAAATGCTCTAAGCAAAGCTTAAAATTGATAAATGTGAATGATCTGAAACCCAGTCACCTCGAACCCTCAATGAACTGTCAATTCTGCATTCTTTCATAAACAAGAGGTGAAGAAAAAATGAAACAGACTCCTGTTAGAGATTTATTCCAAAGATCAAGGTTGATGCATGATGCGTTGCACTGTCTAATTGCTAAGGCTGCTTATATGCATGCTTGCAGAGGGAAATTAATTATTGTTGCTGATGATGACTTTGCACTATTGTGAAATTTTAATGATGAAAGGTTATATTTTACTTAGAGTACTAATCTTTATGTCGGGGAGATAAAGTAGGATCCTGTAGAAGACTGAACTCTGTGTGTGTGTGTGTGTGTGTGTGTGTGTGTGTGTTTGTGTGCGCGCGCGTGCATCCTTGTTCTTGAGGGCTACACATTCAAAAGTAACTCCGACATCAAAGTTACTATTCAATTACCTTTTTCCTGTTTATATAGTACTTATTATATGCCAGATCAATAACACAGATATTAACACATTCAATGCACATAACAACACAATGGAGTAGGTCCCATTATCATGCCTATTTCGCAGATGAGGCAAGTGAGAGCCAAATAGGTTGAGTAACTTGCCCAAACCATATAGCTGGCTAGAAAATGGTGAGACTAGGAAGGGAACTTAGCCAGCCTGGCTTGAGTCTGTTCTCTTACTAGTCAGGAATATATTATTCAATAAGAGGGATAGATCTTCTACTGCAATAGGCTCCAAAATACATTTTCAGGAAAACATAGCAGGAGATAGCAGATTGAGAGTGGTTAGGTGAGCTTAGCTTCTTGAGTTTTCCAGGTTTTCTCCAGGCAGATGCTTGTTGGTGCTGTTGGCAATCGGCTGGTACTGGGTGAGGTCCTCTGAGACTGGCAAAGCCATGGATGAGGGCTTACCAAACCACTGACCCCAAAACACTTCACCTCAAAATCTCAGGGATATTTCTTTATATGTTTGTTAAACTTGCCTTTTGCAAACTTGAATTCTGACTCTAATACTTGCATTCCAGGTACAATTTTATTTTATGTTTTCAGTATCATTTTGCATCATATTTTTTTTCATTGACTCTAAGGTGGTATTTGTTGTTACATGTTTTAAATATGACTATTTCAAAAGAAATGCTGCCAGTTAAATCATAATACATTGCTGTCTTATCTTGTAGAATTTTCACATTATATTTATTTATTTTTTTAAACATTTTTTATTGATTTATAATCATTTTACAATGTTGTGTCAAATTCCAGTGTTCAGCACAATTTTTCAGTCATTCATGGACATATACACACTCATTGTCACTTTTTTTTTTCTGTGAGTTATCATAACATTTTGTGTATATTTCCCTGTGCTATACAGTGTAATCTTGTTTATCTGTTCTACAATTTTGAAATCCTAGTCTATCCCTTCCCACCCTCCACCCCCCTGGTAACCACAAGTCTGTATTCTCTGTCTGTGAGTCTATTTCTGTCCTGTATTTATGCTTTGTTTTTGTTTTTTAGATTCCACATATGAGCGATCTCATATGGTATTTTTCTTTCTCTTTCTGGCTTACTTCACTTAGAATGACATTCTCCAGGAGCATCCATGTTGCTGCAAATGGCATTATGTTGTTGGTTTTTATGGCTCAGTAGTATTCCATTGTATAAATATACCACCTCTTCTTTATCCAGTCACCTGTTGATGGACATTTAGGCTGTTTCCATGTTTTGGCTATTGTAAATAGTGCTGCTATGAACATTGGAGTGCAGGTGTCATCCTGAAGTAGATTTCCTTCTGGATACAAGCCCAGGAGTGGGATTCCTGGGTCATATGGTAAGTCTTTTCCTAGTCTTTTGAGGAATCTCCACACTGTTTTCCATAGTGGCTGCACCAAACTGCATTCCCACCAGCAGTGTAGGAGGGTTCCCCTTACATTATATTTATTTTTAAAACATACTTAGAAAAGAGATTTTAATCATAAGCCGCTTTTGTGTATGCTGAAAATATCATACTCTGATTAAGATATTCCTAAAAACATTTTCATGTTTTGAATTTGAATCCTTTGAGTCATTTTTCAACTCAAAGTCAATTGATGACCTATTTTTGCGTACAGGTTCATTCTCCATGCCATCATGGATGCTGGAGATTTAGCACTTTGAAAAGGTATCTTACTTAACTGTTGCCTGGCATTTAAACCACAGCAATTTTAAGATACATCCCAACTTCAGAGACATTAAAATGTGGGGTAAAATGAGTATCTTGGAATTGATGAAATATGACATATAATAGTGACTGAGTATAACACAGGAGCAGTCACATAACTACTTGGCAAAGATGACCAGTCTGTGGGCATGCCCATCTGCCTATGGGACTAGAAGGAATGAAACACAGCCACCACAGCCAGAGTCTACCCAGCACGAGAACATTGCATGGCACAGAGTGGGTGCTGAATAAATAGCTTTTGAATGAATGAGTGAATGTTACAGCAGAATTAAGTATTGTCTCATACTAATTTATTGGTATCAGTAGTTGTTCAACAATTCATGTATAAACTAGAGAAAATTTTAAATTATTCTAAATATGTATTCAACTCTGCATTTTACATGAGCAATATCTTGGCTTTTCACAAATATTACAAGTTTAGGGGGAAGAAAGAGAAAGTTTGAATACACGAAAATGATACTAATGGCCAAGTGAGTTTCTGCAGTGTGCAGAGGGCAGGCGGTGATGCAATACAGATGCTTTTGTGGGAAATAAAAGTAAAAAGGGAAATAAATATGGGCCTGCTTTAGGCTCATTATAATAACATTTTACTTGCGATATATCTGTATATGAAGGATCTACTTGACTGCATTTTTTTTTATGAATGGCTCACCTATTTCATCAGGTGGAACGATGATGATTCTTTCTTCATTAAGTGCAGAAACATCTGTGTGATTCTTCGTCTTACTTTGAACTTTATTGATTGTCATACTTAAAAGAGTATAGATTGGTATGCTGCAATAATCTTGGACTATCTGCTAACGATTTGATTTGATTCCAAGCTCAGTCAGTGCCCATGTGCTGATTTGATAAATCACTATCAGAGCACTAGCTCTGCCTAGACTGGACAGTAGCCACAGTGTACCTGCCTTTTTAACAGGTATGTTTAGAGGAGAACTACCTGGAATATAGAAAATCAAAAATTATACTGTCTAAGGAAGGCACTGAACCTGGGGAATGTTTAGTTTTTAAAAGAAAAGGCAAAATGAAGAGGGGAGTAGATACTTATTAAGCAGTTTATAGTGTAGCCTACAGTAACTTTGAATGGCCTCGCGATAGAACCGAAGATAAAGATTTAAGTCCATACTAAGGGCACGTGCTCTGGTGGTCACTGCTACTCAGATATGGAATGTGCTGCTTCAGATAGTTGTGAATTTCCAGTTCCTCGAGATAGTGAATCCTAGGATGAACAACAGTTATTAAAGATGTCATCACGGTGACTCAAACATCACTAGATGAATTAACTAAAAGACTCATAAGATCCCTGCCAGCTCTGAGCTTTTATTACACTCAGGAGATAAGAGAGGTGGTGATATTTATAATAAAGGTAATGTATCTTGGCTCACAGGCCAGAAATAAATAATGATATGTACCAGTGCTTTGTGATATGTATTAAGATAAAGTTTCTGAGAAACATTGCTCTTTTAATTATACCCTCTATCCCCTGAATCTTCATCCTCTGCATCTTTTTCCATATTTCTGCTTGAATATGATAACACTTCCAAGGGATATTCTAAGTGGAGCTTTCTCTGACACTATCTGTATTTGGACCATCCCCAGTAGATTTAATTAACTCTTTTATCTATATTAGTATAGAGTTTATACATACTTTGAATAGAATACTTATATGATTTCTGCTTACATGTTTTCCTAATTCCTAAGGAAATGTGAGTTCCTTAGAGCCATTCACTCAGTTCATAAATTTAACTCATTGTATGCCAGACGTCTCATGGATTCTGATGGTTGAGAGAAAATTCTCCGTGGATACTTGTGTTCCTACATGGTCTAAACCTTCTGAGTAAAGGGCATATTTGAATAGCAGACAGCCTTGGAATCTAGAGTTAGTGATGTAATACCTTCCCCCTGAAGAAATCCCAAGGAAGAAATGATAAAGCCCTTTTCTTCCCCTCGCTAGAGGTATTTGCTTAAATTCGGGATAACAAACTTTAGAGATGCCTTCCTTTATCTCCTAGAGGAGTTTGCTGCATACACTCCAGGGTGATGAGTGATCTCTCCTTCAGGATGGGTGAACAAGCACAGATGCCAGGAGCCTATTGAAGTTTCCGAAATCTGGGATTTGTCTCTTGTGGTGCATGGCACTGCTCATGCAGAGAAGTATCTAGCCCTCCTTGCATCAGTGGTGGTTTTTGCTCTGAGTAATAAATGGCCTGTCTCTCTGACCAAGCAGGCTTGTACCTAAATATAGGTATGAAAACTGTACCACGCTAACCTTTTAGCTTCCAAGTAGGGTAAATCTCAGACTCTTCATAAGTTCTGGCTTTAACACTGCTTGGCATATACACATCAGTGTATATGTGAATGTCATCCATATGTAGACTGGAGCAAAAGGAGGAAGGGAGGAGGAGGTGTACATTAAATAGATAATTATACTCTAAGATGTGGTCATTTCTGATATAGAGCAGAGTTGTACAAGAGCATAGAGGAGGAAACAAATTGCAAGGCTGGTGAATATTGACTATTTAAAAATAGTTGATAAAATACTAACTCAGTGTAATTTTGAGATAAGGTAGGGAAAGAGTTCTCAGTGATTGTCTGTTCAGCTATCTAGGGAGTTTATCTTTCCATAATGTGAAATGGCAGACTTCTTCTCTGCCCCTTCCCTTGTCTGCAGTGAAAGCTTTCTCAAAACATATTATTTCTAGGATGATCAGAATTATATGGTTTACGTCATTGTGGACAATAGTTTCTTGTTTTTCTCCTTGCCTCTGGATGACCTAGGGCTTCCTGTGACCCTGAGGCCTTTCCCACAACTTGTGTAAGAAGAAGACACAATACAACACTTTGCTAGAAGAATTATTCCTTTAAGCCACAGATGTCAGAGTTAGGAAAGCAAACAGAAGAAAGCATATCAGAGCTGTTTTGATTACATTCTCTAGTGGAAGAGTCAGTCGTCATTGTCCCCTATCACTGAGGATCTGTTAGGCATCTTGGGAAGTGTGTAAGAACAACTATTGATGATTTTCAAAAGTAGCAAGAAAGGGTGCTATTTTTATCTTACCTGTAGCAGATCCAGTGTTAGATAACTTTAGTTGACTTAGTTTGTTTTCCCCTCTCTCTCTCTCTCTGTCCTGGGAGTGTTGGCAAAAACCCGATTTCCCACACTATCTGAGACATACTCCTGCCCAGACCCAGCCAGGGTTCCCATAGCTAGTTCCTTTCCTGTCTTCTCCCTCTGGGAGTAGTGGGGTTGGAGCTGAGTTTGGAGTGGAGTAAAAGTGGTTTTCTTAGGCAAACAACTAGGCTGAAGGTGATGGCTAGAGTGTGGGATGCTCAGTCTATATCTGATTCGTAGACTTGAAATAGTTAAAACAACAATAAAAGTATTTTAAAATAACATAAATTAGTGACTTGAAATAATAAATATTCTATATGCTCTTGATTGTAAGAGTTAGGAATTCAGTCTATGTTTAGTTGGGAGTTCAGACCCGTGTAGTGTCATCTGGGGGTTCTCATGAGTCAGATGCTATGAATACCACATCTAAATTGGCTTTACTTCTATATCTGAAAGATAATACTGGCTACCAGCAAGGAGCTCATCTGTGGTCTTAGGCAGGACCTTCGCTTCGTATCCACGCAGGCCTCTTGACATGGCTGTTGGGGCTGCATCACCATAAGCTGGCTGGATTCCAAGATGGTAGGTTCCAAGATTTAAAGGCAGAATCTACTGTTCTCTGAAAGCCCAGCTCAGAAGTTAACACTTTTACTTCTAATGCATTCTGTTTTTCAAAAAAAAAGGTCATAGTTCTAGCCCAGATCCAAGGGGAAGAGAAAGAGACTTCCTTTCCCCATGGTTGAGTAGAAAGTTCACGTGGATAAATTCACATGTATTGGGTGCTATTGTGGCAGCCATTTGTGGGGACACAATACCAGAATATCACATATGTTTTAAAGGCTCTGTCTCTTGCTGATCTTCAATCATGGAAAATGACTCAAGTATAATAACAATTATAAGCCTCTTTCCCATCTAGGGGGAAAATTTGCACATGTGAAAGCGGTCTCTCCATGAAAGGGTGTCAGTGATGAGACTAGAAGTCTGTGCTTCTACTTCATAGCATTCCCCTAGTTTTCATCTGTTTTCTGAATGTTTGTTTTATCTAATCCCTGAAACCATACTATTTTTGCTGTCATCTATATAAACAAATGCCAATTTTGGTATTCTCACTGCAGTGCTATATGAAATAAGACATATATCATGGTTTAAACGAGACAAGCATATGCAGTGAGACAAGAATCTAGAACCATGGAATATTCATGAAACTGTCCTACTCACTGTACATCACATAAGCAAGGGATACAACTGTGTATCTGTTCTTAAGAACTAAATATTTCAGTTTTATATAGCCAGTTGTCTTAGTTACTTAGGAGAACTTTAACATAAACCATTAACACCTCAATTCCTTGTCAGAAACATTCATATACACACAGACACAGACCCACAAAGCTCTGAGCTTTGCATCTCTGCAGAATTCACAAGTTACGCAGACACAGCCCTTACCCTCTAGTAATTTTTATTTAAGTTGAGAATTTGCCATCGCTAAAGCCTCCCTCCACCCTTACACCTAACTTCTTCTCACAGTAATCATTCTTGGGCTTTTTATTCCTTGCGTCACGTGACGAGTCCTTTGGGTGATTGATTGTTTATTGTATTGCACAGTGTTTGAGGTGAAAGACCCACTATTTACATGGTTCTGCCCTAGTCCTCGGTTCTTTTAAAAAAGGGCCAAAGATCCCCTCCTTTTTTTAGTTGCTGAAGAGTCCTTCCAGCTCTGGCATCAGGCTTTTATTTGTAATAATACTGAAAACAAACCAGCATTAACAAGAACAGGGTGAACCCTTACTGAATACTCCATATGTACCAGCACTCAGGCACCCTACAAACATCCCGTCCTGTACTATTCAAAATAGCCCTGTTACATCCTTCTTGCACACTTAAGGACACTGAGGCTTCTCATGTGTCTGAAGTCGTCATGCTAACGAGAATTGAAAGCTGAGACTGGGCTTACTGGCTCTGCAGCCTATGCCCTCAGTTACCTTGAAGCCTCCTCACCAATGAAATGTCCATGTGTGTCCATGATTTTACTCCCCTGCTCTTACTCTGTTAAGAGGGGTTCAGGAAGGTTGTATTTTAGAGCTCCTGTTTATGGAATATGTGAATCAGCTAACCTTTTGTTGCTGAAAACAGAGCAGCATCCTCACCATACTTGTCAGAGTAAATGGGGCTTATTATATCAAGTGATAAGGACGTAAATAATAACATATATGTAGCAACAAAATACATGCGCCAGGAAGCTAGTCGGGGCTCTGTCTCTTTATGTTCAGGCTCTTCTCAAACAATCCTTCCCAAATCTGTTGAGGGGTGATCCTGGGACAAGTCATGGCTTATCTTCGAATATACTCTCTGTACTGTTAGCCAGGTCTTCCTTATTGGGCGCAAGTGCTAATCTTTGCTCCTTACTGTGATGGCCTTAGTGCTATTCTGTTGATCATTAAAATATCATTATGGCTAGTCCATTCACAGACTCAGGCAGATGTTAACAGTATTCCTTCAGGAATTAAATCATTGATTGGGTTTACATACTTGATCAACCTTAAAAGGTGGGCAAGGTATAACTGAGATGCAGCATAGACATTCACAATCAGGTACAACCATGTGCAGTACACAGAAGACACAGGAGTCTTTATAGAAAAGAGAACTTGCTGTCACAGTGCAAACAAACATTATGCTTCTACTTAAAGATGAGCAAATATTTATTGGATTAGTTGTTCTTCCTTGTTTTCTTACAGTTTCAAATAAATGAATGACTTACTCTTTAATTTGAGAAATGTCAATTGAGCATCAGCTGGGGAACACAGTAGTAAGCCCTGGGAAATGGATTTGCATTATTTTGGAGAGAATATAAACAGGTTGTAATGATAGATTTAATGGAGAAATTGAATATCCATATATGGAAGTAAATTGAGAAATTCTTTTGAATTTCACTTCATTGCAGTTAAGTGATGAAAACAAGGAAAAAAAAAATCTCAAAGACTTAACAAAGACTGAATTCTCACCCACACTGCATGGCAGTTCAGGGTTGCTGAGAGTTATGTGCTATGTCACCCTCGTTTCAGATCCCATGTGATAGAGGAGCCACTTGCTGAGGGTTTGCTTGTTGCTTTGAAAAGGAAAAAAAATGGTGAAATGCATACAACTCTGAAAGCTTCTGTTCAGAAGTGACACATCATTTCCACTTGAATTTTATTGGCCAAAGAAAGTCACGTGGCCACAGCTGCCTTCAGAGGTGTGGTTAATTACTATACTATCATATGGCTGAAAGATAAGAGAGAACCAACTATTGTTAACCACCTTACTGGCAATTACAGAATATTTGACATAAAGTTTTCATCTTTTACCTAACATGACTTTGCCCTTTATATTATAATATACAAAATGTGTCTTACATTCTTAAAAATTAAACAAAAAGAGAGATATCATGCAATGACATGTCAATACCATGGGTCCAATCTATCATCATGGTGGGTTCAGGAAAAGCAGGGAGAAAAGCAGCAGTATTGTTATCATTTATTTTTTTCTGAAATGGGCCTTATAACAGGTCATACTGGGTGGCCTCAGATAAAAGCGGGCACTTAGATGGTTGCAGATACTTTCACGCTAGCTTCAGAGCACTGTGCTTCAGAACTCAATGTAAGTATTGTACACAGCAAAAATGTTGAGAAATAAGCCATCCTTTAGTGATTTCAAGTAATGGAAAGTTATACATCAGAAAAAAAAAGTATAACAAATTGTAAATGACCCTGATACTCTACTGAGAAAGAAAGTAATATGCTCTTCCCAGTGGGCATGATGGGAAGCACTGAGTGAACAAGGGAAAAAAATCTTACCTTGAGGTCTGTAAAAGCATTCCCTGCTGTTCTTACCCCCGGCACCTCACCTGTCATCCAGCAATCAGGAGGTTCCTCTTATGTAGAGCAATCAGCACTGCACAGTCTTGGGATTTAAAAAAGAAGGGAAATAGCATTCTCCATTTCCCTGACTTGCATGTCACTTATCCCATTTTACCAAAGCATAACAAAATGTGAATCACACCTGGTTTCAGTAGAGTAGAACTCACTGAAAGATGGGAATACAGGAATCATATTTGAGAAGAGAGAAAAATAAGAAATGTTCTCAGCTGTCTAGGGTGAACCTTGAAGTCACGCCTGACAAAATAGAGCATGCTATCTGTTCTGTACCTCTGTAAATCCCAAAATCGCTTGTAGCATTATGCAGAGTCCCTCCCCTCAACATTCTGGGGCCAGATCATTTTGTGAGCAAGACTTTGGGTGTGTTTGCAGAGGAGTGAGGGTGGAAGAGAAGTCAAGACAAGGCCGATTAGGAAGTTCTCAATCTGTAAGTCACAGGCATTATATGGGCATTTACATTCACTTCTCTGTGGTTAAATGAAAGCAAATCAGTCCCAATGCAGCCTCTCTTTGGGTTTGGTCCTGCCTTTTATTATAAATTAGAATGTACATTTGTCTGTTAAATCCAACCAGATTTCTTAGGAACACCATCAATACAATGATCTGTACCTGAGAAGGCTCAGAGGGGCTCATGCAGAGGCTGCTGTTTTAATTGAGTTTAAAACATAACCATTCAGTTTGTTTCAGCATATAAAACTTTGCTATAGACACAAAATTTTGCTATAGAATTGACACAACATTGTAAACTGACTATAACTCAATAAAAAAAAATGTTAAAAATAAATAAATAAAACTTTGCTGTAGAACATTTCCCAAGAGCTAAAATTCTGAACAGTGAACAAGGAAATAGGTAAGGGTAATTCACAAATTCTTTCATCAACAAAATGAAAAGGCAATCTACAGAATAAGAGAAAATATTTTCAAACCATGTATCTAATGTGTTAATATCCAAAATATACCAAGAACACATAAAACTCCATGGCAAAAAAAAAAAAGGCACTAATGAGTACATGAAAAGTACTCAACATCATTTATCATCAGGGAAATGCACATCAAAACTAGAATGAGGTATCATCTCAAACTTGTTAGAATATCTATTATCAAAAAGACAACAGATAAGAATTGCTGATGAGGATGTTGAAAAAATGGGAAATCTTTACAATGTTCGTAGGAACGTAAATTGGTTAGCCACTATGGGAAACAGTATGGAGGCTCCTCAAAAAATTAAAAATGGACTACCATATGAGCCAGCAATTACTCTTGTGGATATATACCTGAAGGAGATGAAATCTCTCAGAGATGTCTGTATCCTCATGTTCATTGCAGCATTATTTACAATAGCCAAGACTTGGAAACAACCTAAATGTCCATCTAGTAATGAATGAATAAAGAATACATATATATAATGGAATATTATTCAGTCATAAACAAAAAGAAAATCTTGCCATTTATGACAACATAGATGAACCTGGAATGCATTATGCAAAGTGAATTAAGTCAAATAGAGAAAGAAATATCTACGATCTCACTTATTTGTGGAATCTAAAAACAAAAGCAAACCCATAAAAACAAAGAGTAGTTCAGTGGTTGCCAGAGGCAGCAGGTGGGTGGATTGATAAGTAAAGGTGGTCAATGGGTAGAAACTTTCCATTATAAGATGAATAATTTCTATAGAGGTTGTACAGCTGATGACCATAGTTAATAATACTGTATTGTATATTTGAAAGTTAATAACAGGGTAGATCTTATCTCACTACACACAAAAAATTATAACTATATGAATGATGAATGTGTTTGCTAACTTATTGTGGTAGTCATTTCTCAGTATATAATATAGTTGATCCTTGAACAATGCATGGGTTAAAGGTGCCAACCCCCGCCCAGTCAAAAACCCACATATAACTTTATTGTTGGCTTTTCTATCTGCAGTTAAGCATCCTTGGATTCAAACAATTGCAGATTGTGTACTAGTGTGCTATGCATTTATAGAACAAATTTGCACATAAGTGGACCTGTGCAGTTCACACTTGTGTTGAAAAGTCAACTGTACATCAAGTCATCACATTGTACCTCTTAAATTTACACAATTTTATATGTCAGTTACATCTCAGTTGCGGGGAGCCGCTCGTGACGGAGGGCTGCCGAGCACAAAACTTGGGCGTAAAACCCCAAAGTGCAGGGCGCCAGGCTCTGAGATTGAGGCTGCCGAGCACAAAGGATGGGCCTAAACTCCCACAGTGCGGGGCGCCCGGCTCAAAGGTCAACTGAGTTAGAACAATCTCTGTCCCGCCACCCCTTTTACTAAAGAATGCACCAGGTGCGCTAATGCCTGAGGAAACATCTTTGAGCTATTAAGTCACAAAAGACCTTCGGAGAGAGAGATACAATTGGCACACAAATCAGTGATCCTTTTAGAGAACAATCACCTGAGTTGAATGTATCACCTGAGTTGAATGTATACAAGTCACGAGGTTAGGCTTTATTGCCTACGTGCAGGAATGTATGAGCTAATGGGTTAAAATCATATAAAAGAACCACCTGAAATAAACTCGAGGTCCACTCTTGACCTAGCGTCTTGTGGGCTAGAGTGAGACCCTCTCAACCCCAACTTGTCTTGTCTTGCTGTCTTTTTGTTACGTCTTTCCTTTTCTCAGTCCTGCAGCACAGGTTTCTGGACCTGATCGATTGTCGGCTGGTTCCGACACTCAGTAAAAGTGAAAAAAATAAAAATTAAAAAAGGAATGAATTAACTTTATCCTATTAAGAAGCATGTCTATTCTATTAACATAAACCTATTATTTTTCCAACTATGAAGTAACAACGACCTTTTCCCTTTGCCTTCTTGGCAAACATGTCTTAGAAAGGAGTATTTCTTTTATTTTGGTGGGGGCAAAACTCAGAGTCACTTGTTTATTGGAGTCCTAACCAAAAGCAAACTCTAATTAGGCAGAAACATGAATACTATGACAATTCCTATGCAAAGAAATATATTAAATTTGACCTGATTTCAGGAGTGTTTAGTTACTTTTTTATGCTTAATTTATATGACAAGCAAAAATTGATTGGCACCATCTAAGATAATGTTATTGCAAACAAATTTTTAAAATATCCTTTTAACAGTTTACATAAGAATATCTTACAAATTTCTTTATCTTACAAATTTCTTTTCCGTGAAGGTTTTCATATATTTCATTTTATTTCCTAAATTTTCACAATTACTCTGATCTAAGATGAGCAAAACTACTTTCTTTAGTAATATTCTTGATTATTATATAGGAGTCACCAACCTGTACTATTTTTTAGTTTATGGATCTAATATAAAATTATTAGTTAAAAAATCTAGATGAGATTTCTGTGAATATTTTATAGTCTATGTAAGGATATTAACAATTCTGTTGGTTTATGTACCTTCAAAACCCAGAAATCTAAGACTGGGAGAGGTAACATGCATTTTTAACTTTACTCAATTAATGGTAATTTCATCAAGAAGTGTAGTTTCACTACATAAAATTCAGTCTGTGAATAATGCTTTGCAAGTCAAAACACTTCAAAAGAAAACTTCAGTCTAATATAGCTTAATTCTTTTGATCCTTCAGAGTTGGAAAAAGATGCAAAATTAGAATTTCAAAAGAAAAATGGAATTCAAACGGTCTATGTGAAATGCTCTTGTTTTTTTCTAGTGATTTGTAAATCTTTGAGATTAAGGTGAACACTTGAAACAAAATTTGAAAAAAAAAACTAAGCATCTGTGATATTGTAAAAAGTGTACTGTAATCGTGGAAGATATGTAAATATCTGTCACTGCACAAAATCAAAACATTATTTTGTAAAGAATGAAAGAGAAAAGCACATTGACTGCTAGAAAGTCTTTCCAAAATTAGAAATTTCCTTCCCAATATACTCTCTTGAGAAACAAGGACTGTATTGAATCCCATGATGTAATAGGGATTTTAAAAAGTAGAAAATGCTAGATTAAATAAAATTTATGGTATCGAGGAATTTCATTTGTACAATATATTATTGTTAACTGTAGATACTCTGTCATACAGTAGGTCTCCAAGACTTACTCATCCTGTGTAATTGAAACTTTATACCTGCAGAACAGCAGCTCCCTACACCCCCTTACCCTCAGCTCCTGGGCACTGCCATTGTACTCCCTGTTTTACGAGTCTATCTTAGATGCCTCATGTAAGTGTGATCATGTGGTATGTGTTCTTATGTGACAGCATAATGTCCTCAGGGTTCATCTGTGTTCTTACATATTGCAGAATTTGCTTCTTCTATAAAGCTGAATAGTGTTTCAGTGTGTGTGTATGAGGCAATTCCTCTGTCCCTTCATCTGTCAGTGGATAGATTGCTTCCCTATCTGGGTTATTTTGAGTAATGCTTCAACAGACAGAAAGTCACATATCTCCTTGAGAACCTGATATCAGTTCTTTTGGATGCATATCCAGAAATGAGATTGCTAGATCATATGTTAATTCTATTTTTAATTTGGGGGGGAACATTCATACTGTTTCCCATAGTAGGTAAACCATTTTACATTTGCACCACCAGTGTACAAGGGTTCCCTTTTCTCCACATCCTTGCCGACACGTTATCTTTTGACTTTTTGACAATAGCCAAACTAATAGGTATCAGGTAATGTCTCTCATTGTGGTTTTGATTTGTATTTCCCTGATAGTGATATTGAGCATCTTTTTGTATGCATGTTGGTTATTTGCATGTCTTCTTTGGAGAAATTTCTTTGCTCATTTTAAAAATCAGATGATTAGTTTTTTGATACTAAGTTGTATGATTTCCTTGTATTTTGGATATTAACCTCTCATTACATATATGGTTTACCAATATCTTCTCCCATTCATGGGTTGCCTTTTCCCTCTTTTTTCCCTTTGCTGTGAAGAAGACATGGAGTTTGATAGAGTCACACTTCTATGTTTTGCTTTTGTTGCTTGTGCTTTTGTTGCCATATCCAAGAAATCATTACCAAGCTCAGTGTCATCAAACTTGTTCCCTATGTTTTCTTAAAGGCATTTTATGGTTTCAAGGTGTTATGTTTAAGTCTTTAATCAGATTTCAGTTGATTTCTGTGTGTGGTGAAAGATAAGGACCTAATATCATTCTTCTGCGTGGGGATATCCAGTTTTCCCAGCACTATTTATTAGAGACTATTATTTCCCCATTATGTATTTTTGGTACCCTTGTTGACTTGAATGACGATATGTGCATGGGTTTATTTCTGGGCTCTCAATTCTGTTCCATTGGGCTATGTCTGTTCTTATATCAGTATCATACTCTTTTGTTTACTGTGGCTTTGTAATATATTTTGAAATCAGAAAGTATGATTTCTCTAGCTTTGTTCTTTCCCAAGATTGCCTTGGCTAGTCTGGGTATTTTGTGGTTCCATATGAATTTTAGGATTTTCTTTTCTTTTTTTTTTTGTGCAAAATGTCATTAGAATTTTGATAGAGATTCCATTGAACTGAAAGTTGTAGATCACTTTGGATTTATAGGCATTTTAACAGTATTATTTCTTCTAATCCATGAACATGAGATGTCATTCCACTTATCTGTATCTTATATAGTTTTTTCATTAATGTTTTGTAGTTTTCAATATACAAGCTTTCCACTTCATTGGTTAAGTTTATTTCTAATGATTTTATAGTTTTTGATGCCATTTTAAATGGAATTGTTTTCTTGGTTTCTTTTTGAATTGTTCATTGTCAGTGAATAGAAATGCAATTGATTATTTGCATGTTGAATTATATTCTGCAACTTTACTTAATCTCTTGCTTAATTTTTTGTGGCCTCTTCAATGTTTTCTATGTATGGTATCTTCTGCAAAGAAACAATTTTACATCTTCCTTTCTGATTCATATGGTTCTTATTTTGTGTGCCTCATTGCTTTGATTAGACCTCCAGTACTATGTTGAATAGAAGTGATGAATGTGGGTCTCCTTGTTTTGTTTTTGCTATTAGAGGACAGTTCAGTTTTTCACTGCTGAATATGTTAGCTTTGGGCTTTTATACATAACCTTTATTATATTAAGGTAAATTCCTTTTATACCTAGTTTGTTGAGAGATTTTGCCATGAAATGGTGTTGAATTTTGTCAAGTGCTTTTTTTGCATCTATTGAGATGATTATGTGATTTTTTACTCTGTATTGAATCACATTAGTTGATTTGAATATGTTGAATAACCCTTGCATCCTGGGAATAAATTCTACTTGGTCATTGTGTATGATCATTTTATTGTGCTGTTGAATTCAGTTTGCTAGTATTTTGTTTAGGTTTTTTGCATTTGTGTTGATGAAGGATATGCGGACACTTTAAAGCCAGAGGTTTCACTTCATTCTCCTTCAAGTGAAACAATATACCATTTATCCATTCAATGAACATATATTAAATTCCAGGAATATTTCTTACTTTAAAATGATGATGATGAATCCACATGTTTCACTTCTGCTTAATAACCTTTTTAGTTAAGAATGCAAATAGAAACCATAATTATTTGCCTTTCCTTCTTATCCTCTGCAAGCTTAAGATAAGATATGAAAACCAGTCATCAAAACTTCTTTTCCCTAACATTTCTGTATAAACATTTAATTTATTTACTGGATACTTTGATTTTAAAAATTACAAAATTCTAACACTGAGTAACATTTTATACATTTTATGTATTAGCCATAGTCATTGTACTAAAAACCCAATAACATGATATGCACTTTGATATATAGTAACTAGCAATAAATCTTTTGAACTTTATTCAATTAAGTGAGGAGTGACACCATCTAGTACCTACAACTAATGCAGTGTGTCCAGCTTTGAGGGCAAATCTTCAGGAAAAACAAATTTCAGAATTTATCTTAACACCACTAATAAGCACACATTTTGCTTTTTTATCTAGCAAAATATGGAGACTTTAATTAAAATTATCTCTCCCACCATTTTCATTTTTTATTGCCCTAATCTGTTTTCTTTCTTTCTTAGCTATTATTATTATTATTATTATTATTATTATTATTATTATTATTATTATTATTATACTTTTTAATTATCTCTTTACCTCAGAGTATGACTTCCTACAGGATAGACTTTGAATTTTTACTGCTAGGTACTCTATTGCCTAGATATTGCCTCATGTATAGTAAGTGATCAAAAAAGCTTGCTTAAAGAATATGTTCAATAAATGTAATGACATGAAGAATAATTGAGGATATAAGCTTGATCCTTTTATAACTCTGACAAAGAAATCAAAATTAAGAATATTAAGGATATTTCTTTAGAACTCTATATATTTCTGTAAATATTAAACACACATAAACACACACCCTCCAAGATAACATTTTGAAATATCCTTTATATTTCACTAACATCAATGGTTTAGAGTTCAATTGAAAATCAAGCTCATTAAAGCAATAGATTTCACCAAGCACCACATTATTTAGTTTTTAGGAAGGATCCAGGATAGGCAGCAACATGGCATGGTTTTACCCAACAAAACAATGCTTCTGATTTCTTAGTCACTTGGGACTCAAGTGGTCAGAAGTGATGAAGCTGAATAGGGACACACCTTCTCAGCCCAGATAAGTCTTTAACTCTAGGATCTCTTTCCTTTTATCCCTAGAATGGTACACAAATCTCTAACATGATGTGACCATCTAGCCATATATTTATATCAGAGGTTCGAAACTACCTCGTCCCTTATGGTACAGCTACATCCCATACACAATATTTATACTTTACTTAATAAATAATCTTAACCACAAGTTATAGGCATTTTATCCAGTTTACAGACCTTGTTTAAATTTTCATCTATCTTGATTCTGGTAGTAATATTTTTGTAATCATCCTTGGGCAAATGTTTTAAGGAAGAGTCAACGAAGATTCAAATCTCTAGCATCCCCTGAATTTAGAGAAAAGTCACAGAACTGGATGTTAACCTTTTCTTTTCACAATTCTTGTTTTTTCTTTTCAGTTTCATTAGGTAGAATTGTTATAGTTTGACTGCACATATACAATACATTGCATGTAAATACATATACATAATATACTGCACATATTTTTAAAATTTACATGTACGTACTGCTCATTGTTTCTAAGAATGTTTAGAGGTTTAGCTTTTTAAACTTACATAGTTAGCAAAGGAATAAAGCCAACACAAAATAAGAATTAACTCAAAAAGATACATGCACCCCACTATTAACAGCAACATTATTTATAATTGCCAAGATATGGAAGCATCCTAAGTGCACATCAATAGATGAATGGATGAAGAAGATGCAGCATATATATGTAATGGGATACAACTCACCCATGAAAAAGAAAGATATTTTGCCATTTATGACCCTTCATTCACTTTTTTTTCACTTCAGAGACCAGAAATTTATAACTGGCATAAACATTTCCATTGTATCAAAAATAACAAAATACATAGAAATAAATTTAACCAAGGAGATTATCTATACTCTGAAAACTGTAAAACATTGATGAAGGAAATTGAAGATGATAAAAAGAAACTAAGATATCTTGTGCTCTTGGATTGGAAGAATCAACATTATCAAGATGGTCATACTACCCAAAGCAAAGCAATCTATGGATCCAGTGCAACCCCTGTCAAAATATTCACGATGATCTTCACAGACCTAGAACAAACAATTCCAAAATTTATATGTAACCATAAAAGACCCTGAACTGCCAAATCAATCTTTCATAGTTTTTTCTTCTTTCTTCTTCTTTTTTTTTATCTTTTCTTGTGGTTTGATGACTTAGAGGAATTCCTTTAACATTTGTTGTAAAGCTGGTTTGGTGGTGCTGAATTCATTTAGCTTGTGTTTATCTGTGAAGCTTTTGATTTCTCCATCAAATCTGAATGAGAACCTTGCGCGATGGAGTATACTTGCTTGTAAGATTTTCCCTTTCATCACTTTAAATATATCATGCCATTCCCTTCTGGCTTACAGAGTTTCTGCTGAAAAACCAGCTGATAACCTTATGGGAGTTCCCTTGTATGTTATTTTTTGCTAATTTTAGTATTTTCTCCTTATCCTTAATTTTTGTCAACTTGAGTTACTGTGTGCCTTGGTGTGTTCTTCTTTGGGTTGATCTTTTGTGGAACTCTATGTGCTTCTTGGACTTGGGTGACTGATTCCATTCCCATGTTAAGGAATTTTTCAGTTATTATCTCTCCAAAAATTTTCTGAGGTTCTTTCTCTCTCTCCTCTTTCTGGGAACCCCGTAATGTGAATATTAGTGTGCTTCATGTTATCCCAGAGTTCTCTTAAACTATCCTCATATCTTTTCATTCTTTTCTTTTTTCTGTTCTGCAGTAGTGATTTCCACTAATCTGTCTTCTAGTGCATTGATCCATTCTTCTGCATAATTTAGTCTATTGTTAGTTCCTTGTAGTGTGTTAACTCATTTCAGTGATTTTATTCTTCAACTCTGTTTACATATACTTTATATACCAACTCTTTGCTAAAAACTTTGCTCTGTATATCTATACGCCTCTTGAGTTCTCTGAACATCTTCACCATCATTACTTTAAACTCTTTCTTAGATAAATTGCCTATCTCCTCATCACTTATTTCTTTTTCTGAGATTTTATCTTGTGCCTTGGCCTGGGAGATAATCCTCTGCCTCCTCATGTTATCTATCTTTCTATTTGTAATTTTAGGTAGGTTAGTTACATTCTTTGACCTTGGAGAGGTGGCCCTCTGTGGGAGATGCCCTATGTGTCCCAGCAGTACACTCCTGTCTTGTCACCCAAGGGCCAGGGTCCAGCTGGTCCCAGGGTAGAGTCTGGACTGTGTTTGTGGATTCCTTCCACAGGCTTTGGGATTACTGTTTTCTTATTTCTAGTATCTGCCCCTGGTGGATGAGGCTGGACTAGAGGCTTATGCTGGTTTCCTGGCAGGAGGAGCCAGTGCCTGCCCACTGCTGGGTGAAGCTTGATCCTGGACCTCTGATGGGTAGGGCCATGTCCAGAGGCATTTGTGGCTCAGGAGGTCTGCTGATGGGTGGAGCTGTATTCCCACCCAGTATGTTGTGTGTCCTGAGGCTTCCCTACAGGCTTTGGGGTAGGGTAGGCCTTGGTGCTAATGATCCAATCAAGACATCAGCCCCTGGGAATGCTCATGTAGATGAACACTCCCAGAATGTCCACCATCAGCTTTTATGTCCCCTGGGTGAGCCGCAGCCATCTCCTATGTCCCCAGGAGACCTTCCAAAACCAGCAGGCAGGCCTGGCTCAGGTTCCTATGAAATCACTGCCTCTGCCTTTGGACCCAGTGCACGTGAGATTCTGTGTGCACTTCCTAAGAGAATGAACTCTGTTTCCCCCAGTCCAATGGGGCTCCTGGAGCCAAGCCCTGCTGGCTTTCAAAACTAGACATCCTGGGGTCTTCTCCTCCTCCCAGTGCTGGATCCCTGGGCTGGGGAACCTGCCATCAGGCCCAGAATTCTCACTCCTATAAGAGGGTCTCTGTGACCAGCCTGTGAGCTGCCCATCCGGGGGTATGGGGCCCAATTATATTGTGACTATGCCACTCCTACCATCCTGCTGTGGTTCCCTCTTTGTGTTTCCAGTTGAAGAAGATCTTTTTTGCTAGGTTCCAATCTTTTTTCATTGTTTGTTTAGCAGTCAGTTGTCTTTTCATACTTTTAGATATGTGAAAAATTGGAAGAAATTTTCAGATATTGTGCAAATATCTAAATGTTAATGTTTCTAAGATTGTAAATAGAAAATCATATTTTAAATTAAACTTTTTAAACCAGGAATGCTATTTAATGTTTAAAAATTTAGTATTCATAATAGTTATAAAACATTCTAAAAAATAAGCCTAAAATACAGGTCTAATGACCAATATTTTAATGAGAAAAAAAAGTATGAGAAAATGGAAAGATGTGTGATAACAAAAATTGACAAGTCTTTCTAACATACTTTAAACAAATATCAGTAGGAATGAAAAGGAATAATGGAAAATATACAACAAATCAGAGTGCAACATTATTAGAAACAGAAAGTGACAAAGCATAAGACAATAATGTAAGACACTAGGAGGAATTTTCTGTTCCAGATAACTCAGATGCTGAAAGAAACCAGACTTGATAGCTATTGTGAGGTTATTAATCACATGGGTGCCTTTTTGCTCAATGATGGCTAAAGGAGAAATTCATATACGGTGATGTGGATATATTTTCTTCCAGATGGACTGAATGTTGATGAAAACATTGTTAATAATGAAAGAGAAATTTAAATTGAAGTGATAATGATAAAGAAAAGAGAATCTGTAAAGGGCTTTTTAAAGTGAGTTGAACTAATTGCAATAGGAAAGGTTTCTGCAATACTTAGAGAAGAGTAAAATTAAAGGAGTATAACTTCATTTGATCTACAATCTTTCTCTAATATTCTATTTTCACAATTCATATTAGGAGTTAGCAAATTTGAAGATGTGTTACATACTTGAATTGGAATTCATTTTTATTACCTACTTTGAAAGTTTGTATTCTTCAGAGAACTTTTATTACTGCTGTTCATTGATATCATAAGGATAACCTATGGTATTCAAAAAGTCCAGCACTTTTTTGTTTGTTTCTTTAAAAAAAAATACATGTTCTTTATGTGGTCTGTTGTGTGGAAGAGGACAATATTAAAAACAATTAGTCAGAATAACTACTGTCCTTCATAGTAAAGACTAGTGTTCCATTCACCTGCCCTTTACTGTCCTGAGTTTGTCCTGAATTCATCCTGAATTCATGTCTGGAAACATGAACTTTATCATAAGCTCCCAAGAGTTTGTCAGATCTTGATAGAAAACAGACAAAATACAAAGAAGGAAAAAACTTACAGGTACCTACAGTTTCCCCACAGTCTAAAATTAAGTTTTGTTTCCCATTAAAGATGTTAACCACATAGGACATAAAGAAAATAGTTAAGTATAACCTAATAAGCATACTATAGTCTTTCCAACCACATAAATAATCAGCTTTCCAAAATTATTTGGACAAAATTCAATCTGAAATAAATGAAATTGCCTAGAAAGTCAGCAGGCATTATTTTTGCTAAAGCAAAGAAGAGGAAATTTTGAGAAATACAGAATTCTACCCCAGCTTGATTTCTTGTCTTAAAGCTAAAGCTTCTTATTGGATAAATAATAAAGTTAGAAGTACCACACTTCCTGATTTCAAAACACATTACAAGGCTGTAATAATCAAAGCTGTATTGGCATGGAAACAGACATAATAGAACCACAGAATAGAATAGAAAGCCCGGAAATAAATCCATGTATATACAGTCAACTAATCTTCAATGAAGTTGCCAAGAATATACCATGAAGAAAGGATAGTCTTTTTAAAAAATTATGTTGAGAAACCTGGATGTTCACATGCAAAAGGATGGAATGAATCCTTATCTTACAGTATACACAAAAATCAACTGAAAATGGATAAAGGTTTAAACATAATGTTTGAAAACATAAACTCCTAGAAGAAAATACAAAGAGAAAGCTGCTCGACATTGGCCTTGGCAATTGTTTTTTGGGATATGACACTAAAAGCACAGGCAACAAAAGCAAAAATGAACAAGTAGAACATCAGACTGAAAAGTTCTGCACAGCAGAAGAAACCATCACAAAATTCAGGGGCAACCTACAGAATGGAAAAAATATTAATAAACAATAAACATAATAAAATGTTGATATCCAAAGTATGTAAGGAATTAAAGTCAAAAGCAAAAACAAAACAAAACAAAAACAAAAACACAATAACAACACTCTGATAACCCAATAAAAAATGGGCCAAGGACCTGAATACACTTTTTTTCAAGGAAGACATACAAATGCCCAGCAGGTTATGAAAAGGTGCTCAACATCACTAATAATCAGGAAATTGCAAATCCAAACCACAGTGAGATATTACCTCAAAACTATTAGGTTGCCTATTATCAAAAAGTCAAAGGATAACAGGTGTTGGCAAGAATATGGAATAAAAATAACACTTGTACACTGTTGGTAGAAATGTAAATTGGTACAGCCATTGTGGAAAATGGTATAGAGATTCCCCCCAAATTAAATACAGAATTAGCATACCATCCAGTAGTTGCGCTTCTAAATATATATACAAAGGAAGTAAAATAACTTCCTTGAAGAGGTAATCTATACTACCATTTCATTGTAGCATCATTCACAATAGAAAAGATATGAAAACAATCTAGTTGTATATTAATGGATAAATGGATAAAGAAAAGGTTGCATATATATTGTAGGGGAGGCAAAATTCTACCTCTACAACTCTTAAGGTTTTTAGGATGGGCCTAGGAATTAAACTGCCATAGAACAGATTAACAACAGAAAAGCACACAGATTTACTTAATGTAAGTTTTATGTGACATGGAAAGCCTCATAAAGAAATTAAAACCCAAGAAAGTGGCAAAACCTACATGCTTTCACACTAGCTTGAACAAAGAGGCAATTCTGAGAAAGCAAAGTATGTGAGAAGGCTAAAGGAAGATAAAAATTATTTCAGTTTGTACAAAATTCTCTTGGCCACAACATTCTGTCCTTGGTAATAAGAATGTTACTTTCTTTCTGGTATAGGGAGAACATACTTCATATGAGAATTTTGTCTCCTGCTTTCAGGAAGATAAAGGGGAGGTTCAGTGTACCTTTCTCATACCTGCTTTTTAAAAAATATGTCTTTAGCCCAAAATTATTTTTATGTCATTCTCATACCTGCTTTTAAAAAATATGTCTTTAGCCTAAAATTATTTTTGTGTCAATGAGGCATATTCTATGATGGCATATTCTGGTTTCCCTCAGTAAATAATAGAATATTATTTGGCAACAACAAGGATGAACCTGGAGGATATTACACTAGATGAAATAAATTAGACACAGAAAGATAATTACTGCATTGTCTCATTAACATATAAAATCAAAAAAGTCAAATTCGTAAAAATAGAGTAGGATGGTAGTTATCAGTGACTGAGGGGGCAAGGGAAATGTAGATATATTGGTTAAATGGTACAGACTTTCAGATATAACATTAATAAATTCTGATGACTAAGTACAGCATGGTGACTATAGTTAATAGTGTATTGTTTACTGGAAATATGCTAAAAGTAGATCTTGAGTGTTTTCATACACACACACATATACAAGGAACTGTGAGGTGATGGAGATGTTAATTAGCTTGATTATGGTATTTATTTTGCAATGTATACTTATACCAAAACATGTTGAACACATTAAATATACACAATTTTTATTTGTCAGTTATACTTCTATAAAGCTGGAAAAAAGAAAGAAAAATGTAAAGCACCTATATTGAAAAGAAATAATTAAATTATCTTTATTAAAAAATGACATAAATGTTTATGCAGAAAATCCAACTGAATTATAAATAAGCTATTATAACTAAAAAACCAGTTCATCAAGTTTGAAGGGTACAAGATACATTAGATATAATGTTTTGTAAATATGCAAAGCAAAGAAAATTCATTGGAGAAAGGACAGTTGTTACGGCAAATGGTTTTGAAACAAATGGATATTGGCAGGCAAAAAAAGAAAACAAAAAAAACTTTGTTCCATATCTCACATAGGAACACAAGTTAACTGAAAATTAATCATGAACTTAAATTCGAAACCTAAAACTGTAAAACTTCCAGAATAAAACATAGAAGAAAACCTTCATAATCTGAGTTAGGAAAAAGATTTTTTTATATATAATGCCAAAAGCACAATCCATAAAAGAAAAATAAATGCTGAATTGGACTTCATTAGATTCTAAGACATCTGCTTTTCAAGAAAACCAAACCCAAACAAACAAAACACTGTCAAAAAATGAAAAAGAAAACTGCAATATTGCAGAAAATATTTGCTTTTAGGGATATTTTAGGGATAGTTCCTTTTATACGTGTGTGTATGAAAACACTTAAGATCTACTCTTTTAGCATATTTCCAGTAAACAATACACTGTTAACTACAGTCACCATGCTGTACTTAGTCATCAATGTTATCTTCCTATACTTCTGATTTTTTCATGTTTTTATTGTATTGTCTTTAATTTTTCTATTTTGCTTCTCTAAACATATATATATTTAAATCCTTTGATTTCTTTACATATTGTGTGCCCATTAACATAGATTTATAATTATATTTTATGCATGTCTTTTAAATCATATGAAGAAAAAGTGAGGAGTGACAAACCAAAATACAATAGTGTTGGCATTTTTACTTATTTATGTAGTTACTGTTATTAGTGTTGTTTTCTTCATATGGATTTGAGTTAGTGCCTAGTGTCCTTTCCTTTCTGCCTGAAGAACATTTTCTTAGCATTTCTTGTGGGGCAGGCCTACTAGCAAAGAATTCTTCTAGTTTTTATTTTTCTGGGAATATCTTAACTTCTTTTTTTTTTAAGGATAGTTTTGCTGGATGTATAATTATTGTTTGACAGTATTTTCTTCAGCACTTTAAAAAGGTCATCCCACTACCTTTGGCCTCTAGGATTTATGCTGAGAAATTAGCTTTTATCTTATTGAGAAACCCTTGTATGTGATAAGACTCCTCTTTTGCTGCTTTCAAGACTGTCTGTCTCTGGTGTTCAACAGTTTAGTTAAAATATGTCTCATTGTGAATTGCTTTGTGTTTGTTCTTCTTGAAGTTATTTGACCTTTTACATATGTAGATCCACTTTTCTAACCAAATCGGGAAAGTTTTCAGCCATTATTTATTCAAATATTCTTTCTGACCCTTTCTCTCCTTGCCTTCTGGGATTCCCATTATGCATATATATTGGTATTCTTACTGTTGTCTCACAATTTCTTAGACTCTGTTCATCTTCCTTCAGTCATTTTACTTTCTGCTCCTCCGACTGGATAATTTAAAATGACGGTTTTAAAAAATTTTCTGGATTCTTTCTTCTGCCTGCTCAATCTTCTGTTGAAAACCTCTAGTGAATTTTTTTTGTTTGTTTTCATTTTACTAATTGCACTTTTCAACTCCAGAATTTCTTTTCTGTTCTTTTTTATAATCTTTCTTGATAGTCTCTATTTGTTGAGACATTCTTCTCCTGGTTTCCTTTAGCTCTTTGAAAAAATGTTAACATAGCTGATTTAAAGTATTTCTTTGATAAATCAAATGTCTGTGATACTTAAGGGACAGTTGCTGTTACTTTATCTTGTAAATGGACCTACTTTCTTGTTTCTCTACATGCTTTTGCAATTTTTATGGAAAACTGGAAATTTTGAATATCGTGGTAACTTTGGAAATCAGACTTCTTTTCCTTGGGCTTTTTTTTTGTAGTTTGTTGTATGTTGCAGTTGTTTATTTGGTGACTTTTCTAAAGTCTATTTTTTTGTCCTGTGGGCCCTCTGAAGTCCCTGTTTCTTTAGTTTGTGTGAAAGGAAGGATGGAAGTGATGTAGGGAGGGATGGAGGGAGGGAGCCTGGCTGGCTTATTTGATCTGTGCAGACTGGCTTTCTGTTGGGGCACTGCTTTAATATGTAGCCAGGTTATTTACAACTGTGATGTGGCATTAATTTTCTCCTTTGGCTGAGCCTAGAAATCAGCCAAAGAATAAAAGCTTGAGGTCTTCTCAGGTCTTTTCTGAGCATGTATTCGGCCTGAAAATTCATTTGTCTATCTAAATTCCCCCCATGCACGTGGGTAGTTTTCACTAAGTTTCCCCAGATCTCCCTTCCAGGCTTTCAGCATGCCTATTATCTGCCTCAAAAGGCCAAAACAAATAGTTTCTTGAAGAATAAGGTCTGCTCTGGTTTCTCTCTGGAAACCGAGACCAGCATTTCTCTAGTAATGAAGGCTGATATCTCTCAGGCCACTGACTTGCCGGTGAGGCTAAGGGGCAAAGGTGATAAAAATGTTGCATATGTTTGCTTGTATTTTCAAGTTACCTTTTACTTGATTCAGCATTTGTTCAGTTTCTCCAAACCTTTAACTGCTTTCCAGAGATTGGATAAAGTTTACTCTGACTGTTTTTGCTCTATTTTTCAGTGTTTCTGTGGATTTATGAATGCTTGGAACTACTTAGTCTGCTATTTGACTAACATTCTTTCCATCTTTTAAATTGCATCCACATTTAAAAAAGTTAGTTGCTTGTTTATTTATTATTTACTATTCAAGTTAGAGCCATTTTCTGCTGTCTAATGATCTTTAGTTGTCTATTCACATTTAAAAGTGAGAAAAAAAGAGTTTATCTGAAATACTGTGCACATACATAGGACTTGTTACATGCAGGGTTCAGTGTTAGAGTATTATCTATTTGTATCATTACATTAGCGACCTCCTGGTATATCTTTAGTTCTTTCATCTGTGGCTGATCAGTTCATAAGAATAAAATTTTCCAGGCATCTCAGAAGATAAGCTTGGCTATTGTAATTTCAAGGGGCATGTAAAAGAAAGGTGTTGAAGTTATTTCAACATTCAATAAGCATATGTTCACTAAGTCCTCTTAATGCACTAAGCATGTGTTCACTAAATCCCCCTGTAATGCACATGGGGCTTCCCATTATGGAACCCCTCTGTTTTTTTGGTGAGACATTGAGTGCTTTAGTTACCTATCTTCAGGAAATCATTAGTCAGTCCTCCAGATGTTAGCTCAATCTTTATCCTCAGTTTTAAAGTATAATGTGAAGCATTTGGAAGTTCCCCACTGCTAGCTAAAGATTAAGATTTCTTATGTCTGCTGTCAGTTACTACCAGCCATCTGCTTTCCACCTATAAGTTTTGCTGTGGTTCCTTCTCTCATTTTCTCCATTCTTGTGGACTTACTTCTTTGAAAATACTACTTTTGATAATTACTATTATTTTAGTAGAATTTATTGGTGGAGAGGAGCTGGATGTGTTTTTAAACCACCATCTTTATTCTGAAGTCTATTTGCAGGATTTCTCGTTAATCCCCTTTTCTCTATTTCTTGAATTTGAATTAAGAACTTGTTTCTAGGATTTAAGTTGTAGAAATTTTAAGAGAATTTTTAGGATAAATGGTAGAAATAAATATGACAAAATACCCAGAGGAATCTCTGTCTTATGAATAGTCTTACTAGATACGTTTAATATCATTGTGCAATTTTACTTTAAAATAATGTTTTAATTCATTACTAATCCTTTATTAATGTAACTTAGTGAGTAAAGATTAGACCAGGATCTAAGTACAGAGAGCATTTGACTTAGCATTTAAAGACATCCAAAGGGAAGCATAATCTCAGACAGCTCGCCTAATGGAAGTTTAGTTGATTCTTCCTCAACTGCATTTTATCAATTTATTCCTTTACTTTTATCCTCACATCATATTGATAATGAGCTAAGTCTTTAGTTTTATTTTATTTATTAATCCATTGTTTTATATAAATCTATCAAGTTAACTTGTAGGGAAAAATATTTCAAGACAATGGATTGTTTGATTGCTGGGTTAGATTATTAGTGAACTTTTTAATTTCTAAAATTAACATGAAGTTCTCTTCTGCACGGTCAAAATTACAGTTATTTTATTTCACTACTACAGTAATTTTTTAAAATCCTTTTAAATATAGGTATTTTTCATGACTTCTAAGGAGCTTTTTTCTTGTTAAAGTTTAGCTTATTTAAATAAATGTGTTTGAAAAATCAGTGAAATGGAAAATATGATTGACTCGTTCAAGCAAAAAGTAATTAAATGCTTGAATTGTTACTCTTGATGACAAATTAAAAAAACTAATAAAATTAAATGTGTGGTGCCAAAATGAACAAAAAGTAAAACATCAAACAGAAAAAACCAAGATCAAAGGAATAGACTATACAAATATTGTAAATCAATGAATACCACAATCTCAACTAGTAATGATGCTTACATTAAAACTGTGGAGCTACACTGTAGGGAGTTATAGGAAGAATGCTTAAAAAGGTAATTATTTGTGTATCATAGTGAGCTAAAGACAGTATTAGAGGTTTAGATAAGACTTTTCAATATCAACTATCAGGGTTTCTTAGAAATAAATCTCAGTGATGCCTCCTCTGTGCTCAATTCAGGACTCTGTTTTTTAAGTCTTGCATTTGTCAAAGATCTTCTCCAGTCTTGGTGCCTTAGCTTGCTTTCCTTTTCCTCCTGTTAAATTAGTCTTTAGTTTTGTTTTGATGAAAAAAGAGCTTAAGAATAAAATGTATTTTAAAAGGCTGGGCACTTCAGAATGGGAAAGGTGAAGTCTGATAGAGGCGGTGACCTGATAAGAGAAGGTGGTTTTCTCCTCTCAACTCAATTTCAAGTCTGAATTGCAAAGCTAGTCATGATGATCTTGAGAACCATCCAGATCAGTATTAATATCTAAGTGGTTAAATATTGGGATCGGGTAGAGAGAGAGAGGTTTAGATAGGAAGACACAAGCAGTGATAAATTGTCAGTCACAGCCATCATAAGGAAATGTCAGAATCAGATTTTCTGGAAGGTCCATTCAGCTTGATATGTCATAAAATTATTCACTTTTAATGTTGGAATATTCTGCAGTAATGTATCTTTTTTTCATTTGTATGTGTGTAATTAACCTGTCTTACAGATCATGTAGTTTGTTGTTGCTTGCTGTTTTTGTTTTTATTTTTAACCTATTACAAACTCAGTCTCTTAATGAGATTACTTAGTTCATTACATTTAATTGTTCAAAATATACTTTAGAAAGATTAGAAGGGCAGCATTTTAAACTAGAATTCTGAGGAGGAAATACATATTTTGAGAAGAAATTAATTCCTGTTGGAGAAAGTAAAATACTCAAATTAAGATGGGTTAATTCTACTAGAATGAAACAGAGACACTCCTTAAAGAAAAAAAGTTAGGAAAAAAATATATATATTTTTCTCTCAAATATTTCTTTTAGAAACTCTAGAGCAAAGAAATATAAACTAAGCCTCAGAGAATGACATGCCTCCTCAGTTTAAAATATTTCTTCTTTCTTTTTCACAGATGTTCACATAGTCTTCAAGGTAGCTTTTGCCTTTAGAACACTGAAGTCTAATTATTTTAAAATAAGATGTCTTTCTTATGAAAAATAGCAGTATTTGGTTTGTGTTAGTACTACAGAGCTTTAATGCATGGCTGTATTAACTCATGAATCCCAGACTCCCTAGTCCAACACTTAGCTATAAACTTCAGAAATCCCCTCACTAATCACTTTGCATTATCCTTTTTTCACCTTCTTCGTCACTTCTTCTCCATCGTAGACACCCACAGATACATACACAGACACATTATGTTTTTTCCCCCATATGTGAATACAAACATTCTTTGAAATTCAGAGGAAGGGTCTGTGGCTATGATAGATCCCTTTCTGTTGCTTTGCCACATTAGAAACTTATCGTTGAGCTTCTTGGTTCTTTTCAGGATTTTGGTGGCATCATGGGAATTAACAGGCCCATTTATAGAAAACTGTCAGTACTCTTTATTTGATACTTCCTTTTAAATTCCAAATATTATTATTTTGTGATATATTTTTCATGTCCCTGAAAATTCAAATTTGAGCCCTGGCTAAACTTCCTAATGGCTCAAGGCAGTCTTCCAGAATGCATAGTAATTCCATCTTCTATAATATAATACCACTTCTCCTAAGTTTATATATCTTTCATTACATTTCACCTGCTATTTGAGCCTCGATATTTTTCTTATGGATCTGACAATTTACCAACTACGATGTTGTGAGAGTGAGAAATTTGTATTGTAAAAGCATTCTTTGTGTGTGTAACCAAACTCTTTCTTCCTCTTTTTAGAACCAGAATGCTAGTGGGGTTTTCATAACCTGTTAATAATGTTCACCTTCAGATATATCACATCATTTCCACTCAGTCTAAAGGCAGAATTTCAGTGCTTTATAAGATATTCAATTAAGAATGATTATGAATTTCCATTCCAAGATAAAATATAGCTACAAAATGATTTTTCTTTTGAATAAGAACAAAAATAATCATCAGTATCCTGATCTATTTTATACTTGAAAATTCTCAAGTCAGATAAAACTTAATTGATTTTTATTTTATGTCCAATAAAAATGTATTTTTATTTGAAGAATCTCCCATTCCTTTATAGCCTTCTCTTTTCGCCAGTCTTCCACATGTTCACTATCAAGGCTTAGCCAGAGATCTTTGATTATAAACCTTTTTCTTTACATTTTTTATTGAGTTATAGTCAGTTTACAATGTTGTGTCAATTTCCAGTGTAGAGCACAATTTTTCAGTTATACGTGAGCATACATATATTCATTGTCGCATTCTTTTTTGCTGTGAGCTACCCCAAGATCTTTTATATATTTCCCTGTGCTATACAGTATAATCTTGTTTATCTATTCTACATATGCCTGTCAGTTATGATTGTAAACCTTGAACTAAGTCAGAGACAGTTTTGATTGTTAGGAGAAGGAAACTGGGGACTTGGAGTAGCATGCCCACCACCTTAAGTGAGAACTGAACCTTTCCTTGGAGTCCTGGGGTAGGGGGTGCAATATTATTAATTAGTTTTCTAGTAGCCATTGATCCCAACGTTTCCCTTGCTACAGAATCTTGATATTTATAGAACTGAAATGTGTTTAACTATAGAAGAAGAGTCATAATTTAGTCTGTCCGCTTCAAGTTAATCTCATTTTAATTTCTATATTTCCCAATCTCCTTTGCAGCAAGCATTCTGAATAACAGTTACTCACACAGATTTATGTGTTTTTGTTTTTTTCCTAGTGGTGTGGTTCCTCCTGTGTTGCAGTGTTCCCAGCAGTCTTGATTCTGATCCTGGTGTCCTAATCACTGGATCACACCTCAGGTGAGTCTTTCTAAACTCACTAAGTAACAGTATTATTCTCATATATCCCCAGTTTGCTGATAGTGGCAACATTAGAGCCCTGGCGTGTAGAGTCAGGTAAGTAGTTCTAGGAATCATCAAGGATCCAGATTAGAACTCATTCCTCTAGTCTTTCCAGATTTTGTAAGCATCTAATTCCAGTATTAAATCCTTTTCCACTTAAAATGCTTAGAAAGGCTTGTGTTTCCTTGACTGAGCTCTATTGATACAGCCGTACTCTTGTTTTTGCAGATATGGTTAGCCATGTGACATAGTAGTTGACAAAGTTATTGGAAGTTTGTTGGGCCCTTCTGGTAAAGATTGTTTTAAGGTGAAAGATATAAGGGTATGAAAAGAAGTAGTTGAGCTGTCCTGCTCCTTTGTTTCCTTTTGTTCCTCCTTCTCCCTTTGATCTTTGTTATGTGTCTTAATATTATAGCAGCTGTCTTGCAAATGTGGTTACCAGATGGCTAAGGATCAAAGGGATAGTAGAGAAGGATGGGAAAAGCCTGAATCCTTGATGATAGCACTAGGCTGCTAAAGATCTGGACTGACTACTGGATTTGGGCATTGTTAGGTTTCCTGTTATGTGCTGGAAAAATAATTTCCAATTGATAAGAATGAATTACCTATTGACTTTCTCATGGTGCTGTATCAAATGAAAAGGAAGTAAAATTCTCTAATGAAGCAGATGCTCTCTGTGCCCAACTCATGTCCCTCAGACTTTACCTTCCAAGTGAACCTTACCCAGCCAGGGTTAGTATCTCTCTCCTTGAGGACTTTTCTTGAAATTTCAGAAGGCTTCCTTCCCCCTCCTAGAGCAGGAGGGGAGTACCGAGGAACCAGTGCCTCCAAGAGTACCCCCCAACTAGTGACTCTCAGAAATTGCTATATAAATGCACCAACTTCCCAGTCTCTTGGCAGAAAAATTCTGAGGCATGTTGTTTCACACAGTTCCCAGGCTTGCTCACTGTATTAATTTGCTTAATACTGATTCTTTATGGGTTATCTCCTTTCTCTGTACCTTCTAAGTTGAATAATTACACCTGATTTCTTGTCTCATAATATATTTGTGAGGGAATCCAAGCTAAAATACCTAGCTTGAAGGCAATTTGAATATGTCAGATAAAAGAGGTTCTCCTGTTTCAAAGAGCAGTGCAGAGTCCTATGGAAGCCATCTGAGGTTTCATCTCTGACTCCAGCTTTTCAAAGACTCAGATCCTTTTGATTTTGATACATCATTTCAACTTTGGCTGTATGTTCATGATTCCCATCATATGAGTCCTAATGGATACATTTATACAAGTTTTATCCCTCGCTGCTGTCAGTACAATCTATGATTAGTCTACTGACTTGAGTCTACTACTGCTTCCAAAGACAACTTAATTTTAATTCAGTTAGTAGACTATTTCCCTATTTGTTAAATGCCTTTAACTGAAAATAGAATTTTAAGTTCTCCATAATCAAGTGTCTGCTGTTTCCATGAGTTCAAACCACATGACTTTTTATATGCATATGTGCAGGCAAAATGGGTAGACTTTATTGTGGAGTTAAAGAAAAATAATCCCGTTCAACATAAAAATGTTTCCCTTCTTTGTTTGCTAAAGTGTTTAAAGAAGTCTGAGAAAGGTTTCTTAAGGTAACAGGGCATTGTAGGAGAATAATGATACTTTGTTTCCAAGAAAGAACAAATCTGAGCTAGCCAATGCATCACTGAGGATGTGTTCATTTAAAATATTACTGTGCATTGTCACCTGTCATATAGCAATGACCCTGTAGAGGTTTCATTTCAATGAGATGGAAAAAGAAGGAGAGGACTGGTGAATTATATACCACTCAGGTTAACTATTGTATAATCACGGAGGACCTTGGGGGAGAACATGGAGGTCTGGGTGTCTTGCACACAGAGAAAGATGATGAAATGAAAATCAAGCTAAAGGTGATAGTTACTGAACAGCTCTGTCGAAGGGCTACCTTTTTACTAGATTATATGGGAAAAATATTTTTGAGTAAGAAAAGAATAATAAGCTAGAGTTAATCTTTGCATCATTTAACCTCCATTTCCTCTTCATAGCACACCTGAATTATGGAATAAGCATAAAACATTTTGCTTTTACAGGAAAATTTGTTGGTTTTTTTTTTGACAGAAAGGACTCAGATGAAAAGTACATTTAAAAATCCAATTTAGAGGGGCAAAATTCAGGAAACTATTTTATTTTGTATTGGTGGAAACTGTGTCCCATGCACCTAAGCACATTCGACTGTGTTAATCTTTCATCAAAGCAAGGCCAAGGAAAACTAGTTCGCTTATTACAGAGTGGTTTTTTTTCCCACACAGAAAATTTCATTTTCATGTGTTTTACCTCATGATAAACATGTCTGATTTTCTACTAGGAAAATTTACAAGGTGTTCCCCTTCAGTTAGAGGGAGAAAGGGGTTATAAGTTTTGGGAAGTACTTTTCCTGGGAGAAATCTTTCAAGTAACTGTTCACTTATTAGTGCCAAGATTGTGTTCTATACAACTTACTACAAGAAAGTATAGATGAGAAAAGATTGTAAAATTATTGAGAATAAAGACCTTAACTTACTCATGTGAAGACTCCCACTGCCCATAATACTTTGTAATCATTAGATTGTCAATAAATATCTATTGACTAAATGAATGCTAGGTACGTTTTGACTTCATCCTCAGGGAATTTCTAATCTAGTTGAATTAGGGAGACATATAGCTGTAACCTGGCCCAGATCACAATATGTATGCACAACCAGTGGGCTTTTTGGTAGCTATTTAGTGGTCAACAGTTTGAAATAAAGAAAGGTCATCCCCAGCTGATAAGAAAAGCCTGTCTCAGGTCAAATTGGACCATTGACACCAACATGTATGAACAATCAAGCATATTGTCTATTTTCAAAATTTTGTTGAAGTTTCATTTTATATATACATAAAAAAACTTGCATGAAAGATTCACTTGAGCCAAATATGAAAACATACCATTGTTAAATATAGAGAAACCTATTAACTCAGTTCCACAAAGAAAGCTTTAACTCAGTAGTGGGAAAAAAATATTTGAGTCAAACCTGGAATGTCATACTCAAAGGTACACATGGCGGGTGCAGGGTTTCCTATATTCTAATGTCAGTACATGACAGGTCTGGAGTTATCTCTAAAAGATTTTAGCCAGTCTGCACATCTTGAAAGTCACCAGCGAGATCCCCACTTCGTTAATTCACAGAGTTTCTTCAAAATCATAGTTATAACATAGTTTGCTAATGAGCAAGCTTCTTAGATGATGACTAGAAAACGAGATAATGGAAATGTCTATAGAGGTTGCCTCAGCAATGTAGCTAAGTTCATCCTCTGATGAATACCTGATAAGACCAAATAAATGCCCCAAGGGTGTGGCTCCCACATACGTATATAATGAAAATGGTGAATTGTGTATTCACATAAATACAGCATAATGTCATATGTGACATGAGAACGAGAAATAGACTTAACACATACTGAATGCTTTCTGTGTGTTGAGGGAAGGTTCCAAATACCCCACAAGAGTCATTTCAAATAACCCCACAGCAACACTCGATTATTTCATTTTCTAAAAGAGGAAATTGAGGCTCTGAGAAGTTAGATTGCCTGCTAAGGTAAGAAGCTGCCAAGGGGCGGTTTGGGATTTGAGGTATCTCTAAAGTCCATACTCTCAGCCGTGATGAGGTAGTGACTGTCAGAGGACTGAATACAGAATAGTAGGACAAAGGGTTAAATTGTGTATGCTGCTGGAAAATGAGAAGACTCAACCTAGTCATACACACAGAGGACTGGACAGGAGTGCTCTCTGTCCTGGATTCCAGTTCTGCTCAATAGGGAAACATAGTCAGCTCCAGGTGAACTCAGATTACCTAAACTGTAGGTCCTCTGTCATATACCTAAACTCTTTCCTGCACCATTTATCCAAATTCCCAACAGGAGAGCATCCTTCTCATACAGTCAGGCTTGCCCTACAAACCCAGCTTCCTGGGACCTATGCAGTTTATTAGGACATGTGGTCAAGCATGACCTAAGCAACATGAACCAGTGGATTCCTATTAGAATGGCGAGATGCTGGGGCATGGATGGTTTTAGTGATGGTGCAATCTGATTTGGTGGTGGAGACAGATCAGTAGATGATATCAGAAAAAGGTAAGCTAAAGATAATTGCTCACTGGAACAAATTTAGCTTTGTCCTGTCTGGGAGCCAAGGCAAAAACATAATTCTGTGTGTTTATTAATAGGAATCATTCAAGCATATAGATAAAATTAAATTTACTGTAACACCAGTCAGAGAGACTTATTAACTGAATTCTTCTGAAAGGGATAACTAAACAGAACAACAATAAATTCAAATTCTTTTCCACAAAAGTGTACAGAATAATCACAGATCTGATTTTATATTTTTCCATCTCTGTATTTTATGGGGAGGTGTGAATTTCTGATTAAGGCAAGACTGCTCCCATGTTGTAGCTTAAGGTAACGGTAGTGTCAGCTTCCCGGTCTCTGGTGCACTGCTTACGTAACACCACAGTGAACTCTGGTCATCACTTGTTTATTGTCTGAGAGACACGAGATTATGAGCTCCTGAGGGCAGGACCTGGGTCTGTCTTGTTTATCTGTGTATCTCAGTACCAGAAGTTCAACAAATTATGCAGTATTTTAAAATATAGTTGTGTGTAGCATAAAAATTAATTTAAAACTCAGTTTTTCTGGCATACTTTATAGAGCCTTATAGCACAAAAGTAGGAGAAGGGAACTTTGAGAAATCTAGAACATCTTCATATACATGAGACAACCAAGGCCTAGGCATTTTAACTGACTTTCCAAATATAAAAGTTTCTAGAAGATACCAAAAGCTTTTGAATGATCTTGTAATCTATTCTGATAAGAAATGGACTGGAAAAAATGCTTATATTTCAATTGTTCAAGGAAACAACGAAAGGTCTGAATTTCTTTGTTAAAGTATATCATATTAGACAATGTTACAGATTCAGTGTTGGTATAAAAGTGTGGGGGGGGTGTTAGTTTTCCAACATTTAAAACACTTAGACCTCATCTCTTTTAAAATTTTATAGATTTAGTTCATTGCCCTTGGAGTAGAACAGTTCACTATAGCAAAAAGTAAATTACCCTGATCTTATTAACCTTTCTAAGACACTGGTCCTGATCTTATTGAGAATTAATTGAGGGGAGTAAAAAATTACCCCCTTTTAGCCTTAAAATCAAGAGTAAGCAGACAATATTGCATTTCTGATGCCAGCTTTCCTACTTCTCAGGAAAGAACTGGATTTTGACTAAGAATATTATACTGTTTGAAAAGTATGTTGTGTATGTACATGTATGTAAATGCATGATGTGTGTTTGCATGCTAACTAAAAATAATTCGGTTCATATCATATTTATTTCTCTGATGTTCTTTATTATATGACCAGTCAGGTATAAATATGTCTGGTTTTATCTATCTTGCAAGCTCTGATTTTACTGTTTTTCAACAGAGTAATCCACAAGGGAGGTTGTTTATGTACATTATGCCTAAACTAAATACCTACCCTCCATGAAGTGCAATGTCCATGGAACCAGAGCACTTGTGTTATGTATTCTCCCTGTTGTCCAATTTACAAACTAAGGACCCTTAAGTGCCTCCGATCATTTTCAGTACAATGTGATGTAACTGTGCCACCTACATTAGCATTAACAAGTGCAGCACAGCTAACTCTTCACTTAGGGGACTGACATATGGCTGTATTCTGGAAAATGGCTCTAGAACTAATAAACTAGACTTTCTGCAAGTTATACAGTAGCTGGTGGTAGGTAGCCCCTCTAGAAATCTCCAGGCACAAGTGGTTTTTCTGAAGAAACCACTCTGCTCAGATAGAGCTTTCCTATGCCCTCAAAACTACCTGGTAAGGGAGCAAAAAAAAGAACAGCAGACAATCTCTGCTGTCTAATTTAAGTCATGCTAGACAGAGTTTTGAGAAATGAGTAGACTGTCTGAAATCTAAAGTCATGTGGTGGGATAAGGGATGTTGTAGCTGCCAGACAGGCCATAGGGGAGCATCTCAGGACTAAAGTTGAAAGAAATTCTGTCTGCTGTTTGATGAGTGTATGGAAATTCTCCTGGGAGAAACCTTTTAACAAACTTGTCTTTATTTTCAGGGGAAAAGACTAGTTTCCCTGGCATGGCAAATAAACAGGAAATTTTAAAACATAATCTCTTCAATCTATGGGGATTATTTTCAGGCATCTGCTGAGTCTTTGGGTGTATTTTTCATCTTGATATCTGATATGTTATCTTATCTAAAATAATTATTAAATTAGAATCTCACTCTTGAAACAGATGGATAAAAAAATTCTGGATCTCTAAGCTTCTATTCTATGATGGAATAATACAGGGTTTCCATTTATAGGAAGACAGGACAGTGTTTCCTAGACTCGATATCTAAATGGTCATAGAAGTATTTTCCCAAGGAAGAAGTATTTTCCTGCTGATGGGTAGAAACATCAACTCCTTGAGATGAAATGATACTAAGATTAGTGGTAAGATTTAACCAGGTTCTTCATATTACCCACTCAGGGTAATAAGTGAAAAAGTGGTCTGCCTTTCTGAACAGCCTGAACAACCTCTCTTGCTTGCCAGTGATGGTGATTTTTATTTCCTGGTTTACTTTGAGTTTACATTAAAACTTGATTATTTTCAAGCTGTAATCTTGTCAAATTTCCTTCTGTCAGTAAGAAATAATTCTTACCTTATTCTGTGTCTTCTGTTTCCTTCTTCATTTAGCTTGTGTTTCTTCTCAAGAAACTTCCTCAGGAATACTGAGTGAGAGATAAACTTGGAGTCCTTTTGTGTCTGAAATATATTTGTCCTCACATTTAAATAATAATTTTGCGTGGTAAAAAAAAAATTCCAGGTTGAAAATAATTTTCCCTGAAAAATTTGAAGTTGTTTTCAGTTGTCTTCTAACTTTAGTTTTATTGGTGAAAAGTATGATGTTTGTCTGATTCTCATTCTTTTTGGTTGTATGGTTTTTGTTTTCTGGGCATTATTAGGATCTTAACCCTTGGGATTATAAAATATGAAAATATGTTTTGGATATATCACTTTTAGGCATCCCATTCGTAAATTACTAAATTTTGTAATTACTTCATTTCAATATGAAGACTCCTGTTTTCATCAGCCACCTGAAATTATTAAACTTTCTTTGAAACATTTTTCTTTTGAACTTGTGGCTATAGTGCCGAGTTCATACCTGTTGCCCACTCATTCATACCCATCTACAAATACAAAGTAGTGACAGATAATGTATGTTTATGATTTGAAATATGTACCAAGTAATAAAATGTCAGTTTAAGTGATAACATATCAATAATTCCTTTAAATGTAAAAGATTTAAATACACCAATGTAAAGAAAAGAGATTCTAGAGTGAATTTTAAAAATTACTCAACTATATACTTCTTAGAAGAAACTCAATTTGAATTTAAATATATAAGCACATTGAAAGTAAAATGATGGGAGAAGGTATACCATGCAACCATTAATTAAAAACAGGAGTGACTATATTAATATTTAATAAAGTACACTTAAAAGTCAGTAAAATACCAGAGTCAAAGAGGAATACTATATAAAGATAAAAAAGATCAAATCACTAGGAATACATAGTGATCCTAAATATGTTACGTACCAAATAACAGAGCCTTCAAATACATGAAGCAAAAACTTACAGATCTAAAAAGAAAAATAGACAAATTCATAATCGTGTAACTGAGGACTTCAACAGTCTCCTCTCAACTGTTGATAGAATGACTAGTCAGAAAATCAGCAAAGATGCAGAAGATCTGAATACAACCAACCTACAGGATCCGATAAACATAAATAGAACATGCCACCCAGGAACAGCAGAGTGTTCACCAAGATACATCGAATTCTAGGCTATGAAACACACCTTAACAAGTTTAAAAGAATTGAAATCACATGGGGTGTGTTCTCTGACCGTAGTGGTATTAAACTATAAATCACTAACAAAGACAATAGGAAGACTTCAAACCATATGGAAAGTTCCTAACTTAAGACCCTAGAAAAAGAAAATGAAAATAAACTCAGAGTAAACAGAAGGAAGACAATAGTAAACATAATAGCAGAAATCTTTGAAACTGAAAATAGGAATATAATAGAGATAATCAGTGAAAAAGACCCTAACCCTTCCTCTTTCCAGAGATAATCACGTTTTCTGTGATTCTTTCAGATATATTCTTAACGTACACAAAGTATTTACACAGAGAGACACATGTGCTTACACAAATGGGATCGTACTGGATACCTTGTTCTGTAACATACTCTTTAATATCTCATTTTTCTCAACACATATGGATGACCTCATTTTTTTTTATTCTGGACGCTGAGTATTCCAGTGAATTTATATAATTGGTCCTTTATTAATGAACTTTTTCCAGCTTTAATGAGATATAATGGATATATAACCTTGTATATGTTTGAGTGTACAATATGATGATTTGACCCATGTATATATTGGGAAATGATTACCACAATAAGTTTAGCTAATGCATCCATCACCTCACATAGTTACTGTGTGTGTGTGTGTGGGTGTTGAAAACATTTAAGATCTACTCTCTTAACAACTTTTGAGTGTACATTGCAGTGTTGTTAACTATAGTCCTTATGCTATACATTAGTATTGATGAAAATTTATGTTGTTTCCAGATTTTTGTTATTAGAACTAATGCTGTAGTAAATACCATTGCACCTGTGTGTCTTTGAATTTGAGCATGGAGCATCTTTGTACCTGGAGTTGAAATCACTCTGAGTAGTAAACATATTGATTGATACAGACTTTCAAATGGATTATAAAAATTTCCTTGTGAGAAGTGGGATTAAGATGGCAGAGTAGAAAGACCCTGAGCTCTCCTCTCCCCATGAACACATCAAAACTACAGTTATATATGGAGCAACTCACTGAGAATGACCTGAAGACTAACAGAATGGCACTTCTACATCCAGGGCTATAAAGAAAGAACTGTGCAGAGTCTGGTAGGAGGGATGAGAGGAGAAGCAGTCCAGTCAGAATCCACACCCCTGCTATGCCAGAAGAGGAGAGGGAAATCACAGGCCTGGGGGTCCTCCCTCAAGAGCAAGGGGTTTGAGCCCCACATCAGGCACCCCGTCCTGGAGTGTAGCACTGGGACTGTGGTCTCCCTTAGCTGGTTTGAACACCAGTGGGGCTTGCTGGAGCCTATAAGAAAATGAGACTCCACTTTTGAAGAGCACATACACAGACTTGCTCCCAGTTTCAGTAAAGAGGCAGCAGGTTGAAAACTGCCTAGTGCTCTAGCCAGCCTGCCAGGATCATCACAGCACACTCCCCAGCCTGCACCAGGCTCCTGCTCCAGCCCTTGCTGCTCTGGCACTGCTCCCAGCTAAGGCAGAGGCTGTCATTGCATGCATGCACTGGGAAAAATGTGGAGCTAGATCTAGAAGTAAGGCTCCAAACTCTTGGACCAAAACACTATCTCTAACCAAGGCAGAGACCATTATTACCATTATGTACATATCAAGGAAGGAGCAGAGCCAGCTCAGAAATGCTAGTCCAATCCCTAAGGACCTGACCATGTACCCAAGGAAAGGAGAGATGGCCACCAAACAGGGGAGAAGCCCAACTCCCTCAGGGCTTCTACTTAAGACCCCCAAGGTATAGCCTCATCTCTTAATAGGGCAGCAACTGCCAATGAGCACAGAAGGCCTGGTTGCACCTGTCTCTGGTTCCAGACCCTCCACTTCCAGCCCTACCTCCTACCAAAACTCTGGCTGCCAGTGCATCCTGGAAGAAGATGTGGCCCGTGCTCATGTCAGAGCCAGCTCTCCCACCAAGTACACTGGGACATGCAGACTGAATAGGGAAGCTCCCACACAAGGAAATGCCTTCAATATTGAGACAGGTAACTCTTATGCATAATTTCATAGATACATCCAGAGAGAGCCAAACAGAATGAGAATATAGAGGAATAAACAAACAAAAGAACAAGGTAAAACCCCAGGGGGAAAAATCCCTAAGAAATGGAAATGATTTACCTGATAAAGAGTTCAAAACAGTAGTAACAAAAGTGCTCACTGAACCTGGGAAACTTAGAGGAATACAGTGAGAACTTCAACAAAGACCTAGAAAATATTTTTTAAAAAATTAAAAATAAGCAGAGCTGAAGAATACAATAGCAAAGATAGCTTTAGTGCAATTTCTGATTAAAGCTTTGATATCACACCTTTGTTGAAACTAGAAAAAGAAAACACCTTGTTTCTTCAATTCCTCCTGAACAATGCTACGTCAGGGGATAGGTGATAGGCATCATGTAAAATTAAAAAAGTAGCTGGATGAAATTGATTAGAGTTTTTGTTATCAGACTTGTCTCCATGCTTTATAATACCATGTCTTTCATAGGTTTTCTGATGATGATCATCTGAGGCAATTTTAATATGTGAAATTTTTATGTAAGAGGTTTTTTTTTAAAATCACTTCTTAGCTGTGCTTTTTGGTCTTAAGTCCTTACTCAGAGAGTGGTTTCGATGAACTGATTGTATGTCACAATTTAGAGTCCCCATAGCTGTTTTACAATCTATTCTAAAGGAGAGATTCAGGTGTACCAACAAGAGGCTATATACAAAACATCAGGCTATCCATCTTCTAAATTATTTTTTCTATTCATTTTTGAGTCATCCAAGAACAGGAGTTGTGAATATCTATTGAACATGAGAGCATGGTATTGAGATTAGAGCGAAGTAAACATATGATTTTACATCACAGCGGTAATCCTGAGAGCTACTTTTGGAGGGAGAGAGAGAATGAGAGAAAGAGAGAAGGAAGGAGAGAGAGCAAGAGATAGACTGGTGGATTAGACTGATTGATTTTCAAGACTTTGGCTGGCAATCAGAGTAATGCTGTAGAAATCAATGTCAAGACAGAACAGGAAAAGGACACCTAGGTGATTCAGTCTCTTCTTCCCACCATCAAAGCCTTCAATCACACACCATCTCCAAACATATTCAAATGTCATCCTAGAGATGATCTTAGAGAAGTTATAGACAATTTGGGGAAATTCTAGTTAAAAGAACAAAACATTAAAGGACTGTTTAGATGAGTCTTAGACTGAGGTTACTAAATTACAGTAAAATGTATTTGTTTTCCTCCTTACTTCCTTCCCACAAGTATATGGGGGTTTGTGAGCTTAGCTATATTTTCTCTGTACATCTGAATATCGTGGATATCATTCTGTAACCCCACCTCTTCATGAACATTTGGTTAGTGTTTTTGTTTTCTGTTATTAGTGTGTGATCTTCCAGATGCTGTGAGCTAGGCTTTAAAAGTACTTCCTGGCAATATGATTTTCATTGTACAGATTCTGAATCATAATTCTGTTAAGTAAATTTCCTTCAAGTCATTTGAAAGTGTGCCAGTGTGAAGTTAATGTGCACCTATCCTAAACCCTCCTTGAGGAGTGATGTCTAAGAGTGAATAGAGAAAGTACTTAATAAAAGATGATAGAGTCTATTGAAAGTCAATAAAAGTCAAAAATTTGCTCAAATTCCATTTCATAAAATTTTGAGCTTAAATAGTTTATAAATGTTTCAGCACTTCAGCTGGAGATGAGCACAACTGACTGACTTAAATTTTCTTTCATTCTGATTTTTAACCACTTTATACTGAAGAAAAAGGCCTTTCACTTTCAGAATGAAAAGTCATAAGAATCTGGAAATTTTATAGAGATACTTCCTTTGGCTTAAATGACTATTTTTTATTATATAACATAGGTCATTTGTGATTGATTATGGCTGGGGCATTGGGATCATACTAACAAGACAGTGATTTTATGAATACATACATATTCATTACATGTTACAAAAAGGAATATAGAATTGTATATATAACATGGCACCAACTATACAAAATGTCTGAAAAGAATCTTCAAATGTTAAGCACTGTCTCTAAATTATAGAATTATGAGTGATTTTAGAATAGTCTTTACACAGTTTTGTAGTTTCCAAAAATTTTATAATGACCGCTTACTATTTTGGTATATAGAAAAATGTTAAGACAAATAGCCATTTGCAAAATTAGACATTAATCTCTTCCTTATTGCATTATTTTGTAATAGCAGCTCTGATCTGTTTTTGTTGCTTTACAAATCTCATTTCAAACTTCCTTGAAACTACCAGGTGACAGATTTTCTCTAGTTTCTGTGTAAATGTTTATAAGGATAATACTGGAGTATATTTCTTTAAATTGATTTGTCAGCATTTTCATTGCTTGCCATTATGAGTCTGATAACATTAGGGATGGGAAAATAGGCAGAAGTCAGAGTTATAGAGGGCCACCTCTATTTTTCTCAAGTATATGCATTATTTGTATTAAGTTGTTACAATGGAAAATGGAGCAAAAGTAATGCTCTTCAACTAAACTATTCTTTGTAATCTTACTTTTTGAGAGTCAATAAATTTTTCCTTAAACACAAACAAACAAAAAACTCTGAGTGCAGCTTAAATAGAGAATAGCTATTCAACAATGCTTTATTCCCATTTTAAAATCTTCAGATTTCTCTTGTGTTGCTTGAATGAGTCCTAGTCCACAGAATTTTTGCTATTAAATCTATATTTCAACTAAGTTTAGTATTTCCAATCCCATTCATTTTTTTTCCTCTGTGATTTATCATAACATTTTGTGTATATTTCCCTGTGCTATACAGTGTAATCTTGTTTATCTATTCTACAATTTTGAAATTCCAGTCTATCCCTTCCCACCCTCTACCCCCCCCCCGGTAACCACAAGTCTGTATTCTCTGTCCATGAGTCTATTTCTGTCCTGTATTTATGCTTTGTTTTTGTTTGTTTTTGTTTTTTAGATTCCACATATGAGCGATCTCATATGGTATTTTTTTTTCTCTTTCTGGCTTACTTCACTTAGAATGACATTCTCTAGGATCATCCATGTTGCTGCAAATGGCATTATGTTGTCGGTTTTTATGGCTCAGTAGTATTCCATTGTATAAATATACCACCTCTTCTTTATCCAGTCACCTGTTGATGGACATTTAGGTTGTTTCCATGTTTTGGCTATTGTAAATAGTGCTGCTATGAACATTGGGGTGCAGGTGTCATCCTGAAGTAGATTTCCTTCTGGGTACAAGCCCAGGAGTGGGATTCCTGGGTCATATGGTAAGTCTATTCCTAGTCTTTTGAGGAATCTCCATACTGTTTTCCATAGTGGCTGCACCAAACTGCATTCCCACCAGCAGTGTAGGAGGGTTCCCCTTTCTCCACAGCCTCTCCAGCATTTGTCATTTGTGGATTTTTGAATGATGGCCATTCTGACTGGTGTGAGGTGATACCTCATTGTAGTTTTGATTTGCATTTCTCTGATAATTAGTGATATTGAACATTTTTTCATGTGTTTTTTGATCATTTGTATGTCTTCCTTGGAGTGTTGCTTGTTTAGGTCTTCTGCCCATTTTTGTCCAATCCCATTCATTTTTGATTAAAGTGACTTTTAGAGAGAATCCAAAAGCATACCTTTCTCAATGAGTGTGATTAAGCTTTTCATTATTTGTTATCCGAACACTTGAAGTTCCACCAATGTCACAGAGTAGAAATATTTTAAGCTTTTTTTAAAAATCCATAAGCTTATTTCTCAATGACTCTGAAGACTATGCAGTTTTAGAGTTGACAGCCCAGAATAGTGGAATGACTTCCTAAACTTACTAACGTATCTTCTTTTCTTTTAGTCATTTTAGCTAGTGACAATTTGATAAATGAAACTTGATAATAGGTATTATCTACACGAATCCCTCTTGCTTAAGTGTTTCCTTTCCTACTTTACTCAGTTTAAACTCATAAATGACACATTTGAGCAACAAATCTTTAGCTAAGCATTTCTCATGCTTTTGAATTGTATTACACTCTTGAAAATATGAAGCTTGCAGATCACAGGAAAATGTGAAAATCATAAGTGAAAAAAGTATAAACTTATGCACTTATATAAACAAATCCCCGTTAAAAGTAGACCATGTTTCCTTTGCAGGGAAATTGCACTGGAGTCCAATTTAAATCTTACAAAGGACTTTTATCTTTCAGGATTATGAAACCTACCTCTTCTACCCATCCTCTTAAGGCTACAGAAACTAATTATGGCATGTAGAGGGGAGGAAGAGTAAGAATAAGAAAAAGTAAGACTTGTAGATTTCCCTTCCATATTCCTGCTTTTGGAAAATCATTTTATTTTACTGCCAGCTGAAAAGGAAATTTCCAGAGATTATGAATTTATTTCTTAACCTAAAGCATTAACACTATCAAGCCAGCAAATGATTAAAAAAAATTGTTAGTTTTAATTTACTTACTGCTTTGTCTTCTTTGTAAGGCTCTTTAATACTTAGTACTTGCCAAGCCTCAGATCTGTCTATTTGCTCTTATTCTTTTTTTAACATTTTTTATTGATTTATAATCATTTTACAATGTTATTTGCTCTTATTCTTGATGCTGGCTCATTTGCTTTTATTTGCAACAACCATGAAATCAATGGCTGCAGCTCTGATATTATTCATGGCTCCACCTACAATTCAAATCCCTCATCCTTATTGATATTTCAGTTGCACTTAGATACACATTACAGGAAGATTAATATTTTTAAAACTAAGCTATGAAATGTTTCTTCTCACAGCTACTACTCTTTAATTTCCTTATCCCTGCAGTGTATTGTTAACATCTTCCAATTTTCCTATAGTCATAGCTGTTCTGTGTGTGTTCTCCCCTTTGGACAGGATTATTCTTTTTGGAATGGTGGTCTCTGCTCAATGTAGCCTGCCTTTTTAGAGGACATGAGAATGTCTTTTGAAAAGTTATTCTACAATATAGCTCTCTACCAGAGGAATTACTGATGTGTGTTCTTTGAATAAGTAGTTGAGTGCCTAATGTGTGCCAGATACTCCGCTAGTTCTAGGTAGGTCAGAGTAAAAGGCATGATAAATCCAGAATCTTACCTTCTTAGCCTATATATAACCTAAAGGAGATATTAATACATACATACGTGCTTGCAAACTTTGATAAGAGCCATGAAGAAAATGTGTAGGGGACAAGAAGGATGAATACCATAGGAGTAAAAATTAGATTTTTAGGTCAGTAAATATTTCTGTCTCCAAATTCCTACAGCTCTGTACCATATCTCTGTACTTCCTGCATTGCTTGATGATTTTCTGATATTGCAGTTTTTTTTCTTGCATGTCCAAAAATCTTGGCTTCTATATTTGGAAACAAAGATCAGTTGAATGGTCTCTTAACATAAAGCTCACTTTTTCAGAAATCAATTTGGGTAGAGGGTTTTTTCAGCATGAGTGCAGGTTATGAGCTGAGTATGTATTGAAGGAAAGTCAGTACATGTACAACAATTTGACTCATATCCATCCTAGAATTATTTTCACCTGTCACTGTTGGAGTGACAGGCCATTAAATAATAGTGTGCAGCACTTTCTTCCCTTCCTGATAATGGATTTCCTTCTTGCTTCCTGAGGTTGGGCTCAGAATATCTGGGATTTCCTGGAGCATGTGTATGATGTGCAGGGGTTACTGAATGGCTCATGTACATTTAATGAGGACATGTTGAGTGTCAAGAACAGATTAACTTTGAGATATTTGACAGCTAAAAGAAATGTTTTTGTATAAAAAAGTGCTAATTACCTTATCCTAATTCAGACAATAACAAAATTACAACTTGATATCTCAGAAATAGTACCAGTAGGAGGAGAATCAAAATCTAAATGCAGTGTCAGTGGGACAGCATTTTTGTCTCAAGTTGTATGTGACTTCATTTATGACTTGTCTTAGTTTTTGCATTTGTAAAATAGAGATGAAAACATATTCTTTACTCATTACTTATTCTCATTACTTTACTTAAATTACTTTTTCAAATGTTTCATCTTATTTGTATCTGATTCAGAGATGAGCTCTTACCCTCATTTTTAATCTCATAAAATCCTTTATTCCCTCTAAAAAGATCAATTTTTCTTCTATTAATTTCCTTCTCCATTGTATTTCCCACATTACTATTTGATTTTTCATCTGCTATGTATCTTTGCCTGTTGAATAGGGGACAAACTTAATTGATACTCCTTCCCCAACAAAAGCTAAATAATTTTCGCAACATAACGTGTTTAATAATTCAATCCTTTTTAAATGATTTGCGATGCTTCCTTTATCACTTACTGAGATTTTATATATACTGTGATCTGTTATAAAGCTATCTGGTCCATTGATCTATTTACTTTACAATAGTAGCAAGGATCTTAGCATTTTGTGAAGTTTCTAACAGAATTTTAAAAAATAATTAATTATAGTGCTTTATGAAATTGGAGTAAGGGTTTGTTTTGGCCTATTTAGAGAAAAGGATATAAAAGTGGAAGGATCTTTATAGTCCAGTGCACTACACCCACAGGGTGGCTGAGCAACTGAACACAATCCTGAAGTATCTTAAAGCAGATGTTGTGTCTATGATAGTATGTATAAACTGTTAGAACTTGCTTTCAGCATTTTACAGTTGAAACGTGATCATCTAGACAAGTAAAACATTTGTTTCAAGTAAGTAGCAGAAACAACAGGTCCTCCAGTGTCGAGTATTGTGCTTTCTGTCTATAAATAACTAATGGGTTTTGACCCACAGTCTCTCTCTATATACAGATTCCTGCCTAGCTTGTTACACGGTCTAGAGCTTAATTTCTACATCTCTGCTCCTACGTAAATTCACATGGCCATACATACACACTTAAGTACAAACACACTACTACCCTTGATCAAGTTAAAATCCATTCATACAGGGCAGTTGATTCTCAGACAGTGGATTTGAGGATATTTTGACTGATCCACAACAGAAAATGCATTTCACATCGGGAACCTAGCAGAGGTATGCAAGTGCACAATTATCCGTGTGTGTGTGTGCGCGCACATGCGCACGCCCTGTGTAGGATATAGACTATAACCAAATGTATCACCCTTTATAAGAGTACATTTTACTTTCACAAATAGTACATCTTACGTATCAGTGATACATTCAAATATAGTCTATTATATTTTTATCTTCCTTGTTTGTGTTCTACTTAATTTTTAAAAACTTGCTGGTTGAAATTCACCATATTTTAAGGACTTCATAATCCACTAGTGGGTTTTGACCTACAGTTTGGAAAACATTGATTTAGGAAGTGGTTATCAAGTATCCAAGTGAACATTTCATCAAGAATGTTGCTTTCTGTTATGTTCTGTAAAGTTACTTGGACTCCTGCCTTAGAAAAGCACACAGTGTTTTGACCAAACTCTGAATGTTCCACATTCAAGTAAGAGTAAGGGATAAAGTTTCTGCTTGCTGAAAGTGGGTTAGTTCTTTCCTGCACTCATTACATTTGCCCTTTTTTTTTTTTTGCTCCATTTCCAATCAATGCCTTATATGTTCACAGTTTATTTTTTAGCTCAAAATAAAGGCTAAAAAGGAATGCTGCTCAGGAGTGACAAGTATCATATTAAAGAAAGTTCTTTGAAGTGTTTATGACCACCAGCAGCAGCATAAAAATAATTTGCACATTTTCTGTAATGTGAAAACTTTGAGGCATCCTCAGCTTTCTTGAATAAAAATAATTGTTTTAATTTTTAAAAACTTTAAAATAAAACTGGGCTGAATAACTGCTTAGTCATATTCCTTCTCTTTCAGCTGCCATTTGTTCTACCTCCATTTTGTCTTGCCATTTTCACTTAATCTGTCCAAATGAGAACCTGTATTTCATGAGTTTCTACCTTTCAATGAATCTTTGTAGTCAGCTAAGCAGATAAGGCCAAGGTGATAAGTGCAGTCAGGATTTTTCAGTTTTGTTAGTTCTATAAAAATGTGCCATCTTATTTGTATCTGATTCATAGATGAGTCTTACCCTCATTTTTAATCTTATAAAATCCTTTATTGCCTCAAAAAGATCCATTTTTCTTCTATTAATTTCCTTCTCCATTGTATTTCCCACATTACTATTTGATTTCATCCGCTATGTATCTTTGCCTGTTGAATAGGGGACAAACTTAATTGATATTCCTTCTTAACAAAAGCTAAGTAATTTTCCCAGCATATGTTTAAGAAGTCAATCCTTTTTAAATGATTTATGATGCCTCCTTTATCACATATTAATATTTTTGTATATACTACAATCTGTTATAAAGCTGTCCATTCCATTGATCTCTTCATTTTTGTACCAATACTAAATAATAGTGATTATTGAAAATGTGATTAAATATTTGGTAGGCAAGTGCTTGTCTAGTTGTCTATTTTCTTACACTAGTATTTATTAGAAGAAAAAAATTGCAACCAACTAATTTTTATTAATTCAACTCATTCATTAACAAGCATTGTTCAGACATTCATCTTGCAAAACTAAAACTCTGTACCTATTAAATAATAACATCTCATTCCCCCAGCCGACGACAACCACCATTCTAATTTCTGTCTTTATAAATTTGATTACTCTAGGTTCCTCACAGTAATAGGAATTATACGATATTGTCCTTTTATGACTGGCTTATTTTGCTTGTGTGATGTCTTTAAGGTTCATCTATGATGTGTCAGAATTTCCTCCATTTTTATGGCTTATTATGATCCCATTATATGTATGTATGTGTATGTGTGTATATATACACACGTAGTCTGTTAATCCTCCACCTATTTTTAACATATCTTTTTGCAGGACACAAACTCCTAACACTTATGAAGGCAAGAACCATGTCTGTTGTGTATAATATTTTATTTACATTATCTTGCCTCTGTTCAAAAGTAGTTGCTCAAAAAGTAATTTAAGTAGAGTAATGAATATAGTAGATTTTAAGTATGAGAATGTTATGTAGGAAAGACATGAGCAAAGCTATGATTGGGAGGGGGATGGATAATGGCCACTATTACACTGGAGTCAACACTCTCCGAAGGAGAAAGGTCAGTGGAAGAGCTGGGTTTGCTTTGATGGAGAATCACAGGTTTATAGTATGTAAGATTAGTTTGTTCTTTCATCTTTATTTCTGCAAAAGTCAAAACAAAGAGGAAAAATTGTAGCATCACAGTATGAGGGTATGATTTGTTGTAGCTTGTAAGATACCTTTTATTTATTTCAATAAAATACCACTCATGCTGATGCATAAACATTACAAAGGTCAGTATACAAAACTGTCATTAATTTATTTATACCAACTCGTAATTACTGTACCAGTTAGTCTAAAGGGGAAAAATGTCACCATTTAAATAGAGGAAATTCAAAAGTTGAAACAGTCATAGAAACAGAAAATTCTGTCCTTAACTTCTACAGTTTAATCAGATATACAGCCAATATCAGGTTACTTTAATTTCTGTGTATATATATATATGTGTGTATATATGTCTATCTATATATAGATATTATATACTGTACCCACATTTATATATTTTATGTAGTCTGTTTTGTTCTTCATGCGTCTAGATAGAGGTTTATCAACTGAATCGACCTTTTCAAACAACAAGCTTTTTGTTTCAGTAATATTTTATTGATATTTTTATTGTTTTACTGTTTTCAATTTCATTGATTTCTGTTACTATCTTTATTCGTCTCTTTTGTTAACTTGCTATTTACTTTGATTTTCTTTTCCTAATTTATTGGGTGAAAATTTAGATTATTGATGTGAGGAGTATTTGTACTTTCAAACATCAGCATGTAATGCTATTCATTTCCTGCTAAGCCCTGCTTTTTTCCCGTATCCCATGCATTTTGATATGCTTCAGAATGCTTCTTAGATAGTTCAAAATATGTTTTCTTTTTGAAATAAGTAATGTTTATTTATTTAAATAATGTTTTCTTTTTGAAAAAAATAATTTCTTTTTGAAACAGCAGGTTGTTTTGGAGTACGTTGCGTAATTTCCAAATGTTTGGGAATTTTCCACATCTCTTTCTGTTACTGATTTCTTTTTTCATTCCATTATGACCAGAGAAAATATTTTGTATTGTTTTTGTTGCCCTACTTCAGTTCTGCACCAGAAGAGACTTTCTTAGCACTCTGCCAGATTTTCTGTGGACATCAGTTGGGTTTAGTGGAGAAAAAGCCTGCAAGAGGGTATGAACTTCACCTAATTCTGCTTTCCCAGGGAGCTCACTATCTCTCAGAGAGAACACTCCATTTCCATTAATTTGCCAGTCACTAGGTGAACACTCCTCCTTGGTGCCTGGCTGTTTCTTCACCCAGTAAGCCAGTAATCATGTCTTATCACTCCCTGCAGACTCCTGTCCCTTTTCGATTTTGGAGTGGTTGAATACTCTGAGTTCTCAGCACTCTGATAGAGGTCAAGAAAATTTGTGAACTTGCTGTTTGTCTGGCTTTTGTAGTCCTTATACATCATTCAGAGTTTGGAGGTTTTCTCTGTCTCCTAGTTTATTCAACATATAGTATTTTTCAATTTTCATATCACATTGTATTATTTCCAAAAGAATCACAGAAGATTCAAAACTAAAATGCCCCATATTTTCATAAGCTTAATTTTTCAGGGAAATTTTTTAAAATCCCTTTATTGCATGAAGTATTTTCCTATAATCTCTTAAAAATTACTTTTTAGCTTCAGTTATATCCACATTACATTGTCATTGCTTTTCCTCATTTGCCATTTTTTAAGTGGCTGCACAAAGCTTAGTCAATTTGCACTTCTTAGAGCAGTTGCTTCAATGAAGTAGAGAAATCTCTTGTTAAAAATCAAAAATTATTAAAATATTACAGGTTAACTATGGCTATTGTAATTTCAGATAAATATTTGGAATCAACTCTAGAATATATATTTACAGAGTGTTCTCTGTGTCTCAAATATCAGTTTCTTTCTCCTCCAGAACCTGGAAATACAGTTGAGAGAAGACATTTAAAGAGTCATAATAATGTAAAATATAAAATTTCTTTGTACATCTTTTGTCTCTTACATCAAAATATTTTCTGATTGTCGAGCCATAGTGGAAGCCCTCTTACCAAGTTAAATGTAATCTTACTGGATAAAATTTCTTTCTTACTCTAAATTTCTTTGAAATTCTTAATGAGGAATGCATCCTGGTACTCCTATTTCTTTTATTTAAAAAATCTTCTAAGTTATTTATTGTTTGCTTCTTTCTTACACTTATTGGGAAAAAATAAAGTGTGTCACTACTTGTTTATTATTTTTTTACTTTCCATTAGTATCTGATCATAAGCCAGTTAAAGTATTTTTTGCTATTATACAATTTAGTGTTTTAAATTAAAAGTTCCTTAGCTTCAGGAAAAGCTGATTATGATTAAAATTTTTACTTTTTAATACAAACTATGTTTTTAACTTCAATTTTGAGACACTTCAGTAGTATTTATTGATTTTTTAAGTTATTGTTACATGTCACAAGGATGTAAGACTCGATACTATGTAACTCCTAGAAGAAAACATAGGCAAAACACTGATATAAAGCACAGCAATATTTTTTTGGATTTGCCTTCTAAAGTAAAAAAAAAAAAAAGCAAAAGTAAACAAATGAGACCTGATTAAACTTAAAAACTTTTGCACCTGGCTTGTTTCCCTGTCTTTGATTTTCTTCAGTTTGAATGTGATGTAGCCAGATAGATCTTTCAGTATTCATCTTGTTTACTGTTCTCTGAGCTTACTGGATCTGTGCTTCAATGTCTGTATTTAATTTTGGAAGGTCTCAGTCATTATTTCAAATATCTCTTTTGTTTCTTTATCTTTCTTCTTTTGGCATTATCATTGTATGTATGTTTCACCTTTTGTAATTGCTTCAGCACCACTTCTACCCTCATCATAAATACTCAGGTTTTATAGCTCTTATTTCTGCCCTGGTTTGGCTGGTTTTGTCTGGAATAGTGATAGCTATGCAGTAAGAATTTAGGGTCTCAATACATATCTAATATCTGTATCAACAACCAAGTTCATAAATGCCTCAAGTATCTAATGCAGCATTAATAACATTTAGACTTTTAATAGAATTTAGAGTTAGTTTTACTTTCTTAAAATGTAGGTGAAACAATGTATGTTCAGCTAGCCATATTCATTTTTCTTCTGGAAGTACTGGAAGACTGTATTTAACAACCTCCTTCTAGTCAGATGGAGCCATGTGCCTATATTCTGGCCAACAGGTATGATTCAGGCCAACTGCATGTGTCACATCCAGCCTTAGGAAACCCTGTGCTACCATCCATGTACTCTCTCTCTTTTGTTCTCACTACTTCCTCCATTCTTGTCAGAATCAAAGGTCCCTAGGATGGCACAGCTACGCTTGTTAAAATGGGGATGCCCAGGAGAGCACTAACCCACGTTGGACTATGATGTGAGTGAAAAATACACATATATTGTACTAAGTCACTAAGACCTTGTGATTATTTTTTAGTGTAACCAGTGAACATTTCTTTGGTGAAAACGGAACTTTCAACTCTTTAAGTTCAGAAAGCTGAAAACTTTGGGCTGTGTTTTATCCCCAAAGCAACATTCCACCAATTTAAAAACACACAGAACTGAGAGGTGTCTGTGGCCATTATAATCCACACTTACTAGCAGTCTGTCCCCAACCTTGGTAAAGTGAATATTTGTGGTACCAGGGAAAACTGAGGTTCAAGTGACTCTCAATTTCTTAGCAAGTCAGAGAGTACATTAGCCATGAGAGCTAAGTTTCTTCTCTGCCTTATCTTTTGTTTCTGCTGAATGTGTCTTCACTCTTTATCCTTAAAATTCATCTTCTGCTTCGAGAAAGGCAAGATTAGCGAGCAGGGTCCAATTCCATTGTTTCATATGTGAACAGATCTTACTCCTCAATCACACAACTGAAAACCCGTCATGTAGTACTGTTGCTAAACACACCTGTTTCATGGAGAATGGCGTTGAGGGGCCAGGATATTTTTTAATGGGTATTTTTTTTTTTAGGATACAACAGTAGTTTAAATAGTTTCCACAAAACAGTTTAGTTTTAATACTTCCTTTTGTCATATTTAAAAATTCTAAAGCTTATTTTCAGATACACTTCTGAAATGACTGCAAATCTTAAGAGTTGCATCACTCAGTATTAGTGAGATGAGTGACTGTGCAGCTGTAATAAGTATGGTAATGATACATTCCATTAGCATTGTTTGAACCACTGCAGTAACATTTGTCAGCATTTTTTAACTCCTAAACTCCAAAGTTAATAATTCTTCCAAGGTTTTTTTCTTTTTTGTCTTTGCCTGACTTGCAAAGCATGTCGTTCCTTTAATTCCTCTATGAGATGACTTTTCCTTATTGTTATTGTAAAGAAAACAATTTTTTTTAAACCAAAGTGTACTTAATCTGAAGACAGCTAGGAGTCATTACTGACTGTTAAGGTTTAAACGTTATCATCCTTTACTTTAAAAGTGATGCTTAATTTCTTTTCAGATCTTAACTGAATCTAAAAACATTCCAGCTAAACTACAGTTTATTGGATAATTCTGAAAATTATACCATCTAGCCTAGGATCTGTGACATTTCAATAATATTTCCCTATTCTTCTTCTCATGTTTATATTAGACTACATACTTTGTATACAGGTTAACTATTGCTCTGTCATTGAATATTTCTTTAGAAATAAGTGAACAGTTTTGGAGAATCTAAAAACTAACCCAAATACTGCAGTGTGAAGTTTGGTTTTTTAGCCTTTAGAAAGAAAATATGACTTTTGTTTCATTCAAATTAAATCCTTATCACAACAATTTTTAAAATTTGATCATGTTTGTAATGAAAATAAATTGTTGGACTCATTGCTTTAAAGAACTTTTGTTCACATATGGTGCTCACATGAATCAAACAGTAAAAGCATATCACTTTAATACTCTTGAAACTTTTTTATTTAGAGATAAGAATATGTGTTGAAAAAGATGTAGACTAGACGGAAAAGTCAATGGGAATTATTTAATACAACATTTTGGGGAGACCTAGAGATTATTTTAAATCTGCAAATCATAAACCTCACATAAGAATAAGCTATCATCTGTTTTACTTGCTTCAATGATTTTGCTTTCAAAAGTCTCTGGCCACAGAGCGTATTTTGTGTGTGAAAGAATCACAACTGCCGATTCTCCTTCATTGTGAGGCGTAGCTTGCTGAGTTTCTTTTAATCTTTCCTACTGTACGACTTTAAACTTTATTGCTTTCAACTACCCTTTGAAAAAAGTTAGCTTTAGATCCTTCAAGCTTTCTTCTTTCTTTCTTTCTTTCTTTTTTTTTTTCCTGTTCAGTTGAATGTTTTAATGTGAGCTGCATTGTCATTTGTTGAGTCTGCCCTTGTAGAAATCCTATTAGCTTTCTGAATGAGGATATTCACGTAGGAGAGAAGTAAGCACCATAAACTCAGTGAAATCCGTTTGGCTCCTCTCCTGGGCTAAGGCTGCTCCTCTCTTTGTTTTCGACCATAGCACTCGTCCCTGCTAGTGAATTGATTGTCATCCTTTGTTTTCGTCAGAAAACCTTTCCCAGAAACACTATGTTGATAGTAGGGACCTCATTTCTTAAATTCTTGTCTCAGTTTCTAACAGCTTTCTGGACCTGGATGGCTACAATAACAAATGCAAGTGTGTTCAAGACTGATCTTTATTTTCTCCCCTTATCTGTGCACACCACATCTGCTATTGCATTGCATTTCAGAACCTTACTGTTCATTCCATCTCATTTTGGATTCCTTCATATCCTTCACTATTTATGTTCAATCTCATAAAAATCTTTGCAATTTTGTTCCTTCTATTCACCTCTCACAGGACTGCCTTTGCGTAGAGCCTTATCACTTGTCACTTGAACCGTAAAGCTATCTGCCTTACGTCTTATCTCTGCCATGCTCCTTCCAATTTACTTTTCACAATGCCGCAAGAGTGGGAATTATAGCACATCAAGTTTTTATCATATTGTTTCATTGCTTCTTCTTGTTTAGTGTCCTTGTCGTTTTCACTCCCCAAAACACACTTTCATTATACCAAATCTGTAATCCTTGTAGCAGTATTTCCTCCTCTTACACCTTTGTGTGTGCTCTTTCCACTACTTGGAATGACTTCCCCCTTGTCCACCTGTCACCAAGTACTACTTCTTCAAGACAGCTCAAGTTACCTTCCAGGTAGTTAACCTTCCCTACCTCTGTGTTCTGGGTTATGTATACAAAACAGGTATCAGTAAGGTTCACAAAGAGAAAAGATAATACCCCCAACAATCGTTTTTGGCCCTAAACTTTTTTTTTTTTTTTGGCTTTGGGCTTACAGGAGAATGCTACTAAAATTAGAGTAATTAGCATGAAATGATAATATGCAGCCTGATAGATATCAAGGGGGCATGTGTGTAGTAGAAGCCACTCATTTATAAATAAACCGAGAGTGTGTAGGTTTAATAGGTCTTTACAGGTTTACTCGCCTTTTTGTTTGCTGTTTCCTGAAAAACTGGTAGTGATTTCTTTTTTGTTAAGAGAAGATTATGTAACTTTCTCAAATATATCAAATAACTGGGTATGGGAAACAAAAGAGAAGAAACTTTAAATTTCTTCACTGAAAATAATGAGTAAAACATTGATTTAATATAGTTTTATAGTAATATACTGAAATGTGTCCATCTATAGAACACATCAGTCAATATTTCTCATCATGATTTCCCTCTTAAAATTTAGAAACAGGAAGTATTGAGAATGGTGAATGGTGGTTACTCCTTACTGTTCCTTTGTTGCTTCTTGAATTGGAGTCAGTGATTTATCCATCTTTTTCAGAATTTTATGAGGTGGGTGCCAATTAAAAATAAAAGTACCTGAGTCCCGTCTTATTCTTATTAAATGAGTCTCTGGGAGTTGGGCTACTTTGATTTTGTACATTTACGAGCTCTGATTCCAGTGCATTCTGAAACTCAAAAGCCAGGCATCTAGTCCATTTGTTTAGTGATTCTGTCTCTTGGTCTTTGCTTGAAGACTTCCACTGGTATGGAACTCCAAATTTCTGAAGACAGTCCATTTAGATTTTTGTCAATGATAGTGTACATTGTATGTAATAAAATGCCCGTTGCTTTAGTGTTCCATTGGTTCCATTTTGACAGTCAGATACACCCACATAACCATCACCTACAAAAGATAAAGAACATCTCCATCATCCCAGAATGGTCATTCATACCACCTTCTATGCCATCCCTTTCCCTCAGAATCAGCCTGTTTATATCTTCTGTTACCTCATGTCAGTTTTCTGGTTCTAGAATGCCAAGTAAATAAACCTTAAAAGTATTCTCTTATATTCAGGTCCTGTTGCTCAGCTTAGTATCTGTAAGATTCAGCCATGCTGTTGAGTGTATCCAAAATTCATTTACTTTTGTTTCTTGGAAATACTCCCTTGCACAAATATACCAAAATTTCTTCATCTGTTCACTTGTTGATGGGCATTTGAGCTTTCCCCCTTTTTCTGATTATTGTGAATAATCCTGCTAATCTAGTCTTGTAAAAGTCTTTTCGTAGACGTAGGTTTTCATTTATTTTGGGTAATTAGTTAGGAGTGGAATTGCCAGGTCACATATGTTTAACTCTATAAGAACCTGCAAACATTTTTCCAAAATGGTTGTACCATTTTACACTCTCACCAAAAATGTACAATGGTTCTAGCTGCTGCCCCCCAACACTTGGTGTTATTGGGATTTTTATATTAGGAAACCACTGAGGTTTAAATTTGAGTTTCCATGATCCTAAAACTTAGTACCTTTTCATATGCTTATTGTTTTTTTATATATCCCTGGTATGTGTGTATGTAACGTCTGTTCACATCTTTTGCCAATTTTTAAGTGGGCTTTTGGTCTTTTCATTTTTGATTTGCAAGTTTATTTACATTTTGCTGAAATCTCAGTACTCAGTTGTGAGAGACTTGGATGTATTACGTAAGTAATACCTGGCATTTTTTATTTTATAAAATTGTTATGATTTTGCTGTATTTATTCTTGTGTGATGAAAACGTACACATTATACTCAATTCATGCATAAAGAAATTAAAGCAAAACATCCTATAAATATTTTTCAAGGCACAAGGGGACAAATAATGTGATTAACTAAAAATTGGATGCGTTAAAATCTGTTTGAATCTTACTCATGATTTACTGCCTCAAAACATGTTATATGTCCCCATCCCTACTTATTGAAAAACAATTTTAAAATCCTATTCAGCAAGCATTTGTACTATATTGGCTAAATTTGATCAGTTTGGTTTGTCTCTTTACAAAATAGCCTTGAGAGATTAAAACCAGGTTATCTTTGTTTTGTAAAGAGAGGAGTTCTGGAAAGGCTTGATTGTTCGTTCTTGTAGAATCCTGAGTGACAGTGTCTATGCATTGACCTTTCGGTGCTGACATCTTAGAGCCCTGGACCCTTTTTTGCCACTTTCCTAAGGTGTCGGGTAGGGGAGTCATTGCTCCTGTCTGATGTGATACTTGGCAGTCATTCTCTGCTGCCTGAAAGAAACAGCTTAGAGCATGAAAATCTAGTTGGCTGACTGGGGGCATCAATCCTAGATCATCATTCTCTTTGCTTTCTGGGTCTGGAATTCCCATGGCAAATCTTCCAGGTATACAGTCAATTAATAACATGAGCTTGCCAAACTGCAGTAAAAGGTACTTAACCCTGGCCTCTAACATTTAATTTACTGCTCTTATTGATCTTCAACAAACACTTTTCCATATGCATTTACTGAAGATCTATTTTGTGCACAGTACTCTGGGAAGCACTAATTCCCCCAGAGGCCATCCTGATGCAGTATCTAGCAGTGTTGTGTGTATCCAGTCAGTTAACTTACATATGGACATGTTTAAACTGGTGCTCATTGACTCTCAGTTCTGAGTATATAGCAGCCTGAGTACCCCAAAACCCTTTACTACAACTTTAGAAATATGTTGGCTAAAGAAAATAATCCTTTTAGATTATTTTCAATATATTGTTAGACTCACAAGAAAGAAAAATGATCAGGTGTCAGAAACTAAAAGGAAATAATCATCAGAGCAGCTGATTTTAAAAATGACCCTGAATCTGCTGCCACAAGGGTGGTGATAGCTGTGTGGTAGTTGTTCTTGGTAACCAGACTCTTAGGAAGTAGGAAGCTCACCCAAGGATGGGAGAGGAGGCCAAGCACCCACTGAATGTGGGGAGAAAGACCTGAGGCCCCACATGAAGTTTGGGTTTTTAAAAAATGGCACATTTGTAAACAGTGGACTAGGAAAATTTCATTCCATTAGTGTAGGAACAAAGAATTGATTCTCTCTCAGTGCTGGTGCAGGAGTCCTACATTGAAAAACAAAGTAAAATGAAAAAGGACTCACTAAATGCAGTAAAGTACTGGGTATTAAAAACATAACATCATAAATCAACTGGAAACAGTAGGAAAAACTGTAAGTCAATGATAGTATTTAAGACCATTATTAAGCAGTATGAGCACTACAACTAATTGTTGAGCTGGAAATATTTTTTATTTGGCTTTCTGGCATATATTTAGAGTGGTTCATGGTCATTTCCATACCTAAACAATAACTTACTTTGCTAGCACTGGAATAGCCTCAAAGAATGTTTCTAGTACTCAGTATACTGACTTGTGGCTTCATGGCAAAAGGTGCAGGGCCAGAGGGAGCACAGGGGTACAAGGACATCCTGTGTCACATGTCCCAGGAGTATATGGGCAGAGAGAGAGAAACAATGTTTGAAACAGATGAAGCCAGAAATAAGTATGTGTAAAATTCCTCCAGGGATCACCTGTGTCAAATCGTAAACAGAAGGTTCAGACCCCATTAAACCAATACAGGCATTCCCTCTTAACAGGAATATACTCAATCACATAGTGTATAAACATACCAGAGCTTTTCCTCCTTTGTGGTTGAGAATCAATGTGAAATAGAACTTATTAGCATATAGCTGTTTATAGAGCACAAACTAGTAACAGTAATACAGAAGCGAGTGTATCTTTAGGTAGAGTAGCATGCTTTATGCACCCCTGCATACAGGTTGCATCCTACCACATTTGATGCATTTCATTCTGATGAAGTCTGAAGTTAAGTTCCACTAATACAAGACCCTTTACTGTGTCAGAAGTGTTTCAGAGACAAAATCCCTACTCACATGTATCAATAAGTCAAGGTATGTTGGATTAGAGGAATCTGATTACACAAGTGTGTTTACCCCAAAATTGTGGAGCAGCAACTTCAAAATGCATGTGACCTGCCTTTGAGTGCATGATCACTTCTGATTAACTTTGTTTTTATGTCAGTCATGGTTTAATCAGTGAAGTAGAAGCATGAAGCATATATACAATATGAAATTTGTGAGAGGAATTAGAACTTGCATAATTGTTGGAGAGGCTGGTGATATACGGGTCCAAAAATGAAAATTATGAGAGAGAAAATATGAGTCATGGTACAGGTGAACAAATCTGAAAATGAAGCACAGAGAGCTGCTATGGTGGGACGGTGGAGAACAGTACCAGTAGCGGTCCATGGAAGGCTGTTGGCTCTTTGTGACTATTGCTGCTTTAAGTTCACAGTGAAGTGTCAGATAGTGGGCTTGGGTGGGTCATTAGGGCCCACAATGTTAAAGAGAGCTGGTTTTGGAACAGGGAAGAGTAAGGACAAACTGGAACCTGCCTGCACCTCTATGTCTGTCTTTCACAGACTCTACCCAATGGCAGCCTCGGGGGATAATGACTGATACTTCATTTTTGCCTCCCATATTTTGCCAGCCTTCACTTGTGGACATGTCTACTCTTGAACCACACAAAGAAGGAAATTCTGGGGAACGTTGTTCTTGGTGTAAATGAGTTGACAATAAAAGCATCCAAAAAACTGTATATGTTCTTCCTGAATTTTTGACAGGAACAAAATTTATATATTGAAGAAAAAGAAGTATCCTAGCAGAAACCCAAAAAGGTAGAAAATTGAAATATCCAAAAATCTTTTATTATGGCACAAGAGAAACTAGAATTCTGATGGTAGAAATAGTAAAGTTAAGAAAGAGAGTTACAGTTGTTAATCAAATATAGATGAGAAAATGACAACAGAAGGAATAAAGATTTTTAAAAATTAGAACACTCCAAAACAGTACACCGAAAAATGAAGGAAAAGAAATAAAGAAAAGTACAATTTTTACAAATAAGAGAGAATGCAAAAATTTGCAGCAGTTTCATTCTAATGAATTATTTGATTTCCTTTAGTTTTAAAACCTGTAATAATGTTTTAATAATTAGGAAGAGAAATAATTTTATTCAAAACTGAGGCAAGACAATTTAGTTTTCATAATACAAAAATCATAATATGACCCTCTAGATTGGGTATTAAGGTAAAAACTAGTTAGTGAATATTGTTGATTAAAAACATATCTAAGATTAGTAATTAAACAAGAAAAATGTAAATGTACAAGACCTCATGTCTTGTATATGAAAGAAAATGATAGATATTTCCCCAAATTTTACAACGATCTTAGCATCAAATTACATTACCTAGTACAAGTTGTAAAGCTGGAAGTAATTATGCTAAATTTTTATGATAAAAAGTGTTTAGTTCTGCCATTAAAAGATTTAATTATTTTAATATTTTTATCATTTAAAAAACTGCTGTGAGACGAATAGCTGATGAAGCAATGAACAGCCAGAGGAAGGGTATAGCTCAAATGGTAGAATGCATGTTTAGCATGCACGAGGTCCTGGGTTCAATCCCCAGTACCTGCATAACAACAACTAACAAGAAATAAACTGCCAAAAGTACAAGAATAAAAGTATTAGAGCTGTATTAGGCAGCTAAGTAATAAAGCATATTTTTGTTCTTGTGTCTTGTGATGTGTATGGTAGTTGCCACATTTTAAAAAGTATAACTTGCTATCATTTCCTTTTGCATGACCAGTAAATGTTAACTTTCATACCTTTTGCCTAAGTAATTCTACCTTTCTATGCTTTTTGCAGTGTCTGTCCCCAACCCACAGACTTTCATAGAATTTGGACATAGTTACCTTTTCTTTGAAAAATGTATGCAAGATTTGTGGAGATCTATTTTACTCAGGTCTGAGTCATGTTAATCTTAGGAGCAGATATTTAGGGATACAGAGGGTGTTCTGCTACCTCTGAGTGCCAGATGGTGAATAACAGGAGTTATTCAGGTTCAGGTTGTCATGCAGACCCTTTACAGGTGCAGGTCAAGTCCTTGCCTTTACTTTACTCAGGCCTGTCTTGGTTCTCCTGGGTTACTGGAATAAAGTGACACAAACTAGGTAGTTTAAACAATAAAACTGTGCTGTCTCACAATTCTGGAGGCTGGAAGTTGATCAAGATGTCATCAGGCTTGATTCCTCCAGAGGGTTGTGAGAGAGAATCAGTTCCATGCCTCTCACCTGGCTTCTTGCAGTTTGATGAATTTTGGCTTCTTTGGTTGGTAGAAGTGTCACCCTGATCTCTGCATTCACCTTCATATGATGTTCCTTACTGCCATGTGCATGCCTGTGTCCAAATTTCCCCTTTTTATAAAACACTAGTCATGTTGGATTAGGGGCTCATCCTACTCCAGTGTGACCTCGTCTTGCTTAACTCACTACCAGCAATGACTATGTCCTAAAGCGGTCATGTTCTGTGGTGCTGGGGGTTAGGATCTAACATAAGAATGGGGATGGGGGAGCAGTGTTCAACTCATAACAAGGTATAAAAGCAGTGCTGTGTGGCAGTAGAGAGCAAAGAAAAACAGTTGAACAGAATGGCATCTTCTGCATGAAAGACAGGAGTAGGGGGAACCTTCTTTCCTGTATTTCTTGAATGAGCCAATGCCAGCTAGGAAATACAGAAAACTGACACCTGACTCAGCCAATGTTGGTAGGAGGGTATTAGAGGGAGGCCTATTCATATGATTTAGGTAATTTAAGAAATGAGACTTCGGTTGTATTCTTAATATAATTAAATGAAAACATATAGGAAATAGGAACTTCCATTGTGAATATAAAGAGAGAAGGAAAGTTTACAGAATGCCTAAGTCAGAATTCAACCGGAGAAGCAAAATAAATAAGTGTGTATAAAGCATTTGTATTATTCTAGGCATAGTAGTTTAGGCAGAAGCATCACTGGAATGGAAAGAAAATCTGTATCTGGAGTGACTGTCTGTTTCAGTAAAAATAAGGTGCTGCCCCATCCATGATGTAAGCAGTTCAGTGTATTCAACCTACCACCAGGTAGCTGGCTCTTTACCTTGAGAAATGGTGCTATATACAGGATCAGGGTTGGTACCTGCTACTGGCAGATTGGGCACTCAGTGATGGCTGTAGTCAGGTTGGTCTTGGTGGGTAAAGTTTTGTTTCTGTTGATTAACTTACACTTACTGGGACTTCAATCAGATCTGCAAAATCCCTTCACACTAGCACCCAGATTAGCGTTTGCTTGAATAAGTGAGAGAAGATGTGTATATGCAGCAAAAAAATCTCTACTTCTCCTTCATTTACCAACTTCATCAAAAGAGCCTATCCTCTGTAGCCCACTCTACCTAGAAAAACAGTGAAAAAAAATTCTGAGGACTTTAGCTCAACCTAGCCAAGTTGACACATCAAAAGCCATCACATATAATAGGATCATATTACTCTTGAGTAGAAAGTATACAGTTTTTCTTTGTGGTTCTCTGTATTATCCAACTTTTGAAATATATACGTAAATAATACAACTTCCAAAAACTGGAAACTACCTTAGAATTTATTAAATGTTAATATTATTTGAGAAACCGTACAAAAACACATACAAATGACCAAGAGACAATTAAAATATTTAATTTTACTATTAATCACTATTAATTTACTATTAATCACTATTATTCTATTTAAACATACAAATGAAACTGTAAATGTATTTCTGGTTACTATTAATCACTATTATTCTATTTAAACATACATATTATTCTATGTAAATGTATTTCTGGTTATAGTTATCAAGAAAGTCAAGTTTAAGAAAAGAATATCTATTAAAATTAATGAGGAAATGGTCACTTACTCCTTTTGTCATAGAATCCTGGAAAGGGTACAAACTATATTTGGAAGTGTGTGTGTGTGTGTGTGTGTGTGTGTGTGTGTATGAATCAATACTTAGAAAAGGAGCAGTGTGTTATTCTTTGAAATAATGAATGGATGTGCAATATTATCCATATAGAAATAATGTACATATCCATAAAATTATAATAGTTATATTTGAAAATATTAGTTATTGTCTATATATAAAATATCAAAAATGATTCTGTTACTATTAAACTCCCTTTACAAATGCATTTTCCTTAGGTGTTATCTAGGAAGGAGACCCACCAATAGCATAGGCTAAAAGCAATTCATAAAACAGAAGTAGTTTCAAAAAAATCTTTTTTTTAAAATGATGATACAAATGAGCCTTCCAAATCCTATCTTGGACTGAGCTATCTGGAAGCATATTCCTTTCACATTTATTGCTTAAAATAGTATGATGTGTGAAAGGTAAGAAAAAATATTATGTGGGATATGAGTACGTAATAGAAAGTATTAGAAAGGTCGACAAAAATTAATGCCTTGCAGAATATATGAATCTCAACTAGAATATTGAAAATAAATCGTTTAGGTGCTCTTAAGATAAAGGCAATATTATTATGGTACAAATTGAATTTAAAAAACCAGAAGAAATAAAAAATATACTATCAGTTCCCTCACCAGAGGTTTCAGTTACTTTTTTCTATATAACTAAGCATGCCAAAACTTAGTGGCTTAAAACAACACTTTATTATTTTTCATGGTTCTTTGTATTGACTAGGATCGGCTAGGTGGTTCTTGCTTGAGGTCTCTCACATAGTTTCAGTAAGATGATATTTAGGCCACAATAATCTGAAGGTTCACATGGGCTGGATGTTCAAAATGGTGCATTCACAAGACAGGCAATTGATGCTGGATTTTAGGTGGGAACTCAGCTATGACTGGCCACAAACATGCCTACACATGACATTTCCATGTGACTTGGACTTCGCATATCAAGGTCAAGTTCTGATAGTTACTCTAAGGAGGAATGTTTCAAAAAATCGAGAACATTACTTCCATATAAATCTGTTGTTCATGCAAGTCACTAAGACAACCTAGATGAAGGGGAGTAAATTAGGTTCCACATCTTGATGGGGGGATGGAAAGGACACTATTCAGAATGGTGTGTGGGACAGGAGGTATTGCTTTGGCCATTGTTGTAAAATGACATCTGCTACATAACTGTTTCCTCAAAATCAAGTGATCTGATGAAACTTTTTTTTAAATTGATTAAAATTTATTTTTTAATTGAAGTGCAGTTGATTTACAACATTAGTTTTTGGTGTACAGCGTGTGATTCAGTTATACATGTATATATTTTTTATATTTTCATTATAGGTTATTATAAGATATTGAATATAGTTCTCTGTACTATGCAGTTGGACTTTGTTGTCAATCTATTTTATGTATACTGGTTTGTATCTGCTAATCTCAAACTCCTAATTTATCTCTCACCCTCTTTCCCCTTTGGTAAGCATAAATTTTTTTTTTATGTCTTTGAGTCTGTTTCTGTGATATAAATAAGTCCGTTTGTATCATTTTTTAGATTCCACTTTTAAGTGTTACCACATGGTATTTGTCTTTCTCTTCCTGACTTTCTTCATTTAGTATGAAAATCTTTAGGTCCATCCATGTTGCTGCAAATGGCATTAATTTATTTTTTATGGCTGAGTAGTATTCCAGGGTGTGTGTGTGTGTGTGTGTGTGTGTGTGCGCGCGCGCGCGTATAACATTTTTATCCAGTCATCTGTCAATGGACATTTAGATTGTTTCTATGTCTTGAATATTGTAAATAGTGCTGCTATGAACATTAAAATGCATATATCGTTAGAGTTTTCTCCAGATTTATGCCCAGGAGTGAGATTGCTGGATCACATGGTAACTCTATTTTTAGGTTTGTTTTTTTTTTAAGGAATCTCCATACCATTTTCCATAAGGGCTGCACCAAATTACATTCCCACCAACAATGTAGGAAGGTTCTCCTTTCTCCACACCCTCTCCAGCATTTATCATTTGTGGAGTTTTTACTGGTGGTCATTCTGACTGGTGTGAAATGATACCTCACTGTAGTTTTGATTTGCATTTTTCTGATAATTAGTGATATTGAGCATTTTTTCATGTGCCTATTGGCCTATTGGTCTTCATTGGAGAATTCATTATTTAGGTCATCTGCCCATTTTTAGATTGGGTTGTTTGGGGGGTTTTTTATTGTTGTTATTGAGTTTTTTATATATTCTGGAAATTAAGTCTTTGTCAATCACATCATTAGCAAATATTTCTCCCACTCTGTAGGTTGTCTTTTTGTTTTGCTTATGGTTTCCTTTGCTGTGCAAAAGCTTTGAAGTTTAATTAGGTCCCATTTGTTTATTTTTGCTTCTATTTCTATTGCTTGAGTAGATTGCCCTAGGAGAACACTGCTAAGGTTAATCTGCTACATTCTCATTTGTCTCAAGGTATTTTTAAATTTCCTCTTTGATATCATCATCAAACCATTGGCTTTTTAGTAGCATTTGTTTAGTCTCCATGCCATTGTTTTTGCTTGTCTGAGAAATTCTTTATATCTCCTTCTATTCTAAATGATAATCTTGCTGGGTAGAGCATCCTAGTTTTCAAATGTTTCCCTTGAGGACTTTGAATATATCTTGCTGCTCCTTTTTGTCCTGCGACCTTTCTGTAGAGAAAGCAACTGATAGCCTTATTGGGATTCCCTTAGAATTAACTCTTTATTTCTGTCTTGCTGCCTTAGAATCCTCTCTTTATCTTGAACTTTGGGCATTTCAGTTATAATATGTCTTGGTATGGGTCTGTTTGGATTTATCTTTTTTGGGACCCTCTGTGCTTCCTGTAGCTGGATACCTGTTTCCTTCTTCAGATTTAGGAAGTTTTCAACAATAATTTATTCAAATACATTTACAATCCCCTTTTCTTTTTCTTCTCCTTTTGGGATCCTCATTATGCACAGATTAGGATGCTTTATATGAATTTAGGAGTAACAGTTATCTACTGTGGTCTTGAAGGGTGTGTTTACGTGGGAGCCTTGTGAGTGTAATATTTTTGTTGTGAAGACTGTTTTTAGTAGAGATGGCTACTATGTCTTTCCTCTGTGTGTGCTGGCTGTTATCCCTTTGTTGGGGGATGTGATTGGTGGTGTGGTGACCAGAGCCTGCACTGGATGTTGAGTGGTAACTCCTCTTCCATCTGTGATTGTCACAGTCCTGTCAGCAGTATGGTCTCTCTCTGTTCTACCTGCCACCACTTGGCTGCTGCACTCTCCTCTGAGCCTCTGAAGCTCCCTATCTGTTCTGGGTGATCTCTCAACCTTCAAAGGGGGTTCCCAAGGTGAGCTCTTTCACAGTTTCCTCCCAGGGGCACAGGTCTTGTCCTGATTCTTTTTTTTTTTTAATCCTACCTAGTTACACAGTTACTTTTCTTGTAATTTTGCCTGTATGAGATCTTCTGTCAGAGTTCTGTCAGTATTCTGTGAGAATTGTTCCACATGTAGATGTATTTTTGGTGTATTTGAAGGAGGAGGTGAACTCCTCATCCTTCTTTTCCACTATCTTGATCTCCACCTGATGAAACTTTGTATGACATATTTTATATATCAGTTACATCCATATTTTTAATTCACTCATTACTCATCTCAGGCTTTATAATATTTCCCTACATAATCAGTGGCAGACACTTTGACTCCTAATATATTAGTGGCTAAGTCTAGGTCTGTATTTCTAGTTCTAAGCTTTTCATAGATTAACTATTTGAATTTTGTTCTTCATCTCATTTACTTCCCAGTTAATTACAATGAAGAGCTATTGATGTAATTAAACTGGAATAATCCACTTCCTTACTAAGTTAGCTGTTACTTTCTTGTCTCTTTGATTTAACAGAATTACTAACAAGGGTCCCAAGTCTAGTGTCAAGGGTCTAAATCAGATGTTTAATCTGTACTGTAAGTGGAATTCTACAAATCTCAGCAGCTGAGAGCTCCCTTTTGTCAAATACTTTCTTAATAAATACTTCCCTGTAAGTACACCAATGTCCCTCATGAGATGTCGTTATTACTTAATTACCCTGTGCTCAGGGACATGGAGAATGCCAGAGGATGAGCAGAGGCGGAACTGCATGGTGGAACAACCCCAATTTTCTAGGGAGCTTAGTCCTAAGGCAGAGAATATAAGAGATAATCAGTGATAGTTTTTCATCTGCATCAGATATATAAATTAAAATGCAATTGCTGCGATTAAAATGGAGGCGTTTATATTACCATTCTTGGGACTATCGTGTCACATCATGTAATGAAATAATTCATTGTGCTTCTCTTTAACTACCAATTAATATCTGAAAATATAGGGATAGTAGTTATTTAGTGATTCTGGACATAAACATATCCTAAATTTGTCAAAAAATATTTTAGCAAAACATCAGATAGAAAAGTAGACAAGCAGAATATTGATATGTTTACTGATACTGAAAGATGTCACTCTAGGAGACCTGGACCCCTTGGGCTTAAGTAACAAATTCAGGTGATATTTAACAACCCTTGAAGTCCAATGCTTCCTTATAAGCATGCCAGTCACTGAAGATTTATTGCCCTTTCATGTTTTTATGTTTATGTCAGAGAGACGACCTGTCTTTATACTAGTGACTTCTAACACAGGGAAGCTCTAAGAATGTCAAAAGCAGAGTAGAACAGAGAACAGCAGTTGGAGATAATTTCTAGTTGTAATGAACACAGAAAAGTGAAGCAGAAAGGCTTTTGGTTTTTTTAGCCTCACTGTTTGTTTTCTTTTGTTTATTTTTCTGGTCATCAAATCTTATTCCTTCATTACTTTTCATATCTTTCTGGTGCTGGATGTGTTCTTTTCACCTATGTACACATTCTAAGGACACGTGAATTTTAGATTCCAGCTGAAGCAATCCAGTTTTTTTTTAATTTGTTTGTTTGGTGGGGAGGTAGTAAAGGAAGAGCACATCAGAATTCCAATGTATAATTTTAGTCCTCCTCCCTCAATACAATCATAGCAGAGTTAGAGACAGTCTACGAAAGAGCAACAACAAAAGTAAAAGACATTAAAGATATCCATCTAAGGAGAAAGCAGAAGAGTTAGGAGCCATTATCAGAAATAATGAAATATGAAAGGGAAATGATGAAAATCTACAGATTAAGTAAAGGTATTAATATAGTGAACATGTGTTCATTCAACAAATAATAGAACATGAGAGGAATGGCATAATGATCTCTTAATAATTTATCATGTCAAATCCTATGCTACCTAAACTTCCCAAGGCTCATGTCAGGATATCAGAGTATGTCCTTTCAGACCCCTCTTTCACTTGGTATGCGATGAAAGGGAAGCATGTCACTGTCCGTTCATTTCAGTGGAAGGGTAATGTGAAATGGAGAGTGTTGTCCCCTACCCAGTTCTATAAGAATTGAGTCATCAGCCACTGCAGTTGCTGATCTACAATGCACCCTGAAAGGCAGAGATCAGAAATGAAGCACTGTGCTCTGGGAAAACTGGCAGAACAGGTCTTCAGATAGTTAAATATTTTCAGGAGAAATTTTTATGAACCCAGATTCTTGCATCCTCCATACTTAGTAAATCACTAAAACTGTTAACTAAGATATCTGTTCCTCATGACTAGCAGCAGTCTTCTACTGAGATGTGTGCTTGATTGTATGTACCCCTTTGCCAAAATCATATATATACTCTCCTTCCCCCTTATCTCTTCAGAACAGTTTCTCAGAGCTACTGAGAGGCTCTCTCCTGGCTGTAGTCCTCAGTAAGGCACTGAATAAACTGAACTCACAGCTCTTACATTGTGTATCATTTTTAAGTTGACAGTAAGAATGCACAGAACACTAACTTTCCTATGCGAAGTTCTGTCCTCCTTCTACTAGTGACTTATGAACTTCTCAAGATTAATGAAGAGCCAGGGGCCACAAAACCAGTTGTTGCCAGTCTCCTTTGTAAGTGGTCATGCACCTTGCTTTAGAATGTGGGAACAGCTGACATTTATTGTTTGGTTTTTAGCCTTCAGTGTTTCAGCTGAAACAGAAAGAGTGCCATTTTATCATCCTGTTATATGGATATTGCTCCATTTAATGATGGTTAAACTTAAGTTTAGCAGCATTGAGGTAACTTTTTCAAGGTCACACAGCTTATGGGGAAAGAGTTGGAATTCAAAATCATGTCTGTTTGATACTAAAATACATATTTTAAAAATTATACTGTGACATTTTTGAGAACAATATTGAGCCTTAGAAGCTTTCTTCTCATTTTCTGCTGCACATTCTCCATTTTGCATTTCCATATCTGTTCTCTGGCTGATCTCCATCCTGATCTGTGCTTAAGAAGGTGACCTTGTGGAAAGTATCAGTCAACTTCCTTGCCTCAGGGTTCTGGTTGGCTTTGGCCAATGGCAGGCACCAGCAGGAGATGAGGGAGGGCAGGGGGATAATGAGTCAGGGGTATTTATTCCTCTGGCTTCCTCCCAGCCAGGACTATGACTTGGCGGTAGCCACATTTCTCTTTTAGAAAGCCACAGTTCCTGTCTGATGGACCCTCACATATGCTAAAGCCCTTTTCTGAATTCCAGTACCTGGGGACTCCCCTTGCACTGTCAGATCTGCTGATGGTAGTGACTGTTGCTGGGTGTTAGTGCATCCCTTATTGGTTTCCTTGAATATTGTCAACAGCTTTCTAAATAGTGCTTTCATTAAACACTTCTGAAGTACGCATTTGAGGGTGTCCTGTTTTCTATTGGGAGCTTGACAAATACCCCTACAAACTGATAGGCCAATTTATTCATGGTATACTGCACAAAGAGAAACATTGTTTTTCCAATTTTCTCTTTAAATGTTAGAACCAGGGGTAGAGGTGGTGGTGTCAGGAAGGGACAGAACTTGTCCATATAAATGATACTGCATAGGAAATGAAATGTAGAAATAGTGATATTAAAACTTGACACCCTTAAAATGTCATTATATGGGGGATTCACAACTACACTAATATATAAGGAAAACTATAGTTTTCACAGTCTAAAAATTTCTCATATCCTTCTTGGGCACAGCTGAACTTGTCCATTGAAAACATTTCAGTCTTTCCAGATAAAGCAGTCTCTTTTAAGTTTAAACAGTCATTTAATTTAATTACATCAGTGTTCATTTATATAGTCTCATTCGAATCACCTAGCCTATTTAAATAGTCTTGTTTTCTGTTTTGCTTTCCCACTACTTGGTATTTGGGTTTGGAGCAGGCTCACTGTGTCATTATGCTAACCAAGGAAAAGAAGCACTAGATTCTATAAAAGCCAAAAATAATAACATGAGCCACTCCTAAGGAGAGGCTATGGAAAGAAATGAGTAATCTAACAGCAGTGTCCTTTGCTCAAGGCAACAGATAAAGACATTTTACTGATGCATTCATTCAAAGTCTGCCATAACTACATGACTATCTGAATAAACCTATTTAATCTTATTAACACTGTAACCATGATGAATACAGATAAAAACAAATCATTTGTCTTTCAATAACACAGCAAACAATAAAACAATGACTATGCACCTATTATTTTATAACGCATTGTCTCTATTTTTATACTAGGTTCTTTCCTTGATAAAGTACATGTCTGAATTCCTCAGGAAAGTATTTCACAGAAATTTCAAGGAAACTTTTGGCAAAGCTATCCCATTATTACTTACTGTTTCACTCTTTATTAACTCGAAGAGAAATTTGCCAAGAAAAATAAAAGATTATTCTGAACTTTTATTGATTTTTCTTTTCCCTCAGTCTTTGTGGAAAGAAACACATTATGAATTAAGCTGCTTGAGCTCAATATAAAGTCCGAGTAAATAATGCTTTAACCTCAAATCTTACCACAATCTCAAATCTTACCTCAAATCTCACAGTTCAAGTTCGACAAAAATGTCCTACTTACCAATGAGATATTCAGAGTAATAAAAAATAGTATGGGGTTCTTGCCTCCCCACATCCAAGTTCTTCTGTTCTTTGATTTTAATGAACTGAATATGATTTCAAATGATCTGTATGAATGTCTTCCTTCTTTAACTATTAGAAAATCATCCTTCCTTCACAAAAGGTGATACATTTCTATCTTGATCCAGATGCTGTTTCAGTTGGTTTTAGAGCTAAATTATGATCAAAAAGTTCTAAGTACCAATGTTTCCACAAGTGAAGACTTAACTTTTTGACAATGGCCCTTTAAATTTTATTTGGTTGTTAGCTAAGGAAATAGTAACTGCCTAGCTCTGAATCTGTCCACATTCCCTCCACATATCATACCTGGGTTATAAATAGAAGACAGAAAGCAAAACAAACGTCAAATTACCTCTCTGTAGAAAAGTAAACGCCAGTTTCCAATAGAGCTTTTTCTTGCTCGAAGTCCTTTTGAAGAGTTAAGTGGGCCCAGAAGAATCTGTTTGTAAAAGAGAAGAACTGAAGTCACCCTTAGAAAGAGAAAGTTTACCCTAAGAATCTTTGTACATCAGATAACATTCTACAGGGAAGGGACCTAAGAGTGAATGGGGTTCAAAATGCCAGTTGTAAAAAGGCAATGGTTCTGAGAGAGAAGAGGATAAAAAGAAAAGGGGAATTACCCTCTGGAGACTGGTGACAGGAAAAGGAAGCAAGAGAGGAAAACTTAGGTTTTTGGAAAGACATGAAAAATACGGCACATCTCATGCGTATATATTAAAATTTACACTCTGACAATAGAAAACACACATTTTCCTCAGAAGCATTGGAAGATTCACAAAAATTGATCAAATATCTGTTTATATTGAAAGTATTAATAAGTTCCAGAAAGTAGAAACGTTGGCAACAATCTAAATGCCTATACATAGGAGAGTGACTGAATAAAATTTTATAGACACAGTGCAATACTCTTCAACTGTAAAAGAATGAGGAAGTTCTCTATAAGTGAATATGTAATTGATTTTAAGTGAGAGAAAAAAAGCGAACGGTAAAAAGTAGTACACTTGAAATGCCACTTTTTCTAGAAGAACTGAGGAAAAGTAAGACAGTGATCTGAGCATGTTTCTCTCTCTAAAAAAGAAACACCGATAAACCAGAAGTAATGTAAATGATTATTTTTTGAGAGAGGGTGGGAATGAGGTAGAGCTCCTTTGGTGTGGTAGTTACTTCTTTGATTCTAGCTTTGTGTATAGAGTTTGATTTCTTGAATCATATTACTGTTTGCATATTAGATAAAACAAAATAGAATGGGGAAATTCTTAAAAAAAACAAAATTAATGTATTTCAAAATAATAACCTAACCACTTTGAAGGAAAAACGTTAATTATCCTGAGCATCTTTTATACAGAGCAGTTTGACTGTATAACCTCAGCCTAAAGAAAAAACAAAATATAACAGACCTTTAAGTCTAGTTTTTCAGGTTAGTTTTTTGTAGCAGTGTAGTTTAGCAACTCTGAAGTTACTTTCTGAGTATTCTAGAATTAAGCATATAGATAAATATATTACAGATAATAGGAGCTAGGTTTTGCATCACTGGGGAAAGAAGTTCCAAATATGGAAAAGGAGATTAGAATTAATGCTGTGGTGTTGGTGCTGAATTGGAATAGAAAATATCTATTAGATGTTTTTGCTATATAGGTCATAGATGATAGATAGATAGATAGATAGATGATAGATAGATAGATAGAACAAGAAAGAAAGAAAGAAAAAGAAAGAAAAGAAAGAAACACAGAAAGTAGACAGTAGAGGGACACACACACACACACACATACGTTCCTGACATCTGTGTCTTGACAAAGAGTAGAAGAAATTACATTCCAGTAACAATGACCACACCTAATATTCTGATCTTCATTTCTAACTACTGTATTCATGTAAAAGATAGCAGGGCCTGTTGAAGAAATGGCTGATTCTAAGCGTGGAGCAAGGACAGTAGAAAACAATAGAGGAGCATTCTGTTGTGCCAGACGAAAGAAAATTCTCCAAGAATCAGGGGAATATCTAACAGGACACAAGACACAAGTCAGTTTGAAGGCGCTCCCTCTGGCAAAATCGGGACATTTGAGTATCAAATAAATAAGGAGAGTAACCAATTGTAACCCACTGAATAAAATGAGAATCCATACTTATACAAATAAAATAAATAACAAGGAAAATAATCTCTTCCTTACAATTGAATACAAACTTATACATGTAGAAGTAAAGATTGAGTTGTAAAATGACCTCTTTGGCAATTACCTTATTAATAATCAGTCCAAGCAAGAATTATCAATGTATGCTCAAAGCAATGGGTAAAAATTAAGAAAAAAAGTTGTTTTAAATGGTACAATCAGAGGACTTCTACGAAGAGGGCATTTTACCATCTTAGACCCCTGAATTTTTGGATCTGGAGAAAAAACATTAGAAATCATCAAATCATGTGTTTGCCAGTGTGGGATGAATACATTGGGTGGTACAGAGTAAGATAGAAACATTTGTAGGCACTAAACACTGAGCAGTCTATGATACACTCCAAAAGATTTGAAATAAAACAAGATTTACCATAAATTCATGGAAAGAAGCCCACATATGTTTTCCCATGGTGACTGTATGAAAGCTTTTTTCTAAAATAGCATGTCTTAAGTTTTTATGCCTTTGAAATTTCTTTGTATGTTGTCTTGCTCAGCACTACATACAAGGGATGCTTGTGGACAGAGTGAGATGAATTTAGGTGGCGTTACACAGAGCATACATTTTCATTAAATCACATCATGGGAAAATTTTCCTTTCAATTGCTCATCTATACGTTTGATTTCTTAAAATGAAACTTCTCATCTGTCCTCATAAAACTTTACCATCTTTCTAACCATCTTTTTACCATCTTTTTCTAAAAAGAGAATTCGGGCTTAAACTTCTCAGCTTTTAGCAGTCAATAATACCAGTGGAAAATGTAATGACACTATTTTGTTTTTGTTACTATTTTTGTCAGTTATTATGCAGTTTTCTTTTAAACTACATTTAAGTGAAATACTGAATCTGCTTTTAAAAATTAGTCTGCTTTACAGATGGTATGAAAATGACAGTATTGAAATCAGGGAAAGACTTTCTTCCCTTATTTCATATATAAAATAAAGAATTTATTTTATATAGATCAAAGGTTAACAAACTTTCTTCCATAAAGCACCAGGTGGTAAATATTTTAAGTTTGGGTTACCGTACAAACTCTGATGTAACTATTCAACCCTACCCCTGGAGTGAGAAAGCAGACATAGACAATGCGTAAGTGAGTAAGTGTGGTTGTTGTCCAGATAACACGAAAACAGACTGGCTTAGGCCCTGTAACTTGCTGATCTCTGTTATAAATGAAAACAAAGAGTATCAGAGAAGATATTTTATAAGTTTTACCAAGTGGTTAGTGACAGATCTCAGACTCATATTCCCAAAAAGCATTTTATTTTATGATATAGTACACCAGAAAACATCTCCTAGGATTTCCTCAGTATAAGAAGCTTTACCAAAGGAGTGACTCATTCCCTTTTCTTTTCTTTTCTTCTTATTTTATTTGGGGGTGGGGGTGGGGTGGAGAACTGTTTGGCTTGCAGGTTATTTTTATTCATATGATATTATATATATATTACTATATGAATTACTGGCTCTAGGTCTGCCAGAAAATATCATGCATTAATAGTAAATATAGACACGAAATAATAAACACAGAAATGCAGATAGTAAATATAGGCATGAAAACTGAATTTAAATCATATATTTAACAATGACTGTATAGACAGATGATTTGCAAAGATTAATATAATAAAATGTAAGCTACACATTATAGGCTTCGTAAAATCCTTGTGTCTCTGAAAATGCCATACCAGAGATCTGCATTTCTAATAACTTACCACTGGAATGGTAATTCAGCTTTCACTCACAAAAGATTCAGTCATTAACTGGGGTCATAAGTAAGGGATTAACACCATATCAAATTAGGTTAATAATTTCCATTCAAATCCCACAAAGGCTTGACATAAAGTTAAAAACTGACTATAGTGTTTTCTTAGTTGCTTAAGTTGGTATTACAGGAAGCAAACAAGCTCATTTATTCCTTTCCTTAACCAAAACTTCTCTGCATGTTTAGCAGTGGGCTAATGACAAAGTCTTTCTTTTCCACCTCTGAGGAGTACTTAATTATTGGATATCAGCTTTAAAATAAATGTATTATAAGCTGTTTTATTATCTCTCTTAAATAAAAGTCATGGTGGTTTCAATACAGGGTGAAATGAAATGTTCTGGGCCTTCTTTATTAAAAGTAAAGAATGTATACTTAAGCTATTTAAGAAGGGAAAGTTAATATTTTTGATGCAAATTTAGGCTTTTGAGCTCTGCTTTAAGGTACCCCAGCCAGCCCTGTTCAGTGTACACTTTTATTGGTTTGATGAAAGGTTGTGAATCATTTTTTTAAATTCTGAATTAACTTTATATACTCTGTGGTTCGTCCATAAAAGGATATTGATCAAAAATGATTCATCCCCCATGGACTGAGGTTTTAGTCTGCTTGTTTGGAACGATCACGTATACATTTAGATTTTCTTCATATTCAGGTTTAAGAAAACTCCTGAGGTTTCTGTATATCTTTGAGAACATCGTGTAGACGACAGATAATGGATTCAGTTCCAAACACTTGATGACTTGTTTTCCAAATATTTATTTGTAAGTCTAAAATTTGTAACGTGTTCCCATAGAAACATGTGATGGAAAGTAAATCCGCAAGCCTAGTCTGAAAATTAATTATTTAACTTGCCCATGGTATGTTAATACTGTAAAAAACTAACCATTATATACAATGCATAGTGCTTTAAGAAGCTTTACCAAAGGAAACATTTGGTAAAATCATTGAAGTATGTTCCAGTTTCCAGTTGTGCACTTTATGTCAGCCACACATAAAGCACAATCTTGGTCACATACAGTAGAGCGCTCTGAGTAGTCTTACCACGTCTCTTTAGCAACAGCGTGACCTGCACTCAGTCAGATGGAGGCAGAGTAGCAGACTCTGCAAGATATACTTTATAGTCCAAGATATCCCAGTTTTATCCTGGCTCCTCGACTGGCTGATTACATTAGTTTGACTATATTTCTTTATCTGAGTCTTTGTTTCCTAGTTTGTGAAGTGGAAATAATAATATCTAATTCACAGCATTGTTGGAAGGATTAAATGAGATAGCTGCTTAAAGCATGAAACAACTGCTCGTTACACAATAGCTTTTTTTTTTATTACAAATGGATAGAGAGATGGTAGGGGAGTATGTTTTCTAATAGAGTAGATGCCTATATAATGTGTTGTCAAATCTGTACCCCTTGTGGTTATACAAAGGAGTGTTATTAAAAATTATAAAGGCAAATAGGCAAAAATAGGGGCTAACCTAAGAATATGAACACATGTGATCACCATGCATACTAATGATGCTCTGTTCAACAAGAGGTGACTGCAATGATATGGAAGAGTAGCTTAAATTTCACCAGAATCAAGGCATACAGAGGATATAGGAAGGAAGCAAGTTCAAAGACAAACTTTCACAAAGAATCAGGTATGAAACTCCCTGGTAATAGTGAAATAGTACTTTGTTGGGAGAAGTGGTGTAAGTATGTGCTCTGTGTATGCAAAAGACATTTTTACAGCTGTTCATGAGTACAATATATTGTCCTACCAAAATCCAGATTTTATACATATGAGCATTTCAAATATGAGCATCAAAAATGCTCCAAAAATGTTCCAAGTAGACTTTTAGTAATTTTGCTTATCAGTCTTTCCAAATAAATATTTATAGAATAAAGACATTTCAAGAATTTTTGTTTGCAAATTTCTTCTTCTCTTCTCTTCCTTGTTCACCTCAACTCCTGTTCCTTTTCTTTCTCCTCTTTCTTATGCAACTGTGTGTGTGTGCGCGCGTGCACGTGTGTGTGTGTTTGTGTGTGTTCTGGCAAAGTTTGTATCTATTCTTTTTCTGAAAGTACATTATAACCACAAAGTGTGTTTAGTCAAGCTTCTGGGGTAGGGTGGGGAAGGTCTACACTATTAAAGTCAAAGAAGATAAAATTTGCCCTGAGTTTTGTTTCCGAGCTCCCAATCTAAGGTAAGAGTTGAATGAACAATATAAATACCAAAAATATCCCACCTAATATGTATATATTTTTACAAATAGAGATTTCTGCCTTTTGGATTCAAATTGCTTTTTTTTTCCAAACTGAATCATGACCCATTAGTGGGTCAGAAAAGGAAGTTAGTGGACTGTCACCATTTTTTAAAATGAAATAGTGAATAGAATAAAAAATATCAGAATGTATCATGCAGAATAAGGATATGTGAAAGTTCTATTTCAGCTACATACATAAAAAATACATCTATGCATGTGCTAAACATCATTGTAAAGTATATTTCTTCCTGTGGGTAAGAATAAGAAAAAACAACCTTCTAGTGCACTTGAGATAACAGATTGATTGGATTTCTCACTTTTTTTTCCACGTGCATTTTTTTTATTAAATACACTTGACAATGTGCATGTGAAATCCTTTCAGTACTCCGAATAAATAGTAACAAGTGGATTCAAGGTTTTGGTAGTTGTATGCTAGATTAATGCACGGGCTGTTGTTATGCAGACTGGAATGTAGAGGTGATGTCTATTTACCTATTCTTTAAATGGAAGTTCGTTTTTAAAAATGTAATTTAGGACTCTGAATTATCCATATTAAGAAACTTCTTTGAAGGAATCCACTGGGTAATGTTGAGTGGGCAGGAGGACTGGGATGCACTGAGATACCTTGGAGATGTTTGGGAAGGTAAGGAATCTTCCTAGAGCTTTTGAGGTCTCTGTTTATCTTTAATTCTCCTTAGAGGCAAGAATGTGTCGTGTGAGTACGCATTCATTTATTCATGTATTCATCCAGCAAATATTTATTTAGATCTCACCATGTGTCAGTACCACCTTTGTTTGAGGATATGACCTGAAGACAAAAGAGGTTCTGACCTTCATAGAACATATTTTTGCTTTGGGCAAAGACAGATAACAGACATATCAATGAATAATTAAATATACTTAAACAGATAAGTTCTAGGAAATTTTTAAAGAATATTTCAATAGTACATGCAGAGTGGGGTAGGAACTGTTGAGATAGTTCTATCAGAGTGGGGTCTTTGCAGGAGCAACACTGACTTGAGCTCTAAATAATGAGATGGGACCAGTCTTAGAAAGGTCTGGGCGAGGAGTGTCAAGTATAAGAGTCCTTAGCTGGAAAGTTAGAAAACAAAGTGCTATGTAGCTGAAGTGAATTGTGTGAAGAAGAGAGTGATAAAAGATGAGAATGAAAAAGAATTCAGGTTCAGGGTGTTGGTCAATGTAATGAGTTTGGATTTTATTCTTATATATTAGTAAGCTATTGAAGCATTACAAGGGAAATAATATGAGCACTTTTCCACTTTGAAAAGATGACTACTGTGTCTGCTATGTAGAAATTGGACTGTAGGGAAATAAAGGTGGAATCCAGAGGAACATTTACATGGTGCAACAATACTTTTGTCATGGTGGCGGATGGATTGTGGCCTTCTAGATAAATGGGAGATAACATTAAAAATCATTAACATAAAAACATGTATGGAATATTTATTCTATGCTTGCTAATATACTAAGTATTTTATATCCACTATCTCAGTCAAACCTTAAAGCAACTCTGAGCAAAATACTGAACTTAACTCCAATTTACAAGTAAGCAAACTAGTCTAAAAGAATTTAAGTAGTTGTCCAAGGTTCTTATGGTATACACAATAGAATGGTTGACAACAGTTCATCTTTATGCTTTCTCCTCAACAAGATACTAGCAAGAGAATTCAACAGCACATTACAAGGATCATATACCATGATAAAGTCAGATGCAGACAATGGTTCAACATACTCAGATTGATAAACATATGATACACAACATTAACAGAATGAAGGATAAAAATCATGTGATTTTCTCAATAGATGCAGAAAAAGCATTTGACACAACTTAACATCCTTTCATGATAAAAACTCTCAACAAATTGGGTGTAGAAGGAATGTACTTCAACACAATAAAGGCCATATATGATAAGCCCATAGCTAACATACTCAGTAGTGAAAAACTGAAAGCTTTTCTTCTGAGATTAGGAACAAGATAGTGTTCCCCACTCTCTCCACTTCTATTCAACATAATTGTGGAAGTCCTAGCCAGAGCAACTAAGCAAGAAAAAAAATAAAAGGTATCCAAATTGGAAAGGAAGAAGTAGGAGTGTCTGTTTGTAGATGGCATGACCTTATACATAGAAAATCCTAATGACTCCTCCAAAACCTTTTAGAACTAATAAATGAATTCACTAGCATTTCAGGATACAAAATCAATACACAAAACTCAGTTGTATTTTTGTATACTAACATCTGTACACTGAAAATGATAAGACACTGATGAAAGAAACTGAGGAAGGCGCAAATAAATGAAAAGATATTCCATTTTTATGGCTTGGAAGAATTAACATTGTTAAAATGTCCATAATTAACAAAAATATCTTTAATTAACACATGGTCTAATGCTGTTGACATCATATTACATGCCTGTTTTTCTCCCCGCCACCTATATAATCCTCATCTATTTGTTCAAGCCTCATATGCACAACAGGCTTCACCATAACCCATCCAGTTTTGTTAACCCCTTCTCAGTATTGTTATGGCTTTAAGGGCTCTATCTACATTCCAAAACTCTTCTGTTTCATTGTTGGGATACCCACATCGTAATATTTTTTGCTCATTTATTTATTTCTTAGAATTAAGACAAGAAGACTTTGGGGAGTTAGGGAAAGTAAATCAAACATTGTGACTGGTTTAAAGATGGAGTAGTTTATTAAAGATGGCTGAGTTGAGAAAATTTTTACTTTTGAACTTGGATCCTTTTAATGTCTCCTCTGTTCCCAAGCTGCTGAACTTAAAGCAGAGAAAGAAGGCATCTTTCAACATTCACCTCAAAGAGTCTTAATGCTCAAATCCATTAAACATAGTCTTAGATCTCAAATCTCTGACACTGCAGTATTGAGCACAGGTGTTCATGGCTCCTCATAATCGTTTTGAAGTTTCTGTGGAAGACCATCTGGTTTGCTTGACTGGCATTCACACATATACGTTTGTTAGATGAGAGAATGAGACAGGTGTGGGCTTAAAGGTCTGAGCACATTTATGGTTGATGGGCTTAATTTCCCATTGTCCATAATACCACTCCTTTATGAAAAATGATGATGTAAAGAACACACTCCCTTAAGGGATCTAGTCTGAAGGGGAAAATGATGTTTGTCCCTATGATGGATTCATAGCGCTATTGAAATGCTGCAAACATTATGAAAAATACTACTGCTTTAGCAGGCAAGTTGCTTTCCAATTTTGATTAATAACACAGTTTCCATCTAATCTGTGGTTCTCAAACTTTTATTGTCATCAGAATCTTATTTAAAACATCAGAAATAAAATTTTATGTTCAGGGATTCTCATTCTGAATCTGGGTGAAATATGAGAGTCAAATTTTAACCAGTCTCAAAAGTGATTTTGATAAAGGTAGTCTTGGGATTACAATCTGAGAAACATAATTTGTTACTAACTGGTTGTTTGACTGGAGTGATAAATACAGGACATTAAGAGCAAAATGATGGAGAACAAAGGGGAAGCTTTAAACTGGAAAGTCATGCACATGAAATAGCACAAAGAGAAATGGAGGCATTTTATTTATAGACAAATAGAGACTAGAGACCAATCAGATTTTATCTCTTTTATATAATTTAATACACGACTTGCATTTTACAAGTGTTGTGGACTAAACCTACAGAATTGTAGAAGCAAAGTCTTTATATATGATTGGTTTTAAAATCTTTTTTTAATTGAAGTAAAGTTAGTGACTGTGTATCAGTCTCTGGTGTACAGCATACTGTCCCAGTGATACACATATAATATATTCATTTTTGTATTCTTTTCAATTAAACATTATTATAAGATATTGAATATAGTTCCTTGTGCTATACAGAAGAAATTTGTTATCTATTTTTATATATAGTAGTTAATATTTGCAAATCTCAAACTCCCAAATATATCCCTTCCCACCCCCTTAAAATTGTTTCTGAAGGCAATAAAACTAAATACTCTGAAACCCTTATCTACCTAAGGTTTTCGTTCCTTGGAGCAGGCATTTTAACCTTCTCTTTCCCTGCATGCCTTCAAGTAGTTTGTTTCTGTTTTTGCTTTTTCCCTTATGTTGATGACCGTAATAAACACAGATTGTCAGAATTAACTTCTATGAAGAATAAAAATGGATTTTAGTTGAGTGTAATGTGTCATTCTGATAGTGATAGGGTATTGGTTTCAGAAGAGTTTCTTTCAGGGCATATAGGGAAAAACCTAAGAATAGATTTAAAGACTCAATTTTTAAGTTTAACTGGAATAATAAAAAACCTCATACAACGGCTGACTGCCTTTAACATGCAATAAGTTCAGAGGTAAACAATTGGCAGGGTTGGAAAAATTGGTACATCTGCCTAGTTAGTATCAAGGAAAAGTCAAAAAGGAAAATACGGGTGGCAAGACCCAAGGTGAGGAACAAAGACCAAGACAAGAATCTAGAGAATGGAGTAGGGCTCTCCATAGCGTCTCGGTCAAATGGAGGAATAGAGTGTACAAGAGAACCTTACAGTTAGGTTGGCTTTCCCATCTCTCCATGGGGTCAACCTAGGAAGCCACTGTCTAGTAATTCTGCCCTGTGCCAGAAGGATTGGTTGCCGATCAATGATTTATTCTGCAGCATTTATTTGTTCATTCATTGGTTCATTTATTCACCTAGTCAAAGATATTGGTGTGTTTACTGTGTGCCTAGAACTGTTCCAGGCAATGGAATATAGCAATGACAGAAACAGAAGTTCTCTGTTTTCATCAAGTTTATATTCTGGTAGTGATCTAAATATATGGATCTATATTTATGGTTATAAATATTTTCATAACTGTATATACATTGATGAAAACAAAGTAGGGTAAGTGGATAGAGAGAGATGAAAATAGGAAACTCTAAGTTGGTTAAAGGGAGATGTCACAGATGGTCTTTCTGAGTGTAGATCAGAATAAAATGAGAGATCAGATAGATGTTTGGGAGAAAAATTTTCCCGAGACAGATGCCCAAACATGAGCCAATCAGCTACAGCCTCAGTCATAGTGTTAGATAGTTCAGACTGATTGTTGATTTCTATATTGGGGGAACTATTCCTAGAGAAGATAGATGTAGGGGAAATCCTTACTTGCTGCACATTCATCATAAGGGGCATCTACTTCAGAAACCTTTGGAGTGCTTCCCTAGGCAGAGATGAAATCTGCTTATAATTAAAACGTTTGCATGGGGAGGTGGTTGAGAGAACAATGGATGCCACAGTGAGAATGATACTGTAGGATCTCAGAAGTTACTTGTGGACTGGTGATTGGGAGTTTATACTCTTCACAAGCAATTCTCAACTTCAGGATGGAATTATGGGAAATATGTCACTTGTCTGGAAAAAAATACCAAAATCAAAAATGTAATTTTAACCATTGATTTGATTTTTAATCCTTTTATTTATTTATTTTGAAATGAAAACATTAACACACAAGGTCAAGTGTAAAGTAACAAATGGATACTTGAAACGAAAAATCTCGGGAAGCCCTGATTTGGGGAGGGTATAGCTCAAATGGAGTACGTGCTTAGCATGCATGATGTCCTGAGTTCAATCCCCAGTACCTCCTCTAAAAAAAAAAAAAATAAATAAGTAAACCTAATTACTTCCCCCACCAAAAAGTTTTTAAAATAAAAAAAATTTTAACAAAAAAAATCTTGGGAAGCCCTGGCTTGGTCCGGCGTTTTTGTTTTTATTTTAAGAAAAAGTAGGATATTTAGAAAATGATGAAAAAATACAAGTTTGACAGCATAACCATATTTGCTTTAAGTAAGAACTCTCTTAGTCATGGTGTCTTCAACCAGGGTTAAAAGACTCCACTTGGATTAGTGAGATAATATACCACATAAACTGTGTTTCATGAAGAAATTTTAGGGGAAAAAAAGATAGCAAGAAGTGAAGACTGAGGAAAAAAGAAGAGAAGGGAAAGGAAGAGAGATGATAGAAGGAACTGAAGTTCTACCATCCCTCTGACATTAGAAGCCAAGAGTTCTAGGTGCCACTCCAATTGGTAAAGTCAGGAAATTTTAATTCATGAGAACTAGAGACAGTTACCAGTCTTTCCTGTCCAATCATCCATTCATCCATCTATCTTTCCATCCATCCATTCATTTAATTTTACCAATGAATCATATTTCATGTACACCACCTCAGACTCCCAGCTCATCCAGCCCAGATTCATTCACTTCCTTCAGCAAACGTATACTGAGCCTCAGCCCCAGATGCAAAGTGTGCTGTTTAGGTATTCAGACTCTCTCCATTTCCCTAGGGAAGGGTGTTCTGCCTTGCTTCCTTAGACTGGGAATGCTGACCTCTGTTACCAAACAGTGTAATTCAGTGTCTTGTATTTGGAGTTCTTAAGTCTGATTTGTTTCTAAATACATGCCACTATTTAGTGTGTCTTATTTATATTTAGGTGCTAATTAAGATGTATTAAGGTCCACACAAGCCAGTAACTGCTCAGTAAATCAGAGTATTTTATAACCCAAACTTCTCATCCTGCTTTTTGATACCATAGGGCTCTCTGTAATATAGCATTCTTAATGCTTCACTTCATTATTGAGGCTACATGGGAAAATGGAAACAGTGTGAAATTTAAATAAAAACAGTTAAACAGAACTAGCTTCCTGTTGTGCCTCTGCTACTTATTAACGGGTTACAGTGGATAAGAAGCATCTAAATCTCAGTTTCTTCTACAGTAATGACAATATATATCATCAACTTTGCAGGACTAAGACAAAGGTGGAGGAGGATAATAAATGTGAAGAGTTTGAACATGGTATTCATTCAATAAATAGAAAAAATATTTTACTACTTGGAGCAGACTTAACATTATGTGACAGCCTTAATTTTTATCTTTTTGTTATATCTACATCCACAGACATAAGATAAGGAAGTTGCTGTTAGAACTTTTAAAATTCAATAATTAGGAAGCACAAACATTTTATGCCATGACCTTATTAAAATTATAGAGAAAAATACTTATAGCCCACTTATTTTAAAAGTTAACTCTTATTTTATGACACTCTTATTAATCATATGTCATCAAATTATATTGATTAAATTGGACTGGATACCACACTGGAAGTTGGATTTCAAAAAAATAGTATTTTCTAATGAAAACAGTTTCCACAAGATCTTAGTAACTCCTTTATATTAAGACTTCCTACTGTGAATTAAATGGAACTTGGGGTATTAAAATAGTTGTGGGCTTTCCCACACACTAAATTAATCCAGGTCCCTCAGAAGCTTGTCAAGCTTCTGACTAATGTTGAGGTGAATGAAATAACCTTGAATTTTGATGTAAAAATATTTTAATGTAATTAACTTTAATGGTATATTTTCCTCAGTATAATACCAATTATTACTGCTGATAGCTGGGTTAGGAAAAATGATTAATTTAATTTTGAGGGTTATAGACTAGCACATGCTCTCACAGTTTGTAGAGAGCTAACGTGTACATCTTTACTAATTCTATAGTATTGAGGGTGAGGGTAGCTCAGTGGTAGAGCACATGTTTAGCATGCATGAGGTCATGGGTTCAATCCCTAGTACCTCCATTAAAAAAATAAATTAAGAGGAATATAGTATTAAATGTTTTCTAGGTATCTAAAAAGGCTTTGCTAAATCCAATTGCAACAGGAACCTAAACTGGACATTTGAATAAATGAATTAAATTACTACAATTTTGATGAGAGTCCTTGAGCTATAAGACATTGGCAACTTGGTCCTATATTTTTATTTTGTGTATGAGGAACATCTGCCTAGCAAGGCTAGCAACTTGCTGAAAACACAGCCAGTTAATGAGAAGTGTCTTTCTCCAAAGTATCAGTGAATTTGAGCATTGATAGTTTAAAGTAGAACAAAACAAAACAAAACAATTGATAATGATAGACATGTTGCATGTATTATCTTAAATTCTTACCACAGTTCTAAAAAACATGATATTACTTCCATACAATAGGTTAAAGAAAAATTTTCAGGACATAAGAACACACATGTAGTAAGTGGGGTTTCAGCCCAAATGTGCCTGTCTTCAGGCTCTGTGTTCTTTCTACTTATTACACTCTTGTTTAAGTGAAAGCCTGAGCAAATCTGAAGAGGTTTAAAACTAGTATAGGTTTGATATATTTGCCATTTACCTTCAGCTGTGTATTTTATTTCCAGAAGAAACAGTAAGTATAGGGTAGGTAGTTACTTAATTATTTAATCTGTTCTTTAGACCTGGAAAGATCTTCGAATTATGATTTAACTCTTTGTTTGACTGATAAGAAAACTGAGGTAGATTGATAGAAGTTAATTAAAATTCCCCCAAATCCTACACTTAATACATGACAGAGCTAATACTATAATTCAGTCTTTTTTAAACATTTTTATTGAGTTATAATCATTTTACAGTGTTGTGTCAAATTCCAGTGTAGAGCACAATTTTTCAGTTATACATGAACATACATATATTCATTGTCACATTTTTTTCCTCTGTGAGCTACCATAAGATCTTGTATGTATTTCCCTATGCTATACAATATAATCTTGTTTATCTATTCTACATTTTGAAATCCCAGTCTGTCCCTTCCCACGCCCCCCACCCCCTTGGCAACCGCAAGTTTGTATTTTGTGTCTATGAGTCTGTTTCTGTTTTGTATTTTTTTTTTGATTCCACATATGAGCGATCTCATATGGTATTTTTCTTTCTCTTTCTGGCTGACTTCACTTAGAATGATATTCTCCAGGAACATCCATGTTGCTGCAAATGGCATTATGTTGTCGGTTTTTATGGCTGAGTAGTATTCCATTGTATAAATATACTACTTCTTCTTTATCCAGTCATCTGTTGATGGACATTTAGGCTGTTTCCATGTCTTGGCTATTGTAAATAGTGCTGCTATGAACATTAGCATACAGGTGTCATTTTGAAGTAGGGTTCCTTCTGGATATATGGCCAGGAGCGGGATTCCTGGGTCATATGGTAAGTCAATTCCTAGTCTTTTGAGGAATCTCCATACTGTTTTCCACAGTGGCTGCACCAAACTGTATTCCCACCAGTAGTGTAGGAGGGTTCCCTTTTCTCCACACCCTCTCCAGAATTTGTCATTTGTGGACTTTTGAATAATGGGCATTCTGACTGGTGAATCAATGAAGCTAGAACACTCCCTTACAGCATACACAAAAATAAACTCAAAATGGATCAAAGACTTAAACATGAGACAAGATGCAATAAACCTCCTAGAAGAAAATATAGGCAAAACATTATCTGACATACATCTCAAAAATGTTGTCCTAGGACAGTCTACTCAAGCAATAGAAATAAAAGCAAAAATAAACAAATGGGACCTAATGAAACTTACAAGCTTCTGCACAGCAAAGGAAACCATAAGTAAAATAAAAAGACAACCTATGAAACGGGAGAAAATTTTTGCAAATGAAACTGACAAAGGCTTGAACTCCAGAATATATAAGCAGCTCATATGACTTAGTAAGAAAAAAAAACAAACAGCCCAATCCAAAAATGGGCAAAAGACCTAAACAAGCAATTCTCCAAGGAAGAAATACAAATGATCAATAGGCACATGAAAAAATGTTCAATATCACTAATTATCAGAGAAATGCAAATCAAAACTATAATGAGGTATCACCTCACACCAGTCAGAATGGCCATTATTCAAAAATCCACAAATGTAATTCAGTCTTATGGCTCTAAATTCAGTACTTTTCCTGGATGCTAGATTATTTGAAAATAAAATATTAAAAAATCCTCCTTATTTTAATGAAACTAGTTTTGTCACTTTGGTTCTTCATCCTGAAGCACCATTATTTGCATGTTCAGTAAGTTGTTATTGTATATAAATTAGCCTCCTGATAAAGGATTTATCTCGTCATATCCAACTTTTTCTTTTGTTTGAAGTTGTAATTTTAATTACAGAATATGTAAAACAACAGATAATATCTGATCATTTATTTCAAACTTGATGTGAATTTAAACTTCATAAGGGTTGTTTTCAGGTGTCAGCTCTAATTATAGGACACTATACTTAAAAGTTTTTTAAAAATATGTCCTAAATATCACCTTTCTACACATGATAGCCAGATCATCAGTTGCCTACATTGTCTAATGATACACGGTCTGTGACTAGGTTAGGATGTTTTTCACTAATCACTTAGAACCAAGCCTACTTTTGAATACCCCTTTTAAATTTTATCCCTATGTAAAAATTAGCATTAACTTTAAAATTTTTGATCTTATAATGGAAAAAAAAACTATCTCCTTTCAAACCACAAGTACTTGCTGAGCAATTCTTATGCATTTGCTGGAAGGAAGGTATAAGTAGACCAAATTCACCTGCTAAAAATACTGTGTATTTTCAGAATCTTAGGAAGCGCTGTGACATAATTCCCTATATTGACCTTTTGAATCAATAAATCTTGACCTCTAACTAAAATTAGTATTGACTAATTATATAAACTATGTGAAATGAATCTCTACTGAATACTTACTCTTTGTTTTTCTCATCAGGGAATGTAGTTATTAAATACTTCTTAACCAAAACCAGAAATCTTTATAAATTCACATATAACCCATTAATAAAAAGCATTGTCTTTTATAATGTATAACGACATAAAGGTCAGAGACACATTGTGAAATAAGCCATTCTTTAAAAACAAAATGCATTGATTTAATCTTGTCCTACACCTGTTTAGATAATATGAAAACCCAATAGGTGATTTATTCAGGCTGAAATTAATTACATATGATGATGTCATACCACATGATTGCACAGAGACCTCGATAAATGCTAATGTAGTAGACATTAAATAGTAATGTTCTTCCCTTAGAAATTCTGATTTTATGCAGTTTACTTATCTATAAATATTTTCCATGTGGTAGTTTTCAAAAATGATGGTGTGATAATTGATAGATTTAAAGTGACATTGCAGTTATGAGTTGTTCCATTTTTATAGGTAATGATTAATATAATATAGATATTTCTAGCACCTCTATTTTCTGGGTTCCAATTGCAGTCATAGAAGGAACTAAAAATGGAAGTTTAATCAAAAGTTTAATCCTATAAATTTATCTGCCAATCAATAGTTATTGTAATGATTAAATATTGAATGTTTCAGTGTTTCATGGCATGAATCCTAATTATGTTATTCCAATTTATATAAAGTATCATATCCAATATATAATCAAAATACTGTTTTCCCTATCAGAAATATACTCTGATAGCACTTTGGTTCTAAGCAAGGTTCTGAAATTTTTTAATTTAATATACACCAAGCAGAACTTTTTCCTAATAAAACTTGATAGAAAACCTTACAGTAGATAACTCCTCTTCTGCCTAGTGTTCAGTTTGCCTCTACTGGAAAGGACATAAGGATGCTAGACATACTCACTCACTCCCATAGCTCTAGTCTGAATTCACAGCACGGGCTAAAGAGCAGTAGCAGAGGATGGCACCCAGACTGCCAGATACTTAATATGAGACACCATTGCATATAGAAGTAAAAAATGTGGAATCCATTAAGGGCACGATATTTGGGCTATCAGTATCCAATTTGGGTGTCAGAGCAGAGTGGTATTGCAAATTCACCACCAAAGAGTAAAGGAAAGTTACAGACCTGGGAGCATGAGCACAAATCAGTGGGAAAAGTAACTGTATCAGACACAGAAAAGCCAGCGGTTTTCATCAAATTAGACTTGCAGATTCACTGCCTGATTAGCAGAAAAAATATACACCAGTTATTTCTAAGGTTAATGCATACATTTTAAAAATTAGAATGTGAATTAAAACAACTTAAACTCTTTATAGCTTAAAGAAGATTTTCAGATCTTATGTAGAGTGTCCTGCATTACTAATCATACACAGAAAGAAGTCATTGGTTTCTTAAAATTATAGTTAAAGCTGGATTATGAAGAATAAAAGGACAATACTATGTATTTTATAGTTTACTGTAATATATTTTTCTCCTAAAATATGTTTTAATGATGAGAAAAATAGTGCAAATATAAGTAGAATTTTTCAGAGAATCTCATCACCAGGTTCACATGGATTCATACAGTCAGAAAAAGTCAGTGGTCCTTTCATCAGGCTGTTTCAAGGTTTGTTTCAAGGTTATTAACTGCTCTGCACACTACCAAGGTAAAACTATTAGTACAGCCTACATTCTCATTTTCCATTCTTTCTGTACAGTATCAAAAAGAGCCGAGTATAAAATCAGTTTAGCCTTTTTATATCTGATTTATTTCATCTCATGAGATCTCTGGTTTCTTCATGTCAGAGTTGTATAACAAGGAAATTTTCATTTTGGAAAAACAAAATCTTTAAAACACAAATAATTCTCATTTTGAATGAGTGTTTTGGAGTAACTAAATTCACTGTAAAATACCTTTTGCTCAATGTGCTTTTATCTGACCAATAACTTTATGCCTTCCAGTAAGAGGTAGTATTTTAATATTTTATTCTTAGCTTTTTATGCTTTAAAAATACACAGAGCATGAGGTTAGCCTTCTAGTGCTTCTCCTGCGTAACTGTGTGCATATTCTTACTAAGAACAACAGTTAGGTGGCCTTGATCTATAGATGGAAATTTGGTTTGTTCTAGAACAGGAGCTGTTCAGCACCTTCACTGCCCCATAAAGTTTTCATTATATAAACGTCATGAGAAATTTCGATGGTTATTTCATGGATAAAATAACAGTGGTTTTTTGTTTTAGTCCCTTGACCAGAGACCCTACAAAATAGTTACAATTGTGTGAACATTTACTGTATAATAAAAGGATAAGGAGGTAGGTAAAAGTGTGTGCATATGTGTCATGTGTAAACACACACACACTATTAATAGATGGTACTGAGTTTCTTTTAAGAATGGCTCTTTGCTTCAGGAAAGACCTAATAATCTCTTTGGGAGGAGAACATATAGCTTGAAGAGACAGAATATCCAGAGACAAGAAAACAAATAGATAAGCAAACTTCTCTTTAGTTGAAATTTTTTAAATTTTTGGAGATAGGCAAAAAATAGAAAAGACTGACCAAAACAGGTAGGAGGTAAGAGACTAGCAATATAGCATAGACCTTGAGCCTATAAATAATCCACAATAAAATTTGGCCAAAGAAAACTTGAGGGTCTGGATGGTCAAAGTAGTTCAGTATTACAAATTTTAGTCTTTAAACAAATTATTAGTATCCTTATGATGCAGCTACCTTTCATCTCCCCCAAATTTAATCAAAGGATGATGTGTCACTAATAACAAGTACTTTGAGCATATTACTATAAACCAGGTATTATACTAGGCATTTTAAATTACTGTCTTATTTAATTCATACAAAGCCTCACTAGTAAGAATTTTTTATCACTATTTTAGGCTGAGAGGTTAAGTAAAAGCTCCATGATGAAACAGCAGAGAACAGAGGAACAGGAAATAAAGCCAAGTATAGATTACCCCAAAGTCACCTCTCTCTATACACTTGTGCAGAGGAATCAGAACAATGGGAAGCAGGCTGTGATTCACAAACCCCAGAGGGCCAGGTATCAGAATCATAGATGAAGTTTTGAACTACTCAAGAATAATCATAAAATCTTCTTATTCCTTATAAATAAATAAATAAATAAATTAATTAATTAATTAAACCTTTAAAAAATGAAGGTGGAAATGCGTAACATCTGAATTAAGACTATTTTAGTGTTCTAAGTGTAGAATAGTAAAAATCTAACTAACCGGAAATCAAAAGTCATTCAATTCTTCATTCTTTTCAAATATATCGCATTTCACCCTGATTTCTAAAGCAGTGATTTGGGTAATGCATTAAAAATTGTCCTGACGTTGGGAAAGGCCCTTGACTTTTTAATTTAGTAACTGTATAACATTGAGCCAAGTATTTACCTCCCTCAACCCTATTTTTCTCTTCCACAAATTAAGTGTAAAAACAGCTATTTCTTGAATTTGTTACAAGCTTTCAGTGGATACACGCGTGCGTGCGCACACACATACCAGTCCCACCATGCCTGGTTCTAAGGAGGAGATAAAGGGAAAAAATATTCTCTTTTTGGAACATAAGTTAACATTTCCAGGATGATCCAGGGTGATTCTTATAAAAAAACATATGGCTTAATGAAATATGAGTCCTGTTTATCCTTTCACTTAATGACCCCAGACTGTAGTCTGCTTTTCTCTTTTCTCTTGGTTTTGTGGAGTTTACAACTTACCCTTAAACTATCATCTGATCCTTGCTGCTGCAAGTGAACTGAAGGAGAATTTGGAAAGAGAATAAAATACCTTTCTGTTAAAATTAGTTTAAAAACCCCATGCCTAGGATAATAGATCACCTGGGTATATGTACAGTTCCTCAAAGCAGATTCCCACAGAGACATTGAAAAAGGAAGCTAATACTGATATGTTGCTATCATCTGGTCTCCAGACCCCATTTAGTTTCTCCAGTTGTCATAAAAATTATTCTTAACAGCTTCATTTAGGTACAATTCACATGCTGTAAATTGTACATACTTAAAGTGCACAATATATGTTTTAACATACATGCATATTTATAAAACCATAACTACAATCAAAATAATAAACATTTATTTCACCCCTCCACAAAGTTTCCTCATGCTCCTTTGTAGTCTAACTCCCTTTACCTCTCTCCTTTGTAACCTCCTAAACCATTCCTGGGCAACTACTGATGCACTTCAAGTCATTAAAGATTACTCTGCAATTTTCAGAATTTTATATAAATAGAATTAAACATATATACTTTTTCTCTCTTTCTTCTTTCACTTAGAAAAAATTATTTTGAGATGCATCCATATTGTAGCATGTATTAATAATTCATTCATTTTAAGTGCAAAGTGTGATACACAATTTGTTCATCCACTTGCCTGTTGATGACTATTTCATTCATTTCCAGCTTTTGGCCATTACAGATAAACCTGTTATGAACATACACAGAATGTCTTTTTATGGATATATGCTTTCCTTTCTCTAAATGGAATGACTGAATTAGAAGATAAGATGCATTTAAAGTATTTTTAAATGCCAAACTGTTTTCAGAATGGTTGTACTATTTTATATTTCCACTAGCAGTCATTTCCTCCAAATTCTAATACTTGATATGGTGAGCTTTTTAAATTATATCCACTCAAATAGATGTGTCGTTATATCTATGAATTTTAAAAATTATTTTGCTGATTTCTGAAAAAAACTGAAATGGAAATTTAATTGGGCTTATGTTGAATGTACAGATGATTTAGGTGAGAATACACATCCTAATACCGATTCTTTCAGCTACGACCACTGTCTCTCTCTCTCATTTTTAGTGTTTAAAATTTCTCTCAGCAAGCAGTACATTATAGTTTTACATATTTATCAGATTTCTCTCTAATAAAATTTCTTATCATTTGACGTGACAGTGAATGGCACTTTTATTTCAATGTATGTTACTTGCCACTAGTATATAGAAATGCGGTTGATTTTTCACATTGATCTTGTTAAAGATCATTTATTAGTTTCAATAGCTTTTTAAGTTTTTTCATCAGATTTTCTACACAGATAAATTATGTCATCTATGAATAAAGATAATTTTAGTTTTACTTCTTTTACAATATAGATTCCTATTCATTCTTTTTCTTGCCTTATTGCACCAGGTAGATCTTTTAGTCCAATATTGTTGAATATAATTTTTGAGAATAAATAACCTTGACTTGTTCTGAATCTTAGGGGAAAAGCATCCATTTTTACTGCTAATTATGGTGTAGGCTGTGGGCTTTTTATAGATGCCCTTTTTCAGGTGGAGGAGGTTCCTTTCTATTCCTTGTTTGTTGAGAGGTTTTATCAGGAGTGAATATTAAATTGCATCAAATGCTTCTTTTCCACATATGTTGAGATAACATATGGGTTTTCTTTTTTTAATTTGCTAATATGGTGAATTACAATGAATAACGTTCAAATATTAAATTAACCTTGCATTCCTGGAATAAACCTTCGATTCTTGTAGCAGTAAAATAATAATGGTATTGTTAAAAGATAAAGTGAGATATATTTAAAATGTTGAGTTTATTTGAGCAAAAGTCAATTGGAATTGGGTAGTGCCAAACCAGAAGCAGTTAGAAGTTCTCCCTCCACCAAGAGCTGGGGAATGATTTTCATACAGAAAAGGTGAGGCAAAGCAAGTCAATTATTGACTGGCTGTAGCTTAAAGCCTAGTTGGCTATTTGTGATTGGTTGTCCTTAGGTTTCAATTTTGTACCTTGAGGCATTTACAAACTTAGATTTTGGTTTGCTTACATAGGCCACCATAGCATTAGAGCCACCTCAGTCTAATGGCCTCCTTGTGTAATTAACTTAGAATAATTGTTGGGTGAAAACAGATAAACATTAATATTCTCAATAGATATTGGAAGTTGTATGAGTAAAAGTTCTACTAATTTATGTCCCACCAGTAATTTGGGGGAGGAAATTCCCCATACCTTTGCCACAACGTAACTGAGTTGTTTTACTTTTGCTAATCTTTGAAATTTGTGTTTCCATTATGAGTGAGGTGGATTGAACTTTTCCCATAAATTTGAGTCATTGGCATTTCCTTTCCTGGGAACTTCCTGTTTGTCCATTTAAATATTGTTATTGGCCATTTTATCCTTGGCATGCTGAGGTTGCTAACATATTAAGAAAAATGATTTCTTTGTTCAACTGTGATTGAGAAATAATGTTCTCAGATTGTTATTTTGTCATAGATTTTTCCATGTATTATGACTTAATTTTCTTCTATGAATTTTCAGTTTTATGTCATATTAAAAAAGCTACCACATTCTTCATTATAAAAATAAAATTCTCACAGATTTTCTTCTAGTCACACAAACACATTTAACTGGGAGGCTTGAAAGTGTAGTCTTTATTCCTGGTAACACGATCCTATCTAAAATTTGGTCATTCTTATAAGGGAAGAAAAGGATGGCCAGCTGAGACCAAAAGCATATAAACATACTATATGTATATATGTCACACATATATTCATAGGCATATGTATCTATGTAGCTGTATCATAGATACAGCTATATCATAGATGTATATGTGTGTATATATATATATAGCATGCATATATAAGCACATGTATCTATGCATATATCCATATCCTAGATATGTACATATTGATATGTGTGCTTTTCTATATATGTATATATATTTATAAATGTCTGTGTAGGAAAGGAAAGATAATTTTCACTCTACCTTTCTAGATTCTATGGCTGAGACTCCCCTGAAATAAAAGACAGACTAACAAAGGAAAAGCAAACAGAATTTAATAACATGTGTGCCTCATGTATACTGGAAGAGACCCAGGAAAACTGAGTAAAACTCTCTGAAATGGCCCAAGCCACAAATTTAAATATTATCTTAGCTAAAGACAAAAAAAAATTGTTAGGAGATAGGGAAGCCAGTTATGGGAGGTTATTAGGAAAAGCACAGTGAAATTATGCAAAGTTAAGTCTGGCATGTTCTCTATTATAGTTTTTTGGGGTTTTTTGTTTTTGTTCTTGTTTTTGTGATTTAGAGTCATTCTTCTCTTCTGGTAAAAAGAGGAAAATACCTTCAAAGTGAAGATTTCCCTTACAAAAAGGTAAATTCTACTCTATTCTCCTGTGTTTACTTTTTCTCAAAAATAGTCAACTCAAACTAGACTTTATGCCACCGGATCATAGTCTGGGATGGCATAGTCTGCTACTCTTCGTATGGTACATAGATATCACACATATACATTATATATACATACCTATATATGATACATATATAAGCGTACATATGTTATTAAGCTTTACAAATGTAGCGTGATTTTTTTTCTTTTGATGTTTTCTGTATTCACAAAAAAGCTTCGAATAACATCATTCAGGGTTTCAAAACCATAAGGGTATAAGCTACTGAGTCTGGCAAGCCTAGGATACTCATTAGAAATGAAACCTACCCTCTCAAGAATTGGAAAGCAGAGTTGAAAACAAGTTTGCTTGAAATAGGATAGAGGATAAAGTCATGTGTAAGTGAATTCATTTTCCACCTTCCTATGGATTTGGAGTTTCCTTCCACCAACAGGTTTATGGGGCCCTTCAAACACTGGTGCTGTGGGAGAATCCACTGAGTAGGATCATCTGTTTCCCAAACTTCACATCACAGGGAGTAGTTTTGATTGAAAGGGCAATGCATAGTAGTGGAAAACACAATACAAATGTTAGTGAGCTGAGAGGGTGTTTTTCTGGCAAGAACTGCCTGGGGAAGTACTGTTCACCTAAGTCAAAGCAAGAAAGTGAAACTTGTCATCTGGGAAAAACCATGTTGCACTCTGTTCCTTCTTATGTGATATGAAAACTTGAGCTCAAATACAAACTATCTCCTTTCCCCCAAAGCCTCTTCTGGTCTATGTTTCTGTCACTTGGAAATAAGATAATAGTCCCTGCCTAGGTTTAAAAAGTCTTCCTTAATAAGAATTTTGGTGAGGTAGAGTGGAGGCTTTTAGACACAGTGCCACTCCTTATGAGTTGCCAGGGAGGTTGGGGAGTACGAGGAAGAAAAGATAGACAACTAAAATACACAATACCATGTGAGTAATTGGCCCTTAAGTCCCATTAATATTATCACTCTGACAGCCTCTCATCTCTGATGGCCCCAGAATATACTTTAATGTCAAAAAGATGAAGAAAAATATCTGACAGCATCAGAAACCTGAAAGTCCCCAAGATCCTTCTTTTGTAGTTCACATCTACAAGAATTCATTGGCTGAAACATGTTCCTGCATTGAACAGTTGAAACTAATATTAGGAAATACTGGGATTTTAGCTGTTTCTCTGACTCATTTAATTCTACAGTGTGCATGTGTGTTTCATGTTTAAAAGATCTTGAAGGATCTATGACTCTAGGAAGAAGGCTCTCTACATACCTGCTGCCAAGGAGAGAGCATGACCCTATGTCCAGTGAGTTTCTTTCTCAGTGTACCAATCCCCTTCTACCTCTGCTGTCCTCAAAGTTCTGTTGATCGAGGTTTTAAATCACCTCTACATGAGTTATCAGGTTCATGCTCTCTTTACTCTTGCCCCCAAACCCCTCTCCATACCAATTTGTAATGCTTACCTAATGATATGCTAGTATTCAAAAGAGTTGCACAAAGAATTCTCGGGTGGAATGGCTGGCTTTTTGGTGTGGTTGATTTCTTTCAGGTTGTGCTTAATGGAGTGATGTAGGTTTAAGAAGAAGCGAAACACTGAACTGACTCCCTTTGTGCACAGAAACAGCCTGCATGTTTCTGATTGAAGCTAGAATGTCCATTTGCAAACCACAGTAAACTGGGTGGTGGAACCAGAGAGATAGATAAGAGGTGGAGTGGAACCAGTGAGCCCAGAATCTTCTCTAGGACCAGCTGGCAGGGTCTATTATGTTAACAGTATGTGAAATTAGGACTCCTCAAGCCATCATAGGAAGGAAATCAGTACATTCATTTCCTGACACTCTGTTCCTAATCGGCCCCCTGCAACCTACCTTTTATTCCCATTGTTCTACTGCAAATGCCCTCCAAACCTAAGGTATAGCCAGTGACTTTTTTTTCCCCTATTTTTTTTATCATTCTTGGTATTTCTGTAGCCCTTCAACTCATTTCTGATTGCTTTGTGTGTTTTTTCATCCAAAAGAGAACATTTCTACTAAAACAATCTGCATAATGTTAAAGTGGAAATAGTGACTGTTCATTCTATCTTTACATGAAGATACTGTAGGCCAGACATTCTAAAATAAGGTGTCTGGGCAACATACTATTTTTTGAAAACAATTCAAATCAAGTTAAATGACTTTTAAATCCCTTACATCAAGGGTTTAAAGGGTTCAGGTTGCTGGAGATTCAAAGAGGATTTAAATGTGTAAAGTTGGGGACAGATGTTTGTATTTTTTGAGTCCTGCCCTCCATAATGGGCAAGCAGAACTCAGCTGAGAGAGGTTATTAACTTGCCTAATTTCTTCAGGCTGAGAATGAAAACCAGAGATGTGAGACTCCAATGAAGGAAGTTGTCTAAAGGACCCATAACTACATCCATCTAACAGATGCAGCTTAGGCATCTTCCAAGCCTACAGGTTAATTAACTGACAGTTATCACTCAAGGATGACCTTTCTTCCTCTCTTTCCTCCCTAGGCTCCATCCTCAAGAGTCAGAAACCTCTGACTCTTGATCAAGGTGGGCACGGGAGTGTGGAAACACTATGGAGAAAAAGAAAGTTGTCAAACATACCACCTCTCTTTCCCATCATAGGATTCCCAGCCTACAGCAGTACTTAGCTAGGGAGGGGAAAGATACAACTTTGAATAACCTCAGAATTTTGACATTCCTGTTACTAAATTCAAACAGTGTTTTGTGACATCAAAATAAACAAAACTCAGAGGACTTGGCCAGTGGAAAAAATATGTGCTGCTAAGAAAATCTGAAAGAGCAATGGAGACAAAAATTGCTTTATGTTTACATTGCACAAAACATACTTACTTAATGTTTTAGGTACATGTGTTTAATATGGACAATCCAGAAAATGCAGATGAATCAAAAAATTAAACACATAAATTCCATCGTTTGATTAATTACCAGAAATATTTCTGTATACACACAAATGCCCCCATATAATCTTAGTATCTATACTGTTTTTAGTAATATGAATACATTCTGAAAGCTCCAAAAATTGGATCAGGTCCTTTACCTTATGTTTCTATAGGATCCTATACTTAACCTTACCATAGCATTTTACTATTTGATACTGAATTGCCTACTGAATTGTTGTGCTTCACTTTGGTAACCAGAACCCTAAGATAACCCCTCAATGACTCTCAGCCTTGTATAGTACTTTCCCTTTTCAGTGTGAGTAGACTGAGCATAACAAGATATCACTCCCATGACTGTGTTCATTACATGGCAAAAGGTAGATTATCCAAGTGAGTCTAACCTTATCACATATGTACTTTACAAGCAGAGGATTTTCTCTATTTCATGGCAGCAGTGGAAGTCAGAGAGATTTCCAACCATGAGAAGGATTCAGCATGCCCTTGGTGGCTTTAAAGGTAGACAGGGCCATATGCCAGGGCATGAGGGAAGGCTTCAGGAGAGCTGGTCCCTAGCTGACAACCAGTAAAAAAAAAAACAAAAAAACAAGGATTTCAGTCCTGTAGCCTCAAAGAATGGGATTCAGCTAAGGATCTGAACAGCCTTCTAAGTATATTCTTTCCTAAAGTTTCCAAATAAGAGAGCAGCTTGGTCAACACATTGACATTGGCCTTGTGAGATCCTAAGTAGGAAGCCCTGTTGAGCCTTGTTCAGATTTCTGACCTACAGACCTGTGAGCTAACAGATGGCTGTTGTTTCCAGCTGCTAAGTTTGTGGTAATGTGTTACACAGCAATAGAAAACTAATACACTGTCCAGGAAAAAGCAGACTGTAAATGCTGTAAGTGCAGGGACTATCTTGTTCTCTAGCACAGTGGTTGACAAAATAAATACATGGACTTACTGCTGAGGTTAAAAGAGACAGTATATAAATTTGTGATCTAAATGCAAATTTATATTATAAATTGCAGTATAAATGATAAGAGTTCCTTTTGTCTGGTTCCAAGATGACACATTGGTTTCATCTGTGGGCCAAGTCTTACATATTGGCAATAAAGTTCTGGAACATTGAACCCTGACCTGACTTAATGGAAAAGAAGCCATGGTACATGGGGGAGGTCTCTGTGGTGGAAGATCAGGGAGGTGACAGAACTTATGATGACCATAAGTTAGGCCTGAATCCTTTCATTCTGGGTTTGAGATCTATGTAGCTTTTTCAGAGTGGGCTCATAGAAGATGAAAAATTAATAGTAGGATCACAGATACTTCTAATCTGAGATTTCCATACAATAAATAAATAGGGGTTAAGAGTAGCTTGGGGGAAATTTTTCAGCCCCTGAATGCTGATATGCAAGATTCATTAGACAAGGAAATAGCAAAGTTTAAGGCTTTTTATTTGCTTTTTAAATTTCTATTGACTATAGTCAGTTACAATGTGTCAATTTCTGGTGTACAGCATAATGTTTCAGTCATACATATACATACATATATTCGTTTTCATATTCTTTTTCATTATTGGTTACAAGATAATTGAATATAATTCCCTGTGCTATACAGAAGAAACTTGTTTTTTAATCTATTTTATGTATAGTAGCTAATATTAGCAATTCTCAGACTCTCAATTTCATATTTACATTAACTATTCTTTTTGAAGAAAAGTAGAGGATAAAATTACAAAATATGTATAAAATAGTATGATTGTTTTAATCATGATTAAAATACTCAAGATGTTATTTGAGTGATCTGATTGACAAAATTTGGTTAAGCTTTGTTCAGTTATGCCTTAATGTTATTCTCATATATAAAAATCTTTATTTTTTAGATAGTTTAACCGTAATTCAAAAATTCCCAGATGCATGTTTATTCATGTTGGCATTGGTATTTTCTAAAAGACTTGGGATAGTTTCACTCAGATTGTTCACAGATCTCCATGAATAGCACATTTTCTGAAACTAGGGAACACAAGACAAGGAGACATCTAAATCAAAGATTTTCAGTTTCTTTAAAGCAGTTCTCAAATGCAGCTAACAAATTGGATTAACCAATAAAAATGAACACAGTCTAACAACTTAAATTTCTAGGGAGAATATTACTCCTTTTTATCTATAACTTGGAGTATACTTTTAAAATTCTACTTTAAATCATAGAATGCACTGAATATAACTGAAATAAAACATTTCAGAAATTTAGTTGGTCTGAAGCCTTTATTCCTTGCATTGCGTTTCTTGTTTTCTTTGAATTTACAATTACATGAAATGAAATACTTATGATATAGTTGGATGCTGTGAAGTCCTAAAGCCTATAGAATTGTAGAGTTCAGATTATACCATCTGGTTCTGATGAAGTGTAATGAGAATTCAAAAGGTGTGGATATAGCACTTAACTGACAGCTGAATAAGGAGGCATAAATAGGCAATGAGATATATATATATGATTTACATGCCCTGCCTTCTTCCAAGAAGGTAAAATGTCAACTGAATATCTATTATGTGCAAGGTGTGTTATTGCATAGTATAGTTTAACTTTTAAAATAACTCTTTGAAGTAAGGTATTATTTTCATTTTAAGTAAAATGAATGTGAGACCCACAGAAACTAGTGATTTGTTCAATGTCTGGGAAAAGAAGTCCTTTTTCTTCATCTTTGAATTTTTATAAAAGGTTTCTCCCTCACTCTGAGAGGAGAACTTGTAAAGCGAAAGGATGCAGCCCATAGCTTCTCTAACTTTGCTCCATGCTGGACTCATCTGGGGATTTTTGAAAAATACTGATGCCTGAACCCCACCTCTAGAAATTCTGATTTCATTAGTCTGAGGTACATTCTGGACAGCTGAATTCTGGACATCAGAATCTCCAGAAGCAAAGTGTCAGGTTCCTGACAAAAGATAAAGTGAAAAGTTGTTAACAGGTATTATATTGAAGACTGTATCAAGACCAATCATAATTTTTTGTTTTTTTTTTTAATTGAAGTATAGTCAGTTTACAATGTTGTGCAAATTTCTGGTGTACACCATGTTTCAGTCATACATATACATACATGTATTCCTTTTCATATTCTTTTTCATTATAGGTTACAATAAAATATTAAATATAGTTCCCTGTGTTATACAGTAGAAACTTGTTATTTATCTATTTTATATGTAGTAATTAGTATCTGCAAATCTCAAACTCCCAATTTATTCCCTTCCCACCACCTTCCCCTTGGTAACCGTAAGTTTGTTTTCTGTGTCTGTGAGTCTGTATCTGTTTTGTAAATGAGTTCGTTTGTCTTTTTTTTTTTTTTTTTTGGATTCCACATATAAATGATATCATATGGTATTTTTCTTTTTCTGGCTTACTTTACTTAGAATGACAATCTCCAGGTCTATCCATATTGCTGCAAATGGCATTATACTTTCAATTACCAAACCAATTTTTTTATTGAGGTATAGTCAGTTTACATTGTGTTAATTTCTGGTGTACAGCATAATGTTTTAGTCATACATCTACATACATATATTCATTTTAATATTCTTTTTCATTGTATGTTACTACAGGATATTGAATATAGTTCCCTGTGCTATACAGAAGAAACTTGTTAACTTATTTTATATATAGTAGTTAATATTTATTGGCTACTTAAAAGTCCAAACCACTTTAATTGAGAGTTTAAAATCTTACATCCAACTTGAAGCTTTTTTTTGCATTCCTCCAATGAAGGTCTGCCCTGCAGCTTGTAAACCTTAGTGAGGAAATAAGAATGCAGTCTGACATTCACCCTACTTGTTCCACCTCTTCTCCCCTGCATCCTCAGGCGCTTTTCAAATCAGTGTGGTAAAAGGGGGCTTTTAAGGCAAAAAGCTACAGATCTGTTTGGTAGCTGGTGTTACCTGTAGGTTTTCTTGATTCATATTCCTACTTGTTGAGTGTTTTTATTATGAGAAGGGAGTTGGACTTTGCCTAATGCTTCCCCTGTGTCTATTTAGTAATTATGTGGATTTTGTATTTTGTCCTTTCATCCACTCATGTGGAGTATTAAATTGATTATTTTCCTGTATTGAACCAACCTTGCACTACCGGGATCAGTTCCAGCTGATCAGAGTGTAGAATCCTTTTTCTGTATTTCTGTATTTGGTTCGCTAGTATTTTCTTGAGTATTTTGTGTCTATATTCATATAAGACTTTGGTCTGCAGTTCACTCCTATAACACTTTGTGGGTGGTATCAGGGCTTTACAGAGTAAGTTGGAAAGTGTTCTCTCCTCCTCTATTTTTTTCTGATTTTTTTTTTGAATGATGTTAAGTCTTCTTTAAAGATCTGATAATTCAACAGTGATGCCATTGGCTCTGGGTTTTTCACTGTAGGAAGTTGTTTGATTACTAATTCTATCCCTTTATTATTATAGTTCTACTTCAGTTTTGTACCTCTTGAGGAAATTTTATTGTCTGTGTGTTTATGAGCTTATTTCATCTAGTTTATTTCTTGGATTACATTTGCCTATAGTTTTTGCTTATAGTTATTTTTGTTTCTCTAAGGTTAAAATTAATGTCTCCTTTTTCATTCCAGATTTTCATATTTTGAGCCCCTGATATCTTCCTTCCAGTAAATAACCTTAAAAATCCCTTGTGGTATCATCCCCTGCAGAGGGCTTGTTCTGCCCCTGAGTGAACTCATTCTGTGTTCAGCTTGAACCTTGGTTAGTAAGAGCTGTCCTTCCTTCATCCAGAGTAGTTTTCTAATTTCAAACTTTTGCAGAGGGGGAGGATGGTCACACCAATGCTTCTCATTCCTTTGAAAACTCAACTTTTGTGTTGTCATTCATCTTACATTCTATTATCTAGATCCTTTTCAGCCCTGTTAGGATTCCTGGAACAGACCAAGTTCAATTTTCCTATATCAGATGTGCACATACCTTTGAGTACTCCCTATGATAAAATATAAAGTGCTCTTTGTGTATTGCCATTAGCCAAAATTTGAGGTTATGTATTTGTGACTTTGACCTCAAAAAACAAGGGATTTACTGTATCTTCTTCCTTCTCAACATCTACTTGATCACAAATGTAAATCAAATAGAATTTAAAGTTTCCATAGTTTTGAATTTCTATCTGATCAGAAGATTCTAGCCAGGTGGTGGCCCAAGTTCACCTTTTAATTATGACTCCTTGGTCAGCATTCCCTTCTTAACTTAAGCATGTCTTGATCTCACCTGAATTCCATAAAATATTTAATTTTCATTTAGTCCTCAGTCTTTATTCCTAGCTTATGGGAGCCTTATGTCCTTTCTTTGCTCTTTGAATATCAAGTCTCTGTGTGGTCTTCGCTACTAGAAAATAATTTCCTTTTTGCAGTCTAGACCTCCTTCCCCAGCCATTTGGACAGCATACATTTGTACTTTTATCTATTGCTTCTGAGACCTGAGATTCTAAAAATGTCACATTGAGTTGATTAGCATATTCAAGCACGTTTATCATCCCTCGTGGATATCATCATCACCATCAATCATTCACTTTTGTTGGCTTCTTACTCTGTTGCAGGCACTGGGTACTTTCAGAGAAGTAAAATACCAGAAGTCCCTAATCCATTACGTAATATGGAGAACATGAGCTGAGTCATACAGTGAGAGTGAAAAATGATTTTTCACTTTAGCGTCTCTACATTTCTACCTCTGTTATGTGATATTCTAGGGGAGAAATTCAAAGAAAAGGTGAAGGCAAAGTCATAAAAATTCATAAAACCAGCAAACTCCTTTCATATCTAGAGCTCATTGCTATATATCATATGCTATTAAACTTTATGCCAGAAAGAAGCATACTTTCTGAAAATGTGTTGAGATTATTTTCAACAACACAAACTCAACATTATTAACAACTAGGGATCTGTTGTGAATCCCATTTTGCACAGATAGGAGATTAACATAGCTCAGCAAAATTCTGAATTGGACAATTTTGGTGGGGTGCAAGTTAATAAAAAAAATCCACCTTATTTGACACATCAGAATATTACATTTCAAGCCCTGGTGAGTCAGGGTGCCCGAGGGAATCAGTATAACTGGTGACATTAAACTTAGAAACCATACCAAAAACTTCAAAACTTTTACTGTGTATTTGCAAGTTTTAGCCCTTCTCCAAAGGAATGGCTGCTGCCTCTCCACCCAGACTACTTCCCTGTTAGCACTACCAGGCAGTGCTGCCTAAATGGCTAAGTAGCTCTGAGAATTCATAGGCCTACAGAGTCATTCAGAGTGGCAACACTAGGCCAGGTTCTGGGGACACAATTGTGAATGAGACAGGCACAGATCATGGAATCTAGTGGAGGAAGAAAGCCATATCTAAGTCAACAAACATGCAAAAAAAATGATGCCAAATTGTGATAAGGCTATGGAGTTAATAAACTAGGGGCCTGAGACTCAAATAATGGGGTAATACAAGTTAGGGAAGACCTCTCAGAGCAGGTCTTTAAGCAAGGGGGAAGTGGATTACAGATGGAAGAAACAGTATGTACATCATCTGGGGTGATTCTAAGAAAGGGAAATGACCCCACAGATCATACACAGATTAGCCACAGTGTGTAAAGCACCACAATTAGGAGTTTAAAAATCATATTGAGGCTTTTCTTTTATATATCTAACTCGCTGGAAGTGATAACCTATAAAACATTCTCAAAATTAATACTATACAATTAAGATGGGAGTACAGCTTTGGTGTTTGGAAAGAGCACAGGAGAAATTCAGGTTTTCTATTTAATTGAATCAATTAATATGTTGACTCTACTAACTCATACACAGAATTAATGACAAATCACTTTGTTTCCACATCTTAGTATCTTCAACTGTAAAGCAAGGTAATTACATAATCAAACTAGATAATAATTTTAAACATACTATATAAATTATGAAATCTTAACATAAGGTGATAATAGTGTTTTTTAATGATGGAGGAGGAGGGTAAGGTCTAAAGTAGTCACAGTTTTGCCCAACACCAACATTAACATCTAGCTTCAACGATAGCCATTGTGGACAGGAAGGATGCTAGTGAGACTACAGTGTTGACTTCCTTCACAGGCTCTAACAGCTTCTCTCTAGAGAAATGGTCATTGACTGTTTTCTTCTCTTTAAAGGTCTAACTGGGATACTAGTATGTAGAAGTAGTCTATCTCTGTTGAGAAGTTTTGCTTTAGTCATCCAAACATAAAGGAAAAACTGAGTTGGTGGAGGAGGGTCAGAGGAGACATTTGTACAAAGTGACTTTCTTCCTTATGCTCATCTATGATAAGGGTCTCCACAGTATTGAGAGACATTTCTCAAGTTCAAGGACGTGTGGCTACTTTCCACTGCTGCTGATAGTATCAGATTGAGGCTGAGAAACGTGTACAGACCAGCATTCAATTCAGCTAGAATGTGACTCCTGGAGGTATATGGTTAGAGTTAACTCCTTTATGGCTCCAGCTTTCAGAATCCTTATGCTCTTTCTGTAGAAAAATACACCATTAAGAATGATTTGAAACTCTTTCACATTGATGTATAAATGTCTGAAATTTGGTTAGAAGTCTGGAAATTGGGGTCCTTGCCTTGGTTTGAGATGACTTACCAAGTTTCTTGACCTTCCAAACCTCTCCTTCCTCGAATATAAAATAAAGGAATTGTTCATTGTGGTGATTTTCAAACTCACTAGAGTTTTTGGACATGTAGATGCCAAAACCCTGGCCATAGAAACTTAATAAGTCAATAGAACTGACTCAAGTGATTCAGATTCAATTTGGAATTGCAGGACTAAGGAGACTTTAAGGCTCCTTCTAGCATGAAAATTCTAGAATTCAAAGATTTAACTGGCAAGATTTCTGACATTAAAATACAATCACAGATTTTTAGCTGGCTCTCTATTAGTGACAATAAGAATCACTAATGCTTTATCCAGAGCTTATTCTGCACCTGAGACTCTGCTAAACACTTCATATGTATTTTCATGCAATACTTATAACAATCCCATGAAGTCGGAACTATTATCCTCATTACAGAGATGATTAATTTGAGAAACAGAAACACAGAAATGATAATGTGGCAAACACCTCCAGAGTATTTATTATGTACCAGACATTACAGTATTACAGACTATATCCTTAAAAATCATGTATATCTGAATCTCCTCACAACACCGTGTATATGTGCTGTTATAATCATTATCCCTTTTTTGTAGGTGAGGAGTCCAAGGAATAGAGAGATTAAGTAATTTGTATTAAGATTACATAGTAATTAAGTGACAGGGGATTTAAACCTAGGCAGTCTGATTCCAGAATTCATGCCCTTAACTAACACAATGCAATCATATGTACTCTGTTTCTCAGAAATGTTTGGTAACTAGCCCAAGTTTGTGTAGCAAGTCAGAGGTCATTACTGAAATGAAATACTCAATTTTATTTTAGAGCCCCTGTTCATAACTACTACCCTATTAGCAATGCTTGGAAGCAGTAGTCTCTACATAGTTGGTGGTGGAATGTGGAAAACTCAAGGGCATTGCACTAGGACTGCCAGGTTTAGGGAGAGACGGTACCTATAACCAAGCAATATGTCTGCAGAGACAGAAAAACACAAAAATAAGATAGAAAAGTACTGTGCTCTTCAAGTTCTCACATCCCGTCTCTTAAATTCTTTCCCTTGTTTGTGTGTTTCCTCTAACTGTGCAGTGCTTAAGTACAGAGCACAGCTGAAAGGATTCATCTAAGATCTTCCTCCCATGATGAATGGAGCAACTTTATAAAAGGAAATTTTGGATTTTACTGAGTGTCTGCTATGTGCCTAGCATCACATTATGTCCATGGTTCCAAACTTTTTGGTCTCAGGACCACTTTACATGTAAAAATTATTGAGGACCACAAAGAATTTTTGTTTATGTGGGTTACAGAGCAATCAACATTTGTTGTATTATAATTTAAAATAAAATTTTAAAACAATTTATTAATCCATTTCAAAATAATAGTAACAAACCTATTACATTATCCATAACATATTTTTATAAAAAGTAATATTATTTTCCACAATTTTTTTATTAGTGAGAAAGTGGCACTGTTTTAAATTTTTGCAAATCTTTTTAATATCTGGCTTAGCAAAATCCAACTGAATTCTCATATCTGCTTCTGCATTTAATCTGTTATGATATCACACATATGTAGTCACTGGAAAACTCCACTGTACACTTAGTGGAATGAAACTAGTTTTGACCCTCTGGACCTCATAAAAAAGTATCTGGGACCACCAGAGACCCCCGAACCATACTTTGAGAGTCACTATGAAAGATACCGTATGTCAATTATAATGAAAGGGAAGGTGTTACAATTACCATATAGAGAAGTCTTAAAGTCAGCAATAAAAAGATGTCAGATAAAATGGGCAAAGGACGTTAAGAGCTGTTTCTCCAAACAATATATACAAATGTCTAATAAGGACAGGAAAAGGTGTTCAAATTCATTAGTCATTAGGCAAATGCAATTCAAAATCATAATGAGATACCACTTCATACCCACTAAGTTAGCTAACGTAAAAAAGACATAAATGTTGGTAAGGATATGAAGGGATTAGGACCCTTATACATTGCTAATGAGTTTGTCAAATGGTGATGCTATTTTGGAAAACAGTTTATCAATTCCTCAAAATATTAAGCATAGAGTTGTAATATGACCCAGCAGTTTCACTCCTTCTTATATATTCGATAGAAATGAAAACACTTGTGCACACATGTTTATGGCAGCATTATTTATAATAGCCTAAAAGTGAAACAACTCAAATGTTCATCAACTAATGAATGGATAAAAATATGTGGGATATCTAAATAATGGCATGTTATTAGGCTGTAAGTAAGAATTAAGTCCGGATACACGCTAGAGCATGGTTGAACCGTGAGAACATCGTTCTAAGAGAAAAAAATCAGACACCAAATGCAAGATGTCATATATTCTCATTTATATGAAATCTCCAGAATAGGCAAATCTGTTGAGGCAGAAAGCAGATCAGTGGTTGTCAGGGGCTAGGAAAAGGGAAGGATGACTTCTAATGAATATGAGATTTCTTTTTGGTTGATGAAAATGCTCTGGAATGAGAGAGTGATGGTAGTTGCACATCTGGTGAATATACCAAAAACAACAGGATTTTATGGTATGTGAGTTATATCTCAATAATGATTTTATAAAAATAAGATAACTTTTCTTTCCAAGATTCTAATATATTCCCCAGAACGTTCACCAGCCCACTGTATGCCCTATCTCCTTGTTCTCCAGAAGCCCTTACCATTGAAGTCACTGCTTTAGTGAGCAGCTGATAAAAGTGAGATGAAATTTTCTCATGATCCACTCTCAGTATATTAGAGGGGAGTGGGGAAAAATTTGAAAACCTTTACGTACAGATTCTGGGATAAACATTACAACAGATAGGGACAGTTACACCTGTGTCCATTCTACAAGTCAGCAACTCTGACCACTGCAGTTTAACAACCCCCTCAATCTACCCAGAGCAGTTTAGCTGATAAACAGCAGAGGAGAGGCGCACACACAAAGCCTGACCTGTCAGGTCACATCCATGGCCAGCTTCCCCATAGGCAGTATAATTGTAAGTGAATATTTTCACTTGGTTTAACTAGATTCTAGGCTGTGTAAGCATGCTCCATCTTAAAAAAAAAAAAAAAAGAATGGCAACAGATGTGTAAAAGCTTCACTTTTATTGACATAAAATTAAAACTCAGAGTATAAAATATGAACTGAGCTAAAGGGTAGATATATTCCTAATTACCACCTTAGTCCTTCTTAATTGAAGTATACTAAGCCTACTGTAGTATTTGAACCAATTATTGTTTACATATTCTAATTCCTACCAATCTCTTCTCTTGACACCAGTTCCTTTAATGCCAGACTTTCCTCTTTTTCATTTTCACTTGCTGCCCTGAACTGCACTGACATAAGTGATTGGCAGGAGGGACCTTATGTCAACAGCTGTGACTCTATTAGTAGTATACAAAAAGAATCAGCTTTGCCTGCTCATCCTTACTGGCACAGTGCAGAGTCTGGCCTTCACCTCTCCTGGGCTTCAGGGCTGTAATCATTGTTGTAAAGAAATCTTTTGTTTTCTTTCAGCGACAGAGGCAATGTCACCAGCACTGCTTTTAAAGGCATCTTATCTGACAGCAGTTTGGGAGCTACTAGTCAGTCTGCCTTAAACACATTATTTGGTACCTAATACCCCCCAGCCCCAACCAAAGCAAACAAGTGTTATTATAAAGTGTATGGGCCTGCATTTCATATGTCTGTATTCAATCCCAAACTTCTTTCCTTCTAACTCTGTGATTTTGAACAGGTTACTTAACCATTTTAAGAAGGTAATGATAGCATTTAATAATAAAATATAAGAGGTTAATAATAGAATTCACCTCATCAGTTATTATAAAAATAAAGACTTCATCCACGAAGGTATTTGGAACAGTTCCTGACACGCACTAAGAGCTCGTAAGATGCTAACAGTAACATGTAAGATGCCCTTCCAGTGTGCTCCTACATTTGGTCGGCTAAAGTTAGTTTGTTTCAAGAAGATTAAACTGAAGATTGAGGCAGGCCACTTGTTTTACTAAGTATTCAGTAACGGTTTGCTATTTTTAACAGCCTTTTTGTGATATAAATGACATACAATGTATTGCACATATTTAAAGTGTAAAATTTCATGAACTTAACCGATTTATATACCTATAAATCCATCATCACAATCAAGAAAATAAACATACCCATCGCTCTAAAAAGTTCGCTCAGATTGCTTTGTAATACAACTATTCCTCCCTGCCACCACTCAGCCTTGGTCTCCAGCAGCTACTGATTTGCTTAGAGTCATAATAACTTTCCATTTTCTAGAATTTTATGGAATTGAACTATGTCCATATAATATTTTTTTTGTCTGTTTTCTTTCATTTATCAGTTCTTTGTGTGAATAAATGCTTTCCCTTGTCTTGGTTAAATAAATGCCTCAGGTATCTTCCTTAGGTGATTTCCTCACATATATTTGCTGATCGGTATCTAGCTGAAGGCTCTAGAGGAATGACCTGCAGATTTCTGGATCTTCTTCTGTGCATCTCTCTCTGCTCTCCAGTAATGTGCCCTGAGAACTCTAGCCACTTGGACTTTTCAGAATTCTCATCAACTTAGGCACATAGCCAGGCTCTATACAGGATTCCCCTCCCTGTACTGTGATGTGGAGATTCTCTCCACGGAGTAAGCTGGAGTAATCTTAGAGCCCTTTTCATTATTTTTCTTTCTCTGGATATCACTGCCCTATACTGCGTCTTCTCTACTCTATGAAAAGAATTACTTTCATGCATTTTTCTGATTGTTTAGTTGTTTAAGGTGAGAGGGCAAATCTTTGCTGTGTTACTCTCATCACTGAAAGTAGACATTCTAGTGAGTTATTATCGAAGACAGTTATTTATTCACCATGCTGATATGTTTTAAATTTTAAAAAGTAATTAAACCTTGGAAGATGTCATATTATTTTTTATGATTTTTCCCCAGTGAAATATCACTTATAGTTCACCCTTTAATTTTGATAATCATCAATCTACACATTTGCAAATTTTTAATGAACATGAAATATGACTTTGACAATGTTCTAGGTTTGGGGAGTATGGCAGTGAACAGACATATGAAGCGTGACTTCATGGAACTCATACTATAGCTGTTAAGATACAGATGATACACATACATGCAAACAAATAAATATGATAATATCTTATGATGATGTATGCAACAAAGTAAAGAATTCATGAGATGAGAAGTGGTACTGGTTGGGGCATAGGAAAGGCAGCACTTTAGCTGGGATGACAAGCAAAGACTCTGTGATAAGGTGGTAGTTAACTTAGGTGATATTTAAACTGAAAACTAAAGGTTGAGGGGTGAGCTTTGTGAGTAAGTAAGGAAAGAGTCTCCAGAAAGAGAGAAGAGCAAGCTGAAAAGCCTTGAGATGGAAAAGAGGTTGGTGTTTTTGTAAAACAGGAAGAAAAAAAAAGATTGGAATTAAGTATACAATATTCAGAATAGAAAAAAATGGTATTGGACAGGTTATCAAGGGCTAAATTGTATAGAGCTTTGTAGATTATTATTTATGCTTTCAGAAGAGCTAACATTTTATAAAATGGTTTCCAGGGGGCAAAACTGGAATCAGATGGACCAGTTAGGAAGGTGTTGTTTTAGTCCAGGTGAGAGATCACGGTGGGTTAGCCTTGATGGTAAGGAGATTAAGAATATACTTAGGAGACACAGCCAGTAAGACTTGTAGATGAATTTGATACGAAAGGAGGATGGAGGTGGTTTGAAGTAATGAGATGAATCAAGGAACATGGTGAAACTTGTTACTGAGATGAGGACTGTGAGAAGCAGGTTTAGGAGGAAGGTAACAAATTTTCTATTTTCAGTGTGTTAAGTTTGGGTATGTTAAATTCCCAAGTGGAAATGTCAAGTAGGTTGTCAAATATATATATTTGGACCTCAGGGAAAAAGTCAAGACTGGAAGAAACTGCACATTTGGCATTATATAATTTCATTTGCTATCATCTGGTGACATTATTTTATTTGAAAAATGTTTGACTTGATTCTCTAAGGACTCCAGTTAGTCACCTTTTAAAAGGTCTAATGGTACCTTCAGTCTTCCAGGATGCAGTTGAACACAGGCGGGGATAGGGTGCCCTCTGGTGGAAAACCAGCAAGGTTAAGCACATTAGGGTACACATAAGCTAAAACAGGGAATAAGTACTTCCCCAACCTATTATAATAGGGCCAGTCCTAGGAACAAAACACATGACTTGGGCGAGCTGTTAAGTAGAAACATGGACTGGTTTTAAGTAGAAACATAGGTGGGGACTGGTACAAAATGGAGAATGCATGTTGTGTAATAAAAATGATACTTCTAGCCGACTGCTATATGTAGAATGCAGGTCCAGTTTTGAGAGAAATGATGTAAGTCTATTCTATGTAAATTTTTCTGATTTGTAAATATTGTTTACTATTCAGATTTACCACACCAGTTAAAATTATGCTATAAAATATGTCTGTGGATAGGACTGGTGGACTTTTGCAACATCAGTATCCAGGTTGTAACACTTTACTATTGTTTTGTAAGATGTAACTGTTGGGGGAAACTGAGTTAAAGGTACATAGGGTCTCTCTTATTTTCTACAACTGCATATCAATTTATAATTAACTTAAAATAAAAAGTTAGTTTTAAAACTATTAATTTTTCTATCAGTCATTTGGCTCAGGGACCACTACTTTACAACTTTTATCTTTAGGAGGAAAGATATATAAAATGGTGCAGTTTATAAAGGTAGCCCCTAAAATCCTACTGTAGAAAGCAATGGAGTATTTGCTGGTCTGCATAACAACCTAAATCTCAGGCACATCTATGATGAGAGAAGGAGCTCCTCTCCCTTGCCCCCAAGCACTAATGCTGGCTCCACTTCCTGGAGGAGTGGTGAAAAGGCAAAAAAATGGGCAATCTGCAGGGGGGTTAGGAGGCGGTGCTGAAAGTTTGTAACACCAAATTCTGAGAAATTATGTACTGCTCTCTGGTTCTGACTTGCCAATCCTTGAAATGATGCTTTCTATCAGAGGAAATTAATCTAGAAGGAGCAAATGTGCTCCTTTTCTGGATGCTTTATTCATTTGACTGTTAATTCAATGGGAGAGCATGATTTACTGGATTACTAATCTACAGATGAGGCAACTGACAAATAGACCTGCAGACCCTGAGAAAATACACACACACACACTTATTCATTTTACAGTATGTTACTCATAAATAGGTGTTGTCCCTTATACTTAATTTGGAGAACATTTGATAAAATTCAGTAAAACAATGGGCTATTTTTTTTTAGCTTTCACATTGTAAGTTTTACAATTAATATCAAAAAGTGTCCAATATTTGGAATGTATTTGATTAACTGATTTAAGGAATTCATCGTATTGCTCTTAAACAAGTTCTGTGCTACACATTGCTCAGAGGGCTCAGACTTCCCCCCACTTCTAAATCCAATAATTATGCCCTTCTAGTTGATTAATAAGAGATGGAAAAGACAAGAAAAAAAGAAGAGCAATTTCAGAGTCAGCAGGACTTGCTAGTGGAAATTCTTGCACTAGAGAGCTGTATTTGAAATTGCATCCTCAGCAGCACATCACCACACAGAGATACTGGGGTTTGAGGCTGATAATTAATCACACCTTTCTCTTCCCCACAACTTGACATGGGGGTCAGTGGAGAAGTAGACGTGTGGAACAGATATGTGGAGACCAAATTTCAGCATAACTACTGCTAAGGCTAAACTAGGGTTTTGATCTTAAATGAGAGACTGTACACTTTCTCCCAAATCTAGCTATTGGAATTCCATATTGGAGGGCAAATTTGGGTCTGGACAGTTGACAGATGAAACCAGAGATGGTTATACCACTTAAGACCATTGGTAGAGAGAGATGAAGACAGGGGAAGAAAATGGAAAAGAAATATCCACTCCACAACCTAAAAGACCAAACTAACTATAAAATATACAGTATTCATCTTGGAATTTCCCACTTAAACAATAATATTTTAAATTATTCTCTACATTATGATCCAGAATTGTGCTTGGCTTTGAGATACAGTGATAAACAACAGTCCCTTTACACAAGGATTCAACAGTCTAGAAGAAGAGAGATACAAGTTTAAGGTATAATTATGATTTGAAATGATTATATGAACAATATAATTATGTTATAATAATAATATGCATTGTGATAATATAACAAACAATAGTTTAAAGTTCAAATAACCATAATTTTGGTTTTTTAAAAGATGTACATACGCACATCGGCATATATGGTGGAAAATAGGTCTCAAAATTATTGAATCTAGAAAAAAACTACATAGTTTGTTAAAAGGTGTTGAGTATCCTGGGGGAAAAAAAGTCTTAGAGATGAAGGAAGGCAGCTTTCAATTTTAAATGGGTTTCCATGAAGACTTCATTAACAATAAGCTATTTGTGTAAAAAGCTGAGATTAAGGGAGTTAACCATTCAGGAAGTTCCAAAGACAGTAGGTTGCAAAGTCAACAGGTAGGACAAACACTGATGTTTTACACTGGAAGTAAAGTGAGGGGACACTTTAGGGGACATGGTACTGAATCTTAGCAAGTGTCCCAAGAATGTGAAGAGAGTGAGTGATGCAACCAAGACTCACACTCAGGTTTTCTCTCTCCAAGTACAGTTCTTATTTTGCTCTGTTCATTGATTGAGCAGTGTCTTCACAGGTAGCTTAACTATATGTTACTTTCCTGAAGGAACAACAAAGATGAGCAGTTACCATAAATTGAGATTCAGATGCAGCTTTAGAGCTCAGGAGGCTGGGTTAATGTTTCATGTCTGGTTGGAACCAGCCCTTCTATCCATTTCTGACACTGGAGTCAAGTAACATCTCAGCTGCCTCCTATCAGATGACATCACTAGCAATGTCAGTTTCTCATCAGGAAAAGGTTTTCCATCTTGGTACTAAAGATTACTGGAGATGTGAGGTAATAATTTACCACTGAGGGAGTGCTTCTTTGGTAAGCACTGTGCTATGTGCAAGGACAAAAATGAGTGATAATTAGAAGACTGAGACTCACAGGCATGTGTAAGCGTCAACTTCTGCACACAAGTCACGAGGCATTATTGGAATCTTCCATTATTACAGTGATGTCCATGGACTGAGGTTTTCTCTGACCAGTTTGATCATTTTTAAGAACCTAAAGAGTTATGACTTACATTCTTTGTTTATAAGGCACTTTTTTGATTTGTTGAAGTGTGGTCAGTTACAATGTGTCAATATGTGGTGTACAGCATAATTTCCCAGTCATAATATATGTGTATATATGTTTTCATATTCTTTTTTAATAAGTTATTATAAGATATTGAATACAGCTTCCTGTGCTATACAGAAGAAATTTAGGTTTTTAATTTATTTTTATATACAATAGTTAATATTTGTGAATCTCAAACTCCAAGGTTTATCCCGTCCCATCCCTTTCCCCTGGTAACCATAAGATTGTTTCCTATGTCTGGAATTCTGTTTCTGTTTTGTAGATGAGTTCATTAGTGTCTTCTTTTTTCTTCTTCTTCTTTTTTTTAGATTGCACATGAGTGATATCATATGATATTTTTCTCTCTTTCTGGCTTACTTCACTTAGAATGATGATCTCCAGGTCCATCCATATTGCTATAAATGGCATTATTTTATTCCTTTTTATGGCCAAGTGGTATTCCATTGTATAAATATACCACAACTTCTTTATCCAGTCATATGTTGATGGACATTTGGGTTGCTTCCATGTCTTGGCTATTGTATATAGAGCTACTATGATGGGGTACATGTATCTATAAGGCACTTTTTAATGTTAAATAAGAGAAGGATATTAAATTATATATATTTAACAGAGTACCCTATCTCCTTTGAACTTTGCAAGAAGTTCCTCTGAAGTCACTGTTCAAATACTGAGTGGCATTGAAATGAAAACTTTATTTCTCTACCAACATTCAACGTCCCCCCCACCCCAGGACAGGGCAGACATCCTCCCACTGTGTAGCCAGCCTTATCTGATACACTTCCAGGTAGTCTGATAAGTGCATTTTTTATCCTGGTGCTCAGTCCTGCAGCTCAGCTTTAGCTCTACATTTCCTCTAGGCACTTTGCTCCCTTCACATAAATACACTGATAGCATGTGTTTGAGTCCATCCACAATTTCATAGTGGTTCCCACTATTATGATCTGCATTTCACAATTAAGTTTTGCTAGAAAGAATTTATAGTTAAATGTACACTGAAGCCACAAACTAATGTGACCCTTTTAAGAAGGAAGCATTTTACCTTTCATCTTCCACTTCCCACTTCACTGCATTAAGGAAAGATAGGAAAAAAGAAAAGAACCTGTTAGGCTTTCCCCTCAATTATCCTTTATTTGTATCTCATTTTTCTCTCTCTGGCTTGAGACTTAGCTCTTTAGGAAAGTGTTTTAGGAACTGGTTCCATGAAATTTACTGAAAGAGTTGGAATTTATGAGGAGTGAAATATAGTTAAAGGGAATTTTTTAAAATTTCTATCTGATTTGGGAAAAATAAAGAACACATTCTACTTGACTATTTTAAACACTTTTGAATTTTACTGAAATTACTCTGTGATATTTCCCTGGGAATGAGAGTTTTACTTTGATATACTCAATGTAATCATCAGTTTTCCTTCAAGTTATCATACAGCATATGCAGCAGTCTTAAATCTCCCCATCTACCTAGTACATTTACATTGTTTCTTTAAAGTGGTTGTTAGATTGCTTTTGAACAATATAGTCCCCATGTTGATAGCCACCTTTTCAAAGCTATTCAGAAATCAAGTTTAGAAGCACCCACTTATGCTATAGGGAATTTTATCTTGGCCAAACACCAATATGCATGTTTCAAAGAGTATTCTCTCAGCAGAGAGTTTAATTTTGAAACTGTAAGTGTTATTCTGAACTTCCAGTTTATCCCTGTTGTGTTCCCAAATCATTCTGACTCCAGGAATGTATAAATTTTAGTTTCAATAAATTCAGAGAATAGACATTTGGGCCTTGAAGACCTTGGGGAATAAAAGTGAATACATTAACTGCTCTGTACCATGTAATTATGTATACACAATTCCATTTCCTTTGGTCTTTCATCAAAAGCTGATGAGAGGCAAATGTCAATAGGGGAAGACTGCTTCCTTGAGTGGTAGATCTGTTATTTACACAGTGATGGTTAGTGTCACAGAGTTCCTCCAAACTAACATGAATGCTTTATTTCAACTGAAGGGAAGTGCTGTATCTATTTAATAAATTCGAGTGATTAATGGTGTTGAACCCTCCAGGGTTTTCATTTTTAAAGACGGGAAGTGACAGATTTGGAAAGATACCAAGAATAGAGCAAAATCTGAAGTAATGAAAGAACGGTTGCTAAAAAAGGGCAACCCGACTTTTCCATCAACCTATTAAAATCTACTGTGTGAGATGTTCAAAGCAAATTGCTCCTGATCTCATGTTTCTTCCCTCTTTGGCTGCTTAGTTTTGTGACAATACCAGCAAGACAGAGATCAAACTAATCTTTCAGAATTTTATGCAATTTTACTGGGCTCATTTTATATAGATGTTGCTGTCATAGAAATAGGTTATATTTAATTTAACCTTAAAGCAAAGTGAATGTGGTTTTTGTTGTATTGTTTGCACTGCTGTTCCCTCTGCCTAGAACACAACTCCCTCATATCCTTGCATGACTGGTTCCTTTCCACATTCAGGCCTTTGGCTGAATTATACTCTATCCAAGAGACAGATCACACGCAGACACACACACACGTGCATGCACTGTACCTCCCATTGCCTCGTTTTATTTATACTTTATCTCTATCTGAAATTCTATGTGAAATTTAAATATGTGATATCTAGTTATCTGTTTATTGCTTGTTTTTTTCCCCCATTATTTGTCTCATTATCTGTTTTATTCACTGTGTGTCCCTGGAACTCATACACTTGTTGCTCAGGGGTACTAAATACAATGGATTAACAGGAAGAGCCAAATAAGCCATTATGTGTTTAAATCCTCTTAGCTTTACAGGGGAAATTGATAAACTCCTAGCTTACAGAAAATGTCACAGGGGGAATAGGTTCAAAAGCTTTCTGTTTCAAATGAGACGTGGACTATAATTCCTTTCCCAAATATAATTATGATCTTTAAATGAGTTGTCTATTTTATATCTGGTTTCATATCTTCAGAAATGGCCAAACTCTCAAGTGACTGCAACTATTGACCAAAGAGTTTTCGGTTAGGATGTCATTCCAGAACCTCTCAAGGGTCAGCTTGTAAGCGATGGCCTTTTTCAACCTGTGCATAAATCCAGGCTTGAACTGTGAGAACTTAGGTTTATCGAAGTGTATGTGGAAAACAGTGACCAGAGAAGTTACAGGCCTGCCTAAAATCCTCTGTGGCTAAAGACTTCAAACAGGAAATAAAATCTCTCTAAAAGAACTATGACATGGCAGTTCTTTCATCTGTGAAATGAGGATTTTTCTCCAAATACAATGAGAAGTTTGCTGGGTTTTGTTTTAGTTTCACAAAAATCAGTGACACTGAGAATTTCAAAGGCAATCTCCCCTCTTAGCTGTTGAATAAGAAGCCTGAACTAAGGTCGAGATGTCAGGATTGTCACCAAAGAATTCTTAGTTATTCATTAATCTGCTTGGATTCTTATATTCCCAAGCAAGTATGTACCCAAGGAGAATTATACCCTTAATTTCAGCCTCTTGCTGGGGTAGTCTGGGAACTCATTAAGGATGCATAACCAAATTTGAGTCATTTCTCCCTAAAAGACAGGGGAGTCATTGTGCTGAAAGCTATTTATGTTCAGTGATATAGAATTAATGGCAGCGCTACTAATCACAAGAAGATATCAGCTTCTATCACCAGTTCCAGGTTTCTAGCCTGTTGTAACCAAGCTATGTTTGAGTAGATATTGCAACTTCCAGTGAGTAACATAGAGGAAAAAATGAAGCCCATTATCTCAGAGCTGCATTTATGAATAGAGACTGGTTCTTTCCTAAATTAAATGCACTGCTGAGATATGTGTATCTAAGAGCCACATTATCTTTCCCTGGATCCCACGTCTCTTCCATGTTTGAAATTGCCAGTTGACACTCGAAGGTCATTCGTTTTGGGAGTAACGGATGGAGAAAAAATATATAAAGCAGAAGCCTTTGGCCTATAAAAAGTGAAAGCAGGACTCTGAATTCTTGCCTGTCCCCTTCACTAGTGCTAGGAATAATAAGCAGTAACACAACACAGTACCTTACTATATTATTGTTGTTATTCAGGTAACCATTTTGGTTGTTGCAATCACAGAGAACATTTCTTGCTTCACTGTACTGTGTTGAGCTGAGATGACAGGAGTGAGGTACTTACCTTTTCTTGGGTAGTGGTTCAAGGAAGTAATCATACTGACTCTGTGTCACAAAGCACAGGTGGTTATTTTAGGGTCTGTGATTGGAGTTCCAGGCAGAGGTATCCAGGCATAGGCCACAATGCCTGCCAAGTCTCTTCTCTGTTTGCCCTGAATGAGTGGATTTCTGTCATTTTTTTCAAGTATTTCTGCTCTAGTACACATCTCCTGCATGTTTGCCATATGTAATTGAAAGCATTTCCATTTTGGTTTGCAGTTATAAGACGAACTCTTATCTGCCTCCTTAGCGCAGTAGGTAGTGCGTCAGTCTCACATAAGATGAACTCTTGAAAAGTGTAGCCAGAGATTATATTATAATAATATAACTCTGATTTAATGTAGGAACTGACATGAGATGACTTTAATAATAATAACCACATTGCAAGGAACTCCCATGCAAGGAAAAGAGATTAGCTTTCTAGACTCATAAAAATAAGACATGTTCATGCCAAGTAAGTGTTTTTCTCATACATTTGCTTTTTACTAAAAAATAATGAATTATTCTTCCCTTGATACCTTAAGTATTCTATTTTTCAGTAGGATAAGCTAACTTCATATACAATAGGAACAACCAGGTTTTAGACACAGAGTTGGGAAAATTTCAGCAAACTCTGAACCTAGATTGGTAATTGCTTCAAGCAGATATATCCTGCAGTTATAGTGAAGGTTTTTTTCATTGTTAAGGCTGATAAAATGTATTATATTTCTAAAATCCTGACTGAATGCAAGAACCAGCTCAGCTTTAACTAACACTGTGCTTTTAGCTCCTTTAGAGGATTATAGGACTCTTAGATGATAGCTTTTGTGTGCACTTTGCCAATGTAAAACTTTCAGATTTTGACTTAACTCTCTTGCAGAAACCAGGGAAAGCAAATGGTTTCCAATCCTGATAGCCAGGGAAGCATCAAAGAGAAAAGACACACTTTCTCCTTAAAAACTAGTCAATAGACATACAAAGAAAAGCATGTGGACGGGGAATAAAAAATTAATAATTAAAAATGCAAGATGAATCTCAGTCAGTTCCTCCTCCTGCAAGGTGATCAGATAAAACCAAATTAAATTGAAAGAGGAAATTCTACTTACAGATTTTGAAGGACACATGGAACTTAGGAGGTGACACTTAAACCCTGCACATGTGGTGGCCTCTGCAGTTAGTTACAGATCGCTGGGCCTGGAACTGCAAGTTAATAGGCTGTGAAAGGAAAGAATAACCATGAGATGAGACAGCGGATACATCAGCAACTATTGGGATTGAAAATAAGGAACAACTATTACCTCTTACTTCCCAGGATGCTAGAAACCTTCAGATTTCAAAAGAGAACAAATTTACTGTGACAGTGCAGATGGAAGAAGAGACATTTCTGAGAGCAATTTCTATGGCAGCTTTCATTTAAACAGGGAATTGGGAAGAGCAGAAAAGGATGCTGGAGGTGAAACAGTATTTTGGTTTCAGTTTTCTAATGTGTTGGAGACAGTTTCATTTCTCTTTCAAGTGATAAGTTAAATAGTATCTAAATACAGGAAAATTCAGTTTAGGAAAAACATGAGTTGAAGAATGTGAGGGTAAGTCTTTAGTAGTAAATATGCCCTATAAAAATTATGATTAAAATGATGACACATGAATTTTATCCAAGATATATAGGTACTAGGGAGAAAGGAGATGAGTATCCCCCGATTTTCCCTATATTTAGCTATCTAACAACTATACATTCTGGTTTTTATAATAGGAAGAGCTAAAGCCAATGAGTTTATACCAGACTTTCTTCCAACTCTATAGGTAGAAACAGCTTGGATTCTAACCTGAAGTTTTCATCACAACCTAAAATATCTATGAGTAGTTCAGTTTAAAAATGTAAAGTATGTCTTTTTTCCATAGCAACTCTGAATGCTAGGAAACAATGATCAATACCTTATTAATTCTTCAAGGGAAAATGTGTACCCTATGAAATTTATTCCCAGAGGGAATACAATTTCCATGCTCCCTTCTTGACAAAAGTGTTAAGAGCACAAACTTCACGGTATTGTGTACTTGCAATTTTGTTAATGGGGTTAATGTTAAGTGTTTTTATTAAAAAAAAAAAAAAAGGATCCAAGGAAACTCTGGGACGTTAGACAGTATTGTAATGATAGTATCTTAAGTGTTGGCATAGGTCTAAATTCATTGAACTGTACACATTAAATACACGCAGTTTTTATATCCCAATTATACCACAATAATGCTGGGTTTTTTTAAAATAACTCCAGTGAAGCAAGAAATAAAATCATGGTTACAGAAAAGAATAAAAGTATCGAAAATCTTGATAGTGTTGGGAAAAGGGGGAGGTGAGAGAAGATGGATAGATTGATCACACACACACAAAATAGTCCTAATTTTTTAAGCCTCCCTGGATCCATGCCACTGCTGTACAACTTTTCAGTGCTCTTACATTGTGTCTGGGGCATTCTGCCCCACCTCTCTAATCGGGACTCAGCTAAGTCAGATGCTTTGGCCAAAAATAAAATATGTATTTATATATGTAGTAGTTATATAATATATTGTATAGATGGATATCATGTTTGGGGTTGGGAAACTAGAGGAGATATAGGAACAGTATAAAATGGAATGTATATAATTATCTTTCCTTGCTAATTTATTATATATACTTAGAAGTCCAAGAACTAAAGCAGTCCTTCTGAAATTTCCTTTTTTTTTTAAAAAATTCTAATGCTGAAATGAAATACTTACAGTTTAAATAACCTAAGGTAGAATTTAGGCTGGTGTCTCTAAACTAAGGAAATGTATTTATCACTAGTTTCTTTTCTGAAGAACTAACTACACAGCTTCCACTCACGGTTACAAAATAAACAGATTATGTTTTTCTCAATTAACAACGGAGTCAAGGGGCAGAGAGATGTAGCTCAGTGGTAGAGCGCATGCTTAGCATGCACGAGGTCCTGGGTTCAGTCCTCAGTACCTCCATTAAAAAAAAAAAAAGAATGGAGTCAAGAAAGCTCTTCTCCTTCTAATACACCTTTTTAAAAAATCAGAATCATAAAATATCCTTTGGGGATATTTATGACTGGAGAAGTCAAGATATGTGTATTTTTATCAGCAAAGGCCCAATGTCTTATTTCCCTGAGTTTGTGCCACTGAACATATGTGAGCTAGTTAGAGCAGAAAATAAAGCAATATGACATAGAGAGGAGTTGTCTGTACATAAATAGTACATAAATACATTAATGCTTATATAAATGTACCAGCTGTGTTTCTAAGATTTATTCATTTGAATTCTCGAAACTGGGGAAGTGGACAGTCTATTGCCTGTTTCTCCTTTCTTCCCTCTCTCATACTCTGGAATTCACCAGTATGGACCTCTCTGAAGATTAAATTATTAGCCAGAGAGTGACCTGGGGCCTGGAGGGAAAAACCACAACATACCATGTTTGTATCATGTTGAAGGTGGGTATGCCTGATGATATTTATGCCATCTATATTAAAATGTCAGATTTTTGTGACATTTAATTGCAGAAGTAAAGGAGAGAACAGACCTGTTTCTCTCCATACACAATTCTGAGTAATCCAGAGTGCCCAAGTTATAACTTTTAGAGTATTTGAATCTTGAAAATGATTGGCAGGAAAAGGCCATTGCCTTATTATCATCACAAAGCCCAGCTCTTCTGGAATGGTTGCAACTACAGTCTAGATCTGTGAACTCCTTTAGCATTGCATTTATCTGCCTATAGCAGAAAACCCAAATAAATGCAAGTGACTTAAATATAACAGGGAACAATTTATCGCAGTTAAGAAGTCCGGCAGTCACAGGTTCAGAGCTAGTAGTTTGGCTCTAAGAAATGCCAGGGGGACCTAGGCATCAGCAATTTACCAAATAGTTCCATTTTCATGTTCACAAAATTGTTGTTCCACTACAGTATAACATGTTAAGGAAAAAAAAAACAAAAAGAGAAGAGAAGAAAAGAAGGCCAGTGAAAGCCGAAGATGAATGTTGAGTGATTTGCCCCTTTTTTTTGAGGAAAACAATTATTTTCTGTAAGCTCCAGCAACTGGAGCACTTCTTATATTATTTTGGTCAGAATTAGATCACAGAACTACTAGTAATATATAAAGAGCCTGGAAAATTAAATATGAATATGGGTCCCTTGCACCCTAAACAAGACAGAGGTTTCCTTTGGTAATGAAGGAGGGAAGAGCACATGGTGGGCAGCAAAACAACGTCTGCCACAGCACTAGTGCCCCTTGGTTCCTGTAAAATTAAGAACTTTCCCAGGGAAAGAGTAAAGGGGGCTTTTCATTTTCAAAGCACTGTTGAGAACTTTGCTGTGACAGGGCAATAGGGAAAACCTTTGGGTGGCAAAAGTAATCAATCATGGAAAAGGAGCTGGACAGGTCAATAAATGTAACACTGGCAAGCAGACTTTGATGTATGAGGGAATAACAAGCTCTAACTTCCTACAGTGCTGTGCTAGGTGCCTTGATGGAAAACAGATGCATCATTCAATAGACTCCTTAGCATCGAATTACCATACATAACTGCTGCAGCCACTTTTCATTACTGACGACAGTCAGAAGTGCTGAGATGGGTCTATAATCAGTAAAGCGAGTGTCCTCATGGGAGAAGATGGAACGGTAATTTGAGGGAACCAGCAATCATTAGCTCCTATAACAGGCTCTGTCCTTCTGCTAGAGGTAATCACCTTTTTAAAATAATGATGGTGGAATGACAGGTATAGAGGAGTACCGTTGTCCCTGGGTATCTGCAGGGCATCGGTCCCAGGACCAGTGGCAGATACCGAAATCTACCAGCACTCAGGTCCACAGTCCACCTCCACGTATCTGCAGTTTCACATCTGTTGGTTCAGCCAGCTACAGGTCATGTAGTTCTGCAGTATTTATTGAAAAAAAAATCTGAGTATGAGCAGACTCGTGCAGTTTAAACCCATGTTGTTCAAGGGTCGATTGTATATTGATTACTTTTTATGTCAAAATGAAAAATAAGGGAAGGACAGATGCCCATAGCTGAGGCATCAGGGGATGCAACATGCAACAGGAATAGTCAGGCAAAGGAACTGATTTTATCTCTAAGACACTTCTTGAATATTGATATTTTTCATTTTCCATAAAATATACTGATAGGTGTGAAAATTTTAAAGTTGTCTTTTTTCATGTTTGTGACCCCCTCCTCCTGCATTGTTATTCTTAAATTAATGCCATTTTTACTTTTGTATTATAGCACAGTAGTTAAACCCCTTAAGTAGCTAAACACCTTTAATTGATGTGGAACTGCTCTAGATGTGACATATTGCAGTCCGGCAATATTATTTAGTTACCACCCCCTATGTCCAGGCACTGTATGAAAAAGATGAGGAAAATAAAATGAAATCCAATGATACTCTTTTCTAATTCACTGGTTACTTTCCTCAGCCTGTAGACTGGCCTAAGCTTTCCTACCTGTGTGTGTCTGTTCAGGCTGCCATAACAAAGTGCCACAAACGGGGGAGTTTAAACAGCATGTGTATGTCTCACAGTTCTGGAGGCCAGAAGTCAGAAATCAAGGTGTCCGCAGGTTTGGTTCCTTTGAGGGGGCTGTGAGAGGAGGATCTGTTACAGGCTTTCTCCTTGGCTTGTAGATGTCATCTTCCCCATATATTTCTTCATTTCTCTTCCTTTTATGCATGTCTATCTGTGCACAAAGTCCTCCTTTCATAAGGAGAACAGTCATATTGGAGTAGGGGCTCACTCTACTCCAGTATGACCTCATCTTAACTAATTATATCTGCAATGATTCTCTTTCCAAATAAGGTCACATTCTGAAGTATGGGAGGCTAAGACTTCCAACACGAATTTGGGGAGGGGGAATACAATTCAGCCCATAACACCAGCCTAGAAAATCTTATCATTCTTCGAACTTCTGTGCCAGTTCTCTATTTCCCATTAGTTCCAAACTTCTTGAAGATAAATATAATTATTAGATCTATGATGTTCACCAAAGCATGCTCACATGCAGTTATCCCCTCTACCCTTTTATCCGTGTAGCAGTGCTCTGAGGTGGTGTACACAGGGAACAGTGGAATGATGTCACATCTTCAGTAAATAGATGAAGTTTAAAGTTGGTATGATTAGACTGAAACCACTGGGCAAGTGGTTATGCCAGGACACAAACCCACGTTTTATGACCCCCCGGTTCCAAGATATTTCTAATATGTTATTCTGCCTCCACTCCCTTATCATACATGCACATCTTGATTTCAGATCTTACAGTCCTTTCATTATTTTTCTGCCTCAGTTTTTCGTTCACATATTTTTTCAAAATGTTTGGTCTATAATACTGTGTCATAAAAGCAATGAAAGTTAATAGAAGTTTAAAAAAAAAACTTAGGTAAGATTCACATCAGTTCATGTAGCTTATTTTTAGGCCAGAAAGGATTATGATAAATTGCAGTACCGCACAACACATTATAAATTGCTTAGCACAAAACCTCCTCACTTCTCTAACTCTTCCCAGCCATCTCAGACAAATAGCTTTTAATTTTATGGTCTATTAGAGAAAATATTTAAAAAATTATTTACCTGTACACATTTTAAATACACATTAACACTAAGCCACTGTGACCTTATTGCTTCTACAAAAAGCTGTGGTGTATATTTCTTCTAAATATCCAATAAAGTATATTTCACCTAATATAAAACTATTCAGAGATCATCTACATGGGATAGGAGATCATGTAATGATTTCATTCAGTTTATCTGCTACCTCCAAAACTTTACAGGGAATCAGTAATGTCTGTAAAAAAATTTTTAAAGATATTTTATTCTCTTTTTTGTATTTTTGGGGAGAAGGTAATCCCTTCAAAACTTTCAAACTCATGAGTAAATATTATAATTGTAAGTAAACTATGAAAATACCAAATTAGGCCCCCAAACTTTAAGAAGTAGAGATTGGGAAGATAGGAGGTCAGGAAGGACTTCTTTAAGCAATAGCCCAAGTAAGTAATTTCTCATCGTATTATTTTGAAAACCTGGTATTATTGTACACTGTGTCAAGGACATGTCTTGGAGGATGATACAGTGCTGGCAGGAACTGTTTTAATTTTACTATTGTATTCCTAATATTTAGAAGAGTACCTTGGACATGTATTTATTTTTAAATATTTATTGAATGAATACATGAATGTGAATGCTATAAAAAGTCTTCTTAGGAAAATTAACGTGATTAAAATGGCCATACTACCCAAGGCAATCCACAAATTTACTGTGGCCCCTATCAAAGTACCCATGACATTTCTCAAAGAACTAGAACAAATAATCCCAAAATTTATACAGAATCACAAAAGACCCAGAATTACCAAAGCAATCCTGAAGAAAAGGAACAAAGCTGGAGACATAAGACTTGAGACAATACTACAAAGCTACAGTAATCAAAACAGCATCACACTGACACAAAAACAGACATATGGATCAATGGAAGGGAATAGAGAGCCCAGAAATAAACCCACACATCTACAGTCAACTAATCCACAACAGAGGAGGAGGCAAGAATATACAATGGAAAAAAGATAGTCTCTTGAACAAGTGGTATTGGGAAAGCTGAACAGCCTCGTGTAAATCAGTCAAGTTAGAACACTCCCTCATACCATACACAAAAAATAAATTCAGTGACTTAAAGACTTTCACATAAGACAAGACACCATAAATCTCCTAGGAGAGAACATAGACAAAACATTCTCTGACATAAATCATATAAATATTTTTGTAGCTCAGTCTTCTAAGGCAAAAGAAATGAAAGCAAAAATAAACACTTGGGACTTAATCAAACTTATAAGATTATGCACAGCAAAGGAAACCATAAACAAAATGAAAAGATAACCTAATGACTAGGAGAAAATACTTGCAAACAATGTGACTGACAAGAGCTTACTTTCCAAAATATACAAATAACTCATACATGTCCATAACAAAACAACCAACCTAATCCAAAATTGGGGCAAAAGACCTAAATAGACGTTTTTCCAAAAACATACACATAGCCAACAGGCACATTAAAAGATGCTCAACATCACTAATTACTAGAGAAATGCAAATCAAAACTACCATGATATATCACTTTACACCAGTCAAAATGATCAAAAAGTCTACAAATAATTCTGGAGAGGGTGTGGAGGAAAAGGAACCCTCCTACACTGTTGGTGGAAATTTAAACTGGTGCAGCCACTATGGAAAATGGTGTAGAAGTTCCTTAAGAAACTAAAAATGGAACTACTTTATGATCCAAGAATCCAACTCCTGGGCACATATCTGGAAAAGACAAAAATTCTACTTTGAAAAGATACATGCACCCCAATGTTCATAGTAGCACTATGTACAATACCCAAGACATGGAAGCAACCTAAGTGTCCATCAACAAATGGATAAAGAAGATGTCTCCATCAACAGATGAATACACAAACACACAATGGAATATTACTCAACCATAAAAAAGAATGGAATATTGCCATTTGCAGCAACATAGATCAACCTAGAGAGTATGATATGAAGTGCAGTAGTCAGACAGAGAAAGACAAACATTATATGATCTCACTTATATGTAGAATCTAAAAAATAATACAAATAAACTTATTTAGGAAACAGAAACAGACTCATAGACAGAAAACAAACTTACGGTTACCAAAAGGGAAAGAGGAGGGCAAGGATAAATTAGGAGTATGGGATTAGCAGATACACACTACTATATATAAAATATATATAATTCTTTCATTCATTTGAAACAAACTTGACTTTCCAGTATAAACCAGATGCTGGGTTATTAGAGAAAGATAAGTCAACAGTAACAAATTGATGGTGGAGGTAAAGCATCTTCACATATATTTATCATATATATGCTATATAATATATTGGATATATGTATACATCCACATATTCACAGATATGTGTGTGTATGTAATATATATGATACACACACTTATGTAAATTACAATGACAATGGAAAGTACCTAAAGAGACAGTAACATGGTGCTATAGGTGGTAAATGCAGTAGAAAAAAATCCTTTCAACTGGAAGCATACCTCATGCTGTTTTCATTCCCTTGGCTCTTATTTAAATAGTGCGACTGATTCAAATGAATGAGCAGGTCAGTGTGAAAAATGCTGTTCAGCTGAGGTCTTTGCCTTTCTCCTTGGACAGGTGCCAGAGAGGGGGAAAAAAAACATCAGAAAATTGATCTGCTCTAGACATCAGCTGCAGAGCCTTAAGCGTTCCTTGACCAGTCTGGCATTGAAAAGAATAAGTTTGAGAAAGAGATATTATCTCCGCTACCACATTCCTAAGCTGTGCTAAACTATCCAGCAGTATTAGATCTAAAACTCATGGTTTAGTTGAATTACCTTTTCTCTTTTTTTGTTGTTTTTTGTTTAGTTTATATACACACACATATATTTGTGTACATATATATAATTAATATATAGTTACAAATAATAATGATATTATATATTATACATTGCATGTCTTATTGCCAATAAAACATTTAGAACAATCAAAATCAATTCAGCACTATAAGAGGCCCTATTTGAATATGACATTATCCAGGCAATACATAGAAAAGTTAAAAGGCTTAGTTATTACAATTTGAACTTCCATCAAATGGCATTTTTTGAGCATTATCTCTTTTGACCTTCACAAAAATGTAGTGGAGATGTTGTCATTGACTTTTGTTACAGGTGAGGAGACAAAGGCTGTGAGTGGTTAGATGGTGTCCCCAAGGTCACATAGCTAATTGCAGGTCTCCAGTCAGTGCACTTCCCACTATACTATGACTACATCCTCCTGAAGAACTTTATGGGTCTTTTTGGTGGGATAAAGTGATCTGGAAAAGAAAGTTTTCAGAGCTCCTACATGTGTAACATCCAAAGTTCTTTGTTTGTTTTAGTTTTCCCAACTCCCAAACCAGGAATCATTCTTTTCCCCCACCTCCTACGTTAAATTCATGAGCGATTTCCCTCGGATTCGATATACATCTTGTATATATACAGTCATTTCCATACATGTCTATTGTTATAGCTTAGTCCTGGCTACCATCATCTCTTGCTTGGCTTCCAGTCTCCCTGTTTTCACTCTGGTGTGCATTTCTATGAAGGGTAAAATATGTGGAATTAAATTTATTTAAAAAAAAACAAATTTAATTTCTGTAAGTAAATTATTTTAGCACTTCTTTTGAAGAAACCATTTACTTTATTATAACAAACAGGATATTTTCAAACACTAATGTCATGCATATAAATAATTAACAGAAACAGGATTAAAGGAGTTGATATCATGAAATATCATGAAAACATTACAAAATATATCCCCAAGAAACATCACTCTGGCTATGCTTAAGATTTTTCATCTGAGAGAGGATATGTCTCGGGTGATTAAGTCTAATAATATGATTTAGTTTTGCTACATAAAAATTTTACTCTGTAATACTGATGAACAGACTTGCAAGGCAATTCAAGATAAGAGTGTGAGGTACTAGACTAGTATCCATTCTGTGACTGTTTCATTCCCACATCTTCTAATAAATGAAAAGAAAGAAAAAATGAGGTTTGCCCTCAGTTACCTGACAGCTGCAAGGTAGGCAGGCACTGACCAGTTCTCAAATACCATTGTTTCTCAGTATGTTAAACAAGCAGTGTTCTCTTTAGGGATACAATAAATCGATTATCTCAATCTGGTGAATGTCAGCAAAAGAAGCCTATGTGTCAACAGTTAGAAGTTGCTAGGGAGTAATAGTGTAGACTGTATATACTTTTTCCTCTATTTCTGAATTTCCAGGTATTTCTCCACACCCTTCTTTCTTGATGTGGAAAAGTAGACTTCATCGATCTCATCATTTCTAGATCGGAGATCTTTAGCCTGAAAGTTTGTTGAAACTCTTAAAATAATCAGAGATATCTCAGGATATAAAGGAAACCAAAGGAAAGAAAAAAAGGATTTGCTATCAGTGAGTGAAATGTCTTTCATTAAGTCTTCATAGAATGAAGCTAGATATTGTCATCAAGAAACAGAGAAGTATTTTAGTTTATAAATTACATTGAAACTACTAGGCTCTGAAATATATGTGGGGGGAAATCTAGGACACATGAATACTAGTTTGCCCTTAAAATGCTATTGCTAGATTACAAAACTTGGCAAAATCCCTGAGAAACCAGTGACAAGGAGCTAAATCAACAGTGCTTATCTTCCCAAAAACAGTTTTGGGGACCAGTGACATTTGAAATGCATTACAGCTGCCTGCAATAATTGTCACCAAGCATAACTAGAGAACCAGTGCCCCAGATTGTAAAGATTTAAAGCATTTTCTTCTCACTCTTAGTGGAAGAGAGTTGAGCAAGGAAACTATCTTTTTATTATTAGCTAATGGAGTTTCTCAGGAACTACCAGAAAGATACAGTAAGTAATGATTTTTTTTTCCCATTGCATTGACATGTATTTTTTGGTCCACATAAAGAATAACATTTCAAGGGATATACAGATATCAGAGACTGAATATATCTTATCCTCTATAAATTAGTAGCCAGAAGATGATGAAAAATTCCAAGCTGAGATACCTATGTATATTTTAAAACATTTAAATGCTACTCAAACACAAATTTTATATATAAACCAGCAGGTCTCAGATCAGAAAGACTTCAGAAGAATCAGATAGTTTGGGTATCTTTTATCTAACTTTAAGTGATGTTTTGTTGAGATAAATTATCAGAAATTTCTCAGTAATATTAAAGTTATAAGACTCTATTGATTGACTTTTAGAGTAATAATCAAGGAATGAACTTCATTCACTTTCAGGGCCAAACTCCAAATACTTGCAAAGAAAATCCTGCCCTATTTTGAACCTAGATATGCTCAGAACAGAATCAGTGAAGAAGCTGGGCACTAGAGTGCTTCAGCATACTTCCAAAGTCTACAGCCACCATTCTTATTTATTTTCCTTAAAAGTTTATGAAAAATTCAAAATCTGACACTTATTTCCAGATTTCTCTTTAGATATCATATAGTAATTACTTCCAGATCTCATTTTTAGTTTTTACTAATCATATTTTGATTTATAATGAATAAAATGTATAAATTTTAAGTGCAAAGCTTGAAGAAATGTAGACATGATATAGCCACTACCCAAAATAAGAGAAAGAATATTTCTATCACCCCACAAAGCACCCTTGACTTTGTTCAACAGATCCTAGTTTATATCGCCATAAATTAATTTTGCCTATTACTGAATCTCTTTAAGTGAAATCATATCATGTGTACTCTTCTGTGCTTGTCTTCTTTCAGTCAACATGGTATTTTTGAACTCTACCTATGTATTACTGTGTATCAGTTTTGTACTGCTAAGTAGCATCCCTTTGTAATGAATATCCAGCTTATGTATTCCTTCTCTTTTTGATGGACATTTGGGTTGTTTCCAGTTATAGACTATTATGAATCAAGCTGCTATGAATATTCTTGTATATGTCTTTCTGTAGACATAAGATTTACTTATCCAATTCCTAGTGGTGAATTTGCTGTGTCATAGAGCATGTTTGTGTTAACTTGTAAGAAATGATGAGTTTATCAAAATGGCTATAGCATTTTACAATTCCACCAGCAATTTATGAAAATTTTCATTGTTCTCCATACGTGCCAACATATATATATATATATATACACATATCTCATCAAAATTTTTAATATAACACATTCTACAAGATGTGTAACATTATCTCATTGTGGCTTCAACTTGTTTATCCCTGATGAGTAATTATGTTGACCGAACTTTCTTATGCTTATTGGCCATTTGGGAGTCTCCTTTTGTGAGGAATTTATGTGAATATTTTTGTCCATTGTGTTTTAGTTAGGGTGCTTGTTTCCGTGTAATTAATTTGCAGTGGTTTGCTATATATCCTGTGTATCAGTTCTTTGTTTCATATCTCATATGATGTACAGTCTGTGGCTTGGATTTTTCACTTTCCTAAATGATGTCTTTAGATAACAGAAGTTTTAAATTCTGATAAAATACAATTTATCATGTCATTTTATTTTATGGTTAGTATTTTTTCTGTTCTGTGTTAAGGATCTTTGCCTGCCTAAAGGTCATAAAAATATTCATCTGTTTTATTTCTAGAATATATGTACTTTTTACATTCAGCTGCAGTTAAATGATCCATTTCAGATTAATTTTTAAATATGGTATAAAGTACAGGTCAAGGTTTATTTTCTATTCATATGCACATGAATGTATATATGAGTGTGTATGTGTACATACGCACTTCTCACACATCTACACACATAAGCACAGATACACTTGTTCCAGAGCCACTTATTGAAAATGCTTTATTTCACGTATTGAATTATTTTGCCATCAACGTGGTCTATGTCTGAACTCTGTTCTATTCATTGATCTATATAAGTATCACTGGGCCAATACATTATCTTAATTGTGGCTTTATAGACTGTCTGGAAATTATTTAATAGAAAACCTTCAATTATGTTTTTTCTCTTTTTCAACATCATTTTGGCTAAGCTCTTCGCACTTCAACATCAATTTTAGAGTTAGCTTGACAACATTTACAAAAGATAATCCTTTTGGGACTTTGAGTGTGATTGTATTAAATATGCAAATGAATCTGGGGGAAATTAGCATCTTAACAGTATTGAATCTTCAAATCCATGAACAAAAATGCCTCTCAATGTATTTAGATCTCCAATTTCTGTCATGACTTTTTTTGGTAGTTTTAAGTGTAGAAGTTCTACATTTCTTAAAATTAAACTTGTGTTCATGTATTTGATGATATTGTAAATGAATTTTTTTTGTTTCCAAATATTCATTGCAAGTATATAGAAATACATTTTCATTTGTTGTACACTTACGTTGATTCATGTATTTATTATATGTTTGTTTATAGATACTTACAGATTTTCTGTGTGCAAAATTATATTATTCATGTATAAAGATAATTACTTCTTTACATAATTTCAGATGTAGCCAAGTTTATGCTTACAATCTAGTTGTTTTCTACTCTTTGGGTAGTGTTATATTTATATTTGCTGTTAAGAATTGCAAATGCATCTTTAGCCAATCACAGCACATCTTAATATTCTACCACATACCATTTAAGAACCTTATAACAGTAAAACTGCATTTATCTTCCTTCCTACCTTTTATCTTATTATTGTCTTTATTTCTACACCTTATAAAATCTACTACACAATTGTAATTATTTGTGTTTTAAGCAATCATTAGTCTTTTAAAAAAACATATATGTCTACCATTTCCAGTAATGTTCATTTATCTCTGAAGGTCTAGGCTTCCATCTGGAATCATTGCTCTTGAGCTAAAAGAACTAATATTTCTTGTAATGCTAGCTACTGATCATAAATTTTTCAGCTTTTCCCAAAATTGTCTTTATTTAACCTTCAATTTTTGGAAGAAAATTTTCACTGGCTATGTACTATATAGTTCTGTTTTCTTCTTTCAGCATTTTAAAGATGTTATTCCATTGTCTTCTGGGTTTTGTAGTTTAGGATGAAAAGTCAGCAGTTATTTTTGTTATTCTTTGGAATATGACTTTTTCCTCCAGTATATTTAAGATTTTCTCTTTTCCTCTGGTACATTTAAGGTTTTCTATTTAATTTTGGTTTTAAGCCTTTTACCTAGTTTGTGCTTTGGGAAATCTTTGTATATATCCTGCTTGAGTTTCACCAAACTTCTGAATCCATGAGTTGATGTCTTCTATTAATTTGGGACAAAATTTTGGCTATTATATCCCCAGATATTTTTGCTGTCATAACTCTCCTTTTCTTTTGAGTCTTTGATTGTAATTATATCTGTTCTACTGTCCTACAGTTCTCACGTGCTTCATTTTATATTTTACTCTTTTCCTCTGAGTTGTAGCACTGGTAGTATATAACTTTAGAACAGTTGTTCCTCAATAGGAAGTAATTTTGCCCCCAAGAGTACATTTAGTAATGTTCAGAGACATTATTGATTGTCATAATTGGGCAGGGTGGGTTACATTGCCTTAACAATTTATAATGTGCAGGACAGCTCTTCAAAACAACTAATTATCTGCTCCAGTGTCAGTAGTATCCAGATTGAGAAACCCGGAAATACAGCAATAGACTATTTTTATGCATCAGAAGACTGAAAATTGTAGAATGTTGGTGCATCCCAGATTGAAAGATTTAGTGCATCTTAGATCAAAATCCCAGCAGGATTTGTTGTTGAATTAGCAAGTTAATTCCAAATTTTATAGGAAATGTCATATTTGGACCATTCATTTCTTTATAGATATTTTTTCTAAAAATTCTAATTTGGAGAAGAGAATGAGTACTATGTGTACTCATTTTAAAAACATTCTATTTAAAGGTCTAAATTGCTTGATTGCATATCTGACATCCCTCATTTCAAGTTATTTTTTTTTTCAAAAAAGATTATTGGGAGGTAACATTTTAGGGTTCAGTAAATTTTGACTAAGTATAGAGTTTTCCATAAATATTTGAAGGATTTGCTTTATTTTATTCTAGAATCTATTATTATTAATACAAGTGGACAATACCAATCTGATTCCTTTTTTTTCGTGGGTAATTTGTTTCTTTCACTTATTCCTTTTTGTGGAAAATTATAGAGGTTTCCTTTTTCTTAGATGATCTGAAAATTCTTGAGCAGTGCCGTGTATTTTTATATTTATCCTGAATGAAATTCTCTGACTCTGTTTAATCTCAATATTTTTATATTTCTTCAGTTGTAAAAACTTGTTATTTATGTAACTCTTTCCTTTATTTTCTATTGTGTCCCCTTTCTGGAACTCCTGTTATGAAAATTGGACCTCTTAAATTCATCCTCTACATTCCTCTTGTATTTTGCTTCTCATATATTGATGCTCTATATGCTGGGAAGTTTTTCAATAACTTTTGAAAAATTTTCTGTTTTATAATTTGTTTTTTATTTCATCATCTGTGTATTATTCCAAAACTTCTTTCTTGTTCTCTGGTTTTCTTTATAACCTTCCAATGTTAATAGATTAAATAATATCTCACAGCTGAGGGTTCTAATTAGAATATTTTAATGTTCTTTCATATTATCCAGATTATCTGTTTCCATCAGCACTAAGTCTTATGTTTATCTTGCTTAGAGCCTCTTATGTTACTACCTGCTTTCCTCAAGTGTATGGTATTCCTTAGTTCTCCATTTTCATAAATTTATTCATTGAATAAATAATGATTGACTAGTTATCATGTGCCAATTATTGTTCTAGGTACTTAAAAGACATTAATGGGAATTACAAAGAAAGAAATATCCCTTCCCTCATTCAACTTACATTTTGAAGTGGTGGGAAGAAGGTAAACAAGATCAGTAAATTAATTACATGGATGTGAAAAGATGATCAGAGCCATTGCCAAGAAAAGAAAAGAAAAGAAAAGAAAAGAAAAGAAAAGAAAAGAAAAGAAAAGAACAATTAGAAGAGGATAAGAGAGAGCGTATTGGGGGTAGGGTGTAGACAACTTTAGATAAGATGATCATGATAGCTATGCTAATAACATTTAAGCAAAAGAATTCAGAAGTGAAGGCCATTGAGTATCTAAAGGCAATCACTGCAGACTAAAACAATAACCAATGAAAAAGCCAAAAGAAAAGAGCATTCCAAGTATGCTCAAGGAAGAGCAAGAAAGGGCCAGTGGTGAATTCAGTTGGCTCAGAGTAAGCAACATGGAGAGTCATAGGTGATGAAGTCTTAAAGGTAGTAGAGGACATGGTTTTGCATTATTTAGAAATATGTAGACTATCATGATTATTATCTTTTATTTTTAGTGAAATGGGGAGTCATTGCAGAGTTTTGGGAAATGGTATGTATTACATATTTTAACAGAGCACTATGACAAGACCAATTAGGTACCGGAAATGAGAGAAAAAGTGCAGTAATACAATAGTCCAAATTTGTTTGTTTTGGCTCTTTGGTTTTTGTTGGTTGGTTGATTGATTGGTCTCGAGCAACTGGTAGAATGATGTTAGACGACTAGGGCAGGAGAGGTCTGAGGGAAAAATCAAGGGTTCAGTTGTGGACATGTTGATTTTGAGACGCCTGTCACATACACTGTTTAAGCAGTTGGTTATATGAGTCTGGTGTGAAGGAGAGTTTTGTGCTGGAGATGTAAATTTGGGAGACATCAGCATGCAGAAAGCATGAAATCAATTAATTTGTCAACTATGTATACTGCTTCTATTCCCCTAAACAGAATCTTGAGTTATTGTTTTGCAATTTAATGATTTAAAACTTTACTAACTGGAACAATTTGTATCACGTGTAAATTTTAAGAAATACATAAATATCATTGCAATTAGACACTTAAAATATTTTAGATAATATTTTTGTATTCTGGTACCTAGAAATGAAATCAACTAAAGAGAAATCTGCTTCTCTTAAGCACTTATAAAGATAAAAAGAACAAACTGGCAATGATAGCCATGCAGTATTATATCTGATTGGTGATCTCTGGATCTATAATACATTATCTGAATAAACTTCAACTACAAAAGTGGCATGAGATCCAAAACATAGATTATAATTACTTCAAGCTCTGCATGTTTCCTCCATAATTCTTGAGTGACTAATTATGTTCATGACTTGATGAGTGCATGAGCTGAATTCATTTTTCAAACTGCCACAGTGAATTTTTTGCACTATACTTTTTAAATAGCAATTGCTAATTAGTGAGCACCCGTCTGTATGAAAGATGCTTTAAAACTAATTTTTAAGAATTTCTTCCTGGTCATTTTCAAGCATTTGGTGATACGCTTGCTTAGTCTTTCTGTTGGATTTGTTTTGTTTTGCTTGCTTTTGGTAAATTATAAAAACTTCTGCTAGTGTCAACTAAGAAGTAAAGAGAAGATAAAAATGGAGGAAATTAATAAATTAATAATATTAAAAACAGAGTAACAAAAGATTAGATTTTATGCAGAGAAGTCAGAAAGAAATTGACTATTCTATATAGATGATAATGATAATGCTAGTATCAACTCATCTTGCACAGTTCAGTGTTACTCAGACTGTGTATCTTGAACAATCCTCAGCTAAATCAACTAAAGTGCTTGTTAAAAATGTAGGTTCTCTAACTCTACTGTGTCTATTCATGACAAACTGTGCAGTTGAGGAGAGCATCTGTGCAGCCTGAAAATCTTCATTTTATTTATTTTTACATTTTGTAAAATGCTGTTGGAGTATTTTACAGTGTAAAAATATTTATTAATTTGTTTATCACAATAAGTATTCACAACAGTCTGAGCAGCTGCTATGATCTCCCAGGTTACAGAATTAAAAAACAGGCTCAAAGAGGTTATGTAAATTTATAGCAAAGTAAAAGCTTCAACACAGATATTTCAGTCTCTGGTCGTGAACCAATGAGAAGAATAAAAAATGATGGTGTTTTAGTTAGATTAGTTAGATTTGATTCCTATCTCCCTCATTTATGAAGTGTGTGCCCTTGGAATGGATATTGAAAGTTTCCATACCTCAAGTTTTACTAGTTAATTTCTTAGTCTGGGTTCTGGAAAAACCAACTCTGAGATGAGGATTCCTATGCAAGTGACTTATTAAGGAGTATGACACAAAATTCCAGCATTTCTGACAGTCTGTGCACAAAAGCAAAGTGGCTCCAGTAGCCTGTGGACAGACTCCAGAGAGTCGAAGGTGCATCTGGTGGATGCAAGAGAACACAGAAGCTGGGGGAATATAAGGCTATTGTAAAATAAACATGCTCTTAAGAAGAAAAAATTGCAGATTCTAGTACCAGTAAATATGGCTTCCTAGTAATTAGTCCTCAGGTAAATCACTTTACCTCATTCAACTCAGTTTTTTAATTTCTTCTTTTTTTTTTTTTACTTTTTATCTTTCACTTAAAAAGTTTACAGTAACCTCTGCCCTGCATTCTTGTAATACTGTTGATTGGATCAAAGAGCATAATAAATACTGTACAATACTTTGTAAAAATACAAAGTGTCACTCCCATGAAAGATATTCTTTTATTTGAAAAGATACTCTTTTATTATTGAAGAGACATTTTGGAAAAACTCTTTCCTGAGGTTCATACACTGACAGGCCTTTGTTCTTTCAGGAAGCAAATGAAATAAGAATCCTTGAATGAAGGTGCTCTCTGATACTAATGTATGTAGTCCTAAGTTTATTATTGTCATCATCTTTTACTTAAGGCAATAATGTTTAAACACACTGAATATTACTAAAAGCACATTCCTTGCTAATATGAGTCAGTGTTTAGTGATTTATCAGTCAAAGTTGAATCAAAAAAATTCTGAGGGAATTCTGCTTATATCACACTATTGTTCTAGCTTTCAACTGTAAGTTTGGAAATTGCTTAGATATTTTGAACTGTTGATTTCATAAATAGATAGGCTGGTAATGTTAAGTTTGTATAAATGAAATTTAACATTTATAATAGCTCAAAAATAAGCCATACTCATAGATGTCATTGGATGAAGTAATATCTTCTGATGCAACTAACTCCTGAAAAGTTCTGGTGGCAAGTTATGGCAACAAGAATTGAACACTATAGAATATATACACAGATCCTTTTAGAAATGTCATTCGGCTTAAGACATGGACATTTGTGTCCATAAATGTATTTCAAATTCATGAGCACAGAATGTAAATTTGGCAGTAGGTGGTACCACTTGAAGCAAGGTTGCATTTTGCAGTGCAACAAAATAGAGTCAACACATTGTGAAGGCTGTTTTCATTACCTAGAATCTGGTGGTCTTAATTTTTCACGTAACTGTGGGGATTTGAAGGAGAATCACATTCACAGGTGTTTGGGGCAAAATATCTCTGAGTAGTGACATTTTCCCAACTTAATTTGAAAGGATCAAAACCTAAATTTGGAAGTCAACTGTAATTATCATTCAGTATCATTAGTAAAAAGATCTTTATATACATTATCTCATGTTATCTCTTACCACATTTGTTGGGACTAGACCACTGGTCTCAAGATCATAGTTTTTAGAGTTTTATAATAAAGTTGTGTTGACTTCATTGGTCTTGTTGGAAGCTCTGCTGTGACAAAGGCCAATTTGGAACATTCTCATGGGCATCTTTGTCAGTGGCCTTCATACTGTTAGGAAGTACTGGCTGTAGAAAAGTGTTGACTTAGGGAAGAGCCTAATTTGTTTCATAGGATTCTGGGTTTTATTTTTATTCATTTAAAATTTGAAATGAAAATTTAGCCTCAATGGGTACAGAGGAACCCAAAAATCTTAGCCATCTACTGAGTTAAAAAACTATCCTTATATCTTTCTTTTTTCTTTCCTTGCATAGAAGAAGGGCAATATGACCTGATTTATGTTTCATAAGACTCTGGTTGCTGCATAGAAAGTAAAAATTACTCAACCTTGGCACCTCTGTTTATGCTCCTGAAATTGCTTTTGATCCCAAACTTTACCTATCAAAATCCACCAAGGTTACATTCAAATGCTATCTCCTTAATTAAGCGTTTCCCAAATTTCTTTTGGCAGTTACTTATTTTCTCATGTATTTTATTTCTGCATATTATGTAGTATTCTTAGCCTGTTTATTGCTATTAACCTTCTTCGGGGAGAAATTTCCATACTGTATCCCTGTCCTTGGTACCTTCCACAAAAAGGATGTTTAATAAATGCTTATTGAGTAGAATAGAATTGAAAGTATAATTGGACTGGTAATACTTTCTCAAAAAGCTTTGTGAGTTCTTACATCTAATATTTAAGTGAGATTCTAAAGTCATTTCATATGCTAGAACTAAAAAACACCTTTATTCAGGACATCAAATATATTTTTATTTATATTTATATTTATATTTACATTTACATATTTACTATCCTTGTAGGGGGACCTGCTGACTTTGCCCAAAATACAAAAAGCTCCTAAAGGAACCAAAGAACCCTTACATTTTAAGTAAAGCCTTTCTCTTCAGAATTTCTACTATTCTTGAGATTTCTTTCCAGTGATTCCAGGAGTAGGAAGACATTTATGTTTTGTTTTTCTTATGAGATCAACACTTTCTGTGCACTTAAAGGAAGATTTCAGGATACCCATCTTCTTTCACAATAAGCAACTTTAGATTTTTCCAGTGCAATCTACCTTCTCTCAAATCTGCTTACGTCGGTGTGACTCTCTCTTCCTGGAATACCACCATCCACACAGCCCTCCCGTTTTGTAGATGACACTTACTAGTTTTACATGATTTAGCTCATGTACCACCTCATCACCTGAAAAGCTTCCCTTCCTCGCCCATCCCAGTGCAGACTAGATACAATTCTTATTGCACCTAACACATTACCCCTAATCCAATGCCATCATGTTGTAATCATCGAGGTACTTGATCTTATTTCTAGACTATAAGCACCTTGAGAGAAATAATCATTATATGTATTGCTAGCACATAGCAAAATGCCTAAAACTTCGTAGGCATTTAACAAACAATCTTATAAATAAATACTATTTAAGTAAGCATACTTTTGTGTGAAAGAAAGAGGGTCACAAATAACCCCTTTCTGTTACTCCTGAGATTTTCTAAGGAAAACTCTATCACATTAACTGTATCAGCTGGATATCACACTTAAGACTTCTGATTATGCATATAAACACTCTATATGTATTCAAGTCAGGAAAAAGCAACATGTGATTCAAATGTCCAATGCCACCTGCCTCAGCAGATGGTAGATTTTGTTGTGCCCACTATACTACATTTTGACAGGTTTACTAAATCATACAATTAATTTTGTACCCAAATGATGCACTCATAATGTGATATTTTGATAGGGTGGTACAAACTGAGAATTTAATATTATTCATTAGTGTGGTCTGACTTACCTGACTAAAAAATTGCCTTTCATAAGCAGATGTGGTTGTTATTTCAAATGACAGATTACTGTTAACACATTTACCCTACATGGACAAAATTTAGGAATTGTTCACATAAATACAGGCTCTAAAATAAATTTTTTGACCCACTTGATTCTTTCATGTAAATAACTAATGTAGTCAATGCAAATCCACTCCAGTTACGACAGGCACCCAACCTGCCTCTCTATGGGAAGTGGTCAAAAGCACTGAACAAGGATCCATATTAATGTTCAGGACCACTACTGAGAATTTCGATTTGTAGCAGAGTCCTTTACAAAATGACTTCAGCTGCTCCTCCTTGTTTTTCAAAACTTGTGCACTTATGTCTCAGATCTGTGTTGGTTATCGCTGACATTGGAGCTCTCTAGATACCATTATTTTAATGTGGACTCTGGATATAAGGAAAGGTTGAACTGAAGCCTCCTGTGTGTTGCCATTATTGTATCATCAAGGATATTGTCAGGATGGAAGAATAGCACCAGTTACGAAGAGCATTCTCATTACTGAAGATGATTGACTTATAAGACTTCAATGGTAGGGAGAAGTAAAAGTTAGAATAGAACTCCTTTGATATGAGTCTGAAAAAAATAATACCATGTTTGTGATACCAGTGGCACACTTTTAATATATGACAGTAATATGCGACTGAAAACTGGGATGACCAAATTGGAATGTCTCTAGGCAAAAAGGAAATTGCTAAACATAGTGTAACAAGATGCCTGCCAATCCAACCACTCAAGTGACTCCTGATGGCTGACCATATTGTGTTTTCTAATTTCAGTTAATTCCCTGGATTGTAGCTTTTGCAGTTTCCTTGATATGTCCATGGTAACCTGAAATTATGCCTTTTGTGATACATTCTGCTATTAATTTCTCTTATACCCTCTTAAACCTGTTTCTTTGTCTATTCTTGCCCAGCTTTAACAGGATGGTGGGTGGACCTCCTTGATTCAGAATGTGATCTATTCACTTGAAACTTCCATTAATGCTTAGAAAATTTTCCAATGTGTGAATATTAGCTAGAAGTGAAGATATTTTAGGTCAATTATTGTATGATTGACAGATCACCAAACCAAAAATAACTTTTGTGTGAATAGCAGATCATGAAAAAAGGCAACCACATGAAGATATCTTAAGCAATGTGATATATCTTCTTCAAAGTAAAAAATAATATCATTAATTTGGCGTAAGAAACCAGAGCAAGGACTCATAAAGGATTTTCAAAGGATATGTAATAAGATAATAAGTAAGATAGCTTATTTTAATTAATTCCAGCAGTTTTCAGAATAATTTTGGATAATTTGAAACTGTAAATCCAAAGAGTCTAGTTCATACCTGAACAAAAATCTCTTTTTTCTGGTGATTAAGTACATATGGAAAGGTACATGATCTGGGCTCTAATATACTACTCTTTAATAAACAGTAAAGTAATTTGGTTCCCTTATTATAATGTAATATTCAGAAACATGAAATAAATAGGAATGCTTCTGTGAAGTTCATCAGTTTTATTCAGAAGTCCAATGCACCAAACCGAGGAGGCCTAGACAGAGCAGTACACCTGGGGCCCAAGAAAATGGAATTTCAAGCACACAACCAGAAACTAAAATACTAAAATAAGAAATAGTTTTTTTTTTTCGTGAATAAAAGCCTCAACTGAATACATGCTGGATTATTGCTAAATAATCACCAGGCTATTCTGGGAGAGACCTCCCATTAAATAATGAATAAATTTGAAGCAAATCCATCCCTTTGCCAGCAGATCTCTCATTAGTCTCCTGAAGAAAATGGCTATAAAGACAGAAATCTGAAAATACAAGACAGAGACCTGTAGTTGCCTACATCAAGCCCACAGCTATATTAAATGCAGTCACACAGGAAGGTGTGCTCACCACCGTAGGGGCAGAGTGTGACTTGAAGGCACTGTTGTTCACATTTCTAAGGTGCTTATTATGGTGACAAAGAGGGAATTATGCAGAAGACGATTAAAATACATCTTATATTTTTATTACAAATATGAAAAAGAAATAACATTTGAGCAAGTATTCAAAAAGTTGCTGCTGCCAGAGCCAGGAGTTCCAGAAAGCTACACAGTGAGCAATAAAACAGCAAATCATATCAGTGAAGGATATAAATTACACCATTGACCATGTGACCAGAAAGTAAAGAACTCAAGTGCAGTGACTGAAACTGATGTATATGGAAACCAACTGAAGATGACCTTATTGTTGTGTTTTAAAGAGGCTTTAGGCATTATTCAAGGTGATACCTAGAGTCAGGCAGACATTTAATAATTACAGCTAACAGTTACTGATCCCTTACCGCATGAAAAACATTTGTTTTATATTTATCTAATCCTTATCTAATCATTACAACAACCTTGTGACAAAGGTACTATTATTATCCACATTTTACAGATGAGAAAACTGATGCTCAAGAGGTTGAATAAACTGCTCAGTCGCACATTTAGTAGTAAATAGTAAAGCCAAATTTCTAAGATGCATGGCTTCTGATCTTAATTAATTCTGTGATCCAGGAAGTGACCATGAATCAGGGGAGAGGGAATTTGAATGTGGAGGACTCATTTTGCTGTGATTGGGCCATGAAACACAATGAGATACAGACAGATTTAAAAGGAATTTGAAGGAATTGTGAGATCTTCTCTAAACTCCTTTAATACTTAATGCCTCTATCAGTGGCTTTTAAAATTTTTAAATGTATCTTATATGGAACCTTACTGTATAAAACAAATAGAAATGAATACAAACATAAACAGACTACCCCAATATCTGTCCCCTGGGCCCCTTGTACCTTCAGAAATAACTCAGAAGAACCCTAGAATTCTGCATAACATGAATTGAAACTCTGGCAATCAGACCCTCAGACTTAGGAGAGATCTTCAAAGAAACCGCACTGTGGTTTGCTCATCAAGTTTGCCTCACACGTCCTAGGTGCTTAGTATTTATTAAGTGAAACAGTGTGAAGGACTTATGTTTGGAATAAGCCCAAATACCAGCAACTACCTAATTGCAAAGCTGGGGAAGTGGCCCTCAATTTCCACATGGATAAATTGGGATGATAATCATACCTAACTTGCAGGGTCACTGTAAGGACTAGAAATGGTGCACATAAAGAGCCCAGCAGAAAGGAGATGTCGATACTTTCAATATCATTACTATTGGAATTTATTTCATAAAGATACAATGTACTGAGGCCAAAATGCACCATACATTTTGTTCAGTTTTCTCTGATGAATGACCAAGTGCTATTTTTCTTTTTCTGTGTTCTATGGCTTTTAAGATGAATGTAAGAATTCAATTGGATTTCTGTAGGCGGGCATGGATGAAAAGACAGAGCCAAATGTATTAAAGTAGAATCAATTTGACATGGGTTATCTCCTTTTGAGTTAAGAATAAATTTTTTATCATTCTGCTCAGGGATATAATCAGTTAGGGAACACTCTGATAACTCTGGTTGAAAAAAAATCAGGGTTACTTAGCAGAAAAATGAAATGCCACACCTGATAGGAAAGGATATCAGTTTTCTGGAATAGTGACAGAGGTTGCTGCCTGAGCCTGTCCACCACGGGGATCACACTGTGCCAGGGCATAAGCAGCAAATGGGGAGGATGGGCCAGCAGTAATCTTTTTAGGAAGAATTGGAGAATCTCCCAGGGGAGGAGTCATCCTCAGAAAAGAGGCAGTCAGGCACACAAGTTCGGCCTGGTAAGAGTTAGTCATCACAGGGAAAGGAAATCATGAGTACAGTACGGTGTTCTTTCCAAAGATTTGTCTTTTATAGAAGTATAGTTCATTTACAGTTTTGTGTTAGCTTCAAGTACACAGCTACTTGAAATGATTCAGTTTTTTTTCAGATTATATTCCATTATAGATTATTGCAATATATTGAATATAATTCCCCGTGCTATACAGTAAATCCTTGTTGCTTATCATCTATTTTATGTATAGTAGTTAGTATCTTAATCCTGTACTTATAAATTGTCCCTCCCGTCCTCTCCCATTTGGCTTGTTTTCTACGTTTAAGAGTCTGTTTCTGTTTTGTATATTGATGAATTTGTATTATTTTTAGGTTCCACATATAAGTGATATCATACAGTACTTGTCTTTCTCTGTCTAACTTCCTTCACTAAGTATAACATTCTCTAGGTCCATCCATGTTGTTGCAAATGGCACTATTTCATTATTTTTTATGGTACATATATATACCGCCTCTTCTTGAGCCAGTCATCTGCTGTTGGGCACTGGGTTGTTTCCTTGTCTTGGCCATTGTAAACAGTGCTGCTGTGAACACTGATTTGCATGTATCTTTTCAAATTAGAATTTCCATCTTTTAAGATGTATACCCAGGAGTGGGATTACTGGGTCATATGGCAATTCTATTTTTAGCTTTTTAAGGAATCTCCATACTGTTTTCCATAATGGCTGCACCAATTTACATTCCCATCAGCAGTGTAAGAGGGTTCCCTTTTCTCCACACCCTCTCCAGCATTTATTATTTGTCAACTTTTTGATGCTGGCCATTCTGACTAGTGTGAGATGATACTTCATTGTAGTTTTGATTTGTATTTCTCTAATCATTAAGGATGTTAAGCATCTTTTCATGTGCCTGATGGTCATCTGTATGTCGTCTTTGGAGAAATGTCTATTTAGGTCTTCTGTCCAGTTTTTGATTGGGTTGTTACGAGCTGTTTGTATATTTTAGGTATTAACACTTTGTCAGTCGCATTGTTTACAAATATTTTCTCCCTTTCTTTTTTGTTTTGTTGATAGTTTCCTTTGCTGTGCAAAAGCTTGTAAGTTTGATTAGGTCCCATTTGTTTATTTTAGCTTTAATTTCTTCTGCCTGCAGAGAATGATCTAAGAAAATATTGCTACAGTTTATGTCCGAGAATATTTTGCCTATGTTCTCTTCTAGCTTTATGGTCTAATGTCTTACATTTAAACCATTTTGAGTTTATTTTCGTATATGGTGTGAGGGAGTGTCTGCTCCTTCATTTTCCAGAAAGATGAACACGGTGGAGGTGAAAATGTGCCTCTCAGTTCTCCCAATGCAGGGAGTATGATTAATGGCATCTACTGATTCTCTCTGAAATCCATCAATAAGTTGGTGCCAGGGCCATGCTTCTGATGAGCTGATAACTGAGCCTAGCAGGGATATCGAGGCAGGCCCCTTTCTGAGAAATACAGGTCGATGCTAATGGATACCTTGGCTTGAAGGCTTCTCATCAAAATTATTTTAAAACTCTGCTCTAGTCTTCAGGCCTTTCCTGTCCCACCTTCCTTCCTCCTCCCTCATAAGAATAAATGTGCTTCATGGTATGAGGGCCTTTTATTTCATTTTTTTCCAGTTTTATAGTGATTAATTTACATATATCACTGTAAAAGTTTAAGGTGAACAGCGTAATGGTTTGACTTACATATACTGTAAAGTAATTACTGCAGTAAACTTAGTTAGCATCCATTATCTCATATAGACACAAGAAAAGAGAAAAGGAAAAAAATTCCTTGTGATGAGGATTCTTAGGATTTTCTCCTTTAACTACTTTCACACATATCGTACAGCAGTGTTAACTGTAGTCATCATGCTGTATGTGACATCCCTAGAACTTATTTTTTGTTTCATCCATATATGTGCATATATATATATATATATGTATGTATAGTCAGTTTACAGTATTGTGTCAGTTTCTAGGGTACAGCATAATGCTTCAGTCATATGTGAACATATGCATTTGTTTTCATATTCTTTTTCACCATAAGTTACTACAGATACCGATTATAGTTCCCTGTGCTATACAGCATGAACTTGTTGTTTCTCTATTCTATATGTATCAGTTAGTATCTGCAAATCTCTGACTCCCAATTTATCCCCTCCCCCCACCACCCCAGTATCCACAAGTTTGCTCTCTATGTCTGAGAGTCTGTTTCTGCTTTGCAAATAAGTTTGTCTTTTTTTTTTGATTCCACATATAAGTGATATCATATGGTGTTTTTTTTTCTTTTTCTAGCTTATTTCACTTAGAATGACAATCTCCAGGTCCATCCATGTTGCTGCAAATGGCATTATTCTATTTTTTTTATGGCTAAGTAGTATTTCATTGTATAAATATACCACAGCTTCTTTATCCATTTATCTCTTGATGGACATTTAGGTTGTTTCCATGTCTTACCTATTGTAAATAGTGCTGCTATGAACGTTGGGGTGCATGTATCCCTAATACTTATTTATCTTGTAATTGGTAGTTTGACCACCTTTCTTCACTTCCTCCTTTCCCCAACTCCTGGCCATAAATCTGATTAGTTTTTTTTTTTTTTTAAAGAAATACCATACATAAGTGAGATACTAGAGTCTTTGTCTTTCACTGTTTTATTTCACTGTCTGACTTAGCATAATGTTCTCAAGGTCCAATCATATGTTTGCAAATGGCAGGATTTCCTTGCTTTTTTATGGTCAAATAATACCCTATTGTGTGTATATGTATGCATGTGTGTATACACAAACACACACACACACACACACACACCCTCTTTATCCATTCATCCATCAGTGGATGCTTAGGTTGTATCCAGGTCTTGGCTGTTGTAAATAAAGCTGCTACAAACATGCAGATGCCAATACCTATTAAAGTTAGTGTCTTAGTTTACTTTGTATATATTCCCAGAAGTAGAACTGCTAGATCATATGGTAGTTCTATTTTAATTTTTTAAGGATCCTCCAGCCTATTTTCCCTAGTGGCTGCACCAGTTTACAATCCCATCAACAGTGTAAAAGGGCTCTGTATTCTCCACATCCTCGCCAGCATTTGCATATCTTGTCTTTTTAATGATGGCCATCCTAAGAGGCATGAGATGATATCACACTGTGGTCTTGATTTACATTTCCCTAATGACTAGTGATGCTGAGCATCTTTTCATGTACCTGTTGGACTTTACTATATCTTCTTTGGAGAAGTCTATTCAGGTCTTTTTGCCCATTTTTTAACTGGACTTTTTTTTGCTATTAAGTTGTATGAATTCTTTATATGTTTTGGATATTAACTCGTTTTCAGATATGTGCAAATGTTTTCATGTTCCATAGGTTGTCTTTTCACTTTGTTGATTGTTTCTTCTGCTGTGCAGGGTTTTTTTTTTTTAACATTTTAATTGATTTATAATCATTTTACAATGTTGTGTCAAATTCCAGTGTAGAGCAAAATTTTTCAGTTATACATGAACATATATATATTCATTGTCACATTTTTTTCTCTGTGAGCTACCATAAGATCTTGACTGGATATAATCCCATTTATTTTTTATTTTGTTGTTTGTGCTTTAGGTGTCATATCCAAAAAAAAAAAAAATCATTGCCAGGACCCACGTCAAGGAGACTTTTTTCCCTATATTTTCCTCTAGGAGTTTCATGGCTTCAGGTCTTATGTATAAGTCTTTAATCCATTTCTAGTTAATTTTTGTGTGTGGTATAAGACGGGGTCTAGTTTCATTCTTTTACATGTGAATATCCAATTTCCCCAACACCATTTACTAAAGAGACTATCTTTTCTCCATTAAGCATCTTGGCTCCCTTGTTAAATATTAGTTGACTTGGGTTTATTCCTAGGCTCTAAATTCTGTTCAATTGGTCTGTCTGTTTTATGCAAATATCACACTGTTTTGATTACTGTAGCTTTATAATCTGCCATGAAATTAGGAAGTGTGACGCCTCTCACTTTGTTCTTCTTTCTCAAGAATGTTTTGGCTATTTGGGGTCTTTAGTGTTTCCACAGAAATTTTAGAATTACTTATTCTAGTTGTGTTAAAAAAAAAAACCATTGGAATTTTCTTTTTATTGAAGTAGAGTTGGTTTACAGTGTGTCAATTTCTGGTGTACAGAGTAATAGTTCAGGCATACATATATTCCTTTTCATATTCTTTTTCATTATAGGTTACTACAAGATACCAAATATAGTTTCCTGTGCTATACAGTATGAACTTATTGTTTATCTATTTTATATATAGTAGTTAGTATCTGCAAATCTGAAACTCCCAATTGGAATTTTGATACGGATTGCATTGAATCTGTAGATTGCCTTGGGTAGTGTGGTCATTTTAACAATATTAATTCTTCCACTCCATGGTCATGGGGTACCTTTCATTCATTTGTGTCATCTTTGATTGCTGTCATCACGTCTTGTAGTTTTCAGAGCTGAGGTCTTTCACCTCCCTGGTTAAGTTTTTTCCAAAATATTTTATTGTTTTTGATGCTGTCATAAATGGGGTCAGTTTGTTTCTCTTTCAGATGATTCCTTGTTAGTGTATAGAAATACTATTCATTTTTGGTATATTAATTGTGTATCCTGTACCTTTACTGAAGCTTTCATTAGATCTAACTGTTTTTTTTTTGGTGTGGTCTTTAGGATTTTCTATATATAAAATCAGGTCCTCTGAAAAGTTTTATTTCTTCCTTTCTCATTCTGATGCCTTCTCTTTTTCTTGCCTGATTGCTCTAGCAAGGCCTTTCAGAACTATGTTGAATAGGAGTGGTCACAGTGGGCACCCTTGTCTTGTTCCTGATTTTAGACAAAAAGCTTTCACTCTTTCACCGTTGAGTATAATATTAGCTGTGGGCTTATCATAAATGTCCTTTATTATGTTGTAGTTGTTCTTCTATACCAAATTTAAGAGTTTTTATGAAAAGAATTTGAATTTTGTCAGATGCTTTTTCTGCATATATTGAGATGACCATATGATCTTTTTTCATTCTAATAATATGTTTCACATTGATTGATTTGCATACATTGAACCACCCTTGCATCCCAGGTAAAAATCCCATTTGATCATGGTGAATGATTCTTTTAATACACTGTTAAATTCAGATTTCTAGTATTTTATTGAGAATATTTACATCTGAATTCATCAAGGATATTAGTCTGTAGTTTTGTTTTCTGGAACATACTTTCCTGGCTTTGGTGTCAGGGTAATAATGCTAGCCTCGTAAAATGAATTTGGGAGCATTCCCTCCTCTTCAATTTTTTGGAAGGGTTTGAGAAGGATTGACATTAATTCTTCCTTAAATATTTGGCAGAACTGACTAGTGAAGCCATCTGGTCCTGGGCTTTTCATCATTGAATCAGTATCAAAAAAAAAAACAAAACTCCCAATCTCCTTACTAGCAATGGGCCTATTCAGACTTTGTATTTCTTTCTGCTTTAGTCTTGGTAGTCTGTATGTTTCTAAGAATTTTTCCATTTCTTCTAGACTATCCCATTTGTTAATGCATATTGTTCATAGTAGCTTCTTATGATTCATTTATTTCAGTGGGGCAGTTGTAAGACCTCCTTTTGCATTTATAATTTTGATCTGGGCCTTTTTTTTAACTTGGACAAATCTACAGCTAGATTAACCCTTTTGTTTATGTTTTCAAAGATCCAACTCTGGTTAATCTTTACTATTGTTTTCCAGTTCTCTACTCTATTTTTGCTGCAATTTTTACTAAAGGCATACCATGGAGACATTGCAGGTTTGTTTTCAGACTACTGCAATATAGGAAATATTCCATAAAAGTGAGTCAAAAATTTTTTATTTTCCAGTTCATATATTATGTTTATACTGTAGTCTATTAAGTGTACTATAGCATCATGTCTTAAAATACCAATGTACATACCTTAATTTAAAATAATGCTGTTAGGAAAATGGCATGATAGACTTGATTGATACAAAGTTGCAACACAACTTTAATTTGTAAAATACATAATATCTGCAATGCATAATGAGGTGAAGTGCAGTAAAACAAGCTGTGTGCTTGTGTTTCCTTCTGCTAGTGTGGGGCTCAGTTTGTCCTTTTTCTAGTGCTTTAAGGCACAGCTGTTTATTTGAAATCTTCCTTACTTTTTAATATAGGTGTTTATTACCATGAAGTTTGTCTTAGAACTTCTTTTGCTGCATCCCCTAAGTTTTGGTATGTAGTGTTTCCATTTTCATATCTCTATTTCCCCTTGAATTTCTTCTTTGGTCCATTAGTTGTTTAGGAGAGCATTGGTTAATGTCCAGATATTCATAAATTTTAATTTTCCTGTTATTTATTTCTAGTTTCATACCACTGTGGGCAGAGAAGATACTTGATTATGATTTCAGCCTTCTTGAATTTGCTAAGATTTGTGGTGTATCCCAGAATATGTTCATGTGCACTTAAGAATGTATATTTTGCTATTGTCAAATAGAATGAGTTGTATATGGTCTATAGTGTTGATCATACCCACTCTCTCCTTATTGATTCGTAGTCTGAAGGATCTATCCAGTATTGTATTAAAGTTCCCTGCCATTATTATATTGCTCTTTGTTTCTCTCATTCTCTGTTAGTTTTTGCTTTATATATTTAGGTGCTCTGATGGTGGGCTTATAAATAGTTAAAATTGTTACATCTTCATGTATTGACCCTTTTAATACCTTCTTTGTCTCTTTTTACCATGTTTAGTTTAAAGTCTTTTTCTCATATAAGTATAGCTATCCTTTTTTTGGTGACCATTTTACTAGAAATATGTTTTTCTGTCCCTTCACTGTTTATGTCTGTCTTTAAGGCTAAAGCAAGTCATTTCTACATGGCATATTGTTGGATCTAGCTTTTATATCCATTCAGTCTGTCTGTCTTTTGACTGGGGAATTTAATCTATTTAGGTTTAAAGTAATTTAATAATTTAATAAGTAAGAACTTACTGTTGCTAGTTTCTGGTTGTTCAGAAGCTTTTATCTTGATTTTTTTTTTCATTTGATATCTTGTGGTACCAGTACGCTTTGACTTTTATATCATATTTCGTGTAATTACTATAGGTTTTTCCCTTGTGGTTACCATGAGGCTTACCGAAAATATCTTAGATATTTAACTCCCTGGTTTAAACTAGTAACAATTTAAGTTCAACAGAATTGCTAAGCCTTACACTGTTAGTTCTTCCCCTCACATCTTAGGTTTACTGATGCTATAATTAACATCGTTTATGTTGTGCAGCTGATAAAAGGTTATTGTACTTATTATCATTGTTACATTTGTTTTTCAACTTTTAAATCAGAGTTGTAAATGAATTACAAACCACCATTACCCCATTAAAAAAATCCAACTTTGAGTATATATTTACCATCACCAGTGAATTTTACACTCCCTCTTCATATTTTTATGATGTCAGTGTCTTTTTTATTTCCAAAGAACTCTTTGGCATTTCCTGTAAGGTAGGTCTAGTTGTGATAAATTCTCTAAGCTTTTGTTTGTTCAGGAAAAGTCTTTATGCCACCTTCATTTCTGAAGGACAGCTTCACTGGATGTATAGTATTCTTGTCTGCCAAGTTTTCTCTTTCAGTATCCTTAGTATATCATCCTATTTTTTTTTCTTGCCTGAAAAGTGTTAAGAAATTCACTGATAGTCTTATGAAGGTTCCCTTGTATATATCTTACTGTTTTTAAAAGACTTTGTCTTTGAGTTTTGACAATTTAATTATGTGTCTCAGTGTGTCTTTTCAGCATCTTGGATCTGGATGGCTATTTCTCTCCTAGGTTTAGGAAGTTTTCAACCATTATTGCTCTAAATATACTTTGTGTCCCTTTCTCCTCTTTCTAGGGTTCTCATAATGTGACTATTTCTTTTCATCGTGTCCTATAAGCCCTGTAAGCTCCCTGTAAGCTTTTAGAAGTCTTTTTTGTGTGTCCTCTGACTGGATATTGTCAAATATCCTATCTTTCAGGTTGCTGATTCTTCCTTCTGATGATTGAATCTGCTTTTGAAGCTCTCTATTGAATTTTTAGGTCAGTTATTGTATTTTTTTTAGCACTAGGATTTTGGGGGTTTTTTTTCTTGATGGTTTCTATTTGTCATTTTGTTCATGCATTATTTTCCTAATTTGCCTGTGTTCCTGGAGTTCACTTAACATTTTAAAGAGAATTATTCTCAATTACCTGTCTGACAGTTCATTGATCTTCATTTCTTTAGAATCAGTAATTAGAGCTCTATTAGTTTCCTTTGGTAGTGTCATAATTACCTGATTTTTCATGATCCTTGATTCCTTACATCAATATCTATGCATCTGAATAAGTAGTTTTTGCTTCCAGACTTTGTAGGTTCTTTTGCCATAAACCATTCTTCACCAGTAAGTCCAGTTTGGGTTTGTGGACATGTCTCCTGCTAACATCCTTGGGCAGGCTGAGCCTGCTATTAGGTTCTATTTTTGAGCAAAGCAGCTGTTTAAGCTTGGAGGTTTGGAGTGGGGTGGTGTGCCACTGGCTAGAACTGCTGGCTTTGTTCCCTGCCCAAATGTAGCTGCAGGCTTGGCTTTGTAGTGGCCTGGTCTCTGGTGAGGCTTACTAACTGCGGGGACTGGGTCCTACGATATTCAGCAATAAGCAGGGGTACGAGTAGCTTGGCAGGGCAGCAGAACACAACTCAGGGCCTGGCCTTGATTGCTTGGGGACCTGAATCAGGCAAAAATGTACCTGTATAGCTGTTTCAGGTGAGGCCACTGGTTTTGCTCTGCAGACGGGTTCAACCGTGGCTGTGCTCTAAGTAAGTGCCACTGTAATCAGGGCTACACAGCTTCTTGTGTGTTCTGGTAAGGTTCCCCTGTCAGGTGATCTGAAGGCTATGCTCAGCAATAAGTTACAGATTAGTTTCCCTGCCTGAGTGCAGCTTCAAGGCTAATTCTCTTTGTGATCCTGACTCAAGCCAATCCATGCCCCAAGTTCCCTGGTTGAACAAGGCCACTGGCTTGGCTATGGGGACCATGCTCTGCAGTAGGCAGGACTGACGCTGGCTCCTGTCTGCTTAGGGTGGTGAGGGTCTACTTCAGGCAACTCTAAAGTTTTTCCCAAAGTCTTTCTAGTTGGGAGGAGATGGGAGCTCTGATTTGTAGCTGATAGAGCATAAATTAATTCCCCTACCTGGTTATAGAAAGGGATCTCCTCCACACCTGGTACCGGCTCTGTTCTGTCCTGCCTCTTAAGCCAGCAACTCTTACATATCTTCCAAGTGTTCTCACCAGCCCTTCCTGTCAGATGCGATTCAGGGCCATGCTTCCCTGCAGGTGGGGCTGTGACTCAGTCTCGTGCCTGGCTGTGGACAGACCAAGCTCTAGGACCGGCAAAGCTAAACTCAGGGACCTGAATTAAGCAGACCTGCACCCCTCCAATTTCCTTGGTCAGACTCTTTCCCTGACTTGGTTCTGCAGATGAGCAAAGCCACTTACTGGGACTACTTGAGCCCTTCAGGTCGGAACTCAGCTTGTTGGAAGCCTCTCCCCACTTCTCAGTGTCCATCAGGTACCCTGTGGTTGAGCCCCACACATTCCTCTGCGATCCCTGTGGGGAGAAATCAGAGTGGAGGCTCCAACAGCAATCCACAATGATGTAAGAGTGTGATGTCACCTCTGGGATCTCCTCCTCACTAGAGGAACCATGGATTCAGGGGAGATCTCTTGGTGTGGTGCTGTGCAGGCCTGAGAGGGGGCAGTGTCATCATGGTGTAGGTGTTCCCCTTACCCTCTTAATGCAGTCTGTCCCAGTGCCTATGGTGAAGAGAGCTGCTTCAAGTCCAAGTTCTAGGATGGTTTAAATGGTGTCTTGTCCAGGCATAGTTGTTAGCTGCTCTTACAAGGAAGAGCAAAGTCAGGAATGACTGATGTTGCCATCTTTGTGATATTATTTTTCATAGCTTTTCCAATTTCTGGATCCCTCGCCTTTTCTAACTCATAATCATTTCCTCAATAATGCTCTATCCCATCTTGGGGTCTGTTGCTCAGAGAATCCAGGAAAAAAATCTTGTCTTCTAGAGTGGCTTGTGCACTGTCTTGTACTTGGATATTTCTTATGCATTTTTCCCCATAAATGAGCAATTAACAAAATGATATATACAAAGCAGAGCAAGATACGAAAATGTAAAGGCTTCAATGTTACCTGTCTTGTTCTGAATACATGTGGTATATCTTATGATAATTATTATTAAGCTTTTTAATAGCTAAGTTTTATACCAAATTAAATTTAACTAGTAGAGGAAATGGCTTTATCCTGGAAATTCTCTTCCCTATGTAATCTTATCAGAGAGTCTCATTTTCCATATAGTTTTAAAATAAGAAGGGAAGAAATTCACCACCACTGACTCCTATTTGTATAGTACTAGCATTGCATTCTCTCCTTTGTTCTATAATAAGTTATTACTGTTTCCATTTAAAATATTATAAAACTAAAACTTTAAAAGTTAAAATGGATCACTCAAAAGCATATCAAGAGGTACAAAGCTAAGACTTAAATCCAGATGTACTAAAAATAATCTAAGTACTTTTCATTTCTTTTTGATTCAAACCTCCTGGCATTATCATTATCTTAGCTGACCTGAGATAAAATTAAAGCCAACACATTTTAACATATTGCCAGATGCCTAATATGTCAAAGGGGCATATTCTGCAGTGAAAAAATTATCTTAGTATATACACTACAATATGAAGTAAAAATCTAGAAAGTACATATCATGACTATAAATTTTTTTATGAAGTTAAAAATACTCTTACCATATAATCCAGTGAGTCAATACCTAGGTATTTATCCAAGAAAATTGAAGAATTATGTCCACACAAAACCTGTGAGTGAATATTTCTGACTGCTTTATCCATAATCATTCAAGCTGGAAACAACCCAAATATTCATAAGCAGGTAAATAGATAAATAGGGCATGTCCATTCAATAGACTACTACTCAGTACTAAAAAGGAACAAATTTCCCCATACATAAAACAACATGGATATATCTTAAAGCATTGTGTTACCTGAAGAAAGTTAAACCCATAGTATGATTCCATTATTTATGTTAGTTGGGGAAAGGTAAAATTATAAGGACAGACATCAGATCAGTGGTTACGGGAGCTAGTGGTAGAGAAGCAGGTTAGCCACAAACTTTAGGAAGTGATGGAAATGTTCTATATTCTGAGACAATGGTTACATGACTTTATACATTTGTCAAAAATTCAAAGAACTACACAGCTAAAGGGTGTATTTTACTCTATTTAAATTATACCTCAAAAACCCAACTTAGAATATAGAAAATATAGGACTTATAAAATGTTACAGTGTCTGAATAAGTGGTAAAACATATGTACCACCTCTGTTTTTGAAAAGTATGTCTAAATATATACATTTTCAAATTAATCACAAAATTCAGTACAATTATAATCAAAATTCCTTGTAATGTCTCAAGCAATTTCTTACATTTACATGGAAGAGCTAAAGACTAGATTAAGTATGGTATTTTGAAGTGACTTCCTTTAATTAGATATCAAGACATGATAAAGCTGTAGTAATTAAAATGTGTGCTATTGACTCAGGGAAAGACAGATCAATAGGAAAACAGTACTCAAGAAGAGACTAAAGTCTTTGTGGGACATATATATATATATAGTGGAGAAGGTATTGAAAATCAGAGAAGGAGAGGTATTACTCAGTAGACAGTGTCAGAGCAATCCGTTTCCATTATAAAATTAGATGCTTGAGTCAAAACATGCACAAAATTACTAGGTATATGATATAAACCTAAGCATGAAAGAAAAACTTTAAAACTATATTAGTGTAACATTTGGGCAGGGAATATTTATTTTCCTTGAAAAAAACATAAATCATAATCTGCCTATAATAACATGTAAAACTTCTACAGCAAAAAGGGACCATAACATTAAAAGAAGAGAAATAAACTGAAAAATACAACCAACATGCACTACAGGCAGTAGAAAAAAATTCAAATTCCTATCAATCAATCAGTAAGAATATGACAAATAATCCATTAGTAAATGGGCAAAGGATGTAGTTTTGTGTAAGTCAAGAAAGGAAAAAAAACTGGGCAAAGAAGAAAACAGACAGCATCAGTGGTTGGGAAAATTGCAAAACAAAACAAGATGTCACTTCAAACCCATTATATTGGCAAAAGTTATAGTAATGCCAAGTCACATGAGGATATGAGAATGAAAATCTCATCCACAGCTGGTGGGAGTATATACTGGTTTTGGAGGGCAATTTGGCAATATCTCTTCAAGCTGAAAATAAGCATATCCTACAACCCAGCAGTTCCATTCCTCAGCATACTCTCACACCTGCATGTAAGATGTATGCACAGGGACATACCTCAGCATTGTTTGACAGCTATTTGCATTGTTTTCATTTTCCCGTTACAATCAAGAGATAGAGAATCAAAACCACAGTGCACATATACAGTGGAATATGAGTTAGTGCCAAAATAAATAGCATCACTAGATCTGAATGGTTTAACGTGCATGAAGTAATTAAAAGACAATGTTGAGAAATTAAAGTAATTAATAATCTTATCAAGAGCCTTTAATAGAGATAACTTGCTCCTTTCCCAACTAGCATTTCCATTTGTTTTAGTTCCATCCAGCTATTACTCATTGAAGGATTATGCAGCTGTTTTTCTGTGCATTAAAATCTCACACATTCTTCAATGCTGAGCACAGATTATAATTTCTATATGAATATTTCCTAATATTTCATTGATAGAACTTATATTTCTCTCCTCTGGATACTTGAAAATCAAAAGGCCTCAGAAATTGTGGTTTAGTATCCTCGTTACATATACTCAAGAGCACCAAATGCACAGAGATTGACCTAACCAAAAACTAACGTCCTCATGACAAAAATACCTTTGTTTCTGTAGATTGCCACCAAAGTCTTGGCCATTGACTATCTACATCTGTTGAACTGGTGCTGTGTAAAAAAAATTCCCATTCTGGCAGAAGATATTTCATTCTATTTTTGCAAACTGGGTATACATTGTGATGGGTTAAGTGCAAAAAAGATTGTAATTAACTTACAGCTGTGCTCAAATTTCAAAATTTGTTCCCCAAACCACAAGCAACAGAGTTCTGCTTATATCAAGGTTGCTGCTTTGAATGGGATGTATCTACTAGAACATAACTAAGTTATAAAATCTTAATTTAAAAAAGTCTTGACTCTTTCCAGTGAAGGAATCACTACTTTTTGGAATGTTATTCATTAATATACAAATATCCCCTATTTGAATATTTTAAGCTAGTAGCCTAGCTTGTGAAATAGTCTGACAAACATTGAATCTAATCATTAGGAACCCTTTATAAATTTAAACACCTCTCATCTCCTGGCAGGCTGGCTGAATCATGAAATACCACCTCTTGTGGATATTACAGCCATAAAATGTCATTTGGCTGGGCTGTTGTGTTTTACTTAGCTGGGGCGGGGGTGGCATACGGATATTTTGGTGTGCTACTAATGAAGAGTACAACTATTGATTCCAAAACTGCAAAATGATGGTGTAAAAATCACAGGATTAGAGTATCTTAATCATTTCCTTATGTCCCTCTAGATAAAAGTTTTGTGGTGATTAATTTTGTGTCAACTTGACTGGGCCACAGGGTGCCAGAATAGCTAGTTAAATGTTCTGAAGGTGTTTCTGGGTGAGTTAGCATTTGAATCAGGAGTTTGAGGAAGGAAGATTGTCTTTCCCAGTGGAGGTGGGCCTCATCCAATCTGTTGAAGACCTGATTAGAACAATACCAGTAAAGGAGAATGAGCTCCCTCCACTTACCTGTCTTGCAGCTGGACCACAGGTCTCCTTCTGCCTTCAGGCTAGAACTTAACCATCGGCTCTCCTGGGTCTTCAGTTCCCCAACTGTACATCTTAACATTCTTCCATAGTCCTCTGAGCTAATTCCTTAAAATAAGTAAATTAATAGGTCTATAGATCCACCCATGGAACCCTATGGATTATGTTTCTATGGAGAACTCTAATACAGGTATGAATGAGGGGAAAGGAAAAGCATTCAAAATAAGAATCATTATTTTTCAATGTCATTCATTTACAGTCCACACTAGCTATACACGCACGCACGCACATTCATACACAAATCTGTAAATCCCTTGTATTTATAGGTTGTTTAATCATTAGGATGTAACTTGCAACCAGTTCTCATACACCTTCAATTGCAGAATTTTAAAATTTAGTCATTTTAACACAGACACATTTCCTCTTTGGCTGTGGGATGTAAGACTTTTACTATGGCCTTCGGGATATGGAATACATGTGCTCAGCAGAGCTTTTACTTAAAACTCCGTTCCAACAGACCCCACCAAGAATAGGTTTGTGGTTGCTTCCCGCTCCTCTTCCCTGTTTCCAAGTAATCTTTACTCTCTAAGCAGACCAGCTTTCTGTAACCATTGCTTTATCTGTTTGCTAAGGATGTTTTTCTGAGATGGCTATCTCCGGCCTTCACATTGCTCGGGGCTTCTGTCTGCCTTCTGCCCAGACCTTTCCACTCCCTTTGGAAGTACAGTATTGCCAGCACAGTAGTGCTATGTAAAAAATTCCCATTCTGGCAGATGTGATTAATTTGAAAATGTATATATTTAGTCATACTTTTCAAAAACAGAGGTTGTACATATGTTTTACCATTTATTCAGACATTTTAACATTTTATAAGTCCTATATTTTCTATATTCTGAGTTTTTGAGGTATAATTTATATAGAGTAAAAAATTCCCATTCATGGCCTCGAGTGTCCAGCTCTCCCTCATCCCTCCCCTCTCTGCCGCCAAAATCATCTTATACCACATAAGACTACTCTACCCATTCAATATGATAGCACCACTCTGTTGGCCAGAGGCTATAAAATGGTACACAAAAGATATCTGACCCCATGGAGCTTACAGTCCAATGGAGAATTCAGACATTAAACAGACAAATACTATGTAATTTCAAATTGAAGCGAGTGTTACAAAGAAAAAAACAGATACAGTAGGTTTCTTCCCTTTTGAACTCCTTCGTTATTGACCTGAGGGTCTATAACAGCTTGACAGGGTAAAATGAAGAATGTTAGTTAGGGTGATACAATGACTGTGTAATTCATTTCCCCAGGTTCCTCCTACCACGGATACCATAAGTCTGACAGCAGGGGAAAAAATCCTCTCTACTCTGAGTCCTTAGGGATAAAGTTGTGTATTAGACATGTCTAGAAAATCTATTTTTCAAGTTCTTTTACTTTATTACCATTTTTTCTAGTTCTGCTGACTTCCATCTTATAACCACCATATTTCTCTGATTAGCTCACTTACTACTTTATTAGCCTTGACATGTCTCCATTCTGTGCTTTAATCTGTGGTCCACAGTGATGGGGTTTTAAAGCAGTGCTCATTTGCATGTCTTAACAGAAACAATAGAAACTCCCTGTATTAAGTTAACTCTCAATTTTTTATACCTTATCTTCCCCAAAGAGCTCTATTTAAAAAAAAAAAAATCCCAGTGGATCCAATAGCACATGGATGGGATGCATTATGCTCTGTGCAAAATACCATAAGCCTCATCCTCTTCCTGTTGCCCCCACTCATCCTTGCTGACCCTCAACCAGTTTGTGTACTCCAATTTTACCTTTGTGGAATAAATAGTTTGCATGTGGTACCTACCTCAGCTGAGGTGAGGGTTAAGGCAAAGATCCTTACAGAACCAGGGATTGTTATCAGGGTAGAAGTGTCGTTCATTTGGCCTTCCCACAAAATCCATTCGGCACTCATACACTGCATGAATACCTGTTTGCCTCCAGCATATCTTAGACTTTGCAATTGACACAGCTAGAGCCGTCAAACTGAGATGCACATTTATCAATGCCTACTGTTTTATGGCTTATAAAATATTCTTACCAGGTTATTTTATACTTAAGACTTGACCATCCAATCCTTGAGAAACCACAGTCTGAAGGAGAAGCATTAAAATATAAATATGATATTTTAATTAGGAAATATATGAACAGAGTTGCTGACATACTACGTCCTTAAAAATTATGTTTCTGATTATTAAGACATGTTATTTCCATTATACTTTTTAATAATTTTTCACAATTAACATCATTTAATTAATCTTTTCCCTGTATTTGAATATGTAAGTAGTTGCTTCTTTTTTACTATTAGGGAATAATGCATTAGTGGACATCTTTGTCCACAGAGGCCTTCATTACTTTCGAATTTTTTCTTTAGTATTGTCTCCCAATTGAGAAGTTACTAGGCATAAAGAATAAGCATGTTTCAGATTCATGACACACAGTACCAATTACCATCCCAAATGCTTATGTCTATTTATACTTCTAAGATAAGCATCTCACAGTGCCTGTTTCAGCATAAACATGTAAGCTGGTATAGGTTCTAGAAATAATGTCATTACTTAGAAGTAAAGACATGGATAAAAATCTGAGTGAATAGATTGGTAGCTCAAAAGGCTAAACATGCTGTGAGTACCTTTTTTAATAAAGTTGGAGTTTAGGGAATCTGGGAAGACATTTCACACCTAAACCGAAAAAAAAAAAAGGCTTTCTCCAGAGACCAAGTATGAGAACTGTTCAACTGCCCTAAAAATCTACTCCATTTTAATAATCAAATACCACAAACCTATGTCAATGTCTTGTCCTCTCAGCCACCCCCATCCTGGTCCACATTCGCATCAACTCTCTTGACTTTCTCAATAGATGTGTAACTAACAAAGTAGAATTTCATTTGCTTAAAAAAGGTGATGAATTAGAGAGGAGCAAAACAGAAGCAGAGAAAGTATTTTCCCATTTGCAAAACCCTCTGCAAAAGGTTCTCATTATTCTTAAGATAATCTTAGGCTAAGGAAAACCCCTGACTTAAACATACGACAAGATACAATAAACCTCCTAGAGGAAAATATAGGCAAAACATTATCTGACATACATCTCAAAAGTTTTCTCCTAGAAGAAATAAAAGCAAGAATAAACAAATGGGACCTAATGAAACTTAGAAGCTTCTGCACAGCAAAGGAAACCATAAGTAAAACAAAAAGACAACCCACGGAATGGGAAAAAATTTTTGCAAGTGAAACCGACAAAGGCTTGATCTCCAGAATATATAAGCAGCTCATATGACTCAATAAGAAGAAAATAAACAACCCAATCCAAAAATGGGCAGAAGACCTAAACAACCAATTCACCAAGGAAGACATACAAATGATCAACAGACACATGAAAAAATGCTCAATATCACTAATTATCAGAGAAATGCAAATCAAAACTACAGTGAGGTATCACCTCACACCAGTCAGAATGGCCATCATTCAAAAGTCCACAAATGACAAATGCTGGAGAGGCTGTGGAGAAAAGGGAGCCCTCCTACACTGCTGGTGGGAATACAGTTTGGTGCAGCCACTGTGGAAAACAGTATAAAGATTCCTCAAAAGACTAGGAATAGAATTACAATATGACCCAGGAATCCCGCTCCTGGGCTTATATCCAGAAGGAACCCTACTTCAAAATGACACCTGCACCCCAGTGTTCATAGCAGCATTATTTACAATAGCCAAGACATGGAAACAGCCTAAATGTCCATCAACAGATGACTGGATAGAGGTGGTATATTTATACAATGGAATACTACTGAGCCATAAAAACTGACAACATAACGCCATTTGCAGCAACATGGATGCTCCTGGAGAATGTCCTTCTAAGTGAAGTAAGCCAGAAAGAGAAAGAAAAATACCATATGAGATTGCTCATATGTGGAATCTAAAAACAACAACAACAACAAACATAGCATAAATACAGAACAGAAATAGAATCATAGACATAGAATATAGACTTGTGGTTGCCAAGGGGGTAGGGGGTGGGAAGACTGGGATTTCAAAATTGTAGAATAGATAGACAAGATTATACTGTACAGCACAGGGAAATATATATAAGATCTTATGCTAGCTCACAGAGAAAGGAATGTGACAATGAATATATGTATGTTGATGTATAATTGAAAAATTGTGCTCTACACTGGAATTGGACACAACATTGTAAAATGATTATAAATCAATAAAAAATGTTAAAAAAAAAAAAAACGAATCTCAGGGACCTGAACGTTCTGGTCCCTGCCTCTCTCCATCTATGACGAGAATATTACATTCTATCTGCCTAACGTCCCTTCTCCCCCATCCAGCCTGTTGATACTTCACCTTTCAGATGTCAGCTCACGCATCATATCCTTACTCCCTAGCCTGAAGAGTATCTGTATTTTCCTTCAAGATATGTTTCACAACATACTTTGTTGTGAATAATTACTTATTTATGAGATTATTTGATTGATTGTCCACCCCAGACTGCAGCTTTTGGTCGGATCAAATCTGTTTTGCTCACCTTTGGATTCTGAGCACCTGGCAGAATGCCTGGCACGTAGCTGGAGTTCAACATTATTTATTTATACAATAACAAATATTTATCTCTAGAATGTATGAATCTCACTTTGGTATGAAAGTTGGGAGACTAAATAAGGAAGGAGAATGACTCGATTATATAGCATGGAAAGTGCTAACAACTGAAAGTGACTTAAAGAGAATGTATATAAATGGAATTATACTTTCAAACTGAGCTAAGCTCACTGAGTAATGTGAGATGCTATGATTGATTTTGTGACCAGGTATTTGATTTCTTTGTTCCCGAAATGCCACAACTATATAAATGACAGTATCTCATGTCCATATTTTCTAGTATCAAAAATCTATGCAACTTTTATCCTGAATTTGATTCAAACTACAATAAAATAATTGTGTGATTTGATACAGTGACCACGTAGGTTGTATTAAGTAGGGGAGCCTGAAAGGAAACTGTATGAGAAGGAAAAAGAGGAGTCAATATAAATCACAGTAGGATCAACTTTGTAGGAAAATGTTTTGTCCCTTTATTGCCACAAAACCAGCCTCGGTATGCTGATAGCTAGATTGACACTTGGAGGCAGAGTTTTGGGAGAATCAGAAAAGACCAGCTTTACTGCTTCCCAGGCAAAGGGGAGTCATAGCAGGCTAATGCCCTAGAAACTGTGAATCCATCTTGGGGTTGGGGTCTTGAGGTTCCATAGAAAAACTGGATCGAACAGAAAAGGTGAAAACACTCAGGGCATTTTACAGGGTGATGCATTCCCCTTAACCTCAATGAATCTTCCCGGCACCATTCTGATTATCAGCCTGTTATCTCCTTCCTGGTACAGCCTCTGGATTAAAGCTATTCTCAGTAAAAAATACATACATATAGGAACGAGAGAAAGTAATGGAAAAGTTTGAGGGTTGTTAAGCTGCAGGACTTCTCAGTCAGAAAGAATCAGCGCACAGTTTTAGCATCAGGGAGGGCAGTTGGTGAGTTCGTTTCCTACTCCTTCACCTCTGCCTTATGAAGAAGTCTTCAGTCAACGCTAACTGCACAGTCCTGCGTTCTCCACAGGAATTAGGGCTGGATCAAGTTAATTATTAAAACAGCACAGCTAGGAAGCGTTACTGCCCTGAGCTATGTTGTTGCTTTTTTTTTTTTAAATAAGAGGAGAATAAATAAAAACTTAAAGATAGATAACTTTTGAGTTCTTATCTGGGCAAAAGTTCCTCTGTAAACAATCCCAGTTATTTTATAGCCTAATTATGGATTCTTCTTTTTAGATGATCAGCCTCTCCCACTTTGTCGTCATTTCTGTAAATAACTAGGTATTATGACCATCACTCAACCCCATAAATCAAGAAGGAAAAGCAATTATGACACGAGCAATGAACACCAACAGGGAATACAAACCTGTAATAAACCGTATTTAGGTCTGAAGATCATCTGAGTTTTGCATAATTTAGGCTAGAAAAATATTTAACTGATGGTTAAAATTCAACTAGGGAACATCCTCAGGACTATCTTTCAACCTAAAGTGTGAAACAGATTCAGTGTGGTGCAATCTCACCATGATACATACTAGAATTAGAATAAGGGGCAGCAAATGTTGACAGACACCTGGAGGTTGGAATAATGAGTCCTTGAAAAAGGAGTGCAAAACTGAGAATAAACTGTTACTTAACTTAACTTAAGGAGCAAGATATAAGTAAGTCAGTCTTGTATTGAGATCATTCTGATTTCTCCAATAATAGTCCTTCAGATGGAATCCAAAATGTTAAAGTCCATGGTACCACAAGCAATTTCTAAGCAAAGATCTTATTGTAAAGGAAAAAAATCTATCCACATTTCTGAAGTTTAATATTGCTTTATCACTACCAAGTGCTTGTCCTGACTCTTAGACACTTGCATCTTTAAGCAAATTTCCACAAGGTCCTTATAAATGAAACAAACAAGAAGGAGTTTACAGAAATCACAACCAGCTTGAAATTAAGCTTAATTTTTAAGCTCTTTTAAAAGCCTTTTTAACACAGGGTGGAGATCTTCTCTTTCTCCAAGTGTTCTGACACACAGAGAAAAAAATTAGTCAAGTGTTATATGTAAGACAAAAGCAACTTAAAAGATTTTTAAAAGAGAAAGTTGGGTGGTTGTTTTCTCCAAGTTTTAAATTAAGAATGTGAAAAACCCTTTATTTACCTAGTAGAAACTGGAAATGCATGCTTCAGCATATGTTTATAACTACTCTAAGGTAAAGGAGATAGAAGAAAGGAAAGCAGGGAAAGAGAAAAGTTTAGGAAATCCTGAATTACATTTTTTAATACAAGCCAAGTGTCCACAAATGCTAGAGGGGCCTTCATGTTCCATGGAAATTGGAGTGTCTATTATCATTTCCTTCTAAAGTTCTTATTAGCTCTCTAGGAGTTAGAATTCTTCTCTTTGCCTGGAGAAAAGCTTCTATTTTCAGGCTGCAGAGATATTTTCAAAATAAAGACTTATTTTTTTGCTTGATCTCCTGTTTGCCCCTGCATTTATAAAGGACTTAAGAATTTTTGAAATATAATTTCTCATCTTGGAAAAAACTGATAAATTTATCCATCATTTCTAGGAAAGAGTTTAACTTTCAAAACTTCCCAGGTGTACTTACATCAGTTTCTTACAGGTTCAGTGATGTTATTTCTGTTTTCAGGCAAATCTCTAAACATTTCTGGATATTAAGTTTCCCACTTAAAAAGTCACTAAATTGATTTGGATGATCTCCAGAATTTATCCTAGATTTAATATTTAATAAATCTCTAAATTTGCATTTGGAATCAATATTTATTAATGATTCTAAGCATCACTCCCATATACTGTAGAGTTCAAACAAAATTTCTTTTTGGCTGGGATCAGTCATAGTAGGAATAACCAATACTTTCTTTTCTGAAGTGAAAATCTTTCTGATAAAAAAATGTGGAATGTGTTGACTCTCCTTTGCTACTCCAACATGAATAAAGAAATTGCTTCAGAGGTCTCTTGGTAGGAGAGTGGTTTGGGTGCCTCAGTTACCCACTTCAGATACTCCATTTCCCTTCCCTGATTCATTTCCACCTCTGACCAATGGAGGGAACTCTACTGGATCATTGCTGACCTGTAAGTCTCTTCATTGATTAAAAACCCGTATTTTTTTATACACAGAGAACTACAAAACATTGACTAAGGAAATTAAAGATGACTTAAAGAAAAGGAAAGATACTCCATGTCCTTAGATTGAAAGAATTAATATTTTTAAAAATGGCCATACTACCCAAAGCAGACTACAGATTTAATGCGATCCCTATCAAATTACCCAGGACATTTTTCACAGAATTAGAACAAATAATCCTAAAATTTATATGGACTCATGAAAGACCCAGAATTGCCAAAGCAATATTGAAGAAAAAAGAATGATACTGGAGGAATAATTCTCCCAGACTTCAGACAATACTACAGAGCTACAGTAATCAAAACAGGATGGTCTTAGTACAAAAGCAGACATATGGATCAATGGAACAGAATAGAGAGCCCAGAAATGAAACCACAAACTTTTGGTCAATTAATCTTTGACAAAGGAAGTAAGAGCATACAGTGGAATAAAGACAGTCTCTTCAGCAAATGGTGTTGGGAAAACTGGACAACTGCATGTAAATCAATGAAGTTAGATTACTCCCTCAAAAAATACACAAAAATAAACTCAAAATGGCTTAAAGACTTAAACATAAGACACTATAAACCTCCTAGAAGAAAACAGGCAAAGCATTATCTCACATACATCTCAGCAATGTTCTCCTAGGGCAGTCTACCCAAGCAATAGAAATAAAAGCAATAATAACCAAATGTGACCTAATTAAACTTATAAACTTTTGCACAGCAAAGGGAACCATAAGTAAAACAAAAAGACAACCTATGGAATGGGAGAAGATATTTTCAAAAAGATGAGACTGAGAAGGGCTTAATTTCCAGGATATATAAACAGCTCATACAACTTAATAAGAAAAACAAACAAACAACCCAATCCAAAAATGGGCAGAAGACCTAAAAGAGGAATTCTCCAATGAAGACATACAAATGGCTAATAGGCACATGAAAAAAATGCTCAATATTGCTAATTATCAGAGAAATGCAAATCAAAACTACAATGAGGTATCACCTGACACCATCATTCAAAAGTCCACAAACAAATGCCGGAGAGGCTGGAGAGAAAAGGAACCCTCTCACAGTGTTGGCAGGAATGTAGTTTGGTGTAGCTGTTACGGAAAACAGACTTACCATATGATCCAGCAATCCCACTCCTGGGCATATATCCGGAGGGAACTCTAATTTGAAAAGATACATGCACGCTAATGTTCATAGCAGCACTATTTACAATAGCCAAGACATGGAAACAACCCAAACGTCCATCAACAGATGACTGGTTGAAGAAGTTGTGGTATATATATATACAATGGAATACTACTCAGCCATAAGAAACCATAAAATAATGCCATTTGCAACAACATGGACCTAAAGATTGTCATTCTAGGTGAAGTAGTCCAGAAGAGAAAGAAAAATATCATGACATCACTCTTATGTGGAATCTTAAAAAAAAAAAAGGAGAGAGAAAGAGGAGGACACTATGAAATCATCTACAAAACAGAAAGACTCACAGACATAGTAAACAATCTTATGGTTACCAGGGAAAGGAAGTGGGAAGGGATACATTTGGGAGTTTGAGATTTACAAATGTTAGGCACTATATATAGAAATAGATTTAAAAAAACAAATTTCTTCTATATAGCACAGGGAACTATGTTCAATATCTTATAGTAACTTTTAATGAAAAAGAATGTGAAAACAAATATATGCATGACTGGGACATTGTGCTGTACAGCAGAAATTGACACTGTAACTGACTGACTTCAATATAAATAAATAAATAAAGGCTATCATTTATTTGGCATTTTAGTTTATATGTAGGGAGTATATATAATATTTACCTTGGAATTCATGTGCATACTGATTTTGACTACTCCATTCAAAATCAATTTGTCGACATCCATTCCCGATTTTAAAAACTCAACAAAGTGGGCACAGACGGAACATAACATAATAAAGGTTGTATATGACAAGCCTACAGCCAACACTATACTCAGTGGTGAAAAGTGAAAGCATTTCCTTTAGGAATAGGAACAAGAAAAGGATGCCACTCTTGCCACTTTTAATCAGACAAGAAGAAGAAATAAAAGGCACCATCAAACTGTCACTGTTTCCAGATAACATACCATACTTAGAAAACTCTTAAAGACACCACCAAAAAACTACTAGAGCTCAATGAATTCAGCAAAGTTGTGAGATACAAAATTAATATATGGAAATTGGTTGCATTTCTTTACACTAACAACAAACTATCAGAAAGAGAAATTAAAGAAACAATCCCACTTTAAAACATCAAAGAGAATAAAATACTTAGGAATGAACCTGCCTGAAGAAGTGAAAAACCTGAACTTGGAAAACTATAATATACTGATGAAAGAAACTGAAGATGATACAAACAAATGTAAAGATATACTGTGTACATGAATTGGAAAAATTAACATTTTGAAAATGATTTTACTACCTAAGGCAATCTAAAGATTGAATGGAATCCCTATCAAATTGCTGGTGTCATTTTTCACAGAACTACAATAAATAATTTTAAAATTTGTATGCCAATACAAAAGAATCTGAATAATCAAAACAATACTGAGAAAGAAGAACAGAGCTGAAGGAATCAAGCCCCCTGACTTCAGACTATACTATGAAGCTACACAATACAGTACTGGCACAAAAACAGACCCAGAGATCAATGCAACAGAACAAAGAGCCCAGAAACACACCCATGCACTTATGGTCAATTAATCTACAACAAAGGAGGCAAGAATATAGAATGGAGAGAAGACAATCTCTTCAATAAGTAGTGTGGGGACAACTGGACAGCTACACGTAAAAGAATGAAAGTAAAATTTTTCGCACACCACATGCAAAAGTAAGCTCAAAATGGGTTAAAAATATATATGTAAGACCACATACTATAAAATGCCTAGAAGAAAATATAGATAGAATACCCTTTGATATAAGTCATAGGAATTTTTTTTGATCTGCCTCCTAAAGTGAAAGAAACAAAAGCAAAAATAAACAAATGGGACCTAATTATACTTAAAAACTTTTGCGCATCAAAGGAAATCATCAACAAAACACAAAGACAATCCACCTAATGGGAGGAAACATTTACAAAGGATATGACTGATAAGGGGTTAACATCCAAAATATACTAACAGCTCATAAAGCTCTATCAAAAACAACCCAATTAAAAAAACCGACAAGGCTTGCATAGACATTTTTTTTCCAAAGAAGACATATAGATGGCCAACAGGTACATAAAAAGATGCCCAACTCACTAATCATCAGGGAAACACAAATCACAACCACAATGAAATACTTTCCAGAATGGCTATTGTCAAAAACACAAGAAATAACAAGTGTTAGCAAGGATGTAAGGAAGAGGGAACCCTTTTGCACTGCTGACAGGAATGTAAATCAGTGCAACAACAGGAAAACAGTATGAAGATTCTTCAAAAAATTTTAAAAAGATCTGTCATACAATCCAGCAATTCAAGTCCTGAATATTTACCTGAAGAAAACAAAAGTTTAGTTTCAAAAGATACACGTATGCACCCCTATGTTCATTGTAGTGTTATTCACAATAGCCAGAATATGGAAGCAACCCAAGTGCCCATCAATTGATGAATGGATAAAAAAAGAATGAAATAATGTGATTTGTGACAACATGGATGGACCTAGAAGGTATTATCCTACATAAAGTGAGTCAGACAGAAAAAGACAAATACTATATGATTTTACTTATGTGGAATCTGAAAAACACAACAAATGAGCAAACATAATAGAAACAGAATCATAGACACAGAAACAAACAGGCGGTTGCCCGGGGGTAGGGGGGTTGGCAGATGAGTGAAATAGGTAAGAGAAATTAAAAGGCACAAAATGCTAGTTGTAAAATAAGTGAGTCCTGGGGATGATATGAGCAGAGTAGGGAATATAGTCAATAAAAACATCATCTCTTTCTATGGTGACACATGGTAACAACACTTATCCATCATGATCATTTTGTAATGTATAGAAATAGTGAATCACTATGTTGTGCACCTAGAACATAGTGTTGAAGGTCAATTTTACTTCCAAAAAGATAAGATTTGCGGTTACCAGAGGCAAAAGATGTGGGGACGGGGAACTGGATGAAGGTGCTCAAAAGATACAAACTTCCAGTTATAACTAAGTCCTAAGGATGTAATGTACAGGATTAACATAATTAACCCTGTTGCATGTTATCCACATGAAAGTTGTTCAGAGAATAAATCCTAAGAGTTCCCATCACAAGGAAATTTTTTATTTTAATTGTTTATCTATATGAAATGACAGATGTTCACTAAACTTATTGTGGTAATCATTTCATGATGATTTCATGTATGTGGGTCAAATCATTATGCTGTACACCTTTACACAGGGCTGTATGTCAGTTATGTACCCATAAACTGGAAGAAAAAAATCTTTTTGTTGAGAACTGCCCAAGGTCTGATGTTTAACCCTACTTGTAAACTAACAAATAATACTGCCACACTTTCATGGATGCAGGCAGAAGATAAGACTCCTGGGTCTGAGACGAAGTACTTTTTCTCAAAACAGTAGCAGTAGTCAAGGTCTGAGCATTTTCACCAGCTGTCCTAACCTCCACTCCCACAGAACCTTATGAATAGGGCCAGGGGCTATGGGCTGAATGTTTTTATCTCCTCTACATTCTTATCTTGAAGCCCTAACCCCCACAGTGATAATGATTCGGAGGTGGGGACTTCGGGAAGTAATTAGGTTTAGATGGGGTCATAAGAGTAGAACCCCCATGATGAGAGCAGTGCCCTTATAAGAAGAGAAAAAAACCAAAGCTCTCTCTCTTCGCCACGTGAGAGGTGAGGATCCTGCAGGGTGGCAGCTCCGTAAACCAGGAAGAGGGCCCTCGGAAGGCATTGAATCTGAAGCCACCTGCTCGTTGAGTTCTCAGCCTCTGAAAACTGAGAAATACTTTTCTGTTGTTTAAGCCACCCCATCTATGGTATCTGGTTACAGCAGCCTGAACCAGATACCAGGTAACACCTGCACACATAGTGGGTTTTGTTACAAGACAGGAACCCCAAGCGTAAAAAGCCTGAGCTTTTTATAATAAACAGTATTTGAACTTTGTTCCAGAAGGAAGCATTATTTTTGTTATCTTGAAAGTAAATCCTCCCATAATAAAGGGAGGTTTGTTTACTGATGTGTACCTTTCAAGGCTATTTGCTATACAAGCATCCTTGAAAAGAGAGTCTAGAGCAAAGCTGTCAGAGTCTCTGCTTGAAGAAACGACAGGAACCTATGCAGAGGTGTCTTCCAACATATGAAGTTACAATTGTGCTTGGTGATGTATAACAGAAAATCTAATGATGATTTAAACTAGATAATATTTGTGCCTCATTACTCATGCACAAACACACACACAATGTCCAGGGTCAAGTGCTCCAGGGCTGGTTTGGTGGTTCAGTGACACCATGGAGGACCAAGCCAGACCCTTTCTCTCTTCCCTTCGCTTTTATCCACAAGCTTGCTACCTCACAGTGGCAACATGGCTTATACCGTCCACACAGCATTCCCACATACAAGACAGGCAGAAGACAGAAGGGGCAGCACCTGCATCAGAAAAGTCAAAACCTTTCCTAAAGCCCTCAGCTTCTGCCCATTCACCAACATTATGTTCACAGCGTTGTCATAACTGCAAAGCAGTTTGAGGAAGCAGGTATGCTTATCTGGCAATTTAGTCTTAACTATTAAACGGTAATCCTTCCTCTCTGATGGTCCCTTAGTATGCTGTTCCACCTCTGGTCTCCAGTGCATTGAGGAGTCTCTCTGAGATCTTGTTCAAGTGGCAACCCCACCGCTATAGTTTTCTTTGTCTTGCCAGGCACAATGTTGCTGCCCCCGATCAACCAGCCACGTGGAACAAAGAACATCATTTTCCGCTTCCTAGCTGAGCATAGTACACGGCTGTATCTGGGGTACTGCAAGGTTGAGAATCACTCCTTGTTTCATAACTACTGCAACAGGGACTAAATCAGTAAGTGATTTTCACAACAAAAGTAAATCACAGAAACAGACCTGGAGTGCCAGGGTGCAGAATTAGTTTTGTATTTTGTGCTGTTGTGATGGAATACGTTACTCACTCTCCATAACCATTGTTGTTCTCCTGAGTAATCTCCTAAAAACACTGTTCAGCTGTATCTTCTCAGTGGATGTGTTTAATCTCGACTAGAGCATGGAAATCTGTGTGAAAATATTCCCCTCTGTATTTTATTTTTTGCCTGTGCAGTTGAATAGGTAATACTTCCTGCTACCAATAATGGTGAAAAGGAACGAACATCCTTTTCCAGCCACCAGATTTTGTATTTTTCATGCAGGAGCTTTGTTTTTGTCCTAATCCATAAGAAACGTAAGGCAAGAATTCAGCCCAACTCTCACTCAGCCTTTCCTACCATTTCAATGTCCCTAAGAAAATTTCCTGCAATTGAAAGGTAACCCAAAGAAGACCTGTATCCTTGTGCAGACGTTTTTTCCAAGTATACCCCATGTTACATTGCAGTGGTTCGCAGAGGAATCTTGGAATGAAAAAGATCTGTGTTTGAATTACCACTCTGCCGCTTAATGTGCTTTCTAACTTTGGGCAAGTTACTTAGCTTCTCAGACTAACTCATTATCCGCAAATGATTATATAAGAAGTATTGCCTATCTTGCTGGTCTATTGTAAGAATCAAATGAGAATGTATCGACAAATGTTTAATACAGTTTCTAGCACTTAGCTACCGTTTACTAAATGCTATCAGTGGGGGCTCTCGAATATTTTACTAGTTAGTCCAAATTGATTTCGGAAGTACTATATACCAAAATACCTTCAATATTCTCAATAAGCATTATCCTAACACTACACCTAAAAAGTCCTGCAGCAAAAGCTGTTTAACTTGATTAGCCTGTTTATGATTTGAAATTTTAATTTATTACTCCTGCTCTCCTCTGGGTTCTCATTAATCAAGCAGAGGCACAGGAGTCAAATGAGGATCAAAGTGTCAGTTTATTAGAGGATGTTCAGTAACTCCTGAAGAACCGTGTGCAGCTTCACTCTGGATTCAAAAACATATCTAGAACCTCAAAGTGACTTCACAAAGCAAGCAGTGCCTATTTACCCTTCGACATAGTCATCCAGTCACCCGAAAAACTTGGGTCAATCAATGCCGGGTTCACAGGGTTGGGGGAGCAAATGGAAGAGGATGAGCACCAGGGAGGCAGAGAGAAGGGGAGAAAGAGGGGTGGCTGAGGAATTAGTGGTATTCTATTCAAGCATCCCTTCCAATAGGCTATCTAGTTTGAAAAAAAAAAAAAAGCAAGAAAGGAGAAGTGGTCTCCTTATACACAATTTAGCATTTTCTAAATGTTCTTGGACATGAAATACTTGTGTTAACAACACATGCAAAACATCCTAGAATAGTATTCTGCAGAATAATAACTTTAGAGAGCATCAATTATATATATGTAGTATCAAACAGACTTGATTCCAAAGTAAATTAGCCAGGATTTTTTTAAATCCCACTATGGAATCACTTTGGCACTTTATCCTACTTTTCTTTCAACACTTAACATGCCTTGAATTGCTTTACAGCTATTTGTGTGCAAGACTTATCTGCTAGACTTCTCTGAGGTCAGGGATCTTATCCCTGTATATATTGAATCCCCTGCCATACTCAGCACTGGGTTGTGAAGATAACAGATACAAATCTAATAGGTATAATATAAAAGAATTAGTCACCAACCAATTAACCTCTCAGCGACAGTAGCATTTCTTTTGCCTAGAACATCTGAGGACAGACTAGCAAATGCTGACCATATCTTCTGTGTCCTAAATGAACATGAGATGGTTGTAATTTATTTAAGTCAGATCATTTCTTAACAAATGGATTTGCATGTCCTTGTATACTTAGGACCTTGCTTAATCCCAGCCTTATATAATGGCTTAGTTAGGTATAATGTCGAGATCATTTCACCAAATAGAAAAGAAAATAAAACCATCTCAGGACTTTGGGAAACCTTTCAAAACAGGGAGTCACTGAGAAATTCCATCCATTGTTTTATACAAGACACTGCTTTTTCCCTTTCTCTAGGTGCTTCTATATGCATCTTTATCAATCTTTTTCCTAATTCCATCATTCTCCCCAAAGATTCTGATTCCAAAGTTCTTAAGGAAATCCTAGTAATAGCCCAGCTCCACAAGGACAACGTGTGGCATAAAACAAACAAGTACAGTGAATCAACTGAGAAATAGAAAACAAAATCCAGGTTACTGAAGTCATCTCTGATCTGATGTTCTCTTTAAGTCAGTGGGTCAGAATTCTTATTTTTGTGATGAACCACTAGCCACTGTCCTCAAGTATGAGCCATAAGCCACTTGTATTCTATAAAAGTGAAGTACACACACAGAAGGACATTCTGGTCTTTATGAAAACTATTTTATCTTACGAATTTTGGGATGAGTTATATTATATGCACTTTCATTATTATGCATCAGAGAAGAGCATAATCCCAGATGTCTAACTGGTAAACTTCAACTGTACTGTGCTTTTGATTTTGCCCCATAGCTGGTGGTCAGAATTTGAATTTCAATTAAACTGTCTGAGCCCAACACCAGTACAGCTGGTGACAAATGAACTGCTTAATCCAACTGATCATTTAAAATCAGTCAATATAAGTAAGCAATTGTTTGACTAGTTCTATGTATTTTTCTTTTTTCTTTATTTTTTTTGAGTAGAGGTTCAATCTTTGCAGTATGCAGACAAGGCTGGTTCAATGCAACCACCAAACAAGTGTTACTGAGCCCCTCTTGGTGCCTCTCCCAGGCTTACATGGAGCCTTAATACTTATGTGGCAAGAAAAATGAAGTCCAATACTTGATTATGACTATAGGTAACTGTCAATAAATGTAGTCATTTGTGAATATCCCTAGGATATTTTACTGGTTGATTTTTAAAGTACCTTAATCTGGAAATTTCTGAGACAGCATCCCCTTATTGCTATACAGTTACCCCTGAGGTGATGGTGACAGTATTTGCTCTGAAAGAGGCACTTCCTATTGAAGAAATTCCAATGGAGCTCTTTTAGGATCAACACATAAATTTATGTAAAAATCAAACCAGATGATAAAGGATATATATCTATATATCAGTTAACTTTTTAGACTTCAGTACCTTCCTGTCTACTTGCCTCCTCCAAACTCAATCCGAGAAGGGAGTCTGTGTCCTGATTACCTGTCTACACTTGTTTTACAAGGAATGCCCTTAGCTTGGCAGAACAGTAGCAGTGCCATGTGCTTCTTGTTGATAAAACCCATTCAGTAGCCTAGGGAGATGCAAAGACTCTTGTTTCTGGGCTGGGTAGAGCAGAAAACCAGATTATGCCTTCAGCTATAAGGTATTCCTAAATGCTAGGTGCCAGACTTAAGAGATTTCCACAGGGGCCCAGTTATCCTTTCTGACTCCCACTGTGTAAGCCCCCTACAAAGACGACCCACAGCTGGCCTCTTTCCAGGCCAAATACTTAGCTCTCCGACTGCTCTGTCAAACACCCTTCTCTGTCTACCTCTCTCTCCAACCAACTCGCGCTCTCCAATAGCACATGACTTGTTCCTACCAAAAAAGTCATACTCCTGCCGGAATCCTGCTGTACAGAAGTATATAGAATGGTTCTAAGAGGCTAAGAAGTCAGACTCAAATGTCAGAAAGATGCTGTCAGGCTACTTGAGACATTTTTTTCCCAGTTGCCTGAATCTTATTGAGGGCAGAATGAAGGAGACAAAGGGAAGAAGATAAAGTGAAAATTCTTAAGCTCTTTGTGCTGGCATCAGAGTGATATCAACATGGTGTCAAAACTCAGGCCTAGGACTCCACAGTATTTTGACAGGGCTGGACTTTTTTTTAATCACTGAAACACCTGGAATTTCCAGGGACACATTCAGCTCTTTGAATACTTCTATTGACTTTATCCAGTAAAAAATATATCTTATGGCCTAACCAGTTGATGACTGAAATTCCAGGAACCTGGAGAAGAAGAATAGGATAAAGGGTTTGGTTTTTTTTTAAATTGTATTTAGGATCTTATTGTCCAAAAATATCATTCCTCTTATGTATAATGCAAGTTACTTTCAGTCTCTATCTTTTGCTTATTGGTACAACAGCCCTAAAATTCCAGGATACTCAAGAGTTTATATATATCAAGATTTTATTTTAGAAAGTAAGTTAATTAGCAGTTGTTGACTGGCATTCATCAGATAGTCAAAATAAAAATAAATTTGGAATAGGTAATTAAAAATCCTGCCAGACAGTTTTGTAAACTCTAGGTCTAACAATGAGTCATGCCAAGACAGAACTTTTTTCTTCTTTCTATTTGCTGTGTTTTGTGTGTGTGTGTGTGTCACTTATAAATGCAAAGAATGTTTTTTACTCCCAAAAGATCTATAGAGGCAATAAAGCTATGGATAAACAAGTTGGATATTCTCATGCCTCACCTACAAAGTTGTGCTTCTAACTGCAGAATTTGTGGTTTGGTGATGACACTAAGTAGATAGAACACAGCTTGATTTTTCACATCATGGGCTGAATTTTAAATCCGAGTAGTTAAAAAAAAATCAGCTTGTGATTTAGAAACTGTACAAATGCAAGTAAATATAATTAAGAGAGAATAAATATGGAAATCACAAGGTTATACTCAAGTTCTCATCACATTCCAACACATACTTTAGCAGAAACTATCTAGGATGCTGTAACGATGCTTCACACATCATTCGTTCACTTAGTTGTTCCTTAAGTATTTTTTGAGTGTCTACCACATGTTGGGCCTATTCTACCACTTGGAAAATACAATGATGAAAAACGCCTCAGTTTCTCATGAAGCACACAGATACAAGCATTATTAAAGAGAACTGTAGGATGCTTGAGGGGTTTATAACAGGAAAATCTGATCATGGACATAAGGAAGTTCTTCCCTGAGGAATGTCATTTGAGCTACAATCCAAATAAAGCATAAGTTAACTAAGTGATGGTGCTGTTTAGAGATGGTGGGGCAGGCATGTGTAATCCTCGAAGTGGGAAATGAAAAAAAAAAATATGTCTTGTTGGGACAGATATATTTAGAAAGAATGGCAAGAAATGATGAAGATACAGATAACTGAGAAGCCACTAAAAGGTTTTTAAGCATTAAAGTAACAGGATGAGATACAGGATTTGAAAAAATACATATTTTTTGCATACATTATGAAAAATGAATGGAGCATGTTGAGCAAGAGTGGTTGCATGGCGACTCATTAGGGGGCTTCTACAGTGTAGTTTTGAGATGAAGGTGGATTGAATTTGATTGGAGTGGAGGACACACAGAGGAGAAGTCAGATTCCAGATGGCAAAATTAGCAGGGCATTGTGATAAGTATGACAGCAGGGCTGGGAAGGAAGACGTGAAGTGTAAGGATGTATGAGGAATACTCTCAGATTTTTAACTTGTACAAATGGATAATGATGTTCTTGACTAAAGTGGGGAGTACTGGAAGAAGGAAAGTTTGAGGAAAGATCATTAGTTAAATTTTGGACTCTGCCTTAAAGTTGCTTTTTGAGATACCTATGTAGAGGTAATGAAGCAGTTGGATACAAAGGTCAGATTTGAAATGGTAGAATACATTTAAAATTTATTGGCTCTGGTTGGTTACAGAAGCCTTGCATGTGGAGTAATATTCCCAAGAAGAGAATATAAAAAAGGTAAGTAAAACTAGGACTGAACCTTGAGAACATGAAGTCTAGCCAGAGGTTGATGAGCCAGTAAAATGGTCAGAGAAAGAGCAATCTGGAAATAGTAGAAAACCAGAAGGTTCTGACGTCAAGGACGCCAGTGGAAAGAGAGGTCTTCCAGAAGAAAGGAGAGATCAAATATTATGGAATCATGTTAAGAGGTTGAGTAAAGGGACCATTAAATATCACCATTAAATTTAATGTCAAGAAGTTAGAACCAATTTTGCAGTTTTAAGAATGAAAGCCAAATCTTAATGGCTGAGTAGTTAATGAAAAATGAAGAAACAGAGACTATAAATGTAGACTACTCCTTCTGACAGATCTGAAAAGGGGCATTAGGGCCATACCTAAGGTGAAAGTAAGTTTGATTGGCTTCTTTTGTTGGGTTCTCAAAAGATATATGCTAGTCTTCTATAAGCTCATTCTTTTTGAGGAAAAAGGATAATATATTCATAAACTCCCTCCGTCTTAGAACATTCATCATGAAACAAATTTCTACTTCACTAGAGTTAATTGATTTGAATTTTATAAAACTTCTGGCTAAGTGTATACATAACAAATAAACTATTTGGAAATTGATTTAAGTTGATTGCTAAGATATGATTGGATTACTGGATCAAATGACAATTTGTGCTATCTTAACAGAAAAAAGAAAAACCCTTCTATTTATTTTTACTAAGTATATCATTCAGGGTTCAACCAAAGAAGCAAAACCAGTAGGAGATATTATATATCTATATATAGAAAGATAGATACATATAAATATAGATAGGATATATCTCTGTTATGGAATTCATTAAAAATAATGTGCTTACTCATATCTGGGGACCTGACTAAGCAAGTCTGAAACCCAGAGAGCAGGCCGCAGGCAGAGAAGGGCACAAGCAGTCTGTGACCTATAGGGCACAAGCTGAAACTTTTTTGTTCACAGTTGAGAGTCTCTCTATACTAAAGGAAGACTCAAGACTCAAGATCTGTTTTAAGGATTTTCTGACTAAGTCAGGCACATTGAGGATAATTTTCTTTTTGATTTACTTAGTAGAATGACTATGGTCTTTAATTATTACATACTCAAATTCCACTCACAGTAGCACCTATATTGTTTGATTTAAAGAACTTGGAGAGGGAGAGTGATGTCATCAAAATGGCAACACAGGCCCTTCCTGACTTAACTCCCCCTCATAAGAACAACTAACAACTATTCATGGACAATACACCACTTAGAGTATCTTAGAACACATGACAGTGAGGCTGAAGCACCCCACATACCACAGAGACCAGACAGACTGTATTCACAGGGTAAGAGGAATGGCTAAACCCTGACTGTACTGCCCCTTTCCCAGACCAGGACAGCACCATGCCAAGAGGTCTCCCCTGAGTCTACAGTTCTTCCAGTGGGAAAAGAGCCCAGGGGCGACACCCAGCTCCCCACCTCAGCCTGGTGGTTCACGTCACAGGAGCCCTTATTCTGGTTTCACCACACAGAGACAGCAGAGGAATATTCAGTGTTCAACCACTTCAAATCTGAGAGACTGAGAATCAGGTAGAGGCTTCAAACAACCGGCACTTGAATTATGGCAGATGGAGTTCCTGTCTGAGGAGCTCAAGTTGTAGTCCTAACCAATAGCTTTGATCATCTGCAGAACCACGTCAGGGGCAGAGTCTGACCAAGGAACTCAGTGGGGGTACAGGTCCCCCAGATGAGGACTCTTGCCAGTCCTGAAGTGCGCCCTCCCCGTCCCACCTAGGCAGGAGCCAGAGTTAGAGCCCACCAGTTATAGAGCATGGTCTCCAGCCCCATTTCACAGGAAGGGCTAGGAAGAAATCACTGACCTAAAAATTCAGTAGAGAGTTTCAAAAGCAGACTCAATCATTGGAAAAAAAGAATCAGTGACTGCAATTATCCAGTCAGAATCAAAAAGAAAAAGGAATGAGAAAGAGTGAAGAAAGCCTATGTGACAAATGCCCTCTTGGCTGTGGAGAAAAGGGAATCCTCCTTCACTGCTGGTGGGAATGCAGTTTGGTGCAGCCACTGTGGAAAACAGTATGGAGATTCCTCAAAAGACTAGGAATAGCCTTACCATATGACCCAGTCATCCCGCTCCTGGGCTTATATCCAGAAGGAACCCTACTTCAGGATGACACCTGCACCCCAGTGTTCACAGCAGCACTATTTACAATAGCCAAGACATGGAAACAGCCTCAATGTCAATCAACAGATGACTGGATAAAGAAGAGGTGGTATATTTATACAATGGAATACTACTCAGCCACAAAAACCGACAACATAATGCCATTTGCAGCAACATGGATGCTCCTGGAGAATGTCATTCTAAATGAAGTAAGCCAGAAAGAGAAAGAAAAATACCATATGAGATCGCTCATATGTAGAATCTTAAAAAACAAAAAAAAGAATATAAATACAAAACAGAAACAGACTCAATAGACATAGAATACAAACTTGTGGTTGCAAAGGGAGAGGGGGGTGGGAAGGGGTAGACTGGGATTTCAAAATTTGTAGATACTGACAGGCATATGCAGAATAGATAAACAAGATTATACTGTATAGCACAGGGAAATATATACAAGATCTTGTGGTAACTTACTGCGAAAAAAATGTGACAATATATGTATGTTCATGTATAACTGAAAAATTGTGCTCTACACTGGAATTTGACACAATATTGTAAGATGACTATAACTCAATAGAAAAAAGTTTTTTTAAAAAAGAAAGCCTATAGGATTCATGGGACACAATGAAAAGTCTCATTATAGGAAATTCACAAGGGGAAGAGAAAGAGATGAAAAACACTTAAAGCAATAATGGCTGACAACTTCCCAGACATGGGGAGAGGTTAGACGTCCAGATCCAAGAGGTGTAAAGAATCCCAAATAGGTTGAAACCACATAGAGCTACACTTAGAAACATGATAAACTGTCAAATTTCAAAGACAAAATTTTTTCAAGCAGCAAGAGCTAAGTTTTATATAAGGGAACCCCCATAAGACTATCAGCCAGAAGAAAATGGTATGGCATATTCAAAATATTAAAGTGTGTCACCAGGAATACTATACCTGGCAAGGTTATCCTTCAGAAATGAAGGGGATAAAGACTTTTCCCAAAGAAACAAAATTTGTTTGAGGGAGTTCATCACTAATAGACTGGCCTCACAAGAGATGCTAATGGGAGTTGAGTAGAAATAAAAGGACCCTAGTTAATATCATAAAAACATAAGGCCATGTAAAACTCACTAGCAATGGTAAATATGGAATCAAAGTAGGTAAATGGTGCATGATTCACATACATCTCTAGTTTAAAAGTTAAAAGGAATGTAATAAAAAAAAACCATTACTACATAAATCAGTTATTAGTAACACAATATAGAAACTATGTAAATTTTAACATCAATAACCTAAAATGTGAGGGGGAAGAGAAGTAAAATTGTAAGACTTGGAGTTCTACGTAAGTTAACATAGGGTGTTATAGCTGAAGATGTTTTATGTAAGCCTCATGGTAACCACAAGGGTAAAACCTGTACTAATTACACAGAAGAACATGATAAAAAAAAAAATTCACTGTCTTATGGTAACAAGCACACTGTCTTATGGTAACAAGACCTCAGAACACACACACACAAACAGCAGGATAAAACAAAAATCAATAGATCAAAAAAACCCAGAAAACAATCACTAAAATGGCAACATACATCCTTACTTACCAAAAATTACTTTAAGCATAAACAGATTAAATTCCCCAGTTATGAGAAAGAATAGCTAGATGTAAAAATTAGATCCAATGGTATGCTTCCTAAAATGACTCAATTTAATCTTAAAAAGACATACATAGGCTGAGAGTGAAAGGATAGAAAAAAAAAAATTTCAAGCAAATGGTAACCAGAAAAAAAAAAAGTAAAGAAAAGAGAAAGCAGGGGTAGCTATAGTCACATCAGACAAAATAAACTTTAAAAATGGTAAAAAGACACAAAGAAGGTTTTACGTAATGGCAAGGATCTGAGCAAGTCAGATACTTGTTGGCAGTAGTTTTACTGAAATCCCCTGCCTCCTTTACTATTCTCCTTCCATCCTAGGAGTTTTCAAGCTTAGCCCCTACTCCATAGTCTTTCTTGCTTTTCCAGAAACACAGTAATGGGAATTTATATGGTATGTTAGTACCTTTGGACCATCTTCTCATATAGTATGTCATTTAACATTATTTAATTCTATTTCAAGAATTGAGAACCTCCTATGTCCTCATCCCCACATTCTTTCCTTCCATGACCACCACCATTCCTGACCTCTGGTACCAAACACAATGCTACTGAGCTCACTGTGCCCAGAAATCACCGCCAGTCTTTGACTGGAACGCAGAAGCAACAGGAGGCTCCTGGAACGGTCACTGGCTGCCTATCCGAAGAGCATCCTAAGGCTGTTGGGCTTGGTGGCCTTAGTTTCACTTCAAGTGAGCAGGATCTTCTAACAAGCATATTTCATGAAATCTTTCAACAGCATCCAGTGAACAAGCCAGAAAGTTGCTAACAATTCCTAAAGCAAACAGTTGAAGGTGGGAATTTTCTATTGCTGGGCAAAGACCTCGATGTTATTTTTAAAGTGCCCATAGCCATTACACTATGGATATCAAGGGAAAAAAAGCAGGCTTTCTGAGAAAAATTATGTCCCCTAACTGTGGAGACAGCAAAATGAATGCTTTCAAAAATTATTATTAAGAAGCTTGTCATGATTTTTGCCAGCCTTATTGTATTCATAACCTTTGAAAAGGAGATTAGGTTTTGCTACCTAATTATTGTTTTGTTTTTTTTAATATGCAATTTTCAGGCTGTAAGTAATCACACCGAAGCATGAGGGATGGAAATCTGAATATATAGGTAAATACAGGATTCAAGTGTCAAATCCTACCCTTGAATGAAAAAAAAAAGTAAATATTTTTCATTGTGTTAAAAGGACATAAAAATATAATTAGTTTTGATATATTATTTATTTAGATGAATGCAAAGCCTTCTGACAGGTGGTTTAGAGACCAGGATACAAAATGAAGCAATTAAAAAATAAAGTCAGAGTTGGTGAAATAAATGTTAGATATTGAAACTGATAGACATGGAAAAAAACAAGAAAATACAGACTTCTAAGTGAAGAGACTTGTATGAGAAAGCACAGAATAAATGAGAATTAGAAATTTTGTCTCAGATATTTTATTACTTTATCCATCCATTCTTTCTACAAATCGTTATTATCTGCTGTGTGACAGTCCCTATGCAAAGTGCTTTTCATGTATTTCCTATGAAATTTAATCCACCCAATCAACTCATGAGGTTGGCACAATTAGTATTCCTTGTTTAGAGATGAGAAAATGTAATGTTAGAGAGGATAAATTGCCTAAGATTACCAAGCTAATAAATCAGAAAGCCAGGTTTTGAACCTAAAACAAATAGGTTTAACTAACAAGTTGACTATCATTAGAGAAGACATTGTAGGACAACCACTGAAGACAAATGGCAATGCTGGGAAGACTACTTCAGTTTGAATACAGACGTACCATGCTGAAAATATATTTACAGACCACTACTCAGAGGTTAGAGAAGGCAGTGGGCATTTATTAATTTTTTGCCCTCTCAGAAATGTACTTCTGTATTTTGATTTTTTTTTTTTCACTACTCCTTACCCACTGACAGGCTCTGATGAAAGCCCAATTCCAGTACTCTACCCCAGTTACAGGAATTTCCCTGTAGATGGTGTCTTGATCAAGGAAGAGTCCGTCACAACGCCGAGGTCATTTTCTGACTAACACTGGCAGGAAAGAGTCTCTTTTCTCTTAGCTCACTAGACTGGAGGAATGTGAATATGGCGCAGCCTGAGATCACTTCTCTTAGCAAAAGTCTGTGTGTAAAAAGGGAGAATGGAGCCACAGAGAGAGAGAATTTGAGCTGGAAAAGAGATTTGACAGCCCGCAAATCCTCAGTTGTCCCTGAGGCAAATTTCACCCCTCTCCTTTCTTACTAGGTTAGTTACATATGCCAACGAACTTTGCTTTTTGACTTAAGCTAACTCACTTAGAGTCCTAAAGAATATACTTTGACTCAGCAGGAGGTTTGTATATCTACAGAGATTCAAGACACTGTAGAAACATGCTAGCAAAGTAACAGTGTAAATGGAAAGCAAGTTCTGAGAGACATCATAGATAAAGTATTCACAGAACTTCAGAACAGGGTGGAGAAGAACAGAGATTCCAAATCTAAGAGAGAAGCAAGATCATCAGTTAGGACATGGTACCACTGTCTAATTGATTATACTGTGGTAGATAAAAAGACATCAGCTGAATTTTGCTCTGTACCTAGTACACACATCAACCCTCTGAGCAGATACTAACTCCTTGACTAAGTACTGCACAACTGGCCCCAACCATTCTCCAGATCACCATATTTGTATAAAATTTTACAATTCCTTGCACATTCCTACCACTACCACCTTGCCATACAATTCTTTATAAACGTGTTCTCTTCCTTCATGGTCCCGCCTCTAGGGCTTCAAGGCAAAGTCAAAATCTGTAAGTTCTACAGAACTTTCTCTAAATGCTTCTAGGCATCCTCTTTATCAGATATTCATATTCATCTCAAATCTGTCTGGGGCTTCAAAGGTACTACTTTGCATTGCTCTTTTTCTTGCTATTTGTAAATCCAGACACACCTAACAAATTGAAGAGCTATCTACTTTTTAAGCCTTAGGACCTTAATTAATTATATATATATATGTTTGTTAATAACAAATATTATAAAGCAGAAAATGAGTTCTAGTAATTACGGTCACAAGCAAAGAATCTTTACATATCCATAGCACATAATGTGTTTTAATTAATGATACATTACTATTTCACTGGTGACTATAATTACTATGGGTTAATATGTACTTACATGTATTATGTATCATGTGCATGTCTTTTCAGACACATTTCAAATAGTTTATAAACTAAAGCATACCCTGGACAAAGACCAAAGCCTTAGTAGAAACATCCTGCTAAAATTACTTGTACTTCATTTCTATTTTTCTCATTTTATAAAAATAAAAATCCCCTTTGTATTAAAGGCAGTTCTGTAGTTCCATGATATTCAGGGGGGCATGTATTCTTCCTTATATGAGACTCAGGTTAATAATTGAGGCTTGAGCTCTGCTACTTCCTCGCTGTATGACCCTGGACAAATTATTCTCTCCTTACCTCAGTTTTCTTCTCAGTGAAGCTCAGATGTTAACAGCTCCTTCCTCATAAGAACTTTGTGAAGATTCAATAAGTTAATACATGTAAAGCCATGAAAAAACTATACAGCACATGGGAGACCTCAATCAAATTTCATCAATAATATTTCATCATCATCATCCTCCTCCTCCTCCTCCTCTATGTCTCTAAGAAATAACATAGAAGTACCAGAACTTAACAAAAACTCCTGGTTCATATACAGAAAGTTACTGTTTAAATAGGTACTATATTTAAAACAATGGGCAAGAATTGAAAAAATGTTTTTCTATGGAAAATGAGTTTTTAGGATATGTAACTTTTTTACCACTACAAAGTCAAACATTCTGAGCTGAGAGATTTATGCAAATGTCCCCGAGCAGTAAAGTATAGGCCTTTCTTGTGACCTGAAGTGCTGTGCTAAAAATGCTGCTCCTCTGAATTTTTCTCACGTAGGAGCCCTGGAGAATTTTTCTATTTGCAACTTACTTTCGCATCATTACTGCTGCTTTCATAAATGAAGGATTAAACTTAGAACAAACCCTTACTTAAATTGGCTTTATATGTCATGTTCTTAGTGCTGCAATCAAAAAGAAAACCTGAGTTTCTGTGTGTCACGGTGCCATTTTAAAAATGCCCAAAACTTAATTAACAGAAGGTAAGTTAATACAAAGATAGAGGCTTACCTTTTTCATTAAGATAATGTCATTTGTTGTCAGAATTTTTTAAGTCACGTAGTTTAATTAATTACAATTAGACTCTGCCTGCTCATTTAGATAGCAAGTTTCCACTTTGTCATTTTCAGTGTTTGAAAAATAATTTCATCCTGAAACAGTCTCGGGACTTTCTCTAAACAATCTCCTCTCTCTCTCATCCTCCAATAAGGAATACTTGCTTATTTTATAAATTTTGGGAAATTCTGAAAAATATGTCTTAATTTAATTCTTAAATTGTATCCAATCCAAAAAAATATGTATTTTGGTAGGGAAAAAGTTCATAAATTACAAAGTAATTAATATAAAAATTTAAATGTTACATAACATTTAAATGTTACAAGTATAGTAAGTAGTCAGCTAACATTTTTATGCATTTGCTTACACATGTCCATACATAAATGTGTTCTCAAGTAGTAGGACAATATTGCTCTTTTATATTCTGCCTTTTCAGTTTTCTCAAGTAGTAGGACAATATTGCTCTTTTATATTCTGCCTTTTCAGTTTAACAGCACGCACAACTTCCCATGTCATCAAATTCTCATTAAGGCAACTTTTCAAAAAGTGTGTTTTGTGAAATACGTATTACTTGAAAAACAGATTCTGTAGTCAAATGCATCTGAGATACCAGGTTAAATGAGATTAGCCAGACAAACTCCAAGAAATGAAATTAATGAATAAATGGCATGATGGTCTTTTAAGCCTCTTGATCAGCGGTAATTATCCTCTAATATTTGTAATTAATTTACATTTACACCAAAAAGACTGAAAATGCTTATTGCTACAAGCATTTACTGACACCAAGCACTATCACAGTTTTTATAAATATTTGAAATAGGTCAACTTAGACAACAGAGTAAGAATGATCCAAAGGAAATAAAGAGGTTAAATTAAGTGCTATCTGAGGACAACATGATGGTATACTGAGAAAATTCAAAAGAATCAGTAATAAATCAATTCAAACAATGAAAGAATTCAGTGAAATAGCAGGGTAAAAATGTACATCTGAAGTTCAATAGCCCTCATATATACAAACAATAGCCATAATGACAGAGTAAGCCCATACGTAAGAGCAGCACAGAAGATTATATACCTAGCAATAAATTGTACGAGAAATATGCAAAACTAAGGAAAATGTAAAAAGATCCTGAAAGACTAAAGTAGACTTAAACAAACTTGAAGATACTCCTTATTCTTGGATAGGACAGTTCAACATTAAAGATGTCAATTGTTCCTCAGTTAATTTTGAAGGCAGTGCAATCCCAATGAAAACATTAGCAAATTATTTTATGGAGTTAGAGAAGTTGATTCTAGATTTCCTATGTAAAAACAAACATTCAAAAATAACCGTGAAAACACTAAAAAAAAAAAAGTGAAACTACAGAGATTTATTAGCCCTACTATAAAAATAGCCTAATAATTAAATGGTGTTGTAATGATATGAATAGACAAACGAGTCAATGGAATACATTGCCCAAAATTAGACTCAAATCCATATACAAATTTAACATATGACAAAGGTAATATCAAAAATCAATGGGGTAAAGGTAAGATTTTTAATTCATGGTCTTGAGAAAACTGAAGAACTCTTATAAATTGAAAGACAAATTCCCCCAAATGGGGAAAAGCCATGAACAGACAATTTACAAAAAAAAAAAAGATAAAGGTGGCCCTCCAGTAAAAAAAATTTAAATTCACTCAGAATTTTAAAAATACACATTAAGTAACACATACTGTATCTTTCTATCACACTGGCAAAAATTTCAAAAATATAATACGTTACGTTGGTGAGGTTATGGGGAAACAGACACTATCATGTGTTGCTGATGAGAAAGCAAATTGGTATAACCCTGCTGGTTAGAAATCTGGCTGTATCTAATATAATTATTAATTAACCTTTTTGTCTTAGAAACCTAATTACTTCCAATGATACAAAAATGCACATGCATAGGGTTATTTATTACAGCAGTGTTTATAACTGCAAAAAGAACTGGAAACAACCTACATGCCTATGTATAAGAGTGTTGGAATTCAGTATGTATAACCACACAATGGAATAATACTTGGCTTTATGGGAAAAAATAAGAAAGAATATATCTGTGAACTGAAATGGAGTGATTTTTAGACATATTGTTAAGTGAAAAAATTATTGCCTACATGAGTATGCTACCCTTCACATAAATAAGGACATATGAAAGTACATGTGTATCTGCCCATGTGCAAAAGAAATATGTCAAGTACATACACACAAGGTTATCATGGTCATGACCCCATTCACCACTGAAAAAAAAAAAACAAACAAACCACATTCCACTACCACGGGCAGTTATTTCAGGCCAAATTACATCTTAAATATGGCAGTACTAAGTGTTGCCCAACTACAGAACAAGACACCCAATGGATTTACCACTGAAGCAGATTAACAGAGAAAATCCTGGTTTTAGCTTCACCAGCATGCCAAAAAAAAATCAGTACCCCTTTTACAGAACCCATGATATGATCTTAAAACAAACAAGAAGAAATCTAACAAGAAGTTAATTTTGCCAGTACACATTTAACACATTTGGAGAAGAAAGTCAACCATATTGCCTTCTTCAGGCCATGGTATCTCAAACATTCCGGACTTCTTTCCAACTGTAGACATTTGCAAAAGTAGTGGGCCCATACTGGATCTTATTTGAGGTGCTGTTCTTTGATAGAGAACAGACTTACAACTTCTCAATTTCTATCTCGCCTTTGGGTTCTGTAAACTGAATATGGGCTTTACTCAGTTGACATGGTGTTCAGGCTTTTGGGTAGTTTGTGCTGCAGTGGCTGTTTCTACCATCTCTTGCTATGAACAGTTTAGTCCTGACAAACCTACTTTCTAGAGACATTCTCTCACTCAGACATAATTGGCTAGCTTTGAGCCAACCTGAGACCATGTTTCCGGGGGAAGACAGCATCTCTTGCGAGTGTAGAGCAAGCTCCATGTATCCCAAGTTAGTACTTCCACAGTTATTTCCCAGGCCAAGTGCGTAACAGTTTAGGGTGACCACCTGGCACTGCCAGCCTAGAGCCAGAAAGTTAAAGCATCTAACTTCTCTGTGTTACACTTGGAGCTAAGAAAACTTAGCAAATAAAAGCAGCAAATAACATTCCCTCCAAAGTGTAAAAGACCTCTATACACAAAGATAGTTTCTCTAGAGTTGATAGTTTTGCTTTAGCCAAGCCTGCTGGGAAATAGGTCAAACTAGTCTGACCTCCTGCTTGTGATTTTGCTAAGCACCGTGCACCCCAGGGTGAAACCTGAGGCTCCCCTCTGCTCATATCCAACTAAAGTTCCCACACACCTTAGCTTTGTTGAGGTCCCCAGGGCCCCATGCATTTCCTGAAGCCCAGAAAGACTTTCATCTCTCCTGAGACATGTGTGGCTAAGTATATTCCCTGAGGCTGTGAGCTGGAGCCACTCACCTAGATTTTGTATTATTGTGACTGTATCTGTTGCCTGCAACTCGTGGCAGCTTTTGTACACAGACAAGTGCCTGTTTTCCTCCCATGAAAACCTGTACTCTGTTTTCCTCCTCTTGAATCTGGGCTGGCCTCTGATTGTTTTAGTGTCCATAGGCCTCAGTGAAGAGGTCTACTTTTCTATACGTGTACATATATATTTTCTTACATGGTATAGTCATAGATCAGAGAACTGCTTGGCCATCTGCCAAGTACTTCCTTCATATAGGCAAAAAAATTTATTTTACTGTGTGTGTTACTGACATATAAGTTATCAGCTAGCCCATCTGGTCTAATATACTGATCAATCTAGGCTGTCATTTTTATAGACATAAAAGTAGAAAATAACCCCACAATAAAGAAGAATCAGCACCCTGAATTAAAAACCCATATTGAGTATTTAGAAAGATTTGACTGAAAAGCAAGGGATAATTTTTTGAAAACTCTAAATTTATAGTTTCAGTGAAAATTAAAAGGATAACTTATCAGTAATAAGGGTAAGCTATTAGGAAAAGAGCATAGTTGTAGAAAAAGAACAATTTCTTAGGATGTTAAACAAAATAACTACCCCCCAAATAATTAAAGATCTAAAATAATAAAATATTTTAATAGTTCAGAAGGGCATTTAAGCAGAAACATTACTACAGATAAAATAATCAGTTTACCAGGAATATATAATAGCTCTAAACTGGTATGCACATGGGAACTTCAATAGGCTTCAACATATATACCCAAGAATAATAATCCATATCATATACAAAGAATTCCTATGAATAAATAAGATAATCTAATAGAAAATGGAACAAATACATGGATGGATTTTCACTGAAGAGGAAATATAAATGGAAAATAAACATGAAAAAATGCTTCATCTTCTTAATGGTCGGGAAAGAAAAAATTGAAGGAAATTCATCACACCCACATTCATAGCAAAATAAAGTCTGAAAATATAAAAATTATCAAGCAACAATGTGGAGCAATGAGAATACTCAAAACTACTGGCAGAACTGTGTATTAGTTTAACTAATATAGAACTTTTGAAAGTAATACAGCATTACTTTTTAAAAATGGAGATGTATCTTATAAGCTAGCAATTTTTCTCAGGTGTACTGTATATGCATTAATAGATGTAAGTTACATATAGAATCATTGCTTGTAATTATAAAAACAGGAAACAACACAACTGCTCATCAATAATGAACAGATGAGTGAGTTGTAAAATTATTTATATATTTGAACACACCCAACAGTGAAACAAACCACAGCAACTGTCGAAAATATAATGTGGAAAAGTGAGGTTGGTAAGTAGTAGATGAGGACTGTCCCTGTTATAACAAAACAGGCAAAATTAAACCACTACATGCAAATTCACATACACTCATGCACACAGACACACAAGCGTGTCTGTAAAAAGCAAGCACTGTAGTTAAAACAAAATTCAGAATATTGGTTTCCTCTAGGGATGAAGGATACAGAATATGTTTGGGAAAGGGCACATAGGATACTTCGAAGTTACTGGTAATGTTTTAATATTTAAGGTAAATGATGGAAATGTGGGTGATTGTTGGTTAAAATCAATTAACATATTATGCATATAATTTATATGTATATATATGTTTATATATATTTTTTTATGCAGGTTGCTTTATGTGTATAATACCCTCCAAAAAATACCAAAACACCTAAAAATACTAAGTAATGCCTAAACATCAAGACCTGCTGCTGATTTTTACTAGTATATACCAACAAAAGTAACCACTGGTACTTAAGAGGGAATACAGGTCCCTAAAATCTACAAGAGACCCAGGAAAACAAGGAGCCTCCACAATCAAAAGAAACTTCCCAGTCAACTCATCTTTTAGGCACACACACTTCCTTCCTCAAAGTCACCATGTACAGTACATGATAATCACCACTTGCCATCAGCCAAGAAAAACCCAAATGTAAAGAAGATTCAAAAGCAAAGCATGTTTAGATAACCAAGATTCACCAAACATTTGAGGAAAAGCAGCACCTCAAAAGAACTAAACTATACATCAATAAAATTAATACCTGAAAAGGCAGTGGTAAAGAAAGAGATTTTGAAATAACTATAATTAATATTCTCTGTGAAAATATTCATGACAATCTGTAGTAAGAAAAATCTTAGACATGTTAATATTATTTTTATATAAAATATAATATTTGGGTTGAATATAAGAATGTTAAAACATGGAAAACAAATTTGTTAGCTAGAAGTTCAAGCCAGTGGTTTCTCCCAAAATGCAAAGACAAACAGATTAAAATGTATGTGATAAAGGTTGAAAGAACAAAGACACAGTCTATTTCTGAGATTTGTTAAGAGAACAAACAATATATTAAAGTAAATGAATAAATATTAGAATATTTTAGAGATAATTAAAACTCTAGTATTCAGATTGAAAAGGCTCACCACATGCAGAGCAGGATGAAGGAGAAAGCATAATTACCCTATACAGGTGAAATTTAAGATACTGAGAATATAAAGAAAATTTAATCTTTTTCAGATAAGGATATAGGTTAGTTACATAGAGCTACAGGAATTGCATTGACATCAAACTACCTGTAGCCAACTCTAGATTATGGAAAAATAGGTAAATAAGTTAAAAGTATTGAAGTAAAATTATTTTGGACTTAGATTGTTATGCCTATGTATTCAATAATACTGCTGGTTGTGTGACACCAAAATGTCACCAGTTATAAATCTTTCATTAAAAAGTGAAAAGGAATGCTTATTCACCTTTCCATTATTTCTTTGTCCATTCATTTATAAATGATTTTATAAATTTGTATAATAAAAGCAGAGCTGGAATAAAGCAAGTTCCACTTTCCAGTGTAATATAATAGTTTGAAGCAAGCAAACAGTCTAATAAAAAACAATTGTACATTTAAAAATAGGGCTAGAGAAATCAGAGGACTAAACAGATTAAAATTCTATAAAAAGGAAAAATTTCAGAGGTTATGAAACTGTTTCTTGGAGTATTAGCCAAGTGGGGATTTATGGCAAACAGTACAAATAAGTCCAAGCAGAGACCTGCTTTAGCAGACACAAAAGAATGCCGAGTTTATACATGAAGCTTTAAGTGAAAAACAACAGTGCACAATGTAGAATGTTCAAATACATGGCCATTTCCCTCCTTTTCACTTGCCAAATACAAAATTTACATCGGACAAGAAAATAGAGTCAAGTCAAATCTTTTGAGTCTTCCAGTACGTAAGGGCAAAGGACCTAAAGAACCTGAGAACAATTTACCACTTGAAAAGGACCTAAGAACAACTGACTAAAAACAAAAACTCAGTGAGAGGTTTGAAAATACAGAATTACGTGGTTAATTGGCATCAGTTATAAATAACTTCTTTTGCTAATTTGAGTACAGCTGGAGGTGGAGTTAAGACTCTACAGGAGCCACTATTCAAGAAGTATAAGATCAGAGAGCTTTGGCCATTTTTGATTACTGAATTGTCAAAAATGAGAGGTTTGAAGGGCTTAGGTATACATACATTCTCGCTCTCTCGAAACATGTGCCAAATCTATCACATGGGTTGACATGCTAAAGAGACAATTCTTATGATAAAGCAGAAAGTACCACTGTTCTTGGTATCGGACAGATAAAGAGACACCAGACTTGTGATTTTAAGTGTTGGAGGATGAAGCCTTACAAATAGAAATGAATCAGAAAACATGAATTAATTAACTCAAAACAAGCCAATAGAAAATATCCTAAGGGAAGCATAGAGTTTTTTTTTTAAAGGGGAAAGAAAATTATGAAAGAACATTAGAATGTTTTCCTTGAGACACAAGGGAAAAAATCAAATGTACTTGGAATTAGAGTTTGAAATAGAAGATAGAAAGAATCCAACAGAAAAAAATGTTTTTGAAGAGATAATAACCAAGAATTATCAACCAAACATACCGATTACTGACATATTCAAGATGTTCAGTGTGACCCAATCAGGATAATTCGGGAAAAAAAAAAAAAAAAAAAAACAAGCAACCAGGAAGAGAAGTGTTATCTCCAAAGGAACCACAATAAGATTGTCATATGATTTTAAGAGTAACTATCAAAGATAGGAAACAATGGAACAGTCTATTTAAAGGGTTTAAGAACATAATTGCCCAACTAGGAATTTACACCAAGCAAAAATCTTCTAAAATAAAGGTGTAATAATTTTTTTTTTTTCAGACAAGTAAAAACTGAGGGCATTAACTGCCAGCAGGCTTTCTCTAAAAGAGATTCTAGTGGATTTAGCTGGGCAAAAGGAAAATGTACTCAGAAACATGAAGTAAAGAAGGAAGTAATGAACAAAGTAGAATGTAAATATGTGGGTAAATGTGGATCAATACTATTTAAAACAATCACATTTTTGGAGTGTAAAATATAGTTTAGATTAAATGATAAGGCAAAAACCAAAAGAATAGTAAAAGTTAAAAGGTACTAAAATTCCAGCAGTATCACAGATACCATAAAAATAACAGTAATATATAACATATTTAGGTTAATTAAGTATTTATAAACCACTAAAAAGTAATAACATACCACAAAGCTATAAGATAGTAAGGAGTAAATAGAGTAATTAAGTCATCTGACTCCCGTATAGGACACAGAAAGCTGGAAGGAGTGCTGCTCCCATCCCAGCCTTACAAAAACAACAAAAGCCAGATAATCTGCCAAATCAGAACATTTCCTGAACTTATGAGACAGCTGAAGACACAGGACAACTAAGCAGTCAACTGAAGACAGGTGCCTCCAAAGAGAGATGCAAGAAGAGCATATGCTTATCAGGACAGACACTGGATGGCAAATAAGCAGACTGAAAAAAAAAATTAAGCTTAATTTTTAAACTAATTCCTGAGGCTGAAGGTGGACTAGAATATAGGCCTCCCACGAGCCACAAACACAGGGTAAACGTGCTTCTAATCATAGGAATGTCTCCATGGACATCACTGTGTGCTCACAAGAGATACTAGGGGAAGAATGACAGACCAGAGAAATCACTATATGTACCTTTCTGCATGTTGCACTTTCCTCCATTTATAAATTTGGGGGGAGTAAGTCCAAACATTTTTACAAACGCATAAAAATTTTCCTTCAAAGAATTGATAGTCCTTTGATTATTTGTTTTTTCCTCTTTTTTACAAACCTCTTCCCCATGAATTCAAAATATATTCACACAAGAGTATTATAGCATTTATAACATTTTATCCTTAAATTAGCTGCAATTTTTAAATTTTCCATACATATAGATGGTCCCTTTTAAGCTCTGACTATGCATTTTATTCAAATCAACTCTAAATGTATAACATAGTACAGTATAGTCCCAGCTATTGTTTTTAGTATCTCTGGATAGCATTTGCTATATTCTAAATTTAGCATACAACAACTGTACTTTCTACTGGCTTCCCAAATATTTTTTAACAGAGGAATCACTGATTCCATTTAAACTGTCCTTCAGTGTTCTAGTCCTTACTTTTCCAATTATTTAATTTTTAATGTTTCCACATTTTAATATCAACTTTTGAGTTAAGGTGAACATTTTTATTTTGTATTTTTCCTCTCATTTTCAGAAATGAATTTATTCACAAATGAAATAAACTCAAAAAGCCTTCTAATAGTCTCCAGGAGATAAAAACATTAAAAATTATTTTTATATATAACTTTTCTCAATGTTTATGAATGGACATAATTAAAAATTTATAATACTTCTTTACTACATTATGAAGTTTTATGTGTCTATCTAATCATAAACATCTTATGTTGCAAATTACTTTTCCCTGTGAATAAACATTAGTCAGCACAATGGTCACCACAAATGTCACATCCTTCCAAAGGTGTACCACAACCAATAACAACACTCTTTTAAACTCTATCATTTGCTTTGAGTTTGGGGTATTTCTAATGTATACTGTATTTTGTAAGTCATCTGTCACTTTTCTCTACAGATGCTAAACTGTTGACAAAATAATGGCACCACTGGCTGTCTCTACATTGGTGTCAGGTATAAATGAGTTACCTGAAGAAATACTTAGCTTATGCTTTGAAAATTTTGTCTGAAAAGCCAACTCTAACTTGTGCTTTGAAATTAGTCTTTGAAGTACTGGTCATCAGTAAAGAAACAAACTCAATCAAACATTCTGGAAGGTCTGAAATGCCCATCTTCAAACTTGATACCATTCTTATGGGTCACTGAGCACTTCACCAGTTAACATACATGATTTCTGGAGCAAATCCATATGGCCCATAATCTGCTATTTAATTCAAGTCTGGAGGTATTATGATTAAGGACTGAAAAAAATTCAAGAAACAAAAGAGGAATACATGCACAGTTATAAATACACACATGCTCTCCCACACACTTACAATCCATGCTATAAAAAAATCATACCAAACATACAGGGTCCACCCTGTACTTTTAACACATAGTGATGGAGCCCAACAGCCAGCCTCTCACAGGACAAGGAAGTGAACCATAGCATTTGAAATCAACATTTGGGAATCTGCATTTTTCAACTAAAACAGAGTATTTTCACACATGGCTCCCCTCTATCTCACAATAGTCTTACAGCCAAATACCTTCAGCTTCCATTTGAAGTATTTCAGTTTTATAAAACAATGAGACAGTCAAATAACCATTTAGGAGTTGAGGAGAGGGGGGCAATGTGGACTTCATTTGATAGCAAGAATAAAGTCCCTGATAATTTTAATAAAAGCATCTTTCTTATACTTTGGGGAATATTACCTTTTCTTGTTCAAATGATGCTTTATGCACATATCCTCAAATTGCTTATTTTAGTAGTATGTTTAAAAACAAATGCTTAAAAATTTTTTAAATGTCTGTTTTTATACAGAAATGGTTTTGTCACTTTTAATGGGAAAAGGTAAAATTAAGTGGGTTCCCAAAAGATGTTGGTCCAGGAGACACAAAGTGCTAAGAAGTCAAATTATGAGAAGTAAAAATCACAGTCATAAAGCAGTATCAATGACAACACACACACACAAGAGTAATGTGGCAAATGCTACTGCTGACATTGTACAAAGCATTTCCAGAGCTTTACCAACTAACTTATATTCATGGGTTAAGTATAGTTACATATAAAAAAGTTTCTGAAAGGTTGAGTTTTACTCAAAGTCATGAGACATAACCTAAAACAGTACTAAATTTCTAAACTAAAAACAATATTAAATTTCACTTTTTAGAAAAGTGAAACTCTTGCTCTAACCTCCTCTTTTTTCCTACCAGAGTGTATGACTTCCTTGAAAGGAATGATTACCTGTTTCTCTGTAAGTGACTTAGAAAAAAGTGGAGGCCGTTTGGAATTACTCAGTATGTGACCTTATTCAAACTTCCCACAGCACCTGCGCCCACCTTTATAGCTTGATGGAATTAAGTATATGGTGAAGATCTGAAGTGAAAGTCTGTTCAAGGTTATAGAAAGCTAAAACAATTTGGACTATATAAAGATTGCTTTTCATTCTCCAACGTCTTCTGAAGAAGTAATTTTTCAAAAGTTTCAGTTGAAAACAAGAAAAACCACTGTAAAATCAACCCTTTAGGAAATACAAGTTGCTGCTTTTTCAGATGGAAAAAAGAAACTGAAAAAAGAATTATCATGGAAAAAAGCTGTATGTCATGGTGAATGAAATTTACCTATCAACAGTCTGAATGGTATATGTCAACTGTTTGTATACAATGCCTGATTTTGCATGAAATAACTGCGAAGAATATGTTAATTTCTAGGGATTAGACATAGAAGAAAAAATACTGCAACCAACAAAGTCAGAGTTTTACAATTTAATTTTCTGTGATTAATAAAGAGTAGAGAGTTGTCATACGGGAATGTTATTTTTTCCTAAATTCAGTAAGAGCAAAATGAATTTAATTTCTTTGGCTTCTTCACCCCCTTAGTTAGGATCTAATGATCTGTGAATATTTAATTTATAAGTAATGAAATAGCATGGTTCATTTGATAGTAATATAGAGAAAGAGCATGGACAAACTTAAAAGACTTAGTTTAGAATTTGACATTATGAAATATGTAATACGAGCACTGTCATTAGCGTTTGCAGATTAGCTCAAATATCAAATAATGCCAAGAGTAAAATGTTCCTCATACAGGGTTAGTTCTAGCTGTAACTATATAATGCAAACAAATATTAAAAATAAATTTGTCAACATTCTGAATACTCATTTCCAGACAAGACAAAACAAGCACATATTTCGAAGAATGCATGTGAAAACATTCTTCTCATTTTCAAATACATCTAAATATGCAAACAAAAATTTTACATAGTATTTGAATGTTTTGATGTAGTACAGACACGCTCCTTTCCTTTCATAATTTTTTAGTTTAGGAAAACCCACAGCACTAAGTCTTTGATTTGAAGGAGAGACGTACAAAGGAATACTAGAATAAATGGAAAAGACAACTAAAATATTAGATGTGTGAAAGGAAAAAAGGTAGGTGAAGTGGACATGAGAAGGGCAACTGGAAACGGAAAAAGGTAACTGAGAGATTCAATAGCCCATGCTGGTTGACGTGGCTGTCACAGAAGTCCCAAGAAAGAGTGTGAAGGAGGCAAGCCCTCTTGTGGTTCAGAACTGGTTGCTTCCACCGGTATTCTGTTGGCCAAAGCAAGGCATAAGGCCAGCAGATTTAGAGTGGGGAAATGGACTTCACTTTTTCACTGGGAGGAACTGTAAGACGTATTGTAGTGGCCATGTTAACAGGAAGGAGTGGAGAACTGGGGCCACTTGTGTACCTTATCTACCACATATACCAACCAAAACAGGAGATGTCCAACTATATAATATATTAAGTAAAGCTTCATTTCCTTATTCATGGAATACAAAATAAATACAAATAAAATTCCTAATATTTTCTTTCAGGGCCCCTTGAATCCCCTTACATATTCTGTCTTTAATAACAAGTATTCAGTTTAGTTTATTCAAATTTAAGATTAAAAAACCTGAAAACTTATGAGTTTCAATAAAAATATTTTTTCCCCAAATCTCTAAGATTAAGAACATTTTACTCAAGTTCTTTTTTAACCATGTTTCTATTTAAAACAATAGATTGACTTCCTGCATTGAAAAATGAGGAAAATATTCCCATAATTTTCCCATCTTCCCACCTGTAGCCTCTTGTATTGGTGAGTTATCTTATATGTACTTTTTACAGTATTCATGTTAATAACTTTCACATTCTATTGTGACCACAAAATGCACAGTTGTTTGGTATTTTTCCCTATTTCCGTGAATCCTGTGCTTACAACTGGGACTTTAACCCTTAAGCCTCAATTCTTGAATTCTATTTAGATCTATTAGATTTGTTGATAGAAAGAAAACAAGAAACTTAAATTTCTTAATTTCATTGAATTTTATGAGCAGAATTTTTTGTTTTATGCCTAAAAAGTATACATGAATGTTTTATCCCATGAGTCCTTTCCTGGTTAGTAATGTATGTCTGTTGTTCTAGTAATGAAGTTAAATCCAGGGTGGGCATAACATTCCTGGGTCACAGTTTCTCTCAGAATTTTCTTGGTATTGATTTACTATCTATATGGCTCTCACTATAATTTGGACAAAACTGAGGACAGCCTGATTTAGTTGCTGTATTGTTTTTCAGCTAGATACCGTCATCTTTGTTCTTTATCATTTTGTGTAGGTGAAGAGAATTACTGTCATAAAATTTCAAACTACTTTTTTTCCATCACAGAAAACTGTTTGCCCCACTTTGTATTCTGCATAACTTATTGGCTATGCATTCACACTCCACTGTGAGAACTGACTCTAAGAACTGATGTAGTCACCAAGTACCAGATCACAGGCAGGATGTGGCTTTCACCTGAAGTCTTCACATAATTTCAAAAGAATGAAGTATTTACAGCCATTACTTACAGAACTTGGCGTAACTTTCACTCTTCCTATATTCCAAATAAATACATATCACTTGCTAAAAAGGTAAACTGGGTTTATTTTAGGTCATGTTTTTTGCCAAGATCTATGTCATTAATCTAAACGAGTATTTCAAATCTGGATTATTTTCACCAACCTCTTAAATTTAATGATGATACACTATATCTAAATACCCACTGCCTATATTTTATTTAACATGCTTAATTCACCTGCCAACACTGATTAAAAGAATGCTGTTTTTAGCTATCTCTCCAAGAGAGCACACATTATATTATAGTGCCTGCTCAAAAATATACCTGATTTCTAGTTGATCTTTGATTTATATCTGAGACTTATAAGAATCAATTGGATAGCACTAAAGTGCGCATTTCTGGTAATATTGTGGAATTGATATAGAAAGAAATCTATCATAATGCATTAAAATGATACATAAAACATAAAAAGTAGTTTTAAATAAGTAAGGGAAGAAAAGTATGGGGTATAAATGACCCAAGTTCATAATGTGATAGGAGTAATAGAAGATTCAAGCCTGCAATTTCCCAGGGGGCATCTGTGCATACCCAAATGCGTGGGTTTTAAAGTGTTCACCAGATGGACAAACAGGTAACAAAACCTAGGGTCTGAAAGAGATGCTAAATTGGAGACTCCTACATGAAAGCAGGGCCACAGAAGGATGTCATATTAGGGAAAAAAAAGTGCTAAAAAGGATACTTTCCTATCTCAGCTTTGTCTATGGATGGAGAGAAGGGAGAAAAAAAGTAAGATTTCACCTTAGTATAACTTACTTTAAACACGTACACATATGAATTTGGAATTACAATTCAAATCCAAGTCGAAAAATTTTAAGTGTCCTGTGGTGTCAGTGCCCCTGGGAATAGGGCAGAGATATTTAAATAATTTCAAAGCCAACTATTTTAAACATAAAACTTAAAGAATTGCCATGGACAACATTGCTAAAATCACAAGCTCACAATACAAAAAAATACCAAAAAGAAATGAGAAAACAAATCATTCTGAGCAAGAATGCAGAGAAGCCACAAGCAATCGCCTCAGATATGCAAAGCCTACAGAAATCGAAACTACATATGTAACATAAGAAAAAAAAGCTGAGAGACAGACACAACCATAGTTACAAATCTGACAGACTGCCTAGCTGGCACTGCAAAATAGCAAGTAAAGGATTAGTACTGAAAAAAATGGTGCTAGGACAACTGGTAATACATAGAAAAATACAAGATTGACACATCACACAGGAATCAAAGCCATAAGCACTTAAATGTGAAAGACAAAACTTTAAAGCCTTTAGAATATAAAAGAATATGTATATATAACATAGACCGTTAAAAAATAAGATAACTACATCAAAAATAAGGAATTCTCTTGGGTATAAAATAAGCTGCAAGGGTATATTATACAACTGGGGAATATAGTAAATATTTTAGAGTAACTACAAATGGAATATAGCCTTTAAAAATTGTGAATCACTATATTGTACACCCGTAACTTATATAATATTATATATCAACTACAATTTAAAAAATAATTTTGAAGAAATTCTCTTTATCAAAAAACATCATAAAGGACTTCTGTTTTAGATCATGATGGATATCTAGCACTATAAACAATTAGAAAAGTGGATAAATACCTATTAAATAATTCTTATCAAACACTGAACAATGGGTAGTGCATAACTGAAGTCCCTGAGAGAAAGGGGGAAAAAAAGTCAGCCCTATGATCACCCCATATTTCTGTCTCCAAGCAACTTGTAGACCATGGCTCATGCAGCGGGATATAAGCAGAGCCTGCTGTGCTCTCAGGGACAAAGTGAGACAGAGATCCAAAGTGGTGGGAACTCAAGGAGCAGAGTATCAGGGAGAAGGAGCTACACATAAAGTGTCCATAGATTGTTGACCCTTGAGTCATCTTCAGCCATTTGCTAGGCTGTGCAATTACAGAGTGAAATAGGCCAGGGAAGGAAACATTTCTGGGGAGCTTTAAGGCAAACAATTTCCAGAGCTAAAAAAAAAAAAAAAAAAAAAAAAAAAAAAAGATGGGAGTCACCCAGACCATAATGGAGAGACCTTGTTGAATACATGGAGCTTTAAATAAATATCCTAGATGTTAACACCTTAATTTCAGGACTAAGTTAGCCTTGGTATAAGGGCCACAATATGCATGACCTTAAAAAGGCTAAAAACAGACCTTGGAAGAACGAAATCACTATGCCAGAATTGTAATTTTCCTCCCAGAAAAAGGCCGATAGTCTCTAAGTGAATACACCTCACTCCAGCAATCAATCAGGTAAACTCCATAATGTTGGAGATCTAATGAAAAATTGTAAGACATTATGGGATGCATTTCCCAGAAGAAAAAAAATAATCATTTAATTAAGAGACTTTGTAACCTCAGAAGTAATGAAACTAGCAGACAAAGACATTAGGATAACTATTTTAAGAAGTGAACCACTAACACATGTAAAATCATGAAGGGTATTATGCTAAATGAAAGAAGCCAGACATGTAAGACTATGCCCTGATCATTCCCTGTATATGAAATGCCAACAAATGTAAAACTGCCAGAAAACTGATCAAAGGTTGCCAAGAGCTTGGAATGGAGATAGGGGATTTGCTGCCAAGGGGCAGAAGAAAACTTTTGAGGTGATTAAAATATTTCTGGTTGTGGTGGTAATAGAACTATTCTTAATTTATAAAAATGTTTTTTGATTGTAGTGGTGGTTACATGGCTATGTATATTTGTTAAAACTTATTGAACTGAACAAGTTAAAAGGATAAAGCTATATATAAATTTTATCTTAATAAATCCAGTATTTTTGAAAAAGAAGATACAAATGGAAAGTACAAATAAATGAATGGAAAATCAAGAAAAGAAAACATCACGAACAAAAAGTTCAATGAACAGGATTGATAGATTACATATTGTAAAACAGAAGATCAGGGAAACAGAAGATGTAGCAATACAAACTATCCAAAATGAAGCACAGAGAGAAAAAAAGACTGAAAAACGTGACCTGGGATACAATATTGAATTCTCTACCATGCATGTCATTAGAGTCCTAGAAGCAAAGGAGAAAGAAAGGAGAATAAAAAATGTATTTGAAGAAATACTGGGGCTTCTCACATGTGCTGCTAAGTCTGTAGATGTCAGGAAAGTACATTGCTTCAGTCCTAACAAGATAAAGCCAAGCAATCTATAAAATCGTACTGTTTCATGAATCTATCAGAGAGCCAAGTTACATGACAACCAACTAGCCTCAAATCTAAGGAAAGGCAGGCACCTCTAAGAAGTCGGCCCTTACTTACTTGGAGCACAACACAAGAGTAATATGTATACCATACAGGTGGGTAAGCTAAAAATTTTAGCAAAGTACCAGCGTGGGTGTGAGTGAGAGGATCGGACTCTTGAGATCCACAGACATGGGCCTGGGGGCGGAGGGGGCAGGATCACACTCCCTTGTAGATTCTTCTTCGCAGACTTTTGCAAGGTGATGATGAAAAAGAATGAGACAGGGCATCAATGAAAGCGGGTAAGTCAGACAGCCCTGCTAGTCTCCTCTCCCCTGTGGCACAGAAGCCGAGGATTCCCCAAGTGAAGGACAGCAAGGCTGTCATCTCCAGGGCCCAGGGTAAGAGCCACTGAAGCTGGGGGAAGAGAAAGACAATATTCTCTACCCCTGGGGGAAGGGCACAAAACCATTCTGGGCCCACATCATTAGAGGTCTAGGCTGAGAGAAATCATCTCCGCAGGCCTGCACTCCAGGAGACATTCTTAAGGGAAGTTCTTTAGGCAAAAGGTAAATGATATCTATGAAAGCCTGAACCTACATCAAGGGTCAGCAGATACTTTCCACAAAGTGTCAGCAACTAGTAATACTTCAGGCTTTGCAAGATTCTGTTGCAAGTACTCAACTCTGTGGCATGAAAGCAGCCATGTACAATATGTAAATGAGCAAATGTAGCTGAATTGCAATAAAACTTTACTTACAAAGCATGTGGCAGGCCGTGGTGCACCAACCCTAATCTATGCAAAGGAATGAGGACCACTAGCAATGGTAAATATACTGGTAAATATACAAGCTGTTTTTCTCATTAAAAATTTCTTCAAAAATCAAAAACTTGAAGCACCACTTCCCTACAACAACTTATAATAAAGTCAAAGGCACAAAACTAATAAGCCCAATTGTGGAGATAAAATGAAGTCCTTAAAAATACTCAACTAATCCAAAAGCCAAAAACAAGGCGAAGGAAACAACAAAAAAGGAAAAATAGAAAACAAATAGCAAGAGAATAGCAGTAAATCCAACTATATGGAAACTCATGTACCATTTTAATTATAAAAAATGTAGATTGCATAAAATTACATGAAATGTAAAAAGGCAGAGATTGTCAGACTGATTTACAAAGCAAGGCCCAGCTATATACAAGAGGTGCATTTTAAATATAAAAACCGAGATGTAAAATGATACATGTAAATGTGAATAGAAAAGCAGGAACGGCTACATTAATATCTGACAAAGTAGATGAAGATAAGAAGTATTGCCAGAGATAAAGAAGGGCTGCGCAATTTCTGACACAAAGTCTGAACATTCTTGAAGTTCTTTATCAGTACTGGCTGCTTCTAATATTTTTGGATTTCCTTTGTCACAAGTTTTTGACAATTTGATTAAGATGTGCCATGGTGTCATTTTCTTTCTGAGATAAAGAAGGTCAATTCATCAAGAAGACATAATAATCCTAAATATGCATATACTCACCTAGAAGCAGACCATCAAAATACAGAAAGCAAACACCAACAGAGTCCAAGGAGACACAGATCCATCCACGAGGGTTTTAAAAGAATGCATTAAGTATATACGTGAAAAGAATCTAATAGGCATACAGAAAACAAGAAACTAACACAGGCGTAGAAGACCATCAAAGAAATTCACTGAACTGACATAACATGTCACCCAACATCTGAAGAATTTTTTTTTTAATGTACAATTCTGTGGCTTTTAGTACATTCACAAAGTTGTATTTGTGGGAGAGGGCGAGCTGAGAGTCTCTCTACTCTGCCATCTTGGCTCAATCCGTATTCACAAAGTTGTGCAACTATGACCACCATCTAACTCAGAATGTCTCCAGCCCCCAGAAAGAGTGCCTGTACCCGCTAGCAGTCACGTCATCTCTCCCTCCCCTTCACCCCTGGCCACCACTCATCTGTTTCCTGTCTCTATGGATTTGTCTATTTCAGACATAATATACAAATGAAATCATCCAATTCATGGTCTTTTGTGTCCGACTTCTTTCTCTTAGCATAATGTTTTTAAGGTTCATTCTTGTGTAACATGAATCAATACTCCATTTCTTTTCCATTGTATAGGTATACCATGTTTTATCTATGAATCCATTAGGCTTTCCTCAATATATTTCATTTACTGATCACTAATGATGTCAGAGAGCCAAAGGAAATAAGTTAAACAAGAGTTAGAAACAGGAGGGAGAAATAAAGATACTCAGTTTAGACATCAGTCTGCTTCGTTTTTACTCACTTGAAAATCTAAGTTCTCTAGGAAAAGGCCTAGACTGTTCTGATTCATGGCATCCCAGAGAGTCTTAATTCCAAAAGTGATGTCATTTTCAAAATGTAAACATGGTTTCATTCACTTTTATGCCTAAATTTTTCACTCCCCTTGAGATTACAATGAGGCTCAAGGGGATACATTTTTTAAATTCTGAGTGTTCTAGAATCAGTTCTTAGATATTAACTATTTAATTAAGCAGAGGCTACATTACTCCCCTCTAAAGCAGCTATAGCTGAAATTGGTTCAAGCTAGAAATATCTATTATGTTATATAAATTTATTATAAATTAAATGGTAACTTACTGGCAGAACTGTCCAGGAAATTCTCTCTTCCCAGTAATGTCATTTTCCCTGAATTTCCCATAAATTTCTGTCATTCCTACAGATCATGCTAGCAGCCCTTGATCTGCATTCTTCTGAAGGGCTAAACTAAGGACATTCTGCAGGAATTGATTGAATCTACAGTTTAGTGAGGAAATTTAAAGATAGTATCTTTTAGGCTTAAATTTATTGTCTCTAGAAGCTGAGTTATAGCAAAGTCATTTTTCATAATGCTCATTCACCAGAGTGAAAACTTCATTTTCTGGAATGAAAGACTATCATTTAGAATACCACAAACTGGAATGCTTTTCCTTACTCACAAATGCTCTTCTGATTATGACAATATACATTTGCATGTACTTTGCTAATTAGGAACACAGACATTTAAACATAAGTTATATTTTACATTTCCTGAGTAAATTTTACCTTTATCTTTGAAATGGTATAAGAAAGACTGTAAGGGAAAACATTTAAGATGCTTTAATGAACAAGTGGTTTTCAAGAACCTCCAAAACATCTACAAACATATGTTCAAACTGTCTTGAATCAAAAATAGCTTGTTTTGTTAAAAATCTATCTTCTAAGAGACTCTTATACAGTACTTGTGAATTCAATAAATATTTATTGAGCACCTATGTCTTCTAGGTGAGATAGGCTGGGACCTGGGATCCTCTACCAAAGAGCTTGCACCTGGACAAACATCTCCTCGGCCAACAGGACACAAAGAATCTATAGGTGACTAAAAATAACTGCATACAGGCACAAGCTGGGGCAATTATGAGCAATAGGATACAAAAAGACCACAACAAACTGCCACGTCTGAGGTGCTGCAAGCTGAAGCAGGGAGCTGCCCATGATTCCTGCATAGGGTACCACCAAGGCGGTAGACTGACGACCTAAGCTACACCCCCTACCCAACCCGCAGATCCACCCCTGTTGTTACCCCATTTAAAGACCCCAGCAGCTCCCATCAGAGAGCGAGCAGGGGCACCTGTTTCCTCCTGTCACTCCCTCGTGCTACAGCATGAACCCCAATAAAGCCTTGCCTGAAATTCTCACATAGCCTCTTATCAATTTCTATTGTTTAAGGAGTCCAAGGGCCCAGTCAGTAACATAGGTGCCTGGGATACATCCATAAATAAAACACTGTGGGAGGGGAAAGATAAATAAACATAAATATAATGAATAAGTTACTTAGGATGTTAAAAGGTGATAGATTTTGTAGGATAAAGAAAAAGAACTAATCAGGAAACTAAGAAGAAGGAATGCTGGGCAGGGGTGAGGGGTAGAGGGGAGATAATGCCAGCTACCATTTTGGATAGTGTGCTTAGACAGGCCTCCTTGAGAAAGTAACATTCTTTTTTTTTTTTTTTTTTAAGTGTAGGTAAAGGAGTGAGCCATATGAATATCTGGAGGAAGAACATTCCAGGCAGAGGGAAGTGCAAACATCCTAAGGTGGTATGTTTTGAGCTTCCTAGTTCTGATAGTGTTGTTGCTTTTCTCCCAGTCCTGAAGAAAGGCTCAAATCCCTTGGCCCTACCTCTTCTTTGCCTTATTCATGTGAGTTTACTTGGCCCTCCTGACCCCTGGTCCATTACGTCCTTCTTGGCAGTACCTTTCCTCAGCGCTTTTATGCATCTTACATACATGGCTTCCCATGCCTCCTGAACTGCCTTCTTGGTCCCTCCATCTCACTGTTCTGATCATGGATCTTTCAGAAGCTCCCCATTACTTGCTGGATTAAGTTCAGATTTCTTAGCACTTAACAATTTCTCCTACCTGCTCTCTCAGCTATCTTTTTATCCTCACGCTCCCAACTCCCTGACTGCAGGCCAAAACTGGACCACAAACTTTCTGTAACTTTCCTGGCACCTGCCCACGCTTTACTTTTCTCATGCTCTTCCCTCTGCCTGAAATGTTCATGCCAGCTCTAACCGCTCCTATTTGAAATCTAAACTGTTCCTAAAGGACCCACTCACATACCACCTCACTTGTAACGTGTTTTCTGATTTCCCCAGTTGATGTGATGGCTCCCTCCCCTCACCTTCCAAAGCACTTTGCACTACTCTTACCTCACGGATCATACTCTACTTTGTATTATGGTTGCTTCTAATGCTGTAGTAGTCTTCCAGCAGATTGAAATGTCCTAAGTTTAGCCACAATTGCTCACAGATTTTTATAGGATGCACAGCACACACCACAATCAAGTGGGAGGAACTTGCAACTGAATCTTCCAGGAAAAAGCAGAGAATATACAGCTGACTGGGATTACACATCACACTGATAAAGTTTTGGAAATCTGGGCTGTATAAGAGACTATAGAAATATTTCTGAATGACTATCAGCTTCTCTCCAGAGAAATTTGTTAGCAGTAATAGAAATAAAAATGGACTCTGGGACTACTAACTTATTTGCATGCTAATATTATATAAAAAATAAAAATAGTGGCATTAATAACTGACCATCATTGAGTGACTATTGTGTGTTTGGTACTGTGGTTAATTTGATTTACTTTATTTACTCCTTATAAAACCCCATGAAGTAGGTATTTAAATTATTCTCTTCATTGTCAGTTGAAGAAACATGATATGGTTAGTTACTTAACTTACTGCAGCTAACTTTTCCATGATAATCAGGTATCAGTTCTTGGGACATAAGAACACAAGTTTTTCTTCATGTATGAATCTATCTATACATTTTCACATATTCAGTACTTTATGTTGCTCCTTTGTGAGCACTCCTGGACTTTAAACAAGGGTCTCATATTTATTAACTGAATCAAGTAGGATGGCTTAGTTTTAAGAGTCAAAATTTTAAAATACAGATCTGGATTAATGAATTGAGAAGGGCTTTTTTCATAAAATGACCACAGTTTTATGTGGTCATAACAGTGATCAATAATGAGAAACAGATACTTCAGATTTTACTGCTGAGTTGAAAGACAAGGAATTCCTCCACTGAAAGTTGGAGCAAAATTCTTAAGCCAGCATCTAGTAAAATATCTGTAGGTGGGTCTGCATGTGAGCACACACTGACTTTCGCACAATCCTTAATTTTCCCAAGAAGTTAGGAACAGATTTTCCTAAAGAAAATCAATTATAATTACAAAAGACTGTTTCTGCTCTATGAGAAATATTTAACTTCACAGTCCAAGGAACAGGCTCTGATCCTTCAGTGTCATTACCCAGAAAGAAGGGGTTAGGATAACTAGTGCTTTCGAGGACCCTCCATGTGGAGGAAAAACCCTTTGGGTTGGACAGTTAAGGAAATCTAAACCCCAGGGTTTCAAACTAGACCATTGAGCCAGGTATTATCCTCCATCAAGTACCAGAAAAAGAAGTAAAATAAACTCATCTAATTGGTGATGTACAGTATCTCTGGTAAACGAAATGACATAATGCAACAGAAGGCTGAGTAAAATTGGAGATACCATAGTATCATAAAGGAATTGTATACAAAGCAAAGGATTTATAATTGGGTGATTAGGGGCATTATTTTAATAACTTGGAAAATCAAGAAGGCCATTGCTTTTATGGAAAAGATATAAAACACAAATTAAAGAAAACATGTTTATATGATCAAAGAAAACTTGGTCACTTAACTGGTTTATAGGTAAAAAATATGAAGCAGAATATTCTCTCATTGATCATTCAGTTGAGTAAGTCTAAAGCACTTTGATCAGTGTCATTGTATTCTAGTGCACTGGCTATGCAGTTGTAAAAATCACCTAGGTTAGGAACTCCTCAAAGTCAAGAACCAGTATCTAGTGAAGAATTTTTGGTATCTAGTGCTTTAAAATCAGCAGGCACTCAATAAATGCTTATTGAATATATAGGTTTTGCTTTAGGTTACAGCTGTAAAGTTAAGCCAGTACTTGTGAACTTGGTTTCACATAGAAAATTTTGAATTTGACATTCAATTTCTCAAACAGAATTTCTAGATGAATGCATAAAATAAGCCTTTCCCCCTAAGTATCTATTCACCACACTTACCAGCATACCTTATCGCAAGCATTCTTGCACCAATCTCCAACTGGCATAAATACAGTACTTTAACTCTGTAGCTCCCTTAGCCAACAGTACATATACTACAGTCCAGAAGGCCCTGAAAAAATGTTTGCCAAAGAGTGTAGCACGTTTTACAAAGCAATAGTATTTGTAAACAATTTCTGTCCCCAGGATAGAGTAAGATTTCCATCCCTCTGTGGTCCCTATCTATTTGCAATGGAGAACTGTGAATTGATCTGTCATGCAGTGAATCTACCTCTCTGGCCACTACTGATTTCAATTTACCCAGTCAACAAGGTTCACACACTTACTTTTAAAAGGGTTGAGACTATACGGACTGCCAAAGGATGGCTATTTATCAAGGGAAACCTGAAGCCATTGGATCAAATTCATCTGCCAGTAACCTGGCGCAGTCTACTAAATCTATCAGAGTCAGATGAGTGTAGAAATGTTTCCACCAAACGAGCCTCTTGTTCTCTCTTGCTGCTCTAATGCTGCAACCAATTTCAAGCCACCTACTCTTACTGTTTTAAACAACCAGGTATCCGCACCTATTTACTTCACTTACTATATGTAACAAACCAAGCCAGCACTCAAAAAGTGGGGTCCTAATGATAACCAGTGAGTCACCTCCGTGTCCCAGTTTCTCCATCTGTACAATGAATAAGGTCGCAGCTGCTCTTCTCAAGCTTGCCATTGTTCTCATCTTCCTCTGCCTCACAGGCAAACACTGAAATAAGTGAGAAAATGGATTCTGTGTCCAAGCAGGCAGTCATTCCAGTGGCTCTCTTAAGAAAGGACTCGTATACTCCTTCTGTAGTTTCCTTTACTGTCATATTTCTGGATGGCTTCCGTAACTCAGCATCTCTAATATCTAGTAACAGAAATAGAGAGTTGTGCTGACTGTAAGGCTGGCAGTTTTAGTTCCTGAGTATTGGTCAGAAGATCAGCTCTTCTGATGCTGGTCAGTTCCCTCTTAGAGTCTACTTTTCCCTATGAACATCAGTGTGCCACTCTCAAACAGAAGCAAAGGTAAATCCAGACCATCTCTGTTCCTTGTCTTGACTCATAGTATTACCTATCAAAGTAACATTTTTTCTTCAAGTATTACCCTCCAAGCATCTCTGCCCAAACCTAGCCTACTTACATTTTGCTATTTCTCCTACTGCAATGTCTCTTAAGTCTGACTTCTCTTAATGTCATCACTTCCGTCTTTAGACCTTGTTCATTTCTAAAATTATCACAATAGTTAGAGATCTAAGTAATCACTCTTGCTTTCTACTATTACCAGAATTATCTTTTAAAACACCAAACTTGTTATACTATTCTCCTCCTTACAAGCCTCCAATGGCTTTTCATCACTTACAAAGTTCAAAGTCATTAGAATATCAAACAAAGCCCTTGAACATCTGGCTATACTCTCACAATGACTAAATTCTAGTTACACCGTATTACTCACTCCCATTGGTTAGGTGTCCCCAGAAGAGGACCTTTGGATGAGATGGAGAAGGAATTTGGAAGGTGGTTCCAGATAGCACCAGTAGAGAGGTGAAACTGAGCAAGTCAAGAGAAGAAAGTCAGAGCATGCTAATAAGTGATTATTATGTGGGCTCAGATGTGCACAATTCCTTCAGAGCCTCTCAGTGACTATGTAGAGCATACCTCAAAAGTCATTCCACCCAAAGGGCAAGGGCCCTGAGGTGTTTGTGCCTGTCATATTTTGAGGCATATTTTGAGTGTGCATTTACTCTCTGACACTTGCAGCCTGCAGGCTGAGCACACATCTAGGGCCAGAAGCCTTCAGACAGAACAAATGCTCACAATAAGGAGCCACCAGCATGAATATGGATAGAATGCTGAGGGCACCAAGCCAGAACACCAGAAGTGTCTGTTACATTTACCAATCTGTAAATACACTCTGTTCCTTCCCACCTCTACCATACTTTTATGTCTCTGTTCATTTTTTAAATTACAATATAGTCAGTTACAATATGTCAATTTCTGGTGTACAGCATAATGTCTCAGTCATGCATATTCATACATATATTCATTTTCATATTCTTTTTCATTAAAGGTTATTACAAGATATTGAATATAGTTCCCTGTGCTATACAGAAGAAACCTGTTTTTATCTATTTTTACATATAGTGGTTAACATTTGCAAATCTCAAACTCCCAAATTTATCCCTTCCCACCCTCTTTCCCTTGGTAACCATAAGATTGTTTACTATGTCTGCAAGTCTGTTTCTGTTTTGTAGATGAGTTCATTAGTGTCCTTTTTCTTTCTTCTTCTTTTTTTAGATTCCACCCATGCATGGTATCATATGGTATTTTCCTTTCTCTTTCTGGCTTACTTCACTTAGAATGATGATCTCCAGGTCCAACCATGTTGCTGCAAATGGCATTTTATTCTTTTTCATGGCTGAGTAGTATTCCATTATAGAACCATACCACAACTTCTTTATCTAGTCATCTTTTGATGGACATTTTCATTTTTAATACTGTTCTGTCTAAAGTGCCTTAATATTACTTTTCCTCCTAGTAAAAAGCCCACATCCCCTGAGACTTCTCCATGGGTACCAGGCCTGTTGGACACTGTCTTCTGGGCTACATAAGATTCTGTGCATACCTGTGGTAGAAGAGCAGCTACCTTACTGATATGTTTTTACCTCCATCCCTTCTGTGCACAGTGTAAATAACTCACATTTGAGTTGGTAACAAGTCTTTTACTTGACTGCATTTTCTCAAACAAAAATTCTCAGAGTACAGATCCAGAATGCAGATTTCTAAGGGCCCTTGGAGAATATTCAGTTCAATCTTTCATCTCACACATGAGCAGTATCTGAGTATGGGTTGCTGTAACAGAATACCATAGAGTGATTGGCTTCAACAATTTTCTTTTTTTATTCTTCACAGTTCTGGAGGTTGGGAAGTCCAAGACCAAGGTATAGGCCAATTTGGTTCCTGGTGAGAGCTCTCTTCCTAGTTTGCAGAAGGGAAAGTATGTCCTCAACATGACGGAGAGGAGAGATCACCTTCCCATGTCTCCTCTTGTAAAAGGCTTCCGCATTTTGTTTTTAATATGAATCGGCTGAGATTTTTCCAAATCTTTTAAGTTTTAGTTCTCCTTTGCTTAATAATTCCATTTTCAAATATTTCTCTCTTCTCACATTTTACTATAACCAGTCAGAAGGAACCAAGCCACTAAAACACTGTGTAGAAATCTAGCTAAACGTCCAATTTCATCTCTCTCAAGTTCTATCTTCCATGAAGCACCAGGACAGGAGCACAGTTCAGCCAACTTCTTTGCCACTTTCTAACAAAGATAGTCTTCTCTCTGTTGTGCAGCTACACATTCTTCATCTCTATCCAAGACCTCATCAGAATGGCCTTTATTGTCCATTATTTCTGCTAACATTGCGTACATGATTATTATGCACTGTCCAAGAAGACGGAAGCTTTCTCTATCCTTTCTGAGCTCTCAGCAGAATAACTTTTAAAATTCCCTTCACAACAATCTCAGCTTGCTAGCATACACTCCAACTTCTTCCAGCTTCTATTACCCAGTCACATTTTTAGGTATTCATTACCCTAAACTGAGTAGCTTAAGCAGCAGACATTTTTTGTTTTTCTCACAGTTCTGGAGGCTGGAAGTCCGAGATCGGGGTGTCAGCGTGGTCAGGTTCTTGGTGACTGGCCCCTTCCTGGCCTGCAGGTAGCTGCCTTCTGGACCATGTGCATATAGTGGAAGGAGAGCTAGCTGACCTCTTCTTATAAAGGCACTAATCTCACCCACAAGGGCTGCACTGTCATGACTTAATTACCTCCTGCTACCATGTTGAGATTAAGATGTCAACATATGAATTGGGGGGAAATACAAACAGACAGTCCATTTCACATGCTCACCTGAGAGCCTATTAGCCCCAGTCCTCATTCTCTTTCTCATCAATAACCACACCATCCTTCTCTGATGAACTTTCCAAATTATGGTGTGTGTTATTATTTATACCTTATCCTTACAGTATAGTATACCATCTGTTATTAATTGAGAGCTCCTTGAGATTGAATCTTTGTCTCAAATATCTTTATACCCCCATAGTATTTTCACATGTTTTTGGAATAAATTAATGTATAAATGAATACACAACTGAATGAGTAACAACAAAAAGAAACTGGCCCTCTGTAGCTGGGGAAATTAATGAACGAGAACTGAGCTTGCTCTGATACCAGGGATGATGAACAATTTCACGTCAATCTAGTGTCCCCAATAAGAACACAGGTATAGACTTCTGAAGTTACTTTTTAAAATAGATTAAGTGTTTTATGGGTATTTTGAGGCCTTGGTGCACTGGATAGTATTTTTCCTTCCTTCATTGGGGTAGCTTGTCCCTGAAATAGAGATTACTCGGTACATTTCTTCCTGTACACTGGGGTCATCTAAACTGAGAGAGAAAAACCAAGCACTAGGCTAGTATCAAACATAGTTAAACTGCTTACTTCAAGTTTTCTTTTTGAAAAGTTTTATTTCTACTATTGTAATATTGAGCCTAGGGTCACTAACAGTATTTGTTTTCCTATTTTCTGGGCAATGAACCCCAACAGATCACTGAGATGTAAGAAACAGAAGACTAAAGCATAAATAAACCTTTAGAAGAGCTAAAAAGAAAAAATCCTGTCTTTTGATATGGGAATAAGAAAATAGAAATGGCTGTTTAATTCTGACTGTTGGAAGCATTTGAGTTGGTAGACACAATTTGCTGTCCTTCTTTAATATATTTTTTTCAAATCTGCAATGATTTTTTTGTAAACTTAAAGAAATGGCCCTTATATATACTTTATGTAATGATTGGAAACCTTTATTTTTGGAAATGAGAGATTTTAGCCTTAATTTTATATATATAACCTTAATTGTGTATTTATTTTTTAGGAGAAAAATTGTCTTAACTTGCATCAATGATAATTACCATTTTCTCTCTGCTGTGAAAAAGTAGCAATAGGCTTTTTATACTTTTAAGGATATTTTTGGTTTAGAAACCATTGTTTGAACAGTGAAAAAAGCTGATGGAATCTACTTATGAAGCACAAACAGAAAATACTAAATTGCTAATGAGTGAGGGGGTGTTAGCAAATGTGATGCTACAGACAAAAACCTTCTGTGGGATTTTTTGGGATATGTTTTAGGGGTACTTAGTTCATTGCTATGGAAGTGAATAACATGCACCAAAAACTCAATAGTAGGGAAATAAGGATCAAGCCTTAGGGCATTTGTAGAAATACATTTCTTGTGCTTGTAAATTTAAACATTTCCACTGGAGAAAAGCAGTAACTAGCCAAATCCAAAGATTAATTTTACACAGAATAGCAAACAGTGATGACAACAGCAAAAATGCAAGAACAAGAATTTTAATGTTTTCGTAATTTCTCTTAAAAATTCAGTGTCCCAAACCACAGGACACCTTAGCTGCAATTCAGAAACTATTGGATGTGGTTGTAGTTCTTTCAGGCAAGGGTAACTTGGTGTATCAACTGATACTCTCAGGGCCTACATGAGTTTTAATGAACTATCTATAGGAGAAATAATAAAAACGTTGTGTTACTGAGCTTGATCCATTTCCCAAGTGGCATACAGGAGAGCTAGAGCAAAGTGGCAATAATTCAAAGGCCAGAGGCTTCTGGGAGCCTCCGTTGAGGAAAAAATACACTCTGCTGGTTAAATTTCTAGCATTTTATCTTCTTTTTCACTAAAAATGCAATAGTCTTAGCAACTTCTGAAATCACATTAATATGCTAGTTTCAGAACTTGAACGCAATGAAGAAATTTCAGGGAGGAAAAGAAAAAAAAACTCTTTTTCCTGAAGCACCAATGTAGGCATATTAATGGATATGAATTTGATTTTTGGAAATAATGTCCTAAAATATGTACTTTGGAATCATTAACTGAGATTATCCCTGGGAATAAGTTTCTTTCGAAGAATATAAAGTGTTTTTTCCCAAAATCTACAACATTTCAATTTGTTAAGGAGTAAAGTTTTTAGCAGAAGTGTGAAAAATTAGAAGGCAAAGCATTTGATGGTTACTTACTTGGCAAGATCTGGCCAGCAAAAAAAAAAAAATATGCTAAGCAAAAAATCAATGGTAATTACAGATTCTTCACCTCCTTAATTAGGAAATGGGGAAAGTATCATACTCTCCTGCTCTTAGATCATCACTATTTGTGATAGTTTGCAAAATATGGATGCAATTACTCCCCAACTTGTATCTACACCCCTTGCAGTGTGATTTTGCAGATCGTTTCATCAAAAGGTTAATTTTCCTAGCACTTGAGCTGCCTTGTGACTTGCCCTCGCTAGTTGTGGCAAAATTGTTATGTATCCATCCTAAGCCTAGGCCATAAGACGCCTATACATTTCTGTATCCTCTCTTGGAACTCTGGCCAGCTGCTGTGTGAAAAACCAGGGCTACTCCCCTAAGACGATGAGCGATGTGAGCATCTGTCACCTGGATTTCCCTGGTTTGGCAGCTAGCCGGCCACCAGAAATGTAAGTAAGAACATGCTAGACCAACCAGCCAACCTGCCAGCAAAACACAGACACCCAATGCCATTCACAGCAACATGGATAGACCTGTTGGACATCATTCTAAGTGAAGTGAACCAGAAAGAAGAAAAATACCACATGATATATCACTCATGTGTGGAATCTAAGAAAAATGAAGACACTAACAAACTTATCTGCAAAATAGAAACAGACTCACAGACATAGTAAACAAATTTACGGTTACTGGCGGGAAAGGTGGGGGGAAGGGATAAATTGGGAGTTCAAGATTTGCAGATACTAACTAGTATATATAAAATAGATAAAAAGCAAGTTTCTTCTGTATAGCACAGGCAACTGTATTCAACATCTTGTACCTATACAAAAAAAGAATATGAAAATGAATATATGTATGTATATATGACTAAAACATGATGCCGTTCACCAGAAATAACTGACACACTGTAAACTGACTATACTTAAATAAAAAGAAAAAGCAAAAACATAGATACACAAGCAAACCCAGCAGAGACCTGCTGATCTAGCTCTAATAGGTGAGCAGATCTATCCAGCCAACCTTCACTTGTGAGCCGGACTAAATGGTTATACTCAAAGCCACGCAGTTTGGGACTGCTTTGTTATATTGTAAAAGAAAACTCATGTACCATTTGAAAACTTTATTCATCTTATGATTTAATTTTTCTAATCTAATTAGCTCCCATTTAGGATCTAACTGAATAAAATTAAGAGAAACATAAATGTTTTCATTGGAATCTAACTGCTCATTCACTCTGAACATAGTTTCAAGGTTATCTTGCTACACGGCTGAGTGAAAATTGTTACTAGAAGACCAGTCGAGAGCTTTCTCTAGCTCTGAATACGTGTATGAACTGGGTAGGAGAGAGAACACGCCAGGGTAGGAGACCTTGTCCCTGTAGCGCCTTCCTGCCCTTTCTAGAGACCAGTGGGGCAGGGGGAAAGAAAAGGATTACATTCCAAAGCTTCTGCCTGTTTTCTGTGCTGCTAAATCGAGATCCAAAAAAACCTCTTTTAGAGCCATGCTTTGCCAGACAACGGAAAACAGGCAGGATCAGCACAAGGAAGTAACGGGTCGGGGCTTCGTCAGATGCCCCAATGGGCTTCAGGACTGCTACCCCAAAACACGGCACCGTGGTATGTTGAGTATCTTAAGCTGAAAGAGTCTGAGCAACAGCAGGTGAATGAAGGTCACTCTGGTCTTCACCTCCTCCTTTCCCCGCTAAGCAGATCGTAAGACTCTTCTATGAAGGGTGCCCTCCCCACACCCAGAGGAGAGCAGCAGCCTTGTCTCTAAAGACAGAGGGACCCTGAAAAGCATTCAAACCAGCAGGCCTTGCCAGATTTCCCCCAGTTCACGACACTCACCTCCTACTCTGCCCTAACCATATTTCCTTCTCCATGACTCTACATTCTGCATCAATCTAGCATAAAAATACTCAGATTTAACCATTTCTTCACATCTTCATTTTCTTAAGGTGGCTCCCATGTCACGTAAAATTAATATTTCACAAATATACGTGCTATTCTCCTGTCACTCTGTCTCTGTTAGATTGATTTTCAGACCCAGCCAGGGACTGTAAGAGAGTTAAGAAAATTTTTCCTCCCCTATAATTCCTTTATAAAGAAATTCACTTAATGTTCAGTACCAGTATCTGTCAGAGAAGTGGATGTTCAAGGTGAACTTGTTCACAATAGATGGAAGAATCATATAAACCAGGTGATCAGAGGAAAAATTTTAGAGAAGGCTCCAAGTTCAAGTTACTTTGGCAACCCCAGGAGTTTGTGCCTTCTAAAAGATAAGGCACTGTTCAAATATAATATTATTCTCAGTTTACGTGGAAACTAAGGCTCAGAGCAGTGAAGCAACCCTCTAAAAGGTCTTATAAATTTCAAGCACTACGGTCTAACAACAATCTCATACTTCAAAACAAGGTTTCTAAGAAAACAGACCTTCAAAATTAGTTTAGAGTATCTTCTTTGCCAGCCTAATAATCCTTGGGTATGATCTAAAGTCCCTTCTTAAAGAATGGAAAAATGTGGCTGTGATTTTTTTTCCCTATTTTGCATTGAAAAATATATGTAATTGGCATCCTTGTTATATAGATCTTTCCAAAAATTGAAATCAAATCATCCTTAATTTCTCTGAGATGAGTAACAGAAGGTACAGCTGAGACCCTGTCAATATGCAGGCTCCACCAGCATGAGTCATGCTGTCTCTCAAACCTGTGGCTTATATTTTGCATAATTCTGCATAGAATGTGTTTGTTGCCTCTCATATTCAATTAGTAAGTCCTTAAGTTGTAAAGTAAATCACACCCTGAAGTAAAAATGGAAGAGCAGTAGCTATGAGTCTTTGCTATTGGATTAACATCAGCCCTTTAAGTTTTGTTTGGACTTAGCTTATTTTACCATGATTTAAAAAAATAAAACATCATTTTCTTGACAAGAGATTGACAAGTAAAAACTGGATAGGCTCAATTTTCCTGGAAAATGGACATCTTACTATATGTGTGTGCCATGCATGCTGCCACAGAATTACAGTTAGAAAACAAGTGTATTTCCTTGAGAATTGAAATTATATTGTTTGCTAAATGCTGATAAACAGCACCAAGTTGTTTGTTAATACTATTCTAGCTGGTGGAAACCAGGGAAGTGACAGAAATTAACTTCTGATAAAGATAACACTGAAGTTCTGACCTCGTTGGTGTTTCTCCTATTTCCAAGGAGTTTGTAAGGAGACATTCACTGAGCATCTTCTTTATTCAAGGAGCTGTGCTAGGGACACAGGGACAATAAGACAACTCCTCAAGAACCTCCAAACCTTAGACAGATGTACAGGTAACAGCCAGATGAGACAGAATGTTTAAAGTACCACTGGAGAGGGAAAGGGAAAGAGTTCCAAGGAAATTATGCAGCCAGGAAAACTCTTTACTGCTGGACGACTTAGTTCCTTCTCTGCGCTGCCTGTTGACACAATGTGCTTTGCTACCTCAGGGGTGTTTTTTAAGTTGATACCAAAAACACATTGATAAAACTCTGAAATTTGTAACTTCCATCTGAAAAGAGGGTGTCTCCAAAGGGAATTACATTCCAGGAATTCACTTCAAAATAAACTACAAAACCCTTGTGAAGAGGGTGGAAATTTCACAGTAGCGGAAGAGGTAAATAATGCCTAAGTAGAGGATACCTTAGCTCTGCATTGGCCTCCTTCCTCTTCTAGAGACTGGTGGGGCCGGGTAAAAATAGGGAATGAAATCCAAACTTCTGTCTACTCTCTGTGCTGCTACAAGTTGAAAAGTTGAAATAGTAAAGAACTTTTTGTATAGTCATTCTCTACAAGACTGTGGCAACCAAGTGTGATTAGAACAAAGAAAGGAGCTTGGCAAATCCTTTCTCCCAAAAGCAACAATAAAGTTTGACAAAATTGTCACAACCATTTCAAGACCCTGGAAATCAACTAAAGCCTTGGGGAAAATAGAAGAGCTCTATTCAAACAAAGAACTACTAAACCTCTGGCAAAAAACAGTGACAGTCTATATATAGCCTTCCTGCCTGAAGCTTCTCTGATAACCCTGTCCTAGGTTGGTGACTGCAATAGGTGAATAACGGCAGGGCAAGCCAGGAGAACCAGCAGCTTCACCGCCAGGAGGGGTTCACTAGGTTTGGAGCAGAAAGTAGAAAAACTCCACACAGAGGCACATGGTCATAAGCAGCAGCAATTTCAGTAATAGACAGGGAAAGTCAATGGAACGGCTAACCCGAGGTTGCAGCCCTGGTTGAAGCAAACACTGGAATGACAGGGTAGTCAGATTCAACAGGGAGGTCTAAGGGATGGGATAGATACAGGGATCCTTGATAAGTATCCACACATCCCTGGACATCTGGAAAGCTTTGCTCATGTGCAAGGCTGTATGCATGCAAAGTAGAGGCCAGAGAGGACCCTAGCCATCTACCTACCCTGTCTGAACCCAATGTTACGTGCACATGCAAACAAAGTACAAAAGGACTCAATGGAAAACAAAAGCCTGGGATTTGAATCCATTCTCTAACTCACATGCAGAATCCATGCAGGGGTTGGAAGTGGTAATGTCTCGAGGTGTTTAAGTACAACCTCTGTTGAACCATTGGCTGAATTATGGTAACACAGCAGAGACCACTGGGAAGCTAGGTTTTATGGCAGAAAAATAAACTTTTTTTGAGCAAAGACATTAACAGATGCATACTGAGGGTGAAACAGACTATACAGATCGAGTCCAAGCAAGTAAATAAAAAATTTAAATAGAATCCCAAAGTGCTATATTATCAAAAACATTCAGTTTTTCAATCAGAATTATGAGAGATATGCAAATAAAATGAAAATGTGGATACAAATGTTGGACTTAGCAGATGAAGACTTTAAGGTAACTATTATTATATTCAAAGAATTACGGAAACCATGTATAAAAACTTCTTAACAGCTTTACTGAGATATAGTGTACATCCAATGTAATTCACTCATTTAACATGTACAATTCAGTGGGTTTTAATAGATGATTTACAAATCTGTGTGACCATCACCACAGTCATTTTTTAAACATTTTGATTACCTCAAAAAGAAATGTTGTATCATTTAGGTATCGCCCCTCATTCCCTATTCCACTCTCCAGTCCCAAGAAATGACTCACCTACTTTCCGTATCTATAGATTTGCCTATTCTGGATATTTCATTTAAATGGAATCCTAATTTTTTTATTTTAAACAACTGACTTTTACACTTGGCATAGTTTTTTCAAGGTTCATTCATATTTAATTTAGGGGAAAGCATCCATGTTGTTCCACTTATCTCTTAATCCCTTTTTTAAAAAATTTTATTTCATTGAAGTATAGTTGATTTACAATGTTATTTGTTTCTGGTGTACAGCAGAGTGATTCATTCAGCAATACATATACATATATTCATATTCTGTTCTATTATAGGTTACTACAAGATACTGAATATAGTTCCCTATGCTATATACTGCGCACTTTTAGTTTATCTATTTTATATATAGTAGTTTGTATCTGCTAATTCAAATTCCTAATTTATCCCCTCCCCTTGCCACTTTCCTCCTTGGTAACCATAAGTTGTTTTTTCTTTCCATGTCTGTGAATCTGTTCCTGTTTTATAAATAAGTTCATTTGTATCATACTTGAGATTCCATATATAAGTGATATCATGGATATTTGTCTTTGACTTATTTAACTTAGTATGAAAATCTCTAGATCCACCCATGTTGTGGCAAATGGCATTATTTCATTCTTTTTTATGACTGAGTCATATTCCATTTTGTGTGTGTGTGTATATGTGTGTGTATATATATATATATGTATATGTGTACCACATCTTCTTTATCCATTCAGATGTCAATGTCCATTCATCTTCTTTATCCATTCAAATGTCATATGTCATTCAGGTTGCTTCCATGTCTTGACTATTGTAAATAGTGCTGCTATGAAATTGGGGTGTGTGTATCTTTCTGAATTAGTTTTCTCTGGATATATGCCCAGGAGTGGTATTTCTGGGTCATATGGTAAGTCTATTTTTCATTTTTAAAGGAACCTCCATACTGTTTTCCATAGTGACTGCACCAATTTACTTTCCCACCAACAGTATAGGAGGGTTCCCTTTTCTCCACACCCTCTCCATCATTTATCATTTGTAGACATTTTAATAATGATCATTCTGACCAGTCTGAGGTGATACCTCATTGTAGTTTTGATCTACACTTCCCTAATAATTAGCAATGTTGAGCATCTTTTCATGTGCCTATTGGCCATCTGTATGTTTTATTTGGAGAAATGTCTATGTAAGTCTTCTGCCCATTTTTAAATTGGGTTTATTTGTTTTGTTATTGAGTTGTATGAGCTGTTTGTATATTTTGGAAATTAAGCCCTTATTGGTAACATCATTTGCAAATGATTTTCCCCAGTCTGTAGGTTTTCATTTTGCTTACGGTTTCCTTTGCTGTGCAAAAGCTTGTAAGTTTAATTAGGTCCTACTTGTTTATTTTTGCTTTTGTTTCTATTGCTTTGGGAGAATGACCTAAGAAAATATTGCTGCCATTTATGTCAGAATTTTTGCCTATGTTCTCTTCTAGGAGTTTTATGGTGTCATGTCTTATATTTAAGTCTTTAAGTCATTTTGAGTTTATTTTTATGTATGGTGTGAAGGTGTGTTCTGATTTCATGTCTGCATGCAGCTGTCCAGTTTTCCCAACACCTTTTGCTGAAGAGACTTGTCTTTTCTCAATTGTATATTCTCGCCTACTTTATCGAAGATTAATTGACTATAGATGTGTGGGTTTATTTCTGGGCTCTCTATTTTGTTCCATTGATCCATATGTCTGATTTTGTGCCAATACCACCCTGTTTTGACACTGTAGCTTTGTAGTGTTGTCTCAAATCTGGGAGAGTTATGCCTCCAACTTTGCATCCAATAACCCATGACATTTTTCACAAAAATAGAATAATCCTAAAATTTATGTGGAACCATAAAAGACCCAGAATTGCCAAAGCAATCTTCATTCCTTTATGATCAAATAATATTCCATTGTATGACTGTAACATTCTTTATTTATTAGTTGATGTACATTAGAATTAATTCCACCTTTTCGCTGTTATGAGTAGTACCACTATAAACATTCACGTACAAGTTTTTGTGTATAAAATCACTGCTTTGGGGTATATACCTAGGAGTGTAGTTGCTAGAACTCTATGTTAAACTGAGGAACTCCCAAATGCTTCCCCACTAGCATTTTATGAGTGTTCCAGTTTCTCCACATCTTCAACACTTTTTCTCATCTGACTTTTTGGTTCTAGCCACCTTAGTGTGTTATGAATTGGTATCTCATTGTGTTTTTTGTTTTGGGGGGTTTTTTGAGTTATAGTCAGTTTACAGTGTTGTGTCAACTTCTGGTTCACTGTAGTTTTTACTTGCATTTCCCTGATGGCTAATGATGTCAAAAATGTCTTCATGTTCATGCTGCCCATTTGAATACCTTCTTCGGTAAAATACCTACACAGAAACCTGGCCTATTTTTAAATTGTTTTTATTATTATTATTGAGTTGTGTGAGGTCTTTGTGTAGTCTAGAGTAAATGCTTTTCAGATATGTAATTTGTAATTAATTTCTCCCCTCTGTGGGTTGTTCTTGATAGTGTCTTTAAGCAGAAAAGTTTAAATTTTGATGAAGTCCAATTTATCAATTTTGTTTCCACTGCTTTTGATGTCACATTTAAGAATCCAGGCTCAAATCCAATGTCAAGAAAATTTACAACTAAGTTGTTTTTTTGTTTGTTTGTTGGCATGTGGATACCCAGTTATCCAGCACCATTTTTTGAAAATATTTTCCATTATCTATTAAATGGTTTGAGGATTCTCATTGAAAAACAGTTGACTTTAGATGTTTGGTTTATTTCTGGACTCTCAATTCTATTTAATCAATCTATAACCTTAGGCCAATACCACAATGTTGCTTCATAGTAAGCTTTGAAATTGCCAAGTGTGAATATTCCAACTTTGTTTTCCTTCATTAAGATCGTTTGGGCTATTCTGAGTCTGTGGTAATTCCCTATGAATTTTTAGAATTAGCTGGTTAACATATACAAAAAAGTCAGCTGGGATTCTGATAGGAATTATATGGAATCTATAGTTCAATTTGGATATTTTTCTTCCTAACACAATTAAGTTTTAGTAACATGTTTTCCCAATTATTTTGATCTTCTGAAATTTCTTCTAGCAATGTTTTGTAGTTTTTAAGAGTATAGGTTTTACATACACTTCTGTTAAATGTGTTCCTATTTTATTCCTATGACGCTATTGTAAATGGAATTGTATTGTTTTCTTAATATCGTTGTGCAATGTTCTGACAACTTAGATAAATACTGTAAATTTTGTATATTGATCTTGTGTCCTGCAGACTTGCTGAACTTTATTAGTTCTAACATTTTTTAGAAAATCTCGAAGAATAACTATATACACAATTATATCATCTGCATATAGAGATAGTTTTATTTCTTCCTTTCCAATCTAGATCCATTTAATTTACTTTTTTAAAACCTAATTGCCCTACCTGACTCTCTAGTACAATGTTGAACAGGAGTGGTGAGTGCAAGCATTCTCGGCTTGCTCCTGGTCTTAGAGGAAAGCATTTAGTGTTTAATTAGGGATGACATTCAGTGTGTTTTTTTTTCATAGATGTCCTTTATCAGGTTGAGGAAGTTACCTTCCATTCCTAATTTCAGTATTTCTACCATGAATGGGTTGTGGATTTTGTCAAAAGGTTGGAAGTAAAGGGATGGCAAAAAACATACAATGCAAAATGTACCTATAACAGCTGGAATGCCATGCTAATAGACAAAATTAACTCCTGATAAAAAAAATTACTACTAGAAACAAAGATAGCCATTTCAAAGTGACAGTAGTATTTCATTAGGGAAACATAATATGAATACTTATGTGCCTAATAAGGAACCCAAAAATACATTAAATAAAAATGACATACTTATGGTAGCTCACAGAGAAAAAAAATGTGACAATGAATATATATATATGTTCATGTATAACTGAAAAATTGTGCTCTACACTGGAATTTGACACATTGTAAAATGATTATAAATCAATAAAAAATGTTTAAAAAAATAAATAAAATTGAAATTAATTAATTAATTATCATCAACATAATTGACCCTTTAATCCTAAGGTTGAGTTTCAAAGAAAACAATAACATAATTGAAATTAAAAAATAGTTGATCCAACAATAGTTGGAGACATTAATACCTGAGTCTAAATAACTGATAGAAAAGGAAGACAGAAAATTAATAAGGATAAAGAAGAGTTGAGAAACACTATCAGCCAACTTGAATGAACTGAAATCCATAGAACACTCCACCCAATAAGAGCAAAACACATATTCTTTTCAAGTGAACATGCAACTTTCTCTGTGACAGACCATATGAGAGTCCATAATACAAGTCTCAGTAAATTTAAAGTAACTGAAATAATCAGAATTAGAAATAAGCAATATAGACAATTTTGGGAAATCTCTAAATATTTGGAAATTAAACAATTCTAAACAATCCAAGGCTCAAAGATGAAGCCACAAGTATAATTAGAAAGTATTTTGGCATTAAAATGAAAACACAACTGATAAAAAATTGCAAGAAGCAGCCAAAGCAGTGCTTAGAGAGCAGTATGTAGAAACAGCTGTCTTAGGAAAGTAGAATGATCACAAGTTAATGACCTAAGACACTACCTTAAGAAGCTATGAACAATAGAACTGAACCCAAAGCAGATTGAAAAATGAAGCAATAAAGATTAGAGGCCAAATAGATTAAACATAAAACAGATTTTTAAAATCAAGGGAAACCAAATGAAGCTGGAGGAATAACCCTCCCAGACGTCAGACAACACTGCACAGCTACAGTCATCACAACACGGCATTGGTACAAAAGCAGACGTGTGGATCAATGGAACAGAACAGAGAGCCCAGAAATGAACCCACAGACTTTTGGTCAATTAATCTTTGACAAAGGAGGCAAGAACACAATGGAGTATAAAGACAGTCTCTTCAGCAAATGGTGTTGGGATAACAGGACAGCTGCATGTAAATCAATGAAGTCAGAACACTCCCTCACACCACACACAAAAATAAACTCAAAATGGCTTCAAGACTTAAACATAAGACAAGACACTATAAACCTCCTAAACGAAAACATAGGCAAAACATTCTCTGACATAAATCTCAGCACTGTGTTCTCCTAGGGTAGTCTACCCAGGCAATATAAATAGAAGCTAAAATAAACAAATGGGACCTAATTAAACTTACAAGCATTTGCACAGCAGAGGAAACCATAAGCAAAACAAAAAGACCACCTACAGAATGGGAAAAAATATTTGCAAAAGATGAGACTGACAAGGGTTTAATTTCCAAAATGTATAAACAGCTCATACAACTTAATAATAAAAAAACAACACAATCCAAAAATGGGCAGAAGACCTAAACAAGCAATTCTCCAATGAATACATACAAATGGCCAATAGGCACATGAAAAAATGCTCAGTATTGCGAATTATCAGAGAAATGCAAATCAAAACTACAATGAGATATCACCTCACACCAGTCATAATGGCCATCATCAAAAACTCCACAAACTATAAATGCTGGAGAGGCTGTGGAGAAAAGAGAACCCTCCCACACTGTTGGTGGGAATGTAGTTTGGTACAGCCATCATAGAAAACAGTATGGAGATTACTCAAAAGACTAAAACCAGACTTACCATATGACCCAGCAATCTCATTCCTGGGCATATATCCAGAGAGAACCTTAATTCAAAATGATACATGCACCCCAATGTTCATAGCAGCACTATATACAATAGCCAAGACATGGAAATAACCTAAATGTCCATCGACAGATGACTGGATAAAGAAGTTGTGGTATATTTATACAATGGGATACTACTCAGCCACAAAAAAAATAAAGCCATTTGCAGCAATATGGATGGATCTGGAGGTGGTCTTTCTAAGTGAAGTAAGTCAGAAAAAAGAAAAATACGAATTTACACCACTTATATGGGGAATCTCAAAAAAAAAAAGACAAACGTATTTACAAAACAGAAACAGACTCACAGACATAGAAAACAAACTTATGGTTACTTCTGGCGGAAGGGGATGGGAAGGGATGAATTGGGAATTCAAGATTTGCAGATACTAATATATACAAAATAGATAAACAACAAGTTAATACTATATAGCACAGGGAACTATGTTCAATATCTTGTAGTAACATGCTGAGAAAGAAAATGAAAATGAATATATGTATGTTCATGTATGATTGAAGCATTATGCTATACACTAGAAATTAACACAAACTGACTATACTTCAATAAGTAAATATATATATATATATATAAATCAAGGAAACCAATTTTCCTTGAAAAACAAAATTAACACAATTTTAGACTGACTGACACAGAAAAAAAAGAAAGTAGACATGAATTAGCAATATCAGGAATGAATTTAGACCTTTATATTTATCATACACAAACACTGAACCAAAATGTTATACACCTAAATGTAAGAGCTAAAACTATAAAATGATTACAAGAAAAAATCCCAGAAAAATACTTGCGAGCTTATAAATATTATGCAAAGAATTCTTAGATATGACACCAAAACATGATCCACAAAAGGACTACCGATGAGTGAATTTCACTGAAACTGAAAAATTTTGCACTTCAAAATACATTAAGAAAAGACAAACCAAGTCCGGGAGAATGATATTTGCAAATCACATGACCAATGAAGAACTCATATCCAGAATATGTAAAAAACTCTTACTACTAAATCATTGGAAGATAAATAATGCAATTAAAAAATAGAAGAGTTGAATATACATTTCATCAAAGAAGATATAATGGCAAATAAGCACATGAACATACAGCCAAGATTATTAGTTATTAAGGAAATGCAATTAAGGGCACAGTGAGACACCACTTCACACCCACTAGACTGGCTATGATCAAAACGACAGACCATAACACATGCTGGTGAGGATGAAGAGAAAGTAGGACCCCCCTGCTCTGCTGGTGGTAATGGCCAGTGCTGTCAGCACTTCAGACACCAGTTTGGTAAGACAGACTCTAAAATGGCCCCTAGCAATTCCCACCTCCCATTCGTCACTCCATTTGTCATCACCTCTCCTTTAGTCTGGGCACAACAAGTGGCTTGCTTGTAACCAACAGAATATGGTAAAGGAATGTTAGCTTCCATGATTACATTTTGTAAGATTAAAACCACTCTCTTGCTAATAGACTCTCTCCCTTGCTGACTTTGATGAAGTAATCTCCTATGTTGTGAGCTGTCCTACAGAGAGGCCATGCAGCAAGAAGTGAAGTTAGACTTTGGCAGACAGACAACAAGAAACTGAGGCCACATCAGTCCAACAACCCCGTAAGGAAATAAACTCTTCCAAAGACCACATGAGCTTGAATGCAGATTCTCCAAAGATATTTGAGATAAAATCACAGTTGCAGCACTTTGACTGCTGCCTTGTGAGAGACCCTGAGCCAGAGGACCCAACTAAACCAAGCTCAGAGTCCTGACACACAAAAACTACGAGACAGTATGTTTATGTGGTTTTTAGCTACTAAATTTGCAGTTTTCCACAGCAAACAGTAACAGTAAGGCAGTTTCTTAAAAAGGTAAACCTTAGCTTACCAACCTAGCAATTCCAATCCTAGGTATATACCCAGGAGAAATGAAAACATATGTCCACAAAGACTTATACACAAATGTACTTAGCAATATTATTTATAATAACTCAAAACCAGAAATAATTCAACTATTCATCAACTGGTGAATGGGTTAACAAAATGTGACTTGTCAATTCTTCAGAATACTATTCACCAATTAAAATGATCAGCAGTGCAACATGAATGAATCTCAAAAACATTAAGCTAAGTGAAAGACACATGCAAAGACTACATATAATATGATTCCCTTTATATGAAATATTCATAAAAGGAGAATCTTATGCAACAGAAAGGTCTATGGCTGACTGGGGCTGAAGGTGGGAATGGGGCTTAACTATAAACGGACAGGAGGGATCTTTGGGGTGATGGAAGTGTTGTTAAACTGGGCTGTACTGATGGTCAACCACCTCTAAATTACTAAAACTCAGAATTGTACACCTGTAGTGGGTGAAATTATGGTATGCAAATTATACTTCAATAAAGTGTTTCTTTTAATCCTGATGGAGATCCTAGCTTAGAAAGAATTGATTTCACTCTCTGATCATTGTGTGCCTGCAACACAGACCCACATGGAACCCACAGAGTACCCTCACCAGACATCGAGAACATCCCCAGCCAGGAGGTGGGCACACCACCATCTTCCGGACCATGCTCCTTCTCCTCCACCTCTCTGCCCGGTGCCCCCACTTACCTGACTACCTAACAATTCCAGAACTCCCTTTTTAATTTCCTGTATTCCTAGAAATAAATTTAAATTGTCAGGCCCACCATGCTTTCATCTTGTCAAATTCTTTCTTCCCAAGGCAGGAGAAGACAACTGTGAGTTCTCAAAAATAATGTTGGTTGAATTTTTTAAGATTGAGGACACCTACTTCCACTCCAATCTCATCAAGTGCTGCTAGGCAGTGGCCTTATGTTCATATGAAACCCAACCCAAGACCCAAGAAAAGCAAAGCGCAGAAGCACAGATGCACATAAGATGGGAAGGCACCTTAGAAATAATGGACTCCACTCACCACCTCACTCTCCATTTAACAGTGAAGGACCAGTGCTCAAAGAGAGAAGTGATTTACAAATGTGCAACTGTATATACAGCAGCCAGAGGCCAAGCCTAATATTGCCAATTGATTAAAATATTGCCAACTGATTAAAATAATTTTGCCAAGTTGATAAAATTTAAAAATTAATATAACTGAGTCTATAAGCTTTCAGAAATGTATTAAAATTAGATATGCATAACTTACCAAAAAAAAAAAAATAGAACATCCCCAGCCAGAACTGACTCCTCTCAGACTGTGGCTTCTCGGCAGCTAAAAGGAGGGAGATCAAGGTGATATGGCTATAGACTTTGATGGAAAGAGGCAATTTCTGAGCTGAGTCTTGAAGGAAAAGTAGAAATTATAGAGCCTGAAAGGAAGACAATTTAAAGTAAAAGAAAATACAGAAAAAGAAAAAAAACAAGATATATTTGCAGAAGACTAAGTAGTTTTGGTTGAAATGTTGCAGAAAGAAGAAAATCTAAAGATGAGAACAATTAGATTCTTAACAGGTAGACTCTCTGATCATCATTATCACTCGCCTCATCGTTCAGCAAATAGTGAGAATGTGCAGCACACCATGTTACACTGTAAGGGTGAAACGTGCAACATATGTGCTCTATAGACAAGGCCTGAACATTCAGGAGTGGTAAAATTATAAAAGAATTCTCTCTGAAAATACCCATACTATTATATTTTCCCCTTATTCTCCTTACATAAACAAGGGAGAAAATGGTGAAAGAAATCTGAGCTGGTTTTCCCCACTCTAAAAGACTCCGTCCCAGAAATCAGGGGAGCAAATAAAGAGGTGCATAGTGACATGACAATCCCCTTTTTTTTAAACCCTTAGTTGAAATAGATGCATATAAGGTCAGAGATCCACTTCTAATTGTTAACTTTGCCAACCTGTATCTCTAAAGCTCTTTCGCAGGAGCACTGCTAATGGCCGATAAAACACACACTTCCACTCCAAGTAGTGGGACACGGGAAACCTAGTAACCAAGAAACAGGGGATGCTCCATGCTTTATAGACAAACAAGAATCCTATTTTTTCACAAAGTCATGATGAAAAAAGACTAGCTATTACTCAGCATTTAAAAGTAGAGTCTCACCGTCCTCTTGTCTCTTTACACTTCTCAGAGGACACAGTGATAATGAGAACATTTCCGTGGAGCAACAATCAAGTTGCTGAAATGCCTGTGCTCCAATGTCCTTGGCCTTCTATCCTGATGTCAGCAGTGTCAGGGCACGTCCTCTGCTCTAGCCAGTGTTCCAGGACTTCCCATTAGCAGTTTACATATAAAACACATGCTTTTACAAGCCCACAAATTATTTTAGGGATTCATCTATATCTGGAAAGTTAGGCAATTACAAAGGAGAGAGGAACCACACACCCATGCTACCCTTTGACTATTAAATAGAAGTACAGGGATGTTTACAGGAATTAGACCTGCCTGATATGCACAATTCAAATGAGGAAAGGCAAAAAGAGCTACAATGGAAGTAATTAGACCTCTAAGAAAAAGCTTTCAAGAATTTGAAACAGACTCCGCAATTCTCACTAGCCTTAATTGGTTTCTACGCACACATATATATCTTTTATATAGTCTTTTATATAGTCCATCTGTCTGTAGGAATACACATTCTCTTCTGTCTTGGTTAAACCTTCATTTCATTTCTTGGTTAACTACTACAAAGACATTAGAAAGTTTTGTTCTGCAGTGTTTGAATGTCACAGAGTGACTAAGTCCAACTTAAAATAGAGAAAGAACATTGTGAAAGGCTGTAAATGTGACATTCAACTTGAGGACCACAGAGGGAGCAATAATACCAAGTAAGTAAGTTTGTGTGCTAGGTATGTCCACCAACCGCTGCCATGAGATGACTTCCAAGTTCAGGTTCCTTAAGGAATTTTCCCAGGCCATCTTTTCTCTCTAGTTCATCCTTACTCATCTAAGTTAGTTCCACTCAGTAAAGTTTGTTCATGTATTTGTAAAGAGACACACCCTCTACCTTAATCATTCTAGATAGAAAAGTGACAGGAGACGGATAACTTCTGGACTTTTGGATATTCCTACGTGACTATGAATGGATAATGCTATGCCACCCTCACTTTATATATGCGAGAATGGAGGGGGAAATGTGGTAAAGAGATTCGGAATCAGGCTCCAAATGGAATTATAGCAGTTATAATTCTATTAGTATAAAAAATCATGAACATTTTCTTCTAAATAGTAAAACAGTAGCAACAATAATAGTAAAAAGTAGAAGGTTTGGGCTGAAAGCAAAACGTAGTAACTTCTTGTTCCACCGAGAGGTCCCTCCCCAGAGCTGATGTGGACTAAACTGTGTCTTGCACACAAGGTGACTGCACACTCTGAACAGGCAACGTGCTGGCTGTGGATGGGCAGATAATTGGGGATATTTTTAATAAAAGCTGCTGCTGGTGCCTTCACTCCTATCTCCCAGGGTGCCATGGGACTCCAGCGAAGAGACCATCTTCATTCTTCATGTTTATGAAAAGAGTTCAGAGCATTTCACTTACTTTCCACAAGAATTGAACTTCCAGTGCCAAACATTTAATCTGATATAGAGCCATGCAAAGACAATTTATATGTTTATTTTCTGTTGTTTCTAAAAACTGCTCCTTGTTAAAACAGCCCTAGGGTACAAGAACTATCAAACCACATTAGCAAAATACAAGAACAACAACAAGCTGCCATGATTAAAATATATATCAACTTATTGAAGCATATTTAGTTCTATCTTAATTCATCTATCATTTGAGATGCTTGGCAGTTTTAAAGTATATATGAATGTTAGCCAAACAGAGCACTTAACGCAGACAATGATAAAGTGTCTCATTTGAGGAAATCATAGGAGGGTAGCTATGCATGAAGGGGGAAAAAGATGACCAATAGCAAAAACTATTCTTACGGATCACCACTAAGGTCCTAGTATTTATCAGAGAATACCACCAGAAAGCCCTGAGTTGTCATCTTGCACCTACGCTGGGACAAAGCCCAAAACTCATACTTGTCTGAGCCTTGTCTGAGTTCCTGTAAGGCTAGGCTCAGGAAGAGTCTCTGACAGGCAGGGTCCATCTCACTAATATTTCTATTCTTCTTTCATTTATTTAACAATTATTTCTTGAGCATCTATTATGCTCAAGGTTTTGAGGGATACAAGGATACATTAGACACAGTCTGAACTGGGAGCACCCGGGCTATGCCTCCTTGTGGTAAGAATATTCTTACCCTACATACTCCTCTCCCTCACAATAACCTTCCAGAGTATTTTTCACTTTAACTGACGTTTGATCATGTTACTAACACTAAAACCATTGATCCCTGCCTCCCAATGGCCCAATGATTAGCTTGAATTGTGAACCTCCATGTCAGCTCATTATGAATACACTGTATGTAGGTTACTGTCTGTCTTTGGAAGAAGGGAAAGATGTGAAATATACACAGGATCTCTTTACACTGGAGAATCCCAGTACTATCAGGAGGAAAGCCAGAAAAAGGTATATAAAAGGTCTTCCTGTGTGCTTTGAGCTAGTTCACACGTCAATACACAGATATACATATATTTGTACATATATACACACATAAAAACATGTATATGTATATATATGTGTGTGTGTGTGTGTGTGTATAACAGACACTAAATGATCTTAGGAATGCTCACTTGGAAATAGAGAAGGAGACATATGAGTACGTAACAAAGCAGAAGAGAATTTAGAGGGGTTATTATGGGGCCACACTTCCAGAAGTTGAAGAAGCTCAACTTGAATTCTCTCCATTACTCTCTGCATTACCTGTATCTTCACATAGTGGGTTGCTACTATACAATTACTTTCACCTTTCCAGTTCCACTGACATCTTGTAAAATCTGGGCAACTGCTGATCCTAACTGGCTAGGGAGTAAGTATCTATGCCATTTCCTGACTTTAATTGAACTAAGTGTGTGAGTAACACACAAAGTCTCCTTCCCTGCCATTTGGCCTCAAGGATGGTTGGAACTGGCCTATTTAGACATGAGTATGACATTCAAGACAGCAGAGGATGGGAAAGTAAATCTCATCAACAGCCAACTGGAAGAACCTACCCAGGAGTGACCTGGGGACATTTAGGAAGTCATCCCGTAAAAATTTAACTCAAGAAGACTGTAATCCAGGTCTAATTCTCTACAAGCCAAGTGGAGACTTCTGTAAAAGTCCAGTGAAAAGTATCAGAGATATTCTGTTAAACATAGTAAAGTAGATACCAACTCTTATCTTTGCTTACTTCACAAACTTCACTAAAATTAGAATAAAGGAACTAAAAGTATAAATCCAAAGGGAAAAACAACTAGAGAGTGGGTAATAACAGACAAGAGAAGTCACCCAACTTTGCAAGATGGAGAACAGAAGAATAACTGACTTAAGTGAAATTGTGCTGCCTACAGTTGTACATAAGGAGAAGCAAGCTGATTCACCCTGTAGAACCCCAGAGGAGCTCAGGATTTGGAGTCAACAGGCATACAGAAGTCAAGATGACACAAAACACTGGTATTGGATAGTATTTGAAAGCCTAGCTAGATATGAGAGCCCCTCCCCAACTCCAAAGCAAGAAGCAACCATCCCTCCCCAACTCCTGAAGGAAATGATTATAGATCTGGAGAAGTGAACATGGAGCCTCCAGATTTAGTGATAACAGGCATAGATGAGTGTGGGGCTAAGGCCCCCAACTGACAACAAAAGGAACAGATGAAAGTCTGTAATGAAAGATGAGGCCTCCTCTACTCCTCACTCCCCACCCACTACCAGCCACGTTCCTCCACCCAGTTCCAGAGACACTGGTGGCCAGATAGGAGAGCAGAAGGTTCTTTATAGAGAAAATGGGAGTCTCCCAAGAAAATGAAAGGAGGGATGGAAGGAGGGAGGGATAGAGAAAGGAAGGAAGGAGAGAGAAGCATTCCTGATGTCTCTAATGACATTAAGGACCTACTGGTCAAAGCTAACTCTTCAATAATTAGTATATGATATATAATTAATGTCAACCCTACCTATCTTCTCAGTTAAATTTTAAGTTTCTTAACTTTAGAGCCCATTTCTCAATATAGTATCTTCTGTATAATAGTTATTTCATTAGAGTATCAGTTCAGAGGTGATTGCTTTAATCAAAAAACTCTCTTTTCATTGAGCACAATTGCTAGGCACAAATAAAAAAGGCTTTCCAGTTGATATGGAAGGGAGAAATGGCCTCCATTACTTAGAGGCTCCTCTGCCCTTTTTAATCGTCTTCCATGGGAGCCAGGGAACACAGAGTGTTGCGTGTGGTTGAGGGTGATGATAACTTTCTTTCTCCCCTGGTACCATCACCTCGTCCAGAATTCCAAATGTAAAGTAACTGTCTCAGCCCAACATGCTGCTGTGTCCATTCAGTTTACTTCTAATTCCTGTAAAGCCAGACTTCCCATGATTATGGAATTCCTTGCATTTTAAGTAACAAGAACATAGCAGCCTATGAAATTTAATATAAATACAAAGGCAAATTTAAGTGTAAGTGTAAATGGGTGTGTGCACGGGAGCACGTGCCCATACGCAGATCCTGACGTGCTTTTCCTCTGGGGGCCTAATCAACCACCACCCTTCTCAAACGTGCTCTCACTGATGTAAAGCCCTGTCCTAGCTACAGGAAATATACTGGATTATTGGAGGCCAACCAAGATTTGAGGCAGTTTTCCACTTAAATGAGTAGAACAAAACCTTGATATCAAACCCAAAATGTACTTTTTACAAATAAGCAGAAGAATGTTTAAAAAAAAAAAGTTTCCCTGGGCGTATTTCAAAAAACAGTTCATTTTTTAAATAACAAGGCAATAATATCTCAAAGTTGAATTGTGCTGATTCTTAACATATTTTAAAGCCTTGTGATGCTTGGATAAATATGGTGACTAGTTCCTCAGGCATGAATTTGTAAGTCACCAATGATGAGTCTTTGCCTTAGGACCCTGCATAAAAATGGTAAGCTAGAAATAATAACAAATCAGTGAACTTATCGTTAGGCTAAGCTGGAGACTCTTGGCATCAGAATCGAAAAAATTTCACATTAAAGCAGCAGATCACTCATGAATGTATTAATGTGTCCCCAGCACCTAGCACATGGCATGTTAATCAATACTGGGTGGATGAATGAAAAGCTAATGATTTAATTTTATTTCCCCATCACACAATCAGCTTATCTTACTATTCCTATTTGAGGACATACTTAAGGATAAAAGTCCTTCTGTACCGACAAGCACTCTGCAGAGTTCCTTCTCCCTTATGCCAGTGGTATGTCACTGCTGGGAAGGGTACACAAGTTAACTGTATAAAGACCCAGCCTAGGTACACAGGGGAGAAACAGAAATGATCAAGGATAGAATGTAAATAAGGTACTGGAAACAAGAGAATTTCAATGGGTACGGTTGCATCTGTGCTTTGCCTTTGGAAAGGAATGTACTTTATGCATTATGGAATTTCACCTGGAAGTAGCAGATTGACAACCCCAATGATACGAATGTTCTAAGGGTCTATTTTGTGCCAAGAACTGTATTAGGGATTTATATAAATCTCTCATTCAATCCTTAAATAGATTCTGTTTTAAAGAAGAATAGCATCGCTGCCTGACCTCAGTAAACTCTTCCAGATGAGAGAACTTAAGCATTAAAGGACTTTGACTGACATGTCTAGCAAATTGGTAGCAAAAGCGCAGCCAATATCTCTTAGCTCTCGTCTTTCCCATAACCTTAGATACAGTAGAGGATAGTGGGCAAGGAAATTAGGATTATAATTACCTTGAAGGTAGCTCAAGTCCTGGCTCTCTCTCTTACTGATAATGTACCATTGGGCATATTACTTAACCTTTCTGACGCTAAACTTCTTTGTTTGTAATGATACCTTGCCCTGTTATGTGATGAGGCTGTTGTGTTTCAGGATGTATGATGTACTCAGTCCAGGATCTAAAACATGGCAAATAATCGTGGAAGCTGTTCTTTCTGATGCTGGGTTTTGCATTTCTGTGCATGTTAAGTAGTCTACTGTGCTCTATGTGCATTTTCAGAGCTCTTTAAAAAGGAGACTGACTGTGTGCCCCATCCATCCCAGCCACAGCAGAGTAGAACAGAGATCCATGCCTCTCCCATAGGCAGCCGATCTCTTTCTGGCAGTAGCATCTGAACTGATCTAGTACGACAGATTTGTCCCACTAGGTCAGAAGTGTCTAACTAACCCAGTAACATCTCTTGTGTTGGGGACTTTGAACATACGAACTTTAGAGACAATCAGAAGTTGGTACCAGCTGGCATATCTCAAATACTTAGGTACCCAGAGAGGGTAGTACACAAAAGCCATTAGCAATAGAAGCCACGAGTAAACCAGTGGCTGTGAGAGCACTTATTTAGATGACACACCTTGAAGTGTCTCTGATCATCAAAACTTGAAGCATGTACATCAGTTTATTTGGTGTAAGAATGATGAGCAAGGGGACCAAGTGAACACAGCTGATAAACAGCCTAACTGCTATAATGAAGCCCATTTCCCAACCCAGGAGGATTACAGGGAAGGATATGATGTCTATGTGATTATTTAGGAAGAAAAGAGTTAATAATGAAGGGAATACATGGTCTTCTCCCTCAGAACAAAGCAAGTCATTTTTTAGGATTGTGTGTTAACACAAGAACTGCCATAACAGTCAAGTCCAACCATGAAATGGTCAACCGACCACACCAGCCACTTCCATCAGCACAGCCCCAACTGACAAATAATTTGCAAAGTGTCAGAGAAGCATTTAATTAAGCCAATATTGGAGGTTTCTGTTAGATTTGTCTATAATTATTATTTCCTTAACATAAACAAATTAGCTATAATAGCGTGTCAGATGGTGCTTTCAGTCTCCACAGGACTTCCAATTTGTAGGCTTTTCAGTTGCTGATGAATCAAAACTGCCCAGAAAACATGCTCTCAACCCCATGCATCTGCCCCTCTCATGCTCTTCTGGCCCCTCAGTATCTATTAATTTCGTTTCTTCACTGGGACAATTTTTTCATTTGACTTTAAAAAGATAATTTCACTTTCTAGAAATAGATGTAACATGGTGTCTAACAGTGGTAGAACGTCAGAAGAATCATGTGATTCCGAGAAGGTATGCATGTGTTACAAAATCTGTGTTTAAGGCAACAATGTTTCTCAATGGCTTCATGTAACTGAAAGACATGTTTTAGAATTTGAAAATATTTCCTCCCTGTCAACCAGTATAAAATAGTGAGTTGCTCCCGGCATCCAAACATAATTAATGGGGGTGTCATTCCTGTCTGTAAATATGAAAAAGCCATTCAAGTAAGAGACAGGAATAACTGAATCAGTCCCATCTGTGAAATAGGGTAAACTTGAAGTGTTCTTTCTGAATATCATGGTTTCATTCATCATCCGGACTGTTGCCACCACTGCCCATCAAAGTGGCTCAAACTGCACATGGCGAAAGGGAAGAGAAAGATACATTCAACCTCCCAGCCAGTTCGCGCTCATTTCTGCTGTATCCCATGTAGTACTGATATTTTGTTGTTTTATATTAAATCACCTGGCCCTGAAAAAGGGACTCCCTGGGCGAAACAATTCTGACAGTGATCTCAACCAATTACTTCACAGTTGCCATCAGTCTCTTATTCTAGCTCAGCAGGACGAGCTGTCCCCTATTTAAAAATGTGTAGTCTAACCTGAAGAAAAATGTTGCAATCCCAAGGTGATCTCAGAAATGTGGCTTGTGTCTCAGTGTGTTTCTGTACCAAGTGGCTCCCTATAACTGCTCGATCTCCTCCTGTACTTCCTAAAACTTACCTTCCTCTTACTGTCCTATGCCCTTCCTATAAAGCACTAGCTTTAAGATTTCTTGAAGTTTCCCAAATTTTGAAAATCCACTTTTTTTTTTTTAGAAGTCATTTGGGGGACAAACAAAATGTTATGGAGATGAAAATGAAGCTTAAGGCAAACCGATGAGAAGCACAGTGGTAGTAAGGAATGTCTTCCTTAGGCAGCAATGTCAGAGGGAGGCATCTTTAATGAATGTTCACCCAGCCCATGGGGAGCGCCATGCTCAACAAGTAACTCAGATGAAGATTCCAATGTCTTTATTCCCTTCTTAGTTCGTTTCTGAGGTATCTGATGTTCTATTCTAGGTCACAAGGACCTACTGCTTTAGAGGCAGTAATTTTTTCAGTAATCCTTCAGAAATTGGAAGTCTTCTGTCCAAATCATCAAAATCAACTGGACAGCCCTCCAGAGCCTTTATAATAACTTAACACTCCAGGGTTCTTAATTCCTCCAAGATAGAATGAACTTCTTCTCCCCTCTCTCTACCCTCAGCTATGTTCATTCAGTTATGTTCCTGGCATATTTAATATTGTAACTCAGCTGAATTTTAGAATGACCAAGGAAACAGGAAACCTCCAGAATCATTAAATGTCAACAACAACAAAAAAATAAAACACTTCCAAGTAGAGGGGTAATATCTCAACAGTAAGGTTTTCAGAACCTGGTCTTACTTACCGCCAGTCTCCTCTTCTCTGGGTATCTGTGCCACGTGAATGGCAGCCCACAAAGAACAAACACAGGCTTCCTGCCTGAACATACTACACTTTATATTAAAGTTTTTAAATAAATGAGGATTTTTTTTAATGCAGTGACATTTTCCCCAGTAAATGTTTTAATTCAATTAAGTCGGGAGGTTTATTGCTTATCTTCTGTAACTTTATTTTTTCACAACTTCCTTCCAGTCCAGGGGAAGAGCTCAGTGTCAGGCAGTATCTAAATATAATATAAAAATTCCTTCTGCCTCCATTTTGTAGCAGCTAGGGAGCAAAGCTAAAAGCCATTACTTGCTGGTTTCCAGTACAGAAAGATGTTTAAATTTAAATAAAATATTTAATATTGGGTGTTATGGCATCAAAACTCTAAGGGTTTTATAGAGGTGGGACCACATTTATCCATCATTTCAACTGTCACATTCTCTACAGATTTCCACGTGCTTCTGACTTAGCTTTGTGACAGGTTACAACCAGCATCCGAATGAGCAGCTGATTGTTTTTCATTTATCCAACTTATTCGTCATTCCCTTTACCTTTGGGAAAACATGGACTGTTGACCCAAGGCCACTCCTTACTTCAGTGCAAAGACCAATATAGCTTAAAATAAAGACAGTATTACTCAGCTTTTAGCTGCAAATTTAATTTCTTCAGTCCAGTGATCTTCATAGTCTTGACAGCCAGGCCATTTCAGAGATAAAGTCTCCCCTCTATATATCAAAACTCCTCAGTTATTTGGCACATTGAGTTTTTTAACTATTATTTTTGAAAGGATAGAGAATATGGCCGAAGTTTCCACCCTACAGAAAGAGGAAGTAGACAACTTGCACGTTTTGGATTGGAAAGAGAGATGGAGGGGGAACACAAGGGGAATCATGATCCCTAGGTTTCTGGGGAGAGACAGTGTTTAGAAAAATACCTGGGGAACCGTCAGATTTTCAAGCTGGTGGTATATATCCTCACATTACAGCACAGGAATGAGAGACCCGCAGAGATAGAAATGGGTCTGGATAGATGGTTCTGGACGACTGAACCCAAGTCCCTCTGATCTCCTGCGTCATGCTAAAGGAATCCAGATTACCTCACATGGCCATGAGTGGCTGTGGAAGCGCCTTCATCATAACGAAGGACAAAAGGGGCATCGTAGCAGAGAGACAACGAACACTCGAACACTTGATTAGATGGTGCTGCAGCCAAGCTTCGGGGTCAAACCATGCTTTCAAAGAACACAGTGGGAAAAGCCATCGTGCCTTGTCTGTGACAGAAGAGCATGCTAGAACTTCCACAAGCCCGGGCTTTGCTGCAGTGTCTGCAGTCAATGTCAGACAGAGCCTGCAGAGAAGACTACCATGTCCCTCAAACGCCCCTCCCTTGCCACCACGGTGAGGCTTTCCACCAACTCAAGCTGGGAGGCACAAAGGAGGAAAGACGCAGCAACAAACCTAGAGAACAGCTTACCCAAAGGATGTTAAGTTGAACTGAAATCGACTGCTTAAGGCCAGAACAAAGTTACCTCAAAATGGCAAGTTTTCCTTTCTCTTCTACCATCAGCAGAAACAGGGGCTTAAGGACATTTAAGAGGTTCCATTTTTGTACACTGTACCATATAAATTATGCCTACTTTTCTAGGATAGCATTTTTCATCTCAGCTTGTATTTACGCATGTTTCTATGAGATTTGATGGCCGTTATCTCCCTCAGTGAGACCTATTATGTCAGTCTGCACAGAAGCACCTCCCTCAGGTCATCAGATCCACTCATTCTGACTGACATTAATATCTTTTAAATCTGCCCAGTTTCCTTCATCACCACTGAATCTCACCACAAGATGAGAATCTCACCTGCCTTTGGATTTTTTTTTTTTCATTCCATTCACAGCCAACATAATCCCAGGCCTCTATTTCATACTTCATACACTGAATGTAAAATAATCCAATTGCACGTCTGTTCCATTACTGCCCTATGGTTTTCAGTTTTCCTGAGGATAAATCCAAGCACATTTAAATGGTGAATCATCCAGGGTCCTAGTGGGAAAGATGGCACAAATTAGTATCTCAGGTAGGCATCATAAATGACCTATTTAGATAGTTTCGGGTGTGATGGAGGGAAACCATTAGGAATAGTGGAAGGGGATTGTACTGTGGCTACGTACATCTGGCTAAGCTAGAACCACATTTTCAGAATCTCCTTCACTGTATGGTTCTGGACTTCAGTTGATTAGAAGGAAATTTTATTTTGAGATTTGCAAGGCAGAATGAGGCAGCAGCTATTACAACCTGATGGTAGGCGCTTTAGAGTGGTAAAGGGCAGATAACAGAGTACAGGTGGGTCCCGGCTTGCCCTTGCCCCAGGCCCAGCTCTTCCTCCCAACGGCAACCCAGGCTCTCTGTTACATGCAAGGCTTGTCCCCCAGCTCTCCTCCATCACCCCAGTCCACTGCTCAAAGTCACTGGCATTACAGATTGGATGATAAGCTCCCATTTGTCCACCTGTACCAGTGCTTCAGTAGGGCCAATTTATGACTTTCCTCTGATCCCCTAACTCTCCCTTACGGTACATTATTTCCCCAGCTCCTCCCACCGTTGTGAAAGGTCTTATTTCTGTAACAGTTGCCTTATTTCATAATAAATACCTATGCAGTTCTGCTCTCCTGACTCGGCAGAGCATTTAGGAAACTGGGAGTACTGGTATCCCTAGGCTGAAAGGAGAGAAGGCCGTCAGATAGAGGAAGCCTCCTTCAGATTAGGAGGGACTTGGAGCTCTGGAACAAAACTACTTCAAGGCTGTTTCACAGAAAGGTCAGTAAGGAAATAAATCCTGTGATTTTACCCTCCCCACTCCTTCTAGTCTACTGTACGGGGTTCTCGTTGGCAGAACACAACCAGAAACTCTGGGCACAGGAACCACTGATGTAATCTACACACGTTGGCCTCTGGTGCAGAGAGCAGGGGACACACTGGATCTGGAGAACATCCAGCACATGTGTCCTACATGACACATCATGGCCTGCCCCCAGCACCTCGGCTCAGTCCTTTTCCCCCCACGTACCTCACGGGCTTTCTCCTCAAATTCCATGCTACACCACTCTGAATCTCTTTTACATTTTTAAGTGTTCCGTGTTTTTACTTTCCTAAGGGAGGGCCTTTGCACATAATGTTCTCTCTGCATGTGCTATTTTTCCCTTTCTTCTTCTCCTTCACTTGGATAATTTCAAATTACCTTTTGTGTATCAACTTGATCACTTCGGTAGAGCCATCACCAGACGCCGTGGTGAAACCCTAAGTCCTTTAGGTGGGTATCTATAACCAACCGTGTTCTCCTAGTTGTATTTTATATCACAACCTGTAGTCTCCCTAGTCCATTTTATATCACATTTTATTACGATGTCTTTCCTGACAGAACATAAACCATAGCAGTAAAGGCCGTGTGTGTGTGTGCGCATGTGTGTGTCTGTGTGTGTGTCTGTACTTCTCTGTTGTAACCCAAAATATAACATTGTTCCAGGCCCTTAGTAGACACTCAGTATTTGTTAAGTGATGGAATAAATAAATGAATGAATGCAAACTGTGTTCTTACTATTCAGGCAGCTGAACAAAAACCGACCAGAGTACAACTGTACTTATAGAAGCTGAGCCTTCACCTCAATAGTGAACCGATCAGCATGTGGTGTCCATGCCCTCTCTGCACAGAGGAAAGAAGAATCACAGGGTGTGCACAGAGCCCATTCCCCTAAGAGGGAAATGGGAAATTAAAGGAGCAAACAATGACCACAGTGTCTTTAACAGCCTAGGCCCAGATTTATACTGGAATTTCTACTTCCAAGTAGGACAGACTCAGGCAACCAGATGGGCCCCTCTGCAGAAAACTATAAAACATGGACATAACACAGAAAAGCAGCCACCTGGATCTGGAGAACGTCCAGCACACGTGAAGGTACCTGAGAATGAAGGAAACAGAGCCTGCTGGGAAGCGCGCACTGACTTGGAAGGGGGAGATGGCACGCTGCCACGAGTGCGTTCCCCCGTCCATGGCCTTAACCTGGGACTAAGTGCGGCGCATACGGAACACACAGCGGGAAGAGGGGCTCACAGGGAGAATTTCTCACTCCTTCTAGTCTGAGGAACTGGAGAAGCGAAGCCAGACAATATTGAACACTGAAGACAGTATCGAAGTTCTGAAGTGATAAAAACCATAACGAGAATCCCCCAACTCTCCTATCAGTGTCTCCAACTGACCCTGAGCATGTCCAGTGTAGACCAGACTCTTGTCGCTGGAATTAAAGACAAAAGCTCTCATTTGAGACCAGCACAGACTGTAGTTCAAATCCAGCCAAGCCAATTACCTGCTGAAAAGAAAATGACCCTCATCACAGAAAAGTAACAGAATCAGAATCCAGAATCTTCACAACTAAACCTTTATAGTATCTTGAACACCATCCAGACTTATCCAATGTAAGAAAAGCCAAGAAAATATGATGCATTGTCAGCAGAGAAGGAAGAAAAGTCACATCTGACCCAGAGATAAACAAATGCTGGACCTAACATACAAGGATTTTAAGATGGCTCTTATAATTATCACCAATTAACGAAAACAAAACTTTTGGTGAATCAAAGTATCAGTAAAGAAATAGAAAATATTGAGGGAAAAAAACAGTCTTATCAACCAATTAGATGGTATTAAAAGGTCTAACATACATGGAATTGATAAATCAGTAGAAGAGAAAGAATAAGGCAGAAAAAAATTTTAAATAACAGTTGAAAATTTCCCAATTTGATGAAATACAAATTTTTTTCAAAATGAAGATATTAAATGTCAAGCAAAATAAACACAAAAAACCTCTAATGAGGCTCATCATAGTCCAAGTGATGAAAGCCAAGGATTAGGAGCAACTCTTGAAAAAAGCAGCATATAAAACACAAGGGAACAATGATCCAATTCATGGCTGATTTCTCATCAGAAACCATGACGAGAGAGAAGATCTCTAGTTCTGAAAACATCTTCTTTGGTCCAACTAGGATTCGAGGATGTCTTTATCCTAGATATTCGTGGTATTTTCCTTCAAGAAGGAAGGCAAATTAAAGATATTTTCAAATAAAAGAAAACTAAGAAGACACTGCTAGTATATAATAAATGCTGAAGGAAATTACTCCTGTCATGGGAAAGTGATATTGAGTGGAAACTTGGATCCTCTGAAAATAATAAAAACCAAGAGCTGAATTCTGCCAGCAACCTGAATGAACAAGAAAACAGATTCCCCTGGTATCTCCAGAGCGGCTACAGCCCTGCCAACACCTTGATTCCTGACACCAAGTGAGATAATAAATGAGTTGTTTTAAGCTGCCAGTTTGTGATCACTTGTTACAGTAGCAATCGAAAACCAACAGAGGAGCTCTTGGATAAATATTAATCCCCCATGTTTTGAAAGGCTAATTCTGAGGTGACAGCTACACCAGTTTTCAAAGGGTCCCCAACAGAACGGAGTCCCAGTTTTCTACAGTGGTAACCAGTCCAATGATGCTACTCAGGAGAGGCCTTCCCTCCTTTCTTGATTTAGTCTTCCTAATCCCCCATCTCTGGGTCTCTGGAAGCACATTCTAAACTCAGCGACCTGTGATCCAGGCCTTTCTCAGGTTCTGCTTTTGGGGGGGACCCAGACTCAGACAGCTCTAGGGATTGCCCTGGTCAGGAGATGCTGAGGTTGGGAGAGTTCTCAGGTTAGAATTCTTGGTTATTGTGAGTGACTCTCAGGTCACGCGGCAATCAGGACCGGTGGGGTGGTGATCAGAGCCGGCTGCAGAAAACCACAACTCTAACACGCTAACCCGCGGTGGACTCGGGCAAGTTACAGGCTAAAGTGGAGCACTGGCTTATGAGGTCGGGATACCACTTGAAAGGTCTGGGGTCAATGGTAATTATAAGGTCTGTAGAATTGGCTGTGCTTGATTAACTGCTTTTAGAGTCTTTTTTAAAATGAAGCAGGTTTGGGTTATTCGACTCAATTCAAGGCAAACTGTGAAAGTCAGAAAGCCTCACAGCAGCACTTAAACCCATCTGCAGGTCCAAGTTGTCGGGAAAACATGCTCAGGCACTGATGGTGCTGGCAGGACACCTGTAAGGAGACTGACGTGCAGCCCCAGCTGGACTCCTGCCTCAAAAGCCGGGGCCCTAATTGAGAAAGAGTGAGACCCTGATACCTGGGAAAGATTCATTTGCATCAAAGAACCTGAGGAAGTTGAACCCTCAGGCCAGTAGTAGCAGATCTCGCCTTCTTGACTGAGAGCAAACTTCCCTTGCCTGGACACCTTGCAAAGACCTCCCCTCAGACAGGTGCCTCATAAGATAGAGCACTTTCCATCCCCATCTGTAGATCAGCCAGCTCTAATGCAGTTTACCTCTCTTGTAAAACATTTTTGCAAACTTTGAGAAGCACTTAACAATATATCCTTACTGCAGCACAGGGAAACATGGCCATTATTTTACAACTTTAAATGGAGTATGATTTATAAAACTACTGGAACACTATGTTGTACACCTGAAGCTAATGTTGTCAACTATACTTCACTAAAAAAGCAGCTAACATACTTCATTTTGAATTCCTATGAACCTAAGAAGATACACCTTTGAAAAAGAATTTTAATTGTTTTCTAAAGAAAAAACATCAAGGAGAAACAGAAAAGTAATAAGAATGTAAGTACTAGTATAATTTAAGATAAGTTATGTGTTATATCTTCATAAACATTAGTGTTTATTTCTTACCATTTCTTTAGTCAGGAAATGCTATTTAATTTTTTGAGTACTTCCAATGTAATGCCAATATTTGAATGCAGAACTTGAGACCAAAAAAAAAAAATGAACACAAGGCTGTCAGTTTTGGTTTGCTTACATTGCTAAAGCATGTTAGAGAAAATTTTTTAAATGAGAGAAGGTGTAAGTTTAACAGGCAGTGAAGCAAACTTGGCCCCTCAGTCAATTGAGCACATTTAACAAGTAAATCTTGGTAATTCCTTTGTCAACAAGTCAATGTTACTGAATTCAGTATGACAACATGTAAATAAGTGACATGTCTGTCTGTGAGAAATACGGCACAATGAAATGAAATACTGCAGAGCTAGAGAAAATGAAGTTCAAATCATACTGTTCCTTTATAAGTTGTATGAACTTTGCTAAGTCACTTTCTCTGAATGTAACCTTCTGATTCCAAAACATTAACATAAAAATGCATATATCAGAGGGTTAAATTATATAGTACATGTAAATATAGGAACATATACTGGAGAAATATAAAATAAGACAAATCCTCCTGTCAATCAAGAAAACTCACGAAAGTAAAATAGTTTTGTTATCAAATGAACATTAAGCTGTAATGTGATGTGCATCATAGTCTGCTAAGCGATTGCAGAGACAGAAAGAAATCTTCCCCTTTTATGTGCCAAGCAGATACAGTCCATCACACACATGTTCTCAAAATCAACCGTAACTAGTCCTCAAGTAAGATGACTTGACAGCACCACTTGTCACACACAGGTCATCCTAAGTTCACCTGGTAACTATGGTGACAGCGTTTGCTGATTAGCTTTAGCCAAAGGAAAAATAAACCTCTTATGCCTTAGTGATGGGAGGTAGCTTTACCACTTGGAGTAACGGGTCCACTAAAGTTAGGCTCTGACTCTCTGACAGACACAAGGAGATAGGGGTGCGATCTTCCATGACGATAACATTTTAAAGAAATGGCTCCCAGGTCCTTAAGACATTCCTGGAACAATCTAAATTACATTACCTATCATCAAGTAAGCATGTTTTTCACTTCCTCTCAAAACTAAGACTGGTACATGAAGTCTCCAAATGTTTGTTTCTTCTGTCCTATTAAGTAGCAGTAAAAATAAATACGCAAAAGAACTGAATATGTTCTCAATGTTTTCAGTGTTACAATTCATTCGTGTGAATTAAAAATATTGCCTGCCATATCAGCAAAGAAAGGATGCTTCCACCATCAAGACCTCAGCCTCTACCGCTGACCCAACAGTGAGCCAGCTAGAACTCAGGATGGAGACAAGACAAGCAGGCAGCCCGGCCTCTGCCACCACCCCCACTGGTGCACCCTGAGGGAACTCAGGACGCGAAAGCGCAGGATACTGGCCCTAGACAGCCCGGTGCTCAACAAAGGAACGATTTCAATGAACCTAGACTTTTGCACCTTCCCATACAAAAACAAAAACAAAAACAAAAGCATTAAATTCCTTAAATTGAGATATCTGGTTTTCTCTAACAGCAATATTTTAATGTTCTTACCACCTGGTTTTTGTTGCAAAAACTCCTATATATCCTGGCTCTCCCCCTGGCCCTTTGGAGCAGCCCCTCAGAGCTAGCTGAGAGGCTGGATGTTGGCCTTAAATCCTTAGAAGTGTCTGCTTAATAAAACGTAACTCCCAACTTTTAGGTTGTGCATTTTTTTTTCAGTCAACACATGCAATAAAGATTACTCCACATTAATGCCCAAACAGAAACACTGAAGCAGGAATTTAACTGTAACAATTTTAAAGGCCCAAAACATTTAACAGAGCTTGGAAACCCAGTGGCTCCACTTCAGGAGATTAAATAGCCAAAAAATATTTCTCTGTGCAGTTTGCAGCTCTGATAAGACTATGAGGTAGACACTAATGGCATTAAACGGCTGCAGAAGGAAGTACCTGAAGGTTCGGGGACCGTTCTTTGACTCTGGAAGGACACGCTTCACAGCGGGCACTTACACAGTCACGACACGGGGGCCTACCTGTCTCTCACACAGTGTCGTCCCATGACTTCACGTCTGGTTGACAAACCCATCTTGGTCCACTTCCTGAGAAGAAAAAACAAAAACTACTGAGGTAGAAGTAAATTCCAGGTTTAGACAGGACTACAGCCAGTATAGTCATATGTTTATACAGATCCTCCTTAACACCTGGAGAGAAAAGACAGGGGCGGCCCCAATTGTCAAGTTTAGCACTTGGAGGACAATTGCTGAGCAGGACGGGAACAGGCTGAATCCTGCCGCTCTGACAGTTTGCTGGAGGCATGAAAATGTCAATTCAAATGAAGGGGCAGACTCCACATTCCTTAAAATGACAAGTAAATTCAGGCACATAGTGAAAGATAGTATTGCTTGTCATTCTCTAGTTTACAAATACCTTAATAAGTTGTGGTAACAAAGAAGAAAACATAGCCTTTAAAAAAACTTCACAAGGAGTAGCTGACAAATGGACAGTCACTCATGAAAGAGATTGACACACTTCTGAGTAAAAGATTATGTAGAAAATATTAAGATCTAAAAGATTTAAATATCCTGGTCACAAAGCATAATCTAATGTTCCTATATTAAGTTCCTTTATCCAACAGTTAGAGTACACTCTCCATAAACATCTGTGAAATACATTTAAAAAACTGCCTAGCACAACTCAAAGCACAGGCCAACAAACAGCACAGGGCATTATCTTAGGACAACTTTCTTTGACCACAATGAAACAAAATGATAAATACCATAAAATATTAGAACCCCCAAAATATTTGTTTATGTTTAAAATCATTCTTCTGTAAAATTCATAGATCAAAGAAGAAACTACAATGGAAATAAAACAGACCTCTGTGAGGGAAAGAGACAAAACACAAAATATAAAATGAAAAAGGGAAACTGGCTAGCAAGTAAAACAATTAAAAAATAATAAAAATATAGTTGTTAGAAGACACCCTTGGGAGTTTCAGGTAAAATCTGAAACTGGAGGGCAAGGAGAGACCAGAGGAAGAGGCGGACCGCTCCAAATTGGCAGGGGGCAGTTTTAATAAGCAAGGGAGCTAATTTACAGCGCTCATCTTGGGCGGCCATAGGACAAGCAGACCTCCACACCTGCCCACCGCTATCTTAAGAATGTATACAGAGGTCCTAATCAGGTTCCATCACATAATTCAGTTCAGATGGACTCAATAACCTTTACTCTCTCAAGGTTACGTCCTTGAAACCGGGTCCCACTGTGGAAACACTGGGCTGAATGTGTTTTCTTAGACGGGAGGGGGTGAGGAACCACCAATTGCCAGGGTCCAGCTCACATGACTTCCTCCAACAATAGTCAGCTGGACTCTAATCAAGATGACGATCAAGATTAAACAGATAAATTACTCAAAAATTATTAAAAGCCAACACTGTTGCAAAAGAAATAGAAAACTTAAGTTTTAAAGGTATCAAAATAATAATTGAAACCCTCCCCAAAAAATGTTTGTAGGTGATTATTCTCAAATATTCAATGTCAAGTTTCCTAATGTAAGGTAAGCAACTACTGCTGTTTCCCTCAGCCTCTGTTGGGCTGAAACCCACAGGCCTCCGAGGCTTGTAGCTGCCCAGCCTCGAGACTGAAGAGCCTGAAACAGTGACCAAGACATCGACGGTTTACTGGACAGGGGAACCTTACCTGTCTGAAACAAAAGGTCCTGGAGTGACATCCCACTGTGCACGGCACCCCACAGGCAAGGCACTGCTGCAATGTTCCCGACTCGAGGGAGAACGAAGCTACCATTTATAGGAGGAACTGACGTCCGGTTGGCTCATCAGTTACCAGGGAAACCAGCAGCTGAGGCAGGGGGCAAGCACCTAGGAAGCCACTGATTAAGCCCCATAATTAGGAGGATTGGATAGTCATGTGAGTGAGGCAGGCACTGGTCAAGCAGGGGATGTACAGGGAGCACAACCACAGCCACCTTGAGTGGCCTGACCATACAGCCTGAAAAGAAAAGTGCAGTCGGTGGCAGGGAGCATACAAACATATTTTGTAACAAACGTATGTCACAGGTAATTGCTTCTAACTGAAAATATTATTGACAATTTTCCATTTGGAGTTGAGTTTATCTATGACCAGAAATATTTCCATAACAAGCTACAGACAGACTGGGGCAAATCTCCTTGAGTTTGGAAATAAATGTCCAACAATCTACATAAAAAATAAATTTTACACTGCAAAGGTAAAGATGTAATAAAACTGAGTTACAATTAATTGATATATACAATATGAAAACTAGCACACCAGTTGACTAGGTTTTATGGATTGGCTGAGCACACAGCACCCATTCAAGGCATTTCTCCTTTGGGGATAAAACACCCTGCACTCTGACCAGCTAACTTACAAATGGACTTCAGAAAAGACACCCAGTCGTCTTCAGATCAGTGAAGGCTCCCAGGTCTGCAGCCCCCAGTTCCCTAGGTTGATACACCTATGCCATTTTAATAACCCAGAACTGTTAAGAAGGAACCTAATTATTTTCTAAGAAATAGATCTGACTAAAGCAACAGATAGTCAACTACAATTGAAAAATAGGCCTCTCCTAAGCTACTCCTTAAAGCAAAGTGTGGTTCCCAAGCCAGTAACACCGATGTCAGCTCCCCCGGGAAGCTGTGATAAATGGAAGTTTCAGGGCTCCCCCCTAGATTTACTAAATCGGAAACTCTGGGGGCAGGGCACAGCAATCTGGGCTTTAACAAACCATCCAGGTGATTCTGACATACGCTCAAGTTTGCAAACCACTGGCCTGAAGGTCGACTCCAAGAAGCAGCTACTAAAGATGTCTGTAAAGCAGATTTGTCAAACAATGTTGTTTTCTACAGTGTGCCTGAGTTTACCTGTCATTTCAAGGAGTAGCCTGCACCCTGATTTGAGTTATACTTTTCATGCCTCCAGCAAACTGTCAGACTGACAGCACACAGCCCGCTGAGGCTCCTGTCATGCTCGGCAGTACCTCCAAATGCTGATACCCTAGCAAGTCAGGATGCCCTGCTCTCCTTCTGCAGACATTAAAACAACAAATGCCCAAGCCCCACTGCCAGCAATTCTGATTTAAAAGATCTGAAATAAGGTCTTGGTGTCAGTATTTTTAACCTCCCCCCACAGCACGCCACATGGTCAGGCCATTCAAGATGGCTGGTTCTCTTGCTCTTTGTACATCCCCTGCCTCACTCATGGCTATCTAATCATCTTAATTATAAGGCTTAATTAGTAACTGCCCACTGCTTGCCCCTTCCCCGCTCTCTGGTTTCCCTGGTAACTGATGAGCCAACCTGACTTCAGCTTCCCCTATAAATGGTAGCCTCCTTCTCCCGGAGAAAGGAAGGTGGCTGCCATGTCCTGTTTGCCTACTGCTGTACACGGTGGGGTGTGGCGCCAGGACTCTTTGTTTTGGACATGTAAGATCCCTGGTCTACTAACCGCTGATGTCTCTGTTGCTGACTCCGCGCTCTTTCTTCGGTCTTGAAGCTGGGCAACCACAAGGCTTGCAGCTCAACACGTGCCCGCATGTGAAAGCGCGTGCACGCGCACACACCCCCTAATTATAGGCAGGATTGAATACCACTGCCCTTTGAAAACACTGCTGAATAAAGGGTACATTCTCCTATTTTTTTTAACATTTATTTTTTATTTAATTTTGGGGGGAGATCATTGGGTCTATTTATTTACTTTTTCTTAATGGAGGTACTGGGGATTGAACCCACACACTCTTAGTGCTTAGCATGCACTCTACCACTTGAGCTACACCCTCCCTCCTATATAAAGGTTAAAGAATCCAAATAAATCTTCATGATAATCTGTGTGAGAAAGATATAAACATTTCTGATGCTAAGTACTTGGCCCATGTTGTTTTTCTACATTTTTTTTTGCTCCACTTCCTCTTCATTTTCAACACTAACTAGATAGAGGCAAAAATAAAAGAAAGGAAATAATTAGGAGCATGAAGTGCCACACCACCATGTCTCACTGTTGTAACTCTTATAAACAAATCTGCACTCCAGGGAAAGCATCAAACATGAGTCATTACCAAGGGCCAGAACGTCGGTTGGCATGGCGACTGTTGAAGACTGGGGACCACATAGAAAATAACGTCTCACCAGAAGACTTTCAAATGAGGCTTGTGCTCCCTGTTCCTTGCATGACAACATTCCCTGCTGCCAACAGCAGCCCACTCTCAGGGTCACCTCCAGAAATGCTTCTGTATTTGAAAGCAGAGTGTCCCATTTTGCAAATGCTGTCACATTCATCACTTCCTAATGCTCTGAAATCTCCACAGGAAAGGACCTTCCCAACATAGAAATCTAACTTTAGCCTCTTCCCCTCTCACAAGTAGACATACTGGCCCACTGAGATGGCAGTATCTCTACTGTGGGATTACACGGTGCCAAATCAGCGCGGTGGTCACAGTCCTATTCAGAAGTCATCTGGAAACACATTTTGTCAAGGTTGTTGTTCTACTCAGTCATAGACTTGGTATGCTATCACAGTTCCCAGAGACGCAACCAAAATTTTGCTCTCACTTTCCATCGCTGCTGCTCTTCCCATCACTGTCTTTCTACCTATCACCCCACCAAGGTTTGTTGGCTTTGAAAACTCATAGCCCCGAGAAAATAATATTAAAGTATTTAAGAGTCAAAGTATATTCAGTGGATCACAATGAAATATTGACATGCTAAATTTTGAAAGATGGGATACACGATGTGACAAATAAAATACAATCAAGAACAGAAGGAAATCTCTTTAACACAATAAAGGGAATCTACCAGAACCTACAGTAAGCATCATACTTCATGAAAGAAAGTGTGAAGAATTCCCATTCTTTATAGGGAAAAAAAAAATGCCTGCTACTACTTTTACTTTTCAATATTGTGCTTAATGTCTTAATAATTCAGTAATAAAAGAAAAGAGGAGATTAATATCAGAAAGGAAAGGTAAAAATTGTCATTAGTTTTAAATAATGAATTATAACTTACAAAAAAGACAAATAAGAAGGCAATTAACTCTAGTTAGAATTTATTAAGGAGACTTCATATAGATGTTAACCCTAATATTAATATCAATAACTGTCCTGCTAGTTATCAATATCTTGTTATAAAATTCAATATTTTAAGTTTTCTTTTTTAATTTTTTTATTTGAACTAATTATATATTCACCAAAAGTTATAAAAATAGTACAGCCAGGTTCCATGTGCTCTTCACTTGGTTTTTTGCCCAATGATTTCCTTCTAGACTGAAAGTATTATACCAAAGCAAGGAAACTGATATTGGTACACCGTGTGTGTGTTCCTATGTCATGTTATCCCACGTGTAGAGTCAGGTAACCACCCTACAACTCATACCTATCCCCTTTTCTCCTCACCATCCCTAACCCTTCACAGTAATTGATTTGTTCTCCATCTCTGTAATTTTGTCATGACAAGAATGTTAAGTACATGGAATCATACAGCTGTAGCATGTGACTTTTTTAAGGTGTTTTTTTTTTCTCCTGTTCAGCATAATACCCTCGATAAAAACTGGATGTTTTGAATATTATGTGATAACCCTGGAAATCACTCTTCCCCCTCCATGGAGTCTGTTTATGCAGCTTGATGTAGACACTAGCTTTTTGTTTGTTTCATAACTTCTCTAAACTATTTTGGTTAAACTGTGCTTTTTTGTTGTTGTATGTGGTCTCTGAAAGAAGCAGTTCATTTAGCCTGGGTTTAGCTAGTATTTTGACAGATTTCCTTGAATTTCAGGAGCCAGCTGAGAGAGATAAGAGAGAAAGAAAAGAAAGAGAAAGAGAAAAAAGAAGAAGGTGGAGGAGGAGGAAGAGGAGGAGATGGAGAAGAAGTAGAAAAAGAGGAAGAAATAAATGAAACCCTCTCCCAGTTTTTGCAGATTGGCTCCGTGCTAGGCACTCCTTCATTGCTTAGCCAGGCTATTTACAGCCCTGCCTTAGCCTTCACTTCCTGGTTTGTTTACCTACCATAGGACATTTGGGTTCTTCCACTTTGGGGTTTTTGGTACTCAGGCCTTTTTTAAAAAGTCAAATTCATAGAAATAGATAGTTGACTAGTAGTTGCCAGAGGCTAAGGGTGGGAAAAATAGGGAGATGTTGATCAAAAGGTACAAATTGCCATTTATAAGATGAATAAGTCCTGGATATACTAATGTACCGCACAGTGCCTATAGTTAACAATACTGTTAACAAACTGGAAGTAGACTCACAGGCATAGAAAACAAACTATGGTTACCAAACAGGAAAAGGGCTGGGGTTGGGGGGATGAATTAGGAGTTTGGGATTAACATATATACACTACTATACATAAAATAGATAAACAAGGATCTGCCATGTAGCACAGGAAACTATATTTAATATCTTATAATAACCTATAATGAAAAAAATCTGAAAAAGAATACATATATGTATATGTATAACTGAATCACTTTGCTGTACACCTGAAACTAACACAACGTTGTAAAACAACTACACTTCAATAAAAATTGATTAAATAAAATAAATAAATAAATAAATATATATATATTTATTTATATATATAAATTTATTTATATATATATATATATATATATATATAAAATAATTCCAGGTTGCTAGGAGATTAGATCTTAAGTCCTACCAACAAATAAGCAGTGGTAATTTTGTGAGGGAACAGAGATGTTAACTAACCCTACTGTGGTAGTCATTTAAAATACATAAGTGTCTCAAATTATTGTGATGCACACTTTAAACTATCTCAATAAATGAATAAATAACTAATAAATAAATAACTACATAAAATAACACAGATCTCTGGGCCTCAAAAAAAGTGTAATGGGATAAGCAAATATATTTAATTAAAAAAAAAGTTAAATTGGAAAGTGGATCTCCAAATATGTTATTATAGAGACATCCAAAGTAGGGTGACTCTGAAAAGCTTTGAAAGTGAAAGCCTTAGAAGGTAGATCATTTTGATTATAATTAACCAAAATCACAGTGTTTTCTGTATACAAATAGAAATCAATTTAGAAAGAGTACTAAAAGGAGAGGAGATCTAAATTAAAATTTATGCATTTGAAAATATACAAGGAAAATGAGCCAAAAGGCAAATTGAAAACTGGGAAAAATCATTGCCAACACATATGAAGACTAATACCCAATAGAAAAAAAATTTTTCAAGCAGATGATAGAAATGCAAATATAAATGGATCTTAATACTTGAGAAGATGCTCATGTTATTCAGAATTTAAAAATGTAAATTAGTTTTGCAATGAGATGCTATCTTTCATCCATCAAAGTGACAAAGATAAAAAGGTTTGGTAACAGAATTACTGGAAAGTGTAAAAATTTTGCTTTTAGTTCATAAGTATAAAGCATAAAATTACATTTTAGTTTTTACAGAAATCCCATTAATTTATTTATATTTGTAAAAGTTTTTTTAGATACTATAAGATCTGTAGAGGTCCAGGCCATCTTGCTTAAAACCTATTTTCATGTCAGTTGCATATTAATTATTTTGTGCTTTAACTTGAATGTTTGTTTATCACCATCATATTATACTATACCCCAAATTTGCAAATCTGGGCTATAGTCTCAAAAGAGATTCATTGAAACAGTAGTACGATTACCATAATCCAAGAGGAAAATGTGAAATATACTGAAATTAGTAAAACTTTGATTATGGCAATTGCCCACAGGTAGCCACAAATGCACAAAAGGAAAGTACAAATAGAAAGTGAAATAATGACTATGAGAAAATCTGATTTTATTTGGATGAGCAATCCATTTTGTCTTTTTCAATGTGACACTGTACAAAACATTATCAAGTAGCATTACGAAGCCACTGAACTTCACATATCATTCTAAGACAAAACAGTAACTTTGCTAGCAAGCAGATTGATCTTATCTCAGAATGAGTGCAAAATAATCCTTTCCAGTATCAAATTCATTCATTTCATGACAAAGAGACTAAAGATACAGAAGCATCATTCAAAGATGCACCCTTTCTGGAAAATACAAATTTAAGTCTCCATATTGCCAAGAAGATAGCCAAACTGAGCACAAAATGAATGACTACTGTGTGCAGACAGAAAATAGAAAGAGCTATATATAGGCGTCCTTTCAAAGGATCCTCCTGGATGTAACACAACATCAGTGATATTCAATGTATGTGAGCAGTGACTACTGCTCTGTTCATGGTGACAGACACTTAACTTTACAATTGTTTGACAAAGTGTATGAACTTGCTCCTGGTGTTTGTGCAGTATTTATGAGAAACTTTTTCTGTTATCCTCTTAAGACATTTACTCTGAAAAAAACATGTATTATATAAAAGACTTCATTTCAAGGAAGTATTTCCTGAGCTGTGATAGAGACTGGAAAGCTAGAACTATATGTGCAACCTGGAGAGGTTTCACTGTAATGAAAGGATGCTCCCGGATGCCAGTTCACATGGTGCTTCATGCATAGAGAATGGTTAAGGGGTCAACCACATGCCTTCTGGCCTTGACATTTGGTTGAAAAACAGTGAAAATTATGAATACATTAAGTGAAGCTACTGTATCATTTCTTCAATCTGATATCTGAAGAAATATTCAGTAATTGTAGAGCTTGTTTTTCACAGTGAAATATACTTTCTGTTCAGGTCAAAGATACAATTTGCTGAGCACTTTCTAGGTACCAGACATTCTACTTGTCTTATTTAATTCTGTCTTATTTATTTCTCACCCTGAACCCTATGTGGAAGGTATTGTTCCTATTTTAAGTAAGGCAATAAAGGCTTAGAAAAGTTAAGTAACTGATACTTTGCTTTCTAAATTCTAACTTAAGACTTAAAAGATCTTTTTATGAAACTGGTAGTACTTTATGTAATGATAAATAGATCAAAAAGCTCTTTTCCAGTTGAAACAGTCTTCTACAATATCTAAGAGGGAAAGACTGACAATTTATCTCACAGACAGATGATAAGTAGATTACAAAGAGAATGAGAGAGCAGAGAGAGAGAGAGAAAAATTCTGCTCCCTATAACAAAGGAATACACTTATAATTCTGAGCATACACTAAAATTTTTTTAAATTGACAATGTAAATCCTGACAAAAAGTAAATATCAAGTGAATTTAAGATAATTAATATCATTTATATAATCCCCACCACATCACAATTAACCAGAAGGCAATAAAAATGTACAACAAATACTTCATGTGCTGGAAAATTTCAAACACATTTCAAATAAAGAAATTATGAGTAAGTAAAAGATATTTAGACCTAAAGGATAAAAAAATTATAAAATACAACTTCTGTGATATAGTAAAGTGGCTATGTAGCTTTTATTCTTATAATGGAAAAAAGCCTGAAAATAAACAACTTAAGCATCCAAATTAAGAAATTATCAAAAGAACATTTTAATAATCTGTATGTAGTAGATTAAAGATGGCCACAAATTCATTTATATTCTTCCTACACTGGGGGTGAGTGGTTGTCTGTGTCCCAGTCCTTTCATCCTGAGCTGGTTCTTACAACTTTGGGTCATTAGAATAATGTAGAAATAAATATATGTCAGTTTCAAATCTTGGAGGCATCAGAAGCCATGTAGGAAGTTCAGCTACCTTGCTGGAGAGACCACACGGAGAGGACCTAGGACTATATGGAAAGAGAAGCTCAGCCGAGCTCAGCATTCCAGTCGTCTTGTTGCACCTCTAGAAAATACCAGCCTCCAACTGAATAAAGTGACCCCAGACATCACCACCCGGAGAAAAAGAATAATCCAGCCAAGCCCTCCCCTAATTCCTGACCCCCAGACTCAAGCGCAAGCTAAATGATTGTTAAACCTAAAGCTAAGATTTAGGGTGATTTGTTATACAGAAGGAAGTAATTGTAACAGAAATTGGTTCCTGGAAGTGCTACTATAACAAAAAGCTAAAACACGTGGCAACAGCTTTAGGAACCAGCTACAGGTAGAAGCTGGGAGGGCTTTGCGGGCACGACTGATGGCAGATGGGAGGCACTGAGGCGGTGCCAGTGAGGACTGAAAGGAAATGGGAAGAGACATTAACCTCTAGAGTAACTACCTCCTCAACTTTTTAGTCTGATAATCCTTTGCCCAGTCAGTTTCCTGAGAAACATTTTTCTCGCCCACCATTCTCTTCACCCTGCCTGACAAACCTGCAACCCAGCTTTGTGCATGGATGGGACAGCCTACTCTTCTCTTCAGAGGGGTTTGGCTTCTTTGCCTTCTGTTGGCTATTAATAGTTTGAAACTCAAAAACAGCCACATAGCCTATTAGTGTTAATACTTAATCCTCATTCCTCATGTTTCCACAAAGTCAGAAACAATCTGTACACTACTGACCAGGAGGGGACAGTCTGACTCTCCCCTGCCCCTCTTCATCCCTTCCCATGGAGGAGGAGGTGATGTGATGGGTTGGTAAGTTCGACAGAAGAACTCAGCTTAGACCCTCTAGAGTTGCTCCTTCCTGTCCTGCCTGGAAAGACTGTTGTGTGGTAAGCCTAACTGGGAAGGCTATGCCATTCAGCTGTTATGAATTTCTCATTTACTTCTAAACCACGGTGGGGACAAGGACAATATTTATATCCCATTCCTCCCAAAATTCAAAACTTCTAAGAGGTTTACCTTGTGTTAGCTACAGCAAACGTTTCATTTGATTGAATCTATAGCCACTCATTCACATTCTAGAGCAGAAATTTTTAAACATATAAGCTCACAGGATCTTGGAGCATCATGAAAATATTCTTGTATCCTTTTGTGTTTTGGGGAGAGGGTCAGTAGACCACTCTCATCAGATTTTCCAAGCAGGCCATAAACTAACTCTAGTTTAAGGACTACTTACTGCTCTTGAAACATTCCACTGAGCTCCTGTTCCCTCCACGCACCTTGTTCTTAATGAACTGCAGAAGTAAAGCATCCTTTCCTTGCGCAGAGTATTCTCAGACTGGTGTTTGCTTTCAAGGATCTTAATTCTGCAATATCGTGTACCTCAAAGTCAAGAAAAAAGGCAGGCACAATGGGAAGAAGGTAAGATCATCCTCACAAAAACTAAATATGGAAATAACCTACTACAGTCTACACGCCCCCAAGAACAGAGGTGTTTCAAATTCACACTTTTTCAGACATTAGAGAGGTAATACAATGCATATATTCTATGTCACCCAGCGCCCCTAACAGCGCATGGAGCAGTGTTCCATGATCAAACATGTAATTATTACTGCAGCAAAACATGAATATTCACACCAAAGTAGGAGAGACTATAAATAATGTCATCTCAGTGTAGTCAGGTTTTTCTATAAAATGTGTTATGAAATACTAGTTTTTCGGTGATTTTGGGGGACATGTGGTTAAGGAACTGTGAACCTATAACTAAACATCATCATGTCCTTCCTTTAACCTCCCCTTGTCCAAGACTAAATAATTCTAGTTTCTTAAATACTTCTTTGAAAGTCTGTTTTTCACCATCTTTAATTATCCGCATAGCTGTCCTTCTTCTGCATAATCTGGCAAGCAATAGATTCAAGAACACTGTATGTTACTACGCAGTGGGGTCTGAAGGGAAGATTACTTTTGTCTTCCACTTACACAGGGTTCGTAACTAAGTCTTATTCCACGCACTCAAAGTTAGTAACTAACACTTGGGCAACTCAGTGTGTGATTTCAGTTCTTTCTTTGCCCACATGGAGAATAAGCATCCTGTACAGTCTCAGGGCTTCTCATGCCACAGGACTGCTCTTCCCCAGAAGGGGTCTACGGCTAGAATCCGTTTCAACTCAAATCACTTCGGTGAGTGTTTATTGCTAATTTGCTTTATCTCTAATAAACTGCTTAGAGTCCGTCAGGGAAAATATTTACGTGTACATGTAATACCTGTAGAAGCCACTAAGGACAACATAAGCAAGTGTGGAATAATATGGTCAGTTCCTTAGGCGGGGATACATAGGGAATTTAAATAAAGAAAAGAAAATTAAGACGCCATGGCACTCTGGCTGAGGAATATGAATTTTGTTATAGCCTAGGCCATCTCAGGGAAAAACAAAAAAATAGATGGCATTTATAATCAGGGGGCCAACCTATTTTTTCAGTCTTTCCTCCATTGAGTATTCGTGGGCCTTCAGTCCAAAATTCTTACTGGATCTCAACTCTTCTTCAAAATTCTGATCAGATTATTTTTTAATCTGTATTAGATTCTATTGAGCACAGTACTAGACATCTCAGTAAACCCGAAATAAATGGTAGCAATTATTATCAATAAAGCGTTGCATTTCTAAGGGTGTTATCAAGAGACAAAAAGTTGTAATACAACAGAAAAGAGCTTAAATGATGTATTACTTTATGATTCAAAAAGAAAGTTTCAAAAGGACATACATAATATATTAACTTTGAAACACACAGAAAATTAGAAATTGTGGGATTGCATTCACATGGACAGTATTTTAGTAGTTAACCTAAAATGTGAAGTTTCAATAATATTGAGGGCTGCCCCACTAGAGTTAATTGTATCCAGAGTCTGGGAAAAATATTTAAGCTGAAAAAAAATATATATATATATGTATATGGTAAAAATGCTCTTCCATATAACAATGCAATTTTTCTCTGGGAAAGAAGGAAGTGGAATTGTACCTGTAACATATCATCACAAAATAAGAAAGGCAAGAAATTTAAATATAAAGAAAGTATAATGAATTAAAATAAATAAATTCATAAGCTCCCTTTTAATAACCTTCACCAATATTTTAGTTATCTCTTTTAACCAGTCATAGTTTACCTTACATAGTTGGTATCATTCTACCAAGAGTTTCATAATTTATTCTAAGCATTTTCTCATGTCATTCAAATCTATTTTTAAGCATTTTTTTCTTTTAAAATTGCTCCTCTATTATATTTCTAAGTTACACAAGTTAAAGGCTCTTGTAAGAAAAGTGAAATACTGTGAATATGTATGTAAAAATAATCTTCTCTATATTCACCTCTATTTACTTCAATACCACCCTACTTAATATTAGCAGGCTGACGTGTATGTGTATCAACAGCATACACATCCACTCACATACACACACAGACACACACACCCCTTTTCCATTCTTCTCCATGTTCATTAAAATGTGGATACTCAAATATAGAATGTTTTCTATAAAAACATAATTTATTTATTTTATTTACTTAATAAATAATTAAATAAACTAATAAATTCTTTCAACAATTATTAACTAGGCAAATTACATGTTTCAGACAATGAAAATGTAGCTGTGTATGTACAAATCAGACAGTCTCTGCCTTCACAGAGCTCCGCTTCACTTTGTACCATGGTTATCACTCAAGGTTGATACATATGTAACTCACTGTTTGTCTGTTTTTTTCTAGCTTTGGGGGTTTTTTTGTTTGTTTGTCTGATATTCCCAAATTTTTATTGTGGCCAAAAAACCTATAAAAAATAAAATTCACCCTACCAACAGTTTCCAAGTGTACAGTACATTACTGTCAGCCATATGTGCACTGTTGTTCAACAGATCCCCAGACCTTTCTATAATGCATGACGGAAACACGACACCTACTGAACAACACCTGCCTCCTCCTCCACCCAGCCTCTGGTAACCAGCATTGTATTTCTGTTTGTATATCTAACTCATTGTTTTTAACAGCTGCCTACTATTCTCTAGTACTTATGTACTGCTTCTGTACAATATATACACACAGATGATTGATAAGTAGATCAGATAGAAAAAGAGATTGACTGATAGGTAGGTAGGTAGATAGATATTGGATGGATATACAGAAAAGACAGTTATAGTATTATACATAATCCTATTTCACAAGAGAATCCATGTTCCCACAGCAATGTATGATTGAGATGATTTCCTAACACAATCACCAATTTTGGAAGTTACAGTGCTACATTTTTGCAAATCTTCGGGTCAAAAAAAAAAAAAACCTTTTTATATTTAACTTGTATTTGCTAATTTGTAATAAACCGGTCATCTTCTCAATGTTTATTTGGAAGTTTTCTCTCCCATTGAAGGGCTTTTTATCCATTTTTCAATTCTATTTGTCCTTTTCTTCTTAAGTTGCAGAACCCCAGTGTATTAAGGATACATCTAATCGCAGGTATTTTTCTTTATCTGTCATTTGCATTTTTACTTTTTTATGGTATCTTCCACCATACAAAATTTTAAAAGTATTTATATTGTGAAAGTTTTCTGCCTCTGCTTTATGGATATTGGACCTTTCCTACCATAAAGTTATATAAATATTTTCTTCAGTTTTCTTCTATATCTTTTAGTTTTTCAGATTTTCCTTACACTTAAGAATTTGATCTGTCTAGAATATAGTTTTATATATGATACATACAGTAGTGATTCAAATTACTTTTGTTTTGGATGAATGGTTAACTATCTAGGTTGTGTTACCAACACCTATTAAATAAATTACTATATTTCTACTGAATTGAAAAAACAACACTATCTTCCATTAAATTTCCAAATATTCTTTAATCTGTTTCTACTTTCTATTCTCCAAGAATGTATTTGTTCAATTCTATGTCAAAAATACTCTGTTTTATTACAGTGGCATGACCATGTACTTCAACTTTTCGTAAAACAAATCCACATTAATCATTTTGTTTATAAAATATTTCTGGTTATTCTTAGATATTTATTATTCCTTCTGAACTTTAAAAATTTTTTTATTCATTTCCAAATTAAACTATTTTAATTCTTACTGGAGAAACGCTAAAGTGTAAATTTGGAAACATTGATATTTCTATAGTATAGCTTCCTTCTAAAAATGCATGTTGTATTGCTTCATTTGATTACATTATGTTTTATGTCCTTGAACAATGGTTTATCATGTATTTCCCATAGAAACTTTGCCTATCTTGTTAATTTATCCCTAATAAAGTTCGCCCTCCATGACAAATGTGAACTCTTGGAGTTTTAGGGAAAAGCAATAGATTAGTGTGTATCTGTTTTATATCCAACCATCTTCCTTATTATATTATTAATTACAATCATTTAGGAGAGTGTCAAATATTTCTAACATATATTAATTCTCTCTTGCATCATTTATAATGTGTTATTTTGGAGACATTGAGTTGATTTTGATTTTAAAACAAGGTTAAAAAATACTGATGGCAGGAGCTATTGTTTACTCCTGATTTGAGTGGAAATGGCTTTAACATTTCCCCATTTTATATACTGTTTATTCTTGGTATGTGGGAAAAAGTTTCTCCTTATTTTTATTTACCTTAAGTTTCAATTTAGAGCAAAAATGTTTGCTAAAGTTAACGAAATCTTTTATTCAAATGGGAAGAATATTCTGTATAACAATACTCTGTGTAAACTTTATGTAACATTGAAGTTTTCTTTTTAAATTAACTTCCATAATGAATTATGTTGATTGATTTCCTATTGTTGAACCACAAATGTGTTTCTGGAATTATCCCTGTATTTTTCTTTAAACCCCCTTTTGGATTCAATTTACTATTCAGAATTTTTGTCTGCATATGTATGTGAAATTAGTTCACAGTTTTATTTTATTACTGTCTTTATTGACTTGACACTGAAATTATGTTTGATTTATAAAATGAAGTAGGTTGATTTCCATCTTTTTTATGGCCTGCAATAGTGTTTAGTTATTAAATGCTAGAAATAACTCAACTTTTAAAACAACATGAGCATAATGTCTATAATGATAAATTTTAATTACCTATTCTATCTTGATGAATCAAGACTTAAATATCAAGAAAATACCTTAAATAAGTAAATCAAAGGCAGAATGTAAGTGCCACATAAGTGAAAAAACTAAGATGTCAATATCTTATTATAATCAGTGTATAAAAAGACAAGCTTTACACAAAATGTCCAATAACTGCTGAATTCCAATTTTATGAATCATACACTTTGTGATAGGTGGCCTCTAAGACAGTCCCCTTGTACAATTTGCTCCCCTTGAGTGTGGGCTGTACCTAATGAATAGAATATTGCAAAGGTCATGAGATACTCCTTCTGATACTGGGTCACAAAAGAGATTGGCAATCATCTAGGATACCTTCTCCCATTCTCTCTCTCTCTTCCCCTCACCTTCTCCCACTCCCTCTCCCTCTCCTCCCCTATCCCTTCCCACCTCTCTCTCCCCATTCAGGGAAAAGCAAGCTGCCACATTATGAAATGCCCTATGGAGAGACCCACAGAGTGAGGAACTGATGTCTCTGGTCAACATTCAGATAGACTCAAGGCTTGCTAATGGCCATGTTAGGAAGATGCAACAGGCTTTTCAGTGACCAGTAAATAGATTTCTCTAGCAAATAGAGAACTATGTTCTAATTTCCCAATTACAAAATTATAAAGTTATACATTTTTACAGTTTGGGACTTTTTAATAAAATTCCAATAGATACATGGTTTGACTAAGTCTGCTAGTCTTTAATTATGGCTACTTATACCTAACAGTTTTGTCATCATTTCTTTTAGTGTAATCTCTTAGCAAAAACAATTCTTTTTCTCAACAGCTGAGAAGCCAAAGGTGAAACAAAGTTTTAGGTATCCCTACACAGGAGAAGGGTTGTAGTGAAGTGCCAACAGCAGGGCTTCCATCCACTTATAACCACCTGAGGAATGATGAGTCAAAACTAAAGGCATCCAAGAAGAGCAGACTTCTTCTGCCCTTCCCCTGTTGACTTCCCAGCACCACTCCCCCAACACACACACACACACACACACACACACACACACTGTTCTAACCAACCAGTACGTTGCAGAACTTGGTGTGACTCTAAAATGTTAGACATGTCCCTGACTTAATAGAATGGCACCTTTACATTTGTTTACCCAAAACAGTGACAGCAAAGCCATACTTGAACCATTTTGTTCTTCAGTAAGAAGGAGAATTTTAACAAGATTCAGTTTCATTCCTTGATGTCAGCTAGTATGTGATCTCTAATCACAGCTTTGGTCTGATTCCAGTTGGCAAGACAGGGATAAAAGGCAGAGTAAGAGTTAGTTCATTTCAGTAAAGGAAACACAAGGCTTTGAAGACACTGGAGTCCATAGAAAATGATAATGGGAGCAATTAGATCACTCTCCTTATCTTATTTTTTAATCCAGTACTTTCTTCTAAGCTATTTTAAATATTAACAATTTAAAATTTGAAAATTTGACAATTAAATGATAAAAACACAACCTGGTTACAAAAAGATGATCGTATTTTCAGAGTAGTGAGGTAACATTAAGCTCCTAAAATTTTCCTAAATACAAATTAAAAAACAAAGTAAGTTTTACATTTAACATGTAATTGGCCTAAACAAACTTAAATCAGACTCTGCTGTCACCTCATCAAATGACTAGACCCTAATCTCAATCGCTAGGAAACAAGTCATTTAGCCATGTGTATTCTATAGGAGCAGATCAAGGGAAAGAAACAAGTATGAAGAAAAGGATTTGTTACCTAAGCACGTCAAAAATGTTCAGTTGCCTCGGAGTGGCTCCTGTGAGATTTCATGATGAAGATGCAGTATGATAGAAAGAAAATCATGATTTTTGTTTTGCTATGCTTTTCTGCAAAGGGTAAAGGCAAGAACAGGGGTGGAAGTGCATATGTAAGGCCCTTCCCCCAGAGTGCATCTATCGTTCATACCATCAGTTTAACTGATTCTATCACATAACTGAATTCCCCGGCTTATAGAAAATGTAGATAGAAATAGCCACATTTTAAGAATTCAGGTTAAATTTGGTGCTGCTTGTACTTACTGAATCATTTTTTGCTTAAGTTTGTTTCAGGACAATCTTATATGAAAGGAAAAGTCTGGAACTTAGGTCTTCCCTCATAGAAGGATAAATTTCTCCCATATGTGGGATTTTTTTTTTTCTCCAGCAGCCACATCAAAAAAAAAAAAAAAAACTGTCCTGATAACTCAGTGAACAATAGATGTTATACCTCCTGGGAGAAAAATACAGTAAATCCAAAGGATGAGAATTTCCATCCTGGTCTAGGCCTGAGCAGCCAGTCCTCACGCGGTGCTCACGTCTGGCAGGCAACCTTCCCCCATCATAATACTGCTGGCCGTGGCCACCCTGCCTGTTGCCAAGATGGTGATGACTTCAGAAGTAAACAGATTCAAGCAAGCAAGCAATTGGTCAATTAATCAATATGTGCTACCCTCAAAGTACTCAGCACAGTGCCCGGCACCAAGGGAGACACAGAGAAAGAATTAAACATCAAGAAACTTGCAATCAACCAGTCGGAAAAAAATGTTCTTGACTCAGAAAGATAAATTAATTATAGGGATATTAAGGAGCAATTTTTTAAAATAAACTTTCAACTATGGTTTGACTTTGTGACCTTGAACAAATCAGTAAACTCTGGGTCTCTAGCTCCTCAGGCAGAAGTCAAGGAGACTGGGCTAAATTATTTCCCCTAAAGACTAAATGATTCTATGAATTAAGTTATAAATTATATGGTCCTGAAGGGAAACAGTATAACACAATTACTTAAGCATGCAAACTCTGTAGTTAAGACTGTCTTGGCTCAAATCCTTGCCCTGTCACTTAGCGTGAGGACTTGAATAAGTAACTTCAACTTGCGAACCCAACATTTCCTCAGCCATCACTTGGGGATGGTAATAATATTTACATCATTGGATAAGGGGGCTTAAATGAGGTCACACATGGTGTGAGTTAGCCACTGCTGCGAAACAAACCACCCAAAATCCAATGGCTTAAAACAGTAAGCAAGTATGGCTGTTTACGTCAATGGGACATCTGGGTGTTTCTGTTGGTGTCCCCTGGGCTTGCTCTTGCATCTGCAATTAGTTGTGGACTGATAGGCAGGCAGCTCTCTCGCATGTTTGGGGATCACGTAAAATAAATTGGTCTAGGATCCTTAGTCTTAGCAAGGACAACTGGCCTCCTTCCACAGGGGTCTATCTTCCAGCAGGTGTACCAAGCTTGTTCACATGCTGGGGGAGGTGGGGCAGAGGAGGGGTTCTAAGAGAGATAATGAAGGCACACAAGTTCCCTGGAGGCCTTCACTCAGAACTAGCACACTGTCAACTGCATTCTACATTTTAAAGCAAAACGCAAGATCAGCTTAGATTCAAGAAATGGAATAAACTTCACCTCTTAGTAGATAAATAGGTGTGAAAACCAGGGGGGATTGGAAGGGAAGAGGATTAGAGTCAAGTCTGTATTTGCAATTGATCTACTACATTAAAGTACTTAAAGTGCCTGGGGCTTCAGCAAACATCAATCATTGCCACTGCAAGCTGTTACTAAGACTAAGAGGTTAAAATTCTACAAAGCTTCATATATATGAGGTCACAACTAGATACTCTTGAAGTTAGTAAGAAATGACATTTTGTTAGATAGAGTGGGAAGTGGAGTGGGTAATACAGAGCATGAAGACTGAGTGAGGGGTGGAGAGGACTGGACAAAGTAGGGGACAGTAGTGGATGTTGGAAGTATGCCAGGAATTATCAGAAAGGAAAAGGAGAATCTAACAGAATCCATTTGCCTGAATCACCTTTAAGCATCTCTACTAAATTATGGCTCCAACTTGCCTACTAGTCCTCTGTCCTTTTACCTAGCTGGACTAAGAAAGCAAAGCATCTAAAAAACAACAAGGCTACAAACAGTTCACTAATCTAGGCCAATCCAGAGTAAATAATTAGAGGTAACAGCCTAGACTAGCTGTAGATGAGACAAGTGATACTTATGCTGAAAAGCAAATGTAGGCAATGCAAAGAGATCTGCTCCAGAACCTCCTGGAAGAGACGCCCATGTATGTGATCTGCCATTAACGATTTTAATAGGAGGATTTTCAGCCAATGGGGAGAAAATCTGGAAGAAAAGCCTTTCCAAGCTTTTCCCCTAGTAACAGAATAAACTAATCCTAGCAACCAACCAAGATGTGTGCATTTTTTCCCATGAACATTTGACAACATTATTGTGAGAACTGGGGATGAGAAGAGGAAATGCCTAAGGATGGCAAAAGCCCTTTGACTAGATTCCATTATACAATCAAGAATTCTTAAACATCATTTATACTCAAGTCATACAGGTGCTATGGTTGCTCCAAACGTGAACACGATAGAATCCCTGCTCCTTGGATGTTTCCATTCCTACTCTCAAATACTGAAAACACCAGGACTAGTGGACAATCCTTTGGACACGGATGGTCAATACAAACATCTAGCATGTTGTAGTAACCAGAAATGCTGGTTTTATCAAAAGTGGGACTGTATTAAGCCAAACTTCTACCTCGACTTCTGCTCATATGCAGTCTAGTCAGTGAGATAAAATCAGGGTTTCCAGATAGGAATCCTGGGTTTAAGTCTTGGTTCTCATGCTAGACAGGCCATGGAAAAATCTTCTACCTCTTCAGGCCTCAGTCTGTTCATCTGTAAGTTAAGGATCAGTAGTAATACCTTTATTACAGTTACTGTGAATATTAAATGTAATAAAAGTTGTTCTAAAAATGTTCTTTATTATATAAATTGCTATATAAATTTATTTAGCACCAAGTAAGTATTCAGCAGCATACTAAATATTAATAATTTAGAGATGAATAAAATATGAACTTTGCCCTCAATGAACTCATAGACTATTTTGAGAAATACTGATAATTAATATAAAACAAGTTATGATAAGTGGTAACAGACTGCTATGAAAATCCAAAAGAGGGAGAGATTAAGAAAGTAGACAGATGGATGAGTCAAAAAGATAACAAATAAGATGTTACATACGAACTGGGCCTTAAAGAATGGCTAGAAGGCAAGTTCGTCATGAATTAAAGCTAGGATATGGGCAAAGCACTTGGGAACAACAAGATGGCCTTGTGTCCAGAGTAGGGGGTACATGGTAACAAGAAGACGGAGACAAGTTCTCAGAGTGAGGTTGTGCCTGATTTTAAAAGCTATCATTGATGTGAAGAGTCAGGGCTGTGTTTGTTGGCCATATGGGCCATCAAGGAAGATTAATTTTTTGGAGATAGTATAAAGCACAAACTGGAAAACCCAAATTGGGTATATTAGTAAGGATTTTTTTTTGGCACTAATGTGGATGAGGGATGAGAAGACACAGAACAGAGAAAGACTGGAGCAGGGTTGTATGAAGAGAACAAATGATTGGAGAGCTATCTCAGAGGAACAGGAAATGAACTCCAAAACTGACTGCACGTAGAAAGTGAGAGAAATCGAAGATGACTCAGAGACCTCCACAGGGGAATGGTGCGGATAACGGTGTCATTAACCAAGACACAATGCCCAGAAAGAGATATGTTTTGGGAAAGGGAAGAGACAATGAGCTCAATTTGGGGTTAGTTGAGTTTGACAAGCCAGCAGGATATCCAGATGGAAACGTCCAGAAGGCTGGGCACAGATGCAAAGTGAGCAATTTACTTTGCCTTTCTTTCCTCGACTGCAAAATGGATGGGAGAATGCTTGCCACATCTCTCCAAGGACCATGGAGAGAATTAATGAGGCAGCGTTCACATTTATTCCACACCAAGGATCAAGGAGAACTTGGCAAAGTGTTAGGCTGAGTCTCATTATGTTAACTTGAAAACAAAGCAGCTTTGATATGAAAGTCACTGAAGGAGAATGAAAACCTGTGAAGCCACTCTGTAGGACGTGACTGTACTTCAGGCAGCAGCACCCGCACAGCCTTGATGTGGGTGGGCACTAACCTGTTTCCAGCTGAAGGCAATGAAAGTGAAGCCGCCTTCCTATTGTCTGCATTTTCTTTTTGAATTCCTTTCCAAAACCACCAGGACTCAGCTCAAATGTGAGTTCAGGAATTAGTTAAATAGAGCCCTTAAACCCTTGCCAGTGAAACTTATTTCACAATTTCTCCCACTATCAATAACATCAATTTCTGAAGCAAGCTGCTGTTAGCTGCCTCTGTCCTACATAAGAGTAGCTTTGTGTTGGCTCAGACACCAGCAATTAATTGGCAACACTGAGGTCACCGGGTAACATAAGCTTGAGACCACTGCCAAGCCAGCCGCTCCTATCTGAGATGTGCCTTCTAAAAATGTGGACTCGGGCATAGAATTATGTCTGTGCCCAAAATGGGGACCTTCCAAAACAGTTCAAAACCCCTTGATGCACAGATTTTATTTCCTCTTCCTACACTTCACAGAGGGCAGAGAAACAAAATGCAGAAGGAGAGATAGATGGCACAATAGAAAGAACATGTTCTTTGACGGTTCTGACCGATCTCATTTTCAATTTGTCACTGTGTACCCTTGGTTGTGGCCTTTCTGGGCCTCAGTGTCCTTAACTGTAAAATGTACTGTCATGAGGGTTGAATCTTCTCACTTGCTACCTGTGTGACCTGGCGCAGAATACTGAGACTCTTTCTGCTTCAGTTTCCCATCTATCAAACAAGGATAATATTACCTGCCATAGTTTATGTAAGAGTTGGATGAAATAAAATTAGCCTTTAGCCTTGGGTCAAATACACAGTTATTGGTAAATAAATGGCAGATGTTATACGGCTGGCAGTGGTGCCACTGCCGCTGATATGACAACATGAAGCAGGTGGCTCAGTAAAGATCCTCAATAAATGTGAATTTAACTTTGGAGTGTGACTAGGGATACCACTGTAAGTAGCTCCTGTGTAATCCAGGCTATAATACACATCAGTGGTCATTTTAAATAGGAAAATAAATCACCTTTGATGAATAAAAGTATCATATTATGTACTTTGTCCTGGCTTTGAATGAGGAAGCCTAATAAGCTGGATTTTTTTAAAATACTAAAATAAAATTAAAAGTTGGATTTAAAAAACTAATTATGGGAGATTCAATTTCTTCATCCTCAGTAGTGGTCTCTCAACTGCTCATAGCAAGGGTCATCAAAGCAGGCCCAAGGAGCCTCTCTTGGCCTCATCCTAGGAAAACTTCTGAAAACTAGATGCAAATAATACTGGGCATATCCTGAGTAGCTGACAAAATCAGCAGAAAGGACAAGACAAAAACAGATCCTTCCAACCTCCATTCCAGTGGTTTCAGGAATAGGTGGAGACTTCTATGAAAGTTAGAAACACTTTCTTTGTAATAATTTTCCTTTCTTTAATTGCAAACAAGGTGGCTTCCTTTCTAGTACTGTATTTGTTGCCATGCCAGCACTTTAGAGTAGCTAAACCTTACATTTCTTAAAGACAAGGTCATGTGAGAAAGAATCAGGAAGCAGGCAAAGAAGGGGATTGCCTCTCTCCTTCCTCTCCTGAGGTTCAGGATGTTGGAACTAAAACTAACCCACCTTTCTCCTCCAAACCTATGTCCGCTACTAATCCGGAGGAGATTCAGTAGCTTTTTCTTTTTAAGACTACTGTTTCTGCATATATGCCTAATTTTAGAGTTTCTCAAAGATCTCCTACCATTGCCCTCCCCACCCCAGGTCCCTAGGGTTATTCATTCTGGGCTTCAGAGAAGACCTAGTAACCTATATACGATCAGAAAATAGGAGTTTATTGTGTTTTATTCCCCAGCGGAATCTACAATATTCCCTGGAAAAAAGAATAATTGGTCTTAATGATGTAGATTTTGCTCAATCTTCTGTTACATGTTATTAGAATTTGGAGGAGGTAATCCACGTCTCTCTTCCACTACACCTTCCCCACAACCCTTCTAAAGACAGAACTTTAAGCAGGATGGCATCTAGGGAAGAAGGGAAGAAATACATATTCAAATAATCTTTTCTTATCAACTCTTTAAGCCAGACTATGGACACCAAAATTTATTTTATCTCTTTATAGAATCTGTGCTGCTTATATGAAAACAAAAATTATCCATAATAACAGCAATGACTGTAATTCCAGCCAAACAAATTAGTTTCAAGCACCCTAATGCAAGTTGTTGTATGTATGAATGCCAAAAAACCAGCAATGGAAATGGGAAAATTTATATCAGTCTCAAAAATATTCTCATATTTAGGACATGTTTTTGGAGATAGATAGATAGACAGACAGACAGACAGACAGATAGATAGTGACAAGTATTCTTCCATGCAGGATATCAGTTGTTTTGACTAACTAATCTGTTGCCTTGCTGGATAGAGAAGTGAAATAAACATTTAGAAATGTTCATTTTGATTTCCATCGTTAGCACCAAAGCTTCAAGGTTAAGATGCTGCCTTTTATTTTAGTACAATATTGCTATTAAATAGTAGCACTTTCTTGTATAGTTGGTGAATTAACTGCTATGCAGGCTTAATTTTTCACCAGTTATGCTGATAATTAACATTTTCACACATAATCTGGCTCTAAAGAATATCAACATTAGAAATTATTTGTAAAAACGTAAGCTTAGTTGACTGACTTCATTACAACATTGCCACCAAATTCTAGACATTATGTAAACAAAATAAAGAATCATTATCAAAGGTGAAAGCGCCTGGAAAGAGCAAGGAGTGTGAAAATATTAGAGCATCCCCATGATGTTCCTCAAAAAGAAATGTATTATAATTTTTTTCCAAACCTAGTCCCCAAAATGGATTTTTAAGGCAGATTCAACAAAAGTCATATGCAATAAAAGCATTATGAGAAGGATTATAACAAAAAAATCTGAAAATAAATGAAAACTATGTGTCATATATGGTTAAGAACATAATCTCAAAGTGAGAAATAAAGTCTTATAACTGATTAGAAACTGCAGTGCTGAGATTCATGGCAGCCAAAGAAAAAGGGGAACTATTTGCTCAGGAGACAAGACACAATTTTACCTAGCATTAAACTTTAAAAGATACAGAAACTATATTCATGTAATTGAGTTTTATGCAAATTTGCAACAAAAAGTTGTCAAGAAAATAGTAAAATTATAGTTCCATTAAGAGTTTCTACCTCGCTCTAAAACAATGCAATCCATAGGTTCTGTTTCCGGTAGCTTAATTGATAACAGGAGAAAAAGCTCTCAAAAAGAAGCCACCCCTCAATGTTTCAAACAAAATGTTTAATGGATTATTTGGTAAGCAAGGGAGATCTGTATCAATAGAGCTTGGTATTACTGATCAAAGCAAGTTGCTGATCTTATACAGGGTTTTGGGAAGCACAAAATTTGGAGACTGTTGTAATTTCAGAACTAGGAGTGATTCAGAAATAGTAGATCTTTAATAACTATAGAAGTGTCTCTAAAACTGGAAGTATCTCAAGCTGTGGAGATGTCTCTAAAAGTCAGCCACAATGAGACTATTGCTGATAGGCCTTCAGCCAAATGATGATGTCACTAACGAGTGGTTTTTCAGAAGTGTGGTTAAACCAGCACATTTAAAGGGATTGACTGAGATGAATCACAGCCAAAAAACTTTTTTGAATTTGAAGTACAGGAAGTTTTTATTCTCAGAGCAGAAAATAGAGAAATGGATAGTTATTTCTCCCCCAGTTACTCAGATAGGATTCTTAAGGAGCTCATTGGTAGTCATTTTGGATTTTAGGTCTTATCAAGTCCCCAAATAACAAATGTTCTATGTTTTGATTAGAAGAAATCAACATTACTTTGGAAAACAGACATGTAGGTAATAAAGTTAGCATATTACTATAAAAAGTTAAAAATCTAAATTACTGCTTTTCTATATACTAGCAATAAACAATAGGAACTTGAAATTAAAAATCCAACATCATTAGCCTTAGCACCAAAAAATAAGAATAATACTTAAGCATAAATCTAAAAAAAGTACAAGATCTATATGAGGAAAACTACAAAACTGATGAAAAAATTAAGGAAAAATCCTACCCAAATGGAGAGATATTCCATGTTCCTGGGTAGGAAAGGTCAATATTTTTTAGAATTTCAGATTTTCTGAACTTGATCTATAGATTCAATGGAATCCCAATCAAAATCAACCACTTATATAGCTAGTAGGAAATTTAAAAGACAAATATAGTAAAATCGTCTATATCCATAAGTAGTTCAGGAATATTTTTAAAATGATGTAAATTATAATGTCAAAAACATCAAATATGTGAGAAGGGGAGTAAAAATGAAGGGCTGTTAAAATACATTCAAATATAGGAGATCTGCAACACAAAATAATCATAATGGTAATGGTAATACAAACCAAAAATCAATAATACATACACATAAAAAAGAGAAAGGAATCCAAACATAACACTAAACATAGTCATCAAATCATAAGACACGACTGTAAGAAGAAAAAAAGAACTGCAAAAACAACCAACAGAGTGGAAATAAGTACATACCTATAATTATTTCAAATATAAATCAACCAAATGATCCAATCAAAAATTGCCTAAATGAATATAAAAACAAGACCCATAAGTATATGACCTATAAGACACTCACTTCAGATCTAAAAACATACAGACTGAAAGTGAGAGGATGGCAAAAGGTATTCCATGCAAATGGAAATCAAAGAAAGGCACGGTAACAATATTACATCAAACAAAATATACTTTAAAATGAAGACTGTAACAAGAGACAAAGAAGAACATTATATACTGATCAAAGGATCAATCCAAGAAGATATAACAATTGTAAATATATATGTACCCAACCTAGAAGCACCTAAACACATAAAGCAAATATTAACAGACATAAAGGGAGAAAGTGACAGTAATAATGGTAGAAGAATGAAACACTTCACTTACATAAATGGACAGATCATTCAGACACAATATCAATAAGGAAATGCTGGCCTTAAATGATATATTAAATCAGATGCACTTAATAGATATATAAAGAGAGGATTCCATCCGAAAGTAGCAGAATATACACTTTTTCTAGTGCACATGGAACATTCTCTGACATAGATCACATGCTAGGCCACAAAACATGTATCAGTAAATTCAAGAAGACTGAAATCATTATCAAGAATCTTTTCTTATCACAATGCTGAGAATAGAAATCTACTACAAGAAAAACAATTGCAAAAACATAAACAAGTGGAGGCTAAATTATATGCTGCTAAAAAGACAATGGGTCACTGAAGAAATTAAATAAGACATAAAAAAAAAAATACCTGAAGAAAAATGAAAAGGAAAACACAATGATCCAAATTTTATGAAATATAGCAAAAGTAGTTTCGGGAGGGAAATTTAGTGATATAGGCCTACTTCAGGAAACAAGAAAAATATCAAATAAACAAAGTAACTTTATGCCTAAAGGGAGTAGACAAAGAACAGACAAGAATCCAAAGTTAGTAGAAAGAAAGAAATAATAAAGATCAGATCAGAAATAAATGAAACAGAGACCAAAAAACCAAAAGAAATGATCAATGAAATTTACAGCTGATTCCCTGAAGAGCTAAATGAAATTAATAAAACTTTAGCCAGACTTATCCATGGAGAGGGCTCAAATGAACAAAATAAGAAATGAAAAAGGAAAAATTACAGCCAATAGCACAGATATACAAAAGATGGTAAGATATTACTATGAAAAATTATACACTAATAAAATGAACAACATAGAAGAAATGGTTACATCCTAGAAATACACAATCCCCCAAATCCAAATAAACAAGAAACAGAAAATATGAACAGACAAATAAGATGTAATAAAATTTACCAGAAACTAATAAAGTTCAAACTAGACAGCCTCACAGGTGAATTCTACCAAACATCTAAAGAAGAGTTAACAATTTGAAAAGATACATGCACCCCAATGTTCACAGCAACACTTTTTAGAATAGGCAAGACATGGAAGCAACCTAAATGTCCATCAACAGATGAACAGATAAAGAAAATGTGGTATACATATACATGATGGAATACTACTCAGCCATAAAAAGGAATGAAATAATGTCATTGGCAACAACATGGATGAACCTAGAGATGATCGTATTAAGTCAGTCAGTCAGAGAAAGACAAATATCATATGATTTCACTTATATGTGGAACCTTAAAAAAAAAAGACACAAACAAACTTATTTACAAAATAGAAAGAGATTCACAGACACAGAAAACAAACTTATGGTTACCATGGGTGGGGTAGGGAAGAAAGAGGCATAAATTCAGAGTTTGGGATTGGCTGTTACAAACTACTATGTACAGAATAGATAAACAAGGTCCTACTGTATAGTACAGGGAACTATATTCAATGGCTTGTAGTAACCTACAATGAAAAGAATATGAAAAAGAATATACATATATAGGTATGTATAACTGAATCACTATGCTGTACACCAGAAACTAATACAACATTGTAAATCAACTATACTTCAATTTAAAAAATGGGAAAAAAATTAAGGTCACATTATCTACAACTGTAATCAACACTTCACTTGGAGAATAAAATAATCAAAAGTTGAATCAAATGTGGTTGGGAAATGAATGGAAGGGAAATGGTTCAAAAATGATTTTTTAAAATCTCTGATGTTTTTATTACTATAAAACATGTTGCATTTAGGGTTGACTTTCTGGAATCAGTTTCTTGAGTTTACAAAAGTCCCCAATATACAAGCTGTACACCATTACACATTTTCCACTAAATAAAACAAAGTTTATGAAACCATAAAAAGTAAACAAAAAATAGTCATTACTAATCCTTCTCAAACTATTTCAAAAAATTATAGAGGGAGGAACACTTCTGAACTCATTCTATGAAGTCACCATCAACCTCATACCAAAACAAGATAAAATTATCACAAAAAAGAAAATTACAGGCCAATATCACTGACAAACATAGATGCAGTCTCAACAGAATATTAGCAAATTGAATCCAACAATGCATTAAAAGGATCATACACCATGATCAAGTGGGATTTATCCCAGGGATCAAGGATTTTTCCATATCCACAAATCAATCAATCAATGTGATATACCACATGAACAAATTGAAGAATAAAAACTATATGATCATCTCAATAGATGCAGAAGAAGCTTTTGACAACATTTAACATCCATTCATAACAAAAACTCTCAACAAAATGAGTATAGAGGGAACATATCTAAACATAATAAAGACAAGCTCACAGGTAACATCATACTCAATGGTGGAAAGTTGGAAGTATTTCCTCTAAGATCAGGAACAAGACAAGGATGCCCATTCTCACCACTTTTATTCAACACAGTATTGGGAATCCTAGATGCAGAAATCAGAGAAGAAAAATAAATAAAAGGCATACAAACTGGAAACGAAGAAATAAACCTGTCATTGTTTGCAGATGACATGATACTATACATAGAAAATTCTAAAGACACTATCAAAAAACTACTAGAACTACTAGAACTCATCAGAGAATTTTGTAAAGTTGCAGGAGACAAAGTAAATATACAGAAATCTGTTGTGTTTCTATACACAAAGAATAAACTAATGGGGGAGGGTATAGCTCAGTGGTAGAGCACATGCTTGGCACACGAGGTCATGGGTTTGACCCCCATACTTCTGTTAAATAAAAAGAAATTAATAAAAAAGTAAACCTAGTTACTCCCTCCCCAAAAAACAAATAAAAAAGAAAATAATGAACTAAGGTTGTTAAAATGACCATACTATCCAAGGCCATCTACAGATTCTATGCAATCCCTATTAAAATACCAATGGCATTTTTCACAGAACTAGAACAAACAATCTTAAAGTTTGCATAGAAACACAATAGGCTCTGAAGATTTAGAGTAATCTTAAGGAAGAAAAACAAACTTGTATGTATCACACTCCCTGGTTTCAAACTGTACTACATTGCTACATTAAACAGAAAAATATGATAATGGCACAAAAAAGAGACACACAGATCAATGGAACAGAATAGAAAACCCAGAAATAAACTCACACTTACATGGGAAATTAATCTATGACAAAGGAGGCAAGAATATACAATAGGGGAAAGACAGTCTCTTAAATAAATGGCATTAAGAAAACTGGACAGCTACATGCAAAGAATCAAACTGGATTACTCTCTCATGCCATGCACAAAAATAAATTCAAAATAAATTAAAGAATCAAACTGGATTACTCTCTCATGCCATGCACAAAAATAAATTCAAAATAAATTAAAGATTTAAATTAAACCATGGAAGTTCTAGAAGAAAACATAGGCAGTATGCCCTCTGACATAGTTCTTAGTAATATTTGTTTGGATATGTCTCCTCACGCAAGGGAAACAAAAACAACAAATGGAACTACATGAAGCTAAAAAGCCTTTGCACCGCTAAAGAAATTATCAACAAAATGAAAAGACCACCTACTGAATACAGAAGATATTTGCAAACAATGTATCAAATAAAGGGTTAATATTCAAAATATCCAAAGTACTCATACAACTTAACATCAAACAGAGAAACAAAACAATTAATAATGGTCAGAGGATTTGAATAGACATTTTTCCAAAGAAGGCATACAGATGGACAATAGGCACAAGAAAAGTTGCTCAACATCACTAATCACCAGGGAAATGCAGATCAAAACCACAGTGAGATATCACCTCACACCTGTCAGAATGGCTAATATCAAAAATACAACAAATAACAGGTGTTGGTGAAGATGCAAATGTAAATTAGTGTAGCCACTATGGAAAACAGCATGGAGGTACCTCAAAAAATTAAAAATAGAACTTCTATTCAATCCAGCAAATCCACTTGGGCATTTGAAGAAAACTGAAACACTGATTTGAAAAGATATATGCACCACTATGTTCACTGAAGCATTATTCACAATAGCCAAGATATGGGAATGGAACTTCAGTGTCCATCAGCAGATATTCTTTGATAAAGATATGGTATTACTCAGCCATCAAAAAAGAATTATTGCCATTTCTGGTAATGTGAATGGACCTAGAGGGTATTATGCTGAGTGAAATAAGTAAGACAGAGACAGACAAATATTGTATGATTTCACTTATATGTAGAATCTAAAAAACAAAACAAATGAACAAATATAACAGTATTGAAACAGAGTCTTAGATACAGAGAACAAACAGGCAGTTGCCAGGGGAGAGAGGGTGAGGAGAGAAGAGATATAAATAGCTAAGGGAGATTAAGAGGTACAAACTTCCAGTTATAAAATAAATGAGTCAAGAGTATGAAATGTTCAGTGTGGGGAAGGTAGTCAATAATAATGTAATATCTTTGTATGGTGGCATATGGTAATTCGATTTATCATGGTGATTATTATGAAGTGTATAGAAATATTTTATTACTATGTTATGTGCCAGAAGCCAACAGTATTGTAGGTCAATTATACTTCAAAAACAAACAAACAACTCATAGAAAAAGAGAACAGATTTTCCTTAAATGTACCATACTAGTGCAGGGTGTTAATAATAGAAGGAACTGGGGAGGGAAGGAGTATGTAGTAACTCTTTGCACTTTTTGATCAATTTTTCTGTAAATCTAAAAATGCTCTAAAATATAAAGTCTACTAATTAAAAAAGAAGTGAATAATCTGATTTGACTTCTTGCCCAAAGGAAAGTCATTCTATCCCTACAAGGAAATAAGCTACTTGAGTCAAAAAGTCAACAAGGAAGACAAAGCTCTACTCAAGAAGTAGACTTAAATTTGCTAATATGGTCAAAACTACATAACTTAAACCTCTAAATTATATTTTAAAAAGCCAATAGGACTCTGAAAATAGATGACTTACCTTTGATTCTCCTACATTGTCAGCATATGAAAAAACTGCTTTACCCTAAAGGCCTTTGCCTTACATCTACCCTCTAGAACTGGGTAAGACTGTGTGCTGAAAGAAAGGCAGACCTTGTAAATAGTCATAAAAGCAGCAGCCGTGTGCACATGGCATGCTGGGATATCCTCTCAGAAAGATCGGGAAAAGCAGAGAGTAGTGTAAGATTGAGGCTAAGGATGAAATCACTGGACAGAGTACCCTAGTGCAAATTCTAAAGCCCCGGATACTATAGATAAAGACTGAGCTAAATATTGACACAAGAGGTAAAATCGTGTTTTGGGCATTGTATGGGGACACAGACATCTCAATAACAGAATTGGTCAAGTCAGGTGGGGACCAGAAATTGTCCAGTTCAGGGAGAGGCTTACTGAGAAAGGAAAGGAGTTGGGGCTCTATCCCTACATACCAGAGTTTTAAGGACAGGTTCAAGTTTCATTAGGACCTAGAGTGGAAACCAGTTGCCATGGCTCTGGCAGTGTGTCCATCACATGAGTGGAAATTGAGTCTGTAAGTCCAACCTCGTCATAGGGTTCCCTCCCTACACCTTCACTAGGCATTTTGTGGACATTCAAGACCACAGTCTGATGGGCAATAAAGCTCATGGTACTCTATAATATTTTGTCCTCAAAACTGATTTTGGAATTAAGAGGAAGTGAGCCTACAAGTAACAAGTGTCCAGTGTATCCTGCTAGGTTGAGCAGAGGTAGACATTTTCTGAAATACCTGATAGAAGCAGTAAGTTCTAAAGTGCGGAAGCCCTTGCCAGAGCATACATAACCGTGGGGCTTCTCCACAGTCAGCAGGGAGCCCAACAGCACTGGGAAAGATGGCTCTGCAAAGGCTGGAAGGCTGGGAAAAAGGAAGTTATCCCCAAGAGACTCCCCTTTAATGTCATCCCTCCCACATACACTTAGAATTGTTTGCAGACACCCTGACTCTTTTCGCCTGGAACTCGGGATCCCAAGATCATCTCTCTGTTTCCATTGTCCTTCTGAATCCCAACTATTCCAACTTCACTTCTCAACTATCAAAGCCAGTTCAGAAGGGGGAGTTCAAGGTACATGCTAAACAGGGTCTAAAGGGAGTACGTGCACATGTGTATCTGACAAAACTTACATCTCTAACTAAATATGATAGTGTTCCTAAATATGGATGAATAGAATAGGAAATATAAAACACAGCCATTATGTTTTGACAGGTCATTTCCAGGCCATGAGAAGCATCAAAATTAGCAGTTTCAGATGCCAATCAAGGAGCTTCCCTCCAGAAACAATACACATCAATCAGACTGGTGAGTTTTCACAATCATAATATTTTACAGGGCCAAAAGCTTACTAAATTATAGGTGTATTTCTTAATTCAATTCTATATAAATATCCCCCAAACCAGTGCTTTCCATTAAGCGCAATCAATACCTGCTTACTTGACTGAGTCAAATTAAATTATTTAATTGAATTGGCTTGGACAAAGTAAATGCTCAACTAATTTATTTTTTGTATTGATTCAAGAACAACTTCATGCTAACACACAATAAAGTGTTTTTGTACAAGCAAAGGCTTCAGGTTATCTGAAATGACCTGTAAAAAAAAATAATAATCATCAAGAGTTGATAGTATAGTAAATGACTGAAGGCAGGGCTCTACAATCACAGGAGAAAATGGACTGAGCAGGAAACTCTCTTCTACATTCTTCTGAGATCCGTTATGTGAGTCTTGGAGGTTTCCACTTCAGGCACCTACATTTTACAACACTCTCATTTAGTCTGCCTGGTGTAGCATAAACTTGTGTAACATAGAACATGTAAGGGTGAGGCTGTAACTAAGGAAAAAAACTAATAAACAAATATACAATTCAAAAATAATACATTTGCTTTCAGCCTCTGTATCTTGGTTCAAAATTGACTGCAAACAATTAACCCAGTCTATACACAGTCTATAATAGTTTACTGCTCAGCAAATTTGATGATTATGCCTGTATTAATCAGGGACAAAGCCTTGATATTCAGGTGATTGAATTAAGTATTTGATTAATCAGGTAATAAGTGATAAATTAGGTCAAAGAGAGGTGATAGAATCTTTGTATCTTCATTCATTTTTCAACAAATTTTTTTAGCACCTACAATGTGGCTTATAATTTCATGTCTCCATTGTTAACACAGTTTCTATAAAATTTTTGATATTTTATAAATTGTTGCCAAATGAAGTTACATGAACATCTGTAATTGACCTAGGTCATAGTCATTTTTGTGATTCCCTTGTAAGGTTAAAAAAGCATTTAAACAAAGAAAGAACACGTCAGAACATTATAGACTAATTCATTAGCAGATTATGTTAATGCTATTGCCTACAGCTGACCCAGTGGAGTAATTTTTGGTAATTGTGCTAGCACACAAGAAAGGAAAAAATTATTGAAATGTACAAATCCATTAAAGTTTCAGAAAGGCACTGGAAGCCTTTTATATTTTATAGACCATGTAATGCAAAATTTGATTAGTTCAGCACTAAATTATTCATGTTCTATATAACACTTCATTGAAATAACAAAAATTTCACCTTGGATAAATTTCAATCAGCATTTTCTAATTTTAACAAATAAAAAGATTATCAAAGACACCAAGTATATGCTGTGCTAATAAGATGCCACCACATACAAGGATACCTTAGTTAATGAAACTCTGGACACAAAGATTTTTTTTTTATTATTAATAGTGAAGAAAATTGACTTTAACTCCAACAACAATCAACAGTCTTTATAAATCATGCAAAGGCACCTTGGCATAGTTCATGTGGCTCAGGCCCAGAGATGCTCGTAAGATGCATCTACAGATAACTGTTCCTGACATAATTACACACACATACCAACACACGCAGTGTTACAGGTGCACTAAGCAAAGAAAAACCGGGAAGCTTCCAGGGTTCTCATCTTTTCCTTCCCTAAGCAAGTACCCCTCCCCCATCACCTGTCATGAATTCTCTAACTCTTTAAATTTCTACCAGTTAGGTGTGACCATATCACTGAGTTCTAGACATTGGAATAAATATCGATGGAAATATGTGCCATTTCAAGATCTGTACCCTAAAAACATCCACATATGTCCCTCACTGCCTTTTTCCCCCTTTATGGCTAGCTGAAATAGAGATGCCCCTCCCACTCCTGCAGAGACCTCAGAAGCTACACATCAAAGATGGCAAAGCTTCCTTGGGTAGCTACATGGATGAAGGCCGCCATGCCAATCTGGGCAAACACGCAGTGCTCTTACCAAGAAATAAACCTCTTCTGGTTTGACACACTGTACACAGTGGGATCTATCTGTTGTAACAGTCAGCCTCAGCCACTAAACCACTGTCTAACAAGTAGAGATCTAAATCTAGTCATGCCCACCAGCTTTTAGTATTCTCTGGGTCTGCTTCCTTAGAGGGCACATTCAAAGAGCTAAAGCAGCCCTAGCCACTTGAGATACTTTTCCCCTGAGCTCTGAAAGTAGATAGACTTATGCCAGATTTAACCTGGATTTTCCCATTGTCAAGTCTAAATGCTCCCTCCAGACCTCCTCCCCAATATCTTCCCCATTTTCCCTGTCCAACCACAGACCAATTCTCTTCACCCTCACTTCCAATTTAAGCCCTTGTTTTGTTTTGTTTTTTTCTGCCCTAGGACTTATAGATATACTGTATACTTTTGACCCTTTGGCCATAATTTTCATTATTACCAGCAATGTTTTATTGGCCTCATATAACCCGAACAACTGGTAATGTTATATGATATACTTTTACCATTCTTGAGCTTGTCTGAAGGAAAATAAGACATTCCCTCTACCTCAGCGTACATCCCTGGGTTACGTGGTACAGTGAAGAAAGAAACAAAGCAGAGTGCGCAGCTAAGCCGAAAGGAGGGAGGAAGGAGTGATCAGGGTTGGATGGGAAATCCAACTGGTTCAGTAGATGACAAATTATCAGCATCCCATAGTTAATGATATTTCCATGGTTTTCCTGCTCCTGTACATTCTTAAAGATGATAAGCCAACTCAGGTAAGCTTTAGCAAATAAAAATTTACAGAATATGTATTATATGCCACAAATTATCTTAAGGGTCAAAAAGGATACCAAGAAGTAGAAGAGACAGTCCTTTCCCCCTGAAGGCTTATGGCCTAATTAGGGACACAAGATTATAAGCATTTATGTTACAAGACAGTATATGATTAAGTGCCAAATTACATCATGCAGATAACACAGGTCTCAGGTGGGTCAAAGATGGAGGAGATCAGTGTGGACTGCATCTGTCAAGACACATTTCAGGAAGCCATAGGAAAAGCACACAAATTGAGCCAGATCTGATTTATCTTTTCCTGTATGCTAAGTGGCTTCTTTTTGCCTCTATTCTGTTTGACAGCATGCATAATGTGATCAGGTGCCAGGAACTAGAAAGCCTCCCCTCTGTTAACAGATAGAGTCTACCTAAAATGAGAATGTCAGAACTTCAGAGGGTATGAGCTCTATCTGGCTTTTGTCTTCATTATGAGTTCTCCTCTGGGCAAAAGCTATAAAAGAGCACAGCACTTACACAGCTGAAACATAATGAAATCACATGTTTTTAAAGGTCAGGATGCCAGAATGCAACATAACTATTGTGTTAAACTCATACTAAAAAAAAAAAATCAGTAACCTTAAAGTCTTTGCAGAAAATTACAATTAAATGCTAGATAAAATGGCATTAAAAGTCCTTGAAAAATGTTATGAAAAATGGCATTCTGAAAAATCCAACCCCACCAGAGGTTTAAGGTCAAATTCCTTGCCTCTAGGGTCTTCCATTTTCAAAGAATTTCCCTTTGGGTTATAAAGCCTGACTTAGCACAATGTTTCAGATCAATAACAGCTCAAAGAGTCAAATATAAGGATCTAAGTGGAACTGGAGGAATTACAATCTTTAGCTTACAGCTACCCATCTACTTGGACTCTCCCAAAGTATTTGACTTAGAACGTATTTCATTTGGCTGGCTTGCTTGTGAACCCTGAGCTCTTTCCAGTGGAGCCTGTAGGATTTCTCAAGAGGCAAAAAGTGACATTTGAATGCCATTAACACACTCAGTTTGTGAACTGTTAGTGGCAGAACCCAAAGCTTAGAGGTTGATCTCTTCAATGGTTTACCAAAAATGGGTTATCAAAAAAAGGGGACACTGTTTATTTTTTAAAGCTTCAGATTTTAAGTCAAACATTCATAATATTATAGTTATTATTATTGGTGTTATGTGGTTACTATATCAAAGACTATTTGTCCTTCATTTAAAATTAAATTACACAAAACTATGCCTCATCTCTACTAATATCCTGAAACATCTTGCTCCTTTGAGCCTTCTCACCAGGCTCGCACAACCTGACAAACTCCTACCTCTAATTCAAGAATCAGCTAAAAGCATCACCTCCTTCTGGAAGCCTTTCCTAGCCCCTCAGGCAAAATGAGACATTCTAACACTTGTCGAATTAATTTATGACAACCATACAACTAAGGCAGAGACCAAGACCTGCAAGTGTGAAAGTGCTCATTCTTTCTCATTCCTGAAAATGATGAAAGTGACAAAAGCACATTGCAATGCAGAATGTACTTCCCAGCATTTTCCAAATATTAAAATCCTACTTCTAAATTAAATGCATAAGGTGTGTAGCCTTCCCATGAGTCTGTCACCTAGATGAAATCAAATGCTGCTACTGTCACTATTTCTTTCTGGGGTGCTCTTTCTTCCATTCTCATGATACCTTTTCTTGGGTGCAAAGCATTCTTTCACAGTAGATCATGGGACAGAAGTAGCAAAGTGTTTAAAAAATTACTGTTCCCATTGCTCCATACTACTATATATTTTATCTGAATTCAAACGATCCCAACATGGATCAAAATGTCCATTTCTAATCCCACATATTTCCTTAAATACACCAAAGATTGGGAAATACATAAGACACCAGCACAAGTTTATGCTGATGTGGCTATAAAGAGCTTCCCAGGACTTCCAGTTCTGCCAACTTATGCCAGCTCCATTCCACCTAATTCTATCCTCTTACAATGAAAACACCATGGACAAAACACAACAAGCAAGCAAATGATGATGCTGAAAGCTGGAAAGAAGAAGGCAGACTGCCTAGGGGCCTAAGGAACAACATGGCAGGGAGTTCCCTGGGTTTGCTTAGTGCCTCCCTGAATATCCCAGATAGGGCAATGAACCCCCAACTCAGAGCTACTAACAGGCACAGATTTTTTTTTAAAAAGCTCCAAGAAAAATCTGACGATACCACAGTATTGTCTATATACATTGTTTATTCTGGAGAAGACATATGTGTCTATTCATGTCTGAAGAACTGCTGACACCCAGAAAACATCACCAAGAACGTGGAAGTCAGCCCTTCACCTCCTACTTGAGAAACAATTATAAAGTATGTTTCTGTCTAGACCAATAGTTCACAGACTCTAGCTTTAATCACAATCTGCTAGAGGACTGATTGAAATAAATTGCTGGAATTCACCCCTAAGTTTAACTCAGTGTATCTGGAGTGGAGTACAAGAATTTACATTTCTAAAAAATTAATACCAATATAATACCAAAGGTAATACCTTTGATATGATACATTGGTCTGACTATGCAATGCTCAACTGAACTGTAATGTTACAGTTCTCACAGAGATAGTATAATTTAAGCTAAAATCCCAGATACAAATGTACTGATAATGGAGAACTGTATTCTGCGTCTATCATGCAGGAAACAAAGACATGGTCTTCTAAGTGGATAATATTGTTCGCCTAGAAGGTAGAGACTATTTCCACTGTCAATCATTTCAACAAGAGAGAGGTTTGGGAGCAAGAAGGGCATATAGAAGGCAAGCCTTAGAATATAAAATATAGTGACAGTGGGATGTTTCTTCCCTTGGGTACCACAGCTCTTGGAGTCTGAATATAGGAATTATAGAGATAAATCCCTAAAGTCATGGAAGTTAGTCTTCTTTAGAAAGCTGAGTGAGTAGCACCAGAGTCTGGGGAAAAGAAATAAAAGCCGACATTCTGGAGTTAAGTAGTTGATTCCAATGCAGATAGAGGGCAATGGTTTTGGATCTGTGAAGTAACAATAATACATAACTGATCCTGTCTCAGCACTTCTGAGACTGTCAGGAACCATGGAAGTAACTTATAAGACAGCAGAAATATGTGTACAATAAAGATCACATGATGTGGGAAGCTCTGGGACACTCTTAACCAAGCTTAGCACTAAGGGATTATCTATTCTCAAAGATCCGCCATAGTCTCTGCAGGAATCTGGGTCATCCAGGCTTTATAACATCAATGATTCCACGCTAGTTCCAGGACAGAGCAGGATTAAATTCAAAAGTCACACCACATGGCAATCTATTTGAGGGCAGTAGACTGGTAAGACCCTGAGGTTCATTCTTATTGGTGAGAAAATGTGAACTGCTTTGGGGCTGCATGAAATTCTGAAGTTCTCAGGCAAATGAAGGGTAAGGGGAAACCCCATGAGGGAGCATCTAGGTTTCCTGATAAGTTGGGTACTGAGTGATTAATTGAAAAAAATACGGAGACGTGACCAAATTGGTCTTCTGAATTAGTGGAGTATTTCATACCAATTACAAGTTTGTTGTCAAATTCCCTCTGGCTGGTTGGTTCATTGGTTAAATCGTGAGGCCAAGAAAGACTAGAGAGGAGATTTAATTTTGCACTTGAATGGGCTCATTTTGTTCATGATCACAGACTCTAGATTCCTCCTCAACACTGGCCAGGCATTTTACAAAAGGATGGTGACAATCCAAACTAGGAACTTGAAGAGATCATGGCTGATGAGTGTAAATTCATTACCATGGCTGGAAAAAAACAGCTCAAAAATGTGCCAGAGGCTAGTGGGCAGTTGTATTATCTTGGTATTCCAAAAAATACAGCACTATACTAAACAAGCAGAATTCCAAATTGAGAAATGCCATTTTGACTCTTACAGAGACCCTTGAAACTCATTCAACAGATTTATTATGTTTCAGATACTGCTATGGTAAGTAAGGGCTTTCCTGTGTTCTCCATTTACCCCTTATAACAACCACATGAGAAAACTCTTATCCTCCAATTACAGATGTAAGAACATGTAAGAACATCTGTAATTTGACTGCAATTTGAAACTTTTTTCCTAAAAGAAAAAGAAGGGTCTGAGTTCTCATCAGATGGTGTTATCAAAGTTTTATCTTTTTAATACAGACCCCATTGAGTCCAATCAGCACAAAAGGCATGAAACGATCAGGCTCAGAATTTGGTCAAACTGGCTTGTGCACATGGAATTATAAATTAATATTCTGCCTGATGAATCCCTCTGGGACTCTCTGGAGTAGTTTAACCTTAGGTCCCCAAACCTATGTATGAAATTTACCTGGAAGAATGTAAATCTGTATCTGTTAACTTCTCAAGTTTCTTCCTGATACACAGCCAAGTTTAGAAACCACCAGTTCATTCTGGTCTTTATCCCAAAGAGCCAGAATAAGCAAACAGGAAGAGAGGGCCCCAGGGGGTGCTACAGCTTTTGGTAACATAGCAGAAGTGGTAGGCTGAAAAGCCCTCTTGCTTTAAATCACATAGATATTGGGTAGACTGCCACAAAGAGTTTTGTTTCTGCATTTTAAAATTTTTATGGGAGAATAATAAATAAAGTAAAGTATACAAATCATAAGCATAAACTCAGTGAACTGTTAACAACTAAACCAAGTCACGTAAACAGCAACTGGAACACGCAGAATACTACACACATCCCGGAAGCCAGTCTTATTCTCGCTTCCTGTTACCACCCTAACCCCTTCCACCCCAGGGTAACCACTGCCTGATTTAAACTAGCACAGATTAGTTTTGCACCTATATAAATGAATGACACAGTATATCTTTGCTCTCTAGCTTCTTTCGTTGTTGTAGATGGTTCAATCTTACTGCTGTATAGAATTCCACAATTTATCCATTCCATACAACAACTTAGTTATCCATTCTATGGTTGAAGGACATTCAGCAGTTCCCACTTTTTGGCTTTTTACAAAAAGTGCTGCTATGAAAATTCAGGTATGTGAGTAAGTACATGAAACAAGTACATGAATATATGTACATTTTTCTGTCGGGTATATACTTAAAAGTGTAATTTCAGGATCACAGGAATACATATTTCAGTTTGGTAAATGCTGTCAGTCTTACAAAGTGATTGTACTGATTTATGCTCCCATCAACAGTATAGGAGAATTCCAATTGTTCCATAAAAGAGTCAGTACTTAGTATTTCCTGCCTGTTTAATTGAAGCAAACTCAGTTTTATAGTGGTATCTCATTCTGGTTTAGATCATCATTTCCCTAATGGCTGATCAAGTTAATGTCCTCGTCACAAGTTTTCACATCTTCTCCCATTGCTTAGGTTGCCTTTTCACTCTCCTAATGGAAATGATAATTTGATGTACAAAAATTCTTAATTTCAACAGAGTCAAATACAACAACCTTTTCTATTCTGTTTTGTGTGTCCTGTTAAACATTTGTCTATACCAAGATGAATAACATTTTCTTATATTCTTTATTCTGAAAACTTCATGGTTCCATCAGTCACAACTGGATCTTTGAATCATTGCTACTTTGAATAAAATCTTATGTGTAGCATGAACAGTTAAAGTTTATTATATATAGTTGATCTAGTACAATTTATTGAAATTACCATCATGTCCCCCACTGAATTTCAGTAATGCCTTCATTGCAAATCAGTTAGTTACTTAGGTATAACTATTTCTAGACTATTTTTCCGTTTGTGTATTTGTCTGTCTTTGCACCAATATCACACTGCCAAATAGTATGCTATTATAGTAAGTCTTGCAATCTCATAGTCTAAGTCCTCCTACATAGTTCATTTTCAAGATATTCTTGGCTCTTAGAGGTGCTTTGCATTTTCATATAAATTATAGTACCAGGTTGTCAATTTCCACCAAAATGAAAGCTGGAAATCATATCAACATTACATTGATCTCAACTGGTCAACTTGTGTAAAATTAAAATGTCAGTAATATTTAATAATTCAATCCATTAACATAGAATACTTCTCTATTTAGATCTTATTAATTTCTCTTATATTATTATATAATCTCTTATATCTCTTATAAAATTTTATAATCTTCAGTATAAAGGCCTTGTACAATCTGTGTTAGAATCATTCTTATTTATTTTTGCATAATGTTACAGATTTCATTTTCTATAATTTGATGCTAGCAGGTAGCAATAAAATTAATTCTTATATATTGACATTTATCCAGCTGCTTTGCAAAATTTACTTGCCAGTTCTAATTGTATATAGGTTATGTTGGATTTCCTATGTACAGCATTGTATAATCTATGAAAAAGGACAGTTTTACTTTGTTCTTTTCAATGCTTGTATCTTCTATCTACTTATTTTTATTTTTCTTGCCCTATTTCACTGGCTAAGGCTTCTAAGAACAATGTTGAACAGAACGAGTAACACAAGGAGGTGAGCTTCCTTGTTATGTCCCTGAACTCAGGGAGAATGTGCTCAATATTTCACCATTAAGTATAACATTTACTAGTTTTTTGTAGCTATTCTTTATTATATTAATAAAATGACCTTTCACAGTTTCTGAAAGTTTACTCTCAATAGAAACTAAGCAAAGAAACTTTTAAAGAAAATACAGCAGAAATAAATAAGAGGAGTCTAAAAGAAAAGACTAAAATGCAAGAAGGATAAGTACAGAAATTGGAAAATTGGTAAATATGTGGGTTAATGTAAACAAATTCTTAATTTAATTAAATTTTAAAGTAATGTCTGCTCTCTGGGGGTTTAAATAACCATAAATAGGACTATGGCAGTAGCTTAATTTTGAATCTTCCTGTTTCTACTACAGGAAACAAAAAGTAATAATAGAATACATTCATAATCTCTGTAACCCCCTCTCATTTTCAGAGAAACTAGACTCAGAAAAATCAACCATCTCTGAAATACATGTAAATGATGCCATAACCTAAGCAATGCCAAAGAAATTCTAATGGTGCAACAACAAGGACAGGATATCTGAGAAGTTCCTAGAATATTAAGCAAATTTTATTTTCTGAAAGAAAAGGCTTCTGTGACAAAACTGATGTGAGAAGGGCTGAGATGTAACAAAGTTCTAACTTTTCAGTACGTGGAGAAAGAAGTTAAAGAAAGTGCCCAGGGGAGCCACAATGAGTGGCTCTCAGAAGACACACCTTTAAAAGTGAGTCGTCATTCTGGCAGGCAACGGTCCCCTGAGGATAGTTGTCTCTGAGCCAGCCTGTGGAACTTGGTAGCCCCAGGAGGTGCACTATCAGTCCTCCCAAGCCAGACTGAATTCTGAGATTCAGAGGCAGCCCCTCTACACAGAAGTGCCACAGTCTGTGGAAACAGGTTGCAGCTACAGCAGTACAAGAGCTTCTGAGCTGAGAGGTTTGGAAAACCACCCAGCTGCTCCCTCCACCACCTCCCACAGAAACGTTCTGCCAATAATCTGATAAAATCCAACTCAGTCACCTTGGAGTAATGACAAAAATATATTCAATCAGATGTTATCAGAAAAAAGAGGGGAAATTAGCAGCATTTTTACAGATAATGGAAATTCACCAGGAAAATGTTGATGCAAAGCCAATAAAAAGTATAAAGCAGACTTCTGGCTTCAGCTCTGACATGTAAAGTGTTTAGAAGACATTACTTCTATCCCTATATAATAGTGAACAAACTGAAAATCAAGGATTTTTCTTTAAATTATTAGAGAACTGAGGCTGCAGTGCATATCACCAGGATGAAATATGGAGAGTCAGGTGCATCCAGAGAGATACAGCTCCTGAGAGATGCTGACTTGGAGCAGACACTGCTGAATGTCATAAGCTAGTATAAACATTAAAATAATAATAATTTCAACAAATTGCTAGAGATTGAATGTGAACTGGTTTGAAAGTGAGATGTATCTGGGGACCATAGTCATTGGGGAACCCCCATACACACTTTAGTAAATAAATTAATATTTATTGTATAAATATTGTTAAAATAAAAAGTCATGGAGTACAAAGTTCACTTGAGGTCTGATTACTTTTAGAACTTTTAGCATAAAAACATTTGGTAACAAATATTTTGTGTTACCATAAAATAGTCTATATGAAGTTAAAAATTAAATTTAAAATATCATGTTTCTATCATAACTTTACAGTTATAAAAAGCAAGGTTTATTACAGCCATTAATCCTGAAAACATTGAATTTTAGTAAGAAGAAGAAAATTTAATACCATTATAGCAATACTATTGTCATCCCAAGAAAGAAGATAGACATTAAAAAGATTTGAGAATAAAAGCCTTACTTATATCTGATTTATGGCTAGTTTTTAAATAAGTCTAATCATTAAAACAAAAACAATAATAATTGTTAAAAACTTGAATGACTTTTGTTATTAAATGTTATAAAAATATTAAGACAATTTTGTCTTTAAAAAACTAAAGTACTTTGATATAAATCTAACAAAATATGTACAGAATCTCTAAGGGGGAAATTACAAAACAAAAATAAAAGAATCAAAGCTTTAAATAAATGGAGAGCTAGATAGTCTATTTTCATGCATTGGAAGACTTCATGTTGTTAAAATATCAATTTGATCTACATACCCAATATAATTACAATCAAATCCCAGCAAGCTCTTTTTGTAGATTGTAATAAATAGATTCTAAAATATACATAGAAAGGCAAAAGTACTAGAGTAGCCAACACAATTCTATCCAAAAAAAAAAAAAAAGAGGAGGACTCACATAACCCAATTTCAAGATTTAGCTTTAAGTTAAATTAATCAACATAGCATATGTCAGTGAAAGCATAAACGAGCATATCAATGAAACAGAACAGAAAGCCCAGAAGGAGTCACACAAAAATAATTGCTGATTTTTGACAAAGGTGCAATAGGCAATTAAATGGAGAGAGGGTGTGTTTTTCAGCAAATGGTGCTTCCAATTGGATATTTATATACAAAAAAAAAAAAGTGAGGCTCAACACAGACCTCACACCTTACACAAAACTTAACTCCAAATGGATCATAGACTTAAATGAAAAATACAAACTATAAAACACGTAGACAAAAACAGGGGAAAATCTGAATGGCCTTGGGTTTGTTGATGAGTTTTCAGATACAACATCTCACAAGCATTATCCATGAAGGAAAAAAATTAAATAGACTACATTAAAATTCAAAGTTTTTGCTCTATGAAAGACACTACTAGGAGTATCAGAAGATAAGCCTCAGACTAGAGAAAACGTTTGCAAATTACACATCTGATAAAAGATTTGGATGCAGATATGCAAAGAACTCTTAAAACTCAACAGTAAGAAAGAATCTCCCAAAATGGACAAAAGATCCGAATAAGCACACCTAGCCAAAGAAGATTTACAAATGACAAGTAAGCATATGAAGAGACACTCCACATCATTCTTCATCAAGGAAATGTAAATTAAAATGGTGAAATATCACTAGATACCTGTTAGAACGGCTAAAACCCAAAACAGTGCCAACCTCAAATGCTGGCAAGGAGATGGAGCAACAGGAACTCCCACTCATTGCTGGAGAGAATGCAAAATGGTATAGCCACTTTAGCAGACAGTTCGGCTGCTCTTACGAAATTTATCGTAGACTCGAAATATGATCCAGCACTCACGCTTTCCGATATTTATCTAATTGACTTGAAAACTCATTTCTACACAAAAACAAGCTAGCAAATTTTTATATCAGCTTTACTCATGATCACCAAAACCCGTCAGCAACCTAGATGTACTCAACAGGTGAATACGTAAACAAACGGTGGTATATTGATACTATGGAATGCTATTTAGAGATCAAAACAATCTATGAACAAGCTATTAATCTACACCCAGCACAGATGAAGTGAAAGAAGCCAGTCTGAAAAGGCTACACACTTTACAATTCCAACTATATGACATTTTGGAAAAGGCAAAAGTACAGCAGTAGTGAAAAGATCAGTGTTTGCCAGAGGCTCGGGGGCAGAGGACGGTAGCATGAGTAAAGCGTGGGAGATTTATTTTCTAGTGTGGCAAATCTACTCTCTATTATATTATCATTATCGATATATCACACTATGCCCTTGTCAAAAGCTATAGAATTTTAAAGCACGAAGAGTGATTTTTACCATATGCAGGTTTTTAAAATAATAATTTAGAAGGCTCAGGGATCCCAGGATGAATGCAGAATGTGACAAATTTAATAAATCATAGGCAAATTTTTTCACACAGGAATGAAAAATTAGTTGAAGTTTCTTAATCCAATTAATTTAATTGATTATATTAATGGATTAAAGGAGAAAACAACAGAATCTTACCAATAATGAAAGAAAAACATTCAATAAAATTCATTACTCCTTTATGATAAACAGTTCAGCACATAAGCCCCCCACCAAACATCAAGCTAGTAAAAGTTGAGAATGATCTTAACCCAATAAAATTTTAATGCAGTATTTTAAAAAATATATAGCAAACACAAAATATGGCTAGATGTGTGGACAGGGGCTTTATCTTACAGATTAAACCAAGAACTCTGAACTTCTGTGGGTAGATTGAAAAGAACATTAAAGGATTTCAAGCAGATTCTCTGTCCATTTTGAAAAGATACGTCTATGGAATATGCAAGAGGGAAATTAGATTATAGGTAGATCACTAGATTACAGTCTAGTGATTTCTGGTGTGTACTTGAAATAACAGAGGAATTGGTAAATGTAGAAAGGAAGGGAGCAATATAAGAGATATTGAAGTAAAACGAAGTTAAAGACTTGTGAAGAATTGGCTGTGAAGGGAGGAGAAGCAGAAATAGTAATGTTTAGCTTTGTGGACTGGATACCGGGAGGTAGGTAAGTCTCACTACGAGGGACGCAGAAACACCCTTGAGGTATTGTGTGTACAAGTGTAAAGCTCAGCAGAGCTGTGAGTGGTAACAGTAAGTGTAGTGCTTGAAGCCACTCATTTAGATGAGGTCATCTAAAAAGAAAGTACAGAGGTGTGTTTAAAAGAAAAATAAAAAAAAAAAAGAGGAGCACAGAAAGGAACTAAAAATGAACAGCCAGGGAATTCAAGGAACTAGAGGAGCATTTGTGTCATTAAAAGTTTGAAGAAGAAACTGTTCAACAATGTGAAATACTACAAAGCTTTGATGCCCTCTTGCTGCCTCCTTTTCACCAACAGTGAATCTTTAAATCACACAAGATATTTTGCAAAGACTATTAATGCAAATTTGTGAGCCAGCACTATCAGACCCGGTCAGGAGATAAGCAGATGTTTATTCCCACCTCTTTCTTAGTCTTAATAGAAAGCTGGAGCGCTCCATCTGCTCCAGCAGAATAAAACGGCTGTCACTTAAGGAGGCACTGGTTAGAACAAAGTCTCTGCTAACTGAATTATACCTAAGAATGCAACAGCACGTTGGAAAATGTTTCTCACAGACAATGAAACAAATAATAGGAATGCAATTCTGAATAGACTTCCATTTACTGAGCTTGATAAAGGGAGAACAGAACACAACCAAAGCAAAATGTAAGGATACAGGTGCTGTAAGTGGACAATGGCAGAAGTGCCCAAGGAGATTAATGCTAAATCATTTAAATCCACTTAAGAGCTAATGTCCAAGAATTTAATGAAATTCAATGTTTTCTCTATTCTTTTTCTCAGAAAAAAAGAAACTGCAACATTAATAAAAGGAGAATAGATTCTATGCTGTTATTGTTTCAGCAGCCGTCACTTAATCCCATTCCAAACCCAATTCTACTTCCCAGAAATGACTTTAACAGCTTTATTGAGGTATAACTGACATACAGTAAACTGCACATATTTAAAGTGTACATTATGCTAAGTTTCAACATATTTATATACCCATGAAACCGTCACCACGATCAAGATAATGAACATACCCATCACTTCCAAAAGTGTCCTCATGCTCCTTTGTAAACTTTCCCTCCTCCCTCCTGTCCCCAACATACCCTGCCTCATATTTCCAGCGAGTCATTGATCTAATTTCTGTCAGTAAAGATTTGTTTATACTTTCCAGAACTCCATATAAATGCAATCCTACATTGTATTAGTTTATTGGGATTTCCATGACAAATTACCACAGGCCAAATGATTTAAACCAACAGAAATTTATTCTCTAACAGTTCTAGGACTAGAAGCCTGAAATGGATGTGTTGATAAGACCATGCTATCTCTGAAAGGTCTAAAGAAAATGCCCTTCTAGCTTCTAATGATTGCTGGCAACCCTTCACATTCTATGGCTTGTGGCAGCATAACTCCAGTATCTGCCTCTCCTCCCCTGTGTCTCCTCTACGTCTCTGTGTGCCCCCAAATCCCTCTCCATATGAGGAAATCAGTCGTTGGATAATCCAGCAAAGACTATTTTCAAATAAGGTTACATTCACAAGTACCACAGGTTAGGGCTTCAACATATCTTTTTGGGACCACTATTCAACCCACAATAGTCTGCCTTCTAGTCTCTCAAAATGCATGTCCTTATCAAATACAAAATACACTCACCCCTTTCCAATCACCCCAAAAGACTTCATGCATTCTAGCTTCAACTCTGAATCTAAAAATCTAATTTAAGTGTCATCAACACAAAAAGTCCCAAAACTCATCTTCTAAATTATCTAAATCAGGTATGATGAGACTTTGGTTATGACCCATCCTGGGATAAAATTCGTCCCTATCTGTGGACCTGTGAAACTAGAAAACTAGTTATTTGCTTCCAAAATACAAATGGTGGGACAGATAGAAAATAGACACTCCCCTTCCAAAAGAGAGAAATTGAAAGGAAGAAAGGAGTTGTAGTTCCCAAGAACAGCTCAAACTCAGCAAGGTAAATTTTATTAGATTTCAAAGCAAGACAATATTCCTTTGTGTATTTGATGCTCAGGCCTCTGTGCCCACCACTGGCCCTGGCCTCTAGGTCCAGAGGCCTCTGAGCCACCCTCAGAGGCCTTTTCCCCTTTTCTTGAAGGATAACATGTTTTTAGCCAAGTAGCTTTACTGGCCCACTTCCTGACTGTAAATCTCCAAAAGTCTGACATCTCTTTCTTCATTTTGTAGCATCTCTAGCTGCTTTGGTTGAAGCTGGCAATGCTATTGGCGATATAACACTCTCAAAGCCCTTACAGCTCTTTCGTGTATGTCAAAGGAGGATCATCTTACCTAGTTACATCTGCTAAGAGCCTGCTTCCAAATCCCGGTCACTTTCACAGGTTAGGACTTAAGCACATCTTTTTGGGGGGACAATTTAATATATAACATACAATATGTAGTCTTTTTGTACTTCTTTTATTCAGCATAATTATTGTAAAATTCATCCATGTTTCTGTATGCATCAATATTTCGTTCTTTTTCATTATTGATTAATATTCTCTTGTATGAATAAACATAAATTTTTATCCATTCCCCTACTGATGGGTGTTTGGATTGTTTCCAGTTTGGGGCATTACAAACTGCTATGAACATTCATGCACAAAGTTTTTGCGTAGACACATGCTTTCACTTCTCAAAGTGGAATGACTGTATCATAATATAGGTGTATGTTTAACTTTTTAAATAATTGCCAAACTGATTTGATTGTCCAACTTTACATTCCCACTGTGGTATGTGACAGCTTCAGTTGCTCCACATCTTCATCAACACTTTATATGGTCATCTTTAAAAAAATAAATTTAGACATTCTAATATACAGAGAGTGTTCTATTGCATTTCCCTGATGATAATGATAGAGTATCTTCTGTGCTTATATGCCATTTGCTTACCTTCTTTTTGTAGTATCTATTCAAATCTTACCCATTTTTAATTGGGTAGTTTGTCTTATGAAGATTTTAGACTTCTTTATATATTCTGAATACAAATCCTTCTTCAGACATATGATTTGCAAATATATTCCTTCTGTCTGTGACTTATTTTGTCATTCTTTTAACATATCTTTCAAAGAGCAGAAGCTCTTAATTTTGATGAAGTCAATTTATCCATTTTCCTTCTATGAATCATATATTATATCAAGAACATCTCACTCAGTGTTAAAAGCCACAGTCCTTACAAAGATCTACAAGATTCTAAGTGAATTCCCTGTCCCCATTATCTTCCTAACCTCATCTTTTACTGTGGATTTCTCCTTTTCTCACTCTTCTCCGGCTAAACCAGCCTCCTGCTCCTTCGTGAACACTCCAGATCCAGTCTTGTCTGAGGGTACTTGTACCTGCTGCCCCTTTTGCCTGAAATTCTCTTTTCCCGAATCTCTGCAAGGTTTACCCCTTGGTCTCCTCCAGATCTGTATTGTATGTTAACTCAGTGAAACCTGCTCTGACCTTTATTATAACAACTGCAATCCCCCAACATTGTCAATACCCCTCACCTGCTTTGCTTTCCATCACACTATATTTTTTTCTTGTTTATTTTTATTTTCTGGTGCCCCCACTAGAATTTAAATTCTATGAGACCAAGGATTTATGTTTGTCCACCAATGTTCTAAATTAAAATATTACCTAGCGTTTAGCAGGAACTCAAAGAATATTTGCTCAATGCATGAATGAGTATCTGAATATATACTGATTTTACCTATGATGATGTGGTGGTTTTACCAGATTTACAGCATTAGTTTAAAATTACTTCCTCTTACAATTTTTCAAAACACACTTTTCATTTTGGAATACTTTTAGAGTTACAGAAAAGTTGCCAAGATAGTACGGCTATTTCCCGTATCCCCACCACTCAGTTTCCCCCATTGTTAACATCTTTTATTACCATGATACCGTTGCCAAAACAAAGAAAATGACATTAGTACATTATTATTAACCCAAATCCTGACCTCTCGCAATTATGAAGTCTATCTTCTAATTCTTCCTAGTTTGTAGAGTACTAATGATAAATAGAATACAGTTGTAGGAGATCTTACCCGTACACACCCTCTCAGGACTACAGAGAACAGAGATGTACTGGACAATCCACCATATTCTTCTCAGGCTTCCCCTACCGTGGTCTCTTCAGACTCTTTTGGCATAGTCTGCTTCAAAGACCTGTATCCTCAATAGTCTAGCATTAGTTTCTGAGTTCACATCTACATCCAAAATTCAGGAAACATATATTAAGCAACCTCTTTCCCCCCCCCCCCAGTGTGACATGTTCTTAGGAGTCCAAAAGGCTCTCCCAAGAAGGCTTTCAGCACACTATCCTCTTACAATACCATTAAAAAAAAAGGCCTATACATTCTGCAACCCTGTAAGCATACAGCCAAGGGAAGAGGTGTCCATCTCCCTTCTTAAAGACGCACCAATTCTTTAAAGCTTGCTTTTAAAGCTTGCTGCTTCTGAAGGAAGAAAGCACTTCATCCCCCAATCCCACAGGAGGGAAGGAAATAGATCCTATTTGTAAGCCACAAAATTAATTTTATTCTCTCTCCTCTAAATCTTTTTCCAGACTTCCAGTGGGGAAAGAAGGATGGGGCTGGTTAATGACCATATAATAATAAAGGGGAGGTGGCCTCCTCTGACTTCTGGAGGTGAGAATGGGAAGTACATCCCTTATGGCACTACACGAGAAAAACTGGATATTTCGGTCTATTCTTGAAGACCCCCTCATTGAGGATTGTTGCCTGAAGGCTTTGTACTTCTACTCTGCCCTCACTGGGGCATCACTATAATTAAGTACTTCAGCCAGCACCTGAACTCATCCTGGGTTGAGGACTCAGCCTGGCAGTTTTCTGAGTACATGATTTAAATAAGCTTAGCCCCAGCTTTACAGATCTCATTTTTCAAAGATGTTCACAATAGTATTTCCCACCTCACATGCTTATCTACAATATAACCTTGATGATTTTTTGATCAAGAGGTGAAGTCTATCAACCCTGGTCTTGAATCTGTATAGGCTTGTGACAAACAGAGGGTGGAAAAAGTGACTAATATGACTTCTGAGATTTGGTGATAAAAGGTGATGGAGCTTCCACCTTGTTTGCTGGGATACCTGCCATGTAAGAAGTTTGATCACCTTGAGGCCACCATGTTGTGAGGAAGCCATGCCACATGATGAGGCCACATGATAGTTCTCCAGTCAGAAACCACGTGGAGCTATTCCTGTCAGCATTCCTAGTCTTCGAATTGTCCAACCCAGGTGCCAGGCATGTGAATAAATGAGGCTTCAGGTTATTTCAGCCCCCAACTGTTGAGTCAGTGAATTCCCATCTTTTTAGTATTCCCAACAGAGGATCCAGATATCACGGAGCAGAGACAAGCTATCCCTACCATGCTCTTTCTGAATTCCTGACCCACAGAATCTGTTTGCATAATAAAGTGTTTTTTAAACCACTAGGTCATAGACAGCTTATTGTGCAGCAATAATGACTGATACATCTGGGGTCCAGAAAATGAGTCTATCTTTTCAGTCACCTGTGTTATTTATATATTTAAGGTAAAAATAACTTTCTCTGAACCTGATTAATGTTTATTGTAGTGCCTCTTGGACCATTACTGTAGGGAGATCAGGTAATAGAATTAAAGAGCTTTCAGATCCTGTTGTTTATACCTTTAGGGAGACACAAAGTCGTATGTGGGCAGGAAGGATAGACCAACTTTATTTGTATAATTCAAGTATTAAAATTTCTACCTCTCCACTTATTTTGGTATGACTCTTAGTCATGAAGGAGCTTCCTGCTTATCCCTATGTGCAATTACATAGTAAGGATACTATGCCCTATTAGGATACATAAACTGTATACCTTGATTTTAACCAACAGGAAACCAAGATTACATTCTACAGGCATTCTTTACCTCACTCTGTCATATTAATCACGGAAACGTAGGCTGCAGTCATATGTTTACCATGACTAGTTGTTTCTCTAGATCCTTCTAAATTCCTCCTGGGTTTTCAAGCTGTTTATTCATGTCAAACTTCATCAGTGTACTTATTTGCATATCCTATGTAGGACTTTTCTTAACCTCTCCAGTTCCTATTCCTAGAGCACCATTAGCTGCAGTCTCTTACTCTCTATGGTCCTTGTAGGGATCAGACACAAGCAATGTTAGCATTTTGTAGCCCCACACTGATGTTTCATGTTCACAAATTTGAAGCTAGACTCTGGGGATAATAGCCAATGCTTATTATCCTCCTGTCAGTATAGCGAAATAGAATTATTGCATTTTATCAGTGTTTAATAATTACAAAATCCCACTTTCATAAACAGAGGACAAATTAGTATGTAAGCTACAACTTTTGACGATCTTTGAAGAACAAACACAGGGCTTGGCTACAGTCCTTAGGGAGAATGTACTGGAGTCTTTAACCCCCCACCCCCACCAATTTTCATAGATGCAGATGTCACTATTTTGGAATAGCAATCCTGCTCTGACAAGCTGGTCTACAGATCTAGGATAATACTTATCTTCAAGGCCAACACCCAAACTACATGCATGAGACTGTCTTTAATTTGAATAATATGTTATGCCCAAGAAAGGGAACCAAAAAAGGTTGCTTTTTGATTCTCCATAGTGCTGAGTGGTCATATAGCAATTAGATTTACATAAGCAAAGTACCTATACAATTTGAGACACAAGATTTGGGAAAGTTGGTGAACCAGATTAGTAATATAATGATTGTAGATTTATCAGACTTAAATATTGGGTAACCGGATACTGGGTAGGAGTTTCTCCCAAAACTGTGTCTAAAGCTGAGGAAATTAACCCACAACATAAAAAGAGTCAAAAGTATATCCCTAATAACAAGAGTGTTATAGAGCAGAAGCCAAGAGTTTTAGGGAAAAAAGGGGATTAATTACATCAAATCCCCAGGTTTAAAAAATACGATGACAGGAAAATAATCACTGCTAGATCTAGCAATTAGGAATGGTTTGGATAAAACTGTAGGAATTGACGCCAAGATGCAATGAGTTGAAAAATTACCAATAAATTAAACTAATTAGTATAGAACACTCTTCAAGAACTTTTTGAGAAAAGAAGATGAGAAACTGGTTAGGAGCTAAAATTAGATGCTCTGATAAAGAAGCCAAGAAAAAAAATTTGATAATACTGATAATACTCAAAAATGGGAGGCTGAGTCAGAGTTGGAGATGATGGAAGACACTGAACCAGATCAAGGTTACTCAACTGAGGCTCAAAGAATGTCCCAATAAGTTAGCTGATATTATCAAAGACGTGACTTGTGCAGTTTTGTAGAGGAAGTTCTGTAAGTAGTCAGTCAAAGGTTCCAAGTGAAATGTGAATTCCCACTCTGAGTCCCTGTGTTTAGGTTACTGCTGACATTGCCTTTTCTTTCAAGTCATCACAGACTGAATACCAAGCTTTTCTTAACTAATATATTTCATATCATGTCTTGTAATGAACTATTAGAGAATGTAGCATATTTGCAGCTAATAATCATTTCATAACACTCAATTAAACTTTTTTAAAGCGTATCAATTCCTATCTTACCAATCAAACCTTAACATTTTTCTGTATAATAAAGATATCAAAAATTTGGAATTCTTGTAAAAAACTACCAGAAAGTGTTATAAGATGAAGTCTCACTTAAATGCTATAAAATTTATTTTTTTCACTTTTCAGACATTTTCAGGGTTAACCTTAATTTGGCCATAATCTATAGCAAAATAACAAAAATAGACTTTCAAAAGAGTTGAACTTTTTGCATTTCCAGAAAGTTGTAATTATCCCTTTGTCCTCTGAGGCTTATAATTTGATAGCATGCCACTCTTAATAAATAGACCAGTTTTGCAATTCTAATATAATTCTATCACATCTTATTATTAGATGATCATTAACACTTAAGCCCAATGATTTATTCTTGCCCTCTGTTAATATATACTGTCAACTCTTATAAAAGAGATTAAAGGAAACAGAGAATGTGTCCTGCCTGGGAAGAAGGATGCAATTTGTAATAAACTGGCAAATAAACTTTACAAATAGCTCTTACACAGTGTCCCCATTTTGATCCAAACCTTTAACCCATGCAAGAAATAAAAATAAAAATACTGATAAGACATAATGAGCCCAAGCACAAACCACGTAGAGAGAGAATCTACTGGGACAATATCCTTGTTCAGACAACTAAAGCACCACATCCAGGTTTCCACCCCTAACTCACATCTACTTCAGAGCAGAGGAGGCTATGGAATAGTCTGAGTGGCCAAATACTGAACAGGATGCTAAATAACACACAAGGGAAGTGTACTGGGGACATTTTGATGACTGCTGTGGGAGCTCTTTCAAAATCAGGGTTTGATGTCCTGGTCATGGAGTTCTCATGTCTGTGTACATTCTGGACTCTCAAACCTAACATTCAGCCCATCATGCTACCTCAAAGCCAAGAGTATTCACATGAAAAGAAATCGGAAAAAAAAAAGAAAAAAAACAAAGTGGAAGACCAAGACCATCTGCTTCCATGGGAGCAGGCTAATGGGGGGGGGGGTCAACCAGCCACTGAAGTCGAGCAGGAGAGCCTGCTGAAGAAACCCCTCAAACTCTTTCTCGTTTCATGAGTCTCCCTCCAAGACGTGGTGACTACCCTTAAAAGTCAGGTGTCCAGCAACAGAGGACAAAGGTGTCATACATTACTGTTTAGCTACGTCCATATTTCATTAGATGGTGATTTTCCCTAGTGGCTAAAACCACAGAATGTTATTTGTGGTATTCATGGTTCTTGGCCATGAGGCGTATATTTCATTTGGATCAAACCACAGACTTCTCAGCCTCTAAAGCAAGTAGAGTTTTAAAAAAGATACATCCATCAGAATACTCAGAAGGACACATAACCGTATTAGACCTCCTAATAAGGAAGAGAAACCTTTTCAAATTCATTTTTTCAAAAGCTCCTAAATGTGGGCATTAGGAAACCTCCTCCTGGTGCAATTAATGAAATATCTGCACTTAAACGAACCCAAGGCAAATTCAGAATATTCATTATAATTAAAAGGGGTTCCACTGTGATGAAGTGACCATCTTGACACCAAAAGGCTAGGACGGATTAGGATAGAATACTTGCAAGAGAACTAACGTAATAAACCTGAAAATCTGAAGGAGATCAAGACAGGGACAATTCTCTCAGCCAGAGCTGACTAAGGTTTTCATGATTTCCTCAGAAAAAAGGAATTAAAATGCTTATCTCAAAGCCCCAAGTCTATACTATTTTAGATGTAGCATCTACAAAACAACTAAATTCTACTCAGTTTTAAGTCTATAACTTACATTCAGTCATTTACAACGTATCTGGCTGTTGTTCTCATGAAGCCCCTCTGGGAGTAGGATTTATAGTTATGTGGCCCATGTGGACCCTGCTGGACTAAGGCTGGTGCCCAGAATGGGCAGATCACACAAGTTACTGCGGAGAAGGGACTGACATTCAAGTTTGTATTTCCAAGATATTACAAATATAGTGGGTGCTTTGGATTATGTTTTTGGAATGAATTAATGAATTCAAAGAACAGAGACTTTCAGCTCATGTGATCTAGAAAGACATCAAAAAGAAGGCAACTCAAGATTCCTGAAAGAACAAAGAAATTGTGCTAGAAGTAGTGGTGGGAAGTAATTTAGAAGAAAATGTCTCTGGTCTGGATAATGTAACTGAAAGTTTTATACTCTGTCTCCTACTTCAGAGTTCTCCTCTCCTATGACCTCCTCCTAGATCAGCCTTTAACATGTAGCACCAACAAGAAAATAAACAATTACTTAAGACAAGTCGAGCTGATTTTTAATTTAATTCAATTTTCCAAACATATCCAGGTAACAGAGAGAAAGGACAAAATTTTGATTTGAATTTCCCAGACAAATTAGAGTTGTAGACATAGCTATATTTTTCAAAAAAGTCCTATTCTCTTAGGAAAGTTTATTTATTGCATGTTATAGGCTAAACTGTGTCCCCTTAAAAATTCATATGTTGAAGTCCTAACACTTCCACCTTAGAATTTAATTGTATTTATTAAGAATCTTTAAAGAGGCCTCTCTCGCTCCTCGTCTTCAGAAATGGCCCATACTCTGTCTACGGAGTGTGTATCTACTTTTACTTTAACCTGAGCACTCAACCCCCACACCTCGTGGCCTTTCTCTTGCCTTCTGAAACAGCCTATGTATCTCTCTAAATAAATCTACCTTTACTTAAAAAAAAAAAAAAAGATGAAGAAAGAAGAAAGACGAAAGAAGAGGAGGAGGAGAAGAAAAGAAGAAGAGAAGGAGAAGAAGAAGAAGAAAATTAAAAAAGAATCTTTAAAAGAGGTAACAAGCTGGAGTGAGTTCACTGGAGTGGGCCCTAATCCAACATGAGTGGTGTCCTCATAAGAACAAAAGCTTGGACATGGACACATACAGAGGGAGGACATTGTGAAGACCCAAGGGAAAGTTTGTTGCCCTTTGGCCACGCTTCAGGTGATTTCCCCTTTCAGACGTTCCAGGTGGCTGGAAAACTCTGTCCATCTTTGGCATTCAGGTAAACTAATCAAAAGACAGTGGAAGGGCTCCCACTGTGGCGAGGAGGGGCTATTATGTGCAACTCAGCGGCCTTGGAGATAACTGGGCCCTTAGGCTGACTCTCCCAGAAATGCAAAGTCATCCCAGGCACTGCTCTCTCTCTTAGGAAAAATAAAAAGAAAGAAAATATTTCTGCAACGAGGCAACGACCTCTACTGGAAGCTGAGTGGAATTACAGGGATCCAGTTAGTCTCAAGCCTTAGGGAGTTAGGGGAGAAAAAGTAGAACATGTTTAAACGTTAAGAAGCAGTGACCTCAGAGGAATCTCTAATGGAGAATACTGTTACCCTCAACAACTAAATAAATCTAAATTAAAAGGAAGTGTAGAGAAATAGAAATAGGAAAATCTTCAAATCATCTGTTGCTTATCGCTGCTGAGGGTAAGATGGACAAGAGAGAAGGTCACGCCCGGGAGTGCCTGCACACTCCCATCCTGAGGGATATCTAGCTCCTTGCTACTCAGAGTCTGCACCAGGACCAGAGGCAGAGGCCCCACCCCAGAGTTGCTGAATGAGAATCTACATTTTTAACATGGTTCCTGGTGATCTATGAGCCCATTAAAGCCTGAGACGCACGGCAGACTTATTCAGAAAGGTGACATTCTAGTTCTGTCTTTAGTCCTTCTTGAGGAAGTCCAGGTGGGAAATGGCAACTCAACCAAAAGAAGGCACCACATATACACAGTTCTAGGGTTCTAAATTCCTAAGCTCATGTTTCTTCACAGAAGTGCAAAATATGCAACCACCCATAGAATGTACAGGTTGAATTAACAAATACTAATTAGTCTTCTTTTTCCCCCTTTTAAATCCTCAAACTCAACTAATAATAGCTGGGAACTTCCTGATTTCCAGAGTTTTCCATGGAAACGCTGATCTTTCCAGCCATCCTATTAATCACCCTGTGCCAGGGAAGCAGAGAGTTTGAACTTTAACTCTTCTTAACAAATGTATTTCACATACCAAAATTACCCCCAGCAATTTGTTCTGCAGCTCCAGAAGCAATTACTAAATTACAGTTCAAATTCATTTTGTCTGTTTCCTAAACTGGCTCTATTGTTCATTTTCACACTACTCTAAAGCATGGTACCAAGACACACCTAGTACTGCTCAGCAGGAAAGACAGGGTTTTTTTGTTTGTCTGTCTTGGTTTTGGGTTTTTTTTTTTTTTTTAAATGCCCCCATAACCAGAGTATACTAATTTACTTAAAACTGCAGTTTATTTCTGGTGTTGTTCAGGTGAATGTTTAACAACCAACTTTCAAAAAAAAAAAAGTTGAAGCCATAATTTGTAGCATCTGCCAATTGCCATAGTGTAAATTCTCCCATCTCTAACAATTTCAAGACACTAACATGATCATGAAGTTGGGGGAAAATGTGCACATTTGCCTCGTGGCAGTACAAGCAAGCATCATTATTTATTTCCAAAATACTATCAAATACTCCCCCATTTCCCTGACTATTTCCTATATTAGCTTTAAAATACACATCAATGCACAGTATACGTGCTGTGCAGTAGAACAATCTTAATATAAACCAATAGAAAACTACCAGATTTGGGACAAAGTACTAGTTTTATCAGGGATGTGATTAATGCTTTTATTGTAACAGTAACATAGCTATACATTAAAAATTTAATGTGATGAAACTCTCAGGAGCACAGATGCAAAACAGCTGCTGACTCCAAAATTCACTTCAGTGACCCTACCCTTACCGCACTTACCTCAGGAGCAGTCTTCTACGTAAAGAAGGCTAACTTTGTATTTAGTGTCCTTGCAACTGCCCTAAAGTAGGATTCCTAGTAACGGCAACCCTTCCCACAGTAATTCATTACCAATTACTTTTTGCTGACAGTACAAGGCCTTTCAATCTAGTCATACCCCTAGCAATTTCTGCGCTCCATGTTTAATCACTCCACCTCACACCAGAAAAACTTGTCTATATTTTTACTAATTTCTGAGGACCATGACCCACTTCATAAGTTAATTCATTAGTTTTTCACCATCAATGCCACAATACAGAGGAATGCCACTGTTATGGGTTTAACTGTATCTTCCCCAAAGATGTTGAAGTCCTAACCCTCAGCATACGTGAAGGTAATCTTATTTGGAAATCAGGTCTTCAAGGATGATAAAGTTAAGATGAAGTCATTAGAGTGGGTCCTAATGCACTATGACTGATGTCCTTATAAAAAAAGAAATTTGGGCACAGAGATAGACATGCCTTGAGAGAAGACACAGGGAGAAGACGGCCATCTGCAAGCCAACAAGAGAAGCCTGAAACAGACCCTTTCCTTAAGAACCCTGCCAGTACCTTGATTTCAGTCTTTCTGGCCTCCAGAACCATGAGACAATAGATTTCTGTTTTTCAGCCAGTCAGTTTCTGGCAGCTCCAGCAAATTAATGCAGTCACAATCAGAAGAGGCATGTCCCAAGCAATTTTTTTTACTCACATCAAACTTGGAGAATTAGTGACACTTTTATTCTTACACACCTTGACCAGATTCTAGGCTATTCTAATACTAACGTCATTCACTATGTACATTCTGAGATGCTTTCATCCTAGGAAGGGAAAGAGCAGAGCTACAGTTGGACATCGCACACAACCCTGACTACAGCAATGAGAGGGGGAAGCACCTGTGAGCATCATCAGTCCCAGGTGTCATGACAGCGAAAGTGGCTGAGAAATGCTAAAATATTTGATTCAAAACTATTACCAGCTTGATAATGCACTTATTAACTCATGCTAAAGGGAATTTAAATGTGTAACTAAAGAGACCTCACTTTAACCCATTTCTCGATGCAGAAATTTGTGAAAGTGAAAGCAGGCTGGTGTGGAAGATGTTCTGAGGAAGAAAGCCCTCCGTGGAGTCCTTCGAACGGAAACTACAGTCAGCCTTAAACTCCATCTACCTTAACAGCAAGCTCTAAAAATTAGTTTCTAAACCCAAAGGCACAAAAACAGAAATATAGCTGCTAAAACTATGAGCAAAACTCTTATTTACCAAATCATGACATTTTAGATCCTGGAGAGATCTGGGAGCCTCATATTTAATAAGAAAGAAGTAAAACCTAGAGGTACTTCTTCAAGGTTGTAAGTAGTGGGAAAACTCAACCTCATTTCTTAGCTGCTTACATTCTAGTCCCAGCTACTGGAAACGAAGATTATGAACTTGACCACGTCTCCTACTCACTTGAAGAGCTCTTATACAAATGCACATTTCCAGGGCCCTAACTCAAAACTTCAGGTTCAAGTTCCAAGTTTGGCTCATGATCTGTATTTAAATTCTTGGGGAATCTGGCCCTGTAGCGAAGTTTGAAACCACTTTTGAAAAAGACTCTGCCCAGAGACCTGTTATCTTTGCTCTGCTTCTAACTCCACTCAGACTCAGCCCTGTGTGAGATGACCACATCTTCTCTAATCCTGAGAAAAATGCTTAGGGTCCCGTGGACCTGCTTATAATGCCTGGCACATTCACACTGAGGCTGATAATGCAGAAACAGCTCCCCCTGGCCCCTGGGCAAGTTCTAAGTACAGAGAATATTTTCCAGCAGAAGAGAAAAAAACAAACCTGAAATTTCTTAAAACAATCTTTTTTGAATGTTCTCATTTCACACTTGTTGTTTCCTGTTCCTTGATCTGACCGTCTACATTCAATTTGCAGCCTCACAAAATAGCCATATTCCTATTCACCAAGGGCAAGATGATTTATGAAGATTGAGCTGTAATAAGCTCAGGTTTCATTTATTTTTCTATCATTTCCGTATCTCCTAGGAGGAGAGTTGATTTTAAAACAATAAACCAAAGCAAAAAATTAAAAATCTATGGCCTAGTGAATCACAATTACTAATAAAATTTGATAGTTCCAACTGGGACACAGGATAGCCTGGGGGACGTGGAGACTGAGGAGCACACAGGCGAGACGTGGAGGTAAGTCTGGAGGTGCAAATAACTTTGTGTTGGTGGTCGTGGTGGGAGGGGTTGTCAACGATAAGCTATGTGACTAGAGTGAGGCTGAGCCTATATTCCGGACACCCATCCTGAGCTTTCTCACTCTCGCACTTGAGGAGCCCATACAATACCAAAAAGGGAGACTGAAACTTTAAAATGTAAGAGGTGTGGCTGTGCTGAAGATTTTACCCTTGAACATTTCTCAAATATTCTTTTTCTTCTTCATCTCAACTCTATCTCCTTACATGAGACCCTCATCAGCTCTTTCCTAAACCACTTTAGGAGACTCTAACTGCTTTCCTTGCCTCAAGATTTTTCCATACTTAAAGAAGATATGGTGTGTGTGTGTGTGTGTGTGTATGTGCGTGTGTGTGTATGTGTGTGTGTATAATGGAATACCACTCAGCCATACAAAAGTATAATGCTTCTGGGAAATGGAAACTCCATCCTCTCGCCACCTATTTAGAGACTCGCACCCTAGAATTCAGGTCAGGCTGAACTCCTGTAGCCGATACAGCCTGCAGCAGTGCCGGGGTTCTACTGGAGAACCCAAGGAAGTCTTGGTGCAGCCATATTTTGAAGCTCTTCTAGTTGGGCTGTCTCTCCTGTGGGGCCCTATTTATTTGCAAGGGGCAAAAAGGGCAATGAGGCTTGTATGGAGTTTGTGCTTCAGAGCCTACAGCTGACCTCTGTGCCTTTGTTTCTGTACTGGAACAGGAGACCAGCTGGCTTCAGCAGCGGAGAGTATGACTGGTGCTAAAATCAACTCCGTATTCCTTCAAGCCTCCTCAGAAACTGCATTGTGAACCAGAATTCCCTATCTTTTTAATAAGGAAATAGATATACCACATCTTTATATGGACATTTTATCTGACTTTGGGTTTCATCAATGAGTTCATATTCCATATCTCATTATGAAATATTTTCAAAATGAGCAAGGCATCTTCCGACACAGAGACATGCTGAACAAACTGCCTCTGAACAAATGAAGATAAGCCTGTGGCAATTTAGGTTTTGTTCAAGTATTTGCACAGCCCTACCGTATCCCAGTAGAACAGGGGTCAGCCTTCCAGGTCTCTGGTGGTGGTCCCCAAGAAATGAGAAGGAATTCAGAAGCTTAACTGCAAGACGTCAAAGAAATTCAAGTTACCGAGCTTTCTTTTACAGGTAATTATCTGCAGAGCCCAGGAGACACAGACATACTTGTCAGAAGATCACAGGAGGGTCTCAGATGCCTGCAATGTGCAGAAATTCACCCTCATGACTGCAGCTTAAAGAAGTCAGCACATGCCAGGCATGACCTATGATTTTCCTGCCACCTTAGCGTCCCCACAGTCATGGAGAAAGCACAAATCCTTCACTTCCTCGCCTTTCAAAGACCTTCAGAAAGGAGGAAGGAAGACTTAGAGGATCCCCCCTCGCTGACTCTTCCTTAACCTCTACCCCTAGTTACTCGTACCTGGACAAATACACACAACATAGTGCCGCCCTTAACGCAGAACTCAGGAACCATGGAGTACAAGCCGCCATGAAAGCTGGAGATACCTCAGTCGGCCTGGTACCTGCTCATCTGTGGGGTAAAACCATTCGACATAACCACAGTGCACAGGGCAGCTCTAGAGTTCAGCATTTTCCTTCTTCAGCTACTTCTTCATTTCTGTAGGTTTTGTCTCCAGCTTTAAATGTCACCTTTTTCTGGGCCTGATGTCTTCTCTGGGGTCGTGATGCCACTGATGCCACAGCTATGTCTGAAGTCCTCAATCTATGCACGGCTCTCAGAGAAATCTGCTCCGTTAACCCTGCCCACCTTCTGTCTGAGTGTCGGAAAGCGTGCTCCTCCCATGGTCCTGCTCCCTGGCAGGGTGGGGCCCATCACCTGTTCGAGGGAGATAATGCATGCAGAGGCACCTGGTACACACAGGTGCCTAAATATTAGTCCTCTTCTCTCAGGACCACCAGGGAGGACTCCCCCAAGCCCAGCTCTCAGAGATCAGACTCCTTGAGGCACTATCTTAGCTTTATGTTCTACCATCAAACATTACCTGCAACCTTAATCTAGATTTGGGCACCTGCTTTTGTTCCAAACCCTCTCTAACATAAACTAGCTATTTGCTTCTATTATTATTTCCCCCCTCCGAGTTTCTCCTTTGGATAATAATTTCCTCATCCAAATTAACTTTCACAAATACCTTAATCTACAAAAGCTATAAATATAATGCATCAATGGGAGTGGAGATGATATCTGAACGGGTGCACCCTGGTGAGAATTGGCATCCTGACCTTACAAGCCTTCTTCAAATGCCCCAAAGGGAGCTTAGATTGCCTTTGGCAGATTAGCCAAGGGCTCATTTCCTGAGAGCAAGAAATCAAGGCCCTCTGAGCTATGCCAACTAAAAATCAAGAAGCAAGTAACAACGAATAAAGCTAAAGCCACGTATTCTTAAGGAGAAGGGAAACTTCAATCATTCTTCCTGTGCTCTGGAAAATTCATGAATAAATAAATATGTTAATACAAACAGCTCCTACCCCAGAGATGGGTTTGTGAGATGTTTTGTCCTTAAACTAAACTGCATTCTCAAGCAGCTCTCCCACCTGACAGTATATCTGTCAGAATTACTGGGTAGGAATGACCTTTACTCAGTATGTAATCTGAACATGTAATTGAAGACAGCTTCAAAAGGATACTAACATCTGACCTGGTACTACTACATTTTCAAGGTAATTTTTGTCATAATGGTTCATTTAAAAACATGTACAAGCAGGCTTATGCAGCATTGAATATAATTACTTGACCACATTCTCAGGATCTAAAAGCAGCAGAACAGGCTCTTAAAAATCAATATGCAAGCCTAAACCTAATGGATTATTCATTTGAACTTGTTCTGCTGAACCACAGATTCTCAGTTCCAACACGGTCCTCAGCAGAGCGGGTCACAGTGGAAAAATCTATCCTACCCACGCCCTACTCTGGGACAGTCTAGGCGTCAGGAGAGAAGAAGCCTGCAAGGCAGCCCCAGCGGACAAGAAATTAGAGTCCAAGACAGTTTTAGGGATGGAAATCAAGGGCTCAGGGGTGTCACAGCATTATCAAAAATAAAAAAGGCAATTCTGATTTATTTTTAAACATGCATAAAGGCCATATCACAATTTGGGAGGCGATTACATTCCCTAAATTCTGTAATCTGGATTCTGTCATTGTAAATCAAAAGCTCACAAGTTCAAATGTCATTTCATCATCGCACGTGTATAATTTAAAGCACATACACATTATTTAACTTTGATTGCTTTCAGCACATCATAAAGACAGAGTGAACTTCTCAAAGCACTCATATGTACAAAAGCAAAAACCCATGCCTACTTTAACAATAGCAGTCTAATAAGTTGAAATTGAAGCAATAAATACAATTGTCACATCCATCAGGTAAGAAAAAGTAACCTCATATGCAGGTATGTTTTGATATCATGACTCATTTCCCCAACCTTCTTCATAATAATAGAAAAAAGCCCATAATTGAAATGTTAATTCAGGGTTCATACCAAATCTTGCTAAGTAAAAATTCTATCTCCTGTTTTTTGTTAGTAGGAAAGTCAAACATTGTTATCACTTATGACTATGGTGTGATGGTAACAGATGAACATTTTTCCCCAATCTATGCCTACTGCCAGGAATCTGAGGTACAGGTGTCAGCTGCTACAGATGAGCCTCCATCGAGAATTTCTAGAAGGTAATGGGCATAAGGGTACTTAGCACAGAACCCAGCCTGCCCTCCGTAACTATTAATTTCTTTCCCAGTGCTCTTTCCAACATTACTAACTCACCTAGTTCAATTATATCTAGTCCCCTTAAGCCTAACAAACTCTACTGTCCAAAAACATGCATAAACAAGAAGGACCAGTGTTCCTACCTTCTTTTAAGTATCCTATGCCTAGAAAAATCAATTTCCTTAGCTCCGACAACCATATCCCAATGGGTGACCATCATGGTCCTCTGTACCCGCTCTGCACTGCATTCTGGCCCCCCCATCAGTATCCCCCACATTAGCCATGCAGGGATCCATGGGAGATTGCTAAGGATCCAAGTATCATCATTCAGAAGGGGCACATTGACTCCCAAGTACTATCAAGTACCACCCCAGAAAGTGAGTAGTGCAAAACGGCACTATCTCTAGGGTAAATGTAAGTATCATTAATTTTAATGTGACTTTGTTATAATAAAAAAGGGAAGAGAGAATATATCTTGACCTGCTAGATTTATTATCCTATTTTCTGTTCTTCCTAATTCTTTGTACCTCCTTTACCATGAACGACTGATTAAAAATCTATTATATATACAAGTGCAGACTTATTTACTACTAATTCTCTGATGCACAAAGTTTCAGTATTTTCTTTAATAAAAATATTCCAAAAAATTAACATTTCACTGTTCTGGGAAATTGCCTAAAATAAATGTACCCCCTGTGTCCTCTAGTGGCCTCTATAATGTTTCTCACTTTTCATATAAAATATCTTACTCGTTCAACAAATATTTACTGAATGTCTACCATGTACCATCTATTGTATCCACCATGTACTGAAGTTACAAGGGGGAAAAGCCAGGTATGGTCCCTGCTGTCACATAAATTACATTCTAGTGAGGAAAACTAAAACTAAGCCAGCTAAAATTTTTCTTAAAGTCCCTAAGAAGATGAACAGGGTGCTGTGATGGGGATTAATAAATACAACTGAAAGCAGAGGGCTTAAGGGAGACAGAGTAGTCAGGAAAGGCCATTTTGAGCAGGTGACCAAGTGACCTAACACTTGAAGGACAAGAAGAAGCAATCATGGGAAAGGCTGGAGGAAGAACATCTCAAGCAGTGGGAACAGCTAGTGAGCTCTGCCTGAGAAAACAGCGTGAACCTTAACTACTGTCTTGAGGAAGGAAGACTGCATGGAGAGACATGATCCCATTCCTGCTTCCCTGAGGTCCTCTTCTGTCAGCCCTGATGAACCATCCAGGGACACACTGCACGTTGACTCAGGTACATGCTCATACTGCCTGACGATGCCCTGCAGTGTGGTGTCCATCAACATGTTCCCCCAGGGGTGAGTCTCACATGAGTTAAAGAACTCATTAATGACTGACAACCGAAATTAGTCACACTGACTTTGCTTTCTGTAACAAAATTAGAATGCAAGGCTAACACAGTGATTTTCCAGCTGTATTCTGCAAAGACAGAGGTTCACTCAGACACCACTTCCACGTGAAGCCAAGAAAGTGGGGCTCTATTTCATTGCAATCACTTGTATCTATATAATGTAATAGAATCTGTCCAACATTTCATTTAATGAAGAAGTTTTGTGAGTATTAAAGGGATGTGAAAACCGTGATTTCCAGCCTGTTCCAAAGCCTTTAAATAAATCCAACTCTCCCAAATATGGGAAGACATGTTGGTCCATGATCTTGAGTTCCTCCAGGCTGCCTCCTACTTTTCCATTCACTAAACCTAAATCTTTTCTTTCCTAGTTCACCAACTCACATTCCATTTTGGCTTCATATCTTGCATCTAGTTCATCCAGTTCTCGGCTTAGACTATTAATTATTTGATAAGCTAATTTCTTTCTTCCTACTTAAGGACCAAAATACAAAAACAAACAGAACAAACAAACAAACAAAAAACCCTAAAATTTAAATACAGAGATCATTAATGTATAAAAGTTAGATCAATCTAGAAACAAACATTTTTAACATTGATTCTAAGTAAGTTACTGACTTTCATTGGGGGAAAACTGAGAAAAATAATTTAAAATTCAGCTTGCCAACTTTTCAAAATAAGTATGTGAAAATATGCAATGTAATCCAAACACTAAATCAAAATACATAGCATAGTCTCTTATTTTGACCCTCTCTTTATCAGAATATATCTCCCTTCCACCATCTCTCTACCCTGGAAGAAAAAAAAAGAAAAGAAAAAGCACAAAAGCAAAAGTTGAAAGAAGAGAGAAAAAAATACAAAGACTGAAGAGAGTAGAAAGAAAAAGAGAGCAAGACTGCTGTTACAGATAGGTTTAAAAAAACCAAAAGGTAATCTTTCAAACTTCAAAAAAATTCCGGTGAATGAAAAATACTGCAACCGTATCAGTAAACAAAGAATGCTGAAACCATCAAGTCATCAGCAGCTGCCACTGTCCCCCACAGTGAAGACAAGCCTGCAGCCCAGCCTCTGCAGCCACTCACAATGGTGCACTCTGAGCAGACTCAGAATAATAAAGGACAAAATAATGGCCCTAGATGGCTAGATGCTTGTCAAAGGAATGAATTCAATGAGCCCAAACGTTTGCTTCCTCCCATACACAGAAAAGCACTACATTCTTTAACTTGAGGTGCCTGGTTTTCTTTAGGTAACAAGTAATCTTTCATTGTTCCAACTCCCTGGTCTTTGTTGTAAAGCTCCTGTATATCCTAGCTCCTCCCCTGCCTCTTCGGAGCAGTCCCTCGGAGCGCTCTGAGAGGCTGTCATCCCGGCTCGAGTCCTCCCGCCAAATAAAACATAACTCTCAACTTTTAGGATGCGCATTTATTTCAGCCGACAGTTCTGGCGACCACGAAGGAATCCAGAGTAGACTTCTCTCCTTCGCCTGATCTCTATGAGGAACCGGAGCCTTGGTACCAGCAGTGGCCCTTTGTGCCCATCCACCTCCTCGGGGGAGTCCAGACGAATTTGGCTGAGTCGCTCCTAGTTCTCGGATTTCCCATATTTGTTGATGATCCTGAGTTTTATTTGGCTGTGTATCCAGGTACCTGGCCCTCCACAGTTGAAAGATACTGGGGGGAAATACCCACCCAGGGGAGACATGCTGGGTGGGGCCTGGTTGAAAGATACCGGGAAATACCCACCTAGATGAGACTTCCTAGGTGGGGGGGCTGGTTGAAAGACACCAGGGAAATACCCACTCAGTGGAGATGTCCTGGGTGGGGCCCAGTTGAAAGATACTGAGGTCTGGACTGAGTGGTTAGGTAAGAGGCTGGTCTAATGCTTTTCTCAGTTTGGCTACCTCCAGTGAATTTGTCGGAATAAAAGTAAAAATCTTATGAGGAACCTTTCATCTCCAAAAATGGGACCCTCCTGCTGTCTGGCAACAGCCTTCTCAGGTGAGTGAGAAACTTGCTTGAGTGGGAAAGGCAAAGACCTCACGCAGAGCAGTTGTCCCTGAGGGAAAACCTACTAGCGATTTTATTCTGACAATCTGACCTTAGAATGGGAAAAAGAACTTTGAAAACAAAAGAAAAAGAAATGACAGATTTGCCAGCCTCCAACTAATACCCCAGCCAGGTTTGTGTACGTACAACTTACAACTTTAATTGGGAATTTAAAAAATCTCACCCTGAAAATAACTAGCCAGGCCTGATAAAAACATTTTTCAGAATTCTGACCTTATAAGAACAAAAGTGCCTTTAGGAGAAACCTGGATTTCTCTTCCTGTGTCCTTGAAATGTAAATATTTTACCTTTCTCTGGGCGTTTTATGTGTGTGTATATATATGTGTTTCCTTTTTTTTTTTTTTTTTTTAAGGAAAACTTGGACTCTGCCATCCAAAAGGTACAAGTATTGTGTACATATGGGAGCCAAGCAAATAAATTGGGATTCTCAACAATCCTTCGATTGTACCAGTTCTCAGGCATTTTGCCATCTTAACCTTAGTTGCATCAGCCTGGACCACAAAGGCCTTTACCTTTGGGGGAGTAAACTTTTGAATTTTATTTAGGCAACACCCCCCACTCTCATGTTTGGAAAGCTACCTTTGTATTTTCCCTTTCCCCTCAATGGGTTTTAGAGATGCTAATAAAAACATTATAATAATTAATGTTAATTAGATCGAGTAATTGGAAAAAGGAATGTAAAAAATGTTGAAAGTTTTTTTTCTTAACAAGAAAAATAATAAGGGACTTACCCCAAATGGATAAATATTTTTAGACGGTTAATTTGAATGGGATAAATAAAATGGACATTTTTGGATTAAGATACAAGGTTCTGATACTACACTACATAAAGTTTAAAAAAAAGGCCAACGGGATCACCTACTCGTCCCCAATATTAAAGTTCAAACAAGTCTGCTTTATTTACCCCAGTTTAAAATGTATATATTTATAGGGCTGGAAAAAATATATATAGACTGAGATACATCATCAGTGATTGGGGCAACAGACCAATTAATCAAATTAAAATTGACAAGGGCCTAAGTCCTTTGGCTCAAACTTGGGGATCCCAGAGACTTACATAAAATTAGATAAAGTAGAGAAGAAATAAAAGAAAAAGGCTTCTAGCACTCCTTTTAGAAATAAGACTTATTGATTAAACCTAATAAATATTAAAACTAAAGGTATAAGAGTTGATAAAATTGAGATAAAAGTTTGTAAAATTGGTATATTTAAATGGGCTTTATATAAACCTCTTTTGTCTGATTATGTTGTGGGATATGATTCAATGGAAAAACGCTCCCCCTTCTTGGTATTATAAGGCTGGGCACATTTCTGTCCCTCAGAAAATACTAATTAAACAAACTAAAGGAAACCAATAGAGTTACCTGAGCCATCCAATATAAAGTAAAACTAAAAACTAATATTTAGGGGCTAATAAAAAAAAGATTTATGCTGGGTTTAATTTATAACTCAAGGAAAAGAGACCTTATGCAAAGTCTTATGCAAGCTTTGAAGACATGATAAAGTAAACCTTAAAGTTTTAAAACATGGAATTCTTTGTTTAGAGCTCTTCTCACTAATACAGAAAAGCAAATTAAGGAAATACAATTGGGCCTAGGTGACAGACCAGTTCTTTGGGGAACTGGAAGCAACTGTCTTTGTCTTGCAGATCAGAAATGTAAATACAGCAAACAATGACCTAGGACTGAGCCTAATTAGCTCAACGAGATAAAACTTAAGGCCAAAGAAATTTTTGGCATTTTAGAATTCAGAACTCTGACAGGTCCTACAGACTTTGTCAAGGACAAATAAAAATCTTAAATGTCTTTTTCATAAATAATAAGCCTTAGTGATTTGAGCAAGCAAATTCAACCTACTCTGTTAGTTATAAGCAGTAAATTTGTATTATAACACCTAACTCATAAGTAAGTTTTAAAGTGAAGCTATGAGATCTCTAGCTTTTGTCTGTTTATAAGTCTGTGTACACATACATTATAGATATGGGTATTTCTACTGCTAAAAAAAAAATCAAAATCAAAGAGCTCTGCTTAATTGACTTATAAATAAGAGCTTATAAATTAAATATTTCTGAAATAAAAACTGACCAAATTGACTTTCAGGTTCACATGAACCAGAAAATATTCAATATTAAGTTAATACTTGGTATTAAGTTTAGTTTAAATTTGTTCTAATTAATATAGACATCTTTAGAGTCATCAATATTAAGTATAATACCTTTACTGTACCTAGGTTTAATGAAAGTCAAATAAGATCCTGTTCTATCTGTTGCAGATTTGTCAAAAAAAAAAAAAAAATACTAACGTGGTGTGATAAAATTCTAAGTAAATTAAATGCAAATAAGATGAGAGCTTTTGGGTAAATTCTTTTAAATTATATTTTTTTAAATGTATGCTTAAGATAATCTCTAAATATTTGGTATCTTTAAATTCTAGAGTTGTGCTAAATTAAGTTAAATGATGGGAGTTTATTAAACAGCTATGCCATTTTCAGATAAAATAAGATTAAAATATTAATTACTGAACATGTGATTTCCTCTTACAGAGAAACTAAAGGTATTTAGAAATACTAATAAATGGTTGGTGCCACCCTGAAATATTCTCTACTATTAAGGGAAACATCTCAGTATCCTAGGAAAGTAAGATGAATGTGTAATGGTAGATACAAGGAGTGGAATTATATTTTGTTAATGTGAAAATAGTGACTTTGTCCTGAAGCTGGTTACTTCTGAATGAAAGAGAAAATAAGGGACAAAATAATATGAGTACATAAAGTTGTGGAAGGCTTGTGGAAGAGTAACCCTAAGTAAAGAGTTTTGTACATGGTCGGGATTGGCTAAGTTTAGAATAAATTTGGTCAAAGTAAATGAATCTTAAAAATAAGCTGGTACAAGACTAGATTTGGTTTTCCCTCTGTTAAAAGGACAAAGTTTTCTTAAAATGTTAATCCGCCTTCAGTAACAGATTGTAAAGCTTCTTTTACCCCTTAGGTGATCTGTTCTACATTTACCTTTAAAATGTTTTCTTGTTAATGAATAAGTACTATTTCACAGTGATCTATACTTTTATCTGACCAAGTGTTTTGAAACCTTTTAACAAGCTTCCCAAATATCAAATTCTGACTGAAGTTCTTTTCACCTCCAGTTAACTTTGGGATGCTACAGAGGGCCCCAAAACATCCCAAAGAGAGGTTTTAAACTAGTAAGTTTCATTTGGTATGTTAAATAACATGGAAAGTATTGTCAAATGAATAATAAATCTTCCTAGGTTATACTGTATGAAAAAATATTATTAATATAGATATTCTAGAAATTATATGGAATCTCTAAAATTCTGGTGTATCTAAAATGTTACCAGTCATAATTCTGGTTATTGTGACCAGGCTTCTTTATCGATCACAGTGTAATGGTGTTTAACCATGCTTTTAAATCTTTCATCATTTATAAACAGTTATTGTTTTATTCTGATGATTTTGCAAAATGCTCTCTTTTCAAGGAGATTTACTGGTTTCTAATAAATTTCAAACTATCACACTGAACTAAACTGGGTAAAAAATTTTAAAGGTCTGATGAAAACTCTGATTTCATAAAACTGTTAACAAAAGGATTAGTTACATGGGACTGAGTAAACTGATAAATATGGTTATAATTTTTGATTTTGTCTAAAATATTATTGGCTTTTACTCTGTTTCCCAGACATAAACTCTTCTCCTTAAGCTAATTATGATTCACAGCAACTTGATAAATTATAGCTATGTAAGCAGACTTGGAACAGTTATCTCTTCTATCTGATCCCTCCAGAGACTCGAAACTCTTAGGTCCCCAGTGTCTTTATCAGATATATTAGGAAGATCACCTCCTAACAAGTATAGGGATCTCAAGGTATTTTAAGGACTTTAAAGAGAAAAGAATTTACCTAAATCTGTAAGGCAAAACTCTATGACAAGCCTTGACGTGGCTTTCTTGGCCTTAGAAAGCCTTATTAAAATTCTAGCCTGAGACTCCCTATTAAAAGTTCCAACACAGACAATTTAAAAGAACCTATATGATCAAAATAATCAGACTTAACTTGTGAACAAATTAATCTTGATTTTGCTATATTTGATAAAAATGAGGGTAACTTTAGAGAGAAAAAGATCATATTTTAGTGGATATTAAATTCTAGTTTTGTTAATTGAGGTCTATATTTACTAAGGCACTTCCGAGATCATTCCTTGCTGTTATGTTACATTGCTGCAAAGTTTAACTGAATTATTAAAAGGACACTCTAGGGGGGTGGGGGGTGGGAAGGGACTGGGATTTCAAAATGTAGAATAGATAAACAAGATTGTACTGTATAGCACAGGGAAATACATACAAGATCTTGTGGTAGCTCACAGTGAAAGAGAATGTGACAATGAATGTATGTGTGTTCACGTATAACTGAAAAATTGTGCTCTACACTGGAATTTAACACAACATTGTAAAATGACTATAACTCAATTAAAAAAAAGTTTAAAAAAAAAAAAGGACACTCAAGGTTTGTTTCTGAAGCTCAGTAATCTTTCCTTGGATGAAGGTCTGATGCCCCATCACCTGCAACCAGGGGATTATACATACTGGAACAGGCATGATTTAAAGAATTATCTCCAACCTGAACGGAAGGATCCTTTATCAGGTACTCTTAACCAGACCATACACAGCAAAAGCTGAAGGAAACTGACTTTTGGATTTGTTTCCAATCAGAAAGAGCCCTTGCGGTGGACTGGCCTATAGAGTAGAGCTCACCTTAAAACAATGCTCAAATGGAGAAGAAGCTACCAGGCCAGTATGAGAAGAAGATGACATCTGAGGTAGACAGCTGACCCAAGACACCGGACCAGGCCTGTATACCAATTACTTTGATAATTGCTCCTACCTTTGATTATGAACTAATCCAATTGTTAGGTTTATGATAAATTACCTATACCTGGTACGTCTGTGTTACCGTGGTGGGTTTCCCTATCCCAAGGCTCTAACTAGATAGCCCTCAGAAAATTTATTCTAAAAAGAAATTATAGTTCTGTTTAGGCCACTGTTGACATTACAAGGTGGGAGAACTCACCTGGCCAATTAATAATACCTGCTCTGAGCCTGACCATGAATATAAATTTTCCTATAAGATCAATCAAGCTCAATCAGAAACACAAGCAAAATTTTAACCCAAAAATGTAACTTCTCAACTATTAAATCCTTACTCATGACTTTATTAAAGTTACTAGCTGTATTACTTATATCCTGTGTATTGTTTTCTCTTACATTCCCCAATGTGTAACTAGGCCCCCAACAAGATTGATGATGGCTATACATCTTGAGGAAAAAAATAAAATTTATAACCCTGCATAGAATAATTGTAATAGTGTGATTCTAGGTATGGGAATGAGCAACGAGGGGTAAACATTTCCTGGATCATAATAAACTAGTAAGATAGGTGATCTAGAGAATTTTTAGTATCAACAGGACCTGATTCAAAAACCTAACACTTTGAGTGGCATGTCAACAGATTCTTCACCTGATCTAGGAATGAGCCTTCCTACTAGCACCGTGGGACAAAATTGGTCATGAAATGTCTCCCAAAATATTGGTTGAATTTAGGACCAAGGCGGAGCACTGTGAACGAAAATACTGCAACCATTAACAGTAAACAAAGAGTGCTGAAACTAAGTCATCAGCGGCTGCCGCCACCCCCCAGTGAGGACAGGCCTGCAGCCCAGCCTCTGCAGCCACTCACAATGGTGCACTCTGAGCAGACTCAGAATAATAAAGGACAAAATAATGGCCCTAGATGGCTAGATGCTTGTCTTAGGAATAAATTCAATGAGCCAAACGTTTGCTTCCTCCCATACATAGAAAAGCACTACATTCTTTAAGTTGAGGTGCCTGGTTTTCTTTAGATAACAAGTAATCTTTTATTGTTCCAACTCCCTGGTCTTTGTTGTAAAGCTCCTATACATCCTAGCTCCTCCCCTACCTTTTTGGAGCAGTCCCTCAGAGCCATCTGAGGGGCTGTCAACCCGACTTGAGTCCTCTAGCCAAATAAAACGTAACTCTCAACTTTCAGGCTGTGCATTTATTTCAGGTGACACCACCATCCATCTATTCCTGTAACCTGTCCAAACCAAATTCATTAACTGGATTTCCTCAGTCTCCTGATATGGAAGATAAACTTATAAATGTATATACAGGAAGATGTTCCCTTGGATTTCTCTGGGTGAAAAAAACATGTTAAAACAAAACCACAAACACAAGAGTTTTCAATTATCCCTCAGAGCAGACACAACGTACACTAAACATTTTCGGACTTAATAATAAAGTAAACAATTTTCAATCTCCAGTCACTGTTTGAAATTCAAACCTGGGACTCCATTGGGGCTCTAGACATATAAACAGTAAGCACTTTTAACAAAAGTTTGGGAAAGACACTTCCAGTAGAATAAGAGGGAAGTCACCTCTCTGAAGAAATCTAGAGGGCCGTCAATCTTTTAAATTGAAGTATAGTCAGTTACAATGTGTCAATTTCTGGTATGCCATTTTCGAAGGCCAGAAAACAAGCAATAATCGTAGGAGGCGAAATAAACTTCCAATTCTACCCTGGGCATGGCTCCCACTCCTCGCTATCAGGAATAGCCCTACACTGGCTTAGGATGAGGTGTGATTTGGAGATGCTCACACATCTTTACCCTGCCCCTCCACCCCCAAGGAATGAGATCATGGTGTCCTCCAGCATAATATTTTCATCTTTGTAAGACCATATGTCCTGGGGTGTCTCACATGGCTTTGCCTAGAAGCAAACCCACATTATTTACTTAATCAGTGTGGTTCCAATTAGAATCCCATCTGTATTCATCCTCCTGTAAAATTACATGTAAATGAGCATTTTTGTTTTTTGCTGTAATTATAGCCTTATAGATACACTTGAAAATATTTAGAAAAACACCAAATAAGCTCTTATTCTGAAGAACTATTAAAAGACAAGTAGATCATAGTGCATAAATAAATGAGGACTCAAACACTTGTGTATCACTTCCATATCAATTCATAAATATTTCACTTGGGAAGTCACATAAAGTAACCTTGGAATATTTGTAAAATTTTGAACTTCTCCCTATCAATTTTATAATGAGAAGCTAAATTCACCAATCATTTACACTAAACAGTGTTTCTAGCACAATTTATTATAGTAACATGTCACTGTAATCAATACACACTTGTCTAGTGCTTCGTGTGTCTTTCCACCCACCATAATTGCTTTAAAGGCAATGTTACGAAACCACACTTTAATTCTTTATCTTGACTACAAATAAAAGGGTTTAGCAAGTTTCCATGGTCTACTCTCTCTGAATTTAATCTGTCCTCTATAAATCCTCCACCTTAATACATTACAAGTCAGCTATATTACTTTGTCTACCTATTAGACAGTTTAAATAACTGATAACCCATGAGTTTTTCTTTCAGGAAAAAAAAATATTATTTTATCCAGGAGATGACTGACTGACTCACATCTACATTCACTTCTCTCATGAACACAGCGCATCCACAAATCTTGTTGGTGTCTACAGGACTTCAGGTCAGTCACTTTTCCCCAAATCCACCGTGATTTCCATGTATACTACGACTCCAGATTGCTAAAGGAATTCCTGCATGACTTATGCCTGAGTCTACACAAATTAGACAATAATTAACTGCTATTACAGAAAATAAAGACTAAACTTTTTTTTAATAGTTTCCTGTGATATACAGTATAAACTTGTCGTATATCCATTTTATATATAGTAGTTAGTATCTGCAAATTTCGAACTCCCATTGTATTCGTTCCCACACCCTTTACCTCCTGGCGACCATAAGTTTGCTCTCTAGTCTGTGAAAGACTAAACTTTGAGAGAATACATCCTAAGAGGTAAGTCTGAATTGTATTTGGGGGAAGGGATTCGCAGATACAGGACAAAGGTCTAGAATATGAGATATACTCCAAAGAAAGGACAAATCAAGGGTGGACTTCAACAGGCAAACACTAAATCTCTCCACTGCCTCATGAAAACTTCGCAGTTTCTTAGGTAGGAAATGTATTCCCAATTACGGTTAAGTTTGCAGTGGGTACAACTTGATCATTTTCCCTACAGTGGGTTCTTATCAGTGACCTTTTGATCACAGAACTTTTTGGCTGAGGTGATAACTGATAATACCCTACTAGACGCCCCTTAGCTTGGATGCTTATTACTAAGTTATCTCTCTCAAAGAAATATGGAACATACATCACACGAGTCACACAGACATAATTCAACCTCACTGCAGGATGAGCAGCTTTTTCATAGAAGCAGAAACACAACTGCCTGGGATGTTCTCTTCAGGGGCAGGCTACGTCACAAGCAGAAATAAGTTTTTGTGATTGAAGCCTCTGGAGAAGTTACTGTGACATGTTCCTATTGACCAATGTCAAAATTTTATATACAAGCTATTTCCAGTCCATATGACTGATGTGTTTCTAGGCTGACTGGCTACTCACTGCCTCTTCTGACTGATGTTCATTAAGTCAGTCACTACACTGGCATTTTTCTTAGAAAGTATTTCAAAGTTCAATTTGGTAGGGATGTTAGCGAGTTCATTCTTCTTAATAACTTCAAAGACCACTTTAGACTATTTGACAGATACATTTCTAAGGCAGAATCAAGATCTATACCTGATGACTTGACGACTTGGGTACATATTAAATCACTAAAAGCTATTTTTTTAAGATGAAAAAACACCATGGGCAGATATAACAAGTACATCTCCATTGTCATTGGTGATTCAATGAAAATGATTATAAGATGAGAAAATATGAGAGAAATGGCAATAAAAAGGGGAACAGTATGTATCCTTAAGAAAAAAAATCTTTTAAAATTAAGAGACATGCGTTCTTATACTGAATTACATAAAAAAGTTACTGAAAGATTTGACCCACTCATTTCACTGGGAATGCTATCAGTAGTAGAACCAGTGACTGCACAGTACCAGGTCACACGTACTTTAGAAAAGGGATCCAGAATTTCAATTCAAATCTCTAGTTCTAATACAGTTCTTTCCTACTATACAATCCTACCTCTAGCTCTGGCTACCTATTTTGAAACTAGGATGGCAAGTTTTCATTATTCAAAATCTCTGTTTGGGAAGCTTGTCTGAAATCAAATTGATATTGCCTATTTCATGACTCATTCATTCAACAAACAATTTTTGGAGAACCTGTTGTATGCAAAAGCTGTTTTAGTTAGCTAGCACATCAAAGATATTTTAGAAACTTCGTTGAAAGGATAAATGTTTTCTTGGCTTCTTCATAGTCCTCTTCATAGGGCCTTAGATGTCATCCATTCCTCTCATCTACTCTGTCTTGGGCTTTACAAGGCTTCGATATTAAACCAGTAATCCCTTAAGATTCTTGGGTACTATTCACCCTTCTAATTGGCTCTCTGGAAAACCTTTTAATGTATACATGTCTTACTCTGATATGCTTCATTTCCTATTTTTGCACTCTCTCACTTCAATTTCTGATTTCCTGCCTGTAGTACTGTCTAAGGGACACTGATAAAAACATTTTAATTTTCAAGAGTTATCCCTTGACTAAGTGTTCTGTTTGTACCACTATCTCCATAGAAAATTCCAGTAGCATTGGATTTTTATAGCAGTGACAGTTCTATCTCCTGGGAGAGGCTCTATAAAATAAATAATCTATTTGCCACTGGAACAGTATTGCAAATTGCCTTGTTTAGCTGTATCTCACTATTTGAATACAAGTTTTTAAAAAATGATAAAGGCCAGAATAAGAAACTATTACCCCCAACTGGGTAGAGCTAATGTCAGCTCTCATCCTAATTTAAATATATGTTTAATTTAAGAAGCCTCTGATGAATATTATCAGATATTGCTAATTATTAAATAATAGACCAGATATATGCTTCATGTTCCTTCACTAAACATTAAGTCACCAACAAACAAAAAGTTATCACCTGTTTTTAAACATTGTGTACTAAAGCGTTACTATAACAATCTAACTAATCTAACAATCCAATTATATAACAATCAGTAAAGTCAGTAATAACAAGCTTTAGTTTGAAAACAGTTTTCCAGGGGATGCTTTTCAAGAAGAAAGTATCATGGCTTCACAGGGATATCTTATCTTTTTATTTACTATGACATTTTATTTACTATGAAGTATTGGGTTAAACCACATGGAATTATTGAAATTTGACTATTTCGACCTACAAAAATGGCAATTCCATATGGTTCAAATTTATACAAGGATTTGCTGATATTCAACCATTTGCAACCTAAATATTATCAAACTGATATGGCTTGACCTAATAAATGAAAGCCAACTCTGATTTAGCATTTGCAAAGTGCCATTGCCTGAGCTAAGCATTCTCTATGGATCATTGCATTTAATCCTCACGATAATCTCAGAATGTGGATATTATCATCTTCATTCTACAAATAGCAAAACTGACTTCAGAGAATCACAGTAAGATGCATGATAATGGTGCTTGTGGTGAGGTATTAGAAGGAAATAAGGAACATGTTACTGGGCACTAGAAGAAATATAATTCTTGCTATAAAGTAGTAGAAAGTTTGGCTGACTTGTATTCTACTGCTGAGTGAGAAGAAGGTAGACCGTTGTGGGTTGAACTTCGTACTTCAAAAAGATGTTGAAGTCCTAACCCCCAGTACCTGGGGATGGGACCTTATTAAGACATAGGATCTTTGTAAATATAATTAGTTAACATGAGGTCATATTGGATCAGAATGAGTCTTAAACCCAGTATGACTGGTATCCTGCTAAGAAAAGGAAAAGACACAGAGATAGATACACACACACAAAGGAGACCCAAGGGAAAATACTATGGAAAATGGAGCTAGAGTGGAACTATGTCACCACAAGCCAAGGAAGACTGGATTGCTGGCAACTACCAGAAGCTAGGAGAGAGACCTGGAACAAATCTTCCTTCAGAGCTCCCAGGAGGACCCACCCCTGCTGACACCTTGATTACAAACTTCTGGCCCTACAGAACAAGGAGAGAATGATTTCTTGTTGTTTTAAGCCATTCAGTTCATGGTAGTTGGTTATGGCAGCCCTCGGAAACTAATTGAGAGAGCCAACTGGAAGGGCAGCCACTTAGTAGGTGGTGAAGAAAGTATTCAGCCCCTCAGACAGACTCCAGAGCTCAAGTGATAAATCACAACGAGGTAGCCCAGTCTTCACAATCACATCTATTATCTCATTTTATTTTTATTACATTCTGTTAGGTAAGCAACAAGGGTTGTATTTTATAGATTGGGAAGCTGAACCTCAGAAAGTGAGGCAACTTGCTGGCCAGGGACAGGACGAGCATTTGATCAAGTACTTTGAGTGCATTTTTCACTAAAACCCAACCGATATTTGGTAATAATCCCCCACACATGTGTATTCAGCATAAGGCTATTTCAGTTGAGTGCTGATTTCTCCAGTAGCTTCTGAATTAATGTGCATGTGCTGCATTCCCTGGGGGAGAGCTGAGAACTGAGACGAAGGCTTAGCCATTACCTCCACCTTAGCAAACTCTACCGCGTAGACAGGACTTATGAGACCTCTTCTAGCACTCTTTCATGGGGATGAATCCCGAGGGTTGCATTCTGCACAACTATTACCACTGCAACTACTGCTACATTAAATGCTTACTCTTTATCTTTCAAAACTCCTTAAACATCCTTTGTATCCCATCACCTCCAAGAACTTAAGGAAGTTTACACTTTTCAGTTTCACCTAGAGAGAGACCATTTCCTTCAAAAGCTCCACAGAACCTGGAGGGCATTAGGCTGAGGGAAAAAAGTCAGACAGAGAAAGACAAATACTGTATGATATCACTTATATGTGGAATCTGAAAAATACAACAAACTGGTGAATATAACAACAAAGAAGCAGACTGAGATACAGAGAACAAACTAGAGGTTATCAGTGGGAAGGGAAGAGAGGAGTATAGGGGTAGGGGAACAAGAGTATAAACTATTAGGTATAAATAAGCTACAAGGATGTATTGTACAACACGGGGAATGTAGCCAGTATTTTATATTAACCATAAATGGAGTATAACCTTTAAAAATTGTGAATCACTATCCTGTACACCTATAACATATAATATTGTACAGTAACAATACTTCAATTTAAAAAAAGCTCCACAGAGCACAACTAAGCTAAAATAAGAAGAGGTTTAATAAGTTTTGAGAAAAAAAGTGTAGAAGATCATAGCATTGCTCAGTAAACACACACCCTACTTTTACGGAAAAATTACTTTCCCAGCACTACTGATGTCAGGCTTAGCCATGTGATGTTCTTTGGTCAATGGGACTTTTGGTGGACACATCACAAACAGAGCCTCCAAATGTGCTCAGCTGCGGCATGCTGCCTTTTATCTCTGCTACTGCCAAGGAAAGAACATGCCCTGAGTCACCCACTGGTTCCAGCGAATGAACAGCAAATGAAGGTCAGACATGCCTAGCTTAGATTATCTGAGCCCCGGCCAACCTGCAGTTGTATAAAGGAGAAATAAATGTTCATCAGTGTATGCCAGAGATATCTGCAGGTTTGATAATTACACACTGTCATAAGAACTGCTTAAGGCAATACAGAAATTTTTTAATATTAAAATTCTTTATTGTACCATTAAAAAACTATGTCCTAATGAAAAAGAGAATTATGTATCCTAATAAAAAAGAAACTGTCTAGTCCTCTAAAACTGCTCTTTTCTCCTACTTCTGAATAACCTTGGACAAGTGAGCCTGTGTTCTACATGCTTGCCTGCTTATTCTTTTATTTCCCCGTTGTCTGAAGGCAACATAACGAGGTATTGAGATATTGAGAAGAAGAAAAAATCCAGTTCACAAATAGCTGCAAAATCCCAGAAGAAAGAAGACCTCCCACGAAGGAAGGTCCAGGCCCTGGATATAAGAATTAGGACAGCAGTCTTTTTGCATGGACTTTCAACAAAGCACTATTCCTTCAATTGTTCATTATTTGTTACATTTGCAAAAAGTATTATTATGCATCAGGTTTACTTTCCATTCATTAAATAAAGAAAAATACAATTACTCACCTCAGGTAACCTAAAATATTCCTGCTGCACTCTGCCTTTGGGCGTGGGGCCCTCTCATATTCATGAATTCCACCCGTGTGTTTAAAAGCTAGCTAACCAGACTGCTTATACTGCTAAACTGTCTCTATCCAGATGCTTGACTTGAAATAAGGAATGGCTAAAAATTGTGGATACTCGGAGTCTGTCTCTTGCATAAAACTAAACTGACATAAAATGGTCATTCTTAGGAAATTCTAAGTTCTCATGTCTCTGTTGTTGGTTTTGGTTTGCTTTGCTTTCAAGTTTTCCAAAAGTAAATAAACAATTGACAACAGCAGTCTTGGTGACAGATTTCAATGATTAAAACATACACTCACACAATACTTGTACGAAACAAGCAGATGAAGTACCAAGAACAAAAGAGGGCACATTTTATATAAGGGAAGTGAAGGTATATTTAGTGTAGAGCACTCACTCTGAACACACTTAACAAGCTACTTAAGGGGGATGCTTTCTCAGTTCACTCACTCACTCACTCAAAGGGATGGGAAGGGTGACGTATGTGACGTGTGATCAGTATAACAAGAACAGCTGTAACAAAAGCCATTTCACTTGTCCCCAGGTCAGAATACACTGGCAAAATAATGTGTACATATACTTGAAAAATGCTGTGCTTTTGAAACCATGCTTATAAAATGCATGTTATAGGTATAACCAAAAGACAGCTTAGAAGAAAAGGGCAGAAGAGCGTTCTGTGTAAAGAAGTAGAAGAATCTAACTGTCCTTTACTTTAACAAGGTACACTGTGTTCCTCTGTCTTTTCTTCCCCTGGAAAGTCAGCATCAGTAGACCACTCTTCTAATCAGTAAACCTCATAAACAGGAAAGGCATAACACCATAAGCCCGGAGGAGTGGGGAGAGCCCAGGGAGATCACAGCCCTGGCCCTGGTCAGCTGCTTGTGCTCGGGGAAAGCCACTTCAGTCCGGAAGAGGGCTGGGCGAAACGCTCTTCCTACAGATTGCAGCAGCACTAGGCATCTCAATGCTCTTCCTCACACCAGGCACGGGTCCCAAAAGGAATGTCCCAAAAGGAAGGATCATGAATCAATACAGCTAATGCTCCTGTAGTCTATGGTATTTTCTTCCCCTGAAGCACTGCAAGGAAGAACTGGCTAGAATAAATATTCAAGGAGTCCAGTATCAGTTTTCTTTTAACATTGATTCATTGTTTCCTCCTCTCTCCCACTAAAAAAATCAAAGTAGTGGTGATTAAATTTCGGTGTACATCACTCCTGCTTCACTTGTTAAAAATGCATACCCTCAAGACCCACCCTTGAGGAATTCTGATGTAATGGGATTTGGGAAGGAACTGGGAAGTTACATTTTTTTAAATTATTCCAAATAATTTGGAAACAGTCTGTGAATCACTCTCGGCACCCTCACCGCCATATATCACCTTCCAGCCTAGAGACATAAATAATAAAATTCTGAACAAGGTTATTATTACCATTATCACAGATCATTTTTTCATCTATATTTTTTACACTGGCATGTACTATTCATGCAGTCAAATAGTTAGAAAGGATTTGAAATTATTTGTCTTAAAATCATATGATAGAAGATTCCCCACCCTGTTTAGAAAACACATTCGTATGCAAAACTGTGGCACAAAGTGGCTGAGTGTTTTTTCATGTACGTCAGAACAACCTAATTCAGTCCTAGTCTTAAAGAGATAAGAAAGAAGGCATTTAACAATAAAAAAGAAAACTATGAAGTAAAAGAAGAAGGGGAGACAACAGAGAAAGATTATTAAAAAAGAGAAAACAGCATTACTATGGTCATTAAATAAATTTCCATTTTTCTCCAATTTCACTTTTTCTTCAAAAATCCCTTTTCCTATTATTCATCCCTATTTTCCCTTATTCATTATGTCCTCCTCAGACACAAATAAGCAATTTCAGAAACCTGAGTCTAAACAGAAAAATGATAGCTTCCAGCCACTTAAAAAATGAACTCTATTTGTGTTCCACTGCTCTCGGCCCAACTCTCCCAGATCAGCTCCTTTTTAACTATGCAACAGACCACTCGTCTCCTGAGGAAAAAATTGTACTACGTTTCCTTATCCTCTGGAACAGCACAAAAACAGGTACAAAAGAGCCCTGTGTAGTGCTCTTTTCTCCTTCACTGCTGTGTACTGTGTGTTCATCGCAGCAGGAGTAAGCCTGACCAGGCTTTACACAGAAAGGGGCCACTAGTTCCCCAGGCACCAGTTTTATGACCTCCATTGTCACTTAAGGCTTATCAGTTCAGCTATTAAACAAAACCTATTTTAACAAAATCTGGAAGGCTACTTTTAGCTTGCCTCTTTTAAAAAAAAAAAAGCAACTGAGAAAAAATAAAGCAATAGTTTGGGGTGAATTATGCCTATTTTATTAAATAATTAAACTAAAACTTAAATATGCACACAGCAAAAAATAATGTGCAGCCGGTGAGTCTGATGCCCTCTGTTACCAATACCCCCTCATGAAAGCATTGGCAAAAGACTGCATCTTTAGTGGCTTTTTTTTTTTTCAGGTTTCCTAGTCCTCTTTTGCTGTTGCTATTCAAGTTGTGTGCAATTCACTGATCATCTTTCGTTTTCAGATGCCATCCCCATGCAAAGCCACATCAGTCTGTGCCAGACTGGTCTCTGCCTTAGATCAGGGCTCATCCAGACAATGTAAAAATGTTCAGCATCTCTTCACAATTATTCAAAGATCACACTTCAAAGACACACCAATTCAAGAAACCACAGATCCACACAAAATCTGTAAATGCAACTCTTCCTCATTTTCACAAATAGGTCTGCTATAACTGCCTGTGAATAGCCTGGGTTTTATGTCCACCAATTTTTTCTCCTCAGCTCTGAGAGGATTTTTAAGATTGCCATGATTTTTGTTAGAAAAGCATAATTCAGACTGAACACTACTTGAAAAATGATTTTCTCATACTCTGAAGTCATTTAGCATGTTGTGCTATAAAATGTTCTGTACCCTTACCGCAGTGACTGTAACTAGGGGGAAAATTTGTTCATTAATTCTTCTCCAGACATTCTGCTATTTGTCTTAGCTGAGACTAGAGCTTGCAAGGAGAGAGTTTATTTTAGAAAACGATCCCAAGGCATAGGAGTTGGGACTGGTAATTGGAAAGGCAGGAAAGTCAATCAAAGATGAGTTTTCATATTAGTCACTGCTATGGACTATGGGAACTCTGTCTCGCTGGAGATCATCTGAAAAGCTATGTAAAATGAGCCTCAGAACTTTCCAGTCAAGGGACAAAAGAGGAGTTTTTATCTGCCAGCTTTCTTCCCTCATTAGCCAAAGGTTTCTTTTTCGAAATGGAAAAAAATTCTGATAATAGAAACTCAATAGTTCTTAAGATAACAGTGACAATGATGCTGGTGGTGATGACCATGGTTACAGCAGACATCTCCCACAAATGACTCTCTTTCAGGCATTGTGCGAAGCATTTACCCACATTTTCTCATTAGGTGGTTGTGATGATTAATTTTATGTAACAACTTGGCCACAGGGTACTTTTGGTCAAACTTAATTCTGGGTGTGTCTACAAGGGCGTTTCTGCATGAGATCAGCATTTGAATTGGTGGACTGAGTAAAGCACTTTGTCTTCCCTACTGTCCGCGAATCTCATTGAATCACTGAAGACTGGAATAGAACAAGAAGGCTGAGTAAGAGGGAATTTCTCTTGCTTGACTATTTTGAGCTGGGACATCAGTCTTTTGTGGCTTTGAGACTCAATGAAACACTGGTTCTTTTTGGGTCTCAAGTCTGCCCACTTTTGGACTGGAGCTACACATTGATTCTCCTGGGTCTCCAGCTTGCTGACTGCAGATCTTGGAATTTGTCAGCCTCCATAATTTATGAGCCAAATCCTTATAACAAGTATCTCTGTCTCTGTCTCTCTGCTTTTCTCTGTCTCTTTGTGTACGTACACACACACACACACACACACACATCCCACCCCATCCTACTGATTCTCTGGAGAACCCTAATTAATACAGTCTTTATGCTAACCTTATGAAGTCAGTAATATAATCGTCATTTTACATAAAAGAAAACTGAGGCATAGAAATGTTAAGCAACTCAAATAACACAGCTAGTAGGTGGCAGAGCTATTCTTTCTGACTCCAAAACTACTTCTGGTAATAGATAATAGAATAATTATTCCTCTATATTTGTTCATGCAATGCTGTTGCGTGTGGTGTTAGTAGAGGGTAGAGTGAAAAAACAGGTATGTGCTCAAATAGGTTTTGTAAATGCAAGACTGAACCAAACTAAACAGGTTTCTACATGTTAAGACTTTCTAGATTTTTTTAATATAATATTTTATATGGTGAATCTCCAAGAGAGGATATAATATATACTATTTCTCATATATGTTTAATCTTATAAAACTCTTCAGTAGAATATATGTTAATAGCTCCTAATACTAGAAGTCTCTGGATCAAAACTTGAAGTGCTTCATTCAATAATTATTGTTCTTCTAAACAAGTTTATACTGCATAGCACAGAGAAATATATTCAAGATCTTGCAGTAGTTCGTGGTGAAAAAATATGAAAATGAATATGTGTATATTCATGTATGACTGAAAAATTGTGCTGTAAACCAGAAATTGACACAAATTGTAAACAGAATATAGCAATAAAAAATTATTGTTCTTAAATAGTATCTATTGAGTAGTACATTTTAGAAGGAAATTCATCCAATTGGGGAAAAGAAAAATATTAGACTAGTAAAAATAGAATGTGTTAAGATGAGTAATTACTGGACACTTTGGGAAACATAGGCAGGAAATAGAGAAGGAGATAGAAGACAATTTACATTCTTTTATCCACTAAACGGATAAACAAATCTGAAGTTCATCTAAATACCAGGCGGGGACAGAAGGGCGTGGGGAGGGATAAATTGGGAGTTTGGCATTTATAGATACTAACTACTATATATAAAATAGATAAACAATAAGATCCTACTGTATAGCACAGGGAACTATACTCAATATCTTGTAATGGCCTATAATGGAAAAGAATATGAAAAGGAACACATATATATACGTGTGTGTATAAATGAATCGCCATGCTGTACACCAGAAACTAATACAACACTGTAAATCAACTATATTTTAAACTAATAAAAACTGGTAATAATCAGCTCCTAGCCAGTGGAGGCCAGTCTGTGCACTAAATTTTAAGTAACACTGCTAAATAAATGCATACATACATACACAGATACAGACACAGACACACACAGACACACACACACACACACAGAGCAGGAGATCCTACTGAGATCCTACTCCACAAGCAGTGCTCTCAATTGCCCCAGTTTGGGGGCCACCCACATAATGCTGCTCATATTATATTAGAAAAACAACTAGAAAAAGAACTAATCAGTAAGTAGGGGTATGACAACACATCGCCCAGGCCTGCCTTCAGGGAAACTGTAAAAGGAAAGAAATTTGAGACAAATTTATCCACAAAGGGTGGAACCCCAGGGTGGTCCTGAGGTGATTTTATTAAGCCTAGGAGGTCATGAATTACTTGGGGTGGTCCAGATCTACTGACTTTCCCCATGATATAATCATAGTCAATAAAAATAAAACAGCATATTCATAGATCTTCAACTAGTGATTATTGCTACATGGGAAAAACTGCCAGGCCTGAGAGATAATACAACATATCCTCCTGAAGATTTTGTAGACTGCCCTGGTGCAGCATTTGGATGACTCTCAGTGCTGTTTCTCTTCCCAGCCCTTTGCTGACACCATCCTTGTTCAAGCCCAGCCAAGTGGGTGGAGAAAGAGTATAGTCAACACTGCCAATGAAATTATGCTTAAATCGAATGAAAGTTGCTCTGAACAGACCAAGAATTATCTTCTGAGGGAGATGAGGGGGATGAGAATTACCTTTTGTTCAGAAATGAGACTTGGTTTCCTAATTAAAATAATTTGACTATAGGGAGCACTACAATGATTTGACATTTTAGAAATTCTAGACCATGATGAGCATGACATGTAGTATTCTGAGAAGAAATAGTCATCACGTTGATTCTGAGAGGGATATAAATCATAGAAACAATAAATATATATAAAGTTAATATAAATTATCAATGGTATTTCTTCATTAGTAAGAGATTTTTAAAAGGCACACACACGTGGCATGCTTAAGAAGCTTGGGATTTCAAAAACAGGTTTCTGCTCTTGCATTTACCATGGTCAGCAGTAGAATCTTGCAGTGCATGACTGAATATGTTTGACAAAACTGTCCAAATGACTTCTGTGGAACTCCCCAAATGCTGCATTTCAGACATCACTCTGCTGGATTTACAGAATGGCTTAGTGAAAACAGTCTTATCTCTACTCATACATAACAAAAATAAGAAAAGGGGAAGATGTAGGCAGAGAAAAGCTCCCAAACATATCCATTTCAACCATCTGATGGATTGAACTGGTGGAAATAGGAGATTTTTTCCATCACAGTTAACAACTTAATTGCCATAATCAAAGATGAGAAGGTTTGATTTTAAATGTTATTAAACCGGAGAACTAATGAATGTCTATATAACAGGAAACAAAAGCTGGCATCCAGACAGAGAGCATGAGACAGAAAGACAGGGAGAGACCTTGTGCTCTGGTCAAACAGGGGAGGAAGGGAGGAAGGAAACAAAATTGATAGCACTTTTTCTCCAGATTCCATTTGACAGCCTAAATTCCTAGGGATATACATTTCTTTCAGGTCTGTGACCTCATTTTGAGGCTTTCCAGACAGCATCTTCTTAATTTAAGCACTTTAAAATATCATTTCCAAAATACCCTAGTTCCCAGGTAAGCAGAAGCATTTTCATTAGCAGAGGACTGAGCGGAAGAGGATTGCAATTTAGTCATCTGATCACATTACCAGAGAGCTCTGCTCCTGACCCAAAGTGCCTATAACAACAATGAAAAAGAACAATCTCACCCGACATAAGGTTGAGTGACCTTATGTACGTGGGCTGATGGGAAAAGAATATTTCACTTCTCAAAAGAATATGTGGATACAACATACAAAGAAATTACTAAACCAAGATCCCTAATCCTACCCAAATTTTACCTCAGTTTTTTTCCAAATGGAGCAGAAGTAATCAAATTATCCTAAGACTATGGCTTAGTTTAGTAGAGCAGAGAGTCACCCAAAGTAATCAAAAATAATTTGAATTGTGTCACCAGGATCCTTATGCCGAATACTGCCCATCAATACTCGCTGTAGCACCTGAAACTCCAAAAATTAGGGTTATTCCTCAAGGTCAAGGCATTTTTTTTTCCTATAGACTCATTTTAGAATAAATATAACATCTGGGAAGGATAAAAATTTACACCTTAGTTTGTATTGTTATAATAGTCTCTTCCATACTGAACTCATCACAAAGATTTATTTCTGAAAGGATTCACCAAGCCTTTAATACTGCAATGAGAACCTGAGAATCTTTAAAACAGCAGTAGAGTATGCAGAATTTTACAAATTTATTTTGCCAAGGAATTCTTTTTTTATCCCCTCAAGTTGCATCAACAAATATCCAGAGGAACACCAGCAGTGCGGTTTGGGAAAGCATGGGTCATTAGATACCCTCATTCAACAGAAAACAGGGTCCAGAGGTCATGAGACCAAGGACATGTGAGTTTAAATAGAAGTTAGGCAGAGAGGAAAGGACTGGAGCAGGGACACAGCCAGGGGCAGCACCAGGAGGGGCACCAGTGTGCAGTCTTGGGGAGCCAGAGGATGTGCTGAGCACTAGGGAAATGGGAAGTGTTGGCAAGGTCGGGCACAGGGACAGAAGAGGCAGGTGAGAATAAGAAAAACTCAAGATGAATGTTGTCTGCTGCACAATTCTGCAAAGGCAGGCCCTGCTCTTCCAGGGGACAAAGCTCACTGTGACTAGATAATTCTTAGGGGCCTTATTAGCTCTTTTAATCAACTAGGCTACACATCCTGTCTGGCCACACTGTCTATATCAGACACCCAAGTAATATAAAAGGTTCTCTATTTTTTTACCTCTTAATTTGTTTGCAGGATATTAAGTCTGTCTTTGATAGATAAGAAATTGAGCAGGAGTATTACTGGACTGTCTTCAGGAAGATCAGGAACCAGGTCCCTCCCCACAATGCTTGTTATCACCCTAGGAATGCTATTACCCTGTCCCTTTAAGTGTCCAGAGTCCCATGTCCTGCTTTTCTCCCTTAACTTTAACTCTACTGAAACTTTTTCTTACAAATATGACTGTTGAGTTTAGGTACATTATGACTTAAAACCCTGCTAAGGCTGAAAATGTTACCTCTCCCGGAGGAGCAGCAATTTCACAATTTATACATATGTTCAAAGACAGATGTCCTCGTTTCCTGACAGTCCATCATGACAAGCGAGTGGTTTTCCTCCCAACACAGCCAACTAGGATTCCTTCTCAGTTTATATCATTGTCTTTAAGGAATTAAATCCCATTCTTCTCTTTCTATAATTGTTTAACTTCTCTTCTTATTTACCAGAATTTTATTTTCCTTCATAGCATCACCCAGTTGACACAGTAGCTAAGTCTATAAGTCTATCACTGAACTGGCTTTTTGAGACTCTAGTAACCTAAGACTGAATTAAATTCATGCTTCTGAAAATGGCATTTTTTCCCTTATAGTAAAGAATCACCTTTATTTGAATAACTAGCTTTCCACAAACTGCTTGACTTTTGCAATAACAAACAGGCCAACCAACTGTGAAAGAGGAATTCATTCTTGGGAGAGCAACAAGAGATTAAAAGAGACATTTTAAACTGAGAGTTGTTTCCATGTGTTGATGTAAATAATTTGACAAATAACAGAAAAGCTCCAATAATATCATTTTTCAGTCTAGAAAACTGAAAAAGAGTAAAGGATCTAAGCTTTTCACCTTCGAACTATAAGGTAGAATTCAAAGCTGACATAACAAGCCTCAGTTTCTTACTGTGAAATGAGAATCCTTGTAATGTTAAAAAAAAATTAATAAAAAACAAAGTCATTGCCATTATCCGCAATGTAACAGCAGGACAGCTGGGGTAATAAAGATTGGGCACCAGCCAAAGTCACATGACCCAGCTCCACCATTCACTTGCTGTGTGGGCTTACTTTGCTTGCTGTGTAAGCAAATTAAACAAGAAAGCTTAGCCTTTGTTCCCTTGTAAGAAATATGGGAACAAAATAGTTTCTTCACAGATTGTTTGGGAGGATGAAATGAAATCTGATGTATTTAAGAGCTCTTTGCAAGCTGCAGAGCCCAATCCAAGTGCTAGTTACAATAAGGGTTTCTAATAAACAGAACGTACATTTCCACCAAGCTTCTTTGCCCCCAGAAATCTTCACGAACCTTGTCTGCAGCCCATTTCCAAGTCCAACACCAAAGCTTTCTCCAAATTTCCAGCTTCCCTTCCTCAAAGCTCTCTGACTGCCCTCCAGCATTCATGTGGGTCACCTTGATGAGGCAACACATCAGCCGTACAGCATCTTCAGCCCTTTCTCCAGCACTCTCAGGGAAGCCAATCACAGTCACTACACAGTGGTCCTCTCTTGTCCTCAGGGAGGATACGGTCCAAGATTTCCAGTGGGTGTCTGAAATCATGGATAGTACCGCACCCTGTGTATACTATGTTTTTTCCTAGACATACATACCTATGATAAAGCTTAATTCATAAATTAGGCACAATAAGAGAACATCTGAATTGCCAGCATCACTACTTTCGCACCTTGGTGCCATTTCAAGTAAAATAAGGGTTAATTACACACAAGCACTGCAGTACTGCTACAGTCAATCTGATAACCCACAGGGCTACTAAATGACTAAGGGCAGGATATGCTGGACAAAGGGATGAGTCACATCCCAGGCATAAGGGAGCAGGTGCCAGATTTCATCACACCACTCAGAAGAGTACCCAATTTTTAAAACAATTTTGTTTTAATTCTGGAATTTTCCATTGAATATTTTGGACCAAGGTTGACTGTAGGTAATTGAAACCATGGAAAGTGAAACCACAGTAAAGGAGGAGCCACTGTATTGTGAAAAGAGCTATTCTACTGAAGATTTCAGGATATTACTGGAGGGTGCCCACTGGTTTCTGCCATCTCTCCACCTGATCCGTGATCCTCTCTGCCGAGAGCAGCCCCTTGGCAAGGGCAGCCTGTTCTCCCACCACAAATGCTTTTCTCATGGGGAGTGGTCTCTTAGGTTCCAGTGAATATAATTATCACCAGCTTATCCTATGCATACAATGAATGCAAAAATGAAGATAGGACACAATTGAAAATCATGATAGCAAACTTGATCAATCATTCCTACCTCTGCAAATTACTAAAAATGTGCCCCTTTTGATTTCTGCACTCAGGAAAATGATTCAGTCCTGAAGCACAGATTGGAAGGGGTTGGGTAGAGTATACCCAAGAGGAATCCATGGTTCTTTTACCCATTAGATCTACTCTACCCTTTGAAGAAGGGAGGTCAGGGCAGGAGACAGGCAGTTCCCATGGAGATGACCTTGGCCTTTGTCACTAGACACCACAAGTGCCAAGGCCCTGTGTTCCATCTTCAGAAGATAGACCTGACTTAGCAACTACCTAGCATCTTTCCAGAGACCTGGAAACCTCTAGTCAACTTCTACTGATTTGACTGAACAAATAATATTTGGGGAATAAGAAGTTTTCATGGATAATAAAACATTCAGAAAACTGGCCATCCTTTCCAAAACTGTAGATGGAATGTATTTGACTCCCCTGGGATTCTGAGCTGCTATATTCTGATCAACCTTACATAAATAGAGAAAAAAGACATTTGCATGCAAAGAAATACATTTGTTCTCCATGCTTTCCTAAAAAGATCTTTCCTTTTTTTCCCTAATAGTCTGGGTTTTTAGAGTCATTTATTTTCCACCATTTGCTACTCACAGAGATTATTCAAAAGACCATAGCTATAATAAGAATTATTTTATTTACATTAACCTTTCATTGCCCACAAAACATTTTTATTTGATCTTCCCAGAAAATTTGTCTGAGTGGAAAATACTGCTAATATAACTATCTCAATTTCGTAATGAAGAATCTGAGTCTCAAAGTGGTTAATAAACTTGCCTTAAGACCACAAAGCTACTAAATTCAGTCTCAGAACTCAAACAGGCCTTTTGATTTTTCATCCCATGATCCCATGTTTCAGTGAAACAAATTTGATGATATCAATGCAAAAGCAAAATCTTAAATATGACATTTTGAAGCCAGAGCAAGTCTTGACGTTATCTAAAATATTTCCCTCACAAGCATCTCGTTTCAATACAATGTTCTTAGGGTAAGGATGTACCTACGGGTCATGGAGAAATACTGTAACCATTGATAGTCCTGACTTTCAGATTTTTCTAAGAATTGTCTTTATAAAGCACATTAATGTCTATAATTTTCCCTTCTTCATATATGAAGAACAGAAGCAATGTTGATTCTGTTGTTGCCCTGACCCGGGACAACAAATCCTATGTTTCTGGTTTAAGGAGAAAGTTGTTTATTAAGAGACAGAGCCCAAGAATCTTTGTAAGGCTGGAGAGGCAGACCCCAGGCTGAGCTTCTGGGGAGGACTTCCAGACCCACAACTCAGAACCAGCCTACGAAGGAAACTGCTGCCTCTGCCATCACCAGAAAGTGGCCGTCAGGTCACTGCTACCATCTCCGTCAGTAACAAAGACTTCCTCGATGCAGCCATCTATCTGAATGCGCGTGTCCTCCTAAAATTCATAGGTTCAAATTCTAACCCCTAAAGTGATGGTATTAGGACTTGGGGCTTTGGGGAGGTGCTTACGTCACGAAAGCTTCGCGCCCTTCTGCCACGTGAGGATATGATGAGAAGTCTGCAGCCTGGAAGAGGGCCTTCCCCTGACCATGCTGGCACTCTGATCTTGGACTTCTAGCCTCCATAACTGTAACAAACTCATTCCTGTTGCTTATAAGCTAGCCAGTCTGTGGTATTTTGTCACAGTATCCCAAGGGGACTAAGACACTTTCTCTCTTAATATCTGCTGCAAAATGGAAACTCAGCACCATGCCCCTTTCCTCCATGTGACTCCGCTCTGTATGAAGTCTCTCACGGGTGCATCTGATGGGTAGAATCTAAACCGCTTACTTGTCTCTAGAAGCAGAGTTTTCATTTGTTAGTTTGCTCATTGGGATAGTAAGACTTAAACTGAATGGAATTATTACAAAATGAGACGGCTCTTAAAAATACTTCGTGCAATCAGACATGACAGAAGTCCATTACAGAGTTTGACTGTTTAAATGAGAATAATAGAACCTATCATATGATATTGTCATATGGATGAAGTGAAATAGAATACGTAAAAGTCTTGATGCAATTAGTAGAAAGGAAGTGATGAATAGATATTGTGTATTATAATGTAAGGAGTGTTGCGTTGAAACTTTCCTATTGTTCTGGAATTGGCAGCAAGGCCTCAAAACTGAGGACACAGGATCATCCAGTACCCCACTTCCTAAATAAAGTTACAAACATGAGTGAACCAGGCAGCCCCTTCAAGATCTTGTAAAAGGTGAATATATTCTGGCTGCTGCTCCAAGACATCCCCTAGGACATTCTCTCACAGACATAAACAGAAAACTACCCTCTTTCCTTAGGTCGAGGACAGATACAAACCGTCCCTCCCTCCTGCCCTTTTGCTCTCTACCCAACATCAACATAGCACAGTCATCTAGAGATCAAATTCTGCCTTTGTTAATATTTGAAATTCCAGGCTGTTGAAGCTGAAAGAAACTCTGGGATCAGCAGGTCCAGCCCCTTTTTATTGCTAATTAGTATGATTGCTCTAGATTTTCCAGATGAGATCTTCTCAGTCACATACATTTCCTGGAAAGGATATGAAGGTGGTGCAAAGCAAATTCTTTGACGCAACACGCCAAAGGAATTTGTTGTTCATTGGAACAAAGAGGCTTGGAATTGCCCGAGTCATCTGTATAAGTCTCTGTTTTTCTTTTACCATGGTGTTATGATCCATATGCTCTAAAATCCAAATACAGGGCTCCTGTGGAGAAAAATCCAGGTACTCAGCCTTTCCTGCAGGATAAAGAAATAGGCAGAAAGGGGCTGGAAGGGGTTTGTGAGTGATACAAAATCCAAGTCTATTTAATGGTCTGTGCCTTGTCTCAAAGCACCAGGTCACACAGATGCTTAAAATTGGAACACACAGATGAGAAAAAAAAAAAGCATTAAAAATATTGGGCAACTTGAAAGTAGAGAGCATTATCTTCAAATACTAGCCCTTTTTTTAGGAACCTAAATATGAATGGTGAAGCTCTCCTATAGTTAAATTATGTGGCATAATATGAATAAAATATAAATATCTCATTAAAATGAACAGTAAAGTCTATTATGAACTGATAATCCAGGGTTCTAGTACTGCCTGATAATAACAGTTCGCTGCCTCAGATTTCATTTTGTCTGCCTCACCTGTAAACCAAGAATAAAGCACTTTCCCTGTGAACCTCATTACATTGTCCCAAAGGTAACATAACCAGACATGCGTGAAAGAAATTTGGAAAACAAAGATAGGATTTATCTTTACTAACAGCACCCTGTAGCCAAGTCATATGTCCTTTCCCAGTAACTAGTAGGTTTAGCTTCTCCTACAGGCAAAAGCGGCAGGTGCTCTGGGCCACTGGTTTCAGAGGAGAACCATGATACGAGGCCCTTAAAGGATTATCTTTAAAAAAAAAAAAAAAAAAAAAAACCGGCAGCAGCTGTCAAATTCTATCAGCCATTGACATGTTCCAATGATCAAATCCCACAAAGATAGACAGTTTGACACGGATGCTCCAGTAACTGTTTCTAATGCAAAAATTTCTTTAAAGTTGTTGGTCACACTATGGATTATAAGCAGCTCTGGTCATTCACCCTCTCTGAAAATGAAACTGTGACAAAAACTTTACCAGGAGAAAGGTGACCCCAAATCACCTCACAAGTCTCACCACAGTGAGTGCTAAAATAGGCACATTTGGCTTTTCCGACTCTCAGAAAACTTACAAGAAAGCTCAAAGGTACTGCTACTAAACAAAGTTCATAAGTATAAGTGGTTTCTGTGCTCATTTAAGAGGTAGATGGGGAAGTATAGGGAACTGCAATCCAGAGAATGTATCCAGAGCCCTAGGGGTGCTTTTTAATACTACTAATTGGCAGTAAATATTTTTGCCATTCTGCCAAACAAGGACTGCCTAACTACTGTATATTTTTGTAATCTGTAGATTGCCACATATAAGAAAACACTCAAAGTCACAGTTAATATAAAAGCAATACTTGGTGAAAAATGATTCAACACTGAAGATAATGACAATATTTGAAAGGTGCTATTTATAGGAAATCTCTGTGTGTGCGTGGAATCACTGCTGGTTTTCCTAGGGACACCTTGCTTGTGCCTTCCTTTGAACTGCATTTATCTTATCATCTCTGTCCAGATTCCCCAAAGTCATATAAAAGTCCAGAATGTAATAGGCTTCCTTCAGTTTCTTACACATAGGGTCACAGAATGTTGAGAGCCAGAGGAGGCTTGTGAAATGGCTAATTCTGAACATCTCTGTTCCCCTCCCTCTAGCTGAGCCCATGGCAGTCATCACTGACCCACCACAGCCCCTTCTCTGATGAACAGAGATATAACCTAAGATAGATATCCTCTCATAATAATGCATTAAATATATCCATCAGTATGCCAGCAGGAAACAGATGGTACAAACAAATTAAGATAATTCAAAGAGAGTTAAATAAAAAATCCATTTATCAAGGAACAATCCTCAGCTTGTAAGGTCGGGAGGGACTATGGATGGATGAGGAGGACAGCAGGGAGGGTCACACAGGGATGATGTATCTAAGAGTAGCTATGACCTTTGGTTCAGGGACCAAGTCATCCCAAGGTGAGTGCACATGAAAAGACCCAAGCTCACTGTTATCCCTCCCTCCAGGCTCCTGCTAGAGCTCAGCATTTACCAAACTCAACAGACCGAAAGACTAGGAAGCCCTCTGATGGAATCCATAAAGGTCAGCCCTGGGACTGACAGCAGGTTACAGAGAAGGGTAGATGGCGCATCCAAAGGCACAAAGAGCAGTTATCCTGCACTGGAGGTGATGTGCTCGAGAGCACAGAGCTATAAAGTAGCAGGAAAGTAATAAACACACACACACACACACACACACACACACACACACACACACACACACAGAGGCTTTCTCAGTCTTACTCTCAAGCCTTCTCTTTGCACACCAGTGTGTGTGTATGTGTTCACTTGAGCACACACACACAGGTGCATATGCACGTGTGTACCTCAAAGACAGGGCGTTGGCCACTGGGTAGATCCATCTGGCACTGGTGGGCTCAGAATGGCTTTTGAGCTCTGTGACTAGTCCAGGCCCTCTAGGTCACGCACTCTGTGGAGTTCCAGATCCAACCAACCTGATCAGAGGTGTTGCAGCTTAAACCAGATGCCCTTCCAAGGCAGTGCTGCAATGTGACTCTAGGGATTGTTTCTTTCCTTCTACTGGGTAAACCAGCAAGCTGCTTTCCAGATTTACATGAGCCCAAATTAGCTTACCTTTCTGATTCATGACATGATGGAAAATGTCTACCTGTCTTCAACCCAGGGTTATTTTGGAAAGCCCTGCACTCATAATTAGCTCAGTGTCATGCCCCAGCCTCCTGTGTATTTGGTGAAAGTAAACAAAGATGATTTATTAACAACTGGGACGTTCAAGATTGTTTAAACTGCTACAATACCTCGGCCACTACTGCTGGCTACAAAGCCTCCTTCTTCTTTCTCTTAAGTTCATAGCATGAAAATGTACGTTGAAAGCACAGTTTTGGGTTGACAGCTCTTTGTGTACTAAATCATATGACAGAACTACATTTCTAGACATTGAGTGAAAAACAGTTTTGGTATGATATTAATAGAGAGTGTTTTGCAAAAAAAAAATCCTTCAGTTTCTCACTCGTTTTTTATTGCATAGACAGGATATTAAATTTCCATATGGATTACTACACGTTCACTTACTTTGGCATGAAGAATTCAAGTCACAACTAAAGTAATCAAACAGGAAATAAGCATGTCCTTATTTTCACATTCAATTCACATCAGTTACTGACTCTCTGCTGTCACCTAAGTCACCAGCCAAGAATGGTACTATGTGCTGAAGAAACTCAGCAACAGGTTAACACACAATTAATTATCCTGAAATGTTGTCCTGCTTTAAGCCACTCTGCCATCAAAAGCATTGGAAGTGTTCCTAGCAAATGTGAACAATACTGGTAAATATTTATGATTTTTTTAAATGATTTATGTGAAAGACTTTTCACTAAGAATAATAACAGTTTCTAGATCAAAGGCACTAAAAGAAATTCTGGTTTGTCATTAACAGCCAGTCACAAAAAGAAAGAACCAGGAATACAGTCACATCCACACACTCAGGTTGGCACAGCACCCTCACACCTACAGAATTCCTTCATCTCCACTTCAACCTCTGGTAACAGCTGAGGCTTAGTGGTTTGAACAGGTTAAAGACAATGAAATAAACAAAGGGATAAGGCGGGGAGATGTAAAAAGAAATGTAATTTCAATTATTTCACCACTCATGTCTCACATTCATCTTACCATATTTATTTATCCTACAAGTAAACTTTCTGGTTATTCAACTAGTCAGGGACAGTCAGACACAAAGCCAGGTTCTCTTATTCCTCTGGTACCATTTCTGCCACATTTCTTTTGATGATTCTCCTCTATTTGGATTTATTTCACAGCCCCAACCTTTCTAGGCAGAGGACTTCTAACAAATGGACATCTATTTTAATTAAGCCAGAAGAATCTGTGTTAGAAATCAAAAGCAATTAAAAATCACATACCACCTCTTCATCTGAGGTAATCTTACTCCAGCAATTACTGGCTCAACTAACAAAGTAATGATGCTTCTAGGTTATAATCTCCTAGGCAGCACCTCAGTTTAATGTAGATTTTTTTTATTGCTAGAAATAAGTTCTATTTGAAGATATCAAACTGTGTACAAAGCTACATTCAAAATACCATGAAGATGATGGAGCCTGAAGCCAGACAAAAAAATACAACCAATGAGTGGGCAAATAAAAAATCTGATTAAAAATTAACCATGACAACAGACATTGCTAGTCTATTTCTTCTAGCAGTGTTTCCACCTGTATGTGGTTTTTCTCCCACCCCACCACCAACATGCTAATTCAGCTCATGCCATCTCATACCTAAAAATGCTGCTCTTGAGTCTGCCATGTAGGTTTTGCTCCTCCAATCTGTCCTCAATGTAAAGTAAAAGCAGTAAAGGAACTAACAATTATTAAGCCCAAACTAAGTTAATACTAGCTCCACAGACACACAGGAACGCGCGCGCACACACACACACACACACACACACACACACACACACACACTGTACTAGTCAGTGTTCTCCAGGGAAACAGAACCAACGGGATAATACAAAGGATTTTTCAGATGTATTTTCTCATTTAAACCTACACACTTTGAGGTGAGTAATCATCTTCCCATTTTAGATGAAGAAAGTAGGGCTCAAAGAGGTTCAGCAACTTGCCCAAGATCATGCAGCTAGTAAATAACAGAGCCCAAAATATCAACCCACAATCTTTTCCATATCTAGTCTAATCGCATTAACTAATCCACATCTAAACCACATTCCACACCTACAGAATGTGGTCAATCACATTTTTGTAGCACAACTGGCAAAAGTAACTCCTTTGAGATCTATGCCAAATCCGATTCCTATGCAAGTGATAAGAGATTCGTGATCCTGTTCCTGCCTTGCACACTCTACTTCCCCCACGGGGAACTGTCGCCAGTCTTGTGAGACCCAGCTTCGGTCATGTTTTATCTTTTATAGGAAACTCGCTCATTTCACAGCTTGATTTCAGCATCTTTCTTCTGCTTTGCTATGCCCATAAGCATACCTCTATTACAGCATATGTAATCCAATCTACCATTTATCTATTCCCGCAAAAAAAAGTGAGCTATTGAAAAACAGAGCTGTATTTTGTTCATTATTCAGCACACACTCACTTTCCCACTGCAGGCTTCCAGCCTAAATCAGGCGGAGCTGGAGCAAGCAGAAGAAATAGCACTAAATCAAGTTTAAAGCTTTCATCACACCTGAGACTAGAAATTCTACTGAATTGAGATGGAGGTTGTGACTTAGGTGAATAAGAGAATGTCACTTACTCAAGAGTGAACAGAACAGCTCTAAGATTTGATGAGTTGTTATCCAGTGGCTGAGAAAGTTTAACAATCAGAGGAATAAAAATGTAATTTTGCATTTTAATTACAACAGGCTTGTTCAACAAACTGGTCACTTGGTATCCCCAGTGCCTAGGACTCTGAAGAAATAAAAAAATGATTTTCCTTGTCCTAAATATGAGGTCTTCCCTAGTAATTTTCTAGGCATTCAGGACATCACTCATCCTTCTAACTGAGCCAGTTTTCAAGACAGCAGAACTCTCATCTTTGGAAAAGTGAGAGGTGGGAGGAACTAACTCTGCCTTGAGAAATTATGCTCCTAGTGTCTAACATTTATTACATATTCACCACGCTAAAAAGGGATGTGGTGGCCTGTTTGAGAAGCACAACAGGAGTTTACAGATATTTTATCATTTAACCCTTATACCAATCTTATGATATAGGTATCATTGCTCATCTTCTCATTTTATGCACGTGGAAACCAAGACAAGGGAAGTAAGTGATTGGCCCAAGATCGCACTGCAAGTCGATGGAGGATTCCAACCCAGACTACCTGTCTCCACAGCCCATATTCTCAACTAATAAACAAGAGTGTGGCTCATTTGGAGGTGGCTTCAAGGAGAATGCAGGAAGAAGGAATAGAGGGATTGCAAGCAGGCACAAGGGAGTGGGAGTGTAGAGGAGGCCAACAAACTGGGGGGATGGTTAAGAATTCCCAGGAGCTGGGCTTTAGAAGAGTGAGTGACTGTCACAGGAGAGGCGTGTTGGGACCCGGCTGTGAGGGGCCATGTATGACGTGATAAGAAGCTGGAGCATCATCGCAGTCTGCAGAGTGGGGAACTGCTCTGGCTGCAGTAATGGCAGGTGGAGAGAAATTCAGAATGACTGGAGAAGCACAGCTCTGTCAGTCTCTGTTGGTGAAAGTCTGAACTAAGGCAGAGAAAGGGAAGTAGAGAGGACAGAGGCTTGCATTCAAAAGACAGCTCTGAGGTAGAAGCAACAGGCATCAATGAACAACAAAATAAGAGAAGTAAATGGAAGGCAGGGGGAAAGGGTGACTCTAGGGCATAGCTGGGGGACTGGCTGGATGGTGATGGCACTGAGGAACAGGTTTGCGAGGGGCAGGTCCGGCATGGGGCCTGCCGAGTCTCAGGAACCAGAGTATACACACGAGATGTCTAGAGGCAGCCATGTGTGTAGAGCTCCGGTGAAGGGTCTTCGGTAGAATGTTATCTGGTAAACTTCTGCTAAAAGTTTTTCTTCTAGTCCATATTTACACACTGACATCTGGGCTGAAGCTCTGGAAGTGAATGAAATCATCAGGGAAGGGTACGGAGGAAATGAAAAGAAAAGGGATTTTTTCCCTTTATTTTCAATATTTAGGAGGTGGCTTCAAGGAGAATGTACTTGTACTTGGCTTCTTTTGATTCAAATACCTTTTATTATTATTCTATGAATTCTGGCTGGATAGTACTTTTACTAATTACTTTTTATTCTTTATTTCTCTACTCCTCAGTGGATTTTTTTTCTACAGCAAATAGTAGCTCCATAGACACACACGCACGCACAAACACACACACACACAATTAGTCAGTCTCCAGTGATACAGAATCAACAGTATTTTACAGGTACGTAAAAAGAGATTTTTTTATAAGCAAATGACTCAAACAATTATAAAGACTGAGAAGATCTGCTGTCTGCAAGCTGGTGACCCACGAAAGCCAACAGTGTAATTCAGTCTGAGTCTGAGGGCCTGAGAATCAGGGGGCTGACGGTGTAAGTCCCGGTCTGAGTCCAAAACCCCAAGAACCAGGAGCACTGATGTCAGAAGGAAGGAGATGGATGTCTCAGGTCAAGGAGCAAAAATGAAGCCATCCTTTTCGTTCTACTCAGGTTCTCAATAGATTGGACGAGGCTCACCCACACTGAGAAGGGCAATCTCTTTACTCAATCCCCTGATTCAAATGTTAATCTCTTCTGAAGACACCCTCACAGACACACCCCAAAATAATCTTTTACTAGCTATTTGGTCATCTCTTAGCCAGGTCAAGTTGACACGTAAAATTAAGCATCACAAGTCCACCCCTTGTCAACCTGGCAGCTAAATGCATCTCCTTAAACCACAGTTAGTCTCCAGATAAGGACAATAACAAGGTCATAATTCCATCTACCATGATACAACTATCCTGCAGACAACCAAAAATGCACTAATGCCTTCCCCAGAAAAAGGGGCAAAGTCCTCGAGAGATGTTCACTTTTCTTCCAATACCCAGTATCTCAACTACTATGAAGTAAAATCAACAATACTTACATAGCAATATTAAGACAACACAGCTTACCTTACATGATGAAGGAATAAGAGAGCAAAGAAAAAGATTTTATACACAAACCCATACACACAATTGTATTCATAAAAAATAAGGAAGAAACATTCATGACAATTACAGTCCTCGTTTTTGTAGCTGGTCACGTGGGTATAGCTGACATTTACAACTACCTTCGTCTACCAGCCATTCTGTATTCTCTTTGCCTTCGCAAGCACCTCAGCTGGTCACAGTTCTTTACCTGGCAGGGTGATGCAGCCTTCTTCCCTAAAGGGTCTAGTCCTACTGGGATGGAGTGTTTCTCCACTGACCTTATTTACAGGGCATGGTAATGCTAGAAGACGACCTAAGGGATCTCTATATTCTAGACACACTCTTCCTTTCCTCCATTGTAAAGAAGTAATCCAGTCTCCCCTGATAATCAAGATCAATCACTCTTGCCAGCACAACCACTCCCTTCCTTGTTTGTTGAGTCAGAGGCACGAGGAGTCCAAAGTGGCCAGGTCTTAACATCCAGTTCAACAGAACCACTGTCCCTGGTAGAAGTATCCCTCCCTCTGGAACTAAGAACTCTAGGCCAGCAACACACAACATTACGAACAGATAGCAACAATTTTGCTCCTAGGTTACTACCACAGGTAATAGTGAGTAGTGCCACTCCCATTTCCATCCTGGATCTGTAAACCCTGGCTATGGGAAAAACAGCACCATGTACTGTATGCTGATTTCAGAGCACATACAGCTTTCTGGAGAACCTGCCTCAGTCCTGCAAGGAACTGTCGCCTAACTGGTACAGTAACTTAGTCTTTAAGTGGCCATTCTACCACTCTATCAAGCCAGCTGCTTCAGGCTGGTGGGGAACATGGGAAGACCAGTGAATGACATGAGCATGGCCCCATCACCATACTTACTCTTCTTTGAGGTGAGTTCCTTGATCAGAAGCAACGCTGCATTCAAATCTATATGCAGTGTCTGTTCCAGTAAGAACAAAGCACTGGCCCTCTCCGATGAAAGTGGTTCAATGTAATTAATCTGCCACCAGGTAGCTGGCTGACCATGCCAGGGAATGCTGCCACATCATGGGCTCAGTGTTGGTTTCTGGCAGATGGAGCACTCAGCAGTGACCACAGACAAACTGGCATTAGTGCGTGGAAGTTCATGTTGCTGGGCCCATGCATAACCTCCTTCTCTGCTATGGTGGTGGCCACTTTGTTCATAAGCCCATTGGGCAATGACAGTGTGCCTGGGCAAAGGTGCTGACTGGTATCCACATAACAGGTTATCCTAACCACTTGGTTACTAAAATTCTCCTCTGCTGAAACCCCCCTTTGGTGAGCACTCATAGGGGAACCCATGCACACATATAAGTTTGTTCTAATTTTCTTTCTAAAGTGTACATGGCTCCATGATGTCTAGGGGTCTGCCTGATCTGAAAAGGCACCAGGTCTCACTCTATAAGGACTTTCCTCTCAATAGCTCATTTTATTATCATTACAGTACTTATTAAGCATTAGATTACAGACAGAATTTTTAGAAATTGACTTACAGTAGCCAGATCCCTTTTTGGCAAACTATTGGGTAATGAGCAGCTGGAATTTTCTTTGTCTTAGACAGTAATAACATCTCAGGCTTTACTGAGCCCCACTGGCTGAGTAAACACAACAGGAAATGCATTATCTATATTGGTCTTCATTAATAATTAACAGAATTACAGGTGCATGATGCGTCTAGGCTTCCCAGCTCACATCAGTGAAAATGGCACACGGTTGCCTTCTCCCAAAAGATCACAAGTAAATGACTGTCGCTGACTGGATGTTTTTAGTTAATTTGTGTGACCTTCTTGTGCTGAAGCTGGAAAATGAGGTAAATTTTCAATGTAGACAAACACGCAACAGTTTGTGAATGTTTTGTTCTTAGGTGCTGAAATTGCATCAGACTCATTATTTAACTTCCTCCAGACATCTAAAGAAATAATTATTACTAAATGATTCTAAAGTCCCAGGAAAGGAAATGAGCACCAGAGTATCTTACAGTCAAATCCAATTTTTATTTTGCTCACTTTGCCAATCATCCACTCTGACTCATCCTTTTCCCCCGCATCACTATTTTTCTCTCACTCTTTTATGTAGACATTTCATTCAGTCATTCACAACAAATAGTTAATAGCACTGATTGTACTTTACCAAGCAATCAATAATCATCATTTTTAAATAATAACTCATCATATTTATAAAAGCTCCCTTAGAACTTTTTAAATGCTTTCAAAAACATTATCTTATATTTATAGTATATGCAAGCCTCTGTAGAAATATAAAGAAGACTGAGACCCTGAATTTAGCATGATAAAGTCTAAAAGCAAAAGTAAAATATTTAGCACAAATAATCAAACTATGCCTCAGAAAATAGAAGCTCATGCTCTTCTCGACTCAGAGGTCCCTGAAGGCAGGGTCCTAGCCCCTTCCTCTTGATTGCCAATATCTAGCCACAGTTGGCACAGGGCTTGCTGACTGAGTGAAGAGTCCTAAGAAAACTGTCAGTCTTTCCGTCCTGTGTGTCACTAACTGTGCTGAAAGCCCAAGATAGGGCAATGAGGACAACAGACCAGGTCCCTGCCCTCGTGGCACTGATATTCTATTGGGAGAAACAGCCACTAATATGGAAGCAAACAAAAAAACTGTAATAGATCTGATGAGTTCGATGAAGGAAGCAACAGATAAATGGAGTTGGAAATGATGGAAGGTGAGCAGAAAAGGGGGGTAACTTAAGAGGTTCAAAGAAACTCTGACCTGAGAAGAATGGCATTTAAAGTGAATTAAAAGGAGCCAACCATGGGAAGATGTAGGTAAGGAGCATCCAAGACAGAGGCAGCAGTAATTGCAAAAGTTCTGAGGTGGGAAAAGCATACAGAAGGAATTGTAGGAGGACAAGAGCACAGCAGAGACCAGGTGGACTCCCAGTAAGAGGGGAGGTACTTCGGTCTAAGAAGGTGACAGTGGAGATGGAAAGATACAGGTGAGTAGGTTTGAAATGACCTTGAGACATGGTTTCCCTGCTCTTAATTCTCTTATAATATCTCAGTTGCTTTTCATCTTCTAGTAATTCTTTACGTTTTTCAATTTTCCAATGTACTTATAGATTTATTTCAGTTTGGTGGGGGGAAGTGGAAAATAACAAATCTTTTCTGATATTTCAAAGAATGTTGAGTAGAAGTGATAACAGACCTACATTCATGTACATAAAACACTTTCAAGTAAGCAAAGTTTGAGTTGGCAGTATTCTTATTTTTCCAATCTTATCCTCTCTTTTTGATGAGTATCTTAACCTGGGTTCCCTAGAAAAAAGAGAGGGAAACAAAAACTAATTTCTTTTCAGGGAGTGTGATCCAGGAAGCAGGAGTGAGGGGCAGAGAATGAAGTGGAAAAGCTGAGAGACTATCAACAGCAAGATGTAGGATGGAGATGGCTACTGGAGAGGGGACCCTCTGGGAAGTCATATGAAATGGATTTCAGGACCGTCTGAGGGGAGAGGATAGAAAAGGAAGCATTCATTCACCATCTGGCTTCCTATTTGTCAAAGATTCACCCTGTAAGACTTGAAATCCCTGCACTTCTGAGTTGTGCCTGTGAACCCAGAGGCAGTTCCCATAGTGTCCTGCTCCCCAGGCCCTCATCACCCCACTACTATGGCTTCAGTTAGAGAAGTCCTGGGACAGAAAGTGTTCAGATGGGGGTAGATATATGCAAATCACTTTCATATGCGAATTACTGCTGTCAATGACCTCTCAGGTAGAGTTAATTTCATTATCACAATGACTGTGGGTGTGTTAAAGATTGAACAAGCTGAATACCTCCAGGACTTCACTGCCTACGGGTTGCTAAAATATCATGGGAATCATTTTAACTCGGGTTTACACATCAAAACAACTCTACAATGGAAAGATGTAAATGGGCCCTCTCCTCCACAGGCCATGGAAGAGACTGCTTATTTTGCATTTTACTGTGGTAATCTACTCAAAGTACATTTGTCAGGTTTTATTTCCCTTTGTCTTCTTAGGAAAGCAAATTCTAGTATCTGGAAGAACTTTCGTTTGTTAAACAGAAGTAAAACTTCTGTCCCTCATATAATGATGGCCTTTGGTGTTACTGGAGGCAGTTTGAATTTAAAACTGTTACAGCACTAAACTGCTCTGCCTAAGAAAGGTAAAACTGAGAACTGAGAATCCCAGGCACAGATCTAGAAAATGTAAGGCAGGAGCAAGAAGGCAGAATGTAGAAAAAGGAGGAAGGAAACCCCTGGCAGCCGTGAGGATGAGAAGAGGAAATTCGGAGGGCCAGGCAGGGCTCACCAAACATGGTGTGCAGCCAGTGAAACAGCAGGCACTGTGGGATGCAAACCCCCTCCTTGTCGCCCCCATGTCACCTCAGCAAATGCTTTCTTGTTCCCTAATGTTCTCGATGATGCCAAATTTTGTTTGAGGGAAAATAAAATAGGAAGAGAGGAAGGAAGGAAGGAAAAAGAAAAGAAAAGAAGGATGAAAGGAAGGATCTTTATTATTAATAAATCAGTTTTCCCTCTAAATAAAATACTGAACACAAACACATACTTAATGAATATTGGTATAAGTGATGCATTTTTTATTCTATAGACCATCGTATGTATTTTTCTAGACCTGACTAAAGCCTGTTTCTACAATCCAAAGTGAATAAAATAAAATAAATTTCCCAGTGACACGAGGCAGGACGTAGCCGATGATGCAGGCTGCACCCCAGAAGCCAGTATTAGCTCTCCAATATTTAAATACCATCTCCACAAAGTCTGTCAGCATCACTGGACAGATGCAGAGGCGAAGGAGACACAGAGCGACTTCAAAGGTTTGGAGATTTTTTTTTTTTGAGAATATATATTTTTTTAAGTTAAGGGCCTTCTCTGATCTCTCCTATCACTCTAGTCTGTCAGTGACAAGACTGGCAACTATCCCTCTGAAAAATTAGTAAGACAAGATAATACTAATTTTTTAAGGTCTAATGATATAATTTGATCCATTTTAAAAAATGTCACTCCTCTCACATTCTGTCACAGTACTGTGGTTCATACTACAATGAGTAGGGCCTCTTTGGCACAGGTGGGCATATGCAGGCCTGCATATTTGTGCAGACCATGGGATGAACATCAGCTAGCCTATTCCATTCACATCAAAGAGAAATATGCTTTGGACCAAACATTTCAACTACAGATTGAAGTACCCAACATTTTCTGCATTAATATCTATTTCTGTTCTGCATACTTCCTTATCATTCAAATTACAGTTACAGATTGCTTGCAAAAATGGCCACAATTATTCCTTTCCCTGTATTCATATCCATTTGTAATGTGACCTCCCAGCTGGGCTGGACTTGCGACTTAGTGTTATCAGTATAATGCAGTTGAAGTGATGCTGTACCAATTCTGAAACCAAACCACAAGAGACCTTGTGTGCTTCCTGTATTAGTTTTCTTGGGCTACAATAACAACATACCACAGACTGGGAGGCTTAAATGACAGAAATTTACGTTCTCACAGGCTAGAAGGAGGAGGCTAGAAGTCCAGGATTATGGTGCTGGCAAGTTTGGTTTCTTCTGAGACCTCTCTCCTTGGCTTGCTGAACACCCTCTTGCTGTGTCTTCAGATGGTTTTTCCACTACACATGTGCACCCCTAGTGTCTGTGTCCAAATTTCTTCTTCTTATAAAAGCAACAGTCAGATCAAATTAGAGTTCACCCTACCTAGCCTCATTTAACTTAATCATTTCATTCGAGGCCATCTCTCCAAATATAGTCACAGAGGCTAAAGGCTCACTACCTGATTCATAGCTATGTCAGTCAGAGTTCGTTGGTGGCAGCCAAGAGAAACCATCTCTGGTTAATTAGGTAAATGGGGATATACTGGAAAGAGAGCACGCTAACAGAATCCGTAGGAAAGCTTGGAAATAGACAGAAGCACAAGTAGCTCTGAGGTCCAAGGAGCAAGAACTATTCTACAGTTTTGTCAAGAGTCCTGTGCTGTCAGTAGAATTAAAAAGGGGGAAAAAATCCACTTAGGACATCTGCCACCAACTGAAGATTCAAAGTCCCAGGAGAAAGTATCATGCACTGAGCCTGGGTCATGGGCTGCAGGACTGGCAGTCAAATGCATACAATACAACACGCTGACCCATCACTCAAGCTTACTTAGCTTTAAGAAAGGACACAGAAGAGGGACACGGCACACTGCAACAATGTCATGGAGGCCTCGGACAACCCAGACACATCTTCCAGTGTCCCAGTCACTACATGGGAAACACCTGAGTGGTGAGGGGTAAGCACTGATGTGAGTGTGAATCGCATAAGCACAAGAAAACTGCAAGGTCGAAGATTTCTCAGCTTAAACATCTCACTAATTATCTGTCACTGGGAAATGGAAGGGAAGACCGCCTTGCTCCTTTTTTTGTGCAGTTGCAAATCAAACTTACAGGCTATATATACAATAAATTATCATGACAACCAAGTAGAGTATGCAAGAACATCCATGGACCAGTAATCGACTCACAGCATCCCCAGAAAGACCCTTGTGTACCGCCAATAAATAAATTCCTTGAGTTGATATTGTAAGAAGTTTGACAATGGTCTTTCTTCAATTAATTGTGATCCTGAGGAAGATTACAGCCTAGCTGTTAACCTATTCCTTCCCCAGACTCCTCCTCTCCAGCCTGGCTAAGACAGGGCAATTCACCCGCTATTGTTCACAAAATCGAGGTGAGAGAATGTTCCAGGAAGAAAGTAGAATGTTATTATCAAGAGAAGAGGGATGAATAGAAGCTGGGAGAAACAAAAATAACAGATGCCTACCAAAAAGAGCACCATGTCAGGTTCTGTGTTCGAAAAAAAGAGAGTAGCCAAAAAGGGATAAAAAGTAGTTTCTGCCCTTAAGAAGCTTAAAATGTGTGTCAGGAAATAAAATGCACATGTAAAAAGGCACTCAGCCAAGCTGGTGGGGTCTTATTTAGAAGTAACAATTGAGTAGTAGAGAAATGAAGACTAGGAGATCAATAGAAAAATCACTGAGAGGGAGGGTGAGCTGTAGAAAAGAGGGTTAATTTACAGTCTAAGGATGACTTCAGGGAGCTATGTAATGGCTCTAAAATGCAGACAAAATTCTATCTGTGGGTAGATGGACAATGTATGACATGTTAACTGTGGTTCGTTCCCTGTAGATCTACCCCATTCATTTGTTCAACGAGTATTTACTGGACACATGCTAAATACCAGGCACTGTTCTAGGCTCTAGAAATACAGAGCCTAGAGCAATGAAAAACTCAGATCAATTCTCCACCCTCAAAGAAATTCTTCTAGTGAGGCAAGACTTGGGACCAATATTGTCCTATGTTGATGTCTTAGGGTGAGAGTGAGCAGTGGTGCCATAGAAGTAACCAGAAAAAAAAAATCCAAACTCTTGGCTATTCAGTTTTTAAGAAACTTCAATGTACATATTTAACAGAAGACAAACACTTTTATTTTTAAATTTTCTGTGCATGTGTTTGTGTGAGAGCAAGCGAGAAAGATGGTCTTTGTGTGATTTATTTTCTAAATGATATTTGACGTCTTTAACTCAAACTTTAGAATGAATTTAACTTCTGTTATTTGTCTGGCAATTGAAACAGAATTACCATGATAGCCTAAAAAAATTAAAAGAACTATTTGGGGGGAGGGGGGGAGGCAATTTGATTGATTGAATGATTGATTTATCAAGACACTAGGGATTAAACTCAGGACCTTGCGCATGCTAAGCACGTGCTCTACCACTGAGCTATATCCTCCCCCTGCTATTTTTCAATATTTTAAAATAAAAACAGCTGAATTAACGATGCAAATAGTAGAATATTCGTGAGGCATAGTTCAATTTGCAGACAAAGCTGGGTACCCAAATGCACTTGCAGGACGGACTTTCAGCGATAGATCCTGAAGCCACCAGGGCCTGCAGCTGGTTAAACACTGAATTAATAAAATGTACAACAGATGTGTAGCTGGAATACCTGAGTTCCACGCCATCTCTGCTGCTCCCTGGTGCTGTGTCTATGTTCATATTATTACCCTTTCCTCTGGGCAAAATGACAGCAATCACCCACACTTACATTAACCCAGGGTGTAGGTTTTTTCTTGTTGATTTATTAATTTTTATCTTGAAAATGTTCAAACCTATAGAATATTACATGAACACTTGCACATCCCTCACCAGGAACCACCAACTGTTAACACCTTGCCCCATCTTTCCAACCATCTCACTATTTGCTGGCTTCCCTTGGATCATGGCCCATTTGCTCCATCTTGAAAGCCAGTAACTGAGTCCTTCTCAAACTGCCATCTCTCTAGTTCTCTCTCTTCTGCCTCCCTCTTCCACTTATAAGGACCCTGCTGATTATATTGAGTTATACTGAGTAAAGATTATATTATAATCTTTTCATCTCAAGGTCCTTAACCTTACTCCCCTCTGCAAAATTCCTTTTATCGTTTAAAGTAACTCATTTCTGGGATTAGTGCATAAGTATCTTTGGGGATTGTTATTCTGTTACCGCAACACCATGGCATCCATTGATGATGCTTCCCTGACTCAATTTTATCATGTTGGAGATTACAAAACAGTGATTATTACAAAATAGTGATTGTTCTATCATTTATTCTGCACGTATTAGTTGGCATTATTCTACTTAAAGGGAGACAATCTTCTCTCACGATCCCTCCTTTTCTTCCTCTCCCTTTCCCTTTCTATTTCTGGGTATCGCTGTGGATTCATGGATGTTTAAACACTTATTACCATTACTATTCATGCTGTGTCTTGACAAGACCCAGTTAGCCTTTGAACAATTCACTGTTTCCTGGCACAAGAAGTTTCAAGCTCATGTTATGCTTTCCCCAATTTGCTGTTTCTCTAAGAAATTCGGGTTTCTTTTAGTGGATTGTGGTATTCACAACCAAGATCTGGGTGCTAGCAGTACTCACTGCCACTAGGGTGTCACTGCTTTTAGGTTTTTCCAGGGGAGAACAAGTGTATACAGTTAGCCAGTGATCTGTATGTGGTGCGTGTGTGTGTATGTTAGTTCTCTATTATTCATATAATACATACATATATCTATATACAGATATTTGAAAATTATTAATCTATATTAATAACTCCAATCTAAATTTAACACCAGAGTCCTTCCTTACTATCCTGCCATCCTGTATGTTGTAACTCTCTTTGAGTGAAAATCCTAAGTTGCCAACATCAACATATTATTTATTTCATCCTAAAACACATACAAAATAGTTTTAGAATTACAATGTCTGCCGCAAGCAAACCACAACACATCGTTAAGATTCCCTGCAGTTATTCTGTCATCTTAGGTGAATCCCAGTACAAACCCATGTCCAAATATAATCCAGTTAAGTGTCTACTCTACAGTTATGTCATCAGTTTTCATACAGTTAGGAATAGTGTTTGTTTCTGTTAGTAAACAATTTTAAGGTTTGACTTGTTTTATCTTTTTCCATTTAATTTTTTGAGTACATAAATTGTTAAAATGGCTTAAAAGTCCAAACTATTTAAAATGTCTCACTTAAAATGTCAAAAGTCTCACTCACTTCCCCATCCTTTTTATCCCATTCCTACCCATCCCCTATGACAAATCATTTTCATTACTTTTTCATTTATCCTTTGTATGTTCCTTTAAATAAGGAAATACATAAACATATTCTTATACTCCCAGAAGAATAATTTATGACCAAGTTACTTCTCCTACCCCATCCAGAGCCTCCAAGCTGTCAAGGAGAAAGGGGCTGGAAGAAGGGCAGAGCCGTGAGACGGGAGAATCGGGGAGTCAGGACCAAGGACACAGCAGTGACCAGCAACAGCGACTGCACCAGAGGACACGATGGGGACATGGCTACTCAGCAAGAGAAGCAAGAGGTGATGGAGGCAACGACCCAAAGTCCCCGCACGCCGTTCAGACATCTCAGGGATACCTGCCCAGACCAGATCAAGGGAAAGAAGCAGGGTCGCAGGGTTCAGAAGTAACCCCAGAAGGAGGGAGAGGGGAGGAAGTATCATGATTTTGCTGCTGTCATTGTCATTTTAAACCTCAAGTCGTGGAGAAGTCCTGCAGGGAGGGCATACGGCCAGGAGCTGGATTCGGTTCCTGCTATCAGGCAGAACGCAGGCTGAGACAGCGATGAAACGCAGTCACTGGTGAACAAAGAAGGTTACATTTTTGCACACCACTTAGTGGCCTTTGAGAACACGGTGCATCTGAGCATTTTTTCTGGGGGAAAAGTCTATCATTTTAACCTAATTTTCAAAAGGTCCCTGGATCAAAACAGGTTAAAAACTACTGTGTTTGTTTAACAGAAACAATGTAAGGACAAGAGAAAAATAAACCAAGGAGCTCATTTCACTACAACAGCTGCATTTTACGTTTTATGGGATCATTGGACCCTTTAGCTCTCCTCTCTCTTATTTACCTGGACAGTCTCATCTTTACTCATCAGAATTTCATTAATTCTGCTGAAACTATCACGTAGACTTCTTTTCTTTTTCCCTTTCCTATCTATTTCCCCTGGTAGTCTTACATGTTTACAGTTGCATGATAAATGGTATTTCTTCCATCTTAATCATTATGAATTAATTATTAGTTACTTATCAGTTATTTATTCTTCTAATCTAAGAATGATTATTCAACTAATGCTTATTGTGGGTAGCATGTTCCTTTTCAATTCGTAAATCTAGCACAGTGAAAGTTTGCTTTATGCGTTGCTATCTTCAATAAAGCAAAGTTCTGTATTAACATATGAAGTGCATTTATATCCATTCAGAAGGGCTTGTAAGAGGGAAGCAGTGTATCACGGAAAAACAGGAGATTAAGGCAGCGCTCGGTGATCCGTGTTCTAATCGTTTCCCTGCCAAGCATTTAGCTGCGTGACCCTGCACATCTCCGGCTGTTATTCCCTCACATGTGAAATCAGTTAAACGACTATGAGGCAGCTATGAGGGTTCTGGGCCAGGTCACTAGGAGAATAAATAGAGACAGACATATCTTTTAATTACTTTCTCTACATGGTTCACCCTTTGCTTTCACATGGAATCTTCTATATCTTCACATCTTGGCCTTGATTTTTTTTTTTTTTGCCATTTGTTTAAAATGTGTTGAAAATACACCTTTGGACACAGAGCTGATAACCTTGAGTGACTATGTTATGCAGACCATACAGAATGAAGAGTAATCTCCTATGGGAAAGCAGGATTTTGTTGCAAAAAAATAAGAGGAAATGCATGCTGGCCAGACAAATATGTCAGATATCTACCATGGCATGCCAAGCAGAAGCCCAGTTCTTTACCACTATGCTCAGGGTGCTTTGGCTTAATAAATGCCTATGCCTAAAATTTTGCCCAGTCTTGCAAAAGGTGTGAAAAGGAGTCGTGAGGCTAATTATATACTACACTTTGTTTTTCCTGTAAACCTCAATAGGGCTCAGTCAAAAAAAATTATGCCTGATTTTCCAAAGCTTGATATGGATTCCACATATCTGCTGGAACCAGTAAGAAAGTTAGGTAGATCATCTCTTGGTTTAAAACACATTTTTGTATTGTTCTAGAAGCTTGTAAGATGAGTTAGGACTGAAGATTAATTATATTCCCCCCAAAGCCATACAGAATACAGTCTGAGACAAGACTTCATTCCATTTCCCAGGCATCCCTGAAAGGGCTAAATGATATGAACTAAATAACTTCAAAACTATAAATGCCCAAATCTCATGATATTTTCCAAAATGCCTGAAATTTTAATAATAAAACACTCTTCATATAAATTTAATTTTTTTCTAAAGTAAATTCCTTCTCTATTGACCCACAGAAACTGAAAATCCTAAAATATATAAGAAAGCATATCTCTTGCCTAGTTCTTTGTTCTTATCCTGCTCAGGTCCATCAGAAGCATTTAACCTTGGTACCTAGCTAGAATCTGGGTTCTACTTTCAGCAGATAAAAGCAGGGACATCTGCCAAAAATGATTATTCCTTCAGCTCCTCCAGAGTTGTGATTTTCCTAACCCCAAATCTTCTTGATTTAACTTTCAATTCTCTGAGCTCTTAACACTCTAATTTTAAATTAAGTGCTCCAACATCAGTTCCACAGAGAGGCTTTTCTCTTCCTGAGGGTGAAATTAGGTCTCTCTGGAACATGATTTTATTCTGTCCTATACTTTCCTTGATAACATGTCACAATTTGTAATTCAATATCATATGAGTATGTCAACATGCCTGTCTCTCCCTCTAAAGCCTAAACTCCATGAGGGAAATACTGAACCTCCTCTGGTTTGCTCACTGTGATAATGTCAGAGCAGAGCTAGTGCCTAGCTAGTGCCCAGCAAGAAGCAGGTGCATGCAGTAAACATTTGTTGGATGATTAGGTCATCCGTAGCTGAAAACCTTCTCTTTGAGACTCTATAGACCGGAGTGGAAGGGGAATCAGAGCTTTCCCTCAAGACCAATAGATGAGAAAACACTGAAAAAAAAAATAATAGAAAAAGAATAAAGGCAATAGCTCACTTAACCTTTTGATTTTTAAGGCCAGCATTCTCTCCAATAATGCTAGGTTTTATTACAGATAACACAATCTGCTCAATCTCTTCAAGTGAAGAAAAATAGGATAGATAGATTCAAGTTCAAACTCAGTTTCAAAGTAACTGTAGCACATTTGCTCCTTGCCATCTAGATAGTTTTATAAATTCTATAGCTGTTGGTGGCATAAAGAATGCAACAGAAAGATACAAAGTAATAAATGAAACTGAATTAAGAACAATCAGTTTGAGGTTCTAGAGAACATGGATTTAACCTTCTTTGAATAAGAACAGTATTTAACAGGTATTGGCTTGACAAAACCTAAAAATACATATTATTAAACTAAGAGGGTGGGGGTATGTAATGTCTTTTATGCCTTATTATTTCAATGTTTTAGCCAAAATTCACAACAACAAGCTAAACCAGAAGTTTATTCCTGCCCACATGAAATGTCTAGGTTGCCTTCAGGAGGGACAGGATGTCTAAAAGTGAGGGACTGTGCAACCCAAGCAGATTCCCCTTCCCACCCCAACGTCAGCTTGAGCTTTTACGTATTTTATATATCCGGTTTCTCCAGAAAGTTTCTCTGCAGAAAGGATGCCAAGGATTTTTTTTGCAAGTGCTTGAAAATAATTGGAGTAAGCTAATACACAATGTCTCCTACCTAGCTACATATACTTTGGAGAGGAAAATGGCCAGTCTAAGTTAGCAAGTGGTTTTCTGATCATAAAGACTCAATCCTCTGTCATTACTGTCAACTACCAGCTCCTACATTTCACAGCTTTCTTTCAAATTTCCTGGCGAAGACAGAGCATGGGAAACCTAGAAGAGCCCTCTTACAAACAAAACACCCCTCATTTGTGAATAATTCAGTGCCTGCTACTTTTTCTAAAGCACACCCATAGCCTTGTTCTGACCTTGTAGCATTTCTACCTCCGGTCTGTCATGATATTTTTAAGACTCATTTCAGCTCAAACATTTCACTTTAAAGTCCTCTAAAAGTGCCACTTTAAAAGGGAATTTTATTTGTCTGATTATTAGCACTTTTAGACTAAGAGTTAGAAAGATTTTATAAACCTACTTCTGAAAAGAGCACTAGGGGAAGAAAAGTAAAAATCCCCTATGGTTTTCCAGATAATGCCATATACTAACACTTGGTTTAGAGCAGCTACCATCTCTGATTTTGTGACTATGTCATAGCCAAATCTTTGGAGCCTTAAATATTGGTGCCAGTCCCCGTTACATTTAACCTAGTCATTGTCGGGTTGTTTCCTCCTCCACTCCTGATCATCCCAGGACAGTTTTCACTTCAGGTTAAACTTCTGCTTCATGGGAATTACTGCAATTCCTCTGGCAGAAAGTAGACAGTGTACACGTGGTTAAGATGGGAGAGTAGGAAGAAGCCCTTAGATTCAAGTGTCAGCTCTTTCCCTCACTCACTGTGTGAACTTGGACACGTTAGCCTCTCTGTATCTAAGCATCCCCGTGCGTAAGATGGGAGTAAGAGGACCACCTGCCAACAGGCTTGTTGTAAGGACTAAAGTAGGGTATCTGACCCAGTAGCTCCTATATATATAATAATCACTGCTGCTGTTATTTACAGGTGTCAACAACGAAGCTAGAGATTCTACCTGGTTTCCATGTGTCTCTCAACCCAACCAGAAATTAGCTGGACAATTATTAACAGACCGACACCTTGTGTTTTGTTAGATAACTTTTCTAGATTTTTATCTTCACTGGTGATTCAAAGGAAGGATATAAAAAGTGTAGGAGTTGGTGGTTATAAATCATGACAAATAATTTCATTCAACATCAACATCAAGACATGGGAGTAAGAATCTCCTTATCCAATCCATTGACCCATCCAGCTTGGGCTGTGTTTCCAATCAAAGAAAAGAAGAAGGGAAGGTGAGGTCTAGGCCTACCTACTTCTCATGGAAGTCACTTACAATTCTTTCAGTCCTAAATAAACGTCCCAATCCTTTTTAAATGTGTTTTCATTTGCTACCTACAGCACTTCTTAACATGTCTCAACAGGTTGTCCTCAACAAATAATGCTTCTCTGTAGTTATATTAAATGTCCCTCTCAAGTGTCTAAAGGAGCTTCTCTCATCTTAGGTCTTCAAGCTCTTTTTGAACAAGTCCTTCTTTCTCTTCTCTAAGTTGTTAGTGATTTTACTGATATTAATCAGACTTCCGCTCAGTCTTTGGTTTTCCAAATGGAGGTCTAATATTTGCAGTACGTTTTCACACAGGAGCCCCTACTCTCACCCCAGTTCCCCAGCCTCTTTCTCCTCATGGATGTGGCATACATACACACATATATTCTCTTTTCAGTTGCTTTTTTTCTGGCTTTCTCTAATATGCTTTTCATAGTTCTGGTACAGATGTATCACGATTTGTAGAAGAAAGACAACATCTTGTTTTCAGTACCTCCCTTGAAGATGCTCAACATTATGTTTGACCTTCTGATGTCAGTAGTATTTTGAATGAACATCCTTGGGGTTGTTCATTGCTACTCATGCATTTCCAAAATTTGTTGGCTATAATGTCAAATATAAGTTGATAATCTGAGTTGGGGATGGCATAAAAATGAGGTTGATGGGAAGTGAGTTTGGCATACTCAACACACCTGAGGAATATAAAGACAGCTCTACTCTTAATGCTCTATGCCACGCACTCCATTAATCAGGGCAGGGAAGGAGTCCCTGGGCACCTGTGTGTTTACCCCATAATAGGTCATTGATGATGTGAAGACAAATACTTCATCTTTGAAAAGTCAAGGATCGCTTCCCAAAATGGTTTTGTCCTTCCCACCTCGGAAAAGCCTGAAGGAGAAAAATAATCCTGAATGTGCTGTTGAAGCTATAAGGGAAAAGACATAAAAGGAAGGTTTTCTGCACTTTGAAATGTGTACAAAGAGAGGATGAATATATGCCAAAGACAGCTGGTTGACCTAGATGTATCAGTACCCTATAGCTGAATTCATCTTAGTGCACAAGCCACTTACCATCTTGACTAGAGAAAAACTGCCTGTTCTGAAAGGCGGGGGGGCAAAGCCTTGCTTTTTTTTTTTTTTTTGACTTGTTATTCTCACTTGAGGAAAAAAATGATCTTCAAACATATTGCTTATTCTGAGTCATGAGTTTGAAAAAAGGAACCTTAAAAATGTAAAATGAAGGTCTGGTCTGTACTTTCTGAGGAAAATAATAGCATGCTATAGAATATTTTTGACACTCCAGGAAAGACAGTAATTGCCTGTGTAACTTGGAACACATACTCATTGTTCCTTTTTTGGAATCTTCCATTCTCGAAGATCACTTCATTAAGTGGTTCTCAACATGGGCAACTCTGATCCCTGAAGGACCTTTAGCAAATGTCTGGGACTTGTGGCAATGTCTAGGGGCTGGGGTGCTACTGGCATCTACCAGGGAGAGGCCAGGGATACCGTTAAATATCCCCTGGTGCACAAAGCAATCCCCTACACAAAAAATTATCCAGCCCAAAATGTCAGCAGTGCCAAAATCAGGAAGCCTTACAATGAGATGAGAAAGGTTCCTGAGAAAGGAAGGCTGATGCAAACAGCTGACTACTGGGGCAGTGCCTCTTTAGGGAGGCTGGCGAACCTCTCTCACCACTTCCTGGTTCCTCTGGAAGTCTGAAGAACTGACCAAGCCACATAAGGACAGTTTTATTATACAGAACACAGAGCTCCATAAAGCTGGTTTGGAGAATGCCAGAAGAAACTGAGGTTGAATCCAAGCTTTCTCATCCTTTTCCTGTACTTGGAGGCAGCTAGTCACCCAGAACAAGCCTGACCCATCTTAACTACCTAAGAGGTGCCCAGGAACTGGCACAGTCACCCACCATGATTAAATATCACTTCAGTACTCCTACCTCCCGGGAAGCAGAACTGAAGAACCCTTCACTCTATAGAAACGTGGTAGAAGGGTGAATAAGTGTTACCCCCAATCACCAAATCCCGTAAGTGTCAAAAAGCCTTGTTTGCACAGGAACAGCATGATGGGCAGGTCCGACAGGGCAAGGCAGTGGTTTGTGGTTCTCTTAATTCACAAGATAACTGTCTCTCTCTCCTGCCCTTCTCTTGGCCACTCATTCCACTCTAGCCATACCAGTCTACTTGCTGGTCCTCCAATGTGCCAAGCATGTGTCAAACACTCCGGCACAAGCTACTGCACTTACCCATCCTCTAGTAGAATGTTCTTTGTCCAGAAATCCCTTACTTCAGTCAGATCTCTGCTCAAATGATACACTCACTGACCACCCATTGGTACACTTCCCACCCCCACCATTCATTCAGCTCCTACCCTGATTTACTTTTCTTACATATTTAACACAACCCGCCATGTTACATACATCTGCTCACTGTCTCTCTTCCTTCTCCCTGCCGGAATATAGGCTCCATGAGAGCAGAGACCTCAGCTAATTGCTTCGTGTTGTATTCCCAGTGCCTGGAACATTGCCTGGCACACTGTCGACTCTCAATACACGTTTGATACATAAATATTTTAAATGGCTTTCTATTTTCTTGTTCTCTCCATTTTCCCTCTATTAACTTTTCCTAAAACTCTTAAAACCCACCATGTTCTGATTTTTGTTTTATCCACTTTTATTTCTTTGACTAAGTTTTAAGCCAGTCACTGTTACAAACCAATGTGTTAGCCCTTAGGTCTAAAAAGTTTGCTGAACTTTCAGCAAACAGTACTGAACACCTGCTGTAAATGATGATTCTAGGTGAAGCAAAAAGAATGGGAGGGAGCCTGGCCTTGACCTCTGAGAGAAAAGTAAGAGAGAGAAAGTGCTCACACCTACACTTTAATGCAAGAACACATGAGATCTATACCCTAATAAAGAACAGTGCTATGGGGTGGGGATGGGGTCATAAAGAGGCCAGATGATTCTGTCTATGGAGATTATGAAAGTCTTCCTAGAAGAACTGGTGTTTGAAAAGAAACTAGGAAAATGGTCATCAGTTAAACAAGCAGGATTGGGGAGAAAAAACAGTCCAGGTAGAGTCATGAGAAAATAAGTGGCAGATACAATAGACATATGAAAAGTTTTCAATATCACTAATTATCAGAGCAATGCAAATCAAAACTACAATGAGATATCAGCTCATACTAGTCAGAATGGCCATCATTCTAAAGTCCACGAACAATAAATGCTGCAGAGGCTGTGGAGAAAAGGGATTCCTACTGTTGGTAGAATGTAGTTTGGTGCAGCCATTATGGAAAACAGTATGGTATTTCTTCAAAACACTAAAACTAGATTTACCATATGATCCAGCAATCTCACTTCTGGGTATATATCCGGAGGGAAATCTAATGCAAAAAGATACGTGCATCCCAATGTTCATAGCAGCACTATTTACAATAGTCAAGATATGGAACCAACCTAAATGTCCATCGACAGAAGACTGGATAAAGAAGTTATGGTATATTTATTCAATGGAATACTATTCTGCCATAAAAAATAAAAATAATGCCACTTGCGGCAACATGGATGGACCTGAGAGGTTGTCACTCTAAGTGAAGTAGCCAGAAAGACAGAAAAATACCATATAATATCACTTATATTTGGAATTTTAAAAAAAAAAGGGCACTATCTATGAACTCATCTACAAACAGAAACAGACTCACAGGCTTAGTTAGTAAACAATCTTATGGTTACTAGGGAAAGGGGGTGGGAGGGGATAAATTTGGGAGTTTGAGATTTACAAATGTTGGCCACTATATGTAAAAACAGATTTTTTAAGAGTTTCTTTTGTATAGCACAGGAAACTACGTTCAATATCTTGTAATAACTTTTAATGGAAACAAATATGAAAATAAATGTGCATGTGTATATGCATGACTGGGACATTGTGCGGTACACCAGAGATTAACACATTGTAATTGACTGTATTTCAATTAAAAAAAAGAAAAGAAGTGGCAAATGTATTAGACTAACAGAGTTTGGTGACAGAGTAGATAGGGAGATGAAATGAATTAATCAACCTGAATCTTAAGGAGTCTACTGAAATATGATAAATGGTAGCTCCAAGACTTCATCATGGTATGACTATGATACAAGTGACAATGCTCGATGCCAGCATCAGCATCAGAAAGGGGCACCTGTTGGGTGAGAAATGATTCATTTGGCTTCTGTCATCATGAGTTTCTGTCATATTGGTTCTGTCATCTTAAGATTCCAGAACAGCCCCCAGAGTGTGGTAGAGCCTTGTACCTGGCTGTGTGTCTTCACAGCTTTGCTCTGTAGCCTTCCTAGAAACTCAGTAAGCCAAATAATATCATTAATAACGTTATTTCTCCTCATAAAATAGCCAGCGTGGATTCTGTTGTTTGTCAGTAGGACTACTGAGCAATACAAAGACCACCAAGCTTTATTTCCTGTAGACCTCAACCAATTCTATTAGGATGACCCTTACGAAATTGACATTTGTACAGGTCAAAAATGGTCAAATGCTGGCAATTTTATGCTAATGCTATGATGATAAACACATACCCTGGAGTCAAAGAAACCTGGGCTTAAACCCTAGCTCAGAATTCATCTGCTGTGTGGTTTATACTAAGTCTCGGTGTTCTTAGCAGTAATATAGGAATAGTGATCTGAGGGGTTTGTAGGTAGTGTGAGGATTAAGTGAAAAGCTAAATGGGAAGCAGAATACTAGGCACATCTTATCCTTCTTCTCTGACTGCAGAGGAATAACGTCCTTCCTTACCTGCAAGGTTGCCTCTGTCTTTTCTCTTGTTCTTCCATCATCATTGCTCCCCTAATATTCCCTCCATCCCACACCTTCCATCAATTTCTCCCTATTCTTTGCAATCAGGCTTAGGTCTTCAATACCAGGACAAAATGTGCTTGGCTCTTGCTATGGCCTGAATGTTTGTGTCCCCCAAAATTCCTAAGTTGAAACTTAATCTCCAATGTGAGGGCTTTTGGAAATGGGGTTTGGAGAAGTGACTAGATCCTGAGCACAGAGCGCTAACTAATGGGATTAGTCCTCTTATATAAGAGGTCCCAGAGAGCTCCATTGGCCATTCTGCCATGTAAAGACACCATAAAAAGACAGCCATCTACAAACCAGGCAGCAGGCCCTCACAAGACATAAAACTCTATCGGCCCCTTGATCTTGGATTTCCAGGCCTCCAGAGCTATGAGAAGTAAATTTCTGTTTATCATTTCAAACATCACCAATGACCTCCAAGTGAACCCATTTAGTGATCCATTTTAAAGTATAGCCTCTTTTGATTTCTTTGAATTATTTGAAACTGGCAACCACCTATTCTGTCACAAAACCCCTCTAAGATTTCAAGACCTGAAACCTTCCTAGGTATCCCTTCCATGCCGACTCATCACTGACTCACATTATTCTTCCTTCTCAGTGTCTCTCATTCTTATTCCCCACATTCCAGCCATCCTTTTCCTATTTAAACATTTACATCAGTCTTCACTCTATCTAAAATTTGTCACCAAAGGAAAAGCATATATGAGTAAATGATTTCTTTTCAGTTTTCAATTAAACTAGTGAGCAGACAAGGGAAACAACAATGAAAACAGTGACTGTTCATACCAACTGGGTGGGAGTCTCAGAAACCAGTTCTGTTGAAGGCATTGCTGCATTCATTTCAACACAGGCCAAGTTAATGCACTCGAATCAGGATCCACGCCTATGAAGCTTTCTCTGGGCGAAAGCCTGACCTTCAAAGATTACAGGGAGAGCATAGGGTAAGGGTGAGCTGTTCAGGAAAAGGAAAACTACAAAGAGATTAATTGCTTCCCCTGCTAAAGCCTTATCAGTGCCTTTCACAATGCCCTACCTATCTCCTTGAGCACATACTGAAAAATCAATCCCTGGGGCCTTGGATAAACTTGATAGTAGCTGCTGCCTTTCCTCTTTAAATTTATCTTCCATTAATAATAATCTCTGAGTCTTACAATATAAGACTTGTTTTGCCCCAAAACACGTTTTCCATGAAATCCTTAAACTAGATAGCCTTCTTATTATTCTGAGTTTAAATTTGGATCTGTCTTTAATATATCTGAAATTGTTACCAAAGAAAAATTATAACTGAGCTGACTGCATAACTCTTTAAATTCACAGTTAAAATTGAGTTCTGAAATTCATTTCTGTGTAACTGTTTTTCAAAAAACAATTTACACTTCAGTGAAATATTCAAAGCACGTTGTATGTTTTTGAAGAGGCTGTTTCTCTATTTGTAAGAGAACACAATTTAAGTGTAATTTATTTGCAGTGTTTTCATCAAAAACATCCAGAGGATTTCATATTTTCCCCCTTGAATAAATCAGATAAATGTTATTACTATAAGTTGGCAGGGGGACGTGTATTTTTACATTTGTGAAGTATTTTAATTTGAAGATAATATATTCACATATACTTTTGGTGACAAGGGTTCTAACTGGAGCATCTTTCTGGCTTTTATTTTCTTTTTCCTAATATAACTAATCTCTCTTTTTGCTATGTTCAAGTCTTTCCAACTTTCCTGATATAGCAACAACAAATATTTTCTCCAATCTTCAAGACTGAAAGTTTTATAAAATACTATACTTTTTTTTTCCAGTTAAAGTAGAATTTTTCATCTCTGGAAAGAAAATGAAATAAGAACCAACAGAAAATGAGGCTAAAATCACCTTGTCAGGAATGACTAAAGGCTACAGAGAAAACGAGCAAGGAAAAAAAGAAACAAACATTCAAATGAATATAAATGGACCCAGCCAGACTGCAAAAGAGAAGCAAGTGAGTCTCTGAGGAAAATGGCAAAAAGTGCTTAGGAAGTGCACAAAAATCCCTCTGCTCAGCTCTTCTTGCTTCATTGCACTTCTTTGGTGTTCTTGGTAAACTTACAGACCCCTGTTGCTTATTTTACTCATGTGATCCTCCCCTGATCACTAGAGCTCCATTCTGCCTTTCCAGAAGGCAAACCAAACTGATAAATATTTGGCGTGGCTTCGCCCACCCCAGGATGGGGTACTCTAAGGAGGCACAAAGACAGCACCAAACCATGAGTGAGGAGGCCTTCATTCTGGCCCCATGTCTACTTCTCAAAAAAAGTGTCTCTTTCTTAAAAATTGAGAAAATACATGGCCCTACCAAATAAGTTGCTCTAGCAAGTGACAGATGTTAAGATGTCAGCATGATGAGCAGCAATAAGAGATCAAAGCTTGAACTGTCCAAAGAGACATCAAACCAAATTCAGGAACTAGCCCATAAGTTTCCTATAAATATTTGTTGAATGAGGAAGTGAATGACTGAATGCATGCAAGCATCTGTTGGTAGACAATGCCTGCACAATCAGTGGAAAAACAGAAGCTGGAACTGTCTGTAATAAGATAAATAGACACAGATATTTAGACATAGTCATGACTCTCCTGCAAACATAAAGTCAATATGTGTCAAAAATTGTATTTAACTCATTCAATAATGAGGAATCAAGTAAGGTATAGAAAATCAGATCAAAGGAGAATCTGAAGAACAAACACAAACATAGGCAATCAAAAATGTTGAAATGAATTTGCTAATAGATGTAAAACTAGCAAATATCCACATGATAAGCATCATTAACATCTCCACTGGCCAAAATTTGCTTGCATCTTTATGGACAAAAATAATGTGCAGTACCATCAATTTTCTACAACTTACAGTGTTGTAAAGCAGATCAAAGACAATGAAAGATACAGATTCGTGGATGGAGAAGACTCCCAGAAAAGCATACTAGATATCTTCTAGCTTTCATGGAAAGAACACCCTGCTGGTCATCTTTTTTACCATTTTCATTTTTTTTTCACATATCTGCTTGATATGGTGGAAGTATGAATTATTTTCTGCCTCTTTGTATTTGTATTCAACCTACCCAGAAAAATCCCAAAACTTCATTGAATCAGCTATGTTCTTTCTCCTTGCCTTCACCAGAGAAAATCCCCTAATGACAAAGACCATAAATTTATAATGCTCACGAGCAATTTGATATGACCTTCAGGAATTCTATGGCATTTCTGTGGTCACTTCACTGTCCCACTCCATACAACACCTATGTACAATACTCTCCTCTCTCATAAAAATCTCTGATCATAGTAATCTTCAAAATATTTAGCTGCCAGGAAGGTAGCAGCACCCACCAGCCAGAGCAGGGGCTGTGTGTAGCGCTGGTATCAGACAGTGCTACCCTCCAGATGCCGGAGCACGGGACGGTCTGGGGGTCCTGGCTAAGGGTGGGGCACAGAAATAGGGGCAAATGGGGACCCCTGCCTAGCACAGCTTAGGAGTAGCCCCATATTTCACCTACCAATAAGGCTATAATTTCCCATGTTTCCAATTCACTCACTTCCCACTTATCTCAACAGATTGCCTCACCTCCTATTCCACGGGAAAAACTCAAACCATCAGAAACCCCTTAGCTTTCAGCTTCTCCTCCTACTGCATTTACCCCATCCTCTTCTCATTCCTGGATGTAGAGGGAATCTGTAAGACACACAGAGTGTAGCTGACATCTGATATAAACAGGTAACAGAAGAGGGGAAAAAAAGACAAGACTGGGCTAAAATAGCAGTAATCTGGAGGAAAGGAAGGGGACGCTGAAAGGAAGCAGATACCACTGCTTAGTCTATTTTATGTTCATCCTACAGAAACTACAGAAAACCACAGGACAGTGTGAACAAGAATGATAAAATATACACAGCTTCTGTAACAGGTTCCCTTCGAGGAAAATTTGTTATGAGTCACTTCAAAAGGTTGAGAGAGTCATTTCCCAGCAATATATTAGAGAGTCCGATTATAAATTCAACTGAAATAAACCCAAGGGACATTTGCAATATATCAAATCCCTAAAAATAAAAGTTTGATGTGTGCTTTAGACCAGTAGAGAAATTGAGTTTATTTTGAGGACAGCACCAAGATACAAAAGATCAGAAATGCTAGAAAAACTTTCTGTACTTTCACTTAGCACATAAGGATAAAAATTCTGTTCATCCCTTCAGGAATGAGAAAGAGATTCATGTACTAGAAGGGTGTCTAGCTGACACTGTAAAAGGAACAGCCCTCTGTGAAGTAACGGACCAGGCACCAGGGTCAGTGTCCTCCAACAGGAGTTCAAGAAATGAAAACATTCGGTATGGAACACTTAAAGCTGGCATTCATAAAGACAGTTTTTGTACATATTTTGACCAGTAGTTCTTAAAATTGAGCTTACATCAGAATTTTCTGGATGGCTTGATAAAACAGATTGCTGGGCCCCACTCCCAAAGTTCCTAAATCCAATAGGTCTGGGACTCAGGTCAAGAATTTGCATTTCTACAAGTTCCCACGTAATATTGGTGCAGTGGTCCAAGGGGCCACACTTGAGAATCACTGGTCTAAACTATATTCTAAAAATAAAATAAACCAATGGGAAAATACTTACTTGAGTGAACGGAGGGGAAATGGATTAATGGCAAATTTTGAAAAAAAAAGAAAAAAGAAAAAAACCAACCCTGAAGAAATAATTCATAGGAGCTTCTGACCAAATGTAACGTTAATGAACTCAGTACATCACAGCTGAAGAAAATAAACTCTCCTTTCTCAAAGTGCTTTTGCCATTGTCTTCCAGGTATCACATCATTTGTTTTAAAAATCTGCTCCCCATTTGGTTGGCTTTTATGGCTTTTGCCATTTCCCTGAGATTTCCCTTTCTCTTACACCACTGTCCATCAAATGATTTCCTGATACGTCTCAGCTCTCTTTTCCCTTGGTTCTGGGAACTCCACTCCACACAGCACACGGTTCTGATGGGCATCAGTAATCACTGAATCCCCTAGGTTCTTTCTGGTGTTTTGGTTTCACCCCCAGCTGATTTCGATTTACTAAAAACCAGGCTAACTAAAAGAAGACACTGTAAAATTAGACACTAATGCAATGTGGACGGGAGGGTCTCAGCTCAGAGCACGCCCCACCTTGTTTTGGTGGGGGCGGCACAGTCCACCCACACAGCATACAAGGGCTATTTACTCAGCTGGCTCTGCTGCTGGTCAGACACACCCAGAGGATGGTGAGTCTAGATAGGACCAGCCCTCTGCACAAGGCAGCAGTGGATGAGGCTGAGCAGTACTGCACAGAAGCCCACGCAGGGATATGAAAATGAAGAAGAACAAAAAAAGAAGATATTGTAGCTGCACCTATATTTAAGAAGAAAAGTTAACAAAAGAATGCAGATGGGTGGGATTCTTCTTTTTCAAAAATCCATGGGAAATCAAAGTTATTTAGAAGCTTGCAGAACCAGAGATTCATGGATGCTTCTGTCACCTGATTCAGAATGCAGTAAATTGTGCTGGGGAGGGTACAGTGGGAGGAGGGAGGGTAGTACATTAGCATAGCACAGATAGCTGAAATAGCAACACTCATCAGTGACTTTTAAAGTTTATATAGTAAAGCTCAAGTGTTAGAAAATCACTTGAAATCACTTGTTTTCCAATCACTTGAAAATGATTTCCAAAAAATGGTATTTCTAGACCATATAACATTCCTTCAAAACAGTTCCTAAGAGATTCTAAGTATTGTTTTTTGTGATGGTCAGTTTCATCACCCTAGTCAACTTGGCTAGGGTATAGTCTCCAGTGATGCAATCAAACGCTATAATCTAGGTGCTGCTGAAGATATTTTGTAGATGTAATTTAAGTCTGTAATCAGTTGACTCTAAGTAGCAGGGATTATTTTTAGATCATCAAGCTGGTCCCAACTCAATCAACTGATAGACGTTAAGACTGGAACTGATCATTCCTTGATGAAGAAATTTTGCCTGTGGACTGCACCTTTAATTTGAGCCAGAGAGTTCCAGGCTGCCCTTTTTGGCAGCCTACGCTGTGGATTTCAGACTTGTCTAGCCACAGCCCTCACAATCACATAAGCCAAAGTCATGCAATAAGTCGATTAATAAATATCTCCTGCTGGCTCTATTTCTCTGATTGAATCCTGACTGATATATTTACCATCTGTAACTGTTCATCATGTCACATATCTGCCTCCTGCTGAAGTCCTCAGGCCAGTTTCTTAGATATACTACATCTATTTTCCACTATCTAATAAATATGCCAGAAAGGCACAATTTGGTAACCACTAAGAGTTAGTGTAGAATTTATGTTTAAGACAGTGATCATAGTCTAATTTACCTATTAAGTGAGCAAATAGTATTTTTCATAGAGGAAAAGCATTGTGTACTACTCATAAGACAGAAAAAAAATGTCTTTTAATTTTGTCTTCTATGGCATATGTGGAACCACACAAGAGAAAAAAATTCCTAGAAGATTGGAAGTGATTGCCAGGAAAGTGAGTGGACAAGATTCCCAGCAACTCCAAAGTCAAAGTAATAATTGTTGTAACTAACATTAGAGCACTATTCCTAGTGCTTTATAAATAGTAACTCAAGCTTCATAACTCTGCAATGAAGTAGATGCTAGAATTACACCCATTTTACAGGTATGAAAACTGAGGCAAGAATAATGAAGCAGTTTACCCTAAATCACTCTGACAGTAAAGTAGCAGAAATAAATACTGAACCTAGACTGGCTCTAGAATCTGCACTCGCAATCCCCTAACACCCTGTGACCCTCAGAAGCAGGAATTGTCAAGTGGGATGGAAGTGGGGCCATTTAGAATCTACCATTAACTGCATAAAGTAGAATGCTAGTATGAAGACTGGAGTAAAGACAGGGCCCATTCTTAGTCTCATTCACACCTGGAGTAGATGGTGTGCTAAGTGAGTCATTGTTCCCAAGGCAGGTGGTGCTAGATAGAGAAGGGTGTCACCAAATAAATCTTAGGCTACTGTGATAAATAAGGAAATTCTTTTTTCTCACCCCACAACGAATCAGTTGTCCATTCCACTTCATAGGACTGTCCCACCTAAATACTCCTTACATACATTCACTTAGTTCCAGCACCATTACAGCAAGCCTGGTCCAAGCCACAGTCACGTCCTGTCTGGCCGGACGGCTGCAAGACCATTTCAAAGCGGTCTCCCATATCCACTTGGCCCCTACAGTCTGTCCTCCACAATGGAAACCAGAGTGGGCCTTTCAAAACATAACTTAAATACACCGTTCACCCACTGCATATCCGTCATGTCCACTGGTTTGGGACTATTCCTGGTGTTCTTAATATGGCCAGTGGAGCCCTGCGTGATCCGGCCTCTCCTCCCTCCCTGGACTCCTCTCTACGTTCACCACACTCTTCACAGTTGTCTCCTGTAAATCCCTCCAATTCACCAGGAACCCAGTAAGTTTCCATAACCCTTGTCACTATTGGTAACTAAGTATATTTTTGTGTAATTATCTGATACACGACTTCTCTAAGTGTTAGTAAACCAAGTAAGAGCAAGAACTGGGTCTGTCACATTCACTGTCATATCTTCAGTGCCCAGCAGTGTCAGATGCAGAGCTGGCCCTTAGGAACTATCAGTTAAATAGATTAATTCTTCCATACAATAATGAAGGTTCCTGACACAGAAGTACTTTCATGTCTCTCTCCAAAATGGACAAAATCAAGACATCAAAAAATACAAACTTCTACTTTCCTCCTTATCTGGAACTATAGGAGCTAAAGGGATGATCTTTCCCAGAACACAGCTCATGAAAGACATCCACCTGTGAGGATGACAAATGAAAAAATTACCAGGCAACAGAAACATTCTGGTAGTTTAAGAGAAAGTGAGCTGTTTGGGGAATCAGAACAAATAACTGCAATGTACTATGACAAGTACTGTAAAATTTATGAAAAGTAAGTTATTTGTCTTCTCAATAATATTTACACATATAAAAAAGAAATGACATGAGTTAGGAAAGACTGTTTTCAGGCAAAATTCAATAGAGAAATTTGACTGGAGGTAGTAAAGTGAAATTAATTAGGTAACACCAGAAATAAGCAAATAAATTAGAAGACATGTTTGACAAATGCTACCAGAATTCAGTGGAAATTACAAAGAAAGGTAAATACAGTGAACAAAATACTGTCACATGGGAGACATCCAGAATATCTAGTATAAAGTACTCTAAGAAAAAAGGGCCAGAGGAGAAGCAAGAATTAAACAAATAATGGCAGAAAATATCCTTGATTTGTAAGAAAAAAGAAAGGAAGACATGAATTTTCAAATAGAAAGGGTCTGTTTAGTATCCTTATAAATTTAATTATATAAAAAAGTAAAGAGCCACAACTTCCCAGATTCTGAATAAAGTTTTAAATTTTAAGAAGTTAGAAAAGCATCTCTTCAGGACAGCAAAAATGGACTAACTACAGAGAAAAGCAATGTGATCAGTAAAATGTCAGGCTCTGTTTAAGCAGTTATATCAATATTACTATGAAATTTAATACAAATTTAAATAACCCATAAGAGAAAAATTCGTACCAAAAAAAAAAACTAATATTAAAAGTCTAGACCTATTAGCTCATTAGTTAAAACAAGTTGTGATGGGAAGAAAGACAGAATGAAAAATATTTTAAACAGGGGAGATGATAGAACTTAATGGGTAAGAAGCCACAGAGGCCTGGGTTCAAATTCTGGACCTGCAAATTATTAGCTTTGTGCTCTAAAACAAGTGACTTAACTTCATGGAACTGTTTTCAAATCAATAAATGGGGATATTAATATCTATAGGGCTGCTTCAAATACTAAATAATATGTATAAAGCACTCAGCTTGCTAACTGGAGAACAGTAGGCACTCAAGCTGTTATAAAAATGCTGCTTTTCAAATATATAGAGAGACATACGAGTTCAAATAACCAGTAGAGTAGAAACATCAAGCAAAAATAGAAAATTGCAAAGAAAACCTAAACAGGAAAATAAAAGAGAAACAACTAAACATTAAAAAAAAAAAGAAGGCTAAATAAAGTAGGATAGATATAATAAAACCAAATTATCAGAAAAACAATGATAAATTATAAATACACATAGCCACACAGTAGAAGATTTTATGTACCTCTCTCAGTTCTTTGAAAAGTATTAATAGAATTAATAGGAGGTATATCCCAAACTTTGTATCTGTATGGCATATACATTGCTTTTGAATATTCAGAGAATAGTTACAAAAATTGATCAAATTCTAGGCTACTAATACTTATTAGTATTAAGTAACTCAATAGTTGCCCCAGAAATGTTTAGAACTCATCATAGGGGCAAAAGGGCCACCCCAGCAGGGAGGTAAACTGAGAAGCCCTCCGCCCCTGGACTCGACACAACACAGAAGCATGTAGGTCACTTTTACAAATTCTATAGATAAACCGGAAAAAAAAAAAGTGGGGAAGCTTTTTGCTTTGTGTTGGTTCTCAGATAGAAGCCTATCTCCTATGAGGAATCAGTTCTTGATCAGATGAAAATTTTACCCTCAAGAGGGACAGCAGGGTTTGCCAATCAACAGGGTGACATTTCATACATCAAGGCTTCTCTGTCATCTGTGAATTGCCCCCCAGTTACTGCACCTCCTAAAGCATGCTGGGAAACCAATCAACAGCCACTGCTATTTTATTTGTCCATCAAAGAGTCTCTAAAACAAGCAATGACTTTCCAAGCACCACCAGATTTATGAGACATATCTAACAGGGTGTGCCACCTTGAAAATGATAAAAAGAAGGATCAGCAGAAAAGTTCTTTTGATATCTTTGAAACTGTGATGGCTCACCTCTCATCAAATTAATAGACCTTGCATATAAATTCAAATATATTTGGAGGCAACTTGCCTTTTAAAGGAAATGATTTTTATCAGATGCTCTCTGAGGATGAGTGAAGGAATGAGGATGAGTGTCCCATGTAGAACACATCATACTCATTCTGATCCCCTCACCTCATTCTTCTTCCCTTGGCCTCTTTTTTCACATGTGCCTTATTGTCCTTTAAGGACACCTATTTATTCTATGTAACTTCCTAACTTCTCCAACTCATGTCAATCTCTCTTACCCTGAATCTTGCTCTTCTCATGAACCCCAATTTAACACTTGGTTATTTCTAATATAACATAAGGACCACGTTACTTACTTTCTTAATAAGCCTTATAGAAATTAGAATGATGCTACATGCAAAACTATGGAGAATTTCATTGAAATTTATTTAACATTTTCCTGAATCAATATTTGAAATATTTTCTCTTATTATTTATGGTTCTTTTCAAGTTACTTCTGATCTATGATGCTACTGAGGTAATTTTATTACTTGTTTACCTGATTTCTGCTGTAATAATAACTCATAAATGTTTCAAAATTTTATATCAAAAAAATTTTAAATGCCATCTTAATAGGACAGTTTAAGACAAAAAGCAACACAATTTTTGTTTGAAGCTGAAGAACTGAAGATTAATTAACTTAAAGATAATCTAATTTTGGCTTCAGTATTTATATTCAAGGTTTTTGAAATATTTTTCAACAATTAGAAATCCCTATATAACACAAAAAGTTAACAGGTAGAGCTATTGAATTCATAATATGTAAAGCTTAAAGTAAATGCAATTCCAAAGGCTTTGAGATTAGAGAGACTTTGCATCAAATCAGCAGAGCAATACAAAGGCAAAATGCTATTTGCAGAACATTAACCAAAAAAAAAAGAAAGAAAGAAAGAAAAAAAGTTGAACAATTCCCTTCATTTGAAGAACTGCACTAAAATCTGCTTAAATAATGTAATTATTTTCAAGCTGGCCTAGGAAATAGGCTAAAATAAGAAAAGCAGATCAGTCTGATTGAAATAATAATTGACATCTTGTAAGAGGAAATCAAAAACCATTGTTTGGGGCTGGATTTTGGGGGGTTTCGGATATTATCTGATTTTCTTATCTGAATGTCATTATCCTTTCTAGTTCCTTACAACGAAGGACATCAAATTTTTAAAACAACCTGAAAATACTAGCATTTTAGGTTTTGCACAGCAGCAAGGCTGAGAAATTTAGAATACCTCAGTAGCACCAGAAACTCCAGAAACTGATAATATGCCTGGATCACAGGGAAGATTCTACCATTTTTCCCCTCACTGTCCCATAAATAAGTTCTTCCATTTAATGTAATTATTTCACACTGTCTTCAAAGAGAAATTGAATTACGCCTTCTCTGCTTAATGGAACCACGTATTGAGAAATGGGGATAATTTTACGAAAAGCTTGACTCCTTTGTAGCAACATTACATGAGTCTCTCTTCTAAGTTCTTCCATTTGAGGCCAGAGAATGTGGCCTACAAGAAACTTTGTTTAAAATTTGTTGAAACATGCTTTATGGCTTAGAATATGTTCATTTTTTGTAAATATTCCTTAACCTAGGAAAAATACATATTTTAAAATATTTATAAATATTCATAAACCTATTTTTCTCCAATTGTTGGAAGCAGTCATTGTTCAAAAGACAACTAATTAGATACATGTCATTATATAGTTATCTAAACCCATAGAATGTACAAGGATGAACCCTAATGTAGAAGTACAGGCTTTAGGTTAAAATGATACATCACTGTGGGTTCATCAGTTGTAACCACTGCGCCACTCTAGTGAGGGATGCTGATAATGAGGAAGCTATGCATGTGGGGGAAGGGGGCAAATCTCTGTACTTTCCACCCAATCTTGCTGTGAACCTAAAACGGCTCTAAAAAATAAAATCTATCTTTTAAAAAGATAACCTTTAGATCAAGATGGTTGACTGTATTTCTCAAGTTTTCTATATCCGTATTAATTTTTTTCTGCTTTATCAGTTACGAGAGGAAAATTAAATTCTCCCATTATAATAGTTGATTTCTCTATATCTACTCATATTTTAGTTTGATTTCATATCTAGCCTGATTTATGTATTTTGAACCTATGTTATTAGGTACTTCTAAATTAGAAAGTATTATCAGTATCTTCCTGCAAAATTGAAAACTTTTCTCAACATATAGTAAACATCTTTGTTTCTAGTAGGGTTTTCCACATTGAAGTCCACTTTTTCTAGCTAATGTAGCTACACCAGCTTTCTTTTTGGCTTTATACTTCCTGGTATATCTGTTCCATGCCTTTATTTTCACTCTTTCTGGGTTCTTATAAACAGCATGAGGCATTCTATCTTCTGTAAACAGTAAACTGTAGGGTTTTTAAAATTCAGTCTGAAAATAGTTGTATTTTAACTATGTGATTACTGATATAACTGAGTTACTTTCTACTACCTTATTTTGTGCTTCCTCTTTCCCTCAATATCTTCTATGCTCTTGATTTTTCCTCTTCCTTCTACCTTGCTTTCTTTAGTATTGATTGAGGTTTATTTTTTGCTTTTTCCCCTTTATTCTATTTTTTTCCCAATCCTAAATTGGAAGATACAAAGCTCTACTTCCATTCTTTGGTGATTACCTTGGAAAATATAGTATAAATATTTAATTTATTAAGATCTAAAGTAAACCAATATCTTTACAATCTTCACAAAAACACAAGCATCTTCGATGCTTTCTCTCGTCGTCCCCCTTCCTGATTTATAAATTGTTGTCTAATGACTTAGTTTTATCTTTATTCTTAATCCAACAGATAAGACAAAACTGCTGTGATCTCAACATGTATTAAATTCCCCAGCCGTTTCTCTGTGCTGCGTTCTAAGCAATTTCCTCAGAGACGCCCTCCAGTTTTCTAACTGGTTCCCTTTTCTTCAGTTGTGTCTAACCCGCTGTTTAACTCATATAGCATTTCTAACTTGAGCTGCTTTTTTATTCATAAAAGTTGTCTTTCAGTTCTTTTTCAAATATCTTTGATTATTTTCAGTTGATAAGTGTCGCTTTGTCTTACTTTCATTGATTTCATTAGACAATATTACAACATGATTAATTAAAATTTGGTATCTGAATATTCCAGAATCTCTATTCTTGGAAGTTTAATCCTGTTATTTGTTGTTCCAGCTGGCTCCTGTTTACGGTGGCTCGTGTTTCACTTGTTTTGTACTTTTTCTTAAATTTTGCAGTCATGTTTTTCAAAAATGTATCTGTAGGAATTCTTTGAAGTCTTGATTTAAAATGTTTTCCTCCAGACATTTGTGTCCTTCTGCCAGCTACCTGGAGGTACAACCAATCCAGCGGCACTTAAGACTAAATTTCCTACAGATACCACAGACAGTGTGCTTTCCGTCCCCAAACTCATGTGACTGCGGAAATGAAATCAGGAATTTTTTTAGACAAATGTGTTTGCCCACTCCACCCAGAGCTGAAGCAAAAACAGACAGTATCGCTACCATCTGCCTCTGCGGGGTGGGCTTTTTTCTAGTACTCTTACGGGAGAATCAGCTGTATCAAGGGTCTCTGATCTGACCTCTCTCCTCCTCAGACCCAACCTTTATCCACCCGCGCAGAAGTGTGGCCCATTTACGCGTGACCCACTATGGCAAAAGTCCCCAGGAAAAGGCCAGCTCCAAAATGCATTTACCTACCTAGAGTCATGCTTTCTCACTGTTTCTATCGTACTATAATTCCCCTTACTTTCCTGCCAGTGTTGCCATTTTAAAATACATTTTGTTAAGTATTTTTTGTATTCTCTGACAGGATATATTCTCTATAGATAATTAGTTCATCATATAACTGAAAATCAATGTCAGTCCTTTTTAATAGTAATTCTCTAAGAACTTTGGATCAATCCATATCTACTCCATAAAAAACATATATGCATCACTGATTTTGAACACTGCCTATTCCAAAAGGAAAATTCTAGAACTCCAGTCTCTGATCTTTCAAGGACTGACCTGATGAACCCTGAGAACCCAGTGAGTTGGTTTTGTTGCCTTATCTATGAAAAGCAATTACTGGATGTCTCGCTTTCAACAAATCTTCTCATTTTTATCTCACTCTGTCAATAACCAGCCCATGAGCTGTGTAGGGCAGGAGTTACTTGCCTCATTTATGAATATGGATGACTGGAGCAGCAGAGCGCTCGGGCCACTGTGAATGACTTGAGGTAGAAAACACACATGGAGTCCAAAGGCAAGGAGTCTAGTCACTGCCTTCAAGTCCTTTGCTCTTCCTTTTCAGGCAGGCAAACTGGAATGAGTAAGTTTGTGAGTGAAAACTACGTTCAGAAATATCTTAAGTTTATCACATAAGAAACTAGTAAAACTTACAGTAGGAGCCCTGGAAAAATATTTTGCATATAAAAGTGCAGATGAATGTTCCTTCTTAAAAAAAGAAGGAAAAAAAGAGGCCTTATTAAGGCTTATGCATTATATAATAAGGTTGAGAAAAATCTGTTCATTTTCTAAGACTTCTAACACAGAAGAATTAGAAGCAACAACACGCCAGCTACTTCAGACCTCTCTGTCTTGAATCTGTCACAGATCCATAAGAGTTCTTATGGTACCAGCCTGACAACACCTTCTAAAGGATGTGCCTTCCTTGGCTAAAGCACAAATAAAACTGGTGGTTGGAAAAGGGCACATTTTAATCAAAGCTGAATGCTTACACTGTGAGCCAATGACAGCAACAAGGAAAAGAAAAAGGAGTGTAAGTTTCTCCTAGATACCTCAGGAACTTAGCAAACTGCCACTATCACTCTCATATTTTGTTCCCAAAATGTCCCCAGTCCAGTCCTCTAGGACCACTCTGAGGGCTGCTTTGGGAAAGGTGACAAAATTGGGCAGGGGCTCGCAAACTCACTTCACGGGCCCTTCAACAGAGCAGCAGGAAGTACCTCTCCGCACCCCCTGTAATTCTGTCTTTGGGGTCCACGTGCAGGACTGCTCCTTCTCAGTATTACAGCACTTTAACCAGAGCACCAAACATCCATCCAGAAGGCGGTCCAGATTCAACCCCAAACCAAGAAGGTCAGAATCCTGCTAGACCCAAGATGCAAGTAATAAGATAAAAAATTAAGAACACACCTCTACTTTTCCCATAAAGTTGCCTCTTGGTTCATACAATATCAACACCAAGCCAGCCTGAAGCCCCTCATATCAAGCGGTTGGTCCTGGGGGCTTCGTCCTGACACTGCCTCTGTAATAAGGTCAAGATCATCATTCCTGGCTCTATCCCTGGCTCTACCCTTGGATTTTTTTCAAAATGGCATTTACAGAAAATTCAAACTTCTCTCTTGCTTAATAGAGATTACCTTGCCTAGCACAACTCTGATACATTATGACACTGAAGGATCCCCCTTCCTGTCATGAGGAAGGATGTGAAAGGTCAGATCGGGTAAAGGTAACAAACATCCTTATTCTTCCACAGCACACTGACCACCCTTGGACAGGATGCCAAACATTGCATTCCAGTTGGGTAAAGCACAATGGCTCCCTAAAGCAAAAGCTGTCTCAGGCCAACCATCAAACCAGACCCATAGGGACAAAATCCTAAGTGACATTTTATTTGGACATGGAATCTAAATAAAAGATGAAGTCACAGATGTAAAGACATTGCCAAGTCAGGTCTTACTCATTTACTCACTTGGAAGGTCTAGGATTCTGAAAACAGGAAGCCTAAGAGTGTCTATATAAAGCCCTTTAGGGCCTTGGGTTCCCTCCCCCACCCCAGAAGTTACAGAGTATGAGCAGGCAGATAAGGATTCAGGAAGGGAAGGGACATAAAGGCATCAGAAGCTTCCTCTGTTCAGAGTCTCCTGATTTACTTTACGTGCCTTACCGTCCCCTCTAAGATCACCTGTGAACCAACATCCGCCATTTGGGAGGGACTCCAGCTTTTAAAATGAATGAAAACTTCCCAACTGCTCTTCCTCTGCATGCTAGGAGGCAACAATCCAGACATTTGTATTTATTGCTGCTCAACTTCTGCATCATGCTCTGATATCTCATCACTTTACTGGATATTTGAGAATGGGAAGGACACCTTGGATATTTGCAAATGCCTAGGCACGCTTGACAAAGCACTCCAATAAGCATCTGATGTCTACAGAGAGGATCCTGTGGGTCTCATGCTGTGCAATCTGAGTCTGCTGAAATGAGCCTCTCCCCAGGAAAGACTCCAAAGGACGATAAGGAAAAAGGAGATTCAGCAAAGGAGACTGATGACTGGCCGTAAAGACATCACTGACAGAGGAAGGAAGAATGCAAAGGAATAAAAGAACGGGAGAATGTCTTCTGAAAGATAATTTTCCCAATCAGCTTTTTCATTTTAAAAATTATATGACCACTCAGAATATCTGAAAAAGGAAAAAACAGTCATCCGTAACTGCCAAGCTTAACAAAATCTTCCTGCTGAGTTACAGTTTTTAGAATTTGTCCCTACAGACCTGGTTTTCTACTTAGTCACTGTCATCAGGGACATCCACTTTCTCCACATCTTACTGTCATTTCTTTGTCTTCCTGTGCATGATCATAATTTTTTCTGACTCACTGTCTTCTAAAACTTTCTCTCTGCACCATTTTCTTCCAACATGGTAGGCTACACACCTTTGCTACACACGTTTCATGGCCTAGGTGTCCTATGAATTGAAGTTACAGAATGCAAAAGGGCTCGTGACAAATTGCAAAACAAGTGCTGTTGCCACTCTTGTTAGAGGGGCCTCATGTCTTTTTTTTCTGCCTTTTCTTGCCTCTGTAACTTCCCACTCTGCACAATCCTTAATTGTTTACTCCTAGGAGAGGAAAATGATCATTCTTTCTCCCAGGTAGGAAGGAGGAAGAGCTGTTTTTGTCCTTTTAATGTAAAAAAAAAAAAAAAAAAAGAAGAAGAAAAAGTTTTCTCATTAGCTTCCAGATATGTCTTTGAAAAGATTTCCCCCTCCCTTTTCCAGAAATTGGAACAGGTGCTCTAAATTGTTCTTCCTGTTTTCCATTTAAAATACCTTATAGCAATTGTACAGCAGATCAAGAGAACTGTCTACCCCTAAGTTGATGGCTATACCTGTTAGAGATTTCAACATCGTAATTAGTCTACTGTTTCTTACCAACACATAACAGGTTAAACCTATAATATGGACAAATTTTAAGGAAAAAAGGATTCAACCTTTGGAACCTTCATGTGATACTTGGTTTGAGTCACAATGAATCAAAGTAATCATGCACACTGAGATATACACATAAGTCACAACACCATCACACAAAAGATCACTATTTTTCTGTAATAAAACTACATCTGACTCTAAGGTCCAGTCATTAGAATGATAAGATCTTTGATCTCAGTTGTTATTGTCTGGCTTTTTTGGTGTTTTGTAGGGGATGGTCTTTCCCCAGGGCAAACCTAGACCTAGAAGAACCTATGGGAAATCTAAAAAATAAGTGAAGAGCCTGACTCTTAGGTCACTGTGACCACTACATTAATTTCCTACTGCCACTATAACAAAGTACCAAAAACTTAGTGGCTTAACACAAATGTATTATGTTACAGTTCTGGAAATCAAAGTCTGGGATGGGTCTCTCAGGGCCAAAATCAAGGCACTGGCAGGGCTGCAAATCCTGAGGAGGCTCTGGCAAAGTGGCTGCCTCCTCACCTTCTGCAGCTCCCAGAGGCTGCCTGCATTCCTTGGCTCTTGGCCTGCTTCCACCTTCAAAGTTAGCCATTGCATTATTCATGGATCTTTGCTTCTGTCCTCACATCTCCTCTGCCTTTTCTGCCTCCCTCTCTCCCTTATTAGGTCCCCTGTGATTACACTGGGCCCACCCAGATAAATCCAGGACAATCTCCCCATCGCAAGATCTTCAACCAATCATATGTGCAAAGTTTCTTTTGCCATATAAGGTAACCCGGTCACAGATTTCTGGGGTTGGGATGTGGACATCTTTGAGAAGTCATTATTCTGCCTGCCACAGCCCCAGTCATCTCTAGTATAAAGTCACTGTCCACACTTATTCTCTGCTGTCTACCAGACACTGCTGTCCTGGGTGCCCCCAGAAGCCCTTCACCATGGTTCTCTCTACTGAAAACAGTCTCATCACAGACACTGCCCCTGTCTTCAGTGGCTCATCCTGGGGTCTAGAACCATCCTTCAGCCACTGGCCCAGGGAAGCCCAGCAGCACAAAGGATGTAGATCTCTACCACTCATGGAAAGCCTCCGAACCTCAGTCTCATTCCCAGTCTCAGAAAGCTAACTCCCTCTCGGTTGTGCAGGGCTATTCTCTTCCTCACAACCCTAAGCATGAGCCCCGCTGCCTTTCTTCTCAAAGGTCTTTCACTTTGTGGATAAATGTAGCCTAATTTACTTAACTGGTTTCTATCCTTTCCCCCATTTTCTGTTATAAGCATGCGCTATATGTTTTTTCTATTTGGGGCAATAAAGAAAACAAAAGTACATATCCCAGAATCCGAAATACTTCATTATTTTTCATTAAAATGTTCTAGAATAGGCAGTTTTGTCAAACTCAGACTCTTTACCATGTGACCTAGTTAATGTCACAATAAATGAAACTCTGGTCTATATATCTTTAGTTTTACTTCCTAAAAACTGTATCAGTGTAGATACACTAATGAAATAATCCTTGTTGCTAAAATTAAATAGAAACTCTGATATGACTGAATACCTGAGGAAATACTATAGTTAAGTCATTTGTTACAAGATATTAAAAAGAAAACGTTTTACTAATGTTAATAATATGCATAGTGTTCGTTACCACTTATAATTTGTAACAAAATCATGCAAATATTGTGCTATTTAATCTAGTGGACAGGTTTCTGGACTGAAATACATTTATAAATCATGGTATATTCATACAATATATAAAGTGTTTCAGTGCAGTTACAATAAATGAACTTGAAGTTCATGTACCAAGATACAAAAATATCAAAAATATGATCAGGGGTGGTTAAAAGCAAGTCAGAAAATGGTAGTTACTGTTCAATTAATGTAAGGATTTTCAATTCCAGAACAGTGCTATGTGTTGTGTAAGAGCTAGTACATATGAATTAGAAATACAAATGAATATACAGCAAAGATTAAATCTCAGTTCAGAAACGGTTACCTCTGGGGAGGCAAGCAGAATGAGAATATGAAGGAGTATATGGGGAACTTCAACGATATCTGAAATACTTATTCTTTCAAAGAAAGAAAAATACAACCTAAACGGCAAGATATTAGGATGGAAAGATACTCAGTGATCACTTTGAGTATTTTTATGCTAATCTCTGTATTTGGGGTTTTTTTTTAACATTTTGAAAAATCACTAGAATAATAATTCAGAGCACTAAATTCAAATATGACTTTTAACATCCTCGTGTGATCTGGAACACATTGCTTAACTACTCTGTTCTCCAATTCTTTCGTCAGTAAAACGATGATGTTAATACTTGTCCTTTCTCACTTTGCACAGATAATAATTGGCTAAAAGGGAATAACTATAAAGCACATCACAATAACCTCTCCAATCCTTACATGCCAGCCCAGTCCAGCTCCCAGGACCAATCCTGGCTTGAAACAGGAGGGATGAAGCAGTTTCCATGGCTGTGCTTCAGTACCAGTCACTGACCATGCTGGCTCCATCTTTATCTTTCTCCAGCTTCATCCACTGATATACCACCCTCTCCAATGGCCCAGTTTGTCTTTTAACAATATAGTTCTGCCTTCATTATCACTACTTGAGCCCATTATGACAATTTGTCTTTTTTATTCCTAAATATCATTTAACTGAATTCCGCATTTCTGCTTTCTATTTACCCATTAGAACTTAATAACCGTTTATCTTGTTCTCTTATCATAGGATGATCTGCTTGCCTAGGAAATGTTGCTACACCATCTGGATGTTAGGCTTGCTTGCCTAACTGAACATTATATTTGCATCTTCAGCTGGCGTTACTTCCTGGCTCTGGTCTCCCCAGCCATGGCCACGGCCAGATATGTCCTGAGGTAGGAGGGAACACACTCAGACCTTCATAAAGTACCAACCTGAGACCTTTACGTAGGGTGACCATGCATTCTGATTTGTATGAGACTGTCCCAGGGTAATAATTAATAGAGTTCCCTTTCACTCTTGAAGTGTCCTGATTTGCACAATAAGTTATAGGGTCATCCTTAGGTTTTTGCCAAAAAAGACCACTACATCCATGTTTCATTTTTATAGCTACAGCTAAAAGTGGGATATCAATTTTCGACTGTATTTGAATAGCAGATTCATCAATCCAAATGTGTAGTGTGGCCATAGACTAAGGATTTACTGCCCTAGTTTAAAAATTACGTAAGAAGATACAGGTCACTAAAAGAGGATAAAAGCAATAGAAATCGCTGCGTCAGAACAAAGAATCACTGGGAACAACAGTGAGTGAGTGAAAAACAACAGAACTAGGAAGCAAGGTGTAAGCCAGATGCGACTCTAACACAGTCCTGAACATGCTTATTTCATTCATTAGTCCTAAATCTTCATATTCCTCCCAAAAGCACTATCTCCCAAAGACCCCAAGGCTGCACTTCCCAAAGTGTTGCTGCACCCTTTACATTCCTCGGTGTGCCCAAGATACATTTTGAGGAAACAAATTTGGGGAAAATATTCCTTTTTACTTCACTTCTTTTGACGAAATGTTTCTCGTGGTAGCATGGTGCTGATCACTACGCCTATGGTGGTGTACAGAAACAGACAGAGTACCTGTCTACAAAGGGCTTACAGTTTACTGAGAAGAATATCCCATGCTATTGGGGTTTATAGTATGCCAGGAACAACGCTAAATATCTTATCTGTGTTTTCTCCTTTATTATCATAAGGCTAAGAGGTAGGCATTCTTATAATCACCACTTTGAAGGACATTGCAGTAGGCTGACCAATGGCCAAAGTTTTCAGGTCCTAATCCCTGGCACTTCCAAATGTTACCTTATAAAGGAAAAGATGTGATTGACTCAAGGATCCTGACACGGGGAGATTATCCTAGAGTATCTAGGTGGATCCTAAATTCAATCATAAGTGTCTTTTATAAGTGGGAGGTGGAGGGAGATTTCACACACCAGAGAGAGAGAAAAAGAAAGAGAAATGGTGAGAGGAGAAGGAGATGAGAAGACAGAGGCAGAGCTTGGAATGATACAGCCACAAGCCAAGGAACTCTGAAAAATGCCAGCAACCACCAGATGCAAAGAACAATTTTTCCCCCAGAGCCTCCTAAAGGGAGCATGGACCTACTGACACCTTGGTTTCAGAATTCTGGCCTCCAAAACTGAGATAATACATTTGTGCTGTTGACCAAGTTTGTGGTAATTTGCCATGAAAGCTACAGGAAACTAATAGAGTTGGGAAACTGAGGCTTAGGGAAGTAATTTGCCTAAGGTCACACAGTTAGAAATTTGGAGAGCAAGGATTTAAACTCAAGGAAATGTGTCCAGAGCTCGCTCTCAGCTACTAGGCTAAGGCACTGTACCAAGACATCTCCTGGGCACCAAATCTATGATGTCTGTGTCCCAGTATCTTAAACAATGTTTCATCAAAATAGCTTATTCCAGCAGCCCTTTTCTTCCCACAGTTCTGGTAGAAATCCTGAGGGCTGGGTTGATAGGGGCAGATCCCTTCAATACTCTCCATGGTTCTTCCCTTCGACAGCCTCTGTGCCTTTCTGATTCTGTGCTCTGTCCTTTCATCAAAAGAAAACCCTCATGAAAGCAGACTTGCAAATCAAGGTCTAGTGGGCCCACCAATGGTTCCACAATTAGGTAGAAAAATGAGTTCAAATAATAACGCCCTAGATTTACACTGTCTGTCAAAAAAAAAAACAAAAACAAAAACCACTCTAAGATATTTAATAAACTCCCCAGATAAATACTAGGTAAAAAGGGAGAATGGAAGACAAGTAATATAAATGTTCTCAAAGTAAACTAAGTTATTCTCTGGATTCTCTCCTCAATACTATATTTCACATGTTTAAGTACATTCACTATATGCAAGGTCTCACTTGCGATGCAGTTATTCTGGTGCCTCCATCTACACTTTCCAATTTAGGGAATTGACTATTTCTTCAAAGAACATCACTGAATATGTCTTATCCAGAAACATTTCTGAGGAAACTTTGAACAACTGAGAGTCACTTTTTCGTTGTTGTTAACAATGCTGATATGAGGTGTTTACAGAGCAACAGATTCAATTTTGTGAAACATTAGAAAAACAAGCAACAGTTCAGTGTTTCAGAATATGAAGAAAAGGGCTTTATTTTACTTGTCTTCGGCTTTGAGCTCGACAGACCTGTCTGCCTGCCTTTGAATGCAGCGTTGCAGCGTGTAGAGATGCTCTTCTATTTCCTACATCATTCATAACTTCCACAGCAGTTCTGCAAAAGTAATACACATTATTCTTCCAAACCAAAGAAGCAGTATCCTAATTTTGTTATTCTACTGGTCACTGGGACTTCTGTCCAAGCAGAAATAACTTACATTTCTATGAATAGCACTGACAAGTTTTCAAAACATTATCAACCAGTTTTATCTTGACCTGGACTTTCCTCTCACTGCTTCTCTACTTCCTTTCTCCTTCCATCCTCTAAATACAGATGTTTCCTCAGGTTTAATCCATGGTCCCTTCCTTTTTCTATGTACAATTACTTTTCTTGTAACCATGACGACGTTCAATGCCTCAAATATAACTGTATTCAAAATTCTCTCCTACATCTGATTAAAAAAAAAACTTTAAATAAATAGAAATAACTCAAGATCTCTTTCACATGATACTAGTATTGTGCTTAATAGGAAACAATAGTGGTATTTCCTCCATTAAAGTGAAAAATGAAGTAGAAGCAAATAATCCCACTGTTATTTTTACATTGTTCTGGAAGAATTAGCCAATACAATTAGGCAAGACAAATGAGATGCATAAAAAAATTGTAAAGGAGGAGGTAAAATTACCTCTCCTTCAGGTGACATGAGTCAGGGACTCCAGGGATCACCATTCCCATTGTATTCTGGTTGTGTTATGTGTTGAGCTGGCATGACTGTACACCTGTAAAACCAAAAGATTTCACTGAAAAACTGCTACAAACGATAAGAGAATGTAGTAAGGTGACTGGAAAAAACTAACATACAGAAAGCAATAGCTTTCAGGTATAAAACAGCCCTAGTTAGAACACGTAATGGTAGGAAAAGACCCAAGTTACAACAGCAATTTTGTTTACTGAAGTATAGTTGATTTACAATGTTGTGTTAGTTTCAGGGGTACAGCAAAGTGATTCAGTCTTTTGTGTGTGTGTGTGTGTGTGTGTGTGTGTTCCTTCTCAGATTCTTTTCCATTATAAGTTATTACAAGATTTTGAATATAGTTCCCTGTGTTATACAGTAGGTCTTTGTTATCTATTTTATATAGTGTGTACATGTTAATCCCAAACTCCTAATTTATCACCCTCCTACCTTTCCCCTTTGGAAACCATAGATTGCTATGTTTGTGAGTCTGTTTCTAGTTTGTAAATAAGTTTATTTGTATCTTTTTTTAGACTCCAACAATAAGTGATATCATATGATATTTGTCTTTGACTTACTTCACTTAATATGATGATCTCTAGGTCCATCTATGTTGTTGCAAATGGCATTATTTCATTCTTTTTATGGTTGAGTAATATTCCACTGTGTATATAACTACCCCCTTTTCTTTATCCATTCATTTATTAATGGGCATTTAGGTTACTTCCATGTCTTGACTATTGTAAATAGTGCTGCTATGGACATTTGGGGTGCATGTATCTTTTTGAATTAGAGTTTTCTCTGGATATACACCCAGGAGTGGGACTGCTGGATCATACAGTAACTCTATTTTCAGTTTTTTTAAGGAAACTCTATATTGTTCTCCATAGTGGCTGCACCAATCTACATTCCCAGTAACAGTGTAGAAGGAGTCCTTTTTCTCTACACCCTCTCCAGTGTTTATTATTTGTAAACTTTTTGATGATAGTCTTTCTGACTGGTGTGAAGTGATATCTCATTGTAGTTTTGATTTGCATTTCTCTAATAATTAGTAATACTGAACATCTTTTCATGTGCCTGTTGGGCATCTGGATGTCTTCTTTGGAGAAATGTCTGTTTAGGTCTTCTGCCCATTTTTTGATTGAGTTGTTTGTTTCTTTGATATTAAGCTGTATGAGCTATCTGCATATTTTGGAAATTAATCCTTTGTCAGTTGCATTGTTTGCAAATATTTTCCTTTGTTCTGTAGGCTGTCTTTTTGTTTTGTTTATAGTTTCCTTTGCTGTGCAAAAGCTTTTAAGTTTAATTAGGTCCCATTTGTTTATTCTTGCTTTTATTTCCATTACTCTAGGAGATGGATCCAAAAAGAAAAAAAACTGCTGCAACTTATGTCAAAGAGTGTTCTGCTTATGCTTTCCTCTAGGAGTTTTATACTATCCAGTCTTATATTTAGGTCTTTAATTCATTTTGAGTTTATTTTTGTATATGGTGTTGGAGAATGTTCTAATTTTATTCTTTTATATGTAGCTGTCCAGTTTTCCCAGAATCACTTATTGAAGAGACTATCTTTTCTCCATTGAATAACAGAAATTTAAAAATATTAAATACCTAAGAATAAACCTGACATGAAAAGGGCACTCTGAGACTTCTGGTTTTCAGTCCAGCATGTAAGGAACTTGAAAGTTGTCAATCTGCCTTAATAAGTGAAAACTTGAACAAACTAATTAACTACTCTTCTTAGATTTGTCATAGAAGTAAGGTCACAGGGCATACCACTCTTTCAAAAATTGGAGAGACAAACAGGAGATTACAGGGAATCGCAATTTACCAGAGCAGAAAGCTCCCTGAAAAACAGTATCAGTATAGAAAAACCTAAACTGTAACTGAAAAATTGCTAAGACTCAGTGTGAGAAACAGTCTAAGAGTTAAAAACTCTAGGGGACCAGGTCATGGGGAAGGCTCCATACTTTTGTGGATTTTACCTCCAAAAGCCCTACCAGGTTCTCACAGTGAAAATCAGAGAACACAGCCAATATTTTATAATAACTTTAAATGTAGTATAATCTATAAAAATATAGAATATAAAAATATAGAATCACTATGCTGTACACCTGAAAATAATATAATATTGTAAATCAAATATACTTAAATTAAAAATAAATAAAATTTTTTAAAAACAGATTTTTTTTTAAAAAGAGAGAAAGAAACAGAACAAATATTTGAAGCAATAATGACTGAGAATTTTCCCAAACTACTTTCAGGCACCAAACCACAGACCTAGGACTCAGAGAACATCATGATAAATATCAAAGAAAAACTACATCTAGGCATATCGTATTCAAGCTGAAAAAAAAAATCAAGAACAAGTAGTTTTATTCACCATAGTACTAGAAGCCCTAGCCAGAGCACTAGGCAAGAAAAAGAAATAAAGGGCATTTAAATCAAAAAGGAAAAGATAAAATTTCACTATTTGCACATGATTTGATATTACATACAGAAAACTCTAAAGACTCCACCAAAAAAAACTCTTAGAACTAACCAATGAAGTCAATAAAGTTGCAGTATACAAAATCAATATACAAAAATTAGCTGTGTTTCTATATACTAGACCTATCAGGAAAAAATGAAGAAAGCAATCTCATTAAAAATTGCATCAATAATAAAATGACTAGGAATAAATTTAACAAATGTGAAAGACTTGCACACTTAAAACTCTAGGAAAAGAATACACTGAAAAATACAAAAATAAATGGAAATATATTCCATGCTCATGACTTGGAAGAATTAATATTATTAAAACCTCCATACTACCTAAAGCCATCTACTGATTCAATGCAAACCCTGTCAAAATTCCAATGGCATTTTCAACAGAAATAGAACAACCAACCCTAAAATTTGAATGGAATCACAACACTCAGAATAGTTAAAAAAAATCTCGAGAAAGAACAATGCTGGAGGTATCGCACTTTCTGATTTCAAACTATATTACAAAACTATAGTAATCCAAAAAGCCTGGAATTGGCATAAAAACAGACACTTAGATCAATGAAATAGAATAAAGAGCCCAGAAATAAACTCATGCATAGGTGGTCAATCAAGTTATGAAAAAGGAGCTAAGAATATACAATGGGGAAAGTAAGTTTCTTCAACAAACGGTGTTGGGAAAACTGAACAGTCACATGTAAATGAATGAACCTCAAATATTATCTTACACTATACACAAAAATATGAGTTCAATGTGGATTAAAGCTTTGAACATAAGACCTGAAACCATAAAACTTCTAAAAGAAAACAGGCAGTAAACTCTTGACATCAGTCTTGACAATGATTTTTTTGGATCTGACACCAAAATCAATGGCAAAAAAGCAAAAGCAAACAAGTAGGACTATATAAGACTTTAAAAAAAAAAAAGCCTCTGCACAGCAAAGGAAAGCATTAACAAAATGAAAAGGGAATGTACTGAATTGGAGAAAATATTTGTAAATCATACACCTGATAAGAGGTTAGTACTCAATATATACAGGTATACCTTGTTTATGGTGCTTCTCTTTATTGTGCTTTGCAGAAATTGCATTTTTTACAAATGAAGGTTTGTAGCAACCCTGCACTGAGCAAGTCTATCATCACCATTTTGCCAACAGCATTTGCTCACTTCATGTCTGTGTGTCACATTTTGATAATTCTTGCCATATTTCAAACTTTTTCATTATTATTATATTTGTTATGGTGATCTGTGATCAGTGATCTTTGATGTTTCTATTGCAAAAAATGTATGACTCACTGAGGGCTCAGATAATGGTTAGCATTTTTTAGTAAGAAAGTATTTTTTAATTAAGGTATGTACTTTTCTTAGACATAATGCTATTGCACACTTTGAACAGACTATAGTATAGTGTAAACATAACTTTCATATGTACTGGGAAAAAAATCATGTGACTCACTTCATTGTGGCTTTACTGGCTTTACTGTGGTAGTCTGGAACCAAACCCACAGTATCTCCAAGGAGTGCCTGTATAAAAAACTCATACAACTCAACAGCAAAACAAACAACAACAACAACAAAAATTCAATTCAGTGGATCCAAACAGACATTTTTTTCAAAGACACACAATGGCCAACAGGTACATGATAAGGTGCTCAACATCACTAATCATAAGGAAAATTCAGATCAACACCACAGTAAGATATCACCTCGCACCTATAAGAATGGCTGTTATCAGAAAGAAAAAACAAATGTTAGTAAGGATGTGGAGAAAAAGAACCCTTGTCTATTGTTGTTTAGAATGTGAACTGATGCAGCCATTATGAAAAATAGTATGGAGATTCCTCAAAAGATTAAAAATCATATGATCCAGCAATTCCACTTCTGAGTACATATCCAAAGGAAATAAAAACAGGATCTTGAAAAGATATCTACACTCCCATGCTCACTGCAGCATTAGTCATCACAGTCAAAATATGGAAGCAACCTGAGCATCTGCCAATGGACAATTGGACAAAGAGGATGCGGCATACAGGTACAGTGGAGTACTATTTACCCACAAGAAAGGAGGAAATTCTGACATTTCCAACACAGGGATGGACCTGAGAGCATTATGCTAAGTGAAGTAAGTCAGGCAGAGAAAGACCACACTGTATACCATTCATATGTGGAATCTAAAAAAGCTGAAATCACAGTAAGAGTACAAAAGGGGTTGCCAGGGGTTGGGGTGGGGATAGGAGAAATGGGGAGATGTTGGCCAAAGGATATAGACTTTCAGTTACAAGATGAAAAAGTTATGGAGATATAATGTATAGCATGGTGATTATAGTTAATAGTACTGTTTATACTTGAAAGTTGCTCAGAGAGTAGACCTTAAATGTTCTCACCACACAAAAGAAGTGGTAACTCTGCGATGTGTCAGAGGCGCTACCTAACACTAGAGGAGCAGTCATTTTGCATTGTATAAATGTATCAAATCAAAACGGTGTACATCTTAAATTTATACAATATTATGTATCAATTCTATCTCAACATAACTGGGACAGGGTGGGGGGATGATATCAGAATAGGAAACTTGCATAAAGTTTGTAGATACAGTCTTTTCTCCTTTTGTTTTCCTCAATTGTCATACTTATAATAAAAGCTTACATCAAATGTTTAAGCCTCTTATATTTCAATGCCAAGAATAATAACATGGAGATGATGGGGTATAGTATAAACTTAATAAGCATGTACCTTGACATTGTTTATTAGATATTCTGATTTTATATTTACAATACAGGTAAAATTACTTAAAAACAAATACACAGGAGTATGTCTAGAAAATTCGTCTTTCAAAAAAAGCATTAATATTCTCTCTGCCTTCTTTGTACTATCAGAGATAGAAAATTACCATTACCAAGTTATCTGCTGCTAAGGAGACAGATGGCTTTATTGTGTCTGTCTGTATGATTCAAAAAGAGAAAGTCTAATGGCTGTCATTTTTCTAATATTATAGTATGTGAAATACAAGAACAACTGTAAAGGGGGATTACTCCAGGGAAGGAAAATGATCAAGTAGCTAATGAAAACTCATTGTACAAAATGATACCTTTCACAGATACAGTGTTAACTTCTGAGTTATTTAACATCCTATTGAGATCACAATTATTTCCAGGAGACTAGAGGGAGATGAGAGAAATTTCATACCAAAAAAGTACCACTAAGTTATGAGACCTTTCGAGATTTGAAATGTAACTTTTGTATTCATCTCAGACAAATGAACTTTTTCAATCTGCTGAGCTAGTATATAATTCAATCTGTAGGTAATACGGAATATCTTTTCCTCAGTAGATTAGTTGTACTTGAAAAATACTTCTAATTCAACAGTGTAGTCTGCTTATTTTATTTTTACGTGTCTTTAGTACCTTATGCTCACAAATGTACTAGCTTTCCACATTAAATGTAGTTGAAGGTGACTGACAAATATTTTGATGACTTGGAGCAGCAATAACAACAACACACTACACCTGAAGTTAGAAAATGTTTCTTCTTAGAGATCACTGATTTAGACTTTATTGAAATGCAAAGAGAGAGGAAATCAATTTTCTCCCTGAATATTTATGGTGATTTCATTAAGTTGCTTATAAAGAGCAAGCAACTTAAACAGCTTGTAAATACCTTCCCACTCCCATCATCAATTAGATCACTTTTCCTGGGTGATGATCCTTCAAACTTAATGGGAAAGGGAAGTCAAATGGCTGTTTTCTCATTTTTATGAAACTCTTTTCCCACATGTTACTCTCTGAAATCAGAATGTGATTTGCAGTGAAGTACAAATCTCACTGACTCTTTCACTCATGATCCCTTCTCCCTCAAAAGGAGCTACTACCAAGTTGATGATGCTCCTTTGAATGAACAGGGACTTAACACCCAAGAAACACAGATGAACCTATTTGCAGCTGAATGAAGAAGGGAAATCAATTTTTAAGAAGAACAAAGGGTAAGAGGGAGTTGTGCCTCAAGACACAGTCAGCCAGATCAGTACTTACTTCTCATCCTCCTCCTCTTCCTCCAGCTCCTCCATCACCATCACCATCATTAAGTGAACAACTACTTACAGCAGGCACCGTCCTTTTAACAAATGACCTTCACATGTGTCATTTAAATCAATGTGTCCTCAGTCCTAGCTACACCTTAGAACATCGAGAGCTTTTAAAAATACAGCTGCCCAAGCCCATCACAGACCAGTTGTTTCAGTATTTTGGAGGGTAAGCCCTGAATAGCTGTATTTTCTAAGTCTTCCCAAGTGATTCTGATGCACAGTGAATCCTGAGAGTCACTGTTTTCCTGTGCTGCCACCAAACGCAACAAGCGCTTAGAACAGAAGCTATACTGATGCATGTCATATGCTTTTCAATCTAAAGCAGTAATGCTCCTAAAATTTACAAAGCACGAGAGAAAAAGAGCCCTAAAAAAAAAAAAAAAGGAATCAATTCCCCAGTATTTTTGAAAGAGGATAAATGACCACAGAATTAGTAGGTTTGAAATTAATTCTTCTGGGAAACAGCTAATACCATTAACAACTACCAGGACCTCAAGCACTCAGCCTTGGAGTCCAACTTTCAGTACATCTGTCATTCATTGTAATTAGTGTCAAATTTCTAGTCACATCTAGCTGATAAAAGACACTGGCTGCAGGTAGCCAACGGCCACAGTGAAAGCAAGTAACTCTTCACAACTCTGAGGTTCCCAGTCTCCATAAGTCAAAGCATTCCTGGAAATATACCTCTCTTCAGTTGCTCCCCTTTCCCACGAGACCCGCTTTAGAGGAATGTGTCACCTTTTATTAATACCCCTGCTCTTCAGAGATGCCTCCTCGGCAGCCTGTGCCTTATATAGTAACTTGTATCAGTTTCCTCCAGCAATTCCCTTTTCCCAAGCTCACAATTTCACTCTCCCTGCCATCAAATTCCCTTTCATCAAAGTGGCTTCTGAGGAACACCAGAAGAAAAAAAAAAATTCCAAGATTCTAAAAGGATGGGATGTGTTCTGTTTTTCCTTTCTCTCATTTTAAAAGACGCTGAGTTACATATGGTTTGTGAGAGATCCTAGGGACCATTCTGTCAGGATCCTGCTGGAAAATAGAGGAAACCTATTTTCTTATCCCGATTATTTTCAGAGTAATACAGCTTTAGCAACATGTTCACTGGCAGCTCACAGATCCTTCCAGTGGAGGATTCACCCCATGTGCAAAGTACAAGATGGTACCCCCCACATTCACTGAAGAGCTACGGACACAGAGGCCACACGCCTTTTAAGCACAGGCAGCAGGCAGGGTCCTGCACGTGTGTGTGGAACAGAGATATTCTGTTCTAAATAGCTACTACTCCACTCCTCTGTGATTAACACTTCCAGTTTTCCTTGGACAGAACAGTGGAAATATTTAGAATTTTTTTTCTTACAGGCCCACAATGGCAGAAGAGGTGCTGGTATACCATGAACTGTTTCCCTTAGGACCTGCATTTCATTTCTAACCAGAACACTGGCAGATTCAGTAAGATGTAATGTATGGATAATTGTATAGTTTTTTCTTCTACAGCTTACTGAAAGCAAGCCTGTTTATTTCTTTCCATAATTTTTTCCAAGACTTTCCAATAAGAGAAATATTTATAGGACGGTTTAAAGACAACTGTGTTAGAGAAATAAGGTTTAAATATGCACTTCTAATTATACTTACGTGTGTGTGTTGGGCAACCAGTCATTAATCAAGAATATACTTGTTTTCTTATCTATGTTTATATATAGTGGCTAACATTTGCAAATCTCAAACTCCCAAATTTATCCCTTCCCACCCACTTTCCCCTGGTAACCGTAAGATTGTTTACTATGTCACATTGTAACTGATTGTACTTCAATTTAAAAAAAAAGAACATACTGTGCACACTCTAGGTCAAAACACAGGGAGTCATGGAAGCCAAACAGTTCTCAGTCACTGTCCTCCTCAAGGAACTTACAGGAGAGTAAAGGAGATTTTCACCCGGAAAGTAATTATTTTCAGAAATGGTTTGTAAAGATGACAAACTAGCAAGGTGAGCACTCGGTGAAATCCTGAATTCCTATGCCTGAGCCTTTTTCATCACTATTAAAATAAATTAAAATACCTGCTGGTGACATAAAATACCTAAAACCAAGGAAAAGAATCATTTTTGATGGTACAATAATGTCTGTTACCATAATGCAAATTAGCTGATATGGGATTGGTAAATGAAGGAATACCAGGTTAACAAAGAGGTTGCATTGCTTTATACATGATTTCGTTTAGCCCATTACTAATTTGTGCCAGCAAGTATTGGCAGCCGAACTCACACCACACCAGCACAGCTGAATACAGCCAGCTGCTGTACACACGGCCCACCTCCTTCCTCTTGACTCACGTAGTTCGGTCACGTACTCCGTCTTAAGAGAGCTTTTGCAGGTTCTCCCGGATCGTCATACATTTTGCTCTCGTCTCCCTAACTCATCAGTCTTCGTCTTGCCTTGTATCTTCCCCCATTCTCCCATCATCAAAGTGTCTTCTTTGAGGGAAAGTCCTATAGTCACAGTAGTATTTCTCATTGTTTAGGAATGTTAAAGTCTTTTGATTCTATGCTAAAATGTATACAAGGATTATTCTTGTTGTCATTAGTGCTTTGGTCACAAAGTTGCACAGGTCCTGAATGATCTATTCCAAATTCATTTTCCCCATGAGTTCTGGAACTTTGAGTGCATGATCTTCCAGGAACACATACACAGGCCAAATGAGAACTCAAGGAAGGCACATCACTGTGGGAGTTGGAAGATGCTTAGGGGCCGTGTTACAGCCACAGAGCCTGATTCAGGTGTCAGAGGAAGAGTAAGACTCAGTTAACCACAGAGGAGACAAGAGGTGGGGAGAGTAGGAGGAGCAGAGGGGAAAGCCAACAATGTAAACCACGTGTGCAGAACCATCAGTAAAATGAGGGCAAATAGGAGAAATATATTTTAAATTAGGTTTGCCCAGAATATAAAGGCCTAAGATCCTAAAGTTTCTTCTGCAAAGAGTGAAGAGCCATTCAAGATTTAGGGCAGAGGTGGGGGCTGGGGATTGACAAAGCCATTCCCTTTGGGGGCAGCAAGGGCTTCTGGAAACATTCTAGTCTATACTTACTCTTTTAGGTTCAAAAAACTGAGGTCCAGGTAGGTGACTGATCTATTCATACTCACATTTATTCATGGCCTGTGTCTCCTGATTCCTAGGCCAAAGCTCTTATGACTATTCCCAGACAGCACAAAAGGAAGTTTAAAATTAATACAATGACTAGTACAATACTCATTAGTCCCTGAGCCAGTGAGGACCTGGACCATGAGGTATTGTTAGAAACAGAAGGAAAGGAATGTATTTGTGAGATTTCAGGACACATATTTAGGCATGCTGAATGATCAGGTTTCCTAAAGTAGTAACTATATACATGTCATTCTGTATATAACAAATAACAAATTACAACAGGTAATTCACATCTCTTTTGTGATACTACAGAAACTGTTAAGATAGTATTTGGCAATACCCAGCAGGTCTTTGCAGGGTTAAAATGCAGACAGTACATGGCTCATCTCTGAAAATAAGATTGGAAAAAGGTAAAAGGAAAAGTTAAGTCATGTGCAGGATAGTGGATTATTCCATGAAGCTGGACCAAGACCATCATCCCCTTTGCTTTTCCCAGGAAGGAAGTTACCGAACAAGAAGACCCTCCCACTCCACAATCTGGCTGACCGAAGACCCCCACTCCAAGTCGTGCAAGGAAGCCAATCCTCCATCACACGGCAGCAAAACACACTCACGTAGCCTTTACACAGCTTGAGGAGAAGATGCCGCCTGGCGCAATGAGCTGGTCCCTTAGAGAGACCTCACCAGAGTAGCATTTCCTTGGCGCAGTCTAGCTTTCACAGTCGAAAATTACTGTTTTATCAGTGCACTCAGAGTTCGTCATTTTCTAAGGGACTATCACCATTTTCTCACACTGACCAAACTCAGGAAAGATGGCCACATTCACCAAAATGCCAACGAGAAAAAGTGGACACGGTACCCAGGGTCACTCGTCAATGAGTACATTCTCTTTGCAAATCTATTTGGGAAGCCAAACGTAATCAGAAAATTGTGCAGCAACCATGGAAGCAGAGGAAGGGGAATGATGCAAATGGCCTGAAAGCCCATGAAGCAAGGACAGCCTCGGACGTCCAAGTGTGTGTCAACGGGGCTCTGCCAAATGGACCAGGACACACAAGTTCACTGGTTAGGGTTGCATTGAACTGGCTTCAAAGAAACATTTTCATAAAGTATTGCATAAAGGAGAATAAAACTGAGTTAGATTTTTGAGCAATTATCAGCAACAATGTAAGAGCTGCAATTAGAATCTTTACATGATAAGTGAGTTTAAGACATTCAAAGCAAAGTTTTACTTTGCTGAAAGTTCCTGTTAAAAATTATTCTATGAACTCCTTCCAGGTGATTTCAGATTAATCTGATAACAGGTGCTAATTAGACTATGAAGGAAATTAGTGAATTAATTGTGGTTATCTTGGAACCACAGGCTCCCGGAAGAAGGGAGGCTTGTTTAAAACTGCTTACTTCAGAAGTAGTTTAGAGAGTAGTACAGTAAAATTGAACGGGAAGTCTGAGAAAAACACAGTATTGTCAGAGAAAAAGCAAACTCTTCAGTACTGCCTATAAATGTGACTTATGGAAGAACATTAGACTAAAACTAAAAAACAGATGTTTCATTCAACTAAATTTACTTAAAGTATACTACTAAAATTAATGGCACGAAAAATGTGTATCACATTAAAATCTTACAGAGTCTCTACAAAAATCTCATAATAGTATGTTTGATCAAACGTTTTCATCATTCCTCCAAGCTTGACTTAGAACTTTCAGATGTCAAATTTTTCATCTTTCTTAATAAAAGAAGCTTCTACTTTATCTAATCTCGTACTCTGATTAAAAAGTATCAGTATAAGGTAATGAGTTTTGCTGTCTGCTAATGTGTCAGATGATTTCAAGTTCTATGGAGGAATTTTCTTGGAACAAAACACACAAGCAGAGCAAACTGTCTACTTTGGCTGCTATTTCTAAGAGTTTTGGTTTTTCCTTGTGACTTTGACCTTAAATGTCTCCTTATAGATACCTCTAATTCATCTTCATGGAGACTCTTCATGACATCAATATACTGTCAGGCTGGTTTTCCTGAATACAGAAAAAAATGGCTTTCCTATACGGATAAGTAGATATGTGGGCACAACATACATACAAGAGGAAATACAATCACAGAAGAAAACCAAGTCCAGCCCTGTCTCTCCAACAGTTAGAAAGAATTCTGACTGTCAAGTTAACTCATCCTACCATTTCCCTTCCTGCTTGGAAGCTGGTAGTTTCTCCCTTGGATTTTTTTTTGCATTTTTTTTCTTTTTCCATCCCTACCTGTTTTTTATGCTGAATTCTTTTCTCCAAGATCTTCAGACAACCTTTGAATCCTGGTTCTTCAATTACTACCCTTGTTTATCTACCAATATACCACAAAAAGACTTCCTTAAGCAGGAGGACCATGCTAGAAACTGGTGACAATACAAATATATAAGACACAGACTCTAGCCTCCAAATGCTATGCTCTAAGTAGGAAGAGAAAACAGGTCCATGGTATTGTTAAACAAAAATACAGATTATTCAAATAGATTCTGTTCCACCAATATTTAAGGAATGCAGAAAGTACTTCTAGAATTCAGAGACTGAAAAGATGAACGTGGGCAAGGGGCCCCATAGGAGGCTGGGAATGGACCTACTGTGGGGCAGTGGACCTTCTGACACTGCCAAGTTCTCGGTGAAGGACAGACTATGGCACCTTCCATTAAAAAAGCTTTTCTTACAAATGTGTACGCAGTGTAAAACAGAGGGTGAGAGCTAGATCATCCACTCCAAATCCTGAGTCCACTATTCAACAGTTACAGGCAAGTAACATAACTCCTCTGTAACTCAGTTTCTTCATCAGTGGTACAGAGTTGTGCTAAGGATAAACAATTTATTTAAAATACTTGATACTGTGCCTCACACAGAAAAAGTACTATACACATATCTGTCTTTGTTGTTGTTGGTGGTGTTACTACTAATTGCTGATGAGCCCAAGGGCTTCTAAAAGCCCAGATAACTTTCTAGCAACACCCCTGGCTACGAAGATCTAGATTTGAATGCACAAGATAGGTCACTCTCCTTTTGAGTAACCAGATTCAGACGACACGGTTATTGCAGTGAGGGGAGTACAAGGAGGGAGGAAGAGAAGAGGGAAAACAGGTAATGGTGATCAGATCTCCAATTCCAGATCCTACTTTCCAAACCAGCTCAGACAATGAGCCCTTAAGCCTTGATTTAATCATAGAATGTGCACAGCTTTGATCTCTTTCTGTAGTGGTAAAAATTCACAAATTCTGAAGTAATTTTCTAACAACTTTCTTTGCCTCCAACTTCCTTAATTTCAAAAGCTGGCTCAGAAGCACAGCTTGTTTTTCTAAGCACCTTTCTCATTTGCATGCAAAACTCTGTTTCGCCTTACACCCTTAATGAATATCAATAAGATGCTTTAACTGATCATTATGAGCTTCAGGGAAATGCCATATACTTTGTTCTTTCATACTTTGACTGGTATTTAGAAGCATTGTTGGTGACAGCTGGACAAATGCTTTTTGGTGGCAGCTGGAGTGGGTGAAGGTCTTTGATATTTAGCATGAATGCTACAAATTGTGACTTTTACGGACGCATTTGGAGAGAGAATTCAAGAATTGAGAGGGCCCATGTGAGCGAAAGGCAGGACATGTTCAGAGGGAGATGAGAACCGTAATCAGTAAAAATTGGTGTAATGGGGAATGGGGGGGTGGTGGCAATAAGTTGGAAATCAAGTCTTCGTTTACTTTAAATGTACATTTCAACATTATATTTATGTGTCATTATGTTAAGGAGACCTCGATGGTTCAACTAACCTGAAATAATTAGCATGTGGAACACTGAAGAGGAAAAGCAAAACAAAAATTGAAAGTATCATCATTATCATCATCATTACAAGGACAGAAGCAGTATCTGTGCTGTGCAGCAAGTACTTTGAAACACGTTTCAGATCTTGAGAAAGCAAATATATTTTACAGAACATCACTAAAGAATACTTATGAATCTGCATTATTAAACAATCAAAGGAATACAGAGAGTTTCCAGAGAGAGAGTAAAGAGAGACAGATGGGGAAACTGGAGAAAGCAAATGGGAAAGGTAAGTTAATAAAAAAAAAAATCAGAACTAAACAGAGTAATAATTTTTCCCCTTGTAGCGGAATGTTTACAGTGGGGAGATCAGAATGAGTTTCTCCTCACTCCCTTTTAAAGCTCACCATTCCTATTCCACTTGTTGAAACCGCTGAAAAGAAATGGTAACACTAAAAAAATCAAACATATTCTTGAGAATTCTTCAGAATAAGGCAGAACACAGAATTTAAATCTTGGATTTACTGGATTCAAGGAACGTGTGTGGCTGTGGGCGATGTAATCGCGTGAAACTTAGGAACATTAAAATGACCTAAAGTCCCAGTATTATATAGAAGGAATGTAATAATGTTTATTACTTTTAGATTAAGTTAACTATGATACATATGTGCTTTAAAATAGCTAGGATAACTACTAAAATGATACACGTGGAGTATATAAATTCAAAACAGTAAAGAGAGATTAAACAGAGTAAGAAAAAAAATCCAAAAGAATGTAGGAAAGGAAAAAAGAATAAAAAGCATAATAATCAGACAAATAGAAAACTCATAACAATATACCAGACAAGTAATCAAAACAGCACAGAATTGGCACAAAAACAGCTGGCTTCTTTCTTTGAGGTCCATCCAGCTACCGGCAAAGACAGGGTACACCTAGAATTCTCATTCACTGCTAGTGTGAATACACACTGTACAGGCTCTCTGGCAGATAGTTTGACAGTTTCTAAAAAGTTGAACATACACATACCATAGGACCCAGCAACCCCACCCCTATGTACTGACAATGGAGAAATGAAAACTTATGTTCACACATATACCTAAACAAGAATATTTACAGGAGTTTTATTCATAATCACCAAAAACTGGAAACAATCCAAATGCTTTTCAACCAGTAAATGGATAGACAAACTACAGTATTTCCACTTAATGGAATAGTAGTCAGCAGAGAAAAAGAAAAGAAGTATTGCTATATGTAACAATGTGGATGGACCTCAAAGAAAGAAGCCAGCTTCAAGGGTTACATCTTAAGCAAGATTATACTGTATAGCACAGGGAAATATATATATAAGATCTTGTGATAGCTCACAGCAAAAAAAAAATGATAATGAATATATATATGTATGTTCATGTATAACTAAAAAATTGTGCTCTACACTGGAATTTGACACAACATTGTAAAATGACTATAACTCAATAAAAAATGTAAAAAAAAAAAGGTTACATCTTGCATGATTCCACTTATGTGACACCGTTGGAAAGACGGAAGCATAGTGATGGAGAACAGGTCAGTGGTTGCCAGGGATTAGAGGCAGGTGGAAGAGGCTACTGTAATGGGGACAGCAGGACGGAGTTGACCCTGCCTATCCTGATTGTGGTCGTGCTGCATGAATCAACTCGTGTTAAAATGAGTAGAATTCTATATCTCTCCCCAAATTTTAACATATTTCTGTATAATAGTATTACAATTGTTAATGTTTTTATTTACCTATACAGAAGCAGAAATGAACCTTGAGAAACATTCACTTTTATCACTCTACAATCTATTCTCCACAGAACAATCTGAGTAGTCCTTTTAAACACAAATTTGATTATGTCATGCAGCTGCTCAAAACATCCAAAACCTTCCCAACAATCTTGGAATAAAGTCCAAAGTCCGTAAGGCTCTGGTGATCCCGCCCATGCCTCCCTGCCTGCCCTCAATCCTCCCGCTCTCTCCCTGGCTCCCTCTGCTCCAGTCACACTGACCTCCCTGCTGTTTCTCAAAGTACACTCCTGCCTCAGGGTCCTCACGCTTGCTGTTCCCATTGCCTACAACTCCCTTCCCTCGGTTATCACAGGACTTGCTGCCTCACTTCAATCAGGTCTCCACTCACACGTCATTCTTTTAGGGTAGCTTTCTGGGACCACTGGATCTGAGACAGTAAGCCCCCTTACACTGCTTTTTTTTTTTTTTTTACTGTATTGTTTCTTTCAGCTGATAGATTAAATCTTCTCCTTCTCCTCCCCACCTACCCCCAACCCCGCCCCAGCTCCATTCAGTGAGAATGGCACTTCTTGGCTCTTTTTTCCCCTCCAAATGAATCTCCAACATCAAGAATAGTACCTGGTATATAGTAGGCATTCAAATTATTGTCAAATCAATGTACAGAGTAAAATAACTTTTACCACATGATTCAGAAAATCACAGGTAACTTTCATTACCTCCTTAATCCTCATCAGCCCCTTACTTGGCCTTCCCCCTTGTGAATCAGGTAACAACAGCTACTCAGCCTGTCTTCCTGCCAACAGGCAATTCTGAGCAATCTCAACTTCCTTCCTCCTTAGTAAAGAGAGACAGGAGGTTTAAATAGATATTTTGAATCCCTGGGAGTTATTTTTGTTATTAAAATGTTACTAAATGTTGTTCTAGCTCCCTATTGTTCATTGTCAATGAGGTTTAAATCATCCTCCCAAGATGATTTTATGAGGAGATGCCATTTTAGAGCAAAAAAATAAGAGTCACATCTCCGATTTCTGAGTCTGGGGACAGGGGAGTGAATGCTTAGCCAGTTATTTTCAGCATATTTCACAGCATTCGAAAGTCCATTTCAGAAAATTACTGCAGTCTCATCCCATCATATCTTCCAGAATTAAGTTACTTATGTTTCATTTTATTCTGAAAATAGCTTGTCATAAGCCAATTTTTTGGACCTGGAAACCTACGTTTTTCTTGGAGAGGGATGGAGTATAAAGCCACACTTGTTAAATCTGAAGCTCTTCTATCAGTGGTTTGTTGTTTTTTCCAGAATGATGGGCAAATGTTGAACTTTGAAATGTCATCACTTCATCGCCAAATAGCCAATCTTTTCCCAGGAAAATTGCTAGTTCTGAGATCACTGATTGTATCTTTTCAATTGCACCATCTTCCAAATGTGAAATCTTAGCAACAGTAAGATGGCCAGGAAGAAACAGAGAAAGCCTCAAAGTCAGGTATTTTATAAATAGGAGCTGTCTTCTTTGCTTGAAATACACACTATCTTAAAGTTTATTCCTAGTTTTAAAAGATACTTTCAACAAATGGTAAATTTTAAAAAGACATTATGCCTTTTATTATAAACAAGAAACTGAAGTAGTTCATTCACGTTACGTTCTCAACAATGGGAAAATTTTAGAACTGTGTCTTGCTTCAGACTACTGCCTCAAATAAATATTTTCTTTTATTTCATCCACAGTGTCACAATTTGTGGTTAAAATTATACCTTCCAGGGGGAAAAAAAAAAGGTACTGAGAGTGACAGTTTAGCTCCTTAAGTTAAAACTCCATGAGCAATCAGAAGAAAATGTAAGGGAAAATTTTCATGATATTGGTCTTGGCAGTGATTTCTTGGATATGACACAATCAGAAGAGTGAAAAGGCAACCAAAGGAATTGGAGAAAATATGTGCAAATCATATAGCTGATAAAACATTAATATCCAGATTATATAACTAACTAAACAATAAAACATCTAATAACCTGATTTTTAAAAGAGGTAAAGGACTGCAACAGACGTTTCTCGAAAGATAATTTCAAATGGTTAATGCACATATGAAAAGATAGTCAACATCACTAATCATCAGAGAAATGCAAGTCAAAGTCACAGTGAGGTATCACCCTTCACCCATTAGGATGGCTACTATTAAAAAAAAAAAAGCAAAAGTAACAAGTGTTGTTGAGGAGACAAAAAATTAGAAACCCTTGTGCACTGTTGACTGGTTTATAAAATCATGCAACAGATATGGAAAACAGTATGGGATTCTTCAAAAAAATTAAAAAGATTTCCACGTGATCCAGCAATCCCACTCTTGGGTATAAACCCAAAAGAACTGCAGGATTTCAAAAAGATATTTGCACACCATGTCCAGAGCAGAACTATTCACAATTGCCAAGAGGTGAAAACAACTCAAATATTCATCTGTTCAACAGATGAAATGATAAACAAAACATGATATACATGTACAGTGGAATATTATTCATCTTTAACAAGGAAAAACATCTTGCCACATGCTACATCAATGAACTTTGAGAACATTATGCTAAATGAAATAAGCCAGTCACAAAAAGACAAACACTGTATGATTCTGTAGTAAGAGGTATATAAAGTAGGCAAATTCATGAAGACAGAAAGTAGCAGAGTGGTTAACAGGATGGTGGACAGGGCACAAGGAGGGTTGTTTCTTGGGTGGAAAGTTTCAGGTTTGCAAGATGAAAAAGTTCTAGAGAGCTGTTTCACAACAGTATGCATATACTTCACATTGCTGAACTGTATACTTAAAAACGATACAGATGGTAACTTACATGTTATGTATTTTTTACCACAATTTTTCAGTAATGCTACATGAGCAGTTTAATTGGTTACGCTGTCCAAAGAACTGGTGTGATCCTTCATGAGAGTGAGTTCTAGACACATCTTCAAGAAAGTCCTCAGAGAAAGAAGCCACTGGTGATCCTTCAACACTCAGCCCAGAACCAAACCAGCATGGTGGCAGAAAAGCACACACACAAAAAAAAAACCACTGGTCACCTGAGCAATACGATTTAAAGAAAGTCAGAAAAGTTCTGTATGACTCAAAATGTCTGCCCCTTTGTGTTTGGACATCTCTCCTCAGCCTTTGCATAATGCCTAATTGCTTTCAGTTAAAAACTAGTATGTGCTAAACAGGATCCATTTCCATTGGGCAATTAGCAGAAATTAACTTGATCTTGTGACATTTTTCCTTCAATTAACAGAGATTTGCCACAATGAAGTATCCCTGAAGAAGAAAGAATGTAAGTTAGGGTCATGGGATACTTTAACAGAAAGCCAACCCATGTGGAATGCTACAAGTCACGCTAGATACATCAGGACAGTTAAAAAAAAAAAAAAACCATTAAAAAATAGGGAGAAGGCCTCAGACTAATGAATTGTCCAGCTGTCCATCTGGAAATGTACTGGGCCTCTCTCCAGTTCCATGTCCAGTAACTGGAGAATCTGAAGCACTGAGTTTTATCACATTTAAATAACAATAGGCAAGTTTAATTACAGAATGGAACAATCTTTATTACTTGGCTTCTATGAACAAGATATCATTTTTCATCTATTTTTAATGAAAATGTAGTGTTTGATATACTTTATCCATTTAGTATTTTAATACTTTAATGTGCTAATACAATGAATTGATGGACTGTTGGGACAATATTCTTAAGGACATACATATTAAGGCGAGTTTTACTCTAAAAATAGTGCCAACAAAATATCTATGAGTAAAAAGTTCAGACGTATCAATCTAGATAGTTATTTTATAGGACAGATCTTTCTAAGTTTCTTTTCTGTTAAATGTACTGTGCCACCAAATTCTATAGGCCAGTGGTTCCCACACCTAAACAGGCATCAGAACCACATTACAGGGTTTGCTAAAACAGGAAATGCTGGGGCCAGCCCCAGAGCTTCTTACTTAGGAAGTTCTGGGGCAAGGCCCAAGAATTTAAATTTCCAGCATGGTCCCAGATGATGCTGACGTTGCCGACTGTGAAGAAGAACTTGAGAACCTTTGCTGTAAAAACTGTTACTTTTGTATAATAAGCTGAGTAAATGCCACAGGAGAAACTTTTTAGTAAACTATATTTCTCATTTAAAAAAAAATTATTAACCTCAGATTCACTCATTGTTGACAGATGGCATGGCTGTTCGGTTGTCCAGGCTTACCCCTCAGTAGACAACGTATGTACCACAGCGTCAGGCTTAGCGTAAGGTTGTAACCAGCTCCAGAGCAGCTTTGCCACTGTGCAGGGCCAGCCTGAGGCATGTGGGCTTACTGAATCTCCATGCTGGCAGTTTTCTATTATAAAGAGTATGCAGAAATCTGTTAAAATTTTATGTCATTTCAGAGGCTCATAAATGAATGATAAACTAAAACTGAACAGCAATTTATCCATGAATATGAACCACTGCTAGTAGTGGTCTGTTCAATATTGCCTTGAAATATCAAAACAATATATCAAAAATTTGCCTTTATTTCTGAGGTCATATTGAAGTTCTCTGCAGTCTATTTTGTTTTCTGTGAGGTGATTTACGGGAAAGAGAGGCCAAAAAACCCGATCATATTCATAAACAAGATGCAAGGGTAACACTAATTAACACTAATTCTTAGCAAGAGAACCAACACATGTTCACACCACATCAAGCACGCATATATGGCACTTTTAAAAAAAAAAAAAAAGGAAACTTTTAGCATGTAATATTCTCTTCTCATTTATCCTGACAGAGTTAAACAGAAATTATCTGGGAGTGTGCAGATCACAGATCAGCACCTTTCTAGACTCAATTTCTCAGCTTGCCCTTTGTTGACAAGGTTAGCAGACAAGCACTCAGGAGACTCTGAGATGACTTCTCAGAGTTCTCCCTGACAATCTCCCCCGCTTCTCTCCCAAGACTAAACCCGGCTTTCATCGTGACATGTCTCTATACAGACAGACGTCTTGACTGGCTTTGCTTTTCCTGGCGGGTACAACTTGGGAGAACGTACTAAAGTTGTAGTCATTACTAATGAACCTAACATTGTGCTAGGCGTTGAGGTCAGACTGGTGACCTGACAGGGTCTCTGCCCTCGTGTATCAGGTGTGAGGGTTGGGACAGGCACCGAGCCAGCGGGGAAGGCCTTCTGTACCTGTAGAGCTGAGCCAACCCTGGGGCAGGAAGGGACTGTCGTACTGTGCCTAACAGGTTCCAGAACAAAGTATGGGTATCTTTTAAAATATCTGTTAATGGATTTGGTTGTTTTGTGATTGAAGGAAACTTAAAATGTGCCAGACATAGTCCTTTGGATTGTTCCATCCATAAATATTTTATGAACTGCCAGAAAATCCAGTCATAAGACTTTGATTTCTTCATAAATATCAAGGTTTTCAAGAAAGAAAGCATTTCAGATGCCAAGTTTCATATGAAAGTTGCTAGTTTCCTCCATGATCCAGAATACATTTCCACTAAAACAAAACATGAATGTGATGAATAGATATGCTATTTTACATGCAGTTTTTTTTGTTTTACTCAGGCAGACAATGAATTTGACTCATTTTTAGGAAATGCAACAAACCAAGCAGCGACTCTGGCACTAACTGACAATTTGACTAAATTGCCCCATAAATTAATTCAATTATAAACCTGGCCAATAATTTTAAAAGGACTCATGGTTTTCTGTATAGCTTCAAAATATCCTTAACACTAAAGACTAAATTTGACAGAGATGCTTGTTGCACTCGATTCAATAAAACACTTAGGAATGAACTAATTTTCAGTATATATCCCCCTAAAGAAAAGCAGAAACTCCAGTCGCCCTATTCTTCCTGATTTATAATAAAATGTTGTGAATTTACTTGCTTAGAACCACTCCTTGCCACTACTATCAATCTTGGATCCATCCATTCATTCATTCATTCAACAATTCATTATTGAATAAAACTGTGTGCCAAGCACAAAGTTAGGTGCTAGAAATATGGTAAACAGCAAAATGACAGAATGCCTGCTCCTTTTTTTGGTAAACAAAAACAGGTATTAATCAAATTTTCACCAAACTAATATAAAATTGAACTTTAGCAAACACTACAGAGGAAAGGAGCTTGTTTCCATGAGAGTATACAATAGGGGGAATAAGGATGAGATGTTTGAGCTGAGATTAGGAAAAATAATGTGGATATATGGGTTACCAAGGTTGACAGGGAAAGGTGGCTGTTCTAGATATTTGCCAACAAAAACAAAAACAAAAATAAAAAAGACAGCCTAATAGCTTAGTAACATTTTATCATTATGTCTTATAATTCTGTAGGTCAGAATTTTAACCAGGCAATCTCCTGCTCCATGTGGCATCATATGCGGTTATTCCATGATGTGTAGCTGGCAGCTGGGCTGACCTGCAGGGTCCAAGGTCTTCACGCACATGCCTGGCGTCTAGGCAGGGACGGCTGGAAAACTGGGCTTATCTGGGCCCCTTCTCCATCTTCCCCTCCTCCCTCTTCCCTTCCACATTCTCTCTCAGACAGTCACACTTCTAAAGTGGCAGCTCAGGCTAAGGGACGAAAGTAGAAGCAATTAGTCCTCTTAAAAGTTAGTCCCCAAACTGGCTCAAATTCACTTCCACTGTACTTTCTTGATCAAAGTAATTGTAGTCCAGTCTGGATTCAACAAAAGGAAAATGAACACCATCTCTCAACAGGTGTGTCAAGGAATTTGTGTACATCTTTAATCCACCATGGTGGTAGAAACAGCATTCGAGGTAAAGAAAATCGCACAGAAAAAGGCCCTATGACAGAAGAAACCCTGGTAGAACCAGGGAACAGTGGGATCTGTGTAGTTTCCGCACATAGGCGCAAGCTGAAACCTGGAGATGTATACAGAAGCCAGCTTTTGAGGGACCTTGCAAGTCAAGAACGGAGTCTTTCTCCTAAAAGCAATGAGGAATCATTAAAGAATTTTTTATGCAGGGAATGAAATGATCAGTTTTGCAGCTCAAAGAAATCAATCTATATAAAGGAAATACTAACTGGAGGGAGGTCAGAGTGAATACATACAGGCCAGTCAAGAAAACCAGGTAAGAAACGATGGTTATGGCATTGACACTGTTAGCAGTGAATATGGAGATGAATGCAGGATTCGAGAGGTTTTTCAGGCAGTGAAGCTAATGGAACTTTATTGATGTGCTCCGTATGGGAAGTAAAGGACAGGGAGACAAAGCTCTCAAGAATGAGTACTAGATCTAGTGTATGCAATAAGATGAAAGTTTCTATTCACTGTGATGGAAATGCTAAAAGAACACCGTGTTTGGGAGAAGCAGATCATGGATTCAAACTGTCTTGGATTTGTAGGTCTGGAAATCAGACCAGAGACCTGGGTTGAGGGTAGAAGTCCTGTATGTACCTCTAAAACTAATCTTCCTATAACAACACATTTATCTCAGCTTCCTTAGGATACAAACTGTAGCTCTTATTATTTTCCAGATCAAATATCTAAAGTCACTGCCAAGCGCTGAAGTCTACCCTCCCCTTCACCGACACTCATCACCTCTGTGGTATTTCTGTACATGCCTTTCCCACCATATAGGCCTTACTTATTATTATCTGTGATAATACCTTTCTTGAAGAATCAGCTGGCACCTCACCTTTTTGCATGGGAACACTTTTCTGATTAATCCAACTTCCACACGCTACATTTTGTCATCATTTCTCTTGCTTTAGAGGCTACATCATGTGCACTAAGGTTTGTATTTATGCTGTTTCGTGCAGGTATATCTTGTTTCTCCAAACAGAGCACCAACTTCTGGAAGGCAGAAGCTGTGGGTTTTACTTCTTCTACAGTCTTAACAGTATTATAGTACCATCGACACAGCAGATATGTCAAAACTGAATTAAAACACATGTCAACTGATCATTTCTCTATGTTAGTTTCTAAGAAATCTTTCTTGGAAATAGAATAGAGAGAGAAATGGAGGTCACTAGAAAATAAAGTAATAAAATCTTTGTCATAATGTTCTACAATTAAGCAATGAAAGTATGTTTAACACTCTACCATATGCTATTTTAATTTTATTGTTTTTGAATTTGACCAAAAGAGATGGGGCTACTAATACACATTAATAAAAATGTATGTATTACTGTATAACAAAATGCAGATTAAAGTCATTAAGATAAACAATATCATATGGACTTCATTCTTTGCCATCTATGTTTTTATGATTCTTCCATGTAAATATATGTCATTGAAAGGCTGAATGGAGCTACAAAACTCTCTAAAGCTTTGTCATCTTTTAGCAAATTGAATTTATGCTGTACTTCTGAGTGTTTTATTTTCTTTAAGCTTGGAAATACTGGCTTGAAATGCTAGTATTTAATATTCTAACTTGTTTCCCTGAGTTTTAATATTTTTCAATAAAAATTCTGAATAGAACACATTTTGTGGGGCCTGACCATTCATAAGAAGCAATCATTAGAAGGATGACCAATTGTCTTGAACTGTTCCAAGGGTCCCGTTTTAACCCCAGGGTAATTTTAGCCACCAACCTATGATACAGTCATAGCAACTGGACTGATTCTTGAAATGACGCCTGAACTAGAAAACCAAATAAAACAGGAATTCACCGTTTTCAGACATTGAGAAACAGGCAGTAAAGGACAGTGATCCTTAATATAAGGGAACAAATGAGACTAGTATTACAGATGCCACATTTTATCACCTAGAGAGAACATCCAGCCTACAGAGAAGGTAAATCCCAACAGAGCCCAGCAAACTCCCTGAACTGAGCAGACAAAAATACGATATTAAGCAGGCTAAGATTACCAGAATTTGTGGGACAAAATAAAACAAAGGAAGTAACTGCATAGAGACATGTCTGAAGAAGGTTCCCTAAAGCTATGGCTGAGTGCAGATCTTCTTATGTGTGTTTAAATTTAAAAAGTAACAAATGCCTTGGAAAAAAACTATCTGGAAGAAGTAGGCCAAAAAAATCTCCAGAGCTTATTCAGGACTAAAGTTTGTGTTCCTACCAGAGTAGAATTACCTCCTAATACCCAAGAGTAAAATCCTCTAGAGGTAGTCCTTCAGTAGTGGGGCCAAATTAGCCCTTCATTAAGGGCTGATCTGACTCACCACAGCAAAGTTTGAAAAGAATTTTTGGAATACTCAAACTAATTTCAAGTGATTTAACTGTGTTGCAGAACAAAGCCCAACAATATTTAAAGGAATATAAAAAAAAAAACAAACAAACTACCAGCTAACAATATAAAACTGACAATATCCATCATCTAATCTAAAATTACGAGGCATGGAAATATATCAAGAAAACATGACTCATAACTAAGAGGAAAATCAATCAACAGTACAGACCCAGAAATGACAAAAATGATAGAATTAGCAAACAATGATAGATATTATATCTGTATACTTATACTCCATAAGTTTAAGAATATTTATCTATATAATCAATGTATGTATGTTCATGTATAACTGAAAATTTGTGCTCTACACTGGAATTTGACACAACATTGTAAAATGACCATAACTCAATAAAAAAATGTTTAAAATAAATAAATAAAATAAAAATGTATGTATTAAAAAAGAATATATATATATATAATATATAAAAACAGCTGTTATATCTATACTTCACATGTTTAAGAAGTTAGGAAAAACTAAGAACATAAATAGAGGAAAAAATTTGAAGACATAAAAAGACCTCAAACTTCTAGAGATGAAATCTGCAATATCTGAAATGATAAATAACCCAGATGGGACTACCTGCATATTAGACACAACAGAATAAAAGACTTCTGAACCTGAAGACATAACAAAAGAAATTATCCAAATGAATGCTCATCCTTGCCTCTGGCCTCCAGCTCTGTCTCAAGTACCGCTGTATCTCTCTATTTAAGACTTGCCTTTGGCAGAGTGCTGTGCTTGCACCCCAGGGTGGACAGTCAAGAATGGCTTCATCCATTCTCCGACTAAGAATGAGCTCAACTTGGCTTAATGTTTCTTCTGCTTCAAGGATCTGAAGGCTGGTAGACAGATGACGACTCACAAGGAAAACCAACAATAAGCCAAAGAATTTGAAGAAACTGCAATAAAATACAATATGCTACTGAGCAGCTGATGGCCTTGGAGTGGCATCTCTTGCCTTATTCGCCCAATTTCAAAGTTGAAAAAAAAATCACTTCTAAGGCATATCTTCCTTTCCAAACTTTCTGTAGGACTCATTAACCATGCTTCTGTCTTTAGAGGGAAGAACTTTGAAAATGGATTTTTTTTTTCTTAAAGGTGGCATCAAAGACTACTTCTCTCTGTAAAGCTGATGCTGCTGATTCCAGTATATCCCCTTCTCTTCTCTCTTTCTCTGTCTCTTCCTCTCCAGTAGTTTTTACTTTATTGAATCTTGGGCTTAATTTTGCTTTTGATTATGGAGAAGTATATAGGAAAGGCGGCAGAATGTTCATTCTTATAAAACTGATGGATTTGTCCATATTGATATAGTAGCCCTCTGCACAAAGAATGTGGCCAGACTTAATACTGTTAACTAGATGCTGCCTTCTCAATGCTGAAATTTAAGAACTAGATTACTTGGTGTGTAAATGCGATCACAGGTCCATTGTTAATGGTGAATAGCGAATTAAGGAGGAAATAATTTATTTTTATAATAATCTACATTTATTTTGAACATTTCTCACTCTGTGTTCAAAATACTTTATTGTCTCATTTTTCTCATTTACAAGAATTATAGTCTTCCTTTTATCCCTTTAGGCCTGTAACATTACAACAGCCTCCCTTTACTCCAAAGTAAATTATATGAAATCACATCACTTATCAAACCGCTGAATTTGCCACCCATATTAGGGGTTTCCTTGCCTGTTTGTATCTGCTTTTTTTATCATTTAGAAGTACATATATCTTATCATCTTAAAGTTCTATGTATGAAGAATTAATGATATTAAAATCTGACTCTGGGGTTGATGTATATGGTTAGGTTCCTTATAGATGGCTACAGTATTAAGAGCTAGAAGGAATAAAGGAGGACTGGGGCTTTAAGAATGAAATAAAGCTATCTTCTATTAAAGTCAGTTGAAAATATTTCCTTTATCATAAATTACCTAAAACAGGCATGTGGCAAGTTTCCAACATCTCTCCAAAGCAGAATGGGGATTTTCCTTAATGCCAGATGATGTATTTTGCATAGTCTCAGCTTACTACTTCCTCCATTCTCTAATTAGAAGAGCATCACAAATTAGAGCACACAGCAATGACGTCACAAATGTCCAGGTTATTCTTGAAGAGTGTCAGTCTGGATGAGTATATAGGTGGTGAGGTATATGGAGGTATAAAATTAAAATACTCATGTTAAAGTTTTTCTGGTCTTAATATTCCCAATTTTCAGCAAACAGCTATTTTCCATTGATGACATACATTATCTGATTAACAATTCATCTGTCTATATATGAATATTCCTTTCATAAGGCAATGATATTAGCTATTTTTCAAATGGACTGAGGAAAAAAAGAAATCACCCAAAATAAAGCATACAGAGGAAAAAAAAAAGACTTAAAAATTAACAGATTATGAGTGATCTATGTAGCAAATCAAGCAACCTAACACATGTAATTGTAGTAAAAAGTTACTTGAAAAATAATGACCAAAACTTTTTTCCAAATGTGATATAAAAAATATAAACTCACAGACCCAAAAATCTCAAGAAACTCTGAGCACAAGAAACATAAAGAAATCTACATGGAGGCACACCATAATCAGATTAATAAAAAGAAAATTGTAAGAACAGCCAGAATAAAAAAGACACCTTACATACTGATGGACAAATGTAATAATAACAGCAGACTTACCATCAGACAATTTGCAAGGTAGAAGACAATGGAGAGACAAACTTAAAGCGCAGAAAGAAAAAAAACTGTAACCCTAGAACTCTACGCCCACCAAAAACTATCTTTCATTAATCAAGGCCAAAATAGAGATTTTGTCAAGAAACAAAAGCTGGATGTTGATTTCTAGCAGAGCTACAGCATAAGAAATGTTAAGTGAAATTCTTCAGAAGAAAAATGAGACAAGATAGAAATTAGCATTTACACAAAGGAATGAAGGATAACATAAATTGTAAATACGAGGAAAAATATAAACTTTTCCCGCATTTAAAAATTTTCTGTTAAAGATGATTGTTTAAAGAAAAATAATACTATTTTCAATATAGAAGTAAAATGTATGACAACAAAAGCACAAAAACGTGGTGAGGGGAATGAAACGTACTGCTTGGAGTTCCTACAATAATGTGAATTAGTTAATGGTATTAATTGTAGACTCTAACAAATTAGTTACTGTAACCCTAGAGCAGCCATGAGAAAAAGGGGAAGAGAAAAAAATTAGTAAGCCAAAAAACAAATTAATTAAATTTTAAAGTAATATTCAGTTAACTTAAAAAAAAAAAAGCAATAAAAGAAAAGTACCAAAGAAAAGTGGGACAAACAGAAAACAAATGGCAAGACAGTAGGGCAAACCCAGCCGTACCAATAATTACATTAAAAACAAATGATCTAAACTAGAGCTGTCCTGTAGAAATAAAATATGAGCCACAGCTATGATTTTACATTTTCGAGTAACCACATTCAGAAAAGTGAAATGAAGCAAGTGTGTTACGTTTATACTTAGACTACATCTAAATTTGGACTAGATACATTTCAAGTGTTCAACTAGCCACATGGAGCCACAAACACCATGTTGGACAGAAAGATAGAAAACTCCAAAAGAGGCAGAGATTGTAAGATTGGATTAAAAAAGCAAAATCCAACAACATGCTGTCTACAAGAAACCTATTTCAAATATAGAGACAGGTGGGTTGAAATTTAAAAGGTGGACAAGACATACCATGGTCTAACTAATATAAAAGGAAAGCTGGAGGGGCTATGTTATTATCAGACAAAGTAGATGTCAAAAAAATATTTCCATGTATACAGAGAGATATTACATAATGGTAAAGAGGACAAATCATCAGCAAGAGACTATTACTTTACAATTTCATTTATATTAAATTCTAGAAAAGGCAAAACTGTAGTGACAGAAAGCAGATTGGGTTGCCAGAGATTTGAAGGGTTGGACTGCAGTATTAAATATAAAAAGGCTCAAGGTAACTTTCTGGGATAATGAAAATACTCTGTATTATGGTTTTGGTAGTGGTTACAGGATTCTAAACATTTGCCAAAACTTATTAAATTATACACTTAAAATTGAGAGCTGCCATCAAGGAGGCTTTTAATTTTTTTTCCATTTTTTATTGAAGTACAGTTGGTTTACAATGTTGTTTTAGATCTTAGAATATATATATATACACACATATATATATATTCCTTTTCATATTCTGTTTCATTATAGGTTATTACAAGATATTGAGTATAGTTCCCTGTGCTGTACAGTAGGACTTTGTTCTTTATCTATTTTATATGTAGTAGCTAGTATCTGCAAATCTTGAATTCCAATTTATCTTTCCACACCTCCTTTACCTCCTTTGTAACCATAAATTTGTTTTCTATGTCTGTGAGTCTGTCTCTTTTTTGTAAATAAGTTCATTTATGTAAGTTTTTTAGATTCCACATATAAGTGATATCATATGGTATTTTTCTTTCAGTTTCTGGCTTACTTCACTTAGTATGACAATCTCCAAGTCCATCCATGTTGCTACAAATGGCATTATTTTATCTTTTTATGGCTGGGTAGTATTCCATTGCATAAATATACTACAACTTTTTTATCCAGTCATCTATTGATGGACACTTAGGTTGCTTTCTTATCTTGGCTATTGTAAACAGTGATGCTATGAACATTGGGTGTATGGATTTTTTCAAATTAGTTTCCCAGGAGGCTTTTCTCTATATACATTACAGTTTGCTGGAATGAATACCAGTCCTGAACTGTTACATTTTCTAAAAGCAGTTGAAGATATCTAGAGTTAAAGAGCTGTTTTCAAATCTCATTGTTGGAGACAACATCCCTCCCTTCAAAAATGCTTTCAAAAACTGAGATACAGATATTTAAAATCCTGGGAGAAAAAGAAGAAAAAAAGGTAGGTATCTGTAATCAACTAAAGGAAGCTCTCCCTAGAAAGATGTGACAATAGCCTCCAGTCTGCTGGCTTCTCCTCACTAGAGGAGGAACCTGCCTACTTACTGAAGCATCAGAGAGGGAGCTCCTATGGGGATTTGCTGATCAGGGAACTACAGTGACTACAGTGGTCATATTCAAAATATTCTGGTGAATGACATTACTAAGAAGAGTATATCTGATTCCTCAATTTAAGACAAGAGACACATGGACATTTCTATTTCTCAAATTCAAAAAGTTATTTAATTAGAACTTCAAGCTACATTTTATCAGGCTAAGGCAGTGAACAGATCTGATCTCTGCCTTGTAGATGGCCTCTTATTCTCTGAGGACTGGTGCAAAGGACAAAGACTGCATTTTCACAGTAGCAAAGAATATGAATTAGACATATTTTCAGGACCTTTCAACCCAGTTCTGAACTCCATGTCATTTGAACCAAAAGTATCCAAAAAGAAAAACTTCAACTTGTTTAAAAAAAAAAAACTTGAAGAAAGAACTAGAGCTTCAAGAACCAGCAATATTTAATGGCATGTCAAGTACTCAAGTAAAAATGAGTTAGATAAAAGAAAAGGTTTAAAAATTTATAACTGCGTACTTCTGGTAGTGATGCTATTTAACAAGACTGATACGCAGCCAGTGAGGACCACTATGATTAAATAATGGGGAGCCAAAGGACCCAAGACGAGAGGAGAATCTAAGCCTGACTGGCTACTTAAAACCAGAGCTGCAGTGATGCTGTCTTTTCTTCAAAAGGAAGCTGAGGTAATATAAGCGGAGACTGCTGCCTGAGGACATCTGCACACTTGGGAGACATAAGGGAGCAAAATCAGCCTCACAACCAGGACTTTAGCCCTAGTCCACAGCTCAGTGAAACTGACTGTCTGAGTGAGAAGAAAGCTCAATATACACCTGGAGCTATCTAAAAAATTGCTAGGTAAGAAAGCATGAGTGCAGAGAAAGAGGAAAAAATACAACTCAACTTGAGGCTGCAAACTAAAATTCCAACATACAAAAAAAAAAAAAGCCAAATAAAATCAATAATTGGAAAAATGAATTTAAGCAAAACTACAATGAAAAATGGGATAATTCATACTTAATATTCTAGGAATGGAGAGTGTAATATTTTGGTTATTCTGTGTAATAAATATATAGGTCATGTGAACATTTATTGCAGCATTATTTGTGATAGGGAAAGAAAATCCATTAATTTGGAATTAAAAAGTAGAATATAAGATGTGCGCAATGCCAAAGCATGCGGTTATCAGAAGTAACATATAACAACACGGATGGACTTCACCATTAATGTTGAGTGAAACATAATAAAACTTTATATAGCAATATAATTGCAGATAGTATGTAATTGTGCACATTAAAACACACACACATAAACCAACACTAAATTTTCAAAAGCATACACAAATATCTAAGTAAATGCAATATGCTGGAGGACTGTGGGCAAGAATGCATGCATTTGAGGATAGAATGAGAATAAAATTAATCATTTTAACAAGAAAACTGAAAACAACGTTGCATGGATTGATGACCATGATGTATCATGATCTAAGAAATACAATCATCAGCTGGTCTCATCCACCCGAGGCACTTAAAAAATAAAAGAGAATATAAATTAGTCAATCATCGTTTACCATTACGAATTCTCTCCCCTTCCGTAAAATTTCAACTGAGAATAAATTAAATATACACTTTTCTTAACACTTTGCTTTCAAAAAAATTTTGATTCAACTACTGAACATAAAATACAATGAAGAAAAAGATCATTTTCTTCAACGTGTAGGATGAGATACTGCCGTATCACTTATCAGTGAAATGGGGACACATCACTCAACAAGGATTTAAGACACTAACACCAAATGGCTGGATATCCCAATTAGAGCTGAGAAACTAAGGCTCCAATAGAACAAAAACAGGAAAACTGTCTTCATGAAAGGTATTATCTGTCACTTTTTTAAAAGTTCTTTTCTTATCCTGTAAATGTGTGGGAGCTAGCCACAGCTGCTCTCCACAAGCTTTCCTATAGAAAAACTGGTATTCACCCTGTGGGTTTCAAAAAACACTTGTTCACTTACAGGAAAAAAAAAAAAAAGAGATATTCCCAAATAGCTGAGTGTTTTTCATTCCAAAATACCCTTCACAATTACAGTGCTTAAAATGCTGTGCTTTGCAGAACAGGGTCTACTGCATGTCCCCCTTGTAGCCTACAATGTGAACATCTTAAACCCCTCATGAGAGAAATAAACTCAGGACGGTATTAAAATCTGACACACCCATCACACTGCCTTCCAGAATTTCTATTTAGAAATAATCTCACGAACCACTGAAGCACCTTGGTGAGTATGTGTCTGCTGCTGCCCAGGATAAACAGAAATTGTGCCTGAATTTTCCAGACGGACTGTGAAAACCATCCACTGACAACTGGAAAAAGATTTTGACAGAGAATGATCTAACAATGATGTTTGTGAACAATAAAGTCCTGGGCTGGTTTAGCACAGAAAATTGTTTCCACCGTTAGCCTTAATTGAAAAGTTGATTTAGAAACATCCTATTATTGAAAAGAAAACCAATTAATAGAGAATTATTTTAATGGTGGGAGTAATTCATTGAAATGATTTAACTGACAGGCTGTTGGACTGAATTAATCTGACAGTATAGTCAAAATCATTGAACTGATTAGACTCATAGATATCAATTTATGCAGGAACCACTTCCATCAATTAGCATCTTTGTTTGCTAAAATCTCTTTCAAATAAAGCTCTCTGCAACCTGTTAATAAGTTACTCTAGGTCAAATTCCCATGTACAATCATCTATATCAGTAAATTACGCTCCTAGATTGTTTTGATTTTCATTCTTCACTCCTTATGAAAAAATAACACTCTTATTTCTTTACTTGTATTAGCCCCAATCTTTGTTGTGTCTTCCTTCACATTTTACGCTCTCAAGAGTTTATGATCGGTTGAAAATACATGAATTTATGTATCATGTGGTTTGATATTCATAACCCTTGTCTGAAAAAAAATGTATCCTTATTGGCAAAATCAGTTACAGCAGGTTGTGGCTTAGAACCAACTCCCACAATTGGATACATAACTAAAACTAATGGCTGCATAAGAATCCTTAACAAACCAAAGTGGCCTTCCGCTCCTCAGCCTTTATCAACAACTGAGTACATCAACCCCACCCCATGTCATTGGTGTATTGTTTCATATTTAGCAAAGTGCATTCACTTCAATTGCCCTATCTATTCTTAACAACCAACTCTGAAAGTAGATGAAATATACTTATATTTTCATTTGTTAGATAAGGAAATAGACAAGAAGATAATGTATTCATTCATTCAACAAATACTGAAATCCACAAAGGAAAAGCACTAGAAATACAAATATGCATAAAACATAATTCACACTGTCTGTAGGCTTATGGTGAAGAAAGAGTAAGTAGATAAACATAGAAAAAGAAAAATGGCTATTTAGGTAGGGCCTCTATGTAAAGTGTCAAATGCCACACTAGGTAGCTTACATAAAATATCTCCTTCAAATTTTAAAACAATCCAGCAAGGAAATTTTACAGCTAAAAAGAAAAAAAAATTAAAATTTGGAGAGGTTAGCAATCTGCCCCAAGTCTTACAGTGCAAAATCATGTGCACGCTCACTGCATGATTCCAAATGTGTCTTCCAGAGTAATTAGTGCAATAATGAATTGTATATGTTTTGATAAAAGAACAGAGTACATGGGAACTTGGGGTATGATGGCAAAGGGAACAGAGGAAGGTGGAAAGGAGGTTTTATGGGGGAGCGCTTTTAGTGTGGCAGGCACAATCATGAAAATAACCCTCACCCAAAATTCTATGTCCCAATCCCTAGGACCTGCGAATATAATGAGATATGGCCCCATGATGAGGTTATGTCACGTGGCAGTTGATCCTCAGATGGGGACATTACCCAAATGGACAGACTGAATCATATGAGTTCTTAAAAGCAGAGAGCTTTCTCCAGCTGGTGACAGAAGAGGAAGTCAGAGATATTTTAAACATAAGGGGAATGCAACATGTCATTCCCGAGCCCACTGAGGCATCTGCAAAACTACAGAACTGTGAATTAATGAATGAGTGCAGCTTTAAGCCACTAAGTTCATGGCCACTTGTCATGCAGTGGTAGAACCTGTCAAGGAAGTAACTCCTCATAGGATTATGAAGATCATGAAATGTTCCTCAGATCAACAGAAACAAGGGAAGGCCATTCACAAGCAGGGTGGTAGGTGCCACACACACCTCCTGGGCCTTACCACTGGATGAATTTCCACAGCCAGAATCTGAGTCTTTTTGCTTGAGGGCTTTCTCAGGAGTTGCAGAAGGCTGCTCTGTCTGAGCATGACAGATCTGAAGGGCTGGGGGATTAACACAGCCAGGGAACAGCCTCCAACCAAAGGCTGACAACAGTTGTGTATAAATGCGTGACCTCCTTTACTTTTGATAACTCCAGCATGTGTTCCCTGTGCAATCAAGCTCCAGTTGCCCAGAGTGGTAGCCAACTTGATAACACAATCTTAATTAGCTGCCTCCACTTCTGGTTCACTTCCCTGCTCCCCTACTGTGCCTCCCCAATAAACCATATGCACAGAAAACCTTGTCTTAGGTCTGCTTCTGAAGCAGCTACACTGAAACAGTGGATAATGTGAACAAAGACAGAGAAGCCAGATGTGATGGGGCTGAGGTGTAGTGTGCTGAGAAGAAACTGGGCTGGAATATGGAGAATCTTGCATGCTCTCCTAAGGACTTGGAGACCACGTTGGGAGTCAGTCAATGTGTCAGAAATTGTCAACTTTTCCTTAGTAGCAGAATAGAGATGGCCTATGAAGTACAATTAAAAGCTTTTTGTGGCGCTTCTGAGAAATCCCTTTAACCCTCTACCTTTCCTTCTTTCTGCTCAACAGGAAAGCAGACATGATACCTGAAGCTCCAGCAGCCATCTTGAGACCATGAGGGAAAGACCAAAAGAATTGCTGAGGCTTTGGCCTGGAAATTCTTGAGCCACAAATCCAATACCAGAAACTACCTACTTCAGACTTACTGTTACATGAAAAAAAATTTTTAAAACTTATCAAGCTGGTAAAGGTAAGTCTCTACTACCAGCTAAGTATAGTTCATAACTGATGAAGTGACAGATCTAGAAAAGGAACTTGTATCTTGATTATTTGCCTGTTGCTCTGACACATCAAGGACAGAGCTATCCCAGTTTGCCATGCAACCAGAGAAATGCCACCACGAAATCTCAGGGCATAGCTTAGAAACAGCAGCAAACCTAGCAAGAAATCTCAGGACACACTGCAAAAACATCAATAAAGCCTTCCAAATTTTAATTATAAAAAAATTCCTCACTGACTTTGCATTGCCATTTCACATTTACTTACACAGAACTTTTGTGTTTTTACAGTCATTTCCAGGAGTATTAATGAGGCACTAGGGACAGCATTTGGTGGCCTCTGCATTGTTTGATAATGCCAACAACACAAACATCATCTCAACATCATTGAAAAAACTTTATTTTACCAAGTTCTAAAAACTCTTGAGTATTTTGAAAAGAAATCCCCCAATCCAAAAAAAGGCAACACTATTTTTACTGTTGGTCTGAAAATATATACAGTTATTGGTTTCTAATGCATGGGAGGACTATTTCTACCCCAGCATCTTACTATCACCACCATTACACAAAAGGAGAGCTGCAATAAGACATAAATTTTGGCACAAGTTTAGATAAAGAGATAGATAGATAGATAAAAATGTTTGTTTTATGGTGTATCATTAATGCCCAAAAAACTGCTGCTATTTCACGAACACTTGCTCAAGTAAACTTTTTGCTGCATTAGTGTCATCAAATTCAATAAATGGCTCCAATCATGGGTTGTTATTTTCCTTGGTGTATTAATGTTTGTGTGTCTGTTACTTTAGAGGGATCTGATATTAAAAGCAAGAAGGAAAAAATGAGCAGAGGGACCTTATACCACCCAGAGCAGATATGTGAAGGTCTTTAATATTAAAAGATATTTATCAAATATATTGTCAGTAGGTTTAGAAACATATCTATGTAAATACGCTGTCCTTTGATCTAAAATCATTTCTCATGTGTACAAGATCATTTGTATAAATGACACTTGGAGTGGCATAAACATATTTCCTCTCTGCCTCCCATGTTTATTCAATCTAGAAATCCCAATAAGCCTTTATTCTTTTCAACCTTGCAACATTAATATTGATATAAAAAATGATGATTTTTCTGCTTCATGTTTCAGTCCTAAGAAATGTTCTAGAGCTATACAAACTTTCCTTGTCTGTTACTTTTGTGACTTTAAACAGCCTCAGATAAGGAATGCCAGTGTCAATTCAACTTTGTAGCTTTTAGAGATGTTCCTGCCCCAAACTAAAGAAAATTCACTGTTAACCTGGAGATTGTCATTCTAGGTGAAGTAAGCCAGAAAGAGAAAGAAAAATATCGTATGATATCACTTATATGTGGAATCAAAAAGAAAAAGAAAAAAGAAAGAAAGAAAAGGAAAAAAAGAGGACATTAATGAACTCATCTACAAAATAGGAACAGACTTCCAGATACAATAAACAATTTTATGGTTACTGGGGGAAAGGGAATGGGAAAGGATAAATTTGGAAGTTTGAAATTTGCAAAAGTTAACCACTATATATAAAAATAGATAAAAACAAAGTTCTTATGTATAGCACAAGGAACTATATTCTATAGTTTGTAATAACTTTAATGACAAAGAATATGAAAATGAATATATGTATATATATGCATGACTGGGACATTATGCTGTACACCAGAAACTGACACATTGTAACTGACTATACTTCAATTAAAAAAAAGAGAAAAGAAAAACAGTCCCATTCTCTAAGGCACAAATGAATGGTTACCAAATTAAAGAGAGGTAAGAAAAGGATTCAAGGAGATTTTTTTTAATCAAATGTAAAGTATTAAATTTGTCCCAAGAGTTTCTCTTTATCATTTCTTCATTTCTAAGATAAGAGTAATTTTAAGATGCCATCATCAACACCATAATACTTTTTGAGGAGGTGGGAATCACTACATTTAATTGTAAGATGCACTCTGTTTTCAGAGGGGGGAAAATATGAGGAAAAAACATAACTGAGAAGAAATATGTTGCTTGTCAGACTTTGTCTTCCCTGACTGTGCTCAGTTTCAGGCACTGATGAGTCCAACCTGCTCACTCAGCTGCTTGCTGAGTTTGGTAGCTGTTAGAATCTCACATCCTTATCCAAAGTCTGAGGTGCCCACTAGGTTGCACCATTCCTTCCTCCCAACTCATGCACTTTTCTCTCCATATGTGCCCTCCAGTTCCTCCAGGTGACACAGAAGCCTGCTGTGAATTCCAACACAGCTGACTACGACCCACTGACAACCTTGCCTTCCTCTGCTCTTGTGTGATCTCAGCTGCTGCCTGAGAAGCTTACAAGCAGGATCTCCACCAGCCACATCAGCATTAGCCAGAAACTTGTTAGAAATGCAAACTCTCACTACATCCCAAAACCCTACCCCAGAACTACTGAATCAGCAACTCTGAGGGTGAGGTTATAACAAGGCTTCCAGAAGATTCTGTTGCAGGCAAGTTTGCACTCCACTGATGCAATTCATTTCAGTATTTCCCAGAGTTTTGCTATCAAATGGGAAATCCCTTCTGTTAAATAAAATAAATGGACCGGAATATACTAGTAATAGTAGCTAACACTTGTTGAGGGAATACTCTAAGCCAGGGACTATTTTAAGCACTTTATAAGTTTTGTTTTGTTTTTTAGTTTTTTTCTGGCAGGGAGGCAATTAGGTTTACTTATTTATTTTGAGAGGAGATTGAAATCAGGTCCCTGTGCATGCTAAGCATGCACTCCATTGCTTGAGCTATATTCTCCCCCTATAAGTTTTAAACTGATTTAGTCCTCATGAAAACCTGGTAAGGTAATTACTGTTACAATTACTCCCATTTACACTTTGAAAACTGAAGTAAAGAGGGTTCGTTGTTCAGGGAACCACAGACACTAAATGGAGAAGCAGAATTCGAGCTCAGGTAACTTCTTTGAAGACTGAGCCCATATCTACTTTGCTGCGTGGCCTCTGACCTCTGTGCATCTCAGAGTTTCATCAAAGATTTCCATAAAGGGGACAGGGCACTCTAACAATAAAAGACACAGGCTAACAGAACTCTTAAGACAAAAATTTGAGGTAGGTATTAATGGCCTAATTTCCCAACTGAATAAAAAAAAAGAATTCTCACTAATCTGAACTTTGTTGATTCAGAATTAATGATAATTTGATTTTATTGTATCTAAAACTTAATGAATGTAAAGTAATATTTTTCCTTATGAATTTTCAGACTTCTGCTCACAAGTAAGAGAACTCGATTTAAATTCAATGACATTTTGCAAACCTAGAATCCAAACGACGGACATTCCCTTCTTTGTGCCTTTGGTCCTAAAAGAATAAATAAACTTGAAGTGTCTGCTATTCACCCTGCATCAAACACTCTCAGTCAAAAGTAGTACTATTAGAAGTGACAGTCTATTGGGAAGAGATGAAGAGAAACCACATTAAGAACCCACTTCTGGTGAACTTGCATCCGGAACCTCTGGGAGGTGGGTGACATGGAGGAGCCGTTACAGCACAAAGCCAACAGTGCGGTTCCAGTGGAAACTCTGTATGACATTGGTACTCACAGGAAGCTTCTCACTTCTGCACAGAACTAAGTACAGTGTCTGAGGAACACAGCAGTGTGGTACCGACGGGGCGCCACCACACTGAGCAGAGGAAGTAGCTCCTCCTGGCAGACGCGCATGTCTTAAGGGAGACAGGCATTGAAGACAAAGCCAAAGGAAGAAGAAATGGCAGAGTCATTCTGGAGCTGGCTGACTAAATCAGCTCCTGAGGGAAAGTGAGCCCCCCGGCAACTCCTAGAAGAGAAGTGATCTGGGAAAGGGGGTATTTAATAGGTTCAAAAAGACCTGCATGGCCAACAGGCACAGGAAAAAATGCTCAATATTGCTAAGTATCAGAGAAAGGCAAATCAAAACTACAATGAGGCATCACCTCACAGCAGTCAGAACAGCCATCATCAGAAAGTTCACAAACGATAAATGCTTGGAGGGTATGGAAAGGAAACCTTCCTACACTGTTGGTGGAAATGTAGTTTGGTGCAGCCATTATGGAAAACAGTACAGAGATTCCTCAAACAAACTAAAAATAGACTTACTATATGATCCAGCAATCCCACTCCTGGGCATACATCTGGAGAAAACTCTAATTCAAAAAGATACCTGCACCCCAATGTTCATAGCAGCACTATTTACAATAGTCAAGACATGGAAGCAACCTAAATTTCCACTGACAGATGACTGTATAAAGAAGTTGTGGTATTTGTGTGCATGTGTATACACACACACACACACACACACACATATATACATACACACACACAATGGAATACTACTCAGCCATAACAACTAAAATAATACCATTTACAGCAACATGGATGGGTCTGGAGATTGTCATACTAAGTAAAGTAGGTCAGAGAAAGACAAATACCATACGATATCACTTACATGTGGAATCTTAAAAAATGATACAATTGAACTTGTTTACAAAACAGAAACAGATTCACAGGCATAGAAAACAAACTTATGGTTGCCAGGGGGTAAAGAGGGTAGGAAGGGATAAACTGGGACTTTGGGATTTGCAGATACTAACTACTATATATGAAATAGATAAACAACAAGATCCTATTGTACAGCACAGGGAACAATATTCAATATCTGGTAATAACTTATAACGAAAAAATATGAAAAGGAATCACTGTGCTGCATACCAGAAACTAATACAACACTGTAAATCTACTATACTTGAATTAAAAAAAAAAACCTGTATTAGCAAGAAAAGTTATAACCTGGGAAATTTTAAGTTATATATTTATATTAAACTATTACATTACTTCTGTAAGTTATGTCGCATCCTTTTCAGGAGAATTTGGTTTTTAATCATTCCAATAGTTATCTCAAAGTAATTGTGACTTTCAACTTTCAGATTAGTGGTTGCTGAATTTTTATTAGTATGTGTAAAGTATATCATTATCCTTAAATTTGTCTACTTGACTTGATTTTACATATGCATCATAAAATTCTCTCTATTCTAAAATATTTTGTTACACTTCCTAAAAAGGAAACAGGAAATTGAGATGTGTGACCATGACCCACCTGCCTCTCCCCATCATGTTGAATTATTCCCTGAGTGTACTCCACATGCTTCAGTACTCACTCTACTCCTGAGAAGACTATGAACCAATTATAAACAAAGAAAAGATGTTAATTGTTAATACACCTGACACACAAGTGACTTGTCAAGGAAATTCTAGGACCTTTAAAATGTTTCATTTACTTCATAACACCAAAAAAAATCAATTTTAACAACTGGAAAGAGTAAAATGAAATAATACAAAATACGCTGTTAGAATTATCATTCTGTGGCAAAGGGCTGTGGAAATTAACTCTAGCATGATGTATTTCTTTTCACATCCTCTGACCAAGCAAAAAAGTTCAAACTCTATGGGATCTCAAGCTATACTGGAAAAATTATATTTCCTATGTCATTTCCAATTATACAGAAATAATTCCAAAGGAGGGTACCTAAATAAGACAGTTTAGAGCACACAGAAGCTTCTCTTCTTCAAGACAGGTTAGTTTCTGAAATGTTGTTCTAATTAAATCTATAGAGTTGTAAGTTCAAACTAAGAGGAATTTAAGTGTTCAGTTCCCAGACCCATTTGCTCAAGTAAGAGCACAAAGTAATCCTTCGGAGCATTAAAGCCAGTCATATCCTTCTCCTCCTTGGTGACATATAATCTTTTTGTTCTCCTAAATTGACCAGTTTCATCTACACTAAAAATATGTTGAGATCAATCTGAAGTAAACTCCTTGGCATCTTTAATGGGTATACTAATTATCTCCCATTAATTTAAGGTGGTACAAAACAAAATGGGGTTTTAACCTAATAAGCCTTTTCTGTACAGAAACCGACTTTTCCTCAGCAGTTCTTTCCTGTGTTCAGTTTCAGTTTCAGATAGTCTCAGAGCCCCTAACATTCAGCTGACAGTCGGAAACACCCTGCCGGCAACCTCAGACGTCACCAGGACAGGCATCTATCACGAAGTATGCAGCCCAACACCTGCACTCAGATTCCAACGGGTTTGGCGGTGGTGGTGGTGTTATTTTTACTGAAGTAGAGTTGATTTACAATGTTGTGCTAGTTTCAGGTGTATAGCATAGTGATTCATTATACATATATATATATGTATTTTTATATATATATATATATATATATATATATATATATATATATATATATATATATATTCTTTTTCAGATTCTTTTCCCTTATAGGTTATTATAAGATACTGAATATAGTTCACTATGCTATAAGGTAGGTTCTTGCTGTTTATCTATTTTATATACAGTAATATGTATGTGATAATCCAAACTCCTAATTTATCCCTCTCCCACACCCCTTTCCCCTTTGGTAACCATAGTTTGTTTTCTACGTCTGTGAGTCTATTTCTGGTTTATAAAGAAGTTCATTTGTATCATTTTTTTTTAGATTACACATATAAGTGATATAATATGGTATCTGTCTTTCTATGTTTGACTTATTTCACTTAATATGATAATCTCTAGGTCCATCCATGTTGCTACAAATGGCATTTCATTCTTTTTTATGGCTGAGCAATATTCCATTGTATATATCTATCTGCCACATCTTCTTTATCCACTCATCTGTTGATGGACATTTAGGTTGCTTCCAAATGTTTTAAACACTGCTTCAGGATTGGTCCTACTTTCCAATTTTCATTTTCTATAATGTAGCCACATACACACTTGAGGGCTACATGATCGCTTGCCCTTGTCTCTTTCTGAAGGACATGGCACTTTTTCCACATTGCTTGAATCAGCCTTTGCCCACTGAATCCCTTTCACAGTTGAAGAATTCATCCCTTAGGTCCCTACAACATACATCATTTCTTATCACACACAATTTTAAAAATTATCTCTACATTAATTTCTGTCATAATCCCAACCATAATACGAGGGCTTTTAGCATTCTAACAACTCATTGGACAGGAGGGAGTTCATGCCTGAACTCAAATAATATTCAAACAAAACAAACCATCCACATGAAAAAATGTAATGAGCATGAATAATTAAAATTTCAATTAGTTGATGACTGTCAGTTTTTCCCTTAGCACATAGCTTTGTTCGTATCTATGGAAATCATTAAGCAGAAAATAATAACATTAGAACAGCTAGAAGTTTGCAGGATTCTTACTATGTAACAGGTGCTGTGCATGGACTTTGCCTGCATGATCTCTTTGGAAATTCACCATCATCCTAAAAGACAGGTACTTTTATTGTCAGTGTTTTACAAAGTTGGAAACTCAGATATAAAACAGTTGTTGGCATTCCTAAGCCACACATCTAGGGCAAGCATTTGATCTGAATCCAGTCTGCAGGCTCTAAATCTCTATAGCCTAATAGAATCATGCAAGGGTTTTATTTTTATGGAAAAAAAAATTACTATTTAATAACCTCATTACCAAATAGAACTCCAAATTCTCAAAATACATAGTTTCAAAAATACTATGCTTTCAATACAGCCCTTTATATAAAGCATCTCATTTGATAAATGAAATATATAATGCAAAAATCTACATATGAAAAGTTTTTGTTTTAACTCATGGAAAATAATTAGAGGCTATAACCTGGAAAACACTTTACAACTTTTTGATGACATTCACATTAAGATGAGAACGCACTCACAAAAAAAAATTATAGTAGATCAGAAAATGCATGCATTGGATATTTACATATTATATTTTACTAAAGAAATGAGTCAACATAATGAAAGTATGGAGGTTAAATAAAGATTAATCTATTTCAAAGGAAAACATTTAAATACGTATAAAACTAAAAAAGATTTAGTCTTTCATGTGTTTACAAAAATTTTTGTAAGAGAAAGACTATCTTTACAACGTTATATGTCAACTATATCTCAATCGGCAGGTGGGGGAAAACAGACTATCTTAAGAATCTTTTAAGAGGCAGCAATTAAGAATTGAAAGAGAGGGAGGGGAGAGTGTAGCTCAGTGGTAGAGTGTGTGCTTAGCATGCATGAGATCCTCAGTTCAATCCCCAGTATCTTTATTTAAAAATAAACCTAATTACCTGCCCCACTCAAAAAAAAATTTAATAAGAAAAAAATGCGTGACAGTACCTACATGTTTCCCTGATCCAAACCTCAAAATTTTTCAGTACTTATAATCCTGTCTGTATTTGTACATACCTGAGGGCATGGTCAGAGAGAATACTGTCCACAGAGAATTCTGCCCACAGAGAATTCTGCCCACAGAGTCAAAAGTGCTAGTCATCTGTCTCTACTTCAAGCTACTGTGCAAATCCTTTCGAAAAACACTCTGTATGAGGACAGTAGACCCTTTTTAAAAACCAGTGACATGGAAGCCACCATTTTTGAGACAATTTATCTTTAGAATCTTCTTAAGGGCTATTAAAAGTTCTACCTTACTTTTAGCTGAAATTTACTTCCCTATCCAAAGCTGGAACATCCTCCTCGATACCCTTGCTCTGCCCTTGGGAGCACCACAGTTAGGCTGTGGGGCGGAAAAGAACTGCTGTGTGCTGATGAGATGAAATAGAGCCTGATGTGTAAAACGGCCTCCCCAGCAGGGTGGACCTTACACAGCGTGCAGGGAGAACAGCATGGAGACATCATCGTTACACGGCTGGCTCTGAATTTCTTTCCTGGGGGGATGGCCCCATCCCATGTGACTTGGGTTAAAATGTCATCAGGTTCTAACCTCTCCTACCACAGGAATAGGCACATAAATCAAGCAAGTTAACCAAAATATTCTGTCACCCTAAGTCACAAGAACTTTAGGGACACAGATGCTAGGGAGGGACGGACGGAGGGGGCCTCTCCCATTCTGGGACTGGAGCTGCGTGTGAGCGTGATGAATGCAGCACAGGACGGGAACCTAACGCCATCACCTGAAGCTCTGGGTGCCTTCAGCTATGCCTTCATTCTTTGGACTTTATGGTTAAATGAAATAATAAATTCCCTTTTAAGTTAATTTAAGGTTTTTTTCATTTTTTTTAATTGAAGTATAGTCAGTTTACAATGTTGGGTCAGTTTCTGGTGTACAGCAGAATATACTTCATAGTTTGAGTTGGTAGTTTCAGTCACCTTCAACCAAAAGAATTTTGGCAAATACATCCAGAAGGGACAAATTTCACTTTCTCCACAAGGTTTTCTAGCATTCACTCTGTCTAGAAGAGAAAGTGCTGATGGGTGGAGTAAGCAAAGTATAGAGAAATTAGAAGTTGAGGGAGTAATTGGCACAATATAAAATTAGAAAGGCGAAAAATGAAAAACTCTATCCTGGACCTCTCTTAATTTATGCAGAAATTTCCCTGCATGATAGGATTTCTGGAGTGTTAAGAGGGGTCATTACTCAAGGAAAAAAAAATCATGCATTAATGAGCCATGACATTTCAATGTCCCTTTACAAATGATAGAGGCTTTCATTACAAAATTGGAAATGAAATACTAACAACTCGGGCAAGTTCAACAGGGAGGAAGATGGGAGTCACAGAACTGTTAGGAAGAGGGTTGTCATCGGGGTGCATGGGCATTGGAGGAGACTCTAGTGACAGTTCCTAACCCTTTTTCGTTTTTCCTGAGAACAGCCCTGCCGTCACAGCCCAATTCTCTGGAGCCCCAAAGAGGACCCCTGCCTATAGTTCGTCTCTGCAAGAAAATTTATTCCTGGCTAATGCCATAGTGTTTATTTTAAATGCCAATGAAGACTTCTAAAGAGGTTTTCAGGACAAAAGTCATATCCCCAAATACTTCACTAGTCCCAGAAAACTGCACTATAACACTACCCATTGACAGTAATGAAACCTAAACTATAGGTAACTAAAACATAAAGTTTCACCCAGATGCAACGTCTCCCCCAGTACTACCTGCCTGAGCATCCCTTTACTCCTCCCCTGCGGTCCTGCATATTTTGCTGCGTGTGTCTTTCATCAGCACAGCTAGAGAGTCAGTGACTAAACACAGGCGGGGAATAAACTGCCTTCTAACTCTCAGATACTTCCATGTCCCTTCTCACCTTCTGTGCTGAAAAGTCACTTCTACAAGTATTCTCCACGAAGGGTGGCAAAGAGTTGAAATGGCATTTCACTAGCAGTGAATCAGCACCTCTTCTCACTGGAAGAGCCTGAGCTCTTCAGAAGTATGACACCAGTCCTACCATATATGGGAAAATGTAAGACTTTAAGGAGATGGTGGTCCAGAGTAGGGGAAACACCAGTGATCCCCTCACTTTACTAACTGATCTGCCACTGAAGGCTTTAGTGGGTTTTCAAATGGAGACAGTCTTTGGACAGGTCTGAATATAATACAGTCTTGCTAACAGTAAGAAAGAATCCTCAGGCCTTTGAGAGCATTTCCAATGTCTCCTGAAGATTCTGCACTAAGGAAGTAGTTTGAGTCAGTCCGTTTAAAAAAAAAAAGAAGATAAATTATCTTTGAAGCATTTACCCTTAAAGGTAATTTTTGTTGGTTTTTTTTTTTACTGAAGGTACTGGGAATTGACCCCAGGACCTCATGCATGCTGAGCACATGCTCTAAAAATATTGTATGATTTCACTTATATATGTAATCTCAAAATATAAGACACATGAACTTATTTACAAAGTAGAAACAAACTCACAGACATAGAAAACAAACTCATGGTTACCAAGTGGGAAAGGGGAGAGGAGAGATAAATTGGGAGTTTGGGTTTTGCAGCTACAAACCACTGTATGTAAAATAGATCGACAACCAAGACCTATTATATAGCACAGGGAAATAAATTCAGTACCCTGTAATAGCCTATAATTAAAAAAATATGAAAAGGATTATAGATAGATAGATAGATAACTGAATCACTATGTCGTACATCAGAAATTAACACAACATTGTAAACTGATCATATTTCAATTAAAAAAAAAAGAATTGTGGGTTGATTATGTTATAATCTTTGAATGGATATGCGGGATGACTAAAACAATTCTTGAGCACTCCCAGGTTGCAGGCATCGTGTAGGCACTGGGGATACTGGAGTGAGGAGCCAAGAAAGGTCCGTCCCCCCATGCAGCGTACATTCCTACAGCAGTAACCTTCAGACATGAAACAGTACTTGCAGGGTGTTATAGGAACATAAATCCAACTAAAGGGATTGGGAAGGCTTCTTTGAAAAAGTAATAGTTGAGCGAAGCTTGAAGGACTAGGGATTAACTAGCTGAGGCAGGTGGGGGGATTTACTGAGCAATCCTGACACAGGGAAAAGCAGTGTGAAGGCCCTAAGGCAAAAGGAGGTGTTGGTCACTTGAGGAGATGAGACTGAAGCATGGCGTGTAGGAGGTATGGGGTCAGGGACCCAGGATATGGTGAGGTCTATACGGCTTTGAAGGTCATGCTAAAGATTTTTTTTAATGTATCCAAACCAAACTCTCTCCTAAATCTGTACTACCTATAGATTCCTCCATCTCCAAAAAGGGTAACTCTATCCTTTCAGTCACTTGACATCACCTGTGACTCCTCTCTCGTCCATATCCTAAACTAAATTCATCAGCAAAACTTACTCATTCTATTTTCAAAATACACCCTTTACTGGAACACTTTTCATCACTTTTACTATCCCTCCCTGGCCCAAGCCACCACCTCCTGTCTCCTAGATTACTGAAATAGCCATGAAAATGGTCTTTCTATTCCTACCTTTACTCTCAGGAGCAATCCTTTTAAAACATGAGTCAGACTCTGTCACTGCTCTTACCAAAGTCTCCAAAGGCTCCCTACCTCGTTCAGAGTGAAAATTAAAGCACAGCCTTGGCCTCTGAGGCCCTATACAGTCTGGGTTTCTGTTAAATCCCTGGCTTATCTCCCGTTGCTCTCATTCTTGCTCTGTGTGCCCCAGACCCAACAGCCCAGCTTTCCTTGAAGGGCAGCTGTGCTTCCTTCTCATGGTCTTGGCACCTGCCACTGCCTCTGCCCAAATTCTCTCTCTTCTAATATCAGCATGGTTCACACCCTCACCTGCTTCAAGCCTTTAGTCAAATGCTGCTGTGGCATCCCTGGAGCCCAGGATGTGGTTCAGGACACTCAATAAACACTTGCTGAATGAAGTTCTCCATCTTAAGAGCAATATTAAGGCACTGAAAAGTTTTTAAACAAGAAAAGTTATGAAAGAATTTTTTTTCAGATGTTTCCAGCTGCCCTGAAAAGAATACTGGGGGAGAAGGGGATGGAGGCGGGGTGGGCAAAAGTGGCTGCCTGGGAGAAAATGAGCTCACAGTGACTTGAAGAAGTGAGGCTTACCAGCCTTGGTAGTGACTCAGTGTGGCAGTCAGTCTCCAAGATGCACCCACCCCTTCACCCAGTCACCCACACCACCCGGTATTCACATGTTTGTGTCGTTACCTCCCACGCTGAGTGCGGGCTGGGTCTGACAGACCAACTATGACACAGTGATGCTGCATGACTTCCAAGACCAGGGTATAAAAGGCTTTGCAAGTTCCACCTTGGTGTTTTGGAATACTCACTAGAATTCTGAGCCCCTGGGTGAGAAGTCTTGCTACTCTAAGACAAAGATGCAAGAGAGATCACATCGGGAGGCCACATGGAGAAGCCCTGAGGCTGCATAAAGAGAAGGATGCCCTCCCAGCCCCCAGCTGTTCCGGCCCCCGGCCATCGGAGTTGTCCTGGCTGAGACCCTACACCCTGGGAACAGAGATGTGCTTCCCTGTGGCACATCTACATTCCTGACCCTCAAAACCAAACTAAAAGTAGCTTAAGCCACTGCACTTGTGGGCACAGTGTGCTAAGCAGCAATAGAAAACCAGAACACTCAGTGAAGAGGACTCCTTGTACCAGGGATTTCACCAACCAGGCACGGTTCTGCATTTCCTAGCTTGGAGGACAGAGCACGTGAAGGTGCCTTCTGTGTTTAAGAGCTTAGGTAGGCTAAGTAAAACGGATCATTTCAATAAAAGAAAATTGCAGCTCTTCCCAGGTAGCTCTTAATCTCAACTGTCAAAATGTACTTGGCTGATTTTTCTCCAGATATTTATTGTACCTAAACCCTTCAAGAAGCTGACAATTTGCTTGATTAACTGAGGGAACTGGATTACCATGACACCTTTCTCTTCCAACTCTCTGGAGAAATTTACAGCAATATCTCCTATTAGAGCATAAGCTGGAATCAACATGTTATTCTCTCAAGGACAACGAGTTAATTGTTTGCTCTGAAGTTCATCAAAGAACTAATTGGAAATGTTATTTCAGGAATATTTGATGCCTGAACTGTTTGTGCTTTTCAATACAGATCAAAGACTAACTATGATACCAGAGACCTTGAATTTTAAGTGGAAATATTAGCAAATTAAGTCCCCTTTTAAAATCATGAACATGGCTGTATGCATTATACGGCTTAAAGTAAATGACAAAAATAATAGTAAAATTTCATCAAAATGTGAAGACAGAAAGAAAGCAAATGAATTCTACGAGGACATATTCAAGTTCTTGCAGAGAACCCAAGCATAGTTCCTCTAGAAACACTAGTTAATACGGCATCTTGGAAAGCCCATGCAGCCGCAGTAAATCCCACCTGCAATAAACTTATGCCAGATTGCTGTCCTGCCCCACAATCTTAGCCCCATGAAACAAGAAATATGCTGGAAGTCTCAAAAGCCTGAACTTGAGCTACTTAACTCCTTAAAGGAACACTGACACGAATGCACATATAGTCCACATCATCCTGGGCTCCTGACTGCGTAAGGGTGCTTGGGCTACTGGCGAAAGGCCACGACAGAGATAGGGCAATACTGAGAGGTCAACTGCCAGTGGTAGAGTGTCTGCCTAACAAGCACAAGGTCCTCTGTTTAAAAAGTAAATAAATAAAAGTAAACCTAATTATCTACTCCCCTCCGCAAAAAATGACAATGTAAAATAAATGTTTTTTTAAAAGAGGTCAACTCCCAAAGGCTCCCCATAACCTGCAGAGTAAAGCTCTATTTTCTTAGAAAGACACACAAAGCCCTCTATGACTTCACCCTTGCTTACATCGCCAGCACAATTTCTTGTTATAATTTCTCTCATCATCATCCTTACCTGCCTTCTACAACACACCTGAGTGTGTTGCACACACATGTGCACACACAATCTTCCAGCAGCACTAAACAGTTGCAGTTCCCTGAAAGTACTGTCCTGTTTCAAATCTCCCCGACTTTACTCACAGCCCTCTACTGTCTACCATGGTTTTTCCACATTTTTAAGACTCAGTTTAAACATCACTCTTCTATGAAACCCTTCTTCTCTCCTTCCGTCTATGCAGACTCGGGCTACTCTCTGCTTTGAGCCCTCAGAAGGCCCCATGTATCATTCTTTCTGTCTCCCTACTCCTCCTTGACCGAGCCATTTATGAGAGCAGATAACCTTATTTGATTATTTCCATGTCAGGAACCCCCTAAAGCACAGGCCTGGTCTCATACACAGAAAGAATGGAAGGAAGGGTAACATCCCCTCCAAACAAAAGGGAAAGATTTGTAAACTTCGGCTTTCAGGGACAGTGCTATTTGACTCTATCCTTGCGCCAAAATAAATCATTGTCATTTTCCCATCATCAACATCACTATTTAAATGAAGCCAATCTAAAGTGTTGCCACAAGTTACCCTCAAATCATACCATGACATTTATTAGACATGATTTTGATTGACAAGCAAATAAAACCATGCTACAGAATTTTGCGGCACAGAAACATCCAGTCTATTTCACAAAAACTCCCACCAAATTCCAAAAGAGACAATCTACACAAGAGTGACTAACCACTGTGCATGGTTCTATTCAGCACGCATTCTGTAACAACACAGAATTCTGCTCCCAGTACCCTGTGGTTACAGGAACATACATACTATTTTATTGAGGAAGTGTCCTTGAATTATTAAGAATCGTTAAGGTGCTCAGAACAACTGAAAGGAATTAGAAACCAAAAATGCAAGTCTGATGAGTCAGTAAAGATAGGTCAAGACACACAGTTAGTGAAGAGAAATGGATGAAAAAGTTACTCATCTCTATCTCTGGGAGCAAAACTGAGGCTAAAAATAGAAAGCCCCAGAGGGCGAGGTAACACTTGCTTAGAACTGGCTTTCAGTCTTTATCCATTTAAGGCAGTAACTATTATCCCAGCTCCACAGGGATTCTAAAAATTTGAACATGTATAAAAAATTTACTCCTGAGTGGAAAAAGCCATAATATGGTGAATTCCATAGCAATTTTCAAATTAATAGTATGGTCACTCAACTTCCAGCTCAGCCTTTAAGTATTGCATGTGATAGCAATCACATAAAAATTATATCCACATTACAACCTATTCAATTCTTTCTACAACTGGTCTCTTCTTTTGATGGACACACAACCTTGAAGAAATGAATGAGCCAGAAAATAAAGTTTTAAATTAATAACTATTGGAGACCTTTGTCATTTCAGAGAGCCCCTACCCCATAAAAGCCATATTAAATAGAGACTGAGCAAAAGCAGTATCTGGGGATTACAGAATGGGTCTTTGGGAAATAGAACTATTCCTGCTTGAGTGTTTGGAAAGGGAGATGGTCCCTGTCTTCCCTTCTTTAATTTTAAATAGTGAACAGTGGTGCCCTGCTGAGGAAGGGGGGACAATCAAACAAATGATGTGGAACAGAAGCAACATTCACCTTTTTTAAAAAGCTCTTTGTTCTGGAATTCTCAAAGATACTCAAAAGTAGGAGGAGTGATTAGTCTCCATCTACTCATCACCCCGCTTTAAGAATCAGCAACATTCTATTATTTTGTTTCCTCTGTCCACCTGCCAGCCTTTCTTCTTCTGGCGCAAGTACCAGTTATCCTAGCATTCTGTCCATAAATGTTTCAGAATGTATCTCTAACAGAGATGAACACTTTAAAATAACAACAGCACCACTTCCATAACTAACACAATTTATAGTTATTCTGGATTTAGCTGATTATTCCATCATGGTATTAGTCTAGATGATGCTGGTAGTTAGAGATTTGCCTAGAGTCAGATTCAAATTTGGGAGCAAGAATATTTCAAAGGTGGTGCTGTGAGTCATATCAGGGGGCACGTCCCACTTTTAGTGATGTTAAGATCGACCAGTGGTTCTGGGGATACCAGCCTGAACCAACCAAAGTAAGTACCCCATCAACATTTCACCTAATGACTTCAGCATCTTGATTACTTACATCCATTATTCCATTAGAGACTGAACATGAGATTATCCAAATCTTTCATTTCTCTTTTATTTTCTATTATTCTTCTGTTTAAAAAAGAAGAAGAAAAAGCCCTTTCAGAAACATAAAAGTAGCCCTGAACCCAAGGAGTTAGTCTGACACTCATAGCTAGACCTCAGGGTTCTCTCAAAGGACATAAAAAATCTCACAGAACAGCAAGTCACCTTGTGACTTTGAAGAAGTGGATAAAAAAAAACAAGACTACTTCATGATGGTGTTTTATCACAAGGAAAAGCAAGGTCACGGTGCAGACCACAAAAATATTAAACACGCTCCTTTTGTAGATAATATGAATGACTGGTGCTTCTGTAATAGTTACAGCTTTAGCCTTGCTCTAGCCTGACCTATAAGAGTTACTATATTCCCTCATGTAATTCTCTAGAATTCAATAGAATTCCCAATCATAAAATTATCCTCCCTTCCAATCTAGAGCAAAGCCCTTCTTCATTGAACCACCCTCAACATCATCTAAGCACAGCCCAAATCCTCTAACGTATCCTTTCTAACACTCTCTGAGATGTCCCACAGGTCCCTCACAGTTCCCAGTTTCCTTCTCTGCAACAAGGAATAAACCAGACCTGCTGAGCTCCAGGTATGTTCCTTGTGGTCTATGATCTGGGGAGAGGGGGCAAGAGGGTAGAGGGGAAGGACATTTACCCTTATATGGTAATTATGAATTATCATCTATAGAGGAAAGATAGGCTGCTTTCAATTCTTTCCCTTTATCAATCTTCAGAAGAATAAGCTGTGCTCTGGTAACCTACAAAGGTAATCAACGATCAACATGGTATATACTTTCCTTTTCAAGGTATCATGAATTCATGGATTTTTATTATTTCTATCTATAGCAGTCTTTTTTTTTTTTTTTTTTTTAATGGTGCTATGAGTTCCTGGGGCAAGCAGCAGCACTGGCACACAAAGCTCATCCTCACAGTGCTGCTGGATGTCTTAGACCCTCCACCCCTCAGGACCCACACCATCCTAGTCTGGTCTACCACGGGCCACTGTAACCTCAAGTCTGCACCGAGCGAGGCCTCCAGAACTGCCCTCACCAAGTCAACCTACTTCCTGGTACCAGCAGAAGACTTCCGCAGGACGTGACACCGTGACTTACAGCAGTCTTTTCGTAATGCTCACATAATCCCATCTTTGACCAGAAGGAGCCCCTTCAGATAGACACCTACGTCCTACTGGTATGACTTACGATGTCTTTGATGGCTTATACTTTCAGGCACAGGTAGATGTTCCAGATTTATTTCCTGCCTAAGACAAATGTATTGGTTTGGGTTCCCCAAAGAACAGAGTCAATAGGAAATAAATAAAGAGAGAGAGACAGAGAGAGAGAGAAATTTACTATAAGGAATTGATTCAGTCTACGGCCATACCACCCTGAATGCGCCCGATCTCGTCTGATCTCAGAAGCTAAGGAGGGTCGGGCCTGGTTATTTGGATGGGAGGAATTGATTCATGCAATTACAGAGGCTGAGAAGTCCAAGATCTGCAGTCAGCAAACTGGAGACCCAGGACAACCAATAGTATAATTCTGGTCCAAGTCCAAAAGCCTGAGAAGTAGGAAAGCCAATGATGTAAGTTCCAGCCTGAGCCCAAGTCCAAAGCAAGGGAAGACTGATGTCCCAGCTTGAAGACAGGTGGAGAGAAAGAGAATTCTCTTACTCAGCCTTTTTATTCTACTCAGGCCTTCAACCAATGGGATGAGGCCCTCCCACTTCAGGGAAGACAATTTGCTTTACTCAGTCTACTGATTCAGATGTTAATTCCATCCAGAAACATCCTCACAGTCACACACAACCATAATATTTAAGCAAATATCTGGGCACCCCATGGCCCAGTCAAATTGATATATCCAGCCAACAAGCAAAACAATTCAGCCACTTTTCCATAATACACACTCAAAGCAAAAAGTAAGGGTGGTAACATCTTGTCTAGACACAAGCTTTATACTACACTGAGGGACAGGCAGATCTGTGTACAAACATCCTGGGTAGTTTCAGTTACCATGCCTTTACGAGAATATAGAGGCATGGCAGAGTTTGGAGAAAGAATCATGAAAAATGATTAAAGAAACAGAAAATGTGTCCAAAGAGGGAATATTAAGGAACTTGCCTGAAAAGAGAAAACTAAAGAATGATTTCATGAATATCCTTAAGTTAGAAAGTTTTTTCCAAAGGGTGGTGTTGTGCCGTCAACACCATGTTATAAAAATAACTCTGCTAGAGAAGAGGGGGTTAAAACAGGGGATATCTGGCTCCACCTAGAGAATGTCAAAATCACCCAGGCTCAGGTCTGGGGGTGACCTTTTCAAATCCAGAAAATGAATCATCCAGATAATTCAGGAATTTACTTAAGTGCTAAGACTATTTCCCATCCAAAAGTACTTTGGGGAATGTAATTCTCTGGTGCTTAATTCAAACAGACCCTCTCCACCTGACACTATGGAAAGTAGATAAGCCTCTCTAACCCATCTGCAAAGCCTCCACTGCAGGGTTGGTTTCTGGCTGCCTCTAAATGGAGAGGAGGGTGGCAGCGGTGCGGCCACTGCTCCGTGGGTGGGAGGCAGGTCAGTGGCTCCAGATACCACACTGAAGGTGAAGAGGAGCACAGACCTCCTTCAGGCGCTAAAAAGCCTGAGAGGAGTCCCCCGTGTTCTTCCCCTACAAAGCCTGGGTCCTCCTTCATACAATTTCTAGAGCTCATTCTTCTCCTTTATAAAAATTTAATTTTTTTAATTAATTAATTATGAGGAGATACTGGGGATTGAACCCAGGACCTCATGCATGCTAACCATGCACTTTACCACTTGAGCTATATCATCCCCCTAATTTTATTTATTTTTTTTATTTTTATTTTTTTTTTAGATTCCACATATGAGCGATCTCATATGGTATTTTTCTTTCTCTTTCTGGCTTACTTCACTTAGAATGACATTCTCCAGGAGCATCCATGTTGCTGCAAATGGCATTATGTTGTTGGTTTTTATGGCTGAGTAGTATTCCATTGTATAAATATACCACCATTTCTTTATCCGGTCATCCATTGACGGACATTTAGGCTGTCTCCATGTCTTGGCTATTGTAAATAGTGCTGCTATGAACATTGGGTTGCAGGTGCCATTTTGAAGTAGGGTTCCTTCTGGACATATGCCCAGGAGCGGGATTCCTGGGTCATACAGTAAGTCTATTCCTAGTCTTTTGAGGAATCTCCATACTGTTTTCCATAGTGACTGCACCAAACTGCATTCCCACCAGCAGTATAGGAGGGTTCCCCTTTCTCCACAGCCTCTCCAGCATTTGTCATTTGTGGATTTTTGAATGATGACCATTCTGACTGGTGTGAGGTGATACCTCATTGTAGTTTTGATTTGCATTTCTCTGATAATTAGTGATATTTTATTTCTTATTGAGTGTAGTTGATTTACAATGTTAGTTTCAGGTGTACAGCAAAGTGATTCAGTTAAACATATATATATACATTTTTTTCAGATTCTCTTCCATTATATGTTATTATAAGAAATTGAATATAGTTTCCTGTGCTATATAGTAGGTCCTTGTTGTTTATCTGCTTTATATATAGTAATGTATATCTGTTAATCCCAAACTGCTAATTTCTAGAGCTCATTTTTATTTGCAAGGGTGAGAACAGGGGCAAAATGAGTGAGCTTAGTAAACACAGATACTGCTAAACACTCCACAGACCACAGAATAAAGAGGTCTCTATTTAATCTAATGTCAAATTAGGCAGCCTGGATGTAAACATGAGGACAATGCTTCTCACAGGAAATAACTCTGGGGTTTTTGGCCACCCCAGAAGAGAAAGTTATTAACAGGATTCTTAGAATAATTCCTCTCCTCTAATTTAGTAGGTGGGACTCAGGAGTTGGATGACTGGAGGAAAAAGCACTGACAAGAATAACTGTTTAAAAGGATTTCCTCAAGAAAGGTTGACTCAAGGACAGCAGTGTAATGCTGCTTTCAGGAGCCAAGAGAGCAGAACAAGGGAATTTCACAAAGAACACACACTGTGGCAGAGAAAATAACTCCAACAGTTTTAATAAAGCTATAAATATTTTTTTCTCCATGCTCTCTCAAGCCCAGCAGCTACTTTCTATTTCTATACCTTTCTTTTCCCTCTCTTTGACTGACAACTGACAAGAAAGGACACCAAGGTAAAAGCTGACTGCTTCCTTAATAAATTGTTTGACTACACTTCACCGAGCCCAGATTAGACGGAAAATACCTATATACACAGACCCTGACTTACGATGGCTTGACTTACAATTTTCCAACTTTATGATGGCATGAAAGTGGTACAAATTCAGTAGACACTGTACTTCAGCTTTTGAATTTTGATCTTCTCCTGGGCTGGCAACATGCGGTATGGTGCTCTCTCCTGATTTTGAGCAGGATCATGAGGGTAAACAACTCTACATTTACAACCATCCTGCACCCACATAACATTTCTGTTTTTTACTTCTAGTACAGTGTTTAATAAATTACATGATATTTTTAGCACTTTATTATAAAATAGGCTTCGTGTTAAATGATCTTGCCCAGCTGTAGGCTAACATAAGTGTTCTAAACAGGTTTAGGGTAGGCTAGGCAAAGCCATGAGGTTCAGCATGCTAGACATATTAAATGTATTTTCAACTTCAGTTATTTCCTATTTTTGATAGGTTTATAAGGACATAACCCCACTGTAAATCGAGGGAGACATATAGTCAACTTCTCTCCACGGTCATCCATTGCATATGTATGTGCATGCATACACATACACACACATATATTATTCAATAAGAATAAAACAGGTTTGTTCCCTCATAACCAGAATGGTGCCAATTGGTGCTATTTTTCCATGGGACTCTGAATTAATATATCTAAGTTACCACAAATCCTTCTGTTGAGACGGTTACTGAGAGACTGATGCCGGCAAAATCTTGAATCCAACCCTTTCCTCCTTTATCTCCATCCTTATACTTCAGAAAATGTTTGACAAAGAGGAAAGCCCAAAAGATATTTTCAGGTTTTCAAGTACCTGTCTATATGTGCTGAATGGTGCCCTCTCCTTCCCACAAAAAAGGGTATGTCTAGATCTCTATAACTTTGAAAATGACCTTATAGGATGAAAGAGTAATTACTACATTATGTGGCAAAAGATGTGCTTAAGTAAAAGGACTTGAAAGGGGGAACTTCTCCGGATTAACCAGGTGAGATCTAAATGCAGTCATACGTACCCTTCTAAGATAGAGGTAGAGGAAGTATTGGAACAGACACACAGAGAAGAGACCCAAAGGGCGGAGAAGGCAAAGTGAAGGCAGAGACAGAGGCTGGGGTGATGGAATGTCAAGGTATGCCAGCAGCCACCAGAAGTAGAGAAGCAAGGAATGAATTCTCCTCGAGAGCCTCAGGAGGTGGCATGGCCCTGCTGATATCTTTATTTGGGACTTCTGGCCTCCAGAACTGTGAGAAAATAAATTTCTATTGTTTTAAGCCATTACACCCGTGGTAATTTGTCACAGTAGCCACAGGAAATTAATACACTGTCCAATCCACACTGTCTTCATTGGAAAAGCCCATGATAAAGCACTAGGCCTAAGCTGCTGCGAGACCTGCTACTGTTTCTACCAGGTAACGAAGACCTCCCACTGCAGCAAGTGGGAGAAGCAGACACCAACTCAAGGCCAACAGGCTAGCATGAGTCAATCAGGTTCTCCTTCTCAGGAATCGGAACAAAGAGACATAAAAAACATTGGAACACCATGTTGGTCCCCAGAGCTGTAATGTCACATCAGTCTGAGACCAGAGTTAGTGCCACAGAAAGCCAAAGACACTTGCAAGCTTAAGTTATGGGAGAGTTAAGGTGCTATCCTCAGTAATCTGAGGAATGGGAAAATGAAGAACTGAGAAAAAAAGAATCAAATATCAGAGATCTCACTTCATACTTCACAGGGAAACTAAGTGCAATCAGATAAGAATGGTATTTTCCCACCACCAAACTCTCATCCTAACTGAATCTGTGTCGACGCATTTCATTTTTCTTCCCACAACGGCGCAGTTATCTATCCTCACTCTTTCCCTTGTCTTGCCTCCAACCCAATGCAATGAGGATTTTGCCCCATTGCTTCCCTGATACAACTCGTATTAAAGTCACAAACAACCACAAAGCCCTCAGCTTACTTGACAGAGCTGCTGTTTCTTGAAACAAGGTTTTCTGTTTTATGACAGGAGGTTTCCTCCTGTTTTCTCCATTCTCTTTCGTCTTGTTGACTGGCTTTTCTTCTACCAAACCTCTAAGGGCTTTCATGCCTCCAGGGCTCTGCTTTTGACTCTCTTCTGATCTTTATCCAGATTCTCTTCCTAGCTAATCTCCTTCAATCCCTTGACTTTAAACAATGTAAACACATTCTGCACATTCTAACAATTCAACTTTACATCAGCAGTCTTGGTTTCTCCCTGAACACCACACTCAAGCATCCAACCACGTATTTGACATTTTCTTATGGCTGTCTAAAATTATCTCACACTTAACATAGCCAAAAGAACGTCTGATCCCTCAGTCCACATCTTCCTAGATACACAGGGACTTACTCATCTGCCTCTTTTCAACAGACGGCACCAACATCCACTCAGTTCTTCAGGTCAAAAATTCTATAGGACATCCTCAATTCCTCTCCTTGCCTCCTATTCCATATCTAATCCATCTGCAAGTCCCACGAGCTCTATGTCCAAAACTTATCCTGACTCTGACCACCCCTCACCAGTCCTTTACCACCACCTCATCATCCTCTCTCACTAAATTTCTACAACAGCTTTTAACTACAGTCAGTTCTACAAATAGCAGAAAGATCAGTTACCATATTGCTTGTCACTCTTTGATAAATTTCCATTGCATCCACATCAAAATATAAATTTCTTACCAAAGTCGAAAGGCTCTGTATGATCTGTCCTCTGCTTACTCCTTTGACATTATCTCCCTTACTCTTCTCCTCAGTCCTTTCATATGAACCACACCAGCCTTATTTCCAAGCCTCACCCATTTCAAGTTCAATTCTGTTTCAGGGACTCTGTACTTTGTGTTCCTTCTAGTTGGAAGTGTCTTCCCCAGATCTTCATGGGCCCGACCTCCTCTCATAATTCAAATGTCACCTGCTCACAGAGGCCTTTCCTGAACACCTCAGCCAAAGAAGAACCTCCTGCCCCATCACTGTCTATCTCATTTCCCCCATTTTATGTTCTTCATAGCATTTACCAGTAACTGAAATTATTCTACTAACCCATTTGCCTGTTTACCGTTCAAATCGCCCCACTGTAACATCCACTCCTTGAGGCAACGACTTTGATTTCTTTGCTCTTGTGTCCCCAAGTACTTGGTGTACAGCAGGTACCTAGTCAGTATTTACTGACTTACTCACCGACTCGAGAATCCTCTGAAAACCCTTTAATTCCAATCCTCCTTAGGCTTTGTTGTACATCACTTCCTGTCCTTGAGTAGATGACACAAATTGTTACCTTCTTTTAATTATCTTCTTTAATTTGTGCCAGTCTGAGTTTCTCATCTTTGTAGCCAGTCTTGATAAAGTTGTGGAAATGATGTCATATCCTGAATTTGGACATTAATTAAAGATCCCTAATAGTAAGGCTGAGAACGTGGGGTACAAAATAATGTGCAGGGCTAGCAGCCCCCCTTTGTCTATGCCAACCCTTGTTTTCCTGATACAGGCATACTATATGACTTCCAAAGCCTACCTGAGGAGCTAGGCATGATACCTCCATAGATTACACCTCCTTTCTGCTGCTAAATAATTCTCCCCAGGAGGGCAAATGAAACCTGAGAGATGGATAAACTAGCTCTTAACTTGCCAAGAGCATTGAACATAAAGCAGGTTTAAGATTTTATCTAGTCATTAATGCAAGGCACCATGAAAACAGCACCGGCCTCAGAGTCCAAGACCCGAGCTTGAGCTCCGGGCTGCCCCTACTTAGTTGCATTAGCTTGGCAGGGGACTTAGCTCTTTTCTTGTCTATAAAATAAGGATGTTGGACCAGCTGACCACAATGCTCTCTATGATTACTATCCAGCTGTGTACCTGCTTCTTTTTTGTTGGTTCCCTTCTCACTTTCCTAAGAGAATCAAAGTTCTGCAAAAGTAGCTGGCTAAGTTTCACGTGCAGCACACTTCTGCTCCCATAGACGTGCACGTGGCTCCCCCCACAGAGACACACGTTGATGACCAGTTCACACCTGTCTGGTTGGACACACATAGTGGCAAGCTGGAGTTTTATTGGGTTTTTTGCACTGAAGGATAGCAGGCCTCCTATTCCTTTCAGCTCAAGGGTGGTTTTGTTTGCTTGTTTAGCTGGACGAAAAACACACATTTATTCAGGTGCTCAGTTATGAAGTGAAATGTGGCTCCACACAACCAGATCGCGGGCAGTGAACTTCAGACGGTAAGCTGTAAACCCCCACACACTCAGGCTAAGCAAGCCAGCTTCTTACCAGAGGTTTTCAGAGCGGAGGTGAAATGCAGACTGCAAAATGCCGGGCTGTGTCTATCTTCAGCAACACATACGCACATGTTCCAACTGATGGTATGATGACTGCAGGTTAAACTGAATCTCCCAGCAAATGAATCTCTGGGTATGAAGCCTTAATGGACAAACAGCTAAGCCGGTTTTCATCTCCTTGGACCTCTCTGCATTTTTCTAGGCTTCCCATGAGATGGGGGCAGGGGGCTGACAGGGAGTAAGACAGATCTTAGTAGGTCGCTCCCTGCCCACACTGCCCTGGTGTACAGCCCCTAAGTGAGCGCCCACATCTTGATTTAGAATACCATCCTCCAAGGAAGAGGACCAGGGCTCTTTAGAGAAAGGGCTGATTCCAGGACTGAGGCAGGAAATGTATAAGGTGAGGCCAGAGCTTCTCCAAGAACCAGAAGTAAGAAAATCTTCCAATAAAATTAAAAACCACAATGATGGGAGTATGTCAACACGTGAAAGAGTTCCCAAAGGCCAAACTGGAACAATTTGAGCAATAAAGTAGTATCGATTTATAACCCCCAAAATGAAATTATATCCACAAGTCCATATTGATGTGAATACACGACTAACTAAACAAGTAAGTGGGGGAGAGTGGACAAATTTCTCTGGCAAAATTCCAAATAACGCCCCACTTTTTAAAGTAAAGGCTGCTTAGAGTGTCTTCCTTCCAAAAAGTACGGGAAGGAAAAAAAGAGTAATTCTGCAATGGAGAAACCTGACTCACACCAACACACACACACACACACACACACACACACAGTACCTCAGCCAGGTGGTCAAGGCTCACACCAACAGTGAGAAGTCATGGTAACTGTGTGAGGAGAACAGGACTTTATCTCTATGGTCTTTATCCCCAAAATCCGCAACCCCAGTGAAATCATGAGAAGCATATAAGACCAATTCCATTTACAGGACAATCTTCAAAATACCTGACCACTACTTCTCAAAACTGTCAAGGTCATCAAAAACAAGGAAAGTTTGAGAAGCTATCACAACCAAAAGGAGTCTAAAGGAAAACATGCCAACTAAACGTCCTGTGGTATCCTGGATGGGATCCTAGAGCAGGAAAAGGACGGCGTGGGGAAACAGGAAATCTGAATAAAGTGAAGTATGGACATTAGTTTGTGACCATGTATCAGTGCTGGTTCATGAAATGTCACTAACACACTACACTAATGTGAGACGTTAATAACAAAGAAAATTGGGTATGGGGTATATGAGAGATCTCTACTACCTTTGCAATTTTTCTCTACGTCAAAAACAATTCTAAAATTAAGTGCTTATTTTCAGAGGAAAAAAAAACCCTGCTGATTGCAAGTAAGTTTAAAAAAATAAATGTATAGAACTCTTTCTTCTTTGACAATGACTTCTTTCATATCTGCTATCCTGGTTACCAAGTACCTGAAAGTTACATTCGTATCTTTTCCAATAATTCTTTCTCTCTCACTCTGTAGCACACCACTGTATTACATAATGAGAATGTGATTTTTTTTCTTAAAACTGAATTCTTCTCTCCTCTCCTTTATTGCTGAAATCTGAAGAACACATCATTTGCTCTAGTATTAATGTGATTCCATTTGTAAAATCTGACAGTAATCTGAATGTACAACATCTCTTTCAACACCAACTCTCTGGTGCTTCTCACAGTCATTTACAAAGATTCCTCCACTTCAGCTCCTGATTGATTTTCCAGTGTGTTCCCTCCACCAGTAGTTCAGAATCTCTCTTGGCCCTCCTTAAACATTACGAAGAATTGAAGTCCTTTATTTCTTCTAATTGCCATGAGTAGAAAGGTCAGTTCTCAATAATAAACATGGCCTGTGTAGTTAAGGATTTCTCCTGCTGGAAAAAGGTACAGATAAAACCATTCTTCTGTGAGAATGGAGAGAAAGGAAGACCTGGCTTTTGTCTTTTCTCAATCATTCAATCCCTGACATTCAGCATATTTCTGAAACCCCTCTAGGACTAGTCTAAGATTATCCTCTAGTATTTGCTAACTTTCAAGAAGAATGACCATTAAACTCCTATTACAAATTATCCAGGCAAAGTTATATTTCAAAAATTTCCTCCTAAATTTTACCTCTGCAAGGAGAAATTTTTCACACATATGGTATACAAGCATGCATGAGAGTGAGGAAAGGTATGTGTTAATGAATACTGGCAAATCAAACCCTCCGTGCCCTTCAAAATCTCCCAACAAGCCTGAGATAATACCACTAAACTATTCGCCATTAGAATCATTTCTTTAGTTTAAATGATTTCCCTAACCTGGGATCCCCAATTTTCCTAGGGTCCTAAAGATTTTTTTAATATCAAAATTCTCTTTGTATATCATATATTTATCTGAAATATAGATGCATGGGCTAAAATACCAAGTTTCTTCCCTAGTGACTGTAGTCATATCACCTCAGGGTGCTGATACTTAAATCAAGTTAAATGGAAACTTTAATTAACAGGAAAACATATCCTTGGTTATGTCTGTTCAGAAGACAAAATTCTTAAAAAAAAAAAGTTGGTATCAATGGAAGAAAAATGTAAGAGAGACTGCTGGTGGTAGAAAGATTGGAAACTGAGCTACAGTCTTTAAATAGATAGACTCTGGCCTTTAGAAAGTCCCTTAAAATGTATAGAATTGGGGAACTGAAGCAGAGTCCCTCAGTTCTCCTCTAAGTTTCTCTCCTGAGCATTAATTTAATAGACTGATGAGTTTCTACCTCCAGCAAGGGAAGAGGAAGGATTGGATCCAAATTAGATACTTGTCCAGGTCAAGCCCCAACATCTAGAAAACCAGTATGGCAACTCCTGCAAGCAGATGGAAAAGAAATGGGGAGAAGTGAGACACCAAGAGACCAGGGTGAGGGCAGCATGAGGATAGACTTAGGGCATCGTGACTCCTTGAACAAATAGCAAGTACAGGACAGCTGAAAGAAGGTAGAGGAATGACAGGAAACTGATTGAGGATGTAACAGCTTTTCCATGCACACATAAAATCGCCCCTAAACACATTTAAATCTTCACAAGCTTGGCCATACTTCTATTTTGTTCTAAAATGTTAGTTATTTCTGTCAAGTGAGTCTTATCATTCTATGCCTACTTTTGGCCTGGAAAAAGCTTTGGAATCACGCAGTTATCCAAAATGCCTTCCTAAGGTTACAGGGACAGAATAAAAAGCATGAAATCCAGAATTGGTAAAAAAAAAAAAAAATCTCAACAAAGAAGTCAAAAATCTTAGAATACAACTTTGTTGAGGTTTTACCCAGCTTTTCAAGCACTACCCGAATGCTAGGTTTTCTAACTCTAGCTACTATTAAATTGCTGTCATTCATAATCCTCCATAGAAAAACAGCTGCTTAATGCTTACTCTACAACAAAGGAAAGCTTAATCTCATGTACCTTTTTCCTCCCAGAGTGCTTTCCTCACTCCCTTTTCCATCTGTCAACATTGGATTCATCTTTGAGTCCAACATGAGTCCCACACAGCAAAGTATAGCCTATAGAAGAACGGTAGCCTCGGCTGGAAATTTCCTTTCCTCCCACAAAGTCTTAGAAAATGTGTGTACGTGTACCACTGATTCGGTATGTACAAATCAAACCTTTACTGAGTCCTTAATATGTGCACAGAACTGCCAGGGATTTTCTTTGAGAGTCGTAGTCCCAAAGTAAGGGCTCTGAGAAGTCCTAAAGCAAAACCTGTACCATTTGGTGTGTCCCAATGTTTTTAAAATTGATCTTGCAATCCTGCCCTGGGTATCATACACCCATGAATATCACACAAAAACACTTGTCTTCTGCAGTGTTTTTAACCTGACCCTGGCTTCTATATGTGCTGAATTTGTACTGATATATATAGTTATAAACCCTGTGTCATCCAACTCCAAGCCACACTAAAAGTCTTTAACGCAAAGGGCTTCTCTAAGACTGAGTTCAGGGACCAGGCTTTGTTCACTGCTGTCCTACTCGGTACCCATCGAGTGCTAGGCACATAGCAGGAACTCACCGAGTATGACTGGGGAAAAGGGAGGCAGAGGGAGAGAGCATCACAGAAGATAAGCAGCACTGACCCATTGCCTGTTTTACATCAAGTGCTGAGCTGGAAGCTTCACGTGGATTATTTTATTTAATCTTTGCAACAAGTCCATAAAATCAATATTTTTATCCTCATTTTATAGAAGAGAAAACGAGCTCAGAAAGGTTAAGTAATTTTTCCAGAGCTCACATAACTAATGACTACTGGAGTCAGGATATTACTGTTTTATATATTGAGGCTCTAGAGTATTTCATTTGAAAAATGTTTTGCTGCATTGAAAACCCAAGTCTATAAAGGAAATAGTTTAGTTAAAAAAAAAAAAAGAAAGAACATTGAAATATTACTAAACTGGTTTCTGATCAACAAAAGGTTTTTTTTTCACTTTAATTAAAAATTAAAGTCACCATCTAATAAAACATTCTGTGTAGCCCTTCCAAGAATTTTGAAAAATAAATCTCTATCTGACATTCATCCTTTTAGAATTGCTTTAGGGTTTAAAATAAGTGCATTAGACTTGTCAAATACATATATCATTTGAAAGTAAAATATTAAGTGAAGAAAAGACCTTTTATTTAGCGTGTAATGTTTACCAGCTGCTGCAGGGCCCAAGGAAAACATTTAATTGAATGTCTAAAAATATTTTTATAACACTTCAATTTTAGGTTTACATTCAAGGCAACCAAGGTATTCTTTCTTACTTTAAATTTTAAATTTGCCACCATGGGGATGAAAACAAGTTTTAATTTTGCAAGTTTCATCTAAAACTGTCATTACAGAAAAGCAAAATGACGCTTTATTTTATGACTAAAGGATGTGTCCTAAAAGAACTAGTGGCCATATATTTGGCCATATTTTTAAGGCTGTGTAAGATCTAACAGCTGCTGTTATGTAACCACTATTTTGTTCATTTAGACAATAAATATCTGAGTGTCTCTGAAACGCATGGCACTGTACTAGGCACCTGGTGATCAAACAACATCCCAGCTTTCAAAAGGCTTATGTTCTGGGTGAGGCTAGGGAACAAGTAACCACATGAACAACATAATTTCTGGTAGTGGTATGATCTCTAAAAATAACACAGCACAGAACAAGGAGACATGATTGAGCACATAGGGGTAGGTGGTGTGAGGTGTAGGTGGTGTTGCTGTCAACAGCAGCTCCAGGAGTTTGCTCCAGGCAAAGGCCCTCAGCCAGAAGGGTGATTGTCAAATTCAAGGACAGCGGTAAGGCCCCCATGGCCAGAATGGAGTGAAGGGAGCGGGAATGAAAGATGAGGTCAGAGAGAAAGGCAGGGACAAGGAAGATGTGTGGCTTTATTCTCAGCAGGGGAATGAAGTACTGGGATTTAGCTGTTCAAAGATCACTATGGACCTGCTCTAGAGAATAGGGGGCACGGAGGTGGGGCAGGTAGGCTGCATCACAGCTCTGGAAGAGCTGTTTGGAGAGGACAGCTAAGAAGACAGCGGGAGGAAGATGTGTCAGAGGGTACACTGTGGAAACAGAGTAAGAAGTCTTGTTGGTGGATTGCATACAGTGGGGTAAAGGAAAGAGGGGATTAAAAAGTAAGCCAGATAGAGAAAGAAAAATACAATATGATACCACTTATATGTGGAATCTAAAAAAATGACACAAATGAGCTTATTTACAAAACAGACTCACAGACACAGAAAACAAACGCATGGTTACCAGAGAGGAAAGGGGGTCAGGAGAGATAAATTGGGAGTTCAAGATTTGCAGATACTAACTACTATATATAAAATAGATCAACAGCAAGGTCCTACTATATAGTCCAGGGAACTATATTTAATACCCTGTAATAGGCTATAATGAAAAGGAATATGAAAAGGAATATATATGTACAACTGAATCACCATGCTGTACACCAGAAACTAACACAACATTGTAAACTGACTATACTTCTATTAAAAAAAAAAAAAAAGTGATTCCTAGGCTTCTGACTTGAGCAGCCTAAGGCAAAACCAGTCCATCTCCTGCAGTGGGAACTAGTCCCTACATGAGTTTACCTGCAGAACGCTTTCTTCTGCTGTGCTTCCTAACAAGTCACAAAACACCAGTGTCTGTGAAGCACGGAAGGAGGGTGTTCTTGAAGTCTACCCAGGTATCGATTCATCCTCGCCTCGGAGTCTGAACTTGCTCCCATCCCCTGAGGAAAACTGCAACACAAAGTCAGCGCTGCCTGCATGGATTTTAACTTTCTAGTGACTGACTGAACCAACAGGTACAGGAAAGGTAAATGGGCAGTTGCCCCAATATAAACAAGTTTTGAATCTGATAGCATTTTAATGTGACTATTTTTACTAAGATGGCAATTCCAAGTCATACTGGACAATTAACCCCTTACTAAATAATAATGACTTATTTTTGTTTGTTTTCTTTGATTATATTTAGAACATAGTGTATTAAAATATAGAGTCAAAGCAATTTCTAAAGTCATTTGAAAGAATTCTTCTCTCAGTGTGGTTATGTCAGTAATTTTCTGTAACATTATGTTAGTTTCAGGTGTACAATATTTGCATATTGGCTGAAGTATAATATTTATATATAGTGTGAATCAGTGTGAATCACAGTAAATCTAATTAACATCCATTACCCACACACATTTACCAAAAAAAATTTTTTTCTTGTGAGAACTTTTAAGATTTACACTCTTAGCAACTTTCAAACATGTATACAGTGCTGTTAACTATAGTCACCAACTACATATCTCCATGACTTATTTCTTTTATAATTGCAAGTCTCTACCTTTTGACCTCCTTGATCCATTTTAACCAGTTCCGACTCCAGCAACCACCAATCTGTTCACTCTACCTATGACCTTGGTGCTTTGTTTTTTTTTTTTTAGATTTCACATGTAAGTGAGATCATACAGTATTTGTCTTTCTCTGACTTGTTTAGCATAACGCCCCTCAAAGTCTACCCATTTTGTCACAAATAGTAATATTTCATTCTTTTTTATGACAATAAATTCCATTCTATATACACACCACAGTTTCTTTATCCATTTGTCTATCAAAGGACACTTATGTTGTCTCCATATCTTGGCTATTGTAAATACTGCTGCAATGAACAGAAAAATACATATATCTTTTTGAATTAGTGTTTTCATTTTCTTCGGATAAATACCCAGGAGTGGAATTGCTGGATCATATATGGTAGTTTTATTTTTAAGGTTTTTAGAAGCCTCCACACTGTTTTCCATAGTGGCTGCACCAATTTAAATTCCCAACAAAAGTGCATAAGTGTTCCCTTTTTTCCACATCCTTGCCAGTGTTTATTATTTGTCTTTCTGAGATTAGCCATTCTGACAGGTATGAGATGATATCTCGTTGTGGTTTTGATTTGCATTTCTCTGATGACAAGTGATGCTGAGTATCTTTTCACGTGCCTTTAGGCCATCTATAGGTCTTCATGAAAATGTCTATTTAGATGGTCTATCCATTTTTTTAAATTAGGTTGTTTGGCTTGTTGCAATTGAGTTGTATGAGTTCTTTACATATTTTGGATATTAACCCCTTACCACAGATATGATATGCAAATATTTTTTTCCATTCAGTAGACTGTCTTTTTCTTTTGTTGATGATATGACCACCATTTACAAAGCCCTTGCTATGTTATATGCACCATCGGAAGAGCAGTACATAGATCAGAGCATTTAACAGCATTTCACTTCTGGGAAGGAGGGACCACTGCATTAATTTCACAGAGAGGGACGAAACCTGAAGTCACAGAAGCAAAAGGGCCAAGCGTCTGTCTATGCTTAATTCTGGGTTCATTTTTCACCAAAATTTAGCTTCTAGAGCTCCAGAGTTCAAAGCAAACTTTTCCATCAAACAAATAGCAAGGGGAGATAAGAAAGAAAAAGGTGAATAATAATTTTATCCAGTCCATTGAGAGTTAAGTTAATTATTCCAAATCTCCTTTTCTTCTAAATTTAGCCTAACTGCTGAAAATAATACAAACATCTAAAGATGCTAAGAAAATCCAACAAGAAAGTGAGAATTTTGTTTGTTTGTTTCAGGATGCTAGTTAGCTCTCCAGCCTAGGTAAATTTTATTTAAAGCTTGGGGGGGAAAAAAGGTGTGAAACACTGAAAGAAAACATTGAAGGGGGTGGAATAATGAGAGAAATAACTGTTTCAAAGAGTATCCAGAGGTCACAGAGCAAAAGAAATTATCAGGACTTGCTGTGAATGTGAACTGGCATGTCCCAGGGAAGGCCAGCCGCCGGAGAGGGCTCTGGGCATCCGGCAGGGAGCACCTTGCACAAGACACCCTTCCACCTGAAGTCGGTCTTCTAACAGTTAATTAGGGCCCTTCACCAAACTCTGCCCTCCAGGGGAATCTCAGAGATCCACAGTTCCAACAGTGTGCCTATTTCAACTATCTATAGTACACAGGACAAAGAGCATGGCTCAGGATTACTAAGAGGACCTGAGGTTTCCCTGTGGGTGGAGGAACAATACATGGGAACGAGGTCCACCATGGTCAGCCCCCACATCTAAATTAAAAGTTACATCAGCATCTCTTATATGTCACCCCAACTGCATCTTCAGGATAAAGGAAAGAGGAGCCAAAAGGAGTAAAAAGAACACCAGCTTTTTGTTCCTTCATTGTTCTATGTTCTGTGGGGGGTTTTGTTTTCATTTTTGTTTTTAGGTTTTGTTTTGGCAACAAAAGCAACTAGCACTGAAGACAGCTGAAAATTACAGACTTTACTTTTTAGTTGCTTAAAAAAACAAATGCTGAATCTTAGATGCCTTTGTCAACCAGGTTGCTAGGAAAGCACTTCTGATCTTTTTGAGTGAATCCTTTGGTTAGACTAATTCAATTAAACTAGTATTTATTTAGTGCCACTCTGTGCCAACTACAGACACAGTGGATATGATGATCCCAGTCTCTCTCTGTGGGAAGGGGAGGGGGAATGTATACATACACAAAATCATGGCCCATCCTTCCTCCATTTGTGTCTGACTCATTCTCTAAGGTTACTTTGAAATCCAATCTTTCTCTCCCAGGTACTCAAGCCACTTACTTAACATGATCTAATTTGCACACTTAATAAGATGTTCTCTAGTCCACCATCCAAATCAAAGTATGAAATAGGACTGGGACAGTGTGACCTTATGCAGTGCCACATAGCATCCTGGAGGCATTCAAATCATAGCTACAGGCTCAAGTTCACGGGCTCTGATTTCCAACAAAGAGTTGTTGAAATTCAGAATGTTCCAATTCCCGGGGAAACTGAACAGAAACTGTGTAACGTGGACCCACGTCTCCCTGAATGTCTACTGAAATTTGTCGCCTGGGACTGACTGAGATGGGGGTCAGAGGCTTAGCTGGTCCCTGTGCCACCTCACCTGCACAAGAGACCCATGCTGGCAGAAAAAAACAAAATGCCAAGATAAAGAGTGAGCACGCGTTTATAGCTATGAGCATTTAAAGACTTGACACACGCCTGCTGGTATAGTCCAAGATCAGCCAGCAATTTGCTTTCTGAGTCTTTATATTGCAAGCCTTTATCACCTGCTTTGAATATGCACTATCCAGATATGCAAATTGGTCACTGTCTATTAACCAAGGGCATTATAAATCACTCCTTCAGAAAATCTTAATTTTAATTAAAATTAGACCTACAGCCTCACAGGTCTCCAGTGCATTTCCTGAAGCCACGGGTGTTGTTTTCTCTCGGATGCTTACAAAGGGTCTTGGGAAAGCCTGGCGAAGCTTCTTTTGGTCTGAAGTGCTTTTGTTCCATTTTGTTTTGCATTTTCTTTCATGAACCTGAGATAATCAAGTGTTTGGCTCGGCGCTTACAAAAAAGAGCTTTAGAAAATTACACAAAAGTAAAGCATTAGAAATGTTATACTGAATCCCTAGTAGGAAGAAAATCTAGCAAAATATTCTAATGTAATAAAAGTTGTTCGACGACACTAAAGTCATAGCAGAAAAAAGGGCATTCCTCCTGCAATCTAAAGAAGACAAGTGCCATTTTCACCCACAGCATCAGTATTTCCATCTTCCTGATGGCCACTGTTGAGCATTTGCTCTCCCCCGGGCACAGAGCTTTGTGCCTGTATATATCAGCTCACTTGTTTCTCCCAATAAACCTGTGAGGCAGGCACTCCTCTCCCAACTTACAGAAGAGAACAACTGAAACTCAGGGGGGATAAGCAAATTGCCCACAGGGAAACAATGCAGGGAAGCAGACAGACCCCAGGCTGCTTCACTCCAAAGCATGTAATAACCACAAGGAAAACCACAAGCAGGTATCAAGCTGCCATAAGCAATGGAGGTTGAGTACACCTGGTAGGAAAAAGGGAAAGCATCTAACTCCACTTCTCTTGAGGAGCTTGTACACTTAGGACAGAGATCATCTCAGAACGTGTCCCCCAGATCAAAGGTGAATTTCCAGCCCCCGGGGTGACCCAGAACAATACCCACCTTGGCCCTTGGATTGAACCACATTGGCCCTTAGAGATGTTTATCTTCCACATTTCCCTTTGGCATTATTAACTTAGCTGGAATGCTAATAAGCCACCTTGGAAATACGTACTCAGTTTATTTATCGGTATGTGCTGTGGTGTTGAGCTTATGGGTCACTATTTCATCTGGTTCTCGTTTAGGGAGACCCAGGACAAAAATTTTTTCTCAGGTTTTGATGCCTGGAAGAACATGCCTCTCTTAAGCAATAGATATGTTTCTGTGACTCTTGTGAGCTTTATGACCGATCATGTTTCCCTTTTTGCTTTGACAGCTAGGAAGCTTAAGACCAGCTGACTGCAAAATGGTGCACAGAACACTGGGCTATGCCTCAGGTGCTAAAAATTTCCCAAGCTTAATTTCAAACCCTAACCTTTTCCTTTCCCCTTTTACTTCATTAATTTTTTAATTTTTTTCTCCTTTGGTATTTTACTGCAGATATGTAGGTAATGTTTTTGAAACTGTATTCAGGGTACAGGTGTTCACCCATTCATCTATTCTGTGGGTAACAGAATCTCTGTACTTGCATCTGAAACAGACCAGCAGTCCCCGGACAGGGAAGACACCTCACTCATCTCTGTCTCTTTAGTACAAACCCTAGACATAGCGTATCAGCAGCACTTATTAAACACTTATTGAATCGAAGTGAACTTTGAAATATCCCCAGAGAATCTCTGGAAGAGTCTGAAAAACTCTTTAGAATTTTAAACTACTGTCTCCGGACTTCAGTCCCCATTAGATGAGGGAGCATTTTGTTTATACTCGAGTCTTGTCCTAAGTGGAGAGAGAGAGGATTCTGCTCTACTAGTGCTGATGTCTGAAATGCCAGTGCCCCAGCAGAGTGTCCATAACCCAGTTCCCTGATACACCAGCCCTACCGGAGCATCCCACATATCACAGGAGCTTAGTAAATGTTTGCTGAATCAGTACTGAAAACTGAGGTTCTTGTTATCTTCTGTATGCGGAAGTGAGGAAATGCTTTCTTCTGGCCCCTCTCTTTGGCTCCCCTCAATACTCTATGTTGAGTAAGTGGGGCATTGCATAAGGCTAAAAACTAAGTTCCTGGGGCTCAGACAGACTGGTTTCAAATCCTGGTTCTGCCACTAACCAGCTTTGCAACCTCACCTCTTCTAAAGAAGCAAGTTATCCCAGCCTCCATCACTCACCTTTTAATGGTGAGTAATCATAAAACTTACTCGTGGGATTATTGTAAAGATTTAATGATACTGCAATGCAGTTGGCCCGACACCTTGTAGCTTGTGAGTGCTCAGTAAATGGGGGCTGTCTTGCCCATTTTCTTATATTTGTTACAAATTCAAACAACCTTACTTGTTTTCTTATATTTGTTCCAAATTACAACATCGGACGTCTGCCCTTAGGGAACTGAACTGTGGGTAACACGCTTGTGACCAAAACACCATCTATTTCAATCTCTGACAGCACTGTCGCCTTGCTCAGTCCACCCTCCTTCCCCCAATCCAGGATCACATTAGTTCCGCCCTCTTCCCTGCAATGGAGAGTTGTTGTTGGGCGGAGACAAGGAGGGAGCAGGGCTCATTAACAGATGACTTCAAAATCCTCTTAACATAGTAGGAATAATTGAAAAATGACAGAGCTTCTCAACTATTTCAAAGAGATATTGAGAAATGGGATTTGAATTTAAAGCAAGCATCATTAAAAAGATGGAAATATTTGGGAGCCTCGTGGCTGACTTCTGAGGATTACAATTAGAAAAACACTCTTTCAGTGAAGCATGGACTGAATGTATGAGTTAGAGATAATGTTTTGCTTTGAAAGATAAATCTCTTCAAAGTGATGACAATATAAAACTATGTTTGCATTTAATTTAGTGTTTATGAAAGACATCGTACACTCACCTACATAAAACTCAAGCTCACAGGCCTACGAGTCGGTGATTCGTATAACCTCCCACTGAAGCCTTGTCCTCAAGTCACCACAAACCCATCTGGTCCTCTGTATGCAGGGGAAAGAGAATGACATTAGCATTATGTCTACACAAAGACCAACTGCGCATTTAGAGACAGGATGGAGAAACCGCTGAATGCACAATTACCCAGTGGGCTTGGGCCTCCTCAAACACAGAAATGTGCTTCCCTGGGAACTCTGACTTCAAGGTCACGAGCACCATGGCTGGGGGGTGCTCTGCAGCTATCCATGTTGGGGAACAAAGAACTCACGTTCAGACTCTTCGGGTCCATCTCTGTGTTAAATATCCAAGTGGAGTGCTTTGTCTACCTGTCCCCTAACCCCACTCTCCCGAACAGAGGCCTCTCCTCTGGGCTTAGAAACAATGCAGCTATTGTTGTTTTCCGCCCTTTAAGTGGGCAACCAAATGGCAACCCAGTGGCACCACACCCTGTACTCAGGAACACGAGGGCCCCTTACGGAGCTGGCCGTGCTCCTCCCGACAGTGAGCTCGTCAGCACTGATGGCTCATCTCTGAGTACTGACACCTCTGTTCTCCCGGACTGCACAGTGGTTAAGCGCATGGGTTTGGAGCCCAACTGCCTGGGTTGGAATCACTGTGTGACCTTGGGTAAGTCTCCACATCTCAGTTTCTCTATCTGTAGAAAGGGAATAACCATGGGACTTCAGAGAGCTATTGTGATGATTAAATAATTCATATGTGTAGAAGGGAAGAAATCCAGAGTGCTGGGGGGGGGTAGCACAAAAACCCACGTAAGAGAGCATTTAACAGTTAGATGTTGAAGAATAGTTTTTCTAATACTGAAACAGTAATAAGAATATATTTATAAAACACAAAAAACATTATCTAACTTAGTTCCAACTAATGGGGTATTTTGTCTTCTCCTCTTGGTTGGTAGCTAAAAGCAGTGTAATTATCCCTTCCACTCCCAGCCAAGCCAACTATGGGGACATAACCAACTATGACCTTATGGAGCAGAAATAGTAGGGCAGGAGGAAGAAGGCCAGAGGATGGGCAGGAGCTTCATTTCCTACGTTCAAGGGATGATGTCTTCACCCATTCAGGCTTCTATTAAAAAACAGTAATACCATAGACTAGATGGCTTAAACAGCAAACATTAATCACAATTCTGAAGGCTGGGAAGTCTAATAAAGATACCAGCAGACTGAGTATCTGATAAGAACCCACTTCCTGGTACAGACGGCTATCTTCTTGCTGTGTCCTCACAAGGCAGAAGGGGTGAGAGAGCTCTGTGAGATCTCCTTATAAAGGCACTAATCCCCTTCAAGAGGGCTCCAATCTCATGACCTAATCACCTCCCAAGGGCCCCACCTCCTAATATCATCACACTGGGGATTAAGCTTCAACATAGGAATCTGGGGGGACGTATATATTCAGTACATAGCATTCCAACCTTAGACTCCCAATATGTATTCCCTTCTCACATGCAAAATACATTTAACTCACAACCTCCAAAGTCTGAACTTGTCCCAGCATCAACTCTAGGTCTAAAGCCCAAAGTCTCACCTAAACATCACCTAAATCAGATACAGGCGAGACTCAAAGTTTGATTTATCCTGAGGAAAAATTCCTTTCCGGTTGTGAAACTTTGAAACCAAACAAGGTATGTGCTTCCAAAATACAATGGTGGGACAGACATTCTCATTCCAAAATGGAGAAATAGGGAAGAAAAATGGAGTCGAAAACCTAACAGAGCAAATTTCATTAGACCTGAAGGCTAAAGAATAATCCTCTTTGACTTGATGCTCTGCCTTCCAAACGCACTGGAATGGCATCGTTGTCCCCACAGCTTGGAAGGAGGCTGCCTGTGACAGCTGTCTGCAGTGACGCTGCCCACATCACAGCTTCCAGGGCAGCCAATGCCACAGCTCTCTGCAGGGACCCCACCCCAAGGCACTGTACCTTCAAGTTCACTAATCTCTTCCTTTTTCAATATTCAATCTATTTATCCTATCCACTGTATTTTTCATCTTACACATTCCATTTTTCTCTCCAGAGGTTTTGTATGGTTCTTTTATCTCATCTTCTATGTCTCTACTTAACATATGCAATATTTCCTCTTTCTTCTTGAAAATAAGAAATACAGTTATTGCAATCATTTCAATGTCTTTGTTACTAATTCTATCATCTATGTCATTTATGGGCATGTTTCTACCAACTAATTTTTCTTTTTTTTTTTTTAAATTTTTCTTCTTATATGAGTCATATTTTCCTGTTCCTCTGTATGCCTGGTAATTTTTTTACTGGATGCCAGATACGATGAATTTTTCTTTGTTGAGTACTGGATATTTTTGTATTCCCATATTTTCACACTTTATTCTGGGATGCCGTCATATCATTGGAAAGAGTTTAACTGTTTTTTGAGGTTTGCTGTTAAGATTTCTTATGTTGGATTCAGTAGTTTTGTTTAGGTCTAAGTGTGTCCCACAACTGAGGCAATATTCTCAATACTCTTATTTCTCTGATGTAAATTATGACATTTTCCACCTTTAGCCAGTAGGAATAGTAACTGTTCCCATCTCTGGATAAGCTCCATGAAATGTTCCCTCTGCTCCTTTTTGGTGGTTCTTTCTCCAGACTTGGGTAGCTTCCCACAAGCACCTGCTGATCAGGAGTCTTTGAAGACTTGAGGAGGACTGATCTCTAGATCTGTCCAGCTCTCTCCTCACTGTACTTTGTCCTCTGCACTGGAGCCACACTGACTTCCCCAGACCCCAAACTCCACCTCTTCAAACCATGGAGATCACTGCACTCCCTGGGTTCCTCCTCCCTCCCCTGCAGCCTGGAACTCATGTGAGGCACAAGGCTGGAGAAATAGTATGGTTCACCCTGCTTTGTTTTCCCACCCTCCGAGATCAATGTCCTGAGTTGTCTGATAAACAATTTTCTGAAAAACCTTTGCTTCATATATTTCATCTAGCTTTCAAGTGGGAGGATACACCCAGTCTGTATTATTCCTTCCTGCCTAGAAGGACATTTCTGAAAGGGAGAAATTGGCTCCCTACTTTTTATTTCTGCTTCATTATCATAAATTCAAGTTACATTAAGTGCTTTTTCTCTTACAAAAAAAAAATGAAAGATTGGATTAAGCTGGGAAATACAACCCTCAGAAGATTAACTCAATTTTTATTTTTATAAATTAGAAGCCCAGGTTATATTTTGAAAGTACCTTTTATTTGCAGTTCTGATTTTTTAAGTTGTCCTTATTTTCACTAATTTAAATCACCATGGGATACAGTTAACATTCTACAATATTTCCAGTACATTTATATTGTATTTTTAATATATTCTCATGGAATTTTCAAACTGGAAAAAGTCTTAGCCATCCTGTAATGAATTCTCTTACTTCTCTGCATGACAAGTAGACCAAGAGAGGCTTTTTTTTTTTTTTTTGCAACATAACACAGTTACCCAGGGGCAGAATAAAAACCAGAATCTATTTCTTTCATTAAATCACCGATGTACTAAGCAATCAACGAGGGAGTCCAAATGAGTGCCAGGCACTGCTCTAGACATTGCTTGCAAAGCTATTTTCTTCCTTACACTAGTGGGGCTCACAGTATGATAGTGGTGACAGTCATGTAACAGATAATTAGGATGCAATGTGGAAAATGCAACCACGGAGGCATGCGCAGGACACAACAAGAATAGGATGGGCGTGATTTTGCTGTTGTTGCTGTTATCGAAGCTACAACTATATTTTTCCCCTTAATAGCATGCACCAAGCTTTATTAAACTTTGTGTTAAAGTGTTGTGTGCCTACAGAAAAGTGTATCCACCATTTTCATAAAATGAATTTATCACGTGATCAGCACTAAAATCAAGAAACAGAATATTTGGTAATCCCGCCTGGGAACGTGGAGTAATTCCTCCCCGGAGGGGCCACGTGAGGTGATTTCCAGTTCACTGCTCTCTGCACTGCACCACATGGCCTTCTTGTTAAAGCCCACTAAAATCTCCCCAAACTCACAGATGCCGCAGAAACCTCTTCTAAAGTGATTACGACAGTAAGCACATTGAGGAGTACTGACAGGGGTTCTCATTTTTCCTGGTTTTATCATCTTTGTAATAGTCCATGATGGTTTTTCTCAAGTCTTTGGGACTGGGACAGCTTCAGTCCTTTGGGATTGGTCTTTAGGTGCTTAGTGGCAAAAGGAAAGCAAACTGGAAGGACTATCTAATGCTGTGAAAATGCCTGTGACCAAAAAACACCTGGGACATTGACATTTCTACTCTAACAAATGTACTGTAGGCTTGCTGCTAACACCAATCCTAATTATTAAATTAATTCTTAATGTTGATCCATTTTCTTTTAAATTAGCACTGGGAATGAACACGTGAAGTGCTAACAGGGGTGGAAAGCACAAGACATGAAACGCTGCCCTGAGGGGGATTCAGTGTGACTTCCACTGCTGGTCCCTTGGTTATATTTCATGAAATCAGATTTGCCTTTCATTCCTTTGTTAAGCTTTTTTCATTAAAAGGAAATCTGTATTGCTTCCCAAATTGTGTGATCCCACAACTCAAACAACTAGCTAAAAAGTCATCACAAACCAGACGCTATTATATCAAATTTATGTGAAAAACACTAGTCACTGCTTAATTTTATACCACTCCAAAGGCCCTGGTTAGCGATGTTGCTATGGCTGAAAATAATGTCTGTGGGTTTGATAAACATATGAATCTTGTGAAGTCCTACAGGTAGCTCTAGCTTCACAAAAATGTCTGTATTATTCAAAATCTGGCTGCAAAAGTTGGCTGCTTTAATAATTTTCATCACTATTATGGAAATTACTCTCTATATCCTCTGTTGTTTCTGCCTCAGAACTGAGGGGAAAACATAGTACACAGTATTTTGTTGTCACTGGATTTAGGGTTATCTCAAAGAGATATGCAGTGGTGTTACAAACTCCAGAACAACATCTCTTTCATCTTTAAATGATGTATCTATTTCCTTCCAGATGTTCTAGCTCAGGAAAGAATCCTTGGCAATTCCTTCAAATTATAATTCAAGTCAAACTTTTACCTCTAAAACACACCACTTAACAAAAAATAAATCTATGAACCAGAACTATCTGAAAGAGGATGAAACAGATCTTAACACAACTACATCTCTAGTTGTGGCCTTGCCATATCCTTGAGTCACCAGCTGGTCCAACCTAACAGTTGTACCAAATTTCCCATCACCAAACTTCCTCCCCTTCTGAGCATGAAATCAATGACTCCCAAGTTGTAATTTAACATGGATGGTTCTTCTTCCTAGATGTTATTCAAACATCTTGGCTCTACGTTAACTCCAGTGAGCATAAGAATGAGCAAGGCTTTCTCGGGTCCAGACAGAGAGGTGACCTGCAGGCTGACTCTACGAAGTAGCAGCTTTCTCTGTCTTCTTTCTCAGCCTTCTCTATCAGGGAGGAACCTTCTAAAACCTTTTTTCACTTCTGATCTTGGATACAAGCATGGCACTTCCAGACAGTTTTAAGTCTGGCAGTGTGTATGATGGTGAAAAACTCACCTTTGAATGAATCCCCCAACTGGGAGCCCACAATTTGAAAATGGAGTCATTTAATCAGATCCTTCCATCATCCCCAGGCAATTTATGAATTTGTACACTAGGTAACCTTAGCACATATGTACTCTTGGCAGGCAGAATTGAGGACAAATAATTCTGCAACAAGTGGTTTAAAATTAACGGCTAAAAAAGTGACTAACTGCACATTAAGTCCCTATTCATACAGTTGAGTCCTATGTAGAATCTGCGAAGTCTTTAGCTATCTGAAAATAAAGGTCAAATGGTCTATTATACTGAAGCCTAAGTAGGCACAATTTTTAAACGGGCTGATTAGAGCTGGAGACTCTCTGTGCTTTTCAGGCTTTGCCAAATCTATATATATAAACACAGCCTCTATGGAGTTCCTCTTGCACAGTTATAATTTTATGGTTCATTTATGAATTCCCCAATGGGTCAGGATTAGCTCGGAGGAAGCTTATTTTCCTTTCTGTGAGATGATTACTTGACTCAACCCACAGTCATACCAGGGCTCGTTAATAACATAATGTACTGGGAACTGAGCTGTCTGCCCAAAAGTTGCACCAACTTTCTCTTCCTCGGGCCTGGCAAATTCTGAGATACTGATAAGAAGGAAGCAGGCATGACTGTGGTCACTTCCATTTCTGCAGACTTCTCCCCCTACACGCAATCAGTGCAAGCGGGGACCTTCCATACAGAAAGGACGCTATGTCACATTTCACCCAAGTCCCGTGGTGGACTCTTCAGCCTCACTCATTCTTCCCCCACCTGCAAGGCCAATCACAGCAAACAGAAGCAGCAGGAATCAGGGAGAGGAGAGTCAACTAGCCACAATTTCCCACCCCATCTCACCACTTGTTCCCCCTCAGCCTTCCTTCTCACCTGTCAGAGACACCTAAGTCCCAACAGAATAACCTAGTGATCTGATTAAAAAATGCAGATATTGAGGACCTACTGGATCAGAAACAGGGAAAAGGTGGCCAGGAATCAGGATTTTAACAAACCCCTTACATCACTCTTAGCACACTGAGTTTTTAGAACTTCCAGCCCAGGCACTGCCTTAGGGGAGCAGTAAAAACAGGAGAGTAGTGGTCCAGGTCTCATGCTGACAATCCACAGCCCACATAATTGGGCTCCCCAGGCATCACTGACATGATCTAGCAAATCCTACTACTCTTTTTCTATTACAAAGGCAGGGCACAGCATGAGGGGTCCTCAAACCTTGGTAGAGAAGGCAGGCAAATGCAACTACCTTTCACTGCAGCAAACACACCCCAACCAACAGAGCTCCCCAAACCCCAGTTTTAAAGCCTGGCTCTACCGTGACTCTACCTGGCTTGGCCCTGTCTGACTCCCATGCTGCCTGGATCAGGAAGCTATTTTCATGCTTCCTGGACGAATTCAATAGTGAGCGTGTCCAAGATGCTGCTCTCTCAAATAAAAAGGCTCACACTGAATTCCTCCTTTCTCTCCTCCCCTTCTGGCCCCAATCTTTCCTGGGTCTCTCATCTGTTAGTAGCTTTAGAGAAAAAAGTCTAACTGAAATCACCTGAGAACTTGCTCTTACTAACTAATTGGGTTTTAGCTTAATAGCAGAAATAGCCCTCACCACGGCTATCCTTGACGTTGAAGCGCTGGGAATCAGCTACTTTAAAACAAAGGGGTCAAGTACTATAAATTTGTCCTTCAACCACGCTGTTGTGCGATTTATAAACTTATTTTGCGTTCCACGTGATCATCAGGGCTACGATTCACCTTAAAAACATTATTAAAAGATATAACATAGCTTCAGGTGGTAAGAAATCATCGTCACTGTAGAGACTTACTTTTCTTCTACAAGTACAATGTCAAGGCTGTGAACTACATTTTGTTTATTTAAAAGATGAAGTAAATAAAATTCAGAACATTTTGTTTTATCACAGATGGTTCAATATGCAAAAGATTACTCCACTAAAAATTGCCCACAGAAGTAGCTGGGATGCTCTGATAAATGAGCAGCATAGTTCCAATGTGTTTAAATGTTTGAAATACACTGAACAAATGCTGAATCACACTGAACTAGCAGCCACACTTACCTTCCATGATTATTTTTTAAAGAATACAACAGAATGAATTGGCATATGCTGGGCAAAATGTTATGCAAATTTTGATATTTTCTCAACAGTACAAATTGAAATGTGGCTTACTGTTGCAATAATCAGTTTATAGGTGATATTCTTAGGGAATGTGGCAATCACAGATGACAACACATTTTTAAAATTATTTGTAATTTTTCTTACTATAGAAGTAATATAGAAAGTGTACAAAATAAAAAGATTTTTAAATAAATAGAATAAAATTAAAATGGTATGTTTTATTATCCAACACTATTCAACCATAACTATTATCTATTCAATAATAAGTATAGTTAATACTTTGATAACTATTATTGCAATCTATTTTGTAACATGGCTTAGTATCTTCTTCCAATATATTTGCAGACTACTATCTATCTGTTAAACAATTTATGAAGACAAAAGGGATCTCCCTTCTCTTCTAACTGGTTTTTACTATGTATAGGAAAACTACAAATATTTTATAAGTAAACACCTGTCTGAACTCTCTTATTAGTTGTAATTTCATTTCAATTACTTCAATTACATTTTCAAGTAGGAAATTATGTCATTTGAGAAAAATATTTTTCTTCTCTAGTTATAGCTATATATTTTCTTACTTAAACGTCCAGAATCTTGTCAAAGGAGAATAGAATGGGGTACCCTTGTTTCTTATAAATTTCAAAGCAATGATTCTAGAGGTTTCCATGAAGTATGATGCTAGCAATTAGTTTCAGACAGAAAATCTTAATCATTTCAGTGAGATATCTTTCTATGTCTACTAAGACATTTTAAAATCAGAATTGATATTTAAAATCTTTGGATTTCTACTAAGGTGATCAAATCTACTTTTCCTTTGACTCTGATAAATTACAAACAAGTTTTCTAATATTAACCATCCTTGTATTCCTACAACTATCCTTCATCACCATAGTTTAACCTTTTAATATAGTGCTTATCACCACTTGTGTTTTAGTATTACGACTCTGTTTTAATAATGGTAGGCTTTTTCTAAAAAAATGAACATAAATACAAAACAGAAACAGACTCACAGACATTCAATACAAACTTGTGGTTGCCAGGGGGAAGGGGGTGGGAAGGGACAGACTGGGAGTTCGAAATTTGTAGATACTGACAGGCGTATGTAGAATAGATAAACAAGATTATACTGTATAGCATAGGAAAATATATGCAAGATCTTGTGGTAGCTCACAGTGAAAAAGAATGCAACAATGAATCTATGCATGTTCATGTATAACTGAAAACTTGTGATCTACTCTGGAAATTGACACATTGTAAACTGACTATAACTCAGAAAAAAAAAAAGTCCTAGGAAAGAGATTTCAAAAGTTAAAAAAAAATTGTAGGCTTTTTCTAAAAATACCTTTTTAAAAATATCTTAATCATTTTTTCTTATTGCAAAAGTACTACTCTATTATTACAAAATATTAAAATAAAGACATATGAAAAGAAAAAAGTGGAATTCCCGCATGATCCTTCAATTCCTCCTCTGAAAATTATCACTATTAATTCTTTGGCTTATTTTGAATTTAGTAAATTCCCTATTGATAAATGTTTAGATAGATTCAAGTTTTTTGCTATTATAAACAATACTGTAGTGAGTAATCACATATATATATATAGACTTCTGCATATATGTGGGAATCTCTCTATAAAATAGATTCCCAGATGTATAACTGCTTTTGTAAATATTCTATTTTAATAGATATAGCTAAACTGACACTTCAAAACATGTACCAATATAAGCTGCCACCAACTAATGTGTAAAAGAAAAACTTTCCTCATGCTTTTGACACATTTATATTATCAATATTTTAATCATTAACAATGACAGTTGAAAAAGCTATCTCATTAAGTCATGTTAATTTAATAATTAGTGGGAATGAAGATCTTTTCACATTTATTAGCCATTTGTGTTCCTTATTGTACAAATCATCTCTTCACAAATGTGTCCATTTGTCTATTAAGTGGTGTATCTTTTTCTTATTAACTTTTAGGTGTTCATTGTGTATAAGGCACAATGGCTTCTGATTGTGACTAGGTGTTGCTAATAATTTCCTGTTTGTCATTTTTCTTTTGATTTTATCCTGAATTTTGCTGTGCTCATTTTTGTGTGATATAAGGCAGTGTGGTGTAGGTGTAGGTATATAAGGCAGCAGAGCCACAGAGTGAATTTGAGGTCTGAGGTCAAACTAACTGGATTCAGAATTCCAGCTTTACCATTTACTTACTGTTAACTTAACCATTCTCTACCTTGGTTTCCAAACCATAAAAGAGTTGTAGTAAGAAAATAGACTGTAACTCTTTAGGTTAAGGGTATTAAATGAGTAAAAGAAAATTTATGGGGGAGTGTATAGCTCAGGTGGTAGAGTGTATGCTTAGCATGCACAGGTCCTGGGTTCAATCCCCAGTACCTCCTCTAAAAATAAATAAACCTAATTACTTCCTCCCCATAAAATAAAAAAATGATAATACGGAAATTTTTTTAATAACATTTAAAGAGCCAAAAATGGTACCTAGCACTTGAAAATGCTCAATAAATATTGGTAGCTCTTCCTATTGTCCATGATTATCCAAACTTTTTTATGGGTTTGGAATTTCATGTCAATCCATAATTAGGAAGATATCTACCCAAATATATTTTTAACATGAATAGGAAGCCATGCTTCCTGCTATAGCTTTTATTGTCTTTTTATTTAGTTGGCAAGTTTTTTGTTTGTAAGTATATATCTGTGATCTGCCTAGAATTTATATCAGTGAATCTAGGTTAGTTATTGTCCAAAAAAACTACACAATTTTTCTAGCACTTTTTTTCTAAATAATCTATCTTTATTTCATTGATTTGAAATGCCATCTTCATTACATAAAGCTCCATTTTTTTTAAATTTACCCTCAGAGTATCTCAGAATTACATTGTCATAACACGTTTTAATATTTGGCAAGGTAAGCTCTGTTAATATTTCCTCTGTTTTAAAACTTTTTCATTTTTTCACATTCTTTCAGAAAATTATTAGTCATTTTGTCAAGTTTCAGAAAAAGTCTGTTGATGATTTGGAAGTTCCCTGTTTATAGATTGACTTAGGGAGAACTTTACATTTTTACATTAATTGATCCTATCTAAAGCCAATTTCTTCTAGTTTTTCAAAACCTTTATTTAATCTATATTTTTCTAATAATTTCAATGAAGAATGAAATGGCAAAATTTGAGTTTCTATTTGAAGTAAGGATTTTAGAGCACTTTTACCCTCTCCCTTACTTGCACCGTATTACACTTGCTTCTTGGTCTTGTTAATACTGGGGATACTTTCTCTCACTATTATACATAATTCCAAAAAGTAATGTAATATTAATCTTTGAAAAGTAATTTTGTATTTTCATAACCAGAATTAAATCCATAAGTAGTTTCCAAATACAGAGGGTGTGATTTCTTTAACTATCTTTTTGTTAACAATATTTTAAAGGCTTTAATATTTATAGCAGTTGTAGGTTCACATCAGTATTAATCAGAAGGTACAGAGTTTCCATATATCCTGACCCCACACACACTCACAGCCTCCCCCACTATCAACACCCCACACCAGTGTCACGTTTGTTATAATCAATGAACCTGCATTGACAGATCACCACCCAAAGTCCATAGCTTACATCAGGGTTCACTATTGGTGTTATACATTCTGTGGGTTTTGACAAATGTGTAATGATGCGTATCCACCATTATAGTATTATATGGAATAGTTTCACTGCCCTAAAATTCCTCTGTGCTCCACTCTTCATTCTTCTCTACTCCCCAACCCCCAGTAACCACTGATCTTTTTATGGTCTCCATAGTTTTGCCTTTTCTGGAATGTGAAATAGTTGGAATAATACAGTAGGTAGTCTTTTCAGATTGGCTTCTTTCACTTACTAACATGCATTTAAGGTTCCTTCATGTCTTTTTATGATTTGATAGCACATCTCTTTTTAGTGCTGTATAATATTCTATCCTCTGTACATACCATAGTTCATTAATACATTTGCCCACTTTGTTGCTTCTAAGTTTGGACAATTATAAAGCTGCCATACACATGTGTGTGCAGATTTTCCTGTGGATAAGATTTCAACTCCTTTGGGTAAATACCAAGGACTGTGATAGCTGGACCTGAAGGTAGAAGTATGTTTAATCTTTTAAGAAATTGCTAAACTCTCTTCCAAAGTGGCTGTACACATTTTGCATTCCCATCAGCAATGAATGAGAATTCCTATTGTTCCACACCCTCACCAGCACTTGGTGTTGTCAGTGTTCTGGATTTTGGCCAATGTAATGGGTGTGTAGTGGTATCTTATTGTCATTTTAATTTGCAATTCCTTAAGGACATAATATAGAGTATCTTTTCAAATGCTTATTTGCCATCTGTTTATCTTCTTTGGTGAGGTGTCTGTTCAAGTCTGGCCCATTAGTTAATTCTTTTTTTCTTTTTTATTGTTGAATTTTAAGAATTCTTTGGACATTTCAAACAGTCCTTTACCAGTATGTCTTTTGCAAATATTTACTCGTTGTCTATGGCTTGTCTTCTCATTCTCTTGATAGTGTGTTTTCATTACCTTTAATGAAAATTCAGCTTATCAATTATATATTTCATGTTATCGTGTCTTTGGTGTTGTATCCAAAAAGTCATCACCATACTCAAGGTCATCTAGACTTGGTCCTATGTTATCTTCTAAGAGCTTTATAGTTTGGCACTTTACAATTAGATCTATGATCCATTTTAAAGTGTAAGTTGTGTCCAGATTCACTTTTTTGTATGTGGATGTCCAGTTGCTCCAGCACCATTTGTTGAATAGACTAACTTTTCTCCATTGTGTTGCCTTTGCTCCTTTGCCAAAAATCAGTTCACTGTATTTATGTGAGTTTACTCCTGGACTTTCTGTTCTTGTCCATTGATCTATTTCTCTATCCTTTTGTTATCAATATTTTAGTTTATTCCATTTTTGTCAATGATCATGGTCTATGTGATAAGTTCACTACATTTGTAGAGACTTGTTTTGTAGCCTACAATATGACCAATTTCTATAAAAGGTTCATATATGCCTTTCAAAAATGTCTTCTAATTTGGTAGGTTCAGAGTTTAACTAATAAATCATAACTTTTTTTCTTGTTTTTTTAAATTCTTACTTCTCTACTCCAGGTGATTTATCAATGAGAGGTTTATTAAAATTTCCCATTATTATCATGGACTTGTCATTCCATTTTTGTGATTCTTTCCATTTTTTAATTTATATAATTTGGAAATATGCTGTTAAGAGCTTATAATTTCAAATGGGAAAAAACTGTAAAAGTAGGCTGGAGCCAGATTTTGGAGGGTTTTGAATTCCAAATAAAACAGATTTTATTTTGTTTTGCTTTCTTTAAAAAAAAAAGAGCTTCAAAGTTCAAGATAGTTATATCTTCATGGTGAATTGTTCCTTTTATGATTACATTCCACTTTATCATTACCTTCTTTATTTCTATTAATGCTTTTTTCCCCCTAATGTCTAATTTAACTGATAATAATTTGGCTACTCCAGCTTTCTTTGCATTAGTGTTTGCATTAGGGCTTGCTTTATATATCTTTTCAAAACTTGTATGACATTTTGGGTTTGATACAGGTATAAAATGTAATAGATATAAAATGAATATAGCAGGATTATGTATTTTTATTCAATTTACTAATATATTTTATTAGTTTCACCACTTTACCTTATATGTTCTATTTAACATTCTTTCATTGGAGAGGAAGATGCTATTTTGTTCTTTCTTGCCTTCTTCAAACTAATCCCATTTTCTTCACTCCCTTTTCTTCTATTCAATGGTTAGAGGTGAGCATTTTACTTCCCAGCCTCCAATGGATATCCTTAAATTTTTAACACAAATATTTGAATTGACAAAATCAGTATTTTTACCCTTTACCTGAACAATAAAAGAATCTTAGATTCTCTCTTCCATGTATCTGAATGTCTAATATTTCCATTCATCTTTATTTTTTAAACCCTCCAAATTAATTTTTTTAGTAAATACTTATTTAAATTACCTACATGTTTAGAAATCTCCTTGCTTATCACCATTTTTTTATAACTGAATACTCTCTAGGTTAAATTTCTTCCTTCCTGGTGCACATCTTTAAAATTCTTTCTTAGTAACGGTTTAAAAAATCCTAGGTCCCAAGGGCTCTGCTTATAGTTCATCACAAGTAAAACAGTCCTGGTTTAATTAGGGTATATGAGGGAAAGTAAATCAATTCGTTCTTTTTACAGAAAGTTATATGAAAAAATTACCACAAAAGAACACCATAGTAATGATTCACAAAAGACAAGGAAAGGTCAAAGAAAGGATGTTATCTTCAGTAGAAACGCCAGTTGAAAAAAGACTTAAAGTATCAGTAAGTTTTTGACTAAAGAGGAGTAGAGGGTGTGATGGAAATTACTCAGAAGAGAGAATGCAGAGGGCACATTCAGGAGCCAGCCATTTGGGTATGAGTTAAAGTCATTATAAAAGAACAAGGAGACCTAAGATTATAAAAATAGTGTAGAGTGGGAGAATGAAAGCCCCTAAAGCCAAGCTAAAGAACACAGATGACTAATCTGGAAAGCCACAGGGAGCTGTTGAAGGTTCTCGAGTAGTGACATGGCTCAACTGGGTATTTTAGGAAGACCAATCTGATCCCAGAGGTGTGATGAATCAAATGAAAGAGAGGGAAATGGTGGAGACCACTTAAAAGATTATCCAAATTGTATGATCAAAAAATAATGAAAAACTGAACCACAAAAAGGCAGCCTTGGGATTGAAAAGGGGAAGCCAATTAAAAGAGATACTGCAGCATTGAATTTCTACATGGACTTTTTGTTCCTTCAGTCCTTATAAGTCTTCTGGCTCCTGTCAAAGTGCCTGGACTTTATCTTGGATAATGTCTAGTAACTGTGTTTTCCCAGTTCCTGTCAGTCAAAAAGGTTTCTCACAAAGTCAGCGATGATCCCTATTCTGAAAGGAAAACAGGACTTTGCCCGCCCAGCTCGGACTCACGGTTTGCCCGCCCAGCTCGGACTCACGCCCAGCTCGGACTCACGGCCATTTGGTTCCCCTGGGAACTTTCCATCCTTAAATCTGGATTCCCTGAGCCACTCACACCCTAACCAGACAATGAGTCATAAAGGGATGGGGGAGGTGACAAATAAGCCAAAAGGAAGAAATGAGGGAAACAGGTGGGAGTGATGAGAATAGAAAAAAACATTTTGGAGATGTATGCATCTTGTGCTCTTTTATGTATAGGATCCATCAACCTCCACATGTAAATTTGACCTTTACCAAAAGATGGTGGGTGTCTGATTAATCCAACTTTCCATGCCTATTTCGGTCAGAAGCCTTCTCTTAGGCAGGATTCACACACTGGAAAACGTCAATAAGCTTCAGAGATTGGACACTTTCCAGGATCACAGAAATTCTTTTCCAGAGTCATCAGCACTTGACCACAGAGGGCTAACCAGGACATCCCACTCACCCTCTCCACAGGTGAACAGAGTGTGATGCCACAGTTATTTTTAAATTATTTTAAAACCCAGTTAGGATCTTCCTCCTTGAGAGTTCACAGTGATAAAGGAGGCCCTCATTTCACACAAGCCTTGTGGTAAGTTTTCTGAAAATATTTTCAAAGTAACTGTGACAAATCATCTAAAAGAAATCCCTGCCTATCCACAAAAATGGCTCATAGAGTTTATTTTCTTGGAATTTAACATTACTTCTATAGTAAATCTTTTACCTGAGTCACATGGATCAATTAAAAGGACAGATGTAAGCCTTAACTCAGTCCAGCATACTCAGCCTATGCATTTCATAGATAACAGAATAAATGTTCAGAATAAACACACATTAAATTTTGATCATAAATTAGGTTTTTACCTCCTGGGGGAAAACCATGCTTTCTACTCTTACTCATATTTAATTCAATCAGTCTCCAGGCTGGCAAAAACAAATATTCCTTTAAGCTATGTTTAAAACTATTTTTTGTCTTATATACTGTAATACATCTCCAAAACCACCGTTATTCCACCCACCAAACCAATGCTTCTGAAGTGGAAAGGTATCTAGGCTCCACATCTAAAGAAAGGTATCAATTCAAAGTACAGGCATGGAAAAAAACCAAATTATTAAAAGAGGATCTCCAAATCATTTCAAAAACCAGGATAATTATAACCTGAAGAAAAAGTACCAAAAGCACAGGCTACAAAAGAAAAAACAGATAAACCGGACTTCATCAAGACAGAAAATTTTTATCAAAGTACACCATAAACAGAGAAAAAAGTTACCCACAGAACGGGATATGCATAGAGAATACAGAGGTGCCAACTGTTTGACCACGGAATAATTTTTTTCCCCTCACGTCACAGATTTTCTTCTACATAAAAAAATTTCCCAGATGCAATTTAAGTGTAAGAGAGTCAATTAACCTGTATTTTACAAATCACTGTTGGTTATAATGTTATCAAACTTATCACAGAGAAAGGAAGAGCTACAGCACTGGCAACTCAGCGTGCTACTCATATTTATTTTTAGTTTAGTTTCTTTAAGCAATGGATAATAAAGGGCATGATTAACAGAATGTACAGTAGTGGGGAGGGGATAGCTCAGTGGTAGAACACACGCTTAGCAAGCACAAGGTCCTGGATTCAATCTCTAGTACCTCCATTAAAAATCATTAAATATAAATAAATAAACAAGCAGAACTAATTACCAAGAAAAAGAATGTATAGTAAAAAAAAAAATGTACAGTAATAGTGCCCGTTGGGGTAGGTAAGCAAAGGTCAGTGCTATTGAGCAAATGTTAAATATAAACTCTAGATAAGCCCAGTGAGGCTAAGGTTGCACAACTATATATTCATTTTCTTAAATTCCAGCGAGAAATGTAACTATGCTACCATGAGTCTCTAGCTCCTAACCCACCTCTTCCCACTGAAACTACTATTTCCATCTTAATGAAGCTCAACTTCTCATGGTCCATTCTTAGCATGGTCTTGCACTCAAGGAAAGAACAGTCCTGAGAGTTGGAAAATAATCAGAACTCATTAGAGCTTTACTGACATCACCAAGGAAGTATTCCATTCATAACATACAATATTTCTTAAAATTCCCTTTCCCTATCTCTTCTTTCAATTTTGTTCATTCACAGCAGATACCCTCCCATTTCTTTTTCCCATTTCTACAAACTCCCAAATATCCCCCAAGCCTCAGCCTCAGTAGAATCTCTCCTTTCATTTTCCTAATCTATTCCACTGCCTTCTGCCAGTAACTATATTATTTCCAATGTAAATCTAGCTCAGCTTCCAGGCTTCTCCACAATTTCTGCTCTTGGCACATTATTTCCATTAAATAATTGCCAGTTCACCCATGAATGTGTCTGAGTAACAAAGGTATTTTCCTCTTGGAAGGGTAGTGAAAGAGAACAACTAACACCCATTTTTCTTTAGTTCCATAACTAGCATGTTTGTCATACCAGAACAGACTGATCCTATATAATATTCTCAAAATGATAAAATTACAGAAATGTACATCAGATTAGTGCCTGTCAGGGGTTAAGGAAGGGGCGAGGGTGGGAGGGAAGTAGGTATGGCTACAAAAGGGCAACATAAATATTCATTAAACATCTTTAAATGCTACCATATTTTTAGCTATCTCTAAACAATATTCCAGATTTAAAGCTTTGAAGCAGTTATAAAAAGAAGATGGTGGGCCATGAACCATCTTTGCTTAGGTCTTGGGACTACACAGAACATTAAGGTAGAGCGGCCCCAACATTTAGCACGTGTGTGTGAGATGTGTTTCTACTATAAATATGCTTGTATGCTATAGAATCCATTTAGACCTCACAACAGTGCTGAGTGATGGCCATTTTAACCTCATTATACCAATGAGAAAACTGGGGCAAAAAAGATGTTACATAATCTTCCCACACCCCCACGTCACAGGCAGAATCTGAACTCTGGCCTCTCAAACAACTTCTGGACACTCATTACGACAACGCTGCCTCGGGAATCTCACCACGACCAGGATAATGAGGAGATGGTTGGGGAAAACATAATGTTCAGAAGCTCTTCAAGAGCTCTTAACTCCTCCAAAAAAGGTACCCCTGCTAAGGCCCCTCGGCTGAAAAAAGCACCGACTATTTAACTCCACAGGTGTTACCAGGGCAAAAGCAGGCAGAATCATGATCAACTTTGAAGAGGCAGCATATTGTCTGGGAACTTTTGTACCAACTATAACCACAGCCATGTCTTCACTTCTTCTCAGTCCAACAACAGGGCCTGGAGACCATGGCTGTGCTACCCAATCAGCCAGTTCCTGATCTACCCTCTCATCATTCCAGACACTATTTGGGACCAAGCACCCTGCCCCCCACCATGTCTGCTAGGACATCACAGCATCTGCTCTTGAGATGGCCTGAAATTGGAAAGCTGAGCATTTTAATGGCTCAGAGACAGAACTTTGGAGTCAAACAGACAGGACACTGCCAGTTACCCATTGGCAAGCTTGCTCCTATTTAACATCACTAAGCATCAGTTTCTTCATTAGAAAAATGAGGGTAAGAGTAGTGATCTCACAGGATGGTTTCAAGGATGAACTTGAGGGATGCAGCACGCAGAGCAGGGTACCTAGCACAGGGTTAGTGCTGGATAAATGAAGGTCATTAACACTATTATTGTTGTATCTAACCCAGTGCTGTCCAATAGACTGCCTGTGATGACAGAAACGTCCTATATCTGTGCTACTCTGCATGGCAGCCACTAGCCACGTGTAGTTACTCAGCACTTAACATGTGGCTAGTGTAAATGAGGAACTAAATTTTTGAATTCCATGCAATTTCAAAAGGTACATGTAGCCTGTGGCTACCATATAGGGCAGCACAGGTATAACCCTCAGTCAGTAATCAGGCCAGTTAGCCCAGATTAAACAGAACAAAACTGTAACTATCAACCTAAATGATCAGAATGGCACCATAAATGAAGTGTGCAAAATATCACCTGCCTAATAAAGGTTTCCTTTTACAACAATAAAGAAGTACTACTCTATGTAGTGCTTATGTTTGTGGTAGACTTAGAACTAGATTTGGAACAGGCTCAAAGAACATTTTTTTAAAATCTTTAAAAGGGCAAGAAAGGAAGTGTGGTAAATTAAATTATTACTTAGCAAATATTCACTGCTTTCCCCTCCCACTTCCATGGAGGGAGAATGTTTCTCTGTCCTAATGATTTTAGATTTGTTCATGTGATTTGCTTTGACCTACAGAATGGGCGCAGAAACTTTAAGAGCCATCCAATACATCTGCTCATCCCTCCAAGTTTCTGACTACCACCAAGTGAAGAGTGTGTCCCAGTCAGCTTCTGCCCTTCATCCTGATCCCAGAGTAAATTTGCACGGAACAAACGTGAACTTAACCCACAATATGAAGCAGAGGCACTCACAGACCCATGATCAAAAAATAAATGATTATTTTTGTATGCCATTGTGATTTTGTAGGTATCTGCTAAACAGAACTAACAATTATTGAGTACCTCCATGCCAATTTAATCTGTATAGAACCTTATGCACTGAAAGATGAAAGAATTTGTTCAAGATCGTGATGAAACAGGAGTACCATATGAGGTCTGTTTATATTCACATGTTTAGATAAATTCATGGATAAAAGTATCCATTCTGAGTCATTAAAGGAATGAGGATACTGGGAGACCAAGCCCTTAAACTGCTAAAGTTGACATCAATACAGGCAGTTGTGATCTTCTCAAGCCTGGCTCTCGACGCCTGTGCCAGAGATGAATGGTTACCCCAGCTGGACCACTATCATCATCATTCTTCTACCCCCATCAAATGTTCTCATTCTTTCTTCCAAGTAAATTTTTTCTCTAGAATCTTTACAAATAGAAAGAATATTCATTATGTAAATTTTCAACACATCTTGCCACATTTTGTAAACATTTATAAAATATGCATTGGAAAAACTCATACACAAGGCATGATTTTTGTCAGAAACATACTTATTAAACATCCATCTCTTCCACTAAAAAGCACTTTTCCATTTTTTATGAGCACTGAATTGGCCTTAATAAAACTTCTACTCACTTTGTGCATGTTTCTGCCTACATTATAGCACCTACCAACACATCACGCAGGATGTATCTCTATGATGATATGCTACCTTGGGACTAGTGTTATTGGAAGGCATGCCGGACCACAATACTACACATGCTTTATTTTGGGGTGGGAAGGGATGATAAAAATACATAGCTCAAACTATTTAGAAAGTAAATTTAAGAGAGGAAAATAGGTAGTAACTTGTGAAGCTCAGCTGAAGAAAACTGAATGAGTAGAGGTCATTTGTAATGACAATCACATTCTGACAACTTCTGGAGCATCGTGGTCTTCACTGTCTTGCTGCCTATCCTTTCTCCATTGCCAAGGCCAAAGAAGTCTCGGATCTCAATACCAGGCACGCGTCTGAGGGACATTTTCATACCCTGACAACCACACTTCTCCCACACCTTACACTGTCATCTCAATGACTGCAGAATGAAGAAAATGAGTGTATGTATGGATATGTAGGACTGAAACATGATGCTGTACACCAGAAATTGACACAACACTGTAAACTGACTATACTTGAGTTTTAAAAAAAGTTTTAAAAATGACTAGAGCGTGCAAGAATGCAGGCGTCCCTTTGTTGCTACATTTTCCTAATCTGCTCCCTCCTCCGAAGCTGATGCCTGTGCTGTCCCTGCGGAGGATGCCACAGAGGCTGACAAGAAGATGCAGAGGCTGCTGCACTGAAGCCTGCGGTGTGACCAGGCCCTGCTGCGCTCTTCACTGAAGCAGAAAGGGACCTTCTTCCCCATGCATACACTACATTCTGTCACATCTGTCCCCAAACTGTGTTTCCCTGTAAGCCTAATGACTTACAGCCATTTCTTCCAAGCAGTATTTTCAGATATCACTCCCAGCCTGGTTTTACTTCTACCCAGGGGATATGATATACATGATGCTCAGAATGGGCCAGCCCCTCTGATGTCAGCATGTTGTCCTTGACACAAACCTGAACTCTTCTGCTCTCTTGCCTTGAGATGGACATTCCTACAAATAGATCACTGACAAGTTCATCCTCCAGGAGTTAAATCTGGCATATCCAAAAATGTCTGAACACCAGCAGGAACACAATTTAAGCCCTCACACTAATATGGAACCCCTGACTTTAAGTATAGAAAATAAGTATCTTGGACTTTAAGTATAGAAAATAAAACCTCAACTTATGATTTTGGTTACTTATTGGAAACTCTGTAGACTATCAGAACAAAAGGTCAAATGATCAGAGCCCAGTTTCCCTTAGTGAGTGCCTCAGCGTTCAAAGCAGTAGACCAGGGCTTTTACTTAAGATGGAAGACAGTGTTTCAACAGCAAACACATAGACATGCTTGACTATAAGAACATCACTTAAAATATATAGTAGGCTTCGAAGCAAAAAAAAAAAAAATCTTCTCCAAGAATTTCATAAACAAGAAGGGAACTCGGGACTAAAAGAAGAGGAAGTTAATGTCTATACTGATGGAAAAGGCTCCAGGTCAAGGACTAGGCCCCCTGCATCAATCAATAGCCAATAAAGAGTTGCCCCATTGGCAAATGGGGGACTGGAAAAAAAAAATTTGAAGTGCAGGGAACCAATATAAATGCACTTCATCTGTCCTGCTCTGTGGTTGGACAAGGATCACCCAGAAAATCAGCACTCCAAACCTGTCCTCCACTACAGGTAAGCTGAAGTCATACTCTCTCCTTATGAACTGGGGACACATTACACTTTAGTACTCTCAGTATGTGTCTGAATTATATCCACCACCATTGTAAATATTATCAGGACTCCTGTGTATTTAAAGCTGCAAAAACAATAACAAAGTCACATCTGATGGCAGAATCAGGATGGTGGAGTAAGAAGATCCTGAGCTCCCTTTCTCCCCCAGACACAACAAAACTGCAACTCCATATAGAACAGCTGTCTCGGAGAGCAACCTCAAGACTAGCAGAACAGCTTTTTTACAGTTAAATATATAAAGGATAAACCAAACTGACATGGGTAGGAGAGGCAGAGACACAATCTCATCACACTCCCAGCAGACAACCCACAAGAGAAAAGGGATATCACAAACTCACAGGTCCTCCAGAAGAAGCAATGGGCTTGAGTCCCACATGGGCACCCCTGTCCTGGGGACTGGATGCTGGGAAGGTAAGCCCCTTAACAGGTTTTTAAAACAAGAGGGGTTTATGCCCAGGAGAGCTAGAAGATTATAGGAAACCAAGACTCTGCTCTTAAAAGTTTGTGCACAAACTCATTTGCTCAGAATCTCAGCTCTGACTGGGGCATTTACAGGTTACAACCAACATCACAAAAATACAAATAATCGTAAGAGAATACTATGAGCAGTTATATGACAACAAATTGGACAGCATAGAAGAAATGGGTAAATTCCTAAAAACATACAATATTCCAAGACTAAATCAGAAAGAAATAGAAAATCTGAACAGATCAATTACTAGTAATGAAATTGAATCAGTAATTAAAAATCCCAATAAATGAAAGTCAAGGACAAAGGATTCACAGGGGAATTCTATCAAAGATTTAAAGAAGAATTAATATCTATCTTTTTCAAACTATTTAAAAAATAACTGAAGAGAAAGGATCTCAAAATTATTCTAAGGCCAGAATTACTCTGGTACCAAAACCAAAGATACTCCAAAAAAAGAAAAAGAAAAAGAAAAAGAAAAAGAAAAAGAAAAAGAAAAAGAAAAAGAAAAAGAAAGAAAGAAAGAAAGAAAATTAGAGGCCAACAGCCCTGATGAAATGGATACAAATATCCACAACAAGATATTAGAAAATCTACTTCAACAATACGTCAAAAATATCATCATAATCAAGTGGGATTTATTCCAGAGATGCAAGGATGGTTCAATATTCACAAATCAACATTAACAAAATGAAGGATAAAAATCACATGATAATCTCAATAGATGCAGAAAAAACATTTAACAAAATTCAACATCCACTCATAATTATAAAAAAAAGAATAACTCAACAAAGTCAATACAGAGGGAACATACCTCAATATAATAAAGGCAAACCCACAGCTATCATCATGCTGAATAGTGGAAAGCTGAAAGCTTTTCCTCTAAGATCAGGAATAAGGTAAATATGTTCACTCTCACCACTTTTATTCAACATTGTACTGGAAATCCTAGCCACAGCACTCAGACAATAAAAAGAAATAAAAGGAATCCAAATTTGAAGAGAAGAAGTAAAACTATTGCACATGACATGACACAATTTAGAGAAAATCTTAAAGTCTCTGCCCAAAACTTAAAATACACAAATTCAGTAAAGTTGTAGAATACAAAATTAATATATAGAAATCTGTTGCATTTCTCTACACTAATAACAAACTATCATAAAGAAAAAATTTCATTTGTAATAGCATCAAAAAGAAAAAAAATTCCTAGAAAGTAACTTAAACTAGGAGGTAAAAAACCTGAACTCTGAAAAACTATAAGACACCAATGAAAGAAATTAATAATGACACAAATAAAAGGAAAGATATATCCAGCTCATGGATTGAAAGAATATTGTTAAAATGTCCATACTATCAAAAAGAATGTATAGATTCAATCTAATTCCTATCAAAACACCTATGGCATTTTTACACAATTACAACAAATATTTGAACATTTATAAGGAACCACAAAAAATCCCAAATAACCAAGACAATCTTGAGAATGAAGAACAAAACTGGAGGTATCATGCTTTCTGACTTCAACCATATTATAAAGCTATAGCAACCAATATAATCTGGTACTGGCACAAAAAAAAAGACACACAGATCAATGGTATAGAATAGAGAGCCCAGAAATAAACCCATGCACATATGGTCAAGTAATCTATAACAAAGGAGGCAAGAATATAGAATGGGGAAAAGATAGTCTCTTCAATAAATTGTGTTGGGAAAACTGAACAGCTACATGTAAAAAAATGAACTTAGACCACTTTCTCATAGCATCTACGAAAAGAAACTCAAAATGGATTAAAGAATTAAATGTAAGATGTAGAACTATAAAACTCCTAGAAGAAAACATAGGCATACAGTCTGACATCAATCTTAGCAATATTTTTTTTGATCTGTCTCCTCAGGCAAGGGTAATAAAAGCAAAAATAAACAAATGGCACTGTATCAAACTAAAAAGCTTTTGCACAGTAAAGGAAGACATCAATAAAATGAAAATGAATGAGAAGAGATATTTGCAAATGGTATGTCCAATAAGAAGTTAATATCAAAGTATATAAAAAAAACTCATATACCCCAAAATCAAAAGAACAAATAATTTGATTAAAAAATAGGGAGAGAAGCTGAATAGACATTTTTCCAAAGATGACATACAGATGAGCAACAGGTACATGAAAAGGTACTGAGTATCATCAATCATAAGAGAAATGCCAGTCAAAACCCCAGTGAGATCTGCCTCACACCTATCAGAATGACTACCATCAAAAAGAAAGCAGATAACAAATGCTGGTGAGGATGTAGAGAAAGAAACCCTCATGTACTGCTGGTGGAAATGTAAATTGGTACAACCACCATGGAAAATAGTATGGAGGTTTCTCAAAAACTAAAATAGAACTACCATATGATCCAGCAATTCTACTTCCAGTTATTTTTCCAAAGAAAATAAAAACACTAATTTGAAAAGATATATGCAGCCGAATGTTCACTGTAGCATTATTTATAATAGCCAAGCTATGGTAGCAGCCTAAGTGTCCATCAACAGATGACTGGATAAAGATGTAGAACACACACACATACACAGACACACACACACAATGTATATATACACAATGGAGTATTACTCAGGCAAAATAAAGAATGAAATCTTGCCATTTGTGACAACATGGATGACCCTGGAGGGTATTATGCTAAGTGAAAAAAGTTAGACAAAGACATATACTGTATGTTCTCATTTATATTTGGAATCTAAAGAACAAAACAAACAAAACACAATAAAACAAACAGCGTCACAGATGTAGAGAACAAAATAGTGGCTGCCAGGTAGAGGGGAGGTGGAGGGATAGGCGAAGAGGATTAAGAGGTACAACCTATAAAATAAACAAGTCATGGGGATGTAATGTACAGCAAAGGGAATTTAGTAAACAATACTGCAATAACTAAATAGTGCACAAATGTACAAAAATATCAAATCACCACGTTGTATACCTTAAACTAATAATATTGTAAGTCAACTATACTTCAATTAAAAACAAAAAGCAATAAAGTTAGCCTAACCTTTAATGTTCTGCATGTTTTCTCACTCCTCTTTATTTTCACTGGACTTTATAGGTTAGATCTAACCTACAGATAGATGTTTACTTTCTTATCTGCCTTCCCTCAGCTTCCTTTTAAAAAGGATTGTCTTATCTGCCTTTGTACTTCCTCACACGTCGCACAGAACCAATGCACAGTAAATGAATGACAATGAAATAAGTGATGAAGACAACCTTTTTTGCAGTTTTTCCTAGAATCATGCGTCAAGAGGTGCAACCATCTGAAGAGAAAACTCCTTATATTTAGAGACCATTCATGCTCTATTTTAGGAAAGTCCATTGATGAAGAATGTTTGGGAAGGTTTCCATTCATATACTCGTATTCACCTCATATTCAACCATGACTAACAGTCGATGGGTTAGAGTAGGATTACATTATAGAGGCAAACTGTTTTAACACGTTTTTAATCTTCCTTTGATTCTGAAGTCCCTGAAGGATCTTCTTAGGCCTCAGGGGTAACATAGTATGAACATCTCACATGATTAAAATGGTATAGGGGGAAAGAAAATATCTGAGGAATTTTGGGGGCAGCAGGGGGAACTGTTTATTTGCTGTTTGGTATGGGTTCAGGATGAAGGGCATTTCCTACGGCTTTATATTCTGGATTCTATCCCACTGCCCTAAGAAGTCACCGGATAACAAGGGATGACGTATCACAGACGGTCACCCCCCAAGTTTCCAGTTCACAAACACAACTTCTTGCCCACCTCTTCCATGAAGCCCACCAGGGCCCCAGCCACGTGCTCTCTGTTCTCCCACAGCACTGCATTTGTTCCCTCTCCTGGCACTCACCACTTTCTAGAGCTCTTTGTATCCATGTTGCACTGAAGGCTCCTGAGGCCATAAAACCAAAATCACTTAACGTCCACAATCCTCTCAGCCTTCAGCACACACATTTCAAAAAATACTTACAGTACTGATAGGGTCAAGTGAGGAAACACTTCAATCATCTGTAACATCCTCAAGTATTGAGGGCCTATGTAGCCACTCATAGGTTTACGTTTTTTAAGGCTTCCATGGGTAGGGCAGAAATCTAAGATTTTATATAAAAGAAAATGAAGACAAGATGAGGAAAATTGACAGGGACAGGAGTATAGAAAGTTAGAGAGTCTAACCAGACAATACTTTTCTACAATATCAAAGGCCCTAGAAGAGCATCACAGAGCTGGCTCTGCCCCTTCCTCCAACTCCTGACCATCACCTGTTCCCTAGAAAATTACGATTCAGGTAGGGCAATGGGGAAGTGCTAAGCAATACTGTGCAAATGCATGTGCAGCTCTATTCAGCTCTCCATCCTGAGACTAAGAAACCACAGTAATAAATTCTTTGTTAGCAGAGAAGCCCTCAGGGTCACATGGCTTCTGCCCCCACTGGCAATGCCTTTCTCATTTCCTTCTGTGCATGAGCACCACCCCTTAGGACGTGCAGCCCCAGCCGACGCCAGCACGGCTCTGAGACCTTGGAAAGAGAGCAGGAGTTAACTCTCCCTATTCTGCTTCCTCAGAGCTGCTTTTCCTACTGATCATAAACATTAACAATTAAACAGACATTTCATAAGGACCTTTTTCCAGCTGGCTGTTTCCACAAAATGCTCCAGAGGACACATGTCAGCCCTGAGGGAAATCACACCACGCAGATCCTCGGCGGCACAGAAGTCCGGGCTCCGTCGACTCGTCGGCACAGAAGTCCGGGCTCAGTCGACTCGTCGGGTCCAAGCTTGTCTTTCCTCCCTCCCTCACCACCCTGCCTGACGTCCACCTTCACGTGGATGCCTTCCAAGACGAAGCTTCTATTATAATGAGGAACTTGCTGCAGTGACAAAAACTAATTTCCATGTTAAACATTTAGAAATATTGAGAGCATTTTTTTCAATGGTGTTTTGATGTGGAGGCATCATCAGTACCAAACAGGGCACTGGAACCAGAGAGACGCATTAGAGCAGGTTACACAGCACGTGTGTTCTGACTACTGTGTGACAGCGCTTACTGACGAATCAGTCTCAGTAGGAACCTGTTAATTACTCGGGAATCACTTTACACTTCCAAATGGCACACGGTCCCTTTACTGGGTCACAGCAAACCCCCAGTTACCAGTTACGACCCCGTAAGTTCTCAAGGTCCATCACAGATAGGCTTATTTTTTTCTGGGCAATTTGAAGGGTCAGAGAGAATGAAACAAGATCAGAACAGGTGTATCTGATACCCACTCTGAAATCCCAAAACAGCCCTCACTTGAACCTGTTATTTCAGTATGAGGACAGCAGCTGATGACAGCATCTGGGGTGTTGGTAGCTGTAGCTGAGTGGCACTGGGTCAAAATAAAGCGGATGTGAAATCATCTCCTGAGAGAATCAGAATCAATGGGATGAGATAAAATCTCATAAAACCTTTTGATAAAAATCAAACTATTGAACTACTGATAAACATTTGTTTATAAAGTGAATATAGAATGAATCTAAGAGCAATTTAAATATAAAGATTTCATAACATCGTCAAATTTACTAAACAATTTTACCACAACATAATTATATGTGCTAATAATTTTCAAATAATATAACTATTCAGCAAAAATTAACTTTCTTATTTTTTTTAAAAGTACTATTGGGCTTTTATGATATGAAAGTATTCTTCAGACTTTCTCTTACTGATGTGCAAGTTCTCTTAATATGAGAATATTAATCCTCTATTATACAGGCTGAAAATGTTTCTCCCAGTTTGTCTTTTAATTTGCCTAATCATGGTTTTGGTTCATAGAGTGTAAGCTTTTATTATTCAAATTTGTATTCTTTTCCTTTTGTGTGCTGCATTTGGTTCTTCTTAGAAAGTTCTTTCCTATCCTGAGACCAAATCTTCACCTAACAGTTTGATAAATGCAAAGAATTTATCTTAATGAATGAGGGGCAGTAAGGATCCAGTGTCATTGTCTTCTGAAGCGTTTACATTTGTACCAAAATGAGAATGACCTTCGAACCGGCTGCTCCTCACACTATCAGGTGACCCTCCCTCTTCCTCTTTCCTCTACTACATCAGAAGTTTACTTGCACTTAGACTTTCCCATAATCAAATAATCATTTATCTAAACCAGGCCAAATTGAGGCTCCTTTCCACTGAGTAATCCACTAATTTCACAGAAATTCCTTCTCACCTTTAACACCTCCACAGACCTAATTATTGTTATTCAACACCTTCCTTGGATCCACAGCAATGAAAGGGTGTTTTGCCTTCACCTATTTTCACGTAAGACATAACCAGCTGCACAGTAGGAACATGGGGTTAATGCGGAGTACCTCTCACTCGCTTATTCAGCCCTTGGGGTTCCAAAAAGCTGCTCTACTATCCACAGCTATGCGTGTTAATTCACTCGATAAGCACATATGTGATACTGAGCCAAGAATGAGGTGGAAAAGCATGCACAAGGACAACTATTTTTTTTACCCAGGAAGAGGCTTCAATCGAGTTCACAAACATATAAACTATATGATCATATATACCATATGCAGTATTATAAATTACGATAAAACGTATATGCTTAAAATAACATTAAACATTAACTGTACCTCACAGTTCCTGTGCGTTAGGAATTCAAGAGCAGCTTGACTGGGCATTTCTGACACTGCAGTCGGGTGCTGACTGGGGTTACAGTCATCTGGAAGCTTTCCTGGAAAAGGAAGGTCTACTTCCAAACAGGCTGACCTACATAGCTAACAAGTTGGGGCTGGGTTTTGTTGGGTGGCTTCAGTTCCTCTACACTTGGGCCTCTCTGCGGAGCTGCTTGAGTGTCCTCACAGCATGGTGACTGGCTTCCCCCATAGTGAGCAACCCAAGAGAACAAGATGAACACTGCAGTTCCCTCATTTGACCCAATCCGGGACATCACACTGTCACCTGTGTTACACTGGTCACACAGACCAGCCCTGATTCTGTGTGGGAGGGTACTCTACGAAGCTGTGACTACCAGGAGACACAACCGTCAGAGCCACGCTGAGCAGGAAGGGGGCGTTGACAAAGGAGGCTTTCCTTTCGCCTCTCTCAGCCTCCACTTCCCCGTCTCCAAAGTGGAGATAATTACAGTACCCACCTCGTGGGATTCTGTTGAGAATGGGGAATGTAAAGCATTTGAAATGTGATGATAGCATCCAGCATTCAGTGAGCAGTAAATAACAGCTAGCCACGTATTGGTTTATTTATTTAATTGCTACTAATGGTTTTTATTCAAACACCCTGGAAAGGAGCACTCAATGGAAAAAAGTCAAACCTCTGAACTCAACAGTAAGTAGCAATAGTTCTGCAACAAACACACACACACACACACACACCCTTGGTTAAACCACTCACTGCTACACTGACCTTGATGAAATCTATCAAAAAGGGTAAGAGACCTTAAGTAGAAAAGTGACATTACTGGCAGGTAGAAGGAATATCTAACAATTCTCAAGGACAGAAAGTAAAAGCAGGCTTCCAGAAACCTAGAAGAAGGAAGTAGGAAGTTAGAAACTTCCTCTATCCCTCAGGAACCACTTGGTCTTTCAACTCTGCCTCTTTCTTCTCTCTCCCTATCTGCCCCAGCCCTGCTTTCTCAGTTTCTTCATTCAGGTATTGAACAGAGACTAGAATCTTGCAGTCCAATTCCAAATTTCTGGGAAGAAGAATCTGATTGGTCCATTTTGTCCATCCCAGACCCAACTTTCTCTGATGGGAGAGGAAGGAGAACTATTACCTGATTTACTGGCCACTCATCAGGATGTGAGAGAGTAGACTGTCTTTTAAGAAGGATATGTAGGAATTAAGATTAAATGATTGATGGAAGAAACTACTGGCCTCTCTAGTACAAACTCTTGGCAAAGAAAACCATTACCAGTTTGGTTCAAGTCAGCAAAATGAACCACATATCCAACTCAAATTTGAAGAGCTTTAATTAAACGAAAACATATAAATAAATCTGTTCATCATACGGACATACAACTAGCAGCCTTATTTAGATTGTCACTTTGAACAGATGTAGGGCAACAAGTATCTACACACGCACACGCACACGCACACGCACATGCACACACAATTACAAATAATGCTGGCTAATGACCAAAGCAGGAAAGAAAATTACAAACAAGTAAATTGCTTTGATGTTTACATTTTCATTCTCAAAGTAGACTGAGTAATTGAGCTGTTCTTTGAATTGCTCAAGCCCTGCATTTCATAGGAGAAAGCCAATTTCAACACATGTTTTCATGGAGAAACACACACACACACACAGCCTTGGTGAAATCACTCATTGCTTCATAGGTGACAGGATCCTTTGAGTAAATGTGTCTGCTCTACATTGCCTCACCACTCAACTGGAAAGAATCCTAGAAAATAATCTTTTGGTTTCAGAATTGTTGAGAACCTGTTCTGAGAGGTGGCTCCCATCACTTGCCAAACTACTTATTCTAGTTGTTTCTTAGGCACAATTTCTTCACTCTTTTAATAAAATATTGTCTACTTCTTTGGTCTCTGAATCAAACCATTCGATTCTGTTAATTATAAAATGAGAATGGGCAGAAACAATTTCTCATCATATAATTCCTGATGCTAAATGATGTAGTTCAAGACCACATCCTAGCTTGTTTCTTTTCACTTTCTAACAACTTAGTATAACATTACGATAAAATTGTGTTATCACTAAATTGTGTCCCTGCCTCCACCCAAAATTCACATGTTGAAGTCCTAACCCCCAATACCTTAGAATATACAACCATATTTGGAGAGAGGGCCTTTAGAGAAGTGATTAAGTTAAAGCAAGGCTCTTAGGGTGCGCCCTTGCCAATCTGGCTAGTGTCCTTAAACAAGGATAAAATCTGAGTTTCAGGGGCCCATGCCCTCAAAGGAAAGATCACGTGAGGGCATGGAAAGAAGGCAGCTACTTGCAAGCCAAGGAGAGAGGCCTCGGAACATATAAATTCTGCTGACACCTTGGTCTTGGACTTCTAACTTCCAGGACCATGGGAAAACGAGCTTCTGTTGTTTAAGCCACCCAATCTGCGGAATTTTGCCTTGGCAAACCTAACACGCTAATATAATTGGATGCACGTTTCGCTGACCAAAAAAATAGAAAGATATCAACACAATTCAACTAATGTTTACTTATTAGCTGCCTCAAGGATTTTGTAGAATGAGGCAAGGGATCAACAAATAAAACACTGGGAGCCTACTGCAAGCCCAGCTCTCTGGCAGATGACTGGAACACAGAGATGAAGGAGGCGTCGTCACACCCATCAGAAGCCTCAGGTCCAGCAAGGGAGACAAACTCATGACTTACGTACTAAATAGATGTAACGCTTTGAGGAGATGAGTGTGCATTTCTGCTGGACCAGAGGAACAACAGGGACGTGAGGCAACAATAAGTCAGTTCAAGAGAAAAAAGCAATCTTATTTCTGATGTTTTAAAATTATTTCTGAGTACAAATGTTTTTAAATAGCAGATAAAATCCTACTTTACTTCTTAGAAAGAGTAGTTCAACGTGAGCTATACTAAATAAAAATAGGATAGACATTTGCTACCAACTAAATTAAAAATATTAAATATCCACATTGAATAGTAGTTCCACTTAAGTCTCCTTCTATATCCATTTCATCCTGTTAGCTCTTCATGATATAATCCTCTCTCAAACTAGATATTGTCCAAGGACCAGGCGGCCAAGAATTTTTCAAAAGACATCTTAGTGATCAAACTGGCCATTTTATAATATTTGCACTTCTATCATTTTTACTCCCAATCTATGTGCCTCACATAAGGTGTAGCATGATTCCATTTTCAGTCATGTTTGTCCACCTCTATGAGCCAATCCATGAATTCAAGGGCATGAACACAACTAGGGAAAGCATTACCACCATTTTCAGCCATCCTCAAGTCTTCCAAAGATCCCAGCCCTAGAGGACTGGAGTAGCCCTGGAATGGACAGGCATTCAGGTCAGGCTCTGGAACTCCCACAGAAGTCAGTGATTCTGTCCATCTCACGTCTGGCACCAGAATAATGAGGCACTTGCTTTAATCAAAAGAACAGAACACCTGCACTACAGGAAAGTATCTCAGAATCCAGTCCATAAACTATCACCCTGTTCTTGCCAGAGCTTATTAAAGCAAATTGTATTTGAAAGCGATTCCATTGAACATGTTAATTATCTAAGCCCTAAAGTTATTAGAAAAAAATCCCCAACCATTTCAGTCATTTCTTTGCAGAAGTGATCCAATACAACAGTCTAGATACTTTGCTTTGGTGCCAGAAATTACAATTTATAATACAATATATCTTTCACAAAGTTGTATTTTGAATACGCTGTCCTTTGCCATACTCAATAGCCATTATATACAAGGAGTTTCACAACCTACACAATAAATTCCCTTTTTCATAGTGGGCAAAAAAGAAGAGGAAAGTGAGATTGTATTTCATGCTTCTCTTCTGCTCATTCTGTTAAAATGAGAGTTTTCCTAGGTTAGGTACCCTCTCTCTTCTCTCACCACACCCTCTTCCACTTCAGTGACTTTATCTAGTTCCCAATTTCCTCTATCATCTGTATGTCAGTGACCCCAAACCTCTCCCACCACAATCAGCCCCAGCTGTAGAACCAGCACTGTCCACTAGAGCTTTCTGTGATGACAGAAGTATTCTAATCTGTGCTGTCCAATACGGTCATTACTAGACACATGTGACTATGGAGCACGCAATTTAAATTTAAATCCAATGGCTATTGAGTATCATATCGGACAGAACAGCTCCAGACCTCCATTGATAGCTGCCTGCTGAGATACCTGACTCCGTCCGTGCCTGTGGACACTTTAAAACTAGTATATCCAATCCAAGATGTTCAGTTTCTGCCCCCAAACAGCTCCTCCCATTCATTCACTTATCCCTATTAATTATACCACCATTCTCTTGTTCATCCAGACTATGACAATAAAGTTATTTCTGACGTCCACCTCTTCCCCACATCCAGCTTGCTTACTACACAGTCACACCTCTGGCCAAGGGAGAAAAATTCATTTAAGAAAATAATTAAAATTTTAGAATAAATGTGTCCAGCGACAAATGAATGCATTTTAACTGGTGTTTTAATTATGCTATTCCCTCCTGAAAACATTAGCCAGTATTCAACACTGCATCAATGTAAAGTGAATTACATAGTCTGTATTGATCAGAGGGGGGAATTTCAAGGGTGAAATCTATGACACATGTGGGGAGGGATGGGGAAGATGCAAGGTTAGGCAGTAGAAATAGCATGAGTTAAATTATTTAACTCAAGAGAAACGGTGAGGTCTGCAGATTTGCAAGAAGTAGAGAGAGAAGAATGAGGAAGAGGAAAGGAAGAAGAAAGAGAGACAGCAGATAGAATTATTTTGGCTGGTAAGAAGAAGAAGGCCTCATTGGGAGGTGAACAAAAGAGAGTTAGGATCCCAGTGAAGGCTGACACCTTGCAGGCCACTCCTGGTTGCTCTGCGGGAGTGCCTTCCACCCTATGGTAACTACTTCCTAATGAAGAAAACACATGTGAATGGTAATTAGAGGACGAACTACCCTTGGCCTAGAGGTACATCATCTAACAGAAATAAAATGCAACCTACTCGTGCAGTTTTAAATTTTCTGGTAGACTCATTTAAAAAGTAAAAAAAAAAAAAAAAGAGAGAGAGAGAGAGAGAAATTTACTTTTTAGTGTATTGTATTTAATCCAATATACCTAAAACATCATTTAAACATGTAATCAATATTTTTAAAGTTATGTATAAGACAATTTACCTGTTTTAAGTCTTTGAAATCAGGTCTGTATTTAGCACTTAGATTGCATCTAAATTTGGACATTTAAATTTTCATTGGAAATACTAAACAGGTATTTAGATTTCATCAAATTAACAGTTGGAAAATCAGATTCACATAGATACCATGTGGCTCCAAACACTCATAACATGTTTCTAAATCTAAATTATTAGTTTTAAATTAATTAAAATCAAATAAAATGTAAAACGTTGTTCCTCAGTCACACTCAACACATTTCAAGTGTCCAAGAGCCACATGTGGCCCGTGGATACCATCCTGGACAGCTCAAGCCTAGAGCTTACACCACTTTCAGAAAAAGCCTTGGAGGATTTTGTCAGAAAGCTGTGCTCAGACAAAGGCTACATGAGAAAGGAAAGTTTTGGAGTTGTGTGTGAAACAAGAGTTAGTTTGAGCACCTGCACCAGAGAGACCTTTTGATTTTGCAAACCTATTTTTTCTCACTAACTGACTCTATCCAGGCCCACAGAGGAGCTAAATCACGTGGCCACAGATTTACATTGTCTCAGTGCTCTCTGGTCACTGGCCTCGCTGAAGGAGCACTGACCCGGGAAATGGAGGCAGCCTCCCTCTTGCAACTTTCTCCTCCTTGTAGAGTGAGATAACAGAGGGAGAGCAAGGGGCCCAGAAAATGAGGAAGATGCATGTGCTGGGGCTGTAAGTCCAAAAAGTTGTTGGGTTTTGCTCTGTTTTTGCATTTAACCATCACATTGCTGTCCAACTTGAAGAAATATACCATATTAGAGGGAAAGTCAAATCAGAACCAATCATCTTCAAACGCAGTCATTCTAACTGATAACAGTAGCCTGTCAGACACCAAAGGACAAGAACTTTTGTCTGTTTTATTCACTGCTATATCTCCAGATATAAACTAGGCCTGTAATAGAAGATTAACAATTATTTGCTCAGCAAAGAAATTAATAAACAGCTCAGTGCTTCTCACACAATGATCACAACAGCAGCAATACCACAGGGTCATGTTCTGAATCTGCCATTCATTCATTTTTCTCACACAGTTTTAAGTGTTCACCACGTGTCAATCTCCCTGTTAGATGCTGTGTGTATAGAAATAATAAACACACAAAAAAGACTAAAGGAAAAGGAGAAATGTCTTTGTAAAGCACTCTCTTTCAGAACAATAAAAAAATCATCTTTCCATCATTTAAAAGATCCATTTGACTAATAGTGGTTTTATTTTCCTCAAATATGGTATCAAACATTGAATTGCAGCTTACTCAGAGGCCACTAGATCTCACCTAACTCTTGAAACCTTACACAACCTCCATCAATAGAAATAAACATTCCCCTTCCCAAAAAGCACTACAGACCTGACTCTCTCTGATTTCAAACATCATGCCCTAATTAGGCATTTCATTTAAGTTCTCTTTCCAAGTTCACGTAGGAGTTTTCCTATCCTTCCTTCCTTGCTTAGACCAAGTGAGTTTTTTTTTCTATTTCGAGGCTTTTCAGACAATGCTAATCACAGGCACATTTCCAAAATGCATAAGAATTAGAGAAAGGAGTTGATTCCTTAATTCTTGCTACTGACTTGAAGCTCAGCATGCTCTCCGGAGCCCTGTGAGCCACTGAGTAGCAATGATGAGGCCATCTGGCCTTCCCGCAGCACACTGGAGAAAGTGTCTTTCGGCATAAAAATCAGGGATGCCTGTTGTTTAGAATGAGTTGAGTGCAGCCACCACTCATGAAAGAGATGATGTCTGACCACAACCGGAGGCCCATCCAAAAGGAAGCTAAGTCCATGCACGCAACGCCTCGCCCTCCCCTATTTGCACAGCCTTCTCTTATCTACCTTTAGTGATCATTTTCCAACGCTCCCCTTTTGACTGTGTTTCTTCCTCCATAAATTACTGCCCCCAAATTGACAAACCTTGATTTGAGCTTTGTATGTACTTTATGACTGCTGTCTAAACAGCTACTCATTAAGGGGAAGACAAATTAGAGACAATAAAGAGGGCTGTGGCTGGGGAGGTGGGATTTGGCATGTAGATAAACCCAAGGAGTCTGCTCACTCGTCATCCACCCAGCCTGGCCCACAAAATGAAGAAGAAAGGGGGCACAAGGATGACAAACGTTCCAGGGGAAGAAACTGGCTGGGTGCCGACTTGTCTATCCTGATGTGATCAGCAACACACACTCATTGAGATGTTGAAGACAGCCAGCACTCTCAGCTTCTCCAAGTCAATGATTTCCAGACAGTGTTTCCAGGGTAGTTTTATTACACACACACGCACACACACACAAAAACCCAAAGAACAATATAATTCTCAGTCATTAGACCATGGGTCCTGTTTGGGGATTGGAATAGTCACCACAATGTTGCCTAAGGATCTCTGGGTCCAGGAGCATTCTCCTTATAAATCCCACTTACTACCCAAGGTCATCACTTAGACCAAGGATAGATGAACACAGAAGACAATAAAAGTGCAAACTGAACTTCCCAAATGGAGAAAAATCCATTAGCTGGTGAAGCTTCGCAGATTACTCCTTCCTGATCTCATGGATGAGATTTTCAGCGCAGGCAGGCACAACACTGAAACAGCTGAATGGGTGAGCACTGCATGCTTGATTCACTAAATACCCACATGGGTAAATACACCGTATCAGTTGTAATTCACATCAAGCTCCCTTTGGGTCTCAGGGCATTGCCTTTTATGTATGTTCACTCCACGCCCCACACACCTGACACTCCCAGTGAATTATGTAGGCTTTATATTCTATTAATGTGAATAATTCCCTTTTTAGGGTAGGTACCTGGATTTCTTTCAGACAGTGGGCTTCTCAATCTTGAGTAATTTGATTATTTTCATGAAGTCTGTGTTTTAATTTAAACTAAAACTTTTCTTTGCAATTAAACGGTCTGGACAGATCTGAAAAGACTGCAGATACCCCTAGAATCTTCCTCTTTGGGCTCTTCGTGAACTCAATCTCAGGTAATCCAACACAGGCACTCTATATTCACGTAGGTGAACAGACAAAGGCACACAAAGGGCTCCCTTATTCTGATGGGAGGAACTCTGCGCCTTATGTTATCAAGTGCATCCTACCAAGCTGGAAGAAGTACGGAGTTCTGAGGAACCAGGATTAAACTTCACACCGGCAGCCACACGTATCGTTCTTGATTACAAAAGTGCACCAGCTTTGGCTGTCGTGTACCTTTCAAGCTTCTATGCAAATCTGGGTGTTCTCCCAATGCTGTACATGTCATTTGTGACTTCTAACATTCAGCTTGGCACGCTTCTATTCTCTGCAGGAGTTCCTTTAAGTGTGCCAGTACCCATTTTGAATATTATATTTCTTCCTCAGGTCTTACAGCTCTAAATAAGAAAATGAAGAGATGATTATATTGTTATTTTATAGCTCCTCTCATAAGGAACTCAAGGCTCTGAACAAATATTTAGACTGACCGGGATAAAAAAAGAGGCAACTGCTCTTTGGAAAGGAATATTAATTCTTTCAATTTTCTTATGTGTCATTTAACAAATTATCCATTCCAAGGCAATAAATGGCCCTCTGGCAGCCAGGCTGAATTAACAACTCTGCAAGCAGTAAACCTTTTATTTATAAATCACTAATGACATCCATTATCTTATCCTGCCAAACCTTCATAATTATGAGAAAGACAAGCAGACAAAGCCAACTCTACAAATAGGCAAACTAAAAGACCACCCATCCGTTGGTCTTACCAGCCAACCCACAGCGACTGACCCCTCCTACCTGAAATCACATTCCATAAAATCATTCAACAAATATTTATTGAGGCCCCATTATATGCCAGGTCTACCTTCTCTAAGGGTCACTGGGCAATACATACGTAACTTAAAAGGTTGCAATGACTTTTCTCTCTCTTCTTTTCCTACAATGATTGACGTGAGCGCTTGACCCTGCCTGGTAGAGTCACTGGTTGCACCAACATGCCCACAGCCACCTCACTCTGCAGGGAACATCCAGTTCCAACCCTGACCAAAGAGTGGACTAAAGCAGAGCTGTCGGATCCTGCCTCGAAGTGACAGGCAGATGTGGGATGTACCACTGACAGCTGTGAAACCCCCACTCAGCACTTTGCCCTTGGCTGTTCCTGTGCCTAGAATGCCCCCACCCCAGACGTCTCCACAGCTCAGAGCTCTGTGTCATTCAGGCTTTTAATGCTGCCCCCTCACAGGAACATTCCTTGACCTCCCTCTCCAATATATATCCTATTTATTTACATGCTTTATTTTTACAGCACATCTAATTCACTGTCTGGCATTATATGAGTGTTCTCCTATCTCCTTTCCTGGAATGTCAGTCTTGAAGCAGGACTTATTTTGTCCACTGATGTGTCCCCCAAGCCTAGAATAGTGCCTGACACATGGCAGATCCCCAATGAACTGTCGTCAAATGGATGGACTTTTTCCAAGGGTAGCTTACATCTCTTCATGGCAAATATTTTCACTGGAAAATATCTTCACACTGCCTCTTGACGCAATTAGCATAGGCCAACATTCCTGTTATAGACCCATGTTTTAACCCAACAACTCAGCCTTAAAAATCTGTCATGGAGAAGAGCAGCAGCCACATGGATTACAATCACCCAATAAATGCAGGCAGCGAGGGAGCCAGGAAAACGAACCTCTGGACTCACTCTGTCACTCTCCCATCCCTTACTGCTGCCTGCCACTAGCCCAAATGCAAGTCAGCGGGCAAGGGAGCCCGTTAGCGCAGTCACACAGCGCACAGAGCGGGGTGGAGAAGATCTGCAGGAGGAAGGGGAAGATACCCAGCATGAAATCCATTTGTGTGCGTGCGTGCTGTGCGTGCGTATAAAAATATGCCCTAATATGCCCAACGGTGTGCCAGAGATTCTTCAGCCTTTCCTGGCAGCCTCATCCAGTGTCACATCCATTGCACAGTTTCTTCCTTCTCTCTCTTCAGTGGATACTCTGACACTATTGTCTTATGTACACTGTATCTATTAAACTATCTACCATAACTCTGAAAATGGCCACTGGCCTCCCTTCAACTTTCATTAACTAGGTTTATGAATTTTAGCATCTTTAACTTTTTTACCTTTAAATTTTTTCATTTTGTTTTTAGTCTTCTAAGATTATATTCGGTTTCTCATCTTTTGACTATGTAAAATAAATTACGATAAATAATTTTATACCACTTATTAGTAAGTTGATAGCTTATTTACATGAAAATGAACCTTTTAAGATTTGATTACCATGCTAGGACTAGCCCGATTTGATTTTTAAAGATTTTTTTTTAAAAAACTAAGTGGCACACAGTCTACCAGGAAGTAAAAGCACAGAACTTTCCAGAGGTCTGTGGGATCCAAACATACTTCTTAGCTATCTTTTCCCCTTACTTATTCTCAAGGACACAGAACTCTGAGTATATAGATTGGCCATCGCATGACTTCCTGTCACGATGGTGGAGTAGTATAGGACCACGAGCTCGCCTCCTCTCACAATTATAAGAAAACCACACTAAACAGCCATAGGAAAAAAAAAGACTGGAACCTAGGGGAAAAAAAAAAAAACTCTTTCAACTGGAAACATCAAAAGGGAACCACAGCAGGATGGTAAATTGCATGTTCGCAATATAATCAGGTCCCATAACCCCAAGGGTGGGCGACCCACAAGCTGGAGAAAAAGCATATTGCAGAGGCCCTCCTACAGGAGTGAGAGTTCTGAGCCCCGTGTCAGACTCCCAGCCTGGGGTTCCAGCACTGGGAGAAGACCATCCCAGCAGGGCTTGACTGCAGGAGCTCCATGGAACTGGGGGAAACAGAGACTTCATTCAATGAGAAGCCCACACAGAATCTCATTTGTGCCAGGACCAAGGGTCGAGGCAGTGATTTCATAGGAACCTGGGCCAGACCTGCCTGCTGGTTTTGGAAGTTCTCCTGGGGAGGTGGGGTGTGGCTGTGGCTCACCTTGAAGACACAAAAGTTTATGGCAGACGTTCAGGAAATGTTCATCTATATGTGCTTCTTAGAGGCTGACATCTTGCTTGGGTCATCAGCACGAAGTCCTAACCCCACTAGGGCTAGCCTACAGTGGGCTTAAGTGCTAAGCCAAACATACTGGGTGGGGAATGCAGTCCCACCAATCAGCAGACTTCCTGAGCCAACAGCCACCTCTAGACATACCCCTAGATACTGCCCTGCCCACCAGAGGGCCAGGACCAAGCTCCACCCAGCACTGACTCCTCCTGCCAGGAAACCAGCACAAACCTCTAGTCCAGGCTCACCAACCAGGGGGCAGATATCAGAAGTAAGAAAACAACAATATGACAGCCTGTGGAAGGAGTCTGCAAACACAGGCCAGATTCTACCCTGGGACCAGCTGGACCCTGAGACTTGGGTGACAAGAGGGGAATGTACTGCTGGGACACACAGGATATCTCATACATAAGGCCACTTCTCCAAGGTTGAGAAACATAACTAACCTACCTAAAAATACAAATAGAAATAGACAAAATGAGGCAGCAGAGGAATATGTTCCAGACAAAGGCACAAGATAAAATCCCAGATTAAATAAGTGATAAGGAGACAGGCAATCTACTCAAGGAAGAGTTCAGAGTAATGATTGTAAAGATGATCAGAGAACTCAGGAGGAGAACAGATGAACAGAGTGAAATTTTTAGCAAAGAGTTAGAAAATATAAAGAATACCCAAACAGGGTTGGAGAATACAATTACTGAAATGAATACTAAACTAGAAGGAACCAAGAACAGACTAACTGAGGCAGAAGAATGGATCGGTGAACTAGAAGACAGATTAGTGAAAATCACTACCACAGAACAGAAGAAAAAAGAATGAAAAGAAATGAGGATAGTTTAAGAGACCCCTGGGACAACATGAAATGCATTAATATTTGCATTATACATGTTCCAGAAATAAAAAAGAGAGAAAGGAGCTGAGAAAATATTTGAAGAGATAATAGAGGAGAAAACTTCCCTAACTTGTGAAAGTAAAGCCACTCAAGTCCAGGAAGCACAAAGAGTCCCACACAGGATTAACACAAAGAGGAACACATCAAAGTACATAGTAATCAAATTGATAAAAATTAAAGATAAGGATAAAATATTAAAATCAGCAAAAGAAAAGCAACAAATAACATCCTAGGGAACCCTCATAAGGTTATAAGCTGATTTTTCAGCAGAAACTGTACAGGTCAAAAGTTAGCACCACCAAACCAACTTTATAAAAATGTTAAAAGAATTTCTTTAGGTGAAAAAGAAAAGGTTACAATTAGAAATAAGAAAAGTAATTGTGAGGGGAGGAAGGTATGAATGCAGGGTATCCAAAATGCATTTGAAATTAAGAGATCAGCAACCAAAACCTCATGGTAACCACAAACCAAAAATCTATAATAGATATACACACAAAAAAGAAAGGAATCCAAATGTAACTCTACAGAAATCAAATCACAAGAGAAGAGAGCAAAAAGAAGAAAACAAGACCTACAAAGACAAACCCCAAAACAAGTAACAAAATGGCAGTAAGAACATACATATCAATAATTACCTTAAATGCACATGGATTAAACATTCCAAGCAAAAGACTTTGGCCAAATGTATACAAAAACAGGAACCATATATATGTTGTCTACAAGAGACCCACTTCAGAGCTAGAAAAACACACAGAAATGAAAGTTAGGGGTTTCCATTTCCACGCAAATGGAAACCAAAAGAAAGCTGGAGTAGCAATACTTACATGAGACAAAACAGATGTTAAAATAAAGACTGTTACAAGAGACAAAGAAGGGCACTAAATAATGCTCAAGGGAGCAATATAAGATTTAACAACCGTAAATATATATATGTACCCAACATAGAAGAACCTCAGTATTTAAGGCAGTTTAACAAGGTTAACAGACATAAAAGGAGAAATCAACAATAACACAATAATAGTGTTGGACCTTAACACCCCAGTTACATCAATGGACAGCTCATCCAGACAGAAAATCATAAGGAAATACAGGCCCTAAACAACACATTAGACCATATGGACTTAATTGATATCTATAGAGCATTCCATCTGAAAGCAGCGGAATAACATTCTTCTCAAGTGCACATGGAACATTCTCCAGAATCGATCACATGCTGGCCCATAAAGCATGCCTTGGTAAATTAAAGAAAACTGAAATCATATCAAGCATCTTTTCTGACCACAATGCTATGAAATTAGAAATCAACTATAAGAAAAAAAACTGCAAAAACCACAAGCACGTGGAGACTAAATAATATGCTACTAAATAACCACTGGATCACTGAAGAAATCAAAGAGGAAATCAAAAAATATTTAGAGATAAATAAAAATGAAAACACAACAATCTAAAAACTCTGGGATGCAGAAAAAACAGTTCTAAGAGAGAAGTTTACAACAATACAAGCTTACCTCAGGAAACAAGAACAATCTCAAATAAACAACCTGATCTTACACCTAAAGCAACTAGAGAAAGAAGAACAAACAAAACCCAAAGTTAATAGAAGGAAAGAAATCACAAAGATTACAGCAGAAATAAATGAAACAGAGATTTAAAAAAATAGAAAAGATCAATGAAACTAAAAGCTGGTTCCTTGAAAAGATAAACAAAAATGATAAACCTTTAGTCAGACTCACAAGAAAAAAAGGGAGAGGGCCCAAATTAATAAAATCAGAAATGAAAATGGAAAAGTTATGACCAACACCACAGAAATACAAAGTATCATAATACACTACTATGAGCAACTATACGCCAACAAAAAGAACAACCTAGAAGAAATGGACAATTTCTTAGAAAGGTAAAATTTGCCAAGACTGAACCAGGAAGAAATAGATGATATGAATAGACCTACTGCCAGTACTGAAATCAAATCAGTAATTTTAAAACTCTCAACAAACAAAAGTCCAGGACCAGATGACTTCACAGGCAAATTCTACCAAACATTTAGAGAAGAGTGAACATCTATCCTTCTGAAACTATTCCAAAAATTGCAGAGGAAGGAACACTTCCAAACTCATTCTAAGAGGCCATCATCACCTTGATACCAAAACCAAAGACATTACTTAAAAAAGAAAATTGTATCTATCACTTATGAACATAGATGCAAAAATCCTCAACAAATTACCAGCAAATCGACTCCAACAATCATACACCATGATCAAGTGGGATTTATCCCAGGGATGCAAGGATTTTTCAATATCCTCAAATCAACCAATGTGATATACTGCATTAACAAACTGAAGAATAAAAACCATGTGATCATCTCAATAGATGCAGAAAAAGCTTTTGATAAAATTCAATGCCCATTTATGATAGAAACTCTCCAGAAAGTGGGCATAGACAGTACACTCCTCAACATAATAAAGGCCATATATGACAAACCCACAGCTAACATCATACTTAATGGTGAAAAGCTGAAAGCTTTTCCTCTAAGATTAGGAATAATTCAAGGATGCCCACTCTCACCACTTTTATTCAACGTAGTTTTGTAAGTCCTAGCCATAGCAATCAGAGAAGAAAATGAAATAAAAGGAATCCAAAGTGGAAAAGAAGAAGTAAAACTGTCACAGTTTGCAGATGACATGATACTATACATAGAAAGCCCTAAAGAAATGACCAGAAAACTACTAGAATTCATCAGTGAATTTGGTAAAGTTGCAGGGTACAAAATTAATATACAGAAACCAATTGTATATCTATACACTAACAATGAAATAGCAGAAAAAGAAATTAAAGAAACTATCCTGTTAACCATTGCATCAAAAACAAACAAACAAACAAACAAACAAAAAAACCCTAGGAACAAACCTACCTAAGGAGACAAAGGACCTGTACTCTGAAAACAATAAGACACTGATAAAAGAAACTGACGATGACACAAACAGATTGATACCCCATGTTCTTGGATTAGAAGAATCAACATTGTTAAAATGGCCATACTACCCAAGGCAATATCCAGACTCAATGCAATCCCTATCAAATTACCAATGACATTTTTCAGAACTAGAACCAAAAAAAAGGCTAAAATTTGTATGGAAACACAAAAGACCCCAAATAGCCAAAACAATCTTGAAAAAGGAGAATGGAGCTAGGAGAATCATACTCCCTGACTTCAGACTATACTACAAAGCTACAGTAATCAAAAGAGTATGATACCAGCACAAAAACAGTCACACAGATCAATGGAACAGGATAGAAAGTTCAGAAATAAACTTAGCCACTTATGGTCAATTAATCTACGACAAAGGAGGCAAGAATGGAGAACGGAGAAAAGACTAAGAGTAGTGCTGGGAACACCGGAAAGCTACCTGTAAAAGACTGAAATCAGAACATTCTCTCACACCAGATACAAAAATAAACTCTGCCTGTGTTTTACTCTAGGAGTTTTATAGTATCTGGTCTTACATTTAGGTCTTTAATCCTAGGTCTTTAAATGTAAGACCAGATACTATAAAACTTCTAGAGTAAAACATAGGCAGAACACTCTTTGACACAAATCACAGCAATAATTTTTTCAAATCAGCTCCTAGAATAATGGAAATAAAAGCAAAAATAAACAAATGAGACCTAAATAAGCTTAAAAGCTTTTGCACAGATACGGATACCATCAACAAAACAAAAAGGCAACCTATAGAATGGGAGAAAATATTTGTAAATGATGTGACCAACAAGGGACTAATTTCCAAAATACACCAATAGTTCATACAGCTTAATATCAAAAAAAACAAGCAATCCAATGAAAACATGGGCAGAAGACCTAAATAGATATATCTCCAAATAAGACACTCAGATGGCCAACAGGCACATAAAAAGATGCTCAATGTCACTAATTGCTAGAGAAACGCAAATCAGACCTACAATGAGGTATCACCAGTCAGAATTACCGTCATTAAAAAGTTGGGAAACAATAAATGCTGGGGAGGGTGTGGAGAAAGAGCAATCTTCCTACACTGTTGGTGGGAATGTAAATTGGTGCAGCCATTGTGGAAAACAGCATGAAGATTCCTCAAAAAACTAAAAGTAGACTTACCATGTTATCCAGCAATCCCACTCCTGAGTATATATTTGGAGGGAATTCTAATTCAAAAAGATACACGCACCCCAATGTACACAGCAACACTATATACAATAGCCAAGACATGGAAAAAACAATGTCCATCAACAGATAACTGCATAAAGAAGCTGTGGTATATTCATACAATGGAATTTTGCCCAGCCATAAAAAAGAATAAAATAATGCCATTTGCTGCAATATGGATGGACCTGGAGTCCATTCTAAGTGAAGTAAGCCAGAAAGAGGAAGAAAAATACCATATGATATCTTATATGTGGAATCTTAAAAAAAGACACAAATTAACATATTTACAAAACAGAAACAGACTCAGAGACATAGAGAACAAACTTATGGTTGGGGGGATGGGAAGGGACAAATTCGGAGTCTGAGATTTGAAGATACTAAATACTATATATAAAATAGATAAACAACAAATTTATATTGTATATAACAGGGAACTATATTCAATATCTTGTAGTAACCTGTAATGAAACATATGAAAATGAATATATGTATGTATATGTATTACTGAAACATGCTGTACACCAGAAATCAACACACTGTAACTGACTTCAATAAAAATACTTCAATAAAAATAAAAATAAAAGAAGGTTGAAACCATTACACTGATACAGTAAAAGAACCTCTTAGTCACAGCACACGTTAAACTAACTAGATGGAATTTTATTAGACATACACAGGAGATCTGAATTTTACAATAAAGAAAAATCTCAGAATCATGCTTCCTTTTGCAGGGGGCATATAATAGTGACATAGTCTCTTTGTGCCAGATCTGGTTAAAATTCAAAAACTTTAAACTAACATGAAATACAAATATGATTGCATCTGGGAAATTTCAATCAAATTATTTTTCAATTTCCTGTGTTTGCAGGGACAGGAAACTGGTTAAATAAAGTCCATAGATCACACAAACAAAAAGAAATTGAGTTACGAACAACAACTTTGCCCTCTTCTAAAGGCTTCTGTCTGCAAAATTTGCAACTGGTATTGATCCTTCAGTTTCATCATCAGCTGAAAGTAAAATTCCCCAAAATGAGGCAAGGAATGAAGGAAGTATAGGAAGAGCAGAAAGGATATTAAATAGTGCACACAGCCAAGTATTGGAACGTGAGCAATGCTCAGAGAGTGGGGGCTCAGTGGTCAATCCTTAATTATAAAAAAGACTCCCTCATTTCAGACAATTCTACAACAAGAGGACAGTCCCCAAACAGTCCACAGTAAAGCAGCCTGGAAACCCCCAGTGGATCCTCTCATGTTTGCTCAGATTTCCCTGGCTTCAGACAGTGTGAGCATCTATACTCTGAGTAAGCAAAGCTCACTTTCCCTCCATCACTCACACCTTCTCCATATGTACATCCAAAAAAAACCTAAGCCTCCATATTGCAATCATGGGCTGAATCTATCTGATAGATGTATTTCCTTTGGCTCACAGAATTTAAAGGAAAGAGAATTGTTTTATTTGCCAACACTTAAAACAGAGGCTTCTAGGATCTCAGGCTCATCTTAAAAATTCTGAGATCTGGATTCAGTCATTTTCTGAATGTATACCCCCCAAAATGAAAAGATATAATATGCACTCCCATGTATACTGCAGCATATTCACAGTAGCCAAGACAGGAAACAATCTAAATTCCCATCAGTAGATGAACAGATACAGAATATAAAAGCACCATAAAATGTAAACACAATTACTGTCATAAACCTGGATATACCTTCAAGGATAGAAAGTAGCTTTGGTTACTCTCTTTGCATACAGTGCAGAGAAAGGTCTTCATGTTAGCAGTGCGTGTATATAGGAAGAGATCCGGCATAATGTGACTTCTTTAGACATTCGTTAAAGTAAGTTTTATAGTAACATCCAGGTTTATCTTCCATTCACTAGCCACATTCCTTATTAAGCACATAATGTATGATATTACACACACACACAGAGTATTATTCAGCCATGAGAAAGAAGGAAATCCCACCATTTGCAACAATATGGATGGACTTTGAGGATATTATGTTAAGTGAGATAAGTCAGACAAAGAACAATAAATACTGTATGATATCACTTATCTGTGAAATCTAAAAGAGCCAAATTCATAAAAACAGAGAGTAAAGTGGTGATTACCAGGGGATGGAGGATAGAAGGATAGGATGGATGCTGTTCAAGGGCACAAATTTGCAATGAATAGTAAATACATCCCAGAGATCTAAATAACAATGTTGTATTACAATCATCAAACTTGCTGAGAGACTAGAACTTAATTATTCCAATCACTAAAAAGAAATAACCATGTAACATGATAAAGATGCTAATTATTGCTATAATGGCAATCAAATTACACTATATGAATGTATCAAATTAACATGCACACCTTAACTTTGTTATATGTCAAACATATTTCAATTAAAGAAATAAATAAGATTAAGAATTAAGCGAGGCAAATACTTTTAAAATTTTCAGAGATTTGCAAATATTAGGCCAGCATGCCCAGTGGAGATAAATAAAGGCATTCTCCTTATATTCTCTCCAATCTGCTACAATCCCCACCACTCCCTATTCTGATACCCCACCCACCACACTTATTTGCATTAGCTGCGTGGCACTGCTAGTTATTTGAGTGCCAGGGCCAACTGGAAGTTCCATCACGAACATCAAGTCAGAAGTACAATCAAATGTAAGTAGTAACCAACATGCCTATTTAACCCCAACTGAAAACAAAACAGCAGAACATCAAACTGTTTAGTGGAAAAACCCTGAACTGGCTGTTAAAATGATTTTACTCCCTCTCTCCACTATTGTATGAAGTTAGGCAAGCTACTTATCTTTTCTAAATTTCAGTATCCTCAAATAAAAAGTGGGGATGATAATACCAGTGTCATAGTATATGTCATAAAGCACAATTTCCATTATTTTAACTTCCTTTATAAAGTAGAATAAGGCTAATATAGCTTATGATACTGAATTACTTTAAACAATAGTTGACACAAGGAGACTTGAAAGGTTATACTATAGATAGTTTTAGTATTTTCACAAAAACATTCTAATCTATCAACTTGCTGATGATTTCACATTATTCTTTACACTTTGTCCAATTCAAAATGCACACATTTAAGTGCCGTAGCCATGGTTTAATATTCATTGCTGGTGGGAGGAAAAATGATTAAAGGAAAAAATATGCCTTTGTATCTCATTATACTTAGGATTAATTATAGGTTGGGTCATTCTAAAGGCTAATGGGAATCTGAGAAGCTTAAATGAGGTTTTGGATAAGACACAGACCATTCACTGTATATCCTAGAACTTCATTAAGCAGGGTCTGGATCTGAGTGCACCCATAAAACTTTCTCCCACAAATGAATTTCAGATAAAGCTTCCTAAAGAGATCAGAGCCCACTAAACCTCTTCCTCCTGGAACCACAGGCAGGATTTGGGAGATGAGATAACACTGACTAAGCCCCTCACCTCAGGCTCCCTTAATAAACTGAAGAACTTCAAACCCTGATTCACAGACAACATTAATGAAGCCAAAGGGATGGCCAGGTTAGGAACTGAAATTTCTGAGGCAGGCAAAATTTCTCACCATTTTCCCTCATAAGGCCAAAAATCACTGTGCTAAACAAAGGGAATTGTTTCAATAAATGATGCATTAATATATTAATCTTGATGCCTGTTTCACAAACAGCCACCATTGTTGGGTCAGTCCTGCTGGAAGCCAGGATGTCACATGGCACTGTCCACTAGCAAATGAGAGGGCCTGTGAACTAGGAGGGACACGACCTGTCCACCTGCCACGCTGCTCCCACTAAAAAAACAGATTCTTCTCCCTTGAGAATATACACTATGAAATGCCAAGATAAAGAGTATTATTTTACCTCTCCTAGCACTTAACACAATCTGCAAAAACAAAAAAAATTGGTCTGTGTACAAGTCTGGATCTTCCAGCTAGACTACAGGGCCAGTACCTGGTATATAGTGCGTGTCTAATATGCACTCCTTAAGTGGAACTAAACTGCCTTCGTTCTCTATTTTCTATCTTAGCAGCACAAAAGATCTAGAATCATCTAGGTACTTTATCCATCTGGGACCTTCTCTATTTTGACCTTGCCACGTGTCATAGTAATATGCCCCACCACAATCGGGCAAAAGGATAAATCTGTTTGAAATACAAGACTTGGGTCAAACTATGCACAGTGGAAATCTCCTAGATTCTGAAAAGGCATATTGATAATGCAGTCATGATATATCACTGCTGATAATGCTCGGACCCTTAAAATTCAGTCTCTGAACAGAAGGGGTGAGTTTCTCCAGCTCCACTCCTTTTCCTGCACTCCCATCTCTCCACCTCTAGGGGGCAGCCTCATGAGTGTTCCCATAGGTTTGGAAGGGAACCGGCACACTGAATAGATAAACAGACCAAGCATTTAATTTCTGACTCTGGCACTCCCTGACTGGGTAAATAACTTAAAAGCCATAACTTGGTTTTCTCATCTCCAAAATGGGATAATTAATAAATATTTCTTTAACTCTCGAGAAGATTAAATGAAGTAATTACGTAAAGGGCTTGGCAGAGTGTCGGCACACAGTAATTGTGTAAGAGATGTCACCACCCCTAGAGTGCATGGAGAAGAGCAGATGGACACCTGGCCAAGAGGGAGCCTGACGAAGGTGATACGGTGATAACGGAAAAGTCGGCTCCCAGGCTCCACTGGTGTTATCCTCAGGCTCCAGGGGACTAGGTCAGTGCTTCTCCAGCCACTGTCTTAAAACAGCCCCTAAATGTAAAGAGAGGTGAACTCATGCCCTGGGGGCCTGTTGGAAGCTTCAAAATTCATCTTACCTTCTGAGTTGAAAATTCATATCTTTTTAAGTTGCTCTCAAGCAAAACTGTCTTTGTTTTAATGTGAAAATAATGTTGCCTCCTCCTAAATCTCTGAGAAAACTGGATCTCTAAGGAGATGTGCCATGATACACTGTGACTCTGCCTACCCCTCGGCACTGTCCCCAGACAGTTGGGGATATATGTGCTTCAATTTGCTACCCATGTGGAGTTATCTTTCCATCAGCACAAAGGATAGCGTGGGTCTGATGTAAGATGTTGCAGCATCTCACTACAAATATATAAAACTCTGAAGCCCAGAGAAGCTAAAGGACCTTCTCCAAATCACAGTGTAGGAAGTGTTGGACAGAACCAGGGACCAGCTCTCCGGGTTCAGCCCAGCTTCCTCGTAAACATCATAAAATAGACAACAATGCACTTGGGTACAAAGTTAGAACAGCCACAGTTCTAAAATGGTCATAAAGGAATTACCACCATTGCAGACATTCTAAGGGGAAAGCATTTCTTGATGTCATAACATTTAAGAGAACAGCCTGCCATTTCCCAAATAGAGGTAAACAAATAGGATAATTCTTCTGTGGCTCAATTTGAGTAAGGAAAATATGCAGTTTGCATCTGAAGATTTCATAAAAGTCACATTGGCTAAACTCATGCTTAGGTAAAATGTAGTACATACAGGTTGATCTTCTGCACTGACCGTATGACTGTTTCTTACAGAAAAAGAACAGAGATGCTAACTGGTCTGTAGCCCTTAGATGGGAGTAGCTATTGCATAAACACCACCATCGTAAAACAACATCAAATTCACATAAGACTAGGATTAAAGGATGACCACCCTGCTTACCTTTTAAATAAAAGATTAAATGGATCTTCAAATAATATCTACGATATGCAAACCTGAAAATTTTTATTTTCAAGTTTCCTGCCACAGTAGTGATGAAGGAGAAATAACAAAATGGCCAAGCTTAGGCTAACTAGTTCCTGGCCTTATACTTTTAAAACAGCCAGCAAATCTGACTGACCGGCCACGGCCCCCAGCCCCAGGCCCACTGTTAGAGTTATTAATGTTCCTGTTTGTTTTACCTCACTCTGGCAATTGAAACTTACTATCATGTTTGGATTTCCAGTCATTCCCCTAGGGAGGGAGTCACCAGACAACATCTTCAGGACCCTCCTAAGTCTCTCCTGGTGCTTAAGGCATCTGATTAGAAAAAGAAGGTCGCAGGCTGACGCCCCTCCAGACCACCGGACGGTCCCCTGATTCCGGACAGACTCACCAAGATTCAGGAGGAAGCGTCACCAGAGACTCTTGTTGACTGATATCCCCTTTTACTCTCCAATTTGTTCACTATGTCATCACTAAGCTCCAACCCTAAGACGGGTTCAGTTTTGAAGGCACTAGCCTGCTGGGAGTCCCCTTTGCCCAGCAAAGGAATAAAGCTTTCTTTTTTCTTTTAAGCTCCAAGACTCGGTCTCTGAATTCTCTCACTAGTCAGGGACGGGGCCGATCTTTCGGCAATCGTGATGACCAGATACGTACCTCCAGCCGGGGCTCAAGACTTTCTCTATTCAGTCTCATCTTTCCCCACTTTGGTGTCTTCACGGAAACAGTCCAGTCCTTGAGCCTCTCCACTTCCAAGACGCTCCTCCCTGTCCCTCCCTACCCTCTTAAGAGACAGCAAAAACGTGAGTGGGCTTCAGGAGAAAAAGAGATTCTGGGCACACAACGGGGCCAACATCTAGTCCAGTAGCTCTCTCCAAGGCACCAGGTGGCTATCCTCTTTGGAATAAAGCTGAATTATTATTAGCAAATCCAGAGTTGGTCTTGAAGGGCTTCTTAGCAAATCCCTCAGATCAGCAGCATCATGTGACTATGAAGTGACCACTGACCATGGAGCTAAGACAGGAAGGGGGCAGGGCACAGCCATTCAAGGAACAAAACAGCAATTAATACCAGAATGGAGAAAGATTCAACCCCCCCCCCGTAGGCCTTGAGGCTCAAGACGGTGGGAGATTTGACTTCCTTGAGCTTCATTCTATGCTCAATGTAACATATTAGCATGATGAATAACACGCCCACAGGCACCATGGCAGTCCCAAGGCTAGCCACAAAAGGTCAAAGAGTGGGAAATGGCCAACTTCCTGGGAATCCCAGCCCCTTCCCCAGGCTAGCTAGACTGTTCTTTCCACTTATTAGCATATGAAGCTAAGAAGCCTGAAGTCAGTAAAAACTAGCAACACTGCCCTCCATGGTCTCTCTCCCCCTTTGGAGATGGCCCGCACTCTGTCTATGGAGCATGTACCTACTTTTACTCTAATCCGAGCACCCAACTCCCACACCTCATGGCCTTTCTCTTGCCTTACACTCTATGCAGTATATATCTCTCTAAATAAATCTACCTTTACTCAACTGTGGCTCGCTCTTGAATTCTTTCCTGCACGAAGCGAAGGACCCACACTTGGCGGGGCACGTCCCAGGGGCTCAACCGAAGCCTGGGACATGGCCCTCCTCATGACCCACATCCATTTTTCCTGCATCAGAGCCATGCTAGCTCCTCCCCAGATTCACAACTATTCATAGGGACTTCCAAGTCCACTATTTGTGATTGTAAAATGTAATATACCTACATATATACATATACATACTCAAGCATTTCCCAAAGTGTATTTCAAAGAACACCAGTTTTACATTAAAGTAACAAGTTTTATGTAAATAAAGGGTTCCCTGCCAAAGAAGTTTAGGAAACACTGGGCTAAATGGAGTTCAAAGTGTTCTTTACTGCAGGATTTCTCATAATTTAATGCCTGGTGACATCACTTACACGTGGAAACTAAAAAGTACAACAAACTAGTGAATGTAACAAAAAAGAAGCAGACTCACAGATACAGAAAACGAACTAGTGGTTATCAGTGAAGAGGGAGGGAGACAGGGACAGTATAAGGGTAGGGAATTAAGAGGTACAAATTATTAGGTATAAAATAAGCTACAAGGATATATTGCACAACATGGGGACTATAGTCAATATTTTATAATAACTATAAATGGAATATAACCTTCAAAATTATGGATCACTATACTGTATACCTGTAACTTACATAATATTGTACATCAACTATACTGCAATTTTTTAAAAATAAACAAAAAAGAGTGAGTTTGGTCAGAATTATCTGGACATTGGCTTCAATCAGCCATTCTAAGTAACACTTATCATGAAAGCCTCTGAGTCTCTGGTGATCAGGGCCCTGTCACCACCTTGTAAGTTCATGCTAGAGAAACTCGTTAGGCCAACAGCATACGGAAATCTGGACTTATATCCCCAAAAAGCAAATGGCTACTTACATCACAAAATGAGATTCCCCCCCAAACCCCTTAAGTCATAGACTCTCCTAGCACATTTTAAAAATGATTCTACCTCCTGAACAAAACAGGCCATTACTACCAGCTGACATTCTCAGGAGATGGGGTGGCTGGTGCGGTAGGTGCAGCAGCCCAGGGGGCCCTGCATCTGGATCACCCACAGGCCTTCCTCATCTCAAAGTCTCCCCTCAGGAGAGAGTTGCAGTTCCACAGTCACACAATACAGATGTGAGATGCATCCGGAAGAAATATGAGAGCAGAAAAATTATTAAAGAATGAGAAATACGGACTGTGGTTTCCCAAGTGGGGTTACAGACTCCAGAAAATACGTTTTGAATTAATAGAATTTCTATTCTCATTTTTAGCTCAAAATTAGAAATTAGACTTTCTTCCCATTTAATATCCAGAATGACAAGAGTACATGTATACAGTTTGAAAAAAAATTTACATTTTACAGACATTTTCAAAATATTTTACTGATGGAGGCACAATTTAAAAGTTGAGAGACCAACGGTGTAGCTAAACAGTGCCTCGCAAAGCATATGCCAGGCTAATTAGAAGGTAACTCAGACAGATGTGAGCCTGCCAGCCAGTAATAGCCTCCCACTCTCAAATAAATGCCAAGATGAAACTGAACTTATTTCTTTAATGGCTTCATGCTATTATAGGAACGAAACTTCAAATTCTGCTAAAACTGTCTCTTGAGTAGCAAATAACCAACAGTGGGACTTGAAGAGCAACTAAGGAAGAAAGAAACGGAATGACAAGTCAGCTTTTAAAACTATTAGGATCAAGATATGGGGTCTCTGCTCAAAAATATCAACCACGTATGAATTTTTAGTACTTTTCAATCAAAAGAAATATTGATCAAAAGTAGTCTAGACATTCACTTTTTACATTTAAAAGAGAATGAAAATCTGTTCTTATTTTTGAGTCAGAATTAAGCTTACAAAGCTTGTGAGGATCTGACTGACGATCAAAGGATACAAAGAAGCAGTCTGGGTAAAAAGTTGTGTTCTTCTTCAAAGACTAATGGTCAGTCTCTGTGCAGTCTTAAAAGTATACTCAAACAGGGGGCAAGTGATTTTGAGAAATGTTTTTCCACAAGGTAAATTCTATTTTCTTTAAGATCATCATTCAAAAGAGAAATCCAGCTTTCTAAGATTAATTATATACAAGTGAAATAAGTTACTATAATTATGTTTCAATAATCATGTGTTTAACATAGAAACATACTCACCTTCATATAAAAGGCTGACACCTAGTTTCCAAATTCTGACTGGTCCCTACCAAGACTACCCTCTGGCTAACTCTCATCCCCAAACCCTATGTGTCTTCCTGTGACTCCCCTTGTGAGACAACCAGGGTGACCCTTGGTATACAAGCTTCCCTACTATTAGGTTAACACTTTGTGACTTCAGGTATGTTTCTGATGGTCTTTGGTCAGTGGGTCTTAACAAAGGTGATAAGGTCATGTGTCCACATGTTAAGCCTTGATAGGAGGGTGTGTGACTTAGGGGTATTTTTTAAGCAAAAAAGAAAGGACAGAAAAAACAGAAATGGAGAAACGAAGAAGGAAAATGGGGCTGCTTCTTTGACAATATCACATTCCTAGGCCCCAGAGATTCTTTATCCATGCTGCTTTTGGTGAATACAGAAACCACAGTAAGTTTTTTTGGTAAAACGATCTGGTGTCTAGATAGCCCATGCCCGTCTTGTGGATCTTAGAATATTATAAACAATTAGCAGGTGCTGTACAAATACCGATAAAGACAACAATGGCAGTAAATTTTCATATATGTACAGTAACTTTGAAGTTTACTTTTGTGGCATGGTTTTATTTCAGATAACAACAACCCTAGTGTAAGTTACTCTTATTTTAGACATAAAGTCTCCAAGGATTTAAGTAACTAAATCAGTGTTAGGCAGCTTAAAAGGCAAAACCGAAAGCAAACTCAGTTACTAACCATTATCTGACTCCCTCTCCATTTTTTGCAGACTTTATAAAATAAGAACCTATGTAACCTTGTGCATAATAGGATAAAAAAATTAGGTCAGTCATTGTCCTCTTTTAGAGAAAACCAGAGTTGCACTGGAGTTGCTTTTTTTTTTTTTAATCTGGTGAATTAAAAAAAAACCTTTTATTATCATTTTCATAGACCACAGATAGCATTTATGTAGTCAGACATTGTTTTAATTAGATACGGACCAAAAACAAACGTTTTCATTAGATTTAACAAACACTCAGTGATACCACCAAAGTTTTAATCTCACCAGTCTTAATCATAATCTTACCGTTAGGTCAAACACATTCAAACACTTTTAAGAGGCTTTGGCCATGCAGTCACTGTATTGGAATAATCACCTTTTAAATGGTCAGTGATATCAGAAATGTACACATGACCTCAGGTAAAAGCAATGACCCACGGAGAAACTCAGAGTATTTTATTATACTGGACTATTAAGTACACTCACAGTTCATAAACTTCAATGGTTTGTCTGTAATGATTTATTTTTAAGTCAGCCAGAGGCCTACAGAAGACCAAAACATGATCAAATGGAATCAACTATTCTGTCAAGCTCAATGTTGGCACTGAAAGCCTCACCACAAGCTCACAAATTAACTACCGTCCCCCAGCATGAATTGAAAGTCTCCATTTAAATAAATTAAAATGCTTCTAGACCTACCAGGAATTTCTCTGAGCTGAAAGGGTATATTCTTTTCAGGTACTAGGTCAGAAATGTTATAAAAGAAGTCATTAATGCTATTCGTACAAAGGACACTGGAGCAAATGAAGAACAGGTGTAAGACGGTCTCCCTGAAAATCAGGACAGTCATTTTCACTGGTGGGAAGAGGCATTAAAAAAGGAGTATCAATAGGAACTAGGTTTCTACCAAAGAGGCTAAGTGTGAGGGTCTACCAGACAAAGTGCACATTCGGTCCTGCCATCATATGCTTTAGTGTTTCCGTGTAAGCTGCTAGCTAAGGGGAAAGAGCCATTTACACTACTAGCTATCTGTTAATCGATAAATCATCTAATGAACACAAATGCATTCTGTCCAGAATGAGGGGACTCACTGTTAGTTTCTCTGCAAGACACCCGTTTGATCAGTATGTGACTAAATTGATGACTCTTAATTTCGTGTCATGCATTGCACACTTCTAGGAGATGGGCTAATGAGCAACAAAAGGATCAAAAGCACAACAAAAACAGAAGAGAAATAAAGTCCTCAACTAACCACAAACAGAGAGAAATTTCTAGGTAAAATCACTGTAAAGTGTATTATCCCTGACACTGTATCTGATAAAGCAGCTAAAGCAGGACTAGGCATAGAGTAGTTACTCGGGAAATATAATTTATATTAATAAATATAGGAAAGAAAAATATAAGCATGGAGAATGAATAAAAGAAAAAATTAATGCCTGGTTTGTTGCAAAAGCCTCTATTTTCATTGGGGAACATTTCTTTCCTCTGAATTCAAGAAATGCTAAGGTTGCATCAAAGCATTCTAATTAAAAACAGTCACCTTATTTGAGTGCCTCTGACACAAAACTTCTAATTTACATCTTTGTTGTCTTGTATTTATACCCCATTTTTTCACCCTAGCCTTCTTTGTCTCTTGTCCCTTCATATTAGTTTTACTAACCTTCTGATTATAAAATGCATGCTCACTGAAAAAAGTCAGAAAATATGAAAGATTATATAAAGAGAAAATAAAGGTTAATGTTGACTGATCCACAACCCAGAATTAACCATTGACATCATTTTAGTGACTCCTCTTCAGACCTTTCCTGGTTCATATATTCAAAATGAGACACTGCACACACTATTTAATAGCTTTTCATTCTGTTATGTTCTTCAAAAACATTTTGACCTGGTACTATGAAATGAACCTATGGCTCCCAAAGATCACTGTGGTTAATACGCTCCAGCACGGGTCTGAGAATGTTTTTCTTTTAGTTTATAGGTATATCCCATTAATCCACCAAGGTATCTACAGAAGAAGACTTACTGTGGCACTGTTTGTTTTAGTCCAAAACTCCAACTATCAATGGGAGTCTCATTAAATAAACTGTGAACTTCCATTCAATGGAATCATAGATAGCCATTAAAAAGACTAGCTATCCCAGTGACCTCTCAGTATGTGATAAAAGTTTGATCTTTTGATAAGTTCAGCTTTAAAAGAACTTAGAATTACTGTGAGTGGTTTTTCACCTTTACAGAGGTTTTTTCCTTCATGGACCCATGACAAAACAAGGTACAGAATGATACGTATTTCTAGAAAGAGGTCTTAGTAAAAACGTTTACTTTTTCATCTTTATCTCCCATATTGTACACATATTACTTTATATTTTTTAAAAGCACTGGTAAAAATAAATCAGGGAAATTTTAATTAGGAAATAGGGTAAGTCAAAAACTGTGAAGGGTCCGACATTTTACACTACAAGTTAACAAGTTAACATGGCACAGTTTCATGAATACTGACAGAAGACACAAGACTCCTGGGTCAGAGATGAAGGACTATTACTCACAAAAATGGCAATAGTCAGAGGGTCGGCATTTTCTTCTACCAGTTCCTCACTCCCCAGTGCCCAAAAGGCATTGCAAAGAGAGCTAGATGAAACCTGAGCACATACCCTGGGTTGTATTGCAAGGAGATAACCCTGAGTTTTAAGAATGTGAATCTTTCATCCTGGGCAGTAAGCATGCCCGTTCTTTGCTCTGGAGGAAGATATCTCTACTTTCTAAGGCTGTTCACTATGCAAACATGTTTGAAAAAGATAGTCTGGGACAAAGGCTGTCAGTGTGTCTGTTCTCAAACCTTGCAGAAATTTGAGAGACTCATGGAGAATTAGTTCCTAGTAGAAATATATTCTACTCTATTCTACTATTTATATATCTATATATCACTCTTTTTAGTGGCTACATATTTACTGGTATTGGTATTCTATGATACATGTAACTAATGTCTTAAGACAACTTTCAGTTGTTTCTAAAACTATTGTTAACATTCTTGGACATGTCCTATCATTCAAGATAACTCTAGAAATGGGATTGCTGAGTCAAACTATTAAAAACTTTTTGAAAGATTTTCTTATATGCATCCTGCCCATCAGGAAGCTTGCAGGGATTGCTCATGCTCTGTTCATGTAATAAATATCTGATTCCCCTTGCTTTCACTAATGTGGGATATTATTAATCTGTTTGATCTTCAAACATAATAGGCAACTTGACATCTAATTTTGTTTTCATTTTCATTTGTTAGTAATAAAACTATATGAATATTTTTTCATTATATTTATCAACCACATATCTTATTTCCTATCCATCAAGCCATCATTTTTGAGAGGAGAATTCATCCCTGTCTTATTGACTGGTGAAAATTCTTTACGTATTTTTTTAATACAACAGAATAAATGTAGTTCAATGTACACTTATAAATAGTCACCCTATTCTTAAGGACAACCTTCTAGCCCCAAGATTATTTATTACTCTATCTCTGGTGGGGGAAAGCTAAGGAAATTATACAGCTATAACATGACTATAAACCCCTTTATATCTTCATTTGGCCTCTCTGGCTTAATAAGTCATCAAAGGTCTGTGTTAAATAGCTTAAAACTCATCCAATTGCAAATGTGAATTTTCACATAAGTCCTTCTTTCTTTTCCCCACCAAATTTTTATAGGATTAAGTTTGAAACTAATTATAAAAGCAATGTGAAATGCTAAGAAATAAGACTAAAGAGGCTCTAATGGAAGAGTCTGATCCTAGCCTGCTACAATAGAAGTGTCTCATCTCTGCCAATGTTACAATGAAAGTCATTATCCACTAATATCCCTATTTCCTAGGCCAAGTAAATGCAAAAGTTTGTTAATCCTGCAAATAAAACATGCATGATTTTTGCTCTAAATATTTAAAACCTAAAGAAGCTACATAATGTATTCATCTTGCTGGTGGTCTCCCTATCTGGAGACTACTTCTAGTTACATTTGAAAATCGTGTTCCATCAAAAAATAAGTCATTTTCTGCAAATCCCAGCCAGAAACTAGAAGAATAAAGAAAATATATTCAAAGTACTTTAAATAAGTGATTGCAACAATAAAAGTCCTTCAACTCTGTAACAAAGTACCAGCTCCCCAAAGGAAAAAAAAAGGCCATTAGGCCACTATATTCAACTTACAACAGCAAAATTTGACAGAGGGTTTTCTGTGACATGAAAGGGAATGGGTTCAATCAGAGCTCCGTTGTGAATGTCAAATCCCAAAATTCCCAAGGAACCCTTTTCACTGATTTCAGGTAGCTGATGTGCATTAGGTAGCAGGTATTTAATTATAATTTCAAAAAACTGAAACAAAATAAATAAATAATTTCAAGGTCAGGATAAAAATTAAAAGAACATAAGAGATCCAGGTTCCTCCAGTTCTTATGTTGGTTTTGAGACAGGAGGGAAGGAGGCAGGACACAGCCATTAACAGCACGACACAGCAATGAGCGCCAAGATGGCGGAAGAATCAACCCCCAGCAGACCTTGCGCTTTCACATACACTGACTGAAACACAACAGCATACTAAACGGCACTCCCACAGGTGCCGTGACAGTTTCACGGCTGACCATAAAAGGTCCAGAATTGGATATGGCCCAGTTTCTGGGAATCCCAGCCTCTTCCCCAAAGTAGTTGGAATAATCCTCCCATTTAATAGAACATGAAATTACCGAGCCCATAAAAACTAACAACCCCACACCTCGCGGTTGCTCTCTTGCCTTCTGAGTTGGCCTGCACTCTGCCTGTGGAGTGTGTATCTACTTTTCCTCTAACCACCCTAACATGCTGTGGCTTCTCTGGCCTTCTTTTTTTTTTCCCCTCTGGCCTTCTGAGACAGCCCGCACTCTGTCTATGGGGTATGTATCTCTCTGAATAAATCTACGTTTACTCAACTATGGCTCACCCTTGAGTTCTTTCCTGCATAAAGCCAAGGACTCTCATTTGGCGGGGCGTGTCCCAGGGACTCACCCGAGACCTGGGTTACAACCAGCCTCTCACACCCTATTTTCTTCTATCAGCTTGGGAGAATCAAAGTTGAACTAAAATTCCTTAAAGATGGAGAAACCAGGAGCCTCTGCCTGCTCCATGCTCATGAGGTACAAAGAGCACCATCAGAACAGTCAGAGACATCCAAGGATCAAGTCTACACCAGCATCTAGTGGCACCAGAAAGTCAAAGGTACTTTTACAGCCAGATGTCAATATTCTCTATTATCCAGGTCATAGGGAAAAGATCCCAAGTGGCCAACAATTGCATTGTTTTCCTCCTGACATTGCGTAACTATTTGGGGCCCACTGATAACTACATATGGATACATATACATAAAACTTTAATCCAACACCCCCCCAAAGTCAGTTTCTCTATCCTGCTCAAGCCCATATTGGAACTTAAAAGAACATACATGAACTTGGACTAGTATCACCTTCCCCTCTCCCTTTTATTTCCTTATTTCTCACAACAACCCCCATCATATATTGAGCCACGAGGGTTAAGGACTTACTTTATATTACACACCTAGGAACAGTCGGAAACTTCCTTTCACTCTCAGAAACTTCCAAGACTTGCTTTCCCTCTCCCTCCCTCTTGGCACCCGAGTTTAACTATCTTCTGGAGCACAAGGAGGTGCTGTGTGGCTTTCTTATCCCCCTCAAGGTGGTCACTGAGGCCCAGCACGGGAGACAGTATCTTTTGCCTTCAAGAAAGAGAAGAGATAGTCTTCTATTGGTGCATCTCCTGCCAGGTACAGCCAAGATCCTGAGCCAGGAGCCCACCTAAGTGGGTGAAGTTTTCCCAAACTCTCAACGACTGAACACGTAGATTGGAACCAGTGGCTTGCACAGAACCTTGGATTTACAGAACGCTGGAATCCTGGACCTGGGCTGTACCAGCAAGTTCACTTGATCCAACAAAATGACCAGTTTCCAATGAGATAAGCTAACAAATCTTGTTGCTATTCTCTGTTCAGCAATGCATGTCTCCATGTATTGATACACATGAGAAAAGCATAATGCGGTCCTCTTTGATTGTCGGTACTTGGATTAAAAATCAGTCATGGAGCTCTGTCCTACCTTTTGAGAAAACACAGAACTATGCAGTCAAGAATTATGAGCACAAATATGTTAGGTAAAGTGGTGTCTGTTAGAATGGAGGTCAAACGATGTTTGGGAATAAAGATTTAAGGGGCAGAGCAAGACTTCAAGAAGGTATTAATTAGAGCCACTCCCCCTCCCCCACTCTTTCCTTAACCTTCTTTATAATCAAATCTGTGTCACTCATCTAGTGTGGAAATTAGGACATCCAGTATGGGCCTAATTTTTGCCAACTGGAGGAGCAGATTCTAGTAAGAAAACATCTCTCTTGGGTCAGTGTTCTTATAATCCTCTGACTAGTCCTAGCTCTCCAGAGACATGGATGAATTCATTTGATCTGTGAACACTGACTCTGCAGAGACACAAGGAAGCATTTAACAGAAGCAGATCTGCTGTGAGGCTAACGAGTCTCAAGGTGCAGGCTCCTCACTTGCCCTGGCCCTCTCCATGGCCATAGCCCTGGGAGGACACTAGCCGCAGTTTGGGATGTCTGCCCCCCATGTAAATACCCTAATGACCTGGAGGTACTACTACCCTCTGCTAATCAATTCCCTTTGGGGATTCAAGTCTCATTCTCAGACTCTCGGGAAGGCACCTTACTCCTGCCTTCATACCTGCCCAGCTTCTCTCACTCTGGAGCCTTTCGGATTTGTACTCTATTAAGTAAACATTTCATCTTCTTAAATTCCACCATGTATTAGTTTCCTAGGGCTACAGTAAATCAATCAAAAAAACAAACAAACACAACTACATCATAAACTCTGTGGCCTAAAACAACAGAAATGTATTTCCTCACAGTTCTGGAGGCCAGAAGTCCAAAATCAAGGAATCTGCAAGGCTCCCTGTGAAAACTCCAGGGGAGGAGCCTCCCTTGCCTCTTCCAGCTTCTGGTGGCTCCAGGAATTCCTTGGCACTCGGGAGCCTGACGCCAACTTCTACCTCCGTTTTCACACAGCCTTCTCCTCTCCTCTCTCATGAGGACACTTACTGGATTTAGGATCCATCCAATAACAAGGGTGATCTCATCTCATGATTCTTAACTGCATCTACAAAGGGTGTTTTCCCAGTGAGACCACATTCACAGGTTCTGGGAATTAGGACATGGACCTATCTTTTTTGGAGGGAAGGGGGACACCATTTACTCCACTACATCCATATAGGTAACTTAACAGGGCAGAGAAATCTGAAACCTAACCCAGTTCCTGTTTGTCTGTCTCTTCCCACCTTTTAAACAGCACTGTCAAACAGAACTTTCTGCCACGAAATGTTCTATATCTGTGCTGTCCAACGTAGCAGTGGCATGCAGCTACTGAGCACTTAAAACATTAGCTAATAGGACTGAATGATTAAAATTTTTAATTTTACTTGATTTTAATTAATTGAAATGTAAATAGCCACATATAGTTAGTGGCTACTATATTATACAGCCACCATTCTAAAAATTTTTTGTAGGATCTACTTTTTACATATTTATTTCTCCAAATTCATTGAGGTAAGATTGACTGATAAAATTATATGTATTTAAAGTCCACAGTTTAATGGTCTGATGTATAAATATATTCCTAAATGCTTACCACAATCGAGTTAACAAATACATCCATCACCTCACATAGCTACTGTTATCTGTATGTGTGTGGTGAGAAGATTTAAGATCTACTCTCTCAGCAAATCTCAAGTATACAAAACAGTACTATTAAATAGTCACCATGCTGTACATTAGATCCCCAGAACTTATTTATCTTAAAGCTAAAAATTCATACCCTTTCACCAACATCTACCTAAGCCCATCCCATCGCACCCCCAACAACCACCATCCTACTCTCTGGTTCTATGAGTTTGACTTCTTTAGAGTCCACATGTAAGTGAGATCATACAATATTTGTCTTTCTGTCTGGCTTATTTCATTTAGCATAATGTCCTCAAAGTTCATACATTTTGTCACAAATGGCAGGATTTCCTTTTTTATGGCTGTACACTATTCGACTGTGTACATATGTATATATGTCACATTTTCTTTATCCATTCATCCATTGATAGACACATAGGTTGTGTTCTTAGAAGTTCTAAAATTCTGACAATGGTTACCTACTCTCTTCACCCTCCCTGGTTTTTGCCCTCATGAGTTTATCCTCATTTCTTTATTGTTCTTCTCATGAGACTGTGAGGAGCAGCAAAGGTAAATGCATGTGTTCAGTCTGCCGTATTTAACTGGGTGGCCCTATCAATGACCATGGAACCAGCTCATATCTCATATGATGAAAACTATCATGGGAAGGCAGAGTTCACTAACAAATTTGATATTCAGGTGGTTTTTTCTGGGTCACTTTGGCTAAGGTCTCAATCTTATGTATCTTAGGACTGCAAAGCCAAGGTCTCCTATCCCATATTCATGGCTCTTTTGGAAACTTACACTGTCTTAAAAGAATACAGACGTCATTAGACAGGTAGAATGTTAGATGATGTTATTAGCTTTGTTATATCTATGGCACCATGTGAATCAGACATAAGTACAAGGTCAAGTCTGACTCAGGCAATAAAGATTTCACAAAGATTTTATGAATTTTAAAACTACAATTATTTTTCCCAGACTCTTTCCAATTTGAATTCCTTCAAATTCTGCCCCCTTTTGTCACCATGGAAGAAAGGCAGTCAAAGCGAAGATTTCTCCTGCCATAGTGACCAAAAGTTTATCCATAGTTGGTCAAAATAAGCCACAACCAGCCTCCTAGAGGTTAGGTCAAACTTCAAAATCCTAAATTACCAAACTTCTGTGTGTCTAGTAGGAAACTTCATCCTGTTCACACTGGACTATAAGCAAACCTTAACATATGTGAAAGGAAGAATCAGAGACAAAGCGTATACAAAAGAGCAGCAGCAGCAGCTTGCTTGCAAGTAAGTTGCAAGGCAACCAGACTGCAGGAGAACTGAGCAAATAAACACAGTGAGTATATTCACTTTTTTAATTGCCGAGGTTACTGAGTTTTCAGTTAATCTGTTCATGAAGGAAAAAAGTTTTCTCACAGCTAACATCTGCATACGTCATAATGTATCTTCAGATATCAGTTTTGCAAAAGTCAGAGATACAGCTGCCTTGTTAGGGAGTCAGTAACTTACAGGAAATGCTCAAGAACTCTTTTTGCCTTGGAGACTAAAACTACGCAGAACAAACTTGTCATTTTTGGCTTGTCTAAGGGTGCAATGTGGGTTTTATTTTATCCTGACTGTGGGACAGGATGGGCACACCTATTCATCAAAGGTGGCAAGGCCATACCCATTTTACTTCCACAATAGGCATCTTAATTCAGTTAGCTACTAATAAGTTAAACTAAGAAAGCCATTAGGCCGATGACTAAAGCCAAAAGCCGTTCAAAGTCAGTTAATGTGGATGCACGTTCTCCCATGTTCCAGACTTTTGAATACCAAAGGACAGATCTCTCTCTCTGTATTATCATTAATATCATACTCCAACAATTCAGTTTATCAGGATTACATTACACGTGACAAATGGACACAAAACAGCCTATAATAGAGGTTGGCAAACTATGACACATAGGCCAAAGTGAACCTGTCCATACAGTCATTTACACATGGCTTCTTTTGCTCACTAAGGGCAGAGCTGAGTAGTTGAAACAGAAACCATATAGCCCACAAAGCCAAAAATATTTACTATCGTACCCTTTACCAAAAACATTTGCCAAGCCTTGACCTCTAACATTGATTTCAACTGAAGCTCAAAATTGTCATTAATTTAGTACATTCCTTGAATATCCGGATGAACAGCCTTTTAATATGAGCTTATGGAAATTAAGGTCACAAAAATGTTGACTATGTATTAAAGCTTCTTTGTACTGAGTCATTTTCATCTCAAAGGAACACAACGTAACTTTGGAAAATTGCTGAACTATGTCTTCAAATGTTGCTACGGAAATAAAGATATAGATAACACACTGCTCTAGCTGGGTGACGCAGGGAAAGGTGATTATCCCCAGTCTCAGTCTTCTCATCTACAAAATAAGGACAAGCCATACCTCACAGAATAAATGATTTACTGAGAGAATTAAATTCAATCAGATGTTTAAAATGTTTTGCCCAGTACCTTTCATTCAATGCATGTTAGCTATTAGTAATAATACCATCACTTTGACAGTTAATTAAAAATAGACACATGATTAGGTAGTAAATGAGGACTTTGGGTAGAGAAAAAAGAATTTAAAATATCACATTTCTTTGCACAAACTTTGATATCTGACAATAAATTCCTTTTTAAAAAGTTAAACATGCAACTAAGCACACTGTCATACAGATAAATCTCAGTGTACATCTCAATAATGTATACACCGGAGCATTTATTAGAAAAGAAAAATACTGGCTTAAAGAAAGTTAACTGGCAAATGGCACCTGGTAAGAGACATGCCTGGCAAGACACCAGGACATACCTACTCCTGTATTTAACACAGTCAGCTGGTCTTAAACCTGAACTATTACTCCAGTTGGAAAGACAACTTTTAATGGAGCCAAATAGTGATGGCTGAGTAATGGAGACATGTTATGCTTATTATTTAAAGGAAAAAAGGAAACCTTCTAATCTAAGAGCCTTTCACATCTCCCCTCCAAAAAGAAAAAAGCCTTGATTTTTTTTGTATTGTTGTTAAGCTTTTTTGTATTGTCTTTAAGCTCTGTTTACTGGATTTTAAATCACCTGGCATAAAAAGCTCCTCCCTCTAATAGTCCCTAGACAAGAAGATGTATCCATTTCTAACAAATGGACCCTTTATACTGACTCCAATCCAGGCAAATGGGAACTCAGCAAGATGACAATATGGTATCACTTTACATTGGTATTCCTTAAGCATTTGTTCACCTCTTATTCAATGAAGAAAGGATTTTTATTTAAATTTTCTACTTCTTACATCCAAAACATGGGATTTATTATACGTATGAATGTTAACTTCTGCTTTTCCCCAGTGTCTTCCACTATGCTTTTCTGTGATAGATTAAATATGACATTTTTTTTTTTGCAAGAAGAGCAGTCTACTTGTCTATTGCTTGAATCTGAGTTGGTCATGTGGTTTGCCTGCACCATTAGAATGAGGCTGAAATGATCTGTGCAACTTCTAAGCTTCAGTTCCCTTATAGCTTCCACGCTCACCCTCTGGAACACTGCCACCCAAGGAAGAAGCCCAGCCAGCCCCTCAAGGACGACGGCATTCCTGGAGGGAGAGACCACCTGGAAAGAGAAGCCCAGCCGCCCCATCCAGTCCAGCTCCCCCAGCTGACAGCCCAGACGTATCAATGAGGTCCAGGACCAGCCAGCCACAACCAGTCTGCCAACTGTATAGAAAAGCATGAATGAGCCCCACCAGCTCCAAGTGCAGCAGAGATGAGCCACCCCAAGTGAACCTCGCCCAAGTTAACAATCTACAGAGTGATGAGCAAACAAGTAACTGTCATTTAAAGCCACTAAGTTTTGGCTCTGCTTTGTAAGAACAGATAACTGAGACACAACCCACATGACAAGTCAGGCTAAAATTAAGGCAGTCCAAACCTATTCATCCTCACGTGAAATTAAGAGAAATGGAGTAGAGGTAGGGCCTGACTAAGTACCACTAGAAACAGAATCACTCACTCTTTTTGTTGCAGACACTCCCTGGCTCCCAACACAACTCTGATTCTCTGGATTTCAGTTCCATGCATCTCACTTCTCTCAGAATAACCAACGAACTGGGCAATCCTCTCACGCCTAGTGATGACTAATGTGCCCGGACTCTTCCAGGTGACGGTACACAACAGTGAACAGAGACACACTCTGCCTTTATGGGACTTACCATGTAGTGGGGTCCTCACTGGACAGCTAATTATGAAGTTAATTATTTGATCACAAGCGTGGTAAGTGCTGAAAAGAAAAGAGCAGAGGGCTATACATGTACCTAATGGGAGGCTGACCAGACCTGGGAAATCATGGAAGGTTGATCTGGGCAACTGATTTTCATGGTAAGACCTGAGGCATAAGCAAGCGTTATGTAGAAAAAAAAGGAGGGGAAATTATGCACAAGGCCCTGAAACAGGAAAGAGGGGAGACCCATCAAAGAACAGAAAGCCAATGTGGCAGGATCACAGAGAGCTAGGGAGATATGGATGAGACATCGTTGAACTTTACATTAAACACAAGCATTTCTCCTTTGAAACAGTGTAACTCTGGCTTCAGGCACATTTGAGGACAGCCAGGGTGTGACCTGAGACAGGAGGCCACTACCAGGGATGACGGAAGCTTAGACTAGGCTATTGTAGAAAAGCAATAGGTGAAACTTCTGACTGACTTCAGTCACCCCCCACATCAAATAATTCTAACTTGCCAATCACAGAAGTACAGAAAGTTGTAAGTCAGAGAGAACTTCAAAATCTTTGGGTCCAAGCCCCTCTCTATAAATAGGGAAACCGAGGGCCCAGGAGCAAGGTGCTTGTCCACAGTGAGGGGGTCTTGGGCAGAGGCAACGCTCAATCCCGTGTCTCCTTTCTAACTGCTTTTTCGCGGCTTCAGCACCCACAAAATCCTTCTCACAAATCACATCGGTTTACCCTCTTAGCCACTGAAAGAAGCGGGTGGGGCAGATATTATGATTCTAATTTTATCCAAGAAGAAAGTGAGGCCAAGATGAAATGAAGTTCCAATTGCTAAGAATGCGCAGTTCACACTAGAACTCAGCATTCTGGCCCTTAATCAGCTCAATTAATTCAGTTAACATTTGCCAAGCCCCTGATCTGTGTGACCTGCTATGCAGCTGGGGAGAGTTAAGTGAATAATTACCGGTGTCTATAACTCAGCAAGAGAGATTAGCCTCTATTAAGAGATGAGAAACTTCTTTACCCTTCTCACTTCTGGGGCACAGGGTCTCTGACAAAGTCCAAACTAAAACAGGCAGACTGGAGGGTGCAGCCTGGGTAACAGGCCTATAGCTACTGGCAGGTTTTTATAAGAGCTAGACTTCTTTGATCACAGGCAACAGAAACAATAGGCAACAGGTTGCCCAGCATTAACAAAAGTTCATGGGAACCAATGCGGAGACTGGAGAACAGGATTTGACCACAGACAGAATCCAATTGCTACAGAGGCTGAGAAAAAGGAATTGTCTTTAAACAAGATCTTTCTGCCAGTGGGACATGTGGATTCCAACCATATTCAACCTCTTTGTCCCTCTGTGTAAGATTCATACTCCAGGGAAGGAATATTCAACTAGTCTAACTTGGGTCAAATCCCACCGCTTGGCTAGTGGAAGATGGTGCTCCCAACTGGAGTCCCACCAAGCTACCTCCAGCAGCAACAAGGTAAAGAGCCCCATATGATGCTGTAAGGAAGGAGGAAAAGATTGTAGGCTGCAAAAGAGAAGGGGAAAAAAATCACAAGACTCAGTGCACGCCACAGGTCTTCGAATAACAGAATACCAACTTCATCCTCTAGGAAATAAAATTAGGCATGGATGCCCAGCACTCAGTCCATGATGGCTCCATGGGAACCATTCTAGCCATCATGAATTTTCTAAGTGGTAGCCACCTGCGTACCATCTACCACAGTTGCAACGTGAGTGTAAAAAACACACACTCAACCATGCCGAGCTGGAGACAGCCTTCTGCAGGAACAGAAACAGTAATTGTCACGTGTCTCTGTCACTTGTGGTTTATTATTGCTACTGACTGGGATGGGGGCAAACAAAATAATAATAATGAAAGTAACTGTATGTAGAGGCACCAGACTAGGCATTTTATATACATTAGCTTTTCTTCTGCTCATACTGTCTTAGGGCATGCAAAATACATAGGTAGCAACTTCATTCTGTCTTCTGGTTGTCCTTGGCCAGTGTTTTCTCCTTTTTATATCTAGAAGTCTCTAGTGATTGTTTCCATCACCAGCAGTGGACACTACAGCTCTAGTTGAAAACAACGATGTTCTGCAGAAAGGGCTTCCAGAGAAAAGAAGTTGCAGAGAATGAAAGCTGCAGAAAACACTGCCTTGAGCTTTCTCAGGGGCCACTTGTGCCAGCCTGCACACTTTCCTCTGGTTTCCAGGTTGAAATATTTTGCTTTCTGATTGGCTTTGTAGGTGTAACATAAAAGAGAGAAATCAAACTGGCTTGCAGAAATAGATCATAGGCAGGCCTGAGGCCCTGGTCTTGGTAGGGAACAGGTAACCTAGAGAATTTACCTTTGCTGTGAATACTGAGGGAGAGTCTGTGGTTGCTTTGAACTGGGTACTGCACCTGGTTAGCAGGCCAGGCACATAAGCCTGAGTCCCCAGAACAGTGCAGAGAATCCTCCCTCTGTGCAGATGGGGTCATTAGCAGGGGGGCAAGTTTGGATGATGAAGCAGCCCACGTATCCAGCTGGGAACATTCTCTTTTGTCTATTTTTGGAGTCATCATTAAGGATGTGAATTTTTACATACTTCGCAATTAAAGAAGTGGTACGTTGATAAACAGTATCTGTTGGCACTTTTCCATCAGTCACAGCACCTTAGTGCATGGACACACACACACGGCTCTTAAGAAGATTCCTGAAACACGGATAGACCCGAATATAGTTACAGTAAGCGAAATGAGCCAGAGAGACAAATACCATGTGATATCACTTATATGTGGAATCTAAAAAAAATGATACAAATGAACTTATTTACAAAACAGAAACAGACTCAAGAGACATAGAAAACAAACTTATGGTCACCAGAGGGGACAGGAGGGATGGGGGATAAATGGGAGTTTGGGATTTGCAGATACTATATATAAAATATATAAACAGCAAGGTCCTGCTGTGTAGCACAGGGAACTATATTCAATACCTTGTGACAGCCTATAAAGAAAAAGAATATGAAAAGGAATACACACATGCATACCTGAATCACTGTGCTGTACACCAGCAACCAACACTACACTGTAAACTGACTACACTTCAATGAAATAAACAAATAAATGAAATTTTTTTTTTAAAAAAAGAACATTCCTGATTCAAAAAGAAGCAGACTGGGGAAGGAGAAGAGCTGTTAAGTTGAGGAGTGTGGATAAATGGAGGAGAGGGATTTTATCTGAAGCAAGTAAAGGTGGTAGTTCAAAAAATTAATCTCATTGAGAGTAAAGTCAAGGACCTGCTGAAGAGGAAACAGAGCCAAGCAAAGAATAAATATTTGTCAAAGGATTTAATAAACAGAAAACAGAGGGAGAAGGCTAATCCTATACCATGCTTAAAAATAAATAAATGGAAGTTTGGAGTAATTTCAGGCAATGAATACATTGTTGAGCACTGAGGGCAGACCCCTAGAGATGGAGGTACGAGGCACCAAGGTGTTAGTACCATTGAAGGCATCAGACTAGGTAAACATGGGCATCATGTAAATGAAAAGAAAACAAGCACAGATAAGTGTATTGAGTGAGACTCGTTTGGAACAGGAAAAACAAATACGCCAGCCCTACCCTATTTTGGAAGTACAGTACAGCTGACCCTTGAAAAAACATGGGTTTGATGTGCAAGGGCCCATTTATATACGGATTTTTTTCAATAGGAAACACGACAGCACCACATGATCTACAGTTGACTGAGCCCACAGATGTGGCATTGGCAGACGGCCAACTATAAATCACACTTGGATTTCCAACTGCACAGGGGGTCAGAGCCCCTAACCTCTGTGTTGCTCAAGGGTCAACTGTGTGAGGGGAGGTGAAGCGTGAGCAGGCATGACAGCATCTCAGCCACCACAGAGCTCCTCTGAGGCCAAGTGTCCAACATGAAGAGAAAGAAGCCTCGCCAAGCACTGGAAGCAAAGTTTGCTACTATTCAGGTCTAGTAGCAGCTTCAGGAACCCAGGACATCTTGTCGTCCCACCAGGAACAACACTCCAGAGCTTCCCACTGCTTCATCTATTGCATCTCAGATTTATATTTTTTAAGAAAACATATTAAATCAGGTCAGACACAGAACTCTCATGTACATTCCAAATCAGTAAATGAGCCTTAACTTTGTGAGTTCAGCTTAAGTAAGGTGGCCTTTTAATCAACAATAAGAATTAACTGAATACCTACTATGTGCTGGTCATTGGCCCAGACAATGAAGATACAACCAGAATATGGAACAGGAAAAACAAGACCTCTGTCCTCACAGAGCTTACGGAGGAGAGGGGAGGGGCAGAAACATGAAAATTTTAAGACAATAAATAACAGCAGTCTGAGAAGGACATGATGTTCTTAAGCATGTTAGAAGGGTGCCTAACCCAGACCTGGGAATCAAGAAATAGTTTGCAAAGGAAGTGACATCTACAATGGCCAAATCTGTGTGTGTGTGTGTGTGTGTGTGTGTGTGTGGCGGGGGAGTGGGGAGATGACCCTAATGCAGGAAGAACAAAATATACTAAGGCCCAGACACAGTCAAGTTTCTGGCCTGGATGACAAAAAAGTACAGGAGTAAGTCTGGTGGGACTGGAGCATGAAGTGTGGTGGAGAAGTGAGGAGAGCTAAGACTGCAACCAAAAGCAGGAATCGGTAAACACAAACGGAAGCCATTCAAAGGTTCTGGGCACAAGAGTGACATGATCACACTCACACTTAAGGAAGATCACTCCAGCTGGATGCTGTGAGGAACATGAGAGAAGAGTCAGAGTGGAAGCAGGGATGTCACTTTGGAAATTCAGAAGGTGGCGGGCTTGGGTTGGGGTGGAGCTGCTCAGAAGGAGGAAGTAGATAATTGTGCACGATCCTTAGGAGGTGGTATCAGGGACTCTTGGCCACTGACTGTCAGGGCGGAGCAGAGAAAGAAATCAAACCTGACACTAGGGCATCTGGCTACAGGCTACTGAGTGAACAGCTATGTCATTTATAAAGATCAGAAATTAAGAAGAGCAGGTTTGCAGAGGAAGATGATGCACTCAGGTTTGAACATGATAAACTTAAGATGCTCCCAGGACACCTACACAAAAATGTCCATTAGGCGGCTGATAGGCAGATAGAGTTGGAGCTCATCAGGAGTACCTTCCAACCCAGAGGTACAATTCTGACAGTCATCAATGTCTAGATAATAATAGATGCCAGAAGCTTGAATGAGTTCTCCCAGCACGACTCACTGGGACCAAATGGCAAAAGACCACTCAATGCAAAACAAAGCCCAGAAAGTTCTATCTGCAGAAATTCTGGTTCTACAGAAAGAACCACCTAAGGTCATTTTTTGAGAAAGAACTAACATAACACAGTGGGAGAAGGAGGTGACTCCCCTTTTCCACTAAGAAAAATGTGCTTCAAATCTTTGTCTTAGTCTGTTTGTGCGGCTGTAACAAAATATCACAGACTAGGTAGCTTATAAACAACAGAAACTGATTGTTTACAGTTACAGAAGTCTGAGATCAGGGTGCCAGCATGGTCAGGAGAGGGCTCTCTTCCTGGTCACAGACTTCTTGTATCCTCATTTGGTGGAAGGGGCTAGTGATCTGGTTGGAGTCTCTTTCATTACAGCACTAATCTCATTCATGACAGTTCCACTGCCATGACTTAAGCACCTCCCCAAGGCTCCACCTCCTAATACCATCACCTTTGGGGATCAGAATTTCAGCACATGAATTTGGGAAGGACACAAAACATCAGACCACTGCACTTTCTGACACAGAAGACTCACTTGTTGATGTGACTGTCTGGAGCAGACTGACGTGCATGATAAGATAGATGACAAGAAGCTACTGGATCGCTCTTCTTAGAGCCTAGACCATGAAGCCCAGCCAAATGACGAAGGGGAAGGGAGCTTCAGAGCTCCCAGAATGCCGGTACCCCATCTCCATGGCCACTGTGCACATGTGCAATAGAAGAAGTATCAGAATGGGAGAAACATGCGAACGAATGAAGCACCCTGGGAGGAAAGTGCCTCCCAAGTCCCCAGGAATGTTCCCTCACAATGGCAGCTCCAGCACCACCTGCCAGGTACCCAGACATCCCGGGCTGCAAACTCACACCGGCACACACCCACGGCATGCTGCCCGGGTTGCATCTGACCAAGAGGAAGTCAAAAATATGTTCCTGGCCTATCTTCCTTCCATTTGCAAAGCTGAAATTTCCAGATGCTAGGCTAGGATTCCCATGGGTCACCGTTGACACGTCACACTGGCACTGCTGTTTTGTACTGCTGAAAAGTGTCTACCAAAAGTGAGAAGAGGGTTCCAGCCCTGAGAAGGCCTGGCGTTTCCCATCATCTACGTCAGTTACTTCACGCCACATTTCACGTCTTTCCATTGCATTCACTGATCCTACCTGACTGGCCCCTCCTTGATTAGCAAGTCTGTGGCCTAAGGATACTTCCAACTTAAGAATCTTGATATTACAGACCAAACTTCCAGTAGGACAAAGTGTTGTGAGTTTAGACAGTTCATTCAAAATGGTACAAATCACAAGCTTGTGATCACTATTTCTAACAACGGTGAACCAAGTGGCTGCCAAGACCACTGGTACAGAGTTATAATCACTCTGAGTATTACATATAAAGTTCCAGATCACATTTGGAAGTCAACTCACAGGATTTCAGTAAGATAACTGGTAAAATGCTCTACACACACACACACACACAAAGTGCCTTGCCGGCCTGTGTGCACTGTGTCTTCTTGCTGTTTGCTATCTGCCTCCCTGACATGTGCTGAAACCCCGCAAGTGGCTGACTCCAGAAATGCTGCTCTGTGGTTATTTTGCTGGGGACAGGGAACTATAAATGAAACAACTGGAAACTCTCAAGGACACTTGCTTCATGTTTCTAGCACTGTGACTATAAAATGAATAATTGTAAAATAGAAAGAAAAAAAATCAGGTTACCTGCTAAAAGTTAACAATTATAAATAATCAAAAATCCTCCCACAAGATCCAAATCACAAAGTAAGAAATTTCTATCATAAATATTGACAGTTTCCACTGTCTGGTTGGCCTCACTGAGAAAAATAACAGGTACTTGAATTAGGGGAAAAAAAAACCACACTTGCCTCAAATCCTTTGTCTCTTGAATATCATTTTACACTTAACAGCAGCTTTCTTCTGAAGATTTCAAAACACTGTGCAAACAATGATGAGCTCCCCATTACAGGGCTGTCCGGGGAAAGGGGCCTTGAGAAACTGCAGCCTGTGCAAGGTGACCCAGCAAGACACTGGTGGAGAGAGAGAGTGAAACCCTCAACTCTGAGTGTCTGTCCTTCTGTTTCAACTTCCCCACTTTGGGAAAACATGCCTCTGATTTCCGTATGCCTTTCAAATACACACCCCTAAGAATCTGAAACATGAAATGAAAATCCTCTTGTCTCCAAATAAAACTCCAAGGACACACAAATGTACCTGAGTAACCTAGGAACCGTGGCCTCATCACTGTTGTGCCCACAGCCCCCACCATTATGTCTGGTAGATAATAGGTATTCGGTAAGTACTTTTCAAACTAAATAATCCAGTTAAATATCCACAAAAAAGCTATTCCACTCATATTCAAATATATTATCAAACTGACCCAAATCCATAAATCACACACTCATTTGTTTCAGATGGGAAGCTTTAAGGTTTCCTTCCCCTAAGAATATTGAAAACTTTTCCCCTCATCTAAAGTTAGTATGTCACAACAGAACAGCTTCCTATTTACGTCCATAATTCCCTGTTAACGCTAAAGAATGTGGGTCCTGGATACGCTAGTATTCCACTCAACACTCTAATAAGTATTGAGATATTATTTCATGTCAATGTCTCTCCAAGTCTCTGAAAAGAAAATGTGATCACTGAAATTGGTCCAAAAAATTGGTATTTAAAGTATAAATACAGAAGTCAGAGATTTGGTCCTCAGATATGTTTAGATATCACAAATTATTTTAATTTATTGTAATTAAATTTATTTATTTTATTAATTTTTAATTTATTAAATGTATTTATTTTAATTTAATTAATTTATTTTAAATACTTCAAATATCACCACAATGTATTCAGAAGAAGAGATAAGGCAGAACAAAGGGGAAGTGAAAAAAAACTGATTACATGTTGAATCACTATGTTGTGTACTAGGAAACAGTATCGTAGTTCAATTATACATCAAAAAACAGACTTGTAGAAAGACAGATATTTGTGGTTACCAAAGGAGATAGGCAGAGAGGAAACTGGAGGAAGGCAGTCAAAATGTTCAAACTTTCAGTGCAAGATACCTAAGTACTGGAGATATGATGTGTAACATGATAAATAATTAACACTGCTGTATGTTATACATGAGAGTTCAGAGAATAAATCCTAAGAGTTTTCACAAGGAAAAAAATTTTTTTTCTGTTTCTTTAATTTTCTATCTATATGAGATGATGAATGTTCACTAAAATTACTGTGATAATCATTTCATGATGTAAGTCAAATCATGATGCTGTACACCTTAAACTTACACAGTGCTGTATGTCAATTACATCTCAATAAAACTGGAAGGGAAAAAAAAACTGAATCTTTCATAAGTCAAAAGAACACTTCCATCCCAAGCCAAAAAGACTGGAGGACTGACTTCTGATTAAACTAAATTTTGATCTTTCATTCTCTTTGCAGGATTTTTTGTTTTGTTGGGGGGCCCTGGTTCTCACCTCTGAGAAGTATGGAGTCAGTAAAAACTTCACCCAGATCAACCCTCCAGATCAACACACCAGTCACTTCCACCATTACCAAGGTGTCAAATACCCTTGGATTTCTGGCACATTCTGTTCATCAAACCAAAAGTCCAGGTTTCCTGAGCAGGGGTCCTGCTCCCTCCACTTTGAAAACATCATGCACAGCCTGTTTGGAACCCACAGCACCCTGCTTCCTGTCACTCAACAGCTCTCCCAATTCTCCCCAGGTAGACGTGTGCAAACAAGGGCTAAGGGCTGCACACACGTACCAGGCCTGCTGAGGACTTCAGACTCCAGCAGTTGGACCCCAGACGTTGAACCGAGGACTGTTGTTGTTGTTAATTAATTTACTGAGATATACTTGATCTGCAATAAATTTCACACATTTAAAGTGTACGATTGGAGAATTGATTGTTTAGGTCTTCTGCGAATTTTTGGATGGGTTTTTTTCATTATTAAGTTGTATGAGTTGTTAATATATTCTGGAAATTAAGCCCCTGTCAGTCTCATCTTTTGCAAATATTTTCCCCATTCTGTAGGTTATCTTTTTGTTTTCCTTATAGTTTCCTTATGGTTACCAGGGGGGAGAGGGGTGGGAAGGGATAAATTGGGAGCTTGAGATTTGTAGATACTAACTACTATACACAAAATGCATAAACAACAAGTTTATACTGTATAGCACAACTATATTCAATATCTTATAGTAACTTATAACTAAAAAGAATATTAAAACAAATATATGTATGTATATGTAGGATTGAACTATTAAGTTGTACACCCGATATTGACACATTGTAAACTGACTATACTTCAATAAAAAATAAAATAAAGTGCACAACTGGATAAAACTAACACATGTACATATCCATGAAACTATCACCTCACTCAAGATGGTGGACATGTCCATCACCCCTCAAAATGTCTTGTTATCCCTTTTTTTTTTATATAATAAGAGTAAAAATACATAAAAAAAGTTTTACTAAAGTAGTCAGTTTACAGTATTGTGTCAATCTCTGGTGTATAGCACACTACTTTAGTCATATAGGAACATACATATATTCGTTTTCATATTCTTCTTCACCATAAGTTACTATAAGATATTGAATTGTATCCCTTTATATAAACCCTCCTTTCTCCCTGGAAACTGCTGTTCTCCTTTCTGTCACAAAAGATTAGTTTCCATTTTATAGAGCTTTAGATGAATGGAATCATATGGTATGTACTCACTTTCGTCTGGCTTCTTTCACTCTGTATATTTATTTTGAGATCCATCCATATTGTATACATCAATAGTCTATTCCTTTTGGTTGCTGAGTAGTATTCCATTGTACAGATACACTACAATTTGTTTTTCCTTTCACTTGTTAATGGATATTGAGGTTGTTTCTAGTGTGAGGCTATTACAAACAAAAACGTTATGAACATTTATGAACATTCAAGTTCAAGTCATGTTCAAGAGGCCAGAAGACTTTCTATTAATAAAAATGAACAGATAGACTATGGAATCTAAAAAATTCATTCAAGAGATTAAAGTGAAATAGCCTCATTAGATGCTTATGCAGAGGCTACCGTGAGACAACAAAGTTGATTTCATGAGTTTACCTTAATTTAGTTTTCAATATTAAATTTACATCTAGACTTAGGTTTTTGTACCTCTCAATGCACATAAAAAATAGATTTCATTTTCCTCCTAGATATAAGCATACCTCGATCCACTGCACTTTGCTTTATTCACAGATACTGCATTTTTTTTTTCCAAGTTCAAGGTTTGTGGCAACACTGCATTGACCAAGTCCATGGGCACCATTTTTTTTCAACAGCATTTGCTCACTTCATGTCTCTTTGTCACGTTTTGGCAATTCTCACAATATTTCAAACGTTTTCATTATGATTGTATTTGCTATGGTGACCTGTGACAAGCCATCTTTGATATTACTACTGTAATGTTTTGGGATGCACAAACCATGCCCATATAAGAACAAACTTAATCAATAAATGCTGTGTTGGTCTGACTGTAGCACCAACCGACCATTCCCTGTCTCTCTCCCTCTCCTGAGGACTCCCTATTCCCTGAACACGACAATATTGAAATTAGGCCAATTAATAACCCTACAAGGGTCTCTAAGTGTTCAGGTGAAAGGAAAAACCACATGTCTCTCAGTGTAAATTAGAAGCTAGAAATAATTAAGCTTAGCAAGAAAGGCATGTTGAAAGCAGAGACAGGCTGACAGCTAGGCCTCTTGTGCCAACAGTTAGCCAAGTTGTGAATGCAAAGGAAAAGTTCTTAAAGGAAATTAGAAGTCCTACTCCAGTAAACGCACTAACGATAAGAAAGCAAAAGGGCCCTACTGCTGATATGGAGAAAGCGTTAGTGGTCTGGATAAAAAATCAAATCAGGCACAACATTTCCTTAAGTCAAAGTCTAGTCCAGAGTAAAGCCCTAACTGTGTTCAATTCTATAAAGGCTAAGAGAGGTGAGGAAGCTACAGAAGGAAAGCTTAAAGCTGCCAGAGGTTGGTTCCTGAGGTTTAAGGAAAGAAGTCGTCTTCATAACATAAAAATGTCAGGTGAAGCAGCAGGTGCTGGTGTAAAAGCAGCAGTAAGTTATTCAGGAAATCTAGCTAACATCATTCATGAAGGTGCTACACCAAACAGACTTTCAACAGCCTTATATTGTAAGAAGATTCCATCTAGAACTTTTATAGCTAGAGAGAAGTCAAAGTGTGGCTTCAAATCTTCAAAGGACAGGCTGACCTCCTTCTTAGGAGCTAATGTAGCTGACGACTTTAAGTTGAAGCCAACTCTCATTGACTGCTATGATAGGGCCCTTAAGAATGATGCTAAATCCACTCAGTATGTGCTCTTTAAGTGGATCAATTAAGCCTGGATGACAGCACAGCTGTAGACAACATGGTTTACCGAATACTGTAAGCCCACTGTTAAGACCTACCGCTCAGAGAAAAAGATTCCTTTCAAAATGTTACTGCTCATTGACAATGTACCTGGTCACACAAGAGCTCTGATAGAGATTACAGTTGAGATTAATGTCGTGTTCATGCTTGCTGATACACCATCTATTCTGTAGCCCATGGGTCAAGAAGTAATTTCAACTTTCAAGACTTATTATTTAAGAAATACATTCCATAAGGCTATAGCTGCCACAGACCATGCTTCCTCCAATGGATCTGGGCAAAGTCAACTGAAAACCTTCTGGAAAGGTGTCACCATCCTAGATGTCATCAAGAACATTTTTGACTTGTGGGAAGAGGTCAAAACATCAACACCAACAGGAGTTTGGAAGAAGATTTCAGCTCTTACGGATGCCTGAGGGGTTGAAAACTTCAGTGGAGGAAGTCACTGCAGATGTGGTGGAAATAGCAGGAGAACTAGAATTAGAAATGGAGCCTGAAGGTGTGACTGCACTGCTGTGATCTCACGATAAATCTCCAACGGATGAGGAAGTGCTCCTTATGGATGAGCAGAGAGTGCTTTCTTGAGATGAAAACTGCTCCTGGTGAAGATGCTGTGAAGACTGTTGAAATGACAACAAAAAATTTAGAATATTACATAAACTTAGTTGATAAAGCTGCTTCAGGGTTTGAAAGGATTGATTCCAATTTTGAAAGAAGTTCTGCTGTGGGTAAAATGCCATCAAGCTGCATTGTTCATGGAAGGAAGACTTAGTTGATGCGGCAAACATCACTGTTGTCTTATTTAAGAAACTGTCGCTCTAACCATCAGCAATCACCACCCTGACCAATCAGCAGCCATCAACACTGAGGCAAGACCTTCCACCAGTGAGAGGGTTATAACTCACTGAAGGCTCACGTGATGGTTAGCATTTTTTTAGCAATAAAGTATTTATAATTAATATACATTTTTTTTAGACATACTGCTACTGCACACTTAACAGACTACAGTTTAGTGTAAACATGTGACTCACTTTATTGTGATATTCACCTTACTGCAGTGGTCTGGAAGAAAGCCACACTATCTCCAAGGTATGCCTGTAATCATCTTAAAAATCCATGATTTATAATGTTAGAGAAAGAGAGAGAGAGAGAGAGGACACAAGAGAGAATCAAGCGAAACAGTCTCCAAACCTCACCCAGTGAACATCACTGGGAGTTAAAGGACATCAACCGCTCGGTCTGAAAATTGTTAGTCAGAAGGAATGAAATGAGCATTTAGCCTTTTCCTCTGCATGAACTATTTATTCACAGTACCTAAATAGCCTAATTGGATTTAAAAAAAAAGTAGGATTCTTTTTCAGAATTCCATCCAATAAGCATGGAAAGGATGGTAGAGTTAGAAAGTCACCACTGCAGAGGGGAGGGATAAAGGAGGAGTCTGGGAGTCACCAAGAAGGGCCGGATGGGTTTGTAGCACAGCACCGTACTGGGTGCCACTGGGACACAGAACTTTACGAAGTTACGTTTTTGCCTTAGTGAGGAGTTGGCATGTTTCTTTACACTTTGAAAACCAATACACGTTGTCCTTCGCCTATTTTAAAATACCCTACCTCTATGGTAAAAATAAGTAAAAACAATATAAGCAGCAGGCTGCCTAGATTGCTAGAAACATAAGCCCACTTCCACACAGCCCAGGAGGAAGCTCTGCCCCCTCTGTGGCCACTGCTCTTTCCAGGTCAAAGCAGGGAGTTAATGTGGATACATGACTACCTGATGTATTACCTGCAGTAACCTGACAACAAGTCAGCAGAAGGAGGAATGGGGCAGGAATACTCAACATCCCTCCTGAGCAGGCTGAGAAGTTAACCCTTCAATGCACAACTCAAAATCCCTTCCCTTAATGACCTCCTTCATCATCTATGCTACAAACCCATCCAACCCTTCTCCCCAGATCTTTCTCCAACATGCACCTAGCTAGACTACAGGCAGCACCACTTTTAATTACTTTCGACCTCCTTTTAATGTAGGTTTCCCCCTCAATACAAATCCATTGGTGTAGAGTAGGAGGACCATTTCTAAGCCAACAGATGTACACCCTCTGCTCTATAGGGGCACACTATACTCCTATTCACTTCATTATTGTGGTTTAAAGGATGCAAGCCATTACACCTGCTTTCTCTCCTTGATTATTTTTTTTATATGTAAGATCATGGTATCTATACCAGTATCTCTGAATCCACTAACTGTATACATTCTATTTCTACTGGTTAGCCCTGATACTGTCCTTCCTTTCTTCCAGTATAATAGCTTTTCTTTTCATCAACATTATCTACTTAAAAGAGAAAGATATTTAAATCTCAGAATATTTATTCCCCTGCTTAACACATAAGATGCACATTTTTCTAATATTTTTGTACATAATATTTTCTAGATACAGCTGACACCTAATTAGGCAAGCTAAGATGCTAACAGGAATATGAATAACCTTGGAAAAGATTTCTGTCTGATTTAGTGAGTGTAGTACAATCTTTGTTATGATACAGTATCAATTTTTACTACTTTTATTAAACTGATGTTAAAATGAGTTTGCAATCCACGGCAGAAACGGGGCTGGGGATTCAGAGGTAGACAGAAGCATCACATATATGGATTTTAACGTGTCCCGAACTAATCAACACAACAGAAGTGACAGTATTTGCTTAACATGTGAGACTCTCACGTCGCAGACTACAGCTTTCTACCACTGAATGCTACACACTATGCACACACCTACATACAGCATCCACAGGGGTTACCAGTCCATTTATAACTGGTACCAACGACATGAGAGTATAAGAAATGTCACATTTCTTTATTTTTCTAAATCAAATTAAATCCAATTCAAGCTCCAACTGGCCAAGATTGACAAGAAAAACAAGCTCAGATGTCAGCAATACCTTTTAAGAAGGGATCAAAAAAAAAAAAAACACTAGAAAAACACTAGAGCTTTAAAAGACTAAAAAAACTCAGAAGCCCCCAGGTTCCTGTGGTCCATTCAAAGGCTGTCAATTTCTAGGGTCCATGGTTATCCCTGGACCACTATAATCCAGGTTCTGCCTCCTCTGGCAGTGGGAGGATGAGGGGGTACATTCTGGTGGAATTAGATCTCCTCAACTTCCCCCATTCCCAAAGCAGCATCAGGGAACTTAACTGCATATCTCCGGAAAAGGAATCACTGCTCCCCAACCTTCAAACAAAATTTCCTATTAATAAACCCTCCTAGAAAATTTAACCAGATCATCATAGTGATATTCCACCTCTGAAATGAAAAGGCTTCTCAGAGTTGTTGAGAAGGGAAGAAAATCACGTAGGAAATAATGTTTTGAATTATACTGGTCAGGGTAACACTAGTTATTATGAGAAATAAACCCCCCAACGGTCACGATTTAACACAGAAAAAAAATACAAACTTTCCTGTTGTACATAGCTCTCTGTTTCACAGTCTTTCAGGATATGCTTCCAAGGTTGCTCTGGGCATTGACATCCAGCAAACAGAAGAGGGAAGACAACAGAAAGCAGTCACCCTGCTTCCTACCCACCTTGGCTCAACAGTGGTACCCACTGATTCTTCTTATGTTCTAGCAACAGAATCGAGTCACAGGGCCTCACTTGAGAGTAAAAGCACTGATAAGGTCTATAGGATGGAAAGGAGAGCCATCTATTATCATGAGTAATTAGCCACTTCAGCTCCCACATCCTAGATAATCCAGAATTAAAGTTTATCTGCTCAGTTCTTCTTCTTATCTGGTAATGAGAATCTCCAAAGGGCCAATAATTGGAAAGAGAGTAAAGAAGAGCAGAAAATCAACTAGATCATGATTCTCCTGCATAATGTAGAGTGACACATGAGCAACAAGGCAGAAATTCATGGAGCAATCAAGCTGCGAAGAAGCATAAGGAGAGACTGCCTGGCTCATCCTACTTTACGACAAAGAAGGTTAAATCAGTCTCCCTAAACCACAGAACTCATTAACGGTAGGGGAAAAAGAAGAATTCCGATCCCCTGAGCTTTTGTCAAGTGCTTTTTCCATTAAGATTCAATTTTGCCAGTTTTGGGCTTTGTTTTTAGAAAAATGACACAGACCAAATTCTCTCTAGTCAGAACTATGAGACTCCAAAATTGCCCCTTGGGGGAAACAATGGAGACAAAGAGAATTTCACACTCCATCCAAGTGATGCCAGTAAGCACTTGCTGGCTTCCGTATACATCTATGATCAGAATATAACTACACACTCCCAATGTCACCAGCCACCAGAAAGGCCACGTTTTGTTCCCATCTTAAACTACATACATTTAATTTTGGCAAGTCATTTGTTTCCTTTTTGGCAGCATTCCTACCAAAAACTAAATTTATTGCCAACAGGAACTACATTTAAAGTCACTGAAGATTCATGGAAAGAATCGAAATTTCTATTTTGAGATGATTCTGCTTCAGTATTGATATTCAGTATCATGTTTTTCAGATTGGCTTTCATTGCATCTGGAGCAGTATACTGGTCTCCCTAAGTTCATTGGTTCCTGTTATTTATTCCTCACCTGAAGTCATTCTCTCAGTTTCTGATGCTAAAATTTGTTGCTATGGAAACAATTATCCTTGTGTCAAAAGACAAAAGGACAATGACTTCATGGACCACCTAAGTAGCAGGAGCTGATGAAAATCTCAGTAACAAGAATACTGAAGTTGCTAGTAGAGTGTGTTAGAGAAAAGAGAGATAGGAATGAGAGGAAATAAAATGTTGGTTGAATGTGTCTGCAGTTTCTTGAGGAAAACCTTTGTCAATCTTAGCTGAGAAAGCAGAAGTGTGTTATGGGCTCATGATCCTTCCAGAGTGTTCCAGAAATTGCTGGACTGAGGTACAACCTCACAGAATTTATCTGTCAGAGCCTCTCTACCTTTATTAATTAAAGGAACCTGCAGCTCTTTCTATGTACCTTCTCTTTACAGGAGAAGATGCCAAGACAGCAAGAGAGCCAGGGAGACTTAAAAAAATGACAGCAAAACAGAACGTTGAACGAAATTTTCCCATTGACTGAATTTCAGCCAAGGTCACAAAGTTGCAAAGCTACAAGTATTTGAAACATCCTGCTTTCTAAAGAGAGCCCCAGGGAGCCACCAGCCACATCCCACAGCCCTCACTCATGAGTGCAGCTAACATCACCCCTCCACTCCCCCTCTACAGTCGTTCTCAAACATGGCTGCACATTAAAATAAGCTGGAGAACCTTTCAAAAATACCCATGCCTGAGCACAGCCAATCAAGTCAGAATCTCTGTAGTTGGGCCCAGGTACTAATACTCTTTTAAAGGTTTCCCAGGTGACTCTAAAATGCAGCCAGCTTGGAGAACTGTTGATTCACAAGAAGGGAAGACCAGAGTCTTTGGAGTTGTAGAATACTGGCTTGTGGTGAATGCTCTGGCATCCCCCTCCCTCTCTAGGCCCAGGTCAGGGAACTCTGCATTGAAGGGGCCTCTGTGTATCCTTCCCAAAGGACCCACTCGCTTATCCCAAAGGGAGCTAGCATGTAGATCCAAGCCACTCAGCGGTGGACACCCAGGGAAGGACCAAAACAGCAGCAGTGAAATCAAAAGACTTCGGCTCTTTTCTGAGATCTCACTCATCTATCCAGCCCAGGAGGAGCTAAATGCAGAGAAGGAAGGAAGAAGAGCCAGATGGTGCCCCCTTCACCACCATACAATTACTTTGAGGTGAGGCCTGGCTGGCAGTGGGTCAGGGAGGAGGTAGCACTAAACTGGATGTGAGACTGAAATTTCAGATAAGATTGGGCTTTTCAAAACCTGAAAATGCCTGAAGACTTACTGAATCTGCACAAGACATTGTTAAAGGCTATAAAAGAAAAGGTGATTCAAAAGAGGGTATTTGAAAAAAGTGACAGGAGAAAAATAAACCACTTCATATTTGAGTCCCAGTGAGTTGAGATGTTCAATAAACCACCTGCAATCGATGCCCATACTTTTTTCCTGGATTAACTGAATCACAACTTGAGGACATGAGAAAGGAATGAATTATATAATATCCCATAGTCCCTCTTTCAATGATTCAACCATAGGTAAGATACCAAAGAATTAAAAAGAGAAAAAGTTAACTTTTTAAAACAGGAGGAGATTTCAAAAGGGAAGATAACACTCCTTCACTTTCTAGACTTAACCAAAAAGAAGAGTTACTCCAGTACACACAGCTCAATATCAAAAAAAACCCCAAACAATCCAATTTAACAAAAGGCAGGAGATCTAAACAGACATTTCTTCAAAGAAGACACACAGATGGCCAATAGGCACATGAAAAGATGCTCAACATCACGAATTGTCAGAGAAATGTAAATCAAAACTACAATGAGGTATCACCTCACAATGGTCAGAATGGCCATCATCAAAAAATCTACAAATAATACACGCTAAAGAAGGCATGGAGAAAAGGGAACCCTCCAGCACTACTGGTGGGAATGTAAAATGGTGCAGCCACTATGGAAAACAGTATGGAGGTTCCTTAAAAACACTAACAATAGAGCTACCACATGATCCAGCAATTCCATATATTCGGAGAAAACTCTAATTCAAAATGACACATGTACCCCAATGTTCATAGCAGCACTAATTACAATAGCCAAGACATGGAAGCAACCTAAATGTCCATCAACAGATAGATGGATAAAGAAGATGTGGCATATATGTACAATAGAGTATTACTCAGCCATAAAAAGAATAAAATAATGCCATTTGCAACAACATGGACTGATCTAGGATTATCACACAACATGAAGCAAGTCAGAGAGAAAGACAAACATATCGGTTATATGTGGAATCTAAAAAAATGATACAAATGAACTTATCTACAAAACAGAAATAGACTTACAGATATACAAAACAAACTTATGGTTACCAAAGGGGAAAGAATAGGGAGAGATAAATTAGGAGTTTGGGATTAATATATACACACTACTATACATAAAATAAATAAACAAGGACCTACTGTATAGAATAGGAAACTATATTCAATATCTTGTAATAACCTATAATGGAAAAGAATCTGAAAGAAGATACATGTATATATATGTATGTATAACTGAATCACTGTGCTGTACACCCAAAACTAATGCAACATTGTAAATAAACTATACTTCCATTTTAAAAATAATTTTAAAAATTTTAAACGTGAAAAAAAAAAAGTTATTCCATTTGCAGATGAATAGGACGGGGCCCAGAGGCTACTGCAGTCTCCTTGGAATCAGCTTACTCTTCTGAAATGTACTGATGAGAAGCAGCACCTGAGAGTCACCTACTGAAACCAAAGAGTGACTGGCAACATGCTCACCAGAATGGAAGCCAGACCTTCAACTCAGCCTCTGAAACCTGCAGGTAACAGAGAGCTAAGAGCCCGTTCAGAGTCGATCACTCCAAGGCTGCAAACAGCTGGGGCTTCCTGTTATCCAGTCTTGCCTTACCATGAACTTAAGTAACTCTTTCTTATTCACTTTCTGGTTATAATTTACTCGTGGATGAGAGATGAAGAAAAAGTCATAGAGACCTGCACACAACTACTAAAACATTGGCCACCATGCAGCTCCCTGGATAAAGATGCTGACTGTAAGTAATTGACTGAACTGTCCCCAGAGAGGACATAAGTGATCGCTTAACTGATGGCATAAACTCACATTTCTTTGCACAACATATCAAACAAAAGGAAGAGGAAAAAAAATAATCTCTTTCCACAATCAAGTCCAAAGACTACTGGATGTTGACTGAGAGATACCCCATCAGCCTGCCATTTGTATTCTTTTCAGTCGACCGATTTGGAGTTCCTTTTACAATTACTATCAGATAAAACCCCAAAAGGATGAACACCATCTCTTAAAAGTCCATTAGTACATTAGTACAGTATGTGATAAATGAATCTATATATTCGATAGATGGATACATGGTTGAATGAATGATCTGAAGAACAAATAAACAGAGAACATCCAAGTTCAAGTTCAGGGAAGCCTAGAGTAATGCTGTGTTGAGGTTGGGGCCAAGGGCAGTTAAAAAAAAAAAAAAAGGAAAGAGACACCATAGGAGAAAGATCTAGAAACAAAATTTACATCATAATTTTGCCCAGAACTATGCTATTAATGAGTATTGAGGCACAGGTAAGTGTCATCCTTTCCTAATGAGTAAATTTCAATAGTCTCTTTGCTTAATGATCCAAAGTTTAAATAGCACTGGTTTGGCCTTAAAAGGTGACCCAAACTTGCTCTTCCCATTTGAAACTGTCAGACATTTTTTCCCTCAATTCACAGCTGGCAAAATGCAAAGTTTCAATATCTGAACCAGACATAAACAACTTTATACACAATGAAATTTCAACTAAGCAATTTCTCTAAACTCAAAGATTTCTCACAAATTATGCATATCCTACAAATCCACTTTTGATCAAGTTAATGTTGAATCACTTTGGATAGTTAGGCCTGTGCATTTGAGGGTTTGACAGTGGTGAATGCTGAATTTGTGATTCTGAACATGAGTTCTGGTTATTTTAAGCTATTCCTGTCTCTTTGATGGCACTGTAATGAAAGAACCTTGGAGGGTTTTTCTTTTTTCCCCTCTAAGTGTTTCCAGCGGGGGAAAAAAAATACTGCTCATTAATTTGTAGAAATTTTATATTACCTAGTAAATGGATCCATCCTCCCCCCCAAAAATCAGTTAATAATACTATTTATCAGTATCTACAGAGTGGAAGCCAACTACCCAACTTAAATCCTCATGTATCAAAAATCACTCAGGTTTTTCAATTTCCTGAGAAATCAACATGTAATTCATCTACTGAAGGATGTACATCCATAAACCATTAACAATACTCTTGAATCACTGTGATCTGGCAACAGGTTCATCAGTTCCTGATGAGATGCAGTAAGTAGGAAAAGCCATTCTAACTGGGTATCACCAGGCACTGGGGACCCATGTGAATGATTTCAGAAGTTCCCCCAAAAGCCAAGATCCTAAAATACGTATTCTGCTAGTCTGAATGCTACTGTTGAGCCATTCCTTCTCTACCTGCTTTTCAGCAGTAAACCCTCTGAAAGGTTTATTACACAGACCACCATGAACCCTCTCTGTCAAATGCAGTGAAGCAGAATGTCCCATGGGAGAACACCTGATGGGAGAGAGAATCTCTATTGTCATCTCTCCAGCAAGTTCCCTGCGTCACTGTGGCCTGCTGCTGACAAGCATTACAGAGGATTCAACTGTGTGCTCTGTTTCCCAACTAGCGCAGTGGGTGGGACAGCCCCCCGACCACTCTGCAGGCAGCTCTGTCAGACAGTGTCTCTGCATCCCTGAGCACATCTCAAGGCAATTTCCAGTTCCGCACTGGCTTACGGCTTTCACGTGTTCAGTCTCTGCTGTGTGGCATCCCACTGCGTGACTACACAACTCATCCATCCGACTGTTGAGAGGCCTGAGATACTTCGAGTCTGGGGCTGTCACAAATAATGCCACTATGAACCTGCGTGTACATGTTTTTGTGCATATGTGCACTAATTTCTGTTGGCTCTATACCTAAGTCATTCCATTCTGACTACTGATAGAGATGAATCAATGGAGTCTTCTGCCAGGAGGCTGTTTATTTGTTTAGCTCGTATCTGTTCAATGATACACTGCAGCATCTTTTGTTCCTATCGATTGGTTCCAGAGTGGAATGAGGAAACATTACTGGCCACGGAGAATTTGATCATAACTGTGTGCAGCTGGAAAGAGAATGGCCTGGCCAGCCCAATGGGCTCATTTAGCAAAGATGGAGTTTTTTGTCAAAGAACAGCACCTATCATGAATAGAAATGAGCTGTGGCTAGATCTGATGGAAGAGACTAGACTTTTCAGATGGATACTTATAGCATGAAAGCCTGGGTCCAACCTGCCACCTGCCCAGCTAAACCAAGAGTCTGGGAACTGGTATGAAAGGCCAGAGGCTTAGACAAGACACAAACACCAGCCTCACTCTTTTGTGTGGGTTGTGTTGTTTCACTGCCTAACTTTTTGTTCATCACTGAAGCCAAAGCAAGAGGAAAGGGCGGGAAAACAGCACATACAGAAATCAAGCAAGGCATTCCAAGGGGCTCCCTGGCAGACTGAAAACGGGCCATCAGGGAAACCATGAGGTCTCCTTTTCAGGAGAATTTTTAGAACGGGATAAACACCCTTGAAACCATCTAGCAAATCTCCTTGGAAGTCAAAGGATAACCAGAAGAACAGAAAACTTTCTCAGGCTTCTGCATTGTGTACTGACACTGGGTCTAGAAATACAGAATGAGCATTCACATGGCAGAGTTCAGGTTAAGGGACAGCTGCATCTCTAGCCCTGCAGCGGCCCACTCGCGGTTTGGTTCCTGTTTCTTTTCACTGTATGTTTTTCACATGCAGTTCCCAGGACAGAGAAGCTTAATGTTCCTCTCCTCCCACAATTTGCGCCTGTATTTGGTTTGATGAATCCTTTTAGTATATACTAAAGAGCTGAAAAATAAAAATCAATGGATGCCAATCAATAGAGCTTTTGAAAGAAGCCTGGTTTCCCAGCTTTGTTTGACTATAAATGGAAATTCACTGGTGGCCTAAAAATGTGCTAAGTAGAAAGATTAATAATGTAGAGCCTAAGCTTTGATTGAACCCACGCCATTGCCTCAAATGTCTTATCTCAAAGCAGAGTGAGTCAGGTGTCTCCCTGGAGTTCTACGTCTTCTCATTCCAAACAATGAAGAGCCAAAGAAGAGGCAGCCAGAGAGTCAACCCAGCCCCCAGAAATGTTCATGGCTGGAAGAAACTTGGAATTCCGATCTCCTGGCACCTGTACCTCGTCTATCTTACTCCCATGCTGGGCTATCCCAGGGGGCATCTGGATCTCAAGGAGCAGATTTGGAGGAGTCCCCATGGTGTTCTTACTTGAGGGACATGGCTAACTGATGGCCTAACCAGAAACATCCTCCCATTACTCTGACCACAGAAATGGAACACCCTATTCTGAGCTCCTTATTGAAATGAGTCCTAGAAGATTTCTTTTTGAAAGCAGGAAATGGGCAGAGTCTCATTTGCTATTAGCAGATATGGACAATCAACATGGCCACATAAACCAGATTATCTGGTCTCAAGACCTTAGAGCATTCCTCAATATGCTCTTAGATAAGAAGGAAGGATAAAGGTTGACTTGGGGAGGGGAGCAGGCAAGTTAAGGCCAGTGAAGTCCCAAAACAGAAACAGTTCAACCTCTTTATTCATCTCTTGGATGACCATCCGAAATTAAGCCAGCTTTGAGCTTTCATGGCAGCCGCTGCCTCCTGACCACCTCCCCCTGAGCATTGACTGTAAAGGGGGGGGAAGAAAACTGACAAGTCTTCATCGTGTTAGTTATGTTACCACAAGTTCTCATCAGCACTACCACACATCCAGAGGGAAACACCGTGAAAGTTGAGATCTGTGCTAAGTCTATAGGCTATCCATGGAGAGAACCACTTCACTTACCAGAAGCCAAGAAATTCTGTTCCTATTCCTAAGAGTAAAACCTTTTCTAGAGTTAAAAATATATTCCTAGCTCTCATCTCTAGTAGCCTAGGTTCTCACAATTGGTGTAATTATCTGGCCCATTAATGACTCTCCCTAAACTTGGAATATGTTATTTGTCTCTCAAAGTTTTGCATCTTCCAAGATTGGTACAAAGGACTTGGACCTGCCTGTGCACACCTGCAACCCTCCCTCCTTCTGCTACTGTCTCCTTCCTTCATGAGCTGGATCCTCCCTCTCTCCAATTCCCTAAGTCATTTCTTTATTTTACTTTCTAGGAGTTTTCTAAAACACTTCTCTACTTAGAAGATGGGTAATTAGTAGTGTGAACGTTTCCCATGAACACAATGCCTGTAACCTCTCCTGATTCCAGCTATACATCTGCCATCACATCTGGACTCCAGGAAGCCTGAAACACTGAGACCAGTCACTCCTGTAGTCGTGTGTCTGCTCCCACTTCCTCTTGAGGACATGACAATTCCATGTCATCCCTGAGCCAGGCATTTCCCATCCTTGTCTTCCTTGGTCTTAACAGCACTGCCCAATAAAAATACAATGAAAGCCATATCTATCAGTTCAAATTTTCTAATAGTCACATTAAAAAGGTAAAAAGAAGGGGATGAGATTAATTCTAATTTTATTTAGCACAATATATCCAAACATCAACATGAAATCAAGGTAAGAAAACAACTAATGAGATATTTTACATTCTTTCTATTAGCTCTTCAGAATCCAGAGCATTTTACATTTACAGCATATCTCAATTTGGATACCTATGCCCTCTTTAGAAGTATTTGGTCTGTATTTGGGATTCATAAAATTTACAATGGAAAAGTAGACTTTGATAGAAAAGTGGGTTCAGATAGACCTAAAAGTTTTCCAATAACTGAATCAGTCTCAGTTTTTAAATTTCTATTTAAATTAATTAAAACTATAAATTCAGTTCTACCTGTAGCCATTCTCATAAGCATCTGCTCCTTCTCCTATGCTCCCTGTAACCTCACAATCCAAAAGTGGTACTGCATTTCTCCTGTTCACCAATGATACTTCCAACCATACTTATAAAACACTTCTCTGAGCTCATACTGTCTTCTCCCCACCACTGACCAACCTCCCAGTCATTCCTCTCCATCAGTCAGACTCTAGCATCTGACTTCCTCTCTTCCTCCACCTCCAGCCCTTCCACTCCTTGGACCATCTCAGGGGCTGCATGAGGCAACACCTGGCCTCAGAGTTTGCTAAGCCCTGACTTTCAATGACCTGCAGGTTCTTTCCATTTTAGCTCCCCACACCCACAGCTACCTTCTTGGTTGTGTCACAACCCTGACCTACTCCGCATCTCAAATCAAATGCTCACTGTACTCCACATCCACACTCCCTCCACCTCCTGGCCCTTTCACTCCCCTGACTTTATAAAAACACTCAGTCCCTAGACATGTCCCTCCCCCCTCAGTCCACCGCCCTGACTCACAGCACATGAGGGGTGAGGAGAGGGTTCCTGAAACCAGACGCCCTGAAGTTGCACGTAACCGTTGCTGCTTTGAAGCTACGTAGCCCCGGAAAGTCACTGAGCCTCTCTGCACCCCGTTCTCCCTCTGTCAGAAATGAGGGTAACAGCCCTGTCAAGCAGGTTCTGTGAGAATCCACCATAAAGCACTTAGTACCACGTAGGCACATAAATTCATTAAATTCACTTTTCTCCCCAGCCTGAATAGAACACTGTCCCCAGCACACACCACTGTCCTTGTCTTTTGTTATTCTGCCTCACCCATTAGGCAAAACTGTACCCAGATCAATGCTGCTGTCTGCATTATACCCAGACAACCAAGCCCCACTGGACAAAATGACAGAGTCGTGCAAATTGGTGTTCCCACAGTGCTAAACCTCCGATGCCAGCATTACCACAAAAGCACTTCACTAGTCTTCAGTCAGCATCTTCTACCCTCCCCCCCACCTAACAGGCTCTCCCCCCTCGGAGCTGAAGGATATGAAGGCCAGGGAACGCCCTAGCCAATCTCTAATGAGAAATTTTTGGACAACTGAACGCTAGTCAGAAAACTAATAAGTTTTTTTTTCTTTCACTTGACTTCAAGTTGTAGTAACAGTTATGTTATGAAATACAGTAAATGGACTTTGCTCAGCCTAACCCATCTCTGGGGGTCAGATGTGCCCACAGTCTCAAGGCACTGGGATTCTGTCATCAGAAGAGAGCAGTAGGGGAGCAAAAGCCAACTAAAGAGGACATGGAAATGAAGCTGGAGGAAGACAGGAATTTCCTTAAGAAGAAAGTAGTCAGCTCAAAAGAGAGGTGTCACTGTGTCTGGTTTTAACACAGCAGGGTGGGCTGAATAACAAGCCCAAACCCATCCACATCCAGAGCCCCAGAACCTGTGAGTATAACCTCACAGGACAAAAGAGAATATGCAGATATGCAGGCGTCATTACATTAAGGATGTGGAGATGGAGGAATATCCTGCATTATCTGGTTGACCCCAAACATAACCACTTATCTGTACGAAAGGGAGGCAGAGGGAGATGTGACGCTGAAGTACGAGTTGTCACAACAGAAACAAGAGATTAGAATGAAGTGAGGAAGGGGCTGTGAGCCAAGGAATGCCAAGGCAGCCTCCAGAACAAAGGAAAAGCAAGGAAACGGATTCTTCCCTGGGGCCTGAAGGACCCCAGCCGATCCCCTGACTGAGCCCAGTCAGACTGACCTGGGGTTTCTCAACTGCAGAGTTGTAAGGCTCTGTACTTCTGAATTTCTGTGGTTTTGAGCCATTTATTACAAGGTAATTTGTTACAGCAGCAAGGAGAACCTCACACCCAGGGGGTGGTGTGGAATACCTCATATATTACAGGAGCATTTCAAGGTGACAGGTCCAGCCTGTGCCATGAGGAAACACTCAGACTTGGTCCTTAGGGCCTCAGCCTTGGGGAGGAGGCAGCCTAATGGAGGAGAGGCATCGGGACAGCCCCGGTTCAGTGCAGGCCTGGGTGCAGTGCTGCTCTAACAGATGGGGCCTCCTGGAAGGAAGCAGCCCGCCCGGAGATGGTCGTGAGCAGGACTGATTAAAAAACAGATGCTTTAGGTGCTCCCAGAATGAAGTGACTTTTCACGTATCTCTAACTATTGGGACCAAATAGGATGGGATACGTTAGGAAAAAAATCTCTGTGTAGGTCTGTGATGCGCTGCCTTGTTTCCCCAAAATTCCTATGTTGAAGTCCTAATGTCCAGGACATCAGGATGTAACTGTATTTGGAAACAGGGTGTTGCAGATGTAACCAGTAAAGATGAGATCTTACTGGAATAGGGTCAGCCCCTATTCCAACATGACCAGTGTGCTCATTAAAAGAGGGAATCTGGACCCAGACACACAGGAAAACATCACGTGAAGTTTGGAGTTCCACTGCCACACGCCGAGCAACTCCCAGAAGCTAAGAGGGAGGCCTGGAGATCCATCCCAGGTGCCTTCAGAGACAGCCCAGCCCTGCTGACACCCGGACCTCAGACTCTAGGCCCAGAACCAGGAGATGATAAATTTCTGTCGTTTGAGCCACTGAGTTTGCAGTGCTGTGTTCTGGCAGCCCTCGACACTAATACAAAGCCCTGAAGGAAAGAGAAAAGGAAGGACAGCTCCCCGCTTTAACCAGCAGTGCTGGCCTGATGCAGGGTCCACAAGGACCAGGAAGGAGCTGGTTAAAGCTCAACCGAGCCCGCTTCAGAGGGAGGGGAGGAGAGGGTTCACCGCAGGAGGAAAATGCACCTTCCCTGCTGCAGACAGGCAGGCTCAAGAGGGGGTTCCTGCTGCCTGAGGAGGCAAGGCCCCTATGCTGGGAAGAAACCAAAGCTAAGAAAAGGGAAGTCTGAAGGTCGATGAGGTGTTCACGAGCCTCTAGGGAGCAAGGTTCACAAGTACTGACCTCCCTTTCCGTTCAGGAATTGGAGGGCAATTCTCTAGCTGAAGCAGTTCCTGTGTCCAAAGAATCATGGAAGGGGAGCCAGAGCCCTGGCGGTGTCTGCATTTCTCCTTCCATTTCTCTGGGCACCAAGGCCACAACTAAGAATACCTTGGTGACTGAACAATTACACTGTACCGCAGAAATTGACACATTTTTAACTTTAATTTAAACAAAACAAAGAATGCCTTGGAATCTCTCAAGGATGAAGACGTTCAGAAAAGCTGGAACAGTGGAGACTGAGGAAATCATTCCCGTTTGAGTTTATCGATAAGTTCCTTGCAAAACACCTCACTTCCTATCACAGCACATCCAGATCAGAAATGCCCCCTCCACTGAGATGTGGCTCTTACAAATTGCAGGAACCTGCTTCTGCAAAGTCACTACACGTTTACAACCACAGTGCCAAGGCAGAGGAAAGAGCAGTTTATGTTGAGAATTAGAAAATAATTTTATCTGAGGGCAAGAAAGTTGACTCTTCCACCAGATTAGAGGCTCATTGAAGAGAGGCAGACCTTGATCGTGTGGAGCCCGCCGTGACACTGGGTTTTCTCCCCAGGGTCTCAGTGGTTGTGGGTGGAAGCTTGGCGTGTTGCTGAGTCACTATCAGCCCCTGGCCATCTCTGGTTATGGCCATGCCCTCCCTCAGTCTGCAGGATCATAGGGCAGGAGTCACCTTCTCTTGCATTTCAAACAGTATTCCTTACTAACAAAACAGAAACACTAAACCGTATCAACTTGTCATCATTAGCCCAGAGGACCATCCTTTAGAAGATCAAGCACAAGGATCCTCGATTACAGCCAACTCAGATCCCAGCTGAGGCTTCTTAACCAAAGCTTCATTAACCCAATCCTTGTTGGGCTGCGGGTGAGGGAAACTGGGGACGTAGGAGTTTAGTCCAGAGAATAATTTCATATTCTGGTTTTGTTTTATCCATTGTGTGATTCACATGTCAGAAGCCATTATTCTGTCATTTGGTATTTAAAACACATTCATTCAGGTCCCCTCTCCCACACACCCCACCTTCCAGGGGCTGCATTCCCAAGGTCACTATCAGCCCTCAAATTCAGTTACCTGGAGACTCGCCACCTCTTACAGGCCTCCCTCTCAAAGCCGTCTTCTTGGAAACTACTCATTCACTCTTGAATTCTCCAGCAACTTGGACACTGTCACCACAAAAGCAAAACAAAATGAAAACACCATTCACCTATCATTAACACGTGCACCCTGACGCTGCAGGAGTTCAGAGGAGTTTGCACTGTAGCGAACACATTTTTAATATTCACTTTCAAATATCCCTGTTCTTAAAAAGACTGACCCACTTCTCCACTGCGAAGACCTCTTGGTCCACCCCTCCCCCCAGGCTGCAAGCCTCAGCCACCCCAGCACATGGTTGGGGGGGGTGTCCTCAGAAGATCCTATTTCTTCTAGCCCACACCCACAGGGCGTACAAAGTGGCTCACAAAGGTTTTCCTAAATGAAGACAATGGCCTCCCTGAGTTATTTTCTGGTGCCAACTACTACAGTAAGTTCCCCCCGCCAATACTATTCAGATCTGGTTTAAACTGGCTTGTTAGTTATTTTTTTTTTAATTCTACCCATTTTTCCTTATTTTTAAAGACTAATTAATGTGATTTGTTCCTTTTTTTTTTTAGTTTACTGTTGCATTTGGCTCAAGTTTCTGTTTATAAATAAACCTCCTCTGGTTCACCTACTCCATACATTTCTGCCTTAGATCATGCTTTGACAAATTCTGACAAAGTTAAAAGGGAATACGAAGCAACCAGCTGCCTTCACTTCAAACATATCTTAAGTTAAATTTTATTCTTGCTAACAACAATGCAGGGAAGGGGTACTTATGAAAATTAGAAAATCTTTTATTTCTACTTAAGATAAAAGGTTTTCGCTCTCATTCAAAAGTAACTTTATTTACAGAGTGTAAGAAGAAATTATATTGAGTTATTAAATTAGTAACAAGTGTATTTACTTCCAATCCAGAGTAACATCAGAGCCTATAAATGATTTTGCACACACTTGGACCCCCATGGCGCCCTTAAATGCATTTATCCTCATGGTAAATTTTAAAAAGCAGAGGAGAAAGGAAATAGATTTTTGCTAATGGTGGACAGACTGGCAATCCTGTGGGTCCTGGGAATTCTGAGACTTTGTTCCTTTCTTAACTCTTCCCTGCTCCCTTCCACCTCCCTCAGAGGAGACCAGGAGGTCCTTGTCAAGAATACTCTAGTCATCTCCTTCAAGAATGAACTGTAGTGGGGAGGGTATAGCTCAGTGGAAGAGCACATACAACTTTGTGTATGTTATTTAGCCTCTTTGAGACACAATTTCCCTATTTATAGCTTGGAGTTATCTCAAAAATGGTCTAAAATTTCAAAATATGCAAAAAGGATTAACGGATGTCCTTTCAGTGCAGTTCTGCGTTGGCCTTTCCATTGTCTGCGGTATTTTTCTACTCTGTAGGGGCAGAGCTTAACTGGCAAATTTTTGTCCAATAGGAACGGATGGGGTTCAGGACACACTACCCCCAAACATGGCACCTGAGCAGACTGAATACCTTAAGCTGAATGAGTTTGAGAAAACAGAAGCAGGAAGTTCACTCTGACCTCCCCCTTTCCTCCTTGAAACAAGTCATAAAACTCCTATGTGAGGTACTTCCCAGAACCAAGAGGAGGAAGACAGACATTCTTATCACTAGAGACAGGAAATCAGGGGCCAAGAAATCTGTACAAACAAACCTTGTTAACTAACTCTTACCCTGCAAGTCACTGCTTCACCACTTACTACATTTTGCCCAAACGACGGTGTCCTGCCAATTCTTCACAAATTTATTGTTTCTTTGTTTAAAAAGTATCAGAGCTTCCTGCTCTGAGCACTTCTTTGGGTCATTATTCTCTTGTGAAGGACCCCATGTACACATAAAAATCCAATTAAATTTGTATGCTTTTCTCCTGTTAATCTGTCTTTGATAGTTTAATTTTCTGACCCAACCAAGGACTAGGGTCTCTTGAAGAAGGCCAAGGAAAACCTTTTCCTCCCCTACAAGATGCAGATAATTTCTATCCAGTGTAAGATGTAGCCACAAAGATGACGGGTTTGGGGCCTGGTGTAGATTTCTCAATTTTGCATCTTTCCAGCAATCTTAACTTAACGTTGCCTACAGAACACCTAGCTTCTCAAAGTCTCTCTGAACTTGTTTTTACATCTTAATAGTTCTTTCATTAATTAATAGGCTAAATAAAATCTTTGATATGTGTTCATTTCATATTTGCACAAGCCTCATGAATTTATCTTTGTGAAATCCTGCCTTAGAAGTGGTAATCACTTCTATCTCTCTGGGTTATGAGGGGATTCAATGAATAATAATAAATAAAGAGGACTCAATAATAATGACTGATCACCTGTGCCAGCACTGTTCCTAAACCTGCACTTTTCGTGTGCTAACACAGTTAATCCTCATCACTCTGCAAGGTTAGCATAATTCCCATTTTAGAAACAAAACTGTTCTAGTAACAAAACCATTTTGGTAAAACATCATAAAACAGTTAAAAAAGGTACCCAAGGTCACAGGGCTAGTAAGTGTCAGAGCTGGTGTAGAAACCTTTGAAGGAAGGTAAGGGACCTAACTGCCTACTATCTGGTAGAACCCTTTCTCTGCCTTTTCTATAACCCCAGAAGCACCAGAAGTCAGGTGTCCTAAACATACGGCCTAGGAAAGCAACTCCTTGCCAGCCAAACATTTGTCAGAGAGTCAGTAGCCATCTGAGCAGGGTTACCCTTCCTCCAGCCATTCTCACATCCAGACTATCCCCTCCATCCACACTTTCTTCATGTTCAGCGCCAGGTCACCACCTCCATGTACCAGCCCATTCTCCAGAGATGCGCCTTCCTCTGAACTCTGACACTAGTCTTCAAGAAGCTGAATAGGTTGATGCACACTGTGAAATGTTTTAACCAGTGTCAGGATCCCCCTTGAAACAGCCTGGTCCTTTGGGGACCACAGGTAACTAAAAGAAGATAGAGAGAAGTCTGGAGATTTTCTTGATGGCATGGTTCTCAGTAAGAAGCCTTACTCACAGCTCAAAAACTGGTCATTCTGAACCAAGTTCATGTGAAGGAAAGGGAGCCAGAAGGAGAAGTAAACTCCCTTTCCTGCACGCAGATCAACACCACAGCCACCCACACCACAGGAAAGAAGAAAGGGAACGTTACTCAAAGAGACCAAGAAATCCTCTGGCCCTAAGAACCTTCACTTTCATCTGTATGCCTCAGATAAAGACAAGTATTGTAGGATATCACATATATCAGGAATCTAAAAAATACAACAAACTAGTGAGTGTAACAAAAAAGAAGCCGACTCAGATACAGAGAACAAATTAGTGATTACCAGTGGTGGGGGGCAGCAATATAGGGGTAGGGGAGTGGGAAGTACAAACTATTGGTTGTAAGAGAGACTCAGGGATATATTTCGCAACACGAGGAACATAGCCAATATTTTATAATAACTGTGAATGGAAAGTAACTTTTAAAAATTGTATAAATCTTTTTAAATTTTAAATCAACTTGCTTTGCTTCATAAAAATAGCTAAAATGTACTAAAATAACAGAAATAAAAGGTCAGTACATTCACGTCTGCATCTGTATGTGGCAAAACAAAAGACTTCCATGAAGTAAAAAATGTTTTTAAAGACACCACCTCTTATTGAATTGTGGTTTAGTATCAAAAAAGAATATTCACAATGATCAGAAAAAACTAATTAAATACTTGTCTCTTTCCCAACTAAATAGCTGGTTGAGTTCAGATTTTCTTCACATGCCTCAGTCAACACAACAGATTGCCACAGACTGAATGCAGAAGCAAACATGAAAATCCAGCAGCCCTCCTTTAAGCCAGACACTAGACAGAGTTGTCAAAATGTAAAACAATGCCACCCTTCTCACTAAGTTTTTTGGTTTGGATAATATAGTTATTTTTCACAAAACATCTGTTACTTATGTTAACATGTATTGAGTTTATTGTTGTTATTCTTAAACAAAGAAATAAATATTTTAAATGCCTTCCTGAATTTCTAATATGGTAAAGAATGATAGATAAAATAAAAGCTCTTTAAAATCCTCAGTAATATTTAGTTAGTATAATAGGACCAAGACCAAAAAGCTGGAGAACTGCTCCCTTAGGTTCCCAACAGATGGCGCTGTTTAACGTGTAAGGAAGGACGCGTACGGTTTAGAAGACTAACACTGGCATATCCTGGAGCCTCCCTATCTGTCAGCCCTTGTCCCCAACTGGAGGGGAAGAATACGGCCCATCTCAGAAGCCACCCTAACACGCTGCCTTTATATATCTACACCATGTCCTTCTCTACAGTAACAAGCATCCTTCTGAGTAAGAGCCCAAACTTTTACTCTTTTGTGTCCACTAAGTACCTTACAAATAGTAAATATACTTATAGACTGATTTTCTTCAAGAAAAGCTGTCTCCTAGGGAGTTTGTTCTCCTGAAGACGGACTCAGTCTTTGTTGTAGTAGCACTTACATAGCATGGGATGAAGTACTCAGCCTCTTTCTGGAAAGGATCATTCTCTTCAGCCAAAGGGGCCATGAGGAAAGGCCAGGACTCCTATCACATCAGCCAGACCAACTCAATTTGATGTTTTCAACCTGGTGTTGCACCCAGATCCCCCACATCCTGCAGGCAGTGTTTGTCAGTCCACAGCACACTGAGACAAACTAACACACACATAGCAAATTGGGAGGAGGCAGTTGAGTTTAGTAACCTTACATCTGTAGAGGAATCAGCCTTTCCAAGTCATGTACAGCTCTCACTGAGTTCTTACAACACCACTGTGATATAGGGTAGCCATTATTACTTTATTAGCCAGTGAGCAAACAGGCAAGGAGAGATGGAATCGCCCACCAACACCCATACGATAGCTTGGATGGGGCACGTCGGTGCTGGGTCTACTAACACCAGCAGGTGCTCCTTCCACTGCCCTGTGAGAGCTCTGACCTGTGCTGCCAGTTCGGTGTTGAAAGCGGCCAGGAGAAGGCCAGCAGCCATCTCTGCTCTCACACTCTCATTTCTCATACACTGCTCTAATTCTCTGATTCAGAAGCAAGAGTACTTCTTTTTTAAATAAACTGTCTCTCTACCAGGTCTACTTGCACCTTTAAAAACGTCCAATATATCATGAGATTCCTTACTGATACCCTATAAATCACAACTCAAAAACGCCTTGGCTGGAAACAAGCCAACCTGGCTCTGTGGTGTCATGATGTAGTTACCTGCCCTCCCTCCTATATCTTGCCTAGAAACATATGTCAAAGTGCTGAAGCTGTAACATACAGAGACATATACATTTTGGCAGTACACGTTTCCTACTCTCCAGATGGTTACATACAGATCAAGCCTAGAGAGCACTTTCCAAAAACAATTTGCCGTTAGAAAAGATACAGGAGCTAAAGACCAAAATACCCCAGAATTTCAGGGTTTCCTGCTTCATTTCACTTATTGTTTCAAGAACAACAATCTGGGTCTAGAATACTGTAGTACAGAACACAAGTGGAAAGCCATCTGCGGTTCTATGAATAAGACAGAGGTGCTTATATACAAGGGCATATGTTTTTGCTTCCAGGCTTCAGCTACACACAGTATTGTCCTAAGAGTCCACAGACAGCATGGGTTGTATTATCGAAGACATCATGGATTTCAGCAGCATTAGATTTGTACTCAGATCTGACGGGCCATTCTCATGTCATCAAGTCAGGACTCTTTTACCAGTGATCTCCTCACCTCCACCCACATCCAAGCCATGGGCACCGAAGCATGCAGAGGGCACTCACCCGAGACCAGCTCCCATTTCAGAACTCGGGCCTTCTAGAGATGCGTCTAGCTGAGGTCCTCAAAGACTTGTGGCTCTTTCATTTCATGAATATTAATAGAAACAAGGAATGCTGGACTGGAGGCAGGGCCATTTCTTTAAATCCCAAGTGATCAGAACGTATACTGATCAAAGGAGAGATCCACTGATCTTCACTCCTCACTCCTTCTTTCCCTGCTGTTTTCGTTTTCCCTTCAGCCAGTGTCTCGAGTCCACATGAGACAATGGCCTCCAACGACGCCAAGACACATGGAGCCCCTGAGCTTCCCTGTTGCTGACTCCCAACTCCAGGTGACAGAAAGGCCTGGGAGGAACACCCCTAACGATGCTGCTGACGCTATTACACTTCCCAGCTGCTCAGACAGAGGCCTGCTTGTCAAATCCCCTTAAGTTTTCTCAGAGGCTTTTAGATGCTTTTGATGCTGAATTTTGCCAAAGCATGATTAGTGTGTTCTGAAACCAGGCTTTTGGCATCAGACAGACCTAAATTCAAATCCCAACTCTACTATATCCCACATTCAGCTCTTGAACAAGCTACTTAGCTCCTCTGAACCTTGGCTTTTTCATGGGTAAATAGGGACAAAATACGCATTTGTGAAGACCAAAAGGCACAAGTACCCAGAACAAGGTCTACTACATAAATGCAGTTCTTTTGCCTCCATACTCTTACCAAAAGGAGAGAAAATCAAGTTAGTCAATATAGAGGAGCAACAGCCCCTTCTAACCCCGTCTCTATCCTTTTGCTGTAGACTATCCACATTACAGTCAATGATCCAGCAGAAGCTATTACACAGCAGCTTATCGCCTCAAGACTTACAGAGCCCGCTACACCCCTTTCTTTGGTAAGAGGAGGGTATTGACAAAAGTCTAGAAAGATTAGCGCTCCCAACCCACAGGTTAAACCACTAACTCCTAAACTGTCTACAGTTGGAATCACCTGGAGAGCTACAGCAATCCACCAAGGTGCTTCCCACCCTCAGAGATTTTGATGGAGTTGGTCTAGCGTGAGGCCCAGGCAACTGCAGTTATGAAGGCTCCACGCTAGGACACTAGTCAGGGGAACGTTTTGCCTTCTTCCAGACTTTCCTCAAGGGACCCTAGTTACGTGAAGACAGGCGGTGGCTGTGACTTCCAGCATGTGTTGCTGCCTTCTGGAGAAGGCGTTTATTTATGCCCACATCACCCCTTAGCAGAGGGTGTCTTGCAACCCAACTCAAAGATAAGCAAACAGAGCCTCTGAGAGGCCAAGTCACTCAGCCTCAACCAAGGTCAAGCTGAAATACGCGTCTTCCAAATTCAGTATCTTTTCCAGGACCCCACACATGATTAAGAGGACGCTTTTTTCTTGAAAGCCCAAGTCTCACTCACAGTAGGATCACAGTCAAAGTAAATGTTAAATGGCCGCTCTGAAATCACAGGAGAAGGCTGGCCCAGCATCCTTGGCTGGATTTCCAGGGCTTGGCTGAGTTCTCTGAGCGGCTGACAGCCTAGCTAATCCGACTGAGCTCTAATGAACCTGCTTCCTACCTCGGTGAAAAACACTCATTGTTCTCAGTCAATAGAGACCTGCTGCCTGGGTTTCTTTGGCGGCCAGGCCCAGCTCAAATCTCTTACCCTTAGACTCAAACCTCTTGCCAGCTGGTTTGGTCTGGCAGCATCTAGGCCCCTTTTTACAAGTCTGGCCGCCGTCTCTCCCTCAGCTGGCCTGCAACAGTGCTCTGCTTCTGAAGAGAGCCGGGCTGGGTCCCGGCAGTGCCGTCCCATCCGGGCGGAGGCGGGAGGTGGCCCCGGTTCTCTCCACACCGTCCCTCAAAGTTAGACTGAGGATTGAGAGGCCCCAGCAGAGCCAGCCAGGCCCACGGGGCCTTCACAGAAGTCACAGAGTCAGCTGTGAGCACCGAGCACTTACCGACACTGACGGGGAGAGTCAGAGACGCAGGAGGCGCCACCACACCGGCACCGCCTCCAGGAGCCCACGTCGAACGCGGCAGGAGGCCGGCCCTCGGCGTGCGTCGGCGTCTGCGCCCCGCCCCCAGAGGGGCTGATTGGAGTCACCTGGGGCGGGATTAGCTGGAACTTGACTGAAGGTACCAGGTGGTTCCAGTGTGCACCCAGGCTTCAAGTCCACGGAGCCAGGCAAATGCAGCCAACACAGGAACCTGATAGTCACTCACAAGGCGGTGCCGCTGCTACAGCAGCATGGATGGACCTAGAGATTACTACACCAAGTGAAGTCAGAAAGTATTGGATGATACCACTTGTAAGTGGAATCTAAAAACATGATACAAATGAACTCATTTACAAACCAGAAGTAGACTCAAAGACATAGAAAACGTACCGCGGTTACCAAAGCGGAAACTGGGGGGAGGGATAAATTAGGAGTTTGAGATTAAGAGATATATACTATTATATATAAAACAGATTGTCGGCAGTCTCAAGTGAGTAGGCCGTGCGACCCAGGCCAAAGTCCACAATAACTTGCATGTGGTAAGAAGAAAATGTACACATGCACTAGTAGCATGAGTAAGCATTATGAACAATACGCATGCGCCAATGGCATGCGTACCCACGCAGGGGCATAAAAAAAGGACAAGTGCGTATTCCTAAGTGCGCGCGCCACCCGCTTGTACTGCAATAAAGTGCTGTTTTATTCCATCTCGGCTCCTCATGCCTTCTTCCAGTTGGGCAGCTCACCTCCTCGGATCCCTCTCCAGCCTTCCCAGGCTGACACAGATAAACAAGAACCTACTGTACAGCACGGGGAACTATATTCAATTTCTGGTAATAAGCTATAATGGGAAAGATTCTGAAAAGATATGTTTGTACATGTATAACTGAATCACTTTGCTGTACACCTGAAGCTAACTTTGTAAATCAGCTACACTTCAATAAAAAATAAAATTTAAAGAGAGTTAACACGCCAAAGAAAGGAAAGCTGCTATGGTGTTGCTGCCTCAAGAGGGCGCGAAACCGGCCACGGCAGCTGCTGCAAAAGGGTGGGGTTTTAAGTGATGGGAGAGCTGTTGAGAGGCAAGCCGGCAAAAACTTAGAGAAAGGAGCTCTGAGGGTGTCCGGAAGGAGAGACTGGCCTGTGCACATCTCAGCCGTGGAAGTGAGTTGCACACTGTAGACAGAAAAGACACACATCTGGGTCTGAGAGCATGAGGCTCGTGGAAGCCCTGAAACCTCTTATTTAGACTTGTTATAAGTTGACTGGAGAGGCCGTTGTGAGCTATTTATTCCCAATGAGTCCTTTTTGATGACTGTTTCATTGATCTAAGGTTTTTCTGGAGGAGCAGCTGTGGCAACCATCCCTAACTTGTTCCCATCGCAGTAGGTGGAGGACATCATTTTCCCACCCTCTTTTTCAGCATAGCATTCTGTCCAAACCTGTTAGGTGTAATGGCTCGGTTTTTGTTGGTAACTCAGTTTTCCTGAATCCTCGAGTGCCTTCTCCTGTGGCTTTTGGCCCAAAGCTCAATGTGGTTTCCCCGTAAGGGAGGCTGAGCAGGCCTCACTGACACTAGGCCTCCTCCGTCAGTCCCACTTCAGCCTCCTAGATGCTATCACTCTGATGATAAACTCAAGGAGATGCTTTTCTAGGGAAAAAAAGGGGAGAGGGAGGACTTCTCCTAAAGGCCTGGGGTGGAGCTGGCCACGTCACCCACTGCAGAGAAACTATGCCTGATTATCCTGACGGAGAGGAAGCCAAAGAGGTCCTGCCCTGAGGAGCAAGGACAGTTCAGCTTCTTCGTGTCTAAAGGAAATCTCCACCTGTGAAAACAGGACCTAATAAATGAACTTGACCCTGACTTCACAATGCTGCTCCTGGGCAGGGTACGAGGGGAGGCAGGCAGGAGCCTGAGGTCTCCACGTGGAGGCCCCACACCTGAGCATCCCAGGATCTGCTCTTAGGGACAGGCTGCCGACTGGCTTCCTCAGGTCTCCCCTGCAAGTTGTTCTGAGGAGCAGTTTCTGAAGCACCCATCTGGGGTCATGTTCTCAGCACCTTATACAGCAGATAACCTTGAAGTTTCCAACACTGGGTTTTAACATTAGCCTGTGGTGTCCAAAGCCTCTCAACCTTTTATTTCTATGTCTGCCTCCCGCACTGGGCTACAAATACCTTGAGGAGTAGAGCAGTTTTGTTTTGTTTTTTTCTGTATCCCTACTGCTTGGTGTATCCACCGTAGCACATTAAAAAAAAAAAAAAGCTTAGCTTAATAAATGTGGAACACAGACAGAAATGAATGTATTTGTCTATAGTGTCCCAAGTTCCAAAGTGACCCGTCTGGCTCACTTCAGTCTCTGAACACCTCTCTCCTTCCAGCCCTGGCCACATTTCATCCCAGGACCTACCTTCTCAGCCTCTTATTGGGCACCAGTCAAATCTTGGCCTCATGGGGTTGTTGACTGAAAAAAAAAAGCACAACCTAAAAGTTGAAAATTAGGTTTTATTTGACAGACTTACTGAGAACTTAAGCCCGAAAGACAATTTCTCAATAGCTCTGAGGGACTGCTCTGAAGAGAGGAGGGAGGAGTCAAGTTGTATAGGAGTTTTTGCCCCCTAAAAACCAGGTAGCCAGGACATCAAAAGATTACTGTTAATTAGAGAAAATTAGATATTTCAAGTTAATGAATTTAGCGTTTTTCTACATATGGGAAGATGCAAGACTCTGGGCTCACTGAAACCATTCCTTTGATACGCACTTTAGCTAGGGCCAGGATCCTGCTTTTTCTCCATCCTGAATCCCCTCAGGGTGCACAGTCGGGGCTTCTGCAGTGGCTGATGGCTTGATGGTCGCAACGTCCTTTGTTTACTGCTATGACAGGACATTCTTTGTCCAGATATTAATGAAATCCTACAGGGAAATTTGCCCCTGGCCCTAAACATTAAATTGTACAATATATTCGTTTTTGACTTGTTTTCAAGAGTAATAAAAATTTGAAAACATAAGTAAAATCATGGCCATGGTACACATAGTTCAGTACTTTGAGCTCTTCAGAGAAGGGAGTCTATAAAAATTTAACAAGTAGCCTCCTTCAAAGAAGTGCGAGAGGCCTCTCCACGCTGGGTGATTCTGAGAGTTACTGAAGTAATTCTCTGAAATTTTCTGAAGTCTTCCTGTGAGCCTGAAAAGCAACAGAGCCTCATTTTCTCTCTCTTTTTTTTAAACTTGAATTTTAAGTTTTATTCAACTTTGATTTTTTTTTAATATGCAAGGTAATTCCAAACTTTCTGTTGGAGCATTCAGTGTTAAGTATTAAAACTAGTACCAAGTCGTAAGTTGCAAAAATATATACTCTGAGACAATGCAAAAGGTCCATTTTTAAGGCAATAAGAATTGTACTTAGTTTCTGACAAATTCTTTCACTTAGCACTTTCACAATAAATTGAAACTAGAATCCTGGATAGATCCTATTAACCCTGAAATGGTGAAAGGATTAATACAGTAACAATTTTTAAAAGATTACAGCAGATAAAAGGGAGATATGTGCTGTTAACTGTACCATCTGGAAGTAACTTTTATCACCTGATTTAGTCTTCTGCATAATTTCTGTAAAAGCAGGCACACACAACCATTGGCTTTTCAAACCACGCTGAGAGGTAAGGCAAATTTACTGTCCTTAAGGGATATTTTAAGGAAAGGCATGATAAATGTCAGAGTGAGGCATCTGAGAAAATTCTAACCATCAGAAGGTTTGCAGCCATTTCAGAATCAGACATGAAGAACCCTCTCCTATCAGCTGTCTTCTCTTTGTTTCACACATGTCAATGAGCTAGTCTTTACTGAGCACCTATTGTGTGCACCTGGTATCTATGTACCCACAATTCAACACTTAGCTCATATTATCTCCCAGACAAAATTAAATTCTTTGAGAAGACCTGAGTTTTTCACATAGTTCTGACTCTCCAAAGCTTTAGGCTAGCCCGGAAGAGTGGTGATGACTTCCAAATCCTCCCCAAGCCTTAGAATTTAAAAAGCACCAATTTCCCAATTGACAATTTACTCACAAAACCACAAAAATCACAAAATCCGAGGACATTAATGACATATACTTGCATATGTCATTCAAACATCTCTGTGAGACCAGATTTACCATAAGCAGTCAAATTATACAAGGCCTTTGTAAAGGAAGTCAGGAAAAGCAGAACAAGGCCAGCCTCCTATTCATTATATTTCAAATCAGTACTAAGATGATGCAGGAAAAATGTGGGGCACGAGAGGATGGCCGTGACTCAGGTCCCAGGTGAGTTCCTGGGATGTGCCCTACCAAGCGAGGGTCTTCAGCTTCACCCAGGAAAGAATTCAAAAGCAAGCCATAGCTGAGAAAAAGTAGATTTATTCAGAGGTGCACACTCCATGACAGAGTGCAGCCCATCTCAGAAGGCAAGATAGAGCGACTGAGGCCTAGGAGATTACACTCCATAAACAGAATGTGGGCCTTCTCAAAAGGCAAGAGAACAGGCCACGATGTGCAGTGCTGTTAGCTTTCATGGGCCAGGTGACTTCATATGCTAACAAGTAGGAGGGTTATTCCAACTAGTGTGGGGAAGGGGTTGCGATTCCCAGGAATTAGGCCATCACACCCTCACTGACCTCTATGGTCAGCCGTGAAACTGTCACGGCACCTGTGGGAGTGCCAGGTGGTATGCTGTTGGGTTTCAATTAGCGTATATGAAAGCTCAAGGTCTGCTGGGAGTTGAATCTCCCACCATCTTGGCACTAATTACTGTGTCATTCTTTGAATGGTTGTGCCCTGCCTGCCCCCTTCCCTCCTGTCTCACACCCACTGGGACCTATTAAATGCTGAGTACACAGCTCAAAGTCTAGAGTGGGAGGCATACAAAATAATAATAATTTTCAAACAATGTAGGAAGGGCTATTAAAGTGGTATGTGTAAGGGCTATGAGAGGCCAAGAGAGATTCTGGGATCCTGAACGCGCTGAGCTGAGGAAGGCATCCGGGAGGAGCTGACGTGTGAGCTGGGTGCTGGAATGCATCTGCACTTAGAGGCAAGATGCCGGGAGGAGACATGAGTCAGGCTGAGGAGTGTGGGGGCTCTTCCAGGAGTGGGAGACGTTCTGAGCAGCTGGAGTACAGAGCATGGAGAGAGGGGAGGGCATGCAAGATTTGGAATGCATCCATCCTACAGCCAATAGGAATGGGAGCCTGAGGGAGTTTTAAGACAAGATGTCGTACAACACGATTTGGCGTCTAGAAAACTGTCTCTGGCAGAACCGTAGAGGATGAATTAGAGAGGAAAGAAACAGGTGAAGAAAAGGGGCAGATACAGCTCTCTCCTTTCCTTCCTCCAGAAGACGTGCAGATCATTCCCACAGGTGTCATCATGTCACCAGGAAGCAGCACTGATGCATTCTGGGAAAGTCAGACCCCACTGCTCAAGCCTGCATTTTGATACCCACCACGTGGAACTTGATGTGTAACTGATACCACAGAGGCACGTGTCCTGTTTCCATCCCAGCCGTTACCCATGCACCAAAAATTCTAAAACAAAATACCATGGCTCTACCGGAAACATCCTGTGCTGAGTTCTCCAGCTTCTCAGCACCCTGCACTTCCAGTATCTCCCTTGATTGTTTTAAAATGACACTTTCCTTAACAGCTACTCTCATATTATCTGACAAGGTGAGAATCTGTGAACTCCTTCCAATGCCAGAAGACACCCAAGGCATTTGTCTCTGATCCCATAAACTGTGGCAACAGAGTTGGGGTTCGGGTTTTGTAGCTCTGGACATCAAGCCTGTATTAGAGTCGATGAAATAGTGACCAAAGCTGTCCCCTTGAAACGACTTTCAGAAGAGCCAGAACTCTGCTCCCTACTTCCCTCTAGAGCTGTGAAATTGCTTCCTCATCTCTCAGCTTTCTTTTTTCCAGTAAGAATGGTTGAATTCATCTGCAGTTTCCCCTTACTCCCTAAAGACTGATTGCTCCAAAGGTGTTTGGAACCCTTTCCTACTTTAAATGCTGTCTCCCTGGGAAAGCAAAATAAACCCACCTGTCTTCCTCAAGGTTGGTGGTGGAGAGTGAGCCAAAATCAAGCCTCTTTGGAGAAAAGACTGCTGAGGTTTCTACTCATTCAGGCTGGAAAACAAGGGACTGTCTCCCGTCAGGTGATGAGAACACACACAGGAAAGCGGGCTGTTTCCTCGTCTCAGCATCGGGCACCTCTGAGCTGGGGGCTGGCTCCTCACGGGCCCATCAGGCCTGCTGTCATTTCTGGTTTTCTTGTCTGTCTTCCCCTCCACACCTCAAGCAGGGTCTACGGCGTGCTCACCTCTGCACTGGCACCACCCGTCGCACTGCGTGATGTACCAGCGTAAGGATAACCTCAGTTCCATGAAAGCCCGCTCCACGTGGGCGCTGTGCTGGCTGCTTCAGAGACACTGGGTGGCGCTGAATCTACCCAGCAACCCCATTTTACATCCAGAAAAGTGGCGCTCACAGGATTTATTCAACTCAAAGTTACACAACCAGGAAGAGTTAGCAGAGATTTGAACTCAGTCCTCTTGACTTCAGACCCATGCCCTTTCCACTCACACACCACCTCCAAAAGGGAGAACTGGACTAAATGAGGGCTTCGATCTTGAGCTAATTCTCCAAAGTCCAAGACCAGAAGGGTCACCCAGCTGATGTGCAGACCATAAGCAGTAAGAAATGCTTATTGTTTTAAGCTGAATTTGGGGGTGGTTTTTTATGCAGCAATAGTCAACTGAGGCGAGGCAGGTGACTGATGGGCCTGTTTCTTTCAGGTCTGAATGGCTAACTTGGTGATGGAGACAAGTGTCATCTTCCTGGTTCCATATCAGAAGAAACTCCATCTCTATAAAAACCAGCAGTTTCTTATTTCTTCTCCCAAGAAGCATTAGTACTAGGAATCCATAAATGCATTGTTTACCAGTTTATATAGATGTTTTTTCCTCATTACTCAGCCAGTTGAACACAAAGCCATGAACAGCCCGTCTGCCCTGTTACCCACCACATGTCATAGTAACTACTGAGTTGAATTAACTTTGGTGCTCTGCTCAGTTCTCAGTCAGCCCAACAGGCCAAGCACAGAGATTGTCACGTCTTCACAGTGCTTTTCAAACATATACAAAGAAGTGAATTCTGCCCAATTCCTATGCAAGCAATGAGAAGGATGCCACCTACTGAGCAGAGGCCATAGGCCCATAGATGTTCCCTGAACTAGACAACTCCACTCCACCTCCAAGCAGAACCCCAGGGGTTCTTCCTGGGAACACTTTGTAGACCCCGCACAGCACACAGCAGCTCTTTGATCATCTTTTGCAGAGACTCTTGTTTTATGAGGTAACATTGTTTGCCATTTATCGAATTTCAGCAATATGCTGAACACATTCAGGGGGGCAAGGATAGGGTGCAAATCCTGACCAGAGGGCAGGTCAGATTAAGGCAAGCTTCCAAGTACTGTTATCTTTCCAAAAATTCAGAAGGAATAAAAGAGAAATACCTTTGCAGTTGAGTAATGGCTCCAGTACTTGGTTCCTCTGGTAAACAGAGATATAAGAAGATGTAAAATAGAGATTGTAGTTGAGGCACCAGAACTAAAAATGCAACATTCTAAGAAAAGGGAACCCTCCTGCACTGTTGGTGGGAATGTAGGTTGGTGCAGCCATTATGGAAAATGGTATGGAGATTCCTCAAAAAACTAAAAATAGATTTACCATATGATCCAGCAATCCCATTCCTGGGCATATGTCCAGAGAAAACTCCAATTCGAAAAGATACATGCACCCCAATGTTCATTGCAGCACCATTTACAATAACCAAAACATGGAAGTAACTTGAATGTCCATCAACAGATGAACAGATAAAAGAACATGTACACACACACACACACACACACACACTGGAATCTTACTCAGCCATAAAAAAGAAAGAAAGAACGCTATTTGTGCCAATATGCCCAGATCTAGAGATTATCATACGAAGTGAAGCCAAGTAAGAAAGAGAAAAACAAATATCATATCATATTACTTATACATGGAATCTCAAATATGATACAAATAAACTTATTTACAAAACAGAAACAGACACAGACATAGAAAACAAACTTATGGTTACCAAAGGGGAAGGTGGGGAGGGGAAGAGAGAGGAGGGATAAATTAGGAGTTTGGGATTAGCAGATACAAGCTACTATATATAAAATACATAAATAACAAGGTCCTACTGTACAGCATAGGGAACTATATTTAATACCTTGTAATAACCTATAACGAAAAAGAATGGGAAAAGAATGTACATGTATAACTGAATCACCATGCTGGACACCAGAAACCAACACAACATTGTAAATCAATAAAAAATAAATACATAAAATTAAGGTGCCACATTCTAGAGTGGGTGTGAGACCACCATGTGCAGGATTCACACTAGAGGTGATGACAATTCACTCTTGTGACTCTGACCCTGAACCGGTCATACCTCCCACGCAGCCTTCTCCACCCAGCCCTCTCCCACCCAGCCTTCTCCCACACTAGGTGATGAGGGTTAGAAAGAGGAGAAATGTGTATCAGAGACCTACTGGTGTGCTGAGTCCAGATACTGCTTCAGGGTCTCTCACTTCAAGCCTAAGGAAAGGGGCCATAGCAAGGCCACTTGAAGAGTCTGTCATGTGTCCTCTGGTTTGGGGGACACTGTGCCACAGCTTGGAAAACCTGACTGGCTGCCTCAGTAGCAGAGCAGAGGATGAGGGAGTGCTGGGGCACTCCAGGGATGCCTGGGCAGGCTACTGAGGACTGGCTCCAGGTCACTCCTGTGAAGGCACCAACCTCTCCAAGACGGTGCCTAGAGAGACACAAAGATGCCAAAAGTCCCACCAGATGCCTGGGCTGAGCAAGAGGAAGCAACCGCCCACAGCGTGAGCCTTGCCCTCCCAAAGAGAAGGTGTAGGTCAGAGATCTCCAGCCACGGGGACGAGCAGGGGCAGGTGGGGACGGGGAGGTCTCTGAAGACCCGACAACAATGCAGATAAGGAAAAGAGTCAACTTTAAACACCTACCAGACCCTACGACAAAACCCAGGTCCTGATGGTGCTAATCAAGCCCCACCTTTCCTGGCCTCTTCTCTTCTCCTTCCCCTGCTGCTACCCTGGAGGCTCAGAAATTGAGGCTGGTAAGATGGACATGCTCTTCCACTCTCCAAGCTAGGGACAGTGGAAGAGCAGCCCAAAGCAAGGGAGTCTTGATGGGGGAAAATAACTGAAATTTATTCTCCCCATCCTCACGACCCGAAGTCCACAATCAGCCCCGCTGGATCGAAATTGAATCCCTCAAGGCCATACTCCCTCTGAGGGTCTATTAGAGAATCAGTTCCTGCCTCTTCCAGCTTCTGGTGGCTTCAGCATTCCTCGACGTGGGGCTGCATCACCCCATCTCTGCCTTCAGGGTCACATCACCTTCACCTCTCTGCCTGTGTAATAAAATCTCCCTCTCTTTCCCTCTTTTAAGGATACACATGATTGATTTAGGGTCCACTCTGATTATCCCAGGCAATCTCTCCCCTGCAATATCCTTGATTTAAGCACATCTTTTGTCCTATAAATTCATACTCACCCTTTTGCCACATAGAGTGACATCTGCAGACTCTAGGGATTAAAATGTCTTCAGAGGGGAGCGTTAAGGAAATTAAAGAAGGTGTTTAAGGTGGGGTTAACGCCTAATGAATAACCTGAGGCCCAGAGAGGTTAAGTAACTTTCTTAAGATCACACAGCTAAATACAGAGTAAATTCCGGTCTTGAAGAAGCTAAACCTCCTGACTTCTAGTCAAAAGCTTTGCCTCCTATCACACACAGTGACTAATGGCATTGGGATCCTTTACATGCTGTAGCTGTTTCCAGGTCTTATTCAAGTATCCTATAATAGTTTCCTCAAAAACAAATCTCTACTTGGAGGCTTCTAAGAAAACATGAAAAATAGGAGAGTTATTCAAATTCAGCTCACTGGCGCTCTCACCCATTTCTACTCTAGTATTGTCGAGAACTCACAGACCAAAAAATAAAATATGAGATCACTTTTCTGGGAGGAGAAGAGCTAGAAACATAATAAAACACCACTGAAGAGTGGCCATGGCGTCTAGCCGTATAGAAAGTGCTCAGTGAGTGCCTATTTCGAGCAGAATCTCATTTAACTGGGAAATTGCAGAGGAAAAGGACCAACGGGCAACTATGTCCAGCCTCCTCTGTTATGTAAATGCAGACAAGGCAGGGCTGGTGACGGGTCCTTATCCTTGGATGTATGAATCGTCATCTGGACTGAAAGAAGGGGAGAGACTAGCCCAGTGCTGGTGAAGGATGAGGACAACCATCAACATTTGGAGAAGTCCCCAAAGGACCCCCTTCACCAAAACCTTTACAGGGAAGAAACTTCCACCTGTGTGTCTCCCCAAGCCCTGTGTTAACTTGTAGCCCTGCTCCAGGGAGATCTAACACAGCAGCCCATTAGAGGTGACACAGGAAATCTAAGAGCCCAAGAAAATGGAACATAGACATCAGTAAGTTCGTGTCGATAGAAGATAGGCGGGGGGACCACAGGGGAGCAGTGCGGTGAGGGTTGGCTCCTGGAGGCCACCTCTCCAGAGACCAGGGGACAGTGTGAGCAAATGGGCAGCCTGGAACAAGATTCACAGAGGGTTGCAGAGATCAGTGCACCAGCACGAGTGGGAAGCTCAATTTCCTTGACCATTTTACATACAACAACCATAAAGAAAAGTCAAAGACTGTTTAGATAATGTGAAAAGCTACTGTCTTAGACATCATGAGACCAGTGGGCTATGCAATCTGTGCTCATTTTAAAATCACTGGCTATCAACATGCTAAATTCTGAAAACGTGTCCGTTCCCCCTTCTGCATTTTATAGACCTGAAAATATTGAAGTGATAATGATGTTTCCACTTCTGCCACCCACGTAGTGTCAATTCAAAGGTGAAACTATTATAATTAGTCCTTTTCAAATGACTTTCTTCTATCGTCTTCCAAATTCAGAAATACAAAATCTGTTGAAAGGGAACTCACCTCTTTCAAAAAAAGCTTGTCAGCTAATTATATCCTGAGTTGAGCAAATCTTCGTTGCTTTTCTCTTCTTAAAATCAAAAAAATCACCCTTTCCCTTCCTAGGGTACAGATCGGGGTAGTTACTCTTCCTGGATTTTCCATTCAACCCTGACCTCTGGTGTCTCGAGAGTGACTAATAAAAAGGGAAACCTTTGCTCTTACTGATTTTGTACAGCTTCAGCCCAACACTAAAAGCGGACAGAGGGGACTTGACCTTCACACACCAGCCAAACGTGTTTGTTTGACAATAGTAACAGAAAATGAGCTGACTCGAATATACAAACAGCTCACACAACTTAGTATCAAAAAAACAAAAAACAAAAAAAACAAGCAACCCAATCAAAAAATGAGTAGAAGACCTAAATAGACACCTCTTCAAAGAAGACATCCAGATGGCCAACAGGCACCTGAAAAGATGCTCAGTATTGCTAATTCTTAGAGAAAAGCAAGTCAAAACTACAATGAGGTATCACCTCACACTAGTCAGAATGGCTATCATTAAAAAGTCTACAAATAATAAATGCTGGAGGGTGTGGAGAAAAAGGGACCCTCCTACAATGGTGATGGGAATGTAGTTTGGTGCAGCTATTATGGAAAACATAATGGAGATTCCTCAAAAGACTAAAAACATACTTACCATATGATCCAGCAATCCCACTCCTGGGCATATATCTAGAGGGAACTCTAATTCGAAAAGATACATGCACCCCAATGTTCATAGCAGCATTATATACGATAGCCAGGAAATGGAAACAATCCAAATGTCCATCCACAGATGAATGGATAAAGAATATGTGGTACACACAATGGAATACTACTCAGCCATAAAAAAGAATAAAATAATCCCATTTAAAGTAACATAGGTGGAAGTAGAGATTGTCATTATAAGTAAGCCAGAAAGAGAAAGAAAAATACCATGTGATATCACTCATATGTGGAATCTAAAAAGAAAAAAGAAAAAGACACAAATGAACTTATTTATAAAACAGAAAGACTCACAGACATAGAAAACTCATGGTTACTGGGGAGAAAGGGGGTGGAAAGGGATAAATTGGGAGTTTGAGATTTGCAGATACTGACTACTATATATAAAATAGATAAGCAAGTTTCTTCTGTATAGCACAGGGAACTATACTCAATATCTTATACTAAATCTATAATGAAAAAGAATATGAAAAGGAATATATGTTATGTATATGTATAACTGAAACATGGTGCTGTACACCAGAAATTGACACAACACTGTAATCTGACTATACTTCAACAACAAAAAAAGGTTACATAAAAGATAATGAGCTGTCTCAGACCACGACATCTCTCACCTCAATCCTGAGATCTTCACTCTTTACAGTAGCTACAAAAAAAGGGGCCACTGGTTCCTTTGTTGACCTGTCCAATATTATCCAATTTTTCATGTTCATTTCCAGTGTAAAGTCAATGATAGCCAACCTTATAGCCTTTGCAGGTCAGAATGATGTTACCTTTCAACAGCCACATTGGGAGTTTGCTACAGGCACTTCAAGCAGAAGACAAACCTTGCTTAGCATTTTAGCCCCAAGCTTGGATCATAAATGGCAAAGAGGATCCTACCTGCTTGCCAGCTCTAATGGAAATGACCTGTAGAGCACTGCTGGGGAGGATTCTGAGGCTACAAACTGGCTCTATGGGAAAGAATGCCGCGGTCACTTAGCAAGGGCCTGCCAGCACCCAAGACCCCATATCTGTCATTCCTGTTCCAGATGGAACCATCTTAAAATCAATATCACCTGATGCCACGTATATTGGCCTGGTGTGCTGACTGCTGGATGTTTGACCCAGATCTGTGGTTGACCTCCTGTGAAGTCAGACAACTTCTCTTTGCTTCACTACCTCCTGCAGGAAGACATTCTGTGGACAGTAATCCCTTTCAGGGATGCTTGAAGATGAATGGCTTAATTTAAGAGCACTTAGGGCTCTTTGAAGGAAAACACTGCATAATTTGTTAAGTCCACCATCTCCCTCTGCATTCGGCTTTGTCCACACCTCCATGAGTGCCTCGTGTTACTACTGACTCACTTTTGGGTGACACTTCTCTTTGGGTGGCTGGTGCTTCTGTGTGTCTTGCAAGCAGAAGCACTGACTGCTTTTATTCCAGAATATCTTTTCAAGGATTTTTGTTTAGTGAACAGCCTTGGGAGACAGAGACAGTGAAGCCCTCAGAGCACAGGGTAAGAATGCTTACTTTCCCCTGATAAAAGAGTTCTGTGAGCTCTGAGGTCCTCTCCTATAACACACTGCACTGCACTGCACTGCACTGCACGTGGCACCCCATCCTGTTTGCATCACCTGGTGAGAACTGGGGCTTGGGGAAAGGGTACAAGAAATCACTGATACTCTGGCCACTGCTAAAGCTGTGAGTAATAAAGTTTTTCGTCTCTCCATCAGGAATTTCCAGTCTCTGCCAGCATCCTCGAAACTGTGGCAGGCTAACTTGTTAAATTGCAAGAGAGCAAAATCTTAGACCATTCACAGTTCCTGACACCAATTAATCAAAACTCCCATATGTAAAACTATCAGCCAAACTTGCATAGATGCTGCTGAATGTCTGCAAAGGTCCATTTCTCTGCAAATTACCCTGGAAAAGCACATTATGTGCTTGCAGGAACTCCAGGGCAGTGACATCTGAACATATCCTTCTTTTTCCTTTACAGGACACAGGATAAAGGTATGAGGCCAAATCCATTTTTAAAATCGTTAAAGAAAAAGGAAGTGGTGGGCTAGATAAGATATACTAAGAACATAGAGCTTTAAAGGCAAAAGAAAAATACAGCTGGTACCTCCACTTCCCGCTTTCTCTTTCCATACCTCCACCCCTGCCCCCAGCACATGGCAAAAAAGAGTTGACCTGAGCTGTCTTATGCACAAACTCCATCTCAGGGGCACATGGGGTTAGAAATCAATGAAGCCAGCGAACTTTTTTAAGTCTTTATTTTAACAGCCTGAGAAAAATAATCATAGTTCTCATTCCATTGGCTGCATACACAGAACTTTCCATGCATCCTAGCATTTTAACATAATTCAAAACTCCATTTTCAGAGCAAGATATATATATCTTAACCCCGGTGTCTTCAATTCAGCATTTCTACCAGGAAGCCGTGTCTATACATTTAACAGATTCTCAGGTTTGTCCAATAAGCCATTGCTCTTAGACTAGGACGTTGGAAGGAGAAAGCTGATGTAGGAAAGACACTGAGGCTCTCAGAAGAATCCACCTAAAGTGTCAGTTAAATACTTGCTGAGATGTCCCACAGAGGAGCAGTCACTTAACCAGAATGGAGTTGAGCATCTGAATGGATCTTCCAGAAAATGTCCTTGTCTCCTGCCTTTGGGAAAACTTTTTGGGGAGCCAACAGCTTTTCCCCACAAGGTTTGGATTCTGCAGGACGTAACCCACCCAAGTGCTCCATCAGCCATAAGGTACTAATTCCTCTAAGAATATGTGGAATGCTGGTTTTCAACCCTGATTGCTCAGTAGAAACTCCTAGGGGGCGGGGAGGTTACAGCTCAGTGTATGCTTAGCAATTCCCAGTACCTCCATTAAAAAAAAAAGAAAGAAAGAAAGAAAGAAAAAGAAAAGAAAGGAAAGAAACTCCTAGGGAGCTTTTTACAAAATACTGATTTCCATCTGCCCACCCCAGGCCAACTGAGTTAGAATCTCAGGAGGAGCCGGGAAGAAACCCTTGTTAGAGCATAACATTACAGTACAGCTCTGAGCATGTAAATATCAAACCAAACGGAACTGTGGTTCTCAGGGGGGAGGAGGGAGGGATAGATTAGGAGTCTGGGATTAACAGACCCACATTCCTGTATATAAAGTAGATAAATAACAAGGACCTACTGTAGAGCACAAGGAAGTATATTCAATTCTTTGTAATGAGCTGTAATGGAAAAGAATCTGAAAATATACATATATGTGTATGAATATGTATAACTGAATCGCTTTGCTGTACACCTGAAACTAACATTGTAAATCGACTACACTTCAATTAAAAAAACCCAAACAAATAGCCTTGCTCCTCAGTCCATTCCATTTTAAAGGGGGAAGCAAGGCGAGTTCTGAGATACTGATTTATCTAGCCTGCATGGGCGATCAGAGCTCTCATTCACTCATTCATTCACTCCATAAAGGTTTGTGGAACACCTAGTAAATATCACATGCTGCCCACAGGAGTCGCAATCACAGGGAAGATGACAGAGAACCAGCAATCTCAGTGCCCGGAGGGGAGGGCAGAAGGCTACAAGAGCACAAATGGAGGGGCACCCACCAGTCACGTGCCTTTCTTCCTCCATCCACCTCGGCCCTTGGCCTCCTCGAGCTCACCCCTGCACCTCAACCCCAGTGCACTTGTGACCATGACACCCACGTTGTCAGGGGAACTTCATCACTCACAATCATTTACCAACACCAGACGGAGCTTTTAATAAATCTTGAGAGCACCTGAATAGCTTTTTCCTCTCTGATTTAAAACAAAGATTTACAGAAAGAACAGGAAAAAACAACTGACATTCCTCAACCCCAAGGTTACATGGAAATTCGGAAGTGACACATTTGTGTGGGTTTCAAGCTAGAGGACAGATTGAAGAAATGGGCCCTTGGCATCCTCTCCATGGAGGAAGCCAATGGCCATGGCAGAACCTTTTATGGAAAAATAGCTGACGGAGCCAAGCTGCCAAGGAACACACACACACCAGAGCTGGGGAAGGCAAGGGCACACGCAGACCTTGCGTCGCAAAATCCAGCAGCAGGGAGGGCGCCAGGGGTGGAAGTTTACTTGTTCTCAGCAGACAGGTAGTAACTGTCTTCAGCCACATTATCAGAGAGTAACTTTGCCTTTTTTAAATTTTCATAGACAATCTAGCATTCTTCACAAAAGAGCCAGCCAGCCAGACTTCTTTTCTGGAAACACTGAATCCTGTGGTGCATTTTTTTTTTCTAATTTTCAAGAGTAAGTACTGCTTTGCATGCCCTTCATCCTGTGCAGTAATTAAAGAAGGAAACTGGACTGAACATCTGCTCCATGACTCGATAGCTGAGATCTTAGGAAAGTAACTTCTCTGGATACTTACGTCCCTCGTCCGGAATCTGGAATAAAAATGGATTGTTGCCGAGAGTGAACGAAATGGTACATGTAAAGCCTTTAGCTCAGCGTCTGGTACACAGTAGGTATTTAGAAAGAGGGCTTATCTGTATCTCCATAATTCAAACTCACAACTGGGAGAGGATGTAATATAGCAACTTTGAATTTTGGGCTTCATGTGGCAGTGCCCTACAATCTAATAAGTGAAAAAGAAGAAACCCTGCATTTATCTACAGTATCTCCCAGGTCAGCCCTGGGTGATGGGCACTGAGCAGACATACAACAGTGTCTGGAAGAGCACACGCCAGAACCCAGTGCTCTCCCACACTGTGCAGCTGTAAAATGTCTGTAACGTCCTGTTGCTGTGCATCTATGTAGACTCTTCAGCATTATCACTTTTAAGCCAACTTTTCAGAATACTCTGGAAGACAAGTGGAGAAAAATATGATTTCAAGTTAGAAAGTGTTCCTTTACTTCTAAGCCCTTTTCCAGAGGCAGGCCCACAATGTGAGCTGAGGGAAAGGAGCGGGGAGGTGGGGTGAGGAGGCTAAGGATTCTTGAAGAGCATCAAACACGGGGAGAAGGGCCAGAGGCAGGTCCCCAAAGAGGGCACAGCTGGGACCCAGCTCTTCTGGGCTCAGGGACAAGCCAAGGGGAGCTGGCACCCAACTGTGGGAGTTTTAGATGGTGCATGCTCAATTCAAGGGCCAGCATCCATTTCTTCAAATCTTCAGAAAGGCTCTTCTTGGTGCTGAAGGATAAACTCAGACCACTCACTGAGAGCAGCTTTCACAGGGACTTCCAAGAGTTCACTGTGCACCCAGGAATCAAGCTCTTGTGTCCTCAGTTTCCAAGATACATGGAGCCACTGGTACCTGTTGAGCAGGTGTCCTACGAAAGCAAAATTGGACGCGGGAAGCACATTCTCAACACCTTTAATCTTAACCTTTTCTTCAGTACTGACTAGGGAGTGGGTACATTTAGAAATGACTTTTATTCTGCCTTCTCTTAGTCGGTTGGCCACATCTGAAGCACTGTACATTTTCTTTTAAAAACAGGAGGCTCTTTGTGGGTGGGGAGGTCGAGTGTCAACTTCATTATCAGGATGATTAGAATTGGAAGAAGCCGCAGATAAACGTGTCTGTCCTTATGTGTTGTAATGATGTAGCAATTATGAGGATTCTGAGACACAAACTAAAGATGCACTTAGAAACATTTATAAGTTTTCAGGGGTTTGTGCTTCTCCCTCTGACAAATCACTTCAGAAGGCACCCCTCTAAAACTGTAATGTCCCTATGGCCCAGGAAATCTGGTGAAAAAGAAGAAAGGATCAACTCTAAAGCACATAGGCTGACAGAGCTCTGCAATTAAAGGAAAAGGAAATAGTTTAGGAGGCGTGGGTTGGCAAGTAGGAGGGCTAAGCAGAGAAGATGGTAACAACTAAAGAGATGATACAAATGATCTAATTCTCATATATTTAGAATCAATAACCTGGGTTCTCTTCTGATACGAGGCACCAGGATTGGAGCTAGAGCCCTTGTCACCTAACACCACAGCTCACACCTGCCTTCCCCACAGAGAACGAGAAATGCCAGTGTCCCTTCTCCCAGGGGTGAGAAGTAAAATACCTAATGACTAGTCCAGCACAGTCAGTAGTGAATGAAACACAAACAAAGAGTAATAGAGCACAGGCATGGAGCAGGCAGAAGAAGTGTCAGCCTCAAACCCTCCGGCAGTCCCCATTAGCTGCCTCCCTCCGCATACCTGGGCTCCACACTGGTGGCCCGTGTACTGTCTCACTCGGCTCAAGGACACTCACTTTTCAAAATATTTGTTTCACCCACTAAAACTGGAAAAATCAAAACCATCTTCTAAATCGAGAAGGAAATACACCAGGCATGATTTTCCACCATTTGCATGGCCCCTGGCATATCCAGCTCTCTGGGGTACCCGTGTTGGTGATGAGAGCAGCGAGGAGCCAGGTGGCTGAGGATGCTGAGAAGTTGGGGGACATCGTCAGATCCCCTCTCCAAACCCTTCTCAGTCCTTACAACCCAGTCTTAATGCCACTTCTGTAAAATCTTCTCAAATATCTTGCCCAAAAGATACCTCGCAGAGGACCTTACCTGAAGTATTCTTATGATGTTTATTTACATGCTGTCTTTTAAAAATGCCTTCTCTCTCCTCTCAGACTTCAAATTCTGGGAAGGCAGGGCTCACACGTTTAATCTTTGGATTCCTCATGAGGTAGAGGATGGTGCCGAATGCCCGGCCAAACAAGTGAGAGCAGGGAGCACAAGTCCAACCTGGGGGAGAGGGAACGGAGGGGAAACTGAGGCAAAAGAGATGCTGGGTGGGGAAGGGGGTGGCAGGGGCAGGGAGGAGATTCACGTTTAGGCGTCAGAGAGCAAACATGTACAGATTCGGTGATGCCCAGGGTAGCAGGAGACAGCGCTGGGACCCTGCATTTGAGAGAGAGGCTTCCCATTTTCTGCCCTGGGAAATCTGAAAGCATCCCTTCCGCTTTTTCCTCCCTCCCCTCCCACTTCACTTAGCTCTTTTCTGTGGCAGGGTACCGTGATACATACGTGTGTAGCACGACTACCATAGGTCAGCATCTTACAGGACACAAAGGTAAATCACTAAGTTGTTGGCTACCTACCATGCAAGGCACCGTCATGGAGCTTAAAGTCACAGTACTTATAGGTTTTACTAGTTGAGTGTGACATGAAACAGACATTTTCCATTCTGGGAAACTATCAAGTTCATTCCACATAACACTCAGCAACATCTGTCATCACTTCAGTGAACATTTTCCTGGCACTTGTTTGTGAGCAAAAGCTGTTAGACACTCAACGATGATAAGAGCATGGTGAAAATAGTATACGTATGTGCTGCTGGTGGCACTGTCACCAGGAAAAAAAAAATCCAGTAGTATAACTTTTTGGCTATAAAAATATTCATACATTTGACCACACAATTCCAATCCTGAGACTATGTCCTTTGGTGATAAATCAACAGGAAAAAATATGTACTTAACACCATATTCAGTACCCTAAAAAGGAAAACAATTCAAATGTCAACAATAGGGAAATGACTTTTATAACTTTATGGTTAGTTTGATCATGATGTATTATGTATCCATTAAAAGTGAGTATTTATGGGAAATTTGTGGATACAGGAAATATTTATAAATAATATTAGATGAGAAAAGCAGGCTTCAAGTTTTATGCGTAGTACAGATATAGCCATGCAAAACTCCATGTGTGTATGGACAAGAATAAAAAGATAATACCCAAAGATAATGAAAAAGATAACTGGAGTGTTAAGGTAGTGGATTGTTTTTAAGTTAATGTTAATAAAAGTAGGGGTGCTACTGGCAGCATTTCACAGGACTGGGAAGAGGGGAGAAGTGAGAAGGTCAGTGAAAGACCAAGAAAGACTTGAGCCCAAGACAAAATTCACCAACAACATATTCACATTCCTACAGGTGCAATTTCTGTTTTGCACTGAGTGTTTCCAATAAGGATAATGAATAGATAATTTGTAACAGGAAAGCATGCTAATGAATGAAATCTACTTATTCAAAAAGAGACTTATTCATGAACTCTTTCCTGTTACCAAATTACATGCAAGCTTGACTATTAGTTATTTATGGAGGAAAAAAAAAGTAATTTCAACTTTATACAAAATGTGTTTGGAGTGGGCACCCCGGCTGTGGCCTCACTGTAAACCAGCCATGTGGAGTCAAGCAAGTGACTGAGGGCCCCTGGGTCTCTGTTTCTCCACATACAAAATGAAGAGGCTGAAATAGCAACTCCGTGGGCCCCTTGGCTGTAACATCTCATGAAACTGGGAAATTGCCTCCTGTCTCTGGGAACTTGATGTAGTACATGGATACAGCTCTTCATTCAATTTAGCAATGGCCTGAGGCTGCTGAGAAGAGAATTAGACAGGAGACCCTCTGGCCTTCTAACCTCACTCTGTTAGTTAGCCATTTTCATCGCTCATAGTTCTTCATTTATCAAATTACACTTATATGATGACTATGCCTTGTTAGGCACACTTGATGAGTCTTAACTCATTTAATCTTTACAGCTACTCTAGGATGTTGAAAAATATTATACACTCATTTTACAGATGAAGAAATTGAGGCGTGAGAGGTTAGTAATTTCCCAAGGTCACTCAGCTGGCAAGTGGCAGACTTGGGACTCAGTTCCAAGCAGTACAGCTCCAATGCTGATACTGTTAACCAGGATGGACTTGATTGGGATGCTGTTCTCTGGTAATCGGATACACACCACACCCAACTCGCCAGCCAGGAGTTTGCAGTTTCAGGGAGGAAAGGAAGCCTCAACAATCAACTTGCCAAGAGCATCCTGCCTAAGAATGGCACAGAATACTCCAACATTAATGATTCACCTTCATGTTAGACATGCCCTCATGGGTCCTTGTGGGCAAATTAGGTTTACCGCTGCCTTCTGTAAGTCTAGCATTAAGAACAGACCCCATGAGATTTGGAATAAGAGGAAGGGGTAGGTAAACAAGATTAGGTGCACTTCAGAGTGGACTATCTCAGGACACCTGCAGAAATGATGAAATCCTCCCTAACATTCAAAAGCCAGCCTTGGTCCCACCAGGGTCTCCAAGATTCCCCTACCATTCCCAGTCCTTGATGATTATTCCCTCTTCTAAACCCAGAGGGAGGGATTCAGCAAATACTTGTAGTAAGAATATGAACCATAGAACACGAGACTCTAGGAAGACAGAATTTGGTAAAGTATCTGCTTGGTTTTGTTCAATTCAAGCAACAGAACTGTCTTCAAAAACAATCTTTCCTTTTCTGTTTATAACAGCAAAACATGTTTATTATTGGTATTTTAAATAACACAGAAAAAAATATAAAGAAGAAACTAAATACCCACAATAGAACTATCCACTGTTAACCTTGTGGTGCAGATCTCCTGATCTCTTTTCTAAGCATCTTTGTGTATTTTTAATACAAAATTTAGAAATAATTCAACAGCCTGCTTTTTTTCACTTAACAATACAGCATAAGCTGTAATGGCTATATAGAATTATGTGTGAGTAGCAGGATGAAAAAGATATGCAAAAACAAAACTGACAGTGGGTGCTTTGCCTCCTAAGTATAAGAGTTTACATAATTTCTATCAGTGGAGAAAATTGTATACTGTGTCATTCACTTTATAGAGCCTAGTTGGAGAATTAGAAAGCCAAATCTCACCCTCCCTATCCTTCAGTGTTACTAAAGAGCATAAACCCAGAGTAGATAAATCCTCTGTGAGTGTTTGGATCCACAAGCATGGAGGATGAAAGTGGTAGGGCAATATGGTGAGGCCCAGAGTAAGAGACCTTTTCAGGAGTCTCCAGTGATGGTAAACAACAGTAACACCCACCCCAGCCTTTAGTACAGGCAGCTTGCACATCCAATGCCTCCCCAGAAGGGTCTGAGGGTAATCCAAGAAAAGAGGATGAGTGGTGTGTCTGGGCTGCCTTGCAGTCAGGATGTGAAACTTGAGGTTGATGGAGCCAGGACTCAGCACTGAAAAGCACTGCAAGTGCTTAGCCCCTGGAAATTCATCAAAGTCCTGGAGAGGATACTGAATTTTCCATAGGCTGTTGAAAGAGAGCTCGAGCCAATTTCACTTCGGTCTCAATGGATAGGGAAGCTCAGATGCCATGTGGTTATCTGACGTCCTATAATTTATTTATTGTCTCCAACTGCTGTTCACTTAGACTATTTATGTTTTTTTACTCTTAGCAATGAAATGGTAAACACTACAGCAGAGACCACTACCTGGTCACCAAATCCATGTCCTTCTCTTCCTGGGCATAAAACTAGACCACACTTCCTAGCCTCCTTTGAAGTGAGATGCGGCCAAATGACAGAGTTACAGAAACAGAAAGGGAACAGCGGTGCTGGGGCAACTCTAGGCCAAGGCTTTCAAACAGTGGTGGGCTTCACACCTTCTCTCTCCCCTTCTGTCCACTAGATGCAAAACATGGCAAGGCCCTAGGAAACAACAAGGCCACAGGATGGAAGGAGGCTGGATCCCTGAATTACTTCCTGGACAAAAGTCATCTGCCAGCCTGGAATCCCACTTTTGAACTGCTTCCTGAGTAAGAAAGAATCATTTGACATTTTTTGGCCTATGTAGCATTGCATTATCAGTTTAAGCTGACTCTACAAACATCTCTAAACATCAATGCTTGCACACCTTATCTGTACTAGTTAGGAGAGTCCCAAATTCATGTTCAAGTCTGGAAGACTTTTAGGCATTTGATAAACTATTGTCAAACTGAACCCAGAATTTTGACTCTGATAATCACTGGAGGTCATTCCAACTCCTGTAACTGTATACAACCAGGTATAAAATGGTTTTTCAACTCATCCCTTTACAGAGAAGTAAAAAATATTTGTTGAGAATGACTGAACCCCACCCCCATACCAAGCATGCTATACACTTAGCTTACTACACACATTGAACTATGAAGAGTGACTTCGACTAATAGCTTAAACTTCTCTTCACTAGGAAATCACTCAGCACCCTTAATCCATGCGCCACACCGCCATCTCTTGTGCCCCTTCATACTGTTCTAATCCAGTGCCCTCCTGCCTGACCCAGACTGCCTGCCGCTGGCTTCTGAGCCCTTGTCACACAATCACAATTCTTGCTTGTTCGTTTGTTCAAAGTGAGCTTCCAAGGACTTTGAAGTATTGTCTCAATAGGAACTGCTTTCCAGAAAGGGCTTTCTAACGGAGTCTTAAAAGCAAAATACGCATGTTTCAATCCTTGGAAATCACACTGAGTCACCTACAAAGAACAATAAAAGATTTGGCATACCCAACCCTGTACAAAATACGTACGTAAGAAATGTGTATTGTATAGGATAATGCCATGGCATATAATGACTATATAAATAACACCTAACTTTCCTCAATTTTTGTTATCTTTCTCATTTTTTATGCTTAAAGTATTGCGAGTTAAGGTTTTATTTTTTCAAGACTGATTCTCTGAAGGTTGACCTCTTAGAAATGGATTTGCTCTTCTGCAAGGCCCCAAGGGAACTGGTGAAGGCCTACTGCTTGAAGTTATATATCCTGTTCAAACACAAGATTTAGACTCAGATCCGCATCTCACCAGGATGGAGCTGAGGTGGCTAATCCTGCTATGAGCTTGCCACACATTCCCAAAGGCCTGGACCTCAGCCTTCTCACTACCACATCAGGGGAAGAGCCAGTGATTCCCTAATCATGGAGCTTAAAAGCTCCACAGCCCAAGAGCTCCTCTCTGGAGTCTGGTGCCTGGTCCTGCCAGATTGCCAGGCCCAACCAAGATGGTAAAGAGTGGATATGCCTTCTCATGCTCCTGCCCCTGGGGGACTTCCCCAGTCAGCACTGCTCCCAGAGGTTTAGCACGTGTTGTTGGACCATTTGGCTTTATTTGCATGAGAAGCATAGACTTGAATTTGCAGAAGTTAACATGTGGCTCTACTGTACTTGATTTCCTCTTACCTACTCTCCAGTTTTGTCAATGTGGTGAGTGACATCAATGGATGTTCTAGGGTTCAACCATCTTTGCATTTTTAAGGTAAATCAAACTAGATCATTAAAGCTCCAGCTACAGATGTAGGTATATATACACAATACGTTGCTGAGTTTTCATTTCTACCAGAATTTTCTAGTTTGGACCCCAAGGTTATAGTAGCTTTATAAGGTAAGTTGAGGAACATTTGCTCTTTTGTATTCTCTCGAGTCAGTTCAAGATCAGAATTATGTTCCACGAATATTTGGTGGAATTTACCTATAATGTAGGCAATTTGGAGCAGACTGTAGATTTTTCACTACTGATTCAACTTCTCTAAGGATGTGGTTATTGCCACGGCTCCAGGAAGCTGCAGGCAACGAGTTCTGTGATCATTATAACCTATTTCTGCGCTGTTCCCTATCAGAGCACAAGCTCCACAGGGAAGCAACTGTGCTGGTCACACTGATCACGGTGTTTCCACCTCATAGCACCAGCTTGAAATACGTCTGTTGAATTAATGCTTTGTTAAATAAAACATCAAGATCTACTGAAAAGCTATTAGAAACACAAAATATTTAATAATATTAATAAGGTAGCCCCCTCTAAATAACTTCGTAAAGCCCTCTTAAATAGAAGTATCGACTAGTTTGAAAATACAGTGGAATCAAAATTTCCACTCACACTGGCAACAACTAAAAAGGGTCCAGGAACAAAATTAAGAAGAAATATACAGAAATTACAATAAAGAAAACTAAAAACTGCGTTCAAAAGACGCAGAATATTTGAATCAATGAAGAGACATACACATTCTGAAAGTGGAAGACTATCTTCTAAAGAGGTCAATGCTCTAAAAAATTCAACCCACATGTTTAATTTCAAGTAAAAGAGAAGAGACATTATAAAGCCTCATGAGCTAAAGCAGTATGATAACAGCGTAAGATTCAGTAAATGGATAAATGGGAAGAGAAAGATCAACATATATACAATGATGGCGATAACAGTGATAGCAAATTCTTAAATGCACTGACCATGTACCAAGTACTGTTCTACATGTTTTACGTTTTTATCCTTAAAAGAATACTGAAAAGTAAAGTACTATTATTAACTTACCCCATTTTTACAGATGAATAAACTGAGGCCAAGAGTGGAATGCAGGAAGGGACCAGGGTTGGTATGCAGACTTTCACGTAATCTCTGTTTTATTCTTTATGGCCATGTTCTCCATCCAGCCTAGCATCCCGTAGTCAGCAGCCTCTTTGAGATTAAACCTCCCATCTCCTTGGCGAGGGTGGTCACCCGGGGCGGTGGAAGTCACTGGGAGGTCTGACTTCTTATGCAGATTTCCAAGCAATCCTGCTCTCAGTCCCTACACTCTTCTAAGACATCTGGTACCTCCAATTCCTAAGCCTGTCAGAGTTTCACAACTTATTGGCTGCCTCCTCTGCAGGCACTTTGAGTTTTAATGTTCTTCCCATTGATCAATCTGTTAGCATTTATCATATTTTTCCACCTTCTGAATTTTTTATGAAAGTCTCATCCACTGCTGTCTCTAGGATTAAGTTTGTAGACTTTGTTGATTTCTTTACATTTTTAAAAACTGAGTTTTAAGAGATAGCCAAGAAACCTTATATTTTTGATGCATCATGTTCAAGCAAAAGTCCACATATTAATTTACCCTAAGGAAATTATCAATGAAGAACACAAAGATGTATGTTAAAGAATATTTATTGCTTCTTAATGTTTAATGGGAAAAATGAGGATGGTCAAATAACTAATAATAGTGCTGCTGTGAACATGAGTTTACTCATATCTCTTTGAAACTTGTAATTCTTCTGGATAAATATCCAGAAGTGGGATTACTGGGTCAAATGGTAGTTCTGTTTTTAATTTTCTGAGGAATGTTATATTATTTTCCATAGTGGTTGTATGATATTATATAAATCCCACCAACAGTGCACAAGGATTCCAATTTCTCCACATTTTCATCAATACTTGCTTTGTTTTTTTGATAGTAACCATCCTAATGGGTGTAAGGTGGTTTTGATTTGCATTTCTCTGATGATTAGTGATGTTGAGCATCTTCTCAAATAGCTAATAATAAAGGATTAATTTTTTACCTTGTCTATAACTATCTTTTTAATTGAAGTATAGTCAATTTACAATGTTGTGTCAATTTCTGATGTACAGCATAATGTTTCAGTCATACATATACATACATATATTCCTTTCCATATTCTTTTTCATTATAGGTTACTATAAACTACTGAGCATAGTTCCCTGTGCTATACAGTAGAAACTTATTGTTTATCTATTTTATATAGTAGTTAGTATCTGCAAATCTCAAACTCCCAGTTTCTCTCTCCCCACCCTTCCCCTTGGTAACCATGATAAACATGTTTGTTCTCTATGTCTGTGAGTCTGTTTGCTTTGTAAATAAGTCCACTCGTGTCCTTTTTTTTTTTAAGATTCCACATATGAGCGATATCATATGATATTTTTCTTTCTCTGATTTACTTCACTTAGTATGATAATCTCTGGTCCATCCATGTTGCTGCAAACGGCATTGTTTTATTCTTTTTTATGGCTGAGTAGTATTCCATTATATAAATATACCACAACTTCTTTATCCAGTCATCTGTTGATGGACATTCAGGTTGTTTCCATGTCTTGGCTAATGGAAGTAGTGCTGCTATGAATACTAGGATGTATAAAGGATTAATTAAAGAAATTACGGTACCTCTGTGGTGACCAGGGAGCTGTGCCATTCAGATCTTCAACATAATCTTCTATGGGGAATCACAGTAGACTGGAAGCCTCCAGCTGCTATCTTTGGATCCACATCAGTGTTCACACTGAGGTCATGCTTGCTCCATGCTGTTCACCCCCCTCATTGACCAACCATGGTGGAGGCCCTGGAGCCAGGCCATTCCCGTGCTACCTGAGAACCATGTGATGGGCAACCTGTGCCCAGGGCCTGACTCCCCATCAGCCTCGGCGCGAGCTTCTCAGAACTGTGATACTCTTCCTAACCAATCCTTCTTCCTTCACAGGGGTCACACTCACACCTTCCCACCTGCCTATTCCTGCTCCCTCCCCCTTGACCTTCACAGGGATTTCTATCGATACATTTCTTACATAGTTAGTACTCTCCTGGCATCTGCTTCTCGGAGGATCTGAACCAACAGAACACCCATCTGCAAACAGTAAGGCAGGTTTCAAATATTCTATTTATAAAAAATAGGTAAGGATAGAAAAAAATAGGATATGATGCTATATACAACATGATCCCAGTTTCTTTTTTTTAAAAACCACACAGAGTAATAGGTGTGGTGTGTGTGTGATGTCAGTGGTGTGTGTACACTCAAAATACTTCCCACGTTCACATCACAACAATAAGACTGCTTATTTCTGGGTGAACAATTGAGTTGCTGTTTCTCTACTCTTTCATTTTCTAATGTTTCAATAACAAACATGACTATATTTATAATCACAAGCAAAGATACAGTGCACACACACACACACACAAAGGATCTGTGAGGACCCTCAGGTCCCCCCGAGGTTGGATGCTGTCTGAAGGAGCATGCCGGCTGGCCTCATCCTCCAAGGCCGACGCACAGTAGGCAGGCATCACTAAGCGGCAAGAAATACAGATTATAATCAGCACTCAACAGCTTCAAAAATGTGCCTGGCTGATTCCAGATGCTTCCAAAATTCAAACTGCCTTTAGGAATCTCAATGGAGCATCAGAGAGGAACAAAACAGATGGGGTGCCAATCCCACTGAGCGTGGCTTGTTTTCGTTTCATTATGTTTTAAGATAAATTTCTACCAAGTCAGTAGTTATCCAAACTACTTTATTTTTTACTTTATTACTTAACTGGTAAGCAAGAATGATGTCTTCTCCTCCCTGAAGGACAGATGACTTTCCTCCCAAGTCTGCAGAAGTGATTCAGGGGACACCAAGCTGGCAGGAGGCACACGTGTGTCACCCTTAAACTTGGGTTTGTCCCTCCACCACGGAGCCAGCCTCATGTTGGCTGTTTTGGGGAATTCTTGTGAATCAAAATGTTAGAACAGTGCGATACCACCACCAAAACAAGAGCTAACACTTATTTTGTGATTACTTTGTGCCAGGTAATGTTCTGAATGCTTCCTACATATTAAACAGCTCATTGAATCTTCACAAGAATCCTATCGGGGAAGTACTAACACCCCTCCCATTTCACACAGGAGGACGCAGGGGTGCAGAGAGGTAAAGTAGCTTTGCCAGAACCCACAGCCAGTGTGTGGTGGAGCTGCAGTGTGAACACAGGATGTCACAAAGGAGAATTAAGATGGAGAACAAAATGCTACTCTGCGGCTCGGGTTCACAGCAGCTGACCTTGACAGAAATGAAAGTTGGACTACGCCAGATAGATAAACAGCAGGAAGTGCAATTCCACTGGGGAGCAAATCCATCAAAACAGACAAGAGGATATGAACTGAAAAAAACAAAGGAGGAAGCTAAACAAAAGCCCACTAAGCACACACTGAGAGACAGACAGGTGAAGTGGTGTGGACAGGCACAGCAGGCATGAAGGGACCGAGCCGGGGACAGAGTCACACAAGTCCAAGAAGCCGGTCTGTGGCGGAAAGGACAGTGGAGAGGAGAGGGGAGCAGGTGAAGCTCAGATATGAGGGTGTGAAATTAACAGAGAAACTGACGGCAGAGCAATGGTATGGTCAGCCAAGAGGAAAGGATGGAAACCCAGGGTCATGGGGTCCAGTATCTCCACTCTGAAAAAGCAAGAGGCCAGGAAGAGGGAAGCAACTGATTGGAGAGGGAACTGCATCATTTCCTTCTCACTGTTATTTTAACCCTTGCATGACATCTTCCTCAGCTGCCCTGCCAAACAGTAGGAAAGCCGAACTCCTCTCCCAGGGCTACGTCCTACAGAATGAAAAAGCAACATGTCAGTTCTCACCCTCCCTTGGTGCACTGACGGAGGCTGGATGGTTGGTTTTCTGTACGTCCTCTGCGGTTTTAGGGATTCTCGCCAAGAATAAGGTGTGATTTCAGGTGAGTAGGGGCCATCTGAAAAATTCTCCTCTTGCAGAATTATTGTGGCCATGAAATCAGATCACACACGTAAAGAACATAGATGCAGGGCGTGACACGTCGTATGTGCTCAGTGAGCGGTGGCCATGAGGACAGGGTGTCTGTCTCTACTCAGAAACATTCAGTGGCTCCTCACTGTCAACAGGACACAAGTCCAGACACCCAGCCTGGCACTGAAAGCCATTCGTTGGTGAGGCCCCTGCTTATATTTGTATAATCTTAACCACAGAACTCATCCACTCCATTTACATCTTGGCAGCTTTAGTCCTACTCAGAAATGTCCAACAGCCTATGTTAAGAGGATTTAAGAATTAAATGACACGGGTCCCCTCCATCCCAGAGCTTAGCCATGGATCACGGGAGTTTATCAGCTACTTTTTCAGGTCCAGGTGGGGGAAGTGAGGAAACATCATAGACTTCCTCCTGAAATACTGGTCAGGTTTGGAAAAGATGTGATGACAGTGCTGGGTCACTCCCTGGAGGACAGCTTTCTGCTCAGACAGAGGCACGACAGGAGAGACTGAAGAGTTCAAGATCACAGGGACACTGAAGGAGAGCAAATGCCGTGTAAGTCCAATTAGAAACATAAAGCAGGAATACTGTGTTTTAGGACAGTGGTCACAAGTGGTCAGGCTTGAAAACAAGCAAGCAGCAGTGGGTATGGGACCCACTTGACAAAGCCAAGAAAAACCACGGCAGGCACTGTTCTCCAGGATGATGAAGACTAAAAGCCACTTGGGTCTACATTCCAGACACACAAATCTCATTTTCACTCATCATTCCTTGGTTCAGTGCAAAGGAGCTACTTTGATTATATTTGTTTCCTGCTGTTTTTACCCTTGTCCTGGCAGTTCCCTCCCCTGTGCTCCTCCCCAGCCTGACGAGTCTATTCCTAGTTCCACACGCAGGCCTGGCCGTCAGAACATCTCATTCTTTTGGCCCCTGTGATTGGTTCGGAGTTGGGTCTGTGGCCCAACAAGAACCAATCAGGTATAATAAAACCTTTCTTAGGGCAGCAGGGGAAGAAGCACTTTTTCTGCTGGAATTTCCGTAAGGAGGAAGATGACATGTACCTGGAGCTGCCCAGGAAGCCAACACTATGGAAAACAGAGCCAATTAATGGCCAGAAACTGGGTCCTCTCAGTGCTGTTTGAGCACTTGGCTTAGACTGCACCCAAAGCCAATATAGCCCAACACCAGCTAAGTGAGCCAATAAATTCCCACTTCTCTTAAGCCAGGTGGAATTGGGTTCCATCCTCACAACTAATGGAGAAACGGAAGCTAAGGCTGAAATAAATGTCTCTCTGCCCGAGATGGGGGATGACCCCTGGACCCAGAGACACACCCTGCTTCCTGCATCTGCCCAGCATGCAAGCATCTTAACCAAGGACTGCACCTCACCGGAGGGAGACTGGACTCCCAAAGACCCAACAGCTCTTAGCCCAGACCTGCTAGGAAAACATCCAGCCCCCCTTGGATGTAGAGAAACCTCACACAGGCAGCCAAGAGGAAAAGCCAGTTAGGAGACCCTCTAGATGATTTCTGCCCCATAACCTTCCCCACGGCCAGCCCCTCTTGCCCACTGTCCTCCAACTCAATCCCCTCCCCAGAGGAACTGACCTCGTTGTTGTCCCCTGACCACATCACGTGTTCTCCTGACTCCACAGGCTGGCCCCTCCATCTCCTCCGCTTCACCCACTTATCTTGCCCATAATCAACAACCCAGCTCAAATCTTTGCAATTTTCTCTGGCCATGACAATCCACATTTGAAGTCAGTTTCCTTATCCATAAAGTAGGACAATTATCTGCTAGGGATTTAGCTCTTAAAACATAATGATGATAATTGTAACCATCGTAATAGCCAAAATTTACGGAGCATTTTAATGTCAGGCACAGCCCTAAGCATTTTACAGGTAGTACCTCATTTAACCTTTATGCCCCTTTATGCCGCAAAAGCATCATTCTTACACACACTCAGGCAACAAAGGCACAGGGAAGTTACGTAATTTGCCCAGCATCATACAACTAGATGACAGAGCCATTTCAAACCCAAGCAGTTTGGTGCCAGAGCGTTCATTCTACATGCTACATTCACTGCTCTAAACGGTGTTGAGATGATGTAAGTGCATGGGGTGCAGGACTGTTAAGAGTCCTGCCCAAACCTCTTCCTTCCAAACTATAACTCCCACCAGAGAAGTACAATTACAAATGACAGACCAAGATTCTTTTTTCCAAATTGCTATGTTATTACTTGACACCTAGGTATGAGGTCTAAGAAAGACTTTCTCTTCGCTTAAACTCCAGTTTAGGTTTTTTCACCAGCCAGCTGTCCAAGCCTGAAGCAATGATAACTGTGCCCCAGGGGCCCTCAGGAGAACAGGGGAACTAGGGCAGGATTAGGACCATTTATCACTCAGACCAGGAACTAAGCTAGGTTAATTCACATCCCGATTGCCCTGACCAGTCCTGGTTTGTGTCTTACTGCATCTGATTGGTTCTTGTTGGGCCAAAGACCCAACTCTGAAACTAGGTTAAGTCCCAGAAGTTATCCCCACAGCATTTTAACCCTGTGGGAATAACTTCTAGAACTTATCTCCAGAAATTCTGAAGTGGGTCAGAGCAGACATTGGCTTAGCAAGACAAAATCAAACTGTGTCAGTGAGCTTGGGCTGCTAGGGCAAAATATACGGTCTGGGTGTCTTAAACAACAGACATTATTGCTTGCATCTTTGGAGGCTAGGAAGTCCTAGGTCAAGGTGCTGGCAGATTGGGTTCCTGGTGGAGACCTCTTCTGGCTGGCAGGTAGCTGCTTTCTCACTGTGTCCTCACAAGACAGAGAGAGCACGAAAGAGCTCTGGTGTCTCTTTGTCTTCTAAGGGCACTAATCTCATCCTAGGGGCCCCATCTTCCACCTCATCTAAACCTGATCACCTCCTAAAGGCCCCACCTCCACCAGCACATTGCAGGGTTAGGGCTTCAACATGTGGGTTTGGAGGGAACATAAGCATTCAGTCCATAACCAACCAACCAAAAAACCTCACTCCAGTTCCATTATGCATCTCAAATTGTATTTAGCTGTGTCTCCCTTCACTCAGATCTCTGCTTAAATGTCCCCTCAGGAGGCAGCTTTCCATGATCAACCTTTCTAAAACAGCATGGCCAGCCTCAGCCTTCCCAGTCCTCAGACACAGCTCAGCCTTTCTTCGTAGCAACACGGTGTGTGTTTGTGTGTATAAAAGGTGTCTTCGATTGTCTTGCCGCATGAAAATGTAACATAAGTGCAGTCCTGGGGAGCAGGTACAGATCAGTGGTAGACAGTGTGCTTAGCATGCACGAGGTCCTGGGTTCCATACCCAGCACTTCTGTTTAAATAAATTAATAAATAAACCTAATTACCTCCCTCCCCCACCCAAAAAAGAGCAGTCCCAAGAAGAAAGCTACCTGAAATTTCATGGGAGAAGCTACTCCAGCTGCTCCTTTTCCCCACCACATAGCTCTTCCTCAGCGGGCTGTGAGAATAAATGTTTAAAGTACTCCTGGTGCCTATATACTGACATCCTAAATCTGTGGATCAACATGAAACTTGTCTTATTCGGATAATAGTACACCCTTTCCTTAACCAAGGAGTCCCATTCCCACTCAGCACTGAGAAAATAAAATTTGCCTCAAACCACAGTGACATTATTTTCAGTTACTACTGTTTGAAAACGTAGTCCCCCTTGAGTATATATTCAAGTTCAGGTACTTTAGTTATGATTGATTTTTCAGTTTAAAGTCCTCCGTCTAAGTTACCTCCTACCTCCTCCAGTGTAACTCGGAGACACCTGGAGGCCTCGCCTTTGTCTGTCAGTGGGCAGCAGTGGCTGCTGGGGGGAGGTCAGAGTCATTTTCATGACCAGCGGGTTCAGCTGCTCCCAGCCTCGCCAGACCTCACCAGCCTTGCTTCCAGAATCACCGGAGCTCACGGGGGACTTCTTCACGCCCTGACCTTGGTGAGTGGTGGGAAATAGGCCAAGTGCACCTACCAGACACTGACCTCTGCCCTCCAGGAAGCCTCCACTTCTTCTTCCTGCCTAAGGACCAGCGGGGCTGCAGCGGGAAGGAAACCAGCAGCCGACCACAAGCTGGGGCAGCTTCTCTGCTCTGCTGTGTAGCTTCCTCCACCCCCGCCCAGGGCGCACCGCGCCTCGCCTCGGGCCTCACCTCGTGATGGCGGGGGCTAGGGGTGGTCTTTGTTTCTGGTGATCTGAAGGGCTGGTAGTGGATGAAGGCTAGCACGCCTCACAGCTTCACCCTCCATCACAAGTGCAGCCACAGAAAAAAGACTTTCTGTCTACAGCTCCATTCCCCACACCCAAGTTCCATCACATGTAAAGCTCCACCTGCCTGTGCCAGAGCGCTGGTGCCTGGTTCCAGCCACTCCTGATTTCCTCCAGCCTTGTTCTGAAAACATTTTACCCCGGGTGTTTGCCCTCTGCAGAGATGACAAGGCAGGAAGTGTACGGACCCTGATTTATTCACCTCTGTGTGGACACTGGAGCTGGAAGCCTGGCTTCAAAGCTTTGCTCTGCTACCTGCTTGCTGTGTGACCTTCAGCAAATCACACAGCTACTGTACACAATGCCCTCTCTGTGGAGGGGGTAGTATCATGAAAGGAAAGTAAGTTAGCAGATGCAAAGCACTGTGGGACCATTCCTAGCATGTGGTTAAGTACTGGGCCATAAGTGCACACTGAGCAAGGCTAGCCTCTGGAGGCTGGGGCTGCTGCTACATCTGTAGAGCATGCAAATGACCCGACTGCATTTCTATTCACCGGCCCTGCCCTTCCTTGGCAGGCTATCCCTGCGGGCTCCAGAGGGATGACACTAGTGGCTATTAGCAGGAAGGGGGGCCTGGTGATCTCAGAAGAGCCCCTGCCTCATGTCCTTGCTGCCCGGTAAAGAAGGGTGCTCAGAGCTGTTCGTGGCGACTGTCCAGCAGCTGCGTCATCGCCCCCTAACCTGCTGCCCTCCTGCCCGGGGTCGCTCTCAGCTCCTCATTTCTGGTTTTGGCTCTTGTCTACAGCCCTTGTCAGCTGTTCGGACTTGGAGCTCCTAGGTAGGGTGACAGTCTGAATCTGAGCACGGTCTCCAGATTTTGGATCTTCTGCTCTGGGTGTGCTGGAGAGAAGCCACATTAGATTTGATTCTCGAAATGCAGCTGTGTACCCTGGGTCATGGAAGCGTGGCCGGGCTGCCCTAATTCCAGGTGCTGAGATTTCACTTTATGCTTCTGTCCACGGAGAAAGGGATGCAGGTACTCCCAGGACAGAGAGGACTTTCCAGAAACTCTTGTCTGTCATCAGATATTTGTTATAAACAGTTAGATCTTTTTTTGCTGAAGAGAAAACAGCCAAGAGCTTCTAATGCCAAGGTTCCTCAGTGGTGGAGTTAAGAAGTACCACTTCTTAGTTATCAGAGAAATGCAAATCAAATGGGTATCACTGAGGTATCACTGTAATCATAAACAGATGACTGGATAAAGAAGATGTGTTACAATGGAATATTACTCAGCCATACATAAAAAAGAATGAAATAATGCCATTGGCAGCAAAATGGATGGACCTAGAGATTAGCATACTAAGTGAAGTAAGCCAGAAAGAGAAAGAAAAATACCATATGATATCACTTATATGTGGGATCTTTTAAAAATGACGCAAATGAACTTATTTACAAAACAGAAACAGACTCACAAACATAGAAAACAAACATGGTTACCAGGGAGAAAGGGGGTGGGGAGGGATAAACTGGGAGTTCAGGATTTGCAGATACTAACTACTACATATACAACAGATAAACAACAAGGTCATACTTATAGCACAGGGAACTATATTCAATACTTTATAATAATCTATGTTGAAAAAATAGGAAAAGGAATATATATATATATATAAAACTGAATCACTATGTTGTACACCAGAAATTAATACAAGATTGTAAATTGAGCATACTTCAATTAAAACATCAAAAATAAAAATATTGCAAACAATAAAAAGAAGAATTGCTTCTCAATTAAGAAAAGCTGGATGTGTCTTATAAAAGAGTCTAACCAAGTGCATATGATAAAGACAGAACAGGAATCAGAACAGCTAAGAACTAGCGGGAAAGTGTTCCTGCTGTTCTTTGATGTTTATTCCTTCATGCATCTTTTAAAATTGTACCACTTAGTAACACATACATAGCATAACTTCTTTCTTTAGAGAAAAAGGTATTAATTGAAAATTTTATAATTCTGATTTGAATCTCATACATTAAAGCCCATCTCTAAGTATTTATTCCAGTGGTTATAACCCTCTGTGCATTAGAAATAACTAGAAAGCATATTAAAAATACAGATGTTGAAGCCCCATAATCATAAATTCTGGACCCAGGCATTTGCTCTGTTAGCACATATGATATTTGAGAACCAGTGTCTAGTGAATTCCAAACTTTAAAGTGCATATGAATCACCTGGAGATCTTGTTAAAAAATACAGATTCTGACTCAGTCGGTCTGGGCTATGGTCTGAAATTTGGTGATTCTCACAAGCTCGCAGTCTGAGGCTGATCCTGCTGGTGCATACACTGCACTCGGACTAGACGGCATGGACCACGGAATCAGTGCAACCACTCACCAAGCTGGAGGTTAGGTACCTGAGAGAAAATAACCAGACTCCTCAGCACAGACTCCTGACACTCAGTCATGAAATGACTAACAGTGGATTTTACACACACCATCTCAGTTAATCTGCACATAAACTGCACAAGATCGGTATTATTATATTATTTTTTACGGATGAGAAACACAAGACTCAGAAAGTTGAGTGTATTGGTTTTCTATTGCTGCTTTACAAATGACCACAAACTTAGTGGCGTCAAATACGACAACTTTATTTATCTTTTGGTTCTAAAGGTCAGAAGTCCCAAATCAAGGCACTGGCAGCACTGTATTCCTTCTGGGGCCTCAAAAACAGGATCCATTTTCTTTCCATCACAGCTTCCAGAGGCTACCTGAACTCCCTGGCTCATGGTCCCTTCCTCCATCTTTAAAGCCAACAACATCCCTGACTCTTTTTCCTTCATTTCCAAGCACTGCTGGGAAAGCATCTACACTTCTAAGGACTCATGTAATCAGACTGACACAGGATGCTCTCCCCTCTCAGTGCCTGTACCTTAATCAAAGCTGCAAACTCCCTTTTAGCATGAAGTGTATTCAGTTCCCACGGATGAGGGTACAAACATCTTTGAGGGGCATTATTCTCCCTTCCATGGGGGGAAAAGCAAAATTTGGGGCCTGGAATCAAATTCAGATCTGATTCCAAAGACCATGCTCCTTCCAGTACACAACTCAAAAGAGCAGCTAAATTGAATGCTGTTGCTGTGTTTTCTGGAGGCTAAATCAAGAATGGAACATAAGTTTAGTGCAGCTGTAGGCAGCCTGAATTCCATTATCATTTTAAGTTGAATTAAGTGGTGCTGAAGTAGATTTTGTTTACTGCAATTCATTTTGCAGTGAATGAAACCCAGTCCCGCTCTGCAAATGCAATGCCTTGGGATTTGCATGAATGTCCTAGTGTGGTTCCTGGTCTTTATTTAACCTAACTAAAATACAGGATGGAAATCAAGGAACATCTCTAGATTTGGCATTGAATTACTTATACTTTCAAGTAACCATTTTGGAGCAAGATTAGTACATAAGCCTTGGATGTCTGACTACTTTACAGGGAGCTTGTGACTACTAGGGGGCTATATTTACCCCATCTCTCAGACTCCATTCCCGCACAGCAGCAAGGCTCCTGTCTGCACAGACTTAGCCCTTAAACTGAGGCAAAACTCATTCCACTCTTCATGAATGCATTCTGAACTAGGTTTTCTTTTCAGAGCAGAGAGTCCACCCATAGAACTGGGGCTTATAGATATCAGACACATGACCATCTGGACAATGTGAACAGAAAAGTATTTAGTATGGGTTCTTTTAAACCCACCTACTGTGGGTTGAACTGTGTCCCCTCCCAAACGAGAACTATTGAAGGTCTAACCCCAGCACCTCGGAATATGGCCTCATTTGGAAGTGGGGTCACTTCCACAGATGTAGTTAGTTAAGATGACTGGTGTCCTCATAAGAGGAAAGAGACACAGGAGAGAAGGTGCCCCCATGACAACAGAGGCAGAGGTTGGAGGGGTGCATCCACAAGCCAAGGAAGCCAAAGGAGTACGGCAAACACCGGAAGGTGGAAGAGGCAAGGAAGGCCCACTGATTCCACCCCACTGATTCCTCAATTTTGGACTTCTAGCCTCCAGAACCATAAAAGTACACATTTGTTGTTTTAAGCTACCCAGTCTGTGCATTTTGTTGCGGCAGCCCTAACAAACTGGTGTCTTTTAGGATGTTGTTACAATTTCTCTTTCTCACTTTCCTGAGTAGGTGTTATTTCTGAAAAGGTAAATGAATATAGACCAATGATTGGGATGTGACTTAAACACTGGAGATATTCCCAGAGGATGACTGTGACTACAAGCTACTAAACCACACCACAGAAATCCTGCCAAAACACCACTCGTTATAAAGTTGAATTTGGCCTAACAGGCATGTCCTAGTCCAGTTCCAGGAAGTTCTAAAGTGACTTGAGCGAGCATGGAGCCAGGAGACAGCTCAGCATGGCAGCAAGTCACATGGGTACCCGCTCACTGGTAGAGAACCTACCATGCACCAGGCACAGGTGGTAAGTGCTTTTGACATATTTTTCCAGACTATTACTCTTCTCTATTATAAAACAAATAAAGAATAAACAAACCTTTTCCTCTGGGCGATGACCTCCTGCAGAGGGCAGAACAGGGGAACGACTAATACAATCGAGTAGAATTCTGTGCCACGGTCCCACACTGACCCTTGTCAGCACTGAAACCGCTCCTCCACCTGAACCTCAGCGCCTCCGTCTCTCATTCCTTCTGCCTGCCGGTCCTTCCAAGTTGCTTATCAGCCATTCCTGCAACCACTCTTCTAACCCCACCAGGACCTGCAGTCCTCTGAACCTCCTATTTACCCCATCCTTTGTCTTCCTCTATCTTTACTTCCTTTTCATCCATCTTAGAATTTTTTGTCCATCATCTCACCCTAAGTCCTGCATCCTCTTCTAGTGGCATCACCTGCCAAAACCCAACTCTGCGCCTACAGCTGAACAGCACGATGCTGCTGGAGCAAGTCGCACACTGCTGTTTACCATGAACGTGTGTTGCTTTTATAACGAGGAAAACATGTTATTAAAAAGCAATTAACCATGTAATTTGCTTGAAAGGGCTTTGTGCTTTATCAGTTTTTCAACAGCTATTTCTAAATTATTTCAGAAACAAAACTGCCAGTCTTTTGGGGGAACTTTCCTTCTCCTAATGTTCATCCTATAGGTTATTCACATAACGGAAGGTCGAATGGGGAGTACAGCTCTGACATACGAAGGGCTTGAAGTAGTCACTCCAGTCCTTACAGGAAAATAGCTGGACAAACTGAAAACCAGTGACTTCTTGGACTCATTAGAGAATTGAGTTTGCAGGGCAAATTGTTTCCCAAAATGTGGAGACACAGGCCAATCTAGAGTCACAGTGAAGACCTACTTACCTGGAGCAGAAGTATTGGAGCCATAAACTGGTAGATCACTTCTGGGGACCACAGCCTTAGGGGAAGCCCTTGTTTGGTGAACATTACCTTCAGGAGCCCCATCAATTTCTCCTGGTGAAGAGCAGAGAAAGATGCACTCACGGCTCTGGCAGCTGGACAGGAAGGGCCACGCTTGTGGAGTATCCCCAGAGCTTTCTTCATAGCAGAGGACTACTCCCCAGGGAGAAGACTGCATCAGACCCTTGGCCTAAAGCCATGGGGGAAGGGCATTCCTCTCACTCTGGCCCCTTCTAGCCTTCCTATCTTCCTGTCTTACCTCTGTGAATGAAAAATACTGCAAGCCATGTCAGTAAATAAAGAATGCTATGGCCATCAAGTCATCAGATGCTACTGCGAGCTCAGGATGCAGACCAGCAGGCAGTCTGGCCTCTGCAGCAACCCCCAATGGTGCCCCCTGAGGGACGTGAAAGCACGGGATACTGGCCCTAGACAGCTATGATTCCAATGAGCCCAGACATTTGCATCTTCCCACACACAAAAAAGCACTACATTCTTTAACTTGAGATGTCTGGTTTTCTTTAGTTAATGGTAATCTTTTAATGTTCCAACTACCTGGTCTTTGTTGTAAAACTCCTACTACTGGCTCCTACCCTGCCACTTCGGAGCAGTCCCTCAGAGCGATCTGAGAGGCTGTCATCCCAGGCTTGAAGGGGTTCGAGTCCTCAGAAATGTTCGCCAAATAAAACATAACCCTCAACCGTTAGGCTGTACATTTATTTCAATGGACACCTCACAGGGACAACGAAGCTAGCCGAGAAGAAACACATGTGATAGTCAGAGGCCAGAGACTGAAGCCCACTAAGAGGCCTGAGACGTAATGCCAAGATTAGAGGGCGTTCCCTCCCACACACTCCCCAGCACACAGACAGGGCTCCAGTGTAACAGCGGGTCGCTGCTGACACAGCGACCAGACCAGTGACCAGTAATTCTCTGAGGAGAATTACTTAGGGCAGTCCAAAGTTAAGAGGGGAAACAAAAACAAGAACCCTAGAACAGATGGAAACCTCTGGCACCAGGAGCTAACATCAAACATTAAACACTGCCTAACTCCTGGCCAGATGAACAGACATGCTCACCCTAGAAGAGTATTTAATCCCAGTTCCTATCACTCAACACAGTATGTCCAGCTTTCAACACAAAATTAAAAGGCATGCTAAAAAGCAAGCCAAACAGATCAAGATCTGTGACTGAGCAAGAAATCAGAGCAGATCTCAAGCAAGGATCAGAACAAGATTCATGTACTATATACTGGGCCAACCAAGTTCCTTCAAAGTCCAACAGCTCCCCATTCCCAGGCTCTCAGATGTCTGACATTCTTTACTGGGCATGCTTGCCCTAAGAAACTAAAAGCCCCAGGTAATAACCTCACAGTAGCTCAGGCTGGCTTGTTTCAGCCCACCTTATCAGAGTCATAAACCCCACCGCCCTTCAGCGACCCTAAACTTCTTACCTCACCTACAACCAATCAGGCACCTTGTGACCCAAACTTACAAAAGATCCCAATTACGGCCCTCGATGCTCACGCAGGGAGCCCTCGCCTGTGTGGCCCGCTGTTGCCTACGGCAGTGTAATCTAATACACTCCTTTCTATTCCCATACTTTATCTCTGGTAAGTTCTTTTACCAACCTGCGCGTCACCATGTCACCAACCATCCGCCCCGCTGTGTCCCACAACAATATAGATGTTAGGATGATCAGACAAGGAATTTAAAATAGCTACCATTAGTATGTCAAGGGCTCTGATGGAAAAAGCAGACAGCATGCATGAACAGATGGGTGTTGTAAGCAGAGAGAGAAATTCTAAGCAAGAATGAGAAGTAAATGCTAGAATTCAAAAACACTGTAACAGAAATAAACCAGAAAGTGATACCTAGGCATATCATATTTAACCATATTTAAGAAGAGCAAAGACAAGGAGAAAAATCTTGAAAGACGTCAGAGAGAGGGAGGGAAAGCCATCTTACCTACAGAAGAACAAGGACACGAATAAAAGTAATAGTGGGCTTCCCTTCAAAAAACTGAGCAAGAAGGAATATCAACCTGGAAACCTATATTCAGCAAAAGTATCCTTCAAAAGTGCGGGATAAATAAAGACTTTCTCAAACAAGCAAAAACTGAGAGAATTCATCATCAGAAGACCTCCCCTGCAAGAAAAAATGTTAAAAGGGTTAGGATTAGGGTGTGGGTCAGGAAAATTACGTACATCAGAAATTTAGCTCTATGTTAAAAAAGGATGATTGTTGGAGAATAAGTGAAGGTAAAATCAAATCTTTTTTCAAAAATTCTTAATTTATCTGAAAGGTAACTGTTTAAAGTAATAGTAACAATGTACTGGGTGATTACAGCACATGGATGAGTTAGGTGATCAACAGCCACACCATAAGGGGTGGGATGGGAACACTGTCATAAAGTATCTACACTACACACGAGTAGTGTTATTTGAAGGTGGACTTAGGTTAGTAAGAAGTGTATATTGCAAACCTAGGCAACCATTACCATTTCTAAAAAAGAAATATAATTGAAAGTACATTAGATGAAGTGCCGGGGACCCAAGGCTGTAGGTCTCACTTTCTGGGCCCACTCTCCTCATCTGTGAAATGGTAAGTTTAGCATAGATCTTCTCTCTCTGATTCCCTTTCTGCTCTGAAATTTTTGGACTAAAAATATTAAAATATAGCAAATAAAAAATAAAAAGCCTACCGTTAAGTAGATGAAAGGTGATTAATAATCAATTCCCTAATCTATTACCTCAGTAAGTTTGAGTGTCCATGTTTCCATACTGTGAGTTGTCTTTAGCAGCCTTATCTAGTAAGTAGAAAAAAATAGTGAATTTGCTCACCTGGTTCAGCCTTTCTCAAAGCACTGTGTGCGAAGACAGAATATACAAGGCTGCAGAAAAGGCCATTTCACAGTATTGATTTCACTGCCAGAGACAGCACAAGACGTGTGCCTTTCATTCCAGAAAAGAAATAAACTGAGCTGCCTTCCTTGGCTAAATAGAGCTCATAATTAGTTTGTAATTACCTCCAGAACTGTCAATGGACTCTCCTCCCCTGGCTGGCTGTCAATACACTTCTGAGCTCAGGGTACACGTTTATGAGCTACAACTTCCCTGTCAATCAAAACGCTTTGCTTGTCTAGATTGTCGCTTAAGTTGCAATATTCACTGAAACAGAAAGAAGAAAGCCACTTTGGGGCTAGCCTAGAGAGCACTATGGAAATGACCTGTCCCTTTTGAAATGGGATACTCAATCTTGCTTCAGGCTAAAGTTACTGAGAAAACAAAAAGCTCACTGGCAGGTTTACTCACAGCTCATCTCCAGAATTTCCTGCTCTTGCAATAAAAATCTCCAACAAGCAGACTTCTAGTCATAAGGCCAATTTCCAGGTTGGCAGGCAGATATAAACGCCGTAAGCCTCCCTGGGCTCCCACCTGTTCCACGTTCCAGCAGTTACTTGCATTCTACTTTTGCCCTACTGGGAAATTAAGGTGGCATGAAAATCAATGTTTCACTTTGAAGGAAAAAAGGGCTGGATGCCCAGAACATCAATATATTCCTTCTTGAATTAGACAATACTTCAAAGCACACTTGGCTAAATAAATTCCAACAGGCTCAAATGAGTTGGGTACAGGCATTAACTGGAACAATAAGCAAAGCTTGCTTGTTAAAGGTCTTTGGCTAATTGGACCCTCTCTACTTGTTATAGTAAGAAAGGATTCAAGAGAAAAAGTAGTCAGGGACTCTCAGTTCGGAGTTTCATCCAAGTGCTTCAGACCATAAGGAGTCCCTCAGGCCAGGAATCTAAATGCCCAGAAGTAAAACCGGAGAAATTCAGACCACTAGCTATAGCACTTTTCCAGGGTATCAGGGTATTTGTCCCAAGGGCTAAGCTCAACCTCAGACAACCGTATGGAGATGTGGGAAGGTCCAGCTCTGCATACAGCCACTTGATTGGTTTAGCAACACATCACGGGACATTAGGTTGTGTATACTAATCAGGATGTGTTTGGGACAGAATGCAGTTTCTTCTTAAGGGGAAAAAAGTGACTTTGACCTGCTGAGTCAGATGTCACAGCCCTTTGGAGATACTGAGATCAGAGCTTCACATTTAAGAAGCCATTATTTTCTTGTGTCTCCCCATTTTGCAGGCTAATAACTGTACTGCTTCTTATCCTAAACCACACTGAAAGAAAATGTCCTGAAGTCTGGCATGTTTCTGCCTTTTAAACTCAGCCCAAATATGATAAAGGATTTGTGAAAGAAAAGAAGAAAAAAAAAAGTATCACTGCATTATTTGCCTCTTTGCCAACCGTTTACAAATCGAAAAAGGTGTTTTGGTACGAAAATGAGAAAGGCAGTGCTTGCCTTCATTTCTTCATTTTTAGTGGTGTGTGTTCCAGTTGGATGGTAGGGGAGACAGAGAGACAGGCTGAGGTGCACCCCAGCAATCCATGGAGAGTCTGAGACTCAAGAAGGTTGATGAAATGCACGCCAGGTTCAACATACCTTTTCCACAGCTCAGTCATTGACATTTCTAGGTTCAAATAAAACTGCAGAACTTGCTGTAAATGAAAAGGCAAACTAGTAAAGGTTAAGAGTTCTAAGGCAAAAACACAAAGCAAACGAAAATACCACTGGAAATTTCTGGCACTGTAAGGTTCTATTTGAAAAATTATGGAGAGGCCTGGCACTCACCACCTTAACCACTGTAACATCATCAGAAGAGAGACAACATAGATACTAACTACTGTATAAAAAATAAACAAAAAAATCCTACTGTATAGCACCGGGAACTATATTTAATACCTTGTAAGGGCCTATAATGAAAAAGAGTATGGAAAGAAATATATATATGTATAAATGAATCACTGTGCTGTACACCAGAAATTAACACAACATTGTAAACTGACTATACTTCAATAATAAAAAAGAGACCACCTGACGTGCGTGCGTCCTGCGGTGATATCCCCAGCAAGCACGTTACCAATGGAGTCTTGCTGCCAAACACGTTAACCTGAATCCAACTATGAGGAAACAATCAGAACACCGCACAGTAATGAAGACTCCACGAGACAGCTTTCTTGGATTCTTCAAAAAAGTGAATGACATGAAAAAAGGAGTATTCTAGATTTAAAAGCTAAACAGCCAAATGCAGTGTATACATGTTCAATAGATTCTGGATCATAAAACAAACGGATGTCATATAAAAGACATCTCTGGGCATTTGGGAAAATTGGAATATGAATTATTAGATATTATTGCATTAATTTTCTTAGGTATACAGTGGTACATGAGTGGGTATGCAGAGAAATGCCATTCTTAGAGGTATAATGAAGTATCTGGAAGTGCAGTGTCTGTACCTTTCAAGTGATTTGGCAAAAGCAAGCATATATATACTATACACGTGTACATGTCTATGTAGAGAGAGTGTATGTGGCAAAATGGCACAGTTTGGTGAATCTAGATGAAGGGTGTATTGGTGCTCATTATACTATTCTTTTAATGCCTCTCTCTATATACAACATCTATATACTATACATATATATAAAAAATTTTTTTCTAAAGTTGGGGGAAGAAAATATTTTTGTGTGTGACCTGCATCTCTTGTCTTCTTTTCATCAGCTCTCCAGCAACTTTTAAAACTTCTACTCACTTGGGATTTGTAAGGTCTGTAGAAATAGAACAGAAGGCACTACCCTAAATAGGTGATCCTTATGTTTTAATTCATGGAATTAGGAATTGGTTGTGAGGCTACAGAGCTCTGACATTTTCAAAATCTCATTGAGATCTGTACGTCAGAGTGATTTCAAACAGCTCTGAGTCTAAAATCAGAGAGCTGCCCAGTTCCACTACAGTGCCATTTACTTTCAAAAACCTTACCACACTACGCTGTTTGAGAGCATTTTTAAAGGTCTATCAAATCATACAATGCCAACATCATTCCCTTTTGTACATGATCCCCTTCCCCTGCATGTCAGCTGCTCCTGAACATATGCTTCCATTAGAACTATTATTTTCTTCTATCACATTGACAAGTGTGTGTTCCCACTGAATTGTAAAATGTTATAAGGTAGGCAGGTACCCTGTTCTAACTCCAGAATTTAGCACAAGACTATGGCACAAAACAGGAACTCCACAAACATTAGGTGAATAAAGGAATAGGTAAAACAAAGATCCAAGGTGAAGATTTTTCAAGGGAAACCGAAAATATGAGTATTTCAACATTTAACGATGTGGCTTCTCTAATATGACTGGTAAGAGAGAGGAAGGAGGCACCACTTATAATAAAAACTTTAAGGTGCTACTGTTGGCTACATAGGGCTTTATCAGAAGGTTGGGACAAGTCTCTGGAAAATAAAATAAACAGAAAAGAAGTATGTTTAAGGAAAAGAAATCATCATTACCTTGTATTAGGAGGCACAGTTGAACCAGAGGCCTGGCCAAGTTGTTTGTACAAAACAGTATGCTTGCGATAAGGTTGCATTAATGAACAGAATTCTGTAAATCAATAATTACATTTTATGTCTTAATTGAGTACTTAAAAATTCAAGATGCAATAATTTTTTTCTCTGAGCTATTTACAAAGCCTATTTTAACCTCTCAGCTGGAAAAAAAAAAGAAAAAGAAGAGAAAAAAAAAGAAAAAAAAAAAAGAATCAAACTCCTTCCCTGAGTTAAGTTTTTTACTTTTTTTTTGCAGGGTGGCTATTTCAGTAATATTTGCTATAACACTATAACAAAATCTGTCAGGAATTGGAAAAATAAGTATTTTACTATAACTGAAAAATGGGAGCATGTTTGTGCATGTCTGGTAACACTAACGGGAGTAGCGCCTCGAATAAAAACCACTAACTCAACAAAAAGAAATTCTTCTTCTCAGATCAGCCCTGAGGTCTGAGTGATGATAAACAAATAACATATTAAACAACCTTCTGGTCTTTGAATGAAAAGAAACTGAAGGGAAGCTAGGATTTGCTACATGTAGCACTGCTGCCACTAGGACAAAGTCAACGCCGGAGTGTGAAGGAAACTTCCCTTTAAAATGCAACGGCACTTTTTATGAACTCATATTGTGTGGGACAGGAAAAATAATCAGACAAATCAGAGATGAGATATCTTCGGAAAATTTAATTTGGACCATATTTTCTTTCTCTTGTTGAAAACATCAAATATTTCCATACCTTTTGGGTTCCACAACTTACAAAGGGGCAGTGGGCTTCCTGCAGTTACATACTGTACTCAACTTTCTATAGAAAGATCAGACACTTTCCAACCTACCTTTTGAATATTTCCTTTAAAATGCTTTAATGGTTCCTTATAATCCACGGCAAGTAAAACAAAATAAGGCTTTTATTTTATCCTTTTTCCCCACTTTTGGTACTGCATGTTGGAGGATTAAGGAAGGAAGACTTGTCACATCAGTGATGGCACCCTGGGGACTGCTGCGGGGCCCTCCAGGTGTGCCCTTACCATCCAGGCCTGGATGCACCCCTGCACTGAGGAACCTGAGACAGCGAAGTGCTAAACAGCCTGTCACAGCCACATCCCAGCATGGGGGGCTGTGGGTGGCCGGTCCCGCTCAGTGTTCACAGGGCTCCTGGCCTCCAGGAGCAACAAAGGACTAGCCCCAGATCACGGCCAGAGGTCTCCCACCTGGCACTGCAGCACCACACGTTCACTTCTGCGGGCCTTACGATGTGCATTTAAAGACTAAAGGTAATTACTGAAAATAAAATAAGAGGGAAAAAAGTCCTTACTGATTCCCATATCAAATTACTAGAATGAAAATAAAAGCATCTGTCAGATAAAACGGGATTTCTATGTCAGATGAAAGCAACTCTCTTGCAAGATCGTCTCAGTAACGTGTATTTGTCACTAGTTACATACATTTGTGTGGTGCACAAATTTCTTTAACTGCATCATCTGAACAGCTTTGTCACTTTTCAAACTTGTAGCAGTTTCATTAGCTTAAAAAAGGGATAAGGCAGCCAAATTTTACTAATTTTGGGTGCAGAAAATCATCAGGCATTAACCTTCTTCTTCTCAAGTGTTAAGAGCACATGATTAAAAGGTAACAAACAGTTTCTCCTCTTAACAGGAAACTAAGCAGCTATTGTTGTCAAATCTACCTCTAGTCAACACAGGGCCCCTCATAAATATAAAATTAAATTCTTTTGAGGAATAGGTTTGTGATTTCAGTTATGTAGGATTTACATTTACTTGCTGAATTTTCTAGTAAAAAGTGTGGTCTTGGCATCTTTCTTTTCACACACAAGGGATTTCTCCATCCTCTCAGCAGGCTCTCGCACACGGGTGGCAGGCTGGGCTCCTCAGCCACACACCACGTGCTCTCAGAAGCCCTGCAAAAACTCCTGTAGCTGGGTGACGATCTCCGTGTCCACCGTTTCCATGAGGGACTGGAAGCCTTGCTCTCCCAGCAGCTCCTGCTGTGCCTTGAGCTTTTCGTAGATGAACTGCTGCAGTGACACGGTGTGCACCGGGTCCTTCAGGGCCAGCTGCGGGACAGAGAGGAGCCACACTGGGTCAGAGCGGCAAGACGAGTCCCTCTTAACGTGCGGGTGACTCAATTCTTTGTCATCTCTTTTACAGCAACAAAACTGCTTCTGCCCCCCCCTTCCTACAACGGATTCTAAAGCAGCCTCACTGTGGAACAGAAAATGTCATTCAGTTAGTGTAACCTCAGTTCCCTGGGGCCTCTGAGCACAACCTGTCTGATAAGGCCCATTTCTCAACAGTCAATCTATGTAAAGAATCAAAACCCAGTAGAAAGGAACAGAATATGCCAAAGAGCGTTTAAACACAACTGTCCAGAGTTCCTGTGAGGAACTCTGCTGTGGCAGCTCAGTGAGGCCCTCAGGACTGACGGAGGAAACACTGGCCTATCCTGGATGGCTACGCTATTTATATGCTTCTGGTTAGAAAGAAAAGAATAATAATAAATAAAAATAGATTTTAACAACCCAAACACGTGATCCTCCTCTCTGAATGGGCTAAACAAAAGAAATACAACTAAATTAAAAATAACCCATCCATCCACTTCTTAAAGCTAACAATCACAACAGAAAACATTCTGGCCTCCTTCGCCTTTTCTGTGCCTGTGGCCCGCACATACGTACATACACATACATACACAATCAGAACTGCTCTTTGCATTTCTACTATCACACAAAAAATTCTACCCTAACATATTTTAAGAATTCTAAATCTATTTATGTCATAATTTTTTTATTACAGGCATGCTGAAGTAATCATGGTCTCGTTTAAACAGTTTTAACTATAATGTTGCTCAGTAATCCTCCACACTGTTCCATGTTGTTACGTATACAGGCTTTCCTCTACATTTCAGATTATTTCTTGAGGAAATCAATCACTGCCTCCGAAGAATTACTAGATTAAAGTGCACAGACAATTTCACGACTCCTGATACTATTATCAAGTTGTTTCTGCTATGTTTTAGCTTGTGACACCATCACCACTAGTATTATCAGTATTTGAGTTCCTTATAATTCAAGAATTGGAAAATAACAGACCATTGCTTTAAGCTGTACATAGCTCTCATTATCAATAATGCTGAGTGCATACAAGGCTTTAAGTGAAGCACATGAGTTTCTGTGTGAGAAACTCTTCTTTCCTGAGACTCAGTTCTATTCTAGTAGAGGAAGTAGCTGAGTCTTATCTGCTGTTTGAGCCAAGCACACAGACTTTAAAGTAATGACCACAAGTAGAAAATGTTAACCGAGGGGCAGAGACATAGGAGGCATGAATTTGAAATCAAACCCCTTATGTGATCATTCCAGAGCTACACGGTAAATCCAAGGCCAGGGTAATTTCAATACTCATTCCCCTGGAGGACGGAGAGGAGGAAGAACACCAAGAACTGCAGACACAAAGCCCTGCATTCACAAGCCTGAAGATGTCACTCTGCAAAACCCATAGAAATGGAAGATGAAGATTTAGCAATATCTGCTCGCTTAAGCAACACGCAATAATGTTCGATATTATTTTAATTACTAAGAAATAGACCTCTTCCTAAAGAAGATGTGAACTTTGTGGAAATATCATGTATTATCTGTAACTAAAACCACCTGCTACAGTATGAGTGAAAGAAGCTGAGCTTGAAGTTGACGTTCAAGAAGTCACTCCAACTACTGAAACAAAGCTTAAGAGTGTGGCTTAACTGTTGATTCAATTTGCTCTAGAAAATTGTGAACAGTTAAGTTATCACATCTCCACTCTTCAATTTCCAACAGATTAATAAAAAGGAAAAGTATCACCATAGTCAACCCACCAGATATAGCATAACACTAACTACATCAGTGTATTTTTAAACGTGGACTGATGAATCACGAGAAGATTAAAAGTATTTACCTCTTTTGTTGTGGAGGGATGAAGGAATTTTTAGAAACATACATAATCTCCAATTGTGTACCTTAAAAGATCTTTTAAAAAAAAACAACCACTTTTTTAGTAAAAAAAAAAAACCCTATATATTAGCTAATAAATGTCTGTTTTGGCTTGATGTAGACACTCATTAATCATGGCTATTAATACCTTCTTTGAAGAAATATATGAAACAACTAACCAAATGATTCTCTAGAGAAGACTGATCACTGCACATGCACTAAAAATCCAGATATCATTTCTTCGAATGCAAAAATGCCTATGGTCACTAGAATTAAGAGACTGTGAAGTCACTAATAGCATTTTCAGAACTACTACTTTTATACAAATGTCCACCCAACATAATGAACCTAATTATCTGATTTAATGTAAAAAAAATACAGAATGCATACCACGTTTACCAGGTTGCATGTTCTGGAAAAAATAATTCATTTTCTAATATAATAAGTAAATTAAACTAGGAAGATGAATCTGCTGTCAGACACTACGTATAAACAAACATAAGGAGACTCTAAAAGGTGGAGAGAAGAAAGCAGGCTGACCAGGGAGTCCAACACCCAAGAAACGACACAGTGCTGAGTGCCCTTTCTTCTTGTCTCATAAATCCCAGATCTGGGGCTAAAGAAGCCAGCAACCTGGAACACCAACAAACACAGTCCAAAAAAAGCTCCAGCAGAAAGCCTGCTCTCTAGCCAAAAGACCAGGAAAGGGACCACACAGCAAGACAAAACTTTTAGACAATAATTGCTCTACTTCAGCCAAACACCACAGAACAAGCTGTGGCCCTGTCCCCACTCACACTGGGTTATTGCAGGGATTCAACCCACCCCTCCCCCCGTGTCTGCGGAGGCCCTGGGGGATCCTAAACTCTCCCTGTCCTCACCCAAGGAGGCACCAGTGGAGGCCTAGTGGGGAACATGGCCTTCTTCCCCTCTTCGGCAGTACTAAAGTGGGACACCCACTTCTCCTGCCAGAGCAGTGTCAGAAGAAGCTGGCTAAAATTAAGACTCAGTCTCATAGCATAATACCACAAATGTCCAGTCTTCAATAGAAATCACTCATATACCAATCAAAAGGAGGGGGCATGGGCAAGAGGGAAATGGGTTTAATTATAAAAGGGCAATAAGGGCGCTTGTGCTGATAGAAATGTTCTATATCTTAACTCATTAACGGCAATATTCTGGTTGTTAAGTTATGTATTTTGCAAGATGTTATCACTGGAGGACGTGGACAGCAACAGGTCATAAACCAGAAAGGTCAGAAATCTTGGCAGCTTCAACCACCAAGAACACACTGCAAGGCAAGGAATTAACTTCTGAAAGTGAACAGTCAAAATAGTTTGGCACCTATATGCCCAAATTTAAACAAGTATTCATAGCAGAATCTTACAATATCACATTATTTATTCATCTTTCCCATGTATTTCTAACATATGCAATTATCTTTGCTTACATGCAGGTTTGCCTAGACACACAAATCTGAGGAGATAAAAACCTGCTACAAGGAAAACAAAAGCAGCAATATTGAAGCTCAAATGACAATATGGAAATACTGGGAAGAGACAGAAAACTATTTAAAGAAACAGACCCAGGCTAGATGTAACGTGTGGTATTCTGGATTGAATCCTGCAACTAAGAGCATTAGTGGAAAACTGTGAAATCTAAATAAATCTCAAGTCTAGTTAATTGTAATATATCAAAGTTGGATTCTTAGTTTTGATAAATGTACAATGGTAATGTAAGATGTTGACATTAGGGGATACTGGGTGAAGGGCACATGAAAACAAGCTGTATTATTTTTGTTACCTTTCTGTAAACCTAAAACTACTCCAAAAAAATGGTTATCTGTCTTTACGCCAGTAACACGCTATTACAATTCCTGTGGCTTTGTAATATATTTTGAAATCAGGAAGTGTTATGCCTCCAGCTTTGTTCTTTTTCAAGACTGTTTCGGTTGGCTACTCAAGATCTTTTGTCGTTCCATATGAACTTCGGAACTGTGCCTTTCATTTCTGTAAGAAATGCCACTGGGATTTTGACAGGAATTGCACTGGATCTGTAGATCACTTTGGGTAGCATGAACATCTTAACAATACTAAGTCTTCCAATCCATGAACATGGATATCTATTTGTATCTTTTCTTTAATGGATGTTTTGTAGTTTTCAGTGTGTAAGTCTTTTGTTTCCTTAGGTAAGTTTATGTCTAAGTATTTTATTCTTTTGGATGCTACTTATGGGTTTTCTTAATTTCCTTTTCAGCTAGGTCATTACTAGTATATAGAAAACACACGGATTTTTGCACATTGATCTTGTATCCTGCAACTTTACTGAATTCATTCATTAGTCACAGCAGTTTTTTTAAATTGAGTCTTTGGGGTTTCCTATATATAAGATCATGTCATCCGCAGGTGGGGAAAATTTTACTTCTACCATTTCAATTTGTAAGCCTTTAATTTCTTTTTCTTGTCTTACTGCTCTGGCTAGGATTTCCAGCACTCTATTGAATACATAGAACAATGAAAATGAACAGAGAACTGGAGATAGACTCCTTATAAAAAGACAACTAGCATTACTGATATTTACTGAGAAAAAGAAAGAAGCAGAAGAGGAAAGCAGGAATAGAGTCAGCAAAACTGTCAAGAAGACAGTCTAATTTTCACTGGAATGTTACGTAAGTTCTCCCAAACCAGGCCATATTCTTCATCTATAAACAAAGACTTTATTTATATTGGTATCAATACCACACTGCCAAAGTTTCCAAGGGAGAAGTGGCAAACTATTGAACTCTTCCTGATTAAGGTTTTTAATAATAATGCAAGCAAATAATGAGGAAATAATGAGGCTGCTTGTTTTGTAATATTTAAGAACAATACTGATGTCAGCAGGCAATTAATCTGAAATCTCAACAAACAACAAAAACTTAGAAGCCATCACTTTATTTAGTACCAAGGGCATGTTCAATAGAATTTGCTTTTCCAGTGTCTTCGGATTACTACTATGTAGCCTACTGTGAAAGATCTTAACCTCTGGACCTCAGACTATTTTTCGATTAACATTTTAGCACTATCACAGGGAAGAACTGCTATCTCAGGAGGATGCCTGGCTATCAATTTGTGTCTTTACTGCATCTCAGTTGGATTATTTCAAGTCATTATTTCCTATCTTCATGGATGTCACTTGCAATTCTACAGTTTGTGAGAGCTGACTTAACCACTGCAAAAGCGTATTTTAAGATTTGGAGTAAGTTTAACACCGATTTTGAGGGTCTCACTTGTAAAGAAAGCTATGTTAAATTAAACTTTGAAATATTTAGTATTTTTTATATAGCCAGATTAGGTAAAGTTATGTGTCCTAGGACAGCCTTTTATATGTTTTAGCATCACCTAGAAATGACAGTAAGGATATATTAAAAGCAGGGTAACAGTCAATCAAAGAAGGCTGAATCTGAGCAAAGCATAGATAAAAACAAGTATATCCTATTTTAAGAAACTGGCTTTGTAACAGACTAATGGCATTGAATATTTTTAAAGAATATATATGTAGTATAGATCAACATACACAAGAAAATTAGTTCTGTGTGTAGATATACATGTTAGCAGAGAAAATACTGATCATAAACATCACTGCTTTGCACATGGTGAGCATTCAAAAATGCATGTGGAATGAGTGAAAAAGAAAAATCATTCATTTTGAAGATGCTACTCTACTCTCATTGGGTGGAGGTCAAGATAAGCAGTTGGAGAATCACCCAGTACCTGACTAAGAGTAAACAGAGACTTGATTTTAAGAGAATGGAGGAGTGTGAGGATTTGCACACATTTTTAATAAGCTGGACCTTAAGATAATCAGACTGGTGAAAATATATTAAATGACAACCAACAATAAGTGACAGCAAATAAGTAATATGAACAAAAATTACTTTAAATAGTACAATTGCTTTACTTGTAAAATAAGAAGCAATAATTTGTAATCACTATTTTTTAAACTGTTCTTTAATGTTAAAAAGTTTAAGAATTAAGTTTTAAAGTTTTCTAGGAGACAGAGGAACAAAGACAAATTTTACCTATTTATAATGGTTTTAATAGATATCAATAAAAACATAATGAACAATTTGGACCTTCCTGATTTTCTTGTTAACAAACCAGCTTCTTAGTGGCTTTTTCCTAATATCTATCTACAAACTTTAAAGATCACTATGTATCAAAGACTGAAGAAAAAAATGAGATCATCTGAGCAATTCTGAAGAGGAAAAGAAAGTCAGATGGCAAGCCATAAAGTAACAAATATGAGTACTTCTGTGTTAATCATTAAAGATCACTCAAGCCTATACTTTTAGTTTTATTCAAGCAGTAGCACAAAAAATATCCAGTAATATAAGTGAGATAAATGTGACAATCAGTACAACAGATTCTCATGGGCCATCTAAGATACAGTTATAGGTTATGTTAACGGCCTGTCAATATTTCATATTGTTGAATAAAGGAAAAACAGAAGACAGGACATTTTCCACTGTCATCAAAATTTGAAAATTTTACAAATTAAGTAGAGATTAAATAAAACAATTTTTATTCTCAGTAGTAAAAATTCACATCAAAAGATTGTTTCAGTAATGTGAAAATAAGAGACATCATTCTTTTCTTTCAATACTTTAAAGATGCTGCTCTGCTGCTGGCTTGCTGGAATTGTTTCAGATGACAAGTTTGCTATCATGCTTATCTCTTTTCTTCTCTATATAATGTGCCTTCTTCCCCTGTTGTAAGATTTTCTCTTTAATTAAGACTGGATTTAAGTAACAAAATTATAATACGCCTTGGTGTAGTTCTCTAATTTCTTGGCCTTGGGGTTTCTCTGAGCTTCTTCAATCTGCAAGCTCATAAATTTAGAAACAATTTGGCCATTATTTCTTCAAATACTTATTTTGCTCTCCCTTCTCTCATCTGAGAGATTTCAACTGTTTGTACATTAGGCTGCTTTAAGATATTCCACAGCTCTGTTTTTCCCAACTCTATTTTTCTGTTTCACTTTGGACAGTTTCTATTGCTGTGTCTTCAAGCTCACTAATCTTTTCTTCTACAATATCTAATCTACATTAATCTCACCAGATACTGTAGTTTTTAGTTCCCAGAAGTTTGATATGAGTTTCTTAAAAATATCTCCCATATATCTACTTTAACACACTCAATCTTCCCTCTAGTTTCTTAACACAGGGAACCCAGTTACAAAAACTTGTTCTAATAATCTTCTCTACCAATTCTACCATAGTACCTTGTCTTGGGTAGTTTCAATTAATATATCCCCCTCAGCATGGATTGTATTTTCCTGCTTCTTTGCATGCCTGTAGTTTTTTTATTGGATGCCAGGCATTGCAAATTTTGCCCTGTTGGATATTGGAAATTTTTCTATTTCTATAGTCCTGAATTTTGTTCTAGAACATGGTTATGTTTTTTGAAAACAGTTTGATTCTTTCAGATTTTGCTCCACTACAGGGCAATACAATTCTGAGTCCTCTACCTAGCATTTTGTGAATTCTGAGGTTTCCACTCTGACCATGGGGACTCCTCCTGGCTCTGTATTGGCTCTGAGTACTGTTCCCCTAACAATCCTTTCTGGAGGTTCTTTCTCTGGACTTGGGTAACTTCTGCACTTGTAATGTGCTAATTAGTATCCCGGTGAAGACTGACAGGGGACCCACTGAAGATCCCCAGAATTCTGTGTGAGCAGCTCCCTCTTTCCTGGCAACCTGAGCCACTTTGGTGTCCTCAGACTTTCAGCTTCCTCTCCTTCAACCAGAGAGACCACTGGGATCCCTGCGCCACTCCCTGGGAACTCAGCGTAGTAAGTAAGCTGTGGCAATCAGAGAACTCACACTGTGTTTTCTGTTTCTCAGGGATCACTATCCTTCATACTGTGACTGCCAATGCCTTTTTAAAAATGAAGGTGGCACAGGCAGTCAAAACATATAGAGAAGGTGCTACAGAGGTCTAGCAGAGGGCAAGATTACTTCTGTAACTGGACATGGATGGGAACGGTAATCAAGTGAGAGGAGAGGGTGCCTCATGAGGAACAATGGCAAATAAGTAAGCTGAGGGGAGACTAAGAAGATAATGGGGCTACTCCATATGGAAGGACTAGTATGAGCTGCGTAACAGAGACAAGAAAACATAGGTATGAACAGAGACAAATTATTCGGTTTAGGAGACAGTGTGGGGAGAAAGGAAGACAAAGCTCAAAGGGCTGGTTGGAATCAGACTACAGGGGTCTGTAAAAGACTGTCAAGGAGTTAAATCTTATTGCAGTGATTCCCTGGCTGTGCACCTACATAATATGTGGACCTTTTAAGGAATATGTGTGCTTGATTCCCAGGTCCAAAAATGTAGTAGATCTAAAGCAGGGGAACAAAAGGTATGGTTTGTCTGGAGTTTAAAACAGTAGAAAAACAAGGTTAAAAGGTGGGAAAGTGATATGAAAATAAGGACAAGTTACGGTGCTCCAGATAAAGGTACAAAACAGATTTACCAGGAGAAAAGGAACAATAAGGAAGAAGAGGCTGTGATGAGAGAGAAATGCCAGAGTTCAGGATTTTAGATGAGGATCAGTTTCAAATCAGGATAGGGTCAAGATGTAGCATGAATGTAGAGGTGAAAAATGTAATGAAACTGGGCAAACTGAGGACATGCAAAAAGCTCTAATTCATAACCAGCATGGCATTTCATCCAAGTTGAATAGTAAAGAGTATTTTCAACAATTGTGTAATTTACCTTGATCACTGAATGTGATAGAGCAAGGATTCTCAAAATGCAGTTTTGAAACCACCAATAAACTAATGGATTAATCTCTGATTATTATTTATAGAACAAAAATGTCTTTTTACATGCATTTCAAGACACTGACATTTAATTAAGAAGAAGACAGTACCTTGTTAGTGACAATCAAATACAATTTTGTCTTTCTACTAGTTCTGCTGAGTTTTTCTAGATGCAGTTGGGAGCAGACAAAAGAATCATCCTACTGGTTCTCAGTTATCAAAATCATTCAGGGAGAGTTAATAACATCCCCCGGAACCACTACTATACTGCACCCTGCTGACATTTCATTTGGTCTAAAAGTTTACAAAACAACATTTTCCTCTGATATTTTCCTCTGATAATAGGGTAGCTTTCCCTCCAATAACGTACTCCATATTCTACCAAGTAAAAGTCTGAGGACAGCTGCTGGATTTTATAGTCAAGCAAGTTAAGTTTCCAGGGAGAGATGAAGAGAGGAGGAGACGAGGAGACGGGGTGGGGGAGAAGA